>NC_091802.1:30935000-40935000 GCF_041296235.1 Equus asinus | reverse complement strand
CCTGCTGGAGAGCGAGGACGGCAAGTGAGTATGAGGCGAAGGATTTCTGGGAAAGTGTGTGTGGTGGGCCTATAAGACATTGTGGCCACACACATGTTGGCCATATTTTCAATTCACCCAACAGCACACATTAATCAAGCATCTACTATCTGACAATTAAACAAATGGGGAAGGTCAACAGTGAAGGGCATACATCCCCTGCCTCAAGGAACTAACAATGCAGAGGTGATGAGAGAGAGGTGGTTACTCACAACAGTAACTATCGGGTAAGGCAGACGAGAGCCCAAGAGCATGAGATAACATTTTTCAGAAGGTCAATTTCCCCCTCTGCACAAGGTATTCTGGGACAGGGAGAGGGATTTGGTAACAAATAGATGCCAATTAAACTCAACCATTGAGAATTCACAGGTTGTCTGATTAGGCACCCTGGGGCTCTCTCCACTCCTCTCCATAACCCATTCTAAATCTCTGTGTCCTTGCAGGCTTCCCCGCAACCCGTGTGCCACCACCAATGCTAGTAGCAGCTACTGCGGGCCCTGTGGCAGCTCTCAAAAGCGTCTCTGTTAATTTAAAAACTTGCACCCT
This sequence comes from Equus asinus, assembly GCF_041296235.1. Classification (NCBI taxonomy): domain Eukaryota; kingdom Metazoa; phylum Chordata; class Mammalia; order Perissodactyla; family Equidae; genus Equus; species Equus asinus. The sequence continues at coordinate 40,934,415 of NC_091802.1, read as the reverse complement.
CTTTGAAGATGGCAATGAAGCCGTTTAGATCAAGGATAGGAAAGGTCTCCAGGTCCTGCTTTTGCTAAGCTCAGTTGCCATTTAGAAACATTGTCGTGCCAACTGTGATATTTCTAGACATGGAAATGCTTCTAGACCCAACAAGCAAAGACACGCATCATCAACTCCCAATGTTTGGCAAACTCCTTCCTGTTGAAGGTTGAGTTTCTTTGTTTCTGCAGATGTCCAGCTCCCTGCAATCTGAGCTCCAGGGGTTCCTTTAGGCTGTTTCCTGTACTTATTGTGTTTCCTGCTTTCCTTGCTTCTTCAGTGTTCTCTGGAATGCAAGGAGGCCACTTCATTTACTTCCCAATAAACTTTACTTCTCTGGCATAGTAAATGTGTATCTCATTCATATTCATACATTGTAAAGTACTCATCGTGGCAGTTTCATAAAAATATCCCTTCATTAGGAGGATGAAATGGGTAAATGACTGACTCCAGTCATCATGTTCCGCTGGTAAATTCTGACGGAGGGGGAGGGATGTCCTCCTGGGAGGCTCCCAACATGCAGAAAGCCTGGCCTTTAACACCCACACCCGTCTTGCTGTGTCTGCAGGGCTCTTGGCAGTTCTGAGTGTCCTCCCCAAACCTCACTGCTGTCTCCACTGCTGTCTCTCAGCCTCATCACTCTGGAATTCTCTGCTTCCCCTTGCCCCTAACCTATGGAGACAAGCTTCTGTAGAAACTGCTTGAGGAGGAGCTGGCTCTCCTCTCAACCTCTCTGCTGTACCTGCATCGCCAATATAGGTACCTGTCCCTCCCTCGATATGAACTTTCATTGATTTCCATAACTCTGCACGCTCTGGCTCCTCTCATTCTATGTCCCACTGCCTGTTCTCTGTCTCCTGATTGGCTTGTCTTCCCCTTTCTGTCCAAAACGGAGGAAATGCCTAGATCCTCGGCTCTCTGTTTTTCTCTTTCTACATCCATGTTCATGGAGAGCCAGCCCCTCTCTGCCGATGACTCCCCAATCTTGCTCTCACCTGAGCTCAAGTTCCAGGTCTTCAGTTGCCCATAGGATACTTTCACTTGGTATCAGCCCATCGCATCGCATTTAATTGAACTAAAGCTTACGTTTGCCGAAGTGGCTCATCTTGTACCCGGTCATCACACCCAACACGTGGTTATCTAAAGACCTTTAAATGCAGGCAGGCATCTCTCCTTAGCTCCTCCTCTTCAAGTTTATCCTTTTCTCTAGGTATTTGCTCCTACGCATAATATTCTTCCATAACCTCCTTATCATTTCATTTTCTATAATTTGAAGAAAGGTCAATGTTCAGTGTCCCCCCAATTAAACATTAATCCCCCCCGCACTTGCCTCATCTCTGAATTTTTAAAGCTCTCAATTCTACCGGCCACTATCTCAATTATCCATTCAATTTGACGCTGACTGACATACTACAATCGATCGTCTATAGCATGTGGCAGTACTTTGTGGGATGCTGAGAACACACGAATACATAAGCACCAATCCTGGCCCTCAGCATGTTTACAGTCTAGCGTGGATAAGACAAAGAGACAATCGCATACACGCAAACGTCAGTGTGGCTCCAGAAAGTTGTCAGTAAAGAATGATGAGTTTCCCAGGTGTGAGAGAGTGATAAGAGGCTCCAAGAAGGAAGGAGCACTTGAGCAGGACTTTGAAAACTCAAATATTCTATTCATACAAATTTTGTCTGCCTCTTTTGTTGACTATAGGTCCTTCAACAGAGACAGAATCTCTACCGAATTAAAGCCTAGTACAAACCATAGAACGCTTTAAGTGGAATAAATAAGGAACAGTAACACTAATGAGGATCCATGAGGTTATTAAAACTTTATATACTTCCCAGAGTTCCAACTTCAATCAACTATTACTGTTGGATATTAGCATAATTCTGAAATAAATGTTGATGGATATGTTTGGACAGGTGAGTGTGTGCAGGTCTGAGAAGAGCGCAAATTTTTCCAAGGATGAACTCTGCCTGGTAAGGAGATGAGGAAGCAGGAGGTGTGGTAAAGGCCTGACAGGCCAATTCCTAGCCTGGAGCAGAGGATAAACGCGGTAGTGGAATAGGAAACTGGAAAGGAGTTAGGGAGGCCCATAGCTGGCAGTGCTGTGAGATTTGCTTGTGAGGAAGGGTGGCATATGATGTATCAGGCAGCTATGTGAAGGCTGGGTTGTGATGAGTCCTACAGGTTGGTGGGGTTGGGTGGGAAAGGAGGACCATCAATTAGGAGGCTGATGAGAGACAACAAGGGCTGAGATGAGTGGAGGTGGGGGGGTTGGGGGGAGCAGGGGCAAGGGGGAGTGGGCGGGGCAAGGGAAGAGCAGATTCCAGAGGCACAGCCTGGGATGCGGAAGCTGATTGGAAGTGGAGGAACCATGGAGAGAGAAGGACGGAAACTAGCATTGATTGAATACCTACTATAGGTCAACATGAGTGAAGTTTTCGAGCCTGAGAAAATGAAACAATAGTGGGTCTCCAGTGGAGAGAGCTGGAAAAGAATGACTAGATTTGGGAGAGATGTTGGAGAGATACTTACACAAAGATGATAATAGTTAAAGGTGTAGGAGTTCTTAAGAGTGTCAAGGAAAGATGTTAGAGAAGGTGGAAGAACCTTGGGAACCACTGACAGATGTGACAGAGCAGGCCTGGGCTTCTCCAAAGTCCCTGACATGAGGTTCTGCCTTGGTTTAGCTGGGTCTCTGAGGATAGAGATATCTGATTATAAGCAGTTGGAGAAGGAAGTGGGAAAGCAGCTGAAGTGACAGACAAATCAAAAGAAGTCAGAGCTCAATGAGGGGATGGTCAACAGCATCCAGGGCAAGGAAGATGAGGATTCAGACACATCACTGGTTATAGCAATGGGCAGGTTGCTGGTTACTATCAAGAGACCGGGGTCTGTGAAATGCTGGGGGAAGAAGCCATATTTCGGTGGCTTTCACATCTGTCTCAAATCACCAAGTTAATAGTGAATTTAATGCGAAAGTTCAACACTACACATTCACAGTAAACATGAAGCTCACTTTGCTTTATCCTCTGTGTACTACTAAAAACGTTTTAACATCTGCTCTTCCCTTTTGACCTGCAGAGCAGTCACATAAACAGATTTTCACTCCTCTGAGTGGTCCCTGAATCCAGCTTTCCCAGAAGACTAGGACCATTAAGTTACATTGTCCTGGATTGTTTCATGTTCTTCTCAACTCCTCTATTCTCGACTGGGTAGAGTGAAAAATATACTGAGGAGATTTGCATTTTTCTGACTTGGCTTGGTCCCTTGAGACCCTCAAACTGCATTCCCTTTGAGAGTCTTGGGCCGATTGTAAGAGAAACAATGGTGGCTCTGAGAGATTTTGTGGAATGGGCCATGAATCCCATTTCGAGGTGCCTGTACCTCTCTTTGCTCAGCCCATCTTACTACTGAGCTAGCTCATTCTCCAGGTCTTGTCCCACTTGTCCTCCTTGGAATCCTGTTTGGGCATCTCCTCAGAGCCAAACCTGTTAGCTTAGTTCCTGGATTACCATCACACTTTCTCCCCTCAGTGTAGTGAGGCTGGGTGATTGATAAATTCATAACGGCTGACTTTACGGAATGGCCTGTGGAAACCCTGTGTCCTGTTCTTATAAGCAGCTCTAACTGGGGCTGGCCCAAAACTTGCCGGGCTGGTGTTGATATTGAACAGTGTTTCTGATTTTCTGATTCTCCAGTGGGTAAGTCTTCATCTCTCTTAGGCATAAGTCAGTGCTCCTGGTCTGAGTGTGCCCGATGACACTACTCCTGGCCTCTCCTTGCCATTAGTACACATGAACATATAATTAATCAATAAGTGGCCTGATATGTTACTTTGCATTTCCCAAAGAATACATTGTATGTTACTCATGATGAGAATTTCAAATGCCAGTACCTGGCCAACAGGGAAGATGGTTTGGGAAGGAGGAAGGAGGCCTCCTAATGCCTTTAAAGTCCTGCCACAGGGAGGATGGCCTCAGCAGATCTGCCCTGACTCCACTCCATGGTTAACCACCATGGTGAGTTTGGGTGTGATCTTCCCCCAGAAACAGCCTTGGCTTCCATCATAAATAGTGTCCTTAAACCTCAACAGCAATTTGCTCACATGGTAAGACCAGAAGCCTTACCAAGGCGTCTACCACAATTACCTGGGCAGGTGTAAAACCTTTCTGTTTGTTAGGATTTGATTTGCTCATCATGTTTATTGAATGGTCATTGACTAGAGACAATGTCATCGCTTATGCAAAGGAAAGAATTCACAGCATACAGTAAGTGGAATAAATAAAAGCGGTTGTCTTCCAGAATTCCTGGGAAGCTAATTGAAACTTGGCTCTCTTCTCAATAGACCCAAGTGGTCGCAACCATCATTATCTAAAGACCACGTAGCTATGCGGCAAGCATAGTTACTTCTACTCAAGGTATGGGAATACCCTCCACTTTCGAAGATAAAAGGATACTTACCTCTGGACTACTACGTTCAGACTGAGGTAGAAGCTACAGTAATGGTTATAGGGACCCTCATGGACATATTTACCAGTCTACAACAGTATATTCCTTTGTTATTCTTTAAAAACTGCCATCGTCTAGATTTTTCTCATTTGAAGCTTTGAGTAGAGAGAAAGGGAGGAAGACAGAGAAAAGCTAATGAATCTAGCTATATACTTTATATTATTTGATCTCATCCAATAGGGCTTCAATTGGTTTGGTATTGATTTTAAACAAGCACACTCATTCCACATTTCTCTAAAGGTAGAGATTCAGACAGGAGGGGCAGAGAGCTGTGGATTGTGAACACGGATGAGATGTCAGCGCCTTCAAAGCACACGCTCTAGGAGACCACATGTTACTCCAAAGCTGCCGTCCTTTATGAAAGCGTATATGAAGCTTGCTCTCGGGAACAACTTTTAGAATCCTACATTATTATTTTATAGTCTCAATGTGTTTCTGACCCATTAAAGATACTACTCAGGTTGGTTGTTTATTCCACTCACTAGGCTTGGTTCCAAATGATATCTGGTTGGTTGCAAAACTAAACATACCCTCAGAAGATGAAGATTTACCGTCAATGAGGATAACCAAAAGAAAGTGTCCTAGGCTGCGAGGGCAAGTTTGAAGACGGCGTAATCTGAGTAATGACTATATGGGAGGAATGAGTATATGGCTTCCAAAAGGAACTACTTTAAGGAGTATCTTTCATATTTTGAGCACTGATAGATTAAATATAAAATCCTCATAGTTCAAATCTCCACCTGAATCACCGTGAGGGCAGAACATCTGTTTGTCAAAATGTATTGATGGTCACGAGATGCCATTAACCACACAATAATTTAGTGGCTTTTTAGAATCGTATCCTTTGGAAAGCTGGGCTGAAGTGTTTTTGCATCAGATAACTCAGTTTCCGTTTTTAAAGTTTCTAGTAGGTATTGTACTTTCTCACTTAGTAGATTTCCTTCCATTAGAATAGAAATGACCTTTGGTTCTTGGATAGAAAACAGGCTTTTATTTCTTGGCCGACGCTAATTTAGGAGGGGATATTGTCTAGTAGTCGTTGAGTCCCATTGAACTCATAATGATTTGTGCATTATTGAATCTCAGTGGTGAGAAGATAAGAGAGTGTGGCTGTTGGAATCAGAGAGATCGGGTTTGAACTCCGGCTCCACTGTGTAGGAGCTCTGTGACCTTGGGCAACCTCTCAGAGGCTTGCTGTCCTCATCTACAATCCCTGCAGGGTTTTGTGAGTACTGAAGGAGATAATGCACATGAGGTGCTTAGTACAGTGGGTGCTCAGTGAACAGGAGCCATTCTAGTAACAGTCACACTGTGTGTAAGCACATAGTAAGCCTTCATGCAGAGTAGGTGCTCTCAAGATGTGAGTTTTCTCAACATTCTGTGAACGTGGAATAATAGCAGAAATGGAGTGTGGGGGTTTCCCCCAGCCCCCTAGGAAGAGAATAGAATTGCCTCCATCTGGGCAGGGTAGAATGGCAAAGGGATGTTGAACGGGGTGGCCTCCTAAGTCCTCTCTGATCTCAGCTTCCAGGATTCCCCACCCAACAGTCTGGTTTCCAGGTGGCCTTGCTTAGACGGCTTTTCTCAAAGTCCTTACTGAGTTGGGTGAGGAGCTGGATGATGGATGAGGCACGGACCTTTCCTCGTTTAAGGGGAAGAGGCACAGAAGAGCCCCCAACTCTGGGGGACAGGGTACGGCTGTCACTCTAACTCAACACCCTGTGAATAAGCAGCAAGGGAATGGGCTGATCACTTTGAAGACAAACCATGAAGCTCTTACTTAACCAACCAGCATGATTGGCGAGGAGTCCTGACTTAGCAAGAAGCCAAAGTAACATATTTTATGAGGTAAAGGACTCGTGTGAGGTGGCTAAATGGCAAATGGAAAAATTGGTCAGGAAGGTAAAAAGAGGTAATGCTGGACATGTTTGGCACACCCAACACTGACAGAATATAAAGCCCTGGAGAGGACCAGGGCTACACCAGAGAAGAAGAATCAGGCTTTGGAACTGACTTTCAGAGCTCCACTCTCTCCAGCACCATGTCTTACAGCTGCTTCCTGCCCAGCCTGAGCTGCCGCTCCACCTGCTCCTCCCGGCCCTGCGTGCCCCCCAGCTGTCACGGCTGCACCCTGCCCGGGGCCTGCAACATCCCCGCCACTGTGGGCAGCTGTAGCTGGTTCTGTGAGGGCTCCTTCAATGGCAACGAGAAGGAGACCATGCAGTTCCTGAACGACCGCCTGGCCAGCTACCTGGAGAAGGTGCGCCAGCTGGAGCGGGAGAACGCGGAGCTGGAGAGCCGCATCCGGGAGCGGTGCCAGCAGCAGGAGCCCGAACTGTGCTCCAACTACCAGTCCTACTTCCGCACCATCGAGGAGCTCCAGCAGAAGGTGAGGGGGTGGCACCACACTGCCAATTTAGTAAACTATCTATCCAAATTCAGCATACTCACTTCTGAACGGATCTAAGAGTGTTCGAAGCTAACGTTGAGAAGGATAAAGACATAGACTTCGTTGGTTTAGATACAACACATCAAATTGTCTTAGAAAATCTCTTTGGGAGGCCCCACAAGGGAAGGATGCAGGCTGGGGAGAGGGTAAGGCGTTAGACCAAATCAGTTACAGCAATCTTACATTGCTTCTTACCTAAAACCAGATTATCCGATCCTAGTTCTAGTGGGATATCCTGGTCTTATTTTCAGAGCCTATAGCTTTTTAAAAAAGTATGCACTGAATTATTTCTTGGAGCCAGGAATTTCCTGAGAGAATCCTCAAATATGTAAAGCCTTTCAAAGCTGCAGAAAGAGACTGTGTCTGTAGCAAAGCAAAGAGCCATTGACTCCAGAAGCCTCTCTGATATATAGACAGCATGCCATCCACCAGAGCCGACACATATACAAGTGAGAACTCAGGACCCGAAGTGCAGGAGTAGAAGTGAGGATAAGGAAAGAGTCAGCACAGAGGTGGGACTCGGTGGAGGTTGGGGACGGATTCCCAGGAGAGGCAATATCTGAGCAGGGATTGAAGGATGAGCAGGAGTTGATGTCCAACTGCACAAGCCCTTGATTCTCAGAGGGCATGGACTGTCCCCTCTTCAGTAGTTCTGGTAAAGTGAAGGCTGGTAAGGGGCTATGCGAGTTGAAGATCATGCATTCATTTACTCACGTTTAGTGATGACTAGGCACAGTGCTGGAGCGAGGGATAAAGTACTGGATAAGACAGTCTCTTGCCTTCAGAGCTCGCGGGCTAGGGGAGAAAAGTGGAGAGTGGAAACCAATGCCCAGAGGGAAGGTGACGGGAAGTGTAACTGGTTGAGAGCAAAGTCCTGTGGGAGGGCGTGGAGGAAGCGACCCCCTGCAGGAGCTGGGGAGGACGGGGATGGGGGTTAGGTGAGGGGTCTTGAAGGTGGTAAGGACATCCCAGGGCACTCCAGGTAGAGGCGGAAGCTTCGTGCAAAAGCCTTGTCCAAGGCAGTATGAGGGGAGAGTGGAGAGAGGTCAGCAGGGCTGGAAAAGGAGGGTATGAGGGTAGGATAACCAACTTGTCCTGGTCTGCCTGGGGTTTTTCTGGGTTTAGCATCCCAGGAACCCTCCAGTTCCAAGCAAATGGGTCCTGGTCACCCTATGTGAGGCTTGGTACCCGGTATGCTTAATTCCTGCAGGAAGCCAGAGGCAGACCAGGAAGAGTCTGTGACAAAGGGCGCATTTCCCCTTGACTGTTTTAGCTTTGAAATGATCAGTTCTGTTAAGTAGTCTTCCCTTTACCCAAGAACTGAAAATCTGAGAAGATTCAAAGCTATTTGGAAGGAATGGGGCTGAAAGAAAAGAGCTTTTCACTTTAAGGCACAGCGCATTCCTTCTTCGTCCAACTCATCTCACAATTAATGCTGTCTCCAGATCCTGGTCAGCAAGTCTGAGAACGCCAGGCTGGTGGTGCAGGTTGACAACGCCAAGCTGGCCGCAGATGACTTCAGAACCAAGTAAGATTTTTCTAATGATCAGAGCAGCCTGGTAATGGACAGGCTGAAGCGCAGATGGTGGTCTCTGTCCCGGGAGCGTGCAGGCAGAAGCTGTCTGGGTTGATAACGGGACGATTCCTGCACTGACTTGATTAGGTTAAATGTCAGTTAAAGTCGCCTCACTGAATGCCAAGAATCTATATTTTAAGTTTAGGAAGGAGTGCAAGAAACCACCCATTCTTTCTCTTTTTCAACTTAATGTCTGGACCAAGTTTAAAAGTGAATTTCACATTGGTTTCTTGGTATAGGTTAGTCAATATCAGCCCATGAGAAAAAAGTTATTAAACCACAAAAATACGAGGCACAATCCATTTCAGAGAATCAGTCAATTTTTCTAGGTGTGACCATTACAATCATAAGAGTCCTTTGCATTTTCGTAGGACTTTACAGTTTACGATGTAATTATCCCTACGGCCTTTCCTCATCTTCAGGCCAACTGGATGAAGTGTTAGTTTGGTTCTCATTTTACAGAGGAGGAAATCAACGCTTAGGGAGACAAAGGGGCTTATCCACAGGCAAGGCCGAATCTAACTGACTTCTGATTTAGCGCTTCCTTAACAGCAACTGATTGCTTCTCAGCGTGGTTGGAAAGGAAGGCAAGACAATCTGTAGCTGGCTTAAGAAGTTTACCGGCTCACTTAAGCAGGCAAGATGGCGGGGCTTAGCTGACAGCAACCCGTGAATGAGATTCTTAGAACCAACAGTTAATATGAGAGTAGAACTGTGCATTGGCCCCCCACCAATACCTTCTCTGTGGGTCTGTCTCAGGGAGGAAATAGGTCTTTTTACTCAGCACAGTGGTACTTTTTTCCTTTCAAAAAACTTTAAAAAAAAAAGAAAATATTTCAAAATATAATGAATTTGACTAGGTCAGCTAAGTAAAGCCCAGGAAGAAATCTTCCTCTTTGACCTCCCTTGACCTTTGCTGTGTGTGTGAAGGTATCAGACGGAGCTGGGCCTGCGGCAGCTGGTGGAGTCGGACATCAACGGCCTGCGCAGGATCCTGGACGAGCTGACCCTGTGCAGGTCTGACCTGGAGGCCCAGGTGGAGTCCCTGAAGGAGGAGCTCATCTCCCTCAAGCAGAACCATGAGCAGGTAAGGGATTCCCAGCTTCCAAGCTCCCACTATTGAGAGTTCCGTAGCTCCCCTGAGCAGTATAAGCTAGGTCTTTGCAAAGTACCATAGGGCAAGCACCACATGCTGCTGGTTGCTCAAAACATACTTGGGGGACTTTTGGGGACTGAGTTACAAGCCTCTCTTTTTTACCAAAAAGAGTATGGTCAGCCTGACATATTTCCACTTGGGGCCAAAGTCCACACAAAGATCTTTAAAATACTTTCTACAGTTTGATAAGATCTGTTATCTTCTGAATAGATGCCAAATTAATGACTAAGACCGGAAGGAAACTTCCTTAGATTATGTGTCGCCTAGATAGTAGAATCCAAGCTGGATAAATGGATGGATGGATCGATGGATGGATGGATGGGTGGGAAAAATGGGAGAAATTAAGGAACTCAAATAATGGTTGATGCAGAGCCCCTGGTTGAATGTAATGAAATCAGATGCATGCTTCAAACATTACATGTTTTGATGAAGAGGAAACAACCTCTAACAGATAGTGTATGATGGCAGAAGACATGAAATAAATGGGAGGACTTCAACCTGGTTCCTCTGTGTTTAAATAGCAACAATTATAAGCCAGTTATCATGCCAGGTTTGTCACTGAGAAAGGAGAAAATAAGAAAGAAATGATAAAATCTTGGAGTGAGAAGAAACATTAACAACCATTTAATCAAGCAGCCTCATTATACAAATGAGTGACTCAGGAGGCCTGAATCAGAAGAAGTGACAGGTTACATCACCTGGACTTCAGCTCATGATTCGTAAACTCCAGTGCAATCCTCTTCCCACCTCACTGGACTCCCTCAAAGAGAGTTTATTTATAGACTTCTTTCTGTGGGTTCATGCCTACCTCTTCCTCCAACAGGAAGTCAACTCCCTGCGTAGCCAGCTTGGAGACCGCCTCAACGTGGAGGTGGACGCGGCCCCCACCGTGGACCTGAACCGCGTGCTCAATGAGACCAGGAGTCAATATGAGGCCCTGGTGGAGACCAACCGCAGGGACGTGGAGGAATGGTTCATCAAGCAGGTGGGCATCCCAGCACGTGGCCACTCAGGACCTGAGGCCCCTCAGAGCCTTTCAGGCAGGGTCTGAGCCTGTCTTGTCCCCTCCGGTGTTTCAGACCGAGGAGCTGAACAGGCAGGTGGTGTCCAGCTCGGAGCAGCTGCTGTCCTACCAGGCAGAGATCATCGAGCTGAGACGCACGGTGAACGCCCTGGAGATCGAGCTGCAGGCCCAGCACAACCTGGTGGGTACTGTTCGGCCGTCCTGGTGAGAAATGTGAAGTCAGGGAATAGGAGTCAGTGGGATGCCCCTTGGGCCACACTGTCCCTAACTCTCGAAGCTTGTGACTTCTTGGGAACCCTGTGGAGAAGCCCGTGGAGGGAGCAGCTCTGAGATGTTCTTTGTCTCCCCCACAGAGAGACTCTCTGGAGAACACGCTGACGGAGACAGAGGCGCGCTACAGCTCCCAGCTGTCCCAGGTGCAGGGCCTGATCACCAACGTGGAGTCCCAGCTGGCCGAGATCAGGAGCGACCTTGAGCGTCAGAACCAGGAGTACCAGGTGCTGCTGGACGTGCGGGCCCGGCTGGAGAGCGAGATCAACACGTACCGGGGCCTGCTGGAGAGCGAGGACGGCAAGTGAGTATGAGGCGAAGGATTTCTGGGAAAGTGTGTGTGGTGGGCCTATAAGACATTGTGGCCACACACATGTTGGCCATATTTTCAATTCACCCAACAGCACACATTAATCAAGCATCTACTATCTGACAATTAAACAAATGGGGAAGGTCAACAGTGAAGGGCATACATCCCCTGCCTCAAGGAACTAACAATGCAGAGGTGATGAGAGAGAGGTGGTTACTCACAACAGTAACTATCGGGTAAGGCAGACGAGAGCCCAAGAGCATGAGATAACATTTTTCAGAAGGTCAATTTCCCCCTCTGCACAAGGTATTCTGGGACAGGGAGAGGGATTTGGTAACAAATAGATGCCAATTAAACTCAACCATTGAGAATTCACAGGTTGTCTGATTAGGCACCCTGGGGCTCTCTCCACTCCTCTCCATAACCCATTCTAAATCTCTGTGTCCTTGCAGGCTTCCCCGCAACCCGTGTGCCACCACCAATGCTAGTAGCAGCTACTGCGGGCCCTGTGGCAGCTCTCAAAAGCGTCTCTGTTAATTTAAAAACTTGCACCCTCTTTGAAGATGGCAATGAAGCCGTTTAGATCAAGGATAGGAAAGGTCTCCAGGTCCTGCTTTTGCTAAGCTCAGTTGCCATTTAGAAACATTGTCGTGCCAACTGTGATATTTCTAGACATGGAAATGCTTCTAGACCCAACAAGCAAAGACACGCATCATCAACTCCCAATGTTTGGCAAACTCCTTCCTGTTGAAGGTTGAGTTTCTTTGTTTCTGCAGATGTCCAGCTCCCTGCAATCTGAGCTCCAGGGGTTCCTTTAGGCTGTTTCCTGTACTTATTGTGTTTCCTGCTTTCCTTGCTTCTTCAGTGTTCTCTGGAATGCAAGGAGGCCACTTCATTTACTTCCCAATAAACTTTACTTCTCTGGCATAGTAAATGTGTATCTCATTCATATTCATACATTGTAAAGTACTCATCGTGGCAGTTTCATAAAAATATCCCTTCATTAGGAGGATGAAATGGGTAAATGACTGACTCCAGTCATCATGTTCCGCTGGTAAATTCTGACGGAGGGGGAGGGATGTCCTCCTGGGAGGCTCCCAACATGCAGAAAGCCTGGCCTTTAACACCCACACCCGTCTTGCTGTGTCTGCAGGGCTCTTGGCAGTTCTGAGTGTCCTCCCCAAACCTCACTGCTGTCTCCACTGCTGTCTCTCAGCCTCATCACTCTGGAATTCTCTGCTTCCCCTTGCCCCTAACCTATGGAGACAAGCTTCTGTAGAAACTGCTTGAGGAGGAGCTGGCTCTCCTCTCAACCTCTCTGCTGTACCTGCATCGCCAATATAGGTACCTGTCCCTCCCTCGATATGAACTTTCATTGATTTCCATAACTCTGCACGCTCTGGCTCCTCTCATTCTATGTCCCACTGCCTGTTCTCTGTCTCCTGATTGGCTTGTCTTCCCCTTTCTGTCCAAAACGGAGGAAATGCCTAGATCCTCGGCTCTCTGTTTTTCTCTTTCTACATCCATGTTCATGGAGAGCCAGCCCCTCTCTGCCGATGACTCCCCAATCTTGCTCTCACCTGAGCTCAAGTTCCAGGTCTTCAGTTGCCCATAGGATACTTTCACTTGGTATCAGCCCATCGCATCGCATTTAATTGAACTAAAGCTTACGTTTGCCGAAGTGGCTCATCTTGTACCCGGTCATCACACCCAACACGTGGTTATCTAAAGACCTTTAAATGCAGGCAGGCATCTCTCCTTAGCTCCTCCTCTTCAAGTTTATCCTTTTCTCTAGGTATTTGCTCCTACGCATAATATTCTTCCATAACCTCCTTATCATTTCATTTTCTATAATTTGAAGAAAGGTCAATGTTCAGTGTCCCCCCAATTAAACATTAATCCCCCCCGCACTTGCCTCATCTCTGAATTTTTAAAGCTCTCAATTCTACCGGCCACTATCTCAATTATCCATTCAATTTGACGCTGACTGACATACTACAATCGATCGTCTATAGCATGTGGCAGTACTTTGTGGGATGCTGAGAACACACGAATACATAAGCACCAATCCTGGCCCTCAGCATGTTTACAGTCTAGCGTGGATAAGACAAAGAGACAATCGCATGCACGCAAACGTCAGTGTGGCTCCAGAAAGTTGTCAGTAAAGAATGATGAGTTTCCCAGGTGTGAGAGAGTGATAAGAGGCTCCAAGAAGGAAGGAGCACTTGAGCAGGACTTTGAAAACTCAAATATTCTATTCATACAAATTTTGTCTGCCTCTTTTGTTGACTATAGGTCCTTCAACAGAGACAGAATCTCTACCGAATTAAAGCCTAGTACAAACCATAGAACGCTTTAAGTGGAATAAATAAGGAACAGTAACACTAATGAGGATCCATGAGGTTATTAAAACTTTATATACTTCCCAGAGTTCCAACTTCAATCAACTATTACTGTTGGATATTAGCATAATTCTGAAATAAATGTTGATGGATATGTTTGGACAGGTGAGTGTGTGCAGGTCTGAGAAGAGCGCAAATTTTTCCAAGGATGAACTCTGCCTGGTAAGGAGATGAGGAAGCAGGAGGTGTGGTAAAGGCCTGACAGGCCAATTCCTAGCCTGGAGCAGAGGATAAACGCGGTAGTGGAATAGGAAACTGGAAAGGAGTTAGGGAGGCCCATAGCTGGCAGTGCTGTGAGATTTGCTTGTGAGGAAGGGTGGCATATGATGTATCAGGCAGCTATGTGAAGGCTGGGTTGTGATGAGTCCTACAGGTTGGTGGGGTTGGGTGGGAAAGGAGGACCATCAATTAGGAGGCTGATGAGAGACAACAAGGGCTGAGATGAGTGGAGGTGGGGGGATTGGGGGGAGGAGGGGTGGGGGGAGCAGGGGGAAGGGGGAGTGGGCGGGGCAAGGGAAGAGCAGATTCCAGAGGCACAGCCTGGGATGCGGAAGCTGATTGGAAGTGGAGGAACCATGGAGAGAGAAGGACGGAAACTAGCATTGATTGAATACCTACTATAGGTCAACATGAGTGAAGTTTTCGAGCCTGAGAAAATGAAACAATAGTGGGTCTCCAGTGGAGAGAGCTGGAAAAGAATGACTAGATTTGGGAGAGATGTTGGAGAGATACTTACACAAAGATGATAATAGTTAAAGGTGTAGGAGTTCTTAAGAGTGTCAAGGAAAGATGTTAGAGAAGGTGGAAGAACCTTGGGAACCACTGACAGATGTGACAGAGCAGGCCTGGGCTTCTCCAAAGTCCCTGACATGAGGTTCTGCCTTGGTTTAGCTGGGTCTCTGAGGATAGAGATATCTGATTATAAGCAGTTGGAGAAGGAAGTGGGAAAGCAGCTGAAGTGACAGACAAATCAAAAGAAGTCAGAGCTCAATGAGGGGATGGTCAACAGCATCCAGGGCAAGGAAGATGAGGATTCAGACACATCACTGGTTATAGCAATGGGCAGGTTGCTGGTTACTATCAAGAGACCGGGGTCTGTGAAATGCTGGGGGAAGAAGCCATATTTCGGTGGCTTTCACATCTGTCTCAAATCACCAAGTTAATAGTGAATTTAATGCGAAAGTTCAACACTACACATTCACAGTAAACATGAAGCTCACTTTGCTTTATCCTCTGTGTACTACTAAAAACGTTTTAACATCTGCTCTTCCCTTTTGACCTGCAGAGCAGTCACATAAACAGATTTTCACTCCTCTGAGTGGTCCCTGAATCCAGCTTTCCCAGAAGACTAGGACCATTAAGTTACATTGTCCTGGATTGTTTCATGTTCTTCTCAACTCCTCTATTCTCGACTGGGTAGAGTGAAAAATATACTGAGGAGATTTGCATTTTTCTGACTTGGCTTGGTCCCTTGAGACCCTCAAACTGCATTCCCTTTGAGAGTCTTGGGCCGATTGTAAGAGAAACAATGGTGGCTCTGAGAGATTTTGTGGAATGGGCCATGAGTCCCATTTCGAGGTGCCTGTACCTCTCTTTGCTCAGCCCATCTTACTACTGAGCTAGCTCATTCTCCAGGTCTTGTCCCGCTTGTCCTCCTTGGAATCCTGTTTGGGCATCTCCTCAGAGCCAAACCTGTTAGCTTAGTTCCTGGATTACCATCACACTTTCTCCCCTCAGTGTAGTGAGGCTGGGTGATTGATAAATTCATAACGGCTGACTTTACGGAATGGCCTGTGGAAACCCTGTGTCCTGTTCTTATAAGCAGCTCTAACTGGGGCTGGCCCAAAACTTGCCGGGCTGGTGTTGATATTGAACAGTGTTTCTGATTTTCTGATTCTCCAGTGGGTAAGTCTTCATCTCTCTTAGGCATAAGTCAGTGCTCCTGGTCTGAGTGTGCCCGATGACACTACTCCTGGCCTCTCCTTGCCATTAGTACACATGAACATATAATTAATCAATAAGTGGCCTGATATGTTACTTTGCATTTCCCAAAGAATACATTGTATGTTTCTCATGATGAGAATTTCAAATGCCAGTACCTGGCCAACAGGGAAGATGGTTTGGGAAGGAGGAAGGAGGCCTCCTAATGCCTTTAAAGTCCTGCCACAGGGAGGATGGCCTCAGCAGATCTGCCCTGACTCCACTCCATGGTTAACCACCATGGTGAGTTTGGGTGTGATCTTCCCCCAGAAACAGCCTTGGCTTCCATCATAAATAGTGTCCTTAAACCTCAACAGCAATTTGCTCACATGGTAAGACCAGAAGCCTTACCAAGGCGTCTACCACAATTACCTGGGCAGGTGTAAAACCTTTCTGTTTGTTAGGATTTGATTTGCTCATCATGTTTATTGAATGGTCATTGACTAGAGACAATGTCATCGCTTATGCAAAGGAAAGAATTCACAGCATACAGTAAGTGGAATAAATAAAAGCGGTTGTCTTCCAGAATTCCTGGGAAGCTAATTGAAACTTGGCTCTCTTCTCAATAGACCCAAGTGGTCGCAACCATCATTATCTAAAGACCACGTAGCTATGCGGCAAGCATAGTTACTTCTACTCAAGGTATGGGAATACCCTCCACTTTCGAAGATAAAAGGATACTTACCTCTGGACTACTACGTTCAGACTGAGGTAGAAGCTACAGTAATGGTTATAGGGACCCTCATGGACATATTTACCAGTCTACAACAGTATATTCCTTTGTTATTCTTTAAAAACTGCCATCGTCTAGATTTTTCTCATTTGAAGCTTTGAGTAGAGAGAAAGGGAGGAAGACAGAGAAAAGCTAATGAATCTAGCTATATACTTTATATTATTTGATCTCATCCAATAGGGCTTCAATTGGTTTGGTATTGATTTTAAACAAGCACACTCATTCCACATTTCTCTAAAGGTAGAGATTCAGACAGGAGGGGCAGAGAGCTGTGGATTGTGAACACGGATGAGATGTCAGCGCCTTCAAAGCACACGCTCTAGGAGACCACATGTTACTCCAAAGCTGCCGTCCTTTATGAAAGCGTATATGAAGCTTGCTCTCGGGAACAACTTTTAGAATCCTACATTATTATTTTATAGTCTCAATGTGTTTCTGACCCATTAAAGATACTACTCAGGTTGGTTGTTTATTCCACTCACTAGGCTTGGTTCCAAATGATATCTGGTTGGTTGCAAAACTAAACATACCCTCAGAAGATGAAGATTTACCGTCAATGAGGATAACCAAAAGAAAGTGTCCTAGGCTGCGAGGGCAAGTTTGAAGACGGCGTAATCTGAGTAATGACTATATGGGAGGAATGAGTATATGGCTTCCAAAAGGAACTACTTTAAGGAGTATCTTTCATATTTTGAGCACTGATAGATTAAATATAAAATCCTCATAGTTCAAATCTCCACCTGAATCACCGTGAGGGCAGAACATCTGTTTGTCAAAATGTATTGATGGTCACGAGATGCCATTAACCACACAATAATTTAGTGGCTTTTTAGAATCGTATCCTTTGGAAAGCTGGGCTGAAGTGTTTTTGCATCAGATAACTCAGTTTCCGTTTTTAAAGTTTCTAGTAGGTATTGTACTTTCTCACTTAGTAGATTTCCTTCCATTAGAATAGAAATGACCTTTGGTTCTTGGATAGAAAACAGGCTTTTATTTCTTGGCCGACGCTAATTTAGGAGGGGATATTGTCTAGTAGTCGTTGAGTCCCATTGAACTCATAATGATTTGTGCATTATTGAATCTCAGTGGTGAGAAGATAAGAGAGTGTGGCTGTTGGAATCAGAGAGATCGGGTTTGAACTCCGGCTCCACTGTGTAGGAGCTCTGTGACCTTGGGCAACCTCTCAGAGGCTTGCTGTCCTCATCTACAATCCCTGCAGGGTTTTGTGAGTACTGAAGGAGATAATGCACATGAGGTGCTTAGTACAGTGGGTGCTCAGTGAACAGGAGCCATTCTAGTAACAGTCACACTGTGTGTAAGCACATAGTAAGCCTTCATGCAGAGTAGGTGCTCTCAAGATGTGAGTTTTCTCAACATTCTGTGAACGTGGAATAATAGCAGAAATGGAGTGTGGGGGTTTCCCCCAGCCCCCTAGGAAGAGAATAGAATTGCCTCCATCTGGGCAGGGTAGAATGGCAAAGGGATGTTGAACGGGGTGGCCTCCTAAGTCCTCTCTGATCTCAGCTTCCAGGATTCCCCACCCAACAGTCTGGTTTCCAGGTGGCCTTGCTTAGACGGCTTTTCTCAAAGTCCTTACTGAGTTGGGTGAGGAGCTGGATGATGAATGAGGCACGGACCCTTCCACGTTTAAGGGGAAGAGGCACAGAAGAGCCCCCAACTCTGGGGGACAGGGTACGGCTGTCACTCTAACTCAACACCCTGTGAATAAGCAGCAAGGAAATGGGCTGGTCACTTTGAAGACAAACCATGAAGCTCTTACTTAACCAACCAGCATGATTGGCGAGGAGTCCTGACTTAGCAAGAAGCCAAAGTAATACATTTTATGAGGTAAAGGACTCGTGTGAGTTGGCTAAACGACAAATGGAAAAATTGGTCAGGAAGGTAAAAAGAGGCAACGCTGGACATGTTTGGCACACCCAACACTGACAGAATATAAAGCCCTGGACAGGACCAGGGACACACCAGAGAAGAGGAATCAGGCTTTGGAACTGACCTTCAGAGCTCCACTCTCTCCAGCACCATGTCTTACAGCTGCTTCCTGCCCAGCCTGAGCTGCCGCTCCACCTGCTCCTCCCGGCCCTGCGTGCCCCCCAGCTGTCACGGCTGCACCCTGCCCGGGGCCTGCAACATCCCCGCCACTGTGGGCAGCTGTAGCTGGTTCTGTGAGGGCTCCTTCAATGGCAACGAGAAGGAGACCATGCAGTTCCTGAACGACCGCCTGGCCAGCTACCTGGAGAAGGTGCGCCAGCTGGAGCGGGAGAACGCGGAGCTGGAGAGCCGCATCCGGGAGCGGTGCCAGCAGCAGGAGCCCGAAGTGTGCCCCAACTACCAGTCCTACTTCCGCACCATCGAGGAGCTCCAGCAGAAGGTGAGGGGGTGGCACCACACTGCCAATTTAGTAAAGTATCTATTCAAATTTAGCATACCTACTTCTGAACGGATCTAAGACTGTTTGAAGCTAACGTTGAGAAGGATAAAGACATAGACTTCGTTGGTTTAGATACAACACATCAAATTGTCTTAGAAAATCTCTTCGGGAGGCCCCACAAGGGAAGGATGCAGGCTGGGGAGAGGGTAAGGCGTTAGACCAAATCAGTTACAGCAATCTTACATTGCTTCTTCCCTAAAACCAGATTATCCGACCCTAGTTCTAGTGGGATATCCTGGTCTTATTTTCAGAGCCTATAGCTTTTTAAAAAAGTATGCACTGAATTATTTCTTGGAGCCAGGAATTTCCTGAGAGAATCCTCAAATATGTAAAGCCTTTCAAAGCTGCAGAAAGAGACTGTGTCTGTAGCAAAGCAAAGAGCCATTGACTCCAGAAGCCTCTCTGATATATAGACAGCATGCCATCCACCAGAGCCGACACATATACAAGTGAGAACTCAGGACCCGAAGTGCAGGAGTAGAAGTGAGGATAAGGAAAGAGTCAGCACAGAGGTGGGACTCGGTGGAGGTTGGGGACGGATTCCCAGGAGAGGCAATATCTGAGCAGGGATTGAAGGATGAGCAGGAGTTGATGTCCAACTGCACAAGCCCTTGATTCTCAGAGGGCATGGACTGTCCCCTCTTCAGTAGTTCTGGTAAAGTGAAGGCTGGTAAGGGGCTATGCGAGTTGAAGATCATGCATTCATTTACTCACGTTTAGTGATGACTAGGCACAGTGCTGGAGCGAGGGATAAAGTACTGGATAAGACAGTCTCTTGCCTTCAGAGCTCGCGGGCTAGGGGAGAAAAGTGGAGAGTGGAAACCAATGCCCAGAGGGAAGGTGACGGGAAGTGTAACTGGTTGAGAGCAAAGTCCTGTGGGAGGGCGTGGAGGAAGCGACCCCCTGCAGGAGCTGGGGAGGACGGGGATGGGGGTTAGGTGAGGGGTCTTGAAGGTGGTAAGGACATCCCAGGGCACTCCAGGTAGAGGCGGAAGCTTCGTGCAAAAGCCTTGTCCAAGGCAGTATGAGGGGAGAGTGGAGAGAGGTCAGCAGGGCTGGAAAAGGAGGGTATGAGGGTAGGATAACCAACTTGTCCTGGTCTGCCTGGGGTTTTTCTGGGTTTAGCATCCCAGGAACCCTCCAGTTCCAAGCAAATGGGTCCTGGTCACCCTATGTGAGGCTTGGTACCCGGTATGCTTAATTCCTGCAGGAAGCCAGAGGCAGACCAGGAAGAGTCTGTGACAAAGGGCGCATTTCCCCTTGACTGTTTTAGCTTTGAAATGATCAGTTCTGTTAAGTAGTCTTCCCTTTACCCAAGAACTGAAAATCTGAGAAGATTCAAAGCTATTTGGAAGGAATGGGGCTGAAAGAAAAGAGCTTTTCACTTTAAGGCACAGCGCATTCCTTCTTCGTCCAACTCATCTCACAATTAATGCTGTCTCCAGATCCTGGTCAGCAAGTCTGAGAACGCCAGGCTGGTGGTGCAGGTTGACAACGCCAAGCTGGCCGCAGATGACTTCAGAACCAAGTAAGATTTTTCTAATGATCAGAGCAGCCTGGTAATGGACAGGCTGAAGCGCAGATGGTGGTCTCTGTCCCGGGAGCGTGCAGGCAGAAGCTGTCTGGGTTGATAACGGGACGATTCCTGCACTGACTTGATTAGGTTAAATGTCAGTTAAAGTCGCCTCACTGAATGCCAAGAATCTATATTTTAAGTTTAGGAAGGAGTGCAAGAAACCACCCATTCTTTCTCTTTTTCAACTTAATGTCTGGACCAAGTTTAAAAGTGAATTTCACATTGGTTTCTTGGTATAGGTTAGTCAATATCAGCCCATGAGAAAAAAGTTATTAAACCACAAAAATACGAGGCACAATCCATTTCAGAGAATCAGTCAATTTTTCTAGGTGTGACCATTACAATCATAAGAGTCCTTTGCATTTTCGTAGGATTTTACGGTTTACGATGTAATTATCCCTACGGCCTTTCCTCATCTTCAGGCCAACTGGATGAAGTGTTAGTTTGGTTCTCATTTTACAGAGGAGGAAATCAACGCTTAGGGAGACAAAGGGGCTTATCCACAGGCAAGGCCGAATCTAACTGACTTCTGATTTAGCGCTTCCTTAACAGCAACTGATTGCTTCTCAGCGTGGTTGGAAAGGAAGGCAAGACAATCTATAGCTGGCTTAAGAAGTTTACTGGCTCACTTAAGCAGGCAAGATGGCGGGGCTTAGCTGACAGCAACCCGTGAATGAGATTCTTAGAACCAACAGTTAATATGAGAGTAGAACTGTGCATTGGCCCCCCACCAATACCTTCTCTGTGGGTCTGTCTCAGGGAGGAAATAGGTCTTTTTACTCAGCACAGTGGTACTTTTTTCCTTTCAAAAAACTTTAAAAAAAAAAGAAAATATTTCAAAATATAATGAATTTGACTAGGTCAGCTAAGTAAAGCCCAGGAAGAAATCTTCCTCTTTGACCTCCCTTGACCTTTGCTGTGTGTGTGAAGGTATCAGACGGAGCTGGGCCTGCGGCAGCTGGTGGAGTCGGACATCAACGGCCTGCGCAGGATCCTGGACGAGCTGACCCTGTGCAGGTCTGACCTGGAGGCCCAGGTGGAGTCCCTGAAGGAGCAGCTCATCTCCCTCAAGCAGAACCATGAGCAGGTAAGGGATTCCCAGCTCCCAAGCTCCCACTATTGAGAGTTCCGTAACTCCCCTGAGCAGTATAAGCTAGGTCTTTGCAAAGTACCATAGGGCAAGCACCACATGCTGCTGGTTGCTCAAAACATACTTGGAGTACTTTTGGGGACTGAGTTACAAGCCTCTCTTTTTTACCAAAAAGAGTATGGTCAGCTGACATATTTCCACTTGGGGTCAAAGTCCACAGAAAGATCTTTAAAATACTTTCTACTGTTTGATAAGATCTGTTATCTTCTGAATAGATGCCAAATTAATGACTAAGACTGGAAGGAAACTTCCTTACATTGTGTGTCATCTAGATAGTAGAACCTAAGCTGGATAAATGGATGGATGGATCGATGGATGGATGGATGGGTGGGAAAAATGGGAGAAATTAAGGAACTCAAATAATGGTTGATGCAGAGCCCCTGGTTGAATGTAATGAAATCAGATGCATGCTTCAAACGTTACATGTTTTGATGAAGAGGAAACAACCTCTAACAGATAGTGTATGATGGCAGAAGACATGAAATAAATGGGAGGACTTCAACCTGGTTCCTCTGTATTTAAATAGCAACAATTATAAGCCAGTTATCATGCCAGGTTTGTCACTGAGCAAGGAGAAAATAAGAAAGAAATGATAGAATCTTGGAGTGAGAAGAAACATTAACAACCATTTAATCAAGCAGCCTCATTATACAAATGAGTGACTCAGGAGGCCTGAATCAGAAGAAGTGACAGGTTACATCACCTGGACTTCAGCTCATGATTCGTAAACTCCAGTGCAATCCTCTTCCCACCTCACTGGACTCCCTCAAAGAGAGTTTATTTATAGACTTCTTTCTGTGGGTTCATGCCTACCTCTTCCTCCATTAGGAAGTCAACTCCCTGCGTAGCCAGCTTGGAGACCGCCTCAACGTGGAGGTGGACGCGGCCCCCACCGTGGACCTGAACCGCGTGCTCAATGAGACCAGGAGTCAATATGAGGCCCTGGTGGAGACCAACCGCAGGGACGTGGAGGAATGGTTCATCAAGCAGGTGGGCATCCCAGCACATGGCCACTCAGGACCTGAGGCCCCTCAGAGCCTTTCAGGCAGGGTCTGAGCCTGTCTTGTCCCCTCCGGTGTTTCAGACCGAGGAGCTGAACAGGCAGGTGGTGTCCAGCTCGGAGCAGCTGCTGTCCTACCAGGCGGAGATCATCGAGCTGAGACGCACGGTGAACGCCCTGGAGATCGAGCTGCAGGCCCAGCACAACCTGGTGGGTACTGTTCGGCCGTCCTGGTGAGAAATGTGGGATCCCATGTTGGCGAATGGGAGTCAGTGGGATGCCCTTTGGGCCACACTCTCCCTAACTCTTGAAGCTTGTGACTTCTTGGGAACCCTGTGGAGAAGCCCGTGGAGGGAGCAGCTCTGAGATGTTCTTTGTCTCCCCCACAGAGAGACTCTCTGGAGAACACGCTGACGGAGACAGAGGCGCGCTACAGCTCCCAGCTGTCCCAGGTGCAGGGCCTGATCACCAACGTGGAGTCCCAGCTGGCCGAGATCAGGAGCGACCTTGAGCGTCAGAACCAGGAGTACCAGGTGCTGCTGGACGTGCGGGCCCGGCTGGAGAGCGAGATCAACACGTACCGGGGCCTGCTGGAGAGCGAGGACTGCAAGTGAGTACTGGGCACCCCTACAAGGCACATGCACGGTTCTACTATAGGCTGAAAAAGGGACTTTGGAGATCAAGTTCCCGACGCCAATATGTCTGTAAAGACCAGTGTTTATATTACAGTAGCGAGAACTAGGGTGTATCTGTTGCTATCATTACCTGGCCTAAAGGTATTTTCTGTTCCAAAAGATGGTAGTGAGATTTGACCGTTTTCCCTACTGGTGAGCCTTTGGATGCTGAGGGGTAAATGAAGCTTTGTACCTTCAGGCTTGGCTGTCACAGCAAAAGGGAAAACAAAACTGTAGCAACTATCATGCAAATTTGAACAGTGCTTTTGGATTTAACCCCACTCCCTTGTGTCTTTGATCCTTGTTGGAATCATCTGAGGCAGGCAGAGTGGGGATCAGTGTAACCATCGTACAGATGAGCCTTTGAATATTGATAGGGAAGATGACTCAGGAACTCATAGGGTCCAGCACTTGTCACCCAACACAGTATTTTTATGAACAAATTCTGTGTGGTAGGGATTACCAATCCCGTCTTACAGGTGCGGAGGCTGAGGTGTAAGGGCATGAAGTGACTTCCTTCCCCACGACTCCGGGGTTGTAGAGCGAGGGCTGGGATTCCACCTCAAGGCTTCTTTGCTCTTTTCCATCACTGTCTCTGAGCTTTGTCGAAGGAGTCATCCGAAGCAGGCTTGGCTTCCCAAGATGTCCGAATGGTTTCCACTTGTTCCTGTGTCTCCTTGGGTTGAGCTCCTTCTCTTAATTTTTTATTATCCTTTTCATGCTGACGACTTAATGATTCTGTCTCCCAGGCTGCCCTCCAACCCCTGCGCCACGACCAACGCCGGTGACAGGTCCTGCATCACCAATCCCTGCACCCCTTGTGTCCCACGCCCCCGCTGTGGGCCCTGCAACACCTTTGGGTGCTAGATATCCTGAGGCCAGCAGGAGGGTTGCGTGAAGACAGAAGGGACGTCGATGGACCAGCTCTGCTTCTCTGACAACCATCAGCCGCAGGACCCACCCCAGGCATCACCATAAATGATAGTCTGGAAGGAGAACAAATGCCCAGGGTGTGGCCCGGCTCTGAGCCTAGGCCCGCCTGCTCCTCTTCATTCAGGGCCACTCTCTTGTAGTTATTCTGCGACCTGATGGTCTGACGGGTTTGGGCTGTGAAGGTGTCATATGAGGTGTTTTGTGGTTCTCTCTGCTGCTTTCTTCTAGTTCCATAAATCCCTTTGTAAGTTTTCTAATAAACTTTCCTCTTGCAAAGCAGTGATGATTCTCATTTGTATTCATTCTTTTCAAAGTGTTCCCTCCATGTGTACGTGCTTCTTATAAAGCCACTTGAAAGCCCAGAAGGACTGTGTAGTTCAATGCTCTCCTGAAAGGTCTCCGTCACCATTAATTAACATTCATTGAGTGCAACGAGCCCCAGCATCCACTCAGCCAGCAGGGAACCAGTGGGACCACTAAGGCAAGAGGCCTCATCTGAATATGATGAACATTCATTATGGGGCCTTACTCAGTAAAATACAACAGTTAACATTTCTAGAAAGTTCCACTTTTTTCTTTTCCAAGTGCCTACAAGAAGAGGGACAGGAGTTAACACTTATTGAACGCCAACCAAGAACCAGGAACTGCACGACTAATTTTTTCTCTTACACAGTAAGTGACAACGGCAGGACCGAACCCAGAGCTCACTCTCAGAATGTCAGTTACATGTAAGGTGTGAATATGAGAGACTAAAACTGACTTCAAACAAGCACCCAGAGCTTACACACCCTTCAGAATTGTCACCCGGCGAGAGGGGATGCTATTGGTACCCCAAATATCTCTGTAACCCTCCTTTGGGAAATACTGGAGAACACATAGGGGTAGAAAGCACTATCTTGTATTTGAGTAATAACCAACAGATTTTTGAAGTGTCTCTCTTCCCTTTTGAATATTGTAACGCTAGGTCTAAATTTGGATTTTGAGACGCCCCTCCTGTGAAAGTTCTTTAGAACCAAACTAGGATATTCAGTCTCTGGTCTCTGCCGGGACTAAAAGTGCCAGCTCTCCTGGTACCCACTCCTACAGGTACCCACTGATGTCTGCCAAGGTTAATGGCTCCTATGGCTGTGCAAGGCCACTGTCCCAGTCTTTAGCCAAACTGCTAGTTGTGTCTTCTCTCCTTGAGATGGAGCTGACGCTATCTCCCCCTGCTGTGTCCATGCCCTCTCCAGTGTCTTAAATTCTTGTTCTCTCAAATATATTCAACAAAAAACATTGTTGTTCTCTCACACTCTAGTTCTTTCAATGTTTAGTCCGTTGTTGTTGATGTCGTTGGAGCTCCCTTATCCAGACCTCAGGCAGGAGACCTTGGAAGATAATCGAGTGATACTATGTTATGCTCGGAATGTCCCAAACCCAGTTAGTGCCTTCCAGCCTCTCTTCATTCAGGGCAAGTTCATTCCCAGGAGCCACCTCCATGCCTTGTACAAATACTCTTGTTCAATCTATCCCATCAGTTCTCCAACATGCAGGGACCACTGTCCGCCAATGGTTACCTGCCTTTTTGTGAGGGACAGGTACCTCACAAACCCTGTGTTCTGTGCCTTGTGAGTGAGAGCTCAAATTTCTCAACACAGCAAATACATTTTGTTCTCATTGTTCACTGTGGAAAACATTCAACAAAACTTTGTCTCTATGCTTTCAGGTTTTTTTTTTTTTTTTTTTTTTTTGCTGAGGACGATTGGCCCTAAGCTAACATCTGTTGCCAAGCTTCCTCCCCTTGCTTGAGGAAGACTGTCCCTGAGCCAACATCCGTGCCAGTCTTCCCCTACTTTGTGTGTGAGATGCTGCAACAGCATGGCTTGATGAGCAGTATGTAGGTCTGTACCAAGGATTTGAACCCCTGAACCCTGGACCACCAAAGTGGAGCACTTGAACTTAACCACTATGCCACTGGGCTGGCCCCTGTCTCTATGTTTGATGGGGCTGTGTCAGTGCGAGAACTGGGTCCAGGGGAGTCCGTCCTGAGTTCTTGTCTCTGTCACGGTGTTTTTTTTGGTGGAGAAGAGAAAGGGGTGTCAGTGAAGTCACTTTTTCTTGGGACAAAGCCAAACTGGGTTCTGAGACATCTGGTAGGGTCCAGCATTACTCTTACCTCACATGCCGGGCAAGTCACAGGGCTCTGAAGTCCACTGCTGATGATCTGTGATTCACTACCTAGAGTAACAAGGCAATGCTCCTATTTCTTATTTTAAATTAGGAAACATTTCAAACATTTGAAAGTGCAAAAAAATAATAAGACATCTATAGATCCAACACCAAGATTTAAGTGACGTTAACCTTGTGCTGTATTTTTGTCATTGCTGTGGGGTTTTTTTGTTTGCTTTGTTTTTCAGAAATAAAATGTTACAGGTTGAGATAAAACCCTACCTTTATCCATCCTTGTTTCCCTCTGCCTCCCTAGAGGTAACCACTGTGCTAACTTGGTGGTGTATTATCCTCCAATTAAAACATTTCTAAGAACTGTACGTGGATGTATCCATGTGCGTTTGTGTGTGTGTGTGTTTCAACTTAGCAGTTTAAGTTCGAAAATACAAATGGTATAAATTTTGCCATTAATTTTCCCCATTCAACATTATGTTTCTGAGATTTATCTACGTTAACACATGTTCTTTTCATTTATTTTAACTCCTATGTAGCATTCCCTAATGAAAACAAGTCATGTTTTCATTTCCCTATTCCGCTACTGAGGGATGGTTAGGATGTTTCTTTCTTGCTTTATCATTATAAACAGAGCTGCAGGAACGTCCCTGCCAATGTCTCCTAACGCACCTGTGTGAGTTTCTCCAGAGCAGCGGTTCTCAAAGTGTGGCTCCCTGGGAACCTGGGGAGCTGGTAGAAATGCAAATTCTTCACTCCCACCCGAGACCTACTAACTCAGAACTCTGAGGATGGGGCCCAGCAATCTGTTTTGTTTTGTTTTCTAATCTTTATTGAAATATCACTTCTTTACAAAGGAAATAAAATCTCAAAGAGATATCTGTGCTCCCATGTTCATTACAGCATTGTTACAGCCAAGACATGGAGACGATTGCAGTGTCTGTTGATGAATGACTGGGTAAGGGAAATGTGACATGTATATCATATATACACACACACACACACATATGTATGAAGGAAATCCTGCCATTTGGGACAATGCAGGTGAACATGGAGGACATTATGCTAAGCAAAATAAGTCAGACACAGAAAGACAAATACTGCACGATCTCACTTATATGTGAAATCTAAAAAAGTTCAACTCATAAAAGCAGAAAGTAGAATACTCTCTGGGGTAAATGAGGAGATGTTGGTCAAAGGCTACAAAGGGTCGTTATATGGGATGAATAAGTCCTGGCGACCTAATGTACAGCGTGGTGACGATAGTTAATAATAGTATATTGTATACTTGCAATTTTCAAAGGGGATAGAACTTGAATTGAATTTTCTTAACACACACACAGACACACAGAGTAATCATGTCGAGGTGATGGATAAGTCATTTAGCTTGATTGTGGAGATCTTTTCCCAATATATGCATATATATAAAAGCATCAAGTTGTATACCCAGATATCTGTTTTCACTTTCAAACTTGAGATGTGTGCTCAGACTTAGCAAACGTTGCTAAGGGGTTTACGTTTACTTGCTTCCAGTGCTGCTTGTATTTTCTTCCTCCTTTTGGGTTTCAGTTTCTTGTTTTCTGAAATACATTCTTGTGTAGTTCTTACAGAATCTATAAGTGACAAATTCCCTCAGTCACTGTTGGAAGACGTCTTTTCTTAGTGGTCACTCCTAAATGATGGTTTTATTGGTACAGAATTCCAGATTGATGGCTATTTTCCTTCAGCATTTTGAAGGAAATGCCTATTGCCAATCAAACTGTGGTTGCATTGTTGGTAATCCTTTTATTTTTTTCTCTCTCTGGCTGTTTCCAAGGTCACCGCTTCGTCTTCCTGCTGGGTAGCTCCACTGCGCTCTGGCCAGGGGTGGCGCTAGTTTTGTTTTCCTGCTTAGGTCTGCTGTGTTTCTTGAGTTGATCCATGTTTCTCAACACTTGTGGAAAATTCCCGGCCATTATGATTTTTGAATATTAGTTCTGTCCTCTTCCATCTTCTCCTTCTGAAGTCTTTTTTAAAAAATAGCTTTATTGAGGTATAATTCATACCGTATATATATTATTCACATACCATAAAATTCTCCCATATAAAGTATACCATTCAATGGTTTTTAATATATTGGTAGAGTTGTGTAACCATTACCACAATTTTAGAACACTTTATCATCCTCCAAAGAAATCTTGTCCCCATTTCTAATCAGTCCCCATTCTCCTCAACCCTCCAGGCTTAGGCAACCATAGTTTTCTCTATGGATTTGTCTACTCTACACCTTGCATATGACTAGAATCATGCAATATGTGGTATTTTGTGACTAGCTTCTTTTACATAGCATAAGGTTTTCAATTTAGAGCCCAGTAAGAGATCGTTCAGCTTTCCGCCCCACCCCTCCATTTTCCTGTAACAATGAGTGTACCTTTTGTTTTCTAGTTTACCTTTTCACTAGAGATGCTGTCTTTTGAGAGATGTGGCTTTTTTCAATGGTCTGAGTTCCAGTCCTCTCATGAAGACCAAGGGCCTTGTTCCCTGTCCCTCATTTCTAATTCACCTTTTTCCAATTGAGACCCTTTCACAAACTCTCCGTGGGAGCTTGAGCAAGTCACTTTCCCTTTGGGGTGAACATTTTCCCATTTGTAAAATGAAAGAGTTGGGTGAGATGGCCCCTTAGGTCCTTGGTAGCTCAACATTCTAAGATTCTAGACTTCACCTGACTTAGACACTATCTCCAGAAAAGAAATGTCATCATCCTATGAGTGTGTGGGAAGTCCAGTCTAAGGATGTAGCTCAGTGAGTGGATCCTAAAACTCCATCTTCTTGCACTGCGGGTGGCAGTCAATTCAGAACCTTTTTCCAAGAGTTATGCCTTTTGGCATTCTCTTCACCTGTAGCTCAGACCACACATCAGTCAATTCATGAGCTACAGTCTGTTTGATCTCACGGGAAGCTTGGTTTCCCTTCATCACCTCTTAATAGCTCCTCTTTGGAATTGGCAAAATCAGCAGTTATCACAAGGGTGTGAATGCCAATCATGACAAAGGCTTTATTTCTGGAATAACAAGCTCAAGTGCAATTTAGTGATTATATTGCAATAGGAGCCTTACTGGATCCTTTTATATCTCTTTACTTCTTTAAAAGACTTGTAAGAATTTCCTTTTGGAATTTTTAATGTAAATTCTATGTCTTTTTCTTGTGCAGAAGGAATATACACATTTTCAAAAAATTTGGAGAAAAGAAAAAGTATATAAAGAATAAACAAGCATTCATAATCCTATCATTTCAAAGCATCCAGGATCATCATTGGAGAAAGGTTCTTTTTATCTCTCAGTTGTCCTCACTGTTAAAATCACATTAGTTCTGGGGCCGGCTCTGTGGCTGAGTGGTTAAGTTCGCGTGCTCCACTGCGGCGGCCCAGGGTTCGGGTCCTGGGTGCGGACATGGCACCGCTCATCAAGCCACGTTGAGGCAGCGTCCCACATCCCCCAACTAGAAGGACGTGCAACTGAGGTGTACAGCTGTGTACGGGGGTGGGGTTTTGGGGAGATAAAGCAGAAAAAACAAAAAAGATTGGCAACAGTTGTTAGCCCAGGTGCCAATTAAAAAAAAAAATCACATTAGTTTTAATTTTGTTTTGACTATATTTGAGTACCTTATCTTGGGTAACTGTGTAGCTCTTGAGTAGAGCCCCCACCATCTGAACAGTTGTGGTTCTAAGCGTCTCGAACTGATGGGGTATAATTCTATATCTGATGGGATATAACTGTATAAATTGCTCCAAACTGTTGGGGTGTAATTGTATCATCAACGTAGAAAGAACAATTGAAATCAGGGAGGCAACAAGGAACTTCAGGGTTGCTGAATTTTATCCTTATTTCCACATTCACCCTTCATTCTTCTTCAACAGAGCAAATATATGGATAACAAGATTTTGTTTTTCTTTTTTTCTCACTACCTTTGATTTCTGCCCCTAGGTAATAACAGATCAGATTGGTTGTGACATTACTCACCGTTTATGCAGCACGGTGACGGGGGCTAGGAAAGCAGTGGGGATCAGTAGGTTTGGGTTCTAGCTAATCTGAAACAAGCCATTTCTCCATTCTGAGCCTCAGTTTCCTCATTTGTAAAATGAGAGAGTTGGGTGAGATGATTATTAAGATCCATGAAATCACTCTGGTTCCAAGATTTTCCCTCTCTCTTTTGACTATTTTGGCATTTGGGATCTGCTTTAGGCCGTGGAAGGGAGGAAAGGAAGAGCGAAACGCACAGCAGCCTGGGTTTTGATCTCAGCTGTAGATGAGGGGCGAGGGCTCTGCTGTGAGCGCCCTTCTCTGAGTTCTGCTCTGTCTTCTGCTAGGATGACAGTAAGGAGCCCTTCCTCTCCATGGACAATGTATCTAGACACAAAACTGAATTCTTTCCTCATCGTCTTGCTTTAGGATATCAAATAAGTCTCACCTTAGGCCTTGCGACAAAACAGAAGTAGAGTTACATGCATGGACAGTTCCAACTGCTTATGCTTCTTGGGTAATTTTTCCTAAATCACCAACTATTATGAATCATCAAATCCAAACAAGCTTGACATCTTTAAACTGCTTGACACACACTCTAATTATTGTAGAAAGTCTGTATTGGTAAGACCGAAGCTTGCGAGCTTTATAATCAGGTGTACAAACTGACTGTGGCAGGACTTCTCTAAATAATGAACACTTCCACTCAGGGTGTTTAAAGTCTCGGTTTACCAAAGTTCACTGTGGGTGTTACCTTAAGAACACAGGTGCTGTATACAGTAGGAACCCCCATTTGACCCTGGAAGTGTCCTGGTAGCTTGCTGGTCAAGGTATCCAAGACCCTCTCCGTGGTTCTGATCTTACAGGGCCCTTTGCTGCACTTGACAGTTTCGACCTTCATCTCCACCTTGAAGCTCTCTCCTCCCTGGCCTTCTATGATGCCGTGAACTGGCTTTCTTCATTTTCCCTTGCCATTTCTCCCTGACTCTCTTTCCTTATCCTGATCTCTGGTTGAGGAATTCCCCAGAGTTTGGTCCTCAGCCTCTTGTTGCTCTTCTTTTTGTACACTCTCCCTTGGCTCATTTATCCAACTCTTACATCTGTATTAAGATCATATCTGTCGTTATCATCCCTGTCATGAATTCTGGTATTGCAACTCCAAGACCTACTGAACACTTCCTTGTGGGATTCCACCATTTCTTCAAATGCAGCTTGTCAAGAATGAAATTACATCACTCCTTTCCTTAGAACCTTCAATGATTCCCCTTTGCCCTTAAGATAAAGCCTAAACTCCTCAAGGAGATGTACATGATCCTTCATGTAAAGGTCCTTCCATGCCTTTAGAGAACTCAAGTACGGGGAGAGATATGCATATAAGTCATGACAATGCCATGCTCAAGGTGAGATAAGAGTTCAGAGAGGAGGAAGAGATGATCTGCCACAAGAAGTTAAGGAAGGAGGTAGTTCGTTTGTAACAAGTAGCATGGTATGATGCAAAGAATAGAGATCCGTGTTGGAATCCTGGCTTCACAACTTATTAACCCCTACTCTGTATGCCTTGCTTTGCCCATCTGTAAAATGGGAACAGTATCATTTGCCTTGAAGGGTCATGGTGAGGAATGAATGAGATCATGTTTGCGAAAAGTGTCTGACACCACCTTAGGCCTGTGCAGGTGCTCAGCAAGTGTGAGCTCCTTCTGACCATAGCCCTGGTCATATCTTCCATTCCTCACAGTGTACAAGCTATGACCCTGGTGAATATCTGTTATTTGGTTGATTGACATTATCATAGATATGGATGATGCCCACTATATCAGGAAACAGGACCAATGGGAACCAGGCTGTTTTCACTGTCCCAGAAAGGATCAATTTCTCTTTCTGAGAACCATGAATTCAGAATTTGGCATTTGGAAATTTGACCTAGCAAAAGATAGATGGGCAAGAGCTATGCTTTTCTATCTCAGCAAGAAGAGCCAAAGGTTTGCTAAGGAGTCAGGGCCAGCAAGCCAGGAGACAAAGTAGCAAGAGTGTCCCTGGACCTGCCACGCCCCACTAATGAAGTCCAGGGCGTTCATGAGTCCAGCTCTTTGAAGCCACCCTACGAAGCTCTTACTTCACTGAGGCCCAGCATGGAAGAGAAGTCCTGCCTTAGCAAGAAGCCTGAGTAAAGTCTTTTATGAGGTGAGGGACTCTTCTGAGGAAACATAACAAACTGAGGGGAAGGGCTTTTGACAATCCCAAATGAGTAAGAAAAAAAGGGCTGCCTTGCATGTCCACACCCTCTGTGGAGGGGGTATAAATGCTCCCCAGAGGCAGGAGACCCACAAGCTCCTGGGAGGACTTGGACTCTGTCTTCAGTTGAGAGCCTCACTCCCTCCAGCGCCATGTCTTACAGCTGCTTCCTGCCCAGCCTGAGCTGCCGCTCCACCTGCTCCTCCCGGCCCTGCGTGCCCCCCAGCTGCCATGGCTGCACCCTGCCTGGGGCCTGCAACATCCCCGCCAACGTGGGCAGCTGTGGCTTGTTCTGCGAGGGCTCCTTCAATGGCAACGAGAAGGAGACCATGCAGTTCCTGAACGACCGCCTGGCCAGCTACCTGGAGAAGGTGCGCCAGCTGGAGCGGGAGAACGCGGAGCTGGAGAGCCGCATCCGGGAGCGGTGCCAGCAGCAGGAGCCCGAAGTGTGCCCCAACTACCAGTCCTACTTCCGCACCATCGAGGAGCTCCAGCAGAAGGTGAGGGGGTGGCCATCACACTGCCTCCAGCAGGAAGTTTCAGGGAGGGAATCTGAGATATGGTTAAGAAACACTGTGAGCTCTCAGTATGATTGAAACGCATAGGTTGAAGTCTGGCTTTTCCCTGTTATTTTCTTGAGGATCCATCCTATTCTAGGCCCAGGACTGCCAGGTCTGAATATTTGCATAGTGTTAGTCTATGTGGAGGTAGCAGCACTTTGCTTAAATAAGCCATAATTAAAAGCTGCCTCCAAATGCTTCCATGCATTTGCCAAGCTCCAGAATTATTACCCCGAGGTGAGAGAAAAGACGGAGCCCATGAAGGAGGCTGAGGAAGCAGAAACCTTTGTAAGGATTGGACCATTGTCTCTCTCCCTCATCTGGGCTTTTGACTGTTCCGACCTTTTGCTGCCATGCCCTTCTGGGTACTTAATTATCCTGGCTTGTTGTCCTGACCTTGATGCCTCTGGGCTTCTCCTGGTGTGCAGTGTCCAGTGAGGGCATCAAGTGGTTGGCTAAAACCAGAAAGAGTGGAAACCAGCTAGGAGGACACAGTGCCAAGCCATCCAGGATGACTGGGAGGGCGTGGCTGCTTCCTTGACCCAG
Organism: Equus asinus; assembly: GCF_041296235.1. NCBI lineage: Eukaryota > Metazoa > Chordata > Mammalia > Perissodactyla > Equidae > Equus > Equus asinus. Next base: position 40,900,692 of record NC_091802.1, on the reverse strand, counting down.
CCCCCTCCAACTGCTGGTTTATGTATTTTATCTTCCCCACTGGACCGGAAATTTCTTGAAGGCAGGATCCAGTGCTTACTCATTTTTGTATCGTTAGTTTCTTGAACCATGCCAGACATGTTGTAAGTTTTTAAAAAATAAATGTTAGTTTTTATTATTATCAATTTCTCAGTACTGCTTATTAGGAAAGATGATTTATCTACTGATATTTTTCTTGCATATTTCAGTGTTGTTTTTTTCAAATTTGATTTCTCAAATATTTATTGAGCATCTATTGCGCATGGACAGCATATAATAATCTTATATAAGATCTACTGTGATTTCTCATTCGATTCCTTCCATGTACGTGAATTAGTAGGGATTCCTGTTGGCTAAACATAACCAAGCTCATTCTAGAATGTTTTGGATCTTCTAGATCCTGGTCAGCAAGTCTGAGAACGCCAGGTTGGTAGTGCAGATTGACAACGCCAAGCTGGCCGCAGATGACTTCAGGACCAAGTGAGTGGGCAAGTGGGGTCTGCCTTCTCTTCTGTCTTTCCCATAGCCTGTCTTCAACACTGACAAACATTGACAAAGCTTTTCCCTAGATGTTTCCACAAGATCCACAGAGCCATTGCTCACAAGAGCTCAGAGATCCCTTCTCTAGATTCCGTCTCCTCCTCCTCCTTCTCTGTAAGGTGATATCCGCAATCCAGTATAGAAGCCACAGTCCCCTGATGCTCTGCCATGCACAGACTTCAATCAGGAGAATGTGGGAAGTGTATCAATTTTGGAAATCTCACAGTTGTTGGGCTTTTATCCCCTTAAATCCACTGGCTGTTTATTTATTAAAATACAATACCGGTGCATTTTCCTCTAGGAGCTAGCGCTCTGTGTTGAAAAGCTAAATGAACGAGATGGCTGTAAAAACCACAAGCCCCAACTTCCAGTTGTCTGAAAAACCAAACCAGAGTCAAGGCCAGACCTATTCCTGCCTGGCCTGTCCCTAACGCTCCTGTGTTACAGGTACGAGACAGAGCTGGGCTTGCGGCAGCTGGTGGAGTCGGACATCAACGGGCTGCGCAGGATCCTGGACGAGCTGACCCTGTGCAAGGCCGACCTGGAGGCCCAGGTGGAGTCCCTGAAGGAGGAGTTGCTCTGCCTCAAGCAGAACCACGAGCAGGTGAGGTTCACCACAGAGCAACAGCTTCAAACTTGCCAAGGCCTGTTTCCAACCATCCCGGGGTATGGGAGAGGCTCGACTCACTGAGGAATCTACTCTCCAGACAAAAGGGGATTTACAGAGAATGAGTAATCTAAACATGCACGATATGAGATTAGGGTTTTTCTGCCAGAGGCAGAAATAAGAGTGAAGGAAGTGGGCAAGCCCTGAAAGGAGGAAAAGTCAGCAACCAGGCAGTGCCCATTGCCTCTTCCACTCCCAGGACGGAGCAGATGGGGCTGCAGAGATGTCTTATCCCAATTCTCCACTTAGTGACTGGAGAGGCCAGGACGGCCACCCAGCAGACAGGGCTGATCTAGAAACAGAACTCACTCTCGTCTTTCTCATCCAGAGCTCTTTCTGCCATTCAGTGTTGTCTGGATTGGAAACACTGGAAAAACGCTCACCATCATTGCTTGGTCAGTTGCATGATAAAGAAGACAGATATTTTGGGCCTTAAATCCAAGAATAATGTAAATAGTGATAGTTAATATTAATCAAGTGCTTGCTGTGTGCCAAACGCTACGCTGAGTGCTTTAGAACTCCAGAGGTAGTTCTCACTTTACAGATGAAGAAATTGAGGCTTCTAGAAGCTTCTAGAAGCCATGTAGTGAGTGATATAGATGAGACCCAATTCAAATCTGTCTGACATCCACCTAAGCCCAACTACCAAGTTATGCTGGCTCTGTGAAGAGATGAGCAGTGAAATGAACAGATACTTATTTCCTTCAGCAAAATCTATGCTATTGGAATCTCCAGTGATGTCTGCTATCCCAGGAGGGCAGATTTTGAAGCAAGCATTCTTTATTTCCTCTTTAGCCAGACTCTATCCTTTTTGTCACCCATGGTGAAGCATCAAACATAAGAGGCTAGGTAGTATACTAGCAGAAACACTGAACTGGGCGTTTGGCGCCCATGGTTTAAATGTCAGCTCTGAGGCTGATCACTGCGCTTCTCTAAGTGAGGACTAGTGCAAGGATGTGAAGGTGGAAAGAGGTTGTGGACTTGAAAGCACTTTGTGAAGTGGGATACACAGGTCAGTCATTGAATGCAGAACCCAGTTAATGAGAGGACCACAGGGAATGGAGCTGCTGAAAGCTTAAGAATGACCACAAGGTAAACAGCGTTCTCTTAGAGGAGAGCACCAGGATCCTCTGTGATACCTTAAATTTTGCCTTCCTCCATCAGGAAGTCAATACCCTGCGTAGCCAGCTTGGAGACCGCCTCAACGTGGAGGTGGATGCAGCCCCCACCGTGGACCTGAACCGCGTGCTCAATGAGACCAGGAGTCAGTATGAGGCCCTGGTGGAGACCAACCGCAGGGACGTGGAGGAATGGTTCACCACCCAGGTGGGCATCTCAGCATGTGGCCACTCAGGACCTGAGGCCCCTCAGAGCCTTTCAGGCAGGGTCTGAGCCTGTCTTGTCCCCTCTGGTGTTTCAGACCGAGGAGCTGAACAGGCAGGTGGTGTCCAGCTCGGAACAGCTGCAGTCCTACCAGGCGGAGATCATCGAGCTGAGACGCACGGTGAACGCCCTGGAGATCGAGCTGCAGGCCCAGCACAACCTGGTGGGTACTGTTCGGCCGTCCTGGTGAGAAATGTGAAGTCAGGGAATAGGAGTCAGTGGGATGCCCCTTGGGCCACACTGTCCCTAACTCTCGAAGCTTGTGACTTCTTGGGAACCCTGTGGAGAAGCCCGTGGAGGGAGCAGCTCTGAGATGTTCTTTGTCTCCCCCACAGAGAGACTCTCTGGAGAACACGCTGACGGAGACAGAGGCGCGCTACAGCTCCCAGCTGTCCCAGGTGCAGGGCCTGATCACCAACGTGGAGTCCCAGCTGGCCGAGATCAGGAGCGACCTTGAGCGTCAGAACCAGGAGTACCAGGTGCTGCTGGACGTGCGGGCCCGGCTGGAGAGCGAGATCAACACGTACCGGGGCCTGCTGGAGAGCGAGGACTGCAAGTGAGTATGACATTAGTAATATTTCCCTTGGGGCGGCGTATGAAGTTTCCGTGGGGATGAAAAGTCTTGATAGAAATAAATTTATAATTTCAAGCTTTTCTTGGAGGCACTCTGAGGAAGAACGATGTTCTTACAGCAAGTGTGTTTAGTATCTTCCTATCTCTTCATCTCATTTTACCCTAACTTGCCCCAATGGTTTTCTATCTCCAGGCTCCCCTGCAACCCATGTGCCACAACCAATGCATGTGACACATCCATTGGGTCCTGTGTCTCTAATCCTTGTGTCCCACGTACTCGGTGTGGGCCTTGCAACACTTTTGTGCGCTAGAGGTCCCAGTGCCAGGAGGAAGAGAAGGGCTCCAAAGTCGCATCTCAGCCCTACAACATCCAAACGTCTCCTACAGTGACCACACTTTGGCCAAAGGAAGAAACTTCTACCAGCACCAGCTTCTAAGTGTCAACTCTATCCCCACTGAATTCCCTGGCTTGATCCTCTAGTACAACAGACTGCAAAGTCTCCTTACGGACTCAGTCTGTCTTCTGAGTCACACAGAGAAATCTACAACAGGATCACGTAATATTTATTATCACAATGACACATTTGCATACCATGCTATGCTTTAACAAATGCTTATCTAAATGTGATGTACATATAATTATATTAAGTGCTGATGCACGTGCTATGAAGCAGAACATAATTGGGAAAAATCTTCCCGTGTCACTGTTTTGGTCTTTGGAGATGCAGTAAAGATCCCTTGTTAACCTCCTAATAAACTCTTATTCTAGCACAAAAGTGATAATTGTCCTTTTCATTCATTAATTTCAAAATTGGTTGTCTTGTATACATAAAAATTAACCAGGAGGCCAGCTTGGTGCCACAGTGGTTAAGTTCACACGTTCTGCTTCGGCAGCCTGGGGTTCACTGGTTTGGATCCTGGGTGCGGACCTGCACACTGCTTGTCAGGCCATGCTGTGGCAGGTGTCCCACATATAAAGTAGAGAAAGATGGGCACGGATGTTAGCTCAGGGCCAGTCTTCCTCAGCAAAAAGGAGGAGGATGGGTGGCAGATGTTAGCTCAGGGCTAATCTTCCTCAAAAAAAAAAAATTAACCAAAGTTCTTCCATCAGATGAAGGAGTCATTTACCCCAACATATGGTCCGTGACTTCCCTTAGAGAAAAGTCTCCAGCAGACATTGTCATCCTATTGACGTGGTTTTCATTTTGGGAACAAGCTGGGGGGAAAGGGAGTGGCAAATGCGCACAAGAGTATCTGCAAACATTTTCTGTCAATCTCTTCAGAGGGAGTACGTGAGAGACTCACAGAAATGGGACAACACCAGGAGGACATAAATCTGGAGAGAAGAAATGAATCATGTGCCCCTTGGCAACATGAAAATATTGAAACAGAGAAAGAACTGGGAAAAATATACTCAGCCAACAAGGATCTTCCTCCAAATCAACCTTTGCATATTGGAGAGTTTTTTCTCATAGCCACCAAAATCAGGTAATGACTGTTTCGGTGCCTAAAAAGCTCATAATAATTATTAAAATATGCAGAAATATATTTTACTCAGAGTCAGACTTTCAAGTCAACGTCTTACAAATCATCAAACTAAAATGTTAAAAAAAGAGACATTTTCAATCACATTGCTCTTGCCAAAATGTTATTAACGTTGATATTTTCTTTCATATTATTTAATCGTGGTATTTTGGGAGGGCAAATGTTTATGCCCGTTTAATAACAAAAACAAGTGTAATTTAAAAAGTTTCATCACAGATTACTTATCCCTTTAAAAATTTTTATTAGTATAGTGTACATTTTATGATATGCATATTATCTTATAGTTGTAATATAATATACATATTCTAAAATGCATAAAAATAAGTAAACATATTGCAGGTGCCTGCTCAAAACTCTTCCAATAGGGTTCTAAGAAGAAATACTGTGAAACCCAGCAGATTGGTGAACCCTGTGCCTCCATCACCTGTGCTTTCTCTGGACTGGGATATGTCATTTCAACCTGACATGAAGTTGTGGGTAGAAATTCTTTGGAATGCCACACCTATGTTAAAGAGTTGAAAGTGTGAGTTTTGTTTTGGTCGAAAGATCCTTCCTTTTCACCATGAGGGAATAGCATGAGATTTACACACATAAAATTTTTTTGACATATAAATTCACCCAAGACATCCGCAGTGTGTGAAACTGTCTGTCCGAAGCACTGAGTGGGTGCCGTGGGCCTCTCTTTCAAGCTTGTTCTGGGCCATCAAGATGGAGCAAGTGCCTGCAAGTCACCCCATTGGAGCCCTGGATTCACAGAGACTCTGTGCCCAGCTCACTCTGTGTCTCCCTCCTCCCTCTAACTCACTCATCTCCCTGCAGCGGCTGCCTGGGTCCTGGACAAATGGCCTGTCCAGGGTGGTAGGAGTGGCAGCGGAGACTCCATGCTCCATGGGGTCTGAGAGACAAGGAGGGGCTTGGACTTCACGCAGGTTTAGCCCCACCCACTGGCGGAGGAGCTACAACTCACATGACTCTCATGGCCTCCGGTTCCTCCTCTTCTTTGTGAAAAGGAGAAAAAATAATGGTTTTTAGTATAGGCTATACTCAGATCTGACTCTACTCTTTACCAGCTCTGACCCTTGGGCATGTACCTTTCCTTCTTTGGGCTTCATGCCTCCTCACAGTGTTCTGAGATGCAATTCAGAAAATGTGACCTCTGAGAGTAAGCGCAAACCCATCTTGCTATATGGAGGCAAGTGTTCTTCTTCAGTGCATGGGACTGTGTTGATTTGGACTACTGATCCAGTGCCCTTGAAGAACGTGACTCTGGAACCAGAGTTTTGGGTTGGATCCCAGCTCTGCTATTTAATAGTAGTGTGACCTTGCAAATAACATTAACACCACTGTCACTGAAGTCATCAGTTCCTAGCACCAGGCCTTCTCAGAAACAGTGCTCTCATAGCAAGGAAGCAAGGGCTTCAGAACCTGGGACCCACCTCCTAACCTGCTTTGTCTTCCATGTGAAATAAGCAACACTGGCTGGGCAACGGGTCTCACCCCCTAGGTGACGGCGTGACGCGTAGTGGAAGAATTCTGGGTTGTTTGGGAGGTGGAACTTTTGGGTCTTGACTTTGGATACTTGTTAACTTCCCTCACTTTCAGACTCTTCCTTTGAAGGAGCACCCAGCCAACCGGCTTCACGGGGTTGTTGTGATGGTCACTGTGGATGGAGGTACTTTGTAAATGGCACAGCGCTGTACAGGCATAGACCATAGTATTATTGTCACTGACCCTGTGACCTTGAATACTAACTCCTGGGCTCTGAGAGGCTAATTTTGAGGTTGTCTATTCCAAATAAAACATTCTACTCAGCCTCCTACAACGTCTTTTTGTTTCTGCCTTTCACCGAGGTAAACCAGATACCCATTTTCTCTTGGAGAAAGCTCTCCTGGAGCTTTCCTGAAAGGCTCTCCTGGAGCTTGGAGCTCTCCTCAAAGGCCCTGGGGTAGTGCAGGAGCAACATTCTCTTCTGGAAAGGTGATGAATCTTTTCCGTTATTCCACGTACCCCTCTTCCCAGCTTGCCCATGGAATTCCAGGCCCCAAAGCAGCATGGAGATGACATGAGAGGGGACCCATAGGGAGTGGAATGTGACAGGAAGCCTTGGGGTGAGCAATGAAAGGAGTATTGTCTGTGGGAAATGTGGGGCGATGGGGAAAGGGATGTGAGCCTGCCCGCCTGGGCTGCCCCTTTCTCCTCCTGGTTGCATGTTTTAACTTCTTGTTTGTCACAGGCACCTGCAAAGGCTCCTTTTTGAGGGGAGCTTTATGTGGGTGGCTCTGAGAAGGAGACAAAATGTGGCCTGGTGAATCACTCGCAGAAAGAATTACGGAGGCCCAAGGAAGGACCTAGAGCAGAAGCATCTTGAAAACACCCAGGACATACGTATGGGCAAGAAGACGTGGAAGATCTGTCCTGTGGGAATTGTTGCTCGCTTTGGGAACATAGCTACTAAACCCCAGAAATCTCGCTCCTTCATCATCTCGGGAATATAATCGGAATTCCTCTCATGAGCTTTCTTTTCCTCACCCAGGTCCTTGACTATTTCTAGACGGCCATATTAGTGGTTTTGGGTGCACCGGAGGTGAGGCCACTGTGTGAGGTCCTTGAACACAAAGCACTGTTTGACAAGCGACATCCAATCCTAACATCTTCCTCAGCCCACTGTCTGCTCCTCACCTCCCCATGTTTCAGGGGCTGATCCCATGGCCATGCCTGTGAAGGGTTGGTGGCCCTCGATCACCAGATTATGGAAGAGGAGCCTGCTCTGAGATCGGCGTGGTCTGGCTCAAGAGTGCATGCTCCCAGCCTTGACCTCAGCCTGTGGGTCACGTGTCTCTGAGAGCCCAGGGAACCGCTGCTATATTTGGGCATTTGTACTTCCTTACATCGCATCCACTACCATATTTGGCCTTGTTCTATGTACTAGATGTGGACAAGTATCACTATCTCCATTTAAAGAAAGCTTGATTGAGGTATAATTGACATGCAGTAAACCACACATGTTTAAAGCATGCAGTTTGATAAGTTTGGACATGTGTATACACCTGTGCACCATTCCCACATGAACATATCCACCATCCCTCAAAGTCTCCTCCTGTCCTTTATAATCCCACCTTTCCCTGCGCTGGCCCCTTCTGCATTTTATGAAAGAGCAAGCCGAGTTTTCTGGGCAGCTGGAGCAAGAATACAGATGGCCTGACTCTTCCCTTCTTTGCCCACAGCATTGGCTCATTAGAAGGCCCCAAAGTGGCAGAGGGAAGCAAGGGCCAATGACAGCGGCTTGGAGCTCCGAATCCTTGATAAAAGAGAAGCCAACATCTATTTAATACCTACTCTGTGCTTTAAGCCTGGGAGGGTAGGAATTACGACCATTCCACAGATGGGGAAACTGAGAGCAGATGAGTTAAAGACAGTTGGCAAGAACCTGTGGGTCAGGGATGGAGCCAGGTTGTCAGCCTCCCACCCGCGATAACTGGCTCTTCTCCTCTGGCCCATATGGAGCTTGGTTTTGATGGCTTAACACCCAAAGCCTTCCAGCTCTTTGACATTCTCCCTCCGGTCACAGGGGGCTGATGTCGTGGTTTCACTGGACCGGCACTTGCCCGTCCCACCAGGCCAGGCCTCCCAGATACATGCATTCAAAGTCCCCTGGAACCGGAGTCTTCCTCCCCTCGGGCTGGAATGCCAGATAACACCTTGGAGATGGAGGGGAGACTTTGGGATTTGGGGATGGATGGAGTGGCGAAGAGGCTTCTTCGAGGCCAGGAAGCTATGTGCCTGTGGCTGGCCCAGAAGGTGATTTTCCTTTCGAATCCCTGGTGTAGCCAGGGAAGAGGCAGCAGGGCCTGCTTCTGCTTCTCCTTCCTGGCCCTCCTCTCTTCCCTTTACCTTGAAACGCTCCAAAGAGGATGCTAGATAATGGTGGTTTTCAGAAACAATTTTTAAAAAAGCAACAGGATTCTTTTTCCAAATGAAAGTTTAAAGGCAACACAGTACATAAAAGAGCAATGTTTTACTGGTGTATCTTTAATTTTAAGATATATTTATAATACTTACTTTGAAATTCAGTCAATGGGAGCAATGAGGTTGTTTGGCTTCATTTGTTTGCTTAACGAATAGTATTAAGCACTTACTCTGGGCCAGGTCTTGTTCTCAGCACCAGGGATGTCTCCAGGGAGAAGACAAACAAGATCAGGCTCCCCTGGAGTTCACAGGCAGGAAAGAAGAAGGATCGAGTCAATAAGTAAACATGCACAGCAAGAAGAGGATTTTAGATAGCGGTGAACATTAAGAAGAAGAGACAGCAGGATGGTTGATATGGGTCTGAGCAATAGTGGTTGCCATGGTCAGGGCTGGTCTCTCTAGGAGGTAACACTGGAACTGAGACCTGGAAAATAAGAAGAAACAGATCGGAGGGAAAGAGCATTCTAGACACAGGGACCAGCAGGTCAAGGGAGAGAATGAGGCTGGTGCCTCCGAAGGAGGAAGGAAGGCCAGGGAGGGAGTGATGGAGTGACGGATGAGCTGGGAAGAGCGGCCAGGGAATGTGGGGGTCTCCCAGCTTTGAGGAGGATCTGACTTTATTTTAAGGGAAGAGGGAAGCCTTATGAAAGTTAAAAGGATGGATTTGATTGGCACCTTTACTAAAAGGAGCACTTTGGCAGCAAGTGGGAAAGAGATGTGCTGAGCACTAACATTTGAAGTGGGTGGGTAGTCCATGACAGTGACAGTCAAAGGCTTTGTTCTGTTTTGTTTTGGTTCAAAGAGTCATTGATATCTAACAACTGCTCACACGCCTCTCAAAAACAGGAAAGTCAGACAAGAAGTGCCAGAAGTTACGAGAATTGCTAAAGCCATAAGGAGAAAAGATCATGATGTGGCCTGTCCCTTGTTATTATGAAACTCACAGTGCTGACACCTTGATGGGGGTGTGTGCCAGGCGGGTGGGCCCGGCCCGGCCAGGCTCTTATCTGAGCCCACGGCAGGTGTGCGGGGTAGTTCTCTCTCACGCTTGCTTTTCACATGTGGGGACAAGCTCGGGCCTGAAATATAAAGACCAGGGAAGATTACTGCCTTCCCGGTCAAAGACAGACTTATAAGAAATTAAACCATGCTCAGCAGCTGCGAAATGTTGGCGTCTACATGAGATGACTTCGTGTGGCAGCACAAATGAAGGTGGTGGTGGCCCTGAGGAGCTAAAGCTTGGAGTGTGACACATTGGAGTGTGTGTGTTTAAAGTTTAAAAAATGGTAAAAGATGAAAAGAAAAAGAATGTAAACCAAGCCCCAGAAAAATCTTGGGTTTGGAAAGGGTTGCTTTAGTTTTCAATCTGAATTGTAACCTTTATCTGAATCTCAGCCCTCAGTGTGTTACCTGGTCTGAGCTTCAGTTTCTTAATCTGTAAAATGGGGAGAATAATGACCACCTCATAGTTCTTACAAAGGCAGAATGAGATTAGTTGGTAAAGGTACTTAACTCAACACGTAGTGAATGCTCAGTAAACACAGTTTCTCTTCACGTCCTCAGGAACCCTGAGGACATTATACCCCGGTGCTCTGGCCCCCTTTCCTGTTGATCAGGACAGGGCATCCACAGCCTCAAGAGTCAAAGCTTTTGCTCACTCAAGGCCTTCGGCACACAAGGCCTTCGGAACTCGGTTTTGAGTTCCCGCAAGTTCAGGGCTTCAGACGAAAGGCTGGATGGGGGCAAGAGGCTGAGGAATCTGTGCCCGAGGGCTGAGAATCAGAGATAAATGAATTCAGCAGTGTGTGTGCGGGGGTGCACATGCCTATGTGCATGTGTGTGTGTGTGTGTGCTGTGTTAGGAGGAAGATGGACAGTTAAAAATATTAAGCTAGGGGCTAGCCCTGTGGCTGAGTGGTTAAGTTCGCGCGCTCCGCTGCAGGCGGCCCAGTGTTTCGTTGGTTCGAATCCTGGGCGTGGACATGGCACTGCTCATCAAACCATGCTGAGGCAGCGTCCCACATGCCACAACTAGAAGGACCCACAACGAAGAACATACAACTATGTACCGGGGGGCTTTGGGGAGAAAAAGGAAAAAAATAAAATCTTTAAAAAGAAATATTAAGCTAATGGCATTTTCACTGACTGTAGCAATCAGAATTTTCCGACGGGAAGGTCGAAGTAAAGCGTAGTTCTGGTAGTGTCAAAGTCACGGTAATTTTAGTCACTTACGGGAACTGGTTTGCACTTAGGTCTATTTTCTACACAGGAAAGCAACAATTAAGTTTATCACTGAAGACCTGGATCAAACTGAATGTATTTGTATTTCATTTTAACAATAATTTCATACCTGCACATGCTGACTCGTGGTAGGTTGTTTGTGGAGCCTGGCTGGCTGCTGACCACAGGGAAAAGTGTGCAGGAATGTTGATTATCAGTGACCTGGACACTGGGGAACAGAGCTGTGTGTGGTGTGCCATTGCACAACCAGGCGGGGAAGGGGGTCTCCTCGGTAAATGCACGCTCAGGCTGTGTGTAGTGACGCATAAGTACACACCAACACAGACAGAGCAAGTCCCTCTGAGGAGGGTATGCTCTGAGGGCAGGGCAGAGGGCGTGGATGGGCAGGTTTCAAGTCTGTTCTTGATCAGTTCTCAATTGGGTCGGTTCTCCAAGGCAGCATATCTTGAACCGAAATGCAGAAACACAGAGGGGCTGATGGCAGGCCAGGTGGGGAAGTGTCCAGAATCTTGCAGCTGAGATATGGTGAGGTCTGTGCTAGCAGGACTTGCTTCCAGAGTTCGACATTTGGATGTCAAGGATTTTAGAAAAGGATGTCTGCCTTATTGCTGTGTGTTTAACTGAGGGTTCCTGCTGTAAGGTTGGTACCAAAAGAAAGAAAGAAAATGAGAAAGAAAGGAAGGGGGGGGAGGGGGAAAGAAAAAGAAAGAAAGAGAGAGAAAGGTCAGGCAACCTGACCCTGTCTATTACAGCTGTCTTAGACCCTCTCAGAGTGCATTATCACTTGGTCTTTGGGGCCCTGTTTCTGCCACTACCTTCATCTCCCAATTCTAGTCCCACGTTTGCCCCTTAGATTTAACGGCAGATCCAACCTTTCTGGTCTGACCTTTGGTGTCTCCCGAACACCATTTGCCCCCATTCTCCAGCTCCTCCTGCCCTTGTCCTCCCCAGCCAGGTCTATGGCAACCCATGCATGCCCTTGGTGAATTAGAGAAAGGTTCCCTTTCTGGGAGGACACACTTGGCAGGTGCCTGGTCTGGCAAGCAGTACATAAGCTGGTCTTCAGCTTCTCTGCAGCCCCGCAGCTGGGTGCTCTTGGGCCTGGCACGATTCTGCGCCTGCATATGGCAACCTTGAGACAAGCATGAAGCCTGTCCAAAGCCGGGGCCCTGGACTCCATCCAGGCCATTGTCTCTGCTAGATTGACCCTCAGGTCAGAAGAATTTTCACATTTCTTAATTGATCCTTGTGCTGCCTTTTATGGCAGATGTATAGGAGGCACAGGATAGGTCTTCAAACAATAATAATCTATTTGTCTGAAATTAATAACCTATTTAGGGCACATGAAAAAATGAAGCACAGAAAGGTTGCTTGAATAGTGTCACACAGCAGGAAACATTTTTTACTTATGAGGAGGAGATGCACTTGGGTGACTACGAGAACAGGAAACATGTAGGCACATGACGGTCTCTTTCTAATGAGAAGAGAGTAATTCCCCCTTCTCTTAACCTTGGCGCTGTGTTCTTGGAAGGCAGTCTGTGATGCCTACATTGACAACCATGACACTTACAGGATTAGACACAAAACTTCATTGTGAAAGAATTTTGGTGACAAGAACAGGAGTGCGGAGCACAACGTTTGGCTTGAGCCCAATATTAAATAGAAATTAAGTAAAGAACTAAAGTGGTGGGACCACACAAAGGTTGAATTCACGCCAAGAGCTTTTGCAGTTCTATGTTATCTTTAATGCTGTGTTTACTTGATTTTTTAACACACATAGAGCAAATATGAAAAAATATTAACAGCCGCTAATCCTGAGTACAGAAGCACAGGTTTGAACATATATTTTCTCTGTTCTTTCTTCTGTTTTGTTTCAATGCCTAGTTGCTTTTTTTTTCAGAAATATTTTATTGCTATCAAAACAAAACAAAACAGAACACAAAAGAATTGGGTGGAAAAGCAAGCTAATCTCTTGATTTCAGCCGGTTGTGGCTGCGGTAATTCTGGGAATTAGACCCTGGAGTCTTAAGGCGTTGCTGTTTGCCTGATGGAAACTGTGGCGCTTGGAATTGGCTGAGTAACCAGGGGGTACACACTCTTGTGTTTGGGCCTGACACCCATAGCCCAGCCACAAAGTGATGGCAAATGACATTTGTCCAGATCCTTGCAATAAGGTAACTGTGTAAAGATATTTGTGGTTTTCATACTTATTCTGATAAGAGAAAGGAGGACAAGTGACTCAAAAGCCACTTTATAAAAAATCTGTTTTGTTACAAGAAGTCTGGGGTCCTCCCGGAAGCACTGGATGAGGTTTACACAAAATGAATGTTTCCCTCTCTGGGATGGACTGGGAAGTGTCGTGTCCAAAGACAAATCCAGAAACACTCTCAACCAGGGCAGCATCAGTCAAGCAAGCGTGTGGTTACCAAGGGTGACTGCATGTGGGCGTGGAAGTTTCTCTAAGGTATCTGTCTGGTGGACTCATGGTCTTAGGAAACATTCCTGCTCAGAAGGGAGTTTTCTTTTTCAAATACAAATCCTTATTATTATTTTTTATTATTAAGAATATTTTCCAGGGCATCCTTCTTTGTCAGAAATTTTACAAGAGAAGTAGACAGAAAAATGGGGATTGTGGAGGGTGATGATTAATTTTATGTGTCAACTTGACTTGGTTAAAGGGATGCCCAGGTAGCCGGTAAACATTCTTTCTGGGTGTGTCTGTGAGGATGTTTCTGGAAGAGATGACCATTTGAATCAGTAGACTGAGTAAAGAAGATCTATTGCCCTCACCAATGTGGGGGTGAGGTGATGGGGTGAGAGGGTGGGTGGGGGTTGCATCATCCAATTTGAGGGCCTGAATAGACAAAAAGGCAGAGGAAGGGTTGCTCCTTTTGCTTGAGTTGGGACATCCATCCTCTCCTGTCCTGGGACATCGGCTCTGCTATTTCTCAGGCCTTCAGCCACAAAGTGAATTGCACCAGATGGTGGATGGCAGATCCTGGGGCTTCTTAGTCTCCATAATCAAATGAGCCAATTCCTATAGAAAATCTCCTCTTATATATACATTTACAAATACCCTATTGGTTTTGTTTCTCTGGAGAACCTTGACTAATTCAGAGAGGGAGAGTTCCAACATGGCAGGTAATGGAGTTTGTGGTGGCATGTGTGTCCCAAACAAAAAATACAGGCCTGGGAATAGGAGACTGGAGAATGGAGATGAGCGTGCATTCAACATGGACCATCTTTCCTGGTCCTCACACTTCCACGACTTCAATTAACCCAGAGATATTGAATTAAATTTGCCTTCAGGGTCAACTGAGAGGGCTTCTCTCCTTCTCCCTTCAACTCCCTTCTAATAATTCCCCTAGTTTCTTGCTTATGGGAAATTAGAGAAAGAGAGAGAGAGAAAGAGAGGGAAAAGAATTGGGAGAGAGAGCAAGAAGAGAGTAGGAAATAGTACGAGCATGCAATGTGTGTGTGGTTCGGTCAAAGGGTTATTAGCAACACGAGGAAATGACTGATACCACATACCTCTTGATTTTGGGTTTTGTCGTGGGGGGAAAGGAGAGGGAAGAGGAAGACAGGAATGACTGCAGGCCATTAGCATCCCACAGGTTCGGGAAATGACTACCTGGGAGAAGACAGAGACTGCATGAAAAGAGGACTGTGCAACAATGTCTCTTATCCCACGCTCTTCTTACAATAGGACTTTGTCAGTCCTCTGTTTGACATAGGCCCTCCTCTCAAACCTGGGCGAATATGTGACTGCAGAGGAAATCCTGTGACTTCTGAGGGTAGTTCATAAAAGGCAAAGCAGCTTCTGCCTGGTCCTCCTGGGCTGCCTGGAACCCAGACACTGGGCCATGATGAAGCCCAAGTGGCCTTCAAGTAACCCCCGCCTTCAAGTCTTTCCTGATGATGCACCAGACATCACAGAGCAGAGCCAAGCCATCCTGCTGTGACTTTTCAGAACTCCTGACCCAGAGAACCCAAGAGCACAATAAAATGTTTGTTGATTTATATCACTCTATTTGGGGTTTGTCATGCAGCAGTAGGGACCGGAACAAGGACTTTCTCTGGGGCCTCTGGTTTCTCCTCACCTTCAGTGGGGACCAAAAGAAAGCATCACAGAGTTACATCTTGACTTCCCGGCATCCGTAAAATTCTAAGGGGATCTAAACAGGGCTGACTTGCTTTTATCAGTTATATTTCCAAAGCTCACACCTGTAGATATTTTCTAGCTTGTTTTTCATTGCTTTAAAGTTAGCAACATACTTTATTACACTCTGTATTTGATAATTCAAGTATCAGAATTGTGGTCTGTCTATGCTCTGTTGTTGCTACTGGTTCTCACTCATGGTGCCTTGTCTCCTCGTGTGATTGGTTACGTATAATGATGAGTTGTTCATTGGGTCAGTCAGGGCAGGCTAAGTTAGTTACTGCAGTAGCAAATAACTCCCCAATTTGCCAGATCTCATCGGGACAAGAGTTTCTTTCTTTCTCACGGTCTATGTCCAATATAAGCCATTAAGAGGATCTGCTCATCACACTTCCTCAAGAACCCAGGCTGAAAGTAGCTCCAACTGTAGATACAGTTCCACAAATCTGCTTTGGAGGGTGAAGAAAAAGTGGCAAACTGTGCAGTGGCTCATGAAGCTTTGGTCTGGAAGTGACGTGTGACACACTCGCTCCCATTCACAGGTTATCAGCCACAGTTAGTCACTTGGTCATGCCTAACTTCAAAGGAGTTAGAGAAGTGCATTCCTGCCATGTTTCTCAATGGCAGAGAGACAGAAATGCTGGGTGGATAGCATGAATGATTACCACACTCATTTTCCTCGGAATATTATTTGTGGGACTTTGTTGAGGTAGGATGATGGTGTGTTCCTCCAGAAAGGATTTGCATTTCTTTCTGCCTGTGCACGGGACACTACCAGTCAGAGGCCTCTCAAATTCCTGGTCTGAGTTTTGTGGCTCATCCAGGTAATGCGCAAGACAACTTTCCTCACAGTGCCCTGGTGGTAGGAGTGGGTGGGCTGAGTGTATGTCTGGTTCACCATTACACCAAGGCTGTGGCCCTTTGGGGTCCCAGCTTTATGGAGGGGAGGATCCCCTGGATGAGTCTCTACCTTAGGTGGGTCCTGGGCTTTATCTTCTGTTTCCAGCTCCCCGAGAGGTCGTGTAAACTGCAGTTTAAGTTTGCCAAGTTCAGCAAATGCCCTTGAGGGAGAAGCGGATTCAGTGCTCAGTTCGCCTCTCAGAGTACCTGCCCTCACTTAGCTCTTTGATAATTACTTGGCAATTCATACTATCTTGTCAGCTCTTTGATGCTTTTAAGAAGATTCAAACTTAAAAAAAAAAATACAGCGTATTTAGTTGTTTTTGTGATGCGGGTTAATTCAAATAACCCAGCCTGCCACGCCATCTGACACAGAGCCTCTGGAGCTGTACTGTCCAATATAGAAGTCCCTGACCACATGTGACTGTTTTGATATAAATCTATTAACATTAAATAAAATTAAAAATCCAGTTTCTCCATTATATTAGCCACATTTCAAGTGCTCAATGGCCATGTGTGTCCAGTGGAGTCCATACTGAAGAGAGCAGATATAGAACATTTCTATTATCACAGAATGTCCTATTGGACGGCATTGCTTCCGGACCCGAGACTGAGGGAAGCATAATTGACAACAAAGAAAGGTGAGTGAGCAATGGCGGCAGAGACTCCACTCCCTTCTAGTTGACTGCATTGCATTATAGGGGGTCATCTCACATTCATTTGTGATTTTACTTATTCATTTCTTTAACAAATATTTATTGAGTGCCCACCATACAGTAGCCACTGGATGTAAGTCAGTGAATAAAACAGCCATAGTCTCTGTGGCTGTGAGACTTCCAACTCACTTGAAGATACTCTCACTCTAAAACTTACCTTAAGACAAAGGGGCAGTTTTCTATGGTTCCCTCCAGAAAGCCTGACCTAGAGGAAGGGGGATGGGCTTCAGAAACAGACAGATCTGGGTTCAAATCCAAGCTCTGCATCTTCTAATGAAAGCAATTGCTCTCTGCGAGCCTCAGCTTCCTCATGTAGGAAATACAGATAATAATACTTATTATGTATAGTTATCTAGAGTATTAACCAAGAAAACACATATAAAGTGCCTAGTGCAGTGCCCAGCACGTGGGAGGGGCTGATAATGTGCCTCGTTTGCCAAGAGATGGTTAATTGGACCATTAAATCAGTGCCATGTAAATACAATAAGCTTCTCACATCAAATCAACTTTTTGAGTTCCTTCTGGTAAAGACAGCATCAGAGCCTCTCTTATGATCATTTGTATAAGAAATATGAGCAGCTGTATGTGTAATGTCACTTGACAAACACTAGAGGCCGACAGAACAGATGCCATGCCTAGGTTTTCAATGACTCCTGCCGTACCTCCCTAACCTGTTCTTGTGGTAACGCTGAGCACTCATTTAACAGGCATTCAAGTTCCCCAATTAGGAGAACCAGGGCATTTTTGTAAAGCAGTATCTGCCACACATCAAAATGAATTCCTGATGGATAACAGCATTAACTGTAAAATACACAACTATAAAAACTAAAAGAAAATAAAGCTAAAAGTTGTCTCATTTGGGAGTGGCGAAGAAGTTTCAGTCATAAAAGCAGCAAAAAGGAAAACACAGGTAGGTCTGTCTATATAAAAAGGAAATTCTATGCATAAAAATACCATAGACATAATTCATAGGAAATGATACCCTGGGACAAATTTTGCAACGTGTGAGTGACAGAAAGGGAAGTTAATATACTTGGCATGAAATAAGCTCTTATAAATAAATTAAGAAAGATGAGTAGCTTTAAGTACAAATAAATGTTACAATGAGATTTCATGAGTGGACTATAATCATGACAAATCTCTTGACAAAGAGATTCAAAAAATAATAACTAGTATTGGTGAAGCACTGTGAAATAGGTGCAGATCAGGATAATTTTTCTGGAGGATGATTTTTCAATATTTATTAATAGCCTTAAGATTGTTAACATGCTGAAGATTCAGTAATTCCATTTCTAGGAATTTAGGGAGATAAGAAAGATGTATAAAGATTCACTTTTTCTTTTTTTTTTTTGGTGAGGAAGATTTGCCCTGAGCTAACATCTGTTGCCAGTGTTCCTCTTTTTGCTTGAGGAAGACTAGCCCTGAGCTAACATCCATGCCAGTCTTCCTCTATTTTGCATCTGGGTTGCCATCTCAGCGTGGCCGATGAGTGATGTTTGTCCTTGCTAGGGATTCGAACCCTTGAACCCTCAAACCCAGGTTGCTGAAGCGGAGTGCGTGAACTCAACCACTACGCCACGGGGCCGGCCCCAAGATTCACATTTAAGGAAGTTCATCTCATGTTTTGCTTTTAATATTGGAAAATTGGAAACAATTTGGATATCCAGCAATAGGGCAGGTTTACATCAACTTGAAAATATAAATTCTCAAATTTTAAGAATATTTAATAATCAACATATTCATGAGCATTTTCTCAGGTTAAGCACAATATTCAGTATACAAATCAATTTTCACGGTATGATTTTGATTTTGTAAAAGTATGTGTCAGGATGAAACCTTGAAGTATTCACTGGCCTTATCTTTCTTCCGCAATTTCTTACACTGCTGCTCTTTCCTCACCACTTGGGCATCAGTGGGGTCTTTCTATATTCACTGCCCCCAGGGTGGGGTTATTATCGTAGAAAAGCAGAGAGAATGATTCAAGTCAATGCTTAGCTTACCCAACTCAAAATAGACCTTTGTGGAAGAGGAGAGTGTCCAGACAGAGAAGACCCTGGTGCCTCCTGGATGGGGTGAGGGAAGGACACAGAATTCATGGTGAGCAAGAAGAACTCGGATATCTCAGCTGGTGCCATCGGAGGGAGGATGGTGGCCAAGAATAAGAGAGGACCACGTACGTTTCAGCAGATGCCCACCATGAACCAGTTACCACCCTCTTTAATGCTATGATACTGTTCGAGCCCCCTAAAAGTCAGACACCGTCTCCAGAGGAAGCATGGGGAGGGAGAAATTCTGAATGATTTCTGAGTTTGTACAGACTGACTTTTCTCATCCCATAAGCTGGAATGAAGGTTTGAAATAGGTTTAAGCAGTTTTAGAGGAAAAAGTTACATATTTTTAACATGTCTTGGAACATGGACTTAGAAATTCATACCTATATATATATACACTTACATGTGTAGCTATCTACATTCATATCAATATGTATATGCAAATCCTTAGAAAAAACACTAAAAGGGAAACTAAAATATCAGCAATTAATATCTTTGTTGTGGGGTTACGGGCTATGGATGATTTTTATTTTCTTGTCTTTAATTTTTTGTATTTTTCAGAAATTCCACAGTAAGCAGGTATGAAATTTATAATGTAAATATTATTATTATTATTTAAATACAGCATCAATCGCTAATGACAGCCTAGGAAAAATACTTATAACTCATAATACAGACAAAGCTTTTATTTTTTATTTCATAAAGGATCCCTATCAATCAAAGGACCAACAATGCACTAGAAAAATGGACAATAGATATGAAATGATAATTCACAGAAGAGGGAAGATAAATAGCATTTAAGCTAAATATTTCTTCATTTCCTGCACAATAACAGAAATGCAAATTAAAGCTCTTCCGAGATCCCATCTTTCTCCTATCAGATTGGCGAGGTCGCAGACTTCGATCACGTTGTGTTGGTGAAGTATAAAGAGACAGGTCCTCTCACACATTGCTGACGGGAGTGTAGATGGGTGAAGGGTGATTTGGCAACATCTGTCAAAATTACAGATGCCAAAGCTCACTGATTCAGCAGTTTCTCTTGACCCGGAGTTTCTAGGAGGGATATACAGATATGTGCAAAAGGATGTAAGGAAACAGCTATATAATAGCAAAATATTTTCAAAATTAAAGTTTCAAATAGAGTAAAATAGAAATAAAAATTAAAGTTTCAAATATTAGAAACAAATATCTTTCAGTAGAGAATTGGTTAAATAAATTATCGATATAGAATGCTATGAAGAACTTCTTTATCTACTGAAATGGAACCATCTCTAGGGGACGTTGTTAAGAGGAACAAAGCAGTTAAGAACAGTGTGTGCATTATGCTACCATTAGTGTAATGAACAAAACCATATCGGTATCTGTATATCTATACATCTGTCCATCACTTTACTTTCTTGTTTATAAATAACATAATAGCTAACGTTTATCACACAATATGTGGCCAATCACTATCCTAAGTGCTTCACACAAATATATAATAACTCATTTAATCTTGACAACCGCCCTATGACGTTGACACTACTATTATCGTCTTTTCCGTTTTCTAGGTGAGGAAATTCAGGCACTGAGGGGACGGTGGGGGAGAGACAAGAGAGCTGCCTGGCGGGACACAGGAGGAGGGGGAGACTTTCCAGTGCATGCCCTTTTGCATCTTTCCCCCGTGAATGCATCACCTATTATTAGAAAAGAATGAGGAGGCGTGCTCGTAGTCAACATCACTGTATTGTACTTACCCAGAGGTGTCCATCTGTGGACATGGGGTGGTGGAAGGAACTCTGCACCAGGAGACAGCACATCTGGGTTATGGGTCCAATCTATCATTAATGTGTCCTCTGGGGGCCTCGGTATCATCTTCTGTAGGAAAAAAGTGCTTGGGGGTGACGGTCGTGGCGGTGTTAAATTACGTCAGTGTTTCCTAACCTAGTTGATAACTGGAGTCGTCTGGGGAACTTTAAAATATGCTAGCTTCTCAAGCTCCCACGAGCACATATTCTGATTTAACAGGACTGGGGTGTAGGTTGGGAACTGGTATTTTTCAAAAGCCCCCACCCTAGGCAATTCTGATGTAAAATCTGGTTTAGAAACCCTGGACCGCATGATCTTTTGGGATTCCTGCCAGTCCTAAAATTCCATACCTCGTGAGGTCCTGAGCATTGTATCAGATGCAAGTAACATGTCCTACCCGCCTCCGTTTCCCTCCCCCTCATCCTCAGTCCTTCCAACTCATCTTATTGCTGCCTTACCTCCAGGCCCATCTACAAAGGTGAGGGAAATATGAAGGAGGGCAGTGTCCTTTAACCCAGATCTCCAGCCCACTGCCACCTTCCATCCCCACCTCCCACTCCACCCCACTTTCTCTGGGTGCTGCCTTCCAGAGGGCCGAACCTGTAGGCTCCAGAGCTGCCATGATCATTCCAAGAGGATGACAAGGTACCAAGGGCTCAAGTGGAGATGGATTTTGACCCATGTCAGAATTTACATTGCATTACATTATGTTACATTACAGAATCCTCTACAGATTCCAGTCTTCTTTCAGAGGCATTTTATTCCCTGGCATGATACTCTGGGTATTTTGTACGTTAATCCCTCATACTGCCAGATGGTCTATAAAGTTGGAGCTCTTAAAAAAGTGCACAACATTCCCATTTTAATGCCATGTTTTGGACATTCAATGATCTTCTTCCTTCCTTCTCTTTTCTTCCTCCTTTCCTTCTTCTCTTCCTTCCTTCCTCCTTCCCTTCCTTCCTTCCTTCCTCACTTTTCTCCTCCTCCTCCTCCACCTCCTCCTTCTTCTGCTGAGAAAAGCCCTGGGGCCGGGCTGTTGCAGGCTCTGACCACCACTCTTCCAGCCCTTTTAGAGAGAAGTGTGAGTGTTCAGTTCACCTTGCAGCCCAGGGAGAACGTGGCTCCCAGCCTCTTGCAGTTTTATAATGAGTCTCTCTCCATCTTACAGAGCAGTTATTACTCCTGACTGATGCTCACTTCCCAAGCCCAAACAAACGTGCGGCACACTCCACATTCCACACACAGACACAAATATTTGCTCTGCTCACAGGGGCTGGGATAAGGATGCCCTTCATACCTGGGAGGAGCCACATGATCAAGCCTCCGACAGCAGCCTCTGCCTGTGGCAGAGGGCACAGGGCATCCATCTATGCCATTCTGGTTTTCCAGGTCTAGCATCCATGACAAAGGGGTCTGCTGCCAACTTGCCACCAGAGACATGGAAGAAGAGCACCCATTCCAGGGCCAGAGTCTGGGGCTGGCTTCCCCTTCCTCTCTCCAACCTGGGCTAATGACGGCTGGCTCGTGTTTGGCCATGATGACAGGTCTTTTGGAAGACATATTTTTACCCTCTGGACAAACAGCAGTTGGGACGAGTGGGGCTTTTTTATGAGTTGAGGTGGTCAGGGCTGGAAAATAAACAGGCGGCTAATGAGCTGTTCCTATGAAACCTGGCATAAATATCAACAAAGAAAACATCCTGCCCCTCGTGCCAACACCTTCTGGGAGGGGATATAAATGCTGCTGTTGGCTGGCTACCGCCAGACTTGGGGACCTCTGGCCGCGTTCCTGACCTGCAGCCTGACTGGCCGGGACCATGGGGTGCTGCCCAGGCGAGTGCTTCGGCTGCTGCCCTCAAGAACAAGACTGCTGTGAAGTGTGCTGCTGCCAGCCCGCCTGCTGTGGCTGCTGCGGGTCCTGCTGCGGGTCCTGTTGCGGCTGCGGCGGCTCGGGCTGCGGCGGCTCGGGCTGCGGGAACGGCTGCTGTGGATCTTCCTGCTGCGGCTCGGGCTCCGGCTGCGGCTCGGGCTGCGGGGGCTGCTGCGGGAGCTGCTGCGGCTCCGGTTGCTGCGGCTCCTCTGGGTGCTGCGGCCCTGTTTGCTGCCAGCCCACACCTGTCTGCGACACGAAATGAAGTACTTTCCCCCCTCCACTGAGGCAGTCCGGGTGAAAGCCTCCGTCTGCTCCAGGTGGAGACCACTTGTCTCCAGCACCTTCCACGCCCCCAAGACAGTGTCCAGCCTCGGGTGTTATTTGTAGAGGAGGCCTTGTTCTCCAGTGTCTGCCCTGGTGTGTCGAGGCACTGAGAACAAGAACCATGCTGGTGAGGAATTAGAACTGAGTCTCAGCCAAAGTGATCCCAGCAGCTCAAAGGGTGAATCCCCGTGACTTTATTTTCATGAAGCTGGATGTCTGGTCACTATAAGGCATCCTCTTATTCAAGATGTCTTTGGGACTGAGCCCTCCCCTCCAGCTGTCTGCTGCTTTTGAGATGCAAAATTCCTCTTTATTCACTTCCTAATAAATTCAAGCATGCTGCCTAACCAAATTAGTTCTCCGGCCTCTTCCTTCAGCTCCCTCTTGGGCACTGGGCCAGGAACACTTACTCTGGCATCTACAATAGGGCTTTGGAAATGTGATTTGTGGATCACGTGCATCAGAATCACCTGGGGGCTGGTTAAAGTGGAGATTCTGGAGCCCTCCCTGAGACACGCAGAATCGGAATCCACACAGGTGTGGCCTGGCAACCTGAGCCTTCAAGAAGCTCAGGTAATTCTTATGCACTGAAGTTTGAAGACCATAGATGTGGACCAAATCTTCCACGTGCTGCCATGAGATTCACCTGGAGAGGCTTTTAAAAATCCAGATCCCTGGGCTTGGCTGCTGGAGATTTTACCCATTAGCTCTGGAGTGGGGCCCTGGGACCTGCATTTTTGAAAGCTCTGGGGTTAATGCTGATGGGGGCCAAGTCTAACCTTTAGCGAGGGGCGTGGCTTCCTTCTGCATTCTCCTAGGACGGTCCTGCAGGAGGGCTTCAGGTTGGAGGAGAACTTTCTGGCAGAGCCCAGGGGAAGAGGCTTTGATAAAACAAGCTTGGTTCTGAATGGAAGGGATTCCTGTTTCAAAACTTGGAGAACACACAGCTTCTAAGAAGGTTCTGGGAAATTCGGTTCCTTCCTCCAGCCTCATGCTTCGGCGAAGTCTCCTGTTTCTGGGTTAGGTTTTCTTGCCCTAGTAGAAATACCAGCTGTATTTCTTCTGGTTGAGTTCCAGCAATGAGAGAAGCGAGTGTACATCTGTTAGGTGGGGCCTGGCCCCAGGTGTGTGTGGATCCCTCTGGAAGGTTAAGATTCAAAAGATAGTTGATTCAGTCTCTTGCTGAACCTGATCTTGAGCTGCATGTGGAATAAAACTAATTCTGCTCTTGCCCTGGCAGAACAATATTTATTTTTATTCCTACAAGGCAATGTTTCATTCAACAAACAAAAATATCTTTTCTGATTATAAGCATAGACTGATCCCTAAAAATATGAAAAAATACAGAAAAATATAAAGAAGAAATAATAATTACCTGAATTCTCTCCACTCAGAGTTTATACTATTTTTCCATACTCTTTTCTAAGTATACATACAAATAAAACTGGAATTATGTTGCTTTTACTTTTTTACCTTTTAAGAATTGTGTTTCACTTTTTATAAGCCAACTTTATTGAGATATAATTTACATATGGTAAAGTGTTCTCATTTTCAGTACACGGTTTGATGTGATTTGACAATCGAATATACTTAAGTAACCACCACTGTGCTCAAGATATGGAACTCCCCATCATGCTCCAAATTCCCCAGGACCCCTTTGCAGGCAATCTTTCCCACCCTGGACCCCAGCCTGAGGCAACCATCGATCTGCTTTATGTCACTACAAATTTCTCCAATTCTAGAATTTCATAGAAACGAAATCATACAATGTGAAATCTTTTTCACTTAGAATAACTTTTAAAAAATTCGTCACGTTGTTGCAGCTATCAATAGTTCATTCCTTTTTATTGAATGGTATCACACTGTATAAAGAAACTACATTAAAAAATACTCATCTACTATGGGCATTTGGGTTGTCTCCAGTTTTTTGCAACAATGAATAAAGCTGCAATGAACATCCATGTACAAATTTTTGTGTAGACACATGTTTTCATTTATTTTGGATGAATACCAAGGAATTAGATTGCTGGGTGAATGGTAAATGAATGTTTAGCTTTATAAGAAACTACCAAACCGTGTTGCAAAGTGGCGGTACCATTTTGTGTTCCCACCAGCAACGTCTGGGAGTTCCAGTTGCTCTATGTCTTTGCTCACACTTGATACTGTCAGTCTTTTTATTTTTAGCCATTCCAGCAAGTGTGTAATGGAAGCTCATTGTGTTTTCATTTTTTTTCGTTTCATTAAAAAAAACCCGGCAGTACTAGTAATGTCTTGTTTGTGGAGAGAATTTGAGATTTGAGTCTGCCCCGGTTGAGTTCCAGATTCTACTATTCAGGTCACTTTTGCTCTAGCTGGAATTAGCATCTGAAGAACTGGCTCTTTAATCTCCAAGACAAAGCTACAGCCAGACAGGAATGTGCTGATTGGACAGAGTTGGCAAAAGACCAATGGGTCTGCATTGAGTGATTGTGATTCAAGGCAGCTGATTCTTCCCTTGCACATGGCGGTGAGTAGAGAGTAGTAATTTCTTTGAATTACTGACAGAGATTGCCCCTCTTAGCTGTCCATAGAGCTCCTCATCCATTCATTCAATAAATATTTATTGTAACTCTCCTATTATCAAACACTGCTCTGGGTGCTGGATATACCTCAGTGAATAAACAAAATCCTTGCCCTCCTGGTGCTCAGGTAATGTCAAGGGGAACAAGAGCTACAAAAAAGAATAAAGTGGGAAAGGGCTAGATAGTTACAAGAGTGTCTTATTTTGTTTAGCAGGGAAGGATTCTTTGGGGAGATGACATTCCACCGTAACAGATGATGCTATGTAAGTTTGTCAGCTGAGAGAGCTTCTGAGGGATTTGTTGGAAAGGAGGGACGTCTTCATCTGGAACTTCATTGCTGAGGAAGAGAAGGTAGATGGAGAGGAGAGGAGTTGGAAGGGTGGGGATTAGGGTCTTGGAGTCTCCTCCTTTGCCTTACCTTCTGCAAAGCCGTCCAAAAGTCCTCTTTCCCCACTGCCTTAAAGCCGCATCCTAAAAGATGGCCACACCCTGTTCCTAATCTTTCACTTTCAACCACTAAGTCCTATAGAATCTGCCTCATATGGTTCTAGTCCCAAGATACTGCCCACTTCAGGTTGTCACCATGAAGCTTTTGGGTAATTGCCCCAGACCCATAATGATCTCCCCACCTCCAGACTTGCCCTCCTTCTCCAATCCCTTCTTCACAGCCAGAAAGACCTTTCCAAAGGTCAAACCTGATCAAGTTACTCCCCTGCTTAAAACTCCCAGGTGTCAGTATAAAATCCAACTTCTGATCATGGTCCACAAGGCCTTTCATGATTGAGAGGCTAGTAACCCCTCTAGTCCCATCACTGACCCTCCCTGACTCCTTGCACTTTTCATTCTGGCTATGGAATCATTTGTTGCTCTCCAAATGTATCACACTCTTGTGTCTTTGGTTTCCACAGCTGATTCTTTCTCTGCGCTCACTACTCTTTTTCATCCTCCTTCCTTGAGAATTCAACTTAGCCATCTTATTACTTGAGAAGCCTTCCCTAACTTCCCCAAAACCATGTTGGTGTTTCTCGTGGGTGCCCCCGTAGCATCCCATGCATCCATCTGTTGTAGCACTTGTACGTATATTGTACTATACTTGCTTATGGGTGTATCTGTCTCTCTTCTAAATTCTGGTTCCTTGTGGCAGGAATTGCAACTTGTTCTATTTGTAGCTCTCACACAGAACTCAAAGATGACTGAGTTGAGTGGGTGAATAAAAGAGAAATTGAGTAAATGTTACATAAATTAATGAATGAAAAGACACATGAATGGATAGCACAATGGTTTAGCTTTTCCAAGGGGGGCCTGCCCTTTGGATTGAGGTTGAAAGCCATGATGAGGAGAGGTAGTTCCTTCACTGAGTAAGGAACTGTCAGATCTTGGTGTTTAGAGACCTAGGGTTTGTTTCTCATCTCATGTCTGTCCCAAGCAGCAGCATTGATGCAATCCTTCGAGAAAGCATTTGTGTTCTTTGCTTTTGTTCACAATGTCTTTGCAAAAGACCCCTTGTCTCTCCTCTTTGGGTCTCAAAGGTGTCTTTCTTTCAGGAGCTGTTAAAATCAAAAGGCAAGAAGGACTCCGGAGGACTACTGAATGCTTGAGGTGGGGGCAGACGGAAGGAAAGGAGGCAGGAGAAGCATAGAGAGGCTAGGTCAAGTGCTTTCAAGGGACAGGTAAACCAGAGGTCTGGGGCAGGGCTGCTCACAGAACAGGATGAAGGACAACATTGTCGACTGAGCTTGTGACACGTGGCTTTGACAAAGTCTCCTGAGAAAGGTCTGTCCAGTCAGGATGGTGAGGAGGAAGGAGAGCAGCCCTAGATGAGAGGTGTGGGATCTTTAGCAAGTAACCGAAACTGTCTGATTCCAATCTCCCTTCCTTTTCTTCACCTGTAATAAGGGGAGATGAATCCCTGTCTCATGGGATTGATGATGGTTTCAAATAAGATTTTTTTACATTTTTTTTTACATCATTACTGCAAAGTACAGTCATTTAAAATCCAGCCCAGATATCCCCTCTCCCACAGAGCTCATTGCTGCTCTTCTCTCCAATCCTTATATGTCAATTGTTGAGTTTATCATTGCACCGCAGTGAGTTTGCCTGCGCGCTGGTCTGCCCACCAGAGAGTGAGATCCAGGAGAATGGATGACTAGATCTTATTCATGTGGGCATTCCCTGTGTCCAGCCCAGGGCCTGGTACAGAGGACTAGAAGACAGATAAGTGATGTTTCTTTCTTCTTCCCCTGTTCATGATGCTCAGAAACATAGATCCTTCAGCTTGGAGGTGATGATGCTTATTCCGAGATGACCTGTAGCTCTGAGGATTCCAAATTTAGTAAGTCAATAAACAAACAGGCTTCTTTATGGGTAGGCCAACAACTTCCAGATCAACAAACATTGCCATAATAAGATGTTCCTCTGAAAACCGACCCAAACAGCAATGAGGAAAAGACGCATGGGCTCAAAACAGCACATGCCAGTGACGGGGTATAAAAGTGAGGGCCTCGGAGAGCTGTCTCAGTCAGGCTGTAACCTCTCAGCACTCACAAGGGAGCAGAGGCACCTCCACCATGTCTGGAAAGAGCTGTTCTAGGAAATGCCCCTCTGTGCCAGCCATCTCTCTCTGCTCCACTGGGTTGAGCTGTGGAGGGCCTGTCTGCTTGCCCAGTTCCTGCCGGAGCCAGACGTGGCAACTGGTGACTTGTCAAGATAGCTGCGGATCATCTAGCTGTGGCTCCCAAGGCTGTCTCGTGAGCAGCTGTGTCCAACCTGTGTGCTTTGAGGCCACCATCTGTGAGCCCTCCTGTCCTGTGAGCAGCTGTGCCCAACCTGTTTGCTACGAGGCCACCATCTGTGAGCCCTCCTGTCCTGTGAGCAGCTGTGCCCAATCTGTGTGCTATGAGACCAACATCTGTGAGCCCTCCTGCCCTGTGAGCAGCTGTGCCCAACCTGTGTGCTGTGAGGCCACCATCTGTGAGCCCTCCTGCTCCGTGAGCAGCTGTGCTCAACCTGTGTCCTGCGAGGCCACCATCTGTGAACCCTCCTGCTCCGTGAGCAGCTGTGCCCAACCTGTGTCCTGCGAGGCCACCATCTGTGAACCCTCCTGCTCCGTGAGCAGCTGTGCCCAACCTGTGTCCTGCGAGGCCACCATCTGTGAACCCTCCTGTTCCGTGAGCAGTTGCTGTCAACCAGTGTGTTGTGAGGCCCCTTCCTGCCAACCGGTCCTCTGTGTACCCACTCCCTGCCAGCCCATCGTGTGCAAACCCAGCCGCTGTGAGCCCACTTGCTGTCAGCCGGTGTGCCCCACCCCTAGCTGCTGTCCCTCTGTCTGCTCTGTGGCCAATAGGTGCCAGGCTGTCTGCTGTGACCCCAGTCCTTGTGAGCCATCTTGCTCGGAGGCCAGCATCTGCCAGCCGGCTACCTGTGTGGCTCTGGTCTGTAAGCCTGTCTGCCTCCGCCCTGTGTGCTGTGTTCCAAGCCCTTGTGAGCCACCTTGTGTCTCCAGCACTTGCCAAGAGCCCTCTTGTTGCGTCTCCAGCATCTGCCAACCCATCTGCTCTGAGCCCAGCCCCTGCTCATCAAGTCTCTGTGTGCCCAGTCCATGTCAACCTACCTGCTACGTAGTCAAGCGCTGTCAATCCATCTGCTGTGAGCCCGTTTCCTGCCCATCTACTTCCTGCCAACCTCTCTGCTGTCGCCCAGGGTCTTCTGCATCTGCCGTCTGCCAACCAACTTGCCCTCGGACTTTCTACATACCCAGCTCCAGCAAACAGCCATGCACTACTTCAGTTTCCTACCGTCCAATTTGCCGCCCAATCTGCTCTGGACCCATCACCTATAGGCATCCATATGTGACATCTATTTCCTACCGCCCTGCCTGCTACCGCCCATGTTACTCCATCCTGCGCCGCCCGGCCTGTGTCACTTCTGTCTCTTACCGCCCAGTCTGCTCCCGCCTGCCTTGTGCTGACTCCTGTAAACGGGATTGCAAAAACTCCACTTCCAGCCAACCGGATTGTGCTGACTCAACATCCTGCAAAGGAGAGGTCTCAGAGGAGAGTCCCTACCAGCCCGCTGAGGCCAAACCCACCAGCCCAACCACCCGTGAGGCTGCAGCCAGGCAGCCTGCTGCCACCAGGCCTGCCAACTGAGGAACTGGTCTCAGCTCACCAATTTTTGCAAAGCAAGTCACCTCCCAGAGAGAAAACTTGATTACCTTCCCCAATTCTATGACTTAGGTAGAATCTTTTTATTTCTGCACCGTCACTCGCCATTTGCTTACGCTTCAAAGAACTCATCAGAAATGGCAGTACCCTAATGGTCCAAACGAAGACCTCCTGGGCACTGAAGGGGGGACGCTCTGGTTCCCGTCTGCTGCTGCCATCAAGCTGAGAAGAGCTACTTCACCACATCATCCTACATGTCTGTCCTGCTATAAATTTGTTTCTGTCCTCATGCGTGTCCTCTTGCTGGATGGGCTCACGTTTCTTGGGCATGTCCTCTTCAATGTGATAAAGATATTTAACTGTCCAATAAACGTGGCTAAGTTGAAATGATGCGCTGTTCTCATGTTAATGCTGTATTTTCATCAGCTCACTTGCTTCATCTTTGAGAGCAGATTCATTCATTCATTTATTCATTCATTCATCCAACAAGCATTATGAGACAGCTGTTAGGTGCCAGGGATTGTGTTAGCTCTAGGAACGAGAAGACAAAAGTCTCAGTCCCCACTCTCAGGGAGTTCACTCTCCGCTGGGGAGATGGGAAGAGAGACAATTGTTACATTCCATTATGCGAAGGACTGGAATAGAGCACAGGGCACTGTGATCTCAACAGGGCATGGGGGCAGCCAGGGAAGGATTCTTGGGGAATGTGATACTGAAGCTGAGTCTTTCAGCACAAGTAGGAGTTAGCCAGTTAGAAACCAGGAAGGAAGAGCTTTCCAGGCAGAGAAAACACATACAAATGGATGGGGCTTGTGAGCGTACTATTCATTAGGCGAGGCTTGGGCAGAGGTGTGCTTAGAGGAGTGGTGAGCTCTGAGGTCAGATAAGTAGATAGTGCCTTCCCCTTGTTGGACCTTGTACAAAAGGCAGAGGTGTTTGGGTTTGGTGCAGGGTTGACATGAAGGCATTGAGAAGCCATATGCAGGGCAGTGATATGAACAGCCCTGGGTTTAGGATGTCCCTCTGGCCTTGGTGTGGAGAACTGAATGGAGGAGCATGGTCTTGGATGTAAGGAGACTGTGGAGGAAGCCAATGGCTTTGGGGTCCACGGTATGGTAAAAACAAGTTGGGGGGTCATACTTACAATGAGGAAGCTCACCTGGATTTCTTGCACAAAAGCTTTGCTTATGTTCTCCTAGTTCCTGTAAGACATACTCCTTGTGTAAACTCCATACATAGCCTCCTACAATCTCTAAGGACAGAGTCTCTGCAAAGTAGTAACCCCTTACACTTAGTGCACAGAATGAAGGGTTATCCCTTGTCCTCAAGGTGCAGCTTGGGCTATCCTAAGCACGGGAGGGTGTAAACCAGGCCTTCTCAACATTGGCACGGTTGACATTTTGGGCTGGATAATTCTTTGCTGTGGGAGCTACCCTGTGCATTGTAGGATGCTAAGCAGCATCCCTGGCTTCTACCAACTAGACGTTAGTAGCAACCCCTGAGTGTGGAGATGATCGATGATCAAAAATGTATCCAGACATTGGCAAACATCCTTGGGGTGAGGTGTGGCCAAAAATTACTCCTGTTTCAGAACCACTGGGTTAGACAATGCCAGAGGGAAAGTCTAAGTGAAACTTACCCTGCTCATTGGCGTTGGAGTTACTGTCTCATCAGGCCATTGGGATTTATCTCTATCTCCTTCTCGAGTCAAGAGAGGGGTTGGCCAGGGTTTTGAATCTCTGTGTGAATCACAGACTCAGTGATTCATGTAAATCACAACAATTCTGTGATGTAAGATTTCTTTCTCCTATTTTATACATGAAGAATATGAAGGACAAACAATCCAAGTGACCATCAACAGAGACAATAATATTCTAGTGTATTCACACAATAGACTATTATGCTGCAGTGAAAATGACTGGGCAATGACGGCATGCAGCAACATGGGCGAATCTTAGCAATGTAATGTTGATTGATGTAAACAAGCCTCAGAGACCACATATATTTTTGAAATTCAAAAATACACACACATACACATATGTATGAGAATACATACGTGTGCATATACACATGTATACATATATACATCATGTACCATATACATGTGTATATAATATATATGTTCGCAAGGGAATGATAAACACAAAATTCAGGATAGGTACACAGCTAGTAAGTTACACACAAATGACTAAGACCCCCTTCTGTACAAAGCCTGTGTTTTTTGTGTATCACCATATTTCTTGGTGTGATCACAACAGTCTTTGCTAATACACTAGATGTCTTTAGTGCCTTGAACCATAGCAAAATGAAAGTTCTCTCTATTGAGGGGTTTCTTTTCTTTTCAGCTCTATTGAAGTGTAAGTGACAATTTGATATATATAGCACGCAGTACTTATATATATATATGTCGTATTCTCTCATCTAGTTCATTAACACATCCATCACCTCACACATTTATCTTTTTTTTGTGTGTGAGAACCTTTAAGTTCTACTCTCTTAGCAAGTTTCAATTGTACAATACAGCATTATCAACTATAGTCACCAGGTTATACATTAGATCCTCAGATCTTATTCATCTTATAGCTGAAATTTGTACCTTTTTACCAACCTATTGAGAAGTTTTTTGAAGAGTAGGGGAGGCAAGAGCAGAATCAGAGAAAAGTGGATGTAAAAATTGATTGCTTTGAAACAACAGAAGTGGTATGCATGGGTATAGGATATTGGCACCTTTTTCAGATTGATTGTTTTCTCAAATATATTCATGTTCTCATTTTGACTGAGCTGTTGAGTAAGAACAAAAATATTTACTCTTGGGAGATAAGAGTTTTGGGATGTAGACATTCAGGAATAAAAGATAGGGCAAGGATCCCTGCAGTTTGCAAGATGCCAAAATGAATAGCAATGAAATGGAAGGCAAAAGAAGTGATCGATGCTGAGACATAAAAAGCAATGGTAGAGGAAAGGCATTTTAATGACAGGGTGGGAGTTTTCCAGGCATCATTCTGATCAGAAAAACTTCTCTTCCTTTTAAGATGAGGGTGAAGAAAGTGCCAAGAGGAGGAAGCGAGAAGACATTTTGTAACTCACTCTGCGGGATGTGTTAGCTCCTTACCAGGTGTTCAAAGTAGCTGGTATTTTGAAAAATGTCTTTCAGAATTCCCAGAATTTTCAATAATTGTGAGGCAGCCAATAAGAACAAAAGTAACCTGAGCAACAGCAATGCAATTGATGAACCCTGTGTACTTTGAACACCTGGGTAAGGAGCTAACACATCCCGCAGAGTGAGTCAGTAGCAGAGGCAGAAATCAGGACCAGCCGTGTCTGGCTCCCATAGCCACAATCTTTCCATTCCATCAGGCCCCTCTGGGATGACTCAGGCCAGGACGTGGACTGGTGTGGGATGCTGAAGTCAGTTGGTGACACAGAGCAAGGACAAGCCCCGAGGAGGCGGGAAGAATCAGAAAGCCCCTCACAAATATCTCTTGGAAGAGGCTGATTTAACACAAAAACCGCTTTGCAGCGATGTCCTTATACCACTTCTGGTTGTTGCGTTTTAGTTTTTTTAGAGTTCATATGCAGTTGAATCCATTAGTATGAGCTTAATATTTCTCGATGAAACATTTTTCAGTTTTTAATTTCCAAATTAAAAGCTTTTGGGTGTATTGATAAGTAGGGGGAAGTACTCATATCAGCTTGATCTAGCTGCTGGTCGCGGTCACTGGAGTGGGCAGATGATCCCCAGCATGGGACTTGGGTCACCAAGCCAGCACGCTGGCTGTTGGACAAAGGTCAGCCTTCAATTGCTATATTAGAGTCTCTTTCCCCCTCCAAAGTCAGGACGTCTAAGGTAGCTAAGGACGTCTTAGGTAGCTAAGATGAGAGATTTTGGGGTCTGCCCAACCTAGGTTTGAATCTTCTTTCTACCCCTTATTACTTGCATAATTTAAACTCTCTGAGCTAGTTTTGCTACTTCTAACATAGTGTTGACAATTACACCTACCAGCTAGGGTCATTTCAAAGATTCAATGAAAAATGTAGTCAAGGACTTGATAGATAACAAGTATGCTATAAAGGGAAGCGTTTGCTGTTGTTATTGTTAGTGGTACTAGTAAAGTTGAGTTTCAGGAAAGCCAAGTAAGAAGGTTCTAGAAAGAGATGGACACTGAAGTGTGCTTGGAATGCACTGCTTGATTTTCTGTTTGCCATCTCTGACATCCTCCTCCCTCAATTGCGTCAGAGCTTCATTTCCTGATTGTCTGAATTGTATACAACTGCATTCCTGGAGGAAGAGCGGGTTGCTTTGGCTGGGCTGCGGCCTCCTGATGAGAGGTTAGTGTGGGGGCAGGCCTGCTTCAAGGAGGCTGGAGAACAACCTGTAAAAGAGACAGCTCCTCCCAGAGCAGAAGCACCAAGGAACCCAAACTCAGCACAGAAAACTCCCAACCCAACAGACGAGTTTTTAAAGTGGGGACAGCATCTCCCAGGCTCCTGAAGCCTGCTAATCAGATGTTTGTATGCAAATGAATGGAAACAACAACAAGGAAAGATGCCCTGCGGAGCCAACACCCCTAGCGAAGGATTATAAAAGCTCCTAAGCATTAGGTGTCCTTCTCACTCAGGTATCCTGAGTTTGCAACGTCCCAGCAAGGTTAGCACCAGCAGCATGGCGGGCAGCTGTTGTCCTGGAAATGTCACGGCCATTCCAGCTGTGTCCACCATCTCCCTATGCTCAAATGATGGCAGCTTCCAAAATGGTATCTGTTTGCCTAGTTCCTGCAGGAGCAGAACGTGGCAACTGGTCACGTGCCAAAAAAGCTGTCAGCCATCCAGCAGTGCCCCAAGTGGCTGTGAACCTGCTTCTTGCCAACCTGCCTGCCTTCCAGCAGCTTCTTGTGTGGGTTTTGTTTGCCAACCCATTTGCTCCTGCCCGGCCTCCTGTGAATCCAGCACCGGTCAGTCTCCTTGTCTGCTTCCCTCAAGCCAGCCCTCCTGCTCGGAGTCCGCCAGTTGTCAGCCAAAGTGCCGTGAGGCCAGCTCCTGCCAACAAAGATCCCACCAGGAACCTGGCTACGTGTCTGGACTGTGCCAGGCAGCTGGTGGCCAATCAGTCTGCTGTGACAGTAAGTCCTGCCAGCCATCCTGCTCTGCTGAGGTGACATCCTGTCCTGAAACATCTTGCCCACCAACCGTCTGTGCAGTTAGTTCATGCCAGCCAACTTGCTGCCAAGCAGGTTCGTGTCAACCCATTAGTGGTGAAGATCAGCCCTGCAAATCAACTTGTTACCAACCCATCTGCTACATTTTCAAGTCTTGCCAATCATTTCCCTGCCAGCCGTCGACTTGTGGGTTCGGTTCTTGCAATCCTACTTGCTGTGTGTCCTCCTCGTGGGAGCCACTGTACTGCGTACAAGCTCCTTCCATATCCTTCTTCTGCCAGCCAGTGGCTACCTGCCAGGCCCCTTGTTCTGTAAAGAACCCTTGCAAACGAGCTTCCTGCAGCACCGTGCTTTCTGGCCAACCAACTTGTGGTGGGTCCCCCTCCTGCAACCCAAGTGGCTGCAGATCCCCTTCCTGCCAACCAGCTTGCTGTGTGACGGGTTTTGGCAAGTCCTCCAGTGGTGGCTCCAATTGCTTCCGACCAGCTCCCTCAAGTCTCTGCAAAGCCAGCCCCTGCTTGCCAACTTCCTGACAGCCCAGCCACGAGTCCAGCTTCGGTAAGGCAGCACTTCATGGAGGGAGCACTCTGCACACCTCCTCTGAGTGCTGCTGCTGTCTACAAGCTCACGGCCACCCCGTGGTGCCTGCCTCTGGCCGAGCATAGATGCTGCCTGCTTGCTAACTTTACTCTGACTCCAGCCCCACGTTCTCTCCAGGTGCTGACGAGGGAACTTGTCCAGCTGCTAAGAGACCCTCCTTAACCAAGGAGAGCCTTTCAGCAAGCATGGTCCTCACCGTGGCTTGCATTTCCTGACATTTCAATTCTCTTCTCTTCAGCAAAGCCTTCTCCAGTTTTCGTTTCTTTTGATGCTGCTCAGTCTTTAAAAAGACTCCTTTGCTACCAACTGCTAATAAAAATGTGACTGGTTGGGCATAATGAATAAGACTCTGAGTGCTTTCGTTCCTTTCAATACACTCCTACATAGATTTCCTTCAGGTTACATTTGAACACAATGACATTGGGTCTTCTAAGTCAGTGGTCTGCACTGGTCTGCAAGGCTAACTCGGGTCTGGAATTATGGATGCTCAAGCTGGAAGGGAATAAGGACAAACAATTCCTTGGCTTCCAATCTTTACACCACCAAGAGCTCCTTTGAGTTGAGTGGCCTCAGTTTCCCCACAGGGAATAGACGGGAAAACAAAGACAGAAACGGTCCAGGGAAGCCACAGATTGAAATAAATATGAGGTTCCAGCTTTGGAGAATAGCTAAGGGTTAATTCACTTAAAGCTGGTTTTAATGATCAATTCGCCTAATGGCCAATTTAAATAAAATTAAAAACTCTTTAGAAATCCTTGGAAGTTGTTTGTTTGCTATGTTTTTGACATTTTGAGAGACAATTTTTAAAGCAATTAGTCTAAGGGAATTGTATTAATAGTGTGTAATTATTGAATCCCTGAAAGAAAACCATCCAACTTTTGGGGAAAGCTTAGAGGAAGATTTCCAATGAGCACTTGGAGCAATGGCGCAGAGTCCTCCCTCAAGGGGCTCTGCCCCCTTCAATTGGGTGCTCTGGGTCTCGAAATGATTTAGATCCGAAATCCAAAAACTTCTCACACAGGTCCTTGGGAGATACATATGAGGATGTTCACTGTGGTATTTTTGTGGTGACATAGATCTTAAAGGCAATCTGTTGTCCACCACTAGGAGAGTGGGTAGGTGATAAACAGTAATTCCTTCCATGGAGTATTGTATTAGCTTGTTTCTCTAGAGAAAAAGAACCAATGGGTGTGTGTGTGTGTGTGCGCGCATGCACGCGCTCGTGTGTATAGAGGGAGAGAGGAAGAGAAGGAAAAAGAGAGAGAGAGATTTATTACAATGAATTGGCTCACGTGATTACGGAGGCTGGGAAGTCCAGATCAGTGGTGTGGGCCAGTAGGCTGGAGACCCAGGAGAGTTGATGGTGAAGATGAGGTCCAAAGGCTGTCTGCTGGAGAATACACATTAAACAGAATAAAATAGCTGTGTATAGGAAGAGAATGGGGCATAAGGAGAGCAGGAACTAAATTAATTGATATATAAATATGCAAAGAAAGAAATAAATGAGAAGGACTTTGCATGGACCAAAAATAATAATGTGCCACATAAGAAATATGATTGGCTCAATTATTTGCAATAGAAGTCTAAAAAGAAAATTAAAACGAGGAAGAAAAAGAGAGAGGGACGTTGACATTGCAAAAGAATTACTACAAACAGAAAGTCTTCCAGAAGTGACATTTTGATGGATGCCATGTTTAAATTCTCTCTCTCACATTTTTCATGGAGAGTTCCGTCATGCTGGAGGGAGGATGAGGCTTTGGGAAGTGGGATGCATCTTATCTCACTCCTGAACAGAATTTTCAAAAATGTTCCTTACTTTATAAGTTCAAGGAGTTACATCTCCTTAAGTAATTTGCTTGTTAATATTAGAATTCTCAAAATAACAAGAATTCCAAATTTCATTTTGCAATAGTTTTTTGACCCATCTAAGTCTATCTCATTCTCTTTATGGTCCCAATTATGGTTTTCTCTGTTGTACTGGCAAATGTTTTTTCACTGGCCATCTGCCAACATGAAACTGCACGTTTTAGCTACGTCGGGGGTAAAAGCTGTGCCAGGAAGCTTGTACCTCTTCCTGTGCTTGGCAGCAGCTTAAATGAGAGCATTTACGAGCTCCTCTTAGGTTTGCTAGAACTTGTCCGGAAAACATCTGAACCTTCTCTTATGAACCATGTTCTGCCGAGCCTGAACATGCTTATCACTAAATCTTTATTTACACTTATGTCCAGGGTAGGGGAGCAAATTTAACAATTCAGGGAAGTTTTGAGAAAAATATTACAAGCCCTAACCACCAGAATTGATATTTTCTTACATCTGCTTTGGAGATTTAGAAAATATAATTGAAATAAAACATTATTGATAAAGTTGAAATCTCTGGGTACTCTTCTCCAGTCTCATTTACCTTCTTCTTTTCTCAGATACAACCTTGTACACCCTTCTAGTCATTGTTTGTTTATATAAAAATATAAACAATGTATAATATTTCTGAAGTGTTTGAACAACATACAGTATTAGGGTTTAGAAATTTAAGAATTTACATACAGATTGTAAAATTACGTAATATACTTTTTTCCTCCATTATCACTTTTAAGAATAGAATTTTTATTAAGAATAAAGATTTATATTGATAATATAATTATTTATTCACTATTAATTACAATTTATAATTAATAATATGATAATTTATTAACTATTAGGAGTAAAAGATTTTTAATTGCACTTTGATATATGGATCTGTTTCATTATATTAGTAATCTATTGTTGCTTAACAAATGTCGCCAAAACTTAGTGGCTGAAAACAACCATCAATTATTATCTCACTGTTTCTGCAGGTTGGAAATCCAGGTGTGGCTGAGTTGGGTCCCTCTAGCTCAGGGTCTCTTAGGAGGCAGGTGCTGAGTGTTGGCTGGGGCTGCGATCATTTCCTGGCTTGGCCAGGTAAGGATTTACTTCTGAGCTCACTCCTGTGCTGTTGACACGCCACAGGTTCTCACCAGCTGTTGGCTAGAGAGATCATCTCCTCGCCGCATGGACTTCTCCATACACTGACTAATTGTCCTCATGGCGTAGCAGCTGGATTCTCCCAGAGCAAGTGGCCAGAGAGAGAATGAGCAGCAGATATGGAAGTCACAGTCCCTTTACATTCTAATCTTGGAAGTGACATCCCACCCCATTCATTGTACTCTATTCGTTAGAAGCAAGTCAGTAAATCCAGCCCACACACAAGGGGAGACTACACAAAGGCGTGAACACCAGGAGGTAGGATAATGGGAAGGCATCTTAGAGGCTGCCTACTCATCTGCCTATTGGCCCCCACAGTAATTCACATGCTAAATGCACTCCCTCCCCACTAAAGTCCCCCCAAATCTCATCTCACGACAGCATAGCCTCAAAGTCCAGAATCTCACCAGTGAAATCAGGTCCAAGTGTGGATGAATCTCCTCAGGTGTGATTCTTCTAGATCTGTGGACCTGTGAAACTGGACACAAGTTATCTGGCTCTCATACACCCAACATACAATGATGGGACAAGCATTGGATAACTGCTGTAGACATTCCTTTTCTAGAAGGGGAAAATGAGAGGAAGAAAGAAGTCTTTGGTTCAATTCTGAAATCTTGTTGGGCAAATGTTGGAAGTTCCTTGATGAGGTTTCAGTGTCTGGGAATACTTCTCCATGGCTGTCGGCTCAGCCCTTTAGACTCTTGGTTCTGACCTCTGAATCATCCATCCTTTTTCATGAAAAATAGGATGAGTTTGTGGCTGAGCAGCAATCTCAGCCTATTTTCTGCCTGTGCACTTCTGGGGGTCCAAAGACTTCTCATTCTGCAGTGTCTCCGTACCCCTCTGTCATGCTGGATATGTTTTTGCATAAATAATTCTTATAAGAGAGTTGTGGTTCTCTTGCAAATCATCTTGGGGTTTACTTCATTAGACAAAAGTCACTTCCACAAATCACTTTGAGACAAACCCTTCTTGACCTCAAGTCCCTGCTGTGATAGGTGAGGACAACGCCCTTGAGGTTCTGGGAGCTCCATTGTTTTATGTGAGAGGATCTGTGAAGCACTCCTTTAACATCTTTAGAGGGGCTTTTGTATCCAATTTTTTCTAATTTTTTTCATTTCTGAAATGAAAATTCTTATTTCCTAACCTTCGACTTTCTCAGATCTTAAAAGACTGTATCGTCACACCTGGGCTTCACCTTTGTACCATGCTCACTGTCAGTGCCTTGGATTTCCTATATTCCTGGAAGTCATTTCTTAATTTTACCATCATTTGCCATCTAAAGAGGCTGAGAATTTTCAAAACAATCAAGTTCAGAATCCTTTCTGTTTATGAGTCTTCCGGTCAATTTATCTCTCGCCTCTCACGTTTCATTATAAGCAGCAAGAGGAAACCAAGGAATACTTTCAATATTTTACTTGGAGATTTCCTTAGTTAGGTCACTCAATTCAGCAGGAGCTTTTCTACTTTCCACAAAACTGCAGGTGCCAGTGTCGTTGAACCTTCTGTCACTGCCTAACAAGGATTCTCCTTTCTCCAGTTTCCAGTATGCTCATGGAATCTCTGGATCAGGAATTCAGACATTACCCAGCAGTGATAGCTTGTCTGTAATCTATGATGTCTCGGACATCAGTTGGAAATATTCAAATGACTAGGAGCTAGAATCATCTAGAGGCTTCTTCACTCACATGTAAGGTACCTGGGCCGGAATGACTTGAAGGCTGGGCTTAGCTGGGGCTGTCAACCAGAGTGCCTAGATGTGGCATTTCTGTGTGACTTGGGCTCGTCACAGCATGATGACTGGTTTTGGAGAGGGATCATCCCAAGAGGGAGGACACAGCTAGGTCTGCAGCAAGGCTGGTAGAGAGTGGACCCACTGCATGTTTGGCCACAGCAGCTGGACCCACATCAAGTGGGCTGGCAGCAGGTGGCCCTGGAACAGGTGGTCTTGCAGCAGGTGGGCTGGCAGCAATGATTGCAGCACAAATGCATCATGGTGTCAGGTGTGGAGAGTGGGCTTTTATGTACAGCCAAGTTTCCCAAAATCTGAGAATATATTCTTCCCTGGGGCTTGTAGTACTTTGGTTTTGCAAAAATGAGTATAATTGAGAAAGAAAGATCCTTTCGCTATTACTATATATGATATTCTCTAAGACTCTGAAGGATGGTTTGTAGGAAGCTGTTGACTAAATGTGCTAAATATTATTAAAAGAAATAGACTGGTTGATCTCTCATTTGGATCATCAAATTGATTCCATCTTTGTGCTCATGAGGGTCAGGAAATTATCCTCGTAATGAGTGTCTGGAATGGGATGAGAGAAAAGCTCATGGCCGACGAAGAAGTCAAGCAACTGAGAGGTCAAGATGTTACACGAATTATCCTTAGGGAAGTTGAATTCACTAAACATAAAGACAGGTCTAGAGGAGGTGAGAAAGACAGTGATCCACAAGTGAATGAGTGGAAATGCCTGGAAACTGATAGAGAACAGCCAAAAGGAAAGGTAATTGCAGTACAAGTTGATGGTGTGAACTTCAAAGCAACTAATGTTTTTTTTTTTAAAGATTTTATTTTTTCCTTTTTCTCCCCAAAGCCCCCCGGTACATAGTTGTGTATTCTTCGTTGTGGGTTCCTCTAGTTGTGGCATGTGGGACGCTGCCTCAGCGTGGTCTGACGAGCAGTGCCACGTCCGCGCCCAGGATTCGAACCGACGAAACACTGGGCCGCCTGCAGCGGAGCGCGCGAACTTAACCACTCGGCCACGGGGCCAGCCCCAAAGCAACTAATGTTTTTGAAGGATGAAATAGGAGAGTGATTTTGTTAGTGGCAAAACCACCTTGAGAAGTAGATTTCCTACTCTGATGAGCGTCTTGGGCAAAATTCAGGGCAACAAAGCCTGGATCATCATTGATATCATAAAATCATAATGGTTTAAGGGACCTTGCAAATCAGTTAGCCAAATCGCCAACTTATTTACACGATCATTCTGTGACATTCCTATTACTTTTATTTGAGTTTATGCTTGACCATCTCCAGAGAATGGGACACTCCACCTCCCGAGGAAACACTGCTTCTCTGGGCAGCTCCAAGAGTGAGTTTTGACTTATTTTTGCCTAAATTAACATTTATAACTCTCATGATTGGTCTTGTTTCTTGACTCCATAAGGCCACACAGAAGATACATCTGCAGACAGATGTTTCCATATTCAGAGACCACTGGGGCATCCCTTTCTCCCAAAGGTCTTCTTTTCTCTAGGATAATTATCACCGGATATCTCCATTCTTCATCACATGATTTCGATTTCAGTTCCATTCTCAGGATAGTTGCCCTCCTCAAAGCGCTTTCCAATTATTCAATATTCCTTTAAAAGGGACATGATCAGAGCCTAACTCAAGATCTAGCTGTTTTCTAACTGGCCCAGGATGTGGAGAGTCCTCTCCTCTTTTGAGTATAGCCCATATTTTCCCTAGGTCACGTCTGCATGATGACATAATTAAGTACTATTCTTTAAGTTAGATATCTCAGCCCCCATCAGGAAATTCACTGGGATTTGAATGACTAAGTCTCTCTTTAGTGAGGTGACATCTGTCCCCCTGTAGGGGCTACTTCTGTCACACCTCAAATGGTTTTCTCGTCCCTCTTGTTGATATCCCCTGCTCCCGCCTTTGCATGCCTGTTGCTGAGTTCATACTCCTCCCCTCGTCATACTGATGTCCTTATTGTCTTTGCACGGAAGACAGAGTTCTTCAGGTTCAGGTTTAATATCAACTTCAGATATACGGCTCTTTAATTTGAGTTTATGTTAACCATAGTGCTTCCTCCCTAGTAACCTCCAGATGCTTCGAGTATCTGCAGAAAAGACTATCCAGTGGACCTGCCCTGAGCTGTCTGCCAAATGTCCCTCTAGGACATCTCTTATCTAGGGTCTCAGCTGGAGTTTGGGGTCAAGTGCTTATTATTATTGTATGAAGTGGATGCTGTCACTGGAAATGAAACATGTCTTGGCAGTTGCCATTGAATTCAGCCCATATTTCTGCACTCTCTTCACAAGATGAGATCCTTTATCAATAGCCCTCTTGAAATCCAGATTCATTTTCTACTGAATTTCATTGATCAACTAATCTAGCAAAAATAAAAAATTAAATTATTTGACATGACTTGGTCTGAGTGGTCTACTATTCCACCTCTTTCTAGGGGTTCACAAAGGATCTTTTGAACAGTTCATTCTAGAATCTTTCTGAGATGAGATCAAACTTATAGGTGTATGGTTACTTGAAAATAGAATGGTGTTTGCTTGTCTCAACACATTCGTTGTCTCTTGCTGTCTAAGATTCCTCAAATATCAGGGTGTGGTTTACTTTTAGTTTCTAAGGACTCTGAGACATAAGGTGCACAGCATGCATATGTGAACTTATTTAGAAAATCTAGGTGTTTGTGAAATCTATTTGTCCTTATAAATGTTTAGTCATTTTTCCAATTTGATTATCCCCTGTTGTCTGAAAAGACAGACACCGAATAAGAGTCTTTCTAGCATAGGCTTCACATTCTTTCTGCTACATTCCACAGGGAGACTTCAGATCTTATCTCATTCCTAGGTTTCAGCGGGAACTAAAGAGAGCAGATCCCCTTTTAAGCCTGGATTTTCCTTGCCAGATACTGACATGTTGATAGCTCATGGATCTTGACTTAGGTGAGGGGTAGAGGCAAATGCATCATGCAAACGAAAAAAAAGAAAATTTAGCAGCAATCACACTGAGGAGCTTATGTCATATTAAATTTCTTGGTGTTATTTTGAAATAAGCTTGATCTCCTTGTTCAGATCAAAAGAAATTAAAATCTCTCTCCCTCTCACTGTTGCAGGTTTTCTCATTTGGTTCAGACGGAAACATTACAATCTTCACTTTTCTTTTATTATAAAAATAATTTGTGCTTCAGGGGGAAAACAATGTATCAACAAAAATGGAAAGCCCTGGTCCCCCAGCACCACATGAATCCCTCTCCCGTGGGACAAACTGCTGGTTTCTGTATGTTGTGCCCTCGTCTTGGGTTTCTCTTTCCCTTTACAGATGGTTGGTTGTTTTCCCCGTCTGAAAAGTGGAAGAGAAAGAAAAAGGAACATTGATTTCCATATCTCAAGCACAAATGCAAGATTATCAACACAAAGTAATAGACCTCTGTCCCATCTGATGGCCTCCTACGTTGCTTACAATCATTTTATAAAAAACATACCTCTCATTGTGTTTTTTTTTCTTTTTCCTTTGTGGGTTTTTGTCTTTGTTTTTTGCCAGCCTCAGAGCGTCTGGAGCTTCTTTTATTTTTCTCATGGATTTGTACCATCCCTGTTGAATGCCCAGTTCACGAAACCTTCTTCCTAATTAATAAGTACTTTCTAATATAATCACTCTTTAAGTTAGATATAACTGTTCTTTAAGTTAGATATCTGAGCCCTCACCAGGAAATTTGTTGGGATTTGAATGTGTTGGCATCCGTTCTCCTGTATGAGTCACTTCTGTCACTTCTCAGATATTCAATTATTTTTGATTTATAAAAATGAAAATTTCATATGCTTCAAACTAACATATTCCCTGCTTGGCCTCTTTCAATCCCATCCTAATAGACAGCTCCTTATAACTCTCTCTGGTATTTTTTATATACTGGAAAGTATTTAAAAGGCATTAAGATGACAATCACACACAAGAAATATTTTAAAAAGGAATTAAGACAACTTGAGCCATTCTTTCTCCTAGTGCCTTTTAGAATGAAATTTTGCCTGTCATTTTTCTGATCGTCTTGATATCTATTTAACTAGGGTACTCATCAGACTTGTCCTGAGAAATTCTATTCCCAAAGAGCAAAAACTACACATTGTTTGTTTTATTTTGGTGATCCCAAGTGTGAGAGTGGCATAATGGACTTTGATAAAGAAAATTAGGGGCAAGAGAATCTGTGTGATGACTGAGTAACCTCATAAAGGTCAATTTTGAAACCAAAGATCAGTAGGGAGCCATCCCAGTGTCTATGAATTAGGAAAATACAATGAAAGGTAACGTTTGAGACATACCAATGGCCCAAAAAATGTGTATAAAAAGCCTATAAATCCCAGACATAACATGTGAATATGTTTGTGGTATATGATATTTGGTGTTATTTTTGTCTATTTCATCAGTCTTCCCATGTAAATAGGTTCATCTTATAATAACAGTCTCATGACATCAGGAAGTAAGTTTCTCTTATAACTCACTT
This sequence comes from Equus asinus, assembly GCF_041296235.1. Classification (NCBI taxonomy): domain Eukaryota; kingdom Metazoa; phylum Chordata; class Mammalia; order Perissodactyla; family Equidae; genus Equus; species Equus asinus. The sequence continues at coordinate 40,856,228 of NC_091802.1, read as the reverse complement.
TCTCAGGAGCTTCTTGGCAATGCCCTGAACCTAGCTGGAGCTGGAGAAATATTTGATGATAGTGATTTTACGATGAATAGTCCAGAGCTGTTGCAAACAAAATCAGGGTGTTGCACTTTAGCCAGGCTCCTAACTCACAGTCAAAGGCAGCCCTGGATGGGGTCCATAATCTGAGCCCAACGCCTTACAGTCTGGCCTCTTGCCTTTGTGGTGTGGGAATAGACGTGGAAGAATTTTGTAAAATATAAAAGATCTCTAAATCTAAGGGCTTATGGAGGACACTGTGTACACATAATCTAGGTCACAAAAGGATATACAAGACAAGTAGAGTTTATTAGGTGATAAATTGGCAAATGACATGGTTGCAAAGAAGACAATTCAAATGACCATAGATGTAGAAAACAAATTATGAACACAATGAAGAAGTGTGAAAGGAAGACATTTTTAGAGGTGAAAAAATTAACCAATTATTCAGACAGTCAGCAGGGGTGGAGGATGGGGATGCAGAATCGGATGCTTATCCAATTTCTAATGACACTCATTAGCTAATCCCAAACTATCACTAGTGGCCAGGAAGCCTAACTTTTCAACAAGGGCAATGAAGTAATGTTTATGTTATGTTATGTTTTTTCAAAGTAAGTTCTGTTATTTCCTGATAACCTATTATTCCACCAGAGGGATATATAAGTAGCCTGTTTTACACGTATCTCAAACCCTCAGGAAAGGAGTTAACTCCATTGACCTGAACTACCAGGAAAGAGGGGGAAGGGAGAGTAAGTCACTTAATGCAAGGGTGGCCAACTGCCATGGATGCACCAGGTGTGCTTCTCTGAGGACAGACTTGTATGAAGAAAGTTAATATTTACCAGTTTAGAGCAAAGACAAAGAGGAGAAAGCAGTGATTTTATATTCTGAAAAACAGAAAACTGTATAAATGTGATTACAAACAACAACAATAATAAATTCCCTACTGTCTACTAGCTACTGGTGCAATAGCTGAGAAATAGATTGTTAAAAGTCTTCATGAACATTGGAAGTTATTTGGAGGGTCAGCGTGCCAAACAGCTCTTGTACTTGAAACCCTGGTACCACATACTGCAAATATCGGGCCGCTCACTACTTCCTGAGAGAGGCTCTTCCTTGTTCCAGTCAACTCAGATGGTATGAAAAATATCTCTGATGCTCATACTCGTCCAGTCTCTTTATGTCTTAGATTCTCCGTGATTTTCAAATATTGCCAGCAAGTGTTCAGTGTCCTCCCTTGGCAGGTGTTTCAGTGTTTGGGAAGTAATTTGTCTGAGGTCAGAAAACTAGGACGCATTTAGAGAAACTAAATTTTCTCCTACACTGTTAACATAGCACCCATTTGGGACCATTAATTCTTCTTTCCAATTTTCTTTCTACGCAATTCTGTTCAAATATTACCTTTGCACACATAAGCAATATTGAGAAGTCCTCCTTTTTATGTCACAAGCATAATTTTCCCAGTGGATCTGAAATGAAATCTTATTTCTTCTTATAATCACTTATTTGTGTGAGAAAAAAATACTCTTTTTTTTTGGCCTTACTTCGTTGTTTGTTCTAGACGTTAAGTATACTTGTGCTTTGTTATATTTGTTACTATGGGGCACCTAGAGGGGATGCTTAGGAAGAACTGGGCTGACTGCTAAGAAGCATCCTTAAGAGCTAGAAGATCACAGAAATTTGCCCTTTTCCGTCTTAATCTTTGGTCTAAGCAAGAATCCGAATGAGGCTGAAGAACTTGGTTTTTATCATGCCCTTATCTTGGATGAGGAATGCTTCTGTTTAGAAAGAGGGTCTGCAGGCTTTCTGGCCGGGGACAGGTTACGACCCCCGTGAACACAGGGGTAATAAAGGATAAATGAAACATGCATTCTTTCCCTATCGAATTACACTATCTGCACTCCCATGGCTTTTTTGAAGTATATCTTGGGCATGAAGGAAGAGACTGATAACGGTCCTTTCTGGTGCTGTAAATCAAGGATCCTCAAAGGAGAAGGCCTGGGGAGAGCTAACGCAGGATTCTACTCCTGGGAAAGGCCTCTCCTTGAGAGATCTTCGTGGTATCAGGACAGAATGGGACTGGGAAGAGATTGTTACGTCAGTTTTGAGATTAGACAGGGTCTCTAGGGCCCTCTAGGGCCTAGTTTCCACTAACATTTGTAAACGGACACACGTTTTGTAGACTCTTTCAGATCTTCCCATAAGTTCTAGGCAGCAGAGTGGCTAGAGGGAAAACGAAGAGGGCAACCTAAAATTTTGGGTTTGATTCACTGGTCTGGCAGAAGCTAAGGAGCCGCGGAGCCTCCCTGGGCATCTCAGATGAGGGACTGGAGATCTGAGGCATCAAAGGACCGGGAAGAGGGAGAGCAGTGGACTGCAGGCACAGATACCAAAATGCTGAAGGGATTTGAGGAGCAAAGGCAAAAGACCTGTGTTTGAACCACACCATCCATTATGAAACATGCCCATGTTTGCAACTATGTCAGATTTATAAATTGAGCCTCTTTTATTCCACTTAATTTAGTCCCTACTTATGAATGAATTATTAGGAACTCAGCCTCATAACAAAAGGAATCAAGAACCTAAGATCAGCCTTCTAACCATAAGGTGACCCCCACTCCCCATGAAGCCTGAATGCAATGGTGTGGGTGTGTGGGGAACTAGTAAATGGGAATGAAAGGACAATTTCAATGAAGATCTGTGATTAATCTTATAAAACCCGGCTCAGTTATTCTGTCCTAAACCGTGGACAACCTCAGATGATCTTCTGTATCCAAATAAAATTATCAATGTGGCCTTGGTCACAGGACCTGGGAAGAGATTGGAAGTACTTTGCAAGTGTGTAAAATGCTTTCCTAAGGGAAGTATTTAAAGGACTCAGGGCTCATATCCTTCTGAGTTTTTAAGATGAGTAGGGATTATTAGGAAATTAACCAGAAAGGCCCTGTTATAGCTAGAAAGACCATTCAAAGTTATCATAAAAGGTAGGTAAAAGGAAACAGGAATAATGAAGCAATTGGGGAAAAACATTATTATGTAGAAATATCGAGAAATTACAGTTACCAGGACCTGAACATTCAGCCTTGAGGATATGATTTTTAAAGAAATATTATAGGACTGAGCTGGAATCTCAGTAGGAAAGAAGGTCTTGTCATCATTTACAAAAGCTCTCCAACCACCAGCGCTAAGGCTACACAAAGAGGCTGAAATGTTGTAATCAACTCTCTGATCAACTAAAACTGACAATTCTTAATATTCTAAATTTCTCTATTTGCAGAATACCCTTTATTTTCCTAGAAGAAGGTCTAGATTTTTTTAATTTAAGTGGGAATCATTATAATTTTACTTCTGATAATTGATCCTATATTTTCTATGTGTTACCGCCAAGCCTGTAAGATTCCTATTTCTTTGGTGACTAATTTGTGACTAATTTTGTGACCTCTTTTGTTGTTATTTCTGAAAGTTTTCCCATTCTCCCTAAATTAAATGAAATCTATGCCAGAGTTTGGGCTTGGAATCTAACGTTCATTCTTGCTTCAAGCACATACACAAGAAAAATCCCAAGGTGCACTTTCTGAATCATGTACTGTGGGAGAGACTCCAAAAAGAACGTTTCCAGTGGTGAAAGAGCTGAGCGTTCCTACTTTGAATGGAGGACACAAAGATTGAGACTGGTTTTCTGAAATTAATCTGTTCTTCCCATAACAGTGTTACATTGCGCTACAGCCCTAATCTAGGGATTCACTTTCATGTTGGATCCAAATCATAAGAAGAGTAAATTGACTATAATATAATCACTAGTGTAACTCATGGGAGGGAGAGAAGGAGCATGATGGCTGTGCCACTCATAACAAGTTAGTAACGTTAGGTTATGAGAGTGAACAAAGACACAAGAAGTGAGATCAATACAACGTTCTGATGATAACGCTACATCACTGAGGATTCTTTTTTAAAAATATTTTGGAACAGAAGAGAAAGGTGAATAAACCCCAAGTCATCCCAAAATACAATTAGAAATATCATAAATAGCCAACAGATATGGTAGAAATGAGCCAAAACATAAATATCATCATGGTTTCTCACAATGCAGTGGTACGAGTGAGGAGGCATGACAAGTGAGGACCACCGGGAGATATCACTCAAGACTCAAAATCTACACTAAAAGGGACCAAAACCAAATTATGTAAAGTCACCTTAAAAAGCAGGATATCTTAACAACGTGGATGGACCTCGAGGGTATTATGTTAAGCGAAATAAGCCAGTCAGAGAAAGATGAACTCTATATGACTCCACTCATAGGTGGAAATTAGCATATTGATAAGGAGATCTGATCGGTGGTTACCAGGGAAAAGGGGGGGTGGGGGGAGGGCACAGAGGGGGAAGTGGTGTACCCACAACATGACTAACAAAAATGTACAACTGAAATCTCACAAGGTTGTAATCTATCATAACATTAATAAAAAAAAAAAAAATGGGCAGGGGACATGAACAGACATTTCTCCAAAGAAGATATATGAATGGTCAATAGACACATGAAAAGATGCTCATCATCACTGATCATCAGGGAAATGTAAATCAAAACTACACTAAGATATCATCTTACACCTGTTAGAATGGCAAAAATATCCAAAACAAAAAGTGACAAATGTTGGAGAGGTTGTGGAGATAAAGGAACCCTCATACACTGTTGGTGGGAATGCAGACTTGTGCAGCCACTATGGAAAACAGTATGGAGATTTCTCAAAAAATTAAAAATAGAAATACCTTATGACCTAGCCATCCCACTACTGGGTATCTATCCAAAGAACTTGAAATCAGCAATTCCAAAAGTCCCATGCACCCCTATGTTCATCGCAGCATTATTTACAATAGACAACAGGTGGAAGCAACCTAAATGCCCAGCAACTGATGACTGGATAAAGAAGATACGGTATATATATACAATGGCATACTACTCAGCCATAAAACAGGATGAAATCGTCCCATTCACAACAACACGGATGGACCTTGAGGATATTATGTTAAGTGAAATAAGCCAGATAGAAAAAGACGAACTCTGTATGACTCCACTCATAGGTGGAAGTTAACATTTAGACAAAGAGAGCTGATTGGTGGTTACCAGGGGAAAGGGGGGGTGGGGGGAGGGCACAAAGGGTGAAAGGGTGCACCTGCAAGTGACTAACAATAATGTACAACTGAAGTTTCACAAGGCTGTAAACTATCATAATCTTAATTAAAAAAAGTCAACATGAAAAAAAAAAAAGCAGGATATCTTTAAAGTCTGAGGAATTGATTCAGATCTTAGTGAAGATATAAAAAATGTAAAACTTAAATGAGGGTGTTGGAAACCGTGGAAGCTCAGAGTTAAGATGAGCGCTGAGATAAATGTGGGCAGTGCCCAGACGAGCACCGCTCAGGGGAGAGGGAGAGTTAGTCACAGGACTGTGAGTTTTCAAGATCCATTGGTGAGACCTATTGTGAAATGGATGCATCACATGCCATCCAACGTTTGCTTCCTTTAACTTCCATACTGATCCCTTGCTCATGTGGTGGTTGAAAAGTTCCTGTCACAGTTTAATTCTCCTGAAAGTTCACAAATAGGTGTCCTTGCTTTGTGGGTTGGCCATGAGTCTGCTCCAAGACGTGGCTTCACCTTTGGTATATAAACACGATCAGGTCTCCCCAAGTATGAAAGCTCAAGGCCAGTTCCCAATAACTTTATCAAGGCTGTGAAGTTTGCACTGAAAGCCTTTTGGAAGACAATCTTTTATTTTTCTCTCCAAGGGAATGCCAGTGATCACAATGGTGTGTATGTTTTCTTTAAAGCATTATGCATTTGAATACTTATGGATGTCAGAGAATGATAACATGTTAGTAAGCAATCAACTAAATAATGGTGGGGCCAGGCAGAGAGTGCTTAGGGGCCTCAAAGAATCTCAGGCATGGAAGGAATCCTGATAAACCTCCTGCCAACCGGTGGCCAGTTCCAATGCTTGAATGTCTAGTAATCAAAAATTCATACACCCAGGGTGGTCTGCTCCAACCTTAGGCAGCACTTTAAAAGTTTCTCCACATTTCAGGTTACATTCACTCTAGGCCCCCTGAACTTTTTCTCCACTAGAAGCATCTGTGACTGTACAGTCAGAATGGCATTTCTGAACATTTCCCTACCCTTATCAGCTCTACCCTCTATTTCAGAGCCTCTGCCAGGAAATCACATTCTTTTTCCTCTAATGATGGCAATTATCTTCCTGCTCTGTAATGCAGCTCCTAACTGGTTATCACGAATTTTAAGATAGTCTTTCTGAGGCAAGTTTATCATCATTAACTTTGCTCACCGGGTCCTCCTCATTGTTAAAATTAAGCTCAGAGTGGTTTACCCGAGTGCCTAAGAACTTTCTCCTGTTTTAGTTGCACCGAGGTCCCCCATGCAATACCTAGAGATATGGATGCCCCTTCATCCCTTTTCCTTGCATATGTGCCTATTTTGTGACGTGCATGTTCAATGCATCATCAATTTTCTGTGTCTGGTCAGGAACAAGTATAGCATGCCCACACAGAGTCTCATCTCTGCATCTCTCCTTCTGTATTCATCCGTGTGTTCTCCACTGTAGAAGAAGACAGCAGAGGCTGGACCACGGAGATCGAAATCAGATAGATGAGTTGTCACTTGAGTCATGTTCTGCTACCTAACAGCTGCAGGCTTTCGGGAAAATAACTCAATGCATTCCAATGAGTTTTCATTGTTTTTGCATATATATCGTTGGGGAACTTTGTACCTGAATTCTTCTTTCAGTATCGTGCCTGCTGTACTACATATTAAGTTGATTCATGGAATCAACATGGAATTTTGTATTTCCTTCCCTCCCTGGTTGGGTAGGCCAGACATGATCCCGCATAGACACAGCCCTCTCGAACTACTCTTCCTCTATCATTAGTGATATAGGCTCATCATCCCCATTTCCAGCGTCTAGTTTCATCTCCTGTTTGTTTTCCACTAGAAGCACCATAAGAGTGGCGACCGTGAATGTCTTGTTCTCTTCTATACTCCCAGCACCTGGCACAGTGCTTAACACACAGCAAGTACCCAATACATCTTGTTGAAATAAAGGACCAGCTTAACATCCAGATGTAACTGTTAGTTCTCATTCTCCCCCAGAAAGTCCCAATTGTTGATAGGAAAGAGAGATGAAAAAATGTGAAAGCACCAAGTAAAGCACTTTCATGTTCAGGGCTTCATAGACCCATGTTCCCTCCCCAGCCTGGGTTGCGGGGGGCGGGGGGGGGGGTGCGGAGCACAGCACACGCAGTGAGTGTGGCATAAACAGCCCAGTGTTTGAAGCGATAAACTGTTGGCTAGTGGTGCAACTTTGAGCAAGTTACTTCATCCCCCTTAGTCTCTGTTTCCTCATCTGCAAAATGGGAATAATAAAACCTTGCTGGATTATGAATTAGAAATGATAAGAAAATATCACACCTCATATTTGTAGTCACTCATGATACGTGATACGTGACAGTCCCTCAGCTCATCCCTGCCCTGTCACGTCATGCGTCAGGGGAACGAGCACTTAGCAAGTCCAATAAGCTGGTAACCTCTTCACAGAATTCCTCCTACCTGTTGAAACTTCTAGAACCTAACCACAAGGAGAGGGCTCTGGCCACAAAATATTCTTTTCCTCCCAGAGCCAGCATCAGGGTTTTTTCCCCAGGAAATATGTGGATATCCTCTTTATTGTTCAGTTGTTCTTCAGAAAATCTGGCTCCCACTTTGGAGGCCTACCCTTGTGTCTGTTTCATCCGCTGGGGCTTCTAGGAGCGCTCGGTTTCTTTTCTTGTTTTTCCTCAAATCCTTCTGTTTTCTGATTCTGATGTTGAGTGTCTTCGGCTTCATCTTTGCCCCACAAAATACAGAAACTGGTTTTATCAGAGGGTTATATACCCATTGCTCTTACTTCAATTCCTAGGATTCTGTAAGTATATCATTTCCTTGTAATGCTCTGATCAGGAACTAAATAGATGCAGAGTTTGAAGGCACCCACGCCTTGTGTGCTTTGCAGTGTTTTTCTGTCTTTTTTTGGTCCATATTCTAACTGCTAAAGTTGCATAACTAATTACCCCAAAACCTAATGATGTAAAACAGCTGCTTATTGTCTTTGTAGATTCTGTGGGTCAGGAATTCAGACAACGATGCTCTGGTGCCTCAAGCATCAGCTGGAATACTCAAAGGCTTGGAGTTAGAATCATCTGAAGACTTGTTCACTCATCTCTCTGTTAGTTCCTGAGGGCTATCAGCTGGGGGAGGAGGGAACTGAGTTTCTCTCCACGTGGTCTCTTGGCGTAGACCTCACAGCATGGTGACTGGCTAACCCCAGAGTGAGCATCCTCAAAGAGCCAGAGAGCCAAAAAGAAGTTACAGCCTTCTAATGACCAGGCCAGGAAGTCACAGATCATCTCTTCTGCTGTGCTCTTTGTCAGAACAGTCATAAACCCTCACTGATATTTGAAGGGAGAGAAATTAACCTGGTAACTGTCTGTTGAGTAAGCAGGACTCTAGCTACTTCTGTGGCCATTTTTGGAAAATACAATTTGGGACACCAGGTGAATGAGACCAAGCAAGACTGCCATTTTCATGACACAGATAGAGGAAAAAAGTATTTTTAGGTGAGCCTCCTTCTCAACGTTCTAGGATAGTGCCAGGAAATATTTCATGAGGATGAATTGCTCAGTTGCAGACCAGAGCCCTAAGACAACGAGGATCTCAATTCATTTACTTGAGACCTTAACACCAGCTGCTATTGTTTGTAAGCATGTGGAAAATGGTGTTGGGAGCTGTTGTCCTGGGAAGAAAAGTGATTTGCATGTGAAAGGCATCATTGTTTCCTTTGGTAGACAAGCAACTCAAATTGTACACATTCTCAAAACTCAGTCACCAAAGTTATTTCTACTTGCAGTAAAATCTGAATAAAAATGTCCTGGATCGGGAGTCAGACCATCTGGGTATTGGACCCAATCCTATTGGACCCAATTACTCGCTGTAGGACATGAGGCAAGTGACGTTTCCTGTTTGTAAAGTGGAAATGGTCGTCCTTGCTCTGCCCAGCATGTGGGGGTTACCATGACATTGAAGAGATAACAAGAAATGCAATACACATGCAAGGACGTTTAAAGGAATAGCTGTGCAAAACTAAATCCCAATGTGTGGTCCACAATAGTAAAGACTTCGGGAGATCATTCTCAGTGATCTCGAAAGCAAGGAGTAGGACTCAGGAATGCGGAATACATTGGTAATGTAACCGAAAGTTCGGTCCCTGAACCCGATGCCAATCCAAATAACGAGAACAGAGTCTTGAGTGGAAGAGGAGCAAAGCAAGGGCTCATGCCTCAAAAATTGCTAGCTCCCTGATGAGGAACGGGTAGCGATTTTTATTTGGGCTTTTTGGTAGGGGATGGGGAACATGTAGCTTGTCAGGTCGGTGCTTTTCCTCCAGCCTGCGTTTGGCTTTGAGAGGCTGCTTGCAGCGAGGCGGGAGGGATGATGAGACAGGAGGAGGGCAGGTGGGCGTCCTTTGCCGCTGTCTCCTCTTCCTGCTTGAGGCGGGTTGAGCAGCTGAGGTCTGGGAAGCCTCCGTTCCTTGATATTTTTGAGACAGCAGCTTTCCTGGCAAACTTCAAGGACACATGATTAGCTAAACTTTAGTGTGCCTCCAACTCCAGGCCACCTGGGCTTTTTAGCAATTTATAACTCCTATTTAGTTGTAGAGCTCAAGGAGTCAAAGGTTAAAGAAACAGGTATTTACATATGAGTGGAGCTAGAGAAGCAGGAAAGGGGGTGGTGGGTTTTAGTTTTAACCCCGTATATGCTGGGTTCAATGTGGGGGAACTGATATCAGGGCTGGTGTTAAGAGCCTGTACCAATGAGACATTGATATTGATCAGTTGCAGGGACTTAAGAGAACAGTCCTGAGAATTTGCTTTTTAAGATTCTTCGAGGGAAACGGGGATGAGCACTGTTCCCAGGCTGAGATCATGATTTGATGTCAAGGTAGACCAAGCAGACCAGCAGCTGGCATGTTCATCTACAGGAAGCAGCAAAGAAACAAATAAAAGTGAAACAGGCTCCACTCCACGAAGAAACCTCACAATTTAGCAAGGTAATTAACAGAATGTTTGATCGTCAACAAAGCCTGGGGACTGAGCTTATCGGCAAGTTTGATTGACAGGCCTCTCATTTAGGAGAAAATGCCAATTTGTTTCCTAAAGTGGCTGTACAAATTTGTACCTCTCTCTACCCCTCCTCCAACATGCAAGAGGTTCTGGGGCTTCACAGCCTCCCTGATTCTTGGTCTTGTCAGAATTTTAAATTGTTTCCCAATATGGCGGTGTCAATTGGAATCTTCTTGAGGTTTTGATTTGTTTTCTCAATTACTTACAATTTTGAGGGTTTTTCCATGTTTATTGGCTATATGTGTAAAATTCCTATCCACATCTTTTGCCCAATTTTCTATTGAGTCGTTTATGCTTACTGGTTTGTGGGAGTTATTTATATGTTCTTGAGACAGATCCTTTGCTCCATGTGCGAACTGTGACTCTCTTCTCTCAGTCAATACCATGTGGGACAAAAGAGCTGAGCTCTGTCTGCCTGTGAAATTGTGAGAAAGAGTAAATAGTTGTTCTTTAGTAACACATAGTTTGTAACACGACAAGAGATAAAATAATTTTATTTTGTTATTACTTTAAAGATCTATCTTATCCATATTTTATGCCCAACTTTTTTTCCCACAAAATTATTTAATTTTGTCTTGTACCTTTTTAGCTCATCAATCTTCCCAGCATTTTATCGATTTTGTTCACTTTTTAAAAAAGACAAAACTTTTGGCTTTGTTGAACTTCACTGTTTTTCCTTTATTTTCTGTTGTACTCATTTCCACTCTTAAGTATTTGTTTTCTTCTACGCAGTTGGGGGCAATGCTTTTGCTTGTCCTTTAGTTTCTTAAGATAAGGCATTTCACTCGTTAGTTTTCAGGTTTTCCTCTCTTCTAATATAAAGATTTAAACACATAAATTACCCTCAAAACACTGCTTTTGTTGCATCCCGTGAATTTGGTGTCACGTTTGATTATTATCGAATTCTGTACATTTAGACAATTCCTCTACACATTCCACTCTGTGTTTTTGCCGTTTATCCACTTTCGCCACCCATCTTAGCTCTGTGTGTCACAACTAGGAAGGGGTGCTACCGGCATGTAGCAGGTAGAGGCCAGGATGCTGCTAAACATTCTTCAATGTTCGCAACAACGCCCCTCGTCCCCACCAACAAAGAGTTATCTTGACCAAAAGGTCAACGGCTCCAAGGTTGAGGAACCCTGATTTAGACCAACATCTAAATAAAATGAACAAATATTATTATCTCAACTTATCTCCTTCCCTGTTATGAGCTAGGCAGTCTTTTCAGAGAATCTCAGATATATCTGGGTTTGATCCATGCTTCAGCTTCATCTCATAAAGCTCACGATGGTGTTTCGTAGAGGTTGTGAATGGCTCAAAGGTAAAATTTCCATGATGTGATTAGATCAGTTCCCAGTACTATGTCTTTCCTTATTCCCTCGCTGATGTTCTGGTTAAGAGAAAAAATGGACTGAAAGTTTAGAGGTACATAAAACGTGGCTGAGAGTATGTGTTTTACTTGATCCCGTTTTTATATTTCACACTAAATGTGGCCAGATGAACGAGACCATCCTGGGATGCCATCCCTTGACATGGAAGAGCAAGTGTCTTTAGATGAGCCTCTGGGTTAAATATACCAGCACAGTGCCGGGAATACAGTGGACGCTTAAATAGAGTGGATGGCTCTTAAATCCAGCCTACTGGCCTCATATGTGCAAACAGTCTTTGAGGTGCAAATAGTCTTTGCAACTGGGTGGGAGACTACATTTGTAAACAGAAAAATTCTCTCCATTTGGAAAAGTTTATTTTCAATTGTACACGGGTGATCCAAGGCAACCACCTTCCCAGTCCTCTGACCACTGTTTTCTTTGTGCTTCTAGTGAGTACAAGACCTGGAGCTGGAATCAGAGGCCCTAGCCCTTGAGTAAATTCTGTCCACAACTAGCAAGTGCTTTTTACTCATTTGTAAGAGGAAGGTGATCATCTTGGTTCTGTCAGTTCAGAGGTCATTTTGAGGCTCAGAATAAATCATACTTGTGAAATGAAATATAATGTAAGGATTTGAAAGTAAATGCTGTACAAAAAATAAAATCACACTATAGGCTGGAAGATAGCAAAGGCTTTATTGGGAAAGAAGCAGAGAAGCTTCCCCAAGGCTGGGAAGGCAATGCAAAGTAACCAGGAAGAAGAAGAAATAAGAAGAACCATGCGTCCACTAGAAGAAATGATTATGGAGAAATAGTAAACATGGAAAAACCTAGGAAACCTGTCACAGGAATTTGTGCTGTAGGTTACTTAGAGGGAAAATGGTGATCATTTTTGCAAGACTGACACAGTTACCGTAGGTCAGGGAGACCTAAGACCTGCAGCTGGCACAGAGATCAACAGCAAATAAAGATGAAGAAAATTAGACTGAAGTTGACTGTGTCTTACTACGCCTATTCACAGAGCCTTTTAATCAAGAATATGACTAATAGAAAGATGGCGGCAGCATGCTGGACGGAGGCAGTGGCAGTAATGGAGAGCTGACAGGTTGGTTGTCAGAAGGTTGATCTGTGTCACGTGATTCTATGGTGGGGTGATCAGCAGCAGGAAGGCCGGCAGCAGCTGGACTCACAGCAGGCTGGGCGGCAGCAAGGCTGGCAGCAGCTGGATCCGCAGCTCTGGGCTTGGCAACAAGGCAGGCAGACGCAGGTGGGGTGGTAGCAGGTTCTCCGGCAGTACACGGGTCCTGAGCAAGCTGGCTGGCAGCAGATGGTTTGACAGCAAGTTGGGGGGCAGCAAGGCTGGCAGCAGCTGGACTGACTGCAGGTTTGTCCACAGCAGCTGGACTCAGAGCAGGTGGGCTGGCAGCAGGGAGCGGGGCAGCAGGAAAGGCGGCAGCTGGTCACACAGGTTGGTTGGTAGCAGGTGGTCCTACAGCAGGTGGTTTGACAGCGGGTCTGGGGGCAGCAGGGCTGGCAGCAGCTGGACTCACAACAGCTGGACCCACTGCAGGTGGGCTGGCAGCAGGTGGTCCTGCAGCAGGTAGGCTGGCAGCAAGGGGAGCAGCAGGAGTGGGTCATGGTGTCAGGGATGGAGGGTGGGCTCCTGTTCAGAGGTGAGTTTTCAAGAATCTGATGACTCCTTCTGTTCTGGGGCTTTTATACACTGACCCCCCAAATTTGGGCCAATGAGCAGGGCTTTGCTTGTTGTTGTTTACGTTGTCTTCCGGAGTCGCTGGCGGAGTTGTCATAGAGGAAGCTGTACCCTAAATGTTATGAATCTTTAGAACTTAAGTGTTTAATCTGTTTCCTAGTTGAAAATAACTCATAGAAACCTTTTTCAGATAAAAGGAAGGCAGTCACATCATCAGCATCATTCCTGCTTCAATCATAATCTGATCATGTGATATATTTCCTGCTGACCTGGGGAGAGTCAGAGCTGTTGTCCCTCCCCAGCTTTGTCCCTTTGGTGTATGCAGATTGGGAAGTGTCCCTGGGGAGGGGCATGATGCTGATATGTTCACAGTGAGGAACTGAATCCATGCTGAGTCCAAGTCTGTTTCCCCACAAAGCCTGAATCATGGCAACTAGAGGCATCTCTCTCTGTAGCACCCTACCCACCTGTGTATCCCAGTTCTACCAAAGACACTTGGGTGGAGGGTGTTGGCACAATCTCTTCCATATGACAAAGCAGGACCAAAGCAGGAGGGTTGAAGCAGAGGCACTTCCCTGGGACTAAGGAAGCATCAGTCAGTTTACATCCTGAGTGACCAATTGTCGTCAATTCACTGACTACACATTTTTTCTCTTTCTTTCTTTCTTTTCTTTTTTCCTTCCTTCCTTCCTTCTTTTCTTTCTTTCTTTCTCTCTTCCTTTCTTCCTTTCTCTCTTTCTCTCTCTCCCTTCCCTCCCTCCTTTCCTTCTGTCCTTACTTTTCTCCTTCCTCTTTCTTTCTTCTCTCTCCCCTTTGCCCCCTCCCACTTCTTGTTTTAGAAATTGTGACTGTCTACCACACTGATCTGAGTGGAACAAATGGTAGATTGTAGATTATGTTTTTTAATATCCCGCCCGTCTATCTTGGATCTCAACGTGTTCAGGCCAATTTCCCCCTGCCAGATCTTCAACTCTGTGTCTACGGGCTCTCTTCATGCAACGACAGAAAGTCCTGCTGCCTTTGCATGCCACACTGAGAAAACATTCAACCAATGCTTCTAGAGAGTTGGTTTGTAAAGACTCCAGCTCCCTCATATGTCATTCTTTTGATTCCCCTGAAACACGAGTTTTTATTTCCCTTAAATGCTTTGTATTTGCTTCACAAAACACAGGAGGTTGTTTTGTTCCCTTCGATGGTTCAGAGGTTATGAATTCCTCAAAGTCATACATGCCTATTGCATAGTTTCCCAATCCCCACCTTTCTCCTTACTTAATTTTCTTAACATTTTGATCAGGAGGACAAATTTTCTTACAGTTGGGGACCATAATATGTTTTGCAGGAATTAATTAATTCCTTTTTCACTCTGTCAATAAGTACTCTGGACAAGTAGCCCACACAAGAATTTGATTACATGATACTTGTGATGTATAATAAGGAATATATATATTTGGTCATCCTTCAGGGTTCCTGGCTCACAGCTCCCAAAACCCTTGGAATTTCTTAAATGCTGAGAGTGATAAAGGTCTTTTGTTATGTTAATGAGGCGACTTTGGGAAAGCACCTAAAGATGGAGGGCTGTTTGCCAGTGGAGCCAACCATGTGATTAGAGCCTTGGAGCTTTTGGTCCCATCCTCAGGCCAACCTCTGGTGGGGGGAGAGGGTCGAGGTTCTGGAGATGGAGTTCTATCACCAGTGGTCAGTGATTTAATCCATCATGCCTATGTAACGAAGCCTCCATAAAAAATCCAAAAGGATGGCGTTTAAGAGCTTCCAGGTTGGTGAACGTGTGGAGATGCGGGGAGAATGGTGTGCCTGGAGACGTCATGGAAGCTCCACATCCCTTCCCACACACTTCGCCCTACGCATCTCTTCTGTCTGGCTGTTCCTGAGTCACATTCTTTTATAATCAACTAGTGATCTGGTAAGCAGAATGTTTCCTGAGTTCTGTGAGCTGCTCTAGCAAGTTAATGGAACCCAAGGAAGGAGAGGGTCAAGGGAATCTGATTTATAGGCAGTTGCTCAGAAGTCTAGGTAACAACCTGGGCTTGTGACTGGTGTCTGAAGTCCAAGGAGAGGGGCGTGGGAACCTCCAATCTATAACCGGTTGGCCAGAAGCACAGGTAACTTAGGCTTGTGCCTGGCATCTGAAGTGGGAGCGGGGGACAGTCTTGTGGGACTGAGCCCAGAACTGAGTTGCATTGTAGGATACTCAGCTGGTGTCGCAGAGAATTGCTTGGTGTGGGGAAAACCCTCCACATGTTTGCTGACCAGGAGTGAAATTTTGTGAGTAGTAGAGGAGACGCACAGGGAAGAAAGACATAGTAGGGAAGAGCTGGATGTTCCCTAGACAGAGAGGAAAAGCTGAAGGTTTTTCCACGTGCAATACCAAAGGGCAAGTCTCTTTAGATGAGCTTCTATCTTGTGAGGACACACTAGATGCTCAAAAATGTTTGATGTAGATGAATTACTGAAGGACTGGAGGGTCCTTGAAGTGAGGAAGGCTCCCTGCCTTCACAGGAGCTCTAAGATGCAGCCCTGGGGCCCTCACATGTAGCCGCTGTTCCCTGAGGTCCAGGACACTGATTGGGAAGAACTCCGGACACAGATGTTATCTGCACGTACAAGAGAATAGTCTTTCCTTGTCAAAGAAGAAACCCAAGTGAACGTCTTCCTAGAGCTCAGTCTCAGGGCTTTTTCCTACTTGTAAGTACCATTGAGCAGGAGTGGCTCTAGTCTTGGGTTTGAGTCTGTCCATATCAGCACCATAACATTCCACAATGATTTTTCTCATATGAAAAACGGAGATAATTTGTGGGGGATTGTATGAGGTTCAGAATGGATAGTGCATGTGCTATGCAAAATGTGGATAAATCTGTACATCAGAAATGCTGCACTATAAAACAAAACACAATATAGGATGAATATTGGTACAGGATTTATTAAGAAATATAGGGAAGACTCCATGCATCCAGGGAGACAAGTCAAAGTGATCATGAAAAGAAGAGAGCAGGGTACAAGAAACATGAGTATATTGAAAAGGAAAACATGATTGTGAAGCTTAATCAACAGCTGCAGAAACCTACGTAAAAGTGAGGAGGATTTCTTTTTCTAAGTTACTCAGAGGAAGAGGGTGAAGATGCTGACTTCAGAGTTAAAGGAGAGATCGTGACTCCGGATGGAGGATGCATGAAGCTGGCACGTGATCCACAGACACAAGGAGGAGGAGAATTGGGGGAAGTCCTCTGCACTGCATCGAGCTTGTTCACAAGCTTTTCAACAGGCAGATGAGTAACAAAAGTTTAGTGATAGCATGCTGGCTTTTAGCAATGTCTGGAAGTGAATTTGTCGTAGGAACGGCAAGGTGAGAAAAAGATTGGTTTGTGCAGACGGTGGTTCTTTGGTGGGGTGATCAGTAGCAGGAAGGCCGGCAGCAGCTGGACTCACAGCAGGCTGGGCGGCAGCAAGGCTGGCAGCAGCTGGATCCGCAGCTCTGGGCTTGGCAACAAGGCAGGCAGACGCAGGTGGGGTGGTAGCAGGTTCTCCGGCAGTACACGGGTCCAGAGCAAGCTGGCTGGCAGCAGATGGTTTGACAGCAAGCTGGGGGGCAGCTAGGCTGGCAGCAGCTGGACTGACTGCAGGTTTGTCCACAGCAGCTGGACTCAGAGCAGGTGGGCTGGCAGCAGGGAGTGGGGCAGCAGGAAAGGCGGCAGCTGGTCACACAGGTTGGTTGGTAGCAGGTGGTCCTACAGCAGGTGGTTTGACAGCGGGTCTGGGGGCAGCAGGGCTGGCAGCAGCTGGACTCACAACAGCTGGACCCACTGCAGGTGGGCTGGCAGCAGGTGGTCCTGCAGCAGGTAGGCTGACAGCAAGGGGAGCAGCAGGAGTGGGTCATGGTGTCAGAGGTGGAGGGTGGGCTCCTGTTCAGAGGTGAGTTTTCAAGAATCTGATGACTCCTGCTGTTCTGGGGCTTTTATACACTGACACCCAAAGTTGGCACCAATGAGCAGGACTCATATTGTTGTTTACCTTTTTTTACATTGTCACTGGAGGAGTTGTCCTGGAGGAAGTTGTTCCCTAAATGTTATGAATCTTTATAAAGTAAGTGTTTAACCTATTTCCTAATTGAGAATAACTCATTGAAACTTTATTCGGATCCAAGGAAGGTAGTCGCATCATCAGCATCGTTCCTGCTTCCATCACAGTCTGGTCATGTGATCTATTTCCCACTGACTTGGGGAGGTTCAGATCAGTTGTCCTTCCCTAGCTTTGTTCCTTGGGTTTTATGCAGATTGGGAAGTGTCCCTGGGGAGGGACGTGATGCTAATATGTGCACAGGGAAGAACTGAGTCCATGCTGGGTCTCAGTCAGTTGACCCAGAAAGCCTGAATCAAGACAACCACAGGCATTTCTCTCCGTAGCACCCTACCCACCTGTGTATCCCAGTGCTATCGAAGACACTTGGGTGGAGGATGTTGGCACAATCTCTTCCACAAGACAAAGCAAACGAACAAATGGGACTACATCAAACTAAAAACTTCTGCACAGCAAAGGAAACCATCAACAAAACAAAAAGACAACCTAACAATTGGGAGAAGATATTTGCAAACCACATATCAGATAAGGGGTTAACATCCAAAATATACGAAGAACTCAAACAGCTCAACTACAAAGAAGCCAACAATCCAATTATAAAATGGGCCAAAGATCTGAACAGAGATTTCTCCAAAGAAGATATACAGATGGCCAACAGGCACATGAAAAGATGCTCAACATCATTAGCTATCAGGGAAATGCAAATCAAAACCACAATGAGGTATCACCTCACTCCGGTCAGAATGGCTATAATTAACAAGACAGGAAGCAACAAATGTTGGAGAGGGTGTGGAGAGAAGGGAACCCTTGTTCACTGCTGGTGGCAGTGCAAACTGGTGCAGCTACTATGGAAAGCAGTATGGAGTTTCCTCAGAAAATTAAGGGTAGATCTCCCATATGATCCAGCTATTTCACTGCTGGGTATTTATCCAAAGAACTTGAAAACACAAAAGCATAAAGATACTTGCACCCCTATGTTCATTGCGGCATTATACACAATAGCCAAGACTTGGAAGCAACCTAGGTGCCCATCAAGGGACGAATGGATAAAGAAGATGTGGTATTTATACACGATGGACTATTACTCAGCCATAAGAAATGATGAAATCCGGCCATTTGTGACAACATGGATGGACCTTGAGGGTATTATGCCGAGTGAAATAAGTCAGAGGGAGAAAGTCAAATACCATATGATCTCACTCATAAGCAGAAGATAAAGACGACAAAAAAAAAAAACACATAGCATTGGAGATTGGACTGGTGGTTACCATTGGGGAAGGGGGAGGGGGGAGGGCAAAAGGGGTGATTAGGGTCACATGTGAGGGGATGCACTATAATTAGTGTTCGGGTGGTGAACATGATGTAATGTATCCAGAATTTGAAATATGATGTACATCCGAAAAAAATAAAAAGTAAAAGAAAAAAAAGACAAAGCAGAACCAAAGGAGGTGGGTAGATATTCCCTTTCATAATGTCTAAAAGAATTTAAGACACTATGATTTCTTCCTTGAATATGTTTTCATTGATAAATTACACTGGTGGAAACCTTTAGCGTCTGTAGGGGGGTGTGTGTGTGTGTGGGAGAAGGGTAGGGTAAGTGAAAGGAGGACACTAGCATTTGTAATCATTGATTAAATTTCTTGAATTCATGTAAGAATCTTTAGATTTGCTGCTTCTCATGTCAGTTCTGGTAAGTTCTTTCTTAGGAACTTGCCCTTTTTATGGAAGATTTAACATTTTGGCAGAAAGTTGTTATATTTCATTATACTTTTAATACTTTAGAATCTGTAGTCACGTCCCCTTTTCATTTGTGATATTATTTACAGATCCTACTCTCTATTTTTCTTGAATGATGTTGCCATGGCTTACTAATTTTCTTGCTTTTTCGTAGAACCAAGTCTGTTCGAAAGAAACGCAGAAGTGTGAGAGACTGGTGGAGATGTCTCAACAGAAGGGAAACTATACATCCAGAATATAAATCATTCACTTAAAGCTGTAGATTTTTGCTACAACATCCTGCCAAAGCAGTTGTCCAGTCTCCTTCAGTGACTGTCAATTCGTACCCTGCAGTAGCCTATTCTATGTAGGTATATTAAAGAGTATTTCCTTACATACAAGTAAATTTCATTGCTTTCTCTTGTGTTCACTTGTGATTATATTGTCCAAATGGCATTTTTGCAAGTTCCTGTCCTCGTTAGCCATCTTCCTTCCCAGTTCTCATTTATAGGAAATGTCATCCATCTTCCTCCAAACTTAGGTCCTCGTCTTCCCACGGTGTGGGATCGACTTCTGCTCCTGCAGAGCATGTCTCTCCCTGGCTGTGGTGAACTTTAGCATGGTCAATTTCTTCAAGTTCCTTTCCACTGACTTTGCCAGGGAACTCTTCTTTCTTGTTATAGTCAAGTTCAGAATGCTTTCCTAAATGTTTAAGATCTTCCTAGATGCTATTTTAATAGAAGGAAATATCTGGTGTTTTCATTCCTGTTGCCTCTCATTTCTGTTTGTATCATTTTATGAGCTTCTCTGGGAGCACAGCATCCATTTTCTGCAGTAACCTCTATCAATCACAGCTTTTCTATCTGTCTCTATTTTCATTTTCATTCATTTGTTCTCCACTGTGGATGCAACAGGCAATAGTACATGGGACTTGGGAATTCGTCTGATTTTTGAGTTTTCCCCTCCATGTTCTTCCACTCACGGGCAAGTTACTTAATATAGTCAATCCTTTTTCCTAGTTGATTTCTTTTATACATTTTTGTCTTCCTTCTGTTATTTTATACTGGCTGTTTTATGCAGTTATGGGATCTATGTTGTTAATCTGGAAGATTTTTCTCCATTATTTTTCCTCTCTTCAGTATCGGACCATAAGCACAAACCTGGCTTATCTTTTTCATTCTCAGAGGAGTATAGTTTCTCTCTAAGCTCGTCCTTGGCAAATCTAACAAGGGCCAGGGTCGTGGTCATTTTGTCTCCCTGCCTATCCCCTGCTTGAGCACAGTGACTGGTGCACAGTAGGTGCCCAACACCTAACCGTTGAAGGAAAAAGTCCTTTGGAATCTACAGATTATAAACTTCTTACTTCTTATTTTTTTTAAAGGTGTGCTTTTTGGTGAGGAAGATTGGCCGTGAGCTAGCATGCGTTGTCAGCCTTCCTTTTTTTTCTTCCCTCCAAAGCCCCAGTACGTGGATATACATCTTAGTTGTAAGACCTTCTGGTTTTTCTATGTGGGGCGCCACAGCACGGCTTGATGGGCGGTGCATAGGCACACACACAGGATCCACACCAACCAACCCCGGGCCACCGAAGTGGAGCATGAGAACCCAATCAGTATGCCACTGGCCCAGCCCCTCTTACTTCTCAGTTTTTGTCTCAAAACCCCATTTGTTGATAACAAAATGAGATAAACCGGATAACGCTGAGTGTTTCATTTTCATGTGCAAGACTTTGTTGATCACAGAGTGACCTCTTTGATCACTTCTGGTGCATCCTAAATGAAAGTGCAGTGGAAACAGACTGGGTTTTGGAAGCCAATCAAGCTGTTTACAAGCTGTGCAGGTGTGCGTTGGTGCACGTTATGTTACCTCCTAGAGCTGCATCCACTCTGCTTTAACATGGATTCAGGAAGATCTCCCTTGCAGGCTTGTTTGAGAATTAGACACTACATGCATAGCATAGAACTCCATCTACTAGGTGCTCAGCAAATATTAATAAATCATTTCAGGGACTCCTCCGTTGTGAGGCACCAGGACTGCTCACAGGAGCAAGTCGGATTACTTGGCAGGCTCTTCAGAGACCCACGCCACAGACCAGGAAGACGGCTTGTCTCCTCACCTCTGTCAGCCTGACCAAGCGTTGCCTGGTCCTGAAATCCTATTTTCTCTTTGAGGAAGCAACAGCCCTCTAAAGTACAAGTGCCTACGTGTGCTCTCCAGCGTTCAGGTCTTTGAAATATCCGCTTCCACCTCTTTTACTGTCACTCTCACATCTATCACGGATTTTGGTGGTGTTCAGCTCCCGTTCATTTCTCATTCTTCATATTCCTCTACTTGTGCATAGAAAAGTGCCCAGCATGTGACGGATTAAGATTTCCCCTGCTAAAGAAGTCAGAGCCAGGAAAAGTGTATGTCTTCCCAGTGCTAGGTTATTCCTACTTGCATATGTAAGTTAAGGTCCCCCTGAGACAAAATGAGAACACCTATGTACTGGATCAGACACTACGCATGTTATCCTTTTCATCTATAGGCTGCCAAAGATGCTCTTGGCTCTGACGACCTTGTGAGGTTATCGTGAGATTAGGCAGAAGTGATAGATGTGAAATGTATGCTGAATGCAACCTCTTATAAAGGAAATGCCGTAGAAACATAAAAAAATGCAGGAAAGATGCAAGGTAGAGTAGGTTTTATTAGGAAATAAACAGGGAAGACTCCATGTAACCAGGAGGACAATCACTGAAGAGAGTCAAGGAAAAAATCTATGGGGTTCTGGTTGTTGGCTTGTTTTTTAGGTTTCCTACAGAAAAAGGGTGAAAAATCACTTTTTCATGAGAGCATGACTTGAAGCCAAGCACAGAGAAAGCAGACCAGGACCTGGAACACTGGCCGACAAGTCAGGAGAAGATCAGAGTGAAGAGGACTGCCCTCCATCAAGCAGGCTCTCAAGACCCTTCACAAGAAGACGACCAACAGCTAGTTCAATGATGGCAAAGCCTGGAGGGTGATTTTGTTGCAGGACCTGAGCTGGTTGATGGAAGTTGGAATGTGACGGGTGTGGTTGGTCTTCAGCAAGAGGATCAGCAGCAAGAGGATCAGCAGCAGGAGGATCAGCAGCAAGAGGGCCGGCAGCAGCTGGACTCACAGCAGGCTGGGCGGCAGCAAGGCTGGCAGCAGCTGGATCCGCAGCTCTGGGCTTGGCAACAAGGCAGGCAGACGCAGGTGGGGTGGTAGCAGGTTCTCCGGCAGTACACGGGTCCAGAGCAAGCTGGCTGGCAGCAGGTGGTCTGACAGCAAGCTGGGGGGCAGCTAGGCTGGCAGCAGCTGGACTGACTGCAGGTTTGTCCACAGCAGCTGGACTCAGAGCAGGTGGGCTGGCAGCAGGGAGTGGGGCAGCAGGAAAGGCGGCAGCTGGTCACAGAAGTTGGTTGGTAGCAGGTGGTCCTAGAGCAGGTGGTTTGACAGCGGGTCTGGGGGCAGCAGGGCTGGCAGCAGCTGGACTGACTGCAGGTTTGTCCACAGCCGCTGGACTCAGAGCAGGTGGGCTGGCAGCAGGGAGTGCTGCAGCAGGAAGGGCGGCAGCAGCTGGTCACACAAGCTGGTTGGTAGCAGGTGGTCCTGCAGCAGGTGACTTGACAGCGAGTTTGGGGGCAGCAAGGCTGGCAGCAGCTGGACCCACAACAGCTGGACTCTCTGCAGGTGGGCTGGCAGCAAGGGGCGCAGCAGGAATGAGTCATGGTGTCAGGAGTGGAGAGTGGGCTCCTGTGCAGAGATGGGTTCCCTAGAATCTGATGATGACTTCTTCTTCTGGGGCTTTTATACTCTGACCCCCAAAGTTTGAACCAATGAGCAGCACTTTTCCTTGTTCTTATTTATGTTCTTTTCCATAGCACGTGGGGAAAAGGCACAGGAGGAAGCTGTTCCTTAAGTATCACAAATCTTCTGAAAATTGTGCTTTAAGCAGTTAATTGTGGATAATTCATTGGGAATATTTCCAAAAATCATCAACATCAGTTCCGCCTGAAGAATCCCGTGGTCATGTGATCGTTCCTGTTGGACTGGGGGTCAGAGCAGTTGTTCCTCCCCAGCTTTGTGCCTTTGGCTTTACATAGATTGAGAAGTGTCACTGGGAAGGGGCATGATGCTGGTACACTCATAGTGATGATTTGAATCCATTCCTGGACTCAAGTCTGTTCCCCCAGAAAATACTACAAGTTATTCAAACTGTAATAGGCATCTCTATCCGTGGCAGCCATTGCATATATGTATCCCATTTTTATCAAAGAGTACTTGGGTACAGTGTAGTTGGCATAATTTTTTTTCATATGCAAACCAGCACCAAAGCAGGAGGATGGGGGCAGAATCAGGACACTGAGATTCAGAAAGCATTAGTCAACTTATCTCCTAACCCTGTTTACCAGCAGGCTCAGTAACTTCAGGTGGGATACTGAAACCTGCACATCGTCTGATTTCATAAAATGAGGTCATTACATGCCATGGGATAACACCTGATGTGTTCATTTCTTAGAAAATTAAAGTATAATGTACTTTCAGAGAAGTGCATGAGTTATTAAGGTACAGCTTGACTGACTGTGACAGACAGAATAAATAGTGTCACTATCATTTATGAAGCTGATAGAACTCAGTGTGCCCTCTACTAACTGCCCTCATGCTTTTTGCTAATTACTGTCTTTTCCCTCCTCCCTAAGATCACTAGCATATTGACTTAGAACACCATAGAGTAGTTTTACCGGTTTTGAACTTCATATAAAATGAAATTATATACCAGGTATTTTTTTGTTTAGCTCCTTTGCTCAAAATGATATCTGTGAGGTTTATTGATTTTGGACTGTGTACACGATAGTGGTCCTATAAGATCAGTAGTACCCTATAGCCCAGGTGTGTAGTAGGCTGTACCATCTAGGTTTGTGTAAGTGCACTCTGTGTTGTTGACACAATAACAAAATCATCTAACGACGCATTTCTCAGAACCTTTCTTGGTTGTTAGGTGACACATGGCCGTATAGTCATATGCTGTATCTTAGATCCCCGGAAGTTATTCATCTTATAACTGAAGGCTTGTACCCTTTGACCAGCATTTCCCCCACTTGCCAGGCCCCGGTAGCCATCATTCTCCTCTCTGTTTCTATGACTTCAACATAAAATTTTTTTTTTTAGATTCCACATATGAATGAGATCATATAGTATTTGTCTTTCTCTGTCTGGCTGATTTCACCTAGCATAATGTTCTCTAGGTTCATCCATGGTGTCACAAATGGCAAGATTTCCTTCTTTCTCATGGCTGAATAATATTCCATTGTGTGTGTATATAGATCCACATCTTCTTTATCTGCTCACCTGTCGAGGGACATTCAGGTTGTTTGGATGCATCGTAAATAATGCTGCATGAACATGCGCGTGCACATATCTCTTCAAGACACTGATCTCACTTCCTTTGGACGTACACTCAGAAGTGGGATTGCTGGATCATATGGTCATTCTATTTTACTAGTTTTTAATTTTTTGAAGAACTGCCATGCTGTTTTCCCTAGTAGCGTTACCACTTTCTATTCCTACCAACAGCACACCAAGATTCCATTTTTTCCACATCCTCATCAGCATTTACTATCTCTTGTCTTTTGGATAAAAGCCATCCTCACAGGTGTGCGCTGATACCTCACTGTGATTTGGATTTGCATATTCCTGAAAATTAGTGATGTTGAACACCTTTTCATGTACCTTTTGGCCGTCTGTATATCTTCTTTGAAAAAATGTCTATCTGGACTTTTGCCCATTTATGCCATGTTTGAGCCGCTGCGACAGCATGGCCACTGACAGATGAGTGGTAGAGGTCTGCGCCCAGGAATTGAACCCGGGCCACCACAGCAGAGCACACTGAACTTAATCGGTGGGTCACGGGGGCTGGCCCAAGTTCTTAACTTTAATGCAATACAACTCATCAATCCTTTTGCTTTCTGTGTCTTGTTTAACAAATTCGTGACGATTCTAAGGTCATGTAGATATTATCCTCTGTTATACCCTAGAAATGTTATTGCCTTACTATTTATATTTGTGCGTACAGTATCCCCGGAATTGATTTGTATCTGGTGAGATAAGGATCAAGTTTCACTTTTTCGCCCTAGGTGGATATCCGGTCATCCCAGCACAATTAATCAAAAAGGCCAGCCTTTCCTGCATTGACCTGCGGTGCCAGCTTTGCTGGAAATTAATGATCATAGCTGACTGGCTCTCTTTCTGGCCTCTCTATTCTGGGTCAACTAAACTCATGAGGGGAAAGAGGCATCAAAAACCAGCCTCATCTCCTTTAATGTCTTTCTCAGTTCTTTCTCCACAATTCCTTAGGTTTTGGTAGCACTGCGATTACTTTGAAAAGATCAGAAATTTTAAAAAAGATTTTGGAGTTATCAATTGGATCACTGTAGCGAACCATCTAGTACTCTATCCTCTGGTATTTAACTTTGCTCTATTGAGCAGCTGAGAGAGAAGACTGCTAACGAGGGAGAAAGCAGAGGACTGAAAGGAAAGCACCTTGACAAAGTAAAGCCAAACCCTTTTTTTTTCCAAGCACCTCCGTTCAATTCTGAACCCTAAATCATTTCACAAGCCTTGGACCAAACCGAAGCGCATGTCGGGAGTGGTATGAGGCTGGTGAGTCTTGTCACACAACTTGTGCAAGTTCACTTATTCATTTATTTATTTAACAAATATTTATTGAGAGACCATAATGTGCCAAGAATTGTCTAAAATGAGGCATAACAAAAAACAACAAAACCCTGAAATAGTATGCAGGAATAAGTTACATTTCTCTCAAGACTAAACTGCAGCAATTAAGAGCATAGGCTTGAGAAGCTGACAAGGATCCATATCCTAGTTCTGTCGCTGCTAACCTTGTGATTTTAACAATTCTATTTTCCCCAATATATAACAAGACAATTTTATCCAATCAAATGGGTGTAAGGTAACTCACTGTGGTCTTGATTTGCATTTTCCTGGTTACTAATCAGGTTGAACATTATTTCTTCAGGTATTTATTTGTCAAATATGTTTACCTCAATATGAAATTTTAGTTGGTTGGATTTTTTTAACTCATATTTAATTGGGTTTCATGCTCTTTCTAAACAACTGATCTGTATGAATTTTCTCCCTTTGATATCAATCCTTTGTTGGTATATGTATCATTAAAATCATCTCCAAGTTTGCAATTTCTTTTCTTTTTTATTAACATGTCTTTTCCTGAATACTAGTTCTGTATTTTAGCATTATCAAATTTGGCAATTTTTTCGGTTAGAACTAATTTTCTTGGTCATCAAGTCTTTCCCTACCTACAAGTTTAAACATATTCATCTGCATTTTCTTCCGAGAGTTTGAAAGATTTTTATTGAACTTTAAATCCTTAATCCACCCAGATTTAATTTTTGTATATGATGTCTAGTAGGGTCCAATTTCATCATTTCTAGCTCAATTTATTGAACATTCTCTGTGAATCCATCAATATACGACTTTTTTCATTTACAACATTATTTAAATTTCTTTTCTTTTTTCCTGATCAGTATCATGAGAGTTTTATCCTCTTTTTTTAAAAAAAGATTTCCCAAGGCATAAAGTTTTGCTTTTGTTGATCATATTTATTTTATATTTATTTTCTACTTCACTAATTTCCATTCTCACTTATATCTTTCCTTCTAAGAAAGATCTTATATCTTTCCTTCTAATTTTTTCTTAATTCATGTTCTTTCTCTAACTCCTCAGGATAAATGCCATGTTCACTAATTTTGCATTATTTTTCTGGCATAAGTATTTAAGGACTGTAAGTTTCCCTCAAAATACCACTTTTAAGGTATTTCACAAATTTTGACATGTAGTGTTTTCATTATCATTTAGTTTCTTAGATATTTTAATTTCCACTATAAAATCCTCCATTTTGGTATTCCAGGTCAGTAATGTTTTTCCTCAGCCCTATCCAGTCTATGATTTATTCTTAGTTACACCAAATATTTCATTTCGTTCTTTTTAGTGACTTTTAAAATCTTTTCAAGAAAAGAAGAGTTAAATAACATTTCAATTTTATATCACAGAAGAAAAATGAGGTTTGGAAATTCGGCCAACCATTTAATTACCATCAGCTTCACTATATCCGTGAAGATAAGGTGTCAGAAGGAGATAAGCAGTTTCTGAAATGAAAAACCTAACTTTTAGATGCATAACGTTAATTTTAGGTTCCTGTGATTCATGCTTGAGAGATTTTGCAGATTTCAACTCTGAAGCATTTTTACAAATTACAGAGATATGTTAGGAACTTGTCATCAATTTGCAAAATACTCCAATAGCCTGAGCTGAGCTGTGAGAAGATACCAACACAGCAAATGAAGAACATGGACCTCTCCGTAAACAGTCTCAGAATCTCAATATTCTAATTTCTGTAATTTCAAAGTGTTCTTCATGTGTCTGGAAATTTTTTTGTTTTGAGGAAGAGTAGCCCTGAGCTAACTGCTGCCAATCCTCCTCTTTTTTGCTGAGGAAGACTGGCCCTGAGCTAACATCCATGCCCATCTTCCTCTACTTTATATGTGGGACGCCTACCACAGTGTGACTTGCCAAGCGGTGCCGTGTCTGCACCCAGGATCTGAATCGGGGAACCCCGGGCCGCCAAAGCGGAACGTGTGCACTTAACTGCTGCACCACTGGGCAGGCCCCTGGAAATATTCTTATACGTGTTCATTTTAGTAGGAATAAGCATACTTTTCCCTTTTTTCCTTAATTTCCTCCCACAATTCCCAAATACTTAGCTCTGGACATGTCAAAGTTCTTATTGTAGGCAGAATAATGGCCCCTTAAAGATGTCCGTGTCTTAGTCCCAGGAACCTGTGAAGACGTTACCTTAAATGGCCAAATGGCCTTCGCAGATGTGATTAAGAACCTTGAGAGAGGTAGGTTATCCGGTTTATCTGGATGAGCTCAATGTAATCATAAGGGTCCTTATAAGGAAAAGAGGGAGACAGGGGAGTCAGCGATGTGATGACAAGCAGAATTTGGAGAGGTGTGGGGCCATGAGCCAAGGAATGTGGCAGCCTCTGGAAGCTGGCTAAAGCAAGGAAACAGACTCTCCGGGGGGAATGCAGCCCTCCTAACACCTTGATTTTAGCCCAGTGAGACTCATTTTGGACTTCTGAGCTCCAGAGCTGTAAGATAATAAATTTGTGTTGTTTTCAGCCACTAAGTTTGTGATAATTGGTTACGGCAGCAATAGGAAATTAATACTTCCTTTCAATTTTTCTATGCCAGTATTTGAGATTAATGTGACTTCCCATAATGACCTTTCTAAGGGCTCTCTTATTCTCCTTGAGTTAAACTGTCTTTGTTCTTGCAGCTTTTGGGCTGAGAGTCCAATATCCCTCCTCTTTTAAAACACATACAAAAAAATCTAAGAATGATGTTTCTGGAATCTGTGTTGTAGATAAAATTCCAAGGAGCTATTCTTTTGAAAAAAACTGAGCTTTCTCTACTTTGCAAAGAGTTGAACAAGATAAGACCAATCATCCCAAATTATACCAAGTGTTTCTCACAAGGTTATTATGTTTTATCAGAATTTTTCTCTTAGGCATTGCTTTACATTCAACGCAAATTACAGAAGGAAGTGACCTGCTCAACTCACTGATGGAAACTGATGAAAAACAAAGTGGGTCACACATAACAAGCTTGGTGATGTCAGATTGTCACCTGATGGACAAAATCAGTAAGGGTCAATGCAACTTTCTGAAGAAAGATCTACGTCACTAAATATTATATTTAGTTTTTGGAGATAAGATATATAGGATGGACAATTGAGTCACCCAAAGTATAATTAGAACATCATAAATGGCTAATATATATTAGAGCATAAATTAACCAAACTAAAACATAAAATTTGACTATGGATTTTCACGAGGCAATGGCATAAGTACTTTACCAAGCTGCCCCATGCCATTCAGCTGTAACATGAGGTATCTGTGGTTCGGGTGTAGAAGTGGACATCTGACAGCACAGCGTCCTTTTGAAGGTGACCTCCTTTGTGGCTAGGGTGGGACCCAGCTGTACCATGGTCTGGGCTTGACATTAATCCTGGGACAGGAGTACTCACTGAGGAGCCCCAGCTTGGAGTCTCACCCTATCCTCTCACCAGGGGTCTCAGGCAGCCACGATTGAAGACATTTTTAAGAAGCATATGCAGCTTTTCAATGGGGAAAGCCAGCAAAAAGAGACCAACTCTCGGAGTAAGAAAAACCAGCAAAGTAAATGCTCATAGTGTTTAGCCGGATGCTGCACTGGACGATTCATTGTGTTCTGAGCCTTTCATTTCCACTGGCAGGATCTACCGCAAACTGTATGCATTCGATGCCATTAAATATTAGTCCCTTGAGTTCCCTGTTCCGCTATCTTAAACAGAGAATGAACTTCTGGGTTTTCATTTGTCTCTCGATGCAGGTCTGCCTTATGAAAACTCCAGTTCTTGTTACAGCGGGATTGTTGGAAGTCTCTTCGGAGAAACCGTAGAGTTTGTATCTGGGAAGATCACACATCTGCTGCACCTCTGCCCTGTCAGGTCCACTGAAGGACTTCCGCAATGAGAAGGCCCAGTCATTGACTTATTTTTTTCTTCTTTCCAGTAGCAGTACCAGGCCTTGCATCACCAAAAGCTTGAGTTCCCTGTTATTGTTCATTTTCTGTCTCAGGAGATCTGGTGTTCCCTTTTTTGGCACCACCCTCATACCTACGTGGCTCCTAGTGGTGCATACTCCTTTCTCTGTTTCTTCCTCCCCACATTCTCATTTACCCCGGAAACTCAGGCTCCTATTTCCTTCTGCTGATTGGTCTTTATCTCCCCAAAATCAGGGAGCTGTTTTGCTCCCTCAGGTGATCCAGAGATTGTAAATGGATCCAAGGCTGAGATGCGCACTGCACTGCTGCCCTCATCCCCATGTGTCATTGCCTAACTTACTTAATAATGTTCTGACCTAGGAACAGATTTTCTCAAAGTTTGGGTGCAAATGAAATTTGGCAGTGTTTCACAGGATGCGACTTAATCCCATATCGCTATTTCTGTAGGTTCCCAGAAGAATGAGGACATACAAGAATGCTATTTCCATGACATCAACAAACAAGTGTTTCTAGATGAACCTCTCACACCGAAGTCCCAGGACAGTCTGGGAACACAACAGATATTCAAAAGTTTTGAAAGGAAAGGATTTACACTAGTGGCCGAGCAGAGATTGAGACAATAAAAGGTTCACATAATTTACTGGGGCCCTTAAAACCAGCTGCTGCTTTTAAAATGTGCCTGCTGGCCCCAAGGCTGTGGAGAATGGATTTGGGAAGAGCTTTGCTAACAGAAATGATCTGCAAATGCAAGGGATTGGTGTTTTTGTTGCCAGAGAACAACTTAGAGTGCACGTCTTCCCAGTGCTCCGTCCCCAGTGTTATCTTCTTGTAGCAAGCTGTAAATGTGACTGCACCACAGCTGGAATCAGAAAACCCTTAGCTATATGGCATTATGCAGGTCACTTTGCTTGTCTTGATTCTGCCCACCTTTGGGGCTGTTATATGACTTAGATGAGGTAACTTGTGAAATGCAAAGCAATCACAGAAACAAAACATAATATAGGAGGCAACATAGCACAGGCTTTATTAGGAAAGAAATAGTCAGTGCTCCCTTCAGGTGGGAAGATGATACAAAGTTATCAGGAAAGAATCATGGAAGGAGTAGCAAAAATACGTTGAAGCAAAATGACTGAGATGTATCATTGCAAAGACCTGATAAAACAGTGATGAGCATTTTCTTTTTCTAACCCCCTTAGAGTAAGAGAGCAGTAATCACTTTGTGAAGGCTGAGACCATGACTCCTGGTCAAGAGCAGGTGAAGCTGACCAGCAGCTGGCTCACGGGAGAAGAAAGTCAGTGAAGAAGATTGCCCTTACTGAGCAAAATCACGAATCTGTTAACAAGATGATCAACAGTCTGGTGACAGTGTGTGTGTTATCAGCAGAGAAAGGGAAGGGAGGATGCCACAGAAGTGCGTGTCTGGCAAGTCTGAGGATAGAAGGTTATTCCATGTAGGTAACGGGCCTGTGGTAAGTGGGTCAGCAGCAGGAAGGCTGGCAGCAGCTGGACCCACTGCAGGTTTGGCCACAGTAGGTGGGCTGGCAGCAGGTGGTCCTGCAGCAGGCACCTGGCAGCAAGGGCAGCAGCAAAAGTGGGTCATGGTGTCAGGGGTGGAAGGGGGGCTTCTGAGCAGAGATAAATTTCTCAGAGCCTGGTATTTCCTTCTCTACCATACCTTTTATACATGGTACTCCAAAATTTGGACCAATGAGCGGAACTTATTATTACCGTTTACGCTAATTCCTCTAGTCCACGAGGAGATGCTCAAGGAGGAAGTTGTTCCTTCAGTGCTATGAATTTTTGGTGGGTAATTGATTTGTTTGCTTTTCTAATTGATACATAACCAATAGAACTATTTTCCTGAAATGAGAAATGCAGTCACCATTGCCCAGATCAGTTGGCACCAATCCTCATTTTTAAAGCTGAGTATAGTGTTTGGTCTCCTCACAGTTCCAGGTTAGCTTAGGGAGAGGTCAGAACCATTGTCCGTCTCCATCTGCTTTTTCTTAGTGCTGCTGACTCTGGGAAGCGCCTCTGAAGGGAGGATGGTGTTGATGAGTCACAGGGATGAGTTACAACCAAGCTTCAGGAGGCTTCTGATCCCACTCGTAACATAGAAGCTAGTATAAGATTTATCCTCCTGCTGCAAACAATAATGAAAGCTGGGAAAATATCTAAAACTACTGTCTGCAGGCATTGGACAATAATCAACCCTGGGCCATGATCCTTGAACAAGAGAAACACATGATGCAAGGCTCAATTCACCTCGGGTTTCATCCTTTGTGTGTTTTCCAAATGGCAATGCAAGGAAATAGAGTCCAAGTAGAGAAGACAGGCATTGGATGGATTTATTACAAACACATTTCCTCAGTCTGAAATGTGAAATTTAATGATCAAATTTTCTTAGGTTTCTTAATTTCTAGTTGAAGCTATCAATAATTTCTTTTAAACTAACACGGTTTTTGTCTTTTCCAAGAGATGTTTGCCTACATCAAAATCCAAAGTCATTGATATAAATTATCCAGTAAGGGTTTTAAAGTTTTGTTTTTGATTTTCAAGTTATTAATACTCCTGGAGTTGATTTTTTTGTATATTATATGTAATTATCATAGCATCCAAGTTATTTTCCATGTGGATAATTTTTCCAGCTTTGGTTATGGAACATTCTCTGCTTTATTCCTAAATATGTCCCTATTTTCGTCCAGAATATAATTTATTTATGTCTTCTCTCTTGTTCTCAATCAATCCTGCTAGTGGCTTATCAAGTTTGTTAAATGTATTTTTTTATATGAGAGAAATTTTGGCTTTTTTGATCTTCTCTATTCTATCTTTATTCTTTTGTTAATTTATGCTTTTTTGGGTTTATTCTATTTTTCTTTTTCTGACTCACTAAGATGGACACTTAGTTCACTAATTTTGAGATTTTCTTCTTGTCTATTATAAATAGTTAAAGCTATGAATTGAAGTAAAAGCACCATTTTTTAAGCATCCCACAAGTTTTGATATGTAATATTGTCATTGTCACTCAGTTATGAATCTCTTCCTTTGCATTATGGATTCTGCAGTTTTGATCTTCCAAAACTTCCAAATTGTATCTTCTACAATTTATCTCATCACTTGTGTACTTGGGTCCTAGAGCAAATTAAGCCTGAACTATTTCTGGAAGCAAAAAATAGTAAAACTGAGGCTGTCCTACTTTGGGCACACCAGGAGAAGGCAAGATTCTTTGGAAAAGACAATAATGCTGGGAAAAGTAGAAGGCAGCAGGGAAAGAGGAAGACCAGATACGAGACAGATTCGCTCTATAAAGGAAGCCATAGGCATAGTCTACAGGAGCTGAGTAAGGCTGTTGAGGACAGGACCTTGTGGACATCACTCTTTCATAGGGTCACCAGGAGTCGGAGCCGACGATGGCATGTAACAACAACAACAATTTATGTGCTTTAATACATGTTTTAATTTAATTTAATTTAATATGTGTTCTTGTGTTTGTTTTGTACCTAATATTATGCTTGGTTCTGTCTCCTCTCTCCATGGTAGATTTTTTAACTTTTATTCACTTTTCATTTTGAAATAATTTCAGACTCATAGAAAAGTTGCAAAAATAGTACAAAGGATTACCATATGCCTTTACTCAGATTCCCTAAATGTTAACATTTTACCGTTTTCTTTAACATGATCTCTATACATATGTGTAATACCGTGTTGGTTTTCCCTGAGCCATTTAAGAGGAAATTGCAGATATAATCTCCTTTTATCACTAAATACCCCCTTATCACTAAGTACTTCAGCGTATGCCTTTAATCATGCAGGCCAGTTACCAAAAACAGGACATTACCACTGATGCAATATTGTTGTCTCTGCTTGGTTCTTACTGGTGTTTTCTTGGATTTGTTTATATTGCTAATTTGTTGGTAGTGCTTTCCAGTCGATTCTGACTCCCAGCGACTCTGTGTACAGCAGAGGTGAAAACTTGCCCTGTCTTTTTGCAGCATCCTCTCACCTTCTGGCGCTACATCAGACAATGCTCTGCTGCTATTCACAGGGTTTTCATGGCCAACGTTTTTGGAAATGGGTATCCCGGGCCTTCTTCCTAGTCTGTCCTAGTCTGGAAGCTGTGCTGAAATCTCTCCATCCCAGGTGACCTTGCCGGTATGTGAAATACAAGTGGCATAGCTTTCAGCATCACAACAACATGCAACCACCACAGTATGACAGCCGACAGATGGGCGGTTAGTTCCCTGATCGGGAAAGGAACCCTGGCTGTGGTGATGACAGCGCTGAATCTTCATCACTAGAACATCAGGGCTGGCCATATTGCTAATAGCTTCCCTTATTGTTTTTAATGTATTTATTATTTTTAGTAAAAATCCAATTGAAAACATCTTACAGAAAGATGGAATGTATATTCTTTTCTATGTACTTCCTGCTAAGCATAATGAAAAACCCTGAACATTATGTATAAAACAAACATAAAAAGACTGAAAGGTGGAGAGGAAAAGGCAGACAGGCTAGGGACCTCAGAACCTGAGAAATGACAAGGAGGCGAGTTACTTAGGGTTCCTTTTTGCCTCATGTATCGCAAACTTGAGCTGAAGAAGCCCGATCCTAAAGGATCAGGAAAGGGGCCATTTAGCAAAAAGGAAAACTTTTAGACAATAACTGCCTTACTCTGGAGAAAACTGTGGCCCCCAACCATGCCAGCAAAGGTTGAGTGGGGAGCCTGGACTTCTATCCCTGAAAAGCTGAAAGGAGTTGCCCTAATACCTCACTGTGGTGGTATCAGAAAAGGCCAGGCAGAGACCTGAAACTTCCACCCTTGCCAGCAATGAGTGCTCCCCAACACACAGAGTGTCAGTGGGGACCATGCAGGGAGCCAGAGCTCCCATCCTTGCTCAGCAGTAATGAGGAGTCAGCCCAGCTTTGGTGTCAACAAAGACTCAGCAGGGAAACTGGACTTCTAGCTTATGTGACAATAATCAGGCAGCAAACCCCACAACATTCTCCTGCTGGAACAATGTCAGAGAGAGCCACCTAAAACTGCAGGTTTAAATAAGATACAGAATCTCATAACATAGTACAAAATTGTCCAGGTACTAATAAAAAAATGGGCAAAAGATCTGAACAGAGATTTCTCCAAAGAAGATATACCAATGGCCAACAGACACATGAAAAGATGTTCAGCATCATTAACTCTCAAGGAAACTCAAATCAAAACTACAATGAGATGTCACCTCACTCCCGTCAGAATGGCTATAATTAACAAGACAGGAAACAAGTGTTGGAGAGGATGTGGAGAGAAGGGAAGTCTCATACACTGCTGGTGGGAGTGCAAACTGGTGCAGCCGCTATGGAAAACAGTATGAAGTTTCCTCAGAAAATTAAGAATAGATCTACCATATGATCCAGCTATTCCATTGCTGGGTATTTATCCAAAGAACATGAAAACATGAATGCGTAAAGATACATGCACCCCTATGTTCATTGCAGCATTATTCACGATAGCCAATACTTGGAAACAACCTAAGTGCCTATCAAGGGATGAGTGGATAAAGAAGATGTGGTATATATACACAACGGAATATTACTCAGCCATAAAAAAGGATGAAATCCTGCCATTGGTAACAACATGGATGGACCTTGAGGGTATTATGATGAGTGAAATAAGTCAGAGGGAGAAAGTCAAATACCGTATGATCTCACTCATAAGTAGAAGACAAAAACAACGACAAACAAACACATAGCAACAGAGACTGGATTAGTGGTTACCAGAGGCAAAGGGGAGAATGAGGAGGGCGAAAGGAGTGATTAGGCACAACTGTGTGGCGATGGACTGTATTTAGTCTTTGGGTGTGAACATGATGCAATCTACACAGAATTCGAAACATATTATGATGTACACCTGAAAGTTATATAATGTCATAATCCAATGTTACCACAATAAAAAAAAGTCATCCAGGTATTAACAAAAAATGAGCTCAGAATTCAACATACAACAACCAGGAAGATCTGTAACTAGATGAAAAAAGACAATCAATAAAGGCTAACACTGAAATGACAGAGATCTAGAATGATCTGACATAGATTTTAAAGCTGTCATGATAAAAAGACTTCAGTGAGCAGTTATGAATACACTTTACACAAATGAAAACTAGAGAGCCTCAGCAAAGAAATACAAGATATGAAGAAGAACCATATGTAACTTTTGGAACTGAAAAATGCAATGAGTATTTCAAACAACCTACAGAAGGCAGTAAAAACAGAGAAGCATAAAATGCAAATGGCTTAAATAAACTACTTAAAAGAGATTGGCAGATTGGATTAAAAAAACATGGCCCAACAATAGACTATCTACAAGGAGCTCGCCTTAAGTATAATAATATAGACAGGTTGAAAGTAAAGAGACGGAAGAAGAGGTATCACGCAACATTAATCACAGGAAAGCAGGAGATGCAGTTATATCTACAGGAAGAAAATGCCAGTAGAAAAGCCCTTTGAAAACTCCAGCTCCTGCAGCTCCTCTCTAAGTTATTTCTCACGTAAATTAATAAATTGGCACACTGATTTCATGGGCTTGGTGAAAGTGAGTCTGCCCCAAGGGGTGGTTTCACCCTTGGAATGTAAATAAGATCAGTTTTTGGAATGTAATAGGATCGGTTTTCGGAGTCTGTCAGGCTGAAAGCCGGTTCCTGGTAAATTTGTCAAGGTAGCGAATACTGCCCTGGAAGCTTTGCAGAAGACAGTTTTCCTGTTACTCCCAAGAGAATGCCTAAGACGTGTGTATAGCACTGCATGTTTCTTTCAAAATTTTTACATATTTAGTTGCTTATGGACTTCAAAAACAATAGCCTCTCAGGAGACAGCTGGTTTTGAATCAAACAAAGAACATTTAGGGACTTAGAAGGACCTGAAGAACAGACGCAAACAGTGTACAAGGGAGGTCTGAACTGCACCCACGTTAAAGCGGAATAAACGGAGCTCGAGGAGCCAATAGAACACGCACCAACTCACACAGCCGCACAGTTTGTCAACAGCTTGGTTGGCTTAGAAAAACAACTCTGTTGCTACTGCACCGCTTTATCTCTGATGCAGCAGAGGAGACCAAAGTGGCTTCTCTGTGATCAAGAAAGTCTTTTCGTTGTTGAGTTGTATGAGTTCTTTTTATATTTTGGAAATTAACCCCGTGTTGGATATATGATTTGCAAATATTTTCTCCCAGTTGGTTGGTTGTCTTTTCATTTTGTTCATGGTTTCCTTTGCCTTAAAGAAGCTTTTTATTCTGGTGTAGTCCCATTTGTTTATTTTTTCTTTTGTTTCCCTTGCCTGAGTAGACATGGTATTTGAAAAGACCCTGCTAAGACCGATGTTAAAGAGTGTACTGCCTATATTTTCTTCTAGCGGTTTTATGATTTCAGGTCTTACTTTCAAGTCTTTAATCCATTTTGAGTTAATTTTTGTGTATGGTGTAAGATAATGGTTTACTTTCATTCTTTTGCATGTGGAACTCATACAACTCAACCATAAAAAAACAAACAACCTGATCAAAAAATGGGTAGAGGATATGAACAGACATTTTTCCAAAGAAGATATACAGATGGCCAATAGGCACATGAAAAGATGTTCAACATCACTAATCATTAGGGAAATGCAAAGCAAAACTACAATGAGATATCACCTTTACACCTGTCAGAATGGCTATAATCACCAAGACAAAAAATAATAAATGCTGAGAGGATGTGGAGAAAAGGGAACCCTCACATACTGCTGGTGGGAATGCAGACTGGTGCAGCCACTATGGAAAACAGTATGGAGATTTCTCAAAAAATTAAAAATAGAAATATCATACAGTCCAGCTATCCCACTTTTGGGTATTTATCCAAAGAACTTGAAATGAACAATTCAAAGAGATTTATGCACTCCTATGTTCATTGCAGCATTATTCACAATAGCCAAGATGTAGAAGCAACCCAAGTGCCCTGCAACTGACGAATGGATAAAGAAGATGTGATATATATATCTATACACATTGGAATACTACTCAGCCATAAATAAGACAAAATCATCCCATTTCCAACAACATGGATAGAACTTAAGGGTATGATGTTAAGTGAAATAAGCTAGACCTAGAAAGACAACCACAGTGTGATTTTACTCATATGTGGAGGATAAACAAACACATGGATAAGCAGAACAGATTAGTGGTTACCAGAAGGAAAGGGGATTGGAGAGTGGGTAAAAGGGGTAAAGGGGCACATATACATGGTGATGGATAAACATTAGACTATTGGTGGTAAGCATGATACAGTCTATACAGAAACCGATAAATAATAATGTGCACCTGAAATTACACAATGTCATAAACCATTATGATCTCAATAAAATAATTGAAAAAACAAAACAAAACAAAGTCTTGCACATGAAAATGAATGGCTTACTGTTTTCACATTTATCTCATTTCGCTATCAATGACTGGGGTTTAGAAACAAACAACAACAATAAAAACTAACTGATTTACAATCTGTAGCTTCAAAAGACCTTTTCCTTTAACAATTAGGTATTGTGCACCTACTGGGCACCAGTCACTGCGTTCATGCAGGGGATACACAGGTAAACAAGATTCAAAGTTTGTGGCCCTTATTAGACTTGCTGAGGACAAGCATAAAAAGAAACTATATTCTTTGGGGAGTGAAGAAGACAAACTAGCTTTGGGCTTCTGGTATGATGCTGAAGAGAGGAAAAAAGTAGAGAAAAACTTCCAGATTAGCCCCAATGATCTGCTTACTATACAAAGCAGCTGCTATAAAATAAACAGAAGAATACCAAAAATTCATAAAAGGATTCAACTAGAAAAATGTGTTAAATAACTTGCCCAAGGACTGCTGACAGGGAGTGACAGATTATGGAGGTGAGTATTCAACAATCGGATTCTGATTCACAGCTCCCAGAGATATACACTATTGTTTGTTACATCTTCAGTGGAGAACAAATGAATGAAATTAAAACAGAGATAACAGATGGACTGTAATTGATGGAGGTTACCACAGAAAATGGATGATGTCATCTCAGAGCAGCTCACAAAAAGATACATATGGAAATGAGAGAGGATAGGAAAGGAAAGATTAGGTGTTCCATGGGGACTTCATTCTGTTAACATGAAGCCTCTCCAAAGAGCTTAAACATTTAGGAAACTACTCTTCACTTGATTCTAACAAGAAAAAAGTATTGGTTGGCAAAGTTGGTGAAAAGGAATGGGGGAAAATGGCTATGTTAAAGTTCACAACAGCCAGGCAGAGACATGCTGGGCATGAGCAGAAGTATATTCTACACAGTGGGAGGATAGGTCCTAAGTTTAGAGGAAGATGAATGCGATTTCCTGTGTATTGACACTGGGAGAGAAGATGGTTAATAAGAATAGAAACTCTGCAAAATGTCATCCTGACTGTATAATCACAAGTGAGTCAATGAAGGAAAAATGTAGGAGGCCTAGAGTACTATAACTAAAAAAAGAAGCAAAGTTTGTTCAACATATAAAAAATTCAATGAATGCAATAAGCCATGTTAATAGAATGAAAGACAACAATAATAGAGTAGTTTCCACATTGTCATCTCAATAGCTGCAGAAAGAAACATTTGACAATATCTAATGCCCGCTCATGATAAAAAAAAAAACTCAAAAAACTAAGAACAGAAGAGTATTTCCTCAACCTGAATAATGGCATCTATCAAAAACTCACAGATAACATTAACTCAATGATGAAAAACTGAAAAATTTCCCCAAGTATTAGGAATAAGACATGGATGTCTGCTCTTACCTCCTCTCTTCAATATTGTACTGGACATTCTGCTTCACATTGTACTGGAAGTTAAAAATAAAATGAAATAAAGACCACCCAGATTGGAAAGAAAGAATAGGAAATATGTCTATAATTGGATGATGTGAGCTTGACATAGAAAACACTATGGAATCTACAAAATAGTTTTGGAACTAATAAATGAGTTTAGCAAGATTGTAGGATGCAAGATCATTAAAAAAAATCAGTTGTATTTCCACAGACTAGCAATGAACAACCTAAAAGTGGAATTAAGAAAACAATTCTGTTTGTGTTAGCATCGATAAGAACAAAATACGCAAAAATAGATTTAACGAAAGAAGTATAAGACTTGTACACTGAAAACTACAAAACATTGACAGAAATTAAATGTAAAAAAATGGAAAAGAGTCCCTTGTTCATGGGTTGGAAGTCTTAATATTCTTAAGATGGCAATACTTCCCAAATTGATCTATGTTTTCAATGCAATCCCTAACGTAATCCCAGCTGGCTTTTTTGCGGGAATTGAAATGTGACTCTAAAATTCATATGGAAATGCAGTAGCCAAAACAATCTAGAAAATGAAGAACAGAGTTGGAGGACTCACATTCCCCAATTTCAAAACTTAATACAAACATACAATACTCAATATGTGGTCCTGGCATAAGGAAGGACATAGGGATTAATG
This sequence comes from Equus asinus, assembly GCF_041296235.1. Taxonomy (NCBI): domain Eukaryota; kingdom Metazoa; phylum Chordata; class Mammalia; order Perissodactyla; family Equidae; genus Equus; species Equus asinus. The sequence goes on along the minus strand of NC_091802.1, from coordinate 40,815,947 downwards.
AAATAGAAGTGAGAGTCCAAAAATAAACCTATATATTTATGTTCGCTTGATTTTTGACGAGGGTACCAAGGCAGTTTAATGGTGAAAGAATAGTCTTTTCAGCAAATTGTGCTGAGATAACTGGATATCCACAGTCAAAAGAATGAAGTTAATCCCTTACCTCACACCATATACAAAGATTAACTCAAAATAGATCAACAACAAAGATATAAGAGCTAAAACTATAAAAAATAGAAGAAATCACAGGTAAAAATCTTACTGATCTTGGATTATGCAATGACTTGTTAGCTATAACACTAAAAACGTAAACAACTAAAGAAAAATAGATAAATTCATCTTCATCAGAAATAAAAACCTTTACGCTTCAGAGGACGCTATCAAGAACCTAAAAACAGCCCAGAGAATGGGAGGAAATATTTGCAAATTATTTATCTGAGATCTCTCTCTCTCTCTCTCTCTCTCTCTCTCTCTCTATAGATATATATATATATATGAAGAACTCTTACAACTCAACAATTAAAAGACAATCCAATTAAAAATTGGGCAAAGTATTGACTACACATTTCTCCAAAGAGAGTATGCAAATCACCAACAGGCACTTGAAAAGGTGTTCAACATTTTCAGTCGTTAGGCAAACGCAAATCACAGCCATAATATAATACCACTTACTACCCACAAAAATGCCTTCGATAAAAGGATAAATAATAATAACTATTGGCAAGGATATAGAGAAAAGAAAATCTTCACACATTGCTGGGGGGAATGTGAAATGGTGAGGCTGCTTTGGGAAACATTTTGGAAGTTTCTGCAAAAGTTAAACCTACATTTAACATGTGACCTATTCATAGGTATCTACCCAAGAGAAATGAAAACATATGTTCACATATACACTAAAAACCTTGTATAGGAATGTTTATAGCAGCATAATTCATAATAACCAAAACATGGACAAAACCTAAAAGTCCACCATCTGATAAATGGATAAATAAAATGTGGTATATTCATGCAAGAGAATATTATTCCATCATAAAAAGAAGGAAGTGCTGATACATTCTACAACATAGGTGAATCTTGAAAATATTATACTTAGTGAAAAAAGCAAACACACGAGGCCACCTCTTGTATGGTTCCCTTTATATGAAGGGTCCAGAACAGGCAAATCCACAGAGACAGCAAGTTGACTGGTGCTTGCCAGGCACTGAAGAAAGAGGGATAATGGGGAATAAGCCATGATTGGTAATGAGTATAGAATTTCTTTGTTGCAGTGGTGAAAATATTCCGGAATAATATAGTGGTGGTGGTGCACAACCTTTTGAATATACCAAAAACCACTGAAACGTACACTTCAAAGTTGAGAATTTGATGGCTTATGAATTATATATCATTATTTTTTAAAAATAGAAAACATCATACTTTAGGAAATCTTCCTTATCAATCAGGAGCAAAATGAAGATCTTTGTAATCACTACTTTCATTCACATTGTTCTGGAGGTTTTATCTCACGTACAAAGGCAAGAAGAAGGAGCAACAGGTAAGAGGATTTACAAAGAAGTAATATGATACTCAATATTCACAAACATAATTACTGTGTACATAAAAATCCAAGGCAATCTTTGGTTGCATTATTAGAATTAACAGGGGTGTTTAGCAAGGTTGCTAGATATTAAAAGGTATCTATCAAAAGAGGAAAAAAAGTTTTATTTATATGACAGATATAGCCAAGTAAAAAAACTAAATTAAAATAATTCTACTTATAATATCATAAATAAACATTATTTAACTAACAATAAATGTAATAAAAGATGTGCAAGAACTCTTCACAGACATCTACAAGACACAATTATGAGGAGTTAAAAAAGATTTAAACAAACGAAGGGATATATTATGTTAATGAGTTGGAAGACTCAATGCATGAAAAATGTCAATTCTCCCCGAAAAGATCGATGATCGCGATATGATATAGTTAAAAGGCAAGCAGCTTTTGTGGGTGTGTGTGGGGGCTGTGTGGAAAGAGTGGGACTTACGAGATTCTAAAATGTATCTGAATAGGCAAAAGGCCAAGACAATCTTGAATAAGAACAAAGTAGGAGGTTTTACACAGCCAGACATCAAAATACACTAAAACTTTGCTGTCCTTTAGATGGTGTGATTGATATTGGCACAAGAACAAACAGACCTACAGAGCAGAATAAGAATGCAAGAAAATGATCCATGCAAATAACATGACTCGATTTACAGCAAATGTAGTAAGGCGGATTAATGGGGAAAGGATGGTCTTTTAATAAATGATGCTGGGACAGTAAGATATCCAGCTGGGAATAAATGAAACTTGTTTCTATCTCTTAATATATAACAATTAATTACAGCTATATTTTAGATATAAGTGTAAAAGGTAAAATAATAAAGCTTTTAGAAAATAATAAGGGAGAACATTTTCATAATCTTGAGCTACTAAAAGATTTTTAAAGACTCTAAACACAGCAAAATTAAGAAAAAGGCAGATTCATTAAAAGTAAGAACTTCTAACAAAAGACAACATTAAAAAATTGAAAAGGTAAGACAGAATGCAGAGTGAGAGAAAATATTTGTAACATATATAATCTAAATAGTATGTATATTTAACATATATCTAGAATCTATAAAATCAATAAGAAACTGACAACCAAGAAGAAATATGGTAAAAGACTCGATCAGGAACTTCATGGAAAAGGAACAACAAACGTCTGATATATATTAGTCATCAAAGAAATGCAAATTTAAAACATAAGTACATACCAGTATAATTCAGTAGGCTCGCAATATCAGACAACAGGAGACACTGCAGGGAGTGAAATGTTGAAAAACTATTTTATTTCTCTGTTAATGTTGGCTGTAGGCTTTCCCTATGACTTGGCAATTTCACTCCTACGTATGTACCCAGAAGAGAGAAAAAACATTTAAGAACTTGTGGCTGACAATTTTCCACATCAGGTGAAACACATAAATTTCAACTTCAAATATACTTTTGCTATCATCTTATCTAACCTATCTACCTCAATTTATAGAAGCGAGTATTCGCAAGTTGAGATGTCTCACCTGAGATCACTGACCCAGCTAGGAAATAGTGATGGATTGATGCTGTTTGAAACCCAGCGTACTGCTTCTGCCTCTATCCTCTTTCTTTGGCACTAATTTGCATATGAAAAAGAATGTGCCAACCATCCTCTACCCAAGTGTCTCTGATCGAACTGGGAAACAAATTTCGAATAGGTTGCCACAGATATAGACATGTTGTGGACTGCAGTAAGACTTTCTGGGAGCTCAGACTGGGACCCAAGCAGGGCTCCATTCATCACAGAATGTCTCAGCATCCTGACCCTCTCGGGGCATTTCCCAGTCTAAGCACAGCCCGAGGAACAAAGCTGAAGAGGGACGCTATTCTGACCTTCACCAGGACAGTAGAATCACAGGACTATCACAGGACCAGATGTGTCGCTTGACTAGAAATGATGCTGGTGATGCTTCCTCTCTTTCTCATTTCTGAAAAAGGTTCTTAACTGGTACTCCCAATTAAGAAAAAGATCAAACACTAATTTACAGAAGCCGCAAAACACTAGGGGACAATTTCCTCCCGACAATTCCCCAGTGACTGCAAAAACAATGTAAACAACAACGAGGAAAGTCCTGCTTATTGGTCACAACATCGGGGGTCCAGTGTATAAAAGCCCCAGAACAGAAGGAGTCATCAGAATCTGAGAAATTCACCTCTGAACAGGAGTCCACCTTCTACCCTTGACCATGACCCACTCTTGCTGCTCCCCTTGCTGCCAGCCCACCTGCTCTGAGTCCAGCTGCTGTGGACAAACCTGCAGTCAGTCCAGCTGCTGCCAGCCCTGCTGCCCCCAGACACGCTGTCAAACCTCCTGCTGTAGGACCACCTGCTACCAACCAACTTGTGTGACCAGCTGCCGCCTTTCCTGCTGCCCCGCTCCCTGCTGCCAGCCCACCTGCTCTGAGTCCAGCTGCTGTGGACAAACCTGCAGTCAGTCCAGCTGCTGCCAACCTTGCTGTCCCCCAGCTTGCTGTCAAACCATCTGCTGCCAGCCAGCTTGCTCTGGACCCGTGTACTGCCGGAGAACCTGCTACCACCCCACCTGCGTCTGCCTGCCTTGTTGCCAAGCCCAGAGCTGCGGATCCAGCTGCTGCCAGCCTTGCTGCCGCCCAGCCTGCTGTGAGTCCAGCTGCTGCCGGCCTTCCTGCTGCTGATCACCTCACCAAAGAACCACCATCTGCACAAAACACCTTTTGTTAATTGAACTTGCCATGTTTTGGGCAAATTCACTTCCTAGAATTTGCTGACAAGCAGCACACTCTATCATCATTTCTATTACTCATCTTCCTGTTTAAAAGCTTGTGAATCAGCTTGATGGGGTGCAGAGGGCTTCCCCCAATTCATTTCCTCCTTATGTATGTGGATCATGTGACAGCTTCGTGCATCCTCTGAAGTCAGGATCACCTGCTCCCTCTCAGTAACTTAGGAAAACAAACCCTCATAGCTTTTTCATAGGTTTCTGCAACTGATCAATACTCTTCATAGTCATATTTTCTTTATCAATGTACTCATGTTTCTTGTATTCCCCTTTCTTCTTTTATGATCACTTTGAGTTGTTTTCCTAGATGCAGGAATCTTACCTTTGTGTTTCTTAATAAATTCTACACCATAATTCACTCCATATTGTGTTGATTTATCGTACAGCATTCCTGATCCTGGGATTAAATACACATTGCACACCATAAGCATTATCTGCTCGGAGCACTGTAATAGCCCCCAATTATTGTATCCATTCTTCAGAAACACATATTTCATTGTGTAATGTCATATAGCCAATAATGAATAGACTCAGATTCAGGATGGGCTCTATTCCTGCTCAAAAGCACTTACTTTTAGGGGCTGGCCCAGTGGCCAAGTGGTTAAGTTTGTGCGCTCCGCTTCGGCAGCCCAGGGTTTCCTCGGTTTGGATCCTGGGCGTGGACATGGCACTGCTCATCAAGCCATGCTGAGACGGCGTCCCACATGCCACAACTATAAGGACCCACAACTAAAAGATACATAGCTAGGTACTGGGGGGTTTGGGAAGTATTTTCTCTTTCCACTGGCTTTGGATACCAGAAGCTGTTGATCTGTAGCAGTAGAAATTCTCCATCTGGCATAAAAACTGCTATTAAGACTATCAACTGATGAGGCTTAAGGTATTCCATGATCGTATATTACAGTCAGTTAGGTTTTTGCAGGAATCCAATGGAATTGTGCTGGCCATTGTCGCGTATTCTTTAGTTACTGAGGTCAGCACTAAACTCTGCTGTTCTCCGTGGACAGGCTATAGTTTCTCATTAATACCTTCGTTTGGATGTTTATAATTTATAAATTTGAAGTTAGTTTGTGTTAAGTTGGGGTTACAGAGATTAAAAAAAAGAGACTAAATCTTAAATTACCAAAGAAAAAGAAAAGGAAAAGAAAATATTCTCTACAAAAAATAAGGGTGATGAATAAATTTGTTTTTGTGATATCCCTTGAAAATACAAGAATCGTGGTCTCTTCAGGAAGGCATCTGCCTGTAGACTGGCTGACCCAGTAAAAGAGGGTAAAAAAGAGAAAGAAAATGCTTCCAGATTCATCCATGCCTGGACGTAATATGCAAGATGATAGTGCGAAAAGAAAGGAATATTTAAAGGATGATGGCACAATATATATGAGAAACAATTCATGAGGTGACTAATTTTTCTATATTTTTCCCCAGGTATACAGCTAGTGAGTGGCAGAACAGGAATTTGAATACTGTTCCATATGATTTTAATTCCCATAACCAAGATCTCTTGTCTTCTACTTCTGCAGTAGAGAATGTGTGGTGGAAGATAAAATCAGAGATGAATAGATTCACAATCTTTGAGGGAGCTTAGAAGAGAGAATGGATAATGCAACTAGAAGCATCTTACAAAATTGGCACAGATGCGAGTGATAAGAATGGTAACAGACATCCGTATATTTCAAGGATATTTCATTCCACTAAACCAGAATCTGGTAACATCTAGAATATTTAGGGAAACTGCTCTGAACTTAATCTTAACAACAAAGATCTATTTGGCAAGGTCGGTGACGGGGGCCTTGGGGAAAAATGAGCATCTTAAAACTCATGCAGTCAATAGCGGAAAGCTGTCCATAGTTGGAGGTGCATCCCATGAGGTGGGAAAGCACACACCAGAGATTAGAGTAAAATGAAAGTGATTTTGCAGCACAGAATATCAAGGGTTCTGATGAGAGGAGGAACTGCTCAGCAGTGCTGTTCTGACTGACCAGTGATTCCAGTGGGGAAAGTATGCAGGAGACCCAAGGCGGGAGGGATGTTAACATAGTGTTTTACTGGTTCTTCTGTTTCTTTTTTCTCTTACTCTCTTCCCTTGTGATTTGATGGCTTTCTCTAGTATTATGTTTGGGTTCCTTCTCTTTATTTTTTGTGTATTCATTGTAGCTCTCTGCTTTGTGGTACCGTGAGGTTCGTATGTAGTAACCTACAGAAACAGCAATCTACGTTAAGTTTATGGCACTTTAAGTTTGCCCTCTTACTCAAAGCCCTACATTTTTACTACTCATACCCCACATTTTATGTTTGTGATTAGTCTAGGCACCATTCTTTAGCTTTAAAGTGCTTTTTTGCATAAATTGGTTCTGCTCCTATTTGTATCTTTTAAATCCAGCTTTAGAAGGGCAGTCCTATCAACTATAGTTAATATGATTTGTGCATGGTAAATTTCAAAAACAAAAAAAAATCTATTGATGAACTATTAGAAATAATAAGGGAGCTTGGTCACAAGATCAACATACAGAAACGAGTTATTTCTCTATATGTCAGAAACAGTGAAAAATTAAAATTTCAAATTGTAACCTGTAATAGCATGAAAAAGAAAATGCCTGGGAATAAATCCAATAAAATATGGGAAAGACCTCTACAGAAAACAGTATAAACACTTTGACCAAGCTATTCTGTGAGCAATTCTACTTGTAGATGTTTATCCAACAGAAATGTTTATGTATTTTTGCCAAAGGATCTGTACTAAAACATTCATAGCAGCATTATTTTTATTAGTTCAAAATTGCAAACAATCCACATGTATATCCACAGTAGAGTGAACAAATAAATTGTGTCATATTAGTGCAATAAAAGATTATACAGCAAGGAGAATGAATGAACCGCAGATAATCACGTAATCACATGGATCAGTCTCCCAATTATAATATAAACAGGAAGTGGCCAATTCTATACTATTTAATTTACATAAAGATTAGAAACAGTCTAAACTTACCTACCTTTGGGAATGGGAGTATAATTGGAAGGAGATAGGCTTAAGTTCTATTTCGTAACTTGTTAACAGTGACATGGATGTGTTTGCTCTGAGATAATTGATCAAGTTGGACATTGATAAGAATTTATCAAGTTGGAAATAAAAAATTTGAGCACTTGTTAAAATTAATGTTAAACCTCAAAAAAGTTTTGAACATGTCAGAATGCAAAGATACCTCAGTTATCACCTCATCTAATCTAATTACTTCATTAATAAAAGAAAAAGAGGGGCTGGCCCAGGGTCATGGTGGTCAAGTTTGTGTGCTCCACTTCGGTAGGCTGGCGTTCATGGGTCTGGATCTTGGCTGTGGACCTATACACTGCTCATCAAGCCATGCTGTGGTAGCATCCCACATACAAAATAGAGGAAGATTCACACAGATCTTAGCTCAGGGCCCATCTTCCTCACCAAAAAAAAGAAGAAAGAGAAGAAAAAGGAAGTACAGTGACCCGAATGACTCTGGTAGTAAACAGATTAGGCATAGAGTGACCAACTGTTCTGACCTCCCCAGGGCAGCAGGAATCATAGCACACAACCAGGTTGTGATTGAAGCAGGAACAAAGCTGAGAATGTGACCATTTCTTTTTATCCGAAAAAAAAGTTTCTGTGAGTTACTTTCAATTGAGAAACAGATTAAACAATTATTTTGAAAAGATTCATAACATTTAGAGAATAACTTCCTCTTTACAATTCCCCCAGTGGTCATGGAAAACAATGTAAACAAGAATAAGGAAAGTCCTGCTCTTTGGTGCCAACTTTGGGGGTTGCACGTATAAAAACTCCAGAACAGAAGTCATTCTCAAAAACTCACCTCTGAACAGGAGCCCACCCTCCTCCTCTGACACCATGACCCACTCCTGCTGCTCCCCTTGCTGCCAGCCTACCTGCTGCAGGACCACCTGCTGCCAGCCCACCTCAGTGGGTCCAGCTGTTGTGAGTCCAGCTGCTGCCAGCCCTGCTGCCCCCAAACTCGCTGTCAAGTCACCTGCTGCAGGACCACCTGCTACCAACCAGCTTGTGTAACCAGCTGCCGCCCTTCCTGCTGCAGCGCTCCCTGCTGCCAGCCCACCTGCTCTGAGTCCAGCTGCTGTGGACAAACCTGCAGTGGGTCCAGCTGCTGCCAGCCTTGCTGCCCCTCAACTTGCTGTCAGACCACCTGCTGCCAGCCAGCTTGCTCTGGACCCGTGTACTGCTGGAGAACCTGCTACCACCCCACCTGCGTCTGCCTTGGTGCCAAGCCCAGAGCTGCGGATCCAGCTGCTGCCAGCCTTGCTGCCGCCCAGCCTGCTGTGAGTCCAGCTGCTGCCAGCCTTGTTGCTGTTGATCACCTTGCCAAAGAACCACCGTCTGCACACAATGCCTTCTGTTAGCTGACTTGCCATTTTGGGGGCAAATTCACTCCTACGCTTTGCTGACAAGCAGGATGCTCTACCGTCATTTCTGTAACTCATCTATCTGTTGAAAGACTTGTGAACCAGCTTGATGAAATGCAGAGAATTTCCCCCCAGTTCTCTTCCTCTTTGTGTATGTGGATCATGTGCCAGCTTTGTGCATCTTCAATATGAAATTATGATCCCTGCTTGGACTCTGAAGTCAGGGCCACCTGCTCTCCCTAAGTAACTTAGGAAAATAAATCTTCATAACTTTTTCATTGGTTTATGCAACTGATCAATACTCTTCATGATCATATTTTCTTTTTCAATGTACTTGTGATTCTTTATCCTGCTTTCTTCTTTCCATAATCACTTTGAGTTGTCTATATATTTCTTAATGATATTCTATACCATTTTCATTCCATATACTGTTTTTCTTTACTGTAAAGTATTTCTGAATTAGGAACTTATATACATATTGCATACCATATGCATTACCCAACTTGAGCTGCAAAACATCTCACTATAAATTATTTTCCACATTTTTAGATGAGAAAATTTCATTGTGTGGTGTCATATAGCTACTAATGGACAGACTCAGATCCAGGACTGGATCCTTGGTCCCTGCTCAGGGGCACCTACATTTATATGTCAATAGACGTCAATGCTATTGAATACTGAGGACTAGTAAGATGTGCAACTGAATTTCTACTTTAACGATGGAATAAGCTCTCATATATAGAGATAACATTTGTTTACAAAGTCCTTCCAAAATCAGTTTCTCACACCTCAGCAAGCAGCAGCTATATGTTAGGGCAATGGGGACTGCATTTTAGGGCTCTCATGAATTCAGGGAGCCTTTACTGTCAATTTATCTGCATCAAGTACTGCTAGCGTCTGTGTCCTCATGAGACTCGTCTAAAGGGACTTGTTTCTTAGTATCACATAAATCAAATTCTGAATTGCCTCTGTCTCCTGAGTATCGACAGAACAAGGAATTAAATAATTCCCTGCAAAAAAATGGACCATATATTGTATTCCCCCAAATTTACGGCAATTTGTTCTGATCAAAATGTTTTCAAGAAAATTAAATATTGATAAAGTTTTGGATTAAGAAACTGTTCAATGCACATTTATGACTCTGAGCAATCCATAACCTCTGAACCATCTAGTTGAACAAAACAACCTCCTGTGTTTTGTGAGGCAAAACGTACTTAAGTTCTCCAGAATAATGCAATATTGCTGTAGAAATGACCAATTGTTAATTTCAGAAAATTAGGAACTTGTTGCCTCTGTTCAAAGTAGATAAGAAACCTCAGTTATTTGGTTACAAGTTTCTCCTTGGGATTTTCTCCATGGCATGTGTGCCTGAAAGTGACCCGTGGAATATTCTAGTATATCTGTTTAAAAGAGGACTGTTGTTCCTCCAGCCGTGCTCTGCAGCAGCTCTGCTGGTTAGTCTCGTGGGGCATGAAAGTGCCTTCAGAAATTCCACTACAAGGAGCCACAGCAGGGTCAAACTGGGTCACAGAAAGTGGGGAGGAGGATCTTGCCCCATTGAGGGCTGACTTATTTAAAGAAGGTGGAGGAAGCTGAGTAAGAATAGGGGGACAAATTTGTGGGACGCAGTGAGAGCATGTATCCTAAACGCAATATAAGCAAATCAAATCCAGTGCCCTAAACCTATGATCATAACCACGTTGAATTGTTTTCAGAAACACAAGGTTGGTTTAACCTTTGAACATCAACAAATGTTTTTTAAATCACGTCCGCCAAAAAAACATGAGAATCATCATAAGATCGTCTCAATAGGTAAAGAAAAAGCATTTTATAAATTTCAACACATTTCCAATGTAGAATATCTTAGCTAATAAGGAATGGAAAAAGCCTAGTTACTCTGATTGGAAGAATCTATAGAAAAGTCAGAAAGCTTCCTATTTAATTGTGAAATATTGAGAATTGTCTCTGCTCTATAGAGAATACACAAAGACGCCCACTTCATCATTGCACTGTAGGCCCCCCAGCAGACTAGTGATGCTGAGCGTTGGGCTTGCTCTGCTGGCTACAATCTGAGCCAATTAATCACGACAAGTTAGAGATCAAGAAAGGAGGTTTTGATTCAATTAGCCGGCATAGTTGGGAAGATGGCAGACTAATGTCTCAAAAAAACCATCTTCACGGATTACAGAATCTTGAGACAGTTATATAGGGAAAATGGGCAGTAAGGAGGGGGTCCAGTGATGTTGGTCTCCAGGCATGACAGGCGTCACATTGTTCCATTCTTCTGTCAGCTGTGATGGATGCCTCCTTGTAGATGTGTCTCCCGCCTGTGGTCAGCCTGTTTGTGGAGAGAAACTCATAGAACAAAGTTTTAATTTATCAAGGTACCAGGGAGTATATATGTAAGCAGAGGCCATAAATCAGGAGCGCATGTGAATCTTTTAGAGTACGTGCAGAGCAGCGAGTAGTCACACAGAGGAGGGGCTGGGGCCAGTTAGCCTAACAAGATGGCCTCACTTATGCTCACTTACACTAGGGAAAGAAAAAATTTACAAGATAAAAAGACTGCCATGAAATGAATGAAGCTATCATCATCTGTAGTTGCTGTCACTGTGCTAGCAAAATTTCCAAAACAAATCTCTCGGAGCCGGCCTGGTGGTGAAGCAAGGAAGTTTGTGCGCTCTGCTTCGGTGGCCCAGGGTTCATGGATTCAGGTCTTGGGTGCAGACCTACACACTGCTCATCAGGTCATGCTGTGGTAGCATCCCACATACAAAATAGAGGAAGATTGGCACCGATGTTAGCTCAGCGCCAATCTTCCTCAACAACCAAAAAAAAAAAAAATCTATGTATAAAATTTTAAAAATAATAAGGGAGTTTGGTCACAAGATAAACATACATAAATGAATTGTTTTTCCGTATGTCACAAACAGTTAAAAATTAAAAACTTAAATGATAACATACACAATAGCATAAACATTAAATTATCTAGAAAGAAATCTAGTGAAAGATGGGCAAGACCTCCACAGTGAATAGAATAAGCTTTTTGACCAAGCAATGCTATGAATAATCTACTTCTAGGGGTATATCCAAAGAAATGTTTATATGTGTTTACCAAACAACTTGTGCGAAAACATTCATAGAAGCACTATTTTTAATAATTCAAAAAGATCTACATGTTTACCAAGAGGACAGTAACAAAAAAATTGTGTCATATTCATTTAGGGGAAGATTATACAGCAAAAACAATGAATACACTACAAATAATTGCATTGTTGACTCTTACAATCATACGGTAAAGAAAAGATAATTCTATATTTTTTCATTTATATAAAGGTCAAAAAAAAAAGGCCAAAACTCATCTATAATTGCCCCAGTTATGTTGCTGAAAGACTCAATTCCAGGGAAAAATCCTCTGTCCTAGGCATATCAGGACAACTGGTCACCCAGGACCAAAACTGACTGATGCTTCCTTAGTCCCAGGGAACTGCCTCTGCTTCAACCCACCTGCTTTAGTCCTGCTTTGCCATATGGAAGAGATTGTGCCAACATCCTCCACCCAAGTGTCTTTGATAGCACTGGGATACACACATGGGTAGGGTGCTACAGAGAGAGATGCCTGTGGTTGTCTTGATTCAGGATTTGTGGGTAAACAGACTCAGCACGGATTCAGTTCCTCACTGTGAACATATCAGCATCATGCCCCTCCCCAGGGACACTTCCCAATCTGCATACACCCAAGGGACAAAGCTGGGGAGGGACAACTGCTCTGACTCCCCAGGTCAGCAGGAAATATATCACATGATCAGATTGTGATGGAAGCAGGAATGATGCTGATGATGTGACTGCCTTCCTTGGATCTGAAAAAGATTTATATGAGTTATTTTCAATTAGGAAACAGATTCAACACTTAATTTCTAAAGATTCATGACATTTAGGGAACAACTTCCTCCATGACAACTCCCCCAGTGACTCTGGAAGACAACGTAAACAACAACAAGCAAAGTCCTGCTCATTGGTCCAAATTTGGGGGGTCAGTGTATAAAAGCCCCAGAAAAGAAGGAGTCGTCAGATTCTTGAAAACTCACCTCTGAACAGGAGCCCACCCTCCACCCCTGACACCATGACCCACTCCTGCTGCTCCCCTTGCTGCCAGCCTACCTGCTGCAGGACCACCTGCTGCCAGCCCACCTGCAGTGGGTCCAGCTGTTGTGAGTCCAGCTGCTGCCAGCCCTGCTGCCCCCAAACTCGCTGTCAAGTCACCTGCTGCAGGACCACCTGCTACCAACCAGCTTGTGTGACCAGCTGCCACCCTTCCTGCTGCAGCGCTCCCTGCTGCCAGCCCACCTGCTCTGAGCCCAGCTGCGGTGGTCAAACCTGCAGTGGGTCCAGCTGCTGCCAGCCTTGCTGCCCCCAAACTCGCTGTCAAGTCACCTGCTGCAAGACCACCTGCTACCAACCAACCTGTGTGACCAGCTGCTGCCGCCCTTCCTGCTGCAGCGCTCCTTTCTGCCAGCCCACCTGCTCTGAGTCCAGCTGCTGTGGACAAACCTGCAGTCAGTCCAGCTGCTGCCAGCCTTGCTGCCCCTCAACTTGCTGTCAGACCATCTGCTGCCAGCCAGCTTGCTCTGGACCCGTGTACTGCCGGAGAACCTGCTACCACCCCACCTGCGTCTGCCTGCCTTGTTGCCAAGCCCAGAGCTGCGGATCCAGCTGCTGCCAGCCTTCCTGCTGCTGATCACCCCACCAAAGAACCACCGTCTGCACAAACCAATCTTTTTATGGCCTTGCCATTCCTAGGACACATTTACTGCCCAAGGTTGCTGAAAGCCAGCATGCTATCACTAAATTTCTGTTACTCATCTGACTGTTGAAAAGCTTGTGAACAAGCTTGATGGAGTGCAGAGGACTTCCCCCAATTCTCCTCCTCCTGGTGTCTGTGGACCATGTGCCAGATCCTTGCATCCTCCATCCGGAGTCATGATCTGCTTTGACCTGAAGTCAGAATCTTTACCCTCTTCCTCTAAGTAACTTAGAAAAACAAATCCCCACAACTTTCACATGGATTTCTGCAATTGTTGAATAATCTTCAGAATCATGTTTTTCTTTTCAATGTACTCATGGCTCTTGTACCCTGCTTTCTTCTTTTCGTGATCACTTCAGTCTCTCTAGATGGAGGGGGTCTTACCTATATTTCATAATAAATCCTGTACCTTTATTCACCCTCACTTGTGTTTTGTTTCATTGTACAGCATTCCTGACATAAGGACCTATATACATAGTGCATATCATATGCTTTATCCATTCTGAGCCTCATAACAACGTCCCTCAAGTTATAGTCTCCATTTTTCAGATGAGAAAATTTCACTGTGTAACATTACGTAGCTGAAAATGGACGTACTCAGAGAAAGACTAGGTCTTCTGCTTCTGCTCAACGGCACTTACATTTACATATCAAGACAAGTAGAGATGAAAGTAGGACTGAGCACCAGCAAGATGTGCTCTTGGGTTTCTTCTTTAACGGTGGAAGAAGTAGTCTTTCATATATGCAGATAACTTTTGTGTTTACAAAGTTCTCCCCAAATCAGTGTCCCACATCTCAGCGAGCAGCAGCTGAGTTTCAGGCAGAGGAGCAATGGCTGCGTTTAAGGGCTCTCATGAATGCAGAGAAACTTCCTTTGTCTCAGGCTCTGATCAACCCCTCATGCAATTCGTCTGCATCAGATAATTTTGAGCATCCATTGTGTCCTCACGAGAGAAAGGCTCATTTATCGGGACTTGTTCTTTGGTATCATGTAAATCAAATTCTCGTAGAGCTTCCTTCTCCCGAGTAAGTTTTTAGAGCAAAAAGGAATTAGGTAATTCCCTGCAAAACATAGACTCTGTATTGTGCTCACCGCCCCAACTTGCTTCAGTGTGATGTGGTGAGTTTTAATGAGGGATGTTATCATATTAAGGGCTCAACATCTGTCTCTGCTACTGACTAACTGCACATCCAGCAGAGGCAACCGTGGTGGTTCCATGCAAAACCTCTATCCCTGCCACCAGGGCTGCTTTGCTCGTGGGCTATTGTGCAAGTACTACAGCGCCTGAGGAGGGAGACAGGATGAGTTGCCCAAACTCCTAGTTGTCCAGTGCCTTGTAACTGGTGGATACCCTCTGGGCATCGTTGATTTGGGACACAGAGAGGGAACACATTCTGTCCACACACTTAGTTCTATCTACATGATTCTTCTCCCAATCTCTGTGCCTCTAACCTTTCCATCTTGCTGCTTTCAGGTCTCAGACCAATCAACCAACTTTTCCACCACTTGCCAATAGCCCATGAACATCATTTCCTCAGTCCACTTTTCTTCCAAACCAAATATATAACCATGTGTACTGCTCCCAGTTCTTTTTGCGGGGAGTATTTCCGCTTTCCTCTGCCTTTTCAGACCAGAAGTTGCTAACCCGTTGTAAAAGTTCTGTATGGGTCATGACAGCTGCTTGTGGGGCTATCAATTGATAAAGTTTAAGATATTCCATGATAATATACCATATTCCATTAGGTTTCTGCAGGAATCAAGTGTAGTTGTAATGAAATCACTTCTCCTTTAGTCATTTAGATCAGCACTAAACTCTGGATGTGTTATAGCTTCTTGTGAGTACCTTGGTCTGGCGGTTTAACTTGTAAATTTGAGGTATCATTTAAGTTAAGTCAGGGATACAGGTGTAAACAAAAGAGGCAAATCCCAGATAATTGAGGAAATTCTGTGAGATAAAGACACGTAAGCTAAAGGAAATCAAATCAGAATTTTCAGGAAAAAGAGAAGAAAGTAGGAAGAAGAAAAGAAGAAGGAAGAATGCACGATTCAAATGGTAATTCTTCCCATCCATTCCCCATGTTGGAAAGTTTAGTAATTCAGCAAAGAATTCCAGATGTATCCTCTGGGAAGATCACACTCTCTGTCACATCTAGTGTGTTAAGTAACCCAAAGCACCTTAATATCTCTTAAGAAGATGGCTGTTATCAAAACTTCTTATTTTTCTCCTAGAGCTGTAATAGCCCTTGTACTGCTGGGTGCCTTCACTATTCCCTTTACTATTCAGTTTTTCATCTGAAGATCCAGGTTCCCTCCATTTGGGAACCAACCGAATGCCCATCTTGACTTTGAATCATGCATCCTTCCTTCTCCTTTTCTTTTCTTTTTCCTCAAAGTTCTGATTTTGATTTCCTTTAGTTTATGTGTCTTTATCTCATAGAATTTGGGAAATTGTTCTTTCCTTTTTTGGCCTAAAGATTATGATTGGATCAAAGGTTACAGGCTTATTGCATGGTTAACTTCAATTCTCAGGACTCTACAAATTTATCTTCCTTTAACAATGTCCAGATCAGGAGACCAAATTGCCTCAAAGTTTGGTAGCCCAGAAAGCATGGCCTGAGGTTGTGAGCTTTGCAAGGGTGATTCTTAACTCAAGTTTCTGTTGCGATGAACGAAATGATAACAGGATGCCAAATCCATGACACCAAAGAACAGGTTCCTCCAGACAAGGGTAGGGCCAGGAATACCAATGACCCTCACATTGCTTGTTGGTGACAAATTGCACCAGTGGTGGACTAGAACCCAGAGAAGGTATAAGGGCTCCCTTTGTTGACTAAAACTCTTAAAGGCAGTCACTATTGGTCATAAAGTTGGGAAGAATATTTGAGAAGAGCTTTGTAGGCAGAAAAGGCTTCTGTATATGAAAGATATAATTATTTCCATCATCAGAGAAGCAACTCAAAATGCACACTTTCTCTGTGCCCAATAACCAATGTTACCTCTACTTGCAAAAGAAGTGTATAAAGTGCCCTCAACCTGGAACCAAAAGACTGGTGCATACGACCTGCTTCTGTCAGCTACCAGTTGTATGGCAAACCATTTTTTGATCATTAAAATGAGAATGATAAAGGAATGCTAATCTTTGCTCCACCTAACTTGTGGGGTCATTGTGAGACTCGAATGAGATAATAAATAAAAAATGAAACTTGAAAGCAAGGCTTCATAAAGGAAGTACTATAAACAAACAGACAAATAAAACACATACGATAGGAGAACACAGATTTCCTTAGAAAAGAACAAGTGGAAAGACAATTCGAGTGATTGTGAAGAGTCGAGTCACCTGGCAGAAGTTACTAAATTTAATGGGTATATCTAAAAAGACGATCAATACCAATCATTGTGGAGAGTTAAATATGCAGTCATAAGAATCTGTTTAACTGCCATAGACGCAAAAGGTGATGATCATTTTGCTGAGCCTGAGACTGTGAATCCGTGTCAAATTCAGATGGAGCTGACGAGCATTTGCTGCAATGATCAGAAGGAAATGAAGAAGAAGAAAATCAAAGTGAAGTAGACTGCATCCTCTCGGTAGACTCATAAGCCTTGTAGAAAAGGATGACAACCAAGCTCAGTGGCAGCATGTTGTTTCTCAGCAGAGCTTAGGGAGCAAGTTTCTCCCAGGAAGAGTAACTTTGGCAAAATGGTCTAGGAAATATGTCTCTAGTGGGTGGTGGGTCTGCAGCAAGTGGATTAGCAGCAGGAAGGCTGGCAGCAACTGGGCACACAGCAAGGGCTGCAGCAGCAGCTGGGCTGGCAGCAGGTGGTCTGACAGTAGCCAGGGAGGCAGCAAGGGTGGCAGCAGCTGGATCCGCAGCTCTGGGCTTGGCACCATGGTCAATACTAAAGGCTAACTCTGCATCAGAGTCCTGCCACAATCAGAATGTCTGATAATTTCTCTTTAAACATGATAAATAGCAAGAAAATAAGCCAAGACATGGTAACGACAGCTCCTCAGCAGGGCATAAACAGGATTTGAGAGAAGGATTTAAGAATCTCACTCTCCTGGAAACCCACCCGGGACCTCCACCCCCTCACACCACGGCCA
Source organism: Equus asinus (assembly GCF_041296235.1). Taxonomy (NCBI): domain Eukaryota; kingdom Metazoa; phylum Chordata; class Mammalia; order Perissodactyla; family Equidae; genus Equus; species Equus asinus. The sequence continues at coordinate 40,798,290 of NC_091802.1, read as the reverse complement.
GCTCTCGTTGTAGCTCCCTCTGCTCTGAGCAGGGCAGTGGCCAAGGCCTCTGCCAGGAGACCTGCTGCCGCCCAGCTGCTGCCAGACCACCTGCCGCAGGAAGACCTGATGCCGCCTCAGCTGCTGTGCGTCCCCCTGCTGCTGCGCTAGCTGCCGCATTTCTAGCTGCTGCCACCCCTTCTGCTACAGTTCCAGCTGCTGCCATCCATTCTGGGGCCGAACACCTCCAGCTGTCACAGCTGCTGCCACCCTCCAGTCTGCGGTGGATCCCCTTGTTGTTGAACTTCATTCCTCACCCCCAGCCCTGAGTCAACCACCGTGAGTCCAGCATCAGCCTTGTTCTCACTTCCTTTGTCCATGTCAACTGGCCTTGCTCCGATGTGTCACTGCTTATTCATCCCATCAGTCATGACGCACAGCAACCGCTTAAAAAGCAACAATTTAAACTAAATACAACTGCTTAAAAAGCAACAATTTAAACTAAATACAACTGCTTAAAAAGCAACAATTTAAACTAAATACCACACAAAAACACTAAGTTCTATGGCTATTACCTTGGCGTTCAGTCAGATGGCCAAATGTCTACACTACTTTGTGGGCACAGGTTCCAATTCCTATGATTGCTGTGCATGGCTTGGCCTTCCCAATGGATTTGTCATAAAATAGCTATGTCTTGACAATTACTTACTCTCTTTGTATCTGAAACATTTGTGGCCCTTAATTATTTTTTAGTGTTGATTATGAACTGGAGATAAGTTTGTGTTTCCGTCATGCAAACAAAGAAAACTGATTTTGTGTAGGATCAAAGCCTACATCAGAGCAAATGCCAAATAATTAGTTTTGTCTCAAATCAGATTGCCCCCCATGGCTGCCATCAAGTTAACTGAGAGAAAACAAGAACGCCCTCTTTCCTATAATTGAGTTATGGATCACCTAGCAAGGTCCTTGTGCTATTGGGCTCTGAGAAGCACATAAGTTGATGGAGACCTGGTTCCCATCCCTCAGGTAACCGACAGTGAAATCTTGGATTTAATAGGAAGATAGATGTCAGATAGAGTATATTGATAATATTGGTGAGAAAAAGGAATCATTTTATTGGAAGAGGGTAATATATAAGGATTGATTACTGGAAATTGTGTCATGTGAAAATTCAGGGGAAGGTTTACAGCTCACAGACACACAAGACAAGACAAAGTGAAGGAGAGGATCAGATGAAAGCAGAGTATTCATGTTCTTACAAAGATAATTGTTATATACAAAGTACCAAAAAGCATGATACTCACTTGCAGGAGCAGGGGACTCTCCTAGCTGTCTCTTTGCCTTCAGACAGAGAAGCAACCATCTCTACACAAAAAAATCACCATAGAACTGGGGCCCAATTAGATCGGAATCCTAAGCCTACAGTGCCTGGACTTGTCTTGACTGGAATAGTGACATCTCGTTGATGTGTTAATCATGTCTTCATTATATTAACTTTCCGGTTGTCATAAGCACTTTGAGCTACATTGGAACTAAGTGCAAAATACTATTATGAATGCAAGGAAAAATGATAAAACCACAGTTGTAGCAGGAGAGACTTTAACAACAACCATTTCAACATGGTCATTAGAAAGAGAAAATAAAGAAGGATATAGAGGATTTGAGTAGGACCATTGTCAATTTAGGTTTAATTTATATTTATATGCTCTCTTATGTTTAACAAATTGTTTCCATAATTTTCATATACACCCAGAAGATTCACAAAACATACAGGCTACAAAGAAAATCTTAATACCAGAAATAACATAAGTCTTTTTCTCTTACCAAAATGCGGTGAAATTAGACTCAATAACTGGAAAACAGCAGAAACAAACATGTTCTTGTGGCTTTCCTTCCTTCCCTATTTCTCTCCTTCCTGAATAATTCAGACTAGAAGGCAAGGTGGTGTCTGTATTGGATACGGATGGCCTGTTTTTCCTTAAAAGTGTACTTAATTTTTTTTATGGAAATAATTCTAAAGTTAGAGAACTTGTGAGAGTAGTGAAGAGAGCGTTCATTTCAGGACGAAATGATGCTCCATCACCACTAAACACCTTTTCTCCTACGTCAAGGACATTCTCCTCCATGACCACAATACAATTCAGTCTGACTTTTCTCTTACAAAGAATGCTGCAAACAACATCTTGAATTTATGTCCCGGAGCACATGGATAAGTGTACCTGTTGAATACATTTCCAGAAGTGAAATTGCTCAATCAAAGGTAATGCACATTTAAAAATCCTATAAAAACTGTTAAATTAGGCTATAAAGAAATTGGTCCAATTTAGACTCCTGCCATCTGTGTATGAGAATGTCTGCTTCCATAGAACCTCAGCAACTTGTTAAAACTTTCAAAGTAAAAATTTTATATTTGTCATTCTAAACTATTCACTGTTGTATCTCCAAAGCATAGGGCAGGACCTGGCACACAGTAGGTGTTCTATAGACGATTTGATAATTGGATAAACTGGTCAAATAAAACGTTTTAAATTGTAAGTGAGACAGAACATATTTCAATAGCTTAAAAGCCATTTGTATTTCTTTTTCAGTGAAATGACTATTTGGTTGTTGGCCTTTTTTCTTACTGAGTTATAAGAGATATTCATGCATTCAGGAAATCAGCTCTTTTCTCTTATATTAGTTAAGATATTTATTATTTATTCCCAGTTGGCTCTTAAGCTTTTCGGTTTTGTTTGAGGCTTAAAAAACCAGGTAGGCATTTAAATGTTTCTGTTGTACAATTTTTCAGTCTTTACCTTTATTGCTATTGACTCTTCACTTCAAATGTTTCAAGAAAAATTCTTCCAAGTGTTCTGGTGTGCTCACGCCTTGTGTTTCTCAAGAGTCTTTAGAAAACAGACACACTGTCCCAGTTGAGGGCTGGTGTGAGAAAAAACATTAAAGACAATACCTAGAGTGTTGAGTTCCAAATGATGTGTCACATGGCAACCAAACTAGTGAGGAAGCTGAGGACTCCTTGAAATTAGATGATACACAGAAGGAAGAAGACAAGAGTGACTCAGGAGGAATGACTGGATTGGAAGCACCCTACCTCAGAGGAAGGAAAAAATGCATTCTATCCAACTGTATATAGATTCCCTACAGTTAACTAATTTGCTAATTGCCTATCTATTAAGATAAACAATAACAAAGAAATAGCCCTCAACCTGGTGACAGCAGCCCCTCAGCTGGGTATAAAAGCGGACATGGGATAAGGAGTCTCCCACATTTGGGAAACTCACTCTCCTGGAAACCCAGCCAGAACCTCCACCCTCTGACACCATGGTCAGCTCCTGTTGTGGCTCTGTCTGCTCTGACCAGGGCTGTGGCCTGGAGACCTGTTGCCGCCCCAGCTGCTGCCAGACCACCTGCTGCCGCCCCAGCTGTGGAGTGTCCAGCTGCCTGCGCCCAGTCTGCTGCCAGACCACCTGCCGCCCCAGCTGTGGAGTGTCCAGCTGCCTGCGCCCAGTCTGCTGCCAGACCACCTGCCGCCCCAGCTGTGGTGTGTCCAGCTGCTACCACCCAGTCCGCTGCCAGACCATCTGCTGCCGCACAACTTGCTGTCGCTCCCGCTGCGGTGCATCCTCTTTTTGAATTCATATCTGACTAGCAACCATGAGCGAGCCGCCACCACCTCAGCATGAAAGTGTCGTTCGTGTTAACTTTTCCATGTTTTAAATGACCACCAACCTTGTCATCCTGTGATACCACTAAGCCACTGAAGAAAGGGCGCCCGTCTACACTCAATACCACTCCTGTCTCCCTCAGTCTCTTCCCTGTGCTCAGCCCTCAGCTGCGTGATGAAGTTGGACTGAACCCCTGAGCCTCTGCAGCTATGCTTGCCTTGACCTTCACAATTACATGTTAACTATTTCTCAATAATAATATTATATTGATACCATACATTCTTGCATCCTTCTTCAATTATTTCTGAGAGTTGATGGCCAGTTTTCTTTCTAGCATTCCTTCTCTCAAGATGAAGAGAAGCATGGGTTTCTGTGTCCAGGAAAGAAAACTGACTTTTCAAATATTACCTAATACTGGTATTCTACAAAGGATTTCAGATTGTTTTAAAATAAAATAACCCACCTTACTTAACAAGCAATAGTTTTCTTCTCCAGTCAATAAAACCATGTATCCCCTGTCTTGGAAAATGGTCATATAGAAGGAATAATAGTTATAAATAAAATGAGTTAAGCCAGTAAATTTAGGGAACAAGTGCGGGTCACAAACCCATGAGATAAAGAGGAGGAAGGGGAGACTGGAAAGTATTTACATTCTTGTGATGACAAGAGGGAGATGAGTCAAGAAATCAGTTTCCATTGACCTAATGTGGCCGAGAGGAAACCTCGCTGGCCCTCCTCAACCTCCTTCATGTTCATGACACTGTACTAAAAAGGTCATAAGCAAATGAGGAGGCTATGGGGTTGTGGGGGCCCCACGTGGACAAGTCAAGCCCCCCCCCCCCCCCCCCCCGCCCCAGGAAGGTCTGGGGAGGAGCTGAGGAAGGAGCTGAGAGAGGGGCAAGGATGAGGTCCTCAGGGAGAGGACTTAGGTTGCACTTGAAAGCTGTGCCCTGAGCCTGCACTCTTGGAATATTCTTACATACCACAGGTCTCTGGAACCTCAGGAGACTTGGTCACACTCAGGTCAACAGACCAAATGTCTCCTGCAGCCACATTGCTTCACTTGCCCTGTCTGAATCCACCTCCACATGAAAAGAGGACACTTGAGTCAGGGCAAAATAAATGAATTAATAGAATAAAACAATTATTAGAAGAAAGGGACCAAGAAAACATTATAGACATTCTAAACTGAGGAAATCGTATTCTTTTCAGCAATGATCATAATTACGAAGGATGATAAGTTATGGGTAAGAGTGCAGTGAGCAGCAATGCCCCACATTTCAAGCTGAAGCACAGATGCTGTAAAAGCCACTGAGAGTGATTAGTGAGCCATGCAGCTTGTGGGGAGGACAGGAGGAAGCTGAGGCTAGAAATACTGGCCAATTTCTAATTTTGATGGGCTTGGTTGTTGTGGTAAGGCAATTATACTGATAGCTGTCAGAATTCGTGTAAGTTGGGCAAAGCACATTGTCAAGCATCTTCTCCGCTCTGGCTCCACTCAGCTCAAGTTGCAGTGTTTCCATCGGCCTCTTACCACGATGGGGGGCTTCAGACTCATGGTCTCCCCCAAGGCAATATGATGCTAAGGTGGCCATCTGACTGTCTCAGCTCTGTTCTTCAGCAACTACCTTTCCTTTTGGAAATACAGCTTAATCACTACTTCCTGGGTCTTTAAGGGAACTTCCATTTCATAACCTAAAAATATCAATAGGCCCAAGAGTTGAGGATATTAGTTCTAACCAAAGTTTAATTGGAAAGGAAAAAACATTCAAAAATTAAACATCACTTCCAGATATCATTAGAAAAATATGGCATAAATAAAATCATACATTTAGAATCAGTTATTTATTGCTAGTCATTTATTTTAAAACAGTCACTGCTCTCGTTAAGATTCTCATTGCAGCATTCCTCTCCTGGTAACGCATGTGAGAATGTGCACACATGCCTGTTTCAAGAACAAGGACTGAGAAATCTGGTAAAGCAAACTCAGCACATTTGTGGTTTTGTTGTTTTATCTCTGTTTTATAACAAATAAAAATATCACCTCCCCCAGAGAAAATCTTCTGTTTTATTTTTATTTTAATACTATTACTGCATATGCCAATTGCATCAATCAAGATCCAGAACATTTCCATCACCGCAAAGATCTCTGTGTCATCCTTTGATAGTCACAACCATTTCCCTCCCCCTCCCACCTCCTCTTTCACCCCTAGCAGCTTCTGATCTGTTCTCCATTTCTATACTTTTGCCATTTCAAGAATTTCATGTAATGGAAACATACAGTATGTAACATTTTGGCGTCATCATTTTTCACTCAACATAATTTTCTCTTGAGTCATTCAGGTTTTTGAGTATAAAAATAGTTCATTCTCCTTAAATGCTGAGAAATATTCCATAGTATGAATGTACCGCAGTTTGTTTAAGCATTCACCCTGTCAGGGAGGGGAAATTCCTCCCTCTACCCTTCCTGAGTTCTTATGCCTGGACTAATAATAAACTTGACATAGGATCAGATTAACAGGAGAAAAACCAATTTAATAAGTATGTATGGGAGATCATTAAAAAATGATCCTCAGAGAGTGAACAAAACAGGCAGTGTATGTATCTTTGTACATAAAGAGATAATAAATTTGTGAAGATTTGACAAGACAAAGAAACTTAGGTTTAGGGTGTATAATTAGTGAGGAATTTAAGCGGAGTTTGGGTTTGAGGTAATAAATTAGTAAAGATAACAAGGTTTGTTTACACTGGCCTCTTGGTCCTGAAGTCCTCAGCTCCCTTGATAAAAATGTCTCTGTCTGCTGGTGGGGGATGGTATCTTTCACACGAGGGATTTATCTCTTGCTTTCAGGGGGAACAGAGAGAGGAAGATCAAAACTTTAAGTCTAAACGAGAAACTTTAATTCAAAATAATTAATATGCCGTTGTGGGATATTTGGGGGCAGCCTGCCCTGGACCCCAACAACCCTCTGAAGGACATCTGGGTTGTTCCCATTCTGTGGCTCTCATAAATAAAATTGCTAACAACATTTGTGAACAGGTAATTGTCTCAACAAAAGTCTTCATTTCTTGCTATGAAAATAGGAGTGGAATTTCTGGGTCATACGGTAGTTTCATGTTTAGTTTTTTAAAGAACCGCCAAACTATTTTCTTGACTACTTTTATCCTTTTACCCTTCCCATCAGCATTATACAAGCGATGCAATTTCTCCACATCCTCACCAGCATTTGGGGTTGCCTATTTTTTATTTTGGCTACTGTGATGGGTGTGTGGTGATCTCTCCTTGTGGCTTTAATTTGTACCCCCCAATGGCTATCAACACTGGACATCTTTTCCCGTGTTTCTTTGTATCTACATATCTTCTTCAGTGGAATGTCTCTTCATGTCTTTTGCCCAAGCTCTAACTGGACTGTTGGTTTTTTTTTTTTACTGTTGAGTTTGAGAGATCTTTATATATTCTAGATACTAATTCTTTGTCAGATATGTGATTTGCAAATGTTTTCTCCCATTCTGTAGATTGTCTTTTCGTCCTCTTAACAGTGTTTTGTGCAGAGGAAAAGTTTTAATTTTGGTGAAGTTCAATTTATCAATTTTTCCTTTCAGAGTTTGTACTTTTGGTGTCAATAGTAAGAACTCGTTGCCTCCTCCAGGATCCCAAAGGTGTTCTCCTATGCTTTCTTCTAAAAGTTTTACTTTTTATATTAAGTTTGGGACATATTTAGAGTGAATTTTCTTAGGAGGTGTGAGACTCAGGTTGAGGTTTTTCTCCCCCCCCCCCTTTTTTTTTGCCTACAGATATCCACTTGCTCCTTTGTCAAAAAATCAGTTGGGCATGTTTGTGCGAGTCTGAGTTATCATTGTTTTTAACTGAAGATTGTATCCCTTTGATACTTAGATAACGAATGTATTTTTATTTAATTTCTAGAGAGCTTTATTAAGATTTAATTCCCAATCCATTGAATTCACCCATTTAGAATATAAATTCAATTTTTCAAGAATCTTGATAGGGTTGTGCCACTCTCACCACATCTAATTTTAGAATACTTTTGTCTCCCTGGAAAGAAGGAAATGTCATACCCATTTAGTGGTCACACTCCATGCCCCCATTCTTCACCCCAGCTGTAGGCAAACCCTGATCTACTTTCTGTCTTTCTAGATTTGCCTTCCTGGACAGTCCTATATGTAGAATCATACAGTAAATGGTCTTTGTGACTGAGTTCTTTCACTTAGTATCCTGTTTCAGGGTTCATCGACATTGTAGCATGTGTTAATACTTCATTCCTTTTTATTGACTAATAATATCCCATTGTATGGATATACTACATTTTGTTTATCTAGTCATCAGTTGTTGGACATTTGGGCTGTTTCCACTTTTTGGCTATTATGAATAATGCTACTATGAATATTTGTGTACAGCTTTTTGTGTGGACAAATATTTTCATTTCTCCTGAGTATGTATCCAGGAGTGGAATTGTGGGGTCTGTGCATGGTACTCTAGGGTTAATTTCTGAGAAATTGCTAAACTATTTTCCAATGCAGTGCACCACTTTATAATCCCACCAGCAATGTATAACGGCTCCAACTTTTGCACATGCTCACCAACACAAATTATTATCTGTCTCTTAAGTTACAGCCATTCTAGTGGGTATAAAGTGGTACCATATTGTGGTTTTGATTTGCATTTCCCTAATGACTAATGACATTGAGCATCTTTTTCATGGTCTTATAAGACATTTGTGTATCATCTTTGGACAGGTGTCTATTCAAATTTGCTCTCCATTTTTAATTGGCTTATTTTTTATTGTTATTACTTAATTGTTTATTATTATTTTTTGTTTGTTATTTATTGTTTGTTTGTTATAATTAATGTTTGTTATTAATTGTTTTTTATTGAGTTGTAAGAATTCTTTATATACCCTGGATACAAGTCCATTCTCCTATATCCTTTACATAAGTGGTTAAGCTGTAGGGCTTACAATATATACCTTGATTTAACAGAATGTACTTCATATTTATCCTGATTTAGTTTCAGTGAAATATAGGAACTTTATTCTCTATAACTCCATTCTGTCCCCCTTTCTTGAGCCATTATTGTTGTACATATCATGTCTACATATGTTTCAAACACAACAATATATTTTTATAATTATTGATTTATATAATTTTATATCTATTAAATGAGATGAGCAAAGAAAGGAGAGAATGTATTTATTTGCAGAGTTATATTAACCTTTTTATTTAACATTTCTAGTTTTCTTCGTTTCTTCCTGTAGATTCAAGGTAGCATCTGATATCATTACCCTACTCCAATACAGCTTTGCTCCCATCTCTTTCCTTTGAGCTGTTATTGTCAAATGTGTTACAGATCCAGTTGTTATAGGTCCAACAGTACAACTATTTCCATATTGTTTTATGATATTGCTCTTAAATCAGTTGACAGAAGAAAGAAGAAATATGCAAGTATATAAAATTGTACTACACAGCCTTCCAGACCTCCAGATGCTCTCCTGTTTGCATGTATCCAGGAGGTACCAGCCTCATTTTAATTAGTCTCCAACAATATCTCCCTATTTTTGGAAATCCCCTTAGGCATGGAACTCTCCAAACTCTGTTCCAAGTAAAGTCAGTCTCCTCAGGAAGAGCTGCAAAACTTTTAAGTCTTTAAGATCTGCCATTCCCTCTGGGCAGAATCTCTGTGCCACTGTTTCAGGACCAGGGCAGGGACCCACTTTTCCTAATGTGACATCCTCACACCACTAGTGGGTACTCAGCTGTGTCCCCCTCCTCATCATCTCAGCTTGCCCCTCTCAACATGGGACCTCTTCTCTACGAGCAAGATGGTGGGGGGAATGAGACTGCTTCACTGACAGCACGTAGCCTTCACTGAGTGTGGTCAGGGAGGCTTCGTCCTTCTGGCGCTGGATGGAGAGGAGCGCTTGTATCCATCGGTGCACCTCCTTTCCTGGACACTAAATCAGCGAACTCCCACAACTGCGGACAACAAGCAAACAGAGCTGCCTGTCCCTGTGTGCTGAGTCTCCATATGGCTCAGGGAGGTGGCCGTCCTCACCCAGACGCAGGGGAGTGGTCTTTGATTCACATTTGCTCTGAACTCACTAAGCTCTTGGTGTTTCCCACCTGGTTGTAAAAACCTCGGCTTATTACTTACAGACCCCTCCTCCTGTTCCATCCTCTTGAGAAGACGAAGTCTCAGTGTATTTAATTTTGGGCCCTATTCTTATGGCTTGAATTGCACCAACAAAAAGTTGGGAGAGAAGGTCATGGCCCTGCACTCTCCTGGATGCCTTCTCAGGACATCCCAGGCAGCTTTTGAAAAATAGAGACGTCCAGGCTGCACTACAGGGATTCTATGTCACTTGGTTATTTCAGAAAGCAGAGAGATGCTAATTTCCAATGCAAGTTTGATTCCTAAAAAGAGTGATAGTGCCAATAAGAATCAGTAACGATGTGAGGAAATATGCCAAGACGTGTTGCTCAGGATTCCTTTCCCCAGCTCCCTAATCACCAGCCTGCACCCAAAGCCACATCCTGCTCATTGCTCAAGAACCACTCACAGTGAGGGGCCTTCTGCTCCTCTCCAGGATCCCTCAGCACATCATGCCGAAGTGGGAATTATTTCATTCCCATTGACTTTCCCCAATTGTGGTCCCATCTGCTCTGTGTCCTGGACTCAAGAGACTCACAGCTTAGGCCTAGGTCTCTCGTGGTTGACAGGGAAGCGTGTGAGCACCTAGTAACAAACGGTCAGTCCCATCATAGCCAGTTGGAGGAGAGAGCTGCAGCCTTGAATTAGATGGAGCACACAAGGAAGAACCATGAGAGTTGATATGGAAGGAAAGATTAGAGTGAAAATACACTATAGGAAGGAAAAATGCATTCTATCTAACTTTGCAAGAAAAAAATGCTTGCAATAGTCTAGTTGAATCATTACTTATCAATTAGGATAAACAGTAACAAAGAAGAAGCTCCCTCAATGGGGTGTAAAAGGGGACCTAGGGCATGGAGACTCAGGAAACTGACTCTCTTGGAAACTCATCTAGAACCTCAGCCCTCTGACACCATCGCCAGCTCCTGTTGCGGCTCCGTCTTCTCTGAGCAGGGCTGTGATGGAGGCCTCTGCCAGGAGACCTGCTGCCGCCCCACCTGCTGCAGGACCACCTGCTGCCGTGTGTCTAGCTGCTGCTGCCCCAGATGCTGTGTATCCAGCTGCTGCTGCCCGAGATGCAGTCACCCCCCGCAGATGCCACCCAGAGCTGTGTGTCCAGCTGCTGTCACTCAAGTTGTTGCATTTCTGGTTGCTGCTGCCCCTTCTGCTACAGTTACAGCTGCTCCCATCCCAGCTGCTGTGTGACCAGCTGCCGCCGCTATCCTCCAGTCTGCAGCGGATCCCCTTGCTGTTGAACTTCTTCCCTCACCACCAGCCCTGAGTCAACCACCAGCATGCCAGTGTCAGCCTTGTTCTTGTTTCCTTTTTCCACAGCACCTGGCCTTGTTCTGATCTGTCACTCCCTTTATTCATCCCATCAGTCACGCCGCCACACAAATGTCTAAAAGCAATAATTTAAACTAAATACCACACAAAATCTCCAAGTTCTATGCCTATTACCTTGACATTCAGGCAGATGGCCAAATGTCTACGCTACTTCACAGGGCGGGCTCCAATTCCCACGATTGCTGTGTGTGGCTTGGCCTCCGCAGTGAATTACCTGTGGTAGAATAACTATGCCTCAATAATTACTTACTCTCTTTGTTTCATAAGCATTTGTGGCCTTTACTTACTTTTTAGTGTTGATTATCAGCTGGAGATAAATTTGTGTGTCTGTCATGTAGACAAGAAAACTGATTTTCCTTATTAATGAAAGCCTACATTAGAGAAAATGCCAACAAAAAAATAATTTTTCCCCAAACCAGATCACCCACCTTGCCTGCCATCAAGTTAACCGAGAGAAAGCAAGAACATCCTTTCCTATAATTGTACCACCCAGTGAGGTCCTGTGCTGTTGGGCTCTGGGAAGCACATAAGTTGAATGAGACTCAGCTCTCATCCCTCAGGTAACTGACAGTGAAATCTTGGATTAACAGGAAGATAGATGTCAGGTAGAGTATGTTCACAACATAGGTGAGAAAGAGGAATAATTTTATTGGAAGAGGGTAATATGTAAGGATTGATTCCTAGAAATAAACTATGTCACGTGAAAATTCAGGGGAAGGTTTACAGCTCACAGACACATAAGACACAGTGAAAGAGAGGATCGGATGAAAGCAGAGTGTTTATGTTCTTATGAATCTTTACTTAAAAAGAACCAAGAACACGTTATAGCCATTTAAGGAGGAGACGTATATCAAGATTAATTCATGGAGTAGGACTACGAGAAGACAAGAGCCAGGGATTTCAAGTTGAAGCCACAGATGTAGTGGGAAGTCATTTAGTACAATGAGTGAAACGTGTTTCTTATGGGAAGGAAAGTAATGAATGTTAAGTTGGAGCAGCTGGTTGAGTTCTATTTTTGAGGAGCAGCTTCTCAGTCGGGAACAGAAGGGACAAGGAATAAAAAGATAACTTGGGAACTCACTCATCTGTAAACCCACCCAGAGCCTCCACCCTCTAACACCATGGTCAGCTCCTGTTGTGGCTCCGTCTGCTCTGACCAGGGCTGTGGCCAGGAGACCTGCTGCCTCCCCAGCTGCTGCCACACCTCCTGCTGCAGGACCACCTGCTGCCACCCCAGCTGCTGCATGTCCAGCTGCTGCCGCCCCAGCTCTGGTATGTCCAGTTGCTGCCATCCTAACTGCCGTGTGCCCAACTGTTGCTGCCCCAGCTGCTGCCAGATCATCTGCTGCAGGACCACTGCTGCCACCCCGGCTGCTGCCAGATCATCTGCTGCAGGACCACTGCTGCCACCCCGGCTGCTGCCAGATCATCTGCTGCAGGACCACTGCTGCCACCCCGGCTGCTGCCAGATCATCTGCTGCAGGACCACTGCTGCCACCCCGGCTGCTATGAATCCTCCTGTTGCTGAGCTCCCCGCCCTACACCTACACATTCTCCATTAACATTCCCCTCACGGAATCAGGAGCTTCCTCTCTTCAGGATACAGAGTCCTGGGTGATATTACTAAGTCAGTCCCAACGGCTGTGTGTCCAGTCTCTGGCTTCTTTCCCACATTGGCCCTAAGTCCCTCACTCTGAGTCTATCTGTAAGTGTCTAATAAGAGTCCCAGATTATTGTCCTCCTCCCAGGCATCCAGACATCACCTCCCACTACTCAGGAAGAGAGAAAGTGTTGTCCAGGCTTATACAAGCAGGGGTCATTTATCTGAATCCTCAGTTTTTATTGATGACATTTTCTCATATTTTTCTCTTCTATTGATTATCCCATCTACCTTTTGGCTCAACCTTTACTTTTCTGACCATGAAAATAAAATGGACTTATTATTCATTCTTCTGTTGTGTTCATAACTAGATTGTGAATAATTGATTTTATATACAGATACAGACAAGAGTTTAGATCTGGGTCACTACATAACAGAAATTCCAAACTTATTTTGAAAACAAAAGGCATCAGGTAACACAAACCAAACTCATCGCTTTGATTCTGTAATGAACCAGCGCTGCTCCCTTGTTGTCCACTGGCCCTACCGGGCAGTCAGGGGCTGCAGAAAACTTTTGGGAGGAGTTCTTCTCCATTCATGTACCCAATGCAGATTTCAATCACATTTTAGTTTTTCTATACTCAGGTGATTCAAGCTACAGAGGAAAATCCATGTCTCCTGCCCCATCAGTGTCGCTCTGTGACATTCCAACACGCCCCAGAGTATGCAGCCCTTGGGGCAAAAAGAAAACTCATTACCTTCCATTGCTCTTCGTCATGACATTTCTGTTGGGCTCACTCCCATCCTAGGTATTTTGTCTCATGAAGAGACAAGGATATAACACTTCACGAAGGCATCCTTCCCCACAAGCAGTATACTTGGGGGATCCATTATATGCATCAGCCTAGCTTGTGGGCACTTCTTTTTCAAAGGAATGTGGAATCAGGACTCAAATAAATGATCGTACCCACCTTGCCTGGCTCTGTCGGCTAGAAAAGTACTTTCCCAAGTGAGCTCCTTGGACTTTTGCAGAAGCGTGCGATATGCTGCTGGACTTCAGGCTGCGGGCTGGGCTGTCTCCCTCCGGCTGTAGTGGTTGCATTTTATCTGATTTGTATATATCGAGCTTTCAAGAGAGGAAACATTTTTTAAAAACTTTAAAAGGTTTGAAAGTCATTCAGTTAAAACAAGAAATTCACACCAATATGAAGAGTGTGAATAAAATACTAAGAAGGCGGTATAAGTGGAAAAAATAACAACAGAAACGTTCTATTTAAAGTTCTAGTACAAAAAGAACGTTGAACTGGCAAGGTGCTCCAATTCTTCCCTGGTCTACAGGTTTTCACTTAATTCTACTGAAGTGAACTTTAAAATTCATTACAATCTTATCCTTCTGATACCACTTCTCTACCCAAATCCCGAATGATGTCCAGGGACCACCTATATCTGAATTATATGGGGTGCTTACTTAAAGTGCAAATTCCTGTGGCCTAAGATTTTCTATATCAGAATCTTTGGGGGACAGGCTAGGAATCTCACATTATTCTCAAGCTCCTGAGGTAATTTTTAAGTACACTAATGCTCGAGAACCGCTGCAACTCTAGCACTCCAAAATCACTTACCACTCCATGAATGCGCCATGCTCTCCCACGCTCTGTGCCCTTGTATGTGTTGGCATCTCTGGCTCAAGTTCACGCTCCACCTGTCCCCTTCTTGTTCTTTGAATCCATGTCTAATGTGTCTTCTCTGCATCACTTTTAGACAATTAGTTACTCCTCCTGCCATGATGGCGTCCATTGCACTCAGTTCTCTATACAGAATTATTCTTTGTACTGTAAATGTTTATTCACCTCTCTCCCTATCCACGCTGAGTTTATCAAAGATAGGGAATATATGGGACTATATGATTTATTCAACAAACATTTCTATAAAGCCAGTTCTTGTCCATGCTGTGAGCTAGGCATGGGGTGCGAAACGTGAAACAAAACAGAATCACTTGTGTCTAAGGCCTTTAAAATGGAGCCAGGAAGCCATTAAGGAGATGGGTCTTCTGCACGTCCTCATCGGGCTCATCATGAACTTTTGAACTGAGTGAAAAGACAAACATTTTGTCCTGCAACTCCTCACTGTGACAGACTTTTACCTCCCTTTAGCTATAGCTCTAGCAATCAACTATGTTTAACCAAGATTAGCTTTCTGCGCCAACCCCAATTAACATTCTTTGTAATGAGAACCTCCCTTTTCTGCCTTTAAAAGGCCCTGCCTTTTATTCCCTAGTGGGACGCTGTTAGGGTTGCTACCCAAATCTGTATACCTTGAATTGTAATTCCTTGATCCCAAAATAAACACCTCTCTGCCTCTCATTTTGGCTCTTTATTTTCGGGCTCACAAGGGTTATAAAGAAGAATCAAATGAGAGCAGTTCAGTTGGAAAGCTACTGTCTCGAGCTCAGGAAAGTAAAGATAAAACAATGTGAAACACGCTTGTTCTCAGGATAGCAAAAGAGGGCTCTAAGGTAGGAATGGTTTGGGTGGAGAGCACCATGCTTGCCAGACGAGGTAACGACCTCTAAATCTTCGAGGACAAGTAGTATGGAGTTCCACGCAGAGTGCCTGGAACAGAATGTGGGAGCTCTCAACCAGTTTGCTGAACAGATGAGTGAGTGACAAGCTATAGTTCTACAGGACTCCAGCTTTATAATTCGATCAACCCCAACGGAGATCTTCCAAGAAGAACATTTCTGACCGGTGTAAAGCTTGTCTGCAAACATGGGCTTGCTATTGTAATCTCAATTGTGAGTCACCTGGGGCTCTTTTAGGACCCAGCCCAATCCCTACATGACTCTGTGCATGTTCTGAACATTGAAGACTGTGGGATCAGTGACTCAGTTTCGCTCTCAGGAAAGTGATTCTATTCTAAGGCATTATACGTTCCTGGGAGTGTTATGTATTAGGGCACTAATCCATCACTTGGTTGACATATTACTTAAACCACCAGAAAAGGATTTGGACAATGTCTGGAAAGCCTCCTACACCCTTTAAATCTCTTGCTATGACATTCACACAATAAAAATCTCATTCATTTGGACACATTCCATTTGGGACATGTGCAGACTAATTTTCCCTGGTCTGCACCCATATGAAATTTGGTGTCTTCCATAAAATGATTGTTTGTAAGGCAAATGGAGAAGGTAAATATAATTACAGAAGCTATATTTATCTCACCGTGGATCTACTTAGCGCTAATTATAAGTGAATCATATCGCTCTATATCTAAGCCTTGAAAGTAGCATTTAGAAGCATTTGTTACCTATGATTCTTAATCATGCTTTAAATGTATTGAAATAAGCTAAAAAAGCATTATTTTTAAAAGTTCTAGCCAACCAAATTAGACCAGTCTGCCTTCTTGATTTTTTAATTAGTGACATTTCATTATACTGTTTCTATGGAGGCATTTTATAACTTAGTATTTTACTATAATTTAAAAGATCTTTAACATTATTTAAATGCTTTCTCAAGCTCTAAAAATTTGTATTGAGAAAACTATTGTGTGCCAAGGACTTCACTAGATGCTGGGGATTCAAAGAAGAAGAATAGGATTGAAGCTCCATACCCAAGACAGACTGAGCTCTGTGGGAATATCAACGGAATGGCCTGCTTGAAGGAGTAAGAGAAGGTGTCATAGAGTGGCGTTAAACTAGGTTTTTCCAGGTAGAAAAGGAGTAGATTCGCTAGGGAGTTGGACAACATTGCAAAGGGCAGAATCTGGAAACTGTGGCCTATGAGGAAGCCGGGAGAGTGAGTGGAGATGGCGTTGGGAAGGTAGGTGTGTGAAGGGTGCTGATGCCATGCTGAGGCATTTGGGACACATCTTAAGGGCACCAGGGAGTCAACAGCCTTTCATCTTAAAGTCCTGTGCCAAGTGTGGCAACGTCACACCAAATCTGGCAAAGGGGTCATAACAAGAAACCATAGTTCATAAGATGTGTTTCTTGGCTAAGCCAACTCTCCTGTTTGTCTTAAAACTTGATTTTATTTGAAAAATACTGAAAAGAAGACAAAAATGTCTCCAATAATCCCAACATTTAAAAAAAAATCACAAAGTAAGAAGTAAAAGTTTCCCTAATAACTTTCTCCCATTCCTAGATTAGATTAATGGATATCATTCCCGACTTTTTCCCATGTTTACACAAATATTTCTGTGTGTAAATGTGTAGTACACACATGTCATATTCCCCCCTGCGGAATCATGTGGCACATTTATCCATTTATGCAACAAATATTTATTGAATGCTTGCTATATACTATGCACTGTTCAAGCTACTGAGCTACAGCACCCAGCGCTTACATTCTAGGACAAAGACAATAAGCACAAATATAAACAAGGTAATTTCAAGTAGAGATAAGTGCTAGGAAGACAATTAGAAAACAAAGAGTACAGTTGTGATGGGAGGGACTGGGGAGATTCTTGAGACTGGGAGACAGGAGTGGCTTCTCTTGGGGAGGGGATGATTTAAGTGAGACTTGAGTGATGCTGAGAAGCCAGAGGTCATGATCTGGAGGTCAAGTCTTTCAGGAAAAGGAAACAGTAAATGATAAGACCCTATTGTGTGAACAGAAACAGAAAAGCCATCAGTGTGGCTGGAGCTCGGTGAGTGGGTGGAGGGTGGGGAGGCTTCTGAAGGATGAGCCTGTTACCCAGCAGGGGCTCTCTCTCTACTTGTGTGCACAGAAGCTGATACCGTGTACACCAGAGTTTGAGGGAAGAAAGTTTATTATGCAATCCATTGGCAAGGAGATAGGAGAAGGGCTCTCAAATCTGTCTCCCCAATCTAGGGTATAGAGATAAGGTTTAAGGGATCAGGGAGGGCAGGCTGGTAGGCAGAAGCACTGACAGGAAGAGTTTCAATTGGCAGATCAAAATTTTCTCTTCTGTGCGTACTCCTGGCTGGCTTGCAGCCCTGCAAAATAGCCTTAACATTCTGTTGTTAAGATGAGGTCAGCACAGTAAACAAGGTTGAACGTGCTCTGTAGATTTAAGTCATTCCCTCTCTACCAATACAAGAGTTTCTAGAGATTTAGTCATCTTCTCCTTGGCTCAGAGAGAAAGGCACCCTTACAAATGGAAATTTCTCTTATAAATGTAAATTTCCCCTACAAATGGGTAACTTCTACTAGGCTTTTAGAGCTTTACCCTGTGTCTGCTCTTTCCTAAAAATAATCAGCCCAAAATAATTCTTATACCAAAAAAGCATATTTTGGGGTGGCAAATTCTGTCTCTGGTCCTGCAGGTAGAAGCCTGGAGAAGTGGGTAGAGACCAGCTTAGGAAGGACATCGTACGTCAAGAACTTGAGATTGTTCTTCCCAAGTTCAAAGATAAGCCATTGATGGGTTTTAAAATGTGTATGTTAAAAACATAACTGTGCCTTCTGTCTAAGAATGGATTGTTCATGAGCAAAGGAGAAATCAAAGATTAGTGAACGGGTTCAGAACAAGCCTCCACAAGATGTGCCACTTTGGCGTGAGGAATATTTTGAGCTAAAAGCAATTAAGACCCGAGGGCTCAACAGACTTTTATTTCTCCTTTAAAGAATTTAAATTAAGGGCCTTGCCCATAATAAGAGTTACTACCAGAAATGCATTTTTATGACCTATCTGTATGGCAGGGCAAACCTCTAATGATTAAACATCTGCTCTTCTTATCGTCCCATGAATTACCCTCCTCCCCTCTGAAGCCTCAGGCTCCTATCCCATTCCTTAGCTGAAGATGGCACATATACCTAATTTTATCTTTTTGTCTCTGACCTTCTCATGTATGTGGGGTCTCTGATTCTCTCTTGTATGTGGGATTCCCGTACATATGAAATTAATGAAATCTGATTTTTTTCCTATTAATCTGTCTCATGTCAATTTAGTTCTCAGACCTGCCGGAAGAACCTAGAGGGTAGAGGAAAATTTCTTCCTCCCCTACTCTAGTTAAGAAATTATTACACTGGTACAAGTGAGAGAAGATAGTTGCTTGGACAAAGACAGTGGCAATGGAGATGGAGAGAAGGTACAGGGAAATGTTCTGGGGACTTGGCAGAGACTTACTGACGGTCTGGACATGCAGAGCAAGAGAAGGGATTAATCACGGGTCATCTAGAATTTTCAGTTAGCAATTGAGCCTATGACAGTGCCATTTACTTGCATGAAGACTGAGGGAGGAATGAATCTCAGGGACGAGGGAGATGAAAGGTCCTGTTTTGACCATGTGAACTTGAACATAGGTATTAGTCACCCAAATGAAGATATGAGGTAGGAAATTTGAAGCTCAGTGGAAAAGTCAGGGATCGAGATAAAAATCTGGTATTCTTGGTCATTATGGAGTTGGGTGAAATCACACAGGGAGAATGTGTAGGTAAATTGAGGATAAACGAAAGAGGGTAAAGTCGGAGCCATGGGAGCATCTCAACACTGACAGGTCAAGAGAGGAGAAGCTGCAGCAAAGGGAGATGAGGAAGGACAGCCTTTAGAACTTTAAAGTGGGATTATTGGATCACAAATTTGCCTTTATAGTTTTAAGAATGTTAAAAAACAAAATCCAACAGAGCATATTTGAACATCTAATTGGCTTTATTAGATGATTCACGAATCGGGCAGCATTTCCTCTAGCAACTAGCTGGGCACTCAGAGAGGTTATACAAAATGGGGAGGTTTTTATAGGAAGAAGTATGGGACAAAGGAGCTCTTAGCAAAAGAAAAGAAGGGATTATTTTTAAGCCGGGATATCTTCTTTTACTGGAAAGGGAATGGTGAGGGTTTTATCATACAGATTGCCTCTTATTCCTCTGGGGATGGAGAGGGCCCACATGGTGGATGACCTCATTGGTGCTGACCAGAAAGTTTCAGACTGGCCAATTAAAATTACATTTCACAGGGGCTGGCCTGGTTGCCTAGTGGTTAAGTTCATGTGCTCCGCTTTGGCGGCCCAGGGTTCGTGGGGTCAGATCCTGGGTGCACACCTACACACCACTCATCAAGCCATGCTGTGGTGACACCTCACATACAAAATAGAGGAAGATTGGCAGAGATGTTCACTCAGGGCCAATCTTCCTCATCAAAAAAAAAAAATTACATTTCAGAGAGATGAAACTGTAATTAGACGAGGTATTAAATCTAGGTTTGGGATTGTAGCGGAGGAAGATAATTCCTCTACCCTCTATGTCCTTCTGGCTTGTGTAAGAAGTAAATTGACGTGAGATAGAATAACAAGAGAAAATCAGGCAAAGCTTTATAACATGTGTACATAAGAGAAACCCAGGAAAGCTGAGCAACTCACCAGAATGGCCAAATCCACCTCCTTAAATATCATCTTCAGCCAAAGACAAAAGAGGATGCTGAGGGTAGTGGTTTGGGGCTTCAAAGGGGAGGAAGACAATTCACATGAAGATGGAAAAGTAAATGTTTGGTGGCAGAACTTTGATAAGAATGGGCTTGGCAAGGACCCTGCCAGCCTACGATACCCAGAGTTATCTAGGGTGATGGCCTATCTTGGGGACGGGTCTTCTATCTTAAATTCTCCTAGGCAGTTAGGAGGAATGTCAAAGTTTCTTTCAGAGTCTTTTGTCCTTAACCAGAGAGACACATTTTGTGGTGAACAATTCTGATCCCCCACAGTATCACGGGCTTTTAGAGCATTGGGCCTGTGGTCTCATTTTTTTAACAATAACTATTGCCAACACATCCTCCAAAGAGAGGCATCAATATACACTTCACCATTCATTTATAAACCTTCCACTTTCTCCACATTAGCACCAGCCCTGAAAAGAGAAAATAATATTTGGTTATTTTAAGCTGTATATTCTTAATCACAAGTTGATCTAAACATCTTTTCCTATGGCTATTAGCTATTCTCGTCTATGATCCTGAGGGGAAGCAGAGTGTGCCACTCTAAGATACGTCTCTTAGGCATAAGGATTATTTTACACTGATTATTTTTAAGAACAGCAGACACAGGAGAAGCTCTGAAAACTGAGTAGAAGGTACCCTTTGTAAAAGACATTTATATTTATAAGGGAAATCTCCATTCATGGGAGTATCTCCCTCTCTGTACCAGGAAGAGAAGGATGACTCTAAATCTCCAGAAACTCTTATCATGGTAACCTTCTATAACTAGCTGCCCTCAGCCCCAACCCCAACATCTTTTGTCTTTAGCTGGAGATAATATTTAAGGTGGTGGCTTGGGCCATTTGGGGGAGTTACTCAGCTTTCTGGGTATCTGCCATGTATATAGGAGATATAGATGTTCTTAAACTTCTATTTGTTCTTCTCCTTTCAATCTGTCTTTTATTACCGGGGGCGTTCGGGCAAGAACCTAGAAGGATAGAGGGAAAACTATTTTTCCTCTCCACCACCCACCCACAATGTACTCCATTTCTGCCAGTCCCACACGTGCCTCTGCCTCATTCTCTAAGTTGTCCAGTTGCTGCTGCTCCACCTCAAACTTTGGCATCTCATTCTGGGAATTTGAAACTCTGGCTCTGAATTAGAATTACCTCAGAGACTGTAGAGAATAGAGAGGGGAAGTCCAGTCTCCTCCCCAGACCTTCCGAGTCAGACCATCTAGAGGGGAACTGAGAACAAAGTCTAGTAACTTGTCTCCTGGCTAGGACTCTGTGGCTTCTCTTCTAGTTCACAGCAAGCCCCTTCCCTCTGGTGAGGCACTGCTCTCCTGCTTCCTAAGCAGTTTAAACGCACATTTCTTTGTTGAACGTTCTCTCGTGAAATGTAGCTCTGGGCAGCCTCAGGTTTGTGAGTCGGCATTCCAGGGCAGGAGTGAGACTCAAAATATTTGAAAACCAGTAGTTTAAAGTCACCAACTAATCAGAATGGACGTCAGGCTTAGCCCTGGAGGAGGAGCCTAAAGCCCTCCCTCATATTCTTGGCTTTAACCTTTCCTTGCTGGGTCACAGGGATGTGGCACTGATGGGGACACTCAGCTTTCTGGGTATCTGCCATGTATACAGGAGATATAGATGTTCTTAAACTCACATTTGTTTTTCTCCTTTCAATCTCCTTTTCAATCTTTCAAGGAGCTCAGGGCAGTTGTAAATGGAACTTCAGTATCTTAACAACCAGTACAATTGAACTGTTGCTACAGGCCGAGCATCATGCTGGCCTGGAACCCCCCTACTCCCCAGCCCCGGAGGGTCATGGTAGAGATCTCTAAATAGTATAGCAGCACGACAAAGTTTTCTTTAATTTTTTTTCTGTTTACAAAAGAAAAACAAGTCATCAAAGAAAAAATGGAAGGTAAAAGTGTTCAGAAGAAAAAGTTTTCCGTAAGTCTATCAGTCAGAGATAATTACTATTAATATTTCTGGTAATTATGTCAATGTTTTCCTACATACTTTTTTACATAATTGAGGTTACACTGAATATTCTATTTTCAATATAAATATAAATATTTTCAGTAACATAAGCACTGTTATTAATAGTGGTGATTTCTGAAGGGCTATGTCCATTTCAAATAAATTTGTTCTTTAAAAAGAGGGAATCTGGGGCCAGCCCCATGGCCGAGTGATTAAGTTCACACATTCCACTTTGGCGGCCCAGGGTTTCGCTGGTTCGGATCCTGGGTGCAGACATGGCACCGCTCATCAGGCCACGCTGAGACGGCATCCCACATGCCACAACTAGAAGGACTCACAACTAAAATATACAGCTATGTACTGGGGGGATTTGGGGGGAAGAAGAAGAAGAAGAAGGAAAAAAGAGATTGGCAACACATGTTAGCTCAGGACCAACCTTAAAAAATAAAATAAAAAATAAAAAGAGGAAATCTGCCAATATTTTCAAGTCCAGGAAATGGGATGAGAACACAGTCAGGGTGTCCTGGGGATTCTCCTGACCTCCTGCCTGACTATTTTTCTTTACAACTGACCACACTGATGGATTTTCCCGTGTTTTTCCATGTTAAGATTCTATCCTTCCGAGATTTCCTTATATCTGGATTGGACCTGTAACTAAATCTCTTTTCCATAAGGAATGCTAAACAAATTGAGGGCCTGGTAAGACTGACACGTGGGGTAAACTGACACCTCGACTCGCCCATGTCAAAATCCACACAATAAGTGCTCTGCGGAAGGAGCTGCAGGATCTAGAAACATAGATGATGCCTTCAAGGAAGGAATGACAGGAGGTGATTCAGGAGGAAAGAGTAGATGGAGCAGTAGTCAACACATTCAGCTTAGAATATTTGACCAGGATCCGAATGAAGGTGATGCACACAAAGGAAGACAGCTAAGGTGTGATGCAGGAAGAGTCAATGGGATAAATCCTAATCCACCAGGAAAAAGAAGTGATGTTTTCCACCCAACTTGGAAAATGTAATTGCCTAGTTTAACAATTGCTTACTTTTGTGGGTAAACAATAACAAGCGAAGACTTTCCTCAGCAGGGTATAAAAGGGGACCTGGAGCAAGAAGACTTCCAGATTCAAGAAATACACTCTCCTGGAAACCCACCCAGAGACTCCATCCTCTGACACCATGGCCAACTCTTGTTGTGGCTCTGTTTGCTCTGATCAGAGCTGTGGCCAAGGCATCTGCCAAGAGACCTGTTGCCAACCCAGTTGCTGCCAGACCACCTGTTGTAGGACCACCTGCTGCCGCCCCAGCTGCTGTGCATCCAGCTGCTGCCGCCCCAGCTGCTGCCAGACCACCTGCTGCCACCCCAGCTGCTGCCAGACCACCTGCTGCAGGACCACCTGTTGTCGCCCCCCCAGGTGCTGTGTGTCCAGCTGCTGCAGGCCCCAGTGCTGCCAATCTGTGTGCTGCCAGCCCACCTGCTGCCAGCCCCCTTGCTGCAGGACCACCTGTTGCCACCCAAGCTGCTATGTGTCGAGCTGTTGCCGTCCCTCCTGCTGCCAGACCACCTGCTATAGAACAACCTGCTGTCGTCCCAGCTGCTTCGGCCGTTCTTACTGCTGAGTGTCCTGCTCTAGATTCATGAACCTCCTTGTCCCCATCCTTCAGTCCAGGCAGAGAGTGTCTAATTCAATAAAACATGTGGCACTTCCTTAATATCATGAATTTACAAACACACCCATGGACTGATTTGGAAACTTTTGGTGTCTATATTACTATTTATTCTCTTTTGTAGAAACATCTTATTACCAGTGAATCAGAATTTACAGCCAGATTTTGCATCGAATTGTTTTAGAATTTCTAATTCTGATTTAAAATGTAGGAGTCTTCAAATGTTCCCCTTCTAGATCTTTTCTTTCTAATGTTTTTCTATGGAATCCATTTTCATGTGGAATTGCTTCATGTTCCCCAATAAAACTTTTTGGCATTCAAAGGCACTAAAATTGCTCATCTCTCTTTATTTCTTATTAATGAAATGTTCACTGCATAGTGCTGTCTCTTTTTCTGCACAACACGGGAGTGCATGTTCTCAGGGGACCCTACAATAGAAAAATTAGGTTGGCACTTGCCAATGAGATTTTTATCTAGACCAGAATCAGTCTCACAGCAGAAATTAAAAAAGGTTCAAAGGAAGGCATCTTTGAACCTAATGCATATAATATGAGAGCTATGGATTATAACTGCTACCAAAAAAAAGGGTCCTCAGTAAACTGTAATCCATGAATTGATTTAAACCAATTAAATAGAGAAGCTCAGTACAGAGGATAGCCCGTGGATTTGGGACTGAGAATTAGGTCTGAATTTTGATGGTACTGCATACCAGCTGTGATCTTGGACATGTTACGTAAGCTCTCTCAACCTAGGATTGCTTTTCTCTAAAGGAAGGATCACAATACCCACCTATCAAGGTTGTCATACATTATTAATCATCAGGGAAGTTCAAATCAAAACCACAATGAGATATCACCTCACACCTGTTAGGGTGGCTATTATTAAAATAAACAAGAGAGAACAAATGTTGATGAGGATGTGGACAAAAGAGAACCCTGGTACACTGTTGGTGGGAATGTAAATTGGCACAGCTATTATGGAAAACAGTATGGAGGTTCTTCAAAAAATTAAAAATAGAACTACCATAGGATCCAGCAATCCCTTTTATGGGTATTAATCCAAAGAAATTGAAATCATAATCTCAAAGAGATTGCTGCATCCCCATGGTTATTGCAATATTATTCACAATAGCCAAGATGTGGAAACAACCTGAGTGTCCATTGACAGACGAATGGATAAAGAAAATGTGGTGTATATGTACAATGGAATATTACTCAACTTTTAAAAAGAAGGAAATCCTACTGTTTGCTACAACAGATGGGCCTGGAGGACATTATGCTAAGTGAAATAAGCCGTATGCAGAATACTGTATGATTTCACTTACATGTGAAATCTAAAATAGCCAAACTCATAGAAGCAGAGAGTAGAATGGCGATTGCCAGGGGTTGAGGGAAGGAGGAAATGGAGAGATGTTGCTCAAAGGGAACGAAGTTCAGTTATGCAAGATAAGTAAGTTCTGGAGATCTACAATACAGCACAGTGCTTATAGCTAACAACACTGATTTGTATACTTAAAATTTTCTGAGGTTATGTCTTATGTTAAGTATTCTTACACTTAACCAAAAAATAATAATTTTTTAAAAAGCTGTGTGTGTCTGACTTCAAGGCAGCAGACTAGAATTTTCAGACTATCTCCTATCAACAAGAATCCTTTCATTTCTCAAACAAAACTCGATTGATTGAAGGGAAAAAAACAAAGTTGTCATAAAGATTCATTGAGATAAAGGTGCATGGTAGACAGATAAAGGCATCCTCTCTTTTACCTCCAGTTAGCCTCTTCTGTTTTTTTTTTTTTCTTTTAAATTTTATTTTGAAACAACTACAGATTCATGGAAAGTTGAAAAGAAAATGACAGCAAAGTCCTGTGGTCCCTCGACCCAGTTTCCCCCAGTGGTCACATCTTATGGAATTATGGTACATATCAAAACTCAGAAATCGTCCTTGGTGCCATCCATAGAATCTATTCGAATTTTACCAGTTTTACCTGCACGTTTGTGTGTGTGGTTCTATGCCATTTTACCATGTGTATGGATTAGTGTAACCACCATCACAATGGAGACGGAGAGTAGTTATGTCTCCATAAGGCCTTCTCGTGTTATCCTCATATAAACACACCCATTGCCCACTCCTTATTACTCATCGTCCATGAACCTGGCAACCACTAATCTGTTCTCCAGCTCTATAATCTTATTTCAAGCGTGTTCTGCAAATGGACTCTTACAGTAGGTAACCTTTGGTGATTGGCTTTTTTGCAGTCAGCATCATTCCCTTGAGATCACGCAAGTTGTTCAGCGTATCAATAGCTTGCTGCTTTTTATTGCTGAGTAATATTCCACAGCATGGATGTACCACACTTTGGGTTGTTCAACCGTTCACCTGTTGAAGGACGTCTGGGCTGTTCCAAGTTCAGATTTCTGTATGCATGTATATATGTATGTATCTATTTATTTATTTGGAAAAATTTATTGAGGCTTCATACTTGGAGACAAACATTGCAACTTTTCAGTTTCAAGACACTGTCTAATTCTAACAGTGTTGGATTTAGTAAATTTGTTCTTATGTCCTTTATCTCTTATTCCTTATGGCTTTTAAAACTTTCATCATAAATGTCTTTATTTTCTTCTTGGATTAAAGGGTGTTAATATTTTAGTCTTTCTTGCAAGAGAATCACTCTTTTCTTCTGAGAATCTAAATAGCACTTTTTTTGTATAATCATCAGTTTATGTCTCAGTTAAATTTCGAAAGGTAGATAGGCATGAAGCAGGTAAAATACGTTGCTAAAAATATAGAAGCACAGATTGCGTTTATTTCTGTAGTCTACTTAGTTACCTTCAGGGTTAAGAGGGCGTTACTGGATTTAGCATCATCCACCAACGTACCGGGAGGGAAAAATAATTTTTCAAGAGTTCTGTAACACTTTCTTAAGTCTTAATTTATCTCAGCCAGGCTTATCTTTTGGGCATTTATGACTGGGTATTTTGTTTCTAATTCTATCCTTCTTTGGATGAACAAAGGGATATATTATATCCTATAAAAGTGAACACTCTTAAAAATGTGCCTTTCCATGACTAAATCTGAGAACAAGTATAAATTCTAAAATATAAACATGAACATAGATAGGAGGAAGAAAGGAGAACAATGAGTAGTCAAGTAAAAGAGAATTGAAAAAATCATCATAAATGTATGGATTTGTAGAACTGAAAGTCACATTAGAGACCCCCAACCCAGTGATTTTCAGAGAGTGAGGAGTTTCCAGCATCTCTCCAACAAAATGCTGTATCTGGGTTCATCAGGGTTATATGCAAGGCAGACTCAAATCAGCCAGACTTCCGAGCAGAGGTTAAACCAGGAGCCCAGGGTATGATCACCCTGGTTGTGTCAACCTGGAAATTGGGGCCAGGACAGGAGTAGAAACTTGCTAGGAACAAAAAAGCATAACAAGGAGTTTGGTTTATTAGACTTATGAGCGCCTTAAGGTAGAAAGGGATCCTCAAAGTCCTTTCATCCAGTCTCCTCCACCTGGTCCTTGAGTCTCCCTCTGCAACACGAGCTTACACTTAAATCCCTCCACTGACCATACGGAGGAAGACATTCCATAAAGCAGCTTCACCATGGTGAGTCAAAATTTGTTTCCCGCCATGAGCCGCCCACTTATCCTATACCAGCTCCTTGCAGCTTTTTGGGGCAAGTCAGTCTCTCACATACAGCAGCCATGTGACGAGCTGACTAGTGTTTCCAAAAATGAGGATAACTGCCAGCACATTGGTTGACTCTTTATATGCATTTTTCCTCTTGGCGGTCAAGGAAATCCAGAAAGAGAGGAGGACACTTACTGTGAAATCCTGTCTGTGTACTATGCTCTTCCAAATACATATCATTTTCAACTTTAAGGTAGTTTTTGAGTAGCCATGCCTGTCTTGGACTGATCTTTCTGAGAACAGAGCCATGGACATCTCAACTTTGTTGAGAGTCTTTTCATAAAATATGTTTGTTACCGAACCGGAAGTGAGTTCGCTCACCCGTTGCACAGCAAGCCAATCTCTGACACCGGGGGTGGTGGAAGAAAGTAGGAATTTTATTTTTGCACAGCGCTGAGCAAGGAGAGAGGGCAGCTAATGCTGAAATCCCAAACTCCCCGAAAAGCTAAAAGGAAGGGTTTTTATTTGGAGTTTTAGGTAGGGGAGGGGAGCATATGGCCTTGCTGGTCGGAGCTTTCCTGCCAGCCTGTCTTTGGCCTTGAGACTACTTGCAGACAGGAGGGAGCTCATGACCTTGCTGGTCAGCAGCTTTCCCACCAGCCCCTATCTCTTTGCGGGAGGAGATAGTCCAGGTGCTTGTCCTTGACGGCGTCTGTCTCCATGGAGGATAGTGGATTCTGGAGCCAGGAAGCCAGAGAGTAAGCAGGGAATGAGTGTTTTGGTTTTAACCCCATATATGCTGGGTTTAATGTGGGGAAACTGATATCAGGGTTGGTATCATGTTCATCAAAATATTTGTAGGCCACGAGGTAGGGGGAGACGGAACATGTTGAATGACAGAATCATGGTTCCAAATGCTTCAGACATCCTTGCACAAGAGACTAAATCTAACAGGATGAAATGTCAGAGCCTTTCTTAGATTGAAAGGAGTAGTTTTGAATGCAACATGGTGCATGAGATTCAGGAGGAGTAAATATAGCTAAACTTCTTGGGAAAATTTACTTCCCAACTAACTACACACACCCTCAGGTCATATTTCCCCTCAACACCTCTTCCTCAGTCATAATATTATCACCAAAATGAACCGTGTTGCTCCCGGTAGCGGGAAGAAAAAGAGATTGAGAATTGCTGGTCTAAAATAACCACTGCACATCTATCGGAAGAGATTGAAGCAGTTTGTAATGAAAAAGGCACACGTTTCACATGACCATGACCCAGTACAAGCCCACACTTACTGCCAACCTCTTATTGCCATTACGCCTTGAATGTCAACATTGATACATTAATGGAAGTGAATATTGTTAAGACTTAAAAAAGAAGCGAATTCGGCCATTTGGGACAACATGGATGGATCTGGAGGACGTTATGCTAAGCGAAGTCAGTCTGTCACAGAAGGACAGATATTGCATGGTTCCATTTATGTGAGATATCCAAAATAGTCAAGCTCAGAGAGGCAGAGAATCAAATGGTGGTTTCCAGCCATGGAGGGAAGAGGGACTAGGTAGTTGATGTTCACTGAGTATAAAGTTACAGTTATGCAGGATGAATAAGGTCTAGAGATCTGCTCTACAGCACTGCGCCTATAGTTACCAATACCATGTGGTGCACTTAACGCGCGTTAAGGGGATAGATCTCGTGCTAAGCGTTCTGACCATGGGAAAAAGCAAAGGGACTCAAGAAATCTTTTGGAGGTGATGGATATGTTTATTGCCTTAGTTGTGGTGATGGTATTGTGGGTGTATGCATATGTCCAAACTTATCAAAGTTTATGCATTAAACGTGTGCAATTTTTTGTATATTAAGCATATATCAACGAAGCTATGGGAAAAAAAAGACACCAAAATTTCACGACTTAATTTTCTTGCTAAGAACAGTTGTTTTTTTCCATCAGAAAATCTAGAAAATGTCCCATGATTCGCAGTCGGGTGGGGGGGGGGGAGGGGATAGAATATGTCCTAATAGTCTTATTCTCATGCCAAGGATCGTGTTTCACATGCAAATGTGTGCCCACCTGACCCACCATGAGTGAGCCATCACACTGAAATGCAGCTCTATCCTCCCAAGTCAGCAAAGAGAATGTGGGCCTGCCTACAGAATCGTTACCACCCAAGAGTAGACACGATGGGCTGGGTGAAGTGAGACTAACACACACAGCGTCTGCAGGCAGAGCATCACGGGACAGCTTTCTTTGAGGAAAGGAAAGCAAGAAGGACATGCCAGAGCTGATTCAGGAAGAGCTGACGGGATGAAGCCTAGCACGTCAGGAAAAGGAAATAATGTTTTCCTTCCATCTTGCAAAGTTTTACCAGGAAAACAAACTTGCCTAATTTGATAATCGCCTATTTATTAGGACAAACAATGACAAGGAAAGAGTGCTGTGTTTGATAGTGGCAGCCATTTAGCAGGGTATAAAAGGGGACCTGGGGCAAGGAGACTTCAAACCTTACAAACCCACCCTCCTGGAAACCCACCCAGAACCTCCACCCTCTGACAGCATGGTCAGCTCCTGTTGTGGCTCCGTCTGCTCTGAGCACAGCTGTGGCCAAGGCCTCTGCCAGGAGACCTGCTGCCGCCACAGCTGCTGCCAGACCACCTGCTGCAGGACCACCTGTTGTCGCCCCAGCTGCTGTGTGTCCAGCTGCTGCAGGCCCCAGTGCTGCCAGTCTGTGTGCTGCCAGCCCACCAGCTGCCGCCCCTCCTGCTGCATCTCTAGCTGCTGCCGCCCCAGCTGCTGCAGGCCCCAGGGCTGCCAGTCTGTGTGCTGCCAGCCCATCTGCTGCCGCCCCAGCTGCTGCCGCCCCTCCTGCTGCATCTCTAGCTGCTGCCGCCCCAGCTGCTGCAGGCCCCAGGGCTGCCAGTCTGTGTGTTGCCAGCCCATCTGCTGCCGCCCCAGCTGCTGCCGCCCCTCCTGCTGCATCTCTAGCTGCTGCCAGACCACCTGCTGCAGGACCACCTGCTGCCGCCCCTCCTGCTGTATCTCCAGCTGCCGCCGCCCCTCCTGCTGTGGTTCCAGCTGCTGCAGGCCCACATGCTGCATTTCTAGCTGCTGTCGCCCCATCTGCTCTAGTGGTTCTTGCTGCTGACTGCCCTGTCCTGTACCAACAATCACACTTCTTGCTGTGGTCCAACTGTGAGCTGAATCACGCGAGGCCAATTGTAAAACTTCACTTCCAACCGATTCTTAGACTGAATCTGGCTTCCAAATAGACTGGCCCCCCTCCGCCATGTTACTATTTCTCTCCCAAATGAACACAAAGTTTACATTTTCTCTCAAATCTGTCAACCAACAAACCATCCCAATTGATATATTTGTTCCCTGCCAGATTTTCTCATATGGATATGTTCCCAGATCCTAAATAAATCTTAAATTTCCAGGCATACAAGAGCATTGTGTCTCATTAATTTTCCTTCCTCAGTCGTCATCCTTAGTTGTCACTTGTTCTGTCATTCTCTGCAGAAGGCGTAGACTATAGCAAGTGATTTCCATTTTCCACCCCTAGCCCCTCAGCTCTCCGCATTCTAATATAGGAAGAGGTTTCTTAGAGCAAGCACCTGGAACTCTGCCCGAGCACTTTCTCTGGCTGAAGGAGCAAGCTCTGGGCAGGTCACCAGTAGGGGAGTTGAAGTCTCGAGGAGCAGCGCGCCGTCAGTGGACGAGAGTTGATGGAAAAATATGCCAGCTTCTTGCCCTCGAGTGGGGGCAGGTTGTACCAGTCTCCAGAGGTCCTCAGTGAGATTGAACCCAGCTGCCTATAAGAGTAATCTGCTCTTGACATCATTCTGTGTTGGCTCCTATCCCTTCTATCCCTGGGTCGATGGGTAAGAATTTTAGCAAGGAGTACAGAGTGATGTCTCTCCTCGTTTTGATTTTCGCTGTAAAAAAAAATTTACCAAGCTGTCTATAGTAATTTTCCATTGTGGTTCACACCCCATTGTTCCATTCTCATCGTTCTCATCCAGGGAGGACTGTAGTTTTGGTATTAGAGTGATCTAAAAGAGTAAAGAGAATTATCATGTTTCAATCTGAAATTACTCGAAGTTAGGTGTTTCAAATTCAAGACCATTTCCTCTATTATTTGGATGTTACCAATTATATTTTACTATTTTAGCTACTTCTGTTCCCAATTTAATATCATACAATTTGATGTAATATCGACATTTTAGGAGATGGGTCTCAAACTTGCCTGTGCCTTCAGGTTACCTGAGGAGCTTTAAAAAATTCTGACACCCAGGTCATACTCCAAGCCAACTAAATCGGAATTTTTCTGGGCAGGAGTCAGGCAACAGTTTGATTCGAATACACAGCCAACTTTGCGAACCACTGCTCTAGGGACTGAGTCTCTACACCCGTTTCTATAGCAGGAATGTACGCTGCTTTTGTAGCTGTTGCAAAGGAGTTTTCCTAATCTCCCTGAATTTATATAGAAAACTTTCCCCTAGTAATCAAAAACTCTTTCCTTTAATGTTTTTATTTTTTCCTCAGCATCTCACATATGGCAAATCAAGTGAAAATCTCTCCTCTTGGGACACCATGTTGCCTCACAATGTAATTGTTTAAGTGTCTCATGTTCTCTAGCTCTGCAAAAGCAGGCCTATGAAATAAAAACATGTAAGTCAAGTGTTTGCTAAGGAAGCTATTGTGATAAAAATATTTCAAGGGGCTTGGTCTTTAAATGAGCCTAATTAAGACATGTAAGGCTGTCACCAGAGGGTGTTCACCTGGGACTTTCCTAACTTTAACACTGAAAGTCCTCAGTTCTGTGCAAACTGGGACAGCTGGTCACCCTACCTTGAAATTGATTGGTAATAGTTGAAATCAAGCTTTGGTATTTCATTAGTGCAGCTCTGAATGAGCTAGTGATGCACACATCAACGTTAGCAATTCCCACAGATGTGTGCCAAGCTAAAGGTGCCTGACAGAAAAGAAATTACACTATTTTCCTTTGTTTGAAGTCCTAGATCAAAATGAATCTAGGGTCGGGGCTGGCCCCGTGGCCGAGTGGTTAAGTTCGCGCGCTCCGCTGCAGGCGGCCCAGTGTTTCGTTAGTTCGAATCCTGGGCGCGGACATGGCACTGCTCATCAGACCACGCTGAGGCAGCGTCCCACATGCCACAACTAGAAGAACCCACAACGAAGAATACACAACTATGTACCGGGGGGCTTTGGGGAGAAAAGGGAAAAAATAAAATCTTTAAAAAAAAAAATGAATCTATGGTCAAAAAAAGTGTTAAAGCAGTGGTTGCCTCTGTGGCAGGGGGGAGTTTACTGGGGTGACACGTGGGAAATTCTGGTATGTGGAAATGTTCTCTATCTTGATAGGTGTGAGGGTTACATGGATGTATTCATTTATTAAAACCCATCAAATAGTACACTTAGAATTTGTGCATTTCAATGTATGTAAATTTTACTTAAAACATAAAGTAAATTATAAAAAGTAAATTAAAAATAGTGACTAGAAATATTTATTTATGAATAAATCTATGTCTTTACCAAATTGGCATGTTGGCTAACTTGCCTTAAGCACAATGCTTTTAGTTAAATCACACTGCTATGAGCTCTTTCGATGTTGCTTTACCACATTGTATTACAGTTGTGTGTGTGTGGTCTTCCCACTGAACTGTAAATTCCCCATGAGGAGACTACACCACATTTGTAACTGCAGTGCCCGGCAATGTGTGTCCTTCAGATTACCCACTCAACAAATCTGCTTTATAAACAAGGCAGGAACTTGATACAGACACTTCCTCAAAGCTTGATCGAACAGAATAAAGCAGTAGGTCTCCAAATGTGGTCCTTGGACCTTCTGCATCAGCATCATTTGGGTACCAGTTAGAAATGCAGAATCTCAAGCTCCAATTTGCGATCAGAGACTCTGGGAGTATTTCCAACCATTTTTAATCTGCCCTCCAGATGATTCTGACGCATGCTCAAGTTGGACTATTGTACCTGGAGAATATGTAGAAATAGTAATTAATGTTGAATTTACTAAAATCCATTCACATGTCAAATTTATCCAAAAAAACTTGTTCTGTAGATTTCTTAGCTCTCAAGGTAAGTTCGGAAAAGTGGCACATTCTGATTATTCCCCATTTTTTTTTTCTCCTTTGAGGAAATATTTTTAATTAAGAATGAGATAAGGAATAAAAACGAGGCTGTGTCTTCCAGAAGCTAAGAGACCGGCTGGAGAGATACAACATATATGACATATAAGACAGGAACCAACAATTTAATAAACTATGTGTTATAGTAACAGGAATCATATACACAAATTGCCTGCTGGGGTTTTACAATATGGAACATGACCCAAAGTTTGAAACATCCGAGGAAATCCATTCCAGTGGTGTAGAGGTCACCAATGTCACATACACGCAGAGCTGTGCCCTTCCTCATTGTTCAAAAATGACCCCAAAAATAGGGCCTTTTCCTCTCGTCCCATGCTAGATGCCACATTATGTTGATGAGACTTCTTCCCCATTGGTCATTGGAAGAAAAGCACAACCAGTAATACGACCACCTAAGTCCCATCCTGGTAGGGGATACTGGAGGGAAGAGTAAGAAATTCAATTCCAAATGCCAAATATCACATGGCAGCCTGCTTTGGAGGAGCGTGAGGAGAGTGTGGTCTAAAATATGCCGGGGGGTGCGAATCAGGAGGAAAAGCAGATCAGATAGAATTTATCACACGTAGAAAAGAAAATTTTGTTTCCCAGTTTAAACCATTAAATAGACAAACATTATTATGTAATCTGATAATTACTTAAATGTTAAGTAAACAAAAACAAACAAAACGCGTTGACAACTCCCCCTGTTCAGGCAGAATATAAGAGGCAGTGGCACAAGAAGACTTTCAAACTCAAGAACCTCACTCTCCTGGAAACCCACCCAGAACCTCCACCCTCTGACGCCATGGTCAGCTCCTGTTGTGGCTCCGTCTGCTCTGACCAGGGCTGTGGCCAGGAGACCTGCTGCCGCCCCAGCTGCAGTGTGTCCAGCTGCTGCAGGCCCCAGTGCTGCCAGTCTGTGTGCTGCCAGCCCACCTGCTGCCACCCCAGCTGCTGCATTTCTAGTTGTTGCCGCCCCTCCTGCTGTGGTTCCAGCTGCTGCAGGCCCAGTTGCTGCATCTCTAGCTGCTGTCGCCCCAGCTGCTCCATCTCCATCTGCTGCAGGCCCCAGTGCTGCCAGTCTGAGTGCTGCCAGCCCACCTGCTGCATTCCTAGTTGCTGCCGCCCCTCGTGCTGTCTGCGCCCAGTCTGTGGCTGGGTCTCCTGCCACACCACTTGCTATCGGCCCACCTGTGTCATCTCCACCTGCCCCCGCCCTGTGTGCTGTGCCTCTTTCTGCTGCTGAATCTCTGCCTGTAATCTTTGTCACACTATGGATGTCCTCACAAGTCATATAAAATCTGCTGGAGCCAGCCAGTGACTGGGGAATGGACTCTTAGCTGTCAACTCTTCTGATTTGACATTCAGAGTTGGTATTCAGTTCTAGGAAATGACAGATGAAAGCACATTCATCAAATGATTTTAACCCAGGCCCAAATGCGTCTATTTTCAGACAAGCACTGTGGTCATCCTAATTATATAGTGATTGTGATGATCTCATGTGACATTATTTCCATATGTTGTTAATAAAAAGCCATTTCCCCTGATATTGAAATCTCCTGATTTGTTAAAGATTTGACGTGTGTGTGTGTCTTTACCTATCTCTTCACACTGAGGACCGTCTTGCTTCAAATGCAGGGAAGCGTGTTCAAGAGCAGTTACTTATCTCAGAATCGAGACTCCACTGGGCATTCGTTGCATGACATGGGCAAAGCTACTTAACCTCTTCAAGCCTCAGTTTTCTTCTCTGTGAAATGAGGGTAATGTGTTACGTCCTTCAAAAGTTCAAAGACAGTCCATGTAATGCACTTAGCTCAGGCTGGGGCGCATGATGTAAGCTCTCAATAAATATCATTTTATTGCTATTGTTATTGAAACACTACCCTGGGCTAGAACACTACCTTTGCACAGTGTTCTCTTTGACAGAACAACAAAGAAAGTGTGTATAATTGTTTCACTCTTCTCTATAACTCAAAATTAGTTGTAGTATATGTCTCAATGTCTCATAAACTCCAGTGAGTTGAACATCATAAAGTCGTCTAAATTTCACTGACAATATTTCTATTGCCAGTATATGCCCTCCTTAGTTGTGCAAATTTTGAGTGTTCCACCCAGCTCAGGGACCTTTTCCCTCCCTCTCTCCCTTCCTCATTCATTCTCTCTCTCCCTGCTTTCTTTCCTTCCTTCCTTCCTTCCTCTCTAAACATAAAACTCTCTTTCAAGACACTAAGTATACCTTCTAAATTCAGATTTCTGGAAATTTATTAAGTCCATGGGAACTTTTCTATAAAATTTTTCAAACTTTTATTAATGATGCTGAAATTTTAGATTTCCAGACTGGGACTCCTTCATAATTTTTGCATCTCACGTTATTGAGGTTTCTCCATCTTCCTGATGTTTCACTCTCCCATTTTAGACTTTCATCCCCTTTCTTGGTCTTACTTAAGAGAACATGGGAAGGACATTTCTTTGAGACTCAGTTCTCTCGTCACCAAAACTCAGGTAAGAATGATCCTCCTTAGCTGTTAAAATATGTCACAATATATACAATAATACCATGTTTATACAAATGTAAGCGTCTATAAGTTTTGGTTCATAATCTGAAGTACATTGAAAACATTTTAAATTCAAAATTTGCATACGTCAGAGTTTTATATATTAGCTGTGCTATGTTTCCAAGTAATTAACAAGTGTAACTAAGAATTGATTATTATTTCTAAAATTTAGAAAAAGTCTTAAGTTGTCAAGAGAGAAACTGGATAGAAGCACATAAAGTGGGCGTCCCCCCAACACACGTTGGGCGTTACATTGTTACTGCATTATAGAAATGTCTCACTTACATTTTCAGCTTCCCCCCTCTCGTCTTACTCTGAAATGCTCTACAGAGTACAGCCCTGTCTTTTCACGAACTAACAAACCTTTTATGCTCCCATATGTTCTTCTTTGATAACTTAATTACAGGACGCAGGCTCTGGTTTTAACATCACGCTTTATTAGCTAGAGCTAAATCAAAGTATGTAGGTTCCACACAGTCTTTTTCAATATTAAAGTATATAAGGCTTATAATTTCTTGTTTTTATGACAAGAACTGGGTCATGGCAGGAACGAGATGGTACACCGAATCTGGGTTAAAAAAAAAAAAAGGACTATTTAAAAACATATAGATAGAGTTTAGGGAAAGCAACCAGGGATGGCTCAGTACCCAGGTGAGGAACAGTTACCCCTCAGCCTGAGGCCTAGGCAATGGCTTGGGTGAAGTAGCCAAAGGGTGGCACGTGCAATTTCCCAGGATTCCTACATGTAGGCACTCAATGGCCATCCTGAGACTAACTGTCATCAGGAGAGTTACTGTGCTCTAAAAGGTCCAAAAGTGATCCAAGAGATATCATGATAGAGAAAACCACGGTAGGGATGAAGTTAGGAATGGGAAAGTGTGACCAGAGTGACTATTCTGTGGTCCCATCAACTTTACCTGAATACATAGTTGGGATGAACTTTAAGTGAATAGAGCGTTAACTAAATATGCCTTTCACTCGGTTTTATTTGGCCATGCTAAATATGTACCTTTGGAACTGCTCAAGCCCTCCTAGGTAGCAAACACTAAGCAATACTGAGTTCCATGAAAGCAACAAGACAGGACTATTCTGATTAAGGACATAGCTGAAGTAGGAAATTTAATTCCCACAAACTCCCTTTTAACAATCCTGTCTGGTCAGGATATGAGACGACAGTTCCCAGAGGTTAACAGTGGACTCTCAGTGATGAAACAAGATCAAGCCTCTGATTGCTTCAGCTGTGACTAATACATAAGACCTTTATAAGAAATGCAACCAGCATAGCAAGACTGGGATGCCATCACAGACTGGGCTAATGCATTCTTCACAATGCCAGCTCCAGATTCCAGCCGGGCGCAATTTACTTTCTCATGGCAGGAAACCCAGGATACATTTACTGCTTTGCCACACAGATATTTGAGTTCACTAGCCTATTGCCATCATCTAGTGAGGTGGTCTGGGACTTGTAACCATTAAGAGCCAATCAATATCATACATTGATGATTGCAGTACCAGTGCACGGAAACTCACTAGTGAATTAAAAAGTAAGTCCAGAAATAGACCCAAATACATAAAGGAATTTAGTACACGAAAAGGGGGCATTTTAAATCAGTGGAGGAAAAATGTATTGTTTAATAAATGACGTTAGGCTCTGTTCATATCAGATTTTAAAACATTTAAACCACATATCTTATATCTGTATAAATTCATAATGGATCAAATATTTGAAAATATAAAACATGAAACTTTGAACATAACAGAAGAAACTGTGGGACAATATTCATGCAAATTTACAATTGGAAAGACCTTTCAAAGTATAACACCGACTTCAGAAACCGTAAAAGAAAAGATTAATAAATTTGATGGCATCAAAAGTACACACCTATGTGGCAAAAACTGCATGAGCAAAGTCAAAGAAGAAAGATAAACTAGGAAAAAAATTTGAAATTCACATTATATAAAAAGGCTAATTTTTATAATATATGAAGAGCTCTTGCAAAAATAAATGGGTAAAGATTAAACCCAGTAGAAAAACGTAAAAATAGAAAGTAGGGATAATCTAGAAAATTTTCTTTACAGAAAAAGAAATCCCAATAGCTCTTAAACATCTGAAGAGCTGTTCAATCTCACAATAAGAGAAATGCAAATTAAAATCACATGGAGAAACTTTCCCCCTCCCTATCATATTGACCAAACAGATAGATAGATGTCTATATATGTAAATATATGTCTATAGATGTATCTACGTATCTGTGTAACGTGTGTATCCTTGTGTCAATAAAAATGGGGAAAAACAAGCATTCACACATTGCTAGTAGAAGTGTAAATTGGTACAATCTCTATGGAAGGTGAAATCAGCATTATCTAACAAATATTATAAATAAGTGTATACTCTTTGATTTAGCAATTCTATTTCTGTAGGAATTTATCCTACAGAAAATGTTCACACGTGTGAAATTGTGTATAAACAGGCTTATTCATTGCAGCATTGCATGTAATGTCAAAAGACTGGAAACAAACTAAATGTCCAGCAGTGGGAGATTGGTTAAGTAAATTATGGTACCTTCATAAATGGAATATTATGCAACCATAAAGGGAAAAGAATGGCAAAGCTGTGTATATGCTCTCTGAATGCTTCAAGTGAAAACAGCAAAGCTGGAAGAGCATGACTGGTGTATCACCATTTGTATGAATAAAAGAAGCAGACAAATCTTCCTGTTTGTTTCTTATGTGTTAAATATCTCCAGATGGATTCACAGAAAACTGGAAACTCTGGCTGCCTTCAAGGAGGGGACCTGGGTGGCTGTGAAGAAAGGTGGGAGGAGAACTTTCACTTTGTCTTTCGATTTTCAAACATGTGAATATGTATAATATTCAAAATGTTTAAGTTAAAATTTAAAATATAAAAGATGCAAAATATAAAGACCTTTCTCCAGAGACTATTTATTTTGTTTCATTTTTACTCTCTACTTCTTCCCTATCCAGAACAATGCTGAGTACCATTCAAACTTTTCCTGCGCTCCTTGCAAACAGGATTCTTTTCTTTTCTTATCGTAGTGATGGCAGTCTTGCTGAAGCCCATATGGATCCAGGGCTGGACACAAAGGGATTGGCAGCAACCCACAGCCCAGCTCAGCGGGCATGACCAGAGGGCTGATCCAAACAGTGGGGAGATTGGGATGGGGGAAAGGTTTCTAGCCCCTTGGGAAAATTGGTGGGCTACAGTGGCATCAAATCGTAATTTAATTACCTCATTTGAGGCAGATTTATTGAGTATGTACGTTCCTTATTTTCCAAGAGAAAAATTAAATGGTGAGCAAACACGTTTGGGGCACAGAGGTAAATTCCAAGGGAATTGTTTAAGTATTATATGTTCTTCTCCTTCACTGCAATGTAGATCACTTACCGTCTGGAAGGGACCACAGATTTCAGTCTGAATTGTTTAAGAAAAATATACAAGTGTCATAGCTAATTCTCAAAAGAGCTAGGAAAATATATGAATAGTGAATGTCAAGAGATCCTTAGGCTTGTGAAAGGGAATTTGACTGAAGTTTCCCAGAGTCCATATCCATAGACATTTGCTGACAACAGGATTTTGAAGGACTCCGTATAAGTTTCACGCACCGTATTTATATGTTAATAACGCACTCTGCTTTGATAACCTGGAGCAATGTGAGGGTAAAGACAATCGGCTTCACTGTTTTTTCAGAGGTAGTGTGTGTAGTGGTTAAAAACGTGGACTCAGTGCTGGGCTGGCTGGGATCAAATCACAGCTTTCTTACTTACTGGTTTTAATCTTCCCTATGCCTCAGTTTCTTCATCTGTAAATGGGGATTATAATGAAACTTACTGCACTGGTTGTTGGGACTAGTAAATGAGCTAATGTGTATAAAGCACTAGGACAATTGTCTAACATGCTGATTGTTGTGTTTTCTTCCAGCATCCAGTAAAGTGTTGGGGATACAGCACTCAGGCCCTGGAGAAGGAAGGAAAGAAGAACAGGAATTCCATCATCCATTGTGTTTTCATTTGCTTAGGCTCCTGAGGACAATGGGTATATTTAGCGCATAATTGTGCCAAATATCCCATTCTTGTCTTTTGATGCAAATACCCTTTCCTTATCTCTAAATGGCTTTGGTCCTTCTTTTTTAGTTCATAAATCCTTTCTGACTATTTTATCCTTTAACATTTTAAATTATTGGCTTTTGGGAGGTAGAGGGCATAAATGATATACATAGAAAGTTATAAAATACATAAAAGACAGTTAGATTGAGATGTTTTATAACTTTTATAAAAAACCTTCCTTATACCTGTTTTCAATCTGGTCCAAGTCTCTGCTGATTCCTTCTCTGGAATAACTCTGTTATGCTCATTACCATCCAGCGCGCTTCTCACTGGGCCCCATTTCAACCTTTTAACAATGTTTCTCCCAGAAATCTAAGTGTATTTCAGCATTTCTAAAGGCAGATGAAAAATTAAAATAAATTTTGTACGGCATATATATTATATTTCATCCCTGCCTTAAAGCTTTTAAAAGAGCTCCACCATTTCGTCTGGAATTCAGGGGCACACACAATCTCTCCTCGTTCTAGCAATCTCAACTTCTCTCTCACTACTTCTTATTTTATTGATGTCATAATAGTTTATAACATTGTGAAATTTCAGTTGTACATTATTATTTGTCAGTCACAATATATACGTGCCCTTTTATCCCTTATGCCCACCCCTCGGCCCCCTTCTCCTCTGGTAACCACTAATCTGTTCTTTTTGTCTATGTATTTTTCAGGGGGAGATGGGGAGGAAGATGGGCCCTGAGCTAACACCTGTTGCCAATCTTCCTTTTTTTGCTTGAGGAAGAGTGGCCCTGAGCTAACATCTGTGCTCGTCTTCCTCTATTTTGTATGTGGGACGCCTCCACAGCATGGCTTGATGAGTGGTGTAGGTCCACGCCAGGGATCCAAACCTGTGAACCCAGGCCACCAAAGTGGAGTACACCAAACTTAACCACTATGCCACTGGGCCAGCCCCTTGTCCATGTATTTGTTTATCTTCCACATATGAGTGAAATCACATGGTGTTTGTCTTTCTCTGTCTCTTGTCTTTCACTTAACATAATACCCTCAAGGTCTATCATGTTATTGGAAATGGGATGATTTTGTCTTTTTTATGGCTGAGTAGTACTCCTTTGCATATATATACCCCATCTTTTTTATCCATTCATCAGTTGACGGGCACTTGGGTGGCCTCTATTTCTTGGTTATTGTGAATAGTGAATATTGAATGTTGAGAATAATGCTGCAATGAACATAGGGATACATAAGTCTTTTTGAATAGTTGATTTCAAGTTCTTTGGATAAATACCCAGTAGGGGGATAGCTGGGTCATATGGTATTTCTATTTTCAATTTTCTGAGCAATCTCGATACTGTTTTCTATAGTGGCTTTACCAGTTTGCATTCCCACCAGCAGTGTATGAGGTTTCCCTTTTCTCCACATCCTCTCCAACATTTGTTGGTTTCTGTCTTGGTGATTACAGCCATTCTGATAGGTGTAAGGTGATATCTCATTGTCGTTTTGATTTGCATTTCCCTAATGACTGGTGGTGGTGTACATCTTTTCATTCGCCATCTGTATATCTTCCTTGGAAAAATGTCTGTTTATATCCTCTGCCCATTTTCTGATCAGGTTGCTTGGTTTTTTTGTTATTGAGTTGTATGAGTTCTGTATTTCTTGGAGATTAACTCCTCATGGGATATATGATTTGCAAATATTTTCTCCCAATTGGTGGGTTGTCTTTTCATTTTGTTCCTGATTTCCTTTGCCTTGCAGAAGCTCTTTAGTCTGACGAAGTCCCATTTGTTTATGTTTTCTTTTGTCTCCCTTGCCAGAGTAGACATGGTATCCAAAAAGGTCCTTTTAAGACCAGTACTCTTTGAGAGTGTACTATCTATATTTTCTTCTAGGAGTTTTATGGTTTCACGTCTTATCTTCAATTACTTAATCCATTTAGAGTTAATTTTTGCGTAGGGTGAAAGGTAATGGTCTACTTTCATTCTTTTGCATGTGGCTGTTCAGTTTTCCCAACACCATTTATTGAAGAGACTTTCCTTTCTCCATTGTATGTTCTTAGCTCCTTTGTCGAAGATTAGCTGTCCATAGATGTGTGATTTTATTTCTGGGCTTTCAATTCTGTCCCATTGATCTGTGTGTCCGTTTTTGTACCTGTACCATGCTGTTTTGATTACTATAGCTTTGTAGTATATTTTGAGGTCAGAGATTGTGATGCCTCCAGCTTTGTTTTTTTTCCTCAGGATTGCTTTAGCTATTCAGGGTCTTTTACTGTTCCATATGAATTTTAAGATCCTTTGTTCTATTTCCATGAAAAATGTCATTGGGATTCTGATTGGGATTGTATTTAATCCATAGATTGCTTTAAGTAGTATGCACATTTTAACTATGTTTATTCTTCCAATGCATGTGCATGGAATATCTTTCCATTTCTTTATGTCATCATCGATTTCTTTCAATAATGCCTTAAGTTTTCATTGTATAGGTCTTTCACCTCCTTGGTTAAATTTATTCCTACATATTTTGTTCTTTCTGTTGCGATTGTAAATGGGATTGTATTCTTGAGTACCCTTTCTGTTACTTCATTATTAGAGTATAGAAATGCAACCAATTTTTGTAAGCTGATTTTGTACCCTGCAACATTGCTGTAGTTGTTGATTATTTCTAATAGTTTTCCAGTGGATTCTTTAGGGATTTTTTATATATAAAATCACCTCATCTGCAAAAAGCAAGAGTTTCACTTCTTTATTGCCTATTTGGATACCTTTTATTTCTTTTTCTTGACTAATTACTCTGGCCAAAACCTCCAGTACTATGTTGAAGAAGAGAGGCAAGAGTGGGCACACTTGTCTTGTTCCTGTTCTCAGAGGGATGGCTTTCAGTTTTTCCCTATTGAGTATGATGTTGGCTGGGAGTTTAATATATATGGCCTTTATTACGTTGAGGTAGTTCCCTTCTGTACCCATATTATTGAGAGTTTTTATCAGAAATTGATGTTGGATCTTATCAAATGCTTTCTCTCTGTCTATTGAGATGATCATGTGGTTTTTACTCTTCATTTTGTTAATGTGGTATATCATATTGATTGATTTGTGGATGTTGAACCATCCCTGTGTCGCTGGTATAAGTCCCACTTGATCATGATGTATGATCCTTTTAATGTACTGCTGTATTCGGTTTGCCAATATTTTGTTGAGGATTTTTACATCTGACTTCATCAGCGATATTGACCTGTAATTTTCCTTGTTGGTATTGCCTTTGTTGGGCTTTGGAATCAGGGTGATGTTGGTCTTGTTAAATGTGTTAGGAAGTGTTCTGTCTTCTTCAACTTTTTGGAATAGTTTGAGAAGGATAGTTATTAAATTTTTTTGAACGTTTGGTAGAATTCTCTAGAGAAGCCATGTGATCCTGGACTTTTATTTTGGGGGAGGTTTTTGATTACTGTTTCAATCTCTTTACTTGTGATTGGTCTGTTCAGATCCTCTACTTCTTTTTGATTCAGTTTTGGGAGGTTGTATGAGCCTAAGAATTTATACATTTCTTCTAGATTTTCCAATTTGTTAGTATACAGTTTTTCATAGTATTCTCTTATAATCCTTTGTATTTCTGTGGTATCTGTTGTAATTTCTCCTCTTTAATTTCTAATTTTATTTATTTGAGTCTTCTCTCTTTTTTTCTCTGTGAGTCTGCCTTAGGGTTTGTCAATTTTATCTTCTCAAAGAAGCAGCTCTTAGTTTAAATGATCTTTTCTACTATTTTTTTCTGTTTCAATTTCATTTATTCCTGCTCTGATTTTCATTTCCCTCCTTCTGCTGACTTTGGGCTTTGTTTGTTCTTCTTTTTCTAACTCTGTTTGGTGCAGTTGAAGATTGCTTATTTGAGATTTTTCTTGTTTGTTAAGGTGGGCCTGTATTGCTATGAGTTTCCCTCTTTGGATTGCTTTTGCTGCATCCCATATGAGTTGGTATGGTGTATTTTCATTTTCGATTGTCTCCAAAAATTTTTTGATTTCTCCTTTTATTTCTTCAATGATCCATTTGTTGTTCAGTAGCATGTTGTTTAGTCTCCACATATTTGTCACTTCCCCAGCTTTTTTCTTGTAGTTGATTCTAGTCTCATAGCATTAAGTTCAGAAAAGATGCCTGACATGATTTCAATCTTCTTAAATTCATTGAGGTTTGCCTTGTTTCCCAACATATGGTCTATCTTTGAGAATGTTTCATGTGCACTTGAGAAGAATGTTCATTCTGCTGGTTTTGGATGGAGTGTTCTATATATATCTATCTGTTCTGGTTTTTTGTTTAATTCCACTATTTCCTTGTTGAATTTCTGTCTGGATGATCTATCCATTGATGTAAGTGGGTGTTAAGGACCCATACTATTATTGTTTTGCTGTTAATATCTCTTTTTAGGTCTGTTAATAGTTGCTTTATGTACTTTGGTGCTCCTGTGTTAGGTGGATATATGTTTATAAGTGTCATGTCCTCTTGGTGGAGTGTCCTTTTTTTCATTACATACTGCCCCTCTTTGTCTCTCATTGTCTTTTTTATCTTGAAGTCTACTTTGTCTGATATAAACATGACAATGCCTACTTTCTTTTGTTTTCCCTTAGCTTGGAGTATTGTCTTCTATCCCTTCACTCTGAGCC
The DNA here is from genome assembly GCF_041296235.1 of Equus asinus. Classification (NCBI taxonomy): domain Eukaryota; kingdom Metazoa; phylum Chordata; class Mammalia; order Perissodactyla; family Equidae; genus Equus; species Equus asinus. The sequence continues at coordinate 40,753,443 of NC_091802.1, read as the reverse complement.
TGTGTTTTTCTTTAGAACTGAGTTGTGTTTCCTGGAGGCAGCATATTGTTGGGTCTTGTTCTTTAATCCATCCAGCCACTCTGTGTCTTTTGATTGGAGAATTCAATCCACTTACATTTAGAGTGATTATTGATATATGAGGGGTTAATACTTCCATTTCATCACTTGTTTTCCACTTGTTCTGTATTTCTCTTGTTTATCATCCCATGTTTCAGACTGCCAATTCAGCGTGGTGGTTCGCTATAATGGCTTTCTCAGTTTTTGCTTTATTTATCATTTCTGTCTCTGCTCTGATTTTTCATTTAGTGTTTATTTCGTTTAGTGTTTGTATAAAAGATCTCGTAGATGAGACAGTCCATTTTCTGATAGCCTCTTATTTCCTTAATCTAAGCAGTTTCCATACCTTTCCTCTTCCCCATCTGAGTTATTGTTGTCATAACTTATTCTGTTTTGTGTTGTGAGTTTGTGGTTAAAATGATGTGATTATAGTAATTTTTGATGTTTTCTTTTCCCTTATCTTTAATGTTATAATTAAGGTTTTGCTAACCTGTTCTGATAGAGAGCTGCAATTTTCTGGTTTTGTCTTTCTATTTATCTCCTTGCTCAAGGCTTTGTACACACTTTTTTTTTTTTTTTTTTTGGATAAGAGGGCCTTCTTGATCATTTCTTCTAGGGGGTGTCTTGTGGCAATGAACTCCCTCAGTTTTTGTTTATCTGGGAAATTTTTTATTTCTCCATCACATCTGAAGGGTATTTTCATTGGATAGGGTATTCTTGGCTGAATCTTTCCGTCTTTCATAATTTTGAATATGTCATTCCACTCTGTCCTAGCCTCTAAGGTTTCGGCTGAGAAATCTGCCAAAAGCCTGATAGGAGTTTCTTTGTAGGTTATTTTCTTCTGCCTTGCTAACCTTAATATTTTTCCTTTGTCATGAACTTTTGCCAGTTTTACTAATATATGCCTTGGAGAAGGTTTTTTTCACATTAATGTAATTAGGAGTTCTATTAGCTCCTTTTACTTATAATTCCAGCTCCTTTCCCAGGTGTTGGAAATTCTCAGCTATTATTTCTTTGAACAAGCTCTCTACTCCTTTCTCCCTCTCTTCCCCCTCTGGAATATCTGTAGTTCTTACATTGGATTTCCTAATTGAGTTGGCTATTTCTTGCAGAATTTCTTTGTTTCTTTTTAGTCTTAGCTCTCTTTCCCCTCCTCCATCTGGAGCATTTCTATATTTCTGTGCTCTAAATTACTAATAGTTTCCTCCATAATATCAGCTGTGTTATTTAAGGACAGTTTTTTCTTTATGTTGTTCATGGTTTTTTTCATCTCCAATATTTCTGATTGGTTTTTCTGTATAGTTTCAATCTCTTTTGTGAAGAATTCCCTCTGTTGATTAATTTTATTCCTAATTTCATTGTCTTGTCTTTCTGAGCATTCTTGTAACTAGTTGAGGTTTTTATGATAGCTATTTTGAATTCTTTGTCATTTAGACTCTAAACTTCTGTGCCTTCAGTATTGATTTCTGGGTGTTTCCTTTTTCTTTCTGGTCTGGAGTATTAATATACCTCTTCATACTATTTGATGGAGTGGATTTGTGCCTTCACATAGTGGCAGTATCTGATCACAGAATCCACCTGCCCACCACTGGAGGAGGGTGGTGGGGCCAGGAGCTGTGTGTTCTGAACCTGCCACAATCCCTGGTAGCTGTACTTGTCTGAGCCTGGGCCACTCCTTGGGACTGCAGTGGCACTGTGGCCTCTCCCACCAGATGGGAAGCAATGATGTGCGGGCTCAGGTCTGCTGCCATCTGTTCCTGCAGTCCTGCTGTGGTGTGCGCCCACCTTGGGGGCCACAGTGGTACTATGTGTGTTTGTGGCAGCTGGAAAATTTTTCACCTGGTCACATAGATCTGCTGCTGCCTCCTCTTAAGGTGGCTCTGGCCACTGTGCTTGATGGATGGGGCTTCCCCATGGGGTCCAAGCCTAGGCCACTCCTTGGGACCACAGCAGCACTGTGGGCTCTCTCAAGGGATGGGAAAGTAGTCATGTGGGGGCTCAGGGCTGCTGTTGCCCACTCCCACAGTCTCACCAAGATGTGGTCCCACCTTTAGGGCAGCAGCCTTACAATGAGTGTTTGCAGCAGCTGGGAAGTCTTTTGCCCAGGTGCACAGATCTGCTGCTGCCTCTTCCTAGATTGCAATGGCCATTGTGCTTTGCAAGTGGGGCCTCCCCACTGGTCTGAGGCTGGGCCACTCCCTGGGAGTGTGGTGGCACTGTGGATTCTCCCATCAGATGGGAAAGTGTTCATATGGGGGCTCAGGGCTGCTGTCACCTGTTCCCAGAGTTCCATCAAGTCATGCTTCCACCCCTGGGGCCACAGTGGTACTATGGGCACTCCAGTTAGGAGAACAGTCTCACACACACATAGGGCTGCTGGGGAGCCAGAGAGTGCTCATCCATCTCCACCACCTCCTTGGGGGTAGTCCATCCACCTTCAGATGCATAGCTGTGTGGGTCTCTCAGGCATTCTGTTGTGCTGAGAAGTTGGGGGATAGCAGAAAATGCAAAATATTCAAATTTCCCTATCTGAATGACTTTTGTGGGATGTGTCTTTGACAGCATGGTCTAGAGCACTTCAATAAATTCTTCGAGGAATGTGGGGACTGATAAGAAGCCAATTAATGAACTATTTTGGTTCTTAGGTAGACTCAGAATACTCCTTAATTCCTGTGAACTCAATCCTAGGGAAAAAAGGTAAAAATAAATTTCTGATGAATTCATGCTGGTGAACATAGGAGAAATATTTACAAAGCTTTTTACTAAATGTGTATTTTAAGAGTTATAGGGCTAATAAATAATATAGTGGTATTAAACTATGAGTGTGTTTAACTTCCACAAATTCTGCGACATGAATAATATTGATAAGGAGAAACAAATTTAACGTGTGTAGGAGCATTTTTCCTCAAGGCACAGAGCTGCTGATGGATTTGAGATGGTAGATGAGAACTGGTTTCACCTTCAGTTGGTCCCAGCATAAAAAATGTTTTGTTCTATTTCTTTTGAGGGCCTCTATCAGTGCTTTTTTTCACAATAAAGAAACATTTAAAGAAAAAGAATATAAGTGGAAGAATTGGGCAGAAAAAGACCCCTGTAATCATTTGCAGATAATATGATTGCTTTCATGGAAAATTCAGAAGAATTAAACTTATACTGAGTTGGTGTGTATGTTAGCTATCTAATGCTGTATAACAAATTATTGCAAAATTTAGCAGCTTAAAACGAGAAGTTTATTATCTCATACACTTTCTGAGGTTAGAAATCCAGAAATGGCATGTCATGGTCTCTTATGAAGCTGCAGGCAAGCTTTTGGTCAGGGCTGCATTCATATGCAAGGGGGAAAGTCCACTTCCCAGCTTACTCACATGGCTGTTGGCAAGAGGCCTCAGTTCTTCACCTTATGGCTTGCTCATACAACATGGCAGCTGGCTTTCCCTGGAGTGAGTGATCTGAGAAAGTGAGAGAAACAGAAGGAAAACCCAATATGGAAGCCACAATCTTCCTATAATAATCTAATCTTGAAAGTGTGACACCCTCGATACCACAATATTCCATTCATTTGAAGTGAATCAAGATGTTCAGCTCACACTCAAGGGGAGGAGATTACACAAGGACATGAGTGCCAGGAGGCAGAGATCATTGGGGGTCATCTTAGAGGTTGCCAAACACAATATATGAGAGAGGTGCTTACAAATCTAAAATGGGCCTTAATCCCATGGTCTATATATGGATTCCAGGGGTCATAGGATGTTAAGTATCTAAAGAGAAGATGTCTGTGACCTGAGCTGTTGGATACTCCAACATTTGTCAGTTGAAAGAGGAGCAGCAGCAATCACAAGAGACTAGAATGAATAGCTAGAGAAGTAAGAAGACAATTAGTAGAGGGCAGGGCCCAAAAGAGAGTGGTTACTTGAAAAATTAAAGGGCGGAATTCTATTTCCAGCTATGACAAAGCAGCTGGTATCAGACCAAACTCCTCAATGAGGGTAACTATGAGAGTTGGATAAAAGTGAGAAAATAGTTGTTGGTAAACATTGGGAATTGACCAACGCAGGCAGGAGTTGAGGGCCCCTCATCTAAGAATATTAAATCCTTTTTGGTGGAAGAAGAAATTACCAAAGCCTCTACAATTTGTCATATATATAATGTCTGGAATTCAATTAAAAAAAATACCAGGGATGTCAGAAGAAAAGAAGCAAAAAAATCACTAAAAACAAGAAAAAGAAAAGACAATATAAATAGACCCAAAGATGATCCATATAAAGCTGTTAACACTAACTTTAGAATAACTATGATTAATGTGTTTGAAATAATAGGTAAAAAATGGTGAATTTCATCAGAGAACTGGAATCTGTAAAAACCAAAAAAACCAAAAGTCCGCTGAAAAACCTAGAACTGAAAAACTCAAAAACTGAAATTCAGAATTCAATGAATGGGTTTAATAGATTAGACAGAACAGAAGAGAGGAAGAGAAAACTGGAAACAGAAAATATGCACATTGAAATGCAGAGAAAAAGAGGTAAAGAGAAGAGCATAGGACACATGTGGAGCACACTGAAAAGGACTAACGTACACGGAAACTGGAGTCCCAGGATGAGAGAAGAGAGAAGAGGGCAGAAGCCATAAACAGAGAGAGTCTGGTGGGCAATTTGACAAAACTGATAAAAGACTTCAAGCCACAGATTCAAGATCCTCTTTTAACCCCAATTTATTCAGTCTCCTTCAGAATCTACAATTATGTCAGTTCTTGGGGGAATATTCCGTTTTCCTATAGGCACTGTGCCACTCATGGTGGATTATTTTCTTGTATACTTTATAAAATTTTCCCCTGTGAACGTCCCATGCAGTCTATTGTGGTTTCTTAGAGGGGGGTGTTCTCCCCACTTCAAGACATGCCAACAGTCAAGAGGAAAGGTGGTAGGAGAGAAATGGTTTTTTATTACAGCTTGCTAGCAAGAGAGAAGATGGCCAACTAATGTCCGAAAGAATCATCTTACAGAACAAAGACTACAGGCCTGGTCTATTGGTGGGGCAGCTTGTCCCTGGGTGGGGCCTCCATCAGATCTCCAGGGTGGGGGCAGACGCCTGGTCTTAATCCCCAATGGTCTTTTGTTTAACTGGATATGCATCAGAGACCAGAGGAACGCTGCCCCTATATGCTGATCTTTCAGTTGTAACTGATCATGGCTATCATCATAGACTCTCTGCCTAGGGGTCATCAGGTTCCTAGAGAACTCAAAAGAACAAAGTTATCATCTTATCACAGTTGGGAGGGGCCATAAAATCTATAGAGCCTGCAAATCCCCTGGAGACAGACCCTTAATTATCTAGGTAAACTAAAGCACAGATTCAAAGGGGCTGGTGAGTCAGGGTTAGTTAATCAGAAGCCGTTCAAAGTTACAGTATGCTTTCTTTTCTACAATATGGCTTCCCTCATGTCAACCTTGTGTTGAGCCAGTATCATTATGGGAGTTATTTCTGTGTGCTATGATTTTTGCTTCTGCTTCTGATGACTTCAAGGACATTCACTATTTTGTAATAGTTTCTCTCCTCGAGATTCCTTCACTATGCATAGAGTGTAAATTAGAAAGCTTGATGCGGGGCCGGCTCCGCGGCTGAGCGGTTAAGTTCGCGTGCTCCGCTGCGGCGGCCCAGGGTTCGGATCCTGGGCGTGGACATGGCACCACTCGTCAGGCAACGTGGAGGCGGCGTCCCACATCCCACAACTAGAAGGACCTGCAACTAAGATACACAACTGTGTACAGGGGGCGTTTGGGGAGATAAAGCAGAAAAAATATATTCATATATATATTAAAAAAAGAAAGCTCGATGCTGCTGTGGTTTAGATGTTCACAGCCGCCTCCATTACCACTTATAATGCCTTGTTTCTGGAAAATGAGAGTTTTTTCTCTTTTTTCAAGTTCAGCTAGGTAATTGAAATACTTAAAAAATATTTTTCAAGCATTTCTATTTGCTTGTGTCAGAAGGTAAACTTGTCCATATTGCCTTAATCAGCCATGTTGCCAGAAGTCCTTAATTGTCAGGGATTCAGGAAAGATGAAAGATTTACAGCATTAGTTAGAAACATTAAAAAGTGTCCCTATAGTAGAAGCTCCTATAAGGTAAAGTTTATCATATACTTCAGCATTTCCCCCAAAGACACACACTACTCATTCTTAATATATTAACACTAGGAAGTTTTTTCAATCCCAATCCCCTTGTGTATTTTTAACGTTTTATTTTTGAAAAAAATATCAAACTTACAGAATAGTTCCAAGAGAAATACAAAGTACTCCCTTATACCATATAGCTTTCACCTAGATTCAACATTTTGCCATATTTTCTTTCCAATAGATAGATATAGGTGGCAGTAGCGGGGGAGAGAGAGATAATAGACTTATATCCTAAGAGCAAAGACATTTTCTTGCATGACCACAGCACCGATATTAATTAAATTAAATGCTGATGAGGTACTATTATCTAGTATACATTTCATGTTTAAATGTTGCCAGCTGTAACAATACTGTCCTATAGAAATTCTTATCCATACCCATGCGTTGCATTTAGATATCGTGTCTCTTTCATTTCCCTAAATCTATAACAGTTCCTCTATCTGTCTTTATATCAGATGATTCGGATATTTTTTAAGAGAACAGGCCAGTCATTATGTGGAGTATTCCTCAGGCTGTGACTGTCTGAGGTTTCCTCACAATTAGATTCAGGTGAAGGATTTTGATAGGAATACTACAGAAACGCTGTGTTCTTTCAGTGTCTGACTTAAGGAGACACCTGTCTGTTTGTCCCATCGTTAAGGCTGTGTTCCCAAGTTTCTCCACAGTAAAGTTAGCATGTTTCCCTTTGAAACTAATAAATAATTGATGGGGAAATATTTTGAAAGTGTGCAAATACCCTGTTCCCCAACAAACTTTCACCCAATAGTTACAGCATCCTTGACGCTATTTACTTGAATCAAGTTTTATTAGGAGGGTCGTAAATGGTGATTTTATAACTCTATTTTTCTTTCTACAATTATTAGTTGACATTCTACTGCCATAGATAAATTTCTAATCTTCCTTTTTTATGTCTTTATTTAATTATTCTCAGAATGGACTCATGGATTCTTATTTTCTTTCACGGGCTAAACTCCATTACTACCAGTGTTCATTTTGGTGCTCAAGTTGTCCCATATTGGGCCAGTGAGAGTCCCTTCAAGCTTGCTCCACATACCTTTTAGTATTTAAAAACAATGAGTCATTGCTAACGGTTTCAAATTGAACACAGGAAGTAGCGCTTAGCCCACACTTGGAAGCAGCCAGAGAGTCCACTGTCCACTGAGTATTCATGACTCACTGATGGGCTGTCTTCCTCGTGGCACATAAATAACTCACAGAGATGATCACTTTTCTATTTGCCTGCTATAATTCTGCTTCTCGTTTGAGATCAAAAGAGATCTTGGCATCATAAGAACAATTCATCCAAACAACATTGTGGACGGATACACAGATCACAGGTAAATCCCAGTGACTGAGGCCACATGACGGGCCGTCCTGACAAACAAGGAAATAGGAAAGGCAATTCTGAGAAACACCAAATAGAAATCTTGAAACACCAGGAAAAGGAAATCTTATTTTTCTTGACCTTAGAATGTTTAACCAGAGAAACACAATGATCTAACTTAATGACTAATATTGCTTTAGGAAAATAAACTAGGAAATGGTCCAGGAAATGGACACAGCAGCCTCAGCAGAGTATAAAAGAGGACAAGCAGCAGAAGGATTTTCAAATTCATTAAGCTCACTCTCTTACTAGTATCAGAATCTCCACCCTCTGACACCATGGTCAGCTCTTGTTGTGGCTCCGTCTGCTCTGACCAGGGCTGTGGCCAGGAGACCTGCTGCCGCCCCAGCTGCTGTCAGATCACCTGCTGCAGGACCACCTGCTACCAACCCACCTGCAGTGTGCCCAGCTGTTGTAGGCCCCAGTGCTGCAACTCCAGCTGCTGCCGCCCCAGCTGCAGTGTGTCCAGCTGCTGCTGCCCCAGCTGCAGTGTCTCCAGCTGCTGCAGGCCCCAGTGCTGCATCTCCAGCTGCTGCCGCCCCAGCTGCAGTGTCTCCAGCTGCTGCAGGCCCCAGTGCTGCATCTCCAGCTGCTGCCACCCTTCTTGCAGTGGATCCAGTAGCTGTGGCTCCAGCTGCTGCCGCCCCAGCTGCAGGGTGTCCAGCTGCTGCCGCCCCAGCTGTGGCATCTCCAGCTGCTGCCGCCCCAGCTGCAGGGTGTCTAGCTGCTGCCAGCCCTCTTGCTCCGGTTCTAGCTGCTGCGGCTCCAGCTGCTGCCGCCCCTCCTGCTGTCTGCGCCCAGTCTGTGGCCAGGTCTCCTGCCACACCACTTGCTACCGCCCCACCTGTGTCATCTCCACCTGCCCCCGCCCTGTGTGCTGCCCCTCCTCTTGCTGCTGAGCCCTCGGCCCTGTGACCACCATCTGTTTACCTCTGTCCTCACAGACGTAGACCCTACTGTTATGCTGACCATTAGGACACATGGATTGTGGTTGAGGTCACTTGACTGAATTGGGCCTCAGGATTCCATTGGGGAACAGGGTCACACTGTTGCAGGAGACAGATATGGCCTGGAGCACTCATGCATAACAGTTTACCCTTCAACCTGACCATGGTGAAATCATTGTCCTGACTTCTTTTTTCCTGGGCTTTTCTGTACCCTGATCTATTTCTGTACCAAAGTAAAGTGACCCTTCCTGGCATTAAACATTCCACGTGACTGTGGCTCCCTGGAGATGTTGTCTTCAGTTTCTAGACATGTGTCTCTGACCTGCTCCTGCAGGACTCACAACATGGTCTTATCACTTCTCCGTAAATGGTTCATTATTCACTGCCTGATTTATTCCTAGATGTGTCCTTAGTTCATGAGCAAATCACCTAAGACTATGAATCTGTCCTAGGAAAAGAACAAAGGAGTGAAAACTGGGAGTTTGGCGGAGTCCGTGTCAATAAAAGTAAAAAGAACACAATACATGCTTTGTGGTCACATCCGCTGTTGTAGCTGTATTGTGCTGTTTAGCACCGTCTGCACGTTTGTCTTCAGACTCGTGCTCTATGATACGGGTGTCATCCATGCAGCAAAGCAAGTGTACGCTGATTCTGCCCCTATTTACAATAGGACCTTAGTCCTCACTCATTTTTGCTTTTGATAGGAGATTTCAAATCCAAATACACTGCAAAGGCAGACAGGCAACCTAGAGGAGTGAAGCAGATCCTTCATAAGACAGTGTGCTTGGTGGAAACTGTGGCATGACCACAGCAGACAGCAGTATTGACTTCCTGTCGGGTGTTTCTGTGTGGAAACGGGAGTCAAGTGTTTTCACTAAAAAGTGAGTCTGCTTTCATTGATCCTTCCAAATGCCAAAATCTTCACTCATTCATTTAAAAAGTATTTATTGAGCATTCATGATGTGGAGACACTGTTAAAGGTGCTGGGGTAACAGCGGAGAGCAACACACACAAAACTCTCTGCACTAAGGGAGCCACCATCCTACTGGAGGTTCTCAACAAAAGGCACTGGTGTGTTTACTTTTCCATATTTTTCTAGACATTTGTCCACTCAGGTTTGTGCACTATATTTCCCCCTGTGCTTTATTTATATGAATGAGACTGAGCTTCAGAGCTTTTCTTTAGGTGCAGGTATTTGTGACTCAAATGGGGACACAGTCCCCTAAAAGATAGTTTTACTAAGGATAGTTTACTTACTCCACAATCTGAGAGCCCCACCAAAGCTGCCTAGTTTGGAGAGGGAGCTACCGGGCTGGCTCGCTGAAGAGGAAGAAAATGGAGATAAATCATCAGTTACTCACTTGGGGTGAGAACTAGACAGAAATTTGGGTTCCCATACTCAAAACAACTCCTGAAACTAATAACTGAATTAACAGAGACATGACATATAAGGTCAGTGTACACAAATTAACTGTATTCTTATACACTAGCAACAAACAATGACATAATTAAATTTAAATGAGAGCAGTTCCATTTACAAAGGCATCAAAAACATAAGATGCTCAGAGAAAAATATACAAAAATGTGGAAGAACTCTGCCTGCAAAGCTGCACCATTGTAGAAAGAGAAATCAGGAAAGATCTAAAGGAATGGAGACACACAGTCCCTTCCTGGACTCATGCACTCAATATCGTTAAGATGCCAATTCTTCGTCAATCAGTCTAAAGATTCAATGCAATCGCAATCAAAATCCCAGTACGCTGTTTAGTGGATGCTTAGAAGCTGATTTTAACATTTGTGTGGAATTTCCAAACCCATCTTGAAGACTGAAATGAAGAAAGATACAAAGGGATTTTGCAGGAAGCAGTGACAGAGAAAATACACAGAGAATATCTATAATAAATCTTCAAAGAAGAAAAATAAAGCTATGAAACAGAATGAATACTAAGTACTGAAATTCAAATAAAAGTTCACTTGTACACACCTGGAAAAAGCAGCCCCCCAATGCTCAAAATTGAGACATAACGTTATAAAAGTATTGGACTTTTTTAGAAAGAGAAACTCAATGAAGATCTAGACAAAATCTCCATGTCAGTTATAAGGAAAGGGGAAGTGGATTGTGTTCACACTTTTTGATGGCAATACTTTATGCTAGAAGGTAATGGACTAACTTTTAAAGACACTTAAGAAAGGAAATACGAGCCAAGGATTTTCTATCTAGCCCAACTGAACTCCAGCTATAAAGGCCACAAAAAACTCCTGTGAACACGAAGGACCTCAGTGAATGTTCTCCCCGTGGGCCTGTCCTGAGGAATTTACTCGTGAACGAGCTCCAACCAACCAAAATGACTGAAGATACTGGAGGGACATCTACACGAGGACTAGCAGAGGGCGTTCTATATACACACATGCACATGTATGGATGCACATCTAATATGCATCCATATTATTCATAGAACTAACATTGAGTGTGGAACATGAGAGAGGCAATGTGATGTGTAATGGCCATGTACTGACCATGCAGATGTAGGACAATTACCAAAAAATGGAGGGAAAGGAGAGAGAATACATAATATAGAAAATATTGCTGATTGCTTATGAGTGTTAACGGGGAGTTTAACTACGATGCTGAAGGAGTGGGGGAGGAACAGTAAGCAGGTAATTTCAGTGTTTCTGAGGGTACAGAATCAATGGACAAAAGCCAAAAAATCAGACTCATAGGGTATTATATAAAAACATGCATATGAAGATAACTTAATACAAGATACAAATCTCCCTGAGTACCAAAGACATATTGAGAGAGAGAATAAAACAAATAGCGCAAGATTAGATACAGAGGTACAGTGATAGAGATGTAAGGATTTAACATACATATTATATATAATACTAATTCACACATGTTATAATCACTAATATTATATCTATCATTATTTATTGTATTACATATGTATATCACTATATATATAATAAAACTACACAACTAAAGCCAAACATATTGATCAATGGTCGTACCAACACATGTAAGAGGCTCAACTCACAGGTAAAAAGAAAGAGATTTGCAGATTGACTGAAAAGTAAAAACCCACCACTATGCTGTAGACACAAGATACAGCTAAAACAACCAGCTTCAGAGCGCTAAAAGTAAGGGAATAGAAGAGGTTATATCACAGAAAATGCAAATAAAAGAAAGCAGGGGTCCCGATTTTGTTATCAAACAAGTTAGAGTCACACAAAAAGCGTCACAGGTGACGACGTGGGACACTTTCTCATGGGAAAGGCTCAATGAAAATATAACTACACAGCTCGACTCCAGAAGCAGAGACCACAGGTGATGCAAGAATAGAAGAGAGATGAACCAGCAACTGAAGACTTTAGCACACTTTGTATTTAAAGCACGAAGATGAAGAGAAAAAATAAGAATAGGAAATAACTAAACAAAATCAATAAGGTAGATCTCATAGATACACATTGAACTCTCAATCCTCAAAATAAAAAACACACTTCCTGTTTTCCAGGCACAATATTATTTTAATAGTGAACGCCTGGAAACAACCCAAATGTCCATCTACAGGAGACTGGCTAAATAAGCTGTATGATGTCCGCAGAATGGACTCCATTGTGGCTGAGAATGGAATGAAGGATATCCGAACATACCACTGTGAGCTGAGCTCCGGGATCAATTGTTAAGTGAAAAAAAGCCACTTAGAGCAAAGTGTACAGTATACAACCATTTATCTAAGAAACAGAGGTGATACAGGAATGCAATTATATTTATATTTAAAATACACAAATATATTTATATTTAAAATAGCAATGGGAAGGAAAATGTTAAATTATAAATATGACCATCTATGGGGGAGGGCGGGCCTACAAGGAAGGAACAGGAATAGGAGAATTCCTTAAACGTGGTCCCCTTCAGAGAATTTACTTTGGAAACAAAGATATTTGGCACAATTCCAAAATATAATTTAAAAAGTGATTTCTAGGAATAAAAAGGAAACACTGATGGCGTCCTCCGCTCCACGCATGATGATAACAACATGTGGTTCAAGTGTCAACTCAGGTGTTGACCATCCAGCTGGAGACGGACAGGCAAGTGGGTTTAGGTTAGAACCTGACGTGTGAAGTCTGAGACTTCCACAATGTGATAGCAAGCATAAAGGGGGAGGAGCGGAGGTTTAGAAAAACGTATGTCAAGGAAAACATGGGAGAAGGAGACATCCGGGCTGGTACTTAAAGGAATGGTAAGAAACTGCTGAGATGAAGTAGGAGAAGAAGCATTCTAACAGGATAAAACAGCGCAACCGAAGGTGTGGAGCTGGTACTGCTTACCCTTCACAGACTGACAGGATCTAACAACTTAACGCACTTCTGTGTGACTCTAAGAGAATAATGAGCAACTCACTGTTCTTTGAGAGGAAAGACCAAGGCAATAACTACAGAGCATTCAGCAGAATGTCTGGCACGTGGCAGCACTCACAAACAGTAGCTGTTTATATTGTCTCACTTTTAACTGAAAGTACATACGACTCATACACATAACGCTCATTTTGGACCCTAATATTCTGATGCTTTGAATATTTGCCAAAGTTGTGCCTTTTAATATATCTTAAGTGCCTACAGGACAAAGAGTAAGGCTTATCTGTTTATATCCTCTTTATCTAAGCAGATGACTTGAATTCAAATTACTGAAGGAGTAAAGAGAAAATGCTTTAAATGAAACCTTCCACATAATGCAGAAGGCATTGCATCTGTTGGCCCATCAAAAGGTACGTCAAACCCACTCGCGTTTAGCCTACTGTGTGTGAAGATTTCTGGGGAAAAAGTTTGTCTTTGTAAGGAAAAGTCTGCCCATTGGAAGGAGTGATTAAAAACTAACTCTTGAGGAGGATCATTACAGCGAGATTGGGATGACTTTGTAACCTCCTGACCCTCCAGTCATCCAGGAAACACACTCCAGTCTCCCCTCATTGTACAAGAGTATAAAGGCCACCAGAACCCCAGATCACAGATCTCCCCGTTGTGCACAAGCAACCCCAACAGCGAGTCTTTCCCCCTGTTTCCTTATCAGCGCTCCACCGGACTGCAGCAGGCATTTTTCCACTTTGACATAAAAAGAGACTTGGCCTTGCGATAACCATCCTCAAAATATTATCTAGAATCATGCAAAGGCATAAAGATACTTGCACCCTATGTTCATTGTGGCATTATACACAATAGCCAAGACTTGGAAGCAACCTAGGTGCCCATCAAGGGATGAATGGATAAAGAAGATGTGGTATTTATACACGATGGAATACTACTCAGCCAGAAGAAATGACGAAATCCAGCCATTTGTGACAACATGGATGGACCTTGAGGGTACTATGCTGAGTGAAATAAGTCAGTGGGAGAAAGTCAAATACCGTATGATCTCACTCATAAGCAGAAGATAAAAACGACAAAAAAAAAAAAAAACCACATAGCATTGGAGATTGGACTGGTGGTTACCATTGGGGAAGGGGGGGGAGGGCAAAAGGGGTGATTAGGGTCATATGTGAGGGGATGCACTATAATTAGTGTTCGGGTGGTGAACATGATGTAAGGTATACAGAATTTGAAATATGATGTACGTCTGAAAAAATAAAAATTAAAAAAAAAAGAAAAGGAAAGAGTGACACATGTAAAAACCCTGTTGATATGATATTGTCAACTTGGAAGACACATTAGGCAGAGGAGGAAACACGAAAGTGGTTTCACCTGGCTTACCAAGATTCAATGAAACAATGCAGAAGAAGGAAACGAAGCTTTTCTTAGATGTTGGCATGTTTAACCTGATAAACACAATTATTAACTCAGTAATAGTAATTAACTCCCCAGCAGGAAAAACAACAAGGAAAGCCTGTTACTCATGGTAACATCAGCTACTCAGCGGAGTATAAAAAGGGAGCGGGATGGGAGACTCTCAAACTCAGGAAACCACTCTTGTGAAACCCACTCCTCACCACTTGAGGAATCCCGGGCCTTCCACTGACACCATGGTCAGCTCCTGTTGTGGCTCCGTCTGCTCTGACCAGGGCTGTGGCCAGGAGAGCTGCTGCCGCCCCAGCTGCTGTCAGATCACGTGCTGCAGGACCACCTGCCTCCGCCCCAGCTGCAGTGTGTCCAGCTGCTGCAGGCCCCAGTGCTGCATTTCCAGCTGCTGCAGGCCCCAGTGCCAGCAGTCTGTGTGCTGCCAGCCCACCTGCTGCCACCCCAGCTGCAGTGTGTCCAGCTGCTGCAGGCCCCAGTACTGCATCTCCAGCTGCTGCCGCCCCAGTTGCAGTGTGTCCAGCTGCTGCCGCCCCAGCTGTGATGTGTCCAGCTGCTGCAGGCCCCAGTGCTGCATCTCCAGCTGCTGCCGCCCCAGCTGCAGCGTGTCCAGCTGCTGCCAGCCCCAGTGCTGCATCTCCAGCTGCTGCCAGCCCTCTTGCTCCAGTTCTAGCTGCTGCGGCTCCAGCTGCTGCCGCCCCTCCTGCTGTCTGCGCCCAGTCTGTGGCCGGGTCTCCTGCCACACCACTTGCTACCGCCCCACCTGTGTCATCTCCACCTGCCCCCGCCCTGTGTGCTGCCCCTCCTCTTGCTGCTGAATCTCTGCCCTGTGACCACCATCTGTCTACCTCTGTTCTCACAGATATAGACCCTACTGTTATGCTGACCTTTAGGAAACAGGGAGTGTGGTTGAGGTCACTTGACTGAACTGGGCCTCAGGATTCCATTGGGGAACCGGGTCACGCTGTTGCAGGAGACAGATGTGGTCCCGAGCACTTACGCTTAACAGAGTTTACCCTTCAACCTGACCAGTGGTGAAATCATTCTCCTGACTTCTTTTTTCTAGGGCTTTTCTGTACCCTGATATATTTCTGTAACAAAATAAAGTTACTTCTCCCTGCATTAAAAATTCAGCGTGATTGTGGCTCCCTTGAGATTTTGTCTTCACTTTCTAGAGAAGTGTACCTGTCCTGCCCCTGCAGGACACACCACATGGTCTTATCACTTCTCCGCAAATGGTTCATTATTCACTGACTGATTTATTCCTAGATGCCTCCTTAGTTCATGAGCAAATCACCTAAGACTATGAATGTCTCCAAGGAAAAGAACAAAGAAGTGAAGCCGGGAGTTTGGCGGACTCCACGTAAATAAAAGTAAAAAGAACACAATACGTGCTTCGTGGTCACATCCGCTGTCGTAGCTGCAATGTGCTATTTGGCACAGTCTGCACGTTTGTCTTCAGACTCGCGCTCCATGATACGGGTGTCATCCACGCAGCAAAACAAGTGTGTGCTGATTCTGCCCCTATTTACAATAGGACCTTAGTCCTCACGCATTTTTTCTTTTGATAGGAGATTTCAAATCCATATACACTGCAAGGGCAGACAGGCAACCTAGAGGAGTGCAGCAGGTCCTTCATAAGACAAGGTGCTTGGTGGAAACCGTGGCATGACCACAGCAGAGAGCAGTATTGACCTCCTGTCAGGTGTTTCTATGTGGAAACGGGGGTCAAGCGTTTTTCCTGAAAAGTGAGTCTCCTTTCATTGATCCTTCCAAATGCCAAAATCTTCACTCATTCATTTAAAAAGTATTTATTCAGCATTTATTACGTGGCGACACTGTTAAAGGTGGTGGGGTAACAGCGGAGAGCAACACACACAAAACTCTCTGCACTAAGGGAGCCGCCACCCTAGTGGAGGTTCTCAACAAAATCACTGATGTGTTTACTTTTTAATATTTTTCTAGACATTTGTCCACTGGTTTGTACACTATATTTCTCCCTGTGCTTTATTTATAGGAACGAGACTGAGCTTTGGAGCTTTTCTTTAGGTGCAGGTATCTGTGATTCAAATGGGGACACGGTCCCCTAAAAGACAGTTCCTTACTCCACAATCTGAGAGCCCCACCAAAGCTGCCTAGTTTGGAGAGGGAGCTAGGGGGCTGGCTCACTGAAGAAAGAGAGCATGAAAATAAATCATCAGTTACTCACTTGAGGTGACAACTAGACAGAAATTTGGGCTCCTACACTCAAAACAACTCAAGAAACTAACAAGTGAATTTAACAGGGACGTGACATATAAGGTCAGTGTACTCAAATTAACTGTATTTGGTATACTAGCAACAAACTACAACGTAATTAAGTTTAAATGAGAGCAATTCTATTTACAAAGGCATCAAGAACGCAAGATGCTCAGGGAAAAAATACAAAACTGTGGCAGAACTCTGCCTGCAAAGCTGCACCGTTGCAGAAGGACAAATCAGGGAAGATCTAAAGGAATGGAGACACACCCCTTCGTGGACCGGCGCGCTCAGTATCGCTAAGATGCCCATTCTCCGTCAATCAGTCTAAAGATTCAATGCAATCGCAATCAAAATCCCAGTACGCTGATTAGTGGATGCTTAGAAGCTGATTTTAACATTTGTATGGAATTTCCAAACCCATCTTGAAGACTGAAATGAAGAAAGATACAGAGGGATTTTGAAGGAAAAAGTGACAGAGAAAATACACAGAGAATATCTATAATAGATCTCCAAAGAAGAAAAACAAAGCTATGAAACACAATGAATACTAAGAATTGAAATTCAAATAAAAGCTCACTTGTACACACCTGGAAAAAGCAGCCCACAGCGCTCAAAATTGAGACACAATGTTATAAAACTATTGGATTTTTTAAAAAAGAGAAACTCAATGAAGATCTAGACAAAAAATCCATGTCAGTTATAAGGAAAGGGGAAGTGGATTGTGTTCACACTTTTTGATGGCAATACTTTATGCTAGAAGGTAATGGACTAACTTTTAAAGACACTTAAGAAAGGAAATATGAGCCAAGGATTTTCTATCTAGCCCAACTGAACTCCAGCTATAAAGGCCACAAAAAACTCCTGTGAACACGAAGGACCTCAGTGAATGTTCTCCCCGTGGGCCTGTCCTGAGGAATTTACTCGTGAACGAGCTCCAACCAACCAAAATGACTGAAGATACTGGAGGGACATCTACACGAGGACTAGCAGAGGGCGTTCTATATACACACATGCACATGTATGGATGCACATCTAATATGCATCCATATTATTCATAGAACTAACATTGAGTGTGGAACATGAGAGAGGCAATGTGATGTGTAATGGCCATGTACTGACCATGCAGATGTAGGACAATTACCAAAAAATGGAGGGAAAGGAGAGAGAGTACATAAAGTAGAAAATATTGCTGATTGCCTACGGGTATTAAATAGGAACTCAAATCTGATGCGGCAGGACAGGGAGGACTAAGAAGTAAGTAGGTAATTCTAATGTTTCTGAAAGAAGAGAATCAACTGACGATAGCCAAAAAATCAGACTCCTCGGGTATTATATAAAGACATTTCTACGAAGGTAGCTGTTAGTACAAGATACAAATCTTCCTGAGTACCAAAATACACATTGAGAGAGAGAGAGAGAAACAGAGAGGGAATAAAACAAATAGTGAAAGATTAGTTACAGAGATACGGAGATAGAGACATAACTGTTTAACATACATATTATATATAAAACATAATTCACTACATGTTATATATCACTATTATTATATATGACTATTTATTATATTACATAGGTATATCACTATATTTATAATAAAACGACACAACTGAAGCCAAACATATTGATCAATGGTTACACCAACACATGTAAGAGTCTCAACTCACAGGTAAAAAGAAAGAGATTTGCAGATTGACTGAAAAGTAAACACCCACTACTATGCCGTAGACACAAGATACAGCTAAAACAACCAGCCTCAGAGCGCTAAAAGTAAGGGAATAGAGGAGGTTATATCACAGAATATGCAAATAAAAGAAAGCAGGGGTCCCGATTTTGTTATCAAACAAGTTGGAGTCACACAAAAAGCGTCACAGGAGACAACGTGGGACGCTTTCTCATGGTAAAGGCTCAGTGAAAATATAACTACACAGCTGAACTTCAGAAACAGAGACCACAGGTGATGCGAGAATAGAAGAGAAAGAGACCAGCAACTGAAGACTTTAACACACTTTGCATTTAAGGTGAGAAGATGAGGAGAAAAATTAATAAGAATATGAAAGAACTAAACAAAATCAACAAGGTAGATCTTGTAGATACACATTGAACTCTCAATCCTCAGAATAACAAAAATACTTCTTGTTTTCAAGGCACAATATTATTTTAATAGTGAACGCCTGGAAACAACCCAAATGTCCATCTACAGGAGGCTGGCTAAATAAGCTGTATGATGTCCGCAGAATGGACTCCATTGTGGCTGAGAATGGAATGAAGGATATCTGAACATACCACTGTGAGCTGAGCTCTGGGATCAATTGTTAAGTGGAGAAAAGCCAGTTGGAACAAAGTGCGCAGTATACAACCATTTATCTAAGAAACAAAGGTGATACAAGTATGAAACCCAAATATATTTATATTTAAAATAGCAATGGGAAGGAAAATGTTAAATTATAAATATGGCCGTCTATGGGGGAGGGAGGGCCTACAAGGAAGGAACAGGAATAGGAGAATTCCTTAAACGTGGTCCCCTTCAGAGAATTTACTTTGGAAACAAAGATATTTGGCACAATTCCGAAATATAATTTAAAAAGAGATTTCTAGGAATAAAAAGGAAACACTGATGGCGTCCTCCGCTCCACGCATGATGATAACAACATGTGGTTCAAGTGTCCACTCAGGTGTTGACCATCCAGCTGGAGACGGACAGGCAAGCGGGTTTAGGTTAGAACCGGACGTGTGAAGTCTGAGACTTCCACAATGTGATAGCAAGCATAAAGGGGGAGGAGCGGAGGTTTAGCAAAATGTGTGTCGAGGAAAACATGGGAGAAGGAGACATCCGGGCTGGAACTTAAAGGAATGGTAAGAAACTGCTGAGAAGAAGTAGGAGAAGAAGCATTCTAACAGGATAAAACAGCGCAACCGAAGGTGTGGAACTGGTACTGCTTACCCTTCACAGACTGACAGGATCTAACAACTTAACGCACTTCTGTGTGACTCTAAGAGAATAATGAGCAACTCACTGTTCTTTGAGAGGAAAGACCAAGGCAATAACTACAGAGCATTCAGCAGAATGTCTGGCACGTGGCAGCACTCCCAAACAGTAGCTGTTTATATTATCTCACTTTTCACCGCAAGTACATACGACTCATACACATAACGCTCATTGTGGACCCTAATACTTTGACGCTTTGAATATTTGCCAAAATCGTGCCTCTTAATATATCTTATTTACGTGCCTACAGGACAAAGAGTGAGGCTTATCTGTTTATATCCTCTTTATCTAAGCAGAGTGACTTGAATTCAAATTACTGAAAGGGTAAAGAGAAAGGCTTTAAATGAAACCTTCCACATAATGCAGAAGGCATTGCATCTGTTGGCCCACCAGCAGGTACGTCAACGCACTCGCCTTTAGCCTACTGTGTGTGAAGATTCCTGGGGAGGAAGTTTGTCTTTGTAAGGAAAAGTCTGCCCATTGGAAGGAGTGATTAAAAACTAACTCTTGAGGAGCATCATTACAGTGAGATTGGGACGACTCTGTAACCTCCTGACCCCCCAGTCACCCAGGAAACACATCCGAGTCTCCCCTCATTGTACGAGAGTATAAAGGCCACCAGGCCCCCAGACCACAGATCCCCCATCATGCACAAGTAACCCCAATGGTGAGTCTTTCCCCCTGTTTCCTTCTCAGCGCTCCACCGGACAGCAGCAGGCATTTTTCTCCTTTGACATATAAAGAGATTTGGCCTTGTGATAACCACCCTCAAAATATTATCTAGAATCATGCAAAGAAAAGGAAAAGGTGACACATGTAAAATCTCTGTAATAGAATATCGTATGATATTCCCAACTTGGAAGACACATAGGCAGAGGAAGAAACATGAAAGTGGTGTCACCTGGCTTAACACGATCAATGAATCGCTGCAGAAGAAGGAAATGATGCTTTTCTTAGAAATTCTGGCATGTTTAACCTAATAAGCACAATTATTAACTCAGTAATATTAATTAACTCCCCAGCAGGAAAAACAACAAGGAAAGCCTGCTACTCATGGTAACATCAGCTACTCAGCGGAGTATAAAAGGGGAGCGGGATGGGAGACTCTCAAACTCAGGAAACCACTCTTGTGAAACCCACTCCTACCCACTTGTGGAACCCCAAGCCTTCCACTGACACCATGGTCAGCTCCTGTTGTGGCTCCGTCTGCTCTGACCAGGGCTGTGGCCAGGAGACCTGCTGCCGCCCCAGCTGTTGTCAGATCACGTGCTGCAGAACCACCTGCCTCCGCCCCAGCTGCAGTGTGTCCAGCTTCTGCAGGCCCCAGTGCTGCATCTCCAGCTGCTGCAGGCCCCAGTGCCAGCAGTCTGTGTGCTGCCAGCCCACCTTCCTCCGCCCCAGCTGCAGTGTGTCCAGCTGCTGCCGCCCCAGCTGTGATGTGTCCAGCTGCTGCAGGCCCCAGTGCTGCATCTCCAGCTGCTGCCGCCCCAGCTGTGATGTGTCCAGCTGCTGCCAGCCCCAGTGCTGCATCTCCAGCTGCTGCCAGCCCTCTTGCTCCAGTTCTAGCTGCTGCGGCTCCAGCTGCTGCCGCCCCTCCTGCTGTCTGCGCCCAGTCTGTGGCCGGGTCTCCTGCCACACCACTTGCTACCGCCCCACCTGTGTCATCTCCACCTGCCCCCGCCCTGTGTGCTGCCCCTCCTCTTGCTGCTGAATCTCTGCCCTGTGACCACCATCTGTCTACCTCTGTTCTCACAGATATAGACCCTACTGTTATGCTGACCTTTAGGAAACAGGGAGTGTGGTTGAGGTCACTTGACTGAACTGGGCCTCAGGATTCCATTGGGGAACCGGGTCACGCTGTTGCAGGAGACAGATGTGGTCCCGAGCACTTACGCTTAACAGAGTTTACCCTTCAACCTGACCAGTGGTGAAATCATTCTCCTGACTTCTTTTTTCTAGGGCTTTTCTGTACCCTGATATATTTCTGTAACAAAATAAAGTTACTTCTCCCTGCATTAAAAATTCAGCGTGATTGTGGCTCCCTTGAGATTTTGTCTTCACTTTCTAGAGAAGTGTACCTGTCCTGCTCCTGCAGGACACACCACATGGTCTTATCACTTCTCCGCAAATGGTTCATTATTCACTGCCTGATTTATTCCTAGATGCCTCCTTAGTTCATGAGCAAATCACCTAAGACTATGAATGTCTCCAAGGAAAAGAACAAAGAAGTGAAGCCGGGAGTTTGGCAGACTCCACGTAAATAAAAGTAAAAAGAACACAATACGTGCTTCGTGGTCACATCCGCTGTCGTAGCTGCAATGTGCTATTTGGCACAGTCTGCACGTTTGTCTTCAGACTCGCGCTCCATGATACGGGTGTCATCCACGCAGCAAAACAAGTGTGTGCTGATTCTGCCCCTATTTACAATAGGACCTTAGTCCTCACGCATTTTTTCTTTTGATAGGAGATTTCAAATCCATATACACTGCAAGGGCAGACAGGCAACCTAGAGGAGTGCAGCAGGTCCTTCATAAGACAAGGTGCTTGGTGGAAACCGTGGCATGACCACAGCAGAGAGCAGTATTGACCTCCTGTCAGGTGTTTCTATGTGGAAACGGGGGTCAAGCGCTTTTCCTGAAAAGTGAGTCTCCTTTCATTGATCCTTCCAAATGCCAAAATCTTCACTCATTCATTTAAAAAGTATTTATTCAGCATTTATTACGTGGCGACACTGTTAAAGGTGGTGGGGTAACAGCGGAGAGCAACACACACAAAACTCTCTGCACTAAGGGAGCCGCCACCCTAGTGGAGGTTCTCAACAAAATCACTGATGTGTTTACTTTTTAATATTTTTCTAGACATTTGTCCACTGGTTTGTACACTATATTTCTCCCTGTGCTTTATTTATAGGAACGAGACTGAGCTTTGGAGCTTTTCTTTAGGTGCAGGTATCTGTGATTCAAATGGGGACACGGTCCCCTAAAAGACAGTTCCTTACTCCACAATCTGAGAGCCCCACCAAAGCTGCCTAGTTTGGAGAGGGAGCTAGGGGGCTGGCTCACTGAAGAAAGAGAGCATGAAAATAAATCATCAGTTACTCACTTGAGGTGACAACTAGACAGAAATTTGGGCTCCTACACTCAAAACAACTCAAGAAACTAACAAGTGAATTTAACAGGGACGTGACATATAAGGTCAGTGTACTCAAATTAACTGTATTTGGTATACTAGCAACAAACTACGACATAATTAAGTTTAAATGAGAGCAATTCTATTTACAAAGGCATCAAGAACGCAAGATGCTCAGGGAAAAAATACAAAACTGTGGCAGAACTCTGCCTGCAAAGCTGCACCGTTGCAGAAGGACAAATCAGGGAAGATCTAAAGGAATGGAGACACACCCCTTCGTGGACCGGCGCGCTCAGTATCGCTAAGATGCCCATTCTCCGTCAATCAGTCTAAAGATTCAATGCAATCGCAATCAAAATCCCAGTACGCTGATTAGTGGATGCTTAGAAGCTGATTTTAACATTTGTATGGAATTTCCAAACCCATCTTGAAGACTGAAATGAAGAAAGATACAGAGGGATTTTGAAGGAAAAAGTGACAGAGAAAATACACAGAGAATATCTATAATAGATCTCCAAAGAAGAAAAACAAAGCTATGAAACACAATGAATACTAAGAATTGAAATTCAAATAAAAGCTCACTTGTACACACCTGGAAAAAGCAGCCCACAGCGCTCAAAATTGAGACACAATGTTATAAAACTATTGGATTTTTTAAAAAAGAGAAACTCAATGAAGATCTAGACAAAAAATCCATGTCAGTTATAAGGAAAGGGGAAGTGGATTGTGTTCACACTTTTTGATGGCAATACTTTATGCTAGAAGGTAATGGACTAACTTTTAAAGACACTTAAGAAAGGAAATATGAGCCAAGGATTTTCTATCTAGCCCAACTGAACTCCAGCTATAAAGGCCACAAAAAACTCCTGTGAACACGAAGGACCTCAGTGAATGTTCTCCCCGTGGGCCTGTCCTGAGGAATTTACTCGTGAACGAGCTCCAACCAACCAAAATGACTGAAGATACTGGAGGGACATCTACACGAGGACTAGCAGAGGGCGTTCTATATACACACATGCACATGTATGGATGCACATCTAATATGCATCCATATTATTCATAGAACTAACATTGAGTGTGGAACATGAGAGAGGCAATGTGATGTGTAATGGCCATGTACTGACCATGCAGATGTAGGACAATTACCAAAAAATGGAGGGAAAGGAGAGAGAGTACATAAAGTAGAAAATATTGCTGATTGCCTACGGGTATTAAATAGGAACTCAAATCTGATGCGGCAGGACAGGGAGGACTAAGAAGTAAGTAGGTAATTCTAATGTTTCTGAAAGAAGAGAATCAACTGACGATAGCCAAAAAATCAGACTCCTCGGGTATTATATAAAGACATTTATACGAAGGTAGCTGTTAGTACAAGATACAAATCTTCCTGAGTACCAAAATACACATTGAGAGAGAGAGAGAGAAACAGAGAGGGAATAAAACAAATAGTGAAAGATTAGTTACAGAGATACGGAGATAGAGACATAACTGTTTAACATACATATTATATATAAAACATAATTCACTACATGTTATATATCACTATTATTATATATGACTATTTATTATATTACATAGGTATATCACTATATTTATAATAAAACGACACAACTGAAGCCAAACATATTGATCAATGGTTACACCAACACATGTAAGAGTCTCAACTCACAGGTAAAAAGAAAGAGATTTGCAGATTGACTGAAAAGTAAACACCCACTACTATGCCGTAGACACAAGATACAGCTAAAACAACCAGCCTCAGAGCGCTAAAAGTAAGGGAATAGAGGAGGTTATATCACAGAATATGCAAATAAAAGAAAGCAGGGGTCCCGATTTTGTTATCAAACAAGTTGGAGTCACACAAAAAGCGTCACAGGAGACAACGTGGGACGCTTTCTCATGGTAAAGGCTCAGTGAAAATATAACTACACAGCTGAACTTCAGAAACAGAGACCACAGGTGATGCGAGAATAGAAGAGAAAGAGACCAGCAACTGAAGACTTTAACACACTTTGCATTTAAGGTGAGAAGATGAGGAGAAAAATTAATAAGAATATGAAAGAACTAAACAAAATCAACAAGGTAGATCTTGTAGATACACATTGAACTCTCAATCCTCAGAATAACAAAAATACTTCTTGTTTTCAAGGCACAATATTATTTTAATAGTGAACGCCTGGAAACAACCCAAATGTCCATCTACAGGAGGCTGGCTAAATAAGCTGTATGATGTCCGCAGAATGGACTCCATTGTGGCTGAGAATGGAATGAAGGATATCTGAACATACCACTGTGAGCTGAGCTCTGGGATCAATTGTTAAGTGGAGAAAAGCCAGTTGGAACAAAGTGCGCAGTATACAACCATTTATCTAAGAAACAAAGGTGATACAAGTATGAAACCCAAATATATTTATATTTAAAATAGCAATGGGAAGGAAAATGTTAAATTATAAATATGGCCGTCTATGGGGGAGGGAGGGCCTACAAGGAAGGAACAGGAATAGGAGAATTCCTTAAACGTGGTCCCCTTCAGAGAATTTACTTTGGAAACAAAGATATTTGGCACAATTCCGAAATATAATTTAAAAAGAGATTTCTAGGAATAAAAAGGAAACACTGATGGCGTCCTCCGCTCCACGCATGATGATAACAACATGTGGTTCAAGTGTCCACTCAGGTGTTGACCATCCAGCTGGAGACGGACAGGCAAGCGGGTTTAGGTTAGAACCGGACGTGTGAAGTCTGAGACTTCCACAATGTGATAGCAAGCATAAAGGGGGAGGAGCGGAGGTTTAGCAAAATGTGTGTCGAGGAAAACATGGGAGAAGGAGACATCCGGGCTGGAACTTAAAGGAATGGTAAGAAACTGCTGAGAAGAAGTAGGAGAAGAAGCATTCTAACAGGATAAAACAGCGCAACCGAAGGTGTGGAACTGGTACTGCTTACCCTTCACAGACTGACAGGATCTAACAACTTAACGCACTTCTGTGTGACTCTAAGAGAATAATGAGCAACTCACTGTTCTTTGAGAGGAAAGACCAAGGCAATAACTACAGAGCATTCAGCAGAATGTCTGGCACGTGGCAGCACTCCCAAACAGTAGCTGTTTATATTATCTCACTTTTCACCGCAAGTACATACGACTCATACACATAACGCTCATTGTGGACCCTAATACTTTGACGCTTTGAATATTTGCCAAAATCGTGCCTCTTAATATATCTTATTTACGTGCCTACAGGACAAAGAGTGAGGCTTATCTGTTTATATCCTCTTTATCTAAGCAGAGTGACTTGAATTCAAATTACTGAAAGGGTAAAGAGAAAGGCTTTAAATGAAACCTTCCACATAATGCAGAAGGCATTGCATCTGTTGGCCCACCAGCAGGTACGTCAACGCACTCGCCTTTAGCCTACTGTGTGTGAAGATTCCTGGGGAGGAAGTTTGTCTTTGTAAGGAAAAGTCTGCCCATTGGAAGGAGTGATTAAAAACTAACTCTTGAGGAGCATCATTACAGTGAGATTGGGACGACTCTGTAACCTCCTGACCCCCCAGTCACCCAGGAAACACATCCGAGTCTCCCCTCATTGTACGAGAGTATAAAGGCCACCAGGCCCCCAGACCACAGATCCCCCATCATGCACAAGTAACCCCAATGGTGAGTCTTTCCCCCTGTTTCCTTCTCAGCGCTCCACCGGACAGCAGCAGGCATTTTTCTCCTTTGACATATAAAGAGATTTGGCCTTGTGATAACCACCCTCAAAATATTATCTAGAATCATGCAAAGAAAAGGAAAAGGTGACACATGTAAAATCTCTGTAATAGAATATCGTATGATATTCCCAACTTGGAAGACACATAGGCAGAGGAAGAAACATGAAAGTGGTGTCACCTGGCTTAACACGATCAATGAATCGCTGCAGAAGAAGGAAATGATGCTTTTCTTAGAAATTCTGGCATGTTTAACCTAATAAGCACAATTATTAACTCAGTAATATTAATTAACTCCCCAGCAGGAAAAACAACAAGGAAAGCCTGCTACTCATGGTAACATCAGCTACTCAGCGGAGTATAAAAGGGGAGCGGGATGGGAGACTCTCAAACTCAGGAAACCACTCTTGTGAAACCCACTCCTACCCACTTGTGGAACCCCAAGCCTTCCACTGACACCATGGTCAGCTCCTGTTGTGGCTCCGTCTGCTCTGACCAGGGCTGTGGCCAGGAGACCTGCTGCCGCCCCAGCTGTTGTCAGATCACGTGCTGCAGAACCACCTGCCTCCGCCCCAGCTGCAGTGTGTCCAGCTTCTGCAGGCCCCAGTGCTGCATCTCCAGCTGCTGCAGGCCCCAGTGCCAGCAGTCTGTGTGCTGCCAGCCCACCTTCCTCCGCCCCAGCTGCAGTGTGTCCAGCTGCTGCCGCCCCAGCTGTGATGTGTCCAGCTGCTGCAGGCCCCAGTGCTGCATCTCCAGCTGCTGCCGCCCCAGCTGTGATGTGTCCAGCTGCTGCCAGCCCCAGTGCTGCATCTCCAGCTGCTGCCAGCCCTCTTGCTCCAGTTCTAGCTGCTGCGGCTCCAGCTGCTGCCGCCCCTCCTGCTGTCTGCGCCCAGTCTGTGGCCGGGTCTCCTGCCACACCACTTGCTACCGCCCCACCTGTGTCATCTCCACCTGCCCCCGCCCTGTGTGCTGCCCCTCCTCTTGCTGCTGAATCTCTGCCCTGTGACCACCATCTGTCTACCTCTGTTCTCACAGATATAGACCCTACTGTTATGCTGACCTTTAGGAAACAGGGAGTGTGGTTGAGGTCACTTGACTGAACTGGGCCTCAGGATTCCATTGGGGAACCGGGTCACGCTGTTGCAGGAGACAGATGTGGTCCCGAGCACTTACGCTTAACAGAGTTTACCCTTCAACCTGACCAGTGGTGAAATCATTCTCCTGACTTCTTTTTTCTAGGGCTTTTCTGTACCCTGATATATTTCTGTAACAAAATAAAGTTACTTCTCCCTGCATTAAAAATTCAGCGTGATTGTGGCTCCCTTGAGATTTTGTCTTCACTTTCTAGAGAAGTGTACCTGTCCTGCTCCTGCAGGACACACCACATGGTCTTATCACTTCTCCGCAAATGGTTCATTATTCACTGCCTGATTTATTCCTAGATGCCTCCTTAGTTCATGAGCAAATCACCTAAGACTATGAATGTCTCCAAGGAAAAGAACAAAGAAGTGAAGCCGGGAGTTTGGCAGACTCCACGTAAATAAAAGTAAAAAGAACACAATACGTGCTTCGTGGTCACATCCGCTGTCGTAGCTGCAATGTGCTATTTGGCACAGTCTGCACGTTTGTCTTCAGACTCGCGCTCCATGATACGGGTGTCATCCACGCAGCAAAACAAGTGTGTGCTGATTCTGCCCCTATTTACAATAGGACCTTAGTCCTCACGCATTTTTTCTTTTGATAGGAGATTTCAAATCCATATACACTGCAAGGGCAGACAGGCAACCTAGAGGAGTGCAGCAGGTCCTTCATAAGACAAGGTGCTTGGTGGAAACCGTGGCATGACCACAGCAGAGAGCAGTATTGACCTCCTGTCAGGTGTTTCTATGTGGAAACGGGGGTCAAGCGCTTTTCCTGAAAAGTGAGTCTCCTTTCATTGATCCTTCCAAATGCCAAAATCTTCACTCATTCATTTAAAAAGTATTTATTCAGCATTTATTACGTGGCGACACTGTTAAAGGTGGTGGGGTAACAGCGGAGAGCAACACACACAAAACTCTCTGCACTAAGGGAGCCGCCACCCTAGTGGAGGTTCTCAACAAAATCACTGATGTGTTTACTTTTTAATATTTTTCTAGACATTTGTCCACTGGTTTGTACACTATATTTCTCCCTGTGCTTTATTTATAGGAACGAGACTGAGCTTTGGAGCTTTTCTTTAGGTGCAGGTATCTGTGATTCAAATGGGGACACGGTCCCCTAAAAGACAGTTCCTTACTCCACAATCTGAGAGCCCCACCAAAGCTGCCTAGTTTGGAGAGGGAGCTAGGGGGCTGGCTCACTGAAGAAAGAGAGCATGAAAATAAATCATCAGTTACTCACTTGAGGTGACAACTAGACAGAAATTTGGGCTCCTACACTCAAAACAACTCAAGAAACTAACAAGTGAATTTAACAGGGACGTGACATATAAGGTCAGTGTACTCAAATTAACTGTATTTGGTATACTAGCAACAAACTACGACATAATTAAGTTTAAATGAGAGCAATTCTATTTACAAAGGCATCAAGAACGCAAGATGCTCAGGGAAAAAATACAAAACTGTGGCAGAACTCTGCCTGCAAAGCTGCACCGTTGCAGAAGGACAAATCAGGGAAGATC
Organism: Equus asinus; assembly: GCF_041296235.1. Lineage (NCBI taxonomy): Eukaryota > Metazoa > Chordata > Mammalia > Perissodactyla > Equidae > Equus > Equus asinus. The sequence goes on along the minus strand of NC_091802.1, from coordinate 40,724,363 downwards.
TAAAGGAATGGAGACACACCCCTTCGTGGACCGGCGCGCTCAGTATCGCTAAGATGCCCATTCTCCGTCAATCAGTCTAAAGATTCAATGCAATCGCAATCAAAATCCCAGTACGCTGATTAGTGGATGCTTAGAAGCTGATTTTAACATTTGTATGGAATTTCCAAACCCATCTTGAAGACTGAAATGAAGAAAGATACAGAGGGATTTTGAAGGAAAAAGTGACAGAGAAAATACACAGAGAATATCTATAATAGATCTCCAAAGAAGAAAAACAAAGCTATGAAACACAATGAATACTAAGAATTGAAATTCAAATAAAAGCTCACTTGTACACACCTGGAAAAAGCAGCCCACAGCGCTCAAAATTGAGACACAATGTTATAAAACTATTGGATTTTTTAAAAAAGAGAAACTCAATGAAGATCTAGACAAAAAATCCATGTCAGTTATAAGGAAAGGGGAAGTGGATTGTGTTCACACTTTTTGATGGCAATACTTTATGCTAGAAGGTAATGGACTAACTTTTAAAGACACTTAAGAAAGGAAATATGAGCCAAGGATTTTCTATCTAGCCCAACTGAACTCCAGCTATAAAGGCCACAAAAAACTCCTGTGAACACGAAGGACCTCAGTGAATGTTCTCCCCGTGGGCCTGTCCTGAGGAATTTACTCGTGAACGAGCTCCAACCAACCAAAATGACTGAAGATACTGGAGGGACATCTACACGAGGACTAGCAGAGGGCGTTCTATATACACACATGCACATGTATGGATGCACATCTAATATGCATCCATATTATTCATAGAACTAACATTGAGTGTGGAACATGAGAGAGGCAATGTGATGTGTAATGGCCATGTACTGACCATGCAGATGTAGGACAATTACCAAAAAATGGAGGGAAAGGAGAGAGAATACATAATATAGAAAATATTGCTGATTGCCTACGGGTATTAAATAGGAACTCAAATCTGATGCGGCAGGACAGGGAGGACTAAGAAGTAAGTAGGTAATTCTAATGTTTCTGAAAGAAGAGAATCAACTGACGATAGCCAAAAAATCAGACTCCTCGGGTATTATATAAAGACATTTATACGAAGGTAGCTGTTAGTACAAGATACAAATCTTCCTGAGTACCAAAATACACATTGAGAGAGAGAGAGAGAAACAGAGAGGGAATAAAACAAATAGTGAAAGATTAGTTACAGAGATACGGAGATAGAGACATAACTGTTTAACATACATATTATATATAAAACATAATTCACTACATGTTATATATCACTATTATTATATATGACTATTTATTATATTACATAGGTATATCACTATATTTATAATAAAACGACACAACTGAAGCCAAACATATTGATCAATGGTTACACCAACACATGTAAGAGTCTCAACTCACAGGTAAAAAGAAAGAGATTTGCAGATTGACTGAAAAGTAAACACCCACTACTATGCCGTAGACACAAGATACAGCTAAAACAACCAGCCTCAGAGCGCTAAAAGTAAGGGAATAGAGGAGGTTATATCACAGAATATGCAAATAAAAGAAAGCAGGGGTCCCGATTTTGTTATCAAACAAGTTGGAGTCACACAAAAAGCGTCACAGGAGACAACGTGGGACGCTTTCTCATGGTAAAGGCTCAGTGAAAATATAACTACACAGCTGAACTTCAGAAACAGAGACCACAGGTGATGCGAGAATAGAAGAGAAAGAGACCAGCAACTGAAGACTTTAACACACTTTGCATTTAAGGTGAGAAGATGAGGAGAAAAATTAATAAGAATATGAAAGAACTAAACAAAATCAACAAGGTAGATCTTGTAGATACACATTGAACTCTCAATCCTCAGAATAACAAAAATACTTCTTGTTTTCAAGGCACAATATTATTTTAATAGTGAACGCCTGGAAACAACCCAAATGTCCATCTACAGGAGGCTGGCTAAATAAGCTGTATGATGTCCGCAGAATGGACTCCATTGTGGCTGAGAATGGAATGAAGGATATCTGAACATACCACTGTGAGCTGAGCTCTGGGATCAATTGTTAAGTGGAGAAAAGCCAGTTGGAACAAAGTGCGCAGTATACAACCATTTATCTAAGAAACAAAGGTGATACAAGTATGAAACCCAAATATATTTATATTTAAAATAGCAATGGGAAGGAAAATGTTAAATTATAAATATGGCCGTCTATGGGGGAGGGAGGGCCTACAAGGAAGGAACAGGAATAGGAGAATTCCTTAAACGTGGTCCCCTTCAGAGAATTTACTTTGGAAACAAAGATATTTGGCACAATTCCGAAATATAATTTAAAAAGAGATTTCTAGGAATAAAAAGGAAACACTGATGGCGTCCTCCGCTCCACGCATGATGATAACAACATGTGGTTCAAGTGTCCACTCAGGTGTTGACCATCCAGCTGGAGACGGACAGGCAAGCGGGTTTAGGTTAGAACCGGACGTGTGAAGTCTGAGACTTCCACAATGTGATAGCAAGCATAAAGGGGGAGGAGCGGAGGTTTAGCAAAATGTGTGTCGAGGAAAACATGGGAGAAGGAGACATCCGGGCTGGAACTTAAAGGAATGGTAAGAAACTGCTGAGAAGAAGTAGGAGAAGAAGCATTCTAACAGGATAAAACAGCGCAACCGAAGGTGTGGAACTGGTACTGCTTACCCTTCACAGACTGACAGGATCTAACAACTTAACGCACTTCTGTGTGACTCTAAGAGAATAATGAGCAACTCACTGTTCTTTGAGAGGAAAGACCAAGGCAATAACTACAGAGCATTCAGCAGAATGTCTGGCACGTGGCAGCACTCCCAAACAGTAGCTGTTTATATTATCTCACTTTTCACCGCAAGTACATACGACTCATACACATAACGCTCATTGTGGACCCTAATACTTTGACGCTTTGAATATTTGCCAAAATCGTGCCTCTTAATATATCTTATTTACGTGCCTACAGGACAAAGAGTGAGGCTTATCTGTTTATATCCTCTTTATCTAAGCAGAGTGACTTGAATTCAAATTACTGAAAGGGTAAAGAGAAAGGCTTTAAATGAAACCTTCCACATAATGCAGAAGGCATTGCATCTGTTGGCCCACCAGCAGGTACGTCAACGCACTCGCCTTTAGCCTACTGTGTGTGAAGATTCCTGGGGAGGAAGTTTGTCTTTGTAAGGAAAAGTCTGCCCATTGGAAGGAGTGATTAAAAACTAACTCTTGAGGAGCATCATTACAGTGAGATTGGGACGACTCTGTAACCTCCTGACCCCCCAGTCACCCAGGAAACACATCCGAGTCTCCCCTCATTGTACGAGAGTATAAAGGCCACCAGGCCCCCAGACCACAGATCCCCCATCATGCACAAGTAACCCCAATGGTGAGTCTTTCCCCCTGTTTCCTTCTCAGCGCTCCACCGGACAGCAGCAGGCATTTTTCTCCTTTGACATATAAAGAGATTTGGCCTTGTGATAACCACCCTCAAAATATTATCTAGAATCATGCAAAGAAAAGGAAAAGGTGACACATGTAAAATCTCTGTAATAGAATATCGTATGATATTCCCAACTTGGAAGACACATAGGCAGAGGAAGAAACATGAAAGTGGTGTCACCTGGCTTAACACGATCAATGAATCGCTGCAGAAGAAGGAAATGATGCTTTTCTTAGAAATTCTGGCATGTTTAACCTAATAAGCACAATTATTAACTCAGTAATATTAATTAACTCCCCAGCAGGAAAAACAACAAGGAAAGCCTGCTACTCATGGTAACATCAGCTACTCAGCGGAGTATAAAAGGGGAGCGGGATGGGAGACTCTCAAACTCAGGAAACCACTCTTGTGAAACCCACTCCTACCCACTTGTGGAACCCCAAGCCTTCCACTGACACCATGGTCAGCTCCTGTTGTGGCTCCGTCTGCTCTGACCAGGGCTGTGGCCAGGAGACCTGCTGCCGCCCCAGCTGTTGTCAGATCACGTGCTGCAGAACCACCTGCCTCCGCCCCAGCTGCAGTGTGTCCAGCTTCTGCAGGCCCCAGTGCTGCATCTCCAGCTGCTGCCAGCCCTCTTGCTCCAGTTCTAGCTGCTGCCGCCCCAGCTGCAGTGTGTCCAGCTGCTGCCGCCCCAGCTGTGATGTGTCCAGCTGCTGCCGGCCCCAGTGCTGCATCTCCAGCTGCTGCCGCCCCAGCTGTGATGTGTCCAGCTGCTGCCAGCCCCAGTGCTGCATCTCCAGCTGCTGCCAGCCCTCTTGCTCCAGTTCTAGCTGCTGCCGCCCCAGCTGCAGTGTGTCCAGCTGCTGCCGCCCCAGCTGTGATGTGTCCAGCTGCTGCCAGCCCCAGTGCTGCATCTCCAGCTGCTGCCAGCCCTCTTGCTCCAGTTCTAGCTGCTGCGGCTCCAGCTGCTGCCGCCCCTCCTGCTGTCTGCGCCCAGTCTGTGGCCGGGTCTCCTGCCACACCACTTGCTACCGCCCCACCTGTGTCATCTCCACCTGCCCCCGCCCTGTGTGCTGCCCCTCCTCTTGCTGCTGAATCTCTGCCCTGTGACCACCATCTGTCTACCTCTGTTCTCACAGATATAGACCCTACTGTTATGCTGACCTTTAGGAAACAGGGAGTGTGGTTGAGGTCACTTGACTGAACTGGGCCTCAGGATTCCATTGGGGAACCGGGTCACGCTGTTGCAGGAGACAGATGTGGTCCCGAGCACTTACGCTTAACAGAGTTTACCCTTCAACCTGACCAGTGGTGAAATCATTCTCCTGACTTCTTTTTTCTAGGGCTTTTCTGTACCCTGATATATTTCTGTAACAAAATAAAGTTACTTCTCCCTGCATTAAAAATTCAGCGTGATTGTGGCTCCCTTGAGATTTTGTCTTCACTTTCTAGAGAAGTGTACCTGTCCTGCTCCTGCAGGACACACCACATGGTCTTATCACTTCTCCGCAAATGGTTCATTATTCACTGCCTGATTTATTCCTAGATGCCTCCTTAGTTCATGAGCAAATCACCTAAGACTATGAATGTCTCCAAGGAAAAGAACAAAGAAGTGAAGCCGGGAGTTTGGCAGACTCCACGTAAATAAAAGTAAAAAGAACACAATACGTGCTTCGTGGTCACATCCGCTGTCGTAGCTGCAATGTGCTATTTGGCACAGTCTGCACGTTTGTCTTCAGACTCGCGCTCCATGATACGGGTGTCATCCACGCAGCAAAACAAGTGTGTGCTGATTCTGCCCCTATTTACAATAGGACCTTAGTCCTCACGCATTTTTTCTTTTGATAGGAGATTTCAAATCCATATACACTGCAAGGGCAGACAGGCAACCTAGAGGAGTGCAGCAGGTCCTTCATAAGACAAGGTGCTTGGTGGAAACCGTGGCATGACCACAGCAGAGAGCAGTATTGACCTCCTGTCAGGTGTTTCTATGTGGAAACGGGGGTCAAGCGCTTTTCCTGAAAAGTGAGTCTCCTTTCATTGATCCTTCCAAATGCCAAAATCTTCACTCATTCATTTAAAAAGTATTTATTCAGCATTTATTACGTGGCGACACTGTTAAAGGTGGTGGGGTAACAGCGGAGAGCAACACACACAAAACTCTCTGCACTAAGGGAGCCGCCACCCTAGTGGAGGTTCTCAACAAAATCACTGATGTGTTTACTTTTTAATATTTTTCTAGACATTTGTCCACTGGTTTGTACACTATATTTCTCCCTGTGCTTTATTTATAGGAACGAGACTGAGCTTTGGAGCTTTTCTTTAGGTGCAGGTATCTGTGATTCAAATGGGGACACGGTCCCCTAAAAGACAGTTCCTTACTCCACAATCTGAGAGCCCCACCAAAGCTGCCTAGTTTGGAGAGGGAGCTAGGGGGCTGGCTCACTGAAGAAAGAGAGCATGAAAATAAATCATCAGTTACTCACTTGAGGTGACAACTAGACAGAAATTTGGGCTCCTACACTCAAAACAACTCAAGAAACTAACAAGTGAATTTAACAGGGACGTGACATACAAGGTCAGTGTACTCAAATTAACTGTATTTGGTATACTAGCAACAAACTACGACATAATTAAGTTTAAATGAGAGCAATTCTATTTACAAAGGCATCAAGAACGCAAGATGCTCAGGGAAAAAATACAAAACTGTGGCAGAACTCTGCCTGCAAAGCTGCACCGTTGCAGAAGGACAAATCAGGGAAGATCTAAAGGAATGGAGACACACCCCTTCGTGGACCGGCGCGCTCAGTATCGCTAAGATGCCCATTCTCCGTCAATCAGTCTAAAGATTCAATGCAATCGCAATCAAAATCCCAGTACGCTGATTAGTGGATGCTTAGAAGCTGATTTTAACATTTGTATGGAATTTCCAAACCCATCTTGAAGACTGAAATGAAGAAAGATACAGAGGGATTTTGAAGGAAAAAGTGACAGAGAAAATACACAGAGAATATCTATAATAGATCTCCAAAGAAGAAAAACAAAGCTATGAAACACAATGAATACTAAGAATTGAAATTCAAATAAAAGCTCACTTGTACACACCTGGAAAAAGCAGCCCACAGCGCTCAAAATTGAGACACAATGTTATAAAACTATTGGATTTTTTAAAAAAGAGAAACTCAATGAAGATCTAGACAAAAAATCCATGTCAGTTATAAGGAAAGGGGAAGTGGATTGTGTTCACACTTTTTGATGGCAATACTTTATGCTAGAAGGTAATGGACTAACTTTTAAAGACACTTAAGAAAGGAAATATGAGCCAAGGATTTTCTATCTAGCCCAACTGAACTCCAGCTATAAAGGCCACAAAAAACTCCTGTGAACACGAAGGACCTCAGTGAATGTTCTCCCCGTGGGCCTGTCCTGAGGAATTTACTCGTGAACGAGCTCCAACCAACCAAAATGACTGAAGATACTGGAGGGACATCTACACGAGGACTAGCAGAGGGCGTTCTATATACACACATGCACATGTATGGATGCACATCTAATATGCATCCATATTATTCATAGAACTAACATTGAGTGTGGAACATGAGAGAGGCAATGTGATGTGTAATGGCCATGTACTGACCATGCAGATGTAGGACAATTACCAAAAAATGGAGGGAAAGGAGAGAGAGTACATAAAGTAGAAAATATTGCTGATTGCCTACGGGTATTAAATAGGAACTCAAATCTGATGCGGCAGGACAGGGAGGACTAAGAAGTAAGTAGGTAATTCTAATGTTTCTGAAAGAAGAGAATCAACTGACGATAGCCAAAAAATCAGACTCCTCGGGTATTATATAAAGACATTTCTACGAAGGTAGCTGTTAGTACAAGATACAAATCTTCCTGAGTACCAAAATACACATTGAGAGAGAGAGAGAGAAACAGAGAGGGAATAAAACAAATAGTGAAAGATTAGTTACAGAGATACGGAGATAGAGACATAACTGTTTAACATACATATTATATATAAAACATAATTCACTACATGTTATATATCACTATTATTATATATGACTATTTATTATATTACATAGGTATATCACTATATTTATAATAAAACGACACAACTGAAGCCAAACATATTGATCAATGGTTACACCAACACATGTAAGAGTCTCAACTCACAGGTAAAAAGAAAGAGATTTGCAGATTGACTGAAAAGTAAACACCCACTACTATGCCGTAGACACAAGATACAGCTAAAACAACCAGCCTCAGAGCGCTAAAAGTAAGGGAATAGAGGAGGTTATATCACAGAATATGCAAATAAAAGAAAGCAGGGGTCCCGATTTTGTTATCAAACAAGTTGGAGTCACACAAAAAGCGTCACAGGAGACAACGTGGGACGCTTTCTCATGGTAAAGGCTCAGTGAAAATATAACTACACAGCTGAACTTCAGAAACAGAGACCACAGGTGATGCGAGAATAGAAGAGAAAGAGACCAGCAACTGAAGACTTTAACACACTTTGCATTTAAGGTGAGAAGATGAGGAGAAAAATTAATAAGAATATGAAAGAACTAAACAAAATCAACAAGGTAGATCTTGTAGATACACATTGAACTCTCAATCCTCAGAATAACAAAAATACTTCTTGTTTTCAAGGCACAATATTATTTTAATAGTGAACGCCTGGAAACAACCCAAATGTCCATCTACAGGAGGCTGGCTAAATAAGCTGTATGATGTCCGCAGAATGGACTCCATTGTGGCTGAGAATGGAATGAAGGATATCTGAACATACCACTGTGAGCTGAGCTCTGGGATCAATTGTTAAGTGGAGAAAAGCCAGTTGGAACAAAGTGCGCAGTATACAACCATTTATCTAAGAAACAAAGGTGATACAAGTATGAAACCCAAATATATTTATATTTAAAATAGCAATGGGAAGGAAAATGTTAAATTATAAATATGGCCGTCTATGGGGGAGGGAGGGCCTACAAGGAAGGAACAGGAATAGGAGAATTCCTTAAACGTGGTCCCCTTCAGAGAATTTACTTTGGAAACAAAGATATTTGGCACAATTCCGAAATATAATTTAAAAAGAGATTTCTAGGAATAAAAAGGAAACACTGATGGCGTCCTCCGCTCCACGCATGATGATAACAACATGTGGTTCAAGTGTCCACTCAGGTGTTGACCATCCAGCTGGAGACGGACAGGCAAGCGGGTTTAGGTTAGAACCGGACGTGTGAAGTCTGAGACTTCCACAATGTGATAGCAAGCATAAAGGGGGAGGAGCGGAGGTTTAGCAAAATGTGTGTCGAGGAAAACATGGGAGAAGGAGACATCCGGGCTGGAACTTAAAGGAATGGTAAGAAACTGCTGAGAAGAAGTAGGAGAAGAAGCATTCTAACAGGATAAAACAGCGCAACCGAAGGTGTGGAACTGGTACTGCTTACCCTTCACAGACTGACAGGATCTAACAACTTAACGCACTTCTGTGTGACTCTAAGAGAATAATGAGCAACTCACTGTTCTTTGAGAGGAAAGACCAAGGCAATAACTACAGAGCATTCAGCAGAATGTCTGGCACGTGGCAGCACTCCCAAACAGTAGCTGTTTATATTATCTCACTTTTCACCGCAAGTACATACGACTCATACACATAACGCTCATTGTGGACCCTAATACTTTGACGCTTTGAATATTTGCCAAAATCGTGCCTCTTAATATATCTTATTTACGTGCCTACAGGACAAAGAGTGAGGCTTATCTGTTTATATCCTCTTTATCTAAGCAGAGTGACTTGAATTCAAATTACTGAAAGGGTAAAGAGAAAGGCTTTAAATGAAACCTTCCACATAATGCAGAAGGCATTGCATCTGTTGGCCCACCAGCAGGTACGTCAACGCACTCGCCTTTAGCCTACTGTGTGTGAAGATTCCTGGGGAGGAAGTTTGTCTTTGTAAGGAAAAGTCTGCCCATTGGAAGGAGTGATTAAAAACTAACTCTTGAGGAGCATCATTACAGTGAGATTGGGACGACTCTGTAACCTCCTGACCCCCCAGTCACCCAGGAAACACATCCGAGTCTCCCCTCATTGTACGAGAGTATAAAGGCCACCAGGCCCCCAGACCACAGATCCCCCATCATGCACAAGTAACCCCAATGGTGAGTCTTTCCCCCTGTTTCCTTCTCAGCGCTCCACCGGACAGCAGCAGGCATTTTTCTCCTTTGACATATAAAGAGATTTGGCCTTGTGATAACCACCCTCAAAATATTATCTAGAATCATGCAAAGAAAAGGAAAAGGTGACACATGTAAAATCTCTGTAATAGAATATCGTATGATATTCCCAACTTGGAAGACACATAGGCAGAGGAAGAAACATGAAAGTGGTGTCACCTGGCTTAACACGATCAATGAATCGCTGCAGAAGAAGGAAATGATGCTTTTCTTAGAAATTCTGGCATGTTTAACCTAATAAGCACAATTATTAACTCAGTAATATTAATTAACTCCCCAGCAGGAAAAACAACAAGGAAAGCCTGCTACTCATGGTAACATCAGCTACTCAGCGGAGTATAAAAGGGGAGCGGGATGGGAGACTCTCAAACTCAGGAAACCACTCTTGTGAAACCCACTCCTACCCACTTGTGGAACCCCAAGCCTTCCACTGACACCATGGTCAGCTCCTGTTGTGGCTCCGTCTGCTCTGACCAGGGCTGTGGCCAGGAGACCTGCTGCCGCCCCAGCTGTTGTCAGATCACGTGCTGCAGAACCACCTGCCTCCGCCCCAGCTGCAGTGTGTCCAGCTTCTGCAGGCCCCAGTGCTGCATCTCCAGCTGCTGCCAGCCCTCTTGCTCCAGTTCTAGCTGCTGCCGCCCCAGCTGCAGTGTGTCCAGCTGCTGCCGCCCCAGCTGTGATGTGTCCAGCTGCTGCCGGCCCCAGTGCTGCATCTCCAGCTGCTGCCGCCCCAGCTGTGATGTGTCCAGCTGCTGCCAGCCCCAGTGCTGCATCTCCAGCTGCTGCCAGCCCTCTTGCTCCAGTTCTAGCTGCTGCCGCCCCAGCTGCAGTGTGTCCAGCTGCTGCCGCCCCAGCTGTGATGTGTCCAGCTGCTGCCAGCCCCAGTGCTGCATCTCCAGCTGCTGCCAGCCCTCTTGCTCCAGTTCTAGCTGCTGCGGCTCCAGCTGCTGCCGCCCCTCCTGCTGTCTGCGCCCAGTCTGTGGCCGGGTCTCCTGCCACACCACTTGCTACCGCCCCACCTGTGTCATCTCCACCTGCCCCCGCCCTGTGTGCTGCCCCTCCTCTTGCTGCTGAATCTCTGCCCTGTGACCACCATCTGTCTACCTCTGTTCTCACAGATATAGACCCTACTGTTATGCTGACCTTTAGGAAACAGGGAGTGTGGTTGAGGTCACTTGACTGAACTGGGCCTCAGGATTCCATTGGGGAACCGGGTCACGCTGTTGCAGGAGACAGATGTGGTCCCGAGCACTTACGCTTAACAGAGTTTACCCTTCAACCTGACCAGTGGTGAAATCATTCTCCTGACTTCTTTTTTCTAGGGCTTTTCTGTACCCTGATATATTTCTGTAACAAAATAAAGTTACTTCTCCCTGCATTAAAAATTCAGCGTGATTGTGGCTCCCTTGAGATTTTGTCTTCACTTTCTAGAGAAGTGTACCTGTCCTGCTCCTGCAGGACACACCACATGGTCTTATCACTTCTCCGCAAATGGTTCATTATTCACTGCCTGATTTATTCCTAGATGCCTCCTTAGTTCATGAGCAAATCACCTAAGACTATGAATGTCTCCAAGGAAAAGAACAAAGAAGTGAAGCCGGGAGTTTGGCAGACTCCACGTAAATAAAAGTAAAAAGAACACAATACGTGCTTCGTGGTCACATCCGCTGTCGTAGCTGCAATGTGCTATTTGGCACAGTCTGCACGTTTGTCTTCAGACTCGCGCTCCATGATACGGGTGTCATCCACGCAGCAAAACAAGTGTGTGCTGATTCTGCCCCTATTTACAATAGGACCTTAGTCCTCACGCATTTTTTCTTTTGATAGGAGATTTCAAATCCATATACACTGCAAGGGCAGACAGGCAACCTAGAGGAGTGCAGCAGGTCCTTCATAAGACAAGGTGCTTGGTGGAAACCGTGGCATGACCACAGCAGAGAGCAGTATTGACCTCCTGTCAGGTGTTTCTATGTGGAAACGGGGGTCAAGCGCTTTTCCTGAAAAGTGAGTCTCCTTTCATTGATCCTTCCAAATGCCAAAATCTTCACTCATTCATTTAAAAAGTATTTATTCAGCATTTATTACGTGGCGACACTGTTAAAGGTGGTGGGGTAACAGCGGAGAGCAACACACACAAAACTCTCTGCACTAAGGGAGCCGCCACCCTAGTGGAGGTTCTCAACAAAATCACTGATGTGTTTACTTTTTAATATTTTTCTAGACATTTGTCCACTGGTTTGTACACTATATTTCTCCCTGTGCTTTATTTATAGGAACGAGACTGAGCTTTGGAGCTTTTCTTTAGGTGCAGGTATCTGTGATTCAAATGGGGACACGGTCCCCTAAAAGACAGTTCCTTACTCCACAATCTGAGAGCCCCACCAAAGCTGCCTAGTTTGGAGAGGGAGCTAGGGGGCTGGCTCACTGAAGAAAGAGAGCATGAAAATAAATCATCAGTTACTCACTTGAGGTGACAACTAGACAGAAATTTGGGCTCCTACACTCAAAACAACTCAAGAAACTAACAAGTGAATTTAACAGGGACGTGACATATAAGGTCAGTGTACTCAAATTAACTGTATTTGGTATACTAGCAACAAACTACGACATAATTAAGTTTAAATGAGAGCAATTCTATTTACAAAGGCATCAAGAACGCAAGATGCTCAGGGAAAAAATACAAAACTGTGGCAGAACTCTGCCTGCAAAGCTGCACCGTTGCAGAAGGACAAATCAGGGAAGATCTAAAGGAATGGAGACACACCCCTTCGTGGACCGGCGCGCTCAGTATCGCTAAGATGCCCATTCTCCGTCAATCAGTCTAAAGATTCAATGCAATCGCAATCAAAATCCCAGTACGCTGATTAGTGGATGCTTAGAAGCTGATTTTAACATTTGTATGGAATTTCCAAACCCATCTTGAAGACTGAAATGAAGAAAGATACAGAGGGATTTTGAAGGAAAAAGTGACAGAGAAAATACACAGAGAATATCTATAATAGATCTCCAAAGAAGAAAAACAAAGCTATGAAACACAATGAATACTAAGAATTGAAATTCAAATAAAAGCTCACTTGTACACACCTGGAAAAAGCAGCCCACAGCGCTCAAAATTGAGACACAATGTTATAAAACTATTGGATTTTTTAAAAAAGAGAAACTCAATGAAGATCTAGACAAAAAATCCATGTCAGTTATAAGGAAAGGGGAAGTGGATTGTGTTCACACTTTTTGATGGCAATACTTTATGCTAGAAGGTAATGGACTAACTTTTAAAGACACTTAAGAAAGGAAATATGAGCCAAGGATTTTCTATCTAGCCCAACTGAACTCCAGCTATAAAGGCCACAAAAAACTCCTGTGAACACGAAGGACCTCAGTGAATGTTCTCCCCGTGGGCCTGTCCTGAGGAATTTACTCGTGAACGAGCTCCAACCAACCAAAATGACTGAAGATACTGGAGGGACATCTACACGAGGACTAGCAGAGGGCGTTCTATATACACACATGCACATGTATGGATGCACATCTAATATGCATCCATATTATTCATAGAACTAACATTGAGTGTGGAACATGAGAGAGGCAATGTGATGTGTAATGGCCATGTACTGACCATGCAGATGTAGGACAATTACCAAAAAATGGAGGGAAAGGAGAGAGAATACATAATATAGAAAATATTGCTGATTGCCTACGGGTATTAAATAGGAACTCAAATCTGATGCGGCAGGACAGGGAGGACTAAGAAGTAAGTAGGTAATTCTAATGTTTCTGAAAGAAGAGAATCAACTGACGATAGCCAAAAAATCAGACTCCTCGGGTATTATATAAAGACATTTATACGAAGGTAGCTGTTAGTACAAGATACAAATCTTCCTGAGTACCAAAATACACATTGAGAGAGAGAGAGAGAAACAGAGAGGGAATAAAACAAATAGTGAAAGATTAGTTACAGAGATACGGAGATAGAGACATAACTGTTTAACATACATATTATATATAAAACATAATTCACTACATGTTATATATCACTATTATTATATATGACTATTTATTATATTACATAGGTATATCACTATATTTATAATAAAACGACACAACTGAAGCCAAACATATTGATCAATGGTTACACCAACACATGTAAGAGTCTCAACTCACAGGTAAAAAGAAAGAGATTTGCAGATTGACTGAAAAGTAAACACCCACTACTATGCCGTAGACACAAGATACAGCTAAAACAACCAGCCTCAGAGCGCTAAAAGTAAGGGAATAGAGGAGGTTATATCACAGAATATGCAAATAAAAGAAAGCAGGGGTCCCGATTTTGTTATCAAACAAGTTGGAGTCACACAAAAAGCGTCACAGGAGACAACGTGGGACGCTTTCTCATGGTAAAGGCTCAGTGAAAATATAACTACACAGCTGAACTTCAGAAACAGAGACCACAGGTGATGCGAGAATAGAAGAGAAAGAGACCAGCAACTGAAGACTTTAACACACTTTGCATTTAAGGTGAGAAGATGAGGAGAAAAATTAATAAGAATATGAAAGAACTAAACAAAATCAACAAGGTAGATCTTGTAGATACACATTGAACTCTCAATCCTCAGAATAACAAAAATACTTCTTGTTTTCAAGGCACAATATTATTTTAATAGTGAACGCCTGGAAACAACCCAAATGTCCATCTACAGGAGGCTGGCTAAATAAGCTGTATGATGTCCGCAGAATGGACTCCATTGTGGCTGAGAATGGAATGAAGGATATCTGAACATACCACTGTGAGCTGAGCTCTGGGATCAATTGTTAAGTGGAGAAAAGCCAGTTGGAACAAAGTGCGCAGTATACAACCATTTATCTAAGAAACAAAGGTGATACAAGTATGAAACCCAAATATATTTATATTTAAAATAGCAATGGGAAGGAAAATGTTAAATTATAAATATGGCCGTCTATGGGGGAGGGAGGGCCTACAAGGAAGGAACAGGAATAGGAGAATTCCTTAAACGTGGTCCCCTTCAGAGAATTTACTTTGGAAACAAAGATATTTGGCACAATTCCGAAATATAATTTAAAAAGAGATTTCTAGGAATAAAAAGGAAACACTGATGGCGTCCTCCGCTCCACGCATGATGATAACAACATGTGGTTCAAGTGTCCACTCAGGTGTTGACCATCCAGCTGGAGACGGACAGGCAAGCGGGTTTAGGTTAGAACCGGACGTGTGAAGTCTGAGACTTCCACAATGTGATAGCAAGCATAAAGGGGGAGGAGCGGAGGTTTAGCAAAATGTGTGTCGAGGAAAACATGGGAGAAGGAGACATCCGGGCTGGAACTTAAAGGAATGGTAAGAAACTGCTGAGAAGAAGTAGGAGAAGAAGCATTCTAACAGGATAAAACAGCGCAACCGAAGGTGTGGAACTGGTACTGCTTACCCTTCACAGACTGACAGGATCTAACAACTTAACGCACTTCTGTGTGACTCTAAGAGAATAATGAGCAACTCACTGTTCTTTGAGAGGAAAGACCAAGGCAATAACTACAGAGCATTCAGCAGAATGTCTGGCACGTGGCAGCACTCCCAAACAGTAGCTGTTTATATTATCTCACTTTTCACCGCAAGTACATACGACTCATACACATAACGCTCATTGTGGACCCTAATACTTTGACGCTTTGAATATTTGCCAAAATCGTGCCTCTTAATATATCTTATTTACGTGCCTACAGGACAAAGAGTGAGGCTTATCTGTTTATATCCTCTTTATCTAAGCAGAGTGACTTGAATTCAAATTACTGAAAGGGTAAAGAGAAAGGCTTTAAATGAAACCTTCCACATAATGCAGAAGGCATTGCATCTGTTGGCCCACCAGCAGGTACGTCAACGCACTCGCCTTTAGCCTACTGTGTGTGAAGATTCCTGGGGAGGAAGTTTGTCTTTGTAAGGAAAAGTCTGCCCATTGGAAGGAGTGATTAAAAACTAACTCTTGAGGAGCATCATTACAGTGAGATTGGGACGACTCTGTAACCTCCTGACCCCCCAGTCACCCAGGAAACACATCCGAGTCTCCCCTCATTGTACGAGAGTATAAAGGCCACCAGGCCCCCAGACCACAGATCCCCCATCATGCACAAGTAACCCCAATGGTGAGTCTTTCCCCCTGTTTCCTTCTCAGCGCTCCACCGGACAGCAGCAGGCATTTTTCTCCTTTGACATATAAAGAGATTTGGCCTTGTGATAACCACCCTCAAAATATTATCTAGAATCATGCAAAGAAAAGGAAAAGGTGACACATGTAAAATCTCTGTAATAGAATATCGTATGATATTCCCAACTTGGAAGACACATAGGCAGAGGAAGAAACATGAAAGTGGTGTCACCTGGCTTAACACGATCAATGAATCGCTGCAGAAGAAGGAAATGATGCTTTTCTTAGAAATTCTGGCATGTTTAACCTAATAAGCACAATTATTAACTCAGTAATATTAATTAACTCCCCAGCAGGAAAAACAACAAGGAAAGCCTGCTACTCATGGTAACATCAGCTACTCAGCGGAGTATAAAAGGGGAGCGGGATGGGAGACTCTCAAACTCAGGAAACCACTCTTGTGAAACCCACTCCTACCCACTTGTGGAACCCCAAGCCTTCCACTGACACCATGGTCAGCTCCTGTTGTGGCTCCGTCTGCTCTGACCAGGGCTGTGGCCAGGAGACCTGCTGCCGCCCCAGCTGTTGTCAGATCACGTGCTGCAGAACCACCTGCCTCCGCCCCAGCTGCAGTGTGTCCAGCTTCTGCAGGCCCCAGTGCTGCATCTCCAGCTGCTGCCAGCCCTCTTGCTCCAGTTCTAGCTGCTGCCGCCCCAGCTGCAGTGTGTCCAGCTGCTGCCGCCCCAGCTGTGATGTGTCCAGCTGCTGCCGGCCCCAGTGCTGCATCTCCAGCTGCTGCCGCCCCAGCTGTGATGTGTCCAGCTGCTGCCAGCCCCAGTGCTGCATCTCCAGCTGCTGCCAGCCCTCTTGCTCCAGTTCTAGCTGCTGCCGCCCCAGCTGCAGTGTGTCCAGCTGCTGCCGCCCCAGCTGTGATGTGTCCAGCTGCTGCCAGCCCCAGTGCTGCATCTCCAGCTGCTGCCAGCCCTCTTGCTCCAGTTCTAGCTGCTGCGGCTCCAGCTGCTGCCGCCCCTCCTGCTGTCTGCGCCCAGTCTGTGGCCGGGTCTCCTGCCACACCACTTGCTACCGCCCCACCTGTGTCATCTCCACCTGCCCCCGCCCTGTGTGCTGCCCCTCCTCTTGCTGCTGAATCTCTGCCCTGTGACCACCATCTGTCTACCTCTGTTCTCACAGATATAGACCCTACTGTTATGCTGACCTTTAGGAAACAGGGAGTGTGGTTGAGGTCACTTGACTGAACTGGGCCTCAGGATTCCATTGGGGAACCGGGTCACGCTGTTGCAGGAGACAGATGTGGTCCCGAGCACTTACGCTTAACAGAGTTTACCCTTCAACCTGACCAGTGGTGAAATCATTCTCCTGACTTCTTTTTTCTAGGGCTTTTCTGTACCCTGATATATTTCTGTAACAAAATAAAGTTACTTCTCCCTGCATTAAAAATTCAGCGTGATTGTGGCTCCCTTGAGATTTTGTCTTCACTTTCTAGAGAAGTGTACCTGTCCTGCTCCTGCAGGACACACCACATGGTCTTATCACTTCTCCGCAAATGGTTCATTATTCACTGCCTGATTTATTCCTAGATGCCTCCTTAGTTCATGAGCAAATCACCTAAGACTATGAATGTCTCCAAGGAAAAGAACAAAGAAGTGAAGCCGGGAGTTTGGCAGACTCCACGTAAATAAAAGTAAAAAGAACACAATACGTGCTTCGTGGTCACATCCGCTGTCGTAGCTGCAATGTGCTATTTGGCACAGTCTGCACGTTTGTCTTCAGACTCGCGCTCCATGATACGGGTGTCATCCACGCAGCAAAACAAGTGTGTGCTGATTCTGCCCCTATTTACAATAGGACCTTAGTCCTCACGCATTTTTTCTTTTGATAGGAGATTTCAAATCCATATACACTGCAAGGGCAGACAGGCAACCTAGAGGAGTGCAGCAGGTCCTTCATAAGACAAGGTGCTTGGTGGAAACCGTGGCATGACCACAGCAGAGAGCAGTATTGACCTCCTGTCAGGTGTTTCTATGTGGAAACGGGGGTCAAGCGTTTTTCCTGAAAAGTGAGTCTCCTTTCATTGATCCTTCCAAATGCCAAAATCTTCACTCATTCATTTAAAAAGTATTTATTCAGCATTTATTACGTGGCGACACTGTTAAAGGTGGTGGGGTAACAGCGGAGAGCAACACACACAAAACTCTCTGCACTAAGGGAGCCGCCACCCTAGTGGAGGTTCTCAACAAAATCACTGATGTGTTTACTTTTTAATATTTTTCTAGACATTTGTCCACTGGTTTGTACACTATATTTCTCCCTGTGCTTTATTTATAGGAACGAGACTGAGCTTTGGAGCTTTTCTTTAGGTGCAGGTATCTGTGATTCAAATGGGGACACGGTCCCCTAAAAGACAGTTCCTTACTCCACAATCTGAGAGCCCCACCAAAGCTGCCTAGTTTGGAGAGGGAGCTAGGGGGCTGGCTCACTGAAGAAAGAGAGCATGAAAATAAATCATCAGTTACTCACTTGAGGTGACAACTAGACAGAAATTTGGGCTCCTACACTCAAAACAACTCAAGAAACTAACAAGTGAATTTAACAGGGACGTGACATACAAGGTCAGTGTACTCAAATTAACTGTATTTGGTATACTAGCAACAAACTACGACATAATTAAGTTTAAATGAGAGCAATTCTATTTACAAAGGCATCAAGAACGCAAGATGCTCAGGGAAAAAATACAAAACTGTGGCAGAACTCTGCCTGCAAAGCTGCACCGTTGCAGAAGGACAAATCAGGGAAGATCTAAAGGAATGGAGACACACCCCTTCGTGGACCGGCGCGCTCAGTATCGCTAAGATGCCCATTCTCCGTCAATCAGTCTAAAGATTCAATGCAATCGCAATCAAAATCCCAGTACGCTGATTAGTGGATGCTTAGAAGCTGATTTTAACATTTGTATGGAATTTCCAAACCCATCTTGAAGACTGAAATGAAGAAAGATACAGAGGGATTTTGAAGGAAAAAGTGACAGAGAAAATACACAGAGAATATCTATAATAGATCTCCAAAGAAGAAAAACAAAGCTATGAAACACAATGAATACTAAGAATTGAAATTCAAATAAAAGCTCACTTGTACACACCTGGAAAAAGCAGCCCACAGCGCTCAAAATTGAGACACAATGTTATAAAACTATTGGATTTTTTAAAAAAGAGAAACTCAATGAAGATCTAGACAAAAAATCCATGTCAGTTATAAGGAAAGGGGAAGTGGATTGTGTTCACACTTTTTGATGGCAATACTTTATGCTAGAAGGTAATGGACTAACTTTTAAAGACACTTAAGAAAGGAAATATGAGCCAAGGATTTTCTATCTAGCCCAACTGAACTCCAGCTATAAAGGCCACAAAAAACTCCTGTGAACACGAAGGACCTCAGTGAATGTTCTCCCCGTGGGCCTGTCCTGAGGAATTTACTCGTGAACGAGCTCCAACCAACCAAAATGACTGAAGATACTGGAGGGACATCTACACGAGGACTAGCAGAGGGCGTTCTATATACACACATGCACATGTATGGATGCACATCTAATATGCATCCATATTATTCATAGAACTAACATTGAGTGTGGAACATGAGAGAGGCAATGTGATGTGTAATGGCCATGTACTGACCATGCAGATGTAGGACAATTACCAAAAAATGGAGGGAAAGGAGAGAGAGTACATAAAGTAGAAAATATTGCTGATTGCCTACGGGTATTAAATAGGAACTCAAATCTGATGCGGCAGGACAGGGAGGACTAAGAAGTAAGTAGGTAATTCTAATGTTTCTGAAAGAAGAGAATCAACTGACGATAGCCAAAAAATCAGACTCCTCGGGTATTATATAAAGACATTTCTACGAAGGTAGCTGTTAGTACAAGATACAAATCTTCCTGAGTACCAAAATACACATTGAGAGAGAGAGAGAGAAACAGAGAGGGAATAAAACAAATAGTGAAAGATTAGTTACAGAGATACGGAGATAGAGACATAACTGTTTAACATACATATTATATATAAAACATAATTCACTACATGTTATATATCACTATTATTATATATGACTATTTATTATATTACATAGGTATATCACTATATTTATAATAAAACGACACAACTGAAGCCAAACATATTGATCAATGGTTACACCAACACATGTAAGAGTCTCAACTCACAGGTAAAAAGAAAGAGATTTGCAGATTGACTGAAAAGTAAACACCCACTACTATGCCGTAGACACAAGATACAGCTAAAACAACCAGCCTCAGAGCGCTAAAAGTAAGGGAATAGAGGAGGTTATATCACAGAATATGCAAATAAAAGAAAGCAGGGGTCCCGATTTTGTTATCAAACAAGTTGGAGTCACACAAAAAGCGTCACAGGAGACAACGTGGGACGCTTTCTCATGGTAAAGGCTCAGTGAAAATATAACTACACAGCTGAACTTCAGAAACAGAGACCACAGGTGATGCGAGAATAGAAGAGAAAGAGACCAGCAACTGAAGACTTTAACACACTTTGCATTTAAGGTGAGAAGATGAGGAGAAAAATTAATAAGAATATGAAAGAACTAAACAAAATCAACAAGGTAGATCTTGTAGATACACATTGAACTCTCAATCCTCAGAATAACAAAAATACTTCTTGTTTTCAAGGCACAATATTATTTTAATAGTGAACGCCTGGAAACAACCCAAATGTCCATCTACAGGAGGCTGGCTAAATAAGCTGTATGATGTCCGCAGAATGGACTCCATTGTGGCTGAGAATGGAATGAAGGATATCTGAACATACCACTGTGAGCTGAGCTCTGGGATCAATTGTTAAGTGGAGAAAAGCCAGTTGGAACAAAGTGCGCAGTATACAACCATTTATCTAAGAAACAAAGGTGATACAAGTATGAAACCCAAATATATTTATATTTAAAATAGCAATGGGAAGGAAAATGTTAAATTATAAATATGGCCGTCTATGGGGGAGGGAGGGCCTACAAGGAAGGAACAGGAATAGGAGAATTCCTTAAACGTGGTCCCCTTCAGAGAATTTACTTTGGAAACAAAGATATTTGGCACAATTCCGAAATATAATTTAAAAAGAGATTTCTAGGAATAAAAAGGAAACACTGATGGCGTCCTCCGCTCCACGCATGATGATAACAACATGTGGTTCAAGTGTCCACTCAGGTGTTGACCATCCAGCTGGAGACGGACAGGCAAGCGGGTTTAGGTTAGAACCGGACGTGTGAAGTCTGAGACTTCCACAATGTGATAGCAAGCATAAAGGGGGAGGAGCGGAGGTTTAGCAAAATGTGTGTCGAGGAAAACATGGGAGAAGGAGACATCCGGGCTGGAACTTAAAGGAATGGTAAGAAACTGCTGAGAAGAAGTAGGAGAAGAAGCATTCTAACAGGATAAAACAGCGCAACCGAAGGTGTGGAACTGGTACTGCTTACCCTTCACAGACTGACAGGATCTAACAACTTAACGCACTTCTGTGTGACTCTAAGAGAATAATGAGCAACTCACTGTTCTTTGAGAGGAAAGACCAAGGCAATAACTACAGAGCATTCAGCAGAATGTCTGGCACGTGGCAGCACTCCCAAACAGTAGCTGTTTATATTATCTCACTTTTCACCGCAAGTACATACGACTCATACACATAACGCTCATTGTGGACCCTAATACTTTGACGCTTTGAATATTTGCCAAAATCGTGCCTCTTAATATATCTTATTTACGTGCCTACAGGACAAAGAGTGAGGCTTATCTGTTTATATCCTCTTTATCTAAGCAGAGTGACTTGAATTCAAATTACTGAAAGGGTAAAGAGAAAGGCTTTAAATGAAACCTTCCACATAATGCAGAAGGCATTGCATCTGTTGGCCCACCAGCAGGTACGTCAACGCACTCGCCTTTAGCCTACTGTGTGTGAAGATTCCTGGGGAGGAAGTTTGTCTTTGTAAGGAAAAGTCTGCCCATTGGAAGGAGTGATTAAAAACTAACTCTTGAGGAGCATCATTACAGTGAGATTGGGACGACTCTGTAACCTCCTGACCCCCCAGTCACCCAGGAAACACATCCGAGTCTCCCCTCATTGTACGAGAGTATAAAGGCCACCAGGCCCCCAGACCACAGATCCCCCATCATGCACAAGTAACCCCAATGGTGAGTCTTTCCCCCTGTTTCCTTCTCAGCGCTCCACCGGACAGCAGCAGGCATTTTTCTCCTTTGACATATAAAGAGATTTGGCCTTGTGATAACCACCCTCAAAATATTATCTAGAATCATGCAAAGAAAAGGAAAAGGTGACACATGTAAAATCTCTGTAATAGAATATCGTATGATATTCCCAACTTGGAAGACACATAGGCAGAGGAAGAAACATGAAAGTGGTGTCACCTGGCTTAACACGATCAATGAATCGCTGCAGAAGAAGGAAATGATGCTTTTCTTAGAAATTCTGGCATGTTTAACCTAATAAGCACAATTATTAACTCAGTAATATTAATTAACTCCCCAGCAGGAAAAACAACAAGGAAAGCCTGCTACTCATGGTAACATC
The DNA here is from genome assembly GCF_041296235.1 of Equus asinus. Taxonomy (NCBI): domain Eukaryota; kingdom Metazoa; phylum Chordata; class Mammalia; order Perissodactyla; family Equidae; genus Equus; species Equus asinus. The sequence goes on along the minus strand of NC_091802.1, from coordinate 40,701,886 downwards.
AGCTACTCAGCGGAGTATAAAAGGGGAGCGGGATGGGAGACTCTCAAACTCAGGAAACCACTCTTGTGAAACCCACTCCTACCCACTTGTGGAACCCCAAGCCTTCCACTGACACCATGGTCAGCTCCTGTTGTGGCTCCGTCTGCTCTGACCAGGGCTGTGGCCAGGAGACCTGCTGCCGCCCCAGCTGTTGTCAGATCACGTGCTGCAGAACCACCTGCCTCCGCCCCAGCTGCAGTGTGTCCAGCTTCTGCAGGCCCCAGTGCTGCATCTCCAGCTGCTGCCAGCCCTCTTGCTCCAGTTCTAGCTGCTGCCGCCCCAGCTGCAGTGTGTCCAGCTGCTGCCGCCCCAGCTGTGATGTGTCCAGCTGCTGCCGGCCCCAGTGCTGCATCTCCAGCTGCTGCCGCCCCAGCTGTGATGTGTCCAGCTGCTGCCAGCCCCAGTGCTGCATCTCCAGCTGCTGCCAGCCCTCTTGCTCCAGTTCTAGCTGCTGCCGCCCCAGCTGCAGTGTGTCCAGCTGCTGCCGCCCCAGCTGTGATGTGTCCAGCTGCTGCAGGCCCCAGTGCTGCATCTCCAGCTGCTGCCGCCCCAGCTGTGATGTGTCCAGCTGCTGCCAGCCCCAGTGCTGCATCTCCAGCTGCTGCCAGCCCTCTTGCTCCAGTTCTAGCTGCTGCGGCTCCAGCTGCTGCCGCCCCTCCTGCTGTCTGCGCCCAGTCTGTGGCCGGGTCTCCTGCCACACCACTTGCTACCGCCCCACCTGTGTCATCTCCACCTGCCCCCGCCCTGTGTGCTGCCCCTCCTCTTGCTGCTGAATCTCTGCCCTGTGACCACCATCTGTCTACCTCTGTTCTCACAGATATAGACCCTACTGTTATGCTGACCTTTAGGAAACAGGGAGTGTGGTTGAGGTCACTTGACTGAACTGGGCCTCAGGATTCCATTGGGGAACCGGGTCACGCTGTTGCAGGAGACAGATGTGGTCCCGAGCACTTACGCTTAACAGAGTTTACCCTTCAACCTGACCAGTGGTGAAATCATTCTCCTGACTTCTTTTTTCTAGGGCTTTTCTGTACCCTGATATATTTCTGTAACAAAATAAAGTTACTTCTCCCTGCATTAAAAATTCAGCGTGATTGTGGCTCCCTTGAGATTTTGTCTTCACTTTCTAGAGAAGTGTACCTGTCCTGCTCCTGCAGGACACACCACATGGTCTTATCACTTCTCCGCAAATGGTTCATTATTCACTGCCTGATTTATTCCTAGATGCCTCCTTAGTTCATGAGCAAATCACCTAAGACTATGAATGTCTCCAAGGAAAAGAACAAAGAAGTGAAGCCGGGAGTTTGGCGGACTCCACGTAAATAAAAGTAAAAAGAACACAATACGTGCTTCGTGGTCACATCCGCTGTCGTAGCTGCAATGTGCTATTTGGCACAGTCTGCACGTTTGTCTTCAGACTCGCGCTCCATGATACGGGTGTCATCCACGCAGCAAAACAAGTGTGTGCTGATTCTGCCCCTATTTACAATAGGACCTTAGTCCTCACGCATTTTTTCTTTTGATAGGAGATTTCAAATCCATATACACTGCAAGGGCAGACAGGCAACCTAGAGGAGTGCAGCAGGTCCTTCATAAGACAAGGTGCTTGGTGGAAACCGTGGCATGACCACAGCAGAGAGCAGTATTGACCTCCTGTCAGGTGTTTCTATGTGGAAACGGGGGTCAAGCGCTTTTCCTGAAAAGTGAGTCTCCTTTCATTGATCCTTCCAAATGCCAAAATCTTCACTCATTCATTTAAAAAGTATTTATTCAGCATTTATTACGTGGCGACACTGTTAAAGGTGGTGGGGTAACAGCGGAGAGCAACACACACAAAACTCTCTGCACTAAGGGAGCCGCCACCCTAGTGGAGGTTCTCAACAAAATCACTGATGTGTTTACTTTTTAATATTTTTCTAGACATTTGTCCACTGGTTTGTACACTATATTTCTCCCTGTGCTTTATTTATAGGAACGAGACTGAGCTTTGGAGCTTTTCTTTAGGTGCAGGTATCTGTGATTCAAATGGGGACACGGTCCCCTAAAAGACAGTTCCTTACTCCACAATCTGAGAGCCCCACCAAAGCTGCCTAGTTTGGAGAGGGAGCTAGGGGGCTGGCTCACTGAAGAAAGAGAGCATGAAAATAAATCATCAGTTACTCACTTGAGGTGACAACTAGACAGAAATTTGGGCTCCTACACTCAAAACAACTCAAGAAACTAACAAGTGAATTTAACAGGGACGTGACATATAAGGTCAGTGTACTCAAATTAACTGTATTTGGTATACTAGCAACAAACTACGACATAATTAAGTTTAAATGAGAGCAATTCTATTTACAAAGGCATCAAGAACGCAAGATGCTCAGGGAAAAAATACAAAACTGTGGCAGAACTCTGCCTGCAAAGCTGCACCGTTGCAGAAGGACAAATCAGGGAAGATCTAAAGGAATGGAGACACACCCCTTCGTGGACCGGCGCGCTCAGTATCGCTAAGATGCCCATTCTCCGTCAATCAGTCTAAAGATTCAATGCAATCGCAATCAAAATCCCAGTACGCTGATTAGTGGATGCTTAGAAGCTGATTTTAACATTTGTATGGAATTTCCAAACCCATCTTGAAGACTGAAATGAAGAAAGATACAGAGGGATTTTGAAGGAAAAAGTGACAGAGAAAATACACAGAGAATATCTATAATAGATCTCCAAAGAAGAAAAACAAAGCTATGAAACACAATGAATACTAAGAATTGAAATTCAAATAAAAGCTCACTTGTACACACCTGGAAAAAGCAGCCCACAGCGCTCAAAATTGAGACACAATGTTATAAAACTATTGGATTTTTTAAAAAAGAGAAACTCAATGAAGATCTAGACAAAAAATCCATGTCAGTTATAAGGAAAGGGGAAGTGGATTGTGTTCACACTTTTTGATGGCAATACTTTATGCTAGAAGGTAATGGACTAACTTTTAAAGACACTTAAGAAAGGAAATATGAGCCAAGGATTTTCTATCTAGCCCAACTGAACTCCAGCTATAAAGGCCACAAAAAACTCCTGTGAACACGAAGGACCTCAGTGAATGTTCTCCCCGTGGGCCTGTCCTGAGGAATTTACTCGTGAACGAGCTCCAACCAACCAAAATGACTGAAGATACTGGAGGGACATCTACACGAGGACTAGCAGAGGGCGTTCTATATACACACATGCACATGTATGGATGCACATCTAATATGCATCCATATTATTCATAGAACTAACATTGAGTGTGGAACATGAGAGAGGCAATGTGATGTGTAATGGCCATGTACTGACCATGCAGATGTAGGACAATTACCAAAAAATGGAGGGAAAGGAGAGAGAGTACATAAAGTAGAAAATATTGCTGATTGCCTACGGGTATTAAATAGGAACTCAAATCTGATGCGGCAGGACAGGGAGGACTAAGAAGTAAGTAGGTAATTCTAATGTTTCTGAAAGAAGAGAATCAACTGACGATAGCCAAAAAATCAGACTCCTCGGGTATTATATAAAGACATTTATACGAAGGTAGCTGTTAGTACAAGATACAAATCTTCCTGAGTACCAAAATACACATTGAGAGAGAGAGAGAGAAACAGAGAGGGAATAAAACAAATAGTGAAAGATTAGTTACAGAGATACGGAGATAGAGACATAACTGTTTAACATACATATTATATATAAAACATAATTCACTACATGTTATATATCACTATTATTATATATGACTATTTATTATATTACATAGGTATATCACTATATTTATAATAAAACGACACAACTGAAGCCAAACATATTGATCAATGGTTACACCAACACATGTAAGAGTCTCAACTCACAGGTAAAAAGAAAGAGATTTGCAGATTGACTGAAAAGTAAACACCCACTACTATGCCGTAGACACAAGATACAGCTAAAACAACCAGCCTCAGAGCGCTAAAAGTAAGGGAATAGAGGAGGTTATATCACAGAATATGCAAATAAAAGAAAGCAGGGGTCCCGATTTTGTTATCAAACAAGTTGGAGTCACACAAAAAGCGTCACAGGAGACAACGTGGGACGCTTTCTCATGGTAAAGGCTCAGTGAAAATATAACTACACAGCTGAACTTCAGAAACAGAGACCACAGGTGATGCGAGAATAGAAGAGAAAGAGACCAGCAACTGAAGACTTTAACACACTTTGCATTTAAGGTGAGAAGATGAGGAGAAAAATTAATAAGAATATGAAAGAACTAAACAAAATCAACAAGGTAGATCTTGTAGATACACATTGAACTCTCAATCCTCAGAATAACAAAAATACTTCTTGTTTTCAAGGCACAATATTATTTTAATAGTGAACGCCTGGAAACAACCCAAATGTCCATCTACAGGAGGCTGGCTAAATAAGCTGTATGATGTCCGCAGAATGGACTCCATTGTGGCTGAGAATGGAATGAAGGATATCTGAACATACCACTGTGAGCTGAGCTCTGGGATCAATTGTTAAGTGGAGAAAAGCCAGTTGGAACAAAGTGCGCAGTATACAACCATTTATCTAAGAAACAAAGGTGATACAAGTATGAAACCCAAATATATTTATATTTAAAATAGCAATGGGAAGGAAAATGTTAAATTATAAATATGGCCGTCTATGGGGGAGGGAGGGCCTACAAGGAAGGAACAGGAATAGGAGAATTCCTTAAACGTGGTCCCCTTCAGAGAATTTACTTTGGAAACAAAGATATTTGGCACAATTCCGAAATATAATTTAAAAAGAGATTTCTAGGAATAAAAAGGAAACACTGATGGCGTCCTCCGCTCCACGCATGATGATAACAACATGTGGTTCAAGTGTCCACTCAGGTGTTGACCATCCAGCTGGAGACGGACAGGCAAGCGGGTTTAGGTTAGAACCGGACGTGTGAAGTCTGAGACTTCCACAATGTGATAGCAAGCATAAAGGGGGAGGAGCGGAGGTTTAGCAAAATGTGTGTCGAGGAAAACATGGGAGAAGGAGACATCCGGGCTGGAACTTAAAGGAATGGTAAGAAACTGCTGAGAAGAAGTAGGAGAAGAAGCATTCTAACAGGATAAAACAGCGCAACCGAAGGTGTGGAACTGGTACTGCTTACCCTTCACAGACTGACAGGATCTAACAACTTAACGCACTTCTGTGTGACTCTAAGAGAATAATGAGCAACTCACTGTTCTTTGAGAGGAAAGACCAAGGCAATAACTACAGAGCATTCAGCAGAATGTCTGGCACGTGGCAGCACTCCCAAACAGTAGCTGTTTATATTATCTCACTTTTCACCGCAAGTACATACGACTCATACACATAACGCTCATTGTGGACCCTAATACTTTGACGCTTTGAATATTTGCCAAAATCGTGCCTCTTAATATATCTTATTTACGTGCCTACAGGACAAAGAGTGAGGCTTATCTGTTTATATCCTCTTTATCTAAGCAGAGTGACTTGAATTCAAATTACTGAAAGGGTAAAGAGAAAGGCTTTAAATGAAACCTTCCACATAATGCAGAAGGCATTGCATCTGTTGGCCCACCAGCAGGTACGTCAACGCACTCGCCTTTAGCCTACTGTGTGTGAAGATTCCTGGGGAGGAAGTTTGTCTTTGTAAGGAAAAGTCTGCCCATTGGAAGGAGTGATTAAAAACTAACTCTTGAGGAGCATCATTACAGTGAGATTGGGACGACTCTGTAACCTCCTGACCCCCCAGTCACCCAGGAAACACATCCGAGTCTCCCCTCATTGTACGAGAGTATAAAGGCCACCAGGCCCCCAGACCACAGATCCCCCATCATGCACAAGTAACCCCAATGGTGAGTCTTTCCCCCTGTTTCCTTCTCAGCGCTCCACCGGACAGCAGCAGGCATTTTTCTCCTTTGACATATAAAGAGATTTGGCCTTGTGATAACCACCCTCAAAATATTATCTAGAATCATGCAAAGAAAAGGAAAAGGTGACACATGTAAAATCTCTGTAATAGAATATCGTATGATATTCCCAACTTGGAAGACACATAGGCAGAGGAAGAAACATGAAAGTGGTGTCACCTGGCTTAACACGATCAATGAATCGCTGCAGAAGAAGGAAATGATGCTTTTCTTAGAAATTCTGGCATGTTTAACCTAATAAGCACAATTATTAACTCAGTAATATTAATTAACTCCCCAGCAGGAAAAACAACAAGGAAAGCCTGCTACTCATGGTAACATCAGCTACTCAGCGGAGTATAAAAGGGGAGCGGGATGGGAGACTCTCAAACTCAGGAAACCACTCTTGTGAAACCCACTCCTACCCACTTGTGGAACCCCAAGCCTTCCACTGACACCATGGTCAGCTCCTGTTGTGGCTCCGTCTGCTCTGACCAGGGCTGTGGCCAGGAGACCTGCTGCCGCCCCAGCTGTTGTCAGATCACGTGCTGCAGAACCACCTGCCTCCGCCCCAGCTGCAGTGTGTCCAGCTTCTGCAGGCCCCAGTGCTGCATCTCCAGCTGCTGCCAGCCCTCTTGCTCCAGTTCTAGCTGCTGCCGCCCCAGCTGCAGTGTGTCCAGCTGCTGCCGCCCCAGCTGTGATGTGTCCAGCTGCTGCCGGCCCCAGTGCTGCATCTCCAGCTGCTGCCGCCCCAGCTGTGATGTGTCCAGCTGCTGCCAGCCCCAGTGCTGCATCTCCAGCTGCTGCCAGCCCTCTTGCTCCAGTTCTAGCTGCTGCCGCCCCAGCTGCAGTGTGTCCAGCTGCTGCCGCCCCAGCTGTGATGTGTCCAGCTGCTGCAGGCCCCAGTGCTGCATCTCCAGCTGCTGCCGCCCCAGCTGTGATGTGTCCAGCTGCTGCCAGCCCCAGTGCTGCATCTCCAGCTGCTGCCAGCCCTCTTGCTCCAGTTCTAGCTGCTGCGGCTCCAGCTGCTGCCGCCCCTCCTGCTGTCTGCGCCCAGTCTGTGGCCGGGTCTCCTGCCACACCACTTGCTACCGCCCCACCTGTGTCATCTCCACCTGCCCCCGCCCTGTGTGCTGCCCCTCCTCTTGCTGCTGAATCTCTGCCCTGTGACCACCATCTGTCTACCTCTGTTCTCACAGATATAGACCCTACTGTTATGCTGACCTTTAGGAAACAGGGAGTGTGGTTGAGGTCACTTGACTGAACTGGGCCTCAGGATTCCATTGGGGAACCGGGTCACGCTGTTGCAGGAGACAGATGTGGTCCCGAGCACTTACGCTTAACAGAGTTTACCCTTCAACCTGACCAGTGGTGAAATCATTCTCCTGACTTCTTTTTTCTAGGGCTTTTCTGTACCCTGATATATTTCTGTAACAAAATAAAGTTACTTCTCCCTGCATTAAAAATTCAGCGTGATTGTGGCTCCCTTGAGATTTTGTCTTCACTTTCTAGAGAAGTGTACCTGTCCTGCTCCTGCAGGACACACCACATGGTCTTATCACTTCTCCGCAAATGGTTCATTATTCACTGCCTGATTTATTCCTAGATGCCTCCTTAGTTCATGAGCAAATCACCTAAGACTATGAATGTCTCCAAGGAAAAGAACAAAGAAGTGAAGCCGGGAGTTTGGCGGACTCCACGTAAATAAAAGTAAAAAGAACACAATACGTGCTTCGTGGTCACATCCGCTGTCGTAGCTGCAATGTGCTATTTGGCACAGTCTGCACGTTTGTCTTCAGACTCGCGCTCCATGATACGGGTGTCATCCACGCAGCAAAACAAGTGTGTGCTGATTCTGCCCCTATTTACAATAGGACCTTAGTCCTCACGCATTTTTTCTTTTGATAGGAGATTTCAAATCCATATACACTGCAAGGGCAGACAGGCAACCTAGAGGAGTGCAGCAGGTCCTTCATAAGACAAGGTGCTTGGTGGAAACCGTGGCATGACCACAGCAGAGAGCAGTATTGACCTCCTGTCAGGTGTTTCTATGTGGAAACGGGGGTCAAGCGTTTTTCCTGAAAAGTGAGTCTCCTTTCATTGATCCTTCCAAATGCCAAAATCTTCACTCATTCATTTAAAAAGTATTTATTCAGCATTTATTACGTGGCGACACTGTTAAAGGTGGTGGGGTAACAGCGGAGAGCAACACACACAAAACTCTCTGCACTAAGGGAGCCGCCACCCTAGTGGAGGTTCTCAACAAAATCACTGATGTGTTTACTTTTTAATATTTTTCTAGACATTTGTCCACTGGTTTGTACACTATATTTCTCCCTGTGCTTTATTTATAGGAACGAGACTGAGCTTTGGAGCTTTTCTTTAGGTGCAGGTATCTGTGATTCAAATGGGGACACGGTCCCCTAAAAGACAGTTCCTTACTCCACAATCTGAGAGCCCCACCAAAGCTGCCTAGTTTGGAGAGGGAGCTAGGGGGCTGGCTCACTGAAGAAAGAGAGCATGAAAATAAATCATCAGTTACTCACTTGAGGTGACAACTAGACAGAAATTTGGGCTCCTACACTCAAAACAACTCAAGAAACTAACAAGTGAATTTAACAGGGACGTGACATACAAGGTCAGTGTACTCAAATTAACTGTATTTGGTATACTAGCAACAAACTACGACATAATTAAGTTTAAATGAGAGCAATTCTATTTACAAAGGCATCAAGAACGCAAGATGCTCAGGGAAAAAATACAAAACTGTGGCAGAACTCTGCCTGCAAAGCTGCACCGTTGCAGAAGGACAAATCAGGGAAGATCTAAAGGAATGGAGACACACCCCTTTGTGGACCGGCGCGCTCAGTATCGCTAAGATGCCCATTCTCCGTCAATCAGTCTAAAGATTCAATGCAATCGCAATCAAAATCCCAGTACGCTGATTAGTGGATGCTTAGAAGCTGATTTTAACATTTGTATGGAATTTCCAAACCCATCTTGAAGACTGAAATGAAGAAAGATACAGAGGGATTTTGAAGGAAAAAGTGACAGAGAAAATACACAGAGAATATCTATAATAGATCTCCAAAGAAGAAAAACAAAGCTATGAAACACAATGAATACTAAGAATTGAAATTCAAATAAAAGCTCACTTGTACACACCTGGAAAAAGCAGCCCACAGCGCTCAAAATTGAGACACAATGTTATAAAACTATTGGATTTTTTAAAAAAGAGAAACTCAATGAAGATCTAGACAAAAAATCCATGTCAGTTATAAGGAAAGGGGAAGTGGATTGTGTTCACACTTTTTGATGGCAATACTTTATGCTAGAAGGTAATGGACTAACTTTTAAAGACACTTAAGAAAGGAAATATGAGCCAAGGATTTTCTATCTAGCCCAACTGAACTCCAGCTATAAAGGCCACAAAAAACTCCTGTGAACACGAAGGACCTCAGTGAATGTTCTCCCCGTGGGCCTGTCCTGAGGAATTTACTCGTGAACGAGCTCCAACCAACCAAAATGACTGAAGATACTGGAGGGACATCTACACGAGGACTAGCAGAGGGCGTTCTATATACACACATGCACATGTATGGATGCACATCTAATATGCATCCATATTATTCATAGAACTAACATTGAGTGTGGAACATGAGAGAGGCAATGTGATGTGTAATGGCCATGTACTGACCATGCAGATGTAGGACAATTACCAAAAAATGGAGGGAAAGGAGAGAGAGTACATAAAGTAGAAAATATTGCTGATTGCCTACGGGTATTAAATAGGAACTCAAATCTGATGCGGCAGGACAGGGAGGACTAAGAAGTAAGTAGGTAATTCTAATGTTTCTGAAAGAAGAGAATCAACTGACGATAGCCAAAAAATCAGACTCCTCGGGTATTATATAAAGACATTTCTACGAAGGTAGCTGTTAGTACAAGATACAAATCTTCCTGAGTACCAAAATACACATTGAGAGAGAGAGAGAGAAACAGAGAGGGAATAAAACAAATAGTGAAAGATTAGTTACAGAGATACGGAGATAGAGACATAACTGTTTAACATACATATTATATATAAAACATAATTCACTACATGTTATATATCACTATTATTATATATGACTATTTATTATATTACATAGGTATATCACTATATTTATAATAAAACGACACAACTGAAGCCAAACATATTGATCAATGGTTACACCAACACATGTAAGAGTCTCAACTCACAGGTAAAAAGAAAGAGATTTGCAGATTGACTGAAAAGTAAACACCCACTACTATGCCGTAGACACAAGATACAGCTAAAACAACCAGCCTCAGAGCGCTAAAAGTAAGGGAATAGAGGAGGTTATATCACAGAATATGCAAATAAAAGAAAGCAGGGGTCCCGATTTTGTTATCAAACAAGTTGGAGTCACACAAAAAGCGTCACAGGAGACAACGTGGGACGCTTTCTCATGGTAAAGGCTCAGTGAAAATATAACTACACAGCTGAACTTCAGAAACAGAGACCACAGGTGATGCGAGAATAGAAGAGAAAGAGACCAGCAACTGAAGACTTTAACACACTTTGCATTTAAGGTGAGAAGATGAGGAGAAAAATTAATAAGAATATGAAAGAACTAAACAAAATCAACAAGGTAGATCTTGTAGATACACATTGAACTCTCAATCCTCAGAATAACAAAAATACTTCTTGTTTTCAAGGCACAATATTATTTTAATAGTGAACGCCTGGAAACAACCCAAATGTCCATCTACAGGAGGCTGGCTAAATAAGCTGTATGATGTCCGCAGAATGGACTCCATTGTGGCTGAGAATGGAATGAAGGATATCTGAACATACCACTGTGAGCTGAGCTCTGGGATCAATTGTTAAGTGGAGAAAAGCCAGTTGGAACAAAGTGCGCAGTATACAACCATTTATCTAAGAAACAAAGGTGATACAAGTATGAAACCCAAATATATTTATATTTAAAATAGCAACGGGAAGGAAAATGTTAAATTATAAATATGGCCGTCTATGGGGGAGGGAGGGCCTACAAGGAAGGAACAGGAATAGGAGAATTCCTTAAACGTGGTCCCCTTCAGAGAATTTACTTTGGAAACAAAGATATTTGGCACAATTCCGAAATATAATTTAAAAAGAGATTTCTAGGAATAAAAAGGAAACACTGATGGCGTCCTCCGCTCCACGCATGATGATAACAACATGTGGTTCAAGTGTCCACTCAGGTGTTGACCATCCAGCTGGAGACGGACAGGCAAGCGGGTTTAGGTTAGAACCGGACGTGTGAAGTCTGAGACTTCCACAATGTGATAGCAAGCATAAAGGGGGAGGAGCGGAGGTTTAGCAAAATGTGTGTCGAGGAAAACATGGGAGAAGGAGACATCCGGGCTGGAACTTAAAGGAATGGTAAGAAACTGCTGAGAAGAAGTAGGAGAAGAAGCATTCTAACAGGATAAAACAGCGCAACCGAAGGTGTGGAACTGGTACTGCTTACCCTTCACAGACTGACAGGATCTAACAACTTAACGCACTTCTGTGTGACTCTAAGAGAATAATGAGCAACTCACTGTTCTTTGAGAGGAAAGACCAAGGCAATAACTACAGAGCATTCAGCAGAATGTCTGGCACGTGGCAGCACTCCCAAACAGTAGCTGTTTATATTATCTCACTTTTCACCGCAAGTACATACGACTCATACACATAACGCTCATTGTGGACCCTAATACTTTGACGCTTTGAATATTTGCCAAAATCGTGCCTCTTAATATATCTTATTTACGTGCCTACAGGACAAAGAGTGAGGCTTATCTGTTTATATCCTCTTTATCTAAGCAGAGTGACTTGAATTCAAATTACTGAAAGGGTAAAGAGAAAGGCTTTAAATGAAACCTTCCACATAATGCAGAAGGCATTGCATCTGTTGGCCCACCAGCAGGTACGTCAACGCACTCGCCTTTAGCCTACTGTGTGTGAAGATTCCTGGGGAGGAAGTTTGTCTTTGTAAGGAAAAGTCTGCCCATTGGAAGGAGTGATTAAAAACTAACTCTTGAGGAGCATCATTACAGTGAGATTGGGACGACTCTGTAACCTCCTGACCCCCCAGTCACCCAGGAAACACATCCGAGTCTCCCCTCATTGTACGAGAGTATAAAGGCCACCAGGCCCCCAGACCACAGATCCCCCATCATGCACAAGTAACCCCAATGGTGAGTCTTTCCCCCTGTTTCCTTCTCAGCGCTCCACCGGACAGCAGCAGGCATTTTTCTCCTTTGACATATAAAGAGATTTGGCCTTGTGATAACCACCCTCAAAATATTATCTAGAATCATGCAAAGAAAAGGAAAAGGTGACACATGTAAAATCTCTGTAATAGAATATCGTATGATATTCCCAACTTGGAAGACACATAGGCAGAGGAAGAAACATGAAAGTGGTGTCACCTGGCTTAACACGATCAATGAATCGCTGCAGAAGAAGGAAATGATGCTTTTCTTAGAAATTCTGGCATGTTTAACCTAATAAGCACAATTATTAACTCAGTAATATTAATTAACTCCCCAGCAGGAAAAACAACAAGGAAAGCCTGCTACTCATGGTAACATCAGCTACTCAGCGGAGTATAAAAGGGGAGCGGGATGGGAGACTCTCAAACTCAGGAAACCACTCTTGTGAAACCCACTCCTACCCACTTGTGGAACCCCAAGCCTTCCACTGACACCATGGTCAGCTCCTGTTGTGGCTCCGTCTGCTCTGACCAGGGCTGTGGCCAGGAGACCTGCTGCCGCCCCAGCTGTTGTCAGATCACGTGCTGCAGAACCACCTGCCTCCGCCCCAGCTGCAGTGTGTCCAGCTTCTGCAGGCCCCAGTGCTGCATCTCCAGCTGCTGCCAGCCCTCTTGCTCCAGTTCTAGCTGCTGCCGCCCCAGCTGCAGTGTGTCCAGCTGCTGCCGCCCCAGCTGTGATGTGTCCAGCTGCTGCCGGCCCCAGTGCTGCATCTCCAGCTGCTGCCGCCCCAGCTGTGATGTGTCCAGCTGCTGCCAGCCCCAGTGCTGCATCTCCAGCTGCTGCCAGCCCTCTTGCTCCAGTTCTAGCTGCTGCCGCCCCAGCTGCAGTGTGTCCAGCTGCTGCCGCCCCAGCTGTGATGTGTCCAGCTGCTGCAGGCCCCAGTGCTGCATCTCCAGCTGCTGCCGCCCCAGCTGTGATGTGTCCAGCTGCTGCCAGCCCCAGTGCTGCATCTCCAGCTGCTGCCAGCCCTCTTGCTCCAGTTCTAGCTGCTGCGGCTCCAGCTGCTGCCGCCCCTCCTGCTGTCTGCGCCCAGTCTGTGGCCGGGTCTCCTGCCACACCACTTGCTACCGCCCCACCTGTGTCATCTCCACCTGCCCCCGCCCTGTGTGCTGCCCCTCCTCTTGCTGCTGAATCTCTGCCCTGTGACCACCATCTGTCTACCTCTGTTCTCACAGATATAGACCCTACTGTTATGCTGACCTTTAGGAAACAGGGAGTGTGGTTGAGGTCACTTGACTGAACTGGGCCTCAGGATTCCATTGGGGAACCGGGTCACGCTGTTGCAGGAGACAGATGTGGTCCCGAGCACTTACGCTTAACAGAGTTTACCCTTCAACCTGACCAGTGGTGAAATCATTCTCCTGACTTCTTTTTTCTAGGGCTTTTCTGTACCCTGATATATTTCTGTAACAAAATAAAGTTACTTCTCCCTGCATTAAAAATTCAGCGTGATTGTGGCTCCCTTGAGATTTTGTCTTCACTTTCTAGAGAAGTGTACCTGTCCTGCTCCTGCAGGACACACCACATGGTCTTATCACTTCTCCGCAAATGGTTCATTATTCACTGCCTGATTTATTCCTAGATGCCTCCTTAGTTCATGAGCAAATCACCTAAGACTATGAATGTCTCCAAGGAAAAGAACAAAGAAGTGAAGCCGGGAGTTTGGCGGACTCCACGTAAATAAAAGTAAAAAGAACACAATACGTGCTTCGTGGTCACATCCGCTGTCGTAGCTGCAATGTGCTATTTGGCACAGTCTGCACGTTTGTCTTCAGACTCGCGCTCCATGATACGGGTGTCATCCACGCAGCAAAACAAGTGTGTGCTGATTCTGCCCCTATTTACAATAGGACCTTAGTCCTCACGCATTTTTTCTTTTGATAGGAGATTTCAAATCCATATACACTGCAAGGGCAGACAGGCAACCTAGAGGAGTGCAGCAGGTCCTTCATAAGACAAGGTGCTTGGTGGAAACCGTGGCATGACCACAGCAGAGAGCAGTATTGACCTCCTGTCAGGTGTTTCTATGTGGAAACGGGGGTCAAGCGTTTTTCCTGAAAAGTGAGTCTCCTTTCATTGATCCTTCCAAATGCCAAAATCTTCACTCATTCATTTAAAAAGTATTTATTCAGCATTTATTACGTGGCGACACTGTTAAAGGTGGTGGGGTAACAGCGGAGAGCAACACACACAAAACTCTCTGCACTAAGGGAGCCGCCACCCTAGTGGAGGTTCTCAACAAAATCACTGATGTGTTTACTTTTTAATATTTTTCTAGACATTTGTCCACTGGTTTGTACACTATATTTCTCCCTGTGCTTTATTTATAGGAACGAGACTGAGCTTTGGAGCTTTTCTTTAGGTGCAGGTATCTGTGATTCAAATGGGGACACGGTCCCCTAAAAGACAGTTCCTTACTCCACAATCTGAGAGCCCCACCAAAGCTGCCTAGTTTGGAGAGGGAGCTAGGGGGCTGGCTCACTGAAGAAAGAGAGCATGAAAATAAATCATCAGTTACTCACTTGAGGTGACAACTAGACAGAAATTTGGGCTCCTACACTCAAAACAACTCAAGAAACTAACAAGTGAATTTAACAGGGACGTGACATACAAGGTCAGTGTACTCAAATTAACTGTATTTGGTATACTAGCAACAAACTACGACATAATTAAGTTTAAATGAGAGCAATTCTATTTACAAAGGCATCAAGAACGCAAGATGCTCAGGGAAAAAATACAAAACTGTGGCAGAACTCTGCCTGCAAAGCTGCACCGTTGCAGAAGGACAAATCAGGGAAGATCTAAAGGAATGGAGACACACCCCTTTGTGGACCGGCGCGCTCAGTATCGCTAAGATGCCCATTCTCCGTCAATCAGTCTAAAGATTCAATGCAATCGCAATCAAAATCCCAGTACGCTGATTAGTGGATGCTTAGAAGCTGATTTTAACATTTGTATGGAATTTCCAAACCCATCTTGAAGACTGAAATGAAGAAAGATACAGAGGGATTTTGAAGGAAAAAGTGACAGAGAAAATACACAGAGAATATCTATAATAGATCTCCAAAGAAGAAAAACAAAGCTATGAAACACAATGAATACTAAGAATTGAAATTCAAATAAAAGCTCACTTGTACACACCTGGAAAAAGCAGCCCACAGCGCTCAAAATTGAGACACAATGTTATAAAACTATTGGATTTTTTAAAAAAGAGAAACTCAATGAAGATCTAGACAAAAAATCCATGTCAGTTATAAGGAAAGGGGAAGTGGATTGTGTTCACACTTTTTGATGGCAATACTTTATGCTAGAAGGTAATGGACTAACTTTTAAAGACACTTAAGAAAGGAAATATGAGCCAAGGATTTTCTATCTAGCCCAACTGAACTCCAGCTATAAAGGCCACAAAAAACTCCTGTGAACACGAAGGACCTCAGTGAATGTTCTCCCCGTGGGCCTGTCCTGAGGAATTTACTCGTGAACGAGCTCCAACCAACCAAAATGACTGAAGATACTGGAGGGACATCTACACGAGGACTAGCAGAGGGCGTTCTATATACACACATGCACATGTATGGATGCACATCTAATATGCATCCATATTATTCATAGAACTAACATTGAGTGTGGAACATGAGAGAGGCAATGTGATGTGTAATGGCCATGTACTGACCATGCAGATGTAGGACAATTACCAAAAAATGGAGGGAAAGGAGAGAGAGTACATAAAGTAGAAAATATTGCTGATTGCCTACGGGTATTAAATAGGAACTCAAATCTGATGCGGCAGGACAGGGAGGACTAAGAAGTAAGTAGGTAATTCTAATGTTTCTGAAAGAAGAGAATCAACTGACGATAGCCAAAAAATCAGACTCCTCGGGTATTATATAAAGACATTTCTACGAAGGTAGCTGTTAGTACAAGATACAAATCTTCCTGAGTACCAAAATACACATTGAGAGAGAGAGAGAGAAACAGAGAGGGAATAAAACAAATAGTGAAAGATTAGTTACAGAGATACGGAGATAGAGACATAACTGTTTAACATACATATTATATATAAAACATAATTCACTACATGTTATATATCACTATTATTATATATGACTATTTATTATATTACATAGGTATATCACTATATTTATAATAAAACGACACAACTGAAGCCAAACATATTGATCAATGGTTACACCAACACATGTAAGAGTCTCAACTCACAGGTAAAAAGAAAGAGATTTGCAGATTGACTGAAAAGTAAACACCCACTACTATGCCGTAGACACAAGATACAGCTAAAACAACCAGCCTCAGAGCGCTAAAAGTAAGGGAATAGAGGAGGTTATATCACAGAATATGCAAATAAAAGAAAGCAGGGGTCCCGATTTTGTTATCAAACAAGTTGGAGTCACACAAAAAGCGTCACAGGAGACAACGTGGGACGCTTTCTCATGGTAAAGGCTCAGTGAAAATATAACTACACAGCTGAACTTCAGAAACAGAGACCACAGGTGATGCGAGAATAGAAGAGAAAGAGACCAGCAACTGAAGACTTTAACACACTTTGCATTTAAGGTGAGAAGATGAGGAGAAAAATTAATAAGAATATGAAAGAACTAAACAAAATCAACAAGGTAGATCTTGTAGATACACATTGAACTCTCAATCCTCAGAATAACAAAAATACTTCTTGTTTTCAAGGCACAATATTATTTTAATAGTGAACGCCTGGAAACAACCCAAATGTCCATCTACAGGAGGCTGGCTAAATAAGCTGTATGATGTCCGCAGAATGGACTCCATTGTGGCTGAGAATGGAATGAAGGATATCTGAACATACCACTGTGAGCTGAGCTCTGGGATCAATTGTTAAGTGGAGAAAAGCCAGTTGGAACAAAGTGCGCAGTATACAACCATTTATCTAAGAAACAAAGGTGATACAAGTATGAAACCCAAATATATTTATATTTAAAATAGCAATGGGAAGGAAAATGTTAAATTATAAATATGGCCGTCTATGGGGGAGGGAGGGCCTACAAGGAAGGAACAGGAATAGGAGAATTCCTTAAACGTGGTCCCCTTCAGAGAATTTACTTTGGAAACAAAGATATTTGGCACAATTCCGAAATATAATTTAAAAAGAGATTTCTAGGAATAAAAAGGAAACACTGATGGCGTCCTCCGCTCCACGCATGATGATAACAACATGTGGTTCAAGTGTCCACTCAGGTGTTGACCATCCAGCTGGAGACGGACAGGCAAGCGGGTTTAGGTTAGAACCGGACGTGTGAAGTCTGAGACTTCCACAATGTGATAGCAAGCATAAAGGGGGAGGAGCGGAGGTTTAGCAAAATGTGTGTCGAGGAAAACATGGGAGAAGGAGACATCCGGGCTGGAACTTAAAGGAATGGTAAGAAACTGCTGAGAAGAAGTAGGAGAAGAAGCATTCTAACAGGATAAAACAGCGCAACCGAAGGTGTGGAACTGGTACTGCTTACCCTTCACAGACTGACAGGATCTAACAACTTAACGCACTTCTGTGTGACTCTAAGAGAATAATGAGCAACTCACTGTTCTTTGAGAGGAAAGACCAAGGCAATAACTACAGAGCATTCAGCAGAATGTCTGGCACGTGGCAGCACTCCCAAACAGTAGCTGTTTATATTATCTCACTTTTCACCGCAAGTACATACGACTCATACACATAACGCTCATTGTGGACCCTAATACTTTGACGCTTTGAATATTTGCCAAAATCGTGCCTCTTAATATATCTTATTTACGTGCCTACAGGACAAAGAGTGAGGCTTATCTGTTTATATCCTCTTTATCTAAGCAGAGTGACTTGAATTCAAATTACTGAAAGGGTAAAGAGAAAGGCTTTAAATGAAACCTTCCACATAATGCAGAAGGCATTGCATCTGTTGGCCCACCAGCAGGTACGTCAACGCACTCGCCTTTAGCCTACTGTGTGTGAAGATTCCTGGGGAGGAAGTTTGTCTTTGTAAGGAAAAGTCTGCCCATTGGAAGGAGTGATTAAAAACTAACTCTTGAGGAGCATCATTACAGTGAGATTGGGACGACTCTGTAACCTCCTGACCCCCCAGTCACCCAGGAAACACATCCGAGTCTCCCCTCATTGTACGAGAGTATAAAGGCCACCAGGCCCCCAGACCACAGATCCCCCATCATGCACAAGTAACCCCAATGGTGAGTCTTTCCCCCTGTTTCCTTCTCAGCGCTCCACCGGACAGCAGCAGGCATTTTTCTCCTTTGACATATAAAGAGATTTGGCCTTGTGATAACCACCCTCAAAATATTATCTAGAATCATGCAAAGAAAAGGAAAAGGTGACACATGTAAAATCTCTGTAATAGAATATCGTATGATATTCCCAACTTGGAAGACACATAGGCAGAGGAAGAAACATGAAAGTGGTGTCACCTGGCTTAACACGATCAATGAATCGCTGCAGAAGAAGGAAATGATGCTTTTCTTAGAAATTCTGGCATGTTTAACCTAATAAGCACAATTATTAACTCAGTAATATTAATTAACTCCCCAGCAGGAAAAACAACAAGGAAAGCCTGCTACTCATGGTAACATCAGCTACTCAGCGGAGTATAAAAGGGGAGCGGGATGGGAGACTCTCAAACTCAGGAAACCACTCTTGTGAAACCCACTCCTACCCACTTGTGGAACCCCAAGCCTTCCACTGACACCATGGTCAGCTCCTGTTGTGGCTCCGTCTGCTCTGACCAGGGCTGTGGCCAGGAGACCTGCTGCCGCCCCAGCTGTTGTCAGATCACGTGCTGCAGAACCACCTGCCTCCGCCCCAGCTGCAGTGTGTCCAGCTTCTGCAGGCCCCAGTGCTGCATCTCCAGCTGCTGCAGGCCCCAGTGCCAGCAGTCTGTGTGCTGCCAGCCCACCTTCCTCCGCCCCAGCTGCAGTGTGTCCAGCTGCTGCCGCCCCAGCTGTGATGTGTCCAGCTGCTGCAGGCCCCAGTGCTGCATCTCCAGCTGCTGCCGCCCCAGCTGTGATGTGTCCAGCTGCTGCCAGCCCCAGTGCTGCATCTCCAGCTGCTGCCAGCCCTCTTGCTCCAGTTCTAGCTGCTGCGGCTCCAGCTGCTGCCGCCCCTCCTGCTGTCTGCGCCCAGTCTGTGGCCGGGTCTCCTGCCACACCACTTGCTACCGCCCCACCTGTGTCATCTCCACCTGCCCCCGCCCTGTGTGCTGCCCCTCCTCTTGCTGCTGAATCTCTGCCCTGTGACCACCATCTGTCTACCTCTGTTCTCACAGATATAGACCCTACTGTTATGCTGACCTTTAGGAAACAGGGAGTGTGGTTGAGGTCACTTGACTGAACTGGGCCTCAGGATTCCATTGGGGAACCGGGTCACGCTGTTGCAGGAGACAGATGTGGTCCCGAGCACTTACGCTTAACAGAGTTTACCCTTCAACCTGACCAGTGGTGAAATCATTCTCCTGACTTCTTTTTTCTAGGGCTTTTCTGTACCCTGATATATTTCTGTAACAAAATAAAGTTACTTCTCCCTGCATTAAAAATTCAGCGTGATTGTGGCTCCCTTGAGATTTTGTCTTCACTTTCTAGAGAAGTGTACCTGTCCTGCTCCTGCAGGACACACCACATGGTCTTATCACTTCTCCGCAAATGGTTCATTATTCACTGCCTGATTTATTCCTAGATGCCTCCTTAGTTCATGAGCAAATCACCTAAGACTATGAATGTCTCCAAGGAAAAGAACAAAGAAGTGAAGCCGGGAGTTTGGCGGACTCCACGTAAATAAAAGTAAAAAGAACACAATACGTGCTTCGTGGTCACATCCGCTGTCGTAGCTGCAATGTGCTATTTGGCACAGTCTGCACGTTTGTCTTCAGACTCGCGCTCCATGATACGGGTGTCATCCACGCAGCAAAACAAGTGTGTGCTGATTCTGCCCCTATTTACAATAGGACCTTAGTCCTCACGCATTTTTTCTTTTGATAGGAGATTTCAAATCCATATACACTGCAAGGGCAGACAGGCAACCTAGAGGAGTGCAGCAGGTCCTTCATAAGACAAGGTGCTTGGTGGAAACCGTGGCATGACCACAGCAGAGAGCAGTATTGACCTCCTGTCAGGTGTTTCTATGTGGAAACGGGGGTCAAGCGTTTTTCCTGAAAAGTGAGTCTCCTTTCATTGATCCTTCCAAATGCCAAAATCTTCACTCATTCATTTAAAAAGTATTTATTCAGCATTTATTACGTGGCGACACTGTTAAAGGTGGTGGGGTAACAGCGGAGAGCAACACACACAAAACTCTCTGCACTAAGGGAGCCGCCACCCTAGTGGAGGTTCTCAACAAAATCACTGATGTGTTTACTTTTTAATATTTTTCTAGACATTTGTCCACTGGTTTGTACACTATATTTCTCCCTGTGCTTTATTTATAGGAACGAGACTGAGCTTTGGAGCTTTTCTTTAGGTGCAGGTATCTGTGATTCAAATGGGGACACGGTCCCCTAAAAGACAGTTCCTTACTCCACAATCTGAGAGCCCCACCAAAGCTGCCTAGTTTGGAGAGGGAGCTAGGGGGCTGGCTCACTGAAGAAAGAGAGCATGAAAATAAATCATCAGTTACTCACTTGAGGTGACAACTAGACAGAAATTTGGGCTCCTACACTCAAAACAACTCAAGAAACTAACAAGTGAATTTAACAGGGACGTGACATACAAGGTCAGTGTACTCAAATTAACTGTATTTGGTATACTAGCAACAAACTACGACATAATTAAGTTTAAATGAGAGCAATTCTATTTACAAAGGCATCAAGAACGCAAGATGCTCAGGGAAAAAATACAAAACTGTGGCAGAACTCTGCCTGCAAAGCTGCACCGTTGCAGAAGGACAAATCAGGGAAGATCTAAAGGAATGGAGACACACCCCTTCGTGGACCGGCGCGCTCAGTATCGCTAAGATGCCCATTCTCCGTCAATCAGTCTAAAGATTCAATGCAATCGCAATCAAAATCCCAGTACGCTGATTAGTGGATGCTTAGAAGCTGATT
This sequence comes from Equus asinus, assembly GCF_041296235.1. NCBI lineage: Eukaryota > Metazoa > Chordata > Mammalia > Perissodactyla > Equidae > Equus > Equus asinus. The sequence goes on along the minus strand of NC_091802.1, from coordinate 40,680,570 downwards.
TTAACATTTGTATGGAATTTCCAAACCCATCTTGAAGACTGAAATGAAGAAAGATACAGAGGGATTTTGAAGGAAAAAGTGACAGAGAAAATACACAGAGAATATCTATAATAGATCTCCAAAGAAGAAAAACAAAGCTATGAAACACAATGAATACTAAGAATTGAAATTCAAATAAAAGCTCACTTGTACACACCTGGAAAAAGCAGCCCACAGCGCTCAAAATTGAGACACAATGTTATAAAACTATTGGATTTTTTAAAAAAGAGAAACTCAATGAAGATCTAGACAAAAAATCCATGTCAGTTATAAGGAAAGGGGAAGTGGATTGTGTTCACACTTTTTGATGGCAATACTTTATGCTAGAAGGTAATGGACTAACTTTTAAAGACACTTAAGAAAGGAAATATGAGCCAAGGATTTTCTATCTAGCCCAACTGAACTCCAGCTATAAAGGCCACAAAAAACTCCTGTGAACACGAAGGACCTCAGTGAATGTTCTCCCCGTGGGCCTGTCCTGAGGAATTTACTCGTGAACGAGCTCCAACCAACCAAAATGACTGAAGATACTGGAGGGACATCTACACGAGGACTAGCAGAGGGCGTTCTATATACACACATGCACATGTATGGATGCACATCTAATATGCATCCATATTATTCATAGAACTAACATTGAGTGTGGAACATGAGAGAGGCAATGTGATGTGTAATGGCCATGTACTGACCATGCAGATGTAGGACAATTACCAAAAAATGGAGGGAAAGGAGAGAGAGTACATAAAGTAGAAAATATTGCTGATTGCCTACGGGTATTAAATAGGAACTCAAATCTGATGCGGCAGGACAGGGAGGACTAAGAAGTAAGTAGGTAATTCTAATGTTTCTGAAAGAAGAGAATCAACTGACGATAGCCAAAAAATCAGACTCCTCGGGTATTATATAAAGACATTTCTACGAAGGTAGCTGTTAGTACAAGATACAAATCTTCCTGAGTACCAAAATACACATTGAGAGAGAGAGAGAGAAACAGAGAGGGAATAAAACAAATAGTGAAAGATTAGTTACAGAGATACGGAGATAGAGACATAACTGTTTAACATACATATTATATATAAAACATAATTCACTACATGTTATATATCACTATTATTATATATGACTATTTATTATATTACATAGGTATATCACTATATTTATAATAAAACGACACAACTGAAGCCAAACATATTGATCAATGGTTACACCAACACATGTAAGAGTCTCAACTCACAGGTAAAAAGAAAGAGATTTGCAGATTGACTGAAAAGTAAACACCCACTACTATGCCGTAGACACAAGATACAGCTAAAACAACCAGCCTCAGAGCGCTAAAAGTAAGGGAATAGAGGAGGTTATATCACAGAATATGCAAATAAAAGAAAGCAGGGGTCCCGATTTTGTTATCAAACAAGTTGGAGTCACACAAAAAGCGTCACAGGAGACAACGTGGGACGCTTTCTCATGGTAAAGGCTCAGTGAAAATATAACTACACAGCTGAACTTCAGAAACAGAGACCACAGGTGATGCGAGAATAGAAGAGAAAGAGACCAGCAACTGAAGACTTTAACACACTTTGCATTTAAGGTGAGAAGATGAGGAGAAAAATTAATAAGAATATGAAAGAACTAAACAAAATCAACAAGGTAGATCTTGTAGATACACATTGAACTCTCAATCCTCAGAATAACAAAAATACTTCTTGTTTTCAAGGCACAATATTATTTTAATAGTGAACGCCTGGAAACAACCCAAATGTCCATCTACAGGAGGCTGGCTAAATAAGCTGTATGATGTCCGCAGAATGGACTCCATTGTGGCTGAGAATGGAATGAAGGATATCTGAACATACCACTGTGAGCTGAGCTCTGGGATCAATTGTTAAGTGGAGAAAAGCCAGTTGGAACAAAGTGCGCAGTATACAACCATTTATCTAAGAAACAAAGGTGATACAAGTATGAAACCCAAATATATTTATATTTAAAATAGCAACGGGAAGGAAAATGTTAAATTATAAATATGGCCGTCTATGGGGGAGGGAGGGCCTACAAGGAAGGAACAGGAATAGGAGAATTCCTTAAACGTGGTCCCCTTCAGAGAATTTACTTTGGAAACAAAGATATTTGGCACAATTCCGAAATATAATTTAAAAAGAGATTTCTAGGAATAAAAAGGAAACACTGATGGCGTCCTCCGCTCCACGCATGATGATAACAACATGTGGTTCAAGTGTCCACTCAGGTGTTGACCATCCAGCTGGAGACGGACAGGCAAGCGGGTTTAGGTTAGAACCGGACGTGTGAAGTCTGAGACTTCCACAATGTGATAGCAAGCATAAAGGGGGAGGAGCGGAGGTTTAGCAAAATGTGTGTCGAGGAAAACATGGGAGAAGGAGACATCCGGGCTGGAACTTAAAGGAATGGTAAGAAACTGCTGAGAAGAAGTAGGAGAAGAAGCATTCTAACAGGATAAAACAGCGCAACCGAAGGTGTGGAACTGGTACTGCTTACCCTTCACAGACTGACAGGATCTAACAACTTAACGCACTTCTGTGTGACTCTAAGAGAATAATGAGCAACTCACTGTTCTTTGAGAGGAAAGACCAAGGCAATAACTACAGAGCATTCAGCAGAATGTCTGGCACGTGGCAGCACTCCCAAACAGTAGCTGTTTATATTATCTCACTTTTCACCGCAAGTACATACGACTCATACACATAACGCTCATTGTGGACCCTAATACTTTGACGCTTTGAATATTTGCCAAAATCGTGCCTCTTAATATATCTTATTTACGTGCCTACAGGACAAAGAGTGAGGCTTATCTGTTTATATCCTCTTTATCTAAGCAGAGTGACTTGAATTCAAATTACTGAAAGGGTAAAGAGAAAGGCTTTAAATGAAACCTTCCACATAATGCAGAAGGCATTGCATCTGTTGGCCCACCAGCAGGTACGTCAACGCACTCGCCTTTAGCCTACTGTGTGTGAAGATTCCTGGGGAGGAAGTTTGTCTTTGTAAGGAAAAGTCTGCCCATTGGAAGGAGTGATTAAAAACTAACTCTTGAGGAGCATCATTACAGTGAGATTGGGACGACTCTGTAACCTCCTGACCCCCCAGTCACCCAGGAAACACATCCGAGTCTCCCCTCATTGTACGAGAGTATAAAGGCCACCAGGCCCCCAGACCACAGATCCCCCATCATGCACAAGTAACCCCAATGGTGAGTCTTTCCCCCTGTTTCCTTCTCAGCGCTCCACCGGACAGCAGCAGGCATTTTTCTCCTTTGACATATAAAGAGATTTGGCCTTGTGATAACCACCCTCAAAATATTATCTAGAATCATGCAAAGAAAAGGAAAAGGTGACACATGTAAAATCTCTGTAATAGAATATCGTATGATATTCCCAACTTGGAAGACACATAGGCAGAGGAAGAAACATGAAAGTGGTGTCACCTGGCTTAACACGATCAATGAATCGCTGCAGAAGAAGGAAATGATGCTTTTCTTAGAAATTCTGGCATGTTTAACCTAATAAGCACAATTATTAACTCAGTAATATTAATTAACTCCCCAGCAGGAAAAACAACAAGGAAAGCCTGCTACTCATGGTAACATCAGCTACTCAGCGGAGTATAAAAGGGGAGCGGGATGGGAGACTCTCAAACTCAGGAAACCACTCTTGTGAAACCCACTCCTACCCACTTGTGGAACCCCAAGCCTTCCACTGACACCATGGTCAGCTCCTGTTGTGGCTCCGTCTGCTCTGACCAGGGCTGTGGCCAGGAGACCTGCTGCCGCCCCAGCTGTTGTCAGATCACGTGCTGCAGAACCACCTGCCTCCGCCCCAGCTGCAGTGTGTCCAGCTTCTGCAGGCCCCAGTGCTGCATCTCCAGCTGCTGCAGGCCCCAGTGCCAGCAGTCTGTGTGCTGCCAGCCCACCTTCCTCCGCCCCAGCTGCAGTGTGTCCAGCTGCTGCCGCCCCAGCTGTGATGTGTCCAGCTGCTGCAGGCCCCAGTGCTGCATCTCCAGCTGCTGCCGCCCCAGCTGTGATGTGTCCAGCTGCTGCCAGCCCCAGTGCTGCATCTCCAGCTGCTGCCAGCCCTCTTGCTCCAGTTCTAGCTGCTGCGGCTCCAGCTGCTGCCGCCCCTCCTGCTGTCTGCGCCCAGTCTGTGGCCGGGTCTCCTGCCACACCACTTGCTACCGCCCCACCTGTGTCATCTCCACCTGCCCCCGCCCTGTGTGCTGCCCCTCCTCTTGCTGCTGAATCTCTGCCCTGTGACCACCATCTGTCTACCTCTGTTCTCACAGATATAGACCCTACTGTTATGCTGACCTTTAGGAAACAGGGAGTGTGGTTGAGGTCACTTGACTGAACTGGGCCTCAGGATTCCATTGGGGAACCGGGTCACGCTGTTGCAGGAGACAGATGTGGTCCCGAGCACTTACGCTTAACAGAGTTTACCCTTCAACCTGACCAGTGGTGAAATCATTCTCCTGACTTCTTTTTTCTAGGGCTTTTCTGTACCCTGATATATTTCTGTAACAAAATAAAGTTACTTCTCCCTGCATTAAAAATTCAGCGTGATTGTGGCTCCCTTGAGATTTTGTCTTCACTTTCTAGAGAAGTGTACCTGTCCTGCTCCTGCAGGACACACCACATGGTCTTATCACTTCTCCGCAAATGGTTCATTATTCACTGCCTGATTTATTCCTAGATGCCTCCTTAGTTCATGAGCAAATCACCTAAGACTATGAATGTCTCCAAGGAAAAGAACAAAGAAGTGAAGCCGGGAGTTTGGCGGACTCCACGTAAATAAAAGTAAAAAGAACACAATACGTGCTTCGTGGTCACATCCGCTGTCGTAGCTGCAATGTGCTATTTGGCACAGTCTGCACGTTTGTCTTCAGACTCGCGCTCCATGATACGGGTGTCATCCACGCAGCAAAACAAGTGTGTGCTGATTCTGCCCCTATTTACAATAGGACCTTAGTCCTCACGCATTTTTTCTTTTGATAGGAGATTTCAAATCCATATACACTGCAAGGGCAGACAGGCAACCTAGAGGAGTGCAGCAGGTCCTTCATAAGACAAGGTGCTTGGTGGAAACCGTGGCATGACCACAGCAGAGAGCAGTATTGACCTCCTGTCAGGTGTTTCTATGTGGAAACGGGGGTCAAGCGCTTTTCCTGAAAAGTGAGTCTCCTTTCATTGATCCTTCCAAATGCCAAAATCTTCACTCATTCATTTAAAAAGTATTTATTCAGCATTTATTACGTGGCGACACTGTTAAAGGTGGTGGGGTAACAGCGGAGAGCAACACACACAAAACTCTCTGCACTAAGGGAGCCGCCACCCTAGTGGAGGTTCTCAACAAAATCACTGATGTGTTTACTTTTTAATATTTTTCTAGACATTTGTCCACTGGTTTGTACACTATATTTCTCCCTGTGCTTTATTTATAGGAACGAGACTGAGCTTTGGAGCTTTTCTTTAGGTGCAGGTATCTGTGATTCAAATGGGGACACGGTCCCCTAAAAGACAGTTCCTTACTCCACAATCTGAGAGCCCCACCAAAGCTGCCTAGTTTGGAGAGGGAGCTAGGGGGCTGGCTCACTGAAGAAAGAGAGCATGAAAATAAATCATCAGTTACTCACTTGAGGTGACAACTAGACAGAAATTTGGGCTCCTACACTCAAAACAACTCAAGAAACTAACAAGTGAATTTAACAGGGACGTGACATATAAGGTCAGTGTACTCAAATTAACTGTATTTGGTATACTAGCAACAAACTACGACATAATTAAGTTTAAATGAGAGCAATTCTATTTACAAAGGCATCAAGAACGCAAGATGCTCAGGGAAAAAATACAAAACTGTGGCAGAACTCTGCCTGCAAAGCTGCACCGTTGCAGAAGGACAAATCAGGGAAGATCTAAAGGAATGGAGACACACCCCTTCGTGGACCGGCGCGCTCAGTATCGCTAAGATGCCCATTCTCCGTCAATCAGTCTAAAGATTCAATGCAATCGCAATCAAAATCCCAGTACGCTGATTAGTGGATGCTTAGAAGCTGATTTTAACATTTGTATGGAATTTCCAAACCCATCTTGAAGACTGAAATGAAGAAAGATACAGAGGGATTTTGAAGGAAAAAGTGACAGAGAAAATACACAGAGAATATCTATAATAGATCTCCAAAGAAGAAAAACAAAGCTATGAAACACAATGAATACTAAGAATTGAAATTCAAATAAAAGCTCACTTGTACACACCTGGAAAAAGCAGCCCACAGCGCTCAAAATTGAGACACAATGTTATAAAACTATTGGATTTTTTAAAAAAGAGAAACTCAATGAAGATCTAGACAAAAAATCCATGTCAGTTATAAGGAAAGGGGAAGTGGATTGTGTTCACACTTTTTGATGGCAATACTTTATGCTAGAAGGTAATGGACTAACTTTTAAAGACACTTAAGAAAGGAAATATGAGCCAAGGATTTTCTATCTAGCCCAACTGAACTCCAGCTATAAAGGCCACAAAAAACTCCTGTGAACACGAAGGACCTCAGTGAATGTTCTCCCCGTGGGCCTGTCCTGAGGAATTTACTCGTGAACGAGCTCCAACCAACCAAAATGACTGAAGATACTGGAGGGACATCTACACGAGGACTAGCAGAGGGCGTTCTATATACACACATGCACATGTATGGATGCACATCTAATATGCATCCATATTATTCATAGAACTAACATTGAGTGTGGAACATGAGAGAGGCAATGTGATGTGTAATGGCCATGTACTGACCATGCAGATGTAGGACAATTACCAAAAAATGGAGGGAAAGGAGAGAGAGTACATAAAGTAGAAAATATTGCTGATTGCCTACGGGTATTAAATAGGAACTCAAATCTGATGCGGCAGGACAGGGAGGACTAAGAAGTAAGTAGGTAATTCTAATGTTTCTGAAAGAAGAGAATCAACTGACGATAGCCAAAAAATCAGACTCCTCGGGTATTATATAAAGACATTTCTACGAAGGTAGCTGTTAGTACAAGATACAAATCTTCCTGAGTACCAAAATACACATTGAGAGAGAGAGAGAGAAACAGAGAGGGAATAAAACAAATAGTGAAAGATTAGTTACAGAGATACGGAGATAGAGACATAACTGTTTAACATACATATTATATATAAAACATAATTCACTACATGTTATATATCACTATTATTATATATGACTATTTATTATATTACATAGGTATATCACTATATTTATAATAAAACGACACAACTGAAGCCAAACATATTGATCAATGGTTACACCAACACATGTAAGAGTCTCAACTCACAGGTAAAAAGAAAGAGATTTGCAGATTGACTGAAAAGTAAACACCCACTACTATGCCGTAGACACAAGATACAGCTAAAACAACCAGCCTCAGAGCGCTAAAAGTAAGGGAATAGAGGAGGTTATATCACAGAATATGCAAATAAAAGAAAGCAGGGGTCCCGATTTTGTTATCAAACAAGTTGGAGTCACACAAAAAGCGTCACAGGAGACAACGTGGGACGCTTTCTCATGGTAAAGGCTCAGTGAAAATATAACTACACAGCTGAACTTCAGAAACAGAGACCACAGGTGATGCGAGAATAGAAGAGAAAGAGACCAGCAACTGAAGACTTTAACACACTTTGCATTTAAGGTGAGAAGATGAGGAGAAAAATTAATAAGAATATGAAAGAACTAAACAAAATCAACAAGGTAGATCTTGTAGATACACATTGAACTCTCAATCCTCAGAATAACAAAAATACTTCTTGTTTTCAAGGCACAATATTATTTTAATAGTGAACGCCTGGAAACAACCCAAATGTCCATCTACAGGAGGCTGGCTAAATAAGCTGTATGATGTCCGCAGAATGGACTCCATTGTGGCTGAGAATGGAATGAAGGATATCTGAACATACCACTGTGAGCTGAGCTCTGGGATCAATTGTTAAGTGGAGAAAAGCCAGTTGGAACAAAGTGCGCAGTATACAACCATTTATCTAAGAAACAAAGGTGATACAAGTATGAAACCCAAATATATTTATATTTAAAATAGCAACGGGAAGGAAAATGTTAAATTATAAATATGGCCGTCTATGGGGGAGGGAGGGCCTACAAGGAAGGAACAGGAATAGGAGAATTCCTTAAACGTGGTCCCCTTCAGAGAATTTACTTTGGAAACAAAGATATTTGGCACAATTCCGAAATATAATTTAAAAAGAGATTTCTAGGAATAAAAAGGAAACACTGATGGCGTCCTCCGCTCCACGCATGATGATAACAACATGTGGTTCAAGTGTCCACTCAGGTGTTGACCATCCAGCTGGAGACGGACAGGCAAGCGGGTTTAGGTTAGAACCGGACGTGTGAAGTCTGAGACTTCCACAATGTGATAGCAAGCATAAAGGGGGAGGAGCGGAGGTTTAGCAAAATGTGTGTCGAGGAAAACATGGGAGAAGGAGACATCCGGGCTGGAACTTAAAGGAATGGTAAGAAACTGCTGAGAAGAAGTAGGAGAAGAAGCATTCTAACAGGATAAAACAGCGCAACCGAAGGTGTGGAACTGGTACTGCTTACCCTTCACAGACTGACAGGATCTAACAACTTAACGCACTTCTGTGTGACTCTAAGAGAATAATGAGCAACTCACTGTTCTTTGAGAGGAAAGACCAAGGCAATAACTACAGAGCATTCAGCAGAATGTCTGGCACGTGGCAGCACTCCCAAACAGTAGCTGTTTATATTATCTCACTTTTCACCGCAAGTACATACGACTCATACACATAACGCTCATTGTGGACCCTAATACTTTGACGCTTTGAATATTTGCCAAAATCGTGCCTCTTAATATATCTTATTTACGTGCCTACAGGACAAAGAGTGAGGCTTATCTGTTTATATCCTCTTTATCTAAGCAGAGTGACTTGAATTCAAATTACTGAAAGGGTAAAGAGAAAGGCTTTAAATGAAACCTTCCACATAATGCAGAAGGCATTGCATCTGTTGGCCCACCAGCAGGTACGTCAACGCACTCGCCTTTAGCCTACTGTGTGTGAAGATTCCTGGGGAAGAAGTTTGTCTTTGTAAGGAAAAGTCTGCCCATTGGAAGGAGTGATTAAAAACTAACTCTTGAGGAGCATCATTACAGTGAGATTGGGACGACTCTGTAACCTCCTGACCCCCCAGTCACCCAGGAAACACATCCGAGTCTCCCCTCATTGTACGAGAGTATAAAGGCCACCAGGCCCCCAGACCACAGATCCCCCATCATGCACAAGTAACCCCAATGGTGAGTCTTTCCCCCTGTTTCCTTCTCAGCGCTCCACCGGACAGCAGCAGGCATTTTTCTCCTTTGACATATAAAGAGATTTGGCCTTGTGATAACCACCCTCAAAATATTATCTAGAATCATGCAAAGAAAAGGAAAAGGTGACACATGTAAAATCTCTGTAATAGAATATCGTATGATATTCCCAACTTGGAAGACACATAGGCAGAGGAAGAAACATGAAAGTGGTGTCACCTGGCTTAACACGATCAATGAATCGCTGCAGAAGAAGGAAATGATGCTTTTCTTAGAAATTCTGGCATGTTTAACCTAATAAGCACAATTATTAACTCAGTAATAGTAATTAACTCCCCAGCAGGAAAAACAACAAGGAAAGCCTGCTACTCATGGTAACATCAGCTACTCAGCGGAGTATAAAAGGGGAGCGGGATGGGAGACTCTCAAACTCAGGAAACCACTCTTGTGAAACCCACTCCTACCCACTTGTGGAACCCCAAGCCTTCCACTGACACCATGGTCAGCTCCTGTTGTGGCTCCGTCTGCTCTGACCAGGGCTGTGGCCAGGAGACCTGCTGCCGCCCCAGCTGTTGTCAGATCACGTGCTGCAGAACCACCTGCCTCCGCCCCAGCTGCAGTGTGTCCAGCTTCTGCAGGCCCCAGTGCTGCATCTCCAGCTGCTGCAGGCCCCAGTGCCAGCAGTCTGTGTGCTGCCAGCCCACCTTCCTCCGCCCCAGCTGCAGTGTGTCCAGCTGCTGCCGCCCCAACTGTGATGTGTCCAGCTGCTGCAGGCCCCAGTGCTGCATCTCCAGCTGCTGCCGCCCCAGCTGTGATGTGTCCAGCTGCTGCCAGCCCCAGTGCTGCATCTCCAGCTGCTGCCAGCCCTCTTGCTCCAGTTCTAGCTGCTGCGGCTCCAGCTGCTGCCGCCCCTCCTGCTGTCTGCGCCCAGTCTGTGGCCGGGTCTCCTGCCACACCACTTGCTACCGCCCCACCTGTGTCATCTCCACCTGCCCCCGCCCTGTGTGCTGCCCCTCCTCTTGCTGCTGAATCTCTGCCCTGTGACCACCATCTGTCTACCTCTGTTCTCACAGATATAGACCCTACTGTTATGCTGACCTTTAGGAAACAGGGAGTGTGGTTGAGGTCACTTGACTGAACTGGGCCTCAGGATTCCATTGGGGAACCGGGTCACGCTGTTGCAGGAGACAGATGTGGTCCCGAGCACTTACGCTTAACAGAGTTTACCCTTCAACCTGACCAGTGGTGAAATCATTCTCCTGACTTCTTTTTTCTAGGGCTTTTCTGTACCCTGATATATTTCTGTAACAAAATAAAGTTACTTCTCCCTGCATTAAAAATTCAGCGTGATTGTGGCTCCCTTGAGATTTTGTCTTCACTTTCTAGAGAAGTGTACCTGTCCTGCTCCTGCAGGACACACCACATGGTCTTATCACTTCTCCGCAAATGGTTCATTATTCACTGCCTGATTTATTCCTAGATGCCTCCTTAGTTCATGAGCAAATCACCTAAGACTATGAATGTCTCCAAGGAAAAGAACAAAGAAGTGAAGCCGGGAGTTTGGCGGACTCCACGTAAATAAAAGTAAAAAGAACACAATACGTGCTTCGTGGTCACATCCGCTGTCGTAGCTGCAATGTGCTATTTGGCACAGTCTGCACGTTTGTCTTCAGACTCGCGCTCCATGATACGGGTGTCATCCACGCAGCAAAACAAGTGTGTGCTGATTCTGCCCCTATTTACAATAGGACCTTAGTCCTCACGCATTTTTTCTTTTGATAGGAGATTTCAAATCCATATACACTGCAAGGGCAGACAGGCAACCTAGAGGAGTGCAGCAGGTCCTTCATAAGACAAGGTGCTTGGTGGAAACCGTGGCATGACCACAGCAGAGAGCAGTATTGACCTCCTGTCAGGTGTTTCTATGTGGAAACGGGGGTCAAGCGCTTTTCCTGAAAAGTGAGTCTCCTTTCATTGATCCTTCCAAATGCCAAAATCTTCACTCATTCATTTAAAAAGTATTTATTCAGCATTTATTACGTGGCGACACTGTTAAAGGTGGTGGGGTAACAGCGGAGAGCAACACACACAAAACTCTCTGCACTAAGGGAGCCGCCACCCTAGTGGAGGTTCTCAACAAAATCACTGATGTGTTTACTTTTTAATATTTTTCTAGACATTTGTCCACTGGTTTGTACACTATATTTCTCCCTGTGCTTTATTTATAGGAACGAGACTGAGCTTTGGAGCTTTTCTTTAGGTGCAGGTATCTGTGATTCAAATGGGGACACGGTCCCCTAAAAGACAGTTCCTTACTCCACAATCTGAGAGCCCCACCAAAGCTGCCTAGTTTGGAGAGGGAGCTAGGGGGCTGGCTCACTGAAGAAAGAGAGCATGAAAATAAATCATCAGTTACTCACTTGAGGTGACAACTAGACAGAAATTTGGACTCCTACACTCAAAACAACTCAAGAAACTAACAAGTGAATTTAACAGGGACGTGACATATAAGGTCAGTGTACTCAAATTAACTGTATTTGGTATACTAGCAACAAACTACGACATAATTAAGTTTAAATGAGAGCAATTCTATTTACAAAGGCATCAAGAACGCAAGATGCTCAGGGAAAAAATACAAAACTGTGGCAGAACTCTGCCTGCAAAGCTGCACCGTTGCAGAAGGACAAATCAGGGAAGATCTAAAGGAATGGAGACACACCCCTTCGTGGACCGGCGCGCTCAGTATCGCTAAGATGCCCATTCTCCGTCAATCAGTCTAAAGATTCAATGCAATCGCAATCAAAATCCCAGTACGCTGATTAGTGGATGCTTAGAAGCTGATTTTAACATTTGTATGGAATTTCCAAACCCATCTTGAAGACTGAAATGAAGAAAGATACAGAGGGATTTTGAAGGAAAAAGTGACAGAGAAAATACACAGAGAATATCTATAATAGATCTCCAAAGAAGAAAAACAAAGCTATGAAACACAATGAATACTAAGAATTGAAATTCAAATAAAAGCTCACTTGTACACACCTGGAAAAAGCAGCCCACAGCGCTCAAAATTGAGACACAATGTTATAAAACTATTGGATTTTTTAAAAAAGAGAAACTCAATGAAGATCTAGACAAAAAATCCATGTCAGTTATAAGGAAAGGGGAAGTGGATTGTGTTCACACTTTTTGATGGCAATACTTTATGCTAGAAGGTAATGGACTAACTTTTAAAGACACTTAAGAAAGGAAATATGAGCCAAGGATTTTCTATCTAGCCCAACTGAACTCCAGCTATAAAGGCCACAAAAAACTCCTGTGAACACGAAGGACCTCAGTGAATGTTCTCCCCGTGGGCCTGTCCTGAGGAATTTACTCGTGAACGAGCTCCAACCAACCAAAATGACTGAAGATACTGGAGGGACATCTACACGAGGACTAGCAGAGGGCGTTCTATATACACACATGCACATGTATGGATGCACATCTAATATGCATCCATATTATTCATAGAACTAACATTGAGTGTGGAACATGAGAGAGGCAATGTGATGTGTAATGGCCATGTACTGACCATGCAGATGTAGGACAATTACCAAAAAATGGAGGGAAAGGAGAGAGAGTACATAAAGTAGAAAATATTGCTGATTGCCTACGGGTATTAAATAGGAACTCAAATCTGATGCGGCAGGACAGGGAGGACTAAGAAGTAAGTAGGTAATTCTAATGTTTCTGAAAGAAGAGAATCAACTGACGATAGCCAAAAAATCAGACTCCTCGGGTATTATATAAAGACATTTCTACGAAGGTAGCTGTTAGTACAAGATACAAATCTTCCTGAGTACCAAAATACACATTGAGAGAGAGAGAGAGAAACAGAGAGGGAATAAAACAAATAGTGAAAGATTAGTTACAGAGATACGGAGATAGAGACATAACTGTTTAACATACATATTATATATAAAACATAATTCACTACATGTTATATATCACTATTATTATATATGACTATTTATTATATTACATAGGTATATCACTATATTTATAATAAAACGACACAACTGAAGCCAAACATATTGATCAATGGTTACACCAACACATGTAAGAGTCTCAACTCACAGGTAAAAAGAAAGAGATTTGCAGATTGACTGAAAAGTAAACACCCACTACTATGCCGTAGACACAAGATACAGCTAAAACAACCAGCCTCAGAGCGCTAAAAGTAAGGGAATAGAGGAGGTTATATCACAGAATATGCAAATAAAAGAAAGCAGGGGTCCCGATTTTGTTATCAAACAAGTTGGAGTCACACAAAAAGCGTCACAGGAGACAACGTGGGACGCTTTCTCATGGTAAAGGCTCAGTGAAAATATAACTACACAGCTGAACTTCAGAAACAGAGACCACAGGTGATGCGAGAATAGAAGAGAAAGAGACCAGCAACTGAAGACTTTAACACACTTTGCATTTAAGGTGAGAAGATGAGGAGAAAAATTAATAAGAATATGAAAGAACTAAACAAAATCAACAAGGTAGATCTTGTAGATACACATTGAACTCTCAATCCTCAGAATAACAAAAATACTTCTTGTTTTCAAGGCACAATATTATTTTAATAGTGAACGCCTGGAAACAACCCAAATGTCCATCTACAGGAGGCTGGCTAAATAAGCTGTATGATGTCCGCAGAATGGACTCCATTGTGGCTGAGAATGGAATGAAGGATATCTGAACATACCACTGTGAGCTGAGCTCTGGGATCAATTGTTAAGTGGAGAAAAGCCAGTTGGAACAAAGTGCGCAGTATACAACCATTTATCTAAGAAACAAAGGTGATACAAGTATGAAACCCAAATATATTTATATTTAAAATAGCAACGGGAAGGAAAATGTTAAATTATAAATATGGCCGTCTATGGGGGAGGGAGGGCCTACAAGGAAGGAACAGGAATAGGAGAATTCCTTAAACGTGGTCCCCTTCAGAGAATTTACTTTGGAAACAAAGATATTTGGCACAATTCCGAAATATAATTTAAAAAGAGATTTCTAGGAATAAAAAGGAAACACTGATGGCGTCCTCCGCTCCACGCATGATGATAACAACATGTGGTTCAAGTGTCCACTCAGGTGTTGACCATCCAGCTGGAGACGGACAGGCAAGCGGGTTTAGGTTAGAACCGGACGTGTGAAGTCTGAGACTTCCACAATGTGATAGCAAGCATAAAGGGGGAGGAGCGGAGGTTTAGCAAAATGTGTGTCGAGGAAAACATGGGAGAAGGAGACATCCGGGCTGGAACTTAAAGGAATGGTAAGAAACTGCTGAGAAGAAGTAGGAGAAGAAGCATTCTAACAGGATAAAACAGCGCAACCGAAGGTGTGGAACTGGTACTGCTTACCCTTCACAGACTGACAGGATCTAACAACTTAACGCACTTCTGTGTGACTCTAAGAGAATAATGAGCAACTCACTGTTCTTTGAGAGGAAAGACCAAGGCAATAACTACAGAGCATTCAGCAGAATGTCTGGCACGTGGCAGCACTCCCAAACAGTAGCTGTTTATATTATCTCACTTTTCACCGCAAGTACATACGACTCATACACATAACGCTCATTGTGGACCCTAATACTTTGACGCTTTGAATATTTGCCAAAATCGTGCCTCTTAATATATCTTATTTACGTGCCTACAGGACAAAGAGTGAGGCTTATCTGTTTATATCCTCTTTATCTAAGCAGAGTGACTTGAATTCAAATTACTGAAAGGGTAAAGAGAAAGGCTTTAAATGAAACCTTCCACATAATGCAGAAGGCATTGCATCTGTTGGCCCACCAGCAGGTACGTCAACGCACTCGCCTTTAGCCTACTGTGTGTGAAGATTCCTGGGGAAGAAGTTTGTCTTTGTAAGGAAAAGTCTGCCCATTGGAAGGAGTGATTAAAAACTAACTCTTGAGGAGCATCATTACAGTGAGATTGGGACGACTCTGTAACCTCCTGACCCCCCAGTCACCCAGGAAACACATCCGAGTCTCCCCTCATTGTACGAGAGTATAAAGGCCACCAGGCCCCCAGACCACAGATCCCCCATCATGCACAAGTAACCCCAATGGTGAGTCTTTCCCCCTGTTTCCTTCTCAGCGCTCCACCGGACAGCAGCAGGCATTTTTCTCCTTTGACATATAAAGAGATTTGGCCTTGTGATAACCACCCTCAAAATATTATCTAGAATCATGCAAAGAAAAGGAAAAGGTGACACATGTAAAATCTCTGTAATAGAATATCGTATGATATTCCCAACTTGGAAGACACATAGGCAGAGGAAGAAACATGAAAGTGGTGTCACCTGGCTTAACACGATCAATGAATCGCTGCAGAAGAAGGAAATGATGCTTTTCTTAGAAATTCTGGCATGTTTAACCTAATAAGCACAATTATTAACTCAGTAATAGTAATTAACTCCCCAGCAGGAAAAACAACAAGGAAAGCCTGCTACTCATGGTAACATCAGCTACTCAGCGGAGTATAAAAGGGGAGCGGGATGGGAGACTCTCAAACTCAGGAAACCACTCTTGTGAAACCCACTCCTACCCACTTGTGGAACCCCAAGCCTTCCACTGACACCATGGTCAGCTCCTGTTGTGGCTCCGTCTGCTCTGACCAGGGCTGTGGCCAGGAGACCTGCTGCCGCCCCAGCTGTTGTCAGATCACGTGCTGCAGAACCACCTGCCTCCGCCCCAGCTGCAGTGTGTCCAGCTTCTGCAGGCCCCAGTGCTGCATCTCCAGCTGCTGCAGGCCCCAGTGCCAGCAGTCTGTGTGCTGCCAGCCCACCTTCCTCCGCCCCAGCTGCAGTGTGTCCAGCTGCTGCCGCCCCAGCTGTGATGTGTCCAGCTGCTGCAGGCCCCAGTGCTGCATCTCCAGCTGCTGCCGCCCCAGCTGTGATGTGTCCAGCTGCTGCCAGCCCCAGTGCTGCATCTCCAGCTGCTGCCAGCCCTCTTGCTCCAGTTCTAGCTGCTGCGGCTCCAGCTGCTGCCGCCCCTCCTGCTGTCTGCGCCCAGTCTGTGGCCGGGTCTCCTGCCACACCACTTGCTACCGCCCCACCTGTGTCATCTCCACCTGCCCCCGCCCTGTGTGCTGCCCCTCCTCTTGCTGCTGAATCTCTGCCCTGTGACCACCATCTGTCTACCTCTGTTCTCACAGATATAGACCCTACTGTTATGCTGACCTTTAGGAAACAGGGAGTGTGGTTGAGGTCACTTGACTGAACTGGGCCTCAGGATTCCATTGGGGAACCGGGTCACGCTGTTGCAGGAGACAGATGTGGTCCCGAGCACTTACGCTTAACAGAGTTTACCCTTCAACCTGACCAGTGGTGAAATCATTCTCCTGACTTCTTTTTTCTAGGGCTTTTCTGTACCCTGATATATTTCTGTAACAAAATAAAGTTACTTCTCCCTGCATTAAAAATTCAGCGTGATTGTGGCTCCCTTGAGATTTTGTCTTCACTTTCTAGAGAAGTGTACCTGTCCTGCTCCTGCAGGACACACCACATGGTCTTATCACTTCTCCGCAAATGGTTCATTATTCACTGCCTGATTTATTCCTAGATGCCTCCTTAGTTCATGAGCAAATCACCTAAGACTATGAATGTCTCCAAGGAAAAGAACAAAGAAGTGAAGCCGGGAGTTTGGCGGACTCCACGTAAATAAAAGTAAAAAGAACACAATACGTGCTTCGTGGTCACATCCGCTGTCGTAGCTGCAATGTGCTATTTGGCACAGTCTGCACGTTTGTCTTCAGACTCGCGCTCCATGATACGGGTGTCATCCACGCAGCAAAACAAGTGTGTGCTGATTCTGCCCCTATTTACAATAGGACCTTAGTCCTCACGCATTTTTTCTTTTGATAGGAGATTTCAAATCCATATACACTGCAAGGGCAGACAGGCAACCTAGAGGAGTGCAGCAGGTCCTTCATAAGACAAGGTGCTTGGTGGAAACCGTGGCATGACCACAGCAGAGAGCAGTATTGACCTCCTGTCAGGTGTTTCTATGTGGAAACGGGGGTCAAGCGCTTTTCCTGAAAAGTGAGTCTCCTTTCATTGATCCTTCCAAATGCCAAAATCTTCACTCATTCATTTAAAAAGTATTTATTCAGCATTTATTACGTGGCGACACTGTTAAAGGTGGTGGGGTAACAGCGGAGAGCAACACACACAAAACTCTCTGCACTAAGGGAGCCGCCACCCTAGTGGAGGTTCTCAACAAAATCACTGATGTGTTTACTTTTTAATATTTTTCTAGACATTTGTCCACTGGTTTGTACACTATATTTCTCCCTGTGCTTTATTTATAGGAACGAGACTGAGCTTTGGAGCTTTTCTTTAGGTGCAGGTATCTGTGATTCAAATGGGGACACGGTCCCCTAAAAGACAGTTCCTTACTCCACAATCTGAGAGCCCCACCAAAGCTGCCTAGTTTGGAGAGGGAGCTAGGGGGCTGGCTCACTGAAGAAAGAGAGCATGAAAATAAATCATCAGTTACTCACTTGAGGTGACAACTAGACAGAAATTTGGACTCCTACACTCAAAACAACTCAAGAAACTAACAAGTGAATTTAACAGGGACGTGACATATAAGGTCAGTGTACTCAAATTAACTGTATTTGGTATACTAGCAACAAACTACGACATAATTAAGTTTAAATGAGAGCAATTCTATTTACAAAGGCATCAAGAACGCAAGATGCTCAGGGAAAAAATACAAAACTGTGGCAGAACTCTGCCTGCAAAGCTGCACCGTTGCAGAAGGACAAATCAGGGAAGATCTAAAGGAATGGAGACACACCCCTTCGTGGACCGGCGCGCTCAGTATCGCTAAGATGCCCATTCTCCGTCAATCAGTCTAAAGATTCAATGCAATCGCAATCAAAATCCCAGTACGCTGATTAGTGGATGCTTAGAAGCTGATTTTAACATTTGTATGGAATTTCCAAACCCATCTTGAAGACTGAAATGAAGAAAGATACAGAGGGATTTTGAAGGAAAAAGTGACAGAGAAAATACACAGAGAATATCTATAATAGATCTCCAAAGAAGAAAAACAAAGCTATGAAACACAATGAATACTAAGAATTGAAATTCAAATAAAAGCTCACTTGTACACACCTGGAAAAAGCAGCCCACAGCGCTCAAAATTGAGACACAATGTTATAAAACTATTGGATTTTTTAAAAAAGAGAAACTCAATGAAGATCTAGACAAAAAATCCATGTCAGTTATAAGGAAAGGGGAAGTGGATTGTGTTCACACTTTTTGATGGCAATACTTTATGCTAGAAGGTAATGGACTAACTTTTAAAGACACTTAAGAAAGGAAATATGAGCCAAGGATTTTCTATCTAGCCCAACTGAACTCCAGCTATAAAGGCCACAAAAAACTCCTGTGAACACGAAGGACCTCAGTGAATGTTCTCCCCGTGGGCCTGTCCTGAGGAATTTACTCGTGAACGAGCTCCAACCAACCAAAATGACTGAAGATACTGGAGGGACATCTACACGAGGACTAGCAGAGGGCGTTCTATATACACACATGCACATGTATGGATGCACATCTAATATGCATCCATATTATTCATAGAACTAACATTGAGTGTGGAACATGAGAGAGGCAATGTGATGTGTAATGGCCATGTACTGACCATGCAGATGTAGGACAATTACCAAAAAATGGAGGGAAAGGAGAGAGAGTACATAAAGTAGAAAATATTGCTGATTGCCTACGGGTATTAAATAGGAACTCAAATCTGATGCGGCAGGACAGGGAGGACTAAGAAGTAAGTAGGTAATTCTAATGTTTCTGAAAGAAGAGAATCAACTGACGATAGCCAAAAAATCAGACTCCTCGGGTATTATATAAAGACATTTCTACGAAGGTAGCTGTTAGTACAAGATACAAATCTTCCTGAGTACCAAAATACACATTGAGAGAGAGAGAGAGAAACAGAGAGGGAATAAAACAAATAGTGAAAGATTAGTTACAGAGATACGGAGATAGAGACATAACTGTTTAACATACATATTATATATAAAACATAATTCACTACATGTTATATATCACTATTATTATATATGACTATTTATTATATTACATAGGTATATCACTATATTTATAATAAAACGACACAACTGAAGCCAAACATATTGATCAATGGTTACACCAACACATGTAAGAGTCTCAACTCACAGGTAAAAAGAAAGAGATTTGCAGATTGACTGAAAAGTAAACACCCACTACTATGCCGTAGACACAAGATACAGCTAAAACAACCAGCCTCAGAGCGCTAAAAGTAAGGGAATAGAGGAGGTTATATCACAGAATATGCAAATAAAAGAAAGCAGGGGTCCCGATTTTGTTATCAAACAAGTTGGAGTCACACAAAAAGCGTCACAGGAGACAACGTGGGACGCTTTCTCATGGTAAAGGCTCAGTGAAAATATAACTACACAGCTGAACTTCAGAAACAGAGACCACAGGTGATGCGAGAATAGAAGAGAAAGAGACCAGCAACTGAAGACTTTAACACACTTTGCATTTAAGGTGAGAAGATGAGGAGAAAAATTAATAAGAATATGAAAGAACTAAACAAAATCAACAAGGTAGATCTTGTAGATACACATTGAACTCTCAATCCTCAGAATAACAAAAATACTTCTTGTTTTCAAGGCACAATATTATTTTAATAGTGAACGCCTGGAAACAACCCAAATGTCCATCTACAGGAGGCTGGCTAAATAAGCTGTATGATGTCCGCAGAATGGACTCCATTGTGGCTGAGAATGGAATGAAGGATATCTGAACATACCACTGTGAGCTGAGCTCTGGGATCAATTGTTAAGTGGAGAAAAGCCAGTTGGAACAAAGTGCGCAGTATACAACCATTTATCTAAGAAACAAAGGTGATACAAGTATGAAACCCAAATATATTTATATTTAAAATAGCAATGGGAAGGAAAATGTTAAATTATAAATATGGCCGTCTATGGGGGAGGGAGGGCCTACAAGGAAGGAACAGGAATAGGAGAATTCCTTAAACGTGGTCCCCTTCAGAGAATTTACTTTGGAAACAAAGATATTTGGCACAATTCCGAAATATAATTTAAAAAGAGATTTCTAGGAATAAAAAGGAAACACTGATGGCGTCCTCCGCTCCACGCATGATGATAACAACATGTGGTTCAAGTGTCCACTCAGGTGTTGACCATCCAGCTGGAGACGGACAGGCAAGCGGGTTTAGGTTAGAACCGGACGTGTGAAGTCTGAGACTTCCACAATGTGATAGCAAGCATAAAGGGGGAGGAGCGGAGGTTTAGCAAAATGTGTGTCGAGGAAAACATGGGAGAAGGAGACATCCGGGCTGGAACTTAAAGGAATGGTAAGAAACTGCTGAGAAGAAGTAGGAGAAGAAGCATTCTAACAGGATAAAACAGCGCAACCGAAGGTGTGGAACTGGTACTGCTTACCCTTCACAGACTGACAGGATCTAACAACTTAACGCACTTCTGTGTGACTCTAAGAGAATAATGAGCAACTCACTGTTCTTTGAGAGGAAAGACCAAGGCAATAACTACAGAGCATTCAGCAGAATGTCTGGCACGTGGCAGCACTCCCAAACAGTAGCTGTTTATATTATCTCACTTTTCACCGCAAGTACATACGACTCATACACATAACGCTCATTGTGGACCCTAATACTTTGACGCTTTGAATATTTGCCAAAATCGTGCCTCTTAATATATCTTATTTACGTGCCTACAGGACAAAGAGTGAGGCTTATCTGTTTATATCCTCTTTATCTAAGCAGAGTGACTTGAATTCAAATTACTGAAAGGGTAAAGAGAAAGGCTTTAAATGAAACCTTCCACATAATGCAGAAGGCATTGCATCTGTTGGCCCACCAGCAGGTACGTCAACGCACTCGCCTTTAGCCTACTGTGTGTGAAGATTCCTGGGGAGGAAGTTTGTCTTTGTAAGGAAAAGTCTGCCCATTGGAAGGAGTGATTAAAAACTAACTCTTGAGGAGCATCATTACAGTGAGATTGGGACGACTCTGTAACCTCCTGACCCCCCAGTCACCCAGGAAACACATCCGAGTCTCCCCTCATTGTACGAGAGTATAAAGGCCACCAGGCCCCCAGACCACAGATCCCCCATCATGCACAAGTAACCCCAATGGTGAGTCTTTCCCCCTGTTTCCTTCTCAGCGCTCCACCGGACAGCAGCAGGCATTTTTCTCCTTTGACATATAAAGAGATTTGGCCTTGTGATAACCACCCTCAAAATATTATCTAGAATCATGCAAAGAAAAGGAAAAGGTGACACATGTAAAATCTCTGTAATAGAATATCGTATGATATTCCCAACTTGGAAGACACATAGGCAGAGGAAGAAACATGAAAGTGGTGTCACCTGGCTTAACACGATCAATGAATCGCTGCAGAAGAAGGAAATGATGCTTTTCTTAGAAATTCTGGCATGTTTAACCTAATAAGCACAATTATTAACTCAGTAATATTAATTAACTCCCCAGCAGGAAAAACAACAAGGAAAGCCTGCTACTCATGGTAACATCAGCTACTCAGCGGAGTATAAAAGGGGAGCGGGATGGGAGACTCTCAAACTCAGGAAACCACTCTTGTGAAACCCACTCCTACCCACTTGTGGAACCCCAAGCCTTCCACTGACACCATGGTCAGCTCCTGTTGTGGCTCCGTCTGCTCTGACCAGGGCTGTGGCCAGGAGACCTGCTGCCGCCCCAGCTGTTGTCAGATCACGTGCTGCAGAACCACCTGCCTCCGCCCCAGCTGCAGTGTGTCCAGCTTCTGCAGGCCCCAGTGCTGCATCTCCAGCTGCTGCAGGCCCCAGTGCCAGCAGTCTGTGTGCTGCCAGCCCACCTTCCTCCGCCCCAGCTGCAGTGTGTCCAGCTGCTGCCGCCCCAGCTGTGATGTGTCCAGCTGCTGCAGGCCCCAGTGCTGCATCTCCAGCTGCTGCCGCCCCAGCTGTGATGTGTCCAGCTGCTGCCAGCCCCAGTGCTGCATCTCCAGCTGCTGCCAGCCCTCTTGCTCCAGTTCTAGCTGCTGCGGCTCCAGCTGCTGCCGCCCCTCCTGCTGTCTGCGCCCAGTCTGTGGCCGGGTCTCCTGCCACACCACTTGCTACCGCCCCACCTGTGTCATCTCCACCTGCCCCCGCCCTGTGTGCTGCCCCTCCTCTTGCTGCTGAATCTCTGCCCTGTGACCACCATCTGTCTACCTCTGTTCTCACAGATATAGACCCTACTGTTATGCTGACCTTTAGGAAACAGGGAGTGTGGTTGAGGTCACTTGACTGAACTGGGCCTCAGGATTCCATTGGGGAACCGGGTCACGCTGTTGCAGGAGACAGATGTGGTCCCGAGCACTTACGCTTAACAGAGTTTACCCTTCAACCTGACCAGTGGTGAAATCATTCTCCTGACTTCTTTTTTCTAGGGCTTTTCTGTACCCTGATATATTTCTGTAACAAAATAAAGTTACTTCTCCCTGCATTAAAAATTCAGCGTGATTGTGGCTCCCTTGAGATTTTGTCTTCACTTTCTAGAGAAGTGTACCTGTCCTGCTCCTGCAGGACACACCACATGGTCTTATCACTTCTCCGCAAATGGTTCATTATTCACTGCCTGATTTATTCCTAGATGCCTCCTTAGTTCATGAGCAAATCACCTAAGACTATGAATGTCTCCAAGGAAAAGAACAAAGAAGTGAAGCCGGGAGTTTGGCGGACTCCACGTAAATAAAAGTAAAAAGAACACAATACGTGCTTCGTGGTCACATCCGCTGTCGTAGCTGCAATGTGCTATTTGGCACAGTCTGCACGTTTGTCTTCAGACTCGCGCTCCATGATACGGGTGTCATCCACGCAGCAAAACAAGTGTGTGCTGATTCTGCCCCTATTTACAATAGGACCTTAGTCCTCACGCATTTTTTCTTTTGATAGGAGATTTCAAATCCATATACACTGCAAGGGCAGACAGGCAACCTAGAGGAGTGCAGCAGGTCCTTCATAAGACAAGGTGCTTGGTGGAAACCGTGGCATGACCACAGCAGAGAGCAGTATTGACCTCCTGTCAGGTGTTTCTATGTGGAAACGGGGGTCAAGCGCTTTTCCTGAAAAGTGAGTCTCCTTTCATTGATCCTTCCAAATGCCAAAATCTTCACTCATTCATTTAAAAAGTATTTATTCAGCATTTATTACGTGGCGACACTGTTAAAGGTGGTGGGGTAACAGCGGAGAGCAACACACACAAAACTCTCTGCACTAAGGGAGCCGCCACCCTAGTGGAGGTTCTCAACAAAATCACTGATGTGTTTACTTTTTAATATTTTTCTAGACATTTGTCCACTGGTTTGTACACTATATTTCTCCCTGTGCTTTATTTATAGGAACGAGACTGAGCTTTGGAGCTTTTCTTTAGGTGCAGGTATCTGTGATTCAAATGGGGACACGGTCCCCTAAAAGACAGTTCCTTACTCCACAATCTGAGAGCCCCACCAAAGCTGCCTAGTTTGGAGAGGGAGCTAGGGGGCTGGCTCACTGAAGAAAGAGAGCATGAAAATAAATCATCAGTTACTCACTTGAGGTGACAACTAGACAGAAATTTGGACTCCTACACTCAAAACAACTCAAGAAACTAACAAGTGAATTTAACAGGGACGTGACATATAAGGTCAGTGTACTCAAATTAACTGTATTTGGTATACTAGCAACAAACTACGACATAATTAAGTTTAAATGAGAGCAATTCTATTTACAAAGGCATCAAGAACGCAAGATGCTCAGGGAAAAAATACAAAACTGTGGCAGAACTCTGCCTGCAAAGCTGCACCGTTGCAGAAGGACAAATCAGGGAAGATCTAAAGGAATGGAGACACACCCCTTCGTGGACCGGCGCGCTCAGTATCGCTAAGATGCCCATTCTCCGTCAATCAGTCTAAAGATTCAATGCAATCGCAATCAAAATCCCAGTACGCTGATTAGTGGATGCTTAGAAGCTGATTTTAACATTTGTATGGAATTTCCAAACCCATCTTGAAGACTGAAATGAAGAAAGATACAGAGGGATTTTGAAGGAAAAAGTGACAGAGAAAATACACAGAGAATATCTATAATAGATCTCCAAAGAAGAAAAACAAAGCTATGAAACACAATGAATACTAAGAATTGAAATTCAAATAAAAGCTCACTTGTACACACCTGGAAAAAGCAGCCCACAGCGCTCAAAATTGAGACACAATGTTATAAAACTATTGGATTTTTTAAAAAAGAGAAACTCAATGAAGATCTAGACAAAAAATCCATGTCAGTTATAAGGAAAGGGGAAGTGGATTGTGTTCACACTTTTTGATGGCAATACTTTATGCTAGAAGGTAATGGACTAACTTTTAAAGACACTTAAGAAAGGAAATATGAGCCAAGGATTTTCTATCTAGCCCAACTGAACTCCAGCTATAAAGGCCACAAAAAACTCCTGTGAACACGAAGGACCTCAGTGAATGTTCTCCCCGTGGGCCTGTCCTGAGGAATTTACTCGTGAACGAGCTCCAACCAACCAAAATGACTGAAGATACTGGAGGGACATCTACACGAGGACTAGCAGAGGGCGTTCTATATACACACATGCACATGTATGGATGCACATCTAATATGCATCCATATTATTCATAGAACTAACATTGAGTGTGGAACATGAGAGAGGCAATGTGATGTGTAATGGCCATGTACTGACCATGCAGATGTAGGACAATTACCAAAAAATGGAGGGAAAGGAGAGAGAGTACATAAAGTAGAAAATATTGCTGATTGCCTACGGGTATTAAATAGGAACTCAAATCTGATGCGGCAGGACAGGGAGGACTAAGAAGTAAGTAGGTAATTCTAATGTTTCTGAAAGAAGAGAATCAACTGACGATAGCCAAAAAATCAGACTCCTCGGGTATTATATAAAGACATTTCTACGAAGGTAGCTGTTAGTACAAGATACAAATCTTCCTGAGTACCAAAATACACATTGAGAGAGAGAGAGAGAAACAGAGAGGGAATAAAACAAATAGTGAAAGATTAGTTACAGAGATACGGAGATAGAGACATAACTGTTTAACATACATATTATATATAAAACATAATTCACTACATGTTATATATCACTATTATTATATATGACTATTTATTATATTACATAGGTATATCACTATATTTATAATAAAACGACACAACTGAAGCCAAACATATTGATCAATGGTTACACCAACACATGTAAGAGTCTCAACTCACAGGTAAAAAGAAAGAGATTTGCAGATTGACTGAAAAGTAAACACCCACTACTATGCCGTAGACACAAGATACAGCTAAAACAACCAGCCTCAGAGCGCTAAAAGTAAGGGAATAGAGGAGGTTATATCACAGAATATGCAAATAAAAGAAAGCAGGGGTCCCGATTTTGTTATCAAACAAGTTGGAGTCACACAAAAAGCGTCACAGGAGACAACGTGGGACGCTTTCTCATGGTAAAGGCTCAGTGAAAATATAACTACACAGCTGAACTTCAGAAACAGAGACCACAGGTGATGCGAGAATAGAAGAGAAAGAGACCAGCAACTGAAGACTTTAACACACTTTGCATTTAAGGTGAGAAGATGAGGAGAAAAATTAATAAGAATATGAAAGAACTAAACAAAATCAACAAGGTAGATCTTGTAGATACACATTGAACTCTCAATCCTCAGAATAACAAAAATACTTCTTGTTTTCAAGGCACAATATTATTTTAATAGTGAACGCCTGGAAACAACCCAAATGTCCATCTACAGGAGGCTGGCTAAATAAGCTGTATGATGTCCGCAGAATGGACTCCATTGTGGCTGAGAATGGAATGAAGGATATCTGAACATACCACTGTGAGCTGAGCTCTGGGATCAATTGTTAAGTGGAGAAAAGCCAGTTGGAACAAAGTGCGCAGTATACAACCATTTATCTAAGAAACAAAGGTGATACAAGTATGAAACCCAAATATATTTATATTTAAAATAGCAACGGGAAGGAAAATGTTAAATTATAAATATGGCCGTCTATGGGGGAGGGAGGGCCTACAAGGAAGGAACAGGAATAGGAGAATTCCTTAAACGTGGTCCCCTTCAGAGAATTTACTTTGGAAACAAAGATATTTGGCACAATTCCGAAATATAATTTAAAAAGAGATTTCTAGGAATAAAAAGGAAACACTGATGGCGTCCTCCGCTCCACGCATGATGATAACAACATGTGGTTCAAGTGTCCACTCAGGTGTTGACCATCCAGCTGGAGACGGACAGGCAAGCGGGTTTAGGTTAGAACCGGACGTGTGAAGTCTGAGACTTCCACAATGTGATAGCAAGCATAAAGGGGGAGGAGCGGAGGTTTAGCAAAATGTGTGTCGAGGAAAACATGGGAGAAGGAGACATCCGGGCTGGAACTTAAAGGAATGGTAAGAAACTGCTGAGAAGAAGTAGGAGAAGAAGCATTCTAACAGGATAAAACAGCGCAACCGAAGGTGTGGAACTGGTACTGCTTACCCTTCACAGACTGACAGGATCTAACAACTTAACGCACTTCTGTGTGACTCTAAGAGAATAATGAGCAACTCACTGTTCTTTGAGAGGAAAGACCAAGGCAATAACTACAGAGCATTCAGCAGAATGTCTGGCACGTGGCAGCACTCCCAAACAGTAGCTGTTTATATTATCTCACTTTTCACCGCAAGTACATACGACTCATACACATAACGCTCATTGTGGACCCTAATACTTTGACGCTTTGAATATTTGCCAAAATCGTGCCTCTTAATATATCTTATTTACGTGCCTACAGGACAAAGAGTGAGGCTTATCTGTTTATATCCTCTTTATCTAAGCAGAGTGACTTGAATTCAAATTACTGAAAGGGTAAAGAGAAAGGCTTTAAATGAAACCTTCCACATAATGCAGAAGGCATTGCATCTGTTGGCCCACCAGCAGGTACGTCAACGCACTCGCCTTTAGCCTACTGTGTGTGAAGATTCCTGGGGAGGAAGTTTGTCTTTGTAAGGAAAAGTCTGCCCATTGGAAGGAGTGATTAAAAACTAACTCTTGAGGAGCATCATTACAGTGAGATTGGGACGACTCTGTAACCTCCTGACCCCCCAGTCACCCAGGAAACACATCCGAGTCTCCCCTCATTGTACGAGAGTATAAAGGCCACCAGGCCCCCAGACCACAGATCCCCCATCATGCACAAGTAACCCCAATGGTGAGTCTTTCCCCCTGTTTCCTTCTCAGCGCTCCACCGGACAGCAGCAGGCATTTTTCTCCTTTGACATATAAAGAGATTTGGCCTTGTGATAACCACCCTCAAAATATTATCTAGAATCATGCAAAGAAAAGGAAAAGGTGACACATGTAAAATCTCTGTAATAGAATATCGTATGATATTCCCAACTTGGAAGACACATAGGCAGAGGAAGAAACATGAAAGTGGTGTCACCTGGCTTAACACGATCAATGAATCGCTGCAGAAGAAGGAAATGATGCTTTTCTTAGAAATTCTGGCATGTTTAACCTAATAAGCACAATTATTAACTCAGTAATAGTAATTAACTCCCCAGCAGGAAAAACAACAAGGAAAGCCTGCTACTCATGGTAACATCAGCTACTCAGCGGAGTATAAAAGGGGAGCGGGATGGGAGACTCTCAAACTCAGGAAACCACTCTTGTGAAACCCACTCCTACCCACTTGTGGAACCCCAAGCCTTCCACTGACACCATGGTCAGCTCCTGTTGTGGCTCCGTCTGCTCTGACCAGGGCTGTGGCCAGGAGACCTGCTGCCGCCCCAGCTGTTGTCAGATCACGTGCTGCAGAACCACCTGCCTCCGCCCCAGCTGCAGTGTGTCCAGCTTCTGCAGGCCCCAGTGCTGCATCTCCAGCTGCTGCAGGCCCCAGTGCCAGCAGTCTGTGTGCTGCCAGCCCACCTTCCTCCGCCCCAGCTGCAGTGTGTCCAGCTGCTGCCGCCCCAGCTGTGATGTGTCCAGCTGCTGCAGGCCCCAGTGCTGCATCTCCAGCTGCTGCCGCCCCAGCTGTGATGTGTCCAGCTGCTGCCAGCCCCAGTGCTGCATCTCCAGCTGCTGCCAGCCCTCTTGCTCCAGTTCTAGCTGCTGCGGCTCCAGCTGCTGCCGCCCCTCCTGCTGTCTGCGCCCAGTCTGTGGCCGGGTCTCCTGCCACACCACTTGCTACCGCCCCACCTGTGTCATCTCCACCTGCCCCCGCCCTGTGTGCTGCCCCTCCTCTTGCTGCTGAATCTCTGCCCTGTGACCACCATCTGTCTACCTCTGTTCTCACAGATATAGACCCTACTGTTATGCTGACCTTTAGGAAACAGGGAGTGTGGTTGAGGTCACTTGACTGAACTGGGCCTCAGGATTCCATTGGGGAACCGGGTCACGCTGTTGCAGGAGACAGATGTGGTCCCGAGCACTTACGCTTAACAGAGTTTACCCTTCAACCTGACCAGTGGTGAAATCATTCTCCTGACTTCTTTTTTCTAGGGCTTTTCTGTACCCTGATATATTTCTGTAACAAAATAAAGTTACTTCTCCCTGCATTAAAAATTCAGCGTGATTGTGGCTCCCTTGAGATTTTGTCTTCACTTTCTAGAGAAGTGTACCTGTCCTGCTCCTGCAGGACACACCACATGGTCTTATCACTTCTCCGCAAATGGTTCATTATTCACTGCCTGATTTATTCCTAGATGCCTCCTTAGTTCATGAGCAAATCACCTAAGACTATGAATGTCTCCAAGGAAAAGAACAAAGAAGTGAAGCCGGGAGTTTGGCGGACTCCACGTAAATAAAAGTAAAAAGAACACAATACGTGCTTCGTGGTCACATCCGCTGTCGTAGCTGCAATGTGCTATTTGGCACAGTCTGCACGTTTGTCTTCAGACTCGCGCTCCATGATACGGGTGTCATCCACGCAGCAAAACAAGTGTGTGCTGATTCTGCCCCTATTTACAATAGGACCTTAGTCCTCACGCATTTTTTCTTTTGATAGGAGATTTCAAATCCATATACACTGCAAGGGCAGACAGGCAACCTAGAGGAGTGCAGCAGGTCCTTCATAAGACAAGGTGCTTGGTGGAAACCGTGGCATGACCACAGCAGAGAGCAGTATTGACCTCCTGTCAGGTGTTTCTATGTGGAAACGGGGGTCAAGCGTTTTTCCTGAAAAGTGAGTCTCCTTTCATTGATCCTTCCAAATGCCAAAATCTTCACTCATTCATTTAAAAAGTATTTATTCAGCATTTATTACGTGGCGACACTGTTAAAGGTGGTGGGGTAACAGCGGAGAGCAACACACACAAAACTCTCTGCACTAAGGGAGCCGCCACCCTAGTGGAGGTTCTCAACAAAATCACTGATGTGTTTACTTTTTAATATTTTTCTAGACATTTGTCCACTGGTTTGTACACTATATTTCTCCCTGTGCTTTATTTATAGGAACGAGACTGAGCTTTGGAGCTTTTCTTTAGGTGCAGGTATCTGTGATTCAAATGGGGACACGGTCCCCTAAAAGACAGTTCCTTACTCCACAATCTGAGAGCCCCACCAAAGCTGCCTAGTTTGGAGAGGGAGCTAGGGGGCTGGCTCACTGAAGAAAGAGAGCATGAAAATAAATCATCAGTTACTCACTTGAGGTGACAACTAGACAGAAATTTGGGCTCCTACACTCAAAACAACTCAAGAAACTAACAAGTGAATTTAACAGGGACGTGACATATAAGGTCAGTGTACTCAAATTAACTGTATTTGGTATACTAGCAACAAACTACGACATAATTAAGTTTAAATGAGAGCAATTCTATTTACAAAGGCATCAAGAACGCAAGATGCTCAGGGAAAAAATACAAAACTGTGGCAGAACTCTGCCTGCAAAGCTGCACCGTTGCAGAAGGACAAATCAGGGAAGATCTAAAGGAATGGAGACACACCCCTTCGTGGACCGGCGCGCTCAGTATCGCTAAGATGCCCATTCTCCGTCAATCAGTCTAAAGATTCAATGCAATCGCAATCAAAATCCCAGTACGCTGATTAGTGGATGCTTAGAAGCTGATTTTAACATTTGTATGGAATTTCCAAACCCATCTTGAAGACTGAAATGAAGAAAGATACAGAGGGATTTTGAAGGAAAAAGTGACAGAGAAAATACACAGAGAATATCTATAATAGATCTCCAAAGAAGAAAAACAAAGCTATGAAACACAATGAATACTAAGAATTGAAATTCAAATAAAAGCTCACTTGTACACACCTGGAAAAAGCAGCCCACAGCGCTCAAAATTGAGACACAATGTTATAAAACTATTGGATTTTTTAAAAAAGAGAAACTCAATGAAGATCTAGACAAAAAATCCATGTCAGTTATAAGGAAAGGGGAAGTGGATTGTGTTCACACTTTTTGATGGCAATACTTTATGCTAGAAGGTAATGGACTAACTTTTAAAGACACTTAAGAAAGGAAATATGAGCCAAGGATTTTCTATCTAGCCCAACTGAACTCCAGCTATAAAGGCCACAAAAAACTCCTGTGAACACGAAGGACCTCAGTGAATGTTCTCCCCGTGGGCCTGTCCTGAGGAATTTACTCGTGAACGAGCTCCAACCAACCAAAATGACTGAAGATACTGGAGGGACATCTACACGAGGACTAGCAGAGGGCGTTCTATATACACACATGCACATGTATGGATGCACATCTAATATGCATCCATATTATTCATAGAACTAACATTGAGTGTGGAACATGAGAGAGGCAATGTGATGTGTAATGGCCATGTACTGACCATGCAGATGTAGGACAATTACCAAAAAATGGAGGGAAAGGAGAGAGAGTACATAAAGTAGAAAATATTGCTGATTGCCTACGGGTATTAAATAGGAACTCAAATCTGATGCGGCAGGACAGGGAGGACTAAGAAGTAAGTAGGTAATTCTAATGTTTCTGAAAGAAGAGAATCAACTGACGATAGCCAAAAAATCAGACTCCTCGGGTATTATATAAAGACATTTCTACGAAGGTAGCTGTTAGTACAAGATACAAATCTTCCTGAGTACCAAAATACACATTGAGAGAGAGAGAGAGAAACAGAGAGGGAATAAAACAAATAGTGAAAGATTAGTTACAGAGATACGGAGATAGAGACATAACTGTTTAACATACATATTATATATAAAACATAATTCACTACATGTTATATATCACTATTATTATATATGACTATTTATTATATTACATAGGTATATCACTATATTTATAATAAAACGACACAACTGAAGCCAAACATATTGATCAATGGTTACACCAACACATGTAAGAGTCTCAACTCACAGGTAAAAAGAAAGAGATTTGCAGATTGACTGAAAAGTAAACACCCACTACTATGCCGTAGACACAAGATACAGCTAAAACAACCAGCCTCAGAGCGCTAAAAGTAAGGGAATAGAGGAGGTTATATCACAGAATATGCAAATAAAAGAAAGCAGGGGTCCCGATTTTGTTATCAAACAAGTTGGAGTCACACAAAAAGCGTCACAGGAGACAACGTGGGACGCTTTCTCATGGTAAAGGCTCAGTGAAAATATAACTACACAGCTGAACTTCAGAAACAGAGACCACAGGTGATGCGAGAATAGAAGAGAAAGAGACCAGCAACTGAAGACTTTAACACACTTTGCATTTAAGGTGAGAAGATGAGGAGAAAAATTAATAAGAATATGAAAGAACTAAACAAAATCAACAAGGTAGATCTTGTAGATACACATTGAACTCTCAATCCTCAGAATAACAAAAATACTTCTTGTTTTCAAGGCACAATATTATTTTAATAGTGAACGCCTGGAAACAACCCAAATGTCCATCTACAGGAGGCTGGCTAAATAAGCTGTATGATGTCCGCAGAATGGACTCCATTGTGGCTGAGAATGGAATGAAGGATATCTGAACATACCACTGTGAGCTGAGCTCTGGGATCAATTGTTAAGTGGAGAAAAGCCAGTTGGAACAAAGTGCGCAGTATACAACCAT
Source organism: Equus asinus (assembly GCF_041296235.1). NCBI lineage: Eukaryota > Metazoa > Chordata > Mammalia > Perissodactyla > Equidae > Equus > Equus asinus. The sequence goes on along the minus strand of NC_091802.1, from coordinate 40,648,001 downwards.
TTATCTAAGAAACAAAGGTGATACAAGTATGAAACCCAAATATATTTATATTTAAAATAGCAATGGGAAGGAAAATGTTAAATTATAAATATGGCCGTCTATGGGGGAGGGAGGGCCTACAAGGAAGGAACAGGAATAGGAGAATTCCTTAAACGTGGTCCCCTTCAGAGAATTTACTTTGGAAACAAAGATATTTGGCACAATTCCGAAATATAATTTAAAAAGAGATTTCTAGGAATAAAAAGGAAACACTGATGGCGTCCTCCGCTCCACGCATGATGATAACAACATGTGGTTCAAGTGTCCACTCAGGTGTTGACCATCCAGCTGGAGACGGACAGGCAAGCGGGTTTAGGTTAGAACCGGACGTGTGAAGTCTGAGACTTCCACAATGTGATAGCAAGCATAAAGGGGGAGGAGCGGAGGTTTAGCAAAATGTGTGTCGAGGAAAACATGGGAGAAGGAGACATCCGGGCTGGAACTTAAAGGAATGGTAAGAAACTGCTGAGAAGAAGTAGGAGAAGAAGCATTCTAACAGGATAAAACAGCGCAACCGAAGGTGTGGAACTGGTACTGCTTACCCTTCACAGACTGACAGGATCTAACAACTTAACGCACTTCTGTGTGACTCTAAGAGAATAATGAGCAACTCACTGTTCTTTGAGAGGAAAGACCAAGGCAATAACTACAGAGCATTCAGCAGAATGTCTGGCACGTGGCAGCACTCCCAAACAGTAGCTGTTTATATTATCTCACTTTTCACCGCAAGTACATACGACTCATACACATAACGCTCATTGTGGACCCTAATACTTTGACGCTTTGAATATTTGCCAAAATCGTGCCTCTTAATATATCTTATTTACGTGCCTACAGGACAAAGAGTGAGGCTTATCTGTTTATATCCTCTTTATCTAAGCAGAGTGACTTGAATTCAAATTACTGAAAGGGTAAAGAGAAAGGCTTTAAATGAAACCTTCCACATAATGCAGAAGGCATTGCATCTGTTGGCCCACCAGCAGGTACGTCAACGCACTCGCCTTTAGCCTACTGTGTGTGAAGATTCCTGGGGAGGAAGTTTGTCTTTGTAAGGAAAAGTCTGCCCATTGGAAGGAGTGATTAAAAACTAACTCTTGAGGAGCATCATTACAGTGAGATTGGGACGACTCTGTAACCTCCTGACCCCCCAGTCACCCAGGAAACACATCCGAGTCTCCCCTCATTGTACGAGAGTATAAAGGCCACCAGGCCCCCAGACCACAGATCCCCCATCATGCACAAGTAACCCCAATGGTGAGTCTTTCCCCCTGTTTCCTTCTCAGCGCTCCACCGGACAGCAGCAGGCATTTTTCTCCTTTGACATATAAAGAGATTTGGCCTTGTGATAACCACCCTCAAAATATTATCTAGAATCATGCAAAGAAAAGGAAAAGGTGACACATGTAAAATCTCTGTAATAGAATATCGTATGATATTCCCAACTTGGAAGACACATAGGCAGAGGAAGAAACATGAAAGTGGTGTCACCTGGCTTAACACGATCAATGAATCGCTGCAGAAGAAGGAAATGATGCTTTTCTTAGAAATTCTGGCATGTTTAACCTAATAAGCACAATTATTAACTCAGTAATATTAATTAACTCCCCAGCAGGAAAAACAACAAGGAAAGCCTGCTACTCATGGTAACATCAGCTACTCAGCGGAGTATAAAAGGGGAGCGGGATGGGAGACTCTCAAACTCAGGAAACCACTCTTGTGAAACCCACTCCTACCCACTTGTGGAACCCCAAGCCTTCCACTGACACCATGGTCAGCTCCTGTTGTGGCTCCGTCTGCTCTGACCAGGGCTGTGGCCAGGAGACCTGCTGCCGCCCCAGCTGTTGTCAGATCACGTGCTGCAGAACCACCTGCCTCCGCCCCAGCTGCAGTGTGTCCAGCTTCTGCAGGCCCCAGTGCTGCATCTCCAGCTGCTGCAGGCCCCAGTGCCAGCAGTCTGTGTGCTGCCAGCCCACCTTCCTCCGCCCCAGCTGCAGTGTGTCCAGCTGCTGCAGGCCCCAGTGCTGCATCTCCAGCTGCTGCCGCCCCAGCTGCAGCGTGTCCAGCTGCTGCCAGCCCCAGTGCTGCATCTCCAGCTGCTGCCAGCCCTCTTGCTCCAGTTCTAGCTGCTGCCGCCCCAGCTGCAGTGTGTCCAGCTGCTGCCGCCCCAGCTGTGATGTGTCCAGCTGCTGCAGGCCCCAGTGCTGCATCTCCAGCTGCTGCCGCCCCAGCTGCAGCGTGTCCAGCTGCTGCCAGCCCCAGTGCTGCATCTCCAGCTGCTGCCAGCCCTCTTGCTCCAGTTCTAGCTGCTGCGGCTCCAGCTGCTGCCGCCCCTCCTGCTGTCTGCGCCCAGTCTGTGGCCGGGTCTCCTGCCACACCACTTGCTACCGCCCCACCTGTGTCATCTCCACCTGCCCCCGCCCTGTGTGCTGCCCCTCCTCTTGCTGCTGAACCTCTGCTTTGAATGCAGCCCTTCCTCACTGCCTCCCTCCCCACAGATGCAGACCCACCTTTTCAAAAATGTGGAGTGCTGAAGAGAATTGTTCTCTTGAGACCCATAAGCAAACCCCAGTCCTGTTAGTTCTGTGTCCACATTCTAACTTCTGTCCAAACTGCTTCCCTTCCAAATGAATTCATTACAATCTCCTGATGAATTAAATTCCCGCAACATTCCTCCCTTTGCCTTCAGGACATCCGTTCTTCGTACTCAAGGAATTTGAAGATTCTCTCCATCACTTGTGGGGCCACAGAGTTTAACCCCTGTGACATCGAACTCCATTGAAGTCTTTCTGTGTACCCCTTTGCAAAGACTTTCTTATATCTTGCTATTTCCATGTACCAAAATAAATCTCTTTCTATTGGCACTGAAAATTGAATGTGATTCTAACTGTCTTTTTAAATATTTTATATTTGGGTCCTGGGTAATTTTACTTTCCAACACCTGTCAGACAGACCGCACAAATTAGTCAACCTCCAGCAGAGGGCCAATGGCCTTGGTCACTGCCTAGTTTCCTCTAGAAAGTCATTTTAGTCTCAGACAACTCAGCTGGTCATCTTATTGTCTGTAGAGAAAAACAGAGTAAAACGAATGTCATGGAGCATCCATGAATAACAGTGATAGGAAAAGTTTTGGAAAGACTAATCACAATTCACGATTTTTAAAAATTATCAGCTTTCAGTTTTTTTCACCCATGAAAGCAGCCAATAGATAGTTTAGCAAAGTCTGTGTCTTTTCTGCTCAGAGGCACATGCAGTGAGTCCTTTCTCCACTACCTGGTGGTTCTGCTTTATTCTGACAGTCAGAGCTTCCAGAGGGGCTGCCTTCAGGGCAGAGCGGGGCATGTAAATGAATGAAGCAGGCCTGCTGAAAGGCCAGAGGTCCTGCTGAGTTTTTGCCCAAGAGACCTCTTTCCGGTGTCATGCTCAGCAGTCTGCAGAGATCTCCACTGAGACTGCATCCCAGCTTCCTTTCTCCATGTCCATTCCTGCTTCCTTCTCGTCCCTTCCACAGGTGTTAATCCCAAGAGCATCCCTCAACAAACTTCCTGCCTGCTAACCTCCATCAGCGTCTGCTTCCCGGGGACCCAAATGGTCCCCAGAACCAATCTGGCATTCACTATAGATAATTTGAGAGGGAGAATGATTGAATGACATGTCTGTTTAATCTTTTAGTGCATGATAAATAGGACTATAAACCTCACAGCAGAATACGTATGCAACTGAATCGACAGAAAAAATTGTGAATTTTATTAAATCACAATGATTCTTTTCTAAGGACTATTATATCACTTAAACACAAACACACACTTTTTACAAGTTAAAAGAACACAAAGCTTGTGATCAAAAATGACTTCCCCTTCATTAGCCTTTGCCAGTCCCATTCAAGACTCATTGTTACAAATGGAGGGACGTCCTTATTAAATGTGTTTATATCACAAGCATGTACTTATTCCCAAATCCAGCTTTGGCCAAACATTTCTTGTTCTGATGTTTATTCAAATAAGATTTTATGTCCTTCAGGAAATGTTAACACTTTTTCTTCCCTACAGGCCAACCGTACTGCTTGGCAGATTTATTTACACATTTCTTTATGTTTATTGTTGAGAATTGTGAGTACGTGTTTTCCATTACAATTTATAGATGAATATTGCTAGTGCATAATTTATTGTCTTTCTAAGTCTGCCTTGTGTCTGACCTCGCCGTTAGCACTAAGCCTCAGCTGACTCTCTGGGATTTTCCAGGCATACGATCATGGCCACTGACCACCTCCAGCCTCAGACATGGCCCCAGCTTTGTTCCCCAGTTGCCCACAGTGGCAACCTCATCACGAACACAGGTTTTCTGGGTTTTTCTTCTTCTCCACTATTTTCCCCACTTTCTCCCTTGTATTTCCCGGGGTCACCTCCCAAGTAAACGGTCCGTGCTCACATCTTTGTCTCAGGGTCTTTGGGCAGAATTCAAACTAAGACAATAGATGTTCAGCAGATATTTTTGGTTGGTTGACATCAAACCGGGAACAGTGGTTATTTCCAGCAACGAGAGCAAAACTGGGAAGTCAGGAGGTGAAGGAGAGCCAGTGTTACCATTTGGTGTTTATCCCCTTCCTATCCATTCTCTCTGTGAACAGACGCATGTGCGTTAAGCACAGTATCCATGGTTATCTGTAAACAGCACGTCCCATCCTTTGGATCGAATCTACTTCCACAACTTCCACATAGGTTATTAATCAGGTGACATGTTACTTACCACATCAGTAAGTGTGATTTTCCTCAAATGAGACTATGATCTCTTTGTTTGGAATGTTTCTCCCTCTTTTCTGCATCAGTTAAAAGATATATATTTTTAAACGACCATGATCTGCCCCCATGTCATCACAAAGACTTCATACGCTCAACAAACAGTTATCACTAGTGTCCTCCGTCTCACCCTTGTGCTGAGCAACATGGCAACAAAAATAATTGTCGTAGCTCATACCTTTAAGGTGTCTGCATTGGAACTGAGGGGAGGACAGAAGTAAATAACTGTGGGTGTGCTAAATTAGGAGCACAAGGCTGGGAAGAATTATATTTGAATCGAGTAGTTTGTCAGGAAGAATATCATTGAGGAAGAAGCATTTCAGCTGGGTCTTGACAGATGAATAGGAGTTTGAAGTGCCAACAAGAAAAAGAAACATTCCAGAAAGATGAAACAGCTTCAGCAAAGGCTTGCAAGCTTTCTTCTTTATCCTTTCCTCAACTACTCTAAGATTAAGGCATGCTTACTTTCAGTTTAATCTTGTAGAAGTTTTTCTTTCCTTTAACTTCTCTATGCTTCTTTTGCCTTTTCCACTAAAATAGTAATAAGGATACACACTACCGGATAGGGTTGGCTTAAAGATTAAAAACAAATATTTTCAGCATAATGCCTGGTTCACAGTGAACACTTCAGAAATGATAGATGTTAGTATGTCATCACCTTCATTGAGGGTGTGTGGAATTTATCCACAGAGTACATGTTTTGATTTTAGTTATTTAATTAAAGTAATTGTCATTATTTTAATTGTTGCCAAACTCTGTTTCCTATGCATGTGTCTTATGCAAGTACCTACAGGGAAGACATGAGAGTGCATCTGTTATGGCCCCGTCGCAGCCAACGCATGGCTTAGATGCGTGGTAGTGAAGGCTGAATCACTCCAAAAATTGTTTATATGTAATGAATGCTTCTGTAATGAAATATCCACTGTGCAAGTCTGATAATCAAAAGATAAATCAAAGCTTCCCACTTTTAATGCCTATTCTGGAAGATGCATAGCAATAATGTATTTTTACTATTTGAAAGCAGTGAGTCACCGCTAAGTGCTTCAGCTTGAGACAGCGGAATAAGACCTGGCACAGAGTGTGAGGCTCCCTTGGGGCCCGACATCTCCCTGGCCATCCAAGATGCCCACAGTCATCCCCATTATAGATGGCGCACCTTCCCCTCAAATGGGTCTTTCTTTCTAATTCCTTCCCAGAATCTCACCTGACCAGCAGGTGCCCCTCATCGTTGACGACAAAAGATACGTTAGCATTGTAAGCACCGTTCTCCATGGTTTTCAGGCAGTAGTGTACAGATAGGAAGAAATGTCATATTAAAAAATAAATGTCAGAGTCATGTGATGAGTGCTTTGTAAGAGACACTGCAACCACCAGGAACAAAGGTGACACCCACTAAGGAAGAGATGTGACAAATCTTTCAGTTGGAAACACGAGAGCAGACCAGGAAAAAAAATGTGTTATTGCCTCCATTTGGGAGTATTTGACTAGAAACACACAATTATGTAATTAAATGATTAATTTTTCCAGTCAGGTAAACAATAACGAGGAAATAATGACGTGGAGATAGCAGCCCTTCAGCGGGGTATAAAGGGGGATGTGCGCCAAGGAGACTCCCAAACAAGAACCTCACTCTCCCGGAAACCCACCCAGAACCTCCAACCTCGACACCATGGTCAGCTCCTGTTGTGGCTCCATCTGCTCTGAGAACAGCTGTGGCCAAGGCCTCTGCCAGGAGACCTGCTGCCGCCCCAGCTGTGATGTGTCCAGCTGCTGCAGGTCCCAGTGCTGCATCTCCAGCTGCTCTCGCCCCAGCTGCAGCCAATCTGTGTGCTGCCAGCCCACTTGCTGCCGCCCCAGCTGTAGTGTGTCTAGCTGCTACAGGCCCCAGTGCTGCATCTCCAGCTGCTGCCGCCCCAGCTGCAGTGTGTCCAGCTGCTGTAGGCCCCAGTGCTGCATCTCTAGCTGCTGCCGCCCAGGCTGCAGTGTGTCCAGCTGCTGCCGCCCCAGCTGTGATGTGTCCAGCTGCTGCAGGCCCCAGTGCTGCATCTCCAGCTGCTGCCGCCCTTCTTGCAGTGGATCCAGTAGCTGTGGCTCCACCTGCTGCCGCCCCAGCTGCAGTGTGTCCAGCTGCTGCCGCCCCAGCTGTGATGTGTCCAGCTGCTGCAGGCCCCAGTGCTACATCTCCAGCTGCTGCCGCCCCAGCTGCAGCGTGTCCAGCTGCTACCAGCCCCAGTGCTGCATCTCCAGCTGCTGCCAGCCCTCTTGCTCCAGTTCTAGCTGCTGCGACTCCAGCTGCTGCCGCCCCTCCTGCTGTCTGCGCCCAGTCTGTGGCCGGGTCTCCTGCCACACCACTTGCTACCGCCCCACCTGTGTCATCTCCACCTGCCCCCGCCCTGTGTGCTGCCCCTCCTCTTGCTGCTGAGGCCCCTGCTCGGTGACCACCTTTTCTGTTTACCTCTGTCCTCACAGATGTAGACCCTTCTTTTGTGCTGACCATTAGGATACATGGAGTTTGGTTGATATTTAATGAGTTGGGCCTCATGTTTCCAACGAGCCCACCACCGTCCCACTGACTCTCCAAGCACATTCTGGTTCATTTGAAACTCTCTCCCTTGCTATATTTCCCTTTCACTGTGGGCACCAAATATGAATTAATTTGCAATCCATCAGTTAAGAAATTATCCCAGTCCTCTAAATTTCTCATTCTTCCTTATCACACTGGGGTTCTAGATTATCCTTCCAACAAGGTGGACACTATTTGTAGCCCTTCTGTGGCACTGATTTGATACCATCAGACCTGGGGGTCCAGGTTCAGCCTGTATTTTCTCCTGGAGTGAATTTCTTACGTTTTGTTGCTTCTCTGCTTTCTAATAAACTTTTCTGCACATAAGGATTCATTGGCATCATTCCCTATTTTGATCTTTTAACTTCATAAGTAGGCAATTTTACATGAAGACACAAGAAAAACAACCTATGTTGAAACCACTTTGAAAATAAATGTTGTATCAAATATAGATAATTTAACATATTCGAACAAAAGTGGTGTGTGTGTGTGTATGTGTATGTCCGCATGCGTTTATGTGTCTTAATATCCTAAATTGGGACAGATTTAATGCACGTCTTTAGCTCTTAATTAAAACACATTACAGGGCTGGCCCAGTGGTGCAGCGGTTAAGTTCGCACATTCTGCTTTTGCGGCCCGGGGTTCACAGGTTCGGATTCCAAGTGCGGACATGGCACCACTTGGCACACCATGCTGTGGTAGGCGTCCCACATGTAAAGTAGAGGAAGATAGGCACGGATGTCAGCTCAGGGCCAGTCTTCCTCAGCAAAAAGAGGAGGATTGGCAGTAGTTAGCTCAGGGCTAATCTTTCTCAAAAAAAAGAAACACATTACATCCTTGACACATTACTCTCCTCAATAGCATTGGCCCTATTTTGGAGAACAGGGTAAACCTAGATTTCTGAGTGCATGTCAATGAAAGAAGGAAAAGCTTCTGTAAAGAATTTAACATGTTCAATTCATTTCATCTAACAAACAATGTTTCAGAATTTATAATCACAAAGTGAGTTATATTTCCTGTCGAATTCTGCTGAGAAGAAATGCATATTTCATTCTATTTTTCTTCAACCACTTTATTGTGGAAGGATTGACATGAAAAAGGCAATATACACAGAACCATTACAATTTGATGAGTTATATTTCATTGCATTTTTGAGGAATTACTCCTCATCCGGATAGTGTGGAGAGTTCCTGAGGGGAGTCTCTCAGGGTCTTCCTCATAATTCAATCATCTCCTCACTTAACATCCTCACGTATATTGACGTTGGGAGGCTGGAATTCCAGAAATCGGTTTCTCCTTTTGAGGATTTTTTATTTTTATTTATTTACTTTTTCATTTTCTTTTCTTTTCTTTCTTTATTTATTTTCCTGCTTTATCTCCCCAAATCCCCCCGGTACATAGTTGTATATCTTAGTGCAGCTCCTTCTAGTTGTGGCATGTGGGACATTGCCTCAACATGGCTTGGTGAGCAGTGTCATGTCTGTGCCCAGGATCGAACTGGTAAAAACCTGGGCCGCTGCAGGCCACAGGGCCAGCCCCTATTTATTTATGTTTTGAGGAAGATTAGCCCTGAGCTAACATCTGCTGCCAATCCTCCTCTTTTTGCTGAGGAAGACTGGCCCTGAGCTGACATCCCTGCCTATCTTCCTCTACTTTATATGTGGGACGCCTACCACAGCATGGCTTGCCAAGCAGTGCCACGTACGCACCCAGCATCCGAACCGGCGAACCCCGGGCTGCTGAATCTCGGAATGTGGGAACTTAATCACTGCACCACCAGGCTGGCTCCTTGAGGATTTTTTAATTGGAATTAATTTGTAGTCTTGAGTGATGCTCAGCTGGGGTGCACATCAGAATTAGACTTTCCAAGAGTGGTGCCAGCATTTGCATTTGAAAATATGAACTTGAAAATACACTATCAGTGATTACGATGTGGCCCTGTGGTAGGAACCTCTGTTCTTGATCCTTTTTACTAACTATGAGATTAGTCAATTACCAGGCTATGAAATTGTCTTAAGTTACTCAGCTGATCAGGTTTAAGATTATCTGTTCAAGACATCACTAGTCTGCTTCATGCTTCTTCAAACGTCTTTAGAGAAATGTTGCCAAGATAATCATAGAGTTATGACACTGTCTTGTAATAGTATAATTCCCTTCTTACACAACTCAATTGGAGTCTGCTTTAGCTGATTTGAATCAAGATGGAATATAGTAAGAGGAAACATCCTTTAAATTTGACAAACAAAAACCAGGAGTATTGTAATGATCTCTTAAGTTCTGAAATCATGGGGGAAGTTGTAGACCATGATATTGTGGGTTTTACGTATCCAAAACTTTTCTGTTCAGATTGGAAGAGTGAAAGTTTATATTCTATTTTATCTATGACACTGGCGCAGGTTAGTATTATATGAGTTCATACTTGAAGTCAGGCTTTGGGATCTCACTTTGAGATTCCCCCTTCTATTGCATCCCCACCCCACCTCCATCAGTCAGTCCACCCAATGTAGAAGAAAGGTTATAATAAGAAATTTAAAATTAATAATAACATATTTTTAAAATTTTAATAAAATTTATTATATAAATACAATAAAGGTAAAAGTTTGATAAAATAAATTATGTAAACATAATAAAGAGCTAATAAAATAGAAAAGTGTGGCAAAACTGATGAAAGAGAGAAAGAAGAGTGATTAAAAGACTGACAAATAATATTATGCTTAAAAAGGGGAATAATCAGCTACCAAAAGAGTAGAGGTTTGCAAAAAAATTAGAACATTATGTGTAAGTATATACTAATATGTTTGAAAATTATGATTAAATTAACTATTTCTAGAAAAATATAAATTAACAAAGCTCCATAAGATACACAAAACATAAATAAATCAAAAACTATTAAAGAAACTAAATCTATAATCCAAAATTTACTCGCCATATATATTGATATTAAGAATACCACCTATATTGATTTAGAAGTAAGTTTACTAAACATTAAATGAGGTTCTCTCCCATTCAAACTAGAATAGAAAAAAAGGAAAAGCTTCCCAACTCATTTTTATGAGGCTAGTCTCACCATAATATCAAAACCAGACAAGGACAGTGTGATAAAGGAAAATTATCAGCCTATAGTATTGGAGATCATAGATGCAAAAATCCAATAAATATTAGTAAGTGAAATTTAGCAATATATACAAGGAAAAATGTATTAGAACCAGCTAGAGTTTGTCCTAGAAACTCAGAAATGCTTCAAAATTAGAAAATACTCAAATGAACTTTATGATGCTAGTATATTAAAGGAGAAAAACTATATGATCACAACAATAGCTGCAAAAAATAATTCAGCTGTATTAGAGTTCTCCAGAGAAGCAGAACCAACAGGAGATATAGACACAGACACACACAGACACACACACACACACAGAGAAAAAGGGTTATTATAAAGAATTGGCTCACACGATTATAGAGACTGAGAAGTCCCAAGATCTGCAATCAGCAAGCCGGAGACCCAGGAGAATTAATGGTGTAAATGCCAGTCCAAAAGCCAGCAGGCTGAAGACCCAAGAAGAGCTTATGTTTCAGCTGGAGTCTGAAGGCAGGAAAAGACTGACATCAAAGCAGCTGGGCAGGAGGAGCTCCCTCCTACTCAGCCTTTTTGATCTATTCAGATCTTCAGTTCATTGGATGAGGTCTACCCACATTACAGAGGCCCGTCTGCTCTGCTCAGTCTAGGAGTCAGATGTTAATTTCATCCAGAAACACTCACAGACACATCTGGAATAAATTTCAACCACATGTCTAGGCACCCCATGGCCCTGTTAGTTTGACACATAAAATCAACCATCACAATAGTCATTCACTATTTTTAACACTCTAAGCACATTAGGACTAAAAGTGAACCATTTTATCCTGATAAATGCTATTTATCAAAATTTCACAGCAAACATAAGTGTTAGTAAACTTTAGATGTATTCTCATTAAAGTCAAGATAAGACTAGGATGACTAATATCACTTCTGTCATTCATTGTTGTGTTTAAAGTCTTAGCCAATGCAATCTGATAAGAATAAAAATGTTATAGAAAAAAAAAACCAAAAGTGTTGATATTTGTAGACAATACTATTGTCAACATAGGAAATCCAGGAAAATCTACAAACTTGTGCTAAAAAGAGAGTTTAGAAGCATCACTGTACAGAATATCAACAAACAAAAAACCAAAAACATTCTTACAACCTGCAATAGTCAATTGAAAATTCCAATTTAATAGAAAGGACAATCTCATTCATAATAGGTACAAATATTATAAACTGCTTCAAAATAAATCTAAGCAAATTGTGCAATATTTATAAAGAAAAGTTCAAAGTGTTCTCAGAGAATCTGTATATAAATGAAGAATTAACGTCATGTTTATTATTGGGAAGATCTAATATTGTAAGTATGTGAATTCTTCTTAGTTGAATCAATAAATTCAGTGCCATTCTGATCAAAATTCCAGTTAGACTTTTTTTTAACAGAATATGATAACCTGTTTCTAAAATGCATATAGAAAAGAGAAGGTCCAAGATAAGCCAAATGGACGTTGAAAAAGATAAGTAGAAGAGATTTTTCCTATCAGACATTGCAATCTATCATGAAGCTACGATATCTGAGGCAGAGAGATACTGGTGGAGTGATGCGCGAATAGATTGGTGGAATATGATAGAGAGTCCTGGAACGGATCCAGACTTATCTGGAATCTTAGAATTTATGAAAGAAGGCATTACAAACAGTGGAAAGGTTGTAGAAAATTGAATAAATGGCATTGGGTGTGGCATTCACTATGGAAAAAAATCAGTTCCTTCTTGCCAAATTAAAAAAAAACCCAAATGGATCAAATACCTACATTAAATAAGAACTTTCAAAACTATTAAAAGAATATATAAGAGCAAAACTTTCTGACTTCAGTGTAGTAAGGATATCTTAAGACACAAAAAAGGGAAAATCACAAAGGAAAAATTGGTAAATTTGATTTCAATAAAATTAAAAATGTTTGTAATATGCTGTGATAAATTGGAAGGAGATTTTTGTGGCATATAAAACAGATGAATTAATATTATCCATAATATACAAACAATTCCTAAAATTCAGTAAGAAAAGACATAAAAAATGTAAATGGGCAAAGAATACAAAAGAAAATTTACAAAGGAGGAAACTAAAAGGGCCAAAAAGTTTACGAAAATGTGTTCAACCTCACCAGTAAATAGGATTCTAATTAAAACAATAATGAAATGAACTCACATATAGCAGGCCGGCAAATATTTAAGACTGATGAAACCAAATATTAGTGAAGCTGGGAAGAAAAAAGATATCTCATTTATGGCTGGTATGAGTGTCAGTTGGAATAACTGCTATCATGGGTTGAATTGTGTCTCCTCAAAATTCACATGCTGAAGTCCTCAGTACCTCAGAATGTGGCCTTATTTGGAGACACAGTCCTTATAGAGGGAATCAAGTTAAAATGAGGTCTTTAGCGTGGGCCCTAATTCAATATGACTGGTGTCCTTATAAAAAAGGAGAAGTTCGGAGACAGACATGCACACAGGAATCTGTCGCACAACTTCGCAGACTGAACAATCTGGTCTTGAGTTTCTTCTTCATTCTGGCATGTAGGGATTTTTATTTTCTTTCTTTTAACCTCAGAAATTTATTACTTTAAAAATTGTATCTAGAATCCATGTATATATAGAGAGAGAGTCAAAGGGGGATTACATGTTAACTTAGAATCTGTATTGCTAAAGTCTCTCAATTAATTTTTCCCAAGAGAAAATTTCACCTGTCAGTCATTGGAATAATCTGTACTGTTGTTTTTTGTTTTTTTTTTTTTTTTTTGAGGAGGATTAGCCCTGAGCTAACATCTGCTGCCAATCCTCCTCTTTTTGCTGATGAAGACTGGCCCTGAGCTAACATCCTTGCCCCCATCTTCCTCTACTGTATATGTGGGACGCCTGCCACAGCATGGCTTGACAAGTGGTGCCATGTCCACACTTGGGAACCAAAGTGGGGAACCCTGGGCCGTCAAAGCGGAACGTGTACACTTAACTGCTGCGTCATCAGGCCGGCCCCTAATCTTTAATTATAGTAGGTAATGGAATACAATTCCTAAAGAAATATTTGATTAAATCAATAGCCACTTTCATAAAATCAGTGCTATTCTCAGGAGATTATTTTTTTCTTTAGAACAGCAAATCAATATAAACTAATAGGAGGTTAACAACGTGAATTTCTCCTAGAGAAATCAAGCAGTCCCTATATAATCAATGACATTTTTTGGTTGACCAGGATGAGAAGGAGAAAGAGGAGTAAAAGGTAAAAGTCACCCACATGAATGAACCCAGTAGACATGATCGAATTTGACTTCTAAAAGTCTTTGTCCAAGCTTCACAACAAAGATTATTAAAATAATTGATTCACTGCTCTGATAGTTTAGATCATTCTTCATTAATACTGACTCTCCCCGCCGCCCAGCCCTCTGGGAGAAGTACCCTCTCCCTCTCTTCCACTCTGTGACTTAGACTTCGCCATGTGACTTGCTCTGGACAATGGCATGTTAGAGGACACGACCCAAGCGAAGACTTGAGATGTGTTCACATGATTGGGATTGCTCCCGTGTGCTTGTGTCATCAGAGTTGCCAGCTAAAATATATTTATTAAGTCGGAATTTCAGATCAACAACAAATAAATTTGTAATATAAGTATGCCCCGTGCATACTCAGACATACTTATACTAAAGATTTATTTGCTGTTTCTCTGAAATTCAAATTTAGCTGAGAATCTGTACTTTTATTCGCTAAATCTGGCAACTCTAATTTGGAAGAAGTCCCAAACCAACCCCTAGCCAGAACCCAGGACCAGCCTTAATGAGTCAAGACCCAACTGACCTGCAGAAATGTGACCAAGAAATAAACACTTGTGATGGTATGCTCTAAGAGTTTGTGGTTGCTTGCTATACAGCAAGAGCTGACTAATTCAACCGTGGTGACAATGAGAAACCAGCTTAATACACCAAGCAGTAAGATTGCAGATAGTTTTCCATAAATAAAATAACAACAGGAGAACGCCCAAGTGTTTGTGCTGGGTTGGTTTTATTTTAATAAACTTCCTGGAGAACATAGGTTAATAAATCTCTAGGTTTACAGCTAAAATTAAGCTCTCAAGGATAACAAAAAATGAAGTTATATATGTAAAATTGGAGGAAAATCCCAGCCGTTTTTGTAAGCATATTTGTTAAAGCACAAGCTTATGGGTGGGACATGCTTGAGTTGAATCCAAACTCTGCTGTCTAAGAGCTGTGTGACCTCAGGCAAACTCGTTACCCTCATATTCAGATTCCTCACCTACAAAGTGGAGAAAACAATCCCTACCTCAGTTGACTATGATGATGATTAATCAGAGAAGACAGGTAAAGTGGCTATTATAGTTCCTGGAACATACCAAATCCTCAATAAATGGTAACTTAAAGTTTTTGCATAGTAGGAGGAAGAAATGGCAGCTAGTATCTAGCATCAACAAAAAACCCCCCAATACATCCAGAAGGAGCTATTATAAACTGTTTTTAGAGGACAAGGAGTGTGAGCTTCCAGTAAGAGCCTAGTTAGAAAAGAAAATAAGATTCCTTGTAAAACTATGATACCAGGCAGTAGTTCAAAGGACTGTTGAGGCCAAAAATGACCACAGAACATTGGTCATAACTAAACAGTCTATTTGTAAACAAATCAGAAAGCATTATCTTTATACCAAATTATAATATAATTTTGCCTAGAATAAAGCATGTAATTCTAGCCATATTATCTCAGAGAATTATTTAGTCTGTACAGAAAAACATCAACTATTATTATGAAAGGACAAGAGGGAATCTTGGCATGAGGAATGCAGGGAATGAATTTGGTATAATTCACATCTGTGATATCTTCCATGGTATCATCAACGCAAAAATGGAACTAACCCCCCATGACAACAGCAAAAAGCGCCCCCCTCCCCAAAGCCTGAGAGGGTAATTTTAGCACAAATGATGTACAAAAAATATTTGAGTGGTGGTTTACAAGCTCTTGTCCCTCCTTTTTTCGTGTAGTGCAGTGGGGTTCACTGGACAGGATTCTTTTTTTTTTTCAAATTTAAAGGAAAATGTAGATCTACTTCATAAATAAGAAGTGAATTTATGGAACTCATCTTGAAAGGTAATGTATAGGGTGAAGGTACAAATAAATAATGAGAAAAGGATTTATACAAGCGAGTATCTCACAGTGCCACGATGAGTTACCAAGGGAAACCAGACTACACCTTGAGACTGCCATCAGGGAAATGAGCGGGCCCCCATCTGGCCACCTTGGTTGATCCTCAAGGGGAAGCCTGTGCTCTGGTGCCCAGCCTGATGCAGCATGGAAGTCCGGAGGCCCTCTCAGATCACCTATCATTGGGGTAAAACAGTGCCCTAATTGTCTTCTCGATCACTTTTAATGATACTACTTACTTTAAGGCTTGAGACCTTCTCTGTCCTGTCTGAAGACTCTGGACTACTCGAGACTGATAAACATAAAACTCACGGAGGCAGCTTACTGAGGAATGAAGACACCGGACCCCAGACCTCATTCTGTGGCCTCATTGTGTGACTGTGGTGAACACACCTGATCTCTCCTTAAAATGAGGGGACAGGCCTATATATCCCTGACGGTCCCTTCCTGGATTCCACACATGCAGTGACTAATCCCAAATAAATTACAAAGATAAAAACTGCAATGAATCCTTGATGAGGGCTTTACAATCAAGGCAGAAGTGGAGTTTGTCTTGGAAGGATGAGGAGGTCATTCCAGGTGAATGGAAAGACATCAACAACCAGCACAGGACAGCCCAGGCCCTTTTGGGGGAGAGTGACTAAACCAGGGTGGCCGGGCTCCAGGTGCCATGTGGTTCCTTCTCATATGAAAAACCACAAACCTGTCTTCCAGTGAGTCTTGGAAGGAGACATCTGGGAAGGTGGCTGTAGGTCTGCACTGGAGTGCTGCTGTTAACCTGTCACTGCCATGAGCAGGGGTGGAAACAGGGCGAGTCACCGTTTGGTGGTAATTATGAGAGTCTTTGAAGTCAAGGAACAAAATGCTAACTTCAGGGCCAAAGGGCAAAGTGATTAGATACTATTCTAATTTAGAAAACACATTCTTTTGTCTTTTATGAGTCATGAAAATTTCAAAGGGAAATTCATCAGAATCAAATCCAATGTTTACATTTGGTTAGAATAAACAATACGAGAAAATGAAGGAATATTTGTGGTGTGAGTGTGTGGATACGTATGAGGTCAAGGATTACCAAAAACACCATTCGTCTACTATTAAATTCTCACTTAATTGGCCAGAAGATTAATGAGGAAGTGGCCATGTGTCCTGGGGGTCATCAGCACCAGGCCAGGGTATATAAAGGGCCCAGAGCAGGAGGAAGACATTCACACCTGAGAACACTCAACTACTCTCACCAGCCCAACCCAGCCCAGACCCAGACACCACCATGACAGGCTCCTGCTGTGGCTCCACCTTCTCCTCCCTGAGCCTTGGGAGAGGCTGCTGCCAGCCCTGCTTCCGCCGCGACCCCTGCTGCTGCCGCCCCGTGTCCTGCCAGACCACCGTGTGCCGCCCCGTGACCTGCGTGCCCCGCTACACGCGCTCCATCTGCGAGCCCTGCCGCCGCCCCATCTGCTGTGACCCCTGCTCCCTGCAGGAGGGCTGCTGCCGCCCCATCAGCTGCTGCCCCACGTCCTGCACGGCCGTGGTCTGCCGGCCCTGCTGCTGGGCCTCCACCTGCTGCCGGCCCATCTCTGTGCAGTCCCCCTGCTGCCGGCCCCGCTTCTGCCAGCCGGCCCCCTGCCGCACTGTCTGCAGGACCTCCCGCTGCTGAAACCCCACCGTACCCGCAGAACGACATGCTGGAGCCTATCACCTATTCTGCATTTTAATCAAGTTGAAAGAAAAAAGATTTTTTTCATAAGGTGGCAGTAGTCATTTTTACATCTTGCATGTGGATATAGCATGATGCACAAGCAGATGTCTATCACCACCCCCACCAAATTCCCAGGTGTCTCCGTCAGCAGAAGTCACCAAGGATGGTAAGTCCAACTTTAAAAGTCCCCAGAGGGGACTTCGCAAACCCATCCTGAAATCCGGACGCTACTCAAACCCTCCCCATCATCTTTAATAATGTGCTGCTCTTTTGTTTTCAATAAATTAATTTTCCTGCAACCCTCCTGCTATCTGACTCATTCATTAGTGCCTGTTTATTAGTGTACACAGATGAACAGACAATGAATAGGAAGAAAGGTGAAGGGGAAGAAGGTAGAAGAGATGGAGAGAATGAGGAAGACAGAAGAGAGAAAGGGAGAGGTGCTAGGAATCCTGGTGCGAGTCTTGGAAGACGATACAGGACTGCCAGGCTGGTGCTCAGACTGCTCACGTGGTAGGGAATCTGTGCACACCAGGTCCTCTGTGGCACGTTCTTTGCCCACATCTCCAGGTTCATGTCTCAACGCTCCCCAGTAAGTTTCACTTCAAGCAAAACTGAACTTCTCACAGTGTCTGCAATTCACATGCCATGCAGGTCCATATGTCTTTACTTTTGTCTTGTTCTTCCATTTATCTGGAGTATCCTCTTAACTACCCCTTCCCTCCACCTTCTCCACCTACCTAACTCTGAGTCATTTCCAAGATTCTTGTCCTAACGCCTCCACCACACACACACACAGACACACACACAGACACACAGGTAGTTTAGGTGCCCTTAACGTGTGCCAATAGCATCCTGTGCTTACATCCCTCCCCATAAGGCATTGTATTGAGATTATCTATTTCTCTGTCTCCAACGAGGGGACCACAGTTTATTTATCTTGGCTCCCAGTACTGAGCTCAGTGTTTGGTATATAGTTGGTACTTGATTTCTATGTGTTGAGTCAAACTAAACTGGAAAGGAATTGTCTTTATGACAAGAATTCCAAAAGGTAGATATTTACTTAAAGCAAAACTTTGCATCAGTATAACTTAACTTCTCTGACCCTCAGGTTTCCTCATCTGCAAAATGTCAAAATTAATACTTATCAATGTAGCTTGCTGGAAAAGTTAAATGATTTTATGTATGTGAAGTGCCCGGGACAGAGTAAGCACCCAGGACCATTTATTTCTATTCCTTGTTGCACATTGGAGCATCACTGTATAAAATAGGCTCGAAAGATGTGCTATGTATTACATATCATGTCATTGAGAGTGGGAAAGGATTCAGCGGAAGATGGTTGTTTTATTTCCCCAGGATAGTCCACATTCCCTGCAGAAACAGATTTCCTGATAGATATAATAAAGAAGACAAAAGAATTCATCATCGCATCGAGGCTGTCTCAGAATGAAAGGGCTCTTCAAAAGTTGATCTTCGAGTCCCTAGGAAAGAGTCTAGATCACAGGATTTATGATAGAGGTTTAGCATCAAGAGCGAAGAAGAGCTGGGGCTAATATATGCATCTGATGGACTTTTCCTTTCACCCTGAACCAGCCAAAGGGATAATCAACTCCAAAAGATTACCTGGCTTAGTGCTCCCTGGTGTTAGGCAGATGGAGATCTAAGCCACTTAGAAGAGAGATTTATATTTTAAATTCCAGAAATAAATCCCACCAGCTCCCTGATCATCTAGAGTTTTCCTGTCCTTTTCAATTGAAATATTTTCTCTTTTCAATCAATGATGATATCCATCTCTTCTGTCTTCCACGTTGGTACGGATTTTATGATAAACCTGGCCTGTAAAGAACACCAGGCACGAAGACTCTTCCCATTTTACAGATGAGAGAACTGGGGCTGGCAGGGCGTTGGTGTTTGCTCTAAGTTACATGATTGCTAGGTGGTGGAGGAGGGATCTGAATCCTGCCTTGTCTTCCCCATCCTCCTCCTGCCCTCTCTCCTTCAATCTTCCCCATCCCCATCTCTGACTCTTGTGATTGGAGGATATTTTAAAGATCATCTTGGAGAACAGGGAATGTGTATACTGTTTTCAGAATTTTAAAATTTTCCTAACATCCAGTGGCCGCCAAACTAATTCCTAACAAAACACAACTCATAAAACTATTAAGATGAAGGCATGTTTCACCAAAACAAAAAGTCATCAACACTACATTCTTTTTCCACCCAACCACAAAAATCCCTTCGTTTATCACCACCATGGTGAACAATTGCTTGCTCCCACTCTGGTGATTATGATCCTGCAGGATGTCTGGAATTCCAATAATGTGACTGAAAAAGCCCGCATGGTAAAGACCAGGGACACATCTCTTGTCCAACAAGCTTAGGTCCATCAGTGTGCCACAGCAGGAAAGACCACACAGCATAGGACCACAGGGCATCTCACGACATGAAGGAGAAGAAAAGGTTTTTATAGGATTTTGAGGATTGGTGGGGTTTAGGTAAAATTACATGAAATGGTTTCTGATAGGCTCAAAGCAGAACGAGGCTTTGCACAAAAGAGTTAACATCAGGACTGGGCTGTGAAAAGGACTTATGGTCCTCTTTCTTTGGAAACTACATAGTTAAAATAAATGCAGAATGTCATGTCTGAACATCTCTTATCTGAAACTCTACCTCTGGGTTGGATATTGAGGTTGCTTCTCTGTGTTAAGGTGACTAAGATCCTGTCCAGGCGATAGTGGCATGTTCCCTTCTTACTGACATGACTTCAAACGGCAAAGTTTCTAACAGTCTATGAGTTTATAATACAAGATTCTTAGTACCATGTCCTTGAGTTAGTTAACAAAAGCAGTGAGTTTACAGACATATTCCTATTGCTAACATTTGGATCTCTGTATATGTTCTAAGCCAAATAACAATAAGCTAAACCATAAATCAAGCAAGTTCTTATTTTATTTCACTAGATGGCATCGAATTTTTGATAACTACTACTCCATGTTCATGATTCTGAAGTGACTCAAAATTGGAAAAAGACCAGGGGTCACTCATCCGTGTTTATACTCAACAGAAAACCTGCAGTATTGGCAAAGCTCTGCCACTCTTTTATCTGGACAACCTGGAGAACTCATTTCACAAATCTGGCCTTCCCAAAACTGTGATGGATTATGATGGGTCACAAATTCAAAGGCCTTCAAGGATCAGAGCTATGGTGGACCACAGAGTGTACAAAAAATGACCACACCAAACAAAACACACTTTGGAGACAAATTTGGTCTGAGGACCATCAGCAATACTTGGACAATGTTATTTTTAACCTACCTTCCAACTATAAATTCATTTTCTATACCCACACTTTTATGAGCTGTGGGTGAAAAAGACAAAGCTATTTTATCAGCCATCAGTTCATTAATTCCTCTTGCCTCTTTCAGAAGCTCACCTTCACACTTCGTATGCAATCAAAACCCTCAGCCAATAAACCAAAGCTACTCCTACGGAAAGATAATTGATTCTTTTATAAGTATTTTCAATGTTTTGAAGAAACTCAATACAAGTGCTTGTGTCACACCTAGAAAGCAAGAAATACTCCAATTTCAATTTTATTTCTAAGACTATGCTCAGGGAGGGGCATCAAAAGGTACAATATGAATAAAATCCTCATTTAGTTATCCCATGCAAAGTTCTTCCCCTTTAATTGCTTTCCCTGCCTTTGTCTTGCCTTCCTAAAATTTGTAGTTACTGTGTAATAAGAAACTATAGTATAGCACTGCTTACATAGTAAGCATCTCATAAGTTACTATGAGTTATCAGCCAATTCAGGTTTCTAAACAATATCACTCTATCGGCTGGGTGTTTATTTCCATATAAATAATAAGTTTATGTGAAGCAATATGTTGTTTTACAGACGCACTGGGCTGTTCTTTCCACAGCAGAATTGGTACACATCTCCCTTTATGTGCCATTTTGGTTTTTTGGAAATTCTTGCTTCATCTCAAGGTCAATCAGAAACCAGGCCCATAACCTCATGAACATTAGAGTCTCACGCTTAATCATGGATGGTGAACAAGAGGAAAGTGTGACAATGGCGACACTGGATTCTTCAAACTTCAACTTGTCACACGACGCAGTTGGGAAGGATTGGCTACTCAATGAGTAATGTTTCTGATGATACAAATCATCAAGTATTCATTTCAAGGGAAAAAGCAGACACAAAGAAAGGAAAGCATCCTTCAGCGATGTTGGAATTGTTGCCTCAGCAAGTGAATCCAGCACTCTAAGTTCTCATTACAATGGCCAAACACAACTCCGGGAAGTGACCATGTGTCCTGGGGGTCATCAGCATCCACCAGGGTATATAAAGGGCCCAGAGCAGGAGGAAGACATTCACACTTGAGAACACTCAACTCTTCTCACCAGCTCAACCCAGCCCAGCCCCAGACACTACCATGACAGGCTCCTGCTATGGCTCCACCTTCTCCTCCCTGAGCCTTGGGAGAGGCTGCTGCCAGCCCTGCTTCCGCCGCGACCCCTGCTGCTGCCGCCCCGTGACCTGCGTGCCCCGCTGCACGCGCTCCATCTGCGAGCCCTGCCGCCGCCCCATCAGCTGCCGCCCCACGTCCTGCATGGCTGTGGTCTGCCGGCCCTGCTGCTGGGCCTCCACCCGCTGCCGGCCCATCTCTGTGCAGTCCCCCTGCTGCCGGCCCCGCTTCTGCCAGCCGGCCCCCTGCCGCACTGTCTGCAGGACCTCCCGCTGCTGAGCAGCAGGAAACATTCCCAGGTGTTCAGAACCGTGTGCAAACTCTTCCCATTCCTGATGGATCAGATGAAAGACACTACGTTTGCAACCTAACTGCTCTTCAATAACTAACTCAACAGTAACTGTCTATCCGTTTTCCCACAATTATGCAGCTAATCCTGGCCCTCTTTGACAATCTTTAGAAAAATTCCTGCTTTCATCATTTGAAGTCCTGGCTTGAAAAAATGAGCAAACAAAGATCAAAGTTCCTCTTGAATGGAGCTCTATCCCCCGACTCATCATCACCTCTCTACTATGTCAAGATGAGATATTTCTCCAGAACAATATTGCATTTATGCTTGGTTTTTGCATAATAAAATAATAAAATTTTATTTCTGGGAAGCAAATGCGTTTCTCTTTGTTGTTTGTTAATCTTCAAAAGCTTATTTTAGCTTAAGTTATGGCATGCAGAATCAGAAGAATCAAAGGAAGAAGGATTTTCGAAGGACAATTTTTCTATCTTTAGGAACAATTCAGGCGCAAGGTCTATAATTAGCAATTCAAATAATTCAGACCGCCTTATGCGAAGCACCTTCATATTTCAAGTCACATGTTTTGTGGCGATGCTGGGGAAATGGAGAGAATACAGCAGGTCTCTCTGGTCATGAACTTGACTCACGAATCATCCACACACATGTGATAAGGTGGAGGAAGCCTAAGTCTGAGCCCCGTTTGTTCCCTGATTTAGGAAACTATGCAGAGATGCACATCATTCGGTCCCCAGGAATTCCTACCCACTGAATACCTCTGCTGGAAGAGCCACTGTCCCATCTCTTCCACGGCTCCCTCCAGCACCACTAAGGCCAGTTCTGATTCCAGTGGAGTCACTGCTGCTGAGAGGAGAGGCAGAAGTGTAGCTAGCTTGGTTGGAACCATTCTAATTTAGAACTCCAAGCAATTTTACCATTAAAACAATGCCAATGTAGTTAAAATAGTGATAACGTTAACCACACTAGATATGTTTTTGTTGTTGTTAAACACTTTTAGGCTGGGTCGGGAAACTAACCACTATTGTTTCCTTGAAAAATATATATTCAGTTCCTAACATCCAATCTAAAAGAGATTTTGGAATGTGCTGCTTATATGCTTGGGCATCTCTACCTGTCCAGGGAGAGGAGTCAGGCAATTAAGCATTGTGAAGGCCTGGATCTTGATTGACTTTGTTCACTGCTGGATTCCCACTGTTCCGCACAGTATGTGGCACATAGCATATAATCAAAATTATTTGTTGAATGGTTGAGTAAGTTCCAAGGGTTTGGAAGAGAGAAAGACTTCATCCCACCCTAGCTCTCTTATCCTGCTGGACATGTGCATTCTTATAATAAAACAATAAACAATCTCATGAAGAAAGTGTTTTTTTTGAAATACGGTAAAAGTTTCTCAAGAAGTAGCTCATTCTATTAAAAACTTTAGCATTGTCAGTATGTGCACAGTGGAATTTTCTCTTTATTAAGGATTTGATAGTTCACCAAGGGATGGGCTCACAAGTCCAATTTCTTTCTACATACTCTTGATCACTATTTTTTAAATTCTCTAACTACATCTGTTTTCCTTCATCCCAGAATCTTCCTTGTTAGCCTTCTAGAGACTTCCTCATCTTGCAATATTTTCTCAGATGTAGAGTGCTTTATTTCTCCCAAGCTCATCATTGTTATTGGATCCTGTTTGTTTCCACAGTAACACCATGCCCTGGTCAGCCACAGTGGCTGGTGCAAGGGACTGGGCAAGTAGAACCATCAAGAAGAAGACTGAATATACAACTATGCACTGGGGCTTGGGGGAGGGAAAAAAGAAGAGGAAGACTGGCAACAGATGTTAGCTCAGGGCCAATCTTTCCTACCAAAAAAAAAAAGAAGAAGAAGAAGAAGCCTTAAACTGAAGACTTCAACCACAGACATAGAACAGACTTCATTGTAAAGCAAAAGGTCAGAACCAAGCAAATTCAGGGGCAGAAGCTCCAAAATGGGGAAGTGCCATGATTTTCCTACAGACCCTGACAGTTTGAAACCATCGAAAATCACAACCGGTTCTCTAAGCAGGAATGAGCTCAAGCATAGTCCATGGGGAGATACTGGAGCAAGTGACTCTGGGGGTTGGGCGAGGTAGACCTGAAGACCACCTCTGACTGCATCACTGCCTGGCGGTTTTGTGATGCGGGCAGACTGAGCGTCCCTCTAGATGGCGGCTTTGTTCATAGTGCCCCGGGACCGCACAATTGTGTCCAGCTTTGACGCCGTCTCCTTCAGGTGTGCTTTGGAATTTGAGAAGACGGTGTGGGAGATAATTCCTCCAATTCCTGAGGATTTGGGTAAGACACAGAATCCCTTCATATGACTGTAAAAATCAGCCATTTCAGTAATAAAATAAGTAAAATCCCTGTTTTAAAATTAAATTCACTGTTAAAATTCCTAAATAAAACGGACATTACTTAATGACAGGGAATGTAGAACCCACAATTCCTTTCTTCAACTTCTCGGGCTTACAAATATTATTCCCACAGAAGGTTTTAGAATCAGCGTTGGCTCCAACATTACTAGGTGTATGACCTTAGGCAAGTTACTTATCTGGTTCCTTATGTGTAAAATGAGGAATATAATAATACCTACCTCATAGGATTATTATGAAGAATGAATTAATACATTTATTTCTTTTAGCATAGTGCTTGGAACATAGTTAGAACTCAATGATACTGGCTATCAGGAGGATTATAAATAATGAAATTCACCTTGGTTTGGAAAGATATGACTATGGAAATCAATGAGCATGTACCAAAGCCAAAAAAAATCTGAACTCATAGAATACTGGTTCCCATAGGCTGGGGTGTGGGGGCGAGGGGAGACAATTTTTTAAAAGTACAATGGTGGTTGCCAGGGACTGGAGAAAGGGGGTCATGGAGAGTTACTGTTTGATGGGGACAGAGTTTCAGTTTTGCAAGACGAAAGAGTTCTGGAGATGGATGGCGCTGACGTTGCACAACAATATGAATGTATTTAATGCCACTGAACTCTGCACACAAAAATGGCTAAGACAGTAAATTTACCAAAATAAAAAAATTGGAAAAAACCCCACAAACACTGATGATAGAGGCCTACCAAGATGCATTCCTGTAGCTCCAAAAAGTGGACTGGAAAATTCTTCTTTGACTGACAAACCATGACTTTTGCAATATCCCTGTAGTACTGTTCTGACCTCGTTTGACCCAGGAGGCTCAGCAGTGGAAAAGGACACTTCCGCCTTGGGGAATTCACCTCCACTCTAAGCAACCCAAAGAGATTGACAGCGGCTCTGTGCCATCAAGACATCAACTGGCAAAAGCATCCCTGAATTATCAAGATAATTGGAGGCTTTGAGGTTAGGGTCATTAAGTTCTTATTTGAAATATAAATAGCAAAATATAATGAGTTTCTACTAAATGAGGAAAACACAGTCTTTTATGAGTATCTGAGCACCTCAAAAAAAATGTCTAGAGAACTTACTAACCTGCCAATGCTATTTCAAAAAGAATAAACAAACAGGAGGAAATGACCATGTGTCCTGGGGGTCATCAGCACCAGGCCAGGGTATATAAAGGGCCCAGAGCAGGAGGAAGACATTCACACCTGAGAACACTCAACTCCTCTCACCAGCCCAACCCAGCCCAGACCCAGACACCACCATGACAGGCTCCTGCTGTGGCTCCACCTTCTCCTCCCTGAGCCTTGGGAGAGGCTGCTGCCAGCCCTGCTTCCGCCGCGACCCCTGCTGCTGCCGCCCCGTGTCCTGCCAGACCACCGTGCGCCGCCCCGTGACCTGCGTGCCCCGCTACACGCGCTCCATCTGCGAGCCCTGCCGCCGCCCCATCTGCTGTGACCCCTGCTCCCTGCAGGAGGGCTGCTGCCGCCCCATCAGCTGCTGCCCGACGTCCTGCACGGCCGTGGTCTGCCGGCCCTGCTGCTGGGCCTCCACCTGCTGCCAGCCCATCTCTGTGCAGTCCCCCTGCTGCCGGCCCCGCTTCTGCCAGCCGGCCCCCTGCCGCACTGTCTGCAGGACCTCCCGCTGCTGAGCAGGGCATCATCACTAAGGGTCCCCCAGTACATGGCCGAGTCCATTCTGATGTCACTCAGCACTTCTTGGCAGAATGACATGCATTTTCTTGAAAAGCCCATTCCTCACCTCTTCAAACAGCTCAAGTAAGCACTGAAAACATCTTTTCAGACTAACTACTAATGAAGAGTACCCGTCCTCTCAAGACCCCTGTGTAACTCTTATATCATGTTGTCTGTTTCCTAATAAACTTAGTACTCCCAGCATAAAAATCATGGTCTTTGTGATATTCCTTTTGGTAGCTTCTGTGACTCTGTTTTCTCCAGAGATATTCAAAGCAAGATACAGAATAATCCTCTTAAATTGTTCTCTGAAATAACCTAAGTCTGGGTGGTTTCCTTATTATTCTTCTAAATGGCATTTATAGGGCACAGTAGCTGAGTGAGGAAGATGGGCATGGCTATATCTTCATTGTGTATACAGAGTCACTTGTGCCCACAATCCAGACACACGGCAAACACCTGAGAAACGTCCTTCAGCAATGACCAGTTAGGAGGCTGCATCTGGGCGGACACATATTCCCAGTTGGAGGGTTTGTTCACTGAATTGACACCTGTTCACACATCACAGAAAGCCCAGATGTTAGAGGTGGAAGGAACCTTGGGTAACGTCTGACCATCCACCTGTTTTTGAAGTTGAAGAGCAATGAGTAATGGAAGATTAAATAAGTTACTCACTAATAGAATTATAATGGAATTATAACCACTGATGCTCAGGAAGGACCCAGGAGAATGCAAACCTCCTGACACGGAGCCTTTAGGTCAAAGACTCTCTCCTAGTGTGGGAGGAAACACATTTCTCTGCCCGGAGTGACTGTGTTCTTTTGGCTTTTGTGCCCAAGTCTAACTGCTGCTTTGGATAATGCTCGCCCTTCTACGCATTATAGATCCGATCGTTATTTAGAACGTTATTCACAATGTCGACACACGTGGACATCAGATCCACACTGACTCTTGAGGGCTGCTTATCTTTACGCTCAGGAATTGAGAACAGATGGCTCGCTCCAGCAAAGTAATCAATCACTGTCAATCTACACATGATTATTGAACTTCTGCAAGGAATAAGGCATTTAGTTGACCACCCTGAGGGAATATAAAGGAATAAGAGAGGACTTCTGCTTCAAAGATGTTATAATTTACTTAGGGAGATGAGGCATAAATAAGAAAAAAGTCAAATAGTATATAATTTAAGTAATATAATTGTAGAAGAAATGCCAAAAATAGTTGAAGATTGTAAACCTATTAGGAAACATCATTCAATTGTTCTGTCATATATTTAAGTAAAAAATAAGTAAGCTATAAAATAAAATATTAAATTATTTTGTGAGGAAAAATGTGTTTTGTGTGTCTATCTATGTTTACGCCTAAAAATATATCTAGAACATTATGCAATAAAATCTAACTGGGGATAATATTCATTTTATTCTTTATATTTTTCTTAATTACATAATTTCTTAAGTGAATGTATATTTTATTTTTAATGAAATGTGCTGTCTAAAATCTACATCTATTTTGGGAAAAATATTTAAACCTTTCTCATGATTATGCACTGCTCTTAAAAACCTGCCCATGAAAGTCTAAATGGATTTAAAGCAGATAAAGTAGACAGCAGCTGTCTGTACTCCTAAAGAAGTCCTTTATTATATATAGAAGAGTGCACCATTATATTAAACTTAGTGGACTTCTCTGATATCTTTAAAATGTGATCAAATTATTAAACATTGAATTCATATCTTAACATTTTAGGATCATCTCAATTGCATAAAATTAGGTGAAAATTAAGAACTTTAAAAAATTGCTAGCTATTTCAGATTATATGTACAATTGTTTTCTCCATTTTTATAGGGAATTGAGAATACAACAAGACAATATTTTTCACATTAAAATTTGTTCATAATGTTATTGTTCAACAGTAGCGTTAAATAAAGCCCTAGCATTTGTTATGCAAAATATGTTGCCCATCACCAGTAGGAGTCTGTCTAAATCAGCTTCAAAACTTTTTTAAGGGATGTTTTTCTTAGACTTCACTCTGTGTCGCATGGGCTGTGGGTTCGCAGCAGGGTTTGTGTCGCTATCCACAATTGTGACCCATCTTTTTGTTGGTTCTACAACAATAGCCTGACTCCCCTCTACAGAGACTGGTGATCCAAAAGAAGGGGCTCTGTATCTTCCTTCCGGGTATTTTTATTTTATTTCATGCTGTTAATGAGACTCCCCACTGAATAATCTTTTTTAATATGTGGTGACTGAGGAGAGGACTTGTTAACTGCCATCTGAAATATGTTCATCTTGGTTCCAAATCAAAATTTAGAGTTTATAAGGCACCAGCATAACATGACCTTTTAAAATATGTTTATTCACTTAACAGATGCAAAACACTTACTGAGTGCCGGGCACCGTTTAGTGCTTGACAAATATTAGCTCATCTAATTTTCATAACAACCTAGCTATGTACCATTACTACATCCCACGGCTCAGAGACACACAGCCAGTAAGTGGTAAAATTTCCAATGAGTGTTTCAGGATAAGTGGCATCAGAAAATAGTGTATGACTTGCCGCCAGTGTCAAATCACAGAGCTCTGTGCCATGTATTACTGAAGCATGAGCCATATTTTCTCTGCCTGGAAACGAAGTTTGCCTGTGGGGTGAGGATGAGTGTTTTAGACTGAATAAACACTAGAAGAGCTTACTGAGGGACTTGTGGACACTCTGTCTTCGTGAATCTTTATAAAGGAGACAGAAAAATCTCTTTGGAGTGACTTTGGATCAGAAGTGTTTGGAGCAGAGAAATGAGACTAGTTAACTTGAGTTTTATGTATCTTCCAAAGAGGCTTCCCTTGCACAAATGTGCTCATCATGAAGACCTCCAAGCAACGTGAAAAACTGATTGTGAGACAATGTGCCTTGAAAAGAGCAAAACACAAGCAACGAAAGCAAAAATCAACAAGTGGGATGACACCAAAGTAGATGGCTCCTGCACAGCAAAGGAAACAATCAACAAAATGAAAAGGCAACCTACAGAACCAGAGGAAATATTTGCAAACTATATATCTGATAAAGGGTTAATATCCAAAATGTATAAAGAACTCATACAACTCAACAGCAAAACAAACAAACAATCCAATTTAAAAATGGGCAGAGGACTTGAAAAGACATTTTTCCAAAGAAGACATACAGATGGCCAATAAGTACATGAAAAGGTGCTCAACATCACTGATAAGAAGGGAAATGTAAATCAAAACCACAATGAGATATCACCTCACATCTGTTAGAATGGCTGTTATCAAAAAGACAAGAGATAATAAACACTGACAAGGGTGTAGAGAAAAGTGATCCCAGGTGGACTGTTGGTGGGAATTTAAATTGGTACAACTACTATGGAAAATGGCTCAGAGATCCCTCCAAAAGATTAAAAATAGAACTACCATATGATCCAGTCATGTCACTTCCGGGTATATATCCTAAGGAGATGAAATCACTGTCTTGAAGAGCTATCTGCACTCCCAGGTTCAGAAGAGCATTATTCTTAATAACCAAGACATAGAAACAACTTAAATGTCTAACAACAGATGAATGGATATATATATATACACACACACACACACACACACACACACATACGGAGGGATCTTAAGGGCATTATACTAAGTGAAATATCAGACAGGGGAAGACATATATTGTATGATCTCACTTACGTGTGGAATCAAAAACATCAAACTCATAGAAACAGATAGTTGAATGGTGGTTGCCAGGGGCTGAGGGGTGGGGGAAATGAGGGGATGCTGGTCAAAGAATACAAACTTTCAGTTATCAGATGAATAAATTCTGGAGATCCAATGCACAGCATGGTGACTATAGTTAACAATGCTGTACTGCATATGTGGAAGTGGCTGTGAGAGTAGAGCATTAATGTTCTCACCACCACAACAACAACAAAATGACAATTAAGTAAGGTGAAGGATCTCTTCACTAACCTTATTGTGGTGAATATTTTGCAATATATACTGTATCAAATCATCACAATGTACACCTTAAACTTACACAATGTTATATGTCAATTATATCTCAATAAAGCCGGAAGAAAAAAGGAGCAGAATTTACAACTTTTTATCTGGGCTCTTGTTACTGCTTTGAAATGATCACATGTGTCCATGGACAAGAGAAAGAATGTGACGTGTAAGACAGTGAAAGATCTTCAGTGCTGAGACTCTGCTTGACTTCTCCCTCCTCTGTTTCCCCAGTTGTGACTAGACATGCAGTCAATTTACGTTCGTTTTAAAGTTTTGAAATTACATTTGAAATTCCATTTGGGGAGCTTCAGCTCCTGGGGCCCGAGGCACACTCTTTTGAATAATGGGAATGATCCTAAAGTGATCCAAAACTCCATCCGGTGAATAATAGGAAGAGTAAAGCTGAAAAGTAATGAGACTGTTTTCCCCATGCAATTCCTCACCTGCCTCTGGCGATACTTCCTGAAGATTCAGGCCCATCACACTCTGGCAGCGCCATCGCAGAACAGCTGTGTGGCCTCTTACAGCACCTCCCCTGAATGGTGTATTGTATATGTTTGCCATGTTGGTTGGAAAAACTTCCATCTTGTCACTTCAAAGTCATAGCACTCATGTCAAGGTACATTAAGAAAAAGCGTTTCATTACATGATTCTTCACCACATGCATAAGAAAGGCAAGTCTAAAAATGCCACGTCTCAGAGATAAAATCAGCATTCTGTAACCAGAAGGACCCAAGTTGCGCACAACCTGAACTGGAAAAAAGGAAAAAATGCATGGCGGTCTTGTATGTTTTATTCCAATACTCACCTGGTTTACAGAAATAGACTTTTCCTTTCCTATTCAAGTACATGAGCTGTGATCCTATTCAAGGCATATACACTCCATTACATCAAGAGATATGTACAAGCATTCACATGGAATCTACATGGAAGGACATGTTAACACCTGTCTGATTCACGTGTAGGCTTTTCACGGGATCTCTTGGGAGTCAAGGATAGGACCTAGTCAATGTTCTAGAAAACCCTGTATGTTTAATTTCTTTTAAATGTTCCAGTTCCTTTAGGACCATCTTGTCTGGGATTACCCAGGTGCTATCTACTCAAAAGAAGCATCAAGAGCTGCCATCACCTCAAATGGCTGTGGGTGCTTAGACACTGATGAGGAACAGCATGAGCACATCCATACTTAGAGACGCAACAAGAGTCCTTCAATGAAGTCATGACTATGGTATGAGCAATACAACCATCAATCATAACAAAATTCTACTTAATTGGCCTAAAGATAAACAAGAGGGATCATCATCACCCTGCCAGGGTATATAAAGGGCCCAGAGCAGGAGGAAGACATTCACACCTGAGAACACTCAACTCCTCTCACCAGCCCAACCCAGCCCAGACCCAGACACCACCATGACAGGCTCCTGCTGTGGCTCCACCTTCTCCTCCCTGAGCCTTGGGAGAGGCTGCTGCCAGCCCTGCTTCCGCCGCGACCCCTGCTGCTGCCGCCCCGTGTCCTGCCAGACCACCGTGTGCCGCCCCGTGACCTGCGTGCCCCGCTACACGCGCTCCATCTGCGAGCCCTGCCGCCGCCCCATCTGCTGTGACCCCTGCTCCCTGCAGGAGGGCTGCTGCCGCCCCATCAGCTGCTGCCCCACGTCCTGCACGGCCGTGGTCTGCCGGCCCTGCTGCTGGGCCTCCACCTGCTGCCGGCCCATCTCTGTGCAGTCCCCTTGCTGCCGGCCCCGCTTCTGCCAGCCGGCCCCCTGCCGCACTGTCTGCAGGACCTCCCGCTGCTGAGCAGGGCACTGGCTGCCTGCGGCAAGCAATCAACCTTCTGGAAAAGTCATACTCCCATTTCTCTACCTAACAAACCTCCTGCCCTGAGCCATCAAGACTCCAAGTCAACTAGGAGTTGGATGGAGATCCAGACTCATCTATTAAGGCTTGGGCTGTTCTCAAGTCTTTGTTAACCGTAGAAACTTCCTTCTTTTCATCTTAGATCTTGTCTTGTGGCATCTTTGTTTTCTAATAAACTTCCCTTCTTTGGCCTAGCAAACACAGATTTGGTTTTACTTATTCATTCTAACATTTTTCATTAAATTTAAACATAACAAAATGTACCAACTGCCTACCGTCTGCAAGTCACAGACTGTATGGTATACAACAGAAGTTAAAATTGACTTAAAAATTTTCCCCTCTTCAAGAAACTTCTAGGGAGGTGAATGAAATTCACAATGACTCAACTGAAAATTAGAATATGAAGAAAAGCACAACACACTATGGTGTCGACAGAGAAGTCATTATTGACTAGGGAGACCAAGAAAGATTGGAAAGGAAGCTAGCATTTTAGATGGGTTAAGATTTTGGGGTCTGCAGGGAAGATGCCACCCTCAACAATGGAAACGTTGTATAGAAGGAAAGGTTGTTCAGAGGATAGTTTGGTGGGAGCACCGGATATTTATAGAGTAATAGTGAAAGGTAAATTTGGAAAATTTGTGTGCTTTGAATACTAGCCAAAGGAGTATGCCCTTAATGCTCGACGCACTAAGGAGCTCTTGAAAGTCTTGGGGCAAGGGAATGCCCTGACAGGAGTTGGGCGTTGGAATGATTCCTACGGTAGCTGCTTATAAAAACAGAAGTTCAAAGGCTAAATGTGTAAGGACTATACAGAAATGAATCAAGAGGCCATTGCCCTGGTCCAAGTGATACATAACAAGAACTGAACTAGGATGATGGCCGTGGAATGGAGAAGACACGAAGAGTATGGCAGACATAGAAACCCAGAAGGAACATTAACTCATCTGAATGTGGGAGACAAAAAACAATTAGGAATCAAATGTGACATTGTAATTCTAGGGGAAACTTCTGGACAGAACGGACTTAAAAGAATTTTAACATATTTATGCTTATTTCCTGTGTGTTTAAAATCCCTACTCCGTAGTGTGCCGTGCCTACCACTATTTCTATTCTTAAGCTATTATAAAATATTTTTTTTAAAACAGGAGACAGAGAGTTTTACTAACTCTAATCGATCCTGGAAAGCAGCACAGTATCAAATAAAATGAAGTGATCCAGGACTGAGGGGTAGAAGTTTGGGATCCAGCTCTTCCAGCTGTGTACCAGCTGTGTACGTGGAGCAAGTCACTGACCTCTCGAAAATGCAGCCTCTGCTAGACTTAATCGTATTCTAGCATCAGCTGATGCTGAGATGAAATTAGAAGTTGTCTGCAGCACGACATCAATGTTCCACTTTAGAGCTTTGACGGGAATGGTTCTGTGTTTGACTCTTTTCCTTGATTAATTCTTTGTATCAAGGCTATGCTGATTTGTGCACTAGAGCGAGACATGAGGTGGGAAGACTGGATGTTGCCTTCTGTAGAAGCCTTTAGTGCTCCATGCATAATAGGATTTAGTAAACACGTGCTGTTTATAATAAGAATGATGTCAGTTTCTATACCTATAAAGTTAAATGGTTGGACAAGATGATTTATTAAGTTTTTGATCTCCAATATTTGATGATTCTATCTAACCACCTTTCATCTTCATACCTACAGTCATGGTTACCTTGTGACATGAACATCTTTAGTGACACTTGCATGAATCACATTCTAATGTAATTCTATCACTGTTCAAATCAATACCTCCACCTCATAAAATCTAACTATGTGCTTCTATCCATGGTTGGCAGGGAGGAATAAACTTACCACAAGCATAATGATGTATTCTTTTGGCCATCACTCTTTTTTTAACCTCCCTCCATGTAGCCCTAAACTTCCAATGGAAAATCACATTCTTTCTTTTAGGAACCACCAGGAATTGTTTCAATTTTTATTTTGCTGAAATTTATCTTAATCTCTTTGCACTTAGACCTACTGAATGACATTTGATCATCTATTTCCTAACCCGCCTCCCAAGCACCGTGATCCAGGAAAAGTATTTCCTACCTCCTACTTTTTCTTTTATTGGTTCCTTTTATAAATTTGATTGTCATACTCTTTGGTCTAACATCTTTTCATAGGATATAATGTGTAGTTACATAAAATGACATAAACTGAAAATGAATCCAACTTTTGAGAAATAAATACTGTCTAGATAATCCATAAAGCAGTGACTTTTCTTTCATAGAGAAGTATAAATTACACTTAAAATTTTTTGTGATTTTTTTCCTAATTACTGGACATGCATTTTAACCTTTCTTTTAAATATGTGCTAACAAAATAGCCACAGTAAATTGGGATGAAACAGGGTTTGCTCCATATATCCTCCTGAGTGATAAATGTTTCTTCAAGTCTGAATGTGTGAAGCTCAGGAGAGATCTTGAAACTGGATCGATCCAATTTCTGGAAAGATCTATGAAATTCTATGAATATGGAGTTTATCAGAGTTTCTATCTGGCTGACTGTGGAGACTATACTCTCATTGATCTAAAAAATGTAAAGATAGCCTTACATGAACGATGGTCAATGGTTAAGAATTTTCTTCTGGAGACTTGAGTTTTGGTGAATATGACCCCAAAATTGCATCGTCTAATGAGTGAGAGTCACCTTGTCAGGTGATGTGAT
Source organism: Equus asinus (assembly GCF_041296235.1). Classification (NCBI taxonomy): domain Eukaryota; kingdom Metazoa; phylum Chordata; class Mammalia; order Perissodactyla; family Equidae; genus Equus; species Equus asinus. The sequence continues at coordinate 40,613,209 of NC_091802.1, read as the reverse complement.
CATATGTGCAGAATGGAGGCTGAGACTTGAGGGGAAATTACAGTGCTGTTTGGAAACAAAGCATCAACATTTCTACCAAGAACAAACACATTTGGTGAGTATTAGCTGAGCAACAAGGAAAAATCAATTTGGAGATATCTTTAAAATAACTCAGTATTTGAACAATCAGTGAGACCTGGAAAAGCCTGTTTAAAGAGTAACAAGATAAAAATGCTGTCCGTGACAAACATAGGAAATGGCCAAGGCCTATAAAAGGCCCCAGCAGAACACGCAGTCCCAACTCAGAAACTCCTCCAAGCAACCCAACTCTCAACCCAGCTCCTGACACCATGGCCTGCTGCTCCACCAGCTTCTGTGGATTTCCCAGCTGCTCCATCAGTGGGACCTGTGACTCCAGCTGCTGCCAGCCAAGCTCCTGCCAGACCAGCTGCTGCCAACCAAGCTCCTGCCAGACCAGCTGTGGCATCGGTGGTGGCATTGGCGGTGGCATCAGTGGTGGCCAAGAGGGCGGCTACGGAGCTGTGAGCTCCCGCACCAGGTGGTGCCGCCCTGACTGCCGCGTGGAGGGCACCTCCCTGCCTCCCTGCTGCGTGGTGAGCTGCAGCCCCCCATCCTGCTGCCAGCTGCACCATGCCCAGGCCTCCTGCTGCCGCCCATCCTACTGTGGACAGTCCTGCTGCCGCCCAGCCTGCTGCTGCCAGCCCACCCGCTGTGAGCCCATCTGCTGTGAGCCCATCTGCTGTGAGCCCACCTGTTGAAAACCTCCTTCTGATGGGAATGCTGAGAAAATGGCACTTCAAACTAACCACAATGGAGTCCCAATAAACTGAGCCCCCAAACCTATAACCCAGTTTGCAACCTCTTGTTACAGGGCTACATAATTTCCCTAAGAGGTAAATTAATTTGTAACGGAAGACAAAAGTATTTCATAGACCCAGATATCAAGAGAAGTCCTACAATGTGAAAAGGATGTGGAATACTTTACTATAAATATCGTCTGAAATATTTCAACAGCTCGTTGGGTTTAGATTTAATAAAATTTGTCATTCTTCAGTGATGAAGTCGTTATTGGAGGTTTCTTTTCTTTGGAATTTGTTATTGATATTGGAGTACTGGGATTTTTCAAAATCTCAGTAAATGTGGCATGGCGCTATGGTTTTTCTTTATTATTGTGCTTTTAATAATGGTCTTTAAAAGGTGGTTTTCCTTTGTTTTGCCATTAAATTGGCCAATACTCTGCAGTCAAAATATATGATTAAAAGAATACATTGGTATTTAGGAAGTGCTTCCCCAGGTCCTCACATGTGCGAAGTGATGGGCTCGGTGTTCCAGAAGATCAGTTCTACAAAAAGGAATTTTATGTTGTTTAGCTTCTTGAGATATTGCCAAACCCACTCATTTCATTCATATATGATTCTGTGTACAGTTCTTCCCATCAACAAGGGTATAAAAAGGATAATACGTAATTGGAAAGACAGTAAACACAAGATTTTACAGTAATACCATAAGATGTAAAGACATCCTGAGTTCTAGTCCCCACTTTGTAGCTAACCATCCATGAATTCTTGAGCAAGTCCCTTCACCTACCTGGGCACCTATTTCTAACCTGGAAAATGAGAGAATTGAGTTTTATTACTTACAATATCCTTTCCAGGCATAAGATAGTAGGTCACTTGCTAAATAGGCGACACACTGACAATTAGTCCCTTCAGATGCCCAAAGGGGAAAAAATATTCAGTGGTCAAATAATTTTGTATGTGTGATCACTATATTGAAGTTTTATATAAAAAGCACATTAGAATATTAAAGGGACTGGGATGTCCTGCAATCAAGGAATCTCTACAGCCATCACTCCCAATTTCATTTAACCAGGGAATCCTCCATTCACTTATTGACAACTAACATCCTGTAACACTAATCTTCCTCAAAATATACTTTGGAAAATGATGAAAGGGAATTTGATGATGAAATGATGGATGATGAAATGATGTTCATCACTTCATTTCATTCAAAGGGAATGATGAAATGAAATGATGTTTCTATAATACCTATACAATTCTCTCATATATTGTGAAGTAGAAAAAAAAATAAATGTCCATTACTGGGATGTATTTAAATCAACATGATGTTGGCATACACTAACCCCATGCTTATTCTAATCTCCAGAGAGAGTTCTAGAAAGAAGTAAGGATGAAATAAAAGACACATAATAGAGCTTCCATTCTACTGGATAAAATCTTTGGCCATAAAATCAAAGTGGTGAGCCAACAGCTAGAGGTAGAGGGCAACGAGGAGTGATTGCTTAAAGGTTATTAGGTGCTCTTCTGGTGTGATGAAAAAGTTTTGAAACTAGAGAGAGGTGTGGTGGTTGCATAATATTGTGAATGCACTAAATGCCACTCAACTGTACACTTTAAAATGGTTAACTGTATGTTATGTGAATTTCACCTCAATTTAAAATAAAAAATCAAAGGGATGGGTGTCCACCAGCACAACTTCACAAGAATTAGAAAAAGGCATTAACTTTTGGTGGACATAGCCCAAGAAATACACAGCTTGTTGATCCTACAGCTCTTTGTGTGAAGAACAAGATTCTCCTTCCTCTGAGGGCACAGAGCCCCCATCACGGCATAGCCTACAAATTCACACACAACATCTCTCAAACAAGGTCAACACTCTATTCCCCCCATATACTACTCTCCTGTCTCCCATCAGGTTGGGAAGATTTAGGTTGGATGCACTTCTTACTTAGAAGGGCTTCAGCTCAGAAGCATCAAAAAGAGCCAGGCTGGTACTCAGGAGGGAAGAGAAAGATCTTGTTACATGGTTTAGGATAAAAAGTTTGGAATGTTCAGGGGCTGACCCAGTGGTGTAGTGGTTAAGTTCACACGCTCCGCTTCAGTGGCCCAGGGTTCATGGTTCAGACCCTGGGTGTGGATCTACACACCACTCATCAAGCCATGCTGTGGCAGTGTCCCACATACAAAATAGAGGAAGATTGGCACAGATGTTAGCTCAGGGACAATCTTGCTGAAGCAAAAAGAAGAAGATTGGCAACTGATGTTATTTCAGGGCCAATCTTTCTCACCAAAAAATAAAAAAGTTGAGAGTATTCATTTGGTTGGTGCATGAATCATGCCTTATTTCTCAGGAATCTAAGTAAGGCAGATGCAACTGATTTCAAGAACTGATAAAAGAGAGTTTAAGGAATTGGAAGAACCCCCAAAACTTGTAACTAGAAAAATGGAACCTGACATCTTAAAGAAAGATAACTCAACCCATTAGTATCTATAAACAGAAGACAAAAATTCAAGAATAACAAACAAACACATCCTCTCTTTTTGTGGTACTGGAATGGTCTGGGGCCCTAACTTAAACGAAGTAATGAAAACCAAAAAGAATAGGCACAGTAATTTAAAAAAAGCTTTAAATGTAAAGGTACTGGTATTTTTTTTTTCCCAAAGAAGACATAGATAAGGTATCCAGTATTTAAACAGGGTAGAAAATCTACAGAGGGAAACATCACCAATGATACAGCTTCTTACTCTATTTGAATGAGAAAGAATCAAGAAGAAGTGGATTTAAGTGGTAGGAGGAAAGAACTTTATTTTCTTGATTTCTTTGGAGGAGCTAAGGGAATGTTCAGATTAGTCTTCATTCTGTGGCACAGGAGGAGAATTCTCAAATTTTATGCATCATATCTTATGTTATGAGTAATTTTAAGTATCAGTTTGATTGGGCTAAGGGATGTTCAGATAGCTGGTAAAACATTATTTCTGGGTGTTTCTGTGAGGGTGCTTCCAGGAGAGATTAGCATTTGAAGCCAGGGATTGAGTAAGGAAGATGGATCACCCTCCTCAATGTAGGTGGGCACCAGTCAATCCGTTGAGAGTCTGAATAAAACAAAAAAGGTGGAGGAAGGACGAATTTGCTCTCTTGCTTGAGCTGAGACATCCGTCTTCTCCTGTCCCTAGAATTCAGTGCTCCTGGTGGGACTTCTCAGCCTCCATAATTGTGTGAGCCAATCCCTCATAATAAATCTATCTATCTATCTATCTATCTATCTATCTATCTATCTATCTATCATCTATCCATCAATCTATCCTATTGGTTCTGTTTCTGTGGAGAACTCTGACTAAAACACTTTATTATTAATAATTCTGTAAGGGCAGCTAAAGACCAGAAACATGAAAATTGAGTTAAATTTTGCACTGAAGGAGATGTTGAAAACAACGCCACAGTAGAAAAGCACAGAAATGGAAATCTGATATGCAACACTACTATCTCCAGTGCCCTTATTAATACATATTTCAACTGCTCAAACATGTGAACTTTTTGCAAGGGAGTTAATAAATCTTTTTTGTATCGAAGATTCTGCTGAATTTATATATGAATTTAGATAGCTCCTAAGATTGTAGCAATGACAAATCCACACATTTCAAGCATCCAAGGTGGAAAAATAGCTATTCAAAGAACCTGTGATGTAGATTTGCTTAAGGAGAAGAAGCGAAAGATTCACAAAGAACCCTACCATTTAATTCAAATTTGATGTGGGATTTGAAAATGTCTTAAGAGTTGTGATCGATACTCAAAGCTGTTATTTCTGGAGAAGCAGAACTAACACTTGGTTCTGGTCCAACCCTGTGAGTGGCATTTTAACTTCCGTTTGCCTGTAATAGAGTCCATGCTCCATGGAAGCCAGATCACCTCTCATTGCACCTAAACAAAACCATCTTCAGCTGCCTCATTCAAATCATACAAATTTTCCAGTGAATTGGATTAGTCTCTAGCACCTACAGTAAACTGCTACTGCAGATCTAACACACTATAGTATGCCACACACTCCAATATTAATATATTGAGTATGATTTTTATGCAGTTAAGAACATTTATTCTCATGACAAGATAAAAAATTTTGTAGCTATGCGTGGTGATGGTTGTTAAATAAACTTATTGTGGTGATCATATCACAACATATACATATATCAAATCATTATGTTGTATGCCTAAAAATAATACAATCTTACATATCAACTATGCCTCAATTTTTAAAAAATTTAAATCTATAGACTATCATAAAATCAAAGAATAGATGATGTCACAAGTCAAGCAAGTTCACTTTTTTAGCACTTGAGATTTTCTTGAAGTGTGCTTATTATACAGTCTAAAAAATAAAATAAAATCTCTAGAGAAATCTCTAATAAACGGTGCTATTATTTACCATAAGCTCTGCCTTTCTTCCCTTTACTCTCAAAAATGCCCAAAAGAAGAGGGCAAATTTTCACATCTGGCTTTCAGCCTTCGATTTTCCCTAAAACAACTGCTGCCGTGGAAAAGGGGGAATTGATTGTAGGGGCTAACAGTTTAGTGTGGAGTCAGACGTCATGGGTTCAAATCTCAGATTCAGCACTTCTTAGTGTGAACTCAGAGAAATGACTTAAATCTGTTTGTGGCTCAGTTTCCTCACATGAATGATGGGAATAGCAATGATACCTATGCCATAGGATTGCTGTGAAAATTAAATGAATTGGTACAAGCAAAGCACTCAGAACTGTTTGGGCATGTGACAAGTACTCCAAAAATGTTATCAGTGACAATTCATCCACATTTCTGGCCAGCTGAACCACTTTGCTTCACAGGCAAAGTGAAGATGGGAAAGGTAGAGAAGGGGCAGCAGTCAACACCGGAGGCCATGTGACTGAGAATTATACTGTCACGTGAGACCCAAGAGATCAATTATCAGAGTTAACATTGAATAATATTGACATTCCCTAAAGGTGAGGCATCAGTCAATTATTCTTTGGGCAATGAGCAAATTTTAACAAATATGAGGAATTAGGGGTTATGCATCCAACAAATTGCTAGTGACTACTTGACCATGGTAAAGAAACTTAATTAAAGACCAAATTAAATCAACTTTTAAAGGCTTTCAGAAGGTTGAACAAATAACTCAATTTGTTCAGGGCAATTATCATTCAGAGACAAGTTATTTTAAACACAAATGAGGAAGAGACTTTGGGAATTATGTAAATAATAGCTGGCCAAGGCTTATAAAAGGCCTGAGGTGGAAGTTGCTGCACAAACTCAAAACTTCTCAAAGCAACCCAACTCTCAACCCAACTCCTGACACCATGGCCTGCTGCTCCACCAGCTTCTGTGGATTTCCCAGCTGCTCCATCAGTGAGACCTGCAACTCCAGCTGCTGCCAGCCAAGGTCCTGCCAGACCAGCTGCTGCCAGCCAAGCTTCTGCCAGACCAGCTGTGGCATCGGTGGTGGCATTGGCGGTGGCATCAGTGGTGGCCAAGAGGGTGGCTACGGAGCTGTGAGCGCCCGCACCAGGTGGTGCCGCCCTGACTGCCGCGTGGAGGGCACCTTCCTGCCCCCCTGCTGTGTGGTGAGCTGCACCCCCCCATCCTGCTGCCAGCTGCACCATGCCCAGGCCTCCTGCTGCCGCCCATCCTACTGTGGACAGTCCTGCTGCCGCCCAGCCTGCTGCTGCCAGCCCATCTGCTGTGAGCCCATCTGCTGTGAGCCCATCTGCTGTGAACCCACCTGCTACTGATTGCCAACTTGAAGTTTCAACTTCCAGCTCAATTCATGACCTAAGAATCTCTTCAACCACCACTGGACCATTAACAAGTTCTTGACCTTTTATCTGGCTTTTGTTGTGGGAGTTACCAAATATTTGGGCCCCAAAGACCTATCTGATTCCGTTCAAAACTGGAAAGACATTGATCTCCCCACTGAGTCTGCCAAAATACAAATTTGGCTCACAAAATGGGAAAACCAATTTGCCTTGGGACCGATCTTCAGCAAGCATTTGATCCTACTTTCTGTGTTTCAGTGCTGCCAAGGTCATGGAAGAACCATCTGCCCTTCTCTGATACATTCATCTCCTATACTCCACAGTCCTGCAAATTGCACTTCCTATGAAAAAGGAATAATATACTGAAGTCTAATAAATTATATCTGTTTGGTGCAGCAAACATATCTCTTTTTCTTCATTGAGTGTGCTCATGATGTACATTTAATAGAAAATCATATGAAAGATTTTTAACCTGGTTTTGATATCCCACACTGCTCTTCTTACACTACGTTAGGAAATTTGACCAGATCCAATGGAGGTTGATCCCCATAAAATGACACAGCAACGGTGGTTACTGAGGGCCTCAGAAATGGCACAGGCTCTCTTACCATATCCTGACCTCACACAGTGCTTTCACAACTGGAAAGTTAAAGTCAGCACCTCTGAATCCAGAGCCAGAACAGGACCTATTCTTTCATGTCTGTTAAAGGAATGCTTTTCCAGGAAATCTTCAAACAATGGTAATGTATGCTGATAAACCACACTCTTCCATTTACCTGTAGTCTTGCAGAGCAAAGCAAGAGAACTATAAGTTGGGGAAGCCTCTCTGAGGATACATGCTTTTGGTTAGATGGGGATGTTTACTCCTAAAACTTTATTTCCCAGTTTCTAAACTGAAAGTGAGAATAATAGAGATTTTGCTCTAATTTTAGAATCAACACATCTACTTTGGTTTAAAAGGTTCACTCAGAAATACACATTTATTTATTATACGTATACATGCATTTATATATAATATACAATGAATTTGTACATATTTAAGCACAAGTATCAGGGAATGCTTCATGAATTTGGGTGGCTTTTTGGACAAGGATTAAGATTAATTCATTGGAATTGGAACTGGAGGGGACCGAGGTATTCTTTTTTATTGTGAATATTACTTTGGTTAAAACAACAATGCCTTATTCATTCATGGATTAATGAAAATCAAGAAATTAGAAAGCATGAACAAAGGATAACATGTAAGCAAAGACTCAGTTTCCATAACACATCATCTAGAGATCTGATCCAATCCAGAAAATACCCTTGAACAACAGAACAGAAATGGAGACACATTTTGCCCCTTTGATTCTAACCACCGACCACTTTCAGGTATCACTACCTAACAGCTCCTGCTGAGAAAAGCAAATATATAATAAACTTAAAAATATAAAATAAAAGTGACTTTGGTAAAATGCAAATTTGACTAGTTATCATTATCATACACTGCTAATCATTCATTCCCTCTTTTATTCAACAAGCATTTACTGAGCATCTGTAAGCAAATGGTCCAAAAGTACTATGTAGGATACCAAGGTAAATCAGACATGGGAAGATCACACCCTTAAAGCATGAATCATCTGGTAGAGAAATTATACAATTTTAGCCCTGGAGGTGTCTGAGAGATCCTCTCATCCTACAGATGAGTAAACCAATGTTCAGAGGGATTAAGTGACTTTTCTGAGGTTCACAGTCCCTTAATGGTAGAACAAGTTTGAGAAGACTATTTAGTGTAATTAATTAATTCTCAGTTAAGAGCTCAGTCCCCTACATCACGTGACCATCTCATACACCTAAATCTGGATCCAATTAAAGCCTCCTTCAGCTTAAAATTCTATGATTTTTTAAAATTCAAAAGCACGAACTAAAAGCAATTGAGGATTTATCAATTGGGGGATGATCGAATAAACTGTGGTATGGTCATACTCTGGAATACTGCATAGCTATTTAAAAGAATGAGTAATGTATATAGGATAGGCCAACAAAGTGCATAACCTAGGTGAAATGGATAAATTCCTACAAACACTCAACCTATAAAAACTGAATCATGAAGAAATAGAAAATCTAAATAGATCTATAACTAATAAGGAGATTGTATCAGTAATAAAAAAAAAACCTCCCAACAGAGAAAATTCTAGTATTAGAAGGCTTTACTGTGAATTCTACCAAACATTTAAAGAAAAATTAACACCAATCGTCCTCAAACTCTTCCAAAACATTGAAGAGGAGGAAACACTTCTGAACTCATTCTGTGAGGTCAGTATTATCTTGATACCAAAGCTAGACAAAGACACTACAAGAAAAGAAAACTATAAACCAATATCCCTGATAAGTATTGATGCAAAATTCTTCAACAGAATACTATTAAACAGAATTCAAAAGCACATTAAAAGGATTATACACCATGACCAAGAGAGATTTTATCCTAGAATGCAAAGATGGCTCAAAATATGAAAACCAATCAATGTATTACATCACATAGCATAATGAAGCGGGGAAAAACACATGGTTATTTCAATAGATGAAGAAAAAGCATTTGATGAAATTCAACACTCTTATATGACAAAAAAGCAAAACTCTCAACAAACTAGGAATAAAAGGAAATTTCCTCAGCATAATAAAAGCCATATTTGAAAAGCCCACATTATCACCATTCTCAGTGGTGAAAGACTGAAAGCTTTTCCTTTAAGATCAGGAGCAAGACAAGGATGCCCACTTTCACCCAATCTATTTATCATTGTACTGGAAGTCCTAGCCAGAGCAATTAAGCAAGAAAAAGAAATAAAAGGCAACAAATCAGAAATAAAGAAGTAAAATTATCTCTATTTGCAGAAGACATGATATTATATATAGAAAACCCTAAACACTCCACCAGGAAAATTGTTAGAACAATTCAACGAATTCAGTACAGTTACAGCTACAAAATAAATACACAAAAAGAGTTGCATTTCTATACACTAATAACAATCTATCAGAAAGAGAAATTAAGAAAACAACCCCATTTATAATAGTATAAAAAGAATAAATGCTTAGGAATAAATTTAACCAAGAAGGTGAAAGATCTGTACACTGAAAACCATAAGACATTGATGAAAGAAACAGAAGAAGATACAAGTAAGTGGAAAGGTATACCATGCTCATGGATTGGAAGAATTAATATTCTTAAAATGTCCATACTACCAAAGGTAATCTACAGATTCAATGCAATCCTTATCTAAATACCAACGGCATTTTTCACAGAAATACAAAAAAATCCTAAAATTTGTATGGGACACAGAAGATTCTAAATAGCCAAAGAAATCTTGAGAAAGAAGAACAAAGCTTCTTGATCTCAAGCTTTATTACAAAGCTATAGTAATCACAGCTAACAGTAACAGTATGTTGCTGACATAAAGGCAGACATATAGACAAATAGAATAGAATAGAATAGAATAGAATAGAATAGAATAGAATAGAATAGAATAGAATGGGAGAGCCCTTCAATAAACCCTCATACACACAGCCAAATGATTTTCAACAAGGGTGCCAAGACCATGCAGTGGGAAAGGACAGTCTTTTCAACAAATGGTGTTGGGAAAAATGGATATCCATATGCAAAAGAATGAGGTTGGGCGCTTACCTTACACCATATACAAAAATTAACTCAAAGTGGGTCAAAGATATAAATACAGGAGCTAAAACTATAAAACTCTTAGAAGAAAACATAAGGGAAAGGCTTCATGATTTGGCAATGACTTTTTGGATATGACAACAAAAGTGAAAAATAGATAAATTGAACTACATCAAAATTAAAAACTTCTGTTCATTAAAGGACAGAGCTAACAAAATGAAAAGGCAATCTACAGAATGGGAGAAAATATTTACAAATCATATATCCAATAATGGATTAATATCCAGAATATATAAAGAACTCCTAAACTCAACGACAAGAGCAACAAAACAATTAAAAATTGGGCAAAGGACTTAGGCATTTCTCCAAAGAAGATATGCAAATGGCCAACAAGCACATGAAAAGAGGTTCAACATCACTAATCATTACAAAAATTTAAATCAAAATCACCATGTCAGACCACCTCACACACATTAGAACGGCTACTCTCAAAAACCCAAAAAGCATTGACAAGGACGTGGAGAAATTAGAACCTTTGTGCACTATTAGTGGGAATGTAAAATGGTACAGTTGCTATGGGAAACAGTTACTCAAAAAAGTAAAAATAGAATTACCATATGATCTACCAAGTCTACTTCTACGCATATACCCAAAAGAATTGAAAGCACAGTCTGGAAGAGATATTTGTACACCCATGTTTATGGTAGCTGTTGGAGGAGGTAATTGAGAGGACGTGACCACCAGTCGACCAAAGAGCTGGATCTGGGCAATCGGAGGCTCCTCCCCTGTCCTTGGAATGCATATTCTGCCTACCCTTCCCACAATGGGAGCCACTTCAAGGATAAAGCCTTGAGAGAGCAATGTGTTGTTAAACCATCTGGACGACATACATGACCAAACCTAGTGAAGGCCTCCATATAAACTTTTAAGATTTTACTACAATTTAATTTTTAAAAAACAAATATGTATAGGAGACCAAACTTTACTGAAGTAGAAGACATATGTGTGTATATGGTGGTTTCTGTTTGTGAAAACAAGAAGAAAGATGTCAAAGAACATGCATCAGACTGGTAATACTGATTATCTCTGGACTACTAGTTTTGGAAGGTATGTGTATCTTTGGGGGAAGGGGGGAAAAATATTAACTTTCTTTATATTCCTATGCACTGTTTGGCTTGCTAAAATGTGTATTCATTGCTAGCCCATATTTTCAATTTAGTAGAGTCAGAAAACAATCTATTAGCAAAAGACATTAAGGGTTTCAGGAGAGAATATGTACACTGATGATCAAAGGAAAAAATACTCCTTAGAGCTCTGAGGACGCTATATCTTGCACAAACTGATCATAGACATGCATCTTTCGAATGTTGATGATGAGGTGATAGCTCATGTTTTGATGACACTAATGTTAGTCATTCCAAGTCTGGACAAATTGCTCATGAAATCATGATCCTTAATTGAGTGACCACCTTGGAAGGAAATGTTAAGTTTAGATAAACTCTGCCTAAAGGTTATCAAAGGACAGGTATGACCAAGCAAGCCTGGGCAATGGTTGGCCCAAGTCTAGTCTGTCATGTGACTTGCATAAAGAGGTGCTCCATGATTGGCTTCCATAATGAGCCTTCACTTGCTCCAGAGGGCAAAGAAGAAACATAATGAGATTTAATTGAGCAATGACAAAGCAGACTATTGAAATGCTATTTATAACTTTCTAAACAACTCAGGTGTTAGCCAATCAGAGACCGACTTTTCAAATAGTATCAAGCAAAGATGCTAAATGTTGGGGAAATACGAAGCTCTAGGGAATGTATAAAAGGCCAGATGTAGAGGGGGCAGCCAAAACTCAGAAACTTCTCTTAACAACACAACTCTCGACCCAACTCCTGACACCATGGCCTGCTGCTCCACCAGCTTCTGTGGATTTCCCAGCTGCTCCATCAGTGAGACCTGCAACTCCAGCTGCTGCCAGCCAAGGTCCTGCCAGACCAGCTGCTGCCAGCCAAGCTGCTGCCAGCCAAGCTCCTGCCAGACCAGCTGCTGCCAGCCAAGCTTCTGCCAGACCAGCTGTGGCATTGGCGGTGGCATCAGTGGTGGCCAAGAGGGTGGCTATGGAGCTGTGAGCTCCCGCACCAGGTGGTGCCGCCCTGACTGCCGCGTGGAGGGCACCTCCCTGCCTCCCTGCTGCGTGGTGAGCTGCAGCCCCCCATCCTGCTGCCAGCTGCACCATGCCCAGGCCTCCTGCTGCCGCCCATCCTACTGTGGACAGTCCTGCTGCCGCCCAGCCTGCTGCTGCCAGCCCATCTGCTGTGAGCCCATCTGCTGTGAGCCCATCCGCTGTGAGCCCATCTGCTGCCAGTCCACCTGTTAAAAGCAAGGTTGCTGATTAGTTAGGAATGAAAGGGGAAGCAGAGCAAAACTGTGATGATCTCTGAAGAAGTGTTCAATTTTACTTGGTTGCTGAGTATCATAATGTTTCTAAGCTGCTCAGAAATAACAAAAATCTTAGTCAAGACCCTCTTGGATATGCTGCATTAGCCCACTAAACATATATGTCGGTCAGAGTGTCTGAGTATCCTGCCTTGCCTGAGCAGGGTAGGAGGGTAGGGTAGTTCTTCATTTCAGTGACATCTCTGCTCTCCTCCCTATTTCTTGATCCCCATATATTTTCAGATCTGCTTTCTCCTTGAATATCCCCTGTTAATTTCAAATAAAATATTTAAATGTGCAAAGCAAACTGAGTTATTTTCTTCCTTCTCCCCTTAAGCTTGTCCACCTTTAGCTGGAATTCAAGAAGAGCGGATTTGCATTTTGATAGTAATCCTAAGGCCTAAACATAAAGTCTAAACCAGAAAGATTAAATACAAATTACACGATGCTTGAATCCATCCGTTAAAAAAACGTTCCATGCATTAAATAACCTTCATAGTTATTCAAACACATGCTCTAATCTGTTAGGATTAGGTCTAGACTAATGGAGCCACTTCTAGCTAAAAATTTCAGGTTGACCAAAGCTATGGGATTTCTACCCAGTGTACTTCTACTATTTTTAATCTCCTTTCATTTAATATATTAGATGTTCTCCTTTATGCATGCCAATATCTAAGGAAATTGTATTACCTACTAAATAAATTTTAAAATATCTACCATAGAGTCTTTCTTAGATATTATCTACTTTCCAAGAGCATTTCGGTTTAATTTCTATGCCTTAGCCTATTATATTCCTCCCACTGATCCCCAAAATGCTCTCTAGGTTTCAACTCCCAACACTCACCCCTGTTTACTGTAAGTATGTAGAATATCTCTCTGGCCTAGATGAGAGCAGAACAACTAGCTAAGGAGGTACCCAGTGAGCCCCACCATCACCATTTGTCAGACACATGCATTAGAAATTTGAAACAACTATATATTTTGCACTTGGCAAAGATATTCTCTTAAGAAGTTAACACAAAACTAGAACAAAAATACCTTTATCATTTAATTTTTCAATTCTTCGTTAAGCGTTTGAGTACAACAGACAAAATACAACAGGACACTTTAAGAAAAACATTTTCCGAGTTATTTACAAGCTCCCAGCACTTACCCCTATCATTTCATTGGCAGCAAGGATAGATCACAGGCAAGATGATGCATTTCAGAGGAGAATAAAATGGATGGCGGTGCCGTCTTCAAAATGTCGTGACTCCCAGATGTTTTTTCCTGAGCCTCGGTTCAACTACTAAATGTAGAAGAAAAATTTCAGCATTTCCTCGTCTCTTTTGATAATAACAAGGTTTCCTTCAAGAAAGGTACCACAGCTTGAAAGTTCCATTTAATCATTTATAAGTGGTACGGGCTTCCATGAATCACCCCTTTACTCCACCCATTCAAAATTAGATTCAGTAAACATTTATTAAGGTTCTTCCAGGAGCTAAGCACTCTGCTAGATACTTTAATATATGCTATGTTATTTGGTTCAAAAGAAAAGATTCCTGGCCTGGAATATGAACAATATTTACACATTTCAAATTGGTTGAAATCAAAGGAACTATAATGGTAATTTGATTTGATGTTGGAGTAAATGAGTTGGAAGCTTTTAATTATGCATGACCAAAGATACCCTTTCAATTCAGTGGATGTCCTGATGTCTATATTCAAGAGAATTCAGTCTAAATATCCAGAAGGAAAAAGTAATCGTTAAAAACAGGAGCACAATTACTCTTAGCCTTAGTGATCTGGACAGAGTGTCACGTGGAACAGCCTCCTCTGAAAATCAAGGGGGTTGACGTGGACTAAAACGGGAGGGCTCTTTGAACATGGGAAACCACAAACATATTCCAAAGAGCAAAGGACCAATATGAGGAGTCCAAATGAAACTATAAAATGAAGTAATTTCTAAACTGCCGCTCATAATACGTCATAAGTATTTTAACATAAGCCAATCATAGGACCACTGAGGAACAAATTTAAACAAAAACAAAGAAAATATGTTAAGAATTTTATAAACAGCGCTGGCTCAGATATATAAAAGGCCCGACATAGAAGTCACCACCAAAACTCCAACCCAACACTGCTCTCAACCCAACTCCTGACACCATGGCCTGCTGCTCCACCAGCTTCTGTGGATTTCCCAGCTGCTCCACTGCTGGGACCTGTGACTCCAGTTGCTGCCTGCCAAGCTTCTGCCAGACCAGCTGTGGCATCGGCGGTGGCATCAGTGGTGGCCAAGAGGGCGGCTACGGAGCTGTGAGCTCCCGCACCAGGTGGTGCCGCCCTGACAGCCGTGTGGAGGGCACCTCCCTGCCTCCCTGCTGCGTGGTGAGCTGCACCCCCCCATCCTGCTGCCAGCTGCACCATGCCCAGGCCTCCTGCTGCCGCCCATCCTACTGTGGACAGTCCTGCTGCCGCCCAGCCTGCTGCTGCCAGCCCACCTGCTGTGTGCCCACCTGCTAAAAGCCAGGCTGCTGATTTTCAATTGCCCAGGACACAGTATCTCTGAACACTTAATATCCTCAACCCACCCCTGGACCACTAACAAGTTCTTAGACTTCCATTTGGATTTTTGTTCTCAGGGCTACCAGGTATGTGAGTTCTATCTGATTCCATTCTACAATGAATAGCCTGACTCTCCACTGAGGACACAGAAATGCTGGAACCCACCTCCTGATCATCAAATTACTTTGAATATGCTATTTCTGATTTTCCTGCAGGATTGAAAATTACTGTCATATTGTGGAATTTATGCTTGAGAACTGTCCACAAGTCTAATTTTTCCCTACTTTATGATCTATTTTTAGCTTCTGTTTCCCTAAAAATTTTTTCAACTTCAAAGGCACCGGAGTATAATCAAGCAACTTTCCTCAGATGTCACCAGAGAAAACTGAAGCTCTTCACCCAACATTCAACTTTTAAGAAGTAGGCTAGACTTTCCCATATTTCAACATCTGATTCCATCCTTTTTTTTTATCATAATGATCTTGCCTGTTGGCTATTTCAATTATATCTGTGATACAGCGTCTTCTGTCATTTCTTAATAAATATTATACACTAGGCAAAGAAATCATGGTTTGTGTTTTCACTTGTACATAAAATGGGTTAATTGTTTATAATTCAACAATGCCTACTTGAAAGAAATGCATTTGTTTCTTTTTAAAAGAGACTGAAGTCATATATAGTATATCCATTCATTCATTCAAAAAAATTTATTGACACCACTTCTAAAGCAAGAAACTTGGAGATCAGAAAGACGAAGAATTAATTCTTATCCTTGAGGACTTTACCATCCAGAAAGAAAACTATGTGTGGGAAAATAGTTACATACAATGCAATGAGATAAATTGTATTCTCTTAGCAGTTGATAGAAGAAACCATGCTGTAGCTTAGGGATGGATGCTTTCATGACCAAGATGCCTTGATAGTCTAACTTTCAATAAGTGCATCACATGAAACATGCGTGTTGGTAACCCCAAGAGTCTAAGAGAAGGATATGAAACAATTACACGTGAGACAAAGAGAGGAATATTTTTTACTTCAGAAAGGGAGTGAAGAAAATAAAGAAGAGAGGAGAGATCTAGTCAAGAAGTCATGAATAGTACTCCATCATCCCTCCCCATTGTTACCAAATTCACACAATCCTTGGGGCGGGTCAACTCTCATGTGAAAACCAGTGAAGGAGCTGAGTTTCATGTCAGGGTTGGTTCAGGGGAAGATGGAGACTGCCGAGGAGCCCGGCAGAGTAGAGGGAATCATAAGAAAGTAATGCCTCAGGAACTCTCAGAAATTATGCAGGTGCTCTGGATGGCCACTGCTGTGGAAAGTAACATCGTGGTTATGTGGACTGCAAGAAGAAGACAGAAGGGACAGTAACAGGATTTCACAACAGAAGGAATCACTTCAGGACCAGAAGGGGCTATGCTGGAGATGGCATCAGGGAAGGCTTCACAAGGGAGGTAATCTTTAAAGTGGGCCTTGAAGATCACTGTAAATGGAAGGAGAAGAGCGAGTAAAAATGAGCCCAATCTGCATGTCTATTAAAATGGCTAGAATTCAAAGCAACACCACCACCAAATACTGGTGAAATGCTGGTGGAGCAATAGGAACTCTCACTCATTGCTGGTGGGAAAGCAAAATGGTACAGCCACTTTGGAAGACAGTTGAGCCATTTCTTATAAAGCTAAACACAGGCTTGCCATACAACCCAGCAATTATGTTCCTGAGTATTTTCCCAAATAAGCTGAAAATTTATGTCCACACAAAAACCTGCATGTGAATACTTACAGCAGCTTTATTTGTAATCGCCAAAAATTGGAAGCAATCAAGATGTCCTTCAATAGGCGAATGGATAAACAAACTGTATTACATCCTTACAAGGGAATACTATTCTGTGATAAAAAGAAATGATTTATCAAGCCACAGAAAGACATAGAAGAATCTTAAGTGCATCTGCTAAAAGAAAGAAGCCAATCTGAAAAGGCTGCACACTATCTGATTCCAACTATATGACATTCGGAAAAAGGCAAAAGGATGGAGACAATACCAAAGATACCAAAGAGTCTTGCCTACTGTGTCCTGCAGAAGTCTGTAGTCCAACACCAAAATACAAGCTGATGAATTAAAAAAATAAAGTTGCAGAAATAGAGAGACAGGACAGGCCAATGAAATCTAAACAGAAGCCAGCTATGGGCTTCTGAGAAAGCATCCCTTTGTTGATAAAAGGGACATGAGTTGCTGGTGCCCCCACTTCCTCTTCACCCTGACTCTTCTTACTTTAAACATAGTATGATCTTGGGGATACAAAATCACAAGAGAATGGGAGAGATGCTGATCCTGATATAGTGGAGCCTCTGAACCAATGCTAGCAGCTGCCTATCTGTGAGAAGAATAAGCCCTTTGATCAAGTCAATATTTGTTGGTTTTTCCAAAACTGGAAACCTAGACATTCCTAACTGCTACATTATGCAATAGACTGCACTAAGCTCTCGAGATGATAACTTCCTATATATGACACCTCAGAGGATTTGAGATGCATGAACAGTTTAGTGATGGCAAAAGGACATCAGTTATAAATTCTAAAGCAAAAGTGGGGAGCATTTTTTATTGAGGTTCATTGACCATATTATGAGTAGACGGATAACAAAAGGGATAAGAGAAAATATGTGTGTGTGGGGGGGGCGTGGATTAAGGTAGTAAAGATGGAGAAAATGAAAAGGAAGAGAAAAAAAAAAGACAGAGGAGAATAGACAAAAGAAGACACGATGAAAAAGACTGGGGACAAGAGGCAGAAAAGAAAAGGAGGAAGAACAATGGGGAAGACATACATGATGGAGAAAGACGGGAGCCAACATGACCTTGTTTAGTGCCGTATGCTGCGCCACGTGCTAAATATGCTTCACGTGAACTTTATTTCATTTAATACTTACATCAACCCTGTGAAATACATATTGTTATCCTGGCTTGTAGATGAGGAAAGCAAGTCTAAATGGAGCTAAACAGCTTGCTCAAGTCACATATTCTCATAAAAAGTAAAATAAAATCTGAACCCAATTCTGTCTAACTCCAAAACTCATAGAGAAGGAAATTAAGGAAGTAGATGCAAGGAAAAGTGTGGGGAGTTTCAGCAGATTTAAAGACAGCTATTTTAGGCTTCAGAATATGTTCCTCTGTGCCAGTTGCTAAGTTATTGTCTCTCAGCCCACCTGGATAATCCAGGATACTCTCTATATTTAAAGTCAACTAATTAGTATCCTTAATTACCTCTGCAAAGTCCCTTTTGTTCTGTAATGTAACATACTCATGGGTGTGACACGTGGGTTCAGAGGTCATGGGGGCCAAAATGATGCCTACCACAAGGATTATTAGACACTGAATTGACATCAATTCCTAGAGACTCAAAATGTCACTTTGGTCCACCAATGAAAGTGGTGGCTTATGGTGGCCAGGTGACAGTCGGAGTTTTAGCTCACATTTTAATCACAGTGGCCCCAGTAGGTCCAGAGATCAATTCCCCGATTTGTGAATGTATAATTGGAGTAATCATGCTTGACAATTGGCAGAATCCTCACACTAGCACTCTGGCTTGAGAAATAAAGCCCGTATGGGAGGAAGGGTCAAGTAAAAGCCCCTGGAAGTTCCCCTCATGACAAGGGTAGTAAACCAAAAATGATGCTGTATCTATGAGGGAGTTTTGAAGATGAGTGCCATTATCAGAGACTTGAATAAAGCCAGGGTGGTGATACACACCATCTCCCCACTTACTCACTTGTTTGACCGGTGGGAAAAGTGAACAAATCTTAGAGAATAACAGAATAATTATTTATTATTTTAAACTAATTTAGGTAGTGGACCCAATTGGAGCTGATGTTCCAGATAGAGTATCTTTAAATGGAGAAAATCAATATAGCCTCTGGCCCCTGATATGCAGCTTGTGACATGAAAAACGCCTTTTCCTCTAGATCAGTTTGTAAGGACCATCAAAGGCAGTTTTATTTTTCCTAGTATGACTAACAGTGACTTTCCAAGTATTGCTTCAGGGCTATGTCAACTCTCCTGCTTTCTGTCATAATATCCTCGGGAGAGATCTTCATCATCTTGACATTCCACCCAACATCCTATCAGTCCACTGCATTGATGACATCATGTAATTGCTTCTGATGAGCAGGAAGCAGCAAGTACTCTAGATGGCGTAGTAAAACCTATGTGAACTCCAGGGTAGGCGGTAAAACCCACAAAAACTGAGGAGTTCACCACCTCAGTGAAGTTCCTGGGAGTCAAACTGTCTAGAACATGTTGAGATTTCCTTTCCAAGTAAAAGAAAAGTTGCTGCGCCTTGAATTATCTTCAGCTGAAAAAGCACAACTCTAAGTGGGCTTTTTTTGATTTTTGAAGTCAACATCTAATATATTTGAGTGCACCACTTTAACCATTTACTGATAACCTGAAAAAGACAGGACCACTGTGCATTCAGCCCTTTCAGGAATGAAGATTAAAATAACCCCTACCAGGTAAAGAACCCAAACAAGTTGAGGTCCTGGCTGAGGGTAAAGAAAACCTGAAATGGGGAGTGGAAGAAGAGCATTATAAATGTCAGCTGTAGCCTTCAACCAATTACAGAAACCAGGATTATAGAAACTATGTATATTTTCTTCCTTGCTTATTTTTCTTCTCTTTTCTCCTTCCCTTGTTTAGTGTCATATGATGTACTCACGCTAAGTAAACTTCACATGAACCTAATTTCACTTAATACTTATATCAGTCCCAAGAAATAGATATTATCTTGGTTTTGTAGATGCATAAATTGAGTCTAAAAGAGGTAAAATGAATTGAATATCTCAAAGACATACCTGCATTCCCATATTCATTGCAACATTATTCACAATATCCAAAATATGGAAGCAATCTAAATGTCCATCAATGGATGATGGATAAAGAAAATGTATCCTTTGCATACAATGGAATATTATTCAACCTTAAAAAAGAGGAAATCATGTCATTTGCAACAACATGGACAAGTTGGAGGATATCATGCTAAGTTAAATAAGCCAGACACAGAAGAATAAATACTACATAATCCCACTTATATGAAGAATCTAAAATAGTCAAACTCAGAGAAGCAGAGAGCAGAATGGTGGTTACCAGGGGCTGGAGGGTGAGGGAAATGGGGAGGTGATGGTCAAAGGGTGCAAAGTTTCAGTTATGGAAGATAAATAAGCCTTTGAGATCTATTGTATACCACAGTGTCTATCGTTAACAGCACTTAAAAACTCGCTAAAAGGATAGATATTAAGTGTTCTAATCATAGCAAAAAAGAGGACAGGAGGAAACTTTTGCAGTAATGGATATGTTTATGGCATGGATTATGGTAATGGTTTCATGAATGTATACTTACCTCCAAACTCATTAAATTATATATATATTAAATATGTACAGCTTTTTGTATGTCAATCATATCTTAATAAAGTGGTTTTTATTAAATAAATAAATAAGTGAATGAAGTTAAACATCTTGCTTGTATTCACACAGCTCATAAGCAAAAACTGAAATATGAATCTAATGCTGACTCCAAAACTCACGAAGAAACAATGAAATGATGGAACCGGAAGTTCAGAGTGGTATGGGGAGGTTCAGCTGATTTAAAGATGGCTATTTTAGAAGCTGTAGACTTCAGAATAAGTTCCTCTTTTGCCAGTTGTTAAGTTACTGTCTCTCAGCTTCACGCCCTCCCTTCCATGCTCTTTTTGATGCTGTGATGGTGCTCCGCAAACCACATTATGGCTTTGCCAGCTGCTCCATGTTAGGCTTTGCTATTAGGGGGTGACAGAGGAAAACTACAAGGCTGGAAGAGGAGGAAGTGACTTGTTGCTTCCTTTTTGCTTCCTTCTGCTTCATTGGGACTTTCTGTATGCCAGCAGTTCTCAGGATTATCACTCCAGTAACACTTCTTCACTCCAGCAGCTACGATGCTTTCTATAGCAGCACCTAAAGTCAGTCTGTGGTTTTCTCAACACTTGTACAACCAGCTTCATTGCACCACTCCCACCCCCACCCCCCTGGAGGCACCAGCACCAGCCAGTTCTCCGGAGACGTCTGAGTTTCAGCTCAGCAGGGCAACTCCCTCTCTAAATGTCTAAGTTTTAATTCTTTCCTTCTTCCCTTTAAAGAAACTATGACTCCTGGGGCTTTCTGCAGTTCCTGCATTTGTAATATCCCAGGGCCTCCTTTTTACCCTTTTAGTTGCCTAGCTAACAACTTAGTTAAAAATTCTTTGTATAAAATTCACTCAATTCAAATTATGGGTGTAGTTCTTGTCTCCTAGTACACCCTGTTATACTCTGTTTGCCTTTAAAAATTCAGATTATTTGGTAAACCATTTGTTCAGACTTTTCACTTACTCCCTTTGGTTAATCACAGTAGCTGATTATGGAAAAAATGAGTCTCCGAGCTTTGGAAGTGGCAGCCAGAGAATTACACCCTTTTAGGCCTGACAGGATCTGGCTGAGGAACTAGAAAGATTACTCAGCACCATTTAGCTCTGTAGTTCAGTAAGTGCTACCATGTTTAGTAAAAACTTTTCCATATAAAGTGGGCTGTGCCAAGGAGATCTCACAGCAGGTGGACCTTTGTTAAATACTGACATCCCCCAAACTGTAAGTCTGACTTAGAAACCTGCTTTCCATCATGATTACTCTACTAAATGCCACAGGCAAAATTAGTTTTAAAAGCTCAAGGATGCAAAGGCATTTTGAGAAACTTTAAAGGAGAAAATGTTGAATCATCACGGCAACTGACACATGAAAGCCTTGGGTAAGGCTGGGATCTGACGCTTAAGGAAAATTGCTTTTTGAGGTTGAGAGAGAATTATCCAAAGCACCAAGTATTGGTTCATATTGGGGCTATCCATTTCCAAGCACACTCTTTTTTTCTCTTCTTTGTTCCCGTATTACAAATATGAGACAGAGAAATGGGGTTGATATACTACATGACCCTACAATAAAAACGTCTGGCTTTTAATAGGCTAATATTTAAAATAGAAAACTTCAAGACCTTTGGTTTCTCGATTGTTAATGTAGTATTTATTTTAAGCGGATGAGACAAACCAACAGGATCAGAGGAATCTTGGTCTGAATGTGGCCAGAGTAAAGTAATATAATATCATCTATAAGACAGTAAAAATTACGAGGCCTATACAGCTGGAAAAAAGGCCCTTAGTGGGTTGATAACATTGTGGGATTAAGAAAGGGAAGAACTCAGGATTTTCAGAGTGAAGGTCAGGAAGCGTGAGGAAGCTTGAGAAGAATCAAAAATGACAGGGGTATAGAGTAACATCTACGAAGAGCTCAAAGGAGAAGGAATTCATGGTTTTTCACTGGAGAGATGGGGTGTGGACACAAGACAATCAAATCCTAAAGATAGAATTCAGGAAATTCTGAGGTTGGTGTTTTGAAACTTCACCCCAACACTTACTGTTTTATTGAACAGAAGAGACAAAAATGAAATGAAAGAAAACCACAAAAAGTTTGGTAATACAAATAGAATGAACCAAGAGCTGGGGCTGGAAGTAATACTGAACACTTGTTTTGTGTGTTAACATGTACTAAGCCAAACGAATAACTTTTTATGTCGTATTTGAGTCTAGTTTGTACATGTTGACCACGCTAAAGATGGTTTTGAACTGTAGAGAAGGACAGAGAGTGGGATGGGAAGAGGAATCAGACCTGAGTTGATACTCCAAAATCTACCCACTGACTCACTGTGACCTTAGTCAAATCTTGTAGGTTCTCAGAAGTTCAGTTTTTATCGTATCAAATGAGTGTTCTAAAATTTCACAGTATTCCGATGAATATCAAATAAGTTTATCAATAGTAAGATGCCTGGCACATAGTAGATTCTTAATCATTTTTTTTTCTCTTCCTCTTGACTATTCAATTGTACATCTTTAGGAGCAGAAACTCCTGTTGAGTTTGGGAGGATAATAATACTCAACATTCAAGTGTGGGGGAAAAGCTGAGAAAACTAGGAAGAGGACTACCCAGAGTTATATTTTACTCCATTTGGGTGGTTGGCCCTTCTTTATCCAACTCATCTGTACTCTTAAAAATCAAAACACCAGGGGCTGGCCCCGTGGCCGAGTGGTTAAGTTCGCGCGCTCCCCTGCAGGCGGCCCAGTGTTTCGTTAGTTCGAATCCTGGGCGCGGACATGGCACTGCTCATCAGACCACGCTGAGGCAGCGTCCCACATGCCACAACTAGAAGAACCCACAACCAAGAATACACAACTATGTACCGGGGGGCTTTGGGGAGAAAAAGGAAAAAATAAAATCTTTAAAAAAAAAAAAAAATCAAAACACCAATTTGTGGAAATTTTTTCCTCAAGTCATGCTTCTGCCTTTCTGTTCTTTTCTTTCTTTATATACTTCTTCCCAACTGACCAAGAACCCAAATTTCCACTGAGGAACACTGACCAACCTATAGTTACAAGCTGACATCTGATTCTCCAGCTAAAATTTCTAACTGGATTTAAATGTGAGTTTCATCATTCCATATAATTCACAGATACTAATGAGAAACACAAAATGGGGAGAATGCAATACTGACACTGACAGAGACTTGTTTCAGTCCCCTCTGTGTAGTATATCTTACTGGGGATTTGTGATGACTGCCTCCACAGAAATGCAACAGGGCAGAAGGTACTTGATAAGCAGACACTGCTTCCTAATAATCTCACAGCGTCCCAGCAAAGCAAGGCTGAGGGCCACTCATCCTTCCTTTGTGGAGATGGGACCCTTATTGGTTACAAAAGTTACAGTGAAGACTCTGAACAGGCAGAAGACTTTCCAGACATGAGAGGCTGGGAAGCTATACTCTAGACTTACTCCATTGCTGGATAGAAAGAACCCAACAAATGAAGGAAAAAGAGCTCCAACTTCCTTCAGCTTATTTAATAATAACTACCAAACCAGTTGGAACCATTTGTGCACTTACTGTGTTCCAGACACTGTGTCAAACTTCTTTAATGCATTGTTTAATTTATTCCTGAAATATCCTATCAATGTAATAGCACATTGGTCATCCTTTACGAATGAGGGGATTAATGAAGTAACTTCCCTGCTTTAGAAAAACATACACCAGTGGTTCTTGACAGTCTACTTAATTATGTCTAACTTTTCATTCTTGGAGTCAAGACTCTCTATGTCTAGATTTTACCTCACATGATGGTTTTCTAGATACAGTTCACCAATCACTGCTTCCTAGTGACAATTGGTTCTTTTTCACGTCTGTGCATTAATTGCTGCTGTTCACTGCAGCTGGAATGACCTTTCTGCTCTTCTGCCTTGTATTCAAGCCCTGTGTGTCCGCAGAACCCCAGCAGAATCTGAAATACTCGAGCGTACACCTGCATCCTACTTATCCTTGAATGCCCCACATCTCCTAGCCCAACGCAAGGCAAATAGCAGGTACTCAACAAAGATTGATTGAAATGAAGTAAATTATATATTTTCTCTTCAAAATACAACAATAATGGAGAGATTATGGATTCATGTACAGTGATTAAGAATACAGACTTTGGAGACAGGCTGCCTTGGTTCAGATCCCAACTCCACTATTTACCACCTACTGATGTTAGGCAACTTATTTAACTTCTTCGTGCCTCAGTTGCCCTTAACCATAAAACAGAGGATAAGTTTACCACCAACCTCCTAGGATTGTTGTAAGAATTAAATGACAAAATATATGGAAAGCAATTAGAACTGTATGTGTTACGTGGTAAATTCTATATGTGTTTGCTGATATTATCTAACCAGTTGTATATTTAGTAAACTAAGCTAACAAATCAAAATATATTTTAAAATCATAATTTCAGCTAATATTTAAATACTTAAACATTAATTCTTTTAATTTTAAAAAACTCAAGTGCTACAGGAGCTCTTTGGAAAATCAGTGGTTATTTAATTCAATCTAGTAATCAGATTTGTCTAGTCAATGGACAAAAACCTCTCTGACTGAAAATAAAATTATAAGATACGACTATCATTAGCAAATAATTCTAGGGAAAAAAAACCCCAAGGTTTAGTATAGAATAATTATAAGTTTAAATATCTCAACATTATATTTCACATAGCAAATAGCTGAAAATTTTATTTTCCCAGTACCTGGCCCTGGAACATCCATTTTCGCAACCAGGTTAATCATAGTTAACACATACCTTACTTAACTGGGAATAATTCTCTGTTACTATCTGCATAGTCTATGACCTACAATAATTCATGAGAATTAAACCGAAAGCCTAGGATCCCCAAGAAAAATAGGCAACACTCCAACCAGCAGAAGTTGGGCTAACCTTGCATGTGCCATGTGACTGCTGCTGTGAGATCCACTCTGACATGTTGCAATGGCAACATACATTCTCATGGGGACGTACATGTCCACATGAGACAGGGCAGAAGAGTCGTCCTGTTTAGGACATATACACCTACCCAATTATAGCCAATATCAGTTGTCCTCAAGTGGCAAAACAACATTACTTCCATTTGAAAGAAATCCAATTTAAGAAGAATTTTCAGTGCAGGCTAATAAACTGGCAGCAGTTATATCAGTCTTGAATATAACCCCACCCTGGAGAAATGTGATGCAACTGGAAAGGGCTCCTAAAGACTGCCGTTTAACTCAAACCCAGCATCTGTTGTCTGCCTGCTCAGGACAGAGCGAAGTGGACATTCTGCAATGAGAGGATTGATGTCAAGGGCAGTCCTGATACCAGCCATTCTTTCTTCCAATCTAAAGGAGTTCACCAGAAATTTAGAAGATCATGCAATTCAGGAAATACCAAATGTTTTTACTCACAGGAATTTTTATTAGGATGACCAACTGAAAAGTCTCCTATATCCTGCTTTTGTGAATGGATGAAGCACTCCATGAGGCTTAAAGAAAATTGAGCTGCTGTGAAATGTGAAACCTCCCAACACTGACATCCCTGCTGACTCGGGAAGTGCAATCATGGGAGAGTTTTCTTGACAGCAATCCAGAAATCCACAGAGTTGATGGGAGAAGGATGTCGGTAAGGCACACAGAGGCTTACAAAAGCTGTGACTAACACACATAAAAGTGATCTTTTATCTCCGTCCAGGAACTGAGTAGCAAACACATTTTCCATCCGTATGTTGGAGCTTCCCACATCTTCACCTCCTGCCCCCCTCCCTCTCCTCGTCTTTAGTCTGCTCGCTCTCTACAGGTCCCACACTGAACTCATCATTGACCCCCCTTCCCTACCACCCCAGACAACAGCTTTTCAGCTCAGATTTATGTGTAAACCTGAGACCTAAACATGATCCTTGGCCTCCCTCTCCACAGACCCTCTTGATCAGCACAACTTACCATCTCTACATTCAGAAATGTCTCCCAAACTCTACCATCTCTTACTGGTTCATCAACCACCGACACCACTGTTCACACTCACCTGGCCCACTTACTTGTTCTGACTGTTTCCACGTTGGCCCTGCTGCAGTTTATTTTCCATAGAACATAACTCACATCTTAACACTCCCTGCTGTAAATCATCTAGAGGATTCTCAGTGGCCTTAGAATAAAATCTAAACTCTGTAGAACAATCCACAAAATCCTACATGGCCTAACACCTGCCTACCTCCTTGACCTCATCTCCTACCTCCCCCCTTCTCTTTCTCTATGCTCCTCCCACCTGGCAAAGACTGTTCCTGACCATCCTAACCAAAGCAGGCACGCTCCCTTCACTGCCTCCCGATCGCTCTCTGTCACGTTGCTCTGTTTTAGTTTTTTCTGGCACTCGTCACTGTCTGAAGTTTTTGTGTACTCATTTGTTTATATTTTTATTGTCTGTCTCCCCCACTAGAATGAACACCTTGACGACAAGGACCTTATTGGCCTGTTTAGGTATATGCTTAGCACCTAACATGGTGCTAGGCATTTTGCTAAATGAATTAATAAATGAAAAAGTGAATGAACATAATTTACAATTGTATTCCACAAAAATTCTGATTCCACAAAAATACTGATTTTTATTAATAAATGTAATGTGCCGCTGTTAAATGAGCCATCATTTACTAGCGGCATGACTTAAAATCATTATTTAATATCCTTACTCTCAGTTTCATCATCTGGGAAGTGGGTATAGTAATAGTCGTGACCTTAGAAGTTATAAGAAATAAGGAAGATGTACATAAAATGCTTAGCATGATGTCTGGCACATGGTATACATTCCATAAATGCTAGCTAGTAGTGGAAGATAAGTTTAGAAGTTCTAGTTATCTCAAAAACAATAATATTAGTTTTATTGTGGAAACTGATGTGCCACCCAGATAGTGGTCCCCAGAAAACTGAATAATGTAATGAGAAATCTCAGATATGTCCCTTCTTCTCTATTCCCACCCAACTCTGACACCCTCTAAGACAGAAATCATGCCCTCCTCCACACTCCCGTAGAATACTCAAGTAGCTTCAAAACCATTACCTCTGTATTCAAATTATCTCCTTTCTACGAAATAGTATTTCGGCCAAGAAAATAAGCTCTAAAATCAACTCCTCTTGTGGTCTTGAGACCTTCAATAAGCTAGCTCATCCTTCCCACCAATCTTACACACAACTAATCTTGAGGGTCATCTTCACTCTTGTCAGCACAACACCCCCATAGAATATGGCACAGTAGTTAAGAGCATGGAATCTGCAGCCAGACTGCTTGGCTTCAAGTGCCAGCTCCATCACTTACTCACTTACTAGCTACTTAGCCTCTCTACGCCTGAGGTTCCTCATCTGTAAACTGGCAAGGATAGTAACACTGCAGACTGCATAAGCTTGTGGTGAGAATTGTATAACACACATAAAGCACTCAGTATAAAACCAAATACTGAGTAAGTGATGACGATGATGATGATGATGATGAGCCTCCATTCTAAAACTACAGTCATCTTTCTAAATTACAAATCCAATCATGTCACATATATGTTCAAAAACTTTTAATTAATGCCCACTGCCAACAGGATGGAGTTCAAGATCCGAAGTGTAGGATACCAAGCCCAGTACGGTTCTTCCTACTGTGGCACTAACCGACCTTTACAAGTTTTCTCCTCCAATGGCTCCCCACAGGAGATCCATAATCTGTGCTTTAACTAATGTACGCTTTTTTGCCATCCCTGGAACACACCATGCCGTTTTGTTTCTCTTGCTGAAGTTCCTTTCCTACTCCCTTCTACCTGCTAAGCTCCTGTTCATCCTTCAAGACCCACACAAATGTTCCCTTTTCATGAAGTACTCCTCAAATCTTCCAGTCAGTGATTCCTACCTCTAAACTCCAACACTTAACCTAGAAAACCCGAATTATAGCCCCGTATTGTCATTTGCCAGTTTACTTCTCTGTGTGTCTTCTTCTCTATGAGCTCCTCAAGGGCCGGAACCTATTTGTTGCTTTCTTGCGTAATGCCTGATTTACAGAACTTGTTCAGCCCATGACTGTTTGACTGAACTAAGAGATATCTATTGAAGCAATGTGCACAAAAAAGCTAAATTCTAGCAGGCAGATCCAAAACCGAAAAATCATTGTAGTAAGAAGATGGCTAAAATGAAAGCAGTTTAATGTCAAGCATCTTTTGGGTCAATCATCCTGTTGATTTGCATCTCTTTTGGCTTCTGACCCCTGTATGTTGTGCAATTTTCTACTTATTTTTAGAGCTCAAGCCATCTTATCTGAAGATGGTTGGGAAAATACATACATTTTTTAAGACTTTCAAAGTTAGACATTTCTAAAAGTTTACCCATTTAATATTTTTCCGACTCTAAATTCTGAAACATCATACTAAGTTTTATCTGTTTATTTATTTAAATGATTTTATTGTTAGGCTTTTAGTGGTTTAGATGTAATTTGGAAACCTCCCCTAGTGTGCTCCATAGTACACTGACCTTGAAGCTAATCTATGAAAACTAATTAAATTAAATTTAAATTAAAACAACTCCATTGTCAAGTAAGTTTGGGGAAAAATACATGCTATATCTCTTTATTGAAAAGTCATACAGCACTTGAGTATATTAAATGCTCTGAAAGGTCCACTGATGAAGAATTTAATATTTCCCCAAAAGAAAAAGTTAACAAATGGGATTACATCAGACTAAAAAGCTTCTGCAAAGCAAAGGAAACCATGAACAAAGCAAAAAGACAACCCACCAAGTGGGAGAAAATATTTGCAAATCATTTGTCTGACAAGGGATTGATGTCCAAAATATGTAAAGAACTCATATAACTCAACAACAACAAAACTCAATCAAAAAAGGGGGAGAGAATATGAACAGATATTTTTCCAAAGAAGGTATACAGATGACCAACAGACACATGAAACAATGTTCAACATCACTAATTATTAGGGAAATGTAAATCAGAACTACAATAAGATATCACGTTTCACCTGTCAGAATGGCTATAATCACCACGACAAAATACAACAAATGTTGGCGAGGATGTGGAGAAAACGGAACCCTCATACACTGCTGGTGGGAATGCAAACTGGTGCAGCCACTACAGAAAATAGTATGGGGATTTCTCAAAATTTAAAAAGAAAAATACCATACGATCCAGCTATCCTACTACTGAGTATTTCTCCAAAGAACTTGAAATCAATGATCCAAAGAGATTTATGCACCTCTATGTTCATTGCAGCATTATTCACAGTAGCCAGAATGTAGAAGCAACCCAGGCGCCCTTCTGTAGATGAATGGATAAAGAAGATGTGGTATATATATACAATGGAATACTACTCAGCCATAAAAAAGACAAAATCGTCCAATTTGCAACAACATGGATGGACCTTGAGGGTATGATGTTAAGTGAAATAAGCCAGGCAGAGAAGGACAAATACTGCATGATTTCACTCATATGTGGCAGATAACAAATACATGGACAAAGAGAACAGATTAGTGGTTACCAGAAGGGAAGAAGGTTGCGGGGTGGGCAAAAGGGATAAAGGGGCACATATGTATGGTGATGGATAAAAATTAGACTACTGGGAGCAAGCATGATGAAGTACATTCAGAAATTGATAAATAATAATGTGCACCTAAAATCACACAATGTTATAAACCATTATGATCTCAATAAAATTATTTGGAAAAAAAAAAAGAACTCAGTATTTCTCAAACTTATTTACCAGATTCGCTTTAATGTTCCTTGGAACAGAAGTTCATGGAGCTCATTTTGGGAAATACTATACCATTTAGTCTCTAAATGGCCCAATACAACTCGTCTTTGGGTCATAAGTAATCTTAATTCATAACACGGTTAAATGGAGTCTTAAAGAGCATCTGTCACCATCACCCATGCAGTTCTAAACTCCCATCCACATGCCCCTACCAAGTTATTGTTCAAAGCACGTACTAAGGGAATGGAGAACAAATCATGTGTTACAGCTCTGTTCTTTACGCAGAACCAGAATCTCTTTCTCTATAGATTCCATCCATTCATCTTATCGGCTTCTTGGAGCCTTGAAGAATAAATCTAGAAATTTTATCTCTTTTTCAGCCAGCAGGTCTAAATTATCACACAGAATCTTTGGTTGCTGGTAGAACAGCGATCGGACAGCCTACTTATCCTTCATCTGAAAAGTAGACAAAAAATGTGGGGATGATTTGCAGGTACCTAGCATGCCAGTCCGTCATTAATGATGTGTCATGATTAGAAGATAATGACTCGGTGCCTTTGAAGACTGAAATGAAGCTCTCCATGCAGTGACAAACCACCAGCGTGAAGAGTCCTAATTTGACAAAACAAACTAAACCCCTTTTATGAGGTGAGGAGTGTATCTTAGGTAATAAACACTTAAGTAATTAGATGCTTTTTATAGAGATAGCTATAAACTGAAAAAGGGGGAAAAATCTTGGTTGATAATAGGCTGACGCTCAGGGAGGCGGGTATATAAGAGCCAGGGCAGAGGAGAGGAGCATTGAGACACCAAGAGACTTCTCTTCTCAACCCAACAAAAACCCAACTCCTGACACCATGTCTTGCTGTGCTCCCCGCTGCTGCAGTGTCCGCACTGGCCCTGCTACCACCATCTGCTCCTCTGACAGATGCTGCCGGTGTGGAGTCTGCCTGCCCAGCACCTGCCCACACGAGATCAGCCTCCTTCAACGCACCTGCTGCGACCTTTCTGCCCCACCCTGCTGTGAGCCTGACACCTATGTGCCAACTTGCTGGCTGCTCAACTCCAGACATCCAACTCCCGGACTGAGTGGGATCAACCTGACAACCATCGTTCAGCCTGGCTGTAACAGTCTCTGTGAGCCCTGCTGTTAAGTGGCCACATCATTGCACAGGGTCAGTGTCGTGCTGCTCAGCACCCTGTGGGGCATCCAGCCTTCAACACTCACTCCTACCAACATCAAGCTAAATCAATCTCAATTCCCAGGGCAATGTTTTCATGAGTTTGCCCAACTTCTTCATTCTTTCCTCCTTTTGGGTAGGGTTGGAGACTTTCCTTCTGTCTTTTAGGCTATTTCACCGCTCTTTGAAAATAATCATTTTGACTATTCATTAATAAACTTCATTCTGGCTTAGCAAATATGGCCTTGTGATCATTTATTCCTGTGTTTCCTCTTAGGAAAAGTGGAGTGCCTACCTAAACCTGAACAGCAGGTCACCATACTACCCGAGATTTACCCTAGCATCATGAGACCTCTCATGGTGGAATCACTGAAAAATTAGATACTGGCTCTTTGTGACAGGTTGAAAAGTAAAAAATTCAGTAGGTCATTTTGTAGGATCTTTGTATTCAATAGATATTTTTTAAGACAATCACTGTCCGAGCACTATGCTAGAGTCTAAAGATTAATATAACATTTCTAAAATATTTTATTTATTTTAATTTCCATTACTCTGAAATTGATTTTTCTTTCTTCCCTGATTGACTAAACAAATTGATCACTTTGCTGGTATGCAGAAATAATTTTGGCTCCCTTAGTCATAGTCATGAATGAAATTTTAAGCTCAAAAAGCAATACAATTTTGGGAAGTGCATAGATTCATTTCTTGATATACGCTGTCTTCTAATAAAATCAGTTTTGAATGAATATTAGCATTTACCGAGTATTCCTTGCTCCCTCAAAGGAAGCTTGGTTTACATTAGTCATAACTATGCTTAGAAGTTTACTAGTCCAAGAGACATGTAATATCATGTCATTGAAATAAACTGAAAATGTCAGGCCATAGTACAGTATTCTCTATACACCAGAAATAGGCACACAATTCTGGGAGTGAAAATACACAGCTCCTCTTAGAACAAAGCTTTTATGATGACCATTAATTCTTCTCCTTAGTTGCCCTGGAAAAATCCAGGTGCATTAATGTTTTTGCAGAAACTACGCAGAGTGAGGTCTACACGTATATTTTCTTGGACTCGCTTTGGGACTTTGGGCCATTCTCTTCCCTTCCAGCCTTGGTTTTCTCATTATTAAAGCAGAAATAATACTCTCTTCCCTGCTTATGTCTCAGGATTACTGTGAGGATTAAATGACACTTTGGGTGCTCCAGACACGGCAGAGACTCTTACCATTACACAGCAGTTCCCCGCTGTCTCACCAAAAGGCACCCTTTTATTTCTTAAAAAATGTATTTTTCCCAAATGGCTTTTTAAAAATGATAATTTATTCATTCCTTCATTTTTGCTCATAAATACATACACAGATACCAGTGAGAATTTTAGGATTAAGTTAAGATATCTATTGTTACTGTCCCAAGTTACCTCTTTTTCAGTCAAAAGCAAAGAGGTTTGATGTTTTCACATGTCCTTATAAGGGATAAATATTTAGACTTTATTTTTAATACTGAAAATAACTCTAAGTGTCTTATCATTACTACTGTGGGCCTTCAGGCATTCAAGGACTTTTGGCTAGTTAAAGAGCCCCAAATGGAAACCAGGAGATGGTTTAGTCCTGGCACTGCCTCCGGCTGCCTCTGTGACCCTAAGCAGGTCACTTGAGCTCTTCAGGTCTCAGGTCTGAAATCAGTAAAATGTGCTGGTTGACCAGATCCTCTCAAAAGCCACTTTCAGTTTTGATGCTTTATAGTTCTAGATGGCCTAGAACATTCTAAGTAACAAACACTCCAGGTCACTAATCAACCCCATCCCATCTATTACTTCTACTGCTTTCATTCCCGATAGTTAACATTTAGTGAATTTAGGTACTCTAATAGGTGCTTTCTGTGCATTGTCTCATTTACTTCTAACAAAAACACTAAAAGGTAGCTACCATTATTCTTCCCACTTTACACGTGAGGAAAGTGAGGCTGAGAAAGTTACTTGCAAAAGTTACACAAATAGTAAGTTTCAGAGGAAGGATTAAACCTAAAACTGCCTGAATCCGAAGTCCCATCTCTTTCTGCCACACCCCAGCGCCTGCCTCCTCTGCAGACAGCAGTGTGATTACACTGGTTCTCTCTATCCAGGAGAAAGTGTGTGCCACGAGACAACACATTCTCTGCTGTCCCTCTGAATTGTATATTTTGTCATATACAGTAACTCGGCTCTCTCTGTGGTGATTATAGTTTAAGACAAAATGAGCGTATACAATGAGTCTAGGAAAAATTGTTTATTTTTCTGAGATGAAACAAGTCATCCTTTTTTTTAACTCACACTTTAAATACTGATTATCAAAGTCAACACAGGAAAAATATTGGCTGGATCTTTAACTTCGCATTGAAATGTAGACTGTTTGGCAATTCAAACATATTTTCAATTTTCCAGTGAATTTCGATAACCTAGTTCAAGGTAAAAACAAATTACCCTTAAAGTTAATAAGCCTTTAGCCGTGATAACAGAATGGAAAACCAAATCTTTTCATTTTTCTTTCAAGTTGTTCCTGACATCTTTCTTTCCACCTTCACTGACTGCAGCTTAATCTAGACCTTGACTACCACACCGCTGATCACAGACACAGTCTTCTAGCTGACCTTGAGTCAAGTATTCCGTGCTCCCCACCCCCCCAAACTATACCTCTGTCAGCTCGGGCTTCTGTCCCTCTATAAATATTGGTTAAATTGAACTGATCAAAACTCTAGGATCACTCAAGATTTTTGTTTTTCCTAAATCAAGGCTAAACTCTCCACTGTGGCTCTGAAGACTCTCAACAACCTGGTACAGTCATTTTCACCAAACCTTTCTTGCTACTAACCTTGGGGAAATGTTCATGCTCCAGCCCAGTCAGAGCACCGCTCCCAACACCAAGGTCAAAAGAGTGGTCTCTGCAACCAGACTGTCATACCCTATCACTTACGTGTTGTGTGTCATTGGTCATGTCATTTAACTTCTCTATGCCTCAAGTTCCTCAACTCTTACATAAGATAAAAAACAGTATTTACCCTATGAAATACCTGACTAGTACACCACAAATCTGCCCAGGTCATAAAAAACAAGGAAAGACTAAGAAACTGTCAAAGACAAGAGGAGACTAAGGAAACTTGACACCTAAACGTGATGTGGTACATCAGATTGGATCCTGGAAGAGAAAAAGGACACGAGTGGAAAAACTGGTGCTATCTGAATAAAGTCCAAAGATTAATTAATAGCAATGTACCAATGTTGGCTTCTTAGTTTTGACAAAGGCACAATGGTGTTATAAGATATTATCATTAAGGGGAACTGAGTGAGGGGTGTACAGGAACACTGTGCTATCTTTGCAAACTTTCCATAAATCTAAAATTATTCAAAACTAAAAAGCTAAATTAAAAAAGAAGTATGTACCTCTTAAAGCTGTAGTGGAGATTCAATTAGCCAAAACATGCCCAGCCCTTAGAACACTGTGTGCTGACTGTCAACCTCCAAGTCTACCTTTTCATCCTCTCTGCTGCTGAGGTGAGGCGCTGTTTTTCTACTGGATTCCACCAACAGAGGGCGCTGGAAGGAGACTGTAAGGCCTGAGGAAGAAAGAAGGGTCTTGCCCCAGCATCAGTCTCTTATCTGGCAGCAGCAGTAGGTTCTAGTCCTCAGCATCTGTCCACACTCTGAAAAACAGCATCATTGCACCTCCTCAGAAACACCAGCATCAGCAAGAGAGTGACTTGCGGCTCCCTCCCACAAAGGTCTGAACCCTGGCCCCCTGGGGCCTCTCCTGTGAGCTTCTGCGATAAGAGCACCAGCTGGGTGGTACCTGGGGTCTGAGCCCAGATCTGCAGGACCACTCTCCCAAGTCATAGTTTCAGTTAACCCCAACTTCCTCTCTTCCTTCCCAGCCCTAGCGCTGGTAGTTGCTTCTTGTGTTTGTTACCTCGGTTTTCCTTTTTCGCTTTTTCAGTTCTCCAATATCTATTTAACGAATTCCCTATCTTAAAATTCTCTCTGTTAAAATATCTTGTGTGAGGGTTGGTTTGTTTGCTTGTTTTCCTGACTAAATTTGCTATGGAAGCATTCCATAAATGCTGGTGACCATTATTTTCCAACCTTTTTTCCCTAAATATGTATTCCATGTGTTTCAGCTTCCAGACTTCACCCCATAATCCAGGATTGATACTAGGGACTGGGGAAACCAAGAAAAATAAGTCACAGGCCCTGCTTTCAAGGAGATTACATTCTAGTAAAGAGAATGAACAAGTATACAAAAAAATGCAGCAAAGTGTTATGGGTGGATATGAGGTGTAACAGAGGCAAAAGAGCATGGGGCCAATTCTTTTAGGGGCAGGGTTGAGAGTATGGGCAGATCAGTGTCATAGGAGAAATCATTGTTTTCCTTACCCAAAATGCACTTATCTCTTTTCTAAGCATTTCTGATCAAAACAGCTTAATCCAAAGCCCCCACGAAGGCTTCTTTGATCATTTCAGCCTTCTTTTGTTGCATCTCCTCTTGTGGAAATTCTCACAGTACCGAGAAGAGGAATTGCCATTTATTAGAGAACTCTATTGTGCCATACACAATGCTGAATAATTTACACAAGCAATTCTCATTTAATCTTTACTTAACTTTGTAACAACACTATGGTAGGCGATTATGATTTTCCCCAAATTTGGGAAATCACCCTTGATTCCTTTTTTTAAAAAAAGATTTTATTTTTTCTTTTTCTCCCAAAGCTCCCTGGTACAGAGCTATGTATATTTTAGTTGTGGGTCCTTCTAGTTGTGGCATGTGGGATGCCGCCTCAGCATGGCTTGATGAGCAGTGCCATGTCCGTGCCCAGGATTTGAACCGGCAAAACCCTGCGCCGCCGAAGCAGAGTTGCGAACTTAACCACTCAGCCACGGGGCCAGCCCCTCACCCTTGATTCTTAACACTCAGCAGTGATGACTTGTAAGAACAAACTCTGGTTGGTAAAGAAGAGGAAAGTCAGGGTAGATACTGATGTGTCTACCCATGATTAAGTGGAGAACCTACACTGACACCATTTTGAAACTGCAACAGGAAGCAAGTTTGAATGTAGCAACACAACCAAACAAAACTGAAGAAGAGCTCATCCTGTGGCTGATAAATAAGAAGTGAGTTATTTGTATGGGGTTATACAAACAACAACAAGGAAACATTCTGATGGATGGAAGCCATGTTCTCTGAGACAGGAGGATATAAAAGACCCACAGAGGACAACTTTGTAGAAGAAAATCTTCCTTTGCAACAAAAATCTACCTGATCACTGTCACTATGTCTTGCTGTGATTCTTGTCTCCAAGGATGCTGCACCATCCCCACTGGCCCTGCTGCCACCATCTGCTCCTCTAGGGTATGCTGTCAATGTGGAGTCTGCCTGCCGAGCACCTGCCCACACGAGATCAGCCTCCTTCAGCCCACCTGCTGTGATGCCTGCCCCCCACCCTGTTGCGTGCCTGACTCCTACGTGCCATCTTGTTGGCTGCTCAACAGCTGCCACCCTACTCCAAACCTGAGCCGGATCTCTGTCACAACTTGCGTCCAGCCCTGTGAGTGTGAAGCACCTTGCTGCTAGCTAAAGAGGTTTCAAAGAGCTTGCTCACCTTGCCCTGAGGGGCTGCAATAGTCTTTAAGGGCTGCTCAGCAAATGGCCTTTAATTAGACACCCTGGAAGAAAATGCTCTGGCCCTGTGCCTCCAGTTTTGCAGAAGTGTTCTTTCTATGTTCTAAACAACGATTTCAAACGAGAAGTGGAAAAAAATGCTATCATGGAACTCCTTATTTTAAGACTAAATAAACAGCACTGCTCCGCAAACCATGTACTGTCTCGACGCTTAATTCTATAATTACCCAACGACTCTTGACACACGCAAGCGTCATGAACCTGTAAATATGTCCAGCAGAATTACACTTTCTGATGACATCAACACAAATCTCATAGCCAAAAAGAGGCCTCACAACTTAGAGAAAATAAAATATATTAATGTAATATAATGGATAATAAAATATATTAAGCTCTAAGCTTGGAATCATTTTAAGTTACGAGGTCAGCCCCTACTTTTAATTTTAATTTTTTCCCTGCTTCTTTAAGTAACTCACATACGTTCTTAAAGAGGCTGAGAAGCTGGCAGTTGGAGATCAGCACACTCATAGAAGGGACCCCAAAGACTGAGGGGAGCCATATTTTTTCATTGTCTCATTTAGGTGAAGCTTTGAATGTAAAACTGTTTTGACACCCCTAAAGCACTTCACAAAGGAAATTAATCACTCTGCTAATGTAAAGGGTTATTATTATTATAAGGGACTATTCTGAAAATAAATACATACTTTTTTCCATTCTAATCTGTAATTTAATCCAATTCAATAAACATTTATCAAGTACTTACTATGCTCCACGTGTTGTCCTGGGTGCTTGACAGAGACAAAGACTAAGACATGATTCTCACTTTCAAGGAGTTGGCATTGGAGTGAGGAAGACAAATACAAATGATAAACTATGATATATAGCGGAATGAAATGAGGTCCAAATTAAAAGATACACAGTACACTCTGTGAGAGCAGAGAAAAGAATGAAAACATCTAGAGGAGCGATCTAAAGTTTCTTTATGAAGGACAG
This sequence comes from Equus asinus, assembly GCF_041296235.1. Taxonomy (NCBI): domain Eukaryota; kingdom Metazoa; phylum Chordata; class Mammalia; order Perissodactyla; family Equidae; genus Equus; species Equus asinus. The sequence goes on along the minus strand of NC_091802.1, from coordinate 40,575,028 downwards.
AGTTAAGCTGATGCTTGAGGGATGAGTAGGGTTTGAGAAGTAGAGAATTGAGGACAAAAGAGCATGATCATGGTCACCGTGACATGGACAACGTGATCATGGTCACCAATGTGTAAGGTACCGAGGAGATGCCGACCTTCATTTTTACTTGATGCACATTAGGATAAATATCAATATTTAAACAAAAACCATACCAACTGCACTAACAAGTTCTTCTTCTTGTACACTGCGTGAGGCTTACTCATCGATGACATTTACGATTTTCCACTGATTTGTTTGAGCAGTGCGTTCTTCTCCTTTAAAAGGCCAAATTGGTTTTGTAGCAATGTCTCCTCAGAAACAGCCCACCAAAGAATCTGTACTTTGTGTTTATTCAACAACCATGTGTCCTCCAACAGATTATGCAATTTAGATTCTACTATCTGAATAGTTTTATGCTGATCGTGACAAAGTATGCTAATGTTGGAACCATAGAATATTACCACTCTCCAATTATTTGGCCCAACTTTCTCATCTGCCAACCTCCAGTAAGGCAACAAGGTCAACTGAGGTGAAGAATGTTGTATCAGGCATTCCTCAAAGGAGTTTACAACCTGATTGAAGATCCAAGATATGAAAACAAACAAAGATGCAAAGTGGAGGGTAAGTCAGCAAAAAAAAGTGATTTCTATGAATGCCATAGTTCTAAATCACGTTGGATCCCTGTCTAGAACCAACTGTTATTTTGTGAATCTTATGATTTCTCCTTTGAGTTCCTGTTTTACCTTATTTTAAAGTAAATATATCATTCGTGTGAAAATGAAAGAAAATTGAGGTGATTTTCTTTTAATGGTGCATTTAACAAAAGACACCAACTGGGTGGAGATTTCCTTCCAGTGAATTTACACTTTGACTCGCCACAAGATTGGCGTAACTGTGAGAAACAAAGTTTCTCAACAAACAAACTCATAGAGTAATAAAACCTTTGGAAACTCACAATACATTTATTTAAAATAATGACAAGAGTTTTCATCTTATTTTAGTCTGGCCACCTTGCTTGCACAATAGAGCCTGAATTATATCATCAATAAATAAGGCAAATATGCCTGAGATGCACGTAGTCACATACAACATTCATCTATAAGTAGTCATGTCCTTGTTGACTTTATTGAGTAGAAAATGATCCAATTAATCATTTGAGTTGCGTGTTCAGAAATTAGTAATTAAAAATCACGTTATGCATATTATTTTAAATTAAGAGGAAAAAAACAAGGATAAGAATTTAGCTTCTGAAACTATAGCTGAATCGTCGCTTGGACTGATTATCCATACTTTGTGAAAGGTTCATTCCAGGACCTTGTAAAGATAAAGTCATCTTATGACATGTCAATGAGTCAAAAACATGGTTACTTTAATAAGGGCAGGAGCTCTAATGAACAAGTAAATACCAAACTGGTTAGAGAATCTTAGTGAAAAAGGGTGCCATAAACAAAAATGAAAGGAAGCCTTCTGGTTGGACCAACATCCAATGGGGAGAGTATATAAGAGCCCCAAAGCAAGAGGAGACATTTGCATCTCAGAAACCTCATCTTTCCTTCCAAGAAACCAAAAGCAAACCAGATTCCCACTGCCATGGTTTGCTGTGCTCCCCGCTGCTGCAGTGTCCCCACCGGCCCCGCCACCACCATCTGCTCCTCTGACAGATGCTGCCGGTGTGGAGTCTGCCTGCCCAGCACCTGCCCACACACCGTTTGGTTACTGGAGCCAACCTGCTGTGACAACTGTCCCCCACCTTGCCACATTCCTCAGCCCTGTGTGCCCACCTGCTTCCTGCTCAACTCCTCCCAGCCCACCCCAGGCCTGGAGACCCTCAACCTCACAACCTTCACCCAGCCCAGCTGCGAGCCCTGCATCCCAAGATGCTGCTGACCGATGGCTGCTTTGTTCACTGCCTGACCATGAAGAACCCAGAAGCTGTCTATTCAGGATTCACTTGCCTCAGCAGTTCATCTGATATTGAGACAGCCCAGAGGTTCCAGATATGGAAAACCTAGCTTTCATTCTAATGGAAAGAAAATCAAGAAATTTTTTATGGTTATTTGGCTGAATAACCATTTGGTTCATTTGGGCAAGTGAATGTCATCTATTATCAAACTACTATTGTAATCTATAAGACCTTAGACTATATTTTCTTGGTCATATTTCTTCTTGGATCCCATTTCTTGTATTGGGCATTTTCATAGAGAAAAAAATTTCTTGATGAGTTTTCCAATAAACTTTGTTTCTCTGGCAAGATGTGTTCTTTGTTTATGTTAGAGGTTTTGGTATATTTTTTTCATTTAAAAAAAGGTAAAGATAAGACGACGTTTTTTAATTTTTCAAAAAAGAATCTACTAGGGTCCGGTCCCATGGCTGAGTGGTTAAGCTTCCACATACTCCATTTTGTTCGCAGGTTCAGATCCCGGGCACGGACTGCTCCACTCACCAGTCATGTTGTGGAGGGGTCCAACATACAAAAAATAGAGAAGGATTGGCATGGATATTGGCTCAGGGCCAATCTTCCTCAAGCAAAAAAAGAGGATGATTTGCAGTGGATGTTAGTTAGAGGCAGGTCTTCCTCAGCAAAAAAAAAGAATCTATTAGAGGAATGAGTGGAACTAGCTTACTAACATGGTTTGCTAACTTTAAGTTGGTTATCTTTTATGCTCACCTTCTCTTCTCCTCTTCGTCAGACAAATACAATTTTGGGGTAAGCCAACATTTATTTACCTACACTTTGCTAGGTAAATCCATGCGTTAACTCTTGTAATCCTTAAAACAGCCCTAATCGATAAGAAAAATGAAGCTTTAACAGTTATTCAACATTCTCAAAGTCATAAAGTTAGTTGCTAAGAAAACCAGAATTCAGCTCCTTGTACGTCTGACTTTAAAGCTCACTTCTTTCTACCACATCACAGAGCCTCCAATGCTAATAGAGCCAGAAGCTTAATGAACACAGTTATGACATTAACTTAAAATGTGCAAGAGAAATGAAAAATGTAAAACTCTTTAACAAAATTATCACATCCAATTGTAAAAGAGAAGGATATATTGGTTCATAGATTAAAAGTGGCAAGTATTCAATTCTAAGGTCAGGATCGTTTAGTGTGTCTACCAATTTTGGCTTCATCTTCCCTTAGAGAGATGTTACAGTGGTCAACTGCAGCAGCAGGACAGTGGGGATATATCTCTCCTGGCCACCAGGTCGGCACGGAAGTTCTACCCCAGCAATCACTAGAATGCCAATACTTTTCAGGTGATAGGCTGGGAACTAGAGCTAAAACTCTGATTAAACATGATTTAATCTATTACTTCATTTCACCAACCTACTTAATTTTACCTTGAGTGGATTATCCTTTTCCCAACCTTAGAAAGATGATGCATATGTATTATATATGTAATGTGTACATCTATCCAATACATATATACAAATACAGTACATTTATGTGTATAATATAAATATAAAGACACAATGCCTTTAAATGACCTGTTTTTAAATGTCCTCAGTATGTCTGTCAGTCTCTCCACCCAGGGGTTTCTCAGGGGATCCCACAGGCTTATTAGTAGCTCAACGTTGAATGAACAGAACTTGGAAGCCATGGGGTAGATGGGACACGACCTAGGATAGTGTCAACAGGGGATGTAGTCCATTTATTATTCACTTGGTCAATATTTCTTTTTTTTTTCTTTTTTTTTTTATTAATGTTATGATAGATTACAACCATGTGAGATTTCAGTTGTACATTTTTGTTAGTCATGTTGTGGGTACACCACTTCCCCCTCCGTACCCTCCCCCCACCCCCCCTTTTCCCTGGTAACCACCGATCAGATCTCCTTCTCAATATACTAATTTCCACCTATGAGTGGAGTCATATAGAGTTCGTCTTTCTCTGACTGACTTATTTCGCTTAACATAATTTGGCCAATATTTCTTGAGTGCTTCCTCTGTGCCAGGCTCCATATCCATGCGAGGAGTATAAATACTAAAAAAAAAAAAGTTATTACCTGAAGTGCCCTCAAGTTTCTCTCAAATCTGGTGAAGGAGACAGACAAGTTATTATAATCACAATACATGTGTTCTCTCTATATTGTATGAATATAATTATAATGCCATGTGATTTCTGCTGAGACTGAGATGTGAGCAGCATGCCAGGGAAGCACACAGAAAGAGTAACTAAAACCTGGACTTGCTGACTCAGTGTCAGGGTGAGGGATGGTTCTGGAAAGCCTCCGAGCTACCCAGGCTAAGCAGTAAAAGATGATGAGGGGGCCAGCCCCGTGGCATAGTGGTTAAGTTCGGCGTACTCCCCTCCAGCAGCCCGGGTTCATGGGTCAGATCCTGGGCATGGACTTACTCCACCCACCAGCCATGCTGTGGAGGTATCCCACATCTAAAGTGGAGGAAAATTGGCACAGATCTTAGCTTGGGACTAATCTTCTTCAAGCAGAAAGAGAGGAAGATTGGCAAAAGATGTTAGCTCAGGGTCAATCTTCCTCAGCAAAAAAATAAAAAATAAAATAAAAGATCATGAGGCAGAAGAGGTGTGGAGTGGTTGTTCCAGACAGAAGAGCAGCTTACTAACTCAGGGATGCACTGAAGATGGGAGAGGATGAGGAGTGGAGGAGAGAAATGCAAAGACACTGAGGTGGAGCTCCCCAGGCAAAGGGGTTTAGACTGAAACCCCGAAGCACTGAGAGATTTGACACAGGAGACTAACAACCATATTTTACTTCTAACTATTTCTTTTTATTATCAATCTTTAATTTGTCTTCATTGTCATAGCTACCCCCGCTAACCATAGAAAAATATAATTAAAACTGGCAAGTTCTTGGACGTGTGTGTGTGTGTGTATAGATTTTCATCACTTGGAAAATTTACCATCTAACCAAGAATTATCATGTTTTTCCTGCATTTGCTTAAAGGAAAAAGGTACCCTTTGTTTCTAAAAAAAAAAAATATGTTTAGTATCTCCGACACATATTTTAAACTCCCATTTTAGATGACATAAAAGGTAACTCAATCCCAATAGGTCATAAATTTTGTTTTTAACAAGTCAGTCACCAGGCCATCTAAGGCAAATTATCTCACCTCACTACCCTAATTTATAAACAAAATAGTGTTATTCCCAAGTCTCTTAGACCATTGGAGAGAATAAGTTTTAATAAAGTACTGCAAGCTTTTTCAATAAAAGAGATGAGTTTATTATCATAAACTTGTTATTTTACAACTGGTTCTAATCTGTAAACTTAAGTCTTATTTATAATTATGGAAACATTCTATATGGAACAGTAACAATTCCTTTATCCTTAGAAGATTGACTCAAAGTAACATTGCATTCTAAACAAGAAATTGTATCTTTCTTTCCATAAAATTCTAATTTGTGAGAGTCTGCAAGCCCCTTTGTAATGTTTTTCTTAAAATGTCGAAATAATCTCCTTCTGCTTATTGTTTTTTTGCTCTTAGAACTCAGTCTTTTTCCTTCTTATCATAACATATAATAATAGTAATTTATACTAATATAGTATGTGTGTGATAAACCTTCCACCAGCCTCTAAGTTCCGGGAGGGAAAGGATGGTGTTTATTTTGTTCACTGCTGTATATCCAACATTTATCCCGGTGCCTGACACGTAGTAACCGCTCAATAAATGTAATAAATGTCTACTGAATTATTTTAAAAATACCGACAATATTAATCAGTCCTAAGTAAAAGTAAAAATTTGGCAGGTATTCACTCAAAGATAAATCTGTTTGGAGTCCAGGAACGCCAGCAGAGATCACAAATGCTTTCTTCCAAGGAGAGCCACAGAGAACTTTTTTAGAATGTGAAAATTATTAATTTCTGTGCTAGCCGTTTCCTCAGAATGTATGTGTAAAGTTTTAGATAAATGTTTGCTCTTTCCTATAAGGTCGCTCTTTTACTTATTTCCAGCCATTTTTTTCTCCTGTGGACTATATTTCTTTCCCCTTTCCCTTACTTTGAGTTTGATCTGCAACTTACATGGATAATGATAATAATTTATCGTTGTGTAGCACTTTGTGGCTATCTATGGACTTTCACCCATTTTATCTCACGGGAGCCTCACAATCATCTTCTGAGTGGAAGAACGTAGATATTATTACCCTTGTTTTGCAGAGGAGAAAGATAAGGCTCCAAAGAGTGAATTATTTGCCATAACAAGGCAGGTAACTCACAAGCAGGACTGGAACCAGTAAAGAGCTCTTCTGACTCCGAATGTGGGCCTCTCGATTCTGCACCCCCTCCTAAAAACCACACAGACATGCCCACCATCACGCTCTCATACACAGGCCTACTTAAAGGAGGAGATGGGAAGAAAATGAGAAGAACTGGGGCTTGAAGGATGAGTGAGTCAAAGTTGAGTAGAAATTGTTTGGGGCGCGGGACGATCCTGGAGAGGAGTGCACTCTGCGCTCCCTCTCACGTACTGAATGAGGCCTGAAGCCCACATGGTGCACGGGAACCGGGGTCCGGATCTTTCCTGTAAGGTCACATTTGATTTGGGGAGAAAATGCAGTACACTGAAAACAAACCAAAAAAGCAGTGAATGAATCAAACGTGGACAGATTACTCTAGCTTTGGCCCATAACTTCACTTTCCACTGGTAGCAATTTCATTTGAATTTTAGTAGTGTGGTCTTAAAGTATTCTTCTACTTAGTGTGTAGACATAAGCTAAAAATTCAATTTTCCCACACTGAGCCATGAAGGAAAGAAAGCAAGTCAGTCCTATAAACGGCCAATGCACGTATGAAAGAATGTTTTGACCTAACTAGTTATAAAAAATACAAATACAACAATAATGAAATTTCATTTTTCATCCAGCAAATTGGCAAACACTTTTAAAATAAAATATCCATCAAAAGTATAAGGAAATAGGAATTCTCAAACACAGCTAGTGGGAATACATAATTAGAAAAAAATAGGTAAACAGAACCGTGCTAGAGGGCTATACGGCAACGAATCTCAAGGGCATTAAAATGCTGTTAATCAAAACTTTCTCCAATAATTCTACCCAATAATTATTTCTGTTTCTGAAATAACCAGAAGTGTGCGTAAAGAATTATATACACAGTTGTTCTCCGTTGCCACAATTATCATAAAGTTGAAAAAAACCTAAATGATTAATAACGTGAAATTTTTACGTAACTTAGAAGTAGAACTATATGATGAGTGCTAGGAAACATTAAAACTAACATTATCAAACATACTTAAGATTACAAGATATTGAAAATATATACATTCAAACAAAAAAGCAAGTTATAGAACAGTAGGTACAATATGATTCCAGTAATGTAATAAAATGATAAACAAATGTATAGAAAAATGACTAAAGGGATATATGTAAATATTAATAGAGAACTTCTCTTGATGATTATGGATGAGTTGTTTTCTTCACACTTTCCTTTATTATCCAAATTTCTTTAATGAATATGTAATGTTTTATAGTAAGAAATAGAATAATAAGTGTTTCTTTAGAATTCTGCCTATATTTCTCAATAGCATATTTCTCCATGTTAATGTAAGTTTGATCCTCATAAATCCAAAGCTAAACTAATATATTATATATCAATTATATCTCGATGAAAAAGAAATTAATTTTTTAAAGTCCCAAAGCTAAAAGAGTTACTAAAATTAAGCTCAACTCTTTAAAACAAGAATGCTTCATCAGACCAATTGATAACAGATAAAAGTAAAGAGAATAAAAATCGACCAGTACTAGAGAAAAGATGTACATACTATGGGTGTATTGTCATGCATTATTCCCCAGCAGGATTGGTGTTGGAATTATAATAGCAGAAGCCTTTGGTGATAAGTCATAAAGCTTGTGTTCCAGTGACAAATAGCAAGAGTAATCAGTTCCGATTTAGCAAGGAACTCAAATAAATGTTAATTAGGAGAATAGAGACTCTTTGTAAGCATCTCAATGTCAAACCAATCAAAGGATAATGGGTACACTAATGTAAACAAGAACCAGGAAAGAAGCCTTCTGGTTGGGCCGACACCCACTGGGGAGAGTATATAAGATCCCCAGAGCAAGGGGAGGCATTCACACCTCAGAAGCCTCTGTCTTAGAACCAAACCAATAAAAACACAGATTCCCACCGCCATGGTTTGCTGTGCTCCCCGCTGCTGCAGTGTCCCCACCGGCCCCGCCACCACCATCTGCTCCTCTGACAGATGCTGCCGGTGTGGAGTCTGCCTGCCCAGCACCTGCCCACACACCGTTTGGTTACTGGAGCCAACCTGCTGTGACAACTGTCCCCCACCTTGCCACATTCCTCAGCCCTGTGTGCCCACCTGCTTCCTGCTCAACTCCTCCCAGCCCACCCCAGGCCTGGAGACCCTCAACCTCACAACCTTCACCCAGCCCAGCTGTGAGCCCTGCATCCCAAGATGCTGCTGACCGACGGCTGCTTTGCTCAGTGCCTGACATTGAAAGAATCAACCCAGAAGCCTTGGTGTTCACCTGTCTCAGCACCTGCAACTAAGTGATTCTGCTTTTGAAATTGGGAAAAGGATGACACTATCATTGACAACCCCCTAGAAAAAGAAACCAAGAGAATTTCAATGGTCACGTAGCAGAAATCAGCAATCAAAGGCAATTTGAGCAGGTGGATGCCTATCGGCTTTCCAAAGTTGTTCAATTCCTTCATATTAAAGTGTATCTTTCTGTGGGTGCTTTGGGAATTCTGTTTTCAGTCTTGGGTTCTATCTTTCTGGAAATTGAGGAGCCTCTTCATGATCATCCTAATAAATTTTATGTCTCTGGCATAGCACAAATGTCTACAATTACTTGTGTTTGTTTCTCTTAATTCATTAAATGTATTTCTTAACTCCAAAAGTCAGCATTTTAGGAAAAACTGAGAATATCTGCAAAACTGAAAATGGTGGCAGTTCAGACAGATATTTCTTGCTTTTATTTTTCTTACTGGTTTAAGAAAACTAAATGGCCTTGCATAGAAGATGATCCAGTGTGTCAGCATACTTGAAAGTAGACTTTCACTGACTAGTCTTCCTAAAAAATGGTTTAAGGTAGGTTGGGAAATACTGAACATGATCCAAAGACAAAATATGACATAATATATCAACTAATCCAGGTGACCTTATCTATTTATGCAAAAAGTTAATAACATAATAATGTCATTATTTATTCAATAAACATTTATTAAACACTTACTATGTGCTTTGTATTTTATTGTCCTTGCTCAAAATGAGCTGACTGTCTGGCAGGTGAGGCAGACACATACGCAATGCCCATTCATTCCTTCATATAATTGACAATTATTTATTGAATGCTAGGCATTGCATTATAATAAAAAATACAAGTGCTCTACCAGTAGCATTAGTAAAGTGCTGTGGTACTATAAAATTAAGAACAATTAAGAAATTAAGATTGCTGTCACACTGATAAAGAGAAGAAAGACATACTCAGAGACAAATTGACTGGAACTGGTGGTCAAAGGGCTGTACGAGAGAAGACGGTGTCACAAAAAGACTAGGGAGTGGGGTTCTGTCACTAATCGAGCACAGGAGGAGAGAATTAAAAAGGGAAATACAGTGTTCTGCTCTAGACGTGTCAAGTTTGAGGCACAAGTGGCATATCTAGATGAAGTTTAGGCAGCTGGAATTTGCACAACAGTGTTCTAGAAAGGAAGAAGATGTATGAGGGAAGGTGCAGAAGTCTGTGTAAAAGTTCTTATCGAGTACTTGCCGAGGGCTGGGTTGCACACACGCAGGGTGAAATCCCAGGAGGCTAGAAGAAATTGGCTGCTGGGGGATACAGAGCTGAATGGAGATACCAGAAGTCATTCTATACCAACAGACATCAATGTTCCAGCCCATCCAGAGTGGACAAAGCTCTCTGAGTACCTCATGCATTGAACCGATGTTCCAGAAGAACACACCAAATGAACAAGGATCACAACCCTAAATAAAGAACACACCAAATTACACCTGTCCCAGAAAAGTCTAAAACCAAGGCTGAGAGGATCAAGAGGATATTCCAGTGATTTAAGTTCCTGTCAGAACAAAACTCAACCCTCAAAACTCTACAACATAATCATGACTTCCTAAAATAGATCATCCAGAATGATCAGCATACAATTAAAAATTGCCAGATGTGTGAAGAAGCAGGAAAACGTCACCTATAATTAAGAGAAAAAGCAGCCAATAAAAACAGGTCCATAGATACATAGATGTTAGAATTAGCAGACAAAGATTTAAAAATAGTTATTATAAATATCTTCAGGGATTTAAAGAAAAAGATGAACAAGATGTGAAAGGAAAAGTGTGGACAAGATGAAGAATCTCACCAGAAAGTGAGATTTTAAATTTTTATTTAATAAATTGATAATAAATTAAATTTAAATTTAAATTATTTAAGTTGAGTAAGAGAGAAGCAAATGAAACTCCTAGAACCAAAGAGCATAATCTGAAACAAAGAATTCAATAGATGGCCTTAATAGCAGGGTGGAAACTGCCAATTAGGGGTGAAGTCAATGAATTAAGACAGCTCAAAATAATCTTAAGATTGATCAAAATTATCAAAACTCAACATAGAGAGGAAAAAAAATTAAACTTTTTTAATTTAACTGTTTTTGTTTAAACAGAACCCGAGCAGCTTGTGGCACAGTATCATGTGGTTCAACATACATGAAATCGGAGTTCTGGAATGAAAGAAGAAAGTGGGGCAGAGAAACTGGGGGCTGCGGGGGAAGGCTGAAATTTTTCCAAGTTTAGTGATATATTTTATTAACCTACAAATTCAAGAATCTCAACAAACTCCAAGCAGGATAAACACAGCCTAAACACACACATACACGTCCCACCTAGATATACTATAGCTGCTAAATAGCAAAGATCACTGGAGTATCTTGAAAGAAGTTAGAGGGAAAAATACACATTAAACAGAAGGGAGCAAAGAGAAACAGGCTGTCTGACTACTATTCAGATAAAATGGAGGTCAGAGGACAATCAAACCTCATTTCCAAGGTCTTAAAAGAAAAAAAAAGTATTAACCCAGAATTCTGTAGTTTGCAAAACACAATGTTCAAAACTGGTGGAAAAATGGAAACATTTCTAGATAAATAAAACTGATAAAAAGTGTCATCTGAAAGCCTACACTATGAGAAACACTGAAGGAAGTCCTTTTGGATTAAAAGAGTAAATTATAGCAGATGAAATCTCAGACCTACAGGGAGCTTTAAAGAACACTGGGAAAGGTAAGTGCAGAGGGACAGTACAGAAAGTATCGTCAAGTGGCATTTACTTTCTCCTGGATAAACAGCCCGTGAAAATAGGCAAAAGACTTGAATAGTTGCTTCACAAAAGAAGATACCCAAATGGCCGATAAAAGCATGAAAAGTTGTTCAACATCATTAGTCCTTAGAGAAATGTAAATTAATCTGTGAGATAACACTTTACACTGACCAAAAATGTCTATAATTGAAATGTCTGACAGCATCAAATGTTGGTGAAGATACAGAAGAACGAAATCTCTTACACATTATTGGTAAGAGTATAAAATAGTATAATCATTTTGGAAAAAAGTCTGGTAGTTTCTTATAAAAAGAAACAAATAACTACTCTATGACTCAACCATTCTACTCCTAGATATTTACCCAAGAGAAATGAAAATATATATCCCAAAAATATTTGTATAAGAATGGCTATAGAAGTTTTGTTCATAATAGCCTCAAACAAGAAATGACCCAAATGTTCTTCCAAGGGAGAATGCACAAATAAATTGTAGCATATTCATACAGTGTGATGAAAATAGTAATAGATGTTCATGGATTGAGGTATATGGGGAAACCATTCTGGTTTAAACCTGATTTGGCCTATAGTTGTTTTTCCCGGAGCAGCCTGACTTATGGCCTGTCAAACATGCATTGTACATCTGCTTTAAACATTAGACACTATCCCGATGCAAAGGATGCACTCTTTGAAGAGAGGGATGAACACCTCCCTTCCTCTGATGTCAGTACCAGTACTCTTTTGAAGATAAGTTTTTCTTCCCAGAAAACAGAGTCAGGTCGATCTGCTGTCTACCTGTGAAACTGCAGCAAAATACCTCCTCACGACTTTGAGAAAGAAATCTATCCCTGTCATGTTTGATGCACGTTTTTTGTTCTGAAATTTTCTATAATCATGCTGCAAACCACACTTCTCCAGAACGCTTTCTCCCCTTGTGGAGACCACCTTCTCGGCTCAGGTAAAATTCACCTTATCTCTCCTATCTACTGAGTGGTTAATGGTTATCTGCATTGACAAATGAAATACTCCTCAGCAATTAAAGAAGAAAGAACAAACTGCTGGTGCGAGTGGCAACATGGATGAATTAAAAACTATGATTTTGAGTGAAAGAAACCAGACTCAAAAATGTGCACACTGTGTGATTTGCTAATGAAGTTCACAAATAGAGAGTACCAATCTATAGTGATAGGAATCAGCACAGTGTTTACCTTTGGGAGGTGGGGATTGGTGAAAATGGGCACGAGGGAACATTCTGGTGTCATGGAAATGTTAGGTATCTTGACTGGGGTGATGGTTACATAGGTATATGCATTTGTCAAAACTGTGTTTCACTAGGGGCTGGCCCCGTGGCCGAGTGGTTAAGTTCGCGCGCTCCGCTGCAGGCGGCCCAGTGTTTCGTTGGTTCGAATCCTGGGCGCGGACATGGCACTGCTCATCAAACCACGCTGAGGCAGCGTCCCACATGCCACAACTAGAAGGACCCCAACGAAGAATATACAACTATGTACCAGGGGGCTTTGGGGAGAAAAAGGAAAAAATAAAATCTTTAAAAACAAAAAAACAAAAAAACAAAAAAAAACCTGTGTTGCACTATATGTAAGTTTTATCTCAAGAAAAAATTGGAGGAACAAAAACAATATGTATTTGACAATTATGGAGTCATTGAGGACCAAGATTCATCAACTGGAGATCTTACACTAGCATCACAATTTACTGTTTATAAAGTGAAAGATATTCATATTGTTTATTTCTTGACTACGATATACAGTACAAGTGACAAGTAGTATTTTTCCCACTTTACAGTGAGGACTAAAGCCCAAAGGGGCTGCATGACTAGATGAAGACAATACAGCTAGCACGCAACAGCACTGGAACTAGAATATAAATATTACGTCCACTAGGACAGTGTTCTTTGTCCTCCACCAATTTTCCCTGTCCTTGAGTGTTAAATTCTTTTCATAAGGAATCATGTGTCAAAACAATCTGTATTAAGCCCAGTGATTACACTTTTAGCAAACATTTATTAAGGGCCTATTATATTGTGTCCTAAGTGCTGAGGGTAAGAAGACAAATAAGATACATCTGTCTTAAAGGAGACATCGTCCAAAATAAAGGCATAAACATAAAAATTTTAAACAATGTGACAATGTGCTATAGTAGAGGTGTGCGCAAAATGCTATGGAAAGAGCCTCCATCTCGACGTGAGGCGGTTGGGCGCCATGTCACAAGTCTTGACATGTGGGTTCACCCAGGAAAAGATGGTAGAAGAGCCTTAGGCCGAGGAAACAGCACCGACAGAGGCTGAAGGATGAGAAAGTATTAGGAAATCAGCCTAGAAAGGTAAATTGGCACCAGATTAAGGAAGATCATATTTGCCAAGCCAGGAAGTTTGGACTTCGTAAGTGGAGAGTGGCAAAAAAAGATTCCTATTTTACAAAAACGATTCTGGCAGCAGTAAGTGGATGTTCTGAGGTAAGGGCATATTACGAAATCAAACAACCATGACTGAAGCCAAGCAAAGTGAAATAGGTTATGCTTAACAATGGAGATGAAATTCACGAGAAAATCCAAAGACGCTACATGTCAAATCCGTAGCCATTCTGTCCTGCACCAGGGATTTCACCTGACGGAACTGCTGGTCTGGAACCCTCATCATAGAGTTTTATTCCCCAGTTCCAATATTTTAAATTTTCATGACATTTGGGTCTTCAAAAATAAATAAGAGAGGGGCCGGCCTGGTGGCATAGTGGTTAAGTTCACATGCTCCCCTTCAGCAGACCAGGGTTTATGGGTTTGGATCCTGGGCACGGACCTACACACCGCTCATCAAGCCATGCTGTGGCGGCATTCCACATACAAAATAGAGGAAGATGGGCACAGATGTTAGCTCAGTGACAATCTTCCTCAAGCAAAAAGAGGATTGGCAACAGATGTTAGCTCAGGACCAATCTTCCTCACCAAAAATAAATAAATAAGAGAAAACAGATTCCCTATCTCAGAATAAAAGCCTTCTGTAGCTTCCTTGCCCCTGCTCTGAAGTGTAATGAATGAGGGTTCAGTTTCCCGTGAGGCACAGGAAATGTGGGAAAGGCAAGTTTCAGGAAATCAAAGATCGTAACTCCAGGTCTTGATAACCAATTTATACTTTGGCCTGGAGTGCACAAATTATGCCCATCAGTTATGTAAAGTGACTTTTCAATTTGCACACAGGCAGATCTGGTTCAAACACACACACATACGCTTTAAACCCAGTACACACTTCACTCCTCCACCATGTGAGCACAGCAAGACCACAAAAAGCATTGCAAAGATTGCTAAACACACGGAACATTTTTATGGTGGTGGCACAAACAGATAAATGGCATTTAATGAGTTGCAACATTAATTTTAAAAGGAGACAATAAACAATTTTCAATGAACAGGATCAAAATCTGTGGAAATACTGTTTTCCATATTCATAATCATTTGTATCTATAATTTCTGATTGGCCAAATTTTCTTTCTTTCTTTTTTCTGACAAAAAGATGATGCTTCCTATGAAGATTTTCTGAAGCAAGCATTTTATCCTCCTAGCACATGGAAATGGTGTCCTTATTTAGTAACCTGAAGTTATGCTTCTTTTATGAGGCATAAAACTCTTTCTCAGCAAATAAACAGCACTAATGAATGTTGATATGAAAACTGGCACCAAACAGTGATAAAGAAAACATCCGGTGCATTCTGTAAATACCCATTTGGGGGCTATATAAAAGTCTCAGGAGGGAAGCAGACCTCTGGAGTCAGGCAATCAGAGTTTTGTAACTAGTCTTCGCTCTTCACATCTAATAGAATGACTTCTGATGGCTCCCCCACAGGCTGCCCTTCTGAGTCCTGTGCCAGGGCTTCTGATTGTGCAATTGCTTCCAGCTGCTCGCTGGAAACCACTTGTCTCCCCAACGCCTGTGCTGCATCCAGATTCCAGACCCCTAGCTTCCTGTCCCGGTCTCACTTGCCAGCCGGTTGCATCACGCCATGCCACTTTGCTGGGAGTTGTAATATTCCGTGCTTGGTGGGGAACTGTGCTTGGTGTGAGGATGGGGTGTTCAACAGCAATGAGAAGGAGACCATGCAGTTCCTGAATGACAGACTCGCCAACTACCTGGAGAAGGTGCGCGGCCTGGAGGAGATGAATGCAGAGCTGGAATGCAGGATCCGAGAGCAATGTGAAGAGGATGTCCCGTTGGTGTGCCCTGATTATCAGCGTTATTTTGACACGATTGAAGATCTCCAACAAAAGGTCTGGTGCCTCATTGCCCTGACTCCCCAGCTTCCCAATCTGTGATTTGCTTTATCTTTTTACGGGAAGAGGCCGTTCTACGGAAGAAGCCAGGGAAAGGGACTTCCCAGAGCGGATGTGATGTAGAGGGAAGGGCACTGGACTACGCGTCAGGAAATATCAGCACTAGCCCCAGTGCCGCCGCTACCTGAGTGACCATAATAAACTCGCTCACCTCTAAACTTTACCTTATCATGCAGAGCATGAGGAAAACCTGTTATATCTAAAATTATTTCTGTATGTAACACTGTACATCTATATTATTTTTAGTATAAGATATTGAAATGTCATTTTTTAATCATCTAATTTCACCTAATAATAATTTTCTTTTCTTACTGATGAATTTTTAATATCATGGCTGGGGATATGGTCATAATACAAACTACTTATGGAGAAAACTTTAACCGAGTTCAACCATCAAGGAACATGGCAAATGTTTTGGGTCATTAAAAAACTAAAGCTTCTTATTTCTCTATTTCGTATATACATTGGCACTGTTTTTTTAATAAAGTGACATAGTTAATAAGAAAAGTAAGCTGAAACTTATACTGTCTTATAAAGGCTTTTGAAAGATAAATAATGCATAGGTGTTACATGAATAGGTATTTAGGTTTCTTTCAAAGAACTATTTTTTAAACTTACTTTCCAGATCTTGTGCACAAAGGCAGAGAATTCTAGACTTGCTGTACAGCTTGACAACTGCAAACTGGCCACCGATGACTTTAGGTCCAAGTAAGTTTAATTCAAATTTGAAAATAATTTATGGTTGCCTCTCTCTCTCTCTCTCTCACACACACACACAGACACACACAGTACAAATATATTTTTAAGCTAAGAATGCTCACAAAGCTCGAATTTATCATTATTTGGGATGTAAGAGAAATTATAGCACCTGACTTCCTTGAGTCCACGCGTCATTTATCAGCATGCCCCAGCACTTTTCAGTGTCTAGCAAAGGAAGCATTGGCTATATCTCTTTTTCTATGAAAGGTACGAGTCCGAACTGTCTCTTCGCCAGCTGGTAGAGACTGACATCAGCGGCCTGCACGGGATCCTGGGTGAGCTGAACTTGTGCAAAGCTGACCTGGAGGCACATGTGGAGTCTCTAAAGGACGATCTCCTTTGCCTTAAGAAAAACCACGAACAGGTGAGGAAAGCGGCAAAACACCTGAAGAGCTCTAAGAGCGACAAAGTTAGACTGATAGATCTCATGTTGTGTGTATAAATCGAACTTGTGTAGATGTTGCTTAAGCTGAAACAAAATTACTCAGGGCACTACTACTATTCAGCCTGATCATTCCCACGTGTCTCTGAATGTACGTGTGAAACGACCCCTGGCCAGTACAGGTGAAGAGACCAAAGCCTTCACCTGCCAATGCTTTTGTGGGTTATCTTTCCTTGACAGCTTTATGTCACCCCTGACTCTAATCCATAAGGTATGAAAATCAGGCTGATAAACATAGAGTATGAGGGTCATTTCAAAAAAGGGGATAAATACCCTCAAGGTCCATCCCTGTTGTCAAAAATGGCAAGATTTCGTCTTTTTATGGTCAAGTAATACTCCGTTGTAGATATATACCACATCTTCTTTATCCACTCTTCCATTGTTGGGCACTTAGGTTGTTTCCAAGTCTTTTGTATGTGGAAGATAAATAAACAAACACACAGATAGCTAGAACAGACTGGTGGTTACCAGAGGAGAAGGTGGCAGGGGGAGAGTGAAAGGGGTATAGGGGCACATGTGTGTGGAGACAGATGGCAACTAGACTTTGGTGGTGAACACGAAGCTGTCTATACAGAACTCAAAACATAATGACGTACCCCTGAAATAATTTATGCAATGTTGTAAACCAATGTGACCTCAATTTTGAAAAGGGGGAAGATAAAGACATGCAATTTTTAGACCAATATTTTTAAATATTTTGCATATCTAAACTTTATAAAATCATAAAAAGTGAAACTTACGATTATCTCATGTTGATGAAGCTAAAAGATGAAAAGCTAAATGATCTAACAAAGTATATTTTCCCTTTGAACATTCGTTAATGGTAACAGCTAACATTAATTGAGATCTTACTATAAAAGTACCAAGGACTTGTATAAGTGCTTTATATGTATGTTAACTCGAATCTCACAACAGCTCTCTGGAAAAGGTACAATTATTACACTCATTTCACAGATGAAGAAACTGAATGGTGAAAAAAGATTGAACCTAAGCCATCTAAATTAAATCCACTATCCAAAACACAGAAGTAAGATGCCACTGAGATGTCAAAGTGAATTTTTTCCCCGCCACTCT
This sequence comes from Equus asinus, assembly GCF_041296235.1. NCBI lineage: Eukaryota > Metazoa > Chordata > Mammalia > Perissodactyla > Equidae > Equus > Equus asinus. The sequence continues at coordinate 40,557,122 of NC_091802.1, read as the reverse complement.
GTGACACTCTTTACTCCATTTCCACTTTCAGGAAGTCAACTTGCTTCGTGAACAGCTTGGTGACCGACTCAGTGTGGAGCTAGACACTGCCCCCACCATCGACCTTAACAGTGTCCTGGATGAGATGCGCTGTCAGTATGAGACGGTGCTGGCCAACAACCGAAGAGAGGCAGAAGAGTGGTTTGCTGTCCAGGTCAGCACCTGGGGCAACACAATGACGGGCTTCCAGACTTCTGCCGTATTCGGGTTCTTTAACCATACCTGTGTTTCAGACGGAGGAGCTGAGTCAGCAGCAACTGTCCAGTGCGGAGCAGCTGCAGGGCTGCCAGACGGAGATCCTGGAACTGAAACGCACAGCCAACGCTCTGGAAATTGAGCTCCAAGCACAACAAAGCCTGGTATGTAAGGGAAAGACAGCTCCGTGTTGTCACTGAAGAATCGGGCCCGGAGATTCTATCCCCTCTTCCATAACCCAAAGGAGAGACCCACAGTTCATGTGGCAGAGGGTCTGAATTTCCAATTTGCAAGGATTTCCTCTCCTTGCCTTTCCCAAGCACTGGTCTTTACCCAGCAGAAGCAGAAATGACAGGTCAGCAGCTTGTACTATCCCAGTAGGAGCATTCACCTTGTGAGAGGCACAATGCCAATTGAAGCCTCACAGTAAACTTATGGAGTAATTCCCTTTATTAATCCCATTACACAGATAAGTAAAACTGAGATTCAGATTAAGTAACAGGGGGTCACGCAATTGTTAAGAGGCAAAAGTGGAAGCTCAATCCAGGTGCTTCAATCCCAGAGCTTCTTCTCTTAACCACACTATGCGGCTCCTCCCTGCCAGGAGCCCAGACTCAACATTTCCTCTCAAATGCTGCTGATCCTCTTTAAGCTACACAACTATGCTACACGTTGTGGTGGTCACAGTGGTGGTAGGAATAACTAACACTTATAAAACCCTTAAAATTTTTCTAGGCACTATTCCAAGTGTTTTGTACCTATTAACTCACTTAATCCTCACAACTATCCTATGAAATAGGTACTTTGCATTCCCCATTTTTTTATAGAATAAAACTGAGGCTCAGAGAAGCTAAGTGATTTTCCCAAAGTCACACAGCTAGAAAAGGATAGAACGAGGATTTGAAACAGGCAATCTGGACCCAGAGACTGTGCTACACAGTCCTTTTTATACTCTTTTCCTTCTGCAGACAGAATCTCTGGAATGCACTGTGGCAGAAACCGAGGCCCAGTACCGCTCCCAGCTGGCCCAGATGCAGTGCCTGATCGATAATGTGGAGAACCAGCTGGCTGAGATCCGCTGCGACCTGGAGCGGCAGAACCAGGAATATGAGGTGCTGCTGGACACGAAGGCCCGGCTGGAGGGTGAGATCAACACGTACCGGGGTCTCCTGGAGAGCGAGGACAGCAGGTAAGTTCCACACAATTCCTCTGAAAATCTCCCCAAGTCTCAAAGAGGCTCATGTAGGAGAATCTTCTTTCCCTAAGATCTGGCCAGGGTCAAACTTCCCTAACATGTTAAAGGATCTTCTTAAAAGAGTGATGAAAAGTGGCTGAGGCTAATCACATGACGATAGGAATGTTCAAAAACATTCTACAGTTCTAAAGAGGAGGAAATATCATCTATAACATTTCACAATGGAGTCGCCCTTTGCTCCCATCTTCCAATCAAGGGAAATCAGGAACATGCATAAGGTGGCATTTGCAAAGGGAAGAAAACACATAAAATTTTATTCAACTACCACTGCTATGGTGAACATGAAGTGACAATGCTAGGTCCAGGGATGAAATAGGCTTAAGTCAAATGTTATTCTGCAAACAATGTTCTTCGGAACATAATTTGCAGGGCAAACTTTAGCATGATTTTTTCTGAGTTGACGTTTTATCCAGCTTCCCCTTGTTAAGCTTAGTTCAAAATGGATTTTCTGCAGGCTTTCCTGTAACCCGTGTCCTACAACGAGCATGCCGAGAAACACTTGTGAGCCTTGCTCTGCGTATGTAATTTGCACAGTTGAAAATTGCTGTTCGTGAGTGCTAAACACCCGGAATGGTGGACGGAGGAATTGAATCCAGCAGCGTCCTGGAAAGGCGATGGGGCTTCACTCAGAGACATCCTAACTTGAAACTCAAGTCAAGAAGGCTTCCATTTCCTAAAATTGTCCTCTAAGCATCCTCGGTACATTTCCACTTTATCATTTCCTCTCCTGCCTGCTTATTTGGAATATTCTAGGAGTCTATAAAGCTTTCTTGCTAACCTCCAAATAAAATGTGTTTCATTCCTTTAGCATGGCAAATATAGCTTGTGACTTATTACTGTTGATATAATAACCATTTGATGCCGAGGCAGTTGTCTAAACCTATGCCAATAGTTTGATTTTGCATAAACTCAAGCTGAAAATATTTTTTAACTCCTCAAATACAAATAAGTTGACTAATCTATGCAAAACATCATATATTATGGAAGATAGTTGTATGTATCTTTCTGAGAGGAAATTTAGGAATAAAAAACAATAAATTGTATTTTATTTTTAAGCATAAAAGTACTAGATTCTGGGAGCCGGCCTCATGGTGGAGTGGTTAAGTTCGCAAGCTTTGATGTGGCGGCCCAGGGTTTTGCCGGTTCGAATCCTGGGCGCAGACATGGCACTACTCATCCAGCCATGATGAGGTGGTATCCCACATGCCACAATTAGAGGACCCACAACTAAGAATATACAACTATGTACCGGGGGGCTTTGGGGAGAAAAAGGAAAAAAATAAAATTTTTAAACAAAAGTACTAGATTCCTTTTTTAAAAAATTTGGCACATGAAAGGGGAAAAAAAAATCAGTCATAATTCTATGCCCCAAACATCCATTGTCAGTATTTTGGGAACTTCCAGTTTTCTTTCCTATAATAGGTTTTTCCATATACTGGAAATCATAGTTACGTAGGCATATAGTTGTAGTACCTTTTTTTTTCCACTGTCATCTAAGCGTTTTCAATTCTAATAAACATATAAGATTGTCTTGTGGCCACTATTTCAGTGGCTGCATAAAATACAATAAGGGACATTGGTCTGTTATTGGACATTTAGGATATAAGAAGAATTATTCTCACACACTGAAAAAGCAAAGTAGAGAACTTCTACTTCCAGAAAGATGAAGTAGATGTACATTTCCCCATTCCTCTTCCTAAGTATAACTAAAAGCCCTGGAAGTTACATATAAAACAAATATAAACAGACTCTGAAAGGTGGAAGAAGACGCCAAACAGACTAGAGTCCTTGACATCCAAGGAGCAACACCACGGTAAGTGCCCTGGGTTTTCTTTCTGCCTCATTTATCCCGCCTTGGGAGCTGGAGAAACCAACAACCCAGAAAAACCAGAAGGTGCAAACAGAAAAAAAGAAAGCTCCAAGAAAAGGAGTAAAGGGAGGTAAGTTTTCTTTACTTCACTTGAAGCGATACAATGTCAACACAGTAAACCATAAGTTATGTCTGTATAATGTAATACCTAGAGTGACTATTTAAAAAGGTATGCAAAGAAACACACAAAAATTATAAATAAATCAAAATGGAAGTCTAAAACATATTCAAGGAACCCAAAGGAAGGAGAGAAAAGAAAACGGAGAAATATAAAAACAGAGGGAGCCAACAGAAAGCAAAAACCAAAATGCAGACTTAAGCTCCGTATATCAGTAATCACAGCAAATTGAAATGGCCTAAATACACCAATTAAAGGATCAAGATTGGCAGAGTGGATAAAAAAGCATGACCCAATGACATGCTTCCTACAACAAGCTCACTGCAAATATAAACACGTAGGTGAGTTGAAAGTAAAGGGATTGGAAAAAAAAATAAATGACTGCTCATAGCAGCTTTATTTGTAATAGCCAAAAACAACAAAAATGTTCTCAAGATCTCAAGGCCATTATGATGAATAAAAAAATGCGCTCTCAAAGTGTCATATACTCTATGACTCTATTTATACGACATTCTTGAAGTGACAAAATTAGAGAGATGGAAAACAAATTAGGCGCAGCATGAAGGAGATTTTTTGGTGGCTGAACAGCTGCACATCTTGATTGCAGCGGTGGGTACAGGAATCTCCCCATGCGAAAGGATTTATAGACCTAAACACATGCATTGTATCAATGTTGACTTCCCGATTGTACAATTGTACTATAGTTGAGTAAGATACAATCATTGGGGAGAACTACGATACATGGGACCTCTCTGTACTATCTTTGCAACTCCTGTGTATTTATAATTGTTTCAAAATTTAAAAGTTTAAAAACACACACACATTGGAAAGCTGGAGTAAAGTTCTCCTCTTCACTGTTCTATTTCTATTTTTTGGGCACTCAGAAATAAAGCACAAAAAAAGTGTCATAAAATCACAAATCTCAGCCACCTGTAATTCCACCATATAAGTCTCACAGACGGTCTGTCTGTCATCCACCTGTTCTCTGCCCTCCCCATGGTTTCTTTTCTGCCTTGGTTAAGATTGTAGCAAAACAAAAATGTTTCTGTTTAACAGTTTCCTCAGCATCTGTAATAATTTCCAATGAACTAAATCCAATTTGGTCTCAGAAAGATACACACAACTACCTTCCATGATATACAATATTTCACATAGATTAATTAATCTAGTTGTATGTTAGGAGTTAAACATATTTTCAGGTTTGGTTGATTATGCAACATCAAAGTGGAACTTAAGTAGGAAAATCTCTTTAGTAGAAGATGACTACTTTGGGGGTTCTTGTGTTACTTTTAGCCTTTCACAGCTGTTTTTGCAATTTTTGCATATTATGTTAAAGACATAGGTTAATTCTAGCTCTGACCATTTCTTGGGTTAGCCACTCTGTTCTAAATTAGATAGCTTTCCTTCTAGTCTCTTTTTTGGTACATTTTTAAATTTTGAACTATGTCAAACACTTATTTTTTCAAGTCAAATTTATCCATTTTTTACGGTTTCTTGATTTTGAGTCATTGTTATAACAAAATTTTCCTGTTTTCTTTTATCACATCTATGATTTCCATTTTTCACACGTGAATCTTTTATCCATTTTGAATTCAGGTATATGAATAAAGTAGTGAGCATTCATATAGCTACACAACTGTATCAAATCTTGACTTATTATGTTAACCATAATTTATTGGGATATAATTTTCATACAATAAAATGCATCACTTCAAAGTATGCAGCTCCATGAAGTTTTAAGAACATACACGGTCAAGTAATCACCCAGATAAGATATAAAATAGAATATCAAGATGTAAAATACCAACCTTGAGAGTTCCTTCCCAGTCAACTCACCTCCCCCACAAGGAGGCAACCACTCTTCTGATATCTAACGCTGTAGATGAGCTTTGCCTGTTCTTGAAGTTAATATCAATGTAATCATACTGTTTGTACTCTTTTGTGTCTGACTTCTTTAGGTCAACACAATGTTTTTGAGGTTCTTCCATATTGTTGTGAGTACCAGTAGTTCATTCTTTTTTGTTGTTGAGTACTACTCCATTATATGAATAAATCACAGTTTGTTGATCCATTATCCAGCTTATGAGCAGTTGAGTTGTTTCCATTTTGGTGTTATTAAGAATAAAACTGCTATACGCGTTCTTACACAAGTCTTTCTGTGTATACATGCACTCATCTCTCTTGGGCATATACCTAATCATGAAATTGCTGGGTCAAAGTGGAGGTCCTTTGTCAGAAATGTATATCATGAATATTTTCACCCAGGATGTGGCTTGCCTTTCACTTTCTTAGTGGCATACTTTGATCAGCAAAAGATTTTAATTATGAGGAAGTTCAATCTATTTTTATATGAAGTATTCTCCATGGGCTAGAAAGCTTTACTTAGAGCAAGATTATGGAGATAGTCTTCCATGTTTTCTTCTAAAAACTCAATATGTGTAACCTTCACATTTAAGTGTTTAATTCATCCTGAATTAACTTCTATAAGTAGTGTGAGGTAGAGCTCAAGATGTATTAATTTTTGCTGTATAATTACCTAATTGATTCAGCAACGTTTATTGAAAAAGTCTATCATTTTCTCATTGACCTACTTTGGAAACTTTGTCAAAAATTAATTGACCACAAATGTGTGAATCTATTTATAGACTCTATATTCTTTTTCATTGATCTATTTGCCAACCCTTATGCCAATATCACACAGTGTTGATTATAGTGGCATTATAGTAACTTGTACAAATTTACACCCATCAGCAATAAATAAGAGTCTGTACACAATACAATGCATTTGTTATCAAACTTTGATTGTTTTAATCTGATAGGTGGAAAAAAAAATGCTATCTCACTGTAGTTTAAATGCACCTTTCCTTTCTTATGAGTGATATTGAGCACTTTTTCTAAGGCATTTTCTAAGTGCCTTTTGTATTTTCTTTCTGGTCACCATCTGTGGCGTAATTGCAAATATTCTTCCCTAGTGTGTCGTCTGTCTTCTGATTTTATAGGTTGTGTTTTTCACACATGTACAAATTATTTGATATAGTCAAATTTATACGTTTTTTATGGTTTCTTAATTTTAAATTATTATTAGAAAGGTCTTCTGACTGCAAACTTATGAAAGAATTCTCCTATGTTTTCCTTTAGCACATTTATGAATTCATTTTTCACACCTGAATGTTTGATCAATTTGTTATTTGTCCTACTGGAAGGAATGATTCCAACATGCCCTGCCCTGCCCCTCACCCCAAGTGATATAGAATTGTCCCCAAATTGCATATAATAGTCCATCTTTTCCCCCATTGATTTTAAATGTCACATTTATCATATACTAAATTCCAAGCTGTTTGAGAGTCTGTTTCTAGACTTCTTATTCTGTTCTATTGGTCTGTCTGACTATTCATGCATTAATACTACACTATTTTAATTACTGAGGCTTTAAAACATATTTTAATATCTGGAAAGACTTGTCTCTCTGTGGCTTTTCTTTCCTAGAATTTTCCTGGCTATTCAAATTTGTTTGATTTTTCTTATAAAACTTCAGAATTATCTTGTCTATTTGGAAAAAAATCAATTTTTGGAGGATCCCAATAAATTTATTGGGATCTAAGTTAACGTAGAGACAACTAACATTTTTGTAATGATGAATACAGTATTTCAGTCCAAGAACATGATATATCTTTCCATTTATTCTAGTTTTTTGTCCTTCAGTATATTTTAACATTTTATTCATGTAGATCTTGTACCTTTTTCATTAAATTTATTCCTGCATATTTTATACTTGTTGGTGCTATTGTAAATTGTGTTTTTCCCTTACATTGTGTAACACGCAGAATAATGGGCCCCTGAAGATGTACATGCCTCAATTCCAGAACCTTTGACTATGTTAGGCCACATGACAAAGGGCAAGCAATGTTGCTAATCAGTTGACTTTAAAATAGGAAGATTATGCTAGATGACGCAAGTGGGCCCAATAGAATCACAAAGATCCTTAAATGTGGAGGAGGGAAGCAGAAGAGTCAGTGTCACAGTGATGCTATATGAGAAAGACTCCACTGGCTGTGGCAGCTTTGAAGTTGGAAGGAGCCACGAGCCAAGGAATGTGGACATCCTCCAAAAGCTGGAAAAGGCAAGGAAACTATTCTCTCCTAGAGCCTCATAAAGGATCAGGAACAAATAGCTTTCTTAAGAAAAGGCTGAATAAGTACTCCTGAGAAAGAACAGATACCTTTTAACAAATCATAATAAAACAGAAAACATAAACCAACACCTAGACAAATTTTGGGCTAATATAATACCACAAGCAAAAACGGAGCACAAAAAATGTTATAAAATGTGGGCTTTGAAAAACCAAAAGGTAACCAGCCTCTTTTCCAGGAAATTTCTTGTTAGCGATCAAACCCGACCGGGAGAGATAGAATAGGAATCTAGCAATTTCCTTTTTTAAAAGCCTTATTTAGGACTAACATTTTAATCCATACACCGAATGAAAATGGGAAAACAATGGGGCAGATCGAAAAAACAATGAAAACAGGAAAATCAACAGGGCAGAAAAAAATAAAATACTGATTAATAAGTTCACCAATAATTATCAGATATTAATAGTTTCCCCTTTCTGGAGAAGAAAGGAAAAGAAGTATGGATTCATTCCTGATCAAGCTCAATGCCAGGTGGAGAGGTCAACAAGGACTTAATGAACTTAGTATACTCACATCTGCTTAATGATGGATGCTGTTAGAACTGTGACGACGGTTCCTTTTGAAGACATAATGTGAAGCTCTGGATCCAATGACAGGTAGTAGTTGTGACGGGTAATAACTTAGTAACAGCCTAAATGCACATTTTTATGAGACAGGTAACTCTTCCCAGGCAAGTAAAAAGCAGACTAATGAGATGTTCCTATGGGATTTAGTATAAACATTAGAAAGGAAAACATCCTTCCTGCTGTGACACCACCTAGAGGAAAGGCTATATAAGCTCTTCAAAGAGGAAAAAGCCAAGAGGCTTGGAGTTCAGACTCAGTGTCAGTTGCTTGAGCTTTCCATCCAGGGGAGCATAGACTTTGAAAAATCAAAGCTGGGCACACACTATGGACACCAAATGTTGTAAAACAACTATTTCTTCTTCAACACCACACCAGAGGTGCTCTAGGATTACAGATTTTAGGGCTATCTCTTCTAACACCAACTGCCAGCATAGTGGTCTTAAAGCCAACAGCTGCCAACCAACTGGCCATGTTCGGAGGACCACCCACATCCAGGGCTGCCAATCCACTCCTTGCTTGTGTCTCACGCCCGTCTGCTTAATAAGAAGCTTCAACACCTGTCCCTCTCTGGATGATTGTGGCCAGTGTGGTGAAGGCATCAACAGTAAGGAGAAAGGGACCATGCAAATCTTGAACGACCGCCTTGCTAACTACCTGGAAAAGGTGTGAATGTTGGAACAAGAGAATGCTGAACTGGAGGCTAAAATCCAGGAAGAGTGTAACAAAGAGCTCCCTGTCATCTGTCCTGACTACCTGTCCTACTACACTACCATTGAGGAACTCCAGCAGAAGGTAAGATTCTTAGGAACCTGTATAATCAAGTTGTGGATTGACGCTCTCGAAGCAACAGTCATTTGCTAAACTTGAATAGATTTAGTATCTTTTGTGCTGAAAAATATTTTCTAGAATAAGAAAATCTCTTGTATGAAATTATCCTCTGGAGGAAATATTCAGAGTTTCATACTTTTTCATTTTCCAGAGAGACACTCTGCTGTTATAACCAGATAACTCAGGACCAAAAAGTGTTAACAACTCATTGCTGTCATTTCTTTAACAAAAATAAGAAAACGGGGATCTGAGAAAATGAATTTTGTTTTAGGAAGTTCCTAAACACATTAGTTCTTATCCATTTTTCAAACATCACGACACTTTCCTCTTTTACGCTCATTCCATCATCTCCAAATTGCCTAGTTTCTTCCCACACCAAACCTAAGTTTCCTATGCAGGGTATATGCTGATGCCACACAGGCCGGATTTATTCCAGATATTTACTGAGCACCAACAACAGTGCACCAGGCATTATTCCCAGCTCTGGGAGAACATCGTGCTCTAAAGTCCCTGCAGTCATGGTGTTTCCATTCTAGCGGGTCATGGTATGTTATGCAGATTTAGGATACATTTTATATTTCAACAGCAAAACATATAGGAAAGTTTTTATTGAAGTAATTTTTGCTGATATTTTAGGAAAATAACAAAAACTGTGACTCTCCAAAGTTTTCCAAGCTTCCTAAGTATAGCTGCGAAACACCTAACTAGCCTTTCGCTGTTAGTTGAAACACACACAAGCCCCTTGGTTTTTAAAGAAAGAGATCTTGGTGTTTGTCTCATTTGTGTGTACAATTTCTTAATTCTAGATCTTGTGTACCAAGGCTGAGAATTCCAGACTGGTCTCACAAATTGACAACACCAAACTGGCTGCCGATGACTTGAGAGCCAAGTAAGCTCACCCAACACTGTCGTTCACGGCAGAATTAACCCTGTGTCTGAAGCTAAACACCCCCAATAAGATTATCCCCAAATCTACCACCTGTCCTGCCCCATACCATGTTGGCAGTAGCCCACAAAAGACCTTCAAATTCAACAAATGATTAAGATGAATAACTGCTCACACACATACAGTACCTGTAGTTTCTAACATATGAACCCATCTGATTAATAGTTCAGTAAAATAGGTAGGGCTGATATATTGTTACCCCATTTAAAGTGAGAAAGCTGTGGTTTAATGGGTTCAGCTACTTATCCAAAGGCATACAACTTGTACAAGATGGAGCCGAAACTTGGAAGCAACTTTGTGTCTTAATCCAGCGCTCTTTGCACTTACACAGCATTGCCTCTAGGGGCAGGAGGAGGATAAATTCCCTCATCTCCAAGAATGCCACTGTGGCATCACTCTGGCAAACTAATTTAGGAATGATAAATAAGTGGCGAGTTTATCACATGGTTTCTCCTCTAAAGAAAATAAAATCTGCAATGGAAATACAGTAAATGAGAGGCCCAGAGGAAAATGCAGATGGCCTGATTCACGCCGTCTCCCTTCTAACGTCTTTCTTTTCATGTCTCATTTTTAAAGGTATGAAGCCGAAGTGTCCCTACGCAACCTGGTGGAGGCAGATGCCAATGGCGTACAGCACATCCTAAATGCGCTGACCCTGGGCAAAGCTGACCTGGAGGCACAACTCCAGTCTCTGAAGGAGGAGCTCCTTTGCCTCAAAAACAACCATGAAGAGGTTAGAGAAAGGCCAAGAGAGTCGTTACAAGCTAAGCCTCTAAACATACCATCAATTCCTTTGAGTTGAACTTGACAAAGGGTGTCCCCACTAGACATTACTCTATTTTTTATCCCTCATAATTCTTACTACCACTGGTTCAATGTGTTTCAAATCCTTTGCCTATAACACAATATCTGAAGCCTCCATTGTCCTCTCCAGCTTTTCCAGGAGAAGGAAGCAACCCAATTTTCCTGTCCTTGTAGGTTTCCTGTCTTTTTGTAAGCAACCCTACACAGACATCTGCAACTACTGGTATAAGTCAATATTGACATAAGCCCATATTGGCATCATAGAGACTATGGTCTCTCGTAAATTCCACCTCTATGCTTCTTCACCCATTACTCATTCCTGGAAATGATCCAAATTCTTTAAAACCCTCATCTTGCTAGTCAATTCCTTTTAATGTTGCATATATTTGAACACATAGTCATATCTGAAATAGCCTTAAGTCGTTTTATAGCATCTCAATAGCACCTATAAATCATGTATTCCTCTATTGTGGGCTAAATTTCAGACTCAGTTAAGCTAAATTATAGCTGTTAGGCTGAAACAAGAACACAAGGGTGTCATCTATTCACCAAGTGACTTCACATTCTTTTTCTTTCCATAGGAAATCAATTCCTTACAGAGCCAGCTTGGAGACAGACTCAACATTGAAGTGACCACTGCCCCTTCTGTTGACCTAAACCGGGTTCTACAAGAAATGAGATGTCAGTATGAGTCTATCATGGAGACAAACCGCAGAGATGTGGAACAATGGTTCAACACACAGGTAGGGAGGGTAGAAAAGTCAAAAACAAAAAGTTGACATTGTGTTTCCAGGAGCCCTTTAATCAAAGTCATGCTTTCCCTCAAAATATCCATGGTCCTTGACTGCGTTTCAGATGGAGGAGCTGAACCAGCAGGTGGTGACAAGCTCTCAGCAGCAGCAATACTGCCAGAAGGAGATCACTGAATTGAGACGCACTATGAACATTCTGGAGGTTGAACTTCAGGCCCAGCATCGAATGGTACCCGACAAGCTGACCAAGCCTAGCACAGAAGTGATGGCAACAGCCCCTGACACCTGTGTGTTGCAATATTTCCCAAGTTGTGTCCCTCAGAACAACAGTTTCTCTGTTTTTGTTGAAGAGTCTATTGCCAAAAAAGGACTTTATGGTCAAATAAGCCTGGGAAATGCTAGATTAAACAAAGGTTAAACAGGATACCTTCCTGCAGGCCTTTCATAAGCTGATGTACATCATGAATCGCCAAGAAAGGGCTATCTGGTATTCAGCATTCCAAAACTTATTTGACTGTGGACTCCTTTTGTTAAGAGAATCTCATGGCAATAAGGATCCATGGAGTACACTTTGAGAAACACTAAGAGAGCATTTTACTATATGCAAAGAATTTTTACAAACTATCAAATTTACAAAATAATCTTATAAGGGAGGTGGCATAATTATTAAGCCGATTTTACAGACGTGGCTCAGAGAGCGAAGGCAATTTTCCCAAGCCAAATCCAATATAAGTTTCATCTCGCCTATTTCATCGATGGAGACACTGAGAACTCAAGGCATTAAGTAGCTCGTCAAAAGTCAGAAAAGAAATAAGGGTCTGAGCCAGAATGCAGGTTCCAAAGCTGGAGCCACTTCTGCCTCATTCTACTGCTTCTCTGAAGTAGAAAACTTCTAAATGCTCTGATATTAAGGGTATTAGGAAGACCTTACCCCAAAGCTGGTTTTGTCACCAGCTAGTCACGTGACCTTGACCAACTCATTTAACCTCAGTTTTCTCATCTATAAAAATTGGAATCATCATGCAAACAATAGATTATTAAAACCTGAAATTCCATTATGTGCAGACTTACAGAATGATAGAGCAGGAAAGAATTTTAATGATCAAAGTTTCAACTCTTATATTTTACATAGAAAGGAATTGATCCGGGGAGAGAATTATTTACGGCTAAATGCTGCTCCCTTCCTTTTTAAGGTACACACACTCATAGAATGAGGTGCCATGGTAAGTGTTTTTAATACTAGGTGCAAAATAAGTTGGAATGTTTTTTCTCACGTAGGTAGTAGGAAAATCTGGTAGGAGATTGTCAAGTGATTAAGAAAGAGGAAGAGAAGTAAACACTTAAAGGGAGGCCAAAAAAAAAGAGGCTAAAGGAAAGCAAGCTTTAGCATAGTTGATCATTTTGTCTTTGGATTTATTCGGTTAGGATGTACTAAGAGGGCTTGGAGATTCATTACTACCTGTCATAAAGAAACCACTGTTTAAAATGATACAGATCACAAGTGACCTGGGCTCATTATAAATCCTCCTTTTCTCCTCCGTGGTAGAGAGATTCCCAGGAATGCATCCTGGCGGAGACGGAGACCCGCTATTCGGCCTTGCTGGCTCAGATCCAGTGTCTGATCGATAACCTAGAGGCTCAGTTGGCAGAGATCCGATGTGCCCTGGAAAGACAGAACCAAGAATACGAGATTCTGCTGGATGTCAAGTCCCGGCTGGAGTGTGAGATAACCGCATACCGCAGCCTTCTGGAGAGCTTGGACGGCAAGTATGTAAAATAAAAACAACTTCTATGAAGAAGATGCCCACTCACACATATGTACTACCACCGGCAACACAGGACAAGTGCTTTGATCTTCTTGCTAGTAATGGGGAGCTTTGGATGGAAAGGTCCATACACTCTCTCCAGCTGTGCGTTTGGGCACCTACACTTGTCACCTAGTCTAGCTGAGCTGAGTTCTTTTGAAGAGCCAGTGCACCAGTTTAGTTCCTTATAGGTTTTTTAGCTTCTTAGAGTTTTAAAAAATTACTAGGTAAAAAATAGTTTCCCCAAAGACAAACATTCCTGGCAACTTACAGATTTTCCCCCACTGAGACGACGTCTGAATTTCATGAGACTGTACAGGACAACCCTGCTCCCTTTGTATTAATATTCTGCTCACGCTGAAACCCCTAATCTTGTCCACCCGCTTGTCCTTGATGCCAATAGCATCATGTACACATGCATGTGTCAGCATTTTTTTTGTAGAAGTTGTAATGTTTTTAAATGATAAGAAGCTAACCAACCCCTAAGGAACTGACCTAGAACACAGAGCCCTTTGAAGCAACCCACTCCAAACTAACACTCCGAATGCAGACTTAGTTATAGTTGCTAAGGAGACCTCCCTCCCCCCCAAAAATCAGTGAACTCTGCTCACAGCATTGTCTTAACTGGCATGTCCACAGGCTGCTAGCACAGTGTTAACCAGTGCTATCGCTTCGAGGAGCTACAACATACCAGAGTGCCTGGAATCATCAAAGAGAGATGAGGCTTTCTAAAAGGAGTTCTTGCTGTTAACAGCTTCCAAATCCAATTCTCTAAAGATGATTCATTTAGAGACACCCAGAAGGCACTTTGGAGCTTCCTGATGAAGCACTGAGGACTCTTCCACAGATGAGGATCAGTAGTATTATGAATGACTCCCTGACAAGGAAAATATCTGATTAACTTCCTTTCCTCAGATAATAATCTCTTCCAGTTGTCCCTTATCACTGTTGATTCTATCAATTTAGTTCCCATTATATCCATTCTGCAGATGAAAAACTAAAGCTCAGGAAAGTTAGCTGACTTACCAGAGGTCACCAGCTGACAAATGACAGAGCTGAGCTCCACCCCAGTCTTTGACTCCTGGTGTGGTCGTCCACAATGCTGTGGCATCGACTGTAATGGCGGCTTACATAATCTAAATATTTCTAACCCTAGGATGCTGCTTTCCCATGGATCTAGCCTGATTCTTCTTCTTCCACTAAAGACTGTATAAAATGAGTGAATAAGCATTAGGAAGCACTTGTTTTGAGTACTGGAAAATTAACCACTGCCATTTTTCTCCATGGCCATCATTGCCTGCCCTCAATCCCAGGTAAAATTCTGTTTTTTTTCTAGGCTTCCCTGTAAGCCATGTGCCACCAAATGTGAGCCTTCAACTTGCATATCCAGGAAGGCCAGAGCCATAGAATGCACAGCCCCAGTTTACACATCATCCTCAGCCCCCCGTGGGGTACGCAAGCCCTGCAGAGCCCGTGGAGGCCTGTCCCGGATCCTGGTTAAAATCTGCACCATCACCAAGGAGATTAAGGACGGGAAAGTCATTTCTTCTCATGAGCATGTGCGGCCTTGCTTCATCACCAGACCCGCCACAGTCTAACATCCCAAGATGATGAAAATGACCCTGATTCGCGAAAGAGAGGCCAATTCTTCCTCCTGCCAGAAAGTTTTAAGAACTCCCCAGTCCCTTCAGGTACTTCGTTTCTTTACCACTACAGTGGGTTCCCGTTGATAGACAGAATATCTTTCATTCTGCTCCTTCCCTAAGTTGCTACTGCCAACATGATAAAAAATGACATTTCTCTGGGAGCACACATCCCATTTATCTGAGGGACGAAGCTGATGTGTAAGCGCCCAGGAAGGTGACCTACATTACGTGATTCCACAGGTGATAGGCAGGTTTCTCTTTTGTTTACTCAAGTCTTGTTTACTTATGCTCTTCATTAGAGCCAGTCAGACAAGTTCTAGGATTGTTTTTGGCCATGCCACCTGAAGGTGAAAAGCTACAACCTTCCCTTCTAAACTCCTTTTTTGGATGCAGAAAGAAGCCTGTAGGGGAAAAGCACGAATAGGGAACATTTCGTTCCCTTGAACACACAGTCACAAGTCTGAATCCTGCTGAACTTTGCTGTTTCAATTACTGTTTATCCATACTCATACTTTACCATCCCCAAGATATTTTTGAAGATGTCCATGTTCTCCAAAACTTCATGAGCCATTAGGCTCTCCAAATATTTTCATCAAGAATCTGGATAGTTCTGGGGAGAAAATCTAGAGCATTCTGAAGAAATAGCATGGATCCTTTCACCAAATGTTTGCTATTTCTCTTTCTATTTTTTAGGGAGTGGAAGTTGGTTCCAATTTTTTGACAAGGGACATGTAGCTGGAACTCTCAAGAAATAACCCTGCCCCTCTATCTTTCTGAGACGGGTGACCATGAAAACAAATAACTTAGATTCCTGCTTCAATCTAACCATAAGAGAGAAATAGACTTGATATCCACAAACTTTGCAGAAAAGGAATCATGACTAATTGCTGCTTGTAAGCCCAAGGGAGACCCAGCGTGAGAAGGCATCTTTTATGTACCAACCATTATCATAGCTTCTTACAGTAGGGGCACAGAGGGTTTAAGGAATTCCCTACAAAAATTATTTGACGTTTCCAGAGGTTTTAGTAAATAATTCCAAATCAAACACAGAATGTGGAGTCAAAGGCCTGAAGTCCTGAACTTGCCACTTCCTAATGGTGACCCTGGGCAAAACATTTAGCCTTCATCAAGTTTAATTTCCTTGTTTGTTAAACGCGGATCATGCCTACTTCACAGGGTTGTTGTGAAGATCTAATGAAATTGTTTAGGTAATGCTGCTTGGTCTACAAAAATGTTATTTTTATGTAAGCTTTGCTTTTAGCTACAGCCCTAGACTTCATTGTATCATTATTATCTCATGTTAAAATTCTTTCTCCATGAATTTAGTTATCCAGTCATGATTTTTAACTTTTAATAGTGTTTGGTTTTGGGAGTGGTGGTGGGGGGAAGAAGAGAACAAGATCTCCTGTGATCAAGCCCACAGTTCTACTCAATAAAGCATTTTTGAAGTCTTAGGGTATGTATCAGATATCAAGTTGGTGGCGGATGACCACATCAAAGACAAAAGCATTGTCCAACTCACAGCTCAGCAATCCACTTCCTCCAGACAAGTAACAACTTACACAAGCACGTGGAATGCAGAACTCCCAAAGTGAAGTGTTTTCCATCAATAATTTCTCTCTCATCTGAACGCCCAGATTATCCTTAGTCAATATTTAACTGCTTACTATCTCAGATTGGAGTGCGGAAATATGGAAAGAGCATGAGGCTTGGACTCAGAAACCCTGGGAGAGAGTCTCAACCCAGCCTGCGTGTGTGTCCTTGAGTAAAAGGACATAACAACATGGGCCCTGCTGGCTGTGTGGCTAGAAGGATTAAATGAGACAATGATGGTGAAAGAGTCTTGCAAACCATAAAGTGCCACACAGAAGGGAGTTTTTACTCCCTAAATTGAAAACCAGGCATACGTCATTTCCTTCTATAACTTCCTCCTTTGTGTCCGGTTCAGTGACGGTTCCCGGCGGAACCGATACATACCATCAGTGCTAACTGGGAAACCAACTGGTGAGAGGCCAGAGACGTTCAGTCTGCTCTGAGTGTGATTCCAACAGGGCTCAGGGTTGAGGAACCTCGCTGGACTCAGGCTGATGCAGCAATGCCATTCTCAGTTTATCCCAGAAGTAGGATCTCCTCCTCCCACTCAGAGCAAAGTACCCCTCATGCCTTCCATGATCAAAATAAATTATATAAACTGCATGGTAAAGAGGGGGTTTGACCACTCAAAGGCTTATAGATTTTTTAATTGTTTTCTCTGTATAAGGGAATGTAAAACCATCTGCTGGACACTGTATGTGAGTAGTCAAACCTTTTAAAGGCGATACAGGGTCTGGATTGTCACCAGGAAGCTAAACCAGTATCTTATACAGCCACAGGAGGGAGTTAAAGGTGTTTTTTTTTTTTAACATAGTTTAGCAAAGGCCAGCAGCAGAATAGAAAAGGTGCTGATGGAGAAGGAAGGGGGAATTCAATACAAGTATAATTTTAGCACAGCTCAAAAGACAACCATGAATCAGGAAATAGCATGGTCTCTGGAACCCGAGTTCAAATCCCACCTCTGCTTCTTCAGTGTGAGACCTCAAGCTGTTATTGAACCTTTCTGAGCCTCACTTTTCCCATCTGTGAAATGGGGATATTAGTAGTGCCTACCATCAAATCAATGTGAGACTGAAATAAACTAAAGCATGTAAACTACTTGCCATAAATGTGGCTCCAGTGCAGGCCTCTTTGGGAGACAGTGCTGTAGGGGTTAATAACAGTAATAGCTGCAGTGTGCTGAGCCCTTACTGTGTGCCAGGCCCTGCACGGAGTCTTTTTCACATGCACAGCCTCTACTCCTCACCACAACCCCACAAGGCAGCTCATATTACTCTTCTCTCTATAAGATGAAAATAAATCTCAGAGAGAGTAAATGACTTTCCCAGAACTGGAAGTGGCAGAGCCAGGATTCAGACTCAGCTCTCTCTGACTCTCAAACTCACGCTCTTAAACACTAGGCTGAATCAGAGATACTTGAAGCCAAGAAATCTGTGAGTCCCAGTCCTGTAAGCAGTTATAATACCAGGTTCCTTTCTCCCAAAATCTATAAAGTCCTAATGAGACCCAATCACGCAGAGCATTGACTCCATGGAGCAAGATGGCATTAGGTTTGCTGAAGCCTGTCTCAGAAAGGGAAGGGGTGTCAGAACCCATTTGGTGGACCATAATTATATTCCTAAACAAGGGACGTATGGAGGTATATTTTCTCTAGATTTTCTCTTTTTTCATGTTGATGCCACCTTAATGCAATAGCTGGTTTAAACCCTTCCGAATGCAGGAGTGACTACATTTCTTTCTTCCCCTTTTTCCCTCAACCATTAACTGCCCCCTAGCCCCTAGACATGGCCCACAACCTCTCTGTCTTCAACTCCAGGATTAATTCCATCAATTTCTGCTTAGAAGAAGCCTCCCCAAAATTTTTCCTCAAGAGCTCGGCTCGTGGTAACCCCTTATATTACTTGCCTCCAGGATTTCTCTAGTTGACCCAGAAACCACTACCCAGAAACCAGATCCCTTGGGGAGCTTGTAAAATCCAGATTCTTGGGGCCGACGCCGGACCTTCTGCAGTAGCATCTCCAGATGTGTGACCTGAGAAGCCAACTTTTAACAAAATTCTCAGCTGAAGCACGTGTGCTGAATCAAAAGTCACTGCTTTCTAATTGACAAGTGCCTTTTAGTTTGGTGACTTGGTTTGGTGCCCTTTTTTGACGACCTGATGCCTTTTGAGGCTCTCTTTTAGGTTCCAACACCACCTTGATAGATGACCACACTGGCGGACAATTCCTCCTCTACATATCTATCCACCTGTCTACGAAGCGGGGTTAAACAAAAAGTTAATGAGTAACTCATTTAATCCTTACAACACTATCATGAAGTAGCTACTATCAATATCCTCATTTAATAGATGAGGAAACTAATGGACAGAGAAGTTAAATGACTTGCCCAATGCCACACAATAATAAGACTGAATTTTAAGCTCTTTGATTTCCTTAGGAAGGTTGAATTAGCAATTCATTAAATACATGATACATTAAATAATCAGTCCCCAAGGATAGAAATGGTTCACAGTAGCAACAGATTGTTTTCAACTCTTCAAAGCACCTTTCTCCAGCTTGCTTGTCACTGCTTCTAGAAAGAATCCATCCAAGGAGTCTTTATGCCACGAGGATTGAGCGTTTCTCTTTGTCCACAAATTCATAGACTGAGTTTTATTTTTTAATTTTATTTTATTGTGGTATGAACACTTCACATGAGGTCTACCCTCTTAAGTGAAGAATACAGTATTGTTATCTATAAGCACAATGCTGTACAGCAGATCTCTAGAACTTACTCATCTTGCATAACTGTAGTTTTATACCATCTGATTAGCAACTCTCCCTTTCTCGTTCCCCCAAGCCCCTGGCAACCACCATTCTATTCTTTGCTCTTTTGAGTCTGACTATTTTAAGTACTTCCTAACTCATGTAAGTGGAATCACACATTATTTCTTTTTCTGGGATTGGCTTATTTCACTTAGCATAATGTACTCAAGATTCATCCATGTTGTCTCATACTGCAGGATTTTTTCTAAGACTGAATAATATTCCATTTTGTGCGTGTGTCACATTCTTTTTTATCCATTCAACCATCAATAGACATTTAGGTTGTTTCCACCTCTTGGCTATTGTGAATAGTTCCACAATAAAGATGGGAGGGCTAATATCTCTTTGAAAATTAGAAGGATTTCTTTAAATTTTATTGTGGTCATAATGGTTCATAACATTGTGAAATTTCAGGTGTACATTATTATTTATCAGTTTCTGTATATACTGCAAAGTGCTCACCACCAATAGTCTAATTTTTATCTGTCTTGCACCATACACAAAAATTAACTCAAAATGGATTAAAGACTTGAATGTAAGACCTGAAACCATAAAACTCCTGGAAGAAAATATAGGCAGTACACGCTTTGACATCAGTTGTAGCAGCACCTTTTAGAAAGGTATTTTGATGGCATATAAGAGCCTTTTTCATATCGGAGATGGAGAAACTGGGGCCCAGAGAGAAAGGTGACTCATCCATGACTACAGGGTCAGTGAGAGGACCCAGTGTTCTTTGTTCTACTTCTCATTCTCCATCACATGTGTGGTAGACAGCGATGGAGTTGGGTCTGGTGGAAATGACCCTGGGCCAGAATGCAGTGACCTTCAGTTCTAGTTCTTAGGAGCATCATTTGACCTCTCTGTGCTTGGACTCTGGGTACTCCCAGGGATTTCTGGATCTAACAGTTTAAGTCTCTCTTCCAATCCCTGCTGTTACTTCGCTTATTGTGTCTATTCTTCTGCATCTGCAAATAAGAAATGACACCAGAAATAACATCCTCCAACTCCTTCTCTCTCTGGTGTCTTTAAAATAAGGCAATTAGATGCTATCAATAAGATCTTTAAGTTCTCTAGAAGAAATGGCTGTATGCTGTTATTATTATTAATTCCCATAATTTCCATTTATCAAACAATAGAGAAAAGTATCTTATTCATTACCTGAGTAGGTTTATCCTAATTCTGCCCATTTTTATTTAAACTGAAAGTTTTGATAATAAAAACTATTTTAAAAGCAAATGCCCTTTCTAAATGAGAGGGAGGGAGAGAGAGATTAAAATTCAGGAGAAAAGGAAAGTATCCCAGAAGAGAAGAGTACCATCCATGCTGGGAAGAATTTCTAGGCTGAGGCAACCACCTTCTGTGACACAGTGCCGTGGGTTAGTATCAGCATGAGCAAGCCTGGAATGCACTGTTTCAACACTGTGATCAAATGTCTTTCATAGGAAATGAATCCTTTGGCTATGTGGCCGGTTGAAAATATCTGGTCAGTGTGTTCATGCATGATTCACGAGTTTCAGGAGAACAACACCCAGTTCAAATGGGAACAACCCTATTCGGCAACATTGAAAAAGTTTACGTAATTGAATTGTCATTTCAGATTGAACATTATATTTGGAGGGTTTTCTTAGGTAATGCTTTTAAGCCACAGACGACCACTTACATGCACATAAGAAAATAGGTAATATGACAATGTTTCTAAATATCTCAATTAAGGTGTCATCAGTAGCAAAGTTTCTGAACAAGAAAATCCTCCCTTCCTCCCTTCTCTCCCCTCCCCCTCCTGCTCCCTCCTCTCTCTCTTTCTCTCTTTTCTCCTTCTCAGTCTGGAACAACTTAACAATCAAGGTGGACATACTGATGGTACTTAGAGAAAACATCTGTGGCTAAAGTTTATCTCACTATTTCTTAGAAAGAGAGCAGGTTTGGGGTTCCCTTTTCTGTGTCCTTCTCTAAAGAACAACAACAATGAAAATCAAGAAAGCCAGGCACAAAAATCTCTGATATTATGGTTCCTTGTGGTGGCCCAGTGGGCCAAGCAAGTGCTTGAGATTTACCCTGGAGAGGACTATACAAATCCACTTGATATCTGTGGCCACTGGAGAAGCAACTTAACTCTACTGACCCAGAAGACCTAGAGAGAGACCATACTTCTGGCTCAGTTTCTCCAAATCCATGTAGTTGGTTGTAGAGAACTGCCTAGCCCCAGCTTGTATGTAAGAGTAGAGAGGCCTTCTCTCTGCACCTCAGCGGGGAATAACTGTTTGTCAGCTCATTGTTCACAGACCCATCAGAAATAAATAACTGTGCCCTCCTCCTTCACTGCCACAGTCAGAGAGACCACCCCCCTCCCCACCTCCCAGCATAGCCTTTGTGGGTGCAGAGAGAAATCTCACAGTGCAAGGCAAATAAAACTCACAACACATTTAAGTGAACTCTGTAACTTGAGGGAGAAAAGGAGACTAGGAAGAAAATTCAAAGTGCCCCCTGCTAAGTCATTAGAAAAGCCAGGAGAGAACATTGGCCATCTCTGGTCAAGAAGCAGATGCTTGAAGCTAGACCAGCTGAGTTGGATTCCCAGCCTTGTCACCTACTGTGAGATCTTGGCAAGTTACTCAACCTCTCTATCTCCACTTCCTCATCTTTAAAATGGTGCTATTCATAGCATCTACTTCATACTGTTGAGAGGATGACATTAATTAATGCATGCAAAACTCTTAGAGTACGCCTGGTACCCAGTAACATTGTAAGTATGATTTTACTGTGCTGCTTTGAGGAGCTTACATTCAATTGGCAAACAATCATGCTCAAGCTAATGAAGTATTTCACCGGAGCCAACAGTGGCACAGTCATGCAAAGCCACCATGATAACTAATGAAAGCAGTAGATTAACGATGGAACTTTTCGTTTTTCCTTTATTTTTTAAATAAAAATTATACATATTTAAGGTGTTTCATATTCATATACATAGTGAAATGATTACCACATATAGGTCCAACTCTTCTATTTCCCAGAATTTATGAAACTCAGCTGGAAAGGACTTCCCCATAACATATCTACCTTCACACTCTTTGGCAGCCAATTAGGAAGACGGCGTCCCAGGAGGAGGGAGAAGCGTTTGAAGCCAGCCCTGTAAACAGGACCACTTTGGAGGAGAACGGACGTGATAGGGCAGTTCAGATAGGACTGGCGGCCCTTCTCCTAGTACAACATCTGTTAACCTTGTCTCTTATGGCCCTAATGTTCCCTGGAGTCAGGTCATGGGCTCAGTAGAGAAAGCAGTAGGGAGGCTGCCGGAAAACTCTCAGAGCTAACACAGTACAGCCAACGCATAATCAAAGTGATTAGAAATGTGCAGAAGCCACAGTGCCTCCTAGGGCCAACAGGTAAAAAGAGTAATGTTTCTTCCATCCAATTAAAAATTGATTGAATATTATCAGACACTGTGCCAAGTGCTGTATATGAATTACCTCACTCAGTCCTCACAAGGACCCTGGAATACTATTATTATTCCCACTTTACTAATAAGTAAACCAAGGCTTACAGAAGTGAACTAACTTGCTCAGTGTCACACAGTTAGTAAATGGTAAAGTTAAAATTTGAACAAATTCCTGTCTTCCGTACTCCAAATGCCCTGGTCTTAATCACTTCAGTTTGACAATATAATATCTGTAGCCCGATCAAAGACATAAATAGTTAGAGAAATAATGTGTTTGTCTTGGAGTCCTAAAGAAGATGAGCCCTAAGAGCCACTCGACAGTGTTTACACCCAGCCCAATCCAGGACGGAGTGAAGCTGAGCGCACTCACACCAGCACATGGAGAGTCGAGACACTCGTGCCTCATTCCTTAAGACCCCACATCTCTCTTCTGGTTCCATTTTGCCAAACAAATCCATATCACAATTTGCTTTCTCTCAGACTCAAATACAACAAAGAAGGTGCTCTGATTTGCAGACGGGAACTTTGTGGTTGCAGAATGGATCATCTCTGCATGTTAAATTAATAAGTTTGCACTCTGGCTCACTCATCTGGCCTTTAAGAGTTAGCTTACTGCCAGTCAGCTCCTGAGAATCCCTTGGATCTGGTGCACTAATGAAAATGGTGCTCTGAACCCCCAGCCTGAGAACAGACACGACCACTGTGACTGCGCAGAGGAGTGTCATCCCGAGAAGCTCTGCCTCGGAGACTAGACAGCCTAACTAGATGGCACCTCCAGCTCACCCCACTCCACCTATAGCAGTTAGGTTGTGGGGTTCATGTGAAGTTAATTGTCTGAAGATCGGCATGGAATAGCTCAGCTCCACTAGAGATAAAACCAAGAGGTCATGGTTAGCATTAGGAAAGCCTAGTTCTCATTTCCAATCCTTTTCATATTCATAGTGAGCACAGAGTCAAAACAATGGCTGCCAGATAGCCACGTGTCCAACACGTGATTTGTGGCTTCATTAGCAGTCATGGGTTCTTGAAGCTCCAGGGGACTTCCTGGTATTGATCCATCCTAAGATTAACAGGGAAAAAGGTGATAGGATAGAATATTGAAAGTCCACCCCCAGGATCCCTTTTAAGAAAGGCTACAAATTGTGGGGGGGGTAGCAATCAGAAGCAAAATCAAATGTATTAGGTTTAGATATTAAAAGTAGAAGATGCAGATTCATAGGAGGCACTGAGAGAAACAGACAAAATAAAAAGAAGGAGGAAAATAGGTATGCTCTTGTGGCCACAGGGTGAGATGTGCCAAGAGATCATTTGGAGCTCACCCAAATAGAGCAGAATGTTCCGAGTGACTTGACTGCAGGCATCACCACCTCTTCATAGTAATGATATGAAGCCTATGTAGTAAACAGCAATTAGTAATGGA
The DNA here is from genome assembly GCF_041296235.1 of Equus asinus. Classification (NCBI taxonomy): domain Eukaryota; kingdom Metazoa; phylum Chordata; class Mammalia; order Perissodactyla; family Equidae; genus Equus; species Equus asinus. The sequence goes on along the minus strand of NC_091802.1, from coordinate 40,532,855 downwards.
GAAACCCATGGTGCAGGTAGCTCCATCTGAGAGGATGGTCCATAGGGGAATTCAAGAGCTGAGGATAGGGCCGGCCCCGTGACCGAGTGGTTAAGTTCGCGCGCTCTGCTGCAGTGGCCCAGGGTTTCGCCAGTTCGGATCCTGGGCGCAGACATGGCACCACTGTCAGGCCACATTGAGGCAGCATCCCACATGCCAGAGCTAGAAGGACCTGCAACTAAGATATACAACTATGTATCTGGGGGATTTCAGGAGATAAAGCAGGGAAAAAAAAAAAAAAGATTGGAAACAGTTGTTACCTCAGGTGCCAATCTTAAAAAAAAAAAGAGCTGAGGAAAGAGGGTGGGATCAGGAGGGAGCTGGGCTTGGGCTGTAAATAAAAGACAAATATTCACATCTATCCTAATTACAGTAAGTGTATGCCCTTAATCTTCAGGAGAAGCCCTGATTTTATGACTTTTATACTTTACAATAAAAATTATTTGTGAAATATTTAATTGAATGTGATCTAAATTCTATAATTTTGTGAGATGTATTATACAAATTAATTTGAAAATAAAAAAATCTGTCTATAATTTGGCTAATGTAATGTCTATGAAATTGAGTCACAACAACCATGTTTGCTCTTATGCTGATAATTAAATATCCATATTAAATATGTGTATTGAAAATATATATTTTATAAATGACATGGAAAAATATTTTATTCACCTTAATTTAATCTTCAGCAAAAATCAGTCACTAGAGTTCCTATTTCCATGTCACACACACACACATTCTTGCTATATTAATTTTCTATGACCTCTGGAACAAATTAGCACAAACCAACGAAACAACACAAATTTATTATCTTACAGTTCTCTATTTCAGAAGTCTGTCAAGGGTCTCCCTGGGCTGAAATCAAGGTGCTAGCAGGACTGCTTCTTCCTAGAGGTCCTAGGGGAGAATCCGCTTCCTTGCCTTTTCCAGCTTCTAGGGGCCATTCCCATTCCTTGGCTTGGGTTCCTCTTCCAGGTTCAGTGTCAGCAATCTCATCACTCCAAACTCCACTTTCATCACAGGTCTTTCTCCGACACCGACTGACTCTTCTACCTCCCTTTTCCACTTTTAAAGACGTTCAGGATTACATCAGGCCCACCTGAGGAATTCAAGATCATCTCCCTATTTCAAGACCAGCTTATCCGCAACCTTAATTCTATCTGCAGCCTTAATTCCCCTTTACCATATAACACACATATTCATAGGTTCTAGGTCTTAGGAGATGGACACCTCTGGGGGGATATTATTCTGCCTACCACACTTGCCTACAATTAAACCAAAGGAAAACGAGAGAGAGGGAGAGAGAGCTCTCGTGTGTTATCTCATAAAACACCAAGACCAAAACTGGAGATTGATGCAGACAGTAATGAAGTCATGAGTGTTAAAATCCACCAACCAATCAAATTTCCATGTTGTACTTCAAGCCTCAGGGAACACAGCTGATGTAAAGATAGTATATATTTAGGCGAACACCTTAAATAACAGTTTGAAGATGTAAACATATTACGTACCCTTGTAGGGGCCATATTTTTACAGCAACAATAACAACAATTAACCTTACTGAGCACTTCCAATAACAAAAAGTGTTCAGCGTTGTCTCCGCGCATTTTCTGCACAACTACTCATTTTACAGATGAGGAGCCTGAGGAACAAGATGTTTGTAACTTACTAGGGTCACGTGGATAGTTAGTGTCAGAGCCAGAGTTCAAAGCCAGGACTGTGTGACTCCAGACCCTGCACTTTTAACCATCATGCAAAACTACCTCTTGCTTTTTTAACCAATATACATTTTGCAAGAATTTATTCCCTAATTGACTTGTCATGATCTCAATATTAAAGAAAAAGGACAACTAGCTGGAATGATACTATCCCTCCAGGAAATTTGGGCAACCACCCCGCCCCCCCACCCCGGACCTCTCCTCTAATTCTGAGAGAGAAAGGAGAGAACAAAGAGGGGAGAGAAAGAAAGAGTCATAGTCCGGGGGAAGTGAGGAAGACAGGGAGACAGAGGAGCGAGAATGCGAGTGAGATCTAACAAAAGGCGTTTGGGAAAGCTTTCACCTGCTCAAAAGCAATAAGACAAATTCAAGCCTTCCTAGGGAAGAACTATAAGACTGGCTGGCTGTCTCCCATCCTACCTTAAAGCCCAGTTATTATAACACAACATAACATTCGGAATGTTCCGGTGACTTCCTTAGAGTGGAAATAGTGTCCATCCTAAAATATAAATAAACATAACATAGTAGGAATAAGAATAAAAATACCAAACAAAGAAATTGGGGATTATATTTAGGATATGATGTATATAGAAAAGTGACAATTTAAAAGGCACAAAGGATATTGAAACAAATCCTATAAATTTAGGGCATTCTATAAAAAATATCTAACTTCCCAACAAACTGTACCCAAAGCCAGAACATAGAGTGATATGGACTTATTTTACCTGGCCAAAATAGAGTATTCTAAAACACACACACAAACGTATTTGAATAATAGTGACACTGAGCACTTTTTATGTGCAATGCATGGATTATCTAATTTAATTCCCACAATAACTCCGTCAATCAGGGGTGAGCATTAATCTCAGTTCACAGGTGTGGAAATTGAGGCCTAAGGGGTTAGGCAGCAGATGGCACAATCAGAATTTGAACTTCGAGCTTGTAACCAGAACATTCATCAGCATGAACTTAGACTGACCTTTACAAGGACTGTGTTTATAAAATATGAACTCTTGCAGTTAACGTTTATCTTTGGATTCATCTGGAGACAGAAGTATGCCTTTTAGGCTAGGATTTTTTATCTAGCGCGTGTGACCTCCTGACAATTTCAATGGTCTCTTCTCTCTCCGGAGCTGTGGGATCACAGCTGCAGGGTAGAGAAGGGTTGTTTACGAGCATCGTCACCCTCTGTCCTCCTGTGCACACTACAATGTATAGGTTACAAAGTTTATGTGTGTATGTTACATATTGATCACATAGCTCATGTTATGTACAGTGCATATAGATTACATAGTTCATGTATGCACATTGCATAAGGATTACACAGCTCATGTATGTGAGTTACATACAGACCATGTAGCTCATATATGTACATTGCATGCTGATTACAAGGCTCACATGTGTATATTACATGCCGATTATATAGCTCATGTATGTCTATTACATACAGATTACAAAGTTCATGTATGTACTTTAACTCATTCACTCCCCACAACAGCCCTATTAATTACAGGGAAGATTATTGTTAGTCCCATTTTAACCATAAGAAAACTGAGACCAGAGAGGTTAAGATCACCCAGTGGGTTAATAGCAGAGCAGAGACTTGAACCCCTGGCCTAAAGTCCTTTCCACTAATTCACACTGTAGCAAACATAGAGATAAGATACAGCATCATCAGGGTGATTTTTTGAAAAAGGAAGGGCAGAACTCTTTGAAACTGGAAGCATAGAAAAAGCAATCATTCCTAGCCAAAATAAAAGAGAGAATGGGGAGAGAATCAATCTAATTTTCCATCTAAAAGTCAACACATGAATAATAATTAATAAGCAAGAAAATAGGTAAGGAGAATATCTCCTACAAATACAGAAGGAGCAACCGAGAAATAAATCTGCAAAGATACTGTAAAGACACATGAAGTCACTGCAAACAGATGGATGAAATATGAAGCCAGTGGTGACGTAGGGGCTGGGCTCCATGGCCTCTCTGCCATTGACCCACTGGACAACCCTAGACAAGTCTTTCTCCTTCCACTGCTTTAATTCTTTCGTCTAGAAAAGAGAGTCCATCATGGTAGTTACTTGTCCATTAAACAAGTTAAGAGCCTTGAACTAAAAAGTACTTTAGCAAAATATATTATTACTATATTTCCTGTCTAAAAGTGTACTGATTAGGATATGTATCAAACACATACAGTTTAGGATAGCATAATAAACAGTATATTTATTACATCATCCTGTTGAGGGGACAATTGCAGCATATGCACACTATAGTTGCCGTAAGAATCAACGATAAATTGAATTTTATTATGATGACTTCTTTTTCATGGCAGAAAACTAACTAAAGCTGTGTTACTCTTCTAATACCTCTGCATATTTCACTAAATCATTCTTCTACAAAAAGTAACAAATAAATCACCATCATTTCTCTTCTGCACGGGTGCAATAGGCTCCCAACTGATCCCCACACGTTTACTCTCTCATTTCTTCTCCACAAAGCTGCCAGGGTTATCTTTTTAAAACACAAACATGATCATGGTACAGCATTCCTTTGCTTAAAATCTTTCTGTGGCTCTCCATGGCTCTTGTGTTGAAGATCAAAATACTTAGCAGAGGTGGGAAAGCACCTATATGCATCACCAGCTTCATCTCATCCTACTTTCCCCCTTGCTCTCTATGCTCCAGTCACTTAGAGTAGGTATTCAGTAAATATTCGTTGTATGAATGGATGAATGAAAAGTTGAACAATACATTAAGGTGTTTTTTTTAATAGGAAGCAATATCTTTGTGAACCAAACAAACAAATGTTGCATTTCAGGCACCAACAACTGTCAAGTGAGGAAGAATCATGGTGTGCAAGGACCTTCCCACAGGCCTCCACACACTGACCCTAACACAACAAGAACCACACTGGGCTAAAGGGGAAACCTACCAAGACAAGATTTCGGCAAGTTGCATGAGATGATGTCTCAGTAAACCAACACCAGTTACTTAAAATGTAAAATGCAGGTTAATTCAAGGATTACCAGTGACAACAGCCTTTGTGTAAGGGATTTATTTGGTTACCTATCATGTTCTTTGGATTAAGATGATAATAAGGAGAAAAAAGAAGAGTGAAATCATTTCAGTCTTGCACTAGCACTCCCCACCCACTAGTGGGGACCTGTTTTTCTTCTGTAGCCTTAAATAAACAAAATCACCCCAATAGCCCTGGTGCCATGCCAGAGGCAGTGCAAAGGGACTTAAGCATCTATCTAAAATCAGGCTTAAGCCAGGCTGTCCCGGCACTCCTTTCAAAGAAGTGATCTGGCTGGAACACCTCTTACCTTCTCAGCAAGGTATGGTGTCAGCTGGGAAAAGGGAAGAGATAGGCCTCCTCTTTTGAAGGTGATAGTGATAAATGAGATTCAGCTCCAGTATTATGGGATAGGCTGGCCCACTCTTCCCAAGTTTCACACTAAGGTGCTGAATGACAAACATGTCACTCAAATGATGAAGACTTCATCTCCACCAGGTGAAAAGAGCCCAACAACCAAGAAAATGAAGCTGTCTCTGTTGGTGATAATGCTAACTTTCCATGTCTCCCTGAGAACTGGCAATTCTGAATTCAAGGCATAAATGAGTAAAGATCAGTAACTGCTCCTAAGCACCACAGAACAGACCCTAACGTAACACATTGTTCATCTGGCAGGGTACTAAATCTGCAAAAAACAAAACAAAACAAACTCCCATATCTATAGACTAGAGGATCCTGGAAGGTAGGAACTGCGTCTTATTAGTCTCTCTACTCACAGAACCAGAGTACCTCTAAAGTAAACTCTCAACAAAAGAAACAATTAAGTAAATTAAATTAGAGTAATTAAATTAGTAAATTAAATAATTAAGTGAATTAAATTTAACCTAATTATTTGTGGCTGCAGACTTTAACCAACAATGGAATCAGAGACGAAATGCATAGTGTGGGGATAGGAGAAAAAAGTAACAGAAACATTTTAAACACAGCTGGACATTTGTAAATCAACAGGTGCATGAATCAACATCCCACAATTGCAAAAATCTTAGGGAACCTAAAGCATCATCTCTATGGCTTTAAAAAATAATAAAGCAAAGAAATTAGGGAGCTCTACAACGTCATGGAATCCCACTGCCAATCCTAGCTCTGCTATTAACTAGCCACGGGCCCTTGCCGAAAGGAATTCCCTTCTTTTGTTTCTTGTCTGTAAAATGACGGGTATGAGACAGATGGTAAATATGGTTCATTTCAAAGTCCAATATCATGTTCCTATAGAACATGAAAATCCTAAACATCTTCTTGGTAACTAGAGGCCAACAGAGAGAAGGAACCTTTAAAGTTTTACATCATTGGCTCCCAACTTTTTCTATTTGTAGACTTCTTTGAAAAGTTAATGAAAGCTGTCACCTCCCCCTCAGAAGAGTGAACATGTCAAGATTTAAACAAAATTTTGTAAACAGTTTTAGAGATTTTACCAACTTCTTGAAGTCTACCCACTGAATTCCAAGTTAAAGAGCTCAGCTAAAATGGAAGCACTGATTCGCAGTGTGAACAACAGGAAGTGCATAACACTCCCTACGAAGCATTCCTGCCCAAAATGCCAAACTGGAATCTAATAAAGCCTTTAGCTCTCATTATTACCTTCAAAGAAATACAGCGGTCAGAGAACCATGCTAAAAAAATTACCACGGGGAAGCAATCAGAAGAATCTAGAATTTGGGAAATTCTACAGGAGTTGTCATTCCTTTCCAGCCATTCTTTCTGACTCTACTACCTAGGACCTCTTGCTCCTTCCCAACCATGAGGGTCCCTTAAGTATCCACTTAGGCTTATCTTTTTTAACTACACCTGCCCACAATTATCCTTCCTTTTCTTCTCCTTTTTATCTTAACTTATTCTATCCCACACAATCCACTACGACTTTATATTCTTCCCAAGACCAAGGTTCACAAACATTTACGGAGGGCCTGCCACAGCCCTCTGTAAACTGAAAGTGTTGAGGAGTTGAAGATGTTGGCCATACCCTGGGCCTTTAAGCTTCCTTACGATTAAGTTCTGGGATAACTAGGCAGTTGCTTGACGCGCAGGACGTGCAGCAAACACGGCTTCACTTTTTATACATTTCGTATTGCTCAAAAAGATGCTAATATGGATTAGGATCTTAATAAATACTTGCTGAATTAGATTTCTGTCAAAACAGATCTTATTTAATTGAAATCTGCTTTCTCTTTCTTTCTCTGATGCCTTCTCTTCTTCAAATTTCCTAACTCTTCTCTTAAGGCCCCAAATGCTATTCGTTTGTGGTCACTTACAAGGCTCTGTCTACTGCTGCATCCTTATCTAATTCTCTCCAGCTTCTAAAAATCAGATTAAGAAGGGTTTCCAACACATTTATCTCAAGACATACTGTTTGAGGAAATTTCCTTTTGTGATCTTAAAACTCTTTTTGCCTGTGTGTGTTTTTAATTATTTTTCCCTGTATATCAGTCAATATATACAGATACTATTTGGAAGCAATTTTACATTGGTTTACCTTCCCTCCTCGTCTGAAATACTATGTTGGATACTTTTTAATTTAAACCTTTTATCTGTTGGCCTCTTTTTTCTGGAAAAATCAAAATATGAGAAAATTTTCTTTTGATTTGGCCAGAGTTTGATAAACCTAGGCATTTATAAAATGTCTGACCTGGTGTCATTGCAGAAGCTGTGTTTTATTTCTATAAACATCTAGTCTTTTTATGTAACCCTCCAAATCACAGGATAATGACACAGCAATTTTTCCTGAAGCTCTACTACTCATCTGTTCTGAAATGTCATGCATAGTAAAAGTCTATTTGGGTGTTGTTTTGGCCATTCTTCTCTCACTATGAAGAAGAGGGGGCCTATAGAACGCTTCAGGGATGGAATGATTGTCTTTAAAAGGCACAAACACACTGTGCTCTCAGTTAATGACAACTAACTGTTGACAGGGCTCCCATCTGATCCCTAATGCACCCACGTGCAACCCCATTCGTTCACTCACCACTCAACCCCCTGCAAAATACCCATTTCGTTTTAATGACAACATCTCAGTTCATCAGAAAGATGAACTAAATGTGAAAATTACAAATCTTTTAGCTGGAAAGTCATGCAAAGAAGAACAATTTATATTCTGAACAATTTGAACTCAATAGAAATTTTTTTAAAAATCATGAAACCATATCACAGGTGAAATGCTCATTGACCAAAAGGACGAGTAAATGTTGGACATCTACTGAGACTGCAATTGATCCTTTATTCCTTGAGTTCTTTAAAAACAGTTTAAAAATACCTTCAGTGGGGCCAGCCCCGTGGCCGAGTGGTTGAGTTCGCACACTTTGTTTCAACGGCCCAGGGTTTCACCAGCTAGAATCCTGGGCGCAGACATGGCACTGCTCATCAGGCCATGCTGAGGTGGCATCCCACATGCCACAACTAGAAGGACCCACAACTAAAAATACACAACTATGTACCGGGGGCTTTGGGAGAAAAAGGAAAACTAAAAATCTTAAAAAAAAAAAAAAATACCCTCAGCAATTTGCAGTTGACCTACCTAAAAGCAGACAGCTGCAATAAATGACGTTGTTGGCCTTTCCAGTTCTGTCATTCCACAAATACTGGCATTTACAGGTCATTTTATGTTCTTTAAAAATTATAAAAATAATGTGATGAATGTTTAAAATTCCTATAGAAAACACATAACTAAAGTGAATTCATTTTAGCCTGTCAACTAAATTTTTTAATTAGCTTACTTCTTCTAAAATAGAATAAACTGTATGAACTCATCTTTCTAAAATTATTTTAGCCATCCACCTGTGGAGAGTATCTGAAATAACGTTCACCAAACTCACCAATGGTTGTCTGTATGGTAGAATTAAGAAGTTTTTCAAGATCTTTTTTCTTATACTTTTTTATGTATTACTTGAATTTTTTATGATAAGCATATATCATTTTTACCAAAAAAAATGCCCCACCATTTCTTTTAAAATCCAGTGGAACTCCACACATTGTAAATTACATGGAAAATCATTGTACCAGAGTTCTAGAAGAGATTACTTCTCTCTAGTCCTCTCAAATCTCTTTACCAATTTTCCCGTGCCCTGGTGCTGCTATAATACAGGAAATATTTTGCTGGAGGCTAACTTCTATAAATCCAGACTCCTACATACTCATGTAAAATGATGCACAGGCAAAATTTACAGGGCTAATAAGTCACTGCCGCTCAGACATGCCTGAAATGGGCAGAGAAATGATCGGTTCCATTGCAGATTATCACGAGAGAGTTTAGAGAAACGGAGTGCAGCCTGGCTCTTGCACGTCCTAAGATGGATGTTCTCATTTGTGAGGCTGGTCCACGTGAACTCAAACCAGAGCCGACCCAACCTTGAGTCAAAACAGATGATCAGGAACCACCCCCATCCGTCAACACACGGCTTGCACCACACGTCTGAGCAAATCTACGTTTCCCTCATTTGCTCTGTTTTTACCTCATCTCCCTGTTGTCTTCCTCTCATGTTCAGATGTAAGTGACTGCACAACACTTTAACAGAGGGCTCCCTCTAAGCACCCCCAAGGCTTCCTTTAGTCTTGACTAAATTTTTCCATCTTGTGCACAGTGAGATGAGGAAAGTCCGGAGGACTTTTGCAAGGTTTTGTTGCCAGGGCAGACAAGCAGAGCTGGTGTGCTTTAGGTGATTTTATTTGTAATTAGGAATGATTTTGCCTTTGTGGCTGGCTAGTTCACCCCTTGAAGAGGCTTTATTCTACTATCTGGTTTTACATCTCACACTCCTCAAAGGGGCAGGAAGTAACTGCATCAGAGGACCTGAGTTAAAATCCTGACTCTAAAAAGTTCATTATTGGGTTAACTCACACTTATGAAACGCCAATACGAAGCCAGACTTTGATGCTTGAAAGACGGAAGACATAATCCCTGCTTTCAAGAAGACTGCAGTTCCAGAGGAGTGTGACAAATGCAGTGGTGAGTGAGAGAACAGGGATAGACTTAGGGCCAGGGAGGCGGCGGGGCCCTGCTGGGGACTCCTAGCCTCTGCAGTGGGGCAGGGACACCAAGCTGTCTGTTCCTCTGGAGGATCTTAGGATCCAGAAGAGGCGGTTTCGTCATAGAAGGGACACCCAAGTCATGCGGGAAAATTCAGAGAACAATTGTTGAAGGAGGTAACCCTCAAACCACATCTTAAGGCGGGGAGCAGGCATGGGCAGCACAGGCAGTGACTTTCCAAGCAGTGGAAACAGTACAGATAAGTCCACGACACCCACAAATTCGTGTGTTGAATTACACTGCACATGCAAATCAGCTCTGAATCATTCACCTCCATGAGCCCCTGATTCTTTACCTGTAAAATGGAGACAACAACCCTTGCCTGGTTACATCAAGAGTTGTTGTGTGTATTAAATAAAGAATATCAAAGGGCTATGTAAACTGGGAAATTCCATTATCACTATTATGAAAAAGAAGTGTTGCACAGAACTCCATCAAGATTCAACTCAATGATAACAGTGTTGTGTGGCAGAAAGAATCCGGCCCTGGCTTTGCCACTAACCCACCATCAGTCCTCTGCCATATCCTACTCCTGACAGGCCTCAGTTTTCTTCACCTGTAAAATTAATGGCTTGAACGGAGGAACGCTAAAGTCCCTTCCGATGTCGACATTTTATTTCTAAGTCCCCTTTAAATCTTGTTGCCAGTAACCACCACATGGCTCCCCACCCCCAGACTATTTCTTTATTCATTCCTAACCTTTACCTTGGCAGACGAACCATAATATTCATCAAGCACGTTAGACAACCCATGGCACATTTCCTGTTTTCCTCCGTCCTCTCTGCAGGTCACAGACACACAGAGCCCAGCCTATGCAGGGTTCAGCCGGGACAGGGCTGCTGGCCACTTAACAAAGGCTGCATTCCTCCCAGGAGCAAGAGAAGTCCTGAGCACAGGCCAGGGTTGTTTGGTTTTGAGGTGTGCTAGGGATGAAAGGCACTCTGGAAGTGGAAGGCTCGGTCATTCATTAATTAATTATAATTGAGGGTTTGTTCTTAAGAACCATCCCTTTGAAATTACTTTCCATCAGACAGCGACTGCCACAAAGGCATCAGATATTCAGAACATTCTCCATTTCCTCAGTGCGAGTATTTTCATTCCAGGATCAGAGATTCTGTTCTGATCTGGCTCTTCCCTTGTGAGTCTCTCCCACCTTCGCTTTAGAGCTGGGGTGTGTTTATTTAGGGGGTGTGGATGTGTGAGTCTGTGTGTTTAATGCCTACTTTTTAAAAGGCAATCTATACTACACCAAATAACCTTTTTGTGGTCTTTAATCTGACTCTTCACTGATAAATGAACAATGGAAAAACTCCATGGAAAGATTAGAAAGACACCTGAGACTGACACCCCCCTAAGGTGTGGACCACACCTCCGGGTTACAACTGGAAGGGAGAAGCAAACTGATACACTGATGTGGCTCTAAACAACAACAACGGGTGTGAAGGCCCAGGGGCAATTCAGGGTTGACCAAGAGGAAACACATGTTGCACAACGATATGATCTTGTTGGTACAGTTGTCAGAGAAGGGAACTCCCACAGCAAAGGGCATAAAAGCATCCGGGGCAGTCTGGGGCAGCGCAGTTCTGTGGTGCCAGGGAGTGGAGCAGAGTCCGGCCCTGCCCCAAACACAGATGGGACCATGAACTCCAGCCACAGCTTCAGCCAGACCCTCTCGGGCTCCCTCCATGGCACATGGTCTGGCCGGGGAGCATATGGCACTAGGGGCTGGCCGGGGAGCTTCCCCCGGGCTCCCAGCGTCCATGGTGGAGCAGGAGGTGTCCGCATCTCCCTTTCCTTCACCTCACCAAGCTGCCCGCCCCCCGGAGGGTCCTGGGGGTCTGGAAGAGGCAGTTGCCTCCTAGGTGGAAATGGGAAGGAGACCATGCAGAACCTCAATAACCGCCTAGCCTCCTACTTGGACAAGGTGCGTGCCCTGGAGGAGGCCAACATGAAGCTCGAAAGTCGCATCCTGAAGTGGCATCAGGAGAGAGACCCTGGCAGTAAGCAAGATTACTCTCAATATGAGGAAAACATCAGCCACCTGCAGGAGCAGGTAAGATCCTGGGTGACCCTGGAACTCAAGAGGGTGCTGCATTTCCAGGGGACCCATGGGAGGAGAGATCCGTACAAAAAACAATTTCCAGGAGAATGGCAAAAGACCTTAAAGTAATTGTGAACAAAGGTATTCAAGAAGATTTTCTTCTTATACCTTAAATCTGGACTTGGGAAAGTCTGTTCTCTATATTTATTTTTCTATACATAAATTATGCAGAAAACTTAAAAAATGTAAGGGCATCAGCTGCTGTCCGGTATCACTTATGATCCGGCCATGTAACAGTAATGATAAGGGCTGGTATTCATTCCACATGCTCAGTGCACAAGGCACAAGAGAGCATTTACTGCTCATTACGTCAGTTCTGCTCCACTTCAAAATCCTAGCGAAGGTGTAATTATCCACCCAAAAAAGGCTGAGTTATACTATTTTGGAGATCACACCTAAAAAATGTCACTCCACTAGCAGATACATCATTGTGACACCCCTGGCTATTTCCTTCTGAGGGCTGCTGGAAGTTCTGAGTTCTAACTGCTCACAGTTCTGAAAATGGCACATTGCTAGAAGAAAAAGTAAAATGAGCATAATTTTTGGAAGCTTAGAGTTAGGGTGGGTTATGGAGACTTCTTCAAAAAATAAGTAACTTTTTAACCAAATATTAAAAAAGCTAAACTTATACTTTCTGGGATGTCTCATAACATTGGCTAGAAGTAGAGGGAATCTAGTCATTTCATATGTTATTTTTTAAAGGTATGTAACTTCCTTCTTATGGAAAGTAACCCCAGGAAACTCCTTGTAAGATCATGATTTAACCTGTCCTAGAAAGGGCATCATGGGGTTCCAATATTTATACAGTATTATTTCTCAACACTCAGTCGTCCTTTCTTAAATGTAGGAAGGACCAATCAAGATAATAAAAATCTGTCCTCATAATGAACCCTAATTATTGAATAATCAACCTGATAACTGGCTGTGTAATTACTTTAACTATATAGTACTTGGTTGTCTTTATGAAAAAAACAAGGTGACTCAACACACCTCACCATTCTTTTTCATTAATAAAGTTGCTTTGGTTTTAGAATGGAGACAATAGGAGATTTTTGCAAATGGACAGCTGAGAACATAACTCCCAAAGGAAATACGAGATTAGACCTGGTCAAATAATTCACTAGCTGACAGCAGAGAGAAGGAGGGAAAGGGGGAAAAGGGAGGGAAATATTTATTGAGCTCTTATTGTATGCCAGGCATCATGCTGGTTATTTAATACACATATAAGCGCTGTCCAAGAGCTTTCTGCACTGATGGAAATGTTCTACATCATCTAATTTAATTCTCACAACAACCCTGGAAAGAAACTGAAACTCAGAAAAGTGAAGTAGCCATCCGAAGCCACCAGCAAGAGGCAGAGGTGGAATTCTAACCCCAGTCTGTTTCAATGGCCTTATAATTTCCATACAGCATCGTGCTGACTAGCACACCTCATACAAAAATAAGAGTATTTATTAATAAAGATAATGCATTACATTGGCATTTTTAATCATGCAACACATATTTCATATGCATTATCTCACTCTGTGAGGCAGGTATTTCTATCCTTGACTTATAGATGAGGAGACTGAGACCAAGTGGCTGCCTAAATTCCTTGGAGCAGAATTGAGACGTGTGAGTGGGGGCAATGACGAGGAGGGGGTGGCTTGCCCCGTCTCCAAAAAGCCCGGGATTCTAGGTTCTGACATTCAATGGGAAGCTTCTTCAGCTTCAAATTCTACTCTTTTCTGGATTTCTTACTTCAGCTGTATTTTCTCCTTGTTTGAAGAAAATAACCGACGTGGAGCTTGTCTATCTATCCCGACCTCCCTTGTTTGCAGGTGAGAAAATAGAGGCCCAAAGAGTTCCCACAACCACTTGGGGCTGACCCCTGCCCGGGCCTGGATGAAGTGTTCTGAGTAGACACAGCATTCTCCCACCCCCACTTCAGGGGTATTAAACGTTACTCAAGAAGTCTACAAGAAATTGAGTTCAAAAATTAATCCAATCCCTTTGAAACACAGAATTGGACACAGTCATAGGGGTATTAGAATATTAGAATAGCTCACAACACTGCTATATTTGGGATTTTGGTTCATGGTCAAAAATTCTATTTTCCTCTCCCTGGGACGAGATTACACACCCTGGGGTGAAAATGGTGCACTAACACATCAACTAGATTCTTTTAAAAGAATGAACTCAGGGCCTTGGGGAGAATCAAGATGATTAATTATAACATACAATGCAAAGCCTATGCCTCATATACTATTGCTCAATCCACCCTCATCCATTCATTACCATGAAGGATGTCTCAGAAACAGGGACTGCATCATCATATTGTATCAGGTAACCCGAACAGTGGGAAATAGTTTCAGTTTTTAAATGTACTCCACATCGAGTACATTTCAGAATTCACCACTCAGGAACCATGAGAATGCTGCCTAGGGAATCAGACTCTTGACGTGGGCCTTGCAATGGATAAATGATCAGTTTGACTCAGAAAAGCCAAATAAGCCCACAGACGGTATTTTTGATTTTCTGATTCCATGGGGTGTATAGTGCATGGTTACTCTGGATGTCAGTCCACACCTCAGTGCACAACTAATGCTAACCCCAGGGATCCTCAGGCCTTTTGGATGGAGCTACTTTTCATTTCCCATGCGCTTAGATAAGGCAAAGAATAAAGAGGCTGGAGGGAAAGGCGCTGGTAAGAAAGTCCCTGAGCAGCACTATGGAGGGGAGACAAGAGCAAAGGAAGCAGTCACAGTACCATTTGGCATCCACCAAGCGAAGAACGAAATTGGGCAGGCGCAGCCAGCCTGGCTATCTTCCACCACCAACAGTTAAAAGTTTGAGAATGCATCCCAACATATAAAACCTGGGGTTTATCCAATACAGACATTGGCTCTAATTACAAAAGTGTTAGATTTGAAAAAAGAACATTAAACAATTTACATTTTTCTGAAATTTAGTTTCAACTAATTTTTCAGAGTGTCTACAGTATGCCCAGAATATGCTAAGTATTTTACATTATTTTACTTAATCTCTTCTAATCTAATTCTCACAACTCTGATGAAGTGGCTATTTTTATTGCCTTTTTGTGGTTGAAGAAACTGAGACTCAGCAAGCTCACTCAGTTCGTGGGCGCCGGCGCGGGAGCCCAGGTCCTGCTCTCTGAGTTCCAGACCCAGTGTTCCTACCCCCTCTGAATCCTGCTATTGTGCATTCATGACACCAAATTCCAGGTTATCAGTGGAGCTTTGAATAGGACCAGATTCTTAAAAGGTGCCTTTGTATTGAGGTATAACTTTGTCCTAAAAACTCCTTTCTAAATAACAGAATTATCTGTATAAACACAACAGGAATGTCACAGGATTCTCTGGTCCAACCAAGTTACAGAAGTTTGGACTAGGACCTCTAATGTTACCTGTTTCTAGTGTAAACTACTTATCTAACAGACAGTGAAATGGAAGCCCAGGGAGTGGAGCGACTGGCCAAGTTCACACGGATGTTCAGAAACAAGAAATAAAAGGAAAATCTCTGAGTTCCTAGTTCAGCACAATACTTGGTACAAAAGTAGTATTATACTTTTGACATTGAGAGATCTTCCACCCAATTTCCTGAAGACAGTGACTTACATCAAATGAGCACTATTTCTCTGATCACAAATACCTAGACGTATTTACAAATCACACATCTACACGCGATTGCTCGTGTGGATACTTCCAACAATATTTTTCTCTTTATAGTAAAAACATATCTAAACATCCAGTGAAAGTCTTTACCTGAAGGCTTTA
Source organism: Equus asinus (assembly GCF_041296235.1). Classification (NCBI taxonomy): domain Eukaryota; kingdom Metazoa; phylum Chordata; class Mammalia; order Perissodactyla; family Equidae; genus Equus; species Equus asinus. Next base: position 40,517,132 of record NC_091802.1, on the reverse strand, counting down.
CCACAGTTAGTATTTATTAAGCTGCTTCATTCTAAGGTAAAGAATTATTTCAGTGAATATTTTAAAAGCTACAACTGGGGCATTCTCATCACAGACTAAGTTAGAAACACATACACATTACCTACAAGTTATGTGTAGGGCTAGAGTCACTTTGGGCAAAAAATAATTATGTCATGTGATGACTACTATAACATATACTTAAAATTAGTTTGACGAAGTAGTATCAGCGATAGTTTGTCTCAGTGACACTTTGGTCAATATCACTGAGCAGAAACACGAATGCTATCGGGAAGAAGAATTACATCCATCTGAAATAATTACTGCCCTTTAGGGGAGCCAAACTAATATTCACAATAAGAAAAGGGTCAGAACCTAAACCTCGTTTAACAACTTCCAACGTGGATGAGCTTAAGCAGAACATGAAGACGTGTTCATCATACTAGAAAGTCAGAAGGCATTTGAACGATGCCTCTCCTTCCCTTCCCATATCATTCTTTCAGCAGTGGCATCAATCCTAGCCGGTCAAAGCTCAGTGTAAAAAAAGACCATGAAACTGGCTGCAACCATATCCTTACTATAAAATCGTTCTGATGCTTTCCACCTAGTAAGCGCTCAGCAAACATTTACTGATTTGATTATTCATTGTTCCTCTGCCAAAATGGAAGGCATCTACGCTGACAAGTCAAATTCTCAGGAGACTAGAGGGCAGAAGTGCAGCTCCCCTGTGTGTGTGTCTGACTGAGAAGACTCTTGGCACGTGTTTTACAGATAGTGGATGGTAAGCTGACCAACGCTCAGATCATTCTTCTCATTGACAACGCCAGGATGGCCGCGGATGACTTCAGCCTCAAGTAAGTTCCTTCTTCACGGTGCGGGGGTTTTTGTTTGGTGGTTTTGTTTTGTTTTTTGGGTTCCTCTTGTTTTTGTTTTGCAGAAGGAAAACTTATCTCACACTTGCCCACACGTAAAATCTTACTGAGATATAATTAAAAGGTGTAACAAGAACAAATACTTGACTGGACCCTAGTTTAAACAAGCCAGCTATAAAATACAATTTTTGGTATGGGAAAATTTGAATATGAGGCAATAATTAGATGACATTGAAGAGTTGTTATTAATTTTTTAGGTGTGATAATGTTATGCTTATTTAGAAAAATGTCTTTTTCTTTAAATGCATTCTGAAGTATTTAGGGGGTGAAATGTCATAATGTCTGTAATTTACTTCAAAATACAAAATAGAATATAAAAATAAGCAAACATGACAAAACGTTAATGGTTGCTAAATATAAGTGCTGGCCACATGACTGTTTATTATTTTACTCTAATTAAAAAAAATAACTTTGAATCACCATCACAGAAAAACCTGCATGAAATAGACATATGAAGCTTGCAAAGTATGTATTCATTTGCTCCCATTAAACCTAAAAGGTAAGAGATTCGCCTCTAAACGAAAGTAAATCCTTAAAAGACCAGAGCCTTCCAACAACAGATGTGCTCTTCCCTTCCTTCTAATCAAAGGTATGATAATGAACACTCCTTCAAGAAAGACTTGGAAGCTGAAGTTGAGGGTCTCCGAAAGACCTTGGATAATCTGACCATTGTCACAACAGACCTGGAACAGGAGGTTGAGGGAATGAGGAAGGAGCTCATCCTCATGAGGAAGCGCCACGAGCAGGTATAACCCCCCCGGGGGCTCCTGATAACTGGTACTGCTCTTAACCTGCACATTTCAAGTGATTCAATACCTACACAAGACATTACCATCCAAATGCCAGTTCTATTGTCCTTCAACCTAAATAATCGTAAGGAACCACATAAGTATCTAATTTTTCCAACTTCAAGATTATCTACTCACGTGTCAAATATAACAGCCAAAATATAATCACAATTAATGATGAATTGGTCAACAATTTTGTTAACACACAATATTTCCCCAGACTTTTTTATTACACTGTAAGAACAAACGTGTGAGACTGAACTTCCTTCACTGACCCAATGTGCAGCAAATTGAGGGACAATAGAATAAAGAGAATCTGTCACTGATCAAGGTAAATGTGACTAGTAGCAAAATTAAGAATCCTAATTTCCAGAGGCATTTAACTGACTTTTAAAAAGTTACTATCCATCTAAAGTCCCTGAGACTCTGATAAAATGGTAAAAAAACAGTCCCCATTTTAGGCAAACAAAATTGCTTACGAACATCAAAGAGCCTTAGTTTCTGAACAGCTGGTCAGATAATGACTGCTAATTAAAACTTTCCTGTGGTTTCTTGGTTTTCATATCCTATGGGCATCAGTCCTACAGAGTCATAATGCATTGATGAGATTTTAAAAGCCTCTACGTCTTTTGGCTTTGGGTTACTGAACTGCTTCCCAAAAGCTTTGGTCTATAACCCGAAATGTTCAACTGCTTAAATGTGTCGATTCACCCATGAACATTTGCTGAAGAGTTCTTGACACACCAGATGGGGCCAGCCCCATGGCTTAGCGGTTAAGTTTGTACACTCCACTTCTGTGGCCCGGGGTTCGCAAATTTGGATCCCAGGCAAGGACCTACGCATTGCTTATCAAGCCATTCTGTGGCAGGCATCCCAAATATAAAACAGAGGAAGAGAGGCACAGATGTTAGCTCAGGGCGAATATTCCTCAGCAAAAAGAGGAAGATTGGCAAGAGATGTTAGCTCAGGGCTAATCCTCCTCAAAAAAGAAAGTCAATCTTGACACATTATTAAGCACAATTCTTTCTGAAATGTTTTCAACCAGGAATTAAGTCAGTAATCACAAAGGCCGTTTGATATCTGTCTGTATAAGCATAAGAGAAAAAAGTACATAATATTTTGTCATCAACAAATAGTAACTGAGAAACCAAACCAAACCAATGAAAGAGTAGCAACCACAGAAGCTGAAGTTCTAAAAGATCCATTAACTGCTGCCAATCAATACACTTCCAGCCTTCTGATCATTACAGCCAATTCATTTTCTTTTTCTGTTATTAAACAGGAAATGGAGGAACATCGTGTGCCAAATGACTTCAAGGTCAATGTGAAGGTGGATACAACTCCAGGGGAAGATCTGATCAAGGTCCTGCAGGATATGAGGCAGGAATACGAGTCTATAATAAAGAAGAAGCATCAAGATTTGGACACGTGGTATAAAGAGCAGGTAAAAGAAAGGTGCCCAGACTCCCTGAAGGTTCCATTTCCATGCGGTCCAATGCCAATGCCTCTGCCCTTTGCTTGGTCTCACAGTCAGCGATGATGGCCCAGGAGGCGGCCAATCCAAAAGTTGTGCAGAGCAGCCAAAGTGACATTCATGAACTGAAGCGTACTTTCCAGGCCCTGGAGATCGACCTGCAGGCACAGTGCAACAGGGTGAGTCTGAGCTTGGAAAATCCTGGGTGGGTACCACCTCCTCCACAAAGCCTTCTTTGACCTCTCTCATGGGCCCATCTCCCCAACTCCCTTGGGACATCTCTCACTTCCCACTTTCCACCCAAATGTTTTATGATGAGGATGATAACAAGAGCTATCATTCATTGAACGTCCATGGTGTGCTAGGGAGTTCATTATACTAAATGTCATCAATCCTCACATTAACCTTTCCAGGTAGGTTTTAGTAACTCCATTTTAGGGACAAGTAAACCAAAGCTCCAAACAGTTAAGTAAATTAGCCAAGGTCACACAGCTAGTAAGAGGTCAATGGTGAAGCCATGTGGTGTTTTGGGGGTGGCGCAGCTCTAGACTCCCATAATCTCTATTAGTGCTCTCCCCACTTACAACCAGCCTGTCCCCCCAACTCCAATAAAGAAAAGTTATGTGCCTATGACCTGGATGACTCCAGGTCACCTAGGCCTGGCTGACTCCAATCACTGTACATGTGTCTTATCACCTAGCAAACTACAAGTTCTTGAGTCTAAGTCATTTCTATAATCTTTATGGTCTTTTAGTAAAATGCTTTGTGTGAATGTCATAAGCACTCAAAATTCATTAAATAAAATCTATCCTTTGAGTACCTTTGTAGCCTATCTGAATCTTCTAATCATTCATCAATATCATTCCCCAGTGTCACTCTGCCCTCAGTCTTGAGGAGAAATGACTAGCTCATTTTATTGTAGATGCACATGGTAAATTACTGTTGTAGGAATCAGTGATGGCGAACAGACGTTTAAAATGTGCGCTGTCAAGGTGATAATAACGAGCCCAGAAATAATTACAGTTTTATAGCTTTCAAAATATTTTAACATACAGTATTTCACAACACCCTGTGAGGTCAGCAAGGCATTTATATCCATTTCCATGCATTCCACCATCTGACACTATTCTAAGCACTGAAGATTTGACAATAAAGGAGTTCGTATTCTAGTGAGGATGACAGACAACAAATGCATGAATCTTCAAAATACATAATATGTTAGGCGGAGAAAAGTGCTACAAAGAAATGAAGCACCAAAGGGAGGTAAGGCATGGCAGGGTGAATAGATGTCATTTTAAACAAGGTGGTCAGGAAAGGTTTTACTGTTAAGGTGACAGTTGAGCAAAACCCTGAAAGTGGTAAGGAGGTGCATTATGTGGCTATGGGGGGAGGGGTTCCAGGTGGAGGGAACAGCAAATACACAAGCAGTGAGGCACAGGTATGTCCAATGGGTTGGAGGAATAGCAGGGAAGCCACTGTGGCTGCAGTGAGTGAACAAAGAGAAGAAGAAAGGAGAGGAGGAGAGGAGGGAAGGGAGGGGAGGCCATGGGGTAACAACGGAGCCAGACTATGTAGCCTTGAACCTTGGAGGGTGTCCAGAGGAATTTGAAACAGCAGATATAGACAATGCCTTGAGGAACTTTGCTGTAGGTGAAGGCGATCAGAACAAGTGGATGACAGCTGAAGGTAGATATGGGTTCAAGAGAGAAAAATTTTAAGGTAGGAGAAATTATTCTATTTGAAAGCCGGTGGGAATAATCTAGTAGCGAGGAGAACACTGATGATGCAAGAAGGCAGGCAATTGCAGAGATGACCGGAGCACAGACAGCTCATGCCAAGTAACAGGAGGAAATGAGTACCTGGACAGACTCAACCACCTGGGTGTAAGTAATGGTGAGAGCTTGTGGGAGTCCTCTCCCGGCGGCTTTCATCTCCTCAACGACATAGGAAGCAAGGCCATGGGCTGAGAGAAAGGAGAGGGAGGAGGGAGGTTGGAAGACAGAGGAGAAGGAATGAAATAGCCCTCTGGGAGAAGAGGAGAGTAAGTAGACCAGGGACATGTGGTTTAATGGCCAGGCAGCATTAAGAGCCCCCTGAAAGCTAGCAGTCATGATAAAGTGAGAGTATCCAGCACAGTTATGAGTTTCTCCTTAAGATGAAAGTCAGGTGCTCCAGGAAAGCAGGTGGCAACACCAAACAGAACAGGGACTTGAACTCAGTTCTCTGCATCCTGTATCCAGCAACTGTATTTTGCAGCTTTTAAAATTTCCTCAAAAATGACGATTTGTTACCATTGCCATAATCGAAAAGCATTGCTTGGGACTAGGGTTGCCAGATTAACTGAATTAAAATGTAGAACACCCAATTAGATTAGAATTTCAGATAAAAAACCAAAGTTTTTTTTAGTATGAGTATGTTTTATGCAATATTGGGGCAATATTTGGGACACACTTGTACTAGAAAATTACTTGTTGCTCATCTGAAATTCGAGTTTAACTAAGTGGCCTCTGTTTTATCTGGCATCCCTACTTGACACCCTTCTCTGGAGATAAAACAGACAGCAGTCTCAGTTGCCGTCTCCCGCTAGGAGTTTTCTATCTGGCAGAAACAAAATGTAAGCATGAGGAGGTAAGGAACAGATCAGAGCAAGGCAGCATATGCCCCATCCCAAAGGAGCGGTGTAAACAATAAACGCTACAGGAGCGCAGCGAAGTTGCCAAGAGCTCCCTGACACAAAGGTTTTACACTGGGAAAACGGGCTTCAAAAGTCCTGACACCGCTCAACTCCCCACTGCCCAAGCCCCAAACCTATAAGTCAGCCTGCTTCTCATCTTTGCATCCCCAGCAGCTGCCAAGACACCTAGCTGAGTGGTCGCTGTATCCTAAGTACTTAACAAGCACATCTTATTGAATCAATCAAGCCGCCAGTCAATTAAGGAAAGAAACATGATTTCTTTTTTCAGAAATCTGCTTTAGAAAACACGTTATCAGAGACCCAGTCTCGGTACTCCTGCCAACTCCAGGACATGCAACAGATAATCTCTCACTATGAGGAGGAACTGATGCAGTTACGCCATGACCTGGAGCGTCAGAACAGCGAATACAAGGTCCTCCTGGGCATCAAAACCCACCTAGAGAAGGAAATCGCCACGTACCGTCAGCTCCTGGACGGAGAGAGTGAAGGGTAAGGCAGAAGCTGGCAGGGGAGAGGAGGAGGCAAAGGACATCCAGCTCGTGTGTGCATTCATGTACCCTAAGGTTCTTTTAGCAATCATCACTCTAGACAAAGAAAGATTTATGTTGAATTTCTCCTGAAGATACTTAGATCAGGTTGTATTTCATTAAGCAGCAAGTGAGAATTAATCAGCTCTTACTCCCAGGACACTGAGATTTGAAGCCAACAGTTAAAATTAGTATATTAAAGTCTCTAGAAAGAAACAACCAACAAGGTTCAGGTAGAGTGCTTCCCAGTGGGAATGCACATGATTTTGGCTCCAAAAAAAGGGAAGATTGGCGGAATATTTTAGCCTAATAGCAGGAAAAGATTCATAAGAGATTGAGATGTCTAGATTTTCAATCTGGTACTTCTGACCACCTTGGAAAATGAAAACAGCTGTCCACAAAAAGGGCACATACATCCTATGACTCAAGAGAAACGGTTAGAAGTTTTAAAAAAATACATAAATAAAATGAACAGTCTGAAAAGCCCAGACATTCCAGGCTTCAGACCCAGACCCAGGAAAGGATCCCAGGGGAGGAAACCTGCAGCCAGTTGAAAGGATGGAGCTGGTCCGGTAAACCTTCTCTGACCCCAGGGTCGGTGGGAGGCAGTACTCACTGGTTTCTGGATCCAGAGGATTCTCCCATGAACTCATGACCTTGAGACTACAGAGCTCAGACAATTATCCTCATTAAGGAGCTACAAATTTACAAGCAGGCAAAGGAAGTTAGTTCATCTTGAGGTTTTTATGATAGTTGCTAATACTAAAATGAGCTTTAACCTTTATCACTTTTATAGGACAATGGAGGAATCTAAGTCGAGTGTGAAAGGTAAAAAAATTTCTTTCATTGTTTGAAGCTACTTTTTTAAATGAATCAGCACATTTATCCATTCTGTAATATTCATAAGCCTTAGTGTACTCCTAAATGTCCTGTGTTCAATTTTTATTTTACTCCCAAATGGCCAGGAATCTTGGATTAACTTAAGTTAGATAACACAGAAAAAAATGGGCTCTCAATATTGTCCTCAACCATAGATATGAAGGTTCTTTGCAAGCAGTAAATAAAAATAATCATTAATATTTTCACATCACTATTAAGTAATGGAGCCTGTTTATTAAGCTCCTAGGAAATTAGAAGGAAATGATTTCACATAATTTCCCAAAGTATATTCTGTTGAATACTAGCATTCCATGAGATTTTAATTGTGTATTATGAAAGACGTGCTCTATGGCCAGATACAGTTGAGAACACTACATACCACTCTCCTCTTCGTGAAGAGTCATGTTGCATGTCAGTAAGTTCAAGATGGAACAAGCACTGCTGTGGGGAAGAAAGGAACGTTGTACTTCATATAACACAGTGCTCCCAAATACATGTGACCTGGGAACTCCATTTCCTCAGATTACCTTTAACACCTCACAGAAAAGTTCCAAGAAACCACAGTCCGGAACAAGTGGGACTTTCTATTCATTTACGGTAAAAAGGTTCTAAGGCATTAGAGATTCAGAGAATCAGAGCTCCAGTAACCATCACAGAACAGTTGATCTAACTGCTATCCCTCTGCAAGCTCCCGACAGATGGTCCTTCAGCCTCTCTTACCCATGGCCAGGGATGGGGAACCCATTACTTGATAGGGTGGCCCAATCTACTGTTCAAGAGGTTTGATTTTAACAAGGTTCTCCCCATATCTGTATTAATGGTTTCAATTCTTCTCTCTGGTCTAGAATCAGTTTACTAATGTGTCAACAAAACATTAGTCAAATAAATCATATCTTTGAAAACAGCGACCATGATAAACATCCCTGGCTTCTCACCCATCTCTCATAAGCATGCTTTGTAGATCTCAAAATCAGGTGCCCAGAATGGCATTTAATGCTCTGTAAGCTCAAAGAATCTGTGATGTAAGTGCTACAAAGTCAACATAAGCAGAAAGGACTCCTTGAGTGCTTATGGTCAGAGACTAGATTGTGATTCAGGCACACCTAGGATGAAGTTCTCGACCTCTAGAAGATGACACTGTTCAGACCCCTCATTTCCTGGAGGGTGGGAGGAAATCCTTCCTCGGTGAGATCTCTCTTCATTCCCGCAGGCCTGTCACATTGCTTAGTGATCATTTTGGAAGGCACAGAGAGCCTTCAGGTGCTGAGAGCAGGGAAATGAAAATGAGTACAGTTCAGATGGTGGGAGAAGCACGGCAGTGACCTCTTCATTGCTCTTTCCCTCAGCGTCTGCAGCACCAAGGATCAAGGCCATCACACAGGAGAGTGTCAACGGGAGAGTAATTCTTTCTCAAGTGAATGAGATCCAAAGGTGTGCGTGAGGCCAATAAAGGTTTCCGCCTGTTGTAAAAACTGTTTTCCCCAATGGAAAGTCCTTGCCCGGACACAAATGAGTGAGTCCTTAGAGGTGCCCCTGGGGTTATCAAACTCAAACTTCTATTTTTTTCTCTGTAACAATCTCACCAGATGTTCCACAATGATCTTAATGTACCGCTGCACCTTTTGGATCAAAGTATGAGTTCATGAGCTTAAAGCTCTGCTTTCCTAGTACAATATTCAGATTCCCATCATTGTGTATCTGTTTTGTAGTCAATAAAACTCTCCACCAGCTGCATCATGTCTTTTTTTATATTATAAGGAAAGATAAGACCTACAGGTCTCATTCTAATGAGGGATTCTCAGAGCATTGTCCCTGAACGATCCAGAGGGACCGTAATGCTTTAAACATGTTCAGAGCAGCCAAACACTGGGCAGAATTGTTACCCTGCAGCCGTGCCACCTAGGGACGAGATGCGGCTCATAAGGCTCTCCAGACTTCTGCCAGCAGGAAGGGGGAAAAATAGAGAAAGGGAGGCCTAGAAAGCCTCACTGAGAATGTGAGATGCCCAAAAATTATTCTATCCCACATAAAAATAAATAACCAACCAACCAAACTTAAGGGCCTAAAAGGGAGTTAAAGCTAGAAAAGGAAATTCAGAAAAAAATCCTCATTACAGATAGATACCAAGACCCTAAAAGGGGAAGTGACTTATCCAGGATCCAAACTGCAAATATTAGCATCCAGAGTATTATGCTAAGTTGTAGTAGGGGCTAAAGCACAGAGACAACACACCTCTGTCCTCTGAAGAAGGTGCCGTTTTCTCCACTTGTAGCAGCGAGAGCCGTTTTTCCAAGGCTAGTACAGAGAAGCAGGGCTGGAGAAAAGGAAGATAGAAATCATATCCACTAGGACATCATCAGAATGTTGGACACAGGAGTATAGGATATGAACAATTTACAGGACCATAGGCACAGGCTTAATCAAACTCTCCCATTTTACAACAAATAAACTGAGGCCCAGAGCGATAAAGACATTTACCCACTCACTCACCGGATTGTTGCAGATGGATCTAGACGCAGCTCTCTTGGCTGCATTAACAGCTGTTAAACTAAAAGTGGTGTAGTTTAGTTCCACTGTCATCCAACACATTGGCAATGCATCGTATACTTTTTGTCTCTGTGTTTTAATACTTTCCTGGAAAGGATTGCTTTTGATATTTTGTGAAGTGGGCATTGTCAAAACAGGATTAGTCTTCCTTTAAGGCAATAACTGCTGTTTCTAATTCTTAATCCCCAAAGAATAGAAAACCAACCCTTAACAATAGGAAACTAGGCAAAAGGAACCCAGGGTAATCCCCTCATTGCAAAAATGTGTTATTGATTTAACTAAAATACATTAATTCCCTGAGGTAAAATTACAAATTTATCTTTTCTGTGTGATTACTTCAAAGAATCTCAAAAAATAACCAATATACTAACATCTTCAATGAGTTTTCTTTGTGCAGTATTCATCTACGGAGAATTTTGATGTTTTGGGGGGCAAGAATGGATCTATATTAGACTTCAATAGTTCTCTTTTTCTATTTTATTTTATTATGGGAACTTTTTCATGTTAACAGGTTACTATAGTCTCAAAGCAGATCTAAAAATGAATTTGTTCTCTATTTTAGCACCAATTCACTCTGTTACTTTAGACATTATTATTTCATTCCTGAAATCTGGAAATTATGCATAAAATTATACATATGTTCTCAAGGTAAAGTTTGAACATTGCTAGCAAAATATTTTGAAGAATATTCAAGAAGAATATGACAAGCTGAAGGTAAAGTTATAATACTAGATACAGAAACTAATTTCTTCCATTTGCCATCATAGTTTATATATGATTTGGTAATAGTAAATCATAAAATATGAATAATTTTGTATTTAAGGCGCTAAAACACCCTTAGAGTCTTATTAATTTTCAGTGTATCAATTAAGGTGACCAATTCAACCCAGTTTGCCCAGGAAACCCCTCAGTCCCAGGCAAATTGGGGTGGTTTGTCGCTCTATCAATAAAGAGTTACTCTTGTCTTAGTCCATTTGGGCTGATATAACAGAATACCACAGACTGGGTGGCTTATAAACGACAGAAATTTACTTCTCACTGTTCTGGAGGATGGGAAGTCCAAGATCAAAGCACAGAACAATTGTGTTCTGGTGAAGGCCCACTTCCTGGTTCCTAGCCTGTGTCCTCACAGGATGGAAGAGGCTTGGGAGCTCTGTGGGGTCTCTTTTGTAAGAGCATTAATCCCATTCATGAGGGCTCCACCTTCATGACTAAGCGCCTCCCAAATGCCACACCTCCTAAAACCATCATCTTGGGGGTTAGGATTTCAACATCTGAATTTTTCAGACCCACAGCATCTCTCTTTCACTAAGGAGAGACAAGTAGAAAGAAATTAAATTGGCCTGAATAAAGAGACAACTGCATGAGTTTAGGCTCTAGGCAACATATTATAACCTCTCTCCCACATCTAAATGAGAAATCTTTCAAAATACCCATTACATAATAAAAAAAAAATACCCATTACAAATTGATTAGTGCCTATATGTCCAGATGAATTACCAACCAAAGAAGTTTTCATTCGTATTTGGTTTTGACCAACACACACCCAATCCACATAAAGGAGTTGGTAATAAATTCTATCGTTGTCATTACAGAAACACTTTGAGTAAATAGCAGCTTTTCCACTACTCAAAACCCAATTAAACAAATAGTTGGCTAATCCAGAGAGGTATAAAGCATTACTTTGGAATTGAATATTTATGTCAACATATTTTCCAACAGTATGAAAACATGGTTGAGTGGATAGATCCATTTGATATGTTTAAATCCAATTAAATACACGCCTTTATTAAATGCTCATTTTTCCATTTATGTTTCTATACATTTAGCCTGTTAATGATGTGTGAAATTGGGAACTAAACTTCATAAAAATTCATTATTAAGGAATGTAGCAATTGTATGTTGGGGGTAGAGGTCATAAAGCTGAAAAGAGAGCAAGGACTCGAATTATGGTAGGAAAAAGTAAGAAAGAGACATTCGAGAATGTTCCTTTAGCACAGGGGTTCTCAAATTTGGCTGCACCTCAGGATCACCTGGGGAGATTTAAAAGTTCTAATGCTCAGATCACATTACAGATCAATTAAATCAAGGTTTTTGAAGGTTGAGACCCAGGCATCAATATATTTTAAAGATTCCCAAGTAATGACAACATACAGCCAAGTTTAGGAATCTACTGCTTTAGTAGCTTCAGGCAAGTGCTTTTGTATTTGTTTGTTTGCTCCCCATATTACTAATTTTTAATAATTCCATAAGAATTAATGATGGCTTATAGAAAAATAAGAACCTCCTCCATGTCGCTCCCAAATGCTTGTGAAGAGAGTTTCATTTTACAGAATTGTAGAGAACTGCTTCCAGAAAACACAGCTGAATAAAAACTGTAAGACAAATACTAAAAAGTATTTCACAAAACTCTGCAAACTTACTTCCACCTAAGTCTAGTAAAATCTCTTTCAGGTGCTTAATCAAATATTTTCCCAAGGTGTTAGGCTCCTGTAATGAGCCTCTATGATGAAAATTTGCCATATTATTTTAGCCTCTGCTTAATTGCAGGAACAACTAAGTAAATTTTTCCTTAAACAAATATCATATTGTTTTACTGTTTCCAAAATGCACATTTTATATTTCTTTAATAGTTAATCAGGCATCACATGTAAGTTCAAATAAAAAAATATTAGCACTAGAAGAAATCATAGGAATCAACTGATTGGGACCTCTTGTTTAAGAGATGCGGGAGCTAACGTCCAGAAAGGTTAGTCAAGCCCGCCTGGAACTCAGATCTCCTGTCTATCTATATGTAGCATCTCTGCCAGATGGAAACATCAGAATTGAAGAAAGCATCGCATAATTTTTTTTTTAAGTTTACATTGTGTCAAATAATATACTATTTCTCTATAAAAATAACGTAATTCCAAAAATACCTTTTATGGACATTAAGCAATGTTGTACCATAATTACATATTTAGCCTTTCGCAAAAGCAAATGGATACCAGATAATGGTATTATTTTCTGAGTATGCAATAGATATTGGTAGCCCCAGGGAATCCCTACCACCAGGACTAATGCCTTTCTGTAGTCTCTCTCACATTTATTCTCGGCTTGGCCGTGTGACTTGATTTGACCAATGGAATATCAGCAAGCATGACACAAATAAGGGTTTAACAAATGCTTACACATTGGGGCTCATCCCCTTGGAATGCTCCCTCTAGGAAGCCAGCTACCATGTCAGAATTTCATTTATCCTGAGGTCTCATGCTGTGAGGAAGTCTAAGCTAGCTTCATGGAGAAGCCTCATGAAGGAAAACTGAGGAACCCAGCCAACAGCCATAACTGAAGCTCCAGACATACGGCTCTGCTCAAGCCATTCCACCTAATTCCCTGTCATTCAAGCCACCCAGTTGAGGCCCCACATATCATGGAGCAGAGATAAGCCATCCCCAGTATTCTGAATCTGAAATTCTGACCCACAGAATTATGAACAAATAAAACGGTTATTGTTTTAAGCCAGTAAGTTTTGGGGTAGTTTTTCATATGGCAGTGGATAAGCAAAACGGAGTATTTAAGATGGAAGAGTCTATTATTTGCTCAGTGACAAGAGCTGATTTAAGGCTAGTCCATTAGCATCCCACCAAACTTTTGACCAGGATTTTAGTCATTTTAACACGGAAATGGATCTCCACAGAAGTCCTGGTCCAAGAACCAAGACAACGCACCAACACTTCCAAACGTAAAACCAATGTCTTCCCTCCTCAGAGATGTCAGTGAGTAAAGCCCATGTATGTTCACAGCTCCTCTCTGCCTCTTCAAAATGAGGACCAAGCAGTAACTTCAACCTGGAGAGGAAGGCCATCTCCTGCTCTTCTCTAGAGCATGCTGGGATGCCCAGGTAACTTCTTATCTTTGAGATTCCATTCCTTTGACTTCGTCTTTTAAGTTCCTCATTCCAGGGACATTAACAACTTCTGTATAAATATTTGTGGTTACAGTAAGTATCACACAGATCAAGAGTTTCACTGAAAGGTGATCGATTTTCAATGTAGATAAGCAATGTTCTCCTTCACCAAGGAACTATAAGGCCTTTACAATGATGGCCTTTAAGATGGTCATGATTATCAGATAGCTCTTAGTTATAACGTTTAAGTTTTTAAGTCATTAAGACCCTTGAATATTGTCCATTCATTCCAGACATATTTCTTCACAATGCCATACATTAAATGCTATACTCTTATATGGCCTTTAATCAATAAATACTTTTAAGATTTTTGCTGTTTATATATATATCCCCTGAAGTGTCTTGTTCGATATTTGTGTATCACAACAATGTTGGTTTCTCCGACTTACTACGCGCCTGAGATCATTCTCATATGTGTGACTCATTCCCCTTCTCATTTATTCTTTTACACATCCACATGTCACCATCTTTCTGAAGAGGATTAGAGAGTTTCTAGAATACATTTGCAGTGAGGTCACGCAAAAAGGAAAAGAAGACAGTGTCTCTGACATACTTCACTATCTGATGAGCTAACCACACTTAGAAGTTTTAGTGAAGAACTCTGTGTGTATGTGTTTATGTATTAGTCATACTGGTACATAGACTGTCCTACTCACCAAAACTTCTCTTTGAAATTTAAATTACGAGTCACCTAATAAAAACTACAAGTCAATTTATGCTAATTTTTAAAGTGTGCATACACAACATAATCCTCATGCATGTGACATACATACACACATACACTAGAAGAAGTTTAACAATAACAACTATTCTTGACTGAGCTTTGCATTCACAATCTCATTTAACACTTGTCACAACCCTGCAAGGTATTATTATCCTCATTTTACAATTTGAGGAAACTGGGGCTCAATTGGAGTGAATTAACTGACTTGTGGTCTAAAATGGTGGAATCATTAATTTGTACCCAGTGTACTTGCTCTTTCAACTGTGTCACATGAAGTCAAAAATGGTTGGAAAGAGTTACGTAAAACCTAAACACAGGCAACACATTTTGATGAACTCTTGCTCGTGGGGTTTATCTAAGGTGAGAATCCAGGCATAAGAAATCTGAATGTACAGGGTACTAGAATAACACACAGGAGTCAGAATATACACTCAGGACTAGGGAGGGACACACTTTTACGACCAAGAGCTATCTTCCCATTACCCAAAACCCAAAGCATTCAATCCTCTGTGCGCAGAGATGTTCTCTTAACTTGCCACTCCCTTAGCCTAAAACTCTATCAGTCAACACCAGGGATGAGCTTAGTAAGTTCCAAGGCCAGAGGACCTCACTCCTGCATCTGTCCAATTAGATGTCACACTAACTCCTACTTTCTATCAAAATTATCTCTCCTCATAATGCTCAGAGAAGAAGAAAGGAAGAGAAGGATGAAGAGAAGATGGTAATGGATGGTAATGATGGCTGGGACATAGTTACACAAAACATGTTCAAGAGTTATCACTTGGAAGTATTTTATCCAGTCTCATCATAAAAACATGTTGTGAAGATTTCTACTTATCATTTCCAATACTCTAGAAGCAGTAGTTCGAGGTCAACATCTAATCTGAAGTCTTATATATATATTTATTAGTGTTTCTCTAATTTTAATGTGCATGCATATAACTGGGGATCTTGTCAAAAATGCAGATTCTGGGTTTCCAGTAGGTCTGGGTTGAGGGTCCAAGATTCTGCATTTCTAACAAGCTCCCAAATGATGCTGAGATTGCTGATCCCTGGACCATACTTTGAGTAGCAAGATTATAGATGAGTTCAATCCATCAGCCATTTGATATATGCCCTAGACTTAATGTCTTATCTGTAAGCCAGTCTCAATAGATTTAATACAGATTTGACTGGGTGAAAAATACAGCAGGAAAGGTGGCATCCTTGAATCCCATTAGAACTGTCCTGCTCAAAGCAAGTGAAGCAAGAGCACTGATTAAGTAAGGCCTTGAAAGAAAGTGTCTCTTTGTTCTAGTCAAGAGTGGAAAACAGAATGAAGTCTGGAAACTAAAGGAATCGACCACTTTGTCTCAAGTTACTCCTGGCCTCAATGCATTACATTAGTACAAACCATGAAAAGTTCACCACTAATCAGACTCATTGGAGAGGATGAAAACTGCCCGTCCAACATTGTCTATCATATTAGCTGACAGCACTAAAAAGTATGCCACTATTTACATATGAGCATTCACCTATAAAATTCTTCCTAAGTTCTCTCCAAGTACCATTTCTTTATTCAGTGAGCCACACAATGGCTGAAGTTTGAAAAAAATAACAATGACTCTGTGAAATTATGTCCTATTCCACACTCAACTAAACCAGCTTGGATCGATTGCTTTCATTATTGTTATTGACGTCATTATTCTTTGTTTTCAAGAAACTCACATATGAGTTGGAATTAGGAACCAATCAAGACGTATTTATTAAGCTGCTAACAAATGCCTACTATGGAATCAGTCACTATTAGGAACACAAAATGAGGAAGTACATGAAGGCAGAACGTCAGAGAAGGAAATTAAAATATACAAAACAATGCTTTTGCCCAACTGCAGTTCTCATCACCCATAATCATGGTAAGTAGTTATAATAATTATTACCTTTGCTGGTATTATGATAAGGAAATTGATTTGAGCCAAGAGACAAAAAGGAGCATGTCTCTTCAAGTAAAGCCTTTCCACCCTCTTGAAATTTTCTCCCACACTCAACAAAAACTTCAGAAAACCATCCATGACCCTTTGGCCCAATTTCACCAAGTCAGCTCCTATGACTTGCCTCACACCCTTCTCAAGCATCCAGGCATTACCACATGGTCTCCCCTAGTGAGGCCCCAGCTTGTTTTTCCAGAAGGCGGCAGTCATTACATGAATGGCAGGTTTGCAATGCAAGCTGCCTTAATGTGGGGCTTTGTAGACATCACGCCTGGGCTGTCATTAGTGTCCTCTCAGAATAATAATCAGCTGGCTGACCAAAAAAGGGCATTCCAAGAAAACTCATTCATTCAAGTGTTTGGGGAAGCCATGGAAAATCTAAATTTATTTACCTTTTAGTTATTCAAAGGTCTAACATACACACAAGTATAATAGTCATCTAAAAGTTTATGAACTATACCTGCTAAGGTGCTAAGAGTTGGGAGAGTTTAGACACCTATGGGTGGGCAGCATCTTTAATCATTCCTGCATGTACAGGGTACTGAGCCACTGGTAAGAGACTTAATTGTGGAGACAGGAAATGAGTGGTTCCATTTCTCACTCTGTCCCTTCTTCCCTCTACAATGTCAGGTGGTTAGAAGGTTCTGGAAGAGACTTCTCTACAGGAGACAAGCCATCCTCTGTCTTCCTCCTCTGCTCCCACCTCTAGCATGAATGACCCTAAACCAATATGGCCCAAGGGAGAAGATGACAGCGCTCAAGTCTTCTCTCTTCCACCCAGAGGTTAGAGTGACCAGAACCGGGTTCTGTGTCAGATCACATTGGGGCTGCCTTTGAATAGCAGATGTCCAGAGTCAGTTCTCTCCCCCATCACAAGAAGCAGAGAAAGAAATCAGCTCCCCACCCCAGTGACAAGCACAGGCCTGCTAACTATTTTTACAGCAGGCAAAGAGTTAAAACCACAGCCTCCAGAAAGGCGCCTGTGGAGTCTCCAGGCAGCTGGCAGAGGAAGCTGGGAGCCTGCACCTCTGGGGAAGCCGGAGACCCATCTAGGGGTCCAGATATTGGGCAGGCTGAATGAGAGGGACCCCCAGACAGCTGAAGTGGAGGAAGAATGGAGGATGGAGCCCAGGGCTGGGAGTTCAAGGCTTTGATACACAAATATGTTTTTCCAGTATCTTCCTGTTGTGCTTGGAATTGGATCTGCCCCACCTCGCCGCACCAAGAGTGTGTAAGAGGGAGAATTCAGAGCTGACTCCCATAATCCTTTAGAAGTAAAACTTTCTAAGTGGTCTCTGCTACGCTTAAAGGATCCAAACAACACCTGGAAGGCGCTGCTGTGCTTGTTTGGCTCTCACATCAGCGGGAAGCTTGGGAGCCTCTCGGATATTCACTTCCGGCCCCCCGCCTTTGTTTTGGTGCCTCCAAGTGACCTCTGACATTTATAGATTTATATAAAATCGCCTCGATATAAAAGCACCTCCAGCACTGCTTCTCTTGGCGGCTCCTCATCTACTCTCCTCTGTAGTCAGCCCCGGCTCAACGTTTCTTTGCGGGGAGGGAAAGGGGCATGTCATCTCTTGCTGTCAGCAGTGGAGACGGGAAGGGGATGTTAAGAGAAGGTGAAGAGGAAGCTAAAACTGCAGGAAGCAATCATGTTACCTCAGTTTCCCCAGACCCACTCAAACCTGGAAGAAACAGAATCCATTCACAGAAAAAGTACAAAGATGGGTTTAGGTCAGGCAGTAGATAAAAAGCTCCAGTTCCTGCCCTCACACTTATCCCTTTTCTAAGTGCTGGCTCCCTTTACAAGACAACTTGTCAGAGTTTATTTCCATATTGGCGTCTATGTCTTCAAGGCACCCAAAGTATCTTGTGTATCTTTCAACAGATCAAAAGGCAGAAAGAAAAATGTTCTTGGATCAACTCCTAGAAAAACCTTAAACCAGATTTTCCTGGGATATTTCAGGCCAGTCCATGCCTGTTATTCCACACTGTGGCAGCTTTCTTTTAAAATATGGATTAAACAATGTGATGAATGAAAAGATTAAAAGTTCACAATTCCAGCAGCACTGGTTTCTAAATTGCTGGGTTATCCACTTAAAAACTTCTGTGGACTTATATCGTCCTCTCTGCTCTCCGGGGCCACCGCCTTTCTTACAGGGAAAATGGAGAGCCTGAGCTCTCCAGGCAGAGGGCACCGACGCTTGTCAGGAATGTTGTAAGGGGGACCAGGCATCGATTCCAAAAAGGAGTGGAACCAGGCGGACATTTGGATTTGAGTATTTTCTTGTTACTTGAAAAAGAATTTGAGTTTATAAAGAATATAAAATAATAGATACATGGACGATATTAACTGGGTTTTTAATACCTATAGATGTCTATAGATTGACCAAATTACAAATAAAGTTTCATTAGGACACAGCCACACGCACTTGTTTACATTTTTTCTGCTTTGGGCGACAACAGCAGAGTTGAGTAGTCAAAACAGAGTCTCTCTGGTCCACAAAGCCTAAAACATTTACCATCTGGCCTTTGCAGAAGAAATTTGCCAACCGCATCTGTAGACACTAGAGCAGGAGAAAGTGAGTTGAAATTACACAGGAACAGCCGGGCCTGTCTACATCAACAGCTCTGCCAGGGAAAGGGGACAGACTACTAAACCTCCCCCAGAGCTGAGAGAGCTCTCATCCCTTCGCACACCACCCATCGCGAACAGGGCTAATTTGAAGAACAGCTGGATAGTCGGTGTAATAATTCAAAAGATTGAAAAATATCTGCTTCCCCACCCCGTAATTCATGCTTATGGCAAAAATTTAAAATAACATAAAGGACGTATTTTGCTTTTTCACTTTTAAAATTGTAGAGTTTCCCAAACGCTTTTGCAGATGATTGGTCCACCGTTGCTTACCAAGAAGTAATGCTGTTCTTTGCAAAACGCCGGTTTGAACAGAGCAGGAAGGAGGGCGGTGGTGACTCACAGTCTTGGGTTTCCCCAGAGCCGGCCGCAGGGCAGGATGGGCGGGGGCGGGCTTTAGCCTTTGCTGGATCTGAAGGGCAAGTGCGCCCCCTGCTGACCAGAGAGGCAATTTGGGCCTGGAATCATCTTTCCTGCTCAGGGCTCTCATGTTGGTCAAGAAATCAATATCCGCACAGCCTCCTGAGAGAATGAAGGAATACCAAACATTCACAATTCATGCCCAAGGCATGGCAGCAACTTTAAATCTCAGGAGTTTGTATAGCATGTATGGTAGCAAAGAACGACCACCAAAACAGACTCACGAGCTTCTCACTTCTCTCCCCGAAGCCCCCTTCCCCACTAAAAATCAAAATAAAACCGCAGCCTTCTACAACAGCTCATTGAACACAAATTCCCTTAACAATGAACAAAGAACTTAATTCCTCATTTGAAATAGATACTGGCCAAGGATTTTGTTCGAAATAGGTTGAACCATATGAAATTGCTGATATTCCACTTGTTTGACCCACCCACAAAAAGAGCAATTTCATAGGGTTCAGCCTAAATATAATTGAGTCCATCAACAACTGACAAAGGTAGACTAGAGAGCCTGGAGGTGTGAAGTTGGGGGCAGGCTCCTCTTCTTGACTGACAGGCACAGTGGTTGGAGGTTGGGGATACAGGACCCAAACCCCGGGGCCTCACAACTTTCCCAGGGGCATCCTCAGAACTCCTCTGACCAATGAAAGTAGAGGCTGGGATCTTAAGGTATCTTCTTGTCATTTAGGCAACTCTGCTCCCCGTGATGCATAAACATTTTTTAAATTAGTTTTTTTTTTTTTAACACAAGTGTTCTAATAAACAAGCTTCAGGGAAGAAGAAACTTTAAAATCGTGATCTCACTCTCTGAGGTCCTACAGAACAGTAAGGCTTGCTCATGGGTGGAGTAGAACCGCCACTGACTGTAGCTGTGGGACCGCAGTGGTGGCTATGCTACGGGGACCAGTAGCAGTGAGGACTGCGTCCAGGATAGACACAGATGGTATCAAAGATCAAGTGTTAAGAGGGCAGGGACTTCTGATTTGAAAGTGGGAGAATCTGGGAAGCAAAACATTTAAAAGATCTGAGTACTAAACAAATTAATGTGGAGACTCATTCATGCATCTGAGTTTTGCAGTAAAGTCGATGTGAATCTGAATTTCACGACCACGGTGGCCTAGATATAAGCAGCCCTATCCATTTTTCAGGAGTGTCAGCTACAAGAGTGACAAAAACTGTGAGTTATAAGAAGACTTTGAAATAAAACAACCATGAGAGAAGAAAGGTGGGACAGCAACTCAGTGACGCGATAGTCTTAAAAGAGATTGGCAGGACCTCAAAGGAAAATTCTAAGTAGACTTATTTGAAAGGTCAAGTCAAGAGAGTATATGGGTGCTCATACCCTGAGCTAGTCCAATACTTCGATGCATTCCTTAAAACGTGCATGATGATTTAAGGCAAGGGTCTCTAGGTTAACAACAAAGAATCATGGCTTTGGATTTCTTGGATTTGAAAACACTGTCGTCAAATGCCATCCTCCAGGACACTGACACTGAATACAGTAAAAGCCTGAATTATACCCTTCGCCCAGAACATCAAGCTCCCCCAGGAGAGTCCAGTGTGTAACTTAAGGATGGGAACCACCAGGCTGAAGAGTTTCTCTTTCATCTAATTATAATTCACTATAAGCTTGGGGACTTTAAGTACAAAAAAAAAAATCCCACAGCTGTACAGTATATTCATTTCAAGAACAAAGCAGAAAGCCAATCATCCAGCAGAGGGAGCAAGAGGTAAATAAATATTTTTTTAAGCTATAACATGAAATCTTAAGACTTTAGCGACCAAATGATTTATTTTGTATGCAATGACGTTATTTCCTGAAAGGTAAAGAAACTTGGTCCCAGTAACACAGAGGACCATCCCACATCTCTTGACTCTAGGTCCCTGATCTTTCCCAGGATGAAGCTGATGTGGAATGACTTTTTAATGTTCATTTACCTACAGAAACATGCATTCAAATTCCTTATTGAGATCAAGAAATATGGTAAAATATATTTTAATTGGTAGTAGACAACATAAAAACAGGAAGGACTTCTAAGGAAAATGCAAAGACATTTCTTCCTCTTTAAAACAGATCAAGTGGACCCCTCATTTTCATTCATTCCTTCATTCACTTACTGCCATCAACTGTGTGCCTACTATGTTAGACACTGTTGCCGGACCTCACCTAACATCACTTTATAGCTCTGTATTGAAGTTTGGGATGTTTCGGCCTCTTCTTCAGGTAGCCCGTTTCGTGGGATACAACACTGAGTATTATGGTATTGTGTCTCCTCATCCGGCTGTTGGTGTACACTCGTGGCTGTTGGTGTACACTCGTACACTTGTATTTAGAGTGGGTAAGATGGACAGAACATTTCCTGATGAGCTTTCCAGAGTCACTGCACCTCATAGGTTTACTTATTCAACACACATTTGTTGACAAAGGTCCAGTCCTCAAACTTTAGGCTTCAGAAATTTGATTTTATCAGTCCACTCAGGGTTGATCAGGAGCTAAGGGAAACGAATCATATAACCCTCATTAACAGCCCCATTCGTTTACAGTGGAAGTCTCATTGTCGCCTTTGGTTTACCTTTATCCAGTCCACTTTTGTTTCATGACCAATGTGCCTACAAGCTAAATTAGATATCAGAACATTGGTGATCATGGAACAAAGGCAAAGGCTGTGAATAGGCTTGAAAGGCGTTTGTCTAAGCAATAGGAAAGCAGCATCAGTACCAAATAGCAATCTGCTGTGATGAAAATACCGTCTCTGCCAGATGGCTTCTGTTGCACAGTATTCTATTGTCTGCTCCAGACCCCACCTATTTCCCCACATTCACAGGTGCTGCCATGGACACCACTTGCCAGCCCTATGCTAGCCTCCCTACCAGACCAAATTCTCGAGGGGACGAAAGGCTTCTTCATATTTGTCCCCGGATGACACTAGGCTCCCAGAACTTCTAAGGATCTGACGGGTGAATGGGAGGGTAGATGAGCGGGTAGGTGCATGAATGAAAGGCAACTCCAGTTTCCCGGACTCTGCCTGGGTTATCAGAAGCCTAAGCTTCAGACCCCATTTGGGAGGTGTTAGGGGTCTTATTCCAAATCATCACTAGTTTGTTCTTTAGCTTTATTTTAATTTCTTTGCTTTCAAAACTGAGTGTGTTACCACTGATACTACTTTCCCTTCTCAAATAATGATTGTAAAGAAAAAAGAAACATTTGAAAGAGTGGTGTATCAGTTATTCTAATTTAAAATCAGCATTTATAAAGCATGGTCTATAGGTCTCTTTTTAAAGATATAAGGAACTGCTCCAGGGACAAAGTCCAATGGCTTCCCATGTTACACAGAGTAAACCATTGCTATTGATCTCTGACCTCCTCTGCCATCACTCTCCCTTCCATCCCTCAGCAACAGCTCTGGGGCCCCCGCTGCTCCACCCACACTCACACCTCTGGACCTTTGTACCTAGAAGGTGCCCCACCCCAGACTAGTGTAGGGCTCTTCCCTCTCCCTCAACTTCCAGTTTTCACTCAAATATCACTCTCACTCTCACAGTGAGGCCAATCCTAACTGCTCTAGATACAGTACACCCACCCAACCCCAACTCCAGGCCCCTTCATTTGTCCCAAACCACAGATCATCCTCTGACATACTCTCCTCTCCTACAACAGGGCCTGGCACACACTTATAATATTTATAGATATTTGTGAATAAATAAATGAGTGAACAAATGAATGGAACATCAAACAGCCTATAAGGCTCACACTGAACGATAGCAGTCCCTGGCCCCCCCACTCGTGAATCTTCCCCTCCAAAATCTTTTAACTATTTCTGGTATTAACATGCGTATTTCTAAAGAACATGCTTATACTGCTATTTCTTGATTATTCAATTTGTGACGTTAAACACCTAAATTCCTATTGTAGAAGATGACGACACAAGATTCTTATACCACCCCACACCTCGAGCTCCCATTTCTTCCCCTTTCCAGTATAATTATAACTCATTATTTTATAACTTACTTATATCTTTTTTGTCTGTATCCCTCTGCTAGAATGAAACTCCACAAACAGAAATTTTTGTCTGTTTTGCCCGCTGAATCATCCTCGTGGCCTAGAACAGTGTCACACACATACTCAGCACTGCATAAATATTTATGGAATGAATGAATGAATTATCAGATATACAGTATGTGACTTACCCAAAAGTCATTCATTATTGCCTTCTTGGGGCACACTGGCTATCCCCTACATCCCTTCTCGTGGTTGCCTGGCTGGTCTACTCTCCCCTGAATGCTGCAATGGCGTGTGATCATGTCCAGGTGACCCTCAGTGACTCATTTTCATCCAGTTTTAGTTGGAAATCCCTCCTCTATATGTCCAAACTTTGCATTAACACTCACACTGATTTATAATTACTGATTTATTAATCAGCTTCTCCAGCTACGCTGCAGCCTCCTCGGCATCATGGAGTGTCTTGGTCATCTCTGAACCCCACCATCTATCACAGCATTGGACCTATTGTAACAGATTTTCAAGAAGTTCTGAATGAAAAACACACAGCCCCGCTTGTCACTTTGGAAAATGACTTCTTCCTGTCCCAAGTGAGCCCTTCTGACAAGGCACTCTCACTATTTACAGAAATAAAGTAGGAATCAACTGCTTTTCTTTTCACTTTTCACTTCCCCATGTGAATTCATTCCAGATTATTTCATTCACTTTATTTTTTCAACCATTTAGTTATTTCTACCCACTTCCCTTGTTCAAATCTGCCTCAAAAATAAAAGTACATTTCAACGAACAGAGTTAAACGTCAGAGCATCATGGCTTCTTTCAAAGTTAGAACTGTCACCTTACAAAACATCTGATTTAACATTGCTTGACAAAATTGAGTATTCAGAACTAAAATGTACAACCAGTCGAACACCTCCCTACGTCACTACTCCCGTTACGTTCTAGCAGCACATCAGAATCACCTGGAGGATTTAAGGGAGGATTCAAAGGAGGATTTAAGACACAGATTGCTGGGCTCTCATCCCCTGGGTCAGAGGATTCCGGGGATCAGGAGCAGAACCTGAGAATTTGTATTTATAACGAGTTCCCAGGTGGTGCTGAGGCTGCCCACCTGGGGACCACTCGTTGAGAACCCTTGCTTCCCCATCACTCTCTGGGAGGGCTCAGGCACTAAGCTGATGCACCTGTGAATGGGTTAAGACTCCCACCCCACAACCACCAGCCAAGCTAACCAACTGTTGAGTCCATGATTACAGCACCTCTCAAACTTTAATAGGAGCCAAAATCACCTGAGGATCTTCTGAAAATGCAGAATCTGGTTCAGCAGATCTGAGGTGGGCCAGAGATCTGCATTTCTAACTAGCTGCCGGGTGATGTCCATGTTGTCGGTCCACGGACCAAACTTTGAGTTTAAGTCACTACAAATTATACCAGGTAGATTAGTATAAAATTAAATGACTTTCTTAGGTCTCCAAGCTTTGAGTTGATTCAAAGCATTTGATTTCAGATCTGAGCACTGAAACTACCAATATTCACTCACACTTTGTTAAAAATTTTGTTTCACCCATATAAAAATTCCACCATGAATGGGCCCAGCTGACTCATTGTCCTGCCCAGACTACCCCAGCTCTGTTCAAACAGTGCAGATAATAGTAAACCTGGCAGAGATGGTTGGGAGGGTGGGGCTGTTTACACAAGGTGATTTAGAAACTTACTCTTTGTCCTGTGGTGAACGTGTTTTGTTACATAGTTACAGCATTCAGCCTTCCTGGACAGCTGGTTTAGAACACCATTATCTCATGCATTATGCACCATGAACGTCTGTGTTATCTCTTTTTTATTTCCTGGGCTATAGAGATTGTGGTGATGGGGAAGTGAAAGAGAACTCCTCCCAAAACCTACCTTATCCACCTACTTCCTTATAGCTACAGGTGAATATTAAGTTCACACTGAGGAGAGGGCAGGACCAGCTACAAAATTCACAGGGCCCAGTGCAGAATGAAAATGCAGGATGCCTTGTTCAAAAATTACTAAGAATTCCAACAGTGCAACAGCAGAGCATTAAACCATGCACCAGGCCCTTCTGAGATCATATGCCCGTGAAGTCAACCCCAGGGGAGGGACTCTAACATAATGAAAAACTGATGAATTAGAAAACTAAGCCAACCCCCTCACACTCTTCCCTTCTTTCTCCTTCTCAAAACATATGTCAGAAAAGAATAACTATGATGAGAATGGTGGTGTCATTTATTACATTGTCGAATAAGAAAGCGTCCCTGTCTCATCCTTGGCCTGACTTTTCTTTATTTTTTGTGAAATATCTCAACTTTCTGATTAAGAAAAACCTAACTGGCTGCCACTGATTCCAACAAGGACTAAACTGAACTCTACACCTTTGATCTGATGATGATAAGATGGTTTATCCAATCTATGACAAGGAAATGTACAGCACAAATATGATTAGAGGAAAGGGTGTGTAATCTCAAACAACAAGCTTTCCAAGTCATCAGGCAGCACATCACAAACTTAATGATTCACCAAGGGTCTTGTTAAAATGCAGACCCTGATTCAGGAGGTGGGTATGAGACCCAGGGGGCACCTACATCGTGAGGCCAAGGACCACACTTTGAGTAGTTGAGCTCTAGAATTGCCCTGTGCATTATTAAGGTAGCCACTGGCCACATGGATTTATTGAGCACTTGGACGTGGCTTGTCCAAATGGAGATGCACTGTGTGTAAAATGCATGCTGCATTTCAAGGATGGTCCAAAAAAAATTAAAATATCTCATTGATAATTTTATATTGATTATATGTTTTGGATATATTGGCTTAAATAAAATATATTATTGAAGTTAATTTCACCTGTTTGTTTTTCCTTTTTCATGTGGCTCCTAGAAAATTTAAAACTACATACGCAACTCACTGTTAGCACTCTTCTAGTTGGAACTTCATTGACCATCCTCTCCATTTGATGATGAACTCCTTGGGGTGGGAGGGTAGGACTAGACCTGGACATCACCCAGGTAGGGAACAACTTGATATCTGAATTCATCTCTCAAGGTCCCACCATTCAAAGTTTGCTTCTCTGGCTCCCTCCACCCCAGTACACACACGTACGCACACACACTCACACACACACATTCACACACAGCCACACATGGGAGTGGAGTAGACTTGAGGACAGGACCTTGTCTTATGCATCATTATTCCTCAGTGCCCAGCACAGTCCATTATCTAGGTAATCCATGAATATCTGATGTGCTCTATGTAAATCATTCATGGCTCCTCCCATTTTTAATACCTCCAGGTCGCTGTGTATATTTCAAAGTTATCATATGCTTTCTCAATTATATTTTCCTGCAGAAGGTTGTCCTTCAGCTTATCTAGTACTAGCTACACGGGCTCAATCAACATCAATGACACAATGCTACTAGTGCATATCAAATGGTAAATATCAGTGGCCCTTTCCCAGTCACCAAGTTCACAATTCTCGCACTTCTATGATCGTTGCTGCTACTAGTAGCTACAACTCACTGAGTGCTTCCTCCACGTCAGGTGTTGTTCTAAGCACTTCAAACACGTCATTTCACTTAATCCTCACTACAATGCTATGCTGGGTGTCATTACCATCCCCACTTTACATATGAGGAACGTGAGGCTCAGAGAGCTTAAGAACCTTGCCCGCATTCACACAGCAAGCAAGTGGCAGAGACAGCATTCAAATCAAGATCTCCAAAGTCCGTGCTCTCAATCCTTGGTATCTATAACACTAGCAGCGAGTTCAGGATCGCCAGTGCAGCCAAGAGGCAAAAGAGATGTTGGGTGGTTTCGAACAGTGCTTTTTAACATCTCCACCAAGGCAAAGATATTCTTTAATTCCTTTTCTGAGTCTATTTTTTAAGTGCATATATTTCTCAATAAATGATAAAAATGTCATCAGCCTTTTTTCCTCCAACTCAGGGAACATGTAAATCTGACATTTCTTTTATATCAGAATGTTGTGAACACGTGGATACACACATATATGGATTGTATACAAATATGTGTGTA
The DNA here is from genome assembly GCF_041296235.1 of Equus asinus. Lineage (NCBI taxonomy): Eukaryota > Metazoa > Chordata > Mammalia > Perissodactyla > Equidae > Equus > Equus asinus. The sequence continues at coordinate 40,489,542 of NC_091802.1, read as the reverse complement.
CACACATATACTGCATTTCAATTATTAATATGTGGTATATCGAGTAACTCATTGGGCAAATAGGTTTATAAGGAAAAAACAGAAGAATAATTCAAAATCAATTACCAATGAATTGTTTTACAATGAAGGTACAAGTTTCAGAATGATCTTTGAAAGACAGATTTAAATATTTTGAGTCAGTTTCAGATTTGAAGTCTTTTTTTTTCTAATGACTATTCTTTCTTCATCAAAAGAGCTGGTTCATTCAAAAAGGAAGATTTTGTGACGGAAGTTTTACTTTGGGGATTATCACCTGTATATATAAATATCTTAGTACAACTTTAAAACACCAATGCTTTGAAATAATATGCAAACTACTTGCTAAATCTATTTTGACAGAACTGTAAAAAGAACAAAGTCTTAAAAGATTTCTTGTAGCTCTACCAGAAGAGATTGCATTCAACTTTCCACGTTAAAAACGTTGGATAAAATTTCTGGAATACTAAGATGCAAAATGGTGGAGACAAAATGGTCATAATCATTGTGACAAAGCAGATTAAGGATCGTGGCTTTCACATGAGTGCAATAGGTCAGAATAATTGGTTTCCATTTTCACTCTTCGATTAATTGATCATTGCTTCTGGGGTCAGTTTTACTGTATAGATTTTCCACTTTGACAGTGTGCAGGCATTATGTCAGTGACGTCTAGGGGAAAAAGAGGATCTGAATTAGAGACTAAAAACCTGAACTTTGGGGGGCTGGCCCTCTGGCCAAGTGGTTAAGTTCCCGCGCTCTGCTGCAGGCAGCCCAGTGTTTCGTTGGTTCGAATCCTGGGCGTGGATATGGCACTGCTCATCAAACCACGCTGAGGCAGCGTCCCACATGCCACAACTAGAAGGACCCCCAACGAAGAATATACAACTATGTACTGGGGGGCTTGGGGAGAAAAAGGAAAAACTAAAATCTTTAAAAAAAAACAAAAAAACCCCTGAACTTTGGTCGAATGTCATGCTTATTATGTTCAATAAACATAACTGGCGACCAAACACACCACGAAGTCCTGTGCTTTTAACAAGCCACGAGGTAAATCTTTAACAAAGCCTCAGATGACTTAGGAACCAATGAGTCCTGCAGCAGGGAACAAAATGAATTACTGGTGCAGATCAAATTACCCAGAAACACCATGTGTCAACATTAATGTCAGTTCCTTAGAACCAAGATATTGCTCCTTAATTACTCTGACCTCCCAAAACCTATAGTCCTCCTGACAGCTCATTTCACAGAGGTGCATTTGTCTTGAAAAAGTGTTTGTAGCTACCAGCCTGTCCATTCTATCAATGTAAGACTTGGCCGTGAAATTCTGTCATATCTTGCCCTGGGCAGCGACTGTTAAGTATCCCTCAACATACGTGTCAAACACATAAGAAGTTGCTCCAGGCTTTTCCTACCTTTTCATTGCTCAGAAAAGTAGAAAACACCAAACAAGGAGGCCTTTGTAGAATATGAGGCATCAAAAATATTACTTGCATTGTGAGAGCTGAGTGGTAACAACTCGTTATTGAAAAAAATATTAATAACCCCAGTCTCCATTGAGACCTAGTAAGTCCCCGGAAAGGTGTACAGCCCCTGGGGATAAGGCTAGGAAACATATCACAGGGAGAAAATGCAAGCCTGAAGAAAGCTATACTATCTGCAATCTTTATTGTCACTAGTGAGACTTGTTTCGATGCCGTCACTTTTCTAAATCAGGTTAAATGAGGCTTCTCACAGTGGGGTTGTTTCCTCCCGACCCTCTGAGGCCCAAGCCTCATTATCTAAGGATTTATTACCTTATTATATGCCAGCATCCCAGCTCTACGTTTAATACATAACGTGGATCCCAGAGCCTGCAGACCGACCTCACTCATCCAATTCTTTACCTTCAGGGTCCCTGGGGTCTCAGTGTTCTGCTCTCACATCCCATACTTCCTCATCTTTCTCATCCATCCACATTAAAATTCAAATTAAAATCCATGTCAGTATTTCCTCTGCTAGACCACAAGCTCCTTGAGAGCAGTGTCTGACTACCCGGTAAGCATTCAACAATACTTGTTGAAGAATAAATGATTGGTTAATTTACCTGGTTGTTTTTCTATTTTTAAAAGCCAGTTGTCAAAACTTCATTCCATGCTTTGCCAAGCACCTGTTCAGAAAATGTTGATTTTACAGGCAGTTTTCCTAAAACCTGTTTACAACTCCTCCCTCCAAAATCAGGCGTTAGCAAAAGCTTATCGTCTCTGAATCTCTTTCTAGAGCTCTGTCTCGCTCTCTCTCTCTCTCTCTCTCTCTCCCTTATTTCAAGTTCTATCCTGTGCCCTACAACAAATTTTAAATACAAGCCTATAGAGCTTCTCTTTTAAACAATATTCTGCTTTGTACAGTTTTTTTTAACTTAAATGAGTGCACATTAAAAAGTAATGACATAATACCCAACCGAGCTGAATGTGAACACATCTGCCGTTCGTGTTCTGAAAGACTAATTAATAATACATCTCTTCATCTAGTTTGATGTATCCGTATACTCTGTGCCTTGCTCTAGGAATGTTCTGGGGCCAGTGATCACTGACACATCTTAGACCATCTATTTCAATTTTGTGCTATTAGGAACGAATGAAAGAAGACAGTGAAAGAGTAGATCTTTAGCCCCAGGGTGGAAACTAGAATGTGTGGGCCATATACCTTATATTAGCTTTTTCAGCAGTAATTTAATTGGTGAGCGTTCTGTTTATAGATCAGGGCGGTGTTTACAAGACAGCTTTCCTGGATCAGGCAAACTTACTGAAAATCAATTTAGAGAGCAAACATTATGTTGATTAATCTGAACTTTCTATATTTGCGCTGTTGCTATAGGCAAGTCGTTTAACCTATGAAACACCTCAGCTTTCTTGTTTGTGGCAGAAGAAGAGTCGCTGACACGATTTTCAATATCTCTTCCAGATATGAGAACTTATACTTCTTTGAGTTTAAAAATAAGCATCATGAAAATAAGAACACCTGGTAAATAATTGCCACTTGCTTACTCTTCTTTCAAAAATACTAAGTTTGAATCGCCGTCCTCGGGGCCTCCCAGCACCAGGCGGGCCGCGGCTGCCCGGGGGCACAGGAGTGCCGGGGGCGTGGAGGCGGCCTGGGCGCGGCGGGGGCCCGGAGGCACAGAGGCTGTCTGGGCGCGCAGGAGGCCTGGAAATCTGCACGGCCCCCAGGAGACGACGCCTCTGCTAGGCCCGGCTGGAGGCCGGGGAGTCCGTCCCACCCACCGCGCCCAGGCGCGAGCCGGCCCCAGGGTGCCCACTGCGCGCGGAGCCGCGGACCATGTCGGTGTCTGACCAGGCCTTTGTCACGCTGGCCACCAATGACGTCTACTGCCAGGGGGCCCTGGTCCTGGGGCAGTCACTGAGGAACCAGAGGCTGACCAGGAAGCTGGTGGTGCTGATCACCCCTCACGTGTCCAGCCTGCTCAGGGTTGTCCTCTCGAGGGTGTTTGACGAGGTGATCGAGGTGAACCTGATAGACAGTGCCGATTACATCCACCTGGCCTTTCTGAATAGACCGGAGCTAGGAGTCACCCTCACCAAGCTTCACTGTTGGACGCTGACCCGTTATAGCAAGTGCGTCTTCCTGGATGCAGACACCCTGGTGCTGTCCAATATCGATGAGCTGTTCGAGAGGGGTGAGTTTTCTGCAGCCCCGGATCCCGGCTGGCCGGATTGTTTCAACAGCGGCGTCTTCGTCTTTCAGCCCTCCCTTGAGACGCACGGCCTCCTGCTGCAGCACGCCACCGACCACGGCAGCTTCGACGGGGCAGATCAAGGCTTATTGAACAGCTTCTTCAGCAGCTGGTCGACGGCCGATATCCACAAGCATCTGCCGTTTATCTATAACCTGAGTAGTAACACCGCATACACATACAGCCCCGCCTTCAAACAGTTCGGTTCGAGTGCAAAGGTGGTCCACTTTTTGGGGTCCAGAAAGCCTTGGAACTACAAGTACAATCCACAGACTGGCTCGCTTTTGGAGGAGGGCTCCGAGCTGGTCACCCAGCACCAGGCATCGTTTCTCAAGGTCTGGTGGGGCATCTACCACGGCAGCATCCTGCCTCTTTACGAAAGCATCCGGGACGAGCAAGAACACGCATCTCCAGGACGCACGGCTTGCCTCGGTGGTGTTGGGGCACCATGTGCAAATTCAGCTCCCAGTGCTGAGGGGCCGTGTGCAAATTCTGTGCCCAGTGCCAGAAACCTGTGTGCAGATTCAGCGGTGGGGTCCAGCCAGGCGTGGCCTGCTGAGGATCCTTCAGAGACGAACGTGGGAGTGGACGAGACCCCACCCTCACCTGAAGGAGGCCATTCTGAAGACGTTGACCTGGCCGTCTCCATTTCCGAGATGTCTCTTAAAGAAAAAGTCAGGGAACTGAGTCCCGAGGAGGAAAGGAGAAAATGGGAGGAGGGACACGTAGACTACATGGGGCAGGATGCCTTTGCCCGCATCCAGGAGAAGCTGGACTGCTTTCTGCAGTAACCCGTGCGGTCAGGCCGCACCCCGTGTGGTCGGATGGTGTTCTGCTGCGTGGTCCCGTTCCCCGGACATCTCCGGTCCTTTCAAAGGGAAAAGCCATTCGACTCTGTGCCTCTATTTATGGTTGAGCAACTCGAGTGCCTCTCAGAAACGACATAACCATGAAAACCCAGCTTGAAGCCCCCCGCTGATTCGAGCTGACTGTGCCTCCTTAGCTTGGTCAGCCGAGCGGTCCTTTCTTCTTGTCACCCTGTCAGCAAAAGGGAGCGGGAATAAACGTCCCGTGGACCTTTGGCAGCGGCCTCTGGGCTTGCTCGAAGGAGCTCAGAAATGCCGCCTTGGACCAGGTGCTACCGTATCCATCCCCCATAGGGTTGGACGTCACTGCAGGTTTTCTTCTGTCCCCAAGCTGAGAACGCTCGAATGTGTCTTCAGTTCCTCGGCAACCCTCAAGAATGCAAAGTCCTTCCCTTGAGGACGAAGCAGAGACCTTGAGTTGTGACTCGCCTTTAAGGACTTCACGAAGCCCGTCTGAGAAACAGCACCGGGGCCGTCGTTTCTCTTCTGCAAAACCCAGTGGGACCTGAGAGAGCCGTTGACGGATGCCCGATTTGGGAAAGGAAGGGAGTTTATTGCCACAAAACCTCCTCTTCAGGAAATCCTCAGGAAAACCCTCACTCCTGAAAAATCCAAAAAAGGAAAGGGGCTACAAAACCAAGAGCAGAGGAGATAAGTAGAAGGACAACAACAGAGAGTAGCAGCTCTACATCAGAACAGATTAAACCATGGGACGAGAAACAAAGGAAACTGAAGAAAACCGGAAAACAAGACACAAAATGGGAGTGGAAGGCCCCCACGTCTCAATAATCACTCTAAATGTAAATGGATTGAACTCCCCAATCAAAAGACACAGAGTGGCAGGATGGATCAAAGAACAAGATCCAACAATATGCTGCCTCCAGGAAACACACCTCAGCCCCAAAGACAAACACAGACTCAGAGTGAAGGGATGGAGAACAATACTCCAAGCTAATAACGAACAAAAGAAAGCAGGTGTCGCTATACTAATATCAGACAAGGTAGATTTCAAAGCAAAACAGATAAAGAAAGATAAAGAGGGACAGTATATAATGATAAAAGGGACTCTCCACCAAGAAGACATAACACTTATAAATATATACGCACCCAACACAGGAGCACCAAAATTTGTAAAGCAACTCTTAATAGAACTAAAAGAAGACATCAACAAAAATACAATAATAGTAGGGGACCTCAACACACCATTAACACCAATGGACAGAACATCCAGACAGAAAATCAACAGGGAAATAATAGAATTAAATGAAAAATTAGACCAGATGGACTTAATAGATATATATAGAACACTTCATCCAAAAACAGCAGGTTACACATTCTTCTCAAGTGCACATGGAACATTCTCAAGGATTGACCATATTTTGGGAACCAAAGCAAACATCAATAAATACAAGAGAGTTGAAATAATATCAAGCATCTTTTCTGATCATAATGCTATTAAACTAGAAATCAACTACAAGAAAAAAGCAGAGAAAGGTGCAAAAATGTGGAGACTAAACAACACGCTTCTCAACAAACAATGGATCATTGAAGAAATTAAAGAAGAAATCAAATTTTATCTGGAGACTAATGAAAATGAGAACACGACATACCAAATCATTTGGGATGCAGCAAAAGCAGTCCTAAGAGGGAAATTCATCGCAATACAGGCTCACCTCACTAAACAAGAAAAAGCTCACATAAGCAACCTCAAACGACACCTAACAGAACTAGAAAAAGAAGAACAAACAAAGCCCAGAGTCAGTAGAAGGAGGGAAATAATAAAAATAAGAGCAGAAATAAACGATATTGAAACAAAAAAGACAATAGAAAGGATCAATGAAACAAAGAGTTGGTTCTTCGAAAGAATTAACAAAATTGACAAACCCCTAGCCAGACTCACCAAGAAAAAAAGAGAGAAATCGCAAATTAATAAAATCAGGAATGACAGAGGAGAAATCACAACAGATACCAATGAAATACAAGAGATCATAAGAGAATACTATGAAAAACTATATGCCAACAAATTGAACAACCTGGAAGAAATGGACAAATTCCTAGACTCCTACAATCTCCCCAAACTGAATCAGGAAGAAATGGAGAATCTGAATAGACCTATCACAAGTAAGGAAATAGAAACGGTAATCAAAAACCTCCCCAAAAACAAGAGTCCAGGACCAGACGGCTTCTCTGGAGAATTCTACCAAACATTCAAAGAAGACTTAATACCCATTCTCCTCAAACTGTTCCAGAAAATTGAGAAAGATGGAGAACTCCCTAACACATTCTATGAAGCCAACATCACTCTGATCCCCAAACCTGACAAGGACAACACAAAGAAGGAGAACTACAGGCCGATATCACTGATGAACATAGATGCAAAAATCCTCAACAAAATTTTGGCAAACCGATTACAGCAATACATCAAAAAGATTATACACCATGATCAAGTGGGATTTATACCAGGGACACAGGGATGGTTCAACATCCGCAAGTCAATCAATGTGATACACTACATCAACAAAATGAAAAACAAAAACCACATGATCATCTCAATAGATGCAGAGAAAGCATTCGACAAGATCCAACACCCATTTATGATAAAGACCCTCAGTAAAATGGGTATAGAAGGAAAGTACCTCAACATAATAAAGGCCATATATGATAGACCCACAGCAAACATCATACTCAATGGACAAAAGCTGAAAGCCATCCCTCTGAGGACAGGAACAAGACAAGGGTGCCCACTTTCACCACTCCTATTCAACATAGTACTGGAGGTGCTGGCCAGAGCAATTCGGCAGGAAAAAGAAATAAAAGGAATCCAAATAGGTAACGAAGAAGTAAAACTCTCGTTGTTTGCAGACGACATGATCTTATACATAGAAAACCCCAAAGAATCCACAGAAAAACTATTAGAAATAATCAACAACTACAGCAAAGGAGCAGGGTATAAAATTAACGTGCATAAATCAGTAGCATTTCTATACACTAACAATAAACTAACAGAAAAAGAACTCAAGAACTCTATCCCATTCACAATCGAAACGAAAAGAATAAAATACCTTGGGATAAACTTAACCAAGGAAGTGAAGGATCTATACAATGAAAACTATAAGACTTTCTTGAAAGAAATTGACGATGACATAAAGAGATGGAAAGACATTCCTTGCACATGGATTGGAAGAATAAACATAGTTAAAATGTCCATACTACCTAAAGCAATATACAGATTCAATGCTATCCCAATCAGAATCCCAAGAACATTCTTCACAGAAATTGAACAAACAATCCTAAAATTCATATGGGGCAACAAAAGACCGCGAATTGCTAAAGCAATCCTGAGCAAGAAAAACAAAGCCGGCGGAATCACAATCCCCGATTTCAAAACATACTACAAAGCTACAGTGATCAAAACAGCATGGTACTGGTACAAAAACAGGTCCACAGATCAATGGAACAGAATTGAAAGCCCAGAGATAAAACCACACATCTATGGACAGCTAATCTTCGACAAAGGAGCAGAGGGCCTACAATGGAGAAAAGAAAGTCTCTTCAACAAATGGTGCTGGGAAAACTGGTCAGCCACATGCAAAAGATTGAAAATCGACCATTCTTTTTCACCACACACCAAAATAAACTCAAAATGGATCAAAGACCTAAAGATTAGGCCTGAGACAATAAGTCTTTTGGAAGAGAATATAGGCAGTACACTCTTTGACATCAGTTTCAAAAGAATCTTTTCGGACACTGTAACTCCTCAGTTGAGGGAAACAATAGAAAGAATAAACAAATGGGACTTCATCAGACTAAAGAGCTTCTTCAAGGCAAGGGAAAACAGAATTGAAACAAAAAAACAGCTCACTAATTGGGAAAAAATATTTACAAGCCACTTATCCCACAAAGGGTTAATCTCCATAATATACAAAGAACTCACACGGCTTAACAACAAAAAAACAAACAACCCGATCAAAAAATGGGCAGAGGACATGAACAGACATTTCTCAAAAGAAGATATGAATATGGCCAATAGACACATGAAAAGATGTTCATCATCGCTAATCATCAGGGAAATGCAAATCAAAACTACACTAAGATATCACCTTACCCCCGTTAGATTGGCAAAAACATCCAAAACCAAGAACGACAAATGTTGGAGAGGGTGTGGAGAAAGAGGAACCCTCATACACTGTTGGTGGGAATGCAAACTGGTACAGCCACTATGGAAAACAGTATGGAGATTTCTCAAAAAGTTAAAAATAGAAATACCCTATGACCCAGCCATCCCATTACTGGGTATCTATCCTAAGAACCTGATATCAGATATCTCAAGAGTCCGTTGCACCCCTATGTTCATCGCAGCATTATTTACAATAGCCAAGACGTGGAACCAGCCTACATGCCCAGAAACTGATGATTGGATAAAGAAGATGTGGTATATATACACAATGGAATACTACTCAGCCATAAAAAAAGACGAAATTGGCCCATTCACAACAACGTGGATGGACCTTGAGGGCATTATGTTAAGCGAAATAAGTCAGTCAGAGAAAGACGAACTCTATATGACTCCACTCATAGGTGGAAATTAGTATATTGAGAAGGAGATCCGATCGGTGGTTACCAGGGAAAAGGGGGGGTGGGGGGAGGGTACGGAGGGGGAAGTGGTGTACCCACAATATGACTAACAAAAATGTACAACTGAAATCTCAAAAGGTTGTAATCTATCATAACATTAATAAAAAAATAAAAAAAAAAATAAAAATAAAAAATACTAAGTTTGAGTTGTTCAAATAGCATAAAAACACATCATAAAACTGAATCGCTGATCATTTCTCACCTTAAAATATTGTCCAAAAAGTTCAGTGTTAATTGGTTATAACCATTTCCTTAGCTAAATCCTGGGAAGATTTTCTGGATCCTTCACAAATTGCACTCAAGCATCATAAACACTACATTTTTAGGTTAACACAATAAACGAAATACTGCATTATGTGGTCATGCAGCATCACAGCAGTCTGGAGAAAGACAAAACCTCTAGGCAGCATGAGGTCTACACAAGGCGGCGCTTCCCCCAGTCCCTGTGGTCTGTCCGTGCAGAGGTTTGACCCTGGAGTTTGAAAGACAGAGTGAACTAGAATTATGGTTGTCATTTACACATAAGGGATAATGTGAGAAACGACGAGGTCAGAGGACACCTTTCCAGCCTAGTTCTCTCCACACCAGAGCATTCAACAGTCATCTTCACACAGACATGCTTCACTGGGGTCTAATGCGGGCACTGCAAACTCAGCATGTCCACAAACGAACACGTCACATGCCCCTTTGCAACAACCCCTCCCCAGACCCTCTCCCAGCCCCGTCCCAGGGCCCCCTCGGTAAAATGCACCACCATCACTCCCCAGTCACCCAAGTCAGAACTGTGGGAGCCATCCTTATCTCATCCTATTCCTCACACCCACATCCATTCATTCAACAAAGGAACCCAGGCTGAAGAGCGTGCACATGCTGTACCCAAGAGACAGAAGTGCACAGGGGAGATGAACAGGGTGACCAACTGTCCCGGTTTGCCTGGGACTGTCCCTGTTTCAACACTGAAAGTCTCACATCATGGAAAAATTCTCAGTCTCAGACAAACCAAGACAGTTGGTCACCCTGGAAAGGAGGGGATTTGGGAGCACAGGGACAGTTTTCTGGAAGAAATGATAGCCAGAAGAAGAGAAGGGGACAGAGCGTGCAAAGGCATGGAATAGAGGGATATCAGCAGCACGTGTGACCGAAGTGCAGAGTTTGAGGCAGGGAGGGGCGAGAAGGGGACTCTGGAAGGTTAGGCAGGGCTAGATCTTAGAGAGCCGTGTTTCGGACTTGACCACATAAGTGTCAGGAGTTTTTGAGAGGTGAAATAATCAGATTTGCATCTGTAGGCAGCTGTTTTAAGACTGGACCTTGACATTTAGGAACCATTGATGGCTAGAAGCAGGAGCTAAGCTGTTATTTTTAAATTGTCAATAATTTTTTAACTGTGACTTTAAGGACAGAAGCTAGAATTTGTCTTGGAGACAAATTATTTCCCTGTTTTGGGAAGAATTTGGTTGGGCTCTCTCTTAGTCAAGTTGATATAAAATAAGTACCCACTTGTTGTCTTTGGTGTAACCACAAACTTAGGTGAAATAATCCAGACATGGGGCAGATGGCAGGGGTGAGGAGGGCGACGCAACTTGTCAGGCTTCCCAGTCACAGACTTTGGACATTACATTCAAATGTGGTGTTATCTGGTTCAGTGATCTCCTCTAGGACTGAAAGAAGATATTCACTCCGCCAGTGCAAACTGTACCCCAGCCCTGGACTAGTGCACCAGTCCCAGCCTACAGTGCACTAAAATAAGTTAGTGTTTTTTACAAATCTTGTGATTGGTAAAAATATAGCGTATCATGATATTTTTGTGTTGAAAACAGTAATATGTAGGAAATAAAAACACTTTAAACATGATCATTTTGGTTACCCCATTTTGGGGTTTTTTTCATTTAATGTATCAGGAGCCTAGAGAAATGGAAATGGTCTAGAGGCCCCTCAGACTCCAAGAGAACTTGCAAAGGGGTGTGCTTACAGTGTGAATCTGTGACCATCATTTGTAATCCACCACCCCATCGCTATGTACCTCTCTTAGTCATATATCATGTCTTTTTGCCTGTTTATGTACTTTATATCAACGGAATTGTCCTGGATATACTCTTCAGTGTCTTGTTTCTTTCACTTGACATTATGCTTTTTAAGATTCATCCATGTCAAGAACGTAGTTTATCCATTTGTATCTGCTGCATAGTATTCCATTGTATGAATATATGTCAACATATTTATTCATTCTACTGTTGATGAACATTTGGGTCATTTCCAGTTTCCTGTGTGTGTGTGTGTGTGTGTGTGTGTGTGTGTGTGTGTGTTTTAGTATTATGAAAAATCCTTCTGTGAATATCCTTGTACATGTCTTTGGGTAAATAGATGAAGGGGCTTCTCTGGAATATATACCTAGGAATGGAACTACTGGATGATAGGTATGTGCATGTTTACCTTTTTGAGATTATATCAAACGTTTTCTAAAGTATCTGCACATATTTACAAAACCACTATCAGTGGATGAGAATTCCCTTCAACAACAATTGGGATTGTTCAACTTTTTAATTTATTCCATTTGGCAGGCATGAAATGGGCCATTCAGCTTACCTCTTCTGTGCAAGGCGATTTGTATTTTTGCCCACTTTCCCACTGGGTGGTTTTTCTTCTTATTATTGATTTGTAGGCATTCTTTTCATATTCTGGAAACTAATTCCTTGTCAGTTGCATGTATTATAAATATCTTCTCCCTGTGTGGGGCTTCTTCCATTATAATTATGATATCATTTAATAAATAAAAATTGTTTAATTAGTATCGGTTTTGTACTTTATAGTTTGCACCTTTCGTATCTTATTTAAGAAATACTCCTTTACCCTGATTCCTGGAGATATTATTCTGTATTTTCTTCTAAACTTTGTATAGTTTTTACCTTTCACATTCACATCTTCAGAGAGTCTGAAATTTAGTTTTGTATGTTAAATGTATATTTTGCCTGAGATAGAACTACAGTTTCCATTTTTTAAATATGGAAATACTCCACTACTTTCTACACTGACTTGTAAGGCTGAACCAGTTCGAAATTGTTTCCATCAACAGTAGATATGTTTCTGATCTCTCTGTGCTGATTCATTGGTTTATTTCTAGATCAATGTAGAAGCCATTACTCATCATGTGAAGGGCAAAACTGTAAAATTAAAAATGTAATATACATTTCATCTTGTCAATGTCTAAAGTTAATGTGTATCTTTACCCTTTTCCTGAACAGTCAAGGACCTTAGAACAATTTAACGCCATTCATCTCCTTCCAGCTTTATTTCTGTGTTGTTTTTCCTTCAGAATACATATAGTATTTTATAGCCAATATTCATTTAGGTTTGGTCACATTTAGTATTTTATTTGTTCATCATCCTCTTTTCATCTCAGATCTTCCATCTGGGATCATCTTCCTTCTGCTTAAAATCCATTCTTTCAGATTGCTTTTAGTGAAAGTCTGCCAATGGCAAACAGCTTTTGTTGTCCTGAATATGTCTTTATTTTACCATCATTCTTCAAAGATAATGTCACAGAGTAGGAAAATTCCAGAATGGCAGCTATTTTCTCTCAGCCCATTGAAGGTATTGTTCCAGTGTCCATTGTTGCTCTTGAGGAGTCAGCTGTCAGTCTAATCACCATTCCTTTGTTATTGTCTTTCTTTTCCATCTACCTGCTTGGAAGATCTTCTCTTTGTTTAGTTTTCTGTTCTGATGTGTATAGATATTTCTTTCTATTCATTTTTCCTGGAATTCATTAGTTTCCCTTAATCTGAAAACTTGTTTCTTTAAATGATTCTGGAAAATTTCATGCTATCTCATTGAATGCCTTCTCTTCTCATTTTCCCTTGTCTCCTCCTGGATCTCTGATTAAAAATATTGAGACCTCCTTTGCTAGCTTTCACGTCTTTTGACTCCTCTTTGCCACTTTGCTGCATTCTGGATAATGTCTTCACAGCTATATTTTTGTCCAATAATTTTCCCTTTAGCCTTGCTTAATCCATTGTTGGACACACCCACTGAAATTTTAATTTTAATTATAGTATTTATTTCTTCTTGCTTATTTTTCATGTCTTCTTGGTAAGTTTTATAATCTCTTAGTACTTGCTCCAATTTTCAACTTTATCTTTGATTAGTAAAACACTTGAATGTGAGTATATTATATTCTCCCTCCAATAACTCCACAGCTAAAGTCTTTGTAGGTCCAATCCCACTGTGTGCTGGTATGCTCACATTCCATACAACTTTATCTGAAGGGATTTTTTGAGCCTAGACTGAAGTTGCATTATTTTAGAGAGGATTTGAGCTCCCTATGCCAGTTGGCTGAGGGTATCACTGATCAGAGATCACCTTAAATTAAATACTACACTTAAGATTTTCAGATGACACACAGACACAGGTAAATACAGACAACAAACTTGTGTCAGGTCAGCTGTGGCACAAATTCTCAGGGAAGTTTTGTGTTTCCTCTGCACCAAGCACCAAGTTCAAGTTGGAGACAGAAATTTTTCCTTACTGTACCCTTCTGCATGATGACTTTATTTATCATGTATCCTTACTCTGAAGGCATAGTTATTTGAGATACTAGGTTTATGTGGATGTTCCCTGTTAGTATTCCCACTTTAGTCAGGCCCTAGACTCTGTATCTTATCTTCTGTGATCTTACAGACATCATAAGGGAAGCTCAAGACCTCCATGATTGAGCAGAAACACACAGGGTGCAAGACAGCTTTCCCACTTGCTTCTCTCCTAAGGTTCCTGTTTCTATTTCCTTTTTTTTGTTTTGTTTTTTTCTGAGGAAGATTCATCCTGAGCTAACATCCGCTGCCAATCTTCCTCTTTTTGTATGTAAGCTGTCACCTTAGCTTGGCCACTGACAGACAAATGGAATATGTCCACACCCAGGAACTGAACCTGGGCTGCCAAAGCAAAGCACAACGAAATTAACTACTAGGCCACCAGGGCCAGCCCTCCATTCCCTTTTTTTTTTTGAGGAAGATTGGCCCTGAGTTAACATCTATGCCCATCTTCCTTTATCTTTTATGTGGGAGGCCTGCCACAGCATGGCACATAGGTCTGTAGCCCAGATCTGAACCAGCAAACCCCAGGCCACCGAAGTGAAGTATGCAAACTTGACTGCTATGCCACTGGGCCAGCCCCCATTTCCTTTTTGATCTCTGAGAAATCTTTCCTTTCATAGTAGGTCTGCAATAAGTTTGAAAAGATAGAGAGATAGATAATGTACTTTAGTTGTTTCCACTGGAAACGTTTTGGGTAGGGACATTAGGGGTATCTAGTCTGCCATACTCCATGACATTGAACTCCTGGCTGACAACTCTTTTACTTTCTTAACATGACTAGCAGAATCAGCAGTCAATGGGCATGGAGAACCTCCCCACACTGACAAATGCTTCTTCTCTCCTTGAAGCTGGGCATCAGCACTTTTACTCATTCACTCAGCCATCACTCATATGGCAAGTCAATATCAAGTGCCTACTATGTTCAAGCCACTATGAGACAGCAAATCTTCCAACTCAGTGAAACACAGCAGGGCAGAATTACCAAATAAGTACAAATCAAAACCTAAATATGCCAGATTAACTGTGAAAATACAATAATGTAAGTTTACTACATTAGCATCTTAAAATGTCTCATTACAGAAATTTTCAAACAAATACTAGAATAGTTAGAATATTATAGTAAATCCCCACATACCCATTTCCCAGCTTCAACAAATAACTCATGGCTACACTTCCTTCATCTATACTCCCACCCTCCTTCTCCATCCCATATTATTTTGAAGCAAATCGAAGATATCACATCATTTCACTTGTAACTATTTCAGTAAGTACACTAGTTTTTAAAGCTCAGAGGCCATGGTTCTTTTCTGACTTAACTTTGTGTGGCATCTAGAACCACAATGCCTACAAATACCCACAGTTCCTATATGCCCTCCTTCTCAACCAATGGGAGCAACACATCCTAACTGAGATGTCTAGGCAAGACAATCCCCCTGGAGACTGCAGATTCTATATGTGTCACATAAGGGCTGCAACGGCTTGTCCATGGTGGGGAAAAAAGTTGAAAGTCCTCTGAAAACTACAGGGCTTATGACAACACTCCAAATTACCGGCCATACTTAATATTAATCATTAACGCCCTCAGCAGAGTCTGTCTCAGAGGTCAAAATGCACCTCCTATTAGTTCCAAGGAAGTTGGAGTCTAATAAATATTTACTTAGAGAGGCAGTCATCCAACAGCCTGGAACATCAATGGGCTCTAAATTCATGACTTGTGCGTGAACAAGAGTCAATAGGATCTGTATCTAGTCCTCAGATCTAATTCAGAAAAATTAATTGCTATGAAATACTAGCCTGATTTCCTGTGGCCACATCATAAGATATAATAATCTACCAAAGCATACAACTCAATGTGATGGAGGAGCCAGAAAATTCTCCTGCCCTTACATAAACATGTGGGAGTCTTCACAACAAAAATTTTTCTACCCCAACAAATGAGTAGATTGGGTGACTGAACCCCATCATAATAGCCCTCTTGTATCATATTTTAGTTTAAATTTGAAATCTCAAAAACCTAAAAATATTAGCCAAAAATTGGTATAATAACATGTAGACAAAGTTATTTCTCCAAAAAATTAAAAATGATTTTAATCATTTTAATGAGATTTTAACTCTTTCACTTGGGTCCATCCACAAGAAAGAATTGTGCTAAAGACAACAAAAATTATCATGCTTAATAACTATTCTTATATTCCTTTCTAGTTATAAAGCTAACTCTTGATTTAAATAATGCTTCTACGCACTTTGATCATGTGTGTTGGTGTAAGAAACTCTTAGCAGAAACTAACTCACCGCAAAACTTGTGTATGTAAACAAGACAATTTTCCAACGACTTTAATCCAAGAACCTCCTTCTCCCCCATGAAGCCACAACAAAAAATACACTAATTTTGTGAATACACATATGTAAAAGAATACTTCATGTGTTTATAAAAAATTTTTCACTGTAGATTTTAGCTGTGACATCTATTTGCAAATAACTTTACAGTTCTGTGATAAATAACAAGATCTGCTAATGACATGTCCAGTCACAGGTGGTGTGGGCTGATGCATATGCAAATGGATAAAAATAAAAGTAAGAGTTGGGGCCGGCCCAGTGGCCAAGTGGTTGGGCTTGTGTGCTCCGCTTCAGTGGCCCAGGGTTCGCTGGTTCCGGTCCTGGGTACACGCTGCACACTGCACACTGCTCATCAAGCCGTGCTGTGGCAGCATCCCACATAGCAGAGCTAGAATGACTTACAGCTAGGATATACAACTATGTACTGGGGTTTGGGGAAGAAAAAAAGAAAAAAGGGGAAAATTGGCAACAGATGCTAGCTCAAGGCCAATCTCCCCTGTCCACACATAAACCATATAGCGCACGAAGTAGGTTTAACTCTCTCTGGCAATTTTTTTCTTTCATAATATAGCTGAAGCAAAGTCCCATACAAAGTGTTATTTAAAAGCATACTATTTATAAGAGAGAAGTAATATAGTCTTACCTTATTTTAGAAAAAAGATATTTGTAAAAAAAAAAAAACCCAAACAAACTCAAAAGTTAAAAAGCCATTGATTTTCAGTGGAACAACAACAAAAATGGGCCAGTAAATCAAGTAAATTGCAAGTTCTTCAGAATGTGTAGGGATTTTGGCTATGCCTTCTTTACATTTTTTGTTCTGTTTTTCTTTTTTGTTTTTTGCTTGTTCGCTTGCTTGCTTTAATCATATACAAACCTCAATCAATTAAAGTCACAGAATGCGAATTAATGAGGTGTTTGCTCTAACTTGCCCTATCCCTTCCATTTAACTTGATTAAGGAAACAATTTAAATGTTTCAGGGGAGGTGTAAAATTTTCAGCCAGGGAGTTTGAATGAGGGGGAGTAAATGGATAAATCCTGTTCAGTTGAACAGTGTTTATCCAATCCCCACTGGAGAGATCACACCCACAGCTGAGCAAGTATCTGGAGGTTGACACACCTGCAGTGGCTCCAGCCCAACCACGGAGGCTGGGTGTGGTCCCGAGGCACTGCACACTCCCCCTTCCTGCATGGAACTGCTCTGCTCCTGCTGTGAGTATGTGCACCTGCAGGGAAGACAGGCAACTGTGGAAGCTTCTGCCAGCAAAATTCACTGGGGATCCTAGGAGGGGGCAGCTGCAGCTGCAGGATGGTTGGAGCAGGGCCTGTCTCACGGTGGGGGTTGAGCTGACCGTATACAGCGGAGAGAGACTCCTCCACACACCAGGTCAGGTGCAAAGCACTATGCTGTTTATTCTAAGTTGCTACAGAGCAAGACCTGATGCCAGGTAGTGACTGAGAAATGTAAATATATTGTCTAGTCTTAGAACGTTAGAATTAGGAAAAATCTTCAAAATCACCTATCCACCACTCACCTAAATTCACTTAATTCACTTCTCCAAATTACATCTCCAAATGTTATAAATGTTTCATTTCTGCTTTACATATTCAAGGTTTTGTGTTTGTATAAAATATTTTAATAGTCTTATGAAATATAATCTCTAAACAAGGATAAACTTAAAAGCCAAAAAGAAAGCATAAAACAGAGATTCGGAAGACCATTGTTCTTATGCAAATCAAAACTACAATGAGATATCACCTCACATCTGTTTGAATGGCTATCATCAAAAAGACAAGAGGTAACAAACGCTGGTGAGGATGTGGAGAAAAGGGAACCCTGCTGCACTGTTGGTGGGAATGCAAATTGGTGAGGCCACTATGGAAAACAGTATGGAGGTTCCTCAAAGAATTAAAAATAGAATTACCATATGACCCAGCAATCCCACTTCTGGGTATATAGCTAAAGGACACGAAATCACTATCTCGAAGAGATATCTGCTCTCCCATGTT
This sequence comes from Equus asinus, assembly GCF_041296235.1. Classification (NCBI taxonomy): domain Eukaryota; kingdom Metazoa; phylum Chordata; class Mammalia; order Perissodactyla; family Equidae; genus Equus; species Equus asinus. Next base: position 40,471,368 of record NC_091802.1, on the reverse strand, counting down.
CGCTGCAGCATTATTCACAATATCCAAGGCATGGGAACAACCTAAGTGTCCATCAATAGATGAATAGATAAAGAAGGCGTTTTACACACAATCATGTGCTAGGTAACGAAGTTTCAGTCAACAATGGGCCACCTATACAATGGTGGTCCCATAAGATTAGTACCACATAGCCTTAGGTGTATAGTAGACCGTACCATCTGGGTTTGTGTAAATACACTCTCTGATGTGCACACAATGACAAAATTGCCTAATGACACATTTCTCAGAACGTATTCCCATCAAGTGACACATGACTGTATATACATATATAATGAAATATTATTCCGTCATAAAAAAAGAAGGAAATTCTGCCATTTGCAACAACTTGGAGGGAACTTTAGGGCATTTTGCTAAGTGAAATAAGCCAGAGAGAAAAAGACAAATACTGCATGGTATCACTTATGTGTGGAATCTTAAAAAAAAAAAAAAAAAAGTCAAACTCATAGAAACAGTGGTTTCCAGGGGCTAGGGGTGGGGGAAATAGGGAGAAATTGGTAAAAGGATACAAACTTCCGGCTATAAGATGAATAAGGTCTGAGGGTCTAATTTCAACATGGTGACTATAGTTGAAAACACTGTATTGTACAATTGAAGTTTACTAACAGAATAGAACTTAAATGTTCTCGCCAAAAAGAGAAAGATAAATAAAAAAAGAAATTTTTTAAACGTTCTTTATTGCCAGTGTGACTTACTATTATGTACCCACATCTGTCTCTTTAGGAACCTAAATTATTCATAGATCACGAATATTCTTTATGTGTATATTAGAATGAAAAAAATCTGCCAAGGCAGGGGCAAGGGCTAAAAGAATACACCTTCCTGTTTCCTTTTGTTAACTCTGTTTGAAAAAAGAAATCACCCCTGAGAAAAGCTTCTAAGAAATGCCTCTAGTGGTAATTTCTGGAATGGAATTAAACAGATCGCTGTACAAAGGGGGAAAAAAAAAAAAGCAAAGCAGGATGGACTGTGGTGTCAACTCTTAGGTGAGAGGTCAACAGAGGAGGAGTTTCTTTCCTGTGAACTCTATAAAAGGTCAGCTCATCCACCACCGAGAGACAGACTCTGCTCCATCCATCCTGAGGCTGCAGCTTCTCCCTCCTAGAATCCCCAATGGATTTCACTGGCAGAAGCCTCCACAGAAGCGTGAGTTCCTCCTCGCGGGGCCCTGCACTCAGCGTAAGCAGCTCCATGTATAGACTGGGGGGCACGCAGCACCTCCGGGTTGCACCCAGCGTCTATGGAGGGGCTGGAGGCCACGGCACTCGCATCTCGACCTCCCACCGCGTAGTGAGCTATGGGGGCGATCTCTCCGGAGGGGACCTGCTTGTCGGCAATGAGAAGATGGCCATGCAGAACCTAAATGACCGCCTAGCAAGCTACCTAGAAAAAGTGCGCTCCCTGGAGCAGTCCAACTTGAACCTCGAAGTGCAGATCAGGCAGTGGTACGAAACCAACGCGCCTAGCGCCAGTCGGGACTACAGTGCGTATTACAAACAAATCGAAGACCTGCGAAATCAGGTGAGGGATGATGCCTGTGTTTTCTACTCCACTGTTTAGCTGCATGGTCTATCAGGAGGGCATATACACTAGCTGGTCCAAATGGACATTGTAAAGCAAATTAGGCTGAAATGCTACATCTATAAAAATGGTATATTCTATCATCTACCCTTAGTGCAGGAGTACCTGACCACATAACAGGATGATTTGTAAGTCATACTTTTTAAAAATTTTTTAAATCTAATTAGATACAAAATATGAAAATTTTATCCTCCAGTCTTAGAATCTGTATTTTTGTCACAGTTTACCAAGTCAGGCTAAGTGGATAGTAAACATTTTTTCTGAAAAGAGCTAAAATTTTTTAATGCGATAATGCTTTTTTCAGTGTCTTCCTCTTGTTCCCATCAAGGGTTTCAAAACTTGATGTTTTATGTAGATGTTATAATACAAGTATTAGAATAGTGTAACACAGATTTCAATGATGAAGTGATTCAGGGAGAAAATGGGCGGAAGGGGTTTAGGTCTTAATGGTCTTAAAAATCCAGGGATTTTTACATGTCCTGTTCAATAACCTGATCGTCATCACCAAGCAGTTCAGAAACCACTGCTACAGTAATAAAATGTTCTATTACCCCAATTCAAATTTATTGCAATCATATCAGAACCTGCTCCTGTGTCATCCAAGAAAGGTGGGGTTCTCTATTTCATCAATCATGGAATAAAAGAAGACTTCGTTCCTAATTGAAAATTTCAGATATGACACCAAGCACTTTCTCTGCTTTAAAATTCTTATCTAATCAAGAAAAGTGTCCCTTTCGTTTTCATTTCTATTTTAGCTTTCATATTCCTTTAGAGCAAAAGCCACTAACTTACCAGCAAGGCTCTTTTTCTTTCATTGTATTGGACATCAGTTTGATTTAATTCAGATGCCACAGGGAGTTACGCTGGGGTTTCAGGAACTATGGGGATCCGAGGCAAAGGTGTTTAAATTGCCCTTTCTGCCAACAGGTCATTCTTCTCAGATTCCCACTAAAAAATTCAAAATCAGCCAACCATTCTCGCCTACCTGTCTCATAATTCATGTCTCTGAAGCTATTGTGGATCATCCCAAACACATAGGCACAGCCATCTGTTCCATTTATCTGGGAAGATTCAGTACATGAAGGAAGGCAGCTCTCTCCAGAACTGGATCTGCTGAAAGACATAGGTCATTGTAACGTGCTCTACAAGCAGACTTCTGATCCACATGCATCTTAGAGAATTCGCCCATTAGGAAACTGCTTCTGAAGATCAGGGGCTTATTTATCCTGATGGCTCCAGTGCCCAGGACAACTCCCACCACATAGCAAGTGCCCATTCATTCAGCCAGTATTTAGTAGACACTAACCAGGTGCTGGCACCATGCTGGCACTGGAGAATATGGTGGTGAACATAATGTGATTTAGGGGGAAACAGGCATGGAAAAAGGCAACATTTATCCCATGCAGAGGGAAAATGCCAGCATGGAGGGCTGTGTAGCGCAATGAGAGCACAGGCAGTTCATCCAGTTCTGTTTTGAGGAAATCAGTGAAGGATTCCTGGAAGCAAAGATGTCTAAGCTGAGACATGGAGGAGGAGGAGAAGGTGTTCACCAAGTGAGAGAGGCTCAGAGGCGTGTTCTGAGCAGGAACATCAAAGGCAGGGCACTCAGTAAGGTTGATGGCTCCAACTGAATTAAATTCTCCTTTTGTAAAGTCACAAGAAAGCTGACCAAACCCTGGGGACTAGAGTTGCATTTTAAGAATCTGTTATGTTAAATACCCATATCATTATTTTTCCTTTCTATTTTCACGTGGAAATTCTTGAAATGAACATCATCTTTGATGTAATAGTGGCTGTATCTGAGGATAAACTCAATCATTTTAGGCTCCTATCCAATTGAAAAAGTCATTTTTTTTCTCATGTATTTTCCAGATTAAAGATGCTCAACTGAAAAATGCCCGATGTGTCCTACAAATTGATAATGCAAAACTGGCTGCTGAAGACTTCAGACTGAAGTAGGTTCTTTAACACCATGGTAGAACTTCCTGAAAAGAAATTCTTCTTAGTAATCCTTCATGACACTCGGCTTTACATATGATTGTTGGTAAAGGAGCTACCATTAAATATTTTCAGAATCTTGGGATTTAAAGAGTGTTAGAAGCTATCTGGTCTAGCCCAGCACTCAGGGCTGGACTTCTCTCTCCCGCAATCCTAAAATCTTGTCACCCCGTGTGTAACTGAACACTGCCAGTAACTACTACTGTTTTCCTTGCTGTGGTCTAGTTGCTAGAACTTTCTTTTTTAGTAACCTGGCATCTACCTTTTCGCCCACTGAACCTAATTCTGTCCTTTGAAGTAATAACAAAACAGTTTACAAACCCTTCTGCGTAAGCGCCCTTCTGTTACCCAAAGGGGCCATCTATCTACCCTTAGCGATTCTCCAAGTGAGCCATCCGTGTTCCTTCAAGTGCCTACAAGTGTATGACTTAAGTTCCAGCGGTGACTCTGGATGCTTTCTAATTTGCCAGAGTTTTACAGTACGGTCTAGCCAACCAAAGAACTAGGACTATGATCAAAGCAGTTCAAATTGTGTTCACTCTCTTGTAGTCATTTCATGCTACATGTGATCAGAGCTGTTGCTCATAAACTGCTTCTACGCTAGGGCTTCCTCATTATTGTGCAATGCATCAGCACTAAAAAGTCTTTTGTGATTCAGAAGTTTAGCATTTTAACACTACAAGGAATCAAAGAGAAGGAAATGGGAAAGTAGATCTGAAGGTTAAAGCAGTAAGTGTTCATTAATTTCAATTTTGCTAGGTCAGAATCTGAGTGTTCCATTGCATTATCATTTTTTAAAGTGTGCTACTATAATAAAAATGGGAGTATATGAGATTATAGAGGAGAAGGCATGAATTTTTAAGATAGTTCACTTTGGATGCATCTGTTTACAAAATACTAAAAATAAATTGATCATGTGCATTCATTAAGTAGCTCCAACTAGCCATCATTTAATATCAATAATGAAAACACTTTGACAACACACTAATTAAAGCAAAACACTTTTTTATTTCCTTTAAAATATATTCTAGAATTTAGGAACTTTTAGGAGTTATTTTAGATTGCTTTGTTACCAATCACGCCAAATCACAGAGATTATATTATGGAGCAAATTATCTGATTCCAAGGTTCTCATAAATATTTTTGGAATGTATAAAGGGGGATACAATCATGTACTGAAATTGATCTCCCTGTATACCACATAAACTCCATCTCATTATATTAAGATTATCGCTTCTATAATGGCTTCAGAAGAACTGAATTATCTCTGCACACTAATTAATCCACAGGTATGAGACTGAGAGAGGGATTCGCCTAACAGTGGAAGCTGATCTCCAAGGCCTCCATAGGGTCCTGGATGATCTAACTCTACGTAAAACAGACTTGGAGATTCAAATCGAAGAATTAAAGAAAGACCTGATTCTCCTCCAAAAAGAACATCAGGAGGTGAGAAAATATTCAGAAGTGGTATTGGGCATGATAAAATGGCTCTAATAAGAACAAGGAGGAGAAAGAGGAGGAGGAGGAAGGGTGGATGGCGGAGGTGATGGTGAAGAAGATGACGACAATAATGATGTAAGCCCTAACTTCTTTTCCTAAAGTTGCTGTCAGGGTTAATGACTTAGAGCAATATTTGGACTATAATAAGCCCTATCTAAGTTTATTATTTTCTTTCTTTTTCTACTCGGTCCCAATTGAAGAAGACTTATTTTGTTTTTTCTGCCCAGCCTCATCTGAGAATGTGCTTCAGACTATAATCAGGGATTTTCTCTCTCGTAGGAAGTGAACAGCCTACGCAGACAGCTGGGCAACACTGTCAGTGTAGAGGTGGATGCTGCTCCGGGCCTGAACCTCAGCGCCATCATGGATGAAATGAGGCAGAAGTATGAAGCCATGGCCCAGGAGAACCTTCGGAAGGCTAAAGAGCAGTTTGAGCTACAGGTAAGAGCATAATTCTAAAGGGTAAGTAAATGTGAAGAAGCCGTCCTACAAAAAAGAGAGGACTCATTTTCTTCCTTCCTTCCTTCCTTTCTTTCCTTCCTTATTTATTTTTTCATTTTTGGAACGTGTCTAGATTGAAACTCTGCAGCAAGAAGTCATCGTGACCTCTAAAGACTTGAAAGAAACTGAGGGTCGCATAAAGGAGCTGAGATGCACCTACCAGAACCTGGAGATAGACCTCCAGTCCTATCTCAGTAAGGTAGAGCACATCTAACTTCCAACTCACAATGTAGTGTGTGTTTACTAAGTGCCCAGGTTGGGAACTCTGGAAATGCAAAGACCTACAAGAAATAACCCCTCCCCCTGCAGAACTGGCAGGGAAACAGGCCAAACAATGGATTATAATTAAAAGACAGAAAGAAATTAAGGAAAAGGGCAATGTACTGCAAGGATGCAGAGGAAAAATCAGATATGGAGACTTCACAGGGAAAAGTGGCATTTAAACTAGATTTGAAAACTTGAGATGAATTTTTAAGCTGGAGAAAAGGGGTAAAGACCTTCCAGGCTAAGCAAATCAGTCAGCTCATGATAAATTATGCTGTCGTAACAACTCTAAAATCATAGTGCTTTAAAACAACAACACTACATCCATTATGGGTTGGCTGCAGCTCTGCTCCAATAACATTTCTGCTCCATGAGATAAGGCTAAAGGAGTAGATCCTAGCTGGGACATGCCATGCTGTCACAGAAAGAAAAGAGCAATGGCCAGACCATGTGATAGCTCTTAAAGCTTCTCCTCAGAAAAGGCGTTTGTCAGGTTCACCTGCATTTCGTTAGCCAAAGAAAGCCACATGACCAAACCTGGTGTAAAAGGGATGAGGAAATCTACTCCTCCACTTGGAGGGGCACCACAAATTGCAGGGGAGGGAAGCAAATATTGAGAACAATAATACAATGCCACAGTAAGAAAACAGTGAGCCCAGTGCTAAAAACAAATAAACAAAAACCCCAAGAGCTAGTGATCCTAGCTAGCTGCCTGAGGTTGCCTAGATGGAAAGAGTAGGAGATAAAGCTAGAAATATGCATGATGCCCACAATAACTAGCTGCAGAAATTCTTCTGAAAAGAAATTAAAATTGAGTCACCTCTTAAATCAAGTCCTCAAATAAGAAACATCCACTTTTTCTTGTGCTCATAGAAAGACTCTTTGGAGCGTACACTAGCAGAGACCAAAGCTCGTTATGGTGACAAGTTGGCCACCATCCAGGCACTGCTAAGCACCCTAGAGTTCCAGCTGATGCAGATTCGGACTGATGCAGAACGCCAGAACAACGAATACAGTATTCTCCTTGACATAAAGACCCGGCTTGAGCAGGAAATTGCAACATACCGCCGCCTTCTGGAAGGAGAAGATGTAATGTAAGGCTCTTAGAATCAGGGGATATGTGTCAATGTCTATATGTTGTGCTATTTTGACGTTTCCACATTAAACCCTGTCACTTATTCCCCAGCCCAGTGCAATGCCTAGCACAAAAGCAACGACACGCACACACACCCCAACAACAACAACAACAAAACAAAAATATACCAAAACTTTTTGGTATACTTATGCACACCCCCAAAAATACCAAGTACAGCCTTAGTACTTGAGGTCGTGTCATAGGACTGAGTTAGAGATGGTTATACAGATGATACAGATTATGCTTATGTTAATTTTTCCGATTAATACAAAGTCAAAAGCACAATAATTTTTTAAAATTCTCACTGAGAGGTCATGAATTCAACAGGCCACAAAGGCCTGTGGGAACCAGTCTGAGACTCCTCAGGGCAGCAGTGGCAACTGTCTTCCAATACCACATCCAAGAAAGTCAGCAAGAGAACAAGAGTTAAATTTCCATTGTAATTGTGTTTATTTTAATTACAGAAACTTCTAGCCTACATTAGAGGAGTCGCTTCTGAAGCTATGTATCTTTCAAGTTAAAAAGTAAGGCGCTCAAGTTTGAAGTAGTAAGCATTATAAAGGGGAAAAAAATATAAACCATGGCATTAACACACACATCACTCAGACTTTGTTTTGAAACAAAAAAGGTGAGACAATGCTTCACTTTCAAAATGGCAATAACACTTTTTTCTGTTTTTCTTTTCTTAAAAAAAAAAAAAACAGAATTGCAGATTACCGGTCAAGCCACCAGGAGGAGAGAGGTAAGTGTTCTAATTTTGACACATTTCCTGTAAGACTGAATGCTCACTCCGTAGCTTACCACTTCTTATCTACCGCTGGTGAAAAGTACAGGGAGACCAGCTCTCAAGTGAGTGGATATTACCATAGGGATTCTGAAAATCAGGCACGTCAGATAAAGACACCTCCATGTGGGGAATTGTCACACTCCCTGTGACAGGGTGATTTTCTTGGCCCATACTATTGCTGTCCTGAGACATTCTGAGACCGTGAAAAGGAAAAATAAGATGAAAGTTGCAGTTTGCTTAATTCAATATTGTCTATTTCTCTTTGGGGTGGGAAGAGTAGAAAATGTTTAAATTGGGGGAGAGTGGCACATTTTCTGCATTTATTTATAAAACAAACTTAAGACCATTTAAGAAAGAGAATAGGTTTAACTTTTTCTAAAAGAAAATACATACAAAATAATAATAATTTAAAGTTGAATATTATAAACCAGCAGAGTCATGTGTCTGAATTAACATTTTATGTTTAAATCTAAATTCAGATATAAAGAAAACCAGGAAGATCAAGACAGTAGTGCAAGAAGTAGTGGACGGCAAGGTCGTGTCTTCTGAAGTCAAAGAGGTGGAAGAAAACATATAAAGAGCTGCCAGAAGGAGATGCTGCTGAAGCTTTGAAAGAAATGTAGCTATAAATTTTGCTCCCTACAAGAAAGTGGCCATCAGAAAGTACTATTAATGCTTTGTAGTGTTCGAGGAGTGGGGGGAAAGCCCATTTATCAGTCTCTGTAATTGAATATGAATTTTACTCAGGGGAGTTGCAAATTGCCTGTAAAAATGAAATCCAATGAGCACTAGGATATTTAAAACATCATTACTGCCATCTTTATCTCGAAGCACATTAATTACAAGCTATAGACAACCTAATATCAATTCATTAATGTTCCTGAAAATTACAGCACATTTCAATTATACTAAATTTCACAAAGCAGAGGAGTCTATGCAAATTGCAAATAAACCTCTCTCGCTAATTTTTCCTGCTTCTGAGTTGTAAACTCTCCTCTCAGGGACCCCTGGATAATGGAGCCATTTCTTGATTCGTTTCATTGAATTTTCAGTATCGGTACCATTCTGCTAGCTTTGAGCTATATCTGCTTTTTTTTTCATTGTCTCCATTGCCTTTTAAAACTCAACTCCACTCTTTGAATAATTTGAGAGTCAAATTCCAATCATAAATGCTGAGCAGAAGAAGAATGAAGCACATTATGCTTGAAATGGGAGTAGATTGAAAGCAAAATTAGTAAAACCTTCCTCACAGCAGAATGCTTCTCCTTATGATAATAAACTGCATAAATCATTGGGTGGTCTCCTTTTTTTATGTGGTGAACATATTATAAAGTGTTTCTCACTATTTTTTTAATAACAAGTTTAATGAGATATAATTCACACACCATAAAATTCATCCTTGTAAAGTGTACACATAAGCGGTCTTTAGTACATTCACAGATTTGTGCAACCATCACCACTATCTAATTTTAGAGCATTTCATTACCCCAAAAGAAACCACATTAGTAGTCACCCCCATTCCCCTTCCCCCCCCAGCCCCCAACAACCACTGATCCACTTCCTCTCTCTATGGATTTGCCTAGTCTGGACATTTCATGTAAATGAAATCATACAATGTATTCTTTTGTACACAAATGTTCATGGTAGAATTATTAATAATAGCCCAAAAGTGAAAACAACTCAAATATCTATCAATTGATGAATGGATAAACAAAATGTCATATCCGTACAATAGAATGTTGTTTGGCAATAAAAAGGAACGAAGTACCGACGCATGCTGCAACGTGGATGAACCTTGAAAACATTACGCCAAGTAAAAGAAACCGGATACAAATAGATGCATATTGTAGTCTCACGTTTTTTGCATTTTATTGAGCAACAACTGCCTTGCAAATGTTCACAGGAAAGATAAATTTACCTTCCATTATTGTATTCTAGTAAATGGATAGCTTGGATTTAAATTTTGAGACTATGTAAGTTTGTAAATAAATAGGATTTTGAGTGTAATTATTACATTGAAAATAATAACATGATTTACTTAAGAATAATAATATCTACCATTTGTTAAGCACTTACTATGAGCTAAACAATATGCCAGGCATTTTATGTGCATTTCTCATTTAATCTTCACAATAACTCTGTGAGGTAGAAACTGTTAGATTGACTCATATAAACTTGCCAATATGTGATCATTTTTGACCTTCACAGATAGTAATTTCATATGGTTTGACCATATTATATTATCCCCATTTTACGTATGAGGATTATGTATGAAGACATGAAAAAAGGACTTTCCCAAAGCCACAGTTACCAAGTAATGGAGCAAGACTGAACCTCAGGGCTGTCTGTCTGAAGTCATGATACGCTTTTAAGCAACATGACAAACAATTACAGGGTCATGCTTGAAATGAACGTTTGCCTATCCTTAATTGTTTTGTTGTTTCATAATTGTCATTTTCACTAACCAGACACTTACAACACCCAACTGTCACAAATGTCCAGCTAACATCACACACAAGACTTGATTTAGCACAACTTTTGTCAGAAAAGATATTATTTTCACTCATTCTCATTCCCATGCTTTTCAAAGAAGTGAAGAGGTTTCACTCTCATTTTTTTCTTAATTTCCTTCCAAGTTACTCTAGTTAGTAAACTGCTTTGAAAGACATTAAGAACTTTCGGAAGTGAATTCTTTTTCACCTACCAAGACACATTCCAGGATAGTCTGAAACTCTGACATGCAAAGACCAGAGATCGTGAGTCTGATTAATAAAAATCCTACAGAAGATGGGTTTGACATTCACCAGGCTTGGCCATGTCATATGGCAATAATGACCCTTTGTTAAAAGAGGTAGGATTCTTATTTTTAACTCAATTTTCTATCATAAAAATGAAGATTAATCCTTGCCTTTTGGCCTATCTCTAGTTGTTTCCAAGTAATCTTTTAGAGAAAGTAGGTGAGACCATATACACACATGGAACAAGATGGTTCCACCTCTGGCTTTGCCAGTGGTTACTGTGTGAAAGTGAAGCATCAATCTCCATTTCTATCTATACTTCTTATACAAGCTAAGAAACAGAACAGTACAATCCTATTTCTGACAGGCATACAGATCCAGAGAAGACTCCTGGTCTTTAAATAGAGGTCTCTTCATTACACATTAGAATCATCATCAATATATTTCACGACTTTATATGAAATCAGTGCAGAAGTGGAGCTATAGAACTCAGAGAGATCAGCTAGACGTGAGGGTAGGATGGAAATAACTAGTTTCTCTGGGCTTTGAGAATTACTTCTACACAGATCCTTACAACATCTAAAAAGAAGAATGACGTGGAATGATATAAAATCAAAATCTGACCAGTGGTCACCTCTGGTCTCACCCTTACTCACCTGGGGGCAGTTTCAGGGACCCGAGTACACCGTCAAATCACAATGCCAACTTGAAGCATTGCTTAGTGATTTTAATTTTTCAATTTCCCTCCAAACATCTGTTTTCTCTCCCCTAGACTCACTTCTAACATTCCTCTTACCAGGGTATTATTTTATCTTCCTCCTCCTCTCTTTTGCCATGTACGATCCTCCCCTGCTTTTGAGAACCACCGAGTTCTGAAGTCCAGAAATCATCCTCAAGCATGACCCTGGGGTCCTTGTTCATCCTCATCTCAATATCACAGCGTAAAATCTCAGTAACCCAATATTCTTTCACTCACTCACGGGATCTCAAAACGTTATTCAAAGCAAAAGTGAAAAGTTTTATGAACCAAGTGATCAGTGAACTGCAGAAAGTAGAAGTTCTGTTTGTATTGGAAAGAATTCATCAGACATGGAAGGATCAGCACACTTTTTACTTAATAAAAATATAAAGATTTACAAATACCACGTAAATAATTATCTCTATTCTGCGTATTCCCTCAACTCTACAAAAATGGAAGACATAATTCTTTGGACGAGTTCCCCCTGGTTCTAGGCATTTTCATCTGTCTCAAATTATGTAATCACTTTGCCAACAAGCACAAGATTGTTTCCGCTTTATACATTCCCACCTTCCTATGTTTTTACAGCTGTCAAAGAAAATTATTTTCACTTTTAAAACCTTTAAAATAGAGGTTTGACTATTTAACTTGGCCCTCCCTGACCCGCCACCCCCCCCCCGACAAAAAGCCAATGAAGAAGAAATATTTCTCTTTTCAACTTCTGAAGTTGCTCCCCATTCATAATTGGATTCAGACTAAATTTTGGTCAAAGCATACCAGTAAATTACAGCAAAATCACTTTCAAATGAAATGAATTTTAAATGACACATTCAAACATATTAAGGATTAAGTTCTCTCAAGTGAAATAAGTCCAGGAGTACAAGGATAAAGTTTAGCCAAACACTAGGCTAAGACTCAAGATTAAAAGTAAATTAGACATAGTCCCTACCTGGGAAGCTTACAGTCTGAGATAATACACACCGTCATGCGCCACACAACAACAATGAACTGCATACACCACAGTGGTCCCATAAGATCAGTACCATATAGCCTAGGTGTGTAGTAGGCTAGACCATCTGGATTTGTGTAAGTAGTACAGGGGAGGAAAAAATTTTCCTCTACCCGTCTATGTTCTTCTGGCTGGTTTAAGAATTAAATTGACATGAGACAGATTAACAGTAGAAAAACAAAGAAAAGTTTAATAACACGTATACATGGGAGAAATCCAGGAAAACCAAGTAACTCACCAAAATGGCCCAAGCCACCACCTTAAATACCATCCTTAGCTAAAGACAGAATATGTTGGGGGTGGGAGAGTCAGGGACTTCAAAGACAATTCACAGGGAGTTCAAAAGGAGCAAACATTTAAAAACTAAGTGTTTGGCCACACAGAAACAGAACAGAGGGGAGCCCCCAAAAAGCCTTTCTAGGTTCCTCCCTGTCTATCTCCTAGTTCATGTTATGCTAATATGATAGCTGCTTTCTGAGACAGGTTTTTTTAATAGGAATTCTTTCAGGCAGTTAAGCGGGAGGTAACAAAAAAGATTTTGAGTCTTTTGTTTCTTAAAAACAATCAGCCTAAAATAATCCTCATGTTGAAGAGATACATTTCGGGGTGGGAAATTTTGTTGCCCTTCAGTACACTCCATGATGTTCACACAACGACGAAATCACCTAACAATGGATTTAACAGAACGTATCCCCATCATTACATGATGCATGACCGTAATATGCATAGAAACATAAAGGTGTAATGTGTACATACAACATATGGATATTGAGCAAAAGTATTTAAAATTTACACATAGGCGTTAGAGTTGGAAAGCTTTCATGTTTCAGCACAAAATTGGTTCCAAGTTCAAAAATTCAGGTAAATCATATTCCCATATTTTGTGATCACATCACTAAGTTACAATTCTGAATTTGGCACATTCCCTCTGATCTGTAAGCAAGTAATAGCCTGTTTTCATTTCTATCTCAATAAAATGGAATCACTCTGTCTTGGGGGGGACGCTTCTTGTGAGTGACTAATAATTAACAACCATATTATCAAGTTCCTGTGTGGGAAGTGCAAGTTTAACTAGTATTTTGTAAGACCTCTGGAGATGAAGTTACTTGGCAGAAGTAAAACCAAAGACACGTTTTCCTATACGTCTGCAGGATTTCATGTGTGGTGTCATTTCTTATAAACCATGAAGAGTAGATCTCTGGGTCTCAGCCTGTACACGGAGAAATGAAGTTGGAGGAGAAAGCTTTCATGAAAAGGAAAGAGCCAAAGCTCCTGGTGATGTGCAGGACAGAAACCCAGTCACACGATTGGAGGGTCAGAGTGACCCTCTGTCCTTTTGTTTTCACTGTAAGCAGCAGGGTTTTGTTGTCTATGGAAGGTGTTGCAGACTCGAATCCTATATTTGCCACCTCCTGACTGTGTGGCCTTGAATAAGTCACTTAACATCCTGATCCTCAGATTGCTCATCTGTGAAATGGGTTAAAAGTATCCACCTTAAGAGGTTGCCACAAAGCTTGAAAATAAGTCTCTAGTTCACAAGGCCCCATGTCTAGAACATAGTAGGTACATGATAACTACTAAGGATTCAAACAAGGACAAGCTCAGACAAAACGTTCGCAATACAGATTAAAGGAATCCTTGGTAAAAATCTCCATATGAGGCTGAGGTGCTGCCATTTCCACTCAACAGGCTTCTATTCTCTCAAGAAATGAAACAAGTGGAGCACGACCTCTCTCATCAAGCTGAGTCTGCCTCAGATGGTTGCGTCCTTTCTATACCTATTGGAATGAGAAGATGTCATTTCTGCCAATTCTTGCTTATAACACTTTTATTCAGAAATCCAGCTTGCTTGCTCTCTGTGATGGATATAGGTTGGGGGGAAAATGCATCCCTTCACATATGTTCCTTCTAGAATAAAGCAAAAGGAAGTTGTAACTGGATTTCACCATGGGTTCATCATTCCTGTCCCTTGGAAAGTGATAGAAAGGGTCACAGAGTCCTTCTGTTTGCCAGAATTGATACTGGATATTCCCCATAGAAGTGTGGCATGGGCTTCGAGAGTAACCCCTCTCCATCTGACCCCAAATCACCAGGGCACCACTGCCGGCTCTGGCTCAGGACTGTTCACAGGACTGAAGAACCTCACCTTCGGGAAGGCTGGACTTGGGGTGGAAAATATCTTGATAGTTGGGGGAGCATGGGTTGAGGGTGCGAGCACTGATACAGTTTCAATATACAAAACATCACTGGTATTTTGATACCCTACTGATGCTGGGGGTAGGGTAGTGAACAATCAGATGAGGCTCCTGGTTTCACAGAGTTCACTAAGAATGTCAGTTCTTATGGAAGGGAAGATCTGCTGAAAATACTCTAAGAGTCTACTCAAAAACAGCATTTTTCAATGTTTAGGAGGTCTTTTTTCTGAATCAGGAAAAAGAAACTATACAACATACTAATGACAAGGTTTTAAAATCCTTGAAAATTCAAATTCCAGTATCAATCTGGAAAATGCATTTATTCCCTGTCTCCCACCAGGGCTTTTCACAAAAGCTTCCAAAACTATATTTCACTAAAAGACAGACCAGATCATGTTTAGATGGTTTCTACTGAGTTTTCTAAAGGAAACAAATAAGAAATATGAGTGAAGAACTTTAAGAAGCTTAAGGCCTAGAAAGAAGTATTAACTAATTTATCCATTCAACAATGACTCACTGCTTTCCTACTGTGCATAAGACATTGCACAGTGCCAAGAGTACAGGCAAGAGAATGATCTGGAGAAGAAAAATCCCTTATGACAACCTATCTCTACTCCACCC
The DNA here is from genome assembly GCF_041296235.1 of Equus asinus. Taxonomy (NCBI): domain Eukaryota; kingdom Metazoa; phylum Chordata; class Mammalia; order Perissodactyla; family Equidae; genus Equus; species Equus asinus. The sequence continues at coordinate 40,456,264 of NC_091802.1, read as the reverse complement.
AGATTTCTTTTTTGTATAACAAATTGGTAATGGGCACAACTATTCAATTATTTCTATACCAATGAGTTTTCAATATGTATAAATCATTTACCAGTTGAGCTGGTCAAAAGGGGGGGGGGCACCATATTTTGAAAGGAGAGAGTGAACTTTTCAACTGCAACACCCGCCTCCTGCCCTATAAAAGCTTAACCTCTCTGTCTTGCTGACACGGCTTCCTCTCAGGCTGTTGCCACCTCTCCTTGGCCGTGGATCTCTCCAGCAACACCATGTCCCTCTCAGTGCGCACCTCTGGGCTGCCCCGGCGGCTGTCTTCCCAGAGCGGGACGTCGGGCAGAGTCTGGGGCATGTCTGCTTCCAGTGCTGGCGGTGGCTATGGGGGGAGCGCCTTCGGCTTGGGAAGCAGCTGCGGGGGAGGCTTTTCTGCTGCTTCCATGTTTGGCTCCAGCTCTGGCTTTGGTGGCGGCTCTGGAGGTTCGTGTGCAGGAGGACTGGGCACTGCTTATGGGGGAGCCCTGGGAGGGGGCTTTGGGGGCCTGGTGGTTGGATTCGGGGCCAGCCCAGGAGGTGGCTCTCTGGGTGTTCTCTCTAGCAACGATGGAGGCCTTCTTTCCCGATCAGAAAAGGAAACCATGCAAAATCTTAATGACAGATTAGCTTCCTACCTGGATAAGGTGCGCGCTCTAGAGGAGGCTAATACTGAGCTAGAAAACAAAATTCGAGAATGGTATGAAACACGAGGATCTGGAACTGTAGACCCCGGGTCACAGAATGATTACAGTAAATACTATCCATTGATCGAAGACCTCAGGAATAAGGTAAGACTATGGTTCTTTGGAAAGGCTTTGGGAATTATTTTTTACTTTTCTTTTTTGCTATTACAATATTTTACAGTGATAAACCACCTAGAACTTAGATATTTTTCAATTTGGAGCAATTTTTTGACTCAAGATACTTAGTTTCATTTTATCATTTACCATAAAGTGACTCTATTTCCACCACCTTCTGTAGGATATGTACGTCTCTTAATTTTTAAATAATATTTTGTAATATACTTTCTTTAAAAAATTAAACTGCCTTAAATTCTTTATTTTTTTTTTTTGCTGAGGAAGATTCGCCCTGAGCTAACATCTGTGCTAATCCTCCTCTATTTTTTAATATATGGGCCACCAGCATAGCATGGCTGCTAATAGCAGTGTAGGTCTGTGCCTGGGAACCGAACCTGGGCTGCCGAAGTGGAGCACACTGAATTTAACCACTAGGCCACGGGGTCTGGGCCCCTAAACTGCCTTAGATTCTTAAATAGCATTTAACATCACCTAAAAACTTCCTGTCAAAAGTATATTTGTATAATACTGATATTTTAAGACCTCATTTTGAGTGTCTTGCCCTGTTTTGCCAGATCATTTCTGCCACCATTGGGAATGCCCAGCTCATCTTGCAGATCGACAATGCAAGACTGGCTGCCGAAGACTTCAGAATGAAGTGAGTAGAACAAAAGAAAGACTAATGCTAACTGACATGGCCCACCATTTCTTCTTCTGCCCTATTTTCCTGCCCTCACTGATGGCAAATATTTCAAAGCTTCTGCAGCTCACATGCTCCACACATTTAGTGTTTTGGTAAATTCACACTGGGTATTCTAGAAAGTAAATAGATTCAAACACAATTCACATTACACGTCGTTAATTATATGTTGCTTAAACCTAGGGCTATGGATCACCATATTTGTAACTTGCTATGGACTCATGATACAACGTGATAATTCCACCAACATCCAAAACCAACCTTCCCTGTATGAAAATGAATCACTAAGGTTTTTTCCTGGGAGTTAATGAAATGATCTTTTTCCTCATGACACATACAACTAAAATATTAACTACACACTTATTTTATATTCCTTTCCCATATTCCACCCTCCAAGATATAAGGAAGAAACTCTACTGTCCATTTTGCTCCATAAAATTTCCACATGGGATGTTGCAGTGGTAATGATCCTGAACCTATAAAGTCTTGGTAAAAGATACCAAGAAAGTATCAATGTTTTAAATTAAATCATGAATAAAAGTTAACCAAAAAGATTAATTATTATTTTATTTTCAACTGCTCTTAGGATTCCACCGGAAACCCCACCTAGAGAGGGGCTGCTCCTGGTCACAGCCAGGGCCGCCAGCGAAAGGGGAAATCGCTCCCTGGGGTGCAGTGCTATGGGGCTTCGTTGCTGGTAGAAGAGCACCACCTCGAATTTTTTCACTTCTCTCCAACTAAGCAGTAAATGATCATGAAAAAAAGGAAAGGAAAATGCTATAAATGCAAAAACAGCATCCTACATTGCAATGCTGCCATTTTTAAATAGTCGCACAGATTTAGGCACAAAATGGCCCTGAAGATGGCAGGAGCCTTACTCCAACAGGTGTGTTGGTTCCCTACAGGGTTTTGTACTTGGTTTTCAGATATGAGAACGAGCTGGCCCTGCGCCAGAACGTGGAGGCCGACATCAACGGCCTGCGCAGGGTGCTGGACGAGCTGACCCTGGCTAGAGCCGACCTGGAGATGCAGATTGAGAACCTCAAGGAGGAGCTGGCCTACCTGAAGAAGAACCATGAGGAGGTCAGTCAGAAAGGGCAGCTCTCTAAGCGGCTGTTTTTCTCCAGACCCCAAAATTACAATTTTAAGTGTACAAATCTGGAGTTAGAACCAATATGGATGATACACTACTGCCCTGTTAAAATGGCCATTTGTTTTGAATTTTTGGGGGGGGGGGTGGATGTGTGGTGGTCCTGGTGCTAGTGCTGGTGGTATTGATGGGGGTTCCTGTTAAAGTTTAACAGATTAGAGGCACTTTCTGATTTTGTCATTTTCATCATTAGTTAAAGACAAACAGAATTTTAATTGTCCTGATTTCGTGATTTTTTTAAATATAGTATTTCTAAAGTTCAAAGACAAAAGTGTACCGATAATACATAATGTTACATATGTTAGAGAAACTGGTTATACCCAGTGTACTACACACCTGGAACTCGGATATGCCGCAAAGTATATCAGAGGCTGGTGCACAGAATCCACACTAATCGTGACCATGGCAATGGGCTTCTAGAGGGCTTTCTACTGGACGTCAATGGCTGTGGCCAACAGTGTGCAAGCCGAAGCCCTGTCTGCAGCCCTGGGTTTGGCAGCTGTAGTTGAAAGCCCCCAGTGCACTGTTTCCACCGGCCCATCCCTTCTGGTAAAGGCCCTGCATCCCCAAGAAGCAGGGCCAACTCATCCATTAGGCACGGCAGACCAGCGCCTTGGGCCCATGGTAAATTGAGGGAGCCATGAAAACGTCTTAAGTTCTTTTAAAATCAGAGGAAAAATACGAATTTTTAGGTAAGAAAAATGTTTTGATGTATTAGTAGGCTTGTCTATATACCAATGCAGTTGTAAAATATAATGTTTAATATTTTTTATGGAGGAAGAGGCCCACGAAAGTCATAATGGGCCCCTGCGCCCCTCTCTCTCACTCGCTGCCCCCAGGAGCTCCAAAGCTTCCGGGCAGACGGCCCAGGCCAGGTCAGCGTAGAAATGGACGCTGCCCCCGGAGTGGACCTCACCAGGCTCCTCAACGACATGAGGGCGCAGTATGAAGCCATCGCAGAGCAGAATCGTAAGGATGCAGAAGCCTGGTTCATTGAAAAGGTGCCACTAACGAAAACAGAAGGCTTTGATACGTTCGCAGAAAAGGCCGGTGAGAACAGCGCTCACTCACATCCCCTTCCTCCCTTTGCCGTTGCAGAGCGGGGAGCTCAGGAAGGAGATCAGCACCAACACCGAGCAACTCCAGTCCAGCAAGAGCGAGGTCACCGACCTGAGGCGCGCCTTTCAAAATCTGGAGATTGAGCTCCAGTCCCAGCTTGCCATGGTAAGGCGCGCGCAGAAAGACGCAGCTTTTCGTCTTCCAAAGAAAAAGTTGCCCCCAAATTAGTAAAATCATTGGCTGCCTTCATTATTTCAATCCCCTTCATTGTTGTGTCTGTGCATTTCCCTCCCACGTGCAGAAGAAATCCCTGGAGGATTCGTTGGCCGAAACCGAGGGCGACTACTGCGGCCAGCTGTCGCAGCTGCAGCAGCTCATCGGCAGCCTGGAGGAGCAGCTGCTCCAGGTGCGCGCGGACGCCGAGCGCCAGAACGCCGACCACCGGCGGCTGCTGGACGTCAAGCACCGCCTGGAGCTGGAGATCGAGACCTACCGCCGCCTGCTGGACGGCGAGGCCCAAGGGTGAATAGAGGCCTGAGGCTGGAAATAACCTCAGCGGCGGACCGAGAGCGGACGCCTGATGCAGTTTTGGGGGCAACAGAAGGAAGGGTTCTTTAGTTGACAGAAAATAACAAATCTAGTGAAGACATGCCTTGGATTTATTAAATGCTCCACACTTTGCAAAGGGTTATCACCCGTTATCTTACTTGATAATAATTCACAAAATGCTGGGATGAACAATGGCACCACAGACCAGCATACTGCAAACGAGTCACCCATTTGAGTTCTGACGTTATTGCCCCATGCTAAGAATGACACATCAAATAACAGCCACCCAAACACCTCAGACCTACTGTCTGACGTTCCAAAAGTAATAGCAGCCTGGCTTAGTGGGAAAAACTCAGGATTGTAAACTGGGAAATCTAACTTCTGAGACCAGATCTTCCATTAGTTGCCAGTTCACTTCACTCTGAGAGTTCATTATAGGCACGTGTAAAAATAAGACTGCACTGCCCAATTGATCTGTCTCAGGGTGCATCATTCGATCATTCTTAATCAAGAAATTTGGACTACCTTCTCTAGTTAGCCATAGTTTATGTACATTTCTAATTTTTAGCTTATATAGCAAACTCCTTATTTCTCCTCATTCCGGAAGGCATCATGTGATATCATCTCCCTTGTTTCGTTTACAGTGATGTTTTGGATGAAATTACATCTGTGACAGACTCCAAATCTCAAGCACAGTCAACTGATTCCTCTAAAGGTGTGCAGATTCCCCAAGAACCACTGAAAATAAGTCAGAATCACATTTATTAACAACCAAGACTGTAACATCTCATTGAGTGTTATTAACCATTTAAATTTAAACCATATTTGTATTCTGAGCCAAGGAAAAACTTTTATGCATTCCTGCAGAAAAATAAGTAGTCTGTACTGTATTAAAACTTTTGATAAGCCCAGAAAGGAAAAATTCTTCCCTACAAAGAGGTATTATGAGCATCATAGTCACTTTTTAAATGTTCAAAAAGAAAAATATTTTCATTTGTACATTTCATTTTCATTGAATAAAAAGCATTTTTTCAGAATGCAAAAGTCACTTTCAGAAGTTTAAATTTGATGGATTATATCAGCCAAAACCTAATTTAGAAGCTTTAAGTTAAACAACAACCGATTTGGGGTGAATATTTGAAACACTAACTTTTGCCTCCTTTATTCCATTTTTATCTTTAGACCCAACCAAAACCCGGAAAATCAAGACAATTGTGCAGGAAGTGCTGAACGGTGAGGTGGTCTCATCCCAGGTTCAGGAAATCGAAGAACTAATGTAAAATTTCACAAGATCTGCCCCACGATTGATTCCTTAGGAACAAGAAATTTACAAGTAGAAATGATTCCTTTCAGAGTACGACGCTATGTTAGTTCAATCTCTGTTTTTGTCTGTTTCATTGTCTTTGGATTCCCTATTCACTTTGAGTCCTTTTTGCCCTTCTGGAACAATGTTCAATTGCAAGTCATTGTGGCCATGTTGCTCTTTATAATGAACCAAAATTGCCTTTCATCTTTCTGGACCTGGAGCAGTCTTTTAACAAACTTTCTTCTAGTGACCTGGAACATGTTTTTAATCACAGGACTTTGATCAAGTAGCATTGTTTTAATAAAGCTAATTTTAATAAAAGATAAATAGTAATAACGTGAAATGTCTGCTTGATTCCAACAATAACGTCAAGGGCACAGAGAGAGGTTTGTGAGACATACTAATAATAAAGTAGGTAAACCCTGGAATAAAGGTGTTGAGGTTGGAAATCAAATCAAGAAGATTGCTTAGAAATTCTGTCCTTTTTTACACCAGCCCGTCAAGGTTACAGCAAAATTATATTGTCCACTACAGGGGATAACAGTCGTCCTGTTCGTTTTCTAGGCTCTTCTTTCATTCAGTCAAGAAAACACTTATTGAGCCCTTACAGTGTGCCAGACTGGAGACTCAAAGATGAATAAGATACAGTGCTTGCCTGAAGGAGCTCACAACTGAGGGCAGAGATACCTCTCTACCAGGAATGGTGACACAGTGAGACAGGGCAATTAGAAGTTCAAGGGACACGTGGAGAAAGAAGTGAACAATTTATCAGGGGTCAACTGAATGCTTCACACAGAAATCAACTAGGCAGAGAAGGGAGAAAGGGAACAGAGGAAACACATGTGAAAGGACACAGGGGCATGAACAAACTTTGCTTTGATGTCCTTCCTCCTATCTGGCACCAGGGAAGCCCAGGGTGGGGTTTCTGTTGGGTGGGTCAGACCCACAAGTCAATAACAGATGTCATATTCTGGGTTGGGGCAGAAGGTGGCCAAAGTCTAAACCTGGGTAGATGGCAGCTCAGTCTGGGGTGCCAAATTCAAAACCCTAAAAGGAAAACAAGAGAAGGACCTAATGATTAAGAGTCTGGGCTCTGAAGCCAGACTGGGTTCAAATCCTGGTTCTGCTACTTAACAGCAAGTAACAACCTCTGTGTGCCTCCCTTTCCTGATCTTTAAAGTGGGGTGGGTTTTCTGAAGATTAAATGAAGTAACATACATAAAACACTAGGAGCTTGCCCTGGCACCTAGCAAGTACTCAGCATTTGTGTCCTATTACTATTTACTGGGTGGAACCAAAAGTGCTGTGGAGAATCCAGACAAACTGCTGAGCAAGAAGTGTCAAAGGGAGCAAAAGGGAGATTGTGCAAAAAGGAATTGGGCAAGCCTGGAGGAATTCCAGTGCTGAGTGCCAAAGCCCAGGGAAGGTTATTATGCCATTTTAAGCTGACTTGCTTCAGTGTGCAGGTTTCTGAAGTCACACTTTCTTTTAATATTTGCTGGGGGTTTCAGATGCTCCATTCATCTTACTTTATTATGCATAGCAATTCAACTCTATCTAGCCATCACCTTCTAGAACATGTCCTAGGAGAACCTTATCTTTCAGACCCAAAGAGATTATCAACGTCTTTTCCTGAACAAGGTCCAATGCCTGCAAGTAATAAATGATGCCACTTCCCTGGTACTCAAAAGTGGCTGCAAATAGTTACCGTTTCAAATAACATCTGTTTTCCTTACAACCACACCTGAATTGTGTGAGACTCAAAGGAAAAAGGGGTTTTGCACAAGTGTGAATCCAGTGGTCATTTCCCAGCTGTTGTATTAGTTTCTCAGCATTCTCTTCTTTGGGAAATATTTTCTCCAGTGGGCTCCCAGAGACATCACCTCACTGGGCCATTCTTTGTGACTTCTGGATGTTGGCTCAATCCTCCTGGCTTCTTTCTCTACACTGGCTCCCTAGGTGATCTCATCTAATCCCATGGCTTTAAAGTAACCATCTATGGACGGGACAGGTGTTAACGACTTATTGTGGTGATCATTTCGCAATAGACATGAATATAAAATCATTATGCTCTGACCTAAAACTAATATTATTTTGTATGTCAATTATACCGCAATGAAGTAACCATCTACACATTGATTACTTCTTGTGGTAGCCTCCAAAATGGCCCCAATAATTCTCACCTTCTGGTACTCATGCTCCTGTGTATAGTTCCCTCCCAGAATAAATGCAGTAGACCTCTTGAAGAAGTGACAGTGTGTGACTTCCAAGGTTGGGTCACAAAAAACATTTCAGTTCTGGCTTGATCTCTGGATTGCTCACTCTGGTGGAAGTCAGCTGCCCTTAAGGTTATATTATGAGGAGAAAAAACTACCTGAAAAAAATCAGTGATTTCACGTAATTCCCACTGAAGCTCCATGGCTAGGATCTCCTGGAATAGCCAGAAACTCCAAAATCATAGTTCTATTTTGATAATATCTCAGCCAGAATATTCTATAGTCTTTAGCTAGCAAAGGAAGGATTCGATGTCTTATTAAGTTCACTTTGCCCTACTCTCGCTGCCAAGAAATGCTATTAGCACAGCATGCTCATCATGAGATGCCAGCTCTCATTCACTAGACCACAAACCTTAATTCAACGCAGATGTGAAAGCTCCTTTTGGACTCAGCAATTAATGAATTGCAGAAGTGAGAGGTCTGTCTTTAAGGAAAACGGCTCATAAGAAAAAGCCCAAGTACAAGATCAGACAGCAAAAGACAAGCATGTTGTTTATGATTATTTTAAAATTTAATGTTTTACTAATTTAAATTTTTACTTTTATATGTATTTGCTGTGTGTGTAGGCTAGAGAAAGGTCTGGAAAATATTATATGGTTATCTCCTGGGGATTAGCAAGGGGTTTGAAGAATATTTTGTTTTTTCTTTTGTACATTTTTTAAAATGATTAACAAACAGCATTTATAACTCTGAGAATTGGGGCAGGGGAGGTGAATTTTAGTTATCCAGAACAAAAGGTTTACAAGTAGGTCACAGTAAGAAGGGAACCATCTAGAAAACAATAGGTTGCCAAAGCAGTCACTTCTTTAGGCTTTGTAAGAGTGCCACCTACTGGAATCTCCCGAAATGAACTTCTGAAAAACTGCTTTTCAAGCCACTTGAGGTATGTTTGATACTAGAAAGTTTATTTATTTTATTTTATTTTAATTTTTTTATCCTTTTTATTTTTGAGGAAGATTAGCCCTGAGCTAACTACTGCCAATCCTCCTCTTTTTGCTGAGGAAGACTGGCCCTGAGCTAACATCCGTGCCCATCTTCCTCTACTTTATACATGGGATGCCTACCACAGCGTGGTTTTTGCCAGGTGGTGCCATGTCCGCACCCGGGATCCGAACCAGCGAACCCCGGGCCGCGGAGAAGCGGAACGTGCGAACTTAACCGCTGCGCCACCGGGCCGGCCCCAAAAGTTTATTTTTTTAAAAAAGAGAGAAAGAAAAGACAAGAGAAAAAGGCAAACCTGCTTAAAGGCATTAACTTAATAAAATTTTCGTACTTAAATGGTAAGTGTTATTAATTTCCAGAAAGCCCACCAGTAAGGAAGCATAAAGTAAAGAAGAAAGTTAGTAATTATTTAGAGTTTAGAACCAGACAGCCAACCTGAACTACTCAGGCTTTTAAAAATATGCTCAAACATCAAGTGAAAAATTTATTCATATAGCTGAGTAAATGGCTTTTTGTGGAATAGCAAATGTTTCTTAAATCTTGGAACTGGATCTGAGTTAAATGTCATAGTTTAATATTAGTACCATAAACTCAAAATCAAACTAAAAAAATTAGTGTCCTAACTGAATGTATCCTCTCCATCACTACAGCTTTTAATAAAAGCTATGGCTGCAACATTCAGCAACATATTTATATGAGAATTTGTTAAGACTAGAATTCATGGTTGAAAAATAATCACCCAGTGAAACAGATAAATTATGGTACATCCATACAGTAGAATACAACCTACCAATAAAAGGATGGAACCACTATCACAAAAACACAATGGATGAATTTCAAGACCATTATGCTGAACAAAAGCAGCCAGACACAAAAGAATACATATTGTATGATTACATTTATACGAAACTCCAGGGCAAACAAGTCTAATCTATAGTGACAGAAAGCAGATCAGTGGTCGCCTGGGCTGAAACGAGTGAAGGAGTAGGGATTAACTGATTAACTGGAAGGGTCACAAGAGAACCTTTAGGACTGATGAAAATGCTCTATATCTTGATTATGGCGATGGTTACCTGGGTATATCCATTTGTCAAAACTCTTCAAACTGTTCACTTAAAATGGGTATATTTTATTGTACGTAAATCATACCTCAATAAAGTTGATCTTAAAATAAAAATAATAACTTTAATAGTCTGTCTTCATGATAATGCTGTGTTGAAAGCACAAAGAGGCCATGCAGGATAATCAATGGTGTGCTAGGGTGGGCTTGCACCTGCTCTTAAGTGCTGACTGATAAATATTAAGGAATTCTCAAGCTGGCTATTAAGCCATTGGTAACTTGCAGTTGGCCATGAAGCAAATATTGACGCTATGGAGCTTGGGCTCTATTTATGTACCCCCTGGGGAGCCGGTTTATACCAGCACACCATTGAGCATAGTAGTTAAGGACATAGATGCAGAGGCTGATTGCCTGGGTTTGGGTTCCAGCTCTGCCACTTTCTAGCTGTTTTATTTACCCCTCTGTTCCTCAGTTTTTGATCTGTAAAAGCAGGGCAGTAACAGTACCCACCTCACATGATTGTTACGAGGATTCAATGAGTTAATTCACACATTGCACATAATAAGCACTAACTAAATGTTAGCTGTTTTCATTAATAGAAAGGAAAAACAAAGTCACTCTACAACAAGAAATTAATTCATTTGCAGATTTCCCCCCAGACCCCTACACTTAATTATTCTTTGCCTTCTCTTCATGCAAACTCCCAAACCATTCCATTTTTTAAATAGAAATGTGCGATTTTCTTTTTCACCTGAAATATTTCTCTTTAGCTGACTGCTTAAAGGGTCCAATTTTCTCACCTGATATATTGGAGGTAAGAATATTTGTCTTCCCTGCATCACAAGCTGTTGTGTACATGAAAAAGCCAATTTTTTTGAAACAGCTTTGAAACCCGTAAAGCACATCAAAATTGGAAGATGCGAATGTTCATGTAGCTGCTCAGATTAAAGAGGAGGATTCTTCTACTAGTCAGTATAGAGTATAGCAAACAGATTGAGGAAAATCTTAGTACTTTTGGGGATTATCACTCACAATTTTAGGGTTGCCTTCCTGTAATGAGCATAGTAAAACTTTTAGCAAAATCCTGAATAAATACAATGCTTTACACACATGCAATAGATTGCGAAATTCAGAGTAGATATTTGAACTTTACAGAATGTGAACACATGACATCAAGCCTTTTAGAAACAATTTCTGAACTCTGGTCTTCCTTCAAAGCTAAACTGCTTGTGAATTTCAGTTGCTAAAATATGCCATTGCTAGTGTTTCATTACGCATGTATTCTTAAAGAAATGCAATTTTTCTTCACTATCATGGAAACAGACCTTAGAAGCAGACCTTTAAATAAAGCACGCTAATAAAACAGACCACAGAGAGGTAGCATGGTCTCGTAGATAGAAACTAGATGGTATTTCAGGTTTTGCTCAGTGAGTCATTATTTTACTCAGAATAAGTTACTCAATTTGAGATGATTCACCTTTTACAAAAAGACAATAATAATATCACATATAGGGGCTGCCCAGTGGCCGAGTGGTTAAGTTCGTGTGCTCTGCTTCAGCAGTCCAGGATTTGAAGGTTCAGACCCTGGGTACAGACCTACACACCACTTATCAAGCCATGCTGTGGCAGGTGTCCCATATACGAAACAGAGGAAGATGGGCATGGATGTTAGCTCAGGGCCAGTATTCCTAAGAAAAATTTTTTTTAAATAATATCACATATAATCACACTGGCCCAGCATTTTGAAATTCTCATGAAAACACCATAAACCCAGGGTGCTATGCACTTGGCTGGTCAGGATATGTTCATTTTAGTTATCAGCTTGGAAACCACCACTTGAAGTTATACATACGTGAAGTTTCTGCTGAGAAAAATGTATCCATTTTGAAATATTTCATTTATTTGCATATACCATGGAATTTTTTAAAAAATCACTTGTCTGCAATTTCACATTTCAAATGAACAGAGCTGCAAATATAATTTCTTTTGCCCAGTTGAAGCATAATTTTTATTTTTTTCAAACAATGTTCAATTGAAATATTTATGTATACATGTGGAGCACCACAGATTTATTTGTGTATCCATTCATTCAACAAATATTTACTTAGCACCAACTATATATGTCTTTACATAATCTATTGAAAATAAACTTAGCTTTTATGAACTGAAAGTTTTACACATGATTTTTCTTTGTTGCATTGGAGCAAATGGAATAAGGTAAGTCATCATCATTTTTAATTGCCAAAAGTGTCATTGCTCCACACATGGTATACACTGATTATTTAACAAGCGGTGAGGAGAATTAGTCAACTCCTTTTGGAAGATATGACACCTCCTCATTCATTTCCATAAGTGTTATAAGTTTTCAAAAGGAGCAACTCATACTGTTAAACAGATATTTTCAGGGCATATTTTTAAGTTATGATACTCTTAAATATTTAATTACATTTTATATTACCTTTTTCATTATATAAAAGTACCTCCAAGGTACTTTAAGATGTTTTCACTGGACATCCATTTTTAAACAACCTCATGTGCTCATGCTGGATGATAGAGGAATTTTAATGTTACACATCCCCCTCTTACTTACTAAGTGACTGAGTAGGCTGATAAATAACAAGATAAATTTTAATCATTGTTTTAGAAAAACAAACATATACGATCAGCATCTAAACAAAAGATAATCCTGGAACAAAAACTGCAGAATTGGATCCAAACTAGTACAGAATTTATTCGTCAGTGGTGATATAGATAAAGCAGAACAATGAAGTCTAGTTTACTTAATCAGAAGGAACCAGTCTGGTCTCATTAATCAGAGGCTGGGGGAAAGGAAACGTCCTCCAGGTGATGTGAACGTGGGAGAATTTGACTCAGTTCCCCTCTGGAGTCTTCAGCGGATGATCTCTCTCCCCTACGTGACTCTGGAAGGTGTTTTTACAGCTTGTAGAGCTGGAAGGAGTAAGGAGAACTGAATGTGAACCAGTGGGAAGATGGGAACCACTCTAGGGGAAGGTAGGTCTCAGCAGGGAGGAGAGCCCAGTGAAGGTTTTAGTCATCATTATCATCATTATCTGTCACCTCCAGGGTACACAGCAAACAGCTGCATGACAGAAGAAATGATTTCTGAGGAGTGAAGGGACAATATAATATTGTAATTCCCAAGACACAAAGCTAAAGCGTCAGGTTACACAATTATTTGCTGATTTACCCAGAGGGAGGTTTTTAATCTGCATTTTCCAAAGTACTGGCACTCTGAAAACCTCACCACATAAAACGACATTCCAAAGATGAGCAACATGCATCAGAAAACACTTGCTATATACGCATATACCCAGACATCTTAGATCATCATAACTTCTCTGTTTAGGATGTTTATGGGTCATTTAATTTATTTTTAGGGTTGTCAGAAAAATCACCCAAAGGCATTATTTTAACAAATTTATACATTTCAGTCAAATTGAACTTTAGCTAAACAATCCAAGAAAAGTTATTCTGCCATCAATGTTGGTCTAAAAATCCTTCAATTGTAGATTTTTAACTAGGTCAAGCTCCTAATCTCCTGAATCCATCAATTTATTTATTCATTCATTCAACAAATATTCTAAGCACATCCTGACCATATCTGGCACTTTGCCCCCTAAATATCTGTGATCTAATTACTTCTCTCTATTTCCACTACCTCCACCCTGGTCCAAGCCACCATTCATCATCTCTCACCTGGATGACCACACAGCTTCCACTTGCACCCTCTCCATTCCGTTCACCCCACCAAAGGCAGGGAGAGATCGTTTTGAAAACACAAACCTGATCCTGTCACCATTACTTAAACATTTCAAAGGCTTCCTATGGTCCTTGGAGTAAAGACCAAAATCTAGCAAGGTCTAGATTTCCTTCTCTAGGGTCCCTTTCTCCTCTCTCCAATTGTGTGCCTCCCTTCCGTCTATACTTCACCAACCTTACTGGCCTAGTTCAGCTTTCCTACACCCTACCCCTCCCCACAGGCTTTGCCCCTCTGCCTAGAATGTGCTTCCTCTCTGCTTTGGCCTTGCTTACTCCTACTTACCAGTTAGGTTTGAATTCAAGTGCCACCTCCCCCAAAAGCCTTGACTCAAAGGTCACCCCTGCCCCACCCCCCCCAAACCACCACTAACCAAGTCAGGTTCTTCTCGTATACATTCAGAGTACACTGCAGTCTTCCTTCACTGCTCTTAGCAAAATTTGCAATTATGTATTTATTTAGAGGAGTATTGAATTAATGTCTGCTTCTCCCATTGCAAGACCTCCAAGGTCTCTACTGTTCTGCCTTCCACTGTAGCCCTGGTGTCTAGTGCAGTGCATAAAACAGCACATTTAGCCTACTGCATAGGAGACAATCAACATTTGTTGAATATATGCACATAGAATCGTGTACAAGTGGCTAGACTGTTCACTCCATAAAAGCTGTAACAACAGTACTATGGTATCCCCAGTACTTAGCATAGGGCTAGCACAGAAGAGGCATGCAATACGCACTCGTTGCATGAATACTGTGTGGTGGTGATATACTTCTCCTATTATTTTCTTGAAACATTCATCAGATTTTTATTTATTTATTAACTCTAAATTTTTCACCACTCATCTTCGGTAAACCGAACAAACAAACGCTAGCTTACTAATGCACGGCAGCTAAGTAGGGTCCATCACACAGGAGGCCCTGAGAGGATGCTTTGAATATATTTAATCTTAATCTATTTTGGTTACTTTATTTTAAAAAATGCAAGAGTCACATACAAATGAATTCCACTTACTTTATTCTCTTTAAATCTTAATAAATAAATTATGCTATCAGGGATTAAAACAACACTAAGAAGTTGTTTGCATTTTACTGGGAAATTCATTGAATTCAATTAATATTTTCAGAAAACTTTCAAGATACTTGGCACTCAGTGAAGACATAAATTTTATCTAAAGTATACAAATTCTAATTTGGCAATTTCACGAGGCATATTGATGTAAATCATATTGCTCAATATGCCGTATCTGATGACTCAACAGAAAGTGATCTTCAGTGTTAATAAGCGCTCTTTTAATTCCCGATGCTTTTTTTTAAGGAAATTAACCTGAGAACTTTTTCCTATATATCTAAAGAGTCCTAAGAGTTGTTTTCACAAAATAGCATAACTTGGTTTCTATGAAGTCTTTATTAGCAAAAATAAACTGCGTCCATTAATGTTTAGTTACAGAATCCTCTTATTCATCATTAGAGTGTGCTTTGTATATAGGCAATCAACTAACTAGGGATACAAAATTGAGTTCTCTTAAAGCAACTGACAGAAGAAAGACTAGCTTTCTGTGAAAAAACTGAAACTGAAACCTTAATACTCCGGGCAATCTAGACCAAAATAGAACCTGTTTCTTCTTAGTTAACCAAGGTGTTCTATTTAAAACAGACCTTTCTCTCAATCAAACTAATATTTACTGAAAGCATTACAGAAGCACCTGTGAGCAAATATGGACATATATGCAAATAACATTACCCTGAGGTATAAAGAAACCTGCCTATGAGAAAAAGCGTAGATGAGGTACTTAGAGAAGTGTGGAAGAGAAAAGAATACACAGGGCTGGGGCATGAGGACCAGGGCCACTTTGAGGGCAGAGAAGCATTTGAGCAGAGCCTTGGTGAGCACAGAAAATTTCAGTGTATGGCATTAAATGGAAGTGGAGAGGCAGGGAGAGGACCAAAGAGCGTCTCCCCTAGAATGCCTTCCCCCGAGACTAGGTGAGCTTCTTCCGAGAACCCCGTGTTCTTTGACCATGAACTTTATTTTTATAAGATGTTTGTGTATCTGACTCCTCTTCAAAGGCAGGGCCATGTATTATGACCATCCAGAAATAAATTCCCAGCATTTAATGCAGCCTCTGACAGAATGTAGGTATGCCAAATACACGTTGGTTGAAGTGATGTTTAGAAACATCACATTTGGTCTACATGTTGTTAAAATGATTGAAAAATTCAGAAGAAAGGATTTGCTGAAATCCAATGAAAACTTCAATCAAGCCCATCATTTGGCACAGTTTAAAGTAAAAGCATGTGTTGACCAAACATTTCATTTTGGCACCAGTCATGCCATCACATCAGTATGGCTTCAGTTTATGAGTCGTTGAAAATTCTGTAATCTCAGAATAATGATACAGTGTATTTTAATCATTATATTACAGCAAGTGAGGACACAGGAAAACAGAACCAACAATATTGCAAAGTGCCCACTAACCAATCTTTGTTAGAAAGAATCTCCTACTCAGCAGTACTATAACACCAACACCTAACAGCTGAACAACCCAGAAGAAAAAATATGAATTGTCAGGGAAAGTTTGCTTAGAGGGAAATGAATATCCTATGCATATTATTACATTTTGCAATCACTCATGTTGTAATATAGAAATTTGATTTTAATTGAAGGAGGAAGGTAATTATAGCTTAGAAGCCAACTAGTTAATCAACACCACAATCAGAAATTGAGTGACAAGCCTTGGCCCCACACCCAAGAACAAAGGTAAACCGAAAAAGTGAGTAAAACAAAAGACACCTGAGCCATCCTGAAACCAAGGAGAGGGGGAGGGTTTTATGTTACTGATGATTAATTATTACATTTAAATAATTTTTATAAATTTAATTGGGAACAAGAAATTCTGTGCTATATTATATCACTGGAAGTAATGTTATTCTAGAGATTGAAGCAATGGAATAAAACACAGTTAGCAGACATTCCTTAAGAAAATATTCCTTGAACGAATACTAGAGACAGAAAAAAAGAAGTCAGATCAATCCTAAAGATTTAGAAGTGATCCAAGTAAGGGCAACCTAGATGATGACGGAAGTGAAAACCTTGTCATCTATGGAGCAATTGAATGAACTGGTGACCCCTTTGCTTAGAAAACAAAAGATTTAGAGGATAGATCTCGCTCATGAGTAGAAGACAAAAACAACAACAAACAAACACAGAGCAACAGAGATTGGATTGGTGGTTACCATAGGGGAAGGGGGGAGCGGGGAGAGCAAAAGGGAGGATTAGGAACACGCTTGGTGATCGACTATAATTAGTTTTTGGGTGGTGAACATGATGTAATCTACACAGAATTCAAAATATATTACGATGTACATCTGAAAGCTATATAATGTTATAATCCAATGTTACTGCAATAAAAAAAATAAAATAAAATAAAAGATTTAGAGGATAGAGTAACCCTCTTCAAACATCCAATAGACGCCAAAGCTAAGTTCCGTGTGGCAAATGCCAGCTATATTTGGTGTGGTGGATTTCAGTTCAATATAAAGACAAAGTTTTTAGTAATTAGAGCAGCCCAAAAATGGAACACCCTGTGAGACAATGAGTTTCCCTTCACTAGAAATATTCAAGTAGAGACTGGAGATATTTGATTAATGGAGTTCTGCTCAGTGTTGAATATTTTTAGCAAGAGAAGCAGGAAAGGAACTAACACATCTGAGTACCTACCATTTGCAAGATGCTTTGTATGTGTAATCTAAATTGGTAGTCTCAAACTTATGACTTGGATATTATGTCTCATATGAGGACACTAAGTTTCAGAGAGGTTAAATAACTAACCACACACCCAGTAAGAGGCAGAGCTAGGATTTGAAATCTGGTAATGACTTCTAAGGTCCCTCACAAATTCTGTCCTGGTTGATGCCGTGTTAGTGGTCTAGATAATTCCATTCTGAAAATTTCTGTCAATTTATCTAGTCTGGTATTATTTCTGTCAGAACATCCAGAGACTCTTGGACAAAGAGCATATTAGCTTTCCCCTTGACATCAAACTCAAAAGATAAATCATCTTTTAGGTCCCTTCCAGCTGAATTCTGTAATCTTGATGAATCCCTAATGACCCATCTAAACTAGAAGAGGCAAAGAGTTGTAGCTCATATGGATCCAGGCATAAGCCCATAGGCAAGTGGTTGTGGCTTCCTGGATTAATGTTATTTATAAGAGTTCTACAGTCGGTCTAGGTTCAGTATGAAAGTGTGTCATTATCAATTAGAAATACCCACCATAAGTACAGCACAGAAGAGCAGCAGCAAGAATTTTTTCTGTTTGTCATCTCTAATCTACACATTTCCTAAAATTATTTTTCTATTTTTCATCATCAGTTCTTGAGTGTATACAAGCTCCATATTATTTTGCCGACTAACCGTTGAAAGTAATGCTTGCTGCTATTATTCCCAAAACCACTAATGGAGGGTGTGGGAATACCCAGTGAGGCAGACAGAAGGCAGCCTACAAGACTGATTATCAGGAGGGCTTCTTAAAATATCAATTAGAATTAAATTTGGAATACTTAGCTTGGTTCAGAATCTATTCCTCTCAGTCTTTCATACCCAGAAACTGGACTTGACCAGTATACTCAGAGGTGACCTGACACTTGATGGCAGACTTACAATGATTATATTCATACAATACTAATGTATATATTAGAATGCCAGTTTATTAATTAATAGTAAGGGGACATTTCTTTCCAGATGGACAAGATCTCTTTCCTGATCACTTACTTTCCTGTTATAGGTGTACTAGGTAGGATGAATTAGGAATCAGAAAGTTGCTGCATAAGCACAGAATTTGAGCCTCCCTGAATCCTGCTTTTGATATGCTCTGCTGACCATACTCCTTACCCAGTTGTTGGCTCCAAGAGATAGATTATATTTTGGTTTTATTAGTTCAGTTAAGAAGGCAACTGTATTTCCTTTTATCCCAAGTTCATGGTGATACCTCACTGTCACATGCATATTTACAGCTGTAACTACTTCTTTCAAGTATCAGAAGGCAGCCCTGGGTTAATGGTACTTAAGAAGGAAGTCTTTCATTTTAAAAGTGCAAAGGAGAATGACATACACCTTCCAGGTTCAATGCACATTAATCACATGACTCTCCTAAAAAACAGAATTTTTTTCAGTCATTTTTCTAATGAGACCATGTATCTGTTCTTTATTGTTCCCTATGATGAAGTTTAAACCAATCACCCAACAGGTGATTTCTACATCATTGAGGATTTCACTGCATCTTAGATGACTATTTTTCCTGATTAATCTTTCCTTCCAGGTACCTAAGTGCTGTCTCACTTGTTGGCTCCCTGAGTGTTCTCTTTTTCTTTATTTCACAGAAGCTCTAAAGAGTTCCTAAATTCTACTTGCTTCTGTTTTCAAGTGCATTCCACACACAACAGTCTTGTCTTCACTCCACCCTTGCTTCTTTCTTCACCATTCTTCTGTCTTTCATTCCCACTCAGGATGCTGCAGCAATACAAGACACACATGGCTTCATTCCATCTCCTTCCTGTCCTTCCATAATGACAGATGGTCTGGTTCTGTGCCCTAAATTGTCCATAAATTTTCAGATCTACAAGGATCTTGGGGCAATATCATGGGCATTTTTCTAACCCTCATTCTCCCTGATTTCTCTGCAGAATTTGAAACTCAAGACCTGGAAGAACCTCTGGGAGGTTCTGGAAACTACCAGGTGAATCATCCATGCTTCGATCCATGCTGTGATTTCCTGAGGCTTCTCCAGTCTTTCAGATGACTCCTTATCCACTCCATTTACTGGGTACTTATTTTTCCTCTATGCTAAGCTTAATTTTTGGGGTTTCTTCACCATCCAGTCTTAAACTTTTGTTCTTCTCTCCCTTAAAAAGCTCAGGCATTCTCAAGGCTTCACCTATCATCCCAATATGGATGATCCCTAGCCTTAAGCTCTCTCCTAAATTCTTATATCCATTTCCTTTTTAAAAGAAATTAAAATTTTCTCTTAATTTGCATAAATGGTCATGTTATATGATCTGCAAACTATAAAGACTGAGAATAGATATCTATTTTAGTTAGTAACTTTGAGAGAATTTACTCTCTAGTACTTATATTGTCTTTTCAGAATCCAAAACAGCCAAATTGAAAGGCCACTTTGCAGTCCTAATCCTACTTGACATCTCTGAACTGTTGATATCTTCAACATTGTTGGTCATTCCATCTTCTTGAAATTCTCCTCTCCCTTGGCTTCCCTGAAACTTCTATCTCCTGGTTCTCTCTTTTTTCTTTGAATGTTATCTTTCAACCTCTTTTGTTTCTCCTTAAATGTCACAGCTCCTCAAGATTCTGTCCTTGGTCCTCATCTCTACCCATTCTCTCTGGGAAATCTCATCCAGTCTCATGGTTGCTCTTTGCCGGTAACTTCCAAATCTAGCCACAATGTCCGAATCCCAGACCCACATTGCAACTGCCTCTGGAATATCTAACTGGATGTTGACAGGTGCTTCATCCTAAACTTCCCTGTCCTAAACTCACCATCTTTCCTACAAAACCTGCTCCTTCTTTGCATTCCCATATTAGTTAATGGCACTCCCCAAAGTCCAAAACTGGAAATTTTTTGTCATTTAAGACTCCATCCCTTTCCTTCATCAACCTGTAACTAGTCAACAATCAAACACCACCATTTCTAACTTATATCTCCCCCTTCTTACCATACTATTGCTACTTTCTTGAAGTTCTCATTGCCTTTTTCCCTTCCCCCAGACTTTGCAAATCCTCCCATCTCTTCTCTCTGCCTCCAGTTTCCCTTCAATCCACCAATACACTTCCAACAATGTTATCGTTCCAAAACTTTAGATCATGTTCATCCCCTGCTTAGCAACCTTCAATGGTCCACCCCCTGACAATGGGACCAAGCCCAAATTCCTTAGAATGGTATTAAAGGCCCCAACCTTTTTTTCCACCCTTATCTCTTGGCAGTCACTAATACAAACTTTATGCCCCAGCCAAACCAAACTCTTCACAGTTCTTCAAATATGCCATGCATGTTTATACCTCTTTTACACACACTGGTCCCTATGCCTAGAATTTTTTCTCCTACTCATTTTTTAAGACACCATTCAAATGGCATCTCCCTAAGTCTTCCAGAGACTGGTTTCTCTTTCTTGGTGCTTCATACGCTTTATATAAATCTTTATTATTAAACACTTCATCCTATCTTGTAATTATTTGTATCTTATCCCCTAGCCTCCACCCGGCAAGCTATGGCTTCCTTGAGAGCAAGGACCACATCTTGCTTATCTTTGCATCTTTCAGACCCTGTAAAATTTCTGGTATATGATATATATTCAGTGAGTGACTATTGTACAAAAATGGGGAAATCAGAGCCAAGGTATTGCCCCTTCCCTCCAGAGGGTGAGGGGAAAAGGCCTAGAGACAAAAAAGAATCCTCTTTACCCTCTTTCCTGCTTCAGCTGATCTAACAGTCAAGTTGTATTAATTGAAAGAATACAGAAAAGTCCTTTCTCCAAAATTTTTATCACCATAGTGCCTGAAATTCCACGTAGGTAAGAGGTACTTTTTTATGTAAATAGTTTTGGTGAATACCTCTCCACCCTCACCCACCTTTGCCAGTAACTCACACTTTAGATTGATTTAGACTAACCAGATGGTTATCCTCCTAATTCCTATTCCCACAGCAGGCTAAAAAGTTTCAGAAAGGAAGGAGGAGAAACTAGGGCACTGGAGCCCATGAGGGAAGGACAAACTAAACTGGGATGTGTCTTTAGGGTATTGGGAGCAACTTCAGAGCACAGGGTAGCTGGAGAAGGGGAGTGCTGTGGAGAGGAAGAGAGCAGCAGAACAAAGATCTAAATTCAATGATGGAAACTTTGATAGGGACTGGTTCTTCTACTACTCCCCAGAGACAGGGGAAACACCCTCTCTCACACTCAGCAAAAGCAGCCCCACCTCTGCACACAGGCTTGGCTCTTCAGAGGAAGAACTCATTTTCTATTGCTACTGAACTCCTGCTAACTCTTGTGACCTAATTCTTATTCCCATCTACTTCCCCCATTAGCCTGCCTTTCATCTAGCGAGGGGGCAAGGAAGAGAAGGGTGAGCCAGTTTCTGTAGTCTCAAGACATAGGCTGCCACAGAGGATTAGATCTTATTTTATCCTATTACCTGAACCCACCTGAGTCGCTCTCGTCCCTCCTACCTTACCTGCCACAGAAAGCAGGTTTTCTGAGAGGAAAATTGGAAGGAAGAAGCCCAGAGAGTTCGCATACAGTGAACATAACATGTGTCCAGGAGTGTTTTCTGGCTTGTGAAACCTGTGTCAATACACCTTAAAGAAACTAAAGCCAAGGGCTGTCCATCAGGATGCCCCACTCATATTGAATGTGTGACTTCTTGTGGTTTCTGAAAACTAGCCCTCTGGAGCACCCCAGTTCTGTTTATCTTCCAAACCCTGTTCTCCTGCCTTCCTTTGATTCTAGAAGTCTTTGATATTCTTCCAGTAAATTCCCTTGTTTAATGCAATGAATCTATTTCTGAATGTGATAATTAGCTACACACACTGTGAAGCCTACCTGGGTCTTCCTGGAACAGTTGCTCAACTCCATTCTCCATTTACTCCACCCTTTATGCCTAACTCTACCATTCCACACTGGTAAGCCTCTATTCTATACCTAGCACTATGCTAAGTGTCAAGAAAGAAACATGAATTATATGTGGTCTTTACCTTCAAAGAACTTACACTTTGATAAGCATTATTAACCTTTATTTCATGGCATTGAAATTATTCATTTTCCTATTAACCTCCTGGAAGGTAAGGATTTTGTACAAGTCCTACCATACAGTATAGTCCAAGCAAGTAACAACTGGCACACTTGAATCAGAAAAAATCAAGGAGAGTTTACTCAAAGGACTATTTGCAAAGGTGTGGGCATGGTGTAGGGAAACCAGCAGGAGTAGCTATTATCATCCCCGTGCTCAAAGGGACAAAGGAAAGTGACTCAGAAAAGGAAAATCATATCAAAAGGGTCACCTTGAGAGGAGTGCAGCTTTTAATGAAAGGCCACACCCAACCTGTAGAGGAGGCCGGGGGAATAAACACCCCAAACTCATTCTCCTCCCTCTCAATTTTCTGATTGGATCCTCAGTGAGCAAACATAATGAAAGGCAGAGGGCAGCTATCATCCTGGAGCAGAGAGCAAGATGGAAAGAGGTGGAAAGTGGATCTGGAGGGGCAAATGGCTTTTTAGGGTTAACACTCAAAACACATTTGTTGAATTAGATTATTACTTCTACATGTATGCAGACAATTTCTAGTTTCTCTTTACTCATTTTTGTTAGTTCTCAAGTAGCTATATTAGTATTTTCATTGACGGTTTTCCTGATACATGCAAGTTTTGGGGTTTTTTTAAAGATTGGTACCTGAGCTAACATCTGTTGCCAATCTTCTTCTTCTTCTTCTTCTTCTTCTTTCTTCTTCTTCTTTCTTCTTCTTCTTTCTTCTTCTTCTTCTTCTTCCTTCTTCTTCTTCTTCCTTCTTCTTCTTCTTCCTTCTTCTTCTTCTTCTTCTTCTTTCTTCTTCTTCTTCTTTCTTCTTCTTCTTCTTCTGCCCAAAGCCCCCCAGTAAATAGTTGTGAGTGCCTCTAGTTGTGCTATGGGGGACACCACCTCAACATGGCTTGATGAGCGGCACCATGTCCAAACCCAGGATCCGAACCAGTGAAAGCCTGGGCTGCCGAAGCTGAGTGTGCTAACTTACCCACTCAGCCATGGGACCGGCCCCAATGCATGCAAGTTTAATTCTCTTCTTCCTCTCTGCTGCAGAAATATATACACTAACATTAAAAAGACAATTGTGCTGAATCTAACTTCCCAATAATCAGTGTCTCCTCTTGAAACTCTGATGAAAGCTGAGATTCTTCTGCCTTTCCTTTCGTCTTCACCCCCTCCATCCTGTGCACCTAAGGTAACAAAATCACAGGGAACTGACACAGAAAAGGAAGAGCAATCCTCATGCTGTGGGGATGGACTGCAGTAGACTGAGGTAGAGATCATGGCACAAGGGATTGGGGTGGGACAGAGCTTCCACTTGCAGGGATTTTGAACTCTTAGCATAAACTGAGAGATAAGAAAGGAAGAAGTGTCAGAAAGAAAGTCTGAAGAAGAAGAGACTTCCTGAAATTCAGAGCAGAGTCCAGGACAGAACTCTGAGAGACTGGATATGGAGCAGGACAAGATCTGTGTATAGAATAAGAAGTAAGAAAATTTGTGCCTTCTCTTCAGTCTACTCCCCGACACACATTCTAAAAGATTAAAATACATTTTTGTTTAAGGCTGCCCTTTTAAGGGAGCAACTGTGATTTCAACAGACTTCAGCCCAAAATAACCTCTCTTCTCCTTACCAAGAACTGAAATTCCTACCACAAAGAACAATCCCTCATTTCATAATTGAAGAAAAAACTCAAAATGCAAATGCTCTATGTGCCCAGAACAGCACAGAGTGAATAAGGCTATATTTCTATTAGTGTCAGTGAACAATATCTTATCTTTTCCTTACACAGAAAAAAAGGAGTTAAAACACAAGAAGAGCCCATGGCTTCAGATGAAGAGCAGAGAGATTTCAACCTAGAGAAGAAAGGGTGAAGAAAGAAGAGAGTAGAGATGCCAAAGACAAACTTTAACAACAACACCATTTTTTCCAAAGACAACTCTGTCCAGTTTGGGATATGTGTAGATATCTAGAGTCAATGCCTACTCAGATGTTGAGCTTAGGAGGAACTTGGGTCAAGAGGCATGCATAACAACTGTCAGAAATCGAGGGTCCACAAGGTCCCAAGAGTCCCTGGTATATACGAGGCATTCAATAAATACATCTTGAGTGAATGTGTGATATAATTAGGGTTATGAGTTTTAGAGACCACTATGGGTTAAAGTGGAAGAACAGAAGAGAAAAGAGAGAAAAGGAGAGAACCAGCATTTATTGAGTGCCTACTATGTGCCAAGCACTATTACTTGTTTCATTTATTTCCTCGTCTTTTGGAAGTTATACAGATGAAGAAACTGAGCCTCAAAGAAGGTAAGTGATATCCACCCTGGAAAACTGTAAGCCAGGACCCAAAATCGATCTGTTTAACTCCCAAGTGTATGCACTACTCCACACAGACTCCCTGGAAAGGGACTAGTAGTTGGCTTGAAAACTTATATGGAAGAAGCTGGCCTCAAGAGCATGAGAATGATATGAATACATAGGGTCAAAAGGAAACAAAGATTTTATGTTAGAGGAGTGCCTGCAGGGTTTCAAACAATGATCATTCATCATGGTTCAAAAGACAAAGTCATGAAATAATGGTCTTCTCTGCTTTTACTGTTCACACATAGTTTTCTATCATATACAACCAACACCCCAAAGAGGCACCACTTGAGCATATGGGGTTCATCAATCACTAAACTAAGGGGTAGAGAGATTAAATTGACCAAAAAACCTATTCTTTTAAAAGCTATTTTTGAAATGTTTGATTCACATTAACCAAACTTAACAAGCAATTATTACAATATTATAATATCATTCTTTCATATTATTAAACACCCCAACATATAAAGATCTTGTTTAAAACACTTTAATTACAACAGATAACAGTCTTGGGCCGGCTACCTGAAAACTCCTGGCTCTCTGAAATCAAACATGCAGCATATGAATCTCAAATCGCAGGTCAGAGACTCATTTTTATAGAACTGCAGAATGTGTTCAGTACTGTATTTGAAAATGAGAGAATCTTGTTCTTTTCCTGGCCAAAGAACAGAGGGCAGATTTTCATTCTTTTTGTGACTTTAATAATACTGTACCTACCATTATTCAACATTGACGATGTGCTAGGCACTGTGCTAAGCACTTCTGTGCATATTAACTCATTTAATCCTCACAATATTCCCATTTTAATGAAGAATTAACTAGGGTTTAGAGAAGAAACATGCCCAAGGTGACAGTTATAAGTGGCAGAGGAGCAATTTGAACCCAGGTCTTTACACTCTGGAGCTATGCTCTTTAACCTCCCCTTTGTGGGATGTTTTATTACAACTTGATGAGGAGAGTCCCATTATTCTCTAAGTTGTGTTTGTTCTTCTAATTGTGCTTTATTTAAATACCGCAGTAAAGTTGCCCTTCACCCAGAGTGTTGAGGTTGGTAGCATTGTCCTGAGAAGTCTTGGATGAGCTGACTCTGAACAAGATTGACATAGCATTGCAAATGGGAAGCCTGATGGAGGAGCTGACTTAGCTCAAAAAGAATCATAAAGAGGGGCCGGCCCAGTGGTATAGTGGTTAAGTTCACCGGTTCTGCTTCAGCGTTCTCAAGTTTCAGCGTTCAGCATCCTCAGGTTTGCAGGTTTGTATCCTGGGTGCAGACCCACACACCACTCATCAAGCCATGCTGTGGTGGCACCCTACATACAAAATAGAGGAAGATTGGCACAGATGTTAGCTCAGGGACAATCTTCCTCAAGCAAAAAGAGGAGGATTGGCAGCAGATGCTATCTCTGGGTCAATCTTCCTCACCAAAAAACATAAAGAATCATGAAGAGTTAGGAATTGCATGAAACGTTAATCAAAAGTTTCAGTATGTCAGCACTTGTGAAGATACAATGGTGGTGGATGTCATTATGAGACACTCATTTCGTAAAGCACAGGTGAAATAACACAGACTGTCAAGTCAACGTCTATCAGGTTTCTCACACCTCTCTCCCTCTGCCTAGCCCTCTGGTCTCAGTGATGGCCCACAGGGGTCTGGGTCATGAGAGAGGGTCTTGCTAAACTTGATGCTTTCTAAGATCAGCATCAACAGTAATGCTGTGCCAGAAAGGACACCCAACTGGAAGTGAATATGAAAACTAAGGGTGGGCAGTGCTGAGTGGTGGGAATATAGTATTTCTTACATTATTATTTGCATCTTTCTGAATCTTAATTCTCGGTGCTTTTTCATATTTTGCAGCTGTCTCAAGATTTTAAGAAAGTATGCTGGATTAAGAGTCAAAGCCTCGGATTCAGATTCATGCTTTGTTCATCGTGACTTTGAGGAGTTGTTACTCCTGAGTCTCAAGTTTTTGCTAATTAAAGAATAACAATGCCCTTTTCTCCACCTCCCAGCAAAACTCACCTCTCAGGGTGACAGTAAAGATCAAATCAATCACCCATAAGAAAACATTTTGTAAAATATAAAAATATTATCTTATATTATATTGGTCCTGAATATTTTTGTAGCAGGGCTACCAGATAAAATACAGGACACCCAGCCAGACTGGAATTTCAGATAAACAATACATATTTCAGCACAGATTTTTCCCAAACATTGCATTGGACCTATTTATACTAAAAAAGTATTCATTGTCTATCTGAAATTCAAATTTAATTGGGCATCCTGCATTCACATTTGCTAAATCTAGCAACTCTATTTTGTAATCTCCCAGAAATTTTTTAAAATCTTGAAGATGATTTCTAAAATCTACGTTTCCAGTTTTATCTTTTTAATCTTTTTAAATTATCATATTCCAGATACAAAAACCAAGTAACCTGTGACATTTTAAAATATTTTCTTTTGGATCAGGAAATGAAGGGCGACAGCGATAAGGCACTGCATGTTGAAGTTAATGGAGAAATCAAGATGGTCTGGAAGTGCAGCCGACTGCCCTGCTGACCGAGATGAGGGGCACTACGACGGCGTGGCGGAACAAAGCCACAGAAGGGGTGAGTCTTCCTTCAATGAAAAGGTAAACCTATCACCACCCAAAATCATCCAACATCAAGCAGAGCTCATGAAAGCTGGTACAAAGTGTTTATATTTTTCTTCCACTCTAATGCTTCAAAGTAAAGAACTGAATGGGCAAGTACTGGCTTCTGCTGACAAGACAAGTACCAACAGGACCAAGATGGCTGAGCTGCCACAAACTCTCCTGACACTGGAATTAAAGCTTGAGGCCCAACAATCTCTCGTAAGAATGTTGCAACACGTTATTTTCAAAGCCCACAGTTACATGACTGGTCACAGATTTCTCAAACCATTTTATGCCTCCATAGAATAATGTCTGCACTGTAAAAATTAAAAGCAACTCTATTTAAGGTTAAGCAATAGAGGAACAGCAAATTAGATAAGAGAGAAAGACACAATGTGAAGAGTAAATAAACTTAGAACAGTTTCTTTAAATTTACAAATTAAGTTCTGTCTGGCAGTAATTTAGATTATGTCATTCTGTTGTGTTTTTCTACATTGCAATTTTTAATGAATTGTCTTTTCACTCTTATTTCCCATTGCTTCAGAAACAATCCTTTGAATCTAGTTTGAAAGAAACTGAAAGTGACTATTGTGCTCAACTTTCACAAATGCAAGAAATAATTAGCAATCTGGGGGTTAAAGTTCAGCAAATCAGGACTCAAGTAGACAGCCAGAACGGTGAACGGGGACAAGCTCTGGGTGTGAAGGTTTAACTGGTAAATAGGATTGAAAAGTACCATAAACTAACGAAGGGAAAGTCTGGGGAAGTGATAAAATGAACAATCCACTAAAACCCTAGCCCTTCTATTAAATATTCAGTTCTTAAATTGATTGTGCATACTTACTCCAACCTAGGATATCCGGCCAAGTAGCATTTGTCATAAAATAATTTCCCACTGTAAGTGACTCACCCCTAACTCAGTCAAATCCACTATCCTCAAAACATCCCCATCACAAAGTGTTTGCAGAACATCTCTGAAAATAACATTTTTAAACCAGCTAAATAAAAAGGAACGTTCTTCAAATCTGCTTACCTTAAAAATCCCATTTAGTTCATTTCTAAGGAGGAAATGCAAGCCTATCCTAAAACAGTCCTGCTGTAATAAAAAAGTTCCATCCTCACCACTGTCATTTAGATTTCGGGGGCAGTCTTTGAAAACACAAAGTTTAATTAAATATTTGGCAATGAAAAGTAGTGGATAAGAGTGTGGGATCTAGAAAAGACAGATCTGGTTTCAGTTCTGGTTCAGCTACCAACTTATTAGCTGTATTACCCTGTGCACTGTGTACAACCGCTCTAAGCTTCAGTTTCCTCCTCTGTAAAAAGGGTCTAATAATCGCACCCCTTACGGAGTTGTTAAGTGGGTTGCATGAGAAAATATACATAAAGCCTTTAACATAGGATCCAGCACAGAGTAAGTGTTAAATAAATGTTAGTGATTAAATGTGGTGAAAGTTCTTGCTAGTCTTAATATTCTTGTGCTTAGACTAACTTGATGGCTATCAGTGTGATGGATTGTTACAATAGTTACTCCAATATACACTGTGGGATCCTCATCCTTGGCTAGTTGGTTAAAAATAGAAAAAGCAATTCTACCAGGTCATATTTAGATTGTAGCATTTATATTCTAGATGTCAAGAAAAAAAAAAAAACATCTCACAGTTCTGTAAATATCCACTCACATATCTAAGCTTTAGGACTAGAACTTTAGGACTCTAACTTCAGCCCCACATTTCAACCAAAATAATCTATCTGGGAAATATTTGTGAGAGACACCAAAACAAAGTTTGATAGCTTTTGAATTATGGAAATTGGAAAATCGCAAAGCAACAGAACCCCTTCATGTCATAGTTTACTATTGAACTAATTCAGATATATACCATGTGTTCAAGACTTAGAGTAAAAACCTGATAAAAAGCAATTTATCTCCATAATGGGTGTTAGCTCAGTCTGGAAAAGCCAGTATTATAAAAGGATTAACACTGCAATTATACATGGTGGCTAATTGCTCTGATTTGTTATTTTATGATCTGTCTGGAGCTGAGGACGATCCTGCCAATAGTTAGGAATCTCCAGAAACCCAAGCAAGAGGGACCCTCAAAAAGTTAGGGCCGAGTCCAGCCTGGGTACAGACAAGATATACAAGTCTGACTTCATCAAGAGCAGGAACTCTTGCCCCATTAATTCTTTTTCCTTTCAAATTAGTCTGTTTTTTCCATCACAAAAGTCATGATAAGGAAGGCTTGTCCAGTTGGAGAGAGAAAATAAAATCACTTATGTTCCTGGTAATTTTCAAAGTCACAAGACTGGAAAATACAACTCCTGATCACTACAGGAGAGATTTAAGAGTTACTCATTGTGTTAAAACAAAGCTTTGAAGATAGATCTGTGTTCAAATCCCAGCTTTTTTAAAATTATTTTTTCAAATTACTTTTGAATATATATTCTGAAAATATTTTGAAATATATTTCAAATTATTTTTGAATAATTTTGGGCAAGCTACTTCATTTCTAAGTTAAAATAAAAGCCGCCTCATACAGTTGCTGCCAGGATTTGATGACACAAAAATTCAGGTCAAGTGCTTAGCAAGGCCCTGGAACATAGAAAAGTTATAAGCTCTATAAACTCTAATTATCTGAGGATTAACTTTGCAAATCTTACTTGCATATTTATTTAATAGGTTTAATCCAAGAAACTAAAAGTTCTTTGGGTGTTATCAATCTTCAGCCTTGTGGAGGGAGGTTACAGAATGGTTATGGTAAATTTTTTCCATGGCTATTGTGTGCTACATTTAAATAATTATTTAATTCTATTCCTTACCATTCTCACCACCAAAGACAAAGGTGGTTTGGACAAGGAGCTATTCTCAATTTGTTATGAAACTGACAAGTTGTTTGATTTTTTTTAAATCGACTATTTTAAAAATCTCTAAACAATAAAATTAAGAGATTAACTTCATAAGCTTTTTCTTTTAAATTTAACCACTTTACATCTCTTCATTTAAAATGACTGGACTGGGGGATTACTGCTTTCATTATATACTTTAACCTCTCTGTGTACCATTTCTAGCCCAAAATTTTCTCTATTCTTTTTAGACTTGCCCAGACTCTCTAAGTAAAAGTTAACAAGACCTGGTAATAAAATTATTTTCTCTCATTACCAGCCATCTTTGAGATGATCGATTCTGATAACCACAACTGAACCAAAAGGAATTGTCTTGCATTTATGAATGGGGGTAGGGGGGGAACAGCCACTGAATTTTTGACAATGTCCAGTTTCAATATCTTAAAGTTGGAGTCTGCAGAGCTTGGTTGGCTGGTTTGGTACTTTCAGCTTTACCACTTTTTATGAAAACTAAAAGAGATATTATGTTTCTATTTTCTGTTCTGTGTCAGTAAATTCCCCTCCTGATGTGGGTAATTCAGAGTTAGCAATTGTCTTTAACAGAATGAAGTTAACTTGATCAAAAGAAAGAAACCTATGACATGTTAATGAAACAAAAGCTAAGTCATGTTACATTTAATCTTTAAATTATACCACGCTCATCAGCTAGCTAACCAGAAAACCAGCTAAAATAGTCAATTCTAATTTAAAAAATTGAAATTTTAGAAATACAGATATATTTTACCAGTTTACTAATATCAAGATCATCTCAACAGATCCAAGACCAAAAAGGGGACCTTTAATGAAGAGGAAAAAGTGAGGGTTAAAGTGCCTTCTTAACGTATATAAAGTATATATACATATATTCTAAGGTATATTTCTTTATATATTTTAAGATATCTTAAAATTCCCATGCAGAATCTTGGATTTCTTATCATTCTTACACAATATTCTCACATCTAAAAGTATTACAACTTGCTTTACAGCAAAATTAAATTAGTCTTCTTCAAGAAGCCTTTGTTTAAATTTGAACTTGCACCATTGTCAAAACATATGGAAGAAGAGTTTAGAGAACAAAATAAAGGCAAAGACGGGGCCGGCCCCGTGGCCGAGTGGTTAAGTTCGCGCGCTCCGCTGCAGGCAGCCCAGTGTTTCGTTGGTTCGAATCCTGGGCGCGGACATGGCACTGCTCATCAAACCACGCTGAGGCAGCGTCCCACATGCCACAACTAGAAGAACCCACAACGAAGAATATACAACTATGTACAGGGAGGCTTTGGGGAGAAAAAGGAAATAATAAAATCTTAAAAAAAAAATAGAGGCAAAGAAAAGACAGTGGATAAAGGCATGGAGATGACATGAAAACATTCAGAGAACGAGTATCTACCAAGTACAGAAGAGTATAAGGCACTCTCCTTTCTCTAAAGGAAATTAAATGTCTTATCTCATTGGGGAAAATAACAAAATAGTACACTATAAAATTCTAGTTTGTACACAAAGGAAATGAAAAGAAAGAGACAGTAATAACTAAACTAACAGTGAGGAA
This sequence comes from Equus asinus, assembly GCF_041296235.1. NCBI lineage: Eukaryota > Metazoa > Chordata > Mammalia > Perissodactyla > Equidae > Equus > Equus asinus. The sequence continues at coordinate 40,424,397 of NC_091802.1, read as the reverse complement.
CCTCATAAAGGAGATGGCGTTTCAGCCAGAGCTTGGAGTTGAGGTAGAATGACTGGAATAAGCAGCAAAGTGGAGGAAGGAGGCTCCAAACCAAGAGCAACAAAGGCCTTCAAATGGAATAAAGCATAGTGTCTTGGTCAAGATTAGAAAGAAAGTCTTGCTTATAACTGAAGGATATTTTTAAGGAAACAACACATTTTTTTCATTGGATCAGGGATGATGATGATGATGATGATGATGATGATTATACGTATTTTAATATTTACTATTATTATTATTATCCATATTGTATAGGGTATAAAATGAGACACAGAAAGGCTGAGTGTCTTGCCCAAGGCCACATAATTACTTTACGAGGAATGCAGCATTCCTTCCACTCCACCAGCCTCACTCACCCACCACAGGGAGCATGAAGTTGGACAGACAAGACAGGGCAAGGTTATGGAAAAGATTTCATCCATCCACCAGAGAAACCCATTGTAGGTGCTTGACTATGTTGATGAAGTGATGACAACACTTTTTCAAAAACATTAATCTTCCAGCGCTAAACAGAATAGATCCTAAGTGACATAGCATTGAGCCAAGAAAACCACTTCAGAAGCTGGTGATGCAACCTATGAGAGTAGTGGTGAAAGTCTGGAGTAGGGTAGTTCCAGTGGGACTAGACAAAAAGAAACAAATATATGACATAACAAAGGAAACAGTGACAAAATTGGTGACTTGGTAGATGTAGGAGATAAAGAAAAGAATAAAGTTTAAAATGAAAGCAAGTATCATTCAGAGAAAAACAGATGGCAGGGTTTACCATAAAGTTATCAAGAAAATCCCTGTCCCCGTCCCTTCTCTCCTGCCCAGCCGCCTTCTCCTCACTAGCCCTTTCCGTCCTCTAACCCTTTCCTTTCACTCACATACATTTTGCTGGCCTGTGGTGGGTTAGACAGTGGGTTAGGCTCTGGGAAACAGAGATCACAGTAAGAGTAATAACAATAACAAAAGACATTTATTAATAAGCACTCATTCTATATGTGCCAGGCATTGTTCTAAATGGTTTATATTTATTAATGCATTTAACTCCCTCTACAACTCTATATAGTAAGCAAAATTATTATTAGTACTTTAGAGATAAGGAAACTGAGACAAAGACACCAGCAAGTGGAGGGGCCTGGATTGTAACCCAAAGAATCTGATTCCCGTATCCACCCACTTAACCACTCTGCTACACTACACTGGAAAGCCTTCATGTTTTCACATTTTTGTGACTTCCATCACAATGCAGTCCCAGAAGTTTTAGAAAACTTCTGTAATATAGCAGTGTCTGCAGATTTCAAAGCCCTGCATTTTAGAAGTTTGCCAAGGAGAAGACATGGACTTTTCAATATCGTAGTTGTCCTAATTGCTCAATGGTCTAGGAGGCAGGTAACACATCCATCACACTGTTGTACAGCTTTCCACTTGGCTTTGACTCCATGGGTGGTAATCACAAAGGCACACTCAGCAATCTCACAAAGTCACAGAATATTCATGCAAAAAATGTCTAATTCTCAAACTTTATGCCATAAACAATAGAAACCACTAAATCTTTAGCTCATCAACTTTGCTATCTTGAGACATAACCTGCGTTAACAGATTCATCTTTCTGAAACTACCTAAATTATTCTGTATATTTCAATTTCTCAGAGAAATAAACTTGCAAATAGAATTTTCACCTAGAAACTTCAAAAAAGGATTTTACTTGAAGCAAAATAAGGAAGTAAAAGGAAAGATCCAAATCCCAACAGGGACACAAGTTGATAACAAAGCTGAACCAACAACATGCTTCCAGAGCCAAATTAACTCCATGAAAATAGCACCTAGACTCATCCTAACCGTGGTCCTAAATCCAAAAGAAATTACTGAAGAAATTGATAAACTGGACTACACTAAACATGAAAATCAAATACCATAAGCAAAGTCATCAATTCCAATATTGGGTATATACTGTGGATTGCCATACCACAAGTTGACTAAACCTGCCCTCCAGAAGGATACCATTGGGACCTAATTGCCAAATCAACGGTCTTTCTTCAATCTCCTTTCTCCTTCATCTCGCTCTGCAGACCACCCCACCTTATCTGGGTTCTCTTCTCCCTTAGCTTCCATGATCCTTCTTCCCTCTTCCACACTTCCAGGTGCCCTCCTTCTTACCAGGATTTGCTGGCTCTTCTTCCCAGCACCTAAAGTGGCCATCGCCAAAAGTTCAGCTTTAGACCTTCTGCTCATTTCTTTCTAAATTCCTTCCCTTAGAGATCCTAACTATCCTGAAGTCTTCTGCTCTCACATCTCTCCTGAACTGTAGCCCTGTGATTCTAACCGCTCAAAAACAGTTTTACATGAATATCCTGGTATTACTCCAACGTCACATATTAAACCAAACTAATCTTCTCCTCAAAACTTGACACCACTACTCTTTCATTGTGCCCTCACACATCTCACACACATGCACTAGTGAGCACACACACAAACACACTCACATCAGACTGTTCAAACCTCTCTCTGCATCCCTCAAAACCCTGTCCATGCCTCAAATGTAGCCCAGATTACCCTGTACTGGATTACAATCTCTGACTCATGGGTATGTTTATTTGCCTCTCCAAGTAAATTTTAAACTCCTTGAGAGGCAGGAATTACATCTTAGTCATCTATGTATCCCCAGGAAATATTGCAGGCACTCAACAAAATCTGTTAAGAGAAATTAATAAATACAGATGATCTGTTCCAGCCAAACTTGTCCATTCAGAGTCTCCACCTGCTTGGCATTTTCACAGTCCCCACTTCCCCACTTCTCTGCTGCTGCACACATGGAAAACTCCTACTCATCCTTCACAAGACTCAGCTTAAATTCCACCTGCACCATGAAACTTGGGCAGGTGACCCTGTTCCAACAACACTCCTTGCTCATCAGTCTTACAGCAGCAGCTCAGTGTCATGAAAATAGCATCATCTTTGAAGCAAATGGGCCTGAATCAAAACCAGGCTCTAGCATAAACCAGCTGTCTTACTCTGGGAAAATTCTTAAAGCTTTCTAAAGCTTAATTTCTTTAAGCTATAAAATGAGGTAAATAATACCTGTCACAGGGAATTGGGGGGAAGATTAAAGGAGAGTAAACCAACTAGAACATAGTAGATGTTCAGGAAATGTTAACTCCTTCTCCCCGCCACACCTCCCTCCCACTTCATTTCCCATTTGCACAGCATAGCACTTAAGTTGACAGCTTATGTTCAGAATCCTCAAGTACCGTAACAACTGGTGAGATCCTTAAGGACAGGAGCTGAATCTTGTTCATCTTTCTACCTTCTAAACGCCTATCAACGTGCCTTAAAGAGAGACAAAATAAAAATGGAAAACAAAGAAATTATAGTTTCACTGGAATATGGTAACCAAGTGTAAAAGGTGCCAAGACTAGAATTGACAGTCGTACATTTTCATTCAATTTAGCTGCAGAATTATTCCATGGCACCTCTGTAATGTCACTCACGCCAAAGGCTGATTTCAATAAATGACAGTGAAAATAAAAACAAATCAATTTCTAGAGTATACAAGTTAATAAGTAATCTTTGATAATAACATCAAAGGTAGCTTAAATGAAATGTGACAGTCAGTATTAGAAGAGTCTCTATACACGTATTTGTTCTCTTGTACTTTTATGCAAAAGTTTCCTCTCACATATTCTTTGATTTGATATGACCGTAATAGATCTCTTCATACCGTTTGTTAACTAAGTGAAACTAGAGGGAAATTTTTATATTTTCCCACCAGGAGAAGAAATAAAAGGCTAATACTAAAGCAAATCTGGTACGATCAAGATCCAAAATTTGCAACAATTACGGGTAAAACCTATCAAAATCTCTCTTTAATTAAAACTTTTCTTTCCAAACGCTTTCATTAATATCAAGGCTTCAACATGCTCTCTGAACTTAGTATAATCTTGTATTTTCCTTTCCTGATTATCATAGCCTTTCTTTACTGCATGTTATCTTCATCAAGGATCAATTCCCATGGTTGGGTTTCGTTTTTCTCTCAACTACCGCCCCAGTTGCATGTGCTAACAAGTTGGAGAAGCTGTCATTTGTTGGGTAGTAAGCTCCACTCTGACAATCAACTCTTCATTAATGCTCCCAACCACATTCCGTTTCCCTGCAGAACCTATTTCTACAGTTTTCATAAACTGGAATGTGCAGCTACAAACTGAATTTGAAAAGCAATTCCTCATAGAAGAGTGCCTGCCAAATACCTTTTCAATATTTTCATGCTTCCAAGTACTTTTTGTTTTTGTTTTGTTTTTTCCCATGTGGAGAAGTTTATGATAAGAAATAGAGGCATTCAGTTCTATCACACCAAATCCACCAGAACACATACATATATATTGGTAGAGTAAGAAAAAGCAAAACACCGGGCATCAAAGACCAAGTTTCTAACCTCAGTTCAACCACCTACTATATCTCTTTGGGCAGAATCATAACCTCTCTCAGCTTCAACTACCTCCTCTATAAACTACAGATAATAACAACCAGCCATATCTCAGCAGCTTGTTTCTGAGATTATAAAATCACAGCATCACAAATAGCACTGTAGAATTGTAAAATGCATGTATATATGTATATATGTATTTTTGAACAATATAAATGTCTTAGCCTGTGAATAGATATGAAACAATTTTACGTCATGTTGTAAGGTCCCAATTAAATACTGCACATATGTATATATAAAGTGTTATACCAAATTCTATATCCAAATATATCACAGTATATACAGAGAAATTTTTTTGAGAAAAAGAATGTAGCTTGGAAACATATGTTCACAGTCTAGGTCATAATTTTTGGAGTAAGTATTATGGTCTAATTTGGATGTTTATTCTTGCAAACAAATTTTTACTCAAAATCACATTTAAATTCTCCCTTTTCTATCAAAGTTAGTATAAAGAACCTACTAGAGGTTAGTTCTTCATATCTGGGGCCAAGAATTTCTGCATTATGCTCTTCAAATAAGCCTTGAGTACAATGAATTTAAAGGTCAAAAAGATTCCAAGAGAACTTCATGAGTTTAGATTTTTTTATGTTAAAAAGAATAGCATCATTAAATTAAAGGTTCCTAAATAATTCCTCACTTCCAATTTCCCAGGCAAAATATCAATATACTTTCATTCTCCAAATAAATTAAAAGATTCCCTATAAACATACGCACATATACTTCCTAAATTGTGCCCTTATGGCTTTAATATTTTACGTGTGGCAACTTTTAAACACTAATTAAATTGTTTAGCATATGTTTTGTATTTTCATTTTGGCAGCTTACAGTTTTGTACAAGATCCTTATTATAGCATGATTCTGGAAGGCTTCATGCTAATTCTTGTTCCAATTAATTGAAACTGTTTAAAATATACATTTTTTAAACAAACATCTTATTTTAACTATAATTTTGTAGCTAAAATTCTTTTTCCAAACTTTGAGAACGTTCTGTGCTACCTACATAGTGCTGAGAAAAGACAGGATTTTAAGAGTTGCCCAATGGTCTTCAAAAGATGAAAAAACATAATGAAACACACACTCACCTGAACTACACCCATTTTCAATTTCAACATAGCAAACCTCCTGTTTGTTCCTAGGGCAAATTCAAAACCATGCCTATTGGAATTGGTGATTACTGAAGAAAACTTATGCAATCATAAGCCAAAGATGCTAAACTGGCAAAAAGAAAATCATGCAAGCAAGCAAACTCCAACACACACGGGACACACCCTGTCAGTATATAAAGGCTTGTCACTGTCCTTGGTAGCAGGCACTCTCTGGGCTAAACAGCATCACCATGTCTGTTCGATACAGCTCACGCAAGCAATACTCTTCCTCCCGCAGTGGAGGCGGAGGAGGAGGGGGATCGTCTCTCAGAATTTCAAGCAGCAAAGGCTCCTTTGCTGGAGGATTTAGCTCAGGGGGGTTCAGTGGTGGCTCTTTTAGCCGTGGCAGCTCTGGTGGAGGCTGCTTTGGTGGCTCATCGGGAGGCTATGGAGGAGGATCAGGAGGAGGTTTTGGTGGAGGCAGCTTTGCTGGAGGCTATGGAAGCAGCAGCTTAGGTGGGGGCTTCGGAGGAGGCAGCTTCGGAGGAGGCAGCTTTGGAGGAGGCAGCTTCGGAGGAGGCAGCTTCGGAGGAGGCAGCTTCGTTGGGGGCGGCTTTGGAGGAGGCTTCGGTGGTGGATTTGGAGGAGATGGCGGCCTTCTTTCTGGAAATGAAAAAGTAACCATGCAGAATCTGAACGACCGCCTGGCTTCCTACTTGGACAAAGTTAGGGCTCTGGAAGAATCAAACTATGAGCTGGAAGGCAAAATCAAGGAGTGGTATGAAAAGCATGGCAACGCAGGCCAGCGGGAGCCTCGTGACTACAGCAAATACTACCAAATCATTGAAGATCTTAAAAATCAGGTAAGCGGCATTTTGAAAATCCAACTTTAGGCCTATTTCTCATCAACGTAATCCAGGCGGATGAACTTAAATTAAGCACAGTATAGCTATTCACTGTGTTTGCCTATCTGACTTTATTGCTTCCAAAAATAACCAAGTCTCATCAAAGATATTTGTGAGGCTATGGTCATTGCAATCTTCATCCAACGAGTGTGTTCTTTCGCTTATAGGATGGCAGATTACTGAGAAGGTTTTAGGGCTCAATGAGTGTATAATGAGTCTATAGTTAAAATACACTAGATATTTCAAATATAGTAACTGAAAGAATTATGAAATGAACCAGAACAAAATTTATTCAGATTGATAACAAAAAAATACTCATTGCAAGAAACATGAATTCTCTAGTATGCAAATGGGGTATTGCTTGGCTCTAGCGAATTTGTGAATTGCACCTACTGTGTGCCGGTTCACAGTGTATTCATTCAGAAGATATATTTATGACAAGTTAAAGCAAAAACACGTATGAATCAGTCAAAAGTTCGCTGAAATACAGAGAAATCACAAAGTATAAACGGGGGGACACACTAGCTGGAACACATCCAAATAAGGCCAGTTAGTTTTCAGAAAGGGATGACACGGAAATCAAAGAGTATAGAAACTTCAAGAGAACAAATAACTCAAGTTTCAGTAAATGGGTAAGTCTGTCATATTTCATATTTTAAGAAATGCCTCCCAGATTTTCCAAGAGAACAACATAAAAACGCAGTTCATCTATGCATGCCTCTATAAAAGCCATATCTGTATCTAATTTCTTTGCCTCTCTCTCCAGATCATCAATCTAACCAATGATAATGCCAATGTGGTGCTTCAGATCGACAACGCCAGGCTGGCAGCTGATGACTTCAGGCTGAAGTAAGCTAAGTGAATGTGGTACAATACTGTCCCAACAGATACAGACCTTGTTCTTAACAATGACTTTGCATGCCCACAATAGCATTTACATTTTCCTGAATTCATTCAAAGTCAAACACTATTGGAGTCATCAGAGAAATCCTCCATTTCAATGCTACCTTTTGGGCAATATTAAAAGAAGAAAATGCATTTTAAAGTAACCACTAAGCTTCTTTGCATTAAACCACTAACATCCCTATGTGAAATTGTATATGATAAATGTTGCCATGATGGGAAATCAACTCTATACTTACTTTTTAAACAGTCTCTACCTGGGTACACCTCCAGTATAAGTTATAGCCAGTATTTGGATCACGCTTGTTTCAGGTATGAGAATGAGCTGGCCCTGCGCCAGAGCGTGGAGGCCGACATCAATGGCCTGCGCAGGGTGCTGGACGAGCTGACCTTGACCAAGGCTGACCTAGAGATGCAGATTGAGAGCCTGACTGAAGAGCTCGCCTACCTGAAGAAGAACCATGAGGAGGTGACACAGAAAGTTATACTTTCCCTAGCCAAAACAAAAGGGGCTCATTGTAATCACAGTGCAGTTATTAAATCTTTCTGATCCTCAAACAGGAAATGAGAGACCTCCAAAACGTGTCCACTGGTGACGTGAATGTGGAAATGAATGCTGCCCCAGGTGTTGATCTGACCGAACTTCTGAATAACATGAGAAATCAGTATGAACAACTTGCTGAACAGAACCGCAAAGACGCTGAGGCCTGGTTCAATGAAAAGGTCATGCATCTTCCTTCATACTGAAGCCAATGGAGGTTCGGTTTGGTTATCATGTCCAATTTTCTTCATCTTTCCCCTGTTTTTAATACTCTAGAGCCAGGAACTGACTACAGAAATCAATAGTAACATCGAACAAATGTCCAGCCATAAATCTGAGATTACTGAATTGAGACGCACTGTTCAAGGTCTGGAGATTGAACTACAGTCCCAATTGGCCCTGGTATGTTAAGAACTGTCTTATAAAATGACTTCGATTTTCTCCTACAAAGTTTCATGCTCACATGAGAATATGCAACCCAACACAAAACAAAATGCAGAGTTGGGCTAAGAAAGTAGAAATAAAATTGGAGTTCTTTGTTAACCGGAGAAAAGCATTATTGGCATTGATCTAAAAGTGCTGAAATTGAAATGTTGCCATTAAGCAAAAAAACACATTCTATTCATTTTCTTTATTCTTCTACATGATGTCGTATTAAATTATTGAAAAGCTTCACTGTACTCAACTGAACAAGGAGGTGGCTAAGCCACAATATATTCTCTCCTTTTTTCAGAAACAATCTCTGGAAGCCTCCTTGGCAGAAACGGAAGGCCGCTACTGTGTACAGCTCTCACAGATCCAGGCTCAGATCTCCTCTCTGGAGGAACAACTACAGCAGATTCGAGCAGAAACCGAGTGCCAGAATGCTGAGTACCAGCAACTCCTGGATATTAAGATCAGACTGGAGAATGAAATTCAAACCTACCGCAGCCTGCTAGAAGGAGAGGGAAGGTAAATGACAAAAGTGTTTAAAGGATCCCCACTGCTTAGATGCAATATTCCAAATTGCAAGGCTTCTCCAAAACCCGAGGAAGTGCCACAGGATGGGAGAAAGTGGGGAGAAGGGAGGAGGCAGAGCCCAGGAAAAGGCAGATGTGACCAGTCTCAACTTCCCACGAATTTGGCCCGAGAACGATCCTTAGGGTTGTGCATACTATACAGAATTGTTTTTAGAGAATTTTTTTAAGAATGGATTTCTAAATTCATAGTTGGCAAGGCTGTCTTTTCTCCCAACAACGTTTTGCTTATTTTCTAAAGCAACAATAATCTGGAAAGCGACCGACCGTCGCCCAACGTTAGAGTTAACCGATGTGACACTTACTCCCGGTAGTTCCCGCGGCGGCGGGCGCGCCTATGGCGGAAGTTCCGGCGGCGGCTATGGCGGAAGTTCCGGCGGCGGCTACGGAGGCGGTTCCGGCGGCGGCTACGGTGGCGGAAGCTCCAGCGGCGGCGGCTACGGCGGCGGAAGCTCCAGCGGTGGCGGACACGGCGGCAGTTCTGGGGGCGGCCAGGCCGGCGGTTCCAGCGGAGGTCTCGGCGGCAGTTCCGGCGGCGGCTACGGTGGCAGCAGTTCCAGCGGAGGCCACAAGTCCTCGTCTTCCGGGTCCGCTGGCGAGTCCTCATCTAAGGGACCAAGGTCAGCAGAAACTAGCTGGGGTAATCAGAACTAGTTTTGACTTTCTGTGATGGTTTTGTTGCTTTTTCAGCTCTAGAGCAGTTTAAGAAAATTAAACTCTTACAGAAGTTTCCCGCTTGCGTTTTTTAATGAACTGTACTCTTACACCAATCTGGAAGGGAAAATGGCGTGGTCGAAAATGCTGTAGATTAAACATTGCTGAGGGTTTTTGGTTTTTTAAAGCAAAATAAAAAAAATTGAAGTTTCTTTTTTGAAATTTAGTGTATTTTTCTTTTAGAAATTTGCTTGTTAATTAGTAAGGACCCCCACAAATTGCTTGGGTTGAATTCTCGTTTTCTTTTGGGATTTGCATACAGATACTAAGAAAGCCAGTGTAATCAAGACAATTATTGAAGAGGTGGCACCTGACGGTAGAGTCCTTTCATCTATGGTTGAATCAGAAACCAAGAAACACTACTATTAAACCGCATCAAGAGGAAAGAGTCTCCCTTCACACAGGCCATTATGTACAGAATCATGAGAAACATCTTCTCCAGGAAAACGCTTCAATCTTAATGGTCTAGAAAATAAGGTGTCTAAAAGGTGTTTTGCGGTTTCTATATTTCTTCTGTTCACTTTGCCAGAAAGTGTTCTTTAATGGGAAAAAAAACACAAAAACCTTTCTATGCTCATTTACTAATGACTTTCAATAAACTTTCATACTGATGCAAACTATCCAATTTGGTCAGAATTCTTTATTTAAATTAGATGTTTCTAACCTTAAATATTAGTACACTATAGCATTTGAAGATTGGTTACCTAGAAATTCTGAAGACAGAATGATTGTCTCTATGGTTTCTGTGAGTAAATGTTTTCATCTTGTGGGTGTGTTGGACCAACGTCAGTAATCTCACTGAGTAAAAAGTCCGTCAGTCCCCAGTCTTAGTCTTTCTTAAAGATACGCAGAATGTGGAAAGCTCCCAGTTCTCTGGCTTTGAATTTCTTTGATCCCGGAAATTCGGAAATAGCTCAAATAGGACCCCCAAAATAAAGTTAATTGGAAATTTCACATTTTCTCCTCACTTGACTTCTCACATTTATCTGCCCTTATTTTCTCCCCATTACTATATTACTTCTGCCCATATCACCCCAACAGAATTGTCTGGTGTTTATCAGATGAACAGGAGAAGCACTGTTGATACGTGGTGATGCCAGTTTGACCAAAAAGACACCTCTAGGTCCCTGCTCACCAACCCTGCCCAGTGATCAGTCCTACAGACCTAGTACTTGTAGGGTCAACCCAATCACATCCTTCAGCCAATAAGAACCCAACTGACTTTACTTGGTACTCTGCTAGTATATGGAGTAGGTAAGGGCTAAAGTTATTCTCTGCCCCTAAGACCACCTGTGTTCCCTGGCTGGTTCCTGGGTTACCCATGTTCACCGAGTAGCAGCCTTCCTCAGTTTCCTTCCTGATTTGAGCTCCAGTTTTTCCTAGGACCTGAGCCCTGGTTCCCAGGACATTTGGTTGGGACTCCTGCTGGGTAAACTCTACCCTCTGCACCCCAAAGTGATGACTGAAGCCCTGTTTTAATGTGAATGTACTTCCCAATAGTCAAGGCTCCATGCCCTAACTGGCACTAAATGTTACCCAGAGTTCAGAGACTCTCCACTTTAGTTCACATGTCTGTTTATATGTGTACCAGCCACCCTCCTCGGGGGCCAGGCTTCTAAGGTTCACTGTTGAAGTCCTAACAGACCACATCGTAAAGCCCTGAATCCAATGTAGCTGGGTAAGGACTCTTGGAGCTCCTACTGTGTATGTACTGACTGCTCTTTAAAAACACTTGTCTTTTAAAATATTTATTATCTAACAAAGTTAACCATGTCCCTGGCACCCAGGGTATTGTTCATAATCTGAGATGACCATTCTCTTTATTCTGAAGAAATAAGTGTTTTCATATTCAATGACACTAATTTGAGACAAATACAAATACGTTATTATGAGATAGTTGTGTTTGTTATTAAGCTTTGTCTCTTCTACCCACCACCCCACATACACTCACACACTCAAGGCCAGGCTCTCAGCTGGTCACAGTTTTTTATCTGGTTGGGTAGTGACCCCAACCTTCATTCCTGAAAGGTGAATCATGGTGGTCCTATCTTCTCACCTTTTCAATCTTCCAATATCTCCTTAAACCATTCTTTATATTAAATTCTCTCTGACAAAGAACTGCTTTTCTTGACGTTCACTAAACTGATTGTGCTAATCATTTTGCTGTATATGTATTTCAATGTATTTCTTATGCTGTACACCTTAAACTTATACAGGCTGAATGTCGATTATATCTCAATAAAACACTAAAAGAGAACTACTTTCTTGACTAGACTCTGAAACTACAGTTTAATAAGACTGTCTAAATGAACACTTCTATTTTAACAAGGACATTGGTATTTATCTTTTAAAAAACTATTGTGAAATGTACAGGTCACTGTTTTTACCACATCGTTTTATCATGTAGCTATTGATCAAAAACTCCTGTACACATTCTTACAGATTCTAAAGTTGTTACAGGGTCCTCCTGTTTAAGCAAGACAGTGTGCAAAGACACTGGCAGGGCCAATATTTGGCATTCACGTGGAATCACACTAAACAACAAAAGCTTGCTTCTCCAAAGATTTTGCCTTATGCTGCTATAGGCCTGAAAGCTTTGGACTCTGACCTTGATGTCCGTGATGGCTTGATATTTTTCTTGGGAATGGAGGAGTAACTGTTGTGGTCAGCTTTATAAGGGAAATAGCTTGAGTAGGTTTAAATAAGGTCCATCCAGTATTTCCCATCTAGACTGCATGTTGAGCGGGGGAATTAGGGAAAGAGCTCATTTGTGGTGAGAAGCATGCATTTCACAATCAACGATTCCTAGACTTCATATCCTGGCAGTGGCATTTACAAATCAGGTAATTTTTGCACAAGTTGCTTCAACTCTTCTGAATCTCAGTTTTCTTGTCTATGCAATAGGTATAATGACTACCACAGCTGAGACTGTTGTGGGGATAAAAGGAGTTAAATATCTATACAGCCCTTAGAAAAATGCCCATCAGAGAGTAGGTAATGAAGAAACAGCATTCTGTTCATCTACAAAGAAATATGCTTCTTGGATAAATAACATAGTTTCTCAAAAGACAGACATAAGCATCACAATAATTTGTTAGAGTGGGTGATCATTAACGTGGCCCGCCAAAGGGTAGAGAACAAGGTCAGCTTGCCATCCTAGGGCTGCAAAACTAAATTCCAGACAGTAGGAATAATGATGACAGTACATTACAAAGGATTATGATTAATCTAGCCCTGTGAGCTGGGGTCCAATAAAACATAGCAGGAGGTTTACGAAAGTAAGTGGGAAGGACGAGATGATTGCCCCAATGTTTGGAGATACTTGACTATCCCTTAAAGCTGCAGCTGTGGTCACCCTAATTATGATGCAGACTATCCAAACTGTGTCCTTGGGTGACAAAGAGAAATAACTTATCACAAAAGAAATGAGTCTAGTCTGGAAGCCAGGTATGAAGGATATTTCTTGAAGGATTCTTTTTGAACCAGATTGTTCCACAGAACACCATGGCAAAGGAGGAAGGACTGTTTGAATTGCCACCTTACTCCTCAGTGTCTCCAGATAAAATCACAAACACCATCCACATTCCATCATGGAGTAAGAGATCTTTCCAGGGTAGTACCAGACAGAAAAGCAAGAAATTATTGTGCGTTGATGTAAATATTGAATATTACCTCAGGGAAGAATGTGGGTAGTGTTCTGAAACTAGTTTGACCTGCTGGATTTTACCAAAGAAAAAATCACACACTTAATCTTTTAATTAACCTTTTCTACTCACAATAAGTTATCTCAAGAGAAATGCTTGAAAAGCGTGAATAACTGGGTTTAAAGTTTAGCACAACCAAGACCAAGCTAATCAACCTTCCAAGTTCCTTTGGAAGAGGAACTCTCATTAAAAGTTTTGATCTATAGAGCCTCTGTAAGGTTTTATAAGTAAGAAATTTGAAGAGAAGACTAGAAAATAAAATGGCACCAAAATGGATCTTGAAGACTGACAATAGTTGTTGTAAAGACAAAAGCAAGTAGGGTATTGGAGATGCTCCACATCACTAATCATTAGGGAAATGCAAATCCAAACTACAGTGAGATACCACCTCACAGCATTAGGAAAACTACTATCAAACAAAGAGAAAATAGCAAGTGCAGGCATGGAGGGGGAGAATTGGAATCCTTGTGCCTTATTTGTAGGAATGTAAAATGATACGGCTGCTGTGGAAAAAAGGATGACAGGTCCTTAAAGAAATTAAAAATAGAATTACCATATGATCCAGAAATTCCACTTCTGGTATACAGTCAAATGAATTGAAATCAGGGTCTGGAAGAGATACTTGTCCATCCCATGTCCACAGCAGCGTTATTCACAATAAGAGCTTGCAAGGCATCTATTTTCTTCCCCTCCATGTCCCCTGCCACTAGCACAGTGCCTGGAGCATAGCAGGTGCTCAGGAATTATTTCTTGAATGAGCAAAAGAATGAATGCATCACATCTGAAAGGCAATATATCTGTAGGTAAACGTTTCCTTTTGCTAGTAACTAGAAATTCTGAGAGGGATTTTGTAAGAAGCATGTTTATGGTTTTCATTAAAGAGGGATTTTTGTGTTGTTTGAGTCTTATTTTTCTACCTGATCTAAAGAAGATTAGGTCTACTGAAAGGATCATCACACTGAGTCACAAGGCCCATTCTGGCCTGGTTCTCCCAGTTTCATGCTGCATATCCCTGAACAGTCCTTTTCCTCAGCTGCCTCTTCTTTAACTCAGAGGAAGGAAACCTCTCTTCCTAATGCCCAGGTTCCTTGTAAGGTTCAAATGACATGCCATACAAGAAAGCACTTTGGAAGCTGTAAAGTATCATATAAATATAAGGAAATTTTGTCTTTATAGTCATCTTGCTCTGCAACTTTGAAAAGACAAATGTTGAGGCTGTTTTTTATCGGATTTAATAATTTCCTGCTGAGGGCAGGTGGGACCCAGGCTCAAGTGGAGGTTCAGGCCCAAGCAACATCCATTTGAAGGTGAGCACTGCCACCTGGTGTCAGCAGGACAGCAGGGGCAAGTGTGGTTAACGACATGGGTGATGCTGACTGAAAAGGAGAAACCACTTATCTACGCTTTCTATAAAAACAGCGTCTTTTCCTTTTTTGTCACAAAGTGTTCTTTTGGAAATATTTCCTTTGCATATGCAGGATGGAGACACGTTACACCCATTACTTATCTAATTATGTTTATTTACAGTTAATAAGCAGGCCCTGAAGAGATTTACAATTCTTTATATATTTCATATTCTAATTCTTCACTGTTTCAATTTCAATAATTCAATAACTTAATTAAAAGAATAATTGTACAATTCATACAACATGGTAAGACTACTGATGGCAAGATATAAAGTGGGTATTCGTATTAGCATGGATCATTTGGAGTAATTATTTGTATCTAAAATACACTCATGATGCCAGGATCTCAAGGCCGTCTTGAACATAAGCCAAGTCTTCACCTGGCATGTGTCTGGTGACACCAAGCAAACTTTCACGTTTCTGGGTCCCAGTTGTCTCATCTGACAAATAAAGGGGCTGAATTAGGTGATGTCTAAGGCTCTCTGCAGCTCTCAAAAGAGCCTATAACTCTGCCCAGAAAATGCATTTAAAGGCTATGTCGATGCCGGCCACAGTGCTTCAGATTGCTTGCACCAACACAGTTCCAGGAGACACTCTGACACTCCTGGGTGGCAAAACAACTTCATACTGTCATTACCCCAGAACCTGAAACCAGTCAAGTCCAACCAAGTCCTTGCATCCCCCTTTTCCTGTCCTCTCCGCCTCATTCCCCCACTCTCCTTGCCACTGCCTCAAGAGGAGTCATCTTAGGGCACTTCTTGCTCATGTCTCCTTCTCTCTCAGCTTGACCTCCCCAGATCCCTCCACACACACACACCCAGTTTGTAACACAACAACAACAATAATAATAATGGCTGCAGTTCATTGAGGCTTTCTTTTTTTCATTTGAGGAAGATTAACACTGCGCTAACCTCTGCTGCCAATCCTCCTCTTTTTGCTGAGGAAGACTGGCCGTGAGCTAACATCCGTGCCTATCTTCCTCTACTTTATATGTGGGATGCCTACCACAGCATGGTGTGCCACGCGGTGCCACGTCCGCCCCCGGGATCCCAACCGACGAACCCAGGCCGCCGAAACGGAATTTGCGAACCTAACCGCTGGGCCACCAGGCCGACCCCCATTGAGGTTTTTTATTTGCCAGGTACTGTGCTAAGCAGGATCTCCTTTAGTGTCTCAACAACCTTATGAGGTGGAAATTCCTTTTAGCCACATTTTGACAACTACAAAACTCTTTCTGCAGGCCTCTCTGCAGAAGGGTTAAGTTGAAAAGACTTTTTTTAATGTCATTAATCACTTACAGTGCCTTTCTCCCGAACTGGCCTAGCAACTTTGCTATCAGAGACTGATCATTCATCCCCTATCTCCATTCCCAACTCTTTCGCCACCCCTACATCCCCTCCCGTACCCCTCTCCTCTCCCATCTCCTCTCCCTCTTCTCTTCACCCTCCATATCTCCCCAACTCACCTCCATTCTTACCTCTCTCCTCTCCCCATCTCCCCTTTCACCTCTCTTTCCAGTCTCTAATCTGCACTCCCACTCCACATAACTAATATACAAACTTCAAGGCAGACTCTCTATTCCCTAAATCCCACTGCCACATACAGCTTTACATGGATCAACTCTTAAGTTAAATTCTTCTTTTGAAGCTAACGCCTCACCACACCTTCCCATCATCCCAGCACTTTGGCACCTGGCTCACAGTCCACTACTCTCCCATCTCCTGCCACCATGGGAGACTTCATGCCTATGTAGATGGCCCACTTAACACCACAGTCTAACAGTTCCTAACCTCCTACTCCATTGACTTTCAGGGCAGTCCACTTCTGATCTCTTATTTCAGTGACCGTTGGGTCCCGTGCCCATGGCTGTTCACCGAACTTTGTCAAGATCTGGGGTTGTGCCAACTGTAAAATTCTAAACTCTGTCTTCCACTGTCCGACTTTAACCCATCTTCCTTCACCTCTCTCAATGTCCTTCTCACACTCTTCTTGCTCCATGACCTCATAAAGATGTCCCATGAGTCAACTTTTTTCTTTTTCTTCAGTGTATCTGTCCCTCTGGTCTTACTTCCTTCTTTATATGTGACCGTATGCTCAATCACCTCAACCATTTTCTCAAGAGCACTAGAAATTTCTTTGCTACTTTTTCTATCTTCTGAATCTATCTTCAAATTCCAAAATGCACATCAGCCTGATCATCATCTTCTCTATTCCTACATCAGAATAACTTCCAAATACCATCATGCCTCGCTTACTGAAAGGGATACTTCAGAGAAATGAATTGTTAGGCAATTTCATCATTGTGCAAACATTATAGAGTGTACTTACACAAACCTAGATGGTATAGCCTATGACATACCTAGGCTATATGGTACTAATCTTATGAGGCCACCATCATATATGCGGTCGGTCACTGACCAAACGTTGTTCTGCGGCTCATGACTGGATGCATTTGAATGTCGTTACAAATGAAAGCTGGGCCCTCAGTTCTTCCTGACTATCCCTTTACACATTGTTAGTCAGGTATTTTTCCCAATTCCATGTACTTATTCTAAACAGTCACACTTCCTATCAGTCATCTCTTTCTGAGATATTTCACCAACCTCTCAAACCCAGGTGGTCTAAAAGTAAACTCAGTATCTTCCTCCTGCTATATTCCCTATCTCAGTGAATATTGTGGATTCCCAGAATCTGAAATCAACTACTGAAGGGTCATTCCCAACTCTTCTTTCTTCCTCATTCTCCAAATTCAATAAAACACCAAGTACTCCCAACTTTTTCATCCCACAACCTTCATCCTTCCCACCTGGACGATTGTCCTAACTTTGCAATAGGCCTTTTTTTTTCATTTCAACCTCATCATGTTGCCCTCTGCCTGGATTTTAACCCAAACAGTCTGACTCCAGTACGCACCTACTTAACCACTCTGCTACACTACACTCGAAAGCCTTCATGTTTTCACATTTTTGTGACTTCCATCACAATGCAGTCCCAGAAGTTTTAGAAAACTTCTGTAATATGGCAGTGTCTGCAGATTTCAGAGCCCTGCATTTTAGAAGTTTGCCAAGGAGAAGACACGGACTTTTCAATATCGTAGTTGTCCTAATTGCTCAATGGTCTAGGAGGCAGGTAACACATCCATCACACTGTTGTACAGCTTTCCACTTGGCTTTGACTCCATGGGTGGTAATCACAAAGGCACATTCAGCAATCTCACAAAGTCACAGAATATTCATGCAAAAAATGTCTAATTCTCAAACTTTATGTGCTAAACAATAGAAACCGTGAAACGTTTAGCTCATCAACTTTGCTATCTTGAGACATAACCTGCGCTACCAGACTCATCTTTCTGCAACTACCTAAATTATTCATTATATTTCAATTACTCAGAGAAAAAAACTTGCAAATAGAATCTTCATCTAGAAACTTCAAAAAAGGACTTTACTTGAAGCAAAATAAGAAAGAAAAAGGAAAGATCCAAATCCCAACAGGGACACAAGTTGATAACAAAGCTGAACCAACAACATGCTTCCAGAGCCAAACTAACTCCATGAAAATAGCACCTAGACTCATCCTAACCGTGGTCCTAAATCCAGAAGAAATTACTGAAGAAATTGATAAACTGGACTACACTACACATGAAAATCAAATACCATAAGCAAAGTCATCAATTCCAATATTGGGTATATACTGTGGATTGCCATACCACAAGTTGACTAAACCTGCCCTCCGGAAGGATACCATTGGAACCTAATTGCCAAATCAACAGTCCTTCAATCTCCTTTCTCCTTCATCTCGCTCTGCAGACCACCCCACCTTATCTGGGTTCTCTTCTCCCTTAGCTTCCATGATCCTTCTTCCCTCTTCCACACTTCCAGGTGCCCTCCTTCTTACCAGGATTTGCTGGCTCTTCTTCCCAGCACCTAAAGTGGCCATCACCAAAAGTTCAAGTTGAGACCTTCTGCTCATTTCTTTCTAAATCCCTTCCGTGAGAGATCCTAACTATCCTGATGTCTTCTGCTCTCATCTCTCTCCTGAACTGTAGTCCTGTGATTCTAACCGTTCAAAGATAGCTTTACATGAATATCCTGGTATTACTCCAAAGTCACATATTAAACCAAACTAATCTTCTCCTCAAAACTCGACACAGCTACTCTTTCATTGTGCCCTCACACACATGCACGAGTGAGCACACAGACAAAAACACTCACATCAGACTGTTAGAACACCTCTCTGCATTCCTCAAAACCATGCCCATGCCTCAACTGTAGCCCAGATTACCCTGTACTGGATTACAATCTCTGACTCATGGGTATGTTTATTTGCCCCTCCAAGTAAATTTTAAACTCCTTGAGAGGCAGGAATTACATCTTAGTCATCTATGTATCCCCAGGAAATATTGCAGGCACTCAATAAAATCTGTTAAGAGAAATTTATAAATATGGACGATCTGTTCCAGCCAAACTTGCCCATTCAGAGTCTCCACCTGCTTGGCATTTTCACAGTCCCCACTTCCCCACTTCTCTGCTGCTGCACACACGGAAAAGTCCTACTCATCCTTCACAAGACTCAGCTTAAATTCCACCTGCACCATGAAACTTGGGCAGGTGACCCTATTCCAACAACACTCCTTGCTCATCAGTCTTACAGCAGCAGCTCAGTGTCATGAAAATAGCATCATCTTTGAAGCAAATGGGCCTGAATCAAAACCAGGCTCTAGCATAATCCAGCTGTCTTACTCTGGGGAACTTCTTAAAGCTTTCTAAAGCTTAATTTCTTTAAGCTATAAAATGAGGTAAATAATACCTGTCACAGGGAATTGGGGGGAAGATTAAAGGAGAGTAAACCAACTAGAACATAGTAGATGTTCAGGAAATGTTAACTCCTTCTCCCCGCCACACCTCCCTCTCACTTCATTTACCATTTGCACAGCATAGCACTTAAGTTGACAGCTTATGCTCAGAATCCTCAAGTACCGTAACAACTGGTGAGATCCTTAAGGACAGGAGCTGAATCTTGTTCATCTTTCTACCTTCTAAACGCCTATCAATGAGCCTTAAAGAGAGACAAAATAAAAATGGAAAACAAAGAAATTATAGTTTCACTGGAATATGGTAACCAAGTGTAAAAGGTGCCAAGACTAGAATTGACAGTCGTACATTTTCATTCAATTTAGCTGCAGAATTATTCCATGGCACCTCTGTAATGTCACTCATGCCAAAGGCTGATTTCAATAAATGACAGTGAAAATAAAAACAAATCAATTTCTAGAGTATACAAGTTAATAAGTAATCTTTGATAATAACATCAAAGGTAGCTTAAATGAAATGTGACAGTCAGTATTAGAAGAGTCTCTATACACGTATTTGTTCTCTTGTACTTTTATGCAAAAGTTTCCTCTCACATATTCTTTGATTTGATATGACCGTAATAGATCTCTTCATACCGTTTGTTAACTAAGTGAAACTAGATGGAAATTTTTATATTTTCCCACCAGGAGAAGAAATTAAAGGCTAATACTAAAGCAAATCTGGTACGATCAAGATCCAAAATTTGCAACAATTATGGGTAAAACCTATCAAAATCTCTCTGTAAATAAAATGCTTTCTTTCCAAATTGCTGTCGTTAATATCAAGGCTTCAACATGCTCTCTGAACTTAGTATAATCTTGTATTTTCCTTTCCTGATTTATCATAGCCTTTCTTTACTGCATGTTATCTTCATCAAGGATCAATTCCCATGGTTGCGTTTCGTTTTTCTCTCAACTACCGCCCCAGTTGCATGTGCTAACAAGTTGGAGAAGCTGTCATTTGTTGGGTAGTAAGCTCCACTCTGACAATCAACGCTTCGTTAATGCTCCCAACCACATTCCTTTTCCCTGCAGAACCTATTTCTACAGTTTTCATAAACTGGAATGTGCAGCTACAAACTGAATTTGAAAAGCAATTTCTCATAGAAGAGTGCCTGCCAAATACCCTTTCAATATTTTCATGCTTCCAAGTACTGTTTGTTTTGTTTTTTCCCATGTGGAGAAGTTTATGATAAGAAATAGAGGCATTCAGTTCTATCACACCAAATCCACCAGAACACATACATATATATTGGTAGAGTAAGAAAAAGCAAAACACCGGGCATCAAAGACCAAGTTTCTAACCTCAGTTCAACCACCTACTATATCTCTTTAGGCAGAATCATAACGTCTCTCAGCTTCAACTACCTCCTCTATAAACTACAGATAACCACCACCCATATCTCAGCAGCTTGTTTCTGAGATTATAAAATCACAGCATCACAAATAGCACTGTAGAATTGTAAAATGCATGTGGATATATATGTATAAATATAGCTGTGAATGTATTTTTGAACAATAGAAATATCATAGCCTGTCAGTAGATACAAAATAATTTTATGTCATGTCTTAAGGTCCCAATTAAATACTGCACTATATAAACTGTTATGCCAAATTCTATATCCAAATATATCACAGTATATACAAACAAATTTTTTTGAGAAAAAGAATGTAGCTTGGAAACGTATGTTCACAGTCTAGTTCATAATTTTTGAAGTATTAATCCCTAATTTGGATGTCTATTCTTGCAAACGAATTTTTACTCAAAATCATAACATTTAAATTCTCCCTTTTCTATCGAATTTAGTATAAAGAACCTACTGGAGCTTAGTTCTTCATATCTGGGACCAAGAATTTCTGCATTATGGTCTTCACATAAACCTTAAGTACAATGAATTTAAAAGTCAAAAACCTCCAAGAGAACTTCGTGAGTTTAGATTTTTTTATTTTAAAAAGAATAGCACCATTAAATTAAAGGTTCCTAAATAATTCCTCACTTCCAATTTCCCAGGCAAAATATCAATATACTTTCATTCTCCAAATAAATTAAAAGATTCCCTATAAAGATACACACATATACTTCCTAAATTGTGCCCTTATGGCCTTAAATTTTTATGTGTGGCAACTTTTAAACACTAATTAAATTGTTTAGCATATGTTTTGTATTTTCATTTTGGCAGCTTACAGTTTTGTACAAGATCCTTATTATAGCATGATTCTGGAAGGCTTCATGCTAACTCTTGTTCTAATTAATTGAAACTGTTTAAAATAGACATTTTTAAACAAACATCTTATTTTAACTATAATTTTGTAGCTAAAATTCTTTTTCCAAACTTTGAGAACGTTCTGTGCTACCTACATAGTGCTGAGAAAAGACAGGATTTTAAGAGTTGCCCAATGGTCTTCAAAAGATGAAAAAACATAATGAAACACACACTCACCTGAACTACACCCATTTTCAATTTCAACATAGCAAACCTCCTGTTTGTTCCTAGGGCAAATTCAAAACCATGCCTATTGGAATTGGTGATTACTGAAGAAAACTTATGCAATCATAAGCCAAAGATGCTAAACTGGCAAAAAGAAAATCATGCAAGCAAGCAAACTCCAACACACACGGGACACACCCTGTCAGTATATAAAGGCTTGTCACTGTCCTTGGTAGCAGGCACTCTCTGGGCTAAACAGCATCACCATGTCTGTTCGATACAGCTCACGCAAGCAATACTCTTCCTCCCGCAGTGGAGGCGGAGGAGGAGGGGGATCATCTCTCAGAATTTCAAGCAGCAAAGGCTCCTTTGCTGGAGGATTTAGCTCAGGGGGGTTCAGTGGTGGCTCTTTTAGCCGTGGCAGCTCTGGTGGAGGCTGCTTTGGTGGCTCATCGGGAGGCTATGGAGGAGGATCAGGAGGAGGTTTTGGTGGAGGCAGCTTTGCTGGAGGCTATGGAAGCAGCAGCTTAGGTGGGGGCTTCGGAGGAGGCAGCTTCGGAGGAGGCAGCTTTGGAGGAGGCAGCTTCGGAGGAGGCAGCTTCGGAGGAGGCAGCTTCGTTGGGGGCGGCTTTGGAGGAGGCTTCGGTGGTGGATTTGGAGGAGATGGCGGCCTTCTTTCTGGAAATGAAAAAGTAACCATGCAGAATCTGAACGACCGCCTGGCTTCCTACTTGGACAAAGTTAGGGCTCTGGAAGAATCAAACTATGAGCTGGAAGGCAAAATCAAGGAGTGGTATGAAAAGCATGGCAACGCAGGCCAGCGGGAGCCTCGTGACTACAGCAAATACTACCAAATCATTGAAGATCTTAAAAATCAGGTAAGCGGCATTTTGAAAATCCAACTTTAGGCCTATTTCTCATCAACGTAATCCAGGCGGATGAACTTAAATTAAGCACAGTATAGCTATTCTCTCTGTTTGCCTATCTGACTTTATTGCTTCCAAAAATAACCAAGTCTCATCAAAGATATTTGTGAGGCTATGGTCATTGCAATCTTCATCCAACGAGTGTGTTCTTTCGCTTATAGGATGGCAGATTACTGAGAAGGTTTTAGGGCTCAATGAGTGTATAATGAGTCTATAGTTAAAATACACTAGATATTTCAAATATAGTAACTGAAAGAATTATGAAATGAACCAGAACAAAATTTATTCAGATTGATAACAAAAAAATACTCATTGCAAGAAACATGAATTCTCTAGTATGCAAATGGGGTATTGTTTGGCTCTAGCGAATTTGTGAATTGCACCTACTGTGTGCCGGCTCAGAGTGTATTCATTCAGAAGATATATTTATGACAAGTTAAAGCAAAAACACGTATGAATCAGTCAAAAGTTCGCTGAAATACAGAGAAATCACAAAGTATAAACGGGGGGACACACTAGCTGGAACACATCCAAATAAGGCCAGTTAGTTTTCAGAAAGGGATGACACGGAAATCAAAGAGTATAGAAACTTCAAGAGAACAAATAACTCAAGTTTCAGTATATGGGTAAGTCTGTCATATTTCATATTTTAAGAAATGCCTCCCAGATTTTCCAAGAGAACAACATAAAAACGCAGTTCATCTATGCAAGCCTCTATAAAAGCCATATCTGTATCTAATTTCTTTGCCTCTCTCTCCAGATCATCAATCTAACCAATGATAATGCCAATGTGGTGCTTCAGATCGACAACGCCAGGCTGGCAGCTGATGACTTCAGGCTGAAGTAAGCTAAGTGAATGTGGTACAATACTGTCCCAACAGATACAGACCTTGTTCTTAACAATGACTTTGCGTACCCACAATAGCATTTACATTTTCCTGAATTCATTCAAAGTCAAACACTATTGGAGTCATCAGAGAAATCCTCCATTTCAATGCTACCTTTTGGGCAATATTAAAAGAAGAAAATGCATTTTAAAGTAACCACTAAGCTTCTTTGCATTAAACCACTAACATCCCTATGTGAAATTGTATATGATAAATGTTGCCATGATGGGAAATCAACTCTATACTTACTTTTTAAACAGTCTCTACCTGGGTACGCCTCCAGTATAAGTTAAAGCCAGTATTTGGATCACGCTTGTTTCAGGTATGAGAATGAGCTGGCCCTGCGCCAGAGCGTGGAGGCCGACATCAATGGCCTGCGCAGGGTGCTGGACGAGCTGACCTTGACCAAGGCTGACCTAGAGATGCAGATTGAGAGCCTGACTGAAGAGCTCGCCTACCTGAAGAAGAACCATGAGGAGGTGACACAGAAAGTTATACTTTCCCTAGCCAAAACAAAAGGGGCTCATTGTAATCACAGTGCAGTTATTAAATCTTTCTGATCCTCAAACAGGAAATGAGAGACCTCCAAAACGTGTCCACTGGTGACGTGAATGTGGAAATGAATGCTGCCCCAGGTGTTGATCTGACCGAACTTCTGAATAACATGAGAAATCAGTATGAACAACTTGCTGAACAGAACCGCAAAGACGCTGAGGCCTGGTTCAATGAAAAGGTCATGCATCTTCCTTCATACTGAAGCCAATGGAGGTTCGGTTTGGTTATCATGTCCGATTTTCTTCATCTTTCCCCTGTTTTTAATACTCTAGAGCCAGGAACTGACTACAGAAATCAATAGTAACATCGAACAAATGTCCAGCCATAAATCTGAGATTACTGAATTGAGACGCACTGTTCAAGGTCTGGAGATTGAACTACAGTCCCAATTGGCCCTGGTATGTTAAGAACTGTCTTATAAAATGACTTCGATTTTCTCCTACAAAGTTTCATGCTCACATGAGAATATGCAACCCAACACAAAACAAAATGCAGAGTTGGGCTAAGAAAGTAGAAATAAAATTGGAGTTCTTTGTTAACCGGAGAAAAGCATTATTGGCATCGATCTAAAAGTGCTGAAATTGAAATGTTGCCATTAAGCAAAAAAAAATTCTATTCATTTTCTTTATTCTTCTACATGATGTCATATTAAACTATTGAAAAGCTTCACTGCACTCAACTGAACAAGGAGGTGGCTAAGCCACAATATATTCTCTCCTTTTTTCAGAAACAATCTCTGGAAGCCTCCTTGGCAGAAACGGAAGGCCGCTACTGTGTACAGCTCTCACAGATCCAGGCCCAGATCTCCTCTCTGGAGGAACAACTACAGCAGATTCGAGCAGAAACCGAGTGCCAGAATGCTGAGTACCAGCAACTCCTGGATATTAAGATCAGACTGGAGAATGAAATTCAAACCTACCGCAGCCTGCTAGAAGGAGAGGGAAGGTAAATGACAAAAGTGTTTAAAGGATCCCCACTGCTTAGATGCAATATTCCAAATTGCAAGGCTTCTCCAAAACCCGAGGAAGTGCCACAGGATGGGAGAAAGTGGGGAGAAGGGAGGAGGCAGAGCCCAGGAAAAGGCAGATGTGACCAGTCTCAACTTCCCACGAATTTGGCCCGAGAACGATCCTTAGGGTTGTGCATACTATACAGAATTGTTTTTAGAGAATTTTTTTAAGAATGGATTTCTAAATTCATAGTTAGCAAGGCTGTCTTTTCTCCCAACAACGTTTTGCTTATTTTCTAAAGCAACAATAATCTGGAAAGCGACCGACCGTCGCCCAACGTTAGAGTTAACCGATGTGACACTTACTCCCGGTAGTTCCGGCGGCGGCGGGCGCGCCTATGACGGACGTTCCGGCGACGGCTACGGAGGCGGTTCCGTCGGCGGCTACAGGATCGCCAGCTCCAGCGGCGGCTACGGCGGCGGAAGCTCCAGCGGCGGCGGCTACGGCGGCGGAAGCTCCAGCGGTGGCGGACACGGCGGCAGTTCCGGGGGCGGCCAGGCCGGCGGTTCCAGCGGAGGTCTCGGCGGCAGTTCCGGCGGCGGCTACGGTGGCAGCAGTTCCAGCGGAGGCCACAAGTCCTCGTCTTCCGGGTCCGCTGGCGAGTCCTCATCTAAGGGACCAAGGTCAGCAGAAACTAGCTGGGGTAATCAGAACTAGTTTTGACTTTCTGTGATGGTTTTGTTGCTTTTTCAGCTCTAGAGCAGTTTAAGAAAATTAAACTCTTACAGAAGTTTCCCGCTTGCGTTTTTTAATGAACTGTACTCTTACACCAATCTGGAAGGGAAAATGGCGTGGTCGAAAATGCTGTAGATTAAACATTGCTGAGGGTTTTTGGTTTTTTAAAGCAAAATAAAAAAAATTGAAGTTTCTTTTTTGAAATTTAGTGTATTTTTCTTTTAGAAATTTGCTTGTTAATTAGTAAGGACCCCCACAAATTGCTTGGGTTGAATTCTCGTTTTCTTTTGGGATTTGCATACAGATACTAAGAAAGCCAGTGTAATCAAGACAATTATTGAAGAGGTGGCACCTGACGGTAGAGTCCTTTCATCTATGGTTGAATCAGAAACCAAGAAACACTACTATTAAACCGCATCAAGAGGAAAGAGTCTCCCTTCACACAGGCCATTATGTACAGAATCATGAGAAACATCTTCTCCAGGAAAACGCTTCAATCTTAATGGTCTAGAAAATAAGGTGTCTAAAAGGTGTTTTGCGGTTTCTATATTTCTTCTGTTCACTTTGCCAGAAAGTGTTCTTTAATGGGAAAAAAAACACAAAAACCTTTCTATGCTCATTTACTAATGACTTTCAATAAACTTTCATACTGATGCAAACTATCCAATTTGGTCAGAATTCTTTATTTAAATTAGATGTTTCTAACCTTAAATATTAGTACACAATAGCATTTGAAGATTGGTTACCTAGAAATTCTGAAGACAGAATGATTGTCTCTATGGTTTCTGTGAGTAAATGTTTTCATCTTGTGGGTGTGTTGGACCAACGTCAGTAATCTCACTGAGTAAAAAGTCCGTCAGTCCCCAGTCTTAGTCTTTCTTAAAGATACGCAGAATGTGGAAAGCTCCCAGTTCTCTGGCTTTGAATTTCTTTGATCCCGGAAATTCGGAAATAGCTCAAATAGGACCCCCAAAATAAAGTTAATTGGAAATTTCACATTTTCTCCTCACTTGACTTCTCACATTTATCTGCCCTTATTTTCTCCCCATTACTATATTACTTCTGCTCATATCACCTCAACAGAATTGTCTGGTGTTTATCAGATGAACAGGAGAAGCACTGTTGATACGTGGTGATGCCAGTTTGACCAAAAAGACACCTCTAGGTCCCTGCTCACCAACCCTGCCCAGTGATCAGTCCTACAGACCTAGTCTTGTAGGGTCAAGCCAATCACATCCTTCAACCATTAAGAACCCAAGTGACTTTACTTGGTACTCTGCTAGTATATGGAGTAGGTAAGGGCTAAAGTTATTCTCTGCCCCTAAGACCACCTGTGTTCCCTGGCTGGTTCCTGGGTTACCCATGTTCACCGAGTAGCAGCCTTCCTCAGTTTCCTTCCTGATTTGAGCTCCAGTTTTTCCTAGGACCTGAGCCCTGGTCCCCAGGACATTTGGTTGGGACTCCTGCTGGGTAAACTCTACCCTCTGCACCCCAAAGTGATGACTGAAGCCCTATTTTAATGTGAATGTACTTCCCAATAGTCAAGGCTCCATGCCCTAACTGGCACTAAATGTTACCCAGAGTTCAGAGACTCTCCACTTTAGTTCACATGTCTGTTTATATGTGTACCAGCCACCCTTCTCGGGGGCCAGGCTTCTAAGGTTCACTGTTGAAGTCCTAACAGACCACATCGTAAAGCCCTGAATCCAATGTAGCTGGGTAAGGACTCTTGGAGCTCCTACTGTGTATGTACTGACTGCTCTTTAAAAACACTTGTCTTTTAAAATATTTATTATCTAACAAAGTTAACCATGTCCCTGGCACCCAGGGTATTGTTCACAATCTGAGATGACCATTCTCTTTATTCTGAAGAAATAAGTGTTTTCATATTCAATGACACTAATTTGAGACAAATACAAATACGTTATTATGAGATAGTTGTGTTTGTTATTAAGCTTTCTCTCTTCTACCCACCACCCCACATACACTCACGCACTCAAGGCCAGGCTCTCAGCTGGTCACAGTTTTTTATCTGGTTGGGTAGTGACCCCAACCTTCATTCCTGAAAGGTGAATCATGGTGGTCCTATCTTCTCACCTTTTCAATCTTCCAATATCTCCTTAAACCATTCTTTATATTAAATTCTCTCTGACAAAGAACTACTTTTCTTGACGTTCACTAAACTGATTGTGCTAATCATTTTGCTGTATATGTATTTCAATGTATTTCTTATGCTGTACACCTTAAACTTATACAGGCTGAATGTCGATTATATCTCAATAAAACACTAAAAGAGAACTACTTTCTTGACTAGACTCTGAAACTACAGTTTAATAAGACTGTCTAAATGAACACTTCTATTTTAACAAGGACATTGGTATTTATCTTTTAAAAAACTATTGTGAAATGTACAGGTCACTGTTTTTACCACATCGTTTTATCATGTAGCTATTGATCAAAAACTCCTGTACACATTCTTACAGATTCTAAAGTTGTTACCGGGTCCTCCTGTTTAAGCAAGACAGTGTGCAAAGACACTGGCAGGGCCAATATTTGGCATTCACGTGGAATCACACTAAACAACAAAAGCTTGCTTCTCCAAAGATTTTGCCTTATGCTGCTATAGGCCTGAAAGCTTTGGACTCTGACCTTGATGTCCGTGATGGCTTGATATTTTTCTTGGGAATGGAGGAGTAACTGTTGTGGTCAGCTTTATAAGGGAAATAGCTTGAGCATGTTTAAATAAGGTCCATCCAGTATTTCCCATCTAGACTGCATGTTGAGCGGGGGAATTAGGGAAAGAGCTCATTTGTGGTGAGAAGCATGCATTTCACAATCAACGATTCCTAGACTTCATATCCTGGCAGTGGCATTTACAAATCAGGTAAT
Organism: Equus asinus; assembly: GCF_041296235.1. Lineage (NCBI taxonomy): Eukaryota > Metazoa > Chordata > Mammalia > Perissodactyla > Equidae > Equus > Equus asinus. Next base: position 40,395,396 of record NC_091802.1, on the reverse strand, counting down.
TTTTGCACAAGTTGCTTCAACTCTTCTGAATCTCAGTTTTCTTGTCTATGCAATAGGTATAATGACTACCACAGCTGAGACTGTTGTGGGGATAAAAGGAGTTAAATATCTATACAGCCCTTAGAAAAATGCCCATCAGAGAGTAGGTAATGAAGAAACAGCATTCTGTTCATCTACAAAGAAATATGCTTCTTGGATAAATAACATAGTTTCTCAAAAGACAGACATAAGCATCACAATAATTTGTTAGAGTGGGTGATCATTAACGTGGCCCGCCAAAGGGTAGAGAACAAGGTCAGCTTGCCATCCTAGAGCTGCAAAACTAAATTCCAGACAGTAGGAATAATGATGACAGTACATTACAAAGGATTATGATTAATCTAGCCCTGTGAGCTGGGGTCCAATAAAACATAGCAGGAGGTTTACGAAAGTAAGTGGGAAGGACGAGATGATTGCCCCAATGTTTGGAGATACTTGACTATCCCTTAAAGCTGCAGCTGTGGTCACCCTAATTATGATGCAGACTATCCAAACTGTGTCCTTGGGTGACAAAGAGAAATAACTTATCACAAAAGAAATGAGTCTAGTCTGGAAGCCAGGTATGAAGGATATTTCTTGAAGGATTCTTTTTGAACCAGATTGTTCCACAGAACACCATGGCAAAGGAGGAAGGACTGTTTGAATTGCCACCTTACTCCTCAGTGTCTCCAGATAAAATCACAAACACCATCCACATTCCATCATGGAGTAAGAGATCTTTCCAGGGTAGTACCAGACAGAAAAGCAAGAAATTATTGTGCGTTGATGTAAATATTGAATATTACCTCAGGGAAGAATGTGGGTAGTGTTCTGAAACTAGTTTGACCTGCTGGATTTTACCAAAGAAAAAATCACACACTTAATCTTTTAATTAACCTTTTCTACTCACAATAAGTTATCTCAAGAGAAATGCTTGAAAAGCGTGAATAACTGGCTTTAAAGTTTAGCACAACCAAGACCAAGCTAATCAACCTTCCAAGTTCCTTTGGAAGAGGAACTCTCATTAAAAGTTTTGATCTATAGAGCCTCTGTAAGGTTTTATAAAGTAAGAAATTTGAAGAGAAGACTAGAAAATAAAATGGCACCAAAATGGATCTTGAAGACTGACAATAGTTGTTGTAAAGACAAAAGCAAGTAGGGTATTGGAGATGCTCCACATCACTAATCATTAGGGAAATGCAAATCCAAACTACAGTGAGATACCACCTCACAGCATTAGGAAAACTACTATCAAACAAAGAGAAAATAGCAAGTGCAGGCATGGAGGGGGAGAATTGGAATCCTTGTGCCTTATTTGTAGGAATGTAAAATGATACGGCTGCTGTGGAAAAAAGGATGACAGGTCCTTAAAGAAATTAAAAATAGAATTACCATATGATCCAGAAATTCCACTTCTGGTATACAGTCAAATGAATTGAAATCAGGGTCTGGAAGAGATACTTGTCCATCCCATGTCCACAGCAGCGTTATTCACAATAAGAGCTTGCAAGGCATCTATTTTCTTCCCCTCCATGTCCCCTGCCACTAGCACAGTGCCTGGAGCATAGCAGGTGCTCAGGAATTATTTCTTGAATGAGCAAAAGAATGAATGCATCACATCTGAAAGGCAATATATCTGTAGGTAAACGTTTCCTTTTGCTAGTAACTAGAAATTCTGAGAGGGATTTTGTAAGAAGCATGTTTATGGTTTTCATTAAAGAGGGATTTTTGTGTTGTTTGAGTCTTATTTTTCTACCTGATCTAAAGAAGATTAGGTCTACTGAAAGGATCATCACACTGAGTCACAAGGCCCATTCTGGCCTGGTTCTCCCAGTTTCATGCTGCATATCCCTGAACAGTCCTTTTCCTCAGCTGCCTCTTCTTTAACTCAGAGGAAGGAAACCTCTCTTCCTAATGCCCAGGTTCCTTGTAAGGTTCAAATGACATGCCATACAAGAAAGCACTTTGGAAGCTGTAAAGTATCATATAAATATAAGGAAATTTTGTCTTTATAGTCATCTTGCTCTGCAACTTTGAAAAGACAAATGTTGAGGCTGTTTTTTATCGGATTTAATAATTTCCTGCTGAGGGCAGGTGGGACCCAGGCTCAAGTGGAGGTTCAGGCCCAAGCAACATCCATTTGAAGGTGAGCACTGCCACCTGGTGTCAGCAGGACAGCAGGGGCAAGTGTGGTTAACGACATGGGTGATGCTGACTGAAAAGGAGAAACCACTTATCTACGCTTTCTAAAAGGACGGTGTCTTTCTCTTTTTTGTCACAAAATGTTCTTTTGGAAATATTTTCTTTATATATGCAGGATGGAGACACGTTACACCCATTACTTATCTAATTATGTTTATTTACAGTTAATAAGCAGGCCCTGAAGAGATTTACAATTCTTTATATATTTCATATTCTAATTCCTCACTGTTTCAATTTCAATAATTCAATAATTTAATTAAAAGAATAATTGTACAATTCATACAACATGTTAAGACTACTGATGGCAAGATATAAAGTGGGTATTCGTATTAGCATGGATCATTTGGAGTAATTATTTGTATCTAAAATACACTCATGATGCCAGGATCTCAAGGCCGTCTTGAACATAAGCCAAGTCTTTACCTGGCATGTGTCTGGTGACACCAAGCAAACTCTCACGTTTCTCGGTCCCATTTGTCTCATCTGACAAATAAAGGGGCTGAATTAGGTGATGTCTACGGCTCTCTGCAGCTCTCAAAAGAGCCTATAACTCTGCCCAGAAAATGCATTTAAAGGCCATGTTGATGCCGGCCACAGTGCTTCAGATTGCTTGCACCAACACAGTTCCAGGAGACACTGTGATGCTTCTGGTGGCAAAACAACTTTATACCTGTAATCTGCAGAACCTGAAACCAGTCAAGTTCAACCAAGTCCTTGCATCCCCCTTTTCCTGTCCTCTCCACCTCCTTCCCCCACTCTCCTTGCCACTGCCTCAAGAGGAGTCATCTTAGGGCACTTCTTGCTCATGTCTCCTTCTCTCTCAGCTTGACCTCCCCAGATCTCTCCACACACACATCCACTTTGTAACACAACAGCAACAGTAATAATAATGGCTGCAGTTCATTGAGGCATTTTTTTTTGCCAGGCACTGTGCTAAGCATGATCTCTTTTATTGTCTCACCAACCTTATGAGGTGGAAACTCTCTTTAGCCACATTTTAACAACTACCTAAACCCTTTCTGTAGACCTCTCCCCATCTCATTTCCATTCCTCCCTCTCTCCTCTCCCCATCTCCCCTTCCACCTCTCTTTTCAGTCTCTAATCTGCACTCCCACTCCACATAACTAATATACAAACTTCAAGGCAGACTCTCTATTCCCTAAATCCCACTGCCACATACAGCTTTACATGGATCAACTCTTAAGTTAAATTCTTCTTTTGAAGCTAACGCCTCACCACACCTTCCCAACATCCCAGCACTTTGGCACCTGGCTCACAGTCCACTACTCTCCCATCTCCTGCCACCATGGGAGACTTCATGCCTATGTAGATGGCCCACTTAACACCACAGTCTAACAGTTCCTAACCTCCTACTCCATTGACTTTCAGGGCAGTCCACTTCTGATCTCTTATTTCAGTGACCGTTGGGTCCCGTGCCCATGGCTGTTCACCGAACTTTGTCAAGATCTGGGGTTGTGCCAACTGTAAAATTCTAAACTCTGTCTTCCACTGTCCGACTTTAACCCATCTTCCTTCACCTCTCTCAATGTCCTTCTCACACTCTTCTTGCTCCATGACCTCATAAAGATGTCCCATGAGTCAACTTTTTTCTTTTTCTTCAGTGTATCTGTCCCTCTGGTCTTACTTCCTTCTTTATATGTAACCGTATGCTCAATCACCTCAACCATTTTCTCAAGAGCACTAGAAATTTCTTTGCTACTTTTTCTATCTTCTGAATCTAGCTTCAAATTCCAAAATGCACATCAGCCTGATCATCATCTTCTCTATTCCTACATCAGAATAACTTTCCAATACCATCATGCCTCGCTTAACGAAAGGGATACTTCTGATAAATATATCACTAGGCAATTTCATCATTGTACAAACATTATAGAGTGTACCTACACAAACCTAGAAGGTATAGCCTACGACATACCTAGGCTATATGGTACTAATCTTATGAGGCCACCATCATATATGCGGTCGGTCATTGACCAAACGTTGTTCTGCGGCTCATGACTGGATGCATTTGAATGTCGTTACAAATGAAAGCTGGGCCCTCAGTTCTTTCTGACTATCCCTTTACACATTGTTATTCAGGTATTTTTCCCAATTCCATGTACTTATTCTAAACAGTCACACTTCCTATCAGTCATCTCTTTCTAAGATATTCCACCAACCTCTCAAACCCAGTTGGTCTAAAAGTAAATTCAGTATCATCCTGCTCCTATATTCCCTATCTCAGTTAATATTGTAGGATTTCTAGCATCTGAAATCAACTACCTAAGGGTCATCCCCAACTCTTCTTTCTTTCTCATTCTCCAAATTCAATAAAACACCAAGTCCTCCCAACTTTTTCATCCCACCACCTTCAGCCTTCCCACCTGGACCATTGTCCTAACCCTACAATTGGCCTTTTTTCATTTCAACCTGATCATGTTGCCCTCTACTTTTTACTTAGGATTCACTCCAAATTCTTTAGACTAACACAGAAGGCTAAACATGAAACACCACTGTCTGGTCCTGGACATACAATTCTTAAAGATAATAACCATATCTTTTTCATCTCTGCATTTATTTGCCATCATGTCTTCATTTTTGCATTTAGAATTGAACACCAGGCATAGTACCTATACATGTTAAATAAAGGAATCAGTCAATATTTATGCTATTGTTCAAGGAAATAAATAGATGTTATAATCATGGTAAGACCAGAGAAGTTACCAGGATCATACTTTTTTAAATAACACATTTTTTTGTTCTCATGGGATAAAGTAAGTGTTTCTCCAGTTAATGGTTCTTTATACACCTCTCCGGTAATTAAGACCCTTGTGTAGCTGATGGTACCCTACCACAATCTTACTCAACTTTTTAAACTTTATAATACCCTGTGCCAGATAATGATGGTATATTCCTAGGGTCTAGATGAAAGTAAAGGATTACTCACTCAAAATTAAGAGTTAAAGTAATGAACTTAACATAGAATGAACCCTATTATATTTAAGATAATAAATATCCTGCAGCAACAGCTAGAGATGTCAGACACTAATTTAAAAAAAAAATCACCCAATTATACATAATTTCAAGCTAATCTGTATGATCCCATTTTTCTTATGGCATGCATAACTCAAATAAGAACACCCCAATAATTGTGTATAAAAGCCCAAAGAAACCAACAGGGTACAATATTCTGTTCTCCTTTGAAGTTGCGGCTATCCACAGACAAGGTGAACACTTCTCATATACCATGTCTCTCCGATTTTCTAGTGGGTCCAGGCATATTTGCTTACGGTCTGGATCTGGATCTGTCAGACCATCCAATGGAGGCACAGGCTTTGCAGGCAGCAATGCATGTGGCAGCTCTGTTGCTGGAAGTGGATTTTCCTGTGCCTTGGGAGGGGGTTTGGGCCGTGTTCCTGGGGGGAATCATGCTGGTGGTGTCCTTGGAAGTTCTGCTTGTGCTGGCTTTGCTGGAAGTGAAGGGGGACTCCTCTCTGGGAATGAGAAGGTGACCATGCAGAATCTTAATGACCGCTTGGCATCCTACCTGGATAACGTGCGAGCTCTGGAGGAGGCAAATGCTGAATTAGAGAGAAAAATCAAGGGTTGGTATGAAAAATATGGACCTGGATCTTGCCGTGGACTTGATCGTGACTACAGTGGATATCACTTAACAATTGAAGACCTTAAGAATAAGGTGAGAAATCACAAATTTGGAACTATTCAAAGAATTTAAAACTAAGAATTACCTAGCAAAAGACATAGAACTACAACAGGAAATGCTTCACAGCTGTTATCTGTAATTTATATTGTATTTATTATTTATTTTGATAAATAATTCTTCCTGTTTCTCAAAAATAGGTCCTTTGTTTCATGGATTTCAATGTAGCTTCAATGTTACCATTTCCATTATTGTTTATTTTGAAATGTATTCATTAACAAGAAAGTATTATATTCTAAAAGTTAAATGAGTATATGAGAAAAAATAAAATCATATCTGTAATTTTTAAATTTTAAACATTTTGGTTGTTACTTAAAGAAGTAAGATTTTTACACAGAAGCTTAATTGTGTTTTTATTTCCTGAAATAACAAATTATAAGAGCAGACTTATTTGTTGTGTTCTCCCTTTTGATTTCTTCTAGATTATCTCTTCCACTACGGCTAATGCTAATGTCATCCTGCAGATTGATAATGCCAGACTGGCTGCTGATGATTTCCAGCTAAAGTAAGTGATAGAAAACAATCATGTTCTATAAAAAAGTTTCATATGTATTTAATTTGATAAATAAAATATCAGTTTTATCCCAAGTTAAATAAACTATAACCTAAAACATTAAAGGAAGTAAAGCAAGTTATAATACTATAATACCATACAATACAAAGCATCTTATAATATCGCAATCAACCGTACTCACAATGTGCACATGTTTATTACATTTGGGGGACAAAATACCATTATATTTCTACGACTGCCTAGAATTGTGCCAACCACAAGGTAGACGCTCATAAATATTTGTCAACTAAGTAAAAATATTAACTAAGGTAAAATTCTAAAATGGTACATTTGTATTTATTGAGATATGCTATTGGAATTTCTGTGACTAAATAGCTGCCAATTATCCTGCACGGAATTGGGTGAAAGAGGTGAAGGAAGACTTTCTTTGTATATTTTTATAATATTTAGAGTCCTAATTCAATTTCTAACTTTCAGTTCAAAGCAGTTGGGTTATATTTCTCCACCTCCTGAGGTGATCTCATGCTGAAATTCATTTAACGCCCCCCTAGGTATGAAAATGAGCTCGCCCTTCACCAAAACACAGAGGCTGACATCAACGGGCTACGGCGAGTCCTGGATGAACTGACGCTCTGCAGGACCGACCAGGAGCTGCAGTATGAATCTCTGAGTGAAGAGATGACCTATCTCAAGAAGAACCATGAAGAGGTAGGAGAAGCTTTACTTCCAGGCAAACCACAAATTTGTACATTTTAAATACTTTTGGGGGGCATTAAATTACAATAGCAATTTGCACTCATTATAATCATTCAAACAAAGCCAGAGCATATTAAAAAAAAGAATTTCATTCCTCCCACTCTACTCTTCTAATCTCATCCTCTGAGGTACTGAATATTAACAATTTGATCTGTATCCTTCCATTTTTTAGGCTGATACAATATTCTATCCTCCTGAAAATAATACATTAGTTTTGCACTAATACAACCATCTATCTTTCCACTAGATTATTTCTTTCATTCATATATGCCTATTCTGAGGCTAACCTTCTCACAAAGGACGTCTCTGATTAAGAAAAAATGTCAATGTTTTCTCCATTTAATGAGCCTGGGTTTTCTTTAATGTTGAAATCTGCACAAAAATAAATCCATTGCTTGACACATAATACCAGATAACTTCAAACCCTTAAAAAATTATTACCCCAAAAGTAATTGCAAAAGTCTCCAAAACAATGGATGACAAATTTTCAGAAAACACCTATGACAAAAAGTGCCTCATCATTCGTTATAAATTCCTGAAACACCAAATCTACTTGCCCCAAGTGAGAAAATTATGGGAGAGGGGAAGAGAAGGAAAATTGGAAGGGAAAAATTAAAATAAAGGAGAAACAGGGAGAGGGAAGAGAGTCACAGAGCAGAGTGCTGGAAGAGACAGGCCACCAGAGGGTATTGGCAGGAGAGTGACAAGCAGACCCATGCATTGCAGACAGTATGACACCAAGATAAGAAAGAGTCTCAGAAGAGAAGAAATTGCAACCACAGCAGCCCAGCCAGGCTAGAGTCAGGATCAAAGCAGCATTCGTTGTCCCCATAAAGCCACACTAACCAAAAAGAAGGTAGCTCTGAATGCACTGAGGGTAGGAACAAAGAGTCACCACATCTCAACATCTCCTGAGAGTGTCCTATTTACCACATTCACCAGTGACCAATGCCCCTAAAATAACTGCAAGCAATTCCATTTGCAAACTTTTATAACAAGAAGAATTTTTCTTCACATGGAATCTTACATAAAATCCCAAAATACGGAAATAATTTAAAGTAATCAGTGGTTTCCTTGCACAATGTAAATCTTTTGCTCTGATGGATACTGGCGAGCCACTTGATCTAAGGTCATACAAAGATAGCTTAAGAAAGCAGAAGTACCTTCTGCAATCCATCAAAAGCAGTTGAAAAACGAAAAAGGTCAGCTACTTAAAGAACCAAGTTCAGGACATTGATAGGCTGATTTGTCCAGAAATCCATTCTCTGATTAGATCTGACTATTCAATGATTCGAACCTGGAGCATATCCTAGAACAGAGAGGCCAGAGAGTATAGTTGCTAAGAGCAGACACTCTGGAGTCAGGGTACCCACAATGTTCAAATCCAGGAGTGTTCATATCTCAGTCCTTTCAAGTACTAAGTATCTTGGGTGAGTTACTTTACCTCTCTATGCCTCGGTTTCCTAATCTGCAAAATAAGTCTAATAATAGTACCTACCAGAGAGATGTGAAAAGACTCCAATGAGTTAATGCATGTGAACTGTTTACAACAGTGCCTGGCATATGACAAGTACTCACTAAATGATAACTGTTGTCCCTAAGATGAGAGCTGCATGACAACAGGGATTTTTGTGTGTTTTTTCCCATGCTCTATTCCCATCAATAAGAATGCTGCCTGACATTTAGTCAATAATTATGTGCTTCATAACTCTCTGGTCTCTGTAACCCCTTCTCATTTGAAAGAATAAAACACTTCTCTTGAGATGCTGTGACCGTTTTTGTTGTGGTGTTGTTTGTGGTTGTTTTAATTAACAAATAACTAATTAAATTGATGATTGGCATGACTATGGATCAAATAAGTCAATTTAAAAATCGTGTGCCTTAAATTATACACTGGAATTTAAACCACAAACTTTGAGACATAAAGTAACCCCTGGGAACACTCGTCTCGGACTGCAGGTGATCGTAAACTGCCCCTAAGGTCACGCTCACGTTTCCCTCCAGGAGATGAAGGCCCTGCAGTGCGCGGCTGGAGGCAACGTGAACGTGGAGATGAACGCTGCGCCCGGCGTGGACCTCACGCTGCTGCTGAACAACATGCGGGCCGAGTACGAAGACCTTGCCGAGCAGAACCGCAGGGACGCGGAGGCCTGGTTCAATGAGAAGGTGAGGGCAGCGCGAGCAGCCCTGCCCACACCAGCCCGGTGGGTACAGGCCCGTTTAACCCCTTTGGCCCCACCTTCCAGAGCGCCACTCTGCAGCAGCAGATCTCCGATGACGCGGGCGCAGCCACCTCGGCCAGGAACGAGCTGACGGAGATGAAGCGCAGCCTGCAGACCCTGGAGATCGAGCTGCAGTCCCTCCTGGCGATGGTAGGTGAGAGCGCCGGTCAGCCTGGACTTTGTGATTCCACGAAGTCCACCTGAAACCCTTCCCTTCTTCCTTGTTATGGCTTTACCCACAAGATGAAGAGAGCAGGAAAGACAGACACCGAGGCACTCAGAAAGAGACACAGACAGAGCATTGCTTCCTCCCTAAGGTCACTGAGAATTTCCTTCCTGGTCGGTGCTCAGTGCTCATTTCATAAAATTGTTTCTTCCTTGGGGTTGTTCGTCTCAGCCCCACAGAGCTAGCAGCAGCAGTTGTGCTCCACCTGAAAATCAAGCAGCACCCTACAGTCATGCGACCATCCAGGGCAGAGCTAAGGTCACCAGCACCTCCTACTGTTGATGAAGCCCTGTTAAATTGAATCCTAGTATTGATGAAGGCCTATTCAAAGCCACATTGTGTTTTTCATCAGGCAGAGGAAAAGAGGGTACACATCTGATTCCATATGAGCACCATTGGCCTCTTCAGACCCACAGTGTCCAGGGCAGAGGTCCCATTCCAATACACCTCGCAGAGCTGGGCATTCAGGCACCCTGGCACCCACCCCAGTGACTTCAGAGGTTACCATGGAGAAAACTCAGGACTAAAACTGGCTTCCCTTCTGGGGTGGAGAGCTATGGCACCAATGTGGCCAAAGGGTTCCCTGTCTTCATCAGAGGTTTCACACTCTCCAAGGTCACCATGTTGTAACACAAAGGAAAGGGCTGCTCTGACACAAATGAGTGCAGAAGGAACGGAGGACTCAAAACAATAGGAAGATTATTTTGATTTAGCCCACTTAAAAAGTTGAGCTGCTTTCTTACCTTATTGTATTCAGCTTGGAGACTTGTTTTCACCACTGACCAACCCAACTTAACCAGCATGCCCCTCTTCTCCTCCCCCTCGTCACCTCCTCGCTGCTGGCTGGTACCAGAGACCTTCCCTGCTGCTTTGGGCTCCTAGAAACCTCCTCTCTTCCCCACTCCCTTCTTTCCTGCAACAAGACCCCTGAGGACCTGTTCCCGCTGCTGTACCCCTGAGTATGAATCCTCCCTCTCATTTCTGAGCTATGTTGAAGGAAATAAATTCCTGAGTTCCCAGAACAGAATTGTAAGCATTTTCACATGGAAGCAATGGTGCTAGAAAGTAATGAGATTCTGCGAAGCCAGAAGTACTATAGTTTGGGCTCATGAGAAAATCCATAAAAAGCCCATTTTAACACAAGATAACTGAATAGAATAACGGTAGCATAGAACTCAACTGCCATACCTGAGCTTCTTTTGTCATAAGACGAATTCTAAGCGTGATCTTCCATAATTTAGTACACAAATCACCTGTAAGTTGGGAGTTGTCTAAATATATAAATGTTTCACACGCTTCCTGTAATACACAAACTTCCAGGTTCATCTTGTCCTCCTTTCTCATCTACAAGCCAAGCTTTACAGCAGAAGGCTGTGAGGTAGAGATGCTGTCCCCTCTGATTTAGGAGAGTATTAGCAACCCTAAGAAGGAACGCCACATGAGGGTACATCATCAGGGAAATTAAAGGTTCGAACAGCCAAGCACACATCTCACTGACATCTTGTGACTTGTTGCTTCACCCTTCCCATTACCATCTGATCACCTTCCACACTCCTCTGCCCCTGGAGTGGGCCTGCCCAGCACCACCCATGCAATGCATCTGTCAGCCTATGTGTCCAAGTCCATGGTTCTTAGCCCCAATACAACCAATGTCTGCATGTTATGATCACTATTTTATAACTCCCTTTTCACAATCCTAGAATGAAGCCAATAGATAATATATTGAGCAACGAACAAAAATTTTTTAAAAACCCGTCTAATGTCATAACTGCAATAAAAAGGAAAAATATAAGTGTTTTAAAATAAAATATATTTAAAATGTAAATACTCAGGGCCAACTACCCTGGAACATGTAATAAAAGAGTCAGAGGCTTACATCTTCCTTTGATAAATGTTCTATTTTTAATAATGTAAGATCAGGAGTTGCCCCACACAAGAAAAAAAGGAAAATGAAAGAGTGGAAGTGGGGGTGGACGATCAGATAATAACTAATATCAGGAGAAGTAATAACCCAGATGTATTTATGTATGATAAAGGGAAGAGGAAAATTACTTTAATTGAAGGAGGGATCCTCTGACAAGACAAATTACACACTATGGAAGTAGGAATGAGGAGGTGTAATGTTCATAAGAGTAGTGTTGAAATAATGACCTGTACTGTGTTATGAAATTTATTTCTTGCCTTGAAATCCCACCCCTGTGAAGGCATTCATTCAATCTCAAATGCTTAATGAACGGCCTTTGATGACAGAAAATCGAGGACAGATTAGAAAAAAGAAACAGCAGCTCAAAAGGCCTTGGAACAGTGGTGAGACAGATCTCTGGTCTCTGGAGACAGGAGCAGAATAATACTGAAAACAGCAGCCAGCCCAGAAGGAGATATGTAATTTCAAAAAAAATAATTTCCAATATTGATTTCTTATTGTGCTACCCCAAAAAAAGTGTTTTAATATATAGGTTGGCCATCATATGAAATATTATCTAAATATCATGACTATCCATTGGAACAGTCAAAAGTCTCATGGGAAAGGGTCATTTATCCCGTCACCCCCCAGGCCTGGCCTCCACCCAGTAAATGCCCGTCACTTCCCCTTCCTCACCCCCTCCCGTTTTATTGTGATGAGCCCCACAAATTTTCTAAACTCGCCTACAGAGCAGTACTGCCATTTGCTGAGAAACACTGGTCTACACAGTCCTCAAAATGGTTTCATCCCTTGCTCCTTTTTATCTTGCATCTTTTCCGTCCTCAGAAACACTCCCTGGAGTGCTCCCTGACAGAGACGGAAGGCAACTACTGTGCGCAGCTCACCCAGATCCAGGCTCAGATCGGGGCCCTGGAGGAGCAGCTGCACCAGGTCAGAACCGAGACGGAGGGCCAGAAGCTGGAGTACGAGCAGCTCCTGGACATCAAGGTCCACCTGGAAAAAGAAATTGAGACCTACTGCCGCCTGATAGATGGAGATGGAAAGTAAGTAACACCATTTGAAAATCCAGTTTTTACCTATTTTAAACCACAACCATATACTGCCCATTTACCTTCCATGCCTCCAAGCCTTTTCTTCTTCATTCCCACTGCAGAAAGGCATGCCCATCTCTTGCCTCTGCAGTCATCTCTTCTGTATTTTGTACCTCACAGCCTCTTCCTCATCTGCCTTGGATGACCCCAGCCGTCCCTGAAGAACCCCCATTAGTTGTCCATGTTAATCACTGTGGGTTTCAAGATTCTCTCCACCCCACCCCTCAGTTCACTCCTAATATCACTGCTGCCCTGAAATAAATGTCCTCTGTACAAAATCCCGGGATCTATATGTAAAACAATTTCACTACAGCAGCCCAGGTTCACAGGTTCAGATCCAGGCATGGACCTACACCACTCACCAGCCATGCTGTGGTGGTGACCCACATACAAAATAGAGGAGGATTGGCACAGAGGTTAGCTCAGGGCAAATTTTCCTCAGCAAAAAAAAAAAAAAAAATCAAATGGAAACAAGGTTGTTTTGTATCCTCTTTAGATAACATTTAATTGCTTCCAGCTCCTGCACAAAATTTTTTATTTTCCTTTATAGAAAACTAAGGTCTGCTTTTGGCATACAACATTCACTTGAGTTTATGTTCATCTGTTGATTCAATGAATATTTATTAAGTGATAAGCAGAAATATTAAAGAATAAGCTGTTTTTTGTTTTACAGCTCATGCTCTAAATCAAAGGGCTTTGGATCAGGAAGCTCAGGGAATTCATCTAAAGGTAATGAAATCTAGTTCTATTTCTATTGCAGCAAATGCTCTTACATTAATGGCAGTTATACACTATGGCAACAGTCTATGTTTAAGTAATTTTAACTAAAGTGCTCTGAATTTAAAGTATTATTTTGAATGGATAAAACTATCCCAAACTATTATTATAAACCTATGCTTACTCCCTCAGCAAAAATGTACATGATATATTGTATTAACAGCCAACAGTGGAATTCTTTGTCATGTAATCCTTTAGGTTGAATATGTATTCACATATGTTTTATTTCTAGATTTATCCAAAGCCACACTGGTAAAGACGGTGGTTGAAGAGATAGATCAACGTGGTAAAGTTCTTTCATCGAGGGTTCAGTCCATTGAAGAAAAGAGATCTAAAATGGCCAATGGCAAGACAGAGCAAAGGGTTTCTTTCTAGCTGCCATTACTGAGAAAAGAATAATTTGGGAAGGGATCCCGCACAGCTGTATTATTCTAAATAGCAAAGAGATAATAAAAACCCTCTCTACCCTTAAAGATAAGTTACTTAGAAAAAATACTTGTTTTCTTAACTTTACAGGATGTTGGGTGTTTGTTTTCAAATAAATAAAAAAGTCGATGTGCATTCATTTCCATTCACTCATGACTAATAATTGAGGTTTTTTTCTGTGTCTAATTCATAGGGAGACATTTGTGAAATATATTCTAATTGCCTTCCACTCTAGTTTTAAATAGTAGTCAATACCACATGACATTTAAATATTAAACATTCACTAGACATAATCTTTAAATCTCACCACTTTTGCATGGGCAAAAATAATCTGTAAAAAATTCAGAAATTTCCCTGTGATTGAAAAGTCCCACCACTAGATGGTGCATTCATGGTATTTTCACCCGTGAGCCTATCTCAGACTCTTCTGGAGGTATGGGTACTTCCCAGGAAACCATTTCCCATATAATCAGGATTATCTCTGGAAAGATCCACGGCAATGAGCCTCGTGCTAATGACGTTTTTCCTAGAGCAGAGATCGGCAAACTTTTTCTGTCGGGGCCCAGATCGTAAGTATTTCAGGTTTTGCAGGCCATAAGGTCTCTTACTTTAACTACTCAGCTCAGCCATTGTAGCAGAAGGCAGCCATAGACAATAGATAGACAAAATGAGCATCACTGTGTTTCAATAAAACATTATTTACAGACGCTGACATTTGAACTGCAAATAATTTTGACATGTCATGAAATATTCCTCTTTGGGTTTTTTTTTCCCAACCATTTAAAAATGTAAAAAGCATTCTTAGCTCATGGGCTGTACAGTAACAAGTGGCAGACCACATTCAACCTGTCTAGAACATACCTGTTCTAGAACTTAAACTCTCATGCAGCTGATGAACAGTTCGGTTATTATGTCTTTCTATGTTTCTGGATCAAAATGTATGGTAGAGATTCCCAAAACATACTGAATTCCCTAAAAGGAGAGCAGCTCTCATATTTTTCTATTATGTGGCCTGATTCTAATGACAAGCTCCAGTCAGGGCAAGAATTCTACCCAACAACCCAACAGTCAGGTGGGAGTTAAAGAAGTGGCACAGAATGGGAAATTTATAAAATCTTGAGCCAAAAGTCACCAAATGAAGCAAATACTAGAAATTCATGGGCAAGTAACTTCCCAAATGTACAATGTAGAGGGCTAGCTACATGATTTGCAGAGCTCAGTGTAAGATGAAAATGTGAAGCCCCTTATAATTCCCTATAATCAGGGAAAAAGTATCATTAAAGGCACTAAAATGGGCCAGCCCCATGGCCAAGTGGTTGAGTTCGTGCACTTTCACTGGTTCAGATCCTGGGCACAGACATGGCACCACTCATCAGGCCATGCTGAGGTGGCACCCCCACATAGCACAACCAGAAGGACCACAACTAGAATATACAACTATGTACTGGGGCTCTTTGGGGAGAAGAAGAAGAAGAAAAGATTGGTAACAGATGTTAGCTCAGGGCCCATATTTAGAGAAAAAAAAGGCACTAAAATATAAAGTTTTTCCTTTCTTCAGCAATCTTACTCTTGACTTGTCATGTTTTTCTAATTTACCATTTAATGTCATTCTAAATAAATAAGAATTAAAATTTTAAGTTATTGGCATAAATTTTTTCTTCTTCTCCCCAAAGCCCCCAGTACATAGCTGTATATTCTAGTTGTGAGTGCCTCTGGTTGTGTTATGTGGGATGCCACCTCAGCATGGTCTGATGAGCAGTGCCATGTCCACGGCCAGGATCCAAACTGGCAAAACCCTGGGCCGCCAAAGCAGAGCATGCGAACTTAACCACTCGGCCACAGGGCCAGCCCCAATATTGGCATAAATTTTACTATTCATTTTTATATTGTGCAATGCCAATTCTATATACAAGTATAAGAATATTTAACTTGTATAGAGAATCACTGAAATTACACAATTCATATTTTGTAGTTCATACATGCATATGTATTTTGTTCTTACCAAAACAGTGGAAACAAACTCAACTCATTTTTATTTCACTTCTTTGTGTGCTCACATTCTACCAACACTCTCCACCACTGGTTTACTGATGAGTAAGAAAAGACAAGAAAAGGAACTGTGGGTTGCCCTTTCTTTCTACATCATTGTTTTTAGCCTAAGTGGTTGACTAATAGCATGAATGTAACTCAAGTGTATGATAGAGTTCCTGTATTGTTCGTGTTTCTTAGAACACCATTGCCTTCTTTCTGCATTCGAAGCAAGTTCTGTTTGAGTGGAAAACCTGGCCTCTTGGGGTTGTCAGAGACCCTGCTTACTCAGTCATAAACATTACACACTTACTTTATACTCGCTTTGAGTCTCACTGAACTCTGATGCATCGTGGGCCCACCAGAAGGACGTGCACATGGGCACTGCGTATGCTCCATGCGACTGTGGTAAGGAACTGCAGACAAGCACATTTTGAACACTCTTCTGCTCCCTTGTGTGCCCCATTGTCCCGTCAGACTCCACTTACAAGACACAAGTTCAAAGATAAAATTATTAAAAATATCAAGATGGCAAGAAGAGCATTATAACAAGTGTGGGGTCCTTCTGAACATGAGACCTTGTGCAACTGCCCAGGTTTCATGCCCGTGAAGCCAGCCCTGCTTATCAGGTGTGCTCAGAACACAGGGATCTTTAAAAACACTGTCTTCCCGGTGATCTGCTTCCCATGGCAAGAACACTGGAGTTCAGGGAGTACATATTGCTCTTTGTGGTAAGGGTACTATTGATGTGAAAAGATTAAAAAGGAAAACAAATCATTCTAATTCAGCATTTCTTGCCAAAGAAATAAACCAGAATTCCCTGTGTACTCTATGTATCTATTTAGCAAAGGAATGGATGTAAAGTTAAATTCTGGGTGCATTTCCTTTACATTCTGTTGAGTTCACAGGATGGAAGGAAACATCCCATCCTCAGGCCATAGAGTCTTGAATCTCTCCTTCCTTCCTAGTGTGGGAATCGACCTTGGCCTTTAGGTCTGTTACTTTCCTTTGCTTGGTAGAATTATCTAGGGCTCCTGAGTTCTTTAGGAGTTCTGCTAATTGATTATGTGTCCTTCTCCAATTCTTGAAGGTTCATGTTGCTTTTTGCTGTGGTGAGTTTCTACACCAGAGGTACTTCCAAGGAATTGGTCTCCACCTAAAGGGAAAGGAGTTCAGAGACCGTACCTGGGTGGTTGTTAAAGTGGAAATCACAAACTGCTATTCCTTCTTTCTGTGTGTGTGTGAGGAAGATTCCCCCTGAGCTAACATCTGTTGCCAATCTTCCTCTTTTTGCTTGAGGAAGATTGTCGCTGAGCTAACATTTGTGCCAAGCATCCTCTATTTTATGTGGGATGCCACCACAGTGTGGCTTGACAAGCAGTACTAGGTTCACACCTGGGACCTGAACCTGTGAACCCCGGGATGCTGAAGCAGAGCAGATGAACTTAAGAACTATCCCACCAGGCTAGCCCCTATTCCTTCTTTTAACAAACACCCAAGGGGCAGCCCCGTGGCCGAGTGGTTAAGTTTGCATGCTCCACTTCAGCAGCCCAGGGATTCACCTATTCAGATCCTGGGCGCTGACACGGCGCCGCTCATCAGGCCGTGCTGAGGCGGCGCCCCGCATAACACAACCAGAGGCACTGACAACTAGAATATATTACTATGTACAGGGGGGCTTTGGGGAGAAGAAGAAAAAAAAAGGAGATTGGCAACAGTTGTTAGCTCAGATGCCAACCATTAAAAAAAAACAAACACCCAAGATTTACGGGAGCTCATTGCAAGGGAAGTAAATTACCACTTGTTATTGGGTGTTGCAGATGTTTCGATATTGCTATTTTTCTTTTGATTTTTTTGTCATCATACAGAAATTCATCATTCATTGTCACATTCATAAAAATTTCCATCATAGATTCTGAGTTTTACATCTGCTGAGAAGTCTTTGTCATTCCAACATTTTAAATACAATTGCCCATGTTTTCTTTTAGTACTTCTGAGAGGCTCATATGATTTTTATGTGACATTTTTATCTGCTGCATGTAATATTGAACTACTCTCATTTTTTATAAGGGACTCCCTTGAAAAATTATATATTACTTAATATACTGTTGAATTGTATTTGTTAATATTTTACTTAAGATTATTCAAGATATTTATTTAAGATTGCTTAAGATTGTCTATTTCCAGAATATATCTTTTCTCTGGGAACTGATTTCCCCTAAACTTCTCATTTCCTGTGATTGCATCTTACTCATTGTAATGATTTTTTTTCTTTTATTTCTAATCCTTTCCTAAGTTCTGTCGCCCCATTTTCTAAGTTTTCCCAATTCTGGTTTACTTTGCTTTTTTTTTTCCTTCTATCATTTTTAATGCATTTTAGGTCATTTTGAAATGGTAAATTATATCTTAATCTGTTTTGTGGGCATGTCTTTCTGGCACACTTTCATTTTCTAGTAGGATGTAATTCAGATCCTCATTTTCTTATTTTTGTGTATTAACATTTTGTGGGATTCTCTTTTTTTTTTTTTTTTTTTGCTCATTTTTGTAGGTAATTCATGTTCCTTAACTTCTAGATTAAGTATAGCTCCACATAGCTTTTCTAACTTTACAGAGCTCCCTTTTCTCTTGTTGTCATCTAAGGTTCACTGGGCCAGCCCTGGTGGCCTAGTGGTTAAGCTCAGCATGCTCCACTTGGGCAGCTCGGGTTCACTTCCCTGGCCCAGACCTACACCACTCATCACTGGCCATGCTGTGGCGGCAGCTCACATACAAAAAGAGGAAGATTGGCAACAGATGTTAGCTCAGGGCAAATCTTCCTAAGGGAAAAAAAAAGTATGTTGGCTTGATTTCTGAAAGTTCCTGTCTTTTTTCCCCTCCCCCACCTGTGTCTGGACCGTCTCTTTCTTCCTCTCTACTGACCCTATCTGGATCAGTTTTGGTTTCTTTCCATTAGTTTCTCCTCACTGTGGGGGGCTCTTCTGGGAGGGAACCATGGCTCACAGTTTTGAGAATTCACAGGGTCTAGTCTGCTCCATTCCCTTCTGACTGCATGGAAGACTACTTTCACTTGCCTACGACTGGATGGGCAAAACTCTCTCAGTTTCATATGTTTTTCTCAAATTTACCTGCTGTTATTTTCAGTTGGCTCTTTTGGGATTCTCCTGTCATCAGACTTCAGATGCCTCTGGATTCCCTCTTCTTCCTACAGAAATGTTTATAACATGCAGGTCTTACAGCTAATGGTAGTTTGTTCTACCAGCTTATATTTTGGGATTTGTGGTCATACCTTGTCACCCAGATTTGTTGTATCATCTGTACATGGGTCTTTGGTTTTGTGATATAATTACTCTGTGCAATTTTTATGTGAGGATTCAAAATTTCTGCCACCATGGCCGTGATTTCCCACAATTCATACCTTATTCTTATAAGATAGTTTTGCTTGGTACTCAATTTTAACAGGATGATGATTTTTTCTTAGTATTTTGTAGAAATCATTCCAGTGTCTTCTGATTTCCATTGTTGCTAATGGGAAGTTGCTGACAGTCTAATTATGCTTCCTTCATAGATGATCTCTATTTTCTCTCCAGCTGCTGTAAGGTCCTCTCCTTGTCTTTGCTGTTCTTCAACATCACTAGAAGTAGGTTTTTAACTTTACTTTGCCTCTTAAATTGGAGAACTGATGTTTCTAATCTACCCTAGGAAAGTTCTCACCCTCCGCCCCATTCTCTTAGTATTGTCTCTAGGAGAATTCCAATGAAAAGTGTGTTTGAACTTCAATCTCTCTCTCTCTCTCTCTCTCTCTCATTTAGAAAAATAATCTTTCATGTTTCCTATAGTTTACTTACTTTCTCCTCAGTAGTGTCTTATCAGTTGCTTAATCATCAGTTAAATCTTCAATTTTAGTTATATTTTGCATTTCTTTTTTAAATTTACCTGGTCATTTTTGATAGTCACTTGTTTATTTGTAACACTTCTAGTTCTCTCTTTTGATTCTTAAACACTAAAACTACACTTTTTTGTATACACTTTCTTGTCATTTCATTATCCTTTCATATCTTTCATATGCTATTCGGTAGACTGCAGTTAGTTGACTCTTAGTCATATGTGGTTTGTGTCCTCATGTATTTGTTTTATTTTATTATAAGTTTATTTGTGGTTGGAATTTAACTGTGGGAATCCTGCAAGGCCAGGACTGAGATTATTTCTCCTGGGTACTATGGAGCCATACCAACCTAAAAATTTCTTGATTAATTTCTTGAATTGGAGTTCTCAGACTGAGGGAGCGTAAATTCAAATTGCAAGACTGTATCAGAGCAAGGCCATGATTACAAGTTATTATCAAATACCAATAATTTTAATTCTATTGAATTTTTGCCCAGTACCATCAGCAACAGAACGATTTTCTGATTTGCCCATTTTGTCAGCATGCAGATTTTTCTAACTTCACCTTTTCTACTGAAGACATAGGCTCTGGGGATGCACAGCCTTTAGTGAGTCTCAAGTTCAGCTGTGGCACTTGATCAGTTTCAAATCTTACTTATCAGCGGGGCTCTAAACCAGAAAATCTATTTCTGGCTTGAGCAGATTTCCAGGACAGCTCAAACTTCTGTGTTTGCTCACCACTCATGTTTCAGCTCTCTGTTTTTTGTTTCTTTCTTTCTTTTTTTTTTTTTTTGGCTTCCTTTATTTATTTATTTTTGAGCTTAGCAATGAATTTAGAAGGACATGTACTGTAATTTATCTAGTGTTAGGGTACTTTGTGGTGGAAGGGAAATTCATTGTGTCTAATCTTATTTAACCGCCAGACATAGAAATATCATAGTGTCTGTTTTTCAAATTGGATTCCATAGCAAGTTTATTTGTTAACTTTACAAAGAAAGCTCTGTTGTATATTTGGGGTTTTTTCTTGGTTATTTTTAAATTGATTTTTACTTTTTATCAAGTGATGAATGCACCTTAAAAGTCAAATTGTACTAAAAGTCAAAACAAAAACAGCAGCAATTTCTTGTTCCCTACCTTCTTCCACCTCCAGCTGTGCTTTCCACAGGCTACCACTTAAAACTCTTTTAGCTATTTCTTGTAGTCTTTATCTGTATACGTTAAGTAACACGCTTTAGTCGATATGTCTTGATTTATCCATTTTAGACATTACATATTGTCCTCTTGAAAAGAAGTTGAGAATCTAGCTTTTACCATCTTTCTCCTCTTCCTAATGTAGCTATACCCCAATATTTAGGTAAATCAATGCTCAGTATTTTCATCATTATGACTAAGTAAATACTGTTCATTATTGTGTCAAGTGGTATGCTCATTATGTTTTCTTGTACAACTTTGTGTTCCTCATGCAAGCAATATTTTTCTAATTTTTTTACTAACCTGGTTTCTTATGTATCTTAATCTCTCACACCTCTTTCCAACATAAAAATCATCAGTCATTTTCATCTGTCCCCTGAAGACCTCACTCAGAATCCTCCAACCTCCTACTGAATATGGACTATTTCTTTTTTAGACCTGATACCCAGCTACCATTCAGGGACGTTCGTTCAGTGAACTCTTGTATTCAAACCCTAAGCTTTCTCTTTCCTTGTTCATTTTTCCCTCTAGTGGCTTCCTGACAAAGTGTGCGAGGGAGGTAAGTTTCTTGAGACTTTTCATGTCTGAAAATATTTTTATTCCTCTCTTACTCATGATTAATTGTCAAAGTAGAGAATTTTAGGTTGGAATCACTTTCGGTCAGAATTTTGAAAGCATTCTTCACTGGAATCAAGGCCTCCAGGGCTGTTGAGAAGTCCTGAGCCTTTCTGATTTCCTCATCCTTGCATGTGTGTTGTCTTTTCTCCTGACACGCTTTAAATGTTCTCTTTTTCTCTACAGGTCTCTGAAATATCCTGTACACGTGACTCACTGTGGTTCCTTTCCATTTATTACTCATGGTTCTTGATGTTCTCTCTCAATTTAGGAGCTCTGTCTTTTAGTTCTGAGTAGTACTATAGAATACAGTTATAAAATTATTTCTTCATCATCTCTCCTCTCTCTCTTTCTGGAAGACCCACTTAAAGGTGTTCTTGGCCCAAACCTCTAATTGTCTAATATTTTCTTTGATCCATCTGTTTGTCCTTTGTTCCACTGTCAGAGGGATTTTTTTAAGGTTTATTTTCCAACCTATCTATTAAAGTTTGATTTTGGTAGTTCATTCTTAATTCTAAGAGCGCTTTCTTGTGCTCTGCTGTTCAATTTTAATGATATTCTGTTCATGTTTCAAATAGGCAGTATTTTTGTTACTTAAAAAGGTATTAAATACAAGTAGTTTCTTTTTCTTTTTTATTTAAAGTTTTCTTCAGCTTCCTTTATTGTCTCTGTTTCCCCTGAGTGCTATTTTTCCTTCTTTCTTTGAGTCTTTGTCTTTCATGCTGGAGTGTTTTCAGTGTATGGTGATCTTTGGAATTCTGTTCAAGAGTAAGGCCTCAAATATTTGGAGGCTCTGTGTAGGCATGTGTGTATTTCACTCCAGGGTGGTTGTGTGGTGAGCTTCTTTTTGTGGGAGACACTCACATATCTGTACCTGGAGGTCTTTTCAGGATGCTTCAGTTTTCCTAGAGAAAGACCCAACAACCAGAATGCCTACATAATTTACAGAGCCTAGTGCAAAAAGAAAATGTTGAGCTCCTTGGTCAAAAGTCAGGAAAAAATTCAGTTAGAGGTACTAAAACATAAATACTTTTTCTTTAAAAATATTTTATTATTCATAACAGATAATAGAGGTAATAGTGATAGAGATACAATAACAAAGTTACAAATTGCAAAAAGATAACATTTTTGGTGTCATAATTTTATTTACAATAAATTATAATGCTTTATTAATGTGATTTCTTGATTGATCAACAGATTTTTCTGGCTTGCTTTTCTACAAATTTACTTATTAGGTTACGGAAATTTATATTTTTAGAAACTTCATTTTCATTCTATGTAATAGAAAGTGATGTCAGTTGTTATTGGTAAATGCAAGATCTCAAATAACCTCCAATAGAGAAGATAACATGAGCCAAGACAAAAAGGTGGGGGTGAGGAGATTAATAAAATAAAAGAACGGGCAAGTCAGGTAGGTAGAACCTACATCAAGAAGAGTCTTAAATGTCAGGCAAGGGAGCTTCATCTAATGTGTAGTTGATGGCTTTTAAACAGGAGGAGAATGGAAAAAGGAAAGAAATACTTTCTGACTACATGTTATTAACAAGCATAGTTACTTTACATCTTTAACTACCATGTAATAGCCTCACAACACAAGTAATATCTCCATCTTAGAAATGAAAAACCAAGGCTCAGAGAATGAACTTTGCATTGGTCCCACAGCTAGAAAATGGCAGAACTCGGATATGAATGCTGATATATCTGATTCAAGGGCCTGGTTCCTTCAATTACATGAATGGTGTTGTATTTCAGGAATGGTACTTTGGTACCCATCTGCCTACTGACAATGATGGAAAGGAAAAATACTTGAAATGAGGACCCAATTAAGGTTTTAATAATTGAGCTGAAAGAAAATGATAGTAACAAGGAAAAGAGAACAGAGAAAGATGCTTCAAGAGACGCTGCAGAAGCAGATTCAATAGGACCTAGTGACTGATCAGATGCAGGCTGGTAAAAAACGATAGCAATTAAAGATTTCTTAGTAATCTTGAGCATGACTCAAGGTAATTCCACCAATATCTAATGAACCAATGAAGAAAGATGCAAAAGATCAAATTTTGATGTCAAGGTGATTGCTTGTTGAGTTGGAAGTCACGACAGGACATCCAAGTAGAAATGTCTGGTGGGCATAGTAAAGTGTGGGTGTAGAAAGGGGAAGAGAAAAGTGCTAAAGATGTATGTTTAGAAGCCATTCATAGAGAGCCAAAGTCACAAGAAGTGATGAGATCAGAAAGGGAGAGTGTGTAGAAAGCAGAAGTGCCAAGCACAAAACTATAAGGAAGGAGAAAATTTAGAGCACAGAAGCTGTGAATCGAAGAAGGAGGAGGAGCAAACAGAGATGTAGAAGTATTCTCAGACAGCAAGGGTTCAAAACTCATCAGACTGGGGTGGTCAGTATCAAATGTGTCCAAGAGGAGGTAGGAGAATAAAAATGAGAAACAAGATCGGACTGGAGATGTGTTATAATTGACGATCTTTGTGGAATTAATTTCAGACGCGAGGTGGGACCAGAATTGGGGAGTGAGTAGGAAGAGAATGCGGAAAATTTTTCTAGAAATAATGAAAGGAAGAAATGTAAAAATACAGGAAATCTAGAAGTAAAAAACAGAATATTCAGGCCACAGTCTAGTCCCTTCGTTTTACAGATGAGGAAACCAGAGCCCCGAGAGGTTGACCAGTATCTTTACTTAACCTGGTTAACGACAGAGCTTAGACAGAAAACCAGTGAAGATGAAACGGTAACTCAGGAAGTTACATCAAGGGAAGACATTCTGTCTCCAAAGAAGAGTCCTTCCAATTCCTCAATTTTCATTTAGGACCTGGCCTCCTTCCTCTGGTACCAAGAGCCCATGGTCTTGAAATTATTTTCAACATCCCTGAAAGAAAGATCATATTATCCATAGACAACCATGACTATGATGCCTCACTTGCTGGAGAAAATGCAATGCTGTTGGTCTGAGCAAGAGAGAGAGAAGTCTGTCTGTCACACTTTTTTATTCTTGTAGGAATTTTAGAGTACTGCAGCCTGGAAGGCAGGAAGGATTACTCATACTGCATTTGAAATACATCACTATAATAATCTCCGTAATACTGTCTCATTTCAGAGATAACAAATAACTCCAAGGTAACTATCCACCTACAGAAGTAGACACAGTAGGGTAAAGATATTCATTAAAAAAAAAAATCACCCAATTATGAATAATTCATGATGAGCTGGCAAACACCATTTTGCTATGGGTAGCAAAGTTCATCAAGAAACACCCTGATGAAGTGTATATAAAGACAAACTGAACTTTTTGAGTAGGACATTTGCCATCAGAGCTTTCCTCCAGGAGCAAGCATTCCAGTCTGGATACCATGTCTGTGCGCTTTTCTTCCGCATCCAGACGCCTTGGCTCTTGCGGGGCAGCCGGCTCTGTGCGGCTCTCTAGTGGGGGAGCAGGCTTTGGGGCTGGAAACACAGGCCATCTGCCAGGCATTGGAAGCGGCTTCTCTTGCGCCTTTGGGGGCAGCTCATCTGCAGGTGGCTATGGCGGGGGGTTGGGCGGGGGAAGCGCTTCCTGTGCTGCCTTCACTGGGAGTGAACATGGCCTCCTATCTGGCAATGAGAAGGTGACTATGCAGAACCTCAACGACCGCTTGGCCTCCTACCTGGAGAATGTGCGTGCTCTGGAGGAGGCCAATGCTGACCTGGAGCAGAAGATCAAGGGCTGGTATGAGAAATTTGGGCCTGGCTCTTGCCGTGGTCTTGATCATGACTACAGCAGATATTTTCCAATAATTGACGACCTTAGGAACCAGGTAAGCAGCACAAGGGCATAGGGTTAACACCCATAAGAGTATTTAGCCACCACATACGTACACACATGTATAAGCTATCACACACAGCAGAGCTTTGCTCTCAGCTTCTAATTTTTGGTAGTTCATTATTAATATTAAAAATAATTTTCACTAAAATTCTAATCTTTGAACATGGCTCACCCACCATCTGGTATGAGGTATACATGTTTACGCTTTCAGTAATATTAAAATATCAAAAACTACCCAATGTCTCAAACTATATATTTATAAGCTTTTATATAGAAAGAGTTTTTTACGGGTGGGGTAGAGAGAAAAAGAGGTCATACTTAAATTTCCCATTTTCAAAGGAATCATCTTATTATTGGAGACAGAATGCCAGAAATATTACTCTAATTTCATGGGGGACTTTATGTCAAGGAAATCTGAAATGCTGAAGTTTGAAATTTTTTAAAGTATTTTCTCACTCTTTAACTTTCCATTTTTCAGATAATTTCTGCAACTACAAGTAATGCCAATGTCATCCTGCAAAATGATAATGCAAGACTAACGGCTGATGACTTCAGACTGAAGTAAGTAAGCTGATGAGAAACCAAAAAAGTGAAGCATTTCCCTCTTTTATTCAGACTGTTTGAGGTCAGCTCAATTCTTTGTTTTCATTTGTTTTAAACCAAATGCATGTTAGAATGACCAGCTGAATCATATATTTTACTTGGGGAATCTGGGGACTAACACAAATGAATGTCAAGACCATGTGAAAGAGAATTTTAAGTGTCCCCATTCTCTTGGCTTCAAAGAAATTCATTCCTTGCATTACGGGTGATCTAACTGAAGTTTTCAGTATAATTTAACAGTTTGACCGCAAAGCTTAGTCTGAGTTTTATGACCCAGAAAGTGATCTGACTAATGCGCTGAAACTTTCAAATACTGTTCTCAGGTTTGAAAATGAACAAGCCCTTCACCAGAGCGTTGACGCGGACGTCAGCAGTTTGCGCAGAGTCCTCGACGAGCTGACTCTGTGCAGAACCGACCTAGAGATCCAGCTGGAAACGCTGAGCGAGGAGCTGGCTTACCTCAAAAAGAATCACGAGGAGGTAGATGTCCCGTCTCCCCCGATTTCACAATCCGCCTTCCTCCCAAAATTTGAAAATACATTTCAGAGGACAATTTATAAATTTAAATCCATATTCAAGAAGGAATTTGTCAGTTTCTCCATATGGTTTAGATTGTTTGAAATGTTTCTATTCATCCCCCTCAAAAAGAAACAAACCCTTTAAAAAAAAGTTTCAAACCATATGGATCATGTCTTTCTGGCTCCTTTAAAAATGTTCAGATCCCACCACGGTTAAACAAATTTCTTTCAGGAAATGAAGGCCCTGCAGTGTGCAGCTGGCGGTAACGTGAACGTGGAGATGAACGCGGCGCCCGGCGTGGACCTCACGCTTCTGCTGAACAACATGCGGGCCGAGTACGAAGCGCTCGCCGAGCAGAACCGCAGGGACGCGGAGGCCTGGTTCAACGAGAAGGTGATGTCACGCTGCGCGCGCTCACGCGGTGCTGGGTGCTGATGCGAGCCCTGCCCTAACGCGCCTCCCGCCGTTTCAGAGCGCCTCGCTGCAGCAGCAGATTTCTGACGATGCTGGTGCCACCAGCTCAGCTCGGAATGAACTTACTGAGATGAAACGCACTCTTCAAACCCTGGAGATTGAACTTCAGTCCCTCTTAGCAACGGTAAGAAAAAATTACAAAAAAAGATTGACTTTAGAAATTGAGAAAAAATTTAAAGAGGGTTTTCTGCTGCATGATAGTGCTTGTTTCTGCTACTATCCATTCATTATTATGCTTGAAATAAGACACATTTGCATTTTGCACAGTAGAATCCTCTTTGCCTGAAAATTATAGCTAGGTGCTAATAATTCTGAAACATTCGAAATTAGCAAGTACAATTATTTTGAGGTACTGGAAAAACAAAATAGTTTCTACCCTGAATCTTCTCTCTCAAGTCAAAAGATCAAAAACTACTGTCCATGGAGGGCAAAAATACGTTTGCGCCCCTCCTGGCTTCTTCATCTAGCATTCCTTTTGGCTACTTAATTAAGAGCACTTACAAGTTCCTTTTGAAGTGGCATTAACAAGCAAAATAGAGGCCTGAAGCTTGCCTATAAAGTTAAACATACGTGATGGCCGGAATAACCTTTTTCATTAAGGGTTTGCACTAACCCACATGAGTCCACAGGAAGCCTGGGGCTTGGGCAGGGCAGAGTTTATAATTCATGTCCTTATTTCCGAAAGAAGAATCTGAGATTCAAAGAAGTTAAACAATTTTCCCAGAGACCCACAGATGGACATGAAAGAATTAGAACTTCTCTCCAAACTTTCTAACTCCCCAAGTCTATACTTTTTCCACTATGGTTAGTAATCCTCCAGAGTTTATCCACAAAAGAGGCTATGAATGTATATAAAATTAAGACTTTATATAAAAATTCTTGCAGAGGGGCCGGCCCGGTGGCACAGTGGTTAAGTGCGTATGTTCCACTTCGGCTGCCCGGGATTCACCAGTTCTGATCCCGAGTGCGGACATGGCATCGCTTGGTAAAGCCATGCTATGGTAGGCGTCCCACATATAAAGTAGAGGAAGATGGGCACGGATGTTAGCTCAGGGCCAGTCTTCCTCAGCAAAAAGAGGAGGATTGGCAGCAGTTAGCTCAGGGCTAATCTTCCTCAAAAAAAGGAAAAAATTCTTGCAGAGGAAAGCATAAGACACTCTCATCTTCATTCGTGTAAAATGACAGCAAGCACCCCTCCGTGGGATAAACCCTATATGGACCCATTTGGAGTCACAAGCCAGTGAATCAAACTGTTTAAAGCCTAAAAAGGTCATCCTTTTCTTCGGGTCATTCTACCTCTGGAAAGTTTATGCAGCTCGCTACAGGGTTATTTTTTAATAACCCTGTATTTAATAGAAGACCTATAATCCTCATGAGACAAGGCTGTCACATGATTAGCAATGAAGTGGCAAAGTGTAGGGGGACTTCTTTTCCTGGGGAAAGTGAAAATTTGTGCCGGACTCTATAGACATGGGCTATATTGGTGAGGGGGAGGGATCTTCAGACTGTGCCCCAGAGGAAACAACCTCAGCTTTGCTAAGACTCCTGGGCATATGAGTAACATTCACCACCAACTGTGTTATCTCAAATAGAAAAATCATATGACATCCAATAAAGGCAACAATTAATATTGAACGAGTGGAATCTTTCGGGTAAATACAGTTATTTGCGTTATGTAAAGATAACGCTCTTAAATACCTCTTAAGTGCTTTGCCTTATTCTAAAACAAAACATTTTCTACTAAACTATCTCTTACTGATCCACAGAAACACTCCCTGGAGTGCTCCTTGACAGAAACCGAAGGCAACTACTGTGCTCAGCTCGCCCAGATCCAGGTTCAGATCGGGGCCCTGGAGGAGCAGCTGCACCAGGTCAGAACTGAGACGGAGGGCCAGAAGCTGGAGTACGAGCAGCTCCTGGACATCAAGGTCCACCTGGAAAAAGAAATTGAGACCTACTGCCGCCTGATAGATGGAGAGGATGGGTAAGTGCTGCTTCCATTGAGAAAACAATTGATTTTAAGGTTATTAAACATTTTTTTAAATCAACTACAAAGTATCTGTGATCTACATCATGTGTACATAAAGCCCTTCTAGTGTTATTTAAGAATCCAATGATCTCCCATGTTAAATCGTTGTTTACCAGTTTCCTCAGCAAAACACAGAGTGGAATAGTTAATACAAGCTCTCTATATATTTACAGCTCTTGTGTCAAATCAAAAGGCTACGGAGGACCAGGAAATCAGATAAAAGGTAAAAACAAAAGCGGTGTTGAGCATCCAGTGTTTATTTGTGTGTGTTTAAAATGAAAAGTTAATTATTCCCCCTTTGTGAATCTGATAAATTCTAACAATTCACACGCGTCATTTTAGATTCATCTAAAACCACCGTGGTTAAAACAATTGTTGAAGAAATAGATCCTCGTGGCAAAGTTCTTTCCTCCAGAGTTCACACAATGGAAGAGAAATCTACCAAGGTCAACAACATGAAGAGTGAGCAGAGGGTGCCCTCCTGAACCCCGAAAGAATGGCCCCTAAATTAAAATATCAAATTGAAGCTAGGTTCCTAAATAAGGGCCTTCTTACTTTTCTGCCTTTCTTCCAGTGAATTAAGATGAACTATTTTTAGAATAGTAACATTTCTTTGGCTCTCTCTATGGTGGTGTTTCAATAAAATTTCTTCCTGTTGCAAGTCATCTTCACTGGTTCTGGCCAATCTTTGCATTTTAAACACATCCCCCCTATGGGAGCTGAATTTTGTTTTTAATTTCTTGTGTTTGATTCAATGATCTTCACAAGTTAGGAGTAAGTTTAACAGAAAAACTAGTTGGAATCCTTTTTCACATCTCTGTAAAATTTTAAATCTTTCTTCCTTCCTTCTGTAAATACTTATTAAGCACACACACTGCATGCTGGTAATGAGAATAAAACAATTAGTAGAATCTAATCCCTGAGTGCACCATGCTCATAGAAGTAGAAGTAAGAAATTAAAGAATCAGAAACATCCTAAAAATAAAGGAAAAAAACTATAAATGGTCATATTTGAAGGTAGAAGGGAAAAGAGAGATGTGGGGACTAGATAGGGAAAGTGGGGAACTCCACAATTTTAGGCCACAAAACAAGTCTTAACAAATTTAAGAAGATTGAAATCATATCAAGTATCTTTTCTGACAACAATAGTATGAAAATAGAAATCAATAATAGGAGGAAAATTCAAAAGTATGTAGAAATTAAACAACACACTCCTGAAAAACCAATGGTGAAAGAAGAAATCAAAAGGGAAATCAAAAAATATCTTGAGACAAATGAAAATGAAAATACAATATCCCAAAACCTATGAGATGCAGCAAAAGCAGTACTAAGAGGGAACTTTATAGTGATAACTGCCTACATTAAGAAAGAAGAAAGATCACAAATAAACAGTCTAGCTTTACACATCAAGAAACTAGAAAAAGAACAAATTGAACCCAAAATTAGCAGAAGGAAGGAAATAATAAAGACTAGAGCAGAATAAGTGAAATAGAGACCAGAAGAACAATAGAAACAATCAACGAAACAAAGAGTTGGTTTTTTGAAAAGATAAAATTGACAAATCTTTAGCCAGACTAATCAAGAAAAAAAGAGAGAAGACTCAAATATATAAAATTATAAATGAAAGCATAGACATCACAATTGACAGCAGAAATACAAAGAATCATATGAGAATACTAGAATATTTATATGTCAACATATTGGATAATCTAGGAAGAGATGGATAAATTCTTAGAAACATACAACCAACCAAGACTAAATAACGAAGAAGCAGAAAATCTGAACAGACCAACAACAAGTAAGGAGATTGAATGAGTAATCAAAAGCTCGCAACAAAGAAAAGCACAGCATCAGGTGGTTTCACTGGTGAATTCTACCAGTCAAAGAAAAATTAACACCAATTCTTCTCAAACTCTTCCCAAAAACTTGAAGAGGAGGGAACACTTCCAAACTCATTTTACAAGGCCAGCATCACTCTAATACCAATGCCAAACAAAGACACTACAAGAAAATAAAATTACAGGTCAATAACCCTGATGAACATAGATGCAAAAATCTTCAACAAGATTCTAGCAAACCAAATTAAAAGGATCATATACTGTGATCAAGGGAAATTTATCCCTGGGATGCAAGAGTGGTTCAACATACACAAATCAATAAATGTGATACACCACATTAACAAAAGGAAAGATAAAAATTGTATGATCATCTGAATAGATACAGAAAAAGCACTTGACAAAATTCAACACCTTTTCATGATTAAAAAAACACTCAACAAATTAGGTATAGAAAGAATGTACCTCAAGACAATAAAGGCTACTTATGGCAATCCCACAACTAATATCATACTCAATGGTGAAAAACTGAAAGCTTTTCTTCTATATCAGGATTGTTGCTGATATACAAGGATGTCCACTCTTGCCACTTTTATTCAATACAGTACTGGAAGTTTTAGCAAGAGCAATTAGGCAAGAAAAAGAAAGAAAAGTCACTCAAGTCAGAAAGGAAGAAGTGATACTGTCTCTATTTACAGATGACATAATCTTATGTACAGAACCATTGGGCCAGCCCTGGTGGCCTAGTGGTTAAGTTTGGCATGCTCTGCTTTGGCAGCCCACGTATGGTTCCCAGGCACGGACATACACCAATCATCAGTGGCCATGCTGTGGCAGGGCTCACATACAAAAAAGGAGGAAGATTGGCAACAGATATTAGCTCAGGGAAAATTTTCCTTAGCAAAAAGAGGGAGATTGGCAACAGATGTTAGCTCGGGGCAAATCTTCCTCAGCAAAGAAAAGGAAAAAAAACCCCAGAAAACCCTAAAGACTTCACAAAAGAACTGTTAGAATCAAAAAGCAAATTCAGCAAAATTTCAGGACACAAAATCAACATTTAAAAAGTCAGTTGCATTTCTATACTTAGAACAAGTTATCTAAACAGAAATTAAGAAAACAATCTCATTTACAAGAGCATCACAAAGAACCAAATACTTAGGAATAAACTTAACTGAGGAAGTGAGAGACTTGTACACTGAAAACTACAAAACACTGATGAACGAAATTAAAGCAGACACAAATAGATGGAAAGACATCCCATGTCCATGAATTGGAAGAATGAATATTGTTAATACATCCAAACTACCAAAGCGATCTACAGATTCAATGCAATCCCTATTGAAATCCCAATGGCATTTTTCACAGAAACTTAAAAAATAATCCTAAAATTCATGTGGAACCACAAAAGACCCTGAATAGCCAAAGCAATCTTGAGAAAGAACAAATCACAATTCCTGATTTGAAAATACATTACAAAACTACAGAAATTAAAACATTATAAAAGATATACAGTCAATAAACACGTGAAAAGATGGTGCATCACTAATCATTAGTGCAACGATTTGAAATGCAAATCAAAACTACAATCAGGGGGCCACCCATGGCCAAGTGGTTAAGTTCGCACACTCCACTCCAGCGGCCCACGCTTTCGCCAGTTCAGATCCTGGGCATGGACCAAGCACCACTCATCAAGCCATGCTGAGGCAGCACCCCACATGCCACAACTAGAAGGACCCACAACTAAAATATACAACTATGTACTGGGGGCCTTTGGGGAGAAGAAGGGAAAATAAAATCTTTTAAAAAAAAAAAACCTACAATCAGATACCACCTCACACCTGTTAAGATGGCTACTATGAAAAAAACAGAGAATAGCAAGTGTTGGTAAGGATGTGGACAAATCAGAACCTTGTGTACTGTTGGTGAGAGTGTAAAATGGTATAGGTGCTGTGGAAAACAAAATGGTAGTTCCTCAAAAAATTAAAAATATGATTACCATATGGTCCAGCAACTCCACTTTTGGGTAAATACTCAAAAGAATTGAAAGCAAGGTCTTGAAGATATATTTGTACACCCATGTTCACAGCAGCACTATTCACAATAACTAAAATGTGGAAACAACCCAAGTGATCATCGATGGATGAATGGAAAAGCAAAATGTGGTATATACATACAATAGAATATTATTCAACCTTTAAAAGAAGGAAATTCTGACATAGGGTACAACATGGATGAACTTTGAGGTCACTATGTTAAGTAAAATAAGCCAGTCACAGAAAGACAAATACTGATGACTCCACTTATATGAGGTACCTAGAGTAGTCAAATTCATAGAGACAGAAAGTAGAATGGTGGTTGCCAGGGCCTGAGGGAGGAGGAAATGGAGAATTATTACTTGATGGATGTAGAGTTTCAGTTTTACAAGATGAAAACAGTTATGGAGATGGATGGTGTTCGCACAATGTTATCAATTTATTTAATACCACTGCACTATACACTTAAAAAGGGTTAAGATGGTAATTTTATCTTCTGTGTATTTTACCACAATAAAAAAATTGGAAAAAAACAGTATGGTACTGGCATAAAGACAGACATAGACCAATGGAACAGACTAGAGAGCCCAGAAATAAACCCACCTGTACACAGTCAACTGATCAACAAGGGGTCCAAGGGTACATAGTGAGGGAAAGAGAGTCTTTCCACAAATGGTGCTGGGAAAACCGGATATTCACATGTAACAGGAATGAAATTGGATCCCTTTTGTACACTATACACAAAAATCAACTCAAAATGGATTAAAGACCTAAACATAAGACCTGAAACTGTAAAACTCCTCAAAGAAAACATAGAGGAAAGCTTCTTGACATTAGCCTTGGCAATGATTTCTTAGATTTGACACCAAAAGCAATGGGCAACAAAACCAAAAGTATATTTAGGGCTTTTTGACATAACTGCCAGGAAAAAATCAATAATAGTGATACCCAGCACTTACTATGTGCTAAACTCTAATCTAAGTATCATTTAATCCTCCCAACAATCCTATGAGGTAGGTACTATTATCACCCTTTTTTCACACATAAAAGAAACTGAGGCAGAGAGTGGTTGAATAATTTGCCCAAGGTCACACAGCTAATAACTGCAGTTGCTGGAATGCTAACCCAGCAGTCTGGCTCAGAGTCTGTGTGCTTAACAACATAATACCATGCTAGTAAGAACCTTCTTTTTGGCAAGAAAAGGGATTTTAAAAACTAAGTGCATTCTACCTCCACTCAGGCTAAGGCTAAGCAGTCATCAGAGACTCCTTCCCAAACCAGCCATTTTGTGGGAAGAATGCACACACCAGAATCTGATTCTTAGAAAAAACTAAGAATCTAGTGACAAAACAAACCACATCCATGTTCAGGAAAAATACTTTCTAAACTTGGCTAGCAGGAATGTACAATGTGAATTCAACCAACGGCAAAAGATACTGAAGCACGTTTGAAACTAAATACTAAATTCATCAGGGGAAAAATTAGTGTATGATCATTAGAATAAGATGATGTAATGAAAACCTGTATCCTGAGATAAGCAGACATTAACAGTGCGTATCTTAAAGTTTAATTCAATTCAATTGTTTTTGAGTACCTACAGTATACACATTATATAACGAACGTTCTAATACCTAATAGATTCTCAAGAAATGATATGCAGCTGAATCTGTGTTTCTTACCATGAATAAAATGACTCTCAGGGAAGAAACATACAGGTAGCAATGGCCTAGAAAATTTGCTAAGTCTATCCCTCACTCCCTGAAAGGATTAAAGTATACATAAACTTCTGTAGTAAGTATTAGTTTAGAGGAAATCTATGATCAAGAAAATTCAAGGGGCCAGTCCGGTGGCGCAGCGGTTAAGTTCGCACATTCCACTTCTTGGCGGCCCAGGGTTCACCGATTCGGATCCCGGGTGTGGACGTGACACCGTTTGGCACGCCATGCTGTGGTAGGTGTCCCACGTATAAAGTAGAGGAAGATGGGCACAGATGTTAGCTCAGGGCCAGTCTTCCTCAGCAAAAAGGGGAGGATTGGCAGTAGTTAGCTCAGGACTAATCTTCCTCAAAAAAAAAAAGAAAAAAGAAAATTCAAGAGATCTGCCCTTGTAAGTAAATAGACAACAATGTTTCAAGAAAGAGTTAAGCATCATGCATTCCAGTTCTGCTTTGATATAGAAATGCTTTGTGATCTGTGTTGCCACTTAGCTTCAGGGCCAAGTCATCTCCAAAATGGTTCTAATAATATGTGCTTAACTTATTTCACAAAAGATTATAAGTTAATGAGCATTTATAAAATATCTAGAGATATGTTAATAATACTTTGCAGTCTCATAATACCTCTTATCCAAGAAACTCAAGACTTATAAACTATTACGCTGACAACATATACTCTATTTTTCTTGTTTTATTCATGGGAAACAGGGGTGAAAGATTAAAATTTTGACCAAGTCACAACAAAATCAGCAAGAAGTCTCTGAATATGAGCTGCGCTTCTTAACATATCACACATTGTTCTAAATATGTGCCAACATTGTCTGAATTACAGTTTCATATGAATTATCTCAAAATATTTTTGGTCAAAAATCCAAGCGTTCTGATCCATCAAATATTCCATATCTTTAGGGGCAATAATGTTGGATGTTTTTCTAAGTATTCAATATTCACAACATTGAAAAATCTCATTCAGAAAAACTTATTGTTTCAAAACCATAATCAGTTAACCAATCAATTTGTACCATTATAAGTGATAGAGACCTGACTCTGTCTGACATGTCCATTTTATTATAATAATTTAAATAATTAACATTTATAAAATGTCTGTGCCCTTCAGACTGTTTTATAGTCATTAATTACTGGAACTTCTCAACATTCATTTGAGACTGTTCAACATTATTATTTTCGTCTGCTCAATAGGGAAATGAAGCACAACCAGACGGGATAATTTCCCACGGGCATCAAGGCACGAGAATGAAGAGTCTGCTCACCCATGACAGCTAATCTGCTATGCAGAGAACCATAATTATTGGTTTTCTAGGTAGTGATGAAAACACCCCTCTCCTTCATATATTTTGCTCTCCACTTATCAATATGAAACTCGCTTCTCAAAGTAATTCATAATGTCTTAAACACATAGAGTTAAACTAAAAGGCAGTAAACAATATTTTTGAGGTAGGGACATGAACAACTTGGAGACTCAGAAGTTCTTTAAATGGACATTCTGCTCCTCCACTAAACCAAGAAATCTCAATACAAATGATTTTCTGTCAATGTCGCGTATTCACTAATTTTAGTTAAATTGATGAGCAAAGTACTACAGAACTTCTATTTCAGTTTTCAATTTTAAAAATCCACTGAAGAACTCCCACCACAAAAGGATCGCTATATATTGAGAGTATGTGATTTTAATAAGAAAACACTCAATAAAGCATGAATAATAGAGATAGTCCATAAGCATTTCCAGGACAAAAGCAGTAGACATTTCTCATTTGAATTATTAATCCTTTGTTATATACGGGGGAAACAAGTAGAATCTATTCCAGAGGTTAAAAAGATGTACATTTACTCATATTTAATCTTGAGCTTGGACACTATGATTTAGTATTGCTCCACCTGGCACCCTTTTCATATACAAAGATATCCTTGGGCAGCTTTCCACCTGCAGACTGGACACTATTAACAATCACCCAATTATGAAAAACAACAATTAGGGTACGAGTAACATTTTATGACTGATTGGCAGAGTTAAGACTGAAATGACCTACTGAATCCTATAAAAGGCCAATGGAGCTGACTTCTACGGGGCGGTGTGCTTTGGCTTTGCTCCTTTCTGAGAAAGGGTCACTCAGCTCTCGTGTCGCCATGTCTTTCCGACTTTCTAGCGGATCCAGGCGGATCTGCTCGCAAGCTGGCTCTGGTCGTCTGTCTGGTGGAGGAACAGGCTTCGGGGCTGGCAATACACACGGTGGGTTGGGAGCAGGAGGCAGCTTTCCTGGTGCTCTTGGCAGTGCTTCTTCTGTAGGAGCTTTCAGTAGTAGTGGTGGAGGGTTGGGAAGCGGCGTCTGTGCTGGTTTTCTTGGAAATGAACATGGCCTCCTCTCTGGAAATGGAAAGGTGACCATGCAGAACCTCAATGGCCGCCTGGCATCCTACCTGGACCACGTGCGAGCTCTGGAGGAAGTAAACGCAGACCTGGAGCAGAAAATCAACGGCTGGCATGAGGAATACGGGCCTGGCTCTCGCCGGGAACTCGCTCACGACCACAGTAGATACTTGTCAGTCGTTGAAGATCTTAAAAGGCAGGTAAGAAATACGGATTCGTGTACTGTTGCCACAGACTTTGCATGTGCATAACCTAAAAAAGACAAAATACAAATTGGGCTTACCAAATTTACATGATAGAGAATTGGCTCATTCTGTTTCCCAGTGCTTAGGACAGTACCTGTGAATAAAACTTGGTAGAATTAATTAATTAATGAAAGAGAATTAGTTTCAAAACAGACATAATCGCTTTGTTGATCTTATTCTCAGCTCATACTTTTTGATGAAGAGTGGTGAAAGTACCCATAATTGAAAAAGCTTACACTTTGGCTCTTAAGCTCTGGACATTTATTATCTGAAGAAAATCCAGATTCCTTTACTACAGAAAAATAAGATACCAAAATAGATGTTTGACAGGTTAAGAAAATAAGACTCAAATCTGGAGCCTCCCTTGACTTTTGATATTTAACATTTTGCATAATCTACCCTATTTAGATTATTTCTGTGACCGCCTGTAACGCCAGCATTGTTCTACAAAATGACAATGCCAGACTGACCGCTGATGACTTCAGGCTGAAGTAGGTGAAAATAATTAATTATAGTAAAGGTAAAAATACCACAATTGGAGTCAACAACACATCTTTTGCTTTAAAAACCAACACGTTTTCATAAAGTCAGACTTGGTCACTGAAGAAATTAAATTAAATATGCCCTTATAAAAAGAGCTATCATAATTTTTTTTTTTTTTTTGCTAAGGAAGATTTGCCCTGAGCTAACACATGTTGCCAGTCTTCCTCTATTTTGTATGTGAGCCGCTGCCACAACATGGCCACTGACAAGTGATGTAGGTCCACACCAGGAACTGAACCCAGGTCCCCAAAGCAGAGTGTGCAGAATTTAACCAGTAGGCCACTGAGGCTGGTTTAAACAGTACTTTTACTCAAGTGTTAAGCACATTGGATGACAAAAATCAATTCTGAAGAAACAACTCCCCCAAAATAAAATTCATAAACCAATAGGTTTTCCAAAGCATTTCATCACTTTGCCATCGCAGGAAGGTTCAGAAGTGTGTACAGAGCATCATATCTTTCAGTGTATGACATGTCTGAAAAAGTTATGCTTTGCACCTGCCTACAATTACAATTCTCGAGCATCTTAATCACCTTTCAGGTATGAAAATGAGCTTGCTCTGCACCAGAGCGTTGAGGCCGACATCAACAGTCTTCACAGAGTTATGGATGAGCTGACCCTTTGTACAACCGACCTGGAGATACAGTGTGAGGCACTCAGTGACGAACTTACGTACCTCAAAAAAAGTCACGAGGAGGTAAGAAACCCTGCAGGGTGGCTTCCTGTGGTATCTGGTGTCCTTCCTCAAGGCCACTGTTCATTTCACAGCAGAGTGTGAATATCAACCAAAATTCTACGTTGAGTATTGAAACTGGTCCCTTTTCCAGGAAATGAAAGTCCTGCAGTGTGCAGCTGGGGGGAACGTGAATGTGGAGATGAATGCAGCCCCAGGAGTGGACCTCACCGTTCTGTTGAACCACATGAGGGCCGGGTACGAGGACTTGGCTGAGCAGAACCGCAGAGACGCTGAGGCCTGGTTTAATGAGAAGGTACATTTGTGGAAATCACACACCAAGGGCTTGTTCAGTGGACCGCGGAGCTGGTGGCTAACCCTTCTGACAATTATGCTGCAGAGCACTTCGCTGCAACAGCAGATTTATGACGATGCAGGAGCAGCCACGGCAGCCAGAAATGAGCTGACAGAACTGAAACGCAGTCTGCAAACCCTGGAAATAGAACTTCAGTCCCTCATGGCCAAGGTTTGTAGGAGTCGCCATTGATTTGACTGTGTGTGTATAAGTAAATACATACATACAGCTAACTATATATATCTAAGTATATGT
Source organism: Equus asinus (assembly GCF_041296235.1). Taxonomy (NCBI): domain Eukaryota; kingdom Metazoa; phylum Chordata; class Mammalia; order Perissodactyla; family Equidae; genus Equus; species Equus asinus. Next base: position 40,356,330 of record NC_091802.1, on the reverse strand, counting down.
AACTAATTATATATAACGAAAACAGAAAATATATTAAATACGTGTAAACATATTAAATATGTATCAAGAATTTTGTCCATAAACATTACTTCTGACTCACCAATCCCAAAACTTGAAAAAAATTTTTTTCAGTGTAGAGAAAATGGTTTTTTTAAGCCTTGCTGATGCTGGTTTTCAACTGACATGACTTAGACCTCGCACAAATATTTCTTTCCACCTGGAGAATGTTTAAAATAGGAACATGTCATCTATCTTTTACACATGCAAGCTTTGCTTTGTTCTTTCAGAAACATTCCTATGAAGGCTCCTTGGCCGAGACCGAGGGGAATTGCTGCCTTCAGCTCCAGCAAATCCAGGATCAGATTGGCATGATGGAGGAACAGCTACAACAGATTCGAACAGAGACAGAAGGCCAGAAGCTGGAGTACGAACAGCTTCTAGACATCAAAATATTTTTAGAAAAAGAAATTGAAACTTATTGCAAATTGATAGATGGAGAAGAAAGGTAAATATTAACTTGAGAAAAAAATTAATCTCACATCAACTAGGTTTTCTCGATATCCATCAATACGAATATTGTACCCCAGAATTTCCTGTTCTAAAGATCATACCTATATCTGGCCTCAGGAATTTATTATTGCACCCAAGTGAAATGAAAACAGGCAGCAAATTCCAATTTCTAAGTAGGCAAAGTATTTGTATTTATAATAATATATAGAATACTTAAATATAGAATGTTGAAAAACTCCAATACTCCAAGCTAGGGGGAAAATTGTTCTGTGATTTAGTGTTGAGGCACATTTCTAATAACAACACACTCTATTTTATTATTACGTCACTAGTCACCGTGCATGCACCCTGTGTTAAGCGGGTTGTTACGTTTTCATTTGAAAGACGAGCAATAAAGATACAGGAAGATTTAATTGGAGAGGTCACCAGAGTTTGTGAGCCAAGAGCAGTAGCCCTGGGTGCGAATCACACCACTGGGTGAATTTGAGCGCGTTGTTTAACTTCTGTCGACCCCAGTTTCCTTACTGGTAAATTGCAATAACACCAAAACCATACTCACAACACTCCCAACCATCGTGCATCACTATGTAGCTGAAATGCTTGTGACGGTAGCTTGCATACAAAAGGTACTCAGTAATCAGTGGCTATTACTAAATGCTGCCTGTGGTCCCATCATGAGTCAGTAACGCGTTATGCATCACCCAAGGCCAGTGTCAGCCCTCTACAGTTTATTCTCATGAGAACACAACAGTGATTGCTCCCTCCTTCAAACTGCTTATTACATCATTCATTTTTCACTTCTCTTATGGCATCTTTCATGCCACGTTGTAGAAAACTTTTTACATGCATATACTTTATTTTATTTTAAACATGTAAACTGCTGTATCTTTGCTCTATATTTTCTACAGCACCTAGCCCAGCGCCTTCTGCATGGTAGGCTCTCCAAACACACACATTGGCCAGGTGATTGAGAAGTCAGAATGAGAACTTGGGGTCTCCATACTGCTAGATGAAAGAGATATCTGGTCACAAGGGAATTTCTGATCATAAACATCCATTTAATCTCTTCTTTCACTATACTGAAGTCATGAAAAGCTTACTAATGTCTCTTAAACATAAGAGGAATGTGAATCTTAAGGAAACTAGCACTCCAAAAATTTTATTCTTAAATCATAGTTATTTATGAGCTCTCTAATGAAAGAAATAAATGCAATAATTTACTCTTCTCTTCACAGAAAAAGTAAATCTACATGTTACAAAACGAAAGGACGTGGGCCCATAAATTCTGAAAATCAAATCAAAGGTATAGAAAGTTTTTACTTGGTGTAACTCTTTCTAACTCCAGTAATTGTATTAAGTAGGTCACTTATTTGTAAACTAAATGAAATTGTTTCTAAGTTTAGTTCTAGTGAATGAAGGGGTAAGGGGTGACTACGACAAGTGTTTTATATTCTTGTCAATCAGATATGGTCAAATTAGGAAATAATTGAAATAAGGACTCAATCATCCAATATCTTTCTTACTTGAAACCTACTTATTTACTTAGAACTTACTTATTTTCCCAGTTTCAATGCTTTGATAAAAAAAAAAAAAGCTGCTTTATTTTAAACCACAAAAACAGGGCAAGTTGGTGTTTAAAAGAAGACAACACACCTTGCGCCCAGGCACTACTTGCCTGATACTTATGTTGTTTAATCCGTGTTTTATTTACGCTTTCAAACACCCAGTTTTCTAAAAACAGTGGTGAATATAAGATAGTCCTGGGCCTTGCTAAGCATAGACTTCAAACACAGTATTGGATCTCAATTTACCACAAACTTGCAAACACCATTTTTAAAAAGAATATCTGTCACAACTAAATACCTTTCAATCTATTAAGAATGCATACTAAACTTTCATTTACTTTATTTTAGACTCAAAAGAAGAGACTGTTGTCAAAACAGTGGTTGAGGAACTAGATCAACTCAGCAAGGTCCTTTCACTGAGGGTCCACTCATTTGAAGAAAAATCCTCTAAAATAAGCAGCATTACAGTGGAGCAGCGAGTACCTTCTAAAGCCCCAAAATGAGAAAGAAAGGTTTTTTTTAAAAGCCTGCCTTTGCAAAATCCCCTTGGCCAGAAAACCCAAGGAAATCATTCATTTCTATTCTTAAAGGGTTAGAATTCGTTTTCCTTCCCTTCTTGTTCTCAAGGTCTTTGCATGTAATCCTTCTCAGGAGTAGAAAAAATCTTGCTCTGTCCCTAGTTTTTATTTTAGGGCCTTTTTTTTTTGCCATTTCATTAAAAATTTTTCTATTGCAAGCTATTTTTGATAAGTCTGGTGCTTTTGAATTTCCACAATTGATCTCAATGTGACGATACTAAGGATATGCCAATAGAATAAAGCGCTTCGCTTCACAGTCACATTTAACCAATTCACGACACGATAAATTGGAAAGATCACTAGTCCTAATCTTTGGTCCCAGATCTGTCCCTTATTAACCATGCAAACGACTAGATCTCTTTGAGTTTGGGCTTCTGTGGATGTAAAAGGAGATTACACCCGCTGATCATTAGGATTTGTTCACCCTCATAATGGGTAGCCTGCATGCGTGATCAGCTAAGGCTAGTTTGTTGAATTTGAATCTGGATAGCTGCTTTTCCATTTTGAAGTACATGCATTTCTCGGCCCCTACAATGGAGACAACCGAGCAAATGTAGAACCGCACTACTCAAGCCTGGAGAGGTTCTCAACCTTGCTCATATCCTCCTATACGCGAGATTCTGCTTGACATCCTTCCTAAATCACTTTGGAAAGTGCAGCAGGGGCTGGAAAGCAGCAGAGTTCTAGGCTAAAGAGGTTCCTTTCATTTGGAGTGGAGTGAGACAGGGAGCTCTGCGGTAACCTAGATTTCCAACTTGCATGGCAGGGCATCACTATAGGGTTTTAACTGGCTGGTATATAGGCAATGTGGAATCCAAAGTGCCCATAGCTCTGAACTGCACCATCTCAGGGAGCTGGGCCCCCGAGGTTGCATCTCCAAGTTTCCAAATGGTCTTGATTGCTTCCTCCTCCCACATAAGGCAATTGATCTTAGGCCAGAGCCAGTTTTTTGAGATGTAGATACAGCTGAAGGTTAATCTTTCCAGGGTCTTCTTGTTATAAATGGCCCCAACCATGGTGACAGAGGCCATAATTTCAACGGTGTAGAGTTTGGGTTAGTTGGGTTAGAAGTACATTCAACTGCAGGACCATGATTAGAGTATCCTACATTTATTGACTGTGCTTTATCTCGCTTTACATGAATTAACCAATTTAATCTTCATAAAGGCTTATAAAGGTAGGTGTTTTTATTATCTTTATTTTACATATGAAGAAACAAATATTCAAAGAGACTAAGCAATTTCCCCAGAGTTGCACAGCATGTTTGTAGTGGGGCTTGGATTCAAATCCAGATCTCCCTCTCCACCATGGTGACCCGAGTCCCATTGACCAGGACAAAATCAGCACAGGAATTTCACCTAAGCACACTCTATTTTCATACTAAGATTTCACTGCCACCCAAGAGGGACCATAATCAGGCAGATCCTTGTTTGTGTAACCAGCAACAACACATAATAAGAAATATGGTTTTTAGTTAGTATGAAGATTTAGTCTTTTCCTCTCTATTTATTACCCATCTCCAGCTCCTCTCCAGCACCAACTTTCTCCGCCCCCATATTAAGTCTTGGTCACCAGATGCCCCCCTCTCCGAGGCTAAGTTTATCTCATTATACTTCTTACCATCTCTTTCTTACTAGGAGGGTCATCCGGAGGCTCTATCTCATAGCAACCGGAAGACTAGAGCCACAACCTCAGCTCTCTCAAGACGCTTGGCTAGTCCACCATCTTACACCGCCATGTTGGACCCTCTTTCTCTTGCGACCACCAGTACTAGCTATTCCTTGTTCTTAACAGAGTTCTTATTCTTTCCAAGAACAATCAGACTAACTTCCATTTTTCTGTATCCACTCTTTCCTACTTAGACAGGTAAATAGACTTACCTATCTACATTATCTACATAAGACAGATTTATATTTAATGCAAGCATAAACTATGATTCCAAAATATATGTTTTTAGCTAACAACTGTACTTCTTGAAATGAGGGCTGGAAAGTTTAAGTACTCATCCTCATTTCTAAGAAGTCAGTATTAGCAAAAAATAAAAAAGTAAATGACTATCATCAGTAGTTGACAAGTTCCAAAAACTACTATTGGGCATCCTAAATTGTTAATTACCAAGGCTTGTCCAGTAGCCTTAAGACGCCTTGGCTAAATACAACATGCCCTAGACATTTCACTTTCAGGCCCTTGGAAACAAATATTTTGTAGAATAGGCTGAGAAAGTAGTGCCCTATAAAGTCAGGACCATTAAGAATAGAGGACATCGTTGGAGTTCATGGTAACACATGGACTAAGGAAAAGGCAGGATCTCGCTCTTCAGTCCTACGAGGGCAAATAAAAGTCTGTGTAGGAAAGACACAAACAGTATTGCGCTATATTAGAACTGCCTGAGGACATGTGGCAGGCCCTATTTTGTCTCTGATCCAGATATTTTACATATGCCCTGACCCCTGGGACTGATGCAAGAGTCACATTCTTGAACGTGACCAATTTGAGGCTACATACAATCATGGTGCAGACAGAGGGCATCCACTTTCTTTCTAAAAACATCATTATACTGCACATGTGGGTTCTTCTCCCTCTCCACCCCACTACAATGCCATTTAAGGAATGAAAAAGGTATAAAACCACAACAATAAAAAGAATAAGGAAAGAGACATAGGTAGATAAAAAAAATTGACAATTTTTAGAAGAAAGTAAGTAGAGAAAGCCTATCTGCTTCAGAATGGTAAAAGAAGCCTCAACAAAAAAATACATGTTCAAGGAACTGACCCCACAGAATCCAGGAGAGATTCAGGACTTAGAAGATACCAATTATGATGGAGGACTTGGCTGAGAGGCAAAGCAGAGGGCAGAGTGATTGACAGAGGGGAATTTACGATAACACTAATGACACATAAGCTCAGGGCCTCTCCTTAGCACAGGAGAGCCCCTAACATAGTGTTCATATAGCCATTTTGGTAAAATTTGCAAAACTAAGATAATTTTACCACAATGAATTAAGCCTGCTATCTCTTTCCACCCCAGTTCCCCCTCCATCATCAACTTCCCTCACGTCTGGTGGCATGAAATATCCACAAGCATCTTGAGGGCCCTTCTAAGACAGGATGATCATACAATTTGTTATCCAAATGTAACATCTGAGAGGGAGGAAAAGATGCTATTAATCAGGCATAATCGTAGATGTGAACTGATCTATTGTAGGCATATGGACATAGAGTCACCATAAGTCAACAGAAAGCTGAGTTGAGCATAGTGGGATATATTTACAAAGCTCTTATCATTTCCTTGGGCGGCTTCTAGGAATATTCCCACCGCCCACTGTGCTGACTCCTACATGAATGCATCTCAACTGCATCATGCTAAGTCAAAGAAGTCAGACTCAAGGGGTACATACTGTTTGATTCCATTTATACGACATTCTGGAATAGGCAAAACTATAGACATAGAAAACTGATCAGTGTTTGCCTGGAACCGGACCTGTGGTCGAGATACAAGGAAATTTGGGGGGCGGGGGGTAACAGAACTGTTCTATATCTTGATGGTGGTGGGGGTTACATGACTGCCAATACTCATAGAATTGTAGGCTAAAAAAGGATGAATTTTACTATAGGTATGTTAAACCTCAATAAACCTGACTAAAAGGAACTGACAAAAAAACTTAAGGAATCTATCCTAAAGAAAAATGTGAACATGTTCAGTGTTAGTAATAATGCAAAAAGATGGAAACAATCTGAAGGCCGCTTAATAAGATAGTGGTTAAACAATATTAGGTTTGATATTAGGTTTGACCCTGAGTAATAGTAACAAAATAATAGGACTTTACAGAGATAGAAGTTTATTTCTTTCACACATAAAAATGCAGAAGTAGGCTATTCAGAGCTAAGATGCTGGCTTAGCACCAGGGCATCATCAGGGACCCAGGTTTTTTTCAGGTTTCCGCTCTGCCATACCCAGAGTGTAGCCCTGGCTCCTGGTCCAAAATGAAGCTCCAACCATCAGATCCAGCCATCACACCCAACTCAGCAGGGTAGAGGGAAGGGAGAAGATGGGACAAAGACCGTGGCAGCTTCCTCTTAGGTAAAGTTTCTAGAACATGCCGCATATACCTCTGCTAACATCACGTTGGTGAGCTTAATCACACAGCCACAGTTAGCTGCAAAGAATGCTGGAGAAAATAGTCTTTATCGTGGGCAACTATTGCCCAGTTAAAAACTGGGGGTCAGCCAACAGTTTCTGCCACATTAGGCACCTATTCGTGCTCTAAGGCACATTAGTTAAGGAGAACGAATCTAGAACAGTAAACTGCAGTTACCTGAGAGAGTAGGGAGGACAGAAGAGAGAAGGTGAAAAAGGACTTTAACATTTTACTCTACACTCTTGGATATTACTAGATTTGTTTACATCAAGAATGGTTTCATGCAGAGAGTAAAATCCTAATTGCCAGGGACCGGGGGTGGAGGGTGGGGAGGAAATGGGGATAAGTTGGTAAAAGGGTAAAAACTTCAGTTATAAGATGAATAAGTTCTGAGGATCTAACGTGTAACATGGTGACTAAAGTTAATTATACTGAATTGCATACTTGAAATTTGCTAAGAGAGTAGATCTTACGAGTTCTCACACACACACACAAAGGTAACTGTGAGGTGATGGATGTGTTAATTAACTTGATTGTGAGAATCATTTCACAATATATACAAATGTCAAATTATCACTTTGTACACTTTAAGTATGTTACATTTTTATTTGTCAGTTATACCTCAATAAAGCTGGAAAGAATAAATAAATAAAAACTGAGGGAAAAAAGAACAATAGAATGCAGCAAGATTGGCCAAAATCACTCCACAAATATCAACTGCATTTCTTTACATAGTAAAATATATTTAGAAAGTGTGATTTCTAAAAGATATATTAAACAACAATATTAGATAAGTATCTGGAAATAGTTTTTTAAAAAGATGTGAAAGCACGTTAGGGAAAAATCTATAACCTTTTACTGAAGAACGTTAAAGATGACCTAAATAAATGGAAAGAATATTCCTTTTTTTTATATAGATATACACAATGTCATAGAGATATCAATTTTCCTCAAATTGCTTTACAGATTTAAGGCAAATCCTGGGATCTTACTGTAATTGAGAAGCTGATTTTAAAATTTATACAAAAGAGCAATGGAGAAAGGATATTTGACTTGATGGCACATAAGAACAAAGTGGAGTACTTGCCTTACCAACTATCAAGTTATATTATGGATCAATAGTAACTAAAGTGATAAGGTTCTGGAACAGATAGAAAAATAGTACCACCTGAACCCTCACCTATACGAAGATTTTATTGAGGGCAGAGGAGGCGTTGGGCACTTTCTTTATGACAATGTGGCATTGCAGAGAAAGGACGGCACCACTCAGTAAATAGTGCTGAAATTATTGTTATCCATATTGGAAAAAATGAAATTTGATTCTATATCACAGAATACTCAGAAATCATTCCAAACTACCGAAACCTTAAACATGAAAGGCAAAATGATTAAATGTTTATAAAACAATACAGAAAAATATTTTTATGATTTTGGAGAGTTAACCATTTCTTAAATAAGACAAAATAATCACAATCAAAAAGTAAAGAGTGGTAAACTCAATCTCCTTAAAAATAAGATGATAATGGGTTAATATCCAGAATATATAGTAAACTCCTACAACTCAACAACAACAAAACAATATGATTTTGAAAACTGGCAAACGACTTGAATAGACATTTCTCAGAGAAGATATACAAACAGCTAACAAGCACATAAAAAGATGACCAATGTCACTAATCATTAGAGAAATGCAAATAAAAACTACAAGGAGATACCACCTGATATGCAGGATGGCTGCTATCAAAAAAAGAAAATAACAAATACAGGTGAAGATGTGGAAAAATTGGAACGCTTGTGCACTATTGGTGGGAATGTAAAATAGTGCAGCCACTATGGAAAACAGTGTGGCATTTCCTCAAAAAATTAAAAATAGAATTACCATATGGTCTAGTAATTCCACTTTTGGATCTATTCCTGTGAGAAATGAAAGCAGAGACGAGCAGATACTTGTACACCCATGTTCATAGCAGCATTATTCCCAATAACCAAAAGGTGGACATAACGCAAGTGTCCATCGCCTGATGAATGGCTAAAGAAAATATGGTATGTACACACAATGGAACATTATTCATCCTTAAAAAGAAAGGAAATTCTGATCCATGTACAACATAGATAAACCTTGAAGACATTATGCTAAGTGAAATAAGCCAGTCATGAAAGGACAAATAATGCACAATTCTCCTTACCCCAAGTGCCCAGAACAGTGACTGGAACATAGCTGGTGTTTAATAAATATTTGTCAAATAAATGAATGAATGAATCTGCATGTTCACAACAGCCTCACAGAATAAATACTCATGGAAATTTAGTCCAAAAACCAATTCCCAGATTTTTCAAAAATGTCCATAATATTTAGGGTTTCCAATAAACATATGGAAATCCACGCCCAGTAAATAGTTTACTGATGACTTTCAGCTAAGCTAAACCACAACGAAGTAAAAACAGATGAAATATTTCCTTCCAGGTTTGCTTCAAATTTTGCAGGGTCAGGAAATACATTAATGTCCTTCCGAACGCCCACAACCCATAACAGCAATTAGGGGTGTGTTCCTAATTACCAAAATGGATAAGAGAAGACAACTATGCCTAGACATAAGTAAATGTCAACAAAGTATGACGCGTGTCAGCCAAAATGGAAGTCAACTTCCCATCGGAAACAGCAGCAAGAGGAGGAGAAAAACCTGATGATTGAAGGACCAGGTTGGGGAAATAATGATTCCAGTTCTGTTCTCTACTTATGTGGAAAGAATTGTGAAAATAAAAGCAGGAAAATTCTCAGAAACATCAAAATCTGCCTTGGCATAATAGCCCAAAACCGTGAAGCCAGATTTTTATTGGGTGGTGGACTGACGAGTTTTATCTTCTAAGGAGGGAAGTGAACAATGACTCACTCACAATTTAGAAGTGTAGTAAGGAACCTGAAATTGCTCCACCCAGACCCATTTCTCAGATAACCACCAACCTGAGGGCAACTGTCCTCCTACAGAATTGAGCCTGGCAAAGTTAGTTACTAATTAGGAAAAGTCATCCAATTATGCTAACTTGCTGAGGCTGGCAAGCCATGTTTTACTCTATGTAGGCAGAATTTCATCCAGAATACACTTGAGAATTGTCTATAAAAAGGCAAACAAGACCACTGAGACGAGAAGGCGCTCCATTCTGGCTTTCACAAATACAGCTCTGCAACACGCCTGCCTGGAAACCATGTCTCTCCGACTTTCCAGTGCATCCAGGAGGGCCGGTCCCTGGCCCACCACAGGATCGCTCAGGCTCTCTGGTGGGGGAGCCAGCTTTGGGGCTGGAAATACTTGCAGTATACCTGGAATTGGAAATGGTTTCTCATGTGCCTTTGGGGGCAGCTCATCCGGAGGAAATGCAGCAGGGAGCAATTCCTGTGCTGGCTTCACTGTGAATGAGGGGGGCCTCCTTTCTGGCAATGAGAAGGTGACCATGCAGAACCTCAACGACCGCCTTGCCTCCTACCTGGAGAACGTGCGTGCTCTGGAGGAGGCCAATGCTGACCTGGAGCAGAAGATCAAGGGCTGGTATGAGAAATTTGGACCTGGTTCTTGCCGGGGACTCGATCATGACTATAGTAGATATTTCCCGATAATCGATGATCTTAAAAATCAGGTAAGAAATTATACTTTGCAATCATTTTTCTGTACTTTTATTTCTAAATGTTCTTTTCCTTTCTTCACTGAATACAAAGGACATTTATCAGCCCTACTTGTAATTTCTTAAAGGAAATTTCAATTTAGCCTTGGAAATAAGCACTAAGTAGGTTCAGTTGGTTAGCTTCTCGATAAAAATGTCACTGACTATCGATAGGAACTATACTAATTTTTATTATTTTCATTTCCTAATCTTTAAAAGAAAACACTCTTTGTTTTCTATTGGTTGTGATACATTGCCTTTAAAAAGTTGAAATCCCCATTTCTAGATTATCGCTTCCACCACCAGCAACGCTAATGCTGTTCTACAGATCGATAATGCCAGGCTGACAGCTGATGATTTCAGACTCAAGTAAGTAGACGCACAGAGTAAAAGAATTCATGGAGATTAATGCAAAGCATTAAATTGAATTCATTTTTTGATCCCTCCATTAAATTTAATTCCAACTTTAATTCCAAAACTGTAAAATACTTGGATTTAAAATAAACACTGTTATTACTTTATTATTCTTCGGCTATGAAATATAAAGTATGAACTGCTATAAAAGCAGCGTCCAATACCCTAGTTCTTTTTCTGTCAAAGAAATACCTCAAAATAAAGAAAATAATTGTTATACAATAAACTTTGAAAATGCCTCTTGTGGCCAAATCTGCCCCTTCAAAATTATAGAATTCTAGCATTTGATCATTGATTGGTGACTATTTCTCCAGCCATGTGACAAACTGGAAAATCATTAACACTCTTTAAGGTATGAAAATGAGCTGGCTCTTCACCAGAGTGTAGAGACTGACGTCAATGGGTTGCGCAGAGTTCTGGACGAAATAACCCTGTGCAGAACAGACCTGGAGATTCAGTACGAAACCCTGAGTGAGGAAATGACTTACCTCAAAAAGAACCACAAAGAGGTAAGAGCTGACTGTCCACATTCTGCTGTCCCTCTGCAGAAACTATCCACCCGACAGGACACAATGTACTCAACTTCTTAAATAAGAAATTAGTACTAAAGACCCACTGTGAGGCAGGCATGAGGCCTGGGTCGTCTTTGGAAGTGATGAACTATTTGTGCAGATTCTCCTGTGCTCTCTCATCGAGTTTCCCACGGGAAAAAAAAAGAATCATGTTTTCTAGATCAATCAGAGTGACAAGAGCAGTGTTTGGCTAGGTAATTATAGCTAAGTTAAAATGGCCCACTTAGGAGATTACATCTAATTAGATAAAATAAATATACTTTAAGGACATCCTAAGAAAACTAGGTTTAAATTTCTATATAACAGTGGCAGATTTAAAACACTTAAATATTTACTCCACACATACGTTAAACATATGTAATTAACACATGTTCTTAATAGGTATGGAATAAAAATAATGAAAGTGAAACTAAACTGTTATATAAAAACTTACACCTCCAAATAAAGATACTTCCAAAGTGGTCTCCATTGTAAGCTAGCTTTTAAATCGGATCATATAGCCACTACTCCAAACACATCTTTGGGATTGCTTTCAGAACCACTGTTTTCTGAGAATACCTTTGTTCTTTGAAAATGAACTTGATATTTTTAAACAACCGAAACACTTCAATAGTCAAGCCAAAGGCTTAAAGCAGGAGATCCAGTTAAGAATGTTACTTGATTAGTCACGAGGCTGTCTCGTAAACATAACTACATAAGAACAACATTTATATAAATATACAGGTTCAAGTGTGGTTATAACCCATGTTAGTTACTCAACAAATTTTTGATGAATTGAATGCAATTGATTTTTTTAATGACTCACAGGCAAACCCACACGCATCTTTTTTATCTTTTTCTTTTTCTGCTTGAACTGGGAAAGTTTTCAATAAATCAGATGTAAAAACTCCATCTGGAAATAGAGAAGGTATAGGGACCACCAGGGAGGAAAGGATACAGGAATTGCCTGAGGGACTCGGCGCAGGGAGGGAAAAAAAGCCTCATTATTGTCATTAGAATCAATCCAGGGTCTGGAACACGGGTCGGGAGGAGAGTTTCTGCAGCATAGACATAAACTAATCGGTGTTATTTCAACGTACACAGTCTTAGCAGTGAGGTCTGCCGTCCGGTCTTAGAAGTGACTCACTGCGTCCCAACAGCACACACCTCAGGTGGAAGGAGATGTAGACTTTGACTGCAAAACCGATTCCAACTTCTGTGATGCTGATAATAACCACAATAACTAGCGTTCACTTAGCATTTATATTCCAGGTAGTACCGTCGGTCTTATTACTGATAGTTCTTTCACATCTTTCAACAACCCAAAGAAGGATTGTTGTTTTTTTTTTTATCCTCAACTTTCAGATAAGAAAATTGAGATTTAAGAAGTTACGTAACTTTCTGAAGTTCACCTAGCCACCACAGGGCAGAGTTAGAATTGACATAGAGGTTTGTCTGACACCAAAGTCCATCGTGACACTATAATGTCCCTGTGTAAGCTTAATAGACAGCTAAGATTCTTTAGAGGATGATATTCTTCCTTTATTAATTGTAAATAAAGAAATATGTTTATAGCCATAAATAAATATAAATATATAAGCATAAATATTTTTTTGTTTATAATATTCCAATTGTTCAGAATTGTTCACACTCAGCCCTTCGACCGTGTTCGTGCTGTATTCAGGATGTAGCTGAATCGAGAACACATCAAAGCTGATCTCTAAGCGACATAAAGACCAGTCCACCAAGTTGGAGACATTTCAGCTATAAGTGAATAGAATAAGAGATAATGGATAACTCATTTTAAACAGCTTGAGGACTTTCATTTGGAAAAGTAATTAAGAATTTTTCTGCACAGTAGAACTAAAACCACTGGGGTGGGATTATAAGAGCAGGGGTTTGATTCGCCGTAATCAAGAAGAGCTCTGAAGCAATTAAAACTCTTCCAGAAAGAAACAGACTACTTCCCGAGGTAGTGAGTTCACTGTCGTTGAAAGTGATGTCAGCTGGACAGGAAATATAAAATGTAGGAGGTGGGGGGTCATTGCGCAGCCTGGGGGGTGGAACCAGATGAACTCTAAGAGCCCTTCCAAAGCTAAGCTTCTGGACTTTCTGTGGGATCCCCGCATAGCCGGGCTGAACACTTTCCTGCCGCTAGGAGATGCAAGTTCTGCAGTGCGCGGCCGGCGGCAACGTGAACGTGGAGATGAACGCGGCGCCCGGCGTGGACCTCACGCTGCTGCTGAACAACATGCGGGCCGAGTACGAAGCCCTCGCCGAGCAGAACCGCAGGGACGCGGAGGCCTGGTTCAACGAGAAGGTGGGTCTCGTCCAGAAAACAATCCCTGTGCCTTTTAGTGACGTTCACAAAACTCAGATTTCTCCCGCGCTTCCGCCTTTTCAGAGCGCTTCACTGCAACAGCAGATCTCTGAGGATGTCGGGGCCACGACCTCAGCGCGGAACGAGCTCACTGAGATGAAGCGCAATCTGCAAACGCTGGAGATTGAACTTCAGTCTCTCTTAGCCACGGTATGAGGAGGACAGTTTCTCACGGTCTCCTAGGTTATCATTTTGAATATGTGCCAGCTGGTTTTAAAGCCCTTACCTATGTCCAGAATATATCCATATTTTTTATAGAATTATCTTAAAACGTAAGAATAGGGCTTATAGGGAGCAGCCAAAATGGTAACACCAATGTCTTTAGGCTTATTCTACCAAAAAGAAAGATTTGCTCATTTTTAAGAGTGTTATACAGCCTTCTTACCTGTGTCAATGTGAAATCTAAAACAATTACAGTAAAGGTGAAGTTAAGAGGAGAAAGTCATATATCAAACCAAATCCTTGCATATCTGTATATCCGTCTCAGGTTCTTTACTGTTTCCTGACAGAAACACTCCCTGGAGTGCTCCCTGACAGAGACGGAAGGCAACTACTGTGCGCAGCTCGCCCAGATCCAGGCTCAGATCGGGGCCCTGGAGGAGCAGCTGCACCAGGTCAGAACCGAGACGGAGGGCCAGAAGCTGGAGTACGAGCAGCTCCTGGACATCAAGGTCCACCTGGAAAAAGAAATTGAGACCTACTGTCTCCTCATCGGTGGAGATGATGGGTAAGCACAATAATGTACAGGGAAGATGTAATATACTGAAATCTGCTTGAAACTTAGACCCCTGGGAAGTGAACATAAATTGAAAAGACCACATTTAATATCATGAATGCTAAATACTAAACATAGCACACTACTGCCAAGGTACAAATTAGCAACATCTTACAGGACCAAAATGCAACACGCCCTGTACTGAAGTTATGGAAATGAAAAATATCACCTCTTGATGCTAAAGCAGAGTGGTTTCAACTGTGTAACCCACCGAAACTGCTCTCGCCAAATAGCCAAAGAAAACGTCCGAGTGAATCTAGAATGGAAGAGGTTCTCTCTCAGTCTCTCTCTTCTGTGATGTTTGCAACAATATGTGTTCACAGGGCTTGCAAGTCTGGAGGTTACAAGTCTAAAGATTATGGATCTGGAAATGTGGGAAATCAAGTCAAAGGTAATTAAAGTGAAATTCTGTTTTACTATACTGCTTCATTTTCAATGCACAGCTTGATTGTTTTTGTATTCCTAGGGCTTTACAGATATAATAAAGATTTGTAGTAGATATATAGTGTGTCTAACTTTAGTAATGTGTGTGCTAATTTTAAACAAAGTAATATCTCATCATGGTTTTAGCTAACCAAGAAAGCAAAATTCATCAAAAATGAATCTAGACATTCATGTCTACTGCATAGTCCACCCTATACAAAAATTCCATTATTCTTTTAATTGATATAATTTCTTATTCCTTTTTTCAATTTTTTTATTGCAGTAAAACACACAGAACATAAAATTTACTATCTTAACCATTTTAAGTGTCCAGTTCCGTGGCATTAAGTATATTCATATTGTAGTGCAACCTTCAACACCATCCATCTCTAGAACTCTTTTCATCTTGCAAAACTGAAACTCTATACCATTAACAATAGCTCCCGGTTCCCTCCTCCTCCCAGCCCCTGGCAACTTCCATTCTACTTTCTCTGTGTATAAATTTGACTATTCTAGGTACCTCATATAAGTGGAATCATACAATATGTGTCTTTTTGTGGCTGATTTATTTCACTTAGCATAATATCCTCAAGATTCATCCATGTTGTAGCACGTGTCAGAATTTCCTTCCTTTCTAAGGCTAATATTCCATTGTATGTATAGACCATATTTTGTTTATCCATTCGTTCATTGATGGACAGTTGGGTTGCTCCCACATTTCAGCTATTTGTGATTTTATTCATCTTTTTTCAACTCTCTCAAATCTCCTTTTAAATTTTAATTTTTAGATCCGGCCAAAGCCATAGTGGTTAAGAAAGTTCTCGAGGAGGTAGACCAACGTAGCAAAATACTTACCACCAGGCTCCACTCCTTGGAAGAGAAATCTCAAAGCAATTAAGTTGAGACACAAGAGAGAGCATATGCCAAATACTTTCCAAGGAGAGAAGGCATTATATATCTGTCTGGAAAAATGAGCAAGTCTAAGAAAAACGTCTGTCCTCTTGTCTTTCTGTTACTGAAATATGAGCTCTGTCTGGGCAATCAATAACAGGGTCTCTACCCATTCATCTGGAAGAATGTCACATACAAATATGATGACTCATTTGATTACCCTACAGAAAATGTGGTCAATACTTTGTATTCAATAAACTTTCTTCCTTTAGCAAGTTATCACTGTGGTGTTGTCTTACCTGTAAAATGTTCGTGTCTGTGGTACAGATGTATGAACACCTAACAACTTTTCATTTATATGAAAACTTTTAAAAAATAATTAACGGATTTCCCCCTGGATTTTCATGAGGCTTTCCCAATGATTCAAAGTGAGACAAAGGAAGAAGGAATAAAAAGACTCCCACCTAAATCCCAATTTGCCATACTTTGACATAATAACATAGTAACATAATGACATATAGCTAAAATGTATACATTTCAGGTTCAGTTATAAAATAATAATAGTACTTCTCTCAAGTGGTAATCATAAAAATTAAACAAATAAATTATTGTTAAGTGCACTTATGGAGTAAGTACTCAATGAATGCTTTTATTTTTTAATGCTCAATATTTATAATGATAAATTTTCAAATATCACTTCCTTTTTGAATATATATTTAAATAATATTCTATATGTAAGGGAGATTAAAGCAAAAGTTCTGATTTAGAATTCTAGTTCTATTAATGGAGTCCTCCACTTGTGTTACAAAGTACACTTGATGTTTATAACTCTCTTGATCAGTGGATTCATCTCTAATGAAAGGAAATAAATAATAATTTACTCAGATCAAATACTACCCCTAGAAACTTAGTTGACTCTCAGTCTTCTATGGAGGGATTATCCATATTCTAATACGTCCATGAAAATTTGATTTCAGGATACTCTATCCATGAAAATTTGGTTTCAGACTCCACCTGAAAATATTAAGCAAAAAAGATGATGGAATCCTTTAAGGGCATGAGCATTATCCTTGAATTACTTGTATTGTCTTCCTCTAATGAATTTCAGCCAGAAGCCACTAGAGTCAGAATGCCTAATTATATCCCCCATCAGGTTATGTGAAACAAAAACATTACAATATTAGAGAAAATTCCACCTGGAAAAAATATCTTGCAGTTGTCTAAATGCTGAAGCAATCTACAGCACTCTTCCCGCCTGTCATCGAATCCTACCTCATCGGAGTGATGATTCCAAAGGCAAACCTTCACACAGTGTATCCATCTGTCAAAGTTCACAGACCTGTACACCTGAAAAGCGTGAATTTTAATATGCATTTGTAAATTACACCTAGAGGTGTGCAGGAGCTGCTTCTAGTGTCTCACAAGAACCTATTCTCTACATCCCTTCCCAGGTCCTCATTTAGTGACGTCACTTTTGTAGCTTGAAAGCAGCCATGGAGGAGGCATTTACACCAGAGAAATTGGCAAACACTGCAAATTAGGGCTCCCTCCTCCCCTGAGAGCTGGTTATTAATTTTTTTTCTACTCATTTTGATCTTAAGGATTTTTGGTGGGTTTTTTTTTTGGAAGGCTTTTTTTATGAGAAAGATTGACCATGAGCTAACATTGTTGCCAATCTTCCTTTTTTTTGTTCCCGAAAGCCCCAGTTCATAGTTGTATATCCCAGGTGTAAGTCCTTCTAGCTCTTCTGTGTGGGATGCTGCCACAGCATGGCTTGACAAGCAATGCATAGGTCCATGCCCAGGATCCAAACCAGCGAACCCCAGGCTGCTGAAGCGGAGCATGCAAACTTAACCAGTATGCCACCAGGCTGGCCCCTAGTTATTAAACATTTACCCCCACGTCAATGATTGAACCTCAGTAAAAATGACTTTTAAAAGAAACACACAACGTTTGATCTCTTTCTGCCCTTCCTTCAATGGCTTCCTATTTCACCATAGAATAAAATGAAATGTTTTCCTATGGCCTAGAAGGCCCCATGTGAGCTGGGCCTGCTTATCTCTCCACTCATATCTTATGCTCTCACCCCCACCCTCCATCCTAACCAGATTGCCTTCATTTTATTCCCAGAATACAAGTTCATTCCTGCCTCAGAGACTTGTTCTAGCTGCTCCCTCTGCCTGAAATGCTCTTCCCAAGATCTTCCTATGCTTAGTTCCTTTTTTATCATTTCCATCAAAAGAGCTGTTTCTGGTTGGTGACGTCAGCATCATGGCAGAGTGAGGTCTCTCAGAAATCTTTCCCCTCCGATATACAATGAAAAAAACCCCACTCCAACAGAGGACATCCAAACACAACACAAAAAAATCTGAGAGATCCACACAGCCATACAATGGAGGGCAGAGAGGCTGGAGGCCCCCCTCAGAGGAGGTGGAACCAGGTAAGAGAAATCTTCGGTCCCTCCCCTAAAGACTGCGATCAGGACCACAGGAGGCCTCCTAGAGGGAAGGAACACGGGAGGGGACGTTTGTTCACGGGAACATCAAGGACTGTCAAGGGCCCTTGCAGCCTAGAGGGAAGCCCTCTTCCAGGGCAAAAGCTTTCACAGGGGGGTGACCTTATCAAGCCAACACCCCAGGAGAGCAGACAGTGAGAACAGAGGGAGAAAACCCCAAGATCATGGAGGAGAAAGCACTCCTCCCGCCACCTGCTCAGCCTGGCTCCAGCCCCTGGGATTTTTGGCTGAAGGCAGAGGGCTCAGAATACATGGCTCTTGACCCCCACCCAGTGGTGACGGGCAGTAACTGCAACCAAATAACTCCAGGATAAGAAAGAACAGAGCCACTCCATCTAGCAATAGCAAACACTATATTAGCTCTCCAGACCAGAGAGAAAATGACAAGTAGCCAGAAATCAGTCCTGAGGACGCAGAAACATGTAATCTAAATGATAAAGAATTAAAAACAGCTGTCATTTAAAAACTCAACAAGGGGGGCTGGCTCCGTGGCCGAGTGGTTAAGTTTGCGCGCTCCACTGCGGCGGCCCAGGGTTCAGATCCTGGGCATGGACATGGCACCGCTCATCAGGCCATGTTGAGGTGGCGTCCCACATCCCACAACTAGAAGGACGTGCAACTAAGATATACAACTGTGTACGGGTGGATTTGGGGAGATAAAGCAGGGGAAAAAAAAGTTTGGCAACAGTTGTTAGCCCAGGTGCCAATCTTTAAAAAAAACAAAACTCAACAAGGTAAAAGAGAATGTAGAGAAACAATTCAACAAGTTCAGGAGCTACTTCACAAAAGAGATTGAAACTATAAAGAAGAATCAATCAGAAATATTAGCGATGAAAGACACAATGGAAGAAATAAAACAAAATATGGATTCCCTGAATGCTCAAGCGGACACCATAGATGAGTGTATCAGTATAAGCGAAGATAGACATGTTGAAATGCTCCAGATGGAGGTGGAGAGAGAACGAAGACTAAGAAGAAATGAAGAAAGTCTCCAAGAAACATCCAACTCAATTAGGAAATGCAACATAAGAATTATAGGTATTCAAGAAGGAGAAGAGAAGGAGAATGGAGCAGAAATCTTGTTCAAAGAAATAATAGCAGAGAACTTCCCAAACCTAAGGAAGGAAATCCATGTGGAAGAGGCTACCAGATCTCCTAAACAGGTCAATGTAAAAAGGCCTACTGCAAGGCATATAGTAGTGAAACTGGCAAAACTGAACAACAAAGAAAAAATACTAAGGGCAGCAAGGCAGAAGAAAATAACCTACAAAGGAATCCCCATCAGGCTTTCAGCAGACTTCTCTGTAGAAACCTTACAGGCTATGAGAGACTGGAATGACATATTCAAATCATTGAAGGAAAAAAACTTTCAGCCAAGAATACTCTATCCAGCAAAAACATCCTTCAGATATGATGGAGAAACAAAAACTTTCCCAGACAAACATGAGCTAAGAGAGTTCATAGCCATGAGACCCCCCTACAAGAAATCCTCAAGAAGGCCCTCATACCTGAAAAAAAAGGGGAGGAGAAAGGGGTTATAAAGCATGGAATAAGGAGTTAAATAGCTAGACAGAATCAGAGCAGGATAACAAATATTCAAGTATAGCATTAAAGACAAAAGGAAGGAAAAACACCAAAAACAAAGATAATCTTGTCATTTTAACCACAAACTCATAACACAGGATGAAATAAGATGTGAGAAAAACAACTTAGGAGGGTAAGAGGAAAGGGACTGAATCTGTTTAGTCTAAGGAAATTAGAGGCCATCAGAAAGGGACAATCTTATCCACAAGAGCTTGACTACAAACCTTAGGGTAACCACTAAACAAAAAAGCAGAACAGAGACACAAACAATAAATAAGGAGAAAACAAAGAAACACACCATAAAAAACTATATAACTTGATTGGTAGACCAAAATACACAAGACAAGAAACAAAGGAAATACAGGAGAACTGGAAAACAAGTGACAAGATGGCAGCATTAAGCCCTCATATATTGATAATCACCCTAAACTTAAATGGATTGAGTTCTCTGATAAAAAGACACAGAGTGGTGAGATTGATTAAAGAACAAGACCCAACAACATGCTGCCTCCAGGAAACACATCTCAGCTCCAATGACAAACACAGGCTCAAAGTGAAGGGATGGAAGATGGTACTCCAAGCTAATGACAAACAAAGGAAAGCAGATGTTTCAATACTTATATCAGACAAAGTAGACTTCAAGATAAGACAGATAAAGAGAGACAAAGAGGGGGAGTATATAATGATCAAAGGGACATTGCATCAAGAAGAAATAACACTTATAAATATCTATGCACCTAACACAGGAGCACCAAAGTACATAAAGAAACTATCAACAAACCTAAAAGAAGACATTACTAATAACAACACAATAATAGTAAGGGACCTCAACACTCCACTCACATCAATGGATAGATCATTCACACAGAAAAGCAACAAGGAAACAGTGGAATTAAATGAAAAGCTAGACCAGATGGACTTAATAGACGTATATAGAACACTCCATCAAAAAACAGCAGAATCCACATTCTTCTCAAGTGCACACGGAACATTCTCAAGAATAGACCACATGTTGGGAAACAAAGCAAGCCTCAGTAAATTTAATAAGATTGAAATAATAACAAGCATTTTTTCCAAACACAATGCTATAAAGCTAGAAATTAATTGCAAGGAAAAAGCTGAAAAAAGGACAAAGATGTGGAAACTAAACAACACACTATTGAACAAGCAATGGATCATTGAAGAAATTAAAGAGGAAATCAAAAAATATCTCGAGACAAATGAAAATCAAAACCTACCATACCAACTCATATAGCATGCAGCAAAAGCCATATTAAGAGGGAAATTCATCACAATACAGGCTCACCTTAACAAACAAGAAAAAGCCCAAATAAGCAATCTCAAACTACACCTAATTGAATTAGAAAAAGAACAAACAAAGCCCAAAGTCAGCAGAAGGACAGAAATAATAAAAATCAGAGCAGAAATTAATGCTATTGAAACAAAAAAGGCAATAGAAAGGATCAATGAAACAAAGAGCTGGTTCCTTGAGAAGATAAATAAAATTGACAAACCCCTAGCTAGACTTACAAAGAAAAAAAAGAAAGAAAGCTCAAATAAATAAAGTTAGAAATGAAAGAGGAGAAATAAGAATGGATACCACAGAAACACTACAGAATATAAGAGAATACTACGAAAAACTATGTGCCAACAAAATGGACAGTCTAGAGGAAATGGATAAATTCTTAGACTCTTACAACCTCCCAAAGCTGAATCAAGAAGAACTAGAGAATCTGAATAGAGTAATCACAAGCAAAGAGATTGAAACAGTAATCAAAAGCATCCCAAATAATAAAAGCCCAGGACCAGACGGCTTTCCTGGAGAATTCTACCAAATTTTCAGAGAAGATTTAATACCTATCCTTCTCGAGCTAGTCCAAAAAATTAGGGAAGATGGAACTCGTCCCAACACGTTCTATGAGGCCAACATCACTCTGATACCAAAGCCTGGCAAGGACAACGCAAAAAAGGAAAACTACAGGCCAACATCGCTGATGAACATAGATACCAAAATACTCAACAAAATATTGGTAACCCGAATACAGCAATACATCAAAAAGATCACACATCATGATCAAGTGGGACACAGGGATGATTCAACACCCACAAATCAATCAATGTGATACACCACATTAACAAAATGAGGAATAAAAACCACATGATCATCTCAATAGATGCAGAGAAAGCACTTGACAAGATCCAACAGCCATTTACGATAAAAAAAAAAATCAACAAAATTGGGATAGAAAGAAATTACCTCAACATAACAAAGGCCATATATGATAAAGCCACAGCCAACATCATACTCAATGGGGAAAACCTGAATGCCATCCTCTGAGAACAGGAACAAGACAAGGATACCCACTATCACCACTCTTATTCAACATAGTACTGGAGGTTTTGGCCAGAGCAATTAGGCAAGAGAAGAGAATAAAAAGAATCCAAATAGGGAATGAAGAAGTGAAACTCTCACTGTTTGCAGACAACATGATCTTATATGTAGAAAACCCTAAAGAATCCATCAGAAAACTATTAGAAATAATTAACAACTACAGTAAAGTTGCAGGGTACAAAACCAACTTACAAAAATCAGTTGCATTTATATACTCTAATAACAAACTTGCAGAAAGAGAACTCAAGAATACAATTCCACTTACAATCGCAACAGAAAGAATACAATATCTAGGAATAAATTTAATCAAGGAGGTGAAGGACTTACACAACGAAAACTATAAGACATTATTGAAAGAAATAGACGATGACATGAAGAGATGGAAAGAGATTCCATGCACATAGATTGGAAGAATAAACATAGTTAAAATGTCCATACTACCCAAAGCCACCTACAGATTCAATGCAATCTTAGTCAGAATCCCAATGGCATTCTTCACAGAAATAGAGCAAAGAATCCTAACATTCATACAGGGTAACCAAAGACCCCAAATTACTCAAGCAATACTGAGAAAAAAGAACGACGCTGGAGGCATCACAATCCCTGACTTCAAAACATACTACAAAGCCATAGTAATCAAAACAGTATGGTACTGGTACCAAAACAGGCACACTCATCAATGGAACAGAACTGAAAGCCCAGAAATAAAACCACACATATACAGACAGCTAATCTTCGACAAAGGGGCTAAGAACATACAATGGAGAAAAGATGATCTCTTCAATAAATGGTGGTGAGAAAACTGGACAGCCACATGCAAAAGAATGAAAGTAGACCATTATCTCACGCCATACACAAAAATAAACTCAAAATGGACGAAAGACTTGAAGATAAGTCCTTAAACCATAAAAATCCTGGAAGATAATATAGGTTGTACACTCTTTGACATCGAGCTTAAAAGGATCTTTTCAAATACCATGTCTTCTCAGACAAGGGAAACAAAAGAAAAAATAAACAAGTGGGAGTTCAACAGACTAAAGAGCTTCTGCAAGGCAAAAGAAACTAGGATGAAAACCAAAAGCCAGCCCACCAAGTGGGACAAAATTTTTGCAAATCACATATCCAATAAGGAGTTAATCTCCATAATATATAAGGAACTCACACAACTGAACAACAAGAAAACAAACCCAATCAAAAAATGGGCAGGGGATATGAACAGATATTTTTCCAAAGAAGATACACAGATGGCCAATAAACACATGAAAAGATGTTCAACATCACTAATCATCAGGGAAATGCAAATCAAAACTACACTGATACCACCTTACTCCTGTTAAAATGGCTATAATCACTAAGACTAAAAATAACAAATGTTGGAGAGGGTGTGGAGAGAAGGGAACCCTCATACACTGCTGGTGGGAATGCAAACTGGTGCAGCCACCATGGAAAACAGTATGGAGAGTTCTCAAAAAATTACTGGGTATCTATCCTAAGAACCTGAAATCAGCAATCCCAAGAGTCCCCTGCACCCCTGTGTTCATCGCAGCATTATTTACAATAGCCAAGATGTGGAACCAACCTAAGTGCCCATCAACTGATGACTGGATAAAGAAGATATGGTATATATACACAATGGAATACTGCTCAGCCATAAAAAAGGACAAAGTCGTCCCATTCACAACAACATGGATGGACCCTGAGGGAATTATGTTATTTGAAATAAGCCAGACAGAGAAAGACGAACTCTGTATAACTCCATTCATAGGTGGTAGTTAACATATAGACAAAGAGAACTGATGGGTGGTTACCAGGGGAAAGGGGGGGTGGGGGCAGGGCACTAAGGGTGAAGTGGTGTACCCACAACATGACTAACAATAATGTACAACTGAAATTTCACAAGGTTGTAAACTATCATAATCTTAAAAACAAACAAACAAACAAACAAAAAACAAAGCAATAAACTCAGTAGACTCTAAAAATAAAAAAGTATTTAACAATTGTATGATGTGGGCACTGATGAATCAGAGCAAGCACCATCAGCTGGCAAGTCTGGAGTGGGGTCCTGGAGGCCCCTGCTGTGCCTCACAGGTTTAGTTACCGGGTGGTGGGGAGGGGGTCATGGAGGAAGGCCTGGGACCACAGTTGCAGGCATTCAGGGGGCCTCTAGGCAGTGGTTGCTTTTCAGTCTTGTGAAATATTTTGGTGTTTTAACGATGTGTACCAGCACTGCTATAGTCCTTCCTGTAATTTTGTACAAATTAGAAAAAAGGTGCTTCTCTCCTGGACACTCAGCTTGGGGAGTGGAGTGTGCGCTGGGGACCCCATGCAGGGCATAACCTGCCAAAAGCCTTCTGGGCAACCTTTTGTCGTGACAATTCTCAGCTTGGGGTGGGGAAGGGAGTGCATCTCAGGGCTTCTGCTGGGGCTGGCAGGCTGCTTTCATGTTTATCCCAGAGGATTGAACAGAGTTGAGATCACCGCTTTGTCATGTTACCAGGGCCGTCATTGCTCTTTGCAGTTTGGCTGCGTTAGAATGGGTCCTGTTACCATACAAATTATGGCCAAAATTTTTGCTTAAATTATCTCAGGAAAACTATTGTGTAATTTCCCCCCAAAATGATGGTCTGATTCTCTTGCCCTCATTTTAATAGATGCCTTTTGGATACATATTATACTAAGTATGGTACAGGGTAGAGTGATCCGAGTCTATTCTGGCACTTAAAAGTTTCAATGACTGATAATTTAAATTCCTTTTAGGCCTTAGGTGCAGCTTCGAATTGTTTTAGTACAAGCCTGAATCACATGATTCGTTCATTCAGCTCTGAATCTGGTCCTGTGCTAGGTGCTATGGATTCAGGGATGATAGAAATAGCCCCTGCTCTCGGAGCTTACCGTTGTCCAAATCACGAGATGGATGGGAAACAGGCAGTTACCACAGAGTGAGGATATGGACCGAGGTGCTATGGAGTGAGCATTCTGGGAGGACTTCTCACAGAAGAACAAGTAGGAGTCTTCACGGCCAGGCCCCCCTCCCCATCTCTCGTGTAGGTTACTGCGAGAGACATCCCTGCTTCCACTCCTGCCTTCCTACACTCAACTCTCCACACAGCAACCAGAGCGACTTTAAGTAATTATGATGAAACATGCCTGCATCTTAGAGCTCCTGTTGTTTTTCCCCAAGGCATCTCCCTATTCCTACTCAGATGTCATCACTGTCCTGACTTCTCTTTTTCTTTTTTTCCAGATTTACTGAGACATAATTGACACATAAGATTGTGTAAGTTTAAGGTATTCAGTGTGCTGATTTGACACATTTATAAATTGCGAAATGATTACCACCATAGTATTAGTTATCACTTCTATCTCATCGCATAGTTACTATTTCTTGTTTGTGGTGAGAACATTTAAGACTTACTCTCTTAGCAACATTCTAGTGTATGATGCATTGTTATTTGCTATAATCACTGTGCCATACATTAGATCCCCACACTTGTTAATCTTATAACTGGGAGTTTGTACGCTTATACTTTGTTTGTAAATAGTTTTACCATCTATCTTCGTATCTCTACATATTGTATTCTTTAGTTTTTCTGTTTTGAACTTTATACGAATGGACTCATGCCTTGTGTACTCCTCTGAGACTTGCTTCTTTCACTCGCTTTGTGTTTCCGTAATCCATCATTGTTGATGCATGTGGTGCTTGCAGGTTGGGTTCCCTGGGAAGCAGACTTGGAGACAATTTCAATGTACAGGGTGCTTATTAAAAATTGCTCTTGGGGGCCGGACCCATGGCTGAGTGGCCATGTTCATGTACCCCACTTCAGTGGCCCAGGGTTTCACCGTTTCGGATCTTGGGTGTGGACCTAGCACTGCTCATCAAGCCGTGCTGAGGCGGCGTTCCACATAGCAGAACTAGAAGGACCTACAACGAGAATATATAACTATGTACTGGGGGGCTTTAGAAAAAAAATTGGCAATAATGTTAGTTCAGGGCCAGTCAAGGGAAAAAAAAAGTTTAGTATATGTAATTAAAAAAAAATTGCCCATGGACTCAATACCTGTGGAAGGAGAGAAGGAAGTAGGATTGGGCATAGGGAGAAGATGAGCTTCCATGAGGAGCTGTGGAGCTCAGTGTTGTCCTGAATTGGGCTGAGATGTCTAGGTTTTATATGCCTGTACCAATCAGTCATTGGATGTGCATCACTCCTGGATGCAGCACGACCTTGGGTGAGGTGACTCTTTGCAGCTGAGTCAATCTCTGAGGGACCAATGACTGAATACTCATGCAGCTGAGATGAGAAGTCCTCCACTGAAGGGGAACCTGGGGGGCAGATCACAGTGTCACCACAGGGGTTACGGTTCATTATTTCTCGCTGTTGGATAACATTGCTTGGCATGGGTAAGCCTTGCTTTATTTATCCATCCTACTGTGGATGGCTGTCCAGGTTGTTTCTAGTTTTTTGCTATTATGAACAGTGCTGCTATGAACATTCTTGGACATGTCTCCTGGTGCATATGTTTAAGGGTCTCTCAAAGTTCTAAACCCAGGAGCGAAATTTCAGGGTTATAGAATATGCACAAATCCAACCTTATTAGGTAAAACCAAACAATTTTTCAGTCATTGTATTGGTAACCCCACAAGAATATTAGAATTTCTGTTGCCCCATATCCTCATCTACACTTGGCACAGTGAGATTTTTTGGTACTTGCCAAATTGGTAAGTGTGAAATGGAATCTCATTGTGGTTTTAATTTGCATTTCCCTGAGTACTAGCGAGGCGGAATATATTTCCATATGTTTGTTGAATGTATCGATTTCCCCTTCTGTGGGGAGCTCGTTGAAGCTTTTATGCCATTTTTATAATGCTGTCTTACTTTATCCTCCATGTCTCTTAATCTTCTTATACATTTATTCATATGTATATGAACGATATGAATATATACATGAATACATATTAATCTATTTCTCTCTGTGTTGAAGTCCGGATAATTTCTTCAGAATACTTTACCATTTACTGATTCCCTCTCTCTCTGTATCTAATCTACTATTGAATCTAAATATTGAGATTTTAAAATTTCATTTCTTATCTTCTTTATATTTAGAAGTTACATTTGTTTCTTTTTCAAATCTGCTTAGTTATTCTTTATAGAGTTTTGGAGTCTGCTATGTTTTTCAGGTTTTTAAAAATTTGTTTAAATACATTCATCACATTTTTTGTACTCCATGTTTTATAATTATTTCTATTGGTTCTTGCTCATTGTACCTTGTTTCCCTGTGTTTAGTGATTTTTGATGATGAACAACTAATTTTCCTGAGAATTTTATTTTTGATATTCCTTTGAGGCCTGGAATGATGGTAGATTTATCCAGCGAAAATTTGCATTTGCTTCTGTTAGGCCACCTGGGAGGTACCAGTGGTTAGGGACCCTCTCAAACTAAATTCTCAGCTTAGAGTTGTTTTGGAATAGCCAGATAGTATGAATTTTGGATAGAAACCTATCTGAAGTTTGGCTTGTAACTCTGTATTCTCAAGGGTAATTTTTCCTTCTTCCCTTTATGCCGGTGGCTGAGACAGGAGACTTCCCTTGCAGTGCCTGGCGGTGGGTGCGTTTATTTGTAGGTCATCCTTACACTGGGTGCATGGCGCTCGGGCTCACGCCCTGGGGGGAGCAGTCTCTGTTTATACTCCCCACTTTAGGCAAGTGCTATGTCTTATCTCTTGTCCTTCATACTCTGTGGGGTCATAAAAACTGAAGTCCAGGTCCACAGCTTCAGCAAATCCTCAAAACCCAAGCAGTTCAGATCTCTCCTTGCCTCTGTGGAATCTCTTCTGCACGTAGTGTTCCATCTGAATTTTCTTTATGTTATTACCAGCTCACTAATGTTTTAAAAAAGATTTTAAAAGGATTTTACCTAGCATTTTTAGTTGTTTCTAGTAGGAGGATCAGTCAAAACAGAGTCTCCTGTATCATCTCTTGGTTCTCCTTTTTACCTCTGTGACTATCCTGTTTACTATTCTTCATAGATTTTTATTCTTCTACTCCTTAAATGCTGATATTTCCCAGCGTTTTTTTTATAACCTCACTTCTTTATTACTATTTTTTTAATGCTACAGACATACATCTTAATCACTTTCATTCCCTTTAATGTAATTTTTCCGTCACCAAAGCGTATCAACTCTCTATCTCTGATGCAGATAACTGGTACTTCGTCCTGAATGGGAGATTGGCTCCTGGTGAGACATCCTAGGCCCCTCACCTTGGAGGATATAGGGGCACAGGGCCTCGGTCCTTCCAGTGGACTATTATACCCCCTTTTTGTCCTCAAGGACTCATCTATGCCCCTCTACTTTTCTCCTCTGCTATCAAGGAAATGTAGAGGTGGCTCAGGGGGCCCAGAGTCCCTTCTTA
The DNA here is from genome assembly GCF_041296235.1 of Equus asinus. Lineage (NCBI taxonomy): Eukaryota > Metazoa > Chordata > Mammalia > Perissodactyla > Equidae > Equus > Equus asinus. The sequence continues at coordinate 40,327,548 of NC_091802.1, read as the reverse complement.
CAGGCCAAAGCTGTCACTAGACAAAAACTCATCAACGGAACAATTATGGGCACTAAGCTGGTGCAAGGCATGGCCTTTGCAGCACGGCAGGGAGCTGGTCAGGGATGTGTAGAGTCAGCTCTCCTCCCTGCAACAGCTTCCAGACTAATTAGGGAGAGGGAGGCACCAGACTCATCACAGCTATGACCTACCACAGCTTCAACGACCAACTTGAGTCTGATACATGTTTTCAATCTAAAACACTACCTCTGGTTTTTCAGCAAAAAAAATGTATTCAAATGTTTTGCTGCAACAATACTCATCACAGTGTAAGACTAGACATAATCCAAGTGGTCATCAATAGTAGAATGGATGTATAAGTTGTGGTTTATTTATAAAATGGAATACTACACAGCACTGAAAATTAATGGACTTTAGCTATTGCAACAACATGAATGAATTTCAAAAACATTATACTGAGTGAAACAAACCACACACAAAGGGGTACATGCTGTATTATTCCCCTTACATAAAGTTCAACAACAGGCAAAACTAACCTGTAGTTTAAGAAATCAGGATATTAGTTATCTTTGGTGGGGAAGTATGGACAGTGACTGGGAAAAGACATGAAGGGATGGTTCTGGAGTATTAACTTTTTATTTCCTGATTCAGATGGTGGTCATTTGGGTTTGTACATTTGATAAAAATTCATTGAGCTGTACATTTATGATTTTGCATTTTTCTATATACATTAAATTAAAAAGTTTACTTTAAATGAAAAAATTACCTCTGATTTTAAATGCTTATATTCATTAATTCATTCAACAAATACTTAATGTGTACCTTCCATATGCCAGGTGCTGTTCTAGGTGCCAGAGATATGATGTTGAACTAGATGGATGATATCCCTGCCATTATAGAGCTCAGATTCTCGTTCAGGGGAAGGAACAGAAAACATTAAATAAAATGAATAAACAAGATAATTTCATATGGTGATGAGTACTCTGAAGGAAATAAGGCAGGATGATGTATTAGTGACTGTTGTTAGAGTGGTCAGAAACAGTTTTTTTTCCCTAAAATATTAACACATAATTTTTTATATTTATTTTTTTAATTTGAGTTCATAATAGTTTACATCATTGTGAAATTTCAGTTGGACATTATTTCTTGTCTGTCCCCACATAGGTGCTCCCCTTCACCCCCAGTGCCCACTCCCCACCCCCCCTTCCCCTGGTAACTACTGTACTGTTTTGTTTGTCCATGTGCTTGTTTGTGTTCCACATATGAATGAAATCATCTGGTGTTTGTCTTTCTCAGTCTGGCTTATTTCGCTAAGCATAATTCCCTCCAAGTCTTTCCATGTTGTTGCAAATGGGATGAATTTGTCTTTTTTATGGCTGAGTAGTATTCCATTGTGTATATATACCACATCTTCTTTATCCAATCATCATTCGATGGGCATTTGGATAGTTTCCATGTCTTGGCTATTGTGAATAGTGCTGCAATGAACACAGGGGTGCAGGGGACTCTTGGGATTGCTGATTTCAGGTTCTTAGGATAGATACCCAGTAGTGGGATGGCTGGGTCATAGGGTATTTCTATTTTTAACTTTTTGAGAAATCTCCATACTGTTTTCCATAGTGGCTGCACCAGTTTGCATTCCCACCAGCAGTGTATGAGGGTTCCTTTTTCTCCACAACCTCTCCAACATTTGTCACTCTTGGTTTTGGATATTTTTGCCAATCTAACGGGTGTAAGGTGACATCTTAGTGTAGTTTTGATTTGCATTTCCCTGATGATTAGTGATGATGAGCATCTTTTCATGTGTCTATTGGCCATCCTTATATCTTCTTTGGAGAAATGTCTGTTCATGTCCCCTGCCCATTGTTAAATATTTTGAATATCATACTTGGTTTTATCCATTTTCCTTTGTTGTTGTTGTTGTTTTTCTTGTCCACATCCTTAGAGAACCCTTAAGGAACCATTTATAGACTCTGGAATGGTCTGATGTATAGAAATATATTCCACAATTCCAGATGGTCAGTTTCCAGGGCATGAGAAAGTGACCAGAGCGGGAGCCCTGTGACAGTTCAGACTGGAGCTGAGCAGTCCGGCCTCAGCTGGGAGGTCAGGGCACCGTGGCCAAGACCTTCTCTCCTAATTCATCTCACTAATAAGTCAAGCTAACAAAGAGAAACATATTCTCTAATTTACTTGTTAGAGAAGGCAGCATGGAAGGGTGGTTAAGGGATCTGGCCCCAAACTGCCTGGATCCAAAATAATTTCTACCTCTTTCTAGCCACGTATGCTTGGGCAAGTTTTCTAACTGTTCTGTCCTTTGATTTCCTTCCCTGTAAAATGGGGATAATAGTGATAACACCTACTTCATAGGGTTGTTGTGAGGATTGAATATCCAAACTATGTACTTTGAAAAGTGCCGGTTCATATTAAGCCCTCAATAAATATAGCTAGTATGATAAAGAAATAAAAATGTGAAAATTAAGTTCATGGATTTCAGAGAACTTTAAAGACATAGGAGAACTTAGACATTATCGAGTCCACGGCAAGTTTTCCCATGGGAGACTGAGGCCCCAAGGGATGGAGTGGTTGATTCAGAGTCATCCCTGGTGCTGAGAATGAGAGAGAAAATCCTATAAATCCTTTTAAAGGTGAATGGCAAGTTTTCCTGCTTGACCATAAGGCTCAGGCAAGAAATTGAATAAATCAGCCAATTAAAACAAAAGCATTCAGGAGAAAAATGACCTAATTCTAATGAATGTGTTGCCAAAATGGCAAGTCTACAAAGAAAACAGAAAGCACAGCTCCTGATCCTATCCTTTGTGATGTTACGCCTGCAGGAACATGGTGCCCAGCGTGGCCAAGACATTCCTGCTTAGGTCGGAGGTATGACCTGGCAAGGCGCTTAACGTGCTTGAACTAGTGTCTAAGGTAGGAAGTAGTTGAAAGGCTTCCAGAAAGGGAAGAGGAACATGACTGCCTTGGCTCACCAGGGCCTTCTACCGGCTTGATGTAAAGGGGGTGTAGTTATACACAGTACAAAGAGAACTCAGCTCTAACTGTTAAATTATCTAGAGGATTTAGTAACCCTGAAACATAACTGAAAGCATATAGACATCAGTGAAGTCTTCTTAACATTTATATGCTAATTTAATTTTTCTAATTCTTTAATCCTCACCTATAAAACTATATACGGAACCTCCAGGGACTAGCCTTTTCCACCATAATTTAATGCTCTGCACTAGGCCATTGTACTCTCAAGTCTCATGATGCTACAGTGACTTGGAAGTTGTCTTCTGAAAGTAAGAAAGGAAACACCCTCCCCTCTCTTCTTTAAAGATTTTATTTTTTCCTTTTTCTCCCCAAAGCCCCCCAGTACATAGTTGTATATTCTTCTTCGTTGTGGATCCTTCTAGTTGTGGCATGTGGGACGGTGCGTCAGCGTGGTTTGATGAGCAGTGCCATGTCCGCGCCCAGGATTCGAACCAACGAAACACTGGGCTGCCTGCAGCAGAGCGTGTGAACTTAACCACTTGGCCACGGGGCCAGCCCCTCCCCTCTCTTCTTGAAGGTCTGTTCTGTAAAGGTGTGTTGGGGGGCCCTAAGACCGTCCTCAAATTTCATGATTCACCAGAAGGACTCACAGAACACAGAAAAGCTGTTACACTCACGGTTATGGTTTATTACAGTGAACGAGAAAGATTAAAAACAGCAAAGGCAAAAGATGCATAAGACCAAGCACAGGAGAGACCAGGCATAAGCTTCCAGTCCTTTCATAGTGGAATCATACAAAATAGCACTTACTTCTCCCAGAAATGATGTCTGGCAACACATACGTATTATTGCTAGCAAGAGAAGTTCACCCTAACCTTGGTGCCCTGGGTTTCTATTGGGGATCAATCACGTAGGTACGGAGCGCCCATGTGAAAACTTAGTTACTCAATCTCCAGCCCCTTCAGAGGCCAAACTGATACAGTGTAGACCAAGGACCCCACCATAAATCCCATTGTTAGCATAGGCCTAAATATACAAGAAGAAAGAAAATACAAAGGGGTACTCCTCTAAATCTGACAGCAAAATTCATCTTCAAGACTTGAAACTCATTCTTTCACTTCCTCTCCACATTCCATACGGATTTTTCTTAAAGTCAGAAGATAGAACTCAAGAAAAACATGGCATCACAATTAATTGAACGTGATTATACTTTATGTTTATAGATCACTTTAGAATTTTGATATTCAGATACGTAACAAAAATTTGTTCTTCACAAACCCTAGAAGATAAGTATGATGACCATTTCCAGATCGAGATCCAGATTCAGACATGTGAGCTGTCTTGTCCTCGATCTCAAAGCAATTAAGTGACAGTACAGGACTTGGACTCAGGTCTCCAAACCGCCAGTCCCTTGCTCTTCCCACTCAACACACTATCCCATGTATCTGGCAAGGATTTCAAAAAACTCCATCCCTTGAAACTTATTCCACAAAAGTGATTTTACACAAAACGTTTTAAAACATGTGGGCAGACTTAGAAACTAATTAATATAAACTTTTCTTCAACACACCCCTAAAATGTTTAAATTGACACCACTGATCAATACCAAATGAACAGAAAGTAAATTATATTCACTTCATTAAGAAGAACTCACTTGGGGCCGGCCCCGTGGCAGAGTGGTTAAGTTCGCATGCTCTGCTTCAGCAGCCCAGGGTTTCACTGGCTCGAATCCCAGACAGGGACCCAGCACCACCCGTCAGGCCACGCTGAGGCGGCATCCCACACAGCAGAACCAGAAGGACCTGCAACTAGAACATACAACCATGTACTGGGGGGCTTTGGGGAGAAGAAAGAATAAACAAAGGAATTCACTAAAACAAAGACTGAATGCTTCTAGGTTAATGAAACGAGTGTGGTTGTCAGAGGGTCATAGGAATATTGGTAGATTTCACGGGAAGTTTTGCTTAATTGTAATTTTCACCAAAATTCTTTCATATGGAGCATCTGAAAGCAAAGTTGTGGAATTAAGGTAAATTATAAGAAAATATAACTCATTAAAAAAGATTAAAATTTTAATTTAAAAAAACTGTTTTACCATACCTGTCACACACACACCACACACACACACACACACACAAAGAACTTCTTTCTTTGCCCCCAAAATAAAATATTACAAAATATAAAATATCCAGTGATAATTTTTAAACTGCTCCAAAGGAACAGACTTTAAGGGAGAAACATTGAGTTTCATGCATAAGGGATCCTAAAAACTACTAGATCCACATTCTTACTCATAAACTTCACCTTTTCAGATGTGACACCTTTCAGCCTGGGACGTCTTCAAGGTGACTGAGTGGTCGGGGACACCCTCTCAGAGACTCGGTGAAGGTGCCAGCTGTGAGGAGAGCGTGTCAGCAGTGAGCTCACTCTGATGTTGTGAAATGAGTGTTGGGAAAAGTCAAGAGATGCAGGTTCTATCCTGGTTCTTGCACCAACAAGCTGTATTACATAAAGGAAAACATAACTTCTGAACTTCAGTTTCCTTCTCTGGAAAATTTCCTGCTGCCTCTCACAACGCTAACAATTACTCAATTACACTGATATGTACAAGTGTGGTTGAAAACTGCCAAGGTGATGTAGAAATGCAAGCATGAATAGCAGAAGAGATTCGGCAAGAAAATGATGTTAGTTAGAGGAGCAAAAAATCCTGATTCTGATAAATCATTAGAACAAACTTTTGAAAACTGACATGATGCATGATTAGGGATAATGGTGTCAGTGTAAGTATAGGCTTCCATGGTGATAAACACTCCTACAGCGAAGGCAGCTTCGTGATGTAAAGACTGGGATCTACTACCTTTTCCCAGGTGGAAAGCACACCGTCAGTTACCAGCAGACAATACAAATAGGCTGCTGATTTGAAAATCAAAATCAAATAGAGATTCGTTCCAGCCAGAGGTTACCGTAAACATTACCCCACAAGTGAAGAACAGGGGAGTCAAGCAAGAAACCTACACTTCTCAACCTCTTTCTTATAGGTCATAGTTTTGTGGGATTTTAAAAATAAAAAATAATCTTTGCAACATCTACATAATCTTGCTTTGTATTTTTTGGTAACCGCTGCTAGTGATTAACATCCCAGAACGATTTTTATTTATTTATTTATTTTTAAAGATTGGCACCTGAGCTAACACCTGTTGCCAACATTTTTTTTTTAATTGCTTTTTCTCCCCAAATCCCTTCAGTACATAGTTGTATTATTTTAGTTGTGGGTCCTTCTAGTTGTGGCAGCCAGAACTATTTTTAAATGGGCAAGGATGTAATGGTTATTCACTACATCAATTTGTCATTAAAAACAAAAGCAGTCTTCAGTTCAAAAGGGGGCTGTATTCCAAGAGTTGTTTATAAACTTTTCTATTTTATTAATACATTTCACACTTGCTGTACACCAAGTGTTGCCCCTGGCCCTTTACAAATATGTGTTTAGTCCTTGTGATAACCCTCTGAAGTAGGAACTAGCGTCATCATTTGACAGATGAGGAAACCAAGGTACAGAGATGTTAAGTAAATTTCTCAATGTCACACAGCTAGTAAATAGCCAGATAATAAGTGGGAAACTGGAAGTGTAAAAATGTGGCTCCAGGATTCTTTAGGTACCATGTTATGCTGACCTTTTGGAACCTGAATATATTTTCCTAGAGAAACAATATTATAAATAGTGATAAAATTCCACAATAGCCTATTTTAACCACATATAGCTGAGCTGAAATCTTATAGATCTCTCAGCATGCTATCCCTGGTTCCCAGCACGTGTCACAGAGTAAGTGCTTAATAAATGTTTGTTGAGTTTAATATAGAACAGACCCCGACTTATGACATTGGCAGTCTAGAATGACTTGGCACACCCAACAGCGGGAACGTAGATGTTCTCTCCAGCATCTCCTACACTGGTCTCAACAGCTGGTGGAAAGGAATTTGGTCAGTTGGGCCTTATGCAGGTGGTACAAGTCTTTGGGAGCGGATGACAGACGGGGTCTTGGTTTCAGCAGCATGGTAGCAGCACAAAACTTCAGCAGCAAAACTGGGGAGAGAATCTGGTTTCTGTCACTGCATAGTAGGATATGCTTGCAAGTCTGTGACGGAAGGTGGTGTGAAGTACACAGTGGGATGGCAAGGTGAGCTTCTAGGACCAACCTACAGGGAAACTGGGTCTCTAACTAGGGCAGCTGTTTGTAAGCAAAGGGAGATGATAAATCAGCCATCTGCAACCCAGAGTCTACATCGAGGTCAGCCATTGGGACAATAATCTCTCTCTATTGCTTCTTGGTAGGAAAAAAAATGTAAGTTATTTTTCTCACACATTCTCCATATTGTGAGAAATACATAAGAGAAAACTTGCTATGATCATACAAAATACCACATAAATTATATACTAAGTTCTGTAAGATCAGGGGCTGTAACTTGTCAATTTTATTCCCAAGATCTCCAAAAGATCTGCAAAAAACACTTTGCAAGATGTTCAATTAATAATTGATAAAAGTTGACATTACTGGTGTGTAAAATATAAACTAAATAAGCAACCAAATAATAAGATAAATAATAGGATGATAGATTATATAATTACAAATAGAAAATAAGTAATAGAATATCTGAAAGTGAATATAATAATAAAGTGAATAATAAATAATAGAATAAAAAGTGAATGGAATCATAAGTAACCAGAGCAATAGGTGAATGGTAAGTGAATGAAGCAATAGTACCAACTGTTAACTACTATATTCATCATAAACAGCACAATTAATTTGAAATAATCATATTACTTTGCTATACAATACATAATGTAAGCAATAAAGAAAACAGACACTAAATCTGTCCTTTCCCAAAATAAATTACTCTAAAGCTATCAAAATTCCCATCTCTAATTTTTAAAATCTTATGATATAGCAGGAATATGTGATTCCAGTTTATTCAAACAGATATTTTGATCCAATTTCCTCTTTGGATACAACACCAAAATGTGTACAAAGCAACGTAAGAGAGAATATTCTTTATCTTGTCAGTAAGTAAACACATAAAAATACCAGTGTCTTATAATCATCAAATTTGCTAAGAGACTATATCTTAATTATTCCCACCACAAAAAAGAATTGATAATTATGTGACGTGACAGAGATGCTATTGCTACAATGGCAATCGCATGATAATATATTAAGGTATGAAATCAGCATGTTGTACACCTTAAATTTACAAAATGTTATATGTCAAATATTTCAATAAAAAATAAAATAAACATAAAGAAAAAATACAGGCATCTTGGATCTTTATTCAAGCAACACCATTAACTAGTTTGAGAATCTTTTGTTCTTTTAAAAAAAATTTTTTATTGAAGTAACACTGGTTTATAATGGTATGTAAATTTCAGGTGTACATCACTATATTTCAATTTCTGAATAGACTGCATTGTGTTTACCACCAAAAGTCTGGTTGTCATCTGTCACCATACCCTGTCATTCTTCCCCAACCCCTCTCCTCCTCTGGTAACCACCAATCTGTTCTCCGTATCTGTATGTTTGTTTGTTTATCTTCCACATACGAGTGAAATCATACAGTAATTGTCTTTCTCTGTCTGATGTATTTTGCTTAGCAAATGACAAGATTTCATCTTTCTTTATGATTGAGCAATATTCCACTATATATATATGTATATACCAGATCTTTTTTATCCATTCATCTGTTGATGGGCACTTAGGTTGCTTCCAAGTCTTGGCTATTGAGATCTTAAAGAAATTATCACTCTGAGTCTTAAATTTTTAATTTTAAAAGAAACAAATCCGTCTAAATTATTTTAAATTCTTCATTCCTTTCTAAGTGGTAGAGAATTAACCTAAATAGATTTATTCAAAATTTGCCTAAAGACTTTGGACTAAATAGCAGAAAAAATACGTGTAATTTAATAGAAAATATTTTGCAAATATTCTTATTTGCACTAATTTTAACCACTTTTCAAAAGTACTGGTAGCAAAACGGGATTTATCTGCAACACAAAATGGAGGTCAACTGCACAGCTGGTATCTTGAAAACTTTGACAACTGCCGAAAACGAAAACCAAATTGATGAAAGTGACTTACCAAAGAAAAGAATCATGCCTCAATGCCTTTCTACCTCAGCTCAAAAATAATCATTTTCTTCAGGGTTCATTTTAACAAAAAGAATTAGAGAAGATGGAAGTCTAGTTGTTTCTGTTTTAATTATTTTCCTGTTCCTTTTAATTAGGCAATGAGATGAAGGAATATTCCAGCAGTATCGTCATTACTTGAGGGAATGCTGCCCCAGCTGCAGACCTGTCTCAACATTCAAATGTTGATAAACATAAAAGTATAAACTGTAAGGAAGATAAAGAATGCTTCAATTAATGCAATGGCTTGTCAAAAAATATATATTAGTGGGGCCAGACCGGTGGCGCAGCAGTTAAGTTCCCACATTCTGAATTGGCAGCCAGGAATTCGTCAGTTCAGATCCCAGGTGCGGATCTATACACCGCTTATCAAGCCATGCTGTGGCAGGCATCCTACATATAAAGCAGAGGAAGATGGGCACAGATGTTAGCTCAGGGCCAGTCTTCCTCAGCAAAAAGAGGAGGATTGGTGACAGATGTTAGCTCAGGGCTAACCTTCCATTCCACACACACACACACACACACAAATATATATATATATATATACATATATATATATTATATATATATATATATAAATAAACGGGAGTATATTTCAGAGCTCTGTTCCACCATGATGCTAGAGACCAGAGCGAGTCATGGCCGCTCAGTTCACTGAGGCAGCTGACCAAGCCAGAGGCGAGATCATGAAACTGAACACACTCCTCACACCCGTGACATTGAACTACAATCCCTAATAGCTAAGGTCTGTGAGAGCAGCTAATTACAGTCTTAAACTTAAACCCAAAAGAATCCATAGATAGGGTCTACATAAGTTTTTGTAAATAACTGTATATAAAAATCTCAAAAATAAAATCCCCTAGAAAAGATGCCAAGGACATCAGATGTACATAGAAAAATGGTGAAGACTATAAAACACTTGAATAAGATGAAATGAGGCTGAGTTCCCAGTTTAGTACCAGGTGGGCTTATGGACTAAACAATACAATACAAATGCAAAAATGTTAAAAAGATCAAGCCTAATGTTTGAATGTCGAACTATAATTTACAAGGCACTCGTACATTCTCACATATGACATTATAATCCTGTGCACTGGGTAGGGCAGGAATTACTATCCCTAATTTTACAAGCGAGAAAACTATGGCTCAAAAAATCTAAGTTTCTAGCTTAAATGAAGTAACTAATCGAGTCAGAACTCTTTAGAAGGACCTCTGACAGCAAATCCAAGCTGGGTTCTGGAAATGGCGCTACGTATGTAATGTAGAGACCTACATTAGAGTCTCAGTTCCAGCTATGGGGCCTTGGGAAAATCATTTCACTTCTTTGAGCTTTGTTGCAGGTTGATTCTTCAGGTACTGAGACAGAGTTTGAAGGTCAAAAGCTGTCTTGGGGAGCCACATTGGTGAAAAAAAAGGGGGAAAAGCAGGACTAGGCAGAGGGAGCTGGCAGACTGGGATGCAGACCAAAGTCTTTACCAGCCCAATGGGAGCCCAGGAGCAAAGACTGCCTATCAGCATCCAGTATATCATTAAAAAAAAAAATATATAGTCATTACCATTTGTCAACTTGATCTAATGGATTCATTTTTATCGTTTTATAATTTTAAATGATTTTTCACAAACACATACAAAAGTAAGATTAAGGGATAGTAAAAAACAAATTTCTTAGAAATTTTAATGTAAACTTAGAAACGGAAAACCCCAATTTTTATTCTATAATTGCTAGTTTTGAAAGTGTATATATCCAAAATGGGCAACATCCTTTGAATGCATGTCATGCACAAATGTGGAACATTTCCATCCTGTAAATACAGATTCCAGATTTCACGTACATCTGTAATAGGTTGTAGCTTCTCAATACTTCTGGTTCTTTCGTTTGTATCAACAAACTCAGTACATTTGAGAACTTTGATGGATCTGAACTTTTTTGAAGAAAGGAGCCATCCTCTTTGCTTCATAATTACAAAACGTTTTCATTTTTAAGTTTATAAACACTAATTGAATAATCAATTCAATTATTTTTATTTCTACATTACCTATCGCCTCCCAATCACCTTTGAATACACACCTGCCTTCAACATCTGTGCAACTGCAAATTATATCAAGCAAATTTTGGTCACAAACATAAAAGATGAAAGATGACTGTCCACATCCTTTCAGCAGAGTTACTGTTCTTGGTACTGAGGACTCAGCAGGAAACAAAACAGACCCCAAAAAATGTCCTCAGAGCTTACAATCTAGTGTAGCCAGATTAGGCAACCACTAATCTACTTTCTGTCCTACGAATTTTCCTCTTCTGAACTTTTCATAAAAATGAAATCATGGGATATATATAGTCTTCCACGTCTGGCTTCTTTCACTTAGCATAAGGTTTCCAACATTCATCCACATTGTAGCATGTGTCAGTACTTGATTCCTTTTTGTTGCTGAATAATATTCTGTTGTATCAATATACCATATTTTATTTGTACATTCATCAAGTGATGAACCTCTGGCTTATATACACTTTTTTGCTACTATGAATAATGTTGCTATGAACATTCATGTACAAGTTTTTGTGTAGACATATGTTTTCATTTCTCTTGGGTGTATACCTAGGAGTGGAATTGCAGGGTCACATATTAACTCTATGCTTAACCTTTGGAGAAACTGCCAGACTGTTTTGCACAGCAGCTGCACCATTTTACATTCCTATCAGCAGTGTATGAGGGCTCCAATTTCTCCACATCCTCGCCAACACTTGTTAATGTCTTTTTATTATTATTTTTATGGCAATCCTAGTAGATATTAAGTGGTATCTCATTGCAGTTCCACAGTAACTCTTGAAATTTACTGTTTTATATTAGTCCAAAACCATGCCCCAAAAAAGTGATTATGAAATATCTGATGCGGCTGCAGTTTTCCAGCTTTCTCATGATGTCAAAAATGCATACTTGCTAGTTAAAATGACACCCATTCTTTAGGAACCTCCTCTCTACCTGAAGACAACACTAATACAAATGAAAATAAGGAAGTCAAGCGTTTTTAAAAAGAGGAATTATGAGGAATGACTTGAACTTCCAGATATCAAAACATTGGTATAGTGGATACTCCCCCGGGCTACGCATCCAGCCCCTAGCTGCTGGGAGTATGGGCTGCTGACAGCTCACAGCCATGCCCCTCATTGCCATCAGCAGCAGGAAGCTGCCTTGCTCAAGATTATCTCCTTCCAGGAGAATGTCCATGGGCCAGTAACTGGCTGATGGGAAGCATACAACAACTCACCTCCTTTGCCTCCAGTTGGACAACTCTGAAGGGCCAGCCCAGCTCCAGAGCTCCCTGAAAGATTCGCTGAAGCCTCAGTTAAAACACCACTGCAGCTGGCCTCTCCCTCGGCCCTGTCCTGCCTGCCTTCCTCACTTCCTTACAGGTATATCTCCCAAGAGAAACTCCTTGATAAACCTCTGCACGCATTTCTCCATCTCAGAGTCTGTTTCCAGGGAACGAGATTTAAGAAAATAGTATAAAGTTACAACAGTTAAAACAATGTGTCACTGACACAGAAATCAACACCCTAGAAAAAGGCCCACCTGTATATAAGAACGGCATTTTCAAATCAGTTGTGGAAAAGTAGATTATTCAGTAGAGGCTACTGGAATAATGAGTTAACCAAAGGGCAGGCGTTGCGGTGGGGGGGGAGGGTAAATATTTACCTCATATCACACGCCAAAATTAATCCCATAGAGATTACAGAAATATAAGAAAGCAAACCTTCGAAGACTTAAAATTTTCCTAAAATGAAAGAATATTTATATATTTGGGGGATGATGGAGGCTTTTTAAATCAAAAAACCAAAAGCAGAAAGCATGAAGGGAAAGATAGATCTGTATCAAGAAAATGCCATGCCGTAAGAAGCAAAACAAAATTAAAAGAAAATATTTTAAACTTTGTTCAAATATGGTAGAAATCCATCCCAACACCAAGGGGAATCTGTGCAGCCAGCCAGCCAGCCGACTCCAGACTTGGGCTGCACAATTTAAATCTCCACCCTGCCTGCCGTTTGGCGCCACCTGCTGGCAGCTGTCTTGCCGGTCTAAAATGAAGAGAGGATTCTGGGACCAGCTGCCTTCCCAGAAAGCAGCCCTTCCAGCAATCTGCAGCCTGTTTCCCCATCCCCCAACTCCCCTTCCCTAACCACTGCCCCCCAACCCTGCTTGTCCACCTGTCATATATGCCCTCCTCACCCCAGAAGATATGAACTTCAGCTCACCCTCTCAGGGACTGGATGCGGAATGGGAGCCAAGAGCCAATGACTTTATATCTAAATGATCGTCAATGCTGCATGGTACAAGGGGTTACACTGTACTTGTCATATATGGCTGTCCAAGGGCTGATGTCCCCAATATATAAACTCATGGACAGATCTACAAGTAAGAGATAACCATATCAATAAGAAATGGATACATGATACACATAAGCAATTCATAAAACATGAATGGCCAACATCAAAAAGTGCCCAATGCCCGGCATCTCTAGTAATCAAAGAAAGGCATAAAAACAGGTCCAGTTTGCTTCATGATAATACCTGTTTTCTCAAGGGCATAGGGAAAAACCTAACACATTGCTGGATGGAGTGTAAATTGGCAAAACCTTCAAGAAAATGATGCAGCAACAAGAACAAAAAGCCTTTAAGAAAAGAGTATACCCTTAGGACCAGCAGTTCTAGTTCTAGGTATTTATCCTTAAGTAATCAGTTATTTACTATATGTCCTTCCTCCCAGCAGTGTTTTATCATAGTGAAAAATTAGACATAATAAAATATCCAACAGTGAAGAATCAACAGACTGTTACAAAACACCCTTCGATAGTCAGTCAGAGGAATGTCATGCAGCCATTGAGAATGTTCGAGTTCATATATTGACCCAAAAAGATGTCAGTCATCTATGGACAAATGAAAAGCAGAGTTTCAAGACAATAAATACAGTATCATCTACTTTTGTAAGAACATAATTATATGAAAATTACATTCGTTCTTATTAAAAATCTGGACCAACATCAAACATCAAAATGTTAACAGTGGCTATTTATGGGTAGCGGAAATATGGATGATGTTTATCTTCTGCTACATGTTTATACGCATTTTCTAATTTTTTTAAATAAACATAGACTACTTGTAAAATTTTAAAATCTTTAAAGAAAAAATATCTGCATGTTTACATGTTTTTATAAAGAAAATGCTCCTTTTTTAAGTTTTAGGGGAAAATAAAAGAATAGCCAAGAGGTAAGTATGGTAGAAACTATAAGAACAAAGAGAAAGAAGGAGTATTTGAGAAGGAGGGGAAGCTGGTAGATTAGGAGTTGCTGAGGGGAGGGGCAAGAAAAGTGTTCCAGAAGAGGCAGGCCTTGACGGGTGGTAAAATCTGTATACATGGAAAGAAGAGAATAGGAGGTGGTTTGGGTCCTTGGCTCCAGGACTAATCTCGTCAAAGTACTTCTAGAAACATCTAGTCACCTACAATGAATAGGTCACAGGTTAGTGCATAAACATCATCCATTAGCCCTTTTTAGAAACACTTGTGTCCACTCTACACCCAGAAGGGCAATGGTAGGCCCTGGACTTGCTGTTGAACGCCACTGTGGGAAGGACACAAAGCTGACCTGGCACCCTCCAACCAAGTTTCTCTGTCTCCCTCCACAGCATGGGCATCAGAAGAGAAGAACAATTGCTTGCTGAGACCTGCTCCTCACTCCATCTCGTCAGCCCCCACCTCAGAGCTGAATCTTGTTCTTTTCTCCTTTCCTGGAAAGATCTGGCTTCATAGGTGGCATTTCCACAGGTTCCCTCTACACTCTGGTAACCAAATCCAGTGACCCCCCAAGCCCTAACCCTACAGCCAAACCCTCCAAGCCTGGCCGAGATCTATGACCCCTCTACTCAGACTTGTCTTGTCCTGTGAGCCCTTCTCATTGGAGGCCACAGCTCTGGCAGGGTTTCCCGACAGCCGTGTCCTTCTGAGGTAAGACCCTTCCCTCCCAGCATGCCCGAGGGCCAGTGCTAATAGACTGTCAACCTGAGCCTGCTCCAGTCCCTGTCCCTGAATGAGCCCTCACAGGACTGGTCTATGAGCACTAAGGTCACTCATGGGGTAATAATAATTTGACTAAGTGCTAGCAAGGTCTCCAAGTGTGCTGCCATTGACTTGTACATGGTATTCTCTTATAATTATTTTAATCTTTTCTGCACGAACAGTTATGTCTCCTTTCCCATTTCTGATCTTGTAGATTTGAATCCCTCTCTCTTTTCCTTAACCAGGCTCATAAAGAAGTTGCCTATTTTAATGGTCTCTTTAAAGAACCAGTTTTTGAGTATATTTATGTATTTGTTATTTTCTATCTCAATAATTTTAACTCTTATCTTTATTATTTTTCATCAACTTTATTTTATTTTGTTGTTCTTTCTAAAATTTTTTGTGTACTTTCTTCATTGTTAGTCTCTCTTCTTTAATAATGCAGCCATTTGAGGCTATAAATTTTCTTAGCTACAACTCAAAAGTCCAAGTATAAGGTTTTCTTCTTTTCATTACTTTCTGGATGGTTTGTAATATAATATCGATTTTGATTTCCTTTCATCCAAGAGTTGTTTAGGAGAATTTATCTTAATTTATAGGTTATGGTTGTCTGGTTGTCTTTTTATTATTTAATTATAATTATGTCAAATAGAAACAAACATCCCGACTTAGATAAGAGAAGACTTTCACTAGAAAGACTATTGTAAAAGGGAGATCCCTCTGATCTCAGAAATCCACAAGCATCTCACAATCATACCCAAAAAAGGGCTCTTTTTAATGGAGTAAAAGAGGAGGCAGAGCTAAGCAGAGCCTTTGGAGGGGGAGGTGGGCAAACAAGGAGAAGTGACCGATGGAATCTCACAGGGAAAGCGTCTCGCTGTGCTCAGTGATTCCCAGGAGAAGCTGATAAGGGGACATGTTCCACTTTCTTTTGTGCTTACATGAGCTTGAGGGCAAGCAGGGTTAGGGGCCTGCAGAAAAGAGAAAAGTCTGACTAGCGTTTGGTCAAGACAAAGCAGAGAGTAAGAAATGGGCATTTGCGAACACTTGGTCAGTTGTGACACGGATGAGAAACGTTGCCTTGGAAGACTTCCCAGGCAAGCACACTCTTCCTCAGTCAGCTACCTTTATCAGGCCTTCCCTCGCCAGGGACACACATAAGCCAGTTAAGGAGGACCTTTAACTTCTAACCTCTCCTTTAGCGTGATTTCCACAAAATAAGCAGGACTTTGTACCCAGTTCTCAAGTACACGCCCTGAACTTTTGCAGCTTATGTACTAGCAAAGAAAATCCCTCCTAATTATAATGTAAAATGCTTCGCAAATCTGACTAAGAAGTAATGCACTTAATAATCAAAATGCTAAATATTAGAGCTCAAAGGGAACATGAAAATTATATAGTCCAACATAATAATTTTACAGATCAGGAAACTGTGGCCTCATCTAGACACATCGAAAGTATTAGAATTTGAGAACAATTTTTATAAAGTTGTGTTACAGTCCTGGTGGAAAGAGGACAGAGGACATGAACAGGGCGGGGATTCCCAGCCCGAAGGTGTGCAGCCTCTCTCAGATGGGAAGACCGAAGGAGGTTGGGGGTCAAGCTCAGAGAGACAGAGGGGAGAATGCCCAGTGGATTGACTTAGCAATGGCAAGAGACACGGGAGGCTGGGTCTTGCTGCCCATATTGCAATCTGGCTTATAGATGTCTGTGGTTCTCTGAACAGGAGGCTACTGTCTGTCTGGTATGAAGAAAGGTCCAAAGGACCTTTCAAGAAAAAATAATCAACAAACTCTGTGCCAATCTGTATTGACTCGAGACCCTGGAGGACAGAAGCATATCAACCCCTACAAAGCCACTTGCCCATTCTCTTAACTCTCCATAAACTGGACAAATAATCTTCAGGAAAATTAGAAAATTGAGCAATTTAAAGAGATTCTAGAGCATTTAAACACAAGTATAAAGTGAAGTAATTTTCTCCCAGAATAAAATTTGGCAAAATGGTGTGACCGAATGGATGCTGGTGGAGATGAGGAAGACTTCAAACAGATACACCTAACTGAAATAACTAAGAGAAAGAATGGACAAGGGTGTTGGGGAAGGAAGATAGGAAAGGAGAGGAAGGAGCGAAGGAAGAGAAACTGTCGCAGAATTGGTAGATTTCTGCTCTCCTCTTATAGGTAGTTTGTAAGTTCTTTGGTGTCTGACAAGAGCACAGGGCTGAAATCGATTTTTGGATGGTGCCAGATCCACTGGGAGTGACCTCTTAGGACACTTATTATTGCAAAATCCTTTTTTTGCTTCCAAGTAGTTGAGCCTGGTGGGGCTCACAGTGGCCACCACCAGGACACTGACCTACAACAATGCTTCTTTACAGGGGAGGTACCCAGATGATTCTGACACGACCTTTTCTGCCCTCTACCCAAACAACACCTCTTGTCACTGACAACCCCCACCCCCAACACACACACACACACGCACACACACACACTGAAAATCACAAACCCAAAAGGTGGAGAATAAATGTTTAGAAGACAGAACACATGGTAAAGGACAAAAGAGCTCAGTGACCCAAGTTATGCATGAAGCAAGTTAAGCTGTGTTGTTTTTTATTCATTCCAGGAAGATTTATTGTCTATGTACAAGATGTTCGGTATCACAGAGTCTGTGCACACATCACATTGGAGCTTTTCCTTTTTCTGTGTTGTCTGCCACAAAAAGTTCTGCCAACACTCAGCAAATGCTCTATGCCCAGTCAGTTCCCTTAGCTGGTCTGATCTCATGCTTTTATTTGAAAACCACACAACAGAATATTCTCTAGAATGAACAGAAGATTAGAAAACCTGAGTTCACTCTCTTCTCCACTGTAAGGATTCATCACAAGCTATATGCCATAGCTTTCAATATTCGGTTTTCCTCCTATCTAAAAACAAGGACTATATTATTCTGAAAATTTTTAAAATACCAGTAATCTATCTCACAAAAATGTTGATGGTTAATTCGCAAATCATTTTGCACTTATTACAAAAGTCATATTCAATAATGAAGCGTAGTTTATATGATTCTTTACAGGTAAAAATAAACTGCTAATAACAAACTAATCAGAACAATGTCTAACTGAGGGCAGAGCGTTGAACCGGGAGCTCAGACATCTGGGGCTCAGTCCATTGCTTTTAAACTACAGTATATTGAACAACGACGGGACTCCAGACACTGAAGCAGTTTTCTGAACATTCTGTTTCACTGGAACCTCATCAGATTCTTTAAGTTTTCATTTTGCAGATGAAAAAATAACCCCGAGAACAAATCTGTGGTCTTTGGCAAGTCATTATTTTATATAAAGACAGTAAGTATTAGATTTGGGGATGTCTCAAAACAATGGGGACTAATGTTTACTAAAGAATTCGAACACTTCAGCTAAGAACAGAATTGTATTTATAGACGTGATTAAAATCCTTTAATCTGCTAAACAACAACGTGCTAGACAGTTTGAAAGTCACAGGATCAAGATGAGTCCGTGACTTGTGGTTTGATAAATGTACTAATGAAAAGAAAAGGCACATACACCCACAGAAAGAAAGCATGAAAATGCATTTAAGGAAATACTAACAAACGGAAGAAAATCCTGTGGATTTACCTCGACATTTACTTATACACT
Organism: Equus asinus; assembly: GCF_041296235.1. NCBI lineage: Eukaryota > Metazoa > Chordata > Mammalia > Perissodactyla > Equidae > Equus > Equus asinus. Next base: position 40,308,677 of record NC_091802.1, on the reverse strand, counting down.
GCCTCATTAGGCAAAGAATTTGGGGCAGTAATGACTGTTTTCTTCATTAAATGCCCTTTGCAGAGGTCATCTCTGAAGTATAGAATATCAGAGAAGCATCTCAAAAGAACTTAATTTTGAATCTGAATTTAAAAAACAGAGAAGAGATAGATGCCAACATTAAAAATTATATCAGGAAGAAAACTGAAAAATAAGAAAGGAGATAGAATACCTCAGTCATCACAAGCTTCCTCAATTGAGACTCAAATGTCCAGATATCCCAAAAGAGAAGGTAAATAAAGCTGCTAAAATGAAAAACTAAAACTCAGATGACAGCCAAAGAAAAACTCCACAAACACCAGGCAAAATTCAGAGGCCAAGATACTGCTAAATTTTGTCTTTTTCTTTCCACCTAGGCTCTGAGATTTCTAGGTTTCATCAGATTTCTCTCACTTAGCTATTTTTCCTTTCTTTAAACTTTCTTTTAGCCAAATGCCAGCCTTTATGAAAGTGGAAAGATTCTATTTCATAATTTCAAAAGGGAGGAAAAGGCCAGTTTTTCTCCCTCCCATCCCAGCATTTGCATACCACTTAATCATTAGGGCTTGGACTCCTCTGGTTTCACAGCTTGAGGGAGGGGTGAGGCAATGACCAACATACCGTAAAGGCTGGTGCATTTTTTACCTTCCTTAGAAGGGTGTCATGAGAATCACTCCCAGCTTAAAGATTTAAAGTTTATAAAAGACCCTGTACCCCTTGGAGAGATGGCACCCTAAATGGAAGAACAGTAACACACCACTGTCATGAAAATGATGCACGTGGGACAGAAAAACTCATAACCTAAAGAGCTGCACAGTCAAGTTAACTCTCACCTATTTAAGCATGTGCACCAGTCAAAGCCAGTCTAAGGAAAAGTTAAAAGGCAGAACATTGGACAACAAATAATTGAATATAAAGATTAAAGCAAGTACTTAGCAGAGACTGCCAAGATTGAAAAAGAAAGTTTTAAACAAAAGTCAGCTACTTGAGTAGAATGATAAGGAGGCCAAGAAAAATTTTTGGAAACATCTGTACTTTTTTGAAACATACACTTTTTTTTTAATTGTGGTAAAATACACATAAAATTTACCATCTTAACCATTTTTAAGTGTCCAGTTCAGTAGTGTTCAGCACACTCACATTGTTGTGCAACCAACTCCAGAACTCTCATCTTCAAAACTAAAACTCTCTACTCATTAAACAACTCCCATTTCCCCCCACCCCCAGCCCCTGGCAACCACTATTCTATTTTCTGTCTCTGAATTTGACTACACCATATACCTCCTATAAGTGGAATCATATAGCATTTGTCTCTTTAAAAAGGCGCACTTTTAAACCAGAGAAACTATTTGCAGAGGCGAATGGAAAAATCTAAAGTACAAAGGGACAGAAAAACAGGAAGCAGAAAGTGAACTGGGGAGGATTCTAGATTTCAGTGTCTATAAAACGACCCCAATCATAACATTAGTTATCGGAAGTGGACACAGATCCTCTTTTTTAAATATCTTTTAAACAAAAACAGAAAAACATGAGCTAGAATAAGCTGGGGAAACTCCAGATCTCAGTATCTGCGAAATGACTCCAGCATCACATTGGTTATCAGAAGCAGATTCAGAGCCTCTTCTCCAGTTATCTTTAAAACAGACAGATGAAATCAACATCTTCTCTTAATTTCTTAAGATTTGATTATAAACAATGAAATTGGTATCATTGTATCAAATTCAATCAGAAAGGAAAGCAGATCTGTAGCATCTCACCAGTCACAATGAACTCTGACCTGATGCTAAAACTATCTGCCTCAAAAATTTTCCAATCTTTCTTAGACATTCTCTGCTCAAATAAATCTGTTGCTGAGATCTAATAATATGTACATGGAAGACTATTATTTATTTAAGTTTTTCTTATTAACAGTAAAAATATCTAATTTGATCTCAAAATACAAAGAAAATAATAACCTAAAATCACAAACTTCAACAAACTTAGAAATATGCTGATTGAAATAATCATAGAGAAGGACAGTTAAGTAAATCTGAAACTAATGTCGATGCTAAAGCTAATTTCAACATTAAGACAACAATAGGAACAAAAAGCTACAAGTGTGAGGGGAAATTCCCATTCTCATCATATTAAGTATTTTCATTACATTTGTTAATCTGGGGATGTGCCCTGTAATTGGGAAACCATGAAGCAAATTTAATAGAATTACTCTTTCAGAGAAGAATTATCAGTCATCGAAACCTCTGAAAGATTAAAACTATAATTCTGAAAAAATTTTTTGCTTTGCTCCACCTTAATTTTTTTTCTTGACACAGTAAATGCCCAGAGGCTCTGACCCAGCTTCAGAGAAAGAGCCAGTAGAGTGGGTTCACGAAAAAGAAATTATCAAATTGCAGATTAGCAAAACTGTAACAGGGATTAAGAAGTGACATGGAAAAGGAACACCCTAAATATGGGTATATAAGAGCAAAAAAGGCAGCCTGCAAATACACTCTTCACTGTGACCTCTCCTGTGCGCCTGGACAAGCTAAACATTTGCAGGAGCATCATGTCTCGCTCATCTCGCGTCTCCTTCTCCAGGGCTGGAGGCAGCAGCTCTGTCAGGGTGTCTGTTGGTGGCAGCAGCTTCAGCAGTGGAAGCAGATGTGGTCTTGGGGGAGGCTCTGCCCGGGGCTTCCGAGGAGGAGCCAGCAGCTACGGCTTGGGTGAAGGGTCTGGCTTTGGAGGGGGCTTTGGTAGCTGCTCAGTAGGGGGCGGGTTTGGAGGATCTTCAGGCTCTGTAGCTGGCTTTGGTGTGGGTTCTGGGTTCGGTGGGGATTCTGGGTTTGGTGGGGGTTCTGGACTCGGTGGTGCTAGCAGAGGCTTCTACAGCTATGGTGGCAGTATGAGTGGTGGTTTTGGCAATGGGGGGCTTTTCTCTGGGGGTGAAAAGCAAACCATGCAGAACCTCAATGACCGCCTGGCCAGTTACCTAGACAAGGTCAGAGCCCTGGAGGAGGCCAACACTGATCTAGAGAACAAAATCAAGGAGTGGTATGACAGATTTGGCTCTGGGTCTGGAGATGCTGGATCTGGAAGAGATTACAGCAAATACTACCCAATAATTGAAGATCTCAGGAATCAGGTGAGACACTATCCATTGCTGAGTTTCTATTATTTCTGTCTCTTTTGCTTTCATTCAGATCATGTACTGCAACGAAGAATTTAAGTCAAGAAATTATTTGAAAACACGTTTGCCTGCTGTATATGTAAAAAGGAACTTGGCGTGTTTTAACTATGACGATACTGTATGTGACCCCCAACCATATTAATGAACCATTAATTTTCTGTTTGCATCTCAAATTTGAGTATTTCTACATAAGAGTAAAATTTATACAATGCCAGGTAGCTAATTAACGTGAATATATGAGTGACGGCAATGAGTCAACGCTAGCTTAATCTAATTATTTCATGATTAATTGTGGCAGTTGACATATTTTAGCATCTTGCTAGATTTAAAAAGTCTTCATGACATTTTTCTTCCTAGAAAATCCAGTGCAAATATTGTATGAGAATGTGATGGAATCTAAAATGTTTAGTCACTGTTGTATGGAACATATACTTTTAAAGACTTTTTTGGAAGTGAAATTCATGTTTCACACTATTTTCTGACAGAGCTCATAGAATAACTAATCTTCCAAAGCAGCAGAAATATACAGAGGACTGTGTTCTGTAAAACAATGTCCCATGCCTATTTCAGTAAATGTGCAAACTGTTAATTTTTGCAGAAATTGTAGTCCAAATATGCCAGGATTATCAATACAGGTGTCATTACTAAGCAAGTTTTCAAGGCAATTCACGTGTGAAAGCTAACTCAAGGGACATCTGCCCTCACAAGTGGGCATGCAGACACAAGGTAAAAAGCGTCCCTCATTTATTCACTATTACTGTCTTTTCCAGATCATTACTGCCACTATTGAAAATGCTGGGATCATTTTGCAGATTGACAATGCCAGGCTGGCTGCTGATGACTTCAGACTAAAGTAAGAAAAGTGAAGACTTGAAAACAAATGTAGAAACGATAAAATTCAATCCATTTGCTTAACTTATTCTGAATATAAAAAAGAATCTTTTAGGAGATCAAGACCAAAATTCACAAACATTCCAAGGGTAAACCTTAAAAACCACCATTCCACCAAGAAAAGAAAGAGGCAAATTAAGGACGCAATTTTTGTTATACAAAATATTGGCCATCGATACAATTAACGTTAAGTTCATATTTTTCTTTACAGGGGGAAAACTCCTAAGAGACAACTTAGTAGCCTTTATTCATTGAATAGCTCAGAGGAGAAAACTTTTTCTTGCATATGTAAGAATGGATGGTACTCTATGAAATGTACTATATGGTCTTACTGCTGCCCCTTTCAGGTATGAGAACGAGCTGTATCTCCGGCAGACTGTGGAGGCCGATGTCAACGGCCTGCGGAAAGTCCTGGACGACCTGACCATGACTCGCTCCGACCTGGAGACGCAGATTGAGAGCCTCACCGAGGAGCTGGCCTACCTGAAGAAGAACCACCAGGAGGTAGGAACACAGTCCACGTGGTTAAACGACTCTGGCCTACATATTTTTCCCCCATGTCCATTCTATTAAAATAAAACAAATTCTATGACTTTCCAACTCCTACAACAAGGGAAAAAAAAGTAATAATGAGCAAATTATATCTGAATTTGGTGATGGGGGGTTCCCTTCAGTGTCCTACCTTCAACTTTTTGTTGGCTATGCACATTTCAGAAAGTCATCGCTGTACTGTTTTTATCACCACGGTCTCTTTTTCTTCATCCTAGGAGATGAAGAGTATGCAAGGAACCTCTGGAGGAGACGTGACGGTAGAAATGAATGCCACCCCAGGAACCGACCTCACCAAGTTGCTGAATGACATGAGGGCGAGGTATGAGGAACTGGCTGAGCAAAACCGCCGCGAAGCTGAGGAGCAGTTCAACAAGCAGGTAGATTATCACCACTGAGCGGCCGGGCCTGCGGCCACACACAGCCACTTCTGCTCGTTTCATCAGCCTACAGTGACTGCATTTTATTTTCACTTAGAGTGCGTCGCTGCAAGCACAGATCTCTACTGATGCCGGGGCAACCAGTTCTGCCAGGAGTGAGATAACAGAACTGAAACGCACTCTGCAAGCCCTGGAAATTGAGCTTCAGTCCCAGCTGGCCATGGTAGGTGCAAATAGCTTTGCAAAATCTCCAACAGGGAGTTAATCAACTCAGTTTTCTTTCTTTGCCAGGATGTTCCACTTGGCACATAATAAAAGTCATATTAAGGAGGACTGTGTTGTGTTTGGAGAAAGTACAGAATAGTCCAGTTAAAGATAATATACTCTATTTCCATAAAAGATTTAGTTTCAAAAAAGTAATGCCAACAAAAATTAAGGAAGCAGTGCTATAATAATATAGATTATAATTTGGTGAAGGTGTCCTTCTCCTAGTACCTTATAAAATTTTGTGTTTTTTCAAAATCATGCAATGACTTATTTTCTTCATGAATTTTTTTATTTGCTTTTTCTCTTAGAAAAGCTCCCTGGAAGGAACTCTGGCCGACACAGAAGCTGGCTACATGGCTCAGCTGTCAGAAATCCAGCTGAAGATCAGCAGCCTGGAGGAGCAGATCTGCCAGATCCGGGGTGAGACCGAATGCCAGAACGCAGAATATGAACAACTGCTGGACATCAAGACCCGCCTGGAGATGGAGATCGAGACCTACCGCCGCCTGCTCGATGGAGAAGGAGGGTAAATGAAAGTCGCGAGCATGCTAAAATGCGTAGATTGGGGTATTTATGTTATGAAACCAAAAGGAGCTGGGGGGCTGACTGTATTTATAAAGAACCAGTGATACAATCTGATCAAAAGACATCTACCTTCATCATGGAGGGTTTCTCCAGTTTTTGCAAACTATAAAGGAAAAAAACTTTTTTTCTCCAGTGCTTCTGGTTTTGGAGGAGGTGATTTTAGAAACTCAGGACTGAGAAACACGGGATCCAGGGATTTGATATCTGGTGACTCAAGATCTGGGAGCTCGTCTAGCCAAGGACGAGGTAGACTTTTTTTAATGTTCATGATAATTGCTTTTTTTTAAGGAAGATTAGCCCTGAGCTAACATCTGCTGCCAATCATTCTTTTTTTTGCTGAGGAAGACTGGCCCTGAGCTAACATCCGTGCCCATCTTCCTCTACTTTATATGTGGGATGCCTACCACAGCATGGCTTGCCAAGTGGTGCCATGGACATGGCACCCGGGATCCAAACCAGCCAACCCCAGGCCACCGAAGCGGAATGTATACACTTAACCACTGCGCCACCAGGCCAGCCCCAACGATAATTTTATAATTTAAAAGTAAAAGCATGCTTTGCTTGTCATATAAAAAGTGTATACTATTGTTTACATCGTTTTACCCAAAGAGAACATACTCAATGAATGCACTTGAATTTCTCTTGATCTGTGTTTCTGTGATAGTTTCCAGAATGACATTGTGATTCTATGATTTTCAGACCCAAGCAAGACTAGAGTGACTAAGACCATCGTGGAGGAGGTGGTGGATGGCAAAGTCGTCTCATCTCAAGTCAGCAATGTTTCTGAGGTGAAAATTAAATAAGCAATTTCCAGATCAACAAGAGTGTCTTTCCGAGAAAAAAATCTAAAGTACACAAAGGAAGAAATTGCGCCAATCTAGTCATCTTTCCAGACAACTTCACAGAAGAGTTTCCATTCAGAAATAGACAGCTAACCAATTTTTCTGCATCCTCTTCTTTTCTTATTAGAATGCTCTTGAAAAAGTTGAAATGACAGCTCTGCTCTAATTGTTTCTATGCTTCAATAAATTTACTTTTGCAAGTTAACTACATTATTCCTGAAATTTTTTGAGAAATTCAATATTTTAGCTAGACATGAAGCTATCTATTATAACCTAGCTGCATTATGTTACCAATATTAATTCGTTGTTTATATGGTACCTTCTTCATGAAACTCAAGATAATAGCCGTTTCGTATGTGGACATGTTTAACATCACATTAGAACTCAGCGATGGCTCAGTGTCCCTAAAACTACAGCCAACAGCTCAGCACACAAAGGATGAGATTATTTGAATAATCAGTCTATAATTAATTAATGTCTAGCTTTTTATGTCCATCACTGAACTGGGTATTTCATAAGATAGAAACGTAAGATATGCCTCCTACTTTAAGAAGCTTACATTTTAGATAGAGAAAAGAAAGCTAAACACAGAGAAGACAGTAAATAATAAGGGGTGTTAGTGGAGAAGGCTCGATGCCACAATATTCACCAGAAGCGCCACAGGGATCTGACATCTCATGTTTGCAGGACTTTTAGGAGACTGGCCAAAATAACAAGTCTTGGGGGTAAGACTGGATATATGATATGGTGCCAGATTTCTGGAAAACGTGAAAGACCCAAAGAGAAGAGACGCTCAGATACTTGTTCCCTCGCCAAATCTAGCCACACCTCTAGCCAAAGACTGTCACTTAGCCAAGGTCTTTTCCCCCGTGGATGGTCCACATGGCTGTCTTGACTTGCTTGGGATAACGAAGCCTGTTAGAGCAAGGTAGGAGGTGGGTGCGTACACGTGGGTCCCAGGAAGAATCAGACAGAGGACAATGCCAGGTTGAGTAAGGACTTTCCCACTCAAGGAATTTAATATGGCCTGATCACAAATTAGAGAACTAACCCTACAAGCCAGTCCTCCAGAAAAGCACACGGAACTTGGCACAAAAAGCCAAATTTAAAATTACAAAAGGATAAATCTGAACATAATTGATGTAAATTATACCTTCAGACATAAAATCACTAAGAGCTGTATGAGAGTATCAAACCTTAATAATCAAAACACACAAAAAATGCAGTTTTTCACCTTTTAGGCACATCAAATAAAACATAAAAATGAACCTGCAGGCACACTGCGACTTCTGAAATAGCTAACCACTGAGAAAAGCTAATGGCTAAGCATGAAACCACACCTCAAAGAAAAAGAGCAACATTGTCTTAAGTCAAACACATGTTTCCTATCAAACCATTACAGTAAATTAAACCTTGGATTTTTCTCCTCTACTGAAAAGTTAAGAAATATGAACCAGGAGATCCAATGTGGATCGATGGGGGAAGTACAGAAATGGAAACCAGATGTGTGCAGCCTCCAGCGTCTCAGCCCATCACGGCCGCATTGGGAAAGCGTCTCTCCTTGCGTCTTCCTAGAGCTAGTCTTCTCATCCTGTACTGCCTGGGACCTAAAGTTTACGGCTATGCTCACGTCAAGGCAACAGTATGAGACTGCCCTGAAAATCATCTTAAACTGAAAATCCTCACTCTGTGTTTCCTTGGCAAGTGTTAAGATGCTGCATTTGTACTAAATGATTGTTGACAGATATGGAAAAGGCCAGATCATAGGTGCCAATATACTGACATGCCGTAGACTGTGTTAAGAGCACATTCAATTTTTAAAACTGAAACCTACTGAACCATTTTGGATCATGAAATTTACTTAGAGTGCTGAAAACAATGTTAAGGACAGGGTTTTCACTCATCATTACCCGCTCTAAAATTATTTTAAAACCACACAAGCATATGTTTTATTTTGAAACTCTAAAGTTCAACTCTTCTTTAACTTCTAAATGAGAGGAACGCATTTCTTTCTTCTGAGAGCGGACTTACCCCTAAGAAGGAAGAGCCAGTGTCTATTTGCATATGGATTGTCATCGGCTGACTTTTGATCCAGAGATTCATAAGGTTGTTCTTGTCTTTCTGACCTCAAGGGACAAGGGACAAGAATGGTAAGGATGCTGGAAGTGGCATCTGTCCTCACAGAGATTAGAAAAAAGAAACAAGGTTCACAGAAGGCAGAGAAGAGGAATCAGCCAAAGGATTTGAGGCTCTATGGAAAGTAGCCTAAACTTGCTTAATGACTTCCTGGAATTAGACTGTGTTCAAAAGACCTACAAGAGGAGACAAAGTGATCAATATAAACTACCCAGAATGTAGCTCAAGTAATATTTTCCAAACAACCTCGTTAAGTAACAAAATACTGCAAGCAATAAATCAGTTAAAAATTATCAGTGGCTCAGATATGGTACTTGAAGAAAAGGAATATTGGTCAAGCCCTTTTAAAAATAATTTATTCATTTCTAATATGTCAGCATGTACATGTCAACATGAAAGATAAGGTGGAAAGAAGCAAAATTATTGAAGTTGGAGACCAGAAGAGCTGACAAAGATGCCCCTAGGCCTGAGTTCAGACTAGAAAGCAGGATACCCAATGCCCCTCTGGCCATTAACATTGAAGCTGGATTTGCAGTAGAGGGCAGAACCAGGGGAAGACCAACTTTCTGAGCAGGACAGGAGCTGTGTCCTGGCAATGTGTGGGGTCTTGAAGTGAGCTTCATAACCTCTCAGTGGCAGCAAAGGTGGGAGGTGAGAGAGGCCAGGCAAATAATTCATTGAAAACTAAATTTTTATGCACAAAAAGTACACATGATATGCAATCTAAGCAAGAGCTGTTCTAAAATTTTTATAATAAGATGTTGAAGAGATCCTATGCAAAAGACTTTGTAAAAAAACTGATACATGGATTTTGAGAAATGTAATCATAATTTCTAAGCATCCTCCCTTACTCTTGAAAAACTTCTTTTGGTGCAGTTGGTAACTGAGATTATTAATGCCTGGAATGTACTGACCTTGTGAAAAGAGCAAACACACTCTGCTTTTAGCTTTACTCATTGCTTGGAGCTATCTGTAAAATAAATTACTTCAAATAATTTTTTATTAGCTTGCCTAAGACCAAGAAGTCAGATTTCTAAATCTCCATGACAGTTTTTATGCAAACAAGGGCTTCATTGCACCACCTCAAGATGAGGTAATTTCGCTTTCCCCGCTGGGTGTTCCACACCCAAAAGTTTCCATGAAGATCCAATCTTAGTGCTTGTGATTTCTATCACAATCATAGCAACATAAAAATCACAGAATTTTAAAGAGTTGGGTGGTGACTTTTATTCCAACCTCCCACCCAGAAGAGAAATTCTTCCTGAAAGACTATTCTAGGCTTCCAGCCTCTGGTTGAAGGTGCTCAGAGCTTGGAAAGTTCACGACTTGGTAAGGGAGCCCATTCCTTTTAAGAACAGGTGTAATGTTAGAAATGTTTTCCTTATATTGAGCCAAATCTGTCTCTCTGTGTGACTTCCAGCAAATTGATCCTGGTTCAGACCTTTGGAGGTATTTTTAAATGGCCATTGTGTCTTCTCTTTGCTAAACAAAAATCCCAACTTCTTTAGCCATGCCTCGTCTGATGTTGTTTCCATACCGTTCATTATCTGGACCATGTTTTGGATATAATGGACACATTTGCAATTAAATAGTGCTCCTAAAATATGGCACCCAGAATTAAACGAAAGGATCAAGAGCAGTCGGAGAATGGTCGCTGGGCTTTTAAATCTTTTAATATAGTCTAACTTCAGCAGCCACAGCACACTCACAACTCTGCTGAGTGAGGACTGTTGCAGAAAAACTTTATCCTTCGCCAGATGTTTTGTTCTCTTTTGTGTTTTTAACTCATAGAACTTCATTTTTTTTATTCTATTTAATTTACGAAATCTTACTTATTTGCGGTCATCATTTCAGCCTGGAATTTTTTTAAATATATTTTTGATTCTCTTATTCAACATACTAAATATATTTTGTGTCATTTAGAAAAAAGTAACAACAAAAGTCTAGAATGTAAGTGGAATCACACCAGTAGCTCCACACTTACCCATAACAAACATCAGCTTGACGTGTGTGTTTGCTAAACATGCTGGTAAGTATTTTATTCTATGTTAAATTGTTTCCCTTTTAACAAAAGTTTTAAGAAATTCTTATTTGATGAGTAGGGTGTTGGAAGACATGGGAACAGACCCAGACCCCCTTAGAAAAATGAAGGAAAGGCCATGGCCAAGAGAGAAGATCAAGGGATGCCGAGTTTATTTACCAAAAATATTGTCTTTCTAGTGTGACAGCTTTCATTAAAGACAGACAGATGTAGACACATGATTGATAAGTAGATGGATAGACAGATAGATAGATGGATCCTCCATCAACCTGTGGGTTTATTTCACTGCCTCAGACAACACAAACCGTGAAGAAAAATACATTTTATACTATAGAAACAATGGGGGGAAAGGGTTCCCCATGATAATAAGGAATTTGGGAAGGGAAAGTGCAGCATGGCATGGTTATTATCTCCAAGTTTAGGATTTCTGCTACAATTCAGGACCTGGTTATGTTGATTTAAAAGGAGCAAGGGACAGCCACTGCAAAGGTTTACGGGAACCTGGAAAAACAAGTTTGCTACTTAATACTAACTCAGAACTATATTGTATCAGTTCTTCTATTCCTCTTTAACTTTTGGGGGGGTCCTATGCATTCATAAAATAAGAATATAAAGTTAGATATTATTAGTCACTTTGAAAGTCCAAGGCAGGCTTTGAAGAAATTTAAAACTTAAAATTTTATTTTCTTACAATTGACAAAATTCAAGAGAAAAAATAACAGAAGAATACTAAAATGAATCTGACCATTTTCTCTTCCTGCATTTTATTCTAATTTAATGTACAGGATACATAAGCTAAGAATCTGTCACTTTCTGTTACTTCACCAGAAACCCCTAAAAATGATTTCAAACAGCTTCATCTGAAAAGATAGCATATTTATCATATGATGCCAAAGGAAAATAAAGTGTTATAAGCATAGTAATAAAAAAGGCATGAGGGCAGAAATTCCGTAAGGGAAAATACAAGTTTAACTAGGCTGATTTCATGTAAGTATTACCTGCTTCATTTCTCCAATGTGTGATAATGAATACCCGAAGGAATTTTCTGTGCCTTTAAATAAATAAGACACTCCATGGAGTTTAACAAATAATTAACAAAATGATAATTTAGTATGATAGATGTCATTAAAAATCCTTAAGGTGATTCTTTCAGAGATGAAACACTGACTGTATCAGCTATAAAAGGAGTTACTCGTTGATAACTTTTAACGGTCTTCTGGAGACCTTAGGCTTTGCAAGGTGGCAGCTCTTTCATCATGTCACACTTTGCTCAAAAATCAAGTCTATGGCACTTAGATTCTGTTCATGGAAAAGGAAGAATTGATGGAGGAAAACGTGGCTTCAGTGGCTTCGCAGGTGGAGCTGTTTCCACCAACTTTGGGAGTGAGAGCAGCTTGCTCTCTGGTAATGACAAGGGTACGATGTGAAATCTGAACGACCGTCTCGCAGTTTACCTGGACAAGGTGGGCACACTGGAGCAGGCGAACGGCACTCTCAAATATAAAATCAAAGCCTAGTCTAAGAAATTTGGACCTGGAGCTAATGGCCAAGGAGAAAAACAGGACTACAAGAAGTATTACCAGATAATTGAGGAACTTAAAAAGAAGGTAAGAAGGGGCTGGCCCCGTGGCCGAGTGGTTAGGTTCGCGCGCTCGGCTGCAGGCGGCCCAGTGTTTCGTCGGTTCGAATCCTGGGCGCGGACATGGCACTGCTCATTGGGCCGCGCTGGGGCAGCGTCCCACATGCCGCAACTAGAAGGACCCACAACTAAGAATGTACAACTATATACCGGGGGGTTTTGGGGAGAAAAAGGGAAAAATAAAAAAAAATCTTAAAAAAAAAAAAAACAAGGTAAGAAGCTTTGCTACTGCTACACAAAAGAACTACACTAAAAATCACAAAATATCAAAAGATTGGAAGCATCTTACGTGTATACCTGTGCTTTTCTCAATTTAACCAGATTAAGATATTTAGCAGGCAACAGAATATACCTCTGAGCTATGTTAAATTTTTTTTCTAATTTTCTTATGTTTATATAGTTCATTTTATGGAAAGAATTATAACAACGTTTCCTAAATACTTAAATAAAATCAAACTAAATAAATTGCCCACAGTTATTTTATTCTCAAAAGAAAAGATAAATGCTATAAAGAAATATTTAGATAATTATTTAATGTATTTGTCATTAAGGAACCATATACACATAAAATTTCTTTGAAGACCTTGAAATTGGCATCGCTCAATATCATTGTACAGAAGTTCAGAATGTGAGTATAACAACTTTTTTGTGTCCTGCTTTTCCAGATATCAGATGCAACCATTAACAACACCAGTCTCACACTACACACTGATGATGTAAAACCAGCAGCTGAAGACTTCAGACGAAAGCAAGATGTGGGTACCTTCAAGGGCACAGTGGGAAACATCAACCAAGGGGAGAAACACTATGTGACGCCAAGCTTATTTTTACACTAGAATCACAAGTTGTAAAAAGAGTAGTTTTCTTTTCAGAAAGAAATGACATCCTAAAAATGGAAAAAGAAATTAGCTACATACACTGTAGAAGGCCAGTATTTACAAGGATGTTATGGAGATTCTCTGTTCAAACAGTCACCACCTAATTGATGTTTTCTAAGTAAGAACTTTTATGTATTAGGTGTGTTTTAAGTGAGGTTCCTAAAAAGTGCCATTATATGTTTCTGAAGATTCTTTAATTAACTCCCTCTTTTATGCATGTGTACAAGGCCTTCAACAAACAAGAGGGAAATACGGTGAGTCCTAAAAAATAAAAATGCTGTGCAGGTTCTTCCCCAAAGCTTTCAGCACTTTACATGCAGTGCCATACTACCAAAATATATATATATATATGAAATGTTAATAGCAAATTATATTCACGGCAAATATTGAGCTGAAGCTTAGCATTTCTGGATTGTTTAGAATAGAGCATGAACACAAACCTAACGACCATTGAAAACATTTGCGACTTTTTCCAGGTATGAAACTGAACTGGTCCTGTGCCAGAGTGTCAAGGCTGACCTCAGTGGCCTGTGCCAAGTCCTAGGTGACCTGACTGTCCAACACTGATCTGGAAATGCAGATTGAAACTCTGGCAGAGGCGCTACCTTATCTCAAGAAGAACCATGAAGCTGTGTGTGCCCATACACTGAAGCGTAACTTGCCTCTTTCTTCCTTAATTCTTGTCACTTCCAATCTAATGATCAGATTAAGGAAAACTCTAATACATGAAGTGAATTCTACTGCCATTACAGTTGAATTTTTTGATGGTTGTTTCCAATTCAGGAAATTAAACGCCTGCCAGCTGTTGCAGGCTCGGACGGTCATGCAGAGATGGACAGTGTGCCTGGAGCTGACTTACCCAAGCTCCTCGACAACGTGAGAACTCACTACGAAGCCGTGACCGAGCAGAATCGCCAGGATGCTGAAATTAGGCTCAACAACAAGGTCAACCAAAAACACAGTCGAGTCAGGAAATGAGGACAACTTCCCTTGCCTGATAAATGACTCTGTTTCGTAATTGCATTTCAGAGCAGAGTGCTACCACAGCAGATGGCTGCCGCTGCTGGTGCATCCGATTCTGCTAAGACTGAGATGAATGAGCTGGAGTGGGCTCTTCAGGCTCTGGAGATAGAGCTACCGTCCGCAGGAGCCCTGATATATAAAAATCTCCTCAAGGGTGGATACGCCAAAAACCAATTTTTCCACACAGATAACTTCATGATTTCACCTCCACAATGTGTTTCCAAAAGACAGTATTATATTCCTTAATGAAGTTTATTTTTAAAAGCTCTTAAGAAAAAGCCAAGATCTTGGGCTTCTTCAATTAGTAACTCGGACGGGAAAGTTTCCATTTAATGTATGAAAAACATCTGGAAGCAAAATTATTAATTGCACATAGACACTATTCTGCAAATACTATAGCTCTTGAATTAGCTGAGACACCCCGAGTGTCCACCTGAGATGGTTGTTAGGGGAATGCTGGCCTGGCTCGTATTCAGAATGATATCACATGTTTCCATCTCCAGATGGGTGGCAAGGCAGGATTCCTGTCTGAATGCTTAAGAGAATTCACCTAGATAAAATGCCCTCGTTTAGATCAGCTGGATTTCATTCAATATCAAGGAGTATTTATGTTGTATTTTAATTAAGATTTAATACCCTTAAACTTGAATAACAATGTTCCACTTTTTAAATCAGTTTTCACTTCTACTCCACAACACAAAATTATTCATGATAAGCATTTATAAAGCATCCAATGTTTCAGGAGCGGTGAGATGGGAACCAGGATAGCAGTGGCATTTCTGTCTTCTGGGAAGTACACATTGGCCATAGGGAAGCTTTTATGAAACTAATAATGCATTAGCAAGTTGCTCTGTTTCCCATTGACCTGGTAGACCTGAGCCCCAGTCCCAGGCTGTTTCCCAACTCACTGTGTAACCTTAGATAAGTCACTCTTCTAAAAGAATCCATCTCTAGGCCTCCTTTTTCCTTTATCTGTAAACTAAGGGAGTTGGTGATCCCTAAGGTACCTTCTGGTTCTAAAATCGATGATTCTATGCAATTAAATTTTTTTAAAAATCAGAAAACTATCAAGGTGGCAAAATGAATGTTAGAGTGAATTAAAATGAGATCTAGATTTACTCTAATTCAAGGAGTTTCCTGAAACTTTTCTAATGCCTTATGCCCAGCGTCACGTTCTAAGTAAGGTAAGGTGTATCATCCTTGGCACTGTAGACGTTGGGGTGGGATAATTCTTTGGGGAGGGTGGGTGGCTGTCCTGTGGGTTGTTGGATGTTTAATGGCATCCATTGTCTTTATCCACTAGTTGCCAGTAGCATGCCCCTACTGGCTGTGACAACCAAAATGTCTCCAAACACTGCCATGTATGGAAGGGCAAATCACCACTGCACCACATGAAAGCAGCATTTTCCTGCTGCACGAGAGCAAATGTTCACCATGGGACGAAATGCTCGGCTTGGTCCAAAAGACACAGGGTGAGGTTCCCTACTTCCCATGAAATCTCAAAACCTTACCCCTTAAAACATGGTGCCCAAGTGCAAAAGGTTATCTGTCTTAGTTGAAAGAGAAGGAGTTAGAAGAAAGAATGCACTGTGTCTCCATTCTTGCAAAGTGAATAGGAACACTTTCTGATACTAATTTACCTAAATAACTCTTTGTTTCCTCTTGTCTCTTGGGCAAACTTCGAACTTCACTACACCCACAGAAAACTTCCCTGGAAGCCAGGCTGACAGAGTCAGAAGCCAACTACAAGACTCAGCTTTCACAGATCCAGGTTCAGATCAGCGCCCTGGTGACCCAGCCCCTTCATGTCTGCAGCGAGACAGAGAGCCAGAGTGCAAGCTGCCAGCAGCTCCTGAACGTCAAGACGCGCCTAGAGAATGAAATTGAGGCCTACCATCGCCTGCTCAAGGGGCAGGGCTGGTACATGAGAAGCTGCGAGTTGGGTGAAGTAGGGGAGCAAGTGGGGCTGGGGGTAATTCTAGGTACCAGGTTGCTTCTATTTACATTCCTAACTAAATGCAAGGATGTTAAACTACAAGGGTTGGACAAACTTCCACGAGGCCCATCCTAACAGTACAATTTCCAACATCACTCTTACCAGCTCCATGAAGACAATGACCTTGATTTATGAACCCAGCTTCCTGGTCCCACAAATTACCACCCCACACAAGGCACTCCACAAATATTTGCCTAACTGAACTGAACTGAAATTCAGGGCAACACTGTGGCTCTATCTTCCGTCCTCAGAACACAAGCCCATTATAGCCAACATATCCTATGTTTAATAGTCATTTGGGGTGTGTAATTCAAAAACAGAATGAATAAAAAACATAAAAAGCTAAAATTCAATGACTCCAACTTGGAGCCTTTCAAAACGGTTCTGGATATTACAATTTTTATGAATACCTAAAACAATCAAAACAAAAGTTTTCTTTTCAGTCATGAGTTTGAAACTGGATCAAAAAGAGGAAACAAAATTAAGGGTAAGTTCTGTAAGAGAGGTTTTCTATTATTCTATTTCATTTTCTTTGGAGGAACAGCGTATTCAAGGTCCAAAAGACTTGTGTTTGTATATGAATTTGCATTTAATTGCATTAAGCAATTAAAGTCATATCCAACCAGGGCTCTAATTGTAGACCAGTTTCACTGAGACATCTGTCAAAATAGTACTGTAATTTTTTATTTGAAATGTGCACCTATATAAATAATAAATGTCCTAGAAGCTTTTACAACATCGCATTTAAATGGTTTCCCTCCAACATTTTTCAACTCAAATGTCGGAAGACATTTTTATGTCTATTTACTTTGAAAGGTCAAAGGAAGTATAAAGGAAAGAAGAGAGACTAAATGAATAAAGTGAAATGCTTACTGGAAGAGAAAAAGGTGGTGAAACCAGGTTTAAACTTGTAGATTAGTTTAAGACTGTTTTTCAAACTGTGGCTATAACCTATCAGTAGATCTTTAAAAATATTGGGTCACAATCTGCATTTTTAAATGGAATGGAATAGAACACATCAAAGCACATGTTATCTACAAATGGTAAATATCATTTTACAAAAGTTTTGTTTTAGTTATAAATGTGTCTGTGTTTGTTGTGTACTGAGGTCATGGTATAAAATATATTTCTTCTTGTGGGTTGCAGTAAAAAAAGTTGGAAAGCTACTGTTTTGGTTTTTGGTTTTTGGTTTGGGGGAGTTTTTTTTACAACCTGTCTCTACTTCCATCAGTCCATCTTCCACACTGATTCCAGAACCATCTTCTAAATTCAGATCACATCATCCTAATGTTTTACAAACACATGTGCTGCCTATTCTCCACTGCCTACATGCGCTTTACCGTGGCCCACAACACCCTTCGCTATCTGGCTCCAACTTACTTAATTCTCCAGTCCTCTTTCCTACTAACCACCCCCAGGACCTGCCCTGCACATGTACCCTGAACTCCAGCCACACTGAACTTCCCTCTGTCCCCTAAACCTGCCAAGCCCTTTCACCTCTCCAAAGAATATACACCATTGAGCATTAATTATGTGTCAGGCTCTGTGCTAAGCATTTTACAGGTATCAACTAATTCAATACTCACTACGACCTTCTACAGTAGACGATTATTATCCCCATTTTGCAGCTGAGGAAACTAAGACACAGAGAAAGTTAAATAACTTGTGCAAGGCAGCTGGTAAATGACTTTTCAAAATTTCTGACACAGGCAGTCTAGCTCCAGAGCTGACGTTCTTAATCCTATGGTAATTTTTTCTTTCCATTAAGGTTTTTCTACCCCCATTTCTCTGCCTTCCCTACCTGGAAAACTCCTATTCATTCCTCAAGACTCAACTCAAAAGTTACCTCATCTACAAAAACTTTCTCAGTTGCACCAGATAGATGTAGTTGTTCCATCCTCTGTGCATGTTATTTATCCATTGCTATTTATGTAGTAATATGCCAGGCATCATGCCCAGCACAGGAGGATCAAAGATGAGGGAAACATCATGTCTGCCCCCAAAGCCTCCGCAGTGTGGCAGAGGAGACAGACACTTAGATCATTATGATACACAGTAGTAAGTGCAAGTATTAAGATTATAAATATAGTGTTCCCGGACATCATGGAGAAGGGACTTCTAACATATCCTAGCTGGGAAGAGAAGGTGAGGAGGTAAAGATCAGGCAAGGCTTCCTAAAGGGGTAGGGGAGGTAGGGGAGCTGAGCCAGGTCTGAGCTGAGTACCTGTCCCCAGGCGTTGTCATTCTCTGTCACACATCTGTTTCTCTGGCCAGCTGGCAGGTCCTCAAGGATCTGGTTCATCCCTGTTTCCCCAGGGCTCTCATGCCATGCCTGGCTCACAGTAGGCACTTTTCTATGAGTATATGAACATACGTGTGGAGTGTGAGGTTGATACAGGGTTCAGGGGTTGGGATTTCTATCTGAGCAACAGAAAATAGTCACCTAGACTTAAAGAATAACTATCAAAGAATCACTGATACTCCTTCTTCAGCACATTCTCTTGTCACTTCACTTCTCTGTTGTGCATTCATTTGTCCTTAGTATCGGCTCCTCCATTACAACTGGTCTTCTCTTGCTTGAGGGCTTGGGTTTTACTCCCCGAGCTTTGACACAGGCTTTCATCCTTCTTACAGGTCTGAGATCCATCTCCTTTCCATCATCCCCCTCCTGCTCCCCTCTTATCACATTCCCCATTTTCCTCCCACCCCTCATAGAGAGCATTTGAGGAACTGATGCTTGTGTATGCATGCACAAACGTGTGTGTTGTGTACTCAGGATGTAAAAGGATATATTTCTTCTCGTGATTTGCAGTGGAAAAAGTTATGACCTTTGTTATAGAGTTTCCTTTATTTTTCAATTTTCAGTTGAACCCAATTGCATGAAATGGATTATGAATCTGTTCGCTATCACTCCTGATGTCACTTCCTTCTCTATCACTGAGAATTCATTGGTACTCCTAGAAGGATTCAAACTCTTCTTTATTTTTCAAGTTAATTTCTCTATGACTTAACCATATACCATTTTCTTCCCTATATCATTGCAATGTCCCTCCACTTAGAATGTCACAAGATTATAACAACAACAACAATAATAAAAGCAACTACCATTTATTAAGCATGCACTACGTAAATATATTATAATTCTCACAGCAGTCTGTGTATTGGTCACAATCCCCTTTGCACAAATGAGGAAACCAAAGCCCAAGGAGACTTTCTCATGATCCTGAAGCTCATATGGGATGGAATAAGCCAAAATCAAACCCCAACATTTTGGGTTCCAAAATTCCCATTTTTCATCTTCCCAACAAACTTATGAGGTGGGTACTCATATTATCCCCCATTTATAAGGAAACTATAATTTTCCCAGGTTACACAGTAAGTGGAAGAGTTGGAATTCAAATTTAGGTGGTCTGGCTTCAGTTTTTGTGCTCTTAATCATTTGCTATACTGAGTTTACTCTGTTTTAGTGTTTCACTGGAATATAATATACATACCAAAACTGCATTTATCATAAATCAAACAACTCGATGAATTTTCACAAATTGAACACACCTGTGTAAACTAACCTCCAGCTCAAGAAACAGAACATTATCAGCAACCCCAAAGCCCCCCAAATGTTCCCACTGTCACTAATGCCTCCAAGGGGAACTGCTCTCCTAACTTCTAGCACCACAACTATAGTTTTTCCTATTCTTTAACTTTATACAAATGGAATTGTACAGTATGTTCTCTTTTGTGTCTGGCTTCTTTCCCTCAGCCTGATGTTTGTGAGATCCATCCATGCCTTTGATGCGATGGTAGATCATGCTCTGCCTTCAATAAGGACACATGTGAGGTGTTAGAAGTTCACCGATTTATGGTCCCTTTCTGGATGAATCGACAGTGTAGAAAGAGGAAAAATGTATGAAAACATATAAATAACAAAGTATTAACCATAATTCTGACTTAGCTTTATCAAAATCACTCCAAATTAGTGAAGGCTTAAAAAAATAAAGATTGAAATCAATGAGATTTGTATGCTTATCTTTCCAACTATTTAGTAGGTAGAGAAGTTAACAAGTGTCCGATAAGAGAGCCGTCTTACTTTTGATGACAGTGGAATGCTTTATCAAATTATTCATTTACATCAACATAAAATTGACACTTTCTTTTCTTTTCACAGAACCAACAAAAATATTTTGGTACAAGACAATTGTTGAAGAACTTGTTGATGGCATTGTTGTCTCATCACAAATAAAAGATATTCACCAAAGACTAGCTTAAGGAGCATCACACAAAGCAGCCCATGAAAACTAAGACAAACTGGGAACCATTTCATCTTAGTCGTGGGTATGGGATAAGCCATGTAATGCTCAGAGAGTCAAACTGAAAAAGAGCTGAAGACCAAGGGATGTATTTAAACAAGACTGATCTTTTAACAATGGAAAAAATAAACATCAGCAAGATATTTGGGGAGTTTTTTGCTCATATGCAATAAAGTCATATGAAGAGATCCACCTGCATTTTGGAGCTGTTAAATCTTTTGTGAATTTACCAAAAATGAGTACACTTCTGAATCAGGAGGTCTAATATTGAGGTTTTCTGTTCTGGCCTGAAGCAATCAACTTGGGTCAAGTGCTTGTCTGAACACTTGGTAAACACTTGGTAAACACTTATTGTTTACTAGATGGTAAATAATAAGAGAGAAACACTCCCTTCTAGAAGCCACAGTCTAGCTGGAGATGTGAGAGACACTCATGAAATAGTTCAATGGCATCGGACTATCACACAGCACCAAAATTGGTACTACAGATGATAAAAGCCAAGGAAATTCACAGATAAGAGTTCAATATGGCCCAGAGAGGCCAGTGAAAAACCCATGAAGCTACAAATTAAGGTGACAATAATATAACATTTCATACTCATGAGTGAGCAAAAAGTAAAAAGACAATATCAAGAGTTGACAAGGATATGAAACAACTGGAACTCACATCTACTACTGATGGGAGTATAAATCAGTATCACCACTTTGGGAAACAGTTAGCATCATCTACTACAGTTGAAGAAGATACACTGTGAACCAGAAATTCCTCTCATTTACTTATTCCTTCAATAAATATTGAGCTGCTACTATATGCCATGCACTGTTCTAAGCACAAGGTTCCTATCTAAACTATCCTAGCTCGGCACCCTAGCAAAACCTGTGCACATGTGCACCAGGAATCATGTTCAGAAATGTTCATAGAAGCACTGATTATAATGGCAAAAAAATTTTTGAAAAGGTCTATCACCAATATTATGGATAAATAAATTGTGAATTCCTTCCTAAGGGCAGAATTCAACACACCAGAGATAATTAATAAACCAGAACAAACAACAACAGGGATGAATTTTAGGAACATATTTTAAAAAGCAAGTTGCAGGATATATACATCATTCCATTTACATAAAGTTAAAAAAACATGTACCACTATAAAATAATGTATAGTCTAGTGATGCAAACAAGTGAGGTTAAACCAAAAAGAACAGCAAGTGAAATATAAACACAAAATTCAGGGAGCAGGAAGAGGAGGGGGAGAGTAGGAGCACACGAGCAACTCAGTGGTACCAGTAATGACAATGTTTTATTTCTAACCTGGGTGTGGTTCATGGGCATTTCTTGCATTGTTTTTCTTAATACCTTGTACATATTTGATAAGTATTCTCTTGTATCTATTCAACAATGCTTTTAAGTCCAATAAAGTGAAAAAGCTTGAATTTGGAAGGAAGGATTTGAATAGGCAGGCATGAAGCCAATATGACTGAAGGAAAAGTGATAGGATTGACCATGATATATGTGGAACCATGAAGTTGAATGTGGCAGCATGAAGAATTCACCTTGGAGGATGACAGAGATAAGATTAGATACACGGAAGAGGGTCAAACCATGGAGAGTCTTGAGAGCTTCTCCGAGGAGTATAGAATAACCTTAAGTTTCACAGGGAACTGTTGACAGCTTTAGGCTTAAGAGTAACCTATCAAGGGTTGAATACAAAAATTAATATGACCTCTGCATGCAAGATGGACTGGAGAGGGGGAAATAGAGACTAGAGATAAAGTAAGTAGGTTACTGCAGCAACTTAAGGATAAATTGAAATTTTTCTGGACCGAGATAAATCTGGGAGAAGTAAAGAATCTGAGAGACAGGATTTGGTTAATTATTAGATTTTAAAGAGCTAATCCAGGGTAAACAAAAGTTCTAAAATTTCAAGGTGGAATAAAAATTGTAAAGTTGGAGGGCGAGCAGACTTAGAAGATGATACAGCAAGCTGTTCATATATTGCATTTGATGTAGCAATGAAGCACTCAACTGGAAATATCCAACAGAAAACCAGAGACACAAATGGACAATTGGCTACAAATTGCGCTAAGATGGATACGTATAGCACGGAAAACACAAAAGTCTTACTTGCTATGTAAAATTTGTTAAACACAGCAAAAATCCTAACCAACAGGTAAACATTCAAACGTTTAGAGATCATTTTTGAAATCACTTTCCAGCTAACAAAACTCTAGAAATTCAGAACTAAATATGATATTTTGAGGTATGAATTATCTCAACTCAAGAACCACAACAGAGAGGTCCTTTCCAGAATTGAGTCACACACAAAAACGCACATGCCATATTCAGAAAGGAAGCATGCGGAGTCTGTCTTGTAGGTCCCCATTCAACTGAAAAAACAATTTTTGCCTACTTACAATATGCAAGTACTGAAGTAAGGTAATATAGCTAAATTATCAAAGGTGTCATATAGAATTACACGGTTGCAAAAAGATCAAAGTTAATCCTAAAAGATTAACACCTAGGATTTCTCAAACAGAACTGAAAATATTTTCCTAATTCTCAAACAAAGCTGACGTGAATGACCATCTCTTTCAAGGTATGAGTCACTAGTTTTCTGGGCTACTTGGAGAAGTTTCAAAGATAATGATTTTTGAAGGTAATGAGCTTATGGTACCTGTATGTCAACATATAATGAAATTTCATTTCTGGAGTCAGCAATGATAGATGGAAAAAACACATTGACAAAAGTGATTAAGAAGTTGAAGCTTAATGGATTAGTATAGTGAATTTTTCTGAAGTCAACAGTGTGAAAATGTTTGCAAAAGGTGTGGCAGAACATGGGATCACTAAAGAGTAACCATTCTTGCCCTAACAACAGTTTTGTTTTTCGTATAGACTAGACTAAATTTCAGAAAGTTTATTAATTTCCAAATGTAGTTATTTGTAATTTAGGCCAAAAGACATCTTAAAATGTATTAAACTTTTTAAAAAATTTTTTACTGAATAGACCAGCGGTGTAAGAAGCCAAAGAGGAACAAAGTCAAATTGAAGGGCCAAAAAAACTAAAAGGAAATAAAAAATGTTCACAAATTTCAGAACACTTTATACCACAAATGAGCAAAGTATTGCAGACTACAGTCTTCAAGAAATCAGCAACTGTGTTAGGCACCAAACCAGAAAATGAATCATGCACACTTTTATCTTAATACAAGATTACTTTTCATAGATAGCTCAAAACTTATTGATTGCTAACGATACAAAGTTATAGTTAAAAGAAAAATGGTAATAGAGCTAAACTATCAATGGCATCATATAGAATCATATAGGTGAAAAACGGATTGGTTCTGTCTTACTCAATCTTTATGATTAACACTGAGAATTTACCAAAGAGAATAGAAAATGTTTCCCTAATTCTCAAACACTGCTGACTTCAGTGAGCATATCTTCCAAGGCATGAGTAGCTAGTCTTGTGGTGGCTTGGGGAAGTTTCAAAGATAATGATTTTTGAGAGTGAAAACTACAGACCCAGCATGTTCTCCAAATGCTCAAAATTATTCATGGAAGTAGAAATATTATATTCACATAAAATGACATGATCTATAGATGTAACTAAGTTGCATTAAACTGAATAATTGCTGGTATGCCATATTAGTGTCTTTAATCTGAATACAGTCCCAGGCCCAAGAGGAAGATTGCCATTCTATCCTAAATATACATGGTAATCCCTAAGAGAGAAACTCCTCTCCTGGGTGCACAACAAGAAAGTTAAATCCAAGCCTTGCAATGAGCATTTCCAGAACTCAAAATGTATTTTTTTTTTCTGCTTTATTTTCCCAAACCGCCCCCATACATAGTTGTATGTCTTAGCTGCAGGTCCTTCTAGTTGTGGGATGTGGGACGCCGCCTCAACGTGGCCTGACGAGTGGTGCCATGTCCACGCCCAGGATCTGAACCCTGGGCCGCTGCAGCAGAGCGCACGAACTTAACCACTCGGCCACGGAGCCGGCCCCTCAAAATGTATTTTTAAGAGAAGTTTAGCCATAACCAATTCATTTTCAAAACAAGGTATAAGTCAATAAAACATTGTCTACTCTGATATTTATTCATTTGTTCAAAAGCACTAAATAAGCATTAAGTCTAAGGGATTAGTGGGAAAACCCACTAAATTAGTGGGAGTTGAGCAGGTTTCAAAGAAACGTAAGACATGCACTTTTTGCCCTTGAGAAGTTCATGATCTAGTTAAGGAGAAAACAATTACCAAGCATTTTGAAGCTCACTTAAAGATTGTGGACAAATAAAATTTTTGTTGATCTATATATTTTAAATGCTGTTCATTTAATAGCCAAGATAGGATACTACCTCCTCCAAGCTTGTGGGGAAATATATTTAAAAACAAAAAAATTTTTTGTATAGCTAACATTTCCTTTGTAAAATGTCACTTTATAAAAAGCCAAAATGTAGCACTTCTGGGACTCCAGTTTTTATATATAAGCTTACTTAGAAGGGATCCACATGTATACACAAATGCAAGTGTACTACTAGCGATACACATGTGTCTTCCAAAGCTGTACAACAGTGCTGAGCAGCTGGAAGGCGCTCAGATCCTTGGAGACTGACTGGGAAGTTGAAAGCAAAGAAGACAAGAAGGATGGGGAGACAGAAGCAGATGCATCTGATTGCAGTAGTCAGGGAGCAGAGTCCAGCCCAGAGAAAGTTGGAGGGCTCTGCACTGGCAGCGGAAAACTAAGGACGCAATGGGCATCATGGAGAAGTAACAAGGCAGAAACGGGCATGGGATGTGGAGAGTCTGCTTCTGGAATAGGCACATTCATCTAGCCGGTGTGGGCAGTGGGAGGGCATTGCCTGAAAATAGAATTCAATAAATCAAGCCACTATGGGAAGACCCTAAGCAAAAATAGTATCCAAAGATGTATGAACTTTGGTTACTGATAAGAACTGCCTTTGAATGTAATCCACACAGGTCTCCTCATGCTGTCCACACAATCTGTCTGGAGAGGACAAAAGAGGAAAACCAAAGCTGGGTCCTTTCAAGGCATTTGAAACACACGAATGCTCAACTGAGGACTAGACTATTGCTACTGCAACAGTTATGCAGGGCACATATCCAGAACCAGGAAGCCACCAGCCCTGTTGTCAGAGAAGGTTCATGCTGAGACACAAGCTTGCTTAGGTAGGGTAGGGCTGAAAGATGAGCAGAGGAATTTCTGTAAACTCTCGCTTTCCCCATCATCAGCCATCCTCTGAGTTTTCTACTTACCACTTCTTCCACTTTACTACTTCTGTTCACCAGAAAGTACTCCATATGATGATCATACCATCTCTGGTAAGGGTTCAAATCTAGCATATAATGTCTTTCCATGTGGGCTCAAATATTCCCTCAAAAAAATACTTTTTTTAACCTATCCTGGATATTTCATCTAAATAGAAGTATAAGGGGCCGGCCCGGTGGCACAGCGGTGAAGTTCGCACACTCCACTTCTCGGCGGCCCGGGGTTCGCCGGTTCAGATCCCGAGTGCGGACATGGCACTGCTTGGCACGCCATGCTATGGTAGGCGTCCCACATATAAAGTGGAAGAAGATGGGCACGGATGTTAGCTCAGGGCCAGGCTTCCTCAGTAAAAAGAGGAGGACTGACAGTAGTTAGCTCAAAATAAATAAATAAATAAATAAACAGAAGTATAATACGTGTTCTTTCGTGTCTGGCTTCTTTCATTTAGCGTAATGTTTTCAAGGCTTATCCATGTTGTAGCACGTATCAGTACTTCATTCCTTGTTATGGCTGAATAATATTCCATTGGATGAATACACCACAATTTGTTTGTACTCTCATCTGTTGATGGAAATTTGAGTTATTTCCACCTTTGGGGTATTATTATTAGTGCTGCTATCCATAGAGACAGAAGGCAAATTGATGGTTATGTGGGCTGGGGGAACAGGGAAATGGGGAGTGACTGCTTAATAAGTACAGGCTTTCTTTTGAGGTGATGAAAACAGTTTAGAACTAGATAGATGTGTTGCTTATGCAACATTGTGAATGTACTAAAAGCCAATGAACTGTACATTTTTAAATGGTTAATTTTATGCTATATAAATTTCACCTCCATTAACTTTTTTTTAATTTCAAGGGAAAGCCTCCACTGCCACTTGCCTAAAATGTAGGTTAAACTACAAATAGGAAATGTTACATATTTTTAAATAGATTGCCTATAACATGTAGGCTATCCTTCACAGCCAATGTTGGACACTATGTCCTCTGTGAAGCTTACTGGGGAAACATAATTAAAAACACAATCTCCTTCCCACTCAGAAATTCTCTCCACAAAGGTAGTAGAGAAAGAAAACACTTTGATTGTTGAATAAGCATTAAACCAGAACATGATGTGCATCACAGGCAGTCCACTAAGAGATTGAGAGACAGAAAGATACCTCACTCCCTTATGTATCCAAGAAGATAGAACCCATCACACACACGTTCTCAAGATAAACGATAACTAGTCCTCAAGTAAGAGGACTTGACAGCACCATTTGTCACATGCAGTTCCTCCTAACTTTCCCTGGTAATTGGGGTCACCACCATCTAATAGGCTTTATATAAAGGAAAGACAAGTTCCTCATATCTTTATAACAGTAGTTTTGGAGAGAGGCAATCACCAAAGTTAGGCTCCTATCCTCCCACAGAAACTGAGAGACCAGGGTGCTATTTTCCTTGGATGTTGACATTCCAAAGATGTGGTTCCCAGGTCCTTGAGAAAGACATGCCTGGGTTGTAAAGCTGGCAAAAGGTTTATTTAGCTTTTAAAATGATTTACTTACATTTCAAAGATACAGAGAAAGAATTTACAACTATGAGTTTTCTAAAGTAAATGCTCTAAGAAAAAGGGGTGAGGGAATGTCTCTTCCCTTATTTTCAACAGGGAGATTAGGCCTCTTATTTTTAATTTGCATTTGTCCTTACAAGCCTTCTCTGATCCCCTTGGCAAAAAGTAATTACGCCTTGTCAGCATCATAGCAGAGTAAGCTGTTCCCTTTGTCTCTCCCCACTTAAGTCACAATTAAATGGACATTCAATAACCAATAGAGGACTCCCACACAGCACAAAAGGATGCCTGAGAGATCCATGCAGCTGTACATCTGAAGGTGGGTGAACTGGATTCCAAGGAAGCACTGAAACTAGATGAGCATACCTCTCCTTCTCCCTGGTAGCAATGAGCCAGGTTGCAGAGCCTCACACAGCAGCCAAGAGTGACTGTAACAGTGGGTGGGGGTAGCCTGGAGTGGTAGGAAGACCCATGTGATAGCCCACCATTCCATAGTGGTCCCACCCATGAGAATGCTCCCCAATGAGTGGCAGAGCTCAGCCCCAGTAAGGGAGCCCTGTCCACCAATGACAGTGATCAGCACAACTGTAAGAGGAGGTGGGGACAGCCTGGCACACACGCAAACACCTTCAGAAGGGTAGCCCAGCCTGCAGGAGTGCCCACTGTGCCACAGCAGCCCTGCCCATGGGGATGCTCCCCACTGAGTGGCAGCAGCTCAGCTCCCAGAAAGGAGCCCTGCCCGTCAAGCACAGAGGCTCAGCCAAACCACCTGAGAGTGCATGGCTGGCCCACACCTGTGCAACCCACCTGCTGAGCACAGAGGCCTCGCCCCAACGGGAGCAACCCACCAAGTGACTGTGGCCAGCCCGTGGAAACACAGGGAAGCCCCACCTGCACAACTTTCAGCAGACAGGGCAGGGTCAGAAACACAGCTCCTGTTCCCTCCCCACCCACCCCCCAGCAGTGGCAGGTGGAACCTGTGACCTGATATTACCCCAAATATGTCAGCAAAGGATCACTTCATCAAACACTATGAAAAACTACAGTATCACTTCAGAGGAGAAGGAAACTGACAAGTCTCCAGAAACCAATCCTGAAGTCTCAGAAATTTATAATCTAAATGACAAAGAATTTAAAACAGTGGTCATAAAGAAACTCAACAAGTTACAAGAAAACTCAGAAAGTCCAGTGAGCTCAGGAATAAAATTTATGAGCAGAAGAAATATTTCACCAAAGAGATTGAAGACCTTTAAAAAAGCTATACAGAAATTCTGGATATGAAGAACACAATTAATGAGATAAAAAATAATCTAGAAACCATAAAAAATAGAGCTGACATTATAGAGGACAGAACTAGTGAATTAGAGGACAGAAATATAGAAATGCTTCAGGTGGAGGAGGAGAGAACTAAGATTTTTTTTAATGAAGAAATTATTCAAGAACTATGGAACTCAATTAGGAAAAGCAACATAAGGATTATAGGTACTCCAGAGGGAGAAGAAAAGGAGAAAGGAGCAGAGAGCTTGTTTAAAGAAATAATAGTTAAGAACTTGCCAAACCTGGGGAAGGATCCAGACTTACAAGTACAGGAAGCCAATAGAACTCCTAATTACATCAATGCAAAAAGACCTTCTCAAAGGCATATAGTATTAAAACTGGCAAAAGTCAATGACAAAGAAAAATATTAAAGGCAGTAAGGCAGAAGAAAAGGAACCTCTATCAGACTTTCAGCAGATTTCTCAGCAGAAACCTTACAGGCCAAGAGATAACGGAATGATATTCAGAATACTGAAAGACAAAAACTTTCAGCCAAGAACACTCTATCCAGTGAAACTATCCTTCAGATACACTGGAGAAATAAAAGCTTTCCCAGATAAACAAAAGCTGAGGGAGTTCATCGCCACTAGACCTCCCTTACAAGAAATGATGAAGGAAGCCCTCCTGCCTGAAACAAAAAGGCAAACGTTTAAAAAGCCTTGAGCAAGGAGATAAACAGACAGACCAAATTAGAAAATTTCAGCTCTCTATCAGAACAGGTTAGCAAACACTTAAATATAACATAAAAGATAAAGGGAAGGAAAGCATCAAAAATAAATATAAACACTTCAATTTAGTCACAAACTTACAACACAAAAAGGAATAATTTGTGACAACAATAACTCAGAAGGGGAAGAGGAAATGGATGGAACCTACTTAGGCTAATGGAGAGAAGAGGCTATCAGAAAATGGACTATCTCATCTATGAGATCTTTTATACAAACCTCATGGTGATCACTAAACAAAAAATCAGAGCAGAGCCACAGATCACAAATAAACAGAAAACCACCGAACTGAAATGATAGTCAGAAACACAAGGGAAAAGAAACAATGGAAATATAGAAGAACTGGAAAACAAGAGATAAAATGGCAGTACTAAGCCTTCACATATCACTAATCACTCTAAATGAAAATCCATTGAATTCTCCAATCAAAAGATACAGAGTGGCTGGATGGATTAAAAAACAAGACCCAACAATATGCGGCCTCCAGGAAACATATCTCAGCTCTAAAAACAAATGTAGGCTCAGAGTGAAGGGATGGAAGACAATATTCCAAGCAAATGGCAAGCAAAAGAAAACAGGTGTTGCAATACTTATATCAGACAAAGCAGACTTCAAGACAAAAAAGACAATGAGAGACAAAGAGGGGCAGTATATAATGATAAAAGGAACATTCCACCAAGAGGACATAATATTTATGAATATATATGCACCTAACACAGGAGCACCAAAGTACATAAAGCAACTATTAATAGACCTAAAGGGAGAAACTGACAACAACACAATAATAGCAAGGGACCTCAACACCCTCCTTACGTCGACAGATAGATCATCAAGACAGAAAGTCAACAAGGAAATAGTGGACTTAAATGAAACACTAGACCAGATGGACTTAACATAAATAGAACATTCCATTCAAAAACAGTAGAATACACATTCTTCTCAAGTGCACTTGGAACATTCTCAAAGACAGACCACATGTTGGAAAACAAGGCAAGCCTCAATAAATGTAAGACGATTGAAATCACATCAAGCATCTTTTCCAACTACAATGCTATGAAACTAGACATCAACTACAAGAAAAAAGCTGGGAAAGTCAAAAACATATGGATACTAAACAACATCCTACTGAACAACCATTGGATAAATGAAGAAATCAAAGGAGGGACCAGCCCAGTGGTGTAATGGTTAAGTTTGTGCACTCTATTTTGGTAGCGCAGGGTTCATGGGTTTGGATCTCGGGTGTGGACCTACACACCACTCATGAATCCACACTGTGGTGGTGTCCCACACACAAAATAGAGGAAGATTGGGATGGACATTAGCTCAGAAACAATTTTCCTCAAGCAAAAGAGGAAGATTGGCAACAGATGTTAGCTGAGGACCAATCTTCCTCACCAAAAAAATAAATAAATCAAAGGAAAAATCAAAAAATACCTGGAGACAGCTGAAAATGAAAATACAACATTCCAACTCTTATGGGATGCAGCAAAAGCAGTTCTAAAAGAGAAATTTACAGCAATATGGGCCCACCTCAACAAACAAGAAAAATCTCAAATAAGTAATCTTAAACTACACCTAACTGAACTAGAAAAAGAAGAACAAATAAAGCCCAAAGTCAGCAGAAGGAGGGAAATAATAAAAATTAGAGCAGAAATACATGAAATAGAGGCTAAAAAAAAACAGTAGAAAGGATCAATGAAACTATGAGCTGGTTCTTTGAGAAGATAAACAAAATTGACAAGCCCTAGCCAGACTTACTAAGAAAAAAAGAAAGACAGCTCAAATAAATAAAATTAAAAATGAAAGAGGAGAATTTACAATGGATACCACAGAAATACAAAGGATTATAAGAGAATACTATGAAAAATGCCAACAAATTGGATAACCTAGAAAAAATGGATAAATTCTTAGACTCATACAACCTCCCAAAAGTGAATCAAGAAGAAACAGAGAATTGGGCCAGACCTGGTGGCTTAATGGTTAAGTTTGGCACACTCTGCTTTGGCAGCCCAGGTTCAGTTCCCAGGCACAGACCTACACCCTACACCACTCGTCTGTCAGTGACCATGCTATGGGGTGGATCACATACAAAAAAAAGAGGAAGATTAGGAGCAGATGTTAGCTCAGGGAGAATCTTCCTCAGCAAAAAAAAAAAAAGAAAAAAGAAACAAAGAAAAGAAAAGGAATAGAGAATCTGAATAGACCAATCACAAGTAAAGAGATTGAAACAGTAATCAAAAACCTCCCAAAAAACAAAAGTCCAGGACCAAATGGCTTCTCTGGAGAATTCTACTAAACATTTAAAGATGATTTAATACCCGTCCTTCTCAAACTATTCCAAAAAATTGAAGAAGATGAAATGCTTCCTAACTCATTCTATGAGGCCAAAATTACCCTGATATCAAACCAGACAAGGACAATACAAAGAAGGAAAATTACAGGCCAATATCACTGATGAACATAGATGCAAAAATCCACAATAAAATATTGGCAAATTGAATACAGCAATACATTAAAGGGATCATACAGCTTGATAATGTGGGATTTATACCAGGGATGCAGGAATGGTTCAACACCCACAAATCAATCAATGTGATACACCACATCAACAAAATGAGGAATGAAAATCACATGATCATCTCAATAAATGCAGAAAAAGCATTTTACAAGACCCAACATCCATTTCTGATAAAAACTCTCAGGGCCGGCACTGTGGCCCAGTGGTTAAGTTCGCGCACTCCACTTCAGCGGCCCAGGGTCTCCCCAGTTCGGATCCTGGGAGCGGACATGGCACCGCTCGTTAGGCCACGTTGAGGTGGCGTCCCACAAAGCACAACTAAAAGGACTCACAACTAGAATGTACAACTATGTACTGGGAAGCTTTGAGGAGAAAAATCAGAAAAAAAGAAAAAGAAGATTGGCAACAGCTGTTAGCTCAGGTGCCAATCTTTTAAAAAAAAAACTCTCAAAATGGTTAGAGAAGGAAAGTACTTCAAAACAATAAAAGCCATATTTAACAAACTCCCAGCCAATCTCATACTTAACAGTGAAAAACTGAAATCCATTCCTCTAAGAACAGGAACAAGACAAGGGTGCCCACTCTCACCACTCCTATTCAGCACAATACTGGAGGTTTTAGCCAGAGAAATTAGGCAAGAAAAAGAAGCAGAAGGTATCCAAATTGGAAAGGAAGAAGTGAAACTCTCACTATTTACAGTGGCATGATTCTATACATAGAAAACCCTAAAGAATCCATCAGAAAACTATTAGAAATAATTAACAACTACAGCAAAGTTGCAGGGTACAAAATCAACTTAGAAAAATCAGTTGCACTTCTATACACTAGTAATGAACTAGCAGAAAGAGAAGTCAAGAATACAATCCCATTTATAATCACAACAAAAAGAATAAGATATCTAGGAATAAATTTAACCAAAGAGGTGAAAGACCTATACACTGAAAACTATAAAACATTATTGAAAGAAATTGAAGAAGATATAAAGAAATGGAAAATATTCCATGCTTATGGATTGGGAGAATAAACATAGATAAAAATGCCAAAATTAACTAAAGCAATCTACAGATTCAATGCAATCCCAATCAGAATCCCAAAGCTATTCTTCATGGAAATAGAACAAAGAAACCTAAAATTTATATGGAACACCAAAAGACCCCAAACAGCCAAAGCAACCCTGAGAAAAAAGAACAAAGCTGGAGGCATCACAATCACTGACTTCAAAATACATTACAAAGGTATAGTAATCAAAATAGCACAGTACTGGTACGAAAACAGACACATAGATCAATGGAACAGAATTGAAAGCCCAGAAATAAAACCACACATCTACAGACAGCCAATCTTCAATAAAGGAGCCAAGAACATACAGTGGAGAAAGAAAAGTCTCTTCAATAAATGGTGTTGGGAAAACTGGACAGCTACACACAAAAGAATGAAAGTAGATTATTATCTTACACTATACACAAACATTAACTCAAAATGGATTAAAGACTTGAATGTAAGACCTAAAACCATAAAACTCCTAGAAGAAAATATAGGCAGTACACTCTTTGACATCAGTCTTAGCAGCATCTTTTCAAATACTATGTCTACTCAGGCAAGGAAAACAAAAGAAAAAATAAACAAATGAGACTACATCAGACTAAAAGTCTTCTGCAAGGCAAAGGACACCATGAACAAAATAAAAAGACAACCCACCAACTGGGAGAAAACATTTGCAAGTCGTATATCTGACAAGGGGTTAATCTCCAACATATATAAAGAACTCATACAACTCAACAACAAAAAACCAAACAACTCGATCAAAACATGGGCAGAGGATATGAACAGACATTTTTCAAAAGAAGATATATAGATGACCAACAGGCACATGAAAAGATGTTCAACATCACTGATTATTAGGGAAATGTAAATCAAAACTACAATGAGATATTACCTTTCACCTGTCAGAATGGCTATAATTACCAAGACAAAAAAAATAACAAATGTTGGAGAGGATGTGGAGAAAAGGGAATTCTCATATACTGCTGGTGGGAATGCAAACTTCTGCAGCCCCTACGGACCACAGCATGGAGATTTCTCAAAACATTAAAAATAGAAGAAGAAATACCATACAATCCCCCTATCCTACTACTGGGTTATTTATCCAAAGAGCAAGAAATCAACAATTCAAAGAGACTTATGCACCTCTATGTTCATTGCAACATCATTCACAAGAGCCAAGATGTGGAAGCAATCCAAGTGCCCACCAACTGATGATTGGATAAAGAAGATGTGGTATATATATATATATACACAATGGAATACTATTCAGCCACAAAAAAGACAAAAACATCCCATTTGCAACAACATGGACTTTGAGGGTATTATGTTAAGTAAAATAAGCCAGAGAAAGACAAACATCATATGATTTCACTCATATGTTGAAGATAAACAAATACATGGATAAAGAGAACAGATTAGTAGTTACCAGAGGGGAAGGGGCAGGGGTGAGCAAAAGGGGTAAAGGGGCACATATGTATGGGGATAGATAAAAACTAGGGTATTGGTGGTGAGCACGATGCAGTCTAGACTGAAACTGATATATAATAACGTACATCTGAAATTACAAAATGTTATAAACCAATATGACCTCAATAAAATAATTGAAAAAAAAAAAGTAACTACTCCATCCTTGGAGGTGCCTCTCTGTAGCACTCCCCACTTATTACCTCGAATTGAAACAATTTTGACAGTATCAGTATCTGGTTCCTTTCTGCATCCTTCATGGTACCCAGAATACCACCCAGAGCCAACACTCAGAAAAATCCCTAGACAACTGCAGAGAACCTTATGGTGATGGAAATGTTCTGTATCTTGACTGTATCAATGTCAACATCCTGGTTGTAATATTGTCCCTTAGTTTTATAAGATGTTACAATTGGGAGAACTCAGTGAAGTGAATGTGGGATTTCTCTGTACTATTTCTTACAACTGAATCTACAATTATCTGAAAACAAAGTTTAATTAAAAATGAAAAAGGCCCTTCAATGAATAAACACATATGTATTATTAACCACTGAATAATAGTGACAGAATACTATAAACAGAAACATGGACAAAGCTGAAGAGAAGAATATTCACAGCTGCATTCAGGGGAAGAGTTGAGCAGGATTAAGGGGCCTTTAGGAAAATTTGGGGAATACCTGTCAGGATGCTAAAATGTGCTGTGCAAGGCAGAAAGCCTGTGAGAATGGCCTAAGTAAAAAATTTTTAAACAAAATAAAAAATTTTTGGAAGACAGAGAAAAAGAAGACAACAAAGATAAAAGCCAGGAAAAGATGACTACAAGGCAAGGGATTCAATTGTCTAGAATAAACTAAGACTGGACTCTCCAGGACACTTAACAGAAGGCAGCAGGGACAAGGTCATCAGTTAGAGACAGAAGATTTAGAAAAATCAGTATTTCGAAGATAGGAAGGGAAGTGAAGGAAACACCTGCCAAATTGGTGAGGGAGATGTATTTAGGACCCAACAAAGCCTTCTCTTCCTAGGATCAGAAAAGAAAGGCGAATATTGTAAGTCAAGTGGTGGGTGGGTGCACAGTTTTAGCCTAAGAACCACAACTTCAAAGGTTGGGACTTAATTAAGGCACCTTCAGACAAAAAGGGAGACGGAGAAAAGGAAATTGAATTGCTGAATAGTTTTGTTTAGTGCTTAGAGTCTGCAAAGGTAACAATATAACAACATGAATTGTATTTGTAACACACTGAAACTGTACAGAGTAATTGATCCTAAAATGTCCTCACCCTCTACTCACGCTACTTTTTGAGCCTGCAACATCTGTGTGTTGGGCTGCTGTGAACAAGGTAGGAAGGGGAAGCGCTGCGAAAGATGCCAGAGAAAATAGGACACAAAGGCAAAGTCCTTGTTTAGAGAAATAACTCTGCCTTTTACTCTTGAGTTACAGCAGCAAAGAATGAATTCAGTATCTACCATGAACACGTGAGCCTGTGTGCGTACTATACCCTGCTTCATCACTCCATCTGAAATGTGTGTGCAGGACACATGGAAACGCATGTGAGCATTACTCATGCTCCTTGGAACGTGCTGAAAAATGCTGACAAACACGTTCCAACACAAATCTCTGCCTAATTATATGCTTACCTGATACGTGAAACACAAGATTAAACCATACCATGTGCCGGCATGTTCCTATAAGTAGAAAAATCAACAATACAACTAAAAGGGGACAAACCAGGAAAATAAAGGCCTGTCACTTACAACAATTTTTTTAAGTACAAAAAAAGATCCATCTTTATTTGATGACTAATTATGCATCTATAATCCTATTAAAATGCATGACTGATTAAAAAGACAGACTCACAATATCCTAAGCTGCTAAAGAAATTACACCTAATAAACAAAATAATACCCCAGCTCTACGAATTATCCCCCAAATCAAAAAATCAGTTGGACTGATACATCTGTCCAAAGAAAAGAGATTCCTATTTACAACTGCCTGGAGGAGAAAGCCATTTAATAGAAAATTGTGTTGCCATCAGTTGTATCTGGTATGTTTTTTAGAATAAAACCTAACCACAATATTTATGTGTAGGACAGGAGAACATTAAATGGGTTAAGATGTGACCCTTGTATACAATAAAATTAGGAATTTTAAAAGTTGCCCAAGTGCATTGCATAAAAAGTGCATACATATGTGTCCAAGCGCATTGCATAAAAATAATTGAGCCCATTCTTTTCCTTTCAAAATTTGTTTCCCTCCTTAAAGCAGCAAGCCAATCTTAAGTACAAGCTGGTTAGAAAAGATGTTATTTATGTCAAAGGTTAATGCCAAAGTCCCCAAAATCTACCAAGATGGAGGATGTGTGCATGCCTGACTTGCTTGGATGTATAAACACTGAAAATGGGGCGAGCGTGAGGGTTTGAACTACGGTTCTTATCTGTCTCCTAGTACTCCACTCCCTGCCCCTCACCTCCTTCAAGCAAATAGGTCACTCTGGGTTCATCGCCTGAGGGGAGAGTGAAACAAAAACCAAGTCCTTGGTCTTAGAATGAGGAGGACTCAGGGCCCAGGCAAAACATTCAGAAGAAACATCATTCCATCTGCACATGTTTATTGTCTGCCATGTCCGTGCCAGGCACAGAGCTAGACAGTGGTGACAGAGCCATAAACAAGGCAGACAGGTCTCAGGGCTTGCATTCTAGAATAGAACCCTGACGAACAGAAGAGCTTCCCTTAACTGAAGGGAGAGGGGAGAAAGGAGAAGCAGTGAGACAGAGGCAGCGGAGGGTCCTTGAGAGAGGAGCCCCAGGCCATGCTTCTGAGTCAGAGCCCCTGCAAAGCTGCAAAACAGGAGGTTAGTTGGGGACCCGACCGCTCAGGAGCACTGCGCCCTGGTTTTTGGATTGTGGCCCCAGGAAAGGGACAAGAGCCAAATAGATTACGGTTGCGCAGTGTGTCTGGGCAGATGGAGCCACAAACAATCTACCTGGCATTTCCATGCCACTGGCACACGGAAGCATCAGAGTGATTCTCA
Source organism: Equus asinus (assembly GCF_041296235.1). Lineage (NCBI taxonomy): Eukaryota > Metazoa > Chordata > Mammalia > Perissodactyla > Equidae > Equus > Equus asinus. The sequence goes on along the minus strand of NC_091802.1, from coordinate 40,271,023 downwards.
CGCCTTTGAGTGTGGAAAGAAGTATGGAAGAGAGCATCTGGATGCTGTAAGGCCAAACACAAGCTTAAACAAATAGGCTTAATTCTCCCTGTTGAACTAAGAGAAGAGACAACCCTCCCAGTCCCTTTTCTTAGAGCTTTTACTTTAGAAACTTCGTAATTGTAAATTCTTTCTCTGTCTCTTTAAAATATAAGTAAATCTTTTTAAAAGCTAAGTAAGCCTTTGGCCAGCTTTACAACCCAGGAATGTCTTTCTCAAGAACCTAGGAACCATATCTTTGGAATGTCAACATCAGAGGAAAATAGCACCCGGGTCTCCCAGTTCCTGTGGGAAGGTAGGAGACTCTCTCCAAACCTACCTCCCATTATAAAGTGTTGTTTCCCTTTATATGAAGCCCATTAGCTAACACAGACGGTGACCCCAATTGCCAGGGAAAGTTAGGATGAACTCTGCATGACAAATGGTGCTGTCAAGTTCTCTTACTTGAGGACTAGTTATCATTTATCTTGAGAACAGGGATGTAATGGGTTCTGTCTGCTTGGCTGTATAAAAGGGTGAGATTTCTTTCTGTCTTCGCAATCTCTTAGCGGATTGCCTGTGATGTGCATCGCATTCTGGTTTAATGTTTATTTAATTATAAAAGTGTTTTGTTTCTCTGCTACCTTTATGGAGAGGATTTCCCGGTTGAGAGATTTTGTTTTTAATTGTTTCCCCAACAATGAGAATGGGACAAGTGGGAAGATTAATAACAGACTTAGTGAACACAGACTTGGACAGATCCATCAAGGACGATACAGGCCCCCTAGTCACAACTACAGAGGGTCCCCAAAACTTAGATGCATCACTTTGGAGAAAAGGCAGGAAGTCCCATTGAGGAGATTTAATTATACATCCTCTACGGAATGGGAGCCCAGAATAAAGATTGATTTGTTAAAGAAAAATCAAGCAATGTATATGTCTTCTCTACCTGAGGCTATGGACTTGCCAGAGTTTAAATTTGGGAGTCTTACTTCACACTTAACAACCCACCTCCTCTGGGTGAAGCATGAGAGGGAAATGAGCGGAAGGAAACAACGTTTATAACAGTGATTCTCAGACTTTGCTGCATATTAGTCTCACCCAGGAAGTTTTTAAAATTCTGATGCCCAGGCAACATCCCGATCTAATTAAATCAGAATATGGGGGGGGGGGGGGGCGGCATCACTAGTTTTTAAAGTTCTCTAAGTGATTTCAATGTGCAAACAAGTGTGAGAACCAGTGATTTAAACTGGCACTTCTCAAACTTTAGTGTGCACCCAAATCACTTAGAGATCTTGTTAAAGTGCAGCTGCTGATCTAACAGGTCCGGGGCGGGGCCTGGGAGTCTGCATTTCTAACAAGTTCTCACTCTAAGTAGCAGAGATTTGAAGACCTCTATTATGTGCCAAGTGTTCTACTTCTGGTTACTAAGAAGTTTCAAATTAGGTATGCTCTGAAGGGTAGGCTCTGGAGTCAGACTGCCTGGCTTTGAATCTTGGCTCTGCACCTTGTTGTACTTCTGTATCCTTATCTACAAAATGAGAATGGTGATAATGGTAACAACCAATGACAGTGGTAGTGGTATGAGGCATGCATCATTAATTTCATTTTACAGATGAGGAAGTTGAAGTTCAAAGAGCATCAGTACACTCCCCAAGCTCACTTTGCCGCTACCTGGTAGGCAGAGGCTTGAACCCAGGTCCTTCCCACTACATCATGTGGCTTTAAGGGTCTGGACTTAATCTAATTATCTTCCTCCCTTCCCTGTTCTGATCATGGAACCGCAGATGTCCTAGCTGCAGAGAGTGTAAATCTGAGTCATCTCTGACCTCTCCACCCTTTCCCTTCATAATCAGTTGCCACTTGCTAAAACTCTCTGATTTCAGGCATGCTCCCTCTGCTCAGTTCCCATGGCATTACTCAAATTCACTTTCCCACGATCTCTCACTCTGAACTTCAAAAATAGCTTTATGTTTCTTTTCACAAACAGCGGTTCTGTAATTAGTGTCCTTACTCTGAAATCTTTCACACTATTCCCAAATTAATCTGACCATGTGACCATTATGATTCCTCATGTCATAAACCAGCAATGACTCTCCATTACCTACCAAATAAAATCCAGCCTTCATAGCCTGCCTTCCCATGATCTGGGCCTGAGCCATTTTTTTTTCTTTTTTTTTACTGTTGCTTCTATAATGCCTTCTGCATCTTTTCTTCCCACCACATGCCCTAGGAGGTCACCTCTCCTCTTCAGAACTCCTCTAGCACTTTATCTGCACCCAGCACACTGCTGTGCAGACAGTAGCCCTCAAATAACCGAATGAATGAATGAATGAATGGCCTTCGGTCTTGAATTCTAATTCCCAAGGACCTGGGGACTCACTCTCATGAATGTCCCTAGAGATGGTGTCCTCAACCTCAGCATTTTGGGAGTTGTGATGTGTGTTACAATGAATTTGTTCCTATTAATAAAGTACAACATTTTCAAGTGATTTCTTTTTCTAATAACTAGAGTGGATTCAAGATGATCCCTATAAGAATGACATCCTTCCTTATTTGCATTGCTAAGATTTCTGAAGCTACGGGAATGCCCGGCACAGACTGGGCTGGCCAGCAGTGAATTAATTCAGAAATTAAAGGAGGACGATGCACATCCAAAGGCCCTGTGAGTGCTAGAGCCAAAGATTGATTATTTCCTGAACTACGCTCTAGATACAATCTCAGCCAAGTCACTCTACAAATAACAATGATAGATCTATTCTCGAAAATATTTCAGTCACACCTGGCAACTAGATGGCCAGATTAAACAAGGAATTTAGGTTAGGAGAGAGAGAATGCAGAGGCAGACAGGGCAATATAAGAAATACAGAGAAACAAGCAAAGTTCTAATCCCAAGGATGCCATTACATTGCCATATGACCTTGGGCAAGACGCCTTAACCTCTCCTGCCTCAGGCTTGGCATCTTTACAGATTACAAAATGACAGGGATTGTGAAGACTGGATGGAATGACAGATGTAAAGGTGCTTTTTAAAGTTAGAAGAGCTGCACAAATGTTATATTTACAAGTGTGAGTTGTCATTAACCATATGTTTACTAATGAGGGAGCAACCCCACGATAAATCTTACCGCGGTGAATACACCCTGTGCAGGGACCATCTGGTTCCATTTCTTCAACCTTATTAAAACGTGGGAAATTTTAACTCTCAGCTCTCATACTCTATTAGCATTTATCTCTAGCTATAGCTTCACCTATAATATGCCTTCAGGAATTCACCTCAGTACGTCAAGCCCTGCTGTCAGGCCAGGAGCTGGCCAGGAGCCACACAATACCCATTTGAGAGAAATACAGTCAAACAGTGCTGTGGCTAATGACAACTGTCAACTTAATCTGATGGTAGCTTTTTCCCATAACTGTCAGAATATTCAATATTTACAACATATTCTAATGCCCCTACCTTAGGATTTCTGTTTAAATAATCCAAATGGTGAGAAAAATTGTAAAAGAACAGTTTAGCTATCATGTTTTGGGCCCAGATTTATTCCACGCAATATCTTCAGAAAACAAAATATAATTTTCCTTGTTATGCCCCATTTCCTTTCTACAAGATGAATTAATTTTTCCCCCAAAAGTGCTCAGTTTTACAGAGAACCAATTTAGAAATACTGAGGATGTTTTCATTTTCCTGTTCCTTTATGGAGAGTCTGACATTTCTACGATACCAAAAACAATAGGAGAAAAGGGTTTACTTATTATTTGAATAATTGATTAGAAACACGGGAATTTCCGTGGCTTCTGAAAAAGGAGCTCTGCGTCTTTAAGGCTCCACAGGCTGTCTCCGCTGGCGACGCAGACAAAGCAGGCTCTGCCGCAGCGACTCAGCCTATCGATAAGGTTCAGTTAGCCAAGGTGGAGGATGGGAACAGAATGGAGCTGTCCCAGCTACTCAATGAGATCAGGGCACACTATGAAAAGCTCCTCACCAGAAATCAGATAGAGACCGTGCTCTCAACAAGGATCCAGGTAATGATTTCATAGACAGGCACCTTCCAGGATAAGGAGACAATCCATGTCTATCCAATTCCTGCCCCGGCCTCTCTGAGGTACAGTATTTCCTTTTCAATGCAGCATATACTGGGGAAGGAATTTAGCTGTTACTGCAGTGTGACTGGGGCTACAGGGGAAAATGCTGTGATTATACTGTCAAACTAGCAGCAGATAAATGTCGATTGATGCATTTGATTTTTATGTAAATTACGAGGTGACTATCATTAACAAAACATGGGGTCAACATACAATAAAATGGTTCACTCTAACCTCTTTTAGACATCCTTCAGGAAGGAAGCATTTCAAATACCCTTCAAAGATATTACGGAGTTATTTATAGAGATTACGTAAATAACATGTTTAAAATGACAAGCTTTATGGTAAGATTTATTAGCTTGCACACTTTGTAGAGAAAAAGCTAAGTAAAATAGGTCTAAAAGGTTTCCATCATCTTTGTAATGAGTTCAGTTTTATACCAGATTGTTATAAATAGAAATCATCTGAGTATGTGAACATAGCATTTAGGAACAATGATATAAATTGGAATGATCAAAATTCCCCAAATTGATAATGACTCTCTACTTAGATTATAGATTTTTGCTTTTGTACTATAAGATGAGAAATGGTTATTTCCAATACTAAGCATGCAATATTTAAGTATTGAAAAAAGAGAGTGCCCAGGTAAATAAGGGCTAACTCCTGATTTCATAGACTTACTTTGTTTTAAAGTGAAAATCACCTTTAGCAATTAATTAAGGTCTCTAATCTTTAAACAAACGTACAAATATTTTAGAAACAAAGATTCAGAATTTCAGGGATTTTTTTTTTTTTTAGTTTACCTATTATATCTGAGTTCAAATTCTATTCCAAGTACCCAGACAGAGCAAAGAGTTTACTGGAGAATATAACTAAAAGGAAAAAAATATTGTTGGGAAATCATAGGTCTTCATTCCGTTAACAATTCACCTTTAGTAACATTATAAATTTCACCTTTGGGTAACATTTTCAGTCTTCATAAAGAATGGTCAGTATCCTAGATTAAGCAAAGTCACTGGGATATTTGATTTAAGTGTCGGAATAGTTCACTTATCTTTTACAGAAGAAAAAAATTTAATAGATGAAAATTTCTGAAAATTATAAACCAAAAAACATTTTCTTTTGCAGCAGTAAAAATAAAAGTTATTTAGTTTACAAGTCACAATGCTGAAATGAATAAATTAAAGTGAAAAAGCAAGACTACAGTAAGTTTCATTCAGAGTCATTTTAACATAAACCTACTTTAGAGGATTTTCTTTAAAGAAGTCAGGAAGTCAGCTGGAATAAATTCAAGAAAGCCTCATTAATTGCTACAAAATAAGGAAACATAAGCTATTTTAGTTACTTTTTCTGTAGAACAAACCACCCCAAAACTTAGTGGCTTAAAACAGCCATTGTATCCCTGCCATGATTTTGTGGGTTGACTGGGTTCAGTGGGGGTGATTCTTCTGGGACATATGACATTGGCTGGACTGCAGTCATCTTGGGGCAAAACCTAGCTGGGACATCCAAGGTGGCTCACTCATGTGTCTGGCACCCTGGCAGGAGATTTCTGGAAGTCTGGCTCAGCTGAGACAACGAGGCCTGTTTCTCTCTTTCTCCATGCGGCCTCACGGTCTCTGTCCCTCTGGCCTCTCTACATGATCTCTCCCACTGGGTATCCAGACTTCTTGTATGTTGGATCAGGGCTCCCAAAAGCAAAGAAGTGGAAGTTGTCCAGGACTTCCTATGGTTTAGGCCTAAAACTGGCACTTCTGCCACATTCTACTGGCTAAAGCAAGATGCAGGGCAGCCCAGATTCAGTGTGGAAGGGGACCAAACAAGTACATGAATTTTGGGAGATGTGGTTCATTGGAGGCCATCTTTGGAATCCAGCTACCACACAACCTTGCTGTGGTTCCACACTCAAAATCAAAAGACCAGTAGATATCAGCATTTTTATGCTCTGCTATTTCCTAAATTCCTGACATTCTCTTCTGTCATTGCTCTGATATGTGCTTCTGCTTGCCTTTACCAAGTGACGCTAAGAACAAGTGACAGAATAAACCAAAAGAACATGGGAATTTTGTTCTCTAATACCTTGCCCTAAACTATATTCATAGACTTTCATTGACTCCAACGTATCCTTTTAAAAAAATCTATTGTATCATCAAATTAATTTTTTTATTTTAAAACACATTTTTGTAAAAAGTTGTCATTTTGCTTCAAAATACTACAGTCAATTCCACGCATTGCTCCTATTGCTCTTGGGGCCAAATGTTAAGAGTTCTGTCAAAAGACAATTTAATTCCAACATCAGCATAAAAACATTTACAGACGAAACAATATTCCTCTTGTTATTTAATATGAGGACATTTAGAAAACAATCTTTAAAGATGTCATTTTTGCTACTACCCTAGATAGCCAAGATTAACATTCCTTCTAAGAAGAACATTTTTTATAAAGGTAAATCAACAATGTGTTTTCTTAATACTGAAGTCTATTTTAGAACCTCTAATGCCTTAATTCTCTAAATTATTCCTAATATACTTTCCAGCAGTATTTACTCCTTGTCCATACACCCAGTCCCAGAATTGATCAGTTTACGATTTATAGCTGCTTTTTATAAAGCAACCTACAGGAAAATATGGGAGGGAAATAGTAGCAAATTTTCAATTTGTCTTCCTTAATGATATCATAAATAATGGAAAGTTAAGAATCAGAGGTCTCAAACTTACATCCTGCAAACTGTTACTTTTCATTAAAACAGATGTGTTTTTCTGCATTTCATAGACTGTCATGGTCGGAAAGGACTTTTGAGGTTCATTTTACATCTGAGAAAACTGAGACAGACTTGCTCACATATTAGTAACTAAGCACTAGAATACACTTGTAATCTAACAATTTGAAGAAAAAAATGATTCACTTCTTATATTATTTTTCTATATTTGCTTTTAAATGTCTCATTTTCAAGAGCGCTCTTTGTTTTTTTGTTATTGTTGTTATTGGCCTTCTTCTAGCTAGAAGAAGATATAAGCAAAAAAATGGACAAAGATGAAGAGGCTTTAAAGGCTGCTCAAGCAGAACTCAAGGAAGCCCGTCGCCAGTGGTACCACCTGCAAGTGGAAATTGAATCTCTCCATGCTGTGGTGAGAATGATCTCAAAAGTGACCGGCCCATTGAGTCCCCAGATGTCACCTGATTAAGAGAGGGAAAGGAATCATGTCCATTACTTTGCAGTGAGAAGCTAAAAATCACGGCCACTGAATTCTATCCCTGGTCCTAGTTCATCTACCCGCCCCCCCACCCCTGCCTCCATCATGACAAGGGCTATTATCAATTCATTCAAGGTTTAGCTCATGCCTATAAAAATGAAGTAATCTTTCCTGATCAGGCTGGGGTTCTCAAATTGTTGGAGTAGGGGAATAGAGCCTTTGTCATTAACCAAAGTCATAACAGTGAGATTGAGACTTCTAATAGAAAAATATTTAAACACTTTCCTAAAATGTCTTTTACAATCAGTCTGCTCTGGCTTTGATATTCAATATTCTATACTTTCAATATTTAAAAATCAAATACAGTCGGCCCTCCATCACCATAGAGGCGGAATCCCTGGGTAAGACAGGCCATGTAAGGGACTTGAGCGTCCTCGGATTTGGGTCTCCCTGGGGGGTCCTGGAACCAATCCCCTGTGGATACCGAGGGATGACTGTAAATCAGAGTGATATAACAAGTTAATCACACTGAAGAATTTTTTTTGTCATAAGAATTATCACACTAGTCCTTTGAAATAGTAAGCTCTCTAGCTACATGTATAAAACATAAATAACTTTTTTTAACTTGGGTTATTCATAAAGCTGTAAGAAAAACCCCTTGCATAAGTGTTATACAATTATTGCAACCTTTTTAAGAAAGAACACAACAGGATGAAGACATTGCAAATCAGATTTCAGAAACACATTTTGTTTCACTGATGAAGATCTATATAAAACAGGAAAGGGGCCTTGAACACTCCCTACACGCCAGCGAGCAACATTACCAGACGCAACTGCAAGACTTAGAGGCCGTGATTGAAAGACTAGAAAAAGAGCTACAGGAAGTAAGGCGTGGCATCGAAAAGCAGCTTCAAGAGCATGAGATGCTTCTCAACACAAAGATGAGGCTAGAACAAGAAATAGCAACTTATCGCCGCCTCCTAGAAAAGGAAGAAATCAGGTACCTAATTCCATATGGTTAATAACAAGTGGCCAGAAATACAGCACCACTGACGTCATTGATGTAGTCAGGGAAATTAAACCTTAAAAACCCATCATCACCACGGCATACTCATTGACCGCCTACAACAAAGTAGGATTAGTAGCCATTGCAAAGAATATGTGGAAGAACTATTATCAGCCTCCCCAAATTATGAACATAACAACCGAAGTCAGGGACATTAGCTACAACAAAGAGCACATTGAGCCTGGAAAAAAATGTAACAATTCTCAATTGCTACAAAAATGACCTTTCTTAACTTTCTCACTTCCCTTGCCATTCATCTCTTTTAGAATTAGTCAGTGCCTTCTATGGACCACACACAAAGAAAGCTTGGAAAATTCACATACTATTACTACGTCCCCGCCCCCACCCAAGAGCCCACACCCACCACACATCAAACATCAAAAAAATAGTAATTAATAATAATAATAATGTGATTATATTACAACCATGGAAAGCAGTGTTGTTCGGAGTACGTGACTTGAAAGACTTCCAGATGTCCTGATAACAAAAGGTATCAAAAGAAGAATCCTTATTAATTCACGAAATTTCATAATCCATAATCACTTAGAAGGTCACATGGCTTTGAATACAGCACAACCTCCAATTTTCCATGTTCTCATAAAAAGAAAACTTTATTCTTCCTTGCTTCAGAATTCTGAGACCTCTATAAAATTAGACGAAACTACTTTAACCTACAATAAGACATTTACTAAATCTTTGAAAAACGTAAATTCAAAATATACCACTTACTAGCTGAGTGGTGCTGGGCAAGTTACCGAACCTCTCTGAGCCTCAGTTTTCTCACCTATAAAATGGGAATAATGTTAGCTACCTCATAGGATTGCTGTGAGGATTAAGTGAATTAACATTTGTAAAGTGCTTAAGACAGTGCTATGTAAATATATACATAATTTATTATTAAATAAAATAAATGGTTGTAAATTTTATTTAATGCTTAATCATTCAAGATGTTGATAAAGTGGTCTTTAACACTATTTTTTTAAATTTTGTTATGCTATATTTAAGATATACATGGGGCAGCCCCGTGGCCAAGTGGTTAAGTTTATGCACTCTGCTTTGGCGGCCCAGGGTTTCGCCAGTTCAGATCCAGGTGTGGATATGGCACTGCTCATCAGGCGGTGCCCCACATAGCACAACCAGAAGGGCCTACAACTAGAATATACAACTATGTACTGGGGGGCTTTGGGGAGACAAAGAAGAAAAGAAAAAGACTGGCAACAGATGTTAGCTCAGGTGCCAACCTTAAAAAAAAAAAGATATACAAGAAAGTATCAAAAAAAGTATAGTGAACTCTCATGTATGCACCTCCCCCAGCTTAAGAAGTGAAACAGTTACAATGTTGTTGAAGTCTCCCCCAACCCCACCCCCACCCACCCTTACCCCGACACCTAAACCACATCACCCCCAACTCATCCTCCTCCCTCAGTCTAATCTGGCTCCCAAATTTGATGCTTATTAGCCTCATACATTCCTTTATACTAATATGTATATATCCCTAGGCAAAATATGAAATTGTTTTGCATATTATTTTAACCTTTATAATCTTAGCAACAACTTATCTTTTTCTGGTCCACTCAATGTTATACTTGGAAGATTCATCCATAAACATACAGTGTACCCTTAGTTCATTTATTTTCACTGCTAAATAGTATTTCCATTGTATGAATATAGAGTGTATGAATATACACTGTATATACAGTTAATACATTGCATATACAATGTATGAACATACAATTTATCCATTCTCTTACTGGTGAGCATTTGTTTCAATTATATGCTAATACAATGTTGCTCCTATAATGTAATTCTTTCCAATTTCAGATATTATGGTTGTATCCAAGGTGAGAAAAAAGAAGAAAAACCTACCACAAGTAGAGTTGGTTTTGTTTTACCTTCAGGTGAGTTTCTGATATAAGTAAACTAAGTTGAAAAGTAAAATGTCATTTATAGGGATTATGAATAAATTAAATACTCTAAAGTAGCAAAACCAAGCAATATTTGAATAAAGTCTGACATAAGTTGACTGTGAATAGCACTTCCACACTGTAATTTAATACTTCATAAATAACATTTTCACAGCCATTATAAATGAAATATCTTTTTCAACGAAAGTCCCACAAAAGTATGAGAATGAAAAAGTGGAAACAGTGACCAAACAGGCAATATTAAATGGAAATATCGTGAAGGAAAGCACTGAAGCTCATGGCACTATTCAGTAAGTAAAATAATTTTGACCAAGAAATAATAATAAACATATGCAAAGAAATTAACTTCAATTGAGTAATCTCAGTAATCTTTGAATATTTCCAAAGATAATTTTAATATGCCATGGTTTTTAATCTGACGTGAATAAATATATATAAATGAAAACTCAGATGGAGTACTTAACTAAGGATTGAGTACTTAATTCACCGTTTCTCTAAAAATATAACCAAACCATGAGAATTCCATTGAATTCCCTAGAAATTATATTCACATGACTTTTAAAGTATGTAAACTATAAATTCCAAAATGTAAGTTATAATTTAAAATGTAAAATACAAATTATACAAATTTCTTGATTTCTTTTTCACATGGAATACATATTACATTTTTTAAAATATATCTATACTTCTTCATATAGAAAAGTTTATTTTATCATTTCAGGACAGAGAAAGTGGATGAAGTTATCAAAGAATGGGAAGGTTCCTTCTTTAAAGATAACCCTCGCTTAAGGAAAAAATCTGTTTCTCTTCGATTTGACCTTCATTTAGCAGCCACCGACGAAGGGTGTTTACAGACTAAGCAGGATAATCTGCCAGACATAGAAGTCAGGCTTATCATGAGAAGATCATGCAGTATCCCCTCTATCAAACCTCCATCAGCAGCTAACTAACCCAAAGACAGGATGTGACTTGATTTGAAAATGACATTGGGATGGACCAAGGTGGGCCATGCTGACTGCCTTCTGTCCCAAAATGTAAGTTATTAAGTACATGTGTTATGATCTATGTGTGATTCTCTTCAGAAAAAAAAAAAGTAAAAGACAAAATTTCTCTGAACCTAATTATGGGTATATTTTTTGGAGAGGGGAAGCTTAAAAATAAAATCAGAAATTCAGTAGAGTTTCTATTTTATTCATTCTTCAAATAGTCTTCTTTTTCCCTGGAAATTTTATCAGAGATTATACACATGAAGATGGCTTAGCAAAGTCTTTGAAATTTCACTCTATGGCTGAATACTCTAAGGAAAAGGGAAGTTTGTTTAAATATGATTGTATTATCTTAAGAATCATACTGAGTTATTCATCATTATCTGATGACCGGTTCTATCTCAAAAGATTTTTCTACTTAAAAAAGAAAGCAATTAGAAACAAACTTTTAAATAGGACTCACTATTTACTTAACCAAAATTTTTCCTTTGAGACAATCATTGGCACACTTAGAAAAATAAGTTTCCACGAGCAGTTCTGAGCAAACTATAGAGTATGCCCCAGGGCTAATTGACGATTGAGTTAATCTTCATCTGAAAGTTTTTGTAATCATTATCTGACTTCCAGAAGAGTTTACTTTATTCAAAGAAGTTTCAATGTTGTGTCCTCCCCCACAGAAAATCAGAAGGCCAGCTGCACACACAAAACAAGAAATTACTACAATTACTAAAACAGAGCTATCTCACCTCTCACCATCCCAACTTTCCCATCTGTAAAGTTCAATGTGATTAATTTGAGTATTTGATGTGAGCATTAGATAAGATATTCTATAAAGTATTACAAATATTTCTTGCAATCATTTGTGTGAATTAAGATAACAGTATTGTTGTCCAAGCTAAGAGTATTTGCAAGATTTATGTTTTTAAATTGTTCAAACTGTAATAAATATGGACAGAAAATATATTTGTGAATAAGTCAAGTATTGTTGCAAAGATTTTTAAACAACCTAATTTGTTTAATACAGGTAGATTTATTTTAAGACCTTAAATAATAAATACCTGTTTTAAAACATTAGAAATTTATAAGCTATTAATTTTTTTCTAAGCAGAAAAAATGTTGAGTACAACTCACCATACTTTTTTTCCAAGCTAAAGGGCTACAGCTATGTTAACATTTCAGTACAGCCTTTGCCCCCAATCTCTCTCTCTCCTTTATTTCAACCAGAAGAAAACTGCATATTTTAACTAGAAGAAAATTATGTTAAGTAATCTTTAACATAATACAGGGATATAAAATTTTAGATTTTCTTTCAATTACTTCAGATTCCTTTTAGCTTGGCTTTTTCTATTTAGTGAAAGGGATGATTTTGTTCTGTCAAGGATATAGTAGCATGCTAAGTGCTTAGACTTGCATAAGCATCTGACCTAAAATACATCCTCTGTGTAAAAGTGTTTTCATTCAATATTAGTTAAATGCTACTAACTTTATTAAAGCTTTGAAAAGTGCAATCATATAAGCTACTGTACTAAAGTTACTGTAGGAAGCAACAGTAATCATAATAAAACAATGTATCTAGTGTAATCTTTATGCAGTGTTAAAAACCTAGTGCTGGGCATCATGAATGTACCTGCTTGTTAAGTAATTCCACTATGCAGCTATTGTGTGCATACCATGTACATTTTAAAATACTGTTCTTGAATTTATAACAGTTTTCTTTGCTTTGGGACATTTTAAATGGGGATATGAATTTACCAAAGTAAATGATACCACTACAATAAAAAAAACTTGAAACATGAACTCTAAAGCTACATTGTATTTGAGTTTGATACATTGTTCTGAGTTTAAATGTTCCAAAATGGTTAGCTCACTTGGGGACCAGGACAACTGCAACCACAGTGGAGAGATAATGGTTTTTATACTTTTTTTTACAAAACCAATTAAGAATGGTATATTCTAATAAATGGTATATTTTAATAAAAAATCAACATAAAAACAATCCCATAATCCTAGGGAAAGTATAATAACAGTAGCCACCATTTGCAAAATGCTTACCCTGCTCCTGGCACTGTACTCAGCATACTCATACATAATCTTTAATCCTTACAACCATCCTACAAGATGCATAATATTATCCTTATTTTATGGATGAATAGAAAGCATTCTTCAGTCTCTCTGGAATAGTTCAAATGCATGCTTCCATGACAAAATACAAAAATAAAGAGTAATTCCAAGGACTAACAATTGTAGGATCTCAGCCCTGCAGCTGTCACTAATTACCCACGTAACCAGGAAGGAATCTCTTAAATTCCCTAGGCTTCAATTTTCACACTTAAAGGCAAAGGTGGTGCTTGGTAATAATTCCTACCCCACCCACCTCACAGAGTTGTTTGAAATAAAATACATGTGAATATATTCGGCAGAGCAATACTCAAATATACAGTACTATGTGGATGAAAATTGTCACTGCAAGAGAAGAATTTGTGAGGACAACTGTAGCTGACAATGATTAAGTAACAGGTCAAAACACAACAGGTAAAGGGAATTTTTTAATTCTGCAGTTGCTGTCAGAAGAATTATTCTTTTCCAGTGAGTTACCCAATTTGAATTGTTCTAACATGCTAGTTTTTAAAGCACAAAAATCTTCTCTAAAGTCAAAAAATGCTTAAATTAATTTGAAAGTTTCAAACGGAAATGTATTACGGGACATAGGCCAAGATTAAATTTTAGTTAAATAATATGCACATACACATGAACACATGAAATCAAAGGAAAGTTTGTGCACAGGGCAGAATTTGGCTCTATGTTTACAAATTATGGCCAGCATGTACACACAGATTGACAATATTTTTGGCCACACTACAAATAAATATTGTGAACTAAGGTATATGTGCAAATCAGGACAGGCCTTTTCCAGTTTCCCTCACACACTTAGACCCTAGACTAGGGTTGGCAAACTTTTTCTCTAAAAGCCCGAATAGCAAATATTTTAGGTTTTTGGGGCCATATGATCCCTGTAGCAACAACATATACTACTCTGCCCTTGTAGGTGAAAGCAGCTAATACACAAATAATATGTAAATAAATGGCCACGGCTGTGGGCTAATGAAACTACAAAAACAGGAGGCAGCCCAGATCTGACCTGTAGCTTGAGTTGGCTGACACCTGCCCTGGACTCGCAAATCAGATCTGTGGGTGAAAGGTCACACCCCAGATTCTCCAGGACCATCCTGTTTTCAATTACTTTCATCTTTTTCCACACCATGTGTCTAAGCTCATGTTCCAAGTCATCGAAGTATTTTGAAGGTAACACAGAGGCTGTAAAAACAAACCACACTTCGTCAAGTTCTACAAAACACTGTGAATCCACTCTGTCCTGGAAATCTGCTCGGCTTCAATATTTCACAACTATTTCTAGCGACAGAACTGAATACCCATACGTTCTGCGTTCACAGAAACAGCTGAGAAAATCAGCCTATTTCACCATTTTGCCTACAACCAGACTTTCATAAGCTATTTGGCTCAAGGCAGAGTTCTGTCCTCCCTTTCTCTATTTTAAGAAAAAAAAATTCATTTCAAAAAGCTTCTTTAAAATATACCACAGAAAATTGCCCGGCTCAGTGGTTGGTTCAAAATCTTTGAGTCAAGAGCTCTTCGAAAGCCTGTTAAAGTACTAACCCTCTATGGGAGGGGTACACATAAAAATTGTGTACAATTTTAAAGGGTTCATAGACCTCCTAGAGCCAATGCATGGACTAGCAGGTGTCCAAGGACTGTGGGTTTTCCTTTTTTCTTCTTTCCCATTTTCTCCTTTTTCTTCTTCCTTCCCAGGCATGATTCTCTTTCTGTCCCCAATTCTGTCACCCTCCTCAGCTTCTTCCCACAGTACCACGAAAAGAAATCAGAGACCTGGGCTTGAATCTCAGCTGAGTCACCTACTGGTTTTGGTTTCCCTGTGTGGGAGGAAGAAGAAGCTCAAGGAAGTATGAGTAGTGCCAGAGAGGAAAGCAGGCCAGTTCCTGGATCCTGCTGCCAGAAAGGAAACTAAACTCCTTGGGTCTAAGTCTATCTCCGGGGTTTACAGGTAGGCCCTGTGAGGCTCCCAACAACCTTGAGAGTTACATATCACTTAAATAGTCATATTAATGACGTATCCCGTATTTTCCAGGAATAATCACTGTTCCAAAAGTCTGTCCTGTGGTCCCCATAAATATCTATGTACATGCAAGATCATACGTTCCGATGTTTGCTTGGGGAAAAAACAAACTAACAACCCCGCATAAGTAGAATCCATCTTGCTGAATATTTCTTTTTTCTTTTTTCTTTTTCTTTTTTTTTTTTTTTTTGAGGAAGATTAGCCCTGAGCTAACATCTGCCGCCAACCCTCCTCTTCTTGATGAGGAAGTCTGGCCCTGAGCTAACATCCGTGCCCATCTTCCTCTACCTTATATGTGAGACGCCTACCACAGCATGGTTTGACAGGCAGTGCCATGTCCGTACCTGGAACCTGAACTTGTAAAACCCGGGCCTCCTAAACAGAATGTGCGAACTTAACTGCTGTGCCACAAGGCTGGCCTCAGTTGCTGAATATTTCACTCTGTAGTCTTAATTTCTTCAGGACTAGGGAAGAGGGTTTTTTTCTCTATTATATTTTGCCTCTTTTCTTCCTTTCTTAATTTTGCAAATTTTGGGGAGTAAAGAACCAAAGGGAGGAAAATGAGATAGCCATTCATTTATTCATTCCACAAATATTGAACAACTGAATGTACCATGCACTCTTCCAGTGGTCAAAAGTCCCCACCCTCACAGAACTTTCATTCTGTTGGGAAGAAAAAGACAACAAAATAAATAGATAATAAATATAGTATGTTAGGTGGTAAGTGCTATAGAAAAACCAAAGCACAGACCATGAATAGAGTGGAGGGTGGGGAATGAATTGCAATTTTAAATAGGTCAGGAAAGACCTACTGAGAAGGTGACATCTGAGTAAAGACCAGGAGGTGAGTAAGTCTATCAACGTCACTGCTCCACTCAGATCTCCTCCTTTCCTTTTTCGTGATTTTTGCGCCACCCTTTTCTCATTACAGTGGACTTTCTTCCTAACACCCAGCAGCTGCAGCTTTTCTTCAAGAGGACTGCCTAGAGATGACACAACAAGCATCTGCCCCAGCACCTCACTTGCCCATCCCCCACCATAACCCAAAGGCAGGAAAGAACCCAGGCAGGAGTTGCTGGATAAGGCCAGAGAGAGAGGGTATTGGGATCCCTACCGAGGCCTTCGTGTATCTTACATTAATCCTTTACATGTCTCTGATGCTTTTATACTAAAAAAGCAATTTGATGTACATTATCTCGAGCACCACTCAGGCTGCCTGTTATCTTTTGATGACTTCTCTTTTAGTCTTTCCCTTCAATATGCTCTTCAATTTCTCTAATCTCTATTCATGGGTATAAAAATATTAGAGGTGGAAGAATTGGACAGTGTCACTTGCCCCTGGCTTTACAGACTTCTGGAGATGCCCTAGTCCCTGCTGGTACACCCAGGATGGGGGCTAAGGGCAGGCCAAGAATTCAATCAATCGCTCTAAACGTCAACACTGCTTTCAAGTCATCACAGGTCAGGGACCCTATCTGTTCCTTCTCCCTCCACAGTGGCACATAACATAGCCAGGTGTCTATAGATCCAAGGAACGGGCTTCTAACTGGTAAACCAGCGTACTCACGATCTAGTGCAAAAAGCCCGGGACCGGGCCAGAGGCTGCCTCAGCACACAGTTACCGAGCATCTAACACTGGGTCGAGGCCTTAATGGGTACTGGCGATAGGAAGGCGACCAACGCAGATGACTGAACCTTTGCTTTCATAACGCATTGGAGGTGACAAACAGAGTCTGATACAACGAGTGGGAGAGAGACCACAATAAAGTTATCGAAGAGCTGTGGGAGATCAGGGGAGGGTTTGGGCGGCGGGGGTGACTTAAGCTGAAGGTGGGGGACAGTCGTTCCGGAGAGGGAAGCGAAGGAGCCCAGGCCGGGCTGCAGGGCACACAACCCGGGCGAGGGATGGACACCTCTGGGCCTCGGCTCAGAGACCCGCGGCAATCGCCCCGCGCTGGCGCCGGGAAAAACTGAGCCGCGCGCGTCGCTCTTCGCCGAAGCTGATGCCCGGCGCTGAGGGCAGGACGCCCTGAGAGGCCGGAAACCCCGCGAAGCGAGCCCTCCGCGCCTGATAACCGGCTCTCTCAGCCAGAAAGAGGAAAGAAAAAGACCGGGGGAAACAAGCCGCTTGGCGGGCGCGGAGCCTGGGAGAGGGCGCGGCCCGCGCGGCCACAGTGGCTCCGGGGCCTCGGGTCGGGGCGCCCCGCTGTCCCCCGGGCCCGCGCGGAGGCCCAGGCCGCGGCCCCCAGCTCTCGGGGGGCCCTGCCGCCGCCCCGGCCTAGCCCGCGGTCGCGCCACCTCCGCCCTCGCCGCCGTGACGAATCGGCGGCCGGGCGGAAAAGGACCCAGATTCGGGAGTTTTGAGGAAGGTCTGGGGCCTGAAAAAAAATCCTTGAGTGTGCGAAGCCTCCCCGCATCCTCCCTAGAAGGTGCGTTTTCTGCCGAGAGCCGGGGGGGGCGCAGAGAGGGATCCGGAGGAGTGTGGAAAGTGCGAGCGCGGAAGCGCCGGCCGCGAGGGGCGGGGCGTGCGCGGGACAAAGGGAAGCGAGGCTGGAGCTGCGGGCACCTCTTCTACCCGCGGGTGAGTGTTCCCAACCGGGCCTGGCCGGGTCGGGAGGGTGGCAAGTCGTGGTGTCCCAGCTCGGCTGGAACCCGAGCTCCCAGGGGTTGCTGGGGTTCAGGCTTGGCCGCGGGGCCAGAGCTGGGGCCCGATGGCGGCCTCCCTGAGGCCTAGCGGAGCGAGGGCTGGGAGCGAGTCCCATCTGGGGCCCCTCCTTGGCGGCAAGGTTTGCCCCTTCCCCGCACCCCGCGGAACTGGTCAGAGCGCCTGTGCGTACCCCGCTTTGGTGGAGTTGCTGGTGACTCGCAGCCTCCGCGACAAGCCTAAAGGAAAGGACCGCAGAGGAAGCCCTGGGGGCCAGCCGGTTGTCCTCGCCCCCCGGAAGCTGGTTTCCCCTCGGTTGAGGCAGCGGCCGGAGGACTCGCGGTGTGGCTTAGAGGGAGGAGCGAAAGCTCTGAAACCGTTTGACCTGGGTTTAAAACCCGACTCTGGCACTTCTTGGCTGTGTGTCTTTGGACAAGTTACTTAAACTCGCCGAGACTCCTTTTTGTCATCTGTAAATAGGGATGGCAGTACGTATCTCCTTGGTAGTTGTGACTGTCAGACAAGATAGTGTAGGTAAGAAGCCTGTTCCGTGCAAGGTACTCACCAAATACCTATCTAGTATTTTATGCCAGGCACCGAGGATGGATCCAGTGGTGGGTAAATGTACAAACCCACTCTTAGAATTTATAGTATAGCAAAGGAGAGTAATAATTTTAATGTGCTAACAATCAAGTGTGACGTACCCGGCAGCCTGTGGCGGTTATTCTCAGGGCTCCCCACAGCAAGGCCTACTGGATGTTGGTTGACAGCTCCCTGAATGTGCAGATTTCCACTAGAATCAATGGTTTCTGCCTGTTCCTTAAGGAAAGGGGGAGAGACCCAGTTTGGGCCAGTGAGAAAGTAAAGCGTTTCTTTCCACACCAGGCCTCTTATTCCTATGCTCCAGGGAAGTCCCTTAAAATGCAACATAGAAGCAAAAAGATCCTGTTTGTTTCACATAATGTTGGATGAAAGTACTCCTGTAGTCTTAGAAGTTATCTGGGTTTTTTCTAAAAATGAATGTCTTTGTACGCACCGTGTGTGATGTATATTGATGTCAGGAACAAGCTCGTGTGTGTGGTCATGTTGTGAGCTGGTAAATGCTAGGGCAAAATTTATAAAGAATGGAGCTAGGTGCTGGGACTACAGCAATGAATTAGATGGTCTCTGTTCCCAGGCAGCACACCATCTAGCCATATGAACAGGTATAATACGATACAGTAAACAATATCATAGATCTATGTATATTGGGTAGGAGTCTCGATGAGGAAGCAGTAATTCTGCCCAGGTGATTTATCAAGAAAGCTCCATTGAGGAGATATATTTTGAAATGGACTGCGAAGGTTTGATAGTTTTTCAGGTAGATGCCCAAAATTTATTCCCAGCATTTAGAAAGTTGTTTTACCACTAGAAGAGAATGTAAAGCGCATTATCATACCAACTACCTTTTGCACTACCTCCAGGAGTGAAATGCCACTCCATTTTAATAGGAGTTGTTATCCTAAAAGGAAGGTAGAGCTGCTGCTGGTCTGGGGACTGTCCGTATCTGGTAGGCCTTGTTGGAGTGGGCCCTGATAATACATCATTCTATTGTCATTCAGTTTTTATCGGTCTTATTGAATGTTTACATGGCATCCACAAAATGTTTTCCATACAAGAGGTGGCTCAGTATCATAAGAAAAAACTTGAAAGTATATGTCTAATATTACGTTTAATATCCCCGGTGATTTGTTTTAGTCATTTAATTCTGATCAACCAAATGACCTAAAGAATTACTAAAATATGCAAAAGACTTGATTACTAGAAGATAAAGTAATTTTACTAAGAAGTACCAATTATAAACTACCCTATTCTTTAGGAAAACATTCTCTTATGCTTGCTGAGTTTTGATTCTCTTTTTTTTTCTTTTTTTTTTCTTTTTTTTATTTTAGTGTCTCAGATTCATTCTTAAGGAACTGAGAACTTAATCTTCCAAAATGTCAAGTAAGTTTCATTTTTTATATTTATCGATCTATATTAATAAGAAACTAATGCCCTAGCAAGTGGGAATTCCAAAATACTCTCATTTTTTTTCTTCAAAACAGGACCATTGGTAGTTTTGTTGCATAGTATTATATCTCAGTTGTTTACAAGAAGTTATTTATTTTCTTTCAAACAGAAAGACCATCTTATGCCCCACCTCCCACCCCAGCTCCTGCAACAGTAAGTTTTAATTTTCTTGTTAATGTAATAGCCAAGTCTGGCCTTGATACAAAAACCCAGATGTCTTCCAGTGACAGTCACTCAGTCATCACAGCAACAGGATGAAAAACTCAGCTGAAAAACAGCACTTCCTACTAAATAAAATAACTCTTTGCATCTTACCTTGAACCAACCCCAACATTTAAAGAAACATACTGCTGAAATGCCAACCTCCTGCTCACTTCTTTTTTTTAATGGGAAATAAACAGCAAGTTAACACTTCTTTCTTGTTGATCTCTATTAAGAGTCTTTAAAACTGATATTGAATGAATACTCATTCTGGCATTTATTATTTTTAAACCTAGCCTTCAACTGGTTACATTTTTCTCTCCTTGTCTATATATAATTTTCGTATTAAACAATAAAGCTTCCAGTTCTATAATAACACTCATTGTAAATCTTTATTTTCAAGCTGTTCAAGCAAGGATTTCATTATCTGTGGGTCAGATCTTGCTATTGAATTTTATTCCACTCCATAAATAATATTTTATGGGTTTGAGAATTGATATTTTTCAAAGTATCTAAATAACAGTTGTGAACTAGTTTTTTCACCCAGCAAGCTCTAGCCCAGCTTGGTCAGCATGTAAAATAATTGTCCGATCCACAAAACAGTAACAGATTTTTCAGGCCTTGCTGAAATGGATTCCTTGTTGTTTTTTTTAAAAACAAACAAAAACACTGTTAACATTGGCCATACCCTTCAAAAGCAGTTCTTTACCAGCTCCTAGCCCTCCTTCCGTACCTCCTACCCCCTAAATTTCCACCTAGTTTACTAATTAGGTCCTTGTGTAATTTTGTTTTCTCCATTAGATAACTACTCTTATTTACTAACCCTCAGATATATGTTTTAGTTACGTTTATCAACAATTTGCTTTTCCTTAGTAAGATACTTTTAAAAAGAGATACTGTATTACATGTTCTCAGTTCAATTTATGTAATATACAGTCTCTAAAGTTACTTCCAGTAGATCTTAAAGTCCTGTGTTTGGTTTGTTTTCTTTCTTAAATCAAAGAACATTTCCTATGACCATCTCCTTGGCACTCTGCTAGTGGCTATACAGATGGAGTTGAACAATTGAGATTCCTGACCTCAGAGCTAATCATGTACTTCATTCTTGGAAATGGTATCATTGTAATGTTTTAGTTTCAATCTCTTTTTTTTAGTTCCCTTACATTATTGCCTCATAATGTTGAACAGTGCTTCTCATTGTTGACGCAACCTTTGAATAAGTCATTTTGACGTAAATACTGCTTCTGACAGTGTATAGTATCTTGAAGACAAACTTGATTTTTTGAGATAATAAAAATAGCTCAAAAACCAAGCATCCCCTTATGACTTCTCAAATGTAGAAAGGGATTTTTTTTTGCCTTTCTTTAGTCATATTTCTGTACCATTATAATTTCACATTGACACAAAATACAGAGGACTAGGGATCAGGACATCCAACAGAGTGGATATTAAATGAGTTATCCTCCTTCCTTTTTTTTTCCATTACTTCTACCACCATCACCACCACCACCTCCACCACCACCACCCCCCGCCCTAAATGTACCACTCCAAGTAACATACACTTCTTTTGTGCCTTTGATGCTTCATCTGTGTTTTGCCTACTTAAATATGCTTAATTTGCGTCTTCTATAACTAAATAGACTAGAAATTGATCAGTTGTTCTCCTAAAGAGTATCAAATGTAATATCTGCTTGAATGTCTTTCTTTCGGACACTAAGGATTTGTGCAGCGGCATGTTTTAGAAAGTTGTGTTTATACAGCTACAGCTTAGTTGGGATGTGTTAAGTGTATTTTATATTATAAAAGTCAGGTCTGATATTCTTAATTGCATGTTCAAATGAAATTACTCTCACTTGTTTTGATTGAATTTCATTAGGTAAAATACTTTTGGTCTCTCTGCTACATCCTTTTTGTGCATTATACCTTGATTCTCATTAACATTGGATGTCATTGTATTAAGCATGAGGGCACTGCTATACAAGAGCCCATTTGTGATCACATTAACACATAATTCACAAAAGCCAAGAATGCCATTGCTGCAACGAGCTGTTGTGTTTGGAAGGGGCTAGACTGTCAGGAAACTAGAGGAAAAAATAAAGTTCAAATCTGTCAACTGTCACATTAAAACTAAATGCAGAAATTGTCCATGATTGACCTATGGAAGATGGATCAAGAAGAGATGGAAGAGAAAGCCTATAAAAGAATGACTGGGTTAAAAAGATGAGACAGTACCCCATTATGATATCCATGCATTTCTTGCAAGTCTTTGTTTTGAAATCATGTATGTGACATCCATTAAATCCCACATATGTTCTTTTCTATTGACAACTTCTGGCTTCCTGATTGGAGTCTCTTCTCATTTATCACATTATATAAAATGATTTAAAACTGTCTTTGAAAGCGATGCATTTCTTGTTTTTATTTGTTTTTAGTAGATAAATACGTTGGCAGCATCCACATAACTGTCAAATAAATCATGTTTTGTTTTGCATGTAAAGTGTTTTCAGACTTCTAGTTTATAACATTTCAAGCTTTCCTATCTCAGACATATCGCCAAGTGTTATATCATACTGTGGACTATAAATTTAATCCTGAATGGTTAAGACACTTCACTGTACTGCTTTTCCCAAAAAACAAGCACTCACATTCACACACACAAATACCACTGGCCCCTGCAAAGAGAAGGAAGGAGAAAAAAAAACCACTTGCAGACTGGTTTCTCAATGAAAGAAAAAGAACAATTACAACACATCATTGCTTGTTTAAATTCAGGTTGCTTTTGCATGCCATATGCAGTTCATTTTTCATTTCTGTGTTTTCCTCGTTTGAGCTCATTTCTCATTCGTGTTTTTGTCTCATTTGTTTCCATCAGCAAATGCCCAGCACACCAGGGTTTGTGGGATACAATCCATACAGTCATCTCGCCTACAACAACTACAGGCTGGGAGGGAACCCGGGCACCAACAGCCGGGTCACGGTAGGAGAATCAACTATTACAGCATCCGGCAAACAACTGGAATTGACCAGAAATGCCTTCAGAGTTAGGTCCTTTTGAATCATCAGCACAGCCATTAAAAAAAATTTTTTTAACCTGGCTTTTTGACTATTTTAAACATTCGTTGTACCATCTTACACCGAAAAGAAAATAGTGAGATCTGGATATGTATATGGAAGAAAAGAAGAATTCATTCTGTTTGGTGGTTGGTAGAGATAAAGCCTTGGGCAATTAATGCTTATACTATATGTAGACAAACCTAGAGTTTCTTATGGTTAAAATACCCTTTTTGAGATGAAGAGTATCTTTCCCTTAAGGTAATTGGCATTAGGCTCAAGAACTCAGTTTCCTAGTAAAGGCTGGGTTTACAGACCTGGTTTTTTTTTGGTCTGGCTTAGCAGTTTGAACTGCTACACATAATTATTTGTCTTTTGGATTTAATATTTGACCTTCTAATTGAGATTCATTTCT
Organism: Equus asinus; assembly: GCF_041296235.1. Taxonomy (NCBI): domain Eukaryota; kingdom Metazoa; phylum Chordata; class Mammalia; order Perissodactyla; family Equidae; genus Equus; species Equus asinus. The sequence continues at coordinate 40,247,238 of NC_091802.1, read as the reverse complement.
CTCTAGTTAAAAAGAGAAAAAAAATTTGTCATTTCAAAGAATTGCAGAATGGAAGTTGAATGAAATTAATTTGAAGTACCAGACTAGATATCTACAACTAGAAGTACATTAATAATCCATAGGATAAGGGATATGATTTCTGAAACTTAGGATGTTCCATTTAAATGATCAATCTAAGATATCAAAATTGGACTACGTACTTCAGACTTTTTACTTTAGAATCATCATAAACTCCATTCAAAGAAGTTTAAGTACCAAAGAAACAAATAACTGTAAGAATGATTTACCAAAAATAAATTTAAAAACATAAATCCAAAAGCCAAATACCTACATACATTTGAATGTGGTATTGATGAGAATTTATACAACCCAGAATGGCTGTAAACTCTTTAGTACTGGTTTTTGTTTGCTGTATTCTTAAATAACTCAATTAATGTGACTTCAAAAAAGCCCTCTCACCCTGTAGTCGAGCTAAAGCAGAAAGCCTGTAACTATCAAACTATGTCTATCTTGGTAAGCATATTGCTTAGCTTGATAGGTTTTGTTTGTCTAAATTTTTCATTGTTTCTGCATAATTTGTACTTCATAAGCATATCAAGTTTTATGTGCCATGCATATTTCATGGTATCTGAAAAGAATTCTGACAAAGTGTGTGTTTGTATGCATTTCACAATGCATACAGTTTTTATGTGCATCGGTACGTGTTTTTCCCTGGCCTAAATGTGTTGTTTCACAAGTGTAATGGGTGGCAAGGTTATCAAATGATAAAGAACATTTTAATTTAAACAAGGAGCAAAATCAGTTTTGGATCGTTCATGTTAATGGAGAAAATTATTCATGGGCAGTGAAAAAGAGAATTACATTTTAATAGCTCTATACAGTCAGCTCTTGATTATCTATGTTAATGGAATAGAAATGGTGGTTAACTGTAATATTAGAATCCTTTGTATTTCCGTTTGTGTGAGCATTTTCTTCTCAACTTGGATGTATCTGTGGGAATTCTCTGTTAATAAAGTGAGATCGTTCGTGGAAACTTAACTAGGAAAAGGAAAGTGTCCTTGCTGTCTCCGAGCCTCGGGCGGTTATCTCTTTCTCCCCATTCCTTCTTGGGGATGTTAGAACCCAACATTTGGAGTAGGCACTAGCTTCAGGGTAGATTGGTATAGGCAGGATGTTGGGCATGGAAAAGTTGGTGTTTTGGTTCTTTGTAGTTATTTTCTCGTATTATAGTCTTTTCAGGACTGCTTAGACTTAACCACCTGAAGGGCCTAGAAAATGGAGAGGCTTTAGCCTGTGTTAATCGCAGCGCCTTCGACTTTTAGTGACCTCTCTCTCAGGTCATTGAGTCACTCTCTAAGAAAATTATGAAAATTAGTTATGCCTTAAGGTTTATGCTACTTTTTTAAGATATCTAATTTAAGTTGTGTTAGAACTCAATAGATCTGATTTTTACCATTTTAAAAGCATTTTATTTTAAGATGACCCTAATTATGTATTGCCTTTTTTTTTTTTTTTTTTTTGACTCCTGTTTGGTATTATTGTCTGCAAATCTCCTTAAGTAAGTGATTTGATGGAATGGTTCTGTGAAGCTCTATGAAGTAACTTCCTGTAGGCTCTACAGAACATCTGGTTTTCCTGATGTCCCCAGGACACTTGAATAGCTTTCAAGCAATAAACTCTTTATATAGCTTGTGGAAACCTTTTGGAGTGCTTATGATAGCTGTGAGATGGGATTCCTGATGTCCCCAGGACACTTGAATAGCTTTCAAGCAATAAACTCTTTATATAGCTTGTGGAAACCTTTTGGAGTGCTTATGATAGCTGTGAGATGGGATTCACTCCCAGCCAGTTCTTCATTCAGATGATGATGAACCTTCTCTTAATCACAGGTGTGGAAACAGATTGAGATAGAATATGAAAACAGCTTATTTCTGTGTTTTAATGGAAAGTCCATCCCAGAAGAAAACCCTTAAATAAGCTGAGGATTGGGAAGAAACAACAAAAACTCTTGAGAGTCAAAATAAGTTTCACAAAATCATGGACTTTATTCATAGGAGATTCCCAGGACCTTACTCTTACGTAAGCAGTTTTAACAAACATAATTAATTACTTGTTTTCCCCCAACTCATTGCCAGTTGGAGGCAGAAAATTGGAAAGAGGGACAATTGCTGCCTAGAGGTAGGTTTCCTGATAGAGCAAGGAAAGAAACAGCTAAAAAAGGAAACAAGCTTTCCAAAAGCATCACCCCTGGGCCATTTAGTAAAGGGGCCAGCGATCTTTCACATCTCAAACCAGAGGATTACAACAAAGCAGTGGTTGTAAGTATGTTCAGTGCAAACTAACTTTTTTTTCAGAATAATGTTTAAGACATTGTAGAAAGATGTCTGTCTGAGATGGTAAATAAATAGGGGTGTTGAGTGATATAGATCTTTAGTATCCTGAAAACCAGCTAGAATTTAACTTTGTCGTTATGTTTTGGGTTTTGTTTTGTTTGTATTTGTAAATTGGTCAATGTAATAAAAATATGACCTCAGTATGTAGATGATCTGGGTGCCTACCTTTGAGAAAAAGAAATAAGCAAATCTGTTAATGTTATAAAATGCAGTTCATTGAAAAATATCAAAGCTCAAATATTACTATAATTTGTTTTTACAGTGTTTTAATTCAACACATTAAAACATAGACATTTTAGAATTCTTTGCCTCTTTTTAAAAAAAATGTTAATAGTGGTCTGCCAACTTCAATTATTGGCACAATTCCAACTTTCTTTGTAACCCATTTCATGGAATTGTGAATGTTTGTGTCAGACGTGACATAAGGTTAGCTTTGTGGGAATTCCCACACACACACAAGAATTCCTGCAGCCCTGAGACAGATCTCCTCTTACTGGCTGTTCGTACCACCGCTGTTGACAGCTTCCATCCCCCATGGCTCACCTCCGTTGCCCCTGCTGGCTGAAAACAGGGTCTGTCTGCATGGGCACCAGCACGAGGTGTGGTCAGAGTGCGTGGGAGGAGTGGAAAGAGAGGAACGGCTGCTGCAAAGGTGAAATACTTTCTAATAAGTTCATGTTCGAAGAAGCAGAGTTAGTGACAAGTATATAGGGATGGAGGGAGACACTCCTTGTAGGAAGAGGAAACATTGAAGCAGTGGAAGGTGGCATAATCATGCTAATCCCTGAGCCCTTGGATGAAAAATAAAGTTATGGTTGGGGTCCCAGCCCAGGATGGAGGAGTTCCCCTGGGGTTTTATCACAGTAGCAATAGAAGGGCAAAGGAAGAAAATGTCACTTAAGTTTTCTTATAAGGATTTGCCAACCCCTGTCTTTTGATAATTAGAGTGAAGCCAGCATTTCTGCCCCCTAGCCTGTCAAGGAGAATCAGTATCAGGAGTCTCCTAGACATCTGGGTCCTTGATCAGATGCAATCATGTACGTTCAGATGAGACTAAGTTCAGAAATAGGCGCTCCTGGATGGAGCTATCTGGGATGCCCTCTAGAAGCCATCTGATGTCTCTCGCCTAGGTAGCTGCCCGCAGAAGAACACATCTCTCATCTTTCTCTTTCTTTCCCTTTTTTTCCCTCTAACTCACTTTTTTCTTTACCTTTTTAAAAAATTTTTCAGTCTCCCCCCTCCTTTTTTCTGTTTGCCTTTTCCTTTCTGTGTCTTCCCCACAAAACCAAAATTTTTTAATCAAATGGAGTTTCTTGGTATAAGGCCTTAAAATAACTTAATCAAGCCCCATGTCTGCCATTTCTCTGTTCCTGGTAAGCTTGTTCACTCCTACACTGTGATTAGGACAAAAAAGGTATGACTATAGTTCACACTTTTTGATCCCCTTTAGAAAAAACCCTAGATATGGACATAGAACCTTAAGAAAAGTAGAAGCTCTAGTCGTGATAAAGGAGATAAGGTTTTTGGTTTTCCGTTGTTGAATCTAGGAAGTAGTTTGGCGGTGGTGGTGGTGTTTACGTGGGGGAGCATCCCTTAAATAGTACACATTGATGGAGTCTCCTGCAGACAGTGTGCGTGTGGTCAGTGCTGAAGGAGTTAGAGACTCATGCAGATAATCAAGTGTTGACTGTATGTGTAATGGTAAATTAAGCACAATAAAGAGTGCCAGGTAATGTCCTAAATGTGGGACAATTGATATATAACCACATATATTCGATGTATGGATAATTATGTAATATTTTATTTGTTCTTACAGCCAGGTTGTCAAAGCAGTGGCAATAAACTGCTAAGTAAAATATTTTTAAATTATGTGCTTAAAGTCATTTTCTTTTGATGTGAACATTTCTGAATTTGCAGTGATAGCTATTTTCAGTGGAGAAAATATAAGAATCTTGTATCCATGGACGAGTAGAAGAAAGGCGCATTAGAATTTTTTAAGGGACTCTCTTTTCAGTTTGCTGATGAACTTTTTGCAATTGAATAATGAATGTGTCTAACTCTTTTGTAGGCATCCTCTGGTATTACGATTCCAAAACCCCCAAAGCCACCAGATAAGCCGCTGATGCCCTACATGAGGTACAGCAGAAAGGTAGGTGCCCAGGAGCTGGAAGGGAATGAGCACTGCGCCTTTGTTCTTGGCTTTACATTGGATTTCAGGTTGGCTTAGCCAGCTTTTCTGTGCAGAGCCAGAGGAAAGGATAAAGAATTGCGGTTTTCAAGGAAGTTAGTTCTAGTTTCAATATTGCAGAACTAAAATCCAACAAGAACAGTTAAACTGTTAAAATCCTTAAGATAATGCTATGTAGTCTTTTGGAGAATATTTAATGACATGAGAAAAACGTTAATTGAGAAAAGGGATACAAGACTGTGTGTTAATATCATTTTTATAAAAATAATAGCAACTGCATTGTTAGTTTAAAGGAAAAAAAGCCTAAAAGACAATAGTTATCTCTAAACAATAAGCTTATGGTAATTTTTATTTTCTTTATACTTCCTTGAATTCTCCCTCTTTTTGTTTTTTAATGATGAACCTACATTACTCTTAAAGTAACAATTATAGCCGATATCTTTATGAAAGAAGAGCATTTGGCTATTTTCACACTATTTAGAAATTTTTCAATTTTTTGGTCATAATTATCTATATATATTTGAGGATATGGTGTATTGTATTATACAAATTAACCACTTTCCTTCTAAATTATCGTGAACTTTTAGAGACACACAGACTAGGTTATTGAGTTAGCTCATCTTAAGTGTCTGCAGGGATTGGAGATGTCTGAGACCTGCCGTAAAGTAAGCCAGCAGAGTCTGGATGAAATGAGATTGGCCAGCTGTTGATAACTGTTGCAGCAGCTTGATGAGAACACAGGGATATGACACTATCCCCTCTGCTTTTGTTTTATTTAAAAATTTCCATGTTAAAAAGTGTTTTTAAAGGTCTCTATTTTTAGGCATCAATACTGAAATGTCATCTGTTTCCTTTTTAAGGTCTGGGACCAAGTAAAGGCTTCCAACCCTGACCTAAAATTGTGGGAGATTGGCAAGATTATTGGTGGCATGTGGCGAGATCTCACTGATGAAGAAAAACAAGAATATTTAAACGAATACGAAGCAGAAAAGGTATAATGGGGCCTGCAAAGGGATGGGTACAATGTGAAATGCACAAACATTTGCTTGTTATTTTAAAAGAAACGTAAGATCTAATCAGACAGCTGAGGCTGCACTCGGGCCTTGTCTGCCGGGGTCAAATCACTTAATCTCTCTGGGCTTCAGATTCCTTGTCTGTAAAACGGAGATAATTGTCATGTCTTTTGATATTCAAATGAGATAATATAGGTATTCATTATAACCTGCAAAATGTTAATTATAAAACTGAAAAACATTTGAATTTCAGATAGAGTACAATGAATCTATGAAGGCCTATCATAATTCCCCAGCTTACCTTGCTTACATAAATGCAAAAAGTCGTGCGGAAGCTGCTTTAGAGGAAGAAAGTCGACAGAGACAGTCTCGCATGGAGAAAGGAGAACCTTACATGAGCATTCAGCCTGCTGAAGATCCAGATGGTAAAAGAAAAGTGGGGTTTCATTTATGCTTTCTCTGAGAAGTAAAATAAAAATCTCTTGTTTTTAATTGATATCCTAAGTGGAAAACAAAGCATAAATTAAGTACCATTTCAATATTTTGATTAGTTATTTTGAGTAAGATTTGTATGTGAATTTCCCAAAAGAAAAGGAAATGTCCTTTTTAGTGCAGAAAATAGCTAAAATTATTTATTTTTTATCAAAATCTTTGTACTCAGAATACATGAAAGGTTTTTGAATCAGATCAAGATTTTGCCTCAGTTGCTTTTAAAAAGCTAAGTGCCTTCTAGTTATATCCTGTTTTCTTACTGGGTCCCTTGATTTGCTGAATTAAAGGCTCTTAAGGGAGAAAGTTAATAAGAGGGAAGAAGCCTGAAATTTCTTTTCCAGTTAATTCAAAAATCCAACTAGAATTTATAAATATAGCTTAGGATAACACTCATGAGGGTGCACACATGGAAATTTTATACACACACACACAAATAGCAGAGCTTCCTAACTGGCATTCCACAGTTTGCAGGTGTGCACATTCGGCCCCTGGTCCCCTGCAGCCAGGCTGGGTCTGAAGCTATGAGGAGCACCAGAACTAGACACCTCCAGCTAGCATATCATCCACATACCAAGCATACTGTCCAAGTAGTGCTTTCTCTGTGTGCTGCTGTGATGTGGAAAAGGTTGGAAGCTCTAGCTACAAGCAACAAAAAACATCAAGAAAATAATTTAAGATCCTATTTTAAAGTAGCAGTAACAAAGAAGCTTGTAAGAACTTTAAAGAAGATGCTATTGAGAGAGGAAGCAGTAATACCACCTAAAGATGTGATATACTTTAAAGGAGAGGAAAAAATGATTTTTTAAAAGAGTGGACTCGGATATTGACAAATATTCTCATAAATACAGAATAGGATATAGTAATAAATATAGAGAACAGAATATGGAATAGAAACAGTATCGAATGTTAAACAGAATCAGCAGCGCTAAAGACACACGAGCATATGCAGACCTTAACTACCAAATTGGATGATTAATGCAAGAAAAACATACGCAGAATTAAAAAGTAGAAAAGACCCAGTCTACAAATAATTGGAAGGATAGGGCTCAGTACAAGAGGAAGCAGGCTGGCAACATAGAAGCCGTAAGTAGAAAATAGGTCAGGTTTTCATTAGGTGAAAGATAGCAGCATGAACATTGAGAAGGACTGAAGAGATTCATTCAGGAACAGTCTTCAAAAGAGAATCCTTTTCTCTCTTTCTCAAACTTCTGCCAACTGTGTTTTCTAAGTTTAAGATCGAATCTTAAAGCTGCTAGTAAGAAAGGACAGATAATAATTAAGATGCCAAGATAAGAATGACTTTAGACCTTGGACTTTATCCCTCAGAACTGGGTAGAAAGAGGGAGACTTGAGAAGTGGAAATGTCCATAAAACGAAGAGAAGGGCAGCAGACCGTGAGTCCACCAGCTGCAAAGACAACTGAAAGACTACGAGAAACATGCATTTATACACACAAGACGGGGAAGGCTTTTTAAATGATGTTTTAGAGAATGTTCATGAGATAAAGTAAATAGCTGGTAAGTTAGAAAATAAATAGAAAATATAAGCCTATTCCCTCCCCACCCACCAAAAAAAATCAGACACCTAAAGTGCAAGGAAAGACAGGCCCAGATTGCTAAGACTTTATTTCCCCTACCAGTGGCCAGCACTGGTGCCATGTAGATGAAAGAAGAGAGCAAAAACTAGCCACAGAAGAGAGAAGTTAGATGGAGGTAGCACAAATATACCAGATATAATCTAAATGTGAATAGAAAAACTCTTCCTTAAAAAGTAAGAAAGTCACAGAATTTTTTTTAAATAATATCTTTTATTCCAATAATTTTAATTTCAGAAGTGTATATCCTAAAGAAATTACCTGAAAAGGAAACAAAAAGTAATTTCTACAACCGTTTGTAGTGGTGATGTTTATGGATGATGAGTTTTAGGAACTACTTAAATACCAAATAACAGGGGATGTACTGAACTATGACATGGCAGCACAACTGGGGCCTCTGTAGCTGAGTTTCCTAAGGAATGGTCCCTCCACCTCTAATGGGACACGACGTTGATTAGGTGGTTCAGAGAGGAACTTTTGTTTTAATATGTATTGCTTAAGAGGGAGCTCTTTTTTTTTTAAGTGAGTTAATTTAAATAATATTAAGTAAATGATAGTACAAGTTGTTAGCAGGTAAGTCAAAAACTGTGGAGGTGATGAGCACAGGTTGAGATTAGGAAACACTGTTGCATAGCTATTAGAAATAAGCATATACACCAGATCCGTGCTATATGTATATGAGCTTGAGTGGATGAAAGCAACGCAGTACATTTACGCACTGGCAACAACTGTATACATGTGTAAATTGATAAAAATTAAAAGTAAAATTTGGTATTAAACATTTATTTTTTTCCTATAAAATTACTTTAGGGCCTTAGTGGGTTTTTAATCTCATAAAATGTATTTGCTGGCGTAGGAAACTGAATATTGCTGGAGATAATGTTTTCTCTGCAGTGGGCATTTTCATTACTTTAATATTAAAGTGCTGCGATGACAAAGACATTGCCCCGTTCGTATGTTGTCATCAGTTGTAAACGCCTTAAATTACTACCAAGAGAGTGAAACATTTGGTAGAATTTCGATTTTGTCGTCACGTGCAGCCTTCACATTGATTTCTAGGCCAAAAGACACATGGTTTTATCTCATTTGTGTTTCAGCTGAATTCTTCTCAGACACATGTCGTCACTTAAAGATTTTGTGAGAAAAACCAGCATCTTGGCCAATGAACACATTATGTCCTCTGTATGGTTTTTATCAAGTGACTGCCCCAGTGCTCCGTTAATGCCCTGTAGGCCCACTTGTTAGACCAGTGAGAGCCATGGCTCCTTGGTCAAGTGTTACACTCTCCTGTTTATGATTACTGGTGACCTAATTTCCAGAACATTTTGTTTATTCCAGATTATGATGATGGCTTTTCAATGAAGCATACAGCCACTGCCCGTTTCCAGAGAAATCACCGCCTCATCAGTGAAATCCTTAGTGAGAGTGTGGTGCCAGACGTTCGGTCAGTCGTCACAACAGCTAGAATGCAGGTCCTCAAACGGCAGGTGCAGTCCTTGATGGTTCATCAGGTAAAGTCACAAAACATATGTTCTAGTAAAATAGGCCTATGCCACAGATCAGGTGACCTGATTCTATTCCACGCATCAGTGTGCCTCTTCAGTATTTCTGTGTTTAGTCTAACCTGTTCCTGATTCAGGGAAGAGGCTTGAGGGAGTGGACCTTTCCCAGAGATTTAATAAGTTTGTCATTAAAACTGTAACAGAGAGGGGCCGGCCAGTGGCGCAGCGGTTGAGTTCGCGTGCTCTGCTTTGGCGTGGCGGGGTTCGCCCCTTCAGGTCCTGGGCGGAGACCTAGCACCGCTGATCAAGCCGTGCTGTGGCAGGCACCCGCATATGAAAAGTAGAGGAAGATGGGCACGGGTGTTAACTCAGGGCCAGTCTTCCTCCACAGTGGTTGTTAACTCAGGCCAATCTTCCTCAAAAAGACTATGACATAGAGCCTTGTGATGGGAAGTATATCCATTAAGAATTTGAGATATCCAATCAATCTTTACTGCTTTACCAAATATTTTTTTCCTGAAGAAATTGCTCGGGCCTGAGACAGTATTCTTTAACATATGTTTGTTAATCTTAGTCACTCCTGTATGCTGCATTTTATATTGTAAAAGCTAGACACATTCTGTAAAAAGTTATTTAAAAATTCGAAACATTTGTCACACTGTGAGAAAGTGTGGACCATTAAAAAAATGAGACAGATTTTCTGTGTTTGACATTTGCTTTAGAGAAAATACTGCAGGATTTATAAAGCCTCATCATATGTCTTACAGCGAAAACTGGAAGCTGAACTTCTTCAAATTGAGGAGCGACACCAGGAAAAGAAGAGGAAATTCCTGGAAAGCACGGATTCATTTAACAATGAACTTAAAAGGGTATCAACTTAATATGTTCACTATACTTTTATCACTGTGTCTGTTACCTTTTTTTCGTTATTTTTTCCAAAATAGTATTTTTATTGAATGTTGTTGGCTTTGAAACAGGATTAACTTGGCTATAACTGGTAAGATCTTTGCTTTCTAAAATTATTCCCATTTTCTGGCGAACTTACAGTAGGTTTGAAGTATATAGTATACGCACATGTACTAGGCCTACAGACTCTAGAACCCTCTCGTGTTTTAATTTAAACTCATGCAATCGTGAATTATTTTCATTTTTCTGAGATTTAGTTCTCAAATATCGTCATTCGGTGTAGTTTACGGTTTGCACTTGGTATTAAAACAAGTAAGTCTAGTGTTTGGTGGCCTAACATAGAAAATGGAAGGCTTGTCTGTAATCCAGTACTTTCAGCATTGCCTCACCAGCTATTCCATGGTATTTGCTGTTACATGGCTACTAGAGCAACTTTATTTTCCTCTAGACACAAGAGTTCCAGAGAAGAACCTAGAACCACGATTTTTTTCTCCCATATATTTGTATATAGTTCATAGCCAAGAAAACTCACTTTTGAAATAATTTGTCAATATTGCATAGTTTTGAAATAATGAAAGAACATCATTAGGACAGTTTTATTTTTTTCTGACTCCCAGTTGTGCGGTTTGAAAGTAGAAGTGGATATGGAAAAAATCGCAGCTGAAATTGCCCAGGCAGAAGAACAGGCTCGCAGGAGGCAGGAGGAACGGGAGAAGGAGGCAGCAGAGCAGGCAGAACGCGGCCAGAGCAGCGCGGCTCCTGAGGAAGAGCCAGCGGCCGGGAAGACTGAAGAGAAGAAGGACGACGAGAACATTCCGATGGAGACAGGTAACCTCCCAGTTGACACCAAAGGAAATGTCAACAGTTTGTATAGTTTTCTTTAATTTTGATTTTTCTTTCTCACTGCTTCTCAGAGGTCACTCTGTTAATCTTGCCTCTTGAGTTATTCTCTGTATGACCTACCTATTTCTTTCTAAACCTTAATCTCTTACAGTAGATTCACTTAAAATGTTGGTATCAGTACAAAACAGCAGTGGTGTGTTATCTTCAGTCTTCCTATTCGAGGTCTTGGTTATTTGCCCAGATTGAGTCATGTCGTTTTCTGGCTTGGGAATATGAAGTATGATGACCCTGGAGTCAGACATCTGGGTCTGATACTGCTTCACCACTTGTTAGCACTATGACATGGATTAAGTTATTTAATCTGTTTCCTCATTTGTACATATCCTAGTACCTGCCTCCAACAATGAATTCCAAAGGACAGAGAAGAAAATGTACATAAAATCATTTAGTATTGGGTTTGACATGGTATTGGCGCTCAGTATTTTAACCTTTATTGCTAAAATTGTTTAAATAAGATATGGTCATTTCTCTTAAGATGAGTCGTTTTTGGTGTCCTAGGACAGGGTTGGGTGAGTAAAATCTGCAGGCCAAATCCTGTCCACCGCCTGGTCTTGTAAATAAAGTTTTATTGGAATACAGCCACACTTGTTTGCTTACATGTTATCTGTGGCTGCTTTCGCTTTGCCACAGTATAATTGAGTAGTTGCAGCAGACACTGCCTGGCCCACAAAACCTAAAATATTTATTGTCTAGCCTTTACGGGAAAAGTTTGTTGATCCCATCCTAAAAAAATTCTTACTTCCAGGTATACTGATCTTCCTGATTAAAAGCATTCCTCAAGGCAAAAAGTAACATGTAAAACTTACATAAAATACTGATTCAATCGATTATTACTTGAAATTTTGAGATCACCTTACCTTCCGGCACTATTTTGACCCTGCCCAGTGCACTCTGTAAAGAGGACTAAGCTAAAAGTATCTTAGGAAACACAACCAAAGGTTCTCCGGACCATCATTGCGAGAAGTGGAGGGGCCAGTAGTCATACTTAGTCCTCAACTGCCGACTTCTGACTTAACATCAGAAAACATTTAATGGAATATAGATATCTTTACCATATATTTCTACAAAATTTAATTCAGCAGATTAACATTTCAGATAGTCAGATTTTAAGTTTCATTATCTGAGCCTTTTTCTGTTTTGTGTGAACATGTTTTTTGTCTTAAATTTGGAGCTTGAGGGCATTTTTGTGGTTAAGGCAAGAGCTTGAGAAATCGAGTATGGCTTGTTGCTCGTGTTGCAACTAGACAACACTGAGTCCTTTGCTTCTGTTTTGTCATCTGTCAGTAGTGTGTGCCTATAGGTCTCTACTCAGATTTTATCCTTCTAGCTGAAGAAAAAAAAGTGAGGAAAATTGTTTGAGACTGTTAGAGCAAAAACCTCATGCTCTTATTTCTTACAGAAAACAGCCCAGCGTGACTTTAACAGAGTACCTGAAACATTGACCTTACATCATTTCCACACCTGCCTTCTTGCTTCTTAAATCCAAAGCACTCCACAACAGCATTATCCAATAGAAAGAAATGCAAGTCACTGTGTAGTTACGTTTTCTGCTAATGACATTTCTTAAAAATAAAGCCAAACAAGTAAAATTAATTTTAATAATAGATTACTTAACCCAGTATATCCTAAACAATATCATTTCAGCATGTGATCACCAGTTTTTAAGGTATTAATTGTTTGCATTCTTTTTTCATACTAAATCTGACATGTATTTTATACTGATAGCACATCTAAATTTTCATTAGAAATACTTGATCTGTATTTAGATTACATAAATTTGCAGTTAAAAAGTAGATTTTTAGGGGCCAGCCCAGTGGTGCAGTGGTTAAGTTCACATGTTCTGCTTCAGCGGCCTGGGATTCGCCAGTTCAGATCCCAGGTGGGGACCTACGTACCGCTTGTCAAGCCAGGCTATGCCAGGCACCCCATGTATAAGGTAGAGGAAGATGGGCACAGATGTTAGCTCAGGGCCAGTCTTCCTCAGCAAAAAGAGGAGGATTGGTGGCAGATGTTAGCTCAGGGCTAATCTTCCTCAAAAAGAAAAAAAGTAGTTTTTTAAACCCCAAATTGTTTCAAACATGCTAAAAGTTCTTCAGTCACATCAGCTCATTTCAGCTGCTTGAGAGATGCACGTGGTTAGGGGCTACCACATTGGACAGCGCAGCTCTAGACTGTCAGCGTAATTAGAAGAAGAAATTTTTGTCTTGGAACTAATAGTGACAAATGTGTGATTACAGAGGAGACACCCCTTGAAGAAACGACAGAAAGCCAACAGAATGGTGAAGAAGGCACGTCTACTCCTGAGGACAAGGAGAGTGGGCAGGAGGGGGTGGACAGTATGGCAGAGGAAGGGACCAGTGATAGTAACACTGGCTCGGAGAGCAACAGTGCAACAGTGGAGGAGCCACCAACAGACCCCATACCAGAAGATGAGAAAAAAGAATAAACGTTGCCTTGTTTTATGTGTTCTAAATACTTTTTTAAATGAAAAAAATGTTTTTTGAGTTTTAATGGTGTCATGTGGTTTGTGTATTAATATTTTTCTTGTCCATGTCACAGCACCAAAGGCTTTTGGACCATTTAGCATCATGAGCCGAGTGGCACAGTCACCTTTCTAAGGGTTGGTGAAGATGGTTCTTTGCTGTGGAATTGTTTTAGTCCTCAACTGCTGAAAGCCTCAGAATTTAAATTAATTGAGGAAATGCCCACTTCTTTTAGAAAATTATCCTTTGATGCTGCAGAATCTGCTCTTCCAAATGCCTTCCTACAGCTCACTCGGGTGCTCACCAAAGCCATAGCTTTAGACCTTCCCAGCCCCTCCACAGCTTCCCGACAGCCCCCTTTCCTGTCTGCTTCCGCAAAGAGGAGCTTCTTGAACACGTAATCACGTGTGAGTGTGTATTTGTTCACGGACCCTTTTTTTATTTTTAATCAACGTCAGAAGCCAAGAGTTGTGTTGAGGTGTTGAGTGTGCCTGCACCTACACTTGGATCGTATTGATCCGGAAATAGTCTCCATAGTTAAAGTAGTTACTAGCTGATGAAATCGTCATTGAAGTGAACATGGCACATATACACTATACTGCTTTTTCTTATAATTAATAGTGGGTGTGTTCCTGTAAATTCATCCTTATTGTACAGAAAAAGAGATTACTTTTTTACCAAGTTTTCCAAAGACAGAATAGATCATAAGGCTTAAGGAATTGAATATTCTTGCAGTGGAGCATCTAACTTCAGAATGATTAGCCCGTGCTCGAAGAAAAGCAGCTGGGAATTAAGTTCATTTGCTTGAAATTGTTTTACAATAATCAAAAACATTCAAAACCTCAAGGCTCAGGATCCCATAGATCAGAGCCTACCTTTTTGATAAACTCAGTAAAGTCTCAGAGACCAGAAGCAAGACGGTTTGTGACATATATGCGTCCCAAAAACTAGAATAGATTTTTACTGAATAGTGGTATATCTGATGGTATATGTTTCTTAAAAGTCCAAATGTAATAAAAAGATGGAAAAAAAAGTCTCAGTGTTTTTAATGCACTAAATATTTTTGTGCAAAACTAGCATATAATTTTTTTACTGTACTGCAGTGACTGTGGTATGGCCACATGCAGCGGTTATAGACGCGCTCGGTTAGGGCCCTGTCTCACCCGGCGGCGTGCACCGCCGCAGTAGGAGGTTCATTTGTACAAGACACTCGGGAAGATTAGTTTCCTTCCATTGTAGTCATGTCACATATGGGGCTTGGTCTTTGACTCCAAAAGTAAAGGAAATAATGTTTCTACATTTACGTACAAGCATGAAGGAATCGATGACATTTAAGTTATCTTTGAAAAAAGTGTGGCTCAATAAATAAATGTAAGCCCTGTGCTTACATAGAGATAACTTCTCTAAATGGGCAAGACTTGATTTACAGTGAATTTAGTGCTACTGAGCTCACGGCACATGGTGACTATACGACTGCACTCTGTTCAGCCTCTTGGGAGCGAGGAGGAAAGGAAATTTGATGTCACGTGGAAACAACACTTGATACCTGTTTTTCTAAACAATGCATGGAATCTTTCTCCTGCTTCTTTGTGAATCAAAGAACTAATTTATCAAGTAGGACTGTTTCTGGGTGTCAGCATTGTAGGGCTAAAAGAGCTTCAGACATCTCATCCCTGACAAATTGAGTATCTTGGTTACATTCTCTAATAGTCAAAACTGGGCAGAGAAGTTGTTAAATGATATGGGTGGGAAAACTGCCAGAGCAAGACATCAGGTTACTTACTATGGTGTTGAAGTCTCCAAGAGGATGAAAGTGGTCCTTTGCTAAGCTGGAGATGGCAGTGGGAAAACATGTGTGTCTAGACCAAGCCTGCCCATACGATGCTGGGGCAATTGGCTGCAGGTGAATTAATGAGGAGACTAGACAGCTGTTAACTGCAGGGGGCAAAGAGTGAATTAAAATTCCCAGTTGTCAGAGTGATAGACGTAGAAACCACCAACGTTTGAGATGTTCCCTAGTTTCTTTGAGAATGTGGAAGATAGTCAACATCTTTGATTTTTTTTTTCACATGTCCCCATGGGCGTTGGGCAAGTCACAAACAGCCTGTTTCAACTGTAAAATAGATTGAACTATTTTCTATCTCAATCCCCTTACTACTCCACATAGCCATGATTTTTAGTTTATTTTGAGTATGAATGCATAAAGCTTGTAAAAAATATCAATAAAAATCTACTTTTATTGATTTTTAACAAATGGGAGAGAGGGAATCCCCCTGATGAATAAATGAAAAGCTGTAGGATATGTTGGAGTATATTGTAAAGCCATTTGGTTTAAAACTAACTCAGCCTGACCTTGTTTTTCCAAAAAGGCCTGAGAAGAATGATTTCTTTAAAGATAGGGCTATGGCTTCCCCCCCGTACCAGCATCTCCTTAAGGACAAGCATCTCTTCCTGGAAACTAAAGATTGATTACCAACCTGCTGTGCTCACCTTGTGACCACTGACCTGCTTTGCTAGCATCTCATGACTGTTGTAAAAGGCATATTCCTGTCATATGTGACAGATGCCCTTTGTTCCAGGATGGTATGTAACCTCTCTGTACACCCCACTTCTTGCGTGTACTTCCTTCCTTGGGGAAGGAAGACCCCCAGCTTATAGTCCTCAGACCTGGCTCATAATAAACTCATCCAAAATTTTGATTTATAGATTGATTATAGATTATTTGTGTCGCCACCCGATAGTCCCCCAGTTTTTGTACAGGAGTTTCAAATTTCATATCTTTCTCCATCTTTCAACAAGCATGTCTTTTAAACAGCTCTCCTATAGTATATGAAAATTATGTATTTTGTAAAGCAGAGCTTTCAGGAAAAATTACTAGGAGCAATTTCTCTTTAACGTGATAATCTGAATGTCCTATGGAAAAGACAGAGTACTTCATTCCCTATGTTTGAAAAGAGAATCTGAGGTTAAATCCTTCCAAATTTTTAGTTTGGAGCCTTCACATTTAGACACTCGTTTGAGGTTTTAGACAGTTGGTGCTGACAGTGTGAAACTCCAATTGCCTGCAGTTAAATTGAGGCTTTGGTTTCTCATGCGAACGAGCAATGAAGCTGGGATTACACTTTAAATCCTCGTTTCAGAAATACTTCCCCTCCACCCCCAGCTTTGCCACACACAGTCTCCCCGCCTGGTGTCAGGGAATGCAGGAGTTTTATCTTGTTTTTCACCGCTGGGCAAACCTCGCTGGAACAACAATTGACTTCTTAATAATTTGCACATTAGAGGGACTTAACGTCTCTACAAATGAGAAATCCCTGCGCGATGACAAGCTAAAAGGAACTCAGCCTTTTTAGAAGAAATCGTGCTGATTATAATTTGGCTCACTGTGATAATGTTTCTTTGATCAGTATGGTAAGGAAAATTCTGAGTTTAGTAGAAAACGACGTCTAAATGTGTTGGTAATTATAAAACGGCTTACAAATGTTGTAATATTAGGTTGAACCATATCAAATTGCCAATGTAGGTTTTTATGTGCAAAATGACCATTTCACCTGGTTCTACCTCATAATTGTACATTTTATGGTTCACATATAAGCCTGTAATAGCAGCTTTCTGAGTGAAATGGTGGAACTTTCCATTTACCAGAGTGACCTATATGATTCTCTAACAATTACTGGATATTGGTAAAACTGATTAAAATGCAAATCCCAGACGGTCAAGTATTTAACCTGATTTTAAAAAATATATTGCAGTAAACAAACTAGCTGGCTTATGTTCACATTTTCTCATTTAACACCAAAAAGTTTCTTATAATTTTTTTGCGTGTATTCAGGAGTAAAAAGTGTTATGTGGGGAGGAGACATTCCTGAATGATTTAATTGCTTTTTACATAAAACTGAGACAATAATTGCGGCTACTGGCACCCTGTGATGAGCCATTGGAAAGGCCACCTCAGACTCCTTTTTTTTTTTTTCTTGAAGATTGGCCCTGAGCTAACATCTGTTGGCAATCTTTTCTTTTTCCTTCTTCTTCCTCTTCTTCTTCTTCCTCTTCGCCTTCCCCTCCCCCCTTCTCCTCCTCCCCAAAGCCCCCCGGTACATAGTTGTATATTCTAGTTGTGGCATGTGGAACACCACCTCAGCGTGGCCTGATGAGCAGTGCTAGGTCTGTGCCCAGGATCCAAACCAGTGAAACCCTGGGCTGCCAAAGCCAAGTACGCGAGCTTAACCACTCGGCCAGGGGGCTGGCCCCTGCCTCAGACTCCTTGACATTCAGGAGTGGCAAGGACCTTAGGTCCACCACCTCAAGCACCCATTGAGCCTTTGGATAGAGAAATTCCCTTCCACACATCCCTTAGGATTGTCAAGCGCTGCTCAAGTAAACACCTCTAGACTTAGGGAGCCCATCCTTTTGTCAGACAGCTCATTCCTTCTTTCGTTAACTGAAATTATTTCCTCTCATTGAGGTAAAATCCGTCTTCCTATAATTTCAAACCCCGGGTTCTACTCTACACCTCGAAGTCAAAGAGAATTGAATGTAATCCTCTTCCAAGGAGAAGACCTTCAAATATTTCAGGACTGGTGCCCCTTGAGACCCTGCGGTAGGACAGTTCCTCTCTTCCAGTGTCTCTCTTGGTGAACTGGGGTAAAGGACTATCCCTTTTCTATTTTGAGGTCTAGACCACAAGAAAGCACTAGTATGTTCTCTAATGGAGTAAAAGCATAGTTCCTCTGCAGTGTATTGCACTTAATCAAGGCACAGCGTCTCTGGGCCTCAGAAACCACCTATCTAAAATACGGAGGGGTGTTCCATGATGATCTTAGGGTCCTGTCCAGCACAGAATTTTTATAACTATATTTTGGATGCAAACTCTGTAAAATGAATGTCGATTATTATTTTCACATGGAGCAAAAAGGGGAGAAAACAGGTACAATTCACTAACACAGTATTTCTCAAATCTCAGTCATTTGCATACCACGCCACAATTTTTCTCGGTAACATCTGTACCATTATAACTTAACAGCTTTCTTTGAATCAGCTTACTTATTCCACTTGAATAATTTATTTTAAAAGGAAACTTTGGGGGCCAGCCCCATGGCCCAGTGGTTAAGTTCACACACTCCACTTTGGCAGCCCAGGGTTTTGCTGGTTCGGATCCTAGCTGCAGACATGGCACAGCTCATCAGGCCATGCTGAGGTGGCGTCCCACATACCACAACTAGAAGGACCCACAACTAAAACTACACAACTATGTACCGGGGGGCTTCGGGGAGAAAAAAGAAAAATAAAATCGTAAAAAAAAAAAAAAAAAAGGAAACTTTGTATCAGCATAAATACAAAACCATTGTCTGTTGTCATAAAAGGAAAATAATCTTAAAGACAGATATTTTGCTAGTTATGTTTACACTTAAATACATACTATTTTAAAGAACATTATTTAAATGGTCTTCACACCATCCAAAATCATCTGAAGGATCCCACATGGGAGTGGGGATAAAGCTGTTTGGGGAAGATTGCACGAAAGAGAAGGTGCGCTTCCTGCTCCCTGGAGCTCCAGGAACCTTGTCTTCTTAGAAACCATGCTGGGTCAACAGCAGCTTAAAATTCAAGGGCAAATTCGTGAAGGTTAATCCCACAATCATCTAATAACAATAAAAGCCTAGCATTTGTTGAGCACTTACTATATTACCATGTGCTTTTCGTACTTTTGAGTCTTATTTTCTAATTCCTGGATTTAATGTTAGAGTAGATCACTTTACCAATGAAATCTGTATTTATAATCTTGGTCCTGAGTTGATCAATCAGCTTCTACAAATCATTTTTCTTGGAGAAAAAACAAACTGGCCTCAGGCTGTCACTCATGGTATTAAATGATATGGAGATTGAAGACTTGCCTTACGGATTTCATCACTGTGGAGTAATAATCCAAAAGACTCAAGACAAAAGAATCTACTTAGAGATCAGTGTTCTTGTAATGGGAGAGGTATGTGTAAAAATTATTCCCTTTTGAATCCCCACCTCCTTTCCTCAGATATCTCCATACCACCAAAATGAAAAAATACACACACAGAGATTTAAAACAAATGACTCATAAACTTTTCGATGATATAAGTTATTGTGCTGGGTAGAGAACTGCCCTCATGTCTGATAGGGTGTGTTATGTTTGCATTTTACCCCTGTTGCGGTTTCCTGTCAGTCTGTGAGCCCTGGGGAACCTTTTAAAAGACCTCCCTGGTTGAGTCTCAAAAATTTCCGGAAGTACCGATATCAGACGGCTGTTATGCAGTTACTCACTCTCTGAACCTTACCCACCTCCTCCACTGTGTGTGCTTTGGATAGATCTTCCTCCTCCTCAGAAAACACTCCACATGTCCTGGGGTTCGCTTGAAAATCATTAGCTTGAAAATCAAACGTCAGACACAATCTAGGTGGACGGCCCTCAAATTAATGGGCATCAGAATTTCCCCAGGGACGCTGCCTGGGTGCGCCCAAGCCTGCTGAATCAGAGTCTCCCAGGCTGGAGCCGAGGAATCTAGCACATCAAAGTTTTGGGAACCACCAATTTGCTTTAATCCTCTCATTTTCCAAAAGGGGAAACCAAGGCCCAAAGAAGAGAAGTGAGTGACTCATCTAAGATCCAACTGTCTCAGAGCCAGGACTCGAATTGTTCTTTTCAGCTTCTTCTGGGGAGAGCAGATCCTTGGGCTATTCAAAAACCTGTTCAAACCTAGGTGGAAACTTTGCCAAGAATTTGACATCCTTCACCATGTGGTACTTTTTAAGGTTGCCCATTATGCCAGTTTATTTAGACTGGGATCACTTTCCTTGCAATGAAATCCTCTACTTCTCTCCCCAAATAGCAAGTGACAGCACCATTAGCTGTCTTATCATTGTCAATGTCACCAGAAATCCAAAACCAGTTGTAACCAGTACCCAGGAACCTAGAGTTTGAAATGGTTTCCAAAAGCAAAACTCAGAAAATCCAATCTGTAAAGGATGAAATTAGCCACGTGACGAGTGGTGGCTGAGAACTCAGGCTTTAGTGCAGCTCTGGGTTCAAGTCCACTTTGGCCTTTTCCGTTTTCTCACCTGCACGAGGGGCATAAAATGACTACAGCATCAATTTCCCAGAGCGGTTGTGAGAAGAAAATGAGAGAGTGTGCGAAAAGCACTTTGCCCAAAGCCTGGTACATAGTAAACACTCAATAAACATTAGCTCGTGGTGGTGGTGATGGTGATGATGATGATGACAGTTCAAGATAGAGTACCTGAGAAAACCTGGGAAACATCAAATCCGTTCAATGAGTATATCTAAATATGGAGAAAGCCATAACTTAATCTAGTCCAATACAATTTTAGCTGAAGCAACATTGGGTTAACAGAATAGGCAGTCAGCTTGGAGTTAAGAAAAATGGAGCCACTCAATCCTTCAGCAAATTGCTGTTGAACCCCCACGAGATGCCAGGCTCAGAGCTAAGTGCTTTGCACACATTATCTCATTTAACCCCTACACCGACCTAATGAGAGGATATGACGACCATCATCCCTGTTTTAAACATGGACAAATTGGAGTTCTGGGAAGTTAAATAACATAAACAGCAGCTCTGTGTTTTTAAACCATTCCGTTGGTGCTTTCAGCCAGGCTCTTCTTACAAGACAGTTTTCACAGCACGTTTAATGAATTGTAATTATTGCCCAAAGTATGTAGCTTAACAACAAAGGGTGAGCAAGCAGGAGAATTAGTAAAGGATCCCACCACATGGTATCTGTTCTAAACACTTTGCAACCTAGTTGAACACAGCAACATGGCAGCAATAGGCGTTATGCATCAAAGCAGGGGGCTGATGTGTGTGAAGCACCCAGAAACCTGTGCTGATCACAATAGCTGACTTGCCGCTGCCTGCAGCCAGCCTAACGCCCAAAGTAAGATCTGTGCACATCTGCTCTCTTACTAGAATCATTGTAGCAAGATTCTTTTTTTCATTATCGCCACCCACTTTGAAAGTCACTTTTATGATTTCCCACTTAATCTCCTAAGGTAGGTCTATAAACCAGGGGAAGGTGGAGAGGTGATAGACACACTTGAAGAAAAGCAAGCAGATTTGTTCTCCTGTGGCCTAAGGTGTTCTAGGTCAATGCACCTGGAGTGTCCTGCTGTCAGGGTACTTAGAGCTCAAACACCCTGGGTAGCTTGATGGTCTGAAATGATGCAATTTATTTCTATGATTTGCCTTCTCAGAAGCAAGAAACAGAGGGCTCCCAGCACCAGGCTTGTCTGACGGGGTAACTGCCTCTTCTCCAACAGGCGTCAGCTCCCTAAACGGGCGTTCTCCAGCCGCAGGGGAGGAGGTGTGCTGTTTCATGACCCACTCTGACAGGAGGCAGAATTCCTACTCTGAGGGTGTCCGGTGATCCTACCTCCCACCCAGGAGGGCCGACAAACGCTGGGTCCCCGCAGGAACCTGTGGCCTGTGCTGTGCCTCCAGCGCCCTCTACAGGACGTTGTTAACTGGATGCAGGGAATTAAGACAAAACTGTCCCCTTTATCTGGGACTGAGGGGTGACTTTCAATGTCAAAACTGCGAAAGTCCTGGGCAGGCAGAGACAAGCTGGTCACCATATTAAATAAAGGGGCACCTAAAGTTGCTTGTAGGGGGTGGGATGGGGACCCTGCTCTATAAAACCATTATCACTTTCTAGTTGAATTCAGAATAGGGAAGGGACAGCACGGACCAGGATTCTAAGGAAAGAGGTGCGAGGCTACCTAGGAGGCAGAAGTAAGCTGACGAGTAAAGGGGCCCTTGACCCTGAGTCTAAGCCCCTCAGCGCCTAAAGCAGAGCCTCGTTGTCAGGTTTGGCAGCCCAGCCTGGGGAAACAGCAGGGGTCGGTGGCTTACATGTTTCCTTGTGAGCTGGGCATCATTCTTCGACTTTCATTCCTCAACAAACAACCACAGAGCACCTGTTCCATGCCAAGAACCCTCCCAGGCACCAGGGACAAAGACCCAGTAGGACACAGCCCCCCTCTCTGGTCTGGTAGAGGAGATGGTGAGTGCCCCAATGGATGAAAAACTTTGCACCAATGTGCCCTGGAAATGCTCTTACCCTACTGGGTGGTGGGAGCTCCTTCTCGTGGGCACCTGAGCACAACAGGAGCCGACTGGCAGGAGTCTGGCCCAGGGCCTGGGGCGGGGAGGGAGCGAGAAAGGATCACTGGAGTCATTGGGAGCCTGCTAGACCCCCAATTTAGACCACCTTCACTTCTGGCCCCCAGGGACTGAGAGAGCCCAGACAAGACAGATGAACATCTCTGTTCCAAGCCTGAAAGAAGAAGCAATCAAACTTCCAGCCACAGGAGGTTGATTGAAAAAATGATAATACTGAAGCTTTTTTGTGTGTTAATGCGATGTAACAACATGGGGCAAGGCGTACGCTATCAGATTAGGCTCTTTCAAGAAGTAAACGTATGTGGAGATCACACTTGTGTACGATTAAATTCGCATCCAGACCAAGACCAGAAGGAAAAGCTGAGAAACTGGATCCACTGTGTTTGTGGTAAGATTAGGGGTGATTTTTTTTCTTCTTCTCTTTTCAAAACTGAGTTTAATATAGTTAAATCATTTTATAACAAACAAGGGAAAATATCTTTAATGTTATAAAGTTCACATGTACTACATTCTAGTGAAAAATACGGTGAGAAAAACACAAAACACTACTACAATAAATCAGACGTGTTACGAAAGGAAAAAAGAACAGTCCTGGATTAACACATTTGAAGTTATTCTGGAAGAGAAGAAACAAAAGTTTGTACAGGGGAATTAATTCTCCTTTCAACTTATGGGGCCTAATTATTTCGTCCGTCTTCCCACCCTGCTGGTGCCAGAGGTGGCGTCAGAACACCCAGGCCAGAAGCGAATACACCGGCCCAAGAAAGCCGGATTAGCTGAGCTGCCCCCTGGCAGGCTGGAAGACGTAATGAGAGGCTGGTGTCCTTCCAAGAGATGATCTTTAAAGGATAATAAATCCAGGCTGCCAGCAAAATGAAGAGAGGGAGACTGATCGACAGCGGGGCTAGACTGAGCGGCAGCTTCCTACAGCAGTCAGGGTGAGCATGCGATGACTAAGGAGGGGCAAGAGGCCACCAGGACAGGTTCCCAGCTGCCGAGGGCCCACTCTGGGGATCAGAGGTGCGTCTAGTGCCAACAAAGAGGCAGCCACCCAGCCGCTCTCCCTCCCCCACAGTCCCTCACAGGCACCGCAGGCTCCGCTTGCTCCCCTCCATGGTACTTCAGAAAAGGCTGAGATTGTTTATGTAAGTTTTAAACAAGACGCTTCCTGTTCATCCAGTTTCAAGCCTCCACGGATGCCAATGAAGCCCGATCACATCAAGTTCTCCACCCATGGCCTAGCCTAGGAGCCAGGGCCTCTCCCTGGGGAAGGCCAAGCATGGACCGAGGAGAAGGAAATAGGTATTAGCTTGTATAAAATTTGAATAGTTGCTGATCTGACCCTGTACCAGAGCTTTATCCATTTGAAAACATGGTTCTGGGGTCAAAGGTGGCCACACTCGGAGGTCGCCCAGCCCCTTGGCTCCTTGTCATTCACCCCACTCGCTGTACTCTAGAAAGACAGAAGAGGCTGGAATATACCTAAGTAGGACTCTCCTGGCCTCACCAAAACCCGACCTCATCCCAAGCCCGTAGGCTAGGCAAATTCCTACAATGCCAGGGCCCCGTTTGCAAAGATTTCTGCCCCCTTCCTCATGTCCCAGGCCAGCAAACTGCTCTGTCATTCCCAGTTGCCCTGGCAGGGGGCCCCTTGAGCCCTTGATCCTGACCCTGATGAGATTTCGATCCCAGGGGAATTTGCTGTGACTTTCCTTCCCATCTCCCTCTCCCCAGGCTCTCCCTCAAACCACCTCTTCTCCAGAAAAGAAGCTGCAGACAGAGGCAAAGGAGCCAGTGTCAGATCTTTGCCGTGTGTTCATTCAATAGGTACTGATAACTCAGCAGACACCCTGTGATGGGGCGCGCTCAGAGATGAGGGAGACCTGGGCCCAGGCCCAAGGAGTGAGAATCTCGGAGACGGAGTCGGAATGTGAACACCTCCAGCAGGTGTCACATGCATGGTCCCATGAGCCAGGGATGCTCAGAGGAGGGAGGTGAGCACTCCTGCCTGAGGACACCAGGGGAGGTTTCATGGAAGTGAAGGGCACTGGGCGTGGAAAGAAGGGCATTGCAGGAGGGAAGGAAAGCTCTGGTGGGGAGTGAGAGCAGAGATAGAAAGGAGCAGTGATAAACCAGGGGCCTGTTTGGAGGGCCTTGTGCACAGGGCTCCCAGCCCAGACTGAATCTCAGCCTCGACTCAATCCTCTAGACCGGGAGGCATAAGAATGGGTTTTGGGATGTGTGAGGGGGCGGCCCCTGCATGACGATCCTACAGCCTTGTTCTCTGTTCCGACATGCTGCCTCTCAGTCCTGCTGGGATGCCCAGTGGTCCTGCATTTGACCTCTGTCCCACAAAGTGAGGACTATCCCTTCCCTCTCAGCAGCCCTGATCCCCAGCTTTGCGTAGGCCCCAAGCTCCCGAACCCCGGCCAAGCCAAAACCCACAGGAGGCAGGAGAGGGTCACCATGATGTCTCCTCCCCAGCAAGTCCTCTGTCTGCCCTCCATGTCCCAGCCTCTTATTCTCAGTTCACCTAAGCCATATTACGGAGTCTTTCCCAAGGGAGAATGGGAATGGCATCCTGAAATCCCTGGGACCATCCCAATACAGACCCTCTGGCCCACTTGCAACTTCACACTTGCCCTATCAAGCATTGCTGATTTTCAGTGCAGAGCGCATGGTCCCCAGAACCGGGGGCACCGTCCGGGAGACTCTGCCCTGGAACTTGGCATCAGGGTTCCAATGTGAGGCTGCCTCAGTGGCCTCTAGCACTGCGTCCCCTTTGCACAGCCCCTTGATTCAGCCCTTGTGTTGTGTTTGTGTCCATGTCTGTCTGTACCAGGAGACTACAGCCTGTTGGAGAACAAGGGCCTCATCCCATTTGCCTCCATATTCTCCCCACCTTCCGAGCGGCCTGTTGCATACCCCGAGTTATCGATGAAGTCTGTTAAAGCAACAGGAAAGAATAGAGACATGCCTACTGGGCTCTGGGGAAGACACCCCTCTCTTGGCAGCAGATACCACAATCAGGAGCTCTCAAAGGCCCCACGCTTCAGGGTGGGAGATCCCCGGCAGCCAGGAGAGTCCCACAGCTGGCAGAGATCAGCAGATGGTGACTCAGCGCCGAGGAGTCCAGCTCCTCTGTCTTCCATAGCCGAAAAGCTCCACCCAGACGACAGTCGGCTCCAATCCCTATTCACATAGACCTTTCTCCACCAGGTATGGATGAGCCTCTCCCAGCTTTCCTGAAAAAGCTCAGAAACCCCAGGGCCTCTGAAGAATTACCTCCTTCTCCTGGAATAGCCAGTCCTTAGCCCTCACCTCCAGCCCCAGGAATGCCTCCTGTCTGCAAATGAGAGCGAAATTGGAGCAGCTCAGAATTGTGCCTCCCACCTGGGGGAGCTCTGAGAACCAAATGAGGTAATCCGTGGATGGGGACCAGCTACAAAAAAGTACAAAGCCCTGTTCAAACCCGAGGGGGTTTTTGGTTGTTTTCTGCAAGGCAAGAGGTGCTGTAAGAGAATTCTCCCCTCCTGTTTTCACTTCCTCTTCTCTCTCTATACCCTGGGAAGGGAAAATCCTGCCAAGATTAGCAGCTGATGTGTAAAGTACCAAAACAACATTCTTCTAGTTGCATTTTAACAGTATTTTCTGGTAGGAGTCAGGCGATGGGGTTCTGATGTCTCAGACCCAAAACGTGAAAGAATTACTAAATCAGGACAAATTGTGTAGGTGGAAATGCCTCCTCGTCCAATGTGCCACCATATTGCCGTGTCAAAGGCCCTCCAGCCTAGGCATGGATGTCTCCAAATGAAGGGAAGTCACGGTTATCATATTCAGGGAGCCTTGTTGAAGACATCATCACTGTCTTATGCTACACTACATGGACCTCCCATCCACTGGTCCTCGGTATGGGCCAGTGGAATTTCTATGGTTCAGAGGACCCGGGAAGACCCCAATCCTGCCCAGCCTATTCCCCTTCCCACAACAAGTTCCCAAGGGAGCCAGACCAAGGAGCAACAGCCAAATGGGAGTCACGGTCCCCTAACCATTCCAGCACCAATAATGTCACCAAGCTCTCAGAACAGTTCTTAGATTTGCTGGGATTAACGACAACGCGTATCTGTGCTGTATACTTATGGCACCAGGACCTGGGGCGAGCCGAGCCGGGAGTGAACAAAGAAGGACCAGCGAGAAGGAAGGATGTATTCAGCGGGTCGAGTAGTTGGGAATGCTCCCCCAGCCTGATAACAGCAGCCCACGTGTGCCCTCCTCTGTGAGGACTTTCCTGGCGCCTCCACTTCCAGGCGGAGTGAGATACTCCCCTGTCTGTGGTTTTAACAGTCTGTGTCTCCTGCCAAAGGGCGTGGTCCCAACCTGAGTCATCATGGTATCCCCAGAGCTTGGCTCACGGTGAGTGTTAAAGAAATATGTACTGACACAGTGTATTACGGAAGAGGGGCTGGGGAAATGTTCCTGAATGAATACCAAGTGGTTATAGGGCTAGCCTGGGGCAGACCTGAGGACGGGCACCCCACCTTACACCACTTTTGTCCCCATAGGGCTTCGCAGTAAAGCAACTGCTTCATTGGAAGGACTAGCTCATCTCAATGTTTGAGAATCACTTATGAAACAAATATTTACTGAACTCCTACGATGTGCCAGACTGGGTTCTAGGCGCTGGGGGCACATCAATGAAAAAACACAAAAACCCCTGTCATCAGGGAGTTTACATCCAATGGGGAACGAGACGAACTGTCTTTTGCGCCATATACACCTGTCCTTCCCTTTATACCTTCTCCTTGCCCACCTTGGGCTTTAGCACTTTAGGGCGCTAGTGTGCTACCCTTCTCTCTCTTCCTTCCAAGAGAAACTTCACTCTTCGGGAAGGGTAACAGATCAGGGACTAGTGAAGGGTAACCAGAAGAGTGAAATGGCACCACCTCAGTCATCAGTGACGGGTTCAGGAGAGCTGGTACTTTTGCCTCCTGGTCCTCAGAGCTCACTCTGCATCTCCTGAGAGCGTCTTTCACTTCGGGGTGGAACTGGCCTTCCTATTTTAATTAAAGTGAATTAAATAGAGGTGGCTTTCATAATTGCATGACACAGAAATGTCCTGATGGCCACCCTTGCCCTGGGCACCTCGCTGGCATTGGGCCTTTGGCGCATCGTTGTCCTGTGTTTCCTCCTCAGGTGCATGCCTTGCTTCTCTGGCTCCCTGGTCCCCAGCAGGGCCTCTGTTAGCCCCTGTACATGTTGTTGGCAAGCATTTCTTAGGAAGCATTTTCTACTTTCCTGGGTGGCATGACTCTCTCACGAGGCACTGGAGGTGGGTGCTGAAAGACACCGAAAGACTCATTTGCACAGAATGAGGGGGCGTGCGTCTGCTTTAGAGACATGGCCTATGTGGTTTTCCTACAGAGCTAGCCACACAGCGCAGTCTCAACAAAGATTCATTTTGAAAAAAAAAAGATATAAAACGCATGAGAACTATCTGTTTAAAATCATCACGTAGTGAATTGTTGCAAAATGATAATTTTTTTTTATAGCAAATACTCTGAATTGGGTTTTCATGATGTGGATTTGTTCAAGGTTTGAAGTGAATTGCATCCTTCCTGAATTCGCTTTTCCTATGTCGTGGCTAAAGTTGAGGGGCTGGAGGCTCCTAAAAGTAGCAATCATTTACATAACCCTCTTCACGCCCACAGCATCGGGAGGAGTGTCAGTATAATCCCTTACCGAAAGAAAGCTTACAATTTCCGCAATCACGGGGAATTCAAAGGCTGGTGTCGGCAAACAAAAGCGCCATACTCTCCACATTTCACAGTTAATAAGTAATATCCTCTCCATTCCTTATCTGTTTCTGCCAGTAAAATTGAACTCAGCAGGCCTGCTTTTGTCCTTAGAATGCCAACTGATGAAATCACTTCCAAAGTACCATCCGGCATCGTGAACACGGGTACCTTAGAAGGAACTGCAGAAGATGGCCTCTCTCTCCCACAGATGGGGAGGGAGAAGTGCCATCCTACATCAAAAATCAGTTCCAAGAGTCAGATTTGATAAGGCATCAGGTTGAAGATTTTCACAAGAATATACATCTTGTCCTCCCGGGCAATGTGTGGACACGTGTGAATATTCATCTCTGTTCCTGGCTGGACTTGGTTAGAATAAATCAGTCCCTGGACGTATTGGTTCACCAAAAGGGTCTGGTAAGATTCCTAAGGCTTTAGAAATTGCCATGTCCTGTAAAAAAAAAAGCTGTAATTCTGACTGGTTTTCTCACTTGAGAATGGGTTGTCTTGGAAATAATATGGTGGCTGAATCTCTGCATTCCTAAACTGTTTCTCTATCAAATCACAAGAAAGTCATTTGCACTTTCCTCTTCTCCCATGTGCAAAATGGAGAAAAAGAATCCTAAGATTCTGTGAGCTTTATAAACACAATTTGAAAAGCTCAGTTATCGAAATTAACAGAACTAAGCATCTTTTTTCCTATTGAATCACCTCTTGGGTCCATTAAAATCTGCCGTGGTGGGCAGGGTGGAGTCGTGCTCCCTTTCCCCTCTCCCTGCCTCCTGTCTCCCCTAGAATTCCTCTCAGTACAACGTGAACTTCCCTTTTGGGTCCCCCCAAGTCTTCAGTGCGAAGCAAGACCAACAAATCTTTATCACTAAGTCCTTATCTCTTGGCTTCATTTTACCAAAGATTTCTCCTCACTGGGGATGGACAGTAGGGAAGGAAAGAGGGGAATGAGGGATGGGAAAGGTTACCATCAGTAGTCACTAAAAATCACTCATAAAAAAGCAGCATCTCACTTAAAATGATGAAGTCTTCATTAAGTTCCGTCTCACCCTGTAGAGTCAAATATTGAATTTCAGTTGCCCTGTAGGGTCTAATTGAGATTCTAATTAGTCAGACATCAATTGTACAGCTGGATTATTCTTGGGATTCTCCAGGACTTCTCAGAAATAGCAGCACCCTCACATCCACAATCTACCCCCCAACACACACACATACACACACACACACACAATTACATTCTTGTAAGTGTAATCTACCTGATTCTGAGAATTCTTTTGGGTGGTTCCAGTTTGCTGAAGTGTAGCCAACAATCGTGTCCTTGGGGTTCACGTCATTCCCTCCCATAAGACTGCTCCTTCTCTACCCCAATGTTGGCTAATCAGAATCCCACCAACCATTCACTGAATACACTGACTACATCCTTATAATGGACCACTATGCAGCCATTCAAAGTGATGCTGTGGAAGGACAATTAATGACAAGGTGGAAAGTTCATGATAGATTTGTCAAGAGAAACTAGCAGGTTACAAAACAACAGGTGCTGTGAAGTACAAACCCATTTTGAAAGGTATATATTCATTTTTTAAAAAAAAAAAAAAGATTGGGCAGATACGGTCATGTCTTAGTGGTTTTATTTTCCTTTTTGTGCGTTTCAACATTTCACATTTTATGAGTACTTTTGTAAGTTGCCAAATGTAAAAAAAAGAAAACATCCTACTTATGATAGGCTGAATTGTGTCCCCCCCACAAATTAATATGTTGAAGGCCCAACCCCCCAGTACCTCCGAATGTATTTGGATATAGGGCCTTTGAAGAGGTAATTTAGGTCCAATTAGGTCACACGGGTAGGCCCTAATCCAATGGGACTAACATCTCTATAAGAAGATAATATTGGTCACAGGCAACACAGACTGAGGGATGACCGTGTGAAGACACAGAGAAGACAGCCATTTGCAAGCCAAGGAGAGAGGTCTCAGAAGGAATGAACCCTACCAACACCTAGATCTCGGACTTCCAGCCTCCAGAACTGTGAGAAAATAAACTTCTGTCACGTACACCACCCAGGCTGTGGCATTTTGTTACGGCAGCCCTGGCGAGCTAGTACACCACCCATCTCAAAGACCAGCTCAGATGCCAACCCTGCCACAAAACCTCCTCTTGCTCCCATACCCTCCTTCCATCTTTCTGTGGCTACCACTTTTGTGTCATTCAGCCTCTTTTAGATTAGCATTTGCTCACACTCCTCCCCTGCTGCCTTGTAAGCTTCTTGAGGATGAAGTCCATGTCTCGTTCATCTTTTTTCCACTCCACCACTGCTTGCTCACATAGCCCAGAGGTGCTCAACCAGTGGCTATCAAAATAACAAGAGAGCAACTTCCCTGGGATGCCAGTAGGGGTCAGACCACCTAGACGTTTCCTGGTGGTGGCGGTGCGGCTGCTGCTGTGTGCATGTTGTGTGTACGTGTATTGGGGGAGGGTGTGGTTGTTCCAGGAGGGCGCCACCTCTTACCAGTTGTGTGATCTTGTGGAGGCAGTCACACTTCACACCCAAACCTTCAGAGTTTACAAAGCATTTTTGTATGTATTCTCTCATTCGGTTGTCATAACAATCCACCAAGATTACAAATTATTTCCTCTGGTTCACAGGTGAGGTAACCATCGTCAGAGAAGGTGGAGAAACAAAACAGTTAGTTGTGAAAACTTATGAGAATAATAGGTAGAATGTACTGAGTGCCTGGCACCACACTAAACACTTTGCATGACTTGTCCCAATGAAAATCCTCACAACGAGCCTATGAGAGAGGAATTATTACTGGATCTATTTTACAGATAAAGAAATTGAGGCCCAAAGGAATTACCTGAGATCCCATGGCTAGAAAATGGTAGAGCCACAGCCCATAATTAAAACCGGTATGTCATACTGCCCCGTCCCCACATAAATTAGCATATAGAGGGTGTTAAATGAGGGCAACAGACAGGAGTTGCTCCAAAATTCAGAGACCGAGTCGGTCTGGAAGGTCTTCTTAAATAAGGTGAGCTTTGAGCTAAGCCTTTTCGGACATAGTTGAGTGGAGAGGATGGGGTGGGGCCAGCCTGCCTCACTTCATGCTGTTTACGGCTAGGAGTCCCACAAGTCAGATTCAACCGCCCAATTCAACTCCCCACACCCGTCTTGAGCCCACAGTAAGTGCCCACTACTGGGCTGGGAGGTGCTGGGGTGCAGAGAGGATGAAGAGGAGGTCCCTGCCCAGGAGGACTCAGTCTCCTGGGGAAGACAGATTGGTGCCTAATAATAGCAACCCAAGAATACATGAATCGATTACCTTACCATGGCTTTAAGGCTCTATCCAGGGCTTTGAGGGGAAAGCCCTGGTTCCAATTCTGCCACTAATTTTCTATGAGACTTTAGGCAAATCACAGCCCGTCTTGTGGCCTCAACTTCTGCACCTGGAAGGCAGCTATGCTCACCACTACACCGCCAACACCAGACTGCACCTGGAAATGGAGTCACTGAATATGTATTGCAGAATGACTTCCATAGGCTAACGTCAATCGTCTACATCCAATTTCCATTCTCTCTCTCTCTCTCTTTTTTTTAAATTAGAAATGTGAGTTTAATCTTAAGGAGAGAGGTCAAAGCAAAGAAATAGGGTTTTTTTTTTTTTTAAAGACTTTATTTTTCCTTTTTCTCCCCAAAGCCCCCTGGTACATAGTTGTGTATTCTTTGTTGTGGGTCCTTCTAGTTGTGGCACGTGGGACGCTGCCTCAGCGTGGTTTGATGAGCAGTGCCATGTCCGCGCCCAGGATTCGAACCAACGAAGCACTGGGCCGCCTGCAGCGGAGCGCGCGAACTTAACCACTCGGCCACAGAGCCAGCCCCAAGAAATAGGTTTAAAAGTCAACAACATATAGATAAAAGTTGTGGAAGCAGATGGACACTCAAGGAAAGTTGTTTGCTAAATGAGAGATTTCAGTGAACGATCCCTGCCTCCCCCGCCCCCAGGGCTCACCTCGTGGTTCCACACAATGAAAAACACTAGCAATAAATAAAGAAAAGCAGCTATTTATTGAAGGAGGGGATAGAAATAGCACCAATCACCAGTTTCTATTCCCCTGGGATGGATGATGCCTTCAGAGGAGATGATGTAAATGCATTAATCACACGGGCCCCCGGGGAAGACAGAGGAAGGGGGTTGGGTCCACAGCAATAACATGACACCAACAGCACACCCATCTGTGTCCACAGCTAGAATTTGTGGGGCCTCTCCTAACTGCTGCCCCTCTTGCTGGACCCTCTCCCGCTGGAACAGTCACCTCAGCAGTGGGGGCATACCTCTCATTGGCTTATTTCTTGTAAGACTCAAATAAGAGGAAGTCTTCAGACGTTGGCCTGACAACATTTTCTTACTTAAGCACACAAGTTGAATAAATGGGCACATTCCCCCGACTGGGTCCAGCTGACCAACTCAAAGCTACTTTTGATTCTTGAGCACATTCAGCTCCTTGGTACATCTTTAATTTCTTTTCTTTATATGTTCTTTCTTTCTTTTTTAATGACAGGACAAAAACTATCTGGAGAAGGGAAATTCTTCCAACGTGCATTGAACCCTTCACTTTTCTCACCCCGGCCGCCAAGGTTAGATATCCATGATCTTAAGAATATCCACTACAATAAGATGACCCTTTCTCCGGAAGGCAGAGAACAGAGGAGTCTCCTCCTTCCACAGGTCTTCCATTCTACAATCCCAGGGCTGCCTAAGCAGGACTGGGCTTCTCCTGATTGCTCTCAAGGTTGGCATTCTACAACTCATCTGGCATATCAAGCACTTGGGCCCTGTAAGAAAATCTCACCTTCCTGAGCTGTTGTTGCAGAACCTGAGAAGATGTGGTGAAAAAGAAAGATTTCCCAGTAACTGTGCCCACAGGGTTCCGGGGCCTTCACAAGCTAAAGCCTGTGCTAGGTGACTCTCCTGCTTGAGGGCCAAGCAAGAGAAGCCATCAGTGCTGTCGTGCGTTCGATGTAATAAGAAAATACACCCAAGTTGCCTTCATTTGCTCATCTGACAAACATTATTATGCATCTATCTGCATAATATCCTGTACTGGGGATACCAAAAATGGAAAGACAAGACCCAAGATCTGGTAGGGGAACAAGGAAGTCTCCATTCCTTCTTTCTCCCCCTCCCACCCCAGACCCATAAAAGTGAGACAAGATGGATGAAGCCAAGTTGGAAAACCTACTGGGTTGAGCTGCTGACTACCATTTTGGTTAAGAACCTAGTGGAATCTGAGAAGTTTAGAATTTGTAGCAATCTTGGTAGCCTCGGACTATCTTCTATGCAGCACTATTTTGGGAGTTATACTCTAGGCTCTGACTAAGGGACAAGCCTACAAAAAGAAAATAAAACAGTCACCAAGCTGGACATGCTGCTTGTTCTCCAGGAGATAAGAAAATGATACAAGTATAAAAAGATGCAGGCAGCAGAGATTTATGCTGGGACAGGTAGCCAAGTGGGAAAAAGTGTGAAGCCAGGTGCCCGGCTCCGTGCAAGGGCCCTGAGTTCCTGGGCCCAGGGGCTGGGTGTGGAAAACTGTTACCACCTGCCCTTTTCTGATTGAGGAATTATGGAAGGTAAGTGGAGAAATTGCTTAAGCAGACTAAACTCATGCAAACCCCATCCCACCCCTTTCCCTACCAACAACAACTAGGTGCCCAGAAGCTGGGTCTGGTTGGGTCTGATTGAGTTTGGTCGGATCTGGTCTTGTCTGGTTGGGTCTGTTGAGTCTGGTTGACTCTGGTCAGGTCTGGTTGGGTCTGGTCCAGTCTGGTCAGGTCTGCTTGGGTCTGGTTGGATCTGGCTGAGTCTGGTTGGATCTGGTCAGATCTGGTCAAGCATGCAGCTGAAATACTGCCCACATTCTGTGTGGACTAGCAGTCAACAGAGACCTGAGTTCAAGGCCCAGCACTGCTCCTTGCTTGGAAAAGTCTCTGATTCTCTTCTAGCTTCAGTTTCCTCACGTGTAACTTGAGGGTCATTCTCAGTACTTACCACGGGGTTGTTATGAGGGTTAAATGAGACAACTATGTAAAGCACTTCAACAGTGCCCAGCAGACACAGAGGCTCAATACTTGTTAACTGATTATCAGCTACATAGAGTCTTTCCCAACCCTCCCAATAAAAATGGCCTCTGCCCCTCCTTGAACTCACATCACAGTCTGGCTTTATCTTTCATTTTCTGCCCTTGAAGGGAAGATCTCTGATTCATCTTCATAGGATCGAGTCAGATTTCAAACGATAAGTGAGAATTTAAATGATTCTTGTGAGAGAGGGAGGAAAAAGAAAGAACTTAGAAGCAATCACGTCTATTGGCAGAAATATGCAACTATTGCCAGGTACCAAAACAAAAACAAATTGAGTTGCTGGAGCTTGGAATTCAGCTTGCTGGTTAGAGCGAAGTGGACATTAAAGATAGACTTGCTTCTACTCAAGGTGTGGTCCGTGGGCATCACTTGGGAGCTTGTTAGAAATGCAGGCTCTCTGACTCTATGCCAAGCCTGTGGAATTAGAATCGGAATTTTAACAAGGTGACTCCTATGCATGCTAAACTTGAGGAGCCCTGGAGAAACAAGTGATTCTCAATCTTGGCCACACATTGGAATCATCTAAGGAGCATTTAAGAGTCCTGATGCCCAGGCTGGATCTCAGAACAGCTAGAATCTCATTGATTTGTACAGCTCACCAGGTTGAGACCCATTGGTCTAGACCCACCCTACGATTTACTGGGCAAGAAACTAAGGTCTGGAGGGGTAAACTGGCCTGCCCGAGGTCACATAGCAAGTAGTCACAATGCTAGGGACATGAGCTCAAGTCCTCCAACGCCAGGGCTCTCTTCATTGTACTTCACTGCCCTGTGGCAGAGTTTGGGAAATGGGATGAGGTGAGGAGAGCATCAGGCTTCCCTTTCTGGCTCGCCATCCTCATGGTTGGCTCCTGAAGTAGGAGCTTCCTGGACATGGGTGGCCTTATGCCATTGAATTCCCTGATGGACTATGTGCATGGGAACACCACCCTTCGAGGCAGTAGGTCCCGGGAGCCCAGGGCCATGTAAGATTCTGCCACCTAACCGGTGGCCAGTCTCTGGGCTGAAATAGCCCCCACACTCACCCAGCCAGCCTGACCCTGCCATTCCCACACACCCCTGTCTTCCCAGAGACACAGAGGGCTCAGGGACTGTCCCACCACCCAGGTCACACAGTTCTCAGAATCAGGTGAGGTTTCTGAGCCCCCACAGCCTCAGCTCCTGGCTCCTCTCGGAACTGCTGGGACAGGCCCGTTCTCAAGTCAGCAACCGCGACAGTCTCGAAACCTTCAGGGCCAGAGGCTCCCCCGTGACTTGTTTTCGCTCTCTTGTCAGGGTTTTGGGGGGGGGGGTGTGTGTGTCTCAAACCTTTGATTGTCTCTGCTTTCTGACTTTTTCTGGTGTGTTTTTGAAGTGGCTTTTTGTTATTCTGCCTCAGCTCACTCACCTTTCTCAGCAGCCGTGGAAAATAGCTCTGTTCTGCTCTCCTCTGTGCACTTGGATTCCAAGTAAACAGCTCGCCTGCTGGCCTGACCATGCTGAACAGCTCTGGAGGGCCTGGTCCTGTGAAGCCCTTGAAAATAAACATGAGGCATAAAGCTTCCCGCTGCTCAAGAAGGAAGATGGGGTAGACACAAGAAAGCAGAAGGAACTTTCTAGGCACACAATTATTGATGGCCTTGGCAGATGTGTTCTGAGCCCTGGAGCAGGCAAGGAAAGGGACCTTCTCCTCCCGTGAGCATCAGGCCTGCTAGAAGGAAGGCACCCACCTGCCAGGAGCTTCTCTGGTCTCCTCTCCGGAAAATCGAGGGCTAGATCTACAGCTATGCTGTCCAAAACGGTAGCCACTAACCACATTGGCTACTGAGTGCTTAGAATGTGGCTAGTGTGACTAAGGAACTGAACTTTGAATTTTACTTCATTTTTAAATTTAAATAGCTACGTGTGGCTAGTGGCTGCTGTGTTAGACAGAGCCGCTCAACAGCAGTGGTTGTCAAAGTTGGCTGCACATTAGAATCACCTGGGGAGACGCAACACACTCTGATGCCCGGATCCACCCCTGGCGATTCCGATTTATTGGCATAGCGTGTGGACTGAGCGGCAGAGTTTTGAGAACTCCCCAGGTGACTCTAATGTGCAGCTAAATTTGAGAACCTCTGGCCCAAAGGCCTTCCAATAGCTCTTCCAACACCAACTTCCTGCATTTTGATATGGTTTCTACAGTTTTCAGAATTTGAGGACCAAGTAGTTTACTTAGAGAATCAAGTCAAGACATTGAAAATGTTTTTCCACGTTCTAAACGTAATGCATTCATTGTAGACAATTGAGAAGATTCAGAGAAATAAAAAGAAGAAATTTAAAAGCCCCTAAAATCCCACCACCCAAGTAAGGAGTTAAAAGGCTCGGGTGTAAATCCTTCCAAAGATTTTCTCCAGGATACTTCCTTATGTTTTCTTCAAAACTGGGATCATACTATGCTGCCTATTTTGTAACCGGCTTTGGTCACTTTGCTTCTTTGGTTAAAGAATATTCACATGCTACCATCAATTGTAATGCCTGCATGGTAGTCTTTCATACATAAACCACAATTTATCCAAATCCATACTAATATTGACCCCATTTTTGCTATTGTTTTAAAAAACATTGCTATGAATATAACAATAGCAATATCTTTATGAAAAGCTGTTCACCAACCCTTTGGGAGAAGAGAAGAGGGAAGAGGAGGGGAGGGGGGAGAGAAAACAAAAGAAAATAATTAGGTCAAAAGGCATACAAAATTCTAAGCAATTCAAATTACTCTCCAGAAGAGTTGAACCAGTTTACATTCCTACCAACAGCGCATGAGAGCACCTGTTTTTATGCACGCTGGCATTGGGGATTGACCTTATCAAATTTAACAAGGTTTAAAAAAAACCCACCACCACCAACAGGCACCTCATCATTGTGAAGTTCAGTGCACCTTCAATGAGCACTGACTGTGCGCCAGGTGCTGCCTTAGGTACTGGTTTGACGAAGATGAATGGAGCGCCTCCCTGCCCTCTGAGAACTCAGGGAAGGGAGGAGTTCAAGGGCTTGGCTTTAAGTCAGGGAGAACAACACAGGTGCGAAGAAGTACCAGAGTCACACC
This sequence comes from Equus asinus, assembly GCF_041296235.1. Lineage (NCBI taxonomy): Eukaryota > Metazoa > Chordata > Mammalia > Perissodactyla > Equidae > Equus > Equus asinus. The sequence goes on along the minus strand of NC_091802.1, from coordinate 40,209,588 downwards.
ACAGAGAGGGAGGGAAAACCCGTGGTTCTTCACGGCAATGCTGGGAGCGTTTGAGCTGGCTCGAGAAGGATGAGAGCAGGCACTGGCAAACGGCAAGGTGCTGGAGGTTCAGGGCACAGGAAAAGTGTCACTTCTATCCACCAGTGGCTCCTACACTCATCAACCCCCTACAGTCAGGAAGCTCTCCCCTCAGATCTGTCCCACAGCTTCTTATTGCTGCTTAAATCCCTTCCCTCTGGTTCTCTGTAGTGGAAACAGGAGACAACTTGGTTGTATTCTCCATAAAATCACCTTCAGAGACTTCTAGATCAATGCAAATCCCAAGCATGGTATGGTATGTTTCTATTTGGATTATTCACTCCTTTTTAAAAAAAACTACATTGACATACAATGTCCTTATGTCCATTAAAAAAGAAAGAGTTACAGAAGTCAAGACCATGGGGCAAAAGTCGGGGTGATGGATTCCCCAGGCCTCAAGACCTAAGCCCAAGTTACACATCATTCTTAGGATGGCCAATGCCAGTCCCGTATAAAGAAGGGGGCAGCTCAAGTCCTGGCTGTCCCACATAGGACCGTGGGGAAATTTACTTCATCTTACTGAGCCTATAAAACATGGATTATAGGAATAGCGAAAATCAGATTTGAGGGATGGGAAAGCATTTTGTTAAAAATAACAATAAAGAGAATAAGAATAACCTGTGACTCCCATCAACGTGGGCCCATGGTCAAGTTAGCCAGCCTCTTGCTTTCTCTTTTTGTGAGTATCTGTGACCCACAAACACACACACCCCCTTTAAACCAAGTCTCTGACGTTACTAGCATTTCAGGAATAAGGCAAGTCCCCAAAGATGGCCTTTCTTCAGAAGCTCACTGAACAGTGAATTAAGGAACTTACCCAACGGTGACTCGGAGCAGGAGGTAGGAAGGGCATGACGGCCACAGGGCCTTTGAGTGCGGGGTCCCCTTTTCCATCCACTGACCGACACTCCTCCTCCCCGCTGTTCTGCCCTATAACGTCAGGGACAGAATCAAATTTCCCACCTCCCTGCCCTCACCTCCCCCTTCTCCGTATAGCTCTGTGACACATGTCCCTGGAGAGTCCCCGACATCATCACAGAATAAAAACAAAAACAACAAAGAAAAAATACCAAACCTTCCCCCTTGCCACTCCCGCCCCTCCACTATGAGTCGCCCACACGATGGGGGTTAACTCGAGTTTCAAATACTAGAAATGAAATGGCCTTTTTTTTTTCTCACTTCTGCTATTTACACAGAAGTGCCTACCAGAGACCTCAGCACTAAACCCACCATAATTCAAATTTATTTTTAGATTTCTCAGCTGTAGAAATCTACAAAATGCCAAAATGGGCTCGGGCGATTCAGCCGACAGGAGGAAGGAGAGGGAGAAAGGGAGTGAGCCGACTGAGAACCTGCTCTCGGCCAGGTGCCTTGCTGACTCCGCTTCATTTCATCCTCACAGGGACTCTCAGGAGAAAGCCCATTATCGGAGGTATTTTCACAGATATTGAAACTGAGGTTCTGGGTAGCTGAGCGACTCGGTCAAAGTCAAACAGTCAGTCAGCAGTGGGATCTGGATTTGAAACCAGAACCAACTCAAAGCCAAAGTTCTTCGTGTTGAACCCTCCCCTTCTCCTGTTCTCTCTTGTGCTCCCACAGCAAATTCCCATGTACCTTCTTTACCTGAGTGTTTGCAATATCCCTGCCCCAGCTACCTGTACCTTGCCCTTTTCAGCTTGGGAACAAAAATAGGGTCAATCAGAGAAGATTCTGGAAACTGAAGAGTTTTCTTTCCCCCAAAAGAGAGACCTACAAATCAAAAGAGGCCTACATACTGCCTGCCCAGGTATTCATGTTATAAATCGAGCTAATAAACTACTAAATAAAATAGGCCAGGGCCGGCCAGGTAGCACAGTGGTTAAGTGCACACGTTCTGCTTCAGTGGCCCGGGGTTCGCCGGTTCGGATCCCGGGTGCAGACATGGCACCGCGTGGCACGCAATGCTGTGGTAGGCATCCCACATATAAAGTAGAGGAAGATGGGCACGGATATTAGCTCAGGGCCAGTCTTCCTCAGCAAAAAAGAGGGGGATTGACAGCAGTTAGCTCAGGGATAATCTTCCTCAAAAAAATTAATTAATTAACTAAAAAATAAAATAGGCCATATTCTATTTTGAAAATATGTTTCCGTAAGGAAAAATATCTTTCATAATGACCTACGAGGCCCTGTTTATGTGTAGAATTCTCAGATTCCCTGATGAGCTTCCCTCCAGCCCCCTGCCCGGGCCTGCAGCTCACTCTCCTTCTCTTCCTACTCCCCAGCCTGGAGTAAGCTCCGTCTACACCACCAATCCATAGCCAGCCTTTGGCCACCTCTTGAGCCTAGGGTTTGTGAGTCCTGGGTCCCAGAGCATGACAGAAGTAGAGACACAGACCAGTGGTGGGCCCGTCCTTCACCTGACAGAAAGGAGTGCAGTCAGAAGAAGACGGGCGTCCCTCCACCTGGATCTGAAGGCAGCACTGCGTTTGTTGCAGGCACTATATGCCCATCACTCTAAGCAGGATCCACGCAGTGAGCTGGAGCCACAACTGTTACCTCATCCTTCTACCTGCCATGAGCCCTAAACCTGACATTTGAAAGGAAATGATGCTTTTGACCATTTCAATCAATCTGCAGTATTTGTCTTTCCCCACCCCTGGGACAGGGCTCAAGGAGCGGGAGGCTCTGGCACGCATACATTGACATTTACACATAGAATCTCCTTGGCTCTGTTTGTTCTTTGCTTTAAAAGTCTGCTCCAAAAACTATAAACAGAAACCAGATCTGTAGTTCCCAGGGGCTGGGGGTGGAGGAAGGGGTTGACTACAAAGGGGTGTGAGGGGATTTTGGGAGGCAACTGTCCTATAGTGTGTCTTGTTTGTGCTAGTGGTTACACAACTGTTCACATTTGTAAAAACCCCTAGAACTGTACACTAAAATAGGTGAATTTTCATGTATGTAAATTATATCTCGAAAAATGATGTAATTGGCAGCCGGTCCCATGGCCAAGTGGTTAAGTTCACACGCTCCACTTCAGCAGCCCAGGGTTTTGCCAGTGTGGATCCTGGGCGCGGACATGGCACCAGTCATTAGGCCACACTGAGGCGGCGTCCCACATGACACAACTGGAGGGACCCACAACTAGAATGTACAACTGTATACTGGGGGGATTTGGGGAGGAAAAAAACAGAAAAAAAAAAGATTGGCAACAGTTGTTAGCCCAGGTGCCAATCTTTAAAAAAAAATGATGTAATAAAAATTGTCTCTTCAAACCTCATTTAAGAAAGGAGGAGGACTTGAAAAAGGAATGTGTTAAAGCATCTAAATTATCTTCCTTTGGTGTGACATTTAGAGTAAGTCAGTGTAGTGCACACCTGTCACATTCGTCTTACAGATAGCCTTTCTTTCTGGAGGAAATGCCCTTGTTATGGTCCTGCCTCCCCAAGTAGAGGTCAAGGACTCAAACTCCCAGCCTCCCTTGCAGCTAAGATATGAGCATGTGACCTACTCTCGACCAATCAGAAGCACTCATACTCATAAGACATGGGTTCAGAAGTGAGCACTGTACAGGCACAGGGCTACATGGGGCTTCCATCTTTGCTGGTGTGGGGGCAGCAGAGGCATTTGACTTTGGGGCTTTCAGTGCTTGTGAAGTTGAGTTCCTGGTTACAAACTAGTGTTGTGTAGGGGAAAGAGGATAGACGAGGGAGTTCCATTCCTCACTCTCTGCTGCTGGCTGTGAGTCTCCTTTGGGAACATCCTTAACTTCTCTGAGTCTGTTTCTTCATCTTTAGAATGGGCAGCACACTGCTTACCTCACAGGGTTGTTGTGAGATTAAATGAGGTGATTCAGGCTCTGGCATGCAATAGGTGCTGAATGAGTCTTAGCTGTCATCCTTCCTCAAACAGTAGGTAAGAGTCTTGAAATTGGTGACCTGTCTTATCAGCCTGGAAGCTTCCCCAGAGCAGGGACCCCATGAGCTTTACTCAGAAGGCAAAGCTGAAACTAATCTTTGAGGAGCAGGGACAGGTGGCCATGCACATAACTAGAGATATCCCCCATTAGGCTCCACTCCTCTGCCCCGCTCCTCTCTAGCAGTACCAAAGAGGCCACTATTTCATTAGCTCTAGATGGAGCCTGTTTGGGGTCAAATCAACAGAAATATGCTTCGCTTTAAATTTAACACCCACTGGTTGGGCACCAAGAATATGCCGGGTGCTGTGTTAAGCATCTAAGAAATAAGAAAGGCGGCCCTTAGTTTTAACCTGATGGAGGGAGAAAGATTGCAGACACGCCTACAATACAAATTAGACTGAGAGATGCTGTCATAGCAGTGTGAGCAGCCTTCTGTGGGCTGGAGGCGTCAGAAATTCTTTAGGAGGTGAGAGCTCTCGGAGCTGCGTCTTGAATGATGAGTTAGAGTCTAAAAGGGGGAGAAGGAGCCATAGGCATCTTAGCCTGAGAGAACAGCATGTGGAAAAGCCCAGAAGAATGAAAATGCACAGTTTTGGAGGGAACTCAAAGTTGGGCCAGAAAGGTTGGAGTACATAGGTGGGGAGTCAGAGACTAAGGCCTGAGCTGGTGAATGGGCCAGGGTGAGAAGGGCTTTGAATGCCGTGAAGAAGGCACAAGAGGACAATGAAGCAGCCAGCCCTCCTTAAACGATTGTGTGGGAAGGAACAGGATGGTTTCAGAACTCCTCCTGTCTCTTCTTCCTGACCAAAGCTCTGCTAGGATTTCCTAAATGTGCTTAACACAAGCTTCTCTGAACCCCGCAGTCCGTCCAGGAGATGATCAATGGAATCCCCAAACACGAGACCAGAGAGGACATCCAAGATCATCTGGTTCAATCCCCAGATGAGGAAACAAGAGGTGGGGGGGTGCTCCTGGAAACTTGGCTGGCTGAGCCGAGACTGGAACCCACACTCTTTTCTACCGTAACAGGTGGTCTCGAGCTAGGCAAGCATAAAGACACCTGGGTTTTCTAATAAGCAAAACGTACAAACTCACTTGTCACATACGCAGGATTGGCCCAGTAGTGGGCTTGGTCTGGGGGTGGGGAGCGAGCCCTCTGGATTCTCACTCATCACTTGCCATGAGACCCACCTCGTCATGTTCCACCCCTGCTTTCACGACAGAGGCTATTTTAGTCCAACTTTCTGGTCGCCCTTGCCATTTTGCCAGGATAAAGGTCACCATTGAAGTCAACACTGGGTCTCACTGAGGGGCAAAAGGAGCCCCGGGGGACTCTGGGCAACCCTCAGCCACACGCAGGGGCTCTGGCTTGGTGCTGTTTGGGGACAGCACAACAGTGCAGCCAGCCCCTCCCTCTCTGGTTGGCTGAAACTAGAATGGGATGAGGTTTTGCTGAGCTATTCTGGGAGAATTCTGCTCCCCTGCTTTCCCTCTCCCCTTCCTTCACACCCCCATCCTCACCCGTCCTCACCCCTTCCCTTCCCTCAGGGAGCTTGGTGACATAGAAAACACAGACCCATAAAGCCTTCCTCTCAATGCCCAACAATGAACCCACGCAGCAAAACAGGAAGCATCTTCTTGTCAAGGCAAGCCCATTGTGCACACTCGTCCTGACAAGTGGCAGGAAACTGCCACCGGGCCGTGGCAACAGGTGTCAGGGTGACCTGAGACCTCCTGCTAGCCTCTGCCAGGACCTCCTTCTCTTTTCGTCCTCCTGGAGAGCCACCTCCTTCCTCCCTGCAGCCTGACAACCCCTCACCTCACACCTGTTGCTCCTCTCTCTCTTGGTGGCCCAGGGCCTGATTAACACCTTAAAAGGCCCTAAACCCTAAAAAGATTATAGCCTCTCTCCAAATATAATTCCTGATACTGACCAACCAACACAAGATGTACACAGATGCTGAAATTAAGAGCTGCTTTTTTAGATTTTCTGATTACAAAATTCTAGGTAAGTTCAACACAGAACCCTTCTCAAATTTGGAGTGTCCTTGTCTGGCTGGGGCCCTAAATCCATGACAAATCTGCCTGTGGTGGAGGCCCCCTCTCCTTGGCTTCACATGGGAATAGATTGTTTCCAAGTGAAATAAAACAGGGATTGGAGATGAGGGCAGGGGTAAGAGGTGTGATCTTGGACTTTTGTCCACTGAATTACATGCTCAGAGGGACTAGAAGCCATAGGACACTCTGGGTAGAGCCAAGAAATTGGTACTTTGACCAGGGCTCCATCTGCAAGAAAGGCAGGGCTGAGCTTCTGCAGATCTGACTCCCTCCAGGGGACTCTGGGTCTGCTTCCTTCTATTGAGTTTCTCCAGACCAGACCTTCTAGAGAAGGTCTCTGCTCCTTCTCGCCCTGTTCAAAACATGCCCTGTTCTTTCTTACAACAGGAGGCTGAGTTTACAGTAGGCTAAGTTTTTCTTTATCCTCTAGGTCACCAAGCCGTCAGTAGGTGGTTAGACTGAATGACTATGAAGGTTTCTTCCAGTCCTGCTCCTTGTTCCTTCTCAGAAACCTTTGTTCATGGGCAAGACTTCCCCAAAGGCAGTGCGCACATTCTCAGAGAACAAGGCAGGGTACAGGATGTCTTCTCTGAGGGCATGTTTTCCAGGCAGGGAGGGGACAGCCATGGTCTGAGCCCTTCAGGTCATTCCTAGCGTCAGCCTGACATGGTGGGAAAAGCCCCTTAGCTTGGAGTCAAAGGTCAAGTCACTTCTCTTTGAGTCTCAGTTTCCTCAATCAGAAAATTGAAACCTACCAAACAGAGCAGTGCTGAAAGTTAAATGAGATAAGATATAAGAATGTGCTTAGAAATATGGAAACCCCAAACAAATGTGGAGACATTATTTTCCATTAGTTGACAAGCTCTTTGGTCATTAATTGACCATGGCTTATTGGGCCTTCAAGTCCTAGCGTTTGGCCCAATACCTGGCAGAGTAGGTGCTCAGTAGGTAGATGCTGAAAGAATGGATTGACAAGGGAATGGACGGAAGGACAAATGGACAAGCAGAGTAGTGGGGAACAGTCAACTCTGGGAAATGCTTTGCACACCATCTGTCTCACAATGCACAGCAGCAGGGAGAGATTCACTTCAAAGACACAGCAAAAGCAAAAGATATCACATGCGCCAAACTCAGCCAATCCGTAGAGCAGGTAACAAAGGTCAGAAACCTGGCCCACAGCCCATGTCTACCCTACAAGGAGGCCAAGTTACACAGTGTGGTTCTCTCTGTCTCCTGAACTCCCAAATTGAGCAATTCCGAGAAAGTAAACAACCTGTTCGAGTTCTGTCAGGCAAGACTTCTGGCCTTGGCACTTGCTACTGACCACTCACCACTACCCTCTTCCCTTTGTCTGGGTTATTGCTATTCCCCATAGATGCTATTCCCCATTTTTTCCATAGCCTTCCTGATTACCCTCCTATGTGCTACTATGTCATCTTGGGCTTGCCCACCATCCCCGTTAGCTCTTACTACATTGTACCATAATTTTGTCTTCCGTTATTTTTTAAATATTATGAATAATACAATGAGACCTTTGTCCGCCACAAACAAAGCATTACCAACACAGTTTAAGCTCCTGGATATTCTCTGCATTTACATCCTCTTCCTTTCCCATCCTGAATTTAGTGTATACTTTTTCATGTATGTCTTTATACTTTCACTGCTTATGGGTAATTGCCTCTTTATTTTTCCATCTCCCCACTGTTATGGAATGAGTGTTTGTGCCCCCTAAAATTCATCTGTTGAAGTCCTAACCCCCAGTGTGGATACATTTGGAGATGGGGCCTCTAAGGAAGTAATTAACGTTAAATAAGGTCATAAAAGTGGGGCCCTGATCCAAGAAGGTCAACATCCTCATAAGAAAAGATATCACAGAACTCGCCTTCTTGTTTTCTCTCTCTGGCCTGGCACACACTGAGAGAAGGCCATGTGAGGACATAGAAAGTAGCCACCCGCAAGCCAAGAAGAGAGACTGACTCTGCCGGACCTTGATTTGGGACTTCCAGACTCCAGAACTGTGGTAAAATAAATTTCTGTTGTTTAAGCCACTGAGCCTGCGGTATTTTGTTACAGCAGCCAGAGCCGACTGATAAACCCACCGTGCTCCGTGTGAGTTTAGCGAGGCCAGAAACCATGAGGATTCATCTTTGTATCTGTAGAGGCCAGCACCATGCCTGGCACATAAGTACTCATCAAATACTTACTGAATGAATGAATGAAGTCACCACAGAAGCAAAACAATTATCCTAGGCTCCATTCCCTGGGACCAAGGTATTCTCTGCTCTGACATGATGCTAGTCCCATTCAAGCTGCTGCTGAGATCAGGATATGCAGTCAGCTACCAATAAATTAAATTTAAAAGGAAGAAAAGGATTCCCAAGAAAGAGGTTAAGGGAGTGGTGGCATCTTAGGAAAAGGCTGAAGTCACTTCACCAATCGATTAAATGTTTATTTAATTTTTTAGATTTATGTAATTTATTTAGGTATTCAGTGTTGAACAGCCTTCATTTATGTAAGGCGATCCATCTTTGGAAGACCAAAGACCAAGTGGTCCAAAGGTGCCCCAGATATAAGCAGGCCCAATGAATTTACGCCTCTTATGGACATGACCTTTGTATGGACACTTTGGAGTATCCATGGCACTCCAACTGGAGAACATGAACTCAGAGAGTCTGCCTTCTCTTATAAAACAAACCACATCCTCAGCACAGCTTGAACATGATGGTGCCCACTCTCACAAGGCCCTGAGCCTCAATATGGGGTTTCACTTCTAGAATCCCTGCTTTTACTTTTAAGATTCTCTAGAGAGAAAGAGGCAGCAGTCTCGAGGAGCTGACTTCAGTTCTCTTGTTAGGCATAGAATATATGCTCTTAACAAGTGGGCTGAGACAGAACCTTCTGTGATATAAGATATCACCCACAGGATCCATTATCGAACTATTATTGAACTACACCAAACTACACTTAAGAAAAAATCTGTTTTTAAAATCACAGAACTGATTGAGGCAATGTAAAGACCACCAAAAAAGTACACAGCACAATCTTATTTTCAAGAAGCATAAAGTCTGTTCCAGAACAGAAAATAGTGTACATGCCATTGCTGTATACGTCAATTTGGGTGTCCCTAAAGTCAAGTGCTGTGGGAGTTCAGAGGAGGGAGGACAATGAAAATGGGCCTGCCTGGGCCTTGAAGGATGGGATGGGATTTGCAAAATCATACTGGGTTCCTGCTATACTGTCCCTATCATAGAGGATGGATTTGCAGTGAATAGTCACTAATTGTATGCTAACATGTGGATGGAAAGCTCACAATCAGTGTTGAGAGATACAGGGAATCTCCATTGCCTCACTCAGAGGCCTGCCAAGAAACTGAAACTGAAGGCTCGCAGGCCAAAGTCGGAGCCAGAGTTGGAGGGGTTGGAAAGAACTGTGAGAGAACAAAAGGGGTCTTGGGTGGGCACCACCACTTAAGCATCAGGCCGAGGCTACTAAAGGGATCAGAATCAGAAACAGCCCTTAACCGTGCCCCCCAACAACATGGTGCATCTACCACAAAGCTCACCAGTCCTGCCCTGAACACTGTGGATACTCCTGATCTGGGACTTTCTATATGGACCTATACCAGCTGGAGAACCAAGAAAATCCTTGAGGATAACAAGGATTATCCTGAGAAGGGAACTTGAAGCTTATGTGGTCCAATTCCATTACTTTTCAGATGGGCATCCAAGAACCAGTGAGAGGAATTAACTTGCCCAAGGTCATATAGTAAGTTATAGCAGAGGCAAGTTTGGAACACAGGTCTTTTGCCTCTAAGCTCATTTTGTCTCAGAAGCATCTGGCACATAGAAAAAGTCTCCAGGAGGAAGTTTCTGGAATAGTTCCAAACTGAAGTTGCCCTGCCCATCCTTACCAACACCCTGCCCAGACATAACCCTTAAGAGTCCTCTGCCCTTAGTTAAAGAGATGCCTATATCCCTAAAAGCAGGTGGGCTCCAAATGCCAATGAGTAGAGCAGTTGAAACCTTGAAGCTGGAGGGAAAGTTCCACAAGGACTTCTCATGCCTCCATTTGGGGAATTTGGAATAACAGACAGTGGTTAAACAATGGGCAGGAGGCCACAAGAAAGTCCTACACTTCAGAGTCTCAGATACCAAAGCTTAGGAATCTCCTAGGCAGTCCAATCTCCTCACCTTACATTTGAGAAAACAGAGGTCCAGAGAGGGGAAGCAACTCACCCAAGATCATACAGGGAGCTGGTGAAGAGCTAGGCTCACTGCACTACACCCTAACTGAATGTTCTTCATAATTCTTGGGAGAAGAAAAGCTATTCTATCTACTTGTTCCTCTGCCGTCCAGCCCTATACAATCTTGGATTTTCTTCCCTTGTTTTAGCTAAAGCATCATGTCATGCTTGGTCTTGGTCATAATTGTAGGCAACAAGGGTGTAATCTAACCTTAACTTCTTCTTTACCCTAAACTCCTTAGGGACAGAAATCACCTTGTATCAGTCAGCATTGAAGCAAACAAGACCCGTTCTAGGTATTTCAAACAAAAGGAATTTAACATATGGAGCCAGTTATATAGATGACAGAAGAAGTAAGAAGCCAAACAAGAGATGGTGAGGTCACTCAGAGATTAATAACAGCAAGAAGTTGCCATCATCCCTGGAGCTGGAGGGACCCAGGGAGAAGATGGGGTTACCAGAGCTCAGAAACTAAGGCAGGACGTGGAGCCAAGATAGGAGTTACTCATCAGGTTCTGGCACCATAGAGGTTGGGGCTGGCTGATGGACTCAGATCAAAGACATGTATTCATGGCTGGGATGACACTGGAAGCAGAGAAAGAAGAGAAACATCCTAGTGATGGAAAAAAATATACCATGCAAGCAGTACCCAAAGAGGAGTTGGAAAGGCTATACTAATATCAGATAAAATAGACTTTGACAAAGTTGTTTAGAGACAAAGGACATTTTATAATGATAAAAGGGTCAATCCATCAAGAAGATATAACAAATAAGCATACATGAACCTAAACAACAAAGCTCAAAAGTACGTGAAGCAAACACTGAGAGAATTAAAGGGAGAAATAAGAGAAACACACAATTCAACAATCATAGCCAGAGACTTAAATGCCCTACTGCCAATAATGGACACAACAACTAGGCAGTAGATCAATAAGGAATAAAAGACTTAAACAACACTATGAACCAACCTGGACCTAAAAGATATCTACAGAATACTTCACCCAACAGCAGAATACACATTCTTCTCACATGCACATGTAACATTCTCAGGGTACACTATATGTTAGGATATAAAACAAATCTCAATAAATTCAAAAGAATTGAGATTATACAAAGTACATTCTCTGCCCACAATCAATAACAGAGGAAAATTTGAAGAATTCACAAATATGTGGAAATTAAACAATACACTGCTAAATAATCAATGGGTCAAAGAAGAACTCACAAGGGAAGTTAGAAAGTACTTTGAGACTAATGAAAGTGAAAACACAACATATCAAAACTTATGGGATGCAGCTAAAGCTGTGCTTAGAGAGAAATTTATAGCTATAAACACCTATATTAGAAAAAAAAGAAGAAAGATCTCAAAGAACTGACTTCACCTCAAGGAAATCAGAAAAAGAAGAACAGGGGCCAGCCCTATGACTGAGTGGTTAAGTTCGCATGCTCTGCTTCAGCGGCCCAGGGTTTCGCCAGTTCAAATCCTGGGTGCAGACATGGCACCACTCATCAGGCCATGCTTAGGAGGCATCCCACATGCTGCAACTAGAAGGACCCACAACTGAAAATACACAACTATGTACCGGGGGGCTTTGGGAGAAAAGGGAAAAATAAAATCTTTAAAAAAAAAAAAAACGAAAAAGAAGAGCAAAGTAAACATAACTCAAGAAGAAGAAAGGAAATAATAAAGACTAAAGTGAAAATAAATGAAATAGAAATAGGAATAAGTAGATAAAATCAGTAAAACCAAAAGTTGGTACATTAAAAAATCAACAAAATTGATAAATCTTCAACTAGACTTACCCTGATACCAAAGCCACACAAATACATCACAATAAAGTAAAACTACAGACACTATATTATAAGGGATATTATTATACAGATTATATTATTATTATACAGAATATATTATATTATATAACAGATGCAAAAATCCTCAACAAAATATTAACACACCAAATCCAGCAACATATTAAAAAAATATTATACACCATAACCAAGTCATTTACCCCAGGAGTTCAAGGTTGGTTCAACATACAAAAATCAATCCATGTAATATACTATATTTAATAGAATAAAGGACAAAAAAACAAGGTTGTCTTAATGGACACAGAAAAGCATTTGATAAAATCCAGCAAACTAAGAACAGAAGAGAACATGATATACAAAAATTAACTCAAAATGAATCAAAGCTAAATGTCAGAGCTAAAAACTATAAAACTCTTAGAAGAAAAGATAGGAATAAATCTTTGTGAACTTGAATTAGGCAATGGTTTCTTAGATATGACACCAAAAGCACAAGTGGAAAAAGAACAGTAAATGAATCGGGCCTTAAAATTTTAAAGCTTTGTGTTTCAAAGGACACCATCAAGAAAGTGAAAAGAAAACCCACAGAATGGGAGAAAATATTTACAAATCAGATATCTGATAAAGGACTTGTATCCAGAATACATAAAGAACTCTTATAACTCAACAATAAAAAACAAATAACCCAATTTAAAAACGGCAAAGGATTTAAATAGACATTTCTCCAAAGAAAATATACAAATGTCAATAAGCACATGAAAAAGTGTTTAATATCATTAGTCACTAGGATATTGCAAATCAAAACCAAAATAAGACACCACTTCATATCCACTAAGATGGCTAGAATAAAAAAGACAAACAATAAAAAGTTTTGTCAAGGATGTGAATCTTCATACATTACTGATGAGAATGTAAAATGGTGAGGCCACTGTGGAGAACAGTTTGACAGTTCCTCAGAAGGTTAAACATGTGGTTACCACATGACCCAGCCATTCCACTTATAGGCATATACTCAAGAGAAATAAGAGTACTGTCCACACAAAAATTTGTACACGAATGTTCATAGCAGCATTATTCATAATAGCCAAAAAGTGGAAACAACCCAAATGTCCAACTGATGATGGATAACCAAAATGTGATATATCCATACAATGGATTATTATTAGGCCATAAAAAGGAATGAGGAAGTGATACATGCTATAACATGGATGAACCTTGAAAGCATTATGCCAAGTGAAAGAAGCCAGACACAAAGGCCACATATCACATAACTCTATGTACATGAAATGTCCAGAATAGGTCAATCTATAGAGACAGAAAGTAGATTTGTGGTTACCAGGGGTGGGGGGTGGGATGAAGGGGAGATGGGGAGTCATTGCTAATGAGTATGAGGGTGTTTGCTGGGGGGAGGTGATAAAAAATGTTACCAGGAAGTGACATCAGCCTCTTGGTGGTGAGAAGTTTCCTTTGTCTCTCCCCTCGAAATTACTACCAAAAAATATTCTACAATCGATTGTGGTGATGGTTGCATAATGCTGTGAATATACAAAAAACATTTACTGGTACATTTTAAAAGGGTAAATTTTATATGTGAATTGTATCTCAATAAAGCTGTTCATTAAAAAAAAAAGAGGAAAGGAAGAGAAGAGGAAAGAAAATTAAAAACATACAACCTGGCATATCCCTTCCCTTCTACCTTCCCTCACCTGTCAGTGCCTCCCATTGGCCAAACTTGCCCAGAAGCCAGAGGGCAAAGTAGTCCCCTATGACACTGAGCAGAGCAGGGGAAGGACGGGGATATACCCCTGACCCATCTCTGACTCCCCCGCACGGGGTCTTCAGGCTATAAACATTTGTTGAATCAATAAATGGCCCTATTTCCCTGCCTTGAGCCGGGCCCCTCGTCTTGATGTCTGGACGCTGCCAGGTTGCACAGGGGGCTTTTTGAACATAAATGACCCAATGATTCATTATCCTGTGACCAGTGAGTGAGCTGTCACTTTCTGTCACCCTGTCATTCTCCTTGGTCCCAGAAGGCACTGGAGGGGCCCCGGGTGATTGGAGGGAGGAGTAGAGGTGGGAGGGGCAGGGAAGAGGGTGGCTCCTCTCACAACTTAAAAGGGGCTCATACCACTTCCTCCCCAGACAGGGGGAGTGCGAGGCCCGGCGCAGCCTTCCTGTGTGGTTTCAGCCGTCCCAAGCGTGTCATGGACCTGGGTGAGTGAGCCTCCCTGTATCAGAAAGAACAGTCCCGGGATCACTTTGACACCCAGACTGACTTTGTGGAATGGGGCTAAGGGGCAGGGGTGGAAGGCGTGGGGGAGCATCTAGAGAAATCAGGTTTTGGTATGGTGACATCGGCAGATGCTCCCAGAGAATGCCACCCTGTTCTCCCAGGCACAAAAGGTGCCCCTTTCAGATCCAGGTAAAGAGGCTAACCACTGGTACCAAGAAAGACAAGGACGTCAAGGTTCTGTCCTTCTGGAACAGTAGGGACCCAAGAAGGCGGCGGGGCTGGGTTCAGTGGCGATCTGGACAGCACCTGTTCTCCTCTCAGCTTGGGGTGATGGGTGAGGCCTTCTGGGACCTGTTTCATCGCGGGGACATTCTCCTCAAAGGGCTCCAGACCCTCCACTCCCTTTCTGATTCCCACTTTTCTCCCCTGTGCAATAGAGATTAGAATCTCTGTTCTCTTGGGGTTATGAGGAGAGGAAATTAAAGGTGACTGCATTGTGCCGGTGGTTCTAGGCAATGCAAATGCAAGCTGCGGTTGTTTTCTCTCTGCCACACGTCGCACCAGCTTTGCTGTTGCCTCTTGCAGGTTAAAGTCTGGATGAGCAACATGAAATGGGACAGCAAGGGGCATTTGGCCTGGAGAAGTCACAGCCCCGGCTTCCAGCAGAGCCCCCTGTCTCACTCTTCCCTTTAAAAAGCCCGCCCTCTGCTCTAACCTCAAACTTAACTAGAAAGAGTACACGAGAAACCCTGAGGGGGCTCTGAGGGGTTCATCCAGCCCCAAACACCCCATTTATAAATCTCAGCTGTGGAGTCAGAGGCTGCTGAGGCTACGAAGGCCGGGTTCCTGGATGGCTTGCTCTTAGCAGCAAGCGAAGCACCGCGGCGGCCTCAAAGCCGCAAGGGGTTGGCTTTAAAAAGTGAAGGTTCCCTGGTGCGTCCTGTGCTGTCCTCACACCCCTCCCCACCACACCACAGCCTCTTGCCTTATCTCTGCCTTTCCCGCCCACCCGGAACCCCGGGTGGACCCAGCAAACAGCTGTGAAAGGGTTAAAGTGCCCCCCCACCACCCCGCCACCCACCACTGTGCACTCTCCGAGGCAGGCTCTAATTCCTGCATCTCGGTGCCAGGTGCATTGGGGGCGTGAGCAGAAAATGTTTGTGGAATGAATGAATGCCATCAAGAACTCTGAGGTGATTTGAGATTTTTAAAATCTCTCCCAGCTTCCTCTCCTCCCAGCAGCCTGCTCTCCAGCCCCACTCCTCAGACATCCACCCCCACTGCCCACAATCCCAGAATGCAAGACCCCACTCCCGCCTCTCTGTTTGACCTCTGGGAGGAAACCAAGCAGGGTCCCAGTGGCATGCAGGTAAATGTTGGAAAACCAGCTCCCCAGGACGGGGGAAGGGCCCCGATTTGTAGTATTTGCCAATTTTCAGAGTGTAAATTCTCCCCCCATAGCTGATTTCAAGCCTTCAGACGACGACTTCAAGTCATGAAATGACTGAGCACAAAGACAGAAAGAAATGTACACCACTGGCTCAACGAGCCTGTGAGAGCCAGCTCCAGCACACCACCGAGGGTACCCCACCCCCCAGACCTAGGTTTGAGGATGCTAGCCTTACGGGCTTTGATGAGGGAAAGGAGGGCAACCGCTGGTCCAGGAAAAAGGGATGTCCTTGCTGTATCACTCAACTCGAGAGATCCCCAACGGCCAAGCCTGAAATACCGGTAGGAAAGGAAGCCACTGAGAAGCTTTGCTCAGAACGGACTCCGGGCCGTTGGGCGGGCGGGTGGGCCACGAAGGATCCGTTTTTTCTCTCTTCATCTGCCCGTCAGGGAGCAAGAGGTGAGTGAGGGGGCAGAGTTTCTGTTACACAAAATGAAAATGTCGAACCAGGGCTGAGTTGGTCTTTTTCATGATTTGAATGAGCAGCCCTGAGGTGCCCTCCCCACCTTCGAGAGATGGGGCCTAAGACTTCAGCTAGAATTTTCCAAAGCAGAGAAAAGAAAAATGAATCTGTGACAGACTCAACTCGAAGTTTAGCCCAAAGGGGCAGCAGAGGGGGGTGCTGAAGGAATTCAGGGCCATCCCTCCAGGCCTTTGGGGACCTTGGCTGAGGAGGAGGAGAAAGCTGCAGCCCAGGGGAGCTGTTGAAAGAATCTCTCCTCTTTGCTTGGCACTTTCTTTCAGTCAACTATCATTGATTGAGGAATTCAAGCACGGTACACACGTCAATAAGCCACTGCAACAGAGTAAGATACAGTGTGGATGGGGCAAAGCCAAGGTGATTGCGAAGTTCAGAGAAACGAACAGTGAACATGAGTCGGGGGCATTTAACTTGGGTTTTGAAGCATGTGTAGGAGTTATCAAACCAGACAAGGAGGAGCAAGGGTCCCAGGAAGTAGCAGGGATAGCAAACTCAATTGCCATCAGTGACCAACAAGGTTAAGTGAGGGAAGGGACATAAGATCTAGTAAGTGGAGGCGGGCAGAGTAGACCAGTGGGTGCAATTTTTTGAAAATTCCATGCAGCCAAGCAGAATATCCTGGGAGCTCAGCCTGCAGGCTCCCAGAGCGCCAGCTCTGACAAAAGCTAGTAGAGAAGAAAGAAGCAAGTTGAGGTGGGTGTAAAGAAGCTGGCCATGCTAAGGAGGAAAGGAGAAGTGGGGGTGGGAGGGACAGGCACGGCCAATCCTTAAGATACTGTGTGGCTTTGCGCAGGAGTTTGGGCTTTATCCTGAAAGCAAGGGGGAGCCAGTGAGGATTTTTCTTTTTCAATTAGGTGAGTTAAAGGAAGCAAATTTTTATTTTTCAATTAGATGTGTTTCAGAAGGAGCTCTGTGGCAGCAAAGAGGCAGCAAAGCCTTATGTCAGGGCAGAGGTGGGGCCAGCTCTGAGATGTTAGGGGATAAAGGCAACAGAACTAAGTGACCAGTGGAATGTGAGAGAGTGACAGTTCCCTTCATGCTCCACTGAGGTCCCGATACACAGCAGGCTCATCAGCAGTGTAGCGTGATGCAGTAGTGAGACTTCCATTCAAACCTCAGATCCATCTCTTAGCAGCTGTGTGACCCCAGGCAAGTGGCTTAACCTCTCTGGGCCTCTATTTTCTGGAATATAGAATGAAAATCACAATAGGTAGCTCACAGCATGTTGTAAGGGAGAGATACATGAAGACTAACAGGCAACACAGAAGAGCAGTTAGGAGTGTGGTTTCTGGAGTCAAACAGATTGAAAGCCCAGCTCCACTACAAGCCAGTGGTGTGGCCGGTGGAAAGTTACTAATCTTGAAGTGTTTCGGTTTCCTTATTGCCGAGTGGGGATAGCAGCAGTACCACCTCATAGGCTTCTGCGAGGATGAAACAGTTTGGTGCGTGGTGAGAGCTCAGTGAATATGGATTACGCTGTTAGATAAAGCAGTTGGCGTGCAGAGAGTG
This sequence comes from Equus asinus, assembly GCF_041296235.1. NCBI lineage: Eukaryota > Metazoa > Chordata > Mammalia > Perissodactyla > Equidae > Equus > Equus asinus. Next base: position 40,191,832 of record NC_091802.1, on the reverse strand, counting down.
TAAGATTCTCTAGCTGTCATCCGTCCCCGCCTGTCGTCTAAAAGAGGGTCCCCAGGCCTCTCCCCTTCTCTCCAGATCCTGTATCACTTTGCTGCTTCTTCCCTCCCCCTCTCCTCGGCCCCCAAAAAGAGAAAAGTCGTGTTGGCAGTGAGGAATTCCAGAGAAGAAAAGGTTTGGGGTGTCTTTTGGGGCCAGCTGCTGTGCAGCCATGAACCCCTGGGTGGCCTGGAGGGCCTGGAAAATGTGGGGATGGAAGATCTGGCTTGAGGGAGAGCAGTCAACTAGCAATCTGGTCCTCCCAGCCCAGAAGGAAGCTCCTCTTTCTAGGGGCTCAGGTTGGAGTTCTAGGGAATTTTCTTTTCATTTTGTTCATTACTAGAAACTCAAGAACTCAGAAAATACCCGACGCCTAAGTCCACCAACCCCCACCCCCTGAGATTCCCAACTGTGCTGGTCCCACCGAGCTGCTGCCCAAGGCCAGTTGCTTTATGACTCTGTAACAGACAGAAATGATCTGACTCACGGTCGCTGACCGGGCGCCCTCTGCCACACACCAGAGTTCCCCTAAGTTCCCGTTCTTGAAAACGGCCCCTTCTGGTCCTACGAGATCCCTGCTCATCCACCATCTTCCACGTACCTGGAATGAGAAGTCACCTACACACGTGCGCGCGCGCATGTACACACGCCAGCCACCCGCCTCCCCTCCCCCAGTCAGTGGCGAAGGACTGGAACCGAGCCCAGGAGCAGGGGCTGATGGAGTAAAACAGAAACACAGCTCCTGCTCCTCGTGTTTCACCTGTTGTGACTTATCAAAACTTTGAGGTTTCTCGGTTCTCACTAACAGTCAGAGCGGGCTTTCTCTAGAGTAACCGAAAGGCTTGTGCGTGTTCAAAGAAACCTCGAGCGCTGACACCAAGATGAGTCAGTGGAGGATGGGCGGTGCGTTGGACCCTAAAGAGAGTGTGGTTAAGGGTGGAGATGTGGACTCAAGCTCAGGGGCTCATGGGGTAACTTAGCAAGGCAGAGGGGACGAGAGAAGGGAGCTACGATGTTGCACGAGGATCCATGCCCACTCGGGGGCAAATACTCGGGCGCAAGCTGAGGACGAGGGGGCAGTGGGTGCGTGTCCCCAGAAACAGAAGATGCAGCCAGGAAGGCAGTTCCTGTAGACAGTGGAGGGCTTGACTGCCATGCAAAGCATCAGGGGCTTCCTCCTTAGGGCTGGGGAGCACGCTCCTAAGGATTTAGGAGGAGTGCTGGCATCAGAGCTGTGCTTCCGGAAGATGTGTCTAGCAGCAGCATGCAGTATAACTTCCTTGAGTCGGGAAAAATATTTGTTTATTTATGTGGCGTGATGCCCTGCCTCCTTCCCCCAGGAATCCCCAAACCCAGAATCCCCCTCCTTAGGTGGTCCCCCTGCAGCGCAACTGTGATTGAATGTTATGCGGCGGGATTTCCAGCAGGTGGTGCTGTGGCCAAGGACACAATGCCTGGGAACGCGCTGCTTCCTCTCGGCAAGCTCAGAGGCCTTCAGCCTCCAGAAGGGGCTTGAAGCAGAGTCCCGAGCATTTCCCTGTCGCTACTGAGACTGGAAGTGTGACGGGCCTGCAAGTCCTGCCTTGACATTCGTTTGCAGCATTGCAGTTACTGACCCTCCTGTGGGCCAGGCCTCAGCTGGGAACTGAGGGTCAGGGTATGGGGAGGCGGCTACAGAGGTGAAGAGGGCACAGCTCCTGCCCTCACGGTGCTCCCAGACTTTTAGGAGAGATAAGACTTCACCCTAAATAACCCTGCGAACTGTTCTCCCTGCTCAGCCCTCCGAGGAAATAAGTTCCTGGTGCAGCCCCCAGCTCAGCCACAAAGCAGAACTGAGCAGCCAAGCACCCATCCTCTGTCCACAGCACAGCAGGGCTGTGCTAACCTGGGGCCTCAACCTGCTGCTCAGACCCCAGGAGGGCCTCCTGACCTCCAGAAGGGACCCAGGCTCTGACCCTGCTAGGCAGGCTGGCCGAGGTCCCTCCCCACAGCAGACCATGTTCCCCTCTCGCCCATCTCCCAGGCGCTGGGCCGGAAACAAGTGAAAGAAGAGAAAACATACACACACTTCAGTGCAGCAAAAAGCCAGTGGTTACCTCAGGGAACGGTCTCCGTCCCTCATGCCTTCCACAAGGCAGTGTCCCCTCAGGCCACTTTGGTGCTCCCTCCCTTGGAAGAAGGGCAAACAGGGCATTCATTCCTTCCTTCCTTCATTCCTTCATCAGCACACAATTCCTAGGCACCCCTTCCATTCTGAGCCTGCACAGGTAAACGGGAAGAGGTCCCAGCCTCAAAGGCAGGCTGAGGGATGGGCCAGTCGAACCACCAGTCAGTGGTGAATGAACATCAGTTGAATGAGGGCGTGTTGGGGGGCTGGTGGAACCCCAAAGCACTCTCCCATTCTTGAGAAGCCGATAACCTCACTGCCCCATCCAGCCCTGTGAAATCACCCTATTCCCTCAGCGGGCCTCCCTCAGGAGACACAAGGCTTCATGTGTGGCTGTCCACCCACCTGGTTGCAGAAAAAATGCTCCCCGATGGCTATTGGCACCAGATCAGTGCAGAACACACACACACACACACACACACACACACACACACACACCCCATCCCCACCACCTCAGTGCCTTGCTTCCCGCATAACCTGACATGGAAGGGGGCTACTCAGACCCAGGAGTCAAGGTCAGTTGAAGATCAGCCTTGGGGGGTGGTGTGGGCCAGGGTGGACTTTCCAACTCCAGAAGTGGCCCTGAAGAGCCAAGAAGCGGGGAGGGGCTGCCCTGCATTCTGATCCTGCTCTTTTCCAGGACCTCAGAGTGGAGGAGGTGAGGGCAGTGAGGCTGGGCAGCCGGCCAGGTGCTCCAAGGCACAATCTGGTTCTGATGTTCTGTTTCGGCAAACGTGGTACCTGGAGCTTGTGTTGGAAGTTCCCAAGAGTGTCTCCAGTCTCCTCCGCTTTCTTTAATAACCAAGAGCAGTCCCTGTCAAGCAATAACTTTCTCACCTTGTCTCCTGCAGGGAAGCCAATGAAAAGCATGCTGGTGGTGGCTCTCCTTGTCATTTTCCAGGTGAGTTCTCCTGCCAAGGGAAGCTCTGTACCCTCCTCCACACCCCCCTCCCCAAGCCCTCCCCTTCCCAAGGTTCTGGTGGAGGAGCTGGGCATTTGCTGGAAGGAAATAGACCCAGACACAAACCCATTCACCATTCATTAAACTGATGGCCGCCCCTTTCCATCTGCTGAGTGACCCTAGAAAGCCACAGATGTCCTCTGAACTTCCTTTACTCTATTTAAATTAAAACATAAGGGAAAATAAGTTAACACCACCTTCCCCACCCCACTTCCAATATCTCCATCCAGGAGACAGAAACGTGGGCTCTGTCTGAGTTCTTGGGGAGAGAGGAGCAGCAAAAAGCAAAGGTTGTGAGGTTACTGGGTTTTGCACCTATGTGCACACACCCACACGTGTAAAACTTCATATGAGAGCTGAGAAAAGAACCCTTGGTCAGGTGGCCTGGTTACTATCCTATCACCCCAAATCTGTCTCCCATCTCCAACCTCCAGCCAGCCAAAGGCTCCCCTCCAAGCCCTGGTTCCCTTTTGTGAAATAAAGAGACCCATCTGAGCCCCGCGGTGGGGCAGGGAAAAAAGGATGGGGCCCAGATACTGGGGAGGGGGGTAGACAGCACAGATACTTTGCAGGAGTCTGAAGTCTGCAGGAGCAAAGGCCCCCAATGTACAAGGTTCTGCTTCTCCGTCCCAGAAATGGAGACAGGAAATCTGCCCTACCAAGTGCCAGAGTTAGAAGAAACTAAAACTCACAGAGTCGACTTTCCCCCATTTGTTGGGGGTGGAAGTTCCTGGAGGGGGAGGGGAGTGACTGAGGCCAGAGCTGGAGAGGCAGTGCTTCAGAATTTGGCTCTTCCCCAGGTCTGGAGGCCAGAAGGGCAGCTTTCCAGGAGCTCTGGCCAGAGACAGGCCTCAAGCTGGGCGCTCTTCCCAAAACCCCATCCCAGAGGCCCCCCGGAGCTTGGGCTGCAGCCCGCGGCTGGGTCCCCTTCCCCATCACCACTCCCTCCCCTCTTTCCCCCCTGTTTCCAGGACTCCGGAGGGGCTGTGTTGCCAGAAGTGGAGGCTGGAAGGGACAGCTGTGTCTCATTCTTCTCTTTACTTGGGGGGATAGGGGTGGCTCATATGGGGCAGGATGTGGTGGGGCTGTGGGCTGCAGAGGCATCAAGCCTAGCGGCCCGTGGGGCGAGGGAGAGGGATGATGAGGGGGAAGAGAAGGCAGGACGGAGTCATAGGGAGCACATTTCATAGAGGCTGGGCGCACTGCCCTCCAGGGAGGCCCCAAACACCCTTATGATTAGGAACTCCAGACCCAAGGCCTCGGGCTTTACCATGGGTGGCAGAGGGCAGCCAGCCTCTCCCAGGACTCCCAGGCTGCAATCACGCCCGGACGAGGGAAAAGGGGTTGCCACTGACTTTTCTTCTTAAGGTAGCAATCAATGCCCAAAGAAAAGACTCCTGGCATTATGTCATCTTCATCCTGTCCCCAAGCAGGACAGTGATGACTCCAGAATTTGGAAGTGAGAAAGACAAAGACAGGATACAGAGAAGTAGGAATACAGGGTTCCACTTCTGGCTGCGTAACCGTGAGCGAGCCACATCCAGCCACATTACTTCTTCGAGAGCCTCCCTTTCTTCATCTCTAACGTCTCTCTAGCTCCCCAGTTGTATGAAAATCCATTGAGCTGAGCTGCCCAGAAGAGAGACCATGAGTTTCCTGCAGCAGTCTTCCAGCCCAGCTCCCAGCCCTGCGCAACTCAGCAGTCCCTGTCGCTGTGCACAGAGGCCCGAGGCGCATGTGTCCTCCTTCATTGATAAAATCACAGCAGGCTGCTGAACCTTCACTCTGCCCTGCAGACAAGCTAAAAAAAGCCCTGAGCAGCTGAGCCCTGCTGATTGGGATCTGCCGGAAGAGAGGCAGAAAGGTGGGGGAGGGTAGGAGCACAGAGGGAAAGAAGGAGACAGAGCTGTGCTTCCTTCCAGGGGCTCCAAGAGGCCTCAGTCACAGATGACGGCCCCATGGCCCCGTCACCCATTCCTACAATAGCCAAGGAGTTCAGAGCACACATGGCCTGAGCTCCTGCTGCGCCGGGAGCTGCGCCACAGGCCCCAGGGATCTGTAAAAGTCTTCAAGACGCTCACCACCCATGATCACAGCAGCTTGCCCTAAACCAGGGCTTCATGGCCTCTTAACAGCGCTTTTGCCTTCCTCTCTTCACAACCCAGGCCCTCCTCAAACTTAATCCCAAGGTGGAGTTTCCCTCAAAAGCCAAGGCATTTTGTAGGCCCCCTGGAAAGCTCTTTCTACCAGGTTCTAAAGGAGGCTCAAGAAGAAAGACACATGTTCCCACTCTCCTGGGTTTTCTAGCAGGCAAAATAAAACCTCCATGGAGATGAAATGGTGCCAGAACTGGGTTGGGTACCTCACAACAACCAGGTAAAGGAGATAGTTCATCTTCAACTCACAGATGAGAAAACCGAGCCTCAGAGAGATGAAGTGTGTTTAACTGGCTCAAGGCTCATTGGACCCCAAAGCCCAGACTATTTCCAGTCCACCGTCAGCACATACAAGGTCGAGTCTCTCAGAGCTGGCAAAATAAGACCCTTGCTACTTACCGTAAAGGCAGAATCTCCGGCTCCACCCCGGCCTACTGAATCAGAACATGTATTTTCACAAGATCCCCGGGTAATTCATATGCCTGTTAAAGTTTGAGAAGCACTGGTTTCAGACCAAAGAATCACTTTGAAAGCTTAGAAAAACAGATTCCTGGGCCCCCCCCCCCGAGATTCGGGTTCAGTAGGTCATAGGTGGAGCCCAAGAGTTTGCAGGTGATATAGATGCTGCTCCTGATGGGAGCCATGCTTTGAAACCGCTGCTCTGGGCAATCCAAGGCAGTGAGATTTAGAGCTGCTTAGCTGAACTGGATTGCATTCCTCTGTTTCCTTCCCCTCAGGTGTGCCTGTGCCAAGATGAGGTCACGGACGATTACATTGGCGACAACACCACGGTGGACTACACACTGTATGAGTCTGTGTGCTTCAAGAAGGATGTCCGGAACTTTAAGGCCTGGTTCCTCCCAATCATGTACTCCATCATTTGCTTCCTGGGCCTGCTGGGCAACGGGCTGGTTGTGCTGACCTACATCTATTTCAAGAGGCTCAAGACCATGACTGATACCTACCTGCTCAACCTGGCCGTGGCAGACATCCTCTTCCTCCTGACCCTACCCTTCTGGGCATACAGCGCAGCCAAGTCCTGGGCCTTCGGTGTCCACGTTTGCAAGCTCATCTTTGGCATCTACAAGATAAGCTTCTTCAGCGGCATGCTCCTGCTTCTTTGCATCAGTATCGACCGCTATGTTGCCATCGTCCAGGCTGTCTCGGCCCACCGCCACCGTGCTCGCGTCCTTCTCATCAGCAAGCTCTCCTGTGTGGGCATCTGGATGCTGGCCATGGTGCTCTCCATCCCAGAGCTGCTGTACAGCGGCATCCAGAAGAGCAGCAGTGAGCAAACCCTGCGGTGCTCTCTCATCACCGAGCATGTGGAGGCCCTGATCACCATCCAGGTAGCTCAGATGGTGGTAGGCTTTCTGATCCCCCTGGTGGCCATGAGCTTCTGCTACCTTGTCATCATACGCACGCTGCTCCAGGCGCGCAACTTCGAACGCAACAAGGCCATCAAGGTGATCATCGCTGTGGTGGTGGTCTTCATTGCCTTCCAGCTGCCCTACAATGGGGTGGTCCTGGCCCAGACAGTGGCCAACTTCAATATCACCAACAGCGGCAGCTGTGAGCTCAGCAAGCAGCTCAACATTGCCTACGATGTCACCTACAGCCTGGCCTGCGTCCGCTGCTGCGTCAACCCTTTCTTGTACGCATTCATCGGCGTCAAGTTCCGCAACGACCTCTTCAAGCTCTTCAAGGACTTGGGCTGCCTCAGCCAGGAGCGGCTCCGCCAGTGGTCTTCCTGCCGGCACACCCGGCGTTCCTCGATGAGTATGGAGGCTGAGACCACCACCACCTTCTCCCCATAGAAGGCTCCTCTGTCTGGACTAGAAGGACCTCTCCCAGGGCCCCTGGATTGGGGATGGGGAGCAGATGCAATGACTCAGGACCCAAGCACGGCAGATGGAAAGGCAATTCTAGCCATTAAGGTTTATCTCAAAGTGAAAATACATGCCACAGACAAGGCTAACCCCAACCCCAGCTACCTCAATCAAACTTGCCAACAGACATGGCTGATAAGCTACCCCAGATCCGGCAATGCTCCAAAACCAAGGTTGTTGTCCCTCTAACCAAAAGCCAAAAGTGAAAGTCCAGAGACAGTTCACACCTCCTGGAGTGAGGGAACAGGTGTCGAGAGCTAGGGTGGTGGAAGGAGCCTGGCGAGTCCTCTCGATGAAGCTTCTTCCCACCTAGAAAGAAGTCCTTTCTGAGACTCAAGGGCTAAGGCAAGGTCTTCCAGAAAACAAGGCTTTGACTCCAAGAACAGAGGTGATGGGGAGACTTCTTGGCTCGGCGGGGAAAGGAGGACGCCAATGGGTCAAACTAACTCTGAATCCCTCCCTCCATCTCTCTTTTTCCACTGTCGTCAGAGCCAACAAGAAATGACAGCCTCCAAGCCTTCCTAAAAGCACACTTGCCCCCGCCTGCCACCTCTCCTCAGGCTGCTGCCCTCCCAGGCGCTCCACAGCGAAGGGGTGTGGTGTTTCCTGCAGGCCAGGCCAGCTGCCTCAGCCCCGCCAAAACTGTGTTCCCAGCCAGCGCTCTGGAGCAGGGATGACGTGTGGCCAGCCCTTCTCAGGTCTCAGCTCTGCTGGGATGGGAGGAGAGGCCAGGGAGAAAGGTTAGGGGCCCAGGGGTGGGTGACAATGCTGGCTGCTGAAAGCCCATGAGCTGCTTCTTTGTTCTCTGTCACGGGACAAAAATCTCTCATCCTATTCTGCTTTCAGTTCATTAAGAGAGCACATTTTACTCATACACAAATAAAAGTTTTCCCTTGTGGAAACAACAGCTTTAAAAGAAAGGAAAAAGATCTCTGGTAAATGGCAAATGAGTGTGTTCCTATTTTGCAAACCCCCACGCCCCACCCAGCCACCCCCACCTACCCCCCTCTCCCCAGTCTTCGTTTCTCAGAGACGCTCAGAGCCACGAGGTCTGCTGAGCTATGCTCTGAGCACATCCAATGACGCAGGCCCAAGAAGCTGAAGGGGTTAGAAAGAGGGGAAGTACAGGGTGTCCATCTTGCAAATACCCTACCAGAGCTCATGGGATAGGACCCCAGCCTGTGCAGTCAGCAGTGACGCAGAGACACAGGTCTGAGCCAAGCTTTGGAAAGAACCAAGTCATCCCTGTAACCTTTATGGCTAGGAACTCTCCCTGACCCTTCACAACATTTACACGCTGGTCTGCTCATCTGTCCCAGCTCAGTCTGGAACTAGAGCCCCTGGCCCTTTGTCAGTCTCCTCAGGTTCTCAGAACTGGTGTTGAGAGGGAGGGCCTCTCCCAGGGCTCAGAGACCACTGCATGCTGGATTAAAGGGGTTTACGATGAGACCCATGTGATAGGCTGCACTCTTTGCTGGATGCCTGAGAACCAGGACCACCCATGACCCTCACTGTTGCCACAATGGCCTTTCATGGTGTGGATACCCATCGTGGAGGGGCAGGGATCAAGGATTAGCCACTGCCCCCCCCCACCAGGCAAAGTATCCATATCACAGGGTGCCCTGATGCCTGCCCAGAACCGTGATTTCTCCAAGCCAAAGAGAAGGTTAGTCCAACCTGTGATGTATGAGGAGGTGTCCGAAGGGCCCTGCACTGCAATAGGCTGGGGACTGGGGCAGGGCACAGACGGGGAGGGCTGAGACACCCATGCAAAAAGTAGTTTCAACAATTTTCCAAAGTGAAAAGAGCCTCGATGGAAATAGAGCCTGCCTGGTAATGATTCCATTCCCTATTCCCATTCCCTATTCTCATAAGCACATTACATTACCCTCCTCTGCAGGATGCCTTGGGCATTTGTCAGCTGGCCTCCAAACCAGGAACCGGCACCCTGAGAAGAATGAGCCTGGCATTCACAGAAGCGGCATCAAATATTAAAAAGTGCAGCTGCAGCTGTGTGTGTGCAAGCGTGGGCTGAGCAGGGCCATCCCAGCATGCGTGTGTGGCCCTGCGGGGAACGTGCCCGGGTGCAGGTGGGTGTGGAGCCCCCCTGGTGTGTACATCCTAATGAGGTTGCAGATGGGAACACGATCCTCAGATCCTGAAGGGAAGGAATGTAACAGAGCGGTCGTGAACAGGAAGCTCAGCCAACCGCACAAACACGCCACCTCGGCTTCAAATAAATTTTTCTAAAATAACTGGACATCTCCAAGTATTTACAAAGACAACAAAACCCCCAGTAATGTTAATTCCCCAAACTGCTGTATCTCAGAAGTTCTGACCTTGGTTCCTTGTGGGCCTGGCCCCTGCTCCCTGGCCCAACACTCTCACGTGCCTACCCTGATTTTTTGGGGTCCCCTGGGAAGAAGGAAGGGACTCACGGGGGAGGCCCCCCAGGGTCTCTCTCTCTCTCTCTCTTTCTCGCCTGCTTCATACAACTGTCCATCTTCCTGGGTTCATGGCCCCTGTCCCCTCTTTCCACCACCAGCTGCCTGTCCACTCATCCACCCCAGCTGCATCCTCAGGCCACAGATCTGCCGTTTCAGCCAAAAGCAGCACACCTCTCAAATCAGGGACTCACAGAGCTGCAAGAGATCTCAAAGATCAGCTGGTCCAACGCCCAATCATTCTCTAGATGGGGAAACTGAGACCCAGAGGGAGAAACTGACTTGCTTAAGGAGACATTGCAATGTAGGGATATTGGGTAAACTTGCTTTGGGGGCCTGAGGATCTGGCAGGATTTCGGGAGGGGGGTGGAGAGAGCAGAGGCTCTGGAGGCCAGCCAGTTTTGACTCTCATCTCTAGTGCTTCCCAGCTGTGTGACCTTCAGTGTTGCTCAACTGCTCTGAGTCTCAGATTTCTCAACTGCAAAATGGAGAGGATTTGCCAAACATTGAGCACAGTGCCTGGAATGTTGATGTGGTGGTGAGGCGCACGGACTCTGCAGCCAGACTGCCTGATTTGAATCTCAGCTGCACCACTTGGGCTGGTTATTTAGTCTCTTTGTGCCTTGGTTTCCTAATCTGTGTAATGGGGATAATCGTAGGACCTACCTCCCAGGGTTGTTGTGAGGAGAAAGTAAATCCCCATCTGTAAAATGTTTAGAAATCCTTGGAAAAGAGTTGTTGGTAACCATTAAGAGATGTTTAATAAATGGTAGCTAACTGCAAGGAAGCGAAATTCAATTCCTTAGCCCCATTTCCATGCCTATACAATTTATAAATCAAACTGGAGGGCGACTTGGAGATTAGCTAGTCTGTCCTCCCACCAACTGTGCAGGTGAGTCAACTGAGGCTCAGAGAGGGAAATTACTCACCTGAGGTCTCTCAGGAGCTCTTGGCAACACTAGTACTTGAATCTGGGTTCCAGAGCTCTTCCCCCAGAACTCCTGCACTTGCTTGCACACCCCCACACATCCACCCTGGCATACGCCACCGTCATCCCAGACTGTCTTGCTTTTCTCTGGCAGGCACTATCCTCTTGTCTAAGGAAAACTTCTCCTCTCCCCTTTAGATGATTCTCATCCTTGCCATTCTGTCCAGGAGAATAAAGTGCAAAAGAAATATGGCAGCAGGCCCAAAGGAAATCAGGCAACTGATCCTAAGAAAGGATCTCTCAGGAGTTAGGTTCTCAGTTGCATTTCTGTGTTGAGAGCGAACAGTTGGAGGGAGAAAAAACAGGCGTGTGGGGCTGGGGGTTAAGGCAAACGAGATGGGGAGAGAAAGGGAGCAATTGTGAGTGGGGAGCAGAAGGCAGAGGGGAGGTGGGGCAGTGGCGGTTTCTAGGGACTGAACCGCTGGGGGCCAGACTTGGAGAGTACTGTCAGTGGGGAGAAAGATGCCCCACCTACACACACACACCTACACACATGCACGCACACGCACACACACAGCTCCCCCAGGCCTCCCAATCTCAGGTGGGAAGAAATAAGCTATATTAGTCTTAGAGACAGGTGGGCCCATGGCCTTCTTTGCCAGGAGCGGGTTAGAAATGGCCCAGTTTCCCTGATCTGAGCCCCTAGAAAGACCCCAGGGAGAGAATGAGAGAGAGCCTCTCCCTCAACGCTAAAGAGCAGCGCCGTCGGCCCTCCCAGCCCTCCCCCCGTGGGAGCAGATGTCAAGAGGCCGCGCAGGGAGGAGAAACTCATACCCGCCCCTCACGCCCCACACCCGCATTGTCTTGTCTCAGGCCCAGAAAGAGGCACAGACAAGGAGTCTGCTGCAGAAAAGGCTATGCAGCCCCTCGCTCACCAGGCAGAGCAGCTCTAGACTAATGAATCTCAACTGATCTCGTCTGAAATCAGAAACGAGGGGACATGAATTCTCCCACGGGCTCCTCTGTGTGTGTGTGTGTGTGGCCAGCCCGGTTCAGACTTCTCTGCTGCTGTGAGTTCTTTCCCTCCCCACTCCCCTTGAAGATGGATATAACCTAATTTTTGTCTATTGTTCAGTAACCCCAGGGAATTCACTCACTAGGTTATTCCATGTGTCACAGTAATCACTACACGGTTTGGCCTCCAGGTTCTCGTCTCCAGGTAAAGAACATCTCCCTGCACGGGCAGGGAGAGGTCAGGCTTTGCTGGTTCTGACCGGCTCTATTCCCTCGTGGTGCAACATGTCCCGAAGTCAGACATGCGTGCCCGCTAGCAAGAGGGCCGGTGAGGAAACACATCTTGGCCCGGAGTCCTCTCATGCGTGTGTCAGCTTGCTTAGGACAGAACAGTTTATATTTGTTCTAAGTAAATATCTGACACTGTGAAGTTTAACAGATGCTGCAGATGAAATGCCCCCAACCTCTTCCCAGTGTTTAAAACAAGGCCTGGAAATGCATGCACATTTCTCTTGTATGGTTTATGCAAACTGCACTTGAGCGACTGAAGCAGAAACATGATCACGTGCAAAGAACAAGTGGTGCATTCTTCCCAGGCCTGGGGGGAGTTTTCTGTGGCGTGGTCGGAGGCCTGTGTCAAGCCAGGAGCCAAGAGTCACCTACGACAGCACCGGCTCTGCCTCCTCCCCCGCAGCTGACTCCCTGGACACCGCCGTCTTGCCCACACCAACTCCTCTTCCCGCCACCGCTGTCCCTGCACGCCCTCGTTCCAGGGATGCCCAGCTGGGGAGGGCTGGGGCTGGCAACCTCCCAGTTTGAGAGTCCAGGGAAACGGGAGCAGGGAGAATGGTGGGTAGCTCTGAACCTGGCTGTTTCAGGGAGACATCGCTCTGCCTTCATCTTCATCTTCAGAGCAAGACGCAGCCTAGACCCACCTGGAATCCTTCGATCCCTCACCAAAGGCAGGACTTGGATTTTGGTCCAAAAACTACACCTGCTCCGCCCCAGCCTCCTTCTCAGTTACCCTACCCCAACCCATGCCCCCTACCCCCCAAACTTGGGGAGACCGTGGACTGCCTAGAGCTCGTGAACTTTCATCGCTGGGATAGTCAGACAGAGGCGAGGTGACAGTGGGGTGGGGGGTTCGGTGTCATGGAAGGGGTGGCAGGAATCACAGAGCCTCAGAGTGGAAGAGGCCTTGAGGAAGTGGAGGGGGCTAACCTAGCAGGAGAGAGGCGCTCACATTTCCCGAGCGCCTATGATGTGCCAGGTACAGCGCCTCCCGCTGAATTCTTAGGACAACGGGTGAGGAAACTGAGGTTTAGGGAGTTGTATAACTTATCAGAGGTCACACAGCTAGCAAGAATAACTACAACCTTATTAGGATTTTATCATGTACTACACATCGTACTAAGCATCATATCTTACTCCATTTAATCCTCACAACAACCCTAGTAGAGCCCCATTTTACAGGTGAGGAAACTGAGGCTCAGAGAGGCTGAGTTACATTGCCAAAGTCACACAGCTACTACGTGATAAAGCTACTTGGTGATTTCAACCAGTTCTAGGTGGCCTCCAAAGCCCATGCTCTTGCCCCACCACTCCACAGGCCAGCTAAATAGCTGTTTATTCATGACCAAGTATATATGCAGCCCTACTTTGCGCCAGGCATTGTGTCAAGATCTTCAAAATGTGCCAGCCAACATTTCTCAAAACCTGCTGGATGCACAGCTCCGACCTGAGGGGAGGAGAATCAAATAACAACGACACAGCCCCCACCTGCCACAGGGAGGTGACCCTACCCTGGGCAGCAACCAGGTCTTTCCTGCTCCCCAGGAGCTTGATCTCCTCTTCTCTCCTCTGGGCTCTGCTTCTTGGCTGGGCTTCCTCCCAAGGCCAGCCCTGCAGGGCTGTATGTACCGGAGGCAGGCATCCTGGCTCTGCCACAGGCTCACTGGGTAACACGGGTGGGTGACTTTCCCTCTCTGGGCCTGCATCTCCTTAGCTGTGAGATGAGGGCGCTGGACCCAGTCATTTCCCCCTCCTTTCCAGCTCTGATGTACTACAGGTACCTTGTCTGGGTGGGGTCAGCCAGGCAGGGCTCTGGGCATATTGATGCCTGGAAGGGGTGCAGGGTGAGTGGGTGAGGGGCTGAGGAAGCTGCCCCACCCCCAGCTGTGGTTTCTGGTGGGGCCACCGTGGCAGCAGGTGGAGGGAAGTGTTTGTCACCCTTCCAACAAAGGCAGTAAAACAAAAGCCTCCCGGGGCACCATGGGAGCAGGCGGCATAGGCGCCAAAAATAAAACACACCTTTCCTTTGATGGGCACCAGCAGCTGCCGGGGGCCTGGCCCGGGGCTTGTGAGGAAATGGCTCAGATTTCGTGCCCCAGCGCGGGGGCGCGCACACACACACACACACACACCAGTCACACAATCAGCACACACACACACACACACAACGTAGCACACTCACTCACATACACGACCACTTCACGGGCCTGAGACCTGCGCAGTCACGTGGAGCCCTGCACCCAGAAGGCCCACGCTTGGTTTAACTCCTGGCTATCTCCATCTTGAAACTCTTCATAACTTTTGAATATGAGGTCCAGCATTTTCATTTTGTGCCAGTCCAGCAAGTTCTGTAGCCAGTCCTGCTGGCATCCATTCATAAATACATACATTCACAGTATGCTTAAGAAGCACACAGACATTTATAGACAAGAGTACATACACACAGAAGTACAAATATGTGCACACATACCCCACAGACAGCAAAAGTCCCTTCATCCCTCATGCACACTCACTGTAGCACACACATGACCCAGAGGCCATGGACACTCACAAGTAACATTCAGACACCTACAGCCCATTGGCACAGTTTGATTGACTTAACGTTGGGGAAGAGCAGAACAAAGCACAGGGGGAGGGCATGGTGAGGCGGAGAGGGAGAGAGACAGCAGGAAAAATGGAGAAAGGCAGGAACCGAGTCTCCAGGCAAGTTAGCCTGAGCAATGGTCCTATAAGAGTTTAGAAGATCTTAGACCCAAAGAAGTAAGAACAATGGCCCTGTCCTCCCCCAAAAACACACCCCTCCCTCAGCCCTGGAGGGACAGTCACCAGAGCCCCACCTCTCCTTCTCAGGCAAACCACTTAACTTCCCAGCCTCAGCCTCCTTCTCCGTGGGATGGGGATAACAATGGCCGCGTTGCAGGGCTGTGAGGGATGCATGGATTCTGTGGCCTTGCCTCCTGGATTCTCCCCGACGTTTAACATCTTGTCTCCTGGTCAGGCCAGGCCTTGCAATCTGATCCTTGGTTCAGAAACTCCAGACTCCCTCCTTAACAGCAGATGTTCAGACGTGTTTATTTCTCGTCTTCTCCTCCCCTCCTTCCCAGCCAGCTGCAAATATAGGAGGTGGAAACCATCCATCGCCCACCATCCTTTCAGAACCTTCACGTCCCTAGGCCCTTTTTGACCCCACCACATCCCCCCTCAAACCAAGCAGGACCTCAAGGCCTGGGATTTTTTCTTCCTCCTCTGCTTTCCACCCCAACCCTAACCTTCCCTGTTTAAAACTGTTCCAGGCTCTGGCCCTTCCCTGAGGGCCCAACAATCTGGTGAGGTGGTGCCAGACACCAAGGAGTTAATTGGGAAACAAACCAGCTCTAAGAGGTGTCTACCTCACCGTCATGCCCTGTGCCCATTACAGTCACCCATGTGGAGAGAGAAACGGCCACCAAAGTGGCCACCAACAGGACCCTTGATTTCACTAGAATTCTCACAAGGACATAGGTCCCTCAGATCCCCACACACACTCCCTCGATTAACTGAGAAGGAAACTGAGGCACTGAAGAGCGAATTGACTTGGGTGAAAGGTGGGGCCTGTGGTCCTTCTGATATGCAGCCCCTGTGAGACCAGATACAGGGCGGTCCTTCCCCACCGCCCCGTCTGTCCAGCACACAGCTGCTTCCCATTCCCCAGGCGGGTTGGAGTTCAGCCGGGGCGGGAGCTCTGGTCACCAGGTGCCCCTTGACGAGGAGGAAGAGGATCCGGTGCCAGACTCCCTCACCAGCTTCACCACTTACCATCTGTGTAACCTTGACAGGTGCCCTGTCTTCTCCAGCCTCAGTTTCCCCACATGAAAACAGGCGTGATGTTGTTTCAACAACTTTCCTAGAGCTGTCGGGACAATTCCGTTAAATGCAATAGCGGATGTAGGAGCTCTTTGTGACTCCAAAGTGATGCGAAAATAAACACTCTGCTTATGGGCTTGCTTAATATCTGAGAAATTAACAGAGAACAAAGACCTCTGTCACTTTGGTGTTGACCAGACCAGAAAAGCTCCAGCCTAGACAACAGTCTGTTGAAAGGGCAAAGGTAGACACCCTTCCCACAACGGTCACCGGAAAAATCCCCTCTCGTGTGGGCACCTGTCTTGACCAAATGTTTAGGGGTCATTTTCCCAGGAGATGTAGGAATTTGCTCCCTTGACACAGGAGAACAAAAGTCACTTGCTTAGTGGCAGAATGAAGGGAGGGCATGGCTGCACCTGTGTGCTCCCATATCATATGATCCCCACCAGGTCCCCATTAGGCCCCTTTCTGACCACAGCTCCTTCCAGGAAGGGAAGCTTCACACCAAACTTAGCAGGTACAGACCAACTCCTGATTGGCTGGCCCAGCCCAGTGCCTGTCACAGAACAGGTCAGAAAACGTTTGCGGAATAAGTGTATGAATGCTGAGTTTAGGGTCTTCCCAGGCCTTTGACTCATACATTTAAAATCTACCCAAAAACCCCTGCATTGCGGAAATTTGCCCAGGCAGACACGCCTCTCTGTGGGAAGAGCTGCTAGTCAAGACTAAAGGTAGGGGCACCTTCCAGACATGCCATCCTGGAAGAGGCCCAGACAGTAAAAAGACAACCTTGCCCTCCCATGTGCACCCCCCGCCCCCTCCAAGCACGAGATCCAGACTCTGACGCGTGCCCTCAGCAAACAGATGCCGTTTCCATGGGAACTGAAACCCCAGTTTGTTTTTCCCTCTGAGGCACTCTGTAATTTCCAGCACAGTCTATGCAACATCAGCATCAGAACCTCGAGGCGAGCTGCTCCTCCGAGTCTGCGTCCAGCGCAGGGCAACTCAGCTGACCGGGAGAGGTCACAACAAGGCTCCCCTCCCAGAAGGGCCTCCCGAGGCCCTGGGCACCAGCCCCTACCCGCTTTCCTGCTGCAAAGGGGTGCCCAGCAGAGGGGTGGAGCCAGAGATGAGTCCTTGAACCTCCCTGAGGGAGGCCTAGGGGGTTGGGGGGAGTAGCGGGGGGTGGACGGGGGCTCATTTCCAGTAAGAAGTGGGAGGGAAAGAAAAGGTCTCAGTCTGGCAGCCTGGGCCCCAGCGATGGGTAACAGATGATTTCTGGCTGCAGGGGGAGGGGAAATTGGGCTCTCAGCAGTTGGATCATCAGCCTCTATTGTCTGAGCCTCGAGGAAACAGCCACAGAAGCAAAAGCAGAGTGGTGATGGACTTGGGGAGCTGGGGGTGTGGGGCCAATTGGTGGACATGGCAATGGTGAACTTCAAGGACAGGATGAGAAGACGGTAGAGGGGCTGTCCTTGCCAGAGGATGCTCTGCTTTCTGTCCCCCATCCCATTCAAGCTTAGGGCCTGGGGAGGCAGGTCCTTTCCTGGTCAAGCCCTGAGATGACTGCAGCCTGGCCAGCACCTGACTGCAGCCTGCAAAAGACCCACAGCCAAAGGGCCCAGCTAAGCCCGCCGGGATCCCTGGCTCATGGCAGCTGCGGCCTCAGCCTCCTACCACCCACAGCAGCAACAGGGAAAGTTCCCTCTCCAGGCCCTCAGGGGAGCATGGGCCAGGCACCCTCAGGGGCCCCAGAAGGGGAGTCTGAGGCTGGGGCTGGAGTTTGGATGCCTTTGAACTAGGTCCTTGACCTCACTCTCTCTCTCAGAGCACCTTTGTCAGCAACATGGGGCGTAACAATACCGCCCACTCTCTCCCCTTCCAAGGGCCTTGTGGGCGAGGTGAGGAGACTGGTGTGAAAGTGTTCGGTGCCTGGAGCCTTGGTGTTGTTGTTATTATTACCTGCCGGGAGAGTTCCACTCCACCCTGGTTTAACCCCGGGCTCTCTGCACTTCCTACCCCTCCTGCGGAGCCCCCAGCCGTGAGACAGGGCCACTGCCTCTCCTCAGGCCCGGTTCCCAGTTCCCAGATTACTCAACAGCATCCACCAGGGAGGCTTCAGCCCCAGGCAGGCAGCCTAGGCCTCAAGGAAAGGCAGAGGAATGCAAAAGGGAAACAGGATGTGGCCGGCGATGTCCTCTCTCCAGATTGGCAGCTATTGCTGCTGCTTTCCGGGGACCCCATGGCCTGCGGAGCCAAGCGGTGGAGACCCAGTGGCCCCAGACCCCAGCCCTCAGCCTCCTGCCCTCCACCAGTCAGTGCTTGGAGGTCACAGCAGCTCAGGCCCCCTCCCCACTGCACCATGTGGTTAACGACAACAGTCAAACCACTGACCTGATTTTCTGCAAAAAGGAAAAGATAATAGAGCACTTGCACATGGGTGGTGACACACGCACACACACAGGCACAAGTACACACACAGACACGCGTATGCACACAGGCACACACAGTCACATGCACACACACACACGCATATTAGAAATTTTCTCTAACTCCTTGACAGGAACCCAGCCCTGAGAGAGAGGGGGAGGCTGAAGCTTCTGCACAAGGAGCTTCCTGGGGTACAAAGCTTGGTGTTTACCTGCCGTGAGAGGCCTGAGTTCCTGGAGCCCTCCTGCATGAGCACAGCCAGTTTGACTTGCCTCCCCTGCTGGGGGACAGGGCCTCCAACACCATCTGAGGGTCTTGAGGTGTCTGCTTTCCCGCTGGGGCCATATGCTCCAGCAGGTGGGGCTGTGTGCCAAGCCTCTGCAGATGCCACAGCTCTGGCATTGTGCTAGGCCCCGACAAAAGAATTCATAAGACCTTCAACCCCTAAAAGGGCCTGAGAGGTCCTGGCTGGAAATGTTTGCCAAACAAACAAATGGCTCCCATCGCTGCACTCTCCCTAAACCTAGGGTCCCGTAGGCCTCAAAAATATCCTGGGGCCAGATTCTACCACTCATAAGTGATTAGGTTTCATCCCTGTGAGTTCTTACCAATGGTTAACTATTCTTATTAATCACCATCGAAGGGCAGCCACCTTCCTTTGCCCACCTGGGAAAGCACCCAGAGGAGCAGCTGACTGGATGAACTCAGCACTCTGGCCACCTATCAACATGTGGTCTTAGAGACGGACAGTGTCAGAGCGGGAAGGAACACCAGAGGTCACAGGCCAGCCCATGAGGGACATGCCTGAGGCCCGGAAAGTCCTCAGCTCCCAGTTATCCACCCTTGCTACTCAAGCGTGGTTCTGAACCAGCAGCACCACAGCACCTGAGAGATTATGAGAAATGCAGAGGCTCGGGCCCCAGACCTTTGGAATGAGAATCTGCATTTTGACCAGATCCCAATTGACTCTGAGCCCAATAAGGTTGAGAGGTGCTGCTCCCCCACACTGGGCTCAGCCCAGGCCTAGGCCTCCTGGGAGCTATATTCTACCCAAAGAGCTACTCAGCTACACCCAAGAGAGGCTGCAGCCAGCCCACCTCAGGCACCACTGCCTTCCTTCTCCAGCCAAAAGACTCAGATGAGGTTGACATGGTCATAACCACAGAGGGTCCTAGCTGCCTGCTTTGAAGATGGCCAGCCTCCTCCTGGGCATGAAGAAGCTCCATGTCCTACCCTGCCTCCCACTCTACCTCCTCTCTACCTTCCAGACATTTCCCTTCTTGAAGTTAGGGGCAGTGGTAGCAGTAGGCCACATGCAAGGTCTCATCTAGTCTGACCTAAACTTTTAAGGCCTTTTGGCTCACCCACTCTTCAGCAGCTGATAGTCACAAAGGTGACCCATTTCTCCAGTTGTGTCTGCCCTTGACCTTTGGATTGTGTACCCCTGTTAGCCCTATTCCAGATCCTCCCGGTTGGCTCCCCAGCCCCAGACTAAAGTCGAAACTTGGGCCTCCACTGCCCACAGGCAAGCAGCACTCCAGATGAGCCCCAGCCGGCTTCAGAGAGGCGAGTTGTGTTGGTAAGAAGGCAGTTTGGCTGAACCAGGAAGCCAGTAACAGCTATCAACACCCCTAGGGTGTGAATATCATTGATTCATTTCTTGCTATTAACATCATGTGAATTAGCTACTGGCTCTTTTTCACTTGGCTGGCAGAGAGCGGGATGGGACATGCGGACTGCTAAGTTTTGATAGAAGATGCTGGCCTCAGAGAGGGGAAAGCACAGGTCCAGCTGGTTTCCACCATTCCGGCCCTACTCCAGCTAGCCACTCCCGCTTATCTCTCGGCTTCACTTGGATCCTAGAGCAAGGGAGGCAGGAGGAGACTCCACCCCAGAGGTCTGTGCCTGGGAGTGAAATCACCAGTTTCCTGTTTTTCCCTGTGTCCTGGACTGGGATTTTGAGGGGTTCCATGAGGAAGGGGGCTGCCTCCACCTACTCAAGGGTGTCCCATCACAGAGCTCTGCCTGCAAGGCAGCCATCATATTCCCCAGTATGGAAGGAAGGAAGGGAGCGGGAAACTGACATTTAAGAGGCTCCTAATATGTGTTGATCACTGTTCTGTGTAACTGTTAGCTCACTTGTCACAACTACACTGTGAGTTGGTACTGTTATTATTCCCATTTTACAGTCAAGGAAACTGAGGCCGTAAGAGGTTAATAATGCACACAAAGTCACAGCTAATAAGTGGCAGAGCCAGGATTAGAACCAAGATCTGTCTGATTTCCCCACTACCGGCCAGGTCCAGAGAGGTGAGGCCACGAGACCATTTGCTCTCACTCTGAGACCAGCCAAAGGAGGTGGGCAGCTCAAATGCCTCCCCCCTCATGGACTTCGGAAAAAAACTGGCAAAATGAGCCCCCGTCCTGAAGGCTCATCCACACTCTCTCTCCTCCTGGAGAAAATTAACAAAAGGAAAGGGAGATGGCAAGCCAGCCCATCTAGCTCCTGCTGGGACCTGGATTTCTGCCCCTTTCTTGGATCCAGTGGCTGTGCCAGCATGGGCATAGGGCCCAAAGACCCTGGCCCCACATGCAGTCTCATTCCCAGGAGACCACAAGCTCCGGTGCTGTGGAGCTCCTACTGGCCTGATGTGACTATGGCCAGAATGGCACAGACCCCAGGGCCCTAACCATCCTACCAGGTAGGCAGGAGGGCAGGTGAAGGAGACAACTAAGCTTGGGAAGAGGGCTGGGCTTACAGCTGCGAACTGCTTTCCCCAGCCAGGACAGGCACAAGAGGAAAAGGAACAAGGACGGCCTCTCCAGGCTGAGCTGTCAGCAGCACTGAATATCTGATCCTCTCCCCCTGCCCCACCCATGCCAATCCCAATATTTATGAAACTAATATTTATTGAAGTAAGCCAGGGTGGTTGTCTCATTTTCCCGTGAGTAATAGGTACTATTATCCCATGTCACTTTGAGGAAACTGAGGCCCAGAGGGGTTTACCAATGCACCCAAAGTCCCTCAGCTGGTAGGTGCTGAGGCTGAGAGGCAAGCCCAGGCCTCTCTGGTTCTCTTTCCTCTCTGGCCTGATACTTCCTCCAGAACAGCAGTCCTTTAAAAGTGAGCCTGACAATTCTTGACACCAGAAACACAGCCTCCTGATCCCAAGTCCTCGGCCCCGTGAGTGTGGTCAGTGCTGCTCTGGGCCTGACTTCCACACTGAGGGCTGGAAGATGTCACAACAGGGCAAAGGCAGCTGAGAAGGTGTGTTCCCCATAAAGCATAGGCTGCCAGTTACCTTATCATCCTTCCTCTGCTCAGAAACCTTGTAAGGCTCCCGATTGCCAGCTCAATGAAACAAACTTCCCATACAAGCCCTCCTCCAACTAACCCCAACTACCTCCCAGCCTCAGCACCCCCATGACTTCCCGACACTCCTTTTGTTTCAGCTAAACTGGACTGGTCTACGTCCCCCGATGAGGCCTGCATTTCCCTTCCTCTCTTCCTTTGCACATGTTCTTTCTTCCCCCCTGAAATCTCGCCCAACCATCTTCACCTGTCAGAATCCTATGTCTCCTTTGGTGACCCATTACCAAAGCCACCTCCTCCACGTAATGTTTTAAGGGGAACTCTCCTTCTTTCAGTTCCCTGGGGGTCTACTTCACAGGGTTTATGGTTATCTAAAGAATATCTTGGGACCAGCCCCATGGCCTAGTGGTTAAATACTGCACACGCCACTTCAGCAGCCTGGATATGGATCCCAGGCATAGACCTACACAACCCGCCGGCGGCCATGCTGTGGTGGCATCCCACATACAAAGTAGAGGAAGATTGGCACAGGTGTTAGCTGAGGGTGAATCTTCCTCAAGCAAAAAGAAGATTGGCAACAGATGTTAGCTCAGGCCGAATCTTCCTCAGCACCCCCCCCCACCAAAAAAGAATATCTCGTTCCCCCAGTCTATTATGAGCTCCTGGTGCAGAGTCTTGTCTTGTTTCTCAGTGTATCATCCCAGGTACCCGGCACTGTGCTGAGCATATGGCAGGTGCCCTGCAGGCCTGGGTGTGAGTTGAATTGCCACAGCACGTCTCTGGAGGCAGGTCTTGCACGTAGAGGGCTGGGGTGGCTCAAAACAAGGCTCGGATTTCCTAGGGTACAGGGTGTTCTTGAGCAAGACTCTGCCCCTCTTCGAGGGTAGTTAGAGGTGCCAGCTCTGTCACCAGGAATCATGAGAAATGTGGGAACGGCAAGCAGAGCCAAGGAATGTCCCACCCACAGCATCTGGAGCCGCTTCCTTCCTGGAAGGAGAACAAAGTGGAAAGAGGAGATAAAACTTCTCCCTACATGGAGAGCGTAGAGGACTGGCCCCCAATGGGCAGACCTCCGAGAAAGGAGGCTGCCAGGTGACAACTGGGAGTCCTGGGGGCCCCGGGGAGAAGGATGGAGGGAGGGGTCAAAGATCCCTTCCCTTCCCCCTTCTCCTCTCCACTGTGAAGCCCAGACTTTCCTCCCCACCTCCTTTCTCTCTCTCCTTCCTCACCTCCTCCTCCCGCTTCTTTCCCTCCTTTATCTCCAGGACCACCTCCTCCCCAGACTCCATTGCAGAAAGACCATACATGACTTATGACTCCGAATTTCCACCCCCTTATCTTGACATTCCAGACCTTCCCTGTGGGCTGCCAGCACACCTCTCCACCCTTCCCGCCTCTGACTCTCCCCCTCCCTGAGCCTTCCCGCCTCTTGACTGTTCATGTGATTCCCTCAGCCTGCAGTGACCTTCCCGCCCTGCTCTCTCCATCTCACCCTGTGGAAGTCCTGCCTCTCTTTCAAGGTCCCCTCAGATCCCACTCTCCGACCCCTGGTCAGAATACATCACACCCTTTCCTGGGCTCCCACTGTGCTTTCACCTGGTATTTCCTGAGACCATTACAGGAGCAAGAAACACACTTCTGTTGTCTCTAAGCCGTTACACATTCTTGGGCCTATTTGTTAACCAGTTAGCCTATCCTGACCAATACAAGGAGCTACCAATTTCCTGAGTGTTCACCGTATGCCAGAAACCATATTCAGTGCTTTTACATGCACTATCTCGGTTGATCCTCACGGCACTTCCATGAGGGAGCTACTATGTCCCCATTTTAGAGATGAGAAAACTGAGGCTTAGAAAGGTTAAGCAACTTGGCCGAAGTTACCCAGTTAATAAGCTGCATTCCCAGAAGCAGAGTGCAGAGCCACCTATGGTGAGTCTGATACGCATCTGATGTCCTTCCCCAGATCATCACTGGGAAGGTCAGAGTGGTGTTCTCATCACATCTGTCCCTCCTGCAGGGACAAGTGTCTGACCTCGTAGATATTTTTTAAGGTAATTGCTTTTTAGCTCCCATTTTCTGAAAGCCTTCTAGGTCCTACACAGAGTGGGTGTCACTGTACATCTGTCTGTTTTAATCCTCACAGAAACCCTGCCAGATGGGTGTTTACTTTGCTGACCTGGAGCAGGCTCTGGAAAGCAAGGTGACCTGCCCAAGCAGCCCTGTGTGGAAGGAGCTGGGTCTGTGGAGCCCTCACCTCCTTCAGCCCCAGGGAGAATGTCTCCCCTCCCTTCCACCCTCCCTTGTCAGCTCACTGGTGAGCCGGAAGGTAGCTGGAGTTTCTAGCAGGGCAGTGTGGGAATGGAGGAGCACATGTGTGTGTATGCACGTGCATGCGCCTGTGGGTGTGGGTGGGTGTGCACACACGCACACACGTGTCCCACGTGAGTATATCAATGTTTCACTGCTTTTCATCACTCAGTCTGGTTTTCATTTCTTCAGGGAAGGGGGTGGAGTATGACAAAAGAGTGCAGGGAAAGAGCATTCCTCAGGCTGAGGGAATAAAAGGTCAGAAAACATCAACTGTAGGTAACACGGCCAACCCACTGGCTTGACCCAGGAGGAAACAGGCCCAAAGAAAGGGACTTGCTCAGTGTTGGGGTTAAAACCTGCACTTTTTTTTTTTTTAGGAAGATTAGCCCTGAGCTAACTATTGCCAATCCTCCTCTTTTTGCTGAGGAAGCCTGGCCCTGAGCTAACATCCGTGCCCATCTTCCTCTACTTTCTATGTGGGATGCCTACCACAGCACGGCTTGCCAAGCGGTGCCATGTCCACACCTGGGATCCGAACTGGTGAACCCCAGGCCACCGAAGCAGAACATGTGCATTTAACCACTGCGCCACCGGGCCAGCCCCTAAGCCTGCACTTCTGAAACCCCACCAGTGCTCTTTATACCAACCCGTCTGCCCAAAGTTGAGGGAGGCTAGAGTAACCAGTTTCATGGATCAGCTCAGGTGTCACCTCCTCCAGGCAGCCTTCCTCAGCATCTCTACCTCTCCCCTGTACTGCAATGGTTTCCTCACTTGTCTGTGTAGGGGAGGAAGACATTTCCTCTACCCTCTCTGGGTTCTTCTGGCCGGAGAACGAATTAAAAAACTCATGAGACAGAATAGCAGGAGAAAATTAAACAAAGCTTTATAAGATGTATACATGGGAGAGGCCCAGGCAAGCTGAGCAACTCGCCAAAATGGCTGAAGCCCCCACCTTAAATATCATATCCAGCTAAAGACAAAGGAGGATGTTGGGGGTGGGGGAAGTCAGTTACAGGAGGTTACCAGAAACAGGAATAAGATTAGTATGCAGATTTAAGTCCTTGCATTCTGTATTGATAGGAGTTTCTAAAGATAAGGTCATCCTCATTCTTCCTGGTACAGAGAGGGAAGCATCTTTACAGATGGAGATTTCCTTTACTGTGTAAATGTCTCCTAACAAAGGGTAAGTAAATTCTACTTTTCAGTTGCTTTCCTGTCTGCAAAGTAACCAGCCCTAAATCCTCATGCCAAAGAGACATATCTTGGGGGCCAATTCCAGGCCCCCATATCTGTCTCACCCAGGTGACTGGGAGAGGACAGAAACAGATTCTGTCTTTATCACTGCTGCCTCCCCAGACCTCAGAGCCCTGACACATAGTACACACGATAAATATCTATGGAACTGAATGTGCAAAACAGTGAGGATAAACCGAGTGATTATAATGCTATTATACACAATAACGGCCTCACATCAGCACAGTGCTTTATTTCTCAAACCACATAGTCTCAGCTGAACTCCATGAGACCCCTGTGATAAGAAGAGCAGCATCAAGTGTACACACACATGCATGTGTACACACACGCAAACCAGCACACGCAGCTCCCATCCGTGCACGTGCACGTGTGTAAGTGTATATAGATATATAGATCCATCCTCTTCCTAGCCAGTGAGGAGGATGGCATGATGTGCTATTTCCTGTTTTATCTGCAGAAACAAGGACTCCCCAACCCCAAAACACACAAACACACCTGGTCTCTCACAAGTACAAGACTGTTTTTCACCTTTAGCAGAAGGAGAGCAAAAGAAAGCCAGCTGTCCACAAGGGGGCATCCAGAGACCATCCGACTCAAGGCCTCAAAGCCAAGACAACTACTGATTTGGCCTCAGAGAGACCAAACTGGGGAGCCTGGATGGGGTCTTGTGCAGAAGCCAAGAGGAAGAGATGGTCAGCCACCGGGGAAACAGAACCAAGAGACTGAAACTGGGGCTCAATCACTAAATAGTAGAAAAAGTAATAATGATCACTTTCAATTTGCGTTCAATGTTTTACCCTGTGCTGGTCCTATGTGCTGATCTAATCACTTAACATGTAGTAATCCATCTACTCCTCATCTCACCTCTGTGAGGTTCAGTATTACTATAGCTCCTGTTTTACAGAGGACAAAACAAATGTCTCAGAAAGATTGAGCAACAAAGCCAGAATTTGAACTAAGGACCTGTTGTCCATATTTGATGCTTTCAACTGCTCACTCTGCCCCCTTGCCATTAGACCTTCAGACCTCCAACTTCTCAGCCCAGGACCTGCACTGGACTCTACTCCCCTTGTCTCAGCCCTTTCAGGTAGTTTTTGAAGGGCCTGGAAGCTGATCTCCTAGGAGTGAATAACTTGTTGCCCTGAAGCTACCCGCTCCCCTCTAAATCATTGAGGTTGGGTTGGCATAGCTCCTTTAAAAGCAATAAAGCAATTCCTAGCAACACCCATAAAGCTGCTCCTCTCTCTTTGACCCAATAATCTAATTCCTGGGAGTTTACTGTAAGGAAATAATTCAAATGGAAGCCAAGTATTATCTGCATAAATGCGTGCACTGGTCTTTCTTTAAAGGTCAAAAACTGGGAACCAGACTAGGGAAGTGGTTTAGTAACTGGGACATCAACACAATGGGCAGTCAGGCCTGGAAAAACCACAGCTGTATGACTGTCGGGAATGGGGAAAATGCTTTCACTACACAATGTGTCACCATCATACTCCCACCCAACTAGCTAATTCAACTAATCATGATGATCAAAGACAGAGAGAGAGAGAAATCTCTCTGTTCATGTTCAAAATAGGTTCTCAGCCTCCACCGCCCCAAAGAAATGGAAGAGAAGCTGAAATGCTGCAAAAACAATATCAAACTAAATAATTCTTGGCTTTTGAGTTTCCAAGGCCCAGGTCCTGATGATCTATAGGATTTTCTGAGAGTGATTTTTTTTATTGGTTCTTGGTGATTTTCACTTTTCACACTATACTGACCGTTAAGTGATACAATTCTTGATATTAAATTCTGTGAAGATAACCGGTGTGGTTTCTGTTTTCTCACTAGACTCTGACAGACACAGACCATGGACCCTGATGTATGGTATCTCCCCCATACCAATAGTGACAAAAGAAGACATCCAAATTAGTGAATATATATGTTCTGATGGTGACAGGCGGGACTGGCCTTTTCCAAATCATACTTTGTGTTAGTTACCTATTGCTGCAAATTACCCTAAAGTTTAAGCGTTTTAAAACAACTTTTATTATCTCACAGTTTCTGAAGGTCATGGATCCAGGTGCAACTTAGCTGAGTCCTCTATTTCAGGCTCTTTCACAGGCTGCAATCAAGGCATTGTCCGTGGCTGTAGTCATCTCAAGGCCTGACTGAGGAAGGATTCACTTCCAAGCTCCCTCAGGTGGTTGTTGGCAGATTCAGTTCCTCGTGAGCTGTTGGACTGAAAGCCTCGATTTCCTCCTCACTGCCCACTGGCCAGAGGCCACCCTCCGTGCCTTGGCACATGGGCTTCTCCATAGGGCAGCTCCCAACACGGCCGCTGGCTTCATCAGAGCAAATAAGAGAAACAAGTCATGGACAGGGAGTGCAAGCAAGATGAAAGTCACAGCCTTTAATAGCCCAATCACAAAAGTAACATTCTCTCACTTTTGCCATATTTTGTTCATTAGACGCAAGTCACTGGGTCCAGCCCACACTCAGAGGGAAGGGACCACACGAGAACACATGGTATGCCTACTACATACTTGAACACTTAGAGTGTCTTTTCAATAACAGAAACAGCATTTTACAATGTTACTTGTCTAATATGGAGATTTTCTAAATCGGTTGGGGAACTCCCACACCCGTTTCTCACAAGCCACAGTCCCCCTGTCCCCTCCGCCCGTGAAGCTAACATCTACGGCATCATGGCATCTCATTCCCACCAGACTTAGCAGAAAGCCCCAGCTAGGTGAGTGAGTGCCAGACTGTGGGGAGGGAGCAGCTGTTTGAGCATGAGCG
This sequence comes from Equus asinus, assembly GCF_041296235.1. NCBI lineage: Eukaryota > Metazoa > Chordata > Mammalia > Perissodactyla > Equidae > Equus > Equus asinus. The sequence continues at coordinate 40,164,015 of NC_091802.1, read as the reverse complement.
CAACATAGACACTTCCAGAAGCCAAGTGTCAGAGGAGGGAGGGAACCCATCACCCACCTATTAAAAAGGCTCACATGGTCCCTGCCTCAAGGGCACTCTCATTGCTTTTTCTTTTCATTCTCATTGCTTTTTTTTCTTAACCGGACCAACAAGGCCTAGCCAGATGTGGCTCATCTACTCTCTCCAGGCTCATTCAAGGCTTTCTTCTCAGCTGTCCACACTCAACCACACCCCACCGCGGCCTTTCTCTCCTCATTGCATTTGGCTGTGCTCTTTCCTCCGCTGGACCCTCAGCTCTGCCCCCAAAGCTTCACCTGCCTAACTCCTACTGAGCCTTCAGCCTCAGCATGGACCCTACCTCCTTGCAGAGGCCTTCCCTGAGCCTCCAGACTAGGCCAGGTCCCCTCCCTGGAGATTTCTGATTTCGGCCAGGAGTAGCATTTCCAACAAGCCCCCAAGTGATTTTTTAAAAAGTAGAAGTTTGGAAGACTCTGCACACTGCTGCCCGGGGCTCTCACAGCGCTCTTCATTCTCCCGTCTCACTGGGCACACCTGGAACTGATTAGTTACCTCCCTAATGGCTGGGTCCACATCTGTCTCATCCAAGCCCAGTGGAGGTGAGTGGGGAAGGGAGAGGGCAGGCTGAAGAGAGATGGACATGAACTGCTGGTGTAAAGGTGGGGCTGAGCAAATGAGCACATTGCTTCTGGTGTAGGTGGGCAAGAGGCTCAGCTTGGTTCTGGAGGAGGCAGAGGCTACAGGACATCCAGGTTCCACTGAGAACAATCAGGATGCTGGGGAGAGTCAGAGATCCAGAACTAGGAGAGATCTTCCAAAGCTCCTGCAGAAAACCAGGATCTCTGGGCTCCTTCAGGTGGGTTGTCCTTAGCCCCACTGTTTGGGATGACAACTGGGAAGCCTGAGGTTTAGGGTTGCCAGATTTAGCAAATAAAAATACAGATGGCTACAAATAAAAATACAGCTGTTAAACTTGAATTTGAGATAAGCAACAAATAATTTTTTAGAATAGATAGGTTCCATGTATGACACGGGCATCTTGTATTTAACCTGGCAACCCTGCCAAGGTGTGAGTTGAGGCTGAGGCAGCAAGGCTGGGGTCCATGATTGCTCCAAGGGGTTTCTAGAGAAAGAACACATCCTAGGGCTCCCCCTCCAAACAGGCCAGGCCCCAGCCGTACTGCTCAGAAAACGGCAGGAGTCATCACTGTCATAATAACTCAACATTGGACGCCACCCAAACATCCTTCAAGAGGAGTGTGTTCGTTTCCTAGGGCTGCTGTAACCAATACTGCAGACTGAGGGGCTTAAAACAGCAGACACTCATTGTCTCACAATCCTGGAGGCTAGAAGTCCAAAATCAAGGTGTCAGCAGGGCCACGCTGGCTCCGAGGCCCCGGGTAGCATCCTTCCTTGCCTCTTCCTAGCTTCCAGTGGTGGCCGTCAATCCCTGGCATTCCTTGTCTTGTATGTGCATCACTCCAGTCTCTGCCTCTTCCATCACGTGGGCTCCTCCCTGTGTCTCTGTCTCTTGTCTTCTTATAAGGACACCAGTCATATTGATGAGGGCTCCTCTTAATCAAAAATGACCTCATCTGAACTTGATTACATCTCGAAAATTCTATTGCCAAAAAGGTCACATTCCCAGGTACCAGAGATTAGGGCTTCGACATATCTTTCGGAGACACACAATTCAACCCATAACAAGGGGAATAGGTACATTAGGAATCAAGACAAGAAAGGATGTCCATTATGGATTTTTTGAGTAAAAAAAACAAGGTGCAAGAGAAAGCCATACACAGTATGATCCTTGTTTTGATCTTTTTAAAAAATCCTATATATAAGCCTTTGTGTGTGATTATTACTTACTCATTAATTCAGCCAACAAACATTTCCTGGGCACCCAGCAGGGATACAGCCATGATTGAGGCAGACCCCATCCCTGCCCTCCTAGAGCCTACAATTCAGCACGTGGCTTGCTGGGAGGATACACGTCCACCCATTGTTTCTATTTCCAAGTGAGTTTGGAGGGGGAAAGGGAAAGACGTTTTGTTTTTCATTTATTTTTTTCTGTTTTGCTTGACTTTTCATAACAAGCATGTTATTAATTTGTAATTTTTTAAGAACATTTGATCTTTTTTTTTTGAATCCAGCCCTTTGCAGACTTCTCTGATAAGTCTGCCTGAGCACAGTGGTCCTGACACAGCTGCATGATGAGTGGCACCGCTTTGTGAGGCTGTTGGACTAGCGAGGCTTTCCCTGAGTGTGGGTAAGCGAGGACTAGCAGGAACGTTGTACCCAAGCCAATTGCTCACTTATTAAAATTTTGTTGATTAAAGGAGCAAAATGCTTATAATTATGCATTCATTTTTGTGTTTATTTGATGTCTGTCTCTCCTACTAGACTCTAAACTACAAGATGATAGGGCTATATTTGTTTTGTACAACATTGTATAACCAGTCTCCAGCATAGCACTCGACACACAGTAAGTACTCAATAAAACTGTGTTGAATGAATGAAAGAATATCAAAGCTTGGGTTGGCTCCTATCCATTATCTAGTCTAAACCACTCATTTTATAACTGATAAAATTGGAGCCCAGAAAAGTCAAGTCACAGAGCAAGTTAGTGGCAGCTAAGCCTAGAAGAGCATACGGCGCTCAATCCAGGCTCTTACCTTCAAAAAAACAAATAATGTAACACATTTTTATGGTGAGATCAAAAGACATATAACCAATTAAGCATAGAGAAGTACTGTCTAATAATTGCCAAAATTTTAAACCGCTGTTTTCATCTAACCACGGCTTTTCCCACTGGGGCTAAGTATTCAACAGATGTTGGGGTTTGTGGGTGCTGGTTAATCACATCCTCGCTTCTCCAAGTTCTGATCCAATTGAGAAATAGTCACAGGAGACAAGTAGGGATTAAAATATCAGCTTTATTGCTGGTCCAGATGGATTGGAGGATGTGGCTTAGACCCAAGGCCCAAATGGGCTTCCTTTTCCTTCTCCCCTGACTTGAACTTACCCACCCACTCGCAGCAGAACAGCTGGACTATTGAAGTCCTCCCAAGCGGGGACTGGGCTTGCCCTGGTGCTCATTGCCTGGAGGAGGCAGGAGCAGAGAGAGCACACGCTGCTCGTGGTTAGGTCAGTCCCAGAGAGAGAGCCAGGAACAGCCTGAGCAATGCACACTTAATACCTTTTCCCAACCCCACCAACCCAAGAGGTCACTCCTCCTCTCACAGTGAGGAACCAGGGAGGGGATGCCAAGAAAGTCGAAAGGTTTCTTCCCAATTCTTCCAAGAGGATGTAAGTTCCTGTTTTAAGGACTGATAGGAGAATGGGGAGAGGAGAAAATTGTCCCCCTTAATGACAATTCACTCAGAACCTTTTCATAGAATCTAAAACCCTCTGTGTTCCAGGAAGCAGCTCTGAGGTTAAAGCTTGTGTCAATTGAAGGTGAATTCGCTGCAAAACAAAACAAAACAAAACAAAAACTGGGGGCCCACCCGGTGGCGCAGAGGTTAAGTGCGCACCTTCTGCTTCTCAGTGGCCCGGGGTTCGCTGGTTCGGATCCCGGGTGTGAACACTTGGCACCGGCACCGGCACCGCTTGGCAAAAGCCATGCTGTGGTAGGCATCCCACATATAAAGTGGAGGAGGATGATCATGGCTGTTAGCTCAGGGCCAGTCTTTCTCAGCAAAAAGAGGAGGATTGGCACTAGTTAGATCAGAGCTAATCTTCCTCAAAAAAAAAAAAAATGAACAGTTGGTAACTTAAACTAATAAGGGATATATTTTTCTTATAGAACAGGAAATGCAGAGGAAGGCTGTCCTAGGGTGATGAGCCACTCCGTGATGCCGCCTGGGACTAGAGCTCATTCTGTCTTTCTGCTACACCATCTTTAGAAGGTGGTTTCTGTCCTCATGCTCACAGGATTTCTTCTCCACCTCTAGGCATCCAATCTGTATTTCAGGCAGGAGGAAGAGAGGAGGGCAAAGGGACAGATAAATCTGTCCCTTTTATCAGGAAAATAACAGCTTTTCTGGAAACCCCATTCAGTACATGTGTGTTTTCTCATTGGCCAGAACTGTGTCACGTGCCCCACCTCTCTGCAAGGGGGCCTATGAAATTTGATTTCTGACTTGGCAAAACTGGATTCTTTCAAATAAAAGAAAAATAAGAATGAAGATCGGATAGCAGAATGACCTGCCACAAAGGTCACAAAACAGTGATGAAAGACAACATGGAAAATATTGTCAAATAATTGCTTTTAAAAAAAGATCTAAATGGGTTGGGTTTGGGTTTTTTTGGCAAACATTCAAGAAAGAGATTATTCCCTGTGCAAACGCTTCCAGAGCATAAAAAGACGGAGAACTTAGTGCATTTTACAGAGCTGACAAAAACCCTGGTATCAAAACCTATCAAAGAGAAAACACATACTAAATAAACAAATTAATTAAACTACACACCAAGCTAACTTGCAAGCTGACAAAAATTCCGTCTTCTCCCCTTTCTTGGTCTCTCCCTCGTCTTATTGCAGCACACCCTAAAATACCTCCCTACAGAAGAGTATGTAGGAAGTAATCTTTCTTAGTCCTTACGTGTCTACAGATGTCTTTGATCAGCCCTGGTTGCTAATAGACAGTTTACTTGGGTATTGAAGTCATTTTTCCTCAGAATTTTGAAGCTATGGTTCCATTGTCCTTTGGCATCCAGCACAGCTGGTGAGAAATCTGGTGCCTTCTGGTTTTCCTTTGTTCGTAGGTGACATTTTTCTCTCTCCGGGAACTTTTAGGAGATGTCTTCTCATATTCTTGGGTATTCTGAAATTTCAAAATCTTGTGTGTTCTTTATGCTGGGGGTTTGATGAGCTCTGTTGGTCTCGAGACTTGAGTCTTTTTGGTTTAGGAAATTCTGTTCACTTATTTATTTGAAAATTCTCTCCCGGCTTTCTCTCTTCTCCCTGAAATACTTATTAATCAAGCATGGATCTCTTGCATTCTTTTTTTCAGTCACTTATCTTTTCTCTAATAAAATTCTGTTTCTTTCCTCTTTTGCTTTATTTTCTGAGAGATTAGCTTGACCCTAACTTTCAACAGTTCCACAGAATTTTGGTTATATTATGTGGGGGGCTTTATGTTCTCGAATTGTTCCTTTTCCATAGCACTACTCATGTTTTACAGATACAGTGTCTCCTTGAATTCTCTTTTTAAGTTCTCTCCTACCTATAAATTGTCTCTGTCTCCTCAGACATTTTATTTTCAGTTTGTTTATCTTCGTCTCTCTATTTCACATTTCAGGTTTCCTCAAATAGCTCCTGGCTTATGGTTGTCCATTCATATTTCAGAATGAAGCAGTAGAAGAGTTTCCTGGAAGCTTTGTGTACATGGATAAGAGGAGATGAATGGCAGGCTTTGTTCCAGCGTGAGCTGGTCTTTACGGTTTGGGACTTCTAAATGTCAGCCTGCACTGTGCTTTATTCTAGCATGCCGCCTTAAAACCCAGCTCTCCCAGTCTTCCTCAGACAATTTAATTTCTTTAAAGACCCTCCATTTTAGGGGGGAGGAGCAATATGAGGGGTGTAGAGCAAACACCTGCTGAGCACTCAGCAGACCAGGGTCAGGGGGGGTTAATGGTCCCACTCATTGAATTTCAGTTAAGCCCCTATTTTCAGCCACACGTCCCCTTCCCATTCTCCACCGTACCCAGCATATCCAAGTCCCAAGCTTCTTCAGGCTTCCATGGGCAGGGCAGCTCCCTCCTTGGCTGCAGACCCTGCCATGTGCATTCCAGACTGCAGCTTCCTCTGTCCTTCTTCCTCAGTCACCACTCCTCCATCAAACCGCTCCTCCAGAAATCTGTTAAGATTTCTCTTGTCTGTGGATGCCTCCACCCCTCCTCCAACTCTCTTCTTTGGAAAGATTTATATGTTTATTATTTATTCCTAAGACATTTGTGGAGGAAGAGGAGATAAGCTCATGTGCATGTAGTCAGCCACCATGGCTGGAAATCCCACCTGCCTTGTAATGGAGGGTAGTGGGCGTGGGAGTTTGTTCTCTTTTACGGTTTTACACGGATAGACCTGAACAGGCTGTGCAGGCCTTCTAATCGATGACACGTTGTACAATTTTACAAGAAATTCAAAAATATGCACAGAGATGGGAGGAAAACTCTTTTTTATTACATAACACATTTGAGTGTATGTTGACCAAAATATATTTTAAATATGAAACTGAAATCAGACATGTCCTTAAAGCGCCTCCTCAGAATCCTAAAAGTTTCATAGAATATACTCAAGAAACCACTGGCCTAGTAGAAAAAGCATGGAATTTGGAGTCAGACAACCCTGATTCGGATCCTGGCTCAATCTCCAAATGTTAGTTCCCTCATCAGTAGTGACCTCCTTTGATTACTGGGAGGATTAAATGAGATAGTACACATGCAAGGAAACTGGTGATTAAATAAGTTCAGTAAATGCTCATTACTATTCCTCCCCCTGCTTCATACTTAACTACTCACCATGCCCCACTTTGTTCATACAAATTCCACCTCCCCCGTTCTCCACCTCTTGAGTTCCTGCTCATTCTTCAAGGTCCCAATCAGACATTCCCACCTTCACAAAGTCTTCCCCAACCCTCCAGAAGATTCATTGTTCTGTCTTCTGTGCCCACCCCCGGCCCCTGTTCACACCTGTGTTGTAGCTTCAATCTCTCTGCAACAGAGAGAGATGTGTGCAGGTCTGTCCCCCTGATGGAGAAGGATTCCTTAAAGGCAGCATCTTGATCTTGTTCTTAAGATTTCCCCAGGCACCCAGTATGGCAACTGACACATAGTAGGCACTCAATAAATGTTGGAATCTAGTTGAATTGCAGCAAACTAAACTGAATTATGGAGAGCCTTACCCAACAGCCAGGCTGAGATACAAAAACCAAGCCGTGACCCAGACAGACAGATTCTAACTTGTCCACATGAAAACACCTTGTTCCTTTCCTGCAGGAGTTTCTGAGCTGTTGTCATCATGACCTCCACCCCCAATCCTGCCACTTTGCCAAACACAAGTAAACACGTTCAACTTCGCGAGACAGAACTTTGGTTTGGCTCAGCCCTTGCCCCACCCCATGAGACAGAGTCAGGAGGACCAGACAGAGCTCACCTGGACTTACGGGAACCCACTGGGTGGGGATAGGATTTTTCATTATCAGGAATGACATGTTTAGCTCAGGGGCTGGGCTGGGGCAGGATGCTTTCTCTGTTGTTCTTCTCTTTGCCTTCTTGGCCAGCACACAACAGAAAAAAATATCTTAGGCCCTGACCTCTCCCCTCTTCCTCCCTCTAATTTCACGTCCCACCCAGGCAGGGTCAAGCCATGGGTCAGGCAAAGTAGAGATGTAACACAATCTGTGAGCAGGACCCTGTTCTGGGGCCTCATGCAGCTCCTCGGGGTGGAAGAACACCCCCACATTGGGAGTCACTGGTCTAATGAAGAATTCAAGGAGCCCCCAAACTAATGAGTGGTGGGGCGGGGAGACAAAGTGTAGTCCCGGCCCTTGAGGAGCTCCCAGGCTGACGTGGTCACACCCACACACAAGAAACACCCAGCCCCATGTGGGAGACTGTGCACGTGCACACAGGCATCATTCACAGTTAAGCAGACACAGCACCAGTCATGGTGCCTATGTCCCTACTGCGTGCCAAGCATTTGACATATCTACCACTTACAAGGTCATCACCCAAGTGGTCCAGTCCCAAAGCTGTGTTATCATCAAAGATGGCAACCAAAAAATAATAATTTCAAAATAGCTCAGTGTGTTTACTTGAATTCCTTAACCCTAACAAAATCCATTCACAGCGATGCTTCTTCTGCCTCCTTTCTCTCCCCACTCTCCTCCGTCACACAGTGCTGCTGCTCTCACACGTCCCTCTTCTCTTAGCTATGCCCCCGATCCTTCTCCCTTTCTTTCCTCCCAATTCTACATCACCTTCGCCTAAGGATTATTCTGACAACTCAGCACCCTCCTTAGAGGCTGAGGGAGGCAAAGAATCTGAGTAAGCCAAGCCAGGATTTTCTCCAACAGGCAGGGAGAAGGGAACGACTGTGAAGGAACACTCATGAACTAATAATTTCCATCCTGTCACACACATATCCTTTAAGCGTCCCTAACACTTTATAAGGTTGACACAGTTATCCCTATTCTAGAGATGAAAAAACTGAGTTTAGCAAGGAACACATGACCATGAGCATACCATTAGTGATGGGACAGGGACTTGAACCCGTGACTGCCAGCTTCTGTGCATGGGAAGATATAATCACTAAAAGGACAAATATCAGTTAGCAGGGTTCCTGGAGTGAAGGAGTTGGGTCGCTCAGGGCTCTGAGGGAATGCTTGGTGGAAAGAATTCTCCAGGGTGTGGCAAATTCTTCTTCAATACCTCAGAATATGTATATCGTTGTGTCTGTCTGTGTCTGAGGGGTAGCCAAGGCGACCACAAGGAGTTCCCCACAGCCATGGTCCACTTCCTAGAGCTTACAGTGTGGGAGGACATTCCACGAGGAGCCACTCATCCTGAGGAGGCTCAGGGAGAACTGTGAGGGTGCCCCCAACACTGAGGAAGCTGCCCAGAGACTCTCGCTGAGGGTCAAAGTGGGCCAGGGAACTCCTGGAGGCCAGGCTGAGAGCATAATTCATTCAGGGGATCTTGTTACAGAATATGCAGGTTCTGTCTTCAACAACGCAAGGAGTAGACAGTGCTACATCCCACTCCCACGTTCCCCTCCCCACCCAAAATGGTGCCTCACACAGGGCTTTGACGCTTCTCTTTTTTCTTTCTGGGGCCACTAAGTGACTCTGACATGGGCTCCTCGGGGCCAACCCAGGGGAACTTGTCCTGTTGGGTTTTCCTCAGGGTCTGGTAAGAGAAGGCTCTCAGTGAATGGAGGGACACAAGTGACGACAGGCAGATTGGCGTCAGGGAAGGAGCGCTGGGCAGGAGTCCATCAGGGACCACTTCCTGCTCTGACACCCAGGGCAGCCTTCCTTCACTGCCGGGGAGGGGGTGGGACTATAAGTATAGTAGAGTACAGAACTGTATATACGTCTAGAACCCTTGTGGGGGCAGAGTGCAGGAGGACAAGGCAGCTGAACATTTGGGGTGCTTACTCCTTTCCTCAGTGCCCAGCACCCTTCAAGCGGATTAGCTCTGACTTACCTGTTTTATTTGTCTACACTTACTAGCAAGCTTCTGTTTGAAGAAAGGGTCTGGCATCCTACCTTCTTTCTTAGGAACATCTTTGTACGGGGTTTGTTTGCAATCCTTCTCTGTTGTGTGTGTTTAAGTGGGATTTCCCTGTCCATTTAGGGGATGTTCTTATGTAGGGGTTAGGGATGAGCCAGGGGAGTTTTCGTACCTTCTTCTCTGCTCCTGGGTTCCTTGCTATTGATCCCAGAAGTATTGAAAATATGGCTTCTCTTTGAGGCCACCGCCACTGGACACCTCCCCTCTCAGCATCTGAACCTTCTGAACCTCCTCTTTGTTTCCCCCCCAGTGGTTCTGCCCTGCTCAATTTGCGTGCTACTCCCAAGAGTTTTTTTCTTCAGTTCTTCTAGAAAGGAGTTTGTGTGGGATATTTCTGAGGCCCTCGAAGACACAGAGCCAGCCCGGTGGTCTAGCGATAAAGAGTCAGCGCTCTCATCACCGCAGCCTGGGTTCATTTCCTGGTCAGGGAACCACACCACCTGTCTGTCAGCTGTCACACTGTGGTGACTGCATGTTGCTGCGATGCTGAAAGCAATGCCACTGCTCACCAGCAGGGTCACCCATGGTGGACGGATTTCAGTGGCGCTTCTAGTCTAAGACATATGGGAAGAAGGACCTGGTCACCTACTTCCGAAAAAATTGGCCACAAAATCCCTATGAATAGCAGTGGAATACTGTCTGATACAACGCCAGAAGGTGAGAGGAAGGCACAAAAAGGCCTGCCATTCACAGGACAACCAGGAGTTGGAATCAACTCAATGGCACTAACAATAACAAAGACATAGGCTGCCCTTGTGCCCTCTGATCTTCCCACAGCCCCTGGTGCATCCCTGGGTCACACGTGACCTTTTCGCTTTACCTGCACACGGGAGTCTGTGGAGCTGTCTCCCAGTTCCACCAGTTGTAGAAGATTCCACTTAGAATGCTTGTTGGCAATTAACTGCCTTTTCTCTTCTTTGTCACCACTGCACAGCTGTTAAACCCCACCGTCTTCTTTAAAGCCCTACGGCTCCATGATACCCCATCCAAAGACTAAGAATGCTAGGATAAAGTGGGGTGGGGGGAAACTGGTGTCCTATTCTCCCGAGCCCCCCTCTATGTGGTCTCAGGGGGTGTGGGTAGACACTCAAAGGTAGTAAGACCAGGGGCCAGCCAGGTGGCACAGCAGTTAAGTTTGCACATTCTGCTTCGGCTGCTTCGGCCGCCCAGGGTTCGCCAGTTCAGATCCCTGGTGCAGACCTATGTACTGCTTGTCAAGCCATGCTGTGGTAGGCGTACCACATAAAGTAGAGGAAGATGGGCATGCATGTTAGCTGAGGGACAGTTTTCTTCAGCAAAAACAGGAGGATTGGCAGCGGACATTAGCTCAGGGCTAATCTCCACCCCACCCCACCCTGAAAAAAAGGTAGTAAGACCGAAGCAAAAATTGGAGGCTGCTTCAGTTCACAGCTCAGGTTGGAGAGAATCCTTTCCTGGCAGGAAGGTAGGGAGCTGGATTGGGTGACCTTGAGCTCTCAGTCCTGGGGCCCAATGGTGGGGCTGGTGCTGGTCAGCAGGGTCTCTTCTCCCTCTGACCTTCCAGAAGGCAGCTCTTACCCTCCCTGTGCAGGTCTGTTACCTGATCTATGAAGCAGAAACACGAGGCCAGGCGGGAGCCAGATGCCAGGGAGGGAGCACATGCTGTCAGCGCCCCAGGGCAGATGGGAAAACCAGCCCTAAGATCAGGAGCCTGAAGTCCACACATACCCAGCAGCCCCATAAATCCCAACCCCCTTCCCAGCCACAGCAGGGAGCAGGCCTGGGGCTTTATGGACGAAATGGGCAGAGTGGGGAAGCCCCTGTTCGGCAGCCCAGGCCCCAAGCCCTGCTAGAACCACTGACAGTCAGTCAGTCAGTCGTTGGCATCAAGAGGACAGATGGGGAGGCAGCAGCTGCAGCCCCACAAACCCACCCCACCAGTCACCATCCCACACATCAAGAGGGTCTCTCAGAGCCTTTTTAGGGGCATGGGGGTCTTGGGGAGGTTACTGGCAACCAGGCCTCCGGGAGGGAAATTCCTCAAGGCCTTGCAGGAGCCCCACTTTCAAGGCAAAGAAACATCCTTGCCCTCAGCAAGCTCCCACTCCAAGGGGGAAGACCAATGCCTTCCTGGGTGGGAGTCTGGGGGAGGCTTGCTCACAGAGACACCTCAGGGCTCCTCCACAACTTCCTCCCCCAGGGAAGGGCGGCCACGAGGAGGGTGGAGACTCTGTGAGTAAGCAGGGTTACAAAAGACTGCGCTTCCAAGTAACGTGACTCAGAGGCAGGAAGAAATTGGGACCCAGCTGGACACCGCCCTCACCTGGCCTAGTGGGCTCAGCTGCCCGGGCACGTGGGGAGACCCCTGTGCCCTCTCAGACCTTCAGGCTCCACTACTCCCAGGAAAAGGGCCTTTGCGGGGCAGGCAGACCCCAGGAGGCACAGGGAAGATTCCTGGGGCCACATCCTGTAAACCAGTGGGGTGGAGGAGAAGACCTTAATGAATTCCTGCCCCAGAGCCCTGACTTCTCTGTGCCTGGAGCTCAGTGTTTGCAGTGGAGCCCCCTGCGACAGGTGCCTGCTCTCCCTCTGGGCGTGTGCCTTGGGGCACATGCCAGCTGAACCTCCCAGAGCACTTTGCCCTTGCAGCCTGGCTGATCTGCCTCCAGTTTGTCCTCCTAGAGAGACTGCGAGGCGCCCAAAGGCAGAGCCCAGCCCAGCTCTGGCTCCCCAGGGCACTTAGTGCAGAGCAGACTCTAGTGTTTAAAAGTGTTGGGTGAACAAATGACCTGCTAAGTACAGTATTTCTTCAGGCTGGTCGCGTGCCTGCATCTCCGTAACCACCCTAGAGCTGCTTCCTCTCGGAACTGCCACAGTCTCAGAACTTGTCTCCCGGCCTCCTCACCTGACCGCCACCTGCACCCTTCAGCCGCACTATAGCCAAAGATCTTTCAAAACACGCTGTCATAACGCTTCTTCAAACACTGTTGCTCCGCACTGCTCTTGGGATAAATTTAAGATCTCTAATCTGGCACATGAGGGCTGGCCGCTGGCTGGCTCTCCAGCCTCGTCACTGTAAGCCCCTTGTTCTTTGTGCACCAGCTCTGAGTTTCTTTAGCTTCAAGTGGACCACTATCCCTTCTACCTCAGGGTCTCTCCACTTGCAGTTCCCTCCACTTACCATCTCTTTCTCTCTCCTTCACCCTCTCCACCTGCCTAATTCCTCCTGTCTTCAGGTCTTGGATTAATTGTCTCCTTCTTGGGGAAGCCCTCCCTGATCCTCCAGAGGTAGGTTCCCCATTCTGTACTCTAAAGGCAACCTCAACTTTCCCTTCATAGCATCTTTCACAGTTTGTAATTATACATTGCTTGGTTCTCTCATCAATGTCTATCCCCCAGACCCATCCCCTTCTGCCTTGAAGATCATCATCAAGATATGGACCAATGAACGCTCAGCACAAGTCAAGGGATGTACCTGATCCAGAAATGCCCTGCCCCCAGGAAGCTGAGATTTGGGAAGTACTTGACCCAAGAGGTCAACCCCACCCTGTACCAAAGGTGTGGGAAGGAGGGCAGGCATACTCATCCAGAAAGGGAAAACTGAGGAATATTTGAAGAGAGAGATAAGGCGGCCAAAAAGCAGGAAATGAGCTGTGGAAGCTGTTGGCTGAGGCAGGGCAGTTTAGAATGAAGGCTGCAGATCAAAGCCACAGGAAGTGGGCTGGTTTTTTTCAGTAACGGAAGAATCTGATCAAAGCCACACTTTCCTGTCTGGGTGGGGTAGGCAGTTCATTCACTTATTCATACATATTCGTACGTTATCACACGGGTCATTCAACAAATATTGATGGAGCACATTTCTGTGCCAGGCACTGTGCTATGCCCTGCAGATACGGTGGTGAGCAAAGGTGGATACGGCCCCGACTCTCCTGAGTTTACAGGCATCTTACTGAGTGTCCAGACCAGTTTTCAAACTGGGAGGCTGCAGGCCATTTAGTGAGTCACAGCCAGCATTTTAAAAAACGAAATACAGAATGGAATGGGATGGGATGGGATGGGATGGGAGGAGATGGAATGGAAAATATCAGTGTATCCCATATAGTAAGGATAAGCACTGATTCAGTTATACTTGTATTATGTGAACTAGGTCCCAGCATAAAATGTATTTCTTACTGTGGGTCACAATCAAAAAAGTTTGAGAAATAGCAGTCTAAACATTATCTAATAATTCCATAAGCCCATAACTAAAGTCTATGCTGGGAGCATGCAAAGATACACAGAGTGCTATGGGAGAATAGAAGAGCAGGACCCCTTCTGACCTGGGCTGGAGAGGGCTGGTCAGGGAAGTCTTCCCTGGGGAGAAGCTTGATCGAGGAGGAGGGGGAGAAGAAGAGAGGATTCCTCAAGGAGAACAGGGAGAAGGAGTTAAATAGGCCTGTGTTGAGAGACCCCGGATGGGGCGAAGGAGCAGATGAGGCAGAGAGAACCACATGTGCCATCCGAGAGGAAGGAGCATGGAAAATTTAAGGGAAGGAGAGAAGAGGCCTGTAGTTCAGGGAGCAGAGGGGAGGGTGGCATGACGTGAGGATGGAAAGGTAGGAAGGAGCCTTGTGGGGATGGTTGAAGAGTTTGGTCTTGATCCTAAAAGCAGTGAGAAGCCGCTGATGTGTTTATTCATTCACATATTCAACAACAGCTTGCTGAGTAATCGCTTGACCTGGTTGACCTAGTGCTGGTGACACAGAAGTGAAAGCACCTGAAGCCACCTCCAGGCCAGCTAGGAGTCAAGACATGCAGGAAGCGGTCAGTGCAGACTCTCATCCTAATTAAGTAAACTGATGTCTTGGGTTGGGCTCCCCCAGAAGCCAGCTCTAAGACAAGAATGAGCACACGAATCGTTTACGTGGGAGGTGATCCCAGGAAACCAGCTAGGAACATGGAAAAGTGACACAGAGAAGACGAAGGCGCCAATAGGGGCAGATTGCACCTCTGGGCAACCCAGCTCCATCCTACTGCCTCTGGGAGACCCTGAGGAACACGCTCCCCTAAGGGAGAGGAGTTGTGGTTTTCATCTGTCACTGGCTGAATCTGTCCCTAGGGACACTCCTGGCGTGTCCCACTCACGGGCCAGGCCCACTCCCCCTGCAGAGAAAGTCCTCTAATGGACTTACAGGCTTGCAGTGCCGAGGGGATATGGACAGGGCATTGACCGTTTCTGCCAAAAACATCCTGCACTGCACTGCTTCCAGAGCATTCTGTGGTCACCTAACTCATGTGCATTTGATTTTCAGTGATGATCCTGAAATCTCTAACTCCAGTCCTAACTTTTCTGGACTCCAAACCCTTATATCAACCAACCTTATATCATCACCCGAACGTCTCCCTTTGGATGTCCCACAAGCACCTCAAATCATCGGTTCCTAAACTTCATTCATCTGAATCCTCATCCCCACCATCAAACCTACACCTCCAGTTTTCCTGTTGGGACGAACGGCATCCCAATCACCCAGTCACCTAAGCCAGAAACCAACTCCCTCTCCCACTGCCCACCGCCAGCTGATCACAGCCCCTCGATCCCATCACTCCTCGGGCCTCTCCATCACTCCCCAGCCTGAGGTGTCCCCTCCCCTTTCACCCAGATCACCACATTGGCTCCCTGGCTCATCGGGCCGTCCCTGATGCAGCCCAGGTGAACCTTCCAAAACACAGATCTGTTTGTGTCCGTCCCCTGATCAAAATCCTTCATTCTTCCCCACTTCATACCCTGAGGATGAAGTCCAAACATCTCTGTATGGCATAAAGCTTGCATGTCTGGCATCACTCCATAGCTAACCTAATGTCCCCACGCTGTCATTACCCCACCATCCCAACTCATACACTCCAACTGTTCTAAATTACCCCTAATTCCCTTTACATACATCCATTCCCTTGCACTTGCTGAACTCACTTTCTAAACACAAAAACCTCTGCTTTGTCTACTTGGCCAAGGACCCTGCCAGTCTCAGGTCAGCCCCCGCCTCCTCTGGAAAGCCCACTCTGATTTCCCCCACACTCCCACTGTATCTTACACATCCTCCTTCAGTGCAAAGATGTCATGAAATAGTGAAGTAGTCATTGTTTAACTGCAGATTTGCCTCCCCCACTAGCCCATGAGCTCCTTGAAGGCAGGGACATTATTTCTTCTTTGTTTTCTCAGTACCTAGCACATAGACTGCTCCCAGAAAACCCTCCATAAATATTGGCTAACCACTGAAGTGACCAGGCTCAGGAGACACTGCTGGACAGTGGTTGAGCTGAGATGGGAAGCTGAACTCTTTCCCACCCTCGTGTCAACATAGGTGACACATACTTGTTAAGACGAGACAGCATAAAGCGGTTCTTTATCTACCAGCCCAGTGCTGAACCCAGTCAACAGGACTCCATGATAGTGGGGACAGGGTGCACCGAGCCATCCACACTCTCTCAAGACCAGGCATGGGGGCCGGCCCGGTGGTGCAGCAGTTAAGTGCCCACGTTCCGCCTCAGGGGCCCAGGGTTCGCCAGTTCAGATCCCGGGTGCAGACATGGCACTGCTTGGGAAGCCACGCTGTGGTGGGTGTCCCACATATAAAGTAGAGGAAGATGGGCACAGATGTTAGCTCAGGGCCAGTCTTCCTCAGCAAAAAGAAGAGGATTGGCAGCAGATGTTAGCTCAGGGCTAATCTTCCTCAAAAAAAACAAAGACTAGGCAGGATCAGACCAACAGACAGGCTTTGAACCAGGGCAGAGCAAGGAGTTTCTGTCCCACTGGGCACTACAGACAGCCTCAGCTTCAGGGGTGCTGGGCTCTACTCATGTGGGCCAAATGACCAGTGAGCATCGGAGGATAGATCTGCTATCTGCTGGGTGACTCTGGACAAGTCGCTTCCCTTCTCTGGGCCTCAGTTTCCCCATCTTTAAAACAGCAACTTGAACCAGGTCTATTCCAGCTCAAAAATACGATGATTTCAACTGTAATCCCACCAAGAAACAAATCTGAGAGCCAAATCAGAGACCAGTGACATGGTGGAAAGAACACAGCATTTGGGAACAGCTCCCCTCTGCCAAGCCTCTGCCCTTGGTACCTGTTACTCTAGGTGAGTCTCTTCAGCTTCCTCAGTTTCCTGTAAAAGAGAATAATAGCAGCCACACCATAAGATTACCACAAGGAGAAATGCAGTGAATTATGTAAAGTGCTTGGAGCCGCGCTTGACCCATAATTAATGCCATAATGGATGTGGTTCCCTTCCCCTGAGACTAGAAGGTGCCTAGGAATGCTGGGTGCCTCTCCAGCTCAACCTGCAGAGCCCAAGACTAGAAAATTCTTCCCTCATTCACCTCCTCCCCTCCCTGACTCCCATATGTGGCTTCCATCACCGCCAAGCTCAGCTCCTCACCTGAGTCTGGCGGAGGGCCAGAGTGGCTGGGTGAGCATGGTTAGCCACAGATGTGACCACCCAAGATCCCAGACCAGAGTGGCAGAGCCTGGGTCCACACTGAGGTTGAGGGCTCCAAGTCCAGAGCTCCTGTCACAAAACAACTGCCCCCCGTGTGACAAGGCTCATGGGCTCACTGTCCAGCTACCCTCCCTCTGTCCCCAGGTGACTCCACTGCATGCCTGTGGTTTGGGGTTTGCTGGTGTGGTGGCAACCGAAGTCTTGGCACCTTCCCATCAGCAAGTGGGGAGGGGGCTCCAGGGGCCAAATTCTTTTTCAAATGAGATTCTGTGGTTTCCTTAGCTGAGGCGTCTGCGGAGCAGAGAACAAACAATGTGGAATTAAATTTCTCTGGAAAATAGGCTCCACAAGTGAAGATCTAAGCATCTCTTAGGGTGTGGAGCCGACTTTGCCCAGTTCCAGGCTGGATTCCCACTGCCCTCCAGGCTCAGCGGTTGAGCAATCCCAGCTCTTGAGGCCATGGCACCCCTTCTCCCCCCAGCAGCCTCCCCCACGCTGTGTGACCTCAGAACTGTCATCAGAGAAGGGCTCCAGCTTTTACCGGACTTGGCTGGGGCACCCTGACCGGAGATAGCTGGGAACCCCAAAACAGGGGCATCCTCCTGGGATGGGGCTACGCCAGTTGCATCTGATGCTGCCACCACCGCTGGGCGAGATTTTAGGATCAGATTGCAAAGACTAGGGTACGTGGTGAGACTGGCTGTCTCCCTGGGCCCCCAGGCCCCAGCAGCATCTTCTAGAGTGACAGACCCCAAGAAGCACAGAGGAGAAAAGACAAACAGGCAGAGCTACCAGCTGAATTTCCCAATCCCCAGCCCAACACCATCTTAGATCCTGTCAAAAAAGACCCCTCTACATGTGATGTATCCATACGATGGAATATTATTTGGCCATAAAAAGGCATGAAGTACCGATTTATGCTACAACATGGATGAACCTTGAAATCATTATGTTAAGTGAAAGAAGCCAGTCACAAAAGACCACATATTGTACGATTCCATTTATATGACATATCCAGAAGAGGTGAATCCATAGAGACAGAACACAGATTAGTGGTGTCCAGGGCCTGGGGGAGAGAGAAATGAGGAGCAACTGCTTCATGGGTATGGAGTTTCCTTTTTTCTTTTTTTTAAAAGATTTTATTTTTTCCTTTTTCTCCCCAAAGCCCCCTGGTACATAGTTGTATATTCTTCGTTGTGGGTCCTTCTAGTTGTGGTATGTGGGACACTGCCTCAGCGTGGTTTGATGAGCAGTGCCATGTCCGCGCCCAGGATTCGAACCACCGAAACACTGGGCCGCCTGCAGCGGAGCGCGCGAACTTTAACCACTCGACCACGGGGCCAGCCCCTGGAGTTTCCTTTTGAGGTGATGAAAATGTTCTGGAACTAGATAGAAGAGGTGGTTTCACAACATTGTGAATGTACCAAATGTCGCTAATGGTAAGTTTTATGGTATACGTATCTTACTACATTAAAAGGAGGAAGAAAAGGCCCTTGCCCTGGGTCCCCAGCTCTAGAAGGATCCTGTTCTGGCCACCCCCATGGGAATGCGGAATCTGAAGGACAGAGTGGATGCACCCACCAGAGCCACAGCCTCCCTTCAAGACCACACTTGGCACACAGAGGACTATTGTCTGCCCTCCCTAAAGAGCCCTGAGACTTCTCCAGTTTCCTTTCCTGAAGGTAAACCACATCCTGGGTGCAAAGAGCAGGCAAGGGACAGCTCTTTGCAAGGGAGTGAATGGAATTTAGCTTATTCAGCCTGTGCTGTCCACTCCTTCTGGTGCAGGATGGAGCCAGGAATGAGAAGAGAAGAGAGGTCAAGACTACAGACCAGGGACTGGGACCCAAGGACCAGCCATCCCTGGGCAGCTACCTGCTAGCACAGAATTCTAAGTCATCAAAGAATTATGAATTTGACCCTGGCCTTCAAGCTCATTATGAAGGTATATATGTCAAGACAGACGGATAGGATGTATTTGATCAACAGTTTGTAAGCTTGACGCACGGCTTTTGAATATTTAGACTTGTGGCATTCATCTGTATTCATCTTCTGTTGCTGTATAACAAATGACCACAGACTTAGTGGCATAAAACAGCACCTTATTAACTCATAGCTCCATGCGTCAGAAGTTCAGATAGGCTCAACTGGGTCCTCTGCTCACACAATGCCAAAATCAAGGTGTCAGACAGACTGGGCTCTTATCTAGAGATTCTGGGGAAGAATCCACTTCCAGACTCATTCAGATTGTTGGCAGAATCCAGTTCCATGTGGTTGTAGGACTGAGGTCCCCATTTCCTTACTGGCTGTCAGTCGGGAGTCACCCTTGAGTCAAATTCTTCTCATGCTTTGACTCTCTCTAACTTCCTATTCTGCGATCTGATGGGAGAAAACTCTCTCCTTATAAAGGGCTCATCTGATCAGGGCAGGCCCGTCTAATTAATCTCCATATATTAAGGCCAACTGACTCTGGACTTTAACTATATCTGCAAAATCCCTCCGTAGAGTACCAAGGTTAGTATTTGACTGAGTAGCCAGGGGATGGGATCTTGGGGTGGGGACGTCTTCAGAATTCTGCTGACCACTGCCTCCAGTTGTAATCTTTGCCTAGGCCTTGGAAATATTACGGAGCACCTGCTGCAGACAGGCATGTCCAGCTCTTCCCACCTGAGGACTTAACTCGTGGGAACTCAGCTTAACCTAGTACAACCATGACCCATCTCTGTGGTCCAAATGCTACACTTTCTCCTTCAAGGACCTGCTGAAATGCCACTTCCTCCATGAAGCCTTCAACCTGAGCCCCAGCCAGAATTCATCTCCCCCAGACAGCACTTTGCTTGCACCCCTCCTCTATGGCATCTCCCAGTCTGCCTTGGGTTACAGCTGAGAGCTCTGAGTCGGCTCCACCCACCAGACCAGGAGCAATCTGGGCAGGGGCCACTGATCATGGGACACAGTGCCAGGTGCAGAAGGGATCCAGAGAGATGAATCAAATGTCATCCCTGCCTTGGAGGACCCCGCACAGTCCAGCAGGACCAATAATTATGATAATTACCACTTAGGACTGCCTGGTGTGTGCCCATCTTCGCTCATGCCTTCCAGACACCCTGTGACATGCATACAATTACATGTGAGGAAATTGAGGTTCAGAGGCATTAATCAATTTCCCCAGGGTCACGTGGCCCATCTATGAGGGAAATTGGGAGCCCAACTCCAGGGACTAAACTTTTAACTCCTACACTATGTTGCCTCACAAAATCTTAAAGAATTCAAGCCCCCAGACTTCTCATCTGGGGTCAGACACTGTGTTAATCAGGCCTCCACTGCTGTACCCACTCCGACATTTTGGTGGCTTCACACATAGATTTCTTTCACACACAGGTGCAATGGGCATGGGCTCCGGCCTCTTCCACCCCACTGTAACGAGGGCTCCTCCATTTCCATTGGATGGTCATCGGACAGGGAAGAGAGTGGGCTTTACAGGGGCTAGACCAGGACGTGGCTTGGTTTACATCTCTTCAACCACATTCCACTGGCCAGAACTCAGTCCATGGTGCTGTCTAACTGCAGGGAAAGCTGGAAAGTGTAGTCTCACTATGTGGCCAGGAGGAAAAGAAATTTGAATCTGGGGAACAGACAGCATGAGTGCTGCCACAGATGCCACACCCTTTGGCCACACAAGGCTCCAGGGGTGCTGTGAACAAAGGGCTGCCCAACGCAGTAAGTGACAACAGAACTGAGCTCAAGACGTGAAGACAAGGGTAGGCATGCCAGCAGGGGGCCAGGGAGGTGTGAGAGAGTTCTCTTACTCACCTGCTAGGCTCAGCAGGAGGCCTTGCTCATCCAGTGAGTCACTGTGGGCCTAGGACTATGCAGGATCACACAGCACCCTCCTCCTCCCCTGAGCTGCCCAGAGACCCCCTTCCCCAGGCCAGGCCCAGGGCAGATGGTCCAGCAGCTTGGGTCATTGCTGCTCCTGGTCAGCGGGAGGGCATAGACACTGATGTCCCTAGGAGTGTCCCTACATCTCCCCTCCCCTAGTGAGAGTGAGAGGCCCAAGCAGGACAGGCCTGAACGTGGCGTTCTGAGCCCCCAGCCTGTCTGGTTTTGGATACAGGTGGTTGATTTTCTTTTCAAATTTAACTCTGAGGTGTGAGAATCAGCAAATTATGTTCCAAAGCCAAATACGTACGAATTATTTAGTCCAGAGAGGGCACACAACTTACCCCTGGTCAGAATGATCCAGGCGCTGTCATGATGGAGGAAGCAGGTGGGAAAGGAAAAAGGCATTCTAATAAGATGCTGGTCCATACCTGCTCTCAAGGCCCACCCAGTGCTGCTCCCCAGAGAGCACAGCGTAGAGGAGGTGCCGAGACCCTGTGCAGTGGGGAGGGGGGCTGCACTGAACACTCTGCATTGCCTCCGTGTGCTTCCATCAGGGTTGGGGGAGGGAACCCGGAAGGCAAGGACATAAGTTTCAGTCTGGCTCTGTCACTACTAGCCATGGGACCTTAAGGAAGGCCCCTAACCCTGTCCCTCTCTGAGCCTCAGCTGACCCATCCATCCAGTGAGATCTGACTTCCCAAGTACAGTGCACATATCCCAAGGGCGACACAGAATGATCCATTGGCACGTGGGAAGAAAACTTTAGAATTCAATGTATATGTATTTGCATATATTTCTATTTAAAAGAAAGGAATTCAGCTTTACTAATATTTAACACACAGATTGACCCTGGTCCCCCTACTCGGTCTGTTTTTGGCAAGTCGTGTCCCCCACGTTAGCCAATGTCTGGAGGGGGGTGCAGATGCTCCATCAGGCAGAGAACTTAAGGGTAGCATCCTGCTCTATTGCTTGATTTTTGACATATCGTGACATACTGCTTTTTACATATGCCCAGTGCAGTGGAATTTGCTGATTGTAATGTCTGATTCAAACTAAATTAACTCGCCTCAAGAAAAGGACAAGCAGCCTAAAAAGATGTCTGCGAAGAAACAGAAAGAAAACAGCGGCACTTCCCCCTAATCCTAGGACATGATTTCATCTGTCATTTCATAAAAGAAAAGCAAGAGTTGTCTGTTGAGTGCCCCAGTAGAGATTTCCGAAAGCGAAATCTCTTTTCTTCAGGGTAAAGGTAAAATTTAAACAGTTGTGGAAGAAGTGAGTTTTGGGAAAGAAAATAGTATGATAGAGCATTTAGAAATGAAGTTTGAAAGTGTTCCCATTGTGATATGATTTTGTTGCTGAAAATCTTATGTGTTCCCAAGATCTTTCTTATCCACCCTTAAAAAAAAAAAACAAAAAGGAATTTTTAACTTGCTCAAAAATCTTCCAAGTAAAGAATTTGAGTGGGTTTAAAATCCATTTGCTAAAAGTATTAAAATGCAACATATTCCAATTTCTTTGCAAGAACAACTGATTGACATGAGAGAAGATGGAAATTTGAAAGTCAATTTTGAACAAAACCTTTGCATAATTGGTGGATGGCATTGAAAATCAAAAAATGAATGTCATGATTTAATGAGCTGAGCCCACAATGCACCTCGTCCATCTGGATCTAGGTATCTTCATGAGGCCTCCTTTTCAACTGTGACAGCTTTTAAAACTGAATGTTGAATAAACTGAATTTAGTCCCAGACTCTTAAGTCACTGTTCCACAAAGTGTTAAACCAGGATTTTCAAAAATAAAGAAGCATATTCAAGGGCGTTGCTCTCATTGTGAGAGAAAAACAGCATTTTATATCATTATTAAATGAAATGCCATAAAAATTACTTAAAAACATTGTTTTTATTTATCACAGTTTTGTTTCTATTTATATAGTTTTATAATATATGTAACAACATATAATTTATAATATATAATGCACATAATATATTTTGTAATATACATATATTTTTGTAATGTGCATACTAATATATATTCATGTCGTTTATATACATAATTCAAAAAGTTCTATGTATATAATTTACAAATAAATAGATATTGGCGGTGCCTGCTTAACATTTTTTACCGATGAGACCTATGAACAATAAAGCTTGAATTTGAGAATGTCAGCAGTGCCCACCATCCCGCTCTGGCCTTAGAGACTGCCTGGGACCCCCCCTGTCCTGGGCAGGGGCATTCATAATAAAGATCTTCCTGGATTGGCCTCACTGGGCCTGCAGGTACCTTCAGGGATGCATACTTTGTAGCTTAAGGGGTCAGAGGTACAGAAGACTAAGACCTGAGACCTGTTCCACCCAGGGCAGCCGCATCATAAAGACCAGAATCCCCTCTGCTGGATAAGAACATCACTCCCCTCCTCCACCCCTCCCACTGCAACAAGAGAAGGAAAACAAATTCCCTCCTGCTCAGAGGGAATCCAGAGGCCCTGAGAGGGTAACTATCTTTCCTGGAACATCACAGCAAATTAGCAATGGAGACTACGTGTAAATTCAGGCATCCAGAGTGCCAGGTCTGGCCTTTTACCTGCTCTGCTCTCTCAGAACCTTGATGCAGAGCCTGGTTTTTTCGTTTTTTTGTTTTTTGGGGGAATATCAACCCTGAGCTAACATCTGCTGCCAATCCTCCTCTTTTTGCTGAGGAAGGCTGGCCCTGAGCTAACATCCGTGCCCATCTTCCCCACTTTATATGTGGGACGCCTACCACAGCATGGCTTGCCAAGCAGTGCCATGTCCGCACCCAGGATCCGAACCAGCGAACCCTGGGCCGCCGAAGCAGAACATTCGCACTTAACCGCTGCACCACCAGGCTGGCCTCAAGCCTGGTTTTTAGTAACCAAAATTCTCACCTATCGTCTTTGTTAGGAAGCTCTTCCTGCTATTAATTTCAGTTTTACATGCTGCAAATAAAGCCCAGAATGTTCAGGAGGCTAAGCACCCAGGTCAGTTCTCTGCCCCACTGTAGCCAAGAACATCCCTCTCCAATCCTTTGCATCTGTCTTAACCTCAGAGAAGAGAGAGTCTCAGGAAAAGTAAGGCCTGCACCTCTGCTGCTCTCTCAGGGGCTCAGCACCTCCCTGAATATGTTCGTCTCATTCTCTCCCTGCTCCTGCTCTGCTTAAAAGCATCCCCGGTATCTCTACTGCCCACAACAGAAAAGCCAGGCTACTTATGCCAACCCACATGCCCTTCTCCTCCGGCCCGGTCCACCCGCATCAGTCACCAGCAGGAAACAGGAACCACACTAGCTAATTTAAGCAGAAAGGAATTTCATGCAGGTAATTCCATACTCACAAAATCATGAGAAGGGACTAGAGTCACAGGCTGCAGCTGTAGAAATGGCTCCCAGAAAAACAGGGGACCCACCTTGGACCTGCCCCCCAGCACCGGCAGAAAGGTAAAGAATCAGGAGCTGCCCAGGGTCTGCTGACTTTGAGAACCATCGCCTAACGGATTCAGGGGTCAGGAAGTCATTTCAGCAACAACTTCACACCACAAAGCTAGACACTGGCTGCTAGAAGGCAGCTGCCCAAAAAAAGCCAGTGTCTCCACAACTGTGCTGACCAGCAGCAACAAGCCACGTCCCCAAGTCCATTTGATTGACAGCACCTGTTGCCTAACCAGAACTCCAGCGGCAAGGGAGTGTGAGAAACGAAGTGTTCAGCGTCCATTTCTCCAGCTCAGAAGGCTCACTAGAAGATGGGGTGGAGGCTGATGCTATACACACTGTCTCTCCAGATTCTTCTCCCAGCACTCTTCCCACACTCACCCTGGGTTCCCGCCACAGAGTCCACGCCAAGGGCCCTGGGGACACCCCAGGCTCTTCTTGCCTCTCTGCCCTTGCCCATGCTGGTCCCTGACTCTCTCCACTTTGAACATCTTTCATGAATGGGAGATGCTTGCTCGAGCTCCCTCAGGCAGGGGTTACTGTAGCCCAAAGCTGTCCAATAGAAATACAACGCAAGCAATGTATGTAATTCTAAATTTTCTAGTAGACACGTATAGTAGGTTGAATAATAGCCACCCAAAAATATCAAGTCCTAGCCTCTGGAACTTTTAAATGTTACCTTATTTGGAAAAAAAGATCTTTGCAGATGTAGTTAAGTTAAGGATGTTGAGATGAGATTACCCTGGATTATCCTGGTGGACCCTAAACGCCATCACAAGTGTCCTTATAAGAGAGAGGCAAGGAGAGAGGACACAGACAGAGGAGAAGGCAAAGGAAAGACGAGGCAGAGATTGGAGTGATGCAGCTACAAGCCCAGAAGTTCCAGCGCAGCCACCAGAAGGTGGGAGAGGCAAGGACCAGATTCTCCTCTGCAACCCAATTTCAGGCTCCTCTTAGACTGTGAAAGAATACATTTTTGTCGTTTTAAGCCACCAGCTTTGTTGTAATTTGTTACAGCAGCCTCAGGAAACTAATAAAACACTTTTCAAAAAAGTGAAAAAAACGAAGGTGAAATTAGTTTTGATAATATATTTTATTTAACCAAATATCCACAAAATAGTATCACTTCAACATGTAATCAATACAAAAATTAATGAGATATTTTATGTTATTTTTCTCATACTAAGGCTCTGAAATCTGAATAGTATTTTACACCTATAACACATTTGAATTCAGACCAGCCAATGGCTACCATATAGGACGGTGCAATGACAGCCCTTTGTAGGCCTCAAGGCTAGCCCCAGCTTGTGAGTTTGGAGGCTATGAGTCATTCTTTCCCACAGACAGTGTCCTCCTTGGGGGCAGGAACGTTGTCCCATTCATCTCGGTATCTCAGTGCCCCTTCCCCCACAGTGGCTGCATGCCCCCTCACAACACTCTGGGAGCCCTGGCTCAGAGCAGGGGGGAAGTTGGAGCCAGGAAGAGGGAATGCACGGACTTCTGGACTTCCTGCCATCACTCCCACATGGAACTTCCACCCTGGGGCACAGACCAGACCACGTAGGACAGCCTGTGAGTGAATGAATGAAATGAAGTGAGGCTATGAGCCCCTTCTCAAAGCCCTCCAGACTCTCAGAGCCTCTTCTGCTTGAGTTAGACGCCCCATTCCCAGGCTAAGAAGAAAAGACAAGATCTGCACCCAGTCTGAGTTCCACTGGGCCCCTACCCTGTACCTGCCGCAGCTTGACCCAGTTCAGACAGGACAGGAGGGGGCTCTAGGAAGTGTCTTCTGCCTACTGGCATCCTGCTTTCCTAAGGCCAAGGCCCTCACCTCTGCTGGCTCTTCCAACCCACTGTCCTCCCCTTGACTGGCACATGATGAGAGGAATGCCCACAGCACACCTTGGTCCTAACAAGCCCCTGTCCGAGTAGGGCTCCCCTGACCATGTGGTGCACAAGGTGGGGGTGGGAGGAAGGAAGTTTGGGAGCCCCACACACACCCAGCCCCAGTGCCCACCAGGCCAGGCGCCACTCAATGCTTCTCTTCCTGGCGCCTGTGCCAGCCCCATCTGAGCTGTCCAGACACGGGAGGGGTGGGGCCTGCAGGCTGTCAGGCCACGTGTAGGGCCCAGAGTGGAGGAGGGGGGGCAGGCGGGCGGGTTGCTCTTAAGGCGGGTCTGAAGGTGAGCTGTGCCTCCCCTTACTTCTCACCTAGACTCTGAGCTGTTTGGTCCCAGGAGCCAGGAGGGAACACAGCAGCCCGTGGACACCAGGTAGGTGCCTTTTTTTAAGGAGAAGAGAGGGAGACTCAGCACCTTCGCACCTGACTCCTTTAACCCGTTGTCCTCAGCTTCTCCACCTCTCCTGGGGGCTCCCAGTGAAGGTGGGGAGAAATGGGGAAGAGGCTGTGCATGAGAGGGAGGTGGTCTTGGGACTACAGACCCTGGCGTTCAGCAGAACTAAATCTGTACCCCTCAGTGTACAGATGAGAGAACAGAGATCCAGGGGTGGGAAGAGGCTAGCCCTGAGCCCCTTCCGAGGCTGCCAGGAATCCAGGGGTGGGGGCACACGGCCTTCACCAGTCCTGCAGGTCCCTGCCTGCTGTCCCAGGTGCTGCTTCACTGGGTCTGGGTGGAGGGGATAGGACAATCAGAAGCCACTCTTGAGGCTGGGGGTGGGGTAGAGGCTGGGCTATTGAGGCAAGATACTATTGGGAGACTCAGCCTTCCCCCAATCTACCCTCTCCCTTCCGTGACTCGGGTTTGTAGGAGGGAGAGAACAAGTCAGGAGAAGAGGCTGGCCATGAAGCGAAAGAGGGGATTTGCCTAGGAATCAAGATTCCCCTTGCCTCTGGAGCCCTTGGGAACGAAGAAAGAGATTTGAGTCTGAGTCTGAAGGGGAGTAGGTGGGAGGGACCTATAAATTCAGCAGAGCTGGATGGAGCCCACCCTATCCATAATACACCCCCAACACACACACACACACACACACACAGTCCTGAGCCCCAGGGACCCTCCCCTCCCCCTTAGAGCAGGAAAGAAAGAGCTAGAGAAGTGTGCTGATGAGGGCAGGAAAGAAAGGGCATCCTGGAATAAAGGAGTGAGCCTGGCCCTGTCTTGGGAGGTCCAGTGGTGATTCAGGGGGTGTTAAAAGTGCAAAGAGTTTGCAAGAGAGCCTGAGGGGCTGTCTGCCCTATGCTCCATCCCAGGCCTGTCCCACTGGCTTCCAGAATCCCAGAAGGGGCAGAGGTGGAAGGCGCCTTAAATCTATGAAGCAATGGCATAGAGCGTGGGACTGTAGAGCAGACCACCTGGACTCAGACCCCAGTTCCACCACTGGGTCCCGCAGGTTGTGTGACCTTGAGCAAATCCCTTCATCCCTCCAGCTCCACAGTGACAGTGCCTTCTCCAAAGAGCCACTGAGAAAATGAAATAAGTAAGTTTTAAGTATCTATTATTATCGTATCCCCATTATACAGATGGGAACAGTAAGACCCAGGGAGGAAAGACACTTGCCCAGGATGGCACAAAAGCAGTTTTCAAGGGGCGGGCCCGGTGGCTCAGTGGTTAAGTGTGCACGTTCCACTTCGGCAGCCCGGGGTTCGCTAGTTTGAATCCCAGGTGTGGGCATGGCACTGTTTGGCAAGCCATGCTGTGGTGGGCATCCCACATAGTAAGTAGAGGAAGATGGGCACGGATGTGAGCTCGGGGCCAGTCTTCCTCAGCAAAAAGAGGAGGATTGGAGGCAGATGTTAGCTCAGGGCTAATCTTCCTCAAAAAAAAGCAGTTTTCAAATCAGTAGTCAGGCATCCCGGGTCCTGGTCCTGGGAGAGACCCAGGCCCCCAGTGTGCCCTACAAAGTCAGTAGCCTCATCCTTCTCTTTGGGGCCCAGTGGAAAACCCTGCAGAGTGCACCAAGATCCTGCCCTGAGAAACCCAGCGTGAGGAGTGTGAGGAAAAGCTGCAGCTCCTCGTCCTTGGCTGCCCCCAGGATGAGGCTCAGAGGCCTATTCTCTTCCACTGCCATTTATAGACACACTTCCTGAGCCTGGGGTGTGCCCGCCCCCTCCAGGACCCGGCCAAGGAAGAGGCTGGCAGCAGGGCATACGGGAGCCATGGGGGAGAAGAGGGGCCTGGCTTTTCTCATTCACTTGCTGTGCGACCTTGGGCAAATCACGCTGGCTCCCTGGACCTCAGGTGTCCCTCTGCATTTGAACTCCACGTGGTAAAAGGAGTTAAGAGTCCAAAGTTCCACAGCCTGGGTTTGAACCCAAGCTCTACCCCTTTTCTGGATGTATGGCCCATGCAGATTTCTTAAACTGTATCGCGGTGTCCCCATCTGTAAAATGGGCTGGGAGTAAGGGCACCGTTCTTCCTAAGGTTGTGAGAGGATTAGAAGATTTACCACACATAAAACCAGTGCCTGGCATGTGGCGAGTGCTCAGTAAATGGCAGCTCTTATTATTTATTATCCTGAAGGTGTGATACTCTCCCTACACCCTTATTTCTAAGTAATGCTTAGAACCATCCAATTGCTCCCATAAGCAGCACCTGATTGGTTCCACATCACTCTCTGGGAAGGTGCACGGCAGGAATTCTTGTTCCCATCTCACAGGTGAGGAAACTGAGGGTCCGAGTCACACCTTCAGGAAGTGTTTGAGCTAGGATTCAAATCTGAATCTTCAGACTCCAGAGTCTGCATTCATTTCATTTGCCCCAGGCTGGTCTCAACGCCTTTTCTAGCCCTGGGTGTCCGACTCTAAAGCAGGACGCGGTGGAGGCATCTTGGAAAAAGGGTGAAGCAGAGTTGGGGAGTGCTGGGGTGCGAGCGATGAGGCACAGCACAGGCTGTGGTAGTACAAGCAGCGTGTCCTAGCTCCTTACGGTTTTCTTGGCAGCCTCAGTCCTAGAACATCTAACCTCCCACCCAGCCCCACCTATACGAAACTAGCATATAGCAATAAGGTTAGACAACAGGAAGAACTTTCCACACTAAGGAAAGTTCATCTTTCCTGGATGAGACCGCAGGGAGTGAATATCATCTGATGATGTCACTCCCCAGCTCAAAACTGTTCTGTGGCTCCCCATTGCCCTCTGGGTTGAGTTGGCACTACTGAGCCCACATGTAAGGTTCTGCAGGGTCCGGCCAGCCTACCTCCCCGAACCCCATCTTTCCCTCCAACCACCCCAGATGCTCTCTGTTTCCCAGATTCTCAATAATGCCTTATGATCTCCCTTGTCCACCAGGCTTTTGAACCTACTTGCCTCCTCACCCCTACCAGCCTTGCCCAGCTAGCTCCTGTTTTCCCTTCTTATGTCCCTTTACATGCCCCTTCCTCCTGGAAGCCCTCCCTGATCTCCTCCCATCAGTGCCTACAGAGTCCCCTCTGCTTCCCCTCCTTCCTGGTGACACTGTTTATGATTGCTTACCTGCTTCCTTGTCTGTTTCACCAACTGGCCCACAGGGAGTAGTAGCTAAGTGCAGGAGCTCTGACATCAGGCAGCCTGGAGTCTGGTCTGACACCTGTTGGCTGTACAACCCTTGGGCAAGTAGCTTACCTCTCTGTGTTCTCACACTCTAAAATGGAATAATAATAGTATCTACCTCATAGGCTGGCTATGAGGAGTTAAAAAGGCTTTACATATAACTACCAATGCCTACATGCATAGTAATTACTCAATAAATATTTGCTAGTATTTATTTAATAAATATGCCTGGGACATAGTAGCTAGTCAATAAACTTCTACTGACGTTGTTTTATTTAATGATCACTTGCATAATGCTTACTACGTGCCAGGCACAGTTCTAAGCATGTTACAAATATTAACTCATTTTACAGATAAGGAAATTGAGGCACAGAGAAGTTAATTAGCTAGCCCAACATTATACAGCTAGTAGATGGTGGAGCCAGCGTGCAAACCAGGGTGCAAACAAGTCTGCCTCCAGCATCCATGCTTTTAACTGAATGAATAAATATGCCTTTGTTTGGGGCAAGGGGAGGCAGGGTTTTCATCTACAAAAGTTACTCAGTTCCCACCCTCGGCCTCTTTCAGGTCCTGGGAGCTCCTGGTTGGCAAGTGACATCACTGGGATGTAAGTGAGGCTGGTCGGAAGCCAGAGGTAAACCGCCAGGTGACTGCCCCCACCATGTCGCAGGTGATGTCCAGCCCCCTGCTGGCAGGAGGCCATGCTGTCGGCTTGACTCCCTGTGAAGAACCCAGGAGGGCCCTGCACCCAGCACCCAGCCCCAGCCTGCCACCCCAGTGTCCTTACTACACCACAGAAGGCTGGGGAGCCCAGGCCTTAATGGACCCCATGCCCTGCAAGGGGCCCCCCAGCAGGCTCCAGCAGGCCCCACAGGCTGGAGCCAAAGCCAGCTGCCTCCTGCATTCCCCTGATGAGCAGGCTTCAGGGTCTCTGGAGGACCTTGACTCCTACGTTGACTTCTCACTGGAGAGCCTTAACCAGATGATTCTGGAACTGGACCCCACCTTCCAGTTGCTTCCCCCAGGGGCTGGTAGCACCTGGGCTGAGCCCACTCAGAGCACTACCTCAAGGAGAAAGAAGGAAGAGCCTGAAGCTGTGGGTAAGGAACTGGGGCACAGTGCAAGAAGGGGGGCTTGGGGACCAGACCTCATGAGGAAGAAGGACTTTTCTATCAAATCAGATGAACAGGGGACAATGTCCTGTTGGGAGGTGCTGTGCAGCCCTAAACAAATTACTTAACCTGTCTGTTTTCTCTGCTACATAAAAGGGATAAATACAAGTTTCCCTCACTATCCAATTCTACTTGGTTCTTGAGTTTGGAAAATGATGGATACCTATTTTATGTGACTTTTAAGAGAATTTAAATAAGTGCTTATATATGTAATAATTTTGTACAATGCCATTCACATAAATAAGAGCTCCATAATTGTGAGGTCCCTCAACCTTGCTGTTTAATGATGTCTCTCTTTAAGTCCCAACCTAGGTTCCCTGAAATGTTTGTAGGATTGCTTTCTGGGCCCCTGTCCCTGTGCAGGGGAGTATCTGTCTGGGGGGGCCCAAGGTGGAAATAGCAGAGTTGAAAAGACACAGAATTCAGTTTATTTAGGGCAAGAACCCTGCTGTGTTTAAGCAGTGGTATGCTGGTAAAAGTTTAACAACTGGCTGCCTGGGGGAGTGGGGGAGAGCCCTGATTTGAAGCATCTGCCAGTTTCCATGGTGTGAATTCTCCCTCCCTGGCCAATTTCAAGCCACCAACATGATGTCACTGAATGTGGCATTGGAAAGAGATACATAGTAGCAGGCCACTACATAGTATTTCCACCTTACCAATACAGCAGATGTAAATAACCTCCAGAGTATAGATACTAGTCAAATGTAGTAAAATAATTGGGATGTGATTAATTTTGAGTATTTATTACTTTTGTTTTTAACGTGTTATTTACTGGTAAGTTTATATAATTTAAATTTTAATAATAGCTGCTTTTAGCAACCAGCTGGACAAAATCCTGAACATTTAACAATCAGCCCTCGCCATCTGGTACAAGCCAACTCCAATATACCACCACATCCAATAGAATCAAGAAATCCCTACCTCTGGCTTCAGATTCCAGACAAAGAGTTTTAAGTATATGCCAAGAATGAGGGTCAAGGAGCAGCAGCTCCATTAGACAGGCTGGAAGACTGAGGCCTCCAGGAGCTTAAACAATCACCATGGGTCAGAGTGCAGTTAGGATTGGAGAGAGGATCATAAGAATTTCTACTTACTGAGGACTTATTACACCCAGGCACTGTGCTGAGCACTTCATAGCAGAACCTTTAATCTTCCCAATCCACCCCCATGAGATGAGTATTTTATCCCCATATTATAGATGAAAAAACGGAGGCTGATGGAGTTGAGTAAGGAGCAGTCTAGCCTAATCCCCAGAGTGGGGCACACCTCACACAAGCTGTTTACTTCACTTCGCTGTGTCTCAGATTCCTCGTTGTAAAATAGAGATGTGAGTTCTTACCTGAAAGGGTGCTGCGGGGTTAAAAGAAACAACAGTTGCTGGGTGTTTATCACAAACCCTGGCACACTGTAAGCCATTATAAATGCGGCTGTTTTTATTAAACTTTGGGGTTGCATTTAGGATCAGCCCCAGGGTAGGTTCAGGCTCTAGGGTGGAGGCAAGCCCAGAACCCAGGTCCTCTGGCACCTGGGCTCCTGCCTTCTGCTCCTCCTCCTGAGCATTGCCTTCCAGGCCTGTTAAAAAAATCACCTCCCTCCCTGAGTCTTCCTGCTTCTTGAGGCCAGTCATGGGCGCGTCTCTGCAGGAAGGTGACTTGGCCTAATTACCTAATTACCCTTGGCAGGAGCAAGCCCAGAGCTTTAATGTTATGCCCCAAGGCAGGAGTTCCACACACTCGAGGCCAGCTGGGGCGAGGCCAGTCTCTGTGAAATGACCACATGAATGGGGTGGGGGTGTTGACAACTGGGCCCTTCCTCTAAGAGGCCAATGGTCTGTGCTGTCAGATGGCCTGGGCACAGCCTGCCATCATGAGAATGTGTCCATCCAACTCTGGGCAGCAGGAGGCGCCAAGGGGGCAGCATGATCATAGGGTCCTGATGAAGCTGCCTAGCTCAGCCCTAGCCCCTTCTGATGGAATATAAAAAAAGTCCTCTCCTCTAACCTCTGCCTGGACAACTGTGATGCCTGGGAGCTCACAACCTCTGAGACAGCCAGCCAGGTCAGCTCCCCATTAGAAAGTTCTCTTCTGCCATGGCTGAGAATAGCGAGCACCTGCGTGTCACTGTCACTTTCTCGTGCATCCCAGCCTCCCAAAACACTCCTTTCAGACCACCGCTACTGGCAGCAGGGCTGTCACTGGCCCATGGCAGTGTAGCTAATTCTGGGCACCATGGTGAGTTTTCATCCAACCAAATGTATGCCATGTGGAGGACCCCCCTCTGTTTGCATCCTCATCCTTCCTACTTTGAGGGTGTTGAAGGGAAGACACGCTATCACAGCGGTGCTAGCAGCTGTTCACTGTTTCTCTTTACCCAAACTTGGCAACATTAAGCATTAAACATTGGCTATCGTATGTTGATCCCTCGCCTAAATATATGTAGAATTTTGTAGATTATGCACGATCCCAGCATCTACCCCGTGAAGGAATTAGTGGTAACCTCGTTTTACAGATGAGAAAACTGAGGTTCAGGGAGGGCAAGTGATGGCCCATGGTCACACAGCTAGAGGGAGGTAGGTCAGGTCTCGAAGCCCAGGTTTCTGGGCTCCAAAGTCCATGTTTTTGCCTTTCTCTCTTCCTCGGAGCTAGTTTCTTGTCCTCCCAGGCTTCGCAGAAGAAATGTGTTTGGAGGCAGCCTGTGTTGCGGGCTCCTCTTCTGAGGCTCCACCTCCCCAGTGCTCACAAACCTTCTCCTAGCCCCCTGGCCACTGCCTCTTGCTTACCTTCCTTCAGACTTACCCTGTGGGGGGCCCCACCCCACAGGGAACATGGCTCTTAGAAGCAAGCACCATATCCCTTTCTTTATCCTCTCTGTCACCTCTCCACATCTTTGCAGCAGGCCCCATGTTTCATTTTCCAGCAGTTTCTGCCAGGCAAGGCCATTTGCCAATCCCAAGTGAAGAGTGTTTAATAACTGTCTCTCCGCCCCCCCACCCACGGGCTCCCCCTCCACCCACCCTGCCTGGGGCTGGCGCCTGCATCCACCCAGCGCTGCTCAGACTTGCCCCACGGGCCTGTAAACAGTGGCTGCATCCAGGTGATGGCGGGACCTCTAGCTCCCCCAGCCACTTCCACCTCAGGGCAGCATCAGGAGGTGACTCACAGCTCCGGGACTTCTTCCTCACTTCCCGCCCTTCCTGCTCGCTCAGCCTCCAAGCAAGGCCTCTGGTGGTGAGTAGGAAGCCCAGAGCTTCAGCAGACCAAGAGACCCTCCTTGAAGCAGCCAAGCACCTTCTCGCAGGGCAAGGCCTTGGAAAAGTGTCCTGAGAAACCCCTCCTCTTGGAAGAGGCCCCCCAGAGAGAGCACAGGAACAGGAGTCAAGTTCCTCTGCTCCCTGGCTGTGTGGCATTAGACAGTTCACTTAACCTTTCTGAGGCTTGATTTCTCATCTGTTATATGGAATTAATAATATTTCCTACTTCAATAGAGCTGTCATGGGGGTTAAATGAGCTAATATAGGTAACATGTTTGTAACAGTGCTGGCACACAGCACTCAATAAATACCAGCCTTTATTAAAAACTATGCAATAGATGTCAGCTCCACTCTCACATTTCTCTGAGCCTCAGTTTCCTCCTCCACAAAAGCAGTGCCTACTGGCATTGGACACAAGGGCTGTTGTAAGGCTTGAGAGGATTACAAACACTATAAAGTCCTATAAAAATAGAAGTTGTGCTTGCCAAACTTCCAGAAGAATCTACCCCTTTCCAAGACCTCCTGTCTTTCAGAGCCTGCAATACATTGTGCCAAATTTTCTCCTCTTGCCCTTAGCGGTGGTTCCCCCACCTTAACCAGAGAATATTAGCCATCTGGCCAATACTGGCCCCCCAAAGCCAGCAGGTAGGAGATGCCCTTCAAAGCCCACCACGGGCCAGGCTCCAGGCTCTATTCATCAGCGTGTTTCACCCTCACCACAACCTTGGGAGGTCAGATTTAGGTCCCCACTTTGCAGATGAAGAAACTGAGGCTCAGAGCAGTTAGGAAGGTTACCTGATGCCTCTTGGCAGGAAAGTGGCAAAGCCAGGACTCACACTCAGGTTTGTCTGATGACAAAGCCAGGCCTGTCCCTCCACCTCCTGGGACAGCATGCGCAGGTCAGCCTGCCAGCCCCCTCATCTGATGTAATCCTCCACCCCCACCCCAGCCCAAGCAGGCTCAGACAGAGGCAGTAACCATGAGCAAGGCCAGAAGGTCCTACCCGGGAGCGGGCTGGGGCACGCAGGGACTCCACAGTTACCGTGGGCGGGGGGATGGTGCATGTGCCAGAGCCCAAGGGGGTGGGAGGCGGGCAGACAGGAGCTGAGTGTGCGGTTTCCTGCTGACTCTGCCCCAGTTTTCATCCTGGGAAGCCAGAGGCCAGACACACAGCCCTCCAGGAGGGAGCAGCTGGGTAACCCCCAGCTTCTGCCACCTTTGCTGGAAGAGCACCAAAGACAGCTCCCCTCCCCCAGGTCAGGAGGAGGGGTGTCCCTCCTCACTGTGGGGAGAACCACAGGGCACCCCACTCCAGGGAGGAACAAGGTCTCAGAGCGAGAGTCCTGGGTGCCCCCACTGGGGCATGGAAAGAGCAAGGGAGTGAGCAGCCCTGGGTGTGTTTAGTAACCAATCCCTGTGCACCAGCTCACAGTGCAGCCTGAGAGGACCACACTCAACAGTGTGACAAGCCCTGCCCTCAGAAGCTCCCACTCTAAAGCAGAACCTCAAACTCTAAAGTGCACCAGGTCCCCAAGAGCTCGCTAGAATGCAGGTTCTGATTCCGCAGGCCTGTAGTGGAGCCTGAGATGCTGCACATCTGACCAGCTCCCAACTGAAGGGGTGCTGCTGGGCCAGGGACCACAGTGGTGCAGCTCGATGCACAGGGCAATCACCTGGGGAACTAAACAAACTGACAGCCTGAGGCCTAGGTCCACATCAGAGATTCTGATCTAATTGGCACCAGACGTAGCCTCGACATTAGGACTTTTAAAAGCTTGTCAGGTGATTCTAATGTGCAACCAAGCTGGAGAACCCCTGCCTTCCCTGTAGGCGCAGACATAGAAACAGCCCTTACTTGCCCTGAGTAGTAGATGAGTAGCAGATAGGTGAGTAACAGATCGGAAGATGTGATTGGCGCAGTGTTAAGCAGTCATTCCAATCTGGGGAGGGAGGGCATACATGAAGGAGGGATCTCCCAGTGTAAAGGACTTACTATGTGCAGGGTATGGTGCTGTGCCACCTACTTCATTTCACCCCCACAGGGACACCAAGAGGCTGGGCAGAGTCACCACCATTTACAGGTGTGGAAGCTGAGGCTCCAGAGTGAAATCGTTTGGCCCTGCTCTCTCAGAGAGTAAGTGGCAGTGCCAGATCAGAAACCCAGGTCTGCCTGATTCCAAAGCCTGTGTTCATTCCACCAGATCTCCCCACCCAAAGGAAGATGTCATAGAGAGGGTGACTTTGGAACTGGGCCCAGAAGGTAGAACTGGGTACTAATCCTAACTTAATGAGCTTCTCCTCTCTGAGCCTCAGTTTCCTTATTTGTATAAAAGAAGCGACCACATGGTCTTGTGGACCCTTCCAGCATTCCTGTTCTGTAAGTCCAGGCTCCTGGGTCTCACTGATGCTCTGCTTCTCTCCCCAAAGATATAAAGTACATCGAGGTGACCTCTACCAGATCAAGTTGCCACGATGGCCCCCAGCACTACTCCAGCTCATCTGTCACCCCACCCTTTGGCTCCCCACGCAGTGGCGGCCTCCTACTTTCCAGAGATGTCCCCCGAGAGACTCGAAGCAGCAACGAGAGCCTCATCTTCTCTGGGAGCCAAGGCAGGGGGCACCAGCGCCCCCCTCCCCCATCTGGGGCTCCCTCCTTTCATCCCCCACCCTCTCCCAGCATCTCCATCCCTTGCATAGGGAGCAAGGCCTCAGGACCCCATAGCCTGGGCTCCCCACTGGTGGCTTCTCCGAGCTTGGAGAAGGGGCTGGGGACTCTGGCCCCTCAGCGGAGCAGCAGGGTCTCCTTGCTGTCGGCCAGCCCAGTGTCTGATGTCAGCTATGTGTTCGGAAGGTAGGTCACTCTCACTATAGCTTCTGACATTGCCTCCACAACACACACACACACACACACACACACACACACACACACACAGATCCTAAAATCATAGGGGGCACCCTGCTCAGTCTGAGCAAAATCCGGGCATGCACCAAAAATTAAAAAGTGAATGTTCTCTTTCATGCCATCACATCTATTTGGATCTCAAGCTTTCCTCAAGCATTTAGAATATGATCCAATATATAGAAATTTTGATCTATGCCTACCTCTTGGGAAAAGAATTGTTGCATTAATGAGGCTCACTCGTATCCTTTCCAGCCCTCGTACAACTTATCTCAAGGAAGGATTTTTTGAAAACCTCAAAACACAGGGATGTAAATAGAACTTGGGGGCCTGAGATGAACCATTTAAGAAAGAAAAGCCTGCTTCCTCTTTGTTGCTGGCAAAACCCAGCAGGAGGGAGGCAGACCTGCCTGGGCATTATTTACAATTGCCCCAGTCTGGTTCTCTGCAGGCCTCACAGGAGAGCTGCACACGCACATATCTTGCCAGGAAGACCAAACCACAGGACCTCGGTCCCCCATACCAACTCCAAAGCCACTGGGCCAGGGCAGTCCTGGCAAGGAGTCTGGCATTCCATAGCCATGCTCGCTGGCATGGGCCTCTGAGCTCAGGGAGAAGTCTGGCTGGATGCAGATCTGGCTTCCTCCCCTTCCTCCAGCTGAGGAATTCCCTCTGCATCAGCCATGGACATGGTCCAGCCCAGGTCCAGCTTGTGTGCTGGGCCCTTGGCAGTAAAGGTCAGGGGTGTGGGGGGCGGTGCCTGCTGTAACAGCTCAGTCAGACCTGCCTGGCTGGGAAGGCAGAGTGAATCCCGTCCAGCCTAAGTCCCTATGACCTTTGGAGAGTCAGCTCATTGGCTACTTTAAGTGACCAAAGACTATAGTGCAGGGACACTTCTGTACCCTTCAGCATCCATTAAGGACCAGGTGGGCATGCCCTTTGCTCTGGGCTATGGGGTATGGAGTATACAGTACTCTATTCAACCAAAGCTAACTGTGTTTGCCCAAAGATGGGCAACCAGATCAGTAGATTCCAGAGCCTGGCTCTGGCCCCTGAGTGTCCACCTCAATACCTTAATACCCCGTCTGTCTGATGCTCTCTCCCCCTGCAGCAGCCAGTCCCTCCTCCACTCCAGCATCTCCAGCCATCAGTCATCTTCTAGATCCTTGGAAAGTCCAGCTAGCTCTTCCTCCAGCCTCCACAGCCTTGGCCCTGTGTCCCTGTGTACAAGGGCCAGTGACTTCCAGGTCCCCAGCAACGCTACCCCAAGCATGGGCCAGCCCAGAGCAACTCACTCCCCACCACTGGCCAAGGAGCATGCCAGCAGCTGCCCCCCATCCATCACCAACTCCATGGTGGACATACCCATCGTGCTGATCAACGGCTGCCCAGAACCAGTGTCTCCCCCACCGCAGCGGATTGCAGGACACCAGGACTTTGTCCGACCTGGGGCTACTTCTTCCAGCAACCCCTGTCCAGCCACCAGGAGCCACAGCCAGACGGTACCAGATACCCCTCTCACTACATCTGCAGAGGGTACGTTGTAAACCAATACCTCAAGCATTGTAAGGTCTGGCTAAGTGGAAGAGACAAAGCACCAGAGGGTTTCTGGAACAGCCAGTCAACACATTGATTGAGTACCTATTATGTGCAAAGCACTGTGTGCCAGGTAGTGGGGACATAGAGATGGACACAGTCTAGAAAGGGAGACAAAAGCCAAGGATCACTATGGAGCAGGATAAACACAGAGATAAAGAGATGTTCTAAGTCTCACAGGGCCACAGAGGAAGAAGTGGTCCTTTTAGTCTGGAGAACTGGGAAGGCTCCTCAGAGGAGGTGACATCCTAGCTGGAGCTGGAAAGTGGATCAGAAGTTCATGGCCAGAGCAGGAGAGACAGAGGGAACAGTGTTCTCAGCAGAGGGAACAGTGAGTCCATAGTCATGAAGGTGTGGAAGCACACAGCATGTTTAGGAAATGACTAGATGTAGGGCAAGGTTATTGAGAGTAATTTAGGGCCATATTGCCAAAGGCCTTGAACACCAAGTTAAAGAGTAGATTTTACCCTTTAGGCGACAGGGGTCCATCAGAGAGTCTCAAACAGGAGAGTGGTGGTGTCAGAGACACATGCTCAATAGATCACTCTGGCAGCTGTGTGGCAGATGAATTGCAGGGTCTGACCTAGGCAGAGTGAGCAGTTTTATCTGCTTTTGTTTGGGTTTTTATCATGAAGTGGTCCTGACAAGCTGTAACAGGGCCCGAACCAGGGTGGGGCAGGGGGGCGGAGGAGAGAAGACAGAGCGAGGAGACCCTCAGGATATGGAAGCAGCAGGCTTGATGACTAACTCAAGAGAGGGAGGGGGAGTGGGAAAGTCAGTCGTAACTCTGACGTTTGTAGATGACAAGCTCGGAGAGGGGGAAGAGGGTAACAAAGACAATGCATTCCAATTCAGACAGCTAAAAACCACAAAACAGCAAACACCCTCCTTCCCGTAGTCTATGACTACAGGCGTCCAAAAAGAACAAAACCAACCAGAACCCAAAGCAGGAAACACAGAGGCGAAGATTTAGCACCCCCAGGGTGCACATCTCCCATGAGCAGAGCCCCCGCTGAGCTCCAGGCTTACTGTCCCTGCTCCCTCATCACTCAGCCAGCTCCTTTCTGGGGTTTCTCAGCCCTCACTCCGCCACAGGCATCAGGGAGACTCTGGGGGGCAGGGGGGGACCACATGCTCACGCTAACCCTTGCTCTCTCCCACTCACAAAGCCATGTCAATGCAACAAGAAAAAGTGACATGACAGGTATGCCTTTGAATCTGCTCTAATCATTTTCCTAGGACAAATCATTTGCAGATTTTGGTACATTTTTTTGTAATGAGTTACTCTCAACCGGCCACAACACACTTTTTCAAGATGCTGAAATTGGGAACCACTGCTCTCTGTCTTAGGGACCCACGAAAATGGGCATTTTGGCATCTCAGAGAGCACATTTACTTAGCCTGGTGATGGTCCCATCCTGGTTCGGTGATACCCTAGGATATCACTAATTATACCCTGGGATCTTATCAAATTCTGCAAAATATTCTTAAAACAAAATTCATTTTAATTTCCTATGCTATTAGAGTCTTAAAGAGCCTCAGAGGTTTTTTAGTTCACTCAGTCCCTCCTGGGCTTCAGGCGCTAAATAGTTGTCCCAAATCAGAGTCAAGAATCCCGTCTCCTAACTTCCAAGCACATCTTCCTCTGCCCAGATCTGATTTCCTTTTCTTTTCCAGGCTGAATATACCCCTAAGGAACTCATAGCGTTATTAAAGGGGAGGAGAGTGTGAAATCAAACAAATAATGCATCTTGGAGTCCCTTATTTATCTGTTATTTCAGTCCCCAGAAGGCAACACTAGATTTGAGAAACTGTTTCTCATTAAACTGAGATTTTATCTATTTGTTTGTGATTCATTACCAAGGATACAAAGGGAAACTCCTAAGTCTTAGATACGCCAAGCCCTGGAATCCTTCCGCTGGATTTTGCCTCCTTAGGCAGTTGGAGATACCGTGGGGTCAGGGGAGGGGAGGGTGGGTTGAATGGGACCACTGGGCCGAGGAAGGGGGAGGGGCTGTCAGCTCCGCTCTGTCCAGCCTACAAGGTTCCCCTTCTCTGTCTGTCTCCAGGTCCCACCAGGGACATGCAGCCCAACATGAAGTTTGTGATGGACACATCTAAATACTGGTTTAAGCCAAGCATCACCCGAGAGCAAGGTAAGAGGAATCAGTGTGTTTCAGGGGACAAGAGACTCAGGAATCAGGTCTGGGTCCTGCACTCTGCATCAGGTAGATGGGGCCCTGGGTCATGGTAGAGGAGGGAATGGCAAATGGCAGGTCCAGGGGAGGGGGTGTCTTGTGGACCTCATGACCCAAGGAAATAAGAACTGCAGCAGAAATGGTGGAGATTAGACAATAGAAAAGACTTCCTGGGAACTAAGTGTGATTCTGTAACATCTGCTTTATGAAGACCCAACGGGGACACAGGGTGTCCAGGTGGGGTGGTAACTGTCTCTGACTCAAGGACTGTTCCAGCAATCGAGCTGCTGAGGAAGGAGGAGCCAGGGGCTTTCATCGTGAGGGACAGTTCCTCATACCGAGGCTCCTTCGGCCTTGCCTTGAAGGTGCAAGAGGCCCCCGTACCTGCCCAGAACCAATCAGGTATGCATCTGTCTCTGTACTCACCCAAGGCCTCTTGGAAGCAACAGGGTGTGGTGGGCTTTAGTCCCAGCTCCACTGCTAGCTTACAGGGTGACCTTAGGCCAGTCCCATAATGACTCCTGGGACAAGGGTCAACCGCAGTGCTCTCCCAGCTGCCCTCCAGCACCAAGGCTCTGCCAGCTCCTTTCACAGCAAGCCTGAGCTGCCTCTGCCTCCCCAAATCCCCAAATTCCCTGCTCCACTCTCATGGTGGGAAGAGAAAGAGGAAGGTCCCAGCCTCTCTCCAGGGTGCTGTCTTCCGGGTGCCCACCTCTGTCCAGACCAGAATTATCTTGGGGGAAGCTAAAGTAGTAATCACCCATGTGTGCTAACTCATCACGTGTGTGCTGGATTATCACATGCTTTCCCATGGTCTTGCACACCCAACACACATCTATGGAGCATCCCCCCTGCATAAGGCACTGTGTAAGGCACCAGGGATACCTGTTTGGGGAGACAGATAAAAACAGATCATTATAGTACCAGCTACCTGGATCACAGCCTCTCACTAAACCCCAGGATTGTAGTGCTCAGGTAACAAATGGATGAGCTTACAGGGGCTCCAAGTGTTCCTAAGTGAGCCCCCAGAGCAAGTAAGCGAAAGAGCAAGGATGAAAACCCCAACTTCAAATGCTCTACACTATGCCTCTCTGTCTAAATAAGAAAGTGACCTCTAGGGCAGTGTTGGTTATCAAGGAAGCCTTGCCAGAGGCCACAAGCCCGAGGCTATGGGCTGGTGGTGGAGAAGAGGCAGACGGCATTGTTCACCCTTCCGGGGCCAGCCAGGCTCCAGTAGGGACCATCTGGTGGAGAATGATAGCGCCTGGGAGAGGGTGGGTAGGACAGAGAGAAACCAGGCTGAAGAGTTGCAATTTGATCTAAAAAGTCGTGGAGAACCATCCCTGACAGCTCTTGAGACCAAGAGAAAGTTCTCCTGGAGAGAGAATTAGCAGACGCAGAAGCCTTTGAGCAAGGGTATTGGCACCTCCTTTGTGGGTAGGAAGATAGGATTCCTATTTTCAGTGCCACCCAGAAGCAGGACGATGCACAAGTTAACCTCTGGATGGACCGGGAGGAGGCGGGTCAGGGAGTAAGTTGGTCAGTGTTTGGCTAACGCTCCCATCCACATGCACTCGCTCTCCTTTGTCCAGGCGAGGACAGCAGTGACCTTATCCGCCACTTCCTCATCGAGTCTTCCGCCAAAGGGGTGCATCTCAAAGGTGCAGATGAGGAGCCCTACTTTGGTGAGCCTCTCCAGCCTGCAGGCCCCTGGGTGGGTGAGTGGGCTGAGACTTCTGGACGGAGAGGGTGGTTTGGGGAAGGCTTCTCACACAGGGCTGCCTGATTCTTTGCAGGGAGCCTCTCTGCCTTTGTGTGCCAGCATTCCATCATGGCCTTGGCCCTGCCTTGCAAACTCACCATCCCGCAGAGAGGTGGGTTGGGGCACCAGATCCGTTTGTTCTTACTTAAAAGGCTCCTAATGGTCACATCTCACCTTACTTATGGATTATTTTAGTGTCACAGTTAAGAGTGCATGCTCTAGAGTCCGTCAACATCTCCGCTTCCTGTTGGCATGTACCTATTGGTACGGTGGTGTGGGGATTTAATGGGATAGCTCAGGCAAGGCTCTTAGCACAATGCCTGGCACAGAGGAGATGTTTGATAAATAGTAGCCATCTTTAAGAGGGTGAAGGGAGCATAAATCTGCCAGTTTGGCAAGGTTTGAAGTGCTGCTAGGATCCCCACTTCACAGATAAGAAAAGAAGGGTTTGAGGTGTTAAGTACCTCCCCCAAAGGCACACAGTCAGACCTCAAACTCAGATCAGGAAGCCCCATCCAGAGCTTACAGCCCAGCCACACCCCTAGATGGAGGAGGTCATCTCAGGGTGCACAGGAGGAGTAGCAAGGGGGATTCTGGGAGAGGAGTCAAGAGCAGGGGGAGCCCCTGGTGGAGAGATGGCAACAGCCTCCCTATTCTGCAAAGAAAGGCCTGGGTGTGGGGTGGGGTCTGAAAGAAGTGAGGAGGTCAGGGGCCTCTGAGGACCAGGTCACTGCAGCAGTCCAGGGGCTGGAAGAGCAAGGAGGGGAAGGAGGGATAAAAAGGCTTGCAAGCTAGGCGTTCAGGAAGCCCAAAGTGGCCCCCTTTGCCTAATTACGGTAATGACCTGGTTTCTTAGCCAAGTCACTTCCTGGAGGTGGAGGCGGAGGTGGGAGATGTTCAAAAGGATTAATGAGGCCTGTTCCTATGAGAGGGGTCCATTCACTCCACCCTCGCCCCCTCGGGGGCCTGTTCCTTTGCTTTGGCTCAGAATTAGGAGGTGGAGCCGGGGCCTCAGACCCCTCTACAGACAGCCAGGCCTCCTGTCTGAAGAAATCTGCGGGTGAGTGGTACGGGAGAGGCTCCAGGGTTGGCTGTGCCTCCCAAGGGCACCTCCCATTTCTGGGTGCGCACATGCACACACAGGTCCACACGTGTTTCCCATCACAGCTTTATTTCTTCATCTTTAACAAGGTGCCACATTCCTCCCCCCCTCGTAAACCAGAAGATGAGAGGCTGCAAGCAGTGGGCCAAGGGGAAGAGGGGCAGAAAAGGAGGGGTTTGGTGAGGCTTACACCCTTTCTGTACACACATGGGCACACATGGACATGCTAGAGTCTCTCTGGATCTGAAGTACCTGCCCTTGAGGTGGTCTCTGGGTCTGGGATCCTCTGTGGGGTATCAAGTCCGAGTCCTGGGGGTTTCTATAGGGGAATAGTCTCTCCTCCCATCCGGAGGCCAAGCACAGATCAGCACTTGTCTGAGTGACAGCTCCTACTCTGTGTCCCTGAGCACAA
This sequence comes from Equus asinus, assembly GCF_041296235.1. NCBI lineage: Eukaryota > Metazoa > Chordata > Mammalia > Perissodactyla > Equidae > Equus > Equus asinus. The sequence continues at coordinate 40,120,039 of NC_091802.1, read as the reverse complement.
TGACCCCCTCCCCATTCTTGTCTTCTCTCCCTTCTCTCAACAATGAGCCAGGGCCCCAGGGCAGGTGGGGGTGGAGGAGGCACCAACCAGGGGTCTGGAAAGAAGGAAGGTTTGCCTGGACACCCCTATACACAGGGCAACATCCTCTCCCTTGCCCCAGCCTTGAGGACCAGGGGCCAGGGCAAGGCAAAGCAACAGATGCTCCAAAAGTCCTCTGGGGTTGGCCCCAAATTGCAGTTACCCATACAATCCCTGCCTGCCTAGTGGCTCAAAGAGAAGCCCTACTGGATTCCTGAAGAAGGAAGGTGCCCCCGTCCCTTGGCTCTAGGCAGAAGGAGGGCTAGGGCCTAGGTGACCTCCACCCACCCTGAGGATCCTGGCAGGGCCCCAGCACAGTATCTGTATCCCACAGGCTGCCAGGCCCTGTACCTGAGCTCGGTGAGCGTGGAGACCCTGACTGGAGCCCTGGCTGTGCAGAAGGCCATCTCAACCACCTTGGAGAGGGAGGTTCTCCCCACGCCCACCGTGGTCCACTTCAAAGTCACTGAGCAGGGTATCACCCTAACTGACATCCAGAGAAAGTAAGGGGCTTCCCTTGCCCTGGGGCTATTGGGCTGGGCAGGGTGAGCTGAAGGAGATGGCAGAGACAGCTGTGGATCAGTGATGAGGGTAAAGTTCAGGATCCTGGACCCCATGGAGTCAGTGACATGCTGAGTGACTCCAGGCAAATTCTCTGCTTTCTCTGGGCTTCATTCCAATGATCTCCTGCCAAAGTTCCCCTTCACTGTGACTGATGGAGATGGAATCAACCAGTATTCACCAGACACTGATTAAATCTGCACCCATTGATAGAACATCTTCTGTAGGCTAGTCTCTGGCTGACCACTGGAACACAGTGGGCTGAGATTGGGCTTGGGGATTCACAGTCTAGCAGGAACCTGGTCCCGGGCTGGAGGAACAAGAGATGACCAAGATGTAATTTCTATCCTCAAACAGTTAAATGATGTGGTGGACAGGGAGCAGGGAAGAGCTAGGAAACCCCAATAGATAGGACACATGGCAGATGCACTCCCCTAAAGGAGGGAAGTGCAAACATGTGCCCCAGGGCCGCGTGGTGGGAAGGGTCTCTGCGGGCTGTAAGGGCTCTAACTGGGAGGTTCTTAGAGGGAACTGGAGATGATGGAGGTGGGGCATAATACTGGACGGGCTCTCACCAGTTCTCCTTCTCTCTCTGTCTCCTCCTAGGGTGTTTTTCCGGCGCCATTACCCCCTCACCACCCTCCGCTTCTGTGGGATGGACCCTGAGCAACGGAAGTAAGTTCAAGGCTGGGCCAAACTAAGAAGGCTATCCAGGGCCCAGCTGCCCACTGAAGGTCCCTGCTGACTCTGGGATTGGGATGACAGACAGAGCCTGTGAACCTCAAGGGGCCAGGAGCAGCAGAATGAGGGGAGAATGGGGCATGGCAGGGGTGGGGACACAGCTGGATGTCCTCCCCACTGCTCAGCCAGAATCCTGCAGAATGGAGCAAAGCCTCACTACTCACTACTGTCCGTGTTCCTTTCCCACAGGTGGCAGAAGTATTGCAAGCCCTCTAGGTAAGAGGCCTGATGATGGTCTTGAGGGGGGCGGCACAGGCCCTGGCCCCAGAATGGTGGGAGGAAACATGAGCCCGGGAACCCTCAATCTTATGTCGAGCCATGGGCCCTGACCTCAGGGAGGCTTAATCTGTAGGGACGCCCAGGTTTGATGGTCAAGATACATCTTTGCCCTCAGGAACCTTCCACCCTGATGAGGAATACACAAGTTCTGTCCTCAGGGAGTCCCCATTCAAAATTAGGGGAACCCAGACCTCGAACTGGGGGATCTCCCAGTCTGACAGAGGAAGGATCCTCCCCTCAGAGAGCTCTCCTTATAAGGAGGTGCTGGAGCCACTTGACTGCGGAAGGGGCCCTCCTCCCAGCCTGGTGCCTCCCTGGGTCCTACTGTTCACTCAGGCTGCCCTCTCTCACCAGGATCTTTGGGTTTGTGGCCAAGAGCCAGACTGAGTCACAAGAGAATGTGTGCCACCTCTTCGCAGAGTATGACGTAGTCCAGCCAGCCTCGCAGGTCATCAGCCTGGTGGGTGCTCTGCTGCAGGACACAGAACGAATGTAGGGGGAAGGAGCTTCCTGGGCACCTTCCCAGACATCCCAAGGGGCTTGCTCAGGAGCCCCCCTCCACCCTCCAAACAAGGGCTTGTGGCCACACTGGTGGACCAATCTATTGAGGATTGGAGGAGAATGGTACCAAGTTAAAACCCTTGAACCCACTGTGACCTTCAGCAGTGACCTTCATCCAGACCCCGCTGGATCTCTATTTCCTCAACCATAAAAAGAGGTCAACAGACAGGATCAGCTGTTCTTAGACTTTGGTGGGCATCTTAACAAGTTCCTGTGATTCTGAAGCACACCCATATCTGAGGACCCCTGACTCCATCAGCCTGGACACTACCAACACTGCAGCCTGAGCTAGAGACCTGTGACCCTGTTTCATGGCAAACAACAGGTGCCAGGTGGTGATTCATGGGGCGCTGGCCCGAGGCTGGCCTGAGAGCAGATGGTATGCAAGGATTGAGGACGAAATGATGGATGGACTGACTCTCTTTCCCTCCCTGTCTGTTCCTTTCCCCACTTCTCTAATGGCTTCTTGGGCAGCTGTTCCCAGGACAAAGCTGGATCTGCCTGCCCTGGATTCTTTAGGCTAATGTGGCTGTGGTTGTTGGGGCTTAGCAAGGAAGAACTTGCCCTCATGGTCAGAGACAACCCAGCTGTCCTTAAGTTCTTGATGTCTAATTGCCCCCATTGCAAATGAGTATCAACCCCATATTTTCTTTCAATTTTTTGGTAAGCGAGTGTCCTCCAACTGGTGTCACAGCTGCATTAGTGTTGCTTATGTAACCCACACCTGGGAGGTGGGGGCAGCAAGACTCCTGCTCTCCAGAGCAGACACAAGGGCTGGCTCTCTCTGACTGAGTCCTCCCTGCCCCTGCCAACACACACACACACACACACACACACACACACACACACACACACACAGAGCCCTCTACGGCAAAGTGGCATCAACTAGCCCCACAGCCACACGGGGGCAGCAAAGAGTTAAGAATGCAAACAGGCAGTCACTCTCAAGAGGCTTGGAAAAGCTGGGAGGTCTTTCTCATCCCACTCCCACCCCATCTGAAGCTGTAATCATTTGCCTAGCAGGCCTGGGGTCCTAAGGAAACCGCACCATGAGGGTAGAAGGGGAGCTCAAAGAAAAAGCCCACTTTTGCTCTATGAGGAACAAGTGCCTGCCCCGCTCCCAGCAGTGGGCCCTGCCAGAGCATCATTATCTTTGGCCAAAGTTGGGCCTGACCGGTTGTAATTTCAACCCAGGAAACCAAACCAGACTGAAGCGGCCCTGGGCTGGCAAGACCGGCCGAGACCAGCCCACCGTGCCTGTGGTTGGACACTGCTCCACCTCCAGAGACTGCAAAAGGCTAGACAAGGTTCTGAAGTTCATAGTACCCAAGTTTTCAAGGTCACAGCCTGAGGGCTGGCAGAGAGCACCCCCCCCCATACACCCATGGGTGCCTGTGTAGCTCCTATCATGGAAAATAAAATATCTGTCTTTGCATAACATTTGGTTCTGACGCATTCAGGGCTGTCCCCTTGGAGAAGGAGACCTGAACAGAGAAGGGGGCCTAAGTTGGCAGGTGGTGGCTTTGTCTTAGAGAAGACCACGTGTGCCACACTCCCTCCCACACCCCTGGTCACAGCAGTAAGGTCTCCATTGGCTTCCACTTCATAAACTGTCACTTAAACCATTTTGTGTCCCCCATATGTCCTACACTCCTGTTCTTCTTCTTCATGACCCCTTTCCTGCCACTCTGCCAGGATAACAGAGAGCTTGGACATGCCCTGTGTCCCAGGGCCAACAGTGAGTATGTGTGGCATCCCCAACAGGTTCCAAGGTCTCACAAGGGCTCCCTGAGGGATGAGAAGAGGCAGGTGAAACATGGGCAGCTAGGGTCCAGAAGAGTCCTTGAACTCAGATGAGCCCCGAGCTCCCAGCTCAGCCCTGGAGAACTAGACAATGGCCCCATCATCCCACCCTGGGCCTGGGGGGTTCTACCCCTGGCCTCTGTCAGCTGGCAGTCCAAGTCTTGCCAAGTGGTACAGGAGGGGGCTGCAGGGGTCTCCGCTTTCCTAAAGAGCCTTAGGAAAAGGACAGCTGCTGCTTCTGTTTGGGCTGAACTATGGGACCGAGCGCTAGGGGCTTCTCTGGAGGGCCTGTGAAGAGAACTTCCCAACGACCCAGAACCCCCACTGAGTAGCCCCTGCCCCCACTCCTACTGCCAAACTGCAGTTGCAGCCCACGCCCAGGCTCCCCTTGGCCTGGCCGTGGACAGAGTCTGTGGAGGGTCATAATGTCTGCTGCATTTGCCACAGCTCATCTCTCCTCCAGGAAGATTTAACAGAGAACTTGACTTGGACTTTTGCTGACAAGCAGAGTAGCCAGCCCAGCAAGGGTGGGAGGGCTGGAGGGCAGAGAGGAGGAAGGACAGCCACCAAGCCAGGAGCTAGGAGGGGAGAGGTCTTCATACTCATACAGGATACCCAGGAATTTTCTCTCCAGAAGGTTCCAGGCCTAGCAGCCCTTGGTCTTAAGCCTCCCTCCCCAGAACCCCCTCCAAGGTCACTTCTCCCAACTTGCCATCCCTCCGCATCCCTTTCTCCATCCTTCTCTCTATACAGATAGACACCTACCCAGCCCTCCCGCACATCCCCCTCCCAGCTTCTCTCTCCTCACCATACCTTCTCCACCCACCCACCACCAAATCCATCCTCTGCTTCTTTACAGAAAAACCTTCCCTCTTGCTCACTCTTTCCCCTTTAATTCCCTCACCCCTTTGTCCCAGGCAGCTGGACCCACAGCCAAGCCCAGGGAATGGGAAGGGCAGCCCCCTGCACTGCTGACCATTTTTCAAAACTCAGATTCCCACGCTCCCTAAGCCCTGCCTCCCCTCTAGCTATAGAGTGATCACCCCAGAAGGCTGAAGCACCCTCACCCTCATCTGACCAGCCATCTCTCCCATACTCATCTCCCACTGAGGGTCGAGGCTGCTCACCTCTTCTCTTTCATCTTCTGCCTCCAGCCCTTAACTCTCCTGCTATCCAATAGGCTGTGGGCTTGGAACGAGAGCTGGGCTGAGGCGCTAAGGGCTCCCAACCAAGAGGTTGGTTCCTTGATTCATGCAACAAATGTTTTCTGGATGCATGCTTCGTTCGTGTGAGCCAGGAAAACAGATAAATGTGGCAGCATTATAACAGAAGCTTGTAAGTGCCATGCAGGGCTGGCAGGAAGGCTAGAAACAGGGAAGAAAAACTTTACCCATTTGGAGGGAATGAGGACAATGTTACCAAGGAGGTAACATTGGAGTTGGGTCTCTAAAGATGAATAGGAGCCTAGCATGCAAAGAGGGGGAGAAATCAGCTTTTATTGGGGGTCTCCTATGTGCTAAGGGCAATGTGAGGCACGTTGTATATGTTTAATCCCATTTAAAAGATTAGAAAACTGAGGCTCACAGGGTTAACTTGTCCACATTCACCTAGCTAGTAAATGGCAGGGAAATAGGATTCCAAATCTGTGCCCATCCTACTGCCTCAGCATTCTTAGACAAGCAGATGCATGAATCTATGTGTGAAGCACACAGGTATGAAAAAGTGCCATGTTCAGCGTGGCTGGAGCATATGGTATCCAAGACAGTAGGTGAGAGAGGAAGCAAAGGAAAGATGCAGGAGCCAGATCATCAAGAACCTTGAGTGCTAAGCTGAGAATGTCTAGGGAATGAATACTTGTTGAATAATGAATGAATGGATGAGGTCGGACTCAGGACCACCCTGTACCTTTGTGCTGGTTTCACAATGCACAATTGTACGTGGCAAACTGCTTGAACTTCTCCTGTAGGTAATGGGGAGACATCAGAGGCTTTTCATCCAGGGATTAAGCAACCAGATTTGTGCTTTAGAAATATGACTATGGGGGTAGGATCTGAGGCCTAGGTAGGGGAGGAACGTGATGGGAAGAGGAAGCTGTGAGGACTTGGAGTTCAGGCCAGGAAAGGGATAAAAGCCCAAGAATAGGGGCGCTCATCCCAAGACGGGCTGGGGCAGGAGCCTACTTGATCTGGGCCTGGGTCCTGGGTTCTTTCTGAGCTGGGAAGGACCATGTGAGAAAGAGTAGGACCTGGGACTCCCATTCCCCGTTGTATTAGTCTGCTCAGGCTGCCATAACAAAACACCAGACTGGGGGGCTTAAACAACAGACTTTTATTTCCTCACAGTTCTGGAGCCTGGAAGTCTGAGATCAGAGTGGCAGCATGGTTGGGTTCTGGTGAGGGCTCTCTTCTTGCCTTGCAAGTGACCACCTTCCCACTGCCTGTTCACGTGGCCTCAGTGCATAGTTGTAGAGAAGATCTCTCTCTTCTCTTCTTATAAAGCCACCAGCTCTACGGGATTAGGACCCCACCCTTAGGACCTCAGTTAACCCTGATTACCTCCTAAAGTCCTATCTCCAAATACAGTCACACTAAGAGTCAGGGCTTCAACATGCGAATTTGGGGGGCCAAAATTCAATCCATAACACCCCTCCCTACAGAACCTTTCCCCAGCCATGTTCCTCACCCCCAAAAATCCCCCCAGTCCTGGCTAGGCTGGGGCCTTCAGCCCCAGCAAAGCAGACTTTCTCCTTCCCGATTCTGTGCCCTTGGAGCCAGCCGGGGCTTGTTTTGTAACTCTACTTCCTGGAAGGCATCTCAGCTCTTCACCTCTCCCCAGTCTAATCTTGCCAAGGGGTGCAAGTGGATGTTGGCTTGGAGCAGGCCTGGGGGCAGGGAGAAACACAAGGAGGAGAGAACCAGAAAGAGAAAATGAGGAGGGGGAGGAGAAGGGTGATGCTCACTCACTCATTCACTCGTTTACCAAATATGTGCTGAGCTCCCACGTGAACAGTGCAGAATTAGGTACACCAGGTTGGCCAGGAGCTGGGGGATAGTCTGCATGTGCCCCAGGAGAAATGTCCTCTCCTTCATAGCATTCAGATTTGACACCCCGTGAACACCAAGATGGGACATATCCTTACCCTAGTTCACCCCACTCCCACCTAAGTACACACACACACACACACACACATCCTGCTTCCCCCTTCTGCATCAAGCATTAGAAGCCTGGGTGGTCAGGCAGATCTGGGTGGCAAGTCCTCTCTGCCATTGACAAGCTGCCTGATTTAGGGGAAGTTGCTTTTCTGGGTATTGAGCCTCGGTTTCCTCAACTGTAATATCCACCTCACTAAATTAGGGTTGTAGGAAGCCTAAAGACACAGTGGACATGAATGCACTTTGTTGCCCATGGAGTCCAAACGTTCATTACAAGAAGGAAAGCACTCCCATAGCTCTCACTGACCACCTACTATATGCCAAGGACCCCTGAATGTAGTGAATATTTGTTGGAAGCTTTGCTGTATTTTATCTCATTTAACCCTAACAACAACACTACATAACTACTGTTATTTACCCTCATTTGATGGATATGGAACTGTAGATTAGGAAATTAAGTCAGTTTCCCAGGGCCCAACCATAAGTGGCAGAGTGCGATTTGAACCCAATCAATCTGGACCCAAACCCGTGGTGATGATGATAATGACCACATTTGGAGTTTATTGAACCAGAGGTCGTCAAGTCCAACCCCTGCCTCCACCTACGCTAGGGTAGGGTTGTCTGTCCCTCCTTCTGGTGTCTCTGCCAAACCCCTCTTCTCCCATCAGGGACTAGGTCCCCACCCCAATCCCTAGCCCCAGGCTACTCAGGGTGTTGAGAGAGTCACCCATCCCTCTTTCAGCCTAGAAAGTGGCGTATTTCCCCATGTAATCTTCCACCCAGAATCTTCCATCAGACTTCCTTCCTTCCTCTCAAATGATAGCCCTTATTTAGCTTCCCCTTTCTGGAGACTGAAGAGTCTCTTCCTATTTGGGTGCCCAACCACCTCCCCACCCTGGCTCCATTGAGAGATGGTGTGAAAAGAACATTGCCCTGAGTTCTAATCTGTTTCTGCCACCAGCTCAGTTATGCCTTCAGACCCGTAAGTCACAGAGCCATCTAGGCCTCAGTTTTCCACCTGTGTAATCGGTAAGCTGGAGAAGAACTTGAAAGCTGCCTCCAGCCCTGGTCTTCTTAGGAGTGGCCTTTCTCAGCTACCAGGCTAGAGCCACCCCCTCTCTCCCAACACATACACCCCTCTCCAGCCCAAATACTGCCCTGCAGTCCCCAAAGCTTCCTGTGTGGTCTTCCCTTCTCCTACCTCCCACCCCAGAATTTATCTTCCTCCTGGCAGCCTCTGCTCTCGCCCCACTCTGGGCATGCCCTCTACTTTGGATTGTGCTGACCCTCCCTTCCTCTGCCAGTGCCCAGAGTCCCCCACAAGGCCACTAGAGTCCCCCACAAGGCCACCATCTGCAGACCGCACAACTGGAGGCTGGCCCCTCCCCAAGCCTGCAGGGCCCTCTACCCTCATTAGATCCCCCAGCAAGGGTTAACAAGGTCCATTTGCATTTTAAAGGCAACCTCCTCCACCCCAGCCCCCAAAAAGAAAACTTTTCAAAACTTTTAAGGTCTCAGTTTACATTTTAATATAAACTCCTCTGGGCTTGTTGCCTGGGATTTAGAACACACCCGCCCCTAAACTCGAAAGCTCTTTGGGGGAGGGTTTTTGTTTTTACCACAGCACCTCCCTCATTGCAGGAGGCTGGGCCTGCCCAGGGCTTTTGGAAGTGGAGGTAGTCACGGTTCAGGCTGGCCTGGCCTGACCCCTCCAGCTGAGATCAGGCCAGGGTCACCAAACAGTCACATGTCACTTTGAATGAGAAGCCTTGAACTGAGGCTGAGAAATGAAGTTGGGAGATAGCTTAGCCAAAGGCAATTTGGACTTCTTTTTTTTCTTATGTTTTTTGGGGGAAAAAAACCTCTATTGTCCAACTAACCTTCCATGATACTGGAAAATTGAATTTATTTCCTGAGCAGTCTGGTCCAATTTCCCCTGGGTGGTGACGAGGCTGGGCTCCCCTCCCTGCTGCTCCAACTTAGAAGCTTCTGACTCTGCTCAGAGATCAGGACCAGAAAGGGAGGCAAGGACCTGAGCCATGGTTGCCAGGCAGTACCCCACCCCGAGTGCCATGCTTCCTCAGGAAGCCCCCACTCCAATGTGTGTGTGTTGGGGAAGCTTTCTCCAAAGCTTCAGATTTCCTTGTCCCCACTCTCTCAGCAACCTGGGTTTGCTTGGCAGCTGTCTTGGCCTGTCCCCTACCCACTCTGGCTCTCCATGTGTGCCCTCTGAGTCCCCCAGGCTCCCCGCCTCTGTCTCTAGACTCTCAGGAGCAAGCCAGTAGAGGTACAGCTGTAACGCATTTGTGCTGGCCGCCAGGCTGGCAGGGCAGCCATCTGCAGCAGGGTAGCTGCCAGACCTGCAATGACGGGAACCCTGGGTCTCAGCCTGGCCCTTCCACTTCAACCCCAGTGCAGGAACCTCTCTGCCTACCAAGGACAAGGAGGCCAGGGGTGAAGGGAATGACCTTGAGGCCACTCCAGGAGACAAAGGACATGCGCTGTCATCCCCTCCTAGGCAATCTGCAGCTGAGCTTCACTTCAGGGATGGGGAGGAGGTACTGCTCCCAGAGGAGGCTGTCATAAGGTCAAAGACGGCCCACCAAACCTCAGTGAGAGACTTGTACTCCGCTGACCACCACCCCACCACCACCCTCCCTGGACTAATAGAAAAGTTTCCAGGCCACTAGCCTGGAGAGTAGAGAGAAGGGAAAAGACCCTCTCTCCCAGCCCCAGTGAAGAGGACCCCGCCATACCTCCACTTCCCCTTAGTCTATGCCCCCCACCCCTCCTAGGGGAGGACATTGAGTGAGTGGACTTCTAAGACAGGCTTCCAGCCACAGAAGACCCATCTGGTTCCAATCAGGAGAGCAGGTTCCCAGATCCTAGAGGGCACATTGGGGAGGGAGGCCACAACCTCACTGCACACCCCGCAGCACCTCTCATCAGAGTGTAGTCCCCATCCCAATTGGTCTCCTTTCACCTCCCAGATAGGCCTCACACACAGCCACTGGAAGAGTAGGTGAGGCAGGGAAACCTCAGGAGGCATGGGCCTGCCTGTTCCTACCCAGCAATCTAACCACAGACCCCAGGCCTCTGTCCATAGTTAGACAAACACACAATAGAGGAGAGATGGGAAACTGAAGGAATGAAGGAGCCTAAAGAGAGGAGAAAGGGCCACAAACAGAGAGGATCGGAGCAAGCAAAGGCCCTAGAAACCACCAGGTCCCAGCTGGATCTTATTACAAATGCGGAATCAGAGGTCCTGAGAAGGAAGTTTAATAGAACCACTTACTGAACTTGGCCCTGAGCCCTGTCCACACATTCTGCCCACTAGTCTTCACAGGAACACTATAGATAGGAATTTCCACCTCCATTTGACAGATGGGAAAACTGAGGCTCACAGGAGTGAAAGGTCTTACTTGCCCAACCTCACCCAGGTGGTAAGAAACCAGGTCTGCCTAATTCCAGAGTCTGGGCACCAGGCTGCCCTCCAGGAAGTTAAGGCTGCCTCAGCAGCCCATGCTCCAGAGCCACCACTTTGCCTTCCCTGCTGTCTCCAGACTTGGACCAGACCGGAGCCCAGCTCCAGAGGAATCTACCCTCCCCGACCAGAGTCTACTCTGGTTCCCCAACACTCACCCATCTAGCCCCCAAGTTCTGTCTCCAGGCCTCGGGTGAAAGGACACAAGCCTGAAAAAACAGCCTCCCTGGCCATGGCTTGGGCAAGTGTTCGAATCCTGGCTCTGGAAGACCTTGGTACCTGGGCCTCAGCTTCCCCATTGGTAAAAGGGACCAGGTTGTCAAAAACTGGGTTAGACAGTGACTCTGTGATTCCCCAACCCTCCATTCCCATCATCCTGAACAAACCTACAGGCTTCCCTTTGGCTTGGGTGGTCTTTAGGAAGAAGGCTCTGACCCCAGTTTCAGAATTTAGAGCTGGCAAGGGGGCCAAGAGAATGAGAATGAGGGGAACCAGCCAGCCAAGGAAGCCACTAATCTCCGTCTCTCCCTGGGGAGACTTCAAGCCACCTCCACTGAAAGCAATTTGTCACGCCCTGAATTAAATGATTCCAACAAGGGTTTAATTTCAGTTTAATGGCTCTGTTTTTATATGTAATTAAATACCAATGCATGGTGAAAATATGTTGTTTGCACTTTAGAGACCGTGTCAGGGCCAGGAAGCCAATCTCCCCTGGTTGCTACTCCCAGGCTCCACCAGCCCCTCCCCTAGTCTGGCTGGAATGGTCCAGGTTGTGGGGAAGGGGATTGGGTACCTGGGGAAGAGAGGAGGGTGGTGGTGGGGGGGGGGTGGTCCTGGTGGCGCCTGCTGACTCAGTAGAGCATGTTTCTAATTATCTGCAGCACTCCCCCCTTCTACTCCCTGACCTCAACCCTCCCCAGCCCCTGGGGCCTCAGACATAGAAGGGACAGGTCACTCTGACAGTGAGGATCTAATTAGACCCTTGGCTGGCTGGAGCGGTGTCTGCTCCAAAAAACAAGGTCTGTCTCATTGTCTCTCCTCCACTTATTGTTCCCATTAACTCCCTCTTTCCCCTTGAATATGCTTACTTATTGATCCTCCCCCTGACTCACAAACCACCCCTTCCTCCCCTCTTCCCCATTAGGACCCAAGATCCCAGCTGCCAGCCTGCCTCCCAGCTCTATCCAACCACATCATCTTGACTTTCTCTTTCTAGGTCAGAGGTGAAATTGCCATAGGGGTCTGGAATGCAGGGGGAGTTTCTCTGGCTGGGAATATTTCAGGGTCATTTACCACACAGTCATATCCGCCCGCTCCCCGCCCCCCAAAGAAGGAGGGCCGAGCAGACTCCCCAAGTCCTGCAAGCCTCATAACATTCCTGGAGCAGCTCAGGGGCGGAATCCGGCCCAGAGGGCAGAGCGGTTGCAACAAGCGGCCTTTTCCTGGAAGGAGTTGAAGGGATGGCAATGGCTGGAACCTCAGGGCCCTGATAGGAGGAGGGGTCAGGAGGCTTGGCCAGCTCTCCAGAGATCCCCCCAACCTGAATCCAAAACTGGAGTCAGTCCAAGTCTCGGTTTTTTTCTCCCTACTCCCTCCCTGCCTTCTTGCCAATTTAAAACCCAGCCCCCAACCCTCAGCAGACATCAGGGCTTGATCTCCACTAATGAGCTGGGAAATGGAAACCAAATGCCTGATGCAGCTCGGCACCACTGGGCTAGGGGAGCCTGGTGAGGTGCCTCCCATCTTCTGCTCCAAGCCACAGTATGGGGGAATGACATTTCTTGGAGACGCAGGGCAGAGCTCTCAAGGACTTCAAGGACTTCAGTTTTAGGTTCATCCAGGTATGGTGGCCCAACTAGGACATAAGATTTTGGTCCTTACCACCTCCTCCCTTCCATGGCTGCCAGAGATGCTGATGCCCCTGTGGCAACTAGAGTGACCATTCAAGGGTCTTTGGAGGCCATGGTGGGAGGGCCTAGGTGCAAACTAGACCAGCAGTTCCTCTCTGGAGCCCAGTTCTCCACACTGTGACACTGCCCAAGACAGTGCACTTCCTCTGACCTGGCAGTGGTAGAGCGTGTCCACATTGACATACAGATGCTTTTATGTCCTTCTTTGACATCTAGGACCTGGCTCCCAGATCACGGGAGCAAGCGCCAGAGGTGGGGGGTGGTTTCTGTGGGATGTGGAATTCCCCCTCCCAAAGTGCACATCCCCTGTTCTCTGGTGCTAGATAGCTCCCCACAAAACCTGCAGTAGGGACACCTAATGAGCGATGGTCACGCACTCACAGCTGGGAGGGAAGGACATACATACTTTGTGTATTTCTCCTTTCCTCTCTCGCAGCACACACATCCATACTCAGATCCACACAGCCCACATAGACACACCACACAAATGTGCTTCTTGTCTACGTGCACTCAGATCAGGTATACATGCCCTGTAAAAGCCCATACACTCACTCACATCCAAAGTATCACTTTGCTATATTCACACGTGTGCACACGCACACACACCACAAATATATGTGTATAACAAAGGTACATCCTAGGCCACACATGCAGCTTCTTCCCAAGCAGACCCTGCTTTTTCTGGAGGCCCATGAACAAAAAAGAACCTCCTACCACCCACTGCCAAGGATGCAAGGGTAGAATATTGGGAAGGGGACTGGAGACAAAGGGGAGTTTAAAGAGATGCTTTAGAGAAAGAGATACTCTCTCTACACGTGGTACAGGGACCTAAAAATTAATCATCAGCCTTTGCCCACCTTCTACCCCAACATGACTTGGCCTCAGCCCCAGAAGAAGGGTGGTCTGTGAAGAGTGGCCAGGAGACCGAGGGAGCAACCCTCACCGTCACTTTGTTCTTTATCTCCTGCTGCTGGCAGTGGCCTGTGGTGCCTCAGGGAAATCAGATGGCTACAGGATGCCACCACTGAGACAGAGCTAGAGAGACAAGGATTGCAGCCACCGACTCAAGATGCAGACAGCACAGATGCCAGTGCATCAGGGGCCAGGGAAATCGAGAGGCCTGGGAGCGCCTCCGCAGCTAGGGAGGGTCCAGGAATCCAGGAGACAACCAGATAGGAGGGAGTTCCCCCAGAGTGCAGCAGACTCAGCGCACTGGGTCTCAGGGCTGCGGGTGACCTCCCGGGAGGGGGCCCCCACCCAAGAGATCAATGCCACACACACACACACACACACACACACACACACACACACACACACACACAGCAGAGAGGTGGAGGGTGAGGCACTGGCAGATGACCAGGAATCTAGTCATACCACAGAAGCACAAATTTGGGGGCTGGCACCAGGAGCCCACAGCCTGGTGAACCCAGGACAGCAAGATCAAAGATGCCCCCACTTCCAACCCCTCAGAATCAAATTTCAGCACACCCCTCAGGCAGGAATCTAGGCAGTCAGAGCTGTGGAATGCACTGGAGAGTTTATCCCCTTTCCCCAACTTCAGGGCAGTGCCTCCCCCTACTAAATTAATAAATCAAATCCAGTTGCAAACCCAATCTGCCTGATATCCTAGGAAATGCCCCAGCTTCACACACAGGCTGATCCCAGAAATAGCTCTGGCCCAGCAGGGCTGTCCTTGCTTGCTCCCTCCATTCAGAAGCCATTATTTGCCCACCAGGAGTCTGAACACAGACAGCACAGACTCTGGGGACAGGGAGGCCCCCTAGGAAGAGGCTGCAGGGAAGAGGAGGGTGAATTGGCTGACCCTTTGCAGTCCTTTTACCATGTAAGGCAGGTCTCCCCACCCTGGTACATCTCTGTCTCTAATTTGAAATAAATCAACCAAACACAATTGTCTAGATTTTTGTTTTGTTTTGTAAAAAAAAAAAAAAAAAACAAAAGAAAAAGAAAAGACACTATGGCCAACTGGTAGGTCCCTAAGTCTCCTTCTATCCTGTCAAGCCAGAAAATGCCCAGGGGGTAGGGCAGTGTGGGGGAGGGGGGTGCAGGGGAAAGAGATGTGGGGAGGGAGGCAGAGCCACAGAGTGTGAGCCACTGAAGGATGGAGTCATCCTGGTGACCTCATGGCTGTAACCACAAATGAGGAAGGAAGCAAGACCCAAGGCAAGTCCCTCACCCCCGGAATGTGGGTCCTCTTCTCCATCAGGCACACACAGTCTGACCATGCATTCTTTCCTCCAATCTTGACTGCTCAGAGATGGGCCCCACCTCCCCAGCCCTCTGTCCTGCAGACCTTTCTCTGACCTTCTTCCCTCCCCCATAGTGGGGTCTGGGCTACCAGGCAACCAAGCAGATGGCACCACACTCGACCCAAAAGCTGAGATGGATCTTGGCTTGTCTTTGTAGGTCCTTCCCCCTGGAGGGACCTGGAAGAAAGAAAAGGGGAGCCTGGCAGGCCTCAGCTTTGGAAATGGGTCTGGGTCTCCTGACCTTTGAGCCATCTGCCACCCTACACCTTCCCTATGACCTCTACCCTCTGACTAGAATGAGAGGAGGGACAATTGTCAAGGTACATGTCTACTTTCCTCCTCTGATTCTGGAAATGGGACTTCTCTTCTTCCACAGGCTTGTGCTCATCTTATAGGAGGTGGCCCCACATCCCTAAATCAGAGGAAGGCAGAATAAGAGGCCCCAGGGCTGAAAACTAGAAGTGGCATGTAGTACGTGGTCAATAAATGTTTTTAGATGGCTGGGTGGCTAGATGGCTGAATGAATGAATGAATCCAGGATCAATTTGGAAACACACCAGGGCTCCCCCATTGCCACTCTCAGACCTCTTGGGCTATCTAAACCCAAAGAGGACACCCCTAGGCTCCAGCTCATCCCAAGGGCACACCCATGCTCATACTCATACACACACACACACACACACACACACACACACACCCGAGGGAAACTTCTGGGCCAGAGGCAGAGCCAGGACTCAGACCCAGGCTCCAGGTCAGTTCTCAGCCTCCAGGGGAGAGAGTAGCAGGGGGCACTGAGTCCCCTGCCTGCTGGCAGGGCTCACTCGCGGAAGCTATCAGCCAGCTGGTGGCAGTCCAGCTCCCCCTTCGGCTCAAGGCCCCCCGGCAGCTTCACTCCTGTCTTCCGGTCCACACACCAGCATTTGCCGCGTTGCCCATCCAGGGCGGGGTGGCACTACCAAGACAAGGGGGTATGAGAGGTCAGTTCTCAGGCATCTCACCCCAATCCCAGCCCAGGCCCCAAGTCAGACAGTTGCTCCAAGATGGCCTTTGAGGGTGGAGGTTCTTTCATGAGCATGGGTCCTCTGAGCTCACAGAGTAGAGAGAACTTGGCCAAAAAGGAAAGGTCCAGAGAGTTTTGGAAAACAGGTTCTCCAGCCCAGCTGGAGGGGAGACTGGATGCATGGAGTTTAAAGGTGCAGCTGGGTTTGAAAGGCTAGAGTTTAGGTTGGATAGGTGTTAAGTGTGTGTTCTGATTGGGTTGGGACTTTAGAAATGGGATGTGTTAAGAGTAGTTGAAGTTAAGGTAGCATCAGGATAAGAGTTGTAGTAGAATTGGGAATTATGACTAAAACTTGAGTTGGGTGAGGCTTACAGCCCAGGTCAAAAATGGAATTGGGATAAAGATAGAAGTTCAGGTCAGAACAACTAAAGGAGTTGGACTAAAGTTTGGGTAAAGATTAGACAGCAGGAGGAGGGAGGGCAGGGGGCAAAGGTGTATTTCAGAGTCAGAATTAGAGTTGGAGTGAAGGTTGTCTCAAGGGTCAGAATTGGTCTGGGGATAAAGAGGCAAGTGTCAGAACTTTCAGTGGGATAAAAATTGGGGGAAGAAAACACATAGAATTATACAATACAAAGAGTGAACCCTAACATAAACTATGGACTTTAGTTAATAATAATGTATCAATATTAGTTCTTCAATCATAACAAATTTACCACACTAATGCAAGATGTTAATAGGGGAAACTGGGGGTGGGAGAGTAGATGGGAACTCTGTACTTCCTGCTCAATTTTCTGTAAACCTAAAAGTGCTCTAAAAAACAAAGTCTATTAATTTTTTTTTAATTAGGGGAAAAGTTTCTAAAAATTGAGACAAAGGTAAAATTGGTGTTGGGATAAACATTGGAGATAGGTTTGGCATTGGTTTTAGAGGTGCCCTCTCTGGGCCACTCATTGTACATCACCTCATAACCTCCTTGAGCCGTCCTGAGATGTGCAGACCCAGGGGGCAGCCTTCCTCCTAGCTAGGCCTCTGCTGGCCAAGTGGCAGCCTACTTTGTGGGTACGCGTGGAGTGGAGTGTGTGCCTCTGCCCACAAAGAGCTGGCGAAGGAGATCTAGGTCAGGGCTCCCGAGGCCACACCCAGCATGAGGCACCACAGTGCCCTGCCCACACATGCCACCTTCCAAGTGGGTCCAACTCTGACTGGCCAGAGAAGAGGCTGGAGCAGGCCAACCCTGCTGAACATCCCAGCCTCCTGGTGGCTCATCAGAGGAACCTGTTTTCCAAGGGCATGAGGGAGCAGGAGCACGGAGGTTACTGCATTCATGTTTTCTCTCCTGCCCTCTTCCTTCCTCTGCTTCAACCCAAAGCTCCTGTCTCAGGCTGTCAGATCTGGCTGAACCCCAGATGGTCTGGCTGCTCAGCTTGCGGGAAGGGGCAGTCTGAGTTTCCACCTCAGCTCCTCATGATCTAGCCCCTTCATTCCCAGATGAAACCTCAGAGAGTCCATGACAGAAAAGCACTACTCAGAGGAATGGAGTAGTGGGGAGTGAGAGTGTCAGGAGGCATAGGTTGCTAGGAGTACTAGGTCTACATCAGATGGTGAATCCAGAGGTCATGGAAATTGCAGGATAACCCATCTGCCATTAACTCATTCTGTGACTTTGGGCTGGTCTTTACCCCTCCATGGGCCTCAGTCTCATCTGCAAAATGAGTGAATGGGCAAAATGAGCTGAGATTCTGAGGCTGGGGGAGGGCTTAGGGAGGGCCCAAGGGGTTAGGTTGGGGAGCCTCCCCCTTCCTGAGATCACCATTCTGTGGAAAGTCCGGGAATGCCCCTGAAGCCGAAGCCAGGGCTGAGCTGGTGGAGAGGGAGACCCACCTGCTTGGGGTGGAAGTTGCCATTGCGGTCGCAGTTGGGGATGGGGATGATGTAGAGGTCCTCATGGGTGCGGCTCTGTGAGGCGGCCAGCCGTTCCAGGGCCCGGTGCAGCTCGCTCTGGCAGGAGCCCTGGGGCTGGAGGAGGGGAAGGATGAAACTGCTCAGCAGAAGGCAGAACAGCAGGAGGACCAGGGCGGGGGGTCAGAGCATGACTGAAGGCCCTGAAAGGAAGGTCAAGGCCTGGAGGCTGGGCAGGGCCAATGAGGTGAAGGGAGGGGCCTGGGTTCAGGGGACACTGTTGGGCACAGCTAAGGACATTGAAGAGAGGATCTTGAGCCAAAGAGCTTTGAAAAAGGAGGGGTGCAAAGTGAAGGACCTTGTGGGGAAAGGGGCTGTGGAAATTCATGCAGAAGGACAGGAAGCGGGTGATTTCTAAGCAGGAAGGATGGATGAAATGGTACAATTAACAACTTGTAAGACCCAGGCACAGATCCATCAGAACTACCCATCAGGAAGGACATTAGCCAGACCCTAAAGCAAGCTCCCAAGGCCCCCAGCTACGGCCAGCATTAACCCTTTTAGTTACTGAGAAACTCTGGGACAGGAAATCCATGAGAAGGGCCAAGAAACATCAGGAAGCTTGGGGCAACGGCTATCTACTAATGTGTACAGAAGTATTTCAGTATTTAACAATCCCTTCAGCTGTACCAATGTACAGAACTGATGAACGGGAAAGAAATTTCAAGGAAAGGAATGAGGACTCTTTGGGTCCTGATGACACATACTAGACTCATCTTGCACACAGTGGGCATCCAAAGAATGCTGAATGAATATAGTCCAGATCTGGTGTGGTGGCAGTGGTGTTGTTGCCTATGCACATGCACATTTGTAGGTCAGAGCTCCTTACCACAGGCCGGGCTTCCTCCCGGGGCACTCCAACGACCTTCATCTTGCCCCCGCTGGTGCTCCGGTCTCGAATTTTGGCAAAGTGCTTCTGCAGGCACCTGCGGTCATGGGCACTACAGGGGCTGAAGCTGTTGTTGGGGTGGTCACCCTCATCCTTGTCTGCAGTCAGGCCAAGATGGAGAGAGGTCAGCACTGGGAAAGGACAAGGCGCACACCAACCCAACCTCCCACCTGCTTTCTTCTTGGAGATTCACCAGGCTGGTGCTGGGGAAGAGCAGGGAGCCTGGGGGGTGGGGTGAGGGGAAGAAATGAAAGCAGCCAGTCTCCTCCCCACTCCCCTGGATCTCCTCAGGAGAATATTCCTCTTGAAGTCCTTGACTTGTCCCTCACCCCACCCAGTCTGGCCCTCAGATGAGTCACCAGCTGCAGGTGTCCAAATGGCATGAGGGTCCATCTCCTGGGCCCTGCAGGGAGGTCTAAGGCGGGCAGGGGGGCCCCCCCACTGGATCGTGTCCCCCTTCCATTCAGCTCCTCCTACCATCCCCCTCTCCATCTGCTCTCTCTTCTCGTCTCTTTTCCTGCTCTTTTCAGCGTTTGGCTGAGCCAGCCAGGGGATCCCCAGGGCTGTTGGCTCTGCTGACCCTCTTCCAAATGGCCAGAATCAAAGTTTCCAAGAGTGGTGAGAAATCTGGCCCAAAAAGCTCTCCCTATTGGCTGGACAGGAGAGAAGTGGGAGTGGGTGTGTATGCCTGCATGTGAAATTGTGTGTGTGTGTGTGACACTCTGTGTGGCCCCAGGACCAAGAGAACACCCTCAGATATCCCTTCAGTACCCCACCCCAGTCTCCCATCCTTAGACTTCGGACCCCATCCAAAGTCCATGTCTGTTGCCCAGAGCCAGGGCACTGAGGATCTGGAGACAGGGTGGTGAGGTTGGACCCCCAAGCTCTCCCTTGGATCTCCTAAAGACTATCTGAACTCAAGAAAAATCCCATCCAGAAGTCCCAGAATTGAAACCACTGCTCCTCCATCCAGGCAGCTAGAAAACCAGAACATAGGGCTGAGCAAGAGAATGAGGCTACAAGACCTCTCCACACATCAGAGCCACCTCTGAAATGCTCGGGCTTGGCAGCTTGCTACCGGCCTGAGTGCAAAGTCCCTGCCAGCATTCCAGATGTTGGCAGCCAGACAGAAGGTTACATCTGGTTTGCGTCAGGATTTTTTTTCCTGGGGAGTTAGCAGGTTCCTCCATGCATGGCAGCAGTCCCAGAGCTGCCTCTGGGTCAAATGGTATTTTTCCGCCTAGCCAAAGTCAGCTGGGGGTTTAGTTCTCCTTTTATTCTCCTAGTTCTGGGGGGTATGGGAGAAAGCATGTGGATAAAGGGAAACCAAGCAAGGACGAATATAGACCCTCAGAAAGACTTTGTCAAGATTCCACACTAAAGGTTATTTATAAAATTGAGTTACCAAGGATGGGAAGAATTGTCATGGGTACAGGGCTGCCTTAGAAAAAAGAATCAAAGGGAAGGAATAAATGGAGCAGATAGATATAACCCATCCTTCTGTATATTTACCATCCCAAAAAGGACAGTCCAGAGAGGACTTCTGTCCCAGAGATGACATCAACTTCTTGAGGATCAGCCAAAGAGAAGACACTATAGCAAGGTCTCCTATAGCTGGTGTGAGCAGCAAAAGAAGGGGCAGATAAATTTCAGAAGACCAGGATTGTGCCAAGGGGGCCATAAGAAGATACACCCTGAGCCCTCAGTTAGGAACCAGGAGAAAGATCTGGGATCCAGGCTCTTGCCTGAAAACACTCCCAAGGAAGCTATCTGGCTAAAAAGGCCCAGGCTGGCCAGTGACACCCCAACACACACATCAAGTCCACCTTGCACAAAGCCATGAGACTTGTGGATGGGGTCACAGTGTTTCAGGGGTGTAGGCTGGAGGTGGGGAATGGAAAGAAAGAAGAAATGAAAGACCTAAAGGAATTAGAGCCAAATCTTGGAACGACAGAGGCTGAGCTGGAATGTGAAGAAAGGCACCACCATTTTACTCATTTACCACAGCCCACGACACTAACGCAGGGACACCCTTTGAACTTCAAAAGGTTTCATTGTCTTTCCTTTGAGTTTGCTTTCTTTTCTTGACCATAAAGGAAAGGATTACTTTGCACAGTGACACTAGGTCCTCTTGGACAACATGCAGAATGTTCATAGGTTTCAAGAGTAAGGAAGAGTTTTCTAATGAATGGGGCTGCCTCAGCAGATAGAGAGCTCCACACCCTGGAGGTGTGGAGCATCGGGTGGTTGAGGCCTCAAGAATCTAGAGATCTGGAGTGGAAGTTTGATTGGAACCATGCTTTCCATTGCTGAGTTTCTATGAAGAAAAGTTCACAAATGACTAGCACTCAAGGGATTATTAATGGATATTTGGAATGTTTATCCCTTTACTTAAGAGGTACCACTAAGGAGGACAACTGGGTCCACTCACTGAAATCTAGGGCTGCATGGAGCACAGGGCAAGCCTGGAAGCATAGCTTATGTTCCTGTGTTGGTGTGGCCCCACGTCACACAGAGGGGGTTATGTGGGGAAAGCAGAGCAGGCAGTGCGCCTGGCCTCCCCCTTCTTGGTTTCCCCACTACCCAGCACACTTATCCCTAGCTCATGTGCAAGCTTAGAGTAGAACACATCAGACAGGGAGAGTATCTCCTTACTTACTCTCATGGGGACATACGTACACAGACAATGTCCATATCTGCCCACTCAGACACAGACAGGCTGGGACTCAAGAATCACAAATACATACAAACAATCACATGTCCAGGCACACACTCATCCACGCGTGCACACTGCGCTCTGACCCTGCCCTGGGCAGAGACACAGACCCAGGGCAGGCCACGCTGACTGCATCATGGCTTGTTGACTTTCCATTTAATCTGTAACTTTTCCTTGCCTGGCCTTGCTTAACCGGCGGACTGAGGGCTCACAGCAGAACCCATCCATAGGCACTTGGTTTGGGAGGGTGAGGTCGTAGCCTTGGGTCTCTGGAAAATGTTAACTTCTCATCTCCAAAACTGGCTAAATACTTGCTACTTCCCTGCTAGTGCAGGAGTTCCAGCTACCTGGTGCTGCTCACCCAAGTGGCTCCCTCTGGAAAAATCCCATCCCCGTGGGTTCCCCTCTGAGCAGGAGGCACAGGCAGACCTAGCCCCCTGAAAGTTCTGACCTCCTGACCTCTGAAAGGCTTGTTTGGGAGGTGGGGCTTCCAAGATAGGCAAGGTTATCTTCTCCCGCCCCTCCTTGGAACTAGGCCAACAACATCCAACCACAGGGGAAACCTTGGTCTTTGCTCCAGCAACAGAGGAAGGGAAGGCACCCAGACAGAGAAGAGGCTTCACAGCTCTGGCACCACTGACTGCAAAGTTCATAGCCAAAGCTAGAAGATTTCCTCTTTCTTGCTGCCTGATTTCACCCCCATGATTTCTCCTTAACTCCAGCCCCTGCCCTCCTCAAGATACCTAGAGTGAGGCTGTGAGGTGGGTGGGCCCAGCCACCCAGACACAGAAGTTTCAGGCATGATCTGGAGGGTCATCCATCTGCCTTGCAAGAAAGGCCTTTTCCTTCTTCCCCTGGACTCTGACTAGAGAAGCCAAGACCACCTGTGCTGGGTACCAGGCCCTTTCTTTGAGGTCTGGCTCAAGGGGTGTCCGCCTCACTGTCGTGCCATGCTGCCGGCCTCAGACTAAAGAGCCAGGGAAGAAAAGCTGACCTGTCCTCCCCATGTTTACAGCAGCAAAAGCTACCAAAGTCCTCTCTACCCCTTTCAACTCCCCTGAATGTCCCCCCAGCTTCGCTCACTTGCCCTACTGTCTCCCAAAGTCCCAGAATCAGAGGAGAATTTAAGCTTCAACTTAAATCTATTCAGCTTCCTCTTCATCACCATCCTCATCATCACTCCAATTTACTGAGCTCTTACTCCATGCCAGACATCCCAACCCTGTGAGGCAGGTCATATTGCAATCCCATTTTACAGATGAGGAAATGAAGTAGACTGGGTGGGGAGGAAGGAGGAGAGACTTATATCTGCAGCTCCTATGTCTTTAAATGGAAAGACTCCTGATACTTGAGACATCAATAATTCTTGCTTTGCCAATACTAAAGAAAAAATGTTAAGCAGCCATGCTCCTCCTCCCCCTCCCCCCTCCCCAAGGCACAGAATTTCTGGGAAGGCCCTGTTCCCATGACATGACTAGATTCCCAGTACTGAAGTAAAGGGGACAATATCTGCTGCGTTGACTAAAAATTAACCCAGCCTGCATGTTCCCTAACCCTGTCCCAGAGGGACCCAGAGCACAGTTTAGGAACTCCCCAATCCAAACACTGATCTTCCCACTGTCCCCTCCTCCAAATTCCAAGAGTCGAGGGTCAGTACACTGATGCAGAATTGTGGACTTCTGACGCACACATCCCACCCCACCCCCACCTCTGGTGACCTGAGTGGTGTTAATCCACAGCATTTTTGGCTCAGAAAGCTGGGACATGAGGGCTATTGTCGGGGGGAGGGGTGGAGATGGAAGTAGGAGACCTGTCCCAGGACAAAGAGTAGGCAGCTAGACCACAGCAGGCCAAGGGAAGGGGTCTGCTAAGTGGCTGCCTTTCCCCAGTCACCTGCTGAAGATCAGCCCCAAGAGGAAAAGGCAGAAAGAAGACCCTGATACCCTCTGCCAAAGTATTGCCCAGGCCAGAGGGCCCAAGCCTTGGGACCTAGGAGGGACAGTGGCCTATTGACAGTGGAAGGCTAAAGAGAATAGAGGGGCTAGGGACCGAGCCCTGGCCATCTTGGCTCAACAGAGACCCTGCAGGGCTGCTATACAACTCCAGGGGACGCCTTTCACACAGAGTAATGTGGCCCAGGCCATGGCAGGGGGTACTTCTGTGATGACCAGGAGGTGAGAGGCCGTGGACACTGTTTGCCGAGCTGCTACCTAGTTTCCTCAGGGTCCTCCAGGCTTCCCCTTTCCCTCTCCAGATATCTGCATGCACTTCACGGGTGGAAGACAGACAAGGAGCGAAGGGTGAGGGGTATTGAGATCTGGGCCCTGAAATCCAAAGGAGACCCAAAGCCACCTTTTGAGGCTGGTTTGCAAGATGTCATCAGGACAATCATAAACTGTTCATGCCATGTCCCCTAAAGGCTCCAGAGGATCAGATGCTTCCTCCACTACAGGATGGGATATTCCTACCCCGCTGGGGACGAAGGAGTGCCCAAGACCCTCTGAGGACTCTTCTACCCCATGTTCAAATTGGTGAGAGAGGAGGAGGCTACCAGCCATTCTAATTTGGTGCCAGATACCTGCTGGCCAGTGGAGGACAGCGATACAAAGGGAAAGTGGTCCCGTTATACCCAGAGAGTGCAAGGGCTCAGCCCTCACTCCCAGTCTGATCAGTACCAGTACCTTCCTCTCCCACTGGCACTGGCATCTCTGCCTCCAGAGCAGCAACTTAGTCCCCCAGGACCCCCCCTTCTCAGATGTGCTGGAAGCCAGGCTGGCATTTCTCCTAGAATGTTTTCTGCTGACCCATCCCTCACTACCCAGGGGCAGGAAGGGCAGAGAGGCCTGAGGCCCAGACCCCTGGGGTCCACCTCCTTCCTGTTTTCCCTGCATCCTGCTCTCCTCTGGTTCACAAGCTGCAGAGGATTGAGGAAGTGGAGCGGTCTGGGACCCAGAGCAGGAAGCTCGGGGCTGGAGTCCCAGCATCCGGACTGCAACAATGGAAGCTTCAAGCACCAGGAAAAGAGACAGACCCAGACAGAGGCACTGGGAGAGCAGAGTCAGAGAGGGAACAAGAAACAGAGGCAGAGACAGAAAGGCAGTCAGAGAGAGAGATTCCAAAAGTAACAGAGAAAGACAGAAACAAAGAGGAACACTGACAGGGACACAGAGAGAAACAGCAACAGAAAGAGACTGAGATCAAAGTGAGAGAAGCGGGACAACAGAAACAGAAAAAAGGAATAAGACAGAGGAAGAGAAAGAAACTGATAATGGGCAGAAGATATCAAGGAAAGGAGAACTCTAGAATGTTAGTGAAACTAGAGGTTGAGAGACGCAGCAGGAAAGAACAAAAGAATAAGAGAACGGAAAGACACTGAGAAAGATTATAAGGAGAAACTGAGAGGCTCACTGAAAAATGGAAACAGAGAAAGTGTAAGAATGAGTTTAGGGCAAAGGGCCTTCTAAAGCTCTTTTCTCTTTCCCTCTCTCTCTCCCCTCTTCTCTACTCCCTATCCCACACCTGGTAGGTTTCTGCAGCTCTGGGCTGGGAGCCAAGACTTGCTTCTCTTCTGCCACCTCAAATGGCACCTGCCGGGAAGAAGCAGGGTGCCTGTGTACCAGGGCAGGAGGAGGTGCCCAGGCCTCGCAGAGAGACCCCTGTCTTCCCAATACCTCTCAAACAGTTAGGTGAGCTGGCCTGGGGCTTTGGGGAAAGGCAACTCCGATGACCCTCACCACCAAAGCCCCACTAATTTGCATGTCTCACTCCACCCCACCTCAAGGTCAAAAGTCCAAGCCCTGGCTTCTCAGACCCCTGGGGTTTCACTTCTGGGCAGGGTGAGGGGAGCTCCCTGGATCAGGAACAGAAAGCCCCAACCGCCATCATCCCCATCCTCCCCCAGACCGTTCACTTGCAGGATGCAGGCTGGACCAGGTCACTTAATTTACCACTCTTGCACCAGAAGCCAGGACTATCATTGAGACCTCTCTTCCCAACTAGGCACCCTTGGGAGGTTTGAGATGGATGGATGGGACAGAGTCCTCCTTGATGGTGGCAACAGGCTGCTAGAGACTTGATAGCAGTTTCCTTGGCTGAGCTTGTCCCATGCCAGTCGGGCCCTGCCTTCTCCTCAACTCACAGGGGATTTTCAAGGGCCTTCCAGACTAGCCTGAATGAGAAAAGGGCTTCTGGGAGGGGAGACCATCAGGGAGGGTGTGCAAGGGTAGGGGCAACCTTACCAGAGGGCTGCAGGTTTTCCTGGATAGCCTCGATCTCCGCCAGCTCCATGCACACGCCTTGACCGTGCATCAGCGTGTGCAGGGGCTTCTCCACCCCCCGGGGCGGGTAACAGCGCAGGCCCGAGCCGCAGCGCGGGGTGTACACCCCGCAGGGCATCCCCTTGCCCAGGGCACAAGTGGCGCAACAGCCGCAGCCGGGCTCCCGCACCAGCTCCTCGCAGCCCACGGGGGGGCGGCAGCGCGCCAGCTTCTCCTCGGAGCAGGGCGGGCAGTGGATGGCTTCGTCCTCCAGGCTCGGCCCGGGCCCGGAGGCCAGGAGCAGGGCGGCCACGAGGCAGAGGGGCAGCATGACCAGGCGACGACGGGGCGCGGGCGCGAGGCGCGGGCGGGGGGCGCGGGCGCGCAGGCTGGCAGCAGGGGGCACACGGCGGCAGCGCCCGGCGCGCCTGGAGGACCCGACCCAGAGAGCGCGAGGAGACGGGGCGGCCCGCTGACGGACAGGGACGGAGCCAGGGAAGTTAGCAAGCGGGCTGGAGGGAAGCGAGCCTGGCCGCCGAGGCGCTGCGCCGCATCCTCGGCCCGGCCCAGGCGGCGGGCGGCGGGGGGCAGGGGGCTGAGCGGCTGCCCGGGACCGGCTCCCCGGGACTTTATACCGGCCCCTGGCCACACCCCCAGCGCCTTCCCAGAGGTGGGGGAGCGGGAGGGTGGGGGCGAGGGGGAGAGAGCGAGGCGGCCGTTAGGGGGAGGGGGCGCTGTCCTGAGTCGCTGCCGCTACAACGTCTGAAAGTCCTTTTCTGCCCAAGAAGGAAGCGGCGCAGTTTGGAAGCCGCGGCGGGCGCCGAGAGCGCCTCTGAACCGGAGCCTGGGAGCGGAGAGAAGGGAGAGGAGAAGCGAAGGGGCTGCTCCTTGGCCCCCCTTCCCTGACCTTGGAGGATTCTTCCCCAAGCACACCAAGGCGGCCTGCAGCCCCCGCACTGAGAAGGCGACCTTCTAGCCCCGACTCCGAGCTCCGCGGATTCATCTCCCTGCCAGAGTCCTTTCCCACCCTAGCGCTTTCGGTCTCAACCACTGGAGACCTAGTCGGGTGAGGTGGGGAAAGGGGTGCAGGCACCCAACGAGGCGCCCAGAAGGGTCTGATGGCCCCAAGACGTTAGTAGGCCCTCTTCCCACTTGCCCTTTACAACCTCCCCCTGCCCTTGTCTCCCCAGAGCCCATTTGAGTCCTGGTCCGCTCTGTCTTCCCCAGGACGGAATCAACCGACCTCAGAGGGAGGGAGGTGCCAAGCCTCTTCTTCCTTCCTGGATGATGGCTTCTTCTGCCCAGACCCACTCCCAGAGGGAGACTGGCTGGGGAGATTGCCACTCTCAGTGTGCAAAGTGTGCATTGCACAACTCCAGGGGGCACCATTTCTCTTGTAGTCATCATAGATTTGTATAGCTGTCGTGACAGTTTTCCAGTAGATGGCAGTCAAGGGTTTTGAGGAAGGGGTGCCTTTTTCTAATTCACCCAGTGTTGCTATCTGGCCTAGTGTAGGGGCTGGCAAGGCCCTCTGTGAGATCCTATTGGTACCTGTATCCCCCACCCTGCCTCAGTCCTGCTAGGATTGGAAGCAGCCCTACAGTAGCATTTGAAGCAGGGACCTGTCTCCTAGGTTCTCTCTCAGGTCCCCCTAGTACTCACCCATCCTCCCCCACAAAAGTTTCTGCTATCCTGGAGCTGGTTTCAGGGTAAGGGCGCCTGTCCAGGCATAATCGGTGACCCACTGTGGATTTTTTTGGCCTGGCCTAGCAAGCTGCAGGGCAGCCAAGCTGAGTGCAGGTCAGAGACCCTCTTCCTGCTTCCTCTCCTAGGACAGGGCTCTTTCAGTCTCACAGGGATTGGGCCCCTCTCCTGCTTTCTGCAAGTGCAGACTGTTCAGGTGACAGGAGGAAGAGAGGGATGGAAGCTGGACCTGTAGGGACAGAACCAAAAGTTGCAAACTGACGGCACCTACTGGCAACCATCAAGACTGCAGAAGGGCTGGAGACTTATGGCCAGGGACAAGATTCTTGGATTCCCTCCATGCCATCTCACAGATGAAATGGGGTCTCTTCTGCCCCATCTGCCTTGGAGAAGGACAAGCAGAGCCAGGTTCCTCAAGTCCCTGGGGGAATCCCAGCCTGTCCCTAATTCAGAAAACTGCCCCCAGCCCTCTCCCCCTCCTTCATCATCATGGACCCAACTTATTGTGTGAACTCAGACACTACCTCTTGGAGCTTGAATGTCCCTAACTGAAAAAGGAAGGTAGGTCATCTCCAACTATCCTACCTCTTGGAGATCTTGTGAGAATAAAATGGGACCAGGAAGGATGGTTCTGATCCCAATGCCAGACTTGTCCCCTAGAAAGCAAACCTGGGAGGGATAAAGGTGCTGGGACATGAAGGAAGGAGTGCAGGACAGGCCAGACTGAAGCCAAAAGAAGTATCTGAATGATGCATGGGTGAAGCATGAGTGCAGGTGAGTGTGGGAAATCTGGAAAGATTTCCAGGTGGGACAGATGCTCGCACCTCTACCCCAGCATCCCCCCACAATGTGTGTGGAGAGAGCATCCTCTGGTATCCCCCCCCCCACACACACACACATCACTGTCTGGGATAATTCCTAGGAGACAGGAAAATGGTCATGAGAAGGCCTTCCAAATACCTCCCCACCACTCACTCAACACACGCTTACTGAACACCTGTTGTGCACAGGCTTTGTGCTACACACAGGGGATACAGGGATGGCCAAGACCACTCTCTGCCCTCAAGGACTCACTGCCTAGTGAGGAGAGACAGGCATATAAATTAAATAAGTCTAACAAATGTGCAGGTGCCCTGGGGACGTTTATATAGGGGAACAGTGGGGACCCAGAGACACAAGAAGTCAGTACTACATTCAGGGCCTAGAAAGACTTCATGGAGGAGATGACCCTTGCACCAATGGTCTCCCATGCTAGCGGAAAAAGCACAAGTGTTAGCAACAGGCTAACCTGGATTCTAATCCCAGCTTTGCCACTGGACTCACTGGAGAACCTGAGATAAGTTACTCCCTGAGCTTCACTGTCCTTACCTGGAAAATGGGACTTTGTGGTAAGAAAGAAAGGTGGGGAGGGGAGAGAAAGAGTGGCCTGTGCAAATTGCTCAGCACATAGTAGGCACCAAGTGTTTGCTCCCTGATATCCCTCCCTGCTAGAAACTGTAACTTGTGCACAAGGCTGGAGATCCTCTGGTGGCAGGACCTGTCTCCTCCACCGGACTGGAGGCTCTCGGAAGACTGGGTTTAGTGTCCCCTGCTGGTGTCTGGGAGAGGCTCTATACAAAGGAGATGGGATTTGGAGTCAGAGGACCTGAGGTCAAGTTGCAGCACAGTCACTTGAGAGCTGTGTGACCTTGGACATGCCACTTAACATTTTGAAGGGTCATTTTCATCCTCTGTAAAAAAGGAAAAGACAATAATTGGGCTTTCCCCACAGAATTGTTCCAAGAAAAAAAATGGGATAATAGGCAAGAAAGGGCTTTGGAACCCGAGCAATGAGCTGCAGATGCTGCTTATTGGTTTTCTCCACCTGACTGTGGCTGCCTCGAGGACTGCGAGCACCAACTGGAACTCCTTCCCTGCCATCTTTTCCAGCCCAGGGCTCCACCAGAAAAAGAACCTCCTCCTCAGCATCCTTGTCTGTCCTCTCACCTCCTGGGCAACCGGAGGAAGATGTCCCTAGATGGAGGGTTGAAAAGCCCTACTCCCTCCCAGCCTCTTCCACTCCACACCCTTGTTGGTTTGGTGCTTAGAAAGAGTCTCACTAGCTCCTTTGTTCGTTCAGTTTCAAAATTCTGCTGGGCTCAGCCTGGGATTCTTAGAAAGTCGATAGGAGGAAAGAGAGCTTGAGTCCCTGGGGAAAGACACAGTCCTGCCCTCAGAGAATCCCCAGTCTGATGGGCTTACCCTAGGGAGCATCTTGTCTGATGGAGTAGGCAAAATACATGTTAATGAGCGTGGACCATATGCTGGACATCGTTCTAAGGGCTTCACTCATGTGTGCTTCACAACAGCCTCATGAAATAGGTACTATCATTATCCCCTTTTTATTTTTATTTTTTAAGATTTTATTTTTTACTTTTTCTCCCCAAAGCCCCCCAGTACATAGTTGTATATTCTTTGTTGTGAGTCCTTCTAGTTGTGGCATGTGGGACGCTGCCTCAGCGTGGTTTAATGAGCAGTGCCATGTCCGCACCCAGGATTCGAACCAACGAAACACTGGGCCGCCTGCAGCGGAGCACACGAACTTAACCACTCGGCCATGGGGCCAGCCCCTCATTATCCCCTTTTTAGAAGAGAGAAACTGAGGCACAGAGAGGTATGTAATTTACTCAAGGTCACACAGCAAGTAAGTGCAAGAACAGACATTCTGGCTCCAGAGTCTGTACGATTAATCCTTTGTTTTACTGCTTTCCAAAATAGCTGTCAGAAATGTTCTAAACAAATACCAAGGGCAAAAGACTATGGTATAGAGTGCAAACTAGATGTAGGGGATCAGAGCAGAGGTGGCATTAGCATGGGACTGGGCCCCAAGCCTCCCCATAACTTTGGCTTCCCAGCCACTCTCTGGCTGACCTGGACTGCCCACTGTGCCCACACTGAGTAAGGAGGTCACCTCGCCTCCACCTCCATTGATGTCCAGGGCCAGGTACAGCATCCTCCACAGTGCCCCAAGTGTAGGCTGAGCAATGGCACATCAGGGCATCTGCCTCCTTGCCCACCAGGACCCCACACTTGGAGAAACCAGATCAAGAGAGTGAGGATCTCCATAGAGACACCACAGTGCAGAGGGAGGGCTGGTCCAGAGGACAGAGCCTATGTCCTTTCCTCAGGACATGCAGCTCCAGAAGGGACAGGGACAGGGAGGGTCTGAGGAGAGTCTATCTGCAGTTGGGCTGGCCAGGATCTAGCTCCAGTCCAGCCAGCTCCTCTACTTGCCAGCTTTGTAGCCACATCCCCTTCCTCAGCTTCAGTTTTACCATCTGTAAAATGAGGGAGGAGAACTCATTGAATTGTCAAGCCCCTCTAGCTCTGGCAGTCTAGGAATCTAGGATCTCTGGAGTCCTTTTGCATAGTCCTAGTCCCCATGCTGGCTTGGCTCTCAACCCTTCAGAGTTTGCCCTGTTTCCAGGCCGACTGGCACTGACAGAACATCATTGGCCAAAGCCAGCACAGGAGACAAGCCAAGTGAATGATGTTGAGCCATGTAAGGGCTCTGTCACCTCCCAGAGAGGTAATGAGGCTCACCCAAGGGCACACTGCTAGTAAGTAATCAAGGCAAGACTTAAGCCAAATATATTTACTACCTGCTATGGATTGAGCCCCCTGTGCTATGCTGCCTCTGCTGCCAGAGCATCGCCTGAGCCACGGGCTCAGGACTCAAGGAAGGTAGGGGTGGAGGGAGAAGAAGGTGCAACCTGGGAGAATCTATGCAGAGGACATTTGCAAAAGTAGAGACACAGAGGGGACTCTGGGCAGAGAAAGACACATGTTAGGGTGGGGAAATTGTTTGCCCAGCCTCCCCTGACACTTGTTGAGTCAAAGAACAGGGTGCCTGCTTGCCAGGTTCCTGTTGGCCTGACAGCTCAGAAGCCCAGAATCAGAGCAAATCCCATGCCCTTCCCCCACATTCCTTGGAGGGCCTCCTGGCCCTGCCTCCTACTCCCCTGGCCCTTAGAAAACCCCAAAGAGACTCTACCAAGGGGCCTCTGAGCCTAGAAAGACCACCCAAAAGGGTTCTTTACTTAGAGAGATCCCACAGGGGAGTCTTCAGACTCAGTAAAACCCCAGAGAGAGGGCCTAGGATCCAGAGAGATCCCTAACACACACACTGGCAGGTGCACATCTGCACACCTCCCTCTCCCCAGAAGCACTAGGAGTTTACAGATAGCAGCAGCCATGCTTTCTACATGTTTCCAGACCTCTCTTCTGGCCCCATCATCCCATGCCCAGGGCCAGGATCTCTGGTCCCTCACACCAGCCTTTATGCTTCATCCTTTCTCTCCTTCCCACTCCTGCCCACTTCACCCCAGACTTCTTCTTCCCCCTGCCCAGAACATCCTGGCTTGAGAGACCTCCCAAGCTTGGGAGTGACCAGACATCCCAACCCCACTGGGAAAAAGTGGGGAGGGGGCCCCCAGGAAAGGTGAGTGATTGTAAGAAAGGAAGGGGAAAGGAAGTAACTACGGCCTCCATTTCCTCATTTGCAAAATGGGGATGATAACCATGTCTACCTCATAGGATTATTACAAGAAGCTGTACAGAGCAGGTATTAAGAGTGCTTGCTTCTTGTTATAGCTCATTTAATAAATACATATGGAAAAACATAATGGGATACCACTACATATCCACCAGATTGGTAAAAAATTTGAAATACTGATAGTACCAGGATATGGAGTAAAGGGACCCTCATATAATACTGGTAAGAAAACAAAAGTGTGCAAACACTTGGAAGCAACCAACAATTCAATTTATTCCAATTCCATATATTCCTGATATACACCCAGTAGAAATGTGTGTGCATATATATATTCCAACACACATGTGTAAAAGTGTTCCTAGCAGCATTATTCAGAATAGCTGAACATTGCGATCAATAGTAGAATAGATAAATCTATCATTGAATAAACTATTGCTACATCCACCAACATGGATGGATCACATATTGAACAAAAGATTGCTACTGTATGATTCTATTTATATAAAATTCAAAAACAGGCAAAACTAATCTATGGCTTTAGAAATCAGAGGTTACTTTTGGGGACAAAGGTAGGAGTAGTAACTGGAAGGGTCTTATAGGGTTCAGGTAATGCTTATTATTCAGTTACGCAGTGTATTCACTATATGAACATTCATTGAGCTAAACGTTTCTCATTTCTGCACTTTTCTGTATTATATTTTAATTTTTTTAATTTAAAAATTTTTAAGTACCCAGTGAGTGTTAGTTATTAGACATGACCAGCCAAGTGAGTGAGATTAAGAGCCTGGAGCCAAAACGCCTGCACTGCATTCTGGATTTGCCATTTACTAGCTTTGCGACTTTGGCCAAGTGACATCCTCCCTCTTATCCTTAAATGCCCTCAGTTGTAAAGGAGGGATAATGCCAGCCCAGCCAGACGGGGCTGTGCAAGAACCTACAGAGACAATGCATGTAAAGCACTCAGCACACTGCCTGGCACGGAGGAAGGCTCAATACATATTAGCCATTATGTTTATTGGTCACCATGGTAACCCTATAAACCCATTTTATAGATGGGCCTCTGGGTAATAAAAAGATCGGCTTAAGATCACATGCAACTAAGTGTGATTGAAACCCATTTATGGGATGACAGAGCCTGTGCCCAGGCTCCAAGTGGCACTGCCACCGCACCCTAGAGGCATTACAGCCTTGGAGAGTTTTGCCCAAACCCACACAGCACCTCTTCCTCCTGCCAGGCTGCCCCTGTCAGGGTGCAGTGTGCCCAGAGGCTGTTGTGCCTTCCCCGCCTGCCTAGCTCTAGCACCAACCTGACAGTTGTGGTGCCCTCAGTCAGGGTGCTGGGGATGAAGCCCAGAGCCCATATCTAGCCCCAGCTGTGAGAAGAGAGGATCTCAGAGATAAGCCACGTGCCCACCAAGCTTGCCGTGCCAGGGGCCTCTTCTGCTGCAGTCTCCAATTGTCCTTGCCCTGAGAGGTAAAGCTAGTCCTAAAGTTGGCTGGTAGGGGCTGAAGGGAACTTGAGGGCAAGGGAAAGGGCTGAGAGGGCCCCAAAACAAGGCTCATCCTGCCCAGAGCCCCTAATCCACATAGCCCCCACTCTAGTCTCTCCTGAAGCCTGGATTCCTCTCACTCCCACCCCCTCAGCCCTCACTGTTTCCAGAGGCTGATGTTTGGAGCCAGTAATCTTCAAGATCTGTACAGTTTGTTCCTCACCCCCACCCAGCTAGGATGATCTAAAGAGCAGCAGAAGCTGGGCCTCAAGCCAGGGGAAAGCCAGCCAGCCAGCCAGCAATGGAGAAGAGTTTTGCCCTCAGGTTGAGGTGCACAGGCTGTGGGGCAGAGAGCTCTGGCCTTGCAGTCAGAGCCGAGGGTTGAAATCCCAGCTCTGCCCTGATTAGCTGTGCACTGTGGGCTTGTCTCTTCAACATGATGGACCTCAGTTTCCTCCTCTGTGAAATGGGGATACCAGCCCCTACTTCACTCTGCAGGGCTGTTAAGGAGGATCAAATGAGGCTATCCATATAAGGGAAAGGACATATATCTCAAAAAACAGCTTACCAATTAGTGGCATCATTATTATGACCTTTCTTGATTCTAAGATTCTATGATGCCTTGAGGTGGAAGGATAGAGAGGAGCAGGGGTACTAGCAAGAGGAAGGCCAAGAGAGGGAGAGACTGAAATATGGAGTAGGACAGAGAGATGGAAAAGCAGAGATGACAGATATGATGAGATGAAGAACGTGGAGACATGGGAGAGATTTAGAGACAGATATGAAACCAAAGATCCCAGTCCAGACTCCCACTCTCCATTCAGTCAATCATTCATTCCTCAGAGAAAGGAATAAGGCGATAGCTACCAAGCTGAACCATGTCTCAGAGCCCACATCTACCCACCAAGTCTGCTCCCTGAAGCACCCAAGGACCCTCTGAGGGCAATAGACTGGAGGATGGGTTTCTACAGTTCCAGGTATCCTCTTCCTCAGATCAGACCCCTGGGGTCACAGTCCAAAGTCAGAGATGGGGGGGCAGATAGCTACCAAGAATGTCAGTCCCCTCCCCGGTACCCTGATTCTCATTAAAGAATGGGAGCGCCCCCCATGCCAGACTACACTGTCAGATTACACTGACATTCAGCCTCTACTCAGGCTCTCCCCATCAGCAAACAAGTAAGCAGATGTGGAGTGGGGGAGGAAGGGAAGGTCCCCTAGAAACCAAAGAGGTGAGATCGTCAGGGAACTAGATGTGGGTAGAGGCATACAGCACCCCACTGCATCCTACTCCTCTCTTCCTGGGTCCCACCTTAATGCTTCCTGTGATGCTGACACCATTCTGACGCATGGGTTTTCCAACACCATCAAGCAATTCTCCAACACAATTGGTGTCCTACAGTTTAACTCAATTCTCACACTATCTACCTGAAGATAGCATCAAATCCCACAGGTTAAGGGCTCAGTCCTACAAGACTGCCCCCTACACACACTTCAGATGACAATCACAAGTCCAGGTTGTCACCTGTGCTTCTGATCAACCAGCTACAGATCAGAGGTTCCCATGACACATCTCCTTGGCTTCGATTAATTTGCTAGAGCAGTCTCAGAGAGACACAGAACTCAGACATTTTACTCACTAGATTACTGGTTTATTATAAAAGGATGTAACTCAGGGACAGCAAGATGGAAGAGATGCATAGGGCAAGGTATGGGAAAAGGAATGTGGAGCTTCCAGGCACTGTCTGAGCAAGCCACTCTCCCAGCACCTACACATGTTCACCAACCTGGAATCTCTTCAAACCTTGTCCTTTTGGATTTTTATGGAGGCCTCATTATGTAAGCACGGTTGATTAAATCATTAGCCATTGGTGATTGAACTCAATCTCCAGCCCCGCTCCCCACCCCAGAGGTTAGAAGGTGGAGCTGAATGTTCCAACCCTCTACTCATTTGACTGGTTCACCTGGCAACCAGCCCCCACCCTTAGGTTACCTAGGGACTGTCCAAAAGTCACCTCATTAACATAACAAAAGACACCTTCTGGCTCTCATCACTTGGGAAATTCCAAGGGTTTTAGGAGCTCTGTGCCAGGAACTAGATGAAGACCAAATGTATATTTCTTATTATAAATCACAATATCATACCTCCCAAGGACCTCATCTGGGATTTCTGCCTATTTTAGAGCAGGGGAGAAAGTGACAGGTCCAGGTGACCCCGTTCTCCACCACATTAGGAGACATAACTGGCTTTCTCACCCCAGGCCCCAGGCCAGCTTGCTGCCCCATTGCAGTCACCCGCAGTTACACTTCTCTCTGGGCCTCAGTTTCCCCATCTGTACAATGAGGAGGTTGGACTTAGTCATCTAAGAGCCAGCCTAGTTCTAATCTTCTCTCTTCCATGGGACTCCAACCCTGCTCCTGACCCACCTTCTGGGTGTGCCTGCCCTGCTGGACCTCCTAAATGTCACACAGTGCTAGTTTGGGTGAGAAATTTCAGGGACTTTGGGACTTTGGGATAACAATAGGGATGGGGTACGGGAACAGAAAGAAGATTGAGGAGTTGGGTTGAGATAGAAAGCCCTCCCATCCCTGCTTATATCTCTGTACATGTCTTGTGTGCTCCAAAAGGGAGAACAAGGGAAGAGGAGTACCCCAGAACTGGGCCCCTGGCATTCCTGGTGAGAGGGGGCTTGTGGGGAGTCCAGAAGTCCCAGGGATCCCCGGCTTCTCAGCACATCTTGTAGCCCCAGATCATCCCCACCTTTGGAAGAAACAGACTAGAGGTGAGGGGTGGATAGTGTATTGTTGGTGGGAGGTGGGTAGTGAGTAAATGGTGGGTGGATTAATGGGTGAATGGTGGGTGGATGACAGATAATAGCATTCTTTGGGTAGAAGTGTGGTTGAGGGTCCTCTGAACCAAGGGTCTGAGGTAAAGGTGGCAACAGGAGTCTCAAACTAAGAACCCAGGTTCCTCCTGAGGCAATCCCTATATTCATACCCAAGTACTGTAATAGGGCCTATAACCCAATAGTCAATTAATGATTCCATGTATGACTCAATTAATGCCCCACCCCCAAGACCACCTTATATTTCCCTAAGTGATCTCAGGGCTATGACACTTTCCCATGTACACATTCTACTCTCATCACAGCTCCCAGCTTGGCCCCACTGCTTTCCCCTATAAGAGTCCCCCACCTCCAAATACTCACCTCCACTACTATGGCTCACCTCCACCCCTCCTGCCTCTCCTTCTAGGTGCAGGATAGAATTAGACCTTGGGTCCCCCTGGCTGCCAAGGGTTTCCAGAACTCCCAGGACCTCAGGGCTACCCTGACCATGAAGACTCCCAGGACTACCCTGGATACCTGGAGACTGATGGGCTTCCAGGAACCCTGGGGACACAAAACCTTCCTGGATCCCAGGACTGTGTTGGCCCTCCAAGGCTACCAGGCCCAGGGGGGCTTCCAGGGATCTCAGGGACCAGAGGGGTCCTCCGGGCCAGAGTCTCTTCCAAGCCGACAAGGTCCACAGGTGAGAAGAGGCCATCCATCCCAGCATTTTACTCCTCTATCCCAAGCCCTCCCGAAACCTCCCTAACATCCTTTTTTTTGAGGAAGATTAGCCCTGAGCTAACATCTGCTGCCAATTCTCCTCTTTTTGCTGAGGAAGACTGGCCCTGAGCTAACATCCGTGCCCATCTTCCTCTATTTTATATGTGGGATGCCTACCACAGCATGGCTTGCCAAGCGGTGCCATGTCCGCACCCGGGATCCGAACCAGCAAATCCCAGGCTGCCAAAGCGGAATGTGCAAACTTAACTGCTGCACCACTGGGCAGGCCCCTCCTAACACCCTTTTTAACTTCTTTCTGGGGACCGCTCTTTATCACTGAGCCTTTTAGCCATCCTTTCTCTGGTACTCCCACTGCCACAGCTAGAATGTGAGTTACTGGATTCTACAACTGAGCCTTTCTTTCCTCCTCTTTTCCTTATTTCTTTACTCTCTCCCTCACTCCTTGTCTTTAGTGCCTTCATCCCCACCCCACCCCCCATCCTTCCCTACACCCTTTCCTACAACAAATGCTGCTCACATGTAAGGCACTGTGTCCCACACATCCCAGCATGGTCTTCCACTGTCACATGATAGATGCTCAGTAATACTTGTTGGTTCCCTGACCCTCTACCTCACCTCCCATGGTATCTCCTTCCTCTTGGGGAATCTTGCCCCAGGGCTAGAGAGCCTGTCATCCTGTGTCCTACCTCCTTTCCCAGTACAGGGCCAGAAAGGAGAGAAAGGCTCCAAGGGTGTCCCAGGTTCATCCCAGAGGCTTGGCGGGGCCTCCTGGAGCCCCAGGTCCATCTGGAAAGCTTATCTATACTCAGATGGATCTCCCTGAGAGAACAGGCTAGAGTGCCCCTCCCTCTTTCTCTTCTGCCTCCTCTTCCTCCCTGAAGCAACTCTCTCAATTATGTCTCTCAAACCTTACCTTGCACCATTAAAGATTAATTCCCTTGGCTTTGAGGAGGTAGTGTGTATACTAGAACATCAATAAGCTGGGAATTGTGTCATCTTGGACATGTCACTCCTTATATGTCAGTGAAGCCTATGAAAATATCTTTCTTTTCTCTAGATAAATGATTCCAGATGCCTCCCTAACTCTCTTCTCTCTTCTGTTTGCTCAAAATTTAAGTCATTGGCAATATACTGCCATTTTCCTCATTCCTTCATCTGTTCCACCTCTCTCAAAGTGCTCTGGGATAAGTGGATGCCCTCCTCACTATTGCCTCCAATACCACCATCACCGCCCCCCAACACACACCTTCTGCCTCCAGGTAGCCCCAAGTAAGAGAAGTAGGAGGGTGTCTATAGAGACACTCTGTGACTGCCCTGTCTCTACTTCCAGAGGACAGAGTTAACCTGGTTCCCATCTCCCTGCCAAGCTCAAGTGAGGCATGTGGATGAAGGAGCACCTCACCCATCAAAACCTCCATCTCACCCCATCCTTAGAAGTGATCTAGGAAGAGCAGAACCTCTGAGAGAAGGGTAGGAAAAAGGGGACTTGTGAATGAGATTGCTTGAGATGCTGACTCTTTGTCCACTTTCCAGTTAGGAGCAGGGTGCGTTCACCCTAGAGAATTCTCCTCCAACCCCTTTCACCTCTTGGTGATGCAGCCTTACTCAGGAAAAGTCTCCCCTGGGACTCTTGCAGCTGACCCCTTCTGCCCCTTCTGGGTTTTCATTCCTACAGCTTCCTCACTAGATCTTTGAGTTCAAGGTGCAGATGCTCCAGGACAGCCCCAGTGTCCCCAAGGACAGCCTAGCCAACGTCAGAAATGGTTACTGAGCCTTCCACTGCATCCCCAGAGGATGGAGCAAACCTCTGGTACAGTGCGCCCCAGCTTCCAGGGGGCACAAGCAGAGGCATGTGTGGACCTTCCCCAAACTTTGAGGTTTGACTTTGCCCAGCCATCCCTCCAGAGTTCCCGTGCTCCTGCACAAAGTGGTCTGCCGTTGGGTTGCTGCCCCCAGGTGGACAATGATAGTACTGATAGGACCATCTACAGAGGGCCTCCCGGGGAGTGAGCATTGCACTGGGTGATGAGGGTTCCAAAGGCGCAGGCAAATCCCTGCCTTCAGAAGAGCTTGTGGTCTAAAGAGGTAGACCTGTGGGTAAACACACCATGATCAGTGTTGTGTAATAGAGAGAAATGCACTGAATGCCAAGAAAACAGAGAGGAGCCCAGAGTGGTTAGGGAGAGCTTCAAAGGGAGGTGACATTTGGGGCTGGCCCCTTGGCCGAGTTGTTAAGTTCACGCACTCTGCTTTGGCGGCCCAGGGTTTCACTAGTTGGGGTCCTAAGCGCATAACTGCCACCGCTCATCAAGCCATGCTGAGGCGGCATCCCACATGCCACAACTAGAAGGACCCACAACTAAAATATATAACCATGTACTGGGGGGCTTTGGGGAGAAGAAGGAAAAATTTTTAAAATTTGTTTTAGTTAAAAAAAAATTTTAAAAGGGAGATGACATTGGATCTGAGTCTTGAAAGAAAAGAAATTTGCAGCATTAAGGAAATTACCTAACCCCTCCAAGCCTCAGTTTCCTCAGTTTAGAGGGTTATTGTAAAGATTAGGGGGGATATTATGCAAAGTACTTATTACAGTGTCTAGTACATTATTGGCACTCAAAAAATTTATGTATAATTATTTACTTTAAGGAATTGGCTCTGATTGTAGGGGCTGGGAAGTCTGCAGTCTATAGGGCAGATCAGCAGGCTGTAGATTCTTGCATGATTTCTATGTTACAGTCCTGAGGTAGAATTCTTTCTTTCCTGGGAAACCTCCGTTTTTTGCTCTTAAGGCCTTCCTCTGATTGGATGACACCTACCGCCGTTATGGAGGATAATCCTTTTACTCAAAGCCAGCTGATTGTAGATGCTAATTACATCTACAAAATAATTTCACAGCAACATCTAGACTAGTGTTTGACCAAACAACTGGACACCATAGCCTAGCCAAGTTGATACAGAAAATTAACCATCAAAGAAGTCATTCCACGCAGAGGCTATTCCAGACAGGAACTATAATACATTTTCCCATTTGATTACACTTTTTGAAAAATCACTCTTTGTTAAACTAGTAAAATAAAAATGTTAAAGAAGATTAGGTTTGATTATGACAAACAATTTATAGCATGGTTTATAGAAGTATGAACACCTAGGTAAAATCACCATAACATCTTAAAGTTAGAAGGCATCTCATAGCTCTTTGAATCCAACTCTCACTCTGGAGAGATCTCTCGTGCAATATACCTGGAAAATGGTCACCTCTAGATTCTTCTTGAACATTCTAGTGGTGGAAGAAGCCCCAATCTCCTAAGAATGTCCATTCTTGGACAGTTCTAATTGGAAATTTTTTCTTTACGTGGTA
Source organism: Equus asinus (assembly GCF_041296235.1). NCBI lineage: Eukaryota > Metazoa > Chordata > Mammalia > Perissodactyla > Equidae > Equus > Equus asinus. The sequence goes on along the minus strand of NC_091802.1, from coordinate 40,079,728 downwards.
CTTTCTTAGATCAGCACCTCTCTTATTAATAGTTCTTTCTTACCTATCAAAGACTAAACTTATTCTGGTTTTTTGCCCAATGTCAAATAGAATATTTGCTTATACTTGCCCTAAATGTTCATCTATTAGGTCAAAACTTCCTTCTTAGACATTCAGAGAGCTTCAAGACAGCTTGATTTCAAAAGCCCATGCAGGCTTTCTCCTATTGCAGCTTCTAGTTCGTCTAATAAGAAAAGGTCTACCTGCCTGCTCCAACTGACAGTCTTCCCTATACTTTGTAAAATTCCCGCCTTTATGCTCCTGTAGCTTCTTTCCTTTCATGATCAAGAGGGAAGAGAGAGAAATATGTAAGCAGCATTTAGCTGCAGGCCTTTGGGAAGTATGATTTTCTTCAATCCCAAACAGAAGGGTAAAGCTTTCTATTTTCTTGAGGTGAATAACTTGCTCCTAGCTCCATTTCACCCCTTTCCAACCTGCCTGGTCTCTCAGATAATCTGTGAATGGGGCCCTGTAGACCTAAACCTGGCCCTGGTGGCTGTGAACATATCAGCAGAAGGGACAGCTGTCAGATTAGTCTCAGACAGAAGACAACTCAGAGATGTGCTTTTTTATTCCTCTTCCTAGGTGGAGGATTCTGACACAGAGTTCCTCAATGATGACCTTCCATGCTCCAGAGTGATCAGGTAAACTGTACCAGGAGTGAGAATTCAGGTAGCCTGACCATCAAGATACTCAATTCAGCTTTGCCTCCCCTTCTTGGTTTGAGAAGCTGAGTGAGAAGAGAGGCCCAGCCCTGGCCTCTGTTGTCAAATGGGACGGCCTCCCTGACCCACTCCCTTTACCACTTTCACTCTGTGGGGTATAGAGGAAGGATGTGGGGAGCTGCATAGTCTCGGGGTGAGGGAACAGGGAGGGGTTCATGACAGTGTTTGCCCAGGTTGTGCTGACCAAGCCTCCAGCAGGCACAGAAGCCAAGCCCAAATTCCAGTTCCAGCAGTTGCCATCAGCAGCCGCTGGTGCTAGAAAGGGGCAGCTGGGGAGTCTTGGGGTCCTGGCAGAGATCTAAGTTCAGATCAGCCATGCCACTAGTCCAGGAGGTGGGGGAAGGGGTGTCACATAAGGAGTGGAAAGAATCAGAGACCATTCTCCCCTGTAGACACCGTGGGCTTGAGCTCCTATGCAGCTCTGGGCTGAGCACTGTGGGGGAAGAGGAAGACAAAGATGCAGGCATACCCTGATTTAAACCAACTCAATGCACAAAAAATCACAGTTGGAATTACACTATTAGAACTAGAAGGGCTCTGAGAGTGATGTCAGCATCATGGCAGAGTGAGCTTTCTCAGTAATCTCTCCCCTCCACCATACAACAAAAAAGACATTCAGGGGCCAGGCCCATGGCCAAGCGGTTAAGTTCGTGCACTCTGCTTTGGTGGCCCAGGGTTTCGCTAGTTCAGATCCTGGGTGCAGACATGGCACCACTTGTTAGGCCACATTGAGGTGGCGTCCCACGTGCCACAACTAGAAGGATCCACAACTAGAATATACAACTACGTACTGGGGGAATTTGGAGAGAAAAAGCAGGAAAAAAAAAAAAGAAGATTGGCAATAGTTGTTAGCTCAGGTGCCAATCTTTAAAAAAAGAAAAAAACAGACATTCATACTCCAACAGAGGACATCCAGACACAACACAAAAGATGTCTGAGAGACCCATGCAGCCATATAACAGAGGGCGGAGAGGTTGGAGCCCCTCTCAGAGGATGTGGAATGAAGTAAGAGAAAACTTCGCTCCCTCCCCAAAAGACTGAAAACTGGGCCCATGGGCAGCCACTGAGAGGGAAGGAATGGGGGAGGGGATGTTCATTCATGGGAATGTGAAAGATCCCCAGGGCTCTTGCAGGCCAGAGGGATACCCTCTACCAGGGTGAAAGCTATCACAGGGGGTGACCTCATCAAGCCAACACCCAGGAGAGCAGATAGTAAGAGCAGAGCAAGAAAACCCCAAGAGCAACCAGAAGAAAGAACCCCTCCCCCTCACCCGCCCAGTGCCAGCTCCGGTTCCTGGGATCTCAGCTGAAGGCAGCGGGCTCAGAATACACAGCTCTTGACCCCCACCCAGTGGTGACAGGCAGTAACTGTGACCAAATACTACCATGATGCGCAAAAACAGAGCCACATCCTATAGCAGTACCAAAAATTATATTAAATCTCCAGACCAGAGAGAAAATGACAAGTACCCAGAAATCAGTCTTGAGGACACAGAAATATGTGATCTAGATGACAGAGAATTCAAAATAGCTATCATCAAAAAACTCAATGAGTTAAAAGAGAATGTAGAGAAACAATTCAACAAGTTCAGGAGTTACTTCACAAAAGAGACTGAAACTATAAAGAAGAATCAATCAGAAATATTGGACATTAAAGACACAATGGAAGAGATAAAACAAAATGTGGATTCCCTGAATGCTCGAGCAGACATCATTGAGGAGCAAATTAGCATAATCGAGGATAGGCATGTTGAAATGCTCCAGATAGAGGAGGAAAGAGAACTAAGACTAAAAAGAAATGAAGAAAGTCTCTGAGAAATATCTGACTCAATTAGGAAATGCAACATAAGAATTATAGGTAGTCAAGAAGGAGAAGAGAAGGAGAATGGAGCAAAAAGCTTGTTCAAAGAAATAATAGCAGAGAATTTCCCAAACCTAGGGAAGGAGATGGAAATCCATGTGAAAGAGGCTACCAGATCTCCTAAATAGGTCAATGTAAAAAGACCTAATGCAAGGTATATAGTAGTGAAACTGGCAAAAGTGAATGACAAAGAAAAAAATACTAAGGGCAGCAAGGAAGAAGAAAATATCTACAAAGGAACCCCTATCATGCTTTCAGTGGATTTCTCTGCAAAAGCCTTACAGGCTAGGAGAGACTGGAATGACATATTCAAATCTTTGAAGGACAAAAACTTTCAGCCACGAATACTCTATCCAGCAAAAATATCCTTCAGATATGATGGAGAAATAAAAACTTTCCCAGATAAACAAAAGCTAAGGGAGTTCATAACCACAAGATCACCCCCCCACACACACAAGAAATCCTCAAGAAGGCCCTCATACCTGAAAAAAAAAGTGGAGAAAAGGGTTACAAAACACAGAGTAATGAGACAAATAGGTAGGCAAAATCAGAAAATCATAGCTTTACATCAGAACAGTTTAGCAAATACTCAAATATAGCATTAAAGATAAAGAGAAGGAAAACACCAAAACCAAAGATAATCTTGTCATTTTAACCACAAACTCACAACACAAGATGGAATAAGAAGTGAGAAAAACAACTTAGGAGGGTAAGAGGAAAGGGACTGAATTGATTTAGTCTAAGGAAATAAGAGGCCATCAGAAAATGGACTATCTTATCTATGAGATTTTGAATACAAACCTCACGGTAACCACTAAACAAAAAAGCAGAACAGAGAGACAAATAGTAAATAAGGATAAAACAAAGAAATACAACATTAAAAACTACATAAATCAAGTGGTAGACCAAAACACATGGGACGAGAAACAAAGGAAGTGCAGGAGAATCCGAAAATGGCAGCATTAAGCCCTCATATATCAATAATCACCCTAAATGTAAATGGATTGAATTCTCCAATAAAAAGACACAGAGTGGTGAGATGGATTAAAGAACAAGACCCAACAACATGCTGCCTCTGGGAAACACATCTCAGTTCAAATGACAAACACAGGCTCAGAGGGAAGGGATGGAAAACGATACTCCAAGCTAATGGCAAACAAAAGAAAGCAGGTGTTTCAATGCTTATATCAGACAAAGCAGACTTCAAGAGAAGACAGGTAGGGGCTGTCCCTGTGGCCGAGTCATTAAGTTCACACGCTCTGCTTCGGCAGCCCGGGGTTTCACTGGTTTGGATCCTAGGCATGGACATGGCACCCTTTGTCAGGCCACAATGAGGCGGCATCCCACATACCACAACAAGAAGGATCTACAACTAAGATATACAACTATGTATTGGGACTTGGAGAGAAAAAGCAGAAAAAAAGAAGAAGATTGGCAACAGTTGTTAGCTCAGGTGCCAATCTTTAAAACAAAAATAAGATAAGACAGGTAAAGAGAGACATAGAGGGGCAGTAACCAAAGGGACACTCCACTAAGAAGACAGAACACATAAATATCTATTCACCCAACACAGAAGCACCAAAGTACATAAAGCAACTATTAACAAACCTAAAAGAAGATATTAATAATAAAACAATAACAGTAGGGGACCTCAACACTCCACTCACATCAATGGATAGATCATCCAGACAGAAAATCGACAAGGAAACAGTGGAATTAAATGAAAAGCTAGACCAGTAGGACTTAATAGACATATATAGAACACTTCATCCAAAAACAGCAGAATACATATTCTTCTCAAGTGTGCACAGAACATTCTCAAGGATAGACTGTATGTTGGGAAACAAGGTAAGTCTCAATAAATTTAAGAAGATTGAAATAATAACAAGCATCTTTTCTGATCACAATGCTATGAAGCTAGAAATTAATTACAAGAAAAAAGCTGAGAAAGGGATAAAGATGTGGAGACTAAACAACACGCCATTGAACAACCAATAGATCATTGAAGAAATTAAAGGGGAAATCAAAAAATATCTGGAGACAAATGAAAATGAAAACACATCATACCAACTCATATCGGATGCAGCAAAAGCTGTATTAAGAGGGAAATTCATCACAATACAGGCAGACCTTAACAAACAAGAAAAATCCCAAATAAGCAATCTAAAATTACACCTAACTGAGTTAGAAAAAGAAGAACAGATGAAGCCCAAATTCAGCAGAAGAGAGAAATAATAAAAATCAGAGCAGAAATCAATGCTATTGAAACAAAAAAGGCAGTAGAAAGAATCAATGAAACAAAGAGCTGGTTCTTTGAGAAGATAAAGAAAATTGACAAACCCCTAGCCAGACTTACAGAGAAAAAAAGAGAGAAAGCTCAGATAAATAAAATTAGAAATGAAAGAGGAGATATAACAATGGATACCGCAGAAATACAATGGATTATATGAGAATACTACGAAAAGCTATATGCTAACAAAATGGACAATCTAGAGGAAATGGATAAATTCTTAGATTCTTACAACCTCCCAAAGCTGAATCAAGAAAAAAATAGATAGTCTGGGGGCTGGCCCCGTGGCCAAGTGGTTAAGTTCGCGTGCTCCGCTGTGGCGGCCCAGGGTTTCGCCGGTTCGGATCCTGGGCTCGGACATAGCACCACTCGTCAGGCCACATTGAGGTGGCGTCCCACATGCCATAACTATAAGGACCTGCAACTAAGATATAAACTATGTTTGGGGGGGATTTGGGGAGAGAAAGCAGAAAAAAAAAAGAAGAAGATTGGCAAGAGTTGTTAGCTCAGGTGCCAATCTTTAAGAAAAAAAAATCAGCTTCCTTCTAAAAAAAAATAGTCTGAATAGACCAATCACAAGCAAAGAGATTGAAACAGTAATCAAAAGCATTCCAAAAAATAAAAGCCCAGGACCAGAGAGCTTCCCTGGAGAATTCTACCAAACTTTCAGGGAGGATTTAATACCTATCCTTCTGAAGTTATTCCAAAAAATTAGGGAAGATGGAATGCTTCCCAATACATTCTACAGGCCAACATCACTCTGATACCAAAGCCTGACAAGGACAACACAAAAAAGGAAAACTACAGGCCAATATTGCTGATGAACATAGATGCAAAAATCCTCAACAAAATATTGGCAACCCAAATACAGCAATACATCAAAAATATCATACATCATGATAAAGTGGGATTTATACCAGGGACACAGGGATGGTTCAACATCTGCAAATCAATCACTGTGATACACCACATTAACAAAGTGAGGAATAAAAACCACATGATCATCTCAATAGATGCAGAGAAAGCATTTGACAAGATCCAACAGCCATTTATGATTTAAAAAAAAACACTTAACAAAATGGGGATAGAATGAAATTATCTCAACATAATAAAGGCCATATATGACAAACCCACAGCCAGCATCATAGTCAATGGGGAAAAACTGAACGCCATCCCTCTAAGAACAAGAAATAGACAAGGATGCCCACTATCACCACTCTTATTCAACATAGTACTGGAGGTTTTGGCCAGAGCAATTAGGCAAGGGAAGGGAATAAAAGGAATCCAAATAGGGAGTGAAGAAGTGAAACTCTCACTGTTTGCAGACAACATGATCTTATATATAGAAAACCCTAAAGAATCCATTGGAAAACTATTAGAAATAATTAACAGCTACAGTAAAGTTGCAGGGTACAAAACTAAAAATAGAAATAACATATGACCCAGCTATCCCACTACTGGGTATCTACCCAAACAACTTGAAATCAATAATCCAAAGTAACGTATGTACCCCTATGTTCATTGCAGCACTATTCACAATAGCCTAGATGTGGAAATAATCGAACTGCCCATCAACTGATGATTGGATAAAGAAGACGACAATGGAATACTACTCAGCCATAAAAAAGACAAAATTATCCCATTTGCAACAACATGGATGGACCTGGAAGGAATTATGCTAAGTGAAATAAGCCAGACTGAGAAAGACAAACACCATATGATTTCACTCATATGTGGAATATAAACAAACACATGGTCAAAGAAAACAGTTCAGTGGTTGCCAGGGGAAGGGGGGTGGGGGGTGGGCATAGGGGGTGAAGGGGAGCACTTATGTGATGACAGACAAGAAATAATGTACAATTGAAATTTCACAATGACGTAAACTATTATGAACTCAAATTTTTTTTTTGAGGAAGATTAGCCCTGAGCTAATATCTGCTGCCAATCCTCCTCTTTTTCCTGAGGAAGACTGGCCCTGAGCTAACATCCGTGCCATCTTCCTCTCCTTTACACATGGGACACCTACCACAGCATGGCTTTTTCCAAGCAGTGTCATGTCCGCACCCGAGATCCGAACCAGTGAACCCCGGGCTGCCGAGAAGCAGAACCTGTGCACTTAACCACTGTGCCACCAGGCCGGCCCTATGAACTCAATTTAAAAAATGCAAAAAAAAGCAGAACTAGAAGGGCTCTTAACAATTATTCGCCAGGGTATTTGAAAGAAAAATAATAAGTGATGAATCCTCATTTTCAAATGAAATCTTACACAAAACAGAAATCTTACACAGGATCTAAAAAGATGAACGTGGAGGCTGCTCTGGGTTAGGGAACCTGGGCCTCACTTCCTCTAACTGCCCTCTCCACCTCCACCATTACCTCTCTATGGCTCAACGGAAAGCATTTTGCTGGGCTACCAAGACTTCAGTTTAGAGGTGGGGAAACTGAGACCTAGAGAGAGGAGATGAACTCAAGATCATGCAACCAGTAACAGTAGAGCTAGGCTAGGACTTCCCACCACAGCACACTGTCCTTCAATTCAGTGCAAAAATTGAGTTTTTCTATAGAGTCCTCACCCCTGGGTTCACTTAAACTGCAAGTTCCCCCAGTATATGGAAAATCTATCTCTATCCACAAAACATATTCTCACACTAACTTGTTTAGACAGGTCTGCCTTGCCTTCAGTGAGGTGGGGAAAAGAGATGTGGGTGAGAAGGGTACAGGGTATATAGGTGAAAAGCAACACTTAGAAAGTCACATACTGGGGCCAGTCCAGTGGCATAGTGGTTAAGTTGGCACACTGTGCTTTAGCAGCCTGAGGTTCACAAGTTCAGATCCCCCGCATGGACCTATGCAGGTGTCATGCTTATCAAGTCATGCTGTGGTAGGCGTCCCACATATAAAATAGAGGAAGATGGACACAGCTGTTAGCTCAGGGCTGCTCTTCCTCAGCAAAAAGAGGAGGATTGGTGGCAGATGTTAGCTCAGGACTAATCTTCTTCACATACACCAGAAAAAAGTCACATACTGCCGAAAGGTAATAAACACAGAGAATTATCAAGATCCACAATTACTGAGAGAAATCTTTTGTGTTTATTCAAGCTAACTTTTTACATTATAAAAATAATATGTCTATAATTTTAAATTTTTCAAATAGAATAGAAGGGAAAATATGAATAATTTTCCTCCACCTCCAACTATTTACAGTTCCTTCCAGAAGTTTTCAATGCATCCATAAACATTTACCCAAATGCAATTATGCTCTCCATACCATTCTTCATCTCACTTTTTTTAAACTTAACAAGATATCTTAGTGATACTTCCATATCGGTACATCCAGATCAACTTCATTCTCTTTAATAGCTGCAAATCATTCCATTCCATTAGATTGCTGCCAATTCTTTTTTTTTTCTGAGGAATATTAGCCCTGAGCTAACTACTGCCAATCCTCCTCTTTTCGCTGAGGAAGACTGGCCCTGAGCTAACATCCGTGCCCATCTTCCTCTACTTTATATGTGGGACGCCTGCCACAGCATGGCTTGCCAAGCGGTGCCATGTCCGCACCCGAGATCCCAACTGGTGAACCCCGGGCCACTGAAGCAGAACGTGGACACTTAACTGCTGCGCCACTGGGCCGGCCCCCAATTCTTTGCTAATAAAAAGCAGTGTTGCAATAAATAACCTTGTGTGTGTGTGTGTGTGTGTGTGTGTATTTCTTTGCACAATTGTGGGAGTGTATCAGTATTCCTAGAAGTTAAATTGCTGAGTCAGAAAGTGTATACACTTTTCAAATTTTGATAGATACTGGACTGCCAGACTGCCGAGGGAAACCCCTGACTGGACTTGTTGGGGACCAATCTCTGGTCCTGAGCTGCTCCCCACTGGAACTTCCTTTGCTCTCCTCCCAGCTCTGTTTGGTGACCCTCAATGTCCCTTTGTCTGGGGCCACTAACGGTCTAAGGAGCAGACCTACAGTGCCACCAGCAGGGAGAGGCTGAGCTGTATAGGACATTTTGGGTTTTCCTTGCCTCCTCCAACCTGAGGCCGGTATCCCTAGTAAAGAGGACTGATCGAATCCTTCCAGCTGTTAACGTCAAGGTAAACAGGGCCTGTTGGCCAAGCCCTAACCACCCCAGTACCCTGACACTGGCCCAGCCTCATTCAGGAATTCCCAGTATGCTCCAGCCTAGCAGCTCCATCCCCCAAATCCAGAGCCACGCTTTCAGCCCAGCCCCCATCACTTAGTCCTCCCGCTAGAGAGAAGAAACACTGCCCCTTCAAGGGGAGCTCCCAGGTGGAGGATGGAGACACAGTTCCTTCAGGACTCCTTCCTCTGCCAGAGGGGAGAGACAGGAAACACAACACTTATCAAAGGAACTCATCCGCATATGCAAATGTACTCCAAACGACGTGAGGGAGCCTCAATAAAAGTGAGGGGCTGAGAAGACTCTTGGACGAGGGGAATTCTGAAGTGGTTTTGGAGGAAGAACTTGGAGAACTGATAGGGGAGTGGGAGGAGGGTCTTGAAAAGTAGAAGTAACAACTGCTAACATGTTTTGAGCATTTACTATTTGCCAAGCAATGCACTAAGCACTTTACATGTATTGTCTCACCCTATGCAGCGGTACTCTCATTATCCCCATTTTAGATGAAGAAATGGAGGCACAGAGAGACTCAGTGTCTTGCCCAAGGTCATACACCCAGCAAGTACTGTAGTCAGGAGTCTGACCCAAGTACTACTCGCTTGGCCCCTACGGGTGGGGGTAGGGATGGGGACAAGGTCCCAATGTCCAGAGTAGCTAGTTTGCACCCCTGCAGAGTTGGCGGAAGGCAGAAGGGGGAGGGGATAATGAGGATGATGGCTGCCCCCTCTCCCCACCACAGCCCCTGGAACTGACTCCCAACCCCTTCTCGCCTTCCAGGACTAATGACTGGCAAGTGCCTGGAATTCCTTCTTTGTAAAAATGTTTCCCAGCCTCTCCCACCCCAGACTTCCTTCAGTGGCCCCCGACAAGTCCTGCAGGACCTCCTGTGACAGGATCTGGAAGGGAGAAGGAGCTGACAAACAGCTTGTGTCGGGAAGAGAGGCTCCGCCCCCCCCAGTCGTCCCTCCCCCCAACCCCAACCCCGACACACACCAAGGCCATCCCGTGCTAGAGGGCTGGAAGATCGTCCAGGGTGCTTCCACATCTCATTTAGCCCTCTGTACCTTTGATAAAGGATAGTGACATGGGGAAACTGAGGCTCAGGGAGATTTCTGACTCAGGCATATGAGACTCCAAAGTCCTTTTGACTCCACAGTTCTGCATCTGCGTTTTGGAACAGAGACCCACACAGTCAGGATCAGGCTAAACTGCAGGGGACTTTTAAAGTTGGGTCCCAGAAAATGGGCTAGAGCTGCTTATTAAATTCCTGTTAACTCATCTCCAGCTGGGTCTTGCAGGGTAATTATCACATTTAAACGAGTAATGGTAGTTAGGATGAATTGTATTAGTACGTCGGATTGTTAGCAAGAAAAACTATCTGAAACACTCTTGTAGTTCCTGCAGGCTAGGATGAGCTACAGAGTAGAAGCTGAGAGAGGCAGAGGCTGGACTGCCGTCGTTGGGGAATCATGCCCACCCTCCCCTACTGCCTGGGGCCTCTGTGTTCCAGGAGGTAGAAGGCGGTATGGCTGGTCTCTGACTGTCAGGGTCATCCTCTGTCCTGGGGAACCTGCAGAGACTGACAGGCTGGCCCTGGAGCCCAGGGCCTAGTCAGCCTTCTGATGGGCAGCAGCTACTGGAAGGGCCTCCCCACAACTGCTCTGAGACCCTGGTGGTCCTGTGCATTGAGACTGCCTTCCCATATCAACACACGTGGTGAGCAGAGAGGAGCTGAAGACACTCAGGAATTACTGGAGGCCAGGCGACGAGAGGACCTGGACCACAGCAATGCCATGGCTTTCCCAACCATCCTAGCCCTGGGCTACTTCCATCCTTGACTTCCTGTCACAACACACCCCGTCCTCACTGGCCCTCCCTGGGGCTCTGCAGGCGGAGTGGGCATTGGATCTGCTCGTGGGATTTAACAATTGATTGCCCTCTGATTTCTTTTAGAAGAAAAAAAAGAATGAAGTCCACAAATTGTCAGGGCAGCGGAAGGAAAAATTCCTGCTTCCAGATTCCGATACTGTCAGCCTACTATTCTAAATGCCTTACATTTACTTCGTGTAATCCTCACACAACTCTGAGGTAAGGCTTATTTTTATTCCTTTTTTTTAAGCAGAGGAAAGGAAAGCACCAGGAAGCTGCCTCCATCGAAACCCCACGACTGGCACACGGCGAGGCCAGGATTAAAACCGAGGGAATAATAATTGGAAGGTGGTTCCGATGGTCAAATGTGCAGTTATTTTTTCTAGCATCTAGTAAGGGCAACATTTTTTTGTCTTTTCACCATTGTGGATTGACCAGGACAGAATAAACCCCCTCAAAATGTATATGCTAGAGTAATAAAAAAAAAAACTTCCGTCTTTGGCATCTCCTTGTCAAATCTGAACCGCTGCTCTGGACCGCAGAATTCAGGGACTTGAACACAGGGGAGGGCAAAAGGAACGCGTAGTAGGGCATGCTATCGGGAGTCTGAGGGGAAAGTTCCAGTCCTAGAGTGGCCCCTAACCCATGCTCAGCTCCTGAGGCGGTGACTCTGAATCATTCCTTTTTATTGACCAGTTGCAGCCCAACGCCCCTCCACTGTGAGACCTGAATGCTGCTATTTTGCGCGGCTTCTCTAGACCCTTCTTTACACGAAAACTAAAAACCACAACTGTAGCGCTTTTGTTTCTCTGAAAATATGTAAATTCTCGGGGGGGAGGGGAGGCTGAGGAAAAGGCCAGGACCTGTTCGCTTGACCAAATCGCCAGGAGGCCGGCGCTCGGCTTCCTCAGGAAAATCGAGCTAGCGCTCCCGTTCCTCTCACGAAAAACCTCAGGCCAGAGGACGGTTTTTAGACTTCAGGGATCTGAAATTAGTTAGCTACTTCTGAGGAATAAGTAGCCTTCTTCCTCGTTTTACCCGAGCCTGCACCTCCGAAAACTCCTTCCCGCTTCCCCAGCACGTCTCTTCAGAGCTTTCTGCCCTGAGAGAACAAACGAGCTCTCCTCATTGGCCGGATTCCCTGTCGGTCTCTCAGCTAGGACTCCGAGTGGTGCGTTTTGAAAACCATCTAGTCCCGCCTCCCCCGCCTCATTGGTTCATTCGACCGGGGCCAACTCAGCCGTTCATTGGTAGATATAAAAGACTAGCTACGATTGGTTCTTCGGGACGGAACCGGTGAGAGCGAGTCAGGGATTGGCTTATCTGGTTTGGGCGGGCTAGAGGAAGGTTCAAATGGGACTGGAGGAACTCGCCTAACCGACGCGCGTCTGTGGAGAAGTCGCTTGCTCCGCGATCGTCTCGTGCGTCCCGCCGGTTTAGTCCCTCGCAGGGTTCTCGAGCCCCTTCACGACCGTCATCATGGACGTGTCACCGCTGCAGGTACAGCTCGCGGGAGAGGCGGGTCGTGGAGCGGTATCTCTGGCTGCCCGCGAGGGGTGAGGCTCCTGGGCTGTGGCCTGGCCGCGGCGGGCTGGGAGCCGGTATTCCGGGGCGACCCTGGTCTCCCGGGCTCGGCGTGATCGTGAGGGGGGTGAAACCCCCTTATGGTGCTGATAGTGAAGTATTCGCGGCTAAAGCGGCCTCGAGGGTGTTGTTTTCGTTTGACTGTTTCTAGGGACGGGCTTCGCCTGGTCCTGTAGTAAATGTGTGTTACCGTGGTCCGCGCGTGACTTGAAGCATCGCACACGGATGCTTCCCTCTCCTCCCCTCCGCTCGGAAACGGCGTTGAACGTCCCTGAGCTTGGGAGGGGCAGGGCACGGCACAGGGTTCCCATTAAGGAGCCGGCGTGTTGCTCAAAATCTGTCCTTCCTGTTCGGAACGTTAACACGGCCGGAGCATTGATCGATAGCCTCCCAAACGGCTGCTGAACAGGTATCTGTTACGTGTCTGGGACAGAGCAGGCGCTCAGTGAATGTTTGCGGAGTAGATGAAAGAACTGGGTGTATTTTGTTGCTAAACAAAACATTGGAGGAAAATATTTCCACGTCAGACAGACCTGGTGAGACCACACGTCTACTCACACTGCCACCCGGGAACCTGGCCTCAGTTGCCTTAAAATGCCGTATTTGCACAAAACGACGTAAACTTCACCAGTACCTACTAAAAGAGGACGATTTGTTATAGTGTGTATAAGCATATCATCATGGTAGACGTTTATAGTTTCTGATAAACTTATGGTTAAAAATCCCTTTTCTTCCTTTTTCTTAAATTGCTAGCCCATAAATGAAAATATGCAAATCAACAAAACAAAGAAAAATGAAGATGCGAAGAAAAGACTCTCCGTTGAAAGAGTCTATCAAAAGAAAACGCAATTGGAACATATTTTGCTCCGCCCAGACACCTACATTGGTTCCGTGGAATTAGTGACCCAGGTAAAGCCAAGCTAATTACATGCAGTTAATTTTCCAGATTAATTTTCTATACTTCATGTACTTTGAGTGTCACTGGAAGTGGCTTAAGCTATCGTATCTATATCGTTGTATTTACTCCAGAAGACTTTACAGTAATCATGATGATAAAACAGAGTCAATATAGGGTAAAAATAACTATGTTCCTTTGCCTTATTTCTAGCAAATGTGGGTTTACGATGAAGACGTTGGCATTAACTATAGGGAAGTCACTTTTGTTCCTGGTTTATACAAAATCTTTGATGAGATTCTAGGTGAGTAAATTCTTTCAGATAAAGATCTACTAGTCCAAATCCTTCATAAAAAGCATCATTCCTAGCAAACCCTCTGTAGCCAGAGCTGTGTCATTTCAAACAATACCTGGCAAAGGTGAGGCAGTTTACTGGAGTCAGGAAGTTGAATTGTTTTCTAGGAACAGTACTCTGAATAAAAATTGCTAAATTAACATCTCATTAATGCTACTCCTGTGCTGTTTGAGATTTTTTTCTTTCTATATCGTAGAGTTATAGAATGTTTTTTTAAATACTTCACTTACAAATGTGTTTTATTTTCAGTTAATGCTGCAGACAACAAACAAAGGGACCCAAAAATGTCTTGTATTAGAGTCACAATTGACCCGTGAGTCTCTTGGTCTTTTGTTGTTATAGCTCATTGTTACTGTTAGTTGCATTTACTTGATTTATAAGGAGGTTGGCTTTTTTTAAATGAAAGTTTGCAAAAGCACAGAAAGGCAGAATGCTAAAATGAATAATCGATGATACCTATCACCTAGATTCAACAGTTATCAACACTTTGCTATATTTGCCCCATCTATATTTTTTCTGAAGCATTTTAAAATAAATTACAGACATTATCACACTTCATCACTAAATACTTCAGTAAGCATCTCCAATAATTACTGTCAGTATTCTGGGGTCTAGAGCTTTAACTTTTTCTTCTGATGCTATTCAAATAGTAAACCAGCAGGTGGTGATAGAGAATAATTTGATCTAACATTCTGGTTATAAATGCTGAGTGTCCTTTTGTGGGTGGTGAGCATCATTATTTCACCTTTGTATTAGCCTGATCAGTTATGACATAAACTATACTTTAGGTTCTTTTTGGGAAATGTAGGTGTTAATGATGTACTTGAATGCTCTTAAGGACTTGGTATCATTGTCTTTTAAAAAATATGGAGTTAGTTTTAATTAGTCTTTTTTTTTGGATAATACTAAGTACTATTTGAAATAAGAACCATAGTGTGTATCCAGATAAAATATATTATCTTCTGAAAATTAACTTCAATTAAGAGATAAATAGTCCAAATAAATTTTTAGCATTTTATTGGCAAGGAGGGCAGTTTACAGTTGATAATGTCTTTGCCTTTCATATTTGTTTTGCAATGTGCTTTGTTGGATGGAAAAGCTAAGGGAGCTGGGATAGTATAGATGATCCTCTTAAAAGTGGTATAATAATACTGTTTCCAAATTTTGTCCTTTTCTTTCCATTGGGCATAAATCATTTCCCTCTGTTCCCTAACGTTTTAAAATTTCGTGTTTTTTCAACATTATCAGTGTCTGCCCAGGTGTTGGAAAAGATTTAAATTTTTTTCCTCTTGGCTCCTATTTTAGGAGTGTCAGGAACTAAGCATGATAGGAAAGGTATTTCATGCTGAATTTCAGAAGGTATATATGAAAACGAGTCATAAAGAAATTGAGACTTGTGAATTTATGTATTTTAGAAATGATGATATTAAAATATTAAGCACAAGTTTAACTTTTGTTTTACAATAAAAATGTCAATCTTTTCTTAGGGAAAACAATTTAATTAGCATATGGAATAATGGAAAAGGTATTCCTGTTGTTGAACACAAAGTTGAGAAGATGTATGTCCCAGCTCTCATCTTTGGACAGCTCCTAACTTCTAGTAACTATGATGATGATGAAAAGAAAGTAACAGGTAGAGTATTGAGAAAAATAAAGGAAATATTTGTTGCTGAAAAAATGCATTTTTTCAATGACTATGTGTGGCATAAAGTTTAAAAATATGAGAGTAAATCTATAATTGAATACCTTTGCCAGTGATTAAGAAATAAAGCTGTTAATGAGATAACAATTAAGTAGTATTTTTTATTTATTTGCCCAGGTGGTCGAAATGGCTATGGAGCCAAATTGTGTAACATATTTAGTACCAAATTTACTGTGGAAACAGCCAGTAGAGAATACAAGAAAATGTTCAAACAGGCAAGTAACTTGGTATCTTGTGCCTTGATTATAAATTATATTATAGCAATTTATAATCACGTTAATGGTTGGTTTAATTTAACATAATTTGTAAGCTAATAAATTATGGAAAGTTATTCTTGAACCTATATTAGGTTATTTTTTAGGATTTATAAATTTGTATTATTTAGTTGTAGTTTGTGAGATGACTTAAATTTTTCATCTTTCCTATTCTTTACTTCTCTAGACATGGATGGATAATATGGGGAGAGCTGGTGAGATGGAACTCAAGCCCTTTAACGGAGAAGATTATACGTGTATTACCTTCCACCCTGATTTGTCTAAGTTTAAAATGCAAAGCCTAGATAAAGATATTGTTGCACTAATGGTTAGACGAGCATATGATATTGCTGGATCCACTAAAGATGTCAAAGTCTTTCTTAATGGAAACAAGCTGCCAGTAAGTATTTTCCTGAGTGTTAAGGATAATGAGGGACTTGTGAACACTGTCAAAAGCACAATTGATTTGTTTCCCTCCATATGTTTTTCCTACCACTTCTCAGATATGTTTCTGATAAGAAAACAGTATTCCATATTTTTCAGTCAGCTCATTTTAAACTTACTGAAGGAAATTTCTTTCTCAAAAAAACACCTAAATTCGTTTGTGACCTTTAATGACCATTCTCTTATGCCCATCAGTGAACACTATTTCATTAGTTTTGAAAAGTCCTCATAGCCCGTTATTGAATCTACTTTTTATAACTTTTTTTTATACCATTATTTTTAATTCCTGTACAGGTAAAAGGATTCCGTAGCTATGTGGACATGTATTTGAAGGATAAGGTAGATGAAACTGGCAATCCATTGAAAATTATACATGAACAAGTAAACCACAGGTGGGAAGTGTGTTTAACAATGAGTGAAAAAGGCTTTCAGCAAATTAGCTTTGTCAACAGCATTGCTACTTCAAAGGTAATTTTACTGCCAAATTATTAATCATGATTTATCTTTACATATAAGTGTTCTTACTGTTTTTAATATGTAAAATGAATTTGAGTATTTGGCTACTTTGTTATAAAGGAAGGTAAGTTAGATTTTTTTATGCTGAGGAAGATTCGCCCTGAGCTAACATGTATGTCAGTGTTCCTCTGTTATTTGTGTGTCACTGCTGCAGCATGGCTGCCAGCCAGTGGGACCTGAGCCTGGGCGCTGAAGCAAAGCATGCTGAATTTAACCACTAGGCCACAGGACCAGCCCTAGATTTTTTTTTTAAATGTTTGATTATTATAATTTTAAGGATTCTGAGCTTTGCAATTTGGTATTTTTCCTCATTTAGGGTGGCAGGCATGTTGATTACGTAGCTGATCAGATTGTCACTAAGCTTGTCGATGTTGTGAAGAAGAAGAACAAGGGTGGTGTTGCAGTAAAAGCACATCAGGTATGGTGTTTTAGAACAGTTTTCTTTTTCTAAAGTCAAGGAAGAAGAGAAAGGCTATAAGTAAAGCATGAGTAAGTTTTTAGTGATTTAATACCAACTTTTACTGCAGGTGAAAAATCACATGTGGATTTTTGTGAATGCCTTAATTGAAAACCCAACCTTTGACTCTCAGACAAAAGAAAACATGACTTTACAAGCCAAGAACTTTGGATCAACATGCCAATTAAGTGAAAAATTCATCAAAGCTGTGAGTACTTAGAGGGTAATAAAAAATAGAAGTACCTTACTTTATTTTCCATTGCCCTTCTTGGTTCTGCAGAAACAAAGATTCCTCCCACATGCACTGCTCCAAGTCTTCTCACTCTGAAAAGGAAATTAAAAAAACAGCTTTTATCTCACTGGTCTTACCCAGGGCCTTAATTACCATCTATATGCCTATATTTCCCCATTACATATCACCGTTCAGTTTAGATCAGTTCTGAATTCAGCCCATCTAACTGCATTGAATGCAAGCATTGAATGCCTAAGGTTGCTCTCAGTTGACACATCCACAACTGAATTAATTATCTCCATGCTTAATGATCTCCACACAAGGAGCCCCCCACTTCCCCAAAATAAAACTATTTCCTGTCTTAGTAAAAGGCCCCGGTCAACCACTAGACTGCATAAACAAGAAAGCTGGGAGCCTTCTTTTCATCCTCCTTACTCTCTAATCCAACCAGTAAGAATCACCTCTTGAATACCCTGGTAGCCTCCTGCTATCATCTCTTTTCTGTGTTACTATAATAGGTTCTTAAACGTTCTTACTGTTTCAGTCCTTTTTTTTGCAATGCTCTTAAGTAATCTTTTTGTGTTAAAGCACACATTTTTGTCTTCACTCTTGACGTCTTTCAGTGACTTCTTCTCTTAGAAAAAGTCCAAGTTCCTTATTTGGCCTGTAAGACAGTGCCATGTCCAACCTCATCTCAGTGCCATTTTTTCCTATGTGTAAGTTTCAGTCCTACTTGCTTTAAATTACTCAAAAGCATAGTACTCTTCCCCTCCTTAGAGCTTTTTCACATGCTAATCCCTCTGCTTGAAATGCTTTTCACCTGGCTAACTACTTTAGGTCCTAAATGTCATTTCCTCAGGAAAGCCTTTACTTTCTACCCCTCTTCCCAACTAAGTTGATTCCAATATAGTACTGGGCATATATTATTATATATAGCACACTTTCCACTTATCCATAACATCACACTTGTAATTTCTTGTTTCTGTCTTCCATGTTGTATCTGAAATTCCATGAGGACAAGGACCATGTCTAATTTGTTTTAACCATTAGATCTCCAACATGTGTCTCAGTGCCTGGCACAATATAAGTACATAGTCAGTAAATATTGAATAAATGAACCCAAAGGAACCAACTCCCTCAGTAGTGATAACCTGAGACAGAAAGATGTGCCACCTCTATCCAGAAATTATTGTTCCACCTCTTTTCAATCTTTGAAATATTTTTATTTTTATAGGAGCTGATTTGTATTCTGGATTTCCAATAGAACTCTTCTTTCCTAACATGAGTCTTCTCCTTTTCAGGCAATTGGCTGTGGTATCGTAGAAAGCATACTAAACTGGGTGAAGTTTAAGGCCCAAGTACAGTTAAACAAGAAGTGTTCAGCTGTAAAACATAACAGAATCAAGGGAATTCCCAAACTTGATGATGCCAATGATGCAGGTACTACACATTTAATAATGTTCCAAACTTTAAATCTTGTAGTTAATGTTTTATTCCTTAACAGCATACCACTGATATTTTTCCCTTGACACTTAATATGCAACAGAATTTGTTTTAACTTTGTTAAAAATCAACCAATTCCTTGTTATAGAACATTTAGGTTATTTCCAACTTTTGGCTGTTATAAATAATGTTGAAATGATTATTTTGGAGTATAAAACAAGGATATTTATGCAGTGATCTTTTACCTAAAGTACAGAAGGAAAAAGTTTTCCTTGACCCTCTTATATCCCTGGCTAGATCTGAGAATTAAATTGACAAAGACAAACGGGAGAAAAGCATACAAATTTATTTAATGTAAGTTTTATGTGATACCGGAACCTTCATAAGGAAATGAAGATACAAAGAAATGGATAAACCTGAGTGGTTTTATGCCAGGTTTGATGAAGAATGGAAAGTTGTGGAAAGATATGTTAAGGCAAAGGTTGGGCCAGCCCAGTGGTGCAGCGGTTAAGTTCTCACATTCCGCATTGGTGGCCCAGGGTTCCCTAGTTTGGATCCCGGGTGCGGACATGGCACCGCTTGGCAAGTCATGCTGTGGTAGGCATCCCACATATAAAGCAGAGGAAGATGGGCATGGATGTTAGCTCAGGGCCGGTCATCCTCAGCAAAAAAGAGGAGGATTGGCGGCAGATGTTAGCTCAGGGCTAATCTTCCTCAAAAAAAAAGAAAAAAAGGCAAAGGTTATGAGCTAAGTACAGTAAATGCGGGGAAACTTAGCAAGGCCTGTTCATTCAGATTCTTTTTGGTGTCCCTCTGTTTTGGAGATAAGAATGTTCCTTTCCTCTGGGTATAGGTAAGGCACCTCTCACGTAAGGGTCTTATGGCCTGCTTCACGAGAGAAAGTTTAGGGAGGAGGTCAGAGAGATTCCTGCTTCTATCATTTTCTCAAACTTCAGTTTAAAATAGTCAATAGGCCAAGGTGCCGTATTTGGGGTACCATGTCCTGAACTCCATCACCAAGAAATATGTTTAATAGATGATCAAATGAATCTTTAGCAGCAATATAATTATTAGCTCCATTTTATTCCTAAACCAACGTGTTAGGAATTGTAAATTATTTGTGTTTCATCACATGTCTGAGTTAGTATATTTGAGAGTGAACTAAAACTAATATTAATTTGTGTGTTTTTATTTTAGGGGGCCGAAACTCAACTGAGTGTACACTTATTCTGACTGAGGGAGACTCAGCTAAAACTTTGGCTGTTTCAGGCCTTGGTGTGGTTGGAAGAGACAAATATGGGGTTTTCCCTCTTAGAGGAAAAATACTCAATGTTCGAGAAGCTTCTCATAAACAGGTAGAATATAAAAACCATCTTTAGAATGTAAATCTAGTTTTGTAATGCAGGACTTCATGCCTATTTTTCGTTCCCTCACTGGGCATTTTGAAATATATCTTGGACAACTTGTTCTTGTTATTTTAGGAAATTGGATACGTTATATCATAACTTAACAGATCCTTCTGCCTTATAAATTAGCCTAATACAGAAGCTCAAGAAAATCCAAGCAACATATACTGTTGTATTTCGTTGTTCTTTTCAAATTTGTAAACAAAACATTACTTTTTTGGTGGATGTTCATTTCAGATAATGGAAAATGCCGAAATTAACAATATCATCAAGATTGTGGGTCTTCAATACAAGAAAAACTATGAAGATGAAGATTCATTGAAGACTCTTCGTTATGGGAAGATAATGATTATGACAGATCAGGTCAGATTTGTTGTCAAATACTTTATAGATTGTTAAAGTAAATTAAACGTGTCTTATTGTTTCATTGCTTTCCTGCCATGAGAGGAAATTATTTAACTTGAGAGTTTTATTCATTATCTCTAGTCCATATTTAATCAGATATTTTACTTATATAATGTATATTGCATATACAGGTTAAGTCAGTCTGAATTTGAAAAGCCTTTTCTTTTAATCCCCATAGAAAGTTTTTTGAGAAATTACCTGTGTCAATCATAATTTTTTTAGTTTCTAAAAAAATTTTTAGTGTTTTGGCTTTCCAAATATTTCTAGGACCAAGATGGTTCCCACATCAAAGGCTTGCTGATTAATTTTATCCATCACAATTGGCCCTCTCTTCTGCGACATCGTTTTCTGGAGGAATTTATCACTCCCATTGTAAAGGTATGCTATTTTCTAACATACCGTAATGGGTATTTTAACATCCTACTCCTCGGGGCCGGCCCCGTGGCCGAGTGGTTAAGATCATGTGGTCCGCTTTGGCAGCCCAGGGTTTCACCAGGTTCGGATCCTGAGCGGGGACATGGCACCCCTCATCAGGCCACGGTGAGGTGGCGTCCCACATGCCACAACTAGAAGGACCCACAACTAAAATATACAACTATATACTGGGGGGATTTGGGGAGAAAAAAGAAAAAAAAAAAAAGACCCTACTCCTCAACCATGGGTACACATATAATAACCCCAGTGATGAATGGTGGTATGCAGGAGATCCAGCAGTATGCAAAGCAACTGCAATGTTTCCTTTACCACAGGTGTCTAAAAACAAGCAAGAAATGGCATTCTATAGCCTCCCTGAATTTGAAGAATGGAAGAGTTCTACTCCAAATCATAAAAAATGGAAAGTCAAGTATTACAAAGGTTTGTAATGAAACTCATGTAGAACTTCTCATTTTGTTATATATCATTGTACAAGGTTATATGGAGTAACTTGGTGTTTTTGATTTTGTAGGTTTGGGTACCAGCACATCAAAAGAAGCTAAAGAATATTTTGCAGATATGAAAAGACATCGTATCCAATTCAAATATTCTGGTCCTGAAGATGATGCTGCAATCAGCCTGGTGAGTTTGAGTTGTATTTTACACATACATACTAGTTTTAGAAGTCAATGCTTTAGCTAGTCAGTTGAAACATGTAAGTTTTCATATAATAGAATGTTTTACAGAATAGAATGTTTTCAGTAAACATATACCAGAGAAAGGAACCAGATGTTTCAGAAAATTGAGTTTTTGTTGTTTGCTTATTTTTTATAGAAGAGATATTTTGCAACCTATTAGTACCAGTGACATCTTTTTCATCTTCTAATTTGTAGGCCTTTAGCAAAAAACAGATAGATGATCGAAAGGAATGGTTAACTCATTTCATGGAGGATAGAAGGCAACGAAAGTTACTTGGCCTTCCTGAGGTAAAAATTTTACATATATGCCACAAAATATATTATTTGCTGACCTTTTAGAATTGATGTTGTAGCAAATTAAAGTCACTGAATAGTTATTTCAGTAAAAAGTTTAACAATAGATAACTACATAAATATTCTTATTCTTATTTAGACTGCTACATAAATGTATTGGACCTGAAAGAAATTACAAAGGCAACGTACTTTTTTTCTAATTATGCAGCAATTTAGACTTGCTTTATCTTTAAAACATGTAAAATACTTCCGCATAATTCTGTATTTTTGAGGGATTTACAATAGAAATTATACTGTTAAGAGGATTCTTTGTTTTATTTTTGTGTTAAGCGTTGTTAAGACCAGTAATATTTTTTATTTTAAACTAGATGATGTAATATTCTCTTTGGTCCCTCAGGATTACTTATATGGGCAAACTACCACATATCTGACATACAATGACTTCATAAACAAGGAACTTATCCTGTTCTCAAATTCTGATAATGAGAGATCTATCCCATCTATGGTGGATGGTGAGTTCTAATTTATTAGCCTGTTTTTATCATAAGATGGAAATTAATGCCAAGAAATTATTACATTGAGGATACTCATATTTGTACTTCTTTCATTCTGAAGGTTTGAAACCAGGTCAGAGAAAGGTTTTGTTTACATGTTTCAAACGGAATGACAAGCGAGAGGTGAAGGTTGCCCAGTTAGCTGGGTCAGTAGCTGAGATGTCCTCTTATCATCATGGTGAGGTAAACACACAATCTATCATGTTCCCAGAAAGTATTATAGCAGAAATACCTGCAAAGTCATAATCATGGATACATATTATTTAAAGCCTGCAGATTAGATAATGAATCTTTTTTCTCCCCTCCCCACCCCCCCAGATGTCGCTAATGATGACCATTATCAATTTGGCTCAAAATTTTGTGGGTAGCAATAATTTGAACCTCTTGCAGCCTATTGGTCAGTTTGGTACCAGGCTGCATGGTGGCAAGGATTCTGCTAGTCCTCGATACATCTTCACAATGCTCAGGTGGGTATGCTTTAAATTTTTAGTGAATACTTGCCATTTCCAATTTTGAACTATTGTGAGATTTAGTTGACCAAAAATAGAAAAATTCAATTAATCAGAAAATGTGTATTTGATACAGATGCTTAGATTATTAATTTTCAAGCTCATTAAAGTTTAATTATGCTATTCTTTGCAATGAGCAGAAAATCAAAATTCTATTTCAGTTTGATGCCCGAGCCTTTCTGTCCCTTAGAAGTATTGTTTCCTTACCAAACTATAAATGTTTTACTTCCATTTCTTATATTTTCTTTTCTTTCTTCATGTAGAGCAGTGATTCTCAACCAGAGTAGATTTTGCCCCCCAGGGAACGTGGGGCAATGTCTGGAGACATTTTTGATTATCGTGACTAGGGGAGCTGTGCTACCGGCATCTAGTGGGCAGAAGCCAGGGATATTGCTAAATGCTCTACAATGCACAGGACAGCCTGCTCACAACAAAGAACTGTCTGACCTACAATGTCAATAGTGCTGAAGTTGAGAAACCCTGCTGTAGAGTCTGTTAGAGTAAAGAAGAACTTGATTCTTTCTAAATACCACAGTTGAAATTTTACTTTGTTTACTAGTCTATGGGAAGTACATTATGAATAGTCAATTTTCAGCTGTTATCTTATTCACCCTCAGCAGCACTGGATACAATTTAATCACTCCATCCTTGAAACTCTTTGTGTTTGCCCTCCAAGACACGAGGCTGTTGGTTTTCCTCCTTATTAGTCTTCTTTGCTGGATCCTTCTCGTCTTCCCAACCTTTAAATACTGGCCTACCCCAGGACTCCTTCATCAGATCTCTTTCCACTAGCTATATTTATTTCCCATCCATGGATAATATCTCATACATCCAGTCTCAGAGCTTCAGCCCTGACCTCTAAATTTTATGCCCAACTACCCTCTCATTATTTATCGCTTGGATGTCTAATAAATATCTCAAACATAAGTTCAAAACCAAATCCTTAGTCTTCCTGTCTCAGTAAATGGAATGCTATCCTTCTAATTCTCAGGCTAAAAATCTTAGAATCACCCTTGATTCCTTTTCTCCATACTTGCATCCAATTCATCAACAAATCCTATAGACTCCTTATTAGAAAACTACTAAGCCATCTCATTCATCTAAACTATTATATTCTACCATCCTTCTTTCTTACGGCAGCCAGTTTTTTTAAATAGGTCACTCTGATTCAGAACCTTGGAACTTCTTCATTTCAGAGTAAAATCTGAAGCCCTATTTTAGCTAACTAGACTCTACATGGTCTGTGTCCCCACTCCCCATGTCTTTTGATTCCATCTCTTACTATCTCTGCTCCAAACACACCTTGCCTCTTTGCCTGTACACAAACATGTCAAGCACATTCCCTCTTCGGGGCCCTTTACTTGTGGGTCCTTCTACTTGAAATTCTCTTTCTCCAGATAACCACGTGGCTCATTCTCTCAGTTTCTTCCCTGCTCAAATGTAATCCTATCAGAAAGTGCTTACCATTCTTTAGCATCCCCTCAATCACGCTTACCTACTTTATTTTTCTTCTTAGCATTTACCCCACCACCTGACAAAATGTATGTTTGTTGGCTACCTCGCTGTACTTCCATGTGAGCTCCTTCAAGGCTGAAACTTTATGTCTGCAGTCCCTGGCACATAGAAACTGCTCAAATATTGTTAAATCAGTGTTAATCAGAAAGTAAGGCCAAGATAATGTTCATGTATATGTATGAGAGAACACATGTCCTTTCCATCAAAGTTAAGTGTTTTTTGTAAAATAACATTCTTTGTTTTTTTAGCCCTTTGGCTCGGTTGCTATTTCCACCAAAAGATGATCACACATTAAAGTTTTTATATGATGACAACCAACGTGTTGAGCCTGAATGGTACATTCCTATTATACCCATGGTGCTGGTAAATGGCGCGGAAGGAATCGGTACTGGATGGTCCTGCAAAATCCCTAACTTTGATGTTCGTGAAATTGTGAATAACATCAGACGTTTGATGGATGGAGAAGAACCTTTGCCAATGGTAACTATTCTATATTAGGAACCTTAGTTTTCCTCTGGTTTCAATTCAGTAGACTATGGTTAAAGAAGACACAAATATAAGTTTATTTCATGCTTTAATGTTAGTTAGGTTTTTTGTTAAATAGTCTTGTGATTTCTGTTTTTAGTATCACATTTAGAAAATATATTCTTTTTTAAAACACCAATTTAGCTTCCGAGTTATAAGAACTTCAAGGGAACTATTGAAGAGCTGGCTCCAAATCAATATGTGATTAGTGGTGAAGTGGCTATTCTTAATTCCACAACCATTGAAATCTCAGAGCTTCCCATCAGAACGTGGACCCAGGTAAATAATTGTAGATTTATTTTTTTATTTTTATGATTTTAATACTTTTTGTGTTAATGCTTATTGATATTCAGGACCCTATGTTTTAGAAACTTACAAAAGGATTATTTCTTTCTTCATTCAGACTTATAAAGAACAGGTTCTAGAACCCATGTTGAATGGCACTGAGAAGACACCCCCTCTCATAACAGATTATAGGGAATACCATACAGATACCACTGTAAAGTTTGTTGTGAAGATGACTGAAGAAAAACTGGCAGAAGCAGAAAGAGTTGGACTACACAAAGTCTTCAAACTCCAGACTAGTCTCACATGCAACTCTATGGTATGTCTGGTTTTATGAGAGATACATATGTTTCCATTTATATTAAAGATTAGTATCGATTTTAAAAGGATATCTTAGGCTACTTTTATATTTTCAAAGAATAGGGTCACTTCTCTAAAACCATTAAAGATTAGCCAATTTATCTCTTGTTGGTTTTAATCTTGTTTTTCCTTTTCAGGTGCTCTTTGACCACATAGGCTGTTTAAAGAAGTACGACACAGTGTTGGATATTCTAAGAGACTTCTTTGAACTCAGGCTTAAATATTATGGATTAAGAAAAGAATGGCTTCTAGGAATGCTTGGTGCTGAATCTGCTAAACTGAACAATCAGGCTCGCTTTATCTTAGAGAAAATAGATGGCAAAATAATCATTGGTATGTTTTTGGAATAATAACTGCCTGTACTAAAACCATAATCATGCCAAACTTCCTTTAAACATTTTTGGTGAAAGTAATGGTGGGGAGAGAGGGCAAAATCCATTTAGTTCTTCTGGTTACATATACAAGCATTTCTTTCAAATGCCTAATTTAGGCATTTATAGTTTGAAAGAGATAGCTTTTCCTAGATTGAGCATCTTGAGAAATCAAGATTTAGTTAACATTTAGACCGGAAGAGAATAGGGAGCTAGAAGAGGTCCCTGTGTAAACTGATCAAGAGAAGAGATAATAAGTCTGATAGGGAAAGAAAAGGCAGGAAGGAAATTATAAATGGTTTATATTATAAGTAAATTGTATACTCAACACTGAAAGAATCATGTCCTAGGGGATTTTTTTTAAAGAGGTTCTAGAAGCAACAAAGTCAAAGTTTAAGTGACCAGGAAGAAAACAGTTTTGACTAAAACTGGAGTATAAGGAAGGTTAAAAGAAATAGCTCAACTCTGGCCAGGGCTAACTAGGAAAGCCAGATAGCTAATGGGTTATACAATAGCAAGTCCCAAAACATGACAACACAAGTTACTGGTGATCACAAGATAATTTCTGATAGTACACAAAAATGTTTAACTTAGTGGTTACATGTTCATTTTCATAAATATTTTTTTAAATAACTATATATATACATATATATACATACAATAAACTACTACTCAGCCATTAAAAAAGATGAAATCTTGCCATTTGCAACAACATGGATGGACCCTGAGGGTATTATGCTAAGTGAAATAAGTCAGATGGAGAAGGACAGTTACCTTATGACTTCACTCATGTGGAAGATAGATAAACACACACATAGATAGCGACAATAGATTGGTGGTTACCAGAGGGGAAGGGGGTGGGGGGAGGGCAAAAGGGGTAAAGGGGCACATATGTATGGTGACGGATGGCACCTAGACTTTTGGTGGTGAACACAATGCAATCTAAACAGAAGTCAAAATATAATGATATACACCTGAAATTTATATAATATTAAAATCAATGTGACCTCAATAGCAATAGCATATCAATCCCCCAGTTTCACAGATATTATTGCTTAAGGCCAAGCTAAAATGAGTGATATTGGACATGACTCAAAAGAAAAATATAAAGATTGTATTCAGTTGACTGGAATTTAGAAAATACTAAGGACTATCCAGTCTTCTTGAGGAATAAATATAGAGGGCCTAAAAATAAAACCTATGTCAAGTTAACTAATGAAAGGTGGTACTTTAAACCTCATTCTGTCTATAGCTAGTAACTCTCAATATCCCTCATAGTCTAATAAATTGAATGCAGTAGACACTGGAAAAAAGAAAGGGAACAAGTGCATCATAGAGAACCGTAGTCAAGGAAAATTGATGTTTGGATGGGTGGCACTAAAAACTTGCCCAATCAAGTGTTGAAATTAAAAAACCAGGGGGTATAATTGAAGTAGATGTTATCAGACATAAAGATTTTGACTGTTTTCTATTTTATGATTAGATCACAACTTCATATGTGATTTGACTGCCCCCTTGTGGTAATTTACATTTGTCAATGGTTTAGGGACTTGTCTATATACCAAGATGTACAAATCTATGCCAGATAAAGATAGTTTAATTTCCACTTTTAATCTTTTGATTTAATATGGTAAAACCTTATTCCTTTCCTAAAATATTGCTCAAAACTATTTGTTTATATTTTTTAAAATAGAAAATAAGCCTAAGAAAGAATTGATTAAAGTTCTGATTCAGAGGGGATATGATTCGGATCCTGTGAAGGCTTGGAAAGAAGCCCAGCAAAAGGTAATTTCTTGGGTAACATTTTTCTATATTATTAAAGACTGTATAATCTAATGTCTGTGTTTCACGTTTCCTATTAAAGCTGCATTTTAATTCCTCATTTAGGTTCCAGATGAAGAAGAAAATGAAGAGAGTGACAGTGAAAAGGAAACTGAAAAGAGTGGTTCTGTAACAGATTCTGGACCAACCTTCAACTACCTTCTGGATATGCCTCTTTGGTATCTAACTAAGGAAAAGAAAGATGAATTGTGCAAACTAAGAAATGAAAAAGTGAGTTGATGATAGGATGGTACATGTTGCTTAAGTTATGTCCTAATGATAAAAGCAAAAACTTAATTGTGTGCTTGCTGCATGAAAATGCTGTTTGGTGCACATGAAGTAACTTAATTTTCTGATTATTTTCTGAAGGAGCAAGAGCTGGAAACATTAAAGAGAAAGAGTCCATCAGATTTGTGGAAAGAAGACTTGGCTGCTTTTATTGAAGAATTGGAGGTGTGTAGTTTATAATGCCCATGTTACAATTTTTATTAATGAAATAATGTATTCTAGCAATATATCTCTTTGTGAAGAAGTTTCACAATTGGAAATAGAAAGAATATAGGAGGCATAATGAAACATTCCAAGATAACACATAAAAGAACGGATTATTAAATGCTATTAGAATAAAGTAAATGATGCCAGGATATATACTACCCAGAAGTTTTTGAACAAAGAGAGGAAAGGGCGCAGGAGTTGATTTTCATAAAAGGAAGGACCTCCTGGGACTAAGAAGATAAAGAGAATTTAAATGTGGAAGACTAACCCAATCCCCCAAGTCAACTTAAAAGGACAGAGAGCTAGCTAATCAGTAGTTTCAGGAGATCCTTTGTTACCTAAATCTCCCTAATAATGTTTGTCTTCCAACATTATTTTAACATAAGAAAAACATCTCATTTCGTAAATTAAGCTAAAAGACTTAGCATGCAAATTTATATTACATTTCAGTATGGATGTCCAGCTTGCAATCAGTTGATTAGATAAGTGTACATTACTGATATCACATCCTTTCTCATTTCTTATTTGAGTTTACAAATATACATATATATATGTATATGTTTTATCCTCAACCCAATTTCCCCTTCTTATTCTCAGAAAGATCAAGTGGTAGAATCAAGTAGAACCTAATCTTTTGTCTCCATACTTAGCTTTTCAAGGTGTGCCTTAATTATATCTTCACTGTTGTGGTGGTATATACCTAGTTATGGAACAGGTTATCACAAATTTATCTTAAGATGTAACAAATTGAAATCAATTTAACTGTTGCGTTTTAGTCTATCCCTATAAAGTAACACAGATGTTGTAATGTCTTTGTTAGCTTATAAACTTCCTTTCTTATATTCCTTTTGTAGGCTGTCGAGGCCAAAGAAAAACAAGATGAACAAGTAGGACTTCCTGGGAAAGGGGGGAAAGCAAAGGGGAAAAAAACACAAAGGGCTGAAGTTCTGCCTTCTCCAAGTGGAAAAAGAGTCATCCCCCGAGTGACCATAGAGATGAAAGCAGAGGCAGAAAAGAAATTTAAAAAGAAAATTAAGGTGAAACTCTTGAAAATGTTATACATAAAATACTTTAAGCATATTTCCACTTAAAATTGGACAAATTATATTACAAAATTTCTAGTTCCATAGTTGGAATTCGTCCCCTATCTAATCATAACCTTCTTATGAGCCTGATTTTTTTAGTGTTTAAGTAGCTTGAAAAAATCATTCTTTTACCTTTATTCAGAGCTCCAACCAAAACTCAAAGGAAAAAAAAACACTCTTTGACCAGATATGTATTTGACCTTATATTATTCCAAATAATAAGTTGGCAGAATTTGACCATTTTTGTCTTGCTATCTTTTAGAGTGAAAATACTGAAGGAAGCCCTCAAGAGGACGGTACAGAGGTAGAAGGCCTAAAACAAAGATTAGAGAAGAAACAGAAAAGACAACCAGGTATACCATTTACGGAAAATGGTATAGAGTCGAGATTAAATTGTGTCTGTTACCTAGAATGTTCCACATAGATAATAAGTTCTTTTATTTTTTTCCCAAAGAATTTTTTTTTTTCCTTTTTCCTCCCCAAAGCTCCCCGGTACATAGTTGTATATTCTTAGTTGTGGGTCCTTCTAGTTGTGGCATATGGGATGCTGCCTCAGCATGGCCTGATGAGTGGTGCCATGTCCGCACCCAGGATTCGAACTGGCGAAACCCTGGGCCACCGCAGCGGAGTGCATGGACTTAACCACTCAGCCACGGGGCTGGACCCAGGTGATAAGTTCTTATTAAGTAACATGAAGGAGGACTATGTCTGAAGTATGCCTGAAGCTCCATAGTATTGCCTGGGATTTGATTTATTTTAAAAAAGATCATTTTTTTAATGAAATAGTCTGTTAATTTGACAACTTGAATTCCTCAGTTGGGATCTAAAGAAAACAGTATATTAGATCCTACTTTTTTTTTTAATTTCTTCATTAAGATATTCACATGCTAAATTTACTCATTTAAGTGTACCATTCAATGGTTTCAGTATGCTCAGAGTTTTAGAACAATATCTCACTGCAAAAACAAATATTGTTTCCATTATGGTCATTCCACATTTCCCCCCCAACTCCTCCTAACCCTGAGGCAACAACTAATCTACTTTCTGTCCCTAGATTTGCCTGTTCTGGACATTTTGTATGAATGGAATCACATAATACATGGTCATTTTATGACTGGCTTCTTTCACTTAACACAATGTTTTCAAGAGTCATCCATGTAATAACATCTATCAATATTTCATTTATTTTTATTGCCAAATAGTATTTCATTGTATGGATATACTACATTTTATTTATCCATTTATCAGTAAGTGGACATTTGGGTCTACCTTTTGGCTATTGTGAATAGTGATGCTATGAACATTCATGTACAAGTTTCTACTTGGTCTTATGTTTTTATTGGGTAGATACCTAGGAGTGGAATTGCTGGGTCATATAATTATTTTATGTATAAGTTTTGGAGAATTACCACGCTGTTTTTGAAAGCAGCTGCACCTTTTACATTCCCACCAACATATGAGGGTTCCAGTTTCTCCACATCTTTACCAACACTTGCTAATTGTCTTCATTTTGATCTAGCCATCCTAGTGGATATAAAGTGGTATCTCATTGTGGTTTTGGTTTGCATCTCCCTGTTGGCTAATGATGTTCAGCATCTTTGCATGCGCTTATTGGCCATTTATATTTCTTTGGAGAAATCTATTCAGATCCTTTACCCATTTTTAAGTTGAGTTATTTGTCTTTTTTATTGTTGTAAGAATTCTTTATATATTCTAGATGTCACTTATCAGATAGATGATGTGCAAATATTTTCTCCCATTCTATGGGTTTTCACTTTCTTGAGGATGTCCTTTGGCGCGCAAGTTTTTAATTTTGGTGAAATCAAATTTATCCATTATCTTTCTTTTGTTGCTCATGCTTTTGATGTCATATCTAATCTTTTGGGATTTACCCCATGTTTTCTTCTAAGAGTTTTATAGTTTTAAGTATTACATTTAGGTCTGTGATTCCTTTTGAATTAATTTTTTATAAATGGTGTAAGGAAGGATTCCAAGTTCATTCTTTTGCATGTGGATATCCAGTTGTCCCAGCACAATATATTGAATTGTCTTCACCCTTGTCAAAAATCAAGTGACCATAAATATTAAGGTTTATTTATGGATTCTCAATTCTACTCCATTGATTTATATGTCTGTCCTTAAGTGTCTATTCTTGATAACGTGTGCTCAGTTCTGTGGGGATACAAAGGTGACTAAAACAAATGGAAATATCTTAGCATTAAAAAGAAGTAAGAAAAGTGTGTTGTGTGTGCCATGCTGTGCAAAATTCTATATTGGCCTTAGAATGCAGCACGCCTTTAACTTTAAACTTAGCTAGCAATCATTTAGCATGTAAAACCGATGAATCAGTTAAGTATTTTGAGCATTTATGTTCCCATCACTAGCAAATATTGTGAGGGCACGAGAAGTGGGAGAGCATGGGCATTTACCTTCAAGAGGTTTATCAAGAAAGAAAGGTAAAGCAGTATATACAGGCCATGTACGGATTTAGAGAAAGGGGAGGTCAGTGTGGGCACCTGTAGACTATAGAGGCTTTGTGAAAGAGGTCAAACCTGGGCTAGAGCCTTGAAGATTGAGTAAGATTTAGGTATCCCTAGATTGGGAGAAGAAAAATGAGCATATAATATGTATGAGACAATGAAAAGGCCCTCTTAATAGAGTGGGAGGTTTTATATTGGGAAATAGAAGAAAATATAGTTAAGCCAGATTATGGAAAACTAGAAAACCAGGTTGTTGGGGGAGGATATATAAGATTAAATGCAACTAGGGAATATGAAATGGGTATACTTAAGGAAAATTCATCTAACAAGAATATGAAGAAAGGACTATGTCAGGCCAATAAGGAGACTGCCATTGTAACCTTTGTGGGCCAAGAAGAGGGAAGTAAAGATCAAAGGATGGGTATGAGAGTCATTTGGGGAACAGAATTAACAAGACCTAGTGACTTTAAACCTCCTAACTCATCAGCCATTAAATGCCCCTCAAGGTTTGGTCCTAGCCATTCTTTTGTCTTTGAATTGTCTCCCTTGCCTTGATTTCAGCAATAACCTTCTGTTGATCTCTTTGCATCTATTCTTGCCTCTTTCCAATCTCCACACTGCGATCTGAGAGAACTTTTTAAAATGGAAATCTGGTCATGTAGGTTCCGTGTTTAAAACAAAATCCTTAAGAAGACCAGTCACCCTCCCCCTGGCTTATGCTTTCCAGCCATAATGGATTTCTTTCACTTTCCCAAAGGCACTATGTTTTCTCACAGGGCCTTTGTACATGCACTTTCCTGAACTGGAATGTTTCATCACCCACCTCTTTTCAACTAGTTAACTCTTATTTAACCTTCAGATAGCTCTCAAGCATCTCTTTCTTAGAGAAGCCTCGTATTTATACACATGTAGATACATACCACATGCCCTACATAAACACATTGTATTTATTCATGGAATTAGATGATCCAGTTCCACAGGAGGAAGGACTGTATCCATTTCTGTTCACCATTGTATTCCCCGTACTAGCACAGAGCTCAATAATAAATATTTGAAGGATGGGTGGATGGATAGAGATGGAGAAAAATTGAGTCTAAAATTATCAAAAGTGGTTAATTTCTCTCTCCCTTCTAGATACCAAGACAAAGAAACAAATTACATTGCCATTTAAACCAGTCAAAGGAAAGAAGAGAAACCCTTGGTCTGATTCAGAATCAGATATGAGCAGTAATGAAAGTAATTTTGATGACCCTCCACGAGAAACAGAGCCACGGAGAGCAGCAAGTAAGGAAAACTGAAGAACATGCTAGATAGGCCGAAAGATTTGAATGGACCATACATTTCAGGGCACTTAATTCCAGAAATTGTTGTATCTTAGAGCAGTAATTATGTTAGATTTTTAAAAAACTAAAGCATCTTTTAGGATATTAAACTGAAGCTTAAATCTTCATGAAATGTTATATCAATCTGTGGACTAAATATTTCTCCTATTATCCTCTTTGATTCTTTTTATATGTATGTTTTTAATAGCAAAAACCAAATTCACAATGGATTTGGATTCAGATGAACCTTTCTCAGATTTTGATGAAAAAACTCAAGAGGAAGATTTTGTCCCATCAGATTCTAGTCTACCTAAAACTAAAACTTCCCTAAAGTAAGTATCTTCTATAATATGGATTTTATGATTGCTTTTAATAGTCAGTAATATATTCTTCGTTGTTTGATACATTTAGAATTGGTTGTCAGGATGTTATTTTTTATTCTAGACATGCTAACAAAGAACTGAAGACACAGAAAAGTGCAGTGTCAGGTATGTGTTTAAAAATAGTGAGGAATCTGCTTTACTGGGGCACTCAGGTCCACCTGGGTTCTAATCTGGACTACACTATCCAAGTCCTGCCTTTGAAAATAAATGTAAGTTCTTGTTAGCATTACATTGATGTTGTTCATTAGGTTTAGTTTTGGACATAAAGAAGTTCTACATTTAATATACTAAAAGTAATCATGTGCTTACTAGGTACTGTGCTAGGTGCTAGAGATAAAAAAAAATAACTGTTTTCGCTGCTGGAAAACCTAGAAATTTTAACAAAGTTATAAGAGTGTGTTTTAAATATTCCAGAAAAGTCGCAGACTTGGTGTTTAAATAGAAATTCATAGCAGCAACAAAGCAGTAAATGGATTTTCACATGTTGCTTATATGTACTATTTTCCTTTCCACTGAAGTAACAGACCTTGATGCTGATGATGCCAGGGACAGTGTACCACTTTCTCCAAGCTCTTCAGCTGCTGATTTCCCAGCTGAAACTGAAATTATAAATCCTGTTTCTAAAAAGAAGGTGACGGTGAAAAAAATAGCAGCAAAAAGTAAGCCTAAATCTTTGAGATGGGTTAATATTGGGATTAACTAACTGGCTGACACAAACCAATTTGATTTTTTATTCCCAAAATTTACTATTGATAATTGAAATTAAATCTTTTCCAATTGAAAGCAAATCTTTAGATCTTTATAATCAAAACTGGTGGTCAAGGGGCCAGCCCAGTGGTGTAGTAGATAAGTTTGCACACTCTGCTTCAGCAGCCTGGGGTCTGTAGGTTTGGATCCCGGGCACAGACCTACACATTGTTCATCAAGCCGTGCTGTGGTGGAGTCCCACATTCAGTACGGAGGAGGACTGGCACAGATGTTAGCTCAGGGAAAATCTTCGTCAGTCACACACACAAAAAAGATGGTCAAAAGTTTTGACATCAGTGTGTTTCTCAAAATGCCAGGCATTATCTGGCTCATTCCTATAACATGGATAGGATATAGAAACAATTGCAAATATTTAATGTAAAACATACACCTATAAAAAAATTGTATGCCTAAGGATACTTTGGTTCTCTAGTGTATTTTCAACTCCATTGGGCTGTCTTTTCCTATGTTAAATAAAAGCAGTCAACAGTTTGCCAAAAAAAGTTCACAGTGAGAACAGTTCATCTAAGAGTGGCCATGATAAATGCCTATGTTGACTTGCAGGTCAGTCTTCTACCTCCACTACCGGCACCAAAAAGCCTGCACCAAAAAGAGTCAAGAAAGATCCAGGTTTGAATTCTGATGTCTCTCAAAAGCCTGATATGCCCAAAACCAAAAATCCCCGCAAAAGGAAGCCATCCACTTCTGATGATTCTGACTCTAATTTTGAGAAAATGATTTCTAAAGCAGTCACAAACAAGGTGTGTATTTATCCTAGTCAGTCCATTTGCTATAGGTTTTTTGAAACAATAATCAAGCTTTGCTCTTAATAACTTAGCACATTTTTATGAAAATAAATTTAAATCCCATAACCCATTAGCTTTTACTATATGTTTAGTTGTAACAAAGTTAAATATGCCACTTACTTAGTCAATGCAAGTTGCCTTGAATCTATTTCTTACTGCTTATTAGAAGGTGGAAAACTCCTTGAATTGTAGTCTGTTGATATATGTTTTACATTGAAATTATGCTGTCAGGTTGACATTATGCAAATTACTTGGGCTTTTCTCTTTTAGAAATCCAAGGAGAATGATGACTTCCATCTGGACTTAGACTCAACTGTGGCTCCTCGTGCAAAATCCGGACGGGCAAGGAAACCTATAAAGTACCTCGAGGAATCAGATGAAGATGATCTGTTTTAAAATGTGAGATGATTATTTTAATTAATGGTTCTATTGAGCCCAGGACCAGTTTTAAAGTTACCTAAAGCTCTTGATTTCCTCCTTTCTGAATTTACTTTGGGGGAAGGTAGTTTTAATCTGGAGCCATCAAAGTGAAGTACGTAGACCCCAAGTGTCCAATACTGTCTAAATAGTAACCATCTCGTGGGCCTTGTTTTCTTCTCTGCTTTGTCTGTTTTGTCTGTTTTCTTTTGTCTTTAAAATCTGTTTTTAAATTCTTCTGGACAGGTAGCTGTGTGGTTACTTCAGCATAATGTAGTTTGTTTATCGGCCATTAAGCTAAAATTGGATCACTTTGATATAAAAGTGTCTGCTCTGCCTCCTTTCCTACTTTCAGTATCTATGAGATAAAGCATGATTCTCTGTTTTATCTTAGTTTTATAGGTAATTCTCCATCAAATAGAACTTTGTAGTTCTAGTACAAATACTTCCCACTCAGCCTTTTATGTGCTGATTTTTTGTTGAAGCAATGAGAAATTGCTCATATTCTTCATATCCTTTTGAATACCACCAGAGGCTGAAGAAAAACACCCTGACTGTGTCTGTACAACCTCAACACAGTCAATAGGATGAAGAAAATTAGACCATAAGTTATGTGACTATCTCAACTCTTGACTTGTCCCCTCTGGCTGCCTCTGAGTCTAAATCTCCCAAAGAACAAATTTCTAGGGAGCACTGGATTACAGAAGAGTTAGGGACAACATTTGCGCAAAGATCGTACATATTAGATCAATACCATACTCAGCAGTGAGCTATTATATCCATTTTGGGAAATTGCCATAATTTTCAATTTGTAAACTTTGAGACCTTTCTGCAGTGTTACATGTGTGTAACTTGAGTATTGTTATCAATGTTTTTGTAAATATTTACTATGTTTTTCCATTTAGCTTAACTTCAACAATTTTGTACTTTAATAAAATGTTCAAAACATTGCAAGTCATTGATTGCCCCTTTTTTGCCCCTGCACTACACCCTTTTCCTTACTCTAAAATATATCCCTTTTCACTTCCTTTTGAGAGCTATTCCGATCATATTCTGATGTGCCTGGCAGCCACAGTGATAGGTCTAAGAGATAGGCATCATGACCTAATAGAGGCCCATCAGGTTTTTTTTTAATGTTTCCCTACTTTAACAACTATTTTGATAAACCTGGTCAACTGCTTGATGATATCAGTAAATTGGGGCCACTGGCTAATCTTTTAGAAAAAGAAATGTTAGATAAATCCAATCCCTTCCTCACATCTTACACCAAAATTAAGTTCAAATAGACTAAATATTTAAATATCAAAAACAAAACTATTAAAAAAGGTACTAGAAGAAAAGTAATCGTGAGTTACAGACAGATATCCTAAACATATCCCCAAGGGTAATGTTGACAAAGGGAAAATGAGCCCTTTCATCAGAATCTGGACAAAAGGCCAAGCTCTTTGTCCCAGCAATTCTCACTTTTAAGAAGTTTAGTTCAAGAGAATTGGACATGTGCCAAAAGCTGTGGAAGCACACACAAATTTGAGTTCAAGTAACACAGGAAATAGCAATATCCTGATTATAATTTTGCAAAAGGTTACCATTGGAGGAAAGTGGGCAAAGTGTACGAGGGGTCTCTGTACTATTTCTTTCAACTACATGTGAATCTATAATTATCTTCCAAAAAAGCTGTATACAAAGATGCTTATTGAAGTTTCTGTAATAATAAAATTGAAAGTAACCTCAATGTCCAACAATGGGCGACATTTGGTAAAACAATTAGTTTAAACAAATTGTAGTACAATGGGAATACCATGTGTCCATTAAGAATGATCATGTATATTATCTATTGATGTGAAAAGATGTTCATGACATGGAGTGAAGAAAGGTTACAGATCAAAGGTGAAATCCCTGTCTGGTAAGTAGGCATTTGTTTATAAAATAAATTTTGGGAGAAAAGCTACAAACCCTCTCTAGAAAGAAAAAAATAAGAAATGTTTCCCTTTTAAAAGGAAAAGTTTGCTCCTAATCAGTAAAATGTCTATTATCTAAAAAGACTTCAAGTGAATACATTCCTTGACTTTATTCATTATTCCTTAAGCCACTGACATTCTAGGAGATAAAAATTCTAGTGCTAATAACTTGGACATTTTAGACCCTTTATAGAGTGTAGTTAGTTCCTATAAATTTGAGACATTGCTTAAATGCATATTATATCAATTATAAATTACAAAAGAATGGTTACTGAGAAAATAAGGATTCAAAATTTGTATTAGCTGATAAATGACACGAACT
This sequence comes from Equus asinus, assembly GCF_041296235.1. Classification (NCBI taxonomy): domain Eukaryota; kingdom Metazoa; phylum Chordata; class Mammalia; order Perissodactyla; family Equidae; genus Equus; species Equus asinus. The sequence continues at coordinate 40,041,748 of NC_091802.1, read as the reverse complement.
TACTAAGCCTTTTTGGTTTTTGTTTTTTAAGATTTTATTTTTCCTTTTTCTCCCCAAACTGCCCTGGTACACAGTTGTATATTTTTAGTTGTGGGTCCTTCTAGTTGTGCCATGTGGGATGCTGCCTCAGCATGGCTTGATGAGCAGTGCCATGTCCGATGAGCAGTGCCAAGTCCGTGCCCAGGATCTGAACCAGCGAAACCCTGGTCTGCCAAAGCGGAGCGTGCAAACTTAACCACTCGGCTGGGGCCAGCCCCACCTTTTTGTTTTTTAAGGTACATTGCATCCCACTGTTCTTGCTGCAATGGAATTTTTTTTTTTTTTTAATTGGCACCTGAGCTAACAACTGTTGCCAATCTTTTTTTTTTTTTTCTGCTTTACCTTCCCAACCCACCCCCCCCCCCGCCCCCGTACATAGTTGTATATCTTAGTTGCAGGTCCTTCCAGTTGTGGGATGTGGGACACCGCCTCAACGTGGCCTGACGAGCAGTGCCATGTCCACGCCCAGGATGCAAACCCTGGGCCGCCTCAGTGGAGCACATGAACTTAACCACTTGGCCACAGAGCCAGGCCCTGCAATGGAATTTTTTTAAGTGAATTCTGGACATTTTTTCTGAAACCCACAGAAAATTTTTTAATTCATTAACTTTTCTTCTAGAGTAATGGACGTCTGTTCTTGCCTGCCCTGTGTCCTTTTCCTTCGTAATTCCACTTTTGGAAAAGTATCCTAAAGACTGAAAAACAAAAAGCTTGTGTCCAAAAGTGTTCATTGAGGGGAACAGCAGAAATGTCCTAAAATAGAAGAATTAGTTAAACTGGTACATCCTTACTTACCATGTATTACACAGCCATTAGAAGTCATGTTTTCCCCAAACAATAGCACAGGAAAGTCCTCATGTTGGGTAGAGGGGGAAAAAGATACAAAACTATCCCGTATAATTTGTCAAAACACATTGAATTATAATAAAGGTGCATTTTATTGTGTGTAAATTATACCACAATAGAGTAGGGAGGAAAAACTGTCTTTTAGACAGTATGAGGCTCGAATATAAACTAGTGCTTCTCAAACTTGTGCCTATAAATCCCTTCAGGATCTTGTTAAAATGCAGATTCTGATTCAATAGGTCTGAGGGGGGCCTGAGATTGTATTAAGCAGTTCCCAAGTGATGTCAATGCTGGTGGTTGGAGACCTTACTTGGAATAGCAAAGGTGTAACTACATGCCAGTTCATCTTGATGTGTGGTCTCTGGACCAGCAATATTACCATGACCTGAGGGCTTGTTAGAAATTCGGATTATCCGGCCCACCCAAAAACTACTGACCTAAAGCACTTGTTTTAACAAGCGCTCTGGTTAATGCTGACGCACACTAAAATTTGAGAACGAATGCTATGTGCATTGAAAGACCTATGGCAAATTGCAACAAAGTGCTAGCTGCTTTTCTCAGGATGATAAGATTTGGGTGATTTTTGTTTTCTTCTTTGCATTTTCCTATAGTTTACAAAAGTAGTAAATGTTACATGTTTTTCAAAATGAAAATAACTATAATTTTTTTCTGGTTATAAAAGTAATATATGGGTTCCAGTTCTAATATCATGCTGAACTGGTACCACTCCAGGAATCAATCTCAGGTGTTTTTCACTTGTGCTGTACGATTGCAAATCTGAACAGGATGTCTTCAGGATGTGTTGAAAAACTATGATGGTTAATTGTGTGTGTCAACTCCCCTGGGCCAAGGGATGCCCAGATAACTGGTAAAGTATGATTTCTAAATGTGCCTGTGAGGGTGTCTCCGGAAGAGACTAGCATTTGAATCAGTAGACTGAGTAAAGAAGCTCACCCTCCCCACTGCACGTGGGTATCGTCCAATCTGTTGAGGACCTGAATGGAACAAAAATGGAGAGGAAGGGCAAATTCCCTTTCTCTAAGCTGAAACATCTATCTCCTGCCCTCCAACATGGGCGCTCCTGGTTCTCAGGCCTGGGAACTCAGATTTATATCAATGACTCCCCTGGTTCTCAGACCTTCAGACTTAGACTGAGTTGCACCACCAGCTTTCTCTCCAGCTTGCAGACTGCAGATGGTGGTATTTCTCAGCCTCCATAATTATGTGAGCCAATTCCTATAATAAATCTCTTCTTATATATATATATCCATATATATCCTATTGGCTCTGTTTTTCTGGAGGACTCTGACTAATACAAACTCCAAAGTCCATTTTGGTACCTAAAGAACCCAGGATGACCTAGGGTAGTGGATCTGCCAGCCTCGGTTCTGAGCTGCAGATGAGACCACATGGAGCTCCTCCTTACTTTACTCAGGAATCATTCACTTGATCCTCTTTCGTTAGAAAGACCGACTTGTGGGGTCGGCCCGGTGGTGCAGCAGTTAAGTTCGCATGTTCCCGCTTCTTGTCGGCCCGGGGTTCTCCGGTTCAGATCCCAGGTGCAGACATGGTACTGCTTGGCCAAAGCCGTGCTGTGGTAGGCGTCCCACATATAAAGTAGAGGAAGATGGGCATAGATGTTAGCTCAGAGCCAGTCTTCCTCAGCAAAAAGAGGAGGATTGGCAGTAATTAGCTCAGGGCTAATCTTCCTCAAAAAAAAAAAAAAGACCGACTTTTCCAATCTGATTCTACAGATATTAACAGAATACAGTCATGTCCATCACAACAAGAAGAGACTGATCTTGAATATGCTGTGTCTGCTGGAACAGCTAAAACTCTTTAATAAAGAGCAGTTCCTCACTGGCATAGTGTTTGCTGTTGAAGGCGTTGAAGTCCCTCGTCATAAGGTGGTTCTTGCAATGTGTAGTTCTTATTTCAGGCCACGCTGTGAGTGAACTAGTGATAGCAGACACGCTCACACCTAGGGAATGTTGGTGTCACTACACTGCCTAATAGACAAGAGAAACTTAGGCACACACAGTAACTTGGCAATAAATGACAGCACTGTATAACAGTTTTATGAAACAATGTGCTTTGTGTAAGTAGACGTGTTGCAACAATGTCAAAAACATATAATTAAAAAATAATCAATGCAGAGAATTGTTGAGTTTTGCAGATTGTGAGGAATTAAAGTGCCAAAAGATTGGTGGGCACAATTTCACTTCTGGGTACCACCAGAAAGCTTTCATGCTGCTGCCACCCGACCTACTGATTGATAAGTGTTTTCAGTAGTGACCACTTACCTGTGGAAAATGAAGGGACAGTTTGCAAAGCTGCTGAGCTGTGGCTAGAGCTCAACCCAGAATCACCTTCACAATATTTCTCAGCCATATCAAAGTGGATGCTCTTGAGATGACGAAAGAGAAGATGATGATTTCCATCAAAGCATCTTCCAAAGAGCCTTGCAGCCTTTACTTTTCTGTTCGTACAACCCCAGATACAAAAAGTTCACAAGCTATACAGCCCACCAGCTGATTTGCGTAAGGTTGGACAGTTGTAAGTCTTGATAATGACATCTCTAGAGCAGGCGGTCAATTTGCTCTGAAAAACACATAAAGGAATCAGTGAAAACAAGCCAACATCAAGCTACCTTCAAATCTGGAATTACTTTTACTGGTCCAATCACAGCAAGATTCCCAAAGACCCTGATGCTTTTTGTCCACATAAAGCCACATCTTTGGTTTGCTGTGAAGACTACAACTATAATCTGGAGGAGAGAGTGTAGGGAGAGAACTTAACCAGAGGCCTGCTGAAAGGTAGGACACTGAGGAGGGTGCGCAGACAAGGGTGAGCCCGTTTTCTTGTGCTCAGCAGTCATGGTCCACAGTGCAGTCATGTGATCATACCTTCTAGTAGAGTCACTTTCCAAGGTCTGGAACAGTGGCCATGAGGCAGACTAGCAGGGCCTTTAACTCGGGTTGCAGCTTTTGGTAATAATATTTTGTATAGTGCATAAAACTTTCTTCTGACACAGTAGATGGTTCTTCAGTACTTGTGGAAAATCACAATGTGAATAAATGTGGGAAATGGCCAATATTCCTGCTGAGTGATGCTCTGACCCGCCCCCCCCCCATGTTAGAGCTGTTGTAATCTCAGATTCTGTGTTTTTATGCAAGAAACCCACTTAAGAGAGAGAACTAAAGATGTCACCTACCAGTATGATGTGGAATTGACCAGAACATATACTGTGGTTACTGGGGAGAGATTTTCAATGCACCATAGGGAAACTCTTGATCCTGCCTTGAAGAATCTCCATGGAAACCATTTATGTATCTTTTCTTGCCGGATGGAACAGAGGAGTTTGAACTGGATGGAGAAATGGTTGCATTACCAACTGTTTGGCTGTAGAACTCAGGCAGTGCATACCCGGATTATGTGCTTTGTAACTGTCTTTGCTAAACAAGAGACATGAAGCAACAAGCATGAAAAGGCGAAAAGTGAGAACATAAACATACCTTTAATAAATTCCAAAGCAAAAAAGTTACCTATATGATGGAGAGCTCTAACAGACACCACATTAACTAAGCGATCAATAATGAGACAGAATGGCATACCACGCTCCCCAGGCAAAGCAACGGGAAACGTACATCATCCCCCAGGCAGTAGTCTCGTCAAAAGACTTACCCTACACCTAATCTTGAGCAAAGATTCACACATATTGAATTATAAAACAAATTCCTACTGAGAGGGGTGAGCTCGGGCACTCTGTCGACAAAGCAGAGGGGGTCAACCACAAGAAAAGAGTCAACCTGGTCCCAAACCTCAGTCTTGAATTTCTAACCCTTAATCTGTCTTGATGTTTTTCATTTAGAAATTCTCAGTCCACCTGACGGGATTAAACTGTTAGTTGGGTAGAGGACTCCACAACCCTGAAGGGAAAGATAGAAAGACAGAAATGATGAACTAATTGAACCCAAAGTATTTATAATTTTGTGTTAAATTTAGAAATGTTTCATAATCATTCAGGATGATGTGTTTGTATTACATATTTTGAATGTCCCTAAGGTTTAAGAGAATTTAACCGACAGGTTAGCCTTGCAATTTCTATTTAAATGTATAATTTATCTTTACATGTGATTTTAATTTAAAAGTTTTAAGAAATCCAAATAAATTTGTAAACACTACTGTAAAATTGAACTTGAACTGCTACATTTGTACATTTGGTTTATTAGGTTTACAGGAATTGTTTTAATAAATATGAAGATATTACTTGTTAGAGTTGTCAGTCAGTCCCATTAGGCACTGGAAACGTTTGGAAATTTAATTAATCAGGATTGTAATTAGTGCTCATTGCTTAGACAAATTAAACTTCTCAAAATTATGAGATAATTGAATATTAATTAAAGAACAAGTGAAAGTGATTATTATTTTGATACTCAAATTATTAAATGTATAATAGAACAACAAAAGGTATAGTTGAAGGTATAAAAGGAAAAAGTTTTTTTTTTTTGAGGAAGATCAGCCGTGAGCTAACTACTGCTAGTCCTCCTCTTTTTGCTGAGGAAGACTGGCCCTGAGCTAACATCCGTGCCCGTCTTCCTCTACTTTCTATGTGGGACACCTACCACAGCATGGCTTACCAAGCGGTGCCATGTCCGCACCCGAGATCCGAACCGGCGAACCCTGGCAGCTGAGATGCGGAACGTGTGAACTTAACTGCTGCACCACCGGGCCAGCCCCAGTTTTTTTCATTTAAAGTCTTAACTGAATATAAATTCAAACCCAAGGATATTGATTTTGTGTACAAAAGCATCAAACTCAAATGGATAGAAGCAAGCCAAATTACTCCACTTCATAAAGAATGATAAGGAGAGATGAGCAGCGTGGAGTGTGGGGGAACAAGAGGGTGAAGGAAGAGGAAGAGGAAAGAAGTTTCCCCAGAGAGCTGGAGAGAGAGAGATGTGTAACAATGACTTAGAGGAAGTCTTACTCTCTTTCATGACCTCCTCAAAAGAATTTCAGTACAGACCAACATTGCTTTTTTCTTTTTAAATCAATTTTATTGAGGTATAATTTAGATACATAAAATGCACCCGCTCTAAGTGTACAGATTGATGACTTTTGACAAGTGTGTACTCCCGCATAAGCCACCATCATAATCAAGATGTAACACATTTCCATCAGCTCAAAAACTTCTTATGTGTCTCTTCAACCCCAGACAAACACTAATCTGATTTCTACCATTACAGGTTAGTTTTACCTATTCTAGAACTTCATATAAATGGAATCATACAAATGTATGCTTCTGCGTCCGGCTTCTTTCATTTGGCATAATTTTTCTGAAATTCATCCATGTTGTTGCACGTATCAATTGTTCCTTCTTTTTTTAATTGCTGAGTATTATTCCATTGCATAGATTTGTTTATTCATCCATTCACCTGTTGATGGACACGTGGGTTGTTTCCAGTTGGGCCTATTGTAAATAAAGCTGTTATGAACGTCAGAGTGCAAGTCTTTTTTTTTTTTTTTAAAGATTGGCACGTCAGCTAACAACTGTTACCAATCTTTTTATTTTCTTTCTTTCTGCTTTTTCTCCCCAAATCCCCCCAGTACATAGTTGTATATTTTAGTTGTGGGACCTTCTAGTTGTGGCATGTGGGATGACGCCTCAACGTGGCCTGATGAGCGGTGCCATGTCCGCGCCCAGGATCCAAACCAGCAAAACCCTGGGCCACCGTAGCAGAGCGCACGAACTTAACCACTCAGCCACGGGGCCGGCGCTGCAAGTCTTTTTTATAGACATATTTTTTTATTTCTCTTGGGTAAATACCTAGAAGTGGAATCGTTGGGTCATTTGTTAAGTATGTGTTTACCTTTATAAGAAACTGCCAAACTTCTTCAAAGCAGTTGTATCAGTGTACACTACTCCCCCTTACATTTTCTCTTAGTACTTTCTCAAGTCAGATTTGTTTCTTTGGAGTAAGACAGTATCTTCACTGGCCTCAAGGTGGCCCCAATACATCCTGGTAAGTGCAAAAAGATATTCCAGTAAATGTTATTTTGGCTGGAGGAAAGGAAGCCCAATCCACAGGTGACTGTCTTCTGCCTCTAGTAACTTTCCACAACTTTCCAGGGCCTGGCCAAGGGCAGCCCTTGGACCCAGGAGTGTTACTTTTAGGGAGGGAGTTACGTTGATCTGCCCATCAACTGATCTTGAGTTAACCTGATCCCACTTCAGCCCCTGGGGTTATGGAGAGAAAAGGGCCCCAGGCTGCAGGCAGTGATCGTGGTTGCTTGTACCTCTCGGCCCTCACAAACGTAGGCCATTCAAAGCTGCATGGAGGGAGAAAGGGACTTTGAAAGCTGCCTCTTGATAACTAACTCAAACCCTTACCCTTCCTCTCACCCCCAATCCCAAAGCAGTTTCTCTCATCTACGAGTTCACTCTGGGCTTTCAAGGAAAAGAAGGGAGGGACTCCCAAGCCCTCTGGTCACTCAGATGAGGCTGCCTGCAGAGCCCAGCCACTTTCAGGCCCAGTTATTGTCCTACTGAGCAAAGATCTCTATAGACAACCTAGAAATGGGTGAGATGGGGAAAAGAGACCAGGTGGGGACCTCCAGCTGGCAGTAATGACTCTTCTGCCCAAGGACGAGAAAGAGGGGATGGGGCTAGGCAGAGGGCATGAAAGAAGACCCAGAGATGCAGTGGTTTGGAAGGACCTGGGGACAGGGTGACTAGACTGGGGAGGCTTCTTGAGGGAGAAGTTGTGCCGAAGTGGCTGGTGGGAGCAGACTTGGGGAGAACTCTCTGACTCTCCATCTCAGCATGAAAGACCAAAGCCAGATGCAGATCTGTGAGAGCGAGGGCTGAATTCTCCTGTCTTGGGTGCAAGGCCACGTAGAATAAAGACTACATTTCCCAGCCTTCCTTGTGGAGGGTCATCCTGGCCAATGATATGTGAACAGGTCAGTCACGTGGCAGCTTCCTGGGATTTTTATAAGAGATGGATGTCCTTGCACCTATTTCTCCCACCTTCATCCCTTTCTCCCTCTGCTGCCTGGAGTCCGAATGACTCTGTGGATCACGGAGGAGGAGGGCCACACCCAGGAAGGAACCTGCCCCGCTGAGGACTCTGGAGCACACAGCTGCCCCACCAGCGCTGAACGGCCCACTGCTCTCCACCTTTTATGTGAGAAAGAAACAAGCTTCTCTTGTTTAAGCCACTGTTTAATATTTGTGCTGTTACAGCCAAACCTAATCTTAAATAATCACGGAGCTGAAGGAGGAGGTAAGGCCTGACAGGGAAGCAGGTTCCAGTGGTGACAAATCCGCAGAGGTTGAAGGCCAGGGGAGAGGGGAGAGGAGCTGGGTGGCCAGTGAACCAAAGGTCATCTAGTTTGGAGGGTTTTCAGGCCTGGGGAAGAGTTTGAAGGGTCAGGTACTGTGTGGCAAGGCGGGGGACTAGGAGAAGCAACAAGGAGAACCAACCAGGCCCACCGCCGCCCACCCCCGACCCTCCCACTCAGGCCGAGCTGGGGGCAGGAGATTTCACCATTAACCCATTCCGGAGTTTTCATTTCTACCCAGGACTAGACATTCTGATTATTGATCTCAGTCCAGATTGGCCACTTAAGTGATCACAAGCCCTAGAGGAGATCAGAGGGAGCAACTGAGGCATGGGACCCACCAGAGATCTCATCACCTTGGGGCAGAGAGGATCTGCACCCTCTACAACCCTCCCCCCTTCACTCATTCATCCACCCCACAAATGTTTACTGAGCATCTACTACAAGCCAGGAACTGCTCTAGGTGGGGACAGGACAGTGAATACAGCACCAAAAGTGCCTGCCCTCAGGGAGCTTACAGGCTAATTGAGGAGACACACGCTACACAGGAAAATAAGATAAATATAAACGATGTTACATAGTGATCAGTGCAAAGGAAATAAGGCTGAGAAAGGGGATAGGAAGTAGGGGTTAAATTCCACTTAGGGCTGCTAGGGAAGGCCTCACGAAAAGGCCACATTTATGTCAAGACTTTTAGAAATGTTAGAGGGCGCAGGAGAGAGAAAATACAGCCGTGTGTTGACGATGTCGTTGGTATTAACCTACGGGTACAAACATGAATGTGATGCCTGTGTGCATCTGTGCAACAGGCGCGAGAAGGGGCTCCACAGCCCGATGGGCCAGGCTGGGGTGTCTGGCACAGAGACTGAATGTGACCAGGGCAGGACAGGCCTCTGAGCCCAGCCCAGATCTCAAGTACGGCCAAGAATGGGACCACACACCACCAGCTCTGGGCAGCATCAGCGACACCTGCTCCCAGGCTGGACGGCGCTATCTGAGGAGGATGGGCCCCAGAGATTGTAGAGTCTCTTGTGTCTGGCCCTGTGATATCAGGGGCTGGGGACAGTGCAGGGTGACCATGCGTTCTCCACCTCCCGCCCCATCCTCGCCCACTGCCTCTGCCATTTTGCACTCCCCACAGGCAGATGGGTCTGATGGGGTTTTTCCAGGCTGGGTCGGTGGCCTGACCCAGCAGGGGCCATGGGGACAGGGCAGGGACCATTCCTGGACAGTCAGGGGAGATGAGGTGTGTCCCTGAGCCCCCACAGCTGGGGGCAGGGGTTGGGGGTCTGGGAACAGCTTTGGCAGGAGCAGGCGGAAGTCAGGGATGGGGAGGTCGGCAGTGCCCCCCACCCCACATCCTGTTTTGGAATGTGGGGCCCCAACACATGCGTTCCTTTGGACTTCGTCCAGGCAGTATCTCCCCACCCAAGCCCACTCCCAAGGGAACTGTGCACCAGGGTGGGGAGGGTTCCCCGGCACGCCCAAGCATTAACCTAGGGTTTTTCCAGGCTGGGCTGAGCCCCTGAGCCAGCACGGGTTAAGGACACATTTTCCACCTCTTCCTGAAATCAGGCCAGGGGATCTCCATCAGCACGTGGAAAACCATACAGGCCCCCATGGCTGAAGGGGAGATGAAACATAACAAAGGAGGCGAGTCCTGGCGAGGCACAGCCCACCTCCAGTGCCTGTGCCCACCAGCCCCACATTAAACCCTGGGGACTGTCAGGCCCTGGGATACCACCTGGGAAGCCCAGCCAGGCTGAAGTGGGGACAGTTCCATGACGGGTTTAAGAGCATGGGCTCTGGACCAGTCAAGCCAGGGATGAGGCCGGGACCTGCCATTTACTTGCTGCCTGACTGTGGGAGAGTGGCTTAGATCCTCTGAGTCTCAGCTTCCCTCCTGCCAGGGTTGTCAAGAGAATTAAATGAGCTAATTCATGCCATGGGCTCAGCACAGGGCTGGGCCCAGCACAGGTGGCCAGGTGAGGGAGGGGGATGGTGTGTGGGCTGGGCAGACTCCCAGAAAGGCAGAGGGGACAAATAAAACATCTCAACCTGCAAGTGTCCCCTCCCTGGCCGCTCAGGTCACTGTCCATCCTCCTAACTCTCCTCCTCTAAGGGACAACTTCTCCTGCCACCTAAAGCAGTAGGAAGTGACTCAATTCAGAGCCTTATGGGGGAAGAGAAGCCTTTCTCTCTATTATAAAAACCATGCTCATTATAGTAAATCTGGACATTACGGAAAAGCAGGAAGGAAGCAAAAGCTGTTATTTAGCTACCGAAGCCAACCCCTCTGGTTAGCTGCATGTTTTTCCATGTGGGTTTTTCCCGGGCACGAGTTTGCTTGTTCTCTGTAACATGGTTGGGACCTTAGCATGAGAACAGAGAGCTGAAGGAGACACGGGGTCAGCTGGCCCAGCCTCCTCAGTTGACAAGCCAGGAGACTCTGGCCCAGAGAAGCTCAGGGACTTGTCCAAGGTCAGGGGTGGCAGAGCTGGAACCAGATCCATTAGGTGTTTGCTGCCTCTCAAAATACCAGTGCCCCCAACACCAGCACCAATCCTCCCTCCAGCTCTGAAGACGGCCTTCAAAGGGGACAGTCAATAGCGGATTGAGGCCTTTCAGTTTGGAGGGACAGGCTTCCATGAGTCCCCTGGTTCCCTCAATAAGGGGTGCAGCTCTGGTTGACCCCCCTCCCCCATTTCTAGATGGAGACACACCATGGGATGGGAGTGAGGTGGGGGTAGGGGTGGGTGAGAGACGGAAAGGGAGGGCTAGCAGAGCCCAGCAAGGGGTGTGCGCTGTGCCTGTTCCCAAGGGTGGAGTCAGACAACAGGGTCACGCTGTCCCTTTAAGAGAAGGGGGAGAGCTAGCCCCTCTCAGCCATCCTGTCCTGTCATCCATCCCAGCCAAATGCGAAAGGGAAAATGAAAGAGGGACCAGGAGGAACAGGTCCTAGGCATCTCTCAAGGTCCCTCGCTCAGCTCTAACACCCCAGCTCCAGCCACAGGGTGAGTGGGGCTGGTGAGGATCTGGGGGCCTCAGGGCCCCAAGGGACCCAAGTGTGTGTGTGTGTGTGTGTGTGTGTTGGGGGAGGCTCTGAGGAAATGTGGGAGGAAGCAGAGAGGCACCAGAAGGAGATGGGAGAGGGCTAGGCCGGCATTCCCAACACCCTGGGGTCCGAGTGTTTGGGGACACCTAGGACAAAAGATCCTGATAGAGTTATGGAAATTGGGGCTCCCTTTGTGTCAGGCCCCCCAATTCTGTGAGGAGTCCACTGCAGTAAAAAGGACAGTAGAAATGGTGGGCGGAGAAAGAAGGAGGGATCCCTCTGGGTCTGGTGGCTCCCACCTCTCCCAGGGGTACCAAATTGGGTCTGGAGTCCCGGGTTCGAGCCACCGTTCTTGCCCATGGAGTATCCCTGAGCACATAAGGGCACCACTGGCTTTCTGCTTCTACAAATGCGGTCAGGGGCTGGCCCTGCTGATCTCCACGTTCCCTGTCTACAAATCCGGACTCTGGAGGAGCACAGGACCCAACCACGCAGGCCCATGGGTGTCTGGCTAGAGCACCAGGGTGGAGCTCCTCCCCAGCACCCATTGGCCCCAAGGAGAAGGGCGCCCATAGTTGAGAATCACCGAACCCCTCCCGCACCCGCCCCATTTGCTAACTCATTTGTTCCCACAAAATCCCGCCTAAACCCAGGTCTAGCTGACCCCCTGACTCACCCCGAAGTTAGAAGAGGTCTAATGGACTACACCCCGACGGGGATGGAGGGGTGGGGGTCCCTGATCTGCCCCGGCCTCTGACTCCAGCCCTGCGTCCACAGCGCCATGGGGGAGTGGGCGTTCCTCGGCTCGCTGCTGGACGCCTTGCAGTCGCAGGTGCCGCTCGTGGGCCGCCTGTGGCTGGTGGTCATGCTGATCTTCCGCATCCTGGTGCTGGCCACGGTGGGCGAGGCCGTGTTCGCGGACGAGCAGGAGGAGTTCGTGTGCAACACGCGGCAGCCGGGCTGTCGCCAGATCTGCTACGACCGCGCCTTCCCCGTCTCCCACTACCGCTTCTGGGTCTTCCACATCCTGCTGCTCTCGGCGCCCCCGGTGCTGTTCCTCATCTACTCTATGCACGAGACCAGCAAGGAGCCGGGTGGCGCCGACGCCACGCCCCGGGGGCGCCCCCAGGGCCCGTGCGCGCCCTCCGCCCTGCGCGCCCGCCGCGCGCGCTGCTGCTACCTGCTGAGCGTGGTGCTGCGCCTGGCGGCCGAGCTGGCCTTCCTGGGCGGCCAGACGCTGTTCTACGGCTTCCGCGTGGCCCCGCGCTTCGCGTGCGCCGGCCCGCCGTGCCCGCACATCGTGGACTGCTTCGTGAGCCGGCCCACCGAGAAGACCGTCTTCGTGGTCTTCTACTTCGCCGTGGGGCTGCTCTCGGCGCTGCTCAGCGTGGCCGAGCTGGGCCACCTGCTCTGGAAGGGCCGTCCGTGCGCCAGGGGCTCTCGCCAGGCGGCCGAGCGCGACAACCGCTGCAACCGCGCGCACGAGGTGGCGCAGAAGCTGCTCCCTCCGCCGCTGCCGCCGCCGCCGCCGCCGAACCTGCCCTCCCGGCGCCCGGGCCCGGATCCCTACGCCCCACCCGCCTATGCGCACCGGGCCGGCGACAGCGAGGGCGGCAGCGGCCGCAGCAAGGCATCCCTGGCCATTGTCCGCCAGGACCTGGCCATCTAGAAGCGGCCACCTCCTCGGGCGGAGAGTGAGATCAGAGGCCGGCAGACCCCGCCGCCCCCGGCCCTCACCGCAGAAGCAAGAGGTGGCTTCCGCAAGAACTGCTCGCAGGACCCTGCTGAGCAGGAGACACGCAGCGGGGATGGCCTGCAGGGTGGCATCCCAGCCGGGCCGGGTCAGAGGATGAACTAAGGCAGGTCCTTGATGCCCTGACCCAGGTGGAAAGGAAGGAGGCCAGGGGGCTGGGAGAAAGTGGGTGAAAGGAGGGCAGACAGAGTGCAAGGTGGAGGAGGTTCAGATGGTGACCTGGTTGTTTTACTGGGGACGAAAACAACCGTGAGACGAGTCTCTGTGTGGGCTCTCCGTGCATGTGTGCACATGTACACAAATGCGGTGCACATGTAAAACTTGTGTGAGCCGTTTGTGTGCATGTGTGTACGAACATACACATTCCATGTGAGCTCTCTGTGTGTGCACACCTGTACATCCTGTGTGGGTTTTGTGTGTGCATATGTATACCCCGCGTGCGTCCCGAGTACGTACACGCATGTGTACGCCCTGTGCGAGCTGTGTGTGTGTGATCTCTGATATGCTCTGTGTGGGTGGCCAGGATCCAGTGCCAGCAGCAGCCACAGTGCCTCCCTCCCTACCTGGGGGGTGCATCACAGGAAGGTCTCCCCTCCTGATGGAGCCCACACAGGAAGAGGGGGGCAGGCCACAGCCTGGTAGGGCTTGTGGGCACCTCCACACTCTGGACCTTGCGGCCTGAGCTGGGAGGCGAGCTGCCCTTTCACCGAGGTAGAGTGGGGAGCGGGGGTGGGGCCAGAGGGCAGGACTCTTCTCTTCTAGCTTCACCCTCCTCACCCTGCTACTGGTCCCCACAGTTTATAAACATGCTTGAGTCCCTTCCATCCTCAGAAGAAACGTCCCCCCAAACGTGCTCCTGGCCCCGCATATCCTGCAGCCACCACCCATTTCCGTCCTGGGGGAATACAGAGAGCTGTCTACATGGCTGCCTCTTGTCCCCCTCCTGTCTCTCCTCTATCCCCATCTGTCTTCCTCCCTCACTGCCCAATGGGGCCACTCTCCATAAGATCTTCCAGAGCCTAAGCGACAACTCCAGGGGCCACCATCTGACTGCTCCCCTGGGGCTCCGTCCCCCCTGCTGAGCAGATTGCCAGTGACTCACTCGGCCTGATTTTTCCTGCGTCCCTGGCCCTTCCCTCTCTGTTCCTGCGCTCCTCTTCTGCCGCTCCTCTGCCTGTACTCCACAGGGCGGCCGAAGGGTCTTTCTCAATAGCCCCCCTGCTTAGGCCATTGGGGCTGCTCTGCCCTTTGGGTAAGCCCAGCACCTGAACGAGGCTCCTGACGTCCATCTGGCCCTGCCTCTCAGGCCTCCAGCCCCGTCAGATTGACTTCCCCACGGTTTCTCTGCTCCAAATGACACCGAATTTTCTGTTTCTCCCAAGCCTGGTGCCTGATTCTGCTTCCCAGTGTTTGAACATCCTGTTCCTTCGCCGGGAGCAGCCTCCTCTTTGCAGCCCCACCCTCCCCTGGCTGACACCCACCTACCTGCCTTTTGGTCTCATTTGGGAAGAAAACAGATGCTTTCCCTGACGCTTGCCACTCTCAAGTCACTGAATTCTGGACCCCTCCACGCAAACTCAGATGTGGAGGTCCAGCTGTTTTCCAGATATATTCCTTCAACGAGTATTTGTTGAACACGTGCTTTGCGCCAGGCAGTGTTCGAGATCAGCACTATTCAGGAGAAACAGGACATGAGCCACATGTAATTTCAAGTTTTCCATTAGCCACGTTAAAAAGTAAAAGGAAACAGGTGAAATTAATTTTAATATATTTTCTTTAACCCAACCTATCCAAAATATAATTTCAATATATTATTTGAAAATATTAAGGAGATATTTTACATTCTTTGTTTGGTACTAAGTCTTTGGAATCTGGTATATATTTTACCCTTGGAGCACATCTCAGTTTGGGCCAGCCATGTTTCTAAGACTCAGTCACCACACGTAGTTAGTGGCTGCTGTATTGAACAGAGCAGATCCAGATGTTGGGCTACAGTGGTGAGCAAAACCTGACTTCATGGCGCTTACATTCTGGTGGGGAGGGCCAACAATAAATGTAGAATGTACTGCCAGGAAGCCATAAGAGTAAGGGGAGAATGACATCCTTGAGGGATGACACTGGAACAGAATGTAACCATGAAGTTGTCTCCAGGAAGAGCATTCCAGGTGGAGGGAATGGCAAGTGCAAAGGCCCTGAGGCAGGAATAAGCCAGAGGTGTTGGAGGCCAGTGTGGCCTGAGTGGAGCAAGGGATGGAGGAGGAGGCATGTCAGCAGCACCTCAAACACAACCTCAACTTCCTTAGTTCTCTTTTCAGTTGCTGATGTCCCCATCCACACAGGTCACCTCTACCCACTGTTGCTGTAGCCTGTCCTCTGCCTGCCTTCCACACTCCTCAATCACCTGTCCTCCCATTTCACCACCTAAGTATTTCCTCCCTGTCTCCTCTCTTCTCCACCCCTCAGAGGCTGCACAGGGTCAGCCCCGTCACCAATGGCCTGGAGAACTCCCACAGCCTCTGCTCTGCACCCCTGCCCCCACACTCCTCATCCTGGATTACTGATCACCTCACTCACTGGCTTAAAGTCCTTCACTCCCATTGCCCTCAGGATCAAGTCCAGCTCCTGAACAGGCGTGACCTGAGCCTGTTCCGGCCGCCACATCCTCACCTCTTCCACCAATCCAACCAAAAACTGAAATGGTTGAGACACAGAGATGATGGC
This sequence comes from Equus asinus, assembly GCF_041296235.1. Lineage (NCBI taxonomy): Eukaryota > Metazoa > Chordata > Mammalia > Perissodactyla > Equidae > Equus > Equus asinus. The sequence goes on along the minus strand of NC_091802.1, from coordinate 40,025,987 downwards.
GATTTCCAATCACGAGAAGCTATTTATCACCTCTGCATCCCACCTGGCTGACTTTCCCTTAGAGATGAAGCTGGGGGGAGGCACCTCTTCCAGGGCGGCTTCCAAGCTCTACCTGAGCCTGGTTCGATGCCTCTGCCCTGCGCTCCCAGAGGCCTGAGCAAGACCCGGTCACCGCCCTCCCCAGGCTGTATCTGCCACCATCCTTGGTGAAGGCGGGGCCTGGTGCAGTGCCAAGCACATGCCAGCCCGTGGTGACCAGACGCCACAGCAGTGGTTCCCAACGAGGGGGCAGTTTTGCTCCCCAGGGGATGTTTGGCAATATCTGCAGACATATTTGGTTGTCACAGCCGGGGAGAAGATGCCACCAGCATCTAGTGGATAGAGGCCAGGGATGCTGCTAAATATCTTACAATGCACAGGATGGCCCCTCACAGCAAAGAATTCCCGAGCCCAAAATGTCACCTGGGCAGTGGTTGAGAAACTCTGCTCTGCAGCAATGCGCTGTGAGCCCCTGAGGGCAGCCCCAAGCCGCAGAGGGTCCCAGCAACAAAGGGACTACCCCAAGGGGCACTTTGTAAATGTGGGGGCCGCTGCTTTAGCTGTCACAACGAGGGGGACCCTGCTGGTGTTTGGTGGGCCAGGGCTAGGAATGCCAAGATGTCCTCCCATAGTAAAGAATTGTCACGCATGACTTTAGAATGTCCCACTGGACATTTACATAGTGAGAAAGCTCTTCATAATTACCTGAGCCCAAAATCTGACTGTTTTACATGTAAAACATTAAGGGTTTAGTTTGGGGAATTTTTTTTTTGAATGTTTTTATTATGCATTCTAAGTTTTTATTTCAACAGCCACTCATACTCTTTAAACTTTCCTGGGTTTCTTGTACAGAATAGTTTCTGACCTTCTTACTTCTTTTAAAACCAAATGTATTCATTAAACATAAAAGCGAGCAGGACTGTCACATCTGCCATGTGGTTGTGCTCAAGCATGAGCACACGGAAACTCACAGTACTTTCCCTTCATTTCTCCTTTACAGTACAGCTGATTTTCTTTTTTGAAGATTGGCACCTGAGCTAACATCTGTTGCCAATCCTCTTTTTTTTTTTTTTTGGTTCTTCTCCCCAAAGGCCCCCAGTACATAGTTATATATTATAGTTGTGGTCCTTCTGGTTGTGGCATGTGGGACGCCCCCTCAGCATGGCCTGATGAGTGCTGCCACGTCCGCGCCCAGGATCCGAACTAGTGAAACCCTGGGCCACTGAAGCAGAGCGCGCGAACATAACTACTGGGCACCGGGCGGCCCCACAGCTGATTTTTGTTAAGCACGTGTGCAGGTATAACTTTCACTTCAGATTCTTAGAGAAAGTCTTAGAAAATAGTTACCAGAAGCAGAGAGCCCCTGCTCCGCGCTCCCTCCAGCCCCAGTCCCGCCGACGGTGAGATAAGTGAGGCTCTGCCGCCACCTGGTGGCTGAAGTAGAAATGGCAGGCGGACTCCAGTGGAAGGAACTCTTCCTGGCCAAGAATCTCTGCTCGCCCAGGCGTCCTGCTAAAACTCCCCAAACACAGCTTCCCCTGCCACCACCCCGCACCGGACCCCTGCCCCAGACCTCGGTGCTTGATGCTTCTTCAGGGGCTTCAGGGATACAGGAAAGAAGCTGAGAAGCTGAGAAAGTGGGAGCCCTGAGCACTAGTCGCTGATCTGCCACTAACTGGCTGTGTGACCCTGGGCAAGGGCACTGCCCTCTCTGGGCCTTGATGTGTACTGTGAGGGATGGAAAAAAAGTGAAGACCCTAGAGGCCTGCCATACTTGATGCTCTCAACCAGGAGCATCCAGGTTCTCCTGCAGCCTCCTGCCCACAGAATGACCGGAGGGGTGGGCAGGACAGTCCTTCTCCAGGGCAGAGAGATGAATGGCTCCTAAGCTTCCATCCCAATCCTGAGTTCTTGTAAGGTTGCGATGAGCCCCTGACCCGGATCTCCATGCCAACTGCCACTCCTCCCTTGAGGTCACTCCAAAAATAGAACTGCTCTGCCACTGAGTGACCCCAGACGCAAACTCTGACTTCCTAGTGGTTACGGTCTCCCTGCGAGCAGAGGCTGGCTTCCTCCCTCAGAATGGGGACTCCCTGAAGGCCGGGCAGTCTCTCGCCTCCCCTCTCCCCACTGGGGCTCCCTGACACAGGCTGTGTCCGACCCCAGACCGAGGCCTTCCCAAGGGCAGCCCTGTCTCCTTCTACAGGGTCGCCAAAGACCTCAGGACAAGGTCCCAAAGGCAGCGTGGCCCCCAGTGCTCACACCTGACCCCCCAGGCCCAGCCCCAGGCCCAGAGAAGGCGGCGAGGCAGCGAGGGTCGAGGCGTGCGTAGAATAAATATAACTTTATTCTTTATCCAGTAATCTCAGTGGAAAGTCCAACAGTAACAGGGCACCAGCGGGCTCTTGGGGATGAGACCTCAACCCCGGGGCAAGAGGGCAGGGCAGAGCCAGCTCCCCCAGCCCAGGGGTGCAGGGGGTGAAAGGAGGGGACCCCCTGTGGCCCGTCCTGCGGGGCAAGGAGGGGGCATTGGTGTGGGGTGGGGGGCAGGGGGCAGGCCAGGGAGATGGAGGAAGTCAGGCCAAGTGTGTCTGTCGGCTCATCTGTCCGTTGTGTGTGTGTGTGTGTGTGTGTGTGTGTGTGTGTGTCTAGGGACCCTGTGGGTGGTGCTGGTGGCTGTGAGGCTGGGGGGCCGGCGCCTTCACAGTGGGGGCTGGAGGGCTCGGATGACATGAGCCCTGACAGGGAGGCAGCTCTGCCAAGGACACGGGGCTGAGAAACACACACGGGGATGTTCTGAACGCCCCGTGCTCTGCTCCTGCCCGTCCCTCGTGGTGAGCCCCTCCTCTGGGGGCTGCTCCGAACTTTCCACACCCAGTGGTTAGGCAGAATAAGAAGAGGAGGGCAGGCCTCAGAAAGTCAGTACTTCACAGTTTTAAAGAGAAAACTGAGGAGAAAAGGCTGGGGAGGAGGGCTAGGGGGGTGCAGGGACATGGAGAGAGAGTAGGAGCCCCTTCTGAGCCGCTCCCCTCCCCCAGGACCCACCCCCCTCCAGCTCTGGATCCAGCTTCCCCCCCAATACACAGCACAGATTCCTTCAGTATAAATGTGCTTAAAATGAAAATTCTTATTAAAAAATCAAAACCAAAAAAAAAATTAAAATAAAAACAAAACCAGCGAGAATTAATACCTGGGGGTTGGTATGGCAGGGTATGTACAGGGGGAACCCCCCACCCCTGGCCCACCCCCTCTGTCACCAACCGAGGCAGGGGGGTTCCCCAACCGGGGGGCAATGGCTTGCGAGTTCTGAGGATGGGGAGCCAGGTCCTGGCATTTGCTGGTGATGAAGATGTGGCGAGGCAGGCAGAGGGGGGTCTTGATGAACACGAGGCCCCCAGCCCCATCCTGAGGCCCATGACCAGGGGTCCTCGCTCAGTTCATGGCCTTGCCCCTGATGACAGCCCAGGCTGCGGGAGCAGGCAGTCCATCACGGCCCAGGCCTCTGTCCCAAGAGTCGCCGCCTCCTCCCTCCCATCCCCCGAAGAAGGGAGGACGGGTGGGGGGCAGGGCTGGCGGGGGTCACATGGTTGGTAGAAAGGCAGAGAAGCCAGGGCACGGGGCGAGGGCTGTGTCCACGGGGCGCAGGCGTCACGGGGAGTGGGTGGCGGGGCTGCTTCTGTTCGAGCTGGGGCTGAGGCTGGGGCTACAGCTGCCGGGTGGGGGGACCAGGCCGCCCCCATCCCGCCCCCCACCCCCTGGCTGTCCGCTCAGAGTGTCCAGGCCCTCTGAGTTCTCCAGCATTTCCTGGATGAGAGGTGGCATGGAGCCCGGGATCTCCATCTTCAGCGTGATCACCCGCTCGGCCCCTGCAGGAAAGGAGAGGCAGAGGTCAGCACGCCAGCCAGCCCATTCCCCTAGCAAGCAGGGCCCCAGGAAGGAGGGCTGCAGGGTACGGGGATCAATACTGCCCTTATCAGCATCGCCTGTGCACTGAACTCGGGCCTCGGTTGGACATAAGCCAGCCCTCATAAGTCCCCAAGTCTGAGGAGCAGCGGGGCAAAGTGGTTCCGAACTCAGGCTGTGGGGTCAGACGGCCTGGGCTTGACTCTGGGTCCTTCCCACGTGCTGTGTGCTAAGGATTCTCCTGACATCTCAAAACAGCTCTGTAAACACCGTCATTATCCCCACTCTTCAGACGGGAAACTGAGACTCAGAGCTATTAAGCGACCTGCTCAAGGACACACACCCACACAGTCTGGTTCCAGAGCCATTCTCTGAACCACCATGCAAAGGTGACACTGCCACCTCAGAGCTCACAGGCAGGTCACCTGGGCATGGTGGGGTCCAGATGAGTGGGGCATCATCCTGGGTACAAAGATGTAGGGTTTGGCTCGGATATGGAGAGCCTGACCCTGGGCACGGACAGTGGGTCCTGGGTCAGGTCTTGGGGCCCGACCCGGGCAGACCCACAGGGCACAAGTCCAGGTGTGGGAGCCTCACCCTTAGCACTGATGCTTCGCAGGTCTGTGATCTTCATCAGCATCTTGGGGAACATGTGGGGGCGGCTGGGCCTCCGTTTCCGCACATAGACCTTCAGCGCCTCGAGCAGCGGCTCCTGCAGCATGTCCACCCTGTCTGGCTGCTCCAGGTCCTGCCGGTCTGAGGAAGCAGAGATGCCCCCTGAGCAGCTGCCCTGGCCAAGCGAGGAACACAGCCGCGCTCCCATCCTTGGCCACTGGGGGGCGCGCCTGCCCAGGAAAGGCCTGAGCTTCTCTGCTCCTGGGGCCTCCCCACACGGGGTAGTGGAGGGGTCTGTCTGCTGCGAGAAAGCCCTAAGAGGCTCTTAAATGCCAGCAAAGGGGAGCTGGGGATGGGGGTTGCCCAAAGGCTGCCCTGACAGCCCAGTTCATGGGGCTGGGACCCCTGAACACAGGCAGTGCTGTCCGTAGGCAGACGAAGGATGGCGCAGCAGGTCTCCCAATCCCACCCACTATTCTGCACGCCAGCACCACATGGCAGAAAACATAACAATAAAATAATAACAGCCAAGATTTACTAGGTCTTACACTGGGCACACTGGGCCCCATTTATTAATTACCACCTTAATCCTCCCATCAACTTCATAAGGTGGCGACTATTATTGCCCCGATTTTACAGAAACGGGGCCTCAGAGAAGTTCAGCAACTTGCTCAAGGTCCCAAGCTGGCCAAGATTTGGACCTGGGTGGTCTGACCTTCAGGCGCTCACTCTTAAGGCCCCTAGGAAGGAGCACTGCCTAGAAATAGGGAACCAGATGTCAGGTCTCCACCGCCACTCCCTTGCTGTGTGGCCACAGATCAGACTTTGCCCCTCTGGGACTCAGGTTCCCCCTGAGAGGGGCCTGACAGGGGCCAAGGTCCCGTTCTGATCTGATGACCCCTGAGCTTCTCCCTAGGAGGGGCTCCAAGGGCTGCACCACCAGCCCAGACCCTTGCCCACCTCCACAGATGAGGCAGATGGCGCTGAGCAGCCCGGTCTCAGCATCATCCATCTCCAGGGGCAGAAGCTGGTTGGCGAAGGCAAAGACCAGGTCCGTGAGGGGGCCGAAGCCAGCGTTGTGCATCTGGGTCCGGTTGAGGGTCAGCCCGTCTGAGAAGGTCATTGTGTCCTGCTCGGGCGTGTACCGCGTGCAGATCCGCAAGATCTGGGTGCAGAGGATGCTCGAGTTCAGGGACTCAGCCCATCCCTCTAGCACTTTCAGCACAGCATCCACACAGGACCACCTGGCAGGCAGCCAGACCTGTGCCATCAGACAGAAGCTTCTTCAATGATGGAAACATTCTCCACCAGCACCATCCAATACAACAGCCACCAGCCAGCCACACCGTGGCCACTGGGCACTTGAAATGTGGCTGGTGCAACTGAGGAACTGAGTTTGTTTAATTTTAATTAATTTAAATTTAAATAGCCACGCATTGTGAATGGCTACTGTAGTGGACAGTGCAGATCTGGAGCATCCTGCCTCCATGCAGAGAATTTCTAAGGGAAACTAGAATTGCCAGGAGGCAAGGACCACAGTGGATTTATGTCTACAGTTCCCAGGACTATTGCACAGAGCTTAACAAACGTCTATCATCTCCAACTGGGTCAAACCCTGATCCTGCCTCCTGCATCCAGGGCACAGGAGGGGAAGGCTGCCCAGAGACGGCACACTCTGCACCTCCCACTGCGCCCCAGCCCTACGAGGAAGCAGCAGCCTGGTCACTCCCAGGTTCCCCACCCTGGAGGTGGCCAAGAGGGAAGAGATGGGCTGAACCCATCAGGTATGACAGGGAGAAGGGTCCTCCTTCCAGCCTTGGCTTTGCAAGTTCCACTGCCCCCCATCCCGCCTCCAGCCCAGCCCACCCTCGGCTCCACCAAATGTCCTGCAGTCCTCTGAACCCAGCTAGTCCCACACCAGCAGGCCTTTCAGATCCTGGTCCTAAGTTAGGGACGCCCTCTCATGTGCTCCTTCTACACGATGGCCCCTAGATGCTACCTCCTCCAGGACTTTGTCCCTGGGGCCCAGCATTTGTGGCTCTCTCTTCTACAAGGAGGAAACAGCCCTCTCCCATCTCCATCCAGCACTTAGCTCAGTTTTGCAACCTCTGTTTACATATCTGTTACCTCCACCAACAGAAGGTTTTCGAGAGAGGGGATGGTGTCGTGTTCATCCCTGTTCCTGACACCCAGCTCAAGGCCTGGCCACGCAGGGTCCCAGGTGAATCTTTATTACAGACATAGATGGCAAAATGGGTGGTTTGGATGGAAGGCTCAATGGAAAGATGGGGTGAGGTGGATGGCTGCATGTACGGTGAATGGGTGAACCAGTGCCCATCCGAGTGCTAAGTGGCTGAGTGGACTGGTGGACACACAGGGGAGAGGAAGGGTGGATTTTTGGGTGGGTGGGCATTTTGGCAGATCGATTCCAGATGGATGTTTAGGAAGGTGGTGATCTGAGTGGCCGGACATCCTCCAAGGACATGGGGGCAGTGCCCAGTGGGCAGGGTGCAGACCCTCACCAGGATGTCCAGGCAGGCAGCCTTGAGGAGGGTGATCTGGTCAGCAATGGTGAGGGTGGTGAAGCCGGGCAGTTGCTTGGCGAACTCCACAGTCTTAATGATGCACTTGGTGGAGAGTTCACTGAACTTGTCCCAGAGGTCAATGTCCAGAGAGACACGTTGTTCTGAGCTGTTGTTCTGGGAGGATGGCGGAGAGTGAGGGCCTTCTCCTCAGGGCACCCATTCTCAGCCTGCCTCCACCGCCCCCACAGGCCTGCCTCACTTCCCGAGAGCTCCTTGAGAGAAGGCAGCAGGAGGAAGGGGAAGTGGGAGAAGAGAGGGACGTGGAGGCGGAGGCAGGGCTGAGGAGGCGCAAGCCCGGCAGGAGAAGGGGTGCCCCGCCCCGCCAGGACGGGGGAAGCCGTACCGTAGTGTATTTGCCCAGCTGGCAGAGGGCAGGAAAGGTTTCCTGGTGCGCTTTGCGCACCTTCTCGATGAGCTCCCCCACCTCCGGCGTCAGTGTGTAGCTCTCTGAGCACTCGGGCTTGGGCGCCTCCTTCTTCTTCTTGTTCCGGTCATTCCTCACGGCTGTGGAGGGCGCAGACCTGGCCATTAGCGGGCAGGTGCGGGCATCAGTCCATCCCCACGCGAGCTCCTCCCACCAGACAGAGAGCCGCTGGCTGCGGAGGTCACCCAGTGGGGGCACACACACACGGGAACACCAGGCAAATGTGCACACACACAAAAGCACACACATATGAGTGCACAGGCAGGCAAGGTGTCAACACACCGTCCACCCCTCCACGCCCACCTGACCCACACGCCAAGTCCTGCCCAGGGCCCCACAACCACAGCACATGTGTCCCTCAGCCAGCCCACCGTGCCCCGCGCTCCCACACATTGACTCCAGCCCACACTCCAGGTGTGCAGGTGTCCGGGGCCAGAAGCAAGTGTGCAGTGTTCCATCTGCGTGCTCTGCCTCCCCCGCCCCCGACTCCCTCTGCTTCCAGGAAGGACCAACTCCTGCCTCCACTGGCCCCCAGCCCTCCTGGCAGCCCGTCCCTGGCAGGAGCTCCAAGCAGCTCCTCCAGCAGGCAGGCAAGGAGGAGGGCTCCCCAGCCTGAGAGTGGGGGGCCAGGCGGGAGAATCTCTCGGCCCATTAGCCGGGGGAGCTGACAAATCACCAGGGGCGCTGAGCCGCACACACCACTCGGCTTTAAAGAAGCGATGGGGTCGTTACCAGCCGATTATCCCAGACACACAATCACTCACAGGGCCAGTGGTGGCGGCTGCTGACGCTGGAGGAAGAGAGGGTGGGGGTGGGGGCCCGGGGAGGGGGCAGCGGGTTGGGGGGAGCTGGCATAATTTGGAGATCACTCATGTCGATTCTGCAAATTCAATAAAGTGCAAGGGAGAGAAGAGAGAGGGAGAGGGAGAGTGGGGGGATAATTTGGGAAGAGAAAATTGCAGCTGTGACAAGACGTTTATCATTCGGAAGCTTTAATTCTATTGAAATGGCAGCTGCTCAGCTCGGGGGCACAGAGCAGCCGGAGAGGAGGAGGGAGGGAAAGGGGGAGCAGGCGGTGGGAGGGAGAGGGGGTCCCCATCCTGGTCCTTCTGCACTAGAAAGCTCTGGGAGTGGAAGGTAGCAGAAGCAGAGGGAGGAGGAGGTGCTGGGGCCCCAAGGGAAGGGTCCAGGGCTGCGGGTCCCAAGCTGTCACCTGCTCTGCAGCATGGAGCCACCACTTCCTGGGCTCTAGACATTGCAGCCCGTGTCTCCTGTGGCAGGAGGTGGCAGGGTGCTGCAGGGCCCCTCCACTCCTGTCTGGGGCTCCTCGCATGCCCCCTACATCCCGTCTCCACTTCCCTCTTCCAATGCCCTCCCCACAAAGAGCTAGGGGTCTTGCAGCGCCCTCCCCTACCCCATCCCCCAAGGCTCAGGCTCCATGGCAACGGCCACGCAGACAAGGAGGCGTCTGTCAGCGTCATTTATCTCTGACATCATCAATCACCGGTCACCACGGCAACACCCATGATTCAACATAAGAGGGTCTCCCTGTCCAGCCGTCCCTCCCTCCCTCCAGTGGGCCTCAGCTGAGCCCAAACTGGAAACCCCGTTCCTCTGGGATCTGAGAAGTCCCAATTCTCTCTTCCAACTCCACGTCCCAGGCTTCACCAGACAATGGCTTTTAGATCCCCGTGCCAGCCGCAACACCACACAGACACTAACACCAACCAGCACCCCTCAGCACAGGCCCTTCCCGAAGACGCACAATCCAGAGGGACTCAGGTATGCCTCTGAGCCCAGCCACAAAGCCAAGCAGGGCCTGGAAGCCAGCTGGCCAGGAGCAGACACACACACAGACATGTGCGAGCACACACAGCCAGCCCTGCACCAACAGGCACAGCTGTCCATACACGGACACACAGCTGGCTAGATGCAGACAGACAGACAGTCCCTTGAGCCCACACACCACCCCAAGGGCATGCAAGTGCACAGCCCTACACACTCACACCCCTGCTCCCCAGCCTTCCTGCCCGACAAGGCCGGCCCCTGGCCCGTGGCACTCACACTCCCTGGACATGCCCACTTCGAGGCACTTCTGCAGCCGGCAGTACTGGCAGCGGTTCCGGGTCACCTTGTTGATGATGCAGCTCTTGTCCCGGTGACACGTGTACACCATGTTCTTCTGGATGCTGCGGCGGAAGAAGCCCTGGGTATGGAGGGAAGGGGTCAGGTCAGCCACACCCACCGCGGGAGCACTGCGGCCTAAGGCCCCCACCCAGAGCAGGTGGCCAAGCCAACTGCTGCCCCCAAGCCTGTGGCCATCACCTACCTGACCAAGCCAGGTAAGGTGGGGAGAATGGTCCACCTACAAGAATACCCCCAAGAGAATCCCAGCACCTGCCTCTACACTGCAGGTGGGCAGGGGTCTTCCCCCAACCTACACCCACACACCCGGCGCTTCCTCCCTCCTGGGGAAAAGGACCTCAGGGCTGCGAGTGAGGCAGGAAAAGGGGGAGATGGGGCCAGACAGGAGAGGGCAGGGCTCCAGAACCCACGGCCCTGGGCTCAGAGTGCAGGAAGAGAAGGCAAGCACAAAGAGGCCACAGAGGGACACAGGCTGACCAGAGAGATGGAGACGAACACACACTCAGAAGCAAGGCAGCAGACACACGTTCACCAACCAGGCAGATGTGCATGCACTGATCACAGGGAGACCCAGGCAGGTCAGGGGCTGTACACTCGGGCGAACCAGAGAGGCAGACAGACAGACCAGGGACAAACTGGAACAACCAGACAGGACGGGCAGACATACACAGTCTGAGGACTTGCACTTTGCCCTTGATCTGTGCCCTTTGTCCCACACCTGAGGATAGCCATTCCACACCAAGGGGCAGCCCAGTGCCCTAAGCCCCAAAGCTGTGCAGCTTCTGAGCCCCAATCTCTAGGGAAGAAACAGGCACAGAGGTTCTGGCTCTGCAGAGAGGAGGAAGAGAGGCCAGGCCCACTGCCGGGAGGGCAGCAGCCACATCTGCGCCCTGGAGCCTAACATGCACACAGGGAAATGCAGCCAGCCAGCGAGCAGCCCACAGCCTGGGCACCTGAGGGAGAAGCCAAGACAGGGCGCCCACTCCAGACTGCCGCCTGCCAGGCTGCCGCGGCGAGGTTCAGGCCAGGCCGCCGGGGACAGGCCTCCTGGGTCCCCAGCCAAGAGCCAGTCGGCAGCCAGCTCACCATGGCAACCTGGGCAGCGGCAGCAGAGTGGGTGTATGCCCTGCCAGCTGGAGGATGAAGACAGGGCAAGGAGCTCAGGCAGGAGAGGGACCTCTGGTTTGGGGGAGCCCTGCTCATTTCTGGGGGAGTTCGATTGCAGGCCTCTTCTCCTCCAAGGCTGCTGCCACCTTCTGCATAGAAGCAAGATCAGCAGCTTAGGGACATCCCCGCCCCCAACAGCATACTCCCAGGGCACGGCAGTGGGGACATCCCATTTATCTAATCAGGATTGTCCTTCCCAATGACCCTCTCAACTCACCTTGCAGCCCTCACAGGCGCTGACCCCATAGTGGTAGCCTGAGGATTTGTCTTGACAGACAAAGCAAGGCTTATAGATGCGGGGGAGAGGGGGTGGCGAGGGAGGGCTGGGCACTATCTCTTCTGAACTGCTGCTCTGGGTCTCGATGGCTAGAGAGAGAAGACGGAGGGGAGGTTAGAGACCGGGGTCGCCATCCTTAATTCCATGCCCACCCTGCCTCATCTCTCCCAGGAGCCTTGCCCAGCCTCATCACTGATGCCAGGATTCAAACTCTGGGGTAGGGACACAGTCTCAAGAAGCTGGTACTTCCCAGCCAAACTTGGGGAATGAGGCTGCCAATGAAGCCGCAAGCACCCCATCACTCGTGCCGACTTTCCCAGGATCCCCCCTTCAAAACCAGAAAGATCAGATGATAAACCATGAGATTTGTATGTGGACATGGTGACATTTGGCGGGTGAGGGTGGGGGTCAGCCCTGTTCTAAAGCCCTGGGCCCTGGGTGGCCTGGCACGATGTCTCCACGTTAGGAAGGAGTTAAGCCCTGATGAGGAGGGAGGGAAGAGGACACAAGCTGGGGGCAGAGGAAACTGGGGTCAACAGGATATTCAAAGCCGGCCACTCCCCCACCCCCTCTGCTTCCGCTCCCCCCCTCCACCCGCTCCCCTCTCCACCGCCTCTGCCAGAAGCCACAGCCCCTCCTCCACCCAAACAATCCCCTGGCCGAGGACCCAAGGCAGGGTTCGCAGAGTCTCGCAAACGTTGGGGCCAAGAGGCAGGGACTCCCTGAGATAAGCAGGGGGACTCCCTAGAGACAGGGAAGAGTCCCTATGGGCACCGGAAGCCCACTGCTCTGGGTGCCCCGTCTAGGGGGAAGCAGCATGACAAAGGGGGTCTGTTCCCATCAATGCTCTGTCTGTCTGGCCTCAATACTATGTCCGGGTTACTACCCCCCTCCCCTCCTGTTATTCAGCTCCAAGAGGGCAGCCAGGAGGGGTGACCCAGCCAGCAGGAGCAGCCCCCACTAGCCAAATCCTCCCCAGTGTCTGGCCTCATGCCCATCACCCCAGGCAGAACACAGCAGGGCTGGATGGGGGCTGTCTGTGCCCAAAACCTGGGCAGCTGGGGGTATACCATGCTGGATGAGAACTATGACCGAGGCAACCCCAGATTCCCAAGGGGCCACCCAGCATCCTCCTGAGACCCTAGCCAGGTCCACCTATCCAGGTCCAAGGAGGGGCAAGGACGCCTCCCTAAATAGGTAGAGCCCTATCTCTTCCCACACCTCAAAATCCTACCTAGTCTCACCCTAAACTCTGGCATACAAGGTTCCGAAATTCAAAGCGGCCCAGAGCTCCTGGCCCAAGCACTTACAGCCGTGAGTCACATGGCCCCAAATCCAGGCAGAGAGAAAAGAAGTGCATAGACGCTGGGGGCTGGCTGCGTGTTACCACCCTCCCCCCTTACATGCAGACACACCAGGACTGCCAGGCAGGCGGTTGATGACCGGGAACCTGGCCAACGACCTTGGCAAGGCCCTCCTGGCTCTTAGTAGGGCCTGGGCACCAGTTCCCCAGTCAGCCTGGCTAACCAGCACTGCTGTGGTCCCATGTCCCCATCCCTGCCCAGAGGCCAGCCTGCAGCAAAGGAATAGTGGATGCCCACATCCTCACCAGTGCACAGGCTCTTCACTGACCTAGCCCAACGTTCAGCTCCTCACTCGACACCAAACTGCCCTGGCCTGGTTTTCCCCTACCTCACTCTCCCCAGGCCCGACAAGCAAATCAGACAGGCGAGAGGCCTGAGAACAGCTGCTGGGGGGCAGGGTGGGGGGCCTGGGTGAGGCCAGGAGGCAGAGGGGTGAGCGACAAAGGAACCCTTTGTTGTGCTAACTTTTTCCAAGACGTAAAAGGAGTAACAATAGACAATCCAGACTGGGGGGGGTGGGTCAAGGACAAGGGTGTAGGGGGACTGTGGCCTAGAATCCCAGTCAGCGTTCCAACAGGCAGAGGATGAAGGCCCTGACCTCCCCTCCCATTCCACCCTTTGCCCAGGGCTGGCCTCCTCCAAAGCCCCACCTCTAAAATGGACCAGATAGGAAGAGGAGAAAGGACAGAGAGAACTTTGGGGTACAGAGTGGGGTGGAGGGAGGGGAGGGGTGCAAGGGGAGACACACAGGATACTGGGATGAGGGACAGACAGCTTTAAGGTCAGGAACTGACTGGAGGGGCAAAGGCCCATAGAAATTCAGAGCTAAGGCAAAGTCCAGAGGGCGTTTATGGAGCTGAAAGAACATGCTTTTTAAAATTGTTTTTTGGCAGGATGGGGGAGATGACCCAAGGTGGGGGCTACAGTTTGGGCTGGGCGAGGCTTCCTTTTGGCCCACTCCAAGCAGCTGGCTGCCTTTGAGACTGTAACACCGTCTGCACACCACCCCCCCACCAGCACGTCCCCACCTGTCACCCAGGTAACAGCTTTGAGGTTTCCCACTGTGCCCTTTGAACCTAGAGCCCTGGCCCAGTCCTCACCGTCCCAGGCCTCCAGCCAGCAAAGCCTGGGGCACTCTGGCACCCTCACAGCTTCACCAAGAGTTAATACACAGCTTTAACTCTCCACACCCCACCTAGTGGGGAAGGACTGCCACGGCCTGGCCCCTCCCCACTCAACTCCCTCCCCAGAGGCTCAGCCCACAAATCTCTCCTCTTCCTGCAGAAGGACGAAGCTGGAGAAGCACCACACCTTCTCAGCTCAAAGGTCCAGGGCCCAGCGGAGGGCTGGAACCGGCTCAGGAAGCCAGGCGTCCCCTCTGCCAGGGTCCCCTCCCCCGCCCCCCTCCGGGCGGGCAGGAGGCGCAGAGCCTCCGGATTCCCCACACCCCAGAGCCGTTCGCAGGCTCGCACAAGGGGCCGGTTTCCTGGAGGAGATCAGCAGGAAATCAGCCGGGCCCCCGGCCAGCAGCTCCCCTCCCAATCCAGCTGGCGCCCGCTCCTCCGCAGCTCCCCTCGCAGCCCCTAGGGAGGGTTGGGGAGGGGGCGCAGGGCCCTCGGGGCCGCCCTTCCTCCTCGCCAGGGGAGGGTGGGGGTGGCGCTGGGGGTAGTACGGGCGGAAGAAGGCCCCTGGCCCAGCGGCCGATAAGCATCTCTCCCCCTCCCCCCACTCCGGGCATCCACGTGCTTCACATTCTTGGACGTCTGGGAGCGGGTGGAGGCGTGAGAGGCGAGATTGGTGGGGGACAGACGGGGAACCACATCCTGTGTACCCCTTGTCCTCTAGTGCCCTGAAGCAGGGCTCGGGGAGGGAGAGGCAAGGTCCCCACGGCCCTGCAGGATCCAGGTCTCCTCCCCCAGCCAACCTGCTGTCTCTTCCCACCTTTGGTGGAGGTGGCAGGAGAAAGTGAGAACTTGGTGGTTGAGAGTGCTGGAGGGCTCCTGTCACCAGACAACCTCCACACACCAAGGGGTTCCTTCCAACGCAGTGGTAGACAGGGTCAAGTCACCACCCCTGGCCTCCAGGTCCTTCCTGTGCCTCAGAACAACCTCCACACCCACCATTCCCAGCCCACAGCCTTGGGGGTGAGCCCACTGGCACCCCACTGGCATATGCACATCTACATGCAGACTACAGGAACTGGGAAGCCCAGGCCTCTCACTCTCCTCCAACCCAGACAGGCCGTAGGGAACAAGGCTCCACTTCCCCATTGCCTGTGGGCTCCACTCTGCTTCTCCAGCTCCAGTTTGGGGCCAGGAAGAGCTGAGCTGCCCTGACCAGCAAAGGAAGAGTCAGGGCTAGAGCCCAAGGTCTCAGATCCCAGCTTCCTCCCAGTCCTCTGGCAAAGGTGGCCAAGGTGGTGGAGGGGGTGACCCTGGCAGCTGTGCCCCAATTATCCCACTTTGGGGGGACACCTTCCTCCAGCTCTGGGAGGATAGAAGAATGGTCCTGGTGTCACACCTCTCACCTCTCCCTTTTTGCCAAAGTCAACCGATGCTCACACCCCGTCTCACCCCATCTCCCAACATCTCCCACCGTCTGCAGCCCACAGCCTCCCAGCCGATCTGCCCCAGAGGCAAAGGTCGGAGGCTGGACAATAGGAAAGGCTGGGGGTGAGGTGGCTCTGAGAGGGGCAGAGGTGGGGTGTCTCTCCACCTCAGGTCTGTCTTCCTAGAGTAAAGGGGGTGGGAGTTGCCCTTCAACCTTCTCCAATCTTCCTTGCCCCCAGAGACCCACTCCACTCCTGCTCCCTGGCAGGCCGGGGGGAGGCAGCCAGTCAGGGAGGGTGGCAGAAGCTCCAGAGAGGAGCTGAGCAGGTAGAGGAAGAAACTCGAGCTGGTAACAATAACCCCCTAGGGCAGCTCTCTCGAACTCAGATACACCACCTCCCAGCTGGAATGAACACGTCCAGGTGTGCACCCCAGGCGCTCACCGCTGGTGCCCAGAGCCCCTCTTGCAGAGGAGCTGGAACCCAGACAGGGGACAGCGAGGAACGAAGGTGAGCAGGCTGCCAGAACCCCAGGGTTCTCATCAGCGCCCCTCTTAGAAAGGGATAGCCCAGTGCCTGCCCCTATCCCCAAGTGAAAACAAGGTAACAAAAGGACGTGGCTTGGTTGGGAGGGGATGCATCCTCATTTCCAGAGTAGCCTCAGACCCACAAAAAAGAAACTCATGCCCCAGAGATCAAACCAGATTAGGATTAGGGGGAGTGGGATTTCTCCCACCAGAACAGCTTCTCCCCTCCATTCCCAGGGCAGAAGCCTCAAAAATGCCAGCCAGTGTCTAGGGCCAGGACAACCCTCAGATGGACGTGCCCCTCCCCAAGATGAAAGGGTTGGTTAGGATGGCAGACGGGTGTCTGATGAAGTTGCCCCTTCCTGCCACACCCCACTGCCAACACCAAAGACACGGAGCGCTCCCCTGACACCGACTCTAATAACACAAGGGGAAGGGCTGGGGGCAGCAGCTGTCGCACAGGAGGAGGTCTCCCCCAGGCTTTGGCAGGGGTGGGGTCAGGGGAAGAGGCCCCTCCTCCTCGGGCAGACAAGCCCGCAGATAGGACCTTTACCCTACCCTCCAGGGTGGCAGAAAGGACCCCTCTCCTGTGAAACTACAGGATACCAAGCACGAAGATATAAACTGGAGGCAAAAGGCTTCATTTCCCCTGCAAGCCGTAGAAGGAGAGGAGAACAAATGTTTCCTGAAGGGAGGAACACCCAAAGTTCCTCAGTCCTAATATAACACAAACAGTGCCCAGGGTTACTCGGGGCAGTCCAATTGTCCAGCAAGGGCACCCGAGTTTCAGCCAGATAGACGAGGGAAAGTGAAGGGTAGAGACAAGACCCCCGCCACGCCCCCAGACCCGCATCCCACGGTAGAAGGGGAAGCCCCACCGCCCACCCCCACCCCCAGCTCCCACAACAGGAGAGGGGAGGCCGGTACCTACAGTGGTTTGAGCCATTCCAAAGCGGAGTCCGGAGCGGGGTGGAGTAGGGACCGGGGGCGGGGAGCCCCTTCTCTGGGAGCAAACAAGCCCGATTCTGGTTATAAAAATCCACCACTAGGAAGGGATTGGGGGTGGGGGTAAGGCCCCCCACTTCTACACTCTCGTACATCTTCCCCGCGGAGATAAGAGGTCCGGGCGGGGACGTCCTGCACGACGCCTCCCTCACTCAGGCGGCGGCGCCATCCGAAAGAAGCTGGGGGCGAGGGGCACGTGCCCTCGCCCCGACTGGCGACCCGAGCAGGGAGCAGCCCTCTGCCCGAAGTCCAGCGTCTAAGTCGGCCGGCCGCTCCGCCAGCGCCAGGTGAAAAGCGGGGAAGTTGTGTGTGCCGGGAGCGGGGTCCCTCGGCTCCCCCCGGGAACGCCCGGCCGAGGCCCGGGAACTCAGCCGCTTCACCTCGAGGGGGCTCCCGTCTCGTGTCTCATGGTGTCCAAGGCAGAGTTCGCGGCTCCCCAAGTGCGCCGGCCGGGGGCGGGATCGGCGCGGGGCAGGGGGGTCACCGAGCACTTCCTCCTCCCCGCCGGGGCTCCCTGGCTTCTCCGGGCGAGGATTCCGGGTGGGGGTGGGGAAGGCGCGGCTCCGCCTCCGCCAGGCCCGGGGCGGCCGGCCGTCGCTCGGTCTCCGGCGCGCACCGCCGAGGCCCCCCGGCCCGCGCGCCCCCTCCCCTGCGGCCCTACCCCCTTTCCTCCGCCCCGTCCCGTCCAGGCACCGCCCCTGGCTTAACCCTTTCCCGGCGGGTCTGACCGCAGTGGGCGAAAAGCAGGGAACTGAGAGCGAGAGGCGGGATGAGGATAGGCGAGTGGGGGGAGCCTGGGAAGGGGGAGGAGAGAAGAGGGGACGGAAGCGGGGAAAGGCTCCAGAGGAGGAGTACGCGGAGTACAGACGAAGGACGGGTACGGGGAGAGGAGGGGGCTGCGCGCGGAGGCGAGGACGGAAGAGGGGCGGGCGTCTCCCCCACCCTAGTTCCGGCGTGGTTTGGTCCCCCGTGGTTTGGTCAGTCCTTGGCCCGGCGATACCACGGCGGGGAAGGTGGTGGGGCGGAGAGGAGGGGGGTGGTCCCGGTGTCCTCCCCCTAACACACCCCCCACCCAGCCCCGGCCTCATTTGCCTAATGCAATGCGGCTGAACTCTCGCTGAACTCGCCTGGCGGCGCCTCACCTCCGGGTGACCCACCCACCGCTGCCCGTGACATCACCCGCTCGCCAGCCCGCCCGCGGAGCTCGCCCGCCGGCCCCCTGCCCGACTGAGCCGGGCAAGCTCCCCCGGGGACGCGGAGAGCGGCCGCAGGAGGCGAAGGGCCGCGGTGCGTGTGGCCAAGGGTTAGCGCCACGAATGTGGCGTGCCGGGTGTCCCGGGTGTGACATTGTGCAGCTCGGGCGCTGTGTCGGAATGAGACACCCGGCTTGTGTCATTGTCTGTGACATCATGTGTGACTCCGGCCGCCCGCCCACCCGCCGCCGGAACCCGACGCGGCAGCGCGGGTGCTCTGGCACAAACGCGCGCAGAGGGGGCTCCCCTCCCCACGCTCTGCGTGCTTCCGGCCAGCAAAGCCCCGCCCAGGGTGTCTCCCGGCCGCGGGAACAGGATCGACCCCCCACCGCACAGCCCAGCCCTGGAGAGAGAAAAGGAGGAGCTGGTGCCTTCCAGCTGACCACTTCCTCCCCGAAGCCCTCTTTCATTGGAAGAAAGGTTTAGGTTGGATAGGTCCATTAAAGAGGGGATGCCCCCAGAGGAGAGGGTATCCTATTACTCCCTCTGACCCTGCTGCGCAGCTCCCGCCCTCTAAAAAAGCGATGGGAATTCACATGCTTCCCAAGGATATTCTTCTAGAAGCTAGGCTGTTTACCTACGTTGTCATTTAATCCTCACAGCAACTCCAAGAGATAAGTGGGCATTATTCGTATTTTACAAATAAATAGGATGAGGTTTCAGCAACGCTAGATGGGTTGTCCAAGATCACACTACTAATTAAGGGTGAAGTGAGCATTTGAATTTTCTGTAGCCAAAGCCCATATTCCCACCATGCCAGGCAGATTCAAGAAAAACTATTTTCTGAGCACCTCCAACAGAGATACCCTGGTGAGCCTGCCCTTGCAGACCATATGGAGCAACAGCCATTAAGCAAATAATCACAAATATATATAATTGCAAACTCAGATAATTGGTATTATGACACAAGTATAGTGTGCTTTGAAGGAGAATTAATGTAGGTACCTAATTTAGGTTGAAGGGTCTGGGAAGACCTCAAAGTAGAGACGTAAAGAAAGAGGAGAAGTTTGGAAATTAGACAGAGTAGGACGGATTGCAGTTTCAGCAAGAGGAAGACCCTATGCAAAGGTCCTGGGGTTGCAGAAGCGTGTGAGTTCATCCAAGGAACTGACAGAGGACTAGGGTGAATGGAGTATAAAACTCAAGAGGAAAAGGGGCACAAGACCAGACTGGAGACATGGGCTGAGGCCAGACCAGGGGGGCTTGTTGGCCTCAATAAAACTGGATTTTACCCTAAATGCAAGGAGAAGCCACAGAAAGGTTCTAAGCAGAGCACAGGCAAGATCTGACTTACAGTGTTGTAAGATCTTTCTGTCAGCTGTGTAAAGAATGGATTGTAAGAAGGCAAGAGAGACCACTTGGAAGTTTCTGCACCAGGGGCCGGCTGGGTGGCGCAGCAGTTAAGTTTGCACCTTCCGCTTCTCGGTGGCCTGGGGTTTGCCAGTTCAGATCCCGGTGCGGACCTGGCACCGCTTGGCAAAAAGCCATGCTGTGGTAGGCGTCCCATATATAAAGTAGAGGAAGATGGGCACGGATATTAGCCCAGGGCCAGTCTTCCTCAGCAAAAAGAGGAGGATTGGCAGTAGTTAGCTTCATTAGCAGAAGATTAGCTCAGGGCTAATCTTCCGCAAGAAAAAAAGAAGAAGAAGAAGTTACTGCACCAGTCCAGCCGGCACACGATGGTAGCGCAGCCTAGGAAATGCAGTGGTGATAGACAGAGGAAGGTGGATTCACAAGACATTTTGAAAGTAGAATCAAAGGAGGGGGAGTGGGAGGTAGCAAAGAGGAGTCTGGTACGTAGCTTGTGCAACAGCAAAGTTCCTGAGACTTCAAAGTAGAGAAGTTTCCTGAGCTGGTGGACAGGTGGTTGTGGGGCTCCAAAGTGAGGTCTCCCCTGAGTGAGGTCTAGGCTGCAGGTGGAAGGCTGGGGTCTGGGGCACAGACACAGGCCTTGGCAGTGCATAAGACTGCTGGGGAAGAGGGCAGACTGCTTCCATGGCCCTGGTCTCTGTCCTGCCAAATGATGTAGCCCCTGGGTACCAGTTATGTGGGAGGCTCTGTGTTCACAGCTTCCAGGTACTAAGGGATCTGCGGTGTCCCTGCCATCAAAGACCTGGTGATCAGGAAGGATTACAGATGATTACAGCTCATGGCAGGAACTAGGTGGGGAGAAGTCACTGCGTGGTGGAAAGATGAATGTTGTCTAAGAGAAAAAATAAGGACCCACAGGCATTCAAAGGAGGGAGGGAGAGTGTGGCAAGGAAGGGGGAACATCTGTGAAGGTTTCTGGGAAGAGATGGCATTTAAGATGTTCCTTAAAGGATGGATAGGATTTCCGGAGCTGAAGAAAGGGACAAGTCGGGGTGAGATGCCTGCTCTGAGCAACAGCAAGGTTGTGAGGCAGGTCAGAGCAGAACAGTGTCCTGGGGCAGTGGGAGAAGAGTGAAAAAGGAAGACTCTAGCCGGCCACTGGGGGTTGGAGGACTCGGGTAGCCACTGTTTGGAGGCCTGAGGCCCTGTCCTCCTCTGCTGCATCCCCCACAGCTCCACCAGGGCTGTGTGCTGAGCAGGTGTGGGCTGAACCAAACTGGCCACCACTTGTGCTAGGCAGGACTTCCTCCTGTCCCTAACCCCATCTGGAGGGGACAACAGGAAATCAGGAGGCTGGAGCCAGACGGACTTCAGGTCCCAGTATAGGTGGCCATCCCCCAAGACAATGCTTACTCCACCTGCCCCTGGTCATCACTGCTCTCGCAGAGTACTTGAAGCTCACCCAGGGCCTCACCAGCAAGCAGGTCACTGTGGCCTCATAGCAAGTTGCCCAGCCAGGGACCGATTAGGAGTCTTGCTTTAAAGAAGAGGAAACAGACTCAGAGGTTGGGTGACCTGCTGAAGGCCACACAGGAAGAGCTGTCCTTTTAAGACTTCTGCCCACGGGGGGCCTTAGTCTGAGGGCTGGCTGAGGTTCCTGGCAACCCAGATGTAAAACAGGGAGGGGAAGGCCTCTATTTCTGATCTAGCCAGGGCTGAGGGCCTCCAGTCTACCGTGGAGACCCAGCTCCACTGGCTGTGCCCGGACTCCATGGAGGGAGAGGAGGAGGAAGGCGGTGTGGGCACCGCCCCAAAGTAATTTGGAAAAGGGAAACACTTCCTCTTTCCACAGATGCTAAACCCCTAAAGAGTCGTCAGGGCCTGCACTGGCACATCCCCATGGGCACACGGCCCCTGGCATGGGGTGGACACAATGTGTCAGGTCCTGGCCAACCTAAGAGGACAGGCTTCCTTCCTTCCTCTCCCCCAGCCCATCCTGGGATCCTGCCTGAGGGGCACTGTGCATTATCAATGCTATGAGATAAAAGGTGAGGGGGCCCCATTTTCATCAAAACCCCATACTAAAGTCTTCTGGCTGACTCTGCATTTTAGATCTCAGGAAAGGCACTGCTAGTAGCACCCCCTTCCCCTAGGCTGTCCCTCCTATAGTCCAGGGAAGGAGTGGGCAGGAGGGAGGGAAGACACAGACTACCAAGGGGAAGGAGTGGCAGAGGAGAAGAGAAAGGCACACCCCCAGCTCTGTCTCCACAGGCTTCCCAGACCCTAGGCCCATTCCCCACACACAGCAATTATGTGGACGGAAAGGAAAAGCCTGGAGCCAGTCTTTTGGGGCTCCTATCCCCGGCTCCTCTACTGATTGCTTCCAACTTTCCTGCCCCCACCCCACACATTGAAACAAAGTAAGAATAAGAACTATGGCTTTTACACTCTGTTCCTACAGTGTCTGTCTGAAGATGCGGGGAGGGTGCCCGCTGAGCTCTGCAAACTCCCCAGGCAGCAGTGGGCAGATTCGGGGGTGGGGATGGGTGTGAACAGACTGTTTCCCCAGCTTCCAGGACAGGATGGAGATATGGCCCAGGCCTCTTATCACTCTCCCTCCAGTCTTCAGGATCCAAAACAGAGAAGAGGGGGAATTGGGGGGGGGGGGGGGGTGGCTTCCCTATGCACCTACTGGGGCAAGGAGGAGGTCCTAAAGGAGAAGCAGGGCCTCAGCCATGGAGAAGGGGGTTTCAGCATTGGCACTGACAGCTCCCAAGGCTCCTCGCACCCAGGAGTGCTCCCCACAAGACCCTCCCACAGCTGCCTATCTGGATGGTGGAAAATAGCCCAGCTTTATACTTAACCCAGTCACTTAACATCCACCAGTGCTGTTCCCTCATGTGTAAATGAGGATAATGCCCCACCCAGGATTGCAGGGATTAAGATTGGTAAAATAGATCCGGGCACACATTAGGCACTCCACAGATGTTAGCATCCCCTTCTTTCCAACTCTGACCCAGAAAGGGCCTGGGTCCCTCTTCAGTGTCGTAATAGCCACTTCCGCAGCAGTGACACAGCGATGATCACATGCAAGTCGCAGAGCTGAGCACATTACGTTGATGTCTTGCCTAATCTCAGCCCTTTGAGGGAGGTTCTGGTAATATCCCTGCTTTACCGATGAGGAAATATGCTCAGAGAGGGTACTGCACGCAGTAAGTGGCAAAGCCAGAACCCAAGGTACACTGCCTACTCCACAGCCGCCCTTGGAGTTCCCAGGGTGAGTAACCAAAAAGGCAGGTTACTTTCCCCTCCAGCCTAGACCAGTGATCCTCCCCTCCCCAAACCCCTCCCTTTAAACACTCTACGCCCTAAGTCACTGCCCCCTCCAGCACACAAACTAACTGACACCCCCCTCCCTGACTCCAGATTTGATTCTCCCAAGACACTCAACTCTCTGACCCTCTCACCAAATACACACCAGCCATTAACCCCCTTTCCAACACACACACAACCCTGACCCCCCCTCCCAAAACACACACAACCCTGACCCTCCCCACAATGCACACAGAATTTCAACCCTCCACAGTAAACAGCAGTCCTCAGAGACCAAGCCCCAGGGGCCTGTTTGGGGGTGGGGGATCCAGTACCATCTCTGGGGCCTCCCACTCTGGCTCCCTGAGAGACTATAGCAGGACAAATACCCACCCCTCCCCACAGTGACCTGGAGAATATTTCTGTCGTTCCAGGGTCTCTGAAAGGTACACTTAAGATATCCAAAGTCCAGCCTCCTTCCAACTTAAGACAGAGATGGGAGGGTGAGGGGGGCCATCTGAATGCCTTTGTTGGTGGGAAGTGGGAAGTGGGAGGAGGGAGCCTTATCAGCGAGGTTTCCTACAAAAAAGGTGGCAGAGGACCAGAGCATATCATTGCTCCCTGCAGGAATGGGGGCCACCGATGTCGACCTTTTCCGGGAACTGCCTGACCCCCAACACCAGACTAAGGCGAAGGGAGCAGGGAAGGTGAAGCTGCCTCTATCTCTGAGTGTGAATTCTGATCTGTCATGCTTCACTACACGGAGCTGAGAGCTTGGGTCACCAGGCCCCTCAGCCGTGCACGAGAAGGAGGGAGATACCTGGCTCCCTCAGGCCGCAGCCACACCTCTGGTCCCAGAGAAGGGGAAGGTCAAGGAGAGGCTCAGAAGCCGGGGGTCTGAGTAGGAAGAGAAATTGTTATTGTTTACTAGGAAGGAGGAGGGGCAGGGAAACCCACAGGCTCACAGAGGGAGGGGGCAGGAAGGGGCATTGCCTAACCTGGGTGGAGAAAGCCAGAGAAGGCTCCACTTGCCTGAAATGTGGGCACCCCACCCTAGGGGGAGAAGGTTACCAGGGTGGGAAGCGGGGGACCCGGAAGCCCTCCCCACCCACCTCTAAGAAAGAGGAAGAAGCTTGCAACATTCAGAGGAGGGCAAAGTATTCACTCATCTGGCACAGGACAGGGCAAGGACAGGCGCCAGGCCCCTCCAAACCTCTATGAGTCGAGGCCCAGGTGGGCAGATTTTCTACGTCTCCGTTCCCATCACCTGGGCAAGAATAAGTTGTCCACAGGCACCAGGTTACGGGCCTCTGACTTCTCCCTCCCTAAAAATCCCACCCTGGTAGGAAGCAGATGTTCCAGTTACCCAAGCTGAGGATATGACCCCCAGTCCCTGTAGACGCAGTACCCACTCCACAGATATTAGGAAGCACGGACACACCCACCCATTCCCTAGCAACCTTGAACCCAGAGACTGGCCTCCCCCATCACCTAGCACAGCCTGGAAGATTGGACTAGAATCGGGGTTCCCCAACTCCCAGGTCACTATGCTGTCCACCTCACACTCCTATGTAAGGAGGACAGAAGACGGCGTGGGAACAGAAGGTAGAGGTGTAAGAAGGGGTGTCAGTGGGAACTGAGGCAGTATCTGTCTGCCCTCTGGCCCCAGGGCATAAAGGACGGGGCCTAAAGGAGTACAGACATAGAGCCCCTGCTCCCAGCGGCTGATGGGGCCTGGGAAGGAGGGGGCCACCGCGGAGCCACAGGAGGCGATCCAGGAAGCAGTGGTGGCGGTGGGCAGACAGCCAGTGCGGGCAGTGAGGCACCCAGCCAGGGCCTGCCCCAGGGACAAAGAGACTCCCTGGCTCCAGGGAGAGTGCACTGCCCCCACACTGAGAAGGGGGCACTGACCCAGTCGAGCCAGGCGCACAGGGCAGTGGTGCCAGGCAGCTTGCCAGTGGTCATGGGAGGGACGGTGGGTGCCCAGGGCAGGGTGTTCAGTCCATGCCCGCTAGGAGAGGTGGGACACGTTTCCCAGGTCAGCAGCTGACCAGCCAGCCAGCCCGTTCTGCTGCTTCCACCCCCTCCCACCCAGGCCAGGCCTCTGCTCTCTCCTCCCCCCAGCCCTGGCCTGGCGCCCAGCTGGGCCCTGGGGGCCAGAGTTACTGTAAGCGGCCTGGCAGGCCCAAGGCCTGGACTCTGCCAGCTGGCCATAGCCGCCACCACCTCCCACTACCTGGCTCGGCCAGCCAAGGAAGGGTACTGAGACCCCCGCGCGCAGCCAACAGGCGACCCCTGTGGCAGAGGGCGGAGGCAGACAGAAAACACAGGCCCTGCCAAGAGCATGAATGCGTCCACAGCCAGAGTCCGGGCTGAGCACCCCCTCCTGGGACACTTGCCCTATCCACCAGGCTACCCATGGGTCCCTCCTTCTCACCCTCCCCACAAAGGGAAGCACAACCTAGCATGGCCAGGGTGGAGCTGGCAGGAAGAGGGGGGGTTCCAGCTGGCCTGCCCCTGTCTACTCCTTCAAGCTCTTTCCCTCAGACGCACTGGAGGGGGTGGGCTGGAGGTGGGGGGCCACTCTCCGTAGAGCTGCCATTTCCACCAAATGTCGAGAGGTTTGTTTACCCGCCTCCGACCTCTGTGTCCAGTCCCTAGAGCTATTTATAAGGCCCTCAACAACAGAACACAGGAGAGGGCCCGAGGGCACTGTGTAACAGCACTGTTTCATCTCTCCCTCTGCCACCCCCAACATCAAACACAACCACTGTGATCCGCCTATAAGCCATGGCCTCTCATCCTTGAGCCCCCCACATGATGGTCCCCCACTTCTGGAGAACACCTCAACACTACAGCGAAACAGGTGTGCCCAGAAGCCAAGCCCTGAGGCCTGCCGCCCTCCACAGCCCCCACCCACCAAACCTCCCACCACCCCACTTACTGGCTGGGGATGGCGTGCTATAGCCGCTAACTGGAAGCTGGTGCTGGAGAGTGGTCAGAGCGCCTGGCGGGGAGAGTCCACCCAGCATAGGGGGGAAGAAGAAGGCGTAGGGGGGCACCGGGTACCCATTGAGGTGCCCTCCCCCAGGTGTTGGGCAGGAGCTGCTGTTGCTGGCCATGCCAAGCAGCCACAGTCAGAAGGGCAAGCAGACAGTCTGGCAGAGGGCTCTGGCGGGCTTCAGGCCGCCCCTCCTCGGAGCATGGGGCCTGGGCCCAGAGGGGGTTTGGGTGGTCAGCCCACCCCCCCTTCTGTCCTGGAGCTGCTGTCCAAGGCCAGCAGGCTAATCTCCGCCTTCTGGAGCCCCCACTCTAGCTGGGGGCCGGGTGGGTTGGGGGATGTCCCAAGAGCTGATCCTTTGGTCAAGCAGTTCTGTGAGCTGGCACTTTCCTGGGAAGGTCCAGAGCTGGCCTTCAGGACGCCGAAAAGGATGCCTCTCCTAGGTGGGCCCCGGCTAGGCGGCTGGGGGGGCCATGTCCTGTGATGCTGCAGAAAGAAGAAAGACAGGTGAGTGGGCACTGAGGAGCAGGCACACAGGCATTCCCCATGGAGCTCCCCAACCTGGGCGGCCGGAGATTTTCCTGTGGCACCCGGCTGAGCAGACAGCTGGCACCATGCCTGGCTGGCAGAGACAGCCTGGGAGCAGGGCCCAGACACTGCTGGGGGTAGCAGGATAGCACAGCCAGGCTAGGGAGACGGAGACAGAGGCCAGAGCCATGGAGGGTCTCTCACCCACAATCCTGAGGGGCAAGGGTCCAGGGTGCCACCCCAGAGGATCCCTGCAGCAGAGGCAGGCAGCTGGCCGTCCTTCCCCCAGTGAGGGTTACCTGAGGTCAAGAGCGGAGAATGTGTGCTTGAGGGGAGGGGGGGAGGAAAAGCTGCTTCCCTAAAGCATTGGTACTTCTCAGAAAAATGACTCCTAAGCCAGGGGGCCCTTCTCACACCACTTCCCCCCCAAATCAAGCCCCAGCACCCCAGATGGGTTTGTCCCACAGGCCCAGGGAGGAGGCCCATTGACCTACAGACAAATAGGGAAATGGGAACCAAGGACTCCTAGGTATCACCTCCAATGCCCAACAGCACGATGGGCTGAGGGCAGGCAGTGTGTCAGGAGGGCAGGGACTGCCCCGGCCGGAAGCCCCCTACTCACAGGCAATGAAGGGGTGAGGGAGACTGATCTCAGAGTTCACCCACACACCCTGTCTGCAGAAGCCACATCCCTGGAGGGGGTGGGAGGTGGGCTGAAGATGAAAGGCCAGGTGCACCCCCACCGGTGGGTACACAGATCCACACCCTGTTTGAACAGCTGGGACCAGAGGACACGAACAGATAACACCCTGGGATAGAGAGAGACAGAGATGAACCCGGAGATCCCACGACACAGTGAGACAGACAGGCAGCAACAAGAATAAAGAGACGGAAAAAGAGAAGCAGATCCACAAGAGGATGCTTCACGTCCACTTGGGCTATAGGAGTTTATACATACATAAATACATATGCACGTATTTATATATGGATATGTTTGTACACATATATATGACACATATATCTATAAGAAAAACAAAAGAAGAGAAACAGACAAAAAGAAACACAGCCAATCAAAACCACAATGAGATACCACTTCACATCCACTATGATGGCTGTATTCAAAAAGTCTGATAAGGGGGCTGGCCCTGTGGCCTAATGGTTGAGTTTGGCATGCTCTGCTTCAGCAGCCTGGGTTCATGGGTTTGGATCCCAGGTGTGGACCTACACCACTTGTCAGTCATGCTGTGGTGGCAACCCACACACAAAATAGATGAACACTGCCACAGATGTTAGCTCAGCAACAATCTTCCTCAAGCAAAAAGGAAGATTGGCAACAGATGTTAGCTCAGCCACAATCTTCCTCAGCAAAAATAAAAAAGTCTGATAATAACAAATGTTGGCAAGAATGTAGAGAAACTGGAACCCTCATACATTGCTGGTGGGAATGTAAAATAGTATAGCAACTTTGGAAAATAGTCAGGCAGTTCCTCAAAAGGTTAAATACAAAGTAATCATATAACCCAGCAATGCCACTCCTAGGTATCTACCCAACAGATATGAAAACACACGTCTACACAAAAACTTGTACATGGATGTTCATACCAGCATTATTCATAATGGCCAAAAAGTGGACCCAAATGTCCATCAACTGAGGAATGGATAAATAAAATGCTGTCTAGCCAAGCAATGGAATATTATTCTGCCATAAAAAGGAATGAAATACTGACATACATTACAACATGGATAAACTTTGAAAACATTATGCTAGTTCTAAAAGACCACATATTGTATGATTCCATTTATATGAAACATCCAGAAAAGGCAAATCTATAAAGACAGAAAGTAGATTGTGGTTACCAGGGGCTGGGGCGTGGGTTTGAAGGAAATGGGAAGTGACTGCTGATGGGTATGGGGGCTTGTTTTGGAGTGATGAAAATTTTCTAAAATTGACTGTGGTGATAGTTGCACAACTCTGTGAATATACTAAAACGATTGAATGGTACATTCTAATGGGTGAATTTTATGGTATATTAATTACATCTCAATAAAGCTGTAAAAAAGAAGAAGAAAGAAAGGAAGAGAGGAAGGAAAGAGAAAAGAAAAGAAACACAGACCCAAAATAAGAACTACCTCCATTTCCAACCCCTTCTCCCCCAAGCTCAGGCCAGACTAGGTTCCAAGCTCCAGGCTCCAGGCTCAGACCTGGAGTCCAGGGGATGCGCACATGGCCAGCATTTGGCTGAGGACAATGCCTGGGACGGGGGAGTTCCTGCCAAGGCCACTCTGAGGAGGCCAGGACTTCTGGGCCCAGCTGGGCCAGGCTGAGGGAGGGAGAGGTGGGAGACAGGTACTTGCTAGGGAGGGGCAGCTTTGCCAGGAGGGAAATCTGGACCTTATTAATGACCATGATTTTTACTGTTACTAATTACGACAGCCACAGGGCCTTTCTCCTTACTTCTGAACGAGGTGCCCCCTTCTCTCCCCAGGCTCCTCCCAGGCTGAGAGGGCTGATGTCAGAGGAACAGGGGCCCCACCCATCAGGCCAGCTGCCGTCCTGGCCCCCCCACACCCCTGTGGGGCCCCACACAATGGGAACTCAAGCTGGGGAGCTAGGCAAGGGAAGGAGGAGTTGGCTGAGCCTCAGCAGCATGACAATCAGACCCTCACACACACACACACACCACACACTTACACAAACTCCTGGACACAGGTCTACGCAAAGTGTCCGGGTGGGTAAGAACACGCTTGCGTGCCCCAGCCTGTGTGTGTGTGCGGGCACGCACGTGAGGAGAGGGAACCTGGAGATACCATCTCTCCACACCTGGGCTCCGCCACACAGCGCGTGGTTCAGGGCTTGCTTGCGTGCATGGCCCCAGGACACAGCTCCCCACAGACACCATCACAAGCCCACAGTTCTCCAAACTGCACATTCCCTGGCCCTCACACAGCCGGGCTGGCCTCTGAACCCACCTCCCTGCAGGCCCCTCAACACGCACTATAGGATCCACAAACACCCAAGAGGTGCTCCCTCTGAGAAACACTGAAGTGGATTCAAGTCCATACGGAGGCCTGCCTCCCCAAGGTGAGGCCCAGGAGGCTGAAGCCCGGAAAGCCATGCACTCCAGACCCCAAGCACCCTGACCCAGCTTTTGGGGGATCAGGAGAAGATTCAGTCAGGCCAGTCTGGACCCTCTGGAGCCCACCTTGCCTCCAGAGGAGAGAGAACTGCAGCCACCTTAATGCCTCAACTTTGCCCCAGAGGAGTTTGAAATCTCGGACCATACTTCAACCCCCTACAGATACACACCCAGGGAGAGGCTGGAAGGCCTCCCCCACCCCCATCAGAGCCTCATTAACTCAGCCTGCAAACTTTGGTGCAAAGTTACTCAGCTCCCTGGGGAGGGCCTTGAGCTGCGAGAGGGGGTAAAGGTCACAGAAATGGGCCAAGAGCCAGGCTGGCCAGGGAACAGGGATGGGCAAGGGTAGGGATGATGGAGGCGGGGCCAAAGAGTGTAGGCCCTGCCTCAGAAGGTCTCTCTGTAGCCATGAGACTTGGGCAGACGCTTGGGCCCAGGCCCCCTGTACCCAGGGGTGGAGACGATACCGTCAGAGAATCGAAACCAGCACCAAAGAAAGGGAAAACAAACTACCCACATCCAACCTCCACCCTATGCCCGCCACCTCCACTGCCCACAGGTTCCCTCCCTCGAGGGAGAGAAAACCACATGCCCACACCTCCACAACACTAAGCCCAGCCTCGGCACAGCAGAAAGAGGGCTGGGGGCTGGAGTGTCTGCCAGCAACCATGCACCCCTGCCCGCTGGGGCCTCCCTCACCCCAAAAAGGTGCCAGGATCCCTTCCCCAGTGTCAGACATCCCCAGCTGCCCATTCGTTATATCCCCCAGAGTCACACGCCTAGAGACAAATGCAAGAGCTGGCTGAGCCACAAAGATGGTAGAAAGAACCAGAGGTTTGAAGGGTCAAATCTCAGCTCTGCCACTCTGGGTGACCTTAGGCAAGTCACTTAACCTCTCTAAGCATCTGTTTACTCGCCTGTGAACTGCATACCTCAACAACTGGCTCTGTGATTTAAGAGATAAAAGTCCTGGAAAGCACCTAGTATAGCGCCTGACACAGAGGAGGTGCTGGGCAACTGGGTCCCCTCCCTCCCCCATACCTCTGAGCACCACCTGAGTGCCTCCCTGGGCAGTGTGTCTGCTCTCCCTTCCCGTTCCCCAACCAAGGCTAGCATCTGTTGACAGGGCTGGGCAGGAGAATTACCCATTTTCCAGGGTCTGCTTCCCCCCAGACTGAAGAGAGGGATGTGGGCAGAGGGGTATTTGGGGTGTGGGTAGAGGCCCGACCACAATCCTTTCCCAAATTCCCTTCTTTCATGTCACAAACCAAAAAAGGGAAACCTTTGGATTTGGGGAGGGGAAGAGAAATAGACCATTTCTTCCCCTATTCTCAGGGGAGAGGAGTCAGGGGTCCCCAAACCCAGCTGGCCCAGTCCCCCTTCTTCATCTACTTTCTCCTCTCTACTCCTCAGGCTCTCCCAAAACAATGGCTCCCAAGGTAGAAAAGTCAGGTGGTCCCAGGGGGGCTGAGAGGAGGGGACAGGGATTGGGGAGCTTAAAAGAAGGGGAGACAGGGGGTTTCCTAAGCATTCTAGACAGTCAATGAATCATATGCAAATAACACTCAAAGCTCAAGCTCAACTTGGGGGGTGGTGGGGGTGGGGATGGGGACTCCAGCCCTGGCAGAAACAGAGACCTGGCCCCTTTGGACCCCCTACCCCTGCTAGGAGCTGGCAGAGCAGGGCAAGGCAGGACAGGGCAGATTTCAAACCAGAACAGTGGGCTGGAACTATTTATAAACTTTCCAGGAAAACACACACATATACACACACACACACACACACACAAAGCCACAACCTCTCTCCTCCCCCACGCTCCTCAGATCTGCAGGCAGCGGTTGGGGAGCAGCAATGGCTACTACTCCCTTTTTTCCCTTTATCCAGGAGCCCCTCTGGCCAAGGTTCTCACCAGCTCCTCCCCGGCAAGGCCACAGTCCAGCTACTCTGGTCTCAGTTTACCGTTTGCTCACCAGGGTCTGGGTTGCAGAAAGCCTGGCCAGGCCAACCTCTCTTTGAAAGGGACCACCCCAGGACGGCCTGAGAAGGATCACGTGGGCAAGGCTGGGACAGATGGAGGTGCCTCTTCCCCACCAGCCCTGAGGACCCCAGGCCTGCCTCACTGGAGCTAGGCTTGTTTGAAAAACCTGTCCCAAGCATGTGTCAGCCCTGAGCACATCCTCAGGGGGGTAGGGGAAGGCTGAAGTCGAGCATCTTCCTCTGGATACTGCCACTGCCCACTGCCCACTGTCTCAAGCGCAGCACCTAGTCCCAGAAGAGTGGGTCTGATGTCTCCCGAACTTGTGCCCCACCTGGCCTAAGGTCCTGCTTCAGCTACGCAGGGCTGCCTGACCTTCACGTGCCACAATCTCAGCAGTGACTGAATACCAGGCAGAAAGGGCAACTGGACAAGCCCAAGCCCAGACAGGCCAGGTTCTGGGAGGAGGAAGCAGGGGTCTCTGCCAAGCAGGGCAGTGCCCCCAACTCCTGCACCCCCAAGGACCGCAACCCAGAGCCCCCTGGGAAACATGCTCAGGACCTCTGAAGTCCAGGGTGGCTAAGGGGCCCACCCAGAACCAGAGCTGAAGCCTCCCACCCAGTCTTCTTTCAAGCAGAGAGTAGGTGAAAGGGCAGGGGGCAGCCCAGGCCGCAAGGAGAGGGAGCAACCCACGGGGAAGGAAGAAAACAGGAAGAGGAAGAGATGAGCCTGCCCAGGCCACAGCCAGACCACAGGAGTGTGTGGACCATACAAAGGCAGCTCTGTCCTTGTGGGGGACCAAAGGGGCACAGACAAAAGGGGACCCCCCAGCCTGGAAACCACCGTCCTCATACCCAGCCTGGCACGGGGCTTTCCCCACCCTCACCTTGGCAGCTGCCCCCTCACCACTGTCTCCCCCTCCCCCATGCAGTGCAGGAAGCACAAGTCCCTCACAATGGGGGGGTCAGAGCACAGAGCAAGCGAGTGTGTGTGTGTGTGTGTGTGTGTATGTGTGTGTGTGTGTGTGTGTCTACAGCAATCCCCCCATCCCCTCAGCTCTGCCCCAACCCTGAGACTGCCAGATTCTAAATCCTAGGGCAGACAGACTGTCTGCAGGTCACAGTGCTACCAGCCCCCTCCCAGCATCTCTCCCTGGGGACCCAGGCTGCAGGGAAGCCGGGAATGGCCCCCCTGCTGCCTCAGGATATCCTTTTGGCTCTGACCCCAGACCAGGCCTGAGTCAGACTGTGCCCTGCCCCATACTCCCTCATCCCTCGACCCCCCAGGAATTTCCTACTCCATACCCGCCTATTCAGTTGGGGCTAGAACTAGGGGCAATCTCTTCCCCTCTCCATCCTCAGCTGAACAGGGAAGCCCACAAGGGGGTGGGCAAAATGGGTCACAAAGTCCTATGGCCTGCCCCTTAAAGTACAGGCCTGCGGGATCAAGGAGAAGCTGCTGCAGGCTGTGTGTGTATGGGAAAGGACACTCTGCAGACCACGACCCTCCCACCCCCAAAAACATACACAACTGGGGATCCTGTCCCAAGCCCCTCCCTACTCCAGCCTGGATCCCAAGAAGCCACAGAAATGCCCTGGGAAAGGTAGTTTCCATGAGAACACAGGATGGGAGAAGGCTCAAAAAGTAAAAGGAACTAGAGAGCAGAGGTTCCAGGCACCGGCATCTTCACGAGGCAGCAGGACCCAGGCCAGAGGGGACAGGGTCTGCACAATCAATCAGACTCACACAGTCGGCCACAGTCAAGCACAGCCAGACGCGGTCACAGTCTCCCCAATGCTGGGTCTGCGTAGGTGGCTGTGACTCCTTCCCACAGACAGAAGTCTGGGGGGCCCTGGGGGATCTGGGGCATCGGAGACCACACACACTCAGCCTGAAACGGCCCCCTAGACAGGCCCCCCAAGACCCCCCCCAACTGTGGGCCTGGGGGGAGGAGCAGCTCCCTCCCCACAAGAACCAGGGTAGTGCCCACGGTGGCTATCTCCAAGGCAACCAACAACAAACATCCCGGGAACCACAGTGGGACAGGAAGTGACAGCCACGTGACAGGAAGACATTTTTTTCAGCGTTGGGGGGGTGATGAAGATTGTTAGCAGCCCCTGGGGAATCAGCTGTCCCCCTAAGTTTCCCTCACTTTGAGCTGGAGGGAAGGGGGGCTGGGAGGGTGGCCACTCCCCAGCGCAGTGTGCACAGTTGGTGGCAGGGTTGACAACCCTCCCTCCCTGCCTGCCACTCACAGTCTCCTCGTTGGTCACCCTCCCCTCCACTTCCTGCCGTGACTGGAGATCAGAGAACTCCCCACCGCAGCTTCCCCTTCTCAAGTCTCGATTCCTGGGCTGAAGGTTTCACTGGGGGTGAGGGACTGAAGGAAGGAGGGCTGGGGACCTGCGGTAGGACCCAGGGGACAGAAGCTCTGGGGTAGGGGCCCGAGGGAGCCACTCCAAGGTAGGTGTGTACACACAGGCACACAGCGAGTGGGTCACGGTGACACACCACCAGGCGCAGTGACACACCGAGACTGCCTGACCTCGGACAGCCGTGGGGGGAGGGGAGCAGAGCCATTGGATCCAGCCCTGGCGTGCCCCACTCCAGCCCTGTCTTGAGCCTCCGGGTTCATCTCAGGCGTCTACCGCCTCCAGGCAGGCGAGGTCGCAACTGTGCACAGCCTCCGCTGCCTCTCCCCCGCCTTTTATGCAGAGGAATCCCCCTCCCTGCTCCAAGGTGCCCGCCTAGATGAGGGCACCTTGGCTGGAGGTGGGGGGAATGGAACCTCCCTCCATCCCCCTCCCCTTCTCTGCAGATGTCCCAGACTATATTTAGCCCAAACCGGGCGGCCAGCCAGACCCAGACTCCCCACTGGCCCGGAGCTGAGCTCCCAGTTTTTATGCAATTAAAACATTAACAGAGAACCACCCCCAGCCACACACCCCCACGTCCCCCAGCCCTGCCAGAGCAGCAGAGCTCAGAAAACTTGAACAAGGGCAGCCCAGCTCTGCAACCAGTGATGGGGGTTGGGGGGGGTCACTGGGCAAAGAGCAATAAATTCATCCCCTTGCCCATCATCTCCTCGCCTCTACCCCCAGAGGCAGGACAGGGGCATCATCCATGAGATCAGGTTGACAGTTGGAGGGGGGCAGGCTTTCCTTGTTTCGCAGAAGGAAGAGAAAGGCATATCCAGTGGGTGAGGGGGTTGCCTGGTTGCAGAAATTCCACCTGTCATTTTGCAGCCCCCTCCCAGGCCAGCTCCAGTTACAGGGCTGGGGGCTGGCAACAGGTGCTGGCCAGGCTGGCAGCAGTCTAATCCCCCACCCACTCCCCAGGCTGAGAGTGGTGCCTGGAGGTCCCAGCAGGGGCCCTGGTGGACACGATGCTGGGTTGGAGGAGGAGGCATCGAAGCCAGGTGGGGGGTGGGGGGGTGTAAGACCTGGCCCCCTGGACACTACAATGTGTATTGGAGGGTCTGGGGAAGGCAGGGAAACCTTAGTTCCACTGCACCTATTTCATTTCCCCATGATGCCAGGCGGGAGGGCTAGAGTGTGGGAGGTCTGTCTGCCTGCCTCTTCCTCCTCCTCCTCTCCAAATTCCAGGAACAGGCAAGGGAGGCTCCAGTTGCGGAGAGAGAGGGAGAGCAAGCGGGCGGTCCCAGCTGGTGGGGGGCGGGGACTGGAGCGGGAGGCAAAATCCAGACGAAGCAAGAGACACCCACACCCGAGCCAGACTGGGGACAGACACACCGACGCTGACACATTCTCACACTCTGGGCCTGGTCCCCGCATGCCCGCCCAGACACCCTCAGCCAATCCTGCCAATCCCCAGAACACTCCCTGAACACACACAGAGATCCTGGCCCTCACCCCCACCCTGCATCCCCCTACAAACCGGGTGGGCTCCAGACAGCAGCCAGAGGGTGAGGACGGGAACAGAGGGAGGAAAGACAGCAGGCGTCAGAGAAGACGTGCAGCCAAAGCCCTGGGAGCTGGGGGTATCAGTTGCCACACTCCTTTCCCAAAACCCAGTAAGTCCAGACAACCCTCGTCATCTTGCCAAGGGCCCTGACAGCTTCCCACACTCCCAAAACCACCACCACCAGAAAGGGACGGGGGTGGGAGGTGCTGGGCAAGTGGGGAGTACCCCGTTTATTTGTCACAGGGATAGGATTACCTTCCCCAGATGCCCATCACCCCAGATCCAAGACAGTGCTCCTAAATAGACCCCACAGAGGCCCAAACACACTCAGCCGTCCAGCCCAGAGTAAGTCCTGCCCTGCCCTGCCCATGCCGCCCAGAGGACAGGGAACCGGGCATTGAGGTTTACATTTTGGGGCAGGCCTCACCCTCATGTCACACAGTTCTAAGGATGACTCCACCTAAGACTCTAGAGTCTGAGCAGGCGGGAAAGGTCTCAGAGGGCAGAGCCAGCTTCCAAGACCAAATGATTTAAGGGAAGGGGTGCTAATTAACTGGGGTCTGGGTCAATACCCCCAAAATGGACCTGAAGGGCTACTCAGACAACGTCCTCTCCCCCACACTAGACAGGGTGGCAGGAACCACGTCATGGCACAAGTGGGTGACTGTGCCCAGCGGGGGAGGCACGGGGGTGATCAAGATGGGGCTGCCCACAGCTAGCTTCCTGCCAGGCTGCCACATGGTTGGGAGTAGGAGGGGGATCAGAGAGGTGTCCCAGAGTGGAAGCAGGGGCATTTAAGGTCAGACTGAAGGGACAGAGATTTAGAGGCTATAGGGGGTGGGCAGGATTAAGCTATTCCAAGCCCAGAGTCTTCTCAGATCTGCCACTGCTTGTGCACTGCCCTCACCAGTCTGATGGGGAAACCCCGACAGCGACCACCTCATCCACACTCACTCACACCCTCAAAGTCCTTCCAAATCCAACATCCTCAGCTCCCAAGGGCCTATTTGAGTCTGACCCTAGTGACGGCTCTGTCCCAAGATGGACATGGTCCAGACTCCCAGGCAGAAGTGATGTCCTAGCCCCTCCCAATACACCAACACCCTTCACAGCCACAAACTCCCTGACTCCGCAACCACCCTCCTTCTTCCTCCAGCTCCAAATACTCTTTCTCTTGTTCCTTCCTCCAGACTCATCCCCACCTCCCCCCTCACAGGGGAAACCCCAAGCCTCCAAGCCACCCTACTCCAACCTGGGGCTTCCCTGGCCCAGCTGCCCCATCAAGCACAAGGCCCTGGTGGAGAGTTTGGGGCTTGAGCCCCAGTTTCCTAGCAGGACCTGATATCCTTACTGAACCACTTCTCCAGAACAACCCTGCCCTATGATGACTGCAGCCAGGGAAGAGGACAAGAGACATCTCTGAATCTCCTAACCAGGAAACTGGAGGAGGGATGGTGGTCAGCAGCAGAAGTGAGGGTTGGGGGCAAGCCGCACGGGGTGGGGAGGTGGGGGAGTGTTCTAGGGAGCAAGTCCCTCTGAACGTGTACACACACACATGTGCAGACAGCCAGCAGGCAAAGGACAATCTGGTTACTGAAGAGGGAGCCTGCACCAGGCAGGGGCCAAGGGTACTCGTCCATGCCAGCACATTGGGCATCCTATCCAAGACAGGATGGATCATGGAGAAGCCTCTAAGGTTGGAGGCTTTTCTTGTTTGATCTCCACAGGAGTTGGTCCTCATCCCCAGCCTAGTACACTGGGGGCCTATCCCCCTTCCCATGGAGCAGCCTGACAATAGGGCAGTGCCCAGAGAGGGGACATAGCCAAGCCAATTATCCAACACTCCCCTGAACATACACATCTGGCTAGCAGCTTTTGCGCCTCGTGGGTGGCACCAGGTCCTAGATACCCTCATCAGAGCAAAGACGACGACCAGTCTATTCCGTCCTCCCCTCAGCCCAAAAACCTTCCACAACCCCATGGTAGCACCAAACCCAGAGACATCCCTCCCCCTACTGCACTGGCTCCCGCACCCAATTCTGACGGCTCCCCTCACTCCACGGGGGACACCAGCTGAGCGGGCCCCGCCCCCCAGCCGACTGCCTCTGATGGGGGTGGGCCCGCGGGCTGATTCTCCCCAAACCACAGGGCGTCTCAGATAACAGGAGAGAAAGAAGGAGGGGGCTAGTCCGTTGGGCATCCGATCTCTCCCCAAACAGGTTTGAAAGTCTTTTTGTTTTGCTTGGTTTTGAAGAGAAAAGACAGAGAACAGGGGTTCCCAGCGGCGGTTCTGCTACAGCTCGGGCACCGGGGACACGCGCGGCAGACCGCCCCAGACGCCTCACGGCTGCGCGCGAAGACACGGGAGCAGACAGACACATAGACGGGGCACCCCCACCCTGGGCACGGCGGCGGCGGATTGGGAAGCCCAGGAATCCCCAGGTTCCCGTCGGAACCCGTCTGGCACCTGGTCCCCGCCCGCCGCTCCCCTCAACAGCAGGCCACGGGGCTCCGTTGCCTGCGGGAGCCAGGGGGGTCTCCAAAATCCCCGGGAGAGAGGTTACCTCGAAGTGGGGGGACGCAATCCGTCCGGGGCGCCCGCGGGCACGGCGTCTGCCCTAACCCTGCGCCTAACCTCTGCGCTCGCCGTCAGAGGTGCGGGGTCCCGGGAGAGGAGCAGTCCGGGGGGCCGCGGCTCAGGGGCGCGGGGCGAAGGCAGCGGCCATGGCGAGTCACGTGCGGAGGCTGAAACTTTACCCGGAGCCCCAGACTAGGGGGGCGGAGGGTACCGAGCAGTGGGGAGGCCCTCTCCCTCAGGCCCGCCTCCGTCCGCCCAACAACCAATCACCATCCAGGGGCGGGCCCACAGGATCACGCCCCCCGCCCCCCCGCCCTTATAGACCCAGGGAAGGGCGAGTCTTAAAGGTGCCGCGCCTAACGGAAGGCAGGACCGTGGGAATCTAGGAGAATCCCTCCCTCTGCCCCAAAAGAAGAGATTCAGAGCCAGGAGCGGGTGAAGATATGCGGAAAGAATGGCAAGAGGGCTCGGTGAAGAAAGGACTGCAGTGTGTGGCATCACACTCCCTTCCCCCCAACCACACACACCCACACTCACGGGGGCATGGATCACACACACAGCCCTCACACCTAAACCAAGAGAGGCGGCGGCATAGTATGGAAGTGAACACGGTGACTACGGACGGCCCTAGCTGTCAAGCCCCTGATTCCCATAATTATAATCTTGCTCCAGGGACCGGTTGGAGCCGAGAGCTGTGTGACCTTGAATAAGTCGCTTCCTTTTTCTCAATCTTAATTTTCTTATCTGCAAAAGAGGAGGGCAAGAGTAGACCTCCCGCAAGTACACCTCCTCTCCTCTTCCCCCAAACACCTCTCCATCTCGACTGGGTCACAAGAACTCTGGCCCAACCAAACCCTTCAGCGCCCCACAAGCACCCTTCCACCAAAAGGGCAGCGGCTCTTGGATCTTCCAAGAGCCAAGTAGGGGGCGCCCAGGAGCACCCCTCCATGCTAGAGGACTCTCAGACTCAAGCTTCTCCCTCCTGGCCCAGGCTGGAGGAGCCTGGAAAGCTTGCGTTCTTGTTCCAGTGGGGCAGATCTGAATCACTCTCCATCTGCAGAGACCCCAATCCCCAACACAGTCACGAGCCCCTCTCCAAGCCCCCCAGCCTGCTGCTCCGTTTGGGAGGATCGTGCCCCCACCTCCAGCAGTCTACTGGAGTGGGGGTGGGGCGAAAGCGGAATCACTAAAGAACAACCTCCCCTCCCCGTTCCCGTCAGAGAAGTGGCCACAAGTGCCCCCACAGGACTTCCCACTGGAAAGGGAAGTGCCACACTCCCAGGCCTCCATCCCAGTGAGGAGACTCAGCTTGATCCGGCTGGCAGAGCTCTCAAACCCACCGGTCCGACGACCCCGCTTTACAGACGAGGAACCAGAGACGAGGAGTGTACACAGACCGGGAGCGGACACTGGGTTTTGTCCACGGTCGCAGTGGTTACAAAGCCGGGTCTAGAATTGAGGTATCTGATTGTCTCTCTCCAGCTTTAGCCCCCTAGCCTTGGTATGGTAGGACAGGCCCGGTGGGGACGCTCTGCCCTGAGGTCAGGCGCAGGGGAAAGGTGCCTGGGCAGCGCCAAGCAGCGGTTACCCAGGCCCCTTCCCGCCTCCTGGGCTGGGCTGTCTCCCGCTCCCGTCTGGATTTCCGTCTGCCGGTGCGAACCGCCCGCCCAGCCCCTCCCGCCCCGTCCCGTCCAGATCCATCCGCAAACATGCGCTCAGCGGGCAGGAATGCGCCAATGGCTCCCAGATGTGGACGCCGACGCTTAACCCCTTCCCCTCCAGCACCCCCACCCCAAAGGCCTTCCAGCTTGAGCCTAGGCAGCAGCTGGGGACGGCGCCCTAGGGAGGGACCAGCCTGAGATGGGACCCAGCACCAGCCACCCCCAGCCTGCATAGGCTTCTCCTGGCCTAGATTCTACCAGTCTTCCTTCCAGCTGAGGCCAGAGGGGAAGGATCATGGACACAAAAATGCAAGTGTGCATAAACGTAGGTACGCTTCCTCCCACCAAGGGTGGCCTTCACATACACCTGCCAGCACGTGGGGTCAGATACACTCGTGCACATTGAGAGTCAGGTATGCAAATGCACTCCCAGAAAACCCATACATGCATAGCCATGTGCACATTCAGAGCACACATGTGTATGCCCCCACATGCACGCCCAGGATGTATGCACATCCATGGGCACATGGAACAAGCACATACAAGACAGGCATCTGTGCTAGCACAAGGGCATGAAGCAGAGGGTGGGGCACACTCCTAAACAGACACAGCAGTAGGCCCATGTGCAGATGAGGGAAGAAATTCATGCACCCACAAACCTGCTCCCCACAGGGGGTCAGTCACTCATGCATACAAGACTGGCACCCATGTGTATAAGTACACAGCCTGCACACCTTTAGGGTACTCCCTCCCTGCCAAGGGCACCCAGTACTGCATGTCCAATGTCTAGCCCTACCCAGGCTTGACTCCAGGAGGCAGGAGAGGTCCCCAGGTGGGAGGCTAGGAGTCTTCAATCTGCAGCAGCAGCTGAACTGCAGCTGTGCTGGGCCTGCAACAGGGCTCCCATCCCCCATCCTCCAAGGACCCTCGTGCAGGAGGTTGAGAAGAGTGCAGGAAGCAGCAGAGGACTAGCGGAGGGGGAAAAGCCACAGGCCCAGGGGCTCCTCACTCTTTAGGAAAGACACTTCTTGGGGCTTACCCTTCCCCTCCTGCACACAGAAGTAGATGTGCTTGGGGAGGAGCCTGAGCTGCTGGTTTCCCAAGACAGTGATCCCTCTCCAAACAAGATGAAAACCAAGAGAACCCTGACAGGTGCATTGCCAGTGACAGCCCCCAGCAGTCAAAGGAGATACAAAATAGCTCTGAGACACCCCAGGAGGGCCCACACTTCCAGCAAAACAAAGCCTCCCTCTCAGCCTGCCAGGAACTCCTGAAGAACAGCATCATTGGTAATCTGAAGAAAGGATGGGAAGCATTGCCCCTCCAAGACCACCTGGATGTGGGTGGGGTGGGAGATGTCTGCTGGAACAGAACCAGCCCCAACTGACTTCTCTTCTCCACAGCCTCCCAGCTCATCCCCAAAGGAGCTCCTCCCACAAGCACCCTCATGGCCCCACCCCCATTTGACTCTCAAAGTACGGAAGGGTAATCTGGGGCAGGGCTCCTATGTCCATTGCATAGATGAGGAAGCTGAGGCTCAAAAAGGAAATTTCCTTGCCCAAGGTCATACAGCTTGTCAGTGGCAGAGCTAAGACTCAAACCCACAGGCTCCTCAACAACGCCTCCCCCCGTTTACTCGGAATCAAACATATTTCTACACAGTACCCTGCTGCCTCTTCCTTCACCCCCTAACAGAGCAATTGAGCGAAACACCATCCTTGCCTGGCTCTGCAGGTTTATGGGTGGGGCCAACACATGCCAGAGAAAGATCAGAGAAGGTACTGTGGGCTACACACATATCCCCCAACCCTACCCTAAGCATGATGCCCACCTGCCCAGCAGGCACAGCCGGGTGACTCAGCTGCATCCGGGGGAGATGCCAGGGCAGTGACTCACCTACCGAGAAGAGCTGAGCCTGGCACTTTGCCAGCCCCAGGACAGAAGTGACTTAGTCACCGAGACTGTGATGCCCAGCAGGCACACCCCAGGGATTGGGGACAGGGGCAGGCTGTGCCCTCCATAGTTACATACACCCCCTGGTGAAGAACAGGCATCCTGGGGTGAGCCATGGTTGTATCTGCCCCTGCCCCCTCACCACTGCCCACTCCCACCACACCAGGCGCTGCTCCAGTGCAGACAAGTTTTGTGAGACCCCTGGGCTGCCCTGCTCCCTTGCAGCCTGCCCCCTGCCTGTCACTCACCACCCACTCTCCCACCAGCCCCACCTCCTCCTGCCACCCAAGTTGTACCCAGGCTGTGAGTCTCCTTTAACATGTCCTGGCAGCACCTCCTGCCCCCACAGCCCCTCTCACCACCCCCCCACATACACACACACACACACACACTCATACACACTTCTGCCAGCAGCTGCTGAAGTTGTTGAGCAGGAGAGGAATCGGGAGGGTGGGGTACAGGGATTGAGTTACCAGAGGCCGATGGGGTGGGCCGTCACCCAATCCCTTCCCCAGCTAGTCCTCCTCCTTGGGCACAGTCTCCCTTACCTGCTTTCCTCCCACCTCTGGCTGGCAGCCTCCTGCCCTTTATGCCCCTCCACCACCACTCCACCCAAGCTAGGAAATAAATGTTTAAGAGTATTTGTCATGCTAAGACCAGCCCGGTATATGAGGGGGAGAGAGAATGAGAGAGATCGAGACAGAGATGGACAGAAAGAATAATTCCAGTTCTCAGTGCTCTGGCTACAACCACTAAGTGTGTCTATCTCCGTGTATGTTGGAGCTGTAAGGGGACTGAATAACTCCCCAAGTCCCAGGAGAGTTGATAGGGCCCAAGGGGAGTCCACAGGCTGAACAACCTCAATCCATTTGCACTATTGATTTCTCACACACTGCAGCAGGTCTGATGGAGGGGGGGACATGATAAATCAGCCCCCCAGAGACAGAGAAACTGAGTGGGGGGGGAGGGAGGGACTCCTGCGCCACAATTTGTGGCCCACTGAGACCAGCTTGGTGGGCAGGGGGTGGGCAGCAGAGGAATAGATATTGAGTAGCAGGAGGCAGGGTCAAGGAGTAGGTGTTGGATTAAGGCTCCTCTGGAACACCTCCTTCCAGCTGGATCTGAAGCTGATTTGAAGAAAGAAGGTAGGGGACAGAAGCACCACATTTGGCTACACAGGCAGGGCCCTGAACAACTCCAGGGGGCGCCATTCACATTAGAGTCTATGCAATGGCTCCTCCTGCAGCTGTGCAACACGGTGGCCCTGGGGATGAGGCTGAGACAGGAGACCAAATTCAGAGGGACCACAATTCTCCACCAAAATTTCTCCACCTGCACCTCAATCAAGGCATCAGAGGAAAACTCATTTCTGACTT
Organism: Equus asinus; assembly: GCF_041296235.1. Taxonomy (NCBI): domain Eukaryota; kingdom Metazoa; phylum Chordata; class Mammalia; order Perissodactyla; family Equidae; genus Equus; species Equus asinus. The sequence goes on along the minus strand of NC_091802.1, from coordinate 39,983,379 downwards.
GTTATTAGAAGCCCGTAGTAATCTCCCTACTTTTCAGCCCTGCACCCTTCCTTTGTTGAGGAGATTGGCACACAACCACGAGGACCTACACATGGCAGGATGGGGGCTCACAAAGGGCTCTGGAGAGTCTGCAAACCTTAGTCCTCAGTCTGTCCCTAACTCATTCTGGGTCTGTGGGCAAATCTGTGCATCTCTAAAATGGAGTTAGACCGGATGCCCCTTCTCTAAGTTGTCTCCAAGCCTCACTACTCGCCAGCCTGTGAGCCTGTTGGAAGCCGCCCAGCACCTCGATTCACACCAGTGGCCACAGGCCACCTAAACAAACCCCAACCCTCACCTCCCTCCAGCCTGGACACAGGCTCTCTCCATACAGTGGAGACTTATAAACACACCAAGCTGGGGTTTACCGGAGACTCCGCACAAACAAGCAGAGAGGAAAACCGACCAGACGTGCCTGGCTGAGGTCCTCCTTGCTGCCCTTGGGGAGGGACGCACAATCATGTGTGGTGAGGGAGCTTGACGAGAAAGAAGGGTGCAAAGGGCCTAGGTGGGGATTCCAATGCAGCTAACAACTGGCTGAGTCCTTAGGGCCAGTCACATCCCCTCTTTAGGCCTTAGTTTCCCTCTCTGTAAGGAAGAGGGATTGTCTATGTGACTTCTCAAGCCCTTTGTGGTTCTAAGTCCACTTGGACAGACAGAGCCCTGAGGGGTCCCCAAGACACCCTGCCTGCTTGCTTACCCTCACCTTGGCCAGCCCCTCTGCCTGCCCGTGCTTTTCTGCACGTCCCTTCTGCCAGGGGACAGACCAACTAAAAATAGTCCCTGCAGCCTTTCTCGCCCACAGCTGCCCAAAGAGCAGGAAATGAGGGGGGCAGGGAGGCCCATGTCCTGCTCTCCTCCACAAATTCCCAGCTCAGAACTATGTCCAGCACTCCAGCCTGGGGCTAGTGCCAACTTGGCCATCTTGGGGGCATCCCACACCCCTTCCCTAGGGGGAGGCCTGCCCATAAGTGCCTACAGTCACAGAGCTGTCCCTTCCCCGCAAGAGGAGGAGAGAGGAGGCAAGCGGTCTAAAGGGAAACCTTCCCAATTTCTGACAAATCTGTGCCAACCACATTGTGGGCACCGTGAGGGCAGGGCCTGGCTCCACTGACTGGTCTTTTGAGGGCAGAGAGAATTGGCGTGGGGAAGTTTGTGCTGGTTTCCTTCATCCTGGCCCAGCTGGAGGGAAGACAAAATAGTGCCCCAGCTTCAATTATGCTAATCCCCTGTTCCCCAAAATGTGTGGGTGCAGACATAGGGGTTTCGATAGCCACCCCTCGATACCATGGGAAAAAAGCTAAAAAGGATAACAGAAGATCTTGGCTTCCACATGTAAAGATGGAAGGCTGGAGGCAAGAACAGGCCATGCCTGCCAGGCTGGGAATGTGTTACCCCCAAATTGAATCAGAGGCTAGGAGGGAGGAGTCAGGGTGCTACGGTGCCAGGGGCTACAGTGCACCCACCCCTATCCCACCTGAGATTCCTGATACCTCCCAGCCCTGGGAGAAGGCCCTCCTCACACAGGAGGAAGGAAACCAGCTTAGTGACTTTCTGGAGGCCTGCAGGGCAGCTCTGCACCATGAGGTAGGCAGGAAACCCAGGAGTCCTGGCACCCAGCCCAGAGAGTGAGTGAGAGAAATACCTTGGAGGGGAGGAAACAGCCCAGAGTAAGGCAGACACATGGTACCCCCAGCAGCTCCCAGATGTGACCCATAAGGAGGAACTGGCCAAAGGCGCTGGATGGGGAAAGTGAACACATTTCTGAACAAGAGAGAAGAAAGTGGGGCCATGGGAATGGGAGGGATGGGGCCAGCCTGGCTCTTACCTCCTGTCCTCTCCTCCCTGTCAGAGTCAGAGATACTGACATTAAGGCCACCAAATATCCAAGAGGTCTTGGGGTCCTGAGTGTGTTTCCCTCTCCCCTAATCTTCAGACCCCAGCCCCTTCATTCCTAAGCTTCCTCTGGCACCCCTTCCCCAGGGCCAAGCCACGGTGGGAGTCGGCAAGCCCAAGGTGGTAACTGGGAGGCCTGGGCAGTGCCAAGGGTAGCCCTCCTACCATCCTCCCACTGGCTTTCCTCCCGCCTGCTCTCAGCCGCCACACATATCTCAGCTGTCGAATCCGATTAGGGCTCCTGCCCAGTGAGCCGGACAAGGAGGCCAGTGGGCAGGGGAGAGACAGGGACAAGGACGCTGAGCAGGAAAGGCAGAAGGAAGGTGGAGACAGGGCTCAGGGGAAAAGGTGTGGAGCCCCCAGAGGAAGAACAGCCTGGTAGAGCGATCTGTCCTCTCTGACCACAGGCGCTCTGGCGTCAGCTACAACCGGCACTAGGGGAATTCTGCAGAACCCTGGGGCAACAGCCCTGCCTGGTTCCTCTATCCCCCAGATGGGCAAGGATGGGGGAAGGAAACTGAAGGCAGAGAGACTGACCTAGATTTAGGAAGAGAATCCCATCCTGGAACCCTCCCCCCACCACTCCAGTCATAACTACCATTTGCACTGGGCTTTAGGATACACTGTCTTACGGAGTCTTTATGGGAGTATCCCTATCAGGCAAGCTGGGCTTGTTACTGATGGCTATTTTTACAAGTGAAGAAACTGCGGCTTAGAAACCTGTATAAATACATATAGTTAAATGACAGGACTGAGTCTCAGATTTAGGCATCTGATTCTCAGTCCACTGCTCACACTCAGAATCTCTACTTTTCTCTCTGAGTCAAGAGCAGAATTAAGTCTAAAGTCACTCCATTATCCATCCTTTCTTCCAAAACCAACCCCTCACCTAGACAGAGTTACCAGATAAGGACATGGCACCCACCCCCAACTTATAGAGAGCTAGAGGGGTTCCCCCAAAGTGTGACCGGTCTTTTCTATCACTCCCTTCTGCAGTCTGCTACACCCAGAGGCAATATACACACTCACACACACAGTTACTCACACACTCCCCCCTACAAACCCACCAAACCAGAATGAGGTGCCCTAGATCTTCAGAGAGCTGGGCCTGTCAGCCCCCCTCTGGAGAGAAAACAAGCCACTGTAAACAGTAGGTGCCATTCAGCCCTCTCCCAGAGAGCCTGCAAGAGGGCAGAAGCTTCAGGGTAACACCACGAGGCTGAGGCTCTGACAGTCAAGGAGCCCAGGGAGCTGGCACAGCTGGGTGTCCTCCTTGATCTGGTCCACACCCCCAACCCCAGCCATCTGGGCTGAGCCTCTTCCGGCCTTGGCCATACTCCTGGATCTCTCCCCTTCAATGCATGTAGCCACCTCTATCCAAAGCTTATAGAGCTTACAACTATATGGTCTACACACACACACACACACACAGCAGGGGGGTGCAGGGGTGCAGGTAGGGGTGGAGGACTTTGCTATGGGCCCTGAGGTGTTGGCAGGGATGGGGGCTCTAAGCTGAAAGAAGTTTCCCTAGAGGAAAAGGTCACCAAAAACCGCTCACAACCTCCACTACCCTCCAGCAAAGCCTTCGGTCACCCAAGTGCCAGATGAGCCTGGAAAGGGACAGTAGTTACCCTACAAGGTGAGTAAGGAGTGGCAGGTGAAGTCCTGAGCTCTTGGGGCTGGGAGGCAGAGAGGCAGCAAGAGAGAAACCCCCCAGAAGGGCTCAGCTCCCTCTCCTGCTCCCTACACTGTTACCCCAGCACTGCCAATTCTCCTGTGGAGGTGACATGGGGGAAGGGGTATTAGGCAATAGTGCAAAGGAGGGTGCAAGGGTGTGGGGCCTGAACAGACCTTCCCCCCACTTTCTATTCTTAGCCAGAGAACAGGGAATGCCTCCGGGGAAGTGCAGGAAAAACGCTGGAGGATGCAGGGGCTCTGAGCTTTCAGATACCCCACTGTTCCCAGGCTCCCACCTCCCAGGACTACAGTGAGCAGTGGGGGAGGAGGGATGGGGAAAGCCTGAACTGGCGAGAGGGAAATAACCAGATCAGAAGCAGAGAGGCCCAGCAGAAGGCGGCCGAAAGGGAATTGGGAAGGGGTGTGTGTAGTCCTACCTGCTCAGGTGAGTGCTGGCATGGGGGCGATGGGGTTCCCAGGAGATCCGGGGAAGCCCTCTCAGCTCGATTCAGGATTCCCCCCTGCTTCTAGGTTAGGCTGCTGCAAGAGGCACGGGTTCCCGTTGGGTCCTAAAGCCCACTCATCAAACGGTAGGCTCTCCCCGCCCTCTTCCACCCGCCCTGACTGGGTCATCGGGTGCAGAGCTGAGGACTGATGGGAGAGAAAGGCTCACTGGGAGAAAGACAGGGATCTGAGTCATAGGCTGGAGACAGGAACAGTCCCCAGTCTCAGATACACAGCACATGGATGACTCTAGCTGAGGATAGGATAACACGGGACAGGAGAAAAAAGACATTTCTTCCTGCCTGCCTCAAGCAGATGGATTTGGGCTTTGATGCTGAGATGGGGTTAAGATCTCCTCCCCTATCACTCCAGCTAAGCCACCTAACCACTGAGAATTTGGGGAAGGGGGCGTTCATTTTGGATGGGTGCTCACTTCTCCCTATCCCTCATAGATGTAGCACAGTCTCCTCATCCTTCCCTACTATTCCTAAATGACAAGGAGGTCACCCCAGGGGGAAAACCCTCCAAAACCTTGCTTTCCAGTAAGTAAAAAAGGCAGCATGACTTGGATGGCAGTTAGAAACTGGTCAAGTTATATCTCCTTAGACTGAGGTGTGTGTATCTGGGAGTGTTGGTGTGCAGATATACATATACAGTGAGAGTATGAGCAGGTGGGGCTGGGGGACTCTGAGCTACATCCATTACCAAAAACGGCAATTGTCAGTGGAAGAACAGGATGCAGAATCTAGGGGTCAGCTAGTGCCCCTACCCAGCCCCTAATAGGATCCTGAAACTTTACCAGAATGACTAAGTTAAAGAAAATGTTTTCCTAGGTACCATATGAGATAAATACAGGGGGCAGAGGGGCCTCTTAACACACTTAGATCAACTTCAACATTACAGACCCAGTTTAGCATAGCTAATCTCAGTAACTCAGAAAGGAGAATTCAGGTTTGGTGGGCCAGGTGGGCCAGGGAAAGGTGGACAGGAAGGCTGCAGAGGGCTAGATTGAGAACATTTTGCAAGGAGAGTTGCACATATCTCCAACAGCAGCAGAGCAGGGAAAACGTCATGGGGTAAAGGGCCAGGGGAAACCAGGGACAGTCTTGAGGGAAGGGAGAAAGCACATCCTCTTCCTAGAAGGGGAGAGGGCAGTGGCATTGCCTCCACCTCCTCTGTCTTGCAAGAAAAATGGGGAAAGAAGCTAGACAGTATGGACGAGGGCCCCAGGGTGGAGTCCATGGGGTGAGTTCAGGTCAAGCCTTTCACCCTAATGTGCCTCAGTTCCCTCCCAGCTGTTACACCAGGCTCTTGGTTCTTCCCAGGCAGCTAATGAATGTTTACAAGAGTTTGGAGATCCTCAGATCTCAGCTGGGCCACCACTACAGTTATAAAGCTCAATAAGCACTGAGTGTTATTTGGGGAGGGGAAGAGAAAGCCAAGAGGGAAACAGACTACTCTCTTACAAACTAAGGATACAACCAAACTCAGAGCAGCACAATCCTCAGCTGCCACAGGATATCCTTGTGCCCAGGGATGAAGGTCACACACCCTGGTACCTCCAACCACCACCAAAGGCTGGTCTCCAGCTAACTGCAGGCAGAACCCAGACTAACAGCTGGTCTTCATTAACTCCAGCTTTTTTCACCCCCCACTGTGAACCCACAGCTTCTACAGGCCTAGGCCAGAGGGGGCTGCCCTAGCTGACCTTGCAACTGACTCCGGGTTGGGGGACACTGCACCAAAGTCCAAGTTACCAGCTGAAAATAAAGTTGAAGTAAGTCTCCTTTTTCCCACTGGGAGCAAGAAGAGAGGAAAGAAAGGAGTGTGGGGGTGAGAGGGTGGAGGTAGGGGAATTTAGGGCAAACAGCAGGCAGTGAAGTCAGCTGGATTGAGGCCCAGAAACCCCCACACTCTGGGGCCAAGTCTTACTCTAGCTTTGCTTTCAGCTTGAGTCTTGGCTAGGCCCCAAACTAGGGAAGGCCCTGGCTGCCCCTTTCCACCTCCCTACCCCCGCCCTTATTAAATACACATTTTATCTCTCAGCATCTTCATTATCTTAACTGAAGGAGACAAGCGGTGGATGGCGGCAGCAGAGCGTCAAGAGGGGGGGCGGGTGTGGGGAGCAGGCGCACCCTTGTTATGAAGTGCTGATCTAGCTCTTTCAGGCGGTGTGGGAAACAGAGGAGGGATCAAAGGGAGCGAGGCTGATTCAGAACTCAATTAGAGCTTTTTAAAAAAGGAGCTGGCTCTCTCCTTTCGCCAGTCTTCAGACAGCCTTTACCCAGGCCCCTTGCACCCAATTAGCTTCTACTGCCAGTGCCTTGGGGCTGGGGTTGAAAATGAAGGGGAGGCCAGAGGGCACGCCTTCTCCCCTACAGAATGTACCTCTTCTGAGAAGAGGGAGACCTACCCTGTTGGTAGCTTAGAAGAGAATGTCTTAGAGGGCACCTTCCTTATCTTTTTAGGAGGAACCTGAGATCAGAACTTTCCCCAAAAGTGAAAATGTGGGACATCAAAGGTGGGTTCCTCCTTAATCCCTTGCCAACTACAGGCACAGCTCCTGGCCAATCTCTAGGGACATAGGTAACACCCAGACAGGCACCCCTCTTCCCAGCAGGTAGGTCTCTCTCTCCATAGCCAAGGCTTCCTGGTAGCAACATGGAAGTTGCCTCAAGCAAAATACCACTACATCAGAGGGAGCGATTGGAACGCATCTGTGAGGCCAATAAATGCTCCACATTTTATAAGACAGAGCACGCTTCTTTTACAGGGGCCTGCTCCACCTCAGTGCAAAAGCATCAGCCATGTCTACCCCAGATCAGAACTGTCCTCAAGACGGAGGGAAAGGCAACATCTTGGTTCATTTATTAGTTCATTCAACAATTGCTTATTGAGTACCTACCAGGTACCAGGGGCACTCTACTAAGTGCTGGGGACAGATACAAATGTAAATAAAATCTCAGTCTAGGGGCTGGCCTGGTGGCACAGCTGTTAAGTTTATGTGTTCTGCTTCTCAGCAGCCAGGGGTTTGCTGGTTCGGATCCTGGGTCTGCACATGGCACCGCCTGGCAAAAGCCATGCTGTGGTAGGCGTCCCACATACAAAGTAGAGGAAGACAGGCATGGATGTTAGCTCAGGGCCAGTCTTCCTCAGCAAAAAGAGGATTGGCAGTAGTTAGCTCAGGGCTAATCTTCCTCAAAAAAAAAAAAAAAAAAAACCTCAGTCCAGGTTCTCTCCTGGTCTTCCTCAGTAGTCAAGGTAACACCTTTCAAAAGATATTTTTAAAAACCTCCAAGTTGTATCTCATTCCTACTTCCCAATTCTTACTGGTGTATCTTAAAAGGGCACTTAATAAAAGCAGGGAGCAACGAGGGGAAGAGAGAACAGAGCTCTGCCAACTTTTTTTGATCTCTGGGTAGCTTGGACCTCACACACTCTTGCCAGTTATCTAGCCACAGGCAAGTCTTCATTGAGCCAGAAATGTTAGTGGCAGCTCTGGGGTTGAAAATCACACCAATTTTATTGTGTCTATGTTCTTTCCATAGCAATACCCACCAAGACTCTATGGAGGCTTCTTTGAAGAAAAATAAATAAGCCAGGATACAGACACACACCCCACCACCTTCAAGAGGAAGAATGTAGGTCAGCATCTTTGCCACTACTCTATGTGAAACAGCCTATGATCTTGGCAAAAACTAGTAACCACAAGCCCATCCCATCCCACTAAAAATCCCACCACCTTCCCATAGCTCTCAGCTTCAGTAAGAAAAGCCAGCAAGAAAAGGACTTTCTTCCTCCTTTCAATCTGCTCCCCGGCTGTTTGAATTACACTTAAGACTTCACTGACAAACATACATCAGCTTTTGCTCCCACAAGGGCAGCGGAAGCCAAGCAGGGACTCTAAGTCTGCTTCACGCATCATTGACAGAACCAACCCTGTTCCAATTGCTGAAGTCTTAAGAGCAGCAATGACCTAGAAATTGACAGTGGGGGGAGAACTGAAGGAAAGGAAACTGACAAACCAGTACACAGAAAACCCTATTTCCAAATACCAGGGGAAAGAGAGAGAAAGGAGGTAGAGGGGAAAGAGATTTGGCCCCTTTGAATCTGCAAATGTGATCTTGGCTCAGAGCCATGGAGGATACACAGCAGCCCCATTGCGAGTCAAGCCATGTTCCTGACTCAAACCCTACAGTTAAGAGGAAGGCGCCAAGCCTCAAACACAACGAGGTGGGGAGGCCGCTCCTTTTTGGGCAGGATCCTACTGTGGACACAGAACAGACAGCAGCTGCCCACAGTGTGGAAACAAACTGTAAAGCAGTCACGTCTCTTAAGGCTGCAGCATCCAATAAAATGTAATTTAAATCAAGCCTTGCATCTGTTCTCAATCCCATTCAGTCTCTGCTTTCCATCAGCCTTCGGACAATCTTTGCAATTATGCTTGTTAACCCTTATAGCCCCGGACACTTTCCAAGCTTCTAGGTATAGAACTGTGTTCTCCACTCACACATTACCCTCTCTCCATAGCCAAGGGAGGGAATGAATGCTCTAATAAAGGAGTGTGAGGGTGAGAATGACATTCAGACTCCTGTCTACAGACTATGCTCAGCTACACACACCAGTGGGGAGTTTTCATTTCAGAGGGCTCTGTGTGCCCTTCTATCCCACACCACCTGCTGTAGCCCAGATCACATTGCAAGGATACAGTGGGCAGCATGAATGAAACAGTGGCCAACAGATCATTTGTACATGTATCAAGTTCCCAAACTCAAGTCCATATCAGAAAGACAGGAGTCAGAAGAGCTCAGGGAGAAGCACAGACTTGGTCACTGGCTCTCAGACCATTCAAATCACACATAGTTTACATTCCAAGCATTTGTTTGAGTTATAAAAGTACAGCAATCTCCCAAACAAATCAAACTTAAGCTTTTTTCCCTTTCCTCAAGACTACCCCAGCCCCATGTTTGTGCTTTCAAGGCACTCAGTGCCCTCTGGTGTCCCCGTCAGTAATTGCCATTTAATGCCACTGGAAACCAAACCCAGAAAAGGGGACTTGAGTAACCATATGGATTGATTTATCTATTAAGATTGGAACAATATGAGGTTTAGATGAAAATCCAACCCCAAACTAAGGTGTCTTGAAACAAGTGGTTTCATCTAGGGCAGCTAAGACTGTGGGACAGTTTGGGGAGGAATTTTCACATTGCCTTTTAAAAGTCTGAGCTCTCTTGAAATGTGATTGCTTAAAAAGACAAAGAACACAACTTAAAAATAAATATATTCACAATCTGAAGAATTACATTCTCCTTATCACCCCCACAACTTTGGGAGTATCCAAGAAACTGAAGTAGTCTTTAAAATGTCACAATGTGGAAGTAAGTGAAACATGAACACAGTATACTCCAAAAAGAAAGAAATTCTTTGACCAAAGTGTCCTCCAAATCTCCATGTGGACTTGCTTAGTTTCCTGTCATCCTTTTTCATTCTTCTTACTCTAGCCTCAAACTTCTTTAAAATACACCAGTGTTTGAGGAAACTAAGAGGTAAACATATGCACATTGTACAAAATAATCTGTATACTTACAAGCATATTGGTTAGCGACACTGAAGTGGTAGAAGTAGTGAATGTAATTAAAAAGGGTCTACTCAGTAATTTTTAATGCATAAAAATAATAAGACCCAAACATATTATGCTGTGCTAATATTCATGAATCTATAGATTAAAATTTACCAGTTTCATGTAAAAAAGATCATATTTGTTTTCAGACCTGAGTGTATAAAGCACTAAAATGAAGACTCCACAGCTTTCTAAATGCCAGCTGGATGCTTTCAGATGGGGCATTAGTATAAAAGAATTTAAGGCAATCCAATAGCTAAGATATTTCCAATTAAAGCTTTGTCTTTCAGAGCACGCTCTATTTCCTTCTCTTCAATCTTCAAAGACACCTGGAAAGAAGAGAAGAGGACTTTTCACGGTAGAGAACTCACAAAAGCAAAGTTTTTATTACATAAACTTCTACCATGTTAAACTTTTGTTACAAGAGGCTAAACACTGCTTTTTCAATGGCCTGCAAAAAATATCTCATTCATACTGCAGTCCCGTCCTCACAGATCTTAAATCCTACCTAACAAAAAACAAATCAATTGTGGTCATTTTTAAATCTTTAGCAAAAGATAAGCTCTCCAAAACACGACAATTAAAAGCAATGTCACAAAGAAGCAGTTAGTTGTACCTTTGTGAAGCGGGTTTCCTTGTTTTTCTTTAATCCTAAAATGCCCCTGGCCTCCAAGAGCCCTGAAAGTGATAAACACTCTGACTGGTCCACAGCTGCCACCTGCTGTTTGCGACAGACGTTGCTATAGGCTTCATATAACTGAGAGGAAACAAGGGAGAACAAATGTTGCTTAAAAGTCATATCCCTTGTCACCTTATAATCCCTTTTAAAATGTGAGTTTGGGTTTGCAAAAAAGATATCTGAATACTCTAATTCTCCCTCTTTTCAATAAAATCCTTGAACAGGCATTCTGTAGATATTGCCAAAACCCTAAACTGTAATGCAGGAAAGGGACTTTATATATTTCACAGGGAGAGGCAGAAATGAAGGGGAGAAGATTAATGGTAAATTCTCAACCACAACCCAAGGGAAATAGAGTCAGCTGCCTTTTATATGGTACCAGTATTTATTCTTACTGTTAAAATCCATTTTTAATTCATATCATCTGGAGCTTGACAGACCTTTTGGAAAATATCTGCTCTGCAAAGCAGATTCTCATCTCCACCCCAGCTCCATCTGCTAAGATTCCCAACTAACCTTCCCCAGAGTGACCTCCTTAATCTTCAACTGCCTGGTCAAGAGCAACAAAGAGCAGACCAAGATCTTCTGCTGAAGAGGGAAGGAATCTTGTGCTCCTTCTCGGCTCAAAGTCATTCTGTTACCATCAACTTCTGAAATGACTTGGGATATGTGAATAAGACCAACTTGCTTGGGAACCAGTGACTCAGAGGGTGATTTACCTATAAAGTAAATAAATCAAGCTTAATTAGATTTTAAGATATTGTGTGTACTGAGACAGGTGATATGAAGTTTTAGCTGAAGGAAATTCAAGTGCAGTCATGTCGCACCAAAGCAGAGGTTCCAACTCTGTAACAGAAACTAAGGATGAGAGAAAATGCTATCCTCAGAAAGATGCCCAAATAATGAGGATAACTTGCAAAGCAGGGTTATCCTTTTTCTGGCAGAATGGTGAACTAGTCTGTCCTATAGAATGCAACTTAATGTCAAAGAGTCAAAATCCACGTCAAGAAAGAACCAAACAGAGAACTGAGTTCTGCCTTGGAAGTTGCTCATATCTCAAAGGTAAAAAAGAACAGAATCTTGAAGCAAAGACAACCATGCTTGGTAATTAAGAAAGGAAAAAAAAGTTGGAAAAATTACCTAATGTTTTGAATCAAATGAGTGGCTAAATGTGGACAGGCAAGTCAATCCTACGTAAGTCCTCTAGATAGCCTCCCCAAATGACCTTTGAGCTTTCGTTCACTTGTCCAAGCTGATCTACAGTAGAGCAACACTTGAGAAAATGTCATTGGATATCTTAGCAGATAGTACCATCCCAGAGGCCGGAGGTTGGGAAGCTGCCAACAGCCGCACAGGACTATGGACTCATTGTTTGGAGATGCATGAATTGCAAGACAGAGGAGGGATTTGCTCTGAAACAACCTTTGCCTAAAGTTACTTCCTGAGACCATGTGCAGTAGCCCCACAACAATTTGCTTCTATTTCATTACCACAAACAGGATGCTGCAGAGGACTAAAAGTGGAGAAACTAGAGATCACTGATCAAGTAGCAGAGTCTTAAAGTTGGAAGGAATGTAGAGGTCTGTTCTTGCTCCCTACCCAATGGCTGAATCTCCTCTAAAACAATCCCAACCAAATGGTCATCTATCCAGCTTTTGTTTGAATGTCTTCAGTGCTGGAGAAGTCACTGTGTGTCAAAGAAGCCCAGTTAGTGCTATTTATTGAAAGTGTCTTCTTATATTTAGCTGAAGTCAGTCTCCCTATAGCTTTCTAGAGCCATTAAAAGCTAATCACAAATACCAGAGATCAAATGACAAAAATTAGGTTCTGTCTAGTAATTTATGGCCGGAACTTAAAGCCTCTTTCAGCTATGTGTGCCAGTGGTGCTCACAGGGACCACTGACAAGCCTAAATGTTATTGGGACGGGGAAAAAAGGGAATAATCTGAAAAGTTGAAGAGAAACCAGTATCTAATCTATGCATTGGCATATATTACCTACCATCAGCCTAAGCACTAAGTGCGGCTACTTCTGAAAAATTTTTATTTATTTATTTTTTATTAAGATTATGATAGATTACAACCTTGTGAGATTTCATTTGTACATTATTGTTAGTCATTTTGTGGGTACACCACTTCACCCTTTGTGCCCTCCCCTACTCCTCCTTTTCCCTGGTAACCACCGATCAGTTCTCCTTGTCTATATATTAACTTCCACCTATAAGTGGAGTCATATAGAGTTCGTCTTTCTCTGTCTGGCTTATTTCGCTTAACATAATACCCTCAAGGTCCATCCATGTTGATGCGAATGGAACAATTTGGTCCTTTTTTATGGCTGAGTAGTATTCCATTGTGTATATATACCATATCTTCTTTATCCAGTCATCAGTTTCTGGGCATTTAGGTTGGTTCCACGTCTTGGCTATTGTAAATAATGCTGCAATGAACATAGGGGTGCAGGGGACTCTTGGGATTGCTGATTTCAGGTTCTTAGGATAGATACCCAGTAGTGGGATGGCTGGGTCATAGGGTATTTCTATTTTTAACTTTTTGGGGAATCTCCATACTGTTTTCCATAGTGGCTGCACGAGTTTGCATTCCCACCAACAGTGTATGAGGGTTCCTTTTTCTCCACAACCTCTCCAACATTTGTCACTCTTGGTTTTGGATATTTTTGCCAATCTAATGGGTATAAGGTGATATCTTAGTGTAGTTTTGATTTGCACTTTCCTGATGATTAGTGATGATGAACATGTTTTCATGTGTCTATTGGCCATACTTATATCTTCTTTGGAGAAATGTCTGTTCATGTGAAATATTTTTATGAATTTTCTTTCAATAAGTTGATGAAAAAAACAAAGTGTGTTCTGTGAAACTACAGTGCTAGAAACAATTTTAATAACTCTCAACCACTGCAGGAGTTAAGGAAGAAACAATCAAATCAGACTGTCCTGTTTCTAAAGATTAACGCTGGATATTAAACACTGACAAGATAAGTATGTAGTTCATGGCCATTTTACATCTGGGATAACTAAGAGAACAAGGCTGAGGGAAAGGAAAATTAAATGTTGTTTTTCTAACAGCCCATAGTTTACTGTAGCAATATCATCTTCATACCTTGACCCTCCTAGCATTGTTTAAAGTCTTGAGACATGGCACATTGAACTGAATTCTTTCACTGTCTGACTCTCTCCTATTTACCAGGCTTTGCTTTCACCCATACGGAGACCTGAAGTGCACTCAATATAAACACCCAAAGAGAAGCTGATCCAACCTTATTGTCTACAGTTTTCATTCCTAGAGCTTGGAAAGAAAACTTACTCTGTCCCAGCCATTTATGTAACACCCTGGGGAACTCATTTCCAGTAATGGATGGACTATAGTACTGGCAGGCAAGATTGAAATAAAGTAGATAAAATTGACCAAAAACACAGGCACACACACAAAAATGGGTGAGTGTGGATTTAACTATGTTCATCTTTCTCCCTCTTTCCTAAGAAAAGTTAAGCTTCTAATTATAAAGGAAGATGGGAAGGAGATAAACTACTTACATTCAGACAGTGGTTTGAGGATAGTCTGGCTTTTGACATCCGACTCTACAATTTCAATAGCTCTCCTATAAAAAAATATTTCTAAAATTAATTTAGACTGAGTCACACCAAACACTACATCAAACCACCAAGTTCAAAAACAGATACATTAACAAAAAAAACAGCATGTTTTATAATTTTAAAGCCACCAAAACAAAACCGGGTTATGTCTCAGCTAAAGGGGACTTAATTGCCTTGAAATAACTCATGGACCAGGGAATCTGAGAAACTTCAACACTACATGGTTTCCTGTAATAGATGCCAAGTAGGTCATCACACATCAAGCCAATGATAACATTTTGGATGAGGAGAAAATGTCATGGATAGGAGAGAGGTTATGTAATGTGGGCGACTGACTAAAGAGAGCCAGTACCACCCATCTACACCAGACCTAAAAGGGGAGTCCTCAGTTTTATATACATAGAATATGTGTAGGCTAAACCACACCAGCCCACATGACTATTGCTCATAGCTGCAGTCTTTACCCAAGTAGTTTGCAGACTAGGGGAAACTTTCAAATCCAGGATCATGCCATCTAGCAACAGCAAGAACTTACTCTCCCACTGCTCTCTCCAAAGTACTTTGCCCACAGGAAGCCATAAGCCAGACCTGGATCTTGTGCATGGCAGTAGGGGGAGGTTAGACCAGCAGGCCAGCACAGCAAGTATCATTTTAATGGACCCAGTGTCCCTACTGGGAAGGAAGAAATTTCATCAGTCAGCACAGAGGCTTTCCTCAGCAGGAGGGGCTGGGGGATGGGAAGGGAGAGAGGTCTGGAGTACAACTGTGGGGGACCACCAAGTGGAGGAAGGGGTGCTCACAAAAGCAAAGAAAGGGGAAAAAAGTCTAAAGGCAAAGATGGTTCAGGTCCATAAATAAACCTGCTTGAGACCAGCTAATGGAAAAGTAAACTGGAGTCTTTTTTAATACAAATGTAATTAACCAATCTATAATCACCACAGGGAGTGCCAGCAACATCTCATTTGTTTCTCCCTCTGTAGGTAATGGACTGATAATGTTTCAGACATTAACACGGTGGAAATGCAGAGCTCCCCACTGAGAAACAAGTCCTCCTTTCTGAGTGTAAAAAGTGGCAGAATAAAGCCTCTTAAGTTACAATCATTTGAGTTACAAGAGACAATTAACAGCATTTCTTTTTTTAATAAAAACAGCCAATAGTGCCATAACTCACCTGCAAACATCTAGCGCTTTGCGAACATCTCCTGAAACAGCAGAGACTTTTCGGGCACAGAATTGAATTGCAGCATCGTCCACAACCCAATCTCTAGATACCTTTGGACAAGACATAGCAGATGACAACTTGAACTATAAGATTCCCCCTCTCTGTAATTTAGGTCCCAGACATAAATATTTTCACACTTAAGTCTAAACTTGATGGGTACCCTTTAGGGTCTAAAAGATACTTTTTCTACTCATGAGTAAAGGGAGATTTCACATATTTAAATATTTTGTAGGAATGTGGTAGAGGTTCATAAACGGGAAAAAAGTAATCAGAACTTAAATTAGCAAAATTAAACTAAACTAAACTCTATCTGGTCATTTTCAAAACAGAAAGTTTTTTTATAGGCCCTATTTTAAATGCCATTAAAGAAGCATTTGAGTAATTCCTCTAACTTTTATTTTTATTCCAACACTGAGGCATCCAATAAATGGAGCCATGGCTGGAAATTCACATAAGATATTCTCACTATGGCCCATAGGAACTCCCTGCTTAGTAAAGCAATCAAAGCAAAATATTTTAGAACTATTCTTACATTTCCCCAACACAGGTGATCCAAGGAACGCATAATTTGGTACAATGGTTGGCACCTACCTGACTAAGTCGATCTTGCAAGATAGTGGCTATCTGATTTTTGGTATAAGGTGGGAAGTTCAACAGCCGTGGCTTACATTTTTCTCTAGCTTGAAGCCTGGGCAGAATTCTGTCTGTGAGATCCAGGGTATTAGCAATACCTGAGGAGGAAATAACACTAACCATCACTGGTCACATCACCCTAAAAAGAAAACTAAACTAAACTAAAGCTGAACAGAATTTCCACTCATAATCCAGCATTGCAATTGTTGCTTCCCACTTGCCACCCCCCCCACCAACACTCATCAGGTAAGATGTCATCATAGAATGCTTTTTTCAAGTTAGGTTACAGCTGTTGACTGATAAGCAAGACAAGATACTCTCAAATTCAATTGTCTCTGAAATGCAATACTATGTCATTTCTATTCAGACTTAAAAAAACTGATTTGCCTTAGATTAAAATTATTATTTTATAGCAACTTTCTTATTTTGACAAACAGAAAGCTGGTTAAAGATAAAATAATAGGTGATAAATAAGCTGAAGAGATGAAAGAAAACGAATTCTTTAGAACCACCACGTAACATTAACAGTTGAGTACTAACCAATCAGCACCAATCGAGAATTGCTTAGCCATGGCCATTCAAACAGTGTGTACAATACATCTTGCCCTTTGCTGTCCAGCTGATCCATCTCATCCAACACCAACACACTACACATAAAGAGAAACAATTAGTATCCATGTTCACCTTCTAAACTCTCCAATCTGTTTGATCTGGGCTGACTGTAGGTCACATTCCTACAAGTGAGACCAGTTTGAAGATCATAATGTGTCCTACCTCCATTCACTATTATGTAATACCCCCACCATTACGAAAAAGTAACACAATCAAGCAATTCGTTTAAAAACATTTTTTCCAATTTAAAATTAGAAGGTGTATTTTTCCTTTCTTCTTTCCCTTTAAGTTTATGTAACCACCTCTCATAGAATATAGGAATTGTTCTCTTTATGAGCAAACTGATAAATTCAAGAGATTAGAATGTGAGTTTGTGGGCAATAGATCTTGCAGATTTTCACAGAACAACATGCAACAGAGCAATACTTACATCATGGGGCCCTTTTCCGCAGTCATATGGTTTTCTAGTTTTCTCATCATGTCCTTCCCAGCTGGCCTGGATACTCCTTCCTGAAAAATCTCCTGAGCAATAGCTGGGAATACAGCCTGGGCACTCCTCAAGGACATGCAATTCAGCATGATAGTTTTAAAGCCTTTTAATTCCTTCTAGAAAAACACAAACATGGGCATTATTTTGGCTTCAAATAAAGATTTGATGGAACCTGAAGGGTCATTGAGGAATTAACAGCACATAAAAGAATAAGCTTACTTTCATTTGGGAAGATTTAGACAATGAAACTAAAGACGTCTTATTTTGGGCAAACCTTCAATCCCCTAAGCACTTCTACTCTTTCTTAACCCTTAATAACAAAGTGTCACTTTAGCAAGAGCATCATAATTCAGACTCAATGTACCTTGAGGTCTTGCAGAATTCGGCTTAAGCAGGCAGTTTTTCCAGTCCCAGGACAACCAGAAAGATAAAGACTTCCAGCTTTTTTCCCACAGATGTGCTCTCTCAGGAAATTTCTGATGACGTTCATCTCCTTTTCCCTGGCAGGTAGCCGATCTGGGACAGCCGTATTCAGGACCAGCTTTGCTTGCTGGTAGCAAGTACCTGTGCCAGATATAAAAGGACAATAAGACACAACAGTGGTGACTGAGAAGACTCACTGGGTTTCATTTGGAGTCACCAGCCTTCTTTATGAGGCTGCACTAACAGCTGCCATGTAAGGAACGAACCTTCTTGCTTGAACAGTCTTACACATGCAGACTCTTTCTCCAGTGGACATCTCTGCTCAGAATTTGTTGTGATGTCTTGACCTTTTTGAACTGAGGAATGAATTTTGTTTTGGCGACCTCTGGCTTGTTCTCTTTTGCTAGGAGACTTAATTGTCAGCTGATTGTCAAATACCAATCTGCGCCCCTTAGGTACATGTGAGCGAGGGGGACCATTCTCTTTCTTGCCTTGCTTTGGTGGAGAACAGGGAGGTAAGTGGGGAGTGTTGCACAGGTTGTCATCACCTGAAACATTAAAATCAAAATATGGTAATTCATAGCAAAGGATATTAAAATGACTGGTGAAGATCTTGCAACCCCCAGAAAGGTGAATTTCTAACACTTCAGAACCACCAAAATAAAATGCCTCTCATCTAGGAGCAAATATTGGCCACCAGATGGCACCACTGCCTCTTATATGGTAGAAACCAAATGGGTTTTAGTGGGATGAAATTCTGTGATTGTTCTAAAACAAGGTTTCTCAATCTTGGCGCCACTGACATCTCGGACCAAATAATTCTTCATTGTGGGGACTGTCCTGTGCATTGGAGAATATTTAGCAGCGTCCCTGGCCTTTATCCATTATGCCAGTAGCACCAGCTAAGTTGTGACAACCAAAATGTCTCTGGATACAACCAAATCACCCCTCATCAAAAACATTTGATCTAAAACAAGAAAGGATTACCAACCACTGTTCTAAAATAAGAATGTCACCTGTTTCTCTTATTCACAATTACTGAGGCAAGTTTCCAAATACTTTATAACTAACCGCAAGGTCATTTAAAACACTGACAAAACCAAGTTCAGTGTTTAGAACTGAAGATCAAATTTACGAAGTAGTTCAGAAAATCATCTCCATAAGTGGCTTAACTCTGAAGTTCAGTTAGCACTTAGCAACCATTCTGAACATAACCAAAGCGAATAAAGTGGTCTTAGCTGAATTTAGAAAGCTGCTTCAAAGGCCTAGGCATCTTATTGAGGAAAGAGAAGTCGAGAGCCACCAGGCAAAAAGTTGTACTTATATAATGGATAGCTTACCCAGACGTTTTCTGGGGCTGAGAGGCAGAATTTTTACACAAGGAGGACGGGGTGTGGCCTGGACATTTGTCAGTGCTACCTTGGTGTCACTAGAGTTTTTAGCTTTGTCCAATGTCCGAGACAGCTTCTTTTTTGGAAAACTGATTGTAGCCTGTGACTGGGATCGGGTTTGAGGCATGATGGCAACACAGCTGGGTACAAAAGAGAGAACAGGACAGCCGGTCAACGGGCAAAAGCGAAAGGAAAATAACTAACATGGAATTTATACAGATGATCAACACTCATTTCATGAGAAAATTATGCTATAACAATATTTTCGCATTCAGTGCTGCTTCACATCCTAATCTTTGCAATAACAGGGAACACCTGTTGTCTACCTACTATGTGTAAGACACTGCTATAAGCATTTTAGGCATTGACTCATTTAAGTTCTACACCCACCTTAGAGGTAGGTCCTACTAGTACCCTCATCTTCCAGATGAGAAAACTGAGAACACAGCGGCCCAAAGACACAGCAAAGCAGGGATATAAGCCCAGGCCTTCTGGCTCCAGAGCCCAAGTTCTAAACCAGCTGAGCAATGAAATAAGAAGTTTATCTTAATTGACTTCTAGAACACTCCTAATGTCCTCACTCCAGGGACGGGACCTATCTTTATCACCAGCTTAGCCCAGCAACCTTCCACATTCACAGTCTGCCCCAAGTCCTCACTCTGCACGGAGTCCCCACTCCACACAACTTTCGGCCCCCGCCCGGAACACCGCCTTCCTACCACATTGAGCTCCTTTACCCCACGCACACTGCCAGACTACTCCGAGGGCGCGCAGCCCCCTGCCCTTGCCGCGACCCCAGACCTCCCGCGATGAGCTCTCCTCCCCTCGCTTCACCTCGGGCCTCGTCGGAACCCGCGGTCCTCGCCGCAGGCCCTCACCCCACTCCGCTGCCTCCCAGACCCCAGGCCTCCCCGAGCAATGCTCTCCTCTCCACCTCCCCGGGCTGCGTCACCTCGGCGGGCTGCTTCCTGTCTCTCGCACACGGCTTCAGGGATTCTCCACGACAAGCTCCTAAGCAAACCACACACCCGCAGCGGCAAAGCCCAGACGCGCTCGCGCCAAATCTCCACAGCCGCAGCTTTCCCGCCTCCCGCCAAGGCCCGACCAGGCTTCTGATTGGGTGTCGCCAGAGCGCCGCGCGCCTTGGCCAACGCCCCCTCCTTCGCGTCCAATCCAGCTGGAAGGCCCACAGCCAATAAGAGAGCCCCAGGTCTCAGCGCCACGGGGAGGCCACGCCCTCCAAGCAAGGAGATCATCTACATCCGGGGCCTCGGCGGAAGGACGCGCGGTTGCGGCTCTGGGTAAGGAGGCACTGCTGCGCCGCAAAGCCCGGCGGGAGATGTAGTCTTTGCCGCACAGGACTCTTATTTCCACGCCCTTCTTTCGAGGGGAGGTGTAAAGATGTGGGTTGCCCCTTCTCACGGGTGCTGGAACCCATGTTTACTACCCTAATTGCCTAGAATATCAAAGAGCTACCACATAGTACCTACCATTTTGGGGGTGGTGCAGGGCGCCAGGCACCATGCTAGGCGCTTTACTTCCTTTTTTTTTTTTTTTTTTAAAGATTTTGTTTTTCCTTTTATCTCCCAAAGCCGCCCCCCCCGCCCCCCACCGTACATAGTTGTGGGTCCTTCTAGTTGTGGCATGCGGGACGCCGCCTGGCGCGGCTTAAAGAGCGGTGCCATGTCTGCGCCCATGAGCCGAACCGGCGAAACCCTGGGCCACCGAAGCAGAGCCCCCGAACTTAACCACTCGGTCACTGGGCGGGCCTCAGGCGCTTTACTTCTCTAATGCTCAAGCCTGCAAAGCTCAAGGCATATGTGCGGAGGGTTAATTAGAGGTTACAGCATGTTGGTAGCAGTGACGGGCCAAGGACCCAGACACCCTGACAGCCAAACTAATGTGCTTTTGTAAAGTTCTACACATGCATAAAGAAATAGACTACACTTCATCACAGTATCCTCCCTGATTTGTATTTCGAATATGAGAAATAGAGCTAGACCTTTGCTTTTATTTTGTTAAAGGTTAAAATATTATATTCTGTGCACCTTATCATTAATCCCATTAATCCACACACTGTGGGGGGTATAGAGAATTATGACCCCTTAATTTTAAAATCTTTTTTATGGCTAAACACCAGGGTTTCAGGGCCAGAGAAGACTGCTATAGAAGAGGCAAGCTGAGCTTTTAATGAAAAATATAAATTAGAGCAGTAATTTACAGGCCAGTATCCAAAGCTAATAACCTAGTTAAGCCTCAAGTTCTGTTAAAGATCAGGACCCAGCTCTAGGTAATGGTAAGCATTTATCTTTCATCCTTCAATATCAAATGAAACAGAGCAATAAAGCTAAGAAGTAGGAAAACAATATTACAATTGTCAGTCAATTTAGTTAGTTCATACAGGAGATAAGAGCCAATATTGAGTACTTAAGTGTATGCCAGGGGCTGAGTTCAAGTATTTCACCTATATCAACTTATTCTCACAAGCACCCCATGAGGTTGGTATTATTTCCATTTCACAAATGAGGAAACTGAAAGAGAGGTGGTTGAGTAAATTTGCCCAAGGTCACACGACTAGTAAATGGAAGAGCTGTAATTTAAACTCAGGAAGTCTGACAGATCACTCTTGACCACTTAAACAAAGGGGAAGGATTAGACAGACATAGGTTCTAAAGTGGCCTATAGGCCTTCCCTAAAAGAGGAAGAGATGGTAAAGGAGCACATTTTGGGAAGGCTTTGCAGGAGCTGAAAACTACATCCTGAAGAGATTAGGCTGCTGTGAATGGAAAAAAGGGTTACCACAGAATGAAGGCTTTTTGACCAAATGTTATTTCTGACTTTTTTTAAGGAAGATTAGCCCCGAGCCAACATCTGCCACCAATCCGTTTTTTTTTTCTTCCTGAGGAAAGCTGGCCCTGAGCTAACATCCGTGCTCATCTTCCTCTACTTTTTATGTGGGACACCTAACACAGCATGGCTTGCCAAGCGGTGCCATGTCCATACCTGGGATCCGAACCGGCGAACCACGGGCTGCCAAAGCGGAACGTGCGCACTTAACTGCTGTGCCACCGGGGCCAGCCCCTATTTTTGACCTCTTAATAGGACAATAGAACCCAGGAAGCAACCCTTACTGTTCATATTTATTTTTATAACCTGGGCACCTCAGCTTTAAGGGATGGAGGTGAACCACCTCCCTCACTTACAGTGGGATAGAGGAAGCAGAGGAAACTATGAGAACTTAACATGCGTGTTGGAGCCTGTGAACACATTCACCAGGAATACAGCACTAGTCCAAGAGAAGCCTACCAATGTAAATGACCACTATAAAAGCAGGCAAAGAAATCAGAGAACGTCGGGATCAAAACATCTCTAAAAGGTTACCTACTTGAAGCTTTCCCTTTTCAAAACTCCAGTAACATGATGCACATACCACCAGACTGTTTCTTGCTTCTCTGCCTCTGTCCTCGCTGTTTCCTGTCTGGAATGCTACTCACCAAGCTCTTTCCTTGGCTAATTACCATAAAGCCTTTTAATACCCTACATAGGTTTCTCCTGGTAGCTGTCCTGAAGTCTTCTACTAGACTCTTGAGTTCCTTGGAGGCAAAGACCGTGTCCTATTCATCTACATATTGTAGGTACCTGGCACAGAGTAAAGTATGCAATAATGCTTGCTGAATGAATAGAAAGGACATTCCTGCCAAGTGGATATCCACCTTTTTCACGAACACTTTTTGTGGTCGGATAGCATATAGTCCTTTAAATCTTACACCCCTACACCCAGGAGTGGAGTATGAATTCAATTATGTGTAAAAACGACCCCAACTGGGCTCCAGCGGTATCAGAGGCAAAGCATTTCCCCACAGTGTATCCTGTGGTGTGGTCAGGATCCTGAAGTTGACGTTTTAGTTCTCTTACCTCTGTCTGCAGAGTAACAGGAAGTCAGAGAGGGGCAGCTTCCTCGAAGTGAGTCACACAGTTTGTGGCTGGGGTGGGCCAGGAAATACTTAAGAGGCACATTCACAATAATGAGCTGCTATGTTCCAGTAATAATTAGAGTGCGTAAACTGGTGCCCTTATCAGCTGCTAATTCATACGAAGTATCATGGGGGAAGGAATCAAATCACACTGGAAGGACCCGTTCAGCATCCTTTTTGTGTGTGTACACACACACACACACGCGTGTGCAGACTAGCAATACCATCCCAATAGGGCATAGAAAAGCTTATAGGGTTAGGAAGCTGAGGGTCATTTAGGCAAGCTCCATTTGAAGGCTATTTAAAGTCACAGGAGGAACAATTAAATCAATAAATAGGTAGTTTATTTATCATATTAATAACAATGATGGGTCAAATAATCAGGAATTCATCCAATCTGGCATGTACGGATGATGAAAATGAAAGGGGGCCTTTTTCCCCCCTCCCTCCCTCACCTTCATAAGTTTATATCTAAATTATGTGAGAATGATTCATACACACACCCATTATGAATCAGTATGGGAAATAATTTCAAGACCTTTGCTAGTCATGAAAGTGCAAGTTAAGCTCATGAAGTCTTAGTGGTGATTAAGTCAGCTGACCACAGTAAGCAGAGAATGTCTGGTTCAATTTTTACACCTAAAGTCAAAGTTTAAGAAAGCCAGCTAAGATTTCAACTTAAAAAGCAGTGAAGACAGAAAGGCAACATACATAAAAATAGACACACACAGTCTTGTATGCTCTGCCCCCCCAACTTCACTTTCACACCCCAGTGTGAGAATCTGCCATGCAACACGGAGAAAGAATCATAAGGGATATAAAGAAAGGACACAGGCCAGAGGGTCTCCTGGGTTCCCTGAAATCAGGAGCAAAGGAGAGTTAGGTGGCAAATATAAATAATGACCAAGTCTATCAGAATCACCCAGTCAGCATGGCTAACTAGAACTGTGATTTTCAAAACACAGCAGGAAGGAAGGAGAAAAAACCCTCAGGAAGCTACAGATGCTTCTGCCCAAGTCAGTATATCTGCTTTCACAGAGGACCTGGAGACAAGCCCCTACACTAACCTGAGGCAACAGATTTTCTCCTCTCTATGCCACCACTTGGGGTGGTATTCCAGACAAGACTACACAGTTTTCAGTTTTGTGTTTTTGTTTTTAAGCAAGATTTAATTAAACTGCACGGCATCCAGAAGAAATGTAACCAAAGAATCCAACCTGAGACCAGATTATACATTGTAGAGGGGTAAAAAAATCAATGCTAACTGGGAGAGGGAGCGCTGTAATCAGAAATATAACTCCAAAATAAATCATACAATAAATTATTTTTTTAAAAGAAAAGAAACTGATCCACATGCAAAGATGGGCACACACATACGCACACACGCTCTTCACAAATGTCACTCTGGTCTTTTATTCAGTGTTGACTATGACTTCCATGCTGGTTGCCATGGGGAAGGACAAAGGTTAGACGTGAAAAAAGAAGGCTCAGCCCCTCTGTCACCAGAAGAATGAGATTTAAGACAATTAAAGAGGGAACCCACTAGCTTGTTGGAAACAAAAGAGGAAAGAAGGAAACAGCAGTTATCAAGGAAGATTTTAATTGCTTTAAAGAGGGAGAGAGGAAGAAAGCACAGAAATCTAACACAAGTAAAGGCACAATGAACGCGGAGTTGAATGGAACCAAACCCTTCCTTCGGTTAAACAGTTACCCTTTTTTTATATGTGTTTTGAAGGTGGTTGTAGTTTTGTTTCATTTTGTTTTTAAGAGATGAGTCTTGAAGGCAGAGTTGTAATGCCTCCTATTCCCTAAATTAGGGTGGTTTACAGAAAACCATCTTGACCACATAGCCAGGGACTGAGATTCAACAGGGAAAGAAAGACTACAACTGGAATGTGAAGAATTTGATTTGCAGTTGATTGTAGGTTGGGTTTCCAGAAAGACAGACAGCTCAGTGTAGTGTGATCAAAGGGCCTCAGATGCCCTATACTCCACCCCCAGAACGTCGAAGAAGGGAAGGACCCTGGAGTCACACTTCTCCCCCACTCCCATAAGCACTCAGCCTACAGATTCAAGTGATCAGGAGAATTAAAACACACCCCAACCCTGAGTTGCTCCGTAGCAAGTCTATTTACAATTTTTTCTCACCTCTCTCTGGAGGTAAATCTGGGTTTCAAGTTGGGAAGCTATGGGGTGAGAGGATGCCCCCAGTGCAATGGCCAATGGCTAGTCTCCTTGCCTCTGCCGGTTGGGAGGGCTGGGGTGAATTGCTGGAGACAGCAGCCTCACATCCATTGGGTGGGGTAGCCCTAAGTGCTCTCACTCTGCGGGCCCAGGCTGTGAAAATGCCATCATTTTCTCTGCAGCAGGAGTAAATCCCCACAATAGAGAAAATCACACCTGGAATATCAAAGTGTTTTGATCCAGGTTTGGTGACTAGAGAAGAGGGGGAAGAGGGGCATCTAGCTCATTTAAAAACTTGGAAGCCACTGCCCCCCTTCCCAGAAAGGGCGGTAAGAAATAATTAAGCATTTTCCCACTAGAGAAAAACATCATAAAACCAAACCCACACAAGGGCTTTTAATACAGCTTCCTGATGCTTAGTTGGGCAATGTCTCTTCCTTCTAGGAAAGGATAAGGGGATTAATGGGACTGGGCAACAGCCTCAACATGAGACCACCCAATCTGCCACTGAAGAGACGATATTCCCACAAGCAGATAAAAAGAGCAGTTTAAAAGGTGAGAAGTTTTAGTGCTCTTGCAGCCAGCCCACCTTAAACCTATATTACAAGCTTTTTACAACATACAAAATAGATCAATAACTATGAGGATCACATTCCCATTCTTCAATAGTAAATATACATGACAAATCTGTTATTAACAGAGGGACCAAATAATGTATAAGGCAAAGACATTTAAGTAGGTACTGTGTCATCAACATGTTCTGAAGAAGAAAATACACCTGACTAGATCTAGGCCTAGGCCTTTTCTCATGAGGCCAAGAAAATGAAAATACAATCAATACCCATTGACACAGTCCAAATGTAGTGGAATATGAGGAGCAGCAGGTCATAGGGAAGATAGCCCCAGTGAAAAGCTGGGGTTTGGCTTTTACTTGTGATACTTATTTTGATGCTCTATGTCTGAGTAAAGGGGGAAAAAAGATACACTTTGATAAAATTGTACAAAGGCATCAACTCCCATTTAAAAAATAAATGGGAAGGTTTCACAGTCCAAGTTCAATAACTGGTCAGTATCTACCCTGGAACTCTGCTGCACTATCAACTCTGTACTCTCTCCTTTTCCCTCCACCAGCATCCCCTCTCACAGCTCTACTGGCTTCAGGATGCTGGGGATACTGCTGGAAGATAACTGCTAACGGATTTTAAAAGTAGAATAATAAATAAAGAATGACTGGAAAAGTTTGGTGACAGACCTAATCATGGTTTGCCCCAAGAGTCACTGTGGTCCAGGGGATGGCAAAGGATAGCAGCCCCACACAAATAAGCCAAGGTGAGCCCTCTCTCATCTAGTATTGGGAAGACTTGGGGTTCACCGGGCACCGTGCACAGATCCTTAGTCTGCAATCCAATAGACTGGAAAAGTGCCTAAGGTGGTTTAAGCCTGTGATGTATCTGGTGAAGTTTTTAAACTGACTTTCCCTACCCATTTCAAGGAATAGCCATGTCCTCTCTGCAAGCTTGGAGCAGTCTCTACACTTGGCAAGAGCTGTAGCAAACCAAACCATCTGGTGTGTGGAGCTCAGGAGCCTCATCCTGCTTTTGGAGAAGGAGAAGTCCTTGTCCCATCATTCAAGCTCAGTTCCTACATAGGGAACCTCCATTTTCTCTGTGCTCTTTACCTAGGAACTTGGAAGATGAAGAAACAACATACTGCTGGCTGCCAAGGAAGATCAATTGGACTAGGCACACCTCACCAAAGTCTCTGTGCTTCTTGGCACAGAGGAATCTTTGACTACCCCCATAGACTTCCTCGCCCTTCTCTATTTCTGTGTTGTTAACCCCTGCAGTCTCGCGAAGGCAAGGGTGGTAGAGAAAGGAACAGCAAGAGCCCGCCCAGTCAGATGGGCTGTGAACTTCAGAATGAGCAGGCCTTAGTTAAAGTCTTTCGTAGCCCACAGAGCTGCTCCCTTCCAGGAGGTGCTTCACTCTTCCCTTCGTTGTCATCCTGGAGCACCCACCAGGGGCTGAAGTTTCTAGACAGGACTGAAAGGGCCAGTGGCCTTCAGGGCCAGTCAGAAAAGACTGAGGAAGGCTCAAGATTAAGGCCAAGGTCCTCTTCCTGTACCCCACTGGAGGTTTTTGGGATTTGTGAATCTGGAAGGAATGAATGAATGAAAGTGACTTTTCTCTTGGGAGGTGAGGGGAAGGAGGAAAAAGATCCCTCAGTCTCAGCACCCTGAGGAAACGGGGCAGGGAGGCCCAGAGGACTCAGATGGCCCCTGGTCCCTTTGCTTCAGAGGAACTGACTAGCTCCAAAAGGATCCCCAGTTTATTTCATCCTCTCTTTTTATTAGATGTTTAGTTCAACTGATTAGTATTTAGTGTTTATATCCAACTTATCCCTGGGGTGGAGTCATGGGGTGAGAGCAAAATCAAAACACCCCTAAAAATAAAGCAGACCCATTTCCTTGAGCTTTCTTCAAACTTGACCTTTAAAACAGATCACTTCTCTGCAAACTCCTTTCCTGTTTCACTAAAAATGCCCACTCCCCAGAAGTCCTGGCCATGCCAGCCTCCAGCCTCCCAAATGATGAAATCTAATACATACCCACCAAGTTCCCCCCACAGTGGTAGGAGGATGTAGGAGTACCATTCTCCATCCTGCCCCAACAATGAGTTAATTCATCACAACAAGGCACCTTTCCCCAAGAGGAAAGCAGGAGACATGGAAGCTTTTTCCTCATCTGGCTAGCAGGGCTTGCTAGAGGAGGGATGGAGGCAGGGTTTGAGACCCTACTGTCAATATAAAGAGTCCGATCACCAAGTCGAGAGACGAGATGCATAGATGGAGATGAGCAGGGAGGAAGCCTGGAGTCTAGAGGTTGGCTGCACTGGAGAAACACGTTAGGAGCTCTCATGCAGGTTTCAGGGGAATGGAAGGGACCATCTGAGAAGAGGAGAGGGTCCATCCTTTTCCTGAGGAACAGGACCAAGCCAGGCTTCACCTGAGAATGGGTGGCAGAGGCGGGGCTCCACGGGCAGCTGAAAAAAATAAAATAAAAATAATGCACACAAGGTCACCCACCAGACCCTGAATAACCCAAACATTCCTGAAATGAGCGACAGGCTCTTTATGCTAACCTTTACAACTTGGGGACTATGTTTTGTTGTTTTTTTAAGAAAATGAAGATGAGGAAAAGCAATTTTTAACCTAAGAAAAGGACACCAATTCTACATTCTATGCACTTATGGAAAAATTTTCATCACTACTCCTCTCACCTCGGTTTGTTTTGCTGGGATATATTCTCTGAAAGTGTTTATATTCTTCTGGAGCAGGAAAGTCTTCTACTGGGTGGAAAGAATACTTTGACTCAAAATCATCTGTGAAAGGAACAGAATATTAATTCCTATCACCCTTTCTTGTGAGCCCACACGCCTCTGTACCACTTCTGATCTTCCCTTTACTAGTCTCTCATGCATTCGGATGTACTATGAGGGCCTACCTTGCCCTGTAAACCAAGGTGCCTGAAGACAGTAAGAGCATCACTCCATGTGCCTCATATGCAAAGAGGACGTGCTCAAAAGCTCTTTACATTAAAGAATGAGTCTTTGAGCTGATTCTTTAAATCCTCCTATCAAAAATCAGGCACACAACAGGAAAGGAGCCCAGCTGTTTGCATGAGAGCAGAAAGAAATTATGGTTCTGTGTTTCTATAACATAGTCATCTTACAGAATATCACCATGGGAAACCAAATGAACTGAATCCACAAATTTGTAGAAATTAACCTAAAATGGGAATATTTGTCACCAGCCAGTGAGAGATCTGATTAGATAATTCTCTTTTTGGCCCAGGTCACTCTCATTTAGGTCTGCAACACAGTTGGGAGAGCCATCCCATGACCCCCACTCCCACTTTCCACAGCCCCTCTACAGGAAGGCTCAAATCTTCTAGTTGTATAGCTCGATCACATTCCAAAGGACATATCTTCAAAGCAAAAACTCTGGTCCACCTAATAGGAACAGACTAGAGCAGGGGCAGAGAAGAGTCAACTATAAAAGAATCTAGAGTGTTAGGGCTGACAGAGGCCATATAGATCTTTCCAGGGGTCCTCAACAGAGGGTCTAACATACCCTCTGGACAACCTTTGCCTGGGGCTCCATCCAGGATCTAATGAATTAGAATCTCTTAGGTGTAGCCCAAGCTTCATTTACAACTTTGGAAAATTTAAGCTGATACACTCATAATCTAGTCAACCTCCTTGTTTCACAGATAGGGAAGTGACTTCCTCAAAGTAACCCAAATAGTTAGTAGCTTTGGATTACTAGATAAATGTTGTGCACAGTGTTTAGTTTTGTTTTTAAAGGGCCAGAAAGGAGCTCTTCTTCCTAAGAGAATACATAAGTCCTATCTGAATAATCCTAAAGAGGATAAGTCTCTGACCTAAAAGCTAACCACAGATATGGGTGGCTTTAGAGTTAGCACGACACTTGCTGATTTTACTTCAATCTTTTCCAAAGCCTATTCCATGCCTAGAATTCGCATACGGAAAGGGATGTCAATAAACAGGGCCTGGAAGTCTGAGGTGAAGTCAGGAGAGGAACAGCTGTGAATGGAGGATACGGAGTGATCATCCCACTCTACAGTAGCCACTGGAATTAGCAACGTCACCACTGGAACTATGAGACTAAAACAGCGAACTAGCTACTCACCCAAGAAAGATCGAACAGTGGTAATTGAATCTCTGTGGCCATTCCTCAGGGGTGGTGGAGGAGGAGGGGGTGGCCCAGCTGGCGTCCTGGAGGGCGGAGGTGGGGGCTTTCCTCGGCTCAGGGGCTCTGACCCATGCATTCGGTATGGTGGCGGGGGAGGAGGAGCGTCCCTGGCACCATTTCGGATCATGGGTGGAGGGGGTGGAGGAGCTGCAATTAAAATCCAGAGCAGTTAGGTTTGGATGTAGAGATGGTGAGGAGTAGAGGGATTTGAGAGACACGGACTAAAAGAGTGCCTGGGTGCTTTCCCAAAGAACTGGGCTCTGTGAGCCTCTGTGCAGCATGTTAAATAGCGTATTCACACTCCTCTCATCCCCACTTCTTTAACAGCATCACTATTCTTCCAGAAACCGAAGTTCAGAATAAAGGTATGACCCTTTTTCATTTCCCATGAGAAGTCAGTCAGGAACTCTACCTATGTTTTTTTTTTTTTTGCTTTTCCTCCCCAAATCCCTCCAGTACACAGCTGTATATTTTAGTTGTGGGTCCTTCTAGCTGTGGCACATGGGACACCGCCTCAACATGGCCTGAAGAGCAGTGCCACGTCCATGCTCAGGATTCGAACCAGTGAAATCCTGGGCTACCGAAGCTGAGGGTGTGGACTTAACCACTCAGCCACGGAGCCGGCCCCTCTACCCATTCTTGATGATTTTTTTCCTGCTTTTCCATGCCTTCCTCCACAGTTCAGGGTCTTCTCATATTTAGCCTGTTCCACTGCAAAAAGCCTCCCAAATGTTCTCTTGGCTTCTAATCTCTTACCTTTCCAATCCATTCTGCATACCACCAACTCACTAATCTCCCCAAAATAACTTGCCCAAACTTTTTCAAGGCCTTTGCATTTCCTACATCCCCAACTGGGTCTCATCCAATTATCCTCCTTTTTTACACTGTAACCTCCCCATCGGTCAGCCTGATCTCACCTTCTCTTATTCCTTTCTTAATTCCTAGGCTGGGCTGGGTAGCCTCTTCTGCACTTCCACTGTCGCCTCTGTAACTCTCTACCACTCTGCTATACTGAATTATAATTATTCATTACATGTGCTTCTTTCCCAGTACACTGTGTGTATTCCTTAAAGTCAGAGCAGTGTCCATTCATTGGTGTTCCCAAGCTTAGCCGAATGTACAGCACAAGGGAAGTACCCAAACGACGTTTGCTGAATAAACCAAATTAGATATGTTTTGCTCTTGTGACTCCCTCACAATACTCTGAAATAGCGTGCCTCTTCCCTTACTACCAAATCCTACCTATCCTTTAAGGTTCAACTCAAGTCCCATCTTCTCCAGGTTTTCCCAAAGCAATCCACTCTATTCTGAGCCCCTCCTTCTTTGCTCTCCCACAGCATATATAGGTTACGTCACTTATTCTAGCATTTAATAGCACAGACTAAAATGAAATACATTTGAGGAAGTTACGTATCTCCAAGGAAAGTCATGTTGCTCAAAAAAATTGGCAATACCTCTTTTGGAACTGCCTCCAAACCCAGTTCATCAGACAGATCCATAAATATTATTATATGATAGCTAGACATCTCTGAGGTCGCCCCACCAACAACAACAAAAATATTCGTACCTACGTCTGACTCTGCTTTTTGGCCATTTTCAAAAGTCACATTCATCCATAAAAGAGAAAACTTTGCCACCAAGTTGGAGGTAATGTCAAAAGCCTATTTGAAGAAATGGCGGCATCATTGGAATAGGTTCTAATGTGTTTAAGTTGTATTACTTCTATGCTCTACATTAACAATAACAGTAGCTACCACTTGTTTGGTATCCATTATGTTCCAGGCACTCTCCTGGGTGCTTTATATGCATTAAATCTTAAAAAATTCTGGGGCCTGCAACGTCGGACTGAACGAGGGGACGCAAGAGAGGCAGGCCGGAGCCACTGCCGTCGCCATGACGCGCGGTAACCAGCGCGAGCTCGCCCGCCAGAAGAATATGAAAAAGCAGAGCGACTCGGGTAAGGGAAAGCGCCGAGATGACGGGCTTTCTGCTGCCGCCCGCAAGCAGAGGGACTCGGAGATCGTGCAGCAGAAGCAGAAAAAGGCAAACGAGAAGGAGGAGGAACCCAAGTAGCTTTGTGGCTTCGTGTCCAACCCTCTTGCCCTTCGCCTGTGTGCCTGGAGCCAGTCCCACCACGCTCACGTTTTCTCCTGTAGTGCTCACAGGTCCCAGCACCGATGGCATTCCCTTTGCCCTGAGTCTGCAGCGGGTCCCTTTTGTGTTTCCTTGCCCTCAGGTAGCCTCTCTCCCCCTGGGCCACTCCTGGGGGTGAGGAGGTTACCCCTTCCCAGTGTTTTTTATTCCTGTGGGGCTCACCCCAAAGTATTAAAAGTAGCTTTATAAGTCAAAAAAAAAAAATTCTTACAGTCACCCCTGCAAAGTACGTGGTATTGTCTCCACTTCACAGATGAGGAAACTGGGACTCAGGTTGTCTAAGGTCACAGAACTAATACAAACAGACACAGCACATGTCTGCTCTTCCCCTCCCCCACACTGCTCTTCCATAACTGCCACAAGTATTATGTATCTTATCTCCCCAACAAATTTACAGCCCAGTGAGAAGGCAGTGCATCTTTTGGTACCTAGGCCATGTCCAATAAATAGCTGTAACCTAAATAGTACATGGAGAGACTACTTGGCGTAACAGACAACACCATTTTAGTAATAAAAGTACATCTTATTATTCTTCCTGAATTACTATCAGAATCTCTACAGAGTGACTACAGTTAAGCATGTAACAGTAATGGGATGATGCATATATATAACGGGTCCAGCACTGCAGGCTAAAAAATTTTAGTTTTTGCTTCCTATAAGACACACCCAAAATGTCAACTCTCCCTCACTCTTTTTTTTTTTTAAAGATTTTATTTTTTTCGTTTTTCTCCCCAAAGCCCCCTAGTACATAGTTGTATATTCTTCGTTGTGGGTCCTCCTAGTTGTGGCATGTGGGACGCTGCCTCACCATGGTTTGATGAGCAGTGCCATGTCCGCGCCCAGGATTCCAACCGATGAAACACTGGGCCGCCTGCAGCGGAGCGCGTGAACTTAACCACTCGGCCACGGGGCCAGCCCCTCTCCCTCACTCTTTTTAAGGTCTCTTTAAGTATGTACAGTGGCCATTAGAGGCAATAATTAAAGAGAAATCTCCTTAACACCTCCCAGCAGCTCTCTGAGCCTTGTTTTCATTCCAAATCTGCCCAAACCAAAGGTCTTTCAGGTCATCCTCAAACTATCTCCCTAAAACCCAGATTTCTCAGGATCCTAAGAGCTTGTCTGTATTCCCAGGGCAGGGCAAGACAGAGTAAGGCAGACAGAATTAGCTAGGCTCAAAAGGATACCAGCTGGACACTTGGCAGGTGGCAGTGATTAAAGCCAACCTGGACTGGCAAAACAGAGCAGGGCCAGTCATCCCAACCAGGTTCCACCATCTCCAATAAGTTTCTGAGCTCTTTGCCATATCCAGTTTTAAGACTGTTTCAAGTGACAGAATCAGAACCCAAGACCCTAAGAAACCAGTTTGTAAAAAAACCTTGGGGTGGGAGATCACCTTTTGTACTCTAAGATAAACCCAATTTTGAGGAAAGCATGATGGTATTGATTCTTTTGAAAAGAAAAAAATTCCTTTAAAAATAGACAGTGTAGGGGCTGGCCCAGTGGCATAGTGGTCAAGTTCGCACGCTCCACTTCAGTGGCCCGGGGTTCACAGGTTCGGATCCCAGGTGCATACCTAGTGCTGCTTATCAAGCCATGCTGTGGCAGGCGTCCCACATATAAAATAGAGGAAGATGGGCACAGATGTGAGCTCAGGGCAAATCTTCCTCCGGAAAAAAAAAAAGATAGTGTTTTACTCTCCAAAGGAAAAAATTCAGGAACCAATTCTATGAACCAATAATGTGGGATTTCTTTGGTCCCTACGTACCCTGAAAAGACAAAAGACTCCATACTCTTTCAAATGTAAATAATTCATATGAAAACAAAAGTATATTATCACATAATATTGTCATAACATTATTTAATAACAGAGATAAGTCCATGAACTACCTGGAAGTCCTTTGCATAAAACCACTCACATTCATCAGTATACTACAAAGCACTTTCATATATACTTTGATTTACAACCACCTCTGAAAGTACTATGAACACCATTTTACAGATGGGGAAACAAACTCAGAGAATCAGAGTGATCTTCCCAATGTCACACAACAAAGAGGGCCAATACTCAAAAGATCTGACTAAAATAACTCAATTTCTTTCCAGTGTGTCATTCTTAAGAATTGCTGCTCTGGTTACTGACAAGGAAAGCAGACTGAGGCCTCTACCAGCCCTCAAAGTTGGAGATGCCCAACAGACAGAAGAACAGGGTTCATAACTTCACATTTTCCTAAAGAAACCACAAAGAAAGAACTGAGAAATGGAAAGCAAGAAGTACGCAGACATTTAAAACTACTCAGTTCAATGCAGAGAAATTACATTTTTCTCCACTTCTAGTCCTGGATAGCGTTGGAAAGATATGGGCACTGCTCGGATAAAGGGTCTTTCAAAAATCCCTAAGTTAAAATAAAAAAACTTGATTTTAACTTTTTTTTAAAAAAAGTTAACAAAAGTTAACAAAAGTTAAGGTGGTGCAGTGGTTAAGTTTGCACATTCCACTTCAGTGGCCCGGAGTTTGCTGGTTCGGATCCCGGGTGCGGACATGGCACTGCTTGGCAAGCCATGCTGTGATAGGTGTCCCACAGATAAGGTAGAGGAAGATGGGCACAGTTGTTAGCTCAGGGCCAGTCTTCCTCAGTAAAAAGAGGAGGACTGGCTGTGGATGTTAGCTCAGGGCTAATCTTCCTCAAAACGAAAAAATAATAATTTTAAACCTAAACTTTGTAGAATCAAAGTCCACTTTAGGACTGTATCCTTACAGCTAAAGCCAGGGAGACACGGGATCAGGAACACAGCAGGCTACTGCACAAGTGCCTTATGTTAGACTGCCAGCTCCTACACTACAAATCTCTATGTACCTAACCAAGCAGCAGGACAAGTTAATGCGCTTTTAATACAGGCTTCTTGAGGACAGAACTTCTTAATCAATGATCTATACCTGCAGTGACTGATTGTTTAAAATAAAAGCTCAAAAGCCATTTGTGGAAGGTGTGGCTCAAAGCCCAATGATACAAGAGGATATGGAAGCCAAAATTCCTGGTTCTAAGAAGGCCCTAGACAGCCGTCATGGTCTCCTTCACCCTCTAATTTGTCATGCTATTTTGTAAAAAGATTATACAACCTCGTCTACCTTTTCTAGGGTTCCTTAATCCCCTCCTCACCCATTTTAGGGCTATGGCCCATTGTTACAATCACTCCCTTACACACTCCCTTGCCCAACTCTCCCCTAAAAAATGCTAACCCTGGTTAAATACAACTCTGCCCCTACTCAGTACCTGCACATGCACAGCTGAACACACACCTCACTTTAAATGTATGGTCCCTAATCTCGAGTGGCCCTTCCTGTGGCTGGTTATCCTAGTACACTTCCCTACTCCATTCACTCTCGCACACTTCCAGATGACCACTTCATGCCCTTTTCTCTCTCTCACATCTCCCTCTTCTTCTCTTCCCTCATTCACAGCAGATGTCTTTGCTATCACACCAAGAAAACAGAAGCAAATCAGAAGAAACTTTCCACATGCTCCTATCACTACGTCCACCTACCCACTTGCTTCTATGCCTCTATGCTTTGCCTTCCCTCCTGTTACCACAGAAGAACTATCTGTGTTCTTATCTAAGATCAACCCCTTATCTATGAATCAGATTCCATTCCTTCTTGCCTCCTCAAGGACATTACTCAGGAAATTTTCCCCCTCTCTACTGGATCATTCCACCAGTATACAGATGGTGAAGTCTCTCTCCTCTTGGAGGGGGGGACCCAATCTTCAATCCCACATCCTTCTCCAGCAACCATTCATCTGCACCCCCACTCCCCTCTACAGCAAACTCCCTAAGGGATGTCTATATTGCTATCTCCAATTCCTCTTCTCCTATCCCTGCATTCTTGAGGCCATCCCAATTAGACTTCCACCATCACCCTTCCTCTACCATTCTACTAAAACTACTCAAAAGGGTCCCATGTTGTTTGAGGGTCCCTCAAAAAGACTCCCCTGTTGCCAAGATCAATGTCATTCTTAGTCTTCAACTTACCTGACTCATCTGCAGCACTGGACACAGTTGATCACTCACTCTATCTTGGAGTTTTTCCATCACTCTCCTGGTGTCCCTCCCTCCTTCCTCACTAGAGACTCTTTCTCAGCTTCCTCTGCTTGCTGTTCTTCACCTCTGTGACCTCAGGTCTCAGATCTCCTCTCTATTTATATTCACTTCCTAGGTGATCTCACCCAGTATGTGGCTTTCAATATCATTCAAATTTCTCTCTCTAGCCAGACCTCTCATCTGAACTTCCCTTCTGAGTTTGATAGCCAATCACCAATTCAGTATTTCCTCTTGGATGCCTAACAGGTATCTCAAATTTGACTTGTTCTCCCTTCCCCCAAACCTGCTGTGGTCCTACCCACCTGCCCAGTTTATTGCAACAGCCTCCTAAGTGGTCTCCTTTTGCCACCTTTGTCCTCCTGCAAGTCTGTTCTCAACGCAGGAGCTAGTGATCTTTTGAGAAGGTCAATCAATCCTACTCCCCTATTCCAACCCTTCCAGCGGCTCCTTATCTCACACAGAGTACAACCCAAAGTCTTTACAAAGTCCTACAATGTTCTCCCATGGAAATCTAGCTCTTTGACCTCCGAGTCCCGACACTCTCCCTCTCCCTCATTCTAGTCCTGCCACAATGGTCTCCTTGCTGTCCTCAGTCTCATGGCCTTTGCGTTTGCTTTCTCAATGCCTGCTTAGCTTACTCCCTCACTTTCTTCAGGTCTTTGCCAAACTGTCACTTTATCAGTAAGCCCTTCCCTGACCCTACTTCACTCCCCACCTCTGCAACTGAAAACATCATCACTCCATCCCCACCCTAGTATATCCTAATCCCCTTCTCTGCTTTGTATTTCTCTAAAGCACCTACATACTATGTATTTACACATTTTTTTACTAATTTATTTGCTTGACTGTCCAAGAGAACAGGAATTTTTTGTCTTTTCTATTTATTGCTGTTTCCCTAACAACACAGTCCAAACACATAAAAAGGCACTCAATAAACCTGATGAATGAGTAAGTGAATTCTTATTCTCTTCAGTCACTGAAGGAGAGCTTTGGGGAAAAGGTTGAAGAGAAAAGATAAACTCAACTTTCTGTAAGAAAGGGAAAAAAGGTGTCTCCAGGCACTTACCTGCTCCCCGACTGGGAGGGTCTCGGGCTGGAGGAGGAGGCCTATTACTCTGTAAAGAAGGGGAAGCTGAGGTGGGTGGAGGAGGTGCCGGGCCTCTGACAGGCCCTGCTGTCTTCCTATGCAAAGAATTGTGTCTCTGTGGCAGCTCAGGGGCTGACTCATTAGTGGGACTGGAGGGTCCATTGGGGACCCCAGGAGGCTGGCGGTAAGGCGGAGGAGGAGGGGCCAGAGACTGGCCACTTGGTCCCGTTCTGATATTCACAGGGGAAGGAGGTGGTTTGACTGGGGGTGGAGCAGGAGGTCCCTCTCGACCAGGGTGAAGCCTTTGTCCAGGCGTGGGTGGCAAGGGTTTCTCTCTGTTGTAGGCTGGGGCTTTGTTGCTGTGCATAGGCAGAGGTGTAGAGGGTGCATTGGCACGCCGCCCTGGGGGTGGCGGAGGAGGAGCAGAGGAGCTGTGCTTCATGCCCGTACTGCTGGTAGTATTAGGCCGGGAGAGGTCTGGTAATGAGGGTCTCTGCATCCGGGGCAGTTCTGGGAGAGAGGCTCGGCTGTTGTCAGTATCATCTTGAGGGCGCCCGCTGGCTGTAGACACTGGAGGCCTTGGAGCAGCAGCTCGAGAACTGGGGACCTGTAGAGCTGGCTTACCAGCTAGGTTCTCTACAAACACACCAGACAGCACTGGGTCAACAGAGCCAGATATATGTTGGTCAGTATCCCTACTTCACCCAGCCTCCTAGAGCAATCAGCATGGTAGCAGGGAAAGTACCTGTATAGTTCTGGGTTTTAATCTGGTTTTAGGCTCAGGGCCCATTAACAAATACTGCTGATATAAGCTGAATACAT
The DNA here is from genome assembly GCF_041296235.1 of Equus asinus. Lineage (NCBI taxonomy): Eukaryota > Metazoa > Chordata > Mammalia > Perissodactyla > Equidae > Equus > Equus asinus. Next base: position 39,945,492 of record NC_091802.1, on the reverse strand, counting down.
TTTTATTTAATTCCTCAGCTTTTGCTTTATTCCATTCTATAACTCCTCCCCTCCTTCCTTGCCTCCTTCCTACCACCTCTACCACACTCCTCAACCCCAGATGGCTCACTTGGGACCAGTCAGAAATTAATGTGCCAAGAAAGTACTTATGAGGTACCTGAAACATCCTTGGCTCCCACAGGTCGGAGCTTTGGCACCCCTCCTTGGAAGAGACCTCCCTTGGGCTGCAGGGCAGCTGTTCCAGAGCCGTAACCACCACTGATTCCTTTGGGTTCTGGAAAGCATACCATTAGGGTTTTCACTTCATATGCTCTGAGCTGATGACCAAGTCAATTCTGAGGAGAAATCCCTCCTCTATCTGGGCTTTAATTTGCAAACAAAGCAATCTTGCTTTTGCCTTCCCATTAATAAATAAAGGCTAGGCCACTGCTCCACAACTTCACGTGGAGATGAAACTCCTCACTGTGATGAAAGAGAGACAACAAAAGAAACAAGAGCCAATCTTCCCTTTTTAAGGCAGAGGGATAACCAGGACAAAGACATGTTCGACAGAGTTCTCTGGGCTCTCCTCTCCAAGTACCAGTTGGTAAGGGTGCCAATGACTCAGGGGACCCAGGTGTGAGCAAACTCTCCATAGGCCTATCAGAATGGACACTTGTAGCAATTAGAAAATCATCATTGGCTTTAGCTTAGCAGTTTTTGGGAATGTGGTAGTCTCCCCAGAGAACAGCCAAAGATGTGCCCTAAACAGCACTAATTACAGTAGGAGATAGGAGTCTTAATCCTGAGAATGCTTCCAAGGTAAAAAAGAAATTTCTAAGGTATTCAAATGAACAGATAAGAAGACAGGCAAAGAAAACTCTCCCAAAGCACAAAACTCTCCCACTCAAGCCCCAACAATAAATATGACAAGCCAGCTAAGTCTCCAAGTCAATCCTGGGATGCTGGTGGTTCACTAGGAAATGAAGCTTAGACTCACTCTCAAGGATGGGAGCACTCCGATCGTTAATGTTGGTCACCTTCTTCAGCTTGGTTCCTTTGCAGATGTCCTGTAAGAGGGCACCTCGACCCCGCTGTTCCTCTCTACTCAGCTTGGGCAGCTCTGTGTTTGCCTGGAGGAAGAGGGAAATATAAGTTCATCCTAAATAGTTCCCTTCATCAAAAGCTTGGGATAAATACCTTAAGCCAAACTGGATTCCATGAGATGCTTCTCTAATCTAATCAGATATATGTGCCAAACGACAGTAACAATGTGCACTATCGCTCTCTATCCTTTTTCTCCTATTGTACCTTCTGTGAAAGTGATCAGTCTCCCTCTTAATCAGCACCTTCTGATAGGAGGCCTATACTACTATCTACTGAGTACCTACGTGCTGGGCTGTGTGTTACAGGCTTTACATCTACCATCATCATCATGATCATCATCATCAGGACAAACATTCATTGAGTCCCTACTATGCCTCAGGCATTGTGCTAAGAACATTACTTGCATTATCTCATTTAAATCTTGCAATATTCCTGTGAGAAAGGTACTATTATCATTATTCATTTGGAAAGTGTGGGCCAAAGGCTGACAGTTTACTAAAGCCATGAATCCAGTAAATAGTAAAGAAAGGATCCAAACCCAGACAGTGACTCTAAAATTCATATCTTATCCCAACTAACATACCTGATTGCCTCCCTATTACTTCAATTTATCCTCTAAACAATGTTATAAAATAGACTGTATTATTCCCATTCCAAAGATGAGGAAACAAAGGTGAGGAAAATTAGCCACATGATTAGTAAATGCAGAGCTGAGATCTGAAGGCTGGTCTGACAACATCAAAGCCCATGTCTTTTCCACTTTCCCTACTGTCTCTTTCAACAACATTCTGTTTCTTTTCAAGTTCTTCATCCTCTACCTACCTCTTAAACGTCATTTCACAGAATTCTATCCTCAGCCTCCATCTAAATATCCCTAAGCAAGCTTATCCAGTCTCAGGGTTTGAATACCACCTATAACCCCCAAAATCTCAAATCTTTATATCTTTTCCCCACTCCTTGATCTGAGCTTTATACCAATATATGCCAATGCCTATAGGACATCTCCAAATGAATATCCTACACATACCTAAATACAACACATCAATACCATGTCCCTTACAAAGTTTTTAAATGTAGAACTTTTTAAATTAAAACACCCAATGGAATCTTTTGGAAACCATTAAAAAATTCCTCTAGGGGCCGGCCCGGTGGTGCAGCAGTTAAGTTCCCACATTCTGCTTTGGTGGCCCGGGGTTCGCTGGTTCGGATCCCAGCTGCGGACATGGCACTGCTTGGCCAGCATGCTGTGGGAGGCGCCCCACATATAAAGTAGAGGAAGGTGGGCATGGATGTTAGCTCAGGGCTAGTCTTCCTCAGCAAAAAGAGGAGGATTGGCAGGTTAGCTCAGGGCTAATCTTGCAAAAAAAAAAAAAAAATTCTTCTAAAATCCATCTGGAAGACTAAGTATTTGGAAAAAACTATGAAAATGGTACTTGCACCACTAAAGGCTAGGACCAACTACAACAGGAGCACAGGGACAGACAGCTAGATAAATGGAACACAACAGGAAGTCCATAAGCAAGCCTAGGTCTATATAAGAAATAATAAAAGTATATTTCATCAGTGCAGAAAGCATAGATTACTAAAAACAAGCTGTTAATAACAACTTATTAATTTTTGGAAAAAAACAAAGTTAAATCCCTACCTCATAGCTTACTCTCAAATTCTAGCTGAATTATAAAATGTAAATTAAAAATACTACAGTAGTCCCCCTTATCCACAGTTTCATTTTTTTACAGTTTAAGTTACCATGGTCAACTGCAGTCTAAAAATATTAAATGGAAAATTCCAGAAATAAACAATTCATAAGTTTTAAACTGTATGCTGTTCTGAGTAGTGTGATGAAATTTCACGCTATCCCACTCTATCCTGCCTAGTACATGAATCATCCCTTTGTCCAGTGTATCCATGCTGTATATGCTCCCCACCCATCTTGGGTTATCAGATCGACTGTTGAGGTATTGTAGTGCTGGTGTTCAAACAACCCTTATTTTACTTAATGATGGCCCCAAAGTGCAAGAGTAGTGATGTCGGCAATTCAGATATGCCAAAGAGAAGTTATTGTTGTTAATCTCTTACTGTGCCTAATTCATAAATTAAACTTTACCCTAGGTATGTATGTATAGGAAAAAACAGTACATACAGTTCAGTACTATCGTGATTTCAAGTATCCACTGGGGGTCTTGCAACATATCCCCTGCACATGAGGGGGGGATTAATGTATATTAAAAAATTAGGTAAGGGGAAGGACACAACTGAAAGGAAAGCATGACAACTAAAATACAGGAAAAGATTGACAGACTTGCCTATTACAAACTATTTACTTAGGAATATAAGTAAATAAGCAGATGACATACGGGAAGGAAAAATCACATGTGACGAATGTAACATACGACAGACACAAAGGTAGTGTCCTAAATCTGTAGAGCATTAACATATAAATATGACTTATGAATCAATAGGATAACAAGCAAAGAATATGAACAATACTGCATAAAAGAAATCAAAGAGCCAGCAAATATGAAAAAATTTTTCAATTACAATAAAAAATGCAGGCTAAAACACAGTATCATTATTTACCAATGAAACTGGTAAAAGTTAAAATTGTAACTAAAGAGACTGCTAGCTTCATGAAGGCAGGGTCCACCGATCACTGTTGTACAGTGCCTAGCACAGTGAGGATATTAAAAAAACGTGTAGAATAAATAACTGTCCTACGGTAGTCAATAAGGATCCAGGGAAACAAGTACTCTTGTACTACCTGGGGTAAGACAAGTTGGGTGATCTTTCCAGAACGTAATTTATGTATCAAACACCCTTATAAAGTCTAGCACAAGAATTCTACTTCTAGGAATTAACTTTAAGAAAACTGCAGGCGGCCCAGTGTTTCCTTGGTTTGAATCCTGGGCGCGGACATGGCACTGCTCACCAAGCCACGCTGAGGCAGCGTCCCACATGCCACAACTAGGAGGACCCACAACGAAGAATATACAACTATGTACCGGGGGGCTTTGGGGAGAAAAAGGAAAAAAAGAAAATCTTTAAAAAAAAAAAAAGAAAACAATTGGAGCAGTGCACAAAGATGTTAATAATAGCAAAAAGTTTATAATAGCATAAAACTGAAAATAATCTAAAAGTTCAACCAAAAGGAACAATGATGGTATAACCATACAATGGGATGCCAGTTAAGTTCTTAAAGATGTACAAGTAAATATCTTTACGTAGCAGTAAATGTTTAACACAATCAAGTAAGCATAAAACAATATATGCAACATAATTCACTTTCTATTCTATCGAACAGGACCATCAAGAGAACCTATCAAAACTATCTAGGGTAGTTTTGAGAATAAAGTGAAATATAACACTTTTCAAGAGCTTAATTAGCACACTGCCTGGTGTATAATAGGGGCTCAAAAAACAATACCTAGGTTATTATTTGGAAGAAAAAAGGTACACACATATAGAAAATTTCTGGAAGGATATACACTGATAATAGCAAAAGTTAATTTCAGGTAGTAATTCTTTACATTTATTTGTATTTTCCAGTTTTCCTACAATAAATATATATAACATCTAAAATGTTAACAAAGGTTATAGATAGTTTAACATTTTCTATTTTTATTGGTATTCTCTAATTTTTTCCACATTTTCAGTACAGTAAAAAATGTTCTAATGGTATCACTAACCATTTAATCATATGAGAAGTCATTCACGATGTATTGAGTAAGAAGAGATTAGAAATCAGTATGTATATATAGCATAACCTCTTTTTTAAAAAAATAGATAGATAAAAGGGAGGGAGGAGAGGAAGGATACATATAAAACTGTTATGAATGGTTGGATTATGGGTAATTGCTCCCTTTTGCTCATCCATAGTTCATAAATTTCTTGAACATATTACTTTTGTAAAGAGAAAAATATTAAAATATTACCAAACGTGTCGAAAGTTGAGCTCGTATTCTCTTTGTAAATAGCACCGTCATTCAACCAATCCCCCAAACTAGAGTCATTCAAATCTCCTTCCTCTCCTCACTCTTCTAGATAGTGCCATCAAACTCTAAGATAAGTGTTTCTCGTCTCCACTCTCCATCCTCACTGCTTTAGTCCAGAGCCTTAATTTTCAATTGCAATAGGCTTCTGTCTCTAGTTTCGGCCTCCCTGTCTCCAGTCTCAACCCACAACCTACTCTCCACACTGTTAAGAAAGATCTTTCCAATACAAACTCAACCAGGTTACTCCTGCTGCTGAAATACACACCTCCCTATCATCAGAAGAAGAAAAATCCAAACTCCAGCCCATTCCTCTCCAGCTTCGTCTCTCACCATAGCTCTTCAAGCAATAATCTAACCCTCTAGGTGCTTTCTCACAAATCAGCACCCTTCCACAGGCTACTTCCTCAACTTCGAATGACCTCCCTCCCTCTTCTCTTTCTGGCTAAACTCTACCCACCTTTTAAGACTCAGCTCAAGTATCACCTCCCTACTGGAAGCCTTCTCTGACTGCCTCCTCTCCCTCCAACCACTAGGTGAGGTGCCCTTCTTTGTGGCCCTCTTTATCTCTGCATAGCAGAGAATTTGCCTGTTGACTTGTCTGTCTGACCCACTGCACTGGGAGCCTTGAAAACAGAAACTGTCTCATTTCTGGTGATGGTATTACAGATGATTTTTATTTGCTTCTTTTTGCTTATCTGCATATTTTTCCTCTCTTTAATTATATAAATAAGTTATCACTGTAAAAGAGTGAAGCAATATGTAAGCACAGAGTAAAATTACCTGGACTTTCTAACTGTATGCCTAGCCAAGTCCCTGACACATAGTAAGCCCCCAGTAAAAGGCTGTTGAGTAAATCAAAATGTAGGGCAGTAATCCAAGAAGTTATAGAGATCGAAGCACAGTCTTTGGGTCCTTGAATGCCACTATAAGTGGAGCAGCTATGCTTTTATCTACTTCACTTATTGCACTTCCACATAAAATTTCATCCAAAAAGGGGGTTCATACATATCCTCAAATAAAATGTCTGAAAACCAGAAGTTAAGGGGAAAAAACAAGTTGGTAGACCTGAACTCTAGTCCTAGTTCTGAAATAAATTAGCTATACAAGTCACTTTTCTTCTTTAGGGAACCATTTCTCATCTGTTAAACACCTCACACACACACAAACACACACTTCCAGGATATTCATTCTCTAAAGTTACTCTTGCTTCTAAATTTTACAAAAATGAGAAAAAGCATCCAGGTTGCTTCTTTTTCATGTGACACTAGATATCACAATCCAGATACAGTACAGTTGGCCCTCTGTATCTGCCATTTCCGCATCAACAGATTCAACCAACCGCTGACTGAAAGGCCTATGAGGGTTGTGTCTGCACTGAACATGTACAGACTTTTTTCCTTGTCATTATTCCCTAAACAATAGAGTAGAACAACAATTTACATAGCATTTCCATTGTATTAGGTATTATAAGTAATCTAGAGATGATTTAAAGTATATGGGAGGATGTGCACAGGTTATATGCAAATACTATGCCATTTTATATACGGGACTTGAGCATCCTTGGATTTTGGTATCCACGGGGGTCCTGGAACCAATCCCCTGTGGATACGGGGGGACAACTGGAAAAGTGGCTACCTCCTTGGTTCAGAAGCCACACTGCTTTTTTTCCGCCCATTATCGAACCTTTAAGTCTTTTTACTAATATGTTCCATAAACTCCTTTCTTTCTTGATGGTGTATTAGACTTGATGGACTTGGCTGTAAAACTAACTGATCTGGAGTAGAAGAAAAGGAGATGAAACGGCAGCAAGAAACAAACACCAGGAATTGCCATACCTTTTCTCAAGGATGCCAGAGAAATGACACACTGACCTTTATAAAATAGTTTAGGGGAGAAGCACTAGTTCCCACTCTGATATCACCTGTACAAATCTCCCTTTAGACTGAACCAGGACGAGAAAACTAGATAAGCCACTCTGGTTCTAAGATGACCTCTCAGGAATCACAACCTAGTTGATGAGGACAGACTTGACTTGTTAATTCTCCATCGTCCTACACCATATGTCTTTGAGTATGCTGTCTTATACTAGGAAGCCCCAAGTATTCATTGAGGTTTTGAGACAGCCAGGTGGAAGGATTACCTACCTGGTTAAAAGTGGGAGGTGGAGGAGGACCAGGCGGGGGTGGAGGGGGAGGAGGAATTGGCATCCTTGCCCTGCTTGCAGTTGGCACTGCTCTCTCTCCCTTTTAATCTGCAGCTTTAGGTCACTCATATACCTGCAAATGAAACAGAAATTCATGAGAACTTTCCCATTAGAGACACTGAGTACCTAGGAGAACTAGAGGACCAGGCATGACAGTAGAGAGAAACTAAGCACCTCATCTCCTAGTTCCACTGGGATACAGTCCAGGGTTTGGTAAACTTTTTCTGTAAAAGGCCAGATAATAAACATTTTAGGCTTTGTAGGCCACATATGGTCTCTGTCACATATTATTGTTTTATTTTGACAAAATTTTTTAGATTAATAAATGTTTACTTTTTAGAGTAGTTTTAGGTTCACAGCAAAATTGAACAGAACATACAGAGGGTACCCATATACCCCACACACAGACACAGCCTCCTCGACTATCTATATCCTGCAGTAGTACATTTGCTACAAGCGATGAATCCACATTGACACCTCATTATCACCCGAAGTCCACAGTTTACATTAGGGTTCACTCTTGGTGGTGTACATTCTTTAGGTTTGGACAAATGTACAATGACAACTACCCACCGCTGCGGTTATCACACAGAATAGTTTTGCTGCCCTAAAAATCCTCTGTGCTCCGCCTATTCATCCCTTCTTCCCCCCTACCCCTGGCAACCACTGATCTTTTTACTGTCTTCATAGTTTTGCCTTTTCCAGAATGTCACATAGTTGGAATCATGTAACATGTAGCCTTTTCAGGTTGGTTTCTTTCACTTATAATATGCATTTAAGTTTCCTCCATGTCTTTTCACAGCTTGATAGCTCACTTCTTTTCAGCCCTGAATAATATTCCATTGTCTGAATGCACCACTGTTTATCCATTCACCTACTGAAGGGCACCTTGGTTGCTTCTAAGTTTTAGCAATTATGGATAAACCTGCTATAAATATCCTCGTGCAAGTTTTTGTGTGGACATAAGTTTTCAGCTCACTTGAGTAAATACCAAGGAGCATGACTGCTGGATCATATGGTAAGCCTATATTCTGTAATAAACTGCCAAACCATCTTCCAAGTGGCTACACCATTTTGCACTCCCACTGGCAATGAACAAGAGTTCCTACTGCTTCACATCCTTATCAGCATTTGGTGTTGTCAGTGTTTTAGATTCTGGCCATACAGGTGTGTAGTGGTATCGCATTGGGTTTTTTTGTCTTTGTTTTTTTTGAGGAAGATTAGCCCTGAGCTAACCTGCCAATCCTCCTCTTTTTGTTGAGGAAGACTGGTCCTGAGCTAACATCTGTGCCCATCTTCCTCTACTTTCTATGTGGGACACCTGCCACAGCATGGCTTGACAAGCAGTGCATAGGTCTGCACCCAGGATCCAAACCGGCGAACCCCGGGCCACCAAAGTGGAACATTCGAACTTAACTGCTGAGCCACTAGGCCGGGCCCTGGTATCTCACTGTTTTAATATGCAATTCCCTGATGACATATGAAGTTGAACATCTTTTCATAAGCTTACTTGCTTGCCATCTATATATCTTCTTGGTGAGGTGTCTGTTCAGGTCTTTTGTCCAGTTTTTAAATGGGCTGCTTGTTTTCTTATTGTTGAGTTTTAAACGTCATTTGTGGGGGCCGGCCTGGTGGCACAGCGGTTAAATGTGCACATTCCGCTTTGGTGGCCCGGGGTTTACTGGTTCGGATCCCGGGTGCGGACGAGGCACCGCTTGCCAAGTGGTGCCATGTCCGTACCCGGGATCCGAACCGGCGAACCCCAGGCCACCAGAAGCAGAACATGCACACTTAACTGCTGCACCACCGGGCCGACCCCAAAGATGCCTTCTTAAAATAGGCTCAATTCAAATGCCAATTTCAAAATAGATCCATCCAAAAAAAAATCACCTTCATCAGGTGATAGACTTTAGTGTTGACAACCGGCAATGGCCTTCAATCTTTCTTCTGCTTCTATAAGGACTGCATGTATGACACGCTCCTATCAGTGACATTTAGCATACAATGGTACACAACAGAAGAGTATTATCATTTCTCATTTTACAGGTGAGGACAACAAAGCTCCAGGAATGGCAATGCACGCATGCTCATTAGAAAGACTGACTGAGGGGCCAGCCCCATGGCCGAGTGGTTAAGTTCACGCACTACGCTTCGGCTGCCCAGGGTTTCACCGGTTTGGATCCTGGGCACGGACATGGCACTGCTCATCAGGCCATGCTGAGGCGGCGTCCCACATGCCACAACTAGAAGGACCCACAACTAAAATATACAACTATGTACCTGGGGATTGTGGGAGAAAAAGTAGAAAGAAAAAAAAAAAAGACTGACTGATCTAAGGGCAACCGCCCAAGACCGCTCAGGAGTAAACTGCAGAGTTAGGACTCAAACCTAGGTCTTCTGATCCCTTTCTATTTCGCTAATCACTACGAACAACATCTCTACTAGAAACTGGTTTGGTTTAGCAATTTTCTACTATTTTTCCCCAAATGGAAATTCACCCCATTCCAAATTTCTACCTTAGTGAGGGAATACAAACAGCTCTCTTTCTGTTCCAAGAGCAGCCCAACTTATGTAAATTTAAATTCATACAACTTTCCTTTCCCTTTATTCAAACCAATTTAGTATTGATACTTAGAATCAGTAATCCAACGCAGAGTGCTGTTTCGAGAACTGCTTTTAGTTAAAGACAAATGAACCAAAAATAGTTTATGAAGTTTTATGACAGAAAGACAAATTTTAGTGACCAATTTTTAATCCAAAGACAAATTCAGGCCTTCTGGAAACACTGTCTATTAAAATTGTAAGATTCTTACATTCCTGAGGTTAAACCTGAGATTAAACTTAAAAAGAAAAAAAGAGGACCAGCCTCGTGGCCTAGTGGTTGAGTTCGGCACCCTCTGCTTCAGTGGCCTGGGTTCGTGGGTTTGGATCACGGGCACCCTACACCCCTCATGAGCCATGCTATGGCAGCAACCCATATATAAAATAGAGGAAGACTGGCACAGAAGTTAGCTCAGGGCTAATCTTCTTAAGCAAAAAAAAAAAAGCGGGGGGGAGTTCTCTACAGAATTGTTTTTCCTTTCTGATCTATTACATCAGAACTACAAATCTCACCATCTGTGCTCTTCAGAGTCCTTGATTTTCAGAAATATTTTGGGTTGCCTCTAACATCTGCCACTAATCCTCCTCTTTTTGGCTGAGGAAGACTGGCCCTGAGCTAACATCCATGCCCAACTTCCTTGACTTTCTATGTGGGACGCATGCCACAGCATGGCTTGACAAGTGGTGCATAGGTCTGCACTCAGGATCCGAACCAGTAAAGTGGAACATGTAAACTTAACCGATGTGCCACCAGGCTGGCCCCAAGCCCTTCCATCTTAAAAACCATGATATAATAAGCTTTTCACATCCTCAGAAGTTAGTTTCTTTGAAATAAAGATCAGGGAGCATTATTTCAAATCTTCTTGACGTCAAATTTATCACAAAATTCAGAAATAAGTCTTCACAAAACTCAAGCAATGTACTTTTAACAAGTGCTTTCTTCTGTTCTTCAAAAGGCAAAACCTATTTTTCTATTCAATTTCCTAACATTTCATTCCAAATATTCCTAAATTTTTTAAAGCTAATTTTCCAAATATTCCTAAATTTTAAGAGCAAGAGACTTTCTGAATGCAGAGACATCGACTATTGCTTTTTACATTTAATAAATGAAAAATCGAATTTAGTTGTTGCTTTTTTTCATATATTTAAAAATGATCTAAGAGACATCATAGTTACTACTACAATTTGGGGCCTCTTTTCAAATAGCATTCTGCTGTTAAAAACTCAGGTTTCAATTGCAAGTTATTAAACAAAATTTTTCTTTAATTCTAAATTTTAATGCCATCTACTTTCATGCTAAGAGACCTCAGGTAACAACACTTTCTTTTGATCTCAGCTTTGATTACAGAGTAAATTACAGGTTTTGTATCGAAGTATCCAACAAAATCCCACAGGGGAAAAAAACTGACCTTAAAAAAGTAGGCTGCCTCCCTCAGCAAAGTCTCAAGGGCCTTAGTTCCGCCTTACAAGAACCAGTCATATGAACAGGAATTTGGGGTGTCAACAAAAAAATTACAACTTTCTTAAATACATGTTCAGTTCTTTAATATCCTATTAAACCTCTTCCCAACATAAAGAAACAGAGAGAGAGGTAAAAGAGACATTTCAAGATCTTCTCTGAAAGACCAACAGCTCTGCCCACCCTGCCTTCTAGATAATCTAGACAGCTGTGTCTTCAAGAGGAAATGGTTCCAGATATTCTCCCAACGGAATTCTTCTGATCCCACAGTTCAAATCAAAAGAAAGCTTTCTAAAGGAATCAGAGATGGAACATAAAATGTTTGGCAGAAAGAGAAAGCCAGTTGCTCTAGGACAAAGAAAGTCACATAACAGAGAATGGAGTTTTTGTTTGGTATATTTTAATCCCAGCCAGAAGGAACTCCAGCCTTGCCTAATGTGGCTTCAATAATCCAGGTAGGTGGGGTGGCAAGACTTTCCAAGCACAGACATTAAAAACTCATTGATGAGTCAGCTGTTCACAATCATAAATAAATAAAACCACCAACCCTACAAACCTTCACATCAGACAAGCTCAAAATGAGCAAGTCCATTTTGTACATTTCTCAACCAGGTTTTAGACAAATAGAATGAACAGCAAGAAACCAAGGGTAACTGCAACAAATGAAAATAAAAAGTGAGTGGGTAGGTTTTTGTTAAAACTAGACTCCAAATTCAACAGCAATTTCACCCCATTCTGATGAGCACTTAACGACTACTGACTCAAATACCCCATGACGGCCCATTAGTATAGTTTAGACAGTACCCGGAACTAAGAATTAAACTTGAAAGGAACATTTCATTTATCTATGTCCATTTAACCCAATGAGCTCTTAAGCACAGACTGGACCGTATCTTTCTACAGCTTTTTCCTATTATTTTACAGCACAGAGTAGTTGCTCAATAGTCACGTGCTGAACTGAACAAAAGTAAATTTAAGCTCAGCACTGTCTGAAAGAGCAAGCAAGTCTGAGTGGAGTAAAAAAGCAACAAAAGAAGGATCAATGTGCCAGAAACAGAAAAGACAGAAAAATGGATAACTACGAAAAGAGGAAAGGAAGAAACACAGGGCTACGTGCAAAGTTCAGTGTTCCAAGAATTTTTAACTTGCTGAGGGGCTGGCCCTGTGGCCGAGTGGTTAAGTTCACATGCTCTGCTTCAGAAGCCCAGGGTTTCACCAGTTCAGATGCTTGGCACGGACCTAGCACAACTCATCAAGCCATGCTGAGGTAGCGTCTCACATAGTAGAACTAGAAGGACCTACAACTAGCATATACAACTGTGAACTAGGGGGCTTTGGGGAGAAGAAAAAGAAAAAAAACAAGATAGGCTACAGACGTTAGCTTAGGGCCAATCTTTAAAAAAAACTTGCTGAATTCATTCATTCATGAATTCATCTACCATGCAATAAATATTTATTGAGCACCCACCACTTAATCCATTCAAAAATATTTACTAAGCACCCACTAGGTGCCAAAGCATTGTTCTATAACAATAATTCTGAGCTGGGGTGATTTTGTTCCCCAGGAGACATTCAGCAATGCCTACAGACTTTTCTTTTTTTTTGAGGAAGATTAGCCCTGAGCTAACTACTGCTAATCCTCCTCTTTTTGCTGAGGAAGACTGGCCCTGAGCTACCATTCATGACCATCTTCCTCTACTTTATATGTGGGACGTCTACCACAGCATGGCTTTTGCCAAGCGGTGCCATGTCTGCACCCAGGATCCGAACCAGTGAACCCTGGGCTGCTGAGAAGCAGAACGTGCGCACTTAACTGCTATGCCACCAGGCCGGCCCCCTACAGACATTTTTGATTGTAATGACTGGGGCTGCTACTGGCATCAAGTGAATACAAAACAAGGCTCCTGCTAAACATTCTATAATGCATAGGACAGCTCCCTATGACAAAGAAGTTATCTGGTTCAAAATGTCAATAATGCTGAGGTTGATAAACCCTGTTCTAGAGGCTGAACAAGACAAGTTTCTTGTCTTGTAGCTTACATTCTAGTAGAAGAGATAAACAAGGAAACATATAATCTCAGTATCTCAGTTACTGATAAAAAGAATTTAAGAAAGAGAATCATAAAGGGAGAGTGCAGGAGTATGGTGGAGTATTCTTTTAGATAGGGTTGCAGTGAGGGGGGCTTGCGGGGGGAGGTGGCTCTCCAAAGAAGCCTCTCCATGAGCACAGCAAGCCCTATGAATATCTGGGATAAGAACATTCCAGAAAGAATGAACAAACAGCAACTGAAAACCCCGAGATGGGAAAGAGTTTGATGTGTGAGAGAACTAGTAAGAAAGTCAGGGTAGCTGGAACACAGTGAGAGGGAGAGTGGTAGGAGATGAAATCTGAGGCCTTACAGGCCAGCCTCCAAATCCAAAAGCAGTATCCTTCTCTATCCAATATGCCTGTAATACCAAAGAAGTCTAAACCAATGAACAGCTTCACACCCAAAGTAAACAACTTCAATCAGTTACCTCATTAATCCCACAGACTTTACTTGATCTCTTGGCTTAAGCACAGCTAGGGACCTAGGTACTAACTGGAAGCCTTCCAGGGTTAAAAGTCACCTGGATAATCTGCCTGCCTGTCCACCTGCCCATCAACTTTGCTCCTGAAAAGAAGTACAGTATGGGGAGGTAGGAGCTCATTATCCCAGTGGCATAATGGCATCCAGTTCCTAGGCCAAAGAATCCCAACATGGGAGAAGAGCCAGGCGCTAAGAGTATCCACATGCCACCCCAGGAGACTACCAAACAGCAGGAACCAAACAGGTTCCTATAATTACGTGGAAACTGATGTCAACACATAATTATGAACACACCTCCATGTGTTGTAGGACAAAATACAGCAGACGGTTTCTACTAAAGCATTTTTGGTTTCTCTAAAATACAAGGAAACAGATGAGAATAACTTTCATGTTAAACATATTTTACCATCGCCCCTAAAGGCTTTATACAGTTTAAAAATATTCCACAGCCCTCTTCTCTCAATGGAGAAGGTGCTACCCGGCCCCCGAAATTAAATTCAGTCAAACCTCTGGTGAAACAGATTTCTATCATGTGTCAAGATGGAATGAATTAAAATTCCAATGTTACTCCATGAACGGGAAAAAATGATCTTTCCAACTACAGGCATTTTCCATCATGGAAATTCAACTATGCAGCAAATCTGATTGATCCAACAAGTAATAAAAAAATTACATACACACGATAAATATTTAAACTGAAAATCCTAGGACTTCTACAACTAAACCTGGATGTTTTACTCTTTACATCAAAGATTGTCCACTGTAATAGGCAGCACACAACCCTGGAAGAGAAAAGGAAGGAGGCAGAAGAAAAATATATAACTATATGATGAAATCCTTTCAAATATAATTTCTCCCAATACAACAGCTTTTCCCTCAAACATGACTCTTTCCTCTTGTCCCAGATTATTTTTGAAAAGCCCTAAAAACATAAACCCAGAAGTCTACTTATTCATATACTACTTGATGTGGTAAATATTAGGTACCGTGGGTTATTCCCAGATACAGGGTAACCAGGAAGACAAGTCCTCTCATCTAATGATGGCAAATCAATGAGAAGTCTTCTCTTGTGGTCAATTAAATAACCACAGCTGCAAAGAATGGCTTCATAAGAAAGATAATGAGAGATAAATGCAAGAGCAACTGTAAATTAAATGTCTCAAAATCATGCCAAACAGAGATTAGGGAATGACCTCACCAAACATCCCCAACCTCTACCACATCTCTACCACACTTAGAGCAAAGAGAAAATCCTGTTATCCTGAAAACTGAATATTGGGAAGGTAGGGAAACACGTACAGCAAATAGATAGCAGTAAATCAGTAATAGTTCAAATTTGTGCCTTATAACATAGTCAGCGATCAATAATCAATGACACAATAACTTCAGATTTAGCATTGTTTTGTGACTTAATGTGCTCAAACCGTTTCAACGGAACATGTAAAAACATATTAGGGCTATTTCTATAGAGCTGCTCATCTTAGAACACAAATCAGCTCTATGTCAGAGCCAACACGGTTTCCTCAGGCTGTACAGTCAAGCTCCACATAACAACGTTTCAGTCAACAATGGACTGCCTATACGACGGCGGTCCCATAAGACTAGTACCGTATAGCCTAGGTGTGTAGTAGGCTAGACCATTTAAGTTTGTGTAAGTATACACAATGATGTTCTCACAATGAAGAAATTGCCTAATGATGCATTTCTCAGAATGTGTCCTTGTCATGAAGTGACAGACGACTGTACGTTAGTTAATAACAGCCACAAGACTTCCAAGAACTAAGAACTAGGGTCCTACACTTGGCCTCTACATTACTAAGATAGGTACCATTTGGCTCCTGACCTCCAAGCAATTTATAGAAACCAGGGAGCAGCTGCAAACGTCTCATTTCCAGATGCTTCACAGACTGGCAGTAGAATATACAAGTTTTCCTTTCTAGGCCTAGGGATCTATAATACAAAAAGGAGAAAAGAATATGCCCTTTCATATTGTCAAAGTTAAAAACAAACTTCAAATCACAGTACTTTAACATCGCCAAAAATGATGCTGCACAAAGCCAAGGCAGATAATTAGTACATCTGTTTCAATTTTCCATTTCACCAAAAAAAATTAACAAATTCCTGGATTTGGATGTGAAATGATGCAGAGAGTAGCTCAATGTTCATAACTAATGTTTCTGCCCCACCCACACTTCTCAGGAACCAGTGGATTTAGAAATGTTGGCTAAAAAAATAAAGTCACACAAGGCCAAAGTTATTATTACCATTAGCCAGCATTTAACTAGAGAAGAGAGTTAATCAGATGAAGGACACACATTCTAATTTAAAAATCCAGACCAAAGCTACACAGACTAAAACGCAGTCTGAATACAAAAGTGCTACTAGAGGAAGCCTAAAGAGTCTGCCTTGCAGACTTACGACAGCAATAAATGGTTTAGAAGACTCTTCTAAAACAGAGTTTCCAAATTTGCCTGAAGATAAGACATATCCCAGGGCATTTGTTTAAAATACAAACAAACAAACAAATACAAAAAGACTCCTGGGCCCTAATCCAGACCTACTAAAATCAGAAATTTTCCAGGAGAGGGATCTAGGATTCTACATTCAACAAGCACCTTAAGTGATTCCCGGTATTAGGGAAGTCTGGAAAACACTGTTCTAAAGGAACATTAGTAATCAACTACAGAGATATTATCCGAATGGATATCAGCAAGAAAAAGCTGATGAATATGTTGGTTAAACATGAATATGATGCATTTATCAGTGCCCCCTCATAAAATACCATTAAAATTACAGCAAAAGGACTTTTTTTAAAGACATAAACCTAAAAAAAAAGTGAAGAAAATGAGAAAGGAGAGAACAGCAGAAAGAGAGATGTCAAGAAAATTTTGGAAGCTGGAAAGCAGATGCACTAGTGATAAATAACTTCACAGAAAGGAAAAGGCTAAACGCATGCAGTGGAAAGAAGCAAGCTGATTCCCATCACAGAATCTCAGAGAAGGTTCAGAAATTAGAGGCACCTGGTACCTTTGTACGAAAGAGTGTAGGAGGAGCTAAAACAGGAGAATCGGTTGAAAGTCTGCACAAGAAATAGACTCCTCCATCCCTTCTTTCCCCTCCCCATGCTGCAGGCAGAAGACTGGAGAAGACGAACCACAGGGGAGGGCCTCTGAACCAAGAGATCAGTCACAGCTAAGGGCAGGAGTGCCATACTGAAAATAGGGTATCAAGTGAAAGTCTAACCTTTACTCACCTTACTCACCAATGAGACTTCTCCCCGCTCCCCAGTTCTTTTCTCCCACTTGGCTCCAAAAACACCTGCTGCCAGACTTATACTCTCTAAGCAGGAGACTGGAGAAGTCCTCGCTGAGGAAGCTGACCAGCTGCCAAGTCACCCTAAAGTGGTGCCCACCACTTGATGAGCCAGGGCTCCACACTCAGAGCTTTTTAGTGCCTCATTCTTAAAAATGAACAGATAGGGGCCAACCCAGTGGTGTAGTGGTTAGGTTTGCACACTCTGTGCGGCCCAGGGTTTGCAGGTTTGGATCCCGGGCGCAAACCTAGCACCACTTGTCAAGCCACACTGTGGCAACATCCTGAATAAAATAGAGGAAGATGGGCACAGACATTAGCTCAGCAACAATCTTCCTCAAGCAAAAAGAGGAAGATTGGCAACAGATGTTACTTCAGGGCTAATCTTCCCCAGGCAAAAAAAAAAAATAGCCAAGAACTATCAGACACTTGAAGAAAACCTCTAACACAAAAGACAGGAATAAAAGTAAACCAACAAAATAGAATTCCTGACCATCTGAAAATTTACACATAAAATTCTGAGAGTAAAAACAGCTCTTGGGGGGCCGGCTCAGTGGCCAAGTGGTTAAGTTCGCACACTCTGCTTTGGTGGCCCAGGGTTTCACTGTTTCAAATCCTGGGCACGGACATGGCACCACTTGTCAAACCATGCTGAGGTGGCATCCTACATGCCACAACTAGAAGGACCCACAACTAAAAATACACAACTATGTACCAGGGGTCTTTGGGAGAAAAAGGAAAAATAAAATCTTAAAAAAAAAAAAAAAACTCTTGAAAATCTAAAAATTGATAGCAAATATTAAAAACACAAAAGTCGAAAGAAAAAGCTAAGGATATCTGAAAACTGAATGAGAAACAAAAACCAAAAAATTCGCAAGGAAAAACAAATTAGAGGACCAGTATAGGAATTTCATCATCTGAATAATAAGGATTCCCAGAAAGAGAGAGGAGAGAAATAATTATCAAAGAGGGAATACATTATCAAAGAAATAGCACAAGAAAATTTCCCAGGATAGGTGGAAATAAGCTTCAGACTGAAAAGGCCCACTGAATGCCAAACATGATGAATTTTAAAATATCCACACGGAGGTACGACATTTTGTATTTCAGAATACTAGGGGTAAAGATAAGACTCTAAAATCTTTCAGAGAAAAAACAGATCCCATACAAAGAATCCAAGTCAGAATAACATCAAACTATACAATATTACTATTGAAAGTTATAAGACCAGAGAGCAAGACTTAAACTTCCAAAGAAATATGATCTCCAACATAACATTTTATTTCTAGTCAAATTGGTAAGCAGCATAAGGCTAGAAAACAGACAATTCAAACCTGCAAGACCACAAAAAATGCACTCCCTCCAATGGACTCTTTTCCATAAGGCCTGTGGAAGAAGTGCCACTAACATGTTTGTACTAAAAGGAGATTTAGGGGCCAGCCCCGTGGCTGAATGGTTAAGTTCCCCATGGCCCAAGGTTTCGCTGGTTCGAATCCTGGGTGCAGACATGGCACCACTCATCAGGCCATGCTGAGGCGGCGTCCCACATGCCACAAATGGAAGGACTCACAACTGAGAACATACAACTATGTACCGGGGGGCTTGGGGAGAAAAAGGAAAAAAAAAAATCTTAAAAGGAGACTTATACTTCTATCAGAGTTTAGGGATGAATCAAGTGAAAAAAAGAAAAGAATAGCAATTATTATATTTAGGGGAAAAATTTATAAGGAAGGAAATATAATCATAGTACACACAGTCATTATATTAGATGCTAAATTTTTTTTTCTTCTTTTGGTAACAATCACCTCTACTCCCTTCTGGACTCATGGGGGAGGGGAGAGGAGGCTGGAACTAAATTTCCCAGAATCCCCTGTCAATAGGATTGTGGTTTAAATTCCACCAATATGAGTCATTCACTCAAGATCTGGAAGATGGTAGAAAGGTAGATGCCATTATTGCTCCTCCAGTAGCAAGGAGCAGGTGTGTGGGCTCCAACAGATGGCAGACGTGCTTTGCAGCATTTTCCAACAGTCTACAAACTGCCTACTTTGGTGTTTAAGGCAGCCAAGATTATTAATGGTAGCAGTTTCTTGTAACCCCTTTAAGGTGGCTTTCCCTGACCTATGCTCCCATTGCCTTCCAATGGTTTTGTAAGTATCTAATATTCTCTTTGAAATATCAAGAATGGTTTGTTTTTCTGATTGAACCCTAATATATAACCTAAAAACACACAACATGTTGATTTAATCAAAATTGTGATGTATGTGTTTTAGGAGGACAGCAGGAAGGGTTGAGGGTAGACAGTAGTATAAGAACGCAAAATCATTTTTCATAGTAGAAATTCAACAGATAATATCTAAGACCAGAAAAATCAAGAAATAACAGTATAAATATACCATGTAGAAATATGGAGATAATATACATCAGAAAAAACACCGAAAGTATTAAAAGTGATTGAAGACAAATAAGGAGAAATGGACCAGCTGGTTTTTTTAATTATAAGCCCCAGAGTACTATTTGACTCTTTAAACTCTGTATTCTCACTATTTTTTTCCTTTTTTTTGAGGAAGATTAGCCCTGAGCTAACATCTGCCACCAATCCTTCTCTTTTTTGCTGAGGAAGACTGGCCCTGAGCTAACATTTGTGCCCATCTTCTTCTACTTTCTATGTGGGACGCCTGCCACAGCATGGCTTGACAAGCAATGTGTAGGTCCACACCCAGGATCTGAACCAGCGAACCCCGGGCTGCCGAAGCGGAACGTGCGAACTTCACCGCTGTGCCACTGGGCCAGCCCCTCTCACCATTTTCATAAAAAACATTTAATTACCAAAACCCAAAAAATCCTAACACTGCATAAGCAAAACCAAACTTCAGACTGACCAAAATTTCAAAAAATAAGGTCAATACCAGATCTGTTACCAATGCAGTTAAGGACAGTAGAAAATCCCAAACAAACCAAAATAACTACAAGGCCATTACGCTTGATTCTAGAACCTGTGTCTCAGATTCAATTCTAATAGGAGCAGGCTATCTAATATGACCCAAATCTCTGCCACAGCCTGGGTGTAACCAAACAACGTTCACCACCCCAGAGCTTACTCTACCACAGGTCAAATACATGAGGAACTTACATGCCACCATAAGAAAGCACAACCAAAATTAATTGCAAAAGAAAGCACAAAAATAGAAGGAGAAGGGAGCCAGCCTGGTGGTGCAGCAGTTAAGTTTGCACGTTCTGCTTTGGTGGCCCGGGGTTCGCTGGTTCGGATCCCAGCTGGGGACCTATGTGCTGCATATCAAGTCAAGCTGTGGCAGGTGTCCCACATAAAACAGAGGAAGATGGGCATGGATGTTAGCTCAGGGCCAATCTTCTTCAGCAAAAAAAAAAAAAGGAAGGATTGGCAGCAGATGTTAGCTCAGGGCTAATCGTCCTCAAATAAATAAGTAAATAAATAAAAATAAAATAAAGAATTGGATCAAATAAATAGAGAGATAAATCTTAAAATCAACTACCTTAGCTCCTTTTTAGGTCTTGTTTTCAATTTAATGCAACTAACCGAAAAACAAAAACAACCAGGGGCCAGCCTGGTGGTGCAGTGGATAAGTTCGCACATTCCACTTTGGCAGCCCGGGGTTCGCCAGTTCAGATCCTGGGTGCGGACCTACGCACTGCTTGTCAAGCCATGCTGTGGCAGGTGTTCCACATATAAAATAGAGGAAGATGAGCATGGATGTTAGCTCAGGGCCAGTCTTCCTCAGCAAAAAGAGGAAGATTGGTGGCAGATGTTAGCTCAGGGCTAATCTTCCTAAAAAAAATAAATAACATTAATAGAAAAACAACCAACATCTATTGTCAAAACATCTTCAAAAGTTCTAAGACACTGTTAATTAGATTAAAAGGTAGGCTGAAACCTAGTCACTGATGACAAAAAACAGCTCTTCTCCCTCTAGGCTAGCCATATCTAATATTACTAACCCTCAACTTCCATGTGCCATCTGCACTTACACACCCCAAATATAAAAGTAGAAAAGCATACACAGAGAACAGTCAGAAGTAAGGAAAATCCAGTGATGACAGCTGCCATTAAGAAAAGGCCTGAAAGATAACTTAAGCAGATGCTCCATAAAATGTTGATCCAGACTTCACATGGAGAGAAGTGTCATGCTTCATTTCAAAGATGATATATTAAGTCCCAACACACCACAGATAATCTAATAACAAAGCTGTGACTTTCATTGTCGAGGAGTCCCTTCTTTCTCACTCTAATACCCTTAAGCCATCAGATACACAGATGCTCCTTGCTGAAATGCAAGAAAAATATGCACATTTTCATTCCCTGATCACCAGTGATGGGCTGCTAAACCAGAAGTCTACTTTAAGTTATGAAAACAGGGCAAGCTGATCCAATTACACAAGAAAGGTACTAAATCAAACAGGACCATCTGGCTTTGAGGAAGAGTGCTGTGATTTCTGAACAAAAGTCAATATACTTGCAGATAAAAATGCTTTCAAATATTCAGAGTTATACTGGCCCTTAGGCTACTGATTCATTTGCATGTCCAACAAGAGTTACGCGTTGTGTTAAGACATATGGCCTAGATGGCGGGTATGAAAGAATATCACATTCACCAGTTCATACAAGAACATCTGTGCACTCTCTCTAGCCCTATGAGACTTACAAAAAACAGTCAATATTCCCCAGAAGTGAAGAGGTTTTCTGTTTCCTGAATAGCAGTTTTGGTAAACTAACAATCCACCATCCCCCATAAACTAAGAACTGTTCCCCAACAATCACTAATCTCCAAACCAATTTCCAAGATCCTAAAATTTTAAGACCTAACCCAACCATGTAAGTTTAATTTGCAGGACCTATTTTAAAATAGCCTTTATTCGGGAAAGTTCGTATAGAAAAGACGTTCCATTGTACATGCATCAAATTTCTTTATGATATTGATGGTTTCAGCATCAACACTAATACATTAATATCTGTGGAAAGAACTGACAGAAAAAATCTCTACTGTAAATGTTGAGCTCAAAATTCACTATGCTTTTTACCTGGTTTTTGGGAGAGCTCGCACGCTCTGAAGCCTTGCCTCCTACCTCTCTGCTGCTCACTCCCTAAGCTCCAGACACACGGGAACTTCCTTCAATTCTTCAAAATAGCCATGTTCATTCCCTCCTCCGGACCTTCACCCATGCCATTCCCTCCATCTGGAAGAGTCTTTTGTCCTCCCCTCTCATCCGTTAGGCTTCAGCCTAAAAGTCAAGTCCTCAGGAACCTTCCCTGACTGCTCTCCTTCCCAACTGACCTGCGTTAGGCTTCCCATTAGCTGTCTCCACAGCATTTAGAGCAACAGTAATTAATTACTCGTTTAATGGACGTCTTCCCCACAAGACCATAACGGCATGAGTGCAAGGACTGAATCAGCTTCTTTCACTGCTGTATTGCCAACACCTAGCAGTGCTCAGCACAGAGCAGCAGCTCAAAAATTCTTGTCAAATAAATGAATAACAGGGCCAAGAGAACCATCAGCTCCAGCGACTCTACTTATAATTTACCCTACAGATACAGTCACACATGCAAAGGGCCAAATATATATGGTTATTCACTGGAGCACAGTTTCTAATAGCGAAAGACTGGAAACAATTTAAAATGTCTACCAGTATAGGGCAGGTGTCAAATCTCTTCATTGCTTATACAGAATGATTGCCAAAATAAGTTTAAAAAAATGCAAATAGTGAAAAAGCAAAAAATATACATATATTTACTTTACAAGTACATGGTATCTTCAGAAAGAATCTTTTTTTTTTCCCTGAGGAAGATTAGCCCTGAGCTAACATCCATGCCCATCTTCCTCTACTTTATATGTGGGACACCTACCACAGCATGGCGTGCCACACGGTGCCATGTTAACTCCTGGGATCTGAACCGACGAACCCCAGGCGACCGAAGCAGAATGTGCGCACTTAACCGCTGCGCCACCGGGCTGGCCCCATGAAAGAATCTTAAGAAACTGATCATTTTAGTTACCTCTGAGAAGACTGGCTTGAAGAACTTCTCTGAGAAGAACTGGATTGATAAGTAGACAAGGGTAGAAGGTAGACTATTCACAGTACACCCTTTTTATCTTTCGAATTGTGAACTATGTGTATTTAAAAAATAAAATTTGCGGGACTGGCCCCATGGCTGACTGGTTGAAGTCTAGCTCTGCTTTGGTGGCCCAGGTTCACAGGCTCAGATCCCGGGTGTGAACCTACTCCACTCATCAGCCATGCTGTGGAGGCATCCGACATATGAAATAGAGGAAGACTGGCACAGATGTTAGCTCAGGGCTAATCTTCCTCACCAAAATAAAAATTTAAAAATAATAATAATAAAATAAAATTTGCTGAAGACAGTCCTGTCCTTATTTCTAAGACAGTGATGAAGAGTTTAAAAATCTCATACCTGGATCTTTAATGACAAACATTCTGCCTACAAGCTGAACACTGGGAAGATGGAAGTGGAAAGAAGAAAAACTCACCTATCCACAAAACTCAGACAGCTTACCCCATAGTAGACTGTACCATTTTAGAAGAAAATTCCTTTTTTTTTAACTACCAATTGTCCCAATGTGGACATATGGAAAATGTTTTCAAAGTCGGGATTATTGGGAGGAAAAAACGGAATTATTGGATTCAGCATTTCTATAAGCATAGAAAGCAGGTTGATGAATCTGTCCTGAAGAAATATCATAAATACTGACTAAAAAAAAAATTACTTCCACTGAAGGGCCACAAAATCTAAATGGAGCTTAATTTGGCCACAAAGTGTAAGAAACTAAAATTTTTTTGAAAACCAATTATAAGAACAGGGAGGAAATCTACACACATTCCTTAGATATACAGATTTGCCAAACTTTAAGACAATCTTTAGGAAAGAAAGATCTGACACTAAACACAACTCCAGCAATCCTATTTGTTACCACAATCAAAGCCCTGGACCAGAATCAAAACCTTTACATCTGAACCTATGAGGTTCCCAAACCTGCACATCAGGAACAGAACACTCTGGACTAATGATGGCCGGAGAAAGCTGAATCCAGGGCCACCAACGAGAGGATCTGTGTCGGGGTTATCTCCAACATCACACTGTCATATACTGCAAGAAATGATCTTCATAATCCATCCCAAGACCTACTGGAGACACACTTATCTTCAACTAATTATCCCCTGAAAAACAAAAGACTACTTACTAAGTAGAACACACTGGAAAGCGCAGTTACTAAGTAGAACTAAGTATTTAGTGTAGCCATTCTAAATTGTTACAACTTTACCAAGCCCGAATGGCAAGTCAGAAGCCGATTCCTGGCTCCTCTATTTGATAACTTATTTGCCTCTCCTGGCTCTCTCCTCTTAAGAGATCTAAGACTGACACAGACATTAGCAAACTTACGGCCTTTTTCCCCTGTAACACTATTTTTCTCCATAAAGTTCTATTCAGCATTTTTAAACACCCCTCTATAATAATACCGAGAAGCGCTCATGAGTTTAGCCTATGGCTCCCAAGGCTCAAAAACCTGGGGGGGGGGGGGGGGTGCAAGAAAAAAGTCAAAAATACTCTCTCTCTTCCTCAATGCCCTGGACTTTCAAAGCCAGGCAAAGGCAATGATTCTGCATTTAACCACCAGATGAATAAGAAACAGGGTTGAATTCTGAAGAACCATAAAGGAGTGCACACACATTCAGTAAAGAGCACTGCTTCTATTTCCCTGCAGGGCAGCTCTCAGGATCTGCCAATGAACCTCATTTTGACATGGAACACCCCATCCACTCTAATCCGGGGCATATCCCTCAAGAGACGGTCAGTCAAGCGGAACTCTGCCAACTCCTGCTCGGGTGTTGTGTGAGGAACAGTAGCAACAAGAGCCTACTGGGAGAAGGAGATCAACAATCACGCTCAAGAAGAAAAGAAGTTATTTGCCAAAGGGAAGCATGTTGCCAAAATGTTAGTCACAGCTTCAAGGTCCCAGTTCGTGTCTCTGCAACTATTCTTTGCTTTGACAGAGTCTATTCTCTGGCCCAGGAAACCCAGCTTAGCTTCTGTTACTTTCCCCATTTGAAGCAGTCAAAAATCCTTTCAATTTGGTGGTATCAAACTGTGACACAGACAAGATGTCCACCAGAAACTAAAAAGGAGGAAAAAAATGTGTAATTTGCCGTTTCCCACTTAGGACTGGCTCAAGTAGAGCAATGGAAAAACGTGACAGGATAGGAAAAATGGAAAGTCATTATGTTACAGAAGCAGGTTATATCAAAAGCTTGCCCAGAGCTCTGAGCCTCCATAATTTATTTCAAAACCTTCTTGAAAACAAACCAAAAAGACACACTGTAGGTTGAAATGACGGCAAAATATTAAGCAGGTTTTTACCTCCAAATAAGTGTCTATACTTCATAGCCTAGAGCTCTTCCCGGGATTCGTATGAAGACTGTGGTTGCTGAAACAACCGGAACCAGTAGCCCATGATTTCCAGAATTATTTCAGAGCAACAGGAAAAGAGACTCAAGTGAACCAATCAAAGAGCCTAAGAAGTCAAGAAAGAACATCTGACAATTTTCTCTTCAATAGGAACAGCACTCCTCTCTTCCCTTCTTAAAAGCCATCAGTAAAACCTGAAAATTCCACTGTTCTCAACCCCTTCCACCTTCCCCTGCATTTCATCTTTGTGCTGACATAACTAATCACTACCAACTAAGGTAAACACTACTCTGATACCAAGTGCGAGGCAGAATTAGAAACTGCCCCCTCTTAAGCAAATCCACGTCAGACCTCAGAAATGCCAAGACTTTCAGGAACATTTCTTCTAAGCTAAACAAGTTCACCTATGTCCAAAGAAAAGCTAGAACAGTCAAGATTTCAAAAGATTAACAACAAAAAAGGTAAAACTGTCCACAAGCACACTGGTCCTCCCCAACTGGCAACTAACTGGTCCAAAGTGACTGGACCAAAGCCAAAGGTTCAACTGTCTAAGACACTACTTTTCAGTGAATTCTCAAAGAGTTCACGAGGAAAGTCAGTGTTTGTCAAGAGTAAAATACTGTGGTGGTTAGAAAACAAAACACTGCATTCTTCCGCATTCTCTATCAACCGACCTCATTCACCCTGAACTCTTAAATTCCCTATCTCCATCTTGTTGGCTACCAATACAAAGTAACACAATAATATGAAATTTTTGGCTACTAAAAGTTGACTCTCAGAAAATTTAAAAAATTGGACATGTATCAAATCAAAATCAAGTATTCCCTGATACAAAAAAAAATGCAGCAAGGCTGAGAGGAGGAACCTGAGAAAGACACATCTTCTAAATATCAGTATCTCAGTCTTGTTTTCGGGGATCACCTTTTTGCAACCACTTTAAATATTCCCTTTGGTTAACAATCTTTTAGAGGCAGAGAGGGACCAAACTTGTATTTCAAAGGTGAAAAAAATGAGATACGGGCGGCCCCCTGGCAGAGTGGTTAAGTTCGCGTGCTCCACTTTGGCGGCCCAGGGTTTCGGAGGTTCGGATCTTGAGCACAGACATGGCACCGCTCAACAAGCCATGCTGAGGCAGCGTCCCACATGCCACAACTAGAAGGACCCACAACTAAAAATACACAACTGTGTACCAGGGGGCTTTGGGGAGAGAAAGGAAAAATAAAATATTTTTTAAAAAAAGAGACAGTTTAATGATTTGCCTCAAAGTAAGTAAATCTATAGGTGGGCTAGGACGGTCCTTATTCCCTGAGGTTCTCTTTTGGTTTGTAAAAGGAGAAAAAAGTCACCAAAACATTCAGTAAGTCATTCAGAAACAGAAACTGTAAGGCAAAAATAACCACATGAAAAAGGAGGTGGATGCTGGGGGTGCCCAAAGCAGTAACAGATTGTTCAAATCCCTTGAAAAATACAAATTCCAGTACATACCAGTTTCTTCCAGTTCCTCACTCTAGTATTATTTTTTACAATGTTTCCTTCCTGATCAGCAACTCAACGACACACTGCCCAGGTTTAACAGGTTAAGATTTCCATCTTTCCTCACTTCACACCACTCCAACCTGAACTCTCAACTCTAGGTTGCTCCCATGCGCATCTCAACATTTCTCAATCCGACCTTTAACTCGACTCTGATTCCTTCTCAACCGACCCTCTTAAGATTCCCTCTAGTGTAAGCAGTTGTCCCGAGTTATCCTCTCCACCATCGGTTTTCACTCAACTCAACCCCCAAAATGTCACAGTGGCCTCCTCACCCGGGGAATCCTGTTAATCACCTGTTCCCAACAGGTCCTCCCGCCCCATCTCCCTTTTGGCGCACGGTTACCTCGTTCCTTAGCCTGAGTTGCCGTCTTACTCACCTTACCCAACCCTCCAGGATCCCTTGTTTCCTGTCTCTCATTAACCTCCCTCCCCATTTTCACAGTCAGCGCTCGCCCCACACCAATTCCCGACCAGCCCTCCCTACTTAGATTCCCCACGCCCCCTTTCCTCCTGGTTCTTCAGACTCAGCCCCAGTCCCCTCACCCCTCAGGCCCCGCCCCCAGGACCCCTCGCTCCCTCAGGTCCCTCCTCCAATGTCCCCCCCTCTCCTCAAACTCCGCCCCAATCCCCCCTCCCCTAGCTCTCCCTCCCACTCGGGTCCGCAGGTCATCTCAGCGCCAGACCCAGCCTCCTCGGCCCCTTTCCGACCTGGCCGCAGCGGCTCCGGGAGCGAATCCTCCGCCACCTCCGCTCCGGCTTCTGCCGTCCTGCTCGCCCCCCAGCAAGCTCCCTTTCTCGCCGCCGCCGCCCCTTTTGCCAACCCGGAAATGGATCTGCTCCCACTGTCCCCAGCGTCCGCGAACAAAATGGAGGCGGGGGAAAAAGGAGGAGGGAGCTAGGAGTGAAGAGACGCTACACGCATGCGCCCCTGGAAAGCCCGCCCCCGGCCGACGGACGTTAAGGCGGAAGCGGTCGGGTGGCAGCCATCTTGGGAAGGTCACAAGGGTTCCGTTTACCAGCTAGAAGCAGACTTCTGGCTACAATTGAAATCATCTAGGAAGACTTAAATAAATAGTGATGCTTGCATTCCACCCTCAGAGGTTCTGATTTAACTGGTCTTGGGTACGGCGTAGGCATCGGAACTTTTAAAATTGCGCAGGAGATTCTAACACGTTGTCGAGGTGGAGACTCGCTGAGCTAAAGATTCCTTGAGTACGCCTCTTTTTCCTCTTTATTCCTCCGCGCACGAGCGAGCGCCCACACTCATCCTAAATGTCTTTCCCTAGTTTCAAGTTAACGAAGAAGGCCTCAGTCAACCTCGTAAGGGCCGGGTAGTCAAGTTCCGGTTGTCATAGCAACCGAGAGACAGGCCCCTGCTAACAAATCATCTTTAACGTCATGTTAGCTACCTAAGCTGAACACCCGTGAACACCCGTCTTTTTGGCGGCCGGGGGCTCCCCAGCTTCCAGGGCCAGGGGATGGTGCTGTGGATTCCTCCAGCTGCTTGGGTCAGGGAGAGGAATCCTGTGCCCTTCCTGGTGGGGCTGCTGTTACCTTTGTCCCAGCTGACTAAGGGTCCCTCTCTAGTCCCCCCACAAAAGCGATTTTCCGCTGCAGCCAATCTCACTGCCTTATATCCTCAAAATGCTCTTCAGGTCTCTCTATCATCCTTCCTTGCGCTGAATCCAGAGTAAGTTGACAGGTTTGGGACTTAGTTCCCATTACTTAGTGTGTACCATCGGGCCTCAGCCACCCTATCTGTAAAATGGGGCTAATAGTGCCTGTCCCGACTGTTTCATAGGGTCGTTGGAGGGCTCAAATCAGGTAATGAATGGGAAAGCACGTGGTAAGCCATAAGTTGTTATTATTTTTGTTTTCCTTCTGCCATGAGTAATGCTGGGCACCACCCATGAGTCAAATAAATGTCACAGTGTTCGTTGAGTACCTGCTGTGGGCCACCTACTGGGCTAGGCACCAGGAGATGGCTACAGAGGTGACTAAGACAGAGCCTCTGCCCTCAGGGAACTCACTGTGTGGTGGGCAGACTGGCATGTAAGCAGCTAGCTAAGATACAAGTCAGCCTGTGATTAGTGTCATGGGGACATATCTGCTGTGGGACATCAGACAAGGGAGTGATTAATTCCTGCTAAAGGATGGGAGAAGGGGTGCTGGCCCTGTTGCATAGTGGTTAAGTTTGCATGCCCCACTCCGGCAGCTGGGGTTCATGGGTTCAGATCCTGGGCACGGAGCTACACAATACACCATTCATCAAGCCATGCTGTGTCAGTGTCCCACATACAAAATAGAGGAAGATTGCCACCAATGTTAGCTCAGGGACAATCTTCCTCAAGCAAAAAGAGGAAGATTGGTAACAGATTTTAGCTCAGCGCTAATCTTCCTCACCAAAACAAAAAAAAAAAAAAAAAAGAAGAAGAAGAAGAATGGGAGAAGTTTTCATAAATGGTTTTGAACTGGGCCTTGAAGGATGAGTAGGATTTTATTACCAATCAGAGAAGGCCAGAAACACATTCCAGACATAAGGATCATAGATGCAGAGGTGAAGATTTTCAGGTATGTAGTCCCGTGTATGTGAAGGCAGGGTGATTAGGCCAGGGAGATAATGGATCTAAACTCTCAGCTCAGGCCAATCCTGGTTAAGTTCAGTGTGCTCCACTTCAGCCGCCCAGGTTCAGTTCCTAGGCGCGGACCTGTCAGTGGCCATGCTGTGGCGGTGGCTCACATACAAAAAGAGGAAGATTGGCAACAGTTGTTAGTGCAGGGCAAATCTTCCTCGGCAAAAACAAAACAAAACAAAAAAAACACCTCCTAGCTCTTCAATCTCATCTCCATCCTGTCCACTTCCTCACTATACACTGTGTGGACCTGCTTTCTATCACTGCAATGCACCAAGAGGTTCTTCAAGGCCTTTTTATTGGCTTTACTCTGTGTCTTCCTCATTTGTCAGCTCTTAGCTCAAATGTTCCCTCCTCAAAGGGCATTCCCTGCTCACGTTAGTTAACGTAAGCCCCCCATTCTCTATAACATCACTCCATGATAAGGGCAGCGGATGGGGTGGAATACAGGGACATCTCAGCCAGACTTGGGGAGATAGGCATGGGCTTCATGAAGAAAGTAATATCTAAGTGAGGGCTGAGGGCAAAGTAGGAATTGGCCAGAGGCGAGGGAAAGCATGCAAGGGCAGAGGCAGAGTATATGCGAAACAGAAGAAACATGGCACGTTCCAAAACCTGAAAGCATTTTGATGTGGTTAGAGCTAGAACTTATGGGAGAAGCAAGAAATTAGGTCAAAGAAGTAACCATAACATCTGACATTTATTAACCCTTTCCATGTGCCAGGCACTATCATAGCTTCACATGTCATAACTCATTTAATCCTTGCAAGAACTTTCTGAAGTAGGTAATATTACCCTCATTTTACAGATGAAGAAACAGATGCAGCAAGGTTAACTGTTTTGCCCAAAGTCACATACCTACGAAGTAGCAGAACTTTCTCCGGAGTCTGTTCTCCTAATGCCCGTACTGTGACTCTGCACCCTACCAGACCCAATGTCCCTTTATTATAACAAATATTCTGTAACTTAGTTTCACCATCCTGAAGTGAAATTAACAGATAATAGAACCTATCTGATTTCAAAGAAACAAATCAATAGAACGCCCTGACTATAAAAAAGACAAGAGGGAGGCATTTCAATATGGCAATGCTCAGGCACCACTATGCTGGAAGATACACAGTAAAATAGTCACATGCTTGCACTCATGCCTAGAATCAATAAGAACATGACAGGGACAAAAGCAGACTGACCTAAGGAGTTATATTGGGCAGTGTTGTCATTTGTGATTTTCCAAAATGGTGAACGACTCTTGTTAAAGTTCTGAACAACGCAGTAGTTGTATTCCTAAAAAAAGACAGTTTATGTTAAACACGTGCAAAAAATATTTGGTGTTTGTACTTTCCTTTTCTGATAATATGACAGGCTAAGTACCTGGGAGAACTTCTCCCTAAAAACAACTAAAAATCCTGGATGCAACACTAAAAAGTCTTAAATGCTTTGACGAAAAAAGTAAGGAATTTTCAGGGCAAAACAAAGTAAGTGAAGGCAGATGATGCAGAGAGAGGTAAGTGGAACACTGAGGCAGGCTTTGTTCTGAGGACGCTGCCTAGCTGGGTGAACTTGAGCTTCTGTCAGGGTCTCATGGGAAAAGGAAATGCCCCATGGAGCTCCTCCACAGGGGAGTTTAACAGGAGAGTCTCCTTCATAAAGATGGGACCTCAGGGTCCGTCCCAGTGTCCCAGCGGTTAATTTCGCATGTTCTGCTTTGGCAGCCTGAGGTTCACCAGTTCGGATTCTGGGTGTGACCTACACACCACTTATCAAGCCATGCTGTGGCAGGCACTCCACGTATAAAGTAGAGGAAGATGGGCATGATGTTAGCTCAGGTCAACTCTTCCTCAGCAAAAATAGGAGGAATGGCAGCAGATGTTAGCTCAGGGCTAATCTTCCCAAAAAAATAAAATAAAATAAAAAAAGATGGGACCTCAAAGAACTACATCCTCATGGGAAGGGTGAACCAGAAATAAGCCTGTCCCCTTTTCCCTTAGGTGTAGGGTTAATGGAGACAGATTCTAGGCTCAGATGTAATAAATACATTTTTCATGTAGAATGTCCAGTGGGACATTGAAAGTCATGTGGAACTCAGATTCTTGGTTGTGTGGAACCATCTGTTGCCTTGCAGCCTCTAGCATCCCTGCCTGCTAAATCCTTTATCGTTGTGATCAGCAAAAAGGCCTCCACAAATTTCCAAAATGCCCCCGTGGAGAACCACTGCCCCATGCTACACTGTCAAGGTGACAGGGGACAATTTGTGAAGGACTGTATCATGTATTGTGAAAAGTTAGATTTTATCTTGAGGACAAGAGAGAAACCATTGAAAATTTTAAGCCAAGAAGTGCCATGACCCACTTTGCCTTCTAGAAAGATTACTCTGAGTGCAGCAGGGAGGATGGCTCAGATGGGGCCAGGTTGGAGGCAGGAATGCCAGGCAGGAGGCTGCTGTGGAAGTCTAAGTGTTAGATGATGGTTGCCTGTACTGACTGAAGAGCCCAAGGCCTCAAGTCTAAGTTCTCCCCACTACTGAACAGAGTGAGACTTTGGGCAGGTTATTCAACCTCCATCAGCCTCAGGCTCCTCATCTGCAAAATGGAGATAAGACTAAATAGAATGCATCAGAAGTTGTGTACAGGGGCCAGCCCGGTGGCACTGAGGTTAAGTTTGCACATTCCGCTTCGGCGGCCTGGGGTTCACCAGTTTGGATCCTGCGTGCGGACATGGCACCGCTTGTCAAGCCATGCTGTGGTAGGCGTCCCACATATAAAGTAGAGGAAGACAGGCACAGATGTTAGCTCAGGGCCAGTCTTTCTCAGCAAAAAGAGGAGGATTGGCAGCAGTAAGCTCAGAGCTAATCTTCCTCAAAAAAAAAAAGAAGTGTGTACATACTTGGAAAGCACTCACTAATCTTAGCCATAATCATTATTAGGGTATCAGCAGTAGAGATGGAGAGAAGTAACTCTAGAGATAGTTAATAAATGGAAATTGAGGGCTGAAGAGAAGGAGGAGCCAAAAATGATTCCCAAGTTTCTGGCTTGAACTCCTGTGTGGAGTTCAAGCTTGGCTGGAGAGAGTTGAAGAAACCTGAGGAGCCTGGAGGGGAAGGGAGGGAAGAGAGGTCCAGTAGGCCACTGGATGTTTGGGTCTGGAACTTAGAAAAGCAATCCTAGTAATCTGGGACTCAAAACTGCGGTAGCTAGTCTCCAAAGACAGCCCCCGTCAACCCGGGACTCCTTGTATTCATTGAATCTGGGCTGGCCTGTGACTCCCTTTAATGCAGTAGAAGCTTCCACTCTTCTGCTTTTGGGACCCCTAAGCTCCCATGTGAGAAATCATTTACTGTGCTGCAGAGACCACCTGGAAGGAGCGACCTTGACCTGAAGAAAGGGAAGTCCAGCTGTGCCAGCATTCCAGTTGTTACCACCAGGGTAAGCCAGCCATCTGGGACATTCCAGCTCCAGTCACCTTCTGAGTGCAGCCACATGAGACACCCCAAGTGAGACAGCAGAACTGTCCAGCTGAGCCCCAATCAACCCGGAGGATCATGAGAAGTTATAAAATGGTTGTTGTTTTAAGCCACTTACTTTAGAATAGTTTGTTCTGCAGCAATAGATCCCCAAACAGAAATATATTGATGAAGTCTAAGCCTAGGTGTATAGCGGGAAGAGAAGAGGGCTTAGGACAGAGCCAAGGAACTCCCGGCACAAGGACCAAGCTGATTGAGAAGTCCAGCAAGGGAAACTGAGAAAGAGAGGACAGAGGGAAATCCTGAGAGCATAGTGTCCTGGAAGCAGCGATCAGTGTTCAAAAATGAAGAACAGTCAAAAACATCAAATGCCAGAGAGAGGAAGAGTAAGATAATTGTCCTTTGGATTTAAGATGTGGGCATCAGTGACCTTGACAAGAACAGTTTCTGTGAGTAATAAGGGCGGATGCCACATGCCCTGGGTTGAAGAATGAAAGGGAAACAAAGAGCAACAAAACCAGACAACTAGAGTTAGACATATTTTCTTTTAGAGTTAGATAAATTGACCTGGATGAATCTCACAAGCATAGTGTTGAGGTGAGGGGCCGGCCACGTGGGCGAGTGGTTAAGTTCGCACGCTCCGCTTCGGCGGCCCAAGGTTTCACCAGTTCAGATCCTGGGCGCGGACGTGGCCCGCTCATCAAGCGATGCTGAGGCGGCGTCTCACATAGCACAAGAAGAGGCACTCACAACTGGGGGGCTTTGGGGAGCAGAAGAAGCGAAAAAAAAAAAAAAAAGAAGATTGTTGGGGCCGGCCCGTGGCTGAATGGTTAAGTTCGCACGCTCTGCTTCAGTGGCCCAAGGTTTTGCTGATTCAGATCCTGAGTGCAGACGTGGCACTGTTCATCAGGCCACGTTGAAGCGGTGTCCCACATGCCACAACTAGAAGGACCCACAACTAAAATATACAACAATGTACTGGAGGGATTTGGGGAAAAAAAAGCAATTTAAAAAAAGAAGAGTTTAGAAAATAGCTGCCATCTATTCTCTGGGAAAGGAAAAAGGACACAGTTACCATGAAATAAAAACAGAGATTTTTAAAAAAAGAAGATTGTGCCAATCTTTAGGGGAAAAAAAGTGTTGCGGCAAGAGAGTTGCTGAACACTACATCCTGTAGGACAATATTTGTATAAAGTTTAAAAACATGCAAATATAAAAATCTCTTAAAACTCAATAATAAAAAGACAAGTAACCCAATTAGAAAATGGGCAAAAGATCTTATAGTGGGTTGAATAGTGTCCTCTAAAAATTCACATTCACTCAGAACCTCAGAATTTGACCTTCTTTGGAAATAAGGTCTTTGCAGATGTAATTTGTTACATTAAAGTCGTACTAGATTAAGATGATGTCATACTGGACTAGAGTGGGCCCTAAATCCAATGACTGGTATCCTTATACGAAGAGGAGAGGACTCAGAGACACACAGAGGGGAAAACATCATGTGAAGACAGAGGCAGAGATTGGAGCGATGTATCTACAAGTTAAGCAAATAAAATTCATATAACGTGAAGTCATTTTAACTACTTTAAAGTGTACAATTGAGCTGTTTTAGTATATTCACAATGTTGTGCGACCATCACCACTATCTAATTCCAGAACATTTCCATCAGCCCTAAAAGAAACCCTGTACCCATTAGCAGTCTCTCCCAGTTCAGCTTTCCTCCCACCCCCTATTCCATTCTTTGTCTCTGTGGATTTGCCTGTGCTGGACAAATTGAATCAAATAATATATGACCTTTTGTGTCTGGCTTCTTTCACTTAGCATAATGTTTTTGAGGTCCATCCATGTCGTAGCATGTATTAGTACTTCACTTGTTAAATGGCCAAATAATATTCCATTTTATGGATATACCACATTTTAGTTTATCCATTCATGAGCTGATGGACATTGAGTTGTTTCCACTTTTTGGCTGTTGCAAACAATGTTGCTATGAACGTTCTTGTACAGAGAGTTTCTTTTTGGGGTGATGAAATTGTTCTAAAATTGACTGTGGTGATGGTCCCACAACTCTAGATATACTAAAAGCCATTGAACTGTATACTTTAGTGTGTGTAAATTATATCTCAATAAAACTGTTACCTCCCAAAATGCAAAACACTATATTGTTTTGAGATGTATATATGGGTAGTAAAAGTTGACAGAAATGATACCATACTCAAGAAAGTCGTTGCCTCTAGGGAGAAAGGAAGAGGATGTGACTAGGGACCAGTACCAGAGGGCTCAGCGGTGGGTAGGGTTTCATTTCTTAAACTGAGCAGTGGAGACACGGGTATTCATTATATCAGTCTTTAAACTTTTTGTATGATTGAAATACTACACAACACAATTTAAAATAACTGTTTAACAAGAGTGAGTGATTGGGATGCACAGGATATCACAAGATGCAAAAATCATCACACACTAACTGCAAAGAGAAAAAGAAGTGTTTTTTTTTTAAAGATTGACACCTGAGCTAACATCTGTTGCCAATCT
Source organism: Equus asinus (assembly GCF_041296235.1). Taxonomy (NCBI): domain Eukaryota; kingdom Metazoa; phylum Chordata; class Mammalia; order Perissodactyla; family Equidae; genus Equus; species Equus asinus. The sequence continues at coordinate 39,909,646 of NC_091802.1, read as the reverse complement.
TCCATTTTTCTTCTTCTTCTTCTGCCCAAAGCCCCCCAGTACATAGTTGTATATTCTAGCTGTAGGTCCTTCTGGTTGTGCTATGTGGGACACCGCCTCAGCATGGCCTGATGAGTGGTGACATGTCTGTGCCCAGGATCCAAACTGGAGAAACCCTGGGCCACCGAAGCAGAGTGCACGAACCTAACCACTCGGCCACGGGGCCGGCTCCTCTTCTTACTTTTTTAATGTAACTACTAGAAAAATTTAAATTACATCTGTGGCTCCCATTAGATTTGTATTGGACAGTAATGCTCTAGACAGAACTTACATCTTATACTCTATAGAGCGGATGAAGGTGCAAGTAAACAGGGACATGGGGAAACAATTAGAACAAGTCAAAATTTGGGATATTTTACAAGACATCTGTCCGAGACTACAAAAAGTCAATGTCATTGAAAAAAAGAAAAGGAGCTGTTCTAGATTAAAAGAGACTAAGGTGACATAACCAAATGCAATGGGTGGAACTTGATTGAATCAGGGTTTTTTTTAAAGTTCATTAAAAGATATTTTTGAGACAACCTGGGAAAATTAAATATAGGCTGGATATTAGATGATATTATAGAAACATGTTGATTTTCTTATGTATGAGAATGGTGTGGTGGATATGTAGGAGAACGTTCTCGTTGTTAGGAGATTCCCGCTAAGGCATCTAGGAGTGAAGTGGTATAATCTTCACAACTTACTTTCAAATAGCTCAGCAAAAGAAAAAGTGTGTGCGTGTGTGTGTGTGTGTGTCTGTGTGTGTGGAGAGAGAGAAAGAGAGAGAATAAAAGCAAATTTAGGGGCCAGCCCGGTGGCGCAGCGGGTAAGTGCGCACGTTCCGCTTTGGCAGCCTGAGGTTTGGCGGTTTGGATCCCTGGTGGACATGGCACCGCTCATCAAGCCATGCTGTGGTAGACACCCCACATATAAAGTAAAGGAAGATGGGCACGGATGTTAGCTCAGGGCCAGTCTTTCTCAGCAAAAAGAGGAGGATTGGCAGCAGATGTTAGCTCAGGGCTAATCTTCCCCCCCCCAAAAAAAGCAAATTTAGCAAAATGTTAATTATAGAATCTAGAATGGTTTACAAATACTCATTGTACTAATCTTTCAACTTCTCTGTGTATGAAATTTTTCATGATGAAAAGTTAGGGAAATGACAAAATTAAAAAGAATGAATGGGAGATGAGGAAGTGGAGACAGTTTGTGGAGCCAACCCTTTTAAGAAGTTTGGCCATGAACTGAAGTGAGGAACAGGGCAGTAGCGGTAGCAGGTATGTAAGGTCAAGGAAAGTGTTTTTAAAAATAGGGACTTGAGAGCGTTTAAATGCTAAATGGGAAAGAGACAGTAGAGAGGAAGAGAATGAAAGATACAAGTTATTCTGATCAGATTTCTGACTCATGCCTGGGGATAGACCCTCTGAGAGAGATTCAAGATACCCCCTAAGAAATGCTCTACCCCACCTCTCCCCGTTCCACGCCTCCTCGCTATCCCCAAGCGTGGTGAGAAAGTAGTCTTTGTGGTGACATCTAGTGGATTCAAAGGGCACTGCTTAAATTCTTCACACTCCGCTCTACGTACACCCGCAACCAGGAGAGCATTACGCTGGTCTTCTGACCACTCCAAATTATTTTCAATTGTTATACATATATAATTATGCTCATATTATTTTGTTCATTGCTAGACCAGCCTAGGAAGTACAACACTGCTAAGTAAGCTCATCCTCTCCCTCACACAGCCCACAAAGCCCTTTGACCACCTCTGTGTCTCTCCGCCACTCTCCTCACAGCGAGGCAGAACACAGGCGGGGTGGAGGAAGGGACCAGGAAAGATAATCCTCCCAGTTGCAGTCAGGTGGCCACTGCAGCCTGGGGAGCGCAAGGTGGATGTTCCTCAGCTATATAAGCTTCCAGGATTGTGCAGAGCTTAAACTGTGGGCTCTGGAGTCAGAATAACTGGGTTCAAATCTCTGCTAGCTGTGAGATGAGGGCTGAGGACTTGGCCTCTCTGTGCCTCTGATGAGAAATCTCTCGAGACCTCAATTCTCATCTGGAAAGCAGAGTTGATAGAACCAACCTCCTGGTTTTATTGGGAAGATTAAATGAGAGAATGCACGTAAAGCCAAACATAGTGAGTGACAAAGGACACTCTTCCAAAGGTCAACTCTTATCGTCAGCCCTGAAAGGGGGCAGATGACTAACCAGTCTGGCGGTGGCTGAGATGGGGATGAGGGGAGAGCCCCATACTACTTCCTCTGTCCTCCTGACTTCCCACTTCCACATTTTGGCTGTCAAGCCCTATGCCTGCTTCAAGGCCTAGGTCATCTCTTCCAAAACATTTTCTCTTATTATGTGTCAACTCCCATCTCCAGACCAGTAGTGAATCGCCTGGGCTTTGTTCCTAGAGCACTTATCATCTTGCGTCTAGTCCCATTCTTACAGCTCCTACTTCAACCAACCTAATTTATTTATTTTTGCTGAGGAAGATTAGCCCTGAGCTAACATCTGTTGCCAATCTTCCTCTTTTTTTTGCTTGGGGAAGATTAGCTCTGAACTAACATCTGTGCCGATCTTCCTCCACTTTATATGTGGGATACCACTACAGCGTGGCTGACAAGTGGTGTGGCTCTACTCCCAGGATCCAAACCTATGATCCTGGGCCACTGAAGCAGAGGGCACTGAACTTAACCACTACACCATGGGGGTAGCCCCCCCAACATAATTTATTCCCCCAAAATAATTTTACCTGTTTTTGAACTTCTCCTAAATGGAATCGTAGAGTGTATAGTCTTATGTGTCTGGCTTCTTTTGCAGAATGTTATATCTATAAGATTCATTCATGCAGGTAGTAGTTGTTTGTCTTTTTTATTGTTATATAGGATTCCACCATAAGAATACACCATAATTAATTTATTCATTCACCTGTTGAAAGTCACTTGGGCTTTTCCCCAAAGAAACAATAATTTCTTTATCATTAATAAAACCACTATGATCACTGTTGTATATATCTCTTGGTAGACATAAGCACTAATTTCTCTTGGGTATACACCTGGGAGTAGAAATGCTAGGTCATAGTTTAGGTGTACATTAAGTTTTAGTAGATACTATCAAACAGTTTTCCAAAGTGGTTGCAGCAATTTACACTTCCCCAGCAATGTATAAAAGTTCCAATTGCTCCATTCCTCACTGAGGCCTGGTATTGCCACTCTTTTCAATTTTGTGCATACATAATCTGATTTAGGCTTTTTAAAAGAACACCCAACTGAAGAGTAAAGAACCAAATGGTGCGATCAGGGGTGGGTCAGAGAGAGGAAGCCGAAAGACCAGGTAGGAGGCTAGTGTGGTTGTCTAGGGAAGATATGAATGTGGTTTGGACTGGTGGTAATAGAGGAGTCTCAGAGAAGTGGACCAATCCAGGATATATTCTGGAACTGTAGCCTATGGGACTGGCTGATGAGTGAGGGAGGAGAGAAAGAGGCATTGAAAACTTGGGCGGGGGGCTGGCCCCATGGCTGAGTGGTTAAGTTCGCGCGCTCCGCTGCAGGTGGCCCAGTGTTTCGTCAGCTCGAATCCTGGGCGCGGACATGGCACCGCTCATCAAACCACGTTGAGGCAGCGTCCCACATACCACAACTAGAAGGACTCACAACGAAGAATATGCAACTGTGTACCGAGGGTCTTTGGGGACAAAAAAGGAAAAAAAATAAAATTTTTAAAAAAAGAAAACTTGGGGCTGGCCCCGTGGCTGAGTGGTTAAGTTCGCGTGCTCTGCTGCAGGCGGCCCAGTGTTTCGTTGGTTCGAGTCCTGGGTGCGGACATGGCACTGCTCATCAGACCATGCTGAGGCAGCATCCCACATGCCACAACTAGAAGAACCCACAACGAAGAATACACAACTATGTACCGGGGGGCTTTGGGGAGAAAAAGGAAAAAAAATAAAATCTTTAAAAAAAGAAAACTTGAGTGGATGAGAGGACTGTTTTTTTAAGATGCAGCAGATTGGGGAATAGCAGATGTAGGGTGAGGGAAGGTCAAGGGCTCGTGTGTAGCTTTTTGGGTACATGATGTCTCCTGCAGCTTAGGCTCTAGATGCCCCATACTTTAGTGTAAATGGTAAATACTGGTGGTGTGAATAATGCATGCTGTCTGCAGGGGACGGATCTGGGTTAGGGGCCCAGTTCTACCCCCTCACTCACCCTGTAACTTGGAGCTTATGCTGGGACTGCCCAGCTTCCGTCTTCCACCTTACAGTGTTAGAATTAAACAAGATCACATATCTATGGCACCCGGAACATGGAACAACTAAAATATTCACTCTTCCAAGTTCCAGGCTCCATGTGACATGTCTCATGAGGTTGGCACCTTTTCCTCTCATCCACATTTTCAAAGTCACTCCAGAACAGTCCTGCTGAGGAGCCCAGCACAGTCCCCTCTTGCCTCCTTCAGCCCTTCCCCAGGCTCAAAGAAACAGAATGGAGAACAGCAGGCGGGTTGATTCATAGACTTTGTCGGCTTTTACTCCACCCAGAGGTTTCTGCAAAGACAACCGAGCCTGTACAGTACACACGGTTCACTCTGTTAAAGCTGTGGGGCACGGGGTGGGGAGGAATGGGGTCCAGGGGGGACCAGGAGGCCCCTTGGAGGCAGCAGGGCAGGCGTCAAGGCTAGGGGCGGGCAGCAGCCAGACTGAACCAGTGGGCCCCAGTGTTCGAGGAGGGCTGTGGGAGCTGGAGTGAGAAGGCTGCTGAGGGGGGTTAGGAGGAAGGGTGGCAGCAGGGAAAGGAGGGAGCATTAGCAGTTGCAGGGAGGAGGCAGGAGCAGGAGGGGGGCCATGGTCATTGTCTACAGGGGACAAAGTGGGGGGGGGGACAGCGCCCATGTATGTGTGGGTGGGGGTGGGGAGTCCATAGACGTTTTCTGCAGCAGGAGCAAGACAGACCGCTGTATAAAAGGGACTGTACAACATAACCTATGATACATTGTTTACATATGATACAAGGCTCTTTCTCTCTTTGAGTTTTAAAAAATAAATTTACAATTCCAGAGCTTTTGGTAAAAAATATATACACCTCCAGAGCAGGAGCGGCAGCTGCTTTTGCTGCTGCTGCTGCTGCCTCTTCAGAAGGGAAAGAGGTGGTGCCAGAGAAGAGGGTGAGGCTGCGCCAGGAAACCCCACCTAGTAGCTGCCAGGAGCCCCTGCACCCCTCAGCCCTGGAGGCCCGTGATGGGAGAGGGAAGGGAGACAGAGAGGTAACAAAGGCATGGCCAGAGTCCAGTTTTGCCTTTACAGTCTCCGCCATTTCCTCCCCCCACTTTTGGGGGATGCCCTCCCCAGGTACAGGGGTCCAGGTACAAGGGCCCGCTCCACCCAAGCTCTGATGAAGAGGACAAACGGGGAGTCAAGACAGGGAGAAGGAGGGGCTGGCCTGGTGGCGTAGGAGTTAAGTTCATGTGCTCCGCTTCAGTGGCCTGGGGTTTGCCAGTTTGGATCCCGGGCGTGGACCTGCATATCGCTCATCAAGCCATGGTGTGGTGGCATCCCACATACAAAACAGAGGAAGATTGGCAACAGATGTTAGCTCAGGGCCAATCTCCCTCACCAAAAAAAAAGAGAGAGAGAGAGGGAGAAGGATAGAGACTATGTTGTTGGTGTCATATACAAGAGCCAGAAGGGGATGACAGCTCCCTTCTTAGCAGTGAGACACCCCAAAAGCAGGCACCCCTGACTCCTGATACAGCCACACCCTACCTCACTGCAGTGCAGAGGGAGGGTCCAGTAGGAAGCCTAGGCCCGTGTTTCCCTGAGCTTCTTTTACCCTCTCGTGGGAGCCCACCCAGGGACCTTCAAGAGGCCTGAGTGGGGAGCTTACAAGGGCTGATGGGTAACCCCTCCTACCTGCGGCTGCTCCCTGACCTCACAAGCAGCTTCGCCCACAAGCCTGGGCATGCAGGGCAGCAGAGGAGCTGAGCAGGGAGTGGTGCGGGTGGGGAAAGCAGCCCGCACTGTCCCAGGGGCAGAGTGGACAAGGGTAGCACCAAACCGAAGGACTCCCCCGCAGCACATACAACACCCTCCCTGAATTACCAGATGCGCTCCTCCTCCTTAAAAGGGGACACACGCACATACACACGCAGACACAAGGGCAATATAATATGCAGGGGGGTACATCCAGGGGTCCCAGCCCTGACCAGGGAGATGGTAGACAGGTGGCAGAGAGGAAGGCTGCCAATCCCGCCCACAGTTCTGTTCGATGAGACAGGAGGGTGGGCAGGTTTCCTCCCTGCTTGGGAAGAGGAGGTCGGACACTCCATCTCCAGAACAGACCTCCATGGGAGGGGACAGAGGAAGGAGCTCTCTGCCCCCTTTCCCTTCGAGGGCAGGAACCAGCAGAGTGGTTTTGGCTTGAAGGAGCCAGGGGGAGAGGACTTCAGCAGGATGAACAGGCTTATGAGTCCAGGGGTAAATCCAGCCAACTCCTTCCCATGGGGCGGGAAGCTGCTCCAGGGGAGAGATGTCAGAGGTGGGTTGGGACATCATACAAAGTGCTTGAGTGCCAGGTGCCCGAGGACCCTGGTGGGGGGCCGACCAGAACCTCTGTTCTCACTGACTATTAGCCTCCAGCTTGTAGGAGAGCTCGAAGAGGAGGTTCTGGTTGTCGATGACCTGGAACTGGCGCACGTAGGCCTTGGTCTGCAGGTGATGGGGAGATGCCTCCATATCCAGGCCTGGGGGCATAAGAAGAGAGAGGCCCATTGGGTGCCTAGCCTCCCTTCTTCCTCTACACACAAATGGGCCAGAGGAGAAGGGTGTGAATTGGAACAGGTGTTGGGCAGGAGGGCCCCTAAGGAGGCCAAGGAGAGAATGGAGAACATTTGGGCAGGGAGTTCTCCCCGGAACACTCCACTGCTCTGCCTATAATGCACTCAGAGCCCTGGGTACTCACAAAGGGGCCGGCTCCGGTATCTGCGGATTGTCCTCACTTTTTCGGCCACTGAATGCTGGGAGATAACAAAGAATGAGCCCTAAAAAGGACACTGAAAGACCCTCCCCCTCTCATGCTCCTCTGCCTCCATTCTCAAACTCAGTTGATTTTACTCCCTCCAGTCCCCAATTCTGGACGGTCTCAGGAGGACCAAAGAAGGAGGTGTAACAGGGTGCCAGGTGAGAGGAGGTAGAGTTGCCCCCAACTGCCTGTCAGCTTGGCCACCTGTGGGCGGGGTGACAGTCAGGGAGATAGTCAGGCATCTATCTGCCAGGCAAGCTGGATGCCAAGGAGGAAGGCTGCTGTCTCTAGGGGGGTGCCAGGAGAGGGGGAGGATGCCAGCCCCCCGCTCATGGGACTGGAGCTGGCAGTGCCACTCACCAGCTTCTCAATGTTCACCAAGCCATCCACAAAGGTCTTACTCCCCTCGTGCAGAAAAGTCAGGTCTAGGGGATGAGGAGGGAAGTAAATGGATAAGAGAGGAGGTCCAAAGGGCCCTTCCCCTGCCCCAGAACCCACTCAATCTAGGGGGTTCCTCTTTAGGTAGGCACTCAGAGCTCAGTTGAGAGGGGACTGAGAGGCAGAACTGGGGCAAGGAGAAGTGGAGAGGAGAGCACAGCTTGGAACGACTCACCTTTGAGGACCAGAGGCACGAAAGGAATCACAGGGGGTTTCATCTTGGAGATCACTTCTCGGTAGCTTTTGTGGTTCCTGCAGGGGTCCTAGCATTCCACAGAAGAGGGATAAAGGGACAGACAGGCCCAAAGGATCCCAAAGACATCCTGTACTCCCTCCCTCATCCACTTGTCCTAGACACATCTCCGATCAGATAGGGGTGGGTATGAGTGTCTAGCTGGAGGGACCTGACTGCTCTCCCCTTTCCTCCAGGGAAAACGGGGTAGCATTGTTGCACTCTGCCCCTCCCAGGAGGGTGGGGCAAGGAGGAGGAGGGGGAGTCCCAGGCACTAACAACCTTGAGAGGGAAGCCCTAGAAAGAAGGTTTAGGGGAACAGAGAGTCTCTGGGGTACAAGTCCAGAGGCAGATCAAAGAGCCAAACCTACTCACTGTCAAGTTCTCAAATTTGCGGAACAAGTTCTTGAATTTCCCTGGCAGCTTCTGCAGAGAGTTTGAAGGAAAGAAAAGGAATGTCAGAGTGAAACTCCTTGGGTTTCACGGGAGCTTCTGGCTAATCCCCAGGTGTTAGAGGTGGAAAGGGCCTAAGTGTGTCTCGCAAGGGGCTGGGAGGCTGGTGGTGAAGTAGAGTCAGCCCTTAGCTCAGTCTGGGGAGCTTGCAGTAGCCCAAAGGAATACATTATTCTGGGGGAAATGGAGGCTTCTGCTTATACACGTGCCACGGACAAGGTGCCTCACTGAACGTTGGCTGAAATCCAGTAGCCGAGTCTGTGACCTTGCCTGGGATGTCTGACCCCACTCAGGCTGAGGACTCCGCCTCTGGACTAATCTGGACTAGGCCAGGGTCCATTAGCCAAGCTGTGTGCCCTAGGGCCGGATCTGCCAGAAGAGGGCGCCTCCTTCCAATGGGCACAAATGCTCCCTATAGGCTAGCAGCAGCCCCAGGAGGTCGCATCGGGTGAGCCCAGGGTGTCAAGACTGAGGCTGGAGGCCAAGATCCCCGGGGGGGGGGGGCCAGCACAGACGGGAGGAGAGGGAAGAGTTCTCATCACCTCCCAGGTGAGCCGCAGGCGGCTGACAGCAGCGTTGTCCAGCCCCATGACCACAGCGTAGAAGGACAGCAGGTCCTGGTTCTGCTTGCAGCTGTAGGGGTGCGAGGCCGGGTCAGGGGGCGGTCAGGCGGCGGCGGCCGCCCGTCCTCCGCGCTCCCCCATCGCCAGCCGGCCGCACTCACATGGCCGCGATCTTGATGAACTTCTTGAGCAGCTGCGCGCGCTTGCCCGGGGCCTCGCAGAGCAGCACCTCGGTGGCCACCCAGTGTGTGACCTCGCTGCAGCGCTGCAGCAGCAGCTCCAGGTTGGCCGTCTCGCGGCGGCCGCGCTCCCCGTGGAACACGTAGTCCACGAACTCCAGCTGCACCCACGGTGGCGGAGGGCCCGCCAGGGCGTGGGGGGTGTGGGTGGGAAGATGGCAGCGCAAGGCGGTGAGGAGGGAAAGGCAGGAGGGCGGGGGCGGGAGGGGTAGAAAATAGAACAAACCAGGACAGGACAGGATGCAGCAGAGATGGGGAAAAAAACAACCAACATTAATAATACTCTACCGTCTATGGAGCACTCACTAGGTGCCCCGCCCTTGCTAGAGGCTGACTTGTTCTCAAGACAGCCAATTGATAGACATTATTGTCGCTGCCTTATTTGATCTCTTTAATAGTGAATATTTTAAAAATACTATGGATCAGGTTCTGTGTAAGCTTCACTTGGGCCCTGAACTACTCTGCTAGGGGGTCTATCTGTTTATTGTTTTTTTCAGAGGAAGGGACAAAGGCTTAGAGAGGTTATAACTGTGCATTGCCCAAAGGCATGCTGCAAGTGAGCACTCCTACTAGGAAGTTCGGCTGCAGACACTGCCTCCCTCCAGGCCCCGGCATTGGCACATTTCTCCCTCCAGGCCCCCAGCCCTGCACCAGGCCTCAGTCTCTACCTCGTGCACACATCGGAACAGCTCCCAGTGGAAGGCAGTAAGGTGGTTGGCAACGTCCTCAGGCTCCACCCGGTGGATCTCTGTGTCTCCAGGGGAGACCTGGATCTCCTCAGGGAGGGGCACCTGGTGGCAAGCAGGGACACAGGGGCTGGCTCCACCCTGGGCTTGTGAGTTTCTGCTCCCAGCCCCTCCCAGCCCTGGCTACCAGCCAAGGCCTTGTGAACTTCTTACCAGGGCCTCATAGCCGTCCCGGGTGCAGGCAAACAGGTGGCTGTTGATGCCCAGTGTGGTGAAGACACAGTCTTCATGCGGCTGGAGAAGGACCTTCTCTGAAGAAGAAGGAGCTGCTCTGCCTCAGCCCGGGCCACCTGCACCCCCACACACCCCAGCCACTGTCGCCATCCCATGCAGATGCTCCTAACCCTGCATGGACAGGTTCTAGACTAACGGGACTCGTACTAACACCAGGTTAAGCTGTATTTATATGAAACTTTTCAAATGATTTCTTCTGCATTTATAACCTCTTTTTTGCTCCCAACGTTCTTTCATAGCTCTTGATTCATTCTATCATCCGTGTGACACTGGGAAAGCAGGAATTTTTTTCCCATCTTAGAGGAAAATAAGGCTATGACTACACTGCAGGCTTTTTGCTTTCCCACAGGGATTGGAGGCCTATCCTGTGTCTTTAGCCTCAAAAACGTAGCATCCTTAGGTATTAGAGGAAGTTAAAGGACCAGAACACGATCCCAAAGTAAGAGGCAAGCACGCAGATTGGAATCCACGTGTCCTGGACCAGTGCCTCACAAATGTTAATGTGCATAGGAATCACCTGGGGATCTTGTTAAAATGTACATTCTGATTCAGCAGGTCTGGAGTGGGCTCTGAAATACTGCATTTTTATTTTACTTCATTTATTTTTTATTTTTTTGTGAGGAAGATTGGCCCTGAGCTAACATCTCTTGCCAATCTTCCTCTTTTTGCTTGAGGAAGATTGTTCCTGAGCTAATATCTGTGCCAATCTTCCTCTATTTTGTATGTGGGATGCTACCACAGCATGGCTTGAGCGGTTCATAGGTCTCCGCCTGGGATCAGAATCTGTGAGCCCCAGGCTGCCAAAGCAGAGCGTGCGAACTTAACCACTATGCCACCAGGCCAGCCCCAGAAATACTGCATTTTTAACAAGTTCCCAGGTGATATTCATGTGGCTTGCCCAGGGATCACACTTCAAGTAGCCCAGGCCTAGAATTCAGTCTTCACCCCTGCCCCAGGGCACTGGACTTGTCAGTTTCTCTTCTTGTGGCCCCCAGCCCAGCTTTTCCTGACCCTCACCTCCTGAGGAGGCCACAGCTACCAGGATGAGGGAATCCTCACGCCCTGCAGGCTCCTCCGAGTACTGCAATTTCTCCGTCACAGAGCCCAGAATGTCCTGCACAGACGCTGACAGGCGGCTGCGTATGGTCACGTAAGAGTGGTCAGGCATGTAGACCCGGCAGAAGACTGGACAGACAGAAGAAGGTGGCTTTTCATCAGAGGGCAGCATGGCAACACTGGCACAGTCCCCTCCAGGGCACATCTGTTCCCCACCCACTCCACCCCTAACCCTAAATTGATTGGTCTCTGAAAAAGATGCTGTGAAAAGGACTGGTTCTAGTGCACAAGGAGACTCCACAGAGGAGGCCTAAGACCCAGAGACCCCACAGGGCCCCTGAGCCATTCAGGAAGCCCTGCCCCTCCAAATGCCCATACTCACTCTCATCTGAGCCCCGGAAGGCCACTCGGGTCTGCAGACAGGAGTCTATCCGGCGGAAGTGGCGGAAAAGTGGCTTCACCTGCTTGCTGGGTGGCTGGCTCTCCTCTGGGATCCTGGCATGGACACAGCTGGGCATCAGGGAGCCCTGCCAGGCATATGGAGCACCAGGCAGGCAACATCAAGCAGGGATATCAGAACTGGGTCAAGGCTGCACCAGCACCAGGTTCAGAAAGTGGTGAAGGAGGTCAGAAGAGAGGACAATGACCAGCATGGCACAACTGTCCAAGTGACCCAAATCAAATGCCACCTCTTCCATGAATTCTTCTCTGATCCACCCCACCTACCAGGAAAGGTCACTTTTTTGCCTCAACTGCTATAGGACATTGGGCTAATATTTGTTTATGTGTTTGTCTTATGTCTTCTACAGGATTGAGAAGTTTTAAGGGCTGGGATTAGTTCTTACTGAATTTCTTTTCATCCTCCAGGCCTAGCACACTGCTTGGCACATGGTAAGTGTAGGTCATCAGCTGTTTGCTGAATTTTGCCAACAAGAACTTCACAGTCTGCGAAGGAGACAGACGTGCATACAGCTACTTCTAACACAAGGCAGGAGGTGTTAGGTGATATAACAAAGGTACAAGGAGAGTTATGTTGGGTATGGAGGAGGGAGAAAGCTGCTCCTAAAGGGAGGATCTGTGGAACTTTCATTAAGAAGATGGCATTTGACCTGGGCCTTGAAGGACAACAGGAAGAGAAGGGGATGGGAGGAGGTCCTTCTGGAGTGGACCATATAAATGACATCAGGGAAGCTGGGAAAGCACAGGAGTTCAGAGAATGGTGGGGTGTATATGGAGGGTCATGGGTGGAGGGGGGTGTGGGAGATGAGATGGGAAAGATCAGCAGAAGGCAGAAAGCGAAGGGCATTGAATGCTGTGTTAGGATGTTGCAACTTTGTCTTGTAGACAATGGAGAGCCATGGATGTTTCTGAAACTGAACCATTCTGTTGTCGAGTTTGAAAGATCTCTCTGGTGTCAGCGTAAGAAGGGAGAGAAGATACAAGACCATAAGCTGAAGCCCTTGATAGGAGGCTGTGGCAATAATCCAGGTGAGAGATAATGAGGCCTAACGAGGGTTGTGATGGTGGGGATGGAGTGGAGAAAAACCAAAAGGGCCAAAGGAATGGATGGAAGGATGGATGGATGGATGGATGGATGCAGTGGTGTCCTGAAGCCACTGACACTGGCTCATGAGAGTAGATTGTTACATTTTGGGGAATTTTGCCAACTGGTTTTTAAACACAGCCATTAAAAGTAGTAATAATAAATAAATACACATATATATCTCATATATCATCATATATATATCAAAGCCATTAAAATATATATATATATATATGTTTTATAAACGTACAGTCAAATTATTACCAAAAAAGTAGTTTCCTAATTGTTTTGTACTATCTGTGCTCTTCAGGTTATTTACATCTATTGTACTTATATGGTGAAAATACTATATAATGGCTTGCAACTGCACAGCTCTTCCCAACTTCACATGCAGTGATGGCTCGTTGGTAGCTTGAAATCAGAGAGTTTACACCATGGGAATCAGCAAAAGCTACAAATCAGGGTTCTTTTTCCTGAAGTGCTGGTTGTTAAATATTTACCAGTACACCCATCAGATTGACAAATAAATGGATAGGAGAATGGACAAAAAACTGACTGGAGACAGTGCTATTCTCCAGTAAGAAAAGGGACTGAAATAAAACCATATTGGAGCTCAAAGCCCAGAGGCAGGCCCTGTAATAGAAGAACATGGGGGCCCTCATTCCTGTCCCCTCCCCCGACCCATTCCCCTCACTTTAGCTCCACTGTTTCCACAAGCTGGTGCAGCCTCAGTGTGTCCTCTCGGAGGTCCTGGTAAAGGGACTCATCCTTCATAATCAGCAGGTACAAATCCTGGGGAGAGGAGGAGAGAAGGTGACGGCAGGGGTCTCATTCTGAGCATCACTCTCTGCAAGGGCTGGGGCAGGGTCCCCATGCCTTCAAGCGTAGAAGAACCATATAAGCTAAGGCCTACTGGCATGTTTTCCTTCCAGATACCCAGCTTGAGGAGTATGGCTCCTTCAAAGGGCCCCTTTCCAGAGCTAATAGCCCGCTCACCCACAGGCCCTCTTCCCCCAGGCCCACCTTGATGATGCAGCCGGCCCCCTCTTCCTCCTGCAGCAGCCCCTGGTAGGTGTCCAAGAAATGAAGAAGCATGGCTAGGCAGGCCTGCTTCCGGCCCAGCCCCTCGGGGCCCTCCATGCCTCCTGCCCAAACAAAGCTGACCCCTAAGTTAAGAAAAAGCCTTGGGCAAGCAGATCTGAGGAAACTGGGAAGGGGATGGGAGGCTAAACCTCCTAGAGATATTCTCTAGGTTTGGGGCCGGGGAGAAAGAGGCCAGGGATTCCTGGAACCAAGACCCCCTCATGCCCCAGCCCAGGTTTTTGCTCGGATTAGGTAGGGATGGCACCCACTTGACCATATCCAGCTCCTGCCTATTTGAACTTCACTTGAGGATACCCTGCCTGGACCCACCCAACCTCTGGCCGGCCCACAGCCTGGAGCTCACAGCAGCCTAATGAAGGCCAATGGTGCTTACCACAAACCTGACCATACCTCAATGTAAGGCCTGGCATTTCTAAGAAAGCCTATGATATTCTATTCAGCAGACTGACATTTACAATTAGGTCCTAAAATAACTCAATGAGAGGCCCTATGCTTACATGAGACCCTATGAATAGCCCAGCCAGTGGCTGGTCTCTAGCAGACCCTACTACAGCACAGCCATGACCTGATGTTTACATCAGACCCTGTAATAACTCACTGGGCAACCAGATGTTTAGAGCAACAATTCAGTGGGGAAACAGGCACTCTTAATAGAATAATGACACCTTACATTTGTACAGGGCTCTGCAGTCTCCAGAGCACTCCCACATCTGCTATCAGATGGATCTGCACAGCATTCCTGTAGGTAGGCAGGGCAGGTGCTATTTACCCCCATTTTACAGAAGAGGAAATTGAGGCCCCAGGAAGTTAGGTGATCTGCCCAAGGTCACAAAGCTGGTGAGTAAAAAGCCTGGAATTGAAACTCACGTGTGCTTTCTAGGGAAGAGCTTAGGGCCTGACATCACATGTGGGGTGGGCAGGGTGGCTCCCTCCTGACCTCCCCTTTTGCAAGCACTACAAAAGGATATTACTGGTGTAGCTCCTGCAGAAATTTCTCCGTGGGGAGGAAGAGAGAATGGGTGAGGACGATGTCATCCAGCAGGATATCTGTAGAGATCAATTGGTGCCACTGATGTCAGGAGGGCACTTCCAGGACCCAACTGGACACTTCCCATCCCCCTCTCTTGCCTCTGAGGCTGAGTTCTCATTAGCCAGGCTGGAGCCCCAGCCACCTGCCCTGTCATGCTTCGCACAAGCGCACACACACACGTGTGAAGGTTCTGGGCAGCCGCTGCGGGGGTGGGGTTGGCAGCTGCCAAGGCAGCTGGAGGGAAGGAGGGGGTGCCCTTCCATGGCCACGCCCACTTCTCTTCAATGTGTGGGAAGCTGGTCAGATAATACACCAAGCTCGAGATCTGCCTGAAAAAAGAGGTAGCCCACAGAATTATCTCTAGATAAAGAGAACGTCCACACACAGAGGTTAGGGTCAGCAGGGTGTGTGTGTGTGTGTTTATGTATTCCTCCTCTCCTCCTCACTCCCTACCTAACAGCTTTGAGTTCCAACTAGGCAGGTGAGAACCAGCCCATTAAAAGGGAGAGGGAGCAACTGCCATCTCTTTGATCCCAAAGCCTTTAAGTAGAAAACCTATGTCCTCTGAATGCCCAGAGATGGAAGGGTTAATGATGGAAGGGTAGATGGGAGTGGCTCTTCTCACCACCCTTTTCCCCACCACACCTCCATCTGGGCCTGGCTCAGCCAGTCAGCCAGGTACAAGGTCGCCCTGACTTGCAGCCTGCCCTGGGGTGGGGCTGGGCAGCCTGGCACACACAGACAGGTAGGGCACAGAGAGGGAGCCAGGTGTCCTCACCAGGACAGGTTAGGGCCAGGTCCCCAGGCACTGCCCCAGGACAAAAGCAAGGCTTCTGACGGCCCGTGGCTCACCATCTCCTGGCCTCCAATTCTAGCCATGAAGGTGGAAGAGGAGAACCAACACAAGATCCTCTCCTTCAACTATTTCATTTCACAAATGAGAAAGCGAGGCCCAGAGCTGGGAGGTACTTGCCTGGTGCTGGAACAAGAACCCAGACTCCTGAGTCTTTGTTCTTTTCTCAATATGCCTGAGACAAGTAGAGTGTCAGGGTAGAGCCCAGTGGTCATATGGGGCTGCTTAGATGTTTCAGAGACTTTGGCTAGTTTGGGGGTACCTTCTGGAAGTTCCCTTCTCCCACACACCCTGGGAGGAAACCAAGATGGCTTGAGAACACTGGTTATATTGGAGAATATCAGAGTAGCAGGTTAAGCTGATTCTCATCCACTCTAGGACTGGTTTGGGGTTTCCTAAACCAGTTTCTCCAGGGATCCAGCCTGCCAGGGCAGATAATACAGTGACAATCAATTCAGGAGTCCTTCCCCAGGGGAGACTGAGCAGAGTCTGTGGCACCAGGTTCCTGTAGAAGGGGAAAGACAGTTTCTCCTTTTTCCTCTCCTTTTTCCTTTCCTGCTGTGATCATAAAGTGAATCTGAGAGCCCCCGCCCCAACCCCCAGCTCCAGGGTTGAAACTAGAAATAGGGATGCCCAACATCCTTCCTATACGGACTCTTTAATTCACAGGAGAGCAAAGCCAGAGCAAAGGAAGAGGAACATGGGGCAGGGTTGGAGAGATGCTGCTATGGGGGCTACAGTTTGGCATCAGTCCCTTCCAAGGCAGGCTCTGGTCCAACGCACAGCCTCCCCAGGGAATGTGTCATAGAGATACAGGGTGTATGGTGTAGGCGGGAAGTTATGGTTAGGAGAGCTGTGTGTGTCTGATATTTTTCTAATTAAATCCAAAAGGTGTCAGCTCCCCAGGGCAACTACAGCCTGAGCCAAGGAGAGGACCTGGGTTTTGAGAAAAATCTAGAGGAGTGGAGCCCCATTCCATACAACTAGGTTAGGGCTCCCTGAAGAAGTCTGAGAGCCAAGTGTGAAATCCCCATCTTCAGGCCCTCAACCAGGGCTCCCAATCCTCAGACCCTGCTGCGTTTGGTGACATGCCAAGAGCTAGACCTAAAGACCCGAAAGTCTTCTATGCTGGCCGCTAACCAGCAGTTTGGGGCCTCAGTTTCCTCAAAGTCCCCTTAGTAGGGGTGCTGGCGAGGAGTGATGAAATAGCATCATCGTTCAGGGAATAAGCCTCTCAGGGTGTGGTTTTTTTTAACAGGCCCTGTGCTGAGGCCTGCCACTGGAAGGGCGGGAGTTAGAGAGGCTCAGACCCCCCTGGATGCTGCAGGGCTCTGATGTCTGCCCAGCCAACTCTCCCCCAACAAACACCTTCTGAGTCAGCCCCCAATTAGAATGCCTCCCTCCAGCCCAAGCTGCTAAGGACAATGCATCCCTTTGCCTGAGCCCAAAAGGCAGCTTGAGCCCTGTGCCTGTCTGGCACTGCCCCACTGAGGGGGCCAGCCCTGTGCTCTGAGGCTTCTAAACAGAATCAGGCTCCTGGAAGATCTTTCAGGGGTTGGGTACTCTAGGGGGGGTGGCGCTGGGCTGCTCTGGGCAGCTTCCATCTTAGTGTGTCAGGCCCTCATTTTGGGCCACAGAAGGAGGTAGTCAATATCTGAGACCCATGAGAGTCTGCATAAAATGCCCAGGGGAAAGGAGGGGTGACTTAAGGAGAGAAAGAGGTTCAGCGTCTTCTCCAGCCGTGGGTGAGGCTGCTACAGGGAGGAAGGTGGCACTGCCACTTCTCTTCTGCAGAAGGGTCTGTTCCTCCTATAGGCCCCCACCCCACTTCAGCTGACCACTCAACCCCACACCGAGGCTCTGCTTAGAGCCACTCCCACTCTCCAAGGGCAAGGAAGAGGAAGCAGGTGGCAACCCCCTACTCAAGGATGGATGAGCCAGCCGACTCCTTACCTGAGGCGGCGCTGTCCCTGGTGGCCCCTCCGGCCAGCCTCTCCAGAACCCGGTTCAGAAGATGCTCCGGCCGCTCGGGGGCGCCTAGGGGGGCCCAGGGCGGGGAAGGCAGGGGCTCGCCCGGGGACAGCTCATCTGAGGAGTACGAGGAAGGGGAGCGCAGGGGCCCCCCTCCCCCGAGCGGCCCAGGCCCTGGTACCTCCTCTAGCTGCAGCCAGCAGGGCCCCCCACTGCCTAGCTCCTCCGCGACTCCCGCGGGCTCTGCCCCTTCCTCCTCAGGAGGCGGCTCCAGCCCCGGCTCGGCTGGGGGCTCCCGGAGGAAAGCTGGAAGCAGCAAGCGAGACACGCTCTGACGCCGCTGCAGCGGCCGCGGTCCCCCAGCTGGACCGCCTCCCCCGCCAGGTCCCCCACCCCCTCCAAGCCCGCTGCAGCTCCCTGGACCCCCGCCGGGACCTCCTGCCACCGTTCGCCCCGCCAGCTGCGACGTCTGCTTCTTCAAAAATTTCTCCAGCGGCTTCATGCCCCCCCCCCCCGCCCCTCTCCTCGGGGCCGCCGGGGGACCCAGGTGTCCCAGGCGCGGGCGGGGGGGGCGGGGACACGATGCTCAGAGCCGGAGGGGCAGAGCGGAGGGCCGTCCCAGGCGCTGGACTGGGGGCCAGAGGTGCCTGAGGCTCGCTGGCTGGAGTCCAGTGGCCAGTGGCCGGGGGAGGTGCCAGAGCGAACGAGCGCCCGCTCTTAGTGGCCCCCCATACTGGCTGCAGCCGGCACGCGGCCCGAAGGTGGGTAGGCTCGGGGCCAGTGCCCCCGGCTTTGCGCTCCTGGGCCGGGCTGCGGCGGCAGAAGGAGCGGGCGGAGCGCAAGACTGAGAGGACGCGGCGGCGGCGGCGGCAGCGGCGGCTGCGCTCCTGGCCCGGGGGAAGGTGGCAGAACTGAGGCCGCGCCCCCTCCTCCAGTCCACGCCCAGTCCCCGCCCCTGCCCTTCCTGGGCCCGCCCCCTGGCCGCGCGAGGCTTGAATTTGGGTGCTGGGGCTGACCAAGCGGGAAACAGTAAGGGGTTGAGTGCGCTTGGGTTCAGAGCAGACCAAAAATTAATGGCAAAGGTGAGGGAGTGATTTACTAATGGAGGGGGACTCCTGGCTCGGGGGCTTACAGGGACCCTTCGTATCGTTTCAAAGAACCAGGGCAGGTCTGTGGCCTGCACTGCTTAACCCACCTACCTGTACTCAGGTGAGGCCTACAAAGATTGCTGATTGGATGTCCATCACTCTCAACCCCGATAGTGTGCTCTGTTGCCATACTCACAGGAATATGTGCTCTTTATCTTCCGTAAGAAGGACTGGGAAGGCCCCAGGTGGATTGGCATTGGCACTGGGGGCAGTACTCATCTGCCCTTTCTGGTAAGGCACGGTAGGTGGTGAGGGCCTGGTCTGTGAGAGGCAGGTACTGGCAGGCAGATAGGAGCTGGGCAGGGAGAAGCAGGTTGTGGCAGGTCTAGTTGGGGTGAGGAGAGAGACAGTAGCAGGGGGGAGGAGACCAGGAGCACAAGGGCACCTGAGCCCAGCTGGCAGCAGAAGGAAGCAGGGCTGTGGAGATAGGTAAAGAGATCCAGAACTGCCAACCAACATCTTCAAACATAGAGAGCCCCTCTAGAGTTGACATAGCCATGGAGTGGGGAAAGTGGTGCCAAATTTGCACTCCAAATAGTTCTTATTCCTGATGCCTATGCCAGGAGCATTGTGTACCTAAGGGTACACTGCCCCCAGAAGGAGGAGGAGGGGTATAAAGACATGCTCAGTGTAAGCACATCAAGGTTAAGGTAACAAGGTGGGGAAGTGGCACCAGGTTCCAGATGGGTTGAGGCTCCTTCAACAATGCCCCACCCCTGTTTACTGTGCACCAACCAGGCAGGGACAGGAATGCTAAAGGCTGGGAGTGGTGTTAGAACTGAACAGGGTGTGTACTACACATGTGTCACTGTGTGTGTATATCTGGTCCTATGTGCTAGAGCATGTGTTCACAGAAATAAAGATTTGCACACCCATCTGTTTGTGGATTTGGAAAGGGGACAGTGAAAAAGAGAGAGCACAATTTTGGCTAAGAAGCTGGAATAGAGATTTGAGTATCAGTTTCTTGGGTTCCCTTTATTGGATACCCCAATATCACTGGGGTTAAGAGTGAAACTAGCTGGAGTGGTTTGGTGCTCCCCAGGCATTTTATGAACCGAATAAGAAGAGGGGAGGGCTCTACTCCCAGCACATGCCACAGTTACCAGATTAAGCTGGTTGCCTTGGTAACCTCCTCTCTGGGCAGGATTTGGGATTGTCGGTTAGGAAGGGGGAAGAATTTGGGAGTGTGGAGGGTGTGGGGGGGTGGAAATAAAAGGGGCAGAGAGACTTCTGGAAACTGGAAGCTTGGGGAGAAGGACTCCAGCACCCCTCCAATTACTCAAGGATATCAGGCAGACACTAATTTCTAGACCTTGGATCAGAGAGGAAAGCCAGCCTCAAGTCATGGTCCTTGTAGAGCAGCAGTAGTTCTCACCCTAACTGCATGCTGGAACCCTGGGGGAACTTCTCAGAAACACTTGATGCCCAGGCCACACCCCAAATCAATTAAATCCGATCTTTGAGGTGGGGCCAAAGTTTACGGTATTTTTTAAAAGATGCCTAAGTGATTCAAATAGCCAGGGTTGAAAATCACTGCCCTAGAGGGACAACCCAACCCAAGTGGCTGGAGATGCTGGCAGACAACTTTGAGATTCTAAGACCTTGCTGTTCTCAGTTGTCCACAAGTTAAGCTTGTGTGCTGACCACAAGGGGGACGGGGGTTGGCAGGGCATCATGGAAGAAGTAGAGGGAGAGGGTATGATTCAGAACTGTGAGGAGATCAGGGCAAAAATCTTTAACTGAGAGCCCAGCCCATGGACTTCTAGAAGAGGATTGGGCAGGGCTACCCAAGGATGATCCGTCTGCCCCTTAGACTCCCCTTCTTTTTGCCCACCGAGAGGCAGACTGGGGCGAGGGGCAGAGAGAACCTGGGGGCTTTGCTGAGCTTGAGTTTCTTCTTGCTGAGCTGGTTACCAGGGCAACAGAGAGCAATGGGATCTAACTGCAGGACTGGGGAAGCAAGAGGCAGGGGTGAGGGAGGAAGCATCTTAACATACTCATTCCTCCTACTAGTAACCCACCCCCAAGGCTGGCTGGCATTCTTTGCATGACCTCAGAGATCAGGCCCATAGTTACCCATCACCCTGTGGGGGAGGAGAAAGGAAGCAACATGACTTGACTTGAAGAGAAATTAGGGATGGGGGTCAGGAGAGTCACGGTCCTCTGGGTGTAGCAGCAGTACCAAGTGGTGTAGGAAGAGTTGCAACTGTCATTTTAAGATGCACCACGATGCCCATGCCCCCATTGTACAAGGATTTGTGGGACCCAAGAACAGATGCTGCCAGCTCCACATTAAACTCAACTGCTCTCCCGTACCAGGGACAGCCTCTGTAGTCAACTTCCACCCCACCAAGGACCTGGAGGAAGAAACAGTCAACTCAAAGCTAGGAACTGCCCTGTACACATGGAGGCCAAGTGGCCTAGGTAACCAGCAGAATGAGCCCAGCTGGTGGTCTTTCAATTGCCCCTCCTCTATACCTGTACTAAGATTGATAGGAGCCTCTCTTAGACTGTCCTGAATACTTCAGTGCCAACATCTTTACTTTTCAAGAAAGATAGGGGCCAGCCCAGTGGCATAGCAGTCAAGTTGGCACACTCTGCTTCAACAGCCCAGAGTTCGAGGGTTCAGATCCCGGGCATGGACCTATGCACCACTTATCAAGCCATGCTGTTGTAGACATCCCACATATAAAATAGAGGAAGATGGGCACAGATGTTAGCTTGGGGCCAATCTCCCTCAGCAAAGAGGGTTAGCAGTGGATGTTAGCTCAGGGCTTATCTTCCTCAAGAAAGAAAAGAAAAAAAGCTAGCTACCTACACCTTCTCCTCACCCAGTTCCTGGTGAGAGTTGTATTGACACCTGATAAATTACCCTGGTAAACTTACTTGTCAAACACAAAGGCAGGCATGAGGGATGCTTAGATGTTCATGTGGGTAAGCAGCATCTCACCAGTTTTTCTGTCCTTGATACTTCCAATCTAAGGGACTCGTGATATCCTGGTATCTATATGGCAAGGTGGTTAGGAAAGATAACTGATGGGGAGTGCAGGCACACTTATGGCCTCAAAGGCGCTCCTCACTTCTTTGGGCTTCCACTTCACAAGTCTGACCTGGCTCGAGTAGTAAATGTGACTCTGGGGGATCAGAGCCCTCTTCCCTCCCTCCCAAATCAAGATTCATGCAAAACACTAGCAAACGAGCCAAGTTTACAGTCTAAATTTTATTATTTCCAAGTCACAATGCTGATCACAAATGTGCACCCTTTAAAACAGTAACAAAAAACAACACACACGGAAAAATCTTTGCAATGAAACACAGTGGACCAACAGAGACAACTGTCACAGTGTCTTAAGGTCTGGGAATCTGGGCATGCTGCCCACAGGCTTGAGGAGACATCTTCAGGTTTAAGGCAAAGGGAACAGCCTACAAAAGGCACAACCACCAGCTACCCCTAGAAGAATGTTTTAGGTATTTCCTCCTTGGGGGTTACAGCTTGAGTGCCTCTCCCCTCTCCCCATCCCACACCTGTGACTAAGAGTGGTCAGGCCAGCTGCTGGAGAGAAGGAATAGAAATACAGTGACACTACTTCGGGAGAGACACAGCCGCCACCTTCTCCCTCAGATTCTGTAGAAGGACAGGGACAGGGGCCAAGTTACCCCTGGCAGACACAAGTGCTGCAGTAACAGTAATCTCTTCCGCAGAGGCATCAGGGAAGTGGTTCAATGCCATGGAAGGGAAGGAGGGAGGGAGGAGCCCTTGCCCCAAAAGTGACCGGCTTCCTTAGGCCTTAAGCCCAGGTGTGGTATCTTCTTCTGTTTCCAAGGACAAAAATAGAACTTGGGAAAAATAAGGTAGTAACATCTAAAACATTTGTAGCAGGAAAGACATGAAGAGCAATTGCAAAGGACAGGAGAGAGTGCTTGCTGGGTAATATCTGCCTCTAGAGATGCATTGGTCCACAGCAACTGGAAACGGGGTGTGGTAGGAGGGATGGAAAGGAGAGGAGCACGGCCCTCTAATTCCACTTACCTCAAAGACTGAGCCCCGAGGACTGTGTGAATACATATCCCTAAGATGCAAAGGCTCTCAACTCTACCCTTCCTTTCTCATCAAAGCATCTGGTTTGCCTTCTCTCCCCACAGTAGAGACTTTTCCCTCAACAGAACACTGAAGCCGACCAGAGTACAGGGACTGATAGAGGCTCAGACTCCTAGAAACCAAAGGCAAGAATAAAGGCTCCTACCACAAACTTTGAGCTTTTCTCCATAATAGGACACTGTGCAAACAGCTATGTTTCCATAGGGTTAAAGAAGTTAAGAAAATCCAAGTATACAATAACAAAACCAACCAAAAATGAAAGGCCAGCTCTTTGTAGACTTAGTGGGAGAAGACTAGCTGGTGCATTCTCAATTATCTGGGATGCAGGAGAGAGTCAAAAGGGAACCCAGAAGAGCTAGCAAACCAGAAGGAAGAACTTGTCTCATTTAAAAGCTGAGAGAGAAAAAGAGACAGACAGAGAGAAAGAAACTAAAAGAATATTAAGTTAAGAATAGCAAGCCAGGCTTTAAAAACGAACATCTCAGAAAACAAAACAAACAGGAAAGAGCTTCCCTGGGAGCAGAAGACACTTGAATTTCCCAGGAGAAAGTGTAGAAGAGCAAAACACATGGGCTTCTAGATGCAGAGCTAGAAGCCTGGGCTGTCTGGATCTCTGCTCCTCTGAGCACAGCCAACTCAAGTACAGAGTGGAGATGGGAAGAAGTCCACTTGTTTCTCCCTTTCTCCAAAAAAGCCTGTCCTCAGAGAAAGGCAGGGGTTCTCCTCATTCAGCTGCTTGCCAGTAGGAGCAAGCCCTTATCTCTGAAGCCCTCCTGGTAGCAGACAGCCAGTTGTATTTCTCTTCTCTCCTGGGTTCTCACCTCTGCTGTTCTGAAAGGGGTGGGAAAAAGGGAAGAACCACCAAATTATTAATGGACCTTCTAGGCATTTCCAAGTTGTTTTCAAAAAGCTACACTTCTATGGGGCCGGCCCTGTGGCCGAGTGGTTAAGTTCATGCACTCTGCTGCAGCGGCCCAGGGTTTCGCCGGTTTGAATCCTGGGCGCGGACATGGCACTGCTCATCAGGCCACGCTGAGGCGGCGTCCCACATGCCACAACTGGAAGGACCCACAACTAAAAACACACAATTATGTACCGGGGGACTTTGGGGAAGAAAAGGAAAAATAAAATCTTAAAAAAAAAAAAAAAACAGCTACACTTCTAAATAACGTGTTTTATTAATGTTCCTAAAGAACCAAACCAAAACAACAACAAAACTCCCATGGTCTTTGTCCTCCATGACCTTTAGAATTGGCTCTGTTCTAGCACCTCAAATTTAGATTTCCCCTCTCCTCAATAAAAAAACGCCCTCCTGCATTTTTTCCTTGCAGCTTCCCAAATGAAATTCTGCCAAGTTATCAATGGTTTCTACTTCAGCCCTGCTCAATGCATTCGCAAAACAAAGAAGCTGGCAAATTTTGGGGCTCCTTTGAGACTTCCCCCAAGACATCCCATGATTATAACTTAAAAAATCAGACAATTGTTTGTTTGTTAAGCATTAGTTTTAAGAATGCTGGGGGAAAAAATGAACGTTGTAAGAGTCATGGTAAGTTATTCACTTACTTTTATATGATGTTAGATTTAAAATATTCAGAAACTCATATTAACTGGAACCCCTGCTTACAACCTGAAATAATAAAGTTGGAATTTGTTATCAGGTCATAAAAAAAGACTGTTTTCCACAGAAACACACCCAGAAAAGGAATGCAATCTTCTGGGGAAAAGGAAAACCCACTGAGTAGGATGTGCTCTAAGCATAGGAAGGAGCTCTCATACCTCAGGTGGTGGGGGCTTGATGGTGACTGGCTGGGGAGTCCTCCGGGGTGGGGAGGGCTTTGGCTGCACCTGCTGCTGGGCAGGGTTATAGTAGGTCACTCCTCCATACACCTGCGATGGGGCCTGGGACCCCAATAAGCCAGAAGAAAAAGTCAGGAATTAATTCATCCATACTATGAAGAACAGGAAACACTATTAAGGCACAAAAGTAAGAGTGTTAGGGAATTTATAATTTTTTAATTCTCTAAGTGCCCCTCTTTAAAATAAAGTGATTATTCATTTCTGCCTTAATAATGTCATAATTATGCTCTGGTTCCTACTTCTTCAAAGTACTGCCCAGCTTTCTCTAATTCCTATCATCAACTGACAAATGGAAGAGGCTGAGCTTAGTGGTGACACTCCAGATACCAGATGGTGTCAACCCGCTGGGAGTGAAGCAGTACAGGGAGGGGTAGGGCTGTTAAGCACCATACAGTTTCTTTATATGCAGGTGAATAAATATGAAGACGTGACCACCTAAGATGTACCAAACCACTTGAACAAAACACCATCAAAGAAACAGAAGAGAGTAAATGGATGATGGGCATTACGTAAGCTGCATTTCCAGCTCCACACCACCAAGAGGCGTCCTGGCGCCACATGTAAATCAGTGGCATTGAAATGTTCTCTCCAATTCCTTGAGTGTCCTCCCCATACCACATTCCTCTCTGATTTAAAGGATGTGTACCTAGAAAAATCTGCTCATTAGCCATCTCACCTGTGTATTAGGATACAGATGAGGCGGTGGTGGGGGAGGCAGTGCCCCTGGAGCATAAGGGTAACTGGGATTACCAAAGTTCATGACTCCTGGAGCAGAAAAGTAAGTAGGAGCAAGCAACTGCTGAGGTGGTGGCTGTCCTGGAGACATGGACACGGGTGGGGGATAGAGACCTGGATTGGGCAGAGGCGCCGGTGTCTGGTGGGGATGTAAACCTGGACAAGAGGAGGAAAACAAAAATTGAAATAGAAGATAACACCATTTCCATGGGATGGCCTGGCTGGGCTGCTCAGCACAAACAGGCTCAGGATGGAAGTCCTCAGGATGGACCCAAGAGGAGTTTGTTGCCCAAGCAGCAAGAGTGGCTAGACTCATAGGCAAGCAGCACAGAGCTCAAGAGGATGGGATCTGTGAAGCCCCAAACACACATTCTCCCGTACTGGAAGCATACAAGCAGAGGTGCAAAGCTTACCTGGGTGGGGAAGGTGCATTTCTGGCTGCACAATCATGCCCTGAGGAGGCAGTGGGGCAGGGCTGTCACCATGGGTATAGATTGGTCCCTGGAACTGCACTGTAAGATATCACATTGGGACTCTCATAAACCCTCACTCTTCATATCACACAGACAAGTCTCCTTGTCCCCCAAGCTCTTTAAAAGATGTTCTCAACTTTCCATGTGAAGAAAACAGCAACCAGACAATGATAACCACTGTGAGAGGTCAGAAGAGAAATTCAGGAGGCAGGAGGCTGGCCTCTTAGTTCACTTCACCCTGCCAAGAAAGGTACCCCAACAATAAGAAAAAAACTCACGTGCATCATAGTAATGTCCCTCCATGATACTGATGTGCACAGGAGGGGCAGGGGGCTCTGGCACAGGTCTTTGCCGCTGAGATGAATAGCGTTTGGCTCGCCCACCCTGGACACCCTGAAATAAAGAGGTCTGAGCAAGAAGACTTCCAGAGGGCTGACTCTTGTATCAAGCCTCCTTTAGGTGCATAGCACCTTCCTTTAGGTGCTGCAAAACACTTACTTGGGACATGGCAAGTCTTTAAAAAGCATTTGCAAAATGAAGTGAAAAACCATTGAAAAACACCAAGATCTGAATCACCTAACCCCTCTATCCTAACTTTCTGGAGACCCAAATTAAAAGAAACATGGGTAAACAATAGGAAAACTGACTTCAAGACTGTATCTTGGTTTAAACAGTGCATAAGCTATTACATGCAGCCCCCTCCCCATCTACCCACTTTTCCCTTTCTGTACCATTTCTTCCATCCGGTTAAACTGAGGTGGAGGTCCTGCTCCCATGTGTATGTGGTTAGGCATACCTGTAATACACCAAAAAAGTCACTGCTGCAGAGCAGACACATGTGAGTGGGACTAAAGATAGCATCAAGAAAATGACAGGTTGAAGAATCCAACATGGGGAATAACTTTCTTCTTTTAAATTATCTCTGCTTCCTGTCAACACCAGCATCTGGAAATTTGCCCCCACTGCCTGCCACC
Source organism: Equus asinus (assembly GCF_041296235.1). Taxonomy (NCBI): domain Eukaryota; kingdom Metazoa; phylum Chordata; class Mammalia; order Perissodactyla; family Equidae; genus Equus; species Equus asinus. The sequence continues at coordinate 39,882,873 of NC_091802.1, read as the reverse complement.
TTAATATAGCAATAACATGAAAAAAATTACTTCAGTGAGAAAATCCAAGTTCAAATTTTTCCCACCACATACTTCCCTGTATAGAATCCCTGGGAGGAGGGCTGGCCCCATGGCCGAGTGGTTAAGTTCACGAACCCCGCTGCGGCAACCCAGGGTTTTGTCAGTTCAAGTCCTGGGTCCGGACACGGCACCACTCATCAAGCCATGCTGAGGCAGCGTCCCATATGCCACAACTAGAAGGACCCACAACTGAAAATACACAACTATGTACCAAGGGGCTTTGGGCGAAAAAGGAAAAATCTTAAAAAAAAGAATCCCTGGGGGGCTGGCCCCGTGGCCGAGTGGTTAAGTTCGCTCGCTCCGCTGCAGGCGGCCCAGTGTTTCGTTGGTTCGAATCCTGGGCGCGGACATGGCACTGCTCATCGGACCACGCTGAGGCGGCGTCCCACGTGCCACAGCTAGAAGAACCCACAACGGAGAATACACAACTATGTACCGGGGGGGCTTTGGGGAGAAAAAGGAAAAAATAAAATCTTAAAAAAAAAAAAAAAAAAGAATCCCTGGGAGGTTATAATTAGCATATTACATTATCAAACATATTGAAAAAATCTCAGCCCCAAAGTTTCTGAGCAACAACGGGACAGGGGAGGACTGTTCTCTAAATCCACGTGATTATTCCTGACCACAGAAGTCTGGGCTTCAAGTGTAGGAAGAGATTCCCCTCTGGCTGAAAATGACTAAAGACAAAAAAGAAATATTCTAGAGACTATCTTCCAACGGTAATAAGATATTGGTAGGAGTTGTACTCCTCTATCCAAAGATCAATTCCAGGTCCCATTTAGACTACCATCATTTTTGGTTTTCAAAAATCACGCACATCAGAGAAGGATGCTGAAACTCCCAGTCCAAACGAGGATTTCTAATCTTTAAATTCAAATTAAGACTTCAGAAACTAAAGAGGGGCTGGCCCAGTGGTGCAGTGGTTAAGTGCGCCCGTTCTGCTTTGGCAGTCCAGGGTTTGCCGGTTTGGATCCTGGGTGCAGACATGGCATGGCTTGGCAAACCATGCTGTGGTAGGTGTCCCACATAGAAAGTAGAGGAAGATGGGCACGGATATTAGCTCAAGGCCAGCCTTCTTCAGCAAAAAGAGGAGAATTGGCAACGAATGTTAGCTTAGGGCTAATATTCCTCAAAAAAAAAAAAGAAACTAAAGAAAAAATCCTTTGAACTATCTGATTGGAGGAAGACAACGAAGAATGGACAAGAGGGATGGTAAATAGGTCCTAGTCTCTAGAACTATGCTGTCCAATATATCCACTAGCCACATGTGGCTACTTAAATTTCAATTAATTAAAAGATCAGTTCCCCAGTCACTCTGACCACATTACAAGTCCTCAAAAGCACCATCATTACAGAAAGTTCTACTGGGCAGCCTGGTTCTAGAAGATTAAGGAAATTAGAGAGGTTTTACCTTCAAAGAGATTAGAAGATACTCATCCAAATTCAAATGAGTATGTTTCTGCCTTCAAATGTTTAACCATTAGCTCAAATAATAAGAACACTACCTTTTTCTTCCAGTTTTTCTACAAAGTGGTAAATGATTCTGCACTCAGGAGGTCCATATTGATGACTGATCAGTTAATAGAAGGCAAAGTAGTGGGGTAGATAAAATTGCTCTGAGGTCTTTGGAAGAATATACCTATGAATCCATCTGTTTTTTTCAGTTAATGAAAATGTAGTTATTCGTCAATCACCAGCTCCCTCAGAGATATAAGTCACATGCCACTAAGCTGATGATACAAAGGGAAAAAGGCTAGTCATTACCTCTAAGGTACCTACCCCGAAGCTCACGTGGTTGCAGGAATGAAGGCTGCCCTGGACTCCAATTTTGTTCGGTTATATTTAGTTGTGCCACGTCTTGCTCAAGTCCACCTGTACTAGAATCCACTGGAGGCTCCCAGTTACCAGTCTTAGCAGGTGGAGGAGGGGTAGATTCTGGGACTGAAGGTGCTGGGGTCAGCCCTTCGGGTGGAGGGGGCACCTCCTCTGCAACCTTGACAGCATCTCCAGCTTTGATTCTGGTTCTTCTTGCCCGGGAATAAGATTTCTTCTCAACAGGCCTATCAGGGGCCGGTGGTGCAGTGTCAGGAGCAGGAGCTGCTATCTCTGAGGCTGCCTCTTCCTTCTCAGGACTGCCAAGCACTTGAGCATCTGCTTCGGGAGACGGATCCCTTACAGGAGTCTGCTCCAGGCGCCGTGACCGGTAACTAGTCTCATGTTTAACAGTCTCACCAGACCGGCCACCATACTGCCCACCAGCCTCCATAGGCCTAAAACCAGCACGACCTTCCTTGAAACCCCCAGATCGAGAGTAACTCCTAGGAGCAGACATGCGGCCAGTCCCTGCAGCATTCTTATTGATAAATGTTCTTGGTGGTAGGGTGCCCCCAGGACCTTGGTGGCGATGGGACTTGTTCGGCCGCTCACCAATCCAGTTTGGATCTCTTTGTGGAGGACTCCCAAACCTGAATAAATGGAATGGAGAAAGTCTTAAGAAAAGAAATAACAAAAGGACCAGTAGACATATAAACTGAGGGTCAGGGACTTACCATATTCCTCACCCATTCAATTACGGGCTAGTAAGGCATTTTTAAAAGCAGAGTTCTTTCTACAAATACCAACAGAGTAGGCTCCCAAATTTCCTCACCTGGGTTTCCGGATTCTCCGCGGTTTGATGTCATCGGGGTTGTGAGCTGAGCGGATGTCATAGCCATAAAGAGCAATGAGCTCCTGTCGAGACTTTGGAGCCTGTTCGTCTTCCCGAAACTTATCGTGTTCCCAGCGACCCTCATCCTTCCACAGCTTTCGCTGACGCCCCTTGGGTCTGGATAAAACCAGGGAAAAGTGTCTTAGGTTGAGAGACTCTGCCAAGTAAAAATGTTCATGAAACATACATGGTTGGGCAGGGAAACAGTAGGAACTTCATGTAGTCTCCCCATCTTCCCAGATTATACAAAACAGGCCTTCGAAAAGCAAGAGTGAATCATAGCACCGCAGGTCTGATGGGCTCAAGTCTAACAGGAATAGAAATGAAGAAAGACTTCACTTCAAACTACTCGGCACTTTGGAAACACCTCTCTCCTATAAGGCAGCCTATGCAAGCACTTCATATCCCAGGGGCCTTGAGCCTCAGATTAAGGAAGGCAGTGGAAGTGTGGGTCTGGACCCCAACTCTTTCACCAAGAGTTACCAAATATTCTAAGCCTCACTTTTCTCATTTGTACAAGAGGGAGAATCATAATGCATACCTTAAAATGTTGTGAGTAGTAAATGAGATAATACACATAGCACTTAGCAAAGTCCTGGCATATAGTAAGTACACACTACTATACTAAACACATACTAAATAGCAGAAAATGGCTGTTACCTGACTTCTTCCTCCTGAGTTTGCCCTCGAAGATCATGCTCAAAGAAGAGTCCTTTCCGGGGTATGTATGCTGGGTTCTTCCGATCTTCATCATCATCCAAATGCTTAGGGCCCTTTTTACCCAGTTTGTTCTCCACAGGCTCTGTGCTCTCCTAGAGAACATATAAAGGGCTCCTTACTTCCTCCAAGGTTAAAAGCCACTATACCAGCCCCCAAATGAGTGGGTACTGACCTGTCCATCCCCACTTTGCCTCTCTCCAGTCACAGTGCCTTTGGTGTCAGGCTTTTCTTCTCCTTTCTCTTCCTTTGCTGAAGAATTAGCAGCATCATTGGCCTCTGACTTCAGCTCCACTTTGGAGTTTTCCTCTTCACTGTATTCCCCTTCTTCACCCTGAAAAAAATTTCCCCATCAGCTATGGAGATAAGATCTGAATGGTGCATTTCATTTACTTTCCATTCTTTAGGAAAATATTTTCCAACAAACTTTTACTACAATGTAAGAATTAAAAGCAAATACATCAATATTCTTCCTAAAATTTTTAGAGGATAAGGGCACTATTTAAAAAAGCACATTAAAAAATATATACACACATACACGTGCTTATATAGATCCATGTACGTTTTCCAGGAAGATATGCAAAGAGCTCTAAACAGTGGCGGCCTCTGGGGAAAGAGCCCAAGGGATATGGATGGGAGGCTTTAAAGTGCCTAGCATAGGGGCTGGCCCCCTGGCCAAGTGGTTAAGTTCGCACGCTCCGCTGCAGGCAGCCCAGTGTTCCGTTGGTTTGAATCCTGGGTGCGGACATGGGACTGCTCACCAAACCACGCTGAGGCAGCGTCCCACATGCCACAACTAGAAGGACCCACAATGAAGAATATACAACTATGTACTGGGGGGCTTTGGGGAGAAAAAGGAAAAAAAATAAAATAAAATCTTTAAAGTGCCTAGCATAAAGAAGGAGCTTAATCTTTGTTGATAATTTCTCTCCCTTTCCATGAACTCTCTCTTAAACATTAATGCCTAATAACAACACTCTAACTCAAGTTGTGAATTCTCTCATCACAAAACAGCTTACAGCAAAGATTCCCAACCTTTCAGACCCCTTTTAGGATCTAATATTTTCATGGATTCCCATGAGACATACCCCAGAAAGTATACATGACTGAGAAAATACATAATGAAAAACAACTGCTATACATTTAATACTATAAAATATATTTACATTTTATTAATTTATATATATTCAAAATAGCAGTACATAAAGGTGGGAGATAGATATTTAGTCTAAAGAGAATGAGAGCTGAGCTAGCAAACTCCTTGTAATAAATAACTCCATGACTTCCCAAGGCACTACTTACCCTCAAGCTGGGAAATAGTGGCTTACATTTTTGATGTCTATGATATGCACACTAAATTTTCTGCAGCATGAGATCCCTTTATCCAACAACTGTCGAAAATTATGTAATTATGAGATTTTGACTTGGAAAACCTTAGGGAACAACTTGTAAAACTACTGCCTCTTAGAAATGAAAAAAAGCCCAACTGCTCTCTCTCCTCTCCACCATCTTCTTCCCTCTCTTACCACATCGAGATTAGATAATCCTGCCTGTGACAGAGAAAGTGTTGGGTCTGTCCACACAAAGGGTGTCCTTAGGGCATCCTCTAGGGAAATAGGGGCCACTAGAAAGGATCAGGTAAGAGAGGTCTGGCTAGTTCCAGGCAGGGAAAAGGAGCAGCTAAGGCTCACGCTAGGGGGCCTGGCTTTAGAACAGAGCTACTCTTATCTCGTCCTCCCAAGATTTGGATCTAAGGAGGCAGAGAACTACAGGCTAAGGAGATAGGTTTAGAGACCTGTAAGAACATAAAGAAACAAGTTCAAGGGAAGGTGGTCTAGTCCCCACTGCTGGCATAATATGTCAGGGTAACAATACACCTCTGCAACCTGGTAAATATATGTACACTGGGCTCTTATTCTCCTACTGGGTTCTCATTGACCTGAACCAGGCCCTCTTGTAACTCCAGACCCAGGAATCTGATCAGAGACTCTCTGTGAGATTCCTGATAAAGCAAGAAACTTTCAAGCTCAAAGTTGCTGCCCTTTCTTCAAACAGAGCTGAGTCCGCCTGATTGGCCCAGATAAGCCAATTAATTCTTCTTTCCCATTCTTCCCTATTCAGCATCCGGGTATTTAGGCCTCAAAGTGTTTTGGGTTAGGATTTCCAGAAAGATGAATCTGTTATGAAACCCACAGAATTGAGGGAGACTGCTTGACCACAGCCAAACTATGAGAATCAAGCCTTTATCCACGACTTTTTTTTTTTGAGGAAGATCAGCCCTGAGCTAACATCTGCTGCCAACCCTCCTCTTTTTGTTGAGGAAGGCTGGCCCTGAGCTAGCATCTGTGCCCATCTTCCTCTACTTTATATGTGGGATGCCTACCACAGCATGGCTTGCCAAGCGGTGTCACGTCCACACCCGGGATCCGAAGCGGCAAACCCCAGGCTGCCGAAGTGGAACATGTGAACTTAACCACTGCACCACTGGGCCGGCCCCCCGCAACTTTTTTTTTTTAAAGATTTTATTTTTTTCCTTTTTCTCCCCAAAGCCCCCCCGTACATAGTTGTATATTCTTAGTTGTGGGTCCTTGTAGTTGTGGCATGTGGGATACCACCTCAACATGGCTTGATGAGCGGTGCCATGTCCGCGCCCAGGACTCAAACCAGCAAAACACTGGGCTGCCACAGCAGAGTGAGTAAACTTAACCACTTGGCCACAGGGCCGGCCCCCCCACCACAACTTTTTAACAACCAAGTACCCTTGATTCTTCCCATTTTCTCTCAATCATAAGAAATTTTCCCTCCTGAGAAGGGGATAGGTATGTGGTAAGCATTCAGTTCTTTTTTTTTTTTCTTGAGGAAGATTAGCCCTGAGCTAACTACTGCCAATCCTCCTCTTTTTCCTGAGGAAGACTGGCCCTGAGCTAACATCCATGCCCATCTTCCTCTACTTTATATGTGGGATGCTTTCCACAGCATGGCTTTTGCCAAGCGGTGCCATGTACGCACCCCAGATCCGAACCAGCGAACCCTGGGCCGCAGAGAAGCGGAACGTGCGAACTTAACCAATGTGCCACTGGGCTGGCCCCTCAGTTCTTTCTTTGATCCTATGTTCCCTGGAGGTTCCGAAGCAGACATTGCAAGAATCCTGCTTGGTGTGTACATGTGACCTTAATTCATTACACACTACCCGCCCCCCAGCCCCCAAACAGTGACTGAATTCAAACATCCTAAAATAGCATCACAGCATGATTAATGAGGGAACTTTGTTTTATGCCCCACCCTCTCTGGTCTGTGGTGGAATGTCAAATGAGGCAACTCTTTTATTCCAAATGAGAACTAATTTTGTTTCTAGGACAGGACAGAAAGACACTAATAGCATACTGCTGAGGAGACTCCAAATTAGAGTCAAAGTCTGGTCTAATTGAAGCCAAGGTGTTACCATAGGGTCACATATCCCTATAAACATGCCCTTGCTTTGGCTAAGGGCTGATATCAAAACCCTATTCCAGAGAGAGCTCCTCTGCTGATTCTACTATTCAGCGAACACTCTTCCCAATTCTAAAGCCAGCTCTCCCCTGAAGCAACTGCTTCCCCGGCAGAATTCGCATGCAGAGGTTTAGCTCATTCTTCCACTCCTTACATATTTCAGAGTAAGAGTTGGAGCTGGTGTCTTCCTCGTTCTCAACGTCGCTTCTATTTTTTTTTTTTTTTTTTTGAGGAAGATTAGCCCTCAGCTATCTACTGCCAATCTTCCTCTGTTTTTGCTGAGGAAGACTGGCCCTGAGCTAACATCCATGCCCATCTTCCTCTACTTTATATGTGGGACGCCTACCACAGCATGGCTTTTGCCAAGCGGTGCCATGTCTGCACCTGGGATCCGAACTGGCGAACCCTGGGCCGCTGAGAAGCAGAACATGCAAACTTAACCGCTGCGCCACTGCACCGGCCCCTCCAACTTCTTAAGACATCCACTCCCTTGACCTTTCCACCTTCTCCCGATCAATCAGTCCTTTCCCACATTCAATTTCCTCTCTCTAGTCTCCGCGGCCCATTCATTTCAATCACTACCAGTAACACCCTCAAGTCCCTTGCTACTCCCAAGTACCAGGACTGGACCAACTAAAATATATGCTTTTTCTAGGCCTACAACCAGACCACTGATCACCACCAAAGGTACTTCAAAAAAAAAAAAATCATAAAACTTAACACATCAGGGCCACCTCCAATCTCAGCTACTCAAACCTCCTTTAGTCTCACAATTCCTACCCCACCCCAACCCCAACCACCCTTCTTAATGTCTTTCCTTTTATTTCACAAGGAAAACCAAACAAAGAAGGAAACACAGCTTCCTCCCCACACACCTTTTCTTCCCACCTCTCTATAATTACAACGGTTGATGTTTCCCTTGTCTGGTTCCTATTTCTTCTCACAAACTCAGTTAAGGACACTAGCACACTTATTACCCACCTCCTCCCTTTTCTTTCCCTTTCTACTTGTTCCTTCAATCTTTAACCATACTTGATTCTCCAACTTTAAAAAATAACCACCAAACCCTCTCTTTACCTCATAGCCTCCATTCCAGCTACCATCTCTCTAGCCCCCCTTTCAGAGTCAAATTTCTTTTGAAACTTTCCTTGGAGGATTCTGGGAAAATAGCAGTGTAGCTTTTGATGTCAAACCTCCACATGAAGTAAGATCTTCTAGACAGCAAAATCAAAGCCCTCTGGACAACATTTACAACCAAACTAGGTTAAAGATATCCCCCAGACCCCAAAATACAAGCACATAAGAACAAAGCACCAACAGCCACAGGATCTGCGTCAGATTGCTGTCAGTAACGGCAGGAAGCAGAGAGTAGTAAATAGACCTGAAAACAGGAGAACTGTGAACTAATCAACAGGTATTCAACAGAAGGCAAAACTAAGAACAACAGGTGAAACTAACTAGGAGGGGTTTTACTGTCACCAATAGCATGTGAGCACAAGGGTTCTGCAGGGACCTGAAGAAGCTAACTGCTCTGAAATCTTGAAACTGACCTGGCTGCCAGGGTTCCCTTCTAGGATAGGGTCCCACACTGAAGAGAAACTGTTGAGAGGAGAATGAAATTAAGGAGGAGAGTGACAAAAGGAATAAAGGAAAGAGAAAGTTCAAAACAGGTTAGGGAAGGGAACGAAAGCAGGAAATCTCAGAAAGCAAGCCACCATATTTTTTTACTGCTGTAAGAGAAGAACAGAAGGAGCTTTATTAAGTTAGAAAAAGCTACTCTGAGCCACACTTCCTTCTAAAAGATCAGGAAAACTGATTTTACACAAAAATCAACGACAGAAAAATACAGAGATCAAATCCCACAGAAACTTATGAGGAAAAAAATAAGTAGAAAACCATTCCTACAATGAAAGCATTTCAGAAAGACATGCACATATATCAAAATTGTAACTTCTATTTCAAAATGAGCTAAAAAGACATTTTAAAAAAAGTATATAAGACAGAACATCAATCAGAACTGGAAAAACTCAAAAATGAAATGAAAGAACTCAGGAAGGTATCAGAAATTAAAGAAAAAAATCATTTCAAATACAAACTCTAAAACTAGAAGGAACACAAGAGGGACACACAATAATAACGCCTTAAGAAAAATACAAAAGTGAAAAGGAAAGAAGTATTTAAAAATCACAAACAAATGAAGAGAAAGATAAAAAGGATTAGTGAGAAAGGATCAAATACTGAAGAGAGGCAAAGAAATTATTTGGATAAGGGTTCCATGATATACTACAGAGCACATCTAATACCTGTGAACACTGACCCAGAATGACCAACACCAAGACAATTCTAACAGAATTACTGGGCCTTAGAGAAAATATATTGGGACTATCTAGACAAAAACAGCAAATGACCGGGGCCACCCTGGTGGCACAGCAGTTAAGTGCACACGTTCTGCTTTGGCGGCCCAGGGTTCACCGGTTCGGATCCCGGGTGCGGACATGGCACCGCTTGGCAAGCCACGCTGTGGTAGGTGTCCCACATATAAAGTAGAGGAAGAAGGGCATGGATGTTAGCTCAGGGCCAGTCTTCCTCAGCAAAAAGAGGATTGGCAGCAGATGTTAGCTCAGGGCTAATCTTCCTCAAAACCCTCCCCCCCAAAACAGCAAATGATTTATAAGGGAAAGAAAATTAGGTGATCAGGCCAGCCTGGTGGCGCAGTGGTTAAGTGCACACGTTCTGCTTTGGTGGCCTGGGGTTCACTGGTTCGGATCCAGGTGTGGACATAGCACTGCTTGGCAAGCCATGCTGTGGTAGGCGTCCCACAGAGAAAGTAGAGGAAGATGGGCACGAATGTTAGTTCAATGCACATGTTCGCTCAGGGCTAATCTTCCTCAAAAAGAAAAAAGAAAAAAGAAATTAGGTGATCATCAGTCAGTTTTGTTCAAGATAAACTCTTTGACTCCTATTTATCTTTCCACGGATCTGGAAATACAAATTTGCAGGAAATACAACACACAAAGGGAGCACACTGAGTTGTACCATGAGTGAGCAACCATCAAAATCTTTTCAAAGGATAAGTTGTAAGGATAAGAAAGAGACGAAAAACTAATCTGGAGACTAAGAGACAGAAAATCTTAAGAAATACGTAAGACTAAACTGTAATGTCTAGGTATATACAGTTAGTAACAGAGAAGAAACACAAGCAAGAAATGGACTACTATGAAAGTCAGGATATAAAATGTTTCTCTGGGGCCGGCCCCGTGGCCGAGAGGTCTAGTTCTTCTCTGTTCAGTACACCAGCCAAATGTGGCTAAATTTAAATTAATTAAACTTAAATTAGGGGCCGACCCAGTGGCGGCTTTCCTCGCGCGCTCCGCTGCAGGCGGCCCAGTGTTTCCTCGGTTTGAATCCTGGGTGCAGACATGGCACCACTCATCCAGCCATGCTGAGGAGGCATCCCACATGCCACAACTAGAAGGACCCACAACTAAGAATATACAACTATGTACTGGGGGACATTGGGGAGAAAAAGGAAAAAACATAAAATCTTTAAAAAAAAAAAAAAGTTTTTCTCTACCCTAGACAGGTGCTCTCCCAAAGGACTTTCTGGGATGATGGAAATGTTTCATCTATGCTGCCCAATACAGCAGCAACTAGCTACATGTAACTATCTAGTACTTAAAATGTGGCTATTGCAACTGAGGAACTTAAGTTTTAATTTAAGTGCTTTTTGTTGTTGTTGGTTTTTTGTTTTGTTTTGTTTTGAGGAAGATTAGCCGTGAGCTAATTACTGTCAATCCTCCTCTTTTTGCTGAGGAAGCCTGGCCCTGAGCTAACATCTGTGCCCATCTTCCTCTACTTTATATGTGGGACGTCTACCACAGCATGGCTTGCCGAGTGGTGCCATGTCCGCACCTGGGATCCGAACTGGCGAACCCTGGGCCACCGAGAAGCGGAACGTGTGCACTTAACCACTGCGCCACTGGGTCGGCCCCTAATTTAAGTTTAATTAATTTAAATTTAGCCACATTTGGCTGGTGTACTGAACAGAGAAGAACTAGACCTCTCTTTTAAAAAAATTTTTTTTTTTAAAGATTTTATTTTTTTCCTTTTTCTCCCCAAAGCCCCCCAGTACATAGTTGTATATTCTTCGTTGTGGGTCCTTCTCGTTGTGGCATGTGGGACGTGGCCTCAGCGGGCTGTGATGAGCAGTGCCATGTCTGCGCCCAGGATTCGAACCAACGAAACACTGGGCCGCCTGCAGTGGAGCGCGCAAACTTCACCAGTCAGCCAAGGGGCCAGCCCCTAAAATTTTTTTAAAGATTTTACTTTTCCTTTTTCTCCCCAAAGTGCCCCCGGTACATAGTTGTATATTTCAGTTGTGGGTCCTTCTAGTTGTCGCCTGTGGGATGCCACCTCAGTGTGGCTCGATGAGCGGTGTCATGTCCGCGCCCAAGATTCGAACCCACAAAACACTGGGCTGCCTGCAGCAGAGTGTGCGAACCTAACCACTCGGCCATGGGGCCAGCCCCTCAGAATAGCTTTCTTAACTAGCTTTTCTGGCTCTAATCTTGCTCCCCTCAAATCAACTCTCCCCATTGCAGACAAAATAACTGTTAAAAAAATAATTCTCGGGGCCTGCCCGGTGGTGCAACAGTTAAGTTCGCACATTACACTTTGGCAGCCAAAAGTTCACTGGTTCAGATCCCGGGTGCAGACCTATGTACTGCCTGTCAAGCCATGCTGTGGCGGGCATCCCACATTTAAAATAGAGGAAGACTGGCACAGATGTTAGCTCAGGGCTAATCTTTCTCAAAAACAAAAATTAGGGGCCAGCCTGGTGGTGCAGCGGTTAACTGTGCACATTCCTTTGGCGGCCCGGGTTTCGCCACTTTGGATCCCTGGTTTGGACATGGCACCGCTTGCTAAGCCATCCTGTGGTAGGCGTCCCACACATAAAGCAGAGGAAGATGGGCACAGATGTTAGCTCAGGGCCAGTCTTCCTCAGCAAAACGAGGAGGATTGATAGCAGTTAGCTCAGGGCTAATCTTCCTCAAAAAAAAAAAAAAATTTTAAATTTAAAAATATATAGTAAAAAGACCCAAAAAAACAAAAATAATAATTCTCAAATTTTACTGTGCACAAGCATCACCCTGGGAACTTGTTAACATATAAACGCCCGAGTTCTTCCTCCATCTGTAAGATTCTATTTCAGGAGGACTGGCCTACTGGATTTCCTGATGCATATGTCCCTTGGATCTGACAAACTGCTTTAAAAGTTAAGTCTAATCCTTATCACACTCTTATTTAAAACCCTGTTATACTCCTTCACTTCCTTAGAATAAAATCCAAATATTTTTTTCTTTTAAAGATTTTATTTTTTTCCTTTTTCTCCCCAAAGACCCCCGGTACATAGTTGTGTATTCTTCGTTGTGGGTCCTTCTCGTTGTGGCATGTGGGACGCTGCCTCAGCGTGCTTTGATGAGCAGTGCCATGTCTGCGCCCAGGATTTGAACCAACAAAATACTGGGCTGCCTGCAGCGGAGCGTGCGAACTTAACCACTCGGCCATGGGGCCAGCCCCAAAATCCAAATACTTTTTAACCTGGCTTATAAGGTACTTTAAGATTTAGACTCGGACTCATCACTTACCAACCGTCATACTAAACTTTTCACATCCTCCAACTCGTCACGCAGTCCATCCCTTCTAGCCCTTCTTCTCAGTGTTCCCAAAGCACCCTATGCTTCCAATATCATGGCACTCACCAAACATTACTGTAATTACTTTTTAACTGTCTATTTTCTCCCTCTGACACAGAATATAAATTCAATGAGGGCAGAATCATGTTTGCCTTTTATTCCAGTGCCTAATACAGCTCCTGGCATAGAGCAGGTACTCAAGAAAGAGAAAGAACAATCGGGCACCGGCCCTGTGGCCGAGTGGTTAAGTTCGCACGCTCCGCTGCAGTGGCCCAGGGTTTCGCCGGTTCGGATCCTAGGCGCGGACACGGCACCGCTTGTGAGGCCACGCTGAGGCAGCACCCCACATGCCACAACTAGAAGGACTCACAACTAAAAATATATAACTATGTACCCAGGGGGCTTTGGGGAGAAAAAGGAAAAATAAAATCTTAAAAAAAAAGAGAAAGCACAAGTAAGAACCTTCATGATCTGGCCTCTGCTCATTATCTGCCTTTATTTCTTGTATCCACCTTGTACCAACAATATTCCAGCCATATCAAACTACTTTCAACTTTCCAAACATTCAATTTCTCTCCTATCTCTGGACTTTCCCAGCTGTTGTTCCCTCTGCCTAGAACACAGTTTGCCTGGCTAACTCCAACTTATTCCTTTCTGACTGCCTAAGATGGATTCAGTACCCAGCCATCCACACCCTACTTAACCCTATCCTCCAGCAGTTGTCACTAAGTCCTTTGACTGTCTGAATATCTGTGACTTCCTAAGTTGTAACATTCCTAAAGATGGGAATTTTGTTACAGTGTTCATTGTTGCATCTCCAGGGCTTAATGAAGTTTTAATATGTAGTAACAGTTCAATAAAATTTACAGAAAATCCACAATCCAATTTCCCTGGATATAACCCCAAGACCAAAATCCAGAACTCAGGACTTCATTTAACAACTCCAGCAAACAGTCATTCTGATAGCACCTCTAGCAGTTCATCCAATCAAAACAAGTAAGCTAACAAAAGACTGGCTTAGGGAATCTTTCTCCCAGACACAGAGAAAGCCCCATCTTTAAACTGAGGGATGTTTCTGGCACAAACCACTCAGAATCCCACCCCTTCGAGGTCTTCAGATACATGTGGAAAAAAAATATGCAACCAGATGGCTTCACTACTTAGGCAGCATAAAATAAACTGTCAAACGTCCTGTGAAGGGCTTCAGGATGTTCTCATTCTCTTATTTAGAATCTTACTTTCTTCAGATACGGTGAAAAACCACCTTTTAACAGTGCAACACATGTGGCCTGAAGAGGCTTACACCAAAACTTTCCCTCACTCTAACTGAACAAGACCTTTTGTAGCAGTTTTTCAGAAGCATAAATAAAGAATGCACAAGAGGAGTAACAAGCAGGTCATGGTACACGTCTACATGTTTTTAAAGTACATTCCGCGACCTACACCATAGGAAAAAGAATCTATTACACTCACTTCTGAGTCTTCTGCACTTTCATAATCTGAGAGAACAGCTGAAAGAAAACAGAAATACATAAAGAAAAAATGCAACACAAATTACTATAATTACATTTCCCCACTGCTTGTTATAGGTCAGGCTAAGACTTTCATTTAATTCTGACATCAAACTATGGGACAGTTCCATTTACACACGGGAAACAGCCTCAGAGAGTGACTTGCCCAAGATCTTACTGCTCAAACGTATTCTCTTAAGCGCTACGCTACCAAGAGCCACTTTGTGACACCCGCCCCCAATTCCTAACAGGCCGAGGGGACGTCAACTGCTGGAAGTTGATGACCTGAGTTTACGGGCAAAACTCTCGTCGTGATGCTACTCACCATCGCCCTCGATGCCATCTTCACTCTCCTGAAGGAAATAAGACACGGGTTAGTTCTGTGATTTCCAGACGGCAGAGAGTGGACGATTCAATACAAAATGGTTGAAAAGGGAGATGAGGAGAGGTACGTCTTTAACAAGTACCAACCGAGGGAGGTCTAGCCTCTTCACCTCCAACCCCAATTTCCGAATAAACATCCGCTTTCCATCCGCGACAGCTCTGCCGCCCCCTAAAACCCCCCAACCCCTCCTCTTCCCTTGGGGCTCCGGATGCAAACCGCACTGGGATAGCTCCCTTCTCTAACACAATATGCCCCGGCATCGACCATCAACTCGCAGCCTCCCACCATCGCCTACGCCCCGCCTGCGCGCACTCACACACTCCGACTCCTCGGCGCTCTTGGCGCCCCCGCTCTCCAGCCGCCGCAAATGAAGGGCCCCGCCTCGGCCTCCGCGCTGGGAAGGCAGAGAGCCGCTCCCGCCGCCTCCAGCGCTGCCGCTGCAGCTCCCGCCGCCCCGCGCCGGGGAACCGCCGCTGTCTGAGCCCGAAGCACCAGACTCTTCGTCTTCGGTGTCCTGCGAAGCGCGCTGGCGCCGCCGGTCCGCCATCTTACGGAGAGCGGCCGCCGTCGGCCAGCTCCTTACGTACCGCGCCCGTCGCAGGGACTGCCGGGAGGCTCCAGAGCTAGTCCCAGCATGCTTCACGTGCGGCGAGCCGCTCCTCTTTCCAGAGGGCGGGGCTGGGGGCGGGACTGGCGCCCTGCGGCACCTTTGCGGGCAAGCGGGATTACGTAAATCCATGACGTGTGGGGGGCGTGGCGCGGCTCTTGACTTCCCCTGGGTAGGCCCCGGGCAAGGGGAGCGGCGCTCGGCAAGCCTCCTCCGGTTCCTGCCCCGGCCATCTTGGGCTTTCCAAGTGGAAGGCGTCCTGCACAGCTTTACTGCGGCATTGTAGCTGCTTCATGGTTTTCTCTTTCGATTTCTCGTTTCTACCTACGTTTGAAGCAGATTTTACTGCATTCGTTTTCTTGGTAAAATCACGAATCAAGGTAAATCTCTAAAGCCGTTGTGCTCCATCAGATTTGCCTCACCGGCCCATCTTAAGCTGAAAGGCTAAGGAGAAACCACTTGTCTACAGTGAAGCCCGAGGATTTGGTGTTGCAGCACTACACTGTTTTCCCTGTATTCTCATTTCCCTCTTCATGTGTCTTTTCACCCCGGCCATCACCTCTCCCGAAGTGCAGGCTGGTATGATGCTAGTCTTACCAAGATTTTAGAACGGATTTAAAAAGAAGAGATTATCATAGGAACCGGCGTGGTTCAATATTCTCATATTTTCATTCTTGCTAAGGATTACCAGACGGATAGATGAGGGATTTTGATATTGACTTTGGCAAGACATTTGTCACTAATGAAAGAAATCAGTGTATTTTCTTTGGACCGTAATGAAGACATGCAAAATGCGTGAGCTAAGTTATTAGTGCACCTACAGGAGTGCATATTGATAATACTCATCAAACAGAGAAAGGTCACTATAGCATAGCACAGATTCTGTCCTGTGTGATATTTTTACAAATTAGATGGTTAAGGATCCTGATGCTTAACAAATTCGTAGACAATTTGAAAGTAGAAGGCATTCTGAATGCCTTCAGAGATAGAATCAGTATCTAAACAGATGTCAGCTGGTTAAACAAGTGGCCAAATGTGACAACTTGTAAATCCAGCTCCAAAAACCAATTGCCTAAGTTCAAAACGGAGGATAGATGATTTAGTAAATTAAAAAAAAAATCTGCAGGATCTTATCGATCACAAAGTAAATTGATGCAAATAAACTTGCCAAGTTTAGTGTAAATAAGGAAAATAATATGCTGCCACTTTGCCTTTCAGCTGTTGGGTCTGGGTTCAGTTTTTTAATTTTTTTTTTTTGGAGGAAGATTAGCCCTGAGCTGACTACTGCCACTCCTCCTCTTTTTGCTGAGGAAGACTGGCCCTGAGCTAACATTTGTGCCCAACTTCCTCTACTTTATATGTGGGACACCTACCACAGCGTGGCTTTTGCCAAGTGGTGCCATGTCTGCACCCGGATCCAAACCGGCAAACTCCGGCCGCCAGAAGGGGAACGTGCTCACTTAACTGCTGCGCTACCGGGCCGGCCCCCAGCTTTTTAAATTAAAAAAAATTTTTTCTTGAGGAGTAAGGAAGATTGGCCCTGAGCTAACATCTGTTGCGAATCTTCCTCTTTTTGCTTGAGGATTGTCGCTGAGCTAACATCTGTGGTAGTCTTCCTCTTTTTTGTATGTGGGATGTGCCACAGCATGGCTTAATGAGTAGTGTGTAGGTCAGTGCCCAGGATCTGAACCCACACCCCCGGCCACTGAAGCAGAGGAGGCCAACTTAACCACTATGCCACCAGGCGGCCCCAAGGGTTCAGTTTTTAAATGGACATGAGCAAATTGTTCACTCATCCAGAGAGAAGTGAAAAATTCAAAATCCTTTCTTTTGAGGAACAATGGTAAGATCTCTGAATGTTTACCATGTAGACAAGACTGGGATAGCCATAGCAATCTTTATTCCAGGGACTATGAGGAAAAGGAGGGATTGATCTTTTTTTTATCATCATGGAAGGCAAAGCAAGAACCAATGGGCGTTGAGTTACAAGAAGTTAGATTTTTATCAACAAGGAAGAATTTTCTAACATTCAGAAAAAAAATGTATAGAAAAAAAGAAGCAGGACTTCATTTGTCTGGAATGTTGACAAGGGCAAATCATGTATTGGAGGTCAGACTAGATCACCTCTAAGGTCTTTTCAGCTATGAGGTTGTAAAAATTTGGACACCAAGCACCCTATACTCTATTGTTTTTAAAGTTGCCAATTATGTGTGTAAGGAAGAACACAGGACAAAGAGGGATGAAATGTTGTGTTCACATACAAATGGAAGTGAATACCTTATAAAAAACGAAAATGGTGTGTTTTCGTATTTTGTGAAAATTGATTTATTTTTCTAATCTTTTAAAATATACAAGCAGAATTGTTGGGGCCGGCCCAGTGGGGCAGTGGTTAAGTTCGCACATTCTACTTCAGTGGCCCAGGGTTCGCCAGTTCGGATCCCAGGTGCGGACATGGCACCGTTTGGCAAGCCATGTTGTGGTAGGCGTCCCACAGAGAAAGTGGAGGAAGATGGGCACGGATGTTAGCTCACGGCCAGTCTTCCTCAGCAAAAAGAGGAGGACTGGCAGCAGATGTTAGCTCAAGGCTAATCTTCATCAAAAACAAAAACAAGCAGATTTAATGCTTCCCAGTAGATCTAATAAATTGAAGCAGAAGTTCAAAAATTAACAGCCACAATAGTTTATTTACAATTGAACTCTTTATAAGATATTTACAAGACAACCAATTTTACACATCAGAAATGGTATCAAAAGTATGAATTACAACACAGACAACAATATGAAATGGGCATAAAACAAAGCTGAAGTGGACAGACAAGCAATTTCTCTTTTTAATTTATTAACACTAGCTTAAACTTTGTTAAAGAAAGAAACAAAGAACTATGTTTTAGGAGAATTTCAGGGCCTTCAGTTGAAGATTGAATTTCACAGTGTTGTATCCCATGTAGGGAAAAAATAAGACTAATTTTCCCCCCACACTCTAACACACTGTAATTTTGCTCTTGGAACTTTGCTAATCTACTCTCCAACCTCCTCTCAACAAACCTCAACATATCCAAATCAAAGGAGAATTGATCTAGAAGAGGGGACAATAAAATAAAAGGTCCTAGGTAGAGGGAGAACCAAGGAAACAGAATCCACTTAAGTCTGGCCAGATAGCACCTCATGAATTCCTCTTAGTCTAGCTCAAGTTCAGAATCTGGGTAGTCCCCTGGGTAGGTCACAAACACAAAGGTTAAATTTGCTAACCCATATCCAAATTAAGAATCTGTCAAATACTGGAAGTCAAGAAGAAACTGAGAGGAATGAAGGAATAAAGTAAAGAGACACTGATTGGTCTTTTTTTCTTCTTGGGCACATTACAAGGAGTATAACATAGGTCAGAGTAGGAAAGCTGAACAGGTTGCCATATTAAAATGATGGAGAACAAAGAAAATCTGGCCCAGTTTTTCTAGAACTCTCCTTTCTCTCCTTAAGGTGTGAGATGAGAGCCCCTAGTGGAATAAGTCCTATTTCTCTCTACATTCTTGCTGCAAAGAAGTTCACAGCAGGTTCCCTTGTGGAGAGCCCACTCTCCTAAGTAGATGGAGTTACAAATGAAAACCCATAGCCACACACACACATAAAAGGAGAAATAAGAGCAGCAAGATCATCCAAGAATACTATATGTGCTGCCGGAATAATTCCTTTATAAGTCAAACCCAGGGAGCACAGATCAACATCTCACAAAAAAAGCTTTAGCAGTGGGAGGCCCCTGAGGAACTTTTCATTTTTTCCCACAATGGTATCCCATTCTCTCATGCTCCACTGATGGGCCGGCCACACACCCTACATACCTTGGCTTCTCCTCTAAAAGTGCTAATAATCTGGGGACATAGTCTCTTCAAGGATAACAGCCCCTACCTTCTAGGAGATTAGACCCCTACTTGTTTTCACACAATAGTCCTGAAGACTAAAGAAAGGCAATTCCTATATATTTAAGACCAGAGGTCTTGGCTCTATTTTCCTTCCAGATAGTTACAGGGATCTTACACTGAGACCAAAGTGGCCTGGAGTGCTGTCCTGAAAATTTTTAACAAAATGGAGGGGAGGGGGGAACCAAGATGGTACACATATAAATCTACCTTTACAAAGTGAATGGAGAAGCTCATTAGGTACATCTGTTTGTTTCAAGATGTAGACATTTGCCAGCCAAAGGAAGCACATATTTCCACATACACCCCCCACCCTCCCTACATCTCTATCCCACCACCAAGAGCTCAGCTAAAAGGATAAAGCCCAACTAAGGAATACTTGAGAAGTGAAGTGATGCAAGGACATCTATACAGGTTCTGGCATGCCATCCCCAAATACCAACTGCTTTTGTTTAGGAGCCATAACTTGTCCAAAACTAACCATCCCCATTCTCTTTTCCAAATATTTTATTTTTTGAGGGATGAGGGAAGAAATTCAGTTACCCATTAACTACGAAAATAATCACAGCCAAACATCCCTTCCCACATGGCTATATCACAGAATAGTTTTAAGAGAACAACTGCCTTTTCAGACATTTATCTACCAACTCTCCAATCTCTTTTCTACCCTGTGAAGATGACTTGCTTCATCACTTGACTTGTTATTCCTCATCTGGTCCTTAAGCTCATGGTGAGGCTTTTTTGTTTTCTTTTAGGGTAAAAACCACTCTATGCAAACTATAAGGAAGGGTATACCACCGTGAGAAGAGTGCCATGCAGGCACAGCTCTAAAGGCAGGGGTTGCTTCATCTTCCACACATCTAATGAAGAGAGCCCTTTTACCCCTTTAACACAGGCAAATGTATAGAAGCAGACCCCTGAAGCTTCCAAATCTGCCATCCTATAGATTTAGCTTGAGAGCTCATTTCCCCCAAAAGGGAAAGGAAATCCCAATCACCCTCCATAATTCACAATTAGCCCAATGAAAGAGTCTTTGTGAAATCAGAGTGATGAAAACAGAACCAAGATCAAGGGAGTATGGAAGGGCACTATCAGCGAATGATAACATACATGAGGACATAGGTCACATATACAGGTCTCTGCCACTCTCTGGGAGTGGCATGCTACAACTATCTGAAGACAGAAGGTTCCTGCCAGCACAGCTATTTCCTACACGTCCGGTGAGGTGTTTGTTTCTTCTGGATCTCCAACCTGCATCGGCTACGCTCATCCAACCAGGGCAGTTCAAAATTCCTGGCAAAAAAGAATAAGCAAATCAACTTTAAAGACTAGAAGGGATTCAATGCGGGAATGAGAGTAACTCCAAAAAAGACACTATGCCCCTCACCAATCCTAGCCCTGATTCCCAAGTCCCAAGTTTGTCATCTTTCCTGCCTCATAGCCAGAGCAACAGTGTGCTATTAAAGTGACTGAATAATCTATTTCTAACTCAAAAAGCAATCCTCCTAATTCCTGGCTTGGGAATCTTATCATTGTAAAAGTTGCCCCAGTAGCCTCACTTCTGTTGAGGAACCATGGCTATCTCTAAGCCACTTGTTCCACCTTATATGTAGGCTTTCATGAAATCTGAAAGGGAGGTGAAGGGCAGGCTACCTGAGAGAGGAGGGAGAAAAAACTTTATACTTACTGTGGAGTTAATTTTGGTAATGGTCGTCCAAATGCTACAACAGGCAAGAAGGGAGTAATCATCAAACTTTCAACTATGGAAAAAAGCCAAATGGGACCTCGTTAGTGACACGGATGGGAAATGTCTAGCAACTGTACCTGCTCCAAAATACTGTTCATTCATTCACAGCAAGTTGTATCCTGGAGCCTTGCACCCTTTTTCTTCTTTGAAAAACCACTCTTTTACATGAACAAAACTTACCATCATCTGGCTCAGGGAAAAATGAGGTAACCTCAGGCTCAGATTCCTGAATTCCTTTCTTTTTATACATTCTGAGCTGCAGTCGCTGTAAAATTCTTTGTTCCCTGATCCTCTGAATATCCCATCTGGGAAAAACAAATCAGACAAACAAAACAAACAAACAAACGCAACATTACTGAAAACCTGCTCTTTAAAAGCAACTCATACAATCCAGATGATAGGAAGATCTTTGTTGACTCTTCCTGATGGGGGAGTAAAGAGAACTGCCTGCCTGTTTAGGGAATTACGCCTAGCAGTCTAGATCATGTGTTGGTGTTCCAGAGAGTGGAACTGAAGAAGAGCATACATGAAGAAAAAGAAGCCAAACATCTTCACCTACAACAATGACCACTTCAAACTAAGATACTCAACCAATTGGGAAGCCAGTGATTTAAGAGTGTGAAGAGCTCCAGGACTCTCCACAGCATGGATGAGAGAGGTCAGGGTCCTAGGGTTCAGCTTCCCAGGATGAATATCTCTAGCCTCACCTTTTCCTTCTCTTCTCATCCAGCTCCAGTTTTGCATGCCGCTTTGAAAACACACTGTCATCCAGGTTCTGTGTAAAGAATAGATGCTGATAAGCTTTTCATCACTGTGAGACACAGGTATAGTAGCTCATTTCCAGCTTCCAGGAATATAAAATCTTTCACCTTCAGGTCCCACCTGAGTCTGTGAGTTCTATGGATATCATGGGAATCTCCTGGTAACAAAATCAACAAAACACATCCTCCTTTCCCCACCCTTACCCTTACAGAATCTCCAGATTTCAAAATCATTTCCATAACTTTCCAAGTGAAAGTCACATCAAACTGAAACCCTTGAGACTGCCATAAACCCTCCCTACCTCCATACTTGGTAAGAGTCTAAGTTTAAAATAAACATCAAACTTTTAAGAGTCAAATGAGCTTGCAATATATATTGTTGCTGCTGAGTGGTACATGCTAACTTTTCTACTTAGTATGAAATCTAGCTTGTTTTACCACTCCCTAGATATTTATTTTTGAATAAATCACTTAACCACTCTGGACCTCAGTTTTCTCATCTATACAACAAACGCATTGGACTAGATAATCTCTCAAGTTCCCTTCTGGCTTTAAGTTCTATTTAACCCATCCATACAGTTACTAAGACATATTCAAATTATACCCCTATTTCTAGTCTGTCTCTCACTCCCTTCCACAGACAGGTCTTGGGTACCTACCTCCAAAAGGTCTGAAGGATTTGGGTCCCTTAGAGGCTCTACTGAGTGGTCCCTCCAAGAAGGAACTGAAAAAAAAAAAAAGAAAGGGAGGAGGGGTGGAACCACCCTTAAGTCCAAGGTCACACAACCCTCCTGCTATTCACTAGGATAAGAGGTCTCTCCCCAGATAAGACAAAGTTACCAAGTGATAGGAATCCATTCTATGGCCTCACCTGAAGCCATATTCAGTGTCCTCGCTACGGTATAAAAGAACCTAAAATGCCACTGCAGTCTGCCAAACACAGGATCACAAAAAACCCTACACCAATACCTGACAATTCATATAATGGATGCTATTGCAGTTCCTGAAAAACAACTGAAATTTGTAGTCATTTTGAAGTCTATAGTGTAATCATACACCAAGGAATCTCACTTTCCCACATCCAACTGATGGGGAATGCAGCTCCCAACCATCCACCATCCCACCAACCACCACCCCAGGCCCAGCCGGCACAATTCCTATTCTACTCACCAGCCAAGACTGAAGTTTCTCCTGCAACACTTGATGGCATCAGACACCCTAAATAATGCAGGAAAGAAGAATCATCTCAGTGTAAAAAGAAAAAAAGCCCATACCCAAAATGGAGGAAAGGATCATCACTGAAGTTCTCACTAGGAAGCCATTTTGGTTTTTTTGAGTTGTTCTTTTGAGAATTTCTCTCTGGGGGAGGGGAAAGGGAACAACAGACAAAAGAAAAGAAAATAAGCCCACCACTTTTTTTTTTACACTGAGACGACTTCTTTTCTTCATTATTTAGGGTGGTTTCCCTGCAACAGTTGATGGCCAAGGATATCAAACCTTAAACTCAGAACATGGCAGGTGAGTAAAAGTTGACCCTATTTTTCAAATAAAAGATCAGTGTTCTCAAAACTTACATATGTAGTCTTCTTAAACAGCTCCCTCCTCCCTCCAAACAAACTACCTTGCTGGTCCAGCCTGAACAACATGCACAAAGACTTTGGCTTCCTTAGAACAAGCCATTGAGACTTCCTCTTGAGATACGGACATCAAGAATAGATTCACGCGTTTATTCACACCTCAGGCTCCTCAAAGGGCTGGGATCCCCCGAATCAGACTCTTTCTGTACTGCTATGCCCACAATCTCAGAGGTTTTTGGAATTTTCTGTACTAGGGCAGATAGGGTTTTCAAAAACAGCCAGTCATACAGAACAGCTCCGGACCAAGCCATTTCCCAATCCCGGATGGGAAGTTGCTTCATGGTTTCTCTTAAGTTGTTACACAGCATTGCCATGGCAGCAAGAAGGTTAACCATTAAGGATGAACCTATTCAACTGACTGAACCAACAAAAAACCTGAACCTAGATCAGGGTCCTAGTCTATCTCATGTTCTTAAGGGTGAGGCCTAATGAATTTTAGATAATTAAGAAGAGTAATCTATCTTGCCCACTTAATTTTGTCACCAGAACAGTCAAACAAAGCCTGGAGAATGCTCTTGTCTTATTGGAATGGACTCCCATCCCCATCCCTGCTAGGGCAAGACACAGTGGTAGAAATTTGGGGCTGCAGCTCTATCCAAGAAGGCTTCCCCCACCATCACCCCGGAGCATCCGCAGTGACTGTCATAGACTAACATTACACGATTGAAGGCACATTCCAGTTACTGGTTGATGCAGGACATAGGGGAGCATCTCTGTGTGGAAGCCATAAAGAAAAAAAAGGGAATGAAGACCAAGGTCCCACACCCCACACCCTCCCCAAGCAGCTCAGATATCCCAAGATAGTCCTTATTGTTTGAAAAATAGTTTGTAGACCATTTTATTTAAATATATGAACAACCAATGGGCTACTGCAATCCAAGTAAACTCTTCACATTTAGAACCTTTGTGAAGTATAGTAAGATAAAGTAAGACTGTTGGTCTTTGGCAGATTCCTCCTGCCCCCCAGACCGGGACATAGAGATACAGATAAATGTTTATATAGTTAAAGAGCGGAGGCCCAGGTGAAATTCCCCACCCCAAGCTGGCTCCCCAACCCAAAAATTACCATTGGCCCCTGAGAACACCCAAAGACCACCCTCCCAGGTTTCACACAATATCAATTGCAGGAACAGTCGTGCATGGCAAAGTATAAGTTCTATGCATTTCACAGCACAGAAAACCCTTCTTTCAGAGGGCATGCAAGTTGCTGGAGATTACACCCCCAAGTCTGGTGCTCTTGTGATGAGCAACTTACTGGCAAACACATCTCCCAGTGTTGTAAGCAGGCAAATACATTGAGCACATTTTGCTGTAATTCCATCTATTTGCAATGCCTGCACAGTGTCTGTCTCTGGCTGTTAACTTACTCATTCTTGACAGAACTCTGCTTTATTGATTGCACTTTTTTAAAAATGCCAAAGGCATTTTCACACTTGTTAGCTTGACCGCCACCACTAGGGTATAAGAGCAAGTGTTCTCTATGCCTTACTTGCTACAGTCTCCTCCTTCTTTGGAGAGGATTCCCGTAATGGTAACGGTGATGGGGGAGGCTGGTGCCAACGACACAAATACATTTCTGTGGTGGAAAGGTACGGCAAATCTTCTATCTCACTTGAGAAGGCTTTCTCCTTGGGATGGGTGCTGGGTCCCTTCTGGGGAGTGGAGAGTCTTGGTGGGGTGTCCACTGAAGACCGGGGCTTTTCTGGAGTTTCTTGGCTCCTCAATTCACGTTTACAAACAGTTTCAGATAAGGAACCACAGGGTTCCTCTTTAATGGGAGAGTGCTTAGGAGTTTTTGTTTTGACTTTTGAAAATTCAGGAGCCAGCTTTTTAACAGGAATCTTTCTTTCTGTACTTCCAAATGGGGATTTCCTATTAGATAGGGAAGAAAACATTATAAAATTTATTGACTCAAATAAAACCTGATTTCATTACATTTTGGGGCAAGAGAACTAGCTTGTTCTCTTGCCCCAAAATGACCAGTATTCAAGTATCTAAATCTCTGGGTTCATTTGGCAGTCATGAGCAGGGACAGCGTCATGCTTAACAGTATACAGAACAGGCCCTTAGTAAATGTTTGTTGCATAAGTGAGTTTCCACGCATAAGAACCTCTAAAGGTATCCTATTGCCTACTAAATCTAAAAAGGTTCCTATTTTATTCAAGATCCTATAGTTAACATTAGGTGCCACTGCTCTGTGGCCTATTTCATTCCCGTCAACCACAGACCAGTCTTACTTTTCCCCTAATCCCATACTATGTCAATTACAAGCTCTATTTCTTTTTTCTTGCTATATGCTGGCTCTCTTTCTCCTACCAATTTCTCCCTCCCCTGATGCCCACATTCCTAGAATGCCATCTTCTTTCCTTTTCACCAACTTAAATTCTGTACGTCTTTTTCAAGATCCATCTCCTCCTTAAAGTTTCACTATTCTAACTCAGAATAATCTTTAATATCCCTAAATCTTACAAGGCCTAGTTTGTATCGCTGCTGTCTATCTGCATATTTTATTTCAGCTGAATTCTGAGTTTTCAAAATTTAGGCCATCCTTACAGCTAGACTAATTTCCTTGATTCCAAGGACAGTTACATCTTACTTTTTTATGTCTACCAGTGCTTAACACAATGAAGGAACTTAATACTTCCTAACTTGAAGTGGACTGCTATAGTTTTAAGAAACTCAGCTGTCACATTTGTTGCCCATTCTCTTTATGATGTACTCTGCATTCTGTAATTATTACTGTGACCAAAATGTTCTTAAAAGACTTTTATAGCCCGCGCAAGACCATTTCAGGATAGTTTCTCAGCAGGGAAGACCTCATAGTTTAATTCAGGATATGACTGTATTAGAACTAATTCATAAGTCTCAATCCCCTGCTCTCAGTCACTGGAAACAAGTCTCCTCATCATGTCCAGACATTGTAACAAAGTTATCAGCACACCTTTTGTGTCCCTTTCCACTTCGCCCACAAGAGAAAGGCTTGGGAGGCAGAGTCTGGGATGTCTCGGAAAGCTCAGGCTGGCACTCCAGTTTAATTTTCTCAGTTAGCTCCGTTTCCTCTCTCTCTTCAGTTTCATAGCCCTGAAACAGCTTGTGCCTTTCTTTCTCGTTATCCTTCTTTACCAGCTGCATCCGCCTTTCCATCCGTTCAATCCGAGCAAGGAGCTAAAAGAGAGTGGCAAAATACAGACTCAAAACACAAAAAATTAAACACAGGTACTTAGCCCCATTTAGGAATCAGTATGGTCTTCTGCCTCTTGCCATGGACCATAGCAATTGAACTTATTCTTAATAGGCAGACATTAATCTGAATAGTTTTCCTTAAACACAATAGAGAAGACAAGGTACACTGCTTAATTTTAGGGGCTAACCTAGTTGGGGAGGGGCATGGGGGAATTTGTAGTTCATTCTTCTGAAAGAAGATCCTCTTCACTGGGAGGGGCCACAACATGCCTTTTAAATGGCATGGTCTCTGTTATTGCTAACCATGTGGCTCCAAGTCAGTTTGGGAGTTTCCAGATTTAACCTTATGTTCTTTTAGGAGGCCCTAAGGTTCTCCAAATCCTATCCTCTCTACTTCCAGTACAAAACTCTATACGCAAGGGCAAAGTCCAAATAGTGCATGAAGAAGGAATTAAAAACTCACATAGTCACAGTGCAGTGTTATTTAAAAGTGGTGTGTGTGTGTGGGAGGGTGCCACCTAAACAATGAACATTCAATTTGGAAGAATTATAATAGAAACCAGTACCCATAAATCCCAAGGATCATGAAATACGCATATTGCCTTGCATTTGAGATAACAGAAAAAAATTATACCTATTTATCTAAATATTTAGTAAAAACAAAGTCTTTTAAACTCTAATTAAAGGAGGACTACATAATCAAACAGAAACTGGAAGTCAATTATCATTGAAAACTTCACGTTAAAATGTTCTGAGAAAAGGTGCCAACGGCACCACTTATACCCTATAATAAGAATTTTATTTGGGTTAGACAGTGATATTAATGCTGCCTTCATTATATCCACTTGGCTGCATAGATTTCAGTAGAGGCCAAACAACAACTAGAATAAGAGAAACAAGCTTAAGCAACGCTAAGACTGCAACACACAACAGAAGCAGTGAATGCCAAGTTCAGACTGACACTCTATCCTTAACTCACCCCACTTTTCCTGCCTAGGAAAGTCTGCAAAGGGGCCATTACCTCAGGAACTGAGCAGAAACCTCCACAGTCAGCAGAGAGACCCCCTGTCAGCCATACTCTCATTTCATCTCTTGTTTTGATGCACAGCCTTAACATTACTTAACCACGGTTTGTGGGTGACATTTCCTTGATTTCTTCTCCTTCACTGGTCCTTCTCTTCCTGCACCCCCCCAGGTAAGGATATGATGTGTTGTAATTACAGTACCATCACACCCCTAGACTGCAGTACAGTAGCTGAGCAGTGCCACCTCCATGTTGAGTAACTTCCACAAATCAACACGAGATATTTTAATGAGACCTGTTTCAGCTCCCATTCCACCTTGCAGAATGTATTCTCCAATAAAACAGCCGCTGCCTGATGCGATTCATTTGGAAAGCAAACAAAATGAATAGCCCTCTGCTCCCTTGCTCAGCCCTTGGCGCACACAACGCCAGAGAGAGAGAGAGGGAGAGGGAGGGAGGGAGAGAGAGGGAGAGAGAGGGAGAGAGAGGGAGAGAGAGGGAGAGAGAGGGAGAGAGACTGCTGCAGCCTGAACACAATTGTAGAAACCATGTTTATTTTTAGGCAGCTGTAAGGTATGCTAGCACAGTAATACACCCCCCCACCACAGCTTTCCTCATATCTGAAGGAATATGTTTTAACACATAAGGTGCCCTTAACTACTGCTGCAGTAAAAACAAGCCTATATAGTCACGCTCCTCAGAAGTACAAAGAAATAAGAAATGATCTCCCTACTACCCTAAGATTCTAAAATAGAGATTTTTTTCTTTGGTCCACTTAATACATTTAATAAGCTTACTTTCCCCTGATGCCTCAAAATCTTCCAGCCTCTAAACACCATGCTTATACAAGGGAGCTGGGCAGTGGGTCATGTTTGATAACTCAGATTCCCATTAAAAATTGCCTGAAATCAAAGACAGTGATTCTCTTAATATCATTTAAGAAAACTAAAATAGAAATCCACTGTGAATCACCTCTACCCCTCTGCCAATTAAAAGGCCTACTATCCTCCCATCTAAAGATGCTACAGCAGTGGTTAGAGCAACAGCTGCTCTGTCCCTCTCCTTCAGGATGCATTTCTAACGCAAAAGCTCTTTAACTTTAACCCCTTCCAGAAAGCCACCAAATGTGCATCCCACCTTTTCATTTTCAACTCCTCACAAATCAGGTCTTTCCCACAAGTCTGGGGCTGTCATTTTAAATTAACCCTTGGGCACCTGAAACTTCCCCTCCCCCTCCTACTGGGAGGTTGCCCTTTAACCCTTCCCTCCAACCCAACGTGTCTGTGTGCCTGGGTCCCAAGGACCCGGCACCTAAGCTACTCCTCCGCTGGTGGCCAACCTCCTTACCCCTAACCAAGGGATACCTTAACCTCCTACAGTCCCCCTTCCCCCGAGCATGCGCACAACTCGCGGCTCGTCCCGAACGCAGATTAACCCCTCCCGTACCGTGTCTCTCTCTGACTTCAGCTCCTCGATCTCCTTTTCCTTGGCCTGCAGCTGCTGCTGCTGCTGTTCGATGAGGTCCAATTGCAGCAGAAGGATCTGTTTGAGGCAGGCGGCCTGACTGGAGGCTCCCGAGCCGCCGCCACCCCCGAGAGGGCTCTTCCTCATACTCTTCCATCGGCCCTCGCTGGCCGCCAGGGTCCCGGCGGTGGCGGTGGGCGCGAGGGGTGGCGGCCCGGGCAGAGGTAGTGGTGGGGGTCCCGCCGGGTCCGAGGCGGTGGCAGCTGGGGGAGCCGCCCCACCCTTGTCCCCAGCCCAGGGCGTAGGCTCTTTGGCCGCCGCCACGAGAGAGCCCGTCTGAATGGGCAGCACCGCCTGATACTTGGGTCGGGGACTGCAGCCGGCTCCGGCTGCCGCTGGCTCCCCCCCAATGCCGGCTTGTTTGGTGGCCGGGGGCGGGCAGGGCAAGGGCACCGAGCCGCCCCAGCTCTCTTCCTGCTGCCCGGGGGCCGCCCCGGCCGGGAGTAACAAGCCCCGGCCCTTGCCGCCGCAGCCGGCAGGGGAGGGCGCGGGGCTCCCGCCCTGGGAGGAGGCCAGCGGGGGCCCCGGCTCCTTGAGCTTACGGTGCCGAGGGAGGAAGTGGGCTTCGGCCGCCCCGGGCTCGTCCTCGGGCCCGCCCAGCGCCGCAGCCCGCTCGTAGTCCAGTCGCTGCTCAGGGTTGCCGCCGGCAGGGGCCGCGGCCGCCTTGAACACTGCGGATCTCATGGTCATAGTGGTCCGGAGCAGCGGCGGGGACCGAGGCGGAGGAGGGGGTGGGGAAGGGGCGAGGTGCGGGGGGTCGAGGACGGAGGAGGGGGAGGGGAGTTTGGCGGGCTCGCCTCAGCAGCGCGGCAGCAGGCCTCGGCTAGCGCGGCTCCTCCGGGGCCCGGGCGCCATCCCGCCGGTGTGCGGAGAAGTGGAGGCCGCGGCTGAGGCCCGCCGCCGGCCCATGGGGGCCTCGCCGCCGCCTCTGCTGCCGCCGCCGCCGCCTTCGCCTCAGAGGCAGGAGCTCGCACCCAGCCGCCCCCGAGCTCATCCCCGGAGCTCGCTTCGGCCCCCCCTGGCCCGGCCGGGCCCGCCTCGTCTCCCCACCCCACACCCCCCTTCCCCGCCCCGGCCCCCCGCCCCGGAGCTCGCCTCAGCCGCCCCGAGCCTCCATTTTCCCCCCCCTCCTCCTCAGGAGGGGGTGGGAGGGATGGGTCCGCCCAAAGCCCTCCTACTCCGGGAGGGGGTCTGTCGCCTCCCCTGGGGGTCTCCGCGGCTCGGGCTCCCCCCACCCGCGTCACCCCCGGCGCCTCAGCGTTTCCCTTTAAAAAAACGGAGCCGCTCGTAGCAGCCACCGCCGCAGCAGCCGCCGACCGGAGAGCGCATGCGCCGGGAGGGAAGCAGGAGGGAGCGAACCGGGAGCGGAGAGGAGGGAGGCGGGCCGCGCTATTGTGAGAGGGGCCGCCGCCGCCTCGAGGGGGGCGGGGAGGGGGCCGCGGGGGCCCCGGGTGCTGGGGGCCGGCGAGGGGAGGCCGGGGATAAGGGGCGAGGACTGAGGAGCCCGCGGAGGAGCGGGGTGAAGGTGGGCTGCCGAGGGAGGGGCGAGCCGGGGGAGGGTCAGGAGGAGGGAAGAAAGGGCGAGGGCGCGACGGGTAAATGGGGAATGCGGAGGCTCCCCGGGAGAAAGGGGCGCGAGAGAATGAAGTCGAGAGGGAGAAGGGGGCTTCAGGAGCGGATGCGCCCTTCGTAAAAGTGTACCGTGCGCTCCATGTCCCCGGCCTGCGCGGGGCGGCCCCTTCCACGGGCACCTTGGCAACTGGCCTGGCCCTGGTCGCAGGGGCCCCGCAGCCCCGCACGCCTCCTGGACCAGAGTCAGGATTCAGGCTCCTGTTTGCGCCTGTGGGTGTTTCCTGGGGGTAGAATTCTAACCCCTCCACACCCTCCTCTCCCCAGCAGCCCCACACTGCTATGGGAGAGAATGAAGTTCTTTGTCTCTAAGGGATCCAGACCAGAAACGGAGGGACCTCTGGTTCCCAGAGGGAGGAAAATCCATGATGTCTGCAGCCGAGGGAGTTGTTGCCACAACCTCCCTGGAATGAAGTGTTGCCAACTACCAACAGTTCTTTCCCAACGACCATCTCCCCAGCCTTCTTAAGTCACTTGAGCATCTTCTGGAGGTTCATGAAGGGTTGCAGCGAAGGAAATCTGCGAAGCGATTTATCCCTTTACCTGGAATAGGAATACTTGAGAGTATTCTCTTGTGTTGAGCGCTTCTTCCTATTCATGTTCAGTGTGTGTGTGTGTGCGCGCGCGCTAATTTTCAGGTAACTTTAGCCAACAAGTCCTCACAGAATTCCTCGTGGAAAAACTTTTAACTAGTTTTAATTGACTGTTGTTGTTATTTTCTGTTGAGGTGTATTTTTTCCAATCCGTAGGGAAATGGAGATGACTATCATTCTTTGGCCTAATGTAAAAAAACCCTCTAATTAAAACTGTTTCTCTGCTTTGTGCACCTAAAGCGTGAAGCACTGAAAATCTGAAACAAATGAGTGTGAACGTGTTAAGAAGCCAAGAGAGTCCCAGCCCTCTTCCACCAGACTGTATGGCCTTAGATCTGCAAGGGAAGTATTGGGGTTAGGGAGACCAATGAAGAGGGACGTAGTGGGAGGCACAAAGAATATGTTGATCTCTTTCACTCTCAAGACTTTCAATACCATCTCTACACTGACAACTCCCAAATTTATATCTTCTTCCTGGACTCATCCCCTAACTCCACAATCATATCTCCAAACTGCCTAGGAGACATATCCACTTGGATGTCTAATAGGCATTTCAAACTTACATCTAAAATCATGTTCCTGAATTTCCCTCACCCAAATCCTGCTTCTTCTACAGCCTTTCTCTCTTTCTCATTTCATGTCCAATCTGTCTTCAATCTCATTGCCCTTCAAAATATATATCCAAAATCACGACATCACCAAAGCTTCCACCTTGGTCTAAGCCTTAATCCTATCTCACTTTTTTATTGCAGTAACCTTGTAATTAGTTTCTCAGTTTCAACCCTTTCCTTCCCCTACTTAAGTCTGTTCTCAACACAGGAGCTATAGTGATCCTGATAAGATGTGAGTGAGATCATGTTCTTTCTCTGCTCAAAACTCTCTCATGGCTTCCCATCTTTTGTTGTTAGTGCCGTTGAGTTGATTCGACTCCTAGCGACTCTGTGTACAGCAGATCAGAACCCTGCTGGGTCTTTTTGTACCATCTCTCACCTTCCAGCACTGTATCAGACCATGCTCTGCTGCTATTCATAGGGTTTTCATGGCCAATTTTTTCGGAAGTGGGTGGCCAGGTCCTTCATCCTAGTTTGTCTTAGTCTGGAAGCTCCACCAAAACCTGTCTACCACAGGTGACCCTGCTGAAATTTGAAATTTGAAATCTGAAATAACAATGGCATGGCTTTCAGCATCACAGCAAGGTGCAGCCGCCACAGTACAACCCACAGACGGGTAGAGTGGTTCCCTGACCAGGAAGCAAACCTAGCTGCAGCAGTGACAACTCCAAATCTTCACCACTAGACCACCAGGGCTGGCTCTTCCCATCTTACCCGGAGTAAAATAAAATCATTATTATGGCCTATAGGATTGACCCCCTGGTACTGCCCTCTGCCTTTGGCTTCTACTGCTCTCCCCCTTATTCACTCTCCTCCTGCCACACTCTCCTCTTTGCTGTCCTCCAAGCCTACATGGCATGTGTCTGCTCAGGTCCTTTCATTGCCATTCCCTCTACTTGGATCACTCTTTTTTCAGATATCCACATGCCTTCCACTCTCACATCCTTCAACTCTTTACTAAATATCATCTTTTCATCAGACCTCATCTGGCCACCCTATGTGAACTCACAACCCCCTCCAAACTCCCTCTCCCCCTTTTCTGCTTTATTTTTCTTGTAGTAGTTGTTACCATCTAACACATAATTTACCTTGTTTATTGTCTTCTCCCACTTGAATGTAGGTTTCATGTTTTGTTCACTGCTGTATCTTTGGCACCCAGAATCATACCTGGCACAAAGTAAGCACTTAGTAAATATTGATTGCATGAGTAAATGAGCTGTTTAGATATAATAAGAGAAAGCATCTACCCTTGACTTTTAGCTTGGTTGAGAGGGACAGTCATATAACATTAATATAGTGTAAAAAACAATGAAACTTCAGCAGGAAGAAAGTTGTATAGGAGCACAGAGAAGATAGAATATACTATCTGGAAGGAACTGAGGAAGTGACAACTGAGGTGAGTCTTAAAGGTTGAGACCACAGGAGGACATTTCAGACAGAGGTAAGAACACTGCAAAGGCATGGGATAAAAGGACGTATTGGAGTAAGTGGGAGAAGTTGGCTGGTGTTTAGCTTGGATAGCAGGAAGTCTGGGGATAAAGCAGGTCAGGTGGGTTGAGACTAGATTATGAAGGTCTGAAGGCCTAGTTAAGGAATGGATAACTTATCAGCCAAGGTGAAATATTGAAGGGTTTCCAGCGAAGTGTGGATTGATCAGATTTGTGGTTTTGAAAGTTAACTTCAATATTTGTATCTTTGGACTGAAGGCAGGAGACCAATTTGAAGCCTATAGTCCAGGCGTGAGATGATGGATGGTTAATCTAAGGCACTAGTATGGGGATATAGAGGGATGACAGGTGGGAGACTCAATGGTGAAGAGCAAAGTCTCCGGTGTTGGACTGAAGCAGCACTTACAGTTCCACCATGTGTTGTTTCACCTCTCTACCTCAGTTTCCTCATCTGCAAAGTGATAATAATACCTTACCTCACAGGGTTATTGGGAGGATTAAATGAGATAATTCATGTAAAGTGTTTCTCATAGCATGTGGCACCTGGTAATACTTGATAGTGTAATTATCACATTATTATTATTATTTAAGATTTTATTTTTCCTTTTTATCCCAAAGCCCCCTGGTACATAGTTGCATATTTTTAGTTGTGGGTCCTTCTAGTTGTGCTATGTGGGACGCTGCCTCAGCATAGCCTGATGAGCGGTGCCATGTCCGTGCCCAGGATCTGAACCGGTGAAACCCTGGGCCACCGCAGTGGAGCGCACGAACTTAACCACTTGGCCATGGGGCCAGCCCCCACATTATTATTAATAGGCAGAATTTGTTGATCAAGACAAAGTGTGGGGAGGGGGTGAAGGAGAAGGAGGACTTTGTGATCAAGATTTCTAAGGCTGGACAGATGGTAATTCCATGAGCAAATTCCCTATGTGTTCTTAGTAGACCAAGTGTGGTCCTGGACTGGCATCATCAACATCACCTGGGAACTTGTTACAAATGCAAATTCTCGGACCTCACTCTAGACCTAATGAATCAGAAACTGGGTGGGACGCGGCAGTCGGTATTTTAACAAGCCATCCAAGTGATTCTGGTGCACCTCAAGTTTGAGAACTACTGCTTTGGAGTTTATACCAGGGGTTGGCAGACCTAAAAGGGCCAGAAAGTAAATATTTTAGGCTTTGATAGCTGCAGGTCTCTTGCACAATTCAATTCTGCCACTGTAGCACAAAAGACAATCTGTAAATGAGTGAGTGTGGCTAATGATGAATGGTTAACCTAAGGTGCTAGTGGTACGGGGATATAGAAGGAGTGACAGGTTGGAGACTCAATGGTTAAAAGCAAAGGCTCTTGTGTAAGACTCCACTATTTTATAAAATTTTATTTAGGGACACTGAAATTTGAACTTCATATAATTTTCAGGTGTCGTGAAATATTGTAGATTTTTCAACTATTAAAAATTCTTAGCTTATTCTTGGATGTGGCACATACACAACAGGCATTGGGCTGGATCTGGCACTCAGGCTGTAGTTTGCCTACCACTAGTCTAGAGACCAACAGACCAAACTGGAACCTATCCACAACAAAATTAAAAAGAAAAAGGCACTCTATAGTACCCATGGAAGTCAAGGCAGGATAGCTTAGAACTGTTGTTTATTCTGAGATTACATGGTTCCCATTTTGTGTGTGTTAAAAGGTACTTTCTTTTGTGAAACAGTGATAGTAAATAGCAATTGGTAGTGGTAGTTTTTCGGGTTTTTTTTCTTAAAGATTTTATTTTTCCTTTTTCCTCCCCAAAGCCCCCCGTACATAGTTGTGTATTTTTAGTTGTGGGTCCTTCTAGTTGTGGCATTCGGGATGCCACCTCCGCATGGCTTGACGCATGATGCCATGTCCGTGCCCGGGATCCGAACCGGTGGAACCCTGGGCCACCAAAGCAGAGCACACGAACCTAACTACTTGGCCACGGGGCCGGCCCCAAGTAGTGGTAGTTTTTTTACTGTCCTTACTTGGCAAAAATAAAAGCTGGCAATCCTACACCAGTCCCCCACATTTTTTTTTCTGGAAACTTTACAGCTCTGAAATCTAAAGTCTAGGATTTCACTGCTCCAGACTAAGTAAATGTGTTTTTCGCCCCCAAAGCCAAAAGGCTGGGATTTTTGGGTTGGAGCTCTTATCTTCTTGATCTCAATTCACAGGATGAGGTGGATAAACCACCAGAAAACTGAAACCTGGGAAGAGAAGCTCTTCTAAGAAGGGAAGTGAATTCTTGCTTCCAAACCATTAGGTTTTAAGCTGTGGTAATCCTTAAACAGAAACATGTAAGGAGGAAACATGTAAGGACATCAAACAGTAAAGGCCAAGAGGGAGAATATGGAGCTGCTAGGTGTGAGGGAGCCTAGGAGAACCGTAGGACCCATATATCCAGTCCCTAACAATTCTCTGCCTATTTTATCCCTAATGGGATAATGACCAGTCCCTCTTGCCCTCTGGCTAAAGGTATGGCTGGAGTTAAAGCCAACACTTTCACCATCCCTCTGAGGCTTTCAGAATGGTGGGATTCCATTTCTATGACCTACATTCTTTGAAGGGAATGCCTATGGTGTGCAAACAGCATGCAGCAAGCAAATCCTTTTACCTGTCTGGGTCTTGGTTTCCTCAAACCAAAAAGAAAATTGAAACAGATCATCTTTAAGGCCCTTTCCGGCTTAAAGACTGTATGGAGCTGTGTTTTCCTGCGAACAGTGGGGCATAACTATGTAGTAAAAAGAGGCTTGTTTTGGCTTCTTCCCAGGGAGAGAGGATTCATCTGGGCGGCTTCCTGAGGCTCTTGGGAAGGTAAATAAAGACTAGGGTTGCGTGGCTGGCATCAGCCCAGCCCCACATGGTGCCGAAATGAGACCACGGATGGAGAGGCCACCTTTCCCTTCTTCGGGAGGCTGGGGGATGGGGAACCAGCATGGAGCCACCGAGGTTTCCGGCTCCGAAGCCCGGCCCCGGCTCAGAGCTCTTTCTGGCAGAAACCCTGCCCTGCATTCCCGGTCTCCGCGATTAGGGTGCTCGTGTGCCGTTCCCCTTCTCCCCTCTGCCGGGGCCTCTCCGAGGGCAGGACACACTCTCCCTAGTGCCTTTTTTTTTTTTTTTAAATAAAATCATAACTCAATTTTGGGTATTTCTCTCCCTTGGCCAGCCCCGCCAAAACTTTCAGCGGGCTCCGCCCACTCCACGTGGACCTCCCTTCCCTGTCCCAGCAACCCCTGCGAGAACCCCACCCCCAACACGTGACCAATTGTTATGTTTCCTTCCTGGGGCTCCCTTTTCGCTGGCACCAACTAACGACTGAACAAAAGTGCCCCCTTCAGGGTGAATGTGGGGCGGCAGCTTGGGGAGGAGAGGAAAGTTGATTGAGAGCTTGAGTACAATAGCGGAACGTGGCTGCTTCTGTTTAAAATCATTTCATAGGCACATAGCTCCCTGGTTAATAACATTAAGGATCACACAATTAAAAGATGAGGCAAATTCAAGAGAAGGGATACCATCTAAGAAAACTACTTTGGAGGTGGAGTTGGGTAAAGTTTTAGTCCCTAAACTGCAAAGTTGGATTACCTCTACTCCAACTCCATTTCCCCTAGAGTTCTTCATGATGTTTGCAGAGCTCTCTGAGATCCTCACATACCAGATGAGAACCAAGAGTTCTTTAATTGTGGGCTGGGTAATGGAAATAGGGCCTTGTCTAGGGTGCATGTTCTGCTTCTTGCCTCCTTTACCCTTCCCATTCCCCTACAACCCTGGAAGCAGTTCTCCCTCTTTTGGCTTGTATTCCTCAAGCTGACATAAATTATTTCCCAAATGGAGTCTTTTCCTCTCTCAGCACTGGGAACATTTGCCCTGGACGGGAAGAGCCCCAGGAGATCATGTTGGAGGAAGGGGGAGTGGGCAGGACAGCAAAAATTAGTCCAGTGGGAAGGCTTGATGCATAGAACCAGAGGACTAACCAGGAAAAGCTAGAAAATAGGTCAAGTGAAGCCAAACAGAGTGAACCGGTTTCCTTGGGAAAAATTCTGACCTCTGCTTTGCCCATTTTCCTCCCCACTCCTTTTCCCTACTTGAGATGTGGGGTTGAGAGATTGGGTAGGGAACTGGGGTGATGGAAGGTATGTGGTTAGAGGCTGACTGGGAGAAAGAGTTGTACATCAGGCAGTGCTCAGAGAAGGAAAGGTAGGGAAGGGTAGATTTAAAATGAGAATTATCATGGGGCCATTTGTCCCTTCAAAGCCATAGAGGTCGTGTAGATGGTAGTGGATAGCCCAAGAGATGTGTTTGGGGGCTTGTGGAGGGAGACCTCATTGTAGCCAAGAAGCACACTACCCAGGGGCATGTTAACAGGCAATGTGCGGAAGGGAATGGGCAGAGTCCTGGAGTTCTGTTTCAAGGGAAACAGCTCAAACGCGATCAAGCTAGAACATTAAGGACTTAGGGACACTTGCTGTCCTATAACTCAGCTTCTGTCAGCGCTCCCATTACCAGGTGCTATTTCCAGAGTCCTGGGCCTAGTGGAGGAAAAGGGAGGGGCCCTGATGGAGAGACAGAGCGAGCCTCGATAGGCTCCTCCCCCAGCCCAGCTGCAGTTCCAGATTTTCGCCACTCGGGGGCTCCCGAGCTCAACCACAGCCCGGGGGTAAGGGAGGGAGAGAGAGAGAATCTCCAGAGGACAGTGTGGGACGTCAGCGACGACCGTGATCAGAGAGGTGACCTAGAGGTCATCTGCTTTGAAGCTGCAGACCCTTCTCATTGCCGTTGGGAAGGCCTGCACCCTCAACCCTTCTCTCTAAAAGGGACTTGTGGCACTGGGAACCAGCTTCCCGCCTCTTACCCTTATCCTCTTCTCTGTGATTGTTTCCTCCCCTGCACGCTTCCTTCCCCTCCCCCATCCTCGCGGTGGGAACACCACCACCATTCCCCCTGGCCTATCAGAGTCCTGAGGAATGCTCTCACCCTGGCTGGGTGCCAAGCTGTGGACTTCCTGGGCTTTGGGGTGGGGCTTGGCCAAGGGGAAGCCCTTTGGACTGGAGAGCCACCCAGTCCTGAACAGCCTGCTCGCTTAGTCTCTCTCTTTTTGCTAAACAAAAAGTCTCATCTGTCATTCTGTCACCAACACCTAATTTCCTCCCACTACAATAAGTTTTCCTTGCCAGGGCAAGACATCCACAATCTGGAAGTGGTGGGCATCCTAAATACTGTGGTTTATTGTGAGAGAAAGGGAAAACTCCTATTTCAGAACCTGCCTTCCCTGCTCCAGAAGGCCTATAGCTGAATGGAGAGGTTCAGCTGCCAGAGTCCTGAAGTAAGGGGTTTGTAATGGCAATTCAGCTCTGGGGCTCCTGGATCCTTCTCAGAACCCTTGGGTCTAAGTACATGGGTCTCTATATAGTAAAGCCTGAAAGTGAATTTCTGCATATCTGACCACCTCTGCTCATGTCCCTGAAGTAAATCAGCTGAAATCTGAATTCACTGGTCCACATCAAAGCCAAGGAAATCTTTCCAGCCAGCTGCAGCAGACTGAGGTGGATTCAGCAAGAAACCACTCCCAAATCTAATGAATAGAGGACAGGCCTGTCAGAGACCTCTGGCTCCTATCCAAGGGGTCACTGCTCAGAAATGCTTTTGCATTGGGGGTTAGAGAGTCTTCTGATATTGTCCACAAATGACAGCGTGAGAACATGGTCCTGTGGCGCCCCCTGCCTCGAGGTCCCTCAGTGCCACTTTTGCAGCCTGTCTCCCTGACGTCATCATCTGTAGACCTGTGCCAGATTCCCAAGTTCCTATCTTGAAACCTCAGCTCCCACACCCAGGGCCTAGGGGAGAGCCAATGTAGGTCATTGCAGCTGAGCCTGCAGGGCTGTCTGCTCCTTGAGCCCAGAGCCTTTCAGTCACAGAGAGGAAAACATGCAGAGAAGACAGAGAAAGGGTGAGAATCAGAGGAAAGCATATTCCTCAAAAAATGAAGCAGGGAGAGGGCAGGAGTCAACTGGTCACACTTGAGACAGTAATGGGAGCTCTGCTTCTGAGAAGCTGTGTGTGATGGACAAGGGAAGGCCAGAGGAGAGGGGCTGAGCATGGCTCCCATCCCTGGCTTTTCCCGAATGCCCCACCCTGCTCTGTTTGCCTGTGTAAGGGAACCTGTCTGATCTAGTGTCCATCCCCCATTCTCCAGTCGCTTTGCTTTCCAGGCTCAGGTTTCATTCTCAGGAGTCTTTGTGATTTGCTTAGAGACCCTCTGCTTCCTCTGGTCACAGTTTCTGGGTCTCAGGAAGCTGGAGTAGGCCAGGGTTGTCCCCACCCTCCCCCATTGAAAGACTTTTCCTGCTTGTTATCTGTTAAACTCATTTTGCCCAGGGTACTTCCAACCCTTAGGGACCTCATTCCTTTCCTTGGCTCTCTCTACTCCTGCCTCCAAGATCCCAAGAAGAAGGAGTGAGTGTGTGTATGTGTGTGTATGTGTGTGCGCACACCCACAGGGTGCTCATATTCTCTTAGTTATGCGGGGGGGGGGGGCGGGGAGAAGGGTAGCAGTCAAGGACCTACGGCTATAACTAGCTTGGGGTTCCCATGGCCAGCAAAAATGGACAAGGGACCAGTTTCTACCTCCAGCCTCAAAACAATTTAAGGCACAATCAGTTGTTCTAATAGGGGCCTCAGGACAGGAAGAAAAGTAGGTAAGATGGAAAAAGGATAAATAATTACAATCCTAGCCTTCTCTTCCCCTCATTCTTCCCCCAGAACCTTCTCTTCCCCTTTCAGATTTCAGCTACTTATTTGCTCTCATTTCCAGCATCCTTGGACACAGTATGCACTCAATGTTTTTTACACTGAGTCAAGCTGAATCTGGTATGCTGTCTGGATAAATTTTAAGGTGAAGAAGCACAAAGTGGGAACGTGGACATTCCCCAAATCCTGGGCTAGATTCTCTTACAAAACTGATTGCTGGGGAACAGAGACCTTAGAGCAGTGGTTCTCAGACAGCGCATCAGAATTGCCTGGAGGGCTGGTTAAAACTCAGATTACTGGGCTCTATTGCCAGAGTTTCTGATTCAGTTGGCCTGGGATGGGGACTGAGAATTTGCATTCTAACAGGTTCCCTGGTGATGCTGAGCCTGCTACTAATCCTAGGAGCACCAGTGCATGCTGAGAACCACTATCTTAGGGAACCACAGCCCCAGTGCTCACCATGGGCACCGGGTTGATTTCAACTTTATATAATTTAGGAGGAAGAAACAGGTGAGAACTGGGAACACGTGACTCCTGCTCAGCCCTCCACCCCAACGTGTACAAGGATCTAAGAGAGATAGGGCAAAGGCGAGCAGAAATCGGTCCCAGACTGATTATCCGTTCTATCTCTTTTTAAATAGTCCTTTGACTCCATCCTTATTGAAAGTCACTTCCCAAAAACATGTTTTGCAGCAGCAACGGAGCACTAGGAATTTCCTGTGGCGAGGCAGCGCCAGCGTGGGGAGGGGAGAGGCAGTGCTGAGCGAGCGCCTTCCCTTGGCTCGGGCAGGGCCACGTGCCCCACCCCCTCGCTTGCACATGTCTCTGCCGCCACCGCCGCAGCAGCCGGGCTGTTTATGAGCGAGTTGTTGTGGTAGAAATGGAGCAGGCTGCACATGCCCAGGCCATGTGACCCTGGCAGCCCGCGTGAGCCTCGAGCCGGCACGAACACACTGGGCCCTGTCCTCAGCCGGCCGGAGAAACAGGAGGAAAGATGGGGAAGGGGTGAAAGGGCACTGGGCTCCCTTCTCCTTGTCTCTTGTCTCTTTATCCTGCTGCTGTCTCCTTTTGTCTCTTCCAGCCACCAGGGGAGCAAACACCCAGGAAAGAAACATGGTTTCCGTAGGCATATTCTCCTCCCAGGCAGCCCCTTGGCATTTACACAACCCAGAGCCCTAGGCCCGGAATGAACAAAGGGCCTCCCCAAGCCAAGAGCACAGAATGGTCTGCCCAGCCCTCCTGTTGATGTCTAATGTCAGCCGGGAACCAAGACTTGGTTTCCCTGCAGCCTGGGCTCCCCAAATCAGGCTGCCTGGTCCCCTCTTTCTAGGAAAGAGGATGGCACACAGAGGTGCAGCAAGTGTCCATTCCAGGATTAGAAGAAGGAGCATTCAGGGATTTGTGGGGTCAGGGACATGAAGCAAGGGTTCTTTCTGCATCAGTGGTTTGTGGGATTAGTGGATGGGAAGGAGAAAGTCCCTCCATGATTGGGGATAGGGAGGAGCTGATGGGGCGGGGGTGGGGGTGCTAGGGGGAGATCTGGAAGAACTTCCCACTAACTCCAATCCAGCTGGAGAACAAACACAGTGAGAAAGACAAGTTCAGCCTCCCTCCCTCATGGAAGTGTCCCCTCCCATCTGCCTGGCCCTCCCAGCCCCATAGAGTCCTTCTCTCAGCACGCTAACCCCAGACCCCTACTTCCAGCCCTCTGCTCCAGCCTCTGCTCCAGCCCCCCGCCCGTGACCCCGTTTCTGAGCAGCAGTGCCTCTTGCTGGGATGTGAGACTGTGCTGGAGTCAGGCGGACAGTAGGTTAGCAGGAACAAGCAAATGAAATGAGCACGACCCACATTTCCTCATCGCACCAAAACTTCGCAGATCCTGCATTGCAGAGCTGGCGCTTTTTTTTTTTTTTTTTAAATCTCTGCTGGGCCCCTACACACGTCTGCATTTTTGCAACCAGCACAGATTTTTTTTCAGGGTGCAAACTGCGCATTCTAATGAGCCAAAGCTCCTTCCTGCAGCATTGAAATCTCTTTGGTAAATTGTTTTTCCTCCCCCCACCCCCAGTTTAGAAGAAGGGGAGGGATCTCAAATTTGTAAAGTCCCATCCTTTCTCTCTCCTTCCCCTGCCTCCCTCCCCCAAGATACTGCAGTCTTTCCAGCCCAACTAACAGCTGCAGACCAGAGGAGAGGGATGGGAGGAGGGAAAATGAGCCTTTTTCCTTCTTTCCACACAGGCTGAGCTGGCGGGGCGGGGGTTGCTTTTTTTTCCTGGGCAGCCCATTGCACCCCCCTTTCCCTCCCCATTCCAGCCAGTGTTTATGTAAGCCTCCCAGAAGCTACACACGGCCCCTAATGCCTGACCAGACCGATGCTCCTCTGAAGTCCATCCTGCTCACGAGGACTGTCATGAGCCTCTGGCATCCCCAGGCAGTTGCATGGAGATCTGCAGAGGGCCAAGGAATGGGGAGACGCTGGATAAAGAGAGGGTTTGAGATAGAGCTTGAGGTAGAGATGGAGGCAGGTACACAG
Source organism: Equus asinus (assembly GCF_041296235.1). NCBI lineage: Eukaryota > Metazoa > Chordata > Mammalia > Perissodactyla > Equidae > Equus > Equus asinus. The sequence continues at coordinate 39,840,332 of NC_091802.1, read as the reverse complement.
TCACCTCCCCCCCTCTACACACACCCCACACACATTCCCCTGCATCTCAGTCCTAGAGAGGCTCAAGGAGGGCCAATGGGCAGGTGCAGGGACCTGGAAGGTGACATCACCAGTGGGCTCCAGCAGCAGCAAAGCATAGGTTGAACAGGATGGCCTTGGCATAGCATGTGCTGGATGCTACCCCATCCCCAACCCATGGCAGAAAGAGGGCCATCTGGGGCTTAGTCTTCCACTGCCAAGGACAGTCCATGTCACCACCCAGATCCTGTGATGTGAGTGGGAGCCTGGGCTCTGACAGGAGGACCCTCCTTTGGGCTCCTTCCCCAAAGCATCTGCTAAAGCAAGATTGGCCCAGGATAATGGATGGCTTTCGGAGGGCTGTTTTTGGAGGTGCCCATTGTTCAAGCAGGTGAATGGGGAAGCAGGATGTTGCTTCCTTAGGGCTTTTTACACAACTTCTGTCTGTCCTTGGTGGCCTTCCACACTCTCACTGAACCAATCCTTTCTTAATACAGCTCCTGGAAGGAAGGAAGTACCATAGCTCTTTAAAAGGCCTGGACCCACCTCCCCCTCTCCCCTCATCACCATCTGCAGATCCCAAAGTCAGGGGGTCTGGCAGAGAGGAGAATTCAGATGCCTGCTTCAGTTCTCACCTCTGTAGCAGTCTATGTGGAAGTTTGTGTTGCATCCTATTCTCGCCCCCTTCCACATTTACAATCAGCAGAGGGGAATGTAAGATGGAGAGAGAGGGAGGAGTTTAAGGGAAGAGAAAATGTGGTTAGAGTTAAAAGAGAGGGTCTGAGAAGCTGAGGTCCTTGTGGGGGCAGGAGCAATGGGTGCTTCAAGCTTCTCTTCTTGGTGACACATCTCACTTCCAAGTACCATCATTGTTTAGGAAACACCAAGATAAGCTTGCTGCTCAGGCATTCTGCCTGGAATAATCATTCTCTCCAGGAAGGGCAACCTTGCTAGTAGAAAGAGTTTTATCCTCAGGCCTGGGGTTGAATTCCCAACATTGCCATTTTCATTGTCCGGTTGATAGTAGATGTTCCAATAGACAGCTGGGGAAGCTTTACCCCTTCCAATAATCTCCATCAACTCCAGCATTCTTTGATGTGAAATCTTCTCAATTTTAAGTAAAATGCTGTGCAAATACAGCTTCAAGACAAATTGCCTAGTCTCTAGCATCCTGAGCAAGTTAATAAACATCTCTGAGTCTCAGATTCCCTCTCTCTAAAATAAGAGTGAGACCTGCAACATAGGATTGTTGTGCATATTCAGTGAGATAATATGTGTAATGCAGTTAGCACAGTGCCTGGCATACAGCTGGTACTTAATACATATTTATTATTTCCTTTCCTTGGAAAAAGGAGTAGTGAGAAAGATAGAATCTGAGGCAAAACACATCCATGGAACTCAGCCTGGATAATGCCTCACCCTCTTTTTATCCGTCTCCCCCAAAGAACAAATTTGCTCAGACTTTGACCCTCCCCAAGACATCAAGGCTCTGGGTGGGTTAGGGGAAGCTAGCTGATCTTTTAGAGAATAGGAAAAGAATCTAGGAGGGCAGTGAATGAGTCTCTCCCAGGCACAGTGAATGAATCTCTCCCAGTTCCCTGATTCTGGGGCATCCCCAGGGTTTCTGTCCCAGGTTTGCAACATCTGGGCAGGCAGGTTATTCCCCTGGGCAATGGGTCACTTGGTGAGAAAGGAGGGGAAAAGGAAGGTACCTACTGACCTGGTTTCCAGCAAGGACCCACCCTCAGTCAATCAGTCAGTCAAGCAGTCAGCCCAAGATCTAGGCCACCCAGGATTTGCACAGGGCGTTGCCCTGTTACCCAGAACAACCTACTGACAGGAGAATAGATCTTGGATCAAACACACACATTCACACACACTCACATCATTCACACACACTCACAAGTGCAATCTCTCACTCACAATCATGAGATCACACACACACTCTGGCAAGAGCTTAGAGCTCTCACTCCCTTTCCTCCCTCTACTCTATCTCTGCTGTCCTCACCAGTCCAAAGAAATTCAGGAGAATTAAAGACATTTAGAAATACATGTGCGTGTGCACACGCGCACACACACACACAGAGGATCCAACCTGGCCCTAAATGGTGAATCCCAAGAATCCCAGACTCTGAGGAATCTGAGTAGAAGTGTGTGCAGCATGGAGCCAAGGCTGTTCCTTGGTGTGTTAGGTCTTGGATATGCATCCGTTCCACACAGTTCCAATCTGAGCACTGTTTATTACGGGTCCTGTTCCTTCTTGGTCTGAATCTGGATATGGGAAGAATGATTGTGTGTGTGTGTGTGTGTGTGTGTGTGTGTGTTTGTAGAAGTGAACTGGAATGTCCAGCTGGCAGGAGGGGTGGGAGGCTGTATTGAGATGCACCTGTTGTCTTAAGATCTAGGTTGAAGTCAAAGAGAGGCCAAAGCTAGATTCTACTCCAGGTCCCCAAGGGCCAGACAACCCAGCCTTTCTCCCTCCCTTTGGTGGCTCTGGGTTCCATAGTCTCTGGCCTTGTGCTAGCAGCTGTTGGCAAAGAAAGGAGCAGGGTGGATAGACTAGAAGTATCTGGTGCCAAGGGAGAGTCCCGCCTCTTCATTATTCTGTATCCTTCTCTCCAGTTGTAAAAGGAAGATCCCAAAGTTACTTCTTTGTCAGGGAGAAGAGGAGGAGCTCTATAAGAAGTGCAGAGGAAGGAGGCAGGGGAGGTAACCCCCCTCCCCTCCCCTGCCTCCTTCCTCCCAGCCTCCGCCTTCATACCTCACACAGACTGCAAAACAACCCAGCTTCTTGCCAAGAGTTAGGCTGACTGAATTTCAGCTCTCACTGCTTCTGCTTCCTCCTCCCTCTCACTGGCTGCAAAGTCAGGGAGGGAGTTTTGACCCCTGGCCCTCCCCCTTTAGGGATAAACACCAGCAAGTAGAACAGGGGGTGGACAGGGTCACCACGGCAGCAAAGAAAGCTTTGGGCTTTGGGGAGGATCCAGGGCGACAAAACAGAGGTACCAGTGGTAGTTCTGGGGCTGGGGGGAGTGAGAGGTTGTGCCGATGGCCCTGACTTTGAGTCCAGCTCTGGCAGATCCCTGGGCTCTGGCCCAGGCTCTGATGGAGAATCAGGAAGGGCGCAGAGAGCACGCAGCGCCGGACATGGCAGTTCACCTCCCAGCTTTCACTCCAGAGCCCAGTGGGAGGAGGGAGAGGGGGTGGAGGCTGAGTTCAGAACCAAGTTTTCCTCAAAAGCCTCTTTCCTTGTTTGTCCTAGCCCCTCCCAGTTCCTCCCACGCTCTGCTGCAGCTTCCCAGCACTGACCCAAAGGGCCCAGGCAGGCCAGGGAAGAGCCCACTGCCCTCTCTCTCCAACTTTTCTTGGGGGCAGGGGAACAAAGCTAAAGCCCAGGCCATTCTATGGAGCCTGTCTTCTGCCAGGAGTCAGAGGGTCAGTGGTCAGGCCAGCTGCCCAGCTGCCTCCCCTTCAGTCAGCCTCACTGTCCTCTCAGCTTCCTCACTTTCTCACTGCCCAGATTTCTCCTTCCTTGGTGCCCACACTCCTCCTTTTCTCTACCTCTTTAGTAGCTGTCATGTTTCGAGGCATCCATCAGTGCTGACCCAGGTCTGTGAACAAGTGGAGAAGGGCTCCCAGTGTGTGTGTGTTGGGAGGATACCCTCCCTAGAAGCACTGGGACTGAGGAGGAATTAGCAAGAAGCAGCAGGTGGCTCAGGCTCACTTGGCTGCTTGAAGAAGAGGCTCCCATCTCTCTCCACAACTCAAATCCTCAAACAGGGTAGACCTCTACTTGAGACCTGTTTCTGCCAATGGGGCAATCGCTGCTCTGAAGGGAGATGCTAGCTATTTCTAACCCCTGTTCAGTGTTTCATGCGCACATCTGCCCATCTCCCTGATGTTTAGGGTGGGCAGGTGAAACTAGCAATGGATGTCTGACCTTGGGCCAGTCACTAATAAGCCTCATTTTCCCCAGTATAGTTACATGCTACCCTCAAGCCCTAGGGGTAGGGGAGTGGGGGTGTTACTCTTCCCCCAAGCCCCTGCCTCACCTCAGGCCACACTACTTTAGGACCTCAAAGCACTTTCACCATAAAGTTCCCCTCCCTTATCCTTTTTATTTCCCAGACAAAGGGAAATGACTCACCCCAAAGTCACCTCGAGTGGGTGGGGTGGTGTCATACGAGCAAACAGGGAGTCCCTAGGGACATCCTCACCCCCATGGAAATTCCTTTCCCTAGGGGTATTCTCCCTAAGGGGAGTAGAAGGGAAAAGGGGTCACGTTTCCTTTTGGTCTTAGGACTTGGCCCTGCAGCAGAAGTTCAGCTTAAGCTCCTGACTCCGGGGTTATCTCCCTCCTCTACTTGTCGTCTCTCCCCGTGTCACCAGTAACCTCACGGCGAGGGCAGTCCTGCAATCACGTGAAGCCCTCACGTTTGCAAGGTTTGCAGAAAGAGCCTGTTAGCTTTGATCTCCCAGGGAGCAGACACGCTTGCCAGTCCCTGCCCAGGAATTCACATGCCTCTGCCATACAGGCTTTCCGAACACGCCACCCTCACTCTTCAGCGCACCCCGCCGTGCTCTAAGCTCCTCCCCGGTCCCAGCAAGAGTTTTTGCAAGGCAAAAAGGGGGGGAAATATACGCAATCCGCCCACTTTGTCCGTGGACTACAAATCCCGACAGCCTTAGCGCTACGCAGGCGCACGGAGCTCAACGTGCCTACTGTTGGAAAAGTGTGTCACTGGGGCACGAGGCGCTCCCTGGGATCACATGGTACCTGCTCCAGTGCCGCGTGCGGCCCGGGAACCCTGGGTTGCTGGCGCCTGCGCAGAGCCCTCTGTCCCAGGGAAAAAGGCTGGGGCAAAAGGCGGCTGAGATTGGCAGAGTGAAATATTGCTGCCGAGGCAACGTAGCAGAGCACACGTCTCGCTTCTTTGCGCCTGGGTGCCCCGTTTCTCCCCATCACCTACTTACTTCCTGACTGCAACCTCTCTCCCTTTGGAACTTTTGCACCGGGAGCTCCAGATTCGCTACCCTGCAGCGCTGCGGAGCCGTCAGGCAGTGGCACCCCGTGCACTGCAGAGACCTGACCCTCCTTGCTACCTTCTAGCCAGAAGTACTGCAGGCTGATCCCCCTCGCCCCTCCTCCCCCATACTCTCTGCTCTTCCCATGCAAAGCAGACCTCCGTTGCCTCAGCGTCCTACCCTTCTGCAGGGCTGCAGTTCGGCCACCCCAAGACCTTGCTGCAGGGTGCCTCGGATCCCGATCGTGAGCCGCGGGGTCCACTCCCCGCCCTCAGCCAGTGCCCAGGGGGCGACGGCGGCAATTGCAACCTCCAGTTTGTGTCAAGGTCCAGTTTGAATGACTGCTCTCACCTGGTGAAGACATGACGACCCTGGACTCCAACAACAACACAGGTACTGAGGTTCCTTTACCCTCATCCTTTCTCTGTCACTGTCTCCTCACTTCCATCTGTGCCCTAGGACAACGGGAACTTTGTAAGGGACTGGGGACTCCCTCGGCCCGGGGATTTGCTAGCGCGCTGAGGGGCCTTAGGCTGGGAGTTCCAGAGCAGGCTATTTGGCCTGGGAATGCGCCCACAGGCGCCCCACCACCGCCTCGGGGTCCCAACGCTCCCTTGAGCCTGAAGGACTCGGATCACGGGCAGGAGGAAATGGAGAGCGGGTACGGGTGGTGAGGAACCGTTGAGAGGGACTGGGAGCTTTGGAGCAGTGCCCTGAGACGCCCCCATCTGTCCACCTCCTGCAGCTGTGGCCTGCCTGGCCTTCTCGGAAAGAGACCCCCTCCTTCCTCTCTTCCTCTTCCCCTAGTTCCCGCAGGCTCAAGGGAACCTGAGAAGGAGTGGGGCGATCGGGGCTCCTGGCAGGAGGGGCTGGGGGAATGGGTCGGATCTCACTGGGGAATCCTCAGTGACAGTAGAGAGCGGCACTTGAGGAGCCGGGAGAGTGGTGCTCGGCCCCAGGGAGGACACCCACAGCTCCCGGGTGGCCCGGAGGGCTCACATGGCTGCGGAGCCGGGCCCACGTGCTGCGTTTGTTTTCATTCAGCAGAAGCCGTGGCCGCCACCTCATTGGTCGTTGCCTCCCGGCCCCGTTACATAATGAGCTCCGCCCCTCCGGTCGCCCCGGCAACGCGTGTTCCATTCTCTCCTCCCCTCGGAAGTCCAGGCCCAGCTCGCTTTCGGGGCTCACCGGACAACCCCGACGCCGGGGAGGGGCGGGTCAGGGGCGGGCCTGCGGCTCCTGATTGACGGGAAATGGAGAGGGCGGGGCCTCGAGTTCCGGGGTTCCTCGTTGGGGAGCCACGTGCAAAAGGCACACGTGGAGCGGCGACGTGAGGCCGGCTGAGGGCCCAGCTCCCGCCCCGCCCCGCCGAGATCTGGGTGAAGCTGAGCTGACTCACCGCCCCCGCCTGCCTCCTTTTCCTGTCCGCCTGCCCGGCCCCCCCTCCTCTCTGTCACCCAAGCAGAGCGGAGTAAGATGGAGCTATCCCTGACCTCTCCTGGCCTCATGTTTACACTCCTCAAAGGGATCTCAGATGTAGCCACCCTTCTCCTCACTCTTTTCTTCTTCACTCCCTTAGCACCTAGTTCACTGTACTGCCTTTACACTCAGCTTCTCCACATTCCAAACTCTTTCTGTTCCCCAAGCATCACTTTTCTTAGTCCTGCAAACACTCTTCTCCTACTCCTACCAAACAAACAGCAGTCTGCCCCCTAAGGAGGCAAACAACTACATCCCAGAACATCGCTAAAAAGATCTCGTCTCTTTCATGGTTTTTGTTTTTTCACAGAAAGGAAAACTGAGACTCCTAGAAGGGAATTGATTTCCTCTAGGTTACAAATCAAGTTGGTGGTGACAGATCTAAATCTAGAACTAGACTCTTTTGAGCATCCTCTCATTTCCAGGTTGGAAATCTCTTCGGAGGAAGGTCTTACTCCCCTTTTGGGGCTGGGTGAAGTAGGTCAAGTTCATTCACAGACAAATAAATACCCCATCCCCCACCTCAGCCCTGAAACTGCAGGAGCTGATCTGTTGTGCAACTCTTTACAGGGAGCTGGGTTCACCCTGACCAACCTTGAGCTATTTTAGGGCTGCCCTGCCCAGCTTAGTGTGTGTCAGTGGGTGAGCAAGACATGTGCCTCTGGCGACACGGTGACATGGCCTGTATCAGCTCACACGTGTCCTGGGATCCTCCCTTCTCCCTCTCTGCTAGGTGCTTGGCAAGGGTGTGGCAGGCAGGTCACCTTTGTCTCCTGCTAATACCATGGGAACACGGCCACCTAGTTGGCAATGTAACCAGAAGGCCAAAGTCCCTGAGTGGCCAGAAAGCCAAGGTCATTGTCACCAGGCTGAGAGATCTGGAAGGGGGAATTCCAAAGCCTTAGGCTGAACAATTTGTTCTTCACTTCCACTTCTTGCAACTTGACTGCTAAGTCCTTCCTGGACTCAGAGGTAGAATCCACTCTGACTCATATTCTTGGAGGCCAGGTTCAGTACCTTCAGTTTTCCAGTTTTGGGCGAATGTGACTGTTTCACTCTTATAAGACCTCCACTCTCCTCACTGTTGGCTGGCTGCCCCTCCATGGTCTCATCCCTGGAATGGTCTTTGTGTTAAAATCGGCAGCTGTTTTTTTGGGAAGCCTGGGCATTATGAATGCATTTCAGCTGCTTATCCCATCCCCTGGTCTGCTGCTGGCAACTTAATTCATTAGCTGTGGTCAGTATTCCCCAGGAAGGCACCCAGGGCAGGGGGCACATATGTGAGATGCCCACAGGGGTCATCCTCTACGGAACTACCACACATCTAAGGCAGAAGCTGAATGTACCCTGCAAAGGGTCGTGGGTGTTGCTTGGCCGTGCTATGTCTAGTATGTGTTGGGGAGTTGCTTACTGTCGCTCTTCTGGGGACCCCAAGATTAGGGGTTCCACATGGTTAACTTCTGAGTGTCCAGCAGTGTTTGGGGGAGGCAAGTGGGGAGTGAGCAGGGTGGTGTCCTAGGACCACAGATATATGGCAGCTGACACCACCTTCTCTTGTGTTCTCTTGCCAGGTGGTGTCATCACCTACATTGGCTCTAGTGGCTCCTCCCCAAGCCGCACCAGCCCCGAGTCCCTCTACAGTGACAGCTCGAATGGCAGCTTCCAGTCCCTGACCCAAGGCTGCCCCGCCTACTTCCCACCGTCACCCACTGGCTCCCTCACGCAGGACCCAGGCCGCTCCTTTGGGAGCATTCCACCCAGCTTGAGTGATGATGGCTCCCCTTCTTCATCTTCCTCATCGTCGTCTTCCTCCTCCTCCTCCTTCTATAATGGGAGCCCCCCAGGGGGTCTACAAGTAGCCCTGGAAGACAGCAGCCGAGTATCCCCCAGCAAGAGCACCAGCAACATCACCAGTGAGTAAATTTCCAGGTGAATTAGGGGAAGGGAAGGTGGCCAGGCTTAGATTGGGAGTTGGGGTTCATGTGACACAGCTATTCCCAGGGCCCACCTTGGCCTCAGGTGTTTCTCCTAGAGTTGTACCAGCCTCTGTCCATCCCAGTCTGGTCCTTCGAGTGCCCCCTAGATACTGGAGCTCCTCTTCAGCTTTTCCCCCAGAATCTCCAGCCCAGAAGACCCCCATCTCTGGCCACTTGGACAGCCCTCCTGCTCACCCGCTGCCCCTCTTCCCACAGAGCTGAATGGCATGGTGCTACTGTGTAAAGTGTGTGGGGACGTTGCCTCGGGCTTCCACTATGGTGTGCATGCCTGTGAGGGCTGCAAGGTGAGGCCGGTTACGGGTAAGGTCAGGGGCAGGCAACCTCCTCCCACAGGACACATAGGCTTTGCCTAGACGGAGATGCTCACTTGCTGCTCCTGCCCTCCAGGGCTTTTTCCGTCGGAGCATCCAGCAGAACATCCAGTACAAAAGGTGTCTAAAAAATGAGAACTGCTCCATCGTCCGCATCAATCGAAACCGCTGCCAGCAGTGTCGCTTCAAGAAGTGTCTCTCCGTGGGCATGTCTCGAGATGGTGAGGCGACACTGTCATCCCACACACCCTCTCCCTTCCTTCCACCCAAAGTTTCTGAATTAATCCCTCCCTTAAAAAAAAAAGTCCCAAATGGAGATACATCGTACTGTGAGTCTCATCTGCATAGGGCATGCCCATATTTCATCCTCTTGGGTAAAGACACACTTCTTGCCCATTAGTGCCTCAGGTTACCTCCTACTGCAATCCCTACTTGGAAAACCCCCTCAATGGGTGTGACCTTGCTGGTTTAGTTCTGATGTGGAACCCCCAGCCTTCAGGGTCTCGCTCTTTCAGGAGGAAGGAAGGAAGAGAAGCATGTGAGTGTGTATGAGAACTTCCTGACACTGCTCTCATCCTGTCACAGCTGTGCGTTTTGGGCGCATCCCCAAACGAGAGAAGCAGCGGATGCTTGCTGAGATGCAGAGTGCCATGAACCTGGCCAACAACCAGCTGAGCAGCCAGTGCCCGCTGGAGATCTCGCCCACCCAGCACCCGACCCCAGGCCCCATGGGCCCCTCCCCACCGCCAGCTCCAGCCCCCTCACCCCTAGTGGGCTTCTCCCAGTTCCCACAACAGCTGACGCCTCCCCGGTCCCCAAGTCCGGAGCCCACAGTGGAGGATGTGATATCCCAGGTGGCCCGGGCTCACCGAGAGATCTTCACCTATGCCCATGACAAGCTGGGCACCTCACCTGGCAACTTCAATGCCAACCGTGCATCAGGCAGCCCTCCGGCCACCATCCCACATCACTGGGAAAGTCAGGGCTGCCCAACTGTCCCCAATGACAACAACATCATGGCTGCCCAGCGTCATAATGAGGCCCTGAATGGTTTACACCAGGCTCCCTCCTCCTACCCTCCCACCTGGCCCCCTGGCCCTGTCCACCACAGCTGCCACCAGCCCAACAGCAATGGGCACCGTCTATGTCCCACCCACGTGTACCCGGCCCCAGAAGACGAAGCACCTGCCAACGGTCCACGGCAGGGCAACTCCAAGAATGTTCTGCTGGTGAGGGCACTGGACTGAGGGGGCAGGGGGCCTGGAAGACTGGATTTAGCACAGGGCAGCTGGGTGTGCCTGGAGGCTAAGTGCAGAATATTCTCTTCCCAGGGGAGGATGCTCAGCCTTGCAGTCAGGGCCCTGCCTGGGAATCCCTGATCTCCACCTGGCACCTGATTGCTACTTTACCTGAAAGCCCAATTCTCCAGGGCCAGGGCCCCTAACCCAGGAAGAATCTGGGGACCAGCCATGCTGGGGGAGCCCATTTGAGCCAGCCTGGTGATATTTCCCTCCCCAAATCCTTCTCTCCTCCAGGCATGTCCCATGAACATGTACCCACACGGACGCAGTGGGCGAACCGTGCAAGAGATCTGGGAGGATTTCTCCATGAGCTTCACTCCCGCTGTGCGGGAGGTGGTGGAGTTTGCCAAGCACATCCCTGGCTTCCGTGATCTTTCTCAGCATGACCAGGTCACCCTGCTTAAGGCTGGCACCTTTGAGGTGAGTTACCCTTTGTGCTCCTTGCTCTTGACTTTGGGAAGGATCCAGCAGAAAGGCTTGCTGTCTGGGGTAGGCATGGGTTCTGAGAGGGTTTGGAACCCCAGTATCTTTGTCCTTACAAACTGACTGAGGAAGGAGGGGGCAGGATCCCTCCCATTTCTGCCTCAGGATGGCTAGGACTTCTGTCATCTCAGCTGGGGTCTAATCACATCCCATTACCTTAAAATAACACCTTAGGGTACACTGCTACCCCCATCTAGGCATGAGCAGATTCACTTCGGTGAAGTGCCTTGCCCAAGGCCACAGGCAGTGACAAAGTTGAGACTCAGATTCAGGCCTGCTGGACACTGAAGCCAGTGGGATGTTCCCCATCCTTCCACCTGGGCCCCCCCATTGCCCATTCAGAAACTACCCCATTCTTTTCTGAGAAATCTAAGGCAGCATCAGCAGACCTCTCCAAAAACTTTAGGGGCAATGTGGCAAGTGCTCCTCCCACCCCACCCTGGATAACTGTCCCCCCTTTAGGTGCTGATGGTGCGCTTCGCATCGCTGTTCAACGTGAAGGACCAGACAGTGATGTTCCTGAGCCGCACCACATACAGCCTGCAGGAGCTCGGCGCCATGGGCATGGGAGACCTGCTCAACGCCATGTTCGACTTCAGCGAGAAGCTCAACTCCCTGGCGCTTACCGAGGAGGAGCTGGGCCTCTTCACCGCGGTGGTGCTTGTCTCTGCAGGTAGGTCAAGCTCTCGCCTGAGCCTGACCCGGGGGAGGAGGCGGACGCAGTTCAATTCAACACACCTTTTATGGAGTACCTACTCTATGCCAGGCTCTGCACCGGGCACTGGGGATACAGACATGATTCAGACACAGTCTAGCTTGGGAGACAGACTCATGCCCGACTAATTATAAAACAGTGAGATAAGTGTCACAGTAGAAGCATGAACCAAGGGCTTTGGAAACACAGACAACTATTTCTGCCTGGGGGAGCTGGGGAAGGAGGTGATACTTGAGTGGGGCCTCAAAGGACAAGTAAGATATTGCCAGGCAAAGAGAGGGGGAAGGGCATCCCAGGCAGAGGGAACTACGGAGCAAAGAGCAAGGGAGCCTGGACATGTTTGGCCTCTTCAGGGAAGGAGAGTGGCCTGGTGGGGTGGGAGGTGACCAGCCCTGCTGAGCCCATGCTCCCAGTGCTCAGACACCTCCTGCTCTCGGGGCAGAGGCCTGGGAGAAGGAGTCGTGCTCCCCGCCTCCTCCTTCCCCGTCAGCCCTCTCAGGGGCTTCCCCGGGAGAGGCTGCATTGCCCGCCACGTCCTCACAGACCTCCGGTTCCTCGTCAGAGGAGCTCAGGGAGCCTGCCTCACTGCTGTCGTCTTCCCCACAGACCGCTCGGGCATGGAGAATTCCGCTTCGGTGGAGCAGCTCCAGGAGACGCTGCTGCGGGCTCTTCGGGCTCTGGTGCTGAAGAACCGGCCCTCGGAGACTTCCCGCTTCACCAAGCTGCTGCTCAAGCTGCCGGACCTGCGGACCCTGAACAACATGCATTCCGAGAAGCTGCTGTCCTTCCGGGTGGACGCCCAGTGACCCGCCCGGCCGGCCTTCTGCCGCTGCCCCCTTGTACAGAATCGAACTCTGCACTTCTCTCTCCTTTACGAGACGAAAAGGAAAAGCAAACCAGAATCTTATTTATATTGTTATAAAATATTCCAAGATGAGCCTCTGGCCCCCCGAGCCTTCTTGTAAATACCTGCCTCCCTCCCCCATCACTGAACCTCCCTGTCCTCCCCTATTTAAACCACTCTCTCCCCCCCTCATTCTCTAGCCCCCCGATTTGTTCTATTCCTGTCTCAAATCCAATAGTTCACAGCTGAGCTGGCTTCTGTGGTGTGTGCTCGTTTGGGGGCTGGGGTGGAAATACTGCCAAGGCTGGGGGCACACCTCTCCATCTGGTCAGTTTGTGGGATGGATACTCTGCCAGCAGATGGGAGGATACAGGGAAACATCACGCAAGTCTAAGGGGGGGCTGCCCAAGGGGGTTATTTTCATCATATATTTATTACATAAATATATAGTAAAATAGACGAGCAACAATTACCATAAAAATATCTTTCTTTAAAATCCTGACCCAAAACACAACGGGGTGAAAAATCGCACATAACAGACATACTGATTGTCAACGTGGGGCAGGAGTAGGAGCCCCTCCAAGTCACCCCTACCGGCCCCACCCCTCCCTGGGGAAGGGACCTACCTCCTTCCCTGTTTCTGGCCACGACCCCCCTCCCTCCACCCCAGCACCAGCTTCTCATACATTCAGTAGCGCCTCCAGGGAAGTGTCCTCCTCCCCCCACCCAGGAGTTCCCAGGGCAGGAATTACTGTCCCCCTTATGGACGGTGTCTATGTCACATGCCCTGCCCTCTCCCAGCCCTGTAGACCCGCCACCAGGGGAAGGGGTAGGGGCTCCTCTACCCCCACCCTCCCCAAGTCTGAGCAGGGAGGAGGCTGGATGAGGTATGTGTGTTATGAGTGATGGGAGGGGGAATACTGAGATGGAGAGGCGGGTGGTGGGGGCGGGGTAGTGGTCATGGCTCTGGCACCCCCTTGTCCTGGCCTGGCCCCCTCATCCTATTCCCAGCAGCCCCTCCCCCCACCAATACTGCACCTGCTGCCCCACCCTGCCTGCCCTAGTGCCCCGGGCCAATACTGGGGGAGGCATGCTAAGCACCCACATCAAGGCCATCCCCCTCATTAGCACCAATGGCCCCCAGGAGAGGGCCCTGTCCCTCACTTCCAAAGCAGGGACTGGGACAGCTGCCTCTCTAGAGCAGGTGCGTGGCGCTCCTGAGTCCCCCTGGCTCCTCCCCCACCACGTGTACTTGCTCACACATTCACGCAGAGAAATGCACACATACACTCCAGATCACCGAGAGTAGAGGGGGAGGGGTCAGGGTTCAGAGTGGGGGATCACAGCTCATAAGATTGGGGAAGGGCGGGGGGATTTCCAAGTGCCTGTAAGAGGCCAAGCCTCTTTAAGGCCTTTTCTCCACCATGTCCATGGCTGAGAATGGGGATGGAGGGGGAGACGTGGGGATGGAGGGATGGGGGAGACAGCAGACAGGTCAGGAATTCCACTGGGCCCCCAGGGGCAGAAGGAGGGTACAAGAGGGCTTACCCATGGGACTGGAGTAATACAGGAATCAGTACCCCAGGAGAGAGAGAGAGCATAGAGACAGACAAAGATAGCACGGGCAGCCCACGAGCCCAAGAGGGGTGGGGCAGGCACATGCACAGGTGACAGCAGATGCTCTTCCAGGACCTCCCCCCATGTTGGAACACCTGAACAGTGGGGGAAAGACATGCCCAGATGGGCAGCATAGCATTGCCTTCCCGTGTGTGTGTGTGTGTGCGTGTGTGTGTGTGTGTGCATGTGCGTGCACACGCGTGCATGTGTGTAGGGGGCTGTGGCAGGCTGAGGGCCAGGGTGGGGTGGCAGGTTCCCCACTGCTTAAGACATTTTTGCCCCAATAGTGCAAAGCGCAGGAAGCCCTGGCACCCTCCCCCCCCGCCCCCTGCCCCATTCCCCATGGCTTCCGGGGGCATCTATGTCCACCCATCCATCCCTGCCGACATGCAGCCCTGAGCCCAGGGCCCTCTGGTCTGCGCTGTCCCTTCCCACCTGTCCCTCCTCCACCCACAGGAGGGCCACCTCCTCTCTCCATCTCTCCCCTGTGGAGTGGGTGATAGCCAAAGGGAGGAGGAGGAGGGCAGCTCACCGAAGTACAGACCCACAGAGCACTCCTCACCAGGAGGGTGGGAGGTGGCTCAAGCCAAAGTCCCTGAATTAGAGAAAAAAAGAGGGGAAAGGGGTCCCGGGGCAGAAGGGCGGCTGGCCTAAAGAGCTTCAAAGAAAAGAGGAGCACCAACCGCCCCTTCCCCCGGGGCCCCAACTAAGTGCCATTTATCTAAGCACCCCCATTCTGGTGCCTGCCCACCCAGAGTCTGGGTTAGTGCAATGAGTGGGAGTGAGGAAAGAGGAGGGCAGAGGTTAGAGAGAGCCCAGAAGACAGATGGGAAACAGGGTCCTAAGGGGGCGGAGGCTCTGGAAGAGGCTCATGCACACCCCCCTCGCCCCCCAGTGCAGCAGCATCTGGATTGTAGCTAATACTGCAGGATGTGAAGAGGGCGGGAGCTTGAGCCACAGTTTTTCCTGTGTGGGTGCCAAGGTGCGGACGGAGTGGGGGGGACAGGGAGAGGCCCCTGGGGCTGGGCACCTGAAAGGGGAGCTGTGTGGGCAGCAGGGCAGGCTGGTGAGGGGCCAGCTGGCATCCAGCGTGAGAGGTAGATGGAACTCAGCGGGCACGAGTGGCAGAGAGCAGAGGAGTACTGGGGTGGGGGTGCCAAAGGGGCACAGAGGGAAGGGCAAGGCAAGAGGGGGTGGCCAGGACCCTGTGGTGTTAACTCACAGCTCTGATCGGCAGCCCTGCCCTTGGGGACCTGGTGTGGGGGGCAGTTCTCTCTGATTCGGGGGGAGGAGGGGCAGCTCTCAAAGTGCATGGGGGTGGTGGGGGGTCCTCCCCTCTGGCCAGCCTCAGTTAATAACTTAATATCATCTCTCTCTCTCTAGCAATTGCTCTTTTTTCTTTTTCTGTCTAGTTTTTCTTCATTTATCTTCTCCCCTTGCCTGGTTTCCAAAGTGCAGTTAGAATGACTATAATTTTTAACTTCCAGAGGAGGAGCCAAGCCAAGCCTTCGTTTGCACTCAGGCATCTAGGGGAGCAGAGAGGCTCTTAGCCTGGAGGGGGAACCTAGGCCAAGGAACTGGGCAGGGGCTCTCTCTTGTGTGTGTGTGTAGGGGGTGAGTTGAGGGTATCTTCCCCCACCCCACATTCCTCTGTCCCCTACGGTTAAGATGGCTTGTCCTCTCTTAGCTCTCCCTCCCTTGCCCTACCTTCTCAGAGGACACAGTCCCCCAGCCCCCAACACTGTCCTTTTCATAGCAAGTTCATTGGTTTGCCCTGTCCCAGGGCTGGAGGTTCTGAGGAGGGACGGGGCAGTGCAGGGGTGTGTGTGGGAGCTGAATCTGTCTGAGGATGAGAAGAAGGAGAGAAGAGGTGTGGGGGGTCTCCCTCAGCCCCCAGCTCCACCCCTTCTCTCCAGGCTCCTCCCCACCAGCTCCGCACACCCTCTGGCCGCCTGAGGCTTTAGACTTCCTGATCCTCAAAGACCTCGAGGAAGAGAGGGGGGAAGAGTTCGGTGGGGCACTCGACTTTCATGTGGAGGAAGCGGCTGGCGTGGCAGGCCCCGATCATGCGGAGGTCAGTCACCTTCATCAGCAGCTTGGGCCAGAAGTGCGGAATGTTGTGTTTGCGGTGGTTGACGTAGTGCTCGAACGCCAGCAGGTACGCCTCCTGACTCTTCTCGATCTTGTCCACACACAGCAGGCCCGAGCGGTCTGCGGGGAAAGAAGGAAGGGCGTGAGGGGGAGTGGGTGAAGGGAGCCCAAAGTGGAGAGGCTATAAGAGCAAGGGGAGAAAAATACACTCTTGGGTGGGTGTAGGATCAACCACAGGGCAGAGGGAGAGGACCAAAAGGATGGGTATAGAGGGATAAGAGGAGAGAGGGACAGAGGGACAGAGAAGTGGGCCTGGGTGATGGAGATGGCCAGGATGACAGAGGTAAGTTTGGGGGATAGAGGGGTAGGCACAGGGGTAGAGAAGCTGAGGAGCAGGAGAGACTGCAGGATTAAGGAAGGAGGAGAGTGACAGCCCTCCCAGCTAATCGGCAGGTACCTGTTGACATTAGCAGCACAGCCTGCAGCAGAGCCACTTCCGTGTCATCCAGGTTAAAGGCAGAGAGTGACTTGCCCAATTCAAAGATGGCGTCAGAGACTACGCCCAGGCCGCCATTCTTGAGCTGCTCCCGCTTGACAGCCATCTCCCCGCTCAGCGTCAGGGTGTCACTCTCGGGGTCATAGCGGACAGCTGCCCGCAGGGACATGATCTCCATGCAGCACCCCTTCAGGAGGATGATCTGGTCTTCGCAAGGCAGCTGCGGAGTGGCAGGGCCACAGGAACACTCAGCATACTCCTCACCATGAGCGTCCCCTATGAATGCCCTCTGGGAGCTGCTAGGCCACCCCTGGCCTCAGCCAGTAATATGTACTCTGAACAGCTAAACTTGTGCTGCCCTATTTCATTAAACCTCACAATTAAGCCTGTGAGTTAGGTCCCATCATTATCTCCATCCCCACTGCAAATGAGACTTGAGGTCCAGGGGAGTTGGGTAACATGGCCAAGGTTATACAGCTAATAAGGCAGCTGTCCCCAGAGTTAGTGCTCAAAGATGAGAAGAACTTTCAGGCTACCCAGAGTTGGGATGGCCACGTAGCCTTGATGGGAGAGGGGCTGGGAGGGCCCAGGAGGGGCTGGAGAGACTGCGTACTTGGCGGCTCCTGGTTCCTTAGGGATCAGGTAGCCCAGGGAGTGTGCCTGTGTGTGGGGGGGTACGTGTGTGCAAGTGCTGGGTGTGTGTTGACCTACAGGAATTGCTCCCTGTCCAGAGAACCTCAGATGAGCACGTGCTGGGACTGGGGGACTGGGGAGCAGTGCCAGGTTTGCCTCCAGTATGGCACATGTCTCCTCCCACCTGCCACTCACCTCGGAGAACATGGGCAGTTTTTTGGCAAAGTCCACCACACGGGTGATGGCCGGGGTGATGATCTTGGTAAACTCACTGAAGGCCTCTAGGTCTACCTTGTCTCCGTCCGGCATGGAGACGATGGGTGACTGGCCAATGTCATCCGGCTAGAGGGAGACATGGGGGTCAGCTGGGGCTGCAGACCCCTTTCAACCTCTCACTGAGGTTCCCTGCCCACCAGGGGGAGCTCCAAGGCAGCATGGGGAAGAGGGACCGCCAGTACTGCACCTGGGGACAGCTGTGTCCCAGGCCTAAGGCTTCTCCTTCACCTTGGGGCAAAGAACAGACTAGAGCCAGAGCCCCAAGTCTGCTAATGGTAATAATCATAACAGTAGAAGTAATGTCATAATAATAGAAGCTATATTCACTGAGTATTTAATATGTGGCCAGGCAATAGGCTACACGTTTTACACATATCATCTCATTTAATCCTTACCATAATCCTATAAGGAAGATACTATAATGACGTCCATTTCACAGATGAGGAAACTGAGGCACAGTGCAGATAATAAGCCCAAGGTCACATGACTAGTAAGTGGCAGAACCAGCATTTGCACCCAGGCCATCTCACTTCTGACGCATACATCTGCTTGGTATTGGAGCCCATGTGCTTAACAGTGCACTGTTCCACCCCCTGGCCTACTCCACCAGGAACCAGATGCCAGTTTTCTAGCTTCCCCCACCACATATAACCAACTGGCCATGTCTGCCCAAGCTGACCGTTCACTTGGCACTCAGTTTTGCCAGGGCCTAACACAACGCTTGGCATCCAGCAGGTGCCCAAAAATACTGTTACATGACTGTGTCCTCACCCTCTCCACCCAGTCACTGTGGACAGGAAAAAGAGGAGAGGTTGCCCCTGCTCACTGGAAATTTGATGAGGAAGGCAAGGCCCTGTCCTCATGGGGCTCCCAATTAGATGGATAGGCAGGACCCAGACAGCAGCGACACACATAGAGGTGTATAAATCAGGACCACCAAGGTGTGAAGACTTTCGGCTTTGGGTCAGATTAAACCAAGAAGGCTTCACGGAGGAGGCAAGACTCTGAGCTTGCTCTCCTCTCCCAGCCACCTGGCTACTACTCTCCCCATGCTCACTCTCTCCTTACCAGGAATTTCCGCCTCTGCTTCCAATGGCTGCCCTGGGCATTTGTGCTGCGATGGGCCTCCGTGGCAACATGGATCAGATCCCACTCTTCAGGAGTGGGCTCTGGTCGCTGCTGCAGTGATCGGATCATCTCCTCCTTCCGTCGCCGCTCCCGATTCTGCTCAATCAGTTTGCGCTTGGCCACCCGCTTCGAGTCATCTAGAACCACTGTCAACAACAGAGATACACAGAAAGAATGCGCATCACACTCTCTACAACCTTCTCAGGAACTACCCTTTCCAGTATACAGGTTAGGGAAACTGAGGGCCAGGGAGGTTAAGTGACTTCCCAAATCACCTAGCACTTGGGTGGTACAACCTGGATCATGATAATCACTGGGACCACATCAACTCCAATTTGGGTTGATCGAGAGGAATCGCATATTTTGGTCTAAAAGGCTATGGTGGGAGTGGTTACTAGACAACCCTGCCATCCAATCCCTAGCCAATGAAAGACGCCCACTCTCACTCGAAGTGGAGTGTCTTCTCTGGCAGTCAGGAACACTGTGTTGGGGTGGGGGGTGCTCAGGACTTCATTCTACCTAATTACTTTAAGGCCCCAGAGTGGTGAAAGGCAGGTAAACACTGAGGCCCATGCACAGGGCCCACAGAAGAATCCTGTTTCCTCTTCCCCAGAGATAAGGGCAGCAGGGACCAAGATTCTCAACATTCATTCTGTCATCAGCCTGACCTGGATTGTCACTCTGCCCTGTGGGTCCTGAGAGTACCCTGGAAGGGAGCTGCCATATCTGAATTCACTCCCACCGGCAGCCACCTGGCCCGACCCCCTCCCCATCCCCTTACAGTCCATGGCCATGCCCACGGCGATGCACTTCTTGAAGCGGCACAGCTGGCACTGATTGCGGGTAATCTTGTCGATGACACAGCAGCTGTCATATTTGCAGGAGTAGGTGGGATGGAGGTTCTTCTGGATTGTGCGGCGAAAGAAGCCCTGGGGGGAGGGGAAATGAGCATGCTGTGATCATGATCTCCCCCTCCTGAACCAACCATGCAGTTCATGGTGTGGGGGGGGAGGATTAGTGAGGGAACCTGGTGTCCACCTGACACAGCAAGCCCAGGATCACTGGGGTCTGCCAGGACTTAGAAGGACCTTAGAAATACAGACCCTCAGCCCCCAGGCCGCTAAGGGATGGGGGTACATGCACACTGGTGGTGGTGGAGGTAATGATGACGACCAAAGTGGGGAGATTTGGGCCAGGGATGGTGTGCAGGGCTGAGAGGCTTGAGGAATAGCAGCTTTCGAAGTCCAATTAATACCTCATTTTCCATCTTGCTAAACGACTCTAAAAACAACACTGACCCCAAAACCATTCTCATACATGCTGCCTGCTGCCCATGTAGGTGGAATTGATGAAATAGGGGGTAAGAAAAGCCAAGAAAAAAGCATTGGGTATGAACTCTAGTAGATTTAAAAGAAAATTTTCAGTTCTATGTATCACGTTTAGTCTTTGCTTTAAAGGAAAAACTTCAGGAGTCAAGATGATAGTATTAACAGGAAGAGCTAGTACCTGTTGAATGCCTCCTATCTGCCAGGCCCTTATAAGCCTTTTCTTTCATGCATCATCCCATTTAACGCTCATGTCAACCCCACGGGGTAGGAACTGGTACTATCTCCATTTTGCTGACTAGGACACTGGAGCTTGGAGAGATTAAGCGATTTGCCCAAAGTCATATAGCTAAATGGGCAGCAGAGCCAGAACTGGACCTGAGGTATGGACACCAAGGTCTAAGCTCTCAGATTCTGGGGTGCATTAAAATCACCTAGGGCACTTACCAAAAACACAGATTTCTGGGCCTCACTCTAGACCTCTAACATTGGACTCTCTAGCATGGGGACCAAGGCATCTCTTTTGGGATGCTCCTCTTGGACTCAGATGTCCCTGAGGATGAGGTTCCTTGCTCTGTGTTACACTGCTTGTATTGCTTCCAGGAACACTGCTATGGGCCTCTAAATGCCTGGTGGTCTTGGTTTGGTTGACACTAAGAAAGAGAGGAACTTGATACCTTAACATATTTTTTAATATTCCTCTTTCTTGAAAGGTCTTACATTTTCAGGAGGTGATGATGTTGGAAAAACCATGCAGGCTGAAATGTCCAAAGTGAAATCTACTTAAGCCTCCCCAAGTCTATGACCTTGTCCCTTCTGCCCAGGGAGACTCTGACATCCTCTTCTCCTCTGGGCCCCACCATGCCCCCAGCACTGGTTCTTACTCTTCCAAGTGCAGTGCAAGCAACCAGGGAGCCTGTTCCACGGCCGATTCCTGGGCTCCACCACAAAAGGTTCTGATTGAGTACGGCTGGGATGAAGCCTGGGGATCCGCATTTAACTAGTACTGCAGGTGGTCCACAAACCACAAACACTGATGTTGGTTTCAACTGATGTCTGTCTCTCTCTGGTTGGCTGTAAGCAGCTTGAGGACAGGGCATATACTATACCCCTCACACCTGATACATTAAATGCATAGATGACAGCTGACATTTATTGAGTGCTACCTATGTGCCTGTCACTGTTTTAAATACACTATGTGAATTATCTCATGTAATTCTCCCAACAACTCTACGAGGCTCGTAGTAGGATTATCTTCATTTTATAGATGAAGAAACTGAGGCTCAGAGAGATCAGGCATCTTATGAGTGGCAGAGAAGGGATTATGAGTGAGTGAGTGAGTGAGTGAGTGAATGAATGAATGAATGAATAAGAGAAGAGAAATGATGACGTGATGGTGGGCTTTAGGTTACATGTTTATAGAGCTATCTGTTGTGCCAGGTGGTGGGGGCCTTAAAGAGAGTGAGATGGGGTGGGGGGGGAGGGGCAGGAGCTGGCTGGTCCATACCTTGCAGCCCTCACAAGTGATGCAGCGGTAGTGATAACCGGTTGCCTTGTCCCCACACACGACACACTGCTCGTCTTTGTCCAGGTAACTAGGGATATACCCTGGGAGGGAGGAAGGGAGGCAGGCATGGCTTGGGCCCCCAGCAGAGAGGCTCCTACACTTTCTCCACCCCACAATTTTTCCTTCCTGGCCCATCCCCTAGCCCAGCCTCCCTGAAGGGTTCTTTGTGTCCAGGGAGAATCCCAGAGACACATCAGAGGTCATCTCGTCCATCCCCTTCCCTAAGAATATGGAGAATCCCAGTTCTTCTGACGGCCCATTCAGGGCTTCTCTCTTGCTGCATCTGAGGGGCAGGGGATGTGGGAGAAGGAGAAGCAAATGTCAGCAGCTCATCTCATGGGAATATAACCCCCCGGCCCTATAGCCCAGGCTTTGATTCTAGGGTGTCCTCAGGCAAGGGGGTTATAGGAGAAGGGAAGAGGTCCTTCCTGACCTAATCCGTCCTCAAAGGTTGGGGCATGTCCACATCACCCATCTCACCTCCAGACAAGTCTGTCCCAAGCCCTCTAGGAGGCTTCCCCACAGGACACAGGAGCTGCTGGTACACGGCCAGGCCCCAGCAGAGCCCCGGCCTGGTTTGGTGGGGCAAGGGCGGGGAGGAAGGGCACACGCAGCCAGGCTCACCTGACATGCTGGTTTTCAGGGAACATTGGCCGTTCTTTCTTTTTCGCTTTCCATCTGGTGACCTGGCACTGGGTGGGGGCAAAGTGGGCAGAATCACAGAGCAGTCTTTGGGCAGCCCCCTCCTCATCCAGTAGGCTTATAGAATCCCCCAGGCCCCGACTCCGTCCACCTTGTGTCCTCATTCTACCTCCCACTCCCAACCCAGGTCAGCTGACAAAACTGAGAAGCATCCAGCTATCTAGAAGCTTTGAGAAGAGAGATAAGGGGCTTGGCTGGGGCACAAGCATGTTCTAGGGCCCCAATACGTGCGCGCACACGCACGCACACACACACACACAAACATACACACTAAAATTTAAACACTCATAATCCACAAGATATCCACATATTTAAGCTTTCAGTACATGACACATATACAGAAAGAATCTTCACGTCATGCTTAAAGCTATATAACCTTTAAAACACACACATATATGCAATGTAAGACCAGCGCATATGAATAACTATGAAGCCTTCAATATAAACCCAAGCATGGTAAATAAGCACCAAGATCTACATATCTGTGCAACTTTCAGGCATTCTCAAACGTGTTTCTGACCTCTAGAATATGCCCATGTGTTACACAACCCTTTGGACAGGCATCTAATAATACCATCCCCCACCCCCAGTGAACATGTTGCTTGATTTCCAGGTCATGCACACATGCTAAATAACCACAGTGACTGAAAACATATAGTGCCTAGCAACTGGAACTAGAATGAACAATGAGAATAGGAAGGGACTTCCAGAGTCACCCTGTCCACAGCCTCTAATTAACAGAGCAGCAAACTGAGGCCCCACTTGTGCCTGGTGACACTGGGCACTGGAGTCAGAGCCAGGACAAGGACCCTGAGCCCCTCCATGCAAAGTATTAGCAACCCTCAGCCACTGCACATACATGTCGCCAGCCTCTCCACGTTACATAACCTTGGCACGCACAAATTACATAGCCTTCTACACGCATGCACAGTTCGTATAACCTCCCACAACCACCCTGTGTGTGCATGGTGCAGGGCCCCTCCCCCTGGAGCCTGAAGCAGCTCCCAACACACTGACACAGTGACCTTGGCCAGGGTCACAGTCACAGTCACAGTCACAGACAGCTCTGAGTTCCACGTCCCCTGGAGATTACCCCTGTCTGATTTCTACAACGGTTGGAAGGTCAGATCTCAATCCTGCCTCCAGGAGGGATGGGTGTGGGGGAACTCCCAGCCACCTAGGCCCCAGTTGAGCTGGCAGTTTTCAGCAATTACTAGACTCACAGCGCCTGAGTGCAGTCCCAGGGACAGCCACAAGGTGGCGCAGGGACATGGGGGAGGGGAGGTTGACAGGGGAGGGGCTGCAGCTCTGGGGGACCAGGAACTGGCATTCCCGCCTTTCTCTGAGTTAGGAGCAGACTCTCTCAGACCCACAGAAGTCTGGGCAGGGAGGTACAGAGGCTGCAAGTGAAAGCTATGCAGTGATAGGCCTGATCTTTTTCAGAGTGCCCCCCTAGAGTGAGGCTTTGGGGGGGGTACCCCAGGTGCCCTACACAACTGCCAGCCCCATCCACTTCCTCCACCCCTCCAGAGACCCAGTCTTGGGCCCCAGGGCTTTGCCTGGCCAGGCCTCTGGCCTCCTGGCTCAGGATCTGGTCTCCTAGGCAACAGCCACACTGCTCCCCAGAGCACCCCCTCCCCCCACCCTCTCCCTGGCCATAGGCACAGGCTGTACCCAGATCCCAGGGCACCATGCCAACTGGCACAGAGCTCTGTGCCACTTGGAGATGAAGGGAGAGGCAGGGACCCTCGGGGCTCCTCAAGGGCAATGCAGATCATAGGTAACCCATCCCCAGTTGTGCGTTCAGGGCTGATGTCTCCTCCACGTGTGAGTAAAACCTTCACTTCCACTTCCTGGGAGGAGTCCCATGGCAGTGCCCGCCCTTACCCACGAACAAGGAAGAGTTGTGAGGCTCCCAATAGGTTCCAAATATAAGTGTGGGCTGTGACCAATAGTTACTGATGCATGTGCCCTGAAATGTCATGTCACATGCACCATGGCTTCTGGATGGCACACTAGTAATCAGATGTGAATGGGCTGGTGGGGAGAGGAGGAAAATGGCCAGGCTGTTTGGATTCCACATGCTCAGGTGAGGGGGGCTGAGGGGACACTGGGGGCACTGGAGACTGCCCAGCACTGTCAAGGGAGGATCACAAGCCTGCTGCCTGAATTACTCTGCTCTGCATCACCTCCCTCCTCCAAAATGGGCATCTCCCACTTCAGGTGCCTAATTCCCTGCCATGTGTGAACATGACCTCATCTGGGCAAAGGTAGGCAGCATGCTTGCTGGCCTCACGCCCATCCCCCTAGAGGTGCTTAAAAGGCCCAAGCTCACTCTCTTTTGCCCAGCCAGGTGACCATGCCTACTGCCATGGAGTTGGCACAACCTCATTGCTGGACCCGTTACCTGTTCTCCTCTGGGTCTGACCCACACTCCACCTTGCTTGGCTTCTGTTCCATTCACTTCAATTCCATCCAGGATGCCCTCCAGCACGCCAAGAGACTGGGGTGGGCACACTGGCCCCCCCGACACGCCCACAGGCCACCCACCCCCCGCCACCCAGGCCCTAGGGCACAGCACCCATGGTGCCCGCCTCAGCACTTGGCCTTTCACACCATGCCCTGCACCCCCAGGGGGGCAGGCGGTGAGAGGGGCCAGGGAGTGGCAGGTGGTAGAGCTGGGGGGCAAGCTGGGTCCGTGGGGGGTCCCTGGCTGGGGGAGTAGTTTCGGAGTCTCGTCCTGTCCAAAAGTCCTGCAGAGAGAGGAGAGAGGCAGGGATAAGGTTGCACCATGGTGGGGGTGAGTGGATAGGATTCCTTTGGTGGCAACGTTTTGGGCTCTTGGGGCTCATAACAAGATGGTGGTCGGCATTGAGGGCAGGCGCAGGGAGAGGACCAGGATAACCCCTCAGATCAACAGGTACAGCAGGCAAGGCTGGTGATCCGCACCCTAAGCTCCAGATGTGGAAATGGATGGAGGGAAAGAATGAGGTAATCCATGTACCATGTCTCCATTCTCACATTCAATCAAGTCCCTGGCCCTTAATAAGTGTCTATTAAACCTTAGCTATTGTTACCATCCCTCTAGCCAAGTTTTCCCAAAACTCATCAGTATTATAGGGCAAAAGGCGACCAGAGACAAGCAGTTTTCAGCCTGGGCATGCTGGGTACCCGTGAAGGAAGGGTGGGGTGTGGGGGCAGCACACAGGGGTCATGAGTCCACCAAAGTGCCTTAACAGAGAGAGACACTGAAAACAGTGGGGAGCTGACTTCCCCTGCTGCTGGCAAAGTTATGGCTCCCCAACCCCAGCCCCTCAAAGACTCCAGAGCTTCCCATTGAAGGTCCCAAATCACACTTCCCAGTCTGCAGACCAGACTTCCCAGTTGGTTTAGCTGAGCTGCCACCCACCAGGATGGCAAGGGGAAGGGGAAAGGAAACTAACACTCATTGAGTAGATAATATGTGCCCTCCAAAGTGGGCATCAGAACTTTACAGATGAGGAAACTGAGTCTCAGAAAGCTTGATCATTCACTCAAGTTCATGCAGCGAGTAAGCAAGCGGCTCAGGGATGAAAACCTTGCAGCCTTGCTTGAATGCTAGCTGTGTTCTGCAACCTGGGGTCCAGGGCAGTGCCAACCTGGGCCCACCATTCCCTCTGCACTGCACCTCTTACCACAGGTTACAGACCTGAGGCTGTCTGCACACACAGGCAGGTGTTGGCATGTGAGAGGGGGACAAAGGGTGCAGCTCCCCAAACACAACCTCCATCACGTGGCTGCTGTACCAGAGACCTCGCCCCTGGGCCCCCTGGCCCCACCCCCAGGAACCGATAAGGAGCCAGGGTGGGAGGGGAAGGGAGAGATAAGCCAGGCCATTGGGCAGGGCAGTGGGACAGGGCCTCTGCACACAGGGGAGCCCCCAGTGTGGGGACCGTGGCAGGAGTTCAGAAGGGTGGCCCATTCTGCCTCTGATACCCCCACTGACGAGGACTGGGCACTGGGGGCTGGACAGGAGACTGGAGGAGGGGGGCGCGAGCGGGAAGCCTTAGCCCAGGGAGCTGTCAAGAAAGTAGGTCAAGTTTTTCTTGGCTTATGGAGAAATTCCTGTTATAAATTTATAATGGCGTAGCCAGCCCTAGGGGTGGAGGTAGGGGGAGGAGAAGGAGTGGGTGGGGATGCCCAGGGACTGGGCACTGGGGCCTGCTGCTCTCAGCCAGCGCAGTGAGGGGTAGGGGGCCAGGGCAGTCGTGGGGGTTGGGCTAGACAATAGAGGCCTATTTTCTGTCGCCTCTATTTCCACTTCTATCTGTGCCCAGCGAGGCTTCCTTTGGTCTGTCTGTCTGCATCTGAATGTCTCTCTCTCTCTGGGTCTGAGTGTCTCCCTGTCTCCCCCCTAGGCTGTGCCTCGGTGCTTGGCACACCCTGGCTGCGGTGCTGCCCCCGCCTGTCTCCTGCCCACCTGGCATGCTGCCACCACTTGTTTACAGAAGCTGGAAAAATCCACTCGCCAGCCAGAGGCCCAAGCGCCCCCGGGGAGGGGAGGAGGCAGGCACAGGAGTGGGCATGCTGAGAGAGGGGCAGCCCTGGGGAGCAAGCCCTGGGGGCAGGCGGAGAGGGCCAGGGTGTGTGGGAATGGGTATTAGCAGCTGTGGCGAGGCAGGCAGGGAAGACCAGCAGCAGCCACATGGCATGGGCAGCTCCTGCTCCAGGCAATAGCTCTGGAGGACCCCTCCGCCCCGCACCCCTTCCACTGCCAGTTGCTACAGGGCACACCTGGGGCAGTGCCAACCTAAGCCACCATGTTTATTTTCCCTTCCCCCTCCCCGGCCCAGCCTTAACTCCAAATGTGTCTGGGCACTGCCAAGGGCTTGCACGTGCCTGCTGGGGGGAGGGGCAGGCTCCCTCTCTGCCCCACCTCTGTGCTGAGCTGAATGGTGCCCTGGTGCCTGTCAGTGCAATCCAGGCTAGGCTGAGCCCCTGGCAGTGGGCAAAGGAGCAAAGCGCTGCCCTCGCTGCTTGGGGCACCCTCATCTGGCGTCTAGCAAGAGCCTGGAACCCTTTGGGACTCTTCATTATCTCTCTAGGGACATACCTGGGCCTCTGAGGCAACACAGAGCAAGCAGAGGGCCCTGCATGCAGGGAGGTACATACCACGTGAGCCTGTGTTAGCTGTGGGCAGAAAAAGGTCAGCAGGGAAGGAGGTGGGGCAGGGATACCCACCCTGAAGGGCAGCCTCTCTCCCCTCCTCCTGGAGTCCAGTTTAATTCCCCAAGCTCCTTCCTGGCACATCCCCGGCAGAGGCTCAGCCCCAAGGAAGTGGACAGAGTGGAGCTATTGGGTTCTGAGACTAGGCTGGACAGCTGGACGCAAGACCCACCTGTTGGCTGGCCTGGCCATCAAATCCCTCTTTGTCAGATAAGAGCTGCCGGGTGGCAGTATGGGCAAGGTGCCCATGAAGGGGGAAGCATTTCATTAAGCTTAAGTGCTTCTGCAATGGGGGGACAGAGACAAGAGACCAATGCGGCATCCGTGGGCACCATGCCAGGTTCCCACTGCAGGACTGTCCCACTCCGCAGCCCTGCGGACCCAAGGGACTTCTCTAAAGGACTCCTGGGGCTGCCAGAGAGGATGCTAGTCCGCAGAACCTAGCCCCAAATTCTACACACACTACTCCCCTGAGTATCTGCCCTTGGCTTCGGCCCCACCCGTGTGGGGCCCCTGAACTTTGTCCTCAGTGCTCTAAAGAAAGCCCGGCCCTCCTCTTGCCAACCACAGAGGGAAAGACACACACATTGGGGGGGGGGGGAGCCCTGAGACAAGGGGAGGAAGAGGAGGGGAGCATGAAAGGGATGATGGAGAAGAAAGAGGAGGAGGAGCAAGAACAAAGAGATGGACAGGGATGATAATGAAGTAGAGGGAGAGGCAGAAAGGCCGCAATGAGATGGAGGATGGGGAGAGAAGGGGTAAGGCAGAGAGGAGGACAGAGAAGGGGAGGAGAGACAAATGGAGGAGAGGGGAGACAAAGAGAGAAAGGTGACAAAGAAAGACGGGTGGGGGGGTGCTTCATGCCCCGCCTAAGTCCCACCCCATGGAGGCTGGGGGGAGGGGGGAATAGAAATGGTTTCCACGGTGACAGCTGGTTCTTGGTGGCCTGGCATGTGGGCTATTAATAGTGCTGTGGGTAGGTTCACACCTCCCTCTCCCCTTCCCCTCTGCCTGCTGCTAGGGTTGGGGGAGATGTTTTCCCCCACTCCCAATTATCTGGCATTGATGGCCAGACTCCAAACCATGGGAGCCAAGGGTGATGCTAAGGGGCCTGGGTGGCCACTGTAGCCCAAACACACACATGGGCATGCACAGGCAAACACAGGCATCTGTGTGCAGACACTGCCGCCCGTGCCAACGAGGGCTTCCATGGGCCGCCACAAACACCAACAGCCCCTGGGAGTCTGGTGATGGTGGAGGCTGCAGCAGCAACACAGTCCCCCACGTTGAGGGGTAGATGCCCCTCAGGGCTGGGACCTCTTTCTCTTGTCCCAGATCCCCCTGTCCTATTCTCAGGTACGGACTGAGTGGGACTGCCCCACCCAACTGGCCGTTATCCTAATGCCAGAAAAGAAAGGAGTGAAGGCAGGAAGGAAGGTACTATTTGGCAGGTGTGAGACGACAGAGGAGCAGGCACGGCTTGGCAAGTGGGAGGGAGGGAGGCAACACTCCTTGGTGGGCTCTCGCTGGGCCCCCATGAGTTGGGATTTTGGAGCCTAAGGGCAGTGACCCTTAAGTCTGATCTCCTAGCCACGGTGGGGCCTTGGAGGCTAGAGGATGGAAGATGGGGGTGGGGGATATGACATAAGGGGGAGATCGGTTACTTAAACAAAAGATCCTCTCCCCCAAAAGAATATAACAGGAAACTCCCCCCAGCAGATCAGAGACAGAAAGACATAAACAGCAGCCTTGACTTGGGCCAGATGCCCAGTATTAACATCAAAGGCTGTGCTCCCCCAGTCCCCCAAACCTCACCCACCTGCTGCCCTCCTTTCCCTCCTCCCACCCCAGGCCAGCTCCAGTCAGGCATCAAGGTGGGTGCCCAGGTCTGGAGGTCACCTCCATCCCACATGCCTACTGATGATGGCTGTACCCACACCCACACTCAAGAGCTCAGCCCTTTGCCTGCCAGCCCACAGAACTTCGTGCCCCCTGCCCCAATTCCCCTCAGGAATGGAGGCAGAGATCCAAGTAGCCCAGAAGGCAGAGTTAGGAGCACCCCAAGCTGGGCATGGCACATTCTCCCCACCCCCCAACCCCTAGCAGCCAGCAGGGTAATCGGAGCTGGGAGCTGGGGCAGCTGAATGCTAGAGGCATGAATGTCACGGGGCCAAGGCGTTTGCTGCAGATGGCATCATGGGCACAGAGCTTGGGGTCCTCCCTTCCTCACTCCCCCCTTCCGAGGAGGACGCCTTAGAGAGGAGCTGTCTGCAAGCCCTAGGGAGCATCGCCCAGGAGGGAAGGGAAAGATGGAGGGGAAAAGAAAGGCAGGGATGTTCTCTCAGCCACCTGAAGGAGGAGGGAGCTAGCCCCCACCCAAGCAGAACTGGCAAAGGCAGCGAGAGAGAGGGAGAGAGAGAGAACCTAGGAGAGAGGGAGAGCGGGAGAGAGGGAGAGAAGACAGGGAGAGAGGGCGAGACAGGGAGAGAGATGAAGGGGGGAGAGGGAGGGAATGGAGAGAGAGAGAGAGAGGGAGGAAGAGGGGGCAGAGAGATTGAAAATTGTGTGTGTGTGTGTGTGTGTGTGTGTGTGAGAGAGAGAGAGAGAGAGCGCGCGCGCGCGAGCGAGCCAGCGCGCAGGCGACAGCAAGAGAGCGCCGCGAGAGCAAGTGAATGCAGCTGAGTCTCGGCACACACACGGACACGTGCAGACACACACACTCACTCCGCATGCGCAAAACCGCGGGCTCCCAGTACCCGGTTCCAGCGGATATTCAGAGCCCTCCCCAACCCACACATGCACAACACACGCACACATGGTTGCGCGCACAACACACCCACTCACTGATGCGTACAAAAACGCCGATAGCCACCAAAGCCTCGGGTCCGGTTCCCCTTCTCCCGCCCACGCTCCTTGGTAAAAGAGAAAATGAAACAGGCAGCTAAGACTCTAGGAGCCAAGAGCTCATCTCTTCCTTACAAGAGGAAGAGAGGAAGAAGAGGTGGGCTGGGGGCTTGGTCCAGTCATGCTGCTCTTTGCCACTGCTGCGGGGTGTGGCTGTGCCTTTGGCCCTAACCTTTAACCCCAGTCCTTGGTCTCCCAGACTGAGTGCTCACCCCTGGACACCAGTAAGTTCCATATTGCTCCCCTTATCTACCCAGAGAACTTCTGACCCCTCCCTCTGGACCACCTCACACAACGGCACAAGAGAGGGAGGTCCCCTTTGGTACCCAAGCCTTGGCCTGCCAAGGAGGAGGGCAGGCAACATTACATGCCTGAAAACCGTATGTCCCCGACCACACACCAGCCCCAGATGCCTCTGTGAGAGACTGAGAACCATCTCTGGTTCCAGGTGGCATGTGTATCCCCACCCTGGAGCTTGCCAGGCCCTGGGAGGAAAGGAGAATCCACAGGCTTTGCTTCTCATGCCAGGATGTGACACAGGTTGAACACAGGTGTTATCCTACGTTATTTACCCTCACTCTCAGTGAGGTAGGCATCGTTGTCTTCAGATGATGAAAACCCAGACCCAAAGTCAGCAACTGGTGAATGGCTGAAAGCCAGCCTCCAACTGCCAGTCAGTGCTCTTTCCACCATGGTCATGCTTGCTTCCCTCCCCAAGAGCCACAAAGATCCCCCAAGCACCTTTGCAGCCATGAGAACTAGAGTTGAGATTAGACCCCCAATCCAGAGGCTTCCCAGTGGCCCACCACAGGGCATCCCTCCATTGTCCTTGCTGCACCTTGAAGGGGAGGGGCTGAATTAAAAGGGATTTGGGGAAGAGAAGAGTCTTATCACCGGACTCGCAAACGGAAAGAGGCAACTCAGGACAGACCCTGGATCTCAAGGTGCCATGTCCACTACACTGGTCTTTACTCAGTGCCACTACCCTTCACTTTAATGCCCCCTCGGGCAGAGGTAGGGAATCTGGTGTCAGCCAAGCCTGGGTCCTGGTTGATTGATTGATGGTAGGTAGCTGGGATGCTGGGTCCCCAGGAGAGAGGAAGGGTGCTGTACTCTACATGTAAGAAGAGAGAGGGGTTGGAGAGAGGAGCCTGCTTTCCTTGTTATTTCTCTCCTCTACTTTCAGTGCTCAGACTTGTCCCAACAGAGGTGCAGTGATGCCCAAACATTCATGCACGTGCCCCTCACTGGGGAGGTATGTCCCAGGCTGAGATGCCAAGGGCGCCTTTTAAGAAGCAGCTAAAAGGAGAGGGTCAGAGAACGGCGAGGCAGAGGAGCTCCAGGTTACAAAAACTTGTGGGGGAGAGAGAAGTGACATGAAGGGTGAGGAGGCTGGAGATTAGGGACCCACTAACCTTCCCCCCACCCCCACCCCCAGTCCCATCCCATTCCTGTGAGGTCTAGGAGATTCAATTCTCCATCAAGCTTCTCCAAGAAATCCAGGGGACCCCAGACCCACAGGCTCTCTCACTGTAACAGCTAACACTCTGTGTATGGATCTGCTTGTCATATATGCACCAGGTACTTTTTAAAGCATTTTACATGTTCTAACTCCTCTAATCCTCAAAAAGCTGAATGAGGTAGGTATTATTATCCCCAATCTATACATAAGGCAAGGGAGAGGTTAAATTGCTTGCCCAAGGTTATACAACCAGCAAGCGGCAGAGCTGAGATTCAAACCCAGGCAATCTAGCTCCAAAAAAATTCCCTGCTCTTAACCGTTACAGCATATTAACTGCTAGAGGAATGATAACTTGCTCTCTCACCCAGCTGGGGTCCCTGTGACCAAGCCTGT
The DNA here is from genome assembly GCF_041296235.1 of Equus asinus. Lineage (NCBI taxonomy): Eukaryota > Metazoa > Chordata > Mammalia > Perissodactyla > Equidae > Equus > Equus asinus. The sequence continues at coordinate 39,808,360 of NC_091802.1, read as the reverse complement.
TTCCCTTCTGTAGCAGCCGTGGATTCGCTATGGTAGAATCAGTAACAAATAGGCCATGGCTCCAGGGGAGCATGGCCAGAAATGACTGGTGGCCCCTGGGCTCTGGGCCTCCTGCCCCAGTGCCCCCTGCTCAAATTCCCTTTCTGGAAGAGCTGCCCATTCTGCCACTCTAGGCTGGAGCCTGCACTCATGGGAGAGGGCCTCACTCAATCCTGCACATAGTCTGGGCAGCTGTACCCTCAGAACCAGGCTCTGAGACTGGGCAAAGAGGACACAGCTGTTGGGCATCTCTGAGGTGGGTCTCAGCTGCCAGGGGTGTGGAGAGAGGCCTTTGTGAGTCTTGCCACGGACTCAGCTCAGCTGGATCCTGCCAACTCCCACCACTGACCATAGGGGTGATTATTTTCCAGTGGGGCAGTGTGGTCGGGAGCCTTCTCCCTGGCTTGTTTAGGAGCTAGCTAGCTGTAGCCTGCACATCCAGGGCTTCCACCAAGTTGGTGTCCCCTGGCGAAGACTGCCAGCCTTAGAGGTCAGCACGGGCAGTAGCTGACCCCCTTCCCTTCCCGCCATTCCCAGCCCCCAAAACTTTCTGGCTGCAGCTGCAGCACTGAGGAAGCGCAGGATGTCCTGAGCAGCCAGCTGAGCGCCCCCCCCCCCCCCGCCCCCCACCCCCCACCCCAACCTCCCAGTGACCCCAGAGGCAGGGCAGGCGGGGCCGAGGGGCGGGGCTTGAGTATTAACAACTAGAAAAGTATGAAGACCATCACTGCCAGTTCCCAACTCCAAGAAAGTAGACCCTGGCAGAAACAGAGACAAGAACAGGGGTACCGACAGGGTGAGTGTTACAGACTGGCAGAGAAATAAGGAGAGGGAGAATCAGACACAGCAAGACAGAGCAACAGAGAGACAGCGTTAGAGAGAAATTCCAAGTCAAAAATACACATCACTCACCCAGACACTCACCAGCATACGGCCTCCTAAGGAAGGCTTCCAAGTTTAGACTGGAGGGCAGAGGTGGGAAGAGGGGCCAGACTCTTGGTGGGAGGCAGGAACTCAGCTGGGGGTGAGTGAGCAGCCCCAGGAAAGGCTTAGACAAATGACCCCAGCAGGGGCAGCTAGATCCCCTCATTTGCTTTTAGGGTGGGGATAGCCAGCTCTCCCCAATACCCCCTCCCTCAGCAGCCAGGATAATCCCAGATGCTGGAAGTCACTGGAAACTGCCTCAGGCTCATGACTCGGCCCTCTGGAACCCCCCTGACCCCCCTACTCTCTTTGCTCTACTTTTCCTGTCCCTCCAAAAAAAAAAAAAGCTGAGCCTAAAGTAAGAAGACAGGAGGAAGCTTGTGGGGGGGCGGTCTACGACTATGTGTGCATCTGGGGTTGTCTGGACACAACTGTTAGTGTGGACCTGTGACTGGGTGGACTTGAGCCTTGTGAACGCCTTCTGCACCTGAGTCCCTGGGACTGTGTGCAAATGAGTGCACCTGTGTCCGGAGTTCCCACAGTCAATCAATTAACAAGTATTTACAGAGGACTTCCTGTGCTAGGCTCTGGATGGGATCCAGAGCTCTTCCAGGGATTCTCCCAGGTCTCAAGGAGCTCACCATCTAGCAGGGTGGGATGACAAGTGATGGAGACTGAGAATGTTATCGTGAATGCATGCCTTGCACCATTATGCAGTAAAATCTTTTCATACAGATGAATTTAATTTTCTTAGGAGCAGGGGTTTTACAGAACCTCACAGATCCACAGTAAGAGTGCAGGAAAATACTTGTTGCTAAGTTGTGCATACATGTGTTGATGTGTAACTGCGTGTGCATTTGACTGAGTGATGGTGACTGTCACGGCAGGCGATGATGCCTGTGTGACTGGGCTCATGCGAGCACGTGTGTGCCTGTGAGTGACAGGGTCTTTTGTAATATGCGGCTGTGTGCAATTGCTCTGTGTTCATGCATGCGTGTGATAGTGACTTTTTCCTGTGTGGGTGACAGCGACTCCTCCTTGTCCCTGTGTGTGACAGCATCTCTGTGTGACCCTGTGCGTGGGTATGTGCATGGGTCGGTCTCCCAGCTCTTGGTCTCCCGTGGGTGTGTCCCACCCCTCTGAGCTCCCTGTTGCAGCGGCAGCTTGCCTCTCCCCTTGTCCCCATGTGGGTGTGTCCAGCAGCTCCTGTCCTTGAGTCTGCCTGGGTGTCCCTGGGTGTGCATGTGGCTGTCTGTGTGGGCATATCTGTGTCTGCATGTCACATTTGCTTCCCCCCTCATCTTGGACAACAGCCCCCTTCTTCCCTTCCCCCTCCTGGGGCCAGAGCCAGTACTGAGGGGTGGGCTCCCATCCCACCCGCTTTCCTTTTGCGACCTCCTCCCCTGGAAATGGTGGCTCTCTCTGTTGCCCCTATCATCCCCCCCACCACCACACACGCCTTTCTTTCACACTGGACAAGGGAGGGCCCCAGCCAGAGAAGGGGCATGAGAGACACGTTGCACGGGGAGGGAAACTAGGGAGGAGGGGGCACACACAACACAGGTCCGTTCCTTCCTCCCTTTCTCAGCCGCCCTAGCTTGCAACTCTAATCATCTAGGGACCCTCAAATACACTCCCCCACACCCAGCCGCGTTTTTTGCAATTAGGAGTGTTGCAACCAGAGAGCCATGCTCAATTGGGGAGGCGGGTGAAGTGGGGGGGGTACTTTCCTCTCCCGGGGCCCGTGCAAATGCACCCCCCCACCCCACCCATATTGCCCTCCGCAGCTGGAGACAGCTTTGCAAAGGCCACTCGGCCTCGGCCTGGAAGGCTGGGGGGGGCCTGGCGGGGCGGGGGGGGCAGGCCTCCCGCGCACCGTAAACAAACCGCGGCGCGGCGGGCGGGGGAGCTCCGGCGGCCAGCAGCGGGGCCCGGCCCGGGAATGCGCAGCGGACGGGCCGGACAGAGGCCGGGCGGGCCCTCGAGGGGGAGGCCTGGACGCCATCTCCGCCGGCGAACCTCGGGGCCCACCGACCTCCTAGCAACACCTCCCTTCCCTAGGGCGTAAGTTGCAAGCTCCCGGGCTGTGACAGGGTCACTGGGGCGCCGAGGAAGGCTGAGGCTGGCAGTGGGTACCCCCCGGGCGCCCCCAGCCCGCCTGGGAGCTGGCCACAGAGCCCCGCGGCTTTGCATAATCAATCGCGAGGCATTTGCATATTAATGCCCCCTCGCTCCCTCCCCCGTACCTCGGCGTGGCGCGCTGGACCGGGCTGGGCAGCGACGCGGGGTCTCAGCGCCCCGTGTTGGGGGCGTCCATGGGGGGCCGGTGGGGCCCGGGCCGCCCGCCTCCTGCGCCCGGGTGTGAGTGCGAGTGAGCGCGGGGGGGCGGGGGGCGAGTGTGGCGGCCCCGCGGCTCCTCCGGCAGAGGCGGCGGCCGCTCTTGGCTCCTCCCTCCCCCGCCCCGCTCGGGCTGGGGCTCGAGCTCCGCGCGCCCGACCGGCTCGCGGCTGCTCCCTGCAGGCCGCCTTGCCGCCGCCGGCCCCCGCCCCCCGCCCCCTGCCGCGCCCCGGGACCCCGGCCAGCGCCCGGCCGCCCCCGGCCGTGTCTGCCCCCGCCCCCCTCGCACTCGCCCTCCCCACTCCAGGCGTCTCCAGCAGGAGGGGTACTTGGTGACATATTTTGGAAGAGATGTCATTTAAAAAATAGCCTTCGTTTGCTGGAAGAATTGGAGGTTTTGGGGTTTGCACCATGGGGATGGAGAAGGGAGTATCGACGAGCCGCCTGCATCTTATAAGTCAGGGAGAAATTCTAAATGCCAAACCGTAGGAGGTTTGGAGTTTGTTTCTGAGTTCGGGTCCTTCCTCAGCCAGTAACTCACTGTCTGACCTTGAGCAAATCACCACCGCTCTTGGGGGCAGAGGTTCCTCAACCTTAAAGTTCGAGGGCTGGGCAAGTGACCCCTGAGGTCCTTTTAACTTCAATCATCCTATGCTTTTAATCCTTTTGGAGGTTTCCTCCCCATTACCTCCCTTCCTCTCTCGTTTCTAACATCATTACCTGATCCACTGCCTTCTCTTTCAAATGTCACCCTCCTCCAATATAGGCGCTTTCTACTCACTGTCACCAGCCATTTCCTCAACACCCTGGTCCCCTTGCTGAGCTGGGGCGGGGGCAAAGACTGCCCTACCCCCTGAGTCTCAGCTTCACAGAGGTGGTATTTCCTCTGTGTTTGCTCCACCAAAATCCAAATGGCACCAGGGCCAAGGAGGAGGGCCTGCTGCATAAAAATGGATCCCCTTCCCCAAAAGAGAGGTCTCCACCATGCCAGCCCCACCCGCCATGCACACACACACACACCTGCATTCACGGACATAAAACCATCCCAGTGACGCCAGAGCCCCTTTCATCTTGGGATCTCCCAGCGCCAGGCAGAGCTCTAATTACCCCAGCACCCCCCCTGGCCCCGCCGGTTCCCCTGCTGTCATTAGCCCAGTTTTACCAGCAGGGGACACAGCCTTCCCACGGTGCCCAGGGCAGGGCCCTGTCTCCACAATCTGCTCTTGGGGAGAGGAATGTGTATGTGTGTGTGTGTATTAAGGGGAATTACTCTACCGGTTGCCCAGATTATACTGGGCAGAATCACTTGGTAAGTGTGGAGTTCCGACCAACAGCCTTTCCGAGTTGGGCTGCCCATGCTCATCCTAGTCTCAGCCAGCCTCATCCTCAGCTCTGTTGGAGCCACTTCTGTTACAGGGGGTATTGGTGTTTGCAATGCATGGGGGAGTAGGGGGTGCCTCTCTGGGGTGCCCAGAATCATGGAGATGAGAAAGGCAGCTGGGATGAAAACCATGGGATACAGAGTGGAGCGGTAGAGATGAGCGGTATGCAGTGGGTAAAGGAAGCCTGTAGTGTGCAGTGACGGCTGCAGGAGGGAATTGAGGCTGTAGTGTGCAAGTTAGCATGTAGTAAGTGAACCTGCGGGTTCAGCCTGGGCTCGCAGTGGACATGCAACAGCTGCAGCGTGGGGCAGCAGGCTGCACCGTGTCGAGTCAGGGCAGTGTGCAGTGCGAGGTGTACTGAGGGTGGCCGTCTGCCAGTCCATGCCACCTCCTCTGTGATCAGGTTTGCCTGAAACCCTGGGGAGCAAGGCTGTGGTGTACAGTGCTCAGGGTGCATGCTCTACCCAGTATGGAAACAGTCTCTTGAAATTCGGCTGCCCAAGGAGTTGGGACAGAATCCCAGTGCTTGGGATACATTTATGAGATGAGCTACATTTATGTTCTGCATTGATCAGGCAGAACCAAGAGGCAACGGAGAGGTCTAGCAGCAATCTGGATTAGGGCAGGGTGACGGTGACAGAGTCCAGAGGGGGCTGAGGAAAGTGTAATGGTTTGTCTCCTCTCCATTCTGCCTTCCCTCACCACATCTCTCTTTGACAAAAGGCCCTAAAGATATGGGGTAAGGGAGAGTTTTTGAAATCCTAGACCCAGAGCCATAGAAAATAAAGTGCCTCCCCTTCATCTACCTTTTTTTCCCCAGGGGCAGATTAGGGCATCTTGAACTCAAAGACACGAGTTTACCATTCCCATCTTCTCCTTACCTCTCTCTTTCCTTGGCTCCCACTATGGGCTGCTAACAGACCTGGGCAAGGGCAAAGTGAAGGGCACACTGCCTCCAAAGCAGGCATCTGGCCAGATGCCAGGATCCAGCCCAGGTCTGGGCTTATAGCCCCTGCTAGTGTTGCATCATCCCTCTTTCCACCACACTCATCCTGCCTACCCCCATTTCTTGAAGCTTCCAGCTCTTCTCAGAGTCATTTCATCCTCAGCTCCTGTTCTCTCCTTGCTGTGAAACCCCACCCGGACTGCCTTCTCCCATCCCCCCAACCTCTGCTTCAGGGCTGAGTCCATCAGGAGAGCAGGAGGGTGGGGCACAAGTGAGGATGGATAGAGACCCTCCAAATGGATATGCCTGACGGCCCCCTCCCTCTTAGATTTTGGTTGCCAAGGAGGCAGCAGGAACAGCCTGTTCTCTGGGCTCCCATCAGAGCAGCTATGCCCAAGCCCCTCCTTCTCTTCCTTCTTCCTTCCCTCCCTCCTAGATTGTTGCTAGGAAGCACCCCAAGATTTCTCAAGGGTCCCACCCCTAGAAACCAGGGGATCCAGATCTTTCTGAAGAGCTCCCTGCAAAAGCCTGGAAGCCAACACCCCACACAGCATCCTCTTCCCCTGCCAAGAAGCCCCAAACAGTTTGGGGGAACAGGGGACAGGCCCTCTACCAGCCTGCCCTGGAACTAGCTCTGTGGCCTGGGCCTCAGTAATTCCTCTCCCCCATCTCCTCTTGACCTCCTGGGCTCTGGGTGGTGTCAGCAAGTGATGAGGTGCTAGCAGACACCCCTTGACTCTGCAGACACAGCTCCACTTATTGGGGAGTTCTGGAAAGACAGCAGAGGAAACTGAGGTGCCACCAGCTAAGAGAACCTAAAACCCAGGTGTTTCTGCCTTTAGTGATCTTTCAATCAAGAAAAGATGGTGGAAAAGGAGGAAAGAAAGAAGGGATAGTTTATGGGAATTGGGAATCAAGTGGCTGGCAGAGATGAGAGACTGGGAAATTAGCAAACAATTGCCCTGCTAAGAGTAATCTCACTCCAGTTAAAGGGGACTATGGGACAGGCTGGTGTGAAGGCCTGTATAGAGTATAGAGTAGCTCTCAGGGGCCAGAGGGAGGGGTGGTGCAAAGGGAATGGTAGGCTGGCCTCCCTTCCCTGCCATTGTCCAGTCCTCGGGATCACAATCCCTCTCTTCTTCTCTGCTCTGGGAATGTGGAGAGGGAAGGCGTCTTTCACGGTGTTAGGGAAGAAACTACTCCAAGGATTGGTTCAAATTCTGCCTTTCACTGTCCTGGCTGGTCTCTTACTGGAGCTTTTGTGGGGGCAGTGGGAGACAGGGAACTGTGGGGGATCCAGGAGCTGTCCCAGAGGTGGGCCCACCATGTAGGTCTCTCCCCAATCCTCCCCTCCCCCAGATAGATAGGAAGCAGGTATTTTGATGTGGGGACGATGGGGAAAGGGAACTGGTTTGGAACCAGCTGTGTATGAGTGTGTGGGAATGACTCTCTCCATCCACCTGCTGCCAATTAACTCCCCATAGTGGGGAGACCCAGGCAAGCTTCCAAAGGAAAATGTTCCAGTTAGGGGAGGGGAGTGACTCAGTTTCCCTGTGGTGAGAAGGAAAGCTGAAACCCTCTGTGGCTTGTATGCTTATCAAGTTATTTCATTGTTTCTGGGTGTAGACTCTTGCCACTTTTCCTTATACAGTCGACCTTCATCCGCGAGTTTAGCACACACAGTTGGTTGAATCCGAGGATGCGAAACCCAAGGATACAAAACCTGAGGATACGAAAGGCTGACTGTATTCATTGTACTACATCATTTTATAGTATAAGGGACGTGAGCATCTGCGGATTTTGGTATCTGCGGGCGTTCCTGGAACCAATCCCCCAGTGGATACCGAGGGATGACTATACTTCTTTTTAGCCTAGATAAGGAATGTCCGTGTCCCTTTGGGTACCAAAAACCCTGTTCCTCACAGCCTCCTACCCCACCCCAAGTCCCCACTCTGCCCTAGCTCCTTGTCTGCCACTGCTCCAGTGTTGCCATGTCACTCTGCCTGGCTGGTTTCCACCTGCCCTTCTTCTCCAGCCAGACCCCTTCCCCAGCCAGATCAGCCAACAAAATGAAGAGGTTAGAGCTCAGGTCTAAGAGAGCAGAGGAGGGAGCTCAGCCTCTATCCGTGCTGAGAGAGAAGAAATTGATAGCAAGAGAAAGTGAAATAAGTAAGAGGGGTTTTTGAGAGGGGCTGTGTGGGAGGAGAGTTTCCTTGTATACCCAAAGGGGATGTCAGCATCTCTTCTCTCGCCCACTGGAAGATCATCATAGAGTCCTATCCTTGTGGTTGGCAAACCAGAGAGTTTGTGGGTCCTAGGAAGCTATTGTGGTGTGAAGGGAAGAGGTGGTGTATGGGAAAGGCTGTCTCTGATATTTCCAGACTAGAGAGTCAGGACAAAGTAGAGAAATTAAAAACGGCCCTTGCCCAGAACTAAGGGGGTCCTTGTACTCCTTTAGGAATCCAGTTCTTGGGGAAACCCTGCAAAGCCTAGAGAAAGGACTGATGGTGAGAGAAGGGGGGACAGGGAAGGCAGATGGCCTGACTACAAAAGCCGCCTCCCTACCACTGTGAAGTGGGGAGGAGGCACCCTCCCCCCGGAGAGATCTGCCAGGCTTCCTGACAGAGGGGGGATGGTTTGAGCTCAGAATATTACTATCCTCAGGGCCAAGTATTCCCCACTCCCATGTGGACTGGATCCAACACCCACTAACTCAGTCAGGAGCAGTCACAAAGTTGACAGCTTCTCTCCAAGAGGGGCAGTTTGGGCTATGAGGGATGGGAAAGGCACTGCAGGTTCCAGGAATGGCTCAAGGTAGGGGACCCTCGGCTTCAGTAACAGGAAAGAAATGAGAGGAAGGGAGCAGGCAAAGGTAGAGTGAGGGGCCTGGGAGAAGAAGGGAGGCCAGATTTGTGAGAGACTGCAGAGAAACAGGGTTTGTGGCGTCTCAAGTGTGTCTGTGTGGCTGGGGGCAGTTTGGAGGTTAAATATGAGGAGTATGGGTTCTCCCTCCTCCCTGCTTTGGAAGCTTTGGCTACACATATTTGGCAGCTGTTTTGTATAAACACTATTCCCCAGTGGTGTCACTTGGGCAGACACAAAAGGGAGCAGAATGAAGGGGGGTATGGGCGGGTGTATGGGGAAGGAAAAAGGCTATAGGCAGTAATGACCTTAGAGGGATGTGACCTGGCCCTCCTCCAGCTGCACTCTCCCTTTCAGAACTGGAGTCCTTGTCTCCCAGTTTAGGCTATGCTCCAGATACTCAGGATCCTGTTACTCTCTGCCCTAAGGGCCACAAGTTTCTAGAGCCTGAGTAGGCTGCTCTCACAGATTCATCCTTCTGAGGACTGATTTTAGCACTGAAAGGGTGGCCAAAGAATAGTTGTTAGAGAATATGGTTGGAGCTTGGACTCATGGGCTGGGATATCAGGTTCCTCAGGGTATAGGATGGGGAGGCTGAAAATAGGGGTGGCAGAACACTAGTTGGGGGCCTCCATGATTCTTCTTGTCCCTGGTTGTCAATGTTAGGATGACTTGTCCACAGGACAGAGCAGGGATGAAGGCTGTGCATAGGGAGGCTCAGCTATTGGCGCCAGAGGTGGGTAGCATTTGCTTTTGGGCTTCTCACTGCTGGGGGAAGAAGGGCTAATGCCTGAAACCAGACTCGGGGGGGAAGTGATGTGTGTGCAACTGACCGAGCCTCAGAGTTGCTTCTGGAACACAGGTGTGGAAATGAGAACAACTCTGGTAGGCGCAGGGGTTTAGGAGAACAAGAAAAGGCCAGGAAAGAGAAAACATGTTGCCGAATCAACGCCACACATTAGCTGTGCCTACAAGTAGCGGGTAACGAAAGGGTGTCGGAATATAACTTGAATACCCGGTCGACAGTGACGTCAGTGGGCGCCGCCTGATTGCGAGCGGCCTTTCGAGAGCCCTCCCTCCGCAGGCCCCTGAGTCTCTGTGATGCCTCAGCTTCTCCATGTCCTTCCCTAAAAGAGAGACACAATGCGCGGTTACTAGCTTAGCCCCTTAGCTTCCTCGCTAGCCCAGTCCAAGGAACTACAATTCCCAGAAGACGTCGTGGCGTGACCTGTCTCTTGCTGCATTTCTATTGGTTCATGTTTATTATTCCAGGCCAATAGAAGGTTAGCTCTTTGATAAGTGGCAAAATGGCGGTGCCTAGCATCTAGAACTTGATTGTCCGGTAGGCTTAAATTTAGGGAGGTGGTGGATGAAAAGGAAATACAGAATTATAGTTTCAGGCTTGGAGAAGGTGGAGGACATTGGAGGGGCGGGCGGGGGGAGAATCTGCGTCCGGGGTGGTAGTGGCTGAGGGATGCAGCCAGAGCTAAGGGCATAATTAGGCAACTGGAATTGGCTTAACCCCTTGCTGCTCTCTTCATTCTTTGTATTAAGCCCTTTTGACACCCTCTTCTTAGTGCTCCGGTTTAAGGAAGGATGGTTCAAGGGGAAGAACATGACAGGATCCCTACCTTGCCCCCATCCCCTTTTTTCCTTTCTAGTTCTGCCTCCGTTAAATCTTCCATTTGTCTCCATTCCATTTAACTCTGCCCTCCCCTGTTCTTTTCCTCAGAATCTCCTCTTCCCTTAGCTCTATTTCTCCCACCCCAAAGCTGACCGCCACCAGCCCCGCCTCTGCAGTGAAATCATGAAGGTGGTGAACCTGAAGCAAGCCATTTTACAAGCCTGGAAGGAGCGATGGAGTGACTACCAGTGGGCAATCAACATGAAGAAATTCTTTCCCAAAGGAGCCACCTGGGACATTCTCAACCTAGCAGGTCTCAAGTGAAGTAGGAAGGAAGGATGGGAGGGTTAAACCCAGAAACGTTGTAACCACTCGGTCTTACTTCGTTATTCCCCTCGCAGAAGCACTACTGGAGCAGGCCATGATTGGACCTTCCCCCAATCCTCTCATCCTGTCCTACCTGAAGTATGCCATTAGTTCCCAGGTAAACTGCCCTACTTGTTCCAGAGGGTGAGGGTTTGAAGGTAAAAGACTTGGAGTACAATTGTCAGCTCATACTTTTTAGGGGAATTTGTTTGAACACGTCACTTCTCTGAGCCCCCCTTTTCTTGTGAAAATAATACTACTTCATTGGTTGTGATGAATATTACATTAATTTATTCTATCAATAAATATTCACGAATACTTGTATGTGCTAACAGTGCATAGGCCCTGGGAATATAGCTGTGAACAAGCCCTGAAGCCAGCACACAAGGAATTTAGTGGGTAATACGACATGTAAATAAGCAGTCATTCACAGGTTGGGTTTATGTTCTAGGTTAGACAGTACTATGGGAGTACCTGGGAGGGGTACCCGATCCAGTCTGAGCAATCAGGGAAGACTTTCTAGAGGAGGTGATGTTTGAACCAAGACATGAATGTTAAGTAGGAGTTAGCCAGGCAGATTGATGAGAGTGTACAAAGCAGGGAGGAAAGCATATGAAGAGGCTGGGAGGCAAAAATTGCATGATGTGGGGGCGAGCCCTGGGGCTGAGTGATTAAAGTTCTGTGTGCTCCACTTCAGCAGCCCGGGTTCATGGGTTCGGATCCCAGGTGCAGACTGAGTCTACTCATCAACCATGCTGTGGAGCTGTCCCACATACAAAGTGGAGGAAGATTGGCACAGATATTAGCTCAGGGCTAATCTTCCTTAAGCAAAGAAGAGGAAGATTGACAAGGGATGTTAGCTCAGGGCTGATCTTCCTCTCACACACACACACACACACAAAATTGCACGCTGTTGTTCAGGAACTGAAAATAATTGAGTATGACTAGAGCAGCAGTTTTGGGCTGAGGACACTTTTATACTCTTAAAAATTGATCTGGGGTCTGGCCCCGTGGCCGAGTGGTTAAGTGTGCGCACTCCGCTGTAGGCGGCCCAGTGTTTCGTTGGTTCGAATCCTGGGTGCGGACATGTCACTGCTCATCAAACCATGCTGAGGCAGCGTCCCACATGCCACAACTAGAAGGACCCACAACAAAGAATATACAACTATGTACCGGGGGGCTTTGGGGAGAAAAAGGAAAAAATAAAATCTTTAAGAAAAAAAAAATTATTGTGACTCCTTTGTTTGTATGTAGTATATTTATCCATATTTACCATTGTAGAAATCAAAACTGAGAAATTTAAAAATATTTATGAACTTATTTAAGAGTAACAAAGGCGTTATGTGTTAATATAAATAACAGTTTAATAAAAACCATATTTTCCAAAACAAAACAATTAGGAAAGTGTCATTGTTTTACGTTTTTGCAACTCTCTTTAATGCCTGGCTTAATAGAAGACAGCTGAATTCTCCAATTGCCTTCAATTGTTGCAATAGGCTATTTTGGTTGAAGTGTAGGAAGGAAATCTGGCCTCACACATCAAATATTTAGTTTGAAAAGGGAGGAGTATTTTAATGAGCTTTTCAGATAATGATATTCTTTGATATGCTAATTCAACAGGTAATGTGAAACCACATCAATGAACTTTTTATACTCCGTTAAACTAAAATCCATTAGTCTCCCTCTTACACTTTTTTTTAAATTAATTTTTAAAAAGATTTTATTTTTCCTTTTTCTCCCAAAGCCCCTTGGTACATAGTTGTGTATTTTCAGTTGTGGGTCCTTCTAGTTGCGGCATGTGGGACACCGTCTCAGCGTGGCTTGATGAGCGGTGGCATGTCCACGCTCAGGATTCGAACTGGTGAAACCCTGGGCCGCCAAAGCAGAGCGAGCGAACTTAACCGCTTGGCCACGGGGCCGGGCCCCCCTCTTTATCATGAATTGTTCATTTGGAAAATATCCATTACTGAGTTACACAGATATTCCAAGTGTTGACACATTTAATTATATATCATCATCACATGTCGTGGAGCCTCTGGGACATTCCACGTACAGTTGTGAGAGAATGAGAGTGAAAAAGGCAAATAACATCTTAGTCGCATTTTAAAAATAGTTTTGACCTTGCAGACCTCAGGGGTTCTTGGACCATATTTTGAGAACTGGTGGCCTGGCACTTCAAGGAGGACACTGGTTTAGAAAGAGAGAGAGGTTAGGTCATAAAGGACCTGTGGGTGATGCTAAGGAGTTTGGACTTTATTTTAGGGTGACGAGTAATCATTTAAAGGATGTTAAGTGGAGGAATAGTGTGATAGGATATATATATATACACATTTAACATGCAATAAAATGCATAGATCTTAAGATAATAAGTTTTAGCAGTTGTATATACCTATGAGATACAGAACGTTTCCATTCTCTCAGAAAGTTCTGTGGTGCTCCTTTCTAGTCCTGCTCCTACAACCACTGAATGTTTTCTATGACGATAGAATAATATTGCCTATATTTGGATTTCATAGAAGTGGAATCATATATCTTCTGTATCCTCTATCTTCTTTTATTTAACATAAATGTTTTTGAGATTTATCTATGTTGTGGGGTATGTCAGAAGTTATTATTATTTTTTTTAAATTGCTGAGTAGTATTCCTCAGTTGGTATGTAGTTCTTGTACTTCCTTTTTCCTCCTGGCATTATGTCTGCTTTCCTTGTTAGGACATATTCATTTCCTTTATTCTTTTTAGCTGCTGCATAGTGTTCCATATGTACTGTAATTTAGGTTGTTTTTAATTTTTACTGTTATAATCAATGTTTCACTGAACATCCTTATACTTACCCTTTTGCATATCTGAGAATATTTCCCTGGCATAGGGAATTACCTAGAAATGGAATTGCTCGTTTAAAGAGTGCCACATATTAAATTTTAGTAGATCCTACAAATTGCCCTCCAAAAAGGAGTGTATCAGTTTATACCTTCTCTATAGTGTTTGACAGTATTTCCCCACACCTTTCCAATGTGGCTAGAATCTCTTAAAATTCTTTTCCAGGGGCCAGCCCCATTGCCGAGTGGTTAAGTTCGTGTGCTCCAGTGTGGTTGCCCAGGGTTTCGCTGGTTTGGATCCTGGGTGCAGACATAGCACCACTTATCAGGCCACGTTGAGGCGGCGTCCCACATGCCACAACTAGAAGGACCTGCAACTAAGATACACAACTGTGTACCAGGGAGGATTTGGGAGAGAGAAAGCAGGGAAAAAAACAAAAAACAAAACTCTCAAAAAAAAAAAAATTCTAGAGAGGCAAAAAATTACGTCACATTATAATATGTATTTCCACGATTGTAGTGTTGAGCATATTTTTTCATGTTTTTATTGGCTTTCTGCATATTTTCTGTGAATTACTTATGTATATCATTTGCCTATTTTTCTATCATTGGGTTTTTTTTTTCTGTAGTCACCTTTAATTTGTCACAATTTATTTTATTTATTTATTTATTTTTTTTTTTTTGAGGAAGATTAGCCCTGAGCTAACATCAGCTGCCAGTCCTCCTCTTTTTGCTAAGGAAGACTGGCTCTGAGCTAACATCCGTGCCCGTCTTCCTCCACTTTATATGTGGGACGGCTACCACAGCATGGCTTGCCAAGTGGTGCCATGTCCGTAACCAGGATCCAAACTGGCGAACCCCGGGCCACCGAAGCAGAACGTGTGAATTTAACTGCTGTGCCACTGGGCCAGCCCCTAATTTGTCACAATTTAATATTGACAATATTGCAGAATATAATGAGGATGCCTTTTGTCTGTATGGAAAAAAAGTTAAAGTATGTTAAAAAGAAATTTGTTTTTTTTTCTGTATTTTTTGGTAACAGCTTTATTGAGACATGAATCACATACTGTACAATTTACCCATGTAAAGTATACAATTCACTGGTTTTGAGTGTATTCAGAGTTGTGTAACCATCACCACGATCAATTTAGAACATTTTCATCATCCCAAGAAGAATTCTTACTGATTTTGTTTTTTTATTCTTCTCCCCAAAGCCCCCCGAGCACATAGCTGTATATTCTAGTTATAGGTCCTTCTAGTTCTGCTATGTGGGATGCCACCTCAGCATGGCTTGATGAACAGTCCTTGGTCGGTGCCCAGTATCTCAACCGGGGAAACCCTGGGCCGCTGAAGTGGAGCGCGTGAACTTAACCACTCGGCCTCTGGCTGGCCCCCAATTCTTACCGATTTTTAAATGTCTGTTAACATAATCAATCTTGTAATCCTTATCTGTTATATATGTTTAAAATTTTCCATCACTTTTTTTTTTTTACTTTTTGGTTTTGTTTTATTAGCATGCAGAAATTTTTAATGTTTTTCTTGTCAGATTTAACCATTTTTCCCCTTATATGGCTTTTGTCTTGCTTGAGGGCTTCCCTGCTCCAAGGACCAAGATATATTCTTTTCTAATTTCTGCCAGCACTTCACTTTTCTTTTTTATATTTATCTTATTTAATCCATTTAGATGTTATTGAGGTGTGAAGAAGAGATCCATGTTTATTTATTTATTTTTCCAAATAGATGGACAGTTGGCTCAACTGCCTTTGTTGAATAGGTCGTTCTTTGTCATATCCTAAATTGTCTTATAGCCAAAGGGCTATTTCTTGACATTCTAGTATATTTCGTTGGTAGCTTTGTCTTTTCTCACACCAATACTTTACTGTTTTAATTATTATACCTTTTTAGCATATTTGATATCTGGTTAGGCAAGTTTTTCCTTTGTTTTATTTTTCAAAAATTTCTTGGGTGTTTTCAGGCATTTCCTTTTCCAGACAAATTTTAGAATCAATTTGTTAAGTCCCTTAAAAAGATCCTATTGTATTTTGATTGGATTTCCTTGACTTTGTGGATTTGGGGAACTTGTGGATTAATTTGAGAAAGATCACTCTGGCTGTAGTGTGAAGAATGAGTTGGAGGGAGGTGAGACAGGAGGTAGAGAGACCATTAAGTCTGGCATATTTTCTCTGTAAAAGACCAGATAGTAAATACTTTTCACTTTGCAGGCGTATGGTCTCTGTCACCACTATGCTGTCATTACAGCTTGAAAGCAGATATAGACAAAATGTAAATAAATGGGCATGCCTGTGTTCTGATAAAACTTCATTTACAAAAAAGGTGATGAGCCACATTTGGCTTGCGAACTGTAGTTTTCCAGCCCTTGATTTAGGCGAGTGCAGTAATTCAAGTAAGAGATAATTTTAGCATAAACATGGGAAGTGGCAGCAGAAAAAAAAGATGAATTCCAGAACAATTTAGGACGTGGCATTGAGAGGATTTAGTGATACCTGCATGAGGGGTGTGAGGGAGAGGAAGAAATCAAGGCTAATATCTAGGTTTCTGGTTTGGATGGCTGGATGGCTGATGGGATTGTAAGGAGACAGGGAGCGTGGGAGTAGTGTAGGACTGTTAGGGTTGGGATGCAGGTGAGGGGTGGAGATGACCTGTTTGATTTGGGCCTTGTTAAGTGTAAGGTGCCTGTGTCGGGTACTAAAGAGAAGATACTCAGTAGGAAGTTGAACATACGTGTCTGGAACTCAAAGGAGAGGTCTAGACTGGAGCTATTGATTTAGGAGTTGTCAGCCGCAGATAGTAATTGAAGCCCTGGGCATGGATGAGATTACCCAGAGAGAGTATGGAAAGTGAGCAAAGAAGCAGGCCAAACCAAATTCCTGAGGAGCCAATCACATTTAAGGAACGTGTAGGAAAAGAATTCTTCACAGGAGTGTGAAAAGAAGGGGTTAATGAGGAAAGAAGAAAAGCTCAAGAGTGTAGTATCGAGAAAAGCCAAGGGAGGAGAGGACTGAAAAATGAGGAAGCATTTCCTGGGGTTAGATGCTGCTGAGAGGTCAGTGAGATCAGAACTGACAAATATCCATGGGGTTTAACGACAGGAGCTTGTTGATGAGCTTAATGAGAAGATTCATGGAGTGGTAAGGACAGAAGTGATTGGAGTGGGTTGGACTGCGAACGGAAGGTGGGGAGGTAGAGTGTAGAGAACTCTTATGTCTGTAAAGAGCAGGAGAGAGAGGGTGGTGGTTAATTAGAAATGTGGGGTCTGCGGGAAGTTCCTTTAAAAATAGGAGAATCTTGAGGTGTGTAAACACTGATGGGAAAGGCAAGAGGGAGAAAGTAACAGTGAGAAGTAACAGAGAGAAATGTATTTGAAAGACCTTCAAGACTTGTAAAGTGCTATGCAAAATTAGTAATTTATTCTTCCTTCAGAGTCAAGAGGCTCTTTGTTCCAGTGCTGTGCATGGAGAAGGCACTTAGGAGTAGTTGGGGGTGTTGAATATGAAGAGCAGAGGAATTAGAGAGCAGCTGCAGGGTCAGCCTGGGCTAGCCAGGTGGGCATTGGGCTGCGTAGTCGGTCAACAGCCTCAGGCTGGTGATAACTTAGAGCTTCTGTGTTGATAGATATATTAAGACTGGAATAGGTTAAATCCTGCTGTGAAAAACAGTTCACCATGTGGGAAGTATTTTTAGGTCTCTTGAGTAGCAATGCTTTATTGATACTGTTAGCAAAAGTTTACTGAACGGAATTCTGAATTTGGAAACCGTAAGTTCACTGTGACTAATGGCATCCCTGAGAACATACAAAGTTGGGGGTTTTTCTCCTGGTAGTTTGGGGTCAGTTTCTAACGGGAATATCCAGCTCCCCCTTCAGGTTGGTATCCAACAAGGTTCCATTCTCTGCCAAACTCTTGCTATGGGGACATCAGTTATAAATAACACTTGCCTGGAACGTTATGGTCATCCTGCCCAGGCAGCCTCCCAGCTTTCTGATCACTTGTCAGACACCAGCTATGGCTTCACAGTGTGTCCCGCTCTGAGTGGCACTGAGCACTCGTTGTGTATTTAAATCCTCTGTGTGTTTTGCTCCCGTTTGTCCAAGAACTAGTTAAAGATGTCTTGACAGAGAGCAGTCTGTTCACACGATGGAGAAATTAGACATGGAAGACATTGCCTTGCATGTACAATTCACCATACTAAGGTCATTGAAGCTGACTTGGCTTCCTTCTTAAATCTTTGGATATTTCTCTTCCTATAGAAAAGATAACCCATGAGGCAGATGATTATCCTGACAGTTTTTGTCACTGTATTTTGCTTTTTTATTTTGGTGTATTTTGCCACTGATTTTGAGTATACAATTGTAACCATTTTCTATAGTATTATTCATATTTTATCATCATGCTTTTATTGGTTTTTAGAAATATGACAAGAGACTTTCCTTAGGGTTTAATTTCATTCAGGACAAATTATTTATTTCTTTTGAATTACATCTCCAATTTTAGGATGGTGATGAATAGGTTTTACTAATAGAGATTTGTTTTGGGGCTGGCGCCATGGCCTAGTGGTGAAGTTCAGCATTCTCTGCTTCAGCAGCCCGGGCTCTCAGGTTCGAATCCTGAGTGCAGACCTAGGCTACTTGTCAGCCATGCTGTGGCGGTGACCCCTATATAAAATAAAGGAAGATTGGCACAGATGTTAGCTCAGGGCTAATCTTCCTCAGCAAAAAAAGAAGGAGAAGAAGAAATTTAAGGTAAAACTTTTTCAGAATGCTAGTTACTAGAATCCACTAATCCAAAGCAATGAAAACTTACTGAGGACCTACTATGTGCTAGGCCCCGGACTAGGCTCTAGAGAAACAGATAAAAATTGAACACTGTTTCTGTTCTCAGGGAGTCCACTGTTCAGGTAGAATTTCCCAAAATATATTTTGGAAATACTAGCTAAATGAGATTCCTTGGTCAAATAAGTTTGAAAAGTATTGCTTACTTTATCTCTAGTCATCTTAGAGATTCTCGTTGTATGCAAGTATATTATGGTTCAGAGAAGTCCTACAGTAAAGAAAGCTGTTTACTGAAAATCCTTTACTTTAAAGAATACTCTTTACATATGTTTATTCCAGGGTTTCTCAAATTCATATCACACAGAAGCTCTGTGTGTGTGTGTGTGTGTGCGCGCGCGTGCAAAATTTCTTGACATCTTGAGGAACTTTTGGAACAACTTCATCCACTAGAACTTTCTACAATCAGAGAACTGTTCTGTATCTGTGCTGTCCAATACAGTAGCCACCAGCCACATATTGCTGTTGAGTACTTGAAATGTGGCGAGCATGACTAAGGAAGTGAATTTTAAGTTTTATTTAACTCTAAATTTAAACAGCCACATGTGGCTAATGGCTTCCCTATTGGACAGTGCAGCTTTGGAAGCTACTTTGGGAAAAGCTGGTCTAAGGCTGTCTTTTTACTTCTTCATTCTACAAACATGAACAAGTTCACGGTGGGCATTAGGTAAAAGCATCGTTGTCCTCAAGGACCTCCTGGTTTGTGTGGGCAGCAGGCCCCAACTGTGTGGTGATGGGTCTAAGGGGATGGCTGGGAGCACAGAGGAAGGATTTCAGCTTTGAGTGGGAGGTCAGAGCTGGTCCGAGGTGTCCTGGAGGAGTCTTAGAGATTAAGTCCTAGAGAGTGAGTAAGAGTGTATGTAAGGAAGTTCACTACCTTTGTCGAAATGCAGGTACTGTCTACTCATTGCAGGAAATAATTGTCTCTCGTTCTTGTCCAAATAAAATCACTCTTGATAGAGGTTGTAGGAGTAAAGTAACATCACCTCACTTGTCCATTCTCCTGCCCACTAGCAGTCAGTTAAACCTTGTATATAGTGGACAATGAGTGGCATGTGAACATGAAACACCTTTGAATACCCCAAAATCATCTTCTCAGTGGGTTTGTGCTGATGTCACTTACAGTGAGTTGGATAAAAGCAGGAATGGGGACAATGCCTAGTGTTACTGCTTCTCTTCTAGTGGGTTGAGGAAGGCCTCTTGAGGAGGTTGAGGTTTTAGGAGAGCTGTAGTATCTTGAAGTGTCAGTATTTGTTCCTCTCAACTGTGGGATACTAGTTGTCTGAACTTTATCTTTCTTCTTTCCCTCCAGATGGTGTCGTACTCCTCTGTCCTCACAGCTATCAGTAAGGTATGACCACAGCCACGCATGAGCCAGGTGGAGGGCAGGGGAACAGAGATATGGTAGTGACGACGGGGCCCCACCTCCTTGACTGCTCTGATCATGTCACCTTTGAGGCTGAACAGCAGTGCACCAATGCCTCTGGCTGGCACTGATGCCTTCTGTTGGAGGGAAGGGGATCCTGGGAAGTGGGGGCTGGCCATTAGGAGCCAATTCCCAGTGTTGGAAGGATGCTGATTCTGAAACCTAGGGTTGGAGGAAAGATGAGCAGGAATCCTGAATGTTCATCTGCCTCAGGTGTGAGACCTGGTTGACTGGGGCATTACGTAGCGTCCCTATGTCCTTTCCGCAGTTCGATGACTTTTCCCGGGAGCTGTGTGTCCAGGCCTTGCTGGATATCATGGACATGTTTTGTGACCGACTGAGGTAATGGCAGGGGTAAGGGGCTCACAACCATCCAGCATTGCCTCAGTGTGAAGGAGAAGCTCCTAGCACGTAGACTGAGACCAACTCTTTGGGTTCCCACACTTTCTTTCCACCTGGTCACCTGCACCCAGACATCCCCATCCTTTTCTACTTATTCCCTTCAGACAAAAATGCCCCTTCTCTATTTGGAATAGCTCTTTTGAAATCTTGTTCAGTGGAAGCTGACGGGGCCGTCTGTCCCAGGACTTTGCTAGCTTCCCAACTCTCTTCCCTAGTAGGGCAGTGCCTGGCACTCTGGGAAACATTGGTGAGGATCCTATTTCAGCCTTTGGAGCAGAGACAGATTTTGCATCCTTTTCCGTAGCTGTCATGGTAAAGCGGAGGAGTGCATCGGGCTCTGCCGGGCCCTTCTCAGCGCCCTCCACTGGCTGCTGCGCTGCACTGCAGCCTCTGCAGAGCGGCTCCGGGAGGGGCTGGAGGCCGGCAGTCCAGCCACTGGGGAGAAGCAGCTTGCCATGTGCCTGCAGCGCCTGGAGAAGACCCTCAGCAGCACCAAGAATCGGGCCCTGCTCCACATCGCCAAACTAGAGGAGGCCTGTATGTCCCCTGGTTCCCCTGAGCCCCACCTGCTGCTGCTCCCATAGCCGGTTCTTTAATTGAGAGGGGAGAGGCAGGATGCCATCCCACTTCTTTCCAGGAGGATCTGAAATCATCCCACTTCCTTTTTTTTCTCCCTATAAGCATTGCATACATCCCAGGGACTTGGGCAGGGTGGCACCCGAGCCAATCAACCAACAGGTATTTACTGAGCATTATTGTATGCCCAGCACTGTGCCAGGTGCTGGGGGCGGGGGGCGGGGGGCTAACGAAGGAGCATGTGGCAGGGTCCCTGCCCTCAACAAGCATACATGCTAGTGGGAAGCAAGACTGGCACGTGATATACGTGGAAAAAATTAGAGGACAAGACGAGCACACCATCCATCCTTGTGTTTGTCTCTGTGTTACTCATCATTTGAAAGCAAATGGCTCTTGTGTTTGAGTGTTGCCTAAAATGTCCCTTTAAACATGGTACCTGTCTGCTGTCAGGCCTGTCGTGCCATCCACCTCTTGACTCAAGTGCAGATGTGAATTATTGGAACCCCAGAGCCTGAGAACAGACAGATCACCTGGTGGGAGGGTGACTGATAGTTCTGGACCTGGGACCCGAAGGCAGTCTTGCTGTGGCTTAGGACCGTGTAAGGAGCTTTTGTTCTCCAGTAAGGGGAATGCTAGCATGGGTTCCACCCAGGTCTTCAGGACCTGGTTGGAGAACTTGTTATAGGATTAGTATATATTTATTACTTCTCAAAATATGTTTTATTGCCTGTGAAAAGTCCAGAAAGATGATCACTATGTAAAAATGGGCTATGTTGACAATTTCTTACCTATCTTGAGCACTTGACAAATGGTTTATGGGCTGAAAAAGGAATGAATATTTAACTTAATTTTAATGGATCTCAGGTCTTTTTGTATTTTTTTCCCTATGCTACGTGGAGGTTCATGGGCTAGTTGGTGCCATTATTTATCATTCGACCCTCTGGAATTGTAACTAGGATAAGTGACTTATACTTAAGTGATAAATAATGCAGGGTAGACCATGAGTGCAGGCATGTAGGAGGAGAGATGAGTGGGTTGGACCAGTTGGGTAAGTTGCTAAAGGAGCTGGGGCTTGAACAGAGTCTTGAAGCTTAGTGAGAGTTAGTGAGGTGAGTATGAGTAGGAGGGCATTTCAGAAGGGGAGAGCATTAGAGCAAAGTCCCGGACAGGGAGTGGGTGAATGCGGAAGGCTGTTTAGGAGCCCAGCTTGATTGGGGTGGAGTGTGTTGGCCACTTGCAAGGCTCGCCCACTCCTGATGTGATTTGTGGCCTCCCTGCCTGTTCCAGCCACGGACTCCAACCCGTGTCTGCCTCTCTCTGCCACTGCCTGTGTTAAGCTGTGCCTAGTCTCTAAAGTCAGCTGTGTGCATCCCCTAGAAGTCAGGCTTCTGAGAATAGTTTCTAGGGGCTTCACCGTTGGTGCTCACCCCCCTTCTAGACAGGTGCATGCTGCCCTCAGGCCCCCTGCCTCCGTAGCATCCTCAGAGGAAGCCTTCCTGCGTGGTTTTGTGGGCCCAGGGGGTGCCAAAGTTGTGGAGTTTGGGGCCAGTCTCTCCCTCTCTGTTTCCCATCATGTTTCCGCATTTTCTTTTCTCTGCCAGCCTCCTGGACTGCCATCGAGCATTCTCTCTTGAAGCTTGGGGAGATTCTGGCCAATCTCAGCAACCCCCAGCTCCGGAGCCAGGCTGAGCAGTGTGGCACACTCATTAGGAGGTACCTGCCTCCCAGGGTGGTCGTGGTGAAGGGAGAGAGACAAGGCCTTGGGTGTGGGTAGGAAGATGTGGCACCTGACCCTAACCCCTACGTTCTCACCTCCTCTCCAACTCTTAGCTCCCCAAACACTGTCCCCTATGTTTCTGTTCCCCTCAGCATCCCCACAATGCTGTCTGTGCACTCCGAGCAGCTGCACAAGACTGGCTTCCCCACAGTCCATGCAGTGGTCCTGCTCGAGGGCACCATGAACCTGACAGGCGAGACACAGCCCCTGGTGGAACAGCTAATGATGGTGAAACGCATGCAGGTGCGAGGGCCAGGATTAATTCTCTGTCCCCAAGGTGGGCCGGCCGTTTGGGGGCAGGAGGGAGAATTCTTCTGGTCCTTCTTAGGAGAAACAGGGTTTCTTTTGATTCGTGGTGGAAAGTAGATCCCAGTCCTGTGTGGTTCTGCCATTTCACCTAACCTCCCTGGTTCTCACATTAAAGTGGGGGATGCGCCTGTGCTGTGCAGTCTCTAACCCAGCCTGATCTCCAGGGGCCTTCAGGAGATGAAAGGGGGTGAGGCACCCTCTTATGCCTCACCCTCGTATCTTCCCACAGCATATCCCCACCCCACTTTTTGTCCTGGAGATCTGGAAAGCTTGCTTCGTGGGCCTCATTGAGTCTCCTGAGGGTACAGAGGAGCTCAAGTGGACAGCTTTCACCTTCCTCAAGGTACCTGGGACATGGGAGCAGCAAAGAGCTAGTCTAGGAATGGTTCTCAGGAAAAGAGGCAACACTCTGGACCTTTGCCCTGTGTTTCTCCCCGCTGGCATCATGCCCAGCCTGCCAGGTCACCCAGCACAAGTTCCCATCGATTCTAGCCTCTGAAAGTCTCAGGGCTATATTTAGCCCACTTGGCGGGCCTCTGCCGTTTCTTAGCACACAGGTGCTGTTTCGCTCAGTCATCAGGCAGATTGGTGCAGGGCACTTAGAGGAGCCAGGGAAGTGGGTCCCAGTCTTTGAAGCAGGGGTTCCACTTTGCTTATGGCATTTCCTTGTTGAGCCAGCAGAAGGGAGGGGTCCCTGTGTCCTGCAGGCTGAGGGCACCAGGCACCGAGTAACCATCAGCTTTCTGATTTGGCTCTAAGAGTGCTTTCACTTACAGGGCAGGAGTGTTCCTGTCTCTGCCCAGAGCAGGCGGATAGAGGGGATGTCTTTAGTTCTGGGTGAAAGAGAGGAGAAATTGATCTTCCTGTTTTTCCCCCTGCCTCACCCTCCAGATCCCACAGGTTTTGGTGAAGTTGAAGAAATATTCTCATGGGGACAAGGTGAGTTGAAGAAATGAGATGGCGGGGTATGGGAGCAAGTGAATCTTTTTTCCACCCTGGAGAAACGAGCAAGGAAAGAGTCACTTAGGCCCTAGCTGGGCAGTAGTGTGCCGTCATGCCCGCGGGACGCCGGAAGCATGTGTTTACCTGAACACCTGCTTGTGTCCACGCACATGCACCCTGTCTCCAGAGAGAAGGCAACCAGGCCACTCAGGAGGCAAGATTGCCCGAGGTGATGGGGGCCGGGGTGGCCATGCAGGGAGCAGCGATACCCATACTTCTCCCCGTCCAGTCATTGGAAGCCGGTGGTTGGCATGGCCGACTTGTAGGCTTTTACATCCAGCAGGGTGTCCTTGTGAGCCTGCATCACAGGCTGTGGGGGACTGGAGGACCTGGAAGCCAGAGGGCAGTTTCTGGCTCTTTGTAGGACTTTACTGAGGATGTCAATTGTGCTTTTGAGTTCCTGCTGAAGCTCACACCCTTGCTGGACAAAGCTGACCAGCGCTACAAGTATGGACTCCCCTGCTCACCCCCGCTCTCCTGGAAGGTGTTCTGGGCTCTTCCCCTGCTCTTCTGTGCCAGATAAGCCTCCGGGGACTGCTTCCGTGTTCACTCCCTTTGATAGGGGCAGGAGGCAGCAGCCTTGTAATTGCCAAGTGCGCAAGCCCCGCTACCTTCCCTCAGGCGCTCAAAATGTTCTTCATGCTTGGGAGGGAGGCTCCCAGGTAGGGACTCATTGTTCCCACCCCTCAGTAACCTCTGCTGGATGCCCAGTCCCCTCGTCATCTTTTTCCCTTCCAGCTGCGACTGTACAGACTTCCTGCTCCAGGAATGTGGCAAGCAGGGCCTCCTGTCTGAAGCCAGTGTGAACAACCTTGTGGCCAAGCGGTAAGTGTGAGCTCCCTTGGGCTGGCCCAGGGACCCCTTGACCTCCTTCTCTCATGTCCGCATTGGGCTGCTGGGTGCCTTTTGCCCCCCTGCCTGGGTTGCAGGTGACTGGGGCCATGCCTGGGGTGACCAGGGACAGGAGACGCTGATTTCTTCACACCAGGGTTCTGCCCTCTTGGGTGCTGTGCTTTAACTCTCACCCTCCTTTGTGATCAAAGTGAAAATCTTAAATCTTCCTTCAATCTTAAATGAACTTTCAAAATAGATATAATGACCGATGACACATTGAAGCAGTTGCAATATTGGATATGCTTTCATGAGCATCACCCTGACCCCAAAGGTTCTTTGGTGCTTCCCACCATCTCTGTGCCTCTGCTTCTGGAGCTGGACTGGGGAGCATGCCAGGAACTTATCTCTATTCCTCTCCCCTTCTCTTGGCCAACTGGTTATGGCCACAGTGCAGCAGACCGGAAACATGTACCCCAGCTGAAATCATCAGAGAATGCCAATATCCAACCCAATCCTGGGCTGATCCTCCGGGCCGAGCCCACTGTCACAAACATCCTCAAGGTGAGTGCATCCTCCCTTGCCACTGGGGTCATCTTTCCCTCTTTTCAGTTTTCCCTCTACTTGCAGATAAATAAACAGAGGCCACAGACCTCTCTCCTGGATTTTATGCCTAGTTACCTTGGAAGTAGAGAAAGGGAGAAGGCACGGGAAGGCGCTGTTGAAAACTAACTTTTCCTGAGCATCACTTGTAAGCCAGGCTTTGTGGCAGATGCTTTCACGTATGTCGTTGTCTTGGGGAAACAGCAGAGCATCTCACAGCAGTGACCTCGCGCACCCTCCCAATTTAGTTGAGAGGGTTGGAATGGAGAGCAAGGGCAGAGTTTAGGGGTGCTTTCCCAGATTGGAGTCTGAAAGATGTAGATTAAATTGCAGGTCGTGGTATCCCATTTAACGGAGACATGCAGACAGAGAAATGGTGGCTAGGCTGTATCTTGGGGGGTCTTTAGTGTTCTTCAGGACATGATTTCCTGTCGTGTCCCCAGACGATGGATGCAGACCACTCCAAGTCTCCAGAGGGGCTGCTGGGGGTCCTGGGCCACATGCTGTCCGGGAAGAGTCTGGACTTGTTGCTGGCTGCTGCTGCCGCCACTGGGAAGCTTAAGTCCTTCGCCCGGAAGTTCATCAAGTAAGGAAGACAGAGCCCTGACCAGGGTCCAGGGGGCATCTGTGAGGAGGAGGTAGCAGAAGGGGCGTGGCCCTGGGGTCTGGGTCTCCCCCGCTGGAGGCCTTGTGGGGAGGGCCGGTTCTTTGGATGTGAAGTGCTGTTTTCTCTTCAGCTGAGGGTGAGGTGGAGGAGTTTGACGAAGTGACAAGGCGTTGAACAGTAGGTGTGGAGGGATTCCGTGTTACTAATAAGGAGCTCTCGGATTCTGTTGACTTTTTTGGTCGACCTGGAATTTGGTATATAAAACATTGATCCATTCAGTAAGCTGTTCTCTACGCCTTGGAAATCTTTTAAAAATAGAAAGAGTTCTTTTTTCTGTAGCACAGATGTTCGTTTTAAGTTTAACCCCTAATCCAGATTCTAGCAAGTGCCTCCCGGAGCAGGGATAGCCCCCTGACCCCAACTGTTGCTCAGCCCTTGCCCTGATTGATGCAGCCTGTCTCCGTTCCTTCCACAGTTTGAATGAATTCACGACGCACGGCAGTGGAGAAAGCAGTAAGTGAACTCTGCGTGTCCCCAGACCCGGCTGGCACTGAATGAGGGGTGTGGAGGGAGAGAACAGGGGAGGGAAGAGGATGCCTTTGCTCATCTGGGGGGCTGTTTTCTCCTGTGAGCGATGACTCACTGAAGCTTTGGGGGAGCCTTCAAAGAGGCTAATGCTGGGAAGAGGATTCTTCCAAAACCACCTCTTTGTCTCTTGCCCTCCCTTTTAACGATTTGGTTGGGTATTAGGGGGAAGGAAGGTGTCGGGAGTCTTTGATCCCAAGGAAGGGATGATGTCCCAGTTGAGACTCAAGAAAAGGATTCTGAGCCTCAGAGCTTTGAAGGAGCCGCTTGGTCCCTGACCTTCCTTGAGGCAAATCCTGATCCCCTCCCGGCCCAGGCAAGGGCTTTAGGCCCCTGCCCTAGGCTGCGGGATCAGCCTTCTTATCCTTCACAGCCAAAGCAGCCTCAGTTCGAGCCTTGCTCTTTGACATCTCCTTCCTCATGCTGTGCCACGTGGCCCAGACCTATGGCTCAGAGGTGAGTGAGAGGAGAGCACTCAGGATCGGGGGCATCAATTGCCTGGGACAGAGGGGAAGGAAACAACCAGTAACTCTCCCCCGCTTCACCTCACCCTATCCCCTGGCCCCTGTCAGTCTCCCAAGCCAGTTAGTTCTGCTGGCTGCAGAAATTAGGCACCCACCCACCCACTGGGAAAAAGTCAATAGATATTCCCTTGGTGGCATCTGGAATTCTTCAGTGCCATATTCACACCTGCCACTAGGTGGCAGCATAGCCCCCATCTTTCTCCCTTAGACCAGTTTGTTTCCAATTCCAATTCCTCAGGCCTAGAAGGGAGAAGCAGTGGGGAGGAAACTGAAGTATAGGGTGCAGCACCCTCCTCACTCGGCTGGTGACTCTCCTTTCCTTTCCCAGGTGATTCTGTCCGAGTCAAGCGCTGGAGCAGAGGTGCCCTTCTTTGAGACCTGGATGCAGACCTGCATGCCTGAGGAGGGCAAAATCCTGAATCCTGACCACCCCTGCTTCCGGCCCGATTCCACCAAAGTGGAGTCCCTGGTGGCCCTACTCAACAACTCCTCGGAGATGAAGCTGGTGTCAGTGGCCTGGGTGCCCACTGCAAGGGTGGCGGTGGGGGCAGGGCCCGGACCCTCTCCCTTATACCCTCCCATGCTGCCCTGTGGTGATTCTTCTCCCACCATCACCCCCTTTTAGGCAGATGAAGTGGCACGAAGCCTGTCTCAGCATTTCAGCGGCCATCTTGGAAATCCTCAATGCCTGGGAGAATGGGGTACTGGCCTTCGAGTCCATCCAGGTAGCCCCACCTTTCCAGCAGCCTTCTCTCTTCCCTGAGACACAGAGCCCATCTTTGATAGCTTCTTCTATTTTGTAAGAACAAGAAGACCCTTAATTCAGGAGCTCATGTTTGGATATTAATCTTCCTTGTAATTGTAGTCTTAGACACTCCCTCCCAGCCAGGTAACTTTAGGAAAATCAAACTTGTGGAGAAAAGAGGTGTGGAATGTGGCCCAGGACTCACTTGCTGCACTTAGCTGCCCACAGAGGCCGGGGGAAGTGATGGCCAGGGATGGGGAGATAGTGGCCCCAGTCACCCTTTTCCCCTCCCCCAGAAAATTACAGATAACATCAAGGGCAAGGTCTGCAGCCTTGCAGTATGTGCTGTGGCTTGGCTTGTCGCCCATGTGCGGATGCTGGGGCTGGATGAGCGCGAGAAGTCGCTGCAGATGATCCGCCAGCTGGCAGGGCCGCTGTATAGCGAGAACACCCTGCAGTTCTACAATGAGAGGTCAGTAACCGGTCCCCTCCCTTCTGGAACATTGCAGGTCTGTTGTGAGAAGTTAACACCTCCAGTGACCAATATCCCCTTCTTTTTTTGCCTTCCCAAACACACTGCTCACCCGCTCACTCATTTCCTTGCTCACTCATGTTCTTGTTCACATATTCACTTACTGACTCAGCAATACTTCGTGTGTGTCTCTGTGCCCGGAGTGTTTATAATCCGGCACCTGCTGGTTTCTGCAGAAATACAGATCCCAAACAGCTATGATTCCTGCCTGCAAAGAGCTCGAGTTCTGGAGAACTAGCTTACCAGGAGAACAAAATGATTACCTTGGCTGTAGTGCTGTTCTAGGAACTGGGAGCCCATCTGTAGATTTTACAGGCCTTGGGCCTACCTCCCCCCCTCACCCCTGAACCTGGCTGTATTTTCCTGCCCTGGCTTTTCAGGGGCTTGGAGGGCCACCCTGGTGACTTCGGCTATGTTGGGTTCAGAGGTGTTGGTTCGTTCACCCATCCAATAAGCTTTTTCTGTTTTTTAATTGTGGTAAAAAATACGTAACATAAAATTTGCCACCTTGGCCATTTTTAAGTATACAGTTCAGTAGTGTTAAGTATATTCATGTTGTTGTGAAGCAGATCTCCAGAATCTTTTCATCTTGTAGACCTGAAACTGTATCCCTTAAGCCTTTTCCCCTCCCCCCAGCTCTGGTAACCACCATTCTACTTTCTGTTTCTATGAATTTGACTACCTAAGATACCCCATGTAAGTGGAACCATACAGTAATTGTCTTTTTGTGACTGGCATATTTCACTTAGCATAATGTGCCCAGGGTTCATCCACGTTATAGCAAGTGTCAGAATTTCCTTCCTTTTTAATGCCAAATAATACTCCACTGTGTGTGTATACACCCCGTTTTGCTTATCCGTTCATCAGCCAATGGACACTTGGGTTTCTTCCGCCTCTTGGCTGTTGGGTGTGAATAACGCTGAATGTGAACATGTGTGAACACAGGCAGGTACCAACCAATGAGTTATGAGTGACGACTCCCGAGGGAGCCCTCAGGGCATCTTATAAGGGAGAAGTGGACACATGGAGCTGACCTTGGGGAGGGGGTGTGTCTGCAAACTCACCTCTCCTGTTTTTCCCTTGCCTACTTCTTTACTCCTTTCTTCTCTCGTCATCCTCCCCCGACGAGTAATGGAGTGTTTGCTCTGATGTAATCCATTCTAAGTACGCTGACCCCTGTCTGGGTGAGGAAGAGTGAGAAATCTGTGACTCGTCATGCAGGTGGGAAAAGTGCCCCTAAAGTCATAGCAACTTTCCGAGAGCCACCCAGCGTTCCAGAATGATTAGCACTGAGACCCAGGTCTGTAGTCACGGTTGAAGACTTCCTGGATATGCACTTATGTTTGCCCGGCTACCAAGGGCCGGGAAGAGTCCTATGGGGCAGCCCTTGGGCCCCTGTCCTGGAAGTAACAGTTTATTTTGGGAGGAGGCCAAGGGCGGGTGGGGACCCCCCCCAAGCACTCAACCTAGAGGGAAGTGATTGTATTTATTTATGCTAGAGGATTGGCAGGGACCAGACCTTGCCTGGGGGATGGGGAAGTTGGAGAGAGAGAGTGAGAGAGAAAATAGGAATATAGTGCTGGAATAACCTGGGGGAGGAGAGCACCCCTCAACGCCACTTAATAGGCTTTGTGCCCAGCAGGTGAGAGTCCTGCCAGGAACAGGACTGGTAGGGTCAGGCCTGCTAGAGGTTTGCAGCTTCCTTTCGTCTCCTCCCTCAGTACAGAGTAGGGTTAATTTCTCAGGAATATTTCTGTAACCCAAGTCCTGAGAAAAGTCTGGGCTGGTGTTTCCTCCCCTCCCTACCCTGGCTCTTGAAGCCGGTGTTGCCTGCGCCTCAGGTTCCTCTCCCCATCCCCCAGGGTGGTGATCATGAGCTCGATCCTGGAGCATATGTGTGCTGACGTGCTGCAGCAGACAGCCACACAGATCAAGTTCCCATCCACGGGTGTGGACACCATGCCCTACTGGAACCTGCTGCCCCCCAAGCGACCCATCAAGGAGGTGCTGACGGACATATTTGCGAAGGTGCTGGAGAAGGGGTGGGTGGACAGCCGCTCCATCCACATCTTTGACACCCTGCTGCACATGGGAGGTGTCTACTGGTTCTGCAACAACCTGATTAAGGTACTTGCAGTGGGTAGGTGTGGGCCAGAGACATAGGCTAGGGGAGTAGGCATCAGCCTCTAGGAGACATCTGAGAAAATACCTGACAGGACCAAACTTGGTCCTGTCCTCTGACTTCCCAACATCTAGCCTGGTCAGCTGGGCTTCTTGGAGAGGCCTCTTAAAGGCTGTGAGAAGATTCCCTGGCATACAGAGGCTGGTCCTCACCTCAGGAGCTCCTGGCCTCTTAAGGAAGCTGCCTCCTCAGGTAGCTGTGGCGAGAGGCTCTGATGTGGAGGGAAGGATGGGGCTCCCCTTGTGCGCACTCCCGGACAGCCAGGCTGGAGTGTCAGGGATGTCAGAGCCCCACGTTTAGGGCCCTCAGCTCCTGAATGCCCCCTCCCCTGCCCGTCCAGGAACTGTTGAAGGAGACGCGGAAGGAGCACACGCTGCGGGCGGTGGAGCTGCTCTACTCCATCTTCTGTCTGGACATGCAGCAAGTGACCCTGGTCCTGCTGGGCCACATCCTGCCTGGCCTGCTCACCGACTCTTCCAAGTGGCACAGCCTCATGGACCCCCCTGGCACTGCTCTTGCCAAGTAGGATTCTCTGCGGAGCTTCAAGTTCTCACAGCCACAGTCGGCGCCCCTCGCCAGGGGTCACCCCGGGAAGCTGGGCTGTGGGAATGCCCTGTCAGATGGGGCCTGATCACCATGGGCACAGAAACCCCCTGTGGGGCCCCTCTAATTATACCCTCTTTTCCTGGAACCCTTTGCCAGGCTAGCTGTCTGGTGTGCCCTGAGTTCCTACTCCTCCCACAAGGGACAAGCTTCCTCCCGCCAAAAGAAGAGACACCGTGAGGACATCGAGGTAGTAGACCCCTCCGCTTGTTCATGTGTTTGTTCAGCAGACATTTACTGAGCCTTTTCTGGTAAGAGGCGCCTTCCCAGGCCAAGGCCATCAGGCACGGTCCCTGCCTGTGTCAGGGTTTGGTTGTTCGAGCATCTGCAGGAGTGACTGTGAGAGGGTCTCACTAGGATTGTGGGAGGGGTGAGGAGAGGGACGGAGACACAGGGCAGGTGACCCCGCTGGAGATGCTGCCTGAGGCCTGTGGAGAGTGACTCTTCCCCACACTGATCAGAGCTCCAGCCCTCTTCCCCGATAATGGGCAATGTTGGGATCCAGGGCTGGGTAATAGTGACTCTCCCGCCCTCCAGGATTATATCAGCCTCTTCCCCTTGGACGACATGCAGCCCTCGAAGCTGATGCGACTGCTGAGCTCCAATGAAGAGGATGCCAACATCCTTTCGAGTCCCAGTGAGCACATGAATGGGGGCTTGGCAGCTGCTTCCTTCCTGGGAACTCTTACCTAAGCAAGTCCACAGCCGCAGGCATCCTTGCTAGCTGATCAGACAGGATGTGGCAGGAGTTTGTCCCACTCTGTCCTCTCTGGCTGCTCTGTTTCTAACCCCTGGAGACAGCAAAGGTTGCTGTGGAGCTCTCCCTGAGGGTTGCAGCTCTGCTGCCCAGATCCCAGCCCAGCCTGGGCACGCCGTCGTCTCCCCGACCCTTCCTTCCACAAGGTTGAGGGATTGAGGAGCTACCCAAGTTAGTCCACTGCCTCAGGCACAGTCCCTGCCATTGACTCATCGCCTCTGACCTTCGTTCCCCTGAAACAGGCCCTGAGGCCTGGAGCAGCCTGGGCTGGGACTTGGGGCTGTTCCCCACTCTTTCTGCCTGGCGCGTGCCCCTCCCCCACTGACTTTCCTTTATGTCATTACCTCTGCCTGACAAGGGTTCCTTCTGTGGCATGTTAATTTTCCTGTTTCCAGAGATTTCTCCTGAGCCTGGAAGTGTCTCTGAGGCCTTTTAGGGACTAGGGGACCAACTGTGCACTTGGGCGGAGGAAAGAGGCTGGATCAGCCACATACAAACCCTGTGACCTTTGGCTAGTTACTTAGCAAGTCCGAGTCTCAGTTTCTTCCTCTGTAAAATGGAGATGTGAAGATTAAGTGGCTTAATCCACATACAGCCCCAGATTGACAGCTGCC
Source organism: Equus asinus (assembly GCF_041296235.1). Classification (NCBI taxonomy): domain Eukaryota; kingdom Metazoa; phylum Chordata; class Mammalia; order Perissodactyla; family Equidae; genus Equus; species Equus asinus. Next base: position 39,776,143 of record NC_091802.1, on the reverse strand, counting down.
GCCTGGCAATGCTCACCAAATGTTAGTTCTCCTCATGGGGATCTCTGTATACAAGAGCCCTCTGTGACTCTGGATCCAAGGACCTTTTCTGAGTGGGCCCTCCACACCTGACCCCGGAGGGCTTCCCCTGGGAAAGGCCATTTCCTCAGTGCTCCCTCTGCTTGGCCCCCAGCTGACCGGTCCATGAGCAGCTCCCTGTCGGCCTCCCAACTCCACACAGTTAACATGAGAGACCCGCTGAACCGAGTCCTGGGTGAGTCCTCCCACCCCGCTCCTGAACCCGAGGCACAGACCTCGTCAGCTGGAAGCGGGTCCCCCTGGTGCCCCTTCATCCCCTCTGCCACATTTCCCCACCTCTTTCCTCCATCTTCCCTAGTTGCTACCTCTCCCGTCTCTCCCAGGCTCCATTTAGCCCCTCTTCTGACTCGGCCCTGACTTTCCTTTGACACTTCCTCTTCTTGATATCTCCTTTGAGGGACACTCTTAGCACTTCTTTCTATTCACTCTTCAGTTCCACCTTCTCCCAGAGTCTAACCTCTTCTCAAACCTTTCTCCTTCTCCCTGCATTCCACACAGCCAATCTGTTCCTGCTCATTTCCTCCATCCTGGGGTCGCGGACTGCTGGCCCGCACACTCAGTTTGTGCAGTGGTTCATGGAGGAGTGTGTGGACTGCCTGGAGCAGGGCAGCCGGGGCAGCATCCTGCAGTTCATGCCCTTCACCACCGTGAGTACTCCCCTCCGGGCCGGGGCTGACCCACCTTCTAGACCAGCGGGGGTCAGCGGCCAGCCCTCAGAGTAGGGAGGGGGCCTCCTTCCTCCCGGGACTTCGCACTTGCCACGAGGTTGCCCTGGTGAGCAGCTGTTTGTCTCTCTGTCTGTGGCAGGTCTCGGAACTGGTGAAGGTGTCAGCCATGTCCAGCCCCAAGGTAGTTCTGGCCATCACAGACCTCAGCCTGCCCCTGGGCCGCCAGGTGGCTGCCAAAGCCATTGCTGCCCTCTAAGGGGCTTGAAGTGGCCGCGAGAGCTGGCTGGGGAGGGTCCCAGCCGCAAGCGCCTCAGAACGGAACAGTGAGAAAAGATGAGACATCATTGCTCATATCCACATGATGTAAGAGCCCTTTGTCGGTTTCCAGATCTTTCCCCTATTCCTGACTTCTGACCTCTAAGACGTCTCCCAGTTTCTTTCTTTCATAATTTCCTCTCCCCGCTGCCAGTGCCTGAAGTGTGTGAGCAGCCTGGTTCCTTAGCTCAGGGCGGTCGCACCACACCCCCCTCTCATGTGTTCTGACCCACTTCCAAGAGTGGATTTACCTCTGAGGAACTTTATAGGTGCAGAATGTGTGTTTGTGTGTAATTTTTTTGGTAATACATGAGGGAAGTTCACCTCAGCTCATTTGTAAATAAAGATCCTTGTGGATCCCTTTGTGACTAAATGCTGTCAGTGCCTGTGTCTGACTGGGGTGGGGAACAATGTCTTCTCCTTGGAACCCCTTGCGCTGTGGCCCAGGGAGAGGCTCAGTCCTGTGGGTGAGGAGGGAGGGAGAGGTGTGCAGAGCAGGGCTGGGCTCAGGGTCCTGTTTGTCCACTCAGTCGGAGCAGGGCCAGGGCAGGGCGATGAGAGCAACTTCTCTTCCTCAGGCCCATGTGGGGTGATAACGAGTCAATACCTGTCCACCTGCCACCTGCCCCCACCCTCTCAGAGTCAGACTTACTCTGAAAAGGGAGAGTTTTTGGCTAAAGGCCCCACTGGTGCTTGGGTTAGGGTGTCCTGATCTGACGTTCCCCAACCCGGCCCAGCCCCACTGAGTCTGACTAGCCCAGAGTTTAATCTGTCCTCTCCAGAAGAGGACTGGGGGTGAGGGGCAGGAACTCTCTTTAACCCTTCCTTGCCTGCGCCACACATCTCCAGGCCAGTGTCTTCAGGACCGACCAGAGAGGGATGCCCTGAGTCATGCAGCTGGAATTTTAGTCTTGCTCAGCCAGATCCTGCTTTCTAAGAAGCCAGATGGGGAAGGGAAGTGAGAGGTGACTGAGGAACCGAGGATGGGGAAGCCTTGGGAGAGGGTCTGGGGCTGGTTGGCTGCCTGAACTTCCTGGGTCTGGTGGAGGCACTGCAACTGCCCGCGCTTCTTCAGCTGAGGGCACACACGGGCATTCCACGAGCCTCCAGCCTCCACAGTTCACCCCTCTCTGGTGTGAGCTCAGACCACTTCAGCCCATGAGGCTGAGACAGGCAGGAAGAGGCAGGTCGGCGTGAGATTGTTCCCTGTCGGATCAGGCAGAGCTTGATGAGGGAGAGAAGTGCAGAAGCTGGAATTTGAGTTCTGACCCAAGTTGTCACATTGAACTCAGCTTCTTGATCTGTAAAGGGCACTTCATAATTCTGTGTTTGTGGGCAACTATGGGTATGGATGGGCTAAGGCTGAGGGAAGACGGTAAACTGACAAGCTCTGTGCAAATATTAAATACTCCCTTGCTTCAGGCCAGTGTCTGTCTGCACCTGGCCTGTTAAGGCCCCCCACCTGACCCCCACGCTCTCTCCTGTCCTGGTACGGGTGACCTTTCTGCCTTCTGTCTCCCCACCAGGAGGTGGCTCCAGGATGAGGACAGGGACTGTGCCTGCCTTGTTCGCTGCTGTGCCCCTAGCACTTAGCCCAGTGTCTGCACACAGTAGGTGCAAGATAAATGCATGCTAAAGGAATGAATGTTGATGGGCTGGAGGACTGCCCCCTTTCTCCCTGCCCCTCCTCTTTCCCTCCCTCTGGCCTCACCCACCATTCAACTCCCCGCCCTCTAACCCCTGGCCAGGCACCAGCTGGACTCAAGAAGGAGGGAGGACATTTACTGGAGACAAATACTTTATTATCGTGAAGTTTGGCTACAATGAGAAAGTGGGGGCAGAAGTAGAGAGTGAACAGTTGAGCTTCCCTCTCACACACCCCGTCACATGTCACATAATTCCCCCTCGTCTTTTCCCTCCCACATTCCCAATCCCTGTCCAGCAAGGCAGACAGATGACCATCTGCCCAGCCCTAAAAGGAGTCAGAATTCTGACCCTGGTGGGGTGGGGCAGGTATCACAAGCTTGCCAGTGTCTCTGTAGGGCATCCAGAAAAAAGAGAGAATCAGTGATGCCTGGGCTTCCCTGCTGGGAGTCAAACATGCCCCCAAAATCTTAAATTCCCCAGCAAATTTGTGGGACCCCAGGGTGGTCAAGACTCCAGCTCTGGCTGCCTCTGCTGGGCTAAGTGTCCGTGGGGAAGGGGACGTGAGGGGAAGCAAGGCCTGGCCAGCCTGGCATGCGCAAGCCGAGTTGAGGCCAGAGCGAGGGATACGAGGACCCAGTTGGGGAACACTGCTGTTTAAATATTAAACAGGCCTGTCTTGTCTCCCACGTGGGAGACTTCCCGATGCTTCCAAGGGCCCCAAGGTGGGTACCCTCAGGGTAGGGGGTCCACTGAGGCTCTTCCCAGTGCCCACCACAGAGCCGGGCCAGGGAGCAGTCACAGGAATTAATACTTGGTATTTACCTATCTACCTCCCAGTCCAGGGGACAGGAAGACAGGAGCTTTTTCTCCCTGCTACAGGCAGGAGAATGAAACTTGAAAGTGGAGGGAAGCACCCAGGGCTCTGGGGCTTCTTTCCACTCTTCCCTGTTTTTAAATAGTAAGTTTAAATAAGCATAAATATTAAATAGAGATAAATACAGCGGATGGGGAGGGTTTTGCTCAGGGCTCGGCCAGGTAGCGCAGACCGCGGTACGCCAGCTCCAGGAAGCGCTGCAGGTTGGAGGCAACCAGCACCCCTCCTGCCCGGCGCTGGAAGGCCGAGGCGAAGGTCGGCATGGGGCCATGGGTGGGCTGCACCGCAGGGGCCACCCCTAGGTCTTCCATCTGTGGGGGAAAGATGAGATCAGCAATCAGGCCCTGCTGAGTGAGTGTTACTACAAAGGAGGAAATGCAGAGGGCTGAGGCGCTGTGGGAGATCACACGGCTAATGGTGGAGCCAGGACTTGAACTCAGGTCTGTTCAAGGTCCGGTGACCTGGGGCCTCAGCTTGGGGGTGTGAGGGAGAGCCAGCAGCAAGAGGATCCTGGGATGGGGTGGTAGCTCCCTACATAGAGCCCCTGAGAATGTGCCCACCCCAGCCCTAAAGAACTTCTAGGATCCCCAGGCCTGCAGCATGACCTCTGGGGACCAGCTCAGTCTAGGCCCCTAACACTTGCTCCTCCCAACGAGGCTCACCTGCTGCCAGATGTTGGTGGCAAAGTCGGTGACGTCCAGCTGCAGCATGTCCAAGGTGGGGGCTAATTCGGGGGAGATCCCTGCCAGGGCCTGCAGGAGACCCTGGTAGAGGAGGAGGCCACTGTGGAGTTGGCTCAGGCAGCCCGTCTGGGGGGACAGAGTAGGAGAGTCATGGGGTGCTGCCTGGGATGCTCCTCTCAGGGCCCCAGCTTGGAGCCTGGAGATCTGGGGAACCTTCCAGATCATCTTTCCCCCTTCCCATCGCCCTCCTCCCCTCCAGACGCTCACCAGCTGCAGGGCCTGGCTGGAGCAGCTGCTCAGGAGAGGCTGGGGGATGCCCAGAGAGTGTCCCAGCAGCATGAGCTCCTGAGGGTGGCACAGCTTGTGGGTGGCACACTGGGGATAGAAAGGGTGCTGAGTGAGGGGACCTGATAGGGCCAGGCTGCTCCCTCCATCTCTCCAAGTCTTCCCCTCCCTCTGTGTCCCGCCAGGCCTCAGCCCCATTCCGCTCTCCACCACCACTCCAGTCAGCCCTCCCAGCACCATCCCTAAGAGGTTCTCTTTCCCTAGTCCCTTCCCAGCCTCCCATGGCTCTACCTCTCCTAATTTTCTTCCATTTCCTCCTGTGTCTCTCTTCTCCCAGTCTCTTCCTGATGATGTTCTCTGCATGGTTCCCTTCCTCTCCCTCAGCTCTTACCCTCTTCCTCTCTCCTTTCAGTTCTCTCTTCTGGGTCTTTCCTCCACACCCCCTCCCACAGCATCTATGTCCCCTCCCTGTCTCTGCCCGCCAGCCTCTCACTCACCAGCCTCTCCTGCAGCGCTGCACCATCGGCCTGGATCTTCCTCACTTGCTCTAAGCACTTGAGCAGGAAGCTCTGGGGCAGGGAGCTGGCAGAGCCTAGGGGGGTGGCTTCTTGCACCATCCAGAGTGCACTGTGCCAGAGCAGCAGCTGCAGGACTGAGAGCAGACGGAGGCTCAGGAGACATGCCGTCTGCTCTCACCTGGGTTCCTTTCTGGGGGCCAAGGACCACGAGCCACTGTGCCACTCCAGCCTCCCTCCCATGCCCAGGGCAGGCAGCTCTCCCATCCTGGGCCAGGACACTCACCCATCAGCTCCATGGGGTTCTGGGCAGCAGGCTCAGCAGAGGGTCTGGGTGGATCTGCAGGCTCTGTCAGGCTCTGTCAGGGAACAGCTCCAGAGGCCTTTATACATAAGCCCATGGAGGCCTGGGAGGAAATTACCTGGTGCTGCGACTAAGACTTAGTAATAACTTCCCAGGATTTATGCAAATTTGGTGTCCAGGACAACGCAGGGGGTTGAAACAAAAAGCTGTTTGCGAAAGTTTTGTGAAATTATGGAATCTCTGATTTTTCTTTGACGTCTTGTCCCCCTCAAACTCCCTTCCTTCCCTCAGCCCCACCCAGGCCTGAATTGCCCCAGGGTGTTTGAACAGAACTGCTGAACTCGAGCTGAGCCTCTGATACAAGCCATGGAGGCTGGAGGCTGGTCAGACTGACCGGGGAAGAGGCAGATCCCCAGGCAGCCCCCACCCTCCCCTGGCAGAGCTGCTGGGGCAGCCCCCTTTAGCACTCTCTCTTGGGATCCTCACGCCACCTGCTCCCTAGGCGTCCCCCAGTTCTGAGAGGGAAGGAGATAGTTGCCCCCATTCCTACCCCTCAAACTCCCAGGAGGCTGGTTTCCTGAGTCCCCTCCTGCAGGGCCAGGGGCCTGAGATAGGGACATTGTGGTATGCCTCCTGTCCCCACCCTAAGCTTTGATAGGCACCATCCCAGGTTCCTGTTCCAAACTGGTTAGCTGGGAACTCCCCAATCCCCCCATGACTCATTCCTAACTTTAAGCCCCCGGAATCCTGGCAGAGATCAGAGGAAACCGGATGTCTGTCCCGAATGAAGCAAGACCCTTCGAGGCTCTTGGTTCACCTGACCTTTCCCTTCTTCCCCCTCCCGCACTACCCCTTCCCCCAACAGTGTCCCAGCGCTTTGGAGTTGGGGGTGTGGAACACGCGGCTTCCTGGCCAGGTTCACTGCCAGCCAGAGTGTTATGTGCTGCCCTGAGGTGGAGAAGGGCCAGGGGTGAGGAAGAAGAAACTGCCCTGGCCTTGAATCCTAGAACCATGCAAAGTTAGTGCTGGAAGGGACCTTGGAGTCTGTTCCAACTCTGTGAACTGGGCCAAAGAAGGAAGTGCCTGGCCCAAGGTCATGGGTAGTAGAGTCAGAGTTATACGCGGGCCTCTGCCTCGGGCCTGAGAGTTTTCCACAGGCCATGAGGCCTGCCCAGGGCAGTCTGACAGACCGCACAAAGCTGTCACTTTCTGTCCCAATTTACCCCACAACGTGCCAAGGAACAGAGACCTCTTTGGAGGAGTGGGTGTGTCTGGATGGGCTAGGCCATTCTGAAGCAGGGGCGCCCTCTGGTGGCCACTGCTGACAGGGACTTCACCTGCTGGTCCGTTCCACATCTTGCCTCTGGTCCTCTGTCCTGCCCAGAGGCATTGACCTCCTACTCCACCCTCAGGCTAAGCAATTGGCCACCACACACTGACTGAGCCCAGCACTGTGCCCAGCTCCGCGGGAGTAGAGGGGTGGGTTTAACAGAACTGAAGAGGGCAGAAGATTCACGTTCGCAAACATGCACCTTTACCCTCCCCCAAGGAACCTCCAGAGAAGCCAGCCTGCCCCAGACATCGTGCCGAGCACTCTCTGTACAGTATGGAATGCATTCCTTTCAATAAGCCTATGAGGAAGGTAGTAGAAGCATTTCCCCTTTTGCAGAAGGTGAACCTGACCTCGGAGAGGTTAAGTAACTGGCCCACATAGCAGAACCAAGGTCTGCCCTGTGCCAAAGTCTTAAACTCTTAACCATCAGATCTCTTGACCAATGTTCCGCCTTCCTTACCTGTGACCGGGCCAGCTCTAGATCCAAGCTTTTATCTTCAACTACAGTCCAAGTCTGTCAGATGTTTGGTTCAGAAAATACGTTAATTCTAACAAGGTTGGCCAGAATGGTGAAAGGACTCAAGATCATGATTTCAAGAAAGCAAATTGTTGGGGAAAAGGAGGAGGGGATTGTTGCATGGTCTCAAGGGCTAGAAGCAGCACATGGAAAGGAAGCCACAGCCAGCCAGTGTTCAGCTCAAGATGGAGTAGGCTGCTTCCAGAGGAAGTGAGCTCCTATTCCGGGAGGTGTTCTGGCATCCACGCCACAGGGAGAAAATCTGAATGTGGGCAATTATTGGGCACCTCTTACATGTCAGCCACTTTCCATTACACTTTTGTCATTTCATCCTATCAACCAAGTGGTAGGGTGTGGATTAATCCCATTATAGACAAGGGACGGTCTCAGAGAAGTGAAGGGCTTTGCCCAAGATCCCAGAACCGTGAGTGGTGGAGCCAGGCAGGATTTGCAGTCAGGTCTCTCAAGCCCCTCCATTCCCATTACAGTGCCTTCCTGTTCAGATAGCTGTACTTCTTGATAATGGCTCAATCCAGACTTCAGCCCCACCCTTGGGAGAGTAAAGATCAAGTAGAGAGCGTTCCCAGTCATGACACACACGGGCTGAGCTAGACCTAAATGATCTTCTGGCAAAGGGCCTGGCTCCAGAGACCCCCCCCCCCCCCCAGCTGTTATTCATCCTTCCAGCTTCCTAAGGGCTTTTCCAGGTATTTCTCAATGGCCAGAACTGGTCAGCAACTTCCCCTCACGCTTCCTGTTTTCATCTGGTACTGGGCCTGGAGCATCTTTATAAAGGCTCTAGAGTAACTCACTTGTTGCAGACTTGGCCTGTGGGCCAAGATATGTACACCTTGAGTTAAGGAATAGGTTTTAAATTTTTAATTGGCTGGAAAAAAATCAAAAGTATTTCACATGTAAAAATCATATGAAATAACCCCCAGTGTTCATAAAAAATTTGTTTACATACTGTTTATAGCTGCTCTCAAGAAGGGCAGAAATGAGTAGTTGTGGCAGACCATATGGCTTACAAGCCTAAAAAATGTACTATTGGCCCTTTAAGAAGTTTGCAAACTGTGTGCACAGTACAGAAGTACCAAGAGACACACAGAGATGTCCCCTGCCACACTGTTTCTTATAGTGAACCCAAGCCCACCAGTCGGGGAATGGCTAAACAAACTGTGGTCCATTCATACCACATATGCCTCCAATGCCCCCGGGAATGAAAACTCCACAAGGAAAGGAGTCTGGTTTATTCAGTGGTCTTCTCAGTGCCGGGAAGAGCTCTGGGTACGGTATCAAACTTAGATCCCCAAACCAACACTTAGTGAAAGGCACAAGTGACATTCATGTGACCCAGCATTTACAAGGGTTTAAAAACTCAAAACAATACTACATTTTGCAGCAAAAGTATAAAAATGTAACCTGGAAGGCTACCCACTGACTTCATCAGAGTGGCCGCCCCTAGGGAGGAACGGGACGGGCCTGGGAAAGGAACCAGATGGGCTTCCAACTTATCTGTAATTTTTTTTCTTGGATTAAAAAGCTTGACATGATAACAAAATGCTGACATTTATTAAACTTGAGTGGAAAGTACATGGGTACTTGTTATTCTTTGTAGTTTCCTAATTAGAAAACAAATCTGGAAGGTGGAGAACAGTGAACTCCCCAAGCGTAAAAATGACACTAAGCTTCTCCAGGTAAAGAAAGCCAAGCCAAGAGGGGTGAATTACAGGAAATTTCCAGGCACCGAGCAGACAGAAAAATGGTCCATAGACTCAGGGTGGGCGAGAACCAGGGAATCATGAAAAATGACCCCAACTCTCTGTAACAGGGTGATACACTCTCCAATCCATTACCAACCAAGAAAGGGTCTGAGGCACTTCGGGCCAGATGCTGACTTTAAGATTTACCACCTCATGAGAGGTTGGGCATCACTGGGAATAGTATTAATTCCTATGAGACATGTTAAGCAGGTTAGAAAGAGCCTCAAGCAGCTGCACCAGCCCTCAGTATACAAGTCTCCTTATCACACACTCAAAAAGGTCAGTTTTAGAGGTCAGGTGAAGTGGCCAAGGGCCAGAAGGAAAGCCATGTGGGGACAAAACCCAACCAACCAGGTAAGAGAACCACAGACTGAGGCTGGAAGAAGGCAGTGCAGCCTGACAAAGCGTGACCTGAATTTGGTGTCACACAGGCCAGGGTTCACGTCCCATCTAAGCCTGTCCTCGCATCCTGGAAGGGCACGCAGAGGGTGCTCACCATTAATCCCTGCCCTATTCTTCCTGGAAGGGAATTAAAGCTCTCCTATTAGATTTCTGAATTCGCCTGTAAAATGGGGAAAGGATTGGAATCCTTAAAATAAATGAAAAGCTTGGATGCTGGACTAAAAACATCTACAAAGATGGAGGGGGTAGTTTGGGGAAAAAAGTGCTAATTCACAAAGCAAGCTTTTTTGAGAGTTTCATTATATAGGGAGGTGGCAGAAGCTTAAAGGAAGTGGGCAATGCCAAATCACTGTGACCAAGGCTGGGGTGGGATCAGGAACCAAAGCAAGGCCAGTCTCAAACACGCGTTTAACGGAAATTAGGGATATTGGGGGATGAAAATCTGCAGTTGGTATGAACACATGGCATGCCTTCCCTAATAACACTTTACTGAACCCAGTGTGCCAGGCACTTGGCATGGCCCCGGGAGGACACAAATGCCCCACGCTCTTTAAGAACTTACAAACTAGTTGGGCAGATAAGGCTTTCACACCAACTACCTCCTAAGAGAAGCATTTGATTATCAAGCGAGGTCCAAAAGCCAGGGGCTTAGATCACTGTGTGGCAGGAAGCCTGGAGGCTGTGTAGAAATTAGCAAGCTGGAAAGCAGAGCACTGCAGGACAGGAGAGGCAGAAACCCACAAGGCATCGTTCAGATCAGAGTTCGGCAGCAATAAAGAGTATGAGCACGGCGACATCCCAGGTGCCAGCCGGAGAACACATGAGTACTTCCAATGACCCAATATGGGGAGCATCACTGTTGGTGTCTGGGAGACTCTTGAGACCTGGGCAGGTGCATTTTCCCACCATCCCACCACCCTCAGGGAGCCCCTTCCTGCCTGACCCCAACTCTGTTCTCGGGAAGGAGCCCATCCCCCATTCCATAAGGGTCAACTGGGCAAAACCCTGCTCTCCACCTGCTGCAGCCTCATCAGAATATTCTCTCCTCTGCGAACCTCACCTAAAGGTCAGACTCTTCCCTTTTCTTTGATCCTCTATAAATCTAGACTCCTAATTTTAAGATTTTTTATTTTTCCTTTTTCTCCCAAAGCCCCCCAGTACATAGTTGTGTATTTTTAGTTGTGGGTCCTTCTAGTTAGGGCATGTGGGATGCCACTTCAGCAAGGTTTGATGAGTGGTGCCATGTCTGCTCCCAGGATTGGAACTGGTGAAACCCTGGGCCATCAAAGTAGAGCGCGTGAACTTAACCACTCGGCCATGGGGCTGGCCCCCTAGATTCCTAATTTTAGAGCCAGAGGTCACTAAGCCTAATCCTTTACTTGACAGATGTGGGAAAGGAGCCCGAGGTTTAGTGATTTGCCCAATGTTTGAGAGCCGGTTAGATATGAAACGGAGTAAACTCAGGCCACGCTGCTCCCAGCTCAGCGTCTCTTCCCCTGCCCTTAGCTTCCTCCTCATCTGCAGCCACATCAGGCCCTGAGATTGCACCTGGGGCTAGTACTCTAAGACCAGGAAAAAAAATCTGACGCTGTGTCAATACTGCAGGTTTGAGAGCAAAGCATAATCATTAACTGGTGCACAAAAAGCTTTGGAGAACTTTTTATTGTTTAAAAATCATAACTGAAGCTTCAAAAAACGTACAACCCAACACATGTCCCAATTCCAGTCCCCTACTCCCTGGAGGAGAGCACAGGGCTACTCCCCCCATCTCGCTGCCCACATCACTAACCAGGACCCTGCCCTGGGGAGGCTGCCTGCCCGCCCTCCTGCCCACTGTGTGCTACGTCACCGGCTGGGGAGGGGCCCTGGGGTGAGGTGGGGGTGGCTGGTTCCCTGCACCCCTCAGCCCCTGCATGTATGCAGTCTGTGAGCCGTGTGTGGAAAAAGGGGCCAGTTCCCTGGGCAAGGGACCCCGAAGGGGGAAGATAACGAGCCAATCCCCATTCGCCCACCCCTCCCCAGCCCCCCAGCTCAAGGGAAGCTGTCGTCATCATCCTCCGCCATCTCCTTGGCAAACTCCAAGTCCTGCTGCTCTCGCTCCCGCCGCTCCTGGGGAAGGGGGTGGGGAGGGCCGGGCTGCTGAGGACCAGCCGGGCTGCTGAGGACCAGCCGGGCTCGCTCCCTCAGTGCTTCACCCAGCCTGGCCCATCCCAAGGTCAGGGGCTACCAAAGCTTCAGAGCTGGCCCCGATCTTCCAGAAACTCCCCTCTTCCCTCTCTGCTTTCAGTCTTACTCAAAGAAGAAGGCAGCTTACCTCTGCAGACTCCAAGTCCTTGTTGTACGATTTGGGAGGAAACCTCATGGCCTGAAGCATAGCAGAGACGGGAGCAAGATGAAGAGGAGGCATCAACTTAACATTTATTGTGCTCCTTCTGTGTACCAGGCATTAGATATGACTAAGATAGGTTATTCACTCTCCAATTTAGTCTAGTGGGGGAGCCAGGCATGGAAACTAATTATTACATCACCAAGTGGTAAATACTAAAAAACAGAATTAGGAGGATCTGGAGGTATAAATGACCAACTCTCTCTATAGGGCTGGGAGGGGCACTGCAGTGAGGAGAAAAAGGAGGAAGAATGGACTAGTAGTGGGAATGGAGGAAAGGAATTCCAGGAGAGGAGTCAACTTGTGAAAAGGCCTGGCTGGGTTCAGTGGCGGAGAGGAGGATGAGAAAGCAGGAAGAGAGTAGGGGGAGCGGTCGTGGGAAGTGAGGCTAGAGGCCTGGGCACTGATCACAAAGGGCCTCGTGTGGCCTGTGGAGCACGGCATTTGGCTGATTTTACGCAAGGCAGCAATATCCCTGGTTTCCTGGGGGAAGGAGACCAGGAAAAAGTTCGGCAGCCAAACAGTAACACCACCTAATTCAGTGCGTGACATAAGGACTTAATAGCCTTTTGCGGAACTAGACCCCAGCCCTACCTTCCACACAGTTTAGACTTCCTAAGTGCCCTAACACAGTGATCTCATTCAATCTCGTTGACCCTGCGAAGCAGGCAGGGCAGGTCATGTCTCACTCTCAGCTTCACAGAGTGGGAAAGAGGCTCAGAGAAGGTAAATGCCTCAAATTTGGACACAAATCTAGAACCCTGCACCCAGAATCCCTGTCTGGTCCTCCCTGGCAACCAGATCCTTTAAAAGCAACGGAAGGTGTTGTGAAGGTCCCACAAGCAAAGTGCTTTGCCCCCTCTGGGCCCCCTGCCCTGCCATTCAATGATTTTACAGAGATGGGCTGGGAACCAGGCCCAAACCAAGCCCATCTTCTCCGAGGAATCTCCAGGTGTGGAGGGAGGGGCGTGCTGCTGCCAAGCTCGCCTCTGCAGCCAAGGGCATCTCACCTTGACGGACATGTTGTGGATATCTAGGCAGAAGGAGATGCGCTGGTGGAAGGCGAGCTGGGGCTCCCGGGTGGAATAGATATCAATCATCTCCTTGGACTGGACGTAGCCCTTCTCGTGGTTGATGCTGGCCTCAATGACGCCATCCCGGATGGCCTGCAGGTCCCCAAGGGAGGAAAAGTCACCAGAAAGCCCATCTTCTACGTCCTAGACCTTCTTGTCCCATCCCTTCATCCTCCTCCTACTCTTACACACTCACACACTGTCTCTCTCCGGCAACTTCTGAGTGTCACTGCAGGACCAGCACTCCCTGAAAGGCTATGCCACCGCTTCACCCACCCCCTCCGTGGCCAATCTCCATCCACTCCCACCCCTGAACTAAGGCAGGAACAACCTGGGCCACTGCGGTGCCTGAACCAGCCCCACCTTGGCAACAATGAACTCTGCATCCTCTGGGCTGTCCAGCTGCAGCTTCTGGGCGATGTCGGCCAGGGAGATTCGGGAATAGGAGAGGCTGATCATGCGCACACCTGAAGAGGAAGCAGTGATGGGGTGAGCAGGGTGGGCACAGACCCTTACCTGCCCACGGGCACCCACAGGGTTGTCCCCGTCCCCTAGAGAAGCCTAGTCTAGGTCCTGCTCTCCCAGGGGCTCCCAGAGCCTGACCCATACCTGTCTTAATGACGTTGTGCCGCAGTCGGATGATGAGGGTATAGGTCCCATCTGCCTGAAACTTCTCCCCAAACTGATCCAGGACCTGGTTGAACTTGGCTAGGTTTCCTGTCCTGACAGCTGCAGGGGGGCAAGGAGTGGATTAGATGATGCAAATGGGTATACACATCAAAGAGGCCACAGTGCCAGAGGGTCTGGCAGGCTCCAGGAGGGGGACCAGCCTTACCTTGGGTCAGAAGGAAGTAGGGCATGAGCGAACGCTTGAGGGATGGCTGACGGAACTGTAGCCGGTCCGGGATCTCTCCCAGCAACAGCTCCACCACAATAAGAAGCTTGTGCACCTGGCAGAGTGTGACACAGGAACGCAGTGGGCAAGGAGCTCCACCAGGTGGAAGAGAATGAAATGGGGCTTTGATTCAGTCAGACATACTGAGAAATGGGAAAAGTGGCACTGTGATTAGGCCCATGGAGAGAGGAAAAAGCCCTCAACACCTGTGCTGGGCACGGAATTGAAACCCCGCCTTTGGAGCCAGGCACTCAGCCCTAAGCTTCATTTCATTTGGCCAGTCAGTGCACACACCACTCTGAAAGGGCAACGCTCTGAAGTATAGGCCAGTTGGGCAGGCTCTGTGGCTCAGAAATGGTGAGGGAACAGGGCCTAGAGGCCTGGGGAATGGAATGGAAAGTCAGTCAAAGATGCCGGTTAAGGACACGGATGTTTCTGGAGGAGAGGAGGTGAACAACGTGTAGAACTAGTTATCTGGGTAGAGGCAGAAGCAGAGGAAAGGAGCCTGGCAGAACCTCGGTGAACGAGCTGTGTATGGACGTAGAAGGTTGGCTGGAAAATCGGGCCCTTCCTCCCTCCATAAAACCGTGCGGTATTTCTGAATAGTGCCTACCGTGGATACAGCGCCGTGTAAGGAAAACTGCAGCGGAGGGGACAATGCCCAGCAATTAAGGAGCTTCCCACAAAGTAGGGGCGACAGAACACAGACAGCTGAATCACCCAACAGCAAGTGTCACGAGGGAGGTGAGGGATTAAAATGGGTAGTGGGTGATCATGCCCCTATCTGGGCAAGGGCTCTTCACCCCACCACATACACCCACGAGGCTGCCCTGTCCTTGAGTAATCTGTGAGTGAGGAGAAACCCATGTTAATATGTGCCTTAAGGATTCTGAAAAAGCAGAAAAAGGAGGGAGAACATTTCAGTCAAGGGAACAGGCTGGAACAGAGGCAGGCAAGTGCGAGGACACTCCTCGAGGGAGTATGGGGGCTATCAGGAAGGATGACTGGGGCCAGTCTGGGGACGTGCAATCTTGAATGCCAGGCTGGTTTCAGAGATGGTGACAGAATGCTGAGGTCTAGTCTCCATTCATCAGCTAGGAAACGCTGGGCAACTGAGTCCTTGGTTTCCTCATCCCTAAAATGGGCATAACAACAATACTCCCTGGCCTGTCCACCTCACAAGACTTACGACACTCTACTGGGCAGGCAGTGGAAAGCAATGCAAGCGTCCTGGGCAAGGCAAAGACAGGCCTTGAGCTCTGCTTAGGCAGGCAGTTGTGTGGAACAAGAAATGTTAGTGGCTCGAACAAGGGCACTGGCAATATGAGAGAGGAGGCAAATACAAAAGACATGGAGGCAAATCAACAGATGACTCAGTGACGGGGAAGGAGGGGGAGAGGAGTCTGAGACGATCCCAAGGATCCCAAGAGCAGGAGGAAGGACTGGTGAGGGGCGCCCAGGGGGGTTTGTTCTGGACAAGCTGAGTGTGAGGGACTATCTATAAAGAGATGTGTGGTGGGAAGTTGGATTTGTAGGTCTGGTGCTCTGTGAACCCCCAAATTCATACATTCAAGTTCCTAACCCTCCAGTACCTCACAATGTGACTATATTTGGAGATAGGGCCTTGAAAAAGGTAATTAAGGTAAAAGGAAGTCATATGAGTGGGCCCCAATCCCACATGACTGGTGTCCTTATAAGAAGAAATTAGGACACAGACACGCACAGAAGGAAGACCATTGAAGACACTGGAAGAAGACGGCCATCAACAAGCAAAAGAGAGGCCCTCAGAAGAAACCAACTGTACTGACACCCTGATCTTGGACTGCTAGCCTTCAGAACTGTCACAAAATAAAATTCTGTTGTTTAAGCTATCCAGTCTGTGGTGCCTTGTTATGGCAGCCTGAGCATACCAAGACAATCAGTAACAGACTTCGGTGAAGCACCACGGAGGGGAAACGTTGAGCTATGAAAGAAATAAGATCACCCAAGGAGAGAATGTGGACTTTACTCTGGACAGATAAGCTTTTGAAGGGTTCCACTGTGGACTCCTCTTTATGTCTCTCTTCACCATTCTCACCCTTCCCATTTATACCTAAAGCTAGGTTCTCCACGTGTGCTCTTTTTATCCCATTCCTTCCTGTCTCCTCGAAGGCCTTGGCCCACCACCTATTACTTAAGTCTCTCTGGGTGCAAAGTTCCCCCAACTCTGCTTCTTCTCCTCTCAAGCAGCCAAGCCATCTCTTTCCCAGCTCCCTTACCAACAGGCCATGGGCCAAAGACTTCAGTCCAGCTCCCTCTGCTCCTTTCTGCCACCTGGCTCCACCACAGAAAATTTTGAAATCTTACGCATCCACAGTAAAATCCGGTTTGAAAACACTGCTTTACCCCACAATGCCTCTCCTCTGGTACCTGACACAGTCTATATGTTAATTATTTGTATTTTTAGAAGAAACTTTAGTGTGTGCCTTATATTCTAAGCAATCTAACATCTTGAACATGTACCTTTGTGTCTGAAAAGCTGTTCTTTTCTGTGAAAATCCCACCCATCTTTCAAAAATCAGATCAAATTTAACTTTTTTCTTTAAGATCTCTTTAATTATTTGACCAAAACCAAATCTGGCTTTTTCTGAACTGCTCAACGGAAACGAACCAAATCTCCCACCACACTGACCCATCCTTGCAGCCTGTGCTCTAGGCAAGGGCTCTAGGAGGTGGATGTCGCATCAGGTAGGAGCAGAGGTTGGTAGTTGGGCAAGCTGGGTCCAAATTCTGGCTACCAGGCTCTGTGACTTTACACAAACTTTGAGTCAGTGTTCTTCTTCTATTTCTTCAAAGGCAAATACCATTTCTCATCCTTCTTTTCTATCCCTCACAATGCCTAATATCAAGATCAGCACTCAAAAAATATGTTGTGACTGACAGCTCTTAGGTGGCCAAGGTTTATCTCCGCCTGAGTCAGTCAGCCTTAGGGAGATTTTCTGGGTTCCCTAGCCACAGACAACATTGCTCCTTAACAGGCATGTGAAGGACCAGGTAAGAGCCTGGAGTTTATCAACACAATCCAGGCCCATGCCTGGAAGGACTGTAAGAAGTGCTGGGGAATGAGGAATATTCCAAACCCATCTATCAAGGAGAATATGCTGAACATGAACTGCTAGAGGTGCAGGTTGTGTCTGCTCGAAGTGCTCTGAACAATGCTGTGCCCAGACATCTGATGCAACCTTTCAGCTAATGAAGATGAAGGAAACTTTCCCTGGTCCCTCCTATAGGGAAACAACTACCGTGGTAGCAGGTGAGTAAGTGGCGAAGGGACGAGAACTGCAGCTCACCGTCTGTTTGAAGCCGACAGCTGTGTGCTGAGGAGCCTTGCGAAGGGCATTGGTCATTGTTCTCCGGGCCTCTGAGTACTCCAGCTGGATGGCTTTGATTCGCCCTGGGCGCAGAGAAGAGGAGAGTGGATCAAGAGAAGGGTGTCATCCAAACCCCCTGTAAACCAGAGTGCCAAACGGGCCTCAAGCACCGAGTGCACCACATTTTCAGAAAACGTGCACCAAGCGAGCCAACCTCTGACTTGGGGTTGGGCCCCTGCTCACCTGTGTAGTAGAGGTACCTTGCCCACTCGTTGTTGTTGGCCTGCTCGGGGAACACGGACTTGGACACCAGCTTCTCGGCCTGGTCGTACAAGCTGTAGTGCAGGTAGTTCCGCAGCAGGAGGTTCAGCAGGGTGGCCTGCCCATCCGCATCATGCCGAAGCGTGGCTGTGCGGAGCCGAGCATGCAAGAAGCTTCAAGAAGGAAAGAAAAAAGACGCCAAAGGCCTCAAATCACAACTCTTTGAACTGCCTCTGACCTCTCCATTCTCTCAACTCCTTAAAAAGTGATACAAACTGCTTTTCTGGTTATTCACTAAATGTGTGACTACTCTAGGTGCACAAAGAATGACAAAACTCTGCTCTCAGGGGACTAGCATTCTAGTGGGGGAACCAGACAATGATCATGATAAGCAGTGTATTATGTCGCATGACAGAAGGTGGTAGGGGCTATGGAGACATGAGGGTAAGTGCAACGGAGACCACAGGAGGTGAGGAGGATGGGGGTGATTTTAAACAGCTTGGTCAGCACAGGACTCACTGAAAAAGTAACAGTTAAGCAAAGCCTTGAAGGAGGTAGGGAGAGGAGGATTTGTGGCAGAGGGAAGAGCCAGCACAAAGACTGTAAGGCAGTGTGTGCCTGGATGCCAAGGAAGAGCAAGGAGGCCAATGTGGCTGAGAGAGAGCTGGGGAAGCAGTGGGAGATACAGTCAAGGAGGCAGGAACAGGGGCTGGATCAAGTCAGGCCTTATAAGCTGTCATGAGGACTTTGGCTTTTCTCTGAGGGAAGGGGTAAGGCACTGGAGGTTTTCAGCAGAGGAGTGAAATGTTTTCCAGCCTGTCCTTCTACCTTTGACCTACCAATGTCTTCCCTTGAGGTGGGGTGAGGAGAGCCTGGGGCAGTTCATACAGCCTGGTGGTTATCTCTGTTTCCTCATCTAGTATCAGTCCCTCTCTCAACCCCTCCATGGCCCAGGGCATGTTAACCATTACCCCAATTTTCTGCTGGGCACCTTTTATCTAACAGCTTAACTCTCTCTGCAAGTACACAGCTCTGTGGTAGTGACTGAGCACATCTCTGACCCCAGGGCCGTGCGAGACCCTTGGCCACCGGTACCTGCGCACCACATCCAGCTTGTCCAGGAACTCATAGACCCGGGCATGATAATAGTAACACTTTGCTGCCACGAGGTCCAGGGCCCGGCGGTTCTGAGTGCTGATCTTCTGCATCAGGTCATCAGAGATCTTCTGTGCCTAGGGAGGCAGCCAACAGAGAATCAAGTGGCAGTTCCTCAACAAGTTAAACATGGAGCTATCATATGAGCCAGCAATTTCCCTCCTAGGTATATATCCTAAAGAAGTGAAAACATGTTCACAGAAAAATCTGTACACAAATGTCCACAGCAGCATTATTCATAACAACCAAAAACTACAAACAACCCAGTGTCCCTCACCTGATGAAGGGATAAATAAAATGTGGCATATCCATACAATGGAATATTATTCATCCATAAGA
This sequence comes from Equus asinus, assembly GCF_041296235.1. NCBI lineage: Eukaryota > Metazoa > Chordata > Mammalia > Perissodactyla > Equidae > Equus > Equus asinus. Next base: position 39,757,300 of record NC_091802.1, on the reverse strand, counting down.
AGGAATAGAGTACAGATAAATGCTACAACACGGATAAACCTTGAAAACATTAGGCTAAGTGAAAGAAGCTAGACACAAAAGGCCACACGTTATATAATTTCATTTATACAAAATGTCCAGAATAGGGTAAGTCCCTAAGAGAGAAAGTAGATTAGTGGTTGCCAGGCCTTGGGGTGAGGGGAGAATGAGGAGTGACTACTAACAGGTACGGTGTTTCTTTTCGGGTGATGAAAATGTTCTGGAATTAGATAGTGATGATGGTTGCACAACTTTGTGAATTTACCAAAAACCACTGAACTGTACACTTTAAAGCGGGTTCAATCACATCTAAAACAAAACAAAACAAAAACCAACCAGTTGGCAAAGCAAGGGAAAAACAAAATATGGAACTGAGGAGTGGGACCCGTCATTTCTTGAGTGTGTGCTTGGGACAGTGGCTGTGACTGACAAAGAAGTTGGCCCCAGCTGGAGGGAGTGGTGGAAGTGTAGTATCCAAAAGGGAGGCGTGCAGTCCCATAACAGCAGCTGCCATTTATTAAAACATTGTGAGAGCTTCCTATGTGCAGCTCATCATGCTAAGTAGTTTTAAACATATTACTTTATTTAGTACTAATGATAATCTTGTAAGGTGGACAGTGTTTTCCCATTTTATATACAGCTAGGAGAAATTAAATTGCCTAAGGTATAGCTGGGACCTGAACCCAGGTCTTTCTGTCTCCAAATCCCCTACTTTCCCCCAAAGAATCCACTATGCTGGCCTGCACCACAGACAGGTAGAGTGGCCACTGCCAGCCCTTTCCCACGGTGCCCGAGCAGGAGTTGAGGGGCTTCCCAGGATGTGGGGTCAGGCGCATTCTCACACGGGGGAAGCCTGGGGGATAGTTAGTAACCCAGTGATATCTCCATTTTTTCACTAGAGACAGCCTCCCCCGCAAACCCCTCGCACTGCCTGGGGCATGTTAATCACTGTCACTGGCCCTGGGTACCTCTTTGTAGCGCTTGCTGTTCATCAGGAAGATGACCATGAGGAGCTGGAGATAGGCTTCCACCTCGGGGAGGAGGGGCACCGACGCAGCTTTTCCTGTTCGAGGACGGAACTGTAAATCGGCTTCTGTGTCCATGGGCTGGGAGAGGATGTGAGTTACCGTGGAAAAGCTCAGTCAGGTCAATCAGAATTTAGTGAACACTTACATATTTTAACAAATATTTATTGAGTGCCTGCGATGTGCCAAGATTTTTCTAGATGCTGGGGATACAAAATAAAGACGACACAATCTCTTCCCGAAGGAAGTCAAGGAGGCTGGTAATACAATACCTACAATAAGGGGTTACAGTAGTATAACAGACATCTTCACAGAAGATGATGGGCACAGAAGAGATGATCTAAGGATCCCTCAAAGAGCCTACAATCTAAGGAGAGAGATTAAATTACCATACCTGGAACCACTGCAAATTCTATCAGATACGGTTTAATGAGGAGATACAATTCTAGAGACGAGATCAAGAATAATGAGACAAAGGGCCGGCCCCATGGCTGAGTGGTTAAGTTCACGCACTCTGCTTTTGCAGCCCGGGGTTCACCAGTTCAGATTCTGGGCACAGACATACACAGCATTCATCAAGGCATGCTGTGGTGGCATTCTACATAGAAGAACTAGAATGACCTACAATTAGGAAATACAACTATGTACTGGAGCTCTGGGGAGAAAAAAAAAAAGAGGAAGATTGGCACAGATGTTAGCTCAGGGTCAATCTTCCTCATAAAAAAAAACAAAAAACAAAAAACACACTAATGAGACAAAATTTTTTTTGGTGGGAAAAGAGGAAATTGACATATACACCGTATTTCTTTTCAGATCTAGTCACCAAAACCGGAATAATGTGTTACAGTTAGCTCCAAAAGTGATCATGTTGGATGAATTTAGAAAAGTCAAGGTTAAAACTATTCCCGGTGGGGTTGGAGGATGGTACTTTCCCCTTTCCAGACAATAAACTCTGCCTTGTTCCACCTTAAGGGATTTTCTGAGTTTTTACATCTATGTTCTCTTTTTTTTTTGAGGAAGATTAGCCCTGAGCTAACTACTGCCAGTCCTCCTCTTTTTGCTGAGGAAGCCTGGCCCTCAGCTAACATCCAGGCCCATCTTCCTCTACTTTCTATGTGGGACGCCTACCACAGCATGGCTTGCCAAGCTATGCCACTGGGCCAGCCCCTGAGTTTTTACATCTATGGAACAGACTGTAACATATGGGGTTTTACAGAGAGAAAGGTGGTGGAAGGGTCAATGAAGTCTGGGCAGGACCTGGACTATACCATGAATGATACGGAGGATTTTACAGCAGAAAGGAAAAGGAGAGGTCTCTCCTGGTGCAGAGGCCACTACCACCATCAGATTAACTTCAGTGGCATGCACTTTGTGCCAGGCACTGTTCTAACAGCTTTATCCCACTCCCCACAAGCCTCTCAGACCTGTTTATCACATTTAACAAATAAAGAAAAGGAGGCACAAGGAGGTTAGGTCATTGCCCAAGTCTCACAAGTACCAAATGGTAGAGTTTGGATTCAAATTCAACTATATCTCCAAAACCTGTGCTCTTAACCACTATTCTATATATCCTCCACGGTGAAGCTTTGGAGGCAAAGAGGAGGTGGCACCGCCTCCTAGAGCAAGGGAGATGTCACCCAACTGGAGGAGAGGGTCCATGCTGGGGGGCAGTGTGAAATGAGTTTGGCTGGAAAGGTCCTGATTCCCAGCTCCTTTCCCTGACTCAGAAGAATGACACTACAGGGCAGAAGGATGGCTCCCTTGTTAGTGGGCAGATGAGTAACAAAATGGGCTACTTCCCTTCACTACTCTGCTACAGCAGGTAATAAGACAGGTCTTTAGGATGGGAAACAACTATATCCTGGGGGTCCGAGATCAAGTCCTCTTTAAGTCAAGGCACCTTTATGCCGGCTTGACCCACCTACCTCTTCCAAGAAGGGTAGCAAGAAGTCTCGAGTGGCATTATTTGAGGTGAAGAAACCATGCACAGCCTTATACAGAACATAGTGGTTGAGGCGGCGTGATGTGGAAGGCAGCATCCGCAGGGCCCTTAGCACAAATCGAGGCTCCTTGCCTGAAACTGCTTTCTCCAGCTGTTTCACATGCTCCTTGATGTCTGTGGAGTACCAGAGGAGGAAAAAACAGTTACTTCCAAGTCTTCCTACTCTCCCATCACTCCAGGAAAGTAGCTCTAGGGAGCCTCTTACAAAGGGGCAGGATGTAGCCAATCACCTCTTTTGCCCTAATAAGTTAAGCAATACTTATGGATTCCATAGATTGACTTTAAGACATACTTAAGGGGCTGGCCCCATGGCCAAATGGTTAAGTTTGCCTGCTCTGCTTCAGCAGCCCGGGGCTCACCAGTTTGGATCGTGGGTGTGGACCTACACACTGCTCATCAAGCCATGCTATGGCACATCCCACATAGAAGAACCAGAATGACTTACAACTAGGATATACAGCTATGTATTGGGGATTTGGGGAGAAAAAAAAAGGGCGGGGGGCTGGGGAAGATTGGCAACAGATGTTAGCTCAGGGTCAATCTTCCTCACCAAAACAAGAAGACTACCTACCAAAATGGAAGAAAAGAGCTACTACACCTTTCATTTAAGAAAAAAAAAAGAGACAACAAAAAATAAAGAGGGGGTGGGGGAAGGGGTAGAGAGTGACAGAAAGAGGAAGAAAGGAAAAAACGATGGAGAAACAAAGCAAACACATGAAGATTTATCACATTTCTAAATAGGAAAAGACTTTCTAAATGTAAACAATGGGAGAAATCGGCCCCCACACACACAAAAGACTGATGACCTCAAGTTCATAAAAAATCCTTCTGGGGGTTGGCCCAGTGGCGCAGCGGTTAAGTGTGCACATTCCGCTTCGGCAGCCCGTGGTGGGGGAGCTCGCAGGTTCGGATCCTGGGTGCGGACATGGCACTGCTTGGCAAGCCATGCTGTGGCAGGCGTCCCACGTATAAAGTAGAGGAAGATAGGCACAGATGTTAGCTCAGGGCCAGTCTTCCTCAGCAAAAAGAGGAGGATTGGCAGAAGTTAGCTCAGGGCTAATCTTCCTCAAAAAAAAAAAAATCCTTCTGAGTAACTGTGTAAAAAAAAGAAAACTATTTGCAACAAATGTGACCAAAGATTCATATTCTTATTCTACAAAGAGCTTGTATAAATGGTTAAGACAAATAAAAATGAACACAGACAATACAAAAAGAGGAAAGACAAACAAGTAACAGATAGGAAAAACATATTTCACTGGGATTCGAATAAGTGCAAATAGAAACATTTTTCAACTAATAAATTAGTAACATTTTTAAAATAACAGAGTACAGGGGCCAACAGGACATTTCTGCTGGTATAATGTAAACCGGAACAGCTTTTCTGGACAACACTTACCACCCTTAAAAACATTCACCCTTTTGATTCAGCCATATAGAGAATCTATACTGAAGAAATACTTATAAAAGTAAATTAAAAACGGGCACAAAGATGACTGTCGCAAAGCTATTTACAATAGAAAGAAACCGGAAACAGATGTTCAAGAATAAAGGGATGCAGTCAATTGGTAGCTTCTTAGCTACCTGTGTATACTTAGCACAGGATGCCTGGGTCACATTAACGATAGAATAATAAGAGCTAATATTTACAGAGGGTTTACTATGTGTTCACCACGTACTAAGCACAGTTCTATGCATTTTAATCTTCACAACAACCCAATGAAGTAGGTACTATTACTCTCATTTACAAAGATCAAGAAACTAATTCCAGAACTTGTAATCTTAACCACTACATCAGGTATTCAATAAATGTCTCTGGAATAAACTGAATGCTCACTAGGTTTATGGATATGTTAAATGAAAACACACAAAATCATCTGTATTCAGTTATGCCTTGTTCCAAACTGTAGATAACTCAATCTCAATTATGAGAAAGCACAGGAGAATTTCACAGGAAAAAATGTTAACCATGGTTGATTTTTTTCCCTGCTACTTAAGACTTCTCATATTTTCCAAAATTTCTAAAATGAACATGAGTGACTTTATAATAGAAAATGAAGTGTTTAAAAGAAACCTATGCACATACGCAGTAAGTAATGCTGAGTGGCACCTTTGCCACTGGCCGACGTTATTTTAGGTAAAAGGCTCTTTATTAGATATGATCCTGTGGCCCAACTTTAGAGGAGGAGCTGATGCAGTCAACACTATCACATCCTCAAAAGCACCATCCAGAAGCATAGCTTTGCTTATCTCAATGTCTTTGAGCTAGTTTCTCATACAGCTAAGTAGAGAGAAAACCCAACAGTCAGGTCCCACTTGATCCAGAACCGGGAAAACAGCCCCAGGGGGACGTTGGGAAGCTCTCACTTTACCCACTCCAAATGTGGGCAGGATGCTCTAAGCAGGAAGAGTGACATATGAACTCGGAGGAACAAGAGAACGCTAGAAAACTGGGAACGGACACCTGGGAAAAAAGAAACGGCGGGACTGGTATATAGTTTAGGTCCAAGGTGAGTATTGGGAATTCAAAGAACGATGACAAAAAGTTGAAAGTGTGTATGTGTTTAAACCGTTTAGAAACAGTAGGAGTAAGAGCTTGAAAGCAGAGGAAAAAAGCAAAGGGGTCGTTTGGGCACCGTAATTAGAGAAATAAGGAAGCAAGACACTAAATAGAAATGGTTCTTTCAGGGGAGTTTGTTAAAGGTAACCAAGACAACGGAAACTTCTTGTACACTCTCAGAACTCAGGGACCAGTATTCTGCGTCATCCTGGCTCCCTCTACACACACAAATACGCACAACCACTGGTTTCTAGAGGGATCAATCATATATCGGTCAGAGGGGAGATCTTAGAAGAGGGAGTCTACAGACCCAGCGAGACCTAGTTCTAGTTGCAACCCCAGGTCAGGGGAGGGGGTGTGTGTGAAGGGAGGAGTCCCGAGCCTGGAGAGGTTGTTATTGGGTCTGGGGTCGGGAGTGTCCGGGTAGCGGAGGCAGGCACTAGCGGTGATCCTAAGGAAGCGGGGATGGTGGAGGCTGCATCACCGGGGCGCTGTCACCCGTGATCACGGCACGTCCCCGGCCCGGGCTCTCGTACCCTCCAAGGTGACAGTGTCCAGCTCTCTCTGGGAGTGCTCAGCCGCCGCCGCTGCCTTGCCGTCGGCCTCCCCCGTTGACGCGCCACCCGTCGCCGCCTCCTCTTTCATCTCCACGTCCTGGGGGGCCGGGGGCGGCGGTGGTTCTTGTTCCCCTCCGCCGGGCGGCGGCTTTGCCTTGTCCGCGCCGCGGCGCCGCGCCGAGCCCTCCTGCTTCATGGCACCCGGGGTCGCGGCCTAGTCCGGAGACCGAGACCGGGGCCTCCAGTGAACGCTCGCACCAGAGACCAGGAACTGAGCCGGGATGCACACGAGCGCGGGCTCGCTCGCGTCGGGCCGCACGATGACGGAGCAGCTGCAAACCCCTTCCCGGCGCTAGGCCTTCTGGGAAACGCCAGGCCCGGCGGGCCGATGGCCGAGTCAACAAAGGGGAAAGAAATCAACAGCCGAAGTGCAGGATGGAGGCGGATTTTCGAGGGAGGAGCGCGGGGAGGAGCCTGTAGGGGTTCATGGGGCTTTCTTTGGAGTGCCTTAGTGTATTGATTTTCTTTCACGTTCCTCTCGAGTGCATTTCCGGGCATGTCCACAAGAGGTCCCCTCAGGCTCCAATCTGGGTTGCACCAGACTCTAAGAGCGCCTCGCCCAGCGTGGAGTGGCTTGGGCCTATGGGAGCGCAGGGTGTGATGGCGGGTTTCTTGCCCAAACTCGTTCTATTTGCCCCCTGCTGAGGTTGCCTTTTTGAGTTCCGAGAGTGTTGTGCTCAATGGCGGTCCGATGCTTCCGGCTTGAGGGAAATAAAGAAGCTGCGAAAGAGGGATGTGGAGCTAGGCTGTTGGGCTTAAAATAAAACCAAACTAGAGAGTAGGAAGAACCCTGTGGGATTCAGACCTTCTTGTTAGATTTTAGCTAGTGCTGAAAAGAAGGCATAATATCTTTGCAGCCTGGGAGTGCGGAGAGGGGGAGGGTCCGTTTGTGTACAGTCACTCCAGTTTAATAAAAGATAGGGGCCGACCCCATACGGCCCAGGGCTTGCACGTTCAGGGGGAGGAGCGAGGACAGACAGCTCCAGAATACAGTCTGCTGGAAGCTGTTTTCTGGGCTGCTGTGTACTGTGGGGCCAGAGGAAAGAGGGTGTAAGCCCCCATTGGCAGAGGCTTCAGGGAGTCCGTTGGGGTGCCTGTACTGCATCCAGACAGACACTAGTGAAATGGGGATCAGAATAATAGTGTACCTAAGGAGAGCCTGAGAATCTCCCAGGGGAGGGAGATTGGACCAGAAACTGTGTCCGCGTATTTTTCAAAGGAATTTTCCAGTGATTCTGCAGGAGGAAGACACAGGTCGCAATTTCTTAAGACACAAAACAAAAACTCCCTCCCTATCTTGGAACTTTTATCCCTTCCATAAATGAAAGTCCTAAGTTTTAGACCAGGTCAGACTCTACAAGACAATCTAGTCCTGTTGTAAGGTCCTAGAGGGCAGAGAATATGTTTTGACCATATTCTCCTTTATATGGAGAGAAGATATTCTTTGTATCTTCCTTTTCATACTATCGCAGCAAATAGCTCCTTGCACTAAACAGCCACTTGCTAAATGGAAAAATGTGTGCTCTAGTTTTAGGAAATTGCCTTGACCAATGCCTCCCTAACTGCCCCTAGGGCTGAGGGACAGATAACAGGACTTTTGAATCATCACTGAAATAAACTCATTAAAGCCTCTTCTAACACCGTATCTGCAACTGAAGGTGGGCGAGAATGGCAGAGGAAGAAAACAGACAGCCTTGCTGTTCATCCTTATGAAGTTACCCTTCTGGCTAGTTAGGGTGTTAGCTCACTTCTTTACTAAGTTTACGTCACAAGAGAAAAACAATCAAGTCAGCAGATCGCTCCCCAGTATGTCCTTGAGTAATAGAGTGAGATGTTGGAAGGTGCCCCAGAATGGGGGATGGTGGCCTAACGCAAAGCTTTTGGCACGGGCTCATGAATTCTTGGTGAGTGAGGGAACTAGTCTGGGCAGGGGGTGGCTAAGAAGGGGGAGAGTCTGCTTCCTGGGGCCAAAAACCTGGGAGAAATTATTCCACCTATAAAACTATTCTATAAGAGATTGGTGAAAGATGTTAAAATTCAGCTTTAGGCAGAGGAGGATGGTATGAACCTAGCAGTTTTATCAGATTACAAGATCCATATTTGCAGGTCCGTCTGCCAAGCCTACCCACGTCACTTCCTCCCACAACCACTCTGACTGAGGGCAGAAGAGGGAAAGGTGAAATAAGAAGAGAATATCACAATTACTTTTCAAAAGTTTTGGGTCAGTCTTTTTTTGGAGTACTATTTTTCTTAAGATTTATCTGCACTTTCTATTCAATAGACTTGGAAGTTGTCTTATTCTTGTTTGGGGCTTGTACCATATATCTCTAGGTCTTTGCCTTTCCCAATCCTTCAACCCAAGTCCAGAGGACCCCAAAGACTCCTCTTTGAAAACAAGCTACTTTGATGATCTTCTCACTTTAGAATCTAGATTCCAAATTCTATACCCTGATAGTTCTTCGAGCAATTTCCATCTGGCCTGAAGATGTACATATGATCTATATGTAGCATGATAATGTCTATTTTTTTCCTGGCACAAGTTCAGAATTTCCTTATGATAGATTCTTTAAAGAAAAACACCAAAAGACATTCCATCCAAAGTGAGATAATATTTTCCATTAATTCCAGTAAAGCTTGAATTTTGGAAGCATAAGTGGGAGGGATTGAGATAGGGACTTTATTACTAATTAAATGTTTGGGTTTTGTTGAAATGGTTCATAGTTTTAAAAGTGTGAGCGTTTCTACTTTGGGAAGATTTAAGCATCAGCAGATGGGCTTAGCAGGTTGCAGAGCCAGAGGGGCAGGGAGAGATATAGAGTTGGACGAGTGGAAATTGGTTATCTTGGGTGCTCAGGTAGGGTTTCATCAGCCTGGTGCCTCTGAAATGCCCTTGGGTATTAAGGACACAACCCGATGAAGTAGGGAAGGCATTAGAGAAGCAGGAAGGAGATGGAAAAGGAAAGTTAGGAGGCCTTCGTCAGAAGCTGCAGGATAGAAAGACCAGCATAAAGGGCACAGAGGCGAGGGAGGGTGTCTGGGTCCCACATGTACTGGGGGCCCGATCTCTGTACTTCCAGGCCACTCAGTCCCACTAGGGCCTCTGTGAGGGTCAGTTCCTCTTCTCCAAGGGAGGAGAGCAGGTTAGGTTGCAGGGGGAAAACACCCTCTTTATCCTGTAGGAAATTCTGTTCCATCGTGCTCTCCACCTGGAAGAAACGAAAATAGCATGAAAAGAAAGAACTAGAAACCTCTCTTCCTTTCTCCTAACTCATACAAACACAAAGAGGGCTACTTTTCTCTTATAAAAACTCCCTCCGTTCCATTCCATTCCAACTTCATCTGGACCTTTCACAACCCTGTACAGTGGGCAACACATTTATCTTAGCCCTATTTGACATAAAAGTGAATTGAGGCAGGCTCAGAAACATTAAAAGATTTGCTTGGCAAAGTTGCAGGATATAAAATCAACTTACATAAATCAGTAGCATTTCTATACTCTAATAACGAACTAACAGAAAAAGAACTCAAGAACACAATACCATTCACAACTGCAACAAAAAGAATAAAATACCTCAGGGGTGAATTTAACTAAGGAAGTGAAGGACCTATACAATGAAAACTACAAGGCTTTCCTGAAAGAAATGGATGAGGACATAAAGAGATGGAAAGACATTCCACATACATGGATTGGAAGAATAAACATAGTTAAAATGTCCATACTACCTAAAGCAATCTACAGGTTCAATGCAATCCCAATCAGAATCCCAATGACATTCTTTACAGAAATAGAACAAAGAGTCCTAAAATTCGTATGGGGCAGCAAAAGACCCTGAATTGCTAAAGCAGCCCTGAGAAAAAAGAACACAGTTGGAGGCATCACAATCCCTGACTTCAAAACATACTACAAAGCTACAGTAATCAAAACAGCATGGTACTGGTACAAAAACAGGTGCACAGATCAGTGGAACAGAATTGAAAGCCCAGAAATAAAACCACACATCTATGGACAGCTAATCTTCGACAGAGGAGCTGAGGGCCTACAATGGAGAAAAGAAAGTCTTTTCAGCAAATGATGCTGGGAAAACTGGAAAGCCACATGTAAAAGAATGAAAATTGACCATTCTTTTTCACCATTCACAAAAATAAACTCTAAATGGATCAAAGACCTAAAGGTAAGACCTGAAACCATAAGGCTTCTAGAGGAAAATGTAGGCAGTACACTCTTTGACATCAGTATTCAAAGGATCTTTTTGGACACCATGTCTTCTCAGACAAGGGAAACAATAGAAAGAATAAACAAATGGGACCTCATCAAACTAAAGAGCTTCTTCAAGGCACGGGAAAACAGGATTGAAACAAAAAAGCCCCACTAATTGGGAAAAAATATTTGCGAGTCATATAACCGACAAAGGGTTAATCTCCATAATATATAAAGAACTCACACAACTCAACAACAAAAAAATCAAACAACCTGATCAAAAAATGGGCAGGGGACATGAACAGACATTTCTCCAAAGAAGATATACGAATGGCCAATAGGCACAAGAAAAGGTGTTCATCATCACTGATCATCAGGGAAATGCAAATCAAAACTGCACTAAAATATCACCTTACACCCATTAGAATGACAAAAATAACCAAAACAAAAAGTAACAAGTGTTGGAGAGGTTGTGGAGAAAAAGGATTCCTCATACACTGCTGGTGGGAGTGCAAACTGGTGCAGCCACCATACAAAACAGTATGGAGATTTCTCAAAAAATTAAAAATAGAAATACCATATGACCCAGCCATCCCACTACTGGGTAGCTACCCAAAGAACTTGAAGTCAGCAACTCTAAAAGTCCCACGCACCCCTATGTTCATTGCAGCATTATTTACAATAGCCAAGATGTGGAAGCAACCTAAGTACCCATCAACTGATGATTGGATGAAGAAGATGTGGTATATATATACAATGGAATACTCCTCAGCCATAAAGAAGAATAAAATCGTCCCATTCACAACAACATGGATGGACCTTGAGGGAATTATGTTAAGTGACATAAGCCAGATAGAGAAGGACAATCTCTGTATGACTCCACTCATATGAGCAATTTAAACATGTGGACAAAGAGAACAGATTAGTGGCTACCAGGGGAAAGGGGGGTTAGGAGGTGGGCACAAAGGGTGAAGGGGTGCACCCACAACACGACTGACAAACAATAATGTACAACATATTTCACAAGAAATTTCACAAGATTGTAAACTATCATAAACTCAATTAAAAAAAAAAGATTTGCTTGGGGCAGTCTGGTGACGTAGTGGTTAAGTTCATGCACTCTGCTTCCATGGCCCGGGGTTTGCAGGCTCAGATCCCAGGTGCAGACCTACACACTGCTCATCAAGCCATGCTGTGGTGGCATCCCATATACAAAAGAGAGGAAGATTGGCACAGATGTTAGCTCAGGGCTAATCTTCCTCACCAAAAAAAAAAAAAAAAAAAAAAAAAGATTTACTCATATCACTCGGCTAGAAATAGCAAAGCTAGAGTTTTCTGCCTCTTCTCCAAAGATAGGCTGAAAAACCCAGATAATTGCCCAGAAGTTCACTCTTCTACCTCTAGTTGTGAAATAGCAAAAAGGAAGAAACGTGGAGAGAAATCAGAAGTGGGCATGAGCTCCTGGGATAAGACAGAAACCCTCTAGGATGGTTCTGTCATTAGGCTAAATCTATATCTTTCCGCTGGTTCTAGCTTAGTCCCTCCCAAACTCTCCTGAGCATCTGCCCTCTTTTCTCACCAGCTTTAGCTGCACGGGCAGGATCTTTTTCTCCATGGATTTTACAAGCAGCTTCTGTTGGGCTTCATTTAGCTCTGGAGAAAAAAGCAGAGAAAGAGATGGGTGGTGTTGGTGCAGAGGGGACTACAGATGTCACATGGATGCACTTCCAGAGTTTCAGCATTAATTAGTTCCTACATTCACCCACGGTTGAATGCCTGCTGTATGCCAGGCACCTTTGCTGGGTGTGTTAGGTAAAAGTCGTACTCCCTTCACACAGAGAACTTGCAGTCTAGTGGAGGAGACAAAGCAAGGTGCCATTACAACACAGGGTGGAAAGGAGCCTGCGCTGAGGGGTCTACTTGAGTCTTGGTGTTTGAAGGTAGGCTTCTTAAGGGAACAACGATCTCGGCTTCCCCTGAAGGACCAAAGAGTTTTTCTTAGTGGGGGAATGTTTCATGCAGAGGGAAGAAGAGAATTCAGGGGCAAGACCAGAAGATGTTATACTCTGAAATTAAAGCTAACATATATTGATATAAAAGTGATGAGCTTAGCTATATGGAGAAGTTGTAAATATGTGGCTGATGAAACTAGGGTTATTTGCCAACCTCTGTTAGCAAGACTAGGCCATCTTCTCAGACTGTCCAAGGTGACCCAGTGAATCCTTAGGAATGAAACCAATTTTTTGAAATGTAGAGATAAACTACTTAACTGTGGTATAATTTGCCTGGCATTCATTCATTCATTCATTCATATTTTTGGGAATTCATTCAGTGATTCATTCCTGTCACTGAAAAAGTATACAAAAGACCTTATTCCCCACTTACCTGTTAGCGCTCCAAGGAAATAGAGGATGGCACCCGTAGCCTCCTTTGATAGTAGGACATCTTTTGGGAGTGCTTCCAGGGTCACTTCATGTCCTTTGTCCAGAGCCCCTTCAAGCTGTGGGGAAAGGTGGGCGACCACTTAAGATAACATGGTCAGGAGGCCAGCACCGTGCCTGGCACAAAATAATCCCTTGAGATGTGTTAACTGGCTCCCATTTCCTCATTTCTCTTTCTAGGTATCAAGTCCTGAAAAGTATTGGAGTCCTGGATTCCTTGGTCCCTGAGCCTTGGACTCAGGAAATAAAAGGTTCCAGCCCCCTTCCAGGAGGGGGCCCTGCTGGCCTGCTGCCTACGCTCCGTCCCTCAGGAAGGAGCATGTGCCTTGGGGAAATCTGCATTCTTGGCCCTTTCACAGAGTCACAAAGGGAGCAGCAGTGGCCTGGAAGTCTGGGGGGCACTTGGCCAGCCTTGGGAAAGGCATCCACCATCTGTCAGTGTCAGATCACCCACCAGTTGCAACGCCCACACACACCTTCACCAAAACCTGCCTTCTCCATGCCTCTCAACCTTCCACTGGGCCTCACCGTGAGCTCCAGGTCTTGTAGCTCTTTTTTCTTCCCTAGAAGTTTGCTAAGGAAGGTGAGCAGGGAGCTTCGCCCTACTTGGCTCAGCTTCTCCACTTCTTGGGTCTCTCTTTGAACCTCTTCTTTCAGTGTCCTGAAGTCCTTGTGTATGTCCCCTATGGGGACAGTGAACATGGCAAACAAGCCACCCTCCATCTGGCACCCTCCCCATTCAGTCAGCATTCTCTCTCAAGGCACTCAGGCCTCCTCAGTTCCCCATGCTCTGCTCCCAGCTTGAGCCTCATCTCTCTTTTTTCTTGACCAAGGAACGTGGTTATGAAGTCATCCACCAGGCCCGAATAGAGGAGTTGGGGGTAGGGTAGGGTAACGAGGTGGACCTGGACCCCTATTATCATCTAAGGCAGCAGTTAATTCTCCTGAGATCCCAGGTCCCACCCCTATCAGTAGACAATTGACTTCCCTTTCTCTTAGACTCCTGCTAAAAGTTGAGAAGGAAGGTCTATTTCTCCTTTTCATGAGTTAGTTGGCAAAGAAGAATGACTTTGGTGACTGAGTGAAGGCCAGAATGGGACCATTCCAGAGAGCAGTGGGTCTGTATCCAGGGATGTGGGTGGATCGGGGTAGCTTGAACCTAGATGGCTTGACCATCTGGGGGCCTGGCGTCCTAGGAATCTGTCCAGCTCGCCTTGGAGAGAATGGCTTCCTGGAAGTGGCCCCAATCCCCAGGACCTGGGACTCAGCACTTGTCTTCCTGTCCCTCCACCCCAATGCTTCTCCCACTGCCTTCATGCCAAAGCCTTGAGAGAAATTCACAAAATTCCTTACCAACATCAGATGCCTGGATAACTGAGGGGAAAAAACCCAAAATGATAAGAATGTAATCCTTCAAAACAGTAGCCATACCCAGGGGATGAGACATTAATGGGGGTTAGGAAATAGATCCTTTTTTCTGGGATATCCCAGCCATCTTAAGGGTACTCTTGCTCTATTCATGGGAGGCAGGAATGGGTCAGGAGAGAAGCTAATGCAATGTGGAAAGGCGCACCTGGATTGAGTTGGCATGACTGTGGCTCATCGGCTCCTGCCCTGGGTGCTGGGCGGCAGAGTTGCAGATGTGTGAGTAACAGGTTATCACTACTAGGCCCTCGAGGACAGGGGTCTGAGGCATCAGACCACCTGGGTATCTTGTCCAAAGACTTTCCCCTTCCACTGCTTTTTCCTAAGCTGTTGGACTTTCTGCCACGTTTTGGGGACAATTGTTTCCTGAGACCTGCTCTGCCATGTTCCCTGTCAGTCCCAAGGAGAAGGGAAGAAAAAGATGGGAGTTCTAAAATTCTGAGTCAAGAAAGTTGCAGTGAAATGGCAGGAAACACTTACAGATGAACTTCTCCTCTTCTGGCTTTTCTGAAGACAGAAACAATGCACATATGTCAGCATAAAACCTCTTTGAGCCTTTTTATCTAGAGCAGTTGTCAAGGCAGCTTTATCAGTGATCATTATAAAAGCACATGGAGATTACATTAGCTCATCCGCCCCCACAATTTGGGAACACACTCTGTCTCCAAATCTTATTTCCGCCTCTGACTGTGCCTTCCGGTCTCTGTCTTTGTGTTCCTTTGTCTCTCCTGGGCAGTGTTTATATGCCTCTATCTGTCTTTCCTAAAGTTGAGGATCAATATTTTCAGGGACTTGGGAAACCAGATCAGGGGCTCCTTGGGGGCTTATGGTGTACGTTATTAGAGGGTGCAGGATTTTGGCAGCTAATGTCAGGGGTAGGGCAGAAGATGTGGGAAGCCAGGAAGCAATTTCACTTACCTCCGGGAGGGAAGGTTTGCATGCTGTCATTGCAGATATGTGGAATATCTGAAAGGAGGAGAGAGGCAAGGGGACCCTTAACAGCTGCCCCACCTTTTCTTCTCTAGTCTCAAGTCCACAAGCTCTGCTCAGGGCTAGGACCCTGCCCTCAAATGCCTCACCTCATCCCATACTCTACCTCTGTTTCTGGAAGTAATCTTTTCTTCCTCTGTAAATCTTTTCCCATGATTACACTATTTTCTCCCTTGCATTCTAGTACTGGTGTCTGTGTCTGTTTCTTCCGTTGGCCACAGACTTCTTGAGAGCAGAGGCTGTGCTTGTTCATCTCTGTGCCCCCTTCCCGGAGCCGACACAGTGCCTAGTGCACAGGAGATGCTCAGGACCCAGGAGTCCCACCACTCCCTGTCCAGAGTGGCCTCTGCAGTCTGTCCCTGGCAGTGGGACCACAATGCAATACACTCCTTCACTCAATCCCTGACACTGCCACAGGAGGGGACCAGAATGCCTCAGTACTGGTGCGGGTAATTCCTATCTTGAGGGGAGAAAATGCCAGTTTCTGCTCACCCCACTCATCTTTGCCTTTGACCATCAGCTGTCTCACTCGAAACGCCAGGATGCAGCCCTTGGGGATGGTTACAGCCTCCTTGTGGTTTATGGATCCCTAGGGTTAGACAATGACAATTTGTGAATCCACAGAGATTCTAAATATGAGACATGGGAAGTGGGGCTTGGGAAGGGTAAGTGGAGGACCAGGCCTGAGTGCCTGTGGGGAGATGAGAAGTTGGGAACCCTCCACTGGTGTCCCTGATCACCTTTCCACCCAGTCTGGGCTCCCTGGAGTGAGCTTCAAAGCCCTTTTGTTCATTTCCACTGATCATATCTCTAACCGTCTGGATTGCTCTTCCTGGTTCAGACATGAAGGAACTTGGCAGACCTGCTCCATTACCTGCCTGTGCATCCCTGTCAGACCTTAGAGCTTCCATCCAGGCCCTGGTTCCTTCTTCCTCTTTGCCATCTGTCCCAAGCTAACCTCCTCCAGGAAGCCTTCCATGACTAATCCCTACTCCCAGTTCCAACTCATCCTTGAATATTTATACAAAATAGACATAGGTATGGGGCTGGCCCCGTGGCCGAGTGGTTAAGTTCGCGCGCTCCGCTGCAGGCGGCCCAGTGTTTCGTCGGTTTGAATCCTGGGCGCGGACATGGCACTGCTCGTCAGACCACGCTGAGGCAGCGTCCCACATGCCACAACTAGAGGAACCCACAACGAAGAATACACAACTATGTACCGGGGGGCTTTGGGGAGAAAAAGGAAAAAATAAAATCTTAAAAAAAAAAAATAGACATAGGTATGTAGAACACTACTTACTTATATTGAATTTTCCAAGTCTGTGTTCTCTGGGCTTTAACCTATGTGTTTCCTCCATGAGACTGAGAACTTTCTGAGAGCAAGGATATCCCTCCTATGGGTGGGGAGCACCAGGGGGAAAACCCACGACTATCTGTTTCCTCTTCCTCAATATTCCCTGTGGCATCTGGCGCAGAGATCTGCCCACACTGGGCACCACTGACCAGAGAGGGGATGTGTGTCTGGCAACTGGCATCAGAATCTTGAAGAGCAGGAAGAAACAGTGGGTCCTTTTCAGTCTCCTGGGTGGGCACTGATGGGGCAAAGTTCATGTAGCCTCTGAGGAGAGGCTGAATATAAGAGTGTGTGTGTGTGTGTGTGTGTGTGAGAGAGAGAGAGAGAGAGAGAGAGAGAGAGAGAGAGAACCAAACCTGTAGCCCCAGTGGGGCGAAGAATGGGAGGGAGAAGCAACCCTCTGCCTTGCCAGCTCTCTCCAGAGTGACCTCCTGCACGGTCTCCACCACCTCCATCACCACATACAGGTTCTCTCCTCGATTTCGCATCTCCTTCAGGAACAGGTGCTCTGCTGACAACTTCCTGTGGGGGAGAAACATAAAGGAATCTTCAGAGCTTCTCCTCACCTCGACCGCGCCCTTCTCTTTTCTTCTGTCATTCCCAGGAGCGAGGCGTGGTGGAGTCAGGGGAAGGGTGAGGACGCTGAAGGAAGACCAGGTGGGAACTCAGATTTCCCACTTACCAGCAGGGCAGCTTCTCTGAGTTCTGGTTGCCTCACATATAAAATGGGGATAATGACACCTACCTCCAGGGTTGTTGAGAGAGAAACTGGGTAATCATCTGGCAGAGCACCTGGCGCAGAACACGGTCTCATGGTTGCTTGTCTCCCTTTTTCCTGAGCCCAGGGATGGATTCCCCTCCCTTTGCTCCCTGTTCTTAGCCCTGTTAATCTCTGCTGGGATCCTATCTCTCCATCTCTCATCCTCTCGCTATTATACAAACATGTCCTTTGATGGTGCTCCTCCCTCAAATTACCATTCTGTTTCTTTCCTTCAGTTTGTTGGCAAATAGCTCAAAAGATATGCTCATATCCACCGTCTATACTTCCTTACTGCCCACTCCTAAGTTCCTTATAATTTGGCTTCTATTTGCACTGTTCAGTGGAAATTACAATGACCTCCCACCCACCAGACTCCAAGACCTTCCCTAATGCTGTGCAGCGTTGGACCTGCTGTCCAAATCCTCTGTGCGACAGTGTCTCCTCCTGGTTTCCCATCACACAGGACCGCCCTGGTTCTGCTCCCATCTCTCTGGCTTCTAACTCCTATCCATGTGTCTGCATCTCATTTTCTAGTTTCTTTGGTTCCCTACAATTTTATGTTCTCTAAGATTCTGTTCTCAGTTCTCTGCTCTCTGAACTCCCTCCCACAGCTTTCCCCCCATTCCTATAGTTTTTGTTTATGTTGCTGACCACCACGTGTGTACTTCACCTTGACTTCTCTCCTGAGCTCCATGCCCTCATTTCCAACTACCTTTAAATTTTTTTTATTTTTATTTATTTATTTACTTTAGATTGGCACCTGAGCTAACACCTGTTGCCAATATTTTTTTTTTTCTTCTTTTTCTTCTTCTCCCCAAAGCCCTCCAGTACATAGCTGTATATTCTAGTTGTAGGTCCCTCTGGCTCTGCTATGTGGAATGCCACCTCAGCATGGCTTGATGAGTGGGGCTAAGTCTGTGCCCAGGATTCGAACCAGTGATACCCTGGGTCACCAAAGCAGAGCGTGCGAACTTAACCACTCGGCTACAAGGCTGGCCTCTGAAAACTTTTTTATGATTGAGATATAATTGACATGCAACATTGTATTAGTTTTAGGTGTACAGCATGATGATTTGATATAAGCTTATATTGAAAAATGATCACTACAATAAGTTTAGTTAACATCCATCATCACTCATAGTTACAAATTTTTTTCTTGAGATGAGAACTTTTAAGATCTACACACTTAGCAAATTTCAAATATGTAATCTGGTATTGTTAACTATAGTAAATCCCAACTCCCTTTTGAACACTCTCAGCTGATGTCTCAGTGAAGCCACAAACTCAAAACGTCCAAAAGGAACTCACAATCTTTCTCTCCAAATATGCTTCTAAACTCTGTCTTCCTGTTTCTATTAATGTCATCACTTGGGTCAAATCTCAGCGTCATTTTTTAAATTCTTATATATTTATTTACTTGTTTTAATAAAAATTGTATATATTTAAGGTATGCAATGTGACGTTTTGATATACATATACGTAGAGAAATGGTTACTACAGTCAAGCTAATGAACATATCTTTCTCCTCCCATAGTTACTATTTTTTTGAGTGTGATGAGAGCACCTAAAATTTACTCTTCGCAAATTTCCAGGATATAATGTAGAATTATTACCCAGAGTCATCATGCTGTACACTTGAGCTCTATCAGAGTGATCCTCTCCCTCAATCAGTGGCCAAGTCCAGCCCATTCTGTCGCGCCAGAGGCCGAGCATCCCTTCCTCCCTCTTCATTCGGAGTGCTCTTCAAGCTCAGGTCCTCCTTTTACATGTCTGATGAACAATGGAACAGTGTCTTGCCTGATCTGCCTGCTTCAAACCCCTGTCCCTTGTCCTCTATCTGACACACTTCCTCCACCTGGCCAGATTAATCATGACACAAATCAGAGCATCGTCAGGGTTTCCCTGGTGCCTAAAAATAGTTCCATGTCCTTGACTGGTCACCTGGGTCCTCCATGATCTGGGCCCCCCTACATCTCCCACTTCTCCACTCATAGCTCTTCTGCTCTTGCCAAAGTGGCTATTCGTGGTCCCCATAGGTTTTGCGGTTTCTTGCGCATGTGCCCTTATAATGTCCTTCTCTCGGCCCTGCATGTCCAGTTTCTACTCATCTTTCAAGGCCTAGATCATGGGCTGCCTCCTCCATGAAGTCTTTCTTCATTTTCCCAGCCAGAAGTTCCTCTGACTTACCACGAAACTCAGGCATAGCTCTCCTATGGCACGTACCACTGCTTGCCTTGGATTATAGTTACTGTTGTACATTTTCCTTCATACTCCTAATCACAAGATTGTTAGACAAGACATTCTAGTGCACCCCAGCACCTAGTAGGGTGCTTTGCACTCAGTGAGGTGACATACATGTTTACTGGGTGACTTCCCAAGCACCCCAGCCCTTCCTTCCTGCCTCCTCAGTCCTCACCTCCTTCTTTCAACCACTACTTAACTACTTAAAAGTCAGCCTCCCAGTCAAGCCAAACATCTGAGGTGCCCAGCATCAATGTCACATCTGCCACACCCTTTGTGCTGCTAGGGCAGCATTCCTGAGGGTTGCCTGGCGTGTGTAGGGGGCTGGGCGGAGGCTTCATTTATGGGAGCAGAATGCTGTGCTCAAGCCACAGTAGAGAGCAGTTAAGATCCCTTCCCTCTTCAGGGTATCTCATAGAGTTTTAGGGTAGAAAGGAACCTTAGAGATTTTCAGGCAACCCCATCATTTTTCAGGAAAGAAAATTGAGGTCCCGAGAGAAGTGACTTTTCCAGGATCACACAGCAAGTTAATGGGAACACACTCAGCCTTACGGGTGTGTGACAGTGGGGAGGTGGTACTGGAGGTAGTGGGGAGTGGTTAGAGAATGGCCTGGATGCACCCTCAGGCCGGAAGGGTCATCTTCAAGAACTCCCCTGTGGTGACCATTCAAGCAAAGGTCAGTGTGAAGGTCCTGCCCTTTAACTCAGGGCCCAAAGCACCCTTTCCACGCACCCCCCCCACCCCCATCCTGGTACCCTCTAGCTCTGCTCACTCTCACCTCTCCTGGTGTAAGGTCTCCAGGGCCTTGGGAGACACACTAAGTGTCTGGACCTCCAGGGTGCTGCTCCGGGACAGCCCCGCAGTCCCTGTCACCTTGACTGTCTTTGGCACATCCACCTCTCCCTCCACTCGGGCATCCAGCATGTTCTTAAAGCCAAAGTTCCCAGAGTCTGTTGGGTCTGCAGGAGGGAGAAGACAAAAGGGTCTGGGCTGAGGGGCATCCCTCTTCCCCCGCCTCTTGTGAGAATTTTGGGCTCGTTGAAACCTAACCACATCTGGGCAGAAGGAGCTTCAGGGTCCTCCTCACGGGCCGCTGCCTGGCCCTCATCCCTCAGTACCTAGCCGCATGCGCGAGGCTGACCTGAAGGTGAGCTGCCGGGTTCAAGCACGTCCAGGAGGGTGTAGTCAGTGCGGACATAGCGGGCCCCCCAGAAGAGTGTGCTCTTCCTCTTCCTCAGCACCAGACAGAAGGGGTGGAAGCGCTTGAAGTCTATGAGGCTGTCGAGGGGCGTCAGGTCCCCTCGAGGGTTTAGTTGTCTGGCCAGGGCCCGGGTGACATTTTCAAACATGGTCATTGTCTCTGTGGGGGGAGGAGACAGGAGAGTGACAACTTGGGAGACCAGGACACAGTACGGCCCTTGCAGAAAGGGATCATCCAGCTCAGGATGGGGGTGGGGGGCTGCCCTTAAAGGTGCCTGGATTCTCGGAATATCAGAGCTGAAAGGAACTCAAGGAGTCTCCATTTTATGACGAGAGCTGAAACAGCTTGCCCGAGGTCACCTCCCCTTTCTTTGTCAAGAGCTCTTTTCTCACTCCACACTCATTTTCTTCACAGACTTGGAGCCTGGCTGGAGCGTTTCATTAGCGATGGAAATAAAACTCCTCTCACACAGCTACGCCCACCTTGTCTTCCTCAGAGAACTGTGACAACCAGGACCTGGGGGCCACTGGGGGAGGGAGGCAGCCACCACTGATGCCAAGGGTTTTGGGAGGCAGACGCTGTTCACCTGCCCCAGCTGCCCTTTCTTTTCTTTTCTTCTTTCTTTTTTTTTGGTGAGGAAGGTTGGCCCTGAGCTAACATCTGTGCCAATCTTCCTCTATTTTTTGTATGTAGGATGTCACAGCATGGCTTGACAAGTAGTGTAGGTCTGCACCTGGGATCTGAACCCACGAACCCCAGGCCTCCAAAGCAGAGCACACAAACTTAACCACTACGATACGGGGCCGGCCCCCACAGCTGCCCTTTCTTTGGGTGGAGGTCACTTCCCTGCACCCTTACTTCCCTTGTGCCCACCTCCTGGCTCATGGGTGTGGATAGACCCACTTCTTCCCAGGTACTGCCCAACAGATCCAGGCATTTTGATGCTCTTTGTTTTGCCCCCTCTGTATATAATGCCCCCCTCCCAATCTAAAGAATCTCTATTCACCCTTTAAGACTCAATTCAGGTCACCTCCTCTGTGACCCCCTCCCTCTCCCCTTCAGGCAGCCAGTGACCCCACCCTGGGTTCCCAAAGCACTTTGTACCTGCCCTCCTGAAACACCTGCAGCTTCATGTTGTTATGATCTGTTCATCTGACTGTCTCGCCCACTTGACTGTGACCTCCCACAGGGCAGGGAATGAGTCTTAGTCATCTCTGTAGCATCAGCACCAAGTACAGTACCTGGCAGAGACTTGGAGCTTGGCAAATGTGTGTGGAAAGAATGAATGAACAACTGAATCAATGGATGTGTCTGGGGAGATGTACGCAGGGGTGAGAGGGCCCTGGAGAACGTGGGGACTGTGAGGGCCTGAGGTTCCCGCCTTGGGCCTCTGTCTTGGAGGTTCAAGTCCAGGTGCTCTGGCTGGGAAGCCAGCTGGCACAGCCGGATTGTCACTGTGGGTGGAAGAGGACACACCAGCTGGCCTGGAACTGCCTCCCTTCCCCCATGGGCAGCTCACAGAGTCAGGGAAGCAGGAGGCACACGCACAGATGTGTGGGGCGGTTCTGCCAACAACATGAGCTCCAACGTACTTATTTTATCCCTCATTCCTGAGAGGGCCAGGATGGGACAGGACAACCTCTTGGGGCCAGCTGGATGCACCTGGGAAGGGCTTGGGTGACTGCTGTCTCCTCCTCACCAGAGAGATGCTCACAAGGCCAGCTCTCCCTTCCCTCCCCAAGGCCTATCAAGATACCACCCCACTGTGCTCTGGGGGACTCCTAGACCCTTCTTGTCCCACCCACGTTCTTGTTCATCTCTAGAACACCCCCTGCACCCTCTGCTGTCATCAAGTTCTTACCAGGGAGCGATGCTAGGTCCTGTCCGGCAGCTGGGTATGGGGTGAGAGCCCGGGCTCACTAGGTCTGTAGGTTAGAGAGTGACTGTCCCGCACCAGGACAGGCTGCTGCTTTATGCCTCTGTGGAGGCAAGGATGTAGGCTTCGAGGGACCCCGCCTGCTCCAGTGACCCCACCCCTCTTCTTCTCCACTTCTGGGAGAACAGCATCAACCTGTTCCACATGTGCTCTGCCCCAGGCCCTGGGCACTGGCCTTCTGAGGGCTGAGGGGGTGGGTGGGGTGCTGCTAGGCAGGTGCCAGCGTGGGTGGGGGGAACCAAGGCTGAGAGAGAGGTCGCAACTGAAGGTTGGCTTGATGGGCTGAGAGGAGAGGCAGGAAGGCACCTTTGGGAGGGACTGCAGAGACAGGCAGTGGGAGTTGGTGTGCGGGTGTGCATGTGTGTGATGAGGGAAGGCATCTCTGTTCTGTTATCATCATGGTCATCAGGAAGCATCTAAGATTCATGATGAGAACTTGTGGGTGTGATCAGAAATCCTGTGTATCTTCAGATTCCAGCAGAAAGCAGAGCAGCTGGAAAGTTGTCCTCCATCTTTTTGCTTGCCAGCCTGCACATTACTACCTCCCTCCATTTGTTTTAGCTGCCTATCCATGTCTGCGGTACCACTAGAAGCATATGTCTGTGTAGGCCGAAATGGAGACAGACCAAACGGTTTTCTGTTGTTTCCTGTTCCACATGTCTGCTCCTCACGGAATATCGTACATACGCATACACACACATACACGGGCAGAGGCATAGTGGAGCTGGTGGAAAAGCCCCAAAAGCATGTCTGCCGTGGGAATTCAGAGGTCTCTCCATAGGTCACTCAGGTCCTGCTCTTATCGTAAGTCCTTGCCTGGAAGGAATTTTAAAGGGGACTTTACACACATGGTCAGGTCTCTAGGTGACAAATCAAGACATTTCCAAGCAAGGCTCCTGGAGTGTTGGGACGTGTGTTTCTGTACGTATGCATACGTAACCTGAATACAACTGAGCCTTCATGTGCTCACCTTGAGGCTCTCTTCAGCATCGTTCGTCAAAAATGAAATGCACCCATGAAAGCAGTGAAAAGTAAGATAGGTTACTTCTGCTGGAGGTTTTCTTGAGGGGCTGGTGGTGAACAGAGAGACAACATCACACTCAGCAAAACTCCCTAAAAACGTAATTATAACACCACCTCTGTCTCCAAAGTCTCATTCAATATGACACCTGCTCTCAAATCTCTCTTCTTCATGTCTTCAGACAAACAAAACAAAACCTTGTCCCTCTGGGGCTCCGGTGCCAGCTCCTATCTTTTGGCTTCCCTCCCTACCCATCCTCTCTATGCCCTCCTGTGCAGCTATCTAACACTCCTCCTTCTACGGCTCCAACCATTTACCTTACCCAAATTCCCTTCCTCCTTGGAGAGGCAGAGTGGGAGCTTGGGTGTGTGGGAAGGTTGTCATTAGTCATTCGGTCCTTGTCACATGTCCACATGTATGCAGAAATGTGTGACATCCTTTCCAGCTCTGTTTTCCTGGTTCTTCCTGGATTTCCATCTCTTCCTCTCTGTATCTCTTAATCAGCACATCGGTGTGAAACCACTGCAACCCAGCATTTGTCCTGGGCTGTGCAGTCTCCCATCCCTTCCTCAGCTCCAGAGAAGGCGGCCCCACTCCCCACCCTTTCACCATTGAGCCCACCATTGCCTCAGTCAGACTTTGGGGAGTTTCTTCCTAGTGTCTGCCCTCCTCCCACTGGCCGCAGGCCAAGGTTTCCAGTCCTGCTTGTCCTCCAAGATCTGGTGAACAGTGGATTCAAGAAGCCACACATGTATCTGCTCTCCCTGAGGACCCAAAAAGTCCATCTAGCCAGCTCTCTCTCCCCTGACCTGGAAGTCTTGCTCCTTTCATTTCCCTTGCCCTCTCTCATTCACTCTGAACTCTACCAGGCCAGTCCTCATTCTCCTTGTCCTGCCCCGACACCACCTCTGCCCCTTGCACCATCCTCCAAATTGCCTAATGGTGTTCCAAGCAGGGGGCTATGAGGGGTCAAGGCAGAGAGAATAAGGGCTCGTGGGGTCGGCCAGGTTGAAGGTCTTGTGATTTTGGAATTAAAATATCCATATTCAGGCTTGTTCCCGTGTTGCTCCTCCTGCCCGGCTAGGATGTCCTGTCTTTTTGTTATATCCTCCCCTGCATAGTCTTAGGGATAGCCCACAGAATCCCTTTAGGGTCCAGTGGCTCTTTCTCCTTAGAGTCCTGGTTTATGTTCTGGGAAATCTGGGACAGAGTTTAAATTGCACTGGAAGAGATTTAAGTTAGACTTAGATGTAAGAACTCTTTAGGTCAATTAAAAGCAACTTAATGTTGAAATAGGGGACTGAGAGGCGGCAGGCTTTGCTCTCTATCTCCCTCTGGTGGTCAATCAAGGGAGGTAACAGGCGATAATCGCCCCTGGATGTGCAGACTAAGCTTGTGATTTGTGAGTGGCTGGTAGGAGGCCGGCATTGGAAAGGGAATTGTCTTAGAGGAAGAAGACCCAGCCACCTGATGGATGGGAACCTGAATGTCTCTCTGACTCAGAGAGTGCGCTGCAGACAGACACAGACATTGGGATCAGGAGTTATTTCCTTACTCATTTTCCTTTCAGTTATTGTTGAGTTTCTCCTCAAGAAGGAGCCAAAGAAGAAAGAGAGAGGGGTAGGCTACTGGAGTTTGGAAGAGTGGGAGGCACTGGTCCTGGCAAAAATGGGAAGCAGCTGGCATTCTGTGAGTTATGAGGGCAGGGAGCAGGTTCAGGAACATGCTTGTAGGGTACGGAGCCCACTTGTAGGGTGTGGGATGTCTGGAGCTTTTGGGGGAAGCGGCCCCTTGCACAGACATACTCCCAGATCTTCCCTGAGTAAAGGGAAATAGAACGGCTAGGAATGAAGACAGGTTGGAATGGGTGCGTGATTGGTGGAGGGGCGGGAAGAAGGCACCCCAAGAATGTTGTGTTTTCTATCTCCCATGGGAGCTTGGAAGTTTTGGGGTGCAGGTCACAGATTGTGAGCTTACTTCTATAAATTATCCTTTCTGAACACAGTAAAACCCCCAGACTCCTTTATTATCCCCTAAAAAACTTTGAAGTTTCTTCCCAAATTCCTGAATCAGCTTTTGAGCCCAAGATGTCTCCAAACTCCCGGATGAGCAAACACTGTTCAGTGTCTTGTGACACTTGTTCAACTCAAAGTCGTGCTGAAGAACAAAAGAAGTGTGTCAAACTCAGCGTCAGCCTTCAAGGTGGTGTCGCCCTCGCTGCCCCCAGCTCTCCACTGCCAGTCCCCCTACCCATCCAGCTGGTTTGGGCAAGAAGGCTACCACCAGCCCCCAGCCCAAACCCAGAGAAGCCTCCTCTGTCAGCTGATCCTCCCAGTACCCCAACTCTTCCTGAGCCCCTGAAGATGCAGCTGGAGCAGATGTTGGAGCTCCTGTTCACTTGATGACTGCTCGGCCCACCTAATGGGACAGAGTCCCCAGATCCTTGTTAAAGATACCGGGTCCCAGATGGAGCCTTTGAAGCCCTGCATCCAAGAGAACTTGGAGCTGAAGCCAACTCTGTTCTCCCCAGCCCTGGTTCCTAGAGCCAGGTATTGTCAGCTAGCATCTGAAAGACGGAAAGGGTAGCATAGATGACAGAGTGCTGACAAGGCATTAGGCTCCCAGGTATAGAGGGGTCCATTCCCTCGTATGTCAATGCCGCAGAATTCCACCAGGGCCTGGGTCACCTTCACCCCAGAAGTCCCTGAGCATCTTGAAGTGAAGATGGAAGAGCCTTGCCTTCCCCTGGAAGAAATTCTAGTCCAGGATGGTCTCCATCTGCACAGTGGAGAGTAAACATCATAGATGCTTTGCATTTGGGGAACCACCAACCTCAGAGATGGTCTTCAGTAAAATTTTCGATTTCAGTCTCTGCCCCCATCCTTGACCCGCTCTCCCCATTAGTGCTCGAGTTGAGCAGAAATGGGTATGGATTAAGAATCTGGAGCTCTGAGTTCTGTAGAGAGCTCTGCGAGGAGCCTGCCGTGTGGCCCTGGAGAAGTACCTTATGCTCTCTGGGCCAGAGTGCTCATCCATGAGTGAGGGAGTGGAGCTGGATGAGCTCCCACATCCCTTCTAGTACTCAAACTCAATTTTACGCTAGTTGTCAGCCCTCACACCCACCCTGCAACACCCAGAGCCCTCACCAGCTTGTCTGTTGCGAAAGGAACCCTTTCTCCACAGACGTGGCCAGCAGCTGCTAGTGCTCCTTGTGCAGCTCTGCATAGGGTAAAGGAGAGGAGCTGGCATGAGGGACAGGGGCATGCTCTCTCCCTCTGCTGGGCAGGGGATTGTAAGGTGACTCTGGGAGCTGGGGCTATCTTGTGTGTGTGTGTGTGTGTGTGTGTGTGTGTGTGTGTTGTGGGGGCAGTAGATTCACTCTTTCCTCTTCAGGAGAGGATGAGAGAAGATTTCTGGGGGGGTATATTCCCCTTTCTTTTGGGAAAAATGGGTTAGGGGTAGGTGGGCTTGCAAATCTTGCCTTTTCCTCAGAGGAGGGGACAACAGGGTTTGAACTCTAATTCACAGTGCTTGTAGCTTGGTACCAGAGCCGGCTTCATGGGTAGGCAACCTGTGACACCACACAGAGCCCCATGCTTGGTTTAATGCTCTGCTGTTGCCATCTTCAATAATAATTCTTAATAATTTTTAAATAAAGAGCCCTGTATTTTTTTTTTTTTTTTTTAGGAAGATTAGCCCTGAGCTAACTACTGCCAATCCTCCTCTTTTCGCTGAGGAAGACTGGCCCTGAGCTAACATCCGGGCCCATCTTCCTCTGCTTTATATGCGGGACACCTGCCACAGCATGGCATGCCAGTGGTGCCATTTGTGCACCAGGGATCCGAACCGGCGAACCCTGGGCCGCCAAAGCGGAACGTGCTCACTCAACTGCAGCGCCACCAGGCAGGCCCAAGAGCCCTGTATTTTTAACTTTGCACTGGGACCCGTAAATTATGTTGCAGGTCCTGCTTGGTACCATTGGGCCTAACCCAGGAAGCCCATCAGTCATGTCAGGACTGACTCCATCCCCACCCTCACCACCCAGAGTCCCTGGCAGATAGAGGATGTACACAGCCAGTATGGGATGCGTTTGCTAGAAGTCTCCTGCAGTCATTCGAGGACTGAGTCTCCAGCCTCTCCCCTTGGACTCCCGGAATCTATGGCTACTTAAGATCCAGGGCCCCATCCACCTGGCAGAGATGAGAAGTGATCAGGTAGGTACTCCTGCTGTTAGAGAGGCAGGGAGCTCCCGGAGGGAAAGGGGGGTGGGTCTCCCCGCTCTGAGTGGGCACTTTCTTGGAGCAGGGGCCCGGTCTCTCCCTCAGCCTAAAGAAGCCTCGCTCCAGTGGACTTGCGAGCTGAGATCTCCCAGGGGAAGGAGGCCGGTCACGCCCCATCCAGCCTGCACCTGGACCCAGTCGCCCATAGCCCCGCCCACGGCGACCGGCCCCGCCCCAGGTTCTCCTAAGCCCCGCCCCACGCTCATCGCCCCCCCTCCCTCCCCTATCCCCCTTCCCAGTTCCTGCGGTCACCACTCGCGCCCGAAACCCCGTGTGTTCCCGGGGCGCCGGCTCCGGCGCGGACTGAACTTTGGGTACAGGACAGTGGTAACCAGGACTCTACCTGTCTCCACCAGCCTTGACATCACCCCAGGCACAGAGGCCCCCTTCTGGTGCTTGGCATCCTCTGCCCTCCCTCCTTAGGGAAAGATGATCATGGCAGGGTCTGATGTGGGGTGCCCAGGGAGCTCAACTCCTTACAGTATTTTCCAGTGGGCATTCAGGATCCTGCAGAGGGAAAAGGGACACACCGAGTTACCATGGGTGACCGCGATAGACGCACTGAGAGCCCCAAGCGAAGAGGCGTCCTCTTGCACCACGGAGCAGCCTGTGGGGGTTAGCTCCAGCCTGCCTAGTACAGGATGGTAGAGGCTGGGGGCAGAGGGAGGACACAGTAAAGGAGCCCAAGAAACTTGTGGCTGGGATCCCAGTCATCAATACATCCTGTCAAAGTCTGAGGGACCCCTCTGCATCCCACCCACCATCACCCCAAGTTTTTGAGAAGGGGCTCTGGACTTGAGTTCCCCACTTGACAGGGTTCTTGCCTTTGCTGGAGAAAGGAGTCTTTGTGTCCCTCTCACCTTCTAAAACTTTGTCCACCCTTTCCCAGCCCCCATCACATTGTGGGGTGGGGGATGAAGAAGAGTCCTTCAGCTTCTCTCACCTTTGGAGGGGAACATTTTCAGCTTCTTGTCCTTGAATGGGGGAGATCAGAAATGGGGCACTGGCCATCACTGAGTCCCTAACTCCTCTTTGCCTTCCCTGGCTGGCTCCCCTCACCACATCTACACACATGTTTGACCTCTGGGAGGCAGGAGGAATGATGAGAGGTGCAGGCACACAGAAAGGGTTGGGAGGGGCCCAGGAGGGGGCTGGGGTCACTAGCTGGTTTTGAGGGCAGCTCAAATGGAATGGAAGACCCCAACCTCCCAGATTTCACCCTGGTTCCAAAGGCCTGGCCCCAGGGCATGGAGACCACCCCTGGGCTGTCTGCCTCCCCTCTTCTTCTTCACATTCCACCCGGAGCACACAAGCTGTTCTGCAGTGACTACTGCTTGAGGCAGGTTGATGGTAGTGTTGGAACTGAGAGAGCCCTGGGGAAAGGCAGGCGGTCAATGGGGTGGAGGGAGATGGGAGAGAAATGAAGAAGGGAACTCTGGCAGTGGGTGGAGCTGCCGGGGGAAAGCACCAGCGGGGGGCGGTGGTGGGGGGTGGTGGTGGTGCATCTCGAAACCTGGATTTTGCTCACAGATTCACCAACAAGCAGTTGGAGAGCCACTGGACTTTCCTGAGGTAGTTTCTTAAACACTATGAAATGGGGACTGCAATAGCAATTTAGCCTACCTCACAGGACCCGTGTGAGATAGTAGAAGGAAAAGTCCTTAGAAAAGAGAAAGTGGCGTTATAAAAGATGAAAATGCTATTGTTAGGGGAACTGGATGAGACCGAGAGGTATGTTAGGATGCCCTAATTATAGGCAAGGATGCAGGGGAGATTCAGGGCTGTGGGAGGGAAGGAGTGGGGCAAGTGTGTATATGGATGGGGGTGGGGCAAAGAAAGCATCTTGGAGATTCCCAACTTAGGACCTCACAGCAGCCAGGAGGGTGATGGGTGCCCCCTCCAGCCTTGCACCCCTTCTCCAGGGTGGCTTCTTTTAGTGTCTCCACAGCCTCAGTTACCACATACAGGTTTCCCTACACTCCTGAAGCTTCTTCAGCTTCCTGTGGTAGGTGGGGTGGGGCTGGCTCTGAGTGGGTGGAGCCCTCTTTCCTGACCATATCTGGCTCCCTCAGTTGCACCCCTGGGCCCACCCTGGTTTCTCTTTACTTCTCCCTCATCCCATCCCCTTAGAAAGAGAGAGAGAGAGAGTGAGTGTGTGTGTCCATGTCCCAGAGGGACAGGGGCCCTGTGTGTTCTAGTCCCGATTCTTCCCTGACTCCCTGTGTGACCTTGGATAACTCACTGCTCCTCTCTGGACCCTTTTGTAAAACGAGGATCCTCACCAGCTCTGATATCTGTGTGGCTCTGGGTGGGGGCATGGCCCTCAGTGCCCACCCCTCTCAGCTGGCCTGGAATCCTCAGCCTGCCTCCCCATCCCACCCTGGAGCTCACCTCTTCTTAGGTTTTCCAGATCCTTCACAATGCTGAGGTTTTGGTTGTCCAGGGAGTTTTGACATTTGCCCCCATCTGTGACAGAGAGACTTGCCGGGAGCCCTGAAAGTGCAATCTTGGTGACCTTGGAGTCTTTTCTTGGTTCTACAGGACAGACACACCCTTGTGTTTGTTCCCACACATCCTTTGCAGGAACCTCCCCTAATCGACTCTGCATGATAAATTGCCCCCGATCCCAAAAGTGAGTGAGAATTGAGGGCTGACTTCAGACGTTAGTTTTAGTATGAGGCTTAAGTTTGTTTTTTTTTAATGTTCTAAAAGAGGAATATAGGAATCATCAGAAGTGCAGAAATGAGTGTTATGACTGGGAGGAGATAAACTGGATTCCAGGGACCTGAGGCAGGCGTGGATGTGGTGGTGGTTGTGGGACATTAAAGGGGGACAGGGAGAGAGGAATGGAGAAGAACCATGATGTGCTAACTCCAACAGCTGGAGACTCCAGAGCCATCTTCATATATCTGAAGGGCTGTTATATTCAAGAGAGATTGTGCTTGCTCCGCACAGCCCCAGTGGCAGATCTTGGACCCACAGGAGGAAGGAACAAGGAAATAGGCCGGGTAGAATGAGCATTTTCCAACAGTCGTTCTGTATTACTTCTGCCCTACAGGAGGGAAATTTTCATTGCTCCCCGCCCCTGCAAGTGGACACTCTAAGATCTGACCTTTTTGCAGGTAATTCGAAGTCAATGTGATTAATATTATGCATTTTGCCAATGCCCATAGGCCCCTTTGAGGCAGGGAGAATCATTTGTCCACACAGGGCCATTTAGAAGATACTAAAACGGTCTACTGCAATGCGTTTTGAATTCTTATAAATACTTTTAATAATGTGCCTCCCTGCTCTCTGGCTGTTGTTTCTCACTGCTGTTATTCTGACTAGCTGTTATATACTTTTTGCTCCTTCAGATATACTGCTTCTGATCTGTTGCACGCAGGAAACTGTAGTGTCAAAATTATTAGAACTCTATGTAAAATAAAATTTCAAAAAATGCGTAAAATAAATGGGTTGGTGAGTGAATGCTCCTGTGAACAAAGTTTATGAACGTTGGTTGGTGTTTGCTTTAGCCGCACCTTCTGGGCTCACATGGCCCCTGTGTTCACCTCTGTCACCCAGGCTGTCATCACTGATCCACTAACCAAGGATAGGCGCCATGACTTCCTCATCTTTGTATCTGCAGTACCTGGCACATGGTAGTAACTCAATAAATGTTTGTTGAATGAAATAGTGGATTTGTGGTGGCATCCGTTTTGGCAGCTCAGAGGCCTTGCTCTGCATTGTTCTCTGCCTTCCTGGTTTGAGGCAACATTCCTGGTAGGCAGGCAAGGTTGCTGATGACAGAATCCTAGAGAGATGAGGTGACACAGTTTCTAGGTGGATCTCTCCTTAGTCTGATGGGGGAGGCACACCCTTCCCTTGGAATAAGCTGCCTGGGTTGCTTTTGGTTTGGATGTTGATATGCCCTCAGTCTGTAGGAGAGCCCAGCCTTTCACTTGAAATGTCTGCACCTGAGCCAAAGACAGGAAGGGTGGGGGCTGTGCCCCACCCGTTGCTCCTTAACTGCCTCTCTCAGCTTCTGTGTACTCAGTTTGCTCTCTATTCACTTCCTTTTGTAGATAACAAGTCTTTGTAGGTGTCTAAGTCTCTGTGTCTGGGGTATGCTGGGTCTCACCAGGTTCAGAGCTCCCCAAAGAGAAAGGACCCTATTGTTTCCATTAGCCTGAGAGTTCCCTGGGAGTTAGGTTCAAGTCTCACCTCCTCAGACTGGGGACTCCCTGATGCCAGTGTCTGCTTTCCCTGCCGCTCCAGGCTTCTGCTCCATAGGGCAGGAAAAGCTGGTGGAGGAAGGGCTGAGTGAGGGACCACTCCTTTCCTACCACCCCAAACCAAAGCCTGCTAGCTCCGTGATGCTGCACATGGATGATAAGCTGGGGCCTCCCCCAGGTGTCCTAGGTTCCTGCCTCAGAGCTGGACCAGGCGTGTACCTGGGCTGTCTTTGTACCTGGTGGCTTTATTCCTGGCTCTAGCACATCCCAGTGGGAGAGGGAGATCTGGTGTGGTGTGTACCCCTCTTCCTCTGTACCAGGCAGAAGGGCCAGAAGTGGGCAGCATCAATGAGGCCACCTAGCTGCCTCACCAGGGCCCAGGTAGCATCTTGAGCACAGGTCCTATGATCCCTGGTCCCTGGCAGAGATAAGGATGTAGGGGTGAAACCAGTGATGCCACCCACTCCTGCCTGCCCAGTGGACAAGCACAACCCAGAGGCCAGGGTGCTGAGGGAAGGGCTTAGGTGTTCAGCGACTGTCGTTCCAGGTGGGAGCCTGTCTGAGTCTGTGGATGCCCTGCTCTGTCCAGTCTCCGTTGATGGGCTGAGTTGAAGCCACAGCTTCTAAGGCCCCCCTCCCACCAAGTTCTGACTCAGGGACCCCAAATGTCTGGGGTAAAGGGATCTCTCCCTGGGGAGAGGAGTCAATGAAGCATCTCCCCTGCTACCTCCCCAGACCCCCATCTTCTGCTCCACTTGTCCCCCTTTTGCCTTTTCTCCTGTCCTAGCTCCAGAAAGGGAAAGGAAGTTGAGCTAGAGGGGTCATTTATGATCATTTATTACCCAGGGCTCCAGGACTCCTCCTGATGTGGAATCCAAGCAAGCTTTCCTCCCTGGATCCCCTCCCATCCTGAGCTCACCTCTGGGAGTTGGGGTTAGATGTCAGAGGAGGGGAACTGACTCTCTGCAGACTTTAAAGATGCGCATGGTCTCTGCTGCTCAGGATGACAGGGAGTCAAATGAAGGTCCAGGAATGGGCACCAGTGATAGAGACATGGGGCTCCAGCTGTCCGCCACCCTATCTCCCTCACAGGTCTACACAGTCTCTTTCCCAGAACCTAGTGAGACGTGTCCAGCCCGATTCCAGTAGGGGATGGGATAGCAGAGTGGGACAGACTCTGAGAGTGGCAGAGGAAGGACTAATGGAGAGTTTGATAGGGATGGGGCCAGGATTCCAAGGCCCAGTCGAGGGAGCAGCTGGGGTGGACAGCCAAAGCTGCAACCTGAAACTTCTCACACCCCAGTTCTTTCCCCCATCCCTGAGCATCCCTGAGCATCCCTGGAAGTGGGGAAGCCCATGTCTCTCGAGAAAAGAGGATGGGGGGGTAGTCCCAGGTTTTTCTGAGATGAGTCAAGTTGAGGCTTTCTGGATGATATGGAGGAGCTCAGCCTTGGAGTGGTGGGGGGAGCCTCAGGGATGGAGAGAGAAAGGGTGAAAGGGAGGCTGGAAAGGAGACAGGAAAGTCAGCAAGATCAGAGGGATCAGGGGAGGTGATAGATTCCTCTTTACCACTCCCCGAGTGGCCTCCCATTCTGCCCCAGGCTCTTCCCCGAGCTGGGTGGAAGCCTGGTTCAGTGGTTCTTATCTTCAGTTTCTGCTGGGGCTCCCAGAAGCCTCCCCAAAGCACTTGCTTCCTCCATGGAGGCCCCATGAGTGGATCATCCTGTGTGGCCCCCTTTGGTCCCTTGAGCATCCTATTTGGTGATAGGGATATCTCATATGGCCCCCTCCTTCAGCCAACTTGGTGTCCCTCAACCAGGAAGTCTTTTATTATCTTTTATCACATCTGCTTTCTCCCTGCCCCCTGCTCAGACTCCCCCTGAGAGAAAAGACAGATTGCCAAGAGGGTAACAACTCCCTCTCCCTTTGCTTCCTATGCGCCCTCCAGCAGGCTGGAGACTGCCAGCTGGTCAGTGGTGCCTGGACGTTGCCCTCCTTCCCTTCTCCCTGTTTGTCCTCCCTCCTGGCCCCCTCCCATTCCCTATCCTTCCATTCCACCATCATTAATTCATAGGACCTGGCGTCCCTAGCAGATAGACTCTGGTGTCAGGAGCTGGGAGGCAGGAGGGGAGGGAAGAGTTGGCATCCAGCCTAGTGGGAGCACCCATCACTAAAGGGGTGTTGATGTGGTGGTGAAGGTCTCCACACCCTCCCCCTCCTCCCTGCCAGGCCACACATGTTCAGTGAAATGAATGATAAGAAAGAGATCAAGGGCATTAATAAAAGTGACTTTATTGAGTTGTCCAGTGATGTTCTGAGGATGGGAGACTTCCCAGTTCCCCCCACCCCCAGCTCTCCAATGACTCATCCCCAGCATAGACAAGACCACTTTCCTCCCAAGGGAAAGGGTTCAGGTAGCTCTTCAGTGTATAAAAGAGAAAGCAGAGTGATGAGGGAGTCTCTGGAAAAGGAAGAGGGGCCCCAATAGAGGGCGCAGGGAGGGGAGCCTGGGGCCAAGAGAGAGGCAAGAAGTGAGGGTGGAGCTTCTCAGTTGAGATGGAGAGAGGAGAGGAGAAGCCCACGGGATACTTCTCAATCCAGCTGCACCCAACTTTCTGACCTCACCTCCAACCCTTGCCCCTTTTTGCATCCTCTATTCCAGGCCCCAGGTAGGTCTTGCTGCTGCCCAGACATCCAGAGTTGTTCTGCATCTTCTTTGTCTTTGTCCACCACCTTTCAGGTAGGGTCCTCCCTCTTCTGCTCAGAGCCCTCCTCATTCTTGAAGAGTCAGCTCAAACATCCATTCAGTGAAGACTTTGAGACCATGTCTGCCAGGCAGAGGCTTCCTCCTCCATGTTCCCATAGCTGCCTGCTCCTCCCTCTGAACTGGCACACATACCACTACTGTCATTCTCTTTTATGTTGTCCTCCACCACTGAGGACTCAGGAGCTTTAGGTCTCTGAGTCTAGCATAATCCAGACCCAGAGTATGCACCAAACGCAGGCACCAAAAACTCCAGGCACCAAATAGAGAGAGAGAGAGATCAGGTGTTTAGCTGGAGGGGGAAGGGGGTGGAATTTGGAGGATGGGATGGGGCTGCAGAGGAGGCTGAGGGGGTCAGAGGAGAAGAGAGGACATAGGGGTAGGAGTGTGGGGCATGGGGCCAGAGGAGTGGCCCTGGTCATCAGACCACTGTGCTGAGGGTGGAGGAGTCCTCGGAGCGCACGGGCAACACGGGGGCTCGCTTGAGGGGACGTCGGGTCTCATCCCGGTTCTGCCACACGTAGTGGATCAGATAAGCCACCACAAGTACCAACCAGCCCCCCATGGTGACCAGCAGGGCCACGTCAGTGCTCCGCCGGGCCCCGCCCCGCCCCGTCCCACACAGTTCTTCCTCCCCTGCCAGTGGCAGGAACTCCTGCCCCACGAGGTCTGGTCGGGCTCCCGGGCCACACACGATGCCTGTCCCAGTGCCCGGTGCCAGCCTCACCTGCCTAAGCACCTCCTGGAGGGCACAGTCGCAGCGCCAAGGGTTGGCGGACAGGTTCACTTGGATCTGCAGCCCCATGAAGGCCTCCACAGGCACTGAGGCCAGCTGGTTGGCAGAGAGGTCGAGGTGGCGCAGCGTCCCAGCCAGGCCCTGGAAAGCGGCCCCTGAGAGGTGGACAAGGACATTATGGGATAGATCCAGCTCCTCCAGAACAGGCAGGTGCTGGAAGGCACCAGCTGGCACTGATGCCAGCCGGTTGGCATCCAAGTAGAGCTTGCGGGTGTCGTTGGGGATGCCTGGGGGCACAGCACTCAGGCCTGCCTGGCTGCAGCGGAAGGTCCGCTCACCGGCTTCCTCTGCCACGTAGCATCCCTGGGGAGGTACCCAGGGGCTGGGCACAGTACTCCTTGTGCCTATTACCAGCAAGAGGGACAGGAGGTGACTGCCTGGTGGGAGCATGGCCACAGATTGGCATAGTCCTGGAGTGGAGTAGGATCTGGGAAAGAAAAAGCCCCATAAAAGAAGAGTGAGTCAAGAGAATTCCATTCCCCTTTGCCAGCTCTCTCTTCCTCAGGTCCCCTGTGGAGTCTCTTTGGACTGGGGTCCCTCCTTTGGGGACTTTCTCAGGCCTGGGTGACATTGTTTGCTTCTTCTTTGGGGCTTAGAGCTCCTCATTTGGGCTCTTTGGGTAAAAGGTCCCCTGGGCCCGAGACTCATCTGGGGTCTCTGATTCTGGAGGGCTAACCTCTGAAGTTTCTCGGTCCAAGGCCCTGTTGGTCATTATAGGGGTCTCTAAGTTTCTGCCTCTGCCCATGTATTGATTTCCCTCATTGGAATAAAGTCTTTTTCTGCCAGCCTACCTGGGTGGCTGCCAGGTGGGCTGGGTAGACACCAGAGGGCCTGTTTGGTACTAGAGTGAAGGAGATAAGGAGGATGGATCAGCAATAGGACTTTAGGGCATCCAACTAGGCTAGGTGACTAAGGCCCCACCTCTGTGCCTATCCACCCATTTTCCTGCAGCATCCACCCCTCTGCCTGCCCCAGCTTTGTCCTCTCCGCCCCGCACTTCCTCCTTCATCCTCTCCCTCCTCCTCCCAGCCTCTCACCCCTGTTGGTAGGAGAGCCTTCTCCTGTGCTGCCCTCTCCCCGGAAGTAGCCTCCCTGCTGCTCAGCTCTGGAGACCTGCTTCCTCCTCCAGAAGCCCTGCTTGCTTGTAGCTGCTGGGAGTTGGGGGCTGGGGCCCAAGAGTGTTGGGTTTCCTGGCATGTGACTCCAGGCCCCAGGTGTCGGATACCTGAGCCACGGCCTGGCCAGACGATGCCAAGAGAGGGCAGATCCTGGACCCTGATGAACTCTGCTGTGGGGAGACTAGGCCCCAATTCCATTCCCTGCCTCAGGCTCCCCTCCCAAGGCCTTGACGTTGCCATCTTCCATCCTATCCAGGGCTGAGACCCTGCCTTCCAGAACCTCTGCCCCTCTCCCAGAGCCTGGCTGAGCAAAAGAATCCCTGCTTGGCACGCCTAGGGGGTAGAACTGGGGTGGGCCCGGTCTCACATCCATTGCCTTCAGCAACCCTTCACCTCCCAACTCCATCCCTCCTGCATTCTCCATCTCTGCCCGTCTACCAGGCCTTGTGGCACCTTCTTCCATGGTGAGCAAACTTCCCTCAGCCTTTCCTTGGAAAACTTGACCCTCTCTGGAGGACCTCATCTCCTGGCTCCTCACAGGGTGTTCGACTCTCTTGCCTGGCATGGGGCACCATGGTTCAATTTCAGTTTGTTCTCTGCACTGTTGGTAGATGGCCCCTCTAGGAGTTAGAAGGGGTTCTTCAAGGTGTCTGACATTTGATATGGATGCCTACAAGTTTTCCCACTGAGTTTATGTTCTGGATTGGAGCTGACTCCGGTTCTGTCAGTTTGCTGGGGCCCTGCGTTCCCAAGTTGGTACTTTTTTTTGAGGGAGATTAGCTCTAAGCTAACATCAGCTGCCAATCCTCCCCTTTTCGCTGAGGAAGATTGGCCCTGAGACAACAGCTGTGCCCATCTTCCTCTACTTTATATTTGGGACACCTGCCATAGCATGGCTTGATAAGTGGTGCACAGGTCTCTGTCTGGGATCTGAACCAGCAAACCCCGGGCTGCTGAAGCAGAGCCTGTGAACTTAACCCTTATGCTACCGGCCGGCCTGCCAAATTGGCACTTTTAATTCTCCGTCTTGTCCGGGAGCCAAGAAAGGCTTGGACAACATATTCCCCAGGGCCCCTTGATCCCATCCCTTCATTTGCAGCCCATGGCACCCCATTATTCCACTCTGTCCTGATGTAGTGGAAGGGAACAGGAGAGTGGAGTGTCACAGAGACTTGCACAGAGAAGGTGGAGGTCATATGCTGTGGAGACCTTTGTGAGGAGAAAAACCTTGCTGGATTTTGTGAGAGACTATGGGTGACTAGGATCGGACACACAATTGCAGGGCCTGGTGCAAAATGAAAATATGGGGTCTCTTGTTCAAAAACTGTTAAGAATTTCAAGAGATAACAGCAGATCGTAAAATCAAGTGCAGGGCCCTTCCGAGCGCAGGGCACAGGTCACATGAAGCTGGCCATGTAGGTGACCTTTGAACAGGTAGTTTCAGAAGTGTGATGGGGTCAGAATCAGATGGTTGGATACCGGCTAATGTCATCTCTGGGGATGTACTCACCACTGATTCATTCTTGTGATATCAGCAGGGGCATTTCTCACACTCACATTTGCCCAAGGAATCAGATAAGACACATTTTCTACGCTTGGGCGGGAGAAGTGAAGATTTTGTCTGCGGGTTGCTTGTTAGTTAGGCCAGGCACTCTGCCATGAATACTTGGGTGTTGATTTCGGGACTGTGGTTGAATGTGGAATAAAAAGCGTGTGGAACCCTACCCTCCCGCTGCTCTTCTCTCACACTGGGCAGGGGGTTTAGCCAAGGCACAAGAGTTGAGCCTGGCTGTTGATGGAGAGAGTTATCTGCTTCTCAGACCAGGGCAGCTACCAGGCAAGAGTGGGCCGGGAGTGCCCAGCACAGCAGCTGTGGGAGAAGCAGGCAGTCTGTGCACATAGGGGAATCCACCTGGAGTAGTGGCGTGGTTAATGGAGGGTGGCTAATTGCAGTGCTCAGAAGAGGACACAGAAGGGGAGGAAGGAGGAACCACACTCAGGATGGTGCACAGCGCAGGCTGAGGGTTGACAAGCCTGGAGCACAGATTTTTCTCTGCCATTCATTCATTCAGCGAGGATTTCCCGTGAGCCCCATGTCTGAGACCCGTGCTTGTTGAAGGGAATACAGATCCTGTTCTTAAGGTGCTGGCTCTGTAGCAGTGGTTCTCAAAATCCAGCCTGCACATTAACATACCTGGAGGAGCTTTTAAAAATTAGTTATGCCTGGCCTTCACCTGGACCAATTAAATTAAAATCTCTTTGGATGGGGTGTAGGCACTGATATTTTTCAAAATCTCCCCAGGTATTTTTTTTTTTTTTATTTTTTAATTTTTTTCCTTTTTCTCCCCAAAGCCCCCCGGTACATAGTTGTATGTTCTTTGTTGTGGGACCTTCTAGTTGTGGCATGTCGGATGCCGCCTCAGCGTGGCCTGATGAGCAGTGCCATGTCCGCGCCCAGGATTCAAACCAACGAAACACTGGACCGCCTGCTGTGGAGTGTGCGAACTTAACCACTCGACCATGGGGCCAGCCCCTCCCCAGGTATTTCTAATGTGCAGCCTGAGTTGAGAATTACAGTCTAGAGGGAGACATGGACGTGTCAACACACGTCTCCACAATGCATTGATGTGATGTCTGCCATAATAATGTGTGTACGAGCAGCTTTGAAGCCCAGAGAGAGAATAAGTAACTGGCAGCATCTGCTGGCTGTCTACTTGGTATCGTGGGAGGCAACATTTTACCTCTATCCTCTTCACGTTTTTCAGCTGGGTCTGAGAACTAAGTTGACATAAGTTAGATTAACAGGAGAAAAGCATACAAATTTATACAAGTTTTACATGACACAGCTGTCATAAGGAAATGAAGACCCAAAGAAGTGGCAAAACACAAATACTTTTATACTAGGGTGAATAAAGAGAGGCAATTGTGGAAAAGTAACTACGATATATGAGGAAAAGGTAACTAAACTATTTGGGGAGGCTAGAGGAAGATAAGAATTATTTTAACAAGGTCTGTTTGTACCAAATTTTTCAGCTTTGACTCCCCATTAAAGAATGTTTATTTTCTCCTGGTACCAGGAGGGCATCTTTCACAGGAGAGTTTTTGTCTCCTGTTTTCTGGAAGAAAACGGGAGATTAGAATGCCCTTCTTGCATCTGTTGTCTTTTAAGTGCTTTTAGCTCAAAATAATCTTATGCCCAAGTGGCATATTCTGGGGCAGCATATTCTGCCACTCTTCAGTATCCATTCCTTA
This sequence comes from Equus asinus, assembly GCF_041296235.1. NCBI lineage: Eukaryota > Metazoa > Chordata > Mammalia > Perissodactyla > Equidae > Equus > Equus asinus. The sequence continues at coordinate 39,717,092 of NC_091802.1, read as the reverse complement.
CCTCCTAACTTGATAACACACACTGATTTGGGAGTAGTACTCAGTCCTTTATGATAGAGCCTGATTGGTCCTCTCAGTCTATCGGAAGTCCTGTTGCTCACTTTCCCAGCCTCCTTGGCAGCTGGGGGTGGCTCAGTTCTGGTCAATGACATCTTAGTAAAAGTCTGCTGCAGGAATTTCTGGGACAGTCTTTGATTTGCTCATAGAAGAGGATGGGCTGGGCCCTCCCCTTCTCCCTACAGCTTTCCCCCTGCTTTGAGCATGGAGGGTCAACCATAGCCATCTTGTGACCATGAGACAACAAAGCCGCTGGCCCGGATATGGTGAGCCACTCAACCAAGACCAACAACCATCTACCTCTAGACTCATTATGTGAGAAAAACTAACCCTGCTTCAGTGCTTCTCAACTTGGCTGCACATTAGAATATGGGAGGTTTTGAAAACTAATGATGCCTGGGTCCATCATGGAGCTTCTAACAAAATCGATCTGACACATCTCTGGTGATGGGGACTTTTAAAAGCTGCTTAGGTGATTCTGCTGGCGACCTAAGGTCAGAATCATTCCTTTGGTTGGTTTTCTGTTGCTTTCAGCTGAGAACATTCTTACCTGACACACTGCCTTTTCCAGGATATCAGGGAAGGCTTCACCAAGGAATGACATCTGAGCTGGGTCTTTAAGGCTGAGTTCATCAGGTGAGCATCAGAGTGTGCGCAACAACAAGGGAGCGTGAGAAGGCTTGGCTTCTCCTCGGCTACAGAGTAGAGGGGGCGGTGGCAAAGGCCATCGTTACAGTGGAAAGGCACCAGATCCTTGTGGTCTTCTACACCGTGGAAGAATTGGGAATTCACTCAGTTGCTGAAGGATTGAAAGGTTTTAAAATGAGCTTTGATATTTGGATCACTTTGCTGGCTGTGTGGAGGACGTTTTGGTGGAAGAAAAACCATTACTGCAACAGTCCAGGTGGGAGGGAACTGAGTGGAAGCCGTTGTGTGGGATTGAAGGAGGATGACCGGGGTGTTCCATTCTTTACCGTGGCCTGTGGGGCATGTAGGAAAACCCTTGGGCCAGGCCCAAGACCATCAGACATTTGTGCCACTGGTCATATCCTTCCCCAACCTCCTTGGGCCTTTGGCTCTCTGGCCCTCACTGTCTCTGAGATCCCTTCCAGCCTGATGTTTAATGTGTCTATGATGGTGGGCAGAGAAGAGGCTGAGGCACAGCAGGGCCCTGGTTCCCAAGTTCAGGGCCCCAGAAAGTTAGGTCCCTCAGGCCCCCTCCCTGGCTGGGGCTGAGTCACAGCTCCTCCCTCCAAAGGCAGTAACTCCATGCCCCAAAGATGTGACCTGGGAGGAGAGAAACTCAGCAGGCCTCCAGGCCCCTGCCTCCCACATGTTGGAAGTCCTCAGGTCCAGCCTGGATAGAGAGGGATAAACAAAAAAGGAGGAAGCCTAGCTACTTTTCCTATCATGTCAGCCAGGGACCCTCTAACATGAGAATATTGGGCAGTTTGGGTCATCCCCCAGACAAAGGGGGAAGATGGCGTGTGCACACATATGGCCACCCGATAGCCTAGGGGTGGGCTCTCGCTGAGGTGTCTGCTGGGGTCAGAGGAGCCCAGAGGACAAAGCAGTGGACTCTGCCTGGAAAGTTAGGGAAGGCTTCACAAAGAAAGTGATAGGTGAGCTAGGGCTTGAGGGATGAATAGGAGTCTACTAGATGGAAAAGAATAGGAGGAAAAGCATTGTAGGCTGAGACAAGAGCAAGAAAGAGCAAGGTGTGTCTGAGACCGGTTAGAAGCTCAGTGTGGCTGTAGTCCGGGATGTGTGGGCCAGTTACATCCTTCAGTTAACATTCATTGAGAATCCACTATGTGCAGGAAATGCAAATATCACTAAGACATGGAGCAAGCAGCCTAGCCGGGGAGGTGGCTGTGTGACAGATAACTTAAACATAGCACCCTCGGTGTGGGATAGAAGACTTTACAAGGCACCTACGGGAACATGAGGGACACACACGACAGGGGAGTGGCCAGGAATGGCTTTTAGGAGAAATGCCACTTCCTAGCTGTGTGACCTTGGGCAAAATATTTAAACTCTCTGTACTGCAGTTTTCTCATCTGTAAAGTGGGGATAATAAAAAACCTACTTCACAGGTTTAAAGATTAAAAGACTTTATACACGTAAAGCCCTTTGCCCAGGACCTGGGACGTAGCAAATGCTAAATCATGTCAGCTGTGATTGTCACTGAAGGAGGAGTTGGTGTTAAGCAGGGGAAGAAGATGATCTGGGGCAGTGGCCACCCAGCATTTCTAGAGAGGTGGGGTCTACTGGCGTAGTCATGCAACTGGAAGGACACTAGGGGATCTTTTCTTAAAGCTCCTGTTTTTATAACCATTGCCCTTTTGATCTATAATGTTTACAGTTTTCTAAACTGCTTTTGTTTTCCCCGTGGGAGATGATGTCGATTGTCCATATCAAAGATTATGCAGATTGCATAATCCTAAAGAACAGCCCTGCTCTTGATTCCCAGAGGGAGGTTCTGGTTCCCAGGCCTTGGCTCTGGCATGGAGGCCCTGGCCAGCTCAGCCCTTTCCCTCCACAGCCCAAAATACCCAACCACAGGGCTGGGCAAGGGGAGGAGAGCTAGTGCCCACTGCCAAGGCTGCCAGTTGCTGTGCCGCCTCCTCTCCTACAGGCTCAGTGGCTGTCACTCAGTGCTTCTTTGTCTACTTAGCATCACTGTCCCTGCCGCCGCCCCGCTGCCACCACACGCTTGGGGTGCTCCCCAACCAAACAAAAACACAACTGCCAAGGAAATAAACAGCTCCCTTCCTCCCTGTGCTTGCTCTGGGTGTGACCTCAACACCTCCCCTTCAGGAAGGAGGGAGGTGAGGTGGCGGGGATCAGGAGGTCGTGTAGGAGTGAATTGGAAGGGAGTGGGGGGTAGAAGGAGTAGAGAGGTGCCATTCTCTCCCTTAGGGCTCGGGGAAGGGGCTATGTTTCTTGATGCCCACCTCCTCACTTCCCACCACTGCGTCACCTTGGAATGTGGTCCCAGTTTATCACCCCCGCCCATGTTTGCTATCTCGGCCCACACGGTGTATCTCCGGCAAGCAGAGGCCACGCCACCCTGCCAGTTGGAAACACCCCAAGGCTGGGAAATGCGTCTACCTCAGCAGACTAAGGAGCTCCCAGAGGGCAGGGAGAGCCTGTGATGGTGGCTCACTCTGTTTTAAAAACACACATTTCATAAAAGATTTAAAGCTATCTCACATTACACAAAGTTTGAAACTAGAGAATGAAAAAGATCACCCAAATCCCTCCATCCTAACAAGATCTGGTTTTTTTTTATTGAATTTCCACAGCCTAGTAAAGTAGATGCTTAAATATCATTCAAATGTGGAATGGATTAATAACAGGCAACACATATAGAGCACTTCCTAGGTGCCAGGAATTGTTCTAAGTGCTTCACATTTATTGACCATTTAATCCTCACAACAACGTGAGGTGGGCACTATCATGATCATCACCATCTCCATTTAGAAATTAAGTAACTGAAACACAGAGAGGTTCAGTGACTTGTCTAAGGTCACACAGCTGTGACCAGAACAGGGAATTGAACCTTGGCAGTCTGGTGCCAGCATCTCACCAGTGTTGTTCTTTTTTCCTAATCATTAATGCATATACAGGTTTATAAAAACTTTTTATTATAGACAATTTCAAACATAAAAAAGTAGAGAAAATAATGTAAGGAATCTTATGTCCCCGTCTCCTAGTTTCAATAATTATCACCTCATGGCCCATCTTGCTTTTTATTCCCTCATGTCCCTAGCCCAGATTATTTTGAAGCAAATCAAGTCATCATATCATACATCAACATACATTTTAGTATATGTCTCCAAAAGATGAGGATATTTTATTAAAAAAATTAATACAATATGATATGCCTGAAAATTTATAATTCCTTGATATCATCAATTTGAATAGTCAATATTCAAATTTCCCTAATTTAATAAAATCTTAAAAAAAAAGTTGGCTTGCTTGAATCAGGATCCAAGTACGGCTTTTGGTTGATATATTGCTTAATTTATCTTAATCTGTAAGTCTCTCCCTCTTCTTTTTTCTTCTACTTGTTAAGGGAATTGGGTGTTTCTTCTAGCTTCCCTTCTTCTTGATTTTTCTGATTGCATCCCTGGGGAATGCTCATGCTATTTTTTTCCCTGATCTTTTCATATAACCTTGCAAGCATTTTCCCATACTGCCAGATAGTTTTCACAACAATTTACTATAATGCTTCATACTCTCCCATCCAATGGACATACCATAATATTTTTCTTGGGCATTTAGGGTACTTTTGGTTTTCCACTATAATGAATAATTCTAAGATGAACGTCCTCACACATAGTACATGAGATGTACTTCCTTAGAGTATGCTACCAGAAATATAACCATGGCTCCGAGGCCTGAATGATTTTACAACTTCTTGGCACATATTATCAACTGTTTGTCCAAGAGGTTGTGCCTTCCCCAGCACCACATAAGAGTGCTGACACTCGTTCTGAACAGTGCTTAGGCCTATTCACGGCTGAAGGATGTTTGGTGAAGACATCGTAATTATAAGGGCAGAGAACTAGAGAAGGAGAAAGATGATGACAAAGACTCAGGCTAAATTAAGCAGAAAGTGATCCACAATTTACCACAAACCCAGCGTGAGTCAGAACTCTGTTCATTCCCATTGTGAAAAAAATTTGATAACAGGGGTTATTAATAGGGCATGGCATGTCCAGTAATCTTTCCATTAGACTATGCATTAGTCAGAACCTTATTTGAGACGTGGATCCAGTCTGGGTCATGGAGCTTTGCAGAGATGTGAGGAAACTGGCAAAGATCCAGAGAGCTTGATCAACTTGATGCAGGATGGAAGAAACTCAGAGAAAAGTCAAAAGGGTCAACTAGGCTCATTTTGTAAAAAATAAAGACATCTTTTTTTGCTTCAATGCTAGGGAGGTTTCTGTGGAAAGGACAATATTCAGTTGTTTGCTTTTGTCTTCAGAAGTCTGACTATAAGCAGAGGGGCCTCCAAGAACCAGGAGAAACTTCTGTAGGATATAAGGCAGAACTTTAGACTCTGGGTTGATTATTTAGGTCTTGGGATGAGTGTTCTTGGGCCATTGGCCCTGGAAATGTTCTAGAAGCTGCCTGTTCTCCTGTTCTGAGTGGTTCAGATATCCACCTGCTTGGTGCCCCACTACATACTTCCCAGGACCCCATATCAGCTTTGTGAAAATTGTTTCCTAGCAGCCCCCAGGGGAGGGGTGGGTGAGGGCTGAAGGAAGCATCCCCAGGTTCCCTGGGCCAGCATTCTCCTTTCTATCCCCTCACATTCATTTCAGGTTGTGTTTACAGCCAGTCAAGTTGGCAAGTCATGACTTCATCTGATCCTGCTATTCCAGCCCTGCCTTGAATAGAGTGGGCTTAGAAAGAAGCTGGGTAGGGGAGTGGAAACTACTCAAATAAGGCCCTCTTGGTGACATGGAGAGTGAGGGTGACCCAGGAGACATTAAGAGCCATTTAGTTCAACTTCCTACAGAAATAGCTTCCTACAGTGCAACAGGTGCTTTACACACATTCTTTTGAATTTGCACAACCTTGGAGGTAGATTTTCACAGGTGTGGAATTGGAGATTAAGACAAGTTATTTGTCCAGGGTCACATTGCTGCTCAAGGAGTGCCTACGCTATGTCTACCTGGCAGTAAAATCTGTGTCCTTGCCTCGAGAGCATGCAGACCAGAGAAGTGGAGCCTCTTACGCACACCACACAAGCTCACCTGGGACTAGAATTCAGACTCCTAACCATTCATCAAGGAGTCTTCGTAAGACACATGGCCTCTTCTGACATCTAATGTGAGGAGGCCAAGGATGCGGCCTGGCCCAGGTGTAACTGAGGAGTAGGCAGGCTGTGGACCAACGCTGTCCACAGGCTGCGATCTCTGCCCTCCAGACTCTCATCGTAACCGTCGTCGTGAAAAGCCCGCTTCCACGCAGGCTCGGCAGGGCAACGGGCTAGTTCGTTTATGGAGGAGCCACTCTTCGGCCAGGGCGGAGGCAGTGAGGTGTAGCGGAAAAATTCTGACCTGGGGTCAGAATCTCTGGGCTCCAGTCCAGGTTAAGACCCAGTGGAGAACTACGGCAAGTTACTTAAAACTGCGAGTTTTCCTCATCCGCAAAACCCAGCAAGGGTAAACCGCACTTGAAGAGCGTGGACGCAAAAGCAGGAATTGTTACCCGCTAAAGCAATACCATCTGATCCTAGTATACTTGCTATTGAAACGTCCGGGCCCTGCGGCGCCAGCGAGGCCCTAGCTGGAGCGGGGAGAGAAAACTACAACGCCCAGAAGGCGTCGGGCGGGCCGGCACTCAGGCAAGGGGAGAAACTACAACTCCCAGGAGGCATCCGGCGGGCCGGCGCTGGGCGGTGACGTCACCGGCTCCGGAGCGGGGCCCTGATTCGGCAGGGGCTGCCAGCGGGGTGGCTGCCTCCGCGGTGTTGTTACAGCTGCTGAAGCTGCGGCGACCCCCGCCCCGGGCACCCTTCCCGGGCCCTCGACCTCCGGCCCCGCACGGTGAGTCCAGAAGGGCGGCCTCCGGTGGCCGAACTTGGAGACTCCTGGGGCTAGAGGCGGGGCGGGGAAGGAGGTGGGGGCTGCGGGGGGAGGCGCCGGGCTGGAGGGGACTGGAGCAGAGTGAGTGGGGCTGGAGCGGGTGCAGCCGAGCGGGTGCATCAGCCGAAGGGATGCGCAAAGGGGAAAGTGGAGGCGGAGGCCGGGAATGGGGCGTCGGGGAGGAGCGCTCGGGCTGGGGGTGGAGGGTGGGGGGCGGGGAGCTCTGGGCTTCGGGGATAAAGGTTTGGCCGCCTCTAGGGCTGGGTGAACGCTAGGAGGTGGGGGTGGGGCTCCGGACCGGGCCAGGTTCCGTGTGCGAGGTCCCAGGCTGGAGAGCGGAGCGGGAGGCTCCCCTTCGGCTTAAGGTCTCGCTCAGAAAACCTCAACAATAGGGAGGGCTCCGCCTCCTCGCTTCATCCTCTGCCCCGGCTAGTAGGGGTTCGCCTCGGTACTCGCCGGCTTTCCATTCCTACTGGTCTCCGGAGTCCGGAAGGCAGGGCCAGAGCTGAGAGGTGAGCGACTGTGGCCCCACGGGTTGTGGGGGTGGGCAGAATGAAAAGGGCATTGTGACGTGCTGCCGGGGACTTCTCGTTGGGGTCCAGGTTGCAGGCTTGAATATTTTGTGCTCCTCATCCAGAAGGTAAAAGGTTTGATGCTTAAAGGGCTGCCCTTACTTGGGGAAGAGAATAAGAGGCATTCACCTGGTAGCTGCCCTGGGGCGCACTGTGGCCTTGGCTTAAGTGTCTGAAGGACTGGCTGGGCAGGGATATTTGCATGTCGAGCCAGGGGGGAAGGGAAAGAAGGAGTAGTAGAGTTACCGGTGAGAAAGTGGTTAACAGAACAGAATTGCTGCAGGCTCTAGTTTGAGACAGGTTATGAAACCACGTTAGGGACTGGTACCGGCAGCCACCTGCCAGCTGTGGCAGCAGAACTTTTCAGCCTCAGCTGCAGTAGATTTGCTCTTCCTCTGCCAGTTTCTCTCCATTTCTCCCCTTGTGGGTGAGGGGCGATTGGTTATTTTACTAATGGAAGTGATACATACCCATAGTCACACCAAAGTGTCGAGAGTGCTTCTTGGCTGCCAATCTTTTTCTTAGTTTATCGGTCTCTTCTGTCTTTGGGGGGAGTCTCCTGGGATTTCTGCTCTCAGGGCAGGTAGTGTTCAGGCTTCAGGAAGAAACTTCCCAGGGGGTCAGTTAGGTCCTAGGTCTGAGCCCCTCCTAGACTCATTAGTCTTCATTGGATGCCCTGTTTCAGCCAGAAAGGAGTGTAGGATGATCTGGGATTCAGCAAGGCTCTTGGCACTCCTGGGCAAAATACCAGGGAGGGCTCTCTACTCCTACACCCCTGGAGGTCTAGGTTAGGGAGAAGTGGGGAGGGGCAGCAGATCCTGGTCAGCCTTGGGGAACACGTTCTCTCTCCTTAGACAGTAGTAAGTCCTTTAGAGCCCTCACTTCCTAGCCAGCCCCCCCGCCACCCCCCTCACTAGGGGAAGACTTTTGCATAGTAGGTGTCCCAAGAGCTGTGTTAGGGTAACTGAAGCCCCAAGGCCCTGGGAAGGTAAACAACTGAGCCAGTCTCGGTTTTCTAGTTCCTTGGGTTTCTGTTAGGCCCAGTTATCCACCCTAATGGGCTGAGCTGATGGGCCCCAGGAGCATCACCTTTTCTAGGATGCACCCTGGGCCATCTCACGTATGTTTGCATGCTGGGAAGCTGTGTTATGGGATCACCTTTCCCCTGAGGTCTTTAAGCTTGGAGCTGAGAAGAGGAAACTTGTTCCCATTATCCTGGAAGTAAGGAACTGATCCTTGAGAATTCTCGCTCCTACGCAGGCTTGGCTGTGATCCTAGCCAGAGACAGATAGCAGATGAGTCTTGGGGGAGTTCATTGCAGCAGGGTGAGGGAGGTGGCTTCCTGGGCACTTCCAGGATACCTCCCAACTGGGACCCCTTTCTGCCTCCCCATCTTTTGACAGGGCTGTTACTGTGGTGATGACCTTAGGGTATCAGGCAGGACCTTCCCTCAGCTAGGGAGGTGAGCCAGTACAAAGGCACCATCTGTTCCCACCTCCTGCTGGTCACAGGGCCCTCAGGGATCTGGGGATAGCCAGCTCTGGACAACGGCTGCTCATCCCCTCCTTACCTGCATCCAGGAGTGCAACTGGGCTGCATTATTTCCTGGGCATCAAGGACAATCCTCCTGGTTCTTCCAGCTGCAGGGCTTCTGCCATTGGAGCTGGGCAGGGAAGGCATGGTGCTAACTTACACTTGGAAACAGGTGCTGGGAAAAGAGACCAAGGCGAGGATGGGTGGGGCAGAGAGGAAAGGGGCAGGAGAGAGACCACAGGTGTGGTTTTGTGTCCTTGGGAGGGGTATGTTGATGTGGGTTCCAGCTGCCCATGGGAGCTGTAGATGTTGGCTACATTCTCTATCCTCATCTCTCACCAGGGAAAGGGGCCCTGGTGATTTGGCGGCAGAGTGAGTGGCATGATGAGGGTTAGCCTGAGCAGCTGCCAAATGGATAAAATGTCTGGATAGGGTGTTTTGTGTCACCAAGAAGGAGGCTTCCAGGTCTGGGCAAAGGTTGTCCCTAGTCTGTTGTTTTGTTTTCTTCCCTCCCTCCCTCTTTCTACTCTCAGTCCTCTTGGGTCACAGTAGGGGAGGGGCTGGAGAATTAGGAGAGATGGGTAGAAGCAGTGATCCCCAAATGTTTTATCCACCACTACCTGTTCTCACAGGCCCTACCTCCTTTTCTTCCTTCTAATCAGGGGAGAGGACTCAGGTGTAGATGTCCCGTATCGGGCCCTTAGTGAGACAGAGAGTCCAGCAGGGGTTATGCTGACTGATTCTTAGGGGACAGGACTCTTGTCCCCTCTGTGGGCTTTGTGGGAAGAGGGCCGTCATGGGAATGCTCTGGAGGATGAGATTGGGAGACAGGCAGTGGTTTCTTTGCTCTGGGGCAGGATGCCTCTTGGTCTATCCACCCAGGCACTCCCAGTGGCTGGTGGGGCACCGTCCTGGTTGGGTGATGTTTGGGGCAGCCTGGTGTTTCTCCCAACCCAGCAGTGGAAAATGAAGAGAGTTAAGTCCGCATGGAGTTTCTCTGACCTCTTTGCTTGAGAATCAAACAGTAGACCTGCCTGTAGTTCTTGGGGAAGGCAGAGCTTCCCTCCCTGTGGGACTTGGAGGCTGTGAGGGGGCAGGGAAAGTGGTGTGACCTGTCTCACCTGTGTTGCTTGTTTGCAGAGCAGTGGCAGGAGAGGGGCAGCAGGATGAATGTGGGCACCGCGCACAGCGAGGTGAACCCCAACACGCGGGTGATGAACAGCCGCGGCATCTGGCTCTCCTATGTGCTGGCCATCGGGCTTCTCCATGTTGTGCTGCTCAGCATCCCCTTCGTGAGCGTCCCTGTCGTCTGGACTCTTACCAACCTCATCCACAACATGGTGAGGACCTGCCTGCTGCCCACCCAACCGTGTGGGCTACTCTGCTGAGCAGAGCAGGGCTGAGGAGTAGGGGGAGCCCCCCCAGACATGGGCCAGATGTCAGGGTGACATACTGACAACATCTGTCACCAGAGCCAGACCCACCTCTCATCTCTCTGCCCCACTCCCGCTCTGGGTTGCAGCCCTGTGCACGCCAATAAGTGGAATAAAATCTGCAGATTTGTCCACATCTCCAGGATGGGGTAGCTTATGGGCCTGGGTGATGGGCAGTTGAGAGCTGAACTAAGGGCCCCAAAGAGTCCGCAGGACCCAGGCACCCAGCCCAGTGCAGAAATTCTTCTTTCCCAAGTTAGGATCTCAAACCATCTTCCACTCTTGCCCCTCTCTGCTCCCTCACCACCTGCTTGCTACCTTATATGCTTTTGGTGGGCAAGCAGGGGCCTAGTTCCTTCCCATCAGCTTGCCCCCTCCCATCTGGCACAGGGAGGCCGTCACTGGGCTGGAGGAGTAGCATCTCCATGCCAGTTCTGCAGCTAACTCCTCCCCATGGTTCTCCTCATGCCAGGCCTGCCCTCTCACCCCCTTACTCTCCTGCCAGGCTCCCAGCTGCTCCATGCTGACCTCCAGCCCACATCTCCCTGCCCAGCAGAGGGAGGCTCCTGATCACCCGGAGCCCATTCTGACTGGGGTGGAGGAGCTGAGCTGGGGAGGGCCTTTTGCTTTTTGTGTCCTCTACTGAAGACCCCTCTCCTCCAGGGCATGTACATCTTCCTGCACACGGTGAAGGGGACACCCTTTGAGACCCCGGACCAGGGCAAGGCGAGGTTGCTGACCCACTGGGAGCAGATGGACTATGGGGTCCAGTTCACAGCGTCTCGGAAGTTCTTGACCATCACTCCCATCGTGCTGTGAGTGCCTTGGGTAGAGGAGGACACCGGCAGGCAGGCCAAGGCCTGGGGACCCCTGGGGCCCCGCCAGGCTTAAACACCTCCCTAGCTCTGGCTCTTCGCATAGGAACGAACAGAGGAAAGAAAGTTGGAGTGTCTCTGGGTCTTATGCTGGGCTCAGGCCTCCCTGGCCCTGTCTTTCCTCAGTTGGGGCTTCCTTCCTGACAGTGAGTAGCCCATAGGCCTGGGGTAAAGCAGGGGGCCTCTTTAGCCAGGGAGATCTTGCCACCCTGCTTCCGTTCTGGGGGTCTTTCCCATGACCACTCGGCTGTTGGGACTCTGCCTCTCCTCACTCAGGGAGTGAAGGGGACCTCCAAACAGTCATAACTCTCCCCAACCTTCTCCACCCAGGTACTTCCTCACCAGCTTCTATACCAAGTACGACCAGATCCATTTCATCCTCAACACTGTGTCCTTGATGAGTGTGCTCATCCCCAAGCTGCCCCAGCTCCATGGCGTCCGGATTTTTGGAATCAATAAATACTGAGGGTGCAGCCCCTTCCCCTGCCCAGGATGGCGGGGGAGGGGTGAGGCCTGTACTGTGATGCTGAAGACAGAACGAGCCTCTGGATACTGCCAGAGATGGGAGTTGAGCCTCTGGGCCCTAGTTTCTCCGCTCTTGTCCCCCAGTAGCCGACTTGAAGTAGCTTGTAGAGGGGTTGGGGTGGGGGCCCCCCACGGCTCTGACCCTTTCTGATTTTTTTCATCTTTTCCTTTTGCCTTTTGGATAGAGACTCCATGGGGGTAGTCATGGAATGGGCTGGGCTCTGGGGCTGAATACAGACCTGTGAGGTTAGACAAGAAGCCAGGGAAACCCCCTGTTCACTTGCTCATCCTATTGCTAAAGCACTTTAACCTCTGCGAGGGGAGCAGAGGGGATGGTACAGCTTCTAGATTGTTTCACTTTAATTCTTATCTTTTAGGATGACACTCAGTGTGTGCTTGTATGTATGAAAGCAAGTGCGTGACGGTGCCTCATCCCTCTGGATAGAGAACCATCTATTCCATGTCTCATGCTTTTGGTAGCTCCCCTCTGACCCATCCTGGGTACTGGGTGGGAGTGGGGAGGGTAAGGAGAAGGATGGTGGGGCTGGGTGTGGATGGCCTGGTCCCAGAGGTGAGGGGCCAGGGCTGCTGCCATCCTGGCCCTGGTGGAGGTGGGGGGTGGAGGGAAATAGTGAGTTGAGACTTAGAAGAAGGGGTCTGCATAGCAGCAGAGATTGGTACAAGGGAAGGAGGGTAGGGACAGAAGCTAAACCCAAACTCATCCTTTGGGAAATGGTCAGGGAGCGGGGCAGCTTGGAGAGTTAATTTACCCACAGCATGATGGTGGTAATAGGAAAGGAGGCTGCTGTGGGTTTGAAGCTCTGGGTTGGCACGAGGGGGTGGTGATGGGTGGAAGAGGCCTGTGAGTCATTGTAAGCACAGGTCCAGTTTGACACTGCCTTTGGTGTGAGGGACATGGGGAAACTAGGGCAGAAATAATGAATGGTGGGGCCCTCCCGTAGCCCTTCACCTCGTAACTTGTGCATAATGGAAAGAGTGAAGACTGGCCTGCAGGTGCTGTCTCCTGTCTGAGGAGAAGAGGGTGGGGCAGGAGACAGCATGGGCTGGAGAGGAGCCACCTTCTCCCCTCCCCATATGATTAGCATCTGTATTACTTTTGAAAAGGTGTGGGTTCCTGTGCCCCCTCCCAGGGCCCTGAGGGAGAAGGGGAGGTCATTGGCCCTTTTTTCTGCCTCCTGGTCCCCCCAACTCCCACCCCATCATGTATCATAGGGAACTTTCACCTCAAAAATCTTTCTAAGCAAAGTGTGAATAGGATTTTTACTCCCTTTGTACAGTATTCTGAGAAACGCAAATAAAGGACACTGTGTTCCTGTTTCCCCCGAGTCTGGCGTCTGCTTCCTGGAGGGCCCTGGGGGTGGGGGACAGGGCTGTGGACTGCACTCCTGGCTGAGGGCAGTGTGGGATGGTAGGAGGGACCCTGGGATGCTGCTCTTCCTGCTGCCCCAGCAGAGCGAGCCCAGGGACTGGGAGGGAACCAGCAGGAGCAGCAGCAGTCCAGAGAGCAGGATTCTGCTCTGTGGCTTGGCCGGCTGTTACTCTGACAGAACTTCCACCTCTGGGCTCCACAGGCTGGCTGAGTCAGGTTGGGCTGGCAGAGGGACGGCTTGTGCCATGGCCAGCGAGGGGATTGGTCCAGCAATGGCTTCATAAATTAAGTGGGAGTGCCCAGTCCCATCCTCCGAATACCTCCCCTGTTCGCACTTCTTTTCCTGCAGTGCTCCTTCCCTGGGAGGCCTGCCTTTTCTCCTGGCCTTTCTGTCTTCAGAGGAATCTTCATGCTTCCTTCTCCTGCCATAAGTGGGAGTGGGAGGGGAAGAGAGGACCCACCCAGGACTTATTTAGATTCCCATGGCCGGGAGAGGGAGTCCTTCTAGCAAAGGACCTCCTGTCTCCAAGGTTCCTGGCCTTTCAGCATGTTCTGTGCAGTGTCATCTGCTGTTCCAGGACAGGTACAAAGTCCCGGGTCAGAGTAGGTATCAGGAAGATTGCAGGATCTTTGCCCAAGTCCACCTGCCACCTGCTGCCACCCCTGAGCGAGGCCCACACAACACTGGGAATAGAAATGCACCTGGGCTCAGTCCTGGAGGTGGGGGGTGCCCTGGCAGCTTCCTTGGACCTGCAAGAATGCAGTCAGGGTGAGGGGCTGAGGCACATCAACAAGAATCGGGTTCAAATCCCAGCTCTGCCACTAACTGGCCTTGCGGCCTCATCAAATTTCTTCCTCTGTTGTGTAAGAGGTTAGGGCTGTTGTGAGGATTAGCACAAGGCCTGGCATGTGGTAAATACTTAACACATGGTAGCCATATTAATATTATTACTATTTGTTAGAACTGCTGTCATCATCTCAAGTGTTCTTTCTGAATTGAGGAAAGCAGGGGCCAGAAGACAGGGGGTCATCTCTGAGGGCTGAGGGGTGGGGCCAGAGGCTTCTCGCTGGAGGTGAAGGTGAGTGACAAGGACAGGTGGTGGCATCTTTCCCAATGGGCTATGTGTTCTTACTGGCCCATCCTGTTCCCTACAGGTGTTAGCTGCTGTTGCCCTCTGAGTCTTCAGTGTTGCCCACCATGGCATGGCATTTGGGTAACTGGGTCTGACTAGTTCACTCTCATACACTTGTCATAGCCATGGCCATTGCCTGCTGGCACTTGGTTGGTACCCACCCGTATTCTATTTCTCTATTCCAAACTCACTGGATTGCATGGCTTGGTATGCCTCCTTCTGCACCATTCTCTGGCCCAAACTCACCTACAAGGTATATCAGGTTAATATGTATATACCACCTGTTCCCTTAGTCCAAGAGGAGGGAAGAGTTTCTTACCTCTGGCCTTATCTGCCTCCAGCCCATGTGAAAAAAATATATATCCCACCTGCTCCCTTAGTCCAAGAGAAGGGCCTTATCTGCCTCCAGCCCAGCCATAATGTAGCTTATCTAAAGGCCCGAGAGGTGGGGCACCTAGCCCTACCCAGCTTTCCAATTCCTTTCAATTCTCTTATTCAGTCTCACTTCCGGAGACACAGCGGCCAGGAACCGTGCAGAGATCTTACAGAGGGGATTCTCACAATCTCCATTTCTGGTAAGCAGCTGAGGACAGAGAGGAGGTAGGTGGCCCCTGAGATGGGACTGTGAGCCCTGGGCGCTGCCTTTTCAGATACCCAGAAGAATTCCTAGGTTGGGAGTGAGCTGAGAGTTGGCCACAGTGATGGGGGCAGGGACAGAGAAGGGAGCATGGGTGAGTAGGTACCTGGGCCGCCAGAAGGGACTTAGTGGGAGGTGGCCAGGAAGCTTGTGAGGGGAGGCCTGGCCCCAGGAGGGAAGCAAAGGAACCTGAAGAAAGGCAAAGAGATCTCAAAAGGAAGCCGTTGCAGAGTGATTGATGAAAGGGGAGAGAGTGAGAAGGATCTGGACGTAAGAGAGTCTGAAGGGTCCAATGTGGGGACAAAGAGCTGTTGCCAAAGAGAGACAGAGAAGGAAGAGCTGTGTCAGATTGGACTGGTGATAAGCCTATGGAGGGTCCCACAGGGCAGGGGAGATAAAGAGGTACAGGGGCCAATTGTAGACCAGGAGAGGGTGAGAGAGAGAGTGGGTTGGGGGAGATGCCCCAGGTGGGGTTTTGGGGTTCATTGTATTTTAGCAAGTGTAAGGGACCTTTCAGAAGGTGACCAAAAACTGAGGAGACAGGACCTGGGGGTGGGGGGCTGTTCAGGGCTCCTAGTTCCAAGCCACTCTTGCACTTCATCCTTTCTCTTTTGTTTCCTTCTAAGGCTGACTTACCACCATTTTGTTGGGAAATGGTTGGTAGGGGCACCCATCCAACTGCTTTGCAGAGTACAGCAAGGGAGGGAGGCCCCGGAGTCAAGGCCAAGGGAAGAAGTAATCAGTTGGGGTTGGTAATGTGAGGTCTGGCAGCTATGCCTTTCATCCCTTCCTGGATCCTCTGTTCATCAACACTGGTGAGAGTCTGGCTAGGGGATGGCAGGCCTGCCTTCCCACCCCTCGGGCCCCTCTGAGCAAGGGGGCAACTCTGCTGTGGGAGATGCAGAAAACAGGTCTTGCTTTCTGTTCGAGGCAATCACTGCTCCACCTTTCCTCCATAAGCGTTCCATGAGGGGCAGAGAAGAGTCCAGCATTTGTGATGGTCACCCCTCCTTAGTGTGTGGTGACCCCCGCACCTTCTGGAAACAGGGAAGGCAAGTAATTTCAGGTGCTGGTTGTCCTAGGAACTTTGGTTCTTCCTTGACCCCAGGCTGCCAAAGGTAGAAGATTTAAAAACCTGAACTAATATCCCCCTCCACCAAAATGAAATTGGCTTCCTTTTCCCAGTTTGTCCAGGCACAATGCCCAGCAAATTTGAGGAAATCACAGGAGTTGTGGTCCAAGAGATGGATTCTAGAGGGAATATGATTGCTGTCAGAAGCCTCATTGATGCTGACAGATTTCACTGCTTCTGTCTGGTGAGGGAGAAGAGAAATTTCTTGGGATGCCGGTACTACACAACAGACCTCACCCTGGAGGACATACTGGAGAGAGAGGAGGGTGAAGGGCTGTTTGATAAGCCGGATTCTGGGCTCCAAGGTCAGTATGAGCTGGGTGAGATGGCCAGCCAGGAGATTTTACCCACTCCTACTCCAGCCTACTCTCAACTTCCCATTGCCATCAACAAAATCAACCAGTTAACAAATAAACTGCGGAATTTGTATGTACACATTCACACACATCAATTTAAGAAATGTACAGAAGTGCTGCATGGGGAGAAGGGAACAGGGGAAGTGGAAATTAATTTTTTTTAAATTTATTTGTGAGGAAGATTGTCACCGAGCTAAAATCTATGCCAATCTTCCTCTATTTTATGTGGGATGCTGCCACAGCGTGGCGTGAAGAGCGGTGCTATGTCCGCGCCTGGGATCTGAACCCGCGAACCCCTGGCTGCTGAAGTGAAGTGTGTGAACTTAACCATGCCACCACTGCGCCGGCCCCAGGAAATTAATTTTTATTGGGAACTCATCCTAAATAGTCTTCTTTTTTCATTTTTTCCCTTTGTAAATAATTCGTTTTTAAATTAGCTGAGGTCTTCTCACTATTTATACGTTTATACATGTTTATATGTTTATCATTTCAATGAATAAATAAATGGAGGCAGTTTGCTTAGTGGTTAAGAAAGGACGCAAGCTTTAGAGCCAGGGTTTCTAAGCTTGACTCTGCCATTTACCAGCTGGGTGACCTCTGGACAAGTTGCTTTATCTCCCTAAGTTTGTTCCCTTGTCTGTCAACTAGAGAAGACTGTTGCAAGAATCCAGTGAGATCAGTTACGTAAATCATTTATCACAGTGCCTGCACAGAAGGACACTCAATCAAAGTTCACTGCAATCACTCTGCTGGCGGTGGTTATTATTATTATCCCATCAAGTTCCCTGGAGATCATGACTGAAAGGGAAGTTGCTGGCAAGCAGAACTCCCTAAAGGCTTGAAGGGATTTGCAGGTGTCTATTCCATCCCCCTGCCTCCAAGCTCAGCTATTTCTGTGGTTTCTTGGGTTTCAGAAAGCCCAGGGTAAGTGTTGTTCAACACTCACTTGGAGACTTATTTCAGTGTCTCGTGCCTCATGCTGAGGAGTTTTACAGCTCAGACGTCTCTGCTATAGCCCATTTGGGTCTCACCAAGAGATAGAAAAGAATTCTAACAATACCACTGTAGTGTTTTAGAGCACCTGCTAAGTGCCAGGTGCTGTTGTTATGTGACCCAGAGAAGTGCCCAGATTACTGGGAGGTGGCAGGCCTTTCCACAAGTGGAGTTTAATTAAGCAAGGGGCTTTAGGAAAATTTCAGATTAGCATTTTTTCAAACACTCTGAGTCAATTCTCTAAAAAGCAAATTGCCGAGAGCCAATTTGCTAAAAGCTAGTTCTCAAAAAATCAGTTTGTTAACCAACCAGTTCACTGAAAACAGAAAAAACCTTTAAACCAGGATTAGGATGTTTTGCCATGATCATATTACTCCCCAGGGTCAGGGGCAAAGTGTAAGTATGGAAAAAAATTTGACTAAGTGAGCTAACTTCCTTTAAGGGAAAGTCTATCTGTTTGCATAAAAAATTCAGAGGCAGAGGTGAAACCAAACTTTAAAATAAATCCTTAAGGGGCCGGCCCCGTGGCCGAGTGGTTGGGTTCATGTGCTCTGCTTCTGTGGCCCAGGGTTTCACCAGTTTGGATCCTGGGTGTGGACATGGCACCGCTCATTGGGCCACACTGAGGCAGCGCCCCACATGGCACAACCGGAAGGACCTACAACTAGAATATACAACTTTGGGGAGAAAGAAAAGGAAAAAAAAAGGGAGACTGGCAACAGATACTAGCTCAGGTGCCAATCTTTAAAAAAAAAATCCTTAAGAATGAAGTGAATTGGTAATTTGAATTGGTTTTCAGCAAGTTGGCCTGCTCCCTTTTCAAATGAATTATTTAGTTTTTAACTATATGGCGCAGATGGTGTGGTTAAAGTGTGAATAGGGTTTTTTTTTGTTTTTTTTAATTAACTAAAGTCCATATTTCTTTGAAATTATGTCAGTTTTTACCTAATGTCCTTTTTCTGTTCCAGGATACCCTCCAGGATACCACATTACCTTTAGTTGTCATATCTCCTTAGGCTCCTCTTGGCTGTGACAATTTCTCAGACTTTCCTTGTTTTTGATGACCTTGACAGTTTTAAGGAGTATTGGTCAGGCTTATTGTAGGGTGCCTCTCTACTGGAATTTGATGCTTTTTTTCTCATGGTTAGACTGAGGTAATGGTTTTGGGGAGGAGGGCCACAGTGGTGAAGTACCATTCTCATCACATCATATCAAGGGCACATACTGTCGACATGACTTATCACTGTTGATGTTGACCTTGGTCACCTGGCGGAGGTAGTGTTTGTCAGGTTTCTCCTCTTAAAGTTACTCCCCACCCCCACCTTTCCATACTGTACGTGTTGTGTGCATAAGGTTTGATTTTTGTTCTCTCTCTGATAAAGTATATGCAAAGTTTACATTGCTCAAGAAACAAACAGGACCTGAGACATTAGTGTCACATACAGGACTGATTTCAGGCACTATTTCCAGTTCTCTCATGTTCCACCAGTTCTGAAATGCATTTTTCTTTGGAAATCCAGCGCTGCCCCCAAAACCTAGCAGTAGGAGCTGTCCCTCCTCTGTAGTAAGTTCACACCTGAGAGGTCTGAGACTTTTAAGGCACTCAGCTTGGCAGCATTTCTACACATCCTCCATTAACTCCAGGGCAGCAGCTGACTCAGAATCAAGGCCTTTATGAAAGCACCTTATCAGCCCGGGCAGAGTCCACATGGACAGGCAACTTCCCAGGGTTGCCTCACTTTACACCTGCATGGTTCTTACAAACACCACAGACTGAACTCTGCTTAATTTTTATTTCCCAATTGGCAAGCGCTCCTAATTCTTTAGCTTTACTTTTCCTTGTCTCATTTCAGCCTCTCAAATCGTTAAGTAGGGCTAGCTCACATTTACTGAGCATTTAGTATATGTGCCAGGCACTTTGTTAGGAGCCTAACTGCATTATTTAATTTCCTCAAGCACAGGAAGTAGGTACTATTAATATTCTCCTTCTGTAGATGAGGAAACAGACTCAGAGGGCAAGTGACTTATCCAAGGTCATTTGGTGAGAAGGTGGCAGAGTGGGCTCAACCCTGGGATTGTGTGACCTCATGATGACTCCCAGTGAGAAGAGCGTTTCCTGGAGAGCCACAGCTGCAGGACTTCCTCAGAAGGGAAGAGGATCGTGGAGGGGAGCCCAGGATAGGGCTGCTCCAGGGAGAATTTTCTGGAGAAAGATCTTTTGGGTCATCCTCAGTATGACCTTTACCCTTCTCTTTCCAGGTCAAAAGGCTGAGTTCCGAGCTGTGGACATGGTAGACTCAAAGGGAGAGCTGAGTGTGAAATTGCCCAAAGAAATTACAATTTCAGGGAGCTTCCAGGGGTCTCAGGAGCAGGAAATCAAGATATTGCACACTCGGATACCCCAGAAATATCTGGATTCCCTTGAGAACAGGTGAAGCTGTAGGTGGCAGCAGTGGGGAGGAAGACAGGGAGAAGCCCATTTTGGGCACCAAGGGCATCTGAGGTGTGGGCACCCCAGCTGGCACAGCTTCTCACTCCCTACTCCCAGCATTCCCCCAACCCACTCCTTTATTCCCGCATGCCTTCCTCTTCTCCTTCAGGAAGCCTTCTCATTCTTCCAGGATCAGCTTCCAGGAACCTTCTGACACCCCCAATCCACTCACATCTCTGCTACCCTCCAGAGTGACTGATTACTCTGGCTTGGACCAAAACCTGCTGGTTTCAAGAGGTCACTCTCCTCTGTTCTTGTCTACTGAGTTGCCCAAATCTGTATTTTGTGCTTGTTTCACTCTGCCTTGTGGTAAGCCAGTGATTTCCACGTCCCTCTCCCTCACTGGACTAGGAACAACTTGTGAACAGGGACTGACTTCATTAACCTCTCTGTGTCTATCCCCAGCACACAGTACATGCTCAGTAAGAGAGCTGAAGTGAAGCACAATGAAATCAAAACACCCTTGTAGAACACTTTCTGCACAGAAAGTGCCACCACCCCACTCCACCAGGGTGGCACCAATCAAGTGATAGCTGAGGGTATGGTGCTTCCGAGGGACTTAGAGGAACATCACCAACCTTCCCCCTCAGTAATCATTTTGTTGTTGGTGTTGGTGTTTCTTCCCTAGCTGGAACTGTCAGTGAGTATGGAAGAGCTCAGGGAAAGGGGCCCCACCATTCTCCTGGGCTAGCCTTCCCTGACTAGAGTGGATGCCTTTTGTTTTTCCTTTTTAATTAAAAGCTGAAAGGCTTACAGTGAAATTTTACCGGTCCCTGGAAGTACCCTTCCCCACCACAGTATTGCTGGAGAAAGGCCTTTGGAGTTTTTCAAAGGGAGCTCATTTTTTTCTAGAATGCCTGTTGTTTCTAGGGTGAGGCTATGTGGTGTGTGTATATAGAGTTGGTGGGGAGGGTACTGGATGGGTACAGGAAGCTCAGCAGAGGCAAGGATGTAGGTCTTCCTTGAGGGACTTTTAATTGGAAATAGCAGAGGCTCCATCAGGCTGTTTTTAGTCACAAAATGTATTTCCTTATGGAATCAGAGATGCCTTCTGGAACCCAAGGGTGGACAGTGCAGCCAGGTCCCAGGTACCAGTGTGAGGAGCTGGAGCCCCTTCTCAGAGAACAGGGTACTGTGGGCTGGGCAGATGCCTATCTCAATGCCATGAGAAGGGCCCATGCTTTGGGCTCACACAGACCAGGGTTTGAATCTCAGCTCTACACTTATTAGCTGTGTGACCTTGGACCATTTACAACCTATCTCTAAGCCCCAATTTCCTCATATGAAAAATGGATGCAATTCTGCCTATGTCATAGGGTTGGTTGTGATGAGGGTTAAATGAAATGATGTGTGAAGTATCTCACAATGCTGGCACGCTGTAATCTTCCAAAAATGCTAAGGAGTTCTCCTCCCACTTTGCACTCCCCTGCCCCCGGTGGGTAAAGTGAATTGTGATGGGGGTGCTATGTTCCTTGGTTTTCCAGCCTCAGAAGCACTTAATCTCAAATAGGAACTAGCTGATGGAGAGAAATGTGACCAGGGAGGTGGGGCCCCCGAGATCTTGAACTCTCATCCCCACTTCACTCCCTCCAGGAAGCTGAAGAGAAAACTACCCACTATGTTCAAATCAATCCAGAAAAGGAGGGAAAACCTGTATCTGGTGACAGAAACTGTGGAGACAACAGAGGAGAACACCCTGGAAAGTGAACGGCAATATACATTTTGGAGCCGGCTGCATCTTGGCAGTCTCAAATTCAAACGCAAGGTTAGGATACTGGGAGGCAGGGGCTGCAGGAGAGCCAGCCTTGACCCACCCACTGCAGGTCAGGGGCATGCCTGCCTAGACACCAGGCTCTTCAGCTCTTCCTCCAGAACTCCCTGAGCAGTCCTGCCTGCTCTTTGGTCTTCTTATGACTTCTCTTCTTGCCCCGAGAAAGTGTGTGTGGCATTGCTAAGTCCCTCCCGTGTCACTCCAGTGACACTCTGTTTTCATTTGCTTCATAGCACTTCCCATGGTTCATAATTACACAAGGATTTTTTGCTCATTCATTGTCTGCCTCCCTTTCTAGGAGGCGGGAGGGCAGGAGCCACAGTGCCTGGAACAAAACAGATCCTCAATAAACATTTGTTGAATGAACAGTGGAAACAACATGAGTTTTGGGGTCAGATGCAGGTTCAAATTCCAGCTCTGTTACTGTTTTTAGCTGTGAAACTGGCTCACCTACTGACCCTCTCTGAGCCTCAGTTCTCTCATCTGTAAAATGAGGATAAAGATGTCTACCTCCCAGGATTGTTTGGGAGATCAGGCAAGATAACTACATAAAGCACCTAGGGATCAATCAATATGAGCTCCTTTTTCCTAGCAAAAAAGGGCAGTGACCACCCCCCCCAAGCGGGTCCTGGGCTATCGAATAAAGCAGCTCGTCTTCTCCAACATGGAAAGGATGGGTAAGCAAGGCCTGGTGGGGGCTGGCGGTGGGGTGGGGGGTGACTGGACTGGAGGGGTCCTGGTGAGCTAGAAGGTGGGAGGAAGTTCCAAGGAAGAGGGAGGGATCAGGACTGGGAGGAAGGACTGAGGCTCCTTGCTGGGACACTGCAGACCCAGGATTTGCCCCACCATGACGCTTATCCTTTTCTAGAGGTATTAACTACCATCTGTCTCCCAGTATTTTCTTTTTTGGTGGGGGGCGAGGTGTGAGAATTGGGGAAAGGCTAGAAAGAAGAACTGACAGAGAAAGAACTGGTCTTTCTGATAACTGGTCTTCTTTTTGTGTGTGCTGGTTTAGATATTTATTTCGTGGGCAAAACAGAGTCCTTTCCAGAAGGTGAGTGAGCTTCTGGGCCTCCTGTTCATCATTCCAGAATGGGCAAGGATAGTATTTTTAAAAAGAGTGTAACAAATGGCCTGGAATTATAAAGTTATTCGGGCCGAGAATGTACTAGGATGCACCCAGGGGTGGGAACCGTGGTAAGGGCAGGAGAAAAATCTGCCTGTTGGAGAAGCAGGTTGGATTGCATGTTGGCCTAGGTTTCCAGGCTCTCACAACTTTCACTTGCTTCATGGGAGTCAGTATGCTGGATCCCGAAGTCACAGGCTCTACTGAAGGCTTATTGGCCTAGGAAGCACAATTGAATTACCTGGCCAGTTCTTACATGATAGCTCTGGCTGTGAAAGGAGTGCTGGTCTGGGAGTCAAATGGTCTCAGGGTCTAGTCCTGACTGCCACTCACTAGCCCTATAGCCTCCTGAGCCATGGTTATCCTGACTTTAAAATGAATGGGTTAGACTAGAGGATCCCTGCGATTCTGAATGTGGCCTCCTCTGGAATTGCAGTTTTTCCTTGGATCTCAGAAGGACTGCACTGCCTAAGAGGGCTTGGGAAGAGGCAGAGAGAGGTCTAGATGTGCTAGAAAATTCAAGAAACTCCTGGAAGTTGTAGAAGTTGCAGGTTCAGTCCTAGCAAGGTCTTGCTAGCTCAAAAGAGTGAACCTCTGTCATTCTAAAGTGCCATAACAGAGGAGACAGGAGATAGATTCCAGTCCCTGCTTTGACCCAATTTGCTGAGTGACTGAGGGCATGTTGCACCCTCTCTGGGTCTCTGTTTCTTCTTCAACCATCTAGGCATAATCCTGTGGCTGCCCATCTCCCAGGATGTGGGAAGGGGTCATTTACACACAGTGATGAGGATGGAGGCTCCCTGGCATGGGCAGTGAGTGCTTGGAGTCCCAGAATGAAAACCTCCACCACTGGGAAGAGAATGTCTATAGGGGAATGGAGGTGACCTGAAGACTCTGAGATTATTCTTCCTCTCTTTGCAGAGAAAGATGGAGGTTCATGGTGCTTAGGTAAGGACGGGAGCCAGCTGTGTCCAGGATGGCTGTACTTACTCACTCTTGAGCCGTCTGGCCTCAGGACTGCAGCTCAGATGGGGTAGCTGAGTATGTGTGTGTTGGGAGGGAGGGTTGGGGGAGAATGGTGGGGCAGTGCCCAAAGCAGATTTCAAGTTTAGTCTGGAGGTTGCATCCGTCTCCTCTGAACACAGTGGTTCTCACTGGTTGTACATAGACATCACCTGGAGGAACTTTAAAGCTGGTAATGCCTGAGTCCCACCTCCAGAAATTCTGATTTAATTATCTGAGGGTGTGGCCTGGGCTTTAGGATTTTTAATCGCTCCCCAGGTGATTCTCATGCACAGTCAAGGTTGAGAACCACTGTTCTAACTTCCTCTAAATTCTCACTACTCCTAGTGTGGCCCAAAGAACTTGGGGTTGGTATAAGACTGGGGGTGAGCTGGGGAGCTGGAAGTGGCACCAGTGGGAGGCAATGATGGTGAGTGCCTGGGAAGGATGCTTCATTTTAACACGAAAAGGTCAGAAGAAGGGAAGATACAGAGAGGTGGTCTCCAAAAGAAAGAATAGACGAAGAATGGGATCTACAGGAGTCTTGGAAATGGAGCTTGTTGGGCTGGGTAGGTTGGGTTCTTAATTACTGCCTCTACAGGGAGGTCCTTGAGTTTGGAGGATTTCAGCAACATGAAAGAGAAGGTGCAGGACATGGTGAGAGACCTCCAGGATCTGACTGAGCAGGAGCGAAAAGATGTGCTAAGCTGCCTCACTAGGTGCCTCAACGAAGATGCGCAGCTGCAGGATCTAGAGCAAAGAGTAAGAGGCCCAAAAAAGAAGTGAGGCAGAGAGAGGGAGAAGCCGGTGGGGAGGGCAGTTGACACACCGCAGACAATCTGCTATAGAGGGACTGGTGCTCATCTCCCCCATCTCCTGGCCCTAGGTATCTGAGGTCCTGATCTCTGGTGAGCTACAGATGGAGGACCCAGCAGGTCCTCTCATAAGCAGCCTTTTTAATGATGCTGGGATCTTGGTAGAGGCGCGCTCAGAAGCCATTCTGGATGTCCTGGATGCCTTGAGGGGTGAGGAGGGGTCTGGATGTATGCTGGTTTGGAGGAAATGCTGAGCAGAGGAGTGTGTGGGGAATCAAATCTTGGGAGGAAGGGGGAATACTTTGCCCTTTACATTTTGTGGGAGATAGGCCTTCACATTTCACAAACTAGCCATCTTCCCCAGGCCCCAGGGATTGAGGGATTGCCTCCTCTTCACCCTTGGCACAGTCTATGACCTCCTGCAGGTTAAGAGGGAAGCAGGAACCATAGCAGGAGCCCATTTGGAATAAATCTAGCACTCCCAAGGGGCTCTCTGGAACCTCCTTCTGATGCTTGTCCTGAATCTGATCAGACACTGAAGCCCTGTCCCACCATGTGCCTCTCCTCTCTGCCAACCACCCTCTTTTCTGCCTCCAGAGCTGTCTGAGGAACAACAGCTTGTGGCTGAGGCCCTAGAGAAGGGGACCCTGCCCCTGTTGAAGGACCAGGTAACACAGCCTGGGCTGACGGAGAGGGGGCGGAAAACTGTTAGTCCCAGGAGGGCAGTTGGAGCATTCTGAGTGCCAGCACTGACTGACTAGCAGCGCTGTCACTATGTTGAGAGAGTATGAGGCTCTCCAGGCTCCGCAGGAGAGAGTGCCATGATGGATTACTACGTCTGCCCTGGGCTCAGGATTAAGGAGTGTGGCCAAGTATTTGCCATTTCTGGTATATTTCCTTGTTCCCAGCTTTTACAGTCTGCTGTGTTCCTTCCAGGTTGAGTCTATCCTGGAGCAGAACCCGGGTGAGCAGCCCCATGAGGTGGGCTGTGACCCTGAGGCACGAAATCTTTGTGCTCTCTATGTTGCTGTCTCCATCCTGCTGCAGCTAAGTGAGAAGCCTACCTCTGTGTCTTCCTAACTGTATATTGGCTCTTGAACCATTCTCCCCACAAGCCTCTGACTGCTCCTCTTCGCAGTCCATCCTCACCCTGCCCACCTCCCCAGTCACCAGAATGATATCTTTAAAACAAGCAGCTGGCTGTTCTTTGATACATCCCATTCCCTACATGATAATGTCCCAAATCAGCCTGGATTGTATGCATGGACTTCTGATTAAAAGTGGCAGATTGATCATATTAATTTCCTCTCCTTCTTGAAACCTCACTAATGACAGTAAAGTAATAGAAAAGATATAAACCCCCAAGGATAAAGAGAATGAGGCGGCAGATAAGAGATTTCAACACATCTTTGGAACCAGAAAGTAATTAAAGGCGTGCAAGCCGGGAGCTGTGGGACTGAGGGGTGCAGAAGAGTACAGGACGACAATGCTGTTTTTTCATCATAAAGTTCTATTTTAGTTCTAAAATTTAGTTCTAAAAGTTCCTTTTAGTTCTATTTAATATTTTTTAACACAATGTAATTAAAAGTAAAAGAAATATATGCTTGTAAAGCATTTCAAATATTTCTCAAGTCGAAGGTAAACATACTCTGGGATCTCCCCTCCTCCCTCTAATATAACCACTGTTAACATTTTGGAGAATGTTAACATTTTCCCTATGCAGCAGCTTTTAAAATGTAATTTAAACATGAAGTCATAATGATATGTTTTGTATCATTTGATCTAGTTTTTTCTTTTAAATTTGTAAAAATATTATATGCAACAGGAATTCTCATAAGTGCTGTTGGGAGTGCATACTGGTCAACCACTTTGGAAAACTGTTTGACAGTATCTACTAAAGCTAAACATATGCCTATGACCCAGCAACTCCACTTCCTGGGCATACACCCGAGAGAAATGAGCGCACGTATTCACCGAAAGACATGCATATACAAAAACGTTAACATAAGAGCCCCAAGTTGAAACTATTCAAATGTCCTATGACATTAGGATGGATACTTATATTGTGGTATATTTATGCAATAAAAGAGAACAAATTACTGCTACACATAACACGGATGACCCTCACAGACGTAATGCTGAGCAAATGAAGCCAGACACAAAAGAATGTATTTAAGTTTGGATCCTGTGAGAAGCTGGTGCCAAAGTGGAATCAGATGTGCAAAAGACTTATTAGGGGAAAAGCCTGTGAAGAATAAAGGGCGAAGAAGCAGGAATAGGCATGGCAAGACTTCAAATCACAATGCAGGTCTAAACCCTGTGTAAGTAGAGAAGGAGGGAAGGATGGAATAGGGAGAGTCGCAGCCAAGCCAGCCTGAGCTTAAGCAGTCTACTAGATGGGTCCCCCCACCATGCTCAGCCTTTAGCTGGGAGCAGCCCAGGAAAGCCTGACCTCAGGAAGTAGATCTACAGGGCAGCAGCTAGAGGTTCTCAGTCGACTATGCTTCCTGCAGCAGGTTCTCCTAAAGAAAAATCTCAGTGCTACCCTCCACAGCCACCATAATACCGTATGATTCCATTTATATGAGGCTCAAGAACAGGCAAAGCTTCACAATAGTGGTAGACAAAAATAGTGGTTATCTTATTGGGACAGTATTGACTGGGAAGGGGCATGCAGGAACATTTTGGGTCACTAGAAATATTTTATATCTTGATCTGGATAGTAGTT
Source organism: Equus asinus (assembly GCF_041296235.1). Taxonomy (NCBI): domain Eukaryota; kingdom Metazoa; phylum Chordata; class Mammalia; order Perissodactyla; family Equidae; genus Equus; species Equus asinus. The sequence goes on along the minus strand of NC_091802.1, from coordinate 39,689,918 downwards.
ACATGGATGTTTACATGTGTAAAAATTTACTAAGATCTGGGCACTTTAAGTTTTTTTACCTCAAGAAAAATTTTAATTAAAAAACATAATATATACACATGAAAACATATTTGAACAATACAGAAGAATATTTAAAAAATTAAGTGGAAGTTTCCTCTCAAACCCCTTCATCCTAGAACCTAGTCCCACTTTCTTGAGACAGCCATATTAACACTGTTTTAGTCTGTTTGTTACTATTACAACTAAAAATGATATTCTTATATTTGTTCTTAATTTATTAATTTTAGATAGTATTTATTGACTCCCCAGTACTAAGGATAAATATTGAGAAAAACACATTGAACAACAAGTTCAAAGCAGTCTTATTAAAAAACATGTAGGGTACTATGAGAGCATTTAATAAAAGGTAACATGGTGGTCCCCTCTTACCTCTGACATTGTCTCCTTCTTTCTTCCTTAAACTCTGATTCCAGCCATGCCAAACTATTGGTCTTCTATTGGAACATGCCATGTACTTTTACAATGACATGCTTTTTAAAAATACAGGCTGCACTCTCCCTCTGCCTGGATTCCCATCCCTCACCTTATCCATCCTTTAAGCTATGGCTCAAATATCCCTTTGTATCCTCAGGAGTCATCCCAGTTTCCCAAAGAATTTGGTGACTTCTTCCTCTCTATGGCCCAGAGCATGTTGAATACATTTCTATTATGGCATTCATATTGTACTGAAATTATTAATACATGTGTCTGTTCCACTAATGTGGAAGTTTCTGGAGAATAGGGTTTAAATCTTACTTTTCTTTGCAAGGGCTCAGTAAACAATAGTTTGCTTCAAAAGTGCCTTTGAGTTGGGGGAAGTTTGGGAGACACAGCCAGAATTTCATGAGGTTAGCTCAATCTCAGAACTAGTAGTCACTACGAATTTTTTTTTCTGTCCTCTCAAGAGTCTCAGCAAGGGACTACTTGTCTAAGGAAGATTAAACTGACCCAGAAACTTGAGGCGTATATTCGATCTGCTGATTTCCTTCTCATCTCACGTTTCTGATTCCAGAGTGAAGTTCAATACATTAATTGCATACATCTGTAACGAATTTCCTCTTCTAGCAGCTGAAACTTGTGATAGAGATGACTTTGAAATGGGGAAAGATGGGATAGTCATTATTTGAGCTTGGAGGGATTTGGGAGATTCCACTGACTCTTATTCTTCAGAACTCTTAGCTCAAGCAATACCCACTTCTGATAGTTTCTCTCTCTCTCCAGTCGGAGTTAGAGACCCCTAAACACACTGTGCTTACCCCTGTTGGGAAGGAAACTGTTTTGGAGAAATGCCACCTTGGGATAGATAAGATCCTAAGGAGGTGGATGTCAACAAGTCTTGGAGAAGGGGGAAACTACTTTGCAGGAAACAAATTGAGGAATTTATTGATTTTGCGCTTAAGATGGAGGAGAAGGACATTGGAAGGAGAGAGAATAGAGGAAGAGAGAAGTACAGCGAGATGGAGAGAGGCTGAGACTAGGTGAGGTAGTAAAAACTTCTAGATATGGGATAGGTGAAGAACATTCAAGAATGGTGATGCCAAACATGTTTCTGGTAATATTAAGCTAGGTTATTTGCTCCAGCTCTCCCATGGAAAACAATTTAAAATGCTGGATAAGATAATTTTAAAACATCTATAATACACATTTAATTGCTGGCAAGAAAAGAAACCGAAGCCAAAATATAAGTGAAAAGGAGACCCAGGGAGATAAGTATCAGAACACTAATGTAATTCTGCCCCAGGTGAAGGGGATTGAGATTTGCACATCCAGGCAAGCTGGAGCTTCAGTTTGGCCAGCCCTGTGGATTGACGAGTCAAGAAGTTAAGGCCAAGGACCCACCCGAGGTGGGGAGTCTAATAAAAGGAGATCTTTCCCATATTAACTGGGCTTCATCATTAAGATAGGAGTGAACTGGCAGTAAACTCAGCTCTTGACTCACCTGCAGGGAACTGTAGGGAGGACTCTTGGTATTGAGTGAAGAGGGTAAAAAAAAGGAAAGGAAAAAAGTTCTGAAATATTATGGCCATAGGCTAGTCTTTTCACAGATCTTAGCCTGGATTTGCATCATCTGGGTGTTTCAGAGAAGCTCAAATAGCGAATTTAGTTTGAGGTTCCAGGATTGGTTGTGTCCCCAGATGCCTGTCAGAATCAAACACAAATCTTTTCTGAAGGAAGTCATCTTCATTTCCACAAATAATTTTTTTTTTTGAGGAAGATCGGCCCTGAGCTAATGTCTGTGCCCATCTTCCTCCACTTTATATATGGGATGCCTGCCACAGCATGGCTTAATAAGCAGTGCATAGGTCTGCGCCTGGGATCCGAACCAGCGAACCCTGGGCTGCCGAAGTGGAGTGCATGAACTTAACCACTACACCACTGGGCTGGCCCCCACAAATAATTTTTTAAGGACAATGAGTAGTTCTCAATAAAAAATAACAAAGCATACAAGGAAACAATACCATGAGCAAGAATAAGCAGAAACAACAAACAACAGAAAGAGGCATATAAAAATATCAAATATTGGAATTATTAGACTATATCATAAAAATATGCTCATATGCTTAAAGAAATTTTAAAATGAGTTTGAAAATAACAATAACAAGAAGAAAACTATAAAAAGTGACCTATCATATTTGAAAAAGAACCAAATAGAACTTTTAGAAGGTAAATTTAGAAGAAAATTTTGATCCTACCTAAAAAACTTAACGGATCAGTTTAAGAGTATATTGGATATAGCTGAGGAGAGAGTTAGTAAAATAGAAATCAGAAAAAAAATATTCAAAATATAGTACAGAGACAAAAATATAGTACAGGAACAAACTATAATAGGAAAAAAATGTAAATAATAATAAAACTAAAAAACTAAATGATAAAAATTAAAAAACTAAAAAAACTACTATCAACAAAAAGAATACAAGAAATGAGAGAAAGAAAAACCTAGAACAGATGAAACAAAAAACCCAAAAGAAAATGGTAGAATGAAATCCAAATGTATTAGAAATTACATTACATGTACATGGGCTAAATGAACCAGTAAAAATGCAAATATTGTAAGAATGGATAAATTTATCTACTTGCTGTTTATGAGAAATATCTAAAACATAAGGATATAAAATATTGAAACCACAAAGAAATATACTGGATATGTAAATACTAATGAAAAGGAAACTTGCATAGATATATTAATATTAGGCAAAATAAATTTAAGGCATAAATCATTATTAGTGGCAAAGAAAGTTACTTCACAATGATAAAAGTTTCAATTTACCAGGAAGATATAACAATTTTGAACTGCTATGCATATAATATAGCCTCAAAATACAGAAAGCAAACATCGACAGGTTAGAAGACAAAACAGTCAGATACACAACCATAGTGAAGATTTCAACACATTTCTATTAATAATTGATAAAATAAGCAGCTAAAAAGGTCAGTAAGAATATACACGATTTGAACAACATGATTAGCAAACTTGACACAATGGACATCTTTAGAAAGCTGTACCCAGCAACAACAGTAGAATGTACACCTGGAACATTTACAAACATTGTCTACATGTTGATCCATAAAATAAGTTTCAACATATTTTGTAGGAATGAAATCATACATAGCATCTTCTCTGACCACAATAAAATTAAGCTGGAAATCAATAACAAAAACATTACTAAATATCACCATTATGTTAGAAAAGTAAGGGACACATTTATGAATAACTCGTGAGTCAAGAAAGAAATCCTAATAGAAATTAGAAAATATTTGTTTTTGTATTTAACAATAAGAAAAATATACATATAAAACTTGTGTGGTTAAGCTGAAGCCATTTTTAGAGGGAAAAATATGTATCACCTTAATTGTTTACGTTAGAAAAGAAGAAAGGCTAAAGACAAAAAAATGAAAGAGTTATGTATCTATGTCAAGAAGCTAGAAAAAAAGCTAGCAAAATAAATCCAAATAAATGGCAGGAAAGAAAATAAAGAAAGAGCACAAGTTAATAAAATAGGAAACAAATAATAAAAAAGTTCAATAAAGACAGACCTTGGATCTTTGAAATGATTAATAAAATAGACAAACCTCTGACAAGAGTGATAAAAATAGAAAGAATGAGGACATACAATCAATTTCAAAAGTGAAAAGGGAACAGTTCTATAGATACAATAGGTATTAAAAAGATAAGAGAATATTAGGAACAACATTATGCAAATAAATTTGAGATTTTAGATGAAATGGGAACTATCCTAGAAAAGCATAATGTGCTAAAACTAAGCCAAGAAGAAACAGAAAATATGAAAAATCCTGTAACCACAAACGACATTATATCAATAGTAAAATATCTTCTCACAAAGAAAATTCCAAGCCCAGGTAGTTTCTTCAGTAAATTCAATTAAGCATTCAAAAATAAATAACCTTATACAAACTCTTCCAACCTTATACAAACTCTTCCAGAGAATAGAAAAAGAGGAAACACCTCAAACTCATTTATGAATGCTAGTAAAACCTAACAAGAACAAGAGAAAGAAGAATGCAGGCCAGTCTCACCCATGAACTTAGATGCAAAAATGGAAAATAAATTAGTAAACCAATCAAGGAATAAAAAAAGGATAATACATTAAGATTAAGTTAGGTTTATCTAGGATTTCAAGGTTGGTTTAACATTGAAAAATCAATTTACGTAATTCACTACATTAACAATTTAACAAGAAAAATTACATGATCCTCTCAAAAGATACAGGAGATACACTTGATAAAATTCAATTTCCATTAATGATAAAAATTCCTAGATGGGGCCGGCCCCGTGGCCGAGTGGTTAAGTTCGCTCGCTCCGCTTTGGCGGCCCAGGGATTCGCCGGTCCGGATCCTGGGTGCGGACACGGTACCGCTCATCAGGCCACGATGAGGCGGCGTCCCACATGCCACAACTAGAAGGACCCATAACTAAAATATACAAATATATACTTGGGGGATCTGGGGAGTAAAAAAAGGAGAAAAAAAAAAAAAAGATTGGCAACAGTTGTTAGCTCAGGTGCCAATCTTTAGAAAAAAAAATTCCTAGACAACTAGGAATAGAAGAGAACTTCTTTAATCTGATATGAATATTACAAAATATCTACAGTAAACATCGTATTTAATGGTGAAATGTTACAAGCTCTCTGAGATCAGAAACAAGACAAGGAGGCAGGTTATCACCTCCTCTATTTGACATTATATAGTTCTAGCAAGCATAGTAAGTCAAAAAGGAAACAAAATACATAACGATTTTTTTAAAAGAGAATATTGCATTACTTGCGGGTGATCCAATGTATACTACATATAGAAAATCCAAAAGAATCTACAGATACGGGGCTGGCCCTGTGGCTGAGTGGTTAAGTTCTTGTTTTCCACTTTGGTGGCCCAGGGTTTCACCAGTTCAAATCCTGGGCGCAGACATAGCACTACTCATCAAGCCATGCTGAGGTGGCATCCCACATGCCACAAATGGAAGGACCCACAACTAAAAATACACAACTATGTACCAAAGGGCTTTGGGGAGAAAAAGAAAAAAATAAAATCTTAAAAAAAAAAAGAATCTACAGATAAATTATTAAAATGAATAAGATAATTTAGCAATTTGCTAAAATAAATATATATAAACCAATTGGTGTTTGTTTTTTTTTTTGGTGTGCAAGACTGGCCCTGACCTAACATCTGTTGCCAATCTTCCTCTTTTTACTTGAGGAAGATTGTCTCTGAACTAACATCTGTGCCAATCTTCCTCTATTTTGTATGTGGGATGCCTCCACAGCTGGATTGATGAGCGGTGTGTGGGTTGATGCCCAGGATCAAACCCTCGAACCCTGGGCTGCTGAAGTGGAGCAAATGAACCTAACCACTGTGCCCCCGGGCCAGCCCCCCAATCGTATATCTATCTATCTATATCTATATCTATATTAACAACAAAAAATGGAATTTGAAAAATGCCAATTGTAATAGCACCAAAAATATGAAATACCTAGAAATATATCTAACAAAAGGTCTGAAAGAGTTCTAACACATTAAATTACAAAATCCTATTGAGAGACATGAGAAAACTTAAACAAAAGAGATACTATGTTGAAGGATTAGAAGATACAATATTGTAGAAAGGTTAGTTCTTCCCAAATTAATTCACGGATTCAACGTCACCCCAATAAAATCTCAACAGTTTTCTGTGTGTATAACTTTACAAGCTGATTCTAAGTTTATATAAAAGTGCAAAATAGCCATGATACTCGAAGAACAAGGTGGAAAACTTGCTCTACCAGATATCAAGATGGATTATAAAAGCTTTAATATTTTAGAGTAGAATTGAGGAGAGATAGACAAGTAGAAAAATAGAAGAGACAGCTCGGACACAGATTCTCGTGCATAAATGGGCACTGATATATGACAGAAGTATTGCTGCAGATTAGTGGGGAAAGGCTAGACTTTTCAATAAACAACGCCAGGACTACTGAGTAACCACAGGGATAAAAAATGAAATTTGATCCCCACGACACAGTATATATAAAAATTAATCCCAGGTGGATTTTAGATCTAAATGTGAAAGGCAAAACTGTAACTATATTACCATTAAAAACTTTTGTTCATCAAAAGATATCATGAAGAGGTGAAAAGACAAACTATAGAGCAAGAGAAGATATTTAAAACATACGTAACTTACAAAGGAATAGTATCCAGTATAGGGAGCTTGTATAAATCAACAAAAAAAGATGACCCAATGAAGAAATAGACAAAAGTCTTTTGCCAAACTTTTTGCAAAAGAAAATCCTAATGGCTAACAAATGCATGAAATAATAATTAACCTCATTAGTAATCAGAGAAATACAAATTAGAACCACTATGAAATACCATTACTTGCTCACCAGATTGGCAAAAGTCTGAAAGTCTGACAATTTCAAGTGTTAAGTACCTGAAACAATGAGAACTGTCATACACTACTGTTGGGAAGATAAATTAGTACAAGCACTTTGAATAACCGTTTGGCATTACAAATGGAAGATTTACCTACCCTAAGACCCAGACATTTGACTGCTAGGTATAAATTCTACAGAAACTAGTGCACATGTGCATCACATAGGATATACTTTTAAGAATTTTCCTTAGTAGGATGTTTTAACAGTTAAAACCTGGAAACTTAGGGGCCAGCCCCGTGGCTGAGTAGTTAAGTTTGCACACCCTGCTTCGGCAGCCCAGGTTTCACTGGTTCAGATCCCGAGCGTGGATATGGCACCGCTCATCAGGCCGTGCTGAGGCAGCATCCCACATAGCACAACCAGAGGCACTCACAGCTAGAATATACAACTATATACCCAGGGGACTTTGGGACGAAGAAGGAAAAAGAAGATTGGCAACAGATGTTAGCTCAGGTACCAATCTTAAAAACAAAAACAAAAAACAGGAAACAAATGTTCCCCAACAATAGAATGGATAAACAAACTGAAGTATATTCATATAACGGAATACTCTACAGCAACGGTTATCAATGAACTAACACTATGTGAACTTAATCTTTAGAAAGAATCAAGGAATAAAAATATATTCAATATGATTCTTTCCACATAATGTTCAAAAACAGAGAAACTATATTGTTTAGTGATCCAAACTTTGGTGGTAAAACTCCAAGAAAAGAAAGGAAATAATTATTATGAATCATTCTCTTTGGAGGAGGAATGATATGATCAGGGAGAGGCACGTGGGAAAGGGATGGGTTTCTAGGATGCTAGAAAATTTTATTTCTTCAACTGGGTGGTGGGTAGCTCAGATGTTTATTTGCTAATTATTAATTAAGCTATACTTTTGTGTTTAATGCACTTTTCTGTATGTAAGTTTCACAATAAAAGTGATGAAAAAAAGAGAATGGTGATGTTTGCTGTTCCATTTGAAGCTTTGTGTGTGTGTGTTGCAGCAGTATAAAGCTTTCCTCCATCCTCTGAAATCTTCCCTCAAGTCTACCACCTAAATACTCAAGGAACAGAAGGTCCTAAGCTGCATCTAGTTTACAATGGCACTTAATCAAACAGCACTGTACTTATCTGTCTCAGACACTAGTCTGTGCCCTCCCTGGTGAGGGATGAGACTACTGAGCATAGTGCCTATAGTAAATAAAAGCTTAGTGATTCAATGTATACAAATTATGGTGAAAGCTGTGGATTCCTGGCTGTACAGAATTACTTATCTATCATAGCCCCCACAAGCTAATACAGAGCCTTTAAACTGTTGGTGTTTTATGATTTACATATACATATTCTTTCATATACATTGTATGATTACATAAAGTTACATTGTAAGAGAGGTTGAAAGTGGTATTTGTTTCCCCACAGCAGGGATGAGAAGATATACTAGAAAATGATAGAGCCAGGAGTAGAACACAGAAAGCCAGAGTCTTTCCATTGCAGTCTGCAGATGTCTTCCTCACTTGTTTTCTGTCATTCAGGGAAGATGTCTCTTGGGAGATGCTTTAAAATCCATTGGATATTAGACTCAAACAGAGCTGGCTATAAGGAAGGAAGAGAGGCACACATACACACTTTCACCTTGAATTTAGTCTTTCCTCTGCATTTTAAAGTTTGGCTGACTTCCTTCTATGTGAGCCACATTCCAGAAAACTTCCACAGAAATGAGGTAGGGTCGAGGAGCCTAAATTAGAGCTGTTCAGTCAAAGCTGTGTGACTACATCTGCAAGATAAAAGACTTCAAGCTAATTTGGACTGAAGTGTGCTTCCTCCACCTTTTGAGTTGTATGCAACCTTTTTCATTCAATGGTCAGTGGTTAAAACCACTTTTTTCTCCCCCCCCCCCCCCCCCCCCCCCCCCCCGTCTCCTTTTCTTTGTTTTCCAAATACCTTCATTGCTCTGTTTGTTTTCAGATTCTGATAACTGGTATCAATGTGTTACCCTGGGATGATCAAAGGGATAGCATAGAATCTGTTTATCTAAACTCCACCTCCCATATCTAGCAGTCTTCATAACAAACACTGCCACTCTGGAATTATACTTTGACACCAATCATGTTTCTGCAACCTCCTGGTCCTTCAGACCTACATAATTCATTATTGTGCTACAACTGTCTGGAGTTATATTGCTTCTGACAGCTGCAACCTCTGACTCAGTGAGAAATACAAAAGTTCTTTCTTTGGCTACTTAATTTTCAATTCTGAGGAATGGGTTACCGGTGAAATAATAAGCCTGCCATGGTAAGGAAATAATTTCCACCCTAGGCCACTGACTCTTGCACACACCTGGCATTGATATAAGTATTTTTCCCCATTATTGTAACTTAAAAATTATTTTTTCTTGAGATCAGGTTTTTGTTGTTGAGGAAGACTGGCCCTGAGCTACCATCTGTTGCCAATCCTCCTCTTTTTGCTTGAGGAAGATTCACCCTGAGCTAACATCTGTGCCATTCTTCCTCTATTTTGGATGTGGGTTGCCACCACAACATGGCTGCCAACAAGGGGTATGTGTAGGTCCATGCCCGGGAACCAAACCCAGGCTGCCGAAGCAGAGTGAGCTGAACTTAACCACTAGGCAATGGGGCCAGCCCCCAGGTTTTGTTTTTGACTGTAAAACTATTTCCACTCACAGAGCTAAAGGCAATCATACGAATCTGTCAGTTTATCTATTCTCTTCCTTCTGAGGAACTGAAGAAGCTTATGAAACAGAAGGAGGAAGGCAAGAAGGGCCCTGAGAAACATTTATCAGATGTGTGGGCTGTGGGGCAAGGAAAGTTTGCCAAGGGTGAACACAGTTAAGTTAAATATGGCAGCAAAATAAGGAGTAATAGGACATTGGAGGGTGAAAAACAAAATATAAAAGGAGAAAATAGCTTCCCAGCTTAGGGAAAAAAAAATTCACAAACTCAAGAGCAGTGTCTACATTCTGTGGGATTTCCTAAGGAGAGGGATAGAAAAGTCAAATCAGCTGACCTCATCAGAAAGCAGCAGGTGGCAATCTTGGGGTAGTCAATACCATCACTAGTTCACCCTTTATCTTGCACTGTTAGTTTTCCCTCACTGAGGTTGGTTAAAATTTGTATTTTGTTATATCTTATTTGCCTAATGGGTACTTTCCCATTAAACTGCTTTGTTTGGAGAGCTCATATAAAACGTTAGGAATAATTATTTCCTGTTAAGATAAAACTTACTATGAAAGACAGAATAGTTAGTAATTAAGACCCTAGATTCTGGAGACTTCCAATGCCAACTCTACCACTTACTAGCTGTGTGACTTTGGGCAAATTACTTAACAATTACGTGCCTCTGTTTGCACTTTATAAAATGTGAATAATAAGAATATCTTCCTACTATGATAAACACGAGGATTATTGAATAAATACATCAAAAACTTCAGAATAGTGCCTGGCACATAGTGCTATATATGTGTCAACTATTATTTGGTGGCACATACAGCTTTCCCCTTTGAACTCCCTCGGCATCTATCTCTCTAGGATGGTCCTGGTGGTAGTTCTACCTTCAATAAGATGACACTTAATTCTTAAGGAAACAGAAGTTTCCCTTTAGAATTCTATCATTAAAATGTTCATATTCTGAATAAACCTCAAATATAGGATAGTGGTTACCTCTGAGGAGAGGCTGGGGGTAATGACATAAGGAAGGAAGATACAAGTTGATTTAGGCATTCATTTAAAATATTTATTAAGCACCTACTATACACTAGGCACCACTCTAGATCCTGGGCTTAGAGCAGTGAACAAAAGAATTGTGTGAAGGTTCTTGTTCTTTAAACAGCTCATGAGTGTTCACTTTATTATTATGCTGTATAACTGATTTATATGTTACATGTATTCCTTTGTATGGCTATATCAGCACATAAAAGAAAAAAGCTTCTGTTTCTCAATTTATGAAATTTTTCCATTTCAAAATAAGACATTATTATAAATCAAAAATAATAATGCGTTAGTCTATCTCAGGATAACCTTATATTCATTAACCTGTGTGCCTAATTTTTTTTATACTGAGGGAATAAACCTGTCCAAACAACAGATTCATCCTTACTGGAATAGATACATATTCTGGATGTGGATTTGCCTTCCATGCTCTTAATGCTTCTGCCAGCACTGTCACCAGTGGACTCATAGAGTGACTTATCCACCATCATGATATACAGCATTGTGTCTGATCAAGGAACTCATTTCACAGCAAAGAAAATAAAGCAAAGGGCTCGTGACCATGGAATTAAATGGTCTTATTACCTATCCCGTCACCCAGAATAACCTGCATAACTGAAAGGTGAAATGGCTTACTAAGATCTCAGTTACAGTGTCAGTTGGAAGACAACACTCTGAAATGAAGGGGTTCTGTTTTATAGGATGCAGTATATGTTTTGAATCAGAGACTAATACATAGTGCTGTCTCCTTCCTAGTGAGAATAGTCCAGCAATCAAAGTTGGAAGTGGGAGTGGATCCTCTCACTATTACACCTAATAACCCACTTGCAGAATTTTTGCTTCCTATCCTAGCAACTTTGAGCTCTACCGGTTTGGAGATCTTTGTCCCCAAGTGAGGAATGCTTCCACCAGGGGACACAACAATGGTTCCTCCCTTAATTGGAAGATGAGACTGCCACCTGGATATTTTGGTCTCCATATGCTACTGAATCAACAGGCAAATAAAAGGAGGGGGGGTTGTTAATCTACTGGATGGAGTGATTGATCCTGATTACCAAAGGAAAATTGGGTTGCTATACAATGGTGGCAAGGAACACTGTGTCTGGAACCCAGGAGATTCTCTTGGGTGCCTCTTAATTCTTCCATGCCCAATAGTAAAGGTTAATGAAAAACTACATAGCAACAATAACAATAAAAAAGGGCAGAACAGTGAGGACTCAAACCCTTTGGGAATGAAGGTTTCAGTCATTCCACCAGATAAAGAGCCCAGAGCAACTGAAGTTCTGGCTGAGGGCAAGAAAAATATGGAATCAGTAGTTCAAGAAGGAAGCCATAGGTATCAATTACAACCTTATGAGCAATTACAGAAACAAAGTAGCTTTGCATATTTTCCCTTTGCTTGTTATATTCATACGTTTATTTTAGTACACTACCCATCTTCTTCTTCTCTCTCTTTCCCATTTTTATTTTATATACAAGTTGTTGAAAGTTAATTCTAAAATTTAGCCCACAGGTAACAGAATGGGACTGTGACTGAATTTGAGGAGTAATTAATATAGCCAGCAATAGAAACAATGACTTTTGGGACTATGTGTTTCCACATTTTTGGGAAAAGGTCAATATTTGTAAGATGGATAGCTGTTATCTTCTTAGGTTAGAAATATAAAACTGCTTTGTTAATGTACAAGAGTTCAAATGCGTGTAGAAAGGTGAATATGGAAGCTGAGTAGCCAAAGGGTTGGACTGTCCCAGTTATTGCTTCTCAGCTCCAAATAAATACTTTTTGCCTGATTTGTAAAAATGGATCTGGGCCTTGTAGACATTTTCCTTTGCTGGCTGGCACATTAAACTCTGTCAGAAGAAGATGCTGGAGAGACACTATAGGAGGAAAGGAGTTTTCTTCCTGGTTCTGAGCTGTTCCCTTGGCAGGCTCTTGTAACATGTGAATGTTTCCAGTGTCCATATCCTGCAGTGCATGGTGGCCAGTAGCTTTGCCAACAACCCCTTCTCCTTGTGTGGTTTTGTAGCAGAGCGAGAAATTTCCTCAAGAACAGCTTTCCTTGGCATACTAGAGGGTGGATCTCTGGAAAGTTCCAGAGAGTGAATTTCCAGCATCAGTGACTTTTCTGCCGTCTAGTGACCCACTGTTGTGCCCTCTTCAATAAGGTCTGGATCTCAGCCCTAGCAGATGGTGGCCCTTTCTTGGACACTTTATCTCAGTCCTAATGGTAGTAGCTGCTCTTTATATATGCTATTCCTATATTTTTTATGGTTCTCTTTATATCTTACTAGCCAATTCCTTGTTACACTAATCCCCTGTTACAGTTAATAATTCTTTATATTAAACTTTGTTCAAATTACTTTGTGTTTTCTGTCTCCTGATTGGATCCAGACTGACACACATACCTATGATGTTAATACTAATACTAAATAACCCTAATACTAAAACCAGATAACAATATTACAAGAAAGGATAACTACAGACCAATATGTCTCATGAACATAAACACAAAAGCCCTCAACAGAATATTCACAAATCAAATCCAACAATGTATAAAAGTAATTATACACCATGACCAAAAGGGATTTATTCTGAATATGCAAGGATGGTTCAACATCTGAAAATCAATTAATGTAATCCTTCACATCAACAGGCTAAAGAAGAAAAATCCTATGATCATATCTATAAATGCAGAAAAAGCATTTTGCAAAATCCAATACCCATTCATGACAAAAACTCTCAGCAAATTCGGAATAGAGGAGAACTTCCTCAACTTGACAAAGACCATCTATTAAAAAACTATAGCTAACTAGCCCTGGTGGTCTAGTTGTTAAGATTCGGCACTCTCACTGCCATGGCCTGGGTTCATTTCCTGGCCAGTGAACAACACCAGCCATCTGTCAGTTGCCATATGTGGTGGCTGCATGTTGCTGTGATGCTGAAAGCTATGCCACCAGTATTTCAAATACCAGCAGGGTCACTCATGGTGGAGCTTCCAGACTAAGACAGACGAGGAAGAAGGACCCGGCCGCCCATGTCAGAAAAAAATGGGCCATAAAAATCCTATCAATAACAGCATAGCATCTGGCTAACATAGTACTGGAAGGTGAGAGGATGGCCTAAAAAGACAGGGCAGGGGGTTGGTCCTATGGCCAAGTAGTTAAGTTGGCATGCTCCGCTTCAGTGGCCTGGGATTCATCGGTTCAGATCCTGAGTGTGGACCTACACACTTTTCATCAAGCCATGCTGTGGAGGCATCTCACATAGAAGAACTAGAACGACTTACAACTAGGATATACAATTACGTACTAGGGCTTTGGGGGGGAGAAAAAGACGAAGATTGGCAACAAATGTTAGCTCAGGGTCAAGCTTCCTCACCAAAAAAAAAGCATAAAAAAAAAGAATTAGGGGCCAGCCCTGTGGCTGAGTGGTTAAGTTCCTGCGCTCTGCTTCAGCAGCCCAGGGTTTCACCAGTTTGGATCCTAGGTGCAGACATGGCACCACTCAGCAAGCCATGCTGAGGCGGCATCCCACATAGCACAACCAGAAGGACCTGCAACTAGAGCATACAACCAGGTACTGGGGGGCGCTGGAGGACGGGGAGAGGCGGGAGAGGGGAAGGGGAGGAAGAAGGGAGTGAGGGGGGAGGGGAGGGGGAGAGGGAGAAGAAAGATTGGCAACAGCTGTTAGCTCAGGTGCTGATCTTTGGGAAAAAAAGGAATTACAAAAAAAAAAGGGCAGGGTTCCTCTCTGCTGTACACAGACTCGCTGGGAGTCAGAATCAACTTGACAGCACTGACAACAACAAAGCTAACATCATACTTAATAGTGATAAATTGGATGCTTTTTCCCTAAGATCAGGAACAAGGCATGGATGTCCCCTCTCACCATTCCCATTCAACATCATACTGAAAGCATCTAGTTAACACAATAAGACAAGACAAAGAAGTAAAAGATACACAGATTGGGAAGGAAGAAATAAAACTGTCTTTGTTTGCAGATGACATGATTGCCTACATAGAAAATCCCAAAGAATCAACAAAAAACTTCTTGGTATTAATAAGTGATTACAGTAAGGTCACAGGATATAAAGTTAATATACAAAAGTCAATTGCCTTCCTAAATATCAGCAATGAATGCATGGAATTTGAAATTAAAAATACAATGTCATTTATATTCACACCAAAAATTAAATATTTAGGCATAAATCTAAGAAAATATGTACAGGATCTTTATGAGGAAAACTACAAAACTCTGATGAAATAAATCAAAGTAGACCTAAGTAGAGAGAGAGATACCCCATGTTCCTGGATAGGAAGACTCAATATGGTTAAGATGTCAATTTTCCCGAGCTTGACCTATAGGTTCAATGCAATTACAACAAAACTCCCAGCAAGTTATTTTGTGGTTATCAACAAACTGATTCTAAAGTTTATACAGAAGGGCAAAACATCCACAATAACTAACACAACATTGAAGAAGATGAATGAAGTCAAGAGGACTGATATCAAATTTAAGACTTACTATACAGTAATCAAGGTAGTGTGGTACTGATAAAAGAATAGATAAATTGATAAATGGAACAGAATAGAGGACCCAGACATAGACCCACACAAATGCAGTCAACTGATCTTTGACAAAGGAGCAAAGGAAATTCAATGGAGAAAGGATAGTCTTTTCAACAAATGGTGCTAGAATTGGACATCCATATGCAAAAAAATGAACTAGACATACAACTTACACTTTTCAAAAAAATTAATTCATCTTAGGCCTAAATGTAAGACATGAAACTATATAACTTCTAGAATATAACAGAAGAAAATCTAGATGACTTTGGGTTTGGTGATGAGTTTTTAGGAATGATACCAAAAGCATGATCTAGGAAAGAAAAATTTGATAAGCTGGACTTTACTAAAATTAAAAACTTCTGCTCACTGTACGACACTGTTAAAAGAATGAAGAGACAAGTCACAGAATGGGAGAGAATATTTGCAAAACAGGTATCTGATAAAGAACTTGTATCTAAAATATACAAAGAACTCTTAGAACTCAACAATAAAAGAATAAACAATCCAACAAAAAAAATGGACAAAGATCTGAAAACATCTCACCAAAGGAGATGACAAACAAGCATATGAAAAAAATGCTCAGCATCAGACGTCAGAGAAAAAACGCTCAGCATCAGAGGAAATTTCAAATTAAAACAACAATGAAATACCACTATATACCTATTAGAACGGCCCAAAAAAAAAAAAAAAAAAAAAACACAACTGAAGATACCAGAAGCTGGTAAGGATGAGGAGTAACAAGAACACATTCATCGCCAGTGGAAATGCAAAACAGTAAACCAATTTTGGAGACAGTTTGGCAGTTTCTGACAAAACTAAACATAATCTTACCATACAATCCAGCAATCATACTCCTAGATATATATGCAATTGAGCTGAAAACTCACGTCTACACAAAAACCTGCACACAAATGTTTACAGCAGTTTTATTCATAATTACCAAAAACTGGAAGCAACAAAGATGTGCTTCATACATCTATACAATGAAATATTATTCAGCAATAAAAAATGATCTATCAAGTCACAAAAAGACATGGAGGAACCTTAAATGCATATTGCTAAGTGAAAGAAGCCAGTCTGAAAAGTCTAAATACTGTATGATTCCAAGGACATGACATTTTAGAAAAGGCAAAACTATAGAGACAGTAAAAATATCAGTGGTTATTAAGGGTTTTGGGAGGGAGAGATGAATAGGTGAAGCATGGTGATTTTTAGGGTAGTGAAACTATTCTGTATGAAACTGTAATGGCGGACACATGTCATTATGCATTTGTCAAAATCTATAGAACTGCACAACACAAAGAATGAACCTTAATGTAAACTATGAACTTTAGTTAATAACATATCAACATTGGCGAATTAATTGTAACAAATGTATCATACTAATGCAAGATGTTAATAATAGAGGAAACTGGGGAGGGGTAAGGGCATGGGCTGGAGTGGGTATATAGAATTCTGTAATATCTGCTCAACTATTCTCTAAGTCTAAAAACTGTACTAAAAAAACAAGTTAATTATATGAAATTAATAAAATTAATTATATTATCTTATATTTTATATATAAATATAATAAAATTAATTATTTTAAAAATAAATTAAAAGCAAAGGGACCAAAAGAAATAACTTTTTTGGTTCTAATTACAAAGGTAATATATACACCTTTATATCATGTAAGAGTGATTTTGAACAAATTAATATATGGAAAGTATAAAGTTTTTATTACATTATACTTTGCTACTCTTGTTGACCTTAATACAGTCTTAGGTACAGAGCAACAGACTTAATTTGTAAACAACAAAACATATTTCATTAAAAATCACCCACTAATACTTACACTTTCCTTTGTACACTGGAGATATTAGATTAAATGCCTTCTTAGAAATGCCATGTCAACAATCTTTTTAAAGTTTCTAAATTGTATGTTTTCCAATGTCTTGGTCTTACCAATCTTACTTAATGAAACTATCTATGATGCTCTGGGATGTAAATAAATCATCTTATCTCCCCACCCCCACAAGCAAGTAACAATGCTTTCACCTCTAGTCTTCATATTGCAATTTTTGTTTGAAGTTTATGGGCAAGATTTAGCTCCATAGATATGGACGGAAATGCAGGTCTGACAAGTAACATCAACATCAGGACTAAAAGTTCCAGGACTACAAACCACTGCAAAGGAAAACACATGGAGTAGATTATTATAATTTCGGTTAGAGATATTTTATACCAGTAACAGAAATATGCCTTCAATATCACACCATTTCTATACTGATGTTATACTGAGTAACATTTAGCCAGTTAAGTTGTGGAAGATTACTTATAATTTTCAAAATTTTAATTTGATGATCTTAACGGTAGGTGAAAGAATCCTAACTATTTTTTCCATTATTATCAGAATTTTACATTATCTTCTGCAGTGCCCCATTTCTGAGTTCCTATTTCTAGTTCCTATTTCCAAGTCTCTGTTTTCTAAGTAGGACCATTCTGTTTTCCTTCACAGTACAGTAGCTTAAGCCAGAACACTACAGAAATGTTTTATAATACAAAAGAGCACATTAGGAAGAATTAATATACATGAAGATAATTATATTTAGAAATTATAGTAAGAAATTTTTATTTCCCTTTAGCTAAACATAATTTTTTGTAAGAGTCACTACAAAGATTCAATTATCCTTAGTGAATTACTTATCTATTCTTCTTATTATATAATCTAAATATTTAGATATTTATATTTTATAGTTACCACAACAGCTAGCACAATTACTGTGTAGACCTTCATTTTTTCCAAAGCCTGGACGACAGCTATCCAAACGTATCACTTGAAAACTGTGGTCCACAAAATGCATGGCTGGTAGAGTTTTGTTAAAGTCATGGTAGAAAATATAGGCTTGGCTCCGGAAAAATTCTTCTATCCGATCTCTTGCCTAAGATTTAAAAATACCAAACAGAAGTACAATTACTAAACTGTTAAACAAATTTCTCCTCCTGTATCAGAGGCAATGAAGCGTAGTATAAGCATGCCATGCTTTATACAACAGATGAATTCCTGAAAAGTTGTGGGTTATACTAAAATTAGTCTAGCCTTGAACTTATCAATTATTGCCAATTCATATTTACAATGGTTAAGAAAAATTAAATTGAGGTTAAAGAACACTTGCTTTGAATTATTTGCAGCATGTATATTCCATACGTAGATAACTAGGAGTTCATTATCTGTAATTCCAAAAAGCCAAGAAAAATGGAAACCAAAACTTCTCTCTAATCAGCATTACAAACTACTGATGTAAATTTTATTTTATTTTATGAGCACAGAGTTTAATAATAACTAATATTAACTGAGAGCTTCCCATAAGCCATGCACAATATTAAGGGTATGGGCTCAGGAACTAGATCAAGAGAGTAAAAGGAGTTTTCAGACTATGTCCTTAACCTCTGAAGATGGCAGAAGAGAGAGCAACTATTATGACCAATACAGACACAATTTTGGAAGAACCACTGGTTTAACCTAAGCTGACATGATTGTGAGTTTGTTGAAAGATGCTGCTCAGTTACCATTCGGGGAACAAAGAACCCATCCTTCCATCACAGAAAAAATACTTTATATCAACCTGAGGAGCCATGTAATATTCCAGATATACCATTCCAAAACAAAACATCTTGAAGTAGCCAAACTCTATCTTAATTTAAAAAACTGAAACCAGTCGACCAGCCCAGTGGCACAGCAGTTAAGTGCGCACGTTCTGCTTTGGCGGCCTGGGGTTCGCTGGTTTGGATCCTGGGTGTGGACATGGCACCGCTTGGCACGACATACTGTGGTAGGCGTCCCACATATAAAGTAGAGGAAGCTGGGCACGGATGTGAGCTCATGGCCAGCCTTCCTCAGCAAAAAGAGGAGGATTGGCAGCAGATGTTAGCTCAGGGCTAATCTTCCTCAAAAGAAAAAGAAAACAAAAACTGAAACCAAAAATCAGTAATACTTCATATTTAAGATTTTTAAAATCTACTTCCTTAGAATGTCTTTACTATTGATGAATATTCACAAAATGGAGAAATAGATTTTTGAAGAAACTTTTTAATTAATAAAATGAAGTGTTTACAAAAATTTTTAAATAGGTTCACTGACTATTCAAACACTTTCCCCTTACCACTGAAATTCTCACCTGGAGGATATTATGATTAGTGATATCTTCACAGTCGATGGAATCCTTACAGGCACCTCTCCACCCTGGTGCAAAAGGATTAACTAGAGAGGAAAAAAACGGCATCTTCACAAAAAGATTCTATGAAGTTCCAAACATTCCAATAAAGCTCTAAAAGTTGAATTCAGTATGCATGTGTTTAATCTATCTGATCGTAGTAATAAAGCAAGGTGCACGATTTGAGTAATGTATACATTATGATTTCACTCCATCTGGGGGCTAATCAAAGTAACTACAAGGCTTTAAAATGAATAAATTTGGTTTGGTTCCTCCCTTTTATTAAGTTTTCAAAAATACAATTAAAATTCTATAAGAAATTATAAGCCAAATGTTAGGTGCACAGTTAAAGCCCATATTTATAAAATGATATTGACTTCTATAAGATAAGCAACAATATATCATAATTGAAGGTAAATAATTAATGTGTTAATTTTAAAAACCATAACCAGGCTAAGAACAACAATATACTTTAGAGCTGAACAAACATTTAAGGTCTACTATTTGTAGGATATCTCATATTGATATGGTAATTAATTTTGTGATATATTAATTAATTAGTTGTTCAATATTAAACTCATAATGTTAAACAAATGTTGAAATTTTTTTACCTTGAAAGGCTATAAATAGCTCAGGAATGAGGCCATTCTTGGGAACTTTAACAACATGGCATTTATATGATGGTTCTATGACATGGCACGACAAATCAGAGATTAAATTATCCAAGATTTTCTTCAGCACTCTAAAAAGCAGGTCGTTGTATCTTCCTATACAAGACTTTGTGGTAAAACGTACAGCCATCTGATAGGAATAATCAGGTTCCCGATAGGCTTTAAAAAAAAGATGAGAATAAAAACAACTGTGCCTCAAATTAATTTCCTCTACCAATTTTCAAATAACATGTAATATTAAATCCCATCAATCTTGCAAATCAGTGTAGAAACTTATCTAATAAAATGTTTTATCAGTTTATCCTCACAAAATATATAAATCTAATAACTTTAACGAGAAAAGGTTACTTTCATCTGATATATCATCTATTCAGTACAAGAGAAGAAATGGCTTCTGTGGGCTGGCTATCTAGATAAGTTACAGTATCAAGAAAAAAAGATTTTGTGAGGGAAGGTCTTTTTTTTTCTTTGTTTGGTGAGGAAGATTGTCGCTGAGCTAACATCTGTGCCAATCTTCCTCTATTTTGTATGTGGGACACTGCCACAGCATAGCTTGATGAGTGGTGTACAGGTGTGCGGCTGGGATCCAAACCCACAAACCCCAAGCCACCAAAGCAGAGTGCGGGAACTTAACCACTACAACACCAGGCCAGTACCGAGGGAAAGTCTTAATTTGCAGAAAGTGTCATTGCTGTCAGCAATGTCCAGTGAAAAGGATCACTAATGTGATTTTACAGAATTAAACATCAGCTTTTAAATTACCTGGCAAAGTTGTGGTAGATTGTCCTTGCATACCTAGATAGTGGGAAGTGCGAGGCTGAAAGAGGATTATTTAGGATATACCATGTTGATGTCAATTTAAGGATTTTCTGGTCAAATACACTCCAAATACTCTGTAAGTCATAATAATTATATATAACAGGCTCATTTTCACTAAATGAAAAAACTATACACTTAATTCTTATCCAAACTAAATGTATGTTAAAATGTGCCTACATTCTTACCAAAGATCATAAAGTCATATCTCTGCTTTACCATCTTTTCTTCTTGGGTTTCTGCTCTGACAGTCTTATAAGAAAGAGTACATGTGTAAAGTCCAGACAAAGGCTCCAGAAAATCTTTTACCATCAGCTTTCCTGTTTCAGTTATATTTATTCGGTAATTTCCTAAACAGAAATAGTAAATTATTTAGTTATTTAATGTATGACAATTCCAATACTATTTATTTGGGGTTACAACTAAACACATAAATTTAAAAATTAATGGACTATTTAAACTTCAAGAATTCAACAAAATCTTAATTCTGTCCTACTTCTCTATGAAAAACCACATAAGTACACTTTTCAAATATACCTTGGTTTTCTTTAATTCATTTCTTGACATCTAATTTTGACTGGTTTATGCCAGTAATTGAGTAAATGAGATTATACTGCCTTGTAGTACTATACGATTTCTTTGCATAAGACAGAAATTAATAATGCTTATATTCCAAGACACTCTTCTAACATCATGAAAAACTACATATCAGGTACTTCATCTCCTATTACAAACGCTACAAGCATAAATTTTAGGTTTCATAAAAACTTTTGAAGTAATACAGTTCTGGGAAATAGAGTACAAAAATTACTGCTTCGGTTTTTGCATAAAGAGAAAATAAGCCACAGATCAAGATATAACACGATTTGTCTGGGTATGGAGCAAGTGAAACTGCTGTTAAAATTAAATTTCAATTTGTTCATTCCAATAAGCAACAGTGCTTTTCTAAAATGATGTTCATATCATTAAAAATGATTCTAAGATCAAATAATTTACCTGTTAACTGCTTTTCATTAGGCCCAATCCATAAGTAGGTGGGGTCCACTGTTTCTTTTTCAGCGCGTTTAAAATCCATACAGACAAGGATTGGGCTATTGCGATGTAATTTTACATATATTTTTACTGTGTCAAAATAAAATATTTAACTACATTATATAGCAAATTTAAATTAAGAGATACACTTCCCCCATTTTGTCCCAAAGATACCCTCATTAATTCTTTTTCGATTTCACTATTTTAAAAATCAGCATACTGGTATAACATTTACAATGCTACTTTAAAGTCCTTTTTGCTTCTCATAGTAAGTTTTTAAAACTCTAGACTGCTAGAGTCAGTATTTTTTCACTTTTCTGTGATGTAACAGTTTTGTTTATAAAAATGTACATGATATGAGGCCAGTCCGTGGTGGCGGAGTGGTTAAGTTCCCGGGCTTCACTTCGGTGGCCCTGGGTTTCGGATCCTGGGTGCAGACATGGCACTTCTCATCAGGCCATGCTGAGGCACCGTCCCACATGGTACAACTAGAAGGACCCACAACTATGTACTATGTACGGGGTGGGGGTGGGGGCTTTGGGGAGAAAAAGGAAAAATAAAATCTTTAAAAAAATGTACATGATACACTTAGAAGTTTAACATACAGATTCAGAACTCACTAGAATCATAATTTTTTGAAGGGTTAGTAGAATCAATTTAAAGATCAGAAAAGGACTTCAGCTTGGTTGCAAAACTATTTTAAAGATGATCATTGTCATCCCTAATGGAAACTTTATATTTAACTATAAATGCTCTCTGTTGGGAACAATAATTAAGCCCATGTGGGGAATACTAGGAAGATTTTCTGCAATGACCTACTCTGTTTCGGATTTGGTGGAAGCAACAATAGTCTGCTTGGAACCAAACCACTCGCACGAGATATTAATTTGAGAGCCTACTGAATGCCAGGCTCTAACTTATAAAGAAGACTCCATCCTTCAATTTGGTGGAAAGTGAGGAACTCTAAACATGGGGAGATTCCAAACGTGACAAACGCTATGAACTGGCCCAAAGTTACCTAAAGTTAGCCATGTGACTAATTTTCCTTGGAGAGTGTGGGAAAGTTTCATCACAGTGATAACATCTGAGCTGAGCCTTAGAGTATGTGTAGGAGTTCTTCTGGCTAATGAGAGAAGGGGTAAGGGTGTTGCAAACCGAGGCACTTCCAGCCTTGGAAATCACTCCTGTGAGTGAGCCTCGCAGGCTGCAAAGCAGCAGAGACACCTGGAAGTGAGGTGGCATCAGAGACAGAGATCTGGATTGAATCCCAGCTCCTTACAGCTGTGGGGCTTTAGGCAAGGCGATACAACTAAGGCGTACTGGGGTCGCTGTAAGGATGAAACATCGCAGCCTTCGGGAAGTGCGGAGCACACGGCAGACGTTCGATAAACGTTCGCTCCCTTTCCCTCCGCGGGAAGAGCCTTAGCAGGTCCACGGCACCCCCAGCTCTTCTCTTAGACTCTGCGGGTGAAGAGGTCCTCATTACCTAGGTGTCCTGGCTTGCCATAAATGAAGCCTTTCTTAGTGCGTTCGGAGTAACGCTGCCGTCCAACTGCAGAGGAAAGAAACCACTGACTTTTTAGACAGAAGAGGAGCCAGGGATCAGACTGGGGCGGGGCGAAGCGGAGGAGGCAGCACGGGGAGGAGGGGAGAGGCCTGGGGCCAGGCGGAACGAGCCCCACCTCCTGTGAGGTACCAGAGCACCGCGAAGAGTAGGACCCACGCTCGCATCACGGCTCAGGGGCTAGCGTGGCGGGAGGCGTCGAGGGACGGGCTCCTTCCTACCTCAGCCCCGGCCCAACGCCTCCCCATCGCCCCGCCACACAGCGGAACAAACCACCGGGGCCACCTCCCCTACCCGTCCGCCTCTATCGCGGGAGCTGACGCGCAGGAGAGTGCGTGCATGCTCCGAGGCACGCAGGCGCGTGGGGGCGGGGCGCAGGCGCGTGGGGGCGGGGCGCAGGCGCGTGGGGGCGGGGCGCAGGCGCGTGGGGGCGGGGCGCAGGCGCTGGTGGGGGTGCGCGCGGGGCAGGGGGGTGTAGCGCGCTGCGCTTCGCGCCTCGTGTCTGGCGCCATTTTCCCGCGCTCTCGGCGACTGACGTCTGTGAGCAGCCCCTGAGAGCAGGAAAGAGTGAAGGAAAAGAACCCAAGGCTTCGCGTTTCAGTCACTTCCTTAGTCTAGGGGCTGAAGAGATCGACGAGACCGTAGGTCCCAATTGGGTCCCAAGTACGGCGGTGAGGTAGGGCGGCGAGGGGTATGCCATTTAATTATATTCGCGCCTGAGGCAGGGAGAAGCTGTGAGAATTTCCTCCTCACAGGAGACAGGGAGCCCCGCGTGGGAATTTCCTATGCCTTTCTCCTCATGAAGTCCGCCTGAAACTGTGTGCACAATCCTTTTCAAACGCTCACACCCAGTTTTTCCCTAACTGCATTCTTCTGCCCGCAAAGCGAAGAGCCACTAGTGCGCCAACACGGCATGTCCAGGCCTTCCCGCCCTAGAGGAGCATTTACTCTTCATTTTCAACTTCAAGCCTCAGACGACGTGGAGACCCCGCATGCAAATTTATCTAGAGTTGTGTGCGGTAACGTTGCTTTAAAAAGCGGGCCCAACTGAAAGGCGAGATGCCCAAATCTGCTTTTCCTGTGGGGATGGATGATAAGTCAAGATCAGAGAGCTCCAAAGAAACCATGCCTGTGTCTTTCATGGTTCCCTCTTCCCTACTCATTTGGCGGCCTGAAAGGCCCTGTGTGTTGTCTGTTTCTTAGCAGCGGGACACCCTCAGTCGTGGTTTTGAGTAGGCTGATGAGTAGAGAGCCCAAGGTTCAGACAGGGTGCAGAATGATTATTTGGGGGTGAGATTACGAGTTTTCAGTTTTATTTCCTTTGAGCCGAATATGTACTTGGACTCTCTGAGATGGTCCACGGAGCAACCTTTGTCAGTGATTTCATTTTTAGTCACTGTTAATTTTATCTACATAGCATAAGCCAGGAATGTGATTCAGTGAGTCAGATCCACCCCTGTCAGTTACCGCGTCTAGATTCATGGTTTAGTCTCAACTGTTCCCTTCTTAAGGTGATGCTAATGAAGACAAATTTAGGCATTATCTTTGATTCCCTAGGAGTTTATCAGTCCAGTTTTAGTCAAAGTGCATTATAAACCCACAGTGTTTTATTAGTTTCCCAGTTATAAGTAAGTGGTCCTTGTAACTCCTGTGTGATAAACTTTGAATACTGTGAGAAGAGATTTAACGAAATGAGTAGTTTGTTGAAAGTACCCATCCACTGTTTTAAAATAAACTTAACTTTAGAACTGTTTTAGATTTACAGAAAAATTGTGAAGACCGTACAGAGAGTTCTCATGTACTCCCAGCTAGTCTTCCCTACTGTTGACATCTTACATTAGTAGGGTACATTTCTCACCATTAATGAACCCATATTGATACATTATTGAAGTCTTTACTTTATTCAGCTTTCCTTAGTTTTTACCTACTGTCCTTTTTTTTTTGCACCAGGATCCCATCCACGATGCCGCATTACATTTAGTTAGTCATCGTGTCTCTTTAGGTTCTTCTTGGCTGTGACAGTTTCTCAGACATTTCTTGTTTTTGATGACCTTAACAGTTAATGACAATTTTGATGACATTGACCTGATTTTAACTGATCAGGTACTTTGCAGAATGCCTCTCTATTGGAATTTAGTTGATGTTTTTCCTCATTATTATACTGGGGTTATGGGTTTTTGGGTGAAAGACTACAGAGGTAAAGTGCCATTCTAATCACATTGTATCAAGGGTACGTACTATCAACATCCTTTATCACTAGCCGGTTACCTTGATTACCTGACTGAGGTACTGTTTGTCAGGTTTCTCTGCTATGAAGTTCCCCCCCCCCCCACCCTTTTCGTACTGTACTCTTTGGAAGGAAGTCACTATGTGAAGCCCACGCTTAAGCAGTGGGGATTTATGCTCCACCTCCTTGATGGTGGAGTAGGGACATAAATTATTTTACCTATTTACTTTTTTCTATCCCCTTATGTATCGCTCTCTGGAGTTTGAAATACTCAATTCTGAACTAATTATTTACAGAGTAGTAACACGTTCCAATGTTAAGTATAAAGAACATTGTAATGGAAGATAATAAGTTTTTCATAACGTTTTAATAACCAAATAACCATTCATCCTTACACCATCCCTGTGAAATTTTACAGTTCCTCTTCTGCTACTTTTGATGTGCTATTTTTGCTTTTAGAAACTAACAAACAACAAATTTCCCCTTTCAATACTAAAATTAGACCTAGTGTTTAGAGTATTTCTCCGAAATTGATATTATCCTGTAGAACTCCAACTCATGCAAGCTATGGAGATGCTGCATGGTGCCATGATCTTAAAGCAAATGCAAGTTATTCACTCATTTAAAAAAATCATACACATGTACACATATATGTGTATATATATCTTGACTTCCTATACCAATGCATATTTAAAATAAACTAAAATTCATAAAATTACGACATGCATACATTAACTCATAAGTGTGGATTTCTTCTAATGTGGTCTGCTGATGCACAAACCCCCAATCTTAACTCTCAAATATATTTTTATACGATAACAATGTAATTTTTTAACGAGTGAAGGTGGCCTTTTTGAGAATTATTCGCATGTCCAATTCGACATTACTGGGTACTTTTATAAAGACTCACCTCAACAATGCCCCTTAGACCTCAGTATGAAGAAAAGTTCTGCTTTTGAAAAATTATGTGGTCATTTCCCTTTGCCTTTCTCTACAGTCAGATGTGTGCTTTATCTCTATAAGGTGAGAAGGATGTTGGGAAAAGACAGTGACTGGTACATCTCTGTGTACGAACATCTTTGAGTTTACTATCTTATCATCCGCCTCTCCTTAGCTCTATTTTCTTTACTTTTCTGATATATTACATATGTATTTTTGTAAGCTGTCTCAGATCCTATTTGGAAGAAGGCAGGGTAGTAGAAAATAAACACGCATAAATAGAGTATGTAAGTATTCTGTGAGCGGTGGCAAGTAAACCAAGCAGTTCCCAGAAGGGAAAACAAAAGTGAGAGAATTGCATTCAAAAATGAAAAAGTCGAGGTGATAAAAGTGCCCAAAGCGTTTTGAACTGTCTTAGAACTTTCTGAAAACTTGGACCAAGAAATTTTATCACAAGAAAGGAGAAACTGAGAATGAAAAACATAATACTTCGAATGTCGTGAGTTTTCATCGATGGTATTCATGGCTGTCATCCCCGAATCTAGACCCAAAGTTCCAGATTTTGCTCAATTTAAGACACACCTCTTTGAACTTAAACTTGCGAGAAAGCAATCCAGATCGCCTCTCCCCCATGTGCTGTTACTCTCCTACCCATTATCCTTCTAAAATAGACATTTTGAGACAATGTACTGATGCGCCATTTCCATCCTATCGGGGTTCTCGGCTTTGACATTCAAAAGGGGGCTGGAGGAGCGGTACCTCGGGCGCTCGGCGGTGAGCGTCCTTTAAAGCCGCCGCCAGCCAGCGCCGCTGTAACCCCGCGCACCGGCCGGTAGCCGGTTCCTGCCCCTTTCAATCTGCGCCGACGCGGCGGCGGATCCCGGGGACTCCCCGCGCCGGGAATCTCCCGCCAGCTGTGCGCTGCGTCCCGACGACGGCAGGAGCACGTGGAGCGGCCGGGTAGCCAGAGCGGCAGCTCCAGCCCAGCCCAGCTCGGCGGCAAGATGGAAGGTGAGCCTCCAGCCCGCTTCTTTTCTAAGGGGTCTTTGAAAAGCTCGACTGGTGCACGCAGCAGAGAGAGTTCCTTCTGAATCTCGGTTTTGCTTCTATTTATTTCTTTGGTCAAAAGTAAATATGAGGCATTTCAGAGGGCAAAACGTGTCGGTTCTCATACATCTCTCATTTGCCCCCTACCCCCTCGCCTAACTTTGGAAAGTGATAACTTCTCCGCAGTTTTATTTCTTAGGGGTTGTCAGGGGTCAACTGTAAGTCTGCAGAGGAAGAATACTTACGGGGCTACCCTGAAATGTCAGCAAACCTGGGTTGGAACAACTAGTCCTTTTGAATGTTTTTTCGTCCATGGCCTCAGTGTCCATTAGAATTAGGCTAATCTGAGTGACTTGATTAGAATGAAAAATGATTGTTTTTTTCTTCTAAAGGGTAAATGTTGTCATATGGGAAAGATAAATTTTAAAGTGGTTGGCACTTGTGGTTCCCTTGGAACTCGATCTTCTAATGATCCTTCTTTACCCAAAGCAAAAATCAGGCTTAAATTAAGAGTTTCATTTGAATTCATTTTCAAAGTCATGAAATTATCCTTGCTTCTAAAAAATTTTTCAGTATGTACTTTCTTGGAATAACTAAATTTCACACTACTGTTGTAAACTTTTCAGTAGTCTTTTCAACGAGTTTCTTAAACCTTGAAAATGGCAGATGCATCTCAACTTGGGGGAGGTGGTGATATTTGGAAAATCAGAATTTGTGAGAAACATATTTATTCTATTAATAAATGAGATAGTGACACCTAATTAAAATGTCGATTTGATAAATATTGCAGATAGTGTGGACATTTTCTTCGCCATAATCGAAGCATCTCTTACTGCCAATGAACCTTGGTCTTTGGCGACTTTAGAGCTAAAGTATATGCAGTTTTCGAAATTTGATTAAATACTTTGGGAGACAAGATAAGTATGGTAAAGCTTTTGTTTCAACGGTATAATTGAGAACAATATTCTGGTCTTAAATCCTCAGTTTGTACATGGGTATGCTTACATTTTTTTCTTAACTGCCTTGGCCCATATAAGCATTTTTTTCTCTATGTAGAACGCCAA
Organism: Equus asinus; assembly: GCF_041296235.1. NCBI lineage: Eukaryota > Metazoa > Chordata > Mammalia > Perissodactyla > Equidae > Equus > Equus asinus. The sequence continues at coordinate 39,661,115 of NC_091802.1, read as the reverse complement.
ATGATAAGTCAATGAACAGTATGTATTTAGTATGTATATAGAAACTTTTAAATGGTCATTATTGAATAATGCTTCAAGTGTTTTCTCTTATGAAAAACTCCTTATGCTTTTAAATTTTTTAATTATCAGGATTTAAAAAATAGCTCTAAAAACTTGCACTTTGAATATTTGGAAAATGGTTTGTGAAGTCTAATTTTTAACATCTAAAGGTTTCATTGGCCAAGAACAGGAAAAAAAATTAGGCTGCTGTACTCTATGAAAAAATAATTTTAAAAACTCTCATACTTTGATTATTATAAATAAAATGCTGAATTTTTTTGTGTGAAATTATAAATCACTACTCCAGCACTAATTTTTCCTAGTCTTAACCATTTCACTGAGAGAATAACGTACATAATAGTGTAAATCAGTGGAAACTGAAATGTTTCTCTGTAAATGTTAACACTACTGACTTAATTTATTTAATGTGAAATAGAGAAATTATTAACTAAATAGCATAATTTAGGATATTAAAGCCCTAATAGAGACTTTTAGATAAGCCTGAGTGAAGACTCTCTGAATAAGAAAGGAATGAAAACTTGTGTAGAATTTAATTTAGAATGTATAGACTATTCATGGGAAGAGATAGATTATAGATCAGTGATCAGTTGTGAGTTTAGATGACTAGATTAAATTCCTAGGTCCATAGAGCTAAATGGTGTATAGTATGCTTAATGCAGAAACTTCAACACTCTAATAAAAAAATTAAATTAAAAAAAGGTTAATGATGTGAATTTAGCTATTTGAGGACAGAGTTTTTGATGTAGTAAAATATCTGGTTAATTATAGCCCCCCAGGATTGACTAATCTGGTTTGTGTGTTTGATATTTAAAATAAAGTATTTTTACATTATTTTGATATTTTGGTCTCAATCTAGAATAAAGATTTGACCTCTAGTATGTACCTCACATTTCTTGGCAATTTGAGAAAGTAGAATACTTTATGGAATACCTTTATTTTATGCCTAATTTGGGGCTCAAATTAATATGCTACAGTTTATTATGAAATGTGAGGCTGTATAGTCAGTCATTCCTTCAGCATATAAAATCTTTTTTAAACTCATTCGTCTTTTCATTCATCAACAGACATTTATGAGACTTTGAAGATGTCAGATGAAATAAGCTTTTGAAATAGAAATCTTGTCATGTAAAAATGAAAAGAGTTAATGCATATAATAAATCAGAAACTATAACTTTTTTCTTTTATCACAATCTGTGCCTAGATATTTTCTATCCAAAGTCTCTTTATGTTGCTAACTTTTGTTAGTTGTGCTTAATAACATCTCTTCTGTCTGGTATGGTTGAGAAATGAGGTGGTTCACAAATATGAATTTCACAGATATTGGCAAATGTCTCATTTAATATAAAACCTTTGTATTTAAACAATATCGGATAGAGATCTAAGTGTATTTATTACATAGCTCCCTGTTTATAAACAAGGTACACAAAAGATAACTTTCTTTTGGTGACCCTGGGTCACTATTCTAACTATCAGGTAATGTATTGTTTTATAGTATATTCTCAAAGAGGTCTTGAACCATGTAGAGCTGAATGCCCCTACACTAAATATTCTCAGGTTATTGTGCAATTTTTGTTTCCTTCTTGATGTCAACTTCTGCTTCTCACCACATGGCTTTTGTGGTAGCCATTTTTCATTTCTAGGTCCCTTTCTATGCTCTGGATGTTTGAGATTTACAGAGATATAGCCTCCAGGTGGTGGAGTTTACTAGAGCCTATGAAGGTTGAAATGGTAAAGTTCAAAAGAAGAAGAGCCACAGAAAGGCTATGGGGTCCTGGTAGAACATGATTTTAGAAAGTTCCTGTTTATGCTTCCTATAATCCAATATGCTATTCCACACTTCCGTATCTTTACTGAAATTTTCACCCCATTCTTTACCTGGGTATGTCTCTTAATTTTTCAAGACTTCTCAGGCATCATCACCATGAAGGCTCTGCAGATGATCTCCTTCTTATGACCTTCCTTGGTGCCTTGTGGTGGTTACCCTACCCAGTCCCTCACCTCCCTCCACCTAGGCTAAGAACCTTTCCTTTCTCCACATACCTCTGCCAATTATGTTGAAATTATTTGTTGATTTAAGTGTTTATTCCCTGACTGGTCTTTAAGCTTCTGGAGGGCAGAGACTATGTCTTATTTTTGTATGCTCAGTGCCAAGAACAGTTCCTGGTTCGTAAAACACCCTCAAAGTTTGTTGCATTCAATTAAGAAAATGGTTCTGAAAAGTAATTTTCACTATGTTTATTATGATGCCTTTTATTTAGTTAATTTTTGTGAGTAGGAGATTGGTGCTACCAATTCTTTGTTAGGACTCACAAATTTTTTTAAAGTACTTAAATGGTATAACAGAGAAAAAACCTTAGAAAACAAAAATGTTATTGGGTTTTTTGGCCGGACTATCACTTATCACTTAAAACCAAATCTTATCTATTAACTTTACATTAGATTTCAGGATCACATATTAGTCCATTAAAATATGGATCAAATATGAGCAGAAATTTGTTTTCTTAATCAGTAAGATGTAGATGGTGCCATAAAATTAGCATAAATATTTCCAGTGATACCTTTTTAATACATTATTATAAACTTGCCATTAATATATAAACGTATATACTTACATTTATTTAGGACTAAAAGATTGTTAGTAGATCTTTTATCAGACATCCAATATTAATTGGCTGCTAACTCAAGTTGTAGTTCTAGACCATGTATGAGAAGAACCAAGTGATTAGCACAGAAACCTGCCTGTAGTAAGTGCTCAATAAATATTTTCTTCTGTGCTAAAGATTCATTAATTATTGTGAAAAGAGACCCTAGACATCACAAGGACATAGAGTTCACTCTGCTATCTAGCCTTTTAAAAATACAGCTCTCCCATTAACTGGTACATTTATAGTAACTAGAAATCATAGGGATGACCCTAAGCCCTTTTGAATCAGTTTTTAGAAAGATGAAATAATGAAACAATAATTATAATGTTCTATTATATGTAGGTCGTTTGAAAAGTGATCTGTAACTCAATTATTATTACTATGTAATGTATCAAAATACTTTAATCCCCAGTGATTCTGAATGAGATAATTTTTTCATTCTTAATTGAAATTTGTTTTTTGTATCCAAAATTAAAGTTCTTGGAGTCCAAAGTGGTGTAGAGTAAATCAAAATAATATGGAGTTGATACTGTATTATATTGGATATGTGTCCTATCTAAGAGAGATAAAAAACTAGGTGTTGGGACCAGTCTGGTGGCATAGTGGTTAAGTTTGTGTGCTCCACTTCGGTGGCCTGGGGTTTCCAGGTTTGGGTCCCTGGCGCAGACCTACACGCTGATCGTCAAGCCATGCTGTGGTGGTGTCTCATGTACAAAGTAGAGGAAGATTGGCGTGGATGTTAGCTCAACAAGAATCTTCCTCACCAAAAAAAAGAAAAGAAAAGAAAAGAAAGAAAACTAAAACCACAAAATAGATGTTTAATAATGGATATGAAACAGAATAAAATGCACTTATAGAACAATACTCTTTACTCCTTGTCAATAATTCAAAATCAACTTACCTCCTGACTTTTATATCAATGAGATTGGCAACATATCACAAATTGTATTTATTAATGAGTGTTCTTAGGGATGAAAATTTTTGCACATTAGTTTATTTGTGAGTTTATAAAGAAACTTTTAAAATAAGAAATAGAAAACATTTCAATAGCAACACTGATGAAACAATGCAAAACTGTATTTTCTGCTCTTAACTTTTAATTGTCTAAAGATTATTTAACTAGATTTCTTGCTTATTTTGGTCAGTAATATACCTGTAACCCTTTCTAAACTGTCAGGTCCGGAAGTTTATGGGTTTTTTTTAATCACCAGTGATAACTAGTACCCAGCCCAGTCCCCAACACATAGTAGATCCACAGTCATATTTATTGAATAAATTAATGAATGAGTTGCCTCTGTGTTTGGTCATATGACTGTTTATTTGTTCAGCTTTTATGGTAAAGAGAGTAAGAAAAACAGTGACATTGAAACTACTTAATTTTGCTGGTTGATTTGTCAGAGGTGCTGTTAAAGGTTCAGCAGAAGAGTTTGGAATGTTGGCTAAATCCAACAGGATGAATACTACCATCTTTTTATAATCCAATATTGTCTCTACACTGGGCAAAATAATATAATACCTTTAACTTTTGGATTTGTTTAAAAATTTTGCTACATTCTTTATTTCAGTGAAACTCCAATTTCCACAATAAACCATTTCTTCACAACAAATGTTTTGTCCTTAAAGTTGAGAATAACGTTTTACTTACTTGGAAATTCTCTATCAGAGCGCTATCAGTTCATTTGTAACGTGATGTCTATTTGAGAGACTATTATCAGAATATTTGGCACATTAGAACAATTTCCTGTAAAAGCAGTCATATAGATTCTGTGAATGTGAAAAAAAGATCATGCTCACCAAACTGTAAACATTTTTTATAGATGTGGAGTTACATCATAGCCAATATATATTAGCTCCAGTCTGAAGACCGGTAGTAACTAATTTTTATATTTAACAACTAGTCATTTTTGCCATCATCTGCCTTTCTCAAGTTAAGAAATCACTTGCTAACACTCATTAATAGTTGATTATGTGCTTGCATACAGTGTCAACAGTACCACAAATGTGCGTCGGAGGCTAACTTGATTTAAATTTTATTTGACTTTCATGCATATCACTTAAATTTTAATGCATTGAAGATTATCAATGTATAAATTTATACTCTGACTTCAGAATAAAACTTTTTTACCAACTCCTTGAAAATATTAACATTTTATAAATATTTATAAATATTTTATAAGTATGACTTGAGTAAGATTGTGGTTCCGCACTAGTATGTTTTTTCCTGTGCATATTCACTCATGTAAAAATTATTTAAGTAGGAATATCACTAACTCTCCTATTCCCTGTATTTAATTAAATTCCTATGAAGGCTCAGGCTAAGGTGCTTGGGACATGCTTTTGTCACCGTGTAGTAATCAGCTGCTCAATAACAAGAACATGTAGCAAGGCACATCATGATTATATGTTATGAATTTTTTAAATACTTATTGTATGGTTGGGGTACTTCTTGTGTGATTTTTAGACATGTTCAGAATTAAAGGATGTGAACAATTGTTAGATATTTTTAGTGATTCAACTTTGAAACAAAGATTACTTACCATCTTTCAAGTTTCAAGGAACAGTTTAACTAAAAGGTATTCTGAAATAATATGGTGAAACACTTGTAAGTGGTAAAAGCTTTTATATATAGGCATCTTCATTTTTTTTTCATATTGGCAAATAAGACAAAATACAGAAATAATTTGTGCATTGAAGACTGATATAAAGCTGCAACTTTCATCCGTAACTCTAGATTTTTAGTTTTTGTCTATTAAAACAGCCTTATTATTCTCATTGTTTGGCTTTTTAGTAATTATTATATATTTGAACTTATTATAATTGTTACTGCTAAGATACTCCTTTATCTGTTTTATGTATGGTAATCCATGTAAGATTTCCTTTGAAAAAATGAAATGCCTCTTTTAAAAAATTTCAAAACTACTTGTATAGGAACAAATGCTTTCCTACTATGTAAGTAGTCTCTGGAATCTGGTATTGTTTAAGATTCAGCAAGTTCTGTATAAATTATGATTGTCAGAAATTAAACACCTGGTCCCTTTGGCTTCCTTTGTAAGACAGAACTTCCTAACTTTGTTTTGGTACTGTGGATGTTATTCTGTACCATTCTCAAACTTTGAGAAATAGATGGCCCGTGGGCCTACAAAAAATACTTGTCTAAGGCAGTCGTGTGCCAGTGGATTCAAGAGGGCCAGGTAGGGGAAATTATTCAAAACTGGTATAAACTGCTAATTCTCTACCTCTCTTGATTCGTGAATCATCAGCAGGACAAAAGAGTTTATGGGCCATCCTAATCAACACACTTCTGCTTGCCACCATAAAAACAAAATTTCCTAGGATTAATAGGAATATTTTTGTGAGTGGATGAAAGAATTAGGATGAGACACCATTTTAATATTTTTTATGCATTCTAGAAATAAAATTGTGAACTTGTTTGGTAAACAGTAATTCAGTGTAAAATAGACCTTTGGCATTTGTGAATGCTATTTTGATTCTTTGCGAGTGACCCTTATGGAATACAATAATGGTAATTTGTAAATGTTATGGGTTTTGTAAAGATTTAAATAGGATAATGTATATAAAAGTTCTGGCTCAAATTTGAATTAGTAGGGCTGGGAGACTGAAGCACCCGAACAAATATGTGGCTTCTATGTTAGCCAAGCCAACAGCATTCATATACATCTTAATAAATGGAATTTGGAGAACCTCAAAGGACTCCACAGTTATCTGTTGTAAACATCAGTGACCTAATGTGGTCCTATTTGCCCCAAACTTAAACAACTAGGAAATTTTTACAGGTAATCTAATTTGGGGTTGGAGGCACATGCTGTATAATAGGACAAATAATGATTAAACAAGTTGATGGTGAGAGTATAGTGCTTATAGGTCTTACAGCTTCTACTCTATACAGTGATATTTGGTAGTTGTATGATGACCCCCTCAGCTATTACACAGTCTCACAGTTCAACAAGAATTAGGATGAGACAGAAAAACAAGACAAAATGTGTTTTTATCAACAGAACACCCTTTAATACCAAAATCTCATGTGGGACAGATATAAGTGCAATGTTCCAGTTGGGAGAGGGGAGAGGGCAAGCCACCACTGCCAGGCCTACGTAGCTGTTGACCTTTTCCTTCCCCTCTACAGATCAGCGCCTGTGGTAAACCTCTGGGACCCTGGAGTTCCACAGAACACCTTTTGGAAACTACTGATTCAGACTGTTAGATGTTTTTTTTTCCGCTGGTAATCCTGTATCTAGACTTGCCTCTTTCAGTCCATTTTGAGGATTGCTGCCAGAATGATCTTCCTCAAATATCAGTTTACTCCCCTGATCAAAAGCCATTTTAAGTCTTTCTTAGTTGTGCATTTAAAATAATCCACAATGTAGCTTCAATATCCCTTGCCAGTGGTATCCTCTGGCCTCTAATGTTATTATTCTGGACTACTTCATGTTGCCTGAACATGCACTGCTTTTCCTAACTCCCCATTTTTCTAATGATGTTCAAACTCAGCAGATTAAAAAATGAACCCATTGTCCTTCCAACCCAAACCAACTCCTCCTGACTTCCCAACACTGTTAATAGCACCCTAATCATGCCAGCTGAAATTCTCCCTCATCATTATAATCTATCCCAAATGCCATCTCTTTTAGGAAGCCGTCCCTCATTCTACGTTAGAATCTCTCCGTTTTCTGAAACTTAGTAACGTTTTATGTCTGTCTAATGTCTTCTAGAACCTAACTCTATTTTATGTATAAACATGAAGTATTTTTATATGGTTTTAATACAATCTAAATTGTCAAAGTATGCAATTACTATATGAATTAAGAGAAGATGATTCTTTGTTTAGGTCAGAATCAAGACTCTATTGTCATTATTGATGCAACCTGTACCCTTCTGCATTTTTAGCTCTTGTAGTCATGCTGATGCTACAAATACATCTGACTACCTTATTATTATGTCTTCTAGAATAATTGTGCTGGGACATTTACATATTGAAGTACAAATTATTTTATTATCATTTATTTTACCTTTATGTTATAGTTAGGGCTTTATTTAAAAAAATTATGTGTGTGGGTAGGTTATATTTCATTCATGATGGCAAGAGGCCTTATAAAATATTTTTTCTAGTGATGTTCAAACAAAGGGGACACCTGGTCTCGGTAAGGTTGAGAACCACTCTAAGTTTACTGTTTTATAAGAGACCAGTCACAGCCTAAATAAGATCATGTTTATGAAATCACCTTGCATAATGCTAGACACAGAGTTAGGGTCCAGAGAATGTTCAGTTCAATTCATAAATCATTTATAAGGATCCTTCAAACCCTTGCTAATCTTAGTATGGCCTGTGGACCAGGAGCATTGGCAATATAGGGGAATGGTTACAAATGCAGAAGCTCACGCCAGACTTGCTGAATCAGAATCTGCGTTTTAACAAGGTTCCTAGGGGATTCTTGTGTACATTAAAGTCTGATAAGCATTGCCCACAGTTTGAAAAGTATCAGTGAAACTTATCATCACTGTCATAGCACATGTTGGGTTAGTGGTGAGTCATCTGTATATAAGTATTTAGAATATATTTTTTATTGTTTGCTGATTTTAAGAGATAGTTGAACAACAAAAACTTTATAACATTTAGTCTTTACTTACCTTGTAAGATAGCCTTTATGACAATGTAATTCAAAAGTCAAAACTCTTCGTTCATTCTTCATTCAAAAAATATTTATTGAATGCCTGTTCTGTGCCATGTATGCAAAATATTGGCGCTACAGTGGTGAACAAGACAGACAGTGCTTTTGCTCTTGTGGAATTTATGGTCAACTGAGGAAGACAGGTCCCCAAAACAAGTAAATTACAAATGAAATAAGTAAAATTAGGCTAAGTGCTATGAAGGAAATAAAGAGTGCTAATATGGAGAATAATGGTTGGGCCGGGTTGGTGAACCCTTCCTCTTTGGGGCCAGTCTTCCTCACCAAAAAAAAAAAAAAAAAAAAAAAAAAAAAAATCTGGCTAAAGACAGAAATTTGGTCATCTTCAGCACATAGATGATGTTTAACGCCATGGGAATGAATGGGATCACCTCAAGAGAAAATATTTTGTGAGAAGGGGGCTCAGGATTGAGCCCTGAGGAATATCTCATTTAGATGGTCAGGTAGAGGAAGAGCTGGCAAGACAAGAGGAAAACCAGCAGTGTGGTGTAACGTAATTCAAGAGAGGAGAGGGTTTTGCTAAGGAGTGGTTAGCCAGCTATGTTGAACGTTGTTGAAACATCAAGTTAAGGTGAGGAGGACAAAAAGTGTGGGTTGGTTTTGGCAACATAAAACTTGCTGGTGACCTTAATAAAAGTGGTTTTTGTGGAGTGGTGGGGATGGAAACCAAATTGAAGTGGTTAAAGCAGGAATGGGAATAGAGGAAGTAGAAACAGTGATACCATTTTTTTCCAGAAGTTTAGCTAGTAGGCGAAGCAGAGAAATAAGTGGGATTGTTGATGGAGAGGAATGTAGATCAAGAGAGTTTGTTTTAATTTTGCAAAGATAAATGACAAGCTATTTTTAGCCTAAGTTTACTGAAAAAAATCAAAGACCAAGATTGAAACAGATCTTGAAATCTGAATTCTCAGGGAAGTTTGATTGCAGAATTAGCTATCACTGAAAATATCTTCTTATTTAGTTGGCACATGACATGTAAATGAATTTTCTCACCGTGAGAATTTTTAAGATATATGGTACCCATTCAGTGGATGGTTGGTATAGATATAACCTGTAAAGACTATAAAAGAATCATGAGAAACTCTTGAAATAGAAACTTTTTTCAAAAGTGGGAACATATTTCTTTAATTACATTTCTAAGGTTTTGGATTTTAGATATTTGAGAATGTTTGTTCATAGATTTTTTTAAAATTAAGGAATAACTTATGCAATGAAGTGCACATATCTTAGTTATATAGCTTGATTAAATTTTACCTGTATACACACTTTCCAAGATATGAAACATTTGCCTCACTCCATAAGGTTCCTTTGCGCCCATTTATAGTTAATATCCCCCCTTAGCCCCAAGTTAAACACTGTTCAGACTTGTGTCGTTATAGATCAATTTTCCTATTCTTGAATTCCATATAAGTGGAATCACACAGTATGTGCTTTTTTCATGTCTGGCTTCTTTTACTCAGCATACTTTTGAGATCCATCCATATTGTTACGTTTATTAGTAGTTCGTTCTATTTTATTGTTGAATGGTATGAATATACCACAGTTTGTTTATTCATTCTACTGTTGATAGACATTTGATTGTATCCAGTGTTTTTCTATACTATGAACATTCTTATGCATATCTTTTGGTGGACATATACATTTATTTCCCTTAGGTAGATATCTAGGACTAGCAATTCTGGGTCATACGGTAGGTGTATATTTACCTTTGATACACACTGCCAAATATTTTTCAAAGTGATTGGACCAGTTTAGCCTCCCACTAGCAATGTTTGAGAGTTCCAGTTCTTCCACATCTTGCCAACACTTGCTATTGTTAGTCGGTCTTTTAAATTTTAGCCGTTCATTTTGGTGTGTAGTGGTATTTCATTGTGGTTTTAATTTGCAGTTTTCCTGATGTTGAGTATTTTTCATGTTTATTGGCCATTTGGATATCCTCTTTCCTGAAGTGCTATAAGTCTTCTGTACTTTAAAAAAATTTTTATTAAAGTCATAATAGTTTATAACATTGTGAAATTTCAGTTGTACATTATTTGTCTGTCACCATGTGTATGTGCCCGTTTACCCCTTATGCCCACTCCTCAACCTGCTTCCCCTCTGGTAACCACTAATCTGTTCTCTTTGTCCATGTGTTTGTTTATCTTCCACATATAAGTAAAGTCATACTGTGTTTGTCTTTCTCTGTCTGGTTTATTTTGCTTAACACAATACCCTCCAGGTCCATCCATGTTGTTGCAAATGGGACGATTTTGTCTTTTTTATAGCTGAGTAGTATTCCATTGTATGTATATACACCACATCTTCTCTATCCATTCATCAGTCGTTGGGCACTTGGGTTGCTTCCACATCTTGCCTATTGTGAATAATGCTGCATTGAACATAGAGGTGCATAAGTCTCTTTGAATTGTTGATTTCATGTTCTTTGGATAGATACCCAGTAGTAGGATAGCTGGGTTGTATGGTATTTCTATTTTTAATTTTTTGAGAAATCTCCATACTGTTTTCCATAGTGGCTACACCAGTTTGCATTCCCACCAGCAGTGGATGAGGGTTCCCTTTTCTCCACATCCCTTCCAACATTTATTTTTTGTCTTGGTGATTACAGCCATTCTAACGGGTATAAGGTGATATCTCAATATGGTTTTGATTTGCGTTTCCCTGATGATTAGTGATGTTGAACATCTTTTCATGTGCCTATTGGCCATCTGTATATCTTCTTTGGGAAAATGTCTGTTCATATCCTCTGCTCATTTTTTGATCGGTTTTTTTTTTTTTTGTCGTTGAGTTGTGTGAGTTCTTTATATATTTTGGAGATTAACCCCTTGTCAGATAGATGATTTACAAATATTTCCCCCAGTTAGTGGGTTTTCTTTTCATTTTATTCCCAATTTCTTTGCCTTGCAGAAGCTCTTTAGTCTAATGAAATCCCATTTGTTTATTTTTTCTTTTGTTTTCCTTGTCCAAGTAGACTTGGTATTCAAAAAGATCCTTCTAAGACTGATGTCAAAGAGTGTACTTGCCTATATTGTCTTCTCGGAGTTTTATGATTTCACATCTTACCTTCAAGTATTTAATCCATTTTGATAATTTTTGTGTATGGTGAAAGATAATGTTCTACTTTCATTCTTTTGCATGTGGCTGTCCAGTTTTCCCAGCACCATTTATTGAAGAGACTCTCCTTTCTCCGTTGTATGTTCTTAGCTCCTTTGTTGAAGACTAGCTGTTCGTAGATGTGTGGTTTTATTTCTGGGCTTTCAGTTATGTTCCATTGATCTGTGTGTCTGTTTTTGTACCAGTACCATGCTGTTTTGATTACAGTAGCTTTGTAGTAAATTTTGAAGTCAGGGATTGTGATTCCTCCAGTTTTGTTCTTTTTTCCCAGGATTGCTTTAGCTATTTGGGGTCTTTTGTTGCCCATATGAATTTTAGGATTCTTTGTTCTATTTCCATGAAAAATGTCATTGGGATTCTGATTGGGTTTGCACTGAATCTTTAAATTGCTTTAGGTAGTATGGACTTTTTAACTATGTTTATTCTTCCAATCCATGTGCGTGGCATGTCTTTCCATTTCTTCATGTCATCATCGATTTCTTTCAATAATGTCTTATAGTTTTCATTGTATAGCTCTTTCACCTCCTTGGTTAAGTTTATTCCTAGATATTTTATTCTTTTTGTCGTGATTGTAAATAGGATTGTATTCTTGAGTTCTCTTTCTGTTAGTTCATTATTAGAGTATAGAAATGCAACTGATTTTTGTAAGTTAATTTTGTACCCTGCAATTTTGCTGTAGTTATTGATTATGTATAATGGTTTTCCAATGGATTCTTTAGGGTTTTCTATATATAAAATCATGTTGTCTGCAAACAGTGAGACTTTCACTTCTTCATTGAAAATTTGGATACCTTTTATTTCTTTTCTTGCGTAATTCCTCTGGCCCAAACCTCCAGTACTGTGTTGAATGAGAGTGGTGAGAGTGGGCACCCTTGTCTTGTTCCTGTTCTCAGAGGAATGGCTTTCAGTTTTTCCCTGTTGAGTATGATGTTTGCTGTGGGTTTGTCATATATGGCCTTTATTATGTTGAGGTATTTTCCTTCTCTACCCATTTTATTGAGAGTTTTTATCATAAATGGATGTTGGATCTTTTCAAATGCTTTCTCTATGTCTATTGAGATGATCATGTGGTTTTTATTCCTCATTTTGTTAATGTGATATATCACATTGATTGATTTGCGGATATTGAACCATCCCTGAATCCCTAGTATAAATCCCACTTGCTCATGGTGTATGATCCTTTCAATGTATTGCTGTATTTTTTTTTAAGTTGGGTTGTAGTTTTTCGTATAGATTGTGTGGGCGTTCAAAAAAATATTTTGGAAAAATGCACTTTGTCAGTTGTGTATTGCAAATATTTTCTCCCAGTCTGTAACTTGCCTATTTATTTTCTTAATCTATTTGATAATAGAATTCTTAATTTTAATGAAGACTAATTTATCAATAGGACATAAGTGTGCTTTATGTTCTATTTAAGAAATCTTTACCTACTCTAAGGCCATGAAAATATTCTTCCATGTTTTCCTCTAGAAATTTGATGGTTTTAATTTTCACAGTTAGGTCTATTACCTACTTCAAATTAATGATTATATTTTTCACCCCCGTTATTTTATAAGAAAAACTAGGCATTTTAAAGTTATAAAATGAAAATCTTACTTGGAATATGTTGGATTCAACCATTTTAGCACAAACTTTTTTTTAAGTAGCAATAATATGAAATGCCCATTCCTCTTTTTCTCTCTACGTGTTCATTTGGTGGCATGTGATATCCATGGTAAAATAGAAATGTATTTATTTTTCTAAAACTTTAGAGTAATTGACCTTTCAAGGAAAATAACACTACATATTGAATTTTCTGTTTTCAACCTGTGCCCCACGGTCTATAATTTCCTTATTAGATATTTAATCTGGGGGTAAAAATGAAATAGTTTTTATATAAAAGGGTAAGTTAGGAAGAACAGGAATGGTAACATGGGCTGCATTTGATCTAGTGTTCTTAGATAAGTAGTGTGATATTTCTTAGCCTTTACCTTAGTCCAAGGAAGAAAGGAAGGGAGTACTTCATGGTTGGAGGGATTACTCTTATTTTAAGGCATGCTCTTTGTTTATATATCTTCCTTTCCCCTCAATCTTAGTCAGTTGAGGTGTTTGAAATCAGTTAGGTCTAAAATCTGTTCTAGTTCTGACCCTCTTCCAAGATCTATAATCTACGTAGGGAAGCACTTGAAAACAGTGCTTCAGGGGCCGGTGCTGTGGCTGAGTGGTTAAGTTCATGCACTCCACTTGGGCAGCCCAGGGTTTTCCCAGTTCGGATCCTGGGCGCAGACCTAGTACAGCTCATCGAGCCAAACTTAGGCGGTGTCCCACAAAGCAGAACCAGAAGGACCTACAACTATGTACTGGGGGGCTATGGGGAGAAGAAGAAAAAAAAAAATAAAACAGTATTTAAATCCTTTGAAACAAATGTGAAACTCAAGAAACAAATCTTGCTTCTCTTCTTAATATGTCACTGACATTGTACCCTTGGACAATCATGTGACTTTATATTTTTTGTCATTCTTTGTGTCTTGAATTTTGTCTGTAGAATGGGGAGAATAATAAATGCCATTGTGCCTGTTTATCTTCCAGAAATGCTATGAGATAATATAAAATCTCATTCACACTACTGAGCTAAGTGCTTGGTGCCATATTTTTGGAAGACCACAAGCAAACAGAACAGGGGAAGAAAACTCTCACCACGGTTAGGGAGCTGAGTGGTAGCATCTGAGTAATAACTTATTGTCTATGTTCCCCGAAAGCTGAACTAAGACCTGAAATGGACATTGCAGGAAATTTGAGTTGAGCTACATTTAAGAAGGAACTTTATTAACCATTGGAGTTTTTCTGAAATGGAAAGGAATAACTTCTATATTATTGGAAGTGTCTAAGCAGAGGCTGTACAACCCAAATAGGGGGATATTGGAGGAAATTCAAGCATCAGGTGGCAGAGGAAGGAGAAGTAAGCTAGTTAGATATCCACTCTAATTCTGATATTCTAATTTCGTTGGTTATAGGGATCGTTTTCATTATGCAGAACTGTTCTTGTGATGACAAGATTCCATAAGTGATTGTAGGTAGAAGTAATAAAGAGAACTGGTAAAGGACGTTTCAGAAATATTAGCTAACACTGTCTGGCATTTATAGTCCCAAGTGTTAATGTTGTGATTGTGAATACATTTTTGTAGTCAGTGACTCAGTTTCCAAAGCTTTTAGTTAAAAAGTAAATGTGGACCTTTTAGATAAGAGAAACTGTTTTTTTAAAAAGAGGCATGGGGCTAGGGGAGTCAGTTTACTGTTAATGAAGATAAAAAGGTATGTCAACATTCAGAGACAGCTTTGTGGCAGCTGTCAGGCACCAGTGCTGCTGGCAGCCGGCAAATTCAGTACAAGATTCTTTCTGAGATTTGACATTTTTCTCTCCTTTAGCACCTACACTTCCTCCTGGGAAAACAGACCAGTGAGTGGAAATCTGATCTCTGAAACTAAGATTAGAATTTTGTTAGCTGATATTCTTAATTGAATGATAATTACTTAACGGTATCAAAATAAAGGTGTTTATAACCATTTGAGTTTAAAATATGGTTACAAATTTCCTTGCTAACGTTAAGTATTTGGTTTAGTACATAGATAATTTATTAGAGCTAAAAGGTAAAAACATTCACGTGAGAACTTTGGTAAAATCTCAATTAACCAGACTCCTGCCATTTCCCAGTTTAAATTTTATTTGTCATCTATCACCTTTCATTTTGTAGCACATGAAATGCTAGAGTCTCTGAGAAAAATCTTAGTATCTTAACAAAAATTCTAACTAGTGAAATTTTTTAAAATGGTGTCTTTGTCTATGAAAAGAGAATCTGAAGACATGAGAACAAGTTTGAAACTGGCGTCTCTCAGTAAGCATGTGATGAAGGCTTG
Organism: Equus asinus; assembly: GCF_041296235.1. Taxonomy (NCBI): domain Eukaryota; kingdom Metazoa; phylum Chordata; class Mammalia; order Perissodactyla; family Equidae; genus Equus; species Equus asinus. The sequence goes on along the minus strand of NC_091802.1, from coordinate 39,645,700 downwards.
TTTTGAATACTGGTAGAAAACAATTTGAGATTGCTAGTAAAGCTTTGAGAAAGCTACAAAGCTTGGAAAGCTACAAAAGAAATAACTTTTAACTTTACAGTCCACTATATTTATCAGCTGTCTCAGTAACATAATAATTATAAATTTTACAAGATTTGTTATTTAACAGGGAAGGTGTCAATAGAAAACACTAATGATTTAATTAAACCTAAAACATATCAGGAAATTGGTTATTTAGTTGTGGGAAGGGCAGGAGGGAAAATGATATGAAAAAAGTATTAGAGTTTTCTGCTAGATTATAATTTTGGTTTTTAAATGAGATAATAAAAATGGTTTTATCTAATGATATCAAAAAATCCTAATGTAAACATAATGCTAAGTATGTATTTGTACACATACATATAAGTACATTTTAAAATATCTGTATTTTTGGCATCATGTGGTATTTGTTTTTACCCTCTGAAAAGTCACATTAATTTTTCAGTCAGTGAAATTTGTAAAATGCTGTGTATGAAAGATGCTGTCTAGATGCTTTATATCTTTGATTACTGCATTAAGGGAAACCTGAACTTTTTCCTAAAATTCCAATTGCAGGAGTTTGGGAAATATTGATAGAAGATGGTCATTGTTAAGCTGTTTCTTGGTATAATATCTTTAAAATTTTGATTGATATTCATTTTTTATACGTGGTTTGATTTATTTCTTTCTTCCTGATCCAGAGTTTTAATGTTTGTTTTAAGTAAGTAGCTTTACAGTGGTATCCCAGACAACAGCGAGATATTCTAAAACCTAAATCAGTGCTATTCAGTAGAACTTTCTGCAATGATGGAAGTGTCCTTTATCTGTGTTGTCCAATAGAGCCACATGTTCTGTTCAGCACTAGAAATGTGGCTGGTGCAACTGAGAAACTAAATTTTTTATTTTAAACTTTTAAATTTAAACTTAAATCACCATGTGTGGCTGGTGGCTACTGTATTGGACAGTACAGTATTAGTATTAGTGATAGATCTAGAACAGGACTTGGCAAACTTTTTCTGTAAATGACCAGATAGTGAATGTTTTAGGCTTTGCAAGTCATACGGTCTGTTTCGACTGCTCATCTCTGCTGTTGGAGTACGAAAGCAGCCATAGACAGTGCAGAAATGAATGGGTTAGGCTGTGTTCCAATAAAACTTTATTTATGGACACTGAAATTTGAATTTCATATACTTTTCAAGTGGCAAAAAACAGTATTCTTCTGATTTTTTTCAATGATTTAAAAATGTAAAAACCATTCTTAGTTCACATGCCAAACAAAAACAGGTGGTAAGCCATAGTTTGCAGAACCTTGATCTGGAGTGTTCAAAAGTAGTATCAATGATAGAGATGTAAAAATTCATGTGTTCATTCAACAAATATTTATTGAGTGTCCATCACGAGTGGGTACTATTTTGGATGCTGAAGATATAGCAAAATAGCAATAAAAAATGCAGACAACATCCCTGTTCTCACGGAGCTTACATATGGGGAGACAGATAAAAAAAAGGACAAATATATATCAGGTGGTGACAATGAAGAAATTTTATGAAGAAAAATAAAGCAAGGTAAGAGAAAAGAAACTGACAGTGGAGGATGACATTTTATATAGGGTAGTTAGGTAAAGCTTGTTTGGGAAGGTGACTTTTGAACACACACCTGAATGAAGAAAGGAAGTGGGCCAGGTGGCTATCGTGGGGAAGAGCATTCTGGTCAAAGGGAAGGGTAAATGCAAAGACTCTGAGGCAGGAGCATGCTTTACCTGTTCAGGTGACAGGAGAGATGTAGAAAATTGGCAAGATTCATGTTTCAACAAAATTAACCAGCTTTGGAATTCTTCCATCATTTGCATCAGATAGGTATAAACATCAGTACAGGAAACTTTATTTCTATCAAAAGCAATATAGGGACCCTTCCTTCTTAGCTTTCCAGAACATTCTTTTGAATATTTTAAAGCTATATTGAGTGCCAACACATTAAAAAGACCCCCGTAGACCCCATCAAATGGAAACTTTCTGAGGGTTTTTTTGGACTGAAGTATAAGAAATTACAAAATAGCCCATTAAAAACGTAAAAGTTTTTGCTGCACTTAGAAATACTTAAAAGTTTTCTGGTCTTCAGTTGGGAATTCCTTCACTATATATCCACTACTGCACTTCATGTTTTTATAAAGATCTTTAAATTCAGGGTGGAAAAATGTACTTCAATCTATTTTGTCCTTGTGTTTTAAATATTTTTTAGTATCTAAGAAGAACATCCATGTAGCCTGATTGTAGATGGGTTTAATGTCTCCTTTAAGTTCTGAATACTAAGATAATCAGAATCTACTTTTTCTCTTAGAAACTGTGCTCAGTTACTTCTGGTGTTATTTACAGCACACAAAGCCCACTTGAAAAAGTATTGAGAACTATTTAAATGTCATTGTCAGAGGGTTTAAAAGGTTCAGGGGACCTTTTTTATTTAGGTTATCAAATCAAAAGTCATCGTGCTCTATAGTAACTAAATGATGTTTTCACATGAAGATTGCTTATGTGAAACCTTTGAGCTAGTTTTCTTTCTTTTTTTTCCTGTTAAGAATCCCTTTAGTGTGCATTTAGAAGTTTCACAGTTAGCTTTTTTTCTTTAACTTTTTTTTTAAAAAAAAAAAAACATCAAACTTACAGAAAAGTTGCAATACAGGACAAAATACTATTTTTTCCGGAAATTTTGAGAGTAAGTTGCTGACGTGATACCCTGTCACCCTTGAATACTTCTGTGTGTATGTTCTACCTTCTACATAACCAGGAAAAACCATCAAAATCAGGAAATTAACAGTGATACATTACTACCATTTAATCCTCAGACCCCATTCAGATTTCTCCAGCTGTTTCTATAATGTCCTTTACAGCAAGAAGATTCAGCTCAGAACCACACATTGTATTTAGTTCTCACATCTCTTCACTCTCCTTCAGTCTGGAACAGTTCCTCAGTCTTTCATGACCTTGACACTTTTGAGGATTACAAGCCAGTTATTTTGTAAACTATCCCTCAATTAGAGTTTGTTTTTTCATGGTTAGGTTCACGTTATGCATATTTGGCAGGAATATCACATAAGTGATGCTGTGTTCTTTTCATTATCAGGTGGCATGTAATTTTTGTTTGTCCTGTTACTGATGATGATCACTTTGCTCAAAGTGGTGTCTACCAGGTTTTCCACTATATAGTTCTTTTTATCTTTGTAATAGTAAATATTTTGGGGAGAAGCACTTTGAAACTATATAAATATTCTGTTCATCATCAGAGTTTCAATTTATTCACTTACTTATTAATGTCAATATGGACTCATGAAGTTCTGTTTTCTTCAGTGGGTTATAATCCAAAACTATCATTATTATTTTGATGCTTCCTTGTCCCAGATTTGGCCAGTGGAAACCCCTTCAAAATAATTTCTATATCCTTTTAACGTATCCTCTTCATTCTGAGTACTTCCTTGCTTTCTGTCACAAAATGTTCCATACTCGTCTTGTACTTTCCCTGCCTCAATCCTGGAATTAGCCGTTTCTCCAAGGAGTCTGGTTCTTTTAAGTGGAGAATGATATTTAGGAGTTAATATCTGGATACTAGAAGCTGTTGTAGTGTCACTGCTCCTAGATGCTCTCAGTGACAGGACTAGAGACTATATGTATGTATATCATACATAGACATATACACACATTTACACCTATATTTTATATCTATTTATATGTAGTAGAAGCCATGTGTTCATGCCAGTATCTCCATTTCCAATACAGTACCACAGATTTCCATATATGTAACTCCCTTCTCTGACAGAAAAAACTGGCCTTCATTGTCCTTATTATATTTTTCTTATTTGATCAGTCCTCCTTTGTATAACCTAGTCATCCATTGCCACTGCCAGCTTCTCCTCAGTGCAAATGCTCTCCTTGCCTCGTTTGGGTTCTGACATCCTTTACCATGGCCACTGTTCTGTGTGGACGCTTCTCAACTGCTTGGGCTCTGATATACTCATACAAGGCTGCCCCTAATATATTGGTGCCCTCTTCACCCCACTCAAGTTCTGACACTTTGCGCTGGACCAGTGCCATGCATAGAAGCTCTCCTCACTATATTTGGGCTCTGTGGTGCTGCCCCCGCCCCCCTGTCCCCATGTGGGTGCCTCGCTTACCCTGTTTAGGCTCTGAAACCCACACCAGACCACCTTCATGCATAGGTGTCCTCTTCACTATGCTCAGGCTTTGACTCCTCATGCTAGGCCGTCCTTTAGCGTGGATACCTTCTTCATCCATCTCAGACTCCAGCATTCCAAGTCAGGCAATTCTCCTGCCTGAATGCCCTTCTTACCCTGCTCGGGCTCTGATTTCCCATGCTGTCGGCCCTCCATGTAGAATCCCTCCTCACCTCATTCAGGCTTCCCACGCCACACAGGCACTCTCTTCATGCTGGTTGGTCTTAGCAGCCTGCCCTGGGCTGCCCCTACTCCCTGCATGGACATTCTTCTCTCATCTTGCATTTTGACACCCCATACTTGGTTACCCCTTTGCTTATTTGTAAAATATGTGTATTTTCCCTGACTTTATGCTTTTCTGCTAACATCTAATGGGTGATGTGTTAAATTTTTAAAATGAGGACAGGATATAAGTACATTGACTGTGTTTTTTAAACAAAAATTGGAATATGACCAGATTATAGTATAGAATATTTGAAGTCAGTACTGTCCTGAACGGTTTTGGGCATATGATCACCATTAAAATAAAGAACAAAGGAGAGTTTAAATTTCTAATAATGGAGGAGTACCTCCTATGGAACCAAACTTCCAACAGCTAACAATTACAGATTCTGGACAAAATATGAAAGAAATATGTTATCTGAAAGCATTGGAAAGTGACCAAAACCAACCTGTTTTTATGGCTTTTTTGCCCAAGGGCAGGCCCCAGTTTTAGACTCAGGGTGACCAAAACTTGGGTAGTAAATCCATAGTTTTACTGGCTTAAAAAAACGTAGCAACTACAGCAGCTGGTAAGTAAGTGGAGAAATCTTGGAATGGAGAATACTGAGAAGGCTTTTTTGTGTATAAATTCTCTGGCTGATCCAAATCTCTAGCCGATCCTTGAACTATGCATATCTGGGTCACAGTCTGAGCAGCCCATCTAAGGCTAAAATAACTGAATAGAGATTTATGATTCTACAAGGATGACCAACTTGTCCCAATTTCCCTGAGACTGTGAAAGTTCTGTCATCTGGGAAAACCCTCAATCCCAGGCATGCTAGGACATTTGGTTACCCTAGGCTGCTGCCCACCACAAGTGAGACAGAACTTGAGTTTGAGTCCAGACAAGTTAAATACATGCTTTAAAAGTAAAATAAACAGGGGGCTGGCCCTGTGGCTGAGTGGTTAATTTCATGGGCTCCGCTTTGGCAGCCCAAGGTTTCGCTGGTTCTAAACCTGGGCGCAGACATGGCACCGCTCATCAAGCCATGCTGAGGCGGTGTACCACATGCCACAACTAGAAGGACCCACAACTAAGAATACACACTATGTACTGGGGGGGCTTTGGGGAGAAAAAGGAAAAATAAAATGTTTTTTAAAAAAGTGAAATAAACAGAGAAAAATTCCTATACTCTTCAGAGGAATATAACAGAACCCAGAAATCCTGTAACATATCTTTACATTGTCCAGGGTACAAACCAAAGTTATTAGGTCATATGAAGAAGCAGGAAGATGTGACCCATACACAAGAGAAAAGGAGTCAATGGTGACAGACTGCAAAATAATATAGATATTGAAACTGGGAGACAAGGATCTTAAACAGCTATAATAATTGCACTCAAAGATGTAAAGGAAAATATACTTGTAATGAATTAATGAATAGGAAATCTCAGCAAGAGAAACTATAAAAAAAGAACACATTGGAAATTCTAGAACTAAAAATTACAATATCTGAAATAGATAACTCATTAGACAGGCCTAACATAAAATTAAGATGACAGAAGAAGGAGTAAGTGGACTTGAAGGTATATCAGTGAAAGTATTCAGTCTGATTAACAGAAAAAAACATTGTGGGAAGAAAGAACAGAGTCTCAGGGAACTTTGGGAAAATATGAAAAAGTCTAACATACGTATAATTCAAGTCCTAGAAGGAAAGGACCAAGAGAATGGAGGAGAAAAAGTATTTGAAGAAATAATGGCTCAAGTTTGCTGAAAAACATAATTTTACAGATAAGTTTAGTGAAGCCAAGTGGGATAAATTCAAATAAAATCACACCTAGGCATATCAGAGTCAAACTGCTGAAAACCAAAGGTAAAGAGAAAATTTTGAAAGCACTTAGAGAAAAAGAATACATTGTGTATAGGAAAACAACAATACAAAAATCACTGATGTCTTATCAGAAACAATAGAGGCTAAAAGATAGTGGAATGCCGTCTTTAAAGTTCTGGAACAAACTATCAACCCAGAATTCAGTATCAAGTAAAAATATTCTTTAAAATTGAAGGCAAAATAAAGATATTTCCAAGTAAATGAAAACTAAGAAAAGTTGTCACTCACACAGTTGCACTACTGGAAATACCAAAGGAGGCTCTTTAGACTGAAGATGATACCAGATGGGAACTCAGATCTTCATGAAAAAATGAAAATCACAAATGTTAAGCATGTGGGTAAATACAAAGTACTAGTTTTTTCCTCTTCATCTCTTTAAATTACAATTGCTACATAGATAATTCCTGTTATTCTCCTTGAGGCATTTTTTTAGGGAGGATGTAGAGAAGGAATAGTCTTGCTGGGAAGAGGGAATCTGCTACTAAGGCTTCCAAAATGGTATCCTTATTAAACTCAGAATGCTCAACTCTGAAAAACTTTACTCTAAGTTGCTAATATTTGTAATCCTTTTCTTTTCAGATATCAAACCAGATGTGGAACTAAAAAGCACTCAGGAGCAATCTGTGGCCACAGGTAATATCATGTCTTTCCTCTCTAGAAATACACCTTTAACTGAAATTACCAAGACAGAGAAATATTCTGATTGCAGTAAAAATGCTATCGAGATACTTTGGGGGGAAAAATGTGGTTGTGTCTTCCTGATAAAAAAAATCACTCATCCATTTAGAGCATATAAGTTCTTTGGCATCATAGGGCCAAACCACACCCCACCTAATGTTAATCACTTTTTTTTTTCCTTAAAAAAATTTTTCAACTGATTGGTTTTGAACAAAGATAGTTTTTGTTGAATAATGTAGAGGCTTGTATTTGAATGACTTGTGCTTTTCATCGTAGAACATAGTTAGCAACCTTTTTTTATAAAGAGCCAGATAGTAAATATTTTAGACTTTTTGGACCACATAGGGTCTCTGTTGCATATTCCTCTTTATATTTTTTACAAACCTTTAAAAAAGTAAAAACCATTCCTACCTCCTGGGTTCATACAAAAGCAAGCCATGGCTAGATCTGGCCCTTGGGCCATAGTTTGGCGACCTCTGCTCCAGGATAAACTATAAACATTTAAAATTATTTCCTAAAAATAACTTCCATATTTTCTCCATTGATTAACTCACTTTGAATCAAAGCTTGTGCTATATTACAAAATTTACCACTTGTGCCTTTTTGTGTTATTGTGAGTTATAACCTTATATATATGTGTTTTTTTTAGAGTGAATTTCTTTTTTAAGATTGGCCCCGAGCTAACATCTGTTGCCAATCTTCCTCTTTTTTTTCTTCTCCCCAAAGCCCCCCAGTACATAGTGGTATATCCTAGTCGTAGGTTCTTCTAGTTCGTCTATGTGGGGTGCCACCTGAGATGGCTTGATGAGTGGTGCTAGGTCTGCGCCAGAATCTGAACCAGTGCACTCCGGGCTACCAAAGCAGAACACGTGGACTTAGCCACTCAGCCAGGGGCCAGCCCCTAACCTTATATTTTAATTTAAACTAAATTTAAACTAATTTTAACTGTACTTCATATTAGTTGTTCAGGTGTGCACTTTATGTTAGTCATTTCAGGCTTGAGAAAAGAGAACCACTGTTTAGAACAGTGTCTTAGGGTTCATAGAGTATATGTTACAATATGCAGGAATTAGAAACTTTACCTATTTATAAATCAAAACATGAGTTCATGATGACCACATTTTCAGAACCTCTTAGTCATGGATTTTATGAAATGTTTCCATTTTACTGCTGAATTCCAGTAAAAGTCCTGCAACATGTGTTTGGCAGCTGAAAGGAATGCCACTGCAGAGTTTACAGTCACCTCTGCTGCTTCAGCCCAGCTTAAACACCACGGAATTCAGTGTCTTTGACTATTTGTTGCATGTAATAGGTTCTCTGAATATTGAGAAGGAGTTTGATAGAAAGTGGGTAACTTTTCAGTTCATTTCTTCTGTTAGCATCTTTTGTTGAGCTACCATTCTTACATGTGAAATAATTCCAGCTACATTGTTTCTTTTTTCTTACTTCTAATATTATCAATATTTATTGTGCAAAATTATATTTCCATTAAATTTGATTTTAACAAGTTTGCTGTTTATTTAAGCATGCTTTTATTATGTCTGCTCTCTTTCACTAACGAACTCCCATAACACTTTGTATTTCCCTTAATTTCTTACGTTATAGATATATAATCTCTCTGCATTATAGACTTCTGTTATCTCTTGTTTAAGTCTTGCATTATAGTTACGGGCTTGTCTAATCTACAACTGCAAAGTATAAACTCCTTGAGGATAGGAATTATGCCTTATTCATCTTACCTACAGCCTTGTCAGCATTTAGTAAATGTTTGAAGAAATAAAGGATCTTGGGGGCCAATATGTTTTCCTCAGAATCACATTTATAATGTGAACAGACAGGGAAAGTAGGATTTGGTATACAGAAGCTCATATGCTTCCTCTCAGGAAAGCGTCTTTCCCAAATTGGATTATGCCAGTATTTTCAGGCTTACTATTTCTCATCACCATATATTAATACTTCTTGGTCATCAATAGCAATAGCATCCTGCTGAATATTGAGACATACCAAAGGAGAGAGAATGTCTGTCTAGAAGGAACTTGAATTCATTTTAACTCAGATGAAGGAAATATTTGAGAAAATCTTGTCTAATGGAAAGGTACATCAACCCTGGACATGTATTTCTAAACCTCAAGAGTTTTCATATATATCCCACTTGGAGTATATGTGAAAGAGATACTGTCTATCATGAGATTGTATGAAGCTGAAATGGGAGTCTACTTATTACATGTTTATAAAAACCCTTTAAAGTTGACTGCATAGTTAAAATTCTTTTTATCTCCCAGAAGGTCCAGTGATTTTGAATGACTACAATTTAACCAAACCTCATGAAACAGAAAATGTGGATAGTGCAGAAGGCCCGACAAATGAAGATGAAGATATAGGAGGTGAGCCATAGTGTACAGACTAGAAACTAATGGTTATAGATGTGGTCGAGGCTTAATATGAAGAAGAAATCTGGAACTCTCCAAGGAAAACTTGCATTTGTGGGTTAATTTGGGAGTAATTCAGTTTTGTTCATTTTACAAATATTTACATTTAATAATTTGCTATAGAATATCAGCAAATTTTGAGAATTTAAGGTGCTTATTCAGTGTTCAAGTTATACTAACTTCATTTTTAAAATAACATTTATTTTACTCTTTTGTATTATAAAAGTAATGCGCGTTCATTGTAGAAAGTTTGTCCGGGGTGTTTTGTAACACCAAGAACCAATTCTCCAATTCTCCAGACACCAACTGGGCATCCAGCAATCCAAACTCTCATACTAACTTCTAGAGTTAATGCTTGGTCTCACAAGACTGCCCTCACTTCAGACACCAGTTGAAAGTACCAGGTCCCAGGTTACCTGCACGTCTGTCTAACTTGGCTACAAATTCAGGGTTTTGCACAACCTCCCCTCAGATTCAATAATTTGCCAGAATGACTCACAGAACTTAGGAAAGCGCTTTTCTTGCCATTAGTGATTTGTTATAACAGACACAACTCAGGAAGAGCCAAATGGAAGAGATGCGTAGGGCAAGACATGAGGTGGGAGAGCCTGGAGCTTCCATGGCTTCTCTGGGCACACTACCCTTCCAGCACCTCTGTGTGCTCACCAACCCAGAAGCTCTCTGTATCTTATTGTTCAGGAGTTTTCGTAGAGCTCAATCTGCAGTCCCTTCTCCCTTTCCTGGAGGTTGGTGGATGAGGCTGAAAGTTCCAATCCTCTAATCACTTGGTCTTTCTGATGACTAACCCACACTGAAGCTATCAAGGCGCCCCATCCTAAGTCACCTCAGTAGCATAGACTCAAGTGTGATTGAAAAGGGCTTGTTATGAATAACAAGACACTCCTATCACTCAGCAAATTCCAAGGGTTTTAGGAACTCTGTGTCTAGAATCTGGGACAAAACCCAAATATTATTTTTTGCATTGTACCACAGGCTACCCCCTGGTCTTTGACCACAAATCCCTTATAGCAAAAGGACCATAAAAGTCAAGAGATACTGGCACATTAGTAGGGTCCATTCAGTCATTAATGATTAGTCCAGTCCATTATATCATATGAAAATGTCTCCCAAGGTAAAGGCCACTCAGGTTTGCAGACTTCCATTTGATCTTGTCAGGTTCCAAAAGCAAGAGTGGTCTCAGCAATATATGCCTTCACCTTTTTGGTCATGTGGTATAATTGAGCTAAGAGACAATATTATTCTCTTACTCTGAGCCTCTCTTGAGATTTTAATATAATATTGGACTTCCTTCATTACATAAACCATTGCTTCATTCCTTTATCCTCAGCTACATTCTTCAATCTTTCCGTTTATACCTGAACTTTTCCACTTTTGGAAGGAACATTAGGTTTAGCCACTGTACTGCAGCAGCAGTACTAGTCTAACAAGTGCCTCCCCCTCAGTCCTATTCATATAGGGTAAAGTTACTTAGGTGCAGAACTAGAGGGCTGTTTTTACCACTAGGCAACATAGCTGCATTCACTGCTAACTTCAGTTTTGCCAAATGGAGTGAAGGCACAACCTGCCCTATCAGGCCTTTAGGAATTCTGACATAAAGATTTAAAGCTATAGTTACAGTTTCTTGCCTAGGAATCATCCCTGTTTCCAGCACTTGTAGTTGCAGCCCTGGTCCTGTGACCACTGCATCAAGTAGGAAAGAGAAAGTTGAAGTGATGTGGGGAAGAAAAAGAAAGTATAGTCATCGTACCAGTGTCCTCTCCCCTTGGGAAAAATTTCACAGTCATACTAGCATCCTCCTCCATCCCCTCTTCCCCAGATCCACCAGAAAAACAGAGGAATTTATTTAGTGAGGACACTCCCTTAGCCCCTCTCGTGGTGAGTGTGAGCACACACTCTTGAAGACATGTAAACCAACCCTTCATGCCCACGTCTCTCCCTGTCTTAAACAACCAGTGTTTCAGTTGCCTATTCCAGTTCTCGATGAAACTATTATTCTAAGGAAGGTATCTCTCTGCCCATTGTTTGACATTATGGGCTGTAAAGCATGTTCCTTGGCCTGAAGAAATGTGACTTGGTGGTCCAAATTGGTGCAATATCTTCTGTTCTGGTTGTTTTATAGTACTCTGACCATTTGCGTCAACCATCAGGTAAGCAAAGCCTAATCCAGAGTCAATGTCTATCCTATCAAAACCCATTTGTAGCCCCTCTGGAGCTACTGGCATTGGTTCAGTGTAATCCACTTGCCGCTTAGGTGTGGAACCTTCCCCTGAGGAATTTTCCCCATAGCCACCTGCAGCTTCTGTCTTTCTTGCTGACAGACAGAAAAGTTCTTGTTGGCACTTTGAGCCTCAGAACGTGCAAAAAGAATATGTCCAGATTGAGCCCTTTGCCTTACTGCGGTCCCTAAATGTCTACTCATTTCATGGACCCATGTGGCCACCTCAAGTGAGTATACCATGATATCCACTTTTTGGTTCCAATCACCTTCCAAACCTGGGCATCAACATGTCCTACTTTAATGCAGCCCTCAAATTCCCGTAGTGATTTCCATAGGACCATGCCGCATTTGGGCATCCCCTTAATAGATCAAGTTTCCATTGCCTTTCTGCCTACATGGCCAGGCCATTGGCCATCATCCGTGAGTCAGGTAAAAACCAAAATATAGAGGCTTTTATCATTGTTCAGTTCTTCTATCACTGATAGGAAAACAGCATGTAATTCATCCTACCAAGCTGATTTGTTTTTACCTTCTTCAATCAGAAGGGTGATTTTCCAAACAGGGTATTGTCCATGTATCTTAGAACTGCCATCCATAACCCAAGCACCTCTTTGTTGGTCTATCAAGAGCTGTTTATAGGGCACTGTCCAAGTAATGATAGAATCCGGCAGCTCTTCACACAGTTCCAAAGTCAGTCCTAGGAGAGAAGAGGCTCCCTGCTTGTCTGTATCTCCTACTTGCATTCCCCAGGTAGCATAATCCTCTATAAACTATTTCTACTTTATTATGGAATTCTTCTGGGCATTGCCCTCCCCGTTAGAGCATTTCTCTGACACCGCCTAAGACATCATGAGTATTTCAGATATTAAGATTGTTTTTTGTCCTGCAATCATAGGGGCAGTTCCAATTAATGTCCGATAGCAGACTAATAATTGCCCCTGAAATGGAAATTCTCTATTCCATAGTCCCAATAGTCATCGCTGGGAAGCACTCACAGGCTTGCCGTAAGACCCAGTCTACACTCCACATAGCGCTATTGCACAGAATTTGTCTGTACCAGCACTCCAGCTTCTCTTCTACCCTGTGTGGACTTGGGCAATCTTATCCACTCCCATTCAGCATATCCGATTAATATTGCTTGAAGGACCAATTTACATGCCTTCTGTTTTACAGAAAGTTTCCCAGTCGGACACAATGTCCGTCCACGTAATATGTTCATGTAAAAGAAACTCAACCACTTCACACATACCAGTTTTCCTCCAGATTTTCACCTTAATCTGTCAACCCTTACATTCATAACTGTAACCTCCATTAGAACTTCATCAACAGGTTTTGATTTAATAGAACTAGGTAGAAGTGTTCCCCAGTCAGACATAATATCCATTCCCACAAAATATTCAGGTAAAGGAGATGCAACTTTTTCACATAAAGTCTGTTTAAACATTCCAATTTTCACCCAAACTTCTACCATAATCCTATCAACCCCTATATTTCTATACTCTCTCAGTCTAATGGAAGCCCCTTTATGGCTTTACTAACAAGTTTTGGTACCATAGTGCATGAGGCACTCATGTCAGGGAGTCTCAGAAACTTTTCTTCTCCACCCCCTGACCATTTTACCCCTTCATGTGCAAAAGGCTTTGGGTCATGAGTGAGAAGCTGAGCCAAGGGACTGTGGCCCTTTTGTCATGACAAAGATTAATCTGCCTATTGTCCTAGGCGATTTCAGATTGTAATCTTTGCCTTCTGGCTTTTTAAATTCCTCCAAATGGAGTGAATAGAGTGGACTTGTTTGGGGCCCTTTAAGGTAGGAGAATCAGCAGCAGGTCCCTTGGGTCCACCCAACCTTCCATAGTGCTGTATTAAGACCTTTGTTTCAAGCCCATCAATGTCCATTTTATTTATCCCATTTCTTAATAACCATCTAAAGATTTTCACCCTGCTGAGACAAATCTCTTGACTCTCCCCTTTCTTTTTCTTCTTTGCTTTAGCCCTATCAATATTTCCTTTATTCATCTTATTTCTTTTTCTTTGTTTCTTTTTTTATTTTTTTTGCTGAGGAAGATTCACCCTGAGCTAACATCTGCTGCCAATCTTCCTCCTTTTTGTTTTTTTGTATGTGAGCTGCTGCCACTGCATGGCTGCTAACAGACAAGTGGTGTAGGTCTGCGCCCAAGAACCAAACTTGGGCCACAGAAGCAGAACGCGCAGAACTCAACTACTAGGCCACCGGGGCTGGCCCTATTCATCTTATTTCTTAATAACCATTTACAGTTTTCCACCTTGCTGGAATAAGTCCCTTGACTCATCCTTCTGCCTCTTCTTGTTTTCTTGTTCATTAACCTAATGTTTTTATTATCATGTGAAGACCCAATAGGGGAAGCTGAGACCGCAGATTCAATAAGGCTTCTAGCACTGTTGCTTGATCTTGCAGCAGTAACGGTACATGGGATGCCCACGCAAAAGGGGCCTCTGTTCTAACCATGTTTTCTTAGATTCCATATTTGTCTCTTTGGCATCTGTTCATCACAGGACCAATTATATTAACTATATTTTCTTATTTTCTGAATTTTTGATGCTTTGACATTTGAGGGCCTTACAGACCCAAGGAAAGACTGCCCCTCTCAGGGATAGCCAGTTCTTAGAGATAGTAAAGGGCTTGGCCAGGACCATGCTTTTCATATGCAAATTAACCAGTCCAGACTCTATACCCATTAGCCATCTCATTAACTAACTCTCATACTCTAAACTAGTATTTCCCCTTCTTGAATTCACCCAGGGCCAAGTACCAGACAACTAGAGACCACTCTTATGTCCCAAAGCCTGCTGGGATTATTCAAACCAGCCAATCCTAAACTGTTTATCCTTCCTGCTTTGCCTTTTCTCGGAAACTCCAATAAAGACTCTGGCCTAAGATTTTTCTTCACTCTTCTTTTCTGCCTCCTGACTGACACTGGTGCTTTCCCCAGTGGCCCTGTGTAGCATGTGGTGACCCCTCTCTATGGGGCTTGTGAATATAATAAAGTACTTCTTTCCAAGCCCCATTCTCATCTCTTCCAGTGGCTGCACCAACTTTACCATACCACGTCCAGCATGTACATTCTTAGAACACCCCCTTAAGTCATAGCATTTACCATGAGCTAGATAACAGGCATATTCTGTGGGTGAATATCTCGGTTTTTATAAAGCCAGTCCCATATGGTTGACCTACAAAGCATATCAGTTACTCCATCTAGAGTGTTCCATTGGCATTTATAGAGGGAATGGACAGTCTTCTTTTTCCGGGTAAATAAACCTTACAGTGGTTTATTACAGTCCACCAGCCTGGCTCTTCTCTCAGGAAAAACCTGCTGTAGTCTGGATCATGTGTAACTATCTGTGATTGTTCCATATGAGGCGTGGGTCCTGTGTCAACCCAAACATGCTCTTCCGTTCTGTAGCATTCAAAACCAAAGACACTGCCCCTAAATTAGTCACCCTCATGATCCATATTAATAAAGGTTCTCAGGAAGCTGATGATACTAATTCATAAAATAAGACAGCTCTTCCACACTATACCACCTGGTTTCATGGTTTTGCCCTCCCCCCCAACATGAACTACCTTTTGGTGAGCAGAGATCTTGGAGGTACTCTCTCCAGCATAATTTTTCCTTTTAGGGGAAGCTTTGATCCTAATATCTAAAGCTAAAACCAACCAAAATCTGAAACTGGTCCATCATCAAGGTCTGATCCAGAACTCTCTTTTCATTTCATTTTAGCTATTACAGATAACAGTAACCAAGAGATTGTACATTTCACTTTTTTATTAGTTTGCATTTCCTTATGCATCCAGTGAACCAGCTCCCCAGGGATTGGATCCATCACTTTAGTAACTGATCGCAGACAGCTCCTGCTCCATGGTCAGGAATCAGAGGTTCCTCATTTCCTGTTCTTTCTTCCTTTCTCATTCCAAACCACATGTTTCTATGAGCCAGGACTATTCTAGCAAGTCCCACTCATGATACCAATTCTGTGGTGTTTTCCAACACCAGCAACCAATTCTCTACATACCGACTCACCACCAATTCAATTCTGATACTAACTCCTAGAGTTAGTGCAGAATCCACTGGTTAAGGGCTCAGTCCCACAAGACTAACGTCACTTCAGACACCAGTTGAAAGTACCAGGTCCCCAGGTTACCTGCACTTTAGCCCAGCTTGGCCACTTAGGGGTTTCCCAGAAATCCCCCTCAGGTTTGATAGTTTGCTAGTATGATTCACATAACTTAGGAAAGTGCTTTACTTACTATTGCCGGTTTATTATAAAGGATAATATTCAGGGAAAGCCAAATGGAATCGATGCATGGGACAAGGTCTGGGGTTGGAAGGCATGGAGCTTCCATGCCTTCTCTGGGCACACTACCCTTCTAGCACCTCCATGTGTTCACCGGAAGCTCTCTGAATCTCATTGTTCAAGAGTTTTTAAAGAGCTCAATCTGCAATCCCCTCTCCCCTTCCTGGAGGTTGGTGGATGGGGCTGAAAGTTCCAATTCTCTAATCACTTGGTCTTTCTGGTGACCAACCCATACTGAGGCTATCAAGGGGTATCACTCTAAGTCACCTCAGTAGCATAAACTCAGGTGTGATTGAAAAGGGCTTGTTATGAATAACAAAAAAACACTCAGCAAACTCCAAGGATTTTAGGAACTCTGTATAGGGAATTGGAGATAAAGACCAAATATGTTTTTGTGTTTCATCACAGTTTGGAAAGTTCATAGAAGTAGAAAGAAAACAGAAAAACCCACCTCTATCCTGTTACTCAAAGATAGTCTGTATTAGCATTATGGAATACTTCTAGGCTTTTTTGGTGAATTTTGAGTACTATATTTATATTAACATTGCACACATTTTATGCTAATATTTATGTTGATAAATCTGATCACTGTTGCTTTATGAATGTCACTCAGATCTCATCTTAGGTGTCATTCCTTCAGAGAGATTTTCCCTGACAACCCAGTCACTATTTTAACACATTACCCTATTTTAATTCTCTGCATGGCACTCACCACAGATAATTTGGGAGTTTTATTTGTTTATTCTCTCTCTCCCTCCACCCTTCTTGAGCCAGGAGCTTGGGCTGTCTTTTTCACTGCTAGGTATTTGTAGCACCTAGAACAATACTTGGCCCATAGTAGGTGTGCAATAAATGTTTGCTGAGTAAGTGACTCAATGAATGCCTTAGATTAATTATATGTGTATATATATGTGCTTCTTAAAGAAAGAAAAGAAAAAGAAAAGAATTGTTTCTTGGGATCTTTTCTTTTCTAAGAGACCAAGAAATAGAGTTCTAAAACTTCAGAGAATCAAATCACAGCTTCAACTAACATTCCAGCTCTGCCTAGCTGTACATTAATTTGTACCAGTTCTTAACCACAGAGACTGAAAAATGCTGCCTGGCACAGGATGTGGTCATTTGTGCTGAGGAAAGGCGTATGGTGTTCTACCAGCTTCATGCAACTTCTTGAAGGTGACATCCATGGAGTCACATTCAGAATGAGGCAAATGATAGCTGTGCCTTTGGCTTGTGTTTTTCTGAGTTAGGGTTTCGGAGTTCTGGTAGGTAATGCCATTAAGTTCATGTTTGAAATGATGACCCCTATACAACTTTTGGTCTGGGAATTTATATTTTATGTTAGAATTTGCGCAGGGTTCAGAAATGGCCTATGAGTTTTATATTTTCAGGTAATTGGGGACAAAAACCAGAAATACTCAAACGTAAACAAGAAACCAAATCATTTCCATCCAACAATAGGAGTTTAAAACAAATATTGTAAAAACCTATGTGGTGCAGCACTTATCCTGGAGTCCATACAATAGATTGCAGGCCTCTGCATTTGACCCTGCTCCACAAGTGCTTCCAAGGAGAAAAGAGGTTCAGTCTCTGTGGTCCACTCAGTTTGAGTTATCTTTGACTGCTGTAGCTGCCTATGCTATTTCTATCACCTTACTTCCAACTACATGTCAGTGGATTAACGGGTTATCTGTATATTTTTCTCAGTTGTTAGGAGTCTGGGAGTGTCATTCAGTTCTTGGCAGAGACTAGAAGATATAATTAATCATTCTAAATAATTTGGGAAAGAGAGAAGAAATGGGATTCTTTCCTCCAAGCCTGACTTAGAAATGAATAGACTAAGTTTAGTATTGAAAGATGAATCCGTTATTTCATGATTAAGCTCCAAACTGATTTCTCTTCTGTTAATGTTGGCACTTAATCTGGGTCATATACCTTTGGAAAAGGTTGTTACCAGGCGCCTGCTTTTTAGAAAGATTTGATATGATGAGTATATACAAATTATACATGCAGAATTATATAAAATAATAGAATTAAAAAGTACCATTGCCTGATAAAAGATATACCTATTGCATAAAAAGGTAATTCTGCCATATGCAGCACAGGGAAACATTAAGACTAGAATTAGGATTATATTTTTAAAGGTAGTTAGGAAATTTAGCTATAATATAAAAATGATTATAAATAACTTTAAAGCATGCTTTAGTGGATCCTATTCTTTTCTTTTTTTTTCCTGAGGAAGATTCACTCTCAGCTAGCCCTGAGCTAACATCTGTGCTCATACTCCTCTATTTTTTAGTATGTGGGCCACCAGCACAGCATGGCCACTAACAGCTCTTAGAAAATTATTTTATAGAAAATTAGAAATACTACGTTATTTTTCTCTTGTAGAGAATTGTTTGAGAAACAAAATGAAATATTTGGAAAAAAATTTTAAAAGGTATTAACGTTTAGCATAAATTCACTTGTTTCCCACCCCACAGATATTTTGATCATTTTTTTTACAATATATACTGAGCCTAGCACAAGAGTTGCCAAATTTTTTCTGTAAAGGGCCAGAAAGTAAATATTTTAGGCTTGTGGGCTATATGTTCTCTGCTGCAACTTTTCAACTCTGCTGTTGTAGTGAAAAGCAGCCATAGAAGATACATAAATGAATGTGTGTGGCTGTGTACCAATAACTTTATTTCCAAAAACAGGCAGTGGGTCAGATTTCATCTGCAGGCCGTAGTTTGCTGACTCCTGGCCTAGTGTGTATGTTTATTGTGTGATGAGTTAAGAAAGCTTCTGGTCCTTGAAAGGAACGGTGTTCATATAATCATTTCAAAAGGGCATCAATGGGGACTCTAACACTAATATTTTTTAAATTAGAAAAACATACATCACTAAGAGCTCTGTTTATCACACACGTATATAGTGAGTATAGCTCTGTACCACTACAATTTGCATATATTAACTGATCACAAATAAAACCATATGTGGATTAAATGTTGTGTTACCACTTGATTGATTCCTCCTTTCTTCCTGAAAATTTACATCTAATAGACTAATGCACTGGATATATTTACATCAACTCAAGTTTATTTCCTCCACGAGGCCTTCTTGTACTACCCCAGCTTCCCCCAAGTGTAGTCTTAGAGCTGGGTTTTTGGAGTGTGTTTGATTAGTACTTGTTTAAGCATGACAAACTTTCACCCCGTTACATTATAAACTTTTTGAAAAAAAAAGAGCCTTAGTAGCCCACATTTACATCTTTCTAAAAATACCTACCTATGAAGTGATATAATGCACCTGAATTGAAAAGCACAAGAAATGAAGAGGTTCAGGGTTCTTTTTCCAGCCTGGTCCTTGACTCCTGTGAGCAGTGATTATTTCTCTTCTTAATGGTAACCAACTGCAACTGTTGTCAGACTGATCTTGAGCAGTAGGAAATAACCCAGGGATCCCCAAGTCTTTATTTTTGTTTAGTGTTGGGAATATCATGGGTACTTCACTGAATCTAAAGGATATTGAGACCTTCTTTTTGGACCTAAAATGTCATTGAAATACCGTAATGTCAAAAGCAGAACCTAAAGCAATATTTATAACATATTGTGAGAAAGAATTTCCCTATTGCTTGTATCTGGCCTGTGTTCACAGAGGAGCACGATAAAATAAAAGCCTCTGGATATCAGGACTGTAAGATGTGTTTAACAGTAGTGTACCCAGGATTATAACTAGGTAGAGATGAGACAGGAGATGGTGGATATTATCCCAGCAAGGCTCTATGACAAAGAAATGCAGTTAGGGACAGAATGACTGAGGTGGAACCTCACAGCTTTTCATTTCAGTTTGTCTTCCTCTGAAATTGGGTCCCCATCTTGTCGTATCCCACTTAGAATATGGAAGGAAAGATTCTGTTATGAGCATGTATGTTCTGAGGTTGTGATTCTGCTTGCATATGCTGGTGGCATTACTTTTCCTCTTTGAATAATTAGGGAATATAAATTTGGTTACCAACTCCCTGCATTTAACACTCTACTGGCCCCCATTTTTCAGCAGCCCACTAACAATCCCCATCTCTTTGTACTTGCACTAGCAGTTTGTTCTTGAGCTGCTATGGGGCAAAAAGTACATAATATACTCAATATCCATCAGCATCAGCTTTTACCCTGCTTAAGTTGCACATTTACCCTTTGTATTAGTTTTCCTAGAGGTTCTATAATACATTACCACAAACGAGGTGGCTTACAACAACAGGAATTTCTTCTCTCACAGTTCTAAGGGCTAGAAGGCCCAAATCAAGGTGTCAGCACGGCCATGCTCCCTCTAAAAGCTCTAGGGAAGAATCCTTTCTTGCCTCCTTCTAGCTTCTGGTGACTCCCAGCAATCCTTGGTGTTCCTTGGCTTGTAAACTACATCACTCCAACCTCTGTCTCTCTTGTCACATAGCTGTCTTGCCTGTGTGTGTCTCTGTCTATCTTCTCCTCTTCTTATAAGGGCAACAGTCATTGGATTAAGGGCCCACCCTAATCCAGTGTGACCTCATCGTAACTAATTACATGTACAAAAGTCATGTTCTGTGGTTCCTGGCAGACATGAATTTTGGGGGGACAACTCAAGGCACTACACCCTTCATCTCACAAATCTTTACAACTGAATATCAAATATACCTGGTACTCATCATGAAATAGATTTCTTTTTAATTAATTGTACACTGGTGATCAATTGGTTTATTTATTTAATTATCTCTGTTGTAAAAGAGTTAGAATCATGCCGGATCCCATGAGAAAAGTTGAATTTGATAATTTTTTGAAAGGCCTTCAATTTTCTCTATTGTGATACCTTGTGTGATGCTTAGATCAAAAACAAGAACTTTAATTAGAAAGTTTGCTGAAAAAAATCATTCTTCCTCCCTTAGGAGGTACAGCTCCCATCTTCAGTAGCTTTCCATGTCAGAGTCTCAGTCTCTTTTGAGGTGTACAACTTTCTGCGCTCATGAGAAATACAAACTACTTTGATGCTTCTGAAAGGGGGAAGAAAAAAAGCAAGCCACATTTGTGGTTTATGGATGCTAATTACTGCTACATTTAGATGTGTGAAGGAGGGGTCTATGGCTGGAGCGAGCTGGGAGAGACCGAGTCAGCCTCGCCAAGGCGCTCACTGAGGTTCCAGTGGTACTGCTCAGCACACGCAAATATATGCTTCAAAAGGAAGTGCCGTTTTTTATCAAAATATTACATCTCTCAAGCCCAGATCAAGACCTGTCGCTCATGGGATGCAGGGGTTATCTTACAAAATCAGCAGTGCTTTGCTGCAGAAGTTCACTCACAGGGGATTTCTGTAAGTGCTCACAATGGGCAGAGAGGCTTGACGGCTTCTATTGTGTCAAACGGGTAAATTCTGCTGGTGATAAAACCCAGACACCTCTCCTTGAATCTTTTTAGCAAAAACATCTCTGGATTTTTTTTTTTTTAACCAAGCTATGTAGCACAGTGAACTAAAAGGAACTTATAGGAAGATATTTGGCATCTGCAAAAGATGAATGGACAGTTGTAATGATTGAAAGAAAAATGGATCTCCTCCCTGTCCTTAGTGGGTCCTCTGAGACTCTTCCCCTTTCCTTTTGCTTTTCTTTAACTGTAGAGCAATAGTGCTGATGCCTTCTCGGAGTGGAAGCAAGACAAGTGTGAAATAAAATGTAAATTCTAGTCCAGTTGATTAGGAGTATGTGTGAAACACCCGTATGTGCCTGCTAACTCTCATAGCATGTGGTCTTGCCAACTAAGTTTGGCACCAGGCATGGCGACCCGGGTCATTGTGTACTCTGGTATGGTTTGGTAACCACATGAAGGCACCCTGCTAAGGGCTAAGTGAGGAATCTCCATGGTGTGCCAGAGTCAGCTCATACATAATTGCTTGTTATATTTTCAGGAATTTTGTGAGCCAGCTGACTTTACGTTGGTAGCTTGAAATGGGCCATGGTATTTATACCGCTGACATCAGCAAATGCTACAAATAAGCCCTTCCCTCACTCTGAGTTGGTTTTTAAGCGTTTACCAGCATAATTCTGGAGTGAGAACTAAATGAAGGTTATCGTTTTTCATAATTTGTCAGAGGGGCTGTTTTTTTTTTAATTTGCACAAAGGAGAATAGTGTTGGAGATGAGAAGAGTACATGAGATCTCTCCACAACTAGGATCCAGAAATTTTTTTTTTAAAGATTTTATTTTTCCCTTCTCTCCAAAGCCCCCCGGTACATAGTTGTGTATCCTTAGCTGTGGGTCCTTCCACTTGTGGCATGTGGGACGCCCTTCTCAGCATGGCTTGACGAGCAGTGCCATGTCGGTGCCCAGGATTCGAACTGGCGAAACCCTGGGCCACTGAAGCAGAGTGCATGAACTTAACCACTCGACCACGGGGCCAGCCCCAGAATCTAGAAATTTTGTCTTTAAAATATGAGGGTCACATTATTGTGAAACTAATGAAATATGGGAGTTTTTCAGTACTTACTATTACAAAAAGCACAAAGCAACAACAGTGAAGTTTAGACCAGACACAACTGACCATACATTAAACTTAAAAAGTCCTAAATAATCATGAGTCAATTACTTCAAAGTCCCAAAAAATCATGAGTCAATTACTTCCTACGAAATCCCGTAAGAATTTTAGCTTGCGCTGGTCAGAGAAGGGAGGAGGAGTGGGCAGTTGTAGGCAATCACCAATCCAATTTATATCCAAATTTATAGATATTGCATTGTGGCAGGGTCTTACTGCACTTTATTGTCTCTCAAAGAGTTGATGACATGGCAAGGACAGGGTCTTATTCTTCTTTTATGCCAAAGTTTGGAGTATACAGTAAATGCTCAGTATTTATTTATTTTTCTTTATTCCTTTTTTTTTTTTCTGAGGAAGATTAGCTCTGAGCTATCATCTGCTGCCTATCCTCCTCTTTTTGCTGAGGAAGACTGGCCCTGAGCTAATGTCCGTGCCCATCTTCCTCTGCTTTATATGTGGGACGCCTACCACAGCATGGCTTGCCAAGCAGTGCCATGTCCACACCCGGGATCCAAACTGGTGAACCCCCAGGCCGCCGAAGCGGAACGTGCGAACTTAACCGCTGCGCCACTGGGCCGGCCCTCTTTATGCCTTTCCATCCAACCATCTGCTTATTTGTTTACCCCCTCATTGTTCCAAGTGCTCACCAAAAAAATTATTGGTTAATTAAATAAAGTGAAGAAGAGCAAGTGAGCTCATTTTAACAATGGGATCTTTTTTAGCAGTATTCTTCAAACTGGGATATGGGAAGACTTTCCAAGGATTACATAGGTGTGGATAATTTTAAGAGAATCAATTTCCAATCTTCAACTACAGTATGTTCTCTTTCCTAAAAATGATCTACCCTTTAAGACTGCTGTAGTTGAAGTTCTTCTTTCCCATCTCCCCTTTTACAATGATCCTTCTCTACTTTCTAAAAGAAAGCCACATCTTTCACCCATCTCAATTCTTACTTTTTTGCCCTAAGGTGTAAATACTTCCAGGACACCAAACAAAGGGTCAATTAGATAATTTCTTTCTTTTTTCTTTTTTGAGGAAGATCAGCCCTGAGCTAACTACTGCCAATCCTCCTCTTTTTGCTGAGGAAGACTGGCCCTGAGCTAACATCCTTGCCCATTTCCTGTACTATATACGTGGGACACCTACCACATCATGGCATTTTTGCCAGTCAGTTCCATGTCCGCACCCAGGATCCGAACCGGCGAACCCCAGGCCACCAAGAAGCGGAATGTGCGAACTTAACCCCTGTGCCACTGGGCCGGCCCCTAGATAATTTCTTTAATCAAACTTTCATGAATGCATCTCCTCGATCCATCTTATTAAAAGATACGTTCCCAACAAATTTTTCTATTTATGCTTAACAATTATTGATCAAGATTTGTGATATACCTATATTGTTTTCATCAATTGTGTGCTAATAATTGAAGTGATAACTCGATCTAGAAGAAATTTTTTAACACATAGCACTTGATGCTAATAAAAATATTTTATTTATATATGTACATATAGATGTTGTAGAGACACATGATAGGATGAGCAATAGGAAACTCAAGCATAAAGGAATAGTACAAAAGGACGAAATTCTGTGGGGAAAGCAAAA
This sequence comes from Equus asinus, assembly GCF_041296235.1. NCBI lineage: Eukaryota > Metazoa > Chordata > Mammalia > Perissodactyla > Equidae > Equus > Equus asinus. The sequence goes on along the minus strand of NC_091802.1, from coordinate 39,621,557 downwards.
TGCAAATAGAAGTTCAGGGAGACAATTTCTGACTTTTAAAAAAAATTTATGTATTTTTAAATTTCTAATGGAGTAAATCAAATCACTAGTACTTATATTCCATTAGATACATTTGAAAGGCAGCAATAACAGTTTTAACCATCATTATTTACAATAAACAAAAAGTGTGCTTTTGTTTAAAAATTTTTTGGGGGCCGGCCCTGTGGCCGAGTGATTAAGTTTGTGCACTCTGCTACGGGGGCCCAGGGTTTTGCTGGTTCGGATCCTGGGCACGGACATGGCACCGCTCATCAGGCCACATTGAGGCGGCATCCCATGTACCACAACTAGAAGGACCCACAACTAAAATAGACAACTATATACTGGGGGGATTTGGGGAGAAAAAGCAGAAAGAAAAAAAGAAAAAAAGAAGATTGGCAACAGTTGTTAGCTCAGGTGCCAATCTTTAAAAAAAATTTTTTTTTTAATCATGGTGAAAAATTGTCAATGTGATCTTAATATTCACAGAATGTCCACTATATATAAGGGAGAAACATAATTTTTCAAAATTCTTTTGAGAGTACTTGAGCAAAAAATTGGAAGGCTGTCCACTGTCATATAAAGTATATAAAGTGTAGCATGGAAGAGTCTTCAGTTTAAGCCTGAGCCTATTTAAAGGCCTAATACAAAGATTCTCAACCTGAGATCTCAGGGTTTGAGGAACCTCTCAAAACTATGTGAAATTTTGTGTTTATGGGCATGTGTACATTTTTTTAGGTAAAGGGTATAGTTCTCAAAGACATCCACAACCCAGAAAAGATTAAAAAGCCCTGACCAAAGTGTATAAGGTCTTAAGGCTTCTTGATTTTGCTGTTTTTGCAATAGTTTCATATGTAAGGGACGGCAGAATTGCTTCCAACATAAACAATTTTGGTTCAGTTCTGAATGTATATCAAGTAATATATACTAATTATGAAAAATCATGAAATAGGCACAATATTCCTTTCTTCATCACCACCCTGAACTATCCTGGGGTGATCTTTTAATTTTATTCCTTGCTTATTCAAAGGCCTTTCCTTTTTCTTAATTTGGATAGGGAAAGTTGCAGATGCTTCATCTGTAGAAAAATGCTGGATGGCAATTTGGAAAACAGTTTGTAAAAGAATAGACATCATCTGCCCCTGACCATTCTGTTATGTGGTTTCTTCCAGCAGCTAATACTCAGCAGACTAGTGATAGGTTGACATAGTATTCAGGCTTAGAATTAGGAAGATTACATTTGGAAATGACTGACAACACAGTAGTTTTAAATGTTTGGACTTTAAAGTGTCACACACAGCAGATGAATGAAGATGTCAGAGCCAGGCCTAAAGGAAGACCCTGGTAATCCAGCCCTTGGTGTATAACCTTCAAACACCAATAAACAAGATTATCTGGATTTAACATGTGACCTTTCTCATTCTGACTGGTAGGTCCAGATGTTTTCTCATTCCGCTGCCTGGTTGGAATCTGCTTTTAAACTGACTGCAAGTGAATCTAGATTTGAGGTTGCAGGAATGACAGTCTTGAAAAGTATATTCTGCAGTGGGTAATGCTGTCTAAACAGTAGCATATGGAGACCCATGGTTTAATAATTAAAAGTAACTTGTGACCTTACCCTTAATAGATTTGTTAATTATGTCAACCAAATAAGTAAAAATGGGATTGTAGTAGATATTTCGCTATATTAGTCAGTCTGGTGGCATTAAAAACATTCACAAGATTTGTTAGAACCAGCCTTTTCTGCACCTGTGTCTACAGAAGCAGAAATCCCAGTCATGCCTTTGTTACCCCTTCAGGAAGTTTATAGCAGCCCTAGAGAATGTAGGAAAGGCTCTTTTTTTTTTTTTTTTTTTTTTTCCACAACTCACCATTTCTTTTTTTCTTTTTTTAAGGATTGGCACCTGGGCTAACAACTGTTGCCAATCTTTTTTTTTTTTCTGCTTTATCTCCCCAAACCTCGCCCTGTACACAGTTGTATATCTTAGTTGCAGGTCCTTCTAGTTGTGGGATGTGGGATGCCACCTCAACGTGGCCTGACGAGCGGTGCCATGTCGGCCCCCAGGATCTGAACCCTGGGCCGCTGCAGCGGAGCGCACGAACTTAACCACTCGGCCATGGAGCGGCCCCAGGAAAGGCTCTTTATTAGCTTCTCTTAGGTCAGTCTAGGCTTATGGCCATACTTTTCATCCACCAAAACTTGGACACAACTAATGTACCTGTATTACCTGTCTTCGTTGCTTGGAGCCCAGAACTATTTCTGGCATTTTTATATGAACTATTCCTTACTCATCATCATCTTGATTTTCTGGTTCTAGCCCTTTGAGTTGTGTTAGTTCTCTCTCTGAGGCTATATAGACAAGATAATTCTTTATTGTCTTATTTTCTTATGGGAAAACTAAACTCTCACACCCCTGAGTGAACCCTCAGAGAGCTTCCTCATATGCTTCATACAAACACTGCTGACTTGTAGTCAGGATAGTGCTTGTTAATTAATTAATAATCATAGCCTAGTAAAGCACACTAAATTATTAACAGAACTGAAAATGAAACATAAAAAGACGTAAAAGCACAAAATATGACAAAGAAGTAATACAATTAGAAAACCTGTATCTTTATAGATTTTAACACAATTTATAAAGACCAAAAGTCAGTAGTTACCTATCAAATAAAGTTGATAATAAAATAATTAATATGGGAGATGTCTTATGAGGCCAACTGTTGTTTGTTTTAGCCTCCTTTTCTATTGCCAAGTCGCAGATGTACCTTGTGTTTTTTAACTCAACACTTAATAATTTCTTTGCAAAGGGCATGAAATTAGTTGCACAGAAACAAAGGGAGTTAAAGATAGTCTTATGAGGATTAATCATAGTTCAAAATCTACACTTGTCACAATGCTGCTTGTAATAGTTTGTGAATGAGTAGCTAAACTCTCCACTCCTGAGACAGGGTCAGTATTAGTGTAGCTAGCCATCAGTTGTTGGTTTTTTGTTTTTTAAAAATCCTTATGAAGTTCTTTTTTAAAAAACAGCTTTAGTCTGGTTATAATTTACATACCTTTAAGTGTTCAATTCAATGATTTTTAGTAAATGTACAGAGTTGTGCAACTAGCACTTTGTTTTAGAACATTTCTATGACCCTAAAAAATCTCTTGTACCTGTTTTTAGTCAATTCCCATTCTTACCCCCAGCCCCAGGCAATCACTAATCTGATTTCTGTCTCTCTAGATTTACCATTTCTGGATGTCTCATATAAAAGGAATAATACAATATGTAGTCTTTTGCTTCTGGTTTCTTTCACTTAGCATAATATTTTTTAAGTTTATCCATGTTATTGTATGTATCAATACTTGTTTCTCTTTGTTTCTGAATAGTATTCTATTGTATTGATAAAGTACATTTTTTTAATCAATTCACCAATTGATGACATTCTGATTCACCATCTGTTTCCATTTTTGGGCTGTTAGGAATAATCCTGCTGTGAATATTTGTGTACAAGTCTTTGTATGAACATATGTTTTCATTTCTTTTAGGTAAATACCTAAGAGTGAAATTGCTGGGTTGTGTGGTAAATTATGTTTAATTTTATAAGAAATTATTTATATTAGTTATCGATTACTCTATAACAAATTACCGCAAACCTTAGCAGCTTAAGACAATACAAATTTGTTATCTCAGGAATACAGGCACAGCTTATCTGAGTCCTCTGCTTCAGAGTCTCTCACAAGGCTGCAATCAAGTCACTGACATGGACTGTGGTCTCATCTGAAGGCTTGAGTAGGGAAGGTTCAACTTGCAAACTCACTCATGTGATTGTCAGAATTCAGTTCCTTGAGGGTTGTTGGACTAAGGGCCTCATTTCCTGACTGTTAGTTGGCTGGAAACTACCTTCAGTTCCTTGCCATGTGGACTCTCTAGTTTCTTCCACTTCATCAAAAGAGCACATGCGAAGCACCAGAGAGAGAAAATGAGAAGAAGATGAAAGTCACAGTCTTTTATAATCTCATGATAGGAGTGATTTCCTATCACTTTTACTATGTTCTTTTAATTAGAAGCAAATCATCTAGGGCCAGCCCACATTCAAGGGGAGAAGATTACACAATGATATGAATACTAGGAGTCAGGGATCATTGGGAGCCATTTTAGAAGGCTGCCTACTATACTGCTAAACTTTTGTCCAAATGGCTGCACCATTTTACGTTCCCACTAGCAACATATTAGGGTTCCATTTTCTCCACGTTCTCACCAACACTCACTGTTCTCTGTCTTTTTGATGCTAGCCATTCTAGTGGGTGTGAAGTGGTTTTAATTTGCATTTCTCTAATAACTAATGATGCTGAGCATCTTTTCATTTTCCTCTTGTTCATTTGTATAATTTCTTTGGTGAAATGTCAATTCGCATCTTTTTCACATTTGTTAATTGGGTTATTTGTGTTATTATTGAGTTGTAAGATACTTTCATTTATGCATCATGTTTGGTATCATATCTAGGCAATCTTTGCCTAACCCAAGGTCATGAGGATATTGTGTGTCAGCTACCACGTTAGGTCTTTCTGTGCATTATTTTGCCTAATTTAATTGCTGTAACAACCCTGTTAGGTGTAGATATTATCGTCATTGCAAAATGAGAAAATTCACAGAAATCTAGTGACTTGCTGAGATCATATAGCTAGTTAGTACAACTTGAACTTAGACTCTGTCTCACTCCAAAGCCTTTGCTCTTTCATCAGAACTTAAAAAAACAAAAAGACATTCAAATCTATTTTCAGTGGACAGAATGAGAATGAAATACCACATTGTCCCTTCCTTATAATTATCAACACCCATTCTGATGTGCAATTTGGAATACTATTAGTAGAAACCTCTCTATTTGTGATCATTTGTTGTTAGTGCCGTCAAGTTGATTCTGACTCCTAGTGACCAGCGGAACCCTGCATCCCTCTCATCTTCCAGCATGCTCCACTGTTCTTCATAGGGTTTTCATGGCCAAATTTTTCAAAAGTTAGTGGCCAGTTCCTTCCTCTTAGTCTTTCTTAGTCTGGAAGCTCTGCTGAACCTTGTCCACCATGGGTGACATATCAATGTCATAGCTTGAAATATCGATTGAAATATCGGTGACATAGCTTTTATCAGCACAGCAACACACAGCCACCACAGTATAACAACTGACTAATGGGTGGTGCAGTTCCCTGACCAGGTCACGAACCTGGGCCACAGTGGTGAGAGTGCTGAATCTTAACTACTAGACCACCGCGGCTGGCTTTGTGATCATTAGAAGTTGCCTTTTGAAGTAGAAATGGGCGTGTACTCTAGTTTCTTGGCTAGATTCCATCCTAGTTTTATTCTGCCAGACAATATTTCCTGCACAGGTTCTGGTCGAGCTAGGATGCATCTTTGCTTGCAGCCTTGAAGTATGTTACTGGGCAGCTGTTAAGCAGTTGTTGTACTTTTCCCCCAGGGACAAGCATGTTCCAGTGACAAGATAGCTTATTCCCTTATGTGCTTTTAATGTTGTACATTAACCTAGGACAAGTCAGTGCTGACTTTCCTCCATGTTTCTCAGTGCTCTGATTCCACTATTTGAAAAGCAGAGAGAGGAGAATGGAGGAAGCAGAGAGGAAAAAAAGTCCAAATAATATGTAGCAGATGGTAAATTTTATATTATTTTGTACATGTTTTGTTTTAATTAATTTAATCTTAAAAAGAGCATGAATCTTCTCATACTCAATCCTTATACTCATTTCCCTCTCTTCCAAGAATCCTTTACACCCTTAGGGTCTGCTTGATATACCTTAAGTTAGAATTACAATTTATTGTGTTCCTCTGCTGTGACCTAATATGCTAGCCTTAGGCAAAATTACAATCTGTGCAATTTTTTTAAGACATCTCCAACCTTAATTTTGTACTTGAAGCAAAGAACACAGTAATTTTTCATGCCTTCCTTCCTTCTTGCTTTCTTTTCTTTCTTCTTTTTGTTCATTTGGTAAGCAGCTGCTGAAGCGTGTGCCAAGCACATTGCTAAATGTTAAGAGTGCAAATGGAATAATTTATAGACATTGACATTAAGCAGCCACTATGTATGTAGAGGGGAAAGTGGGGAATACCATAAGAGGAGCAGACTTAGAAAGGAAGCAAAAAGGAGAGAAATAATGAGCTAGGTTGAAACTTGTTGCGTGTGAAACAAGTTTAAGAAATCCAAGAAGTGATTGGAAGTATCTCTTGGTCTCAGCAGGGAGGACTAGGCTGGAAATACAGATTTGGGAGTCATCAACAACAAAAAGTTGGATCAAGAGAATATGTCAAGTGAAAAAAAAAGAAGGGTCAAGAAATAGGCCCCTGAAGACCATTCACAACTAGGAGACAGAAAGAGGAGGAAACAGAGGAAATAAGTAAGTGATGTAGGAAAAGAACCAGGTGTGAATAGAGCTCAGGGAAGAGGTTCAAGAAGCAGGGACTGGTCAGTGGCATCCTGTTGCTAAGTGGTGGAATAGGAGGGGCAGAAGCCAGACCACAGTGGGCAAAGAAGTCAACTGGAGAACTGGTCATCACTGTGGGACTTGGGCTTTTCTCTGATGGAGCGTGAGGAGAAACTCTGCATGCTACAGGTCAGCTTCAGGAAGTTGTAGACAAGTAGGGAGTGGTACAGCAAATTGACTTATTACTTCTTCCCTACCTGGCCTTCTTATTATCATTAAATTTGTTCAGGCTGCCCAAGGAATGAATTCATTTATTCATTTGTTCATTCATTCAATGCTTATAGTAAGTGGGCTCTCTGAAAGGTTCTGGAGACACAAATATTATTAAAACCTGGCCTCTGCCTTGAAGATACTCCTAGTCTATATGGGAAACAAACATGTTAACTGTCATATAACACAACACATACTGTGTATACCAAGAACTACTTCTGCTCTGGATATAGACTATAGCCATTTTCATTCTTTCCCTTACCTGTGATTCTGAGTTTGATGTTGTGACAGAATGTTTTTAGCCAATTTAATTATATTTGGATGATGTGTTTTGAATTTTTCTGAGAATTATATTTTAATATGCTTTAAATTTTATTATTGAATTATGTTAAGAAAGATACAGTGGATATTCTATACAAAGGAATTATGAATGAAAAGAAAGTTTTTTCTTCTGGATTTCTAAATGAAATGTCTGCCAGGTGCATGCTTTAGTCTATCTCTAGTATGTTCAGGCAACATCTAAAACCTCAACCTCTTTAAATGTATTTTCATTGGTTATTTTTCAATGGATAGTGGTTATTTCTCAGAAATATAAATATGAAGTAATATAATACTACATAGGTTAAATAATCAACAGAAAAAGTTCATAATTACAATAGACAGAAATGAAAAAATACTTTATATTTGTATACTGCTTTATAATTTAGAATGAACTTTCACGCATCGTGTTCTTCAGTCCTCACAACTCTAGATAAAGAATTCACCTGGCCCTATGATATCTGAAGAGCATAGCCCAACCGAGCAGCTGGACCCTTGCCTACTGCTGATATGTAGTATATTCCTGTAGTTAAAAGTGATAAATCTCTTGTTCTAATGGGGAAGCAAAGAACTGCACTGAAATTATTAAACAAAATTATTTTTATTATTATGGCAGTGAATGAGCTATTTGATAGATAATAAGGCAAAGATTAATCTCATTAGTAAAATTGAAGTTGGTTCCTTTGCAACTAAAACTTTCTTCATGTTTTTGTGCTAAAGCTCTTGAATTTGAAGTGATATAATTTACTAATTTCTAGTTTAGATTCTTTGAGGGAAAATTTAAAAGTCTGATAAGAATATGTTTTAGTGAGAACTTAAACCAAACCAACTAGTATCCAAACTGCTATCTCTTATTTCACTGCTATTGATATTTTATCTCTTATTAGTCTGAGTCACCTTTTCCAGTTTTTTTATTAACTTTAAAATAGGTATTTAAAAAATACCAGATGTCTATCACTTTAAATTTTAAAAGAAGAGAAGAATGAAAGCATAATGGATCGTATACTAAATCAATGACCGAAAGTTTTGTTTTCATTGAAGCTTTATAATTTTACTGGTTAGCAAATACTGGAACTTCTTATTCTTTAGTTCTCAAAATATCATTGGTTTTTCTCCCTCCTCACTTTACACATAAAATGTAAATTAGAAGATGAAAATGACCCATAATTTCAGTATTCTTGAAAAAGAGGCCATTGTGGAAAAGGAGTAGAGACGTTAATTTTATAAGGAAAATTGTTCTAGTTAATCTGTTCCTGCTATATTGGATAATAGCAACAAATTCTGTAGACTAAATACCTACAATACATGTATCTCCCATTTTGCTCTTTAGTGCTTCAAGCTTCTAAATCCTATTAACAGCTGTCAAAACCTGGTAAACTATTTAGATGCTTTCACAATTTGTTTAATTGGATAGTTAGAAAATGGCATGCTAGAAAAGCCCACCCCCCCTTTCTTTTAGCCTGGCTGAACATCTGTAGCATTAGGGCCTCATTATCTCTGAATTGGCATAGCAAATCAGTGGCATCATTAAAATGCCACATTAAGATGATTAAGCTTCTTTGTTATCCAGTTGACTTTTGCATGTGCTGAGGATTTCATGGTTATGACCCCCAATCCTTGTAAAACACTTAAACACATCGCCCTTTTGTGTCTTTCCTGTTTAACAGTCTCTATCTTGTTTTGTCCCTTCTCACAATATCCCTTGCAAACTTGAGGCTTTATCCCAAACTTTGCCCTTCTTTGAATTGGATTCTGAGATCTCATAGTTCAGGGTGGTAATTCAGAACCCCTTTTTACAACTGGGAAATTCCTACTAACATGCTATCCAAGACATCCAAGTTGCCTGTTCTGTTTGCCATCTTTGATAGGTTCTTCTCTCCAACTGAGCATTTTATGTGCCTGTAAAAACAAACTGAGGCACAGTTGGCTGAGACTGCTATTGCCCCTGAAGGATTTAGATGTTGGATCCTTTCCAAGACCCATTGTTTTTGCAGTGTCTCAGGTGAAACCAAAAATGTCTACTCTGGAGTGCAAGCCTTTCATGTGATAACCATCACCCCAGGAAATGAAACCATGTGCATCAGCCCCAGTGAGCCAAGGCTTTGTTCTCTTCAGCCTACAAAATTCTCTCTGGGGGGTGTGTGTTTGTTAGTGTGTGTCATCTTCCTAAGAGGCCTCCAGAACATAGACAAAGATGGGAGCAATTGTACCCCAGAGTAGCTCCTTTAGAAAGAAGTTCAGTTTAATCTAATTTTCATGGGTTAGATTTAATTTAGACATCTTTTTTTCCCCCATGGGAATGTTTTGCAATTACCTTTATCAGCAATTTGTGGTTTGGTATGTTCTTTGCTCCATGAGTTTAATTATAAAAAATTTACTCAGGAAGGCTTTAACATTTTTTATTATGAAATTTATCATACATACAAAAAGGCAAATATAGTTACATGTATAGTTTAAAGAATAGTAACAAAACAAGCATCCATGGACCAACCACTTGGCTTAAGAAATAAAATATTGCTGGAGCCTATGAAGATTCTTGATAGTTTTTTAAGTGGCAATCTAAGTTGTGTGTCTAAGAAACCTGATCCATATTGTAAGACTGGAATTCACAAGACTAAAATGGGAGATTATTCGCATTACAGAAGGTTTATTCACTTTACAAAAACTTCAGGATACTGTAAGCCAGTTCCTCAAGTATATTCAAGTTTTTCTCGCCAGATCTTTAATATCTTCTGCCTGTATTAACAGTTCAGGCATTGCTAGTCACTGACAACTGAAAATCAATGAAAAATGAAGGTAAACATCTCTGAATGTATAATGTAAGTCAGTGGGACAACATTATTGGTTTTTGTTTTGTTTTTTAAAGATTTTATTTTTCCTTTTTCTACCCAAAGCCCCCCCAGTACATAGTTGTGTATTTTTTTAGTTGTGGGTCCTAGTTGTGGCATATGGGATGCTGCCTCAGCATGGCCTGAGGAGCGGTGCCGTGTCGGCGCCCAGGATCCGAACTGGCGAAACCCTGGGCCGCCAAAGCAGAGCATGAGAACTTAACCACTCGGCCACAGGGCCGGTCCCCAACATTATTGGTTTTGCACGTAACGTTTTATGAACACATTGGCTATATAAAGGTAAATCTGTACAGGTTAATGACATCGTGATAAATATAAAGTAGAATGAGGTAGGTGTATGAGAGAGCTCAGAAACAGGAGAATTTGTTTCTAGTTTAGAGTATCAAGGTAGACTGCATGGAAGAAATGGCATTTAAACAACATCTGGAAGTTTAAATACAATGTTGATATGGGGAAAGGGCATTCATTTTAGGTATGGGAAAGACTGAAAAAGAAACTTGGAGAACTGTGATTACATTGCTGCTGTGCTTCTCGAACTTTAATGTGTATAAGAATCCTTGAGTATCTTGTTAAAATGCAAATTCTGATCCAGTAGGTCTGAGGTGGGGCCTTAAGAGACTACATTTCTAATAGGCTCCCAGGGGATGCTGGAACTGCTGATCCAAGGTCCTCACTTTGAGTATCAAGCTTCTAGTCTAGAGAAAAGGATGATTCCAGAAGACTAGTGAGAAATGAAATGATCAGATAGGCTCAGAGCAGGTTCTAGACAGGCCTTTGAATGCCTCACTAAGGATTTTGGACTTTATTCTGTAAGCAAAATGAAATCATGGAAAGTTTCTGAACAAGGGTTTTAGTGCTAGGGGATAATTAATCTATCAACAGGTTATAGTATAAAATCGAGGTCACATACACTGTGGTCCAGTCAGGAGGCTAATGCAGTGCCATATTCGTGTACTAAGTATTTATTGGGTATGCACCTTATGCAGAGCACTGTATCAGACTCTAGAGCATTGGTTCTCAAACTCCATTATGAATAAAATTTACCTAGAGAACATGTTTTTTAATGCATATTTCCAGTCCCCACACCAAGATTAGTAGATCTACTGTGAGACCCCCCCCCATTTCTGTTTTAAAACCACACAACCTCTGGTCTTACAGACCAGGTTACAGTGTCATAGGGGACATTGAGTTTAAAAAAACAAACCTGTGTTGCTTCTGCTCTCAGATAGCTTACATGTCCAAATGGGAGAGGAGATAAGTTTATAAGTAACTCAGAGAAAGGAGGAACAAATTATTTTGCAGCTGTGAGAATCAAGGAAAGCATAGTGTGGGGGAAATGGCATATTAGTTTGGCCTTAAAGGACGTGTAGGATTTAGACCTGTGGCGAAGTTGGGGAAAGACCTTTTAGGCAGTAGAAATAATAAAAGCAAGAATACTTAGAAGTTGTTTAGTTTGGCTAAAGATATCTGAACATTCAAAATCAACATTACAAAGATAAGTTGGGGTCAGATATTGGAAGGTCTTTTAAATTCTTTGTTTCTGTGTTTGGACTTAATTTTGTTGGCAGTGGAGAATATGAAAGAATTTTGACAGGGTCATGATATGACCAGAGCCATAGTTTAGGAAAAACAAGCTGGTGATAGTATACAGGATGAGCTGAAAAGGGGAGAGAGAAGAGGCAGAGAGAACAATGTGGAGGCTACCGCAGTAAATCTTGGAGAGACTAATGAGGCTCTGAGATTTAGGATAGTAGGTGTGCAAAATAGTGGGGAGAAGAAACAGATTGGAGAGAAGGTACAAAAATAGAACCAAGGAGGGTTGCAAGCAAGAGGAAGGAAAGATGACTGTAAAGATTCTAGCCTGAGTAATTGGGAAGACACCCAGGAGACCTTTGGGAATAGAGGATTGACGAACGAGAGAGAGAGCACACCTGGAGATATATATTTGGGGACTAATCAATAAAATGCTAGTTGAAGCCTTAAGAGTGGATGAAATTGCCATAGGGAAGGAGGTGTAGAGGGAAGAAAAAAGAGGCTTAAGGACAGTGGTTAGGAGGCAGAGGGAGGAAAAGGAGCTAGAAAGAAGCCATCAGAAAGGTAAGGAAAGGAGGTACAGTTTCACTGAAGAAATAGAAGTATAGAACAAGGAGTGGCGGTCAGTAGGGTCAAGCGCTACAGAGAAGATGGAGAGAATGGCATAAAAAAGGCCTTTGGATTTAGGAACCAGGAGACTGTTGATGGTCTTCAGGGAAGCAGATTCAGTGAATTATGGAGGCAGATGACAGATTACATGGAATTGTACATCAGTTTTGAGGATGTAGAGGCAGTAAGCATAGATTACTTTTTTAGTAAGACTGTCTAGAAAGGAGTGTTGAGAGAGGATGAGATAAGAGGCTAAACTAAATTGCAAAGAGAATTTTAGAGCCTGAGGGCATAGAATAGAGGTCTTAGAGACCTGATGTAGAGGTTGAAAGGAAAAGGATTCCAGTTTCTAGACTTGGAGACTGGAAGAATGAAGATTCCATTGTAAATAAAAAGTCATAAATTAGAAGCAAGTTTGTCATTCAAAGATGACATTTTATTTTAGACATGTTTATTAATATTTTCAAGGGATACTAAGTAGAATGCCCCCTTTTCCTCTGCTCCAGTAAATCTTCCTCCTAAGGGATGGAATGAATTTCTTCATTAGAGCGAACTAGTGTCTTTCCTGATAGTTTTGATGGACTATATTTGGAGGCTGTGTGCTAAATCCAGTAATTTCTCAGGAATCTCATTAGTATCCTAGATACTCATGTATTCTAATATTCAACTCTGTTTACATTCATGTGGTAAATCATAATGAATTTTTGATCCCCAGTAACCATGCACGGAGGCCATCCAGGTCTTTTATCTAAAACTGGTAAGACTCCAAAAGCAAACCAACAACTGTATCAGGAGCTCTTTCGTCCACTAAGTACAAGGAACTTCCCTAATGCCCTGTCCATGTGACTCTCATGCTTTCTCTTAGGGCCCTGGGTCTCAGATACTGTCTTTCTTATTCTACAGTTAAGTCCTAAAGGACTAAAGCCAAGATTTTATCTTGACCCAGGTCAACGTAGTATTGAGTTCTAGGTCAGACCCATTAAAGGCAAAATCTGAGGGAAGGAGCAACTCTCTTGTGTCCTGTGTTTTCAGAAAGACCCCCACACATTGATTTACTAGTTTTTAATTGTCACTGACCACAGAATGGCCTGAGTCTGTTCATATTAACATTTTATAACTAAAATGAAAAGGATTCTTTTCTGCTGGCCCTTTCTATCTGCTGTTTTTGGTTTTCAGTAGCTGAAGTTTTCCGTTGAGGTTCTTTTAAACGCCTACATGCAAACTGAAGAGCACTCAAGCTTTGGTGGGATATCACCCACAGCTGGAGTGATGGAGGAAGGGAGGAGGGTACAAGCCTCAGGTGCATCCTTCTCTTAAAAAAATTCAAAAAAAAACGAAAACCACTTAAAGCAAACAAATTCCATCTGAAAGCAGGCAAGACCTATCCAGAGAAAGAAGGGAATGAACCTCTTTCCATGTAGGAAATGGATATCAATTCATATATAACCCAGATGCATAGGATGGGCAAGTTTGAAACATGTTGGACTTATCCTACAGCCCTCCATCTCTTCTAATCAAAGGGTGAAAAGTTGTGAACCATGAACCGTGGTGAGAAGCAGTGGAACAGAGTTGCAGCAATGGCTCCTCTGTTGGTGGTTAGGCCCTGTCTTGCTCTATTAAGCAAACACAGTTAATATAGATGAAAGGTAACCTTGATAGAAGTGAAAATTGAAACTTGAGTTGAAGGTAACAAGCCAGGCGCAGCTGCGTTGTACTTCCTCCTATGTGGCAACAGGAGCTGCGCTTACTGGTGTTTTTTGGAAGGGATGTAGTTTTTTAAAATACCCTTTTTTCAGAGTGTCTTGGTTTTTAACGTCTATGCATTGGTAGGAGAGTGTGGAATATGTTAGTAAGAAGCCGCTTAGACTTTATAAGTCTAGTGTGTGAGGTCAAATCCAAGTTTAGCATTCTAATCACACATCTGCTGTTAACTGGCTATGTAACCTCGGACAAAGCGCTGAGAATATCTCTGTATGAAAAACAAGAGGGTTGGATTAGATGATCTCTAAATTCCCTTCCAGCCCTAAAATCCCATTGATTTGTGATTCCTCATGGGAAAGTACAACTTCCAATTTCTAAGAGTGAATGTTTGAAAAAGTAAGCATTTATGCAGCATATTTTGTATATGAAAAATTCCTTATGAATGTTTATTATTAATACAGCCGGCAAATGTCTGGGTTTTGTTAGTGTCAGTACCTAATTTGCCTTCTTCATTTCTTATGTTCTTCAGCTTAAGAGTGTTACAGCTCTTTTTAAGATAATACCTGGTCACCCAACTCACTTGGGCCAATTGCTCCTCTCCTATCCGGTCCTGTAATTCTAGGATCTTGAGTTCATCCCTCCCTAACTTGGGTATAGGTGCCCTTCCCTTGCTTAGGTTGAGCTCCATTTACCTGTGTCAATGAAAGTGACTCCTTAGAAGGTTATGTTAAAGAATTACTTCTCCTTTTGTCTTTCTCAACAGTATTTCACTAGTACTGCCAGCTTCCTCTACATTCAGTGTTGTCTCTTTATCAGTTCCGAGAGAGAGAGAGAGAGAGAGAGAGAGAGAGAGAGAGAGATAAGACTCTTTTAGCAGTTCATATACATGGAAGGGGAAGAGGCAAAGCATGGCTTAAAATCAGAAAAACAGTATTAACTAGTCAACTCTCAATCTTAGTGACTTAAATTGGATACATTTGAAGGATTAAAACAGTTTTTTCTTCTTGAAACCAAAGAGCACATCACCTCGCCTCTTAACTGCAGCCACCAAAAAAGGTACTAGATCTGAGAACCTTTCTTTTCCCCCAGTACTGGAGAAGAGTTGTGCAAAATGTTTTTTTTCATGGTTTCTTTGAGCAGTCATAGCTAAAATCTGTTATCTCTAATTTTCTGGGTGTCCTAAAACGCTGTCATCTATTTCTGTGTGCGTGTGAGTGTGTTTTCCCCTGACTGTGGTTCTGAATTCAAATAATGAGTAATCATCCTAGTGGCGTTTTCTTGTTTTGTAAATGTACAATATTATGTTAGCTTCATTTGGTATTTCATTGTCACTTGTGAGTCCCTGCTCTTTGAGCTGCTTTGATAGCCCCAAATACAATCATTGTTCATTTCTTGCATTTTCCTCCCTGCAGATGATTCAATGAAAGTGAAAGATGAATACAGTGAAAGGGATGAGAATGTTTTAAAGCCAGAGCCCATGGGAAATGCAGAAGAGCCTGAAATCCCTTACAGCTATTCAAGAGAATATAATGAATATGAAAACATTAAGTTGGAAAGACATGTTGTCTCGTATGATAGTAGCAGGCCAACCAGTGGCAAGATGAACTGCGATGTGTGTGGATTATCCTGCATTAGCTTCAATGTCTTAATGGTTCATAAGCGGAGCCATACTGGTAAATAGTCTCCTTTATCCATTCTTCTGAAAACTCTCGTAATGCAGCCATGTGAGAAATGAAGTGGTGGAATTTGGGGTGACTTTTGATTACTTTCACTGATTTTTGCTATAATTCTGATGTATCTCTTCTCTCCATTTCCATTTAACCAGTGATTTTTAGTCCTGCTTCACCATGCATTTGGCAAACATACTGCAAATGCTATGAATAAAAACAAAGACTATAGAGAGCACAGTGTTCTAGGTCCGCCAAATATTTTTTTCTTGAGTTAATAAGTAGGAGTTGAATTGTGTGATTTGCTTCTTAGGCATCTTTCATATATTTTTACATAACTTTTAAAAAAGCAGATCTCATTATTGGGTTCAAATTTGGTAGATGAAAGGATGTAGTTTTTATGACCAGTTTAAAAAAAATTATCTTCAGACAGTAAACAGGTAGTCTATAGAAATGCATACAATCACAACAATCCTACTGAGCCCAATAGATTCCTTCTGCAATCTGATATAAAGACTTTAAAAAGAAGCATTTCTGGCCCTCGATACTTTATTAGGACTTGAGTCTGTGACTCTTTTTTCAGACTGAGATTATATTCAAAAGGAATGCTAAGTAATGTAAAAACTTACATCCAGAAAGCACTTCTAGAGCTACTCTTGTTTCTTTGCTCTGATCCAAGACGATACCTAAAACAGCCTTGCTAGGGAGTGCTTTTTCTCTTCTAGAGGGAAGAGTCCATTAAGTCTTATGCTTGCCTTGAAATATAACTCCCAGCCAATCCCAGTATGAACAGAAACTGTCTAAACGATGAGCTTTTGCTAGAGGCAGGTAATCTGTGCATATGCTTATCCACTTGCTGGTGATCAGAAATCTCCTTTTTGTCCTTTTTAAAGGTGAACGCCCATTCCAGTGTAATCAGTGTGGGGCATCTTTTACTCAGAAAGGTAACCTCCTCCGCCACATTAAACTGCACACAGGGGAAAAACCTTTTAAGTGTCACCTCTGCAACTACGCATGCCAGAGAAGAGATGCACTCACAGGTCATCTTAGGACACATTCTGGTAAGTGAGAGCAATGAGTATTCCATATCTAGTAAATGTGTGTTCCTCCATGCCCGTTGCAGAAACTAGAAAGAGTTAAGTATGGAGGTTTTCATCTGTCATTCCTGTTCTGAAGGGTTACAACAGCAGAGACCTCTAGGGCTAATTACACTCCATTAAGGCATTAATTGCTCTCCGTCTGGCTCAATGGGGATGATCATCTCCTTACCATCCTTGCTCCCCTAGAGAACAACACAGTCAGACAGGAAAAGCCTGCTCTATAAAAACGCCTTTTTAGTTTTTGTGAAGAAATTATAGCCATCAGTATTTTCTTATAGTAAACTTTATTAAAAGATTATTTTTCTAGGGGGCTGGGCTGGTGGCACAGCAGTTAAATTCGCACGTTCTGCTTCTCAACTGCCCAGGGTTCGCCGGTTCAGATCCCGGATGCGGACATGGCACCACTTGGCAAAAGCCATGCTGTGGTAGGCGTCCCACGTGTAAAGTAGAGGAAGATGGGCATGGATGTTAGCTCAGGGCCAGTCTTCCTCAGCAAAAAGAGGAGGACTAGCAGTAGTTAGCTCAGGGCTAATCTTCTCCACAAAAAAGAAAAAGATTATTTTTCTAAAAACACACACACATTTTTCATTCAAAAGTCTAGACAAGCAAATAATGTACAGTTTGTAAATTATATAAAACTGTTAACTGGGATGGGGCTGGCTCCGTGGGTGAGTGGTTAAGTTCGAGTGCTCTGCTTCCTCAGCCCAGGGTTTCACCAGTTCATGGCATTGCTCATCAAGCCATGCTGAGGTGGCGGCCCACATTCCACAACCAGAAGGACCTACAACTAGAAATATACAACTGCGTACTGGGGGGCTTTGGGGAGAAGAAAAAAAAAACCTGTAAACTTGGGTTAAATCATTATTAGAGAGTTACTTTTGACCATTCTGGGCTAAATTTGGGGAGTTTTTTGGCCATTCTGGGATAAATTTCTGGGTTTTTAAAATTGAAATATAATTGACCATATAACATTGTATTAGTTTTAGGTGTGGATGGGCTAAATTTCTTAAACCCAACTTTCTTCTTGATCAGCCTATTTATTTTTAATCTCTAAAAGATGAGCAGCAGTAAGAATTCATAAAAAGCTATGTTCTGTCTTGCTGTTTTTACTCCTTATTTTGACCAAGCAAGATAATAAATTTTTTTTCAACATTTAGAATTTCCCTTCTAGAAAAATAAAACTGAGTTTATTTTCAAATTTGGGACCTCATGTTCTTGATGTTATCTGACAAAATTTTAATTGAAGAAAAAAAAAAGGGTTTGTTTTTTTGTTAATCCACGTACTGCTTTGACTAAAACCCAGCCCCAAACCCGCAACTGGTCACAATTCAGAGAGTAAGGATTAAACAAGTCAGCCCCAACAAAACCTACTATGAGAGATCATAAGTGGCCAAAGAAGGGTTTCTTTTACAGCTCATTGTTCAAAGTAATGAATTAAGGCTGAGTTTGGTCCAAAAAATTAGAATAGTTTGCTTCTGTTGCTTTTTTCAAGTAAGATCCAACAATAGTAGTCATTTTTAAGACAGATTCTAGAGGACCCCAATTAATACAGAAACTTAACATTTTTAGCCCTAGCACACCTTTATTTATTTTAATTTGGGGTTCTATATGGATCTTTTAGTGCTTTACGTCCCAAAGGGTCTGTTTTAAACAGAGCAAGAGGATTAGAAAATAATAATCTCAGTCCCTAAAACTCTGATAAATTCATAAGGAATACTTTATCAACAAATCAGAAAGACCAGTCCTGCACACAAAGTTGAAGTTATTACCTACATATTTCGAGCAATAAAGCATTTGGAGGAGTTGGGAGGGTAAAAGTGGTCTGAATTGTATGGATGAACTTTTGAGGAAACTTTTGCTTTATCTTAGAAATGAAGATGAAGTCATTTTTTCAATTCATTTTTTTTCTATTATTCAGATATATCCTTGGTTAGCTCAGTTTTTATTGATTTAGCCCAGACTTTGCTATAGCTACTTGGCAAGGATGAGCCAAATTTATCCAAAAATGTCAATGCTCTAAAAAGGCCATCCGTTTCCAGCTGAATGGCTAACTGCCACAAACTGCAGCATTCTTTATTTACAGCCAGATGGATGTCACAAAACAAGAATCTCTTCCTATTTCATTCTTAAGCCACACTAACCTCCTTGAAGAATACCCTATTCTTTTCCCTAAAGAAACAAGATTGATCTGGAGCCAGAACACTGTGCTCAGTGATAATCATTAAATCTAAATCCTTTCATTTGTGAAAGGAGGCTATCCTTTCAGAGAATAGTCTAGCATAATAATCAATCGTAGACCTTAACGTTATTTCAGTTTAGAACCCAAATACTCTGGCTTCTCTCAGCAGTCTCATTCCTCATGGACAGTTTTCACAGAGCCCTAATACACCGTTTGTTCTATAAACCCTGAGGGTCACTGAGTGCCCCTTTGTGCTCTCCTTATAGTTGAGAAACCCTATAAATGTGAGTTTTGCGGAAGGAGTTACAAGCAGAGAAGTTCCCTTGAGGAGCACAAGGAACGCTGCCGTACATTTCTTCAGAGCACTGACCTGGGTGAGACTGGTGAGTTCATACAACACTCATTCCACATACATTTAGTGAGCATCCACTGTTCTAGGTGGTGGACTAAATAGTAGTGAATAAAAAGACAAAAAAATCCTGCCCTCGTGGAGTTTATATTTTAATAAAGAAAGACAGACCATAAACAAAGTAAATAAGTAATTTATACAGTGTATTGGAAGGTAGTAAGTGCTACTGAGAAAAACAAAGCAGGTACTAGGGATGGAGGGTAAGTCAGGGAAGGTTTCAATGAGGTGACTTTTTAACAGACTTAAAGGGGTGAGGAGAGAGCCCTACAGATAACTAGGAAATAGCAAGTGCAAAGGCCCTGGGGCTTGAGTTTGAAGAAGTGTAAATAGTCCTGTGTGGCTGGAGCAGAGTGAGTGAGTAATGGATGTGAGGCCAGAGAGAAAATGGGAAACCAGGCCTTACCAGGCCTTATAGGTCATTGTAAAGACTGGCTTTTACTTTGAGTGAAATTGAAAATCTTTAGAGGGTTTTGAACAGAGAGGTGACATGATTGGACTTCTTATTTGAAAAGAATCACTCTACTTGCTATTAAGAATAGATTGTTTTGGGGGAAAGATAAAAAATTGGGGCATCCAGTTAGAAAGCCATTGCAATAATACAAACAATAGAAGATTGTGTGTTGGTTGTGGTAGAGGTGGTGAGAAGTGTTCTGATTCTGTGTATAAAGATAGAGCCGACAGTATTTCCTAACAGATTGATGTGGGATGTGATGAGGAATGCAGTTGTCATTAACTGAAATGGCAAAGATGGAGGGTAGAGGAGCTTGAGGCGTGGCTAGGGCAGAGTTTATTAAAACCACAACGATTTTTTTGCACAAGGCCCAAAAGTCATATACTTGTCTACTCATATGATTTATTGTGATGCTTATATTTGGGTTTTGGAGTTTCATATTTTGTTCAGTATTTTGAATTATATACTGAATGGCAACTGGTTGAAACACTAGATGTCTTTCCATCTATCAATTGTGTTTTATTTATTTTTCATTATTAGTTGAAACAACCTGAAACTTTTTTGTGTCACATCTCGGCTGTTGTCCTTTGTCCTATCCAGTTGACCATCAGTTTGGTTCTGCAGCTTGAATTGTCACACATTTTTATTTGGTTACTTGAACCAGTTGCTTGTTTAGAGTAGGTACAAATCCTCATGGGATTTGATGTTTGACAAAAGTAGTTGCGCTTGAATAGTTTGAACATTCTAAAGCAGAAAGATTACAAAAATATGACAGAAATAATGTGAAACTCAGGAAAAATGCAGTGGAAATCATGAGTAGTTTAACTGTACCAGTTTTGAGTGAGAGGAAACTTTTGTTTTAGATAAAGCCTATTTTATGGTGTTAGGAGCTGGCCAACTGAATTCCGTTGGTTTGCAGTGCTTCTGCTTTTTATCCTGATGGCATCTTTGGTTTTATCAAGGAGTTGGATTTCCTCCTTATTTCTAAACAGAAATGTTTACTCTCTTTCAAAAAAAAAAACCTAAAACGGGTTTTGACATCTTAAGCAATATGCTTAAGGTCAGTCAGGCAATACTTGGGCATCTTTACCTGCAGTTCCATATTTCAGACAGTAGACCAACCTCTTACTGTGAGAAATTCCAAGGTTATGGAAATCTATTATATTCCAAATAGAATCATTAACATGTAAAGCTAGAAGGGTTAAAGAGAGCATCTAATCCTACCTCCTCATTTTAGAGGTGAGGAAATTGAGACTCATCAAAAATTCAATGACTTAAAAATCATTTCAGTAAAATCAAATTAGAACTTTTCGTTGTTTTCATGATTAGCTATAATTTTTTGTTTTCAAAAATGTATTGAGATTATAACTCATACACCATAAAATTCACCCTTTAGTGTACAATTCAGTAGTTTTAAATGTATTCACAAATTTATACAACCATCACCACTATCTAATTCCATGACATTTTTGTCACCCCCAAGAAAAACTCTGTGCCCATTAGCAGTCAGTCCTCATTCCCTGTCTCTCCAGCCCCTGGAAACCACTAATCTACTTCCTATCTCTATGAATTTGCCTATTCTGAACATTCATGAAAAAAGAATCGTACAATATGTGGCCTTTTATATCTGGCTTCTTTCACTTAGTGTAATGTTTTCATGGTTTGTCCATATGGTAGTGTGTATCAGCACTTTATTCCTTTCTATGGCCAAATAATATTTCATTATATGGATTTATCACATTTTATTTATCCATTCATTAGTTAATGGACATTTGGGTTTTTTCTACTTTTAGAAAATATGACTTTATTAGCTATATATTTTTAAAGCTTATATATTATCTGGTTAGCAAAAGAAATATAGTAACACACAGACTAATAGACATACACATATACATGAATGTGTGTCTTGATTCTCCTGGAAATAGGGGGAAAAAAATCAGTAAACTGCCCTCTATGATCAGTAAGTTCAAAATTGATGATTTTGAAGTAAGGTTACCTACCACCTTACTTTCCATCTCCATAACTTTTTTAAGGAATTTCAAATTAGGAAAGTATCAAAAGAAATATTTTTGGTATCTTCACTGGTATGAGGTGATTCAGGAAATGCTGAAGTACAGAAGTTAAGTTAATTTGCATTTCGTAGGGTGGTTTGATAGATATGTGCAGCATACTTTAAGTCTCAGCAAAAAAATAAAGGGTTAACTAAGTCAGCAAGTTTTGATTTTCTTTAAAAACAAATATGTTGTAATGGTGGTTTCAGGTTACAAAATGTATAAAGTCACAGCTTAATCAACTATAGTAAATACTGCATGTCAGTCAATATAGTACTCTTTCAAATAGTTCTCATGATTTTGCCTGAAATCCAAAATGTAAAGAATGTTTAATCTAACACAAGCCAATCCTTTAATTATTGCCACTGCTCTCTATATGGTTTCCATTTCTGTTTCCTTCTTAAAATTGGGAGTCTCTGTCTGGACATAGTGTTCCATTCTGAGCCTGACCAATATAATATCCCCAGTGGTAGATCTTATCCCTTTATCCCTAGCTTTTAAAGTGATGATGCTCCATTACTACTGTGGATGCTGCCCTTATTCATCAAGTGGCTTATTGTAAATTGAAATGCAGCCTTGTGTGAGAGCCAAGCCTTGGGAGAAACCTGCCCCCATCAGGAAGCAGGCCTTTATGGAAGCAGAAGAGATGAAAAGGCCTTGGCCTAGAGACCAGTCTACAAAAGACTGCCATGTTGGGCAACAGGACTTCTGGCCTTGCTAAAATCATTTTGTTTTTTTCAGACAGCATTTGTTGGATTCTCCATGTGCCAGGCTCTGTGTCAGAGCTGTTTGTTAAGATGAGTGAAGGTTAAGCCCCTGCCCTTGAAGATCTTACAGTCCAACAAGGGAATGGGCACTTGGTCTATTAGTACAATACAAACGTCCAATAGAGACACATGTCCTATTGCTACTTCAGTCCAAGTCTCTACACCGGACATCACCAGTGACCTCATCATGATACTCCTCCAATTCTGTGGTCTTAATGGAGTATAACTGAAAAGAAGAAGGAACATAGAAGACCACGGATTTCATTTTCTCATTAGCTTGATCCTTATTCCAGAAAGGGACTAACAGCTGGTATAGAGATTCACTTAGCCTCATTTCACACAAATTATGAGTACTGGGAGCGGGACATGTTTTTGTATGACAATGTTCTAGCAATAACGAGAGTTTTAAAGTAATTGAATAATTAAATTTATTTATGAATCTAGGAGTCAAAACCTTTTATCTGCATTATCATGGTTTCATTTGAGCTAATACAAGCATGAGAGTTTCAGAATAAACTTATATTTTTACCAAGTATCAGTCCAAAGAAAAAGTTTAAAATGTTTTAAAAGTCTGTTTTCCCAACAGATTATTCTTTTTAAAAATCAATACTATCTCACAGGTAGTATTCATTCTACTTGGTCAAAAAGGCACAGTTTTATGTAACTTTTTTGTTGGAACCTGCCTCAGTCTTTGATAGCAATCTCTTGTTAGACAATTCTTATTGCACAGTGACACCCCGTTGTTCCACACACTATTAGCTACTGACTGACCACACCATAGAAGAGACAGGAAGCAATGCCTCTTATTTGAGCTCTGTTTAACACTTCAAGAGCTAATGAAGGATTTTGCACAAAAACAAAAACACTACAAATTACATAGTTAAATCTGCAATCACTTTGAGATAGAAATTGCATCATGGAAACAGTTAACTAAAAACCGGAGAAACTATTAAGACTTGTGCAGAGATTAAAGGTAGTAACCTATTCTGTAATTATGACTTCCTATAAGTTTTATTTATTTTTTCAACATGTCTTTAAAACCATTTTGCTAATGAAAGTTGGTATATCTACTATAGAGTAGGCAAGTGACATCGAGGGGAATTGATCCAGAATTACAGTCCTACTCCTTCTATGCTCACTCCTGAACCAAGTGTGCAAATTGTTCCTTGCCCCTGTCCCATATTCCCCACACCCACTCCTTGCAACATTAAACTGCCAAACACCACCCAGGAACGGATTTCCTATTTCATCATTTAAACCCATTATCTTGTTCCCTTACTATCTTGCCAAACTGGTTTCCCTCCACTTACATTTCTGAGACATGATGTGGCAAGATAACAAGTCTAGACTATTTGTATAAATAGACAGTTGGGTCTTAAAGTTGAAGCAGAGGACCAAAAGCCAGTAGTCCTTTTTTTCTTTTCAGTGTACTGCCTAAACTCCTTATAATCCCAAAGAGATTGTCTAACTCCAAAGCATTTCTTTGTGTTTTAAAGAGTGCTCATTTAGTGGCATTGTGTAGCAGCTGTCCAACAATTGCAAGGCAAAAGACTAACAGTTTGGAAAAGAAAATGAGAGTGCACCATATTCAAATGAAATTTTAACCTTTGCCTAACTTGCCAATTGGAATATACAGTTAACTGAGTAAAGACTAACTTAATCTCTGGAGTGTGTTCACATATACAGTGAGGGTTGGGGTCTTGGAGCTTATGTTTTGAGTGAAGAATCCAGAGAGAGAGTGTGAGTCGATGGAGCCCTCTAGATGAGTTTTAGAGGATTTCTTTCACTATAACCAGAGTTGTGGAAATGGGAAAGTCTTCACCTATGCCTCAAATTATCTGTCTATCCATAAACACTCCAGAATTTTATCTTTTTAAATGTCAGGCATTTGGTCACTGATCTACAGAGTAAGATTATCTAGAAATGACTGTCAAGACAAGCTTGGTGAGTAACCAGGGATGAAAAGTGATGTTATCTCGGAAGGTTGCCATTTAGTGACATGCCCTAATTACGTTATTTAGGTCAGTGTATCCCCACTTTAGCATCCTCCCAAATATAGAGGATATTGAGTGTGTGTCCTCAGAAAGCTGTTTGTGGGAACTGATAGTGACTTAGGTAAAATGTAGACAGTGACTGCCACGAGGCAGGTGGGAAAACTAGGCAGGCAGCATAATGCTTGCAGTAAGTGCTGGGACTGAACAGATAAATCTCTGGGTGACGACTGAGCCATTTGAGGAGTGACTGCCACAGACGAGTAAGAATAGCGGTAAAATGGGGATAAAGTTAAAAATTCCCAGAGTACTGTTTTTTCATTCTCATTTCGCTATAAATCTTTTCAGTAATAAATACAAGATGGAAGGGGAGCCTTCCCAGGATTTAATCCTCTCAAAGTTGCTCAAACCAGAATGAATGTTCCCAAAGCACAAATTTAGCTGCCTCTCCGATGCTTCTAAGAAAACGCCTCCTTATAACAGCCTCAGGAACTTATTTCAAATCCCAGACCTTTGTCTTTCATCTCTCTGCTCTTAGGGCTCTGGGTAGTGCCACATCTGGTGGTGGTTTGTGTGAAAGGAAATAATATATATATAATAGTTTCCTGTTTGGTCATTTAAACCTATCCCTGTGCTGGACAGAATTTGACCCACTTTGCTCAATAGCAGAGTCCTGTCACTAAAGTGCCAGTTATTTACAACGGTTGGTCAGACAAAGTTGCAGTGCTTTACCACGAGCCCAAAAGCTGCCCGGGCCCCTTATTCTGACCCTTATTGTTTAGACATTTAGACAAACAGTGTTGTTAATAGTTTAAATTGGAGGCTGGGATTTATTTCTTTAGAGCATAGAATTATTTTTGACAAAGTCTAGTAAATATGGTCATTATCATCATCCTCTTTGTTTATTCATTTTTGGAGCCAGAGTTCATTTTATTCCTGAATTTAAAAAACCCTGAGCTTTATAATTTATTGTGTAAGACTTGCATACATAGAATTTTAAAAACAAAACCAAAAAGATACTAATAATAAAATGAAAGATATTGAATACCTTGCATTCTCTTTTTCTAATTTGGCTTTGGTTCTCTCACTCTGGTCATACTTAACAGTCTTGCCAAGGACATCTTTCTCTGTCTCTCATTTACTGCAGAGGTGGCCAGTTTTCTTCTTTCTGGGCACGTCCATCTGTGGTATTCAATGTCTGAGAGATCATGGAATTTGTGACATTATTTTTGTATATTAGAATCTCCTCACACAGAAAACTCTTCAACTACAGCAGGATCACTGACAATTCCTAGACTTGTATGTTTATATTTGGAAAAAAAATTCCGTTCTGCAATCATCACTTGCTTTCTACTCTAGTCCCTTAAACTAATTTCAATTTTTTCTTCCTTAGCGATATTAGAAATGTAGATACTTCATTTTTGTTTGGACCTCCTAAAATGCTTATTATAAACCAGGGGGAATTATTTGTAGCATCACAATATGTTTGTTTAGGGCAGGGGTGAGCAAACTATGACCCTCAGGCCAAATGCAGTCAGCGGCCTGTTTGTACACAGGGGTTTTTACATTTTTAAAGGGTGGTGGGTCAGGAAAAACAACAAAGAATGTGGAACAGAGGCTATATGTGTCCCACAAAGTTTAAAATATTTACTATCTGGCCCTTTACAGAAGAAGGTTGCTGATCCCTAGCTTGGACTAGTATCATGTGTTAAAATTTAAAGCTTTATATTTAGAGCAGCTCGTATCTCTTTGAACTTGAGTCATGAACTCTTTTTGGGTACTGCCTGCTGTACCAGGGTAAACTATGTTATATTTATTCCAACTTAGTGTTTAGTTGATTAGACGTTGGAACTATTTATATATTCTTCTAGTGATTGTCAGTTCTGACTGCATTTTAAAATCATCTGGAGAGCTTTAAAAATACTGTTGCCTAGGCCCCTACACCAGAGATCCTGATTTAATTGATCTGAAGGGGAGGCCTGGGCATAGGTGTGTCTTACGTGCTCTTCAGGTGATTCTAATGTTCAGGTAGGTCTGAGAACCACAGGCCTACACCACTTGAAAGTCTATTTGTGGACTGACAATTAGACCATAATCTTCGGCAGTTTTTATTCACATTTTTCATTAGAAATATAATAAAGATGCATTATACAAATTGCTCTTTAATTTCAAGACAGAAGTGTTGCTCAGGGAAATTTTAACTGAGACAATTTTGAAATGTGAAGAGCATATGAAACAGAAAATGCAGAGCCCAGAGAAATAGAATTTAAAAGATAGGAACTGAAAGGAGCATGCTGGAAAAGAAAAAAAAGAAAAAAACCACTCAAAATTTCAATACACAAATCACTGAGTAGATTTCTTGCTATCTGGGTAAGTGTCTATTTTCAAAAGTGCTATTAACATAAACAGAGCAGTAAATCTGGGGCACCATACTTTTTTTTCAAAGTTGTTAAGAAGAATTATATCAGTCTGCAGGTGTCACACGCAGTTACTCAGAATCAGAAAGAAGGCTGATCCGGGGTTAGAAGATCTCCTTCTATCTATCTTTTTGCAGCCAACCACGTCCAGGCTGTTTATTTAATACTTCCTCTTGCTAATGAAGGTACTGGTTGGGGATGGGTCGGGCTTTCCCATCTCAGCATAAGACTGCAAGATTTGAATGTGCCCTGGTGCTGGCTTCAGTGACCACAGCAGGTACCCCAGGCAAGAATCTGAGCAGTAATAACAGGTAACAACAGAGTGTGCATCAGACCTCTGACACTTTTCCTTCTAGTTTATTTCCTTTTCTCCCCATTTACCAACGTGTTCTTTTCCCTTTTCTTTTTACATTTTTCCAAACCAGCAAGTGTGGAGGCAAGACACATCAAAGCAGAGATGGGAAGTGAAAGAGCTCTCGTTCTGGACAGATTAGCAAGCAATGTGGCAAAACGAAAAAGCTCAATGCCTCAGAAATTCATTGGTAAGAATACAACCCTTTTTCCTGCTGTTGTTAGCAGATAGTTTGAATGAGATAACATAGAATGATTACTACACAGGCCCTTCCTAGATTAATCTCTGTTAAAATAAGGTAATTTGTTTTCCATTGTACACTTTTTATTCTTTGTTCTTCATTTTGATAACTAGAGCAAATAGAATAAAATATTTTAACTAAAGAATCTATTGAAGATGGGAGTATTTGGTATCCAATTCCCTAAACGGAGTTGGTGTTAAAAATGCTGTTCCTTCCTCTTTATTCTGAATGACATATGTTGCATGAGAGAGTTTATGCAATTTACACCAGTAAGATGTTTGAGATAGCATTTTTGTAATCTTTTGTAATTATATTTTACAACTTGGTTCCGTTATCATGCTCAACCTTTTTTCATGCTCTAAAATGTATTGCCATATTTTCTTGAATTTGATTGAGAGTTGGCTTTAAGAGAAAGTGGTTGGGAAATCACAAATTTAAATAACAGGGTTTGATTTAATCATTTGTCTTACTGGAATTAATTTTTATGCCGTTGGTTTTCACGTTGTCAAAAAATACAGCAGAATGAGATGGCTAAGAAATAATTACGTCCATGAAAAGTGTTAGGACTGCCAAATGGCAGAGATATTTTGTTGAACTCTCCCAGATGTTTACATAAATGTGACCATGATATTTAAAATAGATTTGTATTTGTGAAGTAGGCAGCTGAATTGAATGTATCAGTTTTTCTATAAATTGAAAGTCAGTGATATCAAACAAAAATAGTTATCACGTGAAAATAGACCTCCCTCAATACCAATAATATTTTAGAAATCTGTTTTTCCAAAGCTACTTGCTGCTATTGATTTCTTCAGTCCTTTTGTGTTTATTCTTTTCAATAGCTTTTATAGATACTAACTGCCTGCCTGGTTTTTAAATCTGGTTAAATTTTATTCTGTAGTTTTTTTACAGGTAGGCATTTTATGTGAATTATAGAGATATATTGAAAGAACCCATATATTTCAAAATTACCTAGCTTGGTATTTATGCTTATTTATTTTATTTTGATTAGCTGACAACTTTTTGTACCATTTTAGTCACTTTAAGAATAAATTGTGTCAGACTAAAGTGCGTGCATTTCAGTTTAGAGATCCCCTCCTCCTGACCATCTTCTCTCTCCTTGGTGAGAAATGTCAGGGAGCATGTAGTGACTTCCATAGGGAGTTTAGGCACAATGGACCAATTGTGATTCCAAGACATTCTCTGAAAACATTGCTCATATCTTTTGAGCTTTACTTATGTGAAAACTTTATGACTGGAGTACAAAAGAAAGCTTGGATTGTTACTCTGTGTTTTGAGTGTAATTTAATTTGGGGAAAGTTTTGACTCTAGAAATGGCTGAAGCTGATGTGTGGAGGCACATGGGGAGAGATAAGCAAAAAAAAAGTAAAGTGACAATTTCGGTCGAGTTATGGTCAATACATTTTGGTCTAAGAGAACTAAAATATGAAAGAAGGTCCCTCGTTCTTACAGCTGCCCTAAACCTATGGGTGAGCTAAGCCCCTACTTAATCGAAGTTGCTTTGGTATTTTCATGGGTTTAAAAACATGGTTCATCTGTCCAACTCCATGCCATTTGCCTGTTGTGTCAGGGATTCATTCCATCTGTTTATTACCATTGTGACCAGAGCATTTTCGCTCCTGTGTTTCCAGACTCATGAGAGATGCTGATCGTGTAGGTGCTGATTTCCGTCATCTTCTGAACCATCAGAAGTTCTCTCTGTGCTAGAATCAGACCCAGTAGAATTAGTTCTTGATCTGAGCTGAGGTAGCAACTTCAGGGCTTCAGGGCCCCGAATAATTAGGGGAATTTTTTTGGTCAATTGTGGTATAGTGCAGTAGGAAGGGCACTGGATTAGAAGCCAAAAGACCCAGATTCCGATTCTAGCTCAGTCATTTCTTAACCGTGTGTGTTTAGACAAATCACATAACCTTTCTGGACCTCTGTTTACTCATCTGTGAAGTGAGGAGACTGCATAGGTGATGAAGTGATCAGGAAGGCACCTCCCAGCTCTATCAGTCTACAAGTCTGAGGTGAATTAGAAAAGGCAGCAATTATGAATACTGCTTTGTGTTTATAAGCCCACATGTGTAACTTCAGATAACTTTTTTCTCGAGGCTGTACAGGTATGGTGTTTATGTTATGAACTATATCATATATTTTAGTCTTTTTTAGGAAGTTGTTAAGTGTGAGAATCTATAAAACAACTGTATTAGCTCAACATTCATATAGTTTACTTAGGGCATTACTACTTGTTTATTTGCTCTTATGTCCATTTATTCATCAAGATATCATTATAGTGCTCCTGCCATATACAGTTGACCCTCTGTATCTGGGTTCCGCATCCAAGGATTCAACCAACCTTGGATGGAAAGGCCTACAATGGTTGTGTCTGTACTGAACATGTACAGACTTTTTTTTCCTTGTCATTATTCCCTAAACAATATAGTATAACAATTGTTTACACGGTATTTGCATCGTATTAGGTATTATAAGTAATCTAGAGATGATTTAAAGTATATGGGAGGATGTGTGTGGGTTATATGCAAATACTACGCCATTTTGTATAAGGGACTTGAGCATCCGGGGATTTTGGTGTTCGTGGGAGTCCCGGAACCAATCTCTCATGGATATCCAGGGACAACTGTGCCTGACATTCTTGTCCCTGAATACTGTTCTAATTGTCTAACATTGGCTTATATCCTGAATCTTTGTTTTAGAGATTTTTTTTTAATTAAAGAAACTCCTTTAATCATTTAACTGAATCAACCTTTTTGATAAAAACCAGTAATATCAAGGGGGGGGGAAGGAATATTATGACACTGTGCAGTGTATGGGATGAAGTGATATAAAACATATGGGGCTAATGTTTTCCTTCCTCTTCTTTTCTCTCTCCTATATTTCCTCTCCAAGGCACCATTTTCTGAAAAGGTTCAGCTGCCAGGGAAATGGCAATGGGTAAAGTGTGAAGGAAGAATGAGTCACTCCCTTTAATCCTTGCTGACAGTTGCACAGCACTCAGACCTACCTTGGCTTCCCTGACCTCTTGAACTGTGAGGAGAAAGGTGAAATTATACCATTAGGTCAGCCTGTTAATTTCCCAGCAGGCTAGAGATAATTACCAGTAGGTAGCATTTTTCATCCATTAGAAGTGAACTGAGGAAGAGGGACGGATTGGGTTAAGTCTAAATGCATTTAGCAACACAAAACCATGCCTCTTGAAGAGTAAGAGTAAAATTAAGTTGCCCAAGTAGGAGAAAAATAAAGTCATTTTTTCCCTCATTCTCCAAGAAATTTTGTATCCCTTTCTGTAAAATGCGAAATAAATTGACCCACATTCATTGGAAATCAGCATCTTAACATCATCAAAGTAATGCTTAGTTGTTCTTTTCAAAGGACAAGACCTTACTTTTAGCACCTAACCCTTTTAGGGGTTGTCCTTTCTCTCAGTGCTGTTTTCTTGTTATAAACTATTTGACTATACTTCTAACTAGTCCATCTTCAAATCCTTGGCTCAAAACAGAGGCCAGATTTCTTTCCTGGAGAGAGGAGGAAAGTGACTATATTTCTTTTTCTGATTTTCATTCTTTCTCCATAAACAGATGTGTTATTCAGACCAAAGTGGTTACCACAGCATCTCCTTATTTTTTTAATTCTGTGTATTACTTTATCAAAGGAAGTTTTCATGTTGAAAAGAACATGAAAAAAGATCTCACTTACCCGCGGTAAACATGTTAATGAGGTTTTGACACTTCAACAAACACCGTCAGTTCTGTTCACCCCGTGAAGTAACTAATGAGAGATTGTCTGCTTTGGTTAACAGAGTGACAGGAAGTAGTTTTAATACCTGTTTCTAAGAGCAAAAAGTATCTTCTCCTACCCCTTCCCAAAGGGCTGAAATCCATTATCCTATGAGCATTACAAAGTCATAGCATTTTAGAACTTGAAGAGAGATTCGGAGCCACCCAGTGAAGTTCTTTTACCAAGGAGGGAAGAAGGATGGGAAAGATGGAGAAACACAGCTGGTAGGTGACAGAGCAGGGCCAGAACCTAGGTCTATAAAGTGGTGCAGCACAAGTCTGCTTCTGCAGCACAAGAAAGCTTCTCTGGGAGGTCAGCCACAGCAACGCATGTCATGTCTGCTATCTGGGGGCTTTGGACAGGGAGGAGGCTAGTCATTGAAAGCTAGTGGGAGAAAAGTCCTTGAAGAAGGGCAGTCATTCTCTCTCAAGGGTATGTTTTCTTGAGAAAAGAACTGTCTTCCACTGGTGACTCCATCAGGACATATGACATCCAAATAGCACTTCACAGTGTCTCAGAGGACAAAGGCTTCTGCAGCAACAAAATGTGGTCTCCAGCTCAGTTTTCCTCACCACCACCCCCACAGCTCTCTCTGTTCTCTCTCCTCCTTCCTGCTTCTTGTTCTGTGGCTCCCCTCTGCTTTCGTCCTCCTGGAAGAAGCGTTAGTCACTTTAGTCTCAATAAGATTGAGATCAGAGCCATAATTATCATCAGATATTCCACTTACCCTACTTACCTGCCTTTTTTTTTTTTTTTGACATGTGCTTGCAGTAAGAGTAAGTGATAATACACATGAGAAATTGTATGAAGATAGCAGCAAATATATTTAAGTGACTCGAAGAAACTTAAAGACTTAAAGAAAACCTGAATATTTCACATTAACCCATCATGATGACTGTAATATTGGAATTGTGTTATTTTTCTAATGTTCAAATCATTTTTCTCCCCTCTTCAAAAAAACCTTTCAAAGGCTCCCCATTGGAAGAAAATCCAAACCACTCAAGCGTTCTGAGCCTTCCGCAATCTGTTTCCAATTTATCTTTTCTAATTTTATCATTTCAGCCAACTGATCCTTTAATTCAGCCACAGTGAACTACTCCCACTTCTATGTAATACTTTCCCACTTCTATGTAATCGTTCTTTCCGTGCGCTCTGTCTGGAACGCCCTCCCTCACATCTGCCCTTAAAAGTACACGTGGGAGCCAGCCCGGATGGCCTAGCAGTTAAAGTTTGGCGCACTCTGCTTCTGCGGCCCTGGGTTTGGTTCCTGGGCGCAGAACCATATCACTCATCTGTCAGTAGCCATGCTGTGGCAGCGGCTCACATAGAAGAACCAGAAGAACTTAAACTATAGACAACTATCTACTGGGCCTTTTGGGGTGGCGGGGAAGGAATTAAAAAAAGAAAAGGAAGATTGGCAACAGATGTTGGCTTAGGGTGAATCTCCCCCTGCCCAAAAAAAAGTACACATGGTCCACATTCCCAATACTCTGCTGAGCTCTCTCGGTTCTGTCCTCCTTCTGCACTCAGGCAAGTTTAACACTCTGCTTTTTGTGATATATATGACTGTCTCCACCATCATCACTACCACCACCTCAGATTATAGGAAGACTTTAAGAAAAGCATAGATTAATATTTACCCATGTTACAGGTGGCACATTTGAGAAGTGGTCTGTATTTTCCTCTCTCTGCTCTCTTGGCTACTCTATACTTTGTTCCACCACATAGCATTAAGGATACTGGTCTATAATGAAATTGTGTAAATGCTGCATCTCCTATTGGATTGCAGTTATATTTATATTCCTCAAAGCACCTAACAAGGTGTGAGGCATATAATTATAATAATAATAATAACAATATATCACTTACTGAGTGCTTACATATGCCAAGCACTCTGTAAGCACTTTATAGACATTGCAACAACTCTGTGCATTATAGACATTTCTTGAATGCATGTGCTAGTCCATATGGAACAAAGCACAGTTGCTTTTCCACTGCGTATGGGAACCATCCCAACAAAGAATCTGAAGTCACTGCCAGTGGTAGGATTGTGCAGCCATGGGCACGGTAGCAGCTGGGAAACAGCAGTTAACACTCGAACATATACTGAGATATATGGGGCCTTGGATTGCATTCTAGTTCTCTATTTACCAACTGGGTAACTGGAAAGTTAATCAACATGTTTACACTTTAGATTCTTCATCTGACTAAGAAATGATAATTCATCTTAGGTAGAATGAGACAATATATGAAGTACCTAAGACAGCACTGGGTTTATAGTAGGGGCTCAATAAATAGTAGCTATTCTTATTAGTATTATGTATAAAGCACAGGGCTAGGAACTGTGAAGTATAAAGACCAGAAGTAAACAGATTAGGGTGGTGGATCTTATCCTTTGACCCCAGAGGCAGAGGTCTGAATCCACATGCTCAGTTAAGGTCCCTTTTATCTCTAGACTGTGATTTTGTAATTCCAAGCTCGCACCTAGAAGCCAACAATCATATGCCCTCACCACATGGCAGCAATTCAGGTCAGGCGGTTGCTCAGAGTTACCAAAGCATGGATATTAAGGATTGGCACCTTTAAAAAGAATCACAGGTAGGGAATGGCCCAACCAGACAGCCTTGGTATCTAAACTTAAGACTTTCTGTTGCTGCTTATATTTTCATTGGAAGAAAACCTCTAATTCAGCCGGAAGCTGCTATCATTAATCATTCAAAGGTGTGGTACAATTTTGACTAGAAACTGGACTAGAGGCGCCATGCAGGTTTGGGAGCAGTTACACTCTTGTGGTTTGACTAACCTTTTTTATGAGTGTGTTACTAAAGAAACGTGAGCTTTTGGCTTTTCAATTACTGTAGCTTACCCCTTCTGAGTTTCATACACATTGAGTCATCGTGTCTACAGGTGACTGATAATCATCTGCACTACTCAACTTACCGTAACTCAGAGATGAGGGGATCTGATGATTGCAGGTTGCGTGCACGTGAAGATCTGAGGCTCTCCCATCCTCTTAACAATGAACGATGGTCTGCCTTAACCACAGAACTCAGTCACATATTTCCACTCATCCAGGGGTTTATTTTCCTCTTAATGTTTTGCCTGTTACAACTTTAGCACTCAGCTGTTTTCTGACATATGCTGCAGGTGGTATAGGTTCTGAAATTATAGGCCTAGTTAAGTAAAGCAAACTCTTGGGAGAAAGGATAAAAGCAGAGTTTGTGATGTGCCTGCCCCACCCCGGAAACTTTCTGGAGCTTGTCTGTTAGGTGAAAAGATAAAAAGATTCTCAAGGACCCCTGGTATTTGGGGAGTTGAGTAGAGCTGGCCACACTGGAAAATCATCAAAAACCTTGAAAAGGCCAAGAAACCAAAGTTCATCATTTCTGTGTCACTTTCAGGGGAATGAATATTTGTGACCTGAGCTGGCTTTCATGTTCTCAGCCTCATTCTTCCTCTTGATCAAAGATGTATCCAATCTGGAAGTTGAAAATAAGAACCATTGATTACTTTGGCCAAGATCTACTTTTCTGTTGCTTTTTATTGAGTTGCCAAGGCAGGGTGTTTTGCTGTGCATATTTTTTCTCTCAGGTTTTGTCTAGAATCTATCACATTGGCTTTAAGGTAGTAGGGATGCATGACAAATCCATCTGATTAGATTAGATCTTTTAGCTGGTCTTTCTGGCTCCAGTTTCTCACTGTTCTGGTCCATCTTACACATTGCTGTTACATTAATATCCTGAAATAAATTTTGATCACAAGCCTCCTTTGCCCAAGGGTACGTAACAGTTTGCTGTTTGTTCAAATCCAAACCCTATGGTGGGTCATTCAGAATGCCCCTCATTTGGTCCTACCATGTGTTATCTTTTTTCAGTATCTCCCAAAATGTGAAAAGCAGAATGCCAGGAGGCCCACAGGGTATTTAAAAACCTTGATCCACCAGGCAAGAAAATTATTTTCTTTTTTTTTTTTTTTTGATTGGCACCTGGGCTAACAACTTGCCAATCTTTTTTTTTTTTTTCTGCTTTATTTCCCAAACTCCCCCGGTACATAGTTGTATATCTTAGTTGCAGGTCCTTCTAGTTGTGGGATGTGGGACGCCGCCTCAACGTGGCCTGATGAGTGGTGTCATGTCCGCGCCCAGGATCCGAACCCTGGGCCGCCGCAGCAGAGCGCGTGAACTTAACCACTCGGCCACGGAGCTGGCCCCAAGAAAATTATTTTCTTTTTAGTTCTCTTTCAATCTCCCTGATTACACCAACGAGAAAGATTTAGACTTAATTTGAAGTTAGTGGTCTTTAACTAATCTCATACTTGGTAATCTCTGTTTTTAACAAAGAGAGAGGGGATCTTCGTCTCCAACCACTCATAGTAGAATCTGATCAAAATTTAATAAAGTGCTCTGTTTCATTGTCTTCATTTATTTTCTTTTACAAATCCACAATTATGGGAAATTTTTTTTTCTTCTCCCCAAAGGCCCCCAGTACATAGTTGTATATGCTAGTTGTAGCTCCTTCTAGTTGTGCTCTCTTTATTTTTCATTTACCTTCAATTTGTGGCAAGTGATTCTGGTTCTCTGTTTATGTTAGTGATTATAAAGTTTCCTTAAAAAGCAAATTTACTTTAGCAAAAAAAGAAAGAAAGAAAATGTGAGCTGATTCAAACAAAACAAAAACCCTACCATTTACCAAGTGCTTTCTACGTGCCAGGCACTGCTGTAAGCGCTTACTAGTGACCCTGTGAGGTAGATGCAATTATTATCCCCATTTTACATGAGGACATGGAGCCATAGACAGGTTAAATAACTTGCCCAAGATCACGCAACTAGTAACTGATGAGCCAGCATCAAATCAAGTTCTCAACCACCACACTACCCTGGTGTGTGAATATTGCAGAATGTGAAGGAAAAAGTAAAATTTGAGAAATACTTTATTTCATAGTTCTTGATATAGCTATAGCCAGACTCTCTTAGTCTTCCCTGCTTGTGTCCTGTATAGTCCCACTGCTCTGCCTTCACTCATGCTCCTCCCTCAATTAGGATGTCTCTTCTACCTCTCCAAAAATCTAAATCCTACCAGTGCATCAAGACCCTCCTCAAAATTTACGTTTTCTGAGAATGCTTTCCCTTCCCCAAGTACTCCTGAATTTTTGCATTCTCTTAATATTTAAATATACAATTTGTACCTTGCCCTTATAATTCTGTTTACAGATGACATATTTAATGCCTCAAACTTGGCATTTAGAATAAAGTCAAAGGCCTCCATAGAGCATGGCAGCCCTTTCACAACTTTTGTCATTTATTTTTCTCCAATTCCATATATATAGGTCTTATTTTTCTCCCACTAGGTTGGAAACACCTCAAGAGCAGGAACTGGTTCGTCCAATCCTTTTGTTTTCCTGTGTTTTTTCATTACTGAACTCTTTCCTGTATGGCAGTGACAAGTTTTAGAACCACAACATGCCTAGGAAATGTTATAGAAAAGCAGATGTGGTTCAGCAAATCTCTCCAGGATCCAATGTCTACAGAATGAAAGAGCATCAAAAGTAACCTTAGCCTCACTTCCAGCACCTGACACATCCTCCCTGCTTTCTCTTCTCTCTACCAGCTGCTCACCACTGAGCACATCTGCCATCAGTGCAGACCCTACTCCTGCCTTCCCTGTGGCCAGAGAGCCTCTGTTTTCTAACACACAACACCCACACGCCCTGAAGGTGGCTAAACTCTGTTTTCAAAATTTCTCAGCAGTTTGACATGAGATGTAGGAAAGGGTGACCACAAATAAATTTTTCAGTTAAGTGTGAGATAGGCCCTAATGATCATATATGTATCAATGATATATTTTTTTCAAGCAAAAGAAGAAGAACACGCTTTATGAAAGGGACAAAGTTCATGATCTTTCATCAAGGGAGCTTTTCTAAAACTTTCTACATTTGAAGCTCTTTTACTTAAATCTCAGTCATTCTGGTGACTGACGTTTGGGGAGTGTTAAGTTGGAGTTTGGGGGGCTATTTTTTCCACCTCTGTAGCTATTTAAAGAGGCTAGTCGCTGACCATCCCCACTTTTTGCAGCACTTCTGTCCCCTTGGCTCCTAGTATTACGAGCAGAAAATAGCAAGGAAAATAAGAGTTTGGGAATTGACTGCATCGTAAGAGTTCACGAACAGCAGAAGTACAGAGGCCCCCATGCTCCTGCATAGTAGTAGCTCCCTTGCCTCCTCTAAATCCCGTCCTAGTATTCTCTTGCTTCCTTTTCTCCAGGGTTCCCCTCTGACATGAGCAGTGGAAACAATCACATTATAGCCTCAACTTAATGACATCTCTGACTCTCCCTTTTGCCTGCTGGCTTAATTTATTTTGACTGGCTAAACGTGCTGTCAACCACTGTCCCCTGAGACATCAGCACCGTATGGAACCATTCTGCCTGGGCTGGTGTTCTTGAGCAGGCAACACATCCTTCCTCATTTTTCAAGGACTCTGGAAAATAATTTACAAACTCTCTGCCTTTGTGTTGTTCCTTTTGTAACTCTTTCTTTAACTTGTTCTAGGTGACAAGCGCCACTGCTTTGATGTCAACTATAATCCCAGCTATATGTACGAGAAGGAGAGTGAGATAATACAGACCCGAATGATGGACCAAGCCATCAATAACGCCATCAGCTATCTCGGTGCCGAAGCCCTGCGCCCCTTAGTCCAGACACCACCTGCTCCCACATCAGAGATGGTGCCAGTTATCAGCAGCATGTATCCCATAGCCCTCACCCGTGCTGAGATGCCGAATGGTGCTCCCCAAGACCTGGAAAAGAAGAGCATCCACCTGTCAGAGAAGGGCCTGCCTTCTGAAAGAGGCCTTTCCCCCAATAATAGTGGCCATGACTCCACGGACACTGACAGCAACCATGAAGAACGCCAGAATCACACTTACCAGCAAAATCACATGGTCCCTCCTCGAGTCCGCAATGGGATGCCACTTCTGAAGGAGGTCCCCCGCTCTTATGAACTCCTCAAGCCCCCACCCATCTGCCCAAGAGACTCCATCAAAGTGATCAACAAAGAAGGAGAGGTGATGGATGTGTATCGGTGTGACCACTGTCGAGTCCTCTTCCTGGATTATGTGATGTTCACTATTCACATGGGTTGCCACGGCTTTCGTGACCCTTTTGAGTGTAACATGTGTGGATATCGAAGCCATGATCGGTATGAGTTCTCGTCTCACATTGCCAGAGGAGAACACAGAGCCACACTGAAGTGAACATCTGGTCCCAGAGATGATTTGCACCTGAGCATTGAACATCATTCTTAAAAACTGATAAATCACTCTCAAAATAAACTCAGTTCCAAGCTCCTTTCCATACCATTTTTAGCATCCAAAGGGTCATATTCACATGAGCAACAGAGAAACGCTGAGTTCATTCAGAAATTGTTTGCAGATATGTCATGTTACTACTTTTGTGAAACTTTTGTTTTCCCATCAAGGACTTGAATTTTATATTTAAAAGCCAATGAAGTATTTAGTCATTATCTTTTGCAGCAACAGAGCAGGCCTTCCTTGGAGTTTGTTGTGAGTCAAAAGAATCCCCTGGTTGTGCTGCATGAGACATTCTTTCTGAGATTCATCAGCCATATGTGGAAAAGCCTTTTGGTCATATGCCCAGGACCACAGAGAAGAAGAGCTGACCAGCTGACCTTGCTGGGAAGCCTTGCCTTTCTGCACTTAACACAAGGCTGAAGGGTTAGGATATAATCTCCCCATTCCAAATTATAGTCTATTAATAAGGAAAAGAACAGCAATAAGATAAGTTATCTGTTACCAATAACTGAAGACCCCAGTCTCCGAGCATCAGATCCATTTCTTATCACACAAACCAAAAAAGAACAAGTCATCTGATGATACTTCTGCTTCTACCCATTACCCTCCCATCTCCAATTAAAAGCTGCTTTGGGCTAAACCAGTCGTCTATAGGGGAAATTCTATACCAGGAGACCCAATGGTTTTAAATATAGACTATCATTGAAACTCCAGGAAGTTGTCCACTGTGGTGACGGCATCCATTTCTTGTAATCAAGACTGGCAGAACTGGGCTCTGAAGGGTGAAATGCTTCAGCACCACCACCCGGGGGAAAAAAAAACCAGCTACCTGAAGTTCTTGGTCTCTTTCATGGAGTATCGGTGTACAGACCCAAAGCAAACTCGCCAAAGATTTTTTTGACAAAAAATACCAGAAAGTCCAAAAAGTGTGACTTAGTGTCCCCTTCCCCACAGGAGAGGAATCAGGGACAGATGCCATGAGTGCTGTTTAGATCAGAGCTGAACTTCATGATGGGGTGAGGAGGGGAGCACCTCTGCGGACGGGTTCTCCTCCATCAGACAGGTTGGGGTTTTCCCCCCGGTTTTCAGTGGAGTTGCTGTGTCCCACAAAGATTCCTGAAAGTCTAATCTTGGTTCTGCAGATGTATCAGTCATCTTACCGTGAGTTATGGGACATGCTATCAAGGAAGAGCACTGTGATAACTACAAAATTAGCGCTGGAATAGGGGTCACAAAATCGGTTTGCTAATTCCATATTTGCCACTAATTAGTTGTATGACTTTGGGCAGACCACTTAATTCTTAAGACTAAGTTTCCTCAACCGTAAAATGAGTTGAATTCAGACATTCTGTAAGGTCCCTTCCAGCTTTACATTTATGTGATTATGCAGTAACCACAGTTAACTTTTAAGCCTCTTAATGTATGGATATTAAGCAGAAGAGTATGTATATGAATTATCTGTTTCACATTTCTTTGGTGTGAAAATGGTAGCTGTTGTTAAGTTTTTCCTTTAACCACTGAGTTGTGAATGTGAAGAGGATGGTGGGGAGGAACAAAAAACAGGAAGGTATTTTGATCTTGCCCCAAAGTGTACACACAAACTGGCACCTGCAGCTGCTTGCCAAAGGCTTTTTTTTTTTTCCCCCTTTTTAAGAACTTCTGTTAGGGAAATAAATTCTGCTTCCAGGGACAACTTCATGGAGCCTATTTACAAATTAAGAGTCAG
The DNA here is from genome assembly GCF_041296235.1 of Equus asinus. NCBI lineage: Eukaryota > Metazoa > Chordata > Mammalia > Perissodactyla > Equidae > Equus > Equus asinus. The sequence continues at coordinate 39,581,388 of NC_091802.1, read as the reverse complement.
CTTTGTGAACATTTCTACCAGAGCCAAGAATCCCAAATTCCTAGCAGATTAGTGTTTTATGTATCTGCCTTGATATTTCGAAAGGGCTCACGCATTAGGTTCAAACTCAACTCGTTCATGTGCTGCCAGTAATTAAAATGTTCCACCTCAGACTGCACAAATGGCTTATCCTTCTTTGTAGCATGGCGTCTGTCTCAGGAAAAAAGATTTTGTGAAATTCCATGGCAACAGTCCCAACATGTTTGAGATTTCAGCTAAAAGACTAGCTGTATTTCAGTGTGTAGTCTTCAGTGTATCACTGTATTTCCGTAATCGTAGGCTCCAAGCCATGCCAGGTTGCTTATACCCATTGTGAAAGAGGAGCTGCTTATTATATTCTTAAAACATCACACATCCTGTTGACTCTTCAGCGGACAAAAGAAAGAGAATTTGGAAGCAAGGACTAGTAGGAAAGAAAGCTAGGGAAACCAAGCATTTCCACCAGATTAGTGGGAAAGTCTGCTGAAGAGACCAACTTTTGCACCTTAAGGTAGTGAAACTAAGGACCATCCCACTAACCTGGGGACTCTTTGTAGATATGACCCTCATTTTCCCTGTGACTAATAGATTTTCTGAATGATTTCCATTCTTCTGAGGTCAGTTTTCTGAGTGGGGTGACCACTCACAAAGGCTGCACTTTCATTGTAGCATTCTGAGTCTAGGTTGAGGCATGTCAAGTCTAGAGAAAATTTTTATGTGGAAACTCCACATTCTTAAAGTTGAACCAGGTGGTATATAGTGGTTACCACCTCAAAGGTAAACACTTCTGTAGGTACTCTTTATACTAATTAACGCCCTCCTCCCCCCACTTGCTGGGTGGGTGAAAGAGAATCTTAGCAAGATACCTAGAGAGAAGGGCGGGATCAGGATTCACATCTGACCCTCTTGGAAACTGAATTCGTGTAGCAGCTTCAGGCAGCACATTTACTTTCTCAGCCAGAGTCCCTGTGAACGTGAGCCTTGTAGGTCTTCTCTCCTTCATTTCCCACCAACCCTCTTATTAGGCAGGCCTACCACCACGTACCCAGGAGGCCACAATTGGAGAAACAACCAAACCCATGAAGAGTTCCTTGCAGCCAAGGTGACAGAATCTGGGTGAGGGTAGAGAAGGAAGAGAACTGGCTCTCCAGGTGGTCCTTCTCACTGTTTGGAGTGTTGCGTAGGTATTTTCTACTGGCCCAGAACTAAATAGAAGTGTCTCCTCCATGACCCCCGCCACCAGGAAAAAAAAATATTAATAAACCCACCAGTGTTTAGATTCCTTAAGTCATTCTCCCAAAAAGAGATCTGCCTTGACATAGATAAGCTAGCTAATCTTATACTATGTTACCCATTCTGAGCTTTTCCTGACAGCTTCTGACTTTGTCAGTGACAGAACTTATTACCTTTTGAATGCAGCTCTTAACATTTTGCTAGCCCGTAATCATTAGGCCCAGATATAAAATGACCCCAGATTTCTCTTGGAAAGAGAAATGTTTAAAAACACAAAATTGTACTCAGTTGAAACACTGTGTTCTTAACAAATCTCACATCAACATGAAGTTTTTCCAAACAGCCTCTGTGTCACTCTTCTTATTCTCCAACTCTGCTTTATACACCCCCTCCTTCCCTCCCTCCCCCCCCCCCCGGCTAAATGGGAGGTTTAGAATATTTTAAGGGAAAAAGCAGTACTTCTGATATATATCCCAGGGCAGGCAATAAGACCGTAATGGATATGTTAAATGTTAAATTTTTTAAGTCCTAGCTTTAAAGTATATCCCACTGAGAATAGGTCTCTAGTGGAGATTTGGAAACTCCGGGGGGGCCAGCCCAATGATGCAACAGTTAAGTTCGCACATTCCGCTTCGGTGGCCCGGGGTTCGCCGGTTTGGATCTCGGGTGCGGACTTGGCACCGCTTGACAAGCCATGCTGTGGCAGGCATCCCACATATAAAGTGGAGGAACATGGGCACGGATGTTAGCTCAGGGCCAGTCTTCCTCAACAAAAAGAGGAGGATTGACAGCAGGTGTTATCTCAGGGCTAATCTTCCTCAAAAATAAAAGAGACTCCAGGACACAAGATTTGAGTCCTCAGTGATGTCCAAGTTCTTTCACAAAGACTCAGAATTAGGACTTGTGAGCTCAAGGAGAGAAAAGAAAATGGAGTGACGAAAATTTTGTCCTAGAAAATAGCATCAGGCTGTACAGAAGAGAAGAGATCTACAGTGATATCTCATCTTTTAAAGAATCGGGAGCTGTTTTTGTGCTCAAACAGAAGTATAGTTCAGAGAATCGCTATAAGCAGAGTTCAGAAAAGCAGAATGATTTGGGATTTAAGTGCCTGTAAAGAGGACAATTTTGACCTGAAACCAAAGGTTAAACCTGAGCCATCCTAGCAATAGCACTCTGTTCTCTAAGGCCGAAAGACTGAACGGTTCTGAGAAGGATCACGAACCCAGGGCTGGGGACTGCTGCCTCTAAGGACTGTGGACTTGCAAGAGCCTAGAAGAGAGGTGTAGGCTTTACACTTTTCTGAGTTCTTAACACAAGACTGTACCTCTGTGTACCCAAGCTGTATATAGTCTGGACCCCAGCATGCCAACAATATGATAAAAAGGTCTTTGCACTTTGAAGAAGTTAGATGCAAGTTTCCTCTGACTATTACAATAGTGGACTGTCTTATACATTGATATTAAGTTGTTATTTGAAACTAGAATGTTAATGTTTTCATTAAACAATGTAAGGTCATAACAATGTCTACCTCCCAAGGATGTTGTGAGGTTTTATGTAATTTTGTCTATTGAGTAACGTTATGTTTTTTGAGGGGGGAGGGGGGAAATTATGTTGGATGGTTGCAAATTTTCCACTATATATACTGTATTTAGATTTAAAGACATGGAAAATATTCAAGACCATACTAGGACCATAAGAGTCATTCAGCTGCCAGTGGAGGCAACTGATCTCTAACACACAGTTTCCTTCATTTTTTTTTAATGCATAAGAGTAGAGAACATGCTGAGCCTTAGAACCAATGTGAGTTAACCACATGCTACAGATACTTCACGGCTTTGCAGCCAGGGAAGTAGAATAGTTTTGCTCCCCTACTGTCCTATGAGCCCTCAACCATTAATTTCCCAAGCAACTTAGAGTTTCCTGAAATGGTCTTCACTGTCCATCTTTCCATTGACCTCCCTCTAGAAAGCCTGGAGAGCAGTCCCATGATGCCACCCACCTTCTCCCAAGCCGATTCGGTGCATCTGTGGGGCCTACTCCATACTCTGAACGTAACTGCAGCTTTGCTTACCCCTCTCCTAAAAAGACTGAGAAGAAACACTTTAACATGTTAGGAAAATGAGGCAGCCTGAAAAATGACTGATCCCATTGCCAGTGACTCATTCATACAAGGACTTTTCCAGGTTAGCAGACAAGGCCCTTTTTGGTAGGACCGCTTCTGTGAGTTCACAGAAACCAAATTACTGTGGGTTGCAAAGAATTAGCAGGTCATTTGAAAAGCAGACATCCCTTCACCCAGACTGTGGTTTTGTATGCTCAAGTTCTCAGTCTGTGAGCTTTGAAGGATCATTTTGGCTACTGGAAAAACCATAGCTTATTTTTAATTTCTGGTTGCCAAAGCCACCACACGTGTGGTCTGTGGATGACCCTTGTCTGCAGAATGATGGGGCGGGGGGAGGAGGAGAACGTGGTTTGGGGCTCAGGGTGGCCTTCCCACCAGGAGAGAGGGAGGGAGCCCTTGCCGAGCGGTTTTGACACAGCCTGTGCTCACAGCACTCTCATCTGGATTTCCCAGAAATGCCCTCCCTGCCCAGCAATGACCTTCCCTCCTGAATTCTCTGAGTTTTACCTGGAGTCCAATCATTTGGAGCACTGTAAGGTACCCTACTCATCTGTAAAGACTGTTTAAAGAGTCAGCTTCTGAAATGTAGCAATAATGAGTGCATCCTCGCGTCAAAAACAACCCTGCTGATAGTTTTCAAGGTTTCTTTATCATGTTTGATTTTTACACTGAAAAATAAAAAAAATTGGTGTGTTTAAAATTAGTCATTGTGCATGCCTATCATTTGTAGTTGCTGCTGTCAGAAGATGGGAAGATTTCATTCTGCCTCTAGGAATATTTTCTTAATTTAGCCCTCTGGCTATTTCTTAAAGTCCAAGTACCAAGATAAATGGAATTACCACCAAAATAAAGCATCTCACCTGACAGCTTCCTGAGCCTGCCATGATATCCTACTGCTGGCCCCCAGGCCCCCAAAGTTGGGTTCTGGTTCCACTGGTCCTTAGGTTGGGAGGAGGTTGGGGCCTGGACTTGACGGGATCAACACATTGAGCACAGTGTCTCCCAGTTGCAAGACACCACTCCACCTTCCCTCCCAGCAGGGATTCTTCCTAAAAGATAAGCAAGTCCTGACTTTTTCATCTCTGGGGGCTCAGAAACATCCACGTTGGGAAACTCAAGTTGCAGTTGCTGAACTCAGCCACATTTAAATGTAGTCTTTAGCTACTTGGAGGTCCACGTGTTGGGGGGGAACTCCTAGGAGAATGGCATAGGGACCATGCAGCTTTCTCTCTGTCTTGATATCTTCTGTTCTCTCTTAGAAAATGTCAGAAAAGAGTCTGACAGGTGGTCAGGCCTTCTGCTCAACTTCATCCAAAACACCTTCCCTTTCCCCTCTTCTGTGGAAGGAGGAAGAGATTTCTGAAGTTTAGGATTAGTAAGCGTGGGGCCAGCTTTTGCTGGCTCTACGTTCAGCACCATCTCCCTCCCTTCAGCACCACCAGGCTGTTTTGAGGATCTTCAGCAGGTTCTCCAGCCTCAACACCAAGGGCAGGGAGAGAGGACCAGCACTGCAGCCTGTCTTTGTATTGTAACATTAAATACATTCAAAAATGGCCTCTTGGTAAGCTGATTTTCAGCCTTGGAGAGAATGGTATGTGGCTTTCTCCATTCCCAATCCCTTCTCAAAGCAGAAGCAGCTCAGGGAGAAAAGAGGGAGACAAGGAGACTCAGATCCCCCTTGCCATGGAGCAGTGGAGAGCTCCGCAGCTGACTGCTGCTGGGGTTGGGGCAGAATGGACTTCCTTCCCGCCTGAGGAGGTTTCCTTTCCTACTTCTTGGGAACTAACTTCATGTTTTAGAAGGTGGTGGGCCTGGCAGTGGAAGCCACCCCACACCTGCACTCTCCTCCTCCCCCATCACTTGACACAACCAGGTCATTCACACAGGCTGTGGCGCCCAAACCTCCAGCTGCAGGCAACTGCCACCCAAGGGCAGGCAGGGGGACAAGGACCTATCTCTCTTCCCTCACCTCCCATCCCCTAGCATCCAGAGTCTGAGGAAGAGTGGAGGTGAGAGTTCTGGGAAGGCCAGGAACGCTGAGGGATGATGGAGGCACACATGCTGCCCGGGACACAAGTTTAGCTGCAGAGCATTCCTGGTCAGACAGTTGTTTGCATAAAAGCCAAAAGCCACTGCACCTGGGGTGGGGAGGCCCTCTGGGGAGGTACTCCCTGGCTTGGGGGAGAGGGGGGAAGGAAGGTGTCATGGAAAGTCCCTGAAGGACACGGGGTGTTGAATTTGCTGCGGTTTTGTTTTTAACTCTGCTTGACCTGTGAAGTAGGCAGCTGCCTCCCTTCCCCCAAATAACAGACCTTCCCCCAGAATAACATGAACATACCCAGGGAAAGAGCACTGCAGTGGAAAGAATGGAGGTTAGAGGGTGATGTAAACTGCCCCCCTTCCCCAGGACTGAGGGGGCAGGAAGCCCCAGAACAGCCTTTTCCCATCACCTCCCCTCCCCCCCTCAGCCCCCCAACCCCCTGGCCCAGAAGAGCTGCCTAGTCAAATAAACCACAGCCCTGGGGGCGGCTGGTAGATGGGAACTAAGGGGGCAGATGCCACCGCCTCCTCCAGGCTCATCCTTCCACCAGCTCAATCCCCATGCCACCCCCATTGGAATCACATTCTCAGCACCCCCACCTCCCTCTCACTCATAGACCCTAACTGCCCTCTCTAGGCTCCTGGGTGCGTGTGTGTTGGAGCAAAGTAGGCAGAATCAGTGAATCCAGCAAAGCTCTGAAGTCTCAATAAAGCAAATGACTCCTGATGCAGACTCCAGCTGAGTATCTGGACTCCTGGGTTCCAATCCCAGCCCTGCCTCTTTCTGAGTGACCCTGGGCACTTGGCTTTCCCTCTCTGGGCCTTGATTTTTCCCTGGAGTCAGGGATCTCTGAAGTTCTTTCCAGCCAGGACTCAGTCAGGCCTTGCGTCTAACACCAGAAACAAGAGTAGCACAGAGAAAGAAGGTCCAGTTCCGGCTTCCTTCTCTTGCCACCAAACTTAAGCGGTGGGATAGAAGTGACGGCGGCTTTTCCCAAGTGGTCACTTTCTTAACCGTTCTATGAAATCACAATTCTGGCCCAGCGGGGTGTGGCGGACAGGGAGGTGACAGTGTAATTGTGGGAGGCTCTGAATATGGGCACTGAGGCTGGGTCTGAACTCTGGGCCCCCGTCGTCTCTCAGGATCGCCTCTTAATTCTGCGTGGACCCAGACACCAGATTCCCGGGTTACCGGTGCCTGGGAGAGGAAAGCGAAGGCCGGGCGGAGTGGGGGAGGGGTGCGGTGCGAGGTGGGAGTTAAGAGGAGTGTGAGGGGAGGGGCAGCTGCACTTCTGAGAAACAACTCGGCGTCTCAGCAGCCCGCAGCCTAAACCCCCGCCTGCGGCTTCACAGCTCGCTCCTCCTGCCGCCCACGCCGCTCGGGGCCTCTCCGGGGGTCGGCAGCCCCCGCGGAGGCGGCGGCTGCTGGGGAGGAGCGGCAGCTCCGGGGACTGCGGAGTGGAACCCATGCGGGGGGTGGAAAATGGAGGAAGGCGTGGGTCGCGTGACACCCCTGGAGTAAAAACCCATCCCTCGCTTGGGGTGCCGAGCGCTGGACCTCGGCATGGCCGTGTGTCTCCCCTCCACCCCCTCCCCAGGTACTCTCCCATCACACCCGGGGTAAGATCCAGAAGTGAAACTGCTAGGGTCACTGCCCAGCGCCGCCGCTGCGCCCCGCCCCGCCCTTCCGGGCACTGCAGCCGTGCAGGATCTCCCAGCGCTCTGGAGTCTGCAGGGGAGGAAACTGGGGGAGGGGAAGGGGAAGTGCCCCGCGGGACAGTCTGCAGAGCGCGGCCTTCTCTCTTGGGGGTACCCGCTCGTAACCACGAGTGGGAACCTCGCGGCGCGGGACGACCTTAACACCGGGAGAGGAGCCTGCACTTCCCGCCACGGCCGCTGGGTGTCACTGAAGCCGCGCGGCTGAGCCGGCTCGGCGCCGTCGGAAGGCGGAGGCGTGGGTCCCGGGAGCCGCAGGACCGGAGCCCGCCGCGTCGGCGCAGGTCCTGCCTGGCCTTGGCCCCTCAATGCCCCGCGACGCTTGGATGTGGCGCTCAGACCTTCCTCCACTCGCCTGCTCCCTACAGGCCCCCACCGACTCGCAATGAAGAACAAACTAACCCCCTTGCCCCGCGACGGATGGGCTCATTGATGTGGCGCCACGCGAGCCACCTCCCGCCGGCCCGGCGATCAACGGCGCGTACTCGGCTGCCCTGTGGGGCTGGGTGCGCTGAGCCCAGCCCTCGAAGCGCGCCCCCTGGTGAAATGCGCGGGGCTTCCCGCCACAGAAGCCAAGGCGGCTCTACCGAGTCCGGCGCCCGTCCGCGACAGCAACTGCATGTAGGCCGGGTTGTTCCTGGGGAGAAGGGAGCGGAAGGGAGCGGAAGGGCGGGCTCCGGATGCAGCGGACCTTCCGCACGTGCTGCCGAGCTAGAGCAACTGCGGGATGCGTCCCTGAGTGCATCCTCACTCCTATTCCAGCTTCGCCCAACTCTTAGGTCACGTGCTACTCACCCAGACGCCCCTCCCCACCCCGCAGCACACCCCTTTGATGTGTGGGAAGGGCTGGCTCAGCTGAGAGAAGGGAACCAGAAGGTGGGAACCTCTATCGGGACTGAGAGGTGTGAGAGGGCCGTGGGTGGGCCAAAGCTGGAAGAACAGAGATATCCTGGAATCTTTTGGAAAATTGGGGTAGTGTCTGGTAGGAATGCCCACTTCTACCGTGTCCTGGGTCTAACTCAGGGTGGGGGATTGGCTAGGTAGATGCAGAGGAACGCATCCGTTGGCCTGCGGGTCTGTGGGGGTGCAGGCGGCGCACTCTGTCCCTGCATACAGCTTCCCCTCCAACTTCAATGTCACAGGGCCCAGCTCCATTACCAGTCCCCCGGGGCATCCACATGGTGGATCTAAAGGAGTGACATGGGCCTCCCAGTCTCCCTCAGACTCTCCAAAACCACCCCAAATAAACCCAACCCAAGTAAAAAACTGCTTACCGCGGAAACACAGCTCCAGCTAAACAGCCCCCAGGTGCCCAACAAAGAAAACTGCCTCTTCCTTGGGGCGGACACAGCCCTGCGGGAGGTCACTAGACGCCACAATAGCTCAGCCCACGTGGGATTGAATTTCAGGACTCATTAGGGCCTGGCAGAGCATGACCCTTCTCAGCCCGAGAGTACCCCCACTTCCTAACCCCCCTTCCTGTATGGAGATCATGGGGAACCCCTGGGGACCAGCCTCAGCCCCCAGGATCACCCAGTTCCCTGTGGCTCTAGACTTCGGTCTGCAGCATCAGCTCCCCCAGAATCCAGCTCCCTCTCTTCCCTCCTCTCCCAGCTCCCCACCCTAACTGGACACTTGGAGTCCTCTGTCCTGAGAGGCCACTGCCCACCTCACTCCCAAGCCCCAAAGCTGAGGTTCTGCCCACAGCACAGGACAAGAAAGCAGATGCCACAGACCTCACCACTGTGCAATTTGCACCAACCCCTGACCTCTCTGGGCCCTGTTTTCTGTCTGCTGGACCAGATCAGTGGTTCAGTAGTGGAAGCCTTTTTTCCAAAAATACCATGATGCCAAAGTCCCAGATTTAAAGGCAGTGCTCCCCCCCAACCCCACCCCAAGCTGCCCCCAAGCCCTACTGGAATCCTTGGGCTCCAGGAAGCCATTAGAAAACTGCTTGTGTAGACAGTTCAGAAGAAAGGATCCTTCCAAGTGGCCTTGGGCTCCCCTGCTTGTCTTCTTTTCTCCCTCCCTCCTCAGGGTGCCTGGCACTGGGGCATGAGGAAGAAGCCAGACAGGGTCACTGACCCAATGTTGAACCCTCCAGCCTGCAGGAGGAGGCCCTCTACCCTTAACTCAGGAGGCCACGTAGATTTCACTGAACAGGATGTCTGGGGAGCAGGGAGACCATGAACTGGCCAGAGCTTTGCCTTTCTGGATGCCCCACCCAGGGCATCCTAGGGGAGGCGGGCTCCGCTAGAATCATGCGCACCTGTTCCCAGAATCCAGAAAGTTGGCACCAGCCCTCCATACCTGAGCAGGCAGGGAGGCCGACCCTGTGGCCACATCCTCCGGCGGGCCCCTGGTGCTGCTGAGGATGGCTATGCATTCTGGTGCCAGGCTCACACTAGCCCACCAGCCCCAGGAGCTGGTGTCTATGATGCACTACAGGCCATTTAGGGCCAGCCCCTAGATGTGAGCCCTGCATCACTCTCTCTCGAGGCCTGGATCCTCCTCAGCATGGGGAGATTATGGGGAATTTCCGTTTCTTTTGCAAAGTCTTTTTCTGATTTCTGAAATGATCTTTAATAAGCACAATATTTTTTATAATCGAACCCAATAACTTAATATTGAAAAGAGTATCTGAGGCGCCAGCCCCATCTCGTCCACAATGCCCCACCTTCCTCCCACCAGCCCAGATTTCCTCATGACCACAAGCCTCAACTATCCAGCACTGCATAGCCTTGGCAGTCCCTTCTGCTGTGTGGCCTCTGTAGGCCACGCTGCAGCCTTTTTAGCAGGAGAGCAGCAGCCTTCCCACATCCTCAGAGCTGAGGAAACTTGCCCTGGGTCCCTCTGGGAGCTGGCCCTGAGGGGCCCTTGTCCCCCACACTCACAGCTGCTGTCTCTCCTCCAAGAAGCCAGAGATCTCAGCTACTCAGCAAGGATGTCCAGCTGACAATTTCTAGTATCCCGCTCAGGGCTGAGCCAGCTGCCACCTCTAAGGACCCCTAGCAGCCCAGGTTCCTCATAGTGGCCAGCACTGAGAAGGGAGGGGGCAGAGAACAAAGGGCAGGGCAAGGAAGCCTGTGTTCCACCACCTTCAAGATGGACTGAGTCTGATCTCTGTCCCTAACTCCATCTCTGACCTCAGGTGGGTCACCCTCTTTTCCCAGTTTCCCACATACACAATGGGAACAATATCTGTCTCACATACTCCGATGAGCTGATTGACATAGAAGGGCTTTGTCCCCTGCCAGTCCCTCAGGCTGTGAGGGGACACTGGGTCCTGTTTTTGTGCAATGTAAATCCCTGGACATGCTTAAGAGGTGACTCACTCTGACCCCTTTACTCTCACCCCAGCATGGACTCCTAGCACCCAGACCTCAGAAGTGGCTCTGGGCATCCATGGCTAGCCACACAGCCAGCACCAGCCAGCTTGGGCCCAAGCAGCAGCCAGAGATGGGATGGTTCTGAGAACCATGGCAGGTGGCAGGCAGCAAGTTGCACTGGTCCCTTCCTTCTCAAGTCCTGCTAAAAAGAAACAAAATCTGCACCCCTCTCATGCCTGGGCTGCAGTAAATTCTTCAGGGTAAATCCCTAGCAGGCTCCGGGCTGGAGGGTGGGTGAGGCCTCTCTGCCCAGCTCTCTCTGCCAGGCCTGGCTCCCCGGGCTGAGATTAGCCATGGTCGGGGGTACCTCGGTCATGAGTGGCTACCAGGGCTGCCAAGCCTGGCCTAAGGGCTGGCTGTGGTGGCTGGTCCTTCTCAATGTCACCTCAGGACAACCCCCCTTAGCCAGGGCTGCAGAGAATGGAAGGGCTCTCCAGAGGAGGACCCTCCTACGGCCACTTAGGAATCCCACTAGGAAGTCAGCTGGGTAGGGGGAGCAGAACAGCCCAGACCTGGTACTCAGATTAGGGTTTCAATCATGGCTCTCCCACTGTGGTTTGGGGCAGTTCTCCTCACTGAGCCATCAGTTTCCTCGCCTACAAAACCGGATTCCACCACCTGGTGCCCAACCAATCTGAAAGATTTCAGGAGAGATTCTCTATTTCAAAAAACTTATTATGGAATTTTCAAGCTTACACAAAATAAGAGGATAACTTAATGAATGCCCATGTACCCATTACCCAGTTTTAACCAATATCAATTCATACCCAACCCATGACTATACCCACACCCTCTCCCCCAGCCTCCGGGTTATTTTTAAAACAAAGCTGAGACATCATTTCACCTATAAATACTTTAGAATGAATCTCTTAGAGGTATAGGCCTATTAGCATCAATTCTATACTTTTTCCTCATTCCTAGAAATGAACTATTTCTGGCATCTTTTAAAAAACTTTTTTAAAGACTGTTTTAAAGAAACATAACCACAGGGGATGGCCCCCTGGCTGAGTGGTTAAGTTTTCATGCTCCGCTTCGGTGGCCCGGGGTTCACCAGTTCAGATCCTGGGCGAGGACCTATGCAGAGATCAAGCCACACTGCGCTGGCATCCCACATACAAGAACTAGAATGACCTACAGCTATGTACTGGGGCTTTGGGGAGGGAAAAAAATGAGGAGGATTGACAGGGCCAATCTTCCTAACCAAAAAACAAAAGTATACAAAAAAGAAAACCAGAAAAAAAATAACCACAATACCATTATCACACCTTAAAAGTTAACCATAATTCTCTAATATCATCAAATATCTCATCAGTTCAAATTTCCCCTAACCGCTCATAAATGTGTTTTACAGTTAGTTTGGATTTGAATCAAATAAGGTCAACATATTACATTTGGTTGATATATGTCTAAATTTCTTGAAACCTACAGATCCCCATCTTTTCTTTTCTTGTAATGTTTTGTTGTTGAAGAAGAAACTAGGTTATCTGTTCTGTAGTTTCCCAATTTGGATTTTGGTAATTGTATCCCCATGTGTCATTTCACGTGTTCCTCTGTTCCCTGTATTTCTGATAAACTAGTAGTTGGATCCAGAGGATCAGATTCAGGTTTGATTTCTTGGCAAAAATAATGGCTCGTTGGGGTTCAGCTGTGTGGAGGGAGGTCTATCCCTTTGTGATTTGAAGATTGAGCAGCAGGTTCAGGTGTTGCCAATCTGATACATTTATCATAAAGCTCCCCCGGCATGTAAGAGCTAAAACTCTTTTATAAAACTCTTTAGACAAAAACAGACTGGTGTGGGCAGTGGGCAGGAGCCAGACCTTGCAGGGTCTATCTGGGCTTAAGTGGAGACACGGGGGAGCGGGCAGGTTTCTATTTTGGAAAGATCACTCTGGACGTTGAAGGGTAGGTTGGAGAGGGAGCCAAGCTCAGAGGGTTGAGTGCTGTAGGATTCCATTTGCATGGCTTTTGGGAGCGGGCAGAACTAACCGTGAGGATAGAAAGCAGATCTGGGCTTGGGGAGGACGGTGGGGGGCGACAATGGGGGGGGCACAGGGACTCATGGGAGGTAATGGAGCCTCCCACAATGGAGTTGTGTGACTTGGTGGTGGATGCATAAGTGTTGTGTCTGTCAGGACTCATTATTCCACCAGTTAGTCCAGCACTTGCAGAGGATCAGGATGCTGCTGACTCAGCTCTGTCCCCAGGCTTTGTCAGTAACCTCCAAAGCTTTAGGCCCTGCCAGGAGATCTCATCTGGATGGCAGTCCCTTGTCCGTTCATTCATTTAACAAGCAATGACTGGGCACCCACTTGGGCCAGGCTCCATGCCGGACACTGGAGACTCAGACGACCAAGACCACCCTTGCCCTTAAGAAACATCTAGGCTGGCTGGTACATGGCCTCAGTCCATCTGACATGTTCCCCAAGGCCTTAACTGGTGCCCACCTCTCTTGCTCCCCTTCTCTACTCCAGCCAGCCAGGTCGTGCCAGACAGAACTCACAGATGTACCAAAAAATAGTCTTTATTGTCACTAGTATAAAACAGAGCAGATCAACTGGCCTCTCAGTCTGTACAAAGTGTGGGGCATAAGACCACCTGGGTTGCCCCCTTTTCTCCCATAATGCCCTGTCCCAAAGCAGTGCCCAGGAGCTCCAAGACAGGGAGAGGGCCACCCCAAGTGCCTTCCCTTGAGGAGAGGGGTAGAGGGTAGACTGGGTGAGGGGTACTTTCTGCCTGAGGGAGGAATAGGAGCAAGGGGGAGCCCTCCAATTATTCACGATCCTGTCCCCACCTTCTGCACCCTCCAAGTCCACTCTATGAGTGGAGGGAGTGGTGGGCAGCCTGGAGCTGGTTAAGACATGTGCCTGCTTGTGTGGCAGTCAGAGGGCCACGCGGGTACAGCAGTGGCGCAGCAAGCACGGCAGGATGCCGCGGTTCAGCTGGTGGAACTCCACAAGCTGCAGCAGGTCAGTGAAGCGAGTCTGGCCATCATCCATGCTGAAGTAAAGGCGGCCCTCCTCCTCGCTCTGGGGTATGGCCATAAGGGGTGGAACGTCAGGGAAGGGCACGAGGCTTGAGGAGCCCCCTCCTGGGTCAGGGCTGAGGTCCCCACTGTTTGTGCAGGGAGCAAGGACAGCGGGAGATCCCAGACCCACTCAGGCCTAGGAGAGCTTCTTGAGGGGCCCTGATGAGGAGGACAGTTTCTGGGAGTCCTGTGTCTCCACTGCAGGAAGCTGGGGCTCTTACAGAGGGAAGGATTACTCACTGGCAGGATAAGATAATGTTTGACTTTCTGCAGGTGGCACAAAGAGAGGACAAAGCCCTGTGGGTTCCGCTGACTCTCTCGGACCAGGAACAGGCTACCAGGAGACAGGGCAACATTACCAGGGGACACACGGTTGCCACCTACCCAGGGTCTCTTCACCCCAGGGTGTGCTGCCCAGCCGAGCCCTGCCCCTTACCCATCTACCAGGCCCTGCTGCCCGATGAGCCGCTGGCTCTCCTCGCGGGAAATGCGTCCATGGAACCAGGGTTGGGTGCGGTGGATGGCTGGGGTATGGAAGGCAGATGGGCAGTCACTCCAGGGAGAGGACCCTCATCCTAACCATCCCCACCGGGAATGCTCAAAGCCAAGGCAGCCCCCACCCCCAGGGACGCTGGGTTCTCTCCCACCTGCACTGAGGCTCGAGCCTGAGCATGGGGTGGGCAGGCTGAGACGGTGGTTCGTCTTCTTCTGCAGAGCAGTGGGGGACACGGGGGTCAGGGCGTGGCTGGAGTATTACCCAACCCAAGATTCTAGAACCCCTTTCTGCAGCTCCCTTCACCCCTCTCTTCCTCCCACTCCATGGAAACCCAGGACAAACATGCAGATGGGTGCTGGCCCCTCACCCTCCAGGCCTGGGCCTCCTCCAGGGCTGCGCTCAGAGCTTCCCGAGGGTTCTCGATGACACGCCCAGCATGGCCAGAGAAGTCCATGGCCACCAGGGTGTTATCCGAGACACTCCTCTGCAGACGGGATATGATGGGGGAAAGGTCAGAACAGGACCCAAGTACCCCCAGGCTGGGGCCTGAGTGCCCACCCCCAGCTAACACCCCTGTGTACACTCACCAAGGGTGGGGAACCCACACAGGATGGACGCAGGTGGCGAGACTGTGCCTGCTGATAATTCTTATACAGCTGCATGCCATACTGGGGGGTAGAGAGAAAAAGAGGGCCTAAGGTCAAGCAGATCCTGGGGGCTGGGCTGTGACACCCCCTAGACCAGAACTCCCCAAAAGCAGGACTGTGTCTCTGCCCCTGGATAAGGAGCTTCCTAAAGCCAGAGCTGCGGATCCTGCCTTGGACCAGGGGTTCTGGAGAGCAAGGCTGTGATGCTCCCTCATTCCAGAGACTTCCTCATTCCACATTCCTCATTCCACAGCTGTAACTCTTCTCTCAAGCCGGGGATCCGATGGGTGGGGCCAGCCCCCCAGGCCAGTCCCAGAGCCTCACCTTGAAGAGGCGGAAGGCAGCTAACCAGCAGGTGCGGCTCTGCTCATCCTCACTGCAGAAGATACGAAGCCCCTTATGGCCATTTCGAAGCTTGTTCGGCTACAGGGAGAGGAAACTGGCTGGTCCCATGTCTGCCTTTAGGACCAGATGTCTGTCTCCTGCCTCCATGGGGCAGGGCACAGTGCAGAGAGAGGAGTCTGGTGTCCCAGATGGAGCTCAGAAGCCTCAGGTAGGATCCTGGGGCCTGAGCAGCTCCCGCTCCCTCCCAAGCAGGCCAGGGTCTTCACCTTGATACAGAAGCCGAAGTCCGTGGGCATCCCATAGAGCTTGCGGCCCTGGGTCACCACATACACGTTGGACTCATTCACATCTGCTACGTACTGCAGGTGCCTAGGATCCTGTGCAGCATGGGTGAGCAGCACTTGTCACAGGCAGACCCTATCCCTCTGCTACTACCACCCTAAGCCAGTTGGAGAGATTTCAAGCCCAGAGAGGGGCAGAGAAGTGCCCCAGGTCACACAGCAAATAGAAGTAGGGCCAGGACTCGAACTCAGTTCACCTGCCTTTCCCACAGCTACTTCCTGGGGCAAGTAAACTGGGAGGGAAAGAGGAGCAGCTGAGGGTCACAGGGCCCAGGGGAAGAAAGGTCCAGGAGTTCCAACAGGGAAGGGGGAACTCCTAGAAGGACCGGAGATGGGGTATCCAAGGGGCTGGGGCTGTCACCCTCAAGGACTCACCTTGGAGGTGCCCTTGGTGGAGTAATAGAAGCCAGACCGGCGCAGGAAGCAGAAGAAGCGTTTCCAAAGCTTGCGTCCCGACCCCCGCAGCTGCAGGAAGCCCTGGATCTCTGGGAAGCTGCCTGCATTCAGGAAGTTCTGAGGCCAATGGAGAAGAGGGTGAGAGGCCTGGAGGGGGCCTGACATTCACATTCACACACACACCCAGGCCTTCATAGGACCTGCCTTTATGACAGGAGGTGCTCTGATGCATTTATTGTCCCGATTTAACAGACAAAGAAACTGATGCTTAGCCATGGAACGTCACTTGTCCACAGTTCCATAGGGCATAGGACTGCGCTGGGCTATATCCATCACACAGAGGGGAGGCACAAGGCTTAAGGGCCGAGAAGCAATGGGTGATCCTGAGGAATCATGACTATGTCATGAAATGACATATTCAGGTGAAACCTCACCTGGATGAGGTCTTCGTGGGATATGCCCGTATGTGCATCAAAACAGCTGGACACCATCTTTTCTGGGAACAGGGCGTGCTGGGGGAGAAAGGAGTCAGGACTCAGGGATGGAGGGTCCAGGCTGGGGATCGGGGTGTCCTAGTGCCCAGACCCCCTTCACACACACTCACTGGGGAGCTCTTGAACAGTTCATACTTGGCGAAGTTTTTCCGGAAGATGAAGCGGCTATCTCCGCCAATGGGCCAGGCAGCCTGCACTTCCACCACTGATTCATGGTCCTCTAAGCCCCGCTCTGGGGTCAAGGGCAAAAAGCAGCAGTCAGTGGAGACCAGCCAGGCCTCCCAGATGAGCCACCTGCCTAGCCCAAGGTGTGAAGTATTGCCTTCCAGCCCAGGCAGCCCCAGCACCCCAACTCACCCAGTGCTAGATGTGGGTGGCACTCCACCAGCCCCCAGTTTTCATCACTTAGGGCATGAGCTCGCTGCACCAGCATTTCACAGACATAGCGAGCTGTTGCACCTGCCGCCACCTCCACCGACCGGCAGGCCCCATCTTCGCTGTACACCTTTACTACCTGCACCCAAGGAATTACAGATGACTTGAGGAAGGGCAAAGGGTGGTTCTTTCCCGTTCCCCAACCTGCTGTACTCTGAGGGACCCGTGACCAAATCCCCCCACCTCCACAGAACTAGCATTATATCCACCCCAGTCCCGTCGCACCCCCATATCCCAGACTTCTCTTTCCCAGGACAACTCACATGAGGGCAGCTGGCGTCTCGGGGGAGCAGCCCCCTTGCACTGCAGGACCCCCCAAGAATGGGGGTCTGTGAAGGGGGACTGCAGAGCTCAGGGAAGGGGTTCGGAATGGAGGGTAGAGAGCTTGCCCGCAGCTCCTCCTCTCGAAGAAGTTTCCTATGGCCAAGTAGGGAGGAGTTGACTGCAAGCTTCTATGTATAACCCAGCGCTGACCGCCCCCCAACCCCTCCTCAGTCCCAGTACCCCATTGTACCTGCTGGTTGGAATGGGCAGAGGCTGGGACCTCTTCACCTCCCCAGGCAGGGGGGGATCAGGAGGTGGGGGGGTCCCAGGAGGGGTCCCAGGGGCCGGGTACAGGTCTTCCGGGAAGCTGCTGGGATGAGGTGGAGACAGACCCAGCTCCATGACATCTGAAGGAGAAGACGGGGCTGAACGCAGCCGCCCTTGTGCCCTTGTCCTGGGGAGAAGGGCCAAGAGGACCCAGACCTCCTGACTTCACACAGCTGTCAAGGTGCCCCTCAGAGTTTACATTGTACCTCAGTGCTCCCCCTCGAACTGGAGTTTCCCTGGAGCCTTTGGGGAAGGGCAAAGTGAGCCCATTTTACAAAAGGGGACACTGAGTCCCTGAGAAGGAAGCATTCTTGCCCCCATCACAGGTAAGCCATGGAGTGGAACCTGGTGTTTGGACTCCAAGTCCAGTGCTCTTCCTTTAGCCCCACGTTGCCCAGGGGAAGAGCTAAGAGGATCCCCCCACCACAAGCCAGGCGACAGCAACAAACTCCACAACCCACAGACTGTCTGGGGCTCAGGCTCTCAGTGTCAGGGCAAAGGGCCACCCCACTCCTCTGGGCTCTGCCCCAGGTTTTTCCAGTGCTTCGTTGGCAGACCTGGTTGCCAGAGCCTGTTGTGGCAACGCTGGCCCAAGTGCTGAGTGATGCACAGAAGGGGAGAGGGAGGTGGGGAAGGACAGGAACCAGGAGGGCAAGAGGCGGGCTCAGCTGCAGTAGGAGGGACAGGGCCGGCCTGGGGGCCCTTGCCTCAGCAGCCCCCAAACCTTGTGTGCCCTCCCCAGGTCCCTCCTCCTCCCCAACTTTATTGAAACCCCAATACCCGAGCTATCTCCTCTGAGAAGACTTCCTAGATTTTCCACATTTAGACCGAAGGGCTCCCTCTCCCCAGTGTTGCTGAGGCCACACTGCGCCTGTGCACCTGTCTTATCCACCCACCAGTCTGAAGATGCCCAGCACTACCAAGCAAGACCAGGGTCTTACCCATGTCTTATCACCCACAGGTGCTGTACAGGCACCCAGTAAGGATAGGGGAGATGGGGCAAAGATGCTGCTGAGGGTAGAGGCAGGGCAGGCCCCTCCTTCACAGGAACCAAGACAACATCCCTTTGGCTGAGCTGAGACCGGGGAGAACCTGGGTGAACCCACCAGTTCCAGCCCCCAGCTTGCTCTCTGGACCCTGGGCTAGTGCTGTTAGGCTGCTTCGGGCACCCAGGATTGCCCTCCCAGGATGGGGCAGGCCTCTGACCCTTAGGTGAGGGCATAAGGGGATTTGGGGGACAGGTGAGTCAGGGTGGGGCGGGACAGTACTGCCTGGAGCTCTCCATTCAACCTTGACTCATCTGCACAACTTCCTGGCTTAGGAGAAACACAAACAACCCTACCTCTACCCACACCCGCCCCCAACCTACCAGCCTGGGAGGAATGAGGGAGGCACAGGGCAGGGAACAGGATAGGGGAGAGGGAGGAGGATGCGGGGCCTGAGGCTCCTGACATCACCTCTTCCCCACCCTTGGCCTACCTATGATTGCAACTGCTCCAGTCCAGGTGGGACCTGCAATCTGCCCCCAGTCCTGTAGCCACCACCCAGCCCAGGAGCCCCCTCACCCAGGAAGGAGAGAAGAAAGGTCCGGCCTGGATTCAGAGGCCCATGAGGAGTGGAGCCAACCTCTCCTTGGTGCCCCTGGCTCCCGAAAGAAATGCACAGCGGTCCCTCTCCTGACCCGGCCCTACCGGGCTTTCATCCTGCTGCTGCGGCCCACCCCTAGCACCCAGGACTCAGCTGGTCTGGGAGACTCCAGCACATCACCCCTGGAGGATGAGGGTCCTGCTAACACACTTGCTTGGGTGTCCTGGCCAGAGGGGTGGAAAGTCAAAACACCCAAGAGGACAGACACAGACAGGCAGGCAGGGAAAGGCCTGGAGAGAGAGCCAGGGAGGGAGAGAGCTCAGACTCCCGCTGGGAAGGGCAAGACACACCCACCATCGGACATCAACAACAGAACAGCAACACCTAAACACAATGCCCCCACCCCCACCTCCTGTCTGACCTCTGGCAAACAGCCCAGCATTCCAGGGAGGACTAGGGGGAGGGGCTGCGGGGCTGCCCCTTCCGAGAAGTCAGAGACCAACAGTGGGGCAGGGGCAAGAATCAGGGAGGGGAGAGGGAAGTAGATTTAAATCGGATTAGAGTCTTGGGTCAGAGGGCAGAAGGGCCACTGAAGACTTGGGTTTGGCCTTGAGATCCCTCCATCTTGCCCTCCAGAGCCTTCTAAGGCAAGAGAGGAGTGGCACAGTCAGGACCAGAGGTGAGATGGGAGAACTGGGTCCTAGCTGTGGGGCCTGGTCAGCCCCCGTCCCAAGAGATCTGAAGCTTTCAAACTGGGGTCCTAGGAAAGCTTCTGTTGAAACCGACCCCCGAAACCAATCTGCCCCTCAACACTGCAACTCCAAGCTGTGGCTTCCTCAACCGCCTCTCCTGCTCCGGCGGCTCCGGCCTCACCCTCCTTCCCGCCCTCCCTGTCTCCTGCCTCCTTGTTTACTTCCTGAATCTTGCCTCACCTGGCTGGCCCCAAGGGCGGGTGGCAGGGCCCAGTGTTTAGAGCCGATAGAAAACAAGGCCACCTTCGGTGCTTCCCAGGGCGGGGGGGGGGGGGGGGGGGGGGGGAGGGACTGGCAGGGAGAGGCCTAGACTGGGGACCTGGAGGTGGCGGAAAGGCCCCGGTCTGGCCCGGTACTCCACACCCCGCCCCCATCGAGATTTATTGTAGTGAGGAAGGCTTACTCTCTGCGGGAGCTCTTAGGGTGCAGGGCCCTGGTGAGGAGGCAGGAAACCCCTAGGTGACCCGGAGTTGGGGGCAGCGCCCAAAAGCCTGAGGCCCCGCCCACTCCCTCACTCAGGAAAAAAACACCCAAGCCGGGGGCTGGGGTGGGGGGGGCAGCTCTTTTAAAGTTTAATTTGGGAAGAATGCTGGAGTGTCTGTGGAGTTAATCATTAGAGGCTGCTTGCCTTCATGAAGGGCCCCCCTCACAGCAGGATATCGGGGAGAGAGGGGAGAGCAGAGTCCAGGACAGGCAGACCAAGAGGGGGCATTCTTGAGGGGCACTGGGATTGGGAGGCCTTCCAAGGGCGGAAAGGTGCATTCTCCACCCGCAACGTGCCAGGGAGACCCAGACCCAGACCCGGGTCTTCCTCCAGCCTATTCAAACAGACAAGACCATCTGCCCAGCAACGCGCACCCAGACTCTCCCCAGGCCCCACTGCGCTGCAGACCGCCCAGCATCCAGCCCTCCAGCCTTCCAAGCCCATTTCATTCTGAACCAGGAGGGACCCCAGGGCCTACCTCGCCCGTCCGAGGGCAGGAACTTGTGTTCCTGAGCAGGATACAATCTGGAGAGACGGAGCTCTAGCAATGTACAGAATCCCTCACATTTACTGCCCTCCAAATTGGAGGGTGCACCCCCTTCCCGCGCGGAGACGTCAGTCTCTAGTAGAGACTTGGGGAAACTCAAACTGGAGTAAAATCAGATTGCGCAAGAGAGTGACTCGGTGCAGCTCCCTCGGTATTCGGACCCTGCTCCTAACTCTCTTTCTGGGAATGTGGGGAGGGGCTAGTTTCAGCGGGAAAGCTCGTCTCCTGGAGGAGAGAATCTGAGATTTTATTTCCCTAGCCCCACCAGCTAGTTTGCGCGGGGGGCTGAGGAGAGGGTTTCAGAAAGGGAAGGAAGGAATAAGGAGGACAGGAAAGGAGAACAGGGAAAGACGGAGGGAGGGGGCGAGATGGGAGACTGGAGGAAAAGAGAAAGCGAGGCCGCCAGAGTAACACAGCAGGAGGCGGAATCTTTCCATATTGACCCGCGACCTGGCGAGGCTCCCCACCCCCCAAGGTGAAGCGCCCGCTTTGGTCGTTACCTGGACCCTGGGTGTTGTTACACCTGGCTGGGGCCACTGGTTTAGGGAGGGAGACGCCAGGCCCTTAACTACCTGTCCCCCTCCTGCCCCCGCCCTTGGCCTGACATCACTGAGGGGGGAAGGGGGGAAAACAGGCGGCCGCCGGTCCGCACACCTGGGCAGCCAGCCAGCTCCTAGCCCTGAGACGGGCACAGCTGGGCCCTGGTGCGGCTGGAGGTGGGAGCAGATTGTCGTCTAGGATCGATCTCGGTCCCCTTACCTGGAGGAGCCCCAGCAGGAGTAGCAGGACACGGGGTCCGAAGTCCGGCTCTGTCTAGGAACCCTAGATACCTGGGCTTGATTTTAAATCCACTCCCTCTTCTTGTCTGCAGGTAGTAGGAGGGTGTCCTGACTTTGGACGTAGAAGTGGGAGTCGGGGGAAGGTGAGCCCTGTGTGTCCGGGCTCCTGGCCGAAGGAAACTAAAATTATCTTGGGCAGGTGGGGGCGGAGCTGGGGGAGGGGCCTGGGAGGAGGAAGCACACGAGCGGGGGCGGGGACTCCCTGACTTCGCCGGCTGGAATTGTTTTGGCCCTTCTTAGCCTGGCAGCAGGTGCCGGGGGAGAAGCGGGGAAAACAGTCGAACTTAGCCTCGAGAGCGAAGATCTAGAGTCTCAAGACCTAGGAGGGAGGGGCTAGGAGCTGGAAGGTAGGGGGAAACGGCCCCGCCCACTCTTCCCATGCCCCTCCCCAAACCTGGCCAGTTTATTGGCCAAGATAGGGGGCCTGTCTGCAGCTCTGGGTCCCACCTCCTGGGGCAAAGAGCGCTCTGCGAATGAAGGAAGCCAGCCAGAGGGGATGTCCAGCACATGACCTGTCCCTTGACCTCCAGCCACAGTCTAGCCACCCAGGCTGCACCCTAGCCCCTCGGAGGCACCCAGGGTCTGTCTTCCCTTCTGAGCAAAGTCCAGGCTCTCAGCTTCTCCTTTTGAAATCGAAGGGGTTAGGCAGGGTCTCGTGGGAGGAGTGATCTGGGGAACGCTCTGGCCAGGTGCCAAGGAACTCCCCTCAGGGCAATCATGTTAGCGCTCTCCTTTGGCACTAGGCAAACACAAGGACCTGGGAGAGGGCCTAGGAGGCTGAGATCAAAGGCAGCAGCCACCTCCCAGCCTGAAGTGGGTGACAGTTGGGTAAACAAACATCCATAGGGTGATAAGAGGTCTGCCCTGGGGGACCATCAAGGAGTGGCTCCAGCCTCAACTTTCTCCAACTGGGTTTCCCTTGAAAAACCGGGATGAGAAATAAGCAAAGAAGTGGGGAGGGGGCAAGATCACCTGGGCCATGGAGAAGCTTGTACAAAGCACAGCAGACAATTCACTCAATCATTCATTCTACTAATATTTGTTAAGTACCTTCTACATACCAACCCCATGCTTGGTACTCGGGATACAGTGGTCAGCAACAAAAACAGACCCTGCCCTTATCTTCATGCAGCCCAGGTGGGGAGACTGATGTTAATCAAAGAATCACACAAATAATAAATGACAGGTGATAACTATTCTAGGAAAATGACTCACCCAGGGAGTTAGGAAAGAATTCTCTGTTGAAGTGACAATTGAGCAGAGGGGAAGCTGTCTGGGGCAGGGAGGAGGTTCGAATTGGTGGATGGGAATTGGGGCAGGAGGCACCTTTCATGATGACAGAACAAGAGCCAAAGCCCTTGGCAGGAGGGGACACAGCAGGCAGACGCAGAGTAGGGGTGGAGGAGAAGGAAGGAGAGGAGGCCACAGGTAAGCCCAAGCTGATGTGGAAGGTATGGCGAAAGACAAGTGTTTTGGACTCAGCTGTTTTTCTCAAATTGTGGCCTGTGACCACCTGCCTCCAAATGTCCCTAGGCTTATATAAGAAACAGATCCCTGGGCCTTTCTCCATCTGCTGAATCTCAGTCTCTGGAGCCAAGACCCAGGAATGTGTGGTATTGACAAGCCCTCAGGTGGTTGTTCTGTAATCTAGGTTTAAGAGCCATCCATCCTGTCTGTCCAGACTGGCAGGGCCTACGGGCAGAGGCCAGACCTGCAGGGTCTATCTGGGCTTAAGCAGAGGCACGGGGGAGCGGGCAGATTTCTATTTTGGAAAGATCACTCTGGATGTTGAAAGGGACGTTGGAGTGGGAGCCAGACTCAGAGGGCTGAGTGCTGTAGGGTTGCATGTGTATGGCTTTCTGGAGGGGACAGAACTATAAGGACAGAAAGCAGATCTGAGGTTGGGGAGGAGGAGGTGGGGTTAACAGTAGAGGGGCACAGGGACTTGTGAGGAGGTGATGGAGCTATTGTGCATCTTGGTCACGGTGGTGGATGTACAATTGAGTGTGTCAGAACTCAGAAAAAAGTTCACTCGAGAGGGTGAATTTTACTGTATATAAATTGTATATGAAGTTTTTTAAATAAAAAAAGACAACAAAAAAGAATAGATTTATAGATCAATGGAGCAAAATCAAGAGTCCAAATATAAACCTTTACATTTCTGGTCAATTGATTTTTGACAAAGAGGCCAAGACAATTCAATAGGGTAAAGGATAGCCTTTTCAATAAATGGTTCTGGGGACAATTGACTATCCACATGCCAAAAGACGAATTTAAATCCTTACCTCACACAGTGTACAAAAATTAACTCAAAATAGATCATAGACTTAAATGTAAAAGTTAAAACTATAGAGGCTGGCCCAGTGGCGCAGCGGTTAAGTGTACACGTTCTGATTCTCAGCGGCCCGGGGTTTGCTGGCTCGGATCCCAGGTGTGGACATGGCACCGCTTGGCAAGCCATGCTGTGGTAGGCGTCCCACATATAAAGTAGAGGAAAATGGGCACGGATGTGAGCACAGGGCCAGTCTTCCTCAGCAAAAAGAGGAGGATTGGCACTAGTTGGCTCAGGGCTAATCTTCCTAAAAAAAAAACAGTTAAAACTATAAAACTTCTAGAAGAAACTATGGGAGAAAATCTTTGTAACCTTGGGTTAGGCAGAGATCTCAGATATAACAGCAACAGCACAAGTGACAAAAGAAAAAGTTGGTAAGTCGGATTTCATTAAAATTAAGTTTTTTGTACTTTATAAAACACCATTAAGAAAATTTTTTAAAAACTTATCAAAGACTGGGAGAAAATATTTGCAAATCATATATCTGATTAGGGACTTTGTATCCAGAATATATAAAGAACTCTTATGAATCAATAAGAAAAAGACAACAACCCAATTAAAAATGGGCAAGAGATTTGAATAGATGTTTTTCCAAATAAGATACATGAGCAGCTAATAAGCACATGAAAAGGTGCTCAACATCATTAGTCATTAGAGAAATGCAAATTAAAACCACAATGATGTACTACCTCCCATCCACCAGGATGGCTATAATCAAAGAGACAGACAACAACTGTTGACAAGGTAACAGGGAAACAAACCCTCATATGTTGCTGGTGGGAATGTAAAATGGTACAATCACTTTCAAAAACAGTTTGGCAGTTTCTGCAAAAGGTTAAACATAAACTTGCCATACAACCCAGCAATTCTACTCCTAGGAATCTACCCAAGAGAGATGAAAACACACGTACATACCAAGACACCTACATGAACATTCATAGCAGCATTATTCAAAAGAGCCAAAAACTGGAACCTCCAATGTCCATCAACTGGTATTGAACAGATAAAAAGGTGGTATATCCATAAAATGGGATACTCTTCAGCAACAAAAAGAACAAACTACTGGTATATGCTACAGCATGGATGAACCTCAAAAACTTTTTACTGAAGAAGCCAGAAGCAAAAGACCACATATTGTATCATTCCATTTATATAAAATGTCCAGAAAAGGCAAATTTATAGACAGAAGACAGATCAGTGGTTGACTAGGACTGGAGCTGGGAGCTGGATTGACTGCAGACAGGCAGGAGGGACCTTTTCAGGTTAATAGAGATGTCCTGTAACTGGATTGTAGTGATGGTCGCACAACTTAATAAATCACTGAACTGTTTAAAAATGAATGGTTTAAAGTGGATGACCTGTTAGTGTACCATGGTGGGACTCCAGGGAAGGAAGAGGCAGCGAGACAGTCTTCATTTCTAGAGCTGCAAAATGGGAATAATGATGCCAGCCCTGTAGTGAGGCTGGGATGAGACACGGGAGGTGAAGGAACTGGGTGCACTTGGAGGAAGCATAGAGCCTGAAGAGCGGGAGCCCGAATGCAGGGGAGAGGCAGTCTCTGCCCCAGATTGTGCCTACTGTTTCGAGTTTAAGAGTCAGAGTACTTGAGTGTGTAACTAGGGGATGGTTTAAAATGCCACCAGCACGTTAGTGACAAATAGCAACTATTCCATACCAAACCCCAGGCCCTGGGTCCGCTTGCCCCACCACTTTCTCTTCCTTTTGTAAACTGTAAAGCGCTTTGCCGTCTATGATCTTTCATTAGATTAAATAGGCCGTGAAGTCCAGCGGACACCAAGTGCGTGACAAGCCTGGCGCCCTAAGAACCCCGGCCAGGAAGATGGTATGGGCCAGACCACCCACCACCCGGAGCTCTCCAGCTGGCGATAGAGCCAAAACGTAGCAGCAGCCGCGGCCTGCAGGGGGCGCCCGAACGTAACGCGCGGCTCCGCCCCGCCCCGGCGGCCCCGCCCCGTCACGTGTTCGCGGCGTCGCGCACACCCGGAAGCAGCGGCTGGAGTGGAGCCGGCCGCAATGAGCGGGGAGCCAGGGCTGACGTCCGTAGCGCCCCCTCCCGGGGAGATCGAACCGGGCAGTGGGGTCCGCATCGTGGTGGAGTACTGGTGAGCGGCTCCAACCGGTGGGGGTCTGGTCCGGACGGGGGTGGGTCCACAGAGGCTCCTCTCCCGAAACCCAAGCGGACCCCAGGTATCGTCTCCCTAGTGAACCCTGCGGCTTCGAGGCGACCTACCTGGAG
Organism: Equus asinus; assembly: GCF_041296235.1. Classification (NCBI taxonomy): domain Eukaryota; kingdom Metazoa; phylum Chordata; class Mammalia; order Perissodactyla; family Equidae; genus Equus; species Equus asinus. The sequence goes on along the minus strand of NC_091802.1, from coordinate 39,555,302 downwards.
CTGGCGAGTGCCGTGAAGGAGCAGTATCCCGGCATCGAGATCGAGTCGCGCCTGGGGGGCACAGGTGAGGCCCGCAGAACACCTGCTGAGTCAGTGTTCTAAATCCCAGCTCTACCACTTTCTAGCTCTGGCATTGGCTGTTTTATATAGTGTCCAGCAGTGTCTGGCACATAGTGAAATGTCCAGCCAACTTGAGTCCCCTTCCATAGATGAGGGGGTCACAGATGAAGCCTGTAGAGAGAAACTGGTGAGACTACAGAAGTGTAGTGTTACGGGGGGTCGGGGGGTGGGATGCTCTTCGTCCAGTTATGAAGCCGAGTTCAAAGGAAGGACACACAGGTAAAAACTAGGTTCCTTTAGCTTGACCCTGGATTGGGAAATGGCTTAAGGAATTACGAGTCTCTAATGGAGCCGGTGGGGGACATGAAGGAGCCTGTGTGAAGCCTAAGGAGTGTGGAGGGACCCCATCTGGAGGGCCTCCCCTGACTTTTGCCTGTTCTCAGCATGCACTTCATTCATTGATTTATTTCATACCAGGGGCCTTTGAGATCGAGATAAATGGACAGCTGGTGTTCTCCAAGCTGGAGAATGGGGGCTTTCCTTATGAGAAAGATGTGAGTATTTGCAATCTTGGGAGGACCCTCGCTTCACCCTGCCCCTACAATCCCCTTCCACATCTCTGCCCTCTAGCTCATTGAGGCCATCCGAAGAGCCAGTAATGGAGAACCCCTAGAAAAGATCACCAACAGCCGTCCTCCCTGCGTCATCCTGTGACTACATGTGACTACACTGGTGCCCCTTTGGGTACCAGGAGAGAATAGAAGCTTCTGTGGTCTTGGGGGTGGGAGAGAGACCCTCTCCATGGACATTTCCACAGCCACCTTATACCCCCTTCCCAGGATTAGTGCCCACAAAAGCCAACTCCCCTCTCCAGCTTAGCCATACCTGTCAGATGCCACCATAGTTCTAACTTATTTTCCACTAACCCTGGGCAATATCAGCTAGTGGTAATAAAGTGACACTACAAACACCTATGCCAACTAGTGTGTTTTTATGTCCAGTCTGGGGGTGGGGGATGGGCACAGAGGGCAGCCCAGCCTTTACACCACCAGGGAGGCTGTGCTGGGTGGGTGGGCTTTTTCTGGATAGCTACTTCTAGTTTAATGATCTCCTCTCTCATAGCCAAGGCAAGGAAAATGAGTCACACAGTAGACACTGCCTCTTCTTTCCTCTACCCCTCCCCCACTGCTCCTACCCACAGGGGGAAGTCATCCCATTCTGGTGGGTGGCCTTAGGAATTCATTTTTTGGTGAGCAAAAGTGATCTGGTTGTCAGAGATCTCTCAGATCAGAATCCCAACTCTCAGATCCCCCAACCCAAAAGCCAGGAAACTGGAAGATAAGCTCTTCAAGCTTTCTCAAGATCCCTAGGGACCCTTCCAAGAAAAGATGAGTTGAGTCTAAGTTAGGAGGTGAGCAGTAAGGGATGGCACAGAGCCACCCCTAGACATAGGCCAGTGCCCAGCTGTTTTCCAAAATATATTTGCAAATGGAGATGGTGGGTGTGGAGAAGGGACATCCCTCCCCCAATCCCAGGGGTGCCCCTTCCACAATACCCACGCTCCCCGAGCCCTTATTTCATCTTTAAAAAAAACCCAAAAGACATAAGTAAAAACAAAACAAAAAAAGCACTCTGTACAAGAACTGGATCTGGGCGCTCCTGCTGCTCCCATCTTCCTGGGGGCAGTTAGGTCTCAGGGACAGTCTCTGTGTGGGTTGCTCTTGTTCTTACTCCCTTGGGGCCCCTTCCCCTCCTAGGCCCAGCTTCCCTAAGTCCTTCAGTGCCAAGGATCTGGAAGAAGAGACCAGACTGGTGAGCAGACTGTGTCTGTGGCATCCATTGGAACCTACAGTCTGCTGGGGCAGGGCTCCAAAATCACTCAAGACTCCCCAGTGCTGCTCCGTCTTCCAACCAGGCTGGGCCCCTCTCAGCCACTTGGGAATTGGGAGTAGGAAAGAAAGTTCCTGGCATGGCAGGTTCCCCTTGAAGTGGTCCAAGGGCCCTCTCCCCGCCTGGTCCCGACATGGGCCACAAGTCCGGCCGTCCCCACTCCCTAAGGGTTCAGCAGGGCCTCAGTGGACTTGGCCTTTGGGCTCACACTGGCACGTCCAGGCCCAGGTATTCTGGGTTCTCTGCTGTAGGGGTCCCTTCAAAGGTGCTGGGTGGAGAGCCCCGCTCTGATGGGTCCTGGTCCCAGTAATAGAGGTTGTCAAAGGCTGGGCTGAAGGCAGGAGGAGGGTGGGGCTGAGGGGCAGCTCTGCTCCGGGGTGCCAAGTACTCAGGGTTCTCCACGGCACCCCCAAAGGCAAAAACGTCTTTGACAACCCCATTCTTCCCGGGGGAGAGAGTCTTGGGCCTTTCCAAAGTGGCACCATCAGGTCGACAAGGAGACAGAGGGCCCTCTAGGGGCGAGGGGGGCTGCGGCCGAACCTCTGGCTGGTTCACGTATTCTGAAAGGGCAAGAGAAGGGGGCTTGTCAGGGGATGGAATCCGCGTGTCTGGGCTACTACCACTGCCCTCATGGTGGGCTGAGCACCCCCAACTCCCCCACCTCCCAATCTCTCAGCTCAGGCTTGGGTTCCATACCAGGCTGGGGGCTACAGGACAGGGGGGCAACGTAGCCGTCAGTCTCCGGGGGCAGGGGTACTGTGGGGTCCTCGCTGTACCTCTGTAGAGGGCTGGGGTCATGTTGCGGGAGGCTCTGCAGCCCCTTGGCTGCCCCCATTCCCAAGTCACCATCAAACACATCAGAGCCAGCCCCTTCTGAAGGTGCCAGTGGAGACTTGGGGGGCTCCTCCTCCGAGGGCTCCAGCCCCAGCGTCAGCTCACCACCGCCACTCTGGGGACGAAAGAGGTCATGATGGGAGTCATTCATGGGTGTGGGATAGAGACTCCATGGGAGGTGAAAGGGTCACAGGAGATAAACAGAAGTCACCTTTGGGGTATGACACAGTCACCGTGGAAAGAATGGGGTCATGGGTTGGAAGGCAATAGGAATCCTCCTTAGGGATAATGGGGTCTCCAGGAGAGGTGATGGTTGTGGGGACATTGGGCTAGGGTCCATTCGGGTTGGGAGAGGTAACCAAACACACCCACCACAGTGTGAACGAGGGCACTGACCCTGGAGGATGAGCTGCGGTGCCTGCGGTGGGCTGTGCCCCCAGCACCAGGAGCAGGGTCCGGGCAGAAGAAGCCCTGCTGGGGTACCAGGTACTCCTCAGCATCTACCAGGTCCCCCATGTCATCATCCTCCAGCAGCGAGCGGTAGAAAGTGCTGTCCAAGGGGCTGGCAGGGCCCAAGTCCTCATTCTGGGGAAGAGGGAGACAGAGCATGGCAGCCTCTCCCCAGCTCAACGGGCAGCCTCCCGAGGAAGGCTCAGGGAGGACAAGAGGGATGATGAGTCAGGTCAGGGCTGGGCTTGGAGGCCTGGGACCCAGGAGTCATCTCCTTTTCCACCCTCTGCAGGAGAGTCCTCTTAAGTCATAGGCAGGGATGGGGAGCAAATGCCCCCGGTACCTGGATGACCACAAAGCGCTGGGGGTCCCTGGCCATGCGGGAGAATTCGGCCACCAACTCCCGGAACCTCGGCCGACATTCAGAGTCAATCATCCAACCTGGGGACAGGAGGGAGCTCAGCATCTCAGCTGTGGCTGCAGCCTGTGTGCGGGCCCCACTCCCTCCCTTTGCAGTCTGGTCTAGACAACCCCAATTACTAGAGTCCAGAGGTCTCAGCTGGTAGAAAAGAAGTACTAGACTCGGGTCCTGAGCCAGAACTTTGAGAATCTCTACTAGTTTCCCCTTTTATTTTGCGTATGAGTCTCTTTCGAGCTGGTCCTTTAGAGCTCCTCTGGATTGGTACTGTAAAAGGGAAGCCAGAACCTTTTGAGGCTCCTTTAACCATATCAGGGCCCCTGGGTCCACATCCTGCTCTTGGCCCCCTCTCAGGTCCCTTGTAGGCCCCTCCACCCAGGACTTCCCACCCCTCCTCCAGGCAGTTGGCACAGCTCAGCCACGCACATTTGACCATAATCATGTAGACATCAATGGTGCAGATGGGGGGCTGGGGCAGCCGCTCCCCCTTCTCCAGCAGGTCAGGGATCTCCCGAGCTGGGATCCCATCGTAAGGTTTGGCCCCAAAAGTCATCAGCTCCCACACAGTCACACCTGGGCAGAGAGTTAAGAGTTGGGGGGACAAGAGGGATCTTTAGTGTACTGAGCCCCAAAGGCTCTGCCCTAGAGCCTGGAACCACGGGGAAAAGAGGGGAGGGATGCCAAGGGGCAGGAGCCACACAGTCTTTCCCCAATCCCTGGGAAGTGCACAGACCCTGGCAGACTGAGGTACTGGCAGCCCCTTCCTTCCCTCTCACATTCACGCTAAGGCCCATCCTGGCTCTCATCCTTCCACCAACATCTCCCCCAGGGCCATGGCTCCTTGTCCATCCCTTCCAACCCTCCTCACCACGCACCATAGCTCCACACATCACTCTGGTGGGTGAACCGCCGGCGGAGAATGGACTCCAACGCCATCCACTTGATGGGCACCTGGGAGAGGAGAGGAGGAAGTCCTCCTAGGTGTGGTGGGCAGGCGGCTGTTCTCAGAGTTTTCCCAGAAGCCAGACCCTACTCCACCTCGCCTCACTCTGCTCCCTCCTCTAACCTTGCCCCCATCCGCATGGTACTCTGTCTCGTCAATGTCCAGCAGCCGAGCCAGCCCGAAGTCTGTAATCTTGACATGGTTGGGACTCTTGACCAGCACGTTCCGGGCAGCCAGGTCCCTGTGCACAAGCCGCACATCCTCCAAGTAGCTCATCCCCTGGGATCAGAGGCATCCCTGTGGACCATGCTCTGGCCACACTCTCCCAGGAAACCTCCCCATCCTAGCCCTGCCTGGAGACAGAGGCGTACCTCCAAGGGCACCTGCAGAGTCCAGACCCCCTAACTGCATACCTTAGCAATCTGCACACACCAGTTCAGCAGGTCCTGGGAGCCCAGGCGGCCGCGGTGTTCTCGGACGTGGTCTAGGAGGCAGCCATAGGGCATAAGCTGTGTCACCAGCTGCACTGTGGATGTCAGGCAGATGCCCAAGAGGCGGGACACATATGGAGAGCCCACACCAGCCATCACATATGCTTCCTGGGGGCAAGGGTACACATTGAGAAGGTACGGGAGACCACAAACCCCCAGCACCACACACCCCTCCTAAGGGCTGAGGCAGGACGGGGGACCCTCACCCAATCTAACTGCATCCCTCATAAACCAGAACCATGGCCCACAGATTAGAGAGGTTAAGAGTTGAGGTTTGGGGAATCATAAATTGTCTCCCAGGAAAGAGAGAGAGACCAGAGTGCAGACCTGCAGCCAGGGGGTCCCTCCTACACTCCCAGCTGGAGAGGGTGGAGAGGCTTACGTCCAAGATTTCTTTGTTGGCTTTGGGGGATGTGTTTTCCCTCAACACTTTGATGGCCACTGGGATTTTCACATTTTCTCCATCAGGGATCCAGATGCCCTGGGCAGAAACAGGAGAACATGAGCAGGAAGGGGGCCGGCCAGATCCAACTTGCAGTGGTCCAAAAGGTCACTACTTGTGCTCCGAATACCCTTCCCCATCCTTAGGCCAACCCCACTATTGAGGAACAACCCTGCCACTTAGGCCCATCCTCCACTCCTTTTCCCCTTGTTCCAACCTCTGTAACTGCCCTACCAAAGAGCAGGCCCCCCCACCCCCTGCTCCCCTCCACTCTTGGCCACACCCCACCCATCCTCTGGGACCACCCACCCCAGAACTTTGGCCCCACCCCTGACCTTGTAGACTGTGCCAAAAGCTCCGGATCCAAGCACCTTCACCTTCCTCAGCTCTGTCTCTTTCAGGATTCGCATCTGAGCCTGGTTGGGCATCGCTCCGCTAGGTGTCAGCGGCTCCACCAGCTGGGGTGAGGGGATGGTGCATCAGTGCCGGGGACTGAGCTGCAGACCCAGATGGGCAGGGAGGCCCTCAGACTGCCTCACCTCCGTTTCCTGCAGCAGCCTCCGCATCGTGTATTTCCGGATCTTCTGCCGCCTTCGCTTGATTAGGATGCCGAGGACCAGACCAATGACCACCACCAGCAAAATGCCCACCACAGCAGCAATGATGGATGTCACAGGGCTGGGGGCGGGAGCCAGGGTCAGGGATTGGGGACCAGTCTGGGGCAGGAGGGATGAAGGGGCCCCATGGAAGGGCATGGAGGTCAATAGCGTTTGGAAAGGGAAGTTGGAAGGGTGCCCCACAGGCTCTGATCCTCTCTGCCCTACTCTAAAACCTCCCTTAGCTCCCTACTGCCTCCAAGATAAAGACTAAACTCCTTGCTGGGCATTCAAAGCCCTCTCCATCCACATCTCCAAATTGTCCATGCTCTTGCCCATGGTTCTACCCTAGGATTCTCAAATTTCCTGACAAAAATCACCAGGGAGCTTGTTAATATGCACGAGTCTGGAGCCCCACATCCAGAGATTTTGACTGTGGTATGGGGTGGGGCCTTGGAATGTGCACCCAGTGATTCTGAGCTTCCAGCCAAATTTTTCACCCATAGGTCATGATTTTCCACAACTCTTAGCCTCTGCACAGACTGCTACTTCTGCCTGGATCACCATTTCTCTGTGGGATCCTCCTTCAAGCCTTGGCTCATCCTGGGACAGAGGGAGCTCCTGGGTGTTGACCCTGCATCGTGGTCTGCCTGGCCCCTCCCTGGTTTAGCCAAGGGCTGGCACATCGCCAACCTCTCAGCAACGCTTGTTTAACGGACAATGACTGCCTAGGACAGACTCCAGGCTGTTTTTCTCCCCAAAGCCTTTCCCAAAGTGCCCCACTGCCTAGAAAACAAGTCCAGCCCTGTGGCCTGGTGGTGAGGGAGGGCCTCTGCCCTCCAGATCTGGCCCTACCCTGACTTCACGCCTCACTCCCTTCTCTGTGCTTTCTCAATGGCCCACCACACCAGAACCTTTGAGCAAAAACATCCCAGATTTTCCTGACCCCTCCCCCAAAATGCCACCTGGTTGCCTTCCCCCTAATGCAAGTGACATACCTGCCCCCTTTTTTAAGGCCTGGCTCAAACGCAGCCTCCTCCTGGAAGCCTCCCGCCACCCACCATCAAGAATTCACCGTTCCTCCTCAGTGCTGCAGCTGCACTCTCGTCTCTATCTACCTGGTGTCCCGGGGAGTTGAATGCCACCTGTGTCCCTTACAAGACATCTAGCTACTCGAAGGTGGGGAGGCGCTGGGTGTCTGTGCCTTCTTTTCCTGTTCCCCTCTCCCCCAAGCATCCTGAGCAGGTCCTCCATCCACTTGTTAAAGCGAATTGAGAGGAGGATCAACAGAGCAAGAGTGGGCTGGGCTGGGATATATGTCATGTCAGGAGACCCCATCCCTGCAGCAGTGACCACCCAGGGGCTGGTGGGGGACTGAGAGGCAATGTGGGGTGCGTCCTGGGGATCAAGCTGACCTGGCTCTCTGTTCGGCGGGACAGCCCCTGTCATCCAGGTCCAAACAGCTGCAGGAGAGAGAGTCCCGTCAACAAGGCTGGGATCCACCTCCTGGGCTCACTCCAGCCTCACAACAGCCTCACAACAACCCGGGAGGTGGGTGTGGCTGGGTTATTACCCCAGTTAACAAAGGCAGAAACTGGGCTCAAGGTCATCAATACTCTTGCTACCACCCCACGAGGGGAGTCCTCCTCCAGCCTGCAAAGCCACGTCCCCTGCTCCCCTGCACGTCCCTGTGGGGGGCTAGGAAGTGGAGGGCACCCAAAGGATCAAGTCCAAAAGATCGACTATTCCCTCCATAAAGGAATAGCAAGGCAGTAAACTGGCACAACTTTTGCAGGAGACAGTTTGGCAAAACCTATTAAATGTCTGTGACCCAGCAGTTCCACCTCTTGGGAGATACCCTAAAAATGCCAACACCTGTACTCTAGGAGGCATGTACAAGACGCTCACTTGTACATAGAGCTCAAGTGCAATAAGCTGTAAAAGAAAAAAGGAAACAAGCTCAATCAATATCCCTCACACAGGGACACGGTTAAATAATACTACATCCACGCTGCAGACTGAATCGTTAAAAAAAAATAGGAGGTAGATTCGTGTGCACTCACAGGCGGGACCTCCAAGATACATAAAGGGGAGTACAAAGTGCAGAACAATTTGTAGGCTGTGATCCTATTTACATTAAAAAATGCACACACGCAAAACCCAAAACTGATTATATATGAGTTGAACTATATGAAATTATTATCTCTTGATCATTTTTGACCTACAAAAACAGCAACCTTATATGACTCAGCCTAATATAATGCAATATATGTTTATGTAAATGTGTAGACAAAAGCCTGGAAAGACACACAGCCAGAGTGAATCTGGTGGTTCTCCCCGGGGAATGGAGAGACTGGGTGGACGGGGAGTGGAAGGACAGGGCACATTTGCTCTGCAATGTTTATACTTTTATGTTGTTGAAAATGTTTATCACAGGGCTGGCCCGGTGGTGTAGCGGTTAAGTGCGCACGTTTCACTTCGGGGGCCTGGGGTTCGCCAGTTTGGATCCCGGGTGCGGACATGGCACCGCTTGGCAAGCCATGCTGTGGTAGGCGTCCCACATACAAAGTAGAGGAAGATGGCCACAGATGTTAGCTCAGGGCCAGTCTTCCTCAGCAAAAAGAGGAGGATTGGCAGTAATTAGCTCAGGGCTAATCTTCCTCAAAAATAAATAAAATAAAATGTTTATCACAAGGATGTATTCATGTATTTCATGTGCAATTAAAAACAATCAAATGAAAAAAATAAAAAGAACAGGGTAGATCACCATGTTACGACATGGAAAAACATTGCAAAACTCTGCTAAGTGAAAAAAAAGCAATTTACAAACAATATGTATGATCTCATTTTGGTAAAAAGAATATATGTTAGAATGTAATGTGCACAGATAAAAACAACTGAAGAGTAATAATATTTATATTGATACAATTAAACATATTTTATATGTCATAATAATATATAAGCATGTGCACAGATAAAAACAACTTGACGAAAAATATTACAAATTATTAATGGTGGAGATGGAAGGGCTAGCGACATTTATATTTCATGTTTTCATTAAAAAATTTTTAACATGTTACTTTTGTTATCAGAACAAAAAAAAGATACGAAGAAGTAAGAGTCTCAGAGTAAACAAAGGCAGAGTTGTCCCCCTTTTATAATAAGAGCTCCAGAGAAGCTCCTGGAACGATGCCCTCCTTTCTGCAGAAAAGGCCCTCAGACTCACGAGTGGGTGCAGTTGATGGGGCACGGCTGGCACGTGCCCTCCTCATCTGGGAACTTCCAGATGGGCATGAAGGAGAGGTCAGGTTTCACACCGCTGGGGCAGCGAGCCACGCAGAAGGGAGGGTCCTTGTAGTGCGTGCAGGCCACACACTGGTCAGCCTCCTGGGAGGGAAGGAAGGGTTTGTGGAGGGCTGGCACCGCCACCCCCAGGGCAGCAGGATCAGGCCCTTGGGTCCCCTTCCTGGTTCGCATGGCCACTCAGCAGCACGTTCACCCTGCTCCTGGGACCCCTGTTCTTCACCCAGCTCCCCCTCGTCAAAGTTTCACCCCCGAGGTGAGGGCTCAGGTGAAGAACGGCAGGCCTATTACCTAACAGGAGGGGGCGTATTCCCTGAGGCACAACAAAAAACGATAACAGTAACTAACATGGAGAAAGCCTTTCCCGTGCCAAAACCTATTTTAAGAAATTCTTACTACACCCCAGTAAGGGAGGTGCTAGTATAATATTCACTTTACAAATGAGCAAACCAAGGTTGGAAGCAGGGCCTGGATTTGAATCCAGGTAGTCTGATGCCTAAGCCCACAGGTCTAACCATCTTGCCACAGCCACAGCCAAGAACACAGGCTTCCTGGGATCTTTGCATAGTCCCAAGGGTCTCAGGGTCCACTACACAACTCTTCCCCAGCATCCCAGCCTCCTTTCACCCTTCTGCTGTTTGGGCCTGAGTTCGGAGCCCTCTCCAGGGATATTTTACCAGACTCGGCCAGGCCTCTGGCGATTCCCCAGCATCCCAGCCCTTGCTTCCCCTCTCCCAGCTCTGAGCCCACCAGCACCTCACCGATCCAAAGCAAGTCACTGAGCCATTCTGGGGCTGACATTCGGGGTGGCACGGCAGACAGTACCTGTCCTTCACATATTCCCGGGGGAGCCTGAGAGAGGGGACGGCTGGTGAGGAGATCTGGAAGGATCTCCCGTGTACCCCTCCAGCTGCCCCCCTCCTCTGCCCCGCATACCCCTGCAGTACTCGGCATTCCTCCACGCATTCCTGGCCCCGAAGGAACTGGCTGCAGTTGACACACTGGGTGGGGCCCGGACCCCAGCAGTGCCCGTGGGCGCACAGCGGGTAGCAGGCCAGGCCCTCGCCCACTGCAGTGAGGAGCAAGGTGGCAGAGGGGACTCTTAAGGGAGGCTCCAGGTCCACATGAGCCAGGGTAAGAGGCTGTGGGGGTGGCTCTGGGCTGGAGGGGTGGGGTAGGTACAGGGCAGTGCACGGAGAGAAAGAGTTCTGAGGTCCCAGGAACAGGGAGGAAAGGGAAGGCAGGGTTGCAAAGACAGTGTGGCAGGACCCTGCTAGAAGCCATGACAAGACGTCAAGCCAGCCAGAGCTGTGTCAAGAATGGTGCGCCAGGAAGGGGCAGGCTGCACAAGTCCCAGATTGCTGCTGCTAGGGGCCGGTGGTTACTCCTGCGTGCTGGCAGACGGGGAGCATGCAGCGCTGGGCTCCATCTTACCACACTCGTCCTCTGGGCGGTTGGCACTGTGAAGCAGGGCCTGGTGGGGGTTCCGGAAGAGCTGGGCCCAGGGCACCGTGTGGACGAAGCAGAGGCGGGCATTGCGGTGGACAAGGGCCAGCCCGCTGCCCAGTTCCTGCAGCGAGCGCAGCCCCAACGAGCTGATGCCCAGCCCTTGCAGGGTCAGCGAGTAGGCACCACTGTGGGAGGAGGAGTGCTCAGCTGCGGGGTGGACAGTGTGCCACCGATGCCGCCCCGGTCAACGAGGGCTGCCCTCCCCTTCCTCCTGTCCCCAGCACACTCTGCAAACTCCCATCGAAAGACTGCTGCTGGAGTCCTGGGGAACGGGAGCACCCACCGCGCCCAAAGCTTCTCCCAGGCCCCCTCCCCTGGTGCTCACTCATGCAGAACTCGGCCCCGGATTACTCGCAGGTTCTGGAAGACACTGAGGTCAGGCAGGCTGTCTGGCCACGCTGAGATGTACAGGTAACCTGCAGGCACAGGGTGAGGTTAGGGGTGTGGGGATAGGACGAGGACCCCCCACGCCCTTCAAAGCAGGATGCAGAGGCAGAGCCCACCTGTGATCTCCTCCAGGGTCTCAAACACTCTGAGCTGCTCAGGCTGTAGGGGGGCAGTGTTGGAGGCTGGGTCCCTAGAAGGAGGATTAGGAGAGGAATCAGCTGGGCCAAGAAGGGGGTAGGCGTGACCCCCAGAGCTGGCCCTGCCATCCTCCTCCGCCCTCCCCTCCATTAATGACTGCACTTAAACCCTTTGCCCATCAAGCCCAGCTATTCCCATCCTAAGCTTCAAAGCCCAGGCCCTGGTTTGGCAGGCTCCACCAAATCAGTATTTACAGCCTTTGATCGAGAAATCCTACTTCTAGGAATGTGGCCTAGAGACACTGGCCCTTGTTCCCAGAGGCATGTCCAAGGCTGACTGTAAAGGCAAAAATTGAACATGACCTAAATATTCACCAGTAAATAGAGGAGCTGTTTGATACAATCCTGATCTATCCAGACTACAGACGAAAAACTAATTTAGGGGAGCTTAGTATCTGCCAGGCACTGTGAATATTAACTCATCGAAGCTTTCTAACCACTTTATGAGGTTGGAACTATACTGCCCCCATTTTCCAGATGAGGAAACTAAGGCACAGTAAGGTCACATGACTAGTAAGTGGTAGAGCCAGGTGTCAGGCCCAGGCAGTCTGGCTCCCAAGCCCAGGCTCTTAGCTGCTACTCTGCGGCCACCTGCTCCACGGCTGGTGATAGGACGAGGCAGCTCGACTCGAACTGTCGTGACCAGCTCTCCAAAGCAAAGGGCAGACAATACTCGCAGTAAGCTCCCATTTACATAAACCCCTCTCCCCAGCAAAATCACTAAGACTGTGTTTCTCTGTGTGTGTGTCTGTGTACGTGTAAATGGTATAGAAGAACACGCAATCTGTTAGCAGCAGTCTTCTCTGGAAAGGGGAGTGGAGGGGAGAAGTGTTGAAAGGAATTGTCTCCTTTTTTTAATAATATTTTTATTGAAGTACAATTCACATACAATAAAATGCACAGATTTTTAGTGTACGGTTTGCTGAGTTTTGACAAATGCATTCACTCGTGTATCCACCACCTCAACTGACATACAGAACATTTCCATCACCCCAGAAATTTCTTTTGTGTCTCTTTCCAGTGCCCCCACCCTGGGGCAACCACTGTTCTGATTTCCATCACCAGAGTGGTCTGCCTATTCTAGAACCTCACATAAAGAGAACCTCACAGCGTGGACTCTCTCGTCTGGCTTATTTCATTTAACATAGTGTTTGAGACTCATGTTGTTGTGTGTATCAGGAGTTCATGTCTCTTCATTGCTGAAAATTCCATTGGGTAGACACAACACCGTTTATTTACTCATTTACCTATTGACACACACTTGCGTTATTTCCAGTTTGGGGCTATTACAAATGACGCTACAGTGAACTCAAGGAGAATTTCACTTTATCTGGATGGCTTGCCCTCCATACAAGTGCATGTTCATGGATAACATGTAATTTATGAAAATAATCCCCCCAAAGTCCCTGTTCCCTCTGGTTTCCCACCTTCTTCCTTTGCGATCCCGGCCTCCCGCCTCTGTCTCCCACCGTCCCCAAGAGACTCTGCCATTTCCGGTCTTCAGGATTCAGTGACTGCCCTCATGCTGCCTCCACCCCTTGTGCCACTCCGAGTATCCTTACCCCTCAAAGCTCTCTGGCAGGAATGCCAGGCTCCCAAAGATCTTCTTGCAGCCAGCAAACTCCTGGATGTTGGCACTGGTGACCGCCCTCACCTCCCGCAGGTGTTCCATGCCCAGGCCATAGCACACTGCGGGGAGAGGGGCCAGTGGGGAAGCGGCCATCTCAGCCCCCACACCAGGACTGATCAGCCCCCACATGGAACACCAGGAACTCAAACCCCCCGGGGTCCTGTCCACAGTCCCCTCCTGGGGCCACATGCCCCCTCCCAACACTGGCAGGAAATATGGGGGAACTTCTGGGACTGATCTGGGGAGGGCCAGGGGCAGAGACAGTGGGAGTAAAGGACTGGGTCCCAGGAGGGTCTGTGGAAGGGTGGGACAGTGAGCGAGGCCAGGCTAGGTGTGCAGAGGGGCAGGAAGTGCGGCCTGGCTCAGGGGTGGCCAGTGGGTACCTCGGGCACAGGGCTTGCTGCATTTCTCACACCGCTGTGTTCCGTCCTCAGCTGTCACCTCTTGGTTGTTCAGGGGACAGACCAGGGTGCAGGATCCCACATCCGTAGACAGGTAGTTGTCTGCGGAGATCGAGATCATGTGACCACGAGCTCTGGCCCTTCACAGTCCACCATGAGGAGTGTCACCGTGCCCAGGTAGTACAGTAAGAACCGTATCACCCGATACTGAAGTGCCCTTACTCTATGTCCGAGCACGTGACATTCATTTACTCCTCATAACAGCCCTACGTGATAGGCACTGTTAGATTCCCCTTTTGCCAAAAGGGAAACCAAAGCACAGAGCTTTATGTAAATTACTCAAGGTCATTGTGCTAGTAAGTGGAAGAGCAGGATTTGAATCCAAATGGTCTGGTTCTACATTCTGTCCTCTCACCCACCATGGCGAGGTGACGAGGACTGGAAAGCCCACTCCTGTCTCCTGTGAGAGAAAAGAGGTCCCCAGGTCCGAGGCCAGTCCCTAAATGCCCATCGGTAAATAGGGAAGCCGTTAAATAAAACTCAGATCTACCTAGACTATAGAATAAAAATTAACATTTAAGAGCGCTTAGTATCTGCCAGGCACTGTTCTAAGAGCTTATGAATATTAATTCATCCAAACTTTATAATCACCTTATGAGGTTGGGACTATACTGGTCCCATTTTACAAATGAGGAAACTGAGGCACGGCAAGAAGCTCACATGACTAGTAAGTGGTAGAGCCAGGTGTCAGGCCCAGGCAGTCTGGCTCCCGAGCCTGGGCTCTTAGCTGCTACTCTGCGGCCACCTGCTCCACGGCTGGTGATAGGACGAGGCAGCTCGACTTGAACTGTCGTGACCAGCTCCCCAAAGCAAAGGGCAGACAATACTCGCAGTAAGCTCGCATTTACATATACCCACCTCCCCAGCAAAATCACTAAAACGATGTTTCTCCCTGGCACTCACAAGGACAGGCGGTCACACAGCTGGCGCCGAAGGTATACCGGCCCTCAGGGTTGGGCATGGACTCGAAGGTGTCTGTGTTGTAGATGACCAGGGATGGGCAGTGCAGCTCGCAGATGCCGCTGTGGTTGAAGTGGAGGCAGGCCTGGGGGCACAGGCAGCTGGTGGTCACAGGGCTGTTTTTCCCTGGTGTGCAAGGGGCAAGAGGGCAGTACCAGGCAAGGTGCCCCACCCCTTTCACCCCTTATGGGGTGGGGCCCGGTGGGCACGTACCAGGCAGTCGGAGTGCTTGGGGCCTGTGCAGCCGGCAGCACACTGCTCATGGCAGCAGTCGGTGGGCCGCGGGCCCTTGCAGCGGGCACAGCCACCGGCACAGACAGTTCTCGTCACTGTCAGGCAAAGGGCAGGATGAGGGCTGGGCGGCAGGCAACCCAGGCACCAGACTGTCACCAGCATCACTTCCAGGGGGAGACTTCCTGTCTCCGGGTGTCCCACCCTCCCATGTCACCTTTCTTCTCCCCAGCCCGTGCCCCCCCAGATTCTGGGCCTCCCTAAGACTCACAGTTCTGACAGTCCTCGGAACTTTCTCCCCAGCAGTGGGAGGGTCTACAAGCTGGAGAACAGGGTTGGCCTGGGGAGAGAAACAGAGAAAGAGTGAGAGAGACAGAGACCAGGAGACAGAATGCACAGCGAGGGAGAGACCCAGGCAGGAAAACAGGGCTCCGAAAACAGAGGCACGTCCTCGAAGCAGACGGAGACAGGACAGAGGACCACAGAGATGAAGAGGCACAGAGAGACGGCAGGAGGGACTGAGAAAAAGGAAGTGGGTGGTGTAAGTGCGGGGTCGGTGGGCGGGGGGATGTAAAGCAGGAGGTTGGGGTCATTGGGCTGTCTGAGAAAGAGAGGAGGCCACAGGTGGGGAGCAGTGTGGCTTACAGGCCCGTGAGCGGTTGGTGTCTATCAGCGTGAGGGTCAGCTGGTTGTTCTTGTGGAAGATGTCCTCCCACAAAATCGTGTCCTGGTGGCAGAGCTGGGGGTTCCGCTGGATCAAGACCCCTCCCTTCAAGATCTCTGTGGGGCAGGCAATAATCACAGGCTTATTTCTCCATCTGTCACCTTCTGCCCTCCCTTGGGGCCCATCTGCCTTCTAAATGGAGAGCCAGACTCTTAAACATGCCCCAGGTTCCCGGGGCGCAGAGAAGACACCTTCAGCATCTTTTAGCCCTACCAATACCACCCCCTCACACACAGGAACAAACCAAGATCCAGGGAGGAGGGAGTTGTCCATGTCAGGATCCAGATGTCCAAATCACTTTCTCCTCTCCTCCTACCTCTACTCTGTGCACACTGCTTAGCAGTTAAAAGAGAGACTCTGGAGTCTGAAACCCGGCCTCACCACTAACTAGCTATATAACCTTGAGCAAGTCACTTATCCTCTGCAAACCTCAGTTTTCTCATCTGTAAAATGTGAATAACATTGATGCTTCCCTTGCAAGATTGTAGCATGACTGAAATGGGATCACCCATGCAAAGCATCTGGCACACCCTATCAGCTCCAGGGTTGCCATGTGCAGTTACACAGGTTGTTCACCGCCCATGTGTACTCAGCCAAGAAGTGGCCTGCATCCTACTTCTTACTGTGTGGGCTGGCAAAAGCTGTGACTTCCTGGGAAGAAGGGAAATCTTTTTCTAATCTTCACAAGGGCACCTTCCCTAGCTCCACCTGCATCCATCCAGAAGGGCCCTAGTTAGCTCTCAATAACCAGGAGAAAGTTTCAATGATAATGATGACCACCTGTGAGGCTTCGAAGCTGTAGCTCCCGCAGCCCTCCTGGGACAGCCCCTGTAGCAGAGGTGGCATTGTCCAGCAGGTCTCCATTGTCCAGCACAGCCAGGGCATAGTTGTCCTCAAAGAGCTGGGTGCCTCGCACGATTCGCAGCCTCTGCAGTGGGACCTGTCTCACTTGGTTGTGAGCGATGAGCACATAGCCTTGCACCTCCTGGATATCCTGGGAGGGGACAGCGTAGGGAGGGGCTGAGCCAGGCCTGGGCCCTGGAACGTGACTACCCCCCTCAAGGCCTCCTCAGGCTTGCCCAGTGCTTGCGGCTCTTGGGCAAGGCCCCCATCCACTGAACAGTCCTGCTCCCTCATGCATAAAACGGAGATCAAGGCCGCCGCTCCCCACCTCCCCGAACCAGATTCTCGTATGATCAGGAAAGATAATGACACGGGGAGCACTTTGCAGACTGTGAGCAAGCACCCAACCCTCTCTGCGTCTCAGTTTCCTCATCTGTAAAAGGAAAGGCCGGAACAAGATGATGTCTGCGATTCAACAGACCAAGCATCGCACACACGGCCCCACTCTAGGGCACCGTGGACACAACCCAGCTGTCTGGTTTCCACTCTCTTGATGCTTTCAATACATTTCCCATTTTATTTTCAAAATGGGCACCCCAGGGGGAGTCAAAGCATGCCTGTTTTTCCCAATATACAGATAAAGAAACTGAGACCAAGTGAAGCCAAGGGCCTAGACCACATTCCCATGGCTTGTCAGTGGTGCAACTGGACCTGGAACTCCCATTTCCCATGAGCCCTTTCTCTTTTTTTTTTGAGGAAGCTTAGCCCTGAGCTAACAGCTGCCAATCTTCCTCTTTTTGCTGAGGAAGACTGGCCCTGAGCTAACATCCGTGCCCACCTTCCTCTACTTTATACGTGGGACGCCTGCCACAGCATGGCTTTTGCCAAGCGGTGCCATGTCCGCACCCAGGATCCAAACTGGCAAACCCCGGGCCGCCGAAGCGGAACGTGCGAACTCAACCACTGCGCCACTGGGCCGGCCCCGAGCCCTTTCAATACTCCAGATGGGAGAGGGACAGTGGCCAGGGCAGTAGGACAGGGGTATGCAGGAGAGGAAAAAAATTTAGCAAAGGAACAGACGCACTCCACCCAGATATGTCCACAGCCAGCCACGTTATAGAGAGGGAGTCAACCAGTCTTTCAGTACAATGGGTAGGGGTTAGATATCAGAAAGGACTTCCCAGCTGAGGAACCAGAACAAGAGAGGAAATATAGGGCAGGGGCACCCTCTTCTACCACCCATCTATAAGCAGAGGGCTCAGCCCAGCTGGGGGTAGAGCCTGGCTGGGCTGCTCGTGGGCCTCACCTGCAGGAAGGAGAGGCTGGCGCTGGCCGGCAGGTAGGTGAGCTCCAGGTTACCCTGCACCACCTGGCAGCCCTGGTAGAGGTGGCGGAGCATGTCCAGGTGGGTCTCAGGACTGGCTGGCAGCCGCAGCTTCATGTCTGTGCCGGTGCACACTGGCAGGAGGGAGGACATGGGTCAGAGGACACTACCCACTGAGCTTCTCCACCCTGGCCACGTCCTCCATACTCAGTCCCTACAGTTGTGCGATCTCACACAGTGAGAAAGCGCAACTGAAGGACCCCTCCTCTCTTGTTACACATCTCAGACAGCAAGAAAGCACAACTGAAGGACCCCTCCTCTTCTTCCAGAAGGTCCAACAACAAAAGAGAGTTCTCAAGTTTGGGAAGAGGAGGGAAATCAGGGGAGAGGCTCCTTCTGACTCGACCCATCCTGAGTATCCAGAGGGGGCCTCGTCGTGCCAGCCCTAGGGAGCTTGCCCACCCCATTCAGAGTTTTGGCTGGCAAAGAAAGCCTCCCTTTGTCCCAAAGGCACGACTCAAGGCCAAGGGGTAAAAATCACCCAAGAGAGGTGACGATGAATCATGAGTCCTCTGGATACCCCCTGCCCCTCTCCCAGGCAAACAAACTCAGGGCATTCCCCCCGCCCCATTCCAACGCCACCCACATGCCAACCTCCTGGCAAGGAACACTCACCCCCACAATGCCACCCAGAAAGCGGGAAGGAGGGTCAGCTGGAGTCATATCTGGGGCATGGGGACCACTGGGGGCTTGGTCCCTGCAGGGACCTCTGGAATTCCCCCAGGCAGAGAAAAGGAGCATCAGACCCTGACTGTGGGCATCGGGAC
Organism: Equus asinus; assembly: GCF_041296235.1. Classification (NCBI taxonomy): domain Eukaryota; kingdom Metazoa; phylum Chordata; class Mammalia; order Perissodactyla; family Equidae; genus Equus; species Equus asinus. Next base: position 39,536,782 of record NC_091802.1, on the reverse strand, counting down.
CTATGCTGCAGATACTAGGCCAGAGTGATGCCTACTCCAAAGGCTCCTACGCTGGTACCTCACCCTTGCCACCTCCTCAGGGCAAGACTCCAGAACCAGCTGGCAGAATCTATGCCATGAAACTCCTGCCACAAGGGCACTACGTCAGCCCTGTGTACCTGCCCGGTGCCAACCATTGGCCCAAGGGCATCAAGACGAACCACTACCCTGGCCCCCCTGGACCCTAGATGGGTGTCCCAGAGACCAGAAGCGCACGCTAAGTCCAGGAACACTACAAGGGGTAAACTACCCCTGGTGAGGGGTACTTTGGGCAGTGGCTGGCACCATGCCTGACAGCAGGCGGGGAGAGTAAGGTGCCCAGTTGAACCCGTTTTTCTGCTCTGGTGAGAAGATGAATCATGTAGTGCGTCTTGCTCAGGAGGGTGTGCCAGGAGGAGGTGGGTGGAGGGCACCCCCAGATACACAGTCCCACAGGTGCCTGAGCTGCCCAGAATTCCTGTTGGTCGCCACTCCACCTCCCACGGACTCCATGCAGAGTCAGGGGGACGGCATGGTGGCTGACTTCAAGGTCTGACACCAGGGCTCCTGCTCCCCCAGCAACTTGGAGCCTAAGGTCAAATCCTAGGGAGTAATAAGAGATACTCCTGCCTCCAGAAAGCTAGGGAAAGGCTGGTAGAGCAAGCCCCTGGGGTGCCTGCCTGCGCCAATGGCTACGAGCTGGCAGCCTCCCACTAACACCCAGAGTGGTCTCTGCTCCCATCCTTCTGGGCAGATAGGGGAGGAAGGGGAGGACCCAGAAATAGAACTCAAGGGTCCCTCCCCCCAGACTCCTAAGAGAAACAGGAGCAGGGGGGTGGCAGGCCAGGCCCAAAATAACGCCCCACTGCCAGGACCTCCCCCGGCCTCGGCAGCTTCAGCTGCTTTGTAGGCACAGCTGTCTCCAGGCCCAGACCCCAAGGCCCTGGCCCAAGCCTGGGACAGGGACAGGGAGAGCTGGGGCAGGGGCTGTCTCCACCCCCTGCGGACCTCTGCCGCCTCTAAGGGACACAGCTGTGGCAGCCAGGCAATAGGAAAACAACAACAATGGGAACACTGGGAGCAGCAGCATTAACTGAGTGCCTACTGTGTACTTAGCAGGCATTCGGAGTAGCCTCAGAACATCCTCCAGAGGCTAGGACTGCAAACTCCATTTTGCAAAGAAGGAAACGGAGGCTGACAGGGGTTATTCTCCCAAGATCATAAAGCTTGTGAGTGAGCAACAGAGGCAGGATTTGAACTCGAGTCTGTCTGACGTTAGAGCCCACATTCCTTCCACGAGGCCTAACTGCACACATACAAATTCACCCCACATCCCGCACAAAGGTAAAATACACACCAACTCTACTGATGCCACAGATAAACATTACAGGCTCTGGGCTGGACAGGGTGGCTGGGCTGGGCGGGAGGACCAGAAAGAGCGGTAGCCCCGCCTCACTAGGGAGTTTGTGTCTGATTTAAGTCTGATTAAAACTCTTTGCAACAGGTGGTAAACTTGGTACCCTGAGACCTACTCCCAGGGAGCTGGAGGCTTGTGGGCTGACACCCCCATCAACCTGACAGGAAGCCTAAAAGGCCCTCTTGACTCCTCCCCTACCTCCACCTCCCTCCCCTTCACCATGGCCCTCCCACTCCCCCATTTCCTCCCCAGTCTCCCCTCCCCAGTCCTCATCACAGTCCCCACGTCCACCCCACCCCCATTGATTTTCTTGGAGGACATGACACCCTGCTCCACACTGGGGAGTTCTTTTCACTCCAGGACACCTACCCCTCGGAAGCCCCAACCTCCAGCTCTCCAGGGCAAAGTCAGTATGACGCAGGACCAGCCCAGAGCCAGGGCAGGGCACACAGTGGGCGCCAGGTAAGTGTTTGCTGGATGAAGGAATGAATGAATAAATGAATGAAGTCCAATCAAGAGTTTCCAAAGCAAAAGGGACCAGTTGAGATCATGGTGTCCATCCCTATGCTCAGGGGCTGGTCAGGGCCGCCCATGTCCCTTCAGCTGGACTTCAGCAATCAGGGTTTGGTCCCAGCTCTGGGGGTGCTCTCCAGTGGGTTCTCTCCTCCTCACCAGCCTTCAGCCCCAGCTGCTCCTCTTGCTTACCACACAAAAGTCAATATTTCCTTTGGTTTCCAGGAACATACCTGCATCCCCAAAGCTCCCCTCCCCCAGACCCACGGGGCCAGAACCCATTCTTGTGATGCCAAGACTCACCCCACAGCCACCCCTGGTGTATCAGGCCTGATGTCAGACCAGAGCCTGGGCTCAGGGTCATTAGACCAGAACCCTAGCCAGGCTGCTCACTGTGTGACCTTGAGGACGTGCCTGGACCTCCAGGGCAGAGGCCAAGTCAGATTCATCTGTATGCCCGGCCATGCCTATGACTTAGTAATGAGTATTTACTGACCTGAACTTGGCTGTAAGGAGGGGATAATAAAACAATAACAACTCTTACTCTCTGCAGGGAAGTTAAATGAGAGTTAAATGAGATAATGAATCAAAAAGCAGTCTGTGAACATGACAAGGCTTTGTCAACAAAGCTGAGGCAACACCAACATTGGCTGTAGTAATTCCCCCACTCCCTGAGAGAGCACACACCCCTCGCCCTACCCTGACTCTCTTCCCAGGGGGACTCTCTTCCCAGGAGTGGGGAGGGAAGGTGGCCTAGCGAGAGATGGAAGTGTCACCCCAAGGGGGCTTCCCACAGGTTGAGGGTGGGGAGGGGGCTCTCCTTCCAGATCATTCCAGCACCCAGGGGCAGACACAACTACCTGGGCCCGCCACCAGCCCCCAGCCCCAGGCCCACACTGGTCCTTCATGCTTCCTCTCCAGCTTCTCCCCTGCCCAGAGCCCTGCAGGTCCCACTGGCCTCCACCCAGCTCCTGCCCTCAGCCCCCTGCCATGCCAGGAGGGTCCAAGTGGAAGGCAGACGTGAGCTGAACAGGGAGGGAGAGGACTCTGAAGCCAAGAGGAGACCTAGAGGGGACCGTGCTCACCCCACTTTCTATAGTCCAGATAAGGGAGGTCACTCATCTGAATAAGAGTAGCACCTGTACCCAAGTCTGGCCACCTGGCTGCCCCTGAGGCCTTGTTCAACCCATCCCTGTACAGATATGGAATGAGACTTTGACCAGCTCCTAACACCTCTTTATTAGAGTCCAAAAATGCCCTGGACATTACTGGGTCGCCAGGAAGCCCTGGCTAAGTCACCTCCTTCCTTTGAACTTCAATTTTCTTATCTGTGCACCTCCCTCACAGGATTGTTGCAGAGAGAAAATGAAACTGTAATGGAGAAGAACATGGCACACAGGAGGCACGCTGTCGTTTTTAAGTTAAGGCTTGGGAAGTTCCTGCAGCAGGAGTAGGGGTAATTCCAAACCAAGAGAAAATAAGAAGTGCTTTGTATGTGGAATGCAATCTATTCTCTCTCTGCGCATTTGATCCCATCTTTTCAATTGTTTTTTCCTGAATATTAAAATGAGGTTACTTTCCCTAAGCATAGTAAAAAGAAGGAAGGAGGCTGTTGGGGGAATCCTATGGGAATTAAAATATGAGCTTTGCAAGATAAAGAGGATGTGTTTGCTGCACTTTACGAAACTCTGACCTCCAAGAAAGGATCTCAGCAAAACCCTGACCCTCTGGGCCCTCCCCCCTCTCCCCTTCCCCCACATTCCTGCCACAGCCCTCAGTCCTGGGACATAATGGGGGTGCTGGAGGCAGCTGGGTGGTGCGCTGCCATTTTAACCATTCCCTGCACAACACACAACCCAGCAGTGCAGGTTGAGGGGTGAGGAAGACCCGAGGAGGCCACAGTCGTCGGTGGGGGAACTGACCCCTCAGATCCCAACAACCTGGCTGCTCTCCACCTGCTCAACTCGCAGGCCCAGGTGAGGAGGGCAGCAGCTCGGCCGACAGCCCAGCCTGGCCTCACCCTTTTCAGCAGAAGGTCAGGGGTGAAGACACCCGCCTGGAAAACAAGGAGGGGAAGGATGAGCTCCGGGAAAGAGGAGCCACCTTCCTCAGAAGGAAGGAAGGTGTGGGGCCACCTCCCGCTGTTTACAGCAGATCTGGCCCAGCACCTCGAGGGAGTTCCTTGAGAGGACAGAGTTCAGCCAAGTCCCCAAGTCAGCAGGGAGACTGCTGTTTGGCAACACAAAGCCCAGACACACAAACACACAGACCACACAACTCAAGAACACCCGAGAATAGATGCCCCTCAGACAACACAGCAACGCTCTGCTCTGACAGAAGGGCCCCGGGGCAACACACAGACAGGATAACACCCACCCCTTCTCCAGACTCCCTGACCTATGGAGACCACCCACTACTTCCAAAACACTCTCATTTTGTCTTCCCACAACCCTGTGGTGCAGGGAGCAGGGTCCCCCATTGTTCAAGGTAGATTTATATAGTGATTGCAAATGTGTAGTCGGAGGTCGCACTGTCTGGGGTCCAATCTGGGACTCACCACTTACTTGCTGCTACTTAACCTCTTTAAGTCCAGGTTTCCCCCGGAAAATGGGAACAGCAGCAGGACGTCTCTTATAGGGTTGTTCTCAGGGTTCAAGGAGGCAACAAACGGGGAACACCCGCTCGGTGCCCGCACTGAGTCTACTTCCAGTACACATACCTCTAATCATTGTTGCACACGGACTGACAGGCAGATGGGCAGGACACACACTGCACCCCCCACAAACACACACATCCCCCTTCCCCACATACAGCCAGAAGAAAAGGGCAGGACAACCCAGCCCTCTGCATACCCCTGTCTGGTCCTGTTTCTTAGCCTCCCTCCCACCTCCAACCCCCCAGGAATCACTCCCTCACAACTCTCCCACTTTAAGCCCCAGACCAGGAAACCCACCGCCACCCCTCCGGGGCCCATGCTCTCCAAAAGTCACAAAGCCCTCAGTCCCTAAACGGGCCCTAAAGGAAACGTTCAAAACAAACGTCTCCTCCTCCCCCACCCCGACTCCGGCATGAGGCAACTCTGCAGTCCGACTGGCCACTCTCTCCTCCCCGGCTCGGGCTGGACAGGTTGCGTCCCCCACCTCCCCACCCCCCACACCCCGATCCTGCCCGAAGCTGGAGTAACTAAACCCTATCGGCCGAAGGGGGGCGCGGAGGGGGCAGGGGGAGGGGCGGAGAGAAGAGACCCCCGAGAAATCCAGCTCAGTCCAGTCTGGAGGCGGAGGCTGCCAACTGGAAAGGCTTTGAGATAGCTTGAGGGGGCTCTAGAAGGGGGAACACGAACGAACACACGCATGCACCATGCGATACACCCTTTGAGGGAAAACTTTCTGAACAATTTCAGAGAACTTTTTTGACAAGTCCCCGGAGCCGTCGCGGAGTCTGGGAAGCGCCCGCCTCTTGAATGGGACATCTAGAGCCGCTCTGCTGTAACTGACCCCCCCGTCCCACCTTCTTTTGCCCCCTCCCTGCCGAGGACCGGCTGCTCCGAGCGCCTGGACTGTCAGAAACTTCGGGTCGGGGAGCTCGTATGGCCCCCTCTGCCCCCGCGGGCCCGGAGATTTCGGCGGGGGTCCCAGGCTGCAGGGTCCCGTCCTGCTCCATGCCCACCCCACACCAGACCCACCTTGGGTGCCCGCGGCTCCGGGGGGCAGGAGGGCGAGGAGGAGCCCCCAGCGGCACCAGGCCGCCAGCTCCATGGTGCTCACTGCGGCTCCGGCCCCATGGCTCCGGCTGGACCAGGCTGGGAGGGCGCCGGGCGCGGCGAGGGGAGGGGGCCGGGCGCTCGGCGCCGGAAAGGGCACCCTGCGAAGGGGCGGGCGGCTGCCTCGGGGGGCTCTTCTCAGCTCTCTGGGCACGATGGGCACGATGGAGGGGAATCTCAGCTCCACAACTTCATTCCTGTACTTCCTCAAGGCAGCCCTCCTCCTCCACCTCCTCCTCCACCTCCTCCTCCTCCTGTGATTGGGAGCAAGCGCGCTCACAGCTCGCCCCCCCCCACCCCCTCCAACCGCATTCCAGCAAGTCCCTGGGAGTGGCAACTCCCAGCTTCACTTTCTCCCTCTCTCGGCGCAGGCCTGGGGTGCGTCGCTCCCAGCGCTCGGACGCCCGGGTTGCCTGCAGCAGTTCTCACCCATTCCCATGGAGAACCCCTAAAAGGAGAGGAGGGTGCTCGCACCGCCTCCGTCGGGAGTCTGGAGCAAATGCTTTAGGCTGCCATCCTTAACTTTCTTTTAAGTCTCAGGTTTTATCGTAAACATTCCTGGCGAGTCTGCATCCTACTCCATCACATGCCTTGTTTTAATATCAAATAATGGTTTTCCCACTGCGTCCTTAAGTAAAATCGATAGCCAACGAGGGGGATGTGTTGTATTTCGCCTGTGGCTTCCAGGACTCCCTGGCATAGTCTCTGGAAGTTTGGGGGTATCTTTTCCAGTCTGAAACGCATGGTTTTAAGGGGGCCTACAGGTTTGGGGTGAGTCAAATCGGAGAGACTTCCATCTCAACCCTTCCAATAACGCCTCTCTTGTTTCTTTCCGGGGGTATTCAGCACCCAATTCATCCGAGGTTTCTTCTCTGTCTCTTGCCTTTTATTAGCCTGCTCAATTCCACCTCCCCACCCAGCATTCCACCAAGAGCCCCTGACTCTGTTCTTAAGGCCGCCCCGTCTGTGTGGAGTGGGGGTGGGGGATGGAAGGAAGGCGTGTTTTTGTTGAAAATTCCAACAAAGTATTGCATGGGACATACTTACACTAATAAATTATTCGTTGTTTATCTGAAATTCAAATTTAACTGGGCATCCTTATTTTTATCTGCTAAATCTGGTAACTCTAGTTGGAATGCCTCAGCCAAGGGCACTCCTGTGCTGGTCTAGAGGGGATCAGAGACACCTACTGGGGACTGGAGAATGAAGGACACTAGCCTTGCTTAAGCTGCTTCCATATTCCTAGCATAGTATGAAGCAGGCACTTTCGCTAAAGGGGTTGAGAACAGGGCACCCTGGGATCAGAATGACCTGAGTTCAAATCTCAACTCCAGTGCCTATTAGCTGTGTTACCTTGGGCAAGTGACTCACCCTCTTTGGGTCTCAGTTTGCTCACCTGTAAAATAGCCCTCTGGCATACTGTGCTGGGGGTTAAAGAAGATATGCTCCTGAAGTTCTCAGCACAGTACTTGGCACATAGTAATTGCTCAATAAATGGTCTCAGATTTTGTTATACTGGGGCAGATCCAGGTTTTGCGGGGCCTGAAGCTTATGAAATTTGGGAGACTCTCTTTAAGAGGAGGAATACAAAGTTATGAATACAAAAATAGACACATGCTTCCAAATGAGGGGTCTGAAGTTCACCCTTCTCTAACACCTTGCTAAGTCCCCCTCCGGCTCTAACCAGTGACGGCCAAATTGCAGATCAAGTTCTATTAGAAAGTCAATCGTGAGACCAATTTAGATGATCAAGTCAAGTCTTTTTTTTTTTTTTTTTTTTTAAGAAATAGAATGGAGAGGCCAGCCCGGTGACCAAGTGGTTAAGTTCCTGTGTTCTGCTGCGGCAGCCCAGGGTTTCACTGGTTCAAATCCTGGGCGCGGACATGGCACTGCCCATCAGGCCACACTGAGGTGGCGTCCCACATGCCACAGCTAGAAGGACCCACAGCTGAAGATACACAACTATGTACCGGGGGGCTTTGGGAGAAAAAGGAAAAATAAATCTCTTAAAAAAAAATAGAATGGAATAGAAAAGATCTGCACGCACCACATCCTCACGTGTAGTAAGTGTGAGTGTGGGTAAGGGCATCTGTGTCTGAGGTGATGAGGTACAATGGATTTATTCCTTGGATCATAGTCGCAAACACTGAAGAAATACTGCTGTGTATGGGGACACAGCAGCCCTTCAGGATGGCTGTCAATATCCCTATTTTCTCTAAGAGTTAGAGTTAGGGTGAGGGTCAAGGGGGTGGAGGCTCAAGTGGAGTTAACCAATTTGCCCAGGACCGTCCATCTCAGGGCTAATGAGGGAAAAGCTGAACAGCCAGCAAAACCAGACCCACTCCCTCACCCATCACATAGGCCAGGACCTAGTCAAGGTGCCTCCCGGCCCTGCAGGCAAACGAGACCGCTGACCTGGCTCCAAGAGTCATTTGTGGTCACATTGTGGAGGTCTTGCACCCTGAGTGCATGCCGCCTTCAAGAGACCATCAGGGTGTTAGGGTCAGGGTTAGAGATGTCCCTTCTCCCCCAGGCCCCACCCTCCCCTCCCTTTGTGTTAGAAGGGTTTGTCCAGCCAGGAAAGTGGCACCATCCTTTCTGGACCCATACTCTGTGTCCCTCTTCATCCTAGAGCCACACTCCTCATCTTACTAAGTCCTCTGGGTGCCAGAGGAGGCGGGCATTATCTTTCCCCATTTTGCAGAGGAGGAACCCTGAGATTCCGAGGTAACAAGAACTGAGCCATGAAGCTTTGACTTCATCCGTTATGCTCCGGAGCCCTGAATCAAGGGTACATGAACCCCCTCTCTCCCCGGCTCCTGTAGGGGAACCAGAGAAGGGTCCTCCAAGAAATCAAGGTAACTACCAGTTCCTCACTCCACAAAGATCCTGCCTCCCCCCAACTCCCTCCCCGCCAAGGCAGGCCCACCGGCTCTACATCCCAGATCCCAGGAGGAAACCCAGACTAGAGACAATGCTCAGTCCTAGTGGGCTGCGGAGGGAGGGTGGAGCAAGCAGCAGTGGGGGCCAGAGTGGGGATGAGGGAGGAGCTGGGGTCAGAACTCACGCCCCAGGAGGAGGCTTGAGAGGGGCTGAGTCGCCCAAAGAGAATGAGCCCATTCAGAGCCAGGAAGGAAGGGGAAAAAACCTTGTCTGGTGTTTGACAAGAGGAGAGGAAGGGGGGCAGGGGTGGGCGCTGCTGATTCGCTTCTCTCCTCCACTGCCCCTCCAGCAGGGCCTGGCAGGAGAACCAAGGAAAGAGGATGTCTGAGGGACAAAGGCTGAGGGGGGGCCTTAGGAGAAGGGAGGGGGCTGGGGGATGGCTGGGTGGCTGGAGGAGCCTGAGAGTTTGCCAGAAGGGTCCAGTGAGGGGCCTGGGGAGAGGGAGACAGCTACAGAGGAGAAGGGTGACTACAGGACAGAGAAGAGTGGACCAAGGGACAGAGGGCAGAGGCATGAGGCCTGTCGGAGGAGGTTTTTGCGCAACAGGTACTGGGCCTGCGGGCCATGGAGGTGCCCACTGGCGCTCAAGAATCAGGAAGGGGCTCTGGCTTAGGGAGGTGACCTCTAATGGTCAACAGGCTGAGGTCTGGAACCAGCAGCCTGTGAAATGCCAGTCAATCATTGACCAGCCACTGAGACTGGGGGCTACAGGAGGTTGTGTGCATGCCTGTGTGCATGTGTGCGTGTGTGTGTGTGTGTGTTGGCACCAGAGTCTCCTCCCCTCTGGCTACCTCACCAGCTAGCCTGGGGTCAGAGGACTGAAAACAAACAGAAAAAGGGAGGAGACAGTCCACAGTCCGAGGTCTAGGCCACATATTGGAGCCTACCCCACAGGTCTCGAGTCTGGGGCATGGGTTGCTGGGGAAGTGTTTATATGAATTAGTTACTTAGAAAGAGTCCCCCCAAGAGTAGGAGGGCCTCCCTGAGGCCACAGGAGAGTAATTTGGAAGCTTCTGATAAGAAAATCTGTCGTTCGAAAAGGTGGCCTTTTAAGAACACTTGCAACCTACCCACTGGGGGCCGTTCCCCACTCCCCGGGCCCAGAGTTAGAAAAGGAGCAGAGCCCAACCTGGCAAGCTGGGCGTGCTGATCTCCTCCTTCAGCCCCTCTCACTCGCATCTCGGGAATGCAGGCCCAAGGCCTGGGGAGTTTGCCTTTTCTCTCCCCAGGCTGCTTTGCCAAGACAAAGAGCACTCGTGCTCTCAGCTTCACCTGGCTTTAATGCATTTACATGTGGCTTCTGTCCTGGCCTGTGCATACCAGGCTGTCACGGTTTGTGTTCCTGTGTCCTGTGCTCTCAGTGTCTTTGTGCTGGCTGCTAAACATGTGCCCTTCATTTATCTGGGGGTCTGAGACAGTAAGTAACTGGGCTGTGTGGCCTTGAATAAGGCTCCACTTTGCCATCTGAAATATACGAGAGTTGGACTGAATGGTTCCTGGTCACAGTGTTTTAGGATTTGGTGTGGGGGCAGTGACCCCTTCAGCCCCCACACTTGTCCCCTGAAAGCCCCATTGAGCCATTCCTCTGCCAGATTCTGGATTCCACATTCTTTGTTTCACAAGCACTGAGTCTTCCTGCTCCATTCAGCTCTTCAGGACCCCAAGCTCACCCTGCTGGCTGCTGGGGATACAGACACTGGGGTGTGAACGAGGATAATTTTACCTCTGGCTTTTAGTTTGGGGAAGAGGAGACTAGGAAGCTTCTGGAAGCATAAAACTATGGCCATCAGGAAGTCCTGATTTAGAGGGACACTTCCAGTTTTAGCTGTTTTCATTCACTGAGCCCACATTGTTGATTCCTCCCTTTCCTCGCCCTTTACATCCAATTGTTTTTTAAGATCTATCAGTTCCTCTTCCAATCCATTTATGTTTTTCCCACTTCTCCCACTAACTAGTCTAAGCCTCTATCAGTTCTTCTCTAGGAGAAAGCACTAGCCTTTCACCTCTCCTGTGCTGCTCTTCCCCCCTTTCGATCCCCTGTCCTTTTCCCATGATAGCCAAAGTAAATGTTTTAAACACAAATCAGATCATTTCATTCATTCCAGTGCGAAAAACACCTCCCAGTGGCTTCCCATTGCCTCAAGTCTTCACCGTGACCTGAGACCCAACAGAACTTGGTCTCTGGCTGTTGCTTCAATCTCAGCCTTCCAGTCACCCAGACAGGCCTCATTTCTGTTTTTCAGAGATAACAAACTTGTTCCTGCCTTAGGGCCTTTGCACTGGCATTCTCTTGGCCTAGAACAATCTGCCCCCAGGTATTAGCAGGGCTGGTTCCTTCTTGTCATGCAGGTTTCAGCTCAAATGTCACTTTCTCCAAAAGGCCTCTGACCACCCAGTCCAAAGTAGGCTCCCCCACCCTCCCTCACTTTTACATTATCCCATCACATGACTCAACACTGTGACCACATGAAATTGTTCTCTTTACATTTTCCCTTTGTTTTTAATTGATATATACAGATGGTACAAAATTTAAAAGGTACAAGAATAAGAAGTGTCCCTCACGTCCCTGTCACCCAGACACAGAATCCCACTTCTCCCCAGAGGCAACAACTGTTTCTACTCTCTTATATATCTTTCTAGATGTATTCTCTAAGATAGCAAACGTAATATATACTCTTATTTTTCCCCACATGAGGTAGTGTGTACACACACACACACACACACATACTGTTATACCTCTTGCTTTTCTTTTTGTATTTTAATTATTTTATTGCAGTCATATTGATTTATAACATTGTGTAAATTTCAGCTGTACATTATTGTATCTCAGCTTCTGTTTAGACTGCATTGTGTTCACCACCAATAGTCTAGTTTTTATCTGTCACCATACATATGTGTCCCTTTACCCCTTTCACCCTCTCGCCACCCTTCATCTTGCTTTTGATACTTACCAAGAATATCACAAAAGTTTTTCCATGTCAGTGCATTACAAATCTGCCCCATTCCTATTAATTTCTGTCCAGCATGCCATTGTAATTGTATGGATCTCCCTCAATTAATGTAATTCATTCCCTATTGATGGACATGTAATTGTTTCCTTTTTTTTTTTTTTTGCTGTTGAAAATAATGGACAATGCTGCCATGAGTAGCTTTGTACTTACACCATTTTGCACTCGTAAGTACACCTAGAGCCTGTGTAAGTATACCCAGGAGAGAAATTGTTGGTTGGAAGGTTTGTGCAAATTGCTGGGTTAAAGGGTTATGTGTCCTTGTCAGTCAGATAGTGCCAGATTCTCCTACGTAGTGGTCACACCAACGTGCTCTTACGTTGGCAGTGAAGTGATCTTACTCTTTTGTTTGGTGCTTGTTTATTGCCTGTCCCCCTCCTCTGCCTTGTTCAGCACTCTGTCCCCAGAGCCTCACACATGATAAATGGCAATAAATATTTGACGAATAAAGGAACTTCTTGGTATGCCCCAATTTTTTTCTAAGAATATGAACAGTTTGCCTATGAGCCCTCAGCACATTGCACTATTACTTTGTCTTTCTCCACCTTGGACTGGGAACCATTTCTGCTTCATCTTTTATTCCCTAGTTCAATGGCTGACACCCAGTAGAGCTCAATAAGCCTGAGCTGAAGGAATGAACTGATGACTTTGCAGGCTGTGACTCGCATATGAAGCCAAATACGAGTTAGGAAGCCGATTAAACTAAGGGGGCTGGGGCGGGGGCGGTAGAGGGAGCTCTGGGCTGAAAAGTTGGGAGAGGGAGAGGCCTGGTGATTGTCTAGAGATGTAGGGCTGCACTGGCAGGAAAAACCCTCAAGAGATGTTCCAGAGAGACAACAGCTCATCTTCCACCAGAGCAACATGACACAAGTTTCAACTGTTCCCCTCCACATTTTCTTTTTTTTTCTGAGGAAGATTAGCCCTGAGCTAACATCTGCTGCCAATCCTCCTCTTTTTGCTGAGGAAGACTGGCCCTGAGCTAACATATGTGCCCATCTTCCTCCACTTTATATGTGGGACGCCTACCACAGCATGGCTTGATAAGCGGTGCCATGTCCGCACCTGGGATCCGGGCCAGCGGACCCCAGGCCATCGAAGCGGAACGAATGGATTTAACCACTGGGCCACCGGGCCAGGCGTCCCCCTACTCCACCTTTAACTGAGGATAGTTTTCTTCATCACGTCTGTAGGCATGAGTTTTCAGGGACCTATGAAATGTTTGAGACTAGAACAAATTTTCAATGTTAGTTCCAAAACATAAGAAAACTACAAAAATCAACTAATATTTTATTAAATGTATACAAAATGTAACAATATGTCAACTATTAACAGCAACTGAATTCAACTATACATAGTTATTTATAAATTTTATTTAATGTGGGGTATTGCCACATTTTTTTTCCCCTGCTTTTTCTCCCCAAATCCCCCAAGTACATAATTATATATTTTAGTTGTGGGTCCCTCTAGTTGTGGCATGTGGGACGCCGCCTCAACGTGGCCTAATGAGTGGTGCCATGTCCGTGCCCAGGATCCGAACCGCGAAAGCCTGGGCCACGGAAGCGAGTGCATGAACTTAACCACTCGGCCATGGGGCCGGCCCCAATTGCCACATTTTAATATGTTTGATATAATATAGGAAGATTCCTCCAAAACTGGAACCTTAAGAATTTTAAAAGAACCCTATTTCTACCTTGGAGCTCTCTCAAAGGAAGAATCTCTGCTTTGTCAGGATTTAATCCTCTTTATTCCTAAATTTCCTCATCTTTAAATGGGGATCCCTGTAAAAAGATTCATCCCAGCATTATAGTAAGAGAAAATGAAATAATGTTATAAAAGGACTGACCTATCAGATGCAAAGTAGTATTAGTACCGGATTATTTCTGGTCAGCTCCTGGAGGGCTGAGCGGTTGTTTTGTTCATTTCAGCTTTCCAATCAGTATCAACTGGGTGCTCAACTCCAGGGGGCACTATTCATGTTACATTTAACTCGAAAAGGCACCATTCAGAGAAAATGCACTGTGAATGGTGCACCCTGAGCGCCATTCACAGAAAATACCATGTGAATAGTGCCCCCTGGAGGTGTGCTTTGCCCAGCAAGTTGCTAGAGCTAAGGGCTGAGGAAGTGTTTGCTGAATGAGTGAATGAATGGAATCCAATTTTACTTCCTACTCATTTCACCTCCCAAGATAAAAAAGAAAAGTTGACCAGGAGGGAAGAGAGTGGGGGAGGAGGAAAGGCAGTCATTAATCTACACATGCTAATTGTGCATCTAGCTACAAGGTTTCAATGCTTCAACGAGATGGGGGTGTGTGTGTGTGTGCTGCTGGTAGTGCGGGGAGGAGGCGGGATACTAAAGCAAGGATCCTATTCCCAAAGGTCCTCCTCTTAATTTTCCTTGAAGTATTACACCTCTCCTATCTCAGCGTCGTCTGAATCACGCTGGTAATTTGACCGTCCTGGATTTGGACTCAAATTCTTACGTTGAATTACGTTGTTTATTCATTTTGTTAAAAAAAAAAAGGGGGGGTGGTTCTTAGCGCCTACCATGAGGCAAATTTTGTACTACCAGTGCTGGAAGTAGAATGGTAAACAAGATAGCAGAGGTCCCCACCCTGCCTGGGGAAAACAGACCACTGTATGTTATATCATCCTCCAGGTGTTATCCCAGAAGTGGTGTTTAAATTGAGACTAGAAGAATAAGCAGGAGTGGGATTAAGAGGGATACAGACGAAGCAAAGCCAGGAGGCTTCAAAGACATGGCCCCTCGAGGTAGGTCTGGGGCAAGGGAGGGAGGCCAGTGGGCAGGGGCGAGATCGTGCAGAGCTTCTGGAGTTCTGATTTTATCCTGAGGTTAGTGGGACTCGTTAAGGGGCCACTGCGGCAGTCTCGGCGACAGATGATGATGTCTTTAACTAGAGCAGTGCCAGTGGAGATGGAGAGAACCGGACAGGTCCAGGTACATTAGGAAGTGAAATCCGACAGGGCTGGGGACAGAAAAATAGCTCTTCCTCAAATGAAGAGACCCTAGAGAAGAAACGAGACGGATGTTTATAAAAGACCACTTTATTCTGCTCCTTAATCCACCCGGCGCCCCCTTTCCCTTAACTCTGTCTCCTCAATATGGACATGACAGTCAGACGAGGGGCGGGGCAGAAGCCCACAAAAATCCAGGAACTTTTATGTAAACTGCATGGACGTCAGCGGACGGTAGAATAAAGAGCACAAGGCACTTCCGCTTACTCCGGAAGTGGAGGTTCCTAAGCCCCTCCGCCGGCGGAGGGCCAGGGTGCAGGGATGGCCGGGCGGACGGCGGGGCTGATGCTGCTGGCTGGCGCCGCCGCGCTAGCAAGCGGCTCCCAGGGCGACCGCGAGCCAGTGTACCGCGACTGCGTGCTGCAGTGCGAGGAGCGGAACTGCTCGGGGGGCGCACTGAAGCACTTCCGCTCCCGCCAGCCAATCTACATGAGTCTAGCAGGTAAGCCCCACCCCGCGATAGGCCACGCCCCTTGGTCTTGGCCCCGCCCCCTGCACCCCAATCCCCTCTGCAACTCTGAACCTTAGTACCCCCCCCACCCTACTACCCCGGGTCCCTTATGAGTGTAAGTGAGTGGAGCCCCAGGGTGATGAGAGCCTTGTCAGCCGGTCTTACTTTCCCAGGAGCTTTCGTTTACTTTTTATTTATTCGGTCAAACGGGTATTTACTAGATACACCTGAGTAGCAGGCCCTGAAAGGACACTGAAATCAGATCAGGGTCCCGCCCTTCAGGGCTCACAGTCCCCACGGAGGAATTAGCTTTCTCAAGTAGAAGGTCGAGGATGATCTGAGCCCTAAGGACCCTTAGATTAAGCAATAGGAGCATGTGAGGGAGGAAAGAATGTTTCTGGCCTTGGGGGGTGGGGGCAGTGACCATCTTGGAACCTTCTGTGAAGGAAGGGCTTCCGGATGGATCCGTTAAATTTGGACCTGTGGCAGTAGTGGTCACCTCTGGTGTGACAGGTGTCACAATAGGTCTGTTAATTTTCACAACAACCCTCTGAGGTAGTTTCTCTTAACCCGATTTTACAGAAGGGGAAAATCAGCGAGGTTAAGTGCCCTGCCTGAAGTCGCACAGCCAGTCAGTGGTAAAGCAGAATTTCTAGTTCTGACCTGTTTGACTACAAGTTTGTTCTCTTTACTGGCCCTTTGCATTCCAGAGAGTGGAGGCCCTGGGCAGATGTGGGCACATCCAGCAGCTTGGTTTACTCAGGGAGCAGGGTGCCTGAAAAGGAATAATGGCAAATAAAGTTGGAAAGGCAATTTGGGGCCTCAAAAGCCAGACTGAAGAATTTGGACTTAATTTTCATAGAAGGAGGGTGAGACAGCAAGGCTTCCTCCCTGGGGAGTGAGAACAAATCCTGTGTTCAGGAAGGGCAGATGTAAATGCAGGTATCCGTAGGTGAGTCTATCAGATGCTAAGATCCCCATCTTGGGTGAAAGGAGAAGAGAAGAGACATTGTTCACTCACTGTACACCCCCACCCCCTAAAACCACACACACACACACACACGTGCACACACGCACACACATGTGTGTGCCTTTCCCTTATGTGTATATCCCACCATGCCCCCTCCATCCAAGTGGGAAGCTAGAATTTTGAGATTTCTTCTGGGTCTCTCCAGCCTGCAGGCCCTCTTGGCCTGCATTTGAGCTTGGCTTTCTCTTTGCCGCCCGTGTGGGGAAATTCATGAGACCAATTTACCTCTTTTAGGCTGGACCTGTCGGGACGACTGTAAGTATGAGTGTATGTGGGTCACCGTTGGCCTCTACCTCCAGGAAGGTCACAAAGTGCCTCAGTTTCATGGCAAGGTGAGTTGGAGGGTCAGGGTAGGTATATGGTGGGGATGTGGTGGGAAGACGATACCCCTCAGTTGGACACACTGTCCAGGCAGTTGAGGTGTGGGGTGGTGGGTGTGAATTTGGGGCAAGTACCTGTTCTTCTCAGAATATGCTGGTTTCCATATAATCAGATGGGACCAATGTGTCCTGCCTCTGGATTTGGAGTGACAAGATCTGGGGTCTCCTCAGAGAGTGGTGCTGGGCTTCTTAGGGTAGTTGAGATGCCCACCTTGCTACAAGGACAAATTACCTGACCCACCACGGCATGCTTTCTGTTGCTTCTTCAGTGAGAGTCTGGATTAAAATACCAATACCCCTTGGATTGCCCAGCAAGGCACAGTTTGCTGATGCCTTTTGATACAACATGATCTTGTTCTATCCTGTTGAGATTGGCAAGAATTATTCTCCATAATTTGTCACAGAGTAAGCTGAGTCTCAGAGGGCTGTGGTCACTGGTAGAGGAGGCATTAGGGCCTCTGTCTTCTGGATGGCAGGTCTGTGCTGTTTCCACCAGGCCATACTGAGCCATCTCCACTGACCCACGTGGTCTTCACCAAGACCAGGCTTACAGTGCTCTGAGTTCTGGCCAGGATGGAGGAACAGCCCTCAGCCTGGGAGGAAGGGGAGCTCATTAACCTGAAAAAGGACTGACCCTGAGCTTTGGCCAAGGTCTAGGGCTGAAGAACCAGCTGGGGACCTGTTGATGCAGCATGTCAAGAAAAGGTAGGCTGGGCCATCCGAGGTTTGCTTACCCCTGAGGCCCCCTCCATGTGCTCCTTTTTCAGTGGCCCTTCTCCCGGTTCCTATTCTTCCAAGAGCCAGCTTCTGCTGTGGCCTCTTTCCTCAATGGCCTGGCCAGCCTGGTGATGCTCTGTCGCTACCGCACCTCCGTACCAGCCTCCTCTCCTATGTACCCCACCTGCGTGGCCTTCGCCTGGGTAGGTAACCTGGCAGGGTTCCTGCTCTACACCCTCATCTAGGAAGGAGGAACTCTTAGATCTCCATTCTCATCCAACAACGTTTCTACCCACCGAGCTTCCCCTCTGTTTTCCAGGGCTAAATTTGCAGCTGTGGAGTGGTCAGGCCTGGGAAGAAAACAAGGAAGGTGCTGAATCAGTCCTTATCTTTCTAGCAGAGTCCTAGGCCAGGCTGTTTGAGAGGGAGGGAGAGAGGAAAGAAACATCATTCTTGTTCCTGAAGGAGGAAGCCACTAAAAGATTGAGCAGGGCAATTTACGAACACAGAAGGGAGATGGGTGGTAGGGAGCATGCTGGGACCGTGGGTCTCTCCGAGGACTCCTCTGGAGGACCTGAAGCAATCTCAACCCCAGCCCAGGCCTGGAGGCAGTGGCAGCCACAGCACTGTATCGAGAGCTCAGCCTCGTCTTGCCTGGAGATGCCGAAATATGTTCCATCTGAGTCTCCAGAGAGGGCTCTCAGCTTCACAGTGCGACTGTCAGAGGAGCCAGCATCCAGGGCCTGGAATTGTGTGAGAAGCATGGACTGGGGTACAGATAGGAACTGTGACAACCTTGGGGAGGGTGTGAGAGTAAGAGGTTGCAATGGATGTCTCTAGATCAGAGCTACCACTGTAAGCCTTAGGGAAGCAGGCTCACTCACTCACCTTCCTGCCATCAAAACAGCCATCAGTTTATATGTTGAGCACCTACTGTGTGTCAGGCAGTTTGCTGGGCTCTGGTGATCCAAAGTGTATAAAAACAGACAGGTCCCTGCCCTCTAGTACTGACTGCACAAGCACACAATTAAATGTAAAGGTGCAGTGGAGGAGAGGTGTATAGGGGTATGATGGGGGACCAGACCAATGCAGGGCAATCAGGGAAGCCTTCCCTGAGGAAAGGGCATTTGAAATAAGATCAGAATGATGACTGAATGTTAACTAGGTGCATTCGGGGAGAGTAGGAGGAGTCCTCTACACGGAAGACTCAGAATGTGCACAGGCAGGAGAGAGCTCAGGTTGTATGAGGACCTGAAAGGCCAGGAAGCCTGCCATGCAGGAAGCCAGGGAGTGGGGTTTGAGATGGGTGGGCAGTGGATGGGGCCAGTCTCTGGAGAGCCTGGGCACATTAACGCTTTAGATCTTGACTCTCAAAGCATCAGGAAGTAATGAGGGTCGGAGAAAAGGGGTTTCTTAAATAGATTTGCTTGGAAAACTCATTCTGGCTACTGTGTAGAGAACAACTTGGAGGGGGCAGGAGAGGATGCAGGGGGCTAGTTGGTCATTTTAGCATAGGGCACAGTAGCTAGGCTAGAGAGGTGGCACAGGTCTTGGGAAGGAGGTTATTAAAGACAAGTGTGTTTGAGCTGTGTTTTGGAGGTGACGTTAAATTTTTTTAAATGCGTTTATTTAACAAATACATACATAGCTCTTACTGTATGCCAGGTACCATTCTAAGCATTTTATAAATATTAACCTTGTTAATCCCATAACAAGCTTATGAGATAGGTAGTATTAATATCCCCAGTTCACCGATGAGAAAACCAAGGACTGGAAAGATTAAGTAACCTGCCCTAGCAGCCAGGGTTTGACCAGCCAACTGGCTCTAGTGTCCAGCTCTTACCATTCCAGCTGTACTGACAGCCTCAGCGGTAGGTTAGATGAGGAGAGAGGAATCAAGGATGAGCCCTGTGTTTCCGCTTATGAGACACTGATAGCTGTGAATGTGGATGAGATCACCAGGGGGAGCTTAGCAAGAAGAGAAGGGGTCTAGGAGGGAGCCCTGAGGAACCCCAAAACTTAATGGCTGGATAGAAGAGCACAAGCCAGTAACGGAGACAGAAGGAGTGGCCAGAGGGGTAAGTGGAGACTGGGATATCATGTGGTTGGGGGAGCCCCGGGACAAGGGCAGGAAGGAGAGAGTCATCCGTTCTCCTGAATTCTGCTGGACAGTCAAGTAAGATGAGAACTGAAGGACACCCCTGGATCTGGCGACCCTGGGCTCTCTGAGGACCTTAGGAAAACTGATAGTGCAGGATGCTAAGAAATCCTGCCAAGCCTCAGACTTGGGAGATGGGGATCGGATCAGAAGGAGGGCAGGGAAGAAGGCTCTTAATAAGCCTCTGGGAAATGTTGATCCTCGCTAATAATTTCTATTCAACAAATATTAATAATAATTGTTATGAATTATAGAACACAAATCACCTGACGGGCATTGTCCTGAGTTCTTTACATACATTTTCTCGTTTAATCCTTACAGTACCACCATGAGCTCTGAGTAAGGCTCAGAGGGGGAAAACTTGCCTAAAGTTGGCAGCTAACAAGTTAGTGAATAACAGAGGCAGGTTGGTGCCCAGGACTGGCTGACTCCAGGCCCAAGCACTCAGCCTCTCTTTTGAACGTGCACGGTGACCAGTGTTTGTTGAGCATTTGCTGTGGGTAGAGACACAGGTTAGCACTTGTGGGAGCTGAAGCCCCTGCCCCCAGAAGCTGAGCCTAGTGGGAGGTGCAGGTCCATGCAGGCAGAGCCGAGGAGGGCTCTGGTCGGGAGCCCTGGGAGTTGTAAGGAGGGGAGACCATGTCTTCTAAGTGGAAAAGTCTGTCGGGGAAGCCCAGGGAGGAGGAGAGGTTTCCTCTGGGACCTGCAGGGCTGGCAAGGCTCAGACACACACCTGTGAGGGGACAGGAGGTGGGATTCCGGCATTCCAGGCTGGGGGCACAGCAGGAGCAAAGGTGCAGAAGCTGCAGAGTGTGAGAGATGGACCGGCGGCCTTGGGAAGCTCAGCCTGGCCACAGCGTGGCTGTGTGAAAGGGAGAGGGAGGTAAGATGGAGCAGAGAGGCCCTGAGTGCCAGGCTGAGGGGCGGGGAACTCTTGTGTGGGTAGAGGCCAGGTATCAGCACACTCCCTTACAGGCATGGGTGGGATAGGGCCCCCACTTCCTGTGTAGGCCTCTCAGAGAGAAGGACACTTGGTCCTGGCCAAGAAAGCAGGAAGGGCAGGGAAATTAAGGAGGTTACACCTGCCCCCTTTCCCTTGGGGTTCTTCCAGGGACACTGCTTTCTGGGCCCACTGCCTGCACTGCCCCCTCGCCCGCACCCCTGTTAGAGAGCACAGGACAGCCCTGCCCGAACTCTCGAACAAAGCTCAGAGCCTCCTTGGATAGACCCGTGGGTCTGAGGGGACCTCAGAGGGTCCAGCCTTTGTCTTCTCGACATGTGCCAGAGGCAGTGGTCACTTCACAACTCTCATCTTGATCCGCTGACCCTTGAGTCTTTCATCTCACTGGCGTCTGCCACTCGGCTTCCTTCTTGGTGAGGGTCATACCTCCCAGGGGTTCCCTGCAGTCCAGTGTGGCCGAGGACCCTTAGGGACAGAGCAGGAGATGTTAGGTTGGGAGAGGGCAGTACCTGGGGTCTGTGTCTTAGGGCATCCTTAGGGATGTGGGGTTCTGGGACAGGGGACTCCATCATGCCACCATCAGGCCCTTCAGGGACAGAATCTTGGCGCCCATGTTGCCGTTGATGATCCCGTTTGGATTTTACCTTGATCTTTAGTATGTGTGTGTGTGTGTGTGTGTGTGTGTGTTTGCAGGAGGGAGGGGTCCTGGGCTGTGTATAAGGTGTGTCTGTGGACTTTGTCCTGGGCTGAGTCTTCTGGAGCAAGTGGGGCTCCTGATTTCTGTTGGGGTGGAGTAGGAAGGCCCCTCACCTGCTCCAGGTTAGATCTTGGTGGGGGGGGTGGTCTCAGTCTTTTTCTCTGGGAAATGAGGAGACTGTCCCCAGCAGGGCTAATGAAGCTTTGGCACAAGAAGGCAGCCTCTGCCTTGATACTTGGACCTGGGCTTGGACCAGGCAGCAGCCAGGCTTTAGGGGGCCCATCAAAGCTCTGCACACCACAGACCTTTGACTTCCTGGAGTTGGGGGCTTCTGCTCTGCCAGAGCTGGAAGGCCAAAGCAGTTCCGCACCCCTTCATCCAGCAAGGAAAGGTCCTCAGGGGTAGAGGTGAGGGAGTGAGGGTGCCAGAAAAGCCCAGGATGATTGACAGCGGTGGGGCTGACTGTGCTCTGCCTCTGCGGAGGAAACGACGGGAACAGAGAGGTTGAGGCTGCGGCAGAATGATGGTTAGACTTCACGAAGGATTTCTCTATGGTCAGACAAGAGTCAGTGGAACAGGCAATGGCAGGAAATCAAGGATTCCTTTTGGATCGTGGAAAAAGCCCTCCTTCTCCCATCTCCATCCAGCTCTTTGCCCTTCTCTCTCAGGAGTGGACTGGGGCAGGCTTGCCCTGCCTGAGGCAGGGGATGAGGCACAGTGGCCTCTGAGGGGGCCCAGGGTGGCAGCAGGCGTCATATTTAACATTCTGCCTCCCCCACTTCTGAGACACCGAGCTATTTAAAGACCCACTTGTCCCCACTGCCACGGTGTCAATGACAGCCCCGAGCACTGAGGCTTAGCACTGGGTCGAATTCCTGACAGATCTGGCTCACTTGGCATCCAACCAGTTTCACGGCGGTGATATTTTTGTCTCAATTTTCTTATTTTCCAACAGACTGAAACAGCCTCTGCTCTCCCTCACCCAGCCTTCCCTGTCCCCCTCCATTCCCACTCTCGTTGGCACCCTGCCCCTGGCCCCCCGCCTTTCCTCAGTGTTTACCGAAGTTCTTGGCGCCTGCTGGGCCAGCCCATCGCCCTCCTGGCCTGTCTGATTGGCCACTTACCCAGTCTGCCCCCTCATTCTACTCAAGCTTGGCTGAGGAGTCCAGGAGCAGCCATACCCTTGCGTCTTGAGGGCTTTCCTTTCCTTGCATATCTGTCCATCTGTCGCTTGAGTCTTGATTACACACACTGCGTGAAGAGAAACAGCATCTCTGCAGTGCCTCCTGGTGGGGTAGGGGCTCAGGAGCAAGGAGGAGGGGCTCTTCCTAGAGCGGAGGTGTCCGCATTCTGCGATCCAGAAACCCTAAGGCCCCATGGCTTGACCTGGAACATTGTGACTCTTAGGAAGAGGAAGGTGCACATGATAAAGGAAACTGACATTTGTGGAGCACCTGCTCTGTGTGCCAGGCAGCAGTGACAGCAACCATTTACTGAGTGGCTTCTTTGTGCCGGGCATTTCAGAGACATCATCCTCATAACCCTTATGCAGTGGGTACTATTATTAACCCCATTTAGCAGGTGAGGTAGCTGAGGCTCAGAGAAGCTGTTATTTGTTCAAGAGCACACAGCTATTTAGGGGCTGAGGCAGAACTTGAATCCAGGCTCCATCTCATTGTGGAGGCTGCAGACATTCTGCCCCCAGCCTGGAACTGTGGGATGGGTCTTAGGCAGCTGTAGGGAGACCATCCCTTCTCCCCCTAGACTTCCTTGCCTACAGGGAGAGGGGGAGGCAGACTTGGCCTCTTCAGCCTCAGGTTTGTGGAGAGGTATGAAGGTCCCAGCTTGGTCAACAAGGTGGAGAGAAATAACACCTAATGTTTTACCCTGTCCTGGGCACTGTGCTGTACACTGTACTTGTTTTGCTCATTAAATTCTTATCAACACTATGATTATTCCCATTTTACAGATGAGAAAACTGAGGCACAGCAAGGCTAAATAACTTGCCCAAGGACACACAGGAAATCCAGAGCTGGGATCTGAACCCTGGCAGTCGGGCCCTAGGGCCTGCATTCTTAATGATTCTATCTCCCAAATCTGAGGAGAGGGTCAGAAGAGGAGCCCCCCATAATGAGACATCCCCAGGGGAGAGGGGACTTATCAGGGGTGCAGAACCCAAGCTTCAGGTGGGTCTCTGTAAGTGGAAGGCACCCCTGGGAGGCGGTTGGACTGGGGACCAAGCAGCCCCCAGCCCTGTCCTGTGAAGCTAAGCTCTAGCCCTGTGTGCCGGCCCCCTGCTTTCAGTGTTCCAACTGCCACTTAGCTCAGTCCTCTTGTCACCTCCCCTTTCCTGCCATGGGTGACAAGGAGGCCTGGCCGGCTGCCAGTCCCTGCTGCCTTCCCCTTGCCTTTCACACTGGCTCCAGGGCCACTCTCCTCCCCAAAGATGTCCCTGTTCCTGGCCTGCCCAGGAGACCTGGCCCCCGTGACTGCCTGGGCCCTGTCTCCAGCCCTGAGCCTGCTCCTTTCCCCATGCTGGCCCTGAGTATCAGACTTTGTAGGAGCAGTGGCCGAGAAACCACCCCGTCTGTCCCACTCTCCGGCCTCCAGACCATGCCTCCATCACCGTCTCTGGGGAAGGGGCAGCACCAGGCACGGGACAGGACGACCATCCTCAAAGGAGGAGGCAACCTGACCTAGAATAATTACCTGACATCAGGGCTGGGAAGGGACAGAGGATCAGTTAGGTCGGCCCCTGATCTGTCCCGAGGGAAGCTCGGGCCTTTGCCCAGATCATGAGGAGCATAAGCAGCGAGGCTCAGCCTAGGACCTGGGCCACACAGACTTGCACCAGGCTACTGGAGTCTCCAGAGACTTCCAGGGCTGACTGGCTTTGCAACAGAGCCCTGCTGGTCCCGTTCTCTCAGAAGCCCCCTCCGGCAAGCCGTAGGGAACTCATTCTGCTGTCTGACCTTCCTGCTGTAGTACTGGACGGAGAGTAGGAGAGTAGCTTCTTACCCTGCTCCTGCTGTCCCCTGCCTGGCCAGTTTGCCTGCTTCACCAGACCCAAGCAAGCAGTTCCTGGCCTTCACCCATCTCAGGCAGGCCTGTCCCACCCTAGCACATCCCTCCCTACCTCCAGGGCATTCCAGGCTAGACCTCTGCTGGCTGTTCCTTTGATGGGTTATCACTGGTTTCCCAGCCTTTCCTCCCAGCCCCCCTTTTTTCAGTCACTTGGGCGTCTGCAGTGGATACAGTAGTCCTTGAAAACAGCACCACTTCCCACAAGATCTAGGGCTCATTTGCAAGATAATTTGTATTCTCTCTTTGCAGTTAATTTCCAGGAAAAAGGCTGTAACTGTTCCCCTGGGCTCTTGCCCACTACAGCCCCTCTAGCCCTGCTCATCTGCTCCTCCCAGAGTTCCGAGCAGCAGCCACTGGTCTGGCGGGTTGGGCCGGCCCAGCCAGGAGGAAGCTGGGCTCAGCTGGCCAGCCTCCTCCTCAGAGACTTGGCCCCAGTGGGATATGCTTGATCTGCCTCCCTTGCTTGCTTGCTCAGGACACGCCCCAAGCTGGCTCGAGCCCCTCCACCCCACCCACTTCATTCCCGCCCCCAGAGGCTGAGGTCACTGGTTCCCCTGGCCCGGGTGGGGCTGTCATCACCTGCTGGTTGGGGGCGGAGGCGAGGCCCCCCGGGGGCTGTTGTCTTAGCGATTGAGTAACCAGGGAACTTGGTTCTGCCGGAACTGGTTCCCAGGCCAGGCCGGAACCTGTGGAGGCTGCAGCCCCCGTGGCCTAGGGGGTTCAGGGTGGTGGGAACCTGAGCCTGCGGGAGCTGGGCTGGGTGGGGCTGGAGGGGCCAGGTTTGTTCATGGGCTCCAGGGCAAGGAGAACCACCTTTCTCTGCCCGAGGAGCCCCTCCCTAAAGTGAGATGGGTGTGAGCTTTCTGGGGGTCTTCCCTGCCTTGGGGCGCCATGCTCACCAGCCTCCTCCCTCCTCAGGTCTCCCTCAATGCTTGGTTCTGGTCCACAGTCTTCCACACCAGGGACACCGACCTCACAGAGGTGAGCACCCCTCCCGTGCCCTCTCCTGCTTGGGACAGTCCCAGAGGAGCCCAGGACGGCTCAGGCAGAGCAGGCTCTTAGGTCTCATATTGACTCTGTTTACGGAGCACTTGCTCTGTGTGGGCATTTTAAACCTATTAGTGCACTTGAGCCTCACTTGACCCTTGTGAGGCAGGTGTGATTATTAGCACTTCCTGACTGACGAGGCAGCTGAGCCTTGGAAAGGCGAAATCACTTGCCCAGGATCACCCAGCCCGAAAGGGGGTGCAGTCACGACTTGAGCGCACAGCTGTCGCGCTCCAGACTGCGCCCTGAATTCTGTGGCATGCTGTTACGTTCTGGAGCCTTGATAGGCATCCTCCACCAGGGCCTCTAAAGCCTCCTGCTGAGCTCATCTTTTAAAAATTGTATAATGTGAATACGAGGGTCATCTTGTTAAATTCGAGAGTGAAACAGCAATAGGCAGAAGGAGCACAAGACGTGGTCGCCTCTGACCACGGCCTAGAACTCCCATGTTAGACTCTGGCTGTGCCTCTGCCACCCCACATTGCCCCCATCCCTTGTGGGTCCTCTCTGGGCCCTGCCCTCCACAAAGCCTCCTGCCCTCACACCGGCCCCTCATCCAGCTCTCCCTGTCCTCAGAAAATGGACTACTTCTGTGCCTCCACCGTCATCCTACACTCAATCTATCTGTGCTGTGTCAGGTGAGCCCACCTTGGCTGCTACAGAGGCAAATTCAGGCTCTGGGGGAGGAAAGGGGTCACCCAGCCCTCCCCTGGGAGCCCTCCCCAGGGCCCTCCTCACCAGTCCCTCCACACATACCCATACCCTCTGGGCTGTTCTGCTTGGGGACTCTGGGGCAGGATTAGGGGCCCTGGCTCTTTCCAAGGAGCTGTAACACTTGGTCCCAGGCCCCTGGGGGATTGGAGGCCTGCCCAGCTAGCCTGTTTTGGTGGGGGAGGGGCAGTGGCTTTCAGGACCACTAACTGATGGTGGGGTGAGGGGGTGCTTCAGGGAATGCTGCTCTGGGGACGGGCCACCCTCCGTCTGAGCAGCTGTGGATGGCGGGACAGGACTGTGGGGCTGCAGCACCCGGCTGTGGCCAGTGCCTTCCGGGCCCTCCTCCTGCTGATGCTGACTGCTCACATCTCCTACCTGAGCCTCATCCACTTTGACTATGGCTACAACCTGGCGGCCAATGTGGCTATTGGTGAGGCGGGACTGGGGCCCTGGGGGTGGACCATCTACAGAACTGCTGGCTTGGGGTGGGAGTCAGAGGTTGGTACTGTTCCTCGAGAAGGAGGTTCTAGAGAGACCCTTCCTGTAGGGGAAGAGGAAATAATTTGGGATGGGAGAGAGGGGGCGCTGGGAGGAGAGTCTGAGGATGGTCTGGGGTCAAAGAGCATGGGGATGGGGGATGCCTTGCGGGGTGAAGGAGGTCCAGGGAGTGAGCCCCTCCCTGCCCCCCACACCCAGGCCTGGTGAACGTGGTGTGGTGGCTGGCCTGGTGCCTGCGGAACCAGCAGCGGCTGCCTCATGTGCGCAAGTGCATGGTGGTGGTCCTGCTGCTGCAGGGGCTGTCTCTGCTTGAGCTGCTTGACTTCCCGCCTCTTTTCTGGGTCCTGGATGCCCACGCCATCTGGCACATCAGCACCATCCCAGTCCATGTCCTCTTTTTCAGGTGGGTGCTACTCTCTGCCCAGGCCTCACCTTCTTTGTGCTCTTCCTTTCTGCTCCTTAGAAGAGACTGGGGCCTCTGGGGCCCCATTCGCCCCCTCCCAGCTTGCCTGCACTCACCCCACCCTGCCCCCAGGGAACCGCTCAGAGCTGTGCCTCAGGGGGCTCCTCCCTCTGCCCACAGCTTCCTGGAAGATGACAGCCTGTATCTGCTGAAGGAATCAGAGGCCAAATTCAAGCTGGACTGAAGGCCCTTGGAGCGGGTCTGCCCACTGGGGATCCTGCCCCCTCCCTGCTATCTCTCCTTCTCCCCCCAATCTTTGAGATGATTTTTTTCCTTTTAGCATCTTGAACTTGGACATGAAGGGTGTGGGCCCAGAATCATGTAACCTGCCCATCCCCTTTCTTGCCCCCACGTTGTCCTCACAGGTCTTCAGCACCTATTTGGGCCTGGCCTCTCAGCATCTGGGGCTGGAGAAGGGGCAGGCCCTCTGGTTCCTGGAGCTGCACTAGGGAAGAACTGTGTTCCTAGCTCCATTGAGGGGAGAGCTGCCTCTGCCTCCTCCAGGCGTCCCCTCACTGCCTGAGTGGTTCCCAGAGCCCTCTGTCTAGCTGGGAGATCAGATTCCACAGGCCTTTGGGGATACAGTGGGGTCCCCTTCTGTTGCCCACCCCATGCCCTCCTCCAGGGCACCACTAGGTGGCACTAGACCCTTGCTCTTTGGCTGCTCGAGTTTTAAGGCAGGTCTCATTCTCCCCAGCGAATCTTGAGGGACCAAGCTACTGGGATTGGGGAGGGGTCTCACTCTGACTGTTGCCCCAACCAGACCCCCAGGAGGCCTCACCAGGACCCCAGAGGGCCCAGAACAGGAATCCCTTTGACCCCTGTGCTACTGTTGTGGTTGGGAGCCTGCACACAAGTGTGTAAGGGAGTGTGGGCCAGACTGAGTGTTAGGTGACGGGGTGGTGGGCCCAGGCCTGGGGGGTGTGGGATGCTGGGTGGGACTATGTGTGAGCACCGGCCTGGGGCAGTGTGGAAGGCGGGGGTGGTGAGTGGTTTTAAAGTGTGTGTGTTGAGGGGCAGGCAGGTTAGTGTGGGTTAGGGGAATATGCATAGACTTGAGTGTGAGATGAGTGTGAGTGCAGGTGAGTGTGCTACACAGTGGGGAGAGGTTGGAGCAGGATAGGGTGAATCAAGTCACCATCAACAACCATTTATTGAGCACCAACTCTGCACAAGGCCCCAGGCCAGGCAGAGAGTAAGGATATCCCCAGGATCTGGGGGGGGTATGGGTGTCCAGGCTGCGTGTGTGTGTGTGCGCGCGCGTGCTCTTGTCCGTTTCCCCTCTCCTTTGCAAACCTGATAGTGCCCCACACAGCTCAAGATCACCCTCCAGAACCAGCCCCCACAAAGGCAGAGAAATGGGGATCCTCTGGGCCTCTCCAGCTCCCTGTCTCCTTGCCTAGGCATGGTTGAACTTCCCGCTCCTCCAGTGCCCGCCTGCTAGCCCCTTCACCACAGCCTGGACCTTGGGGAGGGAGAGGGGCCATCTGAGGGAGGAGGGGAGGAGGCTTGTGGCTGGGTCTGGTTTCTGGCCTCCCAAAGGCAGGCAGGGGCCACCTCGTGCCTGCACTCCAGTAAAGGTGACCCCTGCCAGTTGCCAGCAGCCCTAGCACATTCCTGCTCCACAAGGATAGAATGTGGAGCTCCAGAAACTTTCCATTCAAAGGCACTCTCTGTGATTGGAGCACGGAGTCTGGATTCTTGTTCTGTCCCTGCCCCGGGTCCCACACCAGGGGTAGGGCACTATGCTAGGACTCCAATCTCAGGGACTTGGGTGGCCTGTGTTAGTTTCTTTTGATACTGAGAACTATTTTAAGGTAGGAGGGTACAAGGGACGTTCTTAATAAACCAATTTTCAGCCTCACCTACCCTTGTTCAGCTCGTTTCTGTGAGTAGGGTGGGCTGGAGGCAGCAGACAGGTGGGGTCTCTACCTAGGCACGTGGGGGTGGGGGTTGGAGGGTGGAGATGCAGAGCTGGGCAGAATCCAGTCCAGCTCATGGAGGGGCCTGCGTGGGGGAGCTGGTACCCCTTCTTCCCCTCTCACTTCCCCTGGGCCTTTGTTTGCAACCCAGCCCCCCTGCAAGTTCCACTTCAGTCTCCTAATTGCCCCTCCTCCTCCCCTTCTGGTCCTAGGCTCCACTACTATTTGTTCTTAACCTTTCTGAGCTTCACCTGCAAACAGGATAACAGAACCTGCTGTTGAGTGTGAGGACTAAATGGACCTAGTAGGCACCTGGCACACAGCAGATGCTGAATGAGCTCCGCCTGACCTTGGCCTGCTTTAGTTTGGAAAGAATGAGTGGTACAGAAACCTATCTTCATGGAAGCTTCTGGAAAAAAAGGCTAAAGTTGCTGCCTCCCATAGCTCCACAATACAAGAGAATTCTGGGCCCTTGTTGCTTCCCAGGAGAGCCAAAGACAGTGCTGACACTCAGCAGCAGGGCCTTATTTCTTTATTAGGTGCCACTTCAGATAATAAAGAATCTGGGTGGGTGAGGGCCGTCAGTACTGGATGCACTGGGCCCTCACACCCCCACCTTCTTCTGGGCCCAGGTGAAGAAGATGCCCTTGACATCGTCTACACCTGTCTGAAGGCGGGCAGGCATGGTGTAGGTGCGCAGGTCTCGCACTTCATAGCCGCTGTGCTCCAGGGCCTCCCTCACCTCCTCTTCACACACTGGCACCACTGCCAGCCTGGCCTCCCCAGCCAGGTACCATGACTCCTCCAGGGCCCCGATGAGAAGGAGGTGCCCTCCGGGCCTCAGCAGTGTGGTGATGTGGTCCAGGGCCCGCTGGAAGCTGACGAGGTCTGGGCTCACAGCCTCCAGGCAGAAGGCAGAGACCAGGGCGTCAGCAGGCAGGGGTGCCAGGCTCCCAGCACCCAAGGGCTGGGACTGGTGCACATCGATGGGCAGGACCCTCTTCACCCTGGCTCGCAGCTGTCGCTCCTTCTCCTGCCAGGACTCACTGTGCAGGGGCAGAAGGCAGAGTCAGGACCAGGGGCTCAGGACTGCCACACGCCTAGTCCTCTCTTGCACCCCAGCAGCCACCCCATGGGAAGCCCCCTGTCCACTCTCATCCCCTAGCTCTTACCCCTTGCCCTCAATGAGGCAGACGTGCTGGCTGTACACACTCCAATCGAAGGCCCCGGGCTCCTCCCGCAGCCAGAGCCCCAGTTCCTGGCGGTTCGCCTCCAGGAAATCTGTCATGGTGATGTCTTCAAAGTGGGCGCAGGCACTGAGCAGTTGGTATATGGTGGGTCCTGAACCAATGTCAATGAGGGTGCGTCCAGACACCTCACCTGGGCAGGGCAAGGAAGAGTCCTGGTGCCAGGCTTGTCCAGGCAGCCCCCTGCCTCAGTCACTACCTCCCTTACCTGCTTCTCCCTCCCTCTCTCTCACTGTTCCTTCTTCCTCTGTACGTGTGTCTCTATCTGGAAAAAGCGTCAGCTCTGGAGTTAAGACTGGCTCCAACCTCACGTCGACTGGCTTACCTTGGGAAAAGGAACTTAACTCTGACATTCAGGTTCTACATCTATGAAACTATACTACCCGGGAAGATTGAGTGTGGAAATCCTGAGATGCCTGGCAGTTTCTCTCTCCCCTCCCCAATCTTGCCTCCATTTCCTTCTCTGCCTCTCTTCATCTTGGTCCCTTTTCTGCATCCACCACCTCACCTCTCAATTCTGAGCGTTCTCCCCTCCCCACCCTCTCTCCACCGGTCTATCTCCTTTGTCCCTCACCTGAGGACTATTGCTCCTGTTTTTCTATTTTCACCTAACTACCTGTTCTGCTTCTTGGTCCCTTCTGGCTTGCGCGCCCGCGCTCCTGTAACTCCCTGATAACTTCTTGTCCTCCGTGCCTCAGTTTCCCCGCGCTCACCAGTGGCGAAGGTCTGCGCCAAGCAGCGCAGCTTCCAAGGCCCGACGCCATCCGGGTTGCTCAGGTCCCCCCGAGGGGGCGCGTAGTTGTTGCGGAGGTAGGCGCGGGGCTCGAAGCGCTGGTAAGTCGAGGCCACCGCCATCCGGCCCGGGTCTGAGTCGGGGGCCGCGCCCGCAGCGTGACTACGGTCTGCCGTGCTCATGCTGCCGCCGTGGGCCGGCCTGTCCGCCGCTCGCTTCGTGGCCTTGTTATCTACCGCTGGACCCCCACCCCGACCCCGCCGCTGCGGGGGCGGCGGCTGAGTGATGAGCCGCCCCGGGCCACGCGCGCCGCGTCTCCCCAACCCCATCCATCTCCTTTAGTGTCTGAGCAGCAGACACACAGGGGGATGGGGGGCGGCCGTGGGCACATCTGTTCCCGCCCCCGCTCCACAGTTGCTCCCCCTGCCCTGCATCCTTTGCCTCACCTGCCCTGGTCCAAGTCCCGCTTCCGCGACCCCCCAGATTCCTCCCCCATCTCCGTCCCGCCAGTCCCCAACTCCTTCCGTCGCTCTTCTCCAGCTCCCCCAGCCATTCATCCCTTTTACTAGCCCATCCCTTCTCTTTTGCCAGGGTTTGAATTAGCCCTTTCCCCAGTCCATCTCCCAGCGCCCTCCCGCAAGGACCCAGCCCCCTGCCAGGCTCTCCTTCCTCCAGTACACCCTGTCCAACATCCCCCTCTTCCTCAGTAAGATCACCCCAACTGCCCTTCTCCGCCTCTCCTCCAGGCCTCTTTTTTGTTCTTTTCTAACCCCCCCTTCCCCCCCACGTCCTGCAGCGCCGCTCTCTGCACCCCCGCTCCCGCCAAGAACAGTCCGTTCTGGGCTCCGCCGTGGTCGCCCCGGGGCCCTAGAGCGGAGCTCGCCCCGCCCGTCCGATGGCAGCAGCGATAGGGGAGCAGAGGGGACTAAATGCACTTAGCGAACGGAACAGCCGGACCTCCCTTGCGGGCCCTGCGGGCTCCGAGCCGCTTATCTGGGGGATGCCAAGGGCCGAAGGCTCGGGACGTTCCCGCCACGTCGGGGGCGCGGGACCCAGGGGAACGAGAGAGGGCGAGAGGGCACGGGGCGTATTCTCCAATCTGCCAGGACCACCAGGGGGCGCGGTCCGCACCTTCGGGCGCCGAGGGATTTGGGGTCCTCACCAATCTGGGTGTCTGACCTCTCTCCTCTCCCAGCCCACACTCCAGCCCCTCTGGGAAAGCAGGCCAGGGCAGGCCTGCATCTTGCTTGGCGCTCCAGGTACCAGGCTGTTAAGACGCCAGGATCTCCCCTCCAGATGGGAAGTGGATTCTGCAGGGCCATCTCCATGGTCTTCCTGGAGTGGGACCCCTCTGGGTCAGTCCAGTGCCCCTTTGCCCTGGGTAAGCTACCAGCTCCTGCCAAGATGGGCCTCTGGTGTCCTCTGCCCCCACCCCTACCTTGTCCCAAGGGGAAAGTGTCTTGGGCCAGGCAGCCAAGTTGGGACATGAGTCACCACAACAGCTGCAGGGGTCACAGACAGGAACCTGACCCCCCCCACCCTACCCGACAACCCACCCTGGCTCTGAGGGCAGGGAGGGTGGAGTGCCCGATCCCAGCCAAGGACTGATTCTGTCTGAGTTCAGAGCTGAGAGGTAGGTCAGCCTGTGGGTCACTGACCCCATCCACACCTTGGGGCACAGCCACGGACAGTGCCCGTGCCAGCCCCCTCCATATTCTCCATGAGATTATTTAAATAAACCCTGGATGCCAGCTGGCCTGCTGGGCACTGCCCAGTGCCAGGGGGCTGGACACGGAGGCCAGGACTGCGTAGGAGAGTCAGGGTATGGAAGGGAGACTGCACAGACAGCCACCCTGTTTACAGCTCTGTCCTGCCCACCTCCCCAAGCATGGGGCGTACCCACTAGCTCTGCCATATTTAGCTCAGATGCAGGGCCTGTTCTCAGAAGTGAGCATGAGGGGACACCAACGGGCTGGCCCCCACAACCACAAGGAAAGAAACAAAACTCTGGAACAGGATTGAGCATTTATTGCAGCGCTAACAGAGGGTGCTGGGGGCTCCATCCCGCCTCTGCCCTCTTCACGTCCCCCTTCCTCCAGTCTTCTCCAAGCCTCCTTCCCAGACCATTCCAGATCCCCTTACATTTGTCTTTGTCCTTCTCTGAAGCTGAAAACTGGACCAGGGTCACTCCTCTGAAGAAGGGACCTCTTGCCCTCACTAGCGTCTTTTGTCCCTTCTTCTGGAGCTGGGGCTACTCGGCTGTGCTGGCCCCCAGCTCTGTACCCCTAGTGCCCCCCACCTTTGCTCCCCTCCCTTTGGGAACTCAGGGGACCCAGGCATTCTGGCCTCTGGCTTCCTCCTCCCCTAGCCCCCAACACTGGGCAAACTACAAAGCATCCATGGCCAGCAGCTCTCTGCTGTGGTCCTAGCCAGGAAGGGCCCAGCCCAGGGCGGGCATGATGGAGCCCGAGTCACGGTCCCCTTCAGCCTCTCTGTGCTTCCTGGGACATGGAGCGTGACAGGGAGCGATGAAGGGCGCCGGGCTTGCTGACAGGCACTACAGGGGGCAGCTGCTTGGTGATCTCGGCCACATCCTGGCGGTCCACACACTGGCCACCCAGGGCTGCCTCCATTGCCAGCAGATCCTGCAGCTGGATGGGAGTATCCTCGTGCTCCTCCTTGGCGCCCACCTTGGTGGGGGTGAAGATAGGTAGTGGCAGCACCCGCTGGTAGGGCAGCTGGTACTCCTGCAGCCCACGGCCGAGGATGCCCATACGCATCACCAACCAGGGGGAACGTTGTACCAATGCCTGGCACTGCCCCTGCCGGTGGTAGGTCTCACGCCGCTGGGCATCCTCCTCATGCAAGGAGCAACTGGGAAGGAGACGGGAGGGGGACACTGAGCTCCTGAGAGCTGTAGCCCTCCAGTCACCGGCTGGGGCTGGGGCTGGGCAGGGGGCTCCCTGAGGCTGCCAGGACCTGGGGTGCAAGAGGGGTGACTCCACTCCCCAGTGGGCACTCTCCTTGCTCCCACCCCCAGAAACTTCTCCAGGTCTTGGTGCTCTGGCCTCATAAGGCCCAGGAAGGGTGCTCTAGGGAAGGAGAGGAGGGACCCCCAGCTGGCCAGCACTCACCCCTCTTCAGGCCGTGTGGACAGTGTCAGATCCTTCCATTCAGCCCAGAAGGCCTCTCTGCACTCGCGGTTCTCCTCGGACACCTGGCAGCTCAGCTCTGAGGTGGCCATGGTCACTGCTCACTCCTTCTTGGCTCTGCTCCTCCCAGGCCCTTTAAATAGCCCCCTCCTCCCCCTCTTCCAGGGGCTATTTTCAGCCCCTCTGGCGTCATATGCTATAAGCAGAGCCAACTCACTGATGGAGGACTCTGGGCTCAGGGTGGGGGTTGGGGTACCTGGACTCTGGCTACCCCCAGGTCAGAGGTCAGCTTCTGAAGAGATCAAGATGCTCCAGTGGGGGCAGGGTCCTCAGATTGACACCTCCAGGTGTGTGACACTGCTTAGACACCGTCTGAGACCAGGCACATGCCCAGCCTCGTGCCACCTTGGCACTTGCCCTCTGCCCCACCCCTTCCCCCTCGCCCAGAGAGGACAGTCGCTTGTCTGTAAACAGAGCAGGAAACAGTGGGAACCCAGGCCCCCACTGCTCTCCTCTGCCTGGGCTCAAGGGCACATCTTATGGCCATGTCCCTCGACAGGGACAGTACCACCATGTCCTCAGGTGTCTGTCCCCAAAGGCTTGGTCCCTTACCACCACCACACCGGCAAAGATTCTGGAAATTAATTCCACACCTGGGACCCTGGGCACGAACTTCTGCCCGGTATTCTCCTTTCCACGGCTGGTGGTCAGAGATGTGGTCCCCAGGTAGAGCCAGTGAGGGTGGAGGAAGCAGGTGTGGGAGGTGGCCCCCAGCTCTACCCCGACCCCCCAAGTGGGGTCAAATGGGGTGAGGTGGGGATCCAGGGGCTCTGATGAATGGCAGAGATACAAGATTTGGCTCTAGCCCCAAGTCAGCCATACATAGGCTGTGACCATGGGTCAGTCCCTGCTCTTTTCTGGACCTCATTTTCCCCACTTTCTGGTCACCATGGTCTGGGACCTGCCAGCTGCAATGTGCCACCTAGGAGGGGCCAGCTCTCATTCACGGGGGGCAGGATGGCTACTGTGACAACCCAGCAGCCATGAGTAGCAATTCATGGTTCAAGAAGCTGGCACACAGGATGGTGGCACAGGGGGAGGAGGAATGAGGGCATTGCCGGGAAGACACCAGAAGAGGCGGTAACAGGAGCTGAGATGAGGACCTTGTGGGGACAGTAGAGCTCCAGCTGGGAGTGGAACTGCATACGCTTGATTACTGAGGCACTATGCCCGACTCTTGCTTTCTTTTCATCTTACAACAGCCCTATGACATAATGAGTCTCATCTGTACCAAGTAGGCAATGGAGGCTGAGAGGTACCCTTGCCCAGGGTCACACACCCAGCCAGGACCGAGATGGGACCCTCTGGCTCTAAGCAAGTTGGCTCCTTTGGAAGCTCCGCAGGGAGGGCAGGACAAGTATCCCGACAGCCTGCCACTCCCCTTGCCCTTGTCTGGGATCGGACTCCCTGCTGCCCCTGGGGATTGTGATGGGACAGAGGGGGCAGTGAGTGGACCCCGAGAGACCGAGATCCCAGAGGTGCCTCAGTGACCTGGAAGCCCAGGCCCCACCTCCAGGCCATCCGGACTTGGGACTCCAGGAACAGTCAAGGTCTGCTGTGGGTGCTGTTGAGTCTCTCCTGCCTCCCCCCAAATCATGGAGACCTTAACCTGACCTTCCCTCACAGGAGGCCTGGCAGGGTGGCAGGGCATTTTCCTCTGACTGTTCATCTGGCCAGTTGAACCGTTCAGGGAAGGGGGAGGCTTCCAGGAACTCAGTCCTCACTGGTTCCAGCCTGTGGGCTCCGGGGAGGGTGTGAGAGGGCACGTGAGGTGTCTGTCTGCAATGGCGGCTCACTCCTTCCTCAGCTCCATGGTGCTGCCCTCCTCTCCCTGAAGAGGCCAGGCTGCAGGGGTTGCTTTTTTTTTTTAATTGGCTCAAATTACAAAGATCCCCAAGGAGGCCCTGAGGGGAGGGAGAGAACCTGGGAGAGGCAGAGGTTTACTGCCAGCACCCACCATCCCCACCTGCCCCCCAACAAGTGCATGGGGAAAAAGGTCCCAGACCCTTTAAATAATCCTAAAAAACCGTGATGAGAGAGCAGGCAGATGAAAGGGCTCCTGCACCTTAACACTGGTGACAGGCTGCCCTGACCTCCGTCCTGCCCAGGGCCCTGGCCCTGCCCCACCAAGCCCGAGGCTCCCATTCCAGACCCTGCCCCTGGCTACGGAGGGGACAGCGGATCTCCTCCTCCAGGAGGCAGGGACCCCATGTAAACATCAGCAGGACAGACGCCCCTTGCCTCAGCGGCAGAGCCCCAGAGCCCCAGAGTCCCAGAGTCCAGATGCCTGACCCCACAACCTGCTCACGGCCAGGGCTCCCAGGCACCGCGGAGCACGGTAAAGGGCGGTAGCTTGGGGCCAAGATGCCGCCATGGGAGGAAGTTCTTCCTCCCACTGCTTGAGGGCAGGTCCTCTTTGGGCAGTGGGAAGCCCACTGGCCCCCCTCTCTGGCTCTGGGGGCTGTGGCGACAGGACCCTGGCCTGCAGGGTGACAAGGGGGCATGGTTATGCCCGGGCCCCCAGCTCTCCGATGCGCTGCCGCAGGTGAAAGGCAAATTCAAACATGGTGGCTGCCAGGCTCTGGTGGATGAGGTACCGGGGCAGGCGACCCTGGGGGAAGGCAGGAAGAGGTTCCAGGAAGGCTCGCCCTCAGCAGGTGCTCCCCTCAACAACTGGCACCAGCAGGGGGCCTCTAACCAAAATGTAGGTGCAGCTCTGGACTGCAGCCTCGGACACCCTCTCCCTCTCACTCCTGGCAGGGGGAACATGCTGTGCCCGGTCTTGGCACTAGCCACGCACACAGACCGGGGAGGGGCTGGGTTGGCAGCCAGCCATCCTCCTAGGGCCTCAGGAGTCAGAGGTAAAAAAGGGGAGGCACAGGCCCTCCAGCAACCCAGGGCCAGAAGACCATCTGGACTCCGCCCCAAATTTCAGAGTAAGGAAGGAGGCGGAGAGTAGGGGAGGCCCTGAGCAGGGCAGGGAGCCCCCAAGGTCACACAGCAGAGCCCCCTCCACTCCACCGAGCTTGCCTCACAGCCCCAGCAGCCCCACCTTGAGATCTGTATTAAGGATCCAGATGAAGGTGCAGACTCGAGGGTTACTGGCCGGCTTGAGCACGATGAAGCCCCCAGGACCATTCTCTCCCCTAAGGAGAGAGGTGCCAGTGGGGAGGGGACCTTGGAGTCAGGCAAGGCCCTTGACGCCCCCCACACACCCTATTCTTGGCTCATGGCCTGGGGTGGAAGAAGGAGGGGAGCTGCTGGTCTAGCAATTGCTACCTTGCCTGGCAGGGCCCAGAACAGGTGACCCAGAGGCCACAGCCCTCCACCCTCACCCACTATGTGATGCTCAAATCCTCCTATAAGGGCCTGCCGATGTTTGCACACCCCCAGTGGCAGGGAGCTCACCACCTTCTCAGCTTTCATCCACTCTGTCCAGGGATTCCAGGTCAGCTCTGGTTGTCAGGGGGTGGGCTGAGCAGACACTTATCCCTGCCCAACTCAGGGAGTAGTGCAGTGCCATTGGGCTCCAGGAGGGGGTGCCTCCTCAGGAGGCGGTCTGGGGCTGGGCTGTATGGTTCACATCCCATTGCCATTTAATCCACACCCAGCTCCAATGAGCACTCTTTTTTCTTTTTTGAGGAAGATCAGCCCTGAGCTAACTACTGCCAATCCTCCTCTTTTTGCTGAGGAAGACTGGCCCTGAGCTAACATCCGTGCCCATCTTCCTCTACTTTATATGTGGGATGCCTACCACAGCATGGCTTGCCAAGCAGTGCCATGTCCACACCTGAGATCCAAACCAGTGAACCCCGGGCCGCCAAGAAGCAGAACGTGCGAACTTAACCGCTGCGCCACCGGGCCGGCCTATCCACTGAGCACTCCTAAGCCCACTCCATAGATAAGAAGGTTGGCACTAAGAGAGGAAACAAGCTTGCCCGTCACCCAGTAAATTTGGGGTGGGGCAGAGGGCAGAGATCAGTCTCATACTCAAAGAACAGTGCTCTCTGTGGAAGCCCAGGAAGGATAGGGAAGAGCAGAATATCCGGGGCGAGGCCGCCTGCAGCCCTGGAGTCTGAGATTAGACAGCAGAACTGGAGGATGCCCCAGCACAGACAGCAGGAAAACTAACCCCTCTTCCTTCGGTGGGACTTCTGAGCTCTCCAGGAGAAAGGCAGGGTAGCGGGGACAGGGAGCGGGGATGAGAGGGGCCCCGATGCTCCTCAGGCAGGAAGGTGAAGCTCCAGAATGCAGAGCCTCCTGCTCAGGGCACCCAGACTAGCATGGCCTCATGGCTCCCAGCCCTCTTCTTGGGCTTGTCCCTACCCACAGTCTACCCCTAGCGCTGCCTTCTGGCTCGGGTGGCGTGGCTCCAGCCACCATCCCCCAGTCTCCCGCAGATGGAGCAGCGATTAGCAGGATTAGGGGCTGGGACAGGAAAGCAGCCTCGGCAGGAGAAAGTGCCCAGATGGACATACTGTACCCTGCCCTGTCCTCACAGCCACCAGGGGAGAGGCCCGCAGGGACGACCCTGGCCAAGGCGAGGCTCACCTGACATATTTGTGTGTTGGGGGCTTGGCACAGTGGCTGGTGGCAATGCCTGATGACAGGTATCGGTCTCTGCGTCGCTCAATGCGTCGGACATTCACAAAGTCCCTGGGGGAGGGAGGGTTAGGTCAGGGGGGCACCAAGCCTGAGATCCAAGGGTAGAAGGCCTGCCTGAAAGGAGGGGGCGTGGTGGTTACTCACCTAGGGGAGACCATACCGCCCGCAGCCCCTGCAGACACATCATAGGAGATAAGGGTGTTGTCTTCTACTCGCTGCAAGATCTGCAGGGCCGCCAGGGAGACAAGGTATAGCTCAGCCCAGGAAACCCCAGGGACGGGTCCCAGCACCTTAGGAGACCCCCAGGCCAGCCTGCTGTCTGCTCAGGGGCCTTTACTAAGAGCCATGCCCATTCACGGGCCCTGGGCCTGGCACTCTATGAGTACCCTCTTTCCATCTTGCCCACCCTCTCAGGAGGCACTATTATCATGATCCCCATTTTACAGATGGGGAAGCTGAGGCACAGAGCACTTGACGACATGACCCAGGTCCCCTGGGGAAACTGGTCATGCTGAGGTATGATTGCCCTGAGCAGCCATGTCAGTCTGCTTCTACCCAGAGAGGTGGTCCGGCAAGGCCCCCTGGCTCAGCTCACCTGGCAGGCGGTCACCGTCTTGTTCCACAGTACCATCCTCTCGGGCTGCAGGATCACTTCCTGGTATACCAGCTCCGCGGGGCAGGGCAGGAAGGTCTGGGGAGGGCAGGTGGAGGGCTGGGTGGTGCCAGATGTGCTCGGGTGCACCAGCCCTTCCCTCTCAATGGGGAGAAACCTGCCAGAGGGCTCCTCGGCCACTTCCTGGAGTCCCAGACAGGGCAGGAGGCTCCAGGAAACTCCAGGACACCTGCTTCCCTCACTCACCTTCAGGATGAACGTCTTGCCATGAAAGGGAATCTCAATGGTGTACACAGTGTCCCCATATTCCTGTGGCAGGGGCAGAAGGGTAGCAGGGAGGTGGGCGGAGGGCAGGGGGAGGGCATGCGGCAGTGGGCTGGGGGCACAGGAATGGGTGACAGGCAGGGCAGGTTTTTAAGAGCTCAGGGTAGAAAACTCCAGGAGTTTGAGGCTATTTGAGCAGCTGTTAAAAAACAGTGGTTTTGACAAATGTCCGGCAACAAGGAGAGGAAGCCTTGTGCTATCAAGTTAAAAGACAGCAGCACAGCTGTGGCTGCAGCCACGAAGAACCGTGTCTCCAGGCTGACAAGGGCTGCCAGGGGAGCTGGCCAGAGAAAGGGCTGGGGATGTTTCCCCTCTATTTTCCAAGCTCTCTGCCATCTTTTTAGATAATGTTGTTTTGATCATGAAACAAAACACCGGACACAGGGCAGAAGCCTGGCTTCCCCTTCAAAGCAGGAGCCAAGGGAGCAGAGCAGCAGGGAGGAGAGGATGGGTGGGGGAGTAGCAGGGGGAGGGGCAGTGGGAATATCCAACCCAACTCAACCCCAGGGCCCAGCCCCCTCTCTTGGGGCAGGAATAGGGTTCCAACTCATGCAATCCTTGGGCTTATTTCTCAGGCCTCAGAAAAGGGAGGGAAAGCTCCCAACACACATGGGCGGGTCAGGTGGGAGAGAGGTTTCTTACATTATTCTTCTCGAACTTCCAGTTTTCCTCCTGGGCCAAGATCTGGTCCACCACTGCTGTGGCCTCCTTCCCCTGACGAATGTATTCCCGTTCCTGGCCAGGGATGGGAGGCAGGAAGGGATCAGCCTGGTGCCTGCACCCCACCTTGTTCGTGGCCGGTTCTTTCTCTAGACACTCCACACACCTCTTACAGAAGGCTGACCCAGCCAGATGTGGGGTGTGGGGTGGTCTCCTGGGCCCTGTGGGGTTCCTGGGGCCAGGGACTGTGGCTATGGCTGCTCCCCACTGGGCCCCAGGCATGAAGGAGAACAGTGGGCCTGACCGACGGTGGGGCAGACACTCAGAGACTGACAGGCATTCAGGCTGCTGAGGTCTACCTTCTGCCGGGAAGCCCCTGTCCACCCTGGCTGAGCCAGTGCTGGCCCTTTTCTGGGATGCCCTCCAGAGGTAGGATGGGGGTGGCAGCCAAATACCTGGGCAGAGAAGCTTTTCTTCCCGACGACTTCATCTTCTGATTCATTGTCAGACCCTGCAGAGAGCGAGTACAGATGACAATGGGAAGGGTGGGGAGAAAGTGGGGAGGTAGTGGGGTTCGGGTACAAGTGCAAGGATGTGGGGGGATAGAAGTGTGTGTGGGAGAGGGTTGCTGTATTTCCCCAGGGAGCTGATAGAAGGAAGAGAAAGAACAGACCCAGCCTTCTCCGCTCCTCATAAAACCCTCCCTGAAGGCAGTTCCCCCACCCACTGCCCTCACCTGCAAAGGATTCTGGGGGTGAATAGAACTGGCCCTCAGACAGAGCGCCGGAGAAGAGGAGGGGTCCGCGAGCAACAGCAGCCTGGGCAGCAAGATACCCTGAGGGAGCAGACATGGGTAGCCATTGTCCCAGACCGAGAACAGGCACACCTTACAGCCTGCCTCCCCTGCCCCCCAGCTCACCCTGAGGCTCTCGGAGGCTGCTCAGAGTTGGCAAGATAGCTCAGAACTGGCTCTCATGCCTGAAACTCTCCTCTCTTGAGGCTAGGATGACCCCCACTGCACCCCCTTACCCCCAGCACTCACATCGCTCCTCCTCAGCCTCCTGGGGTAGGACTTTGAAGTCAAGGAACCAGGTTTCCAACCAGGCAAGGACAAAGGAGACGATGGGGAGCAGGTAGCCAAATGCCCCTTTGCTGAGCAGCTGTGGAGGGAGGGGGCTGAGCTCCATGGCAGGGGTCACCCCAAACCCAGAGCCCCTTCCTGGGGCTACCAATTCTGGCATATATCCCACTCCTGGTACCAGATGCTTGGGGGACCCTCTGTGGCACATGCCTCTGAGATGGATTAATGCATTCTGCAGCAGGATAAACTGAGGTTAGGCTGGAGGAAGAACTTTCTGTTCTTGGGGTTTTAGTGGGGCAAGTGGGGGAAGCCAGTGAAGATGATTCCTTAGAAATATCAAAGGACAGGATTCCCCCTCACCCCAACTGTGACAACAGGGACAGGCACCCAAAATCAGAAAAACGGTCCCTTAGGAGAATCCCATCCCTCAGGCCAGAGACCCACCAGACTAGCCAGACCCTGAGCTACTGACCTCAGAGAGGATGACCTTGACAATGAGGAATGCACTAGACACCAGCGTGGTAACCTGCCCAAGGAAGGGAAGGACGGAGAGAGGGAAAACTGAGGCTGGAGAGGGAGTCCTCCTCCAGCCCATCCCTTGCACCAGCCCTGCCAGGGCCCGAGAGCTGCCAGGAAAGTGGCATCTTACCGCAATCACCCACCAGTGCCGGAGCCGCAGCACAGCGTAGCCCAGCAGCAGTCCCGAGAAGCGGAAGAAGGCCAGCACCTGGAGGGGCCGGGAGCCGGGCAGGGCGCCATCACAGGCAAGTCAATGCCCCACCCTCCCCCTCCAGTCCTGCCCCCCCAGGTTCTCTCCACATGGTGTGCACGCCTTGGGAGAGAACAGCTAAGTCAGTGTTTCTTTGGGGACGATTTGGATGTGACCTTCTTGGACAGGGGTCTTGTCTTCCCCTCCCACTTGGGGCTCTCTGAAGGTGGGGCCTCATTTAGGAAACTTTCTGAAGGCTGAGGGCTTCCTGAGTATGGGAACCAAGTCTCCCTGATCAGATTAGGATGTGAAAGAAGCAGAAAGAAGAGAATCCAGCCAGAGTCATATCCCTGCCCCTTCTCTGCCCCTAGGGACCCCAGGATCCCCTAAGGCCACTCACAAAGATGTCGAAGAAGGAAGTTTTAAAGTTGTAGTGGATGATCTCCTGCTCCAGGTTTTTCTGGATACCTGTCTTGGTCTGGAAGAGGGAGATATGAACAGTTCTACACACAGGACCGGGTCCCCGGGGCTGCCCCTCACCTCTTAGAATAGGAAGAGGGCGGGGGGAAGTGGAACCTGGAGGAGAGGCTGTAAATGCTAAGCCACCACCCAAGGAGGCCCCCAAAGCACCCAGGGAGCTCAGCCAGAGGCCTGAGACCCCAGCACTAATACCCGAGACAGGCAGGGCTGGGCTCAAGCCCAATGCTCGTGGGCACACTGCACAGGAAGGGGTAGGCTCGGGGCTGTGCAGGGGAGGTGATGGGTCCTAAGCAGGTAGGTAGGGCTGGCAGGCAGGGTACTGGCAGCCTGCCTCTGACAGAATTTCATCTCCCTCCCACCACTGTGGTGCTCCATCTTCCCAGGCAACCATC
Source organism: Equus asinus (assembly GCF_041296235.1). Classification (NCBI taxonomy): domain Eukaryota; kingdom Metazoa; phylum Chordata; class Mammalia; order Perissodactyla; family Equidae; genus Equus; species Equus asinus. The sequence goes on along the minus strand of NC_091802.1, from coordinate 39,493,909 downwards.
CATCTGGGGTGATGGGGGCAGGGGGTGGGCAGTGGTGTCAGACAGAGCCCCAGGTGGCAAATCAATTGATTAGGTTTGTGCTTAATGGGCAAAATCTATCACGCTGTTGGAGAGGATGGCATGGATGGAGAGTGAACAGACTTGTCCTCGCCCTGGTCCCTGCCCCAGCCATCCAGACACTTTCAATGGGACCCCTGAGACCTTGGCTGGGGACTGAGGGGTCTGGATGGACGCTGAGAGCCAGACTCCAGCCTGACTCCTCAGGAGGAATGGGGTGGCAGGCCTAGGCTTCTGCAGGTGGGGCAGCAGCCCCCTGGAGAAGGGAAGACACAAGGGGACTCTGGGGAATGGATACCAGGAGTCCTGAGGGGGAAGACCCTTCACAACCATCTAGACTGGGGCTTCCGATCTCTGGCAGACGATCCAAATTTGGTGGGGGGCGGCAGGGGGAGATACAGATGTTCAGGCCAGAGTCTGACTCTCAGGCTGAGCTGAGCATCTGGAATCTATATAGAACTCCCTGGTTATTCTGATGCTCAGAGCAGGAACCAGCAGTCTAGACAGGCCCTTCCCTCCTTGACACTCAACCCCCTGCACATCCCCACAGCACGCCTCTTCCTCAAGGCCACCCTGAGCCCCGGGGAGTCTGTCTGACACCCCAGCCCAGCCCAGCCCGGCCCTCCTCCTACTCCTCAGACTCATCCCTCCTGGGCTCCACAGCCCCTCCCATGCCTAACAGTCGCTGTCCCCCGGGGCTCTGTCCTCTGTCCTCTTTATAGAGAACTCTCCCTCTGCCTGGGTGCCCGCCTGTGCTGACTGCACCGGGACTCAGGAGAGGCGGGTTCCAGCCCCAGCTTTGCCAGTCTGTGGCTGCAAGACCTTGTGCGGGTCTTATAACCCCACTGGGGCCCTTGTATCCACTGGGCGACACACAGTCTGTTAGAGAACTAAAAATATATATGCTCCAAAATACAAAAATAAAACACAAAGTTGCAAATTAATAAAATTTTAGTTAGATATCTACCAAGTGAAACATTATGCTAACTCTACTGATTGTTAAATCCAGCATCTTGAAACTTTCATTACGTTTGAAAAGTTTGGAGGTTAGATTTTCTCACTTTGCAAGAATTCCCAAAGTTGCATGATGACTGCCGAAGTATTACAGACAATACAGCCACATAATTTCAAAAGCAAAAATTAAAACATTTTCAGGGGCTGGCCCGGTGCTGCAGCGGTTAAGTGCGTGCGTTCTGCTTCAGTGGCCCGGGGTTCACCGGTGTGGATCCCGGGTGTGGACATGGCACCGCTTGGCAGGCCATGCTGTGGTAGGCGTCCCACATATAAAGTGGAGGAAGATGGACACGGATGTGAGCTCAGGGCCAGTCTTCCTCAGCAAAAAGAGGAGGATTGGCAGCAGATGTTAGCTCAGGGCTAATCTTCCTCAAAACAAAATTTTTTTCAGTTCTTTTCTGGCAAGAAAATCTCTATGGAATGAAGGAAGTGGGTGGATTTTAGTGCCTGCTTTGATGTTGGATGGGGCCTTCAAAAGGAAGAGTGCCCAAGACGTTGGCTATTTACATAGGCCTGAACCTTGCTGGGCCTCAGCTTCTTCATGGGTGAGATAGTCCCTAAGGTCCCCTGTAGCTGTGGCTCCAGCTCACCGAAGGTGCCAGCTCATTTCTGGGCACAAAGGACAGTCACCCTCAGAGCTCTGCCTTGCCCTCCAGCTCAACATACCCAGAATCAGACTCATCCTCTTCACGCCTAAACCAGCCTCTTCTGTAAATTCCTCACTTCCATCAAAGTCATCGTTTTCCTGTCACTCGAGCTTGAGACCTGGAGGAAGGGGACCTGCCATCCAGAACTCTGACCCACTTTGCAGGAGGAAAATGAGGCGAGGCTCAGGGAGGCTGAGTCCCTTGCTGATGTCACACAGCTAACACAGAAGAGGAGCTGGGATAGGACTGAGCCTGGGGTGCCCTACCCCCAGGGATCCTGCCTCTGTGGTCAGGTCCTGCTCTGCCCTGTCAGCGCCCAGAAATCAGGCCCCACAGCCAGCTGGCCAAGTACTGCACTGGGGGAGGGGCTGCAGACCCTGCACTGAGAGGAGCTCCAGGCTGTTGGGTAGCATCTCAACAAATCTGGAAAGGCCAAACTGTCCAAAATGGGGAAGGAGAGCTGGGAGCCACTGGGAACTGGGAATTTCTACTGGTTTGCTCCCCAATGTACCCTCTGCTTTTAGCACAGTGCCTGGGACACAGCAGGGGCTCAAAAAATGTTTTCTGAAGGGACGAATGAGTGAATGAATGAATGAACTGAGCCAGAGAGCACAGAAGGGCAGAAAGACAAAAGCTTTCAATAGCTCATCCAGAGCCTGCTGGGCTCTCTGCTCCTTTCTCAAGAGTGTCCACTAGGGGGCACAAGGGCGCAGAGGTCAAGAGTGAACTCTGGAGCCACAGCATCTAGGTTCAAACCCTGCCTCCTTCACCCAGATGCTGAGAGACCTCAGACAACTGACTCGATCCCTCTGAGCTCCATTTTCCTTCTCTGGAAGATGTTCTTATCTGCCCATTCTTCATTTTACCCAGAAATCAACCCCATTGGAGAGGCAACCCTCCCACTGCAGATGGAGTAACTGAGGGCCAGGTGACCCCCCAACATGGCTTGTGCCCCCAGCCTTGGCCCTACTCACGTTCAGCTCAATGATCCAGAGCAGGGAGACGAAGAGCAGGTCGAAGGTGACAAAGAGACAGAAGGTGCGGCGGACATCAGAGATGGCCCTGCGCTTCTCAGGAGGTGGCGGGAGCAAGTGCGATGACAGGGTCTGGCTGTGGGACAGCGACGAGCTGAGGGAGGCCACGGCCGGCAGGCTGCGCTCTAAGTCGCGGGCCAGCTCCCCAGACGGTTTGTTCATCCTGGTGGGCCCCCACCTCAAGGAGGGGAGGGCAGATCCTCAGTGGCACGGCTGGGGGGAGGCGGGCGGCTGGGTCAGGTCCTGCATGTCAGGTCCTGGGTCCCGGTAACCTCCTTCGTCCCTTCACACACAGCCCCCACGGACCCCATTTGCTCCCAAACACATCTGCCCCCTCTCCCTGTCCCAACCCCACAGCCCAGGGCCCTCTCTGCCCAAACCCTCCAGCAGCCTGACTTTCAGGATGGAGGGGTTTAGCACCCTCTCTGTCCTTCCTCACCACCCCCCTGCAAAGCCCAGCGGGCCCCATGGTTCACCCTTGGAGGGCTCTGGGGTCCTCCCCAATGCCTAGGGGCACAGCCTGCTCCTGCCAAGTCCTGCCCTGTGGCTCAGCCTCTGGTCCTGTCAGCAGCCTCTGGCCTGCCCCCACCCTCAAGAGGACAGGGCCCCAAGCTCTGTTCTTTGTTTTCCAAACACAAAGGCACATTCCCTCCCAGCAGCCAGCCCTACCCTCCCACCCGCTAAGCCATGGTTACTGGGAGGGACTTCCTAGAGCAGTGTCTCTGAGAGCTCTGCGCTGGGACAGTGGCTATGGAGGGAAGACATCTTGGTCCCTTCTCTCTAGCTCCACCCCCCGCATCCCCCCTCAGGCCCATCCACCATCTTCTCTGACTGGATGGCTACACTGTGCTCCTAATGGGCGTGTCTCCAGGCCGCCTCTCATCCTGCAACAACCACTTCTCCACAACACAGCCAGAGAGAACTTTTAAGCATAAATCAGACCTCGCTATTCCCCGCTTACAATCCTCCGAAGGCTCCCCACCAGAGGGTCTCAGGATAACAGCGCCTCCGCCAAGCCGCCCTCCCTGTCTGGGCCCTGCGGAGTGTGGCTCTGTCCAGATCCTCAGGAGGCATGCCCCACCCCCAACTCCCATCGCCACCCTGGCCTGCTTCTAGGTCCCTACATGTGGCGGCCCCGGCAGGCCTCGGGCCCTTGGACCTGGCTCTCCCCACTGCTGCGTGGAACGCTCTTCCCGGTCCTCTCAACTGGCAACTCGAAAGCCCTCTCCTCAGAGCCTGCCTCCCTCCTGTCCCCAGTCACAGTGTCACCTTCTATTACAGGCCTTTACTTCACTGAAGCAGCCACTGTCTGAAATGATCTTAGTTATTGTTCTGCAAACTCTGCAGGGGCAGGGCCTTTACCTGACTTGGTCACCGCTGTCTCCTAGTGCCTGGCACGATGCCTGGTACCTAATAGGTGCCAAATAATTGACTGCTGACTAAATGGATGATCCAGAGGGTCTCCTGGCCCTCCATGCTAGGACCAGCAGAGAGGACCAGGGCGAACTCAAGAGAGTAAGAACCAGCAGCCACGACTCAAGGCTAGCCCAGAGCTCCCTGCCCACATGACACCACGCCCATGGCTGTTTCACGTCCACACAGAGCAGGAGGGCTCCTCCTATTCCACAGGTAAGAGAGCCAAGGCTCAGAGAGGTGAATGGATTTATCTCCCCCTTAACTGCCTGTGCAACTAAGGGGCTGAAATTCTCAGGAACCCTAGAGACAAAAGGGGCCCTGGAGCACTCCCTCCCTGTCATGCAGCCCCCAGGCCTGTCTCTGTTCCACCAATTTGCTGGCAAGGGGCCCTAAGAGGCCCTGCCCCCTGGGCGGGGGAAGGAAGGGTTCAGTCTAGAGCCAGGGGGGAGGTGACTCAGCGTGGTGTGGCCTGAGCTTCTGTGACTGGCCAGATCAAGAGTCTCCCTGAGTCTTCTCCCATGCCAGCTCGGGGAAGGGGGATGTAGGGGGGCAGGTTTGGGGGCCAGTGGAAGGGGAGCCCTAGATGTTTGTCCCTGATCCTGGGAAAGCAAGATCCCATCTGTCTCCCCTCCTGATTTGCTGTCCTCTCCATAACTTTACTGTCTACTACCTTCTGTGGCCCCCTCAATCTACTAAATCCAAAACAAGCCCCCAGTTTGTGGCCAGCAGAAGGTTTGGAGCAAGGCAGCTTGTCCATCCCTATGCCTCTGCGCAAGCCCTAACAGACAGGAGCTGACTATTCTCAGCAGAGGCACCAGCCTAAGGCCACCCCCCAACAGCATACTCTCGGGGTCCCCATGACAAATTCATCCAGAGGGTACTCAAGGGAAGCTGGGCCCAGCTCTGGAAGGGGGCAGTGAGAAGAGGAGATGTGACAGGCCGGCAGCAAAGGGAGCCCCCAGCATCCATCAGCTGGACTCAGAGCATCCCTCACAGTGACAGGGGTGCAGCTCCGGGCGAGTGACATTTCCTTGTCTCTAATAGCCTCTTGTCTCCTACCAGACCTGTCTCCATCTCTCCTCTTTCCTGCCTCTCCCACAAACCGCCTTTCTATCTTTTCTCTAAGTGTCTCTGCACCCCTAATCCCATGTCCATCTTTATTTCACCCCGCCTCTGGGTCTTCCCCTCAATCTCTCTCCCATCTACGAGACTTGTTCTCCACCCCGACCAGATCAGTCTCTGTCCCTTTCTCCAGTTTTCTCTCCTGCTCTTCTCTATCTGCCTTCCCCCTATCTCTCGCTCCCTCTTCCCTATCTCGCTGCAGGGCCAGTCTGCTCCTGTGTCAGCCTAGCTTTCCCCTGCGCTTTCTACCTCCCTCCCTGGGACAGGACTTCAGTGGCAGCAGCTTGGGTGTGAGACACACTAGGAGTGGCAATAGCACCGACACTCACACACCCAGACATCCCTGTTGAAGCGAGAGACACAGATGGGGGCTGAGAGCAGAGGTGTCGGGGAGCCTGGGAGAGCTGCAGATGCAAGGGCCTGTGGCAGCCCAGCATGGGGCACTGAACAGGGCTGGGGCAGCTGGCAAGGAATCAGAGCCGGGGGGATCTGTATCTCCCTTGTCCGCGAAGCAGCTCAGAGTCCAAATAAGCGAGAGCTTGTCGAGAAGGAGCACCAGTCAGGGGTTAAGACCTGCATCCCTGGGGCCGGCCTGGTGGCACAGCAGTTAAGTGCGCACGTTCCACTTTGGCAGCCTGGGGTTTGCCGGTTCGGATCCTGGGTGTGGACATGGCACCACGTGGCAAGCCATGCTGTGGCAGGCATCCCACATATAAAGTAGAGGAAGATGGGCACATATGTTAGCTCAGGGCCAGTCTTCCTCAGCAAAAAGGGGAGGATTGGCAGCAGATGTTAGCTCAGGGCTAATCTTCCTCAAAAAAAAAAAGACCTGCATCCTGGGCCTGGGGCAGCTGCTAATCCTGAGTAACTCTGGGCAAGTCTGCTCACTAAGCCTCCATTTCTCTGTCTGGGAAAAAGTCAGTGATTTTTAAAAATCCCTTTTTTAAGCAAGAGAAACGTTTTTTTTTTTTTTAACCAAGGTCTTTTACTTATTTATTTATTTATTTTTGGTGAGGAAGGTTGCCCTGAGCTAACATCTGTGCCAGTCTTCCTCCATTTTGTATGCGGGACACCACCACAGGGTGACTTGATGAGCAGTGTGTAGGTCTGCGCCCGGGATCCAAACCCATGAACCCCAGGACATCAAAGCAGAGCATGCAAACTTCACCACTGGGCCAGTCCCAAGAGAAACTTTAAAAAATATAAAACCTTACTTGGACCCTTAATATGTAAAACAGATAAAAACAGGACTGTTACGGGTCCTGCACAGAAGGTGGCCAGGAGAGCCCCACCGGTCAGCCTTCCGTCAAACTCCAGGGTCACCCCTGAGGCATCTCCTTGGGTGTGGTCTGAAAACCAGTCAGGCGACTTCAAAAGGCCTTTGAGCTCTGCCAGATGGCCTGCCAGTCTAAGAGACAAAGCCATCTTGGCCTGGAACTGCCCTAGCAGTCCCCAAAACACTTGTTCCCTGGCCCCCTGGGCCTGGAGGGCAGAAGGCAGCAGTTGCCAGTGGAACAGCTAGGCCTGGCCTCTGCCACGCCGCACCCACCCTCCTGATGAGGAGAGGCAGCAAGGAGTGTTGTGCAGCTGGGGGGAGACAGCAGGGCTGCCACCCAGGCCCTGGGAGCAGCACCCCTGCCAAGCCCGCCGCCTGCTGTCACCGGCCCCTCCCGAGCACCTTCAGAGGTGTCGGGAGTGGAACAGCATGGTTGGCGTGAAGCAGTCCGCCTGGGATGGCTGCAGATTTGACACGCGTGTGTTTGCGGAAGCTGAGCTGCTAAGGCTTGGGGAGAGTGGGAGGGAGGGGGGAGGGAGGAAATTGGAGGTTTTATCATCCTAGGCTGGAAAGAGGGGTGGGGAGGAGTAGTCAAGTCAGATCTGGGCATGGTGGGAAACTCCTGAGGCAAAGGGGAGGGGTGGGCAGAGGCCCTCACGCCCCCTCCCTGACCTTCTCTTTCTTGCTCCAGGAAACACTAGTACCTGCGGAGGCAATAGGAGCTCTTGGGTGGGGTCCCAGACTCAGGGCAGACAACAGCAGGCAGCTGATATTGTGGAAAGAGGACTGGACTCTGAGGTCAGGGTTCAAATCTCAGTCGGCTATGCGCTCGGGGGCAAATAGAACCATTCTGAGACTCAGTTTCTTCAGTTGCATTAAATAAAGGCAACAACATACTTAATGCCCCAGAACTGTACCCTTAAAAATGGTTAAAATGGTAAATGTTACACTACGTATATTCTACCACAATGAAAAAGGCGACAATTGCTACCTGCTAGGGCTGGTGTTTACATAAACATCAGGAGGAAGTATGGCAGGTGCTTGGTCAGTGGTCGTGGAGATGGAACAAGTAGCTGGCAAGGCTGTTCAGGTGAGAGGGAAATTAATGGGGCAGGGGGTGGCAGTCACAGTGGCGCGTAATAAAATCATCCCGAAAGGCCGGGATTCAAATCTGAGCCCTACAATTCACCTGCCGGGTGACCCAGAGCAAGCTTTCGAAGCCTTCAGTCCAGGTTCCCTCATCTCTATATAGAAAGGGCCAAGTCATTCCAGCTCCAGGCAAAGGTGACTTCCCAGGCTAGGGGATGGGGGCAGGAAGTGGGGGCTGTCCTGGCTCCCTGCACAGGCGCTCAGGACCCATCTCCAATACTATGCATTCCCACTGGTGCCTGGCCCCACTGCAGTTCCAAGCTCCTATCCACCTCCCACTCACCTCCAGGTCCCAATTTCCACAGTTCTTAGGTGGCAGGGGCACAGACGGGGTCCTTGACAGCCCTCAGCTACACCCCAGGCCAGAAGCTCCAGCCGTCTCCCTGCAGCTCAACACCCCAGCTGGCTGCAGCTCCCGGCTGGGGTTTCCTGGCCAAGGCAAGTCTGCAATTCGAACAGTGCCACTGCTTCACTGCGCAAGCCTCAGAGGCTGCATCTGGAAAGTGGGGATACTGTCTTGACCCCAGGCTGTCTGAGCATTGAAGGAGACAGCAATGTGGGGGAAATGCAGAATAGCGCCTGGCAGCAGAGAGTAAGCACTCAACAGAAGTTAGCCATTGCCACCAGTCTTCTCACCCTTTCCCATCTCCCAACCTCCTACAGAGGGCTGGGCCAACCTGTGCAAGTTCCAACCAGAGTTGGTTCCACAGAGCTATGCTCTGTGACCCGGGGCAGGGGGAACACGTCACATCTATATCCAGAAATGATCCACAGTTCTGGGCAGTGTGGCTTCTCCAAACCCTCTCCCGAGGCCCAGTGGACAGTGGACACAGGCTCTCAACACCTCCCCTGTTCTGCATTCCTCAGGAAACACAGCACTAGCCCTCCACTGGCCATTGGGGCTTCCCAGTGGGGTCTCTAACTCAGTACAAACCAGGAGCAAGCAGTGAAGCTGAGAAAGAACTGGACTCCGAGCCAGGGGAAGGTTCAAACCTTGGATTCCCACCTTACTAGTCACTGAAACTCTCCATTTTCTCCTCTGTAAAATGGGGATAACAATAGCGCCTACTTATTACAGGTATTATCGGGATTAAGTGACATTAAATGTACAGGCCTAGACGGTCCCTGACAGAGTGATCACTATGGAAGGGTGAGCTAGGATGACATCCCTGCCTCTTCTTTAGAGGAAGACACAGTCTTGGGCTCTGACTGCCCTATGAGAGGGCTTCAGGCCAGGTCTGGGGTTGTTCTGGGTCAAGGCGCCCCCGTTAACGCCCAGCTTAATGGAGAATCCACAGATGGGTGGGAGGCGGAGGCTCCAGGTGTGGAAGAGCGTGGCCTTGGCCCATGTCCTGTCGCTGGCCAGCCTGGGAGGGAGAACAGCAGACCAAACAGGCCTGTGGACCATCCAGACGGGCCAGCACAGAAGAAACGAATCCGGGCTGGCAGTGGCCCAAGCTGGCAGCCTGCAGACAGCCTCCCCTGGGCGCATCACACCCCGACCAGGAGCCGTGGAGATGAGGCTGGGACAGAGGAGACAGGAGCTCGGAGAGGCCTGCTCACAGTCCCCCAGCCAGGACGGGGCAGAGCAGACCCCAGAGGCAAGTGGGCATCCCCCTGTGCTGGGCTGGGCCCCGTAAGCCCAAATGCAGCTGCCTCCAGAGCCTCTGCTGGCCAGCAAGTGGGGTGTCAAAAGACCCCAAAGAGCTTAACGGCCACCCAGCCAGGGCCTGTGAAGAGCCCAGGGTCCTCCCCTCCACATCCAAACCAACAGCAAATCCTGCTGGCTCTTCCTTCAAAATCCAGCCAGCATCTCCCACTGCTCATCAATACCACCACCACCGGCACCCTGTCCAAGCCATCGTCTCTCACCTGCTACAGCTTCCTGACCACCTCCTTGTCCTTGTCCCAAGTCTATTCTCAGCACGGCAGCCAGAGGGATCCTGGTAAAAGTCAGACCACACCTCCCCAATGCCCAAAACTCCAATGGCTTCCAGGTCACCCAGAATAAAGGCAAAAGTCCCCACTCTAGCCTACAAACCCCTCTTCCCCTAGCCTCTGCCCCATGAACCATCTGCTCCAGCCACACTGGTCCCTCTCTGTTCCTTGGACACATCAAGCTTGCTGCCTACCCCAGGGCCCTTGCACCTGCTGTTCTTGGTCTGGAGCTTCTCCCACAGGTCTCTGCAATGTTCCCTCCCTCCATTCTGGTCTCTTTGTAAATGTCCCTTTGGAGAGGCCTTCTCTGAACTCTCTACTTAGCCCCCCACTCCATCCACTTACTCTCCTTTGTTCTTCACAGCAATTATCCCCAGACGTATCATATGTTTACCCGTCTGTCTTCTCCCACTGGAATGCCAGCTTCATGAGAGCAGGAACTCCTGCTCTGCTCACTGCTGTGTGTCGCGTACCCAGAATGGTACCAGGCTCATGGCAGACACTCAGGAAACGTGCTGAATGACTATTTACACCCTTTCCTACGGCAGCACATGCACAGGTCCACAAGTACACACTCATGCCCAACCTGAAGGCACAGTCCCTCTGCGTCCAGACTGCCTGCCTCTCCTGGAGCTCGACTCCACCCTCTGCTGGTGTCCCGCCCTGCCCAGAGCCCAGGCACCCCCTTCACTAGCGGCCAAGGGGAACTGGCTTCCTGAGCAACCTCAGGTGGGTGGTGCTGCTCCCCACTTCCCTTCCCCAGCCAACTAGAGGTGAGTTAAAGTCCTTGACAGCAAAAGTCAAGGAGGAGGGACTCGCTGTCTTGGCAAGACCCTAGCACTATGGGGGTTCACGCCCCTCCCCCAATACTCTCCTGACCTCTGGCTGCTGCCAGAACACCCCATGGCCAGCTGGACTCCCTTCTGCACCTGCACTCCTCGATTCCTCATTCTGGAACAACCTCCGCCCCCGGGGAAGAACTGCAACTCTTCAGAGACCAGTTCAAAGGTCACTTCCTGGGCAAAGCTCTCCCTGGCCCTCCAGGCTTCCCCAAGCGTGGATCCAGGACTGGGGCTCAGCATTCTGCTTCTCATGCCTCTCCTTGCGCGCTTGAGGCCCAGGTCACAGTGCGTGGCCATGGCACACATCTATTAAGTTACTTGGTGTGCGGATCTGTAACGCCCACCCTGGAACCGGGAAAAGGGCATGGTTTTGGGGGTTGGTCAGCAGACCTGGTGTCAAAAGTCCAAAGTTATTCTTTATTAGGCTGTGTGCCTTGACCAAATCACTGAGTCTCTCTGAACCTCAGTCTCCTCATTTGTAAAATGGGGATAGTACAGTGCCCACTTCACAGAGCTACTGGAAGGATTAGAAATAACACATGCAAAGTGTTTGTGCTTAGTTACCAGTAGCTACTACTACTATTAGAAGCCATGACTACAGTGGCAGAGGCAGGGTCCTGGGCCAGGCATATATAGCACGGCACTTTGCCCAAACTGCATGTCCCATCATTACTGCTGGATGGAGGGATGGGCCCTGGCCTCAGCGCTGACCCAGGATGGCACATCTTAGGCTCTACTGTAACTCAGGGCCCGTGCATCAGCCCTGGCATGGTGGGCTTAGTGGCCCCAGCCCCGCCCTACTGACAGAGGGTTTAGGAAGTTCCCTGGAGAAGCAGGAGTTTAAGGAGAGGAGGACACGGAGGTAGTGGCAAATAAGCCAGGTTCCATTTCTCCTTTTCTTCTGGGTAAATGGAAAGCAAAGAGTCAAGCCAAAATAGAAACTACATTCATCACCATACACTCACTCCCCAGCCCAGGAGGTTTGATGGCGCAGTTTACTAGAAAACCCTACCAAACAGATCCACTCAGCCCTCCCGCCCCCTGACACGCGAGCCCTGTTAAAGGTCGGGGATGCCCCAGTTCTGATTCCAAGACCCCTAGCCCCCTCAGGGGCTGGTGAGTCAGGCCCCACTCCACCCTCTACTGCTGTCGGGTAAAACTTGGGGCTAATGAGGCCACGTTCTCAGGGTCAGTCTGGAAAGGGCCAGTCATCTTCCGGGAGAGACCTCTACCAGCCCACTCAAGGGGAGGCCTCTGCAGACGAGGCCAGGGCAGGGGTTCAGCACAGACTCCTCCTGGCACCAGCCCTGACCGCCAAAAGCCAGGACCAGCCTCTTGCCAGCGAGAAGAAGTTCAGAGGGATACACAACTGGCCAGATGAGATGCCCTCCTCATCCCTTGTCCCAGTGATGTGGCAGCTGCCCTTTTGGGGGCTGGGAGCCTGAGACAATTTCTGGGAGACAGTAGTGGACTTGGAGTCAGGAGTCAGTTCTTGAAGTCCCTGCTGAGTGACCTTGACTTTAGCTCCCCTGGGTCTCAGCTATCTCATCTGTAAAATGGATTCAACAATCCCCACCACTCAATGGAACAAGTATGATCTGTCAAATGCACAAGATTTTTGGTCTCACCCACACCCCCTCCCCAAACAAATCTAGGTGTACGAGAACTCAGTTTAATACAGCACATGAGCTAAGAGCTGGCAGTGTGCCAGACACGGAGCCAGTCCCTGGGGACATTCAGGGGCTCCAAGTCTGGGGAGGGAAGCGGACAGAGAAACACATGGAGCCACACTGTGATCAGCACTTTCAGGGAGGAACGAACAAAGGACTGTGGGCTCCCAGAGAAGGGAGCATCTGACCCAGGCTGGAGTGAGAGCGGTGGGGAAAGCCACAAGGAGGAGGAGCCAGCTGACCCAGGCTTGAAGAATCCGCATCTCTGAGCTGCAGGCAAGGAGGACGAGCATTCAGGCAGCCAGAACAGCACGAACAAAGCCCAGACTCTCATGTAAAGCAGAGGCCCAGCCCAAAGGCCTACAGGCTGACCCCACCCCAGGGGGCCTGCCCCCAAACACCAGGAACCAGGCCTCCAGATCTCCCCACGCATGGTCCCCGCATGCTCTTAACCCAAGGGGACACTTCCTCATGGCCAAGAGAGGAAAGGAACCCCCAACCTCAGCAGAGGAGGGTGCCTCTGCCCTCCTGCCCACCTTGGCCCCCTCCCCGCATAAGAGCTCTGTTCCGAGGACCCAGCTCTCCATTTTACCTCCCGGTCTTTACCTCCCTCTGGTAAGTGCATCCTCTTGCTCTAAGGCCCCTCACTAACTGTCAGCTCCTCTGGGAAGCCATCCTTGGCCTTTCTCTCTCTTAGGATCCCACAGCTCCACATACATCTCTCGAGAATTAATGCTTGCCATATAACATTCATCCATTTCCAGATTAATTTCCTGAACAGACAGACATCAAGTCTGGGTCTTTTTCACTTTTGAATCCTCACTTAATAAATCCGGATCCTGCCCCCAATGCCCTCCACCCCAGAATTTTATTCATGAACAAAGAGCCAGGCTTTTGGGCTCTGGGACAGAATGAGAAGCAAGCCATATCTGTCCTCAAGCAGCTTATAAAAGTTACAAGCTGTTTATAAAAGTTATAACCACTGCTCTACATGGGTCTTAAATAAACAATAGTAGCTAACATTTATTGAGTTCTCACGTGTTGTTTTAAGCCCTATTATTTCACTTAATCCTCATAACAACTCTATGAGGTGGGCACATCACTATTTCCATTTTAAAAATGAGGAAACTGAGGCACTGACTTCCTCAAGGTCACAAACAGTATCAGAACCCAGGAAGTCTGGTTCAGGGGTCTGTATTCTCAACCACTATGCTACTACGAACGGGGGGCTGCCGGGACACAGAGGGGCAATATTTAGTCTTGGGAGTCGGGGGAAGACCATCCAGAGATGGTGCTACCTGAGCAGAGCACTGAAGGACAAGCAGAGGCAGCCTGGCAGAGAAGTGGAGAAAGGGCTTTCCAGGCAGAGGGGCTGGTGAGTGCAAAGGCATGGAGACACGAAATAGCAAGATGTGGACAAGCACACCCTGCAGTGCACATTATTGGACCCTAGGGTGCACATAGGAGACTGGCAGGGCAGAGGTCAGACCCTACAGAGCTCTGTACATTGTGCTGGGGATTCAGCCTTTCCTATAGGCAATGGGAAGCCATGAAAGGGTTTTAGGTAAGGAACTGACACTATCAGACTTGTGTTTTAAAAGGATTACGAGAGTTCCAGTTTGGAGACTGGATGCAGGCAGCCTGGGAAGCCACTGCGGCTCCCCTGGTGAGAAACACACCAACAAGGTGGGAACAGAAGAGATGGGGGCGCAAGACCAGGACTGAAGCGAGTTCAGGAAGTTAGCTGAACTAGGTCACCTCTTAGATATGGAAATTGAGGAGAAGAGGAAGTGTAAGATACTTTCCAGGTGTCTGGCTGGGATGGGGTGGCGGAGGAAGAACGAGTCTGCAGGGGAAAAGATCAGTTCAAGTTTAGACACAGTGAGCTCCAGCTGCAGTGCAGCTGTCCAACTGGTAGCTGAATGGCCAAGTCTGGGGTTCCAGAAAGGGGCTGAAGATGAAGATCTGGGCGCGATTCAGGTATTGAGGTGGTGTAAAGTTGAAGCCATGGGAGTAAAGGAGACCATCCACACTCAGTGTACAGAGTGCGAGGTCGGGCAGGAGAGGAGAATGTGAAGCAGTACTTCTACTGTCAGAACAGTAGGAAGAAAATAAGATGCTGACGCAGAGGAAGTCAAAAGGGGGGGGCGTGTCAATGATGTCAATTAGGAAGGAGAATCACTGGTGTTACGCACCTCTAAGAACTCAAAAGATAAGTTTAAAGGGCGCTTTTGATGTCAATTAAGAAGTCATTCACTGCCGTTTCCAAAGGAAGTTGGGGGAGACCGTATGACAGTGAAACGCAGACCTACAGGAACGTGTAGACATTTTCCTGCTCATTCTCAGACCCTGACCCCCCCCCATAGCCTATTTCTGCCCCTTAACACCCAGAAACCGTCCCCTCGCCTTTCCGCTCAAAGGGAAAAGGAAGGCTTTGGGGGGCCCTCCCCAGGTCCTCCCGGGTGGGTGGGGCCGTGAGGGGCTGCGCCCGAGACCCCGAAGCCCGCGCAGAGCGGAGCACGGCCGAGCAGAGGAAGGGGGCGGAACCTGGGACGCGGGGGATGTGGGGAGGGTCGGACGGAACGAAGACGGACAACAGGCTGGCAGGCGGGGTCCGCTGGCCAGACCCAGCCCTCGTACCACCACCCGGTCCCAGTGACCTCTCCAGGACCCACCTGCTCCATGTCAGCCGCCGCCCTGGCTGTTCCTGCCCCAGCCGCAGGCCAGGTCCGCAGCCCCGGCAGCGCCTCAGAGCGGAAGGGGATCTTCCGGTGGCGCCACTTCCGCCGCCGGGTCCGCCCCGGAGAGCGAACCGGGAGGGGCGTGGGACGGCAGCCCCGCCCCTCCGCCTCGGCCTCCATCCCCCACGCCAGGCGCACAGCCAAGGGCAGGAACGGGGTACCCGCTGGTTAGACTTCAAGAGGGTCTTCCTGATGCGGGGGTGGGGAATGGGAAAGAAGCCCAGGAGCATCTTTATTATTGGACCACACAGGCCTGGCACTGTGTAAGAAAAGGAGAACTTCGTGGAGGGAGGACTGTGCGGCTGGGGGACAGGTTCTTTGGAGAAATCGAGTTCCTCCTGAAGGATTTCTCTTCTCTTCGTTCCTCCCACCCCGCCTCTTTCAGCCGTCCCTAGCAGGATGTAGAACTTGTGTGGTCCTTCCTAAGAGTGCCCCGAGCTTGTTGTCTGCAGGAAAGACTCCTAGACTAGAGGACTGGACACTAGGGTCAAGGCCCTGCCCCTCGGATGACCACCAACCAGGTCTTCCACATCGGGAAGGCCGTTGCCTCCTCCTCCCTGTCCTTCCCCTGAAAGAGGAGTCTCCGCACAGTTATTTACAAAGATTTATTACAGCACGGGAGCGGTTCAGGCCTGGCGTCAGGGGAAGGGGGCAGAGCAGCTAGAGGACAGGACAACCTGGCTCCCCTCACCGTGTGCATCCCCCTCCCCCCAAGGACGGATACTAGGCGGCATTCTTGGCATCAAAGCACAAACAAAACGCAACAAAGCAGCCTCTGCCAATTCATCTTCCAGGCACCCAGGCTGGGGAGGGAAGAGGATAAGGGGAAGATTTCCAAAATGTTGAGGCTGTGGAGAAGGATGCCTGAATCCTGGGTCCTGGTAGAAGCCAGTGAGAGGGGTGGTGACTTGGAGTCCCCCATAGGAGAGGGGATGGAGAAGGATCTAGGGGCATCTACAGGTTCTTAGTACCCCCTTTCCCCAGATCTTAGGGTCCTGCCCTGTGGTTTTCCTGTGCCCAGGGGAGAGGGTGTGGGGAGTAGAATTGGGAAGACTGAACCTTTGTCCCCCAGTTACTGGATTTTCCAATGCAAGCTGTCTCACATCCCGCCTCCCACTGGGTGAGTAGGGGAATGACTGGCAGGGGTAGGCATCAGGCAGCAAGTGCCCAGGGACTCTGGGCATCAGCCAAAGGTGGGCAAACAAGCAAACACAGACCAGCTTTAGTCTTCTAGAAGTCAGAAGCCGCAGCACTAGCAAGTGAGGGGAAGGGTACAAAATAGGGTGGGGACAGAGTGGGTTTCTGGAGAGCAGCAATGCCTCCTCCACTTTCTTCTGGGAGATGCAGGGCTGGGTGCCTATGTGCCAGGCTCCAGGTGGGCAGGGCGCTGTGGCTCCTCCCCTGGCTCTGCAAGGCAAGCAGAGGGACTCAGGGCCTGGCCACACCCACCAAGATCTAGCTCCACATCCTCATCCCTCCACCCCCCACCCCCTACCCCCCTGGCTCCCAAGCCTCACCACTTAGTGCGGGGTCTTCCACTTGGTCATCGGAGCTTCCATCTCTCTGGGGCTCATCCAGAGGGGGCGGGCGCTCCCAGGGCCCCTCCAGACCCTGGCCACAAGTTGTCTTCTGCCCAGCTGGGGACAGGGAAGAAGTAGTGAAAACACAGGCTCTGAGTATCCATCTGGCTGTCCTGGAACATCGGCTGAGTCTCTGATGGCTGAGGCTAAGCTTTCTGAGGGCATCATGGTATAGTGGAGACAGCACTGGACTGCACAGCTCTTCCAATGACTAGCCATATGGTTTAGATAGTCGTTACCTCTCTGAAGGGGATGGTAAGAGGGAAATTGTGTAGATTGCCTTAAATAAGATATGCCTGGCCCAGCACTAGAACCCAGGAGCCACTCCGAGAGTGGTGGCAGTTGATATTGCTCCTTGGTAGTCATGGGACCCACTGCCCTGCTGCTTTTCCCGAGAGGGAACGCTCTCCTCTCACCTCCTGTCTACCTGTTCTGGGGGTCTCAGTGGGAGTTGACTCAGAGACACAGAGAGAAGGTCCAAGCCATTTTGTTTGGGTGCAAAGGCTGGACACTTCAAGCAGGGGTGGTCGGCTGTTTGTCATCCCCATGAATAATGGGACCAAAAAGTTTAATGTGCACTAGGAGGGACAGATGTGGCACAGCCTTGCATGGACAGGTCTGGAAGAATCAGCCATGGGAGGGGCTTAGATCTCCTGCCGAGAAATTCTCTGGGCCTTGGGACCCTGTGTGGAGATTTTGGATCTGGGACCTCTAGCTCTGAGGCCTGCTGTGTAGGTCTTAGGCCACTCGCTGGCCCATCTCTTCCGAGGCAGCTGGGGTTGGAGGTGCGGAGGACCAGATTGGTTCTTGAATCCTAGATTCTCTGTCTAGACGCTAGAGGGCACCATCTCGCCCCCGCCCCAGCCTAGGAAGTAAAAAAGGGGGAGAAACAGCCACAGGATCCTGGAGAGGACTTATCAGTCAGCACTCTGCCTCCCAGCAGAGACCACATCCTAGTTCAGAAATGCAGGCAGTGAGGGCACTGGACACCCTTAGTCCTCCATCCCTGCATCTCCTTGCACCCCCTCACTGCCAGCGAGATGGGAAGTCCTTTCTTGGGTCTAGCTTCAAACCTCATGTGGCCTTGCCTTACTTCTTAGAGAAGAGATGAATTATTAGGAAAGCCTGATTGGGAGAGGCGCTGAGTCAAGGATGGGAGCAGCCCAGATGTCAGGTAAGGCTGAGTGTGAGGCATCCAGTGGGGTGAGAGGATGGGAGGCCCCTTGTGGTGTGAGTGCAGTTAACATGTGTGAGAACTGGGAACTGAGAGGGGGTTACCCAGGACACTTAGGGAGGACCCCACCTAACCATGGTGGTGGGACCCAGGCTTCCAGTCCCTTCAGCTTACCAGACCCCCTGCTGCTCTTCAGGACTTCAGCCTGGCTGTCCTCCTCCTCCTCCTCTTCTTCGTCATCCTCCTCCTCCTCCTCCTCCTCTTCCTCTCTTGGGTAGCCCAGCTCCCGAAGCTCCCCCAGCTCATCCTCCTCCTCCGAGGCCTGGTTCTCATTCAGGTTGCTGATGGACTGCAGGTGAGACTCAGCAATGCGCTGCACAGCTGGCACAGGGGGACCCGGGAAGGCAAGGGTCAGCCAGGTCCAAGAAGCAGCCCATGGAGCTGGAGAGGCATGTGGCCCCGCCCCCAGCCTCCTTCCCGTGGGCTGGGCCAGTGCTAACCGGCTCAGAGTTCTAGTTCAAAAGCTGAAGGCTGCAGGTCAGCCTGCTGGGGTCCACACCAGGGCAAAAGCAGCAGGGGGTAGACTCTTGATCAGATTTGGCTCTTAAGCTGTCCAAAGATGCTGGCCCCCCAGAGGCTGGCACCAGGCAGCTCCCCTACACCATAGGGTGCCAAGCTGGACAAGACCAGGCGGGCACAACAGCAGCTTAACATTTCCTGGCTGGAGAGCTTGCTTCTCCAAGGACCCAGTATTAGGAATAGTGTCCAGCTACAGCCCCTGGCAGAAGGCACAGGGCCTAGGGGCCAGGGCCTGGAGGATTTGTCCTTTCAACTTCTGGGGGAGTGTGCAGCCTGCTTAGGGCTCACTGTTCACCCTAATCCTAGCCCTCCCATGCTGGGCTTGGTCCCCACCCCCAGGCGCTGCCCTGTCATAGATGCCACTCCACACACCTCTGCCCCAAGCTCTAAGAGGTAGGAACAATTCTGAGACTGAGGACATAATAGTCTGCAGCCAGTGAAGTCGTGCCTGGGGATGTGGCGTGCTCGACGCAGCCCCCACAATCTTGACCCACATCCCCAAGCTCCCAGCTCCCTCTCTGGTGACCTAGAAAGCAGCAAACACCCCCCACCATCACCACCACCAAGGCCTGATGGGATAGGGCCTAGGAAGGGAACAGAGTGGGCAGCTGGAGAGAAGTTTCCAAACAATGGAAAGGACCAGGAGCTTCGGGAAAGGGGCCGGGGCTGGGGAATTCTGGGAGAATGGCA
Source organism: Equus asinus (assembly GCF_041296235.1). Classification (NCBI taxonomy): domain Eukaryota; kingdom Metazoa; phylum Chordata; class Mammalia; order Perissodactyla; family Equidae; genus Equus; species Equus asinus. Next base: position 39,474,980 of record NC_091802.1, on the reverse strand, counting down.
GGGGTTGAGGGGACACTGTGAGGTGTGGCTGGGGCAGAGGCAGCAGGGGGGCCAGGAGCTGGCGGGATTTTAAAGGATTTGGGTCACTAAACTCACAGCCCACAGCTGAGATGCTGACGAGCTAGGGGCTGGGGTTGCCGCAGCTCCTTCCTGGTCTGCAGGCAGCCCGTCCCCTCAGAAGGCCCGAGGGGTAGATCCAGGCTGGAAACCTGTGGTGCAATGAGCGGGGCACTGTGCTCCTGCCAACTCGGGGACAGGCACAGAGGGTGCATTGTGTGTGCCCGCTGCCCCGCCCTGCCCCAGGCTCCAGCCCAGTGCCTCCCGCTGGCTCTGGGCAAGCTACCCAGGCAATAAAAGCGCAATAAATCACCCTGCCCTGGCCTTGGGGATGCGGCAAAGCTTCACCTTGAGCCAAGTGCGAGGGTTCGGCCTTGGAGAGCCCCCCTCATGCCTAGACTCAGTGTTATCCACCCTCCACCAGGGGCCCTTCTCCCCCTACAAAGCCCCAACCCGGCCAGGTGCCGTCCCCTGCCCAGAACGGGGCCGGAGCCTACAAAACAGTGCCCCCCAGGGACAGAAGGGTCCTCTGAGGTTTGAGCAGGGAGACAGAGGGGGTGGCAGCTGGAGCAGCCGTCCTCTCCCCCAGCTAGGGGAGCAGAGTTCAGTTCGTGAACAATAGGTGTGTGTGCATGTGCAGCGCCTGTGCTGGTGCCCCGTGCACCTCCCGCATGCCTCGCCTCACCTCGCCCCTGCCTCGTGCCTCTCAGGGCTCTCTGGGGTCTCCCGCTTGCCCTCCCAGCTGTCTCCTTCTCTCTCTGTCTCCATCTCTGGGTTCCTGAACTCCCGCCCACCCAAGTCTCCCTTTTTAAGCTCAGAAGTCTCTAGCACAGCCCCCACCTGCAGGCTACCTGCCCCTGTCCTGGCCCCTTTCCTCTGCCCTGCCTCTCCCCACTTAGACCCTCCTAAGGCACAGCCCACAGAAGCAGTGGGGGTGGGGGCACATTTCTGGCCATTGCAGGGGGCCCGGGAAGCGCCTTGGCTGTATCCTCTTCACCCCAGCCCTCTGCCCCACACTCATAATCAGGCATCCCAGCGACGCGACGGTTCATCCCCCTCACATCCATTCGGCCCTCCCCAGCCCAGGGAGGGAGGAGAGAGATTCCTTATATTGTGTGCTGAGAAGATGCCAGCCCACCCTCATGCCCACCCTGGGGACTGGCCTTCCCCACATCCCTACAGGTGGGAAGTCCTTCCAGGTGCTGAACCACACTGCCTGCTTGCTGTCCCTTCATTCCCTGTCCTGGGGGGAAGAGAAAGAGCCCCTGCCTTTCTCTCCTCTCCTCTCTGCTCCCAACCCAGGCAGGCGGGCTGACAGGTGCACCTGTTGACCTTGACCGGTGCTGGGAATTCATTAAAACCACCCCAGAGGGAGCACTCAGCACACCGGGAGAAGGGAGCTGGCCAGGCAGGAAGAGCCCCAGGCAGGCGCAGAGGCGGGAGTGGGAAGGCATCCCATGGCTTAGTTAGGAAGAGACCTTCCCCACACCCGTCTGCCCCACCTTCTCCTCCAGCTCCCCACCGGAAGCCAAGTCTCCAGGCTGGCCCTAAGACCCCCTCTGATTTCACATCTCTTCTCCTTTGCACACCTTCTTCCCTCTTCCTGGAATGTCCTTCCAGTGTCTCCCCCCCCCACCACCACCTGTTGAGTTTTCATTCATCCTTCAAATCCAGGCTTAAACATCTTCTCCTCTGTAACTCTCCCTGACCCTTTGGAGCAAAGGGCCCCAGGAGGGCAGGGGCCAGATCTCACTCCTCTTATTTTGCCCACTGCTCACCAGTGAGGCCTGGCATACACTAGGTGTTGCATAAGTGTGTGTTGTAGGAATGACTTGCCTTCTAATACAGAAAGGAAAAGCAGGAATGAGAAGCATCCAGTGGGCAGGCCTGTGCCAATGTTATGCAAATGGAGAGGAGGGCAGGGCAACGGGTGCAGCCCAGGAGAAGGTGCCCCTTGGGGAGTGGGAGGGGGGGTCCACACACACTTGCAAATAGGAGGAGCAGAGCTGAGTCTCTTTATGTTGATGCCTACTTGTTATTTTAGGCCAGCCACCTCTTTTCTTCCAATCCCACACCTGATTTTAAGGCTCATATCTGCCGTGTTCAGCCTCCAGACTCCTGCTTTTTGACAAGGCCACATTAAGAGAGAATTGGTCTGCAAGTAGGGGTTGGGGTACACGAGACCATCCCTCCCCACTGACAAAAGTTCAGCTTTCACCTCTCCTCAAATGCCAGCCCCGCTCCAGGGGTCAAGGGGACAGCCAGACTGATGGGTGAGGGGACAGTACCTTTCAGTGAGGGCGGTGTGTAGGCACAGGGGTTGGATCTCTTCGACTTGAGGTGGTGCCCCTCTCCTGAGGCTCTCTGCCAGGGGAAGGGCCAGATTAAATGGGCTCACCACAGGCCCCTTCCTGTCACCCTCCCTGCATTCCATCCCACCCATGGCAACCCAGGCAGACTGGTCTAGCCTCTGCTGATGGGTCCAGGCGCTGCTGCCCCCAGGGTCCTGCACCTAGGCTGAGGCCGCCCTGTTGCTTTGGGAGGGCCTCAATAAGCCGTGGCCTGGCTCTGAGCACAACCCTAGGTTCTGGAGGCCTCACCCGGGTCTGAGGAAACAAAGGGCAGAGGAGGATCTGCTGGTGGCACCCTGGCACCAGGCACTCTCCCTGGAGGTGCCGACTGATGTGCTAATGTGTCCTCCTGGGCGGCCCCCTGTGTTAGTCCACCCCACCACAAAGGGCCCCAGCATCCCTTTTTCCAGCTGCCCCTGAAAACTCACCTGGTGCGGGGAGGCCTCCTCCTCTGAGAGAGGCCACCGATGAACCGAGGGCGGAAGAAGAGAGAAGAGGGAGAGAGAAAGGGGAACAGAGACAGAGAATTCAAATTACTTTCTCCAAAGGCTCAATCTCCAGGGAAAGGGAAAGTGTGCCCTTTCCTTCCCGGTGTTGGGAGGGGCCTGGGCAATAAGTAAACCCAGCCCCTCCCAGACTTTACCCACTCCCCCCCTCCATCTTCTGCTCCGTCTCCTACTCATGGGATTTGGCAAGGGCCCCAAGAAGGCATCAGAGTTAGGGTGCGGCAAGGGCTGGGGGTGCGGGCGGGCAGGGAAGGGGCCCACCTGGAGAGGAGTGCTCTGAGAGCCGGAACAACATGGCAGGGGTTGGTCTCCTGCGCCGGATCTAAGGAGATGGAGAAAGAGGTGGGGAGGAGGGGGACAGGACAGACACCTGCAGCCCCCCCCCCCACACACACACCACAGCAGGGAACAAACAGTGCTTTGGAGTCCCTGGGGAACCTTTGAATCAAAGACAGTCAGAGCTGAAAGGAACTCTATAGCTCACCCCTCATTTTACTGAGGTGAAAACCCAAGGCTCAGAGAGATTCAGCAAAGAGCTCAAGGCCACACAGCATGCCAAGGCAGAGAAAGGAGGAGAAAAACCAGTTAGTGACTCCAGCCCATGACATCCCACTCCATGGCTACTCTAGAACGGGTATTTCCCTTTCTCTCTTCCCCTACCAAGGCCCTTCCTCTCCCTTTTTTTTTAAGACATCAGACCTCAGGAGCCGAAGCCAGCTATAGAAGATGCCCCATGGGCCATGGCACCCACGTGGCCCTGCCCACCTAAGCTCAGCTCAAGGGCTTCAAAGAAACTGGATCCAGCTGCAGAGGGAGGCTGAGCCGAGGCACTGCAGACACCTCCAGCCTCACACTGAGGCTCAGGTGTGGGCCTGAGCCCCAGACCCCCAGGGGCCTGGTGGGTGTCTCTGGAGGCTTGGGTCTGGGCCCCTCTAGCAGTCTCTCTCAGGCTGTAGAACTCTTTACCTAGTCCTCATAAAAAAACCAAAAAGTTGCCCTCCTAGGTACATGAGCCAAGCTGAATAGTGAGGGGAGGCACGGAGCACTCCCAGGAATGGCCCCCCCAGCTTGGCAATCAGACCGACTGTCAGTTAATTAGGTCCCCTTTGATCTCCAGGGAAATGCACAAAGAGAACCAGGTGAATTAAGCTGAAACTGCCACCTCCTCCTGCCAAGCTCCCAAGATGGTCATCCAGACAGAAAGCTGCTTAGGCTCAGGACCCAACCCGCCCCCCATAGCCCCCTATCTCCCCTCAAAATGACTTGGCCCCACTGTCACTGCTCTGTTGAGTGCCAGCTACACCTCAGCAACAAGTGAACCTTCTAGGTTGTTGGGGGGCGGAGCCCTCTTCTCCTCCCCCACCCCTCTTCGGAGACCTCCCAGACCCCAGGAAGGCTCTCCAGACAAGCCAGGCGCCTGTGTGTAGAGGAGTGGCTTCACTAACGACTGGTCATCCTCCACGTCCCCCCGCCGCCCCCCCTCCCCCCCCCCCTCCCGCCCAGGTTCTGGCTCTGTCTAGGGCCTGACAGCCGAATGAGGTCAGAACAAGGTTCTGGCGACCCCAGCCCAGCCATACAGGGTGGCACTAGAGAGAGGCAGAGCAGGGGGCCAGCGGAGGGGCAGGCCGGCTTTGCATAATGAATGGGTCAGTGCACCACGTTTCTCACATCTGACCAGGGCTGGCTGGGACCAGGGCGCAGGGGTCCTGGTGGTAGCCTAGGGAAGGAGGACACTGTGCGGGGTCCAGAGCACAGCCCCCCCTCCCGGGACGGCCCAGAATTCTCCCGCCCGGGGATCAGGACGGAAGCCCTGGGAAAAAGTTGCACGAGTCTCCAGCGAACTTCCCGCGCGGCCCCGCGCCCCCGCCGTGTCCGAGGCGGCCCGGGACTCTCCTTCACCCCCCATCTCCCGGGCCAGTCCGGAACTGGCAGCGCCCGGGAGCGCAGAGAGGCCCCGGAGTGTGGGGGGCTCTGCAGGGGTGGGCGCGGCCCCTTACCATCTCCACCTGGCGGGGGTCAAGCTGGCTGGGGGGCGCGGGCACGGAGAACTGGATCTTCTTGCGGTCCTTGGGGTCCATGGCGGGCGGGGTGGTCAGTGGGGCGGGGGCGCACGGTCCCGGCTGGGCTCCCCCGCGCTGCTCCGGGCGCCGCGGCGACAGCGGGCTGTGCGGCGAGGAGGAGGAGGAAGGCTGTTCGCGCACAGATAAAAATACCGCGCTCAGCGAGGGGAGGGCACACGGGCGGGAGGAGGGGTCGGCGCCGGGCTCCGAGTGCCCCCCGGCTCTGGGGCTGATCCGCCGCGCGCGCTGCGCTGCGTCCGCACCCCGGTCACCTCGTGCCTCCACCCTCGGGCCCCCGGCTCGCTTGTCTCTGTGTCTCTGTCTCTCTCTGTGTCTCTGCCTCTCCCCTCCTTCCCTCACTCTCTCTGAGTGTCTCTGTGTGTCTCTTCTCTGTCTCTCCGCTGTTCCTCTCTCTCCCTCTCCGTGTGTCTCTGTCTCTGCCTCTCTCCCTCTCTCTTGGTGTCACCCCTCTGGCCCCAGCCTTGGGGTCCCCATCCCGTCCCCTCGGCCTGGGACTGGCGCCCGGGTGCTTGGTGGGAGGGCTTAGGAGAAAGTGGCCAATGAGCACCGGGAACCGTGTTCTTCCCGGCCCGGAGGAGGATGGGGAGTGTGAGCCAGGGCCGGGGGATCAGGCTGGGGGCCCCCTGCGGTCTCCCCAGAACTTGAAGCTGCATTATTGATGGAGTCCAGCAGGGAGGATAATGGGGGGAGGCCGAGGGGGAGAGGGGCAGCAGGGAGACAGGACTCTGGCCTTAACCCATTCATGGCCTGGGTACTTGGAGTTTCATGGGGAGGCCTGTGAGGACGTGGAGAGTACCACCAGCATGTCACGCTGTGAATGGGGGTGTCCTAGGAAGCGAGTGAGTGTGGAAGAGCGGGTTGTGTGTGGGAGGACATGTGTCAGTCATCATTGCAGGGACTGTGTGTGTGAGTGAGTGCCAGGGGCCCTGTGGTGCCTATAGCTGGGGAGTGTGTGTGTGTGGGGGGGGGGGTCGGTGTGGTATGAGTGTGTGAGAGTCTGTGTGAGTAAGTGTGTCAGAGTGTCAAGGATGCTGGTGTGAGTGGCAGGATGTGGGAGGACTATGTGTGTGGGGAGGAGGGTGTGGGTGTGGGGGAGGATGTCAGAGGCTGTCAAGGTGATGGGCAGGCGTGTGCCAGCTTGCAGGGGGTGGGGGTACTGTATCCACAGCTCTAGTCTGGCAGTAGAGGGGGGATGAGGTCGTGATCCTGTGAGCACTCCTGGGGGGGAGAGGGGATGTGACCCTGCCATGATGTACCCTGGATTCACATGTCTGCTGCCTTTTTTCCCCAGATCTAAGAGGGGAGACAGAGCCAGCCCAGAGGGACAGATTTGGGGGTGCTGGGGGGGCTGCCTGTACCAGTACACGTGCCATCACGTGTGTGAGTTTGGTGCATTCAGGAACAGAGCTGAGAGGACAGGTGCCTGTGCTCATTTCTGAGGTGTGAACCTCTCTCTGCAGAGGTGTCTGTGTGTCTCTGGAGAGGAGAAAGGAGAGGAGCTGGCCCTGTAGGGTGGAGTGTCCCTGTTTATCTGTCAGACCCTGGGTATCTGCAGAAGCTGGTGTCTCCCTCTGCAGGCCCATGGGTGAGGGTCTGAATGCCTCTCTGTGGTGCTGAGAGGGTGTGTGTAGAGGTGTACATATTGTACATATGTATGTGTCTTCCTGGGGCTCTGTTTGTGTTGGCTGTGATCTCTCCTGGTCACACTTGGACTTGGAACAGGCATGAGCCCTCCCCCTCACCCTTCCAGCAACTTTTCCACTCCCAGCCCCAGCATGCTGGGTCTTTGGCAGGGCGAGGAGGGAGCAAGAGGCCAGAAGAGTCTTGTGGAAATGGAGTCAGGGGCAGGATGTTGTGCCCCAGGGTCAGTGCCCACTCTGGGGGTGAAGGAGAGGGTGGCAGGAGGGCACAGCTTTGCTCATGGGAGCTGGAAGCCCTGGCCGCTCAGCTCCACTCCTCCCAACCCCAAGCCTGGCTCAAGTCCTGCTGTGTTTGTTGACTTATATGCTTGTTGGGAAACAGCCGGATGCCAGGTTGCTTGCCCAGGGTGTGGGCATCTCCTGCAGCCCCTGGCTCGGCCCAGACCCCTCTTCCAGACGGGGTGTGGCGGGGAGTGGCAAACACCAGTTTGGCAGGGCCTTGGGAGGGTAAATAAGAAGGTCCTGAAAGTCAGAAGGGGCACAGGAAGGGTATGGCCCAGGCAGTAACTGGAGTGGCCACTGGGACAAGGGCAGGGTGAGGAGCCTGTGGCTTCCAGTGCTGGGGGGTGGGAAGGTCCTGGGGCGGGATGAGGGAACAGAGGACAGCTGGGTGGGTGACGAGAGGACAGAGACAAGAAGCTATCCCCACCAGTCGCACTCAGAGCCCATCAGAGCTGAGAAGACCTTGAGAACCACAGTGGCTGAGGCTCTTTTGACCAGGGAGGACTTGTTTGTGGATGTTCTGCCAAAAGGATGGGAGCTCTGGGAGACTCGGAACCAGGAAAAATTCCCCTGACCCAGGCTGGGGCAGCTGGGAAGGGAGACTTTCCCCTCTCAGCCAGGCCTGGAAGATGGGCTCTTTGAGGGTGGAGGGGAGGGTGTTTAACTCTGGCTGCTAAACCCTGGGACCAAGAAGGGTGGGGAAGACTGGCTGGCAGGTACAGGTGCGAGGGACAGACAGGAAGGAGGAGGAAGGGAAGGAAGGATAAAAGAGGCAAGAGGTGAGAGAGAGAAAGGGGGAGAGGTAGGAAAAATCGAGACGAAAGAGACAGAGAAAACACATGTGAGAGACGGAGAGACACAGGGAGAAAGAGAAAGCTCACGCTGGAGAGAGGCAGGAGACAGAGATGGAGAGAGAGTAAAAATAGCTCAGCATTAAGATAATTGCAGCTCACAGCTCTGCCCTCCGTTAGGAATTAAATGAGGTTTTATTACTTTGATTTTTCTCTCCTGGATCCTACGCGACTTCTCAAGAACTTGGGGAAAAGTTTTTCAGGTGGGCGGCCAGGTGGCGGGGGCTGCGTGGGTGACAGAGGAGGAAGGGAAGGGACTTCTGGGAGCTGGGGGAGGTGTGGGCAGGAACAAGGAGTGGGGAGGGACTGGTGGGGACGGGGAAGCCCAGCAGGGGCTGGGGGAGGTGGCCAGGGTCAGGCACCTCTTGGAAGGGCTGGGAAGCAAGGGGCAGGGGTGAACTCCATTCTCTTTGACTTAGAATTAATCATATGCAAATGAGATTTAAAAATAATATGCCACTCCTCCATTATTATTCTTGAGTTAGAAGGGTGGTTGGGTCCAAGGAACTAATTCAAGACCTTGTTTGACTTAACTCCGATTGAACTATGGGTCTTTCTGCTTGGACTGACAAAAAAGTTTGTCACAGGGTGTCTATTAATGTATCATAGGCCTCAGCTCACTATTCTGAGCACACAATTTCTGTTCACATCATTGCCTGGTGCCAGCCACAGTGCCCGGCTTACAGGAGGCACTATTTGCCTTCTCTGGAAGTGTGAGACCTTTGCCCTCTTCCTGGGAGGTGGGGAGAGTGGACCATCTCGAATATTCCTTCCCTTCCCCCAAGCAAGATACAGTCTCGTGGACAGAACACAAACTGGGGAGTTGGACAGACTTGGGTAGGAATCTTAGGTCTGTAACTTACTGTGTGACGTTAAACAAATTTCTGAGCCTCTCTGTGCCTCAGTTTCCTCATGTTTCAAAACCCACCTCACACGGTAGCTGGGACTATTCAATAAGATAAAACTGACAAAACCTCCAGCCCAGCACAGGGCTCCTGATAACATGTCTTCAACAAAGGTCCCAGGCTCCCCGGAGCTCAAGGGATGCAGTTCCCAAAAGGGCCAGCAGGTGCCGGAGTCGGCCAGGGTTTGGGCACCGGCACTGCTGGCACTGCTGGCACCTTGGGGCTGTAGTTGGGCATCACACCCGTGACCTTGGCACCACGGAGCTGAGTGGAGCTGGCTGGGTTGGCATGTGGCAGCTGGAAGGGAGGCCCCCGGAAGCCCCGGGAAGCAACCTTAGAGAAGCCAGGGAACGCTAGCTGGGCACACTAGGGCATCTTTCCCTCTTCTGCTGATGGAGAGGAGACGGGGAAGAGGGACGGAAGAATTCCAAGGCCCGCCTCTGGGGAAACCCGTGGACACGGAGAGGAGAGTGTGACGGCACCCTCAGCCGGGACAACGGTGGCACCAGGACAGGGGGGCAATCATCTGAGACATTCATTCACACACTCATTCATCCATCATCCATCCCTTTACCCATTCAATAAATTCACATTGGGTGCTTTTTTTAAAAATCAACTTTATTGAGCTGGAGCTTATATAAAATAAAATGTACCAATTTAAAGTATACGCTTCTATGAGTTTTTGAAAATTTTATACACGTGACCCCTACCACAATACAGATATAGAATGTATTCATCACCCCAAAACATTCTCTTTTACCTCATCCAAATCAACCTCCTCTCCCCCCTCACTGGGTGTATCATAACTCTTAGCACACTATTTTGAGACGTGTCCTTCCCACCATCTGTCTTTGCATCATCACCTGCCTGCCATAGTGCCCAGAATACAGTAGGCACTACATGCTGTAGAGGGGATGGATTGAGGAATGAATGAATTGATGAATACATAAGTCATATAAATTGACAACGGGTGAAATATGGACCATTTGCTCTGTGCTGGGCGCTGGGCCTTTTATATGTATTAGCTCACTTAATCCTCATTAGTATCATTCCATTTTACAGATGAGACAAATTGAGGCTCAGAGCTTTTGCCTGGAGCCTGGGTTCAAACGCAGACAGTCTGACTCCAGAGCTCTCCCTCTTTACTGCTGCCTTCCAAACATTCAGGATACTCAGTGGAAGATCGCTTGCATGCACTGGACCGGGTTTCTCCCTCACCCAGCCCAGATTGGACAGATCGGGGCGGGGGAGGGGTGCGGGGGGTGACGGAGGCGGGGGCGGGGGGGGGGGGGTCGCCGGGAAGCAGAAATCAGTATGCCGAGGCTGCCCTCTGGTGGCAGACATGAGAACAGCGGCATCTGGGCCCTCTGGCGCCCCCAGGTGGGATGTTGTTAAGAAGAGCGAGCAAGCAAGGCAGCTCGCAGTGCGGGCAGCCTCAGCCCCAGGCACCTGGAGACCCCCTGCTCTGGCCACTGCCTGGTGCCCCCCGAGGTGCCAGCTGAGGCTGCCCCCGAAGAATGCCAGCTGCCGGAGCCCGCCGCCTCCCACCCCCTCCACCAGCCTCCAATCCCGGTCCAGTCGGCTGCTTCCATTCCCTGAAGAAGAGGCCCTAAAGTTAAAACAGCTGTTAATTTATAAACCAATTTTTCCGTGACTGCTTAATAAATCGCCAGCAGCTGCTCTGCCCCCTCCTCCTGCCCAGGCACCCGGCCCCGAGGGCTGCACGGGGAAGCTCAGAGCCGCCAGCCTGCCCCTCCTGCCTCCTTCCCCCAACTCCCCAACTTGCCTCATTCTCCCAGGAACCGGGCGTATGTGGGGGAAACCCTGATGAACTCAGCTTCTCTGGGCCTCGGTGGAGTGGAGAGGTGAGGATGGGTGTTCTTTCCTAGTGGGCTGCAGCCCAAAGGCCATCCCTCTCAATGCCCTCAAACCCCCACCCACCACTCCCAGGCCAGAAGGTAGATGTCAAAGGTTTTCTTAGTTCCGTGGAGACGAGAGTGTCCAATTCCCGAGAGAAGTTCCCCTGAGGCCCCAGGAGGTAAGGGGACAGTGGGCTTGTCTCTGAGAGCACTGGAATCTCAATTCCCCGTATCAGGGTGGTCCCCCTGACAGATGCTAACCGGCTCCCTGAGCCTGCTGTTCTCTCAAGGGTGGGCTGGGAGGGGGCAAGGAATGCTGGGATGGCATCCCCCTCTGGGAAGCTGCCCACACACACCCATCCCCAGGATGATGAGAGGAGGGATTTGGGCCTCCTGAACATCACTTTGGCCAACTTCCTCTAGCATATAGAAGGTACCATGAGAACCTATGTGGGGCGGGGGCCATGTGAACAGCAGGCATGAGCTGTGTTCTTCCTCTTTGCCTCTGCAAGTTCCGAAGGTACCCAGGGGAGAAGCCTGCGGCTGCTGTGATCCCTGACTCAGCTGGGCAAGGGGCTCAATCCAGCCGTGCCCCTGTAGCCACAAGGACCTCAGCAGGAAAGGGGGAGTAGGGTGTTCAAGCACACCAGGTCAGGAGTTCAGATCCCGGTCTCCCATTTACTAGCTGTGTGACCTTGGCAAGTAACTTAACCTCTCTTTCCTTCCTCAGTGTCTCCATTTATAAAATACAGATAATAATTACGGGACTGTTGTGAAAATTAAACAAATTGATGCACATAAAGTGCCTGGCACATAGTAAGCGCTTACAAAGTGGCAGTACTATCTTCTTATCGCCCAGCTGGAAAGAGCAGAGACTGGATCTCCTGGGGCCCCCTAAGTGGCAAATCTTGGGGTGGGGGTGCTCAGGAGATTTCCAGGGGGCAAGGAGTTGGGTAGGAGTTCTGGACAAAATTAAGACAAAACCCCACGAGGATCCCTGAGTTATATGCTTCTGACTGGGCTTTCTCAGTCTGGGCCCTTCTGTTCTCCCCATGCCTCTATTCCCCACCTCCTCCAACACCGGTAGCCATGGCCCTTCCCCAGCCTGCTTCTTGGGAAAGAAGGAAAAGCTTCTTCCCCACTCCAGCTCCTGGAGCCCCCACCTCTCAAGAAGCAAGTTCTCCCCACAGTCTGTCTGTCTAACCGAAATCCCTTCCATTTCTTCTTTTGTTCTCTAGTCAGCAGGGGCTGCCATGACCCTTTCCTGCCCCACCCCCAGCGGGATGGGGAGGCATCAGAGCCTGCTGGACTCTGCTGTCACACAGGCCCGGTGTGACCCTGGCCTTACTACATCCTCCCTGTGTGCCCGGAAGAACTTAGTCAACCTCTCTGAGCCTTGGGTTCCCCAGCTTTAGCATGGGGGGGAACCCCGGAACCTCCCTCCTGGGTTGCTGTGAGTGTGGAATGCCACACTGCCCATGAAGTTCTTAGCACAGGGCCTGGCTCTCAGCAGGTGCTGAGGACGTGGTGGTGCAGAGACGGGTGGCAGAATGTCGTGGAAAGAACTCAGATGCTAGAGCCAGACTGTCTGGGTTCAAATCCTACTCCACTACCTGCAGCTGAGTGACCTTGGGCAGGTCACTTAACCTTCCCAAGCTCCTGTTTCTGCATAAAATGGGGACTGTAACAGAGCCTATGTCACTGGGTGGTTGTGAGACATTTAGAGCTCTCAGAACAGTTCTCCAGCTAAATAAATATTTGCCCAAATTAACAGTATTGTTACTTGCTGTTATTATTATCGGCCCCCACTAGACCACTGATCCCCTCTAGGCTTTGCCCCACCCAGGGGCTTGTTGATGGCAGAAGGTTGGAGGGTGAGCAGAACCAGACTAGAGACCCTGGTAGTGAGGATCCAGGCTCAGGGCAGGCCGCTTCCTCAGTGTTCTCACCTCTGGCATCCCCCTGGACCCTTGCTTGGGCATGATCTGAAGGCACAACCCTCTGTGTCCTCAAGTCAACGGTCCTGCGAAGCAGCCAGCTCCTCCCAGTGCCCAGGTCCTGACTATCTCCTGGAAATACAGCAGGCTCCCGGGGGCCCACTCAAGCCCAGGACTGCTCTGCCAGGGTGCCAGCTGGTGCCACGGGGGTGGGGCAGCAGTTTGATCATGTGGAAAGAGAAGCTGGAGGCACCCCTAGCCTTGGTGGCCCTCACCAGAGACAAGAAAAGGCTGGGGCACCCAGGACCTCCTAGTAGCTTCCTCCCACCCCCTCTCTCCCCCAGATAGGCAGGGGTGAGAGCCAAGCTTGCCCTGTCCAGTGCCTCAGTTTACTCAACCATCCTGGAGGTGGAGTCTCATTTCTGTCTCCCCGGGGCCCCAAAGGCCTTGGCATTGGTCTCTCACAGCTCCTTGCCCTCTTTCCTTTCTTAAAGAAACCGAGCTCGGCCTCCTCCTCCCGCCAGGATTCTCTCCTTAGAAGCCACCCAGGAGGACACTTAGCCCCAGAGGGGAGGAGAAAAGCCAACCGCATGCTGGAGATGGCCTCTGCAGGGTGTGGGGCGGCATCTCCAAGCCCGCCCAGGGCACCGGCCCCGCAGGGCTCTCCTGGCGCTCCCCGCCCCTGCCCCTTCCCGCCGCCACTGGCCCTTTAAGAGCCTCTCCGCGCGCTGCCGTCCCGGATCAGCCAGAGAGACCATTAAAATTTTATGCAGAATGAAAATGGGCCAGGTCTCCAGCTTCCTCGCTCCCATCCAATGATTTATTACTCGCAAATACCACAGAACTAATTAGTATAGTAATTAATTAATACGCATTTGCATATTTGCATGTGCAATTAGTGCAGTGGAGTGATTACTGGGAGAATGAGGGGCCCCGGATTGTCAGATGTGAGGGGGAAGTGGCCTGGAAAAGAGTTAGTGGGAATGAACTTTGTAGGGAGCGCGAGGCGGGGAGGGAGGGGGAGGCGCGCGGGGGCGAGGAGGGGGCGCCGGGGCGCAGGGGCGCCTCGCCCGGGTGCAGAGCAGCCGCGCGGGGGAGCGCCAGGCCCGGGCCCGCCCGCAGCCACCGGACGCCGGTCGGGGGTCGCGACCTAGGCGCCCCCGCCCCGCCCGCGGCCCCGCCCCGCCCCCGCCGCGGGGCACGGCTCCAAGCGCGCGCCTGATTGTTATGCATTGTGTTTCTTGTTGCGAGCGGAGCCGGGCGGAATGGGGCTGGCACAAGCTGTTTCCCTGCCACGCGGCGGTGGCACCTTAAAGGGGCAGCGTCCTTTCCCGCCGCCGCCGGTCCGCTCCCTCCCCCGCCAACCCCACCTCCGAGCCGCCCGCTGGACCCGCTTTCAGGAGGCGACCGGCGGCCCAAGCCAGGCTCGGGGCGAGAGGGCGCGCGCGGAGGCCGCCCAGGAGGTGGCTCGGCCCCAGGGGGCGCGGGGCACGTGCCGAGGGAGCCCGGCGGCAGGCAGGCAGGCTGCGAGCGGGGATTGGGCGGCTGGGGCGCGCCGGGCCCCGTGCCAGGCGCGGGTCAGGGGCGATGAGGAAAGGACGAGGGGAAAGCCAGGATGAGAAAGACAGCACAAGAAGGAGAAGGAGCAAGTGTCAGGGGCCCACTGGGTGCCAGGTGCCCCCTCATAGGACGCTGCTTCACTTCCAATCCTCACACTGATTCTGTGAGGTAGGGCTCCTTATTCCCATTTTACAGACGCAAGAACAGAAGGTGTGGCAGGCTGCTAGTGATCAAGTGGTAGAGCTGGGGGTCCAGCTGGTCCGTCCATCCCCAAGTGCTCAACGTGGTGCCACTGAGCTGGAGGAGAGAAAGACATTTCCTCAGGGGGCATCAGGGAGGACTTCCTGGTGGAGGAAGCGCCTCACTGAGCCTGCACGGGTGAGGAGGGCACCTTCTGAAGGAGCTGAGGGAAGGGGGACACAGGATGGTGAAACCCCATGTTTACTGTGACCACTCTCGCATGTAGAGAGGGAGCCCCCACCCACCAGTGAGTAGAACTTCAGAAACCCAAATTCTGGGCATTAGCTCCCATGACCTAGGGGCCTGGACAAAGGGCAAACCCTGGGCACCATTCCTTCCCAAGGTACCCTCCCCTCCCTCTCTACTGCAGGGTCTGCTGGTCCCAGAATGTGGAGATATGGGGGTTTTGGAGAAAGGAACACAGTTTGTAATAGTGAGTAAGAGCATGGACTCAGACAGAACTTGGTTCAAATCTGGGCTCTGCCAATTACTAGCTGTGTGACCTTGGAACAGCAAACTTAACCTTGACCTCTGTGCTTCAGTGTCCTCATCTTTAAGTGGAGGTAATAGTACTCTCACCTCCAAGGTTGTGGTGAGAATTAAATACGCTGATGCATGTGAAGCCCCATGCCTGGCCCGGGTAACGCTCGCAGTCCTCATCATCACATTATTACAGATTACGTATTACATTACTACTGAGAGCTCTGAGGACCCCAAAGTGGGAATCGGGCTCATCGTTTCTAGTCCCAGCTCTGTTACTCACTTAATATGTGACATCAGGCAAGTTGTTTCCCCTCTGTGTGCCATGGTTTCTTTATCTGTCAAGTGGGGCATCGGTCCATGAGGCTCCAGTGCCTAGACTGTTCCCTTCTCTCCTGCGCCCACCCTGGCCCCTCAGGGTAGTGAAGTAGAGAAGTAATGGCTATTCTCATTCACACTGTCCTGGGCTCCAGGCTCCCAGGAGTTGAGCCAAGAGGTCTCTTGTTAAATTGTGACCTCCTGCCCTGGCCACACCCTCCATGTACATCCCCCATCATGGCCCTTTGGGGCTGTCTCCTGTGAGCACCAGTACCGCTGCAACTGCAGGTTATCTGTGCCCACTGCCAGCCCCAGGGGCCCCCTACACCAGAGCTGGGCCCCTGGAAGTCCCCAGCTCAGATCCCTTGCTTTGATTTCCAGGAGAGGAAACTGGGAAATGCCCAGGTCACAGGGAGGTTCGTGGCAGAGCCCGCCTGGAGGAAAGAGAGCCCGGGACACACATCCTGTCCTCCCTCTGCTCTTCCCATTGCCCTGCCCTGCCCTGCCCATCAGGTGCCCACCATCCCCCTCTGTGTGCTTCATAACCGGCTGTCTTTTTGGTCCTCCCACCAGTGCTGAGTTGGGCAGGCGGCACGGTTCCCGTTTCACAGATGAGGACGCAGAGGGTTACATGATTTGACCAAGGTCAAGACCCTACTAAGTCTGGTGCACTTTTGGCCACCTCGAGCTCTCTGTTCATCTGACTGCCGTCCTGTGTGGACCCTTGAAGGGACGGGGGCAGGACATCCCCAGTGCTCACTTGGAAAACTGACAAGACAGGCAGAACAAAGATGTGGTAGTGAACGGAGCTCCAGAAACAAGATTTTAAAGATTTTATTTTTCATTTTTCTCCCCAAAGCCCCCTGTACATAGGTGTATATTTTTAGCTGTGGATCCTTCTAGTTGTGGCATGTGGGATGCCGCCCCAGCATGGCCGGATGAGTGGTGCCATGTCCATGCCCAGGATCCAAACCGGCAAAACGCTGGGCCGCCGAGGCAGAGCGCGCGAACCTAACCACTAGGCCAAGGGGCCGGCCCCTAGGAACAAGATTTAAAAAAATAAAGTTGACAGGGGCTTGAGGTGAAATCAGCCATGTCTGGACAGGACTGTGGGCTGAGTGTGGGCTGAGGCAGCCCTTTCACACCTGTTAGCTTGGTTGGCACGACAGTCTGGGCAGGCAGGTCTTATTGTCATTACCATGCCCATTTTACAGAGGGGAAGGCTGACTTCCAAGTCAGTGCCAGGATTGGTGGGGAGGCTGAGGGCAAAGGAGGGAGGGTTTCGAGGAGGAGCTTCCTGGGGGTGGGGGTTGTGCTCTGGCTGCAGCATTCAGTTTCTGGGGTAGAACTGGCACTTCCTGCAGCAGTGGCAGGACAGGCCTCTGGTGCCACAACCATTATTGAGGATATTCTATGCGCCAGGCTCTGAGCCCAGTTCCTGCCTTCAGTGGATGTGCTGTCAGATGGGAGAGACCCATGAGGCAAAGGCCATGGCCTGTGCCCCAGTAGAGGTGTGCAGAAGGCATCAGGGGAGCCTGGGGAGGGGCATCTAACCCAGAGAGACTTCCTGGAGGAGGCGGTGCTTAGGCTTAAAAGGGGAGTAAAGGGAAGAGGGTGCTCCAGGCAGAGAGGACAGCCTGAGCAAAGGCTTATAGGCATGAGGCTCGTGAAAGCAGAAGCAGTTTAGAGCTCAGACAGGGACAAGTGTCGAGGGAGAGTTGGGCAGCAGCCAGATCAGGGGTGTCTCTAAGGAGCACGGCCTGATCCTAGGGGTGATGTGGAGCCACTGAAGGTATCTGAGTGGAGAATATCACGTTCAGATTTGCCTTTCAGATGGGATGGGCAGGACAGACCGTCTTGGCCCTGTGCAGGAAGCCAGAGGAGTGAGGGCCTGTGGGAAGTCAGGGCTTTCCAGGAGGAGGACCTGGGCTGGGTCCATAAGACAGAAGGGTTCTGAGATGTTGGGGGTGGCTTTGGGGAGTAGCATCAGCAAAAAAAAAAAGGCAGTGGGAGTGGGACTCAGCCGTGTCCCTGGACCTCGTCTCCCCTCCCCTCCGGGAGTTGCATTCACCCAGTGCAGGGTAGGAGTGGGGTGGGGGAGGAAGGAGACGGCCTCTGAGCCTGCTGAGAGGTGTGAGGCCCAGGCCCGGGGTCTACAGCTGGGCAGGAACACCCTGGCGGGGGAGGCAGTGGGGGGCCTCATGTGGCCTCAGAAACAGAGCTTGGTGTCCAAGGAGTGGGGGTTGAGCACTGCCAGGTCAGCCTCCGCGCCCTAAGCCCTCTCTCTGAGGGCCACTTTCAGGGAATCTGTGACCCCTCATCCCAAGTCCGCCGGTGCAAAAGGCAGGAGGAGGGGTCTGGTGGCTCTGGACTTGACCCGGGACCCTGGGCCTTACTGCTTTAGGAGATTCTGGGGAGACAGCCTCCAATACCCCAAACCCTCTAAGTCAGCCAGGCATTAATGCAACAATTATTTGTTGAGCACCAACTCAATACAATCTGTGTGAAGCACTGGGCTATTGAAATATAAAACAGGTAGCCACCACAGTGGAGTCAGGGAGACAGATGAGTAACTGGATCCTCCTCACAGGTGGTAAGTACTGAAGCTGCCCTGCCTGGAGAGGTCAGGGAGGGCTCTCAGGAGGAGGTGTCTGAGAAGCATCTTGGTAAGGAATGAGGATGAGTTTGAGGGAGACTCAGGGACCAGTGCTCATCAGGGAAGGAGCTCTGATCTGAAAAACAGGGCTCAGAAGCCAGAAGTCAAAGGTTATGGGGCAAAAGTCACTCCCTTTTTGGAGCAAGGGAACAATCCTGAGGCGGCTGGTTTTGCTGGAGGAATAGCTGATCTCTGCTCTCCCTGCTGCCATTTGTCCTGGGTTGGGGGGAGGTTGGAGAGCGGAGAAAGAATGCAGCAGAGGTCTGACCCAGGACTCTCAGTGTCACGCCTGGCCCCATGGGCGTGTGCGCACCCATCTTTGGGTGGGGCCTAGGCCCAGACTGGAGCCCAGGGAACAGACAGGGGAAGTGGAGGAGCATGCTGGTGGTGAGCTGGAGGTCAGGACAGGAGGTCAGCACAGAGGAGGGGGCTACACCTCGCTGGTCCTCCCCCTCCCCCTCCCCGGTGGCACCACAAGGCACGCAGCCGCATATCACCCGTGCCAGCCCTCACCTCCCGGCAACGTCGCCGCATTCTCAGCCACGCCATCTGGCGTGCCCGCCGCTCCCCAGAACACTGCGGCGGGTGGGGGGAGGGGGCAGCGGGGCAGGTGCCCACCCCAGAGCCAGGAAGAAGTGGCAGGTCCCCCTCCCCCAAGGTCCTTCTGGGCTTGAGGTGGGGCAGGAGCTGGGGGAGGGGGTGGCAGGTGCTCTGACGCTTCAGGAAGAAGCTTTGAGCATCTCGAACTGATGGAACAGGCGCCGTCTGGGCAGTGTCAGCCTGCCCCTCCCTCTCCTCCTCCCTCCACAGCTCAGCTAAAACCAGGAGCACAGCCCCTCAGAGGGTCTCCTGCCCTTCCCCTCACATGTGAGGTGGGGGTGGGAGGGATAGGCCGCCCCCTCCTCACCACGCTCCGCCCTCATTCTTCACCTGCCCGCCCACCTCAGCCCAGGGAGGCCCCAGGAGATGGAGGGAGATGCTGAGGCCGGGAAATGGACACCTGGGTTGTAGTCCGCCTGCTCCCCATGGCTTGGCATTTTGGTGGGAAATCAAGTCTCCTTCTCCCGCACACTTGTCCCCACCAATCTTACTCGGTGCATGGTGGTGGTGGCGGCTGGCTAAGTGTCCTTCTGGGTGTCAGAATGGAGTGGAGCCTTTACAGATTTATGTGTGTGTGTATTTATTTTGGTGGAGCAGGAGGTGTAATGAGAGCATTTTATAGAACATTCATTCTGTCCCCTGAGCAAGATTCCCCTAGACTGCTCAGGAATGACCTATCCCCTCCCTGTCTTTCTACTCCTCACTCTCCGCCCCCCCACCCTCCTGCCCCGCTTGGGACCTAAGCCTGCACAAAATGGCCGCCACCCCTGTGAGGCAGCCATTTTAGGTGCCCAGACTGTGGCCTCCCTTGGGATGGGGCTATGTCTCCATGGGAACCTCAGACCCTCAGCTCCCAGCGCCCTGGATGGGGGTGGGCAGCAGAAATGGGACTCTTCCAGGCCTGGCTGAGGTGCCCACCATTCCCCTTTCCCTCTCAGAGACCCGGAGGGGACCAGGCCCCTCACCAACTCCCTTCCCCCAATGCCAGGGGGAGGAACAGATGGCATCTCTGGGTGTCCTTCTCCTTCCGTCTCCTTCCTTCCATTTCTGGCTCTTTCTGTCTCTCTGTCGCTGCATCTCTGCATCTCTTGGTGTACAGAGAGGAGCATGTATGTCCCTGTATGTTCATGCTTGTTTGTGTGTGTGGACACGCATGTGTTGTACCTCTTTCAAGCCCATGTCTGAGGCGGGCCCATCCTACACCTCCCTCTGTTCCAATTTTCCCCTGTTTTTTATTGTATCTTCTAAAAAAAAAGTTGAAATGTGTCGAGTGAGAAAAACTTGTTCCATTTTTCTGAAGGAAGGAAAGACAGGGGCAGGAAGCAGACCGAGAGGGATGGAGTTCCCCATACCAGCCAGGTACACCTCCCCTGCCCCCACTCAGGCCTCCTTCTCCGAGGCACTGAGCTGGGCTTCTCAGACCAGAGAGATGGGTTGCTCCTGACAGGAGCCAGGGAGGGATGGAAGGACCTTCCAAGGGCTCCCTTACCCTGAGCAAGGTTCAGCCTCTGCCTAGAGCAGAAAGCAGCGCTGGTCAGGGGCCTGTGAGGCTGAACCCAGCCCTCACGTCCAAGGAAGAGGCAGGGGGATCTTTCTACCCCAAGGAAGCATTCATTCACTGACTCATGCATTCATTCACCCATTAGTTCAACCAAAACTCAGTTCCTATATAGACAAAGCATTCTGAATGTGTGTGTGTGTGTGTGGGGGGGGTGATGTGTGCAAGAAATTAATACTGTAAAGCTTGTTACAGTTTACAAAGTGCTTTAATAAAATAAAAATGAGAGCTGGCCTTCATTGGAGCCTCACTAGATTGCTCTCCTGTGCTAAACTCATTACAGGTGTCATCCCATCTAGTACTAACAACAGCTCTGTGAGGGGGTAGCATAATTATCCCCATTTTACAGCTGGGGAAATCAAGGCTAAGAGACATTCTGTAACTTGCTCAGGGCATTCAGCATTCTTTGAAGCTGATAAGTGGGGTAGGCCACGAATCAGAGCCCAAAGCATGTGCATGTAACCAAAATCACACAACTGGGGTGCTCAAGAAAGGCCATGTGCCAGGGTTGAAGACACCACCCTCAATAAAGGGACAGTAAAGGCTTTGGGGCTGTGCCCAGCACTCCTGAGTCTCTTCCCCCTGAGGCCTATCCTTTGGCCTCTCTCTCTGCCATGTCCAGAATGCCCCGGACCGTCTGCCATGGGTGGGGTTCTACTTCCCAGACCTAGATGCATGAATGGAGGAAAACTTACCATCGACTTCTCATTCTCAGTGACCACTGAGGCAGATTGTGGGGTTGTAGAAGGAGCACTGGGCTGGGAGTCAGTTTCCTGGGTTCTCTGCTTGTGTGTTCCTGGGCAAGTCAGTCTGCACCATGGGCCTCTGTAAAGGGAGGTGTTGGGACTGTGCGGTCTGAGGCTCCTTTCAGTTCCGGCCGAGTGCCTCTGAGAGCCTCAGACAGCGCCAGAGCCCCTTCTCCAAGGCCTCTTTACCATTGTGTGTGCCTCTATTTAGAACCTAATTCCTTCTGCCAGGCATCAAATCAGTGTCTTACCAGGCCAAGACTCCCTAGAGGGAGAAAATTGTATCTGCCCAGGTTGAGGGTGAAGCCTTAGTCTTCGCACCAGCATAGTGCTTGGCACATGGTTGACATGAAAGTGTGTGCGCTTAAGGTATAATTGAAGTTGTGCAAATGTAAGCTGAAGGGTGGGGCAGGACACGAAAGGTGACTCTGAAACCCTGAATTGCCTGAATCAGTGTGTGGGCAAAGGTCTCTCTACACCTGGCTGCGATTACCTGCTCACACACCTATCTATCTGAGTAGGGGTGTGTATCCATTTTCTGCACCACAGAGTGAGGAGCAGGTGTGTGTGTGTGTGTGTGTGTGTGTATGTATGTGTGTGTGAAGTTACCTCCTTTAACCCCTGCCATTTACATCTGCGTCTGGCCCAGTGAGAGGGTTGAAAGATGAGCTCTAAGATAAAACGGCAATTTCCGACCTTTCTTATCAAGACACCTGTCTGACCTGCCCCACCTCCCCTTGGTCTCTCTCAGGACTGCTGGAGTTGGTTTCAGTATTTTCAGTACTTTTTGCAGCAGGAGGAGAATGCTTGAGTCTCCTCCAGGAATTTGGGCTATTCCCAGCCCAGCCCGCTCTTCCCTCAAATAAGCAAGTCAGAAGGTCAGGAGAAAAAGCCACTGGTGGGATGGTCATTTGTCTAGCAAGGCAAGGGGATGTTTGGGGGGGGGAGGGGTTTCTGGGTTAGGAATCCAGTCTGAGACCTCCTCCCTAATTCCCAGATGGTGGGTGCAGAGGCTCATCCCAGGGGTTCCTCTCCACCCTCACCCAAATGTACATATACCCCCCAAACACCCGAGGAAGTCTCTCCCATCAGCTGACTCCAGATATACACACGTCCCCACAGACACACACACGCCCATGCAGAGGCACAGACATCCAGGCAAGTCTTTCCTTTTCTCTGTCTTTCCCTTGGTTTGAATTTCGTGCAGCCACATATGTTGTGTGTGCGTGAGAGTGGGTGGGGGAGGGGCAGACAGGGATGAGGGATGGCATGGTGCCAACATCTACCTATGGGGCTTGGGGCAGGGACGCCCCCCACGCCCACCGTGGGAGGGGGCCTCAGCTGTCCCTTTGTGGCTGAGGAGGTTCTGGGGGCTGGGAGCAAGCATAGAGGTCCCTTCTCTAGACCCGAGGGTCTGGTCCCTGACCTACCTTTGGGGCCTGCAAGGGAGGAAATGGACAGAGCAGAACCCTGCAGGGAGCACAGAATTGGGGGCCACCACAAACCCCCAATTTCCAGCCTTGCCACCTCATTGTTCCCATGTGGGGGGCTCTATATCCAAGGGGGGCAATTCTTCCCACCTCCCTCTCAATCCCTGCTTTCCCTGCGTTGGGCGGGGAGGGGAGGGCGGCAGAGATATTTATTTATTTCCTTTATTTATTTAATTTTTTTTTTTTTTTTGGAGTAGAGAGTGACAGATGGCGGCGGGTCCCGGGGGAGCCGGCTCTCCCCCAATGCAGACGCATGCCAATCACCGTCTCTCATGTGATAGCTGCTGCCCGTGACGTGCCAAGCCCATATGGCCTGGCATAGAGGCTGGTACCCCGCCTGGTAGAGATGCCACACTCGCTCCGCGGTTCGCATGGCGCTCTGAAGACGCCGGCGCCCGCCGCCTTGAGGAGCCGCTGCCCCCGCTCCCTGAAGATGGGGGAACAATGAAATAAGCGAGAAGATTCCTCTTCTCCCCCCTCTCTCTCTTGCCCCCCTCCCCCCCTCCCCTCCCCTCTCCCCTTGACTCCTCTCCGAGGTAAGTTGTCCGAAAGGGAGCTATATCTGACCTGCCGGTTATGTTTGGGGGGCTGCTTCGGGCGACAGGAAGGTCCCCAAATCCTTTCTTCCTGGGACGATGCCCCCTCATGGGGTGGGCATCGGAGGTGCCCCGGGTTCCCTCTCCCCCAGGGGCTGCAGCTCAGGGGGCTGCGGAGGGAGGCGTCTCTGCCTGCGATGGGCTTGGGGAGGGGGGGAAGAAGGATCATGGAGGGGGGTGGGGTGGTGAAGAGGCTGAGATGGGAACCCCCCATAGTTGTCCCAGAGGAACCTGCGACCTTTCCCCACTACCAAAAGAAAGAGAAGCAAACAAACAAATTTGGATTTTTTCCCGTCAATCCCGAAATACAACGAGATCTGAAGAGCCGTGTGGGAGGGAGGCAGTTTAAAGAGGGGAAGGGGGCCCCTAGCCGCAGGGGAGACGGACGGGTCTCGCTTCTCTCGGTCTCCTCCCCACGCCTGGGCTCCTCAGTCCTCGCCGCCTGGAGCCGGCTCCGGGAGCTGGGGACGCAACGGCTGGAGGAGACCATCCTCCCGCCGCTGGAATTGGGGCTGCGGGGGTGGGGGCCGAGCCGGGGGCGGCGTGCGGCCAAGTTGCAAATTGGATTAGGGAGCGTGGGGGTGAGAGCCACGGGAGCGGCGGGGGAGCCGGGCCGAGGGGCCCGGGCCGCCAGAGCCGCCGAGCGGGGCAGCTGTCCCCACCGGCGGCCGCCCAGCCTTCTTCCACCGCCGGGAGAGAACAGGCATTCAGGGCGAGCGCGCCGCCTCCCCAGGCAAAGAAATCTGTTCCCTACAGCCCCTGCCCAGTCCCTGTCCTGACCTAGAGAAAACCCAAGCGTGGGGAGCGGCCCCTCGTTCAGGCGAGGGGCGGAGCTGGGGCCCAGCGCTGGGGAAAGGGCCTGGGCCGAGATCCCGGGCGGCCGGGACAGGGCTGGGCCGGCTGGCTCTGGGTGGGGCAGGCGGAGGAGGTGGGCATCCGGGCCGCCTGGGGAGGAACCTGCACCAGACTTGGGGTTGGAGGTGGGTTGGGGGGAGGGCGGCAAGACCCCAGCGCGCCCCTTACTCTGCTATCTGTCTTCCCTTCCCGCCCGCGGGGCGCCCTCAGGCACCATGCTGACCCGCCTGTTCAGCGAGCCCGGTCTCCTCTCGGACGTGCCCAAGTTCGCCAGCTGGGGCGACGGCGACGACGACGAGCCGAGGAGCGACAAGGGCGACGCGCCGCCACCGCCGCCGGGGCCCGGGGCTCCGGGGCCCGCCCGGGCCGCCAAGCCAGTACCTCTCCGTGCAGACGAGGTGCCGGAGGCCGCGCTGGCCGAGGTCAAGGAGGAAGGCGAGCTGGGGGGCGAGGAGGAGGAGGAAGAGGAAGAGGAGGAAGGGCTGGACGAGGCAGAGGGCGAGCGGCCCAAGAAGCGCGGGCCGAAGAAGCGCAAGATGACCAAGGCGCGCCTGGAGCGCTCCAAGCTGCGGCGGCAGAAGGCGAACGCGCGGGAGCGCAACCGCATGCACGACCTGAACGCGGCGCTGGACAACCTGCGGAAGGTGGTGCCCTGCTACTCCAAGACACAGAAGCTGTCCAAGATCGAGACGCTGCGCCTAGCCAAGAACTACATCTGGGCGCTTTCGGAGATCCTGCGCTCCGGCAAGCGGCCCGACCTGGTGTCCTACGTGCAGACGCTGTGCAAGGGTCTGTCGCAGCCCACCACCAACCTGGTGGCCGGCTGCCTGCAGCTCAACTCGCGCAACTTCCTCACAGAGCAGGGCGCCGACGGCACGGGCCGCTTCCACGGTTCGGGCGGCCCGTTCGCCATGCACCCCTACCCGTACCCGTGCTCGCGCCTGGCGGGCGCGCAGTGCCAGGCGGCGGGCGGCCTGGGCGGCGGCGCGGCGCACGCCCTGCGGACCCACGGCTACTGCGCCGCCTACGAGACGCTGTATGCGGCGGCGGGCGGCGGCGGCGCGAGCCCGGACTACAACAGCTCCGAGTACGAGGGACCGCTCAGCCCCCCACTCTGTCTCAATGGCAACTTCTCCCTCAAGCAGGACTCGTCCCCCGACCACGAGAAGAGCTACCACTACTCTATGCACTACTCGGCGCTGCCCGGCTCGCGGCCCACGGGCCACGGGCTGGTCTTCGGCTCGTCTGCTGTGCGCGGGGGCGTCCACTCGGAGAATCTCTTGTCTTACGATATGCACCTTCACCACGACCGGGGCCCCATGTACGAGGAGCTCAACGCGTTTTTCCATAACTGAGACCTCGCGCCCGCCCCTTTCTTTTTCTTTTGCCTTTGCCCGCACCCCTGCCCCCAGCCCCCCTCATCCCGAGCGCGGGGGCACCCCCACCTACTCTGGCGCCGGGCGCGGGGAGCAGGCCGCCGGTCCTGCGGCTCTCCTGGGCAGCTCGGCCCTCCTACCTGTGGGTGGCCGATCCCAGGGGCCTCGCTTCCCCCAGGGGACTCGCCTTCTCTCTCCCCAAGGAGTTCCCTCCTCCTCTTTCCCAGGGAGTACTTCTCCAGGGACCCCTCTTCGGGCACTCCCTGGAGACACCGCCCCTCCTTCCCAATCCCTACACTTAGGTTTCCTCCTCCCCTTCCTCCCTGAAGGTCCAAAGGCGTTGGTAAGGGGGCAGCTGAGCTGTGGGATACTGTTTTCCTCCTCTCCTTATTATTATTTTTAAAACAGACACCGAGCTGCCAAGGCAGAGAGGAGCAGGGCGCCCCCTCTTTCTTGAAGAGGGCGGAAGTCAGGGCGCCCGAGCCCGGACCTAGAACGCCCTCACCCCTAACCCCTAGTCTCAGCGTTTTGTGATTTTAATTTTGGCGGGAGGGAATGTGGATTGAGAGGAAAGAGAGAAGCCAAGACAATTTGTAACTAGAATCCGTTTTCCCTTTTCCTTTTTTTAAACAAACAAACATACATACAAAAAACAAAAAAAAAAAAAGCTAAGAGGCGACGGAGGCCGAACGCAGAGTCCGGATCGCAGAAAAAAACGCAGTAAGAACTTTTAGAAGCAATAAAAGGCAAAAAATACTACTACCAATAATAAAAAGACACAAATATCTATGCAAGGAGGTTCTGACTGAGCCTAGCGGCCCGGCCCGGCCCCGGGATGCCCCTCCCGGCCCGCGGGGCCGTGCCGCCCAGGCGCGGATCTGTGCACTTTGGTGAAGTGGGGGCCGGCGCCGCCCCCTCCCCTCCCCAGGTTCTTACAATCAGTGACTCCGAGATTTGGGGCCCCAGTGCCACTGCCCTCCCCCGCCCCGTCCCCGTTGTGCGTCATGCTGTTTTTTAAAATCCTGTTTCCAAATTTGTATGGAATGGCAAACTGTTGGGGGGGTCGGTTTGGGGAGGGAGGGTTTGCATGAGAGACACACACACGCACACCACACCGCACGCACACGCAGGCCCGGCGCGGGCGTCCCGGGGCCGAGGGAAGAGAGCTCGCCAGCCCCCACCTCCCCGCAGGCACCTCTACCCCTTTCTGGGGTAAAGGTGGAGACCGAGACCTGGGGGCAGCCCCGCCCCTGCCCGACTGTGCCTCGGTGGGTGCCAGGCGCCCGGCGATTTCCGGTGGCCGGAGAGGGAGTTTTTGTCGAGGCGTCCTCTCGGTTCTGGCGGACAGGTGGGCGAGGAGAGGGCTGAGGGCTCCTTCTGGAGTTTTCCCAAAAAAGGGGCAAAAGGAAAACCTCTCCCCACCGGAAGCAGGAGATCAGGCGTCCAAATACACGATGCAAAGATGCAAACCCACAGGCGACACACCCACACACTCACCCACACACTCACACGCAATTTTACCTTCCTCTTGTAGCGAAGATGAAACTCCCGTCGGACACCCGAAGTGCATTGCGTGTTTCTGTTCAGTTTAATGACGATTAATAAATATTTATGTAAATGAGATGCAAAGCCGGTCCGGTTTCTCACGGTGGCCTCATTTCATTCCATTTCATTCGGGGGATTGAGCTGGGGCTGGGGGTGATGGAGACACAGAGTCAAGTGACTGTGCAGAGGCCAGGCAGAGGGACCCTGGACACTCCTGGGTGGGAGTCCCACCCTACAAACCCCCTCACACACACCCACTGGGCACCAAAACAGCTACACTTGCCGCCCCTCCCAGACCTTACACAGACTCACACAAGCCCCCAGCACAAAGCAATGCACTAATCTCCTTATACTCCTTCAGTTCCCAAAGATGCACACGCACCTCCTTTGAAAACAAAATATCTTTCCATCACTGAAAAATGGCCAAATTGGGAGCAGCCGGTCATTTTACAACCTTCTGCTCACTGTTGCAAAAAATAAGTGTGTAGAGATAAAGAGACAACCATTTGAGCTAGACAGGGATATTTTTAAATAAAAAAAAGCTATAAGGTCATGAGAATGAAATATTAATGGAGGTAGTTTTTTCGGTCTTAAATTTGTGTTTCAGTGGACTCGGGAAATGGCCTCAGGAAGGTTGAAATTTGTAGGGGTGTTGATGAGATTGGAGGAACACCCCAGAGCTCTATGAGGGGGCCTGAGTCTAGGCACCCGCCCCATAGAACGGAGCTTGGCTTCGCCCTGAGCTTCCGCCGACAGGGCAGCGGGAACCTCTTTGGTCCACCGGGACAGCCTCCTTCCTGTCTGGTGCAGCTCCGGACAGAGGGAAGACCTCAGCCTAGAGAGGCTCAAGAAGGGCACCACAGAGGAGCCTATTCTGTCCAAGCAGCTTCCCACCGCAGAGTAGCTTTACTATTCTCTTTCTCTGAGCCTCAGGGGCAGAGGCAGCTATGAACTGACCTCCCTGAAAGGACGCCCCTCTCAGACACCAGTGTCCACCGGACTCCTGGAATATTTGGAGAGAAGTCTGAGTCCCAAAGACCCCCAACCCAAAACCTGAACACACTTAGAAGTACCGGACTCGGTTGTTTCTGATGCTGCTTACTTAAATTATTTCGAAAACACTTTTGCTCACTAAAGTAGAGATGAGGATGGTACTCGTGCGGTTGGGGCTTGAGGTCAGGCGTGCTAAGGCTTTTAAAGGTTGGATCCAAGATCCCCAAATTAAAGTGCTCTGACAAAAGCGGGAAAGGGGAGGGTAGTTGAAGAAGGAAGCCCTAAATGCGAAAGGGTGGATCGGATTATACTGCCTGGCCTTGAGCTCAGTGGCTCCCGTAAGTGACCACCCCCAAACCCTCTCTGTCTCCCCACTAGAGAGGAGACCCTCCCTCGCCCACCGCAGGACAGCCCCGGAAGGAGCCGGCCCGGGACTGGAGCTGTCCGCTCCCAGGTGCTGACTCTAGGCCAGCCTCGCGCCTTCCAGAGGGAGGCCACGCGCGTCTGGCCCTGGAGAGCCGGGCGCAGCGTGAGGCCCTTTCCAACGTCCTGCGGGAATTCTGGGGCAGATTTCTCCCGCAGTTTTCGGAGAATTTCAGTGGAATCCTTTCAAAATTTCACCTCCTCTGAAATTCTCATTTCATTGCCTCTCTAGAGTGAAATTAAATACTGGGCCCTTCATTGCCAGGATTCACCTCTGTCAGTGGTCTAAGGGGTCTTATAGACCTCTGAATCACTCCTATTCCTAATCCTTCCCCATTTCTTGCGTGGAATATGGAGCTACGCCCTCATTACAGACCCAAATCTGGAGTCTGGTCTGCTCATGGCGTAGGACAAGGCCTGGCAGTGACAGCCGGAGAGAAAAGGAACTCGGCATCCATCCCGAGGAGTGAGTCTTATCCTGCCCTGGGAGCAAGGTTAATTGGGCTTTTCCCCCATTCAGTCAGCTTCCCAGAACCCTCTCTGAGGTCTAGGCTGGGCGACATCCAGGTGGCCTGTGTGTGAGGCCGGGAGTAAAAGACCCTTCCACGTGGCTCCCCTGGCTAGACCACAGACTCCTACACTTTTTTCTTATGGCTACTCCACGCAGCTCCATTCTGTTTTTGAAGCCGATTCCAGCCCCTTTTGAAAGATGTTGATGACTCTTGGGCCACTGCTTTCGTGGTCACCTTGGGCTGGTGGGGGGAGCCTAGGCTCCTTCTGGAGCGGAGATGCAGAGATCCGGAGTGCCTCCACCTCAGCTTCTCATGAAACCCGGCGTCCACAGGAGTCTCCCCTTTCCCAATTCCTGACCCTTCCCCCACACTCCCTGCGCTCTGGCTGCACTCTATCCTCCAATTGCCCCCTCCTCAACACTCAACTTCCCTGACGAGATGGCGAGATGAGCAGGAGAAGAAGATGCGCGCAGACACGCGGCCCCAAACTCCCCCTCGCAGGTCTTTTCCTCTCGCTTGCTCTCCCGCTTGTGCGCACACACACAGAGAAGCTCCAGCAACAGAAGGAGGTGTGTGTGGGGAGGTATATGGATAAAAGGGGCCAGAGCAGTGGGAGGGAGGGGGCAGCGGGGGGGAGTCGCAAAGAGGATGCCCTCCTTGCCCTAGCCTGAGCAGCAGGATCTCCAAGCACACACCAGCCGGCTCAGCTCAACCCCTGGTCTGCCAAACCTGAAGGCTGGAGCTGGGATCAATCAGAAGGGTGTCTTCCCCTTGATCTTCTGGCCACCAGCCAAAGCTCAACATTTGGAAATGACACGGAAACAGAGATGTCTCTGAGTCCAGGCCATTTGTCCCTCAGAAGGAAAGGGAGGAGAAGCCGTTGTTGTTTTTCCCTCTCTGCTTAACCCCATTCCAGCCAGGATCTAGATGGTGAGCCCCTGACCCCCAGTGAACCTCCAGTGAATGTCCAGCTCTGATTTCATCACTCAGAGGGACAGCCCAATAAACCACTGAGTACAATCCAGGGAAACTGAGCCCCATGGGAGTCAGCGACAGGGAAACCCTGACACTCCCTAGACTGCACTCGGTTGTATTTTCTTCTCCCTTTTTCCCTTTTATGGGAAAATCCACAAGTCCGTGGATGCAATCATCTCCCACAGAGGTCAGAGATTTTGCTCCCTCTTAGGTGACCTTTACTTCCTCCTCCTTCCCAAAATCTTTAATCTGAAGTTGCCTGCTCCTCAGAGGAATCTGTTGATTTGAGGGGGCGTTGAGACTGAAGGATAGCTCTAGATTCCACAGTTTAGTTCTCAAGGAAGGTGGGAAGAAAGAGATAGCTCAGGCCAGGTCTGACCAGCCTTGGCCTCGACCTCCACTCCCAGTTCCCCCATGTGACAACAGGTTCAACCCAGGACTCTACACCTGACCTGCTCCTAGGGGCTCAAAGGAGAAAGCTTCTTTTTGAGAGGTGTGGGAGGGGGGAATGAGCCTCAGCTGTCACAACAGACTCCCCAGCTCACAGCCCAAGACACCGTTAATTTTCTGTCTTTAAGGCTGGGGTACCCAGGCACTGGCCACAGGCCCAGAGGGGAGGTGAAGACCCGGACTGTGAGAAACCTTGAAACCCTGCTCCTCTCCCAAATCCTGAAGCAGCCTCTGCCTTTCTGTTCTGCATCTTAAAAAATTCCAGACAAAGTTTTCTTGGGTGAAAAAAGGCAAGAAAGGGCACAGACACCTTGTGAGGTCTGTTCTGCTCTCTGAAACTTTCTCTATCCTAAAGAACTGGTATAGGAGTGCCCACCTGCCAGGGAGTGCCAGCTTGAGAAGGCCAGGCCAAGGTTGGGCTCCGAGGCTGGAGGGCAATGGGTTTCTGGGGGACATGCCAGGGGCGGTGGCGCCTCACCCCCCTAGTGTGGGGAAAGGAGGCTGGGGCACTCAGAGGGGAGAGGGCAAGGGAACCCTTAGATCCTGGCTGAGCCAAGGGAGCTGGGGCACTGTGATGGATGGAGACACTGCCCAGATGTTCGCTGGGGTGTGCCTCTGGCGTTGCCAACTCCCCAGCCCACTCCAGCACAGGAGCACAGCCTGGTCTCACAGGGCAGACTGGGACGGACAGGATTTCACACCCAAAGTTTGTGCCTGGTGTTGGGTTATTCGAACCTTTCCCTGGGCTTCGCTCCACTTGTCTATGTCTCATTACTCTTTTTGGAATTAACTGAATTAGGAACGGGTCTTTCCGGGGCGCTTTCACCTGGCGCCCCAGGCTGCGCTGGCCAGGAGGCCAAGGCTAAGAGGTCAGGTCCCGTCGGGCCAAGGGAGCCCTCAATCCTCTTTGGGGACCCGCATGCCAGCTCCTACTCTCAGCCAAGTCTTCGCCAAGGGCACAGCTGGGCGGGGTCTGGGCAGTCCGCCCGGCTTGGGACATCTGTTCTCGCCAGTCGCATTAAAGGCAAGGAGTGGGGTGGGGGGGGGGGGCTCAGAACCATCCCCTCAATCCCTAGCCGATGCCTGCTTTCCCGACCGCAGGCGGAGGCAGCAGCGGACACCGGACTCGCATAGTTTTTTCTTTCCCCTTGGGAAAAACGAGAGAATTGGTGTGGGCAAGTGGGGCTTTCTCTCTTGCCTTCATCTTTCCCGCTCCCCAATCAGATACCACATGGGGACTCATTCCTGGAGGACAGCAGGGTGCTCCTGCCCTGCCGGAGCTGCCCAGGAGTCCCCGGAGGCGCCGGCGCCCGGGATACCGCGGAGGCTGCGGGCCGGCCGGATGCGGAACGGATCCCGCTTGCAGCGAACTCGCGCTCGCCTGGGCTCGGAGGCCGAGGCCGGGGCGCCGCGCAAGGGGAGGGTTAAAAACAACTCAATTAATATATCGAAAACATTTGGGTGTATACTAGGGAAAGGGCAGTGCTTTTTGAAAAATCTAAGAACCGCAAAACCCCTAAGCAAAACCAAACCAAAATCCTTAACTAGTGATCATTTTGCAGAAAAAAGACAGAAAAATCCCTCAGACACTTCGTCCTTGGTGCCGCCACGAAAAAGCTCCCGCCTGGCCAAGCCAGGCGCCTGGACACCCCTTCACCACCCCAGTGCCCTGGCTCCGAGCCCAGGTCGCCCCCTGCCCACCCTTCACTCGCGCGTCGGTCCCAGTCTGTGCCACTCAGCCGGTGCCCGGTGCCCGGTGCCAGGCGCGGGGGGAAGGCGGGGAGGAGCCGAGGCTCCAGCTTAAATTCCATGGCATCTGTTCATTATTATACAGTGAGGATTTTTATATGGACAGCTAAATTAAAGACAGATTTTTGCCAGAATTGCAGATCCCATAAAAATGATGACACAGGATGGGGGCTTTTTCTTTAAAAAAAAAAAAATTAAAAAACACAACCCAACAAACCGCAAACCAAACCCCTCTGTGCCCTCTCCTCCGACGTTAGCAGGTTTCCTTGCCCCCTTTGCCCACCTCTTCTTCTTCCACTGGTCAAGCTGCCCAGGGAGAACCAAGCCCCAGTGGCTCTTCATGCCCAGCCTGCCCACAGATGCCCAGTGACCAACCAGCTCGCTCCCACAGCCACTGGGGCGGGCAGAGGCCGGATGGCCAGGTCAGGTGTGGAGGGTCAGGATGGGAACTGGAGCTGGGAGGGAAGGCCAGAAAGGGGTAGGAGTCAGGGGGCTTGAACTTTCCACATACCTAATTCAAAGGGCAGGCTGCGTTTTTGGCTGG
This sequence comes from Equus asinus, assembly GCF_041296235.1. Taxonomy (NCBI): domain Eukaryota; kingdom Metazoa; phylum Chordata; class Mammalia; order Perissodactyla; family Equidae; genus Equus; species Equus asinus. The sequence continues at coordinate 39,442,845 of NC_091802.1, read as the reverse complement.
TTGCCAAGGCTTAGGGCAGCGGGTGAGGACCAGGTATGTGGAGCCCTCCATTACGGCACCTGCACCGGACAGGACAGCTCCCACTTCCCCCTCTCTAATGGAGAGGGTGGTACAAGGTTTGGGCACTGAGCACAATCTGCTGAGGAGCGGGAGTTCAGGAATTTTGAATTTCGGAGATTCTAGAATGCTGGAACTTGCACCTTGGTGGTATTCTAGAACTTTCAGGGATTCAGAAATTTGGGGTCCTGTGTGAGGGAGCAGACTTTCCAGACTTCGGTGGCTTTGTTGTCACCACTCATATTTGAGGTTCAGGGATGATGTCAAGGGGCCCTGGGGGAGAGTGAAAAAGACTGGGCAGGCAAACAGGGGAGGATGGAAGGAGCGAGGGACACTCTCCGGGGTTCAGATGTGTCCCCCCCAAATTAGTAGGAGCCTTTCTTATTTTTCTTTCATTAAAAAAATTTTTTTTCAGGGAAGAAAAATAAATATCTGTGGAGTTCTTTGTCCTCCAGACAATTGCTCTGTCTGTGTCTGTCTGTAACTCTGTCTGTGTGGCTGTCTGCTCCTCTCCCTCAGATTCGGAGCTGACAGAATTCATATCAGAAGAGTGAACGCAGGGACATCTGTGTGCGGAATGACTGTGCCTACTCGAACCTGCCAATCGCTCCTGGCACGAGCTGGGTAACAAATGCCTGTTACCTCGGAATGCTGGCGGGTGGGGGTGGGGTGGGGGAGGGCGCCTGGCACCACCCTGGCTGCCAAGCCCTGCCAAGGCCCTCTCCTGCCCTCAGTGGGTCCCGCCCCTTTCCCCAAGTTGGAGGTCCACGGAATTGGATTGTTCATTAATTAGCAGTGATTAAAAAATTTGGGTGTCTCAGCCTGGGCCGACTCGGTGTCCTTGGCCTCCCTAATCTCGATCCCCACTCCCCTCCTGCCCTTCCTCCACGTTTTCCGGATTAACTCCGGGTTTCTGCTGAGGGCAGGCAGGCGGCCAGTTGGGGGTGGGGTGGCTCACGGAATGCAGGGAAAGGGGTCTCTGGAGGGAAGAATTCCACTGAAGTTGCCAGGAGGAGTTTCTGTCACAAAGTGTGAGGGTCTGTGTGGAGGGTTTGCATAGACGCGGCTGGCGGGATGGTTTCGGGGCTGGGCAGAGACACAGAGCAAGAGAGAGACCGGAGATCGCGGACAGAGACAGAAGAGCGTTAAGGCTGAGGAGGCGCGGAAGAAGGGAAGGAAAGGGAGAAGGCAAGAGGCTGGGGCAGTGCCGACCCGGTTCTCTCCGAGCCAGGTGCCTACGGGTTTCGGTCCAGTCGGCTGCCACGACCCCGCGGGCCTCCCTAGCCTCTTGGCCAAGGCCTCCGGCCGCGCTCCCTGATCCATCAGAGCGTTCTGCTATCTGAGGTGGGGGAGGGGGAGGGCGCCACGCCACAGCCGGTGCCAGCTGGGGGCGGGGGGAGTTATTGCGAGGAGGGGCGGAGAGCACATCTAAAATTCCGAGACATCTGTTCACCCGGGGAGGAGACGTAGGGCGCAAGAAGGCTGGGCGCCGCCACCCCTCCAGCTCTCCGCGCAGTTCCAGGGGCGGGACTCCCACACCCCCCCCCCACACTCCCCGCCATCCCGTGTCCCTACCCTCAGCCACTAACGCTGGCCTGAGAAGGGGAGAGGAAGGGGCACCAAACTTGGGGACTGGCTTAGGGGGTGTGGAATGCGCAAGCTGCTGTCCTACTGGTGGATCCTCAGAAGGGGAGAGTCAGGGCTCAGGGGAGGGCTGTGTAGGGCAGAGTTCCTGAAAGGGAGGGTGTGGAGGGATGTCTGTCAGAATAGATCTCCCTAGAGCACCCACAGACACCCCCCCATACGCATACACACAGGCTCAGCCATCATGTGCAATCATACACACTCCGTATAAATCCTCCCATTCCTGTGAATACACATAACTAGCCCCCTTCACACTCGATCACTTATTCACTCATTTATTATTTTACTGGATACTTGCTCCGTGCTGGGCCTGGGCTAGATACTGGGGAGATACCTTCCTACCCACCAGGAGCTGTGAGCACATTCAGACACCCAAGTGCACAGGCCCACACACTGCCCTCACACTCACACAGACTCTGTTCTTAATGGGAGTGGGACCTGGAAGGAGAGAGTTCCAATACCAACATCATTTGTAAGTGGCTTCCCCAGGGGAACCCAGGACAGGGTCTAGGAGCCCCAACAGGGGGCTCTGGACCCACTGCCAGCCACTTGTCATGTTCTTACCTACTCCTCACTGGTGGGGGTCCCTGTCCCCAGGTTTTGCCTGAACAAGCTCCAACCCCACTTCCCACCAAGCCTTGATGGCCACCTCTCTCTTTGCCATGCCCTGGCCTGGCACCTGCCCTTCCACTAGGGCTGCCCTGGCTGGGCCGACAGAGGCCAGGCCTCTCAGCTGGGAAATGTCCATGTGGTTGCTACTTAAAAACTGATTTATGAGGCCGTGGCGGCAGTGGAGGCTTGGCCTGCGGTCCTGGTAGTAATCAAGGGCATATGCCCATCTCGCCTGGCACTGCCCAGCTTGTGAGCCCAGCCCTGGCCTCTGCTCTCCTCCTGGGAAGAGAGAGGCATAAAAGGTACCAAGTGTCCTTTCTTTTCAAGTCCTCTCTCTCCTCCTCCACTCTCTTCCTTTTCCTCCTCCTCCTCTTCTTCCTTTTCCTCTCTCCCTCCTCCATTTATCCCTCCTCCTTCCCTCCCTCCCTTTCTCTTCCTTCTCTCCCAAGTGGCACGGACCAGCCTGTGTGCCGGGCTGGCGCTCACAGCTGCAGCCCATCTGCTATGATTGAATGGTGACAGTGATGAGACAGGAGCTGGGGGGAATGGGAGGACATGGGGGCTGCCCTGCCACCCCTCACCCCTCCTTGTGCCAGCCACCACATGCCTCCTTGACCTCCAGAATGAGACTATCCATTTTGCCTGTGCAGGGTGGGGAAATCTGACCCCACTAAGTAGTGAGGGAATGCCTTTCCTTCCAACTAGATTCCTGAGAAGAAGGGGACAAGAAAGGAGCAGAAGCATAGGTAGAAAAAAGGGAAGGGATTGGAGTTGGAAGAACAATCTGGAAGAAATGAACCACATGTCCACATCTATATGCAATAGGAGGGCATGGTGTCCCATGTATGCATGATATATGGCTGGAGCTATCTGAATACAGTGGAAAGATACAGGCCTCAGTGGGGACAGGGACCCTGAACTGAACAGGATGGAGTGCTGAGACTCCGATCTGGGTAGGGAGGCACTGATCTAGGCCTGGAGCACAGCTTTTTCAGGAATCCAGAAAAACATCCTTGACAGCCCCTCCCTGGTTGGTACACTGTTCCCTAGACCTTGATACTTTCCTTACCATAGGATTCACCCCAGAAAGTGTCCTGGCTTCCTCTCTTCAGGAATAAACTTGAAGAGCTAGGAAATCATGGTCCTCCATGCTGCCCAAAGGTAGAACCTAGGTTGAGCCTGAGGCTGTAACAAAAGGTCTAGTTAAACATGAATAAAGATTTCCCATTTGATCCCAGTGCAAGATCAAGATACAACAATAGCAACAACATGGAAGCTAACATATATTTGGAGCTTATTATGTATCAGTAACTAACTTAAGCATTATATGTTAGCTGATAATCATCTCAACCACCCTATGAAGTTGGGACTCTCATTATATCTATGCTACAGACAAGAACACTGGGACACACATGCCCAGCTTTTATCCCAGGCCTGGCTTCTTCTCTCTTGGTAGGAAAAAGAGAGAATAATTAGAAGATCAAAAAATTTTTAGAAGATCCACTGTCCTTTCTTTTCCACTTACTCCTCTCCTAATGCATCCCTTCTTCCTCTGCCTGCTCTTCACCCTCAACCCAGTCTCCACTCTCTGTTGAACACCCACATATGTGGCTTTCTCTTCCTGCCACTGCCCACATGCAAATAGATGGAAACAGCTCCAAGAAGGCACCCACTCTCCCCATCCCACCCGTGAGGAAACTGCACACACAGACTTGGCTACATCTGACCCCACCTTCTTTGCTAGGGCAGCTCCTTCTCACATATGTAGTCCTGGCCCATGAGGTCTTTCTGCTTGAAGCTCTGGGTGGAGGATGCCATTGTGAACAGCTGCAAGACTAGGTTGGACTTCCAATCTAATCTGGGCCCCAGGGAAGCTCAAGGGAAGCAATATGCTCCACCTGGCATACTTCCTCTGCCCTTTCTCTGGGTCTGTCTGGGTCACTCATGCCCCGTTTCACTCCTGCCATCTGCATCTCCACCCACTTCCTCTTTCTACAATCTCTTTCCTCTTCCCTTCCTTTTTCATCCTGTCATCCATCTCCACAATTCTTTCTCCTCCCCTTTCTCTTCCTTGTCTTCCCCTTCATACCCTCTTGCCTAGTTATGCCCTTTGGTCCTTGAAAATCCCCCTCCAACCAGGAAAGTGGGCGTTACTCATGTTCCATAAATTTCACAACTAAGGGGCTGCTGGTGGGGGTTCCATCCCTACTAGGCAATCCCACCAGAGGGAAGTTTTTGTCTCAAGAGAGGGAGATAGAAACCCATAATCCGATCTTGTGGATAAGCATTAAGCAGTCACTAAATCCCTGAAATCCCCGGAACAAATCCAGATCAACATTGTTGTCCACTTGCCCAGCACAAATTGGGATAAGAAATCCAAATTGGGGAGCTATTTGCAGGGTCGTTATCAGGCTTTCCTGGTGTCTGTATCCTTTCCTTACTATTTTAAGATCTTCCAGGGCAAGGAGGCACTTGGAAAGGGACAAATGGAGGCCACAGAAACCACATATCTAGGGTCCCTCGCCTGCCATGGTAATCTTACCAAAATTTTTCCATTCTTGGTCCTAAAGGGGAAAGGCCAATAAATCCTTGAGCCTGAGCCTGCACTTCGGCAGGGATAGGGAGCTGAGATCACCTTTCATCCTCCCTTCCCTCTCCTAGTCCCAGTGTTCAGGCATTCCTTGGTTCCCCTGGAATCCTCTCAACTCTACCCCTTTCCGTTATCTGTGGATTTTTCCCTCCCTTCTCATCTGTCTCCTCCACTCCTTCTTTCTTGTCCACCCTTCATCCCAGGTCTCCTCCCATCTCTTCCCTGTCTCTTCCTTCTTTAAGGAGGACGGTCTGGTTTCAGCACCACGGACAGAGACATCAGGTGGGTTTGCCTAACTGGCTGGACCGAAACCTATGGAGATCTGCGCAAGTGGTGAATGCCCAAGAGTGTCTTTGGGCGTATGTGAGTGTGTATGTAAGTGTACCCGAGCCTATGTGAACGTGTCTATCTGTGCCTCTCTGGGGCACACGCCTGTGGGAGTCTCTGGGTGCATCTGTGTGTTTGTATCTGTCTGTGCCGTGTCCCCGCCTGCTCCCTGTGTCCCTGGCTGAGAAAGGGGACGGGATGGGGACGCTCCGTTCTGGAAGTGGGGGAGGCAGCGGGTGGCTTAGTATCCCAGCCGGGCCTGGGGGCGTCATCCTTGCCTAGACGCGCGCCAGGCACCATGTGGCATGTGTGCCAGCCGGCACAGGCTGAGGGCATTCTGCCCGGCATGGTGGTGGAGGGGGGAGGAGGTAGGGGATGCAGGGAGCTGGAGACAGGCAAGAAGAGGTGGGGAGCTGAGCTCAGAGCTCAACTCTGGGGCCGGGCCATTTCCACTCACAGGCACCTGCATGAGTAAATGCACAAGTTACTTACCTGTGTGAGGGCCAAGACAACCAGATAACCATTACCGCCCCCCCACCCCCCAACACACACACACATATCCTGAGGGGAATGCACAGAAGGCAGGCTCATTCTGGCTTGCACACACACGCAAATCACCTTGCCCTTTGCACACCAGTTCCTGCACATATGTACACACACACATACACAAACACCTAAGCCATTCTCAGAGGATGGGGGAAGCAAGAATCACCCCTTTGAATTACAGAACAGGACCCCTGATTACATGGGTGGGCACTTCCCTCCTATGATACCAGGCAACCACTCTAAGGGTCTGGTAGCTCCTACAAAAATTGTTCCTTCCTGAAGAAACAGGGAGATTTCCCTGTTCCACAGGCCCTGGGATTGTCATCAGAGTTGTCTGCTCTCTGCACCCAGGCAAGTCTGGGAGGATAACGCTGCCTCTGTGCTTCATCTAGGAAAAAATAAGTAAGGGGACAGGGAAAGGCATCCAAGTGGCTCCTCCCTTCCATCACCCATGCAGTCCTCATCCCCCCAGAGAGTCTGGTATACTGGAGAGAGTCCCATATTTCTCACCCCAGTCTCAATACTAACTGGCTGTGTGACCCTCGGCAGGTTATTTCTCAGTGAGATTTAAATATGACAATTCATATAAAGGGCTTAGCTCAAGAGAGTCATCCTTAAGTTCTCACTATTAGTATTGTTATATTAATACTATGAAAAGAGTGGTTAGCAGGATCAGATGAAATAATGTAGTCAAAGCTTCCAGCACAGTGTCTGGCCCACAGTGTGTGCTCAATGAATATGAGTATAGTGTGAATTTAGTGGTGGAATTTCAGGAGTTTAGGCAGTTAAAGGGAGCTGGGGACTGACAGAATTATCTCTGCAAACTCAAGAGGCATGCATTTCCAAGTTCAGCAGAGGAATGGAAGTTAGACATCCAAAAAAGCTGAAGAACAAGCTAGGAAACAACAGAGTAGAGTGGTGAAAGGGGACCACCTTGTGATGGGGCATCCAGATCTTCATCCTTTAGGGCCAAGGAAGCCCCTAGAGGGTCTCCATTCCAAGTCCGAACTCTTTATCCACATGTCTTCCCAACCATTTCTTTTCTTGGCTTCCCCATTTCAATAAATGGCAGTACCCAGTTAGTTGCTCAAACCAGAAATCTGGGAGTCGTCTTTGAGTTCTCCCTACCTCTCACTCTCTTTATAGACTCTCACCAAGAACCACTGATTCTCACTCCCATATATACCCCAAGTCCAGGCTCTTCTCTCCTTCATCAGTGCTTCCCCCTAAGCCAGGTCACATCATCTCTCATCTGGGTCTCTGCTGTAGCTTCCCATTTTGCCCTTCTCTGATCCATTCTCCCACAGCAGCTAGGGTAATTTTTTTTTTATTAAGATTATGATAGCTAACAACCTTGTGAAATTTCAGTTGTACATTATTGTTAGTCATGTTGTAGGTACACCACTTCACCCTTTGTGCCCTCCCCCCACCTCCCCTTTCCCCTGGTAACCACTGATCAGTTCTCTTTGTCTATATGTTAACTTCCACCTATGAGTGGAGTCATACAGAGTTCATCTTTCTCTGTCTGGCTTATTTCACTTAACATAATACCCTCAAGGTCCATCCATGTTGTTGTGAATGGGACGACTTTGTCCTTTTTTATGGCTGAGCAGTATTCCATTGTATATATATACCATATCTTTTTATCTAATCATCAGTTGCTGGGCACTTAGGTTGGTTCCATGTCTTGGCTATTGTGAATAATGCAGCTAGGGTAATTTAAAAAAAATATAAGGTGGGCCTTTCACTCTTTGGATTAAAACTCTGCAGTGGCTTCCTTAGCACATAGATTAAATCCAAACTCCTTAAGAGCTGGAGCTGGTCCCTGCCTCCCTCCCCAGGATCATTTTCTGGCTCTCTCTCTCCATGCCCCAGCTCACTGGTCTTTCTTTTCACTCTGCAAACACTAAGGTCACCTTTCCAACCTGGGCGCTGGGCTGCTTTCTTGGTCCAACCAATCCTCTCACCTCCCTCCCACTCTTTTCTTGTCTGGCTCCTTTTCTTGGCCTGGCTCCTTCAAGTCTTAGTTTTTTCACCTCACCCCCATGAGAAACTTTTCCGATGCCTTAATCCAAAGGTATCCATCAGTTATTCTCTAGTTCAGCCTTCTGTTTTTCCTTTAAAGCACTTTACTTAATTGTTGACTTATTTTTTGTCCACCTCTCCTGCTGGTCTGTAAGCTCTCTGAGGGCAGGGACCACAGCACTTGTTCTGTCCCCACAGTAAACTCTGGGCCCAACATGAAGTAGTTACTTAGTCAATGTATTCGAATGGCTGAATTGATGAGTAGTTTGACACCTTAGAAGAGGGAGGGGAAAGGCAAGCACATCCTATACTCTGGACTCCAATCTGCCCCATTAGGGGTCTGTCTCATCTCTCTCTCTTCCTCTCAGGAGGCCTGTCTCCCAGCAGCCTCCTAATTATATTTTACCTGACTAAGAATCTTTTCGTTAAATGTAATTGAAAAATACACCTTTCAAATCATTGTATTAACCTAGCATCCACTCTGAGGCATAAATAAAGGCTTCCTAGAATCTCCCATTGGCTTGGGGAAAACTGGCTAGGAGATCATCCTTTGCCAACTCCAAATGTGTAGGCACCATCCCTCCTGTCCCCAGAGAAGGCGGAGGCACAGGACCCAGGCTGCCTGCAGTTCAGGCTCAGGGGAAGGAGCATATTCCCCCACTTCTCTCCCCATTGTTGGACTCAGACAGCCGGGAGCAATGCCCAGACGCCAGCCCAGCACTCTCTCTGGGGCCTATGGTCTGCAATATTTCCCTTCCTCATTCCCTCCTGGGCTCCTGCTTCAGAGCTGTCTCAGGTAGGTCAGGAAGAAAGGAGAAAGAAAAGGAACAAATGTTCTCCCAGCACCTTAAATGAGTCAGGTCTGTCCTAATCAGTCTTTGCAGCTCCCTGAAGACAGGCTGAGGAAACTGATGCTGCAGAAAGTTCTGCAATATGGTAGGATTGGAATTCAAATTAAAAGGCCAGGGTCTTAGAACCTAACTAATAATATTGCCTCCTTGCAGAGTCCTGGTGATGCCCTTGGTGACTGGTGCTCGCCAGCCAGCCCCGCTCTGTTTCCAGGACTCTAGTTCTTCAACTCCTCTGGCTTCCTAAGCCCAAAACTCTGGAGTAATCCTTGACAATACTCTTTTACTCCCTACACCTGATTGAAAAGCAAATCTGTCTGCTCTGCCTTCAAAATCAATCCAGAATCTGAGCACTTCTCATGGCCCCCCTGCTATCGCCCTGGCCCAAGTCGCTGTCCCCTTTCTCCTGGATGACCACAGCTTCCGTCCTTGGTCCCCCTCAGTCTATTTTTGGTGCAGCAGCCAGGTGATTTTTTTTGAAAGACAGCTTTATTTTGATAAAATTCACTCATTTAGAGCGTATAACTCAATGGTTTTTTAGCATATTCGAAGAGCTGTGTGACCATCACCACAATCAATTTTAAAGATTTTCACCATCCTGAAAAGAAACTCATACTCATTAGCACTCACTCCCCATTTCCCCAAACCCCCTAGGCAACTGAAACAAAACATTACCTTCTCTAAGAAGCTTTTCCTGGCTACCCCATCCAAAACTGCACCTTCTTTCCCCATCCTTCTTTGCTTTATTTTTCTCCTTAGTACATATTGCCACCTAACTTGCTATATATGTTATGCATTTATTATGTCTATTGTCTAGTTTCCTCACCCCACATTCATACACAAGCTCCCTGCAGGTGGGGGCTTTATTTATAGTAGCACTCAGAGCACCTAGGACAAGACCAGGGACATAGTAGATGATCAATAAACAAATGTTGCATGAACAAATGAATGAATGCACTCAATAATAAAGGTATTGAGATCAGGGATCTCAAAAGTGGCATCCATTCTCTAGGGAAAGGCAATGAAGACCATCCTGGGGTCCAGCTCTTGGATGCCTGGATTTCTCTCCCTTTTCCCTCTTGGTCTTCTTTTCTTTCCTGCTTCAGACACATGTTTCACACATCTCCACCTCATGGGCAACCCTTAACACCAGCTCCCTAACCTGTAGACTTGTCCCTCCTCCTTCTCTCCTCCTGCGCTGACCAGCCCCTGACTCTTCCCCACTTAGTTTTCAGACTTCACCCTGGAGAACATCCAATGGATGGTCTTTGGCAGGCTATTGGGAGGATGACCAGTCTCACTACTGGAGTCCTCCATGAGTGACGGTGCTCCCTTATTGTGCATACAATCTGGGCTAGGCCCTGAGCTGGGTGCTTAGACCAGCAGTGTCAGACAGAACTTTCTGCAAGGATGGAAATGTTCTGTTTCTGTTTGTTCAGTGTGGTAGTCACTAGCTAGTAAGAGATTATCAAGCATTTGAAATGTGGCTAAATGTGACAGAGGAAATGAATTTTAAATTTTATTTAATTTTAATTGATTTAAATTTAAAAAGCCACATGTGGCTAGCGGCTCCCAACTGGGCGATACAGGTTTAGACACGTTATTATATTTAATCTTTACAATTACCCTGGGGAGTATGTACGATTATCCCCATTTTACAGATGAAGAAGAGTGGCTAATCATGAGAATCCAGGTTTGTTGGTTTCTAGAATCTTCTGAGGAACTGTTTCAGGGCCTGGGGTAGGAGTTACATATGTGAGGAGGGCATGGAATGACAGTCAATCATTTTTTCATTCAACAAGACTTCATTGAAACGGCTAACGGCTGGGGATATGCCCACAAATCTTTTATCGAATAACTCCCGGGACACATTTTTATTCCCATTTGACAGATGGGAAAGTTGAGACTCAGATTCAGCAACTACCTGGTCTTCCTGCTTCTTCCCTTGCCTCTCCTGCCCCCTCCCCCAGCTTCAGTCTCTTCTCGCTATTGGAGTTACAGTGATCTTTTTAAACATTTGTCTGATCATGTTTTCCCTCTGCTGGAAATTTGGCCAGGGCTCCTCATTTCACTCCCAGAGAAAACCAAAGTCTGTATCAAAGCCCATGGGACCCTGTACAGTCTGTACCTCCCTCCGTTCCCGCTCAGACCTTGCCTGCGACTGGTCTCCCTCAACCCCTCCAGGCCCCTTCAGGCCCAAGCCTGCCTTATAGCCTGTTTGTTGGCTGCTCCCTGATACCCACACTGTCAATTTCTTCACCTCCTGCAGGTGAAGAATGCTACCCTTCCAAATGAGGCCTACACTGACCCCATACTTAAAATAGCAACCTCCACCCCCCAATCTAGATCACTTTTTCATGAACTTTTGCCCCATAGCACTTATTACCTTCTAACATAAATATAATTTACTGTTAAGTTATGTCTGTCTCCCAGCTAGAATGTAAGTTCCTTGAAGGCAAGGATCTCTTTCCGAAATATCCCAGAGCCTCACATGGTGCCTGGCACATAGTAGGATATCAATGAAAATATGTCAAATAAATGAGCAAACTCACCGCAGGTACTTCTGCCTTTGCAGCAAAGAAGGCTCAGATTCTAACTTGAACCCCTTTGCTTCCAAAGCCCAAGTTCTTTCCCTCAAAACCATCTGTCTCTTGCATATTCTCTGCAGCCCTCTCCCCAAGTTCCCTCTCTCAGGGTGACGTTGGGCTGACCAGGACTTCTCTGCCCCAGCAATGTCTAGCCCAGGCAGGGATATGAGTTCCTTTATATACCCTCAGCATGATGCTGAGGAATTCACTAAAACTTGGAGACCCTCCTTCCTTCAAGCCAGGAGCCCTGGGTCTGTTTTTCAGGCTGTGGCTCCAGCAGGTCTCCTCCTCCCACCCCAGACACTGCTGTTCCTTCCTCTCTCTGCTGAGGGGAGGCTGAGCCAGACGGCCTGGTCATCTCCTCCTTTTAGTGGGATGCCCTGGAACCTAGCCACCCCCACCCCACCTCTGGGTATGCAGTAACATAAAGGTGAGTAGGCACAATACTCCCCCATCCCCGGACCCCCCGAGGAAGGTGACGAGATATGTCCTCATAGTGGGATGCAGGAGCAGGGGCTCTTTCTTGAAACTGGCAACTCGGGTTGTTTGTGACTATTAGGAAGGATAGGAGTTAGATAGCAGGAGGGACTTCTCAAAAGTTAGGAAATTAAGTAAAGGTATGAAGCTTCTTCTCCATTCAAGGGCTAAGAGAATTAAATGCACTCATCTTCTTGCATGCCCTCCTGTACATCTTCCTGAATGGTCAGTAACAGGTAAAAATGACTGCCAGCTCTCCCCTCAGAGCTCCACAGCTCATCCCTCTCCAACTTCTCTTCTCCTCCACTCCCTCTCATCCCCTTTTCTACCTCCCTCAGTTTGAGGTAACTTGCTGGGGCCAAAGTGGAGGGCCAGCTCCATACGTATCCCAGGGAATATTAAGCCATGTCAAGAGAGAAGAGCTGACCTCTGATGTGTGGCCCAACCGCCCTCTGGCAGTAAGGTGGAAGGAAAGGCTAGGGCTTCAGGCCAGTCCCAGCTCTGCCTGATCACAGCTGTGTAGTCCAGAGAAGGTGGTCAACCTCTCTGAGCCTCAGCTTTCTCATCTATAAATGAGGCTAACAGTATCTGGCCTACAGGATTGTATGAGTTGGACATGGCTTATGAGAAGTTCCTGGCACAAGGTGGGCCCTTAATAGTTAGTGTTATTATGATTATTATTACTTAGGCTTCAGGAGGCCCTCTCTTTCAGCCCCATAGATGAGGGAGGCCCTTTCCCCGCATCGTTCTCCATCTGGACCAGAACAATGGTTTCCTAACTGGGTTCCCTGCCTCCAGTCTCATTGCTCCAATCTAACCTCTCTTTTTTTTCTAAAACTCAATCCAAATCCATCACTCCCTGCTGAAAATTCCTCCAAAGTCCCCCACTGCCTACCAGGACACAGCAATCAGAGTGATTAAGAGTTTGGGCTCTGGGGTCAGACCTGGGTTTGATGCTTAGCTCTGTTGCTTTCTAGCTATGTCTCCTGGGCAAGTTACCTAATAACCCCGAGCCTCAGATTACTCATCTGAAAAATAGGATAACAGCACCCGCTTTGTGTGGTTATTATAATGAAGAAACAAGGCACTTGATATAAAGCATCTGGTACATGGAAGATGCTGGCTCTACCTATTATTATGACAACATGAAAAAGTCATAACTCCTGAGCATGGCATGCAAGGCTGTCTATAAAAGTTAGACAATAGGAAAGACTTCCCAATTTTGAGAGCAGGATTGTCAGAACAAAGCACCTGACCTGCCTGTCCAACCTTGTTTCCTGCTACCCTCCACAAGAACCCCATGTTTTGGTTGGCACTCACCATTCCCCACGTTGAGACTTCTTTCTGAGCCTTTGCACACAGTTCTCACTGCCTAGAACACTCTTTCTCTCCTTGCCCACCTGGTAAACTCCTACTCATCAGTTAAGACCTAATTCAAGCCCACTGTCCTCTGCAAAGCTTTCGCAGACGCCAGAGCAGGGTTGATCACTTCTTGGTGCTCCAACATTCCAGCCCTTACCTCTGCTTCGCTTCAGGTTAAGAGCCACAGGCCCGGGGCCGGCCCCGTGGCCAAGCAGTTAAGCTCGCGTGCTCTGCTTTGGCGGCCCAAGGTTTCACCAGTTCAAATCCTGGGCGCGGACATGGTACCGGTCATCAAGCCACGCTGAGGTGGCATCCCACATGCCACAACTAGAGGGACTCACAACTAAAAATACACAACTATGTACCGGGGTGATTTGGGGAGAAAAAGGAAAAATAAAATCTTTTTTTTAAAAAAAGAGCCACAGGCCTTAGGACCAGGCTGCCTGGGTTGGAATTCTAGCTCTATCACTTCCTAGCTGGGTGACCTCAGGCAAGTAACTTTACCTGTCTGCGCCTCAGTTTCCTGATCTGGAAAGTGGGGTAAGGATAATAGTATCTATCTGATAAGGTGTGAGGAGCAAATGAGTTACTATGTGTCAAAGAATTTGCTCCCACACTTGGCACAGAGTAAGTACCCAGTAAGGGTGAGCTGCCATAATTATTATTCTAATTTCTCTTGCCTTTCGGGGCAGGGCTTGGTCTACATGACTGTTTCCGCCACTAGGCTGTGAGCTCGGAGGCTAGGGGCTGGAGCTGATTCACAGGCTGGTGCAGAGAGGACACTTGGCACCTCCACCGGGATGGACAGTCATGAAGACTCTCTTTTATCAAGAGCTTTCTTATTTGTTCCTTAGGATAAACCTATGAGCTGGGTACAAATGTTCTTCCCATTTTACAGATGAGAAAATTGAGGCCCAGAGGTAAATGCCTTAGGACCCTAGTAAGCAAGCAAGTAGCAGAGCCAAGTTCCAACCTGGACCCAGCTGACTCCAATCAACCCCTCTGGGCCTCGGTTTCCCCATCTGTAAAATGGGATGATAGCTGTTCTTCCTCTCAGGTTTACTTTGTGGATTAACATTTGTAAATATGAGAGATATTGAGGAAGAATGGGGTTTGCGTCCCCCATGTAAACTGGGCAATGTTTGTCTAGGATAAAAATAAGAATTTTTCTGGGGGTGAAACTGAGGAGTAGCTGAGACTTAGCCCCAAAGCCCCAGTTCACCCCTCTCTCCAGGGTTTGTCTGGAGCCTGGGGCCAATTCAGCAACCTCCTCCCTTTTCTGGGCCCATTGCCAGCCCCTCCGCCCCTTCCCCCTCACCCATTGCCACTAGAAGACAATGGTGGGCAGGCCCAGCCTTTGTGAGAGGGGTCAGGCCAGTTAATCTTGGGCTGCGCTGGGGAGGGGGACCATGGGAAGGGAGAGAGGGCTGCATGTGTGGACAGACAACAGAGGGCTTGTGAGAGTTGAGGGGACATTGGAGGCAAGGGGCCTGAGGAGTAAAAGCTTGAAACAGGCTTTGGGGAGCGTTTCCTCTGAATGTAGATTTGAGCTCCTATTAAACTTGCCAAAAATTTGTGTTAGCTAATGGATTCTTAATTCTGTCTAAAATGAGAGAGGGAAAATTATGCCATTCATCTTGTATTGGTTTGAAATTACATCTGACACCTAATCGATCATACTGTGGAACATTAACTCTTTGGAAGAGACCCAACTTTTCCTCTCTCCCTCGCTTTCCAGCGCTCTCGAGCCACCCCCCATTCCCTGATTCCTTCTTTTGTATTTCATTAACTAAGCAAGGCTCTGGCTGTCTCTGGGGGTGAGGGGTGGGAGTTAGGGAAAGGGTTCATTTGAATAGAAGGAGATAACCAGGCTCCCCAGTCTTTTGCCCAAGACCAGAGCCCCTGCTTCCAACCTTCAATTGACCTCCTCTCTCTTCCTGCTTTTTCCTATGCATTCTGAGATCTGCAAATGCAGAATGGAAGGCATTGGGGTGTGGGGTGACCTCAGAGCCACCTTGGGGGCACCAGGGAGAGGCGGGGAGCCAGGCAAGGCTGAGCTAGCACCTGGGGCTGGGGTAGGGGCCATGGCGGGGAGCTCACCTGTGACTTGCCTGGCAGATGGGTGAGGAGGAGGAGGGCAGATGACAATAGATTTGCCTCTGGGGATCCTGATGAGCTCTGACTGAAAACCCCAACCCCAGACCTGCTTTTCCAGGAGGAGGACTTTCTGGCAGCAGGGAGAACCCACTGGAGGCCGACAGACCTGGGCTAGGATCCTGGCTTCACTCCTGACAAGCTGTGTGACCTTGGGCAAGTTATGTAATGCCTCTGAGTCTCAGTTTCCTTCTCTGTCAAAGCAGGATAATAACCCTGGCACAGGGCTGGGTTGAGGACCGGAGGAGATAATCCAGGTAAAACTGGGACAGAGCTCATCGCCTTGCACACAGTAGGTGCCCAGTAAAGGTGATAGACTCCAGATCAGCACTCCCCCTCCCTTCGTCTGCTGCATCTCCCCCTCCCTTCCCCCTACCTTCTTCTCTCCCACCTCCAACTCCCTGCCCCTCCCCCAGGGCAAACCTGGGGCTGAGAAGCCAGAAGGTCAGGTCAGGCCATGAGGGCCAGTCAACGTCTCCTCCTAAGAGGACACCCGAAGGAGGCCTGGCCCCTGGCCTCTGCAGGGTTCTCAGCCCTGTTCCTTTCTCGAGCCCCCCTGTCTCCTCCAGAAGTTGTAGGGGTTGCCTCCCACATGAAGAGCTCTCTCAGCAACCCCCACTCTGTCTGGAAGGTGGGGTCTCCTGAGGAAGGGGAGCTCTAGGAGGTGGGGCCGGGAGGAGAGGCACTCCAGTTGGGAGAGAGCCACTTGTTTTTACTCAGTCATCTCTGACCTCTGTCTGTGGATTCCAAAGGGCTCCTGTCCCCAACTTGGGCACCCCATATTTTACCAGGGAGAGGTGGATTGGGCTGGGAGTGTGGCCTTTGTCCCTCAAGAGCAAGGGAGGGCAAAGGGAACCAGGTGGGTGTGAGAGAGGGGAGGGGGCAGGGACATCACCCCCAGTTCTATTCCCCAGGAGGCACCATGGCTTCTAGTTTAGGTTGACTTTGGGCACTGTGGAAAGAGAAGATTCCAGGGCCCTCCAGCTGTATGTGAAGGGGGTCGTCATGGTAGGAATGTGGCATGCAGCTGGCCTCTGGTGCAGGACAGCATGGGGAGAGGGACTGAGGTGCCTCTTTCATGGAAATCTGGGCAGTCTCTGGACCCTCTCAGTATAGATATCATTCTCAATAAGCACCCACAAATATCTGAATGAACGAATGTGCAGGTGAAGGGCTCAGGCTGGTTTAAGTGACCAGTTAAGGTCACACAAAGAATCATTAACACCTATTAAGTATCTGCACCAAGTGCAGCAAAGAGTCATCTAGAATGCCCCAACCGTATTCTTGGGCCTTGTGGAGGAGCCCCCAACATGGGGACTAAGAATGACGAGGAAATCGCATCCATTACCCTCATTTTACAGAGGAACCCAGGACTCAGAAAAGGGGTCTAACTGACCAGGGCCACAGGGTGAGGCAGGGCAGCTGACGATGTGAGCCTTTGGCTCTCAATCCAGTGCTCTTCTCCACCCACATCACGAATCTGAAGGGACATTTTCTAGGCCACTTGTCCCGTCCCAGCAGAGACTACACCGTTTCCAGGGTGTGGGCTGGAGTTTTGGGAGGAGGTGAGGGCTGCTAAGAGAGGCTTTCCCTGGAGAGAGAAGAGCAGAGGGGGTTGGAGAGGTTTCTTAACTCCCTCTCCCGCCCCAACACACATACACATACAAACACACAGCGGCAAGAATTTTATTTCCAAATGTCCCTTCTCTGGGGAGCTCGCTGTTTCCCTGGAGACGCCTGATGGAGATGCCCCTTCCTGCCAGCCTCCCTGGCAGCCACTAGGCGGCTGTGGCTCCCTCTTCTGCCTAGAAACGCCAGAGAGAGGGTCCCACGTGGTTTGTATTAATAGGAAATGCAGCCCAGGCCTACAGGCACTGAGGATGGAGCAGGCCAGGTCAGTGGGTAGACTGATGTTGCTGCTCACAGGGGTGCATTAATCAAGGGCCTAGATACATGTGCTGACCTGTCTCTGGTCACCAGAGGAAAAAAATCCTCCCTGACATCTTTTTTCCCAAACTTGGGAATGTTTTTGTGTTTTTACCTTTAATATGAAAGTAATGCATGACTGTTATAAAGACAATTCCAACAAAATCGAATGAACAAAATCCCCAGACTCAAATTTTTAATTTTTATTTATTTACTTTTTTGGTAAGGAAGATTGGCCCTGAGCTAACATCTGTTGTCAATCTTCCTTTTTTTCTTTCTCCCCAAAGCCCCAGTACACAGCTGTATATCATAGCTGTATGTCATTCTAGTTCTTCCATGTGGGATACCACCTCAGCATGGCTTGATGAGTGGTGTGTAGGTTGGTGCCCAGGATCCGAACAGGTGAACACTGGGTGCTGAAGCAGAGCATATGAACTTAACCACTATGCCACTGGGCCAGCCCCATCAGACTCAAATTTTAAGATGTCTTTTCCCATAGGAAAGCAATTAGCCTCTGGGTGAAGAGTCCAGGGCAAGAGTCTGCTGTGTTCAGGAAGCAGGGGGGAAGCATCATGACAATGTGGAATGTTCTAGAATCTGGGAGGTCCTCCTGAAGCAAATACCCTAGTATTGGAGAGGCTGACATGTCTGTCTGTCTGTTTTCTCCCCAGAAGATTAGCAGCTTCAGAGTGGAGTTCTTCCCACGCACTCTGTGTTATTTCCACATTCCCACCTGCTGGGTGTACCATGCTGCCCCACTGTGGTCACCCAGGAAATACAGGTTGGAAGAATAAATTAATAAACTCACAGATGAGGAAACAGACACAGAGATAGACACTGAGTTGCCAGGGCATGTTCACAAACATGATTGCCATGGGTCTGGAAAAACTGGCCTCAAATTCTCCAGCAGCTCCCTCTTTCCCAGGGCTAAGGAGAGCTAAAGGTTGGAGTTAGCCAAAAGGACTAAGCCTATATAAGTCTAGCCCTTGGACAGGACAAGGCAGAGGCACTAGAGGGAGACTGTCAAGGCTTGTAGGAATAGCCGCTCCCCCCCCCCCCCCCCCCCCACCGAGGAATAGGAGTGGTGGAGAGCCTGATGTGAATTTAGAAATTAAATCCATGCTGTGCCAATGAGACGGAGAGCAGTTTTGCCCTCTACCCTGACAAGGAAGCAACTCCAGCTGGAGAGTTCCAGGTCATCTTCCAGTAAAGAAGGGATTTAAGCATATGGAAGAGACTTACCTCCTTCAAAGAAAGAGGAGGGATCCACACAACACAGCAGCAGAGATGGAAGCCAGCCCCTCATCTCCCTTTCTCCTTCTTGCCAGAGAATTTAGGTAGGGTCCTGCCATCAACACATTATCGAATTTAGCCATTGACAACTGTCAGGAAGGTCTTAACCCCATTTTACAGATGAATAAACCAAGCCTAAGAAAGGTAAAATGACTTGCCCAGATCACAGACCAAATAGCAGAATAAGAAGACACTCTAATCTCAGGTCTGGCCCCTAGATACTCTTTCCACTGAGCATCACCTCAGCACTTGGTTTCCGGGAGCAGGGGAGGGGTGGGGGTGGCGGGGCATGATTTCGTGGCCAGACCACCCCATGCTAGATTTGGGGATAGGTTCTCTAACTCACAGAAGCCCCTGACCTTCCGTTGAGCTCAGATCCTTGCCCTGTCCTGTGATTTTGGACAGACCCTGTCTCTGCTTCACCTGAGAACTGTACTTAAGGCGCCCAGGAAAGCATGAGATAAGACACTTGCCACTCGGTCCAGACCCACGTGATCAGTGCTCCTCAAAGATGTCGCTTTTCCCATTTTGCCAAGGCTTATTCTTCTCCCTCAGTTCTCAGTCCATCACTGTGCTCCCTCCCCATCCCAAATGCTCCATATCCTTCTGGGGAAGGCGCAAAACCTTTGCTGAAGGCAGGCCCAGAGACCAGCGGCGATGGGGCCCAGTGAGGGCACCTTGGGCAGGAGCACCAAGCCAGACACCCCGCTCCTCCTTGGGGCCCTCCCCGCCCACCGGGGCCGGGGGGCGGTGCGGCAAAGGCCTGGCTAGCCCTCCCTCGTCACCCCGGCCGACTGCAGCAGGACACCGAGGGGCCAGCGCCCAAGGAGCGGCTGGGGGCGAGGGCCAGTAAGGGGCCCGCAGATGCCGCTCGGCCCCCCTTCCTTGGCCGGGGCCCCCACGGTGTCGGGGAGCAGGAGGAATCAATCAGGATAATGAAGCCACAGCCTGCCACGCACGGCGGGGGCACTGAGGAGCCGGGGCCGGTGCCAAGTCCGCCAGACGGTTCGGAGGAGCCGAGCCCGGCGCGGCCCGGCGGCGGAGACGGAGACGGCGGCGGCGGCGGCGGAAGCCCGAAGCCGGCGCGCGGAGGCCGGACGCAGCTCCGCGCAGATCCCTGGCAACCGGGCCTTGGCAACCGGGACGCCCGAGAGGAATCTTAAAGCTGCAGCGCCTTCTTTCCTCGCCGCTGCCGCCTCCTGGACCCCAGGAGAAATGGTAGCGCCCAGAAGGGTTAGTGGTGGGAGTCAGGCTCTGTGCCTCTCGAGACTTGGGGGTCCAACTCAGACCCTCACTCGTTTACTTATCAAAAATAGATGGAGCCTAGGCTAGATACTGGGCAGGGGAACGGGCAGTGATTAAAAAATGAACAAGGGCCTGCCAAGAGGAGTTCACAGTCTAGCGCGCAAGGCTGACCAGACTGGCTGAGGTGAGCAAAGCCCTGTGAAATCCAGGAAGAAGGGGCATCGACTGGAGAGCTGAGGAGCTGTTACAAAATATTTCTGCAGAACCTGCCTTGCTCCAGGCCGTGGGTTGGATGCTTCTTCCCTGGACTGTGTTATTCCCCCAACAGCTCTGTGAGATGGGTATTATTATTATCATCATTATTGTCATTATCGATTCTGTTTTAAAGATGAAGAATTAGTGGCCCAGAGAGGTGAAGGGACTTAGCCAAAATCTCGTTTTATGTTTTGGACAATCTAGGACTGGGTCACAGGACTTATGACTCAGGTCAGCTTTCAATATAGCATGATGTCTAGAAGGTTAATCTGAGTGAGGACTTCCCAATACAAATCGTGTAAGAAGTGAGAAGAAAAGGGTAGCTGAAAGAAGAGATGGCTACTTCTCCCTTCTGCTGCCCACTACCCTGATCCCGTCTCCCCTGTCCTCATGAGCAGGTCTGTATGTGGGCAGAGGGCTAGAAGAGGTGACCTCCAGAGGTCCCTCTGGTTCTGTGATTTGATATCTCCTGCCTGAAGTCCAGGCACTGTGCCACCCTCCTGGGCAGCAGTAGTTGGCAGGAGGATGCAAACTGGAGGAGATTCCAGGTTTCTGAAACAAGAGGTCAGGGGTGGTGGGGGAAGATTAGAGGGGTAGTCAGGGGGCTTTGGCAAAAGAAAGCCTGAGTCAATATCATTAAGAAGGCTGGACCTCATTTTCCCTTCCCTTGTCCACCTATCTTTCTGTTTCTGCACATCCATTCAGGTAAGAGATTTGTGCCAGGGCCTGGGGTAGGATCAGAGACTGTTGGTGAAGCAAAAATCATGCTGGCTTTGGAGCCAAGCTCATCTGGTTTCAAATCCTGGCTCTGTCACTTATCAGCTATGTGAACTTAGGCAGGTGACTCAATCCCCTTGAGACTCATTCAGTTTCCTCATTTGTAGGGTAGAGGCAATAATATCTACCTTTCAGTGTTATTGCAAGACTTAAATGCAGTGAGAAAAATGTATTTGGGTGTCTGGCACATGGTAAATGCTTAATAAATGGTAAATTTGAAGATGTCTTTACTTATTTTGGTAGTCTGATAACAGCTCCCAAAGAGATGTCCACATCCTAATCCCTGAAACCTGTAAATGTGACCTTATGTGGAAAAAGAGTCTTTGCAGATGGGATTAAGAATCTTGAGATGGGGAGATTATCCTGGCTCATCTGGGTGGGCTCTAAATGCCACCACACGTGTCCTTATAAGAGAGAGGCAGGGCCTGGCCCAGTGGCACAGCAGTTAAGTGCGCACGTTCTGCTTCGGCGGCCCGGGGTTCGCTGGTTTGGATCCCGGGTGTGGACATGGCACCGCTTGGCAGGCCATGCTGTGGTAGGCGTCCCACATATAAAGTAGAGGAAGATGGGCACGGATGTTAGCTCAGGGCCAGTCTTCCTCAGCAAAAAGAGGAGGATTGGCAGCAGATGTTAGCTCAGGGCTAATCTTCCTCCAAAAAAAAAAAAAAAAAGAAAGGCAGAGGGAGATTATACACACACAGAAGACTGGAAGGCGATGTGAAGACAGAGGCAGAAATGGGAGTGATGCGGCCACAAGCAAAGGAATGCCAGCAGCCACTAGAAGCTGAAAGAACAGATTCTCCCCTAGAGCCTCCCGAGCGAGCACAGTCCTGCCGACACCTGGATTCTGGCCCAGTGAAACTCATGTTGAACTACTGGCCCCCAGAAATGTGAGAGAATAAACTGTTGTTTTAAGCTGCCAAGGCTGTGGTAATTTGTTATGGCAGCCTTTGGAAACTAATAAATATACTTACATCAGAGATTCCATCTTGAGCAAAACCCAGAACCTGCCCTCTAGGAGTTCACAGTCTAGTGGGAAATGAGAGAAGTAAACAGCGCATAGGGATGCCCAGAAGGTGGAAGGGTAAGGTAGGTAAGGCTGTTCGAGTTGGAGTTAGCCAGGTGAGGGGCTAAAGCAGAAAGGGCATTCCAAGCAGAAGAAACAGTGTGGGTAAAGACAAGGAGTAGGAGAGGACAGCGCCTGCAGGGAACTGCCCACGTTTGGCATGGCAGGTGCATGGGGATATGGGGGTGGTATGACACAACTGCTGAGGTGGGCAGCAGGGGCAAAGAGCCAAGTAGCTTCCACCCCAGAATGGAATCAATCCCTTCACCCTGGGCTGGCATTGGGCTCCAGATCAGAGAACCCTAGACTGTCAGTACTGACAGTACTTAGAGACCATCCAGTCCAGTCCTGCCATTTCACACATAGAGAAATTGAGGCTCATAGAGAGTAAGGCCGTCCAGGAAATAAGCTAGAACCAGATGGCTGCACTCTGGCCTCCCTCTTGAGCCTGGGTGTCCCATATCTGAAGGCCTCAGAGACGCTGCCTGGTAGTCCCTCTGTAGCCCACTTCCAAAAAGCATAGGCCCTGTGGTCTCAAAACAAAGAGGGGGTCATTTGCATATCATTTGCATACCACTAATTAGATGAGAGAGGCAAATTCACTCAGCCCCTTCTCTTCATGTCCCCCATCGTATCTCACTCCCATCAAGTTCTTCCTCATCCATCTCTTGACCTCAGCAACTCCTCCCATAATTCCAGCCCAGGTCCCACACCTCAAGGCCCCTTACCTAGCCCCAGACCAACCCCTACTGTGTTAAGTGTTTGGTCCTGCTTGGAAAAAGTACCTAGTGGGTCTTTAGTATATCTAGTCTGGTGGAGGATCTTAGAGCAGATTACAGTGGAAAGGGTGGTGATGGGCTTTCCAGCTTGAGGTTTTCTCTGAGAATGGGGAGTGGTGAGCTCTGCCTCCCTGTAGCCCAGGAGCCATCTGAATGGTGCTATGGAGTGGAGGAGGAGGGTGCTCCTTAGGGATCTGGTGGGCAGGTGCCAGCTGCATGCCCCAGGCCTGCCCCAAGCCTCTTGGCTGGCAGCCACACCAGTCTGTGGAGAAGCTGGCTCCTTCCTTGAGGGAGGGGGAATCCTGGAGAAGGTCAGGGAGCATCCCTTGGCCTGGCAGCCTAACATGGGTAAGGTTGAGGTTACCATGCAAGTTACTGTGGATCCTCCAATGGGGACAGCACATCCAGATTCTTGGGGCTGTTATCAACCCAGCCCAGAAAATTGTGAGGCACTGTGCTAAACTAAGCATAGTGTTTCCTAGAGGGTAGGCACTTGAGAAGTGTTTCCTGATAATGGGGGGTCACCTATCTCCTGGAGACAGGTAAAGATGAAAGGGGGTCACAGAGAAGCACATATTCTGCCTCTCTCACCTCCTATTAGCCCCCTCTTTCCTCTGAACCAAGGCTATGCCAGGTGAGAGGTGAGATGAGGTGAGATGTCTCATCTCTCTCCCAGGTGAGATGTCTGAACCTGTCATCTGATAATCACCAGAGAAGGCACCACACTGTAGCCAAGACAGGTGCACAGGATGAGCGCAGGTGCCCTCCACCCCTATCCTGGCAGAGTTGCTGTCTGGCTCTGTCACTGCTACGGTTGACTCCAGGTAGCTGCCAGGAGCTGGGGAATGCTGGTGCATTAGGATTTATGGGAAAAACCTGGGGCACAGCTCAGGCTAGCAACTTGCAGAAACCAGCTTGTTCTGGTTAGGACAGTGGCCTGAATATAGGAGGAAAGACTGGCCTGCATATGTGAATAATTCCTCTCCATGCCTGGGTGATGTGCGAGCTGTGTGTATACGTGCTACAGGGGGCCTCAGCAAGCATCCTGACCTGCACACACAGCTGTGTGCACATATCCCATTGTGCACTAGTGTATGTTGCACATGAGTGTCTTCATGGAGTTCCATCTTCCCTCTTCTCTTCTCTGGGCCTTCTCTTCTTGTTTCCTGGTAAAATGGGAAGTGGAGTAGGAATGTCAGTTTCACCATCCCCAGCCCTGCTCCCTTGCGTAGAGGGTCTCTGCTTCCATTTGCCCGTGACAGCAAGCAGTGGATCCCTTCTTGGTCCTGAGTTGGGGGATCCCAGCTCTTTACTGGCCTAGATGACTCCATCTTGCACCAATTCCTCTACCCTGGTAGCTCCCTCTTCCCCCAACTTAGGCAGTGTCCCATGCCACTTCATCTAGTGTCCAAGTCAAGGGGAGAGATGGGAAGAAGAGGGGGGATGCTATGGGAGTGGGAGTAGGAAGGGTGGATCAGATACTGTTTGGCTTTGCCCAGGTCCCTCAGGAGCACTGCTGCTCATTTAAAATTCCGATTTAAAGCTGAGCGGCTCTTTAAATTTCCACATTAGCATGCCGCCCTGATGCCAGGCCAAGATGTTGGGATGGATTTGGCAGGAACGCCTCCAACAGCAGCAAGCAGCAGCATTTGCCAGCAATAAAACAACGCATGAATAAAAGAAGGCCGGCTTGGCAGCAGCAGCAGCCCAGGTAGCTGGGTAAACCCAGGAGGGGCCCTCGTATTCTGGGGCTCAGAGGCATGAAGGTCGGTGCAGGGGCATGTGCAAATGTAGGCCTCTGTGGCTGTCTTGGTCCTCACCCTCAATCTGTGCCTGCAGTGGAATCTGGGGTGAGGCCCCAGGCAGGAATGGGGTTTCTTCCCTGTGCCTGTCTCATTCCCCTCCTCCCAGGGTTATCTTCTTGGAGGGGACAGATGTTGCTTTTGATGAGGATACAAGGACTTGGCCCACAGCCTGAGCTGTCCTACTTCATTAGGGGCCCAGAGAACAGGTGGGGTCAGAGAGAACAACACTGCCTAGAGTGGCTTCCAGATCCATGACCCCAGGTGCCTGGGTGCTGAGGGGCACTGTCAGGATAAGGGGACTGGGTGAGAGGCCACAGTGAGGACTAGGTATTGGTGCTAAGCTGTGTGGGAGAGATGCTCCGGGCTGGGTGGTTGGCTAGAATGGGGAGTGGCCAAGGAGAGCAAGGGGCTGCTGGGCCTGGCGTAACTTTAACTTCCTCAGACTCAGGAATACTGATTGAGGTCAGATGGCAAGGGCAGCAAAGAGGTCAGATAAAGCCCTGGGCTGAAGGCTGGTAACCACCCAGAGGTCATTTTGTCTACTCCTTCCCAGGGTCTAGAGTGTGCAGCCTCAAGTCCTTTGGGGATCCTGTGTCCCTCTGCTCCGATCACCTGGCTGAGGCTCATCAGCAGCCTCCCAGACATTTCAAGAAACAAGCAGCTTGTCCTGCTCTTACCATCTATCCCTCCCACTTGGTCAAACCAGCCCCTTCCCTGAAGTCAAGGGGAAGGGGACAGAAGGAAACAGAAGGGTGGCAGCAGATGGTCTCTGCAGTCTCAGCTAAGGCAGAAAAGAGGAATTTTCTGCAGAGCACCCTTCTCCAATGGAACTCCTCCCCTCCAGCTCACGAGTGATTTCAGGCCCCAATATGGGGAGAAGTTGTTGAAACTTTGAATTCTTTCATTACCTGGAGAAGCCGGAGAGAAGATAGGCAGGGCCAGGCTCTGGCAGGGCAGGCCCCTTATCTTGGAACTTGGGCTAGTCCTGTCCTGATGGCTTTTCCAGGGAGAATGAGGTGGCCTGACCTCGTAGGTACCCTGTTCTCTGGTCCACACATTGGGGTTGAGTCAGTTCTTGGGTGAGGGAGTGGCTAAGAAACTGAGTTTAGCCCAGAGAGGTGTCCTTTTGTCATTTATTCATTCATTCAACAAATATTTACCAAACAGCCGCTTTATGCGAGGCACTGTGCTGGGCACTGGGAGCACACTGATGAACACGGTCAGATGTGGTCACTGTCCTTGTGCAACTTTCCATCTGGTGGGAGAAATAGAATCATTATTCAAATGACTGCACATATAAGTGTGAAATAACTGTGCTAAGTGCTCTGAAATAAGGATATATAGTACCATAAAAGTGTATAATTAGGGGACTTGGCTAAGTCTAAGAAGTTGAGGATGAGCTTGCAAAGGAGACAAAGAAAGAGCAGCTAGAGCGGTGGAAGAATTGGCAATGATATCATAGAATCAAAGGAGGAGGTGGTCAGCTGTGCTGAGAGATGCTAAGACTCATGAGACACCTATTCACCCTGACTTCTCACCTGCTAGTTGAGTACAGGTATGAAAAGGCTCTGGCATCATGCCTGGCTCACAGTTGGTGCTCTGTAAGGTTAGCTCCCTTTCCCCCCTCCCCAGGCTGAGCCTCCCTCCAGGGACCCCAGATTTCTGGAGCAAAGGAACTGCCTAGGCTCAGCCTCCTCTGTCAACTTAGGCCCCAAACCTTAGCCATCCAGTCCTCATTCAGGGACTCTGGGCCTCTCCTGCCTCTCCACATTAGTCCCTTCACATGGAGCCCTACCATTCCCTAACCTACTTCCTCCTTTGCATTGGTCTTCCATGAAGAGGGGTTGAAGTCTAGACTTGGAGAAGGATGCAATTCTGGCTCTGCTTCTGGGGCCAAGTCTGAGAAGGGAAGAGAGTTGGAATCCTCAGCAGTTCCCAAAGCTGCCTGGGGTGAATCTAAGTGTCTTAGGTAGGGAGAGGGAGTAGTGGGGAGATAGGGAGGGGGCTGCCCACCCAAGGCGGCGTAGAGCCCAGAGCCTTTTCCATCACAGACATCCCATCTGTCTCCTACAGAAGGCTCGGGTTGGAGGAGGTGCCGAGAAGCAGGGTATGGAGGGTGAAATCGTACAGTCTGTGAGCTAGCACGATGGCAGTGAAGGTGCTGACTGGGGAGAAGGGTAGCAGGTCAGGGTGGGGTGTCAGCAGGGAGAACTAGAGGTCAGAGGTTGGGACTGGAGGTGGGGAAGATTATAGGGACATTGCTACTCTCCCTAGACAGCTTTGTGCTTGATCAGGTCTGGAGTTTTCTAGTAGAGAGCTCAGAAGAACTCCCTCCCTGTGACTGAAAAACTTTGGAAGACACCCACACCTTGCTGGACACACACTGACACAGCCCCTCTTCCTGGATACCAACATCTAGATACTAGGAAACTGGGCATCCTCAGAGGGATGGGCCTCCCACATATAGAAATATGAGAGGGCTCTAGACTTGAAGTGGTCAGCAAGGAGGGGCAGGGCAGAGTATGGGGAATGGAAAATGCTAGCCCAGGAAGCAGCTCTGTTAGGTCTACTCCAGGTCCAGGAGAGCACCCTTGGGAATCCCTGTAGACATTCCCTCCCCACATTCCAAGTTCTAAATTTTTTCTCTCTACCTATACTTAAGAGAGTATGATTCCACAGCTTCCCTACCTACTCCGGTCTTTTCTCCCACTCTTCCCTGTTTGGAAGTTCTTCCTCAGGTGTAACTTTATTTCTTCAGGCTACAGCTTAATCCTCTAAAAGTCCTCTAAAACATGTGCCAAAGGAACCCAAGACAGGCCTTCAGTTATTAAATATAAATAGACAGAGGAGGGAAACTGAATATGGAGAGACAGATATTATATCTCAGTCCCTGCAAGTTATTAGGAAGAAGGCACTAGTGGTTGCTAAGCAACAGGTCTCCATAGAGGACAGATACTGTGTGGAAAAAGTCTCCTCTGACTGAATATTGGGGTGAGAGGGTAGGGAAGGTGGGGGTCAAAGGGCTATGGACTGACAAGCAGGGCTGCTGGGAATGGTTGGTTTGTCCTCCAAGACCATCCCTATGCCCCAGGCCTTGGTAAACTCCACCTTTATAGCCTTCAGGATTGGTAGAAAGAGGAAGGCCTCAGGCACGCCTCCCATCCTGCCAGGAGGCGGGAACCTGGTTTCCATAGCAACCCAGAAACAATCCTGGCCTTGTTTGCTTCTGGCTTCTCTGTAACCCCCTCAGGGAGCACTGATTGCCACAGATAGCTTTCTCTGACCCCCAACTTCTGATTTAAGGGGGAGGGCCCTAGAAATGTTAGGGGTAGGAGTGCTACAAAGCTAGTCTCATTTGGCCCTAAAGTGACCTATTAAGACTCTAAATGGGGAGTTACTTTTAGGGGAAAGGGCTTCCAGGTGTCCTCTGACCTCTGCACCTCTTATGGGGCTGCAAAAAGCTGGGCCAAAGGGTGGCATCAGATGCAAATTCTGGGCCCAGGCTTGCTTTCTAAAGGGCTACTACAGACTAGGGTTGGAGGTCAGGAAAAACGTAGAGGCAGGATCTTTTGTGCCCCTTGGCCACCCAGAACACCATCCTCCTTGACCCTAAGTCCACCGACGTCAAGACCCGAGAATGGAGATATAGAACATTAACGTATGTCAAGTATAAGTGAGTGGCACCGAGGGGCATAATCTGTTTTTCTAATATGACCACAAGCAGAGTGTTAGAAGAATTAGGCCGACAGCTGCTGGTTCCTCCCCCACTTCTACCCTCCCTCCTCGCTCTCCCTCTCCCTTCCTCTTCGGCGTTTGCACACACCAATTGCAGCCGAGCCCTGCTCGCGATTTCTCTTAATCTTCCTCCGCCATCCTGCGTTCTTTCCGCAGGCGGTTGCTGCGAAGCCGGCAGAGCCTCGCGTCACACCTTACTGCTCTCTGAGATTGCTCCACAGAGAGCTCAAGGAGATGGCAATTCGGCGCTGATGCCGGCTGGCAGCAGTTGGGAGAGGGGAAGGAGGAGAGTGAGGGAGGAGGGGAAGGGGTAAAAAGTTGGCACCGATACCAAGTTTTTCCCTAGAGAGACATGGGGGGGAGGGTGCGCGAGAAGAAGAAAGAAAATGACACAGAGAAAAAGAAACAAGGAATAAGAGGCAGAGTGAGACAGAGAGAGACAGAGAGAGAGAGAATTAAAGTTCTCTCAGATATCCACATCCACACGTTGGCATCCCTAGCCCACCGCACTCATGACCCTCTCAAGATCACACCATCTAGTTAGGTTCCCATCCACCCCTCTGCCTCACTCACACACTCACACACACACACACACACACACTCCCAGCCAACCTGGAAGTCAAAGCGGCCCAGGCATGTTGTGTGTATTCAAGCAAGTGTGTGTGTGTGTGTGTGTGTGTATGCCTGTATGTTGTCTCTGTTTTGGATCGCAGTAGAATGCAGTATGTAAATGAGATGGTTATTACCGCAATGTTCATCAAGCTGAGCCGAGAAGACATTAATAGCCTGATGAATATGCATGTGAATTTGTTAATTAAGTTAATTATTCTGCTGAAAATGCATTCGTCTTCCAAGGACATTTTCCCAATGATTTTTACATGCTCTAGCCATTAGTCATGCTATATTTTATCAGGGAAATGAGTTTGCTTAAGTTGTAAAAAAAAAAAAAAAAAAAGAGAGAGAGAAGAGAAATAGAGAAAGAAAGAGGAAAAAAAAAAACAGAGGAAAGAAGAAAACATATTGAAGTTGAGAATGGGAAGGCATCTGAGGCCGGCCTGAAGTTTGAGGCCCAGCTGGGCTTTTGAAGCCTGCCCTCGATTTTTATGGGTATCTCACTCTACAATTTTTTGCCCTTTTTTTGATGACAAACTTTTTTTTTCCAGTGCCAAATTTCCAACACATTAATTAATTGTTGTAGCCAATTAACTGTAGTTGTGCAAATGAGTTTAGCACTAATTACCATGCAGTGCCTGTAATCACATAAAAAACTTGCTGAGAGAGAGAGTAGAAGAGAAAGGAGGAATGGGAAGGGAGTGGTGGCAGAAGAGGAGGGGACCTAGACTAGAGGGGCAGTCAAGGAAAGGGAGTAAGTGGGGGGTCCTGAGATTTCCTGGTTAGGAACCATCTTGGCTCCAAGGGAAGGTAGCTTTCTTCTAGCCACACTTAGGACCTCTGGCAGTCAGGAAATCTCAGTAGGCATAAGAGCTGGTAAAGAGTGGTTTCTCTTTGTCTAAGAATTTCCAACAAAAAGACATTCAGAATGGATATCTCTGGTTGTTTCAACAATGCAATGTAGTCCCTATAAATTGTGAAGGCCTCGGTATTTATTCTCCATGACTGGAATTACTGGGTAAGCATGGTGCGTCCCACTGGGAGAAGATATGCCATTTCTGATGAGCCAAAAGAGATGGAGAAGAGTGATACATGCTCTTGGCCTGGTTCTAAAGCTGTAAGTAGATGGGGAAAATTGTTATGAGTCCACAGCCACTGGAATAGGCCAAGGGAGCAATGGTAACATCAACTATAAAGGAGCTGGTTCCAGCAGGAGGTGGGAGGAGGCAGCCTTTGACCAGACACAGCTCCCAGGAGAGGAGCCAAACCTTCTCTCTTGCAAGTTGGCATCTCTACCATCCATCATGTCTGAGCCAACTCTAGGTTTCCACCTGTCAGCTTCAACCAGTGCCCAGAGGCTGAGGGACAGACCAAACAATTTCTCCAGCTCCTTCTGACTTAGCTGTCCATGACTTCAGTTGGAGGGAAAGTGCAGTGGTAGTCAGCAGTAAGTGTTGGTCTAGCATTTTTGCTTCTACTCTGCTTGCCCCTTGTACCATGTTCCTGACACTGAGCCTGCCCAAGGTTTATGTGTGTGTGTTAATGACCTGTAGTCCCCCTTGCCTCCCCAAAAAAGTGCTACTATCTCCCTTTTCCATCCAGAATAGAGAGCTCACTTGTTGTTATGGGCCTCAATTTCTTCAGACCTCATTAGAGACACATTCAACTTCACATTTTCAAGGACAGCCTTGACTACTCATTCTCTGATAGACACCTAAAGGCTAGCTCCTCCCTTTCTCATTCCAGGTCCCAGGTCTGTGGGCAGATTGCTCATGGGCTCCATCCACTTTAGCCTTGTTCTTCCCTGGCAAGGGGGAAACAATTTCAAAGGCTCATACCATGTTGCCCCCTGTTCCATGACACTGTTTATCTTCTAACCTATGAACCAAAGTTAGCTGTGAGGACCTCAATTGACCCAGGCTGCTCCAGTATTCTTCCTGCCCCAACATCTCTCTTCTGGTTCCACCCACACCCTCTTCCCAGCAACCTTAAGCAAGGTCTGAGAAGGCCTGGTTTAGTGGAAGAGCCCTATTATCCTGGGTTCCAGGCTCTTTGCCATTTAACAGCATGTAATTGCGAGAAAATCATTTACTGTGAGCCTCAATTTTCCTCATCTATAAAGTGGATATAATCATAGTGCCATGCTTGAAGAGTTAATAAGCTTAATAATTGTGAATATGAAACACACAACACACCACATAAAATGAGCTACTTCATTAATTTCTAGTGAATACAAAGGGAGAGTACAGTGTCCTTTAACAGGTGAATGGTTAAACAAACTGTGGTACATTCATACCATGGCATAAATAAAAAGACTGAACCATTGATACATACAAAAACTTGGATGAATCTTCAGGGAATTATGCTGAAAAGAAGCCAAGCCTAAAAAGTTACATAGTATATGACTTCATTTTTGAAACAACAGAATTTTAGAAGTGGAGGATAGATTAGTGGTTCTCAAGGGTTAAGGAGGGGTGAGATGGGCATGATTATAAAAGGGCAACATGAGGAATCTTTGTGGTGTTAAAACTGTTCAGGTTTTTTTTCCTGCTTTTTCTCCTCAAATCCCCCCAGTACATAGTGGTATATTTTAGTTGTGGGTCCTTCTACTTGTGGCATGTGGGGCACCACCTCAGTGTGGCCTAATGAGACGTGCCACGTCCATGGCCAGGATCCAAACTGGTGAAACCCGGGGCCGCCAAAGTGGAGCATGTGAACTTAACCACTCGGCCACGGGGCCAGCCCCTGTTCAATTATCTTGACTGTAGTGGTAGATATACGAATTTACACAGATAATAAAACTGCATAGAACTTAATACACACACAAGAACAAGTAAAACTGGAAATCTGAATAAGACTGGTGGATTGTATCAACGTCAATGTTTTGGTTGTGATATTATACTATAGTTTTGTAAAATGTTACCATTGGGTGAAAGTAGATAAAATGTACATGGAATCTCTCTGTATTATTTCTTACAACTGCATGTGAATCTACAATTACTTCAATTAAAAAAAAGCTATGATAGATTATTAATGTCTCTGTTGGGTATAGGAGAGAGAAGGGGCTGCCCTTGTGTTTCCATTGCAGAATTCCAAAGAGGAAGATTAAAAAATATTATTCTCATTAGGGTTCATCAATAAAATGATCATAACTATAGAGAGGGGAGGATATCTGTATCTGTTGACCCAATAATTCCACTTCTTAGAATTTACTATAAAAAATGCATGAAGTTTTATATCTTAAGATGTTCATTGTGATATTATTTCAGTAAAAATATCTAAATGATTAAAAATAGGAGATGAGCGTTATAAATCACAGCATATCTAGGTGACGAAACACTTTACAGACTTTAAACATACTTAAAAAAAATACACCTAGCACAATGCCTGGCACATATTAGACACTCAATAAATGATAGTTCGCTTCACTTTACTGTCATGTTCTGGGTATCAAAAGAGCAAATGTAGGTAAATGTACTTGACAAACTGTAAAGTGCCTGGCAAATGCAAGGTGTTGCTATCCTAATGGCTGTCTCTCCCCAGCTCCATCTTAGATGAAGCTGTACTTCCAGGTAGAAGAACACTGCCTAAGGTGCTCCTGGCTTGAGAGGCATGGGAATGACGGAACTGACTTCTTGGGGAGTCTGAGTCAAGAGATTGGGGCTACTTCCTTTCCAGGAGACTGGCACCCCCCCCCCCCCACATCATGAAGAAAAGTATGGACATTCTCCCCAGTATATGCACATAAACACATTTGGCCTACAATTTCAGGGGACTCATGGAGTCTTTGAAGCAATTTCAGCCCTGCTGACTGCATAAAAGTAATAGACTATTGCATCAATGGTTGACTAAGCACCCACTGAGTATGAGGCACTGTCCTAGGTGCTCTATGCACATTATTTCACTAAATTCTCTCTACAACCTTAAGAGATTGTTTATCTGCATTTCACAGACAAGGAAATTAGGGCTCAAAAAGGTTAAGTGACTTACCAAGGTAGCACAGCTGATAAATGGCAGTGCTGGGACTAGAACCCAAGGCTGTCTGCTTCCAAAACTTGCGATCTAACCACCACACATACATTTAGAAGGGCTGAGGAGGGGTGCACTGTGTGGAAACTGCACAGGGACCTACATCTGGAGGAGCCCCAGAAAAGTAACCCTGTTTTTCCAGTGCCCCTTAGGTAGACTTAAACACATCCCAGGCAGAAGAAAAATCTCTGATGAGAAGTAGGCCCATTCTGAAGTCTTACAGCCCATGAGTAAGTTTTTCCATATGTCTAAGCTCTATCCTTTCTGGTAAAATCTGATCCCTTTTCCTCTTGTTTCCAGTGGGGATGGTGAATATATGATATGGTTCCTCTCCATGAAAAGTCCTACGTCAGGAGGGGAGAGAGGAGCTTCCCCAGTTCTGTTGAGACACTGACTAGGATGCCTCAGTCCCCTTGGTCTCTTGGATCTGCCCTAAGGTATCAAACCAAAAGATGAGCAGGAGAAAATGGACCAGAAGAAAAGCAGAAAGGAGTAGCCTAACCAGACCAAGAAGACCAGCTTAAAGGATGGCCTGAGTGTCTCTCAGGACCTGTTTTGGGATCAGGGTGAATTTGAGTTTTTCCCACTAGGCTCAGCAGCCAGGTTCATGTTTGACATCTACCTGTGGAGATCTAGCTATGGAGATCTGGCCAGCATCCCTCATGCCACAGCCTCTTGTTTGTCTCAATATGACATCTCTATAGAAAGGAGGGGGCTGGGGGTTCTGCCCCTCTGTATTTACTCCTCTTGTTTCAATACTACCTTGATGTACTTGCCCAGGACCAAGCAGCCCAAATAGGGGACTCAGAGGTGCCCAGGGAAGAGAATTATGTTGTGAGGAGGATGCTGGGATCCCAAGGCTAGGTCCAAAGTTCTTTTCTCTCAACAGGAGACCCAGGAGGGCAACTGGGACCTGAGTCTGGACACACAGATTGGGGAGGGGAGATGTCTTCTCCCTCCTTCCCTCCCTGCTCCACACTATTCTACCCTGCTGGGGCTACCACTGCTTACTTTGGCTTCCCTCACCCCACCTATCCTATGGACAGGAGAGGGTTAAAGGCATGGTATGGGCAAGCTATAAATTTCCCATCAGTGTGGGGAGAGTAGGCCTGTTGGCAGGGAGGGGGTTGGGCTGGGGGGAGGGGGAGCTGGGAAAAAGCCAGGAGGTTGTCTCTAGGTAACAATAAACACTGCAAGCAAGGAGCAGCTGTTACACTTACTCTCTCTGCATCACAATGCTGAAATAACACTAATAAACCAGTGTGCCCAATGCACAGGCATACACGCATTTAGGGCTGGGCCCCAATGCACCCCCTAGGGCTGCCCTCTGCTTCAGGTCAGGGTCCTTGGTGCTGGTGGACATACTAGTCTTGGCCTGGCGGTACTTGTGGGGAGGAGGAGGACTGATGAGTCAGAGTGGCATTCTCAGAGTCAGAGGGTTGGGAGAGGCTGGGGATTCTAGGTTCAGATCCTGATGGCATCACTGGTGGAGAGTTCAAATGGGGTAACTCTTGGCTAGGAATTGGAAGCAAAGGAGGAGAATGAGAGATACAAAAGTGTAGGGAACAGACAACTACTTACCATGTCTTCTCAGATTGGAGGGGATAAGGTGCCCAGGAGTGGAGTTGGCTGAAGGGAGGTAGAAAAAAAGAGGGGCCAAGGAGGTTTGAGAAAGAGGAGGAGCATATGGTATTGAGGAGTGATTCTTCTCTCTCTCCTGGGGCTGAACTCCCCACATCTGCCTACACCCCACCTGGTGCACCCAGGCTCCCCCTCATAGCACCACTTTTATACGAGAGCCAGGTGATGTGTTGGTTCAGTTCAGGACTGAGCTCTATTACGGGTGTTCCAGCAAGGTCCTTTGGGCTCCTAATGCTGCAAGGGAGAGCTGGGGGAGTGCAGCTGGTCCCATCTCTCTACATGAAGAGCAGTTTGTCTGTCCCTTTCTCCAACCAAAACTGTCTGTGGATCTCCAGGAGCAGAGAGACCCTCACACCAGCTGGAGAGCAGAGCCACAAGCAATGAAAAGAATAGAAATAGGCAATTGAAAACTCAGGCTATCAGAGAACCCCCTTCCTCTTAGTAAATCCTTCTCTGACGTTACAGGAAGGGTATTTATTATTATGTATCCAGATACATTGGTATCCAAGATCCCTGTTTCCTTTTGCTGAAACAACGAGGCCCCTGGGACTGTGGTTGGAGGCATGAATGGTTCTCTTGGTCCACCTTCTGGTCCCTTTCTGCTGGTGTGATCTCAAACACAGTATCCTATCATCCCCCTAATTCAGAAAGGATGGAGAAGATGCACATTGCCAACCTGACCTGTAAGGGAAGAGGAAATTAGCACCTTTGGAGATCTACGGTGTCTGTTTCCAAGGAAGCGAGTACTGAGGTTACCAAGTGGTAACCTTTTCAGGTTCTTGTCTTGTAACAATGCTTTTTTGAAAAAAAAATTCCTAAGTCACGTGGTATCAGCTGGGTACCTAGAGCTCTGGACAAGTAGTGAGGGCAGGGAGGAGTAGCTGTGTCTGCCTAGAAAACTCCTGGGAAGGTGCCCAGCAGTGCTGAGCCACCCCAGCACATGTGCATGCCCAGAACTCTCTGTGCAGCCAATGGATACAGTAAGGCAAGAATAACTGGCCTCTCCTATTCTTTCCTTACTGGGAATCCTCTCACTGGGAATGCTCAGCTTCTCCTGTTCTCTTCTCTCCCATTTCCTTCCCTTCTTTCTAGGGTCTTTTCTTGCCCCACAATCTAGATGAGAGACCTTCATCCACAGAGCTGAGAGTCAGGGAGAAATGGGGTAAAAGAGAGCTCTTACAGGCCTGGACCTCTTTCCTTTCTGTTGCTTTCATGAGCCGCCCCCATTGCTATGAGTCACCAGAATCTTGAGCTCAGCTGAGCTGCCAGCAGCCTTCTTCCTCCCGCCTCCTCCAGCCAAGCAGATATGCACCCAAAGGGCCCTGGAGCCCACTGTCTTCCTACTTGCAGGGCCAGAGCTCCCTCCTTCATCTCTAGGAATCTGCAACATGAAAACATTGAGATGAGTGAGCAAAGGAGTGCAAGAGACCCCAGCACGTGCTCTGTCCTGGAGCAGAAAGCCGGCTGCCTGCACGGCAGAGCAGGATCGCCAGCCAGGAGAGCTGGCACACTTGGGCACACAGCCTTGTCAGCATGTGAGAGGGGGCGTGGGAGAGAACTGGGTAAAGAGGCTGTTTCAGGAGCAGGCATCTCCTCCTGGCTCCCTCTCTGGTCAATGTTTCTTCTCCTTAGCCTCTCTCCTGGATGGACATCATGGCACTGCCACCTCTGAGATGTTTTCTTCCCCTCCTTCATGGCTTAGGGAGCTAGATAGGGCACGTGCATAACAACTTCCAAGGTGTTAAAACAGGAAGTTCAGACATACAGATCTCTCACCAGCCAGTGGGACACACTGAGAGAGAAAGAGGAAGGGATCCCATAAGAGTAAAAGCTAAACCCTGGGCCAATGCTGAGCTCCTCAACAATTCCTTTTTTTCCAGAGTGCAGGATATTCTGGGGACTGCTACCTCTGCCTTCCACTTACTTCAAGTCTATCCCTCTTTCCCTGCAAAGGCTCAAGGTTTCTTCTGGACTCCAGAGCAAGCTCTAGGCTCTGACTCCAGGTCTGTAGATCTGACACTTTTAGAGTGTGCCACATACCACTAGAGTGTAAGGCAGGGCTGGTGGGGATTGGAGGAAGGGAGGCCCTGTTCCCTAGAGAAACATCCAGAATCTAGATTGAATCCTTTAAGGGCCTTTTTGCCCTTCCAGTATGCCTCCAATGTTGGACTAGGAGGAGACAAAGGGTGTGAAAGAGGGCCTACAGAAAGCCTGACACCCCCTCCCCTTCTTCTTCACTGCATGCTCTTCTCTGCTGCTCTGTATTTCAGAGGAGAAACAGCAGCTCTGTAAATAGGAGCCATCTAATAAATCCCCCAAACAATACTTAATATGAATGGCCTGCTCTATGTTAGGCAGCCAGACACACAGGTGGGACTTCAGGCCTCAGTTCCCAAATTTTCCCTGTCTTCTCCCCACTTTCAGGCTTCTCTTGATCTCCCTTGACAAGAGAATTTTCCTTTTCAACTCCCTGGCACAGCTCTCTTCTGCTACCCCTCCCCCTGCAGGCCCTTGGAAACAGGGTGGGGAGCTAGATGAATTCTTTCCAGACTGTCTTGGTGAAATGAGAAGGGGCCCTTCTCATTTTTTTGGCAGTAAAGAAGACAGAGAATCAGACAGCCAAGGAGATGACCTTGAGGGTCTAAGGAGAAGGCAGGTTGAGGCTGGGAGGCACTAAAAGAGGCATATCCTACTCT
Source organism: Equus asinus (assembly GCF_041296235.1). Classification (NCBI taxonomy): domain Eukaryota; kingdom Metazoa; phylum Chordata; class Mammalia; order Perissodactyla; family Equidae; genus Equus; species Equus asinus. The sequence continues at coordinate 39,405,756 of NC_091802.1, read as the reverse complement.
TCCATAGGGCCTCTGGGCGTATAAAACAGGGGTACTAACGGCTGGCCCTGTTGCCTAGTGGTTAAATTCGGCGCACTCCTCTTCAGCAGCCTGGGTTCGGTTCCCTGGCGTGGACCTACACCACTCATTTGTCAGTGGCCATGCTATGGCAGCGACCCACATACAAAATAGATGAAGACTAGCACAGATGTTAGTTCAGGGTGAATCTTCCTCAGCAAACAAACAAACAAAAAAACAAATGGGGTGCTAAGACAGAAGAGCAGACAACTCTGGGAGAAGGAGAAAGGTGTTGGGGCTTGAAGAGCATGACAAAGTTTCTACCCACACTGCTTTCCAAGCTCTGTGCCCATCCTTGCCCTGATCCCAACTTACTCTCATGAAATACAGAAAAAAAAAAATGTTAAATTTTTTGAGGAAGGAAGAAGATGCCAGGAAACACCACCTTGGGTAACCTGGTGAGAAAGCCCCTCTTCTCCTTTATTCTTACGCTCCTTAAACCAGTGTCTGAACAGTGAAGGAAACAGGGAGGTGGAGATAGGGACAGCTGGTAACATGCCCTTCTCTCTAGTGTGCACTAACACCACACAGAGCCAGATGGGGCCTGACTAGAGTTCTGGGGCCATGGCACCACAGGAATACAGGGGCATTTCTGACTCAGCATTCAGAGCCTTGAGTTTCATTGTATCTCTGTTCTCAGCTTAGACATAGGACAAGAAGTAAAAGACCACTCTTTGCTACATTTTTTGGCATAATTTCTCTAGCAGCTTATATTGCAACAGGGAAACTTGTAATAAGATCTCAAAAAAAGCTTAATATTTAGTCATCATTGGGGGATTTATTTCTTAGTTAAGGAACCAGGGTAGTTGGTGCATGTCCTTCCCTGTGGACCTTACAGAATATGGTAGAATCCCATGGGAGTTGGGGGGCTGTGGGGGATCTATCTGCTTGGAAGCAAGGGAATAAATGAGATGACCCCTGGAACAGGCTGTATGAGGGCAATGCCCCCCCAGTAAGCACCTGCCTGACTCCCCTGAGTTGCTTCCAAGACTCGGGGACCAGAGACACAAGAGAGAGTAACATCCCACCAACCCTCTTCCCTTAACTTTCCTCTCCAAATCCTACCTACCTACCTTTCCCTGTGTTCCCAGGAACTCTTCAAATCCAGAAACACAAAGCAACTCCAGGACAGGATTCAACTGTTTTCCTTTCTCTAGGTCTCCATTTCCACATCTGTAAAATGAAGCGTTCAGCAAGAGGAGCTCCAAGCTCTCTTCCTTGCAACAGTAAGGTTCTATGATTCATACCTGAAAGGCACCAGGCCTCATTTGCATGCCGTTCTGCATGTAATCGCAACGGCACTTATTTTATGTCTAAACATACAGAAATATCTCTGGACTCTGCCCTTCTCTTCCCTCTTCCACAGTCTCTGGTTCTACGGTCCCTAGCTCTTGTCCTCTCTCTTCAAGAACCTCAATGCTCTGTCTCCAACTTCCATTCACATCTTTACAGGACTCACTGAGATAAGCCCAACTGGACAAAACCCTAGGAGCAAGAAAACAGCCTTACCTAATATTCTGGCTGCAATTTTGGGCCCTAGACCAGAGTCAATCGGTACAGTTCCATCCTTTTTGAAGGTCCTAGCAGTTCGGGGGAAATCCTGGCACCTCTCTCCAGTGCTTCCCCTCCTCCTCCACCTCGCTATTCTCCATGCCAGAACGCAAAGTGGCCAGTGATTGATGGGCCTGGGTTCCCGGTAACCGCACCCAGTGGCCCAATCCTCCTCCCTTACCCAATCCCTCCCCTGTCCCTATTCAGAGATCAGATTGTCTCATGTTGGTCCCTGAGGTCCCATTAATTAAAAATACATCCAATTAAATGGCAGGTGAAAACGTGCTATTGGAGCTCTCCACCCCCCTGCCCCAGCTTGGTCTCCCCACTCCCCCCACCCCCCGCACTTTTAAGGCTCAGCTGTGCTTTGAGCTGAGAAAAAAAAGAGAAGAAGAAAGAGGGAGAGAGAAGAGTAAGACATAGGGGTAGGGATATGAAGGGGGGCACTATTTGAATCTCTGCCAGGGTAGCATGTGCCAGCCTGGGAGGGTGGCACTGTGCCCTGGTGTCTAATTTCTGGAGGTGTGAGTAGGTTCAGTCAGCTGGGTACCCACCTCCATTTCCCTTAAAGGAGCAGAGGGAAATCAGAGGGTGTGGCTAGCTGTGCTGCCCTCATTCTGGGCTTGGTGTGTGAAAGGCAGAAATGTAAATGGTAGAGAGCCCTTAGGAGAGAGTGTGATGTTCAGGGGTTGGGAGAAGCTGAGGCTTCCATTCTTGGTATACCCCTGCTCTTCCCCAAACTGCAAAAAAGATAAAGAAGGGCCGGCTGGGACCCAGGTGGCAGGGCATGGCAATGCTCCCAAGCCAGACTGTGCCTACCCCTGCCCACAGGAAAGCTAAGAAAAGAACGGAAGGAGAAAGGAAGGAAGGAACCATAATTTGGATGGGAACAGATGGGTCAGATAGGATAAAATATACAAGGATAGATGTTTGTGTAGACACTACATCCCCCAGCACCTTATAGGTAAGAGGGTCTGGAAGGACCTGTCCTGTTTCCCCTTACTCTAGGCAAAAAGCAGCAGCAGTAGTGTGAAGTCACCTCAACCTGGATACCTGGCAGGCTGTGAGTAGGGCATCTCCCTTGATGGGCGCTGATCACACTCATTCTCCTCCACACTTGTGGTGTCCCCAGCATTTTGTCAGGTAAGGCATCTGCCCCACCTCCCTCTGCCCCTTGTGAAGCCCTCTGGCCCCAAGCAATGCAAAGCTAATGGGCACGAGAGCTGTTGGGAGAGGAGCTAGGAAAGAAGAGATGACCAAGGGTGCTCTCAGAACCTAGGTGAGAGGGGGGGATTGCTAACCCAGGGCCCCCACCTGGTCTCCTTGGCAGCCTCAATACCTCCTCACTTCACTTTAACGCTAATTGGAGATTTTAATCTGCACTGCTGCTCTGCTCAGGGTGCTAGGGGGGAGCGCCAGCTGTGCAGTAATTCCAGCAGCACCGACTGTTTAATCAAGCTGTCCTCCTGGGGAGGGGCCCTCGGGCATGGGGGTAGGAGGGAGGAGGAGAACCTCTGTTATCTCCCTTAGCCTGTTCAACGTGCAAAGGTTTCTTGAAGACTGAGGATCAGTTGTGGGATACCTCATCTCCCTAAGGACCCCATGGCCACTTGGACCTCTGGCAGAGCCATTACACAGTATGAGGTCAGAATGAGGCTCATGGGCCAAAGAGCCTCACTCCCCATCCTGCTTTCTGACATCTTTTTTTGGCTCAGAGTCCTGGGGTGTCCTCCAGCCACTCAGGCTGCAAACATCCACTAGACCATCTGGAGCTCTGCAGGTTTGTGCAAGGGAGGTGATGGGGGCATAGAAGGCTGAACTTTCCCACTCTCAGTCTTCTCAGACCTCTCCCCAACACTATCTCACTAATGAAGATACTTTTAAGAGAAGTAAGAGATTTCTGAGATTTGTAAATTGTAAGAGACTTTTTTCTCTGAAAAGCACAGGTACCCCCACCCTCTGAACTGGAAAGTGACTGTCTTGAAAGCAGGGGGAGAGTGGGGTGGACAGCTGGAGCCTCCTACATCTTGAGGGAAAGAAGCACCTGTGCAAGGCGTTCAGTGTCTAGAGTTAGGGGGCTTCTCAAGTTCAGCTGGGAACATACTGACTTGTCAGGCCACTAGGGCAGAGTCTTCAGAGTCTCAGGCCATTTTTAAGAAAGAACAAGTGGTGCTAACTATTATTCTGGCTTCTGAGGCCCCAGCTCTCAGGCTCTCTCAAAGTGTTTCTGACCCCTGTCTTAGGGAAAAGGTGCCCTGGTTGCCCAAACTCTGTCCGCTAAGGGGCAGGAGTTTAAATTGGTCAGCAGCACCCTCGTGTGGCAGAAACCAAGACTGCAGCTGGCCAAGTGGGCCAGCTTCCTTGAGGAATCAGAAATCCAGGTTGACAGACAGGTGGGCAGGGTTATAAATGTTGGTGCTTTCTGTGCCATCAAGGTACCCCATGCATACTTACTGCTCAACTACTTCCAGGAACATTTCTGTTTTCTAACACCTGCCCAGCCCTCCATCCACCCCATCCTAACTCCAACTCAAGGTATGTGCCTACCAGGGGAAGGAAGCACCTTACCCAGAGCTGGCACTTATTTAGGCCTGCTGCTTGTGCTGTCTGGATTGCATGGGTGAAATGCACTGTTGAGAGAGGAGGCCTAACATCAGAAGGGTAAGCTGATGTTACCTCCAATGGCAGGAGAGGCTCTGGCACCCCAGCTAACTCTCTATAGGTGCCAAACAAGAGCTTCTATCTGAGCTCGAGACAGAGTACCACCTTGTGGTGGGTTCTGCCCTATGGCAATCCATTCTCCACTTCCTGGGGGGTCTGGGAATGAACAGGGACAGATTCTCAGAGCCTGACATCCTTGTCCTTGGGAATGGACAGCAGATAAAACACCTTTCCCTCAAAAGATCCAGGTACTCCCCAAGGATTCCAGGCCATTGGACAGAATGCATGTCTGGGACTTTAGACTTCTAGCCCCAAGAGAAGGGCTGCCTGTCATTAGACCCTTTCCCCAGTCAAATACTATCTTTTTACTGGTTCCTTCTTCCCACACCCACTAAATGGGGGAAATAGTTCTGAACTATAGAGAGGGGATGGAGATTTAACATAAGGGAGGTCTTGCTAAAGATTAGAGCTGGAAGTCACCAAGGCAGAGAGCTGAGTCACCATGGCCTTCCCCTTGTTGGAGATATTTACCAAAGAAAGAAATACTCCCAGAGAGAAATATGACCCTCTTTGGGGTTGGTGGGGAGGGAGAGGAGCATACTACCTGGCAACAAGAAGAGTAGGGCTGGGCAATAGAGGCTGGTAACCTGCCTGATTCTGGGCATTGAGGATGGAGAGAAGCAGGCTTGTAGGCCTCTATTTCTGGTGTCTCGCACAGTGTTTGTACAGATAGGATCTCCCATCAAACCTGGAAAGGAAGCGGAATAGCTGATGAGAGGTAGTAAGAAGGGATAGCACTGCCCTACCCTGACTCAGAAGAAAAGGAGAGAAAACAGCTTCTTGGGGAAGAAGAAGGCAGGGCTGTGTGTGTGTATGAGGTGGTGGGTAAGTGGGGCACCTGCTGTAGAGGAGAGGCTGAGAGTAACTGATATCAGCATCCCACTGGGGAGGACTGTCCATTAGCACAGCTGGCCAAGAGGAAAGAACAAGAATGAAATGACCACCAATGCAAATAAAGGGGGTTACCCACTCTATCCAGGAGGGAGAAATTGTTAATGAGAAGGTAGAACACCATAATGGGTCAAACAAAAAGATAAGAAAACTCCTCTGAAGATCTTTGGGAATAAGAAACTTCCCTGAGACTCTGTGTGCATGTGCATGTGCGTGTGTGTGTGTGTGTGTGTTTATCCTTACAGAAGCAAGCTAGAGGTCTCTGATTAGCCTTAGGTCCATACCTGGCTTTAGAGTCTGTGAAAGAGTGAACTTGTCAGGGCTCCGGATGCCAGGTGGCTGATGGACATCAAATTCCTCAGAGGCCATCCCTCCTGCTGCTGCTGCCACCTGTAAAGGAAAATGACAGGTTACACTATACATGAGACAAGGGACCAGACACCAGAGGATTTTTGGTCTTTGACCCAGGGAGCATGGCCTTGATAGATAACAGTGATAGTGATGGTCACCACTCTTCTAATTCCCTCAAACCTGAATTCATGAAGCTCAGAAGGGTTCAGAGGAAGCTTAGGTACGCTCCCAGAGAGAGTTATAACTGTTCTAAGACTCCTACCTCCAGGCAACCAGCTCCCAGTCTGATAAAATAAAAACCATATTTCCAATACTTAAGAGATAAGTTAGGAATTCAACAAAAATAGAAGCTCTGAAACCCAAAATTATAAAGGGTAATGAAGGTTCAAGGTTAATGCAAAGTTAATGCAAGGTGACTCAGAGGAGGCCATCTAGTTTTAGATTAGATCACCAGCTTGAATTCGAGGCTCGCTTGTCCAAAACAGCTTCTTCAAGAAGGGCTTGAGGAAAAAAAAGAAGTGCCTATGAGACAGAAAGCAGGTTTGAGGGGCAGAAGACGATACAATTTGGGAAAGTAAGTCTATCACACATTCCCTAGGTAGAGATGAATTTGTGTGGGGACCAACTCCACATTTCCCCTACGCTATCAATTAGAGTGTGATGGAGAAAATGTAAAGGATATGCATTGAGATCTATTTCTTTGTCATCAGCAGACAATGCTCATTTTTCAGATTCCCTGCCCCTCTAACCCAGACCGATAACTTTTCCTCTAAGCTGCCCAGTGGTGCCTTCTCCCTCCAAGATTCTGCTTCCAGTTTACGGACTCTTCAGCATTCCTCTCTCTGCTCATTGGCTCTCAGACTCATATGTGTAGAAAATAAGCATTGGAAGTATTGGAACTGTAGATACATCTGAGAAAGGTCCAAAGAAGGGAAGGGAGTCTCAGCACCAGAGTAAGATGACTTCAGAACCTGCTGTGCATGTCAGCTCACTGAGCACACTACTTAGGGCTTAGGTCCCTGTGGAACACCACACCACCTTCCTTTTGCCTCATCAAGAGAAAACCGACAACTCAAAATGAAAAAAACAGGAATAGGAGTAGAGGGTTCCCCCACCCCAATTTCCTGTAATCTCAGAAAATATCTCATTTTACTCAGAGTTCTGTACTCCTTTCTCTAATTAAGAGACTCCTCTCAGTTTCCCAGCAGGTGAGATGTGTTTTCTTTCTCCCTTCCTTCTAATTTTGCTTCAGTATAGCTGCATTGTAAAGCAAAGGAGCCTGAGTTGAGATTTAGGGTAAATTCCTCACATTTTCTCTAGGATTTTTTTCTGCTATCCAACCCCCAGAGGTGGTGTCAAAGTGCTCCTCATACTTGGGGGATAACTCTGAGGGCATCAGGATCTTTGGCTGTGGCGGCCACTTGCTTCCCAATGAACCAGAACTATTGACTCTAAATAAAAATTACACTTGTACAATTTGCATGTCATTGAAAAATTAGTCTTTGAAGTAAAAATATATAAAGCTTCTTAGTTTTTCAACTAACGGTTTTTAAATCTACCTTTCCTGCTCAATCTGTCCCTCCTCCCTCAAAATCTCACAGTCCTACCTTCCTTGCCTGAGGAAGCTCAGGGCTCTTAGGAGTTGGTGATCTTAAAGTTAGGGGCTCCGTACTCATGAAGGTTAAGATTCTGGCCTCTTAGAGTCTGGTCTTGGATGGCCTCCACTAACTCACTCACTGTGAGACTGTGGGCAAGGCACTTCCCTTCCCTAAGCCTCAGTTTCCTGCTCTGTAAAGTAAGAGGCTGAATTAGGTGACCTCTAGGGTCCCTTTCTAGGTCTGAACACTTAACGATTCTATAAAAGGAGAAGACCCAAGTGCCTTCCCATCAGGAAGTTAGACTTTCCTGTCCTTCATACCTTCTCTTTGGGCCACTGCAGAAAGAAGCATCCCTGTAGATGCCTGCCTTTCTCATGCTGGCCTAACTAAAGGGACAAACAAGAGAGTCCCAGTAGGAGGCTTTCCTTTAAGTGCCAAACTCCTTCTATTACGAAGAAAAGATATTAAGAAGGTGATCTAACTCTAACCCTGAATCTTGATAAAGGAGATAGGAGACAAGGCAAGTATGGGGCAGAAAAAGAGTATGATAAGCTATGCCCCCCCTACACACACCTTAGACTATTTAAGAGTCTGAGCATACACTTGGCTTTCCCTTAGAGAGCTCCATATAAGTAGTGGCTGCTTATCCAATACAACTGTGTGTGAATGGAAGAAGCAAGCAAGGACATGTGTAAACACATCCAGAGCATCAACATAAGTGTCCAATCAACGCACACATACTCACTCCTGTTCTTTCCTACTTTAGGCCTCTACATGCCTTGTAAGAAGCTATGGTGGGAGGGGACACTACATTCCAGTCTTCCCGCTCCTCAACGACAGAAAGGAAGAGGCAGAGACAGGAGCTACTTGGCTTCCTATAAATTGTTTTGTCCTTCCTCACAGCTGCAATCAGAAGCTAAGGGCTCCCGCAGGCCTTGTTCTGATCTGCTGCAGGCGATGGAGGGTTTTTGAAACGGAGAGGACTTGGCTGCAGCCCCGTTTCAGCTGCCATTGGGGCAGGCTAATGGGCTCATTCGGGAAGACCCCCACCTGCCACACTAAAGAGTCCCCCGCCGACCCCCTCCCCAGTCCCAACCCAATTAATAAATGGGGGCTCCCACTTTATGGCTCTGGGAGCAGGAACCAGAGATACAAATGACCCCCAGGGAGGAAGAGAAAAAGGCCTTCCAAGAATCAAGCCAGAGAATTGTGCATCCACAGGCACACGCTGCCACAGGCTAGTCATATCCTATTTTCAAAGCATTAAAGGGGAAGAAATTGGCAAAAAACTGTATTTTCCTTCCCAGATCTGGAGTGGGATAGCATTCTTGAAGTCTGTGGGTACACCCCAGCAATAAACTTTCACCTGGTTCTCCAACCTGAAAAGGGCAGAGTGCAAGTGCCCATCTGGGCACACAGCACATGCTCCACTATTTTCCAGGGGCAATGCCCCCTCCTAGACTCTCCAATACTGAACACAGACACATCCCATCAAGTGGTTTTACATTTCTACTTCTTAAAAACAAAGCAGCTATCTCTTTCCAAGATCTCATCACCATCAACAGCATACATACGTCCTGGGGCCATCATCTTCAGGCTTTTATCCCTCTCCTCACATCCAAACTATCATCAAGCCTTGCTAATTCCTATAGACCCCCTTTCTTCTCATTCTCCTTGTCCTACTCTAGTGCAGGCCCCCAGGACCTCACATCTGGACAAGAACAACAATATCCTAGCAAGCCTTCCTGTTTCCTTGACCCAGTACAGCTGGAAAAGTTCTCAACATCATATTCATCTCATCATGTTCTGCTCCCGGTTGCTGCTTACTGAATCAAATTCAAATTCCTCATTCAGGCCGAGACTGCTCCCCCAACTTCATTTCCTAACATTGCTTTCCCGTACCACACTAACTAGTCCATTCACAGTCCTCTACACAAAACACACATAAACCTTCTTCCATAAGTTTTCTTCCTCTGATCACCTTCCTCTCTTCTGTTCCATGTCCTCTATCTTCATTATCTTCAAAGAATCTTTTCTGGTTAACTCCAATTTTTCTGATTATTCTTTTGCTTTGGGTCCCTCTGTACTAGGTTACTATTTTATTTTTTAACCTGCATTAATGTGCTGACTTATAAATACCGATTTCCCACTTCCCATTCAGGTATAAGACTCATCTCTCACTAGACCCAGAAGCTTCCTAAAGGTGGCTCCTCCCCTAATCTTCCCCAGAAGTTGCCCTGTACTCAGGACATGACTCAGCTAATGATATTATTGCTCCCCACTGAGGCAGCCCTCATGGTATAACTTTTGGGATATCATATCAAACAACTACAAGGAATATAATCTTATTCTGTCAATTTTCAGGCTGCCACCTGCCTCTACCAACATTGAACTTGGCACTGAGTCTGTCCAAAATTACAAATTGTTTCATGACTTCAAAGTGTGTTAAAAACAAAACAAAATCCCCCAAAACAAGCACGGTCACCAAAAGAAGTTGTTTATCTCCTTGATTCATAGTATATAACCACTATTTTCTTTGAAGACCCCTTAGAATGAGAAGCCCCATTTTGCTCCCTAATTCTAAGATTACTCCCATACTCTCAGGTCAAGACCTGATTTTCTAGAATGCAAGTCAATCCCAGAGCCAATAGTAATCTTGTTCCCTACCAGGCCTGCCTCTAGACTGCCTTTGACCATCACATTTTTGCAAGGTCTCTAGGAATAGAGAAGTTATTCATGAGTCTCTCTCAACTAGTGAGTACTTCCTTAGATTAACCTCACTCTCAAATGCTGACTCTTACTTCCTCCAGTTTAGCCCTGTGTGGTTAGACCAGAAAAAGTGATCTGCCACTCCCCTTTATCTCCTACAAATTGCTCAAGATAATAAGAGGGATTTGCCCTTTATTCCTTCTATCCTTTAGCCTCAAGGTGCTTAAGAATCAAGATAATAAAAGCAAAGCACAATGCTCGACACATAGTAGGTTCCTGATGATGTTAGTTTCCGTTCTCTCCCTTCTTTCTCCCAACACCATAGGTTTCTCAACCTTTTAGGGCCCATTTTTTCACTGGCTAAAGATGGCACTGAACTAGACAAACTAATGTCCTTTTGTAGCTCTAACATTCTGTGACTCTAATTCACATATTTTGGTTTGTTTGCACTTCTATGCATTGCCTTCACTTGGATCTAAAATGAAAGGGAGAGGAATAATACTAGTTTCCAGGTTGACCTAAAATACATAAAACCACTTGCAGGAGTTTTAAAACTCAAAAAATACAAATAACTTTTTAACGTAATGTATCCGTATCATTCCCTCCTTATTCCTGAATTACTCTCTTGAACTATGTAGATAGCAGTGCTAAGCAAAATGTCCCTATGTAAGTTATTTGCTTAATACAATATAGCTTCCCTAGCGAAAATGTCTTAAGAGCATCCTCCTGCCTAAGGGTTCTAGACCCATCCTCCAGCCATAAAGGTAACACTACTGTAATCGAGGGGCATCCCCTACTCACAGTAATGCTTTAATGGGGCCTCCCTGAAATGAATCATGAACCATTAAGTCAATTATCCCCTAACATTCACTAGCCCAAACATAACTCTTCCTTCCACTCCATCTCTCTCTCTCTTCTTTATAAGCAATTATACCCTAAGTCTGTTTGTGCAGCCCAGCTACCAGGCGGCTCTAGTTCTCCCTTCTTCCCATCTCCTTCTTATATTGCTTCATTTTATATGAGATCTTTGGTTCCCTAACAGAAAACTTAAATACTGGTACAAGGCCAAACTCAGAAGTTCCTGAACTTACAAAAGGGATCAGACTCCTAAGCTTTCTCTAAGTCTGAATTCAGCCTCTTTTCTCTAGAGCTGAAAGCATTCAAAATTGCATTAGCCTTGGTAGGGAGGGTTGTCTGTCTACAAGCTGATCCTCACCCAAGGTGAGGCATTGTTGTAGTTCTGAGACACAGGGGGAGAAGGATACTCTCCTTGAGACAACCTACCAGATTGGCTTCTTAAGGTAAAGAAAGGACACCCTCCAAGACTCAGGCTTTTTTTTTCACTTAGCTCTGACTGCTACATTGTAGCCTTTTTAAGCTCTCCATGCTGCCTCCCTCAGGGATAGTTTCGCTTGGATAAAATGTCCTTCATTCCTTTAGAATTATCAACATTATCTTCAGTTTACAACCATCCTAGAGCAAAACATCCAAAAATCCATCTATTTTCAGGTCTTAAGGAACCTAAGTCTAAGTGAATTTACATTTCATGGCTATACTCTCTCATTCCAGAGAAGCATGCTGTGGCTGAGGGATGCATATTGAGTAAGCTTCACTAACAAATACCCATCTAGAGAGTATTAAAGACCAAGTTCATATCAGCTTCTTTCTCTCCGCCTTGGACTACTAATTTTTGAGACAGAGATATAATGAGAGCAATCCAGTGGCCAAAGTGTTTTGGCACCCTACTGATTAATCACCAGGGTATCAAAGCAGCTCTCATCTGCTTTCTAATGGATAGCAGAGCCCTCTTCTCACCAAGCTTTACTTGTCACAGACACCATCTGCAACTGAGCTTAGAAATGTCATCAGCAAAAGCAACAGTCTCAGGATATGAGGGATGAGGATGAAGAAGTGAAGGTTGAGACTCTCTGCCTTTCCTAGACCAGCAAAAAAAAAAAAAAAAAATCTCCTGTACTCCACACAACATAAATTAAAAGCTTCTTTCATAGCTCTCAGCAGTAAGAAAGCATGGTTATTTTGCTTTCTCCTTCACCTATCACCCCATAAGTTGAAGATCTGGAATAGATATTTGTCTTCTGAATTGCCTCCCATTACCCTTCAAAACTATGAAGCAGCAATAACTCTATATCGCCTGCAGGGTTAAGCAATCAATACCTCTGATAGGCCTAAAGCATACAAGTTGGGTAGTGAGTGGGGAGAAGGGAAAAAAATAGGAAATGAAAAGAAGTGGGTGGACAGATTAGAGACAGCTACATACAGCGAGGAGTGGTAAAATACCACCAGTAATTCCTTCAGTTGTCATACTTCACCCAAAGTCTATCAACTCTTGAAGTAAACTTGAAAGTATTCCTAAGTCTATAGGAACACTAAAAAGTGTCTCTATAGATGAGAAATGCTACACCTGGACAGTAAAATTAACCAGAGTGTCCAGGAATGCTCACCTTGCCTCTCAGGACCACAGAAGACTTAGCAGTTTCGCCTCTCCCTTGGGATGGTTGAACATTTTACTCACTTGAGGAACTCCCCACTTCCATTCCACCTAGCTCTTCAGGATGACTAAGTTGTGAACAGAGAAGTAACTCAATACTTAAAAAACAGTCAAGCTATGGGGCAATCTTTAATAACAATGGAAATCCCAATTCAGCAACATTAACTGTTAACTTCTTTGAGGCATTAACCGTACCATACAGTTAAGGATGCCTGTCTGGGAAGATGGTGCCTAAGAAATTTAGGTATTGCACAGCACGGTTTCTAGTTAGAAATAGCCTTGGGTGTGAAACAGAAACAAGTCCAGGTTAGTTAAGTCTCAGCCTTTAGGCCTAGAATTGAAGACAGCCACTGCTATGACAACACTCTCTAGTAGGTTGAAGTTCACACTCGTAGTCATGAACTTGCAATATATGAAGACTGAAAACAAATTCCTTTTCTCTGGAGGCTAACCAGGAACACAGGATTCCAGGCATTGGAAAAATCTTGAGCCCCCCATTCTCCTTCTGGGTAAAGACATGACAGCCCTCAGGCAAGTGAACATCACACTTAAACTTTGGGGATTCCAAAAACAGGCTGGCAACCCTCATCATTACTTTTTGAACTCAACTTCTAATTTCCTTATTCTATTGTATCCCTTAACCTTGTACGATTGCTCACCCCACTCACAACTTCCTGATACCTATTCTCCCTTCTTCCTGTTTCCTGATGGATTTTATCTGCTCTCTGCCTACTTATGTCATAACTAGCAGGACTGCAGCACATACAAGGGAAATTTAGTTCTCAGTATCCTAAACCATGAAAAAGGGAAAGGAATCCTCTCCTCAGGCGGAGATAGGAAATATTTTGGAGATAATAGGAAATTTACCCTTATAAACAACTTTGACTCACTTCCTGGATTGGCAATGCATCAGGAAATCTCAACAGAGATAGGAACACTAATCCGAATGCTGACCCTACTCATGGTAACATAGGAACTGGTGGGGGCTAGAGAGTTATGGTTTAAGAGACTATTCTTTGGTCTAAACAGCCTCTTACCAACTTTCCTTGATGACAGTTGAGCTCAAACCCACTTACCTCTCCTTTCAGGAGGAGTTGGGGTACACGAAGCTCAACTCTTGATGGCCTGGCACTATCATTATTTGTGTAACTGTTTTCTACTTTAAAAAATCACATCTTACGGTTTTTCCCAACTCTTTTTTTATTTTCTAGTTCCTAGTCTAGTGTTCCGAAGCACTTGTTCAAACTCTGAGACCTACTCTTTTTTTTTGGTAGTTTCTAAGTCTACGGTGATTCTGAGACAAAGGACCCCTAAGATAAAGTGGAGGAAAAATGCCCTTTATACATAATTAGATCTGCTCAGAGGGTACAAATTAAGAAGTAAATGCAATGGAGCAAAAGTGGTATAGTAACAGGAAATATTTAATTTTCCAATCTCCACTTTCCATTTTTATAAACTGAAAGAAAAAAATTTAATATATTACAAAATATCTGTACATAGACAAGGTACACCCGATGGGGGGCAAAAACAAGAGAGAGAGAAAGGAATACAGTGTCAGGAACCTAAATCAGGGAGAATGAGGTGGCAACTGACACTTTTCTGATGCAGCACTCTCTCTCAAAACCTGCTGGTAACCATTTTAGTACTGTAACTATATATGCATATTATATATATACACACACACACACAAGTGGTTGGGTAATGTCTGTGGCATAAGCTAACCGAAGTCCTACTTACAAATTTGTGCTAACTGCCCTGCGTTTAAACATACAGATCTGATGTTGTTTTCAAATCCTTATCATTCCTATGTATAGTGAAGAAAAAACTAAGGAAACTGGGGAAACTGGGTCAAGCAAATTTGTTTTCAAAACCACAAAAATGATCATGGTCAAACCAGTTTTGCCTCTCATTCATGAACAGAATCAGATTTCTCATCTGTTCAAAATAACGTATTTAATGCACGTAATACCTCCCATTGTACAATAATTAAAACAAAAACAAACCCACTTTTGAATATAATTTGCTTTGTAATTTTCTAATAGTCAAGTTGAAATTCTGCCAAACCTTCACTTCCATCACATTTATAGATAACACAGCTGAAAAATTAACAAATACCTTTTCTTCCTCCATACAGATTCCAGGATATTTAAGTGAGTTTCTTTTTTCCTCTGCTTTTAGAAATAGTCAAAATTACCAGGCTTTTTTTTTTTTTCTTCATTTTAAAGGTTAGACTCCCAAAATGGGGTTGAGGGGTGAGATGGGATCATACATACACACACACACGTGCACACACTCACCCCCTTCCCTAGTAGTAGGGATGGGGAAATGGAGACTTAAGTATATTATTTAGAATATTTGGCATAATTAAAAATAAGAAGTTGGAAGAGGGAGGGAAAAACATTATTGATGACTGCTGATAACCAAAATACAATTAAAATATATAGAGAATTTTATTTATTTTGATGGGAAACCAATTTTTTTCACTGGATACTTTCGAAAGTATCCCAGGCTTAAGTTCTTTAATCAAAAACAGAGAGTGGGGCCCAATGCCTTAAATTCAAATATTCTAAAATACAAAAGCCCATGTCTGAGGACTAAGAAGTCAACAGACAAAAGGTTCAGATGAATTTTAATGCAATTTACCAATAGTCGGTGAGCCTAGTAAATTTAACTGGACACACTGTTATAAAAAGCCATCAATGCCAAAACGGCTAGAAGGTTCTCTTTCTGATCAATGTTTGGCCCTGAGGGCAAGGTCAGACCAAAACCCAGAGAATAATAAAGAAATACACACACTGGATATCTACCTATTTCAGTAACAAGGGAAAATAGTCTTCATGTAAGTATCTGAAGAGGATTCTTCTTTCAGTTCCTTAACATTCTTTTTTTTTTTATTAGTGCACCTTTCTCTTACAAGTAGTTTTTATTTTTTAATATAAGAACTTGGCATTGAAACACGAAACTTTACTTGAGTTCTGAAAACTATTCTCCAAGATGCTGAAGCATGTTTGCCCTCTTTGTAAAAGGAAGCTAACCTACATTTCACAAAGGTCTAAGTCTGTGCAGATAATTTATATGAACGTGTATGTTTTTAAAACACATTATATGCTGGTACTCACATAGAAATGGAAGCCAGAATGAGAAGCCTTCCAAGTTATCCCACCCTGAAAGCCTTTCTCTTTTCCACTTCCTGTTTATAATACGGCAAAATTCTTGCCACGAAGTCATAATTTAACCCCTTTTACCAAAATCAAAACCAAAACCAAATCTCTCTCGAGGAAAAATCCCTAAAAGAACTGGCAGGATATACATGCTAAGATGTGTATATGTCAATACTGTTCTTTCTCATGGTCTGCTCTTTTAAAATTATTTTTTAAAAAAGGTCTCAAGTATTGATATAGCTTCAGAAAAATATCCACCCTAAACTAGGTTACATTTTCATGTATTTTCAGGATGTCTTTTTTTCTCTTTGACAATATTACAATGCACTGTTTCAAAGTTTTTTTTGACATAAAAATATATGTGTAAACAGTATGCTAACTGCTCTTATTAGCCCTCTAGGTATGGAGGCATCATCTCTAACCCCAGCTCAGCAGCAATGTTCTAGGCTGTCTGCATTTATAAATCTTCACCATCAGAACATGGTTTTAAAAAAACAAAAAACATTTTAGAATTGAAGAGTTACAGAGAACAATATAGGAGTTTGAATTTCCTTTCCTTTATTTAAAAAAAAGTAAAGAATTATCCCAGGTTCTTGGGCATCTCAACGATTAATTTTTTCCAAACAAATGCCTCAAAAAGAGAAAGAGAGAGAGAGAGAAAGAGAAACTCTATAAAGATGGGGTAAAAATGGGAAGAGATGGGGTAAAGTCTACCTACTTGCCCAAGAATGCCACTTTCTACAACCTGCTTCATGTGCAGGGAGAGGGGGCATGTCTTTTGTCAAAGTGGAGCAAACTTTAAGGATGAGTAATTTATTTGGAAAAAAGGTATGTTCAAGATGCTCAATGGGGAAAAAAAAAGAGTTCACTTGAGAGCAAAAATGTGAGATGGTGGAGAGGAAGGAAACATTTATTTAAATCAGCCAGTCACTCTGTTTCCCTTATAACAAAAACCTAAGAGCAGCTCAAATTTTTTGAACACTATTCTCTTTAAAGAAGAACAAAGCAACTAAATTCAAAAGAAAGAAACCATAAAAAACCCCCAAAACTTTAAAAACCTAGAGAGCCTCTCCTGAGCCATCTCAAAATTGAAATCATTCTCTTTTTCCTTCTGCTCAAGAAGTGCAGGCAATGAACGAACTAATAAAACATTTACTTTTCAATTTAATGACCCTCTCCACATTCTCTACTTATATCTACTAGGTAGAGTTGAAGTAAATGTTCTGGCTATAGCCCATCAAGGGGGAACTGGTGCCAAAATCATTATTTTTAAGTCGCCTGCTAGTAGCAAGTGAGCAAGGAATATAATGGACAGCTTTGCAGTAGCCAAATGCAGATGATTACCTTGCTCTGGCAAATGATTTCATTAAAGGTTCAGAGACCTGGATGGAAGAATGGATAGGGAAAGAATCTTTCAGGACACTGAAGTCTCTGGGCTAGTAAGGAACTCCTCTCCCTCTTCCCCCTCTTGGTGGGACTCTTGTAGGCCCCCGATAGAGTTTTCCGTAAGAAGAAGACTGAGCTGGGGCCCCCCAGTTAAGGCCTGCTCCTGAGCTGCTGGCCCCAGTAGGTCCTGGCCCCAGCTCCCCATAGTTTTGCAATTTGGTCTCTGCATGTACCACAGAGTTGCTGCTTCCCTCAGCCTTCAGGAACGGTTGCCCGACCACTGAGGGTAATGCTAAGGGGACCCTGGCAAAACGGAGGTCCTGGTCCCCTGGGAACTGCACTGACCCTGTGCCCTGGTAACTGCTGGACTCCCCAAGGTGGCTCACAGAGCCTGAGAAGGTCCTGTTCTTCACCAGGGTCTGGGCCAAGGATTCTGTCAAGGCTGGACCAGAGTTGCGTTCGTCAGTGTCAGTGGCACTGAACCCTGTTTCAGGCCCATCAGTGTTTCCATAAGTCCTGTTGGGATGGGGTCGGGTGGAGTATTCCATTGATCTCAAGGCCTGGTGCTCATGTGGCAGGTGGCCAGAAGGCTCTGCTTCAGGCTGGGTTAAAAGTTGCAGCAAGGCGGCTGTCACGGCTGGGTTCAACTCCTGGGGGGCGCTGGAAAGATCGCCTTCAACCAGAGGGGGTGGAGGTGGCGGCGGTGGAGGTCCGGGGGGCTCAGGGGGCCTCTTCTCTGGTGGAAGAATGTGAGGAGGACACGCTGTGGAAGGGTTACTTCTTTTAAACACCATCTTATAAATCACATGTGATTATAAACACAAACACACACACACACACACTGCCCAACAAAAACAAATATCAATACAAGTAACCAAATATATATAAAGAATAAAATCGTGGGATCAGAAATGGCAATTTATAAATAAAACCAAGTGATTGAAAGTAAAACAGTTGCATTCTGGATCTAACAGCTGGTGTAACAAGATCGTATGTTTCAAATGATTGTCCTGATTTTTGTCTGAGATTTCCTCCATTTCCTTCCTTAAGGAACTGTTCTAATATGT
The DNA here is from genome assembly GCF_041296235.1 of Equus asinus. Classification (NCBI taxonomy): domain Eukaryota; kingdom Metazoa; phylum Chordata; class Mammalia; order Perissodactyla; family Equidae; genus Equus; species Equus asinus. Next base: position 39,387,755 of record NC_091802.1, on the reverse strand, counting down.
AGGCTGTTGGCAGCCTCCCCGCCCCTTTATGCTGTTGGATCAAAACATTAATGAAAATAAAGTATAAAGAAGGAAGATGAGAGTGAACAATACACACATGCTGTGGTCACATTTCTAGGACATAATCTTGCTGTACAATAGGAGACCTTGCATGGACTTAGCTAACACATTTTACAGAACATTTAACACCTGAAATGGAACTTAAATAATATACAGGAGAGAGGAAATAAAGTAAAAACCTTTCATTACTGTCATGTATAAATATACACTTGCTTTTCCACACTTCAGTCCCCTCTCCCCATAATCACATTCTGAATAAAGGGACATTAACCACCATACTCTCATTCAGCCTCCTATGTTACAGTAATTATAAAGACTAAAGTAACCTTCTTCTATCATAATTTTCTATGTTGTTTTCCAACCTCCTGCATTTTTCCACGCTATGAAAAAAAATGACTATAGCAATGTCATGCAGAATGGGCTGATGATAAACATCTGTTTATCCTGGAGCCAGTGACAAGAACTGAGTATTCAGAAATGTATTAAATACTATACTCTATCTTTCCAAAGATCTTTGTCTTTTTTGAACCACTCCCCAGACATTTTTTCCCCCCACTGCTGGCTAAATTTGCCTAAGCATGGTAATCATTGTCTGATAATGAAATCCTGTCAAGGCAGGAGAGCAGAGATGTAAAATGGTGTAAGTTTGAGGACACACAAAATCAAGTACAGTCAGAATAGTGCCTTTAGAGTTGCGAGTCACTCTGCTGAAGAAAAGGTTTAATGTTTTGAGATATCTTCCAAAGGAACAATTTTTCTGTTCCCTGTGGAAGCATAGTTTTAAATGTCCATATAGCCAGTAGTTTATTGTCTGAGCTAGTGATAAAAAGTTATTACTCAGACAAGCTGAAAATAGTTTTTAGTTATAATTTGATATTTTGATAGCATATTTACCACAATTATATTTTGTAAAGACAATCAGTAAAGTAAGTATGCATTCTCTTGGCGTGCAGATGAAAACACTACAAAATTGTAAAATTGTGCAGTGGAAGGATGAGGTCAGGTGCTATATGTAACACACAAGTAGGGTGACCAACAGTCCCAATTTGCCCAGGACTGAGGGGGTACCCAAGTTGCCGACTTTCAGTTTTAAAACCAGGACAGCACTGGGATGAGCTGGTCATCCTACATAAAGTACCACCCAGGTTACTTAACAGATTGGCTGGTTGACTAGGTGGTAGGGAAAAGTAAATTTAAGGACAAAAAACTAGCTATGGAAAACTCACAACTTGAAAAGTAGACATCTTGAAAAAGGAGAGCTAACTGGACTATAAATCTCTATAGATTTCAGAGCTTTTTGCTGTCAACACTACATATCTCACTACCTAAGAACATCACAGTACCAGTTATTTTTTAAAAGTTTTGGACTATACATGAAATGGAACACCAGAGTTTGTTTTAATACTGAGGGCCAACAACTTTAAAAATGCCTAACTATAAAAGTGGGCAAAGCTAAACTTATATTCTTCCAGCTATACCACTTTTCATTTTTAAACTTTGCCTTTTAGCTAAATAGCCTAGTTGTGTTTCAAGAGAACTAATTCTTGAGCTCAAATTCTTTCACATGTATAAGAGGATGAAAACTATTTCAAAGTAGCAAAAGCACATGGATTATAAAGAACTATTAAAAAAAGGTTAATAAAACTTCTGAAGGGAATTAAAAATAAAGATCACATTGAAAAAAAATCATACTGTTAAAAGATTTAAAGTGTTAACAATATTGCCAATCCTTAACAGTCTGTAATAACAGACGAGGGACTAATGAAATGTACAAATAACTTAATTCAATCATAACCCCTTCCCAACAAATACAGAGTAGCTGAACAGTAGCCAAAGTGATAGATTTTCACCTTCTTATTCAGTCTGCCCTCTGGTGGAAATGCTAATGAACAGTAAAATAGCCAAATAAAAGGCAGCAGGGGAGAAACAAGAACAGGAGAGACATAGGAGAGACACCAACTGGATAATCCAGGGGTGACTGTAATAATTAGGAGCAGCATTTTTACTCTGAAAAGTAAATCCAACAATTTATGACCACAGGCCAGGTCTTAATTTTAGTTCAATTTCATTTTGACCAATAGCTTGTCGGCTCAATTATTGGGTGAATTTCTTTCAATCACTATGCTATTTAATTTGAACCATGTCTTTTAGGTGTTTAATTATAGACTTTTTTTTTTAAGATTGGCACCTGAGCTAACAACTGTTGCCAATCTTCTTTTCTATTTTTTTCCTGCTTTTTTCTCCCCCAATCCCCCCAGTACATAGCTGTATATATTTTTTTAGTTGTGGGTCCTTCTAGTTGTGGCATTTGGGACACTGCCTCAACGTGGCCTGACGAGCAGTGCCATGTCTACGCCCAGGATCCGAACCGGCGAAACCCTAGGCCACTGAAGTGGAGTGTGTGAACTTAATCACTGGGCCACAGGGCCGGCCCCGAAGAATTTTTTGGGGGGGTGTGGCATATGAGATATGAGACTAAGAGGCCTGCTTTAATTCTAGACCAGCTTTCTCTGTTATTCCATGTTCCAGAGTCTCTTAAAAACAATTGAATCAGTATCACAGAGTAGCAAAGTGAATTAGGAACACGTTAAAAAGAAACACACTAAGAAAGTACATGAGTTCTAGCTCTGCCTCTGCCAATAATATGTTTCCAGCAGTGGGACCATAGGCAGGCAGGCTTATTTAAACTCCCTGGATCCTAGATTGTAGTTTTCCTACCTGTAAAATGGATAATTTTGTTATCTTCCAGTTTTAAAAGGCTTTACATATGAAAAATAACTTACATATTTGACCCTATACCAGTGGAAATAAGGCATATACTTTATGGAACATCCCATATGAAATGTGAATGCAGGACCCTAAAGTTGAACGTTAGTGTACCTCGTCAGCCCTTGTGCCTCTTCTCATTCCCCAATTCACAGGGTCTTCATGGATAGCGAAAATTTCCACGTAGTTGATAATACTTTCAGATAAGTAATGATCTTACAAAGACTGTGAATCAGAATTGATTAGAAAATTTAAACTTCTTTTCCCTCTAATAAATTGCATACTGTGATAATGTGAGATCAAGGGTATAACATATTTTCTTTTTTCTTTATATTATATAATGCTCATTTACTAATCTGGGGTCCGCTCAATTATTTCTTTCAGGAATACAGATTTAAAGAAATCATTTTCATATGCTATTATATTTTGGAAAGGACATGTATGGTATTAATTATCCACTTAGAAATATTCCCAAATTATTCTTCAGGAAATTAACAATATTTTATTAGGCTTTTCTTGACTGTATCTTTCAGGCAAGACTCTGGTATCCAGCATCCACTACACTAAAGTACAACTGATTATTTGTACAATCTGTTTGTTTGGAAGGCAGACTTTCAAATGCTAGTACTAGTTGGCCACCATACACACAGTGGTTCAAGATGTATCACTAGTTATGAATGCGGTTTCCTTGGGTTAGAACACAGGGGTTTACTTACCTACGTCCTAGGAAAAGGAAAAACAATCAGTATATAAAAGGTGCTTCGAGAAGCTTTGAGACTTAAAAGAAACTGGGCAAGAAATACATCACTTGGTGCTATGGTCTTCTGTAGACTAGGTTACAGAAAAACTGAAAACGAGGCCACTGATGTGAAAAAGAAAATGTTAAAGAGATTTTTAAGAGGATCAACAGCACCTGAGCTTAATGAGATTCATGACCGGTCTGTTTACCTGCTGCCTCCTCCTGTGGCATTGTGGGAGTTCTTCGGGGCCCCTGTGACCCACTGTTCTTGTCACTGTTGTTTTCCTCCAGGTTGCCTGATGGCTCCTGGGTTTTCATCAGCTGACTCAAGAGAACTGCCAACATATTCTGCATGTCAGCTGGTGTGCTTGAAGTTTCAGGGGTCGTCTGTTCTGCTGAAGGCTGGACCACCGGGGCAGGGGGTGCCTCCTTCAAAGATTCCTCTGGGGCCACAGGCTCTGAGTTCTGCTGCTGAGAAGTGGCTTCTGTTAGGGCACTGATGGATTGGTTCAAGGCCTCCAGCTGCTGCTGCATCTCTGGGTTGGAGTGGATATTAAGCAGCTGTGCCATTTGAGGGATGCTCAGATCAGTTTGGCTCTGCAGCAGGTTCAATAACACTGCCAATTCACTTTGATTCAACTGCTGTGTGATGTCACCAAGGCCTGTGGAGACAGTGGAGCCAATATAAGAGGATGAGGCAAGGACCTCTGCCTTCTTCAACTGGCAATAGCAACTTATAATATCCAATGAAAGAAGTTTCATTTTGCATGTCTCATTTTTCATGCCTCAAATTGTCATGACACATTCTGCTATTTTTTAGATTTTTGCTTAAAAATACAGAGACTAAGTAAAACATCTCTGTATTGTGAGTAAAAGTGATTTCGTTTTACCTATATTCTTCAAGGTCAGTGATTTTCAACCCTTACTATACATCAAAATTACTAGGAGAGATTTTAAAATTCAGATGCCTCAGGTCTTATCCCTAGAGATCTGGCAATTGTTTGGAGGTGTTTATTTTTAAAGCTTCTTAGATGATTTTAATGTGCAGCCAGCATTGAGAACCAAAGAGAGCCAAGGAAAAGATATTTGTAGTTCAGAAAAATTGGTAGTACCATAGGAGAACTACTTTCTTATAACAGTTCATTATTACACAGTTTTGGATATATTTAGATGAAAAAACAGTCTACGGAACTAATTACATTTACCAATTGTGATTTAACATGATTAGATTCTAAGAAGGTCTTATCAAATCTAACATAAACAGGGCTCCAAATTATGTGTTAGAGAGCCATGGGTGAAATAACCCTAAATTAAATTTGGCTTACCTAATTCACTGATGTATGCCATACATCTAATTGAGATACAGTGTTCCTTATTTCAGGAAAGTAAAATAATCTATTGTAGACTTTCTAGACCTCATGTACAAAACTTGGTTTATCTCCTTCTCCCCATAATGAAGACACCAACTTCTTTATTAATGCTTCAGTGGCCAAAAACTAAAAGACATACACACAAATCCTTGCACTTGACCTTCAAAACCTGCAAAAATGTGCTTAATAAAAGCACAAAGGCTCCATCCCAGCACTGACCTATTGCATCCCCAGCCCCAGGCTCCACCTTGCCAGGAGCAGGCTGAGGTGGTGCTGGGCTGCTGTTCTTCACAGGCTCAGCACTTGTCCCTGAGGTTGTCTCTTTTCGAGAGGCTTTGGATGGAGGTGGCTCTTCCACTACAACACCACTTTGTCGCTGCCGTCGCCGTTTCTTACTCCATAATTCATGGCAATCCTGCCAGTGCGGGAGGCTGCAAAAAGATAAAGCAAAGGAGAAATGCGTGTGGGAATGTGGTGGTGAGTGACTGGAGGAACAAGAGATTAAAATGGGAAGGCAAAGAACAGTGGGAAATGGAAAGGATAAGGAAAACATAAAAATAACCAGCAAAGTTAGTAAATAGATAGTAGCAGTATAAAAGGAATCATGGCATATGGTAGTCTGAGGAAATAAAAGTCCAAAAGCCCAAAAGAGGTCTACAGCGAGAAATGAGGATCTTGCTAATACCAGAGACACACCTGCCACATAAATGTCATATTCCAGCCAAACAGTTAAGTCTTATAACCATTCTTGCTTGGCATAACAAGAATAAAGAACTTTATTGGTCAAATTCACTTGGGAATAAATAGGACAGAGATGACTGGCTTGTCAATATCTACAAAAAGTCCAGGCAATGTGGTGATTTACATCCTGGAATCACATAAGCATATCATGATTAAATCACCTCTGTGTGAAATCCAGTTACGTGTTATTTGGTCTGTGAGAACCAAAACATTGGTTCTTTTATCTTTCTGCCCACTGAATGCCATGACTGGATATCTTCACTGGTGAGTTTATTAGATATTTTAACATATTCAATATATTTCCAGACTTCCCCACACTTAATAATACAAACAGTCCTAGTAGGTCAAATCTTACCACAATAAAGATTATGATAGCCAAAATCTTTCTATAACAACAGTTCCCAAATTTCAGAAAGAGCTTATGTATTTCAAGCCACATTCACTGTATCAAAACTCTAGTGCAGTACATGAATTTGGACATTTCTTTGGAACAACCAGATTTGTAATTACTACCTACTCATGTACTAACATCCTATCCATTTCTTTAAGATACAGTCTTTCTGCAAGAAACACCCAAAAACTCTGACATGAAAGCTATAATGCTCTCAGTGATAAATTCAAAGATAAAAGACTTTTCATCTGCCAGAATGAGAGATGTGAGTGTAGAACATCTGGGGATCCTCTAGAATATAGGAAATTCATAAGATTCTCCTGAAAAAGAGATGCATTCAAAGACCATATTTTCTACATCAAAATTCAGGACATGAGGCTGGCCCTGTGGCCGAGTGGTTAAGTTCGTGTGCTCTGCTGTGGCAGCCCAGGGTTCCATCAGTTTGGATCCTGGGCGTGGGCATGGCACCGCTTGTCAGGCCACGCTGAGGCGGCGTCCCACATGCCACAACTAGAAGGACCCACAACTAAAAATATACAACTATGTACCAAGGGGGCTTTGGGGAGAAAAAGGAAAAATAAAATCTTTAAAAAAAAAATTCAGGGCATATGACATTACAGTGACACAAACTATTAAAATCAGGATCCTCCTCACAAATGTGGGATACACACGGTGACCACAGACACACGGGATTCAAGCAGATGGAACAGTTAAGAGCAAAAACTAGAAGGAATACTTTCAAAGAGGTTGTATAGGGCAATAGGCTGGGGATCCAGGGACAAAAGATGATAGCTTGAGTCAAATTAGAACAAATATCATACTAATCTATTCCTTGTTTAAAAATAAAACATAAAGCAACAAAACAAACCTCTTATCAACCATAATATTCAAGAATATCTCTCCATTTAGGACTTGGCCACTTGCAGTTCCTTTAAAAAACCTATTATTTTGACTTTCTCATCTCCTCAGGCCCACAAGGAGGTTTAGGGTCACTATATGGCCACCAGCACTTACTCTGGAGGATCCATTTTGCTGAGCTCGACATCTTTAAGGAAGTCACTCTGTAGGGTCTGTTCAGCTGTGCAACGTTTGCTAGGATCTAGTGTCAGCATGTGGTCCAGTAAATCAAGTGCTGCTGAAGGAATGCTGTGGAAATAGAGAGAGAAAGAACAAGTTCACAATGACCCCACAGTTCTTAAATCTGTAACCTTGTGTCAAAGGTCTCTGAATTTCCAGTTCCACATAAAACTGTGGAAAGGGAGTTGGAAGCTGGCTAAACAAGCAAGCAGATTGGCTTCCATAAAGGATTTAATAAATATTATAATAAAGGTAGAAAACATGAAGCCAGCAGTTTTCTTTTTGTCTTGGGAAGATCAAAAGGACTGTAAGAAAATTTATATATTGTTCAAAATAAAATGGTTTTCCATCATCTAAAGCCTTCAAAAGAGAATATTATGAAAGGGCTATAATAAAATTCATATATTGCTCAAAAATAAAATGTTTTCCTGCGAGGTGCTGCCATAATAAATTGGGACAACACTAACTCCCTAGCCCAGGAAAAAGTCAAGTCCAAACACCAGCCAAACACAGAAACTAGATGTACATTTTTGCCAAACTCACAAAGAGAATTCTTCTCGCAGACGCCTTCTATATTGCTTCTTCGGTTTCATGGTATTGAAGTAGGGCAGCTTGATAACATCAGGCCACACAGCTGGACAAGGGCTACCACAGAGTCGACTGAAAACAAAGCAAAAACCAAGAACGAGGAAGTGAGTGAGTCAGTATTATGAATTCTGGAGGTTCCAGAAGCAGAAATTGTTACCTCCTGGGGTCTAGGGAATCTTGGCTTATTAAATTAGTGGGCATGCAGAAAGGTAAAACTTGACCTCACTGCTTTAAGGACAGAACAGAACAGAAAGAACTGGTTACAAGATAGTTAACAGAAAACACTGGCACAGAAGTCCAAAATGTTCCACATGTTTGGTTTCATAAAACATGTTTTTAATCTTCCACAAAGGTTTTCATTACCAATTTTGTTCTGTTCAGTTAGTATTAATTTCAAAGTGCTGAGCTGGTCCTTTAATGTCCCTACAGGGAAAACTGGCAGAAGAGAGCCTAAGACTGGAAATTTTGATGGAAAATTGCATTTACTGCATAACAAATAATGACTTATATACCACCTTTAAAAAAGTTTACATTAGCCTGTTATAGTCTTCCCTTTAATCTTATTTAAAAAAACCCAACCAAACAAACCCAAATTCCATCCCAACCACAGGCCTTCCTGAAATTCTCTATTATAGGATCTAGTTCATTATTATCTGTTTACATGCTGTATCACTTACTAAACTCTGAGCTCTTTGAAGGCAGGGACCTATCTTATTTATCTCTGAATCCTGAAGTGTAAAGACAAAGGAATTTGTCACAGAATAGGCTCAATAAATGTTTGCTGAATAAATCTGATTTTAATATAACGTAACAATGGAACTATCCTGAAAAGGCATTCTTTTATATGAAGGACTAATAAAAAACATGCTAAGTAAGACCTAAAAAGTAGGAGGAATACAACTTCTTTACATAAACAGCCCATAACAAAATACATGGTAAACCTGATTGAGTGAAGAGAAACTTACTTGGACATAAGGAGCATAAAATCATTTAGAAGACTGACTGAAAAGTGTTAGAAATTAGATGATGAGATTACCTATCACACCTGGGCACTCAAAGCACATGCACAGCTGTACCTGATCAATTCTAGCTGAGCCAGTTCCAGATTGGCTTGAAAAATAGGCTTCTTTGTGAACAGTTCCCCAAGGATGCATCTAGAAAGAGTACAATTGAGAGGTCAAGGGAGAAATCCCTGGAGCCTATTTAAAGTGTGTCTCAATAAACTTTTATAGTATATTTGGCTGGATCCAATATACCATGTTGTAAATTAGCCCAAAACTGCCGTGTCTGAGTTTCATAAAAGAAAACGTTTCTTGCGGCGAAAATAAACAGTACTGTATAAAGGATTCAAATTTGCCAGTAGATCAACTTTTGTCACCTATAAAGGACAGTCTATAAGCAGAGAAAGGGAGTCAACAATCTTTTTTCCACCAATTCCATTGTAAATTAAGATTAAAGACCAAAAAAACCCCAAAAACCCCACACTTCAATTTTATGAGGATGCTTAGCAGTTCCTATAAAGAGAACATTAGCTTTTTTCATTCATTTGCTCTGTAGAATGTGCACTATACTATAGCCCTCTTGGCACTGTACATGCAAAGAAAAGTTTATTGCCATTAGCCAGGATCAGTTTCAATAAGATTTTCAAATACATTATGCCTAAACACTTTTACCATTTTCAAAAGGCCTTTCAAAACTATATTGACATATTTACATAGTCTCCAAGTATCTCTCCACAGATTACTTATTAATTACAAAAGGAAAATTAGTAACTATTTAGTGGAGAAAAAAGACAACACCTTAACCAAGCAACCAAAATTAACATCAATGACAAGCAAATAGGGTTCATGTAAGTACAAATGTTAATACCTTGGAAAGAACACTTATGGAGTATTCCAGCCAAAACTGGTCTGTATTTTTCAAAAATGTAACTGTCATGAAAGACTAAGAAAGGCCAAGGAACTGTTCCAGATTAAAGGACGACAACTAAATATAATACATAATACTGGACTGGATCATTTATCAGGTGAGTTATTGTTTCCAGGACATTACTAGGGTACTAACAAAATTAGAATATGGATTGTAGGCTAAAGTACTCAATTAAATAAAGACAGTGTATCAACATTAAATTTCCTGAATTTGAACATGGTATTGTGATTATATAAGAGAACATCTGTGTTCTTAGGAAATGTACATTAAATATTAGAGGGAAAGAAGCATGATATATACAACTACTTTCAAATAATTCTGGAAAAAATATGTGATAAAAATATAAACACACATTTTCTCTTTGTATATATTCTATGTTGTATGATAAACATACATGCATATACATATATGAAGTTATATGAATATAAAATATATGTGACTACAAAGGAGCACATGGAAACTTTTGGAGGTGATCATTATCTTAGTTGTGGTGATGGTTTCACTGGTGTATATAATATGTCAAAACTTCTTAAATTGTACACTTTAAATATATGCAGTTTATTGTATACCTCAATTTAAAGGTTAAAAAAATTTAGTGCATCTGGATAAAGGTTATACTAAATCTCTTTGTACTATTCTAGTAACTTCTCTGTACATTTGAGATTATTTCAAAAGAAATTTAAAACAAAGGAAAAAATTTACATGAATGCTCTATACTTTTTCATACGTCTGAAATATTTCATTTTTTAAAAAGTGGGAAAAGAAAAAAATGGACAAAGAAATCTCTTCTCTGGACTGTGCTTTGAAATAAGATTTATTTACAAATACTCACAAAATCAATGTTGATATAGTTTTACTTTGAAATTTTGTAGCTTGACTAAATTTGAGAAAGCAAAACAAACATAGCTTTTAAAGTTATTAGCACCTTTTTATTAGCATTTGTTAACCTGAAATGACAAACTCTTACTTCTATTATTCTCTTAAACCTTATCCAGAGATAGAAAAGTAAAAAGCAAAATTTAATTCTGTTTCCAACATTAACTGCCAATCAAATTCCAAATACAGTGTTGTCACAACTGGTAAAATAAGAGGCAGGAAAAAATCAACCAACCAACCACCCCAGCTGGGTTTTCAGAGTCTAGGTATAATTTGTTGTACTAGTCTTTTTAGTTTCTCCCCTGATTTTCAAACTGAACGAGCAGTTTTAACCATCAATTCTCTATAAAGAACATAACACAAAAATATCTTCAGAGGGACTACCATGGATCACCAAAGCAGCAAGTTCACATCAAGTCAAGCAAAATCTCAATTCAATGAGTCACTAGGCTTTAGAGAAAGTCTAATTTTCTATCATTTTAATTTCCAATTGTGTTTTTGTGGTTTTTTTAATTTCAATTTCCAGTCCTTTGGTGGGAAAGACATCATTATGTAATCAACACTTTGCTATTGCACTGAGGTGGCAGGTTGCACAGACTGAAATAATAGTACCAACAGAGCTATGAACTTTCCCTGTGTGTCTTAATGGGGCGTTAACTTTAGAGCCCGGTTGTGACAATTTAAATGCTAATACTGTTAAAGCAAATAGTCCAGAACACAAACATACCCAGCTTGAGTCAGTAAAATTTAACTAAAGCTTCATTTGAGTAGCGTAGGCCACCACAGAAATTACGCTCTCTTTCTCCATCACCCTTTTGAATTTTGAAATAAACCCCCTGCAGTACTTTTAAAGACTGACATTAATAGAGGAGGCAAAGAATGGAAAAAAGGGACATGTTCCACTGGGAAGTATATATGTCAGAACCCTAAAGTATGGAGATCAAGGACAGCGTGTGTATACATAAAGCATAAGAAACAATTAGCTAACACAGCCCATTTAAAATGTCTATGTCCCTTAATACACAAACTGTGGTCTCTAAATACCATTTTCCACTAAAAAAACTAAGACTCCTGAGAGAAATGGCCAATTCCAGGTCTAGGGCAGGAAATGAACAGGATGAGCCTGGAACCAGAAAATAAGGAAGACTATCAAAGACCACTATGGTTGTGTCAAAAGGACTCGAGAATTAATCCGAATAAACTCCCACTGGCCAAAGACTGAAAAGTTTGAACAGGAATAGGAATGATAACCATAATGGATTAAAACAGAATATGTTTAAATCCATGAGTTGATAATGAAACTAAAAAATAAACCCCAAAGACCCTCTCTTTGGTCATCTTTGGAGGATGCTAGGAAACCACCTCATTATCTAGAAAACTGGTAAATAAAATGAAAGAATTAAACCTTTATCCCTACCTTTTTTATATCATTTGGACCTAGGGTTAACCAATAGATAAGTTATCTTTATTCCAGGAAGGAATGATATAAGAGTAGAGTTTGAGAGGGAGAATGATATAAGGAACGATATGTGATGTGGAGAATATTCCCATCACAAAACCACCACAAATGAATTAAAGGATGTGAATCATTAACAGCTGATAACATTTTAAAGAGACAATTGAGTATTATGAAAAGTGGTGCGTATATGTATAAATTTGCCCTGACAGGGATGACTATTTTCTTAGACATTGTTTAGGATTGCCTGTATAAGGTGATAATAAAAATCAGACTAATTTTTTTTTTTTTTTTAAGAAAGCCTTTATTCAGGATTCGAATACTTTTTTTTTTTTTAAAGATTTTATTTTTTCCTTTTTCTCCCCAAAGCCCCCCAGTACATAGTTGTGTATTCTTCGTTGTGGGTTCCTCTAGTTGTGGCATGTGGGATGCTGCCTCAGCGTGGTCTGACGAGCAGTGCCATGTCCGCGCCCAGGATTCGAACCGACGAAACACTGGGCCGCCTGCAGCGGAGCGCGCGAACTTAACCACTCGGCCACGGGGCCAGCCCCAAAAATCAGACTAATTTATAAGGGTCTGTTTGTTTTTAAATTCTCAACAGATAATGTACCCAGTTACTGCCTGTACTCTGGGCAGAGGCTCCCATTTCCTCCTACCCCAAACCTGGATATACCATTGACAATATAATCTGTCAGAAGTACTCAAAACCACTTGTAAAGTAGTTTCAGGGTAGTGGGTGGTTAGGAATCAAACTTGAATTCACCCAAAATTTACAGGAAGTAAAAAGGATAGAGAAGCATGCTAAAAAAAACACCAGGAGGACACAATCAGCAAAATCCAGACTGTGGGAAACTCTACTGGACAAATGACCCAGTTTCTTCTAAGGAAATTTTAAGGAAGGGAAGAAAAACCCAAGAGAGATGAAGGGAGAATCTACAACTAAAACACTTGAGATAGTCAGTTGCAATCTATGGACCTTATTTGAATGTATTTGGATCCCAATTTAAACTAACTTAAAAGGGAATTATTAAAAAAAAAAAAGCGTTGCCTCTGATATCAAGAAATATTCACCAGATTTCTCTGAAATCTTGCTAAAACTTTACTTTCATCCTTTCCAACTTAAGGAAAAGCTGCAAAATGCCAATGCAGAGAGAAAATAAGATACCAGTTCAATAACATGTGAGTTACAAACAAAAGAAAAAGTGCAGAAGAGAGCCTTACCCACAGCTCCAAACATCTATGGCTGGTGTATAACGCTCCTCTCCCAGCAGAAGTTCTGGAGGTCGGTACCAAAGAGTAATGACTTTGTTTGTATAAGGGCGACTGAAATGCAAAACCAACCATGACATAAATTTACAATGGCTTCTGATGAAATATCTGTACAATTAAATGCAAATAGAAATAGATGCCAACTGAAGATAGGATTGTCAAAACAGCTCCACAGCAACCTAACAGTTCAAAAGTAAACTGGACAGAAGTAGGAGATGTAGAAATAACTTCCATTCCAATTTGGGTTGACTTATTTGAGTCTAAGGCTGATTCAAGAATTTAGATAGAATTTATTGTCTAAAATCTAGGTGATAACACATTTAGAAAATTAGGGAACTCTCACAGTTATTGCAACTTGCAGAATACTAGGATATCCAAGAATAAAAAGGATTCTTTCTTATTGCCCACATGTAATTTTGATGAATGCCTCACCTCTCTTCAGAGTTATAGAGCCGAGCAAGTCCAAAATCTGCCAGCTTGATTTGCCCACTGTAAAACAAAAACAATTATTTTCATAAGTAACAGCAGCAGCCACTAAATTACACTTGTAAAGTGAAGTGCTAATTTAGGAGGTAAAGGAGTTACAAAAATGAATTTTAACCTCTCCTCTCTTAGTTCTACTTTTAAGGGTCACTCTCCCAGATTAAACCTCTTTTGTCTACTCCAGTTTACAAACACTTGGGGGTTTTTTTGGACTACTACTGTATTTTTGGATTTGATTCCTTAACTAAAATTTTTTTTTATTTCTTGACAAACAACAATGGCTGGAACCTGACAGATTAAATATTTATTGTTGGGGAAAAAGGGATTAGGCTGCTTTAGACTACGAGAGACAGCCAAATCCAATTCATAATCCTTTGACTGATTCTGGTTTGAACAAACTAGCTATACAAAAGATATTTCTGACATAACGGAAAAAATATAAGGACTGAGTGTTAGAATAGGTAATTCTGTCAGAGTATTTAGGGTCAAATGTAACAACGTCTGTAATTTACTTTAAAACAACGAAAGCAGAAAAATAAAAAGGGAGCAAATACAGTAAAAGGTTAATTGTATGTATATTAATTCTTAATTAGTGCCTCAATTTTTTATTGTAACTTGACATTTTTCATGATAAAAAGCAAACCACAACAACACTGTGGCTATAACAGATTTTTTCAATCAGGGAACACGGCTTTGATCTGAGCAAACAATTTTTATGATGAATGAGGCCCCCTTCTACCACCATACTGCCATCACTTCCTATATCTTAGAGGGGTTCTCAAACTTTAATATGAAATAAGAATAACCTGAAAAGCTTGTTAAAAATTTGCTGGGCCCCAATCCCAGAGATGCTGATTCACTAGGTCATGGCCCATGAATTCAGAATTCTAACAAGCCCACAGGTGATGCCAATGGTTCTGGTCTGAGAACCACACTTTGAGAACCACTCCCTTAAAGGGATCACACTCACATTTCACTCTAAGTATTCTGTCTTTGACAGTGATGTCAAATAATATTTTAATAAACCACAACACAAAAGGTTGGGAAACTATTTAAAAACCATTTATTAACTATCTGGAATAATCACATTTATCTAAATTCTTGTTTAGCCTATATATTCACATTTACAGCTAGTGTTATCTCTTGGGGAATGAAAAGCCAACTCACTCTTTGTTAAGGGACTGGGGATATCTCAGGTGCCCGATATGTCAGATCAGGCAGAAAAGTGAATAGAAGAAAAAAGGGGCTAAGCTAGGATGTGCTGTTCAAAGTATGAGCAATGGAACAGAATATTAAAACAAGGTAACTACTAGCAACAAAATTTTACATTAAATCAACGCTTATCATTCCTAGTAAAGGCTTTGGGTACCTTACCCACTTGCCCCAAACATCATTACATTTTTAAGTTCAATTTATAAGCAAATTCTGAGAAAAGCAAAAAGGAAAGGAATATCTGACTTGAACCCTACACTGGGACAAAAAGGGTTCCTCAAATTTATTGTCATTATTACTCTGAGAGCCTGAGATGATCCAAGACTCAAGGCACATGGTATGACTGAAAGTTAAGATGGCAATAGATAGTTACAGAAAATTAGGCTAGAACTAAACATCACTAGTACCTAGTATATTTCCTAATCCATCCCCTCCCTCACTCTCAGTAAGTGACCTTGTCTTCACTGAAAACAGAGGTCACCAAGTGGGAGCTACTTAACATCCTATCTTTCACCTACAAACTTATTTACATCTATAACCTTTCTTTCTTCTTTTCCTTTGATTACAGGAAAAAACACGTCAATCTCTTTCTTCAAGAATAATCAATACCTATATCTGTGGCCACTACCACCTGTGGCCTTGATCCCGTCTCCTCTAGAACTTTGCTCCTTTAAATTATTTTGGTTCTTTCCTGAATCTTCAACTTCTCCCTCTCTATTGATTTTCTTTTTCCTTAGCATTTAAATATGCTCAAACCTCTGCATCCTTAAATAAAAAATTAATAAAAATAAAAAATTAAAGATACACCTACTAATACCTTCCCATTAATTGTGCTAACCACCCACTTACCCCACATCGTCATCACTAACCTTTTACTTTTCAGATTCTCTTCTTAAGTTTTATAATGTCTGCGTCACCTGACATCTGTGACCACTCACTTCTTAAGCTTGCCTATTTTGCATTCATGGTATTTCCTTATTTTCTTCCTATCTCTCTGACTATTCCCTCAGATTCCATCTTCTGACATTTTTTCTACACTTGATAACTCCCGAATCTATACTGCTAACATGGAACTTTCATGTGATCATATGCCTATTAGATATCCTGGATATGTAACAGACATAACCAAAAGGGACTTACTCTTCACCCCACACATCCAGCTCTTCCTTCTGTATTCCCTATACTGACCAGTGTGACACCCATCTAGCTAGTTTCTCAAGTCAGAAATCTGTGAGTTATCTTAAAATACTTCCATTCATTCCCCATCATTCACTAATTCACCAAAGTCTACTGATCTACTAAGTCCATCCTGTCCTTTACTACCAGTGCCTTGGTTAGGTCAAGTACTGACCATTTCTTATGGTGTTCTTAATAGGTCTCCCTGCCTCCAGTCTATAACCCATATAGTGACCACTTAGTGACTTTTCTAAAACAGGAAACTAATTGTGTCTCTCCTCTATCTAAAATAATTTGGTCTCATTTACACTGGAATAATTAAGATATAATGAACATCACAGAGCCCAGCCCTGCTCTCCTCCCGCTCTCATCAACTGCCTTTTCTTCCTTGTCCAGCTAAAGACTGCTTACCATTCTCTCCAGGCCATCTGACCCAGAAGCCTCTGTGAAGACAGAGCTAAATGAGGAGGAGCAGAGGATAGAAGGATCAGACTAGACCATGAGACTCTTACGTCCTGCTTAACAACCTGAAGAGGAACTTCAGTTTAGTCTAGAACCTCATCAGCTTCCTGAATACGGCAAGTCAGGGACAGGGAGTACCCTGACCCAGCAGAAAGAACACCAAACAGTTATTCCCTAGCCTGAGACATCCCCCTATAGAGGAGCAAAAGGAAGAGAAAAAAGCATATGAAGACTATAATCCAGAAAGCTACAAGCTGATATCCATCATCATTAAGGTTTTGAAGTATTACTACTATGAATGTACATTAACCAAGCCCAGCTTTAATGATAATTGAGGGTCATAGAGATAGTGACAGAAAGGAATAATCTTTTAACATCATGCTTTGTCTCACAGAGGTACTTAGGCATATATATATATGTGTGTGTGTATGTATGTGTGTATGTATATCTATATATAATTTAAAATAATGCATTGATTGCACAATTTAAAAACAAAAAATTAACCAACCAGCATACTTCAGTGCCTGACACCTACAGAGAAAGTTTAAGCTCCTTAGTGAGATATACAATATCCTTAAATTAGCTCCTTGCAGTTGTCCAGCTTCATCTCATGCCATTACGTGCTTGACTTTTCTTGCCCTACCAATACTGACCTGTTTACAGTTTTCCAGACATAATATGTTATTTTCACATTTATGTGCTTTTGTCCATGCAATTTCTTCTGCCTAGAAGCTTAACCCTCTATTGTCAGTCTTTCTGATAAATTCCTATTTATTCCTCATGATTGCATCTTCCCAGGAGCTCCAAAATTCAAGGAAAAAAAAAGGGCTTAACAAATGTTCAATGAATTGAGTAATATATTTGTTTAGCTCTCCTACTAAACTCTGAGCTCTCCAGTGACCAACCATTTCATGTGGGACTTTCAGTGCTAAAACCAGGATAGTCTTGGATGACCCTGGATGTTGGGGTTGCAAAGACAGGAAGTATGTAACAATCATTCCATATTCCTATCTAGATAATGTTTGCTAAATAGAATTGAAGAGAAATGTTTAAAACAATGGGTGAATCAGACAAAGATGGCTGTAAACAGCCCAAACACCTAAAGAACCAAACACTGCCCTGATTTCAATGGTACTAGATTTGCTATTTATTCCTCAATAGGTAGGGCTATTACCAAAGACTAGTGCGCATAATACATCTCATATCACCAATGCAGTTTAGGCAAATAGCCAAAGAGGAAGAAAGCAGATGATAAAAACTTCTGAAGAATTAACACTGTTCATTATCAAATTCCTATCTGTCTACACTATTAAAACATGGGAGTAAGGTACTGTGCAGAAAAGTCAATCATCTAGTACACCTGTGTTTACTCTGAAATTTGATAACTGAGAAAGTCTCAGGAGCAGCTAAAAGAGCAGGCACATTTCTCCCCACTAAACAAGGGAGAGTTTCACTAAGAACTCAATATGTGTTTGAATTTGCCTAGGACCACAAGAATATTAATCATTCACTATGACAAAAAGCTTTCTGAATATTCTTGTAGAATGTGAGTGATGCCCTAAAATGTTTGTAATTAAAAAAACCTTTACAATCATCCTACCTCTGTTAATTCCTTACCAACACTGAGTCTGGAGACTCTGCTAATCAGAGTATCCCTATCACAAGTGGTTCCCAAGGTACAAACATTAGATGTATGTAAACGCAAAAAACTGCAATACTGGGTCCACCTATAACCCCAATTAACTAGCTGAAAGTAAGTGGGTCAGAAGAGAGGGAGAAAATGCTTAACCTCATTTGATTACTATGTTACCTGTTATTCAGCAAAATGTTAGAACACTTAATATCCCGATGCAGGAAATTCTTTTTGTGACAATAATCCAATCCTTCCATTAGCTGTTTCATGAATGACTTGATATGGTCCTCAGAAAAGTGCACCAAACCAGATTCTAGCAGTCCCATTAAATCGTGGTCCATATACTCAAATACAAGGTAAAAGGCACCTACATAAAATGAAAGAAAAAGTTAAAAATAAGAGAAAAGGGATGCTGGAATGCCTCAAATTTTAACATAACTTTGGAGTTGACCATAAGGCTCTCGAACAACTGCTTAATTTTCTAGATGAAGAAACTAAAACTCAAGAGTAGTTGAATAACTTGCCTTTTCTAATAATAAATAACAAAACTACTATTTAAACTAATCTTCTGACTCTTAGTCCAGTGCTCTTTGGACTACTTATATCTTGAGGGGGACAACTGCCCCCCATCAGCTTATATTACTAATCTTTTAAGATCTAAGTCAGTTGGCAAATTACAGACCTTGGGCCAAATCCAGTATGCTGTCTGTTGCTGTAAATAAAAAGTTTTATTTGTAACACACAACCATGCCCATTTGTTACATATTGTCTATGACTACTTTTGTAGAAGTCTTTACTTTAGTTAATAGGATTCACATAATATGCCAGGGGCAGCATGGTATATTTAGTATAAATTATCAGTGAAATTCATAGTATTTAAGAATTGAAAGAAAGGTAAATGATTTAATCTAACTCCCTAAACTCAGAAGTAGATAAAAAGAAAAGCATGCTAAGAGAACTGTAAAAGGTTTGAAATCCACACTATCTTTCTACTTTTGGCAGGGAGCATGATAGAGGTCAATATTATAACATAAGAAATACTAGACCTAGTTAGACAATGATCTGTCCAGTCTAAAATTCTAACAGCCTAAAGGCAAGGATTCTTAATCTACGGGGTAAGGTTCAAGGACTCTTTGAACTCTCTGAAATAGTATGCAACATTTTAAACATATTTTTTCGAAGAGAGGATCCATAAAATGTTGAAAGAGATCCATAACCCCAAAAGGTAAGGCACTGCATTAAAGGAATACCTTAGATTTCACTAAGACCTCAGGACAAAGGACACAAAAGGACAACTCAAAAAAGAGAAAATAAGTAAAACTGCTAAGTACATTAAAAAACTCATAAGTAATATTAGGAATGGAATCCAAAATAATGACACCATACTTCACCTATCAAGATGACAATATTTTTAAAAGATATATTCAATGTTAGGGAGGATAAAGTGGGATGGGCACTCACTGGTGGGAGATAAATTACTACTGTCTTTCTTAAAAGCAATCTAACATTAAACATGAAAATCCCTTTGACCAAATAATTCTACTTCTAAGAAACTATACTAATAAATAAATCAAAATGCAAAGGTTTATGTACAAAGATGCTCAATGCAGTGCTATTACAATATTTTTTTAAACTGGCAACTAATTGCTCAACAGGGACTGGTGAAGTAAATTTGGATTCATCTATCTTTATGCACAGTCATTAAAACATGTTAATATGGGAAATTGCTTATGATAAGTTATAAAACATAAATATACTTTGATCTCAGTTATGTTAAAATAAATATAATATATATAATATAAAGTACTAGAAAGAAATATGCCAAAATGCTAACACTACAGTGGTTTTCTTTTTTTGGTGATGAAAAGTCACCCTGAGCTAACATCTATTGTCAATTTTCCTCTTTTTTTTTTTTGCTTGAGAAAGATTAGCCCTGAGCTAACATCTGTGCCGATCTTCCTCCATTTTGTATGTGGGTCACTGCCTCAACATGGCTGACGAGTGGTGTACGTCTGTGCCCAGGATCCAAACCTGTGAACCTGGGCTGCCGAAGCAGAACATGACAAACCTAACCATTATACCATGGGGCCAGCCCCATATGGTGGTTTTCTATGAATGGTGGTATATTGGGACAGAGTGAGAGAGAAGCAATTGCCATTTTATTTTCCTTACTCTTCTATATTTTCAATTTTTCCTCAATAGGCACAGATCATATCCATCCATTCATTTATTATTATTTTATGACTTTTTAAAAAAGAATTTAAACAGTACATGGTAAATTGTTTAAATAGTACAGAATGGCATGGATGAAAAATAAACCCCTTTCCAGAAGCAACAAATTAACATTTTCTTGTGCATCCTTACAGAAACTAGCTTTACACTATATTATTTTTATAATTAGAAAAAGGACATACCCAGAAATAAACCTAGTATTCTTAATCCTATTTAGATCTATCATAAACTTACCTAAATACTGTTGAATAAATACAATTTCCTTTTATTTGCTTTCAAACTACTTCTACTAAACTGAAGAGGTACTACTTCCCTAGTGCTAATATCTTTGAGGCTCCGTAATTAAGTCCAGCTTAACTCCATCCATTACCTTCTTAATTTTATGTACTTCAATCATATTCTCTCTTAACACTCCAGACTATATTTACAGATGCCATCTCGTCACAGTGACTGATCACTAAACCTTCAGTTTTTTTTTTTTTTTTAAAGATTGGCACCTGAGCTAACAAATGTTGCCAATCTTTTTTCCCCCCTGCTTTTTCGCCCCCAATCTTCCCAGTACATAGCTGTATATTTCTAGTTGTGGGTCCTCCTAGTTGTGGCATGTGGGACGCCGCCTCAACGTGGCCCAACGAGCGGTGCCATGTCCATGCCCAGGATCCGAACTGGTGAAACCCTGGGCCACCAAAGGAGGAGAGCACGAGCTTAACCACTTGGCCACGGGGCCGGCCCCTAAACCATCAGATTTGCTTTATAAAAGTAGGTTGGATGTCATATATAGACTACTTCAAACATAAGTATGGAAACAACAAACAATTTTATCCCCCAAACAGACAAAAGTTACAAATCCAGGAAAACAAACCACTATGTAACCTGAAGATTGTTTTAGAAATAGCTGCTTTGAATTCTAAACTCTATCAGTGCAAACCTATGTAAAAATACAGATGTATATAAACAATAACCAGAGGGGATGATGTAAAAATGGGAGTAACTGATAAAACTGAGTTTTAATTTCCATTATTGTCATTATAATTTGCTTAAAAAAAAAGTTTAAAACGTTGGTTGGAAGAGGATCTCATATTGTTTACATGCTGGCCTTATTAAGTGTTACTGTAGACTCTAATTTTAATGATTAACAATAATTTCTAAAAGTATAAGAGTACACTGATAAAGAATAGATATTTTGTAAAATAAGCACTGTTCAGCAGAAAGCAATCTGCTAACATCTTAATTCTGGTATGGATTCAAGAAAGAAGTTGGACTTTAGTACAACCTGTTAAAAAATAGAAGCAGGCAAACAAGCTAAGAAAGGAAAATAAGATGTACTAAACCACCCTAGAAATTGGTTGTACCTTTGTCCTTCTTGAAATCCAGTGCATCTTGTTTATCTGTGACAATTTCCTTCATGTTAACAACACTTCGGTGGATTAGCTGACGAAGGATTTTGATTTCACGAATGGCTGTGATTGGGAAGCCCTCTTTCTCATTGTCTAGCCTCACCTTCTTCAGGGCCACCAGCTCTCCTGTCACAACAAATTCAAACTGTTACGTTATCAATTAACATTTTTTTGGTCACTATCATGAGCCAGCCAATACATGTTCTCACTCTGAAAGACAGACGTAATCTTTTCTTTAATGCTATATGTGAGATACTTTGTATCTTTAAAAAGAACAACCCTATATTCCCTTTCTTAGCTTTGATTTTTTCTGAAGACTTGAAATTGCTTTTTTTTAAAGATTGGCAGCTGAGCTAACACCTTTTGCCAATCTTCTTTTTTTTCTTCTCCTTCTTCTCCCCAACCCCCCCCGCAGTAAATAGCTGTATATTCTAGCCGTAGGTCCTTCTGATTGTGCTATGCGGGACGCCACCTGAGCACGGCTTGATGAGCGGTGCCACGTCCATGTCCAGGAACCGAACTGGCAGAACCTTAGGCCATTGAAGTGGAGTGCGTGAACTTAACCACTCAACCATGGGGCTGGCTCTAAGACTTGAAATTTTTAATTCAGTTTTCAGTTGGGCCTAAAAACTTTGGATTATTAAAATATACCAATAATTCAACTACTTCACTTTATCTTAAAGGATTAATCTCTCACCAAACAAGGAGCAACCTAGATATTTTATTTTTACTCTCTCTTAAATTCCCAGCAAGCTTATTATAAAACATTTACAATGGACAACAACAACAAAGGAAGGTTTTTATTAAAACAATTATTATTATTTTCGTCCTCCCCAAAGCCCTAGTACATAGTTGTATATTCTAGTTGTAGGTCCTTCTAGTTCTTCTACATGAGCCAGAGCCACAGAGCATGGCTACTGACAGATGAGTGGTGTAGTTCCGCACCTGGGAACTGAACCTGGGCCACTGAATCAGAGCGCATCAAACTTTAACTGCCAGGCCATTAGAGCTGGCTCAAAAAGAAAGGTTTCTACACAGTAATACTATTACTCTTTTGGAAAATTTCAGTCTATTTAGGAACTTTTGGAAACAAAATTAGCACTCAAAATTTACTTTTATTTTTGAACCCACTTAAGACATTAGAATTGCTACATTTTTAACCTTCTGACATCTAGAATTTTGTGGCAGTATTTACCTGTATCTTTGTCCTTGGCTTTATATACTTGGCCATAGGTTCCCTCTCCAATAATCCCAATAATGTCAAACTTGTCCACGCAGCGTTTCCCCCAGTCGCTTTCTGTTTGTCTTCTTTCTCCATAACGAGGACAACAAATTCTAAAAAGGCAAAAACAAATAAAGTTAATGTAAAAAATTAAGTCTATTCAAAGAAGAAAACAGAATTCTTTTACAATGATTTCTGTGGCTCCTGACTCTTTCAGGAATTTTTTAATTGAAAAGGTAGGAATCAAATCATATGAAATAAATAGTTCAAACAGTCTCTTACAGTGGCTAAGACACAGATTTTTTGCTTCAGGAAGACATAAGATCAAATAACAGATTTGCTACTTCCTTTCTGACTTCTCATGAGTATTGGCTTCCTCAACTATAGAATAGGAAAAGAATACCTACATCAAAGGGTCACTAAGAAAACAAAATATAAAACTTTGGCAATGATAAGTGCTCAATAAATGTAACTATTTTTATCATTAAGAGAGGAATGCTAACAATCAGAACATCAAACTAGATTCCACTACATTTATGGCATGGCAACTTATGTGGTTTAGGAAGAAAAAACAATCCCACATCTATTAATTTTTCATTAATGTGTACATAGTTGACACGCTGAATAAAAGGGCTTTTTTCTTCTTTAATACTCTATTATGAACTCAAAAAATACAATGGGATTAATGTTCAGAGTATATTTGGATTTGGGAAATTACTGCTTTTCTAAAAAACATAGCTGGGTATCCATAAGTGCAGATTAACAGAACTCCCAGAAAGGCTTTTATCCATTAAAATAAAATGAAAGATATACATTAGGACTAACCCTACTGGTGTAGATAGAAGAAAGTGTGAGATTTGGGCCCAAAGGTAAGGAAGAAAGCTGTAACTAAGCATAGGTCCCTCCAAAAACTCACTTTGGTCTCTTTTTATATGGTTGCTGAGGTGGTGTGATTGCCTTTGGTTCTGGAGAGTCTGGGGGAGATGGATCCCCACCAGGGAGCTCTGGAGGGAGAGGGAGGTCCGTGAGTAAGTGACGTGGCCTTTGTTCCTTCTCTTTCTTCACAGGTTTTGAAGGTAGAGTTTCTTTTGGACTAAACAATCGAGAGGAAGAGAAGAAAAAGATCAAAATTACCTAGAGAATATGCAAATAAAACTTTTCAAAGATTGTAACATCTGGCTATTAAAAGATTACAAAGATTTTACTTTTAAGGGAAAAAACTCTACAATATAACATAAAGATATAGAGTTTATCACAGCTAAAATACTCAGATTCTGCAAAAAGAAATCCATAGTATATTAAAGAAATGATTAAAAATTTGAGATATTACTTATAGGTCCTTTAACGAACTCTTTCTTTAATGTCCTTCTTAAGATTCTATTTGGATTTTTACTGAAATGAAATAAACTGTAGGAAGTAATCTTAAATTCATAAAGTACCAGTGCAACTCATGGAGTCACCAACCTACTCTATATTTTAATCAGCAAAAATTTAAATAATGAATGAAAGCTCAACAGTGTAACACTACTATATTACTAAAGCTATGGAGAGAACTTGGAAAAAGGAAATAGTAAGAAATATAGCTAAGCTGGAAATCAAAATTAGTGAAAAATATATTGACTTAATTTTATTGGTTTGCAAGCAAAAGACAACCATATCTGACCAGCCAAAATGGATAAATAACCCTCAAACTAAAAATCTAAGGAGAAAGAGTCCAAGCAACTATTTCAGAATCATTAAAACAGCTGGTAAGCAGAAGGCCTCTCATGATAATCAACAAATTATAGTGGGGGCGGGGGAGGATGGCTTTCCTAGAATAGGTTAGAAAAGTCAGTTTTCAGATCCAATTTTTTAACCATTTCTATTTATGAGTAAAGGAAGGATTTTGCGCCATGCATGTCCTCATAAAAGACAGTGCAACATACTAATTCATGCCTACAAATAAAACCATGCTAGATAGTCTTTTCTATTCCATCACAGTGTCAGAAGGTTGACTAGGATCTGAGAACTCTAACTGCAGTAGGAGCCTCCTCCACTTTTTTGACAAGTGGTTATAAAAAAATATATCATTTCATGAATACTTCCATAAAACCATAAAGAACAGATCTATTCCTTGCAATGTATCTTTTTAAAGCAAATCGCTTCCCTTTGTATGTGAAACAATCTCAAAATTTACTACTTCCTAACAATTTTCATCATTTTAATCTCCTGTAAATCAGACAGAACAAGAGAATCTAAATTAGTTTAAACCAAATCAACCAGAAATGGGGTAGTCGATAGAGTGCAAAATGATCATCTGAAACTTTCTGTTAAATTACTGATAGTGATGAACACACAACATTAGAATAATTTGCACTAAGATTTTTCTACCCTGGGAACAAAGCCTATCATCAGAAAACTCTTGAGTCAAGATGCAATATAGATTTTAAAAATTTCTCCAATTTTAAGACATTTAGGGAAAGAAAATTCTTAATTTCTCAACTACTACCGTCAGAATATTCTCTATAAATGTCAATTCTTAATGATTCAGAAATACATTACTTCTTGGTTCTGCTTCACTAGAATCAAAGGATCTGAATTCTCACCATCATTTCATGTAAGTTCAGTATATGTTTTAAATTAGGTCTTGTTTTCTCCAATGTTTACTTTATGGGTTCAAATATAGTTTGCTACCGTGAAAACATGCATTGCTTCTGAAAAATTACATTTTTAGCATGTTTATTTCAAGAAAGAATGAGTGTTTGATAGGATATGTACTACCAGTTCAGAGCACACAAGTTGAATAGCGGTCAAATCATGTTTCAACAAAGTCCAACCAAAAACCTTGAAATACTGTCCCATAAAATTGCAATGCTGAACAACATTATGGTCTTTAGCCTTTAGTGTAGGGCACTCAGCTCTTATAGTGCTGAGGACACATGAGAGATGCAGAGAGGGTCCAACATAAGGGAGCAGATGCTTAACATCAAAGTCATTATTTGAAGACTGAGTACCAGGAAGTGTTGATCTACCTTATCAATATCATTACTTCCCAGTTCCCCATTTATACCCGTAGACGGGTTCACATGTGGTGAGTAGGTTGCATAATGCTTGAGTAAAGTAATTAAAAAAAGCACAAAAAAAACCCCCCAGTTGCCAAGCTCCAGGACTGCCCAAATTTTAGAATCTGGATAGTCTCTTGGAATTTATGATGATGAGATTTAATTTGTAGGTACAATGTAAACACCTCTAATAAAAAGTGTTTACTGTTAATAAAGAATATGAATTTACATATGAACTGTTCTAAAAATTAGATAATTTTCAAAATTTAATAGCATAAACTACTTTAAATATGATCATTTATCCCCTTCCCCTTAAAGCAGGTTGTTTAAAAAGTGATTTATTTTTACAAACTTCTACTAAATTTTTTTTTTTTTTGAGGAAGATTGGCCCTGAGCTAACATCCGTGCCCATCTTCCACTACTTTATATGTGGGACGCCTACCACAGCATGGTTTTTTGCCAAGCGGTGCCATGTCTGTACCTGGGATCTGAACTGGCAAACCCCAGGCCACCAAAGTGGAATGTGCGAACTTAACTGCTGCACCACCAGGCTGGCCCCTCTACTAAAAATTTGAGTTGAATACATTAAAAATGGAAACCAAGTATTCTATAAGCAAAATCCTAAACCAAATTTGAATGCTCACACAGATCCTTTCTTTTCTTCAAAGCTCAATACTTTAAAGACATAGTCTTTAAGAATAATGTAGACTCGGAGCCAGCCCTGTGGCCTGGAGGTTAAGTTCAGAGTGCTCCACTTCAGCAGCCCGGGTTCAGTTCCTGGGCACAGATCCACACCATCCACTGGTGGCCACACTGTGGTGGTGACCCACATATAAAACAGAGGAAGAATGGGGCTGGCCCAGTGGCTCAGCGGTTAAGTTCGCACGTTCTGCTTTGGGGACCCGGGGTTCGCCTGTTCGGATCCCAGGTGCGGACATGGCACCGTTTGGCAAGCCATGCTGTGGTAGGCGTTCCACATATAAAGTAGAGGAAGATGGGCACGGATGTGAGCACAGGGCCAGTCTTCCTCAGCAAAAAGAGGAGGATTGGCTGTGGATGTTAGCTCAGGGCTAATCTTCCTCAAAAAAATTAAATAAATAAATAAATAATAAAATAAAATAAAAAACAGAGGAAGACTGGCACAGACGTTAGCTCAGGGTGAATCTTCCTCAAGCAAAAAGAGGAAGACTGGCAACAAACGTTAGCTCAGGGCAAATCCTCCTCAGAAAAACAAAAATAGAAACAAAAGAATAATGTAGACTCTGCTGAAGTTTAATTAACTCCAAATGAACCAGGCTATCAAAAACAAGTAAAGAAGAAAAGAAGATTTGAAAAGCCCTAGGTAGTTAACTGAAATTTTAAAGAAAAGTATACAGATCATCTTCTTAAAAGCAGGAGATCCCCATGAATAGCTATGTTCATGAAGAATGTACTGTATTGAGGTGTGTTTGGCAGCCTTTGCTTCCTGAAATCAAGAATTGTAGATCACGAATCAGAAAGGCTATGCAATACCATTAGTTAAATTCACTCTTGCATTTGATACCTGAGTAAATATAATATACTCCTGCCCAATATATATGTCTGAAAGAAAAGTTGCATACTTTTCTCAAAAGAACTTTAAAAGAAGACAAATCCTCTAATACATGCTTTATATCATCCATGTCCCAACTGATTTCTTAACCAAATGGCCAGTGTCATTTCATACAAGCCCTGACCCTGGCTCCTTCAGCAGTTTTACTTATTCATTCAAATAACCAATATTTACTAATTGCATTCTGTGTTCTCTGTTTAAAAGCACTGTAGGCAATAAAAAGATGTATAAGTCACATTCTCAACATTTAAGCTGCTCCAGTCTCACATGAGAAAATAGAGAGGAATGTGAGTTCTATGTGAGACTTTCAGATTTCTTCCTGAAAATTTTTCTTACATAAAAATTATTTTTTGGGGCTGGCTCCATGGCCAAGTGGTTAAGTTTATGCACTCTGATGCGGCGGCCCGGGGTTCGGATCCTGGGCGCGGACATGGCACCGCTCGTCAGGCCACACTGAGGCGGGGTCCCACAGCCCACAACTAGAGGGACGTGCAACTAATGATATACAACTGTGTACGGGGGGGTTTGGGGAGATGAAGCAGAAAAAAAAAAAAAAAGATTGGCAACAGTTGTTAGCCCAGGTGCCAATCTTTAAAAAAAAAAAAAATTATTTTTCATGTGAAAGATAGGTGCAGCTGGTACATGGGTGTAGAGTGCACCAAAAATAAACAAATAAATAAATAAATAAAATAAAGACAAAAATCATCTTGAATTTAAAATTAATAGATAGTGAAAGAAATCTTCATTTCTATTTTTCTACCTTTAATAATTTACTTGTATGTGGAAAACTCATAATCACCACACAGTTAAAAACAGGTACAGGGACCAGCCCCGTGGTCGAGTGGTTTAAGTCTGCACGCTCCATTTTGGGGGCCCAGGGTTTCGCCGGTTTGACTCCTGGGCGGGGACATAGCACACCGATCATCAAACCATGCTGAAATGGTGTCCCACATGCCACAACTGGAAGGACTCACAACTAAAAATACACAACTATGTACTGGGGAGCTTTTGGGAGAAAAAGGAAAAAAAAAATCTTAAAAAAAAAAAAGGTACAGGGGCCACCCCAATGGTGCAGTGATTAAGTTTGCACATTCTGCTTCAGTGGCCTGGGGTTCCCTGGTTCAGATCCCGGGTGCCAAGGTACACACCGCTTATCAAGCCATGCTGTGGCAGGCATACCACATATAAGCAGAGGAAGATGGGCATAGATGTTATCTCATAGCCAATCTTCCTCAGCAAAAAAGAGGAGGATTGGCAGCAGATGTTAGCTCAGGGCTAATCTTCCTCAAAATAAAACAAAATAAAATAAAATAAAAATAAGTAGAGTGGACTATGAAATAAAAGTTACATTTTCAGAATCAGAATTGATCTATAAAAATAGCTTTGTTCACTTCATTTTCTCTCATATACCTTCTTAAAGACAGCCACATATAATCAAATAAACACTGAACGGTCTTATTTTACCCTTCATCCCCAATCTGAACGACAGAAATCCCTATGAGCCTTCTATAAAATCATTCCACATCTGGAAATCTGCACTCTTCACTGACACATGGTAGGGAGGTTCAAAAGTTATTTGGTTAGCCAAGCAAACATTTAAAAATGAAGTTTCTTAGCCATACTGATATTGTTCTAGCCACTATGCAAACTAATATTTAAAGCGGTTCCTATGGGTAGATAATGGCCTTAGGTCCCTTTGCATAATGCTCAACTGACTATTTTTCCAACAAAAACTATAAAAACACATAGCTTGTATCTATGAGAAGTATACTGTGTACCTCAAACACATTTTTCTACATAAATTTCAGGTTCTATTCTTCTCCTTTGTAGTTCTCAAGACATGGCAGAATTACTAAATACCTATTAATATTAGAAAGAGCATGTAGGATTTTTCTTTAAAATCAGATTTACCACTATGAATAGTAATGGAACCATTCTATTAAATACTCTTGTCTTCCCCCCCCCCCCATTTATTGCACTTGCACCTTCTTAAGTCTGGAAAAATACAGACCTAAAGGGCTGAAATGTATTGCCGATGAAATTACTGATGTCACTTGGAAAGTAACAGAGGCTTGGGAATTGGTCTGGGATGTAAGATCAGTGGTACTTATTTTTGTGCTTACAATGAAAGTTTGTTGCAATTAATGAAACCCATGTCCTAGAGAACAAGAGGGCAGGATCTCAGTAGAAAAAACAGTAACACAAAGATTGCCACGGTGTACATCACTGCTAAATTAGGTTTGTTTGGTGATACTTGCCTAGATAGTCTTACCAAGAAATTAAACATATTTCCTAATGCCTTCCATAAAATCAGATTCGTGCTTCGTAATCATTTCAGTTCTCAATACTCAGAGGACTCATTAAAATTAGAGCTCCTCCCATCATTCCATTGTGAATTTATATTCTAATCAGCAAAGATTCTACATGTCGTTCTTTTGCTTCTTACAGGATAATTTTTTTTTAAAGCAGCACTTAAAAAAAAAACCTGGTTTATTTTTCTCCTGGATCAGGAGGGGGGAAAAAAAGCTATAAAAGACATTTCTGGGACCACTGAGGATATTTAACATTGTTATTTATATTATGCTATTTATGATTATTATTATATTAAATCAATGATAAGTTTTTATATCTTTTATATAAAGATATTATAATTATGTAGGAAAATGTCCTTGTTAAGAAAGACATGCTAATGAATTCAGAAGTGTTACGATATTAACAGTTAAATCAAATGTGGCAAAAAGTTAACAATTGGTGAATGTAAGTGAAGAATATAAGGGTGTTAACTGCATTATTCTTTTAATTTTTCTACTGCTATTAAAATTTTCAACATAAAAATTTAGGGAGAAATATGCTGATTTTTTAAAATTGCAATCAAAATTAGCCTTATCAATAAACTTATGACAAAAAGGGCTACTACAGCTCAAACTGTAATTCTCTCAAGTAATAATGTCATAAATAAGGACTTTTCCACTGAAAACCAAACATCAAAGGCATTTCCTATTCATAAAAGCATTCTAAACAGCCATGCATTAGAGCAGTTTTGACAAAGTTTGAGAACAGAAAATGTCTTACACTTAGATCAAGACGGCTAATTTTCCCAGTTAAATATGGGACTTACCTATCCATGTCATCATCTCCCGGTAATAAGGGTGGGAGGGGCAGAGGAGGCAACGTTGAAGTTTTTAAGTGTGGAATAGCAGCTGTTAAAGATACTTGAGTCTTCACAGAAACCTGTACAGGGGGCTGAGAATTTGCCTGAGAGGACACAGCAGATGTCCTTGGGTGAGAAGAAGGGGGCAAAGTTGAACTACTAGAAGCAAGAACCTGACTAAATGCTGGCTGGGGAGGAGGCAGAGGTGGTTGCTGTGGAATAGCTGGTAGTGGTGGCAAAGGTGGCAAAGGGGGTGTCTGAGGTGGAGGGGTAGTAGTTGGTAAAGGAGGTGGAGGAGAAATAACTGTGGGGAGAGGTGGAGGGGTCTCCTTTTCTGATGTCTCTGTCTCTTTTGGAGTAACAATCTCCTCTTTCAATGCTACGAGTTTAGAGTCTCTTGTTCCCTGTGCTTTCGAATCTTTAAGAACAGGATGCTTCTCAGAGTTCTCATCCAACTTTACTTTCCCTGTATCTAAAGAATTTTTGACCTCTGTGTTTAGATGTGTTACATTCACCGGTTCAGTATCTGGGGCAGATTTTTCCACTTTTACACCTCTGGGTAACTTTTTAAATTCCAAGCCTGAATCCTTAGACTCTACTGAACTGTTCTCTTTTCTAGGCAAAAATGTAGGTGAACCCTTGGATTCCTTTCCATCCATTTTTGCTGCTGCAGCAGCAGCTGCTCTTTCCTTCTTTTTCCTACTGAGTTCAGCTCCCAAGCTGGAGTTCAATGGAAGCCTGACAGGTGAGATACTGGAATGTCGACTGCGTGACCCGGATCTCTTCTTTTTACTATGAGAAGATGAGTGTCTTGAATATGCGGGACTTCTACTTCTAGACTTCATAGATTTCCTACTGGAAAAAGAAAAAAGCAGTTTAAAATGGATAGGCTACAGCAATATGGAGGAAAATAGATCAATTACACAACCTATGAAGAACTATAACTTAAAAAACCCACTTTGAGTAATTTAGTAATCTTAAAAATAAATTAGGTGCCATTAAATAATAATAATAATAATGCATCAATATTGCTTCATTAATTATAACAAATGTTCCATACCAATATAAGATGTTAATAATAGGGGAAACCGGGTGCAAGGACATATAAGAACTCTTTGTACTATCTTCACAATTATTCTGTAAATCTAAACTGTTCTAAAACATAAAGTTTATTTAAAAAATAGATTAGAAGGAACTAAATCCTGCATGACAATATATTTCAATCATATAACATTAACAATTATTCACTATTTATTCAACTGAAGAAAGATGGATAGATATTTCTTCCCCACATTGGAAAATATCCATATTCACAATGATTACTTTTTAAATTTTGGTTTAAATCTCTAATAAAGTGAAAACATGATAAAAAAATCATAGTTTACACTAAAGGTGGGTTATGTCAATCAGGAAGTTAAAAGTAACTAGCATGCTTCACTAAAACCTAACTTTTTTAATTAGGAAAAGATTTTGTTTCTTGTATCCGCAGTTTATAATTAAGTTGTGCCTATACTAAACAAACCCCCAACATTTACAAGAGTTAAGACTTACAAAATATATAAACTGGAGAAACAGTCTTACTAAAATAATTTATTAGACGTTCTCAAAACTATGATGGCTTCTGGTACTTTCAAATATAAAATGATTTCCAATCAGCTATTTAGGGACTCATAAAGCAAGGTATTATTGTCTGTTCAACTTATTTTATTAAGGAAGCAGACTGGGAAGTAAAACCTGGGATGCAGATTATTCTAAATTGAAACCCAACCCTCATTAATTCTTTTTGCTCTTTAATAAAGCCTAACACGCTCAGGCCTCAATGTGAAGGCGGAAAAAAAATTAGCACTAAAAATGTGACTGGACAAAACATAATTTGCCCAGTAGTCTAAAACAAATTGTTCCCATTCCAGATCTTCAATCTCTCTCTTTATCTTCGATCATTAGTAAGACTGACATAAATCAAAATGTTTCGAAACAAATAGCATATACGTGTAGGGGAAACAATACACATGATGTTAGCCATTGTTTTCTTATACCTATACTGCTTTTTGGAAGTTTGCTCCAAAAAGTTAGTTAAAATACAGTCATTATTGGAATCAAATTACTCAAAATAACGATAACAACATAAACATGAACATGAGGATACAAAATATTGAAAGTAGTTAAGTGGATTTACCAAATATCCACTTACCCTCAAGAAAACTAATACTTCTCTTGTAAATAACTGGCTGAAACAAGAGGTTTTCTCTGATTGAATTATAGCTGGGGTAAAACTAATATCTCTATCCTAGGAAAAACTTCTAAAAAACCAAACACTAAGTAATGTCAAAGACCATGCTCTACAAACCATTGTTTTTTTAATATTTCGGCATGACTAAATCTTCCTAAGAAACTCTGCTACAGACCCTTCAACTTCTGAACAAAAGCCTACTGTTAATAGGACATTTGGATGGCCATACACTTATGGCATTTTTAGTAACACATATGCTGTATTTGAGGTCCAGATCCACTCTTCAAGGAAAAACAGGTGGGGGAGAAGGGACAACAAATAGATAAAGGCAGGCAATGATAAAAAATTTGTCTTTAAAAAACAAATGTTATCTTTCCCCTGAATTGTTAGGTTCCACCCACTGGAAATGAAATTGCTATTAATCACTACTAATTTGCTGGGTGCAAAGATCTTGCATTTCTGCCAAAGCATTTTCAGTCTTTTAAAACAACATTGCTTAATTGTGACTGTGTCTCCCAAGGAAAAAACACAGAGAATACCATAGAAGGGATCTGTATGTTCCTCTACTCTCACTCTATGAAATTAGCATGCTTACTGTTTGGAATTCCAATCAATGAAGAAAATATGCAATGCACATATACAAACATATAATGCTCTCTTGTAAGCCAAATAAAATGTGCATGTGACTCTGGGACCATTACATAGTGTTTATATTTGCGTCCCATACTATCATACTATGTCTCCAGTTCTTTCTTTCTTTCTTTTTACCACACTGCACTAGTTCCAATGAAGTGAGTAGAGGAATAGAGAATTTGAGATATAATCCAAAAGGATCACTGCAAAGCAGTAGTTCTTACTGAAATTCGTGGTAGTGTTTTAGCCTCAACATACTTCTTTATTCCCAAACTCCACAACAATAAAAATTCTCAGAAGAGCTTTAATGAAACTACTCCCTCAAGAAAACAAATAGCCTGAGAATATTTCTTAGGCTTCCTTAAAAAACTAAGCAACTTTCCAAATGGTACTCTTAAAACTCATCCATTTTACTATATGTAAATTTTACAAACCCTCACTCCTCCAAAAAAAAAAAAAAGTGAGCTCTAGCTAACGGTATACATGCTAAAGCCTTTATCAGTGAAGTAAACTGATGTGCACAACTTACTTTGAGATGAATCAAAAGATGGATTGATAGAAAGATGGATAGATATGATAAAACATATAGCAAATATTAATCATAGACTCTAGCTGGTATATATATGGATCCTCATTATAATTCTTTCAATTTTTCTGTGTGAAAAATTGTGTAAAAATGGGGGGGAGACTAAGGAACTTCAGACCCTGACAGCTAGGAACCCTGCAGCTTGATGAATTCAAACTAGTTTATGAATAATTATAACCTTAAGTCAGCAAAATTACTCATATTGACATATAAAAGACGTCCATGGATTTTTTTCAAATTAGCATTTCTCTACTAGTGTTCAGCAACATTCTCCTCACTCATGGACAGAATTTACTGAGTGGCTCCAAGTAGCAGGCACTGTGCTATGCACTCCATATTTACTAATTTAATCCTCACAACTCTAGAAGTAGGTAGTTATCGTTCCGATTGTACACACGAAGAAACTAAGGCACAGAGAAATTAAATTATTTGCCAAAGGCCACAAAATAAGATTAAGATTCCACTCAGGTATAACTCCAAAGCCCAGGTTCTGTTTTTTTC
This sequence comes from Equus asinus, assembly GCF_041296235.1. Classification (NCBI taxonomy): domain Eukaryota; kingdom Metazoa; phylum Chordata; class Mammalia; order Perissodactyla; family Equidae; genus Equus; species Equus asinus. The sequence continues at coordinate 39,352,943 of NC_091802.1, read as the reverse complement.
GGACAAAAGTTGAGTCCATAAAGAAGGAAGTACATCTCATCATCTAGAAACAAGAATACGGTTTTCCATAGATAATTCACTCCAACAAATAAATTTCAAACTAACATGGCTTTCTCACAAAAATATCATGGTGAAAGCACTATTATCATGTTTTTAGAGAAAGATTTTGAAAACTGCCAGTGGTCGCAGGGTAGGTCAATGGCAGTGCTGTAAAGTCAAATTATCCTTGGAAGCAATTTCTGCTAGTCTATCTCATCAAAAGGAAAAAGGACTAATCAGCGGAATTTCCACTAGAAACATCAGTTAAAAGAGAGGAGTTATCAAAACATCGTCATTTAGGAAACAAACTTACAGGTTTGGAGACTCAGTGGACAGCACAAATGATCGATGGCCTAGGCAAATAGCCTCAAGATAACACAAATGAAAATAGGTAATTTCTTACATCTCCAGTCAGATCCAATGACGTCTAAAGCACTAATACCAAGGTGATTTTTAAAAATTTAAGACAAAGCAACAGAAAATAGCTAGATAAGCTCTGGGAACCAGTATCAACTCTATGTACTCAACAGGCAGAAGCCCATGACTTTTCACACACAGGAACTCACAAGCGAAGATCCCACCACTGGAAGTACCTACCTTTAGTAATTTTAGCCATGTGAACTCTCCACTTCTCAAAATCTGGGTTAAGAGACCAGATTCACCTACTTGAATGACTAGCCGTCAGCAAAGTGTTCTAGTCAATGATGAACACTGGGGTCTTCAACAAAATGTTAACATGACCAGTTGCTAGTTCCTCATAACCCACCCTAAGTGAAGAAAGGAGTGTTAGCCAAACAGCTCACCTGGGGAGCGGGCTCCGACTCAGAGACCGTTTGCTCATGAAAGGGCTGCTGGAGCGCCTTCGACCGTAGGGACTGGGGGATCTCCCGCTGTACGAGCCGCTCCTTTCATAGCTGGACGAACGTCTCCGGCTGTAAGGACTCACAGACCTCTGTCGCCTACCGTAGGGACTGGGGGACCGGGTGCTGGACTGGTACGCCGAAGGCTCCTTGTAAGGTGGGCTGATGGACTGCCTCCTTGAGGTACTTCCAGGACTCTTCTTGTAGGAGTCATAATTGCTAGAGGTGTGAGATCTCGGGGGACTAAGGTCGTAATCTTGGCCATAAGACGCTCCTGAGGGGCTATCATCTTGCTTGGGGCTGTCAGACCATTTCCGGTGGGGGCTCCTGGACCTCCGTTTGGGGCTGTCCACTGTTTTGTAACTTTTGGGTGTTTCCCTTTTCCGATGACTTTTACTCCGGTCTTTGTGCCCAGACTTCAGCTCCCGTTCTTTCCGGGTCTTCTCCTTATGGAGTTTGGAGGACCTCGACTCCTTGTTGCTGCTGCTTTTGGACAGCTGTGCCTTCCCGTGGTCATCATTCTCCTCATTTGAACGCTTCGAACTGCCTGAGATCCGGTCCTTCAGCGATCCCGACTTGCTGGAGACTTCCTGGTTTTTTTCTTTTTCTGTCTGTTTAGTTTTTAGTAAGTCCCGGGAACGTCTGTGCTGGTGGTGACGATGTTTGTGCAGGCGGTCACTCCGATCAGTTCCACGACGTTCATCATTCTCCCTCCTGTCTAGTTTGAAGGCCATGTCGTCAGAGAAGGTATCTGAATCAGAGCTGATGTCGTCATATTCCACCAAAGGTTTGATAACTGTACCCAAAGGTGCTGCTTCGGCGGTCACCAACCCCATGTCTTTGGAGTGCTTGGACTTATGCCGCTTGTGCTTCGACACCAAGCGGTGACGCTCTCTGCTGTTGGAGCTGCCACCTCCCGATGACGGCTGCAAAGTTCCAGAAGCTCCTCCAGTCCCGTCCTTCTTGCCCCCATGTCTCTCTGGATTGGGCATTCCCTTTCCCCTGGCCTCAAAAAGGGGAAAAAGTTCCCCAGCACTACAAAAAGTAACCCCCACCCTCCCCCCCAACCCCTACCCCACGCCTACCAAAGCGCCCCTAGAAGGGGGTGGGGAGGGAAGGGACGGTAGCCCAGGCTCCTCCTCCCTCCCGACTCCTCAGCACCCTCCTACATGAGGTGGGGGGTGAAGGAGCCGGGGAAGAAATGAGAGTTCCTCAGCAGTGGAGTTGCGAGACAACGGGTAGCTGCTCAAGTCTGTTTCCCCTCCTCCCCCGGCCGAGCCAATCCTCAGGCCCGGGAGCCGGGGAGGTCGAGGAAGTAAGAAGCCGACGGCCCGGGGCTGCGGGGCCGACTCCGGCTCTGGGGCCCTGTGAGGACTGCGCGGGCCCTTCCCCTACCCGGTAGCCCGGCTCGGGGCGGCTTCCTGTCGCTGGGGTCCCGCGGCCTAGATGCCTCACGCCCCCTTTGTCCCTCGCTCCTGAGGGAGCCCCTTTTCTTGCCTCTGCCTCACCTCAGTACCTCACACACTCACTCGCTCCCTCACACAGACTCACAGTCACACACTAGGTTAAACCGAAACGGCACTTGGAAGGGGGGGGGAGGGGGCAATCCCAGGAAATATCGCGAGAATCCCTTGGGCTCTCGCGGTATTTCGTGCTTCCCTTTCACCTCTCGCCACTGTTGGTCAAAGAACGCGAGAGCAGGTCCTGAGTAAGAAACGCGGTCCACCAGATTCTCGCGATAAGCTCCCCGCTCCCTATTTGAGCAAAGCTTTATTGAAACGGAGCCAGCAGGGTGTTTTTTTTTCAAACTTTATTGATAATTCATTGAACAAATACTCCGGGTTCCGGCGCAAACTAATTTTTGCATACTTTTAACAACTCTTTTAACTACTAGAATGAAAATATTGTTAACAGGAAAAGGCAACTGTGGGGACATTTCAACCCAAGTCCCTAAGTATTAACAATGCTTTCCACTTATAAAGTGTGTACTATGTGCAGTATCTCTAATTCTCGTACTACCCTGCAAAACACAATATCCTCATCCCTATTTTACAGATTAGGAAACCCAGACTCAGAGAAGTTAAACAGTTTAGGGTAACAAAGCCAGTCTAGCAAGTACCAAGGACAAGATTCAAATTCATGTCTGACACTAAAGTACAAGCTCTATCGTTGTGTGGCACCGCCTCTGTCCACACTGCTTAAAATCTAAGAACTTGAAAGCTCATAACCTTTTGGGATCATCTACGGCTCTTCTGGAATCATTTAGCCTTCTATCTTCGCACAAAAGATTACAATTATGAACAAAAAAAGCATAATATTCTTGAATAAGAAAATATAGTATCTTACACTGCCGCTCCTTTTTTACTTTTCAAAACTCCTTTGCACACATTAACTCATTCCATCTTCACAGCAACCCTCTGAAACAGGGTTAAGTGAGAAAAGAAACTAAGGCACAGAGAAGTTAAGTCACTTGTCCAAGCTTCTTCATTCTTTTCTTCAACTCATTTATCTGTGAGACTCTAAGGCCCTTCCCTGTGTAATAGGGCCCAATCAGGACCCTCAAGTAGGATATAGACAATATAGTCATACCACAAGATAAAAGATGATAAATGTCATAAGAATGATACAGAGAACTGTGCAGGTTGAAAGCAGTTTGGGAGTGTTAAGAAGAAGCTTTATATAAGTAGGGCATTTGATTGGGGCCAGGAAAAGTAGATAGGATTTGTATAGGCAAAGAAGGGGAGATCAGCCAGTAAATTAGGAGCTTGATACATTCTAAACGAAGGCAGAAGAATCTGCTCTCAAAATCATTCCCTGAAAATGTTGTTACTTTTGGTCACACGGGTACCAAAAAAAGTTTTTTACCTAAATGTTTGAGTCCATAAATTTTTTTTTAAAATTACTGTTTAATTTATTTTGTCCAGTTTTCTACTTGGAAGGTCAACTATACCTTTATCAGTTAAACATAAGTTGCAGTAATTTATTTTTATTGTATTTGTTTATTTTTATTTTTGTGAGGAAGATTGGCCCTGAGCTAACATCTGTTGCCAATCTTTCTCTTTTTGCTTGAGGAAGATTGTCGCTGAGCTAACATCTGTGGCAATCTTCCTCTCTTTTATGTGGGACACTGCCACAGCATGGCTTGATGAGCAGTGCTAGCTCTGCACCCAGGATCTGAACCTGTGAACCCCGGGTGCAGAAGTGGAGGGTGTGAACCTAACCACTATGCAACCGGGCTGGCCCCATTGAGTCCACAAATCTTGATTAAAAATAAAAACAACCACATTTTTCATGACAACTTTTTAATGGTCTATTGAAGTAAAATTAATGCTGTCAAGAAACAAGAAAAAAAGAATAAAGTACTGGAACTCAGGTGTGGTAACTCCTCACTGATTGCTGCAAGAGGGTCTGGATATAAAGGTGTCCACCCTTGTCTGACATGATAGCAGATGGCATGAGTTTAATGGGTCAGTTAGATGAAGTGACTGGCTCATCTTATTAAACACTGGCATGAGGTCAGCAAAATTACTCTGATTTTTTCTGTCTTTTAAATGAGATCAAGTTTTTGACTGGATGCACCCATACCCACAGTAAAATGGAAAAGTGGGAACGGCGGAAGGAATTACGGTGATGTGTCAAATAAAATCTTGAGGAATAAAATTCATCATCCAAATTAAACAACAGCAATAGAAACTTCCTTAATTATCTGTTTGTTGCCTGTTGAAGCAGAGTAGAGACCCCTAATGAGTAAATGAATGAAGGTTTTTACTGAATTTTTGTCTTATGTTTCTATAGCACTTTTCAATTTTCCACAGAACCCTTTCAAGCCTGTCGATAAATATCAGTTGAACAAATAAATAACCTGGTGAGGTGGCCAGAATGGGGATTATTAAATGCATCTATTAAAAGCTGAAACTGAGACTCAGAAGGAGTAGGAGCACGTTCACACTAAGTGTAGCAAGTGCCAGGGACAGGGACAGCTCGCTCTTTAATCCTGAACCAGTACTCTTTCTAGTGCACTACACTTTCTCTTTTCAGTGGAGAAAACTCTACTCTAACGTCAATTATTTGTCAACAGACCTGGAAAAAATTCTATTCCAGGAAATCTCAGATTGTGTCCAAATTTTTAAATACAAAATCTACTGTAAGCTGCATGGATTGGTCCAACAACTAATGAAAATAGTGCTTTCGTAAAATAAAGGTTGCTTCACTCTACAGAAGAACTTTGAACTCAGAAATTCCAGGACTGTGCCGTTTGCTTTATTTGCATGACCTCCCAGGGCAAGGAGTCAGGGCAACAGTGTGAACCCCAAGGTGATCAGTCAGGTGATGACTTTACTTTTTCTGTAAATCCCCCAAAGCAGGCCAGAAAGATTCTCTTGAGGCTGTACGCAAGAGGAAATATTTAACTAAAGTTACAATAACTTCACCCCGCCTCAGACTAATTTGTTAGTTTAGATTTTAGATTTTAAAGAGTCTTCTGAAGTCTCCCTCAAAGATTAGTCCCTTAAAATTTGCCCATTGTCTCCTTCTTGTCATACAGGAAGATTGTTCCTGTGTGGGCCTTGAATGCTTTTCTTGCTTAAATGACACATCTCTTTTTTTTTTTTTTTTTGAGGAAGATTAGCCCCGAGCTAATATCTGCTGCCGATCCTCCTCTTTTTGCTGAGGGAGACTGGCCCTGAGCTAACATCCATGCCCATCTTCCTCTACTTTACATGTGGGATGCCTACCACAGCATGGCTTGCCAAGCGGTGCCATGTCCACACCCGGGATCCGAACCAGTGAACACCAGGCTGCTCAAGCAGAATGCAAACTTAACTGCTGCGCCACTGGGCCAGCCCCAATATCTCTCCTATCTTTACTTCTAGAGTACAAATTTTTCAACGATGCCATTCTGCATTTTCAGATGAGAAATTCTAACTTCTCATTCTATTCTGTGACCAAAATTTGGTAAAGTTTACTCTATTTTCAAGCTTTATAAGGTTTAAAATTTCTAGCTACACTTAGAACAGACATTATTATTTATTCGTACAGAGAGTTTCCATGAGGAAGTGTAGCTGTGTATCTAACATTGATATTTTTGGCATAATAATAAATTTTTAAAAAATTTTTGAGTACCTGTGATGAGAGTAACCATCATATTTTTCAGAGCTCTAAATCAGGCAAGCCCATCAAGGGCTAGGGCTGTGTTTTCATGTTTATATTACCAGCTCCTAATATACAAGAATTAGGACTCCATAGATGCTTGCTGAATGAAGAGCACTTTGTTTAACAACAGTGAAGGCAATAGCATTTAAAATATGAACTATCTTTGAAAATTCTCACTTGGATACATGCTCTCTATACTTGATCAATTTTAAGCTTGCTAGATTTATATTATATAATATGTGGAACATATTTTTATACTAAGAAATAATCATTGATTATCAGAAATTCAAATTTAACTGAGAGTTCCGTATTTTATCTGGCAACCCTATCAATTTATCCCAACAATATGCACTGAGTCTCTGACATGTGTCAGGAGCTGGGCTAGGCAATGTCACTGGACAGCAGTGAAAGAAACAGACGCAGTGCAGCCCTCCTGAAGTTGACATTCTAACAGGGAAGACAAGCATTAAACCAATCATCACGCACTTAATTAATTTTGATAGTCAAAGTGCTATTAAAGAAACACTAAGAGAGGATCTGATCAAGTCAGGGGTTAGAGAAGGCTTGCTTCTCTAGTTAGAGGAAGAGACATTTAAATTGGGATCTAAATAAGAGGGCCTTAATGAGGTGATGAGAGGCGGGTTGGGGAGAGCTTCCCAGGAGTTAAGAAGGCCTGTTCAAGGACCTTGGGAGAGGAAAGAGTGCAAGAATTTTCTGCACAGGAGAGAAGGCCAGTGTGGCTGGGGATTGGCAATGGGAGAAGAGCTGGGTCTAGCAAGGCTTTGCAGGCCCAGTAAGATTTGCCCACTAAGCCCAGGTACAGTGCTAGGTAGTGGGAATTCAGAAACAAGCAGCAATTCCTGCCCCAAGAAACTCACTACCTAGTGACTCAAGGGAGTGAGGATAAGAGGACTAGACAAGAAATAAAATTTGAATTCTACTTTCAAGGAGCATGGTTATAGATTATCTTTGTGGCAATAAAAACATGGTCCCAGGGGCTGGCCCCGTGGCCAAGTGGTTAAGTTCGCGCGCTCCGCTGCAGGCGGCCCAGTGTTTCGTTGGTTCGAATCCTGGGCGCGGACATGGCACTGCTCATCAAACCACGCTGAGGCAGCACCCCACATGCCACAACTAGAAGGACCCACAACGAAGAATATATAACTATGTACCGGGGGGCTTTGGGGAGAAAAAGGAAAAATAAAATCTTTAAAAAAAAAAAAAAAGGTCCCAGACATTTCCAAAGATTTGTTCTTATTAAATTTACACTGATGTGCCTGCTCACCTGAACTACAGTTATCTGCAGGAATGGCTTTGAAGGATGTTTGAATAGCATTTTTGAAATGTGAGGAAAGTCTGAAACTAGAGAGCCAGCAGAAATCCACTCCTTAGAATCCTTGCTGCAAACTACGTAAAATCCAACTTTTCAGCAGTTATTTTCAAGGAAGTATATGGTAAAAAAATTTTTTTAAAGTAGTTTTTATTATGTTAACATCTTTCACCTAATGCAAGCACTGTTGTATTCTAGCCTGGTTCTTCAGTTCTATTGGCCATGAACTTCTCAGCATTACTCCAAATTTCTCTTTGCGAGGATTTACTTACACGAGAGATATGACTACACATCCTTTGTGACCTGTAGAGTACGAGCTAACCTGCTTGTTTTCACTACGATTACAAAAAAGGGACACAATCAATTGTTAACACCTTTGGAACCCTAAATATAATTAATAGAATCGGATGCTCTGCTGCAAACAATTTACCTTAATCCAAAACCTCCCAGATCTTCAAAAATATTGGAATTGCTTAAGAAATGTGTCTGAAACTTAAAAAGAAAATTAGCAAATAGGAATTAAGCGTACCGGGCTGGCTTGGAAAGTGGTGTTACAGATAGCCAGTATCTTTTTTACGGTATAATTATTCCATCTAGTATCTCAAGAAAGCGTATTATCTTCAGTAAAATATTCCCGATATCAATATTCTTCGAAAAGCTAGTTTTTCAGTAAAGAGTCAGGTATTTTAATTTGCGACCTGCTTAAATTCCAAAACGAAAACGCCAGGTCTCGCAGATGAGCCGAAGGCCACCCGGTAACAATCTCCAGACCTAGCAGCAAGAGTCAGAGACAAACGAGAGGGAAGACTGGATTGGAATAATCTCGCGAGAAGCACCGTATTAACCATTTTACGCGATATTTTGGTGCCCAGCCCTTTTCCTCCCTCTCGCAGGATCACGGTTAATCTCGCGATCTTTGGCAAGTTCCGTTGGGGAAGATGGCGGCGGCCGCGAGCACCCTTCTCTTCTTGCCGCCGGGGACTACAGACTGAGCCTTCCCGGGAAGAGTGGGGACGGCTGGTGCCCTGCGTCCCGGGAGCCCGAACCAACTTGGTTTCCCCGTTATTGGTGGGGAAGGGCTTATCCTCTTGCGTAGGACTCAGGCCCTCCCCGCTGTCAGGATGAAGGCTCAGGGGGAAACCGAGGGTGAGTGACTGAGGGGGAATGCAGGGGGCGGGACACAGTTGGGGGGAGCCAATCTGTAAGAGGAGGGGAGGCCGATGCCCCTGCGGGGGCCGCTCTCCCCCTGGCGCAGAGTCCAGGAGGCGGGATGTGTGTGAGTTTCAGATTCTGATTGTGCCTTCACTGGTGATGGAGAGCTCCGACTTTGGGGTGATGGGGGCTCCCAACTTCTGTGAAGGTTTCCGCTATAGCTAGGGACAATCTTTTGGGCCTCAAGAGCGTTTTTAGTCTCAAGTGATGGGAGACCAGGCGAGTGAATCTAAAACTTGATTACAGCTCAAGAGACATCTGAATAATGACATTAAAAAAAAAAAATAATGCAGAGCTGTGTGTGAAAGTGCCGGAGGATGTTTTGGCCTAAGTGAAATGATTGGATCCTTAAGATATTAAAAGCCAGCAGTTTCCTAGAATGTCACAGTGTTCAGATCTTGTGCTATTGTATATTTTAAAAATGCACTGAATTTCTTCCTTTCAGTGACTTGACTAACTCAGAACTGCTGAAGAACAACTCTTCTGTGAAACCTTACTTAGATCCTCTAAAGTTCCACATTCCAGCTTAAATGCTTCCTTAGTATTTTGGACATAGTTCTATTAATACAGCTTACTATATTTTTATTTACTCATCTTCCCCACTGTATTCTGAGGTTTGTAGATCGGGGATCTTGCATTACTCATCATTGCATAGTCCCTGGCACATAATAGTTGCTCAAAAAGTGTTTGATTTGAGCATTTGTGTAAAGATATCTATCATCAGGCTTCTCAAGCAAAATAAGGGGGGGTGTATTTTGAAGGAGAGGAAAAGAAAGGTATACTCCTTGGGTGTAGAGGAATGACAAGTGTAAAATGGAAACTCGATGAGGCAGGAATTTTGTCTAGTTTGCTCACTGTTGTATCCCCAGCACTTAAAATAGTGCTTGAATGAATGAGTCTTGAAAATGGGAATTGCCCAAACTGTGTCCAGAACTATAAACTGGCTGAAAGAGCCCCAAACCAGTTTTCCAGAAGATGAGGGAATTGCGGGAAGATGTTTGGATCTTGATTTAGAAGATGGCACTGCCTTAACTCTGATTGCTGACATTCCATTCATCTTTCAATGACGTGTTTTCTGTAACATCTCTGCAACTAGTTAGGAACTTTTCCTCCTCTGAATTTCATTAGTAATGTTTCTGTTTTTAAGAGCATATCTCCTTTTGCTTTTTGTGATGGTTATTTCCACGTTAACTTGTCCACACCCCCTCACAGATGTCATCTCAGGCATATTGTGTGTTTTTGCATTGCCAGTGGTTTCCAGCACAGGTCCTTGCTCATACTGAGCAGTACGAGAATTAGAGGAGGGTTGGAGGGTGGAGGAGGTTTGTTCACATGCCTAATTCAGACGCCAGTCTTTTCTACCTTTCTCTTAGCTCTGCTAGAAACTCATCCTTTAGTCATTGGCGTCTTGCCTGTCCATATTGTTTTAATTCGAATTCAAATAGGAAAAATCTGAATGGCAAATAAAGCCTGTTTTCTTGATAATGCTTATAAATTGATCTCTTAAAATTATGTCAGAAAATTAAGAAAGTCTGTATTTTCACACTGAAACTGAACTAACCATAGTAAGGCCATGTTCAAATGTATGCTGTACATATATCATGCAAGGGATTTCATGCATATCATGAAATGATTGTGCCACTAAATTGTAGTCTCAATCCTGAAACATAATTAGAGATGGTTCTTTTTTTGGTTCTCGTTAAAAGTTTGAATAGAAAGCAGTCTCGTTCTATGGTGTTCGTTAGAATAGACCCATAATTTGTGTGTCTTCTTATCATTAAAAATAAATTCTTTGTATGTTTTGAAGTAAATGATGTTGAAAAATATTTTAACTGAGTTTTTACCAGGATGAAGAATGGGGGTTTCATTTGTGGGAAAAACTGTGGAAGGACTTGAAAGAAGAGTTTCTAATTATATTTCTGATTTATATCATAGAGTCGGAAAAGCTGAGTAAGATGAGTTCTCTCTTGGAACGGCTCCATGCAAAATTTAACCAAAATAGACCTTGGAGTGAAACCATTAAGCTTGTGCGTCAAGTCATGGTGAGGATTGTGGTGAAGTGGATAAAGTGTTGTGCTTAGATAATTTTTTAATAAGCTAAGCTCCCTGTGTAGGCTTTTTCAAAATAGTTATTATAATGTGTATTCAGTTTTATTTATCATAAAATACCTGAGTATATGGTGGCTATCAACTTTAAGAGTCTGCCTAAGAGGGAGGTATATTTATAAAATTGTGTTAATTGTGAGTTAAAGTACCCTGGGTTACTTTAGGCAAAGGTGATGAGAGATACACCTATAGAGAGACACATGATAGACTGGTGTAGAGAGACTTATTCTTCACTTCCTGTCAAATTTGTTGATTCTACTGTGATAGTACTTTTATTGTATTTCTACTACTAGTAGAGTTTGCAATTTATTCTTAGCTTCACCTGTTCACCCTGTCAACGTCTTTCTCTACAGTACTACTTCTTCCTGAGTCATTTACCATATGGGGAGCCCCAGTTAAGTGAAAGACCAGGGGTGGTGGTAGGATATTGAAAGTTCATCCATATGATTCCAGTGGTAGTTAGATAACGTAGGAAACCTTTACTTCTATGATTTGACCTGGGCAATGGGTGTGTTCATTTTGTGATAACTCATGGCTCTCTTAAGCTTCATATACTTCTCTGTATATATATTGTACTTCAGTGAAAGTACCCCTTCCTCCCCACTAAATCTTACTTTGGGTCCAGAGTAAGTTCAGTTTAGTAGATTTGTTAGTGTTTAAAATAGTCATATCAGTATAGCACTTGCAAAAGAACTGAATTTGTTGTCAAAGACCTATATTTTAGGCTTGACTCCAGACCTACATGACTTTGGATGAATTATGTAATCTCTCTGAGTCTCAGTTTCCTCATCTAGAAAGCAGATGCACACAATACCAGTTTTTTTGTAAGGATCAAATGAGACAATGGGTATCAAAGTGTTGTGTTGCTAAAAGATTTCTGTAACTGTAAATTCTACAAATGTATGTGTATCTTCTGGTTCAGAATTGTGTACATAGAAGGTATTTTTTAAAAAATGTCTTAAATAAAAGAATGGCAATTTTTCCAGTCTGGGAATTCAGAGGTTGTCATTTTTATACCACAAGGCAGCCATATTCTAGTTTGAAATATGTTCTATAAATGATGTTGCATTAGAGACACATCATGAGATAGACGAATTTCAGGTGGCTACTAAGACCCTCTCTTGGGATACCAGTGTCTTGGTTTGGTCACCAAAGCTTCCACTGTCTACTTCTCACTTTTACAGATTCAGAATCCTAATTTTATTGGAAGAGCTTTCAAAAACTGACATACTAACAAAATCTCAGTAGATTAACGTGTAAATCAGAATGCCAATTTATTAATTTACAACAGAGGGTTTATCTTTCCAGTTACCGCAATACTGGTATCCATTGTCCAGAGCACCCCTTTGTCTATTCAAGGTACAAGGGAAGCCGGATTATTAATTAATCAGATGTTTGTTTTGTGAGGGTGGAATTAGAGCAAAGAGAGATGGATTTAGGACATGGAAAAGGCTGAAAAACTACCCAGTTATTATAAAACTGTTCACAGTTCTAGGGACTGGACTGTTGTGCAGAGAGAAACTTCTTCCTTGGATAGGGTTAGAAAAACTATGCCAAATTTTTTGCTCTTTGAGAGTCCCTTTTCTGGACTACATATTTGTTTCTTAGAGTCAATCTAGTTTGACCAAGGTCTAGTTATATTTCTTAGATTACATGCAAATCACCTTGTTGGATTTCGGAATTGCCAAATCTCCTAAGCCACCCATTTAAGTGCCTAAATCTTAGGATATACTTAAATTCTACAGAAGGCTGATCTTACTTATTACATTTTGATTCTTCCTAATTTTTCCTGCAGGTTATCTTATTTTAGATCTGGGAATACCTTTTCCTACCTTAATGTATATAGATATGGATGTATCTATGGATATGAACTTTTCCTTCTTTGGATGGATGGACAGAGCAACAGTTAAAAGTCTATAGACTAGAGTATGTAGAGAATATAGAATACAGAGACTATAGCATATTGTCTATAGACTATCCTGAAATATTACTAGTAGGATAATGTGCATGTTTACCTGAAACACTGTTGGCTTGGTTAATTTTTACCTCAAATATTTTCCCACTTAATACAGGAGAAGAGGGTTGTGATGAGTTCTGGAGGGCACCAACATTTGGTCAGCTGTTTGGAGACATTGCAGAAAGCTCTCAAAGGTTTGTAAACATCTTTGAAATATGCTGATTTCTTAAAACCGCCAGTTTAAGAAAGACTGTTTTATACTTACACTAGAAATATAAATTGAGGTAGGTCAACTTTCTATGCTAGGTATTGCTCTTGCTTTCATTATGGAGTTGAGATGAGCTCTTATCTGAACTTCTGAAACATTTGTTTTTGATCCTATTTTGTAGGCTGGTAGGGACTCAAAAGATAATTGATGAAGGCTAACTATATGATAGCAAGGAAGAGTTCCCTTTTTTTTCTTCACATGTTCTCTTCTAATTAGAAGATGGACATTTTAACTCTAAAAGACTGTTTATGGACAATGTTTTCAGGAAAGCAAACAAAATTTAAATCATGAGCTTGATTATTCATTGATTACTACTTCTATCTATTTTAGGGGGAAAATGAAAATAAAAACAGATTTTACTCTGATCCACCACAAATGGAGCTGATTCAGCTGAATATTCCTTTTTTTCCTCCAATTGTGGTAAAATATACATAACATGGAATTTACCACTTTAGTAACCTTTTAATTTTTTTGGTGAGGAACATTGGCCCTGAGCTAACACCTGTGCCAGTCTTCCTCTATTTTGTATGTGGGATGCTGCCACAGCATAGCTTGATGAGTGGTGTGTAGGTCTTGGCCTGGGAGCTGAACCAGTGACTCCTGTGCTACTGAACTGGAGTGCGTGAACTTAACCACTATGCCACTGAGCTGGCCGCCTAATCACTTTTAAATGTACAGTTCAGTGGCATTAAGTACATTCACATTGGGCAACTGTCACCACCATCCATCTCCAGAACTTTTCCATCTTCCCAAGCTGAAACTCTGTACCCATTAAACAATAACTGCTCATTTCCCCCTTTCCCCAGCTCCTGGTAGCCACCATTCTACTTTCTGTCTCTAAGAATTTGACTACTCTGGATATCTCATATAAGTGGAATCATACAGTATTTGTCCTTTTGTGACTGACTTATTTCACTTAGTGTAATGTCATCAAGGTTCATCCATTTTGTAGTATATGTCAGAATTTCCTTCCTTTTTTTTTTTTTTTGAGGAAGATTAGCCCTGAGCTAACTGCTGCCGATCCTCCTCTTTTCACTGAGGAAGACTGGCCCTGAGCTAACATCCATGCTCATCTTCCTCCACTTTATATGTGGGACGCCTACCACAGCATGGCGTGCCAAGTGGTGCCATGTCCGCATCAGGCATCCAAACCGGCAAACCCTGGGCCGCCCAAGTGGAACGTGCAAACTTAACTGCTGTGCCATCGGGCCAGCCCCTCCTTCCTTTTTAAGAAAGCTGAATAATATTTTATTGTATGTATATACCACATTTTGTTTATTCATTTATCCATCAGTGGACCCTTGGGTTGTTTCCACTTCTTGGCTATTGTGAATAATGCCACTATGAACATTGAGTATTGGTTTTGATGTTAATCTTCCTTATTCTAGCATTAGCAGATAAATGTTTCTTCTCTCCCTTTTTTTTTTTTTGGTGAGGATGATTGGCACTGAGCTAATATCTGTTGCCAATCCTCCTCTTTTTGCTTGAGGAAGACTGTCCCTGAGCTAACATCTGTGCCAGTCTTTCTCTGTTTTGTATGTGGGACGCCGCCACAGCATGACTTGATGAGTAGTGTGTAGGTCTGTGCCTGAGATCTGAACCCACAAACCCCAGCTGCTGAAGCGGAGTGTGCAAACTTAACCACTACACCACTGGGCCAGCCCCTAAGTGTTTCTTCTTTAAGTTAAAGATAACTTGTCCCAAATAAGTAATGAAAAAGGGATAGGAGAAAAGTCCAATAATGTTTTTGAATAGACTTTCTTTTGACCCTTATTACTGCCTAGGTCACAGCTAAGCCTCACTAATGAACTTTGTGCAGATTATAAGCATTTTAATTATTGAATGTGTTTATGACTTTGGAAGGATGGTTCTACTCCTCAGCATATTTCTCTATTTGAAGAATATAATTTATTTGGAGCATCCTTTGTGATTTCCTTTTTTCACCCTTTCATAGTGACATCTTTACCAGCAATGACTGACCGTTTGGAGTCTATAGCAAGACAGAATGGGTAAGTAGTCTATCTCTAGGCAGAAATGTTTAACTTAGTGTTGACTTTGGGTGGCTTTATTTATGTGTCCTCTATTAATTTTTGTTTTGATTTGTTCCTGCTAGACTGGGCTCTCATCTCAGTGCCAGTGGCACTGAATGTTACATCACGTCAGATATGTTCTATGTGGAAGTGCAGTTAGATCCTGCAGGACAGCTTTGTGATGTAAAAGTGGCTCACCATGGGGAGAATCCTGTGGTATGTGTTGTTGATATTTCACTGGAATCTGTGGGGTTTACTTAGGGACATTAATTTTAAAATGAATTGTTGGGGTTTGAAATAGTTTGGGTTTAGGTTTTTTCATGAGCCACTGTAGAGATGATGTGATGGGCTTATGACGTCAATAGCTATAGAATGAAATTTAAAATAACATGGGTCCATCTCTGACATCATCCAAAGGCTTTGACAAGTGGAAACACCAGATGAACCCTTTCCATTTCATATCAACAAACATGAGCCGCAATTGAATAGGTGCTGGGGATACAGAGATAAATAACTTAAAGTTCCTGTCCTCAAAGAGCTTATAATCAAGAAGGACAGATACTCTTGTACATAGCTAATGTCTTGAAAAATCCTTTAATGGAGATGAATTAAAATGTATGTAACCAGACAGTTGGATATGAATTCTAAGGATCGCATTAAAGAGCGGTCCTAATGTCTTAAACAAGCTACTGAAAGTTGACTCATTTATAAACTATTTGATATATTTTGATCTTCATTTCCCGCCCCAAACCCATGGTCTACCAAGTAGGAAGAAGATGCTTTTTGATATCTTAATTTAAGGACCTTGTATAGTTTAATTTTTCTGTTATAAAGCATGTACTAGTAATAAAAGAGAAAAATTTAATGTCTTCAAAAGTCGTAAAGTAGTTTAAAGTTTTAACATAATTTCTTTAATTTCAGAGCTGTCCAGAGCTTGTACAGCAGCTAAGGTGAGCAAATGACATTTATATTCCCTGATATTGGCAGACAATGCTGTTCTTTATAGCTGGGTTTTGAGGCTGGTCAGAAGTTACTTTTCTGAGGAACAAATTTATTTTCTTGGGTCAAGATTTTTCAGAGTTTGTACTTCTTCACTTTTAGAATTGACTTAGCTTAAGTTCTCATCCTGCTCAGTCTGTCCCAGGGTGTCTCAACCTTGGCAGTATTGACAAATTGGATTGGAAAATTCAGTGCTCTAAGGGGCTGCCCTCTGCATTGTAGGATGTTTAACAGCATCCCTTGTCTCTCCCACTAGTTTCCAGTATTATCTCCTGAGTCGTGAGAATCAAAATATCTCCAGGTATTGTCAAGTGTCCCCTGCAGAGCCAGAGCATTCCTGGTTGTGAACTACTGATCTAGCCTTAGGAATTCTGTGTGGAACAAAAATAAATGGAACCTAATTACTGAATCAGAAGGCTTGAGAAAATTGAGTCCTTATCATGAAAAGAACTCTTTTTCACTTTAATTTTTGAGAAAAATTGTTTTACACTTCAGGTATATGTGTGATAAACTCCCAGCGTTGTAAAGTGCTAGGCTTGAAGACAGTCTCTTTTAGTAGTTAATGGCTTTTTCCATTGGCTTATCGTTTCCCTTTGAATTGAGTGGAAATTTCCATGCTTAAATTTAAACCCAGAATTAACTTTCTGGGAATTTGAGAAAATGATTACATCAATTTTATGTTTTAAATATAGTGAAGTTCTCAGATACACACAGAGATGTCATAGAAAGGGTGTTAATATTGAGGAAATAAATTTTACACTCAGCTTTCTCAATGATTGGTTTAATGGGTTTATAGCCAAATGCACCAAATTTGAACCAGCTTTAAAAAAATTGCAGTGCAATATAAAAAATAACCTTTTTATGATTTCATTGAATCAATAAGTCTAGCAAAGATGCATTACCAAAATAGTTTAGAAAGCCAGTATTTCAAGTTCTATTCTGGAGTGGGAGACTGCACCAACTTATGAACTGGTGGTGTTCTAGAGCTAATTTGTAAGCATATTTGGCAGTGGGCACAACAAAAAGAATATTAGTTTTGGGCCGGCCCGGTGGCATAGTGGCTAAGTTCATGTGCTCTGCTTGGGCAGCCTGGGGTTCACCAGTTCGGATCCCCAGTGCGGGCCTACGTACCGCTTATCAAGCCATGCTGTGGCAGGTGTCCCACATGTAAAGTAGAGGAAGATGGGCACAGATGTTAGCTCAGGGCTAATCTTCCTCAAAAAATTAAAATTAAAATTAAAAAATTAAAAAAAAAGTATTAGCCTCTACGTGATGTTTTTAGTCACTTAATGTTGACAGTAATTTTAAGGTAGGGAATACATTTTGCTGCTGCTCTTGTTTCTTTTCACTATCTTCATGGCACTTTGGGCATTAAGTGTTCAATAAATGCTCAAAAATGCCTGACCAAGTATCTGACATTATCAGGGCAATTTAGCTTTCAAGAGACTTTTTTTTTTTCAAGTTCGAGAGTTAGAATTGTTGAGTTGGATTGGATTTCTAAGCCTGCCCACAAAAGCCTGTTTGATTAAGAATCCAAGCCTGAATAGTATTGGGTTCTAGGAGGCCAGGGGTCATGGTGGTAGTTTCTTTTTCCTGGGGCATGTCTAGTCATAGGAACATTTTGGACTATGCAGTTTGCCTCCACAGTACCCATCCTCTTTTCTCTAGGTGTCCCACCTCTCTCCTAGTGCTCATTTTCCCTCTCTATGTTGCGATATACATGCAAGTGCTTTACTTCCCAATTTATTTACTTCTTTTTCCTCTCCAATCAAAAAGTTTGTTTTCTTCATGACATCCAATCATCTCAGTTACATATTAAGAGGAAAAGAAAGTGATTTATTTAAACCCAGGTCTCATTACATTGGAGTGAGTTATTATGTGAATTATCAGGTCTTTTTGACTATCTTTTATACTGCTTATTAGCACTTTCATCAGAAAAATGGGGCAGAGAAAGGAAAACATTTCATTTTCTTTTGCTACTGTTGATTGATTCTAGAAAACTTTGGCTGAGGGAAAAAGAATAAAGC
Source organism: Equus asinus (assembly GCF_041296235.1). Classification (NCBI taxonomy): domain Eukaryota; kingdom Metazoa; phylum Chordata; class Mammalia; order Perissodactyla; family Equidae; genus Equus; species Equus asinus. The sequence continues at coordinate 39,334,967 of NC_091802.1, read as the reverse complement.
AAATTATTAAAATTATTTTTATATAGCCATGATTTTTGGCACTTTGCTGTTAAGACTGAGTAGTAATTGTATGTTTTATTCTCCTCCCTCTCCCCTCTTTCCTGAACTCCTTATAGGGAAAAAAATTTTGATGAATTTTCTAAGCACCTTAAGGGTCTTGTTAATCTTTATAACCTTCCAGGTGACAAGTAAGTATTTTTACTTTTTGCTTTTGTTGGAAAAATCAGTATAAATCTGTAAACCATTTTGTGCTTTGAAATTTGTCAATTCTGCCTATCTCATTTGTGATTTCTACTCATACCAACAATATATAGCTCAGCTTCTAACTTTATGCCTTTTAAAAGTATTTTAAATAAACAGTATCTGCATTGATGGATTATAATGCTAAAAGGTAGACTATAATCTTGAGATTTCCTCAACATATTAATTTCTAGGCTGAAAGAAATTAGTTCTTGTGGAACTGCATTGTCATTTTTATTTTTAACCTACCTGGGATTCTGTTAACTTGCTTGGCTCTTTTAAACAGAGATAAAAATTAGCTTTGATAGATCACTATTTTTTTTTTTAACATTAAAAATCTTTTTTTGGGGCCAGCCCTGTGTCTGAGTGGTTAAGTTTTGTGCGCTCCACTTTGGCAGCCCAGGGTTTCGCTGGTTTGGATCCTAGGTGCAGACATGGCACAGCTCATCAGGACATCTTGAGGCGGCTTCCCACATGCCACAACCAGAAGGACCCACAATTAAGGATATACAACTATGTACTGCGGGGGTTGGGGGAGGAAAAAAAAAAAAAGAAGATTGGCAACAGTTGTTAGCTCAGGTGCCAATCTTTAAAAAAAAAACAAAACAAAACTTTTTTTTAATGGGTATTTTAGTTGCTTCCAATATAGACTTGTCCTTTAGGCTTTCTGTATCAGTGTTTGTGTTTGTGTATGTATATCTTTCAACTATTTAACTCTTATTCTCTTCTTCTACTCTCTAGCAAACTGAAGACTAAAATGTACTTGGCTCTCCAATCCTTAGAACAGGATCTATCTAAAATGGCAGTTATGTATTGGTAAGACTGGCTAAGGTGTAAATTCTGTATGACCCTTCTGAGTACCTTGTTCTTAAAGTTTTTCATCTAAGGGGTTAGTAGGGTCCTATTTTATTTATTTATATTATAGATAAATATGTATCTATATTACATCTATATTATTACACATCTATATTTTACCTATATTATAAATCTTGTCCATCTCCTTTTACTTCCCAAATGATGACTGCATTCCATTTTCTGAGTATCAGTATCTCTAATTTATTGGTTGATATTCCATAGGTTTTATCTAAAGACTTGTCAAATCTGGCCTCCCATCTGATAAATTACAGTCCGGTCGAATTTTTGTTCACCATATTACATATTGGTGTATACCTGGAAATAATCCCTTCACTTTGAAGGTGAAATACGATTGTTATATTCTCAATTATAGGACAGAGTCGTTAGGATAATATTACAAGACTTTTAAGAGCTGAACTCCTTATCACATTGTGCACTAATACCTTGAGGGCTTAAACAGAAGCAAGCATGGATCATTTGTCTTGCAGGAAAGCAACCAATGCTGGCCCCTTGGATAAGATTCTTCATGGAAGTGTTGGTTATCTCACTCCCAGAAGTGGGGGTATGTGATCCTATTTTGCGTATTTTAGAAAAATGTCTAATTCTAGTTGAGGGGTCATTACTAAAAATTTCACCTGGGGGGGCTGGCCTGGTGGCACAGCGGTTAAGTTCACACGTTCCACTTCGGTGACCCAGGGTTCGTCAGTTTGGATCCCGGGTGCAGACATGGCACCACTTGGCATGCCATGCTGTGGTAGGCATCCCACATATAAAGTAGAGGAAGATGGGCATGGATGTTGGCTCGGGGCCAGTCTTCCTCGGCAAAATGAGGAGGATTGGCAGCAGTTAGCTCAGGGCTAATCTTCCTCAAAAAAAAAAAAAAAATTCATCTTGGGTTTATAAGGAGAGGGAGAAAATTAACAGTAATTTATATATTTTTAAATAATTTCTAAGGTGTCAACATCTGCCGTCTCCCAGTTTTATTTTTTTAATGTGAAGTAAATTGTTGCCAGTAGAATCAATACTTATGCTTTTCTCATATTTCATAAGCTGCTTTGGAGCATGAGTCCTCATATCAGTGAAACTATTTTCTTGTATATAAGTTTAAGTTTATAGAAATGGGAATGTTTTTATTTGTGATTTACCTGATAAAGATATAGTGATGTTTTATTTTTCATAGGTCATTTAATGAACTTGAAGTACTATGCCTCTCCTTCTGACCTGCTGGATGATAAGACATCATCTCCCATCATTTTGCATGAGAATAATGGTAAGACTTTAACCATAAAACAACTGAAGGTTTCGTTCAGTGTTTAAAACATATTTTTAAAAATTTCAATGCCCAGCCTGCCTGTACTTTTTTGGTTTGTACTCCCTATAAGTTTGCCATTCCTACCACAGTTTCGCCTGATACACACACACACACACACACACACACACAGTCTGTTTCTCTCATATGTATATACACATATATGTACACATACATACATAATAATAAAAGTTTAATAGTGCTTTTGAATAAGTAAATGAGTGAATGAGAAGATATAAACCATCTGAATTGAAATAATCCCCTTTAGTCATTACTTTAAAGGTGAAGAAATTAGCTAGCTTACTCAAGAGTTACAATAATGGATGTTATTTTCTATTTGTATTTTAATTTGCTAAAACATAATGGCCTAATACCTCATTTGGTTCCCTTGTAGCTTCAATCATTGACTATCCTGTAATCATAATTCTATTTTAAATGCATTCTGAAGTTGGAAAAGATAGCATTGGTAATGAGTCTTTTACGAAAATTTTTCCTTGGACTGCATTGTTTCTGGTATTTTTTACTGACAGAAATATTGGTTGGTTACAAAGGTAACTTCTAGCATTTCTAAGTCACATAGGTATTACAGCATCTGACAAATTAGGGCTGACAAATTATGCAGAAGTTAGCCTGTTTTTTTAAAATGTTAAGATCCTTATAATTTGTGTTCCTTTGGAAAATACCCTTTTTCTTTCATATTCCCAGTTCCTCGGTCTTTGGGCATGAATGCATCAGTGACAATTGAAGGAACATCTGCTATGTATAAACTCCCAATTGCACCATTAATTATGGGGTCACATCCAGTTGACAACAAATGGTAAGTTAAATATAATTCTAGGGTAGCGAAGTCCTTTTTTCAACTTCAAGCCCAGTGTGAAACAAGTATTACTTTCTCTTGGCTCTTCCCCCACTTGTCTTTCTAGAGCTTGGCTTTTTGTTTTATCCACTTAATTTCTCTTTTCAGTATCTAAAAATTGTTCCCCTCTGAAGTCTGCCCATGGAACACATTCTCTATCCTGAGAGAGAATGAAGAGAACTGTGCTAATTCCTCTGGTTTAATGGTTGCTCATTTTTTTGTTATGGAACATATGTTGATTTGGAGTTAATGGAGAAATAACTAGAGAACATGCCTCAGGATAGATGTTTGATTAAATACTTTAGGGATAACAAATATGATGTTTTGGAATTGGGGGAAGAAAGTTCAGAGAGTGAGCTTTTTGATAGGCTTTGTATGTGTTTATATGATACAGACATGTCTAAGAATGGGTGTTTAGATTCTTCATTTTCATATCAAGTCAAAATCCAACCACCTCCTTTTTTTTGAAGGACTCCTTCCTTCTCCTCAATCACCAGTGCCAACAGTGTTGATCTGCCTGCCTGTTTCTTCTTGAAATTTCCCCAGCCAATCCCAGTATCTAGAGCATTTGTTCAGAAACTACAGACCTGCACAGGTGAGTTTTAAGCATTAGGAGTTAATGCTTACTATAAATGTGAAAAGTAGGGCCGGCCTGGTGGCGCAGCAGTTAAGTGTGCACGTTCCGCTTTGGCGGCCCGGGGTTCATGGGTTTGGATCCCGGGTGCGGACATGGCACCACTTGACAAGCAGTGCTGTGGTAGGCATCCCACATCTAAAATAGAGGAAGATGGGCGTGGATGTTAGCTCAGGGCTAGCCTTCCTCAGCAAAAAGAGGAGGATTGGCAGTTGATGTTAGCTCACTCAGGGCTAATCTTCCTGAAAAAAAAAAAAAAAAACGTGAAAAGCAAACCTCAAAATCAGATTATCTCAGGTGTCTTTCAGTCTTGGCAGGCCTCAGAAAAGAGCTGATGGGTATAGATGTCTTGGTGCTTTGTACTAGTTAAAGCTTAGTAAGTACTTTTTGAATAAATGGATGAATAAAGTCATGAAGGGAAAACTGAGCTGTCAACCTTTTGATCTTATTGTGATCATTATATTGATCCTTGTTTTTCCAGGAATTCCATTGTTTGAAACTCAACCAACTTACGTACCCCTCTATGAACTGATCACTCAATTTGAGCTGTCAAAGGACCCTGACCCCATACCTTTGAATCACAACATGCGATTTTATGCTGTAAGTAAGGCCCTGAGGATTGTTGTAGGTTATGTTTGGACGCAAGATCAGAATCTTCCTTTATAGGATTACTGAGGTCAGGTAACATTCTTTGGACTATTAGATCATATCCAATTTTCTCAGTCAGGCAGGAAATTACTCTGAAACATACTGAAGAGAGCATGAGCTTCCAAGTCAGGAAACAACAATGTATATTTCATTGTTGAAATTTCAGATGCAAGTCTTTTAATGGTATTCTGAGCTTTTATAAGCTTATAAGTAGGTGTTAAGAATCCTTACTGTTTAATTCTTTCAAGTGTGATGAGTTTATATTCTGGGAAGGTCCTTCAAGTACATACAGAGAAGAAAGTGCTGGAATGAATAAAGTAAGGAAGGTTCAGTTTCCAAAACCTCATCTGGACTTGAATTTGTTTGACAATTGCCTAGATTAAAGTAGCAGTTCCCAAATTCAAGCTGCATTATACTTATATAGGGTGTTTTATTAAAAATACAGATTTTGCACTATGGTTCAGGATCCTCTTTTATACAGATTTCTGATTTTTTGTGTTAGCTAGGTTAGGAAACGAATAGCAGAACATTTACAATAAAGGGGTCTTTTCAGCCAAGTGAGTAATTGGTATTTATAACATCAGCTGACCAAAGAATTCACTATGGAGTTTTATTATTCACCAAGAAATTGCTGCTGATTTTTGAGACGTAGATTTCTTTTCAGGATAGTTTGTGGTTGGAGTACAATGGGTGAGTAGCCAGAATTCATTTACTTTTTTCTTTTTACCCAGGCTCTTCCAGGTCAGCAGCACTGCTATTTCCTCAACAAAGATGCTCCTCTTCCAGATGGCAGAAGTCTACAGGGAACCCTTGTTAGCAAAATCACCTTTCAGCACCCTGGCCGGGTTCCTCTTATCCTAAATCTGATCAGACACCAAGTGGCCTATAACACCCTAATTGGAAGCTGTGTCAAAAGAACTATTTTGAAAGAAGGTACTGCCTTTCCTTTTGATATACTTACTGGTATTTGCAAACTGCTTACTCTAGTGGTTCTCTAATTTGGTGGCCCATCATTATCACCTGTGGCACAGCTTTTAAAAATACAGATATTTGGTTTCCATAGCCTGACGAACTGAATTAGAACCCCAGTGGAGGAGTTGAGAATCTAGTTTAAACTCCACAAATAATTTTGATGGAACCAATCTGTAAATTGGGATCTGGAAGACGAGTTTTTTTGCAGTGGACTTACTCTTTTGCTTCATACAGTAATATAACTGGGTACCTACGGGCCTGAACTTTGCAGCAGATATATAAGGTAGAACTTGGGATGCTGTAGGAAGAGAGAATTTCTTGATATCCAAATTTTAGGTTGTTAGGACAGTGCTTCCCAGCTTTTAGTTCTGAATATATTTCCTTTCCCCATTCTTTGGAGAACTTAATCATATTGTTTGAAAAGGGATGAAACTTGTGCCCTTTTCTTTTTCTCCCAGGATTCTGGAATGCTGATGTTTTTCAAACACAGTTTGCTGTTAGAAGCCTTGATGTGAATTTTGGCTGCTCTAGTTAACCATAGTTAATTTTTTACCTTAGTTGTAAAGCACTTCGGTGATAGGGATGTATCAGTGCAAATGGAAGGCAAGAAGAAACAGGGAAGGTAAATCAGGAGATATCTTTTATGGGAATAAGAATTGCTTTGGAAATGAGAAATTTTAGAGAGTTGGAGTAATAACACAGGGCATATGCAGGTGTGCTTATGGCCCTTCTATTTCACATATTGAGTGCAAGGAGAATTCTCCAGATAGCTTCAGAGCATCTAAAAATGAGGTTTAATAAGGTAGTTATGAAGTTAGTCCTACGGAGATGCATACTTTTTTCCCAAGAAAGTATATCATCATTATCTCTGGGCTGCTACCATGTTTGGCTTAGGAACCTATGATGACAGATATATATGTGTATTTGGCATAAATATATCATTTTAGATTGTAGCCCTTACATCCCTGCTTATCAAACTTTGGGTTTCCCAGCCAACAGCTGCAAACACTGATAGAAAGCAGGGTTTATGGCAGTAGTTCTGGATGTCTGCTTATCAAATAGAATGAGAAATTCCTCTTGGCCATATTTATTTTCAGAATTCACTTTCAGGGCAGGTTGTTTATATCTGCCAAGGTCTTTAACAATTTAGGGATTAAATAACTTTATTTTAGAAAATTGAAGTTTATATGTTTATATATATATTTATAACATAAACTGGCAGATTCCTTGTAATCTATTCCTTCTATCTCCTGTAGATGACATAGTAGATTTTGTGTGTTAAATAATGTGTGGGATTTAGTTTCCAAGGAGGGAGAGAAAGAATTTCAGTCTGTGTACTTAGGGATTATTTACTTGTCTCAAGTCTTATATTATTTTATGATCCTTTTCTTTGCTTTTTAGATTCTCCTGGGCTCCTGCAATTTGAAGTGTGTCCTCTCTCAGAGTCCCGTTTCAGCGTATCTTTTCAGCACCCTGTGAATGACTCCCTGGTGTGTGGTGAGTTGTGTGGGTGGCTGGCACTTCTCTCAGGGCAGCGGTTTGGTCCCTTTACCTTTTTATGAAAAGTCCAAAGCTGAATCTATCTCAAATACCTCCTATATATTTTGTCTTCCAGTGGTAATGGATGTGCAGGACTCAACACATGTCAGCTGTAAACTCTACAAGGGGCTGTCAGATGCACTCATCTGCACAGATGACTTCATTGCCAAAGTTGTTCAAAGGTAGCACTGGCCCTTTTCCATCAGAGTCCTATTAAGAGGTGTATAAGGAGTGCTGTTTTCAGTATTAGAGTGAATTGAAATTTAGGAGGAAAGCATTTAGTCACTGCTTTGAATTCATCCTTCTCTGCTTTCAGACTCAAAAGCAATATGAGCTTTGGTTTTTTAAATACCATTATGAGAATAATAGGTAGGTAGGTAACTTCAGGCCTGGCATTAGGGTTCTTTTAGGAGGGAGAGAGCTGAAATAAGATATAGGTCTTTTTTCACTTATTCTCTGTGTCACTTTTTAATGTGTAACATGTCAAATGGCAGTATGTGGGAAGATACTTAAGGCAGTCAACTTCCCAGGAACATTAATATGTAACTTTGAGATTTTTCTAGAGCTGGCACTAGTGGCCTGTTTTGTAAATAAATTTTATTGGAACACAGCCATGCCTGTTCATTTACAAATTGTCTTTGGTGGCTTTTGAGCTAAAATGGCAGAGTAGTTGGGCAGAAACTATATGATCTTCAAAAGCCTAAAATATTATTCTCTGGCCCTTTAAGAAAGGATGGCTAACATGTTCTAGAGCAAAATGTTTTCAAACATATGTTTATAAATATAAATTTGTAAGATAAAAAGTGCTTTGCTTTAAAATAAGCAAGATTTCATAACAGTAGTAACATTTTTCACCCAGCTTAGGGGTGATCTAAGCCATTAAAGTTTAGAACTTAATAGGTCGAGATTTTTCTAGTGGTTCATTAATTAAGATAAACCATATATCCCATTAATCACATATGAAGCCCCAAAAGGAGGACATTTTTTACTGAATTCATTATTACCAGTTTTCTTTTAGTTCAATATGATGCCTGATTATTTGGACTCTTGTTTGGTTGGTTGGTTTTTGGTGGTGCTTCAAAAGAGAAAAGAGGTTGACAATTGCCTGCTGGTCCAGGTTCTTTTTAGAATGAATTTACCCAAAGCTCTCACATTTTATAGAACTGCTCCTGCCTTTCAGGTTATTTGCCTTACCTGAAAACTGCTTACTGCAAACCTCTGATGGCATATCTAAATCCCAGGCAAAATTAAAGCCTGTTTTCCCAAATGAAAAATTGCCTTCGTTCATCAGCTAGTGCAATGTTAACTTTTTTTTTTCATCTTATCTTACAGATGTATGTCCATCCCTGTGACGATGAGGGCTATTCGGAGGAAAGCTGAAACCATTCAGGCCGACACCCCAGCACTGTCCCTCATTGCAGAGACAGTTGAAGACATGGTGAAAAAGAACCTGCCCCCGGCTAGCAGCCCAGGGTATGGCATGACCACAGGCAACAACCCAATGAGTGGTACCACTACACCAACCAACACCTTTCCGGGGGGTCCCATTACCACCTTGTTTAATATGAGCATGAGCATCAAAGATCGGCATGAGTCGGTGGGCCATGGGGAGGACTTCAGCAAGGTGTCTCAGAACCCAATTCTTACCAGTTTGTTGCAAATCACAGGGAACGGGGGGTCTACCATTGGCTCGAGTCCGACCCCTCCTCATCACACGCCGCCACCTGTCTCTTCGATGGCCGGCAACACCAAGAACCACCCGATGCTCATGAACCTTCTTAAAGATAATCCTGCCCAGGATTTCTCAACTCTTTATGGAAGCAGCCCTTTAGAAAGGCAGAATTCCTCTTCTGGCTCACCCCGGATGGAAATGTGCTCGGGAAGCAACAAGACAAAGAAGAAGAAGTCATCAAGATTACCACCTGACAAACCCAAGCACCAGACTGAAGATGACTTTCAGAGGGAGCTATTTTCAATGGATGTTGACTCACAGAACCCTATCTTTGATGTCAACATGACAGCTGACACGCTGGATACGCCACACATCACTCCAGCTCCAAGCCAGTGTAGCACTCCCCCAACAACTTACCCACAACCAGTACCTCACCCCCAACCCAGTATTCAAAGGATGGTCCGACTATCCAGTTCAGACAGCATTGGCCCAGATGTAACTGATATCCTTTCAGACATTGCAGAAGAAGCCTCTAAGCTTCCCAGCACTAGTGACGATTGCCCACACATTGGTACCCCTGTTCGAGATTCTTCAAGCTCTGGGCATTCTCAGAGTGCCCTCTTTGACCCTGATGTCTTTCAAACCAATAATAATGAAAATCCATACACTGATCCAGCTGACCTTATTGCAGATGCTGCTGGAAGCCCCAGTAGTGACTCTCCTACCAATCATTTTTTTCCTGATGGAGTAGATTTCAATCCTGATTTGTTGAACAGCCAGAGCCAAAGTGGTTTTGGAGAAGAATATTTTGATGAAAGCAGCCAAAGTGGAGATAATGATGATTTCAAAGGATTTGCATCTCAGGCACTAAATACTTTGGCAGTGCCAATGCTTGGAGGTGATAATGGGGAGGCTAAGTTTAAAGGCAATAGCCAAGCTGACACAGTTGATTTCAGTATTATAGCAGTGGCTGGTAAGGCTTTGGGTCCTGCAGATCTTATGGAGCATCACAGTGGTAGCCAGAGTCCTTTATTAACCGCTGGCGACTTAGGGAAAGAAAAGAGTCAAAAGAGAGTAAAGGAAGGCAATGGCACCAGTAATAGTAGTCTGTCAGGGCCAGGGTTAGATAGCAAACCAGGGAAGCGCAGTCGGACCCCTTCTAATGATGGCAAAAGCAAAGATAAGCCTACAAAGCGGAAGAAGGCAGACACTGAGGGAAAGTCTCCGTCTCACAGTTCTTCTAACCGACCTTTCACCCCACCTACCAGCACAGGTGGATCCAAATCTCCAGGCAGTTCAGGAAGATCTCAGACTCCCCCAGGTGTTGCCACACCGCCCATTCCCAAAATCACTATTCAGATTCCTAAGGGAACCGTGATGGTGGGCAAGCCCTCCTCTCACAGTCAGTATACCAGCAGTGGTTCTGTGTCTTCCTCAGGCAGTAAAAGCCACCATAGCCATTCTTCCTCCTCTTCCTCGTCTTCTGCTTCCAACTCAGGCAAGATGAAAAGCAGTAAATCAGAAGGTTCATCAAGTTCCAAGTTAAGTAGCAGTATATATTCTAGCCAAGGGTCTTCTGGATCTAGCCAGTCCAAAAACTCATCTCAGTCTGGGGGGAAGCCAGGCTCCTCTCCTATTACCAAGCATGGACTGAGCAGTAGCTCCAGCAGCACCAAGATGAAACCTCAAGGGAAGCCATCATCACTTATGAATCCTTCTTTAAGTAAACCAAACATATCCCCTTCTCATTCAAGGCCAGCTGGAGGCTCTGATAAGCTTGCCTCTCCAATGAAGCCTGTTCCTGGGACTCCCCCATCCTCAAAAGCCAAGTCCCCTATCAGTTCAGGTTCTGGTGGTTCCCATGTGTCTGGAACTAGTTCAAGCACTGGCATGAAGTCATCTTCAGGGTTAGGATCCTCAGGCTCATTGTCTCAGAAAACTCCCCCATCATCTAATTCTTGTACAGCATCCTCCTCTTCCTTTTCTTCAAGTGGCTCTTCCATGTCATCCTCTCAGAACCAGCATGGGAGTTCCAAAGGGAAATCTCCCAGTAGAAATAAGAAGCCGTCCTTAACAGCTGTCATAGATAAACTGAAGCATGGGGTTGTTACCAGTGGCCCTGGGGGTGAAGACCCAATGGATGGCCAGATGGGAGTGAGCACAAATTCTAGCCATCCTATGTCCTCCAAACATAACATGTCAGGAGGAGAGTTTCAGGGCAAGCGTGAGAAAAGTGATAAAGACAAATCAAAGGTTTCCAGCTCCGGGGGGTCAGTGGACTCGTCTAAGAAGACCTCAGAGTCAAAAAATGTGGGGAGCACGGGTGTGGCAAAAATTATCATCAGCAAGCACGATGGGGGATCCCCCAGCATTAAAGCCAAAGTGACTTTGCAAAAACCTGGGGAAGGTAGTGGAGAAGGGCTCAGGCCTCAGATGGCCTCTTCCAAAAACTATGGCTCTCCACTCATCAGTGGTTCCACTCCAAAGCATGAACGTGGCTCTCCCAGCCATAGTAAGTCACCAGCATATACCCCCCAGAATCTGGACAGTGAGAGTGAGTCAGGCTCCTCCATAGCAGAGAAATCTTATCAAAACAGTCCCAGCTCAGATGATGGCATCCGACCACTTCCAGAATACAGCACAGAGAAGCATAAGAAGCACAAAAAGGAAAAGAAGAAAGTAAAAGACAAAGATAGGGACCGGGACCGGGACAAAGACCGAGACAAGAAAAAATCTCATAGCATCAAGCCAGAGAGTTGGTCTAAATCACCCATCTCTTCAGACCAGTCCTTGTCTATGACAAGTAATACAATCTTATCTACAGACAGGCCCTCAAGGCTCAGCCCTGATTTCATGATTGGGGAGGAAGATGACGATCTTATGGATGTGGCCCTGATTGGCAATTAAGAACCTTACTTTTTAAGACAAACATGGCCAGAGAAAAACTCATTAAGGTTGTAGGCAAGCCACCGTAAGGGGTGAGTGAGACAGGTCTGATTTTGTGTTTAAGAATCTTAAATGGCATGGCTTTGACAGTGAGCTGGGTGAATTTAGAAAGGCATAGCCAGACCCTACTAAAGAGACCATAGGGTTTGATTCTGGTTTTGAAGAATCACTTGTTCCTTTGCCAGGAAAAAAAAAAAGTTAAAATACTTGCTTATGAAAGGGAGGGGGTGGGAGGGACATAGGGAGAGGGAAGGGTGGGAAACAGTTTTGTGGGAAATATTCATATATATTTTTTCTCCCTTTTTCCATTTTTAGGCCATGTTTTAAACTCATTTTAGTGCATGTATTTGAAGGGCTGGGCAGAAAATGAAAAAGCAATACATTCCTTGATGCATTTGCATGAAGGTTGTTCACCTTTGTTTGGGTAGTTGTCCATTTGAAGCATGGGCAAATGAAGGACTTTGGTCATTTTGGACACTTAAGTAATGTTTGGTGTCTGTTTCTTAGGAGTGATGGGGGGGAGGGAAGATAATTTTAGCTATTTATTTGTAATATTTTAACCCTTTATCTGTTTTTATACAGTGTTTCTTTCTATTCTTTGAGGTTCAGGGTTCAAAATGATGGGAGGTGGAAGAGTAAGGCTTATTTGGTGGTAGTGAGCTTGTAGCTTGTGCTGGTACTGTAGTATCAAGCCCAAGCAGATTAGTCAGGCCCACCTTTGGAGTTAAGTAGAAAAACCAAAATGGTATTTTTGTTTTAGGAGGTTTTTCATAGGGTTCAAACATCATAGGAACATTAGGAGTTACCTCCCTGTGGAGGTATTGATTTATAGTCTTTTTTTTTTTCCTTTTAAAAAAAGCTGGGCTAGCTTCTTGGGATAGAAACATGTTTCAGATGCAGTAAGGTTTAATGTGGGACAGCCTCCCAGACCCAGTGGCATAAAAACCATTACAGAATTAATAGTTCTCCTATTTCCACAATGTGCCAAAAGTCCACATCCCAGCATTTTGTTTGTAGGAGAACTGATGCCATTCCTGAGAGCTGGGCTCCTTGTTTCTCTTCCTCAGAAGGAGAAGGAGTCCAGACTTTACATCACTCCACTGTATGCTCCCTTAGATAAAACAGTAAAATATTTGCAGCCATAGTTCACTTAAAATAATTTCAAGCTCACTTGAAGTAATGGGGGCCTGGAATGCTAGGTGGGCATGAAGATAAACCCTTGCTACTATGTAGCAACACAATTGGACCTTTTTGGAGGAATAGGTCTGAGTCTGGATTCTGGGGGACATCAATAAGAAGCCTTTCTCATAAATATAGAAATCCAGGAGACCACTTGAGTGCAACACAAGTTCTCAGTATTTGGAGGGTCCTCTCAAAATTCTGCGGCCTTACTTTGATTTTGACACCTGCACTGTGCCATTCCTGATGATTCCATTCAGGATCTGTATCAGCAGGACGGGGCACGGTCCCCAGCACAACTCTTCTGGATTAAAAAGAAAAAAAAAAAGCCAGGTGATTCATTTGTGTGTGTGTGTCATAAATGGAGTGACTTCATCAGATATTGAAGAAGAAGAATTCTATATTCAGCCTCTTCTGCAGGTTGGAGTTAGCATAGAGTTGGAAAATCAGCTTTGGCTTTCTCTCCTGACTGTCTCTGATATCCTCTAGTGTTCTCCCTTTTCTGGTCATCAACTCTCAACAACTCTGCCACTTTTGTGTCCCAAGGTAATAAGAAGTAGGAAATGAAACATTGCAAAGTGGAGCAAGAAAAGTTATCGGTTACCGTATCACAGTCAAATGTCTTGGGTGACACTAAGGAGGACGTGGGCAAGGTGATACCAGAGTGCTTTATCTTGTGATGCTGATACAGTAGCAGCCTCTCAGACATACAACCAGGTTGGATTTCTCACAAGTTTCTCACCTAGTTTTGAATCCTATCCCATTGGTTTCTGCAGGAAAAAAAAAAAAACAAAAATGTTACATGGTTTTTAAGTTTGTTCTGGGTGGGGAAAATCTTATGGGGAATGTACTACATAGTATCAGGGGCTCAGCTCCCCCAAGCAGAGCCAACAAATACCAAAATGAGTAAACTGGGAAGCTTTTTCTCTCTTTCTGTCTTCATCCCAGATCAAAGAATCCCGAGTTAGGATCTGGATGAAGGATAAGCCCCTGAATTGTCGATGGGCACACCCCACACACTGACCCAGCATCTGAACTTGCTTAACAGGGAGCCGGGGCTAAACTGCTTCACCCTGCCTGAGAACCAGGGAGCACTGCATTTCTCCACAGGGTGGAGGAGAAGAGGCAGAATAAACCAAGCCTGGGACACCTCCCTCCTGTCTAGGTGTACTCATTCTCCTGTTTCAAAAGACGGCAAGGACATGAAGTCAACTTCTACCTATCTTCTGCTGCTGGTGTCTTATGTATTCTTAGTTTGACCTGATTCCTCTTTTGTCTTTTGGCTTCATGTTAGGGGTTCTTGGTTAAAACCTGCTCTGATGTACATGAAGATTTGAGGTTCAAAATTAGTGTGTTTTAAAACAAAAGTATTGGGGGGGGTGGGGGGATGAAGCAGGATTTAATTGCCAAAACCAGGCTTGAGGTTGATGACTCTTGGAAAGATTTTCCTTAAGGCCTAGGTCTGAAAATTTAGTGCAGCAATATCATGAACTCTCAGAAGAAACCCTTTCAGGGAGCCAGTGAATCATATAGTATCTAGTTGAGTCACTTAAAGCAGATGCCAGTATATGAAACTCATTATTCACAATCCCTGGGCAATCTCATTTTCTTCATCATTTTTTCTTTTCAAACCCCTTCCCCCCTTATTTCTACGCTTGAGTTAGTTTTTTGAGGGGTAGGAAGTATTTAACATCTCAGAAGCTAGGTTGGGAAACGTGCTCAGCTGTAAAAGTTGGGCTTTGAATTTTGAGTTTTAAAAATGTACATCAGGAGCAGTTGGGGAGGGTCTTTTCTAAAAAAAAAATCTTTCCAATTTGGTTTTCTGTGCATATGGCCGTTCTGTAAATACTTTGGGGTTTTTCATTTTTTTGAAAGTAGACAAAATCTGTGGGATTTTTTTCCCAAAACATTACAAAAGAACCTGTTTATTTACATGCAAATAAATTTCTTTGATAAAAAGTAATATGTCTACGTGTAATAAATTAACCTTTGAATAATTTTCATTTATTTTGCTTTAAGAGTCCAACCAATCAAAAGAATTCAATCAGAAAGCAAAAGTCTTCTCTGAGTATTGCTCGAAATAGGTTAACTGGAAAGGATAACTGACATAGGGAAACAGACCTGTGAGTTTTCTTCAGTTGATTTATCTGCTCCAGCCAATTTTACTATCTTTTGCAGGCCTTAGTCACCAAATTCATCAGTAGTTCTTGCTGGGAGACAACTGCTCTTAGATGAGAGAACTAAAAGGCTGTTTTTATATGGCTGAAGTGAAGCAATTACATTAAAAGTATCTGCGACAGAACAAGATTTTAACATCTAGACTTGGGTTTGTGGGCCTGAGAATGAGTTTCTGAAACTAGGTTCCCTTCCTAGGAAGCCCTTTCTAGGATAAAAACTGAAATTTTCTTTTAAAAAGTGCTTGAAGAGTTGGGTTATAAGCCTTCCAGCTAAAATATGACCATTTTTAAAGCTCTCCAGCACTAGCTGCTCTTAAATAAGCTCATCTCTTAATCAGATTCTTAACAAGACAGTCACTAGAATTGCGAATTAAAAGAGGTATGAAGCCAAAGTCATATCTGCGTTGGAATACAACTAGGGGCAGTGGTCCTGCCAGGACTGCTGGAATTTATGACATAGCTCTTAATATTTTATCTTTGGTGCATGATTCTGTAGGTTGTCGCTCTTTTAAGGGTAAACTCTTATTCCTTAATTCATGGTAATTCGATCATAAGTTTCGAGACCTTAAGGGCTGGAGTTGCTAAAGTATAAAAGTATGATGATAGACGCTAGCTTCTATAGACTGAGCCAAGAAGTCAGATGAATGTCATAGTTTTAGCTCGGCAACCCCCCGCCCACTCGTTCAGACACGCTTGTTTCTCCCGCCAAAGTGGCGTCAGGATCAGGTTCTCACCAACCAGAGCCCTGATTGGAGGACGGAAAGGCACTAGAGCCCATTGGGCGCCAGCGGCGGTCGGGCGGCGAGGGGCGGGGGAAGCCAAAGGCCCCTCTGCCTCGCCCGCCCCCACCTTCCCCAAAGTGCGCCCCTCCCCCAGCTAAAGGAATGGTCTCCCAGCTCCAGCACTGCACTCCCTGACCCCAAGGCTCGAGGTGCGGCCTCACTGGATATACCCGGAGCAGAGGGAAGCGCAATTATCCCCTTGCCCTCCTGATCCATGCACAGGGAGACCCACGCCCCGCAGCTGCCCCCCAGGCCTCCCTGCAACACCCGGTAATGCAATCCACGGGGGCGGGGGAGGCGGCGGCATCGGCAGCAAAGGCGGCGGCAGCAGCAGCAGCAACACTGCCCCAATCTAGAGACAACCAGAAAGAGGAGGAAAATGGCTCCGAGCAGGGACCGCCTGCTGCACTTTGGGTTCAAGGCGACAGTGAGTGACAGGGGAAGGGAGTTGGGTGGCCGGGAAGGACAATGTATGCCAGCACAGGCTACCGGGGAAGAAGCGACAAGACTTATGGGGTTGGGAAGACAAGCCAGAAAGCTCAAGTGCTTGCTGGGTTGGTGCGTGCTGTTTGCTCGCAGAGGGGAGTAGAGGGGGCCCCAGTGCTGTGTGCAGTTGTCTTGCTCTCCTCTCTCTCACCGGTCCGCGAGCACGCGCGCACTCGCACCCGCCCCACAGCCCCTCCCAGACACAAATACACAGACATATGGCACTTCCCTGCCTCTCCTTCTCGCGGTGGGCTTGCGTGCCTTGCAGGCCAGAGCGGGCTGCGCCGCCGCCGCCGCGCTCCGGCTGCTCCCGGCCGGACGGTCGCGGGCTGCGCCCGGGAGTGGGGGAGGGGTGGTCCCGCGCCGCCGCCGCCGCGACCGCGGCCGCCGCGCGCTCCTCCTCCCCCCTCCCCACGCAGTCCCGAGGCCCGGGCGGCTCTGCCCAATGAGGAGCGGCGTTGCTGGCAGGTGGGGAGTGTTTTTGTTTTGGGTTGAAGTTGAGGCTGAGGAGAGAGCAGAGCTAGCGACGAGCAGTCGTCGCCGCCGCTGGGGCCGCGGGAGGTGGAGGAGGCCCCGCCGGAGTCGAGAGGTCTCCCCTCCCCGCCGACGGCCCCTGCCCGCCGCTCCTCGGCCTCCTCCGGGTGCCGGAACTCCTGGGCCTGCCCGGGGCCCCCGTCTTTGCACTCCGCACGCCGCAGCGCCCGGCCACGGCCGCACCCGCCGGCCCCATGAGGAGGGACGTGAACGGAGTGACCAAGAGCAGGTTTGAGGTGTGAGCTTGAGGGGGGCTAGGGCGGCGTGAGGAAGACGATTGCTGCTCTCGTGCCCCGAAAAATTCGCTCCTACAGAGCCTCCTCCCTTGCCTGGCGCCGTCACCCGCCGACCGCTGGGGCTGCCAGACTTCTTTCCCCTTTTTCGCGACCCGACAGCCCAGGGCAGCCCGGCTTCCCTATCCCTCCGGGCTGGTCGCCTCCTGGTTCTTGCCTCAGCGGGCCCCGGCGGGGGATTAGCTCTGGCGCCCTAATTCCCCCCTCACCCCCCCTCCCCCCGTATCACTCAGTTTTCCATTCTTTGTACAACCCTTGGCTTGACTCCCTCCACCCGGCAGAAGCAGCATCACAGCTCCGATCGATTGGAGCCGGCTTGTTTTCTTTCTGCCACCTTCTCGAAGCGTTTCTTCCTGAAGCGAGGGGGAGATGATGGGCCAGGGGGCCATTGCTCCGAGTTTGAGAGACCTTGGTTGAAACTAGGGAAGTGGAGGTGGTAGACTGGGATGGTGGAGACGACCACGGGTTTTCGGTGCTGTGTTTGGTTTGGGTATTGTTCTGATACTTCCTCTTCTTTCCCGTTTAGTCTGTACTTCTGTAGCTCATTGTTTCTGGAACTCTTAGATGTGTACAGGCTTTGAGATTGGGACGAAGGTCTGAGAGACTTCAGAAAATCCATTCAAGTATGTTTGTCTCTAAAACTTTTCCTTCTCTGGCAAGAGAGGTTTATAGTCTTGGAATTGAGGAATGGATGTAGAAATAAGAAAACATCTGAAAGCGTCTTTAGAGAGTAGTTACCGTGTAGGGAAGTAATTCCTTTGGGAAGTGAAGTATTGTATTTACAGATGAATTATGGTAGTACGGTAATAGGCAGGTGGGTTTATTTAGGGGATAAAAGAGAGAAAGAAACTTCTACAACACGAAGAGTAAATGTTACCTGGCCTTTTCTGGCAGAGAATCAGGCTGACCTGGGATCAGTCACAGCTCAGTGTACATCTCACTTGGTGTTTTTCTTCATTTCCATTTGAAGGATGAAATTGTAAGACAGTGAGACACAAGTTTCAGGAAACTTGCCAACTAGGTGCAGAGGGTGAAATTGTTACCTAGGGGTCTTCAGTTTAGTCTATTCTTTGATTTCTTTTCATGATTATGGGAAAAATATTTTAATTTATCCACAAAGATCAAGATAGGAAGTGTTGGGGGAGGTTTAAATTCAGAGCTACAGTATTACTCTTGGCAGGCGAAGAGTGGAGAAAGTCAAGGAATTGTTCTCCTTAGAGTTTTCGTATTTAATTTAGCGGGAAGAAAGTGTTATAGTAGATATGATTTGGTGTTTAATAGAACTTTATGTTGCCCTAATGTAGAGAGGCCCAATAAGCTTCATTGATGGTGATTTCATATTCAATACTACTGTAAAAGTCCAGACTGTCATTAAAATTACTGAATAGACATTTAGCAGTTAGGACTCTTGAAAGGGAAACTCAAATACTGACGATTTGAGTGAGGGATAGCCGTTTGCTATTGCAGTCAGCTCTTTATCATTTTGCTATTCACTTTTAGGTTGTGTAACTGTTGGAAAGAGTTCTTTTATAGTACATGCTTTAAAATTGCACTGTTATATCCTATTTTTATAACTATCTTATTTTTTAATTTGTAGTTTGTAGTGGTGGTACTAAAATAATAAGAAAATTCATTGCTTTATTAAACATATTCATTAACCTTGATTGGTATGTAACTGGCACCTAAGGTTTCTAAACGTGTCTGAGAAGATAAAAAAGAATTAAGAGGAGGAGGGAACCCCCTTGTACATTGTTCATGATTAAAGTGTTTATTTATAAACCAAAAGCTACTCTTTTATTATGATGTGAGGTATTCCATGCCTGAATACAAATGAGAAGGGCTGGACATGATGTATGTTAATGAGTTTCATTATCTGAGTATTTCTTAAAATCATTTACCTCTTTGCTGACCTAATTTACAGGTAGCAAAACAAACTCTTTGGTCTCTTATGAAGTAATAAACTTACTGCTAATTCAATGAAAACATTTAAAATACTTAGTTTCAGTGGATAAATGACGTAGATAAAGCAGGCTTTTCATATCTAAAACATTTACATCAAATTTTTTTAATTCTCAAAATTACAGGATGCTTTTTAAAGGACGATAATTTTATGGGTGTAAGTGGATAGCTGATCTCTGAGAATTTTTCTGAATGCAGGAAATTTTTATAGCAGATAAATAATTTGAAAGTAGTTATGATTCATACAAAAAGTGAAAGATTTTCTTTTTCTTGGCCACATTGTTTTTTAGAGGGAAGATAACTGAAGCTTATCTTTTTATGGTTGATTCATTAAAATCTTTTTGTAAGGAATATTCTGTGTTTTATGCTTTTGGATGTTGTAACTGGAGGCCACACACTTTAAATCTCACACTGAGGGGTAGAACTGTAGAAAAAAATTAAGTAAAATCAAGGGAGAAGAGTATCTGTTAGCCAGATGTGGAGCATTCTGTGGAATGACCAAAGTAGATGACTGTTGGATAAAAGTTAAAAAGATGTAGAGATATAAAAGTTATTGTTCTTTGCTGTATCACTTTTGCATTAAATCTATGCAGTAATAACCCTTGTGAGTTAACATAGTGTGTGCTGAATTGTTTGCTTCTTAATTGAAATTCATCATTCAAATACTTTTTATTAAATTACTTATAGTAAACTTAGTTTTGTGGCAAATTTTGATAATTTCCTTTCAAATTGAGTAACGGTTCTTGAAAGCCAGGCACTGAGCTAGATGTTTTACCTCAGTTCCTTCTGATTCTCAGAATTCTATTTTACAGTTCAGGAAAGCTAGAGACTGAGAACTGTTCAGTTGTACAGCCAGTAAGTGGGGGAGCTGAATTCCAATCTGCATTTTTTTGACTCCACTCTATCATTCTGCTCTGTTTTTAGCATAACATACCATAAAATGTGTGGAAAAGAGCTTTCCTGAAGTTCTTTATCCAGTATATTTTATTTTGTCTTTGCTATCAAGAGAATGAAGCTATCCTTCATTTAGAGTACTTTAAACTCTGCTATCTTAACGCTCAGTGAGATTAATGACAGATGTGTAAATATCTAGGCTAGCCCTTGAATCAAGTTTAGATTTTTTTTTCAGTTAAGCTTCTCTAGTTTGTCATACTCTTAGTAGCTCCATTATAAGAATAGTACTACTATTGGAAGAAAAATTCTGTCTGGGGTTTATTAAAAAGTCTAATATTTAAAAAAAAAGATTATAGTGATAACATTAACTGACATTCAGATAATATTTTAAAGTAGACTCACATAGTTAGGAAATGATAAGCTTCAATTTGGGTGTTTTGAATCCCTCTTAGTTATTGTGTTTCATCATACCTCACTGCTGCTCTGCTAAATTTATAATATTACAAGCCTGTGAGGGTAGGTTGTAGTATTTCTTTGCCTGCTTCATTTAAGCAATCCACTTTGCCCAAAGTAAGAAAAATCATCAAATGTGGTATGGCGGAAAGAACATACTGCGTTGGGAGTTGAGAAATGGATATTAATTAATCTTGATTTTTGCCACCAACTGACTATAACTTTGGTCATTTCTTTTCACTTGTGTGGTTTGGTCATTTCCCTCCTTTGCAAAACAAGAGAGTTAGAATCAATTATTAAGGTTCCTTTTGTTCTAGAATCCTTTGAATTTGTAATTTTTTAATAAAAGCAGTGGACCATATTTCCTTGGCCATTTCTTCTGAAACAGCCACTCCAATTTTAGAGTTTGTAGACTAAGTTGCACAGTACTGTTAAGGCTGCACTAATGACCTTTGTTCTCCCTTATGGTTTTATCTTCTAATCTAAAGAACATTCTGCATAGTAAATATTCCAAATTGGTGCATGTAGAAAATGTTATATATTTTTCCATGGGTGAAAGTCCTTTGTTTCACTCTGTTTGAAAGGCCTTGCAGTGGGAATGAGTACTATTAAAACTAAGGAATTTTGTTTTTAACACTTTAGAGATTGGTTTGAAAGCAGTTATTTAATGTTATAGAAAATCCAAATTAGATGTCTAGGCTTTTTAGGCCCATTCGGACAATCTGTCCTTTTTGAATATTGATGTTTCTTTATTGTATAATCATGGGTCCCTTTTACCTTTTGAAGCATGGTACCTTATATCATGTACTTATCTTGTAGTCATTCATTATTTAAAAATCAACAAATGTTTGTATTTTTCTACAATCTAGGTACGTAGTTGCATATTTTTTAGTTGTGGGTCCTTCTAGTTGTGGCATACGGGACGCCGCCTCAGCCTGGCCTGATGAGTGGTGCCATGTCCGTACCCAGGATCCGAACCGGCGAAACCCTGGGCCTCTGAAGCTGAGTGCACAAACTTAACCACTCGGCAACGGGGCCAGCCCCAGATGTAATCTATTTCTACATCAAAGATTTTCATTCATTAAATGAGTATTTCTGTTAGAAGTGTTCACACTTTTAGAGTCTTATATTCTTATGTTTTAGGTCATTTGACACTTTTAGCTGTTAGTGTCAGTGTTGTTTTTTCATCTTAATTTTTAAAATCCTTCTATTTTCATCCCCAGAGTTGTCTTTTTCCAAATCTTTGTCTCATTTTTCTTGCAAATTAATAAGTACTTTTGTTACAGGCCAAGGATTCCATTCCTATCCCTAGCCCTTAGATTGCTGTTTCCCAACTGGTGACAGATTGGAAACTGAATTAAAATTTTCAGTAATCTAACTAGTGCTGTGGTTTTGGAAGGGTATTTTTAGATGTTCAAAATAAAATATTCCGTTACACGAGGAAAATCCAAGGGAGGGAGGAAGAAGAAAGAATGCCCTTAAACTGACCAAATTTAGCTACTTGTGCATAGTTGTCTTTACACTGTTTTCCTACATGATCTTCCAGACTTAGTGAATTGTTAGACCCCCACCCAAAAATTGACTCAGAAATGAAGGTGTCCAACTGTGGTTTTATAGTTTTATGTCTTAATGCACTTGGACCCATTTGATAAAAAATTTTAACTTAATAGCAACAAACAATAGGTGGTGGTATTGAACTATGCAATAGCATTGTGCTTGCTTCATCTTGCTTTATTATATAACTTGAAAAAACAGAGGTATGTATTCAAATGTAATAAATCCGTAACAAATTTACATTAGCTTTTGAAGACGTTCTGTTAAAAGAATGGCTTTGCTGGGTAGTTATTTTGAGCACATATCAAATAACTATTTAGCAGGCATGTGAGTTATAGCTATAGATGAGTAACCTCTTTATTCCCCAATCGTGTTTCCTCCAGTTTGATTTTCTGACATTCTGTTGACTTTAATAAGCCTCATATCTGATGATTGTAATGAGGTGGAAAGATAATTGATTTAATCCATTTTTGCTTACTCTCTTAAGTTGCTGTGAGGTTAAAGTCACCTATTAAATTATGGTAGACAAGGACTTAGTCAGTTATGAAACAAATACTGGCCATTTCTTGTGTCATTTTTGTCTTTCATCCCAAGAATTTCTAGTAAAAATTAAAAAATGGAAATAGAATACTGTGTAAATAAGTAGTAAATTGATCTTGCATTACTTTGGTGCTAAGACAGTAATCTAACAACATGAAGGTGAAGGTTAGCAATATATCAAAGGCCTGTCCAATTTCATATAATCAGGTGTACCAACTATTATGGTATTTGTTGGTAAGTGTGACTTTCTGATCAACTGTAGGATACAAGTAGCTATAATCTCATAATTATTTAAAAATAAAAAATGGAAAAACATTCTCAGATTTATTTATAGTTTGCAATGATAAGAAGAGGTTATAGGTATAGCTATTCTGGATCCTTTACTATCTGCAGAGTGAGGGAATTTATGTGGCAGGTAGGACAGGCAAAAAGAAAATAGTAAAATTTCTAGATTAGGTAGGTTTTTAAATGTAGAGTACCTGTTCTTATGCATATGTTACCCTTGGTTGACAGTTTAGGCCTGGAGAAGGTCATTGCCAACTCACTGTATCCTGAATTACAGTTACCAACAAAGAGCCAGTTTTGTTTTCTTTTTTGTTTTCTTTTTTGTTTTTTAGAGGTGGGTGGAGTGCAGAAAAAGAAAAGGGATTTGCAGTTCCTTGCAAGTTAACAATTTAATGTTAACTATAAATGTTAGCTGCAAGGTTTTCCAGAGTCTCTGTTAGAATATGTCATCTTTTGGGCCCGGCCCCATGGCCAAGTGGTTAAATTTGCGCCCTACGCTTCAGCGGCCCAGGGTTTCGCCAGTTCGAATCCTGGGCGCGGACATGGCACCGCTCATTAGGCCACGTTGAGGCGGCATCCCACATACCACAACTAGAAGGACCCACAACTAAAATATGCAACTATGTATTTGAGGGATTTGGGGAGAAAAACCAGGAAAATAAAGATTGGCAACAGCTGTTAGCTCAGGTGCCAATCTTTAAGAAAGAAAAAAAAAGAATGTCATCTTTTTTTGTCATCTTATTTTTTGAACCAGTTCATCTATATCTTTTATTGTTCTAAATTTGAAATTAATTTGAGTAAGGAGAGAATGAAAGCTTTAAGGTGATGTCTTAAGGATCTCGCAAAGGGAAATAGTTCAGTTCTGAACTATGAAATAAGTACTCCCATATATATATATTTTTTATACATGTATGTATGTGTGTGCATGTGTCTGTATGTATATGTACCGGTATCTGTGTGACCTTGGGTAGGTTACCTCCCTGGACCTCCATTGTCTTAACTCTAAGGTTCCTTCTAGCATGGAAATTGTGTGATTCTCTGTAAATAAATCTCCCAACTTGCTGTTTGTTAGAGATTAGATACTCAGTTTATTGCCAGTGTTCTTACATTTCTTTGCTTACAGCTTCTAGGAAGGACAAAATAGTTGGACTTTATGTTCTTAACCTATATTCGGCTTTGGATTCCTGCTTGTTTTTGCCCTGAATTCTAGTAAAAATGGAGGTGGACACTGGAAGAAAAAACCTGCAATACATATGTCTGTCTGAATGAACACCTTTGCAAAGGGAGTGAAGAATGGCTATTATTGTGTGATATCTTGGAGTTTAGTGTGCTGTAATCCAATTTCTCAGAGTTTACGGAATTTATATATTTATGTACATGGAACCTATTGAAGAACATTAGCTTTGAGGTCTGAGTTTGAATCCTGGCTTTGCCACTTAGCATCTATGTGACTTTGAACAAGTTATTTAATCTCGCCGAGTCTCTAATTTTCAGTATCTAAAATAGGTATAATACCTACTGCACTAGATTGTGAGGATTAAATTCTATTATGTTTGTGTACCATTTAGCAAATTGTCTACCATACAATAAGGGCCCCATAAATGATGACTATCATTATATTACTTTGTGGAGTATACTACACAATAAGCACTCACTAAGTGATGACTATTATTATATTACTTTGTGGAGAAGTGTTTTTAGGTAGACTTTGTAAATTATTATTTTAAATGCTTTAAAGGAATTTACTATTTAAAGGAAAAAATCTGTTATAAAAGAAAGAATATAAGTAATTATCTTTTTATTCATCTGATTCAGTTTTGTATATTGGGTTTATTAAACAGGAATACCTGTGAATTTTAATCAGTCTAGTTGAACAGTAATAATTTAGCAGTGTTTCAATCTGGACTTATACTGCAACTATTATTGTATTCATTGTTAGGCAAAGGTGGATAAATGTCTCCTAAGATGAGAATCTGGCACCAAATTGTAAGTTGACATTTAAAATACTAGATCAGTCAGCTTTTACCCCAGAAACTGCTCATTCTTCCCTGTCTGATTTGTAGAAAATAAAACTATGGCATGACTGAACACAGACAAGTAGAGATGCAGAGGCCCTAAGTGACATAAATTTCATCTGAGCTCATCAGTCTCTGGTCCAGACAGAGAAGTTTGGCCTAAATATAGGAATCAGGATCTCAAGAGACCTAATGTTGGCACTACTGTGAGCTCACACTGAGCCCTGGGGAAAAACTACTTACCTCTGTCTTTAGAGTGCTAAAATAAGATTTTCAATGTTTCTTTCCGTATCTTATTGCAAACTGAATTAATGTCAATTAAAGATTAAACCTAAAACTCATACTTTTTAGTCGTGCTGGCTGGGTTAAATGGACATTATTGAGGAGGAATAAATGAAAGTAAATTTCATTTATTGCAACTGAATTCTGTACTAGAGATA
Organism: Equus asinus; assembly: GCF_041296235.1. Lineage (NCBI taxonomy): Eukaryota > Metazoa > Chordata > Mammalia > Perissodactyla > Equidae > Equus > Equus asinus. The sequence goes on along the minus strand of NC_091802.1, from coordinate 39,309,705 downwards.
AATAAGTAACAACCCGAATCATCAGTGAAGATTTTGCATAATACTAATCCCTTGAAACCACTGGCATTCACTGTATGGGAGTAGATCTGGGCATGCAAGTTTCCTAGAAGTTCTTTAAGAGATAGTGATGTAAATTTCTGTTAAAGAAACACTTGGATAAGGAGATACGAAGGTAAATTTGTTTGCAACCTGAACTCCATGGGAAAATAGATTTACATATCATGAATTTGACATCATAAAATAAATACCTCTTCTCTCGGATTTCTGTCCTATCCTAGATGTTTTAGCCTTAGAAACAAGGTGCATTATCTGATGTACAGCACCTAAAAGATAGTTATTTTACGACTTGTACATTTTACATGATCAAATACATTTTTTCACTGATGAAGCCACCACACCACACTATAAGACCTCTCTGGCTGCCAAGAACAGATGTGTCCAGGAGCCCAGCAAAGCTTATCTGTCGTTGTCTGGTGCTCAGAAAATCTCAGTATAGAAAACCAAGGCATGCTATTGGTGGGAGTTCGGTTCTGTTCAAAATTTATTTAGCGCTAACTATGTGTCAGATAGTTAGAGGTACAAAACTGCTCCAAAACATTGTTTCTGCCTCAGGGAGTTTGTAGTCTAGTTTGGAAGAAAGATACATGAGAAAGATAATTTAGTGGGTTCTCTTTTAAATGCAGTGATAGGTAAATGGGAGAATGAGATAAAAACCAATTTTATGAAAAGCATTCATACCTCCTGTGATCCTCATACTGCCATATAAGATGCATTACACTTTATTTAGTGCTTTTAACAGAAAACAAAATCCGTTGACCCTGCTTTTGAAAAATATTAGCACTTTACTGTCAGGTGTAAGAATTGATTTTTAAGAATACAAGTATATGAATTATTTATCCTTATCTGTGACATTCTCTCCATGGTTACAAGGGAAAAAATTGGCAGGTTTTTATTAATAATATCTTTGGTTTTACTGATGCATCTTTAAGGAAACAAAACAGTAGCACTATTAATGACACAGCTAATCATAGTAGCTGCTCATATCTAAAGCAGAACATTCCTCAGAGATTTAAGCAGAAATTAAACAAAGTTAGAAAAAGAGTAACGGGAAAGTAACTCACCACTTGTTCCAGGAAATGGTATGTAGTTATACACATAGTGTTCCATTTGTTTCTAAGGCAAAGTATTAATCTTGTTAAGGAATTTATGAATGACTCTGCATAATGCTCACCCTCCCATATAGTATGTACGGCATCCTACTAATGCCCCTTCAGTAGGACAGATATTTTGAACTATCTTAAATAATAAATTAATAGTTTTACACATTGAAGAGCATGTTTCCACTTATGATTTTGTTTGAACTTAAAAAAAAATAGGTAGATGTTATTTCTCTATTTTATAGATAAGAAAGCAGATACTTGGAAAGGCTGTTATTTTCCCAACATTAAATAACTGAGTATGAAAGCCAGAACTTTAATCCAGTTGACTGGAAGTTTGTTATACTTGCCTGTAGGGTATACTAACTGAGAATGGGTTGTTTTGAACAATTCACCCATTATTCTCTTGATCCATAGCAGGCATTTATAAGATGTTTGGCTAGGATTGATTAACCCTTGAGTTTGCGGCCGTAGAATTCAGCGAAGTTTAATTGTGTGGGGACTGCAAAGTATGGGAATTGAACCCTTACTTTGGCTTATTAGCCATACTTTACTAGCCAACTTAAATAATTCCCCTAAACAATCATGAACAAATATTCTGTATAAACCATACCAAGTCATAAATTCCTTTCAGATACCTGTGCAATAAATCACAGTTGGACCAAAAGCTATTAGTATATTATCCATGTATGTTGACTAAAACTAATCTGATTACTATAATTCTTCCTCATGAAGACTAGGGGTGAGATATTAAAAACAGTTTTATACTAAGTATTTGTAGAATCTTGAATATAAGTTTATGAGGCTTCATATTCAGCGTTTTTCTAAGTTTTGTCCTTAGGTTTGATTTATAAAGTCTGGGCAGCATTTTATTCAATTTTACATAGTATATTAGTAAAGATGAAAGGTAGCAATATACTACTATTGAGTTAAAATTAAAATTTAGGTTGTAGTATTTTATGACTAAACAGACATTTCTAGGTAAAAGATCAAGTAGGTTTAGTAGAATCAAAATAAGTTTTTAATGTTAGATAGATACCAAGAAACACGATTACCATCTTCTAGAGTGTTTAAATTATTTATGTCAATAATGTGAAGTTTACATTTAAAATGATCCCATCCATAAAATATAAGGTGTGCTGGAGTTATATATTCAAGTGAAATATGTAATTAACTCATACATTACCTTTTTAGTCTTGATAATACTAAATACCTACCTAGATCCAGTTTTGTTCCTCTAGGCTTTACATGTTCTGGCTGTTGTCCAGTGGCTGGGGTTTTGTCAGTGTTCTCTAGCAGCAATGTTGTTTCAGAGATGAATTAACATGAGAATGATAAACCACAGGATTCAGGGCAGCATCTTTCTTTCTTTCTTTTTTTTCTTTTTTAGATTTTATTTTTCCTTTTTCTCCCCAAAGCCCCCCGGTACATAGTTGTATATTTTTAGTTGTGGGTCCTTCTAGTTGTGGCATGTGGGACGCCACCTCAGCATGGCCCGATGAGCGGCACCATGTCTGCACCCAGGATCCAAACTGGCGAAACCCTGGGCCACCAAGAAGCAGAGTGTGAACTTAACCGCTTGGCCATGGGACTGGCCCCCTCAGGGCAGCATCTTGCTAGGAACTAGGGGAGTATATACATCCTCCACACTACCTTAATTGGAAACAACGTTAATCTTCTGGGGAATTCGGCCTGGATGTACATTCAAGTTAAGGGCCACAGCCAGCTAAATAGTATTTGTAGGTAGTTGTTATGCTTAATGCCAGTGGTACTCTTGAAAAAGGAAGTGATCAGATAGAAGTCTAAGAAAAACTTAACCAAGAACTAGCTCAGTAATCTTTCTTGTAGCCTTTATTTACTGCAGCTGAGTCGGTTTGCAATCTCTGAAATGTTACCATTATTTCAGCCAATGGAAACTTTAGCGTCAACCTCTTTGGCTGTCCTAAAGTAGCCTCAGGTTCCTCAGTTTCTGTTTCAATGACATGTCTTTCTTCTGCCCACTTCTTTTTTGCAAAAAAAGGCAGTTATAGGAATAGGCCTGTGGTCTAATTTGGGGCTGGAAATGGAGATTAAATTGTTGCTTTAGTATTTGTTCTTGGAAGAGAAGTTAAAGTATAATTTTCTGTTCACCTTGAAGTGAGTTTCAAGTGAAAAGTATTTCCTCCATCCTTCCATTCTCCAGAGGTATCTTTTTATAAATTATGTGTTTATTATTGTTATGTATGGTTATGTTCATATTTTATGAACAAACAGGACTATACTAGATGTATGGTTTAGCACTTTGCTTTTTTCTGGGTTTTAAAAAATATATATATGATTCTTTTTAATGCTTTTTTGTTGGTGAGGAAGATTGGCCCTGAGCTAACATCTGTTACCAATCTTCCTCTTTTTTTTCTCCCCAAAGCCCCAGCACATAGTTGTGTATCCTTGTTGTAAGTCATTCTAATTGTTCTATGTGGGATGCCGCACAGTATGGCTTGATGAGTGGTGTATAGGTCCACACCTAGGATCCGAATTGGTGAACCCTGGGCCGCTGAAGCAGAGCGTGTGAACCTAACCACTTGGCCACGGGGCTGACCCTTCTGCTTTTTAAAATTAAAAGTTTTAATTTACATAAGCAATACATGAATAAATTTTTATTTAAGAAATTGAAACATTCAAGTATGATAAAAATTCCCCTTTATACTATCCTCAGTCTTGTTCCTCTTCTCTCTACCCCTCTCCATCTAAAGGGATAAGGACCAATTTTAAACTTGCTGAATATCTTTGCAAGTTTTTCTATGCTTTTTATTTTTATTTTTATGGGGTTTTTTTTTGGTGAGGAAGAGTGGCCCTGAGCTAACATCTGTTGCCAGTCTTCCTCATTTTGCTTGAGAAAGATTGTCTCTGAGCTAACATCTGTGCCAGTCTTCCTCTATTTAGTGTGTGGGATGCTGCCACAGCATGGCTTGATGGGCAGTGTATAGGTCCACACCAGGAATCTAAACCTGCGAACCCCAGACAGCTGAAGCAGAGCTCACAAACTTAACCACTATGCCACTGGGCTGGCCCCCTATGCTTTTTATATAGCATTAGTTTTGTGTTTGTGTGTTTACATACTTAGCCACTTACTGTGCCTGTCATTCTGAAACTTGAACTACAATATGTCTTAGAGATTTGTTAGATATATTTCTCTTAACAGCTACATAGTATTAATATTCTAGTTTGTATAGCTAGCGGTTAATGAAGTTAGGCTTTCTCCTTGGTATTACTAACAAAAATGCAACAGATATTTTTGTACATGCCTTCTGAGGTACATATACAAGTTTTCCTTTATGATAAATATCAAGAAGAGGGAGTTCTGGGTGATAGGGAATATATGGTTTTTAGGCTTATTAGATACTGTCAGATTGCCTTCCTAATTTATATTTTGGCCAGTAGTATGTGAGTAAACAACTTTCACCACATCTTCGCCAACGTGACGTTTCCCAACTTTAAAATTTTTCAATGATAGATGAAAAATTGTGTTTTATTGTTTTATTTTGTATTTTCCTATTACTACTGAAGTTGAATGTCTTCCTGTTTTAGTCTTCATGTTTTGTTTTTTTATGTGTGTGTGAAGAAGTTTGGCTCTGAGCTAACATCTGTTGCCAATCTTCCTCTTTTTTTTTGCTTGAGGAAGATGGTCCCTGAGCTAACATCCGTGCCAGTCTTCCTCTACTTTGTATATGGGATGCTACCACAGCATAGCTTGGTGAGCAGAGTGTATATCCATGCCTGGAATCCGAACCTGTGAACCCCAGGCTTCTGAAGTGGAGCACATGGCCTTAGCCACTGTGCCACCAGGCCAGCCCCAGTCTTCATGTTTTATTGATCATTTATATTTCTTCCATAAATTGCCTATTTTATCCTTTGTCAAGTTTTAGAAATTGGGCTTTTATTTTTACTCCCTCTTAGACATTCTTTTTATTTGTTTGTTTGTTTTTTTCTTTCTGCTTTTTCTCCCCAAATCACCCCAGTACATAGTTGTATATTTTCGTTGTGGGTCCTTCTAGTTGTGGCATGTGGGATGCCACGTGAATGTGGCCTGATGAGCAGTGCTATGTCCGCACCCAGGGTTTGAACCAGCGAAACCCTGGGCCCCTGAAGCATATGGCGCGAACTTAACCACTGGGCCAGCCTCTCCCTTAGACATTCTTTATATCAGATAATAACCCTTTGTCTACCTATATATTTGCAAAGATGTTCACGAGTGGGCTTGTCTCTTAACTTTGTTTAAGTTTGCTTTTTGTGTTTATAAAAAAATTGTCCCTGGGCCGGCCCCATGGCCGAGTGGTTAAAGTTCCGCATGCTGCACTTCAGTGGCCTGGGGTTCATGGGTTCAGATCCCACGTCTGGACCTACTCCACTCATCAGCCATGCTATAGGGGCATCCCATGTACAAAATAGAGGAAGATTGGCACAGATATTAGTTCAGGGCTAATCTTCATCAAGCAAAATGAGAGGAGGATTGGCAGTGGATGTTAGTTCAGGGCAAATCTTCCTCACCAAAAAAAAAAAAAAACAAACAAAAAAAACCCATCCCAAGATTATATTCTTCCCTATTTTATTCTAGTATTTCTTATAGTTTTATTACATTAAACTTTTTTTTACATCTAAGTTTTTAATCTACCTGGAGTTTATTTTATGAGTTCTAACTGAACTTTCCCCTCATGTTGATAGCTGGTTGTTCTAACATGATTTAGTCTTTTTTCTCCTCGCTGGATTTGAAATGCCATTTCTATCACATAACTATTTAAGCGAATTCAGAGGTCTGTTTTCGAACTATGTTCTGTTTCTTCCATCTATTTTTTTACTGCCAGTACCACAATTTTAACTAATTGGCTTTATACATTAATTTAGGGAAATTGACATCTCCTTAATATTTTACTTCTCATTCATGAACATGATATTTGTATTTATTCGACTTTTATCAGCAGGTTTTTATGGAGTTCTTCCTTTAAGATCTTACACACTTTTGTTAGTTTTATTTCTACATACTGTATAATTTTTAATATTATTACAAATAGGTTTTTTTTCTGTTACATTTTCTAATCATTAATTCACTCAGTGTATATTTGTTGAGTTCTTTCTACATGCCTGATATTCTTATAAATGCAGAGGGTATACAAGTGGACAAACACAAAATTCTACCCTAATGGAGTTTAAAATTTAGTGAAGAGAGATTGGCATGAAACAGATAAAAAAGTAAGTACATAATATGTCTGATGCTGATAAGTGGTATGGATAAAAATGAAGAGCAGGAAAAAGAGGAAAGGAGCTGGGCATGGTTCATGTTTTACACAGAACGGTTAAGGAAGACCTCACTGTTAAGGTTAACATTTGAATAGACTTAAAGAAATGATGGAGCAGGAAAAAACCATTACAGGCTAAGGAATGCAAAAATGAAGGTGGGAGTCTACTTGATGTATTCTGGGAACAGTGAACAGGGTGAGGTTGGGTAACAGTGGTAGGGAGAGTCAGAGAGTCATAGGTGAGAAGCGGGGGAGTGAATGGAAAGTAGAGCAGATCATGAATGGTCTTGTTGGCCCTTTTAAGCTCTGAATTTTATTCTGACGAGAAGCTATATAGATGTTTGAGCTGAAGAGGAACATAGTATAATTCATGTTTTGAAAGGATCACTCTTGCTTTGTGGAGATGTAGTATATAACTGGCGTTCAAGGCTCTTGGAGTAATCCAGAAAAGTAATAGTATTACTTTGTATGAAGATGATTGTGGTGGAAGTGTAAGAAGTAATTGGATTCTGGATATATTTTGAAAGACGATCTGATAGAATTTACAGTCGTTAGAAAGCTGTAAAGTTTGTGTTTTGATTTTTGGGTATTCATTTTTGTATCCAGTTTGGATACTCTCAGCTACAAATAATAGCAAACCTTTTTAGTGGCTTAAGCAATAAGGTGTTCGTTATCTCACATTATAGGGAGTCCAAAGGAAAGCATGTTCCAGGATTAAGAAACATGGTTTAGAGTGGTGGTTTTCAGACTTCAATTTTGTGTAACAGTTACCTGGAAAGCTAGTAAATCACCTGGGTCCGTGAATTTGCATTTCTAAGAAATATAAGGGTGATGCCTAAGAGACTGACTTGGAGCATAATAATTAGAAGAACTTTAGTGTTTGAAGCACAACTGTAGAGCCAGACTGCTTGGGTTCAAATCTCAGCTCTGCTATTTCCTGTCTATATTTGAAATTTTCTGGCATATCCATCTTAGGGGGTTATTTTATTGTTCCTTTCTGATTTTATTGTATAATATGTGATATTAGTAGCTTGTATGATTACAGGTTTTTAAAATTTTCTTTGTGGTCAAGTACATTATCAGTTTTTGTAAATGTTCTATGTGTTAGAACAAAGTAGGATTTTCCGTTTATTGAAAGCTTGGGTTTGATGTGTAAAAGAAGATCACAGACACAGAATTTTAAAATGACCCACAACTAGAAGGACCTGCAACTGGGATATACAACTATGTACGGGGGGGTTGGGGAGATAAAGCAGAAAAAGAAAAAAAGAAGATTGGCAACAGTTGTTAGCTCAGGTGCCAATCTTTAAAAAAAATAAAATTGAAAAGAAATAAAATAAAATGAGACTGCCTTTTGAAAGGACTGCATTGCAGAAAGGAAGAAGAGAAGTGCTTGCCAGTCAAAGGCTGGAGAGCAGAATACTTCCTTTTCTTAATGTGTGAAAATTATCGTCTTTCTTTTTATATTTGAATATGAAATTGTGATGGACCAACAGGAGGAAGGCCTCAGGACCCTTAAGTAGAGGAAACAAAAAAAGATTCTTAGATGGAGGAGGAAAAACCTAGTGATGTTTAGCAGCAGAGGGGAGGTGGACCTTGTGTTTGGAACTTACAAAATTTTAGAAAGGCTATTTAAATTTAGAAAACGTCAAAAGGGATGATGACACTTTTGAAAGAGATCATAGTATTTGTCCAGTAAAACATTAAGGATCTGTTACTTTCTTAAGATTTTATCATTTTCTAATTACTGACATGCAGTACACTGTCTAATGGCAAAGCTGATTTTTTCATCAGTTCACATTTTGGCTGAGATCACTGTTTAAAGCAGTGTGACCTTGGAATATATTTAAGCTCTGTACCTCAGTTTTCTTATTTATGAAAAGGAAGTAACAATAGAATCCTTCTATCTAGGGTTACTGAAAGAGTTAAATGACATAAAAAGTGCTTAGAAGGGTGCTGGGTGCACAATACGCATTCAGTAAATTTAAGTTATTGTTATTATTTGACTCAGTTCGTTACACATATCTGTTAGATCAAGCTTGTTATATGTGTTATTCAAATTCTCTAGGTCTTTATTAACTTTTTGCCAATTTTGTCTCTTGGTTTCTTTAAGAAGAATGTTAAAGTTCTCTGGCCGTGTCTAAATTTGTTTATTTCTTCTCACAGTGCAGTTTTTGCTTCATATATTTTGAAGCTCTGTTGTTAAATATGTAAACTAAAGAATGCTAAATTTTTCCTGGTAAATTGTTTCTATGTCTAGAAAAAATATATCCCTCTTTGATTCTTAATGATTTTGTTCTTGAATTAAACTTTAATAATATTGATATAATAAGTAGTTTTATTCTAGCACTGAGTTTATTTCTTTGAGTTCTCGCTTTCTAGATTTTGGACTGGTAGTTCTTTATGCTGTTTTTTGATCTTCTGTGCTTTAGAAAAAGTTACTTTAGGGGCTGGCCCCATGGCCGAGTGGTTAAGTTTGCACGCTCCGCTGCAGGCGGCCCAGTGTTTCGTTAGTTCGAATCCTGGGCGCGGACATGGCACTGCTCATCAGACCACGCTGAGGCAGCGTCCCACATGCCACAACTAGAAGAACCCACAACGAAGAATACACAACTATGTACCGGGGGGCTTTGGGGAGAAAAAGGAAAAAATAAAATCTTAAAAAAAAAAAAAGTTACTTTATTGAATTATTGTCATTATTTTAAATATTTCACTCAACTTTTTAGTGCTCCTTAGTTGCAGGGTTCATGAGAATAATCTGGTCATCACTCCTTTAAGCAGAAGCAGAAGTACCTGGTTCAGTTTTCTTCTTCTGAAAGTAGATCCTTTTAAAAAATCCTTTTACTGTAGACCTCTGGGTGGTGAACTCACCTAATTGCTCTGTATGTGGAAACGTCTTTTTTCCCCTCATTGCTTGGGTCAGCTGGGTACAACATTCTCAGCTGTAGTTACTTTCCCTCAGCACTCTAAAGATACTCCTCTCTTGTCTTCTGAACTCTATTGTTACCAAAGAGAAGTCTATTGTAAATTTATTTTTGTCTTTCTTCTTGAAAGACCTCTTTGAGTACACATTTTTATATTATATTTTTTGTTGAGATATAATTCATGTTACAAAAAGGTTCACCCTTTTATAGTGTATAATTCAGTGGCTTTTAGTATATTCACAGATATGTGCAAACTATCACCACAGTGTATTCTGGAACATTTTCTACACTTCTGAAAGAAACTTGTGCCCTTTATCTATTCCCTCCTTACCCTACCACCCTCTTGTTCTAAGCAACCACTAATTTTCTGTCTCTGTGGATTTCTCTTTTCTGGGCTTTCATATGAATGGAATCATACAGTATGTGGTCTTTTGTCTGGCTTCTTTACTTAGTGTAATGTTTCCAAGCTTTATCCATATTGTTGCATGTATCAGTACTTCATTCCTTTTTATGGATATACCGCATTTTGTTTATCCATTCGTTAACTGATATTTGGGTTGTTTCTACCTTTTGACTGTTGTGAATAGTGCTGTAATGAATATTTTTAGGAACAAGTATGTGTTTGAAACAGTTTTCAGTTCTTTTGGGTATATACTTAGGAGTGGAATTGCTGGGTTATATGGTAATTCTGTATTTAACATTTTGAGAAACTGCCAAACTCTTTTCTACAGCAGCTGCACCGTTTTACATTTTTACCAGCAATGTACAGTGGTTCAGACTTCTCCATATCCTTACTATCAGTAGTTGTTCTCCCTTTTTTTAAAAAATTATAGAATCCTAGTAGGTGTGAAGTGATATCTCATTGTAGTTTTGCTTTGTATTTCCCTAATGACTAATCATGTTGAACATTTTTTCATTTGCTTTTTGACCATTTGTATATCTTCTTTGGAGAAATGTCTATTCACATTATTTGCACATTTTTTTAAATTGGGTTATTTATGTTTTTATTGTTGAGTTGTAAGAGTTCTTTATTTTGGATACTAGACCCTTATATATGATTTGCAAATAATTTCTTTGCATGCCTTGTAATTTTTTGTTTAAAACTAGACATTTTGAATGTTAAAATGTGGCCACTTTAGAAATCACATTCTGTCCCCTCCTGAGTTCATTGATGCTACTTATTATAGTAGTATTGTTTGTTTAGTGTCTTTTCTAAATTAATTCTGTAAAGTCTCTATTCTTTGTCATGTCTGGCCACTGAAATCTCTGTTCCATTAGCTTTGTAGTCAGCTAATGAATGTACAGAGATTCCTTAAATGTCTGGAACCAAAAATTCAGTCTTTCCTGAGGGGCTCTTTGTACATGTTAGGGCATGTCTTCAGCGCACAGCCAGGCAGTTTACAATTGTGCCTTAGCCTTCACTTCCTGCTTCTGCAGAGCCTCCAGATCAGCCAGAGGTGACACTGCTTAGGGCCTTCTCAGGTCTTTCTTGAGCATGTGCACAACCCTGGGCATGCGTGTGTCCTCCTGGATTCCCAGGAATATATTAGAGCTTTTCATTGCCCTTATGGCCATCTTGTTCTCTGGCCTGTTTCTGCCGTTGGAGCTTTTCATTGCCCTTCTTGACATCTCATTTTCTGACCCTTTTCTGCCATTGGAGATTTTCAGTGCCATTCTGGACATCTCATTCTCTGACCCTTTTCTGCCAGTGGAACTTTTCAGTGCCATTCTGGACATCTCATTCTCTGATCCTTTTCTGCCAAGCTTTTTAGTTGGTCTATTGTTTGCCCCTACTGTTATCTGTCCTTCAGGCAGCAGTGACTAAAACATTTGCCTGTAAAAGTTTTGGACAAAGTAGGATAGTTTCTTTAGCACTAGGCCCCTTTTGAGTAGGACAAAATAAAGACAAGCCTTTTGAGCTAGTCTTCCAGAGAGCGACAAGACAGGTCAGGACAAATAATTACAACACTTTGAAAATGAGATCTGTTCTGGTTCCTCAGTTACCATCAATGCAAGCTGTTATTTTCAAGGCTACTGCTCATCTGGGGATTGGGGTAAGTTAAAATGCCACAAAACTCTCTCTTCTTACTGAGATTCAGCCTTTTTTCTTGAATATGCATTCCTTGGGTTGTTGCAAGTCTTCGGTTAATTTCTAAATATTTTGCCAATCTTTTGGTTACTTTTTATTTTTTTGAGGAAGATTAGCCCCGAGCTAACTGCTACCAGTTCTCCTCTTTTTGCTGAGGAGGACTGGCCCTGAGCTAACATCCGTGCCCATCTTCCTCTATTTTATATGTGGGATGCCTACCACAGCATGGCTTGCCAAGTGGTGCCATGTCCACACCTGGGATCTGAACTGGCGAACCCCGGGCCGCCAAAGCAGAGCATGCACACTTAACCGCTGTGCCACCGGGCCAGCCCCTCTTTTGGTTACTTTTATGGAGAGGTGGGATTTCAGAATTCCTTATTCTTCCATTTTCACTGATATCACATCTGAGTACACTTCTGAACTGAGGTTTTTGAAAAGATGCAATTCTGGTTCCCTAATTTTGAATTACTCCAATTATGTACTTTCTCAATTTCTAATTTTTGTTCTGTGGAAGAGTGACCACACCACTAGATTGGCCATGTCTTCTCCTAATTATTTTTGTGTGCTACTTATTTTTAACCACAAAAGTCACTGATGATGATATACTAATACGGTGAATAGGAGTGGTTATTGTCTCAGTCCTGTATTACAGAAAGGTAACTTCAGATAACAGCTTAGATTCTACCCATTTCATTTGAGTTCATCTCCTCATTGTAAACTGAATTATTTTCAGTCTTAGGTTTATAGTATGTATAACTAGCTTTTAAAAATCCTAGAGCATACAGACAAAAGCCAGAAATAGTGACAACGATTGAACATATTGTAGAGGAAATTTGGCAAGGAAAAACATCTTGGTTATGACATTAGTTATAGTCTAGCAATATTGATATGTGGTTGCTGTGACTTGTATCATAAGTATAACCTGAAATAGTAAGAAACCGTAAAATCTTACTTACTTTTAGTTTAAAGAAAAAGTTAGCCCTTCAGACAGTCAATCCAACAAATATGGATGTCGTGGCTTGTCATGTGTAAGGTACTGTGGTTAATCTACCTTCTAAAAACTTACAGCCTAGTGGATTAGAAGACAGTTAACACAGTAAGCAAAATTTAAGCTCTATAATAGAACTATAGCAAGTGCTACAGATTATAGGAAAGTAAGAGTACACATCTGCGTAGGCAAGGTAGGGATTTCTAAAGAGGTCTCAAATAAAACATCCCTTATTTTTGCTGAAGTTCTGAACAAATGGAGAAAACAAGAGTGGCAGATAAGGGCTAGAATGTCACTTTTGTTACTAACAGAGACCAGAAGGATACAGCTTTTCAGTGTGTGAGCCAAATTGTGTCTTTTAACTGAAGTCCTATTTACGCAGACCCACCTGGTTCCAAATAGTGCTATACTGGATCTAGCCTCCCTCCTCAGGGGAGAGTCTGGTCCTAAAGAAACGGAGAACACTGCTCCATGCCTTGAAAAGGTAGAAACACAGAGAAGAGCTAAGTTTGCTCTTCATTCTTCTAAGATTAACTAGTCAGGTAGGTTCAGATAAGTCACTCTGTCTCTGTAAGTAAAAAAGTAGAGAGAAGCCAGGGATGTGTTTAGAGAAAAATTTTCCTCATGAAAATCTGAAGTGGGAAAAACGCATTCCACTCTAACAGGATCAGAGAAACTTTCATGGAGGATATGAAATTGGGACAGAGCATTAAAAAATGGGTAGATTTCTAGGTAGAAGATAAAAGCCTAGAGATGAGAAGGTATAGGCTCTGTTTGAAAAGAAAGTAGTCTGATTAAACCAAGCATTTGAGTTCTTGATTTCACTTGTGTTATCCTTTGGGAATTAATTATCAAACGTAAATGTTTAGCCCTTGTATAGTACTTGGCTCATTTTCAAGGCTATTTGACTTAAAAGATTACAAAAATCACCCCTTTCTGGTTTTAACATAGCAAAGTAAAATTATTTCCAGTCTCTTTTGAATATCACGTAAAAACAGGAGTATAAACTCCATCTTTGAAACAGTGAGACACCTGTAATCCTATTTGTATGAGAAGAAGGAAAGCAGAAAGAAATAGTAAGTGACCTATTGAAGAGACTGTCCTTTCCTTTTTAAGTAGTCTTGGTTCCTTTTTAAAATATTAGTTGACTATACATGCATGGGTTTATTTCTGGGCTCTTGATTCTGCTCCATTGGTGTATGTATCTGTTTTTATGCCAGTACTGTACTATTTTGATTACTATAGCTTTGTTAATGTAGTTTCAAATCAGGAAGTGTGATGCCTCCAGCTTTTTCTTCTTCCTCAAGATTGCTTTGGCTATTTGGGGTCTTTTGTGGTTCCATATGAATTTTAAGATTATTTTTTCTATTTCTGTACAAAATGCCATTGGAATTTTGATAGGGATTGCATTGAATCTGTAGATCACTTTGGGTAGTATGGACATTTTAATGCTATTAACTCTTCTGATCCATGAACATGGGATATCTTTCCATTTGTGTCTTCTTTAGTTTATTTCATGAGTGTCTTACAGTTTTTATTTACAGATCTTTTACCTCTTTGCTTAAATTTATTGCTAAATATTTTATTATTTTTGATGCTATTGTAAATAGGATTGTTTTATTTTTCAGCTAGTTTGTTTTTAGTGTATAGAAATGCAACTGATTTTTTTATGTTGATTTTATAACCTGCAACATTAATGAATTTGTTTATTCTAACAGTTTTTTGGTAGCGTTTTTAGGATTTTCTGTATATAAGATCATGTCATGTACAGAGACTCTCTTCTTCCTTCTGATTTGGATGCCTTTTATTTCTTTTTCTTGCCTAATTGCTCTGGTTAGGACTTCCAGTACTATGTTGAATAGGAGTGGTGAGGATGGACACCCTTGTCTTATTTATGGTATTGGAGGAAAATCTTTCAACCTTTCACTATTGAGTGTGATATTAGCAATGGACTTGTCATACATGGCCTTTATTATGTTGAGGTACATCCCTTCTATATCTAAATTGTTGACAGTTTTTATCATGAAAGGATGTTGAATTTTGTCAAATGATTTTTCTGTGTCTATTGAGATGATCATATTTTTATCTTTCATTCTGTTGTGGTGTATCACATTGATTTGTGTATGTTGAACCATCTTTGCATCCCAGGGATAAATCCTACTTGATCATGTTTTATGATTCTTCTAATGTGCTATTGAATTTGGTTTGTGATTATTTTGTTAAGAATTTTTGTATCTATATTCATCAGGAATATTGTCGTAGAGTTTTCTTATAGTTTCCTTATCTGGCTTTGGTTTCAGGGTAACACTGGCTTTGTAAAATGAGTTTGGGAGTGTTTTCTCCTCTTCAATTTTTTGCGAAGTTTGAGAAGGATTGGCATTAATTCTTGCTTAAATGCTTCCTAGAATTTACCAGTGAAACCATTTGGTCTTAGACTTTTCTTTGTTAGGAGGTTTTTAACAACTGATTCAGTCTCCTTACTCGTTATTGATCTGTTCAGATTTTCTACTTATTCATTATTCAGTCTTGGAAGTAGTAAAAGATGAACTGATGCACATTAAAATTTTGAAGAATTTATTTGAGCAAACATAGGTTCAAATTGCACAGCATCAAACCAGAAGACATTTTAGAAGGGCTCCACCAGCAGGAGCTAGGGGCAAGGTTTTTATAGATAAGATGCAGAATAAAAAAGTAAAGAAATTATTTAATGGGCTATATCTTAAGCAGTTGCCTTATTTGGAAAATTGTTCATAGTAATCTCTTACGATCCCTTGTATTTCTGTGGTATCAGTTGTAGTATCTCCTTTTGCATTTATAATTTTATTTATTTGAGTTATCTTGGTTAGTCTAGCTATAGATTTGTCAGTATTGTCTTTTCGAAGAACCAACTCTGAGTTTCGTTAATCTTTTTTATTGGTTTCCTTTCTCTATTTCATTTATCTCTGTTCTAATTTTTATTATTTCCTTCTGCTAACTTTGGACTTACTTTGTTTTTCTTTTGTTCCTTGAGGTGTAATATTTGATTATTTATTTGAGGTCTTTCTTTTTTTTTTTTTTTTGTAGTTATAAACGCCTACATTCTTTCCTCTTAGACCGGCTTTTGCTGCATTCCATAAGTTTTGATATGTTGTGTTTCCATTTTTGTTTGTCTCAAGATGTTGTTTGATTTCACTTCTGATTTCTTCTTTGATCTATTGGTTGTTTAGTAGTGTGGTTGTTTAACTTGCATGTATTTGTGAATTTTCCAATTTTCCTCCTGTTACTGATTTCTGATTGCACACCTGTGATATTGTGATTTATAATAAATATATATTTTGGTCTTTGTCCATGATTCCTGGCTTACAACTCCCAAAAACCTTGGAATTTCGTAAGTGATAAGAGCAATGGGAACATCTTTTGTTATAATATTTGGTCTTTTGTTTTCAGTTCAGAGCCATAAAGGTGAAATGGTGTCTTGTTATTCCTAAGAAGCCCCTTTGAACCACACCTGAGTTTATGTTAATAAGATGACTTTTGGAAAGTCTCTAGGTAACCTAAGGATGGAGGCTGGTTTCCAGGGGAACCAACCATGACAAGAGGGTTGGAACTTTCAGTCTGACTGTCCAATCCCCACCCCTCCACCCCCTGGTGCCTCCATTTCTCTGGGAGGAGAGAGGAGCTGGAGGTTGAACCAGTTACCAATGGCCAATGATTTAATCAATCATGCCTATGTAATGAAGCCTCCATAAAAACCCAAAAGGACAAAGTTTAGAGATCTTCTGTATTGGTGGCATCCATATGCCAGGAGGGTGGTGCACCCCGATTCTTATGGGGACAGAAGCTCCTGTGCTCAGAACCCTTCCAGACCTCAGCCTATGTACCTCTTCATATGGCTGTTCATCTGTATCCTTTATAAATAAGCTGGGCAAATGTAAGTTAATGTTTCTGATTTCTGTGGGCTGCTCAAATGAATTAATTGAACCTGACTGAGGATTGTGGGAACCACCCAGTTTATAGCCAGTCAATCAGAAGCACAGGTATCAACCTGGGCTTGAAATTGGCATCTGAAATTGGGACAGTCTTGTGGGACTGTGCCCTTAACCTGTGGATATGATGCTATCTCCTGGTAGATAGTGACAGAATTGAGTTAAATTTGTAGGACATCAGTCAGTGTCTACTAAGGATTGGAAAATTGCTTGATGGTGTACATCGGAATACCATTGTGATCAGGAAAGATACTTGATATGATATTATTTCTATGTTATTGAATTTGTTGAGATTTGTTTTGTGGCCTAAGATATGTTCTGTCCTGGAGAATTTTCTGTGTGTGCTTGAGAAGAATGGGTATTCTCCTGCTGTAGAATGGAATATTCTGTATATGTTTGTTAGGTCCATTTGGTCTATAGTGTTGTTCAAATCTTCTGTTTCCCTATTGATGCTCTGTCTGCAGGTTCTATCCATTGTTGAGAGTAGGGTATTAAAATCCCCTGCTATTATTCTATTGCTGTTTATTTCTCTTTTTATTTCGGTTAGTATTTGCTTTATATATTTAGGTGCTCTGATGTTGGGTGCATAGACATTTACAATTGTTAAATCTTCTTGATGGAGTGACCCCTTACCATTATATAATAACCCTCTTTGTCTCTAGGTTTCTTTATTTTTATTGTGTTTCTTTGGTGGTGGCAAACTTTACATCATCTGGTTCAAACTCCTTCTCAATGAAAGAATCTACTCTATGGCGTCCCTGATTTTGGGAAGGCTGGCTGACCAGTAATGCTCACAGCTTTACAAATTTATTTAAGCCAAATCTGTCTTAATACGAATTGTTTTCATTCTTCTAGGTTGGCTATCTGGAATAATATAGAACTACTTGATTCTGAAGGACAATTATGTAGATATCAAATAGCAACTGTAATGTTCTTCTATTCAAGACTTTGAATATTCCTCTTATCTTTAGCATTTTTCTTAAGACTTAATTTTAGAACCTCTCGGTATCCTGGGATCCATCTTCTAAATGATATTTAGTGAGTTTCCTTTCTCAAATGTGATGTTAGTTATTGACAACCACTCAGAATATACAGTAGTTTTCTTCCTTGGTCTGGTCCTTTGCTTCCCATTAATGTATCCTAAAATTATAAGTTTTTTGTTTTTTGTTTTGCTTTTTCTCCCCAAATACCCTCAGTAGATAGCTGTATATTTTTAGTCGTGGGTCCTTCTAGTTGTGGCATCTGGGACGCTGCCTCAGTGTGGCCTGACAAGCAGTGCCACGTCTGCATCCAGGATCCAAACCAGTGAAACGCTGGGCCACTGAAGTGAGCGTGCGACCTTAACCACTCAGCCACGGGGCCAGCCCCAGTTTATTTTCTTTTAAAATTTGTTATAGAAAAATCACAAAACTGACTCATGATAACCTAAATTCCCTAAGTTTTTTGTGAAACCAGGTTTTTTCTTTTGTATTTGTGTAACCAATAATTGCTTAATCTAAATGAAAGATTTTTTTAACTTATCCCTGTTTCGTTTCCTCTTGAAACTATGCTTTTGAAATCATGTTGAATCCTGATTCTATTATCCAAAGTAGTGTTTATCCTAATTAATTTTGTAGTCTGCACAAGTTACTATACTTATGATTTTATCCGAGATATCTAAAACTAGTGCATGAGAATTTTGGTTAAACATGGGATTGACTCAATTCGTTTATTTTCTTTCCTTTTCAAATACCACTAGCGTTATAATAAAGGAATAAGAGTCATAAGACCACAGGGACTAAAGTGAGTGGAAGAAGAAATTACCCTAGATAAGAAATTTCAACTATTTTTTAGATAGAAGAGTGTTAAGTGATTTAGCCATGTGGAGAAAGGTACACCCTGAGTTGTCTGCAGAGACAAGCAAGCAAGTTTACTCAAAAAACCTCGTAAAATACTCAACACTTGGTAGCAAAAAGTCTCTGAAAAGACATGGATAAGGCTTGGGATTAAAAGTAGGTAATGGTTGAAAGTCTTATATGAGGTGATTGAATCCTATGCCAACTACTTCTTCCCCCTCTAGAAAACTGGGGATTTTTTTCCTCCAAGAAAATGGAAACTGGGGGTTCTGCATCCAGGAACATCAGATATGCATGAAGAGGATAGGGGTATGGAGCCAATTAAATGAAAATCTGCATACAGAATGATGGGTCTTTGAAATTGCAGTGAGCTTTCATTTAGCTTTTTAATGCCATGAATAGGAATGGACAGCTAAGGATAACCAGATAGTTGAGGAAACCCTCCAAAATGAGAGGCCAAATAAACAAACAAAAGAGACAAAGCAGAGAAGAGAGGGGAAAAACCAGGGGGTGGGGTGGAGGGAAAGAAGGTGTATTAATCTCTCAGACATGAAATGTTGCATCTTCAAAAGAACAGGATGCTATTTGGAAAATCTTTCAACAAATAAGAAATAACTCTTGGAAATTAAAAATGTTATTCCCCCCCCCAAAAAAAATTAGTGGGAAGATTGGAAGTTAAGTTAAAGCAATTTCCTAGGAACTAGAACCAAAAAAAGTAAATGAAGGAAGTAGGAAAAAAATAATTTTAAAAATTAAAGATAGACCAAGAGGTCCAGTATTTTACTAACAGAAATTCAAAACTGAAAAGATAGAGAAAATAGTGAGAAATGGTATCAAAAAAATCTTCCTAAGTGTTTTCCAAATTGAATCATAGATTTGCAAATTGAAAGAGTTCAACGAATAATAAAAAAGACACAGACCAAGAGACTTGATCATGAAATTTCAATAAACTGGAGATATAGAGACTATATTAGAAGCTTCCAGAAAGAATAACTAGAGGTTACATTCAAAGGACCAGTCAGAATGGTATTACATACCACAGCAGTAACATAAGAAGATAGAAATGCATCAAGTCTTGTCTTCAGATACCTTCTGTGGAAAGGATTTCCAACCTATAATTTTATTCCCAGCCAAATTATCAATCAAATGTGAGTCTAGCATAAAGATATTTTTAGACATGCAAGTGACTCCAAAATTTCAGTTCTCATGAGCCTTTTTTCGTAAGTTGCTAGGGGATGTGCACTTAAATAGCAAGGGAGAAGATATTGGGTCCAAAAAGCAGAATTCAATCAAAGACAAGAGCCAAGGGAGAGCCCAAGAATGACAGCTGGGTGGCTAGTCTAGAGAATCCCCCAACAGAGTGAAGCAAAAGAAAGAACAAAGGGTTCTGCGAAGATATGGCTTCCAGAAAAAAGCGGTATCTGCTGTCTTTGAACATATGGAAAATATGACAGACATGAGACAGATGTTGGAGCATTCGAGGAAAAGTTACAAATATATAGGAAGTAGAAAAACATGAGTAGTCATTGATTTGTAGGGAGAAGTAGTGCATAGTCCTATTGTTCTACTTGGTTCAGCACTGAATAGTGTCTGTCCAATCCTACATTCATGCTGACTCTGTGATGTGATAAAATTACATAGAGTGTGGAGGGCAGGGGTAGAGATTGAAGCTAAATGCTTATATTCCATGCCAGTATGTCAATAGATAATAACTAAATTTGATAAATCAAGCATGTTTAGAAAAATAGAGGCAAATATCAGAAAGAAACCCTAGAAATTTTGAAAGGGTGTAGGAATAGGTTTGACTCTGCTATTTTTCCAAAGTCCTTTTGTCTTGGTTGACTCTGTATAGAAAAATTCAAGTGAGTTATATGGCATACTTCCAGATATTTGTCAATTAATTAATACCAGCCAAATATTGTGTATCTTTTGTTTAGCTGTCTTGTTCGTAATAGCACCACTGTGTCGTTCATATCATGTCCTAAGAAGACTAAATAGATTTCCTTGATCTATTAACTTAGTATCACTTTCCTTAATGATTTTCTTACCAAGTTATTTCTTCCCTTCCACTTAAACAATCTTTGTTCTAATTTAACATATTGTTTATTTTGGTTCCTTTTAAATCTAAAATATTTCTGGCATGCAGTTAGGATAGGTAGGGTACTGTGTACTTTGTTTCTTATATTGTCTAAAACAGGGGAATGCTTTTTCTACAAATGAGGAACATGGCTATATTAAAATACTGTCGCTTTGGAAGTGTTTCCATATAGTAAGATGAGTTAGAGTGTGTGTTTGTGAGTGAATTGTAAAATTACTGACATATGTCTTAGAAAATTCTGCAGATTCTGCCAGTTTTCACTTTCTGGCACATCATCTAGAACTTGTTCATGAGGAAGTCAAACCCTGCATTCCCTTGATTTATCAACCCCCTGTGGCATTTTGGAATATGAGATTCAATTAAATGCTTGCTAATCCTGAGTCAAATCTCATTATTGCCTTGCAGTATTAACCTCTTAGTTCTTTTGTGTGTATTTAGATGGGCTGGGGCTGGGGGAAATGGAGGAGGAGGAGGACAGAGGAGAACACGTAATTATGTTTCTACTTTGAATTTTCAATTCTTTCATTTCATAACGTCAAAAGAAATTTTCAGTAGAGCATGGAAGATTTCCAGGATTGAGCAGCACCCAAAGTGAGTTCCAGTCATGTTCGTTGGTTCATCAAAGTTCATGGAGTCCTCAGGGCCCAAAAATGTTGCTGGGGAGAGTTAAAAACTGAGTAAGTGAAACAAATATTCAACAGAGAACAAAATAAAGTATATACTTGTTTTAGACCAAGAACAATGAATTGGTAGTGGATATAGATTGTGGTTAAGTAAACAAGACAGAAGTCAGGATAAAAGAAAGCTTGGAATATTGAGTCAGACGTCTGAAGGTGTCCAAAGCAGAAGGTTTGACCTATTAAGTAATGTGTCTTTTCTAAATGTATCGCTTTCCTTGGTGTTTTTATCTAGGGATTTCTTTGGATACATTTAGTCATGAGATGGTAATGCACTGGCAGTAGTTTTCTTCTAAAAAGCAGTTATATTTCTAGTAGGGACAAGATGTTGGGTGGAGGAATTAGAAATTTATTTTGTTTTAGGTTTATTTAGCCATATGAAAATGTTTTTCCTCTTGGATTCTGGCAAGAAAACTAGCCAATTGGAAAAACATCTGGTGTTGGTTGAGTGAGGGAATGGCATAATCAGTAAAAATTACTTATAGGAAAAAGTAGTTTAAAAACTCTGCTGCTTCAACTCCAGATTTTTCTTTATGAAAATTCATTCTTAATCTGCCTAAAATTTGCCTCCCACCGAAAGATTTGATCTGTTTTGGGCTACCTTTGTATGTGTCAAGTTTTATTCAAATCTATGAAATTTGGATCATGAGTCATAAACTTTTTAAATGTAGAGCCTGTTTTCTTAGCTTTTGCTGTTAACAACCACTCTAAAACTTAGTGGCTCAAAACAACTAATTATTCAGCCTGGCAGTTCTTCTGGTGGTCACTGGAGACAGTCTCTCATGAAGCTGCAGTCAGCTGGTGGCTTGACTGGGGCTCCAGGGTCTAAGATGGCCTCAGTTCAGTCTGAAACCTTGGGGTCACTGTCAGCTGATACTTGTTTTCTGCATAGTCTCTCATCATTCAGAAGTTTAGCCTGGGTGTTCTTACATGGTGACAGGAGTATTTCAAGAGGGTAAAGCTTCAGTGTCTCTTAAGGCTTAGCCTTAGAAATCACACAGTGTTAATTCCACCACATTCTTTTGGTCTAATTAAGTCACCATGTCAGCTCAGGTGCAAAGGGTAGGAAAACAGAGCCTACTTTTTGAAGGGAGGTGCAGCAAAATCCTATTGCAAAAGGACTTGCCATAATGGGATAAGATTCAGTTGGAGTCTATTATTGTAAGGTTCTACCAAGGTCTCCCCTCTGGCTCTAATGATTGATTTTTATCACATGCAAGATATCCCCTCCCAAGATGTTCAAGGTCTTATCTAAAAAAAGATAAAGGTAAAGAACTCTTAACTTGTTATCTCTCAGATTCAGAGGTGGATGAGGGTCCTCATGTGCAGTTCCTCTTTTTTTTTTCCCCCTTCTTCTCCCCAGAGCTCCCCAGTACATATGTGTATTTTAGTTGTGTGTCCTTCTGGTTGTGGCATGTGGGATGCCATCTCAGCATGGTCTGATGAGTGGTGCCATGTCTGTGCCCAGGATCCGAACCAGCGAAACCCTGGGCCACTGAAGCGGAGCGCACGAACTTAACCATTCGGCCATGGGGCCAGCCCCTCATGTGCAGTTCCTCTTGATCCAGAGACCTGTGAACTAAAAAGAAAAATTATTTGTCTCATACATGCAAAATACGTTGTTGTCACAGGGATAGAATAATAGTAATAGACATTCCTCCTAAAATAGGAGAGGTAACAGGAGGCACATAGCAGTTATTGGTCCATATCAATTCTGAAATATGGCTGGGCACATGTTGTCAGGGTCACCTACTCCAGGAGCAGGAAATGTACCTTGATTGGGGCCCAGTTCTGCTACCTGGGAATGGTTCCCTAACTCATTGTTCTCTGGGATTCTTGGTATCGAATTCTTGGTTCTTAATGCTGCTTTCTGAGAGGTCTCTCCTTTTACATAAGAATCTCTTATGAGCCAAGTAGCTTTCTCACATACGTCCTTCCTATAGAAAGTTGGGGGCCTAGAGGACTTTTTTCATTTTGAACAGTCTCTTCCTTTTAATCTAACTGGTACAGCTCCTTTAAAATTTCTGGGATTTTCTATGAATCTGATTTGTGTTATTCCATGTCCCAAAAGTTACACCATTATAACTCATTTTAAGACAAAATTCTCTCTACTTTGGTTATGTCAGGCTACTATGGGATAGTTCCCTTAAGCTTCTTAGAGGCCTTTTTGTCTAGTTGAGAAAGACAACAGAGGCATGGCTTTGAAAATTCCTGAGGTCTTAAAAGGAATTTACAGCCCCACCCTTGATCTGATATTTACCCTGAGGGTAGTTCTCATTTTGAGAATCCTATTGGCTTGAGAGACAGAAGATGAAGGATAGTATTATTTTCCAGTCTAGCAAGTTCCAGGCCCTCTATATTCTAGTTTCCTCTATATTTCTTTGCAAACTCTGCAGTTCTGTCTTTAGTGTGTTTCTTACTCTACCATGTACAGTTAAAAGAGGCCAGTTGCCACTTTCAAAGTGGCTAATATAAATATGTTCAAAGACTAAAGGAAATCAGGTGTAAATAATTAAAGGAAATTATGATGACAGTGACTCACTGAATAGAGAATGTCAATAAAGAGATAGTAATTATAAAAAAGAACCAAATGGAAATTTTGGAGTTGAAAAATAGAGTAACTGAAAAAGTCACTAAAGGGACCCAGTAGCAGATTGGAGATCACAGAGAGAAATCAACAGAAATTATCCAATTTGAAAAAAAGAATGAAGCTAACAGAACCTCAGAGATCTTTGGGGCATCAGTTGTATCAACATGTAATAAGAGTCTCAGAAGGAGATTAGAGAGAGGGAAAAATGTTTGAAACAATAATAGCTAAAAATTTCCCATATTTGATGAAAAACATTTATCTGCCCATCCAAAAATCTCAACAACCCCCAAGTAGGATTAATACAAAGAAATCTACATCTAGACACATTTTTATCGAGCTGTTTCCATCAAAATACAAAGAAAAAAAGTCTGGAAAACAAGACAAAAGCAATTCATGATATACAAGGTATCAGCAGTATAATTAACAGCTTACTTTTCATCAAAAACGATGGACGCCAGAAAGCAATTGGTCAACATTCAAAATGTGGGAACAAAAGACTGTCAATTAAGAATTCTATATTCACATCAAAACACACCCTCAGTAAAATGAAAAGACAACTAAAGAATGTGAAGGGGCCGGCCCAATGGTGCAGCGGTTAAGTGCACACATTCTGCTTCAGCAGCCCGGGATTCGCCAGTTCGGATCCCGGGGGCAGACATAGCACTGGTTGGCAAACCATGCTGTGGTAGGCGTCCCACATATAAAGCAGAGGAAGATGGGCATGGATGTTAGCTCAGGGCCAGTCTTCCTCAGCAAAAAGAGGAGGATTGGCAGCAGTTAGCTCAGGGCTAATCTTCCTCAAAAAAAAAAAAAAAAAGAATGTCGAAAGTTGTTTGCAAATCATATACCTGATAAGGGTCTAATATCCAGAATACATGGAGAATTCTTACAAGCAAGGTACAACAAAGCAACCCAGTTTTTAAAAGGGCAACAGACTTGAATACACCTTTCTTCAAAGAATATAGACAAATGGCCAACAATCACATGAAAATATGCTCAAAGTCATTGGTCATTAGGAAAATGCAAATCAAAACTACAATGAGGTAGCACTTCACACCCACTAGCATGAGTATACTTAAAAATGGTGGGGGAGGGGAAGGAAAAATATGAAGTATTGGTGATGATGTGGAAAATTTGAACCCTTGTACATTGCTGGTGGGAATGTGAAATTGTGTAGCGACTGTGGAACACAATTTGGCAGTTCCTTAAAAAGTTAGGCATGGAAATATCATATGACCCAGAAATTCCATTCCTGCATAGCTACAAAAAGAATTGAAAACAAATATTCATAAAAATGCTTATGTACAAATAGTGTTCATAGCAGCAATACAGTATTCACAATGTCCTAAAGGTAGAAGCAATCCAAGTATACATTGATGGGTGAATGGATAAAATTTGGTGTATCCATACAATGGAATATCATTCAGTCATAAAATGGAATGGGTTACTGAGACATGGTACTATATGCATGAACCTCAAAAATTTTATAAAAAGTGAAGTAAGCTAGACATAAAAGGTCACATATTGAATGATTTCATTTATGTGAAATATTCAGAAGAGGGAAATCCATAGTGATAGAAAGGAGATTAGTGGTTGGCTAGGTCCTGGAGTGGGAGGATATGGGGTGACAGGTCTTAGGAGTGGTTACTTGATGAATACAGGGTGTTCTAGGGGGTGTCAAAAATTTTGAAATTAGAGATGGTAATTGCAGAACATTGTGAATGGACTAAATGGCACTAAACTGTACACTTTAAAATAGCATATTTACTCTCAATTTCCCTTAAAAATAATTCAAAAATATAAAGAATTTCACATGAATTCTATATCCAGTGAAGCTATTATTGAAAAATTTAGGCAAAATAAAGACATTTCCAGATAAGAAGACACACAGAATTTGTCATTAGCAGACCTGCCTTACATGAAGTACTGAAGGAAGTCCTTCAAGCTAACAGGATATGGTTCCAGACAGTAACTTGAAGAAAAAGCACTGTAAACAGTAATTACAGAGGCAAAATAGGGGGCTGTAAATAAAATTTTCTCTTTTATTAGTTTAACTGAATTAAAAGACAATTGCAAAACAGTAATTATAAAACTGTGTTGTTGGGCTATTAAGATAAATATGTAACACATGATAATAACAGAAATGAGGGGAGAGGAAATACAGTGCTGTTGGAGCAAAGTTTGTATATTTTACCAGAATAAATTAGTAGTAGTCTAAAATAGACTGTTATAAATTAAAAAAAAAAACACAAAGGAATTACAGTGATACACTAGAAAATATCTATTTAAAACACAAGAAGACAGTAGAAGAGAAATGGAGGAACAAAAGACATGAGACAAATAGAAAAGAAAATGAGAGACGTATCCAGCTAAACCAATAATTACATTAAATGTGAATGAGTTTGATACTAAAAAGGCATGGATTGTCAGACTGGATACAAAAACAATAATCTGTGTAGAAGAGACACACTTTAGATTCAAAGCCACAAATAGGTTAAACATAAATGAATAGAAAATGTACTACATACTAGCATTGAATAATCCTAGAATGAAATTAAGAATACAATTCAATTCACAGCGTGAAATAGAATAAGATACTTGGGAATAAACATAACAGAAGCTTTAAACAGGAGTGACGTCAGCATCATGGCAGAGTGATCTTTCCCGGTAATCTCTCCTCTCCACCATACAACGAAAAAGACATTCATACTCCAACAGAAGACATCCAAACACAACACAGAAGATGTCTGAGAGACCCATGAAGACACATGATGGAGGGCAGAGAGGCTGGAGCACCCCTCAGAGGAAGTGGAACGGGGTAAGCGGAACTTTGCTCCCTACCCAAAAGACTAGGATCCAGGACCATGGGCAGCCTCAGAGAGGGAAAGAATGGGGGAGGGGGAAAACGTTTGCCAGAATGTCAAAGATCCCCAAGGGCCCTCGCAGCCTAGGGGGAGGCCGCTACCAAGGTGAAAGCTAATGTTGGGGTGACCTCACCAAGCCAACACCCCAGGAGAGCAGATAGTGAGGGCAGAGCGAGAAAATCCTGAGAACACACAGAAGAAAGCACCCCTTCCCCCAACCCGCCTGGCGCTAGCTCCAGTGCCTGGAATCTTCACAGAATGCAGAGGGCTCAGAATATGCGGCTCTTGACCCCCACCCAGTGGCGATAGGTGGTAACTGTGACCAAATAATACCATGATGTGCAAAAACAGAGCCTCGCTCTTTAGCAGTATCAAAAATTATGTTAAATCTCCAGACCAGAGAGAAAATGAGAAGTACCCAGAAATCAGTCCTGAGGACACAGAAATATGTAATCCAAATGACGGAGAATTCAAAAATAGCTATCATCAAAAAACGAGTTAAAAGAGAATGTAGAGAAACAGTTCAACAAGTTCAGGAGCTACTTCACAAAAGAGACTGAAACTATAAAGAAGAATCAATCAGAAATATTGGAGATGAAAGACACAATGGAAGAGATAAAACAAAATATGGATTCCCTGAACGCTCAAGCGGACATCATAGAAGAGTGAATCAGCATAATCGAGTATAGACATGTTGAAATACTCCAGATAGTGGAGGAGAGAGAACTGAGACTAAAAAGAAATGAAGAAAGTCTCTGAGAAATATCCAACTCAATTAGGAAATGCAACATAAGAATTACGGTTATTCAAGAAGGAGAAGAGAAGGAGAATGGAGCAGAAAGCTTGTTCAAAGAAATAATAGCAGAGAACTTACCAAACCTAGGGAAGGAAATGTAAACCCATGTGAAAGAAGCTAACAGACTCCTAAATACGTCAGTGTAAAAAGACCTACTGCAAGGCATATAGTAGTGAAACTGGCAAAAGTGAATGACAAAAAATACTAAGGGCAGCAAGGCAGCAGAAAATAACCTTCAAAGGAACTCCTATCAGGCTTTCAGAGGATTTCTCTGCAGAAACCTTACAGGCTAGGAGAGACTGGAATGACATATTCAAATCTTTGAAGGACAGAAACTTTCAGCTAAGAATACTCTCCAGTGAAAACATCCTTCAGATACGATGGAGAAATAAAAACTTTCCCAGATAAGCAAAAGCTAAGTGATTTCTTAGCCACAAGACCCCCACTACAAGAGATCCTCAAGAAGGCCCTCATAACTGGCAAAAAAAGGGAGAAAAGTGTTACAAAGCACAGAGTAAGGAGATAAATATGTAGACAGAATCATAAAACTGTAGCTATACATCAGAACAGATTAGCAAATACTCAAGAATAGCATTAAAGTTAAAGGAAAGGAAAACACCAAAAACAAAGATTGTCTTGTCATTTTAATCACAAATTCACAACACAAGATGGAATAAGATGTGAGAAACATAACTTAGGCGGGGAACAGAAAAGGGACTGAATCGGTTTAGTCTGAGGAAATAAGAGGCCATCAGAAAATGGACTATCTTTATCTACGAGATTTTGAATGCAAACCTTATGGTAACCACTAAACAAAAAAACAGAGACACAAATAATAAATAAGGAGAAAACAAAGAGAAGCAACATAAAAAACTATATAACTCAATTGATAGACCAAAATACACAGGATGAGAAACAAAGGAAATGCAGGAGAACCAGGAAACAAGTGATAAAATGTCAGCATTAAGCCCTCATATATCGATAGTCACCCTGAATAAACATAAATGGGTTGAATTCTCCAATAAAAAGACAGAGTGGCAAGAGGGATTAAAGAACAAGACCCAACAACATACTCCCTCCAGGAAACACATCTCAATTCCAATAACAATCACAGGCTCAGAGTGAAGGGATGGAAGACAGTACTCCAAACTAATGGCAAACAAAAGAAAGCAGGTGTCGCAATACGTAGATCAGACAAAGTAGAGTTCAAGATAGGTAGAGACAAAGAAGGGCAGTATATAGTGATTAAAGGGACACTCCACCAAGAAGACATAACACTTATAAATATCTATGCACCCAACACAGGAGCACCAGAGTACGTAAAGCAAGTATTAACAAACCTAAAAGAAGATATTAATAATAACAGAATAATAGTAGAGGACTTCAACACTCTACTTGCATCATGGATAGATCATCCAGACAGAAAATCAACAAGGAAACAATGGAATTAAGTGAAAATCTAGACCAGTTGGACTTAGTAGACATATATAGAACACTCCATCCAAAAACATGAGAACACACATTCTTCTCAAGGATGCATGGAGCATTCTGAAGGATAGACCATATGTTGGGAAGCAAGGCAAGCCTCAATAAATTAAGAAGATTGAAATAATGAGAAGCATCTTTTCCAATCACAGTGCTATGAAGATAGAAATTAATTACAAGAGAAGAGCTGAGAAAGGGACAAAGATGTGGAGACTAAACAGCATGCTATTGAACAACCCATGGGTCATTGAAGAAATTAAAGGAGAAATCAAAAAATATCTGGAGACAAAGAAAATGAAAACATACCATACCAACTCATATGGGATGCAGCAAAAGCCATATTAAGAGGGAAATTCATCACAATACAGGCTCACCTTAACTAACAAGAAAAATCCCAAATAAGCAATCTCAAGCTATTCCTCACTAAATTAGAAAAAGAAGAACAAACAAAGCCCAAAGTCAGCAGGAGAGAAATAATAAAAATCAGAGCAGAAATAAATGCTATTGAAACAAAAAAGGCAGTAGAAAGGATCAGTGAAAGAACGAGCTGGTTCTTTGAGAAGATAAACAAAATTGACAAACCCCTAGTGAGACTTACAGAGAAAAAAAGAGAGGAAGCTCAGATAAATAAAATTAGAAATGGAAGAAAAATAACAGATAATGCAGAAATAGAACATGTTGTAACGAGAATACTACAAAAAGCTATATGCCAACAAAATGGACAATCTAGAGGAAATGGATAAATTCTCAGACTCTTAAAACCTCCCAAAGCTGAATCAAGAAGAAATATATAACCTGAATAGACCAATCACAAGTAAAGAGATTGAAACAGTAATCAAATTATCCCAAAAAATAAAAGCCCAGGACCAGACGGCTTCCCTGGAGAATTCTACCAAACTTTCAGAGAGGATTTAATACCTATCCTTCTCAAGCTAGTCCAAAAAATTGGGAAGATGGAACAGTTCCTAACTCATTCTGTGAGGCCAACATCAGTCTGATAGCAAAGTCTGACAAGGACACCACAAAAAAGGAAAACTATGGGCCAATATCGCTGATGAACATAGATGCAAAAGTCTTCAACAAAATATTGGCAACCCAAATACAGCAATACATCAAAAAGATCATACATCATGATCAAGTGGGATTTATACCAGGGACACAGGGATGGTTTAACATCTGCAAATCAATCACTGTGGTACACCACATTAACAAAATGAGGAATAAAAACCACATGATCATCTCAATAGATGCAGAGAAAGCATTTGACGAGATCCAACAGCCATTTATGATAAAAACTCTTAACAAAATGGGGATAGAAGGAAATTACCTCAACATAATAAAGGCCATATATGACAAACCCACAGTCAACATCATACTGAATGGGGAAAAACTGAACGCCATCCCTCTGAGAACAGGAACAAGACAAGGATGCCCACTACCACCACTCTTATTCACCATAGTACTGGAGATTTTGGCCAGAACAGTTAGGCAAGAAAAAGGAATAAAAGGAATCCAAAAGGGAGTGAAGAAGTGAAACTCTCACTGTTTGCAGACGACATGATCTATGTAGAAAACTCTAAGGAATCCTTTGGAAAACTATTAGAAATAATTAACAACTACAGTAAAGTTGTAGGGTACAAAATCACCATACAAAAATCAGTTGCATTTCTATACTCTGGTAACGAACTTACAGAAAGAGAACTCAAGCATAAAATTCCATTTATAATCGCAACAAAAAGAATAAAGTATCTAGGAATAAATTTAACCAAGGAGGTGAAGGACTTATACAATGAAAACTGTAAGACGTTATTGAAAGAAATGGATAATGATGCAAAGAGATTCCATGCACAGGGATTGGAAGAATAAACATAGTTAAAATGTCTGTACTACCCAAAGCAATCTACAGATTCAGTGCAATCCCAAGCAGAATCCCAATGACATTCTTCACGGAAATACAGCAAAACATCGTAAAATTCATATGGGGCAACCAAGGACCCTGAATTGCTAGAGCAATAGTGAGAAAAAAGAACAGACATCTCAATCCCTGACTTCAAAATGTACTACAAAGCCATAGTAATCAAAAAGCATGGTACTGGTACAAAAACAGGCACACAGATCAGTGGAACACAACTGAAAGCCCAGAAATAAAACTGCACATCTACAGACAGCTAATCTTCAACAAAGGTGCCAAGAACATACAATGGGGAAAAAAAAAAGATAATCTCTTCAATAAATGGTGTTGGGCTGCTGGTGGGAATGCAAACTAGTGCAGCCACTATGGGAAACAGTATGGAGATTCCTCAAAAAATTAAAAATAGAACTACCATACGATCCAGCCATTCCACTACTGGATATCTATCCAAAGAGCTTGAAGTCAGCAATTCCGAAAGTCCTATGCACCCCAATGTTCATTGCAGCATTATTTACAATAGCCAAGACATGGAAGCAACCTAAGTGCCCATCAACAGATGAATGGATAAAGAAGTTGTGGTGTATATATACAATGGAATACTACTCAGCTGCAAAACAGAACAAAATCATCTCATTTGCAACAACATGGATGAACCTTGAGGGAATTATGTTAAGTGAAATAAGCCAGTTAGAGAAGGATAATCTATGTATGACTCCACTCATATGAGGGGTTTAAAAATGTGAACAAAGAGAACAGATTAGTGGCTACCAGGGGAAAGGTGGGGTTGGGGGTGGGCACAAAGGGTGAAGTGGTGCACCTACAACACGAATGACAAACATTAATGTACAACTGAAATCACATAAGATTGTAACCTATCATTAACTCAATAAAAAAATCTTTTTTAAATTTCAAAAGAAAATGGTGTTGGGAAAACGGGACAGCCACATGCAAAAGAATGAAAGTAGACAGTTATCTCGCACCATACACAAAAATAAACTCAAAATGATCTAAGACTGGAAGATATGTCCTGAAACCATAAAACTCCTGGAAGATAATATAGATAGTACACTCTTTGACATCAGACTTAAAGGGATCTTTTCAAATACCATGTCTTCTCAGACAAGGGAAACAAAAGAAAAAATAAACGAGTGGTACTTCATCAGACCAAAGAGCTTCTGCAAGGCAAAAGAAACCAGGATCAAAAGCAGGAGACAACCCACCAATTGAGAGAAAATATTTGCAAATCATATATCCGACAAGTAGTTAATCTCCATAATATATAAGAAATTCACACAACTAAACAACAAAAAAACAGCCCAATCGAAGAATGGGTGGAGGATATGAACAGACATTTTCCAGAGAAGATATACAGATGGCCAATAAACATGTGAAAAGATGTTCAACATCACTAATCATCAGGGAGATGTACCCACTATGGAAAACAATATGAAGATTCTTAAAAAAATTAAAAGTAGAACTACCATATGATCCAGCTATTCCACTTCTGGGTGTTTATCTGAAGAATACGGAAACACTAATTTGAAAAGATATATGCACCCCTTTGTTTACTGCAGCATTATTTCCAGTAGCCAAGATATTGAAACAACCAAAGTGTCCATCAATGGATGAATGGACAAAGATATAGTATATCTATACAATGGAATATTACTCAGTCATAAAAAGAATGAAATCTCACATTTGTGACAACATGGATGGACCTTGAGGGTCTTATGCTAAAAAATAAGTCAGATGGAGAAAGACAAATGCCATATGATTTTGCTCATGTGGAATCTAAAAAAAGCTCAAAACAAATGAACGAACAAAACAAAATAAAAACAAACTCAAAGATACAGTGAACAGATTTGTGGTTACCAGAGGGTCATAGAGTTGGGGGGATGGGCAAAATGGGTGAAGGGGGTCAATTGTATGGTGACGAATGGTAATTAGACTTTTGGTGGTGATCACTTTTTAGTGTATACAGAAGTTGAATTATAATGTTGTGTACTTGAAACTTACATAATGTTACATACCAGTTTTTACCTCAATTAAAAAAAAATGATTTTGAAAAAGAAGAACCAAATAACAGGGTTTAACACTGCCTGATTTGAAAACTTACTATAAAGTTGTGGTAATCAAGACAGTTATTGGTTTCATTATTATTTCATTATTATTGATTCATAAAGATAGATACATAGATTAATGAAACAGTATTGAGAATCCAAACATAAATGCTTACATTTGTGGCCAGTTGATTTTCAATAAAGGTAATTCAATGGGCAAAGAATAGTCTTTTAAACAAATGGTGTTGAAACAATTAGGGTATCTACCTGGGAAAAGATGAACTTAAGTTCTCACCTCACACAGTATACAAAAATTAATCAAAATGGGTCATGAGCCTAAATGTAAGAACTAAAACTACAAAACTTCTAGAATAAAACAGCAGATAATCTTTATGACATTTGGTTAGGCAGAGTTCATGTATATGACATCAAAAGCATGATCCATTAAAAAAATATATAAATCGGACTTTATTAAAATTAAGAACATTTGTGCTTCAAAAGATATCATCAAGAAATAGACTTTACAGCCCAAAGAATGGGAGGAAATATATGCAAATCATTTAGTAGATAAAGGGCCTGTATATACATAGAACCATTAAATGTGTAAAGAGCTCTTAAATCAGGTACTAAGAAGACAACTCAGAAAAATGGGCAAATAACTTGAATACACATTTCATCAAAGAAATCATTTGAGTGGCTAATAAGCACATGAAAAGATGCACAACAGCATTAGCAACTAGGAAAATGCAAATTGAAACCACAAATGCAGATTAATTTTAGACTGGCTAAAATTAAAAAGATAGACAATACTAAGTGATGGTAAAAATATGGACAGCCTGGAACCCATGTACATTGCTGGTGGGGATGTAAGATGGTACAGCCACTTTGGAAGCCAATTGAGCAATTTCCTTAAAAGTTTAAAATAAAGTTACCATACAATACAACTCAGCAGTTTTCCACCTTAGATTCTGTCCATGAGAGATGAAAACATGTTTCAACCACCCAAAGGCTTGTATGAGAATGATCATAGCATTATTATTCATAATAGTAAAAAAAATTGTAGCAATCCAAATGTTTGTCAGCTAGGAATGAATAAGCAAGATATGACCTTCTGTGACGCTGGAATACTATTCAGCAATAAAAAGGAACAAACAACTGGTACATGCTACAACATAAATGAGCTTCAAAAACATTATGCAGGGGCCAGCCCCGTGGCCGAGTGGTTAAGTTCACATGCTCCACTTCGGCGGCTCAGGGTTTTGCCAGTTCGGATCCTGGGCGCGTACATGGCACCACTCATCGGGCCATACTGAGGCGGCGTCGCGTATGCCACAGCTAGAAGGACCCACAACTAAAAAAAAATAGCACATCTGTGTACCAGGGGCTTTGGGGAGAAAAAGGAAAAATAATATCTGTTAAAAAAAACCCCAAAAAACCATTATGCAGAACAAAGGAAGTCAGGTGCAAAAGATGACATAGTTTGTGTTTCCATTTTTTAATATGTCCAGAAAAGGAAAATCTACAGCAACAGAAGGTAAACTAGTGGTTGCTTGAGATTAGAGATCAGCACATGGATGATTGCAAACATGCATGTGGAATATTTTTGGGGTGATGGAAATTCATCAAAAGTGAGTTGTAATGGTTGCATTGCACAGCTTTATAAATTTACTAAAAAGTATTGAAGTGTGCGCTTAAAACCAGTGAGTTTTATAGTATGTGAATTATACCATAATAAAACTGTTTAAAAATGCTATATACAGATGAATTTTCTTTTTATTTATTTATTTATTTTTTTTTTGAGGAAGATTAGCCCTGAGCTGACTACTACCAATCCTCCTCTTTTTGCCGAGGAAGACTGGCCCTGAGCTAACATCCATGCCCATCTTCCTCTATTTTATATGTGGGACGTCTACCACACCATGGCTTTTGCTAAGCAGTGCCATGTCCGCACCCAGGATCCGAACCGGCAAACCCTGAGCTGCCAAGAAGCAGAACGTGTGAACTTAACCACTGTGCCAGCTGACCGGCCCCCAGATGAAATTTCTTGATGATGAAAACTTAGCAATTATTACAGCTTTTTTTTAAACAAGAAATTTAGTGTAACTCATATCCTGTGAAATAAATGGGCCATAAGCTCTCTCTCCAAACTTTTGTTTTTTCAGATATTGTAATTGTTATTTGTTGCAATGATAGTCAATCTGTTACTGTGGTGATGTCATTTGCATCTTATTTACTAAATTTAGGGTAACATTCATTTTATTAAATGTTTCTATTATTTTTTTCAAGGCACTCGAGATATAAAGAGGAAAAAACCATAGAAACCTACTGGAAATTTACAGTCAAAAGAGTATTTCCAGATTCCTATAGTATAAATAACATTCATTGGTTTAGCAATTTCTAGGCACTGTGTTGGTTGCTGACTATACTGTGGTGAACTAAACAGACAAGGCCCCTTTCCTCTCAGAACTTATGATCTGATATATGGGATGCCACACCAGCTCAGGAGTGATATTCTGAGCTTTGAGGTTCTTTGGGGTTATTTTTTAAAGATTGGCGCCTGAGTTAACAACTGTTGCCAGTTGCCAACTGTTGTCTTTTTTTTTTTCCTGCTTTTTCTCACCAAATCCCCCTAGTACATAGTTGCACATTTTTTCTTTTAGTTGTGAGTCCTTCTAGTTGTGGCAGGTGGGGTGCCACCTCAGTGTGGTCTGACAAGCAGTGCCATGTCTGCACCCAGGATCCGAACTGGTGAAACCCTGGGCCACCTAAGCAGAGCATGCAAACTTAACTACTCGGCCACAGGGCCAGCCCCATCTGTGGGGTTTCATAAGAGAAGAAACAATCACATCCAGTTAAGGAGAGTGAGGAAGGCTTTATGGCATAGGTGGCATGTCCAGTGGACATTAATCTATTTCTAATGAAATAGTAGGCAAGTTTGGTTGCATGAGTGCTCTAGAGAAAATAGCATAAAAAGCACAGAGCCTGTTTGAGAAGAGGCAAATGGTCCTTAGTTTTATTTTATTTTCTTCTTATTGGTTATACCTTACTATACAGCCGTGTGTTGCTTAATGATGGGGATACATTCTGAGAAGTGCATTGTTAGATGATTTTATCATGTGTAAGTACATCATACAGTGCACTTACACAAACCTAGATGGTATACCCTACTGCACACCTAGGTTATATGGTGCTAATCTTATGGCACCACCGTTGCGTGTGCGGTCTGTTGTTGACTGAAACGTTGCTATGCAATGCATGACTGTGTATAATTAAAAGTTGCTGTGAATATCAAATGCACTATTATTTTATAAGCCACAAAAAATGCTTTTGATTTTAAGATGCTTCCAAATTTGAAAATGTTAAAATGTGGAAAAATTACCTTAAAAATCTTTTTTAATTGTGGAGACATACATATAACATAAAATTTGCCATCTTAATCTTTTATTTTTAATTTTTTTTTAAAGATTTTATTTTTTCCTTTTTCTCCCTAAAGCCCCCCAGTACATAGTTGTATATTTTTCGTTGTGGGTCCCTCTAGTTGTGGCATGTGGGATGCTTCCTCAGCGTGGTTTGATGAGCAGTGCCATGTCCGTGCCCAGGATTCAAACCAACGAAACACTGGGCCGCCTGCAGCGGAGCGCATGAACTTAACCACTTGGCCACAGGGCCAGCCCCTCATCTTAATCATTTTTTAAGTGTACAATACACTAACAGTGTTGTGCAACCAATCTCCAGAACTCTTTTGATCTTGTAAACTAAGAGATACCTTTTAATTATTTTTATTTTTATCTTGAAGATTAGCCCTGAGCTAACATCCACCACCAATCCTCCTCTTTTTGCTGAGGAAGATTGACCCTGAATTGACATCCGTGCCCATCTTCCTCTACTTTATATGTGGGACATCTGCCACAGCATGGCTTGACGAGCATTGCGTAGGTCCGTGCCCAGGATCCAAACTGGCAAGCCCTGGGCTGCTGAAGTAGAATGTGCGAATTTAACTGCTACACCACTGGCCAGGCCCCCAAAACATACCTTTAAAATAAAAAATATATTAGTAAATTTAGCAGCATGTATCAGAGACCCAAATTAAAAGTGACTTAAATATGATGGAAGTTTATTTTACTCTCATGTCAAGTCCAGAGGCATGGTATCTCTGCAGTCATCTCAGGCTTTTCCTAGTTTTCTACTAGTCTTTAAAACTTGGCCTTCAACTTCATGATACAAAATGGAGTTCAGTGATCCTAACCATATTTGAAGCAGCAGAATTAAGGAAGGAGTAAAGGGGCACATCCTCTCTCTTTAAGGACATTCCCAAAATTGCACACATCACTTTTTCTTACATCATATTGGCCAGAACTTAGTAACCTGGCCTTATCTAGCTGCAAGGGAAATAAAATCTTCTTTCTACACAGCCATGTGCTAGCTAAAAATTGGGAATTCTATTACTCTAGAAGAGGAGAGTGGATATTGGGGATAACTAATATTCTCTGCAAAAATACTCGTTAAATTTTGTATTGTATAAAACTTGAATAATATAGGTCAGATCTTTTAATTTCCTTTTTGGAGTTAGTAACTATAATCAGCAGGGGTCACTGTTGAGCGAGTATTTCTTTCCTATTTCCTTTGTTCAGCCTGTCATTTCTCATCCAGATCCTGGATTTAAAGCCTCTTGAATTGGTTTCCTGGGTCTTGTTTGTGTGCTATGCATTAAAATTTATCATGTTAGTAAACTAATCTTTAAAATGTGCCAAAGATTTAAAAACTGATCAGGCTAAAATAGCAAGAAATCTTTCTCACTATTCAGGAACTCTATTAGATGATGTAATTATAATTTATAAGAAGTGGTTTCAAAGTTATATTTCTCAGGTATGTAATTTACAGAAAAAAATTATAGTTTTATACAAATCAACAATCAACGGTAATGCATGACAAACCAAATCACTTAGATTTTTAAAAACCTGAATATTTAAGAATGTCCCTAGAAGACAGGGCTATTGCAGTGTCTGTTTACTTGTTTAGGGGATGATGTCCTACCTTGAAACACATAATAGAGAACAACCTGTTTGCTCTCATGTTTTTCCCCTGACTACATCCTTGTAATTGTTTGTGGATAGGTTACAAAAATACATAATGATATATTTCTGTGTTAATATAAGATGAAATTACCTAAGAATGTCAAACCTTTTAACAGTCACTTCCTCTACAGCGATTGTATCTAAAATCCTTCACAAATTTATTGTAATTCATTATAGCCTGCATCTAATTGGTTTTGACACCTTGTATATTTTGCATGAGAAACCTAGAGTTTGGTTCAGCTGAAATGGTAAAATATCTAAAACGTATATTCTGTTGCTTCTGTGAAATATTTGTTTTACAAACAATACCATGAACTGGAGCAGAAGTCATTTCAGTTTTCTAGAAAACATCTAAAATTATTGTGTGTCTACCTCTAGGATTATTTTCTAAGCTCCATTGCTCTGTCACTTCAAATAATAAAATATTCTGATTATCTGTTAGAACTGTAATTTCTTGAGTCCTAAGAGTCTCAGTCTACTTTATCTGGTTCACTGGTTCTCAAACTTCAGGAAACAACAGCATCACCTGGAGGGCTTGTTAAAATACAGATGGCCCCTCATTCCCTCTGCCTCCCCCCACCTCCAGTTTCTGATTCTGTAGGTCTGGGGTATAGCCCAAGAGTTTGCATTTCTAACAAGGTCCTGGTTGATGCTGATACTGCTGGTCAAGTGACCACAGTTTGTGAACCACTAATTTTTTGTTTTTTATGCTGAGGAAGATTAGCCCTGAGCTAATATCCGTGCCAGTCTTCCTCTGTTTTGTGTGTGGATCACCACGACAGCATGGCTGATGAGTGGTGTAGTTCTTTGTCTGGGATCTGAACCCACAAACCCAAGCCACTGAAGCAGAACACACCTAATTTAACCACTGCACCACAGAGCCAGTCCCTGAACCACTGATCTTATTCTTTCTTGCAAACTTGGAGTAGGGTGCATATGTGCAGAAGGAAAGGGAGGCATATATAAATCTAGATAGATGTCCTCTACACGTGGTGTTTCCCAAATCCTCCCCAGAACACTATTCCTTTTTCTCTTCACGTACCTTCATGTTCCCACAGAGACAACAGCATTCAGTCTGCATAGACTGAAACAAGGAAAGGAATTAGCTGCTAGGTATGATTTTTGTTCCCTTATAATCTATAGTTGTAGAAGACATGTGAACAACATGTAGCAGGTTTATACTTTTTATTGAATTACTGTGTGTATTCAGGTGAGCACAGTACCTTACTAGGTGAGATATGTGGCATTTACTTTGAGCAGACAAGATAAAGAACTTACCATTTCTTATATAAAAATGGTTATCTTTTACTTTTTGTGATTTGAGTTTGGCATAGTATAGTAGATTGAGTGTTTAGTGATATTATTCTGTACTTACAAACCTC
This sequence comes from Equus asinus, assembly GCF_041296235.1. Classification (NCBI taxonomy): domain Eukaryota; kingdom Metazoa; phylum Chordata; class Mammalia; order Perissodactyla; family Equidae; genus Equus; species Equus asinus. The sequence continues at coordinate 39,270,535 of NC_091802.1, read as the reverse complement.
ACTTTTTCCAAAGATCTCAAGTTTAAGATATATGTTGTGGGGGCCAACCCTGTGGCCGAGTGGTTAAGTTCACGTTCTCTGCTTCGGCAGCCCAAGGTTTTGCCGTTTCGGATCCTGGGCGTCAACTGAGGTGGCATCCCACATGCCACAGCCAGAAGGACCCACAACTAAAAATACACAACTGTGTACCAGGGGGTTTTGGGGAGAAAAAGGAAAAATAAAATCTTTAAAAAAAAAAAAAGATATATGTTGTGTGCAAACTCTGAAAAGTGTCCCAGGTCTCAATTTTTGGATACTTTATCTTTGCAAGGCATTGTTATTTATGTCATCAACCCTTGATTATTTAGCTTTTTAATACTTAACTCTTGCATGCATTCTTTCCTACAAGTGTACCCAGAGAAGAATGATCATAATGGTTTAGCATCTTAGAAACCATGTCATTTGAGAAAAACTTAAGCTTGTGTAGGAGGAGATGTGATGGCTTCATTTTGAAAGACTGCCTTATAGAAGAGGGATATGATTTCTTTTTTAATAGCTTCCACTAATGGGTAGAAATTGTAGGGAAGCAGATTATTTTTTGATGTCAGATAATTTCCTAAAACATGTAATTGTCAGGCAATAGCATTACTTCCCTTTTAAGTAGTCTGCTTGCTGCACTAAAACTTGGTGGATGATCCTACTTTCCATCACCAAGTCCTTTTGCTTCTTTAAAAATCATTCTTTTCTCCACTTTTGTTTTCATTTTCACCTCCCTCTCCCCCGTAATCTGACAGAGACCTGTGTCATCTTTTACTTGAACTATAATTTCAGTATATTCTTATCTCCTTGCTACCAGTGCAGAGTTTGATTTCTTTAGGTTTGTCTTCTCTACAGAGTGCTTTTAAATTTCTAGCCTGGTATATAAGTTTCTTTCATGACCTAATCCCACCATCCACTTAACTGTTCATTTATTAGATTTATTGAGTTTCTACCACGTATCAGGTTCTGTGCTCAATCCTGGAAATACGATGGCAAACATGAAAGGCGTGGTCTCTGCCCTCACAGAGCTGTCCATTTACCTGGAAGGTAGGTTATTATAGTTAGAAAATGTTACAAGTAATTACTCTTTAGATATCTGAGATTGAGGGGGAAGTACATTCCGTCCACTACTTCCCTGCCCTTCTACTTCCCCTGCGTTACTTCTTCTACTTTGAATCATGAAATGCCAGGACCTTCATGTATGACTCCAAGATTTTATACATCTTATCTCCTCTTTTTTCTCTAACTTCTGGCCGTCCTTTAAGACCCAGTTTAGATAACACCTTTGGGCAGAATTAGTTGTTTCATCCTTTGCTATCATATACCTCTTGTCATTTATCTCTAATAGTAGTGAAGTATTTGCTTATTTCTGTGTACTTCATTGTACAGCAAGAAGCATACAGTTAACGTCTTCTTTTCTTAGTATCTCATTGCCTGGAACAGGGCCTGATGTTGACAGGGTGTTCAGTAAATGTTCATTGCATGAAGTCAAAAGGCATCTCTGTAATACTTAGAAGCAGGCACTGAACGTGTTTCTCTCAGCTTCGGTGACGTCTGTTTGCCATTTTTGCTGTGCTTTTTACTGGGTATAGATATGTAGTTTTTTTATGTAGGGTACTAGACAAGCTTACAGTTATGATCTCCTTTGTGGGAAAAATGGTGGCTCTGTTTAAAAGTATCCATTGTGAGTTGTTTGGTTAGTTTGTTAAATGATCATTTGTGTGTATCAAGAATGCATATGCTGGTGGGTATGAAGCATTATTAATGGTTTTCTGCATGATATATAAAATTCAGAAGAGAATGTTCCCTATTCTAGGTTTCTGAGCACCTCCTTGAACAAGTAAATATGAGTTAGATTTTGGGGAATCACCTTATCTTAATGGCATTTTTAAACTGTCACTCTGTAGTAATGTGATTTTAAGCAAGTAAACCTTTTGTCAGTTCCCATATATGTAAAAATGAAGAAATGCATGAAAAACACTTAAAACAGTACCTGGCACATAATTTCATCCTTCTGACCACTATTAGTTCATTTTTTCTAAAGAGAGGGAGCAAATTAAATGTCTCAAAGATGTTTTTCAGCCTGAAGAGTCTTAGAAAATATGACTGGCTTGTAATATCTACTATATTTATTCACCTCTCTCCTACGAGGATTGCCTCTAAACTGTTGAGTTGAATATAGTAAAATGTTAAGTCACACTTGACACAATGATTTTATTTTTGCAGATGTTCTCAAATAGTGATGAAGCTGTAATCAATAAAAAACTTCCCAAAGAACTCCTATTACGGTAAGTCTGACTGCTAATTTTATGTTGTTGTTTTTTGTGTATATAGTATTTCCCTGTTTAAAAATTTTTAGACTTGTTCCTTATTTTCATACATGTATGGTCCAGATTATCTGAGTTTGTAAATTTATTGATTCATTTGCTAAACAGTCTTACTCTCTATTTTCTTAGATATGAATCAGATTTTGAATGTTTGATTTAGTAACAATTTTCTCCTACCCAATTTGTACCTATAGTATATGATTTTGTTAACTAATTTTCCCTTTGCCCTGTTTGTGTATATAGTGTGAAAGAAGTAGTATTTTTTACTTATTTTTAATATTTTTAATATTTTACTATTATAAGTAGTACTGATTTTTTTGAAGAGTGATTCTAATCCTTCCCTTCCCCCCACTTCCCATTCCCAATATCAAAATGTGTCTGTGAAGTGACTTATATTTGCAACAAAATATTACATATACTGAGGCAATATGTATGTAATATATATTACATATATTGTATAGAAGAGTTATAACACTTTATTTTAAAGATAAAAGGCAAAAGTTACTTGAAACTCTTTCCTTTCCTGTGTTACACTTATGATTTTACCATCCTTATTTTTAATATGTATAAACTACATTTGGGATCACCCATAACATAAGACACACAGCCCCCAATTTACGTACATCTGACTTAGGCATCAGCTAGGAAGAAGCAGGTGTCAGGGGAGTTATTTTCAGTGCTCATTATTTGGGCATTTAATCATGCCATTCTTTGTTCACTTATGTAGAATATCATGACTGAAAAAGAAAGGTACCTTCACTTTTGTAATTGTTAGAAGTCAATAAGTTATTGTGCTCAGGAACATCTACTTCTTGCTCTTAGCTGCTTCTGCAGTCTAGCCCATAACCAGCCCAATCCCTGTTTCACGATGGAAAATGTCTGCCCTACTGCTGGTAAAGAGTATTCCTGGAATTCCTAAGTATTTGCTTGACTGAGTCCTCCACTATGTTGCAAGATCCTTGCAAGCAGGGACTGTATCCTGTAAATCTTTGTGTAGTACCTTACCCATTGGAGATACTAAGGAAAAATAACTGCATTGAACTTGGAATGGATTTTTCCATGGAAGCAGTGCATACATACATACTGGTTGACTATAGTTGAAATAATAGCAATACACCCTAGACTACCCAGAGCCCTTGGAGAATATATCCTGAATATCTTGAGTAATATCTTGAGTATCCCTCAAATTTCAGCAAAATTTTAACCATCTTAAAGAGAAATATTTTTTAAATGGATTATGTTCTTCACTGTTACCATAAACCTATTACCATACATACTTTAATTTTTTTATAATGCCGTTATTTTGGATATTAAACATTATTTTGTACTAAAGGAATTTGCCTTAAAACTCACTAAGATTTAGAGAAATTATTTGAATCTTTGGTAACTGGCCACGCATTGTTATAGTTTACATTTTTGTATTTAATTAGAGTTTTTCTGTTTTTGCCATGAAACCCAAATTCCTTACTATGGCCTGTAAGACCGCTAATGATGTGGCAGGGGAGTAACATGATCTGGTTTATATTTTTCAAGGATTAGTCTTGGTACTATGTGCTGACCAGGTTGAGGGATAGGAGTGGAGAGCAGTAAGAAGGCTATTAAAGAAATCTAGGCAAGAGATGAGGGTAACATAGATAACATTTTCTGTAATTCTTCAGACTGCAGCATTGACTACCCCTGTTCTTTCTAGCTTTAGTCACTGTTTCTTTTTCTTTTCGTTCTTTGACATGTAACACTATATTAGTTTCAGGTGTAAAACAGTGATTTGATATTTGTATGTATTGTGAAATGATCACCACAGTAAGTCTAGTTAATATCCATCACTACACATAGTTATAAAATTTTTTTCTTGTGATGAGAACTTTTAAGATTTATTCTCTTAGCAACTTTCATATATACAGTACAATACTATTAACTGTAGTCACTATGCTGTACATTACATCCCAGGACTTATTTATTTTATAGCTGGAAGTTTGTACCTTTTGATTACCTTCACCCACCTCACCCCAACCCCCCAACCCCTGCCACTGGCAACTACCAATCTGTTTTCTGTATCTATGAGTTTACTTTTTTGTTGTGGTTTTTTAGATTCCACTTATAAGTGAAATCATACAGTATTTGTCTTTCTCTGTCTGACTTATTTCAAGTAGCATAATGCTCTCAAGGTCCATCCAGGTTGTTGCAAATGGCAAGTTTTTTTCTTTTTTATAGCTGAAATAATATTCCATTGTATATGTATTCCACGTTTTCTTTATCCATTCATTCATTGATGGACACTTACGTTGCTTCCATGTCTTGCCTATTATAAATAATGCTCTAATGAACACAGGAGTGCAGATGTCTTTTAGAGTTAGTGTATTTGTTTCCTTTGGATAAATACCCAGAAGTGGAATTGCTGGATCATATAGTAGTTCTATTTTTAATTTTTTGAGGATCCTTCATACTGTTTTCCTTAGTGGCTACACCAATTTACATTCCCACCAGCAGTGCACAAGGATTTTCTTTTCTCCACATCCTTGCCAACACTTGTTATTTCTTGTCTTTTTGATGATAGCCATGCTAGCGCATGTGAGGTGATATCTCATTGTGATTTGGATTTAGTCACTGTCTCTGACCTCATTCTAGTACATATTGATGAGCTGTCAGATCAGTAGTTGCCAGACAGATGGTACTGCAGGGGAAGCTGAATGTAGAAGAATTCCTGTATCAACCAGCTTTTGCTACCACAAACTCCTAAATCTCAGTGGCTTTTCTGCTTACCTCTACATGAGGTTGGCAGTGGGTCCCCTTGGCATGAGGTTGACAGTGGGTCTGTTGCACTTAGCTTCTCATTCCTGAAAGACTAAAAGAGTAGCCTCTATTTGAGGCTAAGAGTGAGGTGCACAGAGACCAAGCCAGATCACCTAAATGATTTTAAAGCTTCTACTCAGATGTGGCATACATCATGTCCACTTACATTCCATTGCCTAAAGCAAATTACATGTCCAAGCCTAACATTGGTGGAGTTGGGAATTATATAGGAGACAGCGTGTGCGAATATATGTGACTAGTACTGCAATTTACCATATAGACACACACCCATATACGAATCTTCTCTCTTGATTCTGCCTGTCCTCCTCACTCTTCAGCATTGGTTACAGTGAAGAGTTACATAACTATGTGCTAGCACTACCTTTGCCACTTAGCACACTACCATGCCAGGGTTTGTGAGTGGGAAGAAAAGTTAGGAGTATCTGACTCTTTCTCTAACTCTTTCTCTAGGGTATGGGAAAAAGTAGCCATGAGTTAACGGGTTGGAAAAAGGGGGAGACTGAAGAAGGATGATATGTGACTAACTTCTCAAGTTGGAACACTGAAGATATTTTTTTCCACAGCAGCATTTTCATGAATGATAATTTGGTTCTAATTTACATGTTTTATATTGGAACTGACCCTTGTGCACATTATGGTTTAAATTGGCTGCTTTCTAAACTAAGCAGGGAGCCTGTATCAACCAGCTATGGATTGTGATATGACTTGATTTCTGTGAGGAAATGAGCTTGAGTTCTCTACTTACTGATGAGAACATATCCCTTTCTAAATTGGAGACAGAGTGAAATTGATATCCTAGGAAGGAAGGAAATTATTTGACACCATAAAACGTACTATTTGTAGATGCATTTAAGTATATAGAATGTGGATTTTGTTAAACCATTAAAGCCAAGTAGGAAAGAGGCTTTCTTGATATCTTGACGTTACACTGAACAGGTAACAGTTGATGAGTGTAAATATCAATAAATTCAAGCTGGGGTGTTTATAATTTATTGAAATTCATTGAATGTGATATTTTATTAAAAGGTTAAATTTTGTTTAAAGTATATAGGTCATGACTGGAAACAGCAGATGCCCCTGGGAAGGGAAAATTGGGTAATTGGAAGATAGAATAGAAGAAAAACTTACTTTTCATTATGACTTTCTGTATCTTTCTTTTAAGATGTTCTTATTTTTAACTCTTAATTTTGAAATAGTGTCATACTCACAAAAAATTACAAAAATAATACAAAGAATTGGAGAATACCCTTCCCCAAGTATTAATATTTTATGTAAAGAATGCAGTTATCAAAATCAGGAAATTAACATTCATATGGTACTATTAACTAATCTACATGATTAGATGATATTGATAACTGTAAAAAAACTTACTCAAATTCCTTAGTTATCCCAGTAATATCGTTTTTCTGGCCTAAGATCCAAACCAGGTTTGTTGTTACATTAAGTTCTCATGCTGCTTAGTTTCCTTTAATCTAGGACAGTTCCTTAGTCTTTCTATATCTTTCATAATCTTGGTATTTTTGAAGCGTATCAGTCGGTTATAGAATGTCCTTCAATTGGGTCTTGTCTGATATTTCATCATGATTAAATTCAGGTTATGCATTTTGGCAAGTATACTGTAAAAATGGTCTTGTGCCCTCCTCCATGTGTCACAACAGGAGGCACATGATGTCAATTTGCTTATTACTGATGATATTAACTTTAATCACTTAGTTAAGATAGTGTCTTTGTTTCTCCACTGTGAAATTATTTTTCTCTTTGTAATTGATAAATATCCTGTGGGGAGATATGTTGAGACTATGTAAGTGTGCTGTTACTCATCTTATTTTTGTCTGCTAATTTTAACATCCATCAATATTACCTGAAGCTGTTACCACTGTCATGTTTGTCAAGATTTTCTGTTTCCATAATGCTTTCTACATTTATTTATTAGAATTCTCCTGTAAGGAAGAGCTTTCCCTTCTGTTCCATTTACTTGTTCAGCTGTTTATAGCAGTATAGACTCATGGATACTTGTTTTATTCTATGAGTTATATTGTTACTTACTTCCTTGTTCTCCCTTTCTGTGTCTTCTCAGTTTGTGTGTGTTTTGAATTTCATACCATGTCTGTGTATTAGCTATTTTAAAAATACAGTTTAATAAATATGATACAATGTTTGGTTAGATTTTAAGTTACATATTACATCATTAGATCCAGCATATATTAACCAACAGGAGAAAAATTGTGTTGTTGGGATGATACTACTTCCTTGTAAATGCAAGGCCACAGCCAGGTTACCAATGAATTAAGCAAGTGTTCTTGTTTCCTCTTAAGTTTTACTTACTTAAACAGACTTACTGATTCTCTTGCTTCCCTTTTGAAACAAAGTTCATTATTAATGCTCTATCAAGATGGAATCTACTGTTTGCATAATGTGAAATTCAGTTAGTAGGATTGATAGTGCTCTCAGAGCAGAACCATATGCATTTATTTAGGAGTACCTTTTGAAAAATGAAGGTCCGTGTTTATAAGACAAAGACTTGTGTGTGTTTTCCAAGAGCTACTGCAAAGTGACTTGTTTCTTAAAGATTCCTTCTGAGGATGATATTGATAACTGTAAAAAAAAAAAAAAAAAAAAAAAGACTGCTTGAGCCCACACATGTCCTTTTAGCTATAAAACAAAGTGCAGTTTCAGAATGAGGATTATTATTACTTATAAGAATCTGAAATTTTTTCATTATGTTTTCATCTCGTGGGGGTGTTGGGTCATAATTATCATGTAATATCTATATGTGAGTTAGTGAGAGATGAACATTCTGAACTTTGATGGAAAGAGTGAATTGGCTGGGGTTATTTTTTGTCTAAAATAGATGATCATACTGTGTTGGGCGTACCCAAGACTACTCCTCGGGTTTGGTGGTTTACTGGGAAGACACACAGGACTCAGCATATAGTCATACTCATGGCTATGCTTTATCACAGGGAACGAATACAAAGCAAAATTAGCAAAGGGAAAAGGTGCACGTGGCGAAATAGGGAGGAAACCAAGCGTAAGCGTCCAAGAGTCTTTTCCCAGTGGAGTCACACAGGATGTGCTTAAATCCTCTAGCAACAAGTTGTGACAACAAAAGTAAAATGTTGTAATATCAAGGAATAGTGGAAACCCTCCCAAAATCCAAGTTCTCAGGTGTCATCCAAGGGCCAACATTGCAGGCAGGCCTTTCTAAGGATAGGCTTGCTACATTAACTCTTTTCTGCACTCATCCATAACATACTCTATTTGAAGAAGCTTACAATGTTGATGATTTCTAGTAGCTTTTCTTTCAGTTTAATTGCCAGGAGTTCAGGGTGAATAGGAGTGCGTGTATGTTTTGAGGTTTTTGTATTTTGTCTTTTGCCTGATGATATACAGAAAATACTGAGTTTGGAAGTTAACTTTGGTTAGTTCTTTTTTTTTCACATTAGTTATTTAAAATATAGTTCATTTCTTCCTCTCTGTTTGTATTCAGTTTTGGGTTTTTCTCTCCATCCTTATTCAATATATTTATTTGTTTGTTTTTAGCAGATAGGTAACTTGGCTGTACCCAACCTGCAAACTTTGTCTCCCCTGTTGTGGGTGGCCCCTGAAATGTAAGTTCAGTTTCTTTACCCTTAGCTGCTTGGGATCTGCCCTGTGCATGCAGTATTCAGAGGTCAGTCAGAGATTTGGACAGAATGTGTACCCCCTCACTCTGGCTCTCTCCTTTCTCCCCTCCCTTTCTATTGCCTGTGGTTGCTCCAAACTCTGTTCTCTGCTTCCTCTTCACAAATTTCTGTCCAAGTTCTAAGGACCCCAAGTATAACATGCTTGTAGGATAAAAACCATTAAAAAACTGGAAAGTCTCTTTTTGTTCCCTCTTCTCCTTTAGTATCTACCTACATTTGGTCACTCTCCAATGCATTCTGCTAGTTGTTTTTTATATTTTGTTTTATATTTGTATTCCTCTGTCTAACCTAAAGAGAGTCTAAATAGTTGTGTCTGGATTTTTTTAAGGGTGTGGTAACTGATTTTCTTCTACCACATTAAAACACTGAATCAAGTAATTTCAGTTATACTGCATTCAGGGAATGACTATAGGCTGTCAGTTTTATACAGCATGTTGAGTGTGCACTAAATCAAGAAAAGTCACACTACAATTATGGAATGCTAGCTAGACTAAATTTAAAGATGATGAAAACTTTGAGCTCTGAAAAAAATTCAGAACTGCATTTCCCAACTGATAATTTATTTTTGTTCTATTTCAAGATCTTTCTAGAGCAAATTTATTCTAAGCGTCTTAACATGTAATAACTGTTTATAATCCTTCAAAAATAGTCATCCTGAGAGAATTCTTTTTAAGTTTTCAGTTATATTCTGCATATTTTTTAGAGGCAGCATTGTTTTATAGGCAATCAAGAACTTAGCAAATATAATCATAAAATCATGAAATTAATATTTTTCATTCAATTCTCCTACAACTATGTCTGTGTTGTCCTTCATGCTATATATGGCTGTTAGCCACATTTTGTCATGAAATATTCATACTGGACATACTGAACAGGGCACTGTCAGAAAGCAGTCTGAGCTTTGTTATTACCATCTGGGTAATAATGAACTATATTAAATAGCCTCTTTTGCTAATATTTATATATGGAATATTTAGAGTCAGACATTGGCAAATAATGCTGTGAGCTCAGCATACTACTTAACCTGTCCTGCTTTTGTTATTGTCTCCAGAAAGGAAGGAATGGAGGGAAACAGGCAGGCAAATATGATACAAAAATACAGATTTAAAAAAAAGAAAGAAAATACAGATATGCTTCCAAAAATTGAGTTTTTAAAATTTTACAAGTAGTTATTAAATATTTTTAATTAAAGTATTTTTTCTTTCTTGCAAAAGAAAAATATATTCTAAGAGTTTATGTACACACACCCGCACATTCACGTTTATATTTATTTCTGTATCTATGTATATTGAAAACTGTGTTCCCACTGATATCTCCAATTCCAATCCAATACTATGTCATTCAGTCTGGTTTTCTCCCTTTCCAGATTTGTAACTCTCTTCCGTGACAGTGAGAAACCTGACTTGCGTTATCCTTAATTTATTTTATTTACTCAGTCTTCCTGATTGTAACCAATCTCACACTGCTGATACTCTCTCTCTCACACAAGGATTCCTTCTTCACCTCATTAGGTTCAGACATCTCATACCAGGACACCCCCTTCCGCTTGTGTGGACACCCTCCTGTCTTGCTTGGCTTCTGAAACCCATGCTGGGTTTCTCCTCCATGTGGATGACCGCCTCACCAGCTCAGCCTCTGACACCCCATGATAGGTCACTGCAGTGTGTGAACACCCTTACTTCTTTCAGGCTCCAGCTCTTCATGCTGAATCACCAACGTGGATGTCCTTCTCAGCCCCCTCAACCTGCGACACCCCATGCCAGCCTGCCCCCTTACCCAGTTTGTTGTCCATTATCTCATGCTAGGCCATTCTCCTCATGGATACTCTCCTTACTCATATAACTCAACATTTCCACTCCTACGCTGAAATATAGTGACACAAAAACTTGTACATGAATGTTCATAGCAGCATTATTCATAATAGCCAAAAAGTGGGAACAACCCAAATGTCCATCAACTGAAGAATGGATAAACAAATATGGTATATCCATACGATGGACTATTATTCAGTCATAAAAAGGAATGAAGTACAGATAGGTACTACAGCGTGAATGTATGATTAAAAACCTGCATGGGCTGGCCCCGTGACCGAGTGGTTAAGTTCCCATGCTCCACTTCAGCAGTGCAGGGTTTTGCTGGTTCAGACCCTGGGCGTGGACATGGCACTGCTTGTCAGGCCATGCTGAGGTGGCATGCCACAACTAGAAGGACCCACAACTAAAATATACAGCTATGTACTGGGGGGTTTTGGGAGGGGAAAGCAGGAAAAAAAAAACCCAAAACCCAAAACCTGCTAAGTGACAGAAGCCAGACAAAAAGGCACATACTATATTATTCCATTTATATGGACTGTCCAGAACAGACAAATCCATGGAGATTGGGTTGCCAGGGGCTGTGCCAACGGGGGGATAGGGAGTGACTGCTAATGGGTACAGGGTGTCTTTTGAGGGTGTTGAAAATGTTTTGAAATTAAATAATGATGATGGTTGCACAGCATTGTGGATATACTAAAAATCATTGAATTGTACACTTTAGGAGGGTAAATTTTATGATATGTGAATTCTCTCAAATATATATAATTTATATGAATTTTATCTTTAATTTATAGTAAGTATAATTTATAATAAATTTGTAATAAATGTAATAAAATATACAATTACATAGTAAATTTTTATTTATATATAATTTAAAACAAAAAAATTCTGCCCATATGATAAAAAGCCTGTGCTTCCTTTTATGCTGTTGTGGGCATGTTCATTGATTCTTCAGTCTTATCTCACTCTTTCTGACTCACCTGTATCAAAGGTTTTGTGGACTTTTTCTTTGATGCTGGCCCCTCTTCCCTTAGGTGCAATTGGTCTCAAAGATAGCATGAAGGGTAGACTAATTTGTAACTTTTTAAATGAGTGATTTGTATTCCTCTGTCTAGTCTAAAGAGAGTGACCCCCTCCCCTCCCTTTAGGCATTTCTTCATAGCCATTATTTAAATTATTAGTAATTCCCTCTGGTGAACTGAGATTGAAGAGGGAAGTATTTCACTTTTCATACTTTGGGGGTTTAATTTGTTTATTCAACAGAAAACATTGCTGAAGGCAAGGAAAACAAATAGAAGGTTAGTGGAATAATCTTTATTGGGTGAAAATGATTGCATGAACCCCATGGTAGTGGTAGGTTAGAGAGAAAATGGATTCAATCAAGACATTTTTTTTTTAATGGTGTGCTTTTTGGTGAGAAAGATTGGTCCTGAGCTAACATCTGTTTCCAATCTTCCGCTTTTTTTCTTTCCTCCCCAAAACCCCGGTACACAGTTGTTTATCCTAGGTGTAAGTCATTCTAGTTCTTCTATGTGGGATGCAGCCAAACATGGCTTGATGAACAGTGTGTAGGTCCACACTCAGGATCCAAACCAGCGAACCGCAGGCTGCCAAATTGGAGCGCAGGAACTTAACCGTTTGGCCATGGGGCCGGCCCCGAAGAGATTCTTAAGAGTTGGAATTAGCAGTATATTTGCTGATTGATTTTATGTGATGCTAATGGGGGTATTGAGAAGGAGTCAAAGATGATGCCCAAGTTCTTTGCTTTCTACTAAGTGAATGGTGGAAACACTCATTAAGATAAAGAAAAATAGAGGAGGAACAGAGGTAATGGGAGGGAAATAGTGAAAATGAGTTTAATTTTGGTAGTTGTGGATATCCAAGTGAGATGTCAAAGGCAGCTATATATACAGATCTAAAGCTTAGCAGTGTGATATATATACATATATATAGTAACAAAAGCCATGAAAGACTAAGAGACTGTATTATATTATCTCTTTTGGATTTACCAGTACCCATGGGAAATAAGGAAACCAGGAGGAAACACAAAGTCTTTCAGACACTGAAATATAGAGCTTTGGGGACAAAATGTCTTATAGCCTAGTGGCTCTCCCATAGATTGGCAGCCTTTGGGTCAGGTGTCCATCTAGGTTCAGTCAGGTACGAACTTGGTGTCATCACCTGGTGATTAGAGTGGTAGGAACTCTTTAGGAAAGACCTGTGCGTTGCAGATATTGAGGTTTGGCCATATGTCCAGATAATTGTACTCTTATACATTCTCTCTTGGCTTGAACATTCTGTATTAAAGTAGTTGAAGTCTTATGAGTTAGCAATATTTTGTGTATGTCTTAGTCTGATGTATATGTAAATCAATATGTCAGTAAGCCTGGAACCTATTTGATTTTTATTTACTAATTTAATTTGTCTCCAAAGCATTTGAGGTGGTTTAAATCAGGAGCAAATATAATAAATACAAATAAATTATAAGGACCATGAGAAATGTAAAGAAAAGTAGAAAACCAAAGCCAGAAAGGAAACAGATGCACCCTTCTAAGAGCTTACATAGTTGCTATAGATGGGTCTCAAATTTAGCTTTAAACTTATTGGTAGCATAAATGAAATATCATTCTTAACAGAAGAGAAGAGATATACATATTACTCCCTAAAAATGGAGCTCTTCCTAGCACTAGTTTCTAACAGAAATTTCTCAAATGAGAGTCTACTTAGATTTGGTGAATAACTTCCATAGCAAATTCAGTTACAGATTTCATATGGTCAGATTTTGTAGTACTCTTTATAACAGTTAAAAACGAAATAGGGGCCAGCCCTGTGGCCGAGTGGTTGGGTTCGCACTCTCTGCTTCGGCCGCTGGTTCAGATCCTGGGCACAGACATGGCGCTGCTCATCAGGCCATGTTGGGGCGGCTGGAGGGACCCACAGCTGAAGTGTACAACTATGTACTGGGGGTATTTGGGGAGAAAAAGCAATTAAAAAAAAGAGAGATTGGCAACAGTTGTTAGCTCAGGTGCCAATCTTTAAAAAAAATAAAATAAAATAATAAAAATTAAAAACACAAAATAATATCATCTAAAAATGCATGCTTCTGACAGTCCTGTTGACCCAAGGTTGCTTTCAGCTGCAAGTGATTGAAACTTCAACTCAAATTGGCTTAAACCGTAAGGGAGGTTATCTCATATAAAAGGAAATACAGAGATAGATCAGGCTACCTACAACCCAAGGTTAATTGATTTAGGGGATCCTCAGTGTCTTTAGTATTTTCCGTCTATGTTCTGCCAGAAACAGCATCAGCTTGGTCCTAAAGCTGCTTTTCCTTTTGGACACAGGATGGATGCTATCAAATACTGGATCAGCATGTGTCTTTGTTCACTCTGAGGGCAGAGATGGGCTGGCATTGATACTCCAATAAAGCGTCTTCTTATATCTCCTTAGCCCAAATTGGCTTAGGCCTGAACCAATCACTCTGACAGGTTTAGACTAATTATCAGGGATGAAATGGATGTTGGAGAGTCAGTCACTGGTGTCCACCACAGACAGAATGTAGCATACTTAAAGGAATCATGAATGTCCTTCAGATGGTCTTCTACAACTATCACTTCTCTTAGTTGAACTTTCCATAGCATTAGGGTAACGCAAGGACTAGATTTCTTATGAGGTCCCATAGTAGAAATGTTCTTAGTTGTGGGTTGATGATTGATTCCTATACTTCAAACAAGGTAAACAGGTAATAGATTTGTCATCCTTTGATGAAAAGTAAAAAGCCTAACCATGACTTTACCCCAAAAAAGAACTATCTTACTTTCACATTGAATTTATTTCCTTAATTTGAAGTTATTTCCAGCATATAAACAAATGGTTAATGAATTCCTCAAAATTCTATACCACAGATCATAGCTAAGATGATTTGTGCCTAGAAAATGTTCATAGAAGGTGTTATTGCCAGTTGCTCAACATGGTCAAAGAAAACCTCATTAACGTTCCTATACTGCCTCTCATTTAGAGAGAGAGAACTTCCTAGTCAGCTCAGTCTAGCTAATAATAAAGTAGTAGTCACTTGTACACCTAAGGAACTAAATGTTTTAGTGTGCTACGTGAGATTACCAGATGTGAATAGGTTAGGTTTGCATCATTTCTGCTGAATATAACTTGGTTAAAATAGTAGTTAACTCTAAGTAGCTGGATAACAAGACCAATTGTCTGATATGTCCTCTCCATATTTGTGTCAAAAAGATCATTTCAAAAACACATAGGGAACTTATTTTTCCAATTCCTTATGGCCAGGCATGTGCATCTGCTTTATTTAAGAGCAGTTTTGTATTGAGATTCAAGTTGAAAGGAAGGAGGAGCCAAAGCACAGCCCTAATTTAAGAGGTTAAAGATTGTCTGATCTTGCAGAGATTGTGTCTGCCAGCTGTTTCACTTGGGAATGTGGAAGATATCATCTTTGTGTTCACATTAATAACCAAGTGTATATAGAGAGCTCTTATAACTTAATCTATAACTTGTTCTTGTCTAAAGAGTCAAAGCTCAAATAAGTCCATGATAGCTACAGGTAAGATACACTGCTTTTAGCAGAGTTCTCCACAAGATCATGGATGATAGCCGTAATGTCATAATCATACCTAAAGTCCTCTTACTTAGAACAGGGGCCTAGTAAACCTACATCTGTCATTTGGTAATAAAGACGCTAGCATACAGTTTTAATGAACAAGTCCTGCAAACTGATGGTCTCTTGTGAGGAATAAGAAGCTTGCAATTTTGAAAATGTATAGTTTCTGCCAGAGAGTAGACAAGTATTAGAACTCTAAATTCGGAGCAGGCTTTAACACATCGTGCAGCCAAAGATCTTTAGCTAGTGCCTTAAAAAAAATTTTTTTTAACAAATAAAATATAAATTACTCGTGAACCCAGCACTTTTTAAAAATATAAAATAATGGGGGCTGGCCCATGGCTGAGTGGTTAAGTTTGCACGCTCCGCTTCGGCCGCTCAGGGTTTCGCCGGTTCGGCTCCTGGGTGCGGACATGGCACAGCTCATCAGGCCATGTTGAGGCGGCATCCCACATGCCACAACTAGAAGGATCCACAACTAAGATATACAACTGTGTACTGGGGGATTTAGGGAGAAAAAGCAATAGAAAAAAAAAAGGAAGATGATTGGCAACAGTTGTTAGCTCAGGTGCCAATCTTTAGGGGGAAAAAAGCGCTAAAATTTAAAAATTAAAAATTTAAAAAAATAAAAATATAAAATAATAAACAAATGACTTCCTTTTCCCTGCTATCTCAATACTCCCCCCCCCCAGAAAAGCCTGTTCTCCCCCCACAAAGGTAAGATATATGTAGATATATGATATGTACAATATTTACATGCATGTGTTCATGTATACGTATTGTATGTTTTTCAAAAATGAAAACATAAACACTGTTCTGCAACTTGTTTTTGTTTGTGGCATTTAATAATTATTGACGTCTTTGTAGGTCAGTTCTTGTAGCTCTACCTCATTCTTTTTAAAAGCTGCTAAGAACGATGTAATAGTCCTTGAATGAATGTACCATAATTTATTTAAGCATTTTTTATTGGTGTGTATTAAGGTCATTTCTAACTTTTTGATATTTCATATGATGCTGCTATGAACATTCTGATAACCATCTTTACTCATACTTTTGCATCTACAGGACGTAGTATGTATGCTTTTTATTTTAATAGGGGCTGCCAAATTATTCTCCAAAAAAAATTGTGCCCATAGGTAGCCCCATGATATAAATGAAGTTACCCATTTTGTTATATCCTCTCCAGAACCACTCTATGCTTTTTAATTTTTTAAATAAAAAAGAACTATATTAAGAGGTATTGCTCAAGAAGGTTTAGGATATTTGTCATTAATACTGTGAAGCTAAGGGCTGGCCCCGTGGCCGAGTGGTTAAGTTCACACACTCTCCTTCAGCGGCCCAGGGTTTCACCGGTTCGAATCCTGGGCGTGGACCTAGCACCACTTATCAGGCCATGCTGAGGCAGCATCCCACATAGGTCACAGAGGGACCACAACTACAATATACAACTATAGACTGGGGGGCTTTGGGGAGAAGAAGGAAAAATGAAATCTTTTAAAAAAAAGACTGTGAAGTCAAAGAAAGTTGGGAATAAATCCTTTTTGCAGAACCATACTATGGGTAACCATATCCCAAAATCTTCTTTCAATATTGATTTTAACAGCCAGCCCCATGTTCTTCTCCAAGGATTTAGTATTAAGGATCTGGGATTTTTTCTTTTTTTGTACAGTAGTAAGACCCTGTGTTCTCCCACATGATGTCTCAGAAATCTTGCCAAGGTCTTTTTGCTTCCTGATATTCCTTATCAAGAGTGAGGAAGTTGAGGCCTACTTTGCTTAAACCTGGGCAACCTAAAGCGAGGCCAGTTTTTTAACCATCTCTTGATAAGAGGTGGGCCAGGACTTTTATTGAGGAAATCGAGCAGAATCCTTTGACAATAGCACACCCTTCATGCCATCTCAGTTTTCTTAGCTCTTTGATCTTAACTATTCTGATTATTGCCATCAGTATCCTCAGAGATAATTATAGAAGGTTAAAGTTGGAGAAAAGGGCACTCTAACCACGGTCTAAGGTACCTAGCCTAGATGATGAAAAGCAGGAAAGTGCAGAGTATAATGTAGTTTAATATTCTGCCTATCATGTGGAGATAACATTTCCCTTTGATTTGTCCCACAAATACATATTTATAAGTATAGTGATGCTTTTATTTAAGTTAATGTTACCATATTTGGAAGACTAAATACTCATTGTGGGCTCTCCCCTCAAAAAGAATCTCTCTAGCTAACCCTGGCAGCCTGTCCCACCAAGTCTTATATTCGGGTTTCTAAAGATAATTATCTGTATTGTTGAGTACATAAAATAAGGAGAAGTCAAAAGTTACTAAATAATAGCAGACATTTAGACAGACTCTTGTGGAGTAGTAGGAGGGATTTAAGCACTGAGGCTTATCAAATCCATCTTACTAGGGAGCCAAATCAGGACTGGAAAGACCAAGCTCTTATTACTTGAATACAGGAGCACAGTGAATCTATTTGTCTTCTCTCTCTCTTTTTAATGTACTATAATGTCAAAATCCAGACGAAAAGCTAACTCTTTGAGATCTTGATATTTAGAACCCCAGTCAATATTTTAAGAATAGAATTATGTGTTGGCATGTGTGCTTCAGGGAGTCTCCTAGGTCTGCATTTGACCTCCAGCCTGATGTTTCATGTCAATGTATTGTGCTTGCTTTTGTAGAGAATCTTTCTGTTGAAAGGTACTGAATTCTAACTAGGATGGTCACCTATAAAGCTTCTCACCTCTGCCCCCCATGTATAGTATTATATTTATACAAATTGTTCAGGGATTAGTGATGATTTGGCAGAAACAGGATCTTGAGATTATGGAACTCCATAAAGGTACTATATAATGGATGACAAGAAAAAGCCGCAGCATTTCAGCAATGCAAGAATGTTTGTTGCATTGGATAAATTTACTGTTTCAGGAATTGAGGTACCCAGATTGAGGATATATATATGTATTTGGGAGTAGAGTTGGTAATCAGTATTGAAGAAAATGGGAGATTCATGCTATTAAGGCTAGCCGTCAGGGTGGTAACAAGGCTGCCTCAAAAGAAAAAGAAAGACATCCAGCCTTTCCATCTATGGACAGATGTACCAAATGTGGTATACACATACAATGAACAATTACTCAGCATTAAAAAGGAAGGAAATTCTCACACATGCTACAACATGGATGAACCTTGAAGATATGCTAAGTGAAATAAGCCAGTCACAAAAGGGAAAATACCATATGATTCCACTCATATGAAGTACCCAGAGTAGTCAAATTCATAGAGAAAGACATTAGAGTGGTGGTTGCCAGGGGCTAGGGGAGGGGGGAATAAGGAGTTATGGTTTAATTGGTACGAAGTTTCACTTTGGGAAGATGAAAAAGTTCTAGAGATAGATGATGGTGATGGTTGCACAACAATGTGAATGTACTTAATGCCATTGAACTGTACACTTAAAAATGGTTAAAATGGTACATTTTATGTGTATTTTATCCAAATAAAAAGAAGTTTTAAAAAACTAAGAATATTTCAAAAATGCACATAACTTTCTGTCTGATGAAATTATTAACTCAGATTATTCCTAGTTCCAAAATGTGACTGATAGCCTCTAATCACTAAACAACAAAATTTTGTTCTTAAGCTAACTCAGAAGCTTTTTACACTTAAAGTAATCAGAGATTAGAAAATCTAGCCTTTATTCTTCTCTAGATTAATGCTTCCTGACCTCCATTTTGTAACACTCCAGGTTATCTCAAGGAATATTATAAAATTCTTTAAGCACAATAACTTTAGTTTACTCAAATCTTTGAAGTACATGCCATATTGTACTTTTCGCCACTTGCGAAAGAGCTTAGCTTCTTATTCAGATCAAAATGACCTTAAAAGGTGTTCATGAGTAAGGAGGGCTGTAAGCAGAAGTGACTTATTCGCTCTGCTCCTGCTCTGCCTTGTTTTTGCAAGTGGCTTATAGTGGAGAGAGTTATCAGGCTTTAAGCAAATAAATTATTTCAAATAATAATGCTTCAAAATGAATGTTCAACCTCTGTAAGACTGAGAAAAATTCTAGGCAATAAATATTTCCTGACATTGATGTGTTAAGTGAGTTTTATAACTTTTATAATCACTATTTTTTAGGTGTTACAATATTATTATATCCTTTTTTCTTCATAACCATAAAATTCTTTATAAAGATATCCCTTCCCTAGCCTATTTCTTTTGATAACCCGAAGTGTGAAAATTGGTTTTTTACTTAAAATATTTTTAACTGATAAAATTTTTTTTTATCATCCCTTGACGTAAGTAGTTGAACTTGTCTGGTACTTACACATACATTATCAAGTGAAAGATTACTTTCTTCCCATATGTTTTATATCGGCAGTATTATCTTTGTAAATTGCTCCACCTTTTTTTGTGATTGTTTAAAAGAACTTCTGCCTTTTTTGTGTGTGTATTAACATAGCCAATTATTTATAGGCAAAAATCAGGAGAAACTACTTTATCCTATAATAAAGTTTGTCTCCATCTCTTTTTAGGATATTTTCTTTTCTGGATGTTGTTACCTTGTGTCGCTGTGCTCAGGTCTCCAGGGTAAGAATGGTTGACACAATTACAGGGGACCCCTTCCTGACACTGACAATATCAGCTTCTGTAGTAGGTGAACCGTTTACTTCAGATGTTAGCCGTGTGTTGTTATGTTTCAAAGGATGTTGTTTCACCCATGGCATATGCAAACTCGTGGAATTCTACTATATGTACTGTCTCTAACTTTAATCTTTTGGAACTCTTGACTATTTGTATAATACAAACAGAGGAAACATTTTCAGTGAAAAAGCATTAAACATGCAAATTAAAAAGTTAGGCTCTGCTCAGAATTGTAGTAAGATAGTGTTCATTATGTTTTCCTGGTTTATTTTACGCACTCTCTCTCTCTCATACACACACACGCACACACACACACACACAGAAGGCTGTTGAGGGTCTAATTCTCATGTTACCTCCCTGTATTCTCTCCTCAAAAGATAATAGCCAGAATTCAATTTTTTAAAAATTGTAGGGGCCGGCCCTGTGGCCGAGTGGTTAAGTTCGTACGTTTAGCTTCAGCGGCTCAGGGTTCAGATCCTGGTTGCGGACATGGCATGGCTCATTAGGCCATGTTGAGGCAGCGTCCCACATGCCACAACTAGAAGGACCCACAACTAAAATATACAACTATGTACTAGGGGGATTTGGGGAGGGGAAAAAAAAAAAACGAAAAATTGTAGAGCAAACCAGATTTCATTTTCAAAGTCGGTTTCTACAATACATTTAATTACCCATTTTTGTTAGTTGACTTTGCTGTGACAAAACAGTGAAACATCATAATCTTATTTGCTGCCACTAATAGAAAGAATAGAATCTCTGTTGTGAGTAAATTGCTTTATGAACCATTCCTAGTCTCTTTTCTAATACAGATACATAGTAATTAACTTAATAAAATGAATACCTACAAGTATCATCTTATAAGCTGGCCTTTTTGCTTGCTCATTTAACAAATATTATTGAGAACCTACTATGTACCAGATACAATCTCAGGTGCTGGATATGTAATATTGGTTATCTCATAGAGTATTGTGTTTATCTTTGTAGGTGGACTCAGTTTTTCCAAATTACCAACACCACCCCCCCTCAAGAAAACCCATAAAACTTTCTGTAGAAAATTCACCATGTCTTACTACATTGCATTTAATGTAATGTCTGCATCCTAAAAACCATACTAAATCTGTATATCAGCTATTTTGGAAACAATTAGTAGTATTTTGATGATTTCTATTCATGACATTTCTGTCTCTGGCACTTGAATGGTTGCTCTAGACAGGGCTGGTACAAATGAGTGGGGTTTCCTTTGTGTCTCCATAATGTAGCCAAGGTCATCATTGGGAAACTACCCAGACTAGTGTCTAAACCTGTTTGGTTGCAGTGTCTCATCTCAGGAATGTTGATTTGAGTGAGTTTTAATTGTTATTTTCATTTGCAGTTCCTTTTTCCTCTTAATATGTTTTAACTTAGAAGAAAGAAAAGCACAGTGCCAATTTTCATTAAATCTGTATAGTTGGTACATCAGTAGTTATCCTGTTATTCTCTGTACTTGAAGTATATAATTAATCTGTTTAAAAAAAAAACACGCAACTCTAGAGAAGAACCTGTCATTCCCAATCTTAGTCTCAGTTTGGCATGTTTCTTGCGTCTGGCGAAAGTAGTGTAAGGAAATGAGAACTATCAAACCAAATCAGAGGTATATTTAGCCCAAGAATCTAGTAAACAAATGATCTTTAAAAGTTTTATATGTGTCTCCCATGGCTAGCCATTCAAGAAACCATTGGAAAAATATGAAGCCACAGAAAGAAAAGTAACATTGAACTCCTGAGAAAAACTTAAAGATTTCTAGAGTAATAACTATTTACCCCTACAATATTTCTCGCTGATTATGTGACAGTTACCCTGTGGCTTATAAGTGTATCCACAATTTCCTTTTTAGAATTTCAGTATTGAATCTGTGTTTTAATTTGTTGTAGTAAGAGATGATATTCTAAGTTTATAACTCAACAATATTAAGACTTTTTTTATACTTTAAATTTAATAGGGAAAACTTTTAAAGGCTTTCTGATTGAAATACAGAATGATCTACAACAAATTAACTCTTACTGGAGTCATTTTTCACCTAATCCTAAAAAGTTGAAAAGCTTAGAAACTTTCTTACCTCCCTTTAGCTTACCAAAGAAGTGTATGAGAAGTCTTAAACTTTCACTGTTCTAAAATTACCCCTGAATAAAGTTGGAGGGAAAGGTGACCAACTGGAAAACATGCCTGAGTGAGTGAATTGGTAGTGAGGAAGGCATTAAGGTTCTGTTATGTGCATGGAGAAGTGATGGTATCTTCTCTAAGTCCCAGGTCACCAACCAAGTGATACTATGGATAGCAGATATATATCGAACATAGCAATATTCGTAGTACTGTCCTTTCTTTGGTTTCACCCTCAACTTATTCCTAGTTGAGGGATAGAGTAACATACTTGATTTTTTTCATCAGCTGAACTATCTCATTTTGAGATTAGAAACTAGAATCTTCCAGTTAGAAAACAGTTTCTGACTATGCTGTTTATCACAACCTGTCCTTTCCCCACCCCCCTAATGTAAGATCTTTCATAGTTGCTAGTTTCTATAACCCCTTCATTTATGACATAATCTAATTGGAGAATTAAGTAGGAATCAGAAATAAGGCAGACCTTTTGGGAATTAATGGTGGGGAGGTGAGAAATTTTTTGGTAGGTTTCATTCATCAGTAGGTTGATTTATGAATGTGAATTTTGCTGTTTTTCCCCTTCATTTCAGCTTCTGCTCATTCTGTCTCTTTTTCTTCACAATAGGCCTGGAATGTTCTGGCTCTGGATGGCAGTAACTGGCAGCGAATTGACCTGTTTGATTTCCAGAGGGATATTGAGGTATAATTATGTGGTGTGTGGCCCCATTTCTCTTGTTAGAATGTAATTACAGCATGGCACAGATTAGCCCCAACCATATAAATCTCCTTTCCCTGGAGAGGGAAACTGTTAATTTCACTGCATCTGAACTTCATGGGAGCCTGCAACGTTCCCAAGAGCTTGTTCAGTTTTTGAGAATTATTTTACTCAAAAAAGACTAAATTATTTAGTTCTAATAGGACTAAAAAAAATTTTTTTTTTTGCAGTGGAAATGTGAACCTGTGTTTGCTTATTTTAAGGAAGTCTTTTGGTGTGTGTTTATTGAAGAATAAGTAGAGTTAACAACTTGTTGGGGGATGGTATTTGCATAAGTTATTCTTGAGATGAGCGTTTTGGTTCTTGGGGAGCCTATGGATAGTTTTTTATGGAGAATGAAAAAAGAATAAAGCCAAAATCATTTATTTTGCTAGGGAGAGATTTCTTTCTTTTCTCACTTCCCACATATTTCATTGCTTAGTATAGCCTATTATCTCTGAGATGGAGAAGCATAATGGCTTAAGCTTAAATTATTCTAACCTGAATTTGAGCTCTGTGGTCTTTGGGTTTTTCATCAGGAGAGTGGAAATAATAGCTTCCTCATTGTGTTATAAGGATTAAATGAGATTTAGATTTAGATTTTTTTTTTAATTGGGTTTTTTTTTTTTACATTCCAGTGAAACTTAATTGTCTTGAGGATTCATGTAAGAAGTTTAGAAAGAGCCTCACATGAACCTTTTATTATTTTCAGAAAGTGCTTTTAAAATAATACCCACTGACATTATGGTGGGTTTTTTTTTTTCACATTTCTCTAATCCTTATGGATGTAAATATTTAAAGCAACATGACCCACAAAATCATTAAACAAGCTTTCATTAAGTGTTCATTGAGTCTCTGATGTGTTTACAGTATTATAGTAAGCACTTTGGAAAGGATACAGAAATAATAAAGAGAGTTAATGTCCTTCAGTAACTGCGATATAACCAGGAGGGCAGTCTACATTAATATGGTGGCATAAGAGAACTACAGAGCACCATTTCTTAATACAGTGTATCTGAAAATTGAACAAAATAACAACAGAGGGTTTAGGTATGTTTTCAAGTAGATGGGTTAATGAGGAAAGCTTTCTTATAGTAAGTTGAAATTTTCATAATTAATTAGGTCTTTAAAATGAACAGATGTCATCCTTGTTTACAAATTAATAAAAATGAGGATATTTTCTTTTCAAAAACAATGCGGTGGCTTATCTTTCTGTTTACTTGTTCTTTTTTACAGGGCCGGGTAGTGGAGAATATTTCCAAAAGATGTGGGGGCTTTTTACGAAAGTTAAGTCTTCGTGGGTGTCTTGGCGTAGGAGACAATGCATTAAGGTAAGAACATAACTACTGATTAACTGATCATCTTGACTCTTAAAGTGAAAAATAGTATCTCACTCAGAAAAGGCTAAAATAGTTTTTATATTCCTAGGCTATTCTGAAAAAATCAGATTCCCTGTATCATAAATGATTGTTTTGGAACCTTGAGTAAATTCTTTTTTAGTTTGTTTACTCAAAGTTAGGATAATTTGGGGGCCAGCCTGGTGGCATAGTGGTTAAGTTTGCATGCTCTACTTTGTTGGCCTGGGGTTTGGAGGTTAGGATCCCAGGGGCAGACCGAGAACCGCTTATCAAGCCACACTGTGGTGGCATCCCACATAAAATAGAAGATTGGCACAGATGTTAGCTCAGGGCCAATCTTCTTCACCAAAAAAAAAAAAAAACAACAACAACACACACACACAAAAAAGATAATTTTAACTTTGGTTGGCAAAAAGATCAATGTTTAAAAGTTTATAGTTGAACATTAATTTGTTTGTAATTGTGAGCTACTTTTGTACCAACGTCCAATATTACCAATAACATCTTTTAGTATTATTTTTTTAATGCCTTGAATTGTGCCCATTTAATTTCACACCTTTTACTTTGTTTCTTTCCTGTAAAGGACCTTTGCACAAAACTGTA
Organism: Equus asinus; assembly: GCF_041296235.1. NCBI lineage: Eukaryota > Metazoa > Chordata > Mammalia > Perissodactyla > Equidae > Equus > Equus asinus. Next base: position 39,245,768 of record NC_091802.1, on the reverse strand, counting down.
GGAACATTGAAGTACTGAATCTCAATGGGTGTACAAAGACTACAGATGCGTAAGTATTTTGTTTTAGAAGGGTAAGTCACAGTCCCTTGTGTCCTGCCTACGTTAGCTTTAAATACAGGCTACTAAACACATTTAGCAAATTTCATTTTGGTTTTATAGAGGAAAGAGATTTTAAAAGCTGAAAGTGACATTAAAGTAAAAATGGAATAAGAAACTTATTTTGGAATCTGGCCCAAATCCTAGCTTGATTTTTTTTTTTTTAATATTTTATTTTTCCTTTTTCTCCCCAAGACCCCTGGTACATAGTTGTGTATTTTTAGTTGTGGGTCCTTCTAGTTGTGGCACGTGGGACGCCGCCTCAGCATGACTTGATGAACAGTGCCACGTCGTGCCCAGGATTCGAACAGGCGAAACCCTGGGCTGCCGAAGCAGAGTGCGGAAACTTAACCACTTGGCCACGGGGCTGGCCCTCCTATCTTGATATTTCAAGTGAAACTTCAAAATTGTAGTCAGTGAATATGCAGTAGAGATACTAATAATACAAATTACTAGGACTACTTATATTTCAGTAAGATACTAGGAGCTATCATTCAAAAGACAAAGTAAACAGATAATTCTATAAAAAGATGTAAAATCTTAAACACAGGACTAAACATTGATTATGATAATCAATATTGAGAGCATTTATTATTATATAGTATGTGTGCTGCTGAAGAGAGCACTGAGAGCATTTGTTAAACGACTCTTTAAATATTTTGCACTGTGTCTGTGTCAGTCACAATATGAAAGAAATAAAACATAATCCTGGGGCTGGCCCTGTGGCCGAGTGGTTAAGTTTTCACGCTCTGCTTCGGGGGCCCAGGGTTTCACCAGTTCAGATCCTGAGCACGGACATGGCATCACTTGTTGGGCCATGTTGAGGTGGTGTCCCACGTGCTACAACTAGAAGGACCCACAACTAAAATGTATAACTATGTACTGGGAAGGTTTGGGGGAAAAAAAAGCAGGAAAAAAAAAAAAGATTGGCAACAGTTGTTAGCTCAGGTGCCAATCTTTAAAAAAAAAAAAACCATAATCCTTTATTCTTGAGAGTTTATTGTCAACAGACACAATAGACATAAAAGGTAGACATGAAAAACATTCAGCCCAAAGATATATATTGATAATAACATATATCAAATAACATTTAAATATTATGTAGGGAAATTTTTGCTTATCATGAGGTGAAGCAAAGCCATTGAAGAAGCATGTTTACACAGAGAGGGGCCAGGATTATTCACTGAATCTTCCTGTTCAGAAAGGCCTCATGAGATCTTTAGAATTTGAACAAAGGGAAGTGGAAGACACTCCAAGTACAGGGTACACATTGTTTATTTTATTCTTTTCTTTGAGGTTGCAACACTGTTAACTTTTAATATAGAAAGTGTCTGAAAGACACTTATGGCTATTAATTCTGCTAACAAGTATTACTCCTATGGATTGATTTGGAAACCTCTAATGTGAGAGACAAATTTACTACCCTCCCCCACCATGACTTATACCAGTAGCCCTTCATTTACTTTAGATAAATTACCTGTTTATTTTTTTTCCTTTGAATACTTAATGTTACAGAGATTGAGAATTTGACTACTTGGTATCTAGAAAAGTGACATATTATTTACTCTTTTTTCAAGGTATCTATCTTAGATACCAAAAATACACTGGCAAAAATATAATATGATTTATATACGAGGCTATTAAGTTTTACTGTTTGTAATAACAAATACTGCATTATTTTTAATAGCGAAAGACATTAAACAACTCAAATGTGTATCAGTAGAGGACTGGTTAAATAAAAGGAATGAGGAGAATCTCTGTATAGTAGTCCAGAGTGATCTCCAGTACATATTGTTAAATTAAGAAAGCAAACTATGGAGGAGTTTGTATAATAAGATACTTTTTTGTAGGGCCGGGGAGATAATACAAATATATTTCCGTATTTACTTATATTTTCAAAAAGAAACAGTAATTAACTATTTAATCAAAAACTGATAAAAATAGTTACTTATGGGGGAGAGAGAAGGCATGAACAAGCAGGGATGAAAGGGAGACCTCTGAATATCATGTTTTATAATTTTACTTTAATAGCCATGTAATTGTTTTACATAATTAAAACATGAATTAAGGGCTGGCCCCATGGCCAAGTGGTTAAGTTCATATACTCTGCTTCAGCAGCCCAGGGTTTCCCAGTTCGGATCCTGGGCACGGACCTAGCAGCACTCATCAAGCCGTGCTGTGGTGGCATCCCACATAGAAGAACTAGAATGACCTAGAACTAGGATATACAACTATGTACTGGGGCTTTGGGGAGGAAAAAAAAGCAAACGTGAATTAAGTCAAAAAGAAATCAAAGCAGTCCCTAAAAATTGAAAACAAAACACACAAACCTAACCATGTCAAGTTGGAGCTATAATCACAGAGAGAGAAATTACTTCTACTGACTTTTGATTTCTTATGAAAAATTTTAAACATTCCAAAGTAGGCAAAATAGTATAGTAAACCTATCACATAGCTTCAAATTGATAATTGAGAAATTAATCCCTTTATGGCTCATCTTGTTTCATCTGTACCCCCACTCACCTACCCCTTCTTATTTTATATTATTTTGAAAAAAATCCTAGACATCGTATTATTTAATCTGTAAATATGCATTTCTAAAATATGCATCTCTAAAAGATAAAAGCACATTAACTTTATCACTCCTACAAAAAAAATTTAATATCTTAAAATCGTTAAATAACCACTGGTCAGTGTTCAGATTTTTGCCTGAACTAGTGACATTAGAAATGCAATATTTTAAACACAATATAGAAGAAAATTATACAAACTTTAAAAATCAAAGACAGAGACTTCTGCTTTTGACCATGATGATAACTGCCCTCCTGCTGTAAACAACTATAAAACTGTACAAAACATAGGAAACAACCAGTTTGAAATGTTAGACAACATGCAACACAGGACTGAGAAACAAATGAGGTAAGCCATATGATTACCCTGGCTTTCAGCCTGATGGCATTTTCCAGATAATGGCACAAGGAGAAGGAACGCAAGAAGAGCACAAAGTTCTGGTTGATTTGAAGAGAAAGAGATCAGAGTTCAGGGAGACCAGAGTGGCTGTAATTTCTGTCTAGAGAAGGGGGACCTACTCAGAAAAGGTCTACAGAAATCTACATAGATTTGGCTGAATAGTAAACTATGTATGCACATATTGAGACCCCACAAAGCTGGGCAAAGAACATCTAATAAGGAAAGAGCAATTACTGGGAAACTGTAAACTGAAGAATTCCAAGAATTTAAATAAGGCTTGGAGAAGTTCTAACTACACAAAATGGAGAAAGCTCGTGGAACACCTTGGGACATTTAGAAAGAGATTTCAGAAAGCTCGTTCCTTGGTAGTAGAGCTGAACTAAACCTGCCCTAATAATGATTAAAAGAAAAAATTTAGGATCAGATTGAACCACAACTAACTTAACTGCCTGCCAAATCAAAACTCAACATTCTTTAAAGAAGACGACAAAATCTAGACACTCAGAAATGTAGCATACAGAATTTACATCATTTAGTCGAAAATTACAGTACATGCAGCGAAGCAGGAAATGATAGCTGAAGAAGAACCAGAAGAAAAACCTGTCAATAGAAACAGACCTAGAAAGGACAGAGATTATAAAATTGACCAAAAAAGAGTTTTAAAAAAGCAGTTACCAGGGCCAACCTGGTGGCGTAGTGGTTAAATTCACACACTCCTCTTTAGCGGCCTGGGGTTCACCAATTCAGATCCCGGACACAGACCTACATACCGGTTATTAAGCCATGCTGTGGCAGGCATCCCACATGTAAAAAAAGTAGAGGAAGATGGGCATGGATGTTAGCTCGGGGCTAATCTCCCTCAAAAGAAAAAAACAAGTACATATATGCTCAAGAATTTAAAGAAAACTTAAAGATAATATGGAGATTAAGAGTAAAAGGATGGGAAAAGATATACTATTACTAATGACAGGAAACTTTACTGATTTTTTTTATATCAAATGATGTAAACATCAGGAAAAAGGGTAAATGGAAAAGATATTAAATAGTATCCTCTTCTTTTAGTAAATGGTTAAACTAGTAGACAAAAAAACAGTGTAAAGCTATAGAAGTCTTGAAAACACTTTCAGTGAACTTGTCCTATTTGACATTTATGGAATGCTGTACCAAAAAGCACCCCAAAAAGCATTCTTTTTTTTTTTTTTAAGGTATGCTTTTTTTTGGTCCTGAGCTAACATCTGTTGTCACTCTTCCTTTTTTTTTCTTATTTTTCTTCCCAAAACCCCAGTACATAGTTGTATATCCTAGTTAAAAGTCCTTCTGGTTCTTCTGTGTAGGATACTGCCACAGCGTGGCTTGAAGAGCGGTGTGTAGGTCCACACCCAGGATCTGAACCGACAAACCCTGGGCCACCAAAGTGGAGTGCACAAACTTAACCACTACACTACCAGGCCAGCCCCCAAAAAAGCATTCTTTTGCACTTGGAATATTCAATAAGACACACCAAATAATGGTTGTAAAACAAATTTCAATCAATTTAGAAGGCTTGAAATCACGTTGTGTGTGTTCTATAGCCTCAACAAAATTAATGTAGATGTCAGTAATACTTATCTATAAAATTTAAAAATTAAGTATTACACTTCTGAATAACCCATGGGCCAAGGGATAAATTACAAAGAAAATTAGAAAATATGTTTTGTTATGTGATAATGAAAACACAACGTTTGAAACTTGTGGAATCCACCAAAGGCGGTGCTTGGAGCAAACTGTATACCTTTAAATGCTTACATTAGAAAAGAAAGATTGAGAGTCAAGGCTCTAAATCTAGTTTTTAGAAAACTAGAAAAAGAAAAATAAATCCACAATAAGTAAAAGGAAAGAAGAGAAAAAGTAATGGTGGAAATCAGTGAAATAAAAAATAGGCGTAGAGTAGAGAAAATCCGTGAAAGCAGAAGCTGGTTCTTTGAAATAGAATCAGTAAGCTTAGGGGGCCGGCCCAGTGGCATAGTGGTTGGGTTCCCATGCTTCACTTCAGCAGCCTGGGGTTTGCGGATTCAGAACCCTGGGCGAGGACCTACACACCACTCATCAAGCCATGCTGTTGTGGTGTCCCACATACAAAATAGAGGAAGATTGACACAGATGTTGTTAGCTCACTGACAATCTTTCTGAAGCAAAAAGAGAAGATTGACAGCAGCTATTAGCTTAGGGCCAATCTTCCTTAGCAGACAAACAAAAAAAAACCATTAAGCTTGGTCACCTTCTGTCTAGATTAGTCAAGAAAGAAGACATTAATTGCCAGTACCAAGATTGTAAAAAGAAATATCACTATAGACTCTACACGTATTAAAAGGTTAATAAGAGAACATAATGAGCAATTTTATGCCAATAATTTGACAGCTTAGATAAAATGGATGCATTCTTTGAAAGACACAAATTACCAAAACTGACAAGAAGAAATAGAAGATCTGAATAGCCTTATGTCTTTAAAAATTGGATTGATGATTAAAAACCTTACCACCAAAAACTCAAAACCTCTAGGCTTAGATAGCTTCAGTATTGAATTCTATTGAACATTTCAGAAAGAAATGATATTAATCATAAAAAAATCTTTCAAAAAAATGAAGGAGGAGGAAGAGGGAAGACTTTCTAACTCATTTTTTGAGGTCGTCAAAAATCAGACAAGAATTACAAGAAAAGGAAACTACTGGCCAATGTTCCTCATGGACATGTAAACATCCTTAAGAAAATATTGTCAAATTGAATTCACAGTATATGAAGAGTCATAAATCATAATCAATTTGGATTTATCCCAGAAATACAAGGTTGTTTTAACATGCAAAATCAGTATTAAGTTCCAACTTGATAAAAGATCAAAGAAGAAAAATCGTATGATCATTTCAATAGGTCCAACAAAAGTATTTTACAGAATTAAATACCCATTAATGGTAAAATCTCTAAACAAACTAGGAGAAGATAATTTCGTCAACCTGATAAATTTTGTATATGAAAAACCTCCTACTAACATCATATTTAATCATAAAAGACTGAACACTTTCTCCCTAAGGTCAGAAACAAAGCAAGGTCTTGGGTCTACTACATCTATTCAACATGATACTGGAAGTCCATTTAGTACAATAAAGGGATGGGGGATGGCATGCAGATTGGAAAGTAAGAAATAAATGGCATGATATGGTTCAAGTGAGGAAACATGACAAATAGGCAAAGATCAATTTTGTAGCTACCTACCAGCATGGGACAATTTAAAAAATTTTTGAATATAACATGGTAACATCTAAGAACATAAAATACTTAAGGATAAACTTAAAAATATGTGCAAGTCATATATACTAAAACTAGATTTTTAAAAATTAGATCTTAACAGTTCTCATCACAAGAAAAAAACTGGAGCTGTATGTGGTGATGGATGGACTTATTGTGGTGATCATTTTGCAATATATACATATATTCAATCATTTTGTTGTATACCTGAAACTAATATGTCAATTATATCTCAATTTTTGAAGTATTTGCATGTGATAAAAGGACAGTATAATGACAATAACTTGTTAAATAGAGAATGTCAGTAAAGAGATAGAAATTGTAAAATGCAAGCCAAATGGAAATTCTGGAACTGGAAATATAATATCTGAAAAATTCACTAGCAGTCTCAATAGCACATTAAAGATAATAGAACAAAATAAAGAGATGTTGGTCAAAGGATACAAACCTGTAGTTATAAGACAAGTTCCAGGGATCTAATATATAGCATGATGACTATAGTTAACAATGCTGTATTGTATACTTGAAAGTTGCTATGAGAGTAGATTTTAAATGTTTCCACAAAGCGACAGCAAAATGGTAGTTATGTGAGGTGAAGAATATGTTAACTGACTTTATTGTGGTAAACATTTGATGATGTATTTGTTTAACAAATCATCACATTATACACATTAAACTTGCACAGTGTTATATGTCAGTATATCTCAGTAAAGCTGGCAGGGGGAGGATAGCACAACAGATAATCAGTAAACTTAAAGATCTGTAGAAATTATCCAGTCTGAAGAACAGAGAGAATTAAAGAAAAATGGACAGAGCCTCAAGAGACCTGTTGGTCAAGATCAAGAGTACCAACATTCATAAAATGGGAATCCTAGGTGAGAGGAGGGGCAGAAAAAAAAATGTGAGGAATTAGTGGCAGAAAACTTACCAAATTTGATGAAAAATATTATTCTGCAGGTCTAAGAAGTTCAGTGTACCCAAGAAGGATAAAAACAGATATCCACACCCAGACACATTAGAGCCAAACTGTTGAAAACTAAAAACAAGGAGAAAATTTTGAAAGCAGCAAGAGGAAAATAACTCATATACAAGAAATATATGATTAATGGATAACCTAATCATAAACAGTGGAAGCCAGAGCCACGTGACGTGTTCAGTGGACTGAAAGGAAAAAAGAATTCTCTGTCTAGCAAAACTGTCCTTCAAAAATGAAGGCCAAGTTATGACATTGCTATATAAACAAAAACGGAGAGAATTTGTTGCTAGCGAATGTGCCTCATAAGAAATACTAGAGGAAGTCCTTCAGGATGAAAGGAAATAAATACCATACAGTAACTCAAATCCATAGGAATTGGTAACTGAAGAGCATCAGAAGTGGTAAATATGTGGGTGAATCTAAGACTCCGTAACTTTCTCATATCTTCTTTTAACTTCTTTGGAAGATATAAGACTATATAAAGCAATAATTATAACACTGTGTTAGATTTATAACATATATAGAAGTAATACATGAAATATATTTGAACATATGAAAATAAAAGCACAAAGGTGGGAGCAGGGAATGGTGATATATTGGAGCAAAATGCCTGTTTTGTGAGAATTAAGTTGTTATTCTGAAATAGATTGTGGTAAATTAAGATACGTATTGTAATCTGTGAGCAAACTAAGAAAATAACTCAAAAAAAAAGTAAAAAATCAACAGAGGAATTGAAATGGTACACGTAACATAAGAAAACGTTAAAAGAGAAACAGAAAAACCAACCAAAAAAAGCATGAAACAGATAGAAAAAGGATAGCAAAATGGGACACAAAATCCAACCATATCAGTAATTCTATTAAAAGTGGACAGACCAAACACTTCACCCAGAAGACAGAGATTGTCAGTATGGATTAAAAAACACGACCCAACTATGCACTGTCTACAAGAGACATACTTCAGATCCAAAGACAGAAATAGGTTGAAAAGTAAACAGATGGAAAAATGCATACTACGCAAATAGAACACTCCACCCAATGAATACAGAATAAATATTCTTTACAAACAGACTTGGAACATTCTCCAGGATAGAGCATAGATTGGACCACTAAACAAGCCTTAATAAATTTAAGAAGATTAAAGTCATATACAATGTTCTCTGACCAGAACTAGAGAATTAAAACTAGATATTCATAAGAGAACAAAATCTGGGGAAACCCCAAGTATTTGCAAATTAAGCAACACACTTCTGAATAACCCATTAGTTAAAGACAAAAATCACAAGAGAAATTTTAAAAATATTTTCAACTGAAAGAAAATGAAAAGCCATCAAAATTTAGGGGATGCAACTACAGCAGTGATAGAGTTCTGAATTCCTATGTCAGAAAAGAGGAAAGAAAGCTGAAATCAATAACAAACTTCAACATTAGGAAATTAGAAAAAGAAGAGCAAACTAAGCCCAAACCAAGAAGAAGAAGGAAATAACAAAGATTAGATTGGATATCAGTGAAATAGGAAGCAGAAAAACAGTAATAAAATCGATGAAACCAAAAGCTAGTTCTTTGGAAAAAAATCCAAGGGCCGGCCTGGTGATGCAGCGGTTAAGTTCGCACGTTCCGCTTCTCGGTGGCCCAGGGTTCACTGGTTTAGGTCGCGGGTGCAGACCTGGCACCTCTTCGCAAAAGTCATGCTGTGATAGGTGTCCCACGTATAAAGTGGAGGAAGATGGGCATGGATGTTAGCTCAGGGCCAGTCTTCCTCAGCAAAAAGAGGAGGATTGGCAGTAGTTAGCTCAGGGCTAATCTTCCTCAAAAAAAAGAAAAGAGAAAAAAATCCAAAGAATTTGCAAACCTAGACTAAGAACATAAGAGAGAAGACACAAGTTATCAAAAGCAAGAATGAAGGAGAGGACTTCAAAAATATCATGAATAACTTTATGCCAACAAATTAAACCTAGATGAAATGGACAAATTCCTGGGAAGACACAAATTACCAAATTTGACTCAAGAAAATAATAGACAATCTGAACAGATCTATGACAAGTAAATTCAGTGAACAATTCAAAATCATCCCACGAAGAACAGCCCGGGCCCAGATGGCTTCACTGGTGAGTTCCAGCAAATACTTAAAGAAGAAATAATATTGATCTTCAAACTGATTCATGAAAAAAGGAAACACTTCATAACTTACTCTGTGAGGCCAGTATTCTTCCCATAGCAAGCCAAACAAAGACATCACAATAAAAGGAGATCCACTGATCAGTATTCCTCAGGAACACAAATGCAAAAGTACTTAACAAAATTTTAGCAAACTGAATCTAGCAACATATAAAAGGATTTTGGATCATAACCAAGTGGGATTTATCCCAGAAATACAATTGTGATTTAACATCTGAAAATTGATTAATGTAATATCTCATAGTAATTAGTAGAATAAAGCAGGAGTCAGCAAACTTTTTTTATATGGTGCTGAATAAGTAACTATTTAGGCTTCATTGGTCATACAGTCTCTGTCACAACTACTCCGCCCTGGTGGTGTTTTACAAAAGCAGCCATAGACAATACATAAACAAATGAGCATGGCTGTGCTCCAATAAAACTGTTTCTGGGTGCTCACTTCTGAATTTCATATAATTTTCGCATGTTACTAAATAGTATCTTCTTTTGATTTTCTTTAAACCATTTAAAAAGCGTCAAAACCATTCTTGACTTGTGGGCCACATACAACTGGTGAGATTTACTGCCCTCTGGAATGAAGGACAAAACCCACATGGTCATCTCAGTTTGATAGGCAGCCTCTAAAATGGCCCTCAAATAATCCCTGCCTCCTAGTATTCACACCCTTGTGTAATCTTTTCCCCTTGAGCATGGACTGGACCTAGTGACTCATTTCTAACAATAGAATACTGCAGAAGAGATTGGATGTCGCTTTGGAGATTAGGTTACAAAAAGACTGTGGCTTCCGTCGGGGCTCTGGCTCTGGGGGAGGCAAGCTGCCCTGTTGTGAGTAGCTCTGTGGAGAGGCCCATGTGGCAAGGAACTGAGGTCTCCAGCCAACAGCCAGCAAGGACCTGAAACCTACCAAAACCCAAATGAGTGAGCTTGGAATTGGACCTTCTGAGTTCTGCCAACAGCCACCGAAATGAGCTTGGAAGGGAATCTGCCCCCAGTTAACCTTTGAGATGATTGCAACTGTGGCCAATACCTTGATTGCAGCCTTGTGAGAGGTGGAGTCAGAGGCATCTTGCTAAGCTGCCTGTGCCTATATTCCTGACCCCAAAGCTGTGAGATACTAAAGATTTGTTGTTTTAAGTTGCTCAGTTTTGGGGTAATTTGTTATGCAATGATAGATAACTAATACATCATTAGATAAAGAAAAAGTGCATGACAAAATGCAACATCCATTCATGATAAAAATTCTCAGCAAAGTAGGAATAGAAGGGAATTTCCTCAATCTGATCAAAGGCATCTGTGACAAACCTACTGCTCACTTAATGGTGAAAGACTGAGTGCTGTACCCTAACATCAGGAGAAAGACAAGAATGTTAACTCTGGCCATTTCTGTTCAGTGTTCTATTGGAGATTCTAGCCAGTGCAGTAAGTTTGAAAAAATAAAAAGAGCATAGGAAAGAAGTAAAACTGTCTTTAGTTGCAGATAACATAATTCTAAAAGAAGTGCCAGATAGCTACACTGGAAACCAGAAAACATTACTGAGAGAAATTAAAGAAAACATATCAAGAATATATAGGGAACTCTCGCGGTCAATAATAAGGCAACCTAATTAAAAATGTGGTAAACACTTGGATAGACATTTCACCAAGAAAAGAGACGAATGGCTAATATAAGCAGAAGAAAGCATGTTCATTACAGAATTGTAAAAGTCATAATACGATTACACTCTATACCCAATAAGATGACTAAAATCAAAAAGAGAGACACTGCCAAGTGTTAGCAAGAATGTGGAGAAACTGAGACCTTCATTCATTGCTGTTGGGAATGTAAAATGATACAGCCACGTTGGAGAACAGTTTGGCAGTTTGTTAAAAATTCAAACGGGCCGGCCCCGTGGCCGAGTGGTTAAGTTCGCGCACTCTGCTTTGGCGGCCCAGCATTTTGTCAGTTCAAATCCTGGGCACGGATATGGCACCAATGCTGAGGTGGCTTCCCACATGCTAAGGACCCACAACTAAAAATACACAACTGTGTACCGGGGGGCTTTGGGAGACAAAGGAAAAATCAAATCTTAAAAAAAAAAAGTCAAACATAGGGGCCAGCCCCATGGCTGAGTGGTTAAATTTGTGCACGCCACTTTGGAGGCCCAGGGTTTCGTCAGTTTAGATCCTAGCCTCACTCATCAAGCCATGCTGAGACAGCATCCCAAATAGCACAGCAAGAAGGACCTGCAACTAGAATATACAACTATGTACTGGGGGCTTTGGGGAGAAGAAGAAGAAGGAAAATAAAAAGGATTGGAAACAGATGTTAGCTCAGGTGACAATATTAAAAAAAAGTCAAACATAAACTTAGTATAGGACCTAGCAATTCTACTCCTAGGTGTCTACCCAGAAGAACTGGAAACAGTACCACACAAGGTCCTAAGAAACATCAACCAAGTAGAATGTTTGGCTCTTATTTGGATCTTAATTTGAACAAATCAGCTTGACAAAGGCATTTGTGAAACAATTGGGGAAACTTGAACAGAGACTGGATATCAGACACCAAGGACTTAAGTCCTGATCTATTAGAAAAATGTCCTGAAATATTTATAGGTGAAATAATATGGGATTTGCTTTAAAATACTGGAACAATAAAAGGAGCGGAAATAGATGGAATAGTAATAGTAGAATATTGATAAATGTCAAAGCTTAATAATGGTATGTGTGTGTTCTCTGTTATTCACTCTTGTGTATATTTGAAATTTCCCATAAGTTAAAAAAATTAAACCGAGAACCTGACCACTGTGGGAAAGGGCCTTTAAGAAATTCATAAAGGAAAGTAGATAGTAATATTACATAACTTAGCTTGTTGCAGCCCAATACTGGTCCATCCTCTGTATACCTTGCAAAAACGCAATTATCTTGTTACTGCTGTGCAAAAGGTTATCTTGAGCAGAGATTTAAGTGAAAGAGCAGAGGCAGAGCTTTCAGTCTTCATATTTCACCGCTTGCTAGCAGGTACTGGCTAGCTTTCTGGTGTTCCTGGATTTGCAGAGTGCATGCAAATCTCTTAGCATGTCTGTAGTTTGCTTTCAGTAGCTGTTAACATTTCCAGATGAGAATCAAGCACCATCTTTCCCTCATGCAAATTCTCATACATAGCACAGCTCCTTTTTATCCTGTGTGAATGACATCTGCCTCTTATTCAACGTGAAAGGTCCCGGGATTTATAATTGCTTTTATTTGGGGTATGGAAATTTTACAGTTCTTATATACACATACGTGTTTAATGAGAATTGTGTATGATATACTAAGGATGTTTTCTTATTTGTTTATTCATTATTTTCTCCTTTTTCCATTTTTCAGTACATGTACTAGCCTTAGCAAGTTCTGTTCCAAACTCAGGCACCTTGACTTGGCTTCCTGTACATCAATAACAAACATGTCTCTAAAAGCTCTGAGGTAAATTTCTTATAACAAGAATGTCCAATTATCAGAACAAATAATTTTTTTTAATAACTGAAAATTGGAATTGAAGGAAACTATGTGTTAGGGATATATACTGTAGTTCAGAATATGTCTTTTATTTTATCACTTGCCCAAATTACAGGACACATTCAGGGGATTTCTGAACAGTGTAAGTACAGTTTATACATGAATGATTAGATTTTTATGAAGGCTTATCCTGATCCACTCCCCCACCCCCCACAAATGGCACATATTATTATAGCCTAGTGATAAAAGCAGTGCTCTGGAGTCAGGTTATCAATCACATACTTTGAACAAATACAATCCTTGTAAGCTTTTCCTTATCATCTCATAGGATTATTATTATTTGATAGTATTAGACCAACCCATATAAAGTTGCCAGTATTCAACAGTTTTTGTCTTCGTGTGGTTCAACCTAATATATATAAAGTTCTTAGCAGAGTTTCTGCCACGTAGTAAGCACTCAATAAGTTTTAATTGTTTCAATGTTAATGTATTTTTTAAAGTACATTACAGAAGATATATCTTGAGAATGAAATGCCCACTCTCTTTGTAACTTTATTTTTTTGTCTTCCTTTTATAAATGATTGTGGTCCCATGTATTGGTTACATTTAAGAATAGTAAGAATTAAGCTATTAAAAGAAGAAATGTAGATTTAGTTAAGTTGAGTGTAAGTAATCTAAAAGTGTGGCTCCTTCTTAGACTTTCATTGTGAATATTGAGCACATATGTATCTAAGGCTGTTGGCCATGTAGGATAATATAACAACATTTATAGTTTATAAAATATTTTCGTATAAGTGATCTCATTTATTTGAAAACCTTGTGAGGTAGATAGGACAGACACTTTATAGATAAGAAAATCCAAAACATTTTTGAATGCGAGGTACTGTGATTCAGCCGTAGAATATAACTGAATAAGATATTGTTGCTGCCCTTAAGTTGCTCAGAGTCCAGTGGGAGGAAAAAAAAACCCCTAAGCATGTCATCATATTGCAGTGTGACAAGTGCTGTGATTGAAGTGAGTATGTCAGTTTGGGGAGAACATAGATGGGGCTACAGCTAACCTTGGATTAAGAGAAGTTTGGGAAGGTGTCCTAAAGTCACACTATTAATGTTGAAGAATGAACTTGAACCAAGATCCCCTGGCTTTATTTTGTGAAACAATTAAAGCACTGTTTTCCAAAGAATGTTGTAGAGCTCAGGATTCTTCCGTAGTTCAAATGTGAAATCAGAGATCAAAGATGAAGCTAGTATTTGATAGAAGGCAGATAGTGAATACAATATATCCTATATTGAGCCTGTGGAAAAAGTAGTCTACATACTTCCTAGATAAGGGAAATTTATACATCCTTGTAATTTTTTAAGTAAAATTTTAAATGTTTTTGTTATTACTCTAATAAATAATAGATTTATTTGATAGAAAATCTGGGTTTGAATCTAAACTCTTTAGTTACTGTTAACCTGAACAAGTCACTTACTTTACATTTCCTATATAGAGACCTTTTAAATATGTGATAAGTGCAAAAAGGATATATTTTGAAAAGTATAAACCTCCATAAAAATCTAATATATCTGGAAAACAAGATTGTGTTTGTGCTTGTTGGTTAAGGTGGATTTGAGATGGCCCTCCGACTGATACAGTCCCACATGAACACCACAAGCATTGATAAATCTGCTTTTTTTGTTGTTGTTATGGGATTACCTATGTTCTAAATCTACATTAAGTAGATTTATGTATGTGAATATGTATGTTCTTGTAGCATAGCATGGGGCTATACCCATTCCCTGACTAAATAGTCAATAAAATAAGAATTTGGTGCCTTTGGAATTGGATTTAGTCATATGTTTGTTTCATTTTGTTTTTTGCTAAGTGAGGGATGTCCACTGTTGGAGCAACTGAACATTTCGTGGTGTGACCAAGTAACCAAGGATGGCATCCAAGCACTAGTGAGAGGCTGTGGAGGGCTCAAGGCCTTGTTCTTAAAAGGCTGCACACAGGTAATACTCCATGTAGTGTTTATGAATGATAGAGGAACCATAAACTTTGTAGATAGCCCCAAGATGTTAGCTTGAGGGATATGTAGTTGTTACATATTATTGACCAAAGATACATACTTACTAAAAATTTGTTTTCCACAGAGTAAAAAAATATAAGAAGAATTAACATCTGACCAAAGAGAAATTTTTGAGAGGAGGCCAGATGGGGAGACAAAATGATACTGAGCATGCACCATAGTCAAGAAGAGTTTCATGCAGTTTAATCTGAAAAGGAAAACATGCCATGTTGTCACTGCCTGAGATCTTGAACTAGATAGGCAAGGAAGGTAGTCTTGGCAATTTTCACTAGTTGTTTAACCACCAGGAGCTTTTCTTAAATGTGCCAAGTATACAGCAACCTACATTTTACAGTGTTGATGCTTATTTCCAGTCACATTACAAATCCAACATATTTTGTCATTAAAAATTTTACTATCTCAGTGTTTTACAGTGAAAAAGAAAAAGTGACATGGTAGCATCTGGAAGGAAGTGGTCAAGAGTGGGTTTAGAAGTGACTGACAAAGTAGGCCTAGGCTCTTATTACCTTAATTTATTAATGGTTACTAAAACCAGGCCTTGGATTCCATTAAAAATGCCTTCATTCTTTCACCGTAATGGGAGGAGCTCCATTGTTTGAAACAGCTTTGGAAGTATGACTGCCTTAAAACAACAGCTTGAGCTTCTGGTTATTTATGGAATCCTGAAAAATATTGATTGGAATGCATCGTTATAATCAATTACTTGCCATCTGTTCTCTGCACTGTGCGCATGGCACTGATCTACCAGCAGCAGATAAGCTATGGATGCCTTTCTCAGCTCCTGCTCCCGAAAGTTTCTTTTCAAAAGACTTTATAGGGAGTGTAGAAATGTGAAAATTATTTTAGTTTCATAATCCCTTAGCAAAACGCTGTGAGCCATGTTTAATTTATCAGAAGAAAAATTCATAAACGTTAGGCAGTGTTTATCTTTTCCTTGATTTGGTGATAATAGGAATTTGATGTGGTCAGAACTGATGAAAAATACTGATAACCATACTAATCATGTGAATTACACCTTATGTGATCATAGTTCATTGTTTCTGTTTCCTTGTTCCTTTGAAACTTGGTTGGCTGTTTAGAATATATCGATCAATGTGTACACTCTTAAATCTTTTTTCCTTTGAAACAGTGTCAGTAATCATTTTTTCTCTTTCTTTTTAATCTTTCTAGCTAGAAGATGAAGCACTGAAGTACATAGGTGCACACTGTCCTGAACTGGTGACTTTAAACTTGCAGACTTGCTTAGTAAGCCATCCTTCGCACAACTCTTCCGTATTAGTAATTCATTTCAGTAATATTACTGTAAGAGTTTCTGTCATCAAGACGATGGGTTTTTCCATTTCAACCCAGGGGACACAGTAAACGCACAGATGATTCTTTACATACTTGACAATATGCACTCCTGAGGGCTTTGACATACATTAGATAGAGGGTAGCTTATGCAGAATTCCACATAAGCTAACTGCAACTCCACCCCTTTCTTTTTGACTTAAGAAAACTCTACTTTTTAGAAGTAAATTACTCACAAACTTCAGTATTTAAAATATTTTTGGTAAATTAATTGCAATCATACCAATTAAGACCTATTAGTGGACCGTAACTATTGGGAACCACACTGATTTAAACAGATGACAAGCAAAATGTACCGTTTAAATTATTTTCAAGTAGTATTTGTAGTTTACATTTGGCTTGTTTAGACTATCAGCTTTTTTGTGTCTATCCCAAAACTCCTGAATTTTGCTCAGAGAACTTGCTGAAATTATTCAGGGTCTTAGAACATTGACAATACACCTGTAGCTTTTCTGTCTTGCCTTGAAAATTACATATGTGTTACCTTTGAGTGAGAGCCTCTCATGGCAATGAAAAACGTTGATAAGGGTTTTTGCCAAGGCTTCTGCTTATTATACCCTCCCCTTCTTGTTTGATCACCTAAAACCTGAGGGTATCGTAGTTGTTTAGTTTAAAGGTGATACAGAAAGGGCCACATTTTGTGCAGTTTCAGCTACCTGTTCTTCCAGCCCTTAAGGGATGGTGCTGATAATGATCTGTTTAGGAGGCTCCTGAGACTGAGTTAAAGGAATGACATTTCTTTTTAATTCTGATTCCCATAGTTGCTAACTACTAGACTTTGCCTAATTTCATTTGTGAAACCGAAATATTTGGCCTGCGAGAAAGAGCTTGGAGGATTCTTGTAAATGAAACCATCAGTTTACAGTGATAGGAAAAAACTGTTTGGGGCATCTTCAGATTTTATTTATATACGGTCATGCATCACTTAACTGTGCGCATACATTCTGAGAAGCGCGTGGTTGGGCAATTTCGTTGTGCGAACATCATAGAGTGCACTTAGACGAACCTAGATGGTATAGCCTACTACACACCGAGGCTATGTGGTACTAATCTTATGGGACCACTGTTGTGTGCAGTTTGTTGGTGACCGAAATGTTGTTATGCAGTGCTTGACTGTACATATACACATACTCTGTATACATGTTACATATAAACTCATACATACAAATACATATATATCATGCCTACCGTTTGCCATTTTAGTTTTGTTTCCTTTACTCTTCCAGCAGACAGAAATCACAGTTGGTAAGCATAAAGAACCAGTTCTATCATATGTTTATGTTACTGTTTCCCTTCACCCAGATCTTAGGGCATGAGTCATTTCTTCTGTACAGTATGATGAAATGATTCTCAGCATTCATGAGACTTCATGTTCCTGCCCAGAACTATTGAAGTAACCAAAGTACATTCTTGATCCATTTGCTTTTTTTTAAGTAATTTGAAAACATGAAAGTTTAGTAAATTTTACTCTCTTTAAAATTAAAAATATCGGTGATGTGACTTTCCTCATCTTTGTTCCTAGATAATCCCTTATAGACTTTAAAACATTAAGAAGGCAGCACAGCCCTGCAATACTTTCTTAATATTGTGTGACACAAATTCCATTGGCTTGCTAAATATGCGTGTTTATTGATTGCTGCTTCCGCCTTTACATATCAGTTATCCTTGTTTAGTAATAAAAATACATCACATCTCTGTGGCACTTTTTTAGGTACTTCCATATGTGTATATACCTCATTAATTTATCCTCATGACAGATCTTATATTTGCCTTAGTATCCGTTTTTTATTTTGTTTCAGTTGTACAATATTGAGAACGTGCTGATTTAAAAAGTGAATATTTAATGTTTGATTTTTTTTTCACTTGTCCTTACAACCTAAGGATACTGTGTGATTAAACAAAGATGATAGGAGAGATTTATTCTGAGACTTATACAAAATTAATGAACCTAGCTGGACAAATTGAAGTTCTGACCCTATCCAACATGTTAAGATGTTCATATGTGACATCTTTTTTTTTTTTTTACTGTACATCTTTGTGTATTCTTTTTTAATTTTAAAATGATTTAAAATATATAAAATTCTGTGTGGGTTGGACACAACTGTTTTTCTCCATAAATTAGGATATTCTTTATCATATAAAACTAAAATATGGAAATAAATGAGTCTTTTGTTGATAACGAGATTGCAGCTTCATCCACAAGTTGTTTCATTTTTTCAGTAGCTTAATATCATTATCAATTTTGAACTTAAAAATGTGTTTGTACTATTAAAATACTGCTGTTCCTACCTGTTTTCTAGATTTTAAAATCATTTAATTGAATCTACACCATGATGGGCCCCATACTGTTCCCAGTCCCCTTAGGTTAAAAGAATCCCGTATAGCTTCTTCCCTTTACACCACAAATGAGCACAGATTTCTGTCGCAAACTAAATCCAAAGGAAGTGAGGGGAGGAAGAGACAAAAATGTGTTCATTTTCTTTTAGTTCTGCTACCTGATTGATATTAAATCTGCTTTTGTTTCTTTTGGGTGCTTATTTTTGCGGAAGTAACTTTTTTCCTTCTTTTTCTTCTGCTAAGTTGCTAATATCTATGGGATTTTTTACTCTTGTTTTTTAGCAAATCACAGATGAAGGTCTCATTACTATATGCAGAGGGTGCCATAAGTTACAGTCCCTCTGTGCCTCCGGCTGCTCCAACATCACAGATGCCATCCTGAATGCTCTAGGTCAGAACTGCCCGCGACTTAGGTAAACATTTCTTGTTTAGCTCAAAAAAATCAGGGGAAAGAAACAGAGGCCTCCTTCACCCTATTTATTCCTTGGAACCTGGAATGTTTAAGGTAGATACTCCAAGGCCATTACCTTTTTAGATGCCCACTACTTGCTTTGTACCTCATTTGATTACATGTAATAGGCCTGAACCAAGGGGTAATAGTCCTCATTTTCTGTATCTTGCTATCCATACTAGAACAAAATCAACATTTTTTTCCATGACTTGAGAAAAGAAATAAAAGCATTTTCTCTTATTAATGCCTTCATATAATGCCTTTCTGAAGAAAGTTCTCACCCTGTGGCCATGTATATTGTAGTAATGATGCCAGGTACGTAGCAGGGAGTATTTAAAAGAAAAAACAGCCCCGCAAGAGAATCTCCTTCGTGCTGATGGTCTTTTAGAACAAGGCTTATTTCTCTATGGCTTCTCCTCTCTGCCTAAATGTAGGATTGGCTGAATATTTACTAAGATTGCTGGGTTACCACATACATGGTATCAAACCCATATTGATTCTATAAGAATGCACAATACACTATTTTGTAATAAATAAGAATGATCCCCATGTATGTCTTTTGTTTTTTAAAAACAAAACTTTTATTGTACTTATTATGTGTTAGCCATTGTGTTAAGTGATATGCAAATATTAGTTTATTTAATCATCATAACATCATATAAGCCCTGTTATTATCTCCATATGAGAAACCAAAGCACAGAGAAGTCAAGTAACCTGTTCAAGCTCTTACAGCTAGTAAGTGCAGGAGCAAAGATTCACACTCAGGCAGTCTGGCTCTAGAACCCATGAAACCACTTCTGTTACATATAACAATCATTGTAAACCAATAAAACTTGCTTAGGGGCTGGCCCGGTGGCAGAGCAGTTAAGTGCACATGTTCCGCTTCGGCGGCCCGGGGTTTGCCGGTTTGGATCCCAGGTGCAGACATGGCCCCACTTGGCAAGCCATGCTGTGGTAGGCGTCCCACATATAAAGTAGAGTAAGATGGGCACGGATGTTAGCTCAGGGCCAGTCTTCCTCAGCAAAAGGAGGAGGATTGGCAGCAGATGTTATCTCAGGGCTAATCTTCCTCAAAAACAAAAAAACTTACTTAAAAACTTTTTTTTTATAATCACCTGGCCATGGGCCTAACCATAATTATTGAAAGAAAATTTGCCTACAGTATCAAAATTCTTTTACTAGATCATAGACTTCTTGGTCAAAATTAGTAATAACAAGCCTAGAGCAAAGTACTATTCAGGAGCTAAGGAGGTAGCTAAACTCCTCTCTAAAAATATTTCACTTTACCTTTTTCTGTTTTAAAGAGAGCAGTGTTCAGCTCCATCCTCCTTCATGGTTTTTTGTTTGTTTTTTTAAGGAAGATTAGCCCTGGGCTAACATCTGCCACCAATCCTCCTCTTTTTGCTGGGGAAAACTGACCCTGAGCTAACATCCGTGCCCATCTTCCTCTACTTTATATGCAGGACGTCTGCCACAGCATGGCTTGATAAGCAGTGCATAGGTCCTCACCTAGGATTCGAACCGGTACACCCTGGGCTGCCAAAGTGGAACACGTGAACTTAACCTCTGCACCACCAGCCCGGTCCCCTTCATGGTTTATTTTATTGTTAGAATAGAAAGGCTTTCAAATGTGATACTCAGAAGTTGGGTTTCGGGGCTGGCCCTGTGGCTCAGTGGTTAAGTTCTCGTGCTCCGCTTTGGCAGCCCAGGGTTTCACCCGATCGGATCTTTGGTGCAGACATGGCACCGCTCATCAAGCCACGCTGAGGCGGTGCCCCACATAGCACAAGCAGAAGCACTCACAACTAGAATATACAACTATGTACTGGGGGACTTTGGAAGAAGGAAAAAAAAAAAGATTGGCAACAGTTGTTAGCTCAGGTTCCAATCTGAAAAAAACGCAAAAAAACAGAAAAGTTGGGTTTCAGTCAGATCATGATTTCCCATTAGATAGAGCAATTATTTCTAATTGATTGTCAATTGATAATTACTTCTTATACTTTAGCTTTATTTTTTTCAACTTCTGTAGTAAGTGATTTTTAAGCAAACATAAATGTTCTTTGGTACTGCCATGCGGATGCCACCAAGCTTTTCACAGAAAAGAGCTACTTTTGATTCCCTGGTCTTGTGGTTATTTAGGTTGGTGTTTAGCAGTTCCTGAATAGGAGAGTGGCTGCCAGCTCAGCTCCCCTCTCAACTGGGCCTCCCTGGGAGTCTGTGGGAGGAAGCAGAAAGCTTACAAGTATTTTTTCATGCATATGGATTTCATATTTGGGACAGGCCTGTAATTAACCAGTCCCTTCATAGCGTTTTTAAAAGCTATTTAAATCCAAGTGAACCTACATGTAAAATAGGGAAAGAGAATAATTTTATTTTCAGATTAACTGAATCAGACAGATTAACTGAAACAGAGTATTTATCTCCATTTCCTTTGTTTTCTAGGAGCAGGCTGCCCTCTGGGGGTAAGCAGTATGCAATCAAGAAGGCTTTTAAATGCATTTCTCATGCGTTTTGGCATTAACTACAAGCTTCTATTATTATATTCTTCTGATTACATCACCCTAAAATGTGGTATTTTCAGGACCCCCTTATGACGACTCCATGAAAATGAATGGCAAGATCTGTATACAGACTTGCTTAGCTGTTAATGTCACTCTATATTATATAGTCCTTAGGGAATAAGAGGTTGTTTTCTTAAATTCATGCTGTTTTAATAAACCCAGTTTTCAGGGACCAAGGGCTTGACTTTCGCTTTGTCTTTTTACAGAATATTAGAAGTGGCAAGGTGTTCTCAATTAACAGATGTGGGCTTTACCACTCTGGCCAGGGTAAGTATTTTCTCCGGGTTCTGTAGGTTTTGTTGGGGATTTTTTAGGTCAGAAGAGTGAGCAATGAGGGAAATGTGGAATGGCAGCAGAGTCGAGGGTGTGGGATGTAGGGGAACTTCTCTGTGCTGGTGTTCTGAGCGTTGTTATGCTACAGCTCCAGGCCTATAGAATACAAACTGCTCTGGAAACGCAGGCATGCGTTGTAGAACATGATGCTCCTTCGTAAGACTTGATTTCCCACATTTGCATAAGATGATAAACTAAACAGGGACTTCTAGCGCTTTGTGAAAGAAACTTACTTGGTTATTTGGTATGTTACTGGTGGATGAGAGTAATTTTGAAATAAACATGTAAGTCTGTTTAAATGGAGAAGTTTTCAGAGATTTTCTGTATTCACCAGAAGATTTTAATTCTCAGAGTGGTTTATAAATCACTGTATAATAGTAGTATTTAAAATTATACTGTCTTTGACCAGTGTGATGGAGCATGGTTGAGGACATTTGCTTTCAGGCAGATGGATGGAATCCTAATTGAGTTGGGGGTGGCACATGGCATAATTAAATGAGGATATAAAGCTTACCTTCCACCCTTCCAAAGAAATCATTTTCATTAAATTATTTATGGTTGAAAGGATCTCTGTATCAGTGCAGTGTTAGTGTTCAGCATATTTATTCCCTTGGACTTCTAGGATGTTACATACTTTAAATGTGGAATAATTGAGAAATTTTTCTGTGATCAAGGCCTTTTAGAATGTGTAATTAATGGAATAAGACAAGTGACATTAGAATGACACCAACTCTGAAACTTTTAAGATTTCATCAGTATATTTAATACTACTACTGTGTTTTCTGACCTTAAAATTTTTCCCATGTTTTAACTGTACTATAATGTTTGGTTTTGTATTCTGTAGAATTGCCATGAGCTTGAAAAGATGGACCTGGAAGAGTGTGTTCAGGTAAGCTTAGGGATTTTTACTCAGAAATACAGTATGATAGAAACTTAGATAAAATGTGCACATCAGACCGTTCCCTACCCTAGTGTAGTGTAGTACCTGGCAGCACTGCTGACTCTCCGTTTGCTGAGGTGTTGTCCAGGCATACCAGGCAAAGGTGCTCGTGACATATGTGTTAAAGAACTAGAAAAATAGAATCAATAAGGTTGCCATTGAAAAGAAAGAAGACCAAAGCATTTAAGCCATAAAGATGCTATGACGTTTTCTTAGACCTACAGGGTTATGATACTAGTAAATAATTAAAGTCTCATCACACTGATATATAGCACTGCCCTTTTTTAACTTAGCTGGATCCTGGACTCCTTACATCATCAGCCCTGGAGACCCAACTCTCTATACCATATACCTCCTTATCAGCAATTTCTTTTACTACCAATTTTAAGAGCTTTGAGATTATTAGTTGACTGGGGAGAAACTTTGAAGGGAGACTCTTTTTTTTTTTTTTGAGGAAGATTAGCCCTGAGCTAACTACTGCCAATCCTCCTCTTTTTGCTGAGGAAGACTGGCCCTGAGCTGACATCCTTGCCCATCTTCCTCTGCTTTATATGTGGGATGCCTACCACAGCATGGCTTGTGCCAAGCGATGCCATGTCCACACCCAAGATCTGAACCGGCAAACCCCGGGCAGCCAAAAAGCGGAACGTGCAAACTTAACCGCTGTGCCACTGGGCTGGCCCCCTGAAGAGAGACTCTTAAAAAGAAGATGGAGTAATGAATTTTTTTAATGGTAAAAATAAAGAAGAGAAGATACTGTAGTAACTATAGAGGTTAATTTTTTCTGAATTTGTTATCTGGACACTACTTAGCAACTATTCTTCCCCCCCCCCCCCTTAGTTGTACTTACTTTTGAGCTTTATTTTTGTTTATTTATTTTTTGAGGAAGATTGGCCCGGAGCTGACATCTGTTGCCAATCTTCCTCATTTTTTTTTTCTCCCCAAAGCCCCAGCACATAGTTGTATATTCTAGTTGTAAGTCATTCTCGTTCTTCTATGTGGGATGCCACCACAGCGTGGCCCAACGAGCAATGTGTACCTCTGCGCCCAGGATACAAACGAGCGAACCCCAGGCTGCCTAAGTGGAGTGCGCTAACTTAACCGCTTGGCCATGGGGCTGGCCTCTATTAGTTCTTACTAAACTAAAACTTGTTCACATCCATCTATCTCTTGCACATGCCTGAGTGTCCTGTGTGTCCCTTCCAGTGTTAGTCCTCCTGAGGGATGTGCACACATCTGCCTACCCCAACTCCCCACCTTCTGCCGTTTTGTAGTCCCTGTGAAGCTATGTATATTATAATCATCATCATCATCTCAGGGTTGAAGAACTGGAAAAGAGACACTGATTGACTTTCCATCCTAAGATAACTATAAAAGGCTGCTCTTCCTTCCTGAATGTTCATAGTTAACCCAGATTTCAGCAGCCCCCTTCTGCCACCCTTGGGAAAAAACTGATAGACCGGTTATCAATCCTGTGTTGTGGCATGGCTTATAAAATAGAGGCCAAATATCTAAAAATATGAGGGTGTTCCTACAGTTATTTTTTTCATGGAGCAGTGTCTTCTGATTCTTTTCTGTGATGGTTCTAAGCAGGAAGAACAAAGTCTAGTGGTAAGAAGTTACAAGAAAACAAAACAGAATTTTCAGCAGACTTATTCAATGATGAAGACTAGGGATGACTAGATGTGTTCAAGCCTAGTCTGGATAGGTTCTCAAAGAACAGGTTCAGATAGCCGATGGGATTTCAACGTTAAGATTCTGTTTTTTGATGATTGATACCAGGCTATCAGGCTAGAATATGTGTAGTCAGGAATGAGGTACAGTCCATGAGGTTTTTTTTGAATTATGCCTAAAATAAACTTACATGTTTCTTTCAGATAACAGATAGCACATTAATCCAACTTTCTATACACTGTCCTCGACTTCAAGTATTGGTGAGTTTGACTTTGAAAGTTTTATGTGTTTATTAGATTTAATCAAAACCAGGCTCTTACTTTCCTCTTAGTGTCTGGCTACCATTTTGGGAAAGCATATGTCTCCAAATTGCCAACTTAGAGAAGACCAAGGGAAGACCTGAGTGAAGGAGAAAACTGAGATAGGAATGGAAAACTGACTTGGAGACTATGAGTTCTCCCTCCTACATGAATGAATGATACTTAAATTTCCAGAGATCCAAGGGACAAGAAGGCCAAAATACAATTTGCTTCACCTTGGGACCAAATGTTCCCATAAAACAGAACCAATCAAGGCTTTACTATGGGGAGTTCTCTGCTACTTTCCAATAACACTGTGGGAAAGCATTCTGGTTGACTACAGTCATGCATTGTTTAACAATGGGGATACATTCTGAGAAATGCATCATTAGACAATTTCATCATTGTGCAGACATCATAGAGTGCACTTACACAAACCTAGATGGTCTAGCCTGCTACACACCTAGGCTATATGGTACTAATCTTATGGGACTACCATTGTATATGCAGTCCATCATTGACTGAAAAGTCATTATGTGGTACATGACTGTATTCTGTATCTAGGCTCATTTTTGGTGTGTTTGGTGGCACTACCAAAAATTACAGTACTATCCAAAATTAGATCAAGCGTTCTGTGTTTCACATGGAGGAACCAGGGATTTAAGGAAAATTGATAAAGTGAAGAGATTTATGTGAAGAGATCACCACACCTGACAGCTGTAAGAATCATTTTCAGATAATTAACTGTTTGGGCATGCTCCTGTACCAGGTATTCACTATTTAGTCCAAATTCCAAAAATTTTGTGCAGGAAAAGCTTGAGCTCCACTTGCCGCTATAGAGAAGAAAATGTTAATTTGTGTGTGGCAGGGATATTTGTTTATGAACTGTTTCACAGTCATTACATGAATTCACAAAATATGTTTAGAATCACACGCAGAAATGTTAGTCATTTATTGTCAGAAACCCAGCGACTAATACTGCTTTCTTCATTTCACCACATGGATCTAGTGATGGCTCCATAGACATCAAAATCAAACCAGAAAGGTCTCCTTTCTGATTGTACACAGGCCTCTGACTCGAAGAATGCCGTAAGATATTTCAGTGTCCTTCTTTGCTCTGTTTGGCTGCAGAGTCTGTCTCACTGTGAGCTGATCACAGACGATGGGATTCGTCACCTGGGGAACGGGGCCTGCGCCCACGACCAGCTGGAGGTGATTGAACTGGACAACTGCCCCCTCATCACAGATGCGTCCCTGGAGCACTTGAAGAGCTGTCACAGCCTTGAACGGATAGAACTCTATGACTGCCAGCAGATCACACGGGCTGGGATCAAGAGACTCAGGGTAAAGATGGCTACGTCACTCTCCAGCTCTTGTGTTCTCAGCACCCTTTCCTTCTTTGTTTTTTGGGATTTTTTTTACTCCATTTCTTATTTCTTTCTTTTTTTTTTTTAGATTTAGATTCCTGATTTTTATATTTACTTGGACATTTAGCAAAGAGAAAAAAAAATGGAGATCAAACCGAAGGGTGGATAGTTTTTACCTGTTGTTCCAGATGGAAATTTAGTAGGAAAATACCCATGGAAGGGAAGAAAAGTAGGTCTCCTCCCAGCAAATTCTCTCCAGTAATGTCCAGGGCCTAATAACATGCCCAGAGTCAAAAAAAAAAAAAAAACAACATGCCAGGTTTTGGTTCAAAAGGAATAACAAAGAAAATATTTAGTCAAATGGGATTTAAGAATTTTTTCTTTTTAGATTGACACCTGAGCTAACAACTGTTGCCAGTCTTCTTTTTTTTTTTTCCTGCTTTTTCTCCCCAAATCTCCCCAGTGCATAGTTGTATATTTTAGTTGTGGGTCCTTCTAGTTGTGGCCTGTGGGATGGCACTTCAGCATGGCCTGATGAGCGATGCCATGTCCTCGCCCAGGATCTGAACCAGCGAAACACTGGGCCACCAAAGCAGAGCACACAAAGTTAACCACTCGGCCACAGGGCCGCCCCAGATTTAGGAATTTAATTTGTATTTCCTTTCACATCAAACCTCTTTCCTGGGGTTCTTATTTTTCAAGACAACAAATGGATCGAGTAGTTTTTTACCCTTTTTTTGCCCCATCCTCCATAATAGAGAGACCCATGCATAGCCAAATGGATGGAAGACAGGTTGCCAGCAAGGAGGTTATAAACAGCTGGATGAATCTATATGTTAGATTATTTAGCTCAACAGACGTTTATTGGAACATCTGCTTCACACATGCTGTGGGAAAGGCACTGTGCTTTAGTTAGGCCCTTACAACCAACCTCTGAAAAATCGATGTTGGCCATATGGCATCTGAGCACATAAAGGAGCACCACGCCTCTTCCTGAGTTCCACTTGGCCTCAGTTCCTCCTCTCCCTTCACACCTAGAGGACTGAGATAGTAACTGCAGTGGAGAAGCCTTGTGGCCGTATTTCTTCTACAACAGAAGGGAAGGAGAGCCACGGGAGAACCGGAGCCTCTTCCCTGGCCCACATATACTAGGGTTCCTGCCTGGCTGTCAGGAATCTCCTCCCTCCCTGAATCCTCGAGAGTCTTTTTCTGTTCTTCCAGTCACTTAGTGCTTTTCCACTTCAATTTACCTATTTATGTGCATATCTAGACTATAAGTTCCCTAAGAGCAGGATCTCCATCTTGACCATCTTTGTACCCCTCTTATGTAACTACCACAGTGCCTTGAACATAGTAGGAATTCAGAAACTATTTATGTAGTAAAAACCAGAAGTATGTTGTTAAAAGAGGATAATGAGGTTTTTTGAAATATCTGAAGAAACATTGTCCACAATGATTGGAAAAAAATATTATTTTGGGCTTATATAGTTTCTTCCGACTCAGAATGCCTTTGGGACAAGTTAAGAGAGTATAGTATGATGTTTTCCCCCCCAGTTTTATTATTATGGAAGCACATGCCAAAGTTATAATGAGCTGATTTGGTCATTTAGAATAACCTGGGATGGTGCAAAGTAGAACCCAGGCCTCTCAACATCCTGACTGGTGCTCAGCCTCTTCCCTGCATTCATGTCCGCTCAGCCCATCAGTGTTTTTTCTGAAAAGCAACATTGCTCTTTCTGTTTAAGCCCTCTTTCTTAGTAATGTTTCTGTCTTGTTTCAGACCCATTTACCCAATATTAAAGTCCACGCCTACTTCGCACCTGTCACTCCACCCCCATCAGTAGGGGGCAGCAGACAGCGATTCTGCAGATGCTGCATCATCCTATGACAATGGAGGTGGTCAACCTTGGTGAACTGAGTATTTAATGACACTTCTAGAGTTACCGTGGAGTCTCCAGTGGAAGCGACCCCAGTGTTCTGGGCAAGGGTTACAAAGTGAGGGCAGTGTCTAGATTCCCAGAGCCACACATGCATACACATACCCACCCTCACTCCCACCCACTCTAGCTCTGTGACCAGGGGACTGAAGTTTGTGCTGGCTTTATCAAGTGGATTGGTAAAACTTAACCATTCCTGTTGGACGTGCCCAGAAGAAAACCATAGGCACGGTAGAGGGAAGGAGGTATTCCAGCAAACCCAGTGTTACTGCTACTGCAGTTTCTTTGTTTTCTTAGGGGGTTTCTTTGGTGATTTTGGAATAGCAGCTGCAGTCCTCCGGAGTCAAGGAATGCATAAAAAAATATATATGTTGTAGCCAGGGACCAGGAAGAAAATTTCTTTGCATCCTATAAATGGTAGCCATCCACTGTGAGATGACTACAGAGCTTCTGTGCTTCCTTATTCCCATGCCAACATGCTGAGCATGCTCACAAAGAAGGCTTGTCCATTCCTCCTCTTGTGTTTTAGTGTTTGGCCCAGAAGTTTCCTAAATGGTTGCATTGAAATCACTGTGGGCCAAATGTGATTACTTATTCACGCAAATTGTCACTCTCTGTAGTACACTTGTGCACCTGTCTTTCATTCTCTGTTGCTCCCTCCTGCACTCTTGCTCAGTCTGTCACCTGTTGATAGTCTGCTTACTCACACTCAATTGTTACTCATTTGCTGCTGTTGTGTTTACAGTTTGCATTTTTGATGATTAGTTGGGGTTACCAAACATTTTTAAAAGAGACATTATCTATAAATATTTTTTTAATCCTAAAAATTTTGCCATTAGGGGACCCTGCCTGAATCTTTGCCAGTCTGAAGGGAAACTATAACAAAAGCAAGAAAAGTTATGAGAAGAAATTGAGCTAAAACTATTTTGATGAAAACAAATTGCCTTTTGGTTTCTGTTATATCTTGTGATATTTGATAATACGCATGATATGCCCAGTATTGCCCCTGCACATTTTCCTTCCATCAAACGCCACTAACTTAATAAGGAGAGAGAAGTGCATTGTTAGTAAAGGGTAGAATGGCAGATCCCAAAACTGAGTCTGAAAGCCCTTACCACTCAAGCTCAGACATGTTGTGTGTTCACTGAAATCTATGTGTGATCAGCGGCACCTCTGATCTGTGTTTGTGAGGTTGTTTTGCATTAGCACAAGTGCTGCTAGAGGAGCTGTGCAGTCTAGCTAGTTGGTTGTGGTCCCCCCTCCCCTTCAGCCTATCATGGAAACAAGAATGACCCTATAACAGCTAGTCAGCTGTATGTTAGTGTTGATAGCATCATATCTAATGTTGGAGCCTCAAAGGACCAGAACCTTTTTAGAACCTGTAAACCATATTTCTTGTGCTCCAGACTTCCCCGTGAATGAAATACAAGGGTAACCAGGTGAAGGCATTGGGGCAGCAGAAAGACAACATTGAGAGGAAGTAGGGGATTCAGTGTCTCGGCCCAGCCTGGTCACCAGAGCTGAGGGCAGGGCATTCAGTGCTCATGACTCAAAGGGTTGAAGAAGCAGCTTCCCTCTCCCCCTAAACAGTTATGGAGGATGAGGGAAATAAAATGAGTTTCTAAAGTACAAGAAGTAGATTTCTAAACCACAAGGTTAGAAACCTTGTGTGATTTTTCATAGGATGACTTTTTTTTGATCTTTTAGGATGTTATTGTGCAGTCCACCATGATCTTAGATCATCCTCTGCATGATCCAGGCTGTTAAAAGGCTTGTTTTAATGCTGCAGGTGCTGGTTCTACCAGCATATGTAAGAATAAAGTGTGATTTATTTCTCCACAAGCAATCAGATGAAAGGGTCCTAGAAATCTGTACTTCCCACCGTTATTTAGCATGTTAAATTTATCTTAAATTCTATTTTATTATTAGGCCCTTTCAAAAGCTCCAATTACTTGTATTTTTTATTCCTCTTGCCCCTTATCCTCTTTGCCAATTAACCATATAAGGAATATACTTTTTAAAAGTGAAATTCACACTCCTGGCTATATCCTACATATATGAACGTAGACAGATGCACACGGACTTCCAGATATGGTTAATAATATTCAGATGCCCACATCACTCATTCAAACAAAACTAAAGAGAAATATTTAGGAGCCATCTGCTCTAATGTTTAAGTTATTTTTTATAGTGCCTGAACAAATTGACCGTAAAACCCTGATTGATTAGTGTGTGTAGATTTGAATTGCCCAATAGTTGAGGCTATTAAGGTGTTTCTTTACTTAAAAATATATATGTTTAAAAGTCCCTATTCACTAGTACATGAATGTCTCAGAAATGCTGTTCCTCTACCCAAAGAGTGTACCCACATGCAAGTCCACGTGGACTTGCCCAGGCAATGTCTGCCTCTGGGCCAAGAACAGAGTCAAGTGAGAAAATAAAGGCCCTAGAGTACGCAGCACTGGCTTGTGTGTGGTCAGGCAGGAGCCTTGTTCCTTTCTCAAGAAAACCGCAGGCCCATCAAGCTTGGAAGGAAATAAATTTTTATGCCAATCTGCAACCTATGCCAGGTGATGAAATGTACAAGGACTTTGAGAACGCAGAACATGGTAAGTTTTGGTCAGGTGAAAAGGGTCCTGATATCCGAACATAATGCTTCCTGTCTCAACATCAGGGACGTTTTTGAAAATGCAATAAGGCTTCACAGGTGTAAAAACTCTGCTTAGGAAAAGCTTAGGTCTATTTATCTGGCTCCAGAGCCCCTCCACAATATGCCTCCTGTAATGAAAAAATACGGTTAACAGAGAGAAGAGATTTGGGATAAGTAAGAAGATACCCTCAAAGCTATTGCCAAAAGCCTGCAGATAGCCAGGAGGAATTATTGTCTTGTCTCTGGAGAAAGTTACTAAACATCCAGATCGTCTCTTTTCTAAGCAGCCTTTTCCCCTTAGATTTTCCAGCATCGTTTGTTTGCTACATCAGTATCTTTTATATCCTCTTCGTCAGACCCATCAAAGTGATTCCAGCTTTTTTTTTTTTTTTTTTGCATTGACTTCTCCCACTTCCTTCCTGCACCCATCTATGCCCTCTCCTTAAAGCCTCCATCTCTCTCCCAATGATGCTGCTGATTTATTCTCAAATGTCTCTATGTAGCTTCCTCTTGGGGCCCTTGACCTGATCTAGGCAAACTATCCCAGACGGCCTTAAATTGAGTAACTGTCCTGTGGCTCAGGCCATTTTTCCCTGAGTGGTCGTTGACGTTTCCTTACTGAATTTGAAGTCAAACTGTTAGATAGGAGGAGTGAGGGGATCTGGTGGCATCCTTTTTTCCAATATTTGGAACATGAAAGCACTTTGTGCTTTGTGTAAAAAATGTTCGCTTCTCCCATTCTCCTCTTTAGTGGATGTAAAAATATTTGTTAAATTGTTTTTTGTGAATTTCCACATCCATTAAGTTGATTTAGCAGATATGTAAGAAATTTTACATATTCCTTATATCACACATTAGGAGGGAAACCTGATAAATATTTTCATGATGCTTTATTTTGGGCTTTCCAAACTGTTTGCAGACTTTGATACAGCTATAACACTACAGCAGTCAGGTTCTTTTATTTCTTCTAATTGCCTTGTAAAATGCATTGTTACTGGTTTGATAGCCCACTAATGCCATCGAGGGCTAAACAAAGTACACGATGGAAACTCTCTTGGTTTGAAGTTGTTAGGAAATGTGAGAGTGTCCCTAGAAAGAAGAGGGTGGTTTTCTCCCTGCCTGTGGGCTGCATAACCTTAGGTGGTGTTTGGAGAGGAGGAATGCTTGCAAATCATGGTTGACCCTTGGCCATTTAATACTTACTGTACCAAAAGTCACAGACTGCTCATGACAGTTGTCACCAGTGAGAGAGGAGGAGTTTAAAGGAAATTGGTCTGTTCTGCCTTTTCCCTCCTTGTATGCATGATTTAAGGTTAGATTTCTGTCCCCATTGTGCATCCTGGATGACAGACTCTTTCAGTGGTATGCTTTGAGCTTCCGGAACATTTTATAAAAAGATTGCCTTCTCTGTCTGCCTACAGTTGTAGGATCTTTAACCACGTCAAGCCCAGGCAATGTGAATCAGCTGAGTCTTGTTTGAGACGAGGAGTAGGATGTTTAGTTGGAGGTCTTGAGGCAGAACCCTCCCCCTTATAATGATCTTGGTCCAGAGAACTCTAAAGCAGTAGGAGGGTGAGGGGAAATATGGAGTCTCAGCCTCTCCTCACCTTTATTTCTATCATAAATTTTAAATGTAAGATTGGAAGATACAGAAAGCTTTTTAAGACCGTGTCAATAGGGTATAATTAACCCAGGTAATTTGGAAATAAAATTTGGCTGTATTTGCTGTATCCAGACGCCCTAACTTATCATCTTGTTCTCCAGCAAAGAACATGCTGCTCTAACCTTGTCCTCTTACTTGGGACAAACTTTCCACCTGCCAGAAACTACCATTTGAGGCAAGTGAGTTTTCTGCACGAAGGGCTTTTGCAGCTCCCGCTCCTCCCCCAAGGCAAGTCTACCTATTTTGTCCATTTTTATTCTTAGGAACATTAGTTCTGCGTCTCTGAAGCCTTTGATCCTTAGGAAAGTCAGTAAGAACCTCTCAGCTGAGTCTGAGTGAATCTTTGGAGCCCACGAAAGCTACACTTAATTTTCAGCAGAGAAAAATTTGTTGGACAAGCTCACATGTGGAATGTTAAGAGAAATTCCATAATGCACTTCTTCCATCTCTGCCTCGTGTGTTTTTTGAGTAAACCCTTCGTAGAATTTGGTTCACAGGTGTTGAGTCTCAGGCTTCCTCAGCCAGCGTGGTTTGTTTTAGGAAAAAGAACCATGAGCACCCAAAACTGTATCAATTGGCCCTTTCTATTTTCTGTGTTTTTCAGTGTCTTGTTTTAAAGAATTGAGGTGGGGAAATGGTAGATGAGATTCAAAATGAAGGAGAGAATCAGTTCTGGAACTGGGGTACTTTGCTTCAGGTACAAGCATCTGTGCTGAATTCTCTAGAAACACCTGCCTCACGGGTGGGTCGATTCACTTTCCTCTCCTTCTCATGAACTCCATGCCCTTTTTACTGGCAAGGAGGGCTTCTACTTTCCAGACACCTAACCAGAGTCATGAGGTGGAGATTGGCACAACCGAAAGAACCACCATTGCTTCCCAGCTGCTGCTGGGCCTGGTTTTCACTGAGGCCAGAGCAGGTAGGCAGTAAATGAGAATCCCCACCCCAAGAAGAGATGGGAGAAGAGAGGTGTCCAGACACATACCTTTTCTCTTCTGCCATACCCCAAGAACCCAGGGAAATCTTTGAAGTGATGTCTTTTTTTATTAAAGTCCAAGAAGGAAAGTTGGCCCCACTAAGTTTCGCTTGTCATTGCCTCTTACTACTTATTATTCAAATCTATACCACACTGCTGCTCACACATGTATGTGTTTCTTACCTTAGCCTAACCCTTCTCAGCCCCTCAAGTCATTATTCTCGTTTGTTTTTCTTTTTTTATGGCACTAGTGAATGAGAACCTAAAGTCTTAGAAAATTGTAACTTGAAAAGGAGTCTCTAAGTGGCATGGTTTGATTAATTACCTTTTACCCCCTGAAGACATGAATGATTTTCTTTCCTAGTGCTATATAATAGATCTGTAATAAGTGAAACCTTTGCTGCTACTTTCCTGGGTTTACATTGGTTTTTTTCTTCCCTTAAGAATAATTTATCCGTGCTTCTCTGATGACTAATTTCTCATAAGTGCAGGAAGAGGTGAGCCTGAGATTTCTTCTCTTCCCTCCTCACTCTAGCCATAAATTACACGTTAACCTGTAATGTGTACAAGCTCCGTGCGGGGGCACTCATCAAAGCTCCATGTGTCTTTTTCTCACTGTGCTGCCGCTCTCAGAGCTGGCCGCTGAGGATCTGTCACTGCCCAGTCCGAAGGGGTACTGTACCGGGAGAAAGGCCTTCTTAATTTTGCCTGTCTCCATTCCTGTTGTGTGACTTCTTCACATGCCTCCCACTCTGGCTGCCTCCTTTTTACTCCTGGGAGTTGTTTCCAAGTAACCTGCCTCGCATTTCCCAACTGCTCTCCTCACCTTTGCCCACCTTCCAGTGCCCCTGAGGGCACAGACCTGAGAAAGTGGTCTGTGCAGAGCTCAGAGAACTGTGAGGACTACTCCTGCCTGTTAGACTCTGCCTGGGGACAGAGATGGATGGGTGAAGGGTGCTCTGAGAGAAATTTTTATCTTCAAACCAGGCTGTTTCATCCCTGCACCACCCACACCACTCCCCTTAGAGGGTAAAATGCAGAGGATGGTTGACTGGCAGAGTCTGACCCCACACACTGCCGTCTGGCCTAAGCCTTCCCCAGCTACTCGGCTCACCCTGCGGTGCTTCAGTGTGGGAGCTGCTGCTTGCTTGTTTCTCCACCAGGCCTGCCCCGGTGCTTAGCCAGTCCCTGGGGCCAACACAGTTCCCTATATGGTGACTTAACACCAGGTTCCATTAGCTGTCCAGCTGACTGTTTTTCCACCCAACTCTTTTGGCGCTTGAGGATGGGGGGGAGGGAGGGTTATTTAAAAATAAATAAAATCCAAGGTGGCAGTAGAGGATTCCTTTTGCTTTAAAATCTTTGGACTAAAAAAGAAATGTTTTTTATATATAAATATATAAAGTAAATTGATATGTAACTATTATTGTTTCCTGTATGTTCTAATTTTGTTTTATGATGTAATTAAAGGAAATAAGCTGTGAAGACTTTCCTTCTTGCCGCGGAAATAGCCTGACTTGGAGCTGTGATTCTTAACTTCTTTGACCCCTAAAACTACAAAGGCTCCTGAGGCTGAATGAAGGGGCTTCTTTTTGGCATCCTTATTTTTTTTAATAGCCTTTAATTAATAATTAATTTATTTAATAGCGTCTATTTAATACCTTTTTAATAGCTTTTATTTAATACTCCGAACTCCACTTGTCTATAAAAAAAAAAAAGGGAAAACAAATCAGTTTCTGAACACCTTTGTCTTAATTAACTTGATAGTGGCAGTTCAACCTGAGTCCCTTCTCTGTGCAAAGCATTGCCCTTCCCTGGACTAGGAGGGAGTGGGGATGGAGTGGCGTGACGTCGGATTGCCTGACTTCCACCTGCCCATATGACCTCGGCCAGTCAGCCTTTCCATCTCAGTTCTTCATGGGTGAAGTGGGGATAACAGTACCTACTTCAGAGTTGTGAAGATTAAAAGAGATGATAATGCACATGGTAAACACTCATGTTACCTGCTTTTATTCCCTTCCTTTCAACAAATATTTCAGTATGTAGTCTGTGCTAGAAGCTCCTAGATTGAGAGATACATAAAGGTTAATGGAACAGAGCCCTTATCCTTTTGGTGGAGATGAGCCGTGGAGTCAAATCACTGTCCTAAATTGAAATCTCAGGGTGTCTCCCCTGCCATGAGACATGCTGCAGAGCCCTGTGGAATGGTAGGTCCCACCTGAAATCCACTCATCCTGCATGAAATCAAGGCCTGGTCTGGACTGGTCATCTGGTGCCTACATGGTCCCAGTGCAAGCAGCTGCCTGCTCAGTTGTCCTTACTGAGTCAGTAGTGGACGTGAGGGAGGCATGTTCTAGGTCTTTGAACTTCAAAGGATAAGCAAACTTGCCTTTCCCCCATCCACGGTTAACCAGTTCATCCAAGCGTTTAGAGCCTTCCTCCTTCCTACACCCCCTAGCCAGAGGCCACCTGGTTTTAAGACTCACTAAAGATGATCAGTAAATGATAACTGAGGTAAATAATCAATAGGAATTAAGCAGATTTTTTTTTTTTTTTTTTTTGCTGAGGACGATTCGCCTGAGCTAACATCAGTTGCCAGTCTTCCTCTTTTTTAAATGTGAGCCACTGCCACAGCATGGCTACTAACAGAAGAGTGGTGTAGGTCTGTGCCCAGGAACAGAACCCAGGCCACTGAAGGGGAACACACCGAACTTAACCAGTAGGCCAGTGGGGCTGGTCGTAGCAGATTTTCTTTTTTTTTTTTTTGAGGAAGGTTAGCCCTGCGCTGACATCCACCACCAGTCCTTTTTTTGCTGAGGAAGAGTAGGTTTGAGCTAACATCTGTGCCCATCTTCCTCTACTTTATATTTGGGACGCCTGCCACAGTGTGGCTTCATAAGCAGTGTATAGGTCTGTGCCCAGCAAACCCCTGGCTGCTGAAGCAGAGCATGCAAACGTAACTGCTATGCCACCTGGCTGGCCCCCCAGCAGGTAATTTTTAAGAGGGCATCTTGGCCTGTCCACTCCTTGCATGTGGGTTTTCCCTTTTCAATATGTTTGAAATTTTTCACAAAATTTTGAGGGAAGGGGATGAAAAAATAAAGACCAGAAGAAGATACGACCCAGTATCACTTACCTTTTTTTTTTTAGATTGGCACCTGCACTAACATCTGTTGCCAATCTTTTTTTTTTTCTTCTTCCCAAAGCCCCCAGGTACATAGTTGTATATTCTGGTTGTGAGTTTGTGGGATGCTGCCCCAGCATGACCTGATGAGTGGTCCCATGTCCGCACCCAGGATCCAAACCAGCGAAACCCTGGGCTGCCGAAGCCAAGCGTGCAAACTTAATCACTCTGCCACGGGGCCGGCCCCTCTCTTACCTTTTTTAAAAGCGCTTGATTTAATATAAAATTGGTTTTCTAAATAGGAACACAAAGAAATCAGTTTCAGGTGGATTACAGACTTAAATGCAAAATTAAAATTTAAACTTTGAGGGGCTGGCCCTGTGGCCGAGTGGTTGGGTTCGCGCGCTCCGCTGCAGGCGGCCCAGTGTTTCGTTGGTTCGAATCCTGGGCGCGGACATGGCGCTGCTCATCAGCCCACGCTGAGGCAGCGTCCCACATGCCACAACTAGAAGGACCCACAACGAAATATACAACTATGTACTGGGGGGCTTTGGGGAGAAAAAGGAGAAAAATAAAATCTTTAAAAAAAAATATTTAAACTTTGAAAAGTATGCATAGGAAGTTATATTTATGACCTTAATATAGGGAATGATTTCTTAAGACCTAAAAATTAAAAGATTAATAAATTCAACTATGTTTTTTAAATAAAGCCCCATGGCCTCAGTCTTCAAGAATAATTATAGTATTTCCCAAGTCTCTAGAGCAGAAGTTTTAAAATAAGCACAGTGATTTGATAGTTGAATGGTCTTTTGAAGGCTTTAGTGATTAGTTCTTGTGCTAATTGAAAAAAGATCAGCCTAATTTATTTATTCCTCTGTCCCAGACTCTGTCCCTCGCTCCAGTTTATAGTTTAAGCAGAAGCAAGAGGACTCATAACACCAAGAAAGTTGAACAACACATTAAAAATATGTATCTTTTAAAATTAACTTTTAATTTACAAAAGGAAGGGATAAATAAAATTTTAAATAAACACGAATTAATGCACTCAGTGTTGAGCAGCACTGTTTGGGGCAGAAGCTCCTTATCCATATTGCCAGGCTTTTTGCCTCACTTGGCCAGCTCAGCTCAGCTTGGGAGGCTGTGTCCTGGGTTCCAACAGCTGTTGCTGCTGAGCAGAAAGAAATATGAGCCTGGGGCTGCTTGCCTCCTCCCCAGGGGTAGGACACATGATGGTTTGGCTCTTCACCTGGAGTCCGCTGAAGCAGCTGAGGATTTTAACAAGGCTTCTGGTCAACACAGAGCTCCAGAGAACCAGGCTGGCATCCGTCGCCTCCTCTTGCAGCAGGGTGCCCCTGGGCCTAGGTCAGAACCAGGTAGTAGCCATCTGGATTCTGCACTGAAAGCAGTAAAAAGGGCACCATTGAAGTGAGGCAGGCTCCCAACCACTGCTACTCTACCGCTCCCAAACCTCCAAGCCACCTGCAGTGCATCTGCCACACCCACGTGTTCTTCCACCCTCACCTGGAATCCACCTCTTTAGGAAGCCTCCCTGTGGCCTGTAGCACAGCAGGCATCTGAATAACCAGAACCACAAGTCAGGTGCTCTGCGCCAGAGAATGTCCAGCAAGCACCTACCCTTCTGCCTTGTATGGTTTGGAGCGGGTGGGCAGGGGGCCTTACCTTCCTCTCTAATAACCTGCCTGAAGTAGAAACAGGCATTTTTTTTCTCTCATGAGAATGCATCTACTCGTTCACATTTTTCCTGAACAATAAATAGCTATCTTTTAGCTGTCTAAATCTCTGTCCCTTTAACACAAACAAAGCTGACCTTCAGCAAATGTTTACCATTTGATTGGGACACTGCTCCCTGCTTCCCCACACACACACATACACGCGTGCACCTTCAAGGAACCTTTTAATTTCATTAAGGAGACAATATAAATACAACCTTACCCTTTCTAGGGCCTGCCAGATACACTCCTCTCCCTCTAAAACCCCTACCTTTCTTCACTACAGCCACGAAGTATGATTCATCCTTAAGATTCTGAACCACCTGCAAGGGAGAAGGGGTCACTAAGACAATTCTGTTCTTAGAGCCAAACAGAATAAGCTGGGGCAGGGAGAGGGAAACTGGGCATGAGGTAGAAGAGTGATCGAGGCCTTTGTGGGGTCTTGTAGGGAACCGCTGCCCATTTACCTGGTCATTGAGGAGAATGAGGATGCCCCCAGGGCCCTGGTGGAAGAGGCGGTGGATCTGATTGGCTGGGAGAGCCAAGAGCTCTGCCAGTTTCCCCATCAGCTCCACAGCACTAAGTTCATTCAGAGAGATCTCTTGATAAAAGCCTGGGGATGTGGGCAGCACAGAGGCAGGGTCAGTGGGGGAGAGGGCCCAGAGGGAGCCCCAGATACCAGGAGGAAGGAGGGGGCAAGGTGACAGCCTCATGGGGGGGGTGGGAGGGAGTAAAGAAGGAAAAGGCTTGTACATCCACTTAGTCCCCATCCCTATTCCTCACCTTTGGGAAGACCTCAGATTGAGGGGAGCCCCAGTTCAAAGAGGAGATGGGACATCTACATATGAATGACTGAAACCCAGATACAATAACAAAATTGTAATGTTCTAATCCCACAGACTCATGGAATGACAAAATCAGATGGGTCTAGGGAATAGAACATGGTGGAATCAACCCAGGGAAACATCCTGGAAGGAGAGAACTAATCTGATCATGGAAGACAGGAATGCCAAGGAAGACATCCTAGGTGCCAGGAACCATGGAGCATCACCCTCTCCCCAGGCCAGAAGAGGTTTGATGCAGCCACACCTGAATTTCTTGTCTGCTGGAGAGAGAGGCTCGAGCCTTACCTGAGTCGGGGTTCTCAGCAACCTCGTTCTCTTGCCTAGAAGCCTCTTGAGCCACATATAAAGTCAGCCGATGACGGATGGGCCTGGGCCAGGAAAACCGTCTACGTATCAGCCCTTCATACCTGAACTAACAACTCCCACTTCTAACCGCCATCCCTGGGAGAGACCCTGCCTCCTCCCGAGTGTCTAGGGGGAGAGGTCACCAAGCATTCCTTCAGCATTTAATGAAAGCTGGACCCTGGGGGGAGAGAAGATGAGAAAAATCCATCTCTGTCCCCAGAAATTGATGCAAATGGGATACCTACATGAAGAGGGCACAGGAGCCTAACATTTTAGCCCAGCCCTGCCATCCTTGCTCTATGACCCCAGGCAGGTCACTCTCCTTGGGCCTTAGTTTCTTCCTCTGTAAAAAGAGGGAATGGAACTAAGTGGTCTTTAAGATGCCTTCCAGCTTGAACGTTGTATGAAACAGTACCACTAGCTGAGTTGGTAGGTGCCACTAAAATGGGGAGGGGACCCTAATTGGCAGTGCCCAGCACCTGGCTCTAAGAGTATTGAAAAGGCGGATCCCGTCGGCAGCCCCGCAGATCTGGATAAGGTCCTGGCGGGTAAGCTTCAGCAGATCCGTGCCTGCAGGGTCAGACAGGGCCAGATTGGGGGAAGAGACCTGGGATCAAGCAAGGGTGGCAAGGGACACTGTCCAACATTAGTCTATGAATGGCCTTAGTATGTCCAGACATGGGAGTCACACTTGGATTCAAATCCCAGCTCTGCCACTTGCTAGCTTTGTGTCCCTGGACAAGTTATTTAACTTCTCTGAGCCCTGTCCACAAGGGGTAGTGTATAAATTGCATGGGATAATACATGAGAAGAGAGTCTAGCAAGCCAGGACAGAGACAGGCTTCCTGCCTGACTGTCTGGCCCTCAGTCCCCTATTGGTTTGGTCCCTGCCAGACCCGAGCCTCACCAGTGAAATTGGCCAGCATCCGGCAGTAGGCGGAGAACCGGTGCCGATGCAACCACTGCTGCGTCTCTAGGATGGAGGCTCCAGGGTTCAGATCCTGAGGCATAAAAAGGACGGTCCAGATAACACCATAGACCCACGGACTGAAAACAAGGGGGAGGAGAAACAGCCCCTGCCGTTGGGGACCAGGTCTGAGAGGAGAGGTTCATCCTGCCACGGGAAGTGCCCATTCCTATCAGGGAACAGTTTTGCGATTTGTGGCCATACCACGTCTGTCCACCAGGGGGCAGGACCACCCTTTTCTGGAGAGCGAGATGAAGCCGCTGAGAAGGCTTTCGGATAGTGGGGTCGAGAGGGTTGGAAAGGGAAGACTCACTTCAGCTAGGCTGCCCACCAAGCTGTCCAAGGCGAATGGTGGTGAGGAGCAGAGCCTGTGGGGGAGCAGAGAGTCAGGGGCTCGGCGGAGGAGGGCAGCCAGTCTCCCGCCCGCCACCGTTCCCCAGGCCTGCCGTGGGATGCAGAGCCTGTTGGTGCATCTCACGTCTTCCCCAGAAGGCACAGGGCTGAGCCTCTTCCCCGCCTCAGCCACACCCGCAACCCTGCCCTTTCCCCGATGCCTGGGCCGAGGAGCTCTTCCCCTCACTCTCACCCCAAGGGCTGATAGGAGGTGCTCATCCCGCCTCACCTCTCAGGCGACAGGAGCTTGCAGGAGTAGGGGGAGGTCAGAGCGCGAGGGCTGAGAGGTGAGTGGGGCCCTGCACTGGGCTCTGGCCACGGTGGACACTGTGGGCAAACATACAGCAAGGTCGGCCTGGACGGCCCGAGGGCCATGGTGTCTGTGGGCTCACCTCCCTCCATCTGTCTATTAAGAGCTGACAAGAGACCTGCCTTGGGCCAGACTAGGTCCCTGCCCTAAAAGGAGACCCTGACGAGTAGACCAAGTTTCCACACAAAGGAAGAGAGTAAGCTAGCCTATAGATCTGTCTGGGGGAGTTGGGGAAGGCTTCCCGGAGGAGCTAGCCAGAAGCAGCAGCAGGATGGGGGTGCTCCAGGCAGAGGGAGCAGAAGTGAGGTGGTGGCGACGGCAGGGCACAGGGGAGGCAGCCTGGAAGGCGTCAGCTCCCGGAAGTCTTGAACAACACAGTGCAGTTTGTCCTTGCAGGAAACGGGTGGAATCACGGTGGGGCTTGATGATCCTGGAGTAGGCGCAGCCCTTGAGGCCTCAGTTTCCCCCCACGCACGGTGAGGCTCTTTTCTCCAAACTTCCCCTCCTGCCCCCAGCACCGCAACACACACACCTCCACGAAGACTGTGCTCTCACGGGCGACCTGATACTTGTCTCTCTCATGCAGAGGCTGTTTCTCAATCTTATCCCGGTCAGTTTTCAGTTTCCGGTCAGCTCCTTTGGGCTACAGGAGGGTGACAAGGAAACCCAAAGGCCCCTTCTTTATCGGCCCACTTCTCATTACAAAAGGGGATCTAAGAAGGGAGCAAGTCCCAGCCCTCCGTGTGCAGAGAAGGAAACAGTCCCGGAGACTGGGACCGCAGGCTGAGCGTCCACAGCAAAGCAGGGCCAGAATCCACACAGCCAGAGAGGCAAGGTGACAGCCCTAAGAGGGAGGGGAAGGGGCCCTGGTGCTGCCGGTACCTTGAACACCTTGATGAGGCAGCCAGCCGAATGCAGGTGCTCGGGCGCAAGCTCCTTGTCACTGGGCTTGAAGGTGTCGATCCGGAGGCGGAAGGAGACTCCTTTCTCGCCGCCCTTTTTCCGCGGAGTGAACTCAGTACTGATACAGTGAACCTGAGGAGAAAAAGCCACGGGAAAGCGGGGTGACTCCAGGTCCCACCCACCTTCACGAGATTCCACCTAAAACCTCTTACCTGCCTGTCACCTGTCAGCCACTTACCACACCAACTTTCCATCCCCAACCAGTGTCTGTTTTTAAGCCTCACTTTTTAGGTTCTTTCCCTCGTTAGAAGTCCTTCAGTGGCTTCCCATGGTTAGGGGATGAGAAGCAAAGCTCCTGACCCTGACGTTGGAGCACCTTCCAGAGTCAAGCTGAGCCTTTCTGCAAGGCTGCTCTCTCCCAGCCATCAGTGAGCCCGCGGACCTAGCCAGACACATCCTGACATCCTGACCCGCAACGCGCCTGCAGAGCTCTCCCGAGAATCCTTTCCCTGGAAAGCTCGTCCTGCTCACCTCTGCGCCTTCCAGGGTAGGGCTGTCAGTGGAAATGCGGCATGCTTGGTTAAATTTGAACTT
Organism: Equus asinus; assembly: GCF_041296235.1. Lineage (NCBI taxonomy): Eukaryota > Metazoa > Chordata > Mammalia > Perissodactyla > Equidae > Equus > Equus asinus. Next base: position 39,202,975 of record NC_091802.1, on the reverse strand, counting down.
CAGATAAACAACAAATAATTTTTTAGTGCAAGTATGTCCCAAGTATTGCATGGGACATACTTATAGTAAACTTATTTATTTATTTATTTATTTATATAAAATTTAAATTTAACTGACTGTCCTGTATTTTATTTGCTAACTGTGGCAGTCCACTCCAGGAAACCTTGCTGGCCCACACCTCACACCGCGGGCAGCCTCTGTGTTCTGCCTGGTTCCGGGATTCCAAGAGCAAGGAGGGTCTCCCCGTCTGTTCACACCTGCTGCCCCCACTACAGCCTCCCACAATCCTGTGAAGACAGTTTGAGAGTCTGACTTGACAGGTGGGGAAACTAAGGCTCAGAGAGATTACGTTACCTTGACAAGGTTCATGCTAGGAAGGGGTGGAACTGAAATTGTGCCACATCTGCCTGACACCTAGTCCAGGTGCTTAGACCATGGCGGGCACGCAAAAAAGGAACTTTCATGTGACTTTTGACAGTATTGTTTGATTATAAAGAGAAATCTATTCAACATAGGAAAAGTGGAGAAGACCAAAAAAGTATAAAGAAAGATATAGACCTCTCCCATCCTTCCCCTTCTCCACGATAGCCCTGTCAACAGTGCAGTACTGTCTCTGCCCATCTTTTCCCTGGGCAAGAAAACAGAGAAAAAAAAGACGTGTATACACACACTTTTTATACATATAAAATAGAAATCAAACTTTAAATACAAGTTTGTATTCTGCTTTTTCTTTATTTATAGGAAAGCAGTTTCTCTTGTCAGGAAATATTTCTCAGAGACATCATTTTAATGGGTACACAATTTCCACTGTAAGCCTCTACTAAAACTTATTTTAAAGTCAATCCTCTTCCCACGGGCATTTTGATTGTTTAAAATCTTTCAATATGAAAAAGAATGCTGCCATGAATAGCAGGTAAATAGATCTTTGTGTACTTATTGAACGCTGCTATAGGATAAATTTCTTGAAGTGGAACTGCTGGGTAAAAGAGTATGAACATTAAATTTAATAAATTTTGCCCAGGTGCCACTCTGCCTACAGAATGGGTGCACCAATTTGCATTCTCAAGATATGAGGATGTCTGTTTTTCCAAATCTTACCAATAATAGTTTTTTAAAGTCTTTGGTAGTTATATATATGTAATTTTAATTAGCATTTTCTTTCTTTTTTTTTTTTTTGAGGAAGCTCAGCCCTGAGCTAACATCTGCTGCCAATCCTCCCCTTTTTGCTGAGGAAGACTGGCCTTGAGCTAACATCTGTGCCCATCTTCCTCTACTTTATATGTGGGACGCTTGCCACAGTATGACTTGATGAGCAGTGCCATGTCCACACCCAGGATCCAAACCGGCGAACCCCGGGCCGCCGAAGTGAAATGTGCACACTTAACTGCTGCACAACCAGGCCAGCCCCTTAATTAGCATTTTATAAGGTAGAACTGCCTACATTTATTGATAATTTGTATCCTTCTTTATAAATCGCCTCATATATCCTTTTCCCACTTTTCTATTGAGGTTTCATGTATTTTTTCTTATTGATATAAAAACTTTCTATATATTTAGGATATAACACATTATATGTCATGTGGCAATTATTTTTCCCATTTGATATCTCCTTTTAATTTTGCTTACGTATCTCAGACCACTAATTTTTGTTTTGTTTTGTTTTTTGCTGAGGAAGATTAGCCCTGAGCTAACATCTGTTACCAATCTTCCTCTTTTTTTACCTTGAGGAAGATTAGCCCTGAGCCAATCTCCCTCCACTTTATATGTGAGTTGCCACCACAGCATGGCTGACAAGTGGTGTAGGATCGCACCTGGGATCCGAACCCACAAATCCAGGTTTGCCAAAGCAGAGCACACCAAACTTAATTATTATGCCACACGCCTGGCCCAGACCATTACTTTTCATGAAACTAAGTTCTGTCCTGTGTTTGGCAGTTTCTTCCATTGCTTGATGTTTCACAAGTCCTTCTCTGTGGTGAGATTCGATTAATGTTTATCCATATTTTTCCTCAAGGTGCTTTGTGGTAGTGATTCATTCTTGTTGTCCCCTCACCCCTACCCACACTCACCTTCCTTTCCCACCTAGGCTGCTGCCACTCCCATCTGACCTCCAGCCTCCTCCCCGTCCCAGCTTCAGACTTACCTGTAGGAAGATGGAGGTCCTCTTGGTCGGGTCCCAATGAAACTCCACTGTGTTGAGTTGTGAGGGCAGGACTTGGGGTTCTATCACCCCCACGGACAGGGGCACATCTGCAGGCACAGGGTGGCAGGCAGGGAACAAAGCTCAGCTCTCCCCACCCACAAGGGCTTCCCAGCCAGAATGCGGCCCTAAAGGGACCCTGCTCCCTCCCCACTCACCGATGTCCAGGATGCGGTCCCCAGGCCGGCTCCACCTCCACCCATCCAGCTGTTGCTGCTCCGTGTACTGCAGGCGCCGGTCATGGAACACCACACGCGCCACGCTCTGCAGGGACAGGAGGGCACAGCTCATAGGTCAGAGGGTGCCCGGGCATTTGGGAACCAACTCCCACACCTGGGGTAAGCCAGCCATCCCACCCTCTCCCCCAGCTTGCTTCCCACCCCCAGGGGCATAAGGACTTAAAACCACTAGATCCTGTCCAGATGCCCACCTGCCACTCACAGGCTGTGAAACTGGGGAAGTAACCTAGAGACCCTGAGCCTCAGTTTCCCCATCTGTAAAAAGTCAATCCCTTCCCACTCTTAGTCACCCTACCCATGTCTTTTCTTTGCAGCACTTATCAATTTGTAATTTCATGTAATCTGTGTAATTACACGTTGTCCCACTCAGTAGAATGCAAGCCCGCTGAGGGAGGGAACTACCTGTTTCTTTCTGCTGAATCTCCAGCCCATAGAACAGTTTCTGGCAAAGAATGGGAGCTAAATAAATCATTTTTTTGAGAGAAGGAATCATGCGTGTGAATAACGCTATGTAAACGTATTTCTAAGTCCCAGTTCTGCTACTTACTGGCTCTGTGTCCTTGAGAAAATGCTTAACCTCTCTGCGCCTGTTTCCTCAACAATTCCTGCCCATCACTGAGCTGTTGTGAAGGTCAAATTAAAAGTGGACTTGAGAGAATTCCACTTGACAAGTGGACATCACGATGGTGACATTGGCTTCCTGCCCAGAGGGACAGTCATGCCCAGCCTTTGCCAGTTCTGGGGCCAGGGGGGCGGATGCACCTACCTTCAGCAGCTGGGGGCACTGGGTGGCATCACCCAGCTTGGGGTTCCAGAGCATCTGCACCTCATAGGACTGGCCTGGGAGAGATTAAAAGGCTGTGTGAGCCCCACTCTGAGGGGCAGAGGCAGTGCTTGCCACTCCCAGACCACCCTGCGCCCGGCCTTCCAAGCCCCTTTCCTTCCCCAAGCCCAGCGAACCCTGGTTCAGGTAGGTGAGGGTCTCCTCTCCTTGCTTCACTGCCGGCGAGGTGGCTGCACAAAGCACATACTGGAACGCGGGGCAGGGAGGCTCCGGGCCGGGGACGTTGGGCAGCTCTTCCTGCTTCAGGTAGGGCAAGGGCAGGGACTCCCTGCCAGGGAGAGGAGGGCACCGCCTGCTTTCTGCCCCGTCCACCCCACCCCCAGGGAGCTTGGACTCTCTCTGCCAGCTCCTCCCTCCAGGGAGCCTGCATTTCCTGTAGCAGGCACCCCAGCAGCAGCCAGGGCCTAAGGGGCCCCCAGTCAGCTCCTCTGGCCTCTGGGAGAACTCCCTTAAGAGGCAAATCCTAGATATTGCTAAACATCTGCAAACATCTGCCATCAATTACTTGTTTGCAACGTCAGGACTTGCATGATGCCCAGTAAGTGCCCCAAAAAAGTGTCCTGAGTGGGCGGGCGGTCAGGGTGTTTGAGACCTCCCAGGACCCACTAAACTCCAGGTACATTCAACCACTTCCCCACCCAAAAAGGAACCTGAGAGCAGGAAGCCCATCTCCCTTGGCTTGAAACAGACAGCCCTACCATGTTGACCTCAGTTCAGACCAGGGTCTTTGGTGGGGCTGGGGAAAGAGATCTGGCCCTTACCTGAGCAGGCTGCTTGGAGGTCCGGGGTACAGTTCCCCAGGACTGGGCCACAGGTGCTCCGGTTGGTTGTGCCAAAACAACATCTTAGAAAGGGAGCAGGGCCAGCTGTGTGACAGAGAGCTCTGCACTGGGTTGGGCTGGACCCACTGGGCCGCCCGCCCGCAGCCTCAGCCTTTATACACAGAAGCACACGCACGACAGGGTGGAGCAAGGCCTGGGGCCTCCTATTGGCTGAGCACCCAGGGCTCTAGGAAAGTTGGGAACCATTAGGCAGCCCAAGCTGGCAGGACTCAAGAAATGATGTCCCCAGGGCTCCCCACCAATCATTAACTTGAGGGGGAGATGGTGGTGCTGCAAAACAAAGTCACAAGGGTGAATATACACTCCCCCACCTTCCCCAAGAGGCCCAGGGACAATGAGAGGGCACCGTCAGGCTTCAAGATGGGCTCCAGACCCATAAGCCATGCAGAGCCCTGGAGACCCACAGCCCTGGACCCCTCACACGACCCTGTAAGAGGAGCCTGTCCACTCCAGGGGACAGGACAAGCAGACACACAGCATCACATGGGCCTACAAAGGGCCTTTGCTCCCCACTGGCCTCCCTGCTCTCTCCTATTACACACACACACGCACACACACACAGGTGCAGTGACGGCAGGACACCTGTCCTTTCACTGGGGGCTGCCAGGCTAGGAGACTAGAGTTTACAGAACATAGTCCAGCTTGCTGTGGAAACAACTCAGGGGGCAGCACTGGGAGGGAGACCCCACCTGTGGGGAGGAGGGGAGCATGCCTGGGAGCGCCCCCTCCTAGGGCAGTAGAAGGAGAGGAGCTCCAGTGGGGCTGGTTTCTTTGTCTCTCCTCTCCCTGGGACATGAGGCGGCCTGTGTTTATGGACAAATACAGTCTGTCTGGGGGACAGCTTCCTTCCCCATGCTCAGAACACTGTTGTCACTGTACACAGGCAGCCCCGGGCCCCTGCGCCCACCCCCCACTACTGTGTTTAGTATAAACAGACCAGGAGCTTGCAGAGAGCAGAGGCAGGGCTATAGAAACATGGCTTGACTTCATGTGACCCTCGCTATCCCGGCTGTGTGATTCTGGGGGGCCTGCCTGGGAGAAAGGGAAAGCCAGAGTGCCCCTCACACACCGGGCAGGGTACCTCCATCTCCAGGTATCTGGGCCTTGTCCTGTACGCGCTTTCTCTTTCCATGAAGCCAGACAAAGTGCAAGGGGGGAGGACAGGGAGGAGCCCGGAGGGAATGGGAAACACTCCAGCCAGGGACACCGAAGGAGTCTGAGTCCCCAAGAGCACTGTGATAAGTTACCCCAAGACTGAAGGGACCCATCTGTTACCCGAAGTTGGATTCAAGGCCAGGAGGCCCCCAAGGAACCCTGCAAGGTGGTACAGAGCGGGGAGAGTAGAAGGGGTGCAGGTGGGGCTTGGGCCTGGCCGGGGGTGGGGGGTGGCAGGTGTGGGAGTGGCAGTGGGGCAGAGGACATGAGGTAGAAAAAGAGACGAGGACGCCACAAGGAGCTGGTCCTAGAGTGCGACTCCAGCTCCCGGGCCCCCACCCGCTCGCCCTCCACCCCCTAAGCTGTCTGTAGCCTCCTCTTCCCGCCCTCAGTCCACCTCTCCGCTTCTCTGGCTGCTCCTCCCTCCTTCCACCCGTCTCAGAGTCTCTGTGCTTCTGTCCCTGTCCAGACATTGCTGGGCCTGTTCCTGGTTGTCCTTGGCCCCCAATGTAAGGAAAAAAGCCAGGGCTTGAAGTGGATGGAGCCGGCACTCACAGCCCCCTACTCCACTCTTTCGCTCTGCCCCCTGGGCCAGGCACAGCACAGGGTCTGACCAGAGGCCTTAGGAATCTTCTGGTCCAGCCTTTCACTCTCAGAGGAGTCTCAGGCCCTGGGGGGTATGATGCCCCCATGAGGCAGGGTGACTGCCCAGACTCCATCTCTTCACCTTTCTGAACCCACTTTCCTCATCTGTAAAATGGGAGCAAGGCCTCCCTCCCACTTAGTGTGGCAGTGAGGATTAAAGGAAATTCTGTGCAGTTGCTTCTTATTCCAGGGTTTCATTCTCAGGAGCTCCCCTTCAGGGGAGCAGGGACACCACTAAGGACTCCAGTGTCCCCACCAGAGCCCCGTCCTAGCTGTACAGACCTGACTGTCCCAGAAGCTTCCCCACACACAGATAATTTCAGCGATAATTTCTTGAATTACCAGTTTTTTAAATGGATTTTTCCCATCCCAAATGCTTTGTCATTTTCTAGGCCATGGCTTAACCCAATCCTAATAATATCCTTTGGGATTCCCTAAGCCAAGGAAGTAACTTTTTATCTGTAAAAATTGCTGAGAAATAACGATTCAGTGTCCTTCTCCTCTAACCAAAATGTTTTGTTTTATTTCATTTTCTATCCCCAGGCAACATTCCAATCTGGAGGGTTGGAGAGTGAGGTTTACCCCTCCCTCACAGAAAGAGGGGCTGAGAGGAGAAGAGTTTCTCATTCATTCATTAATTCATTCAACAAACCATTATTGAGCACCTACTGTGCGCCAGGCTCACGCTCTCTCTCTTCCTCACACTAGTGTGTGGGACCTGGGGCAGGGGCCCTGGGTGGATGGAATCCTGCCCCACCCAGGGCTCGGGCACCCGCTGTTACCCTCACATGGGTGGTCAAAAGAGCTGGGCCCCAAGTTCCAGGCAAAATAATTTTAAACAGGAACATATGAGAACACACACATGAGGCTGACAATAGTATGTGTCAATCTGTGTGTGGTCAGTGTGTCTGTGTACACAAATGCCACCACCCCAGGAGGGTGGTCTTTCCTCCCAGCAAAATGTCTGTAGGGCAGAGACAGCTCCACAGGTCACCGCATGAAACAGCGCCCCCTGGAGTTAGCACGTGGCCCTGGCTCCAAGCCCCAATCCTTCATCCCTGAGAGTCCCTCACAACCGCCAGGAAGTCTCACCTCGGAAAGGCGCTCTCTGTTCACACATCGGACACTGCCCGCTTCTTAACCCTTCCTGCAGCCCAGTCGGTTGGCGCTGATGTTCTCTATGTCCTGGCTCTGCCCTTCACCAAATTCTGCCCTAGCAGTCAGCTGGTTGTGCAGTCCATTCTTTGTGTACTTTGTTTAATGTCTGCTTTCCCTTCAGAGTGGAAACCCCCTGAGGGGCTAAGAGAGGTGTGCTGGTGTTGGGGTTAAGAGTATGTTTCTTGAGACGGACTCTGAGTTGAAGCATAGCTGTTTCACTTCAGGCAAGTAACTTAACCTTTCTGAGCCTCATGCTGCTACTGTAAAAAGAGGATGATGAGAGCCTCCACTCCATAGGGCTAGAGTGAAAACTGAATAAGATAACAACTGAGCCCTCAGGGAACGCAGGTGTCTTTTTCTCCATGTGTCCCCAAGTGCCTAGTACATCATAGGTTTACTTATTTAACAATTAAAAGTAGAGGTTTATTGGGGCCAGTCCACTGGCATAGTGGTTAAGTTCGCACACTCTGCTTTGGTCGTCTGGGGTTCGTGGGTTCAGATCCCGGGGGCAGACCTACACACCGCTCATCAAGCCATGCTGTGGTGGCGTCCTACATACAGTACAGAGGAGGACTGGCAAGATCTTAGCTCAAGGACAATCCTCCTCAAGCAAAAAGCAGAAGACTGGCGATGGGTGTTAGTTTAGGGCCAATCTTCCTCACACACAAAAAGTATAGGTTTATTTACATAACACTTACAAATGTAGAGGGTCTGATTATTTCATAAACAGTATGCTCAGTATGACTTCAGAGTGCTTTTCAAACAGTCTGCCTTGTGAGGTACATGCCATTTGTTTCTACTATTCTCTTATTGCCTCCCATTCTACAGATGGGGAAACTGAGGCTCAGAGAGGTTAAGTAGCTAGATCAAGGTCACAGAGCTAGGAGGAGAAAGAGCCAAGGTCTGAACTCAAGCCATCTGGGTCACAGTCCTTGCTCTTAATCACTGTACTATGCCCTACTCTGCCGGATAAACATGTGTGGAATTTTAAAACGAATCTCTAGGCAACATTCCAACCTGGACAGCTGGAGAATGAGGTCTACCCCTCCCCCCAAAAAAGAGGGGCTGATGGGGGACACGTTCCTCATTCATGCATTCATTCATTCAACAACTCCCAAAGAAGTATCAGACCCAGGAACCTGGATTCCTATGATCACACAGTGACCTCAGGCCTTTCTGAGATCCAGCCTCTCCAGCTGCAAAATGGGGACAAAATATTTTCTGTTCCATTCCTGGTCTGTGAGCCCTGAAGATGAGTAATACGAATGATAGAGGCTGGGCTGCTGTGGTTTTGATAGATGAGGGGGTGCCAGTGATGGGGCAGGACGGGCTGGAAACAGGATTTGTGGCCTCATGAAGTGTGGCTATGATAGGGGTCCTGCTTGACTGGGGAATTCCCTTGTGGAGGCTGCAGGAGGGAGGGCAAGGTATTACAGGCAAGGGACGCAGCTTGCCCTGAGGATTTAGGGTTGTACAACCACCCCAGGAGGTAGGATAGTCCCCAGTTACAGACTAGGAAACAGATAGGTAACTTGCTCGAGGTTACTAGCTCGTAAGGAGTAGGCTGGCACCTGAGTACCTCACTGCCCTGCACGCCTGCTGTCCACCCAGTCAGCCTGGCCAAGACACAGGACTCCTTCCTGTCCATCCCCGCAGCAAAGCCTTTGGCCAGAAGGAACCTAAGAGCCCACTACCCTGGCCCTCTGTTTCCAGTTTGCTGCCCTTGGGAGCCAGAGGAGTCTCTCTAAGACACAGGAAGGACCATTCCCCTGTGGAGACCCCCCATGGCCTCCTTTCGTTCTCAGCACCATTCTCAAGCTGGGCTGTGGAAACCCCTGGGTAACCGTGGCCTGTCTTCTAGGCATCAGTGGCACACAGAGGTTAGTGGTTAAAATCATTTTTTGGTAGGAAAACCAACATGGATATTCTTGGAGTCGAATGCAAGGCTTGCACCGACATTTAATGTAGAGCCACGTCTTCAAATTCCTTTCAGAGTCTGGGTGCACCACTTTGCCTCTCCCCCTACCCTCATCCCTCCACGGCGCCACCGGGTTGCTCAGCAGGGCTCCTGTAAGTGAGACGGAGCAGCTCCTTTGTGCAGGAAAACCCAGCTCCAGCATTCAAGGCCATTTGTCCACTTTCTGCTGCCTGTCCCTCTCACCACTCCTCCTCCTCCTTGCTTACCTGCAGCTTCCAGAACAGGCTGTTCTGTTTCACACCTCTGTGCCTTTGCCCGGGCTGTTCCCTCTGCCTAGAATACTCTGGTCCCTCTGCCTTCCAGCCCACTCCATAGCTTCTGTCAAACTCAGCCTGAGACGCACCTCTGTGCCCACGGCGCCCTATCCCAAAGTCTGCTTAGAGAGACCCTCTGTCTTACTGCGCTCTCTGGGTCAGGATTTGCTGGAAGGCCTTGAGCACAGGGATCAGGCGCCCCCAGTGCCCAGAGCCACTCCAGGCACTTTGTAGGACCTCCTGGTTTAGATGTCTCAAATGTAGACCCTCACAGGCCCTGCCTGGCAGCCCTCCCTGAAGGACGTCCACTGCTGATTTCTGTGCAGTCTGCAGGGGGCGGTGTGGGCCCAGGCTGGCCCCAGGCTCTCCCGGGCTGTTTTCAGCTGGGTCTACCCTCTTCCAGCCAGAAAATCTCTCCTTAGGAGGAGTTAACAAGCTGGACCTCGAAGGAGGAGTTAAAGGCAGTGTCCATCCTCAAAACCTCCTCGGCATCGCCACCCTCATGCTTCTCCCACGTAGTAATCCAGAGTCACCCTCGCCTCTAACGCCTGGGGCCAGTTGCTTGCAAACCTCACCCTCCCTCTTTCCCATCAGCTCTTAGCAACAGCCTCCACCCCAGTCTGTGCCTAGGACCCATGTGCAGGAAAAGATCCTCCTTTAAGAATCTGGGACCCTCAGGGCTCATCTCTCTCAAACAGCTCCCCAGTCACTGGGCTCCACCCTCTTGCTCACCCCAAAGTGATGACATTGCTGTTACCTTGGTAACAGATGCTGTGTGGGTGAGTAGGGGGAATGGACTAGAGAAAGAAAGTGGCTTCAGGACACTCTTAGAGGCATGGGAAGTGGGGGGTGGACAAACTGGCACAGGGCCTGGGGAAGGGCAGCCAGAGGCTGTGACCACCCCTACCACCACCACACCACGGCTGCTGTCAGTCCTATGTCCCCAGCCTCAAGGAGAAAAGAGAGACTAGAAGGGAATGTCTTCCTGGAAAGAGAGATTTTCCTCGTGGAGGAGAGGGAAACATCCCAACTCATTATCCCCCTCGCAGGAGAGCAAGTCTCCCGGAGAGCTCCGGCTTGGCGGAGGAGTGGGGGAAGGGATTGCATAGACTAGAGCCCAGGTTGTTCCCCTTCAGGGAGCCTGGGGCACAGAGAGAGGGAACAGCTCACCCACAGCATGTTAGGGACAGTGCCACCGGCAGTAGGAGGGCAGCTCTATGCCAGTGTCCCGAGCTCCAGAGGTTGGTGGCAGCAGGGGGTGGAGGGGCCCTGGGGACCTGGCTGTCCCAAATGCCACAGCCGGGAAGTGTGTCAGGCACTTGCGTAAGAGCCTTCTGTATTTCCATAAAATCATAATTACCGATGCCTGCCATTGGCCTTAGCTCATTAGAGAGGTATCTGCCTCTGGGGCCCCGGGGGGGGCCTGGCAGGGGAGAGAGGGGAGACTGGACAAGGCCAGGCCTCTCCTGTGTTCTCCACGTCCCCAGCCTCACTGAACTTGGGCCCTCTTCCTCTCCCAGCTGGGAGACGAGAACCCAGACTTGGCCTCAACTGTGACGGACGCCCGTACCCTAGGAGCCCCGATTCTAAAGCTGGAGAGAAAGGCCAGCCATTCATGTTTTCAGCTTGGGCTGTCCTTGGCAACCCATGGGGGCAGAGGCCACAGCAGGGAGGGGCTTGAACTGAAAGTGTTTATGGGAGAAAATAGGTCAGTCCTTAGGGAAGGAGATGCAATCCTTCACCTCAGAGAATCTCAACCTCTCAGAGTGGAGGGGCCCTGGGGGTCATTCAGGCTGGTGGTTCTTAATCTTTTGGGGATCTTAGATTCTCTAAGGAGCAGATGAAATCTCTGGACTCTCCTCCAGAAAATGCTTACCCTCCAAATTTTTACACAGCTTCATGGGGTTCATGAGCTCCCTGAAGCTCATCTGCAAGCCCAAGGTCAAGAATCGCTAATAGGGCCGGCCCCATGGTCGAGTGGTTAAGGTCACGTGCTCTGCTTCAGTGGCCCAGGGTTTTGCCGGTTTGGATCCATGGCACCGCTCATCAGGTCATGCTGAGGCAGCATGCCACATGCCACAACTAGAAGGACCCACAACTAAGAATATACAACTATGTACTGGGGGGCTTTGGGGAGAAAAAGAGGAAAAAAAAAAAAAATCTTTGAATGGAATACTACTCAGCCATAAAAAAGGATAAAATCATCCCATTCACAACAACATGGATGGACCTTGAGGGTATTATGTTAAGTGAAATAAACCAGATAGAGAAAGACAATCTCTGTATGACTCCACTCATATGTGGAGGTTAAACATGTAGACAAAGAGAACAGATTAGTGGCTACCAGGGGAAAGGGGGGGTGGGGGGTGGGCACAAAGGGTGAAGTGGTGCACCTACAACACGACTGACAAACAATAATGTACAACTGAAATTCCACAAGGTTGTAAACTATCATAATCTCAATAAAAAGTTAAAATAAATAAATTAAATTAAAAAAGAATCTCTAATAATAATAATAATAACTATCTGCATTTACTCTGTCCAGCTCTTTACATATATTAACTCATTTAATCCTCAAAAGAACACTAAGAGATATACAATTATTGTCCCCATTTCCACCTGATCTAGTCCAATTCTGTCAATCTAAAAAGAAGAAAACTGAAGTCCCTCCAGCCCAAGGTCACAGAACAGAAAGAAAAGTTAGACCAGAATGAGGACCAGGCTCTCTGAATGTGCTGGACATTGTGATGCATGCAGATTTGAAGTCATCTGGTCCATCCCTCTGTGTCCCCCCCCCCCCCCCCCCCCCCCCCCCCCCCCCCCCCCCCCCCCCCCCCGGCTCCAGAGAGCCCAGCGCCTGCTCTGGTTCACTCAGTTCTCCCAGTAAGAGGCACCCCAGTGCTTCCATCAGGGCTTCCCGTCTACAGAGCCCTTCTGAGAGTGTGATCGCCACCATCCCTCTGCAGCACCTCGCCCCTTGCGCTGCCCATCCCTCATTTCTGCCCTCGGAACTTGAGATGGGACAATGTTCCTCCTTCCCCAGGAGGAGCTAGCCTGGCTGCTCCCGCCTGTCCCCAGCCACTGCAGTGGGAGTTGTCGGCACCGAGACAATGACTCAGACTCAGTTCATGAAAGACCGCTCTGAAACACGAAAGCTGCAGGCCAGAAAGGACATCCGGAGGTCATGGGATCCAGCCCCCGCCTCCTCCACATCTGCCCCACCTCATGCTTCCGATGCCAAGACCAGATGGGCCCCAAGGCCCACCAACTTCCCTGCCTTTCCTTGGTCGCTGGTACCGCCGATTCCCGTGGGAATACTTCCCCGTGTCTAGTGAGACTTTCCTTCTGTGTCATTCCCCATGGAATAACAGGCGCCAAATGGCCCAGGAAAGTGAGGGAAGGAAGCTGTTTCTTCTCTCTGCCTCAGGGAGAGCCCTGGGAAATGACAAGTCTTCCAGAAGAATGGAGAGAAAGAAGGAAATAACTTTCCCTGCCCGTCTTTCCCGGGCTAGGGGGCATACTGGGCTAGCTCATTCATTCCCCTAACAGTGAGGTAGGCACAATCTCCATTTTGCTGATGAAGACATCAAGGCTCTAAAAAGCTTAATTTCCTACCCAAGGTCACACAGTTAATTAGTGACCTTACAGGTATTGGACTCTAAGGAAACCAGAGGCCCTGCTCTTTGGGGAGAAACAGGAGGACCTCCCCCCAGGAGGTCACCAAACACAGAAGTCCCCGATCAGTCCAGCTCAAGACAGGTGGAGGGCCAGATGACCCTACCTCAAGGTGCTCCAAGCATCCCTAAGACTGAGCTGCCCAGGGAGGGGACATTGGGCTGAGCAGGACTGGGCAAGAGGGAGGAGGGCAGCCCTCCGAGGGGATTGGAGGTAGTGAACGGGCCTTTGGAGAAAGTGGTTTGAGGGCTGAGGCTAGGTGCTATTGCAGCTCCTTTCAGGACAGCTGGCACTCAGAGCATCTGTGGCTGCAGTGGGTGGATCTGGAGGGGGAGGGGACCAAGCCCCCACAACCACAAACCCTCTCGTCTGCCCTTGTCCTACTTCTGCCACTGGCAAATAAATCTCTATTCCTGGACACAGTAACCTGAGCAGTGCTCCAACGGTGAGCTCGTCCTCTGGAGGACAGAGATCGCATGAATGGCTGTGTGCATGGGGTGGGGGGCAGAGGGAACACAGGGTTCAGTCCCTGTCTTCCAGGGCTGGCATAAAGTCAAGACCCTCTGGAGTGCCACCCCCCAACCTCATCACCCACAGCAGATGGAGGAAGAGGGAGACTTAGACTCAGAAGTCTCTCTGCCCACATCCAGGGAAGGATTCTCTCAACTCCCAACCTAGCTCCCTCTGGACAAGCCAGGAGATGAAGCTAGACCTTTTGGTCAGGACAAGAAGGGACAGGAGGTGAGGGAGGAGGACCTGGGGAAGTGGCAGGTAAGCAACATGCATTAGAAGAAGCAGACAGGCCAAGTGGACAGAGGACACCTTGGAGGGTAAGAACCCGCCTCCCGCCATCTCTCCCTACCGGCCCATCTACCTCCATTTGCGGTAGGATCTTTAGGAGGGAGGCGTGTCTTGGCGAGGTCTGGGGACCTTAGGTGTGAGGATTGAGGCTTCTTCTCTCCTGAAGTCCAGACACCAAGACTGGAAAGGTATAGGGTTGTCCCACTTTCCATCCACAAAGGAGGGCTTGTCAAGCCTGGCCTTTGACACATGGTAAGTCGTCCTTTCTCTGCTTGAGGAAACCCCTACCTCATACTCCAGGGGTGTGTATATTTGGAAAGAGCCTGTCCAGGGCGGAGAGACATCCAATTAACGGGGCGCAAGGGTCCCCATTCTTCTGCCACTGCACTTTCAGAAAGTCCTAATTTTGATTTCACTCTCAGCTGTCCTTCTGCAGATCCAACTTATTTCTATTCTCCCCAACCCCATTCAGACTCTACTATGATCTCCGGAGGCTTCCTTCAACCTCGTCACGCCCCCTCATTCGGGGGTTTTCAATGTAAAACTGGCCGCTTCCACTTCTTTACCCTTCAAGCCCCTCCCGGTCTTGTCGAGCCCCCCCCCCAGGCTCCGCCCAGCTCGCCCTCCTGGCCACCGCGGCAGCCAATAGCTGAGAACCTGATTTGCATAGCGGCGCGGGGGTGCCGCGGAGGGAAGGGGGAGGGAGCAGACGACCTCCTAAATCAAAGTTAGGAGGCGAGGACTGGGCGGAGGGGCCGCGGGTGCCGGGCTGGGGCCGGCGGGGCGGGGGGAGGGGCGGGGGGAGGGGGATGAGGGGCGGGCTCAGAGGACGGCGGAGCCGGCCGGACACGGACAGCTCCGTCTCTCCCTCCCTCGGCTCATCCCCGCGTCCCCACTTCCCTCCTCCCCTCGCTGGGAGCAGCATCCTCTGCAGACCCTCGGTCCTCACTCCTGGGCTTGTCCGGCTTCCGCGGCTCCGTGTAATTACCTTCCCTCACCGGCCAACCCGGGAACTTTCTCCGCCCGCGCCCGGGAGTAGGGGGTGGCCTTGCCTGGGTGGGTTTCAGCTAGGGTTCATTGAGGGACAGTCTCTGGAGAAGGGCTTCAGGGTCCCAGAGAGACGCCCGCCGCCCGCAACCTGCCCCCGGCGGGCCTGCCGTCGGGTCTCGGCACCCTCTCTTCCCCTCTCCCCGAACCATGACCGAAATGAGTGAGAAGGAGAACGAACCGGATGACGCGGCCACCCACACACCCCCGGGGACCGGCTCTGCCCTCCAAGAAACCAAGGTAATTCGGGAGTCACAAGGCCTGGACCTCTTGCCCGGGGCGCCCCCGGCCCAGGTGCCCTCCCGACGCGGTCGTCACTGTGGGCCCGGGTGCCCTGGGGTCAGGATGGCGGAGCCCCTGTGATCCTTAAGGCTCCGCGCGGCGACCCGCGGGGAGTGGCTTCGCGAGGAGGGGCCACAAGGAGCCCCCATCACACGAGCACGACACGCCCTTGCGCGCGTGATGAGCGGACGCGCTACCGTGACCCTCAGGGAGGTGGTAACTGGTCTTTGTTGGAGGGAATCGGCGCGGCGGAGGCGGAGGGAGTGTGTAGCTGTGTGTAGCGGGTTTGGGACGGTGTACGCGCCCGTGTGTGCGTGCGAGGCGCACCCCTCCCGTGTCTGCCAGGTCTCTGTCGTAGCTCCGTCTGTCCCTGTCTCTTTGCCTGTGTCTCTCTGAAAATGTCTCTACAACCTGTTTGTCTCTGTCTTGGTGTGTCCCTGAGTGCGTCTCTCCCGGATTCTCTTGGCGTCTCTCTGTGTTTATCGGAATCTCTCTGGATGGCTCTCTCGGACCCGCCGCAGTCCTGCATTTTCCTGCTCCTAACCGGGTTAGGCTTGGGGACGTGAGGCCGCGGCACAGGGGTGCGCAGCTCCGAGTCGCGCTGGGGGCTGCCGCAGCGCGGGCCATCGCGGGCGGGGACCCGGGGACTGCTGTTGCGGCTCCAAAGCAGAAAGACAGGCAGCCCCACCCCCCACCCCGGGATCGGGACAGGGGGTTGGGGGGGCGGCGGGTAGAAGCAAAACGAGAAGTCATCGTAATTAATGAATGTCATAATTAACCCTAATTATGTATGATTGTTACTCCTGCGGGAGTCACAATGAATAAATTATTCCCCAGCGAAGTCAGGCGGAGCCCAGACTCCTGGCGCTGGAGGGGGTGGGGGGAGAACGCCGCTCGCATTCAGCTCCCGCCCCCCACCTCTAATCTGGCAGCTCCCTCCCGAAGTTCTAGGTTTTCGCTACTGACCCGCAAGAAGTTCTGCGGGAGCAACCTGAGCCGGCTGGAGATGAGGAGAGAAGGGCCGTGTCAAGGGTGCTCCCTGCCCCCTCCCAGACTTCAGGCCTAGACCTTCTCCCCTCTCCCTTCCACCCTGGTATTTGCTCCTACTCTGCTCCTGTCCTCCGGACGAAGAGGGGACAGCAGAACCCAGAAATGGGTGGGGTTTTCTGCTCCTCCTGGTATCACTTTCTCATCTATAGCTCTTTTCAATGTCCATCTTCCTCCTCATTCTGTCTTGACCACCCCCCAGGATATGAGGTTAATTCAAGGTCAAGGTCATCAAGGATGTGACCAGGGGGAGATGAGTAGGGCCAGGGTGGGGTCTGGCGGAGGTACCCCACGGAGCTCCCCATCCCCAAACCAGAGGGACCCAGTAGGTCTCCACGTCCAAGTCTTCAGAGCCACACTTGGCCTTCTCCTGCCCCATCCAGAGAATGGAGACCCTGGGCTCTCAGACAACAGAGTTAACTCCCCCTCAGAGAGCCAAGTCTTCACTGGGAGCGGAGTGAGTTGTTGGGGTGGGAGGGTATTGCTTGGCATAGTTGTGACAGCTTCTTTCAAGCAGAGGGTCCCAGGAGCTGAGCCTCACTCTGAGTTCCAATGCCCCTGACCTTCTCAGGTGCTGTCTAGTCGCCCTGGACAGACATACACAATCTCCCTGCTTGCTTCCCAGAGGCTGGGGGGCCTCCCAGGCCCTGCCCTGCTCCTCACGCTGAGGCCTGGCCACTCCTTCCCCCACTTAAGAGCTCTCTGAAAGCAGGCAGGAGCACTGGGCAGTGCTGCCTCAGCAATCAGCAGGCTGCAAGCTCAGCTGTGTGACGAGGGGGAGGTCAGAGCCCGGCAGGTCTTGTATCTCCCTCCGCCCAGCCCGAGGACCCTCCAATGCCATCACCTCTGGGTCTGAGCCCTGGAGATCCAAGGAACAGGGGAGGAGGGGGAGTGCACACCTGACCTGGCACCTCTGTCCAGGCCCATTGGAGCCCTGCCCCTTTGCCCTCCTCCCTTACACCTCACCCTTATGAAGAACTCAGTAATAACAATACAGGCTGGCCTGCGCGTCTGGGAGGGTAGTCCTCAGGATGGCAGATGTGGGCAGAGAGAATTCAGGGCCTTTGCCAGCCTCCTTCCATCCCCCCACATCAACCTGTTCCAAAGAATCTTCTGTCTGCAGACTGTAGGGGTCGGGGAGAGGGAAGAGAGTGTGTTGGTTGCTGCCCACCCAGCTCAGTTTGGGGCAGGTACAACAGGGGGGGGGGCTACTGCCCATCAGGCAGTGAAGCCAACATTCCATTTATTCTTATTCTTCAGTGTTTGCAGGCCCCTAGGCATTTCTTGTCAGTCCAAGTCTAGCCTCCTGCCCACCTACGGTTAGGTCTCACCCTGCACTCAAGCTACTCAGTGACCCTCCTAGCGTTGGCATCACCCTCTTTGGGTACCCATCCCATCCTACTACATAGGGCCTGCCACCACCCCCTTTGGTGCCATCCATAGGTCCATAGGAATACCCCGCCATGCCAGCTCCGCCATCTGAGTCAGCTTGTGCCACGACTGCCAGCACCTGCTGCCTAGTGCCCTTTCTGAAGCTGGCAGGAAGTGAAGAGATGCTGTGGGGAATTGAGGAAAGAAGGGATTGTGCAGGGTTTGGAGAGATGGGGAGGAGCCAGGCAGGCCAGTCCCTGCCTCTGGGAAGGGATTCAGAAGAGTAGGAGTGGTGGTCCAGGCTCTAAGCCAGAGAAACTCCTGGTGCATTGGGAGGGAATAGGATCCAACTGGGCCAACTTGCCAAGTTACATGGCAACTTCTCCCCGTGCCAGGAAATGGGTCCTGGGACAGTGAGGGTGCCAAAAAGATAGCTGATGGGGAGATGGACAAAGGTCCTCTCTGGGAACTAGGAGTTTGGGAGTAGGAATACCTGGCCAGGCTGAGCCAAAATGAGGTTTGGGTGGCTAAGCCAGATGTCTCTGGAGTGGGCAGGCATCAAGCCACTTAGCAGAGGTGCCCCCATCCTGCCCTCCAGTCACAGCCCTTGACATCTGCCAGCCACCCTAGGTGGCATGTTGTTCCTTCCTGCTTCTCTGCTTTCCTGGGATCTGGGGCCCACAGCTGAGCCAGGAAGTTGGTGGGCAGAGTGGGGGCTGCCCTGGTGCTGGGGAACATTCTGTTCCAGAGGCCTCTGGTACCCTGCAGAGGTGGCTTTTGGCACTGAGGCCGAGGTGGGGGGACCAGGAAAGAGCACAGGCCGGAGATTATGGAGGCTTGAAATCTCCTTCTGAGGATTACTATGGAAATAATGGCCTTGGGAGGGGGGAACATGATTGATGTCTTCAAATATTTAAAGGACTGATGTGTAGAAGAGGGAGTAGCCCTTTCCGGAGCCAAGGGAGGAACAAGAGCCCATCGGCAGAAACCGCAGGGAGGCAGGCTTCAGCTCTATATAGGGAAGCACTTTCAGTGATTGCAGCTGCCCAAAGATGGAATGACTGTCCCAAGAGAGGGTGTGCTTCCTGTCACAAGAGGTGACCAATAGAGTGAGACAACCACTCAGGGGATGTGGCCAGGGCAGTGCAAGGTGAGAGGGTGGGCGGAGATAGCTCTAGGTGGCCAGTCTTTCAAGTCCCTTCTAAACCTAAATTTCCTGGTTGACCTGGTGGACAAGCCCATGGCACACTTGAGGGGCAGAAGCGAAGGCCAAGGCAGGACCCAGAGCAGCAGGATGCTTCTGGTCACTTGGGCTCAACAGCCAAAGCCACTGTTTCAAGTCCTGGCACTGCTACTTACCAGCTGAGGACTCATGATGAGTAAGCAGTTTAACCCATGAGCCTCAGTTCCTCATCCGACAAGTGAGGCAGTAATTGTCACCACCTCAGAGGGTAGTGCCAGGAGTAACGAGATGCTGCATAGAGTGCTAACTCAGTTCCAGTGCTCTGACAATGACAGCCCCTCATTATATCTATAAGTTTATGTTTTTGCTTTTTGGACCAGAACCTTGTATTGCTTAGAGAGCATCTAGTCTTGTCTCATTCCTCTTGGATGTGGGGAAACTGAGGCTCAGAGTGAGGAAGTGAAGTGACTTGCCTTTAGCAGCAGGCTTAGTTTTGCCCCTACCTCCAGTGCATCCTCTCAGAGAACTCGTGTGCTCTATGCGCGTGGCCCCTGGGCAGAATGGTGGGTGGTTCACTCCCCTCTCTGCGCCTATCAGAGCTCCCAGAGCCACATTCGGCCCACAGAACACATTTGCATTCTAATTAATTGTCCCTCTGGCATCTGGGACCTGGGGCCCTGTTTCTCATAGACACACAAAGGAGCCCACAGTGCTGTCCAGGAAGCTGGATTTGGAAGGAGCTGGGCAACTCAGCATGCCAGACACCCCAGGGCTCTGGCCTCTCAGCTGGCACACCGGGGCCTGCCTTGTGCCCAAACATTCCCCTCTCTGTTTCCCCCTCCGTCTTGCTGCCTGCTGGCCTCCCCAGGGCTGGAGGGGCCACTACTTCCATCCCCTTGGCACAGTTGCCAGGCTGGCAGCCATGGCACACAGGCTGCCCAGTGTGCCAGCTGGGGACCCTGGCCAACTCTCCCTGCCTGAAGCCAGGCCACTGGCTCCCTTTTTTTTATTACTGGTGGAAAGGAGTGGGCAGGGGTAGGGGAGCTCTCAACAGGAGGGGAGCAGGGCAAGGATCTGGGTAGAGAGGATTCCAGACCTCACTGTGGGCAGACTCAAGAAGGATGTGTTTGGGTGAGCAGTGGAAATGACTCCGGGATCACTGCAGAATCCACCCTGTGCTCCAGAACATGGGCTCCATTTAGGATTCCAGCCACTTGCTCATCATTTATTCAACAAACATTGACTGAGTGCCTGTTATGTGTGGAAGCCCTGTGTGGGGATTTGAAGCAACTGTCCCTGCCCTCAGGGGGCTCACAGACCCCGGGGGGCAGTAGGAAGAAAATGACAACATAAACTGATTGGAGCTATAATAGAAGTCGGTAGTGGGTACAGCCGGCCCCAGAGGAGGGAGTGGTTCCACTAAACGGAATTCCTGCAAAGACAGCTCCTGAAGGAGGAAGAGTCATTGGAAACCCTGAAGGATAAAGAGGGTATTAACCGGATAAGGCAGAGAAGAGGACAAACACGTCAAAAGCTCAGAGGCATAAAACACGATGAGTTCAAGTCCTCCTGTCTGGGCTGCAGGTGGAAGACATGAGTTGGAAGGGCAGGTTTGGCCAAGTTGCAGAGTCTCTTGACTGGGGCAGGGGCCGTGGCTGGATCCTGAGGAGCTATAAAGGTTTCAGCAGGATCAGGGATCACCACCATACAGGCAGCTGGATGGAGAGCAGGTGGGCATGCTTAAAGTGGAGGCGAAGGGCTGTGGCCCTGAACCAGACTGAGGGTGCTGGGCCTGAACAAGGGCAGGGCTGTGGAGGTGATTGTAGGCGAGGGGCTGTGGAGGTGATTGTAGGTGAGGGGCTGTGGAGGTGATTGTAGGCGAGGGGCTGGGGAGGTGATTGTAGGCGAGGGGCTGGGGAGGTGTTTTGGAGGGAGAATCAGCCCTGAGGATGAGGGTGCAGGATGACCACTCCCCACCCCCTAGGCTGTTCAAGAACACAGCTGGAAACTGGGGACCTGGTGTGTTTTGTTTGGCCCCCAGAGTATTATTTTTTTTAACTCGAGTAAATGGTACACCCATACAATGAAATCTGTATAGCCATAAAAAAGAATGATGAAACTCCTTATGTATTCGTATAGAACGATTACCAAGATTTACTGTTAAGTGAAAAATCAAGGCAGAGGAAAAATAGTATACTGCTATTTCTGCAAAGAAAAAAGGAAATAAAACCTCCTGATTTGTTTCTATCCAATTTCACATAAAAGTCTGGATTTCTTTTGAAAAATTGGAAAACCTGGCAACACTGGGCTGGCCATACAGAGTAGCCTCTATTGGCCAGAAAGGCCAGCAGCTGCTCCTTGGGTCTCTAGTTTGCCACAGGCCCCACCACTCCTATGTGCCTACTCAGCCAGAACTCCTTTACCCCTGGAGATTACCTGCCCGGCTCCTGCAGGCATCTGGGATTGTGACCCACCTGCTGCAACTTGGCAGCCTCTCTCTCCATACTTCATATCACCTCTGGCCCTCAGCCTTCAGGCTGCTGCTGACCAAGGAGATGTCCTGGAGGGAAGCCAGCCCCCTCACGGCTTCCACTCACAGGCCCTCTTCCTCTCTCAGCTCCAGTGGTTCAAGCGCTCATTTTCCCTCAAAACCATCCTCCGAAGTAAGAGTGTGGAGAACTTCCTCCTTCGCTCGGGCTCTGAGCTCAAGTGCCCCACCGAGGTGCTGCTGACGCCCCCAACCCCGCTGCCCCCTCCCTCCCCACCACCGGCCTCCACAGACAGGGGCCTGTCCACCCCAGCCCCCTCCCCCTGCCCAATCCCACGCCCCCTGGCACCACTCAAACCAGTGAGGCTGCACAGCTTCCAGGAACACGTCTTCAAGCGAGCCAGCCCCTGTGAGCTGTGCCACCAGCTCATTGTGGGTAGGTGCCTGAGACCCTGAGGTGGCAAGGGAAGGGGCCGAGGTGCATGCTGGGAGTGGGTCCAGGGAACTGCCTGACATTGGGGCCTGGCTACTCAGGGCTCCCAATCCCAACTGTGCCCCTCACCCTGGCTGGACAAATGAGCACCCTTGGCAGGGTGGATGCCCAGTGTTGCTGTGTTTACTAACAACACAGGCTTCAGTGCCAGTTCACATCCTGACTGTATGAGGGGTAGGCACAAGGCTCCAAGGCTGGCATGAGGATGCCCAACCCCCGCACTCTCCCCATACCCTACCCGCCTCCTTTGCTCCTTGCCCATGGGTGCATCCCCTCTTGAACAACCTCTCTTGCCGAACCCAAATTCTTCCCAGGAAACTCCAAGCAGGGCTTGCGATGTAAGACCTGCAAAGTCAGCGTCCACCTCTGGTGCTCCGAGGAGATCTCCCACCAGCAATGCCCAGGCAAGACGGTGAGTGGCGACCATGCGAAGACAGCTGGCTGAGTGCTCCCAGGACTGGCATGTGGGGGAATGAGTGCACCTCAAGGCTAGTTCTTCCTGTGGGGTGGTCCTTGGCCTTGGGCGAAGCCAAACTCTCGGTGAGTTGTGACCTCCCCGTGCCCTCTCTCTGCCCCCTCTTGCCACAGTCCTCCTCCTTCCGCCGCAACTTCAGCTCCCCACTCCTGGTGCATGAGCCGCCACCCACCTGTGTCACAAGCAGAGAGTCCCCACCCACGGGTGAGTGTCCCCCAGTTGGCCCTGATCCCAATGTGGTGCCATGAGAAACTCATGTATTCCTCAGATGGGCACCTGAGTCACGTGGCACTGCCAGTTCTTGACACTGCTACCACTTCCCTTCTCTGGATGCTCCTGTCCTGAATGTCGGGTTCATTCATTCATCTGTCAACACTTTATTGAGCACCTACTAAGTGCAGGCACTGTGCTAGACACAAGGACACAACACTAAAGAAGGTGGAGTTCACGGTCTAGGAAGGGAGCTATCCATCTAGAAATGGATGATCACACAAACATCACTTAGTCATCATTCGGACGAACGCCTGAAGAGAGACAGGCAGGAAATAAAGAGAGGATAAAGCAGGCACCGTCCTCATTTGCACAGACATGAAGGATGGGGAGTTAGTCCCCTGAGGATCTGGGGAAGGCTGGTGTGGGCAGAGGGTGGCATGAGGCAGGAAGGGGCACACAGTTAAAGAAAGGACGGCGTGGCTGGGGCTGAGGGAGTGAGAGCAAGAGGGTGCAACGTGATGATGGGTGCAGAGCGGGGCCCATTTTAGAATTGTTCTTTGGACTTTATTCTAAGGGCACTTTTTGTGTCCTTACAAGAGTATTCTGGCTCCTGTGTGGATTGGAGGGGCTGGAGCGGAAGCAGGGAGCCCAGTTGTGAGGCCGTGACGGTTGCTAAGAGAGTTTGGTAGCTTGGACCAAGCTGGTAGCAGTGGAGATGGAGAGAAGTGGGCAGATTCTGGAAATGTCTGGGCGGTAGGACTAGGTGATGGAATGAATCTGGGCAGTGAGGAGAGTGAAGGGTCAAGGCTGCTCCTGGTCTCTGCGTGGGCACCATGGGAGGACTTGGAGCTCTCACTGGGATGAGGAAGACCTGAGAAGGGCAGGTGAGGGGAGATGGGGAGTTCGGCCTAGAGCATGCTGAGCTGGGGAGCCGCGGTGGGGGGAGCCAGGACCAGAGATACGGGGCTTCAGGGCAGAGCAAGGCTGGCAGCTGGGTGCCTGGCCTTGAGGGTGGATCCTTGGCAGGGGCCAGCGGGAAGGTGGACCCTGTCTACGAGACCCTGCGCTATGGCACCTCCTTAGCACTGATGAACCGCTCCAGCTTCAGCAGCACCTCTGAGTCCCCCACGCGGAGCCTGGTACGGTGGGCACCAAAGGAGAGCCTTGGGGGCAGGGGTCTCAGGGTAAGGCTCCAGAGGCTGAGCCCTTCCCTCTCTCTGACCCCAGAGTGAGCGGGATGAGCTGAATGAGGATGGGGAAGGCAGCATCCGCAGCTCGGAGGAGGGCCCTGGTGACAGTGGTGAGTGGCTGGGGACCAAAGGGCAGGAATGGAGCACAATGTGAACTGCTCCCTGCTGTCTCACACCCTGGCCCCACCCTGGCATCCCCAGTATTCACAGCCCCAGCGGAGAGCGAAGGGTCAGGAGCAGAGGAGAAGAGCCCTGGACAACAGGTGAGATTATGCTGGCACTGAGCCCCCCCAGGCCAGGCAGGAAGGGGATGTCGCTTCTTCTTGTCGCTGGCCCATAGGTGGGTGAGAGCATGGTGAGTGGGGCCATCACTGCCCCATCATTTATCCTCAGTCTACACGGACAGGCAATGCCAGGGCGGGTAGGCACGGGGAGCAGGGGCTGTTACCCCTCCCACCACTGGCCTAACACCTATTGCACCCATTCCTGCTCCCCCAAGGGTGGGAAGCTCCAGGGTGCAGCAGGCAGAGGAGTATCCCCCTTCTCCATCCCTGGCCCGGTCCCCCCAGGGGTGTGTGAGTACAGCAAGTGGGAGAGTCTGACCTCTCCCTGTCATTGACCCAGGAGCACCGTGTCCCACCTCCTAGCCCCCCAAGGTAGGCAAGGTCAGGGCAAAAGGATAGTGGGTGGAGTGAGGAGGGGGTTACCCTCCCATCACTGACCCAGAGCTTTTCCACAGGTCCCCAAACCCCCCCTGCGAAAGGACGTGGGGCCCATGTATTCCTACGTCGCACTCTACAAGTTTCTGCCCCAGGAAAACAATGACCTGGCTCTACAGTAAGTCCTCTTTGCGGCCCAGCCCCACTGGGCAGCCGCCTGCTCCCACCTCAGGGGTCCGCAGTCCCAGAGCTTGCAACATGAGTGGAAGGGGGCCCTTCAGGAACCTCCTTGCATGCTTGAGGCTGCTCAGCCGAGAGAGGAGCCGGAGCTGCACAGAGCCCAAGAGTGATTGGTGCTGATGTCTCCTGCCACCTGCCCGGGCTCTGTCCTCCAGAGTGCCTGCCATACCTGTGGTCACACAGTGTCCTCTGAGGGCATCGAGAGGCCTTCCTCAGCTTGGGGGCCACGCAGGGGGTCTGGGGGCCCAGGATTGTTGGGACGCAGAGAGGGCAGGTCCCTTCTGGCCCATGTGTTACCCCAGCTCTCTCCTCCCAGGCCTGGAGACCGGATCGTGCTGGTGGATGACTCGAATGAGGACTGGTGGAAGGTGACTTGGCAGGGGGTGCAGAGGGCCCATGGCAGGCGCCTCAGCCAACCCCTCTCTCAATGGGCACTGCCCCACCTTCTCTCCAGGCCCCAAACATCTCCCCTTCTGTAGCCGCTGGCACTGGCCAAGCCTAGGACCAACCCTTGGGCCTTGCTCTCAGTTTGATCCTCCCTGCCTCAGCTTTGTCCCTCTGCCCACCTTGTACCCTTTCCAGACCAGAAGCCACCTGACTGCCGGGAGGCTTGAATGAAGAGAGCCCAGGGTCTGGAGGATGACGGCATGGGCTCCGAGTGGGCACTGGGTCTAGAGAAAGTGGTGCGGCCGGGGGTGGCGCTGGTGCTCATTGCCAACCTCGTCCCCAGGGCAAGATTGGTGACCGGGTTGGCTTCTTCCCAGCCAATTTTGTGCAGCGGGTGAGGCCAGGCGAGAACGTTTGGCGCTGCTGCCAACCATTCTCCGGGAACAAGGAACAGGGTTACATGAGCCTCAAGGAGAATCAGGTGAGTGCCTGGGCCCTGTGGTGGCTGGAGAGGTGGACGTGGGAGAGAGGCAGCATGGGCTCTGGCTGGGTGAGTGCCCTGGAGGAGGATACTCACAGCCTGGCAGCAGCAGGGAAGACAGGTTAGAGGCGGTGGGACGCAGGGTCCTCCTGTCCTTCCCTGCTGGGGAACTGGGGCTGCTGACCAACATAGGCAGGGGCAGCTTGGAGGAGGGGAGGAGCCCTAGATTAGGAGTCTAGAGGCTTGAGTTCGAATGCTGGCTCTGCCTCTGGCTTGTGTAAACTTCTCCCTCTGTTAGCTGCCCTGCGAAATGGGAGTGGGGCCAGGCATGACCAGCTGATCTCAAAGGTCAGCCCTAAAGCGCTATTCAGTATCTGCTGATGTCCTGGTCTTGCTGCTGCTCCCTGTACTCTCATGGGATCTGCTCCCATCACCCCAGCGGAGGGCTCCATCCACATCTGATGCTGGTCCCATCGTCCCCTGGGATGGCCCCCTGGGAACCATCAGCAGGACTCGGGCCAAGGGCTGCAGGCAGTGCCAGGCCTCAGCTCCATGTCTCTCCCGCTCAGATCTGTGTGGGCATGGGCAGGAGCAAGGATGCTGACGGCTTCATCCGCGTCAGCAGCGGCAAGAAGCGGGGCCTGGTGCCAGCCTATACCCTGACTGAGATCTGAGAGGAGCCAAGAGGACCCAGATGCCACCCCTGCCCATGCCCAGCCCTTGCATCTGGCCCTGGAGGGGGAGAAGGCCTCTGCCCACATTTTTCCTCCCTCCGCCTTTCTCCTAGGGGCCACTCACCGTGGCTTGGGAGCCTTTGGCACTGAGTGGGTGGGGTGCCCTGAGGGGGTTGCTCCTCTGGGACTTGGGGGGTGGAGAAGGAGGAGAAAGTGAGAGATGGGGGAAGTTCCAGATAGGTCCCCCCAGTGCCAGGCACCCCCTGTCCAGTTGCCATGCTGAGTCCAACCCTGGGGGCATTCCTGGGGAACGTACCTGCTGCTTCTTCCAGAGAGCATTCCTGTGCCCACACCACCTTTGCATGCCTGACACCGCCCCTCTGCTTGGGTCTATGTGTGTGTGGCCATGCGGCTGCCCCTTTGGAAGTGGGGCCTTGGGAAGGTCCTTCCTGGGTCCCTCAGCCCTCCACCCTGGGTTGGGAGGGTCCTGAGTCCACCTCTTGGTCTCACCACCTCTGTCACTCCATCAATTCTCAGGAAAGTTCTGTGGGAATCTCTCCCATTACTTGAAACCTGGGCGGACAGAGGAGGGAAGGGCTGAGGTCCGGGGAGGGTGTGGCAAATCAGACTGTGCCCTCAGGTAGAACAGTCACCCCAGAGCCGCCTCACCTTACCCTTGTCCACTGGAAAAGGACACCCAAGAGCGGCTTGAACACAAAAACCCATCTGAGAACAAAAACTGACCCATGCTTGGTTCAAAACGATCCCCATTTCACTGTTAGGACTCTAAAAGCCCCCAGCGGCAGGACCACCAGCCAGGGGAGCCTGTGCTTCTCAGTTCCCGTCCCAGGCCTCCCAGGCTCCCCCAGGAGCCCCACCCTCAGGACTGACCTCGCAGTGGTCCTTCCTCACCGCTTCTTCCAGGCTGTGCCCAGGACAGGGCTGTCGCCTTGGGGGTCCCTTTTCTGGCTGTATCTGCTCCCTTGTCCTGGACACAGAGCTGTAGGAGGAAGAGGGAGTGGAAGACAGACAAAGAAGGTGCAACATTCTGTTTGGCCACGAGGAAAGGAAGGGGCTAGACAACCTGGGGGTGGAGTGGGCACACATAAAGGGGATCCTTCCCTTGCAGGTTGCTTTTCTCTGGTGCCAACCTCCCTCTCCTCCCAAGCTCAGAGCCTCCTCCTCTTGTGCCCCTGATCCTGCCAGCCAGTGCCCGATCCTGGGCACAGTCACACCCTCCCAGGGAGTGGGAGGGACACATCCTCATTCCCACTGGCCCCTGCCCCACTGCTCCCCTGCAGAGGGGGGGCTCAAGCCACACTGCCCTGTTTGCTGCCATGAGGCCCCCCCAGCAATGTCCCAGGGGCGGGCCCAATGCCCACTGTACATGAGGCTGCATGATGGGTCTGCTGGGGCACTGCAGAGCCCCCAGACCCCTAAGTAAATGTTTCTTGTCCCAACCTGTCTGCTCTGTGTATCTGCTTGGGATAGAGGAAGGAAAAGGGCAAGGAGTGAGGAGGGGGCTGGAGATACTGAGAGGGGTCAAGCCTGAGGAGGAAGAATTTGTTGATCTCAGAGAGGAGGGGTGTGGGGCTGACACTGCAGGGGTCTCCAAGCCTCCTCACTCGCTTCCACCCAAGCAGCCTGAGATCGGTGGGATTTGGGAGGTGTTTGGGAGAAGGGGCTGGGGAGAACCAAACGGGAGAACGTCGTGGAAAGGACCTGAGGAAGTGGGGGTGGGAAGAGGTCTGGGAGACGCTGGAGGGAGAGAGGGAAGGGTTGCGGTCGCTTTCTGGTCGATGCGCCCCTGAGTCGCACAGGGGGCGGGCACCATCTCAGGATCACACACGTCCGGACTGTTCTCGCCCACCCTCCGAAACCAGCCCCGAAACCAGTTCCGGGCCTGGGGGCTCAATACCCGTCGGAGATCAGTCCCATCCCCCGCAGCCCCCTAAACCCGAGGCAAAAACGCTGGCAGCGGGGACAGTGGCGGACAGTGGGGCCCTGAGATGACTCAGTCACGCCCGTCATCGGGAGCCTGGCACAAAGGGGGCCGGGCGGCGGCGCCCCTCCCGCCGCGGTGCCCGCCGCCCACCTGCCGGCAGAGCAGCCTCTCTCCCGGCCGCCCGCCCCGCCGGCCTGGCCGCGTCACCGCCGCGGCAGGCACGTCCTAAGCTATTTATAGGCGGAGGGGAGCGCGGAGGGAGCCAGAGGCTGGCTGCGGGGGTGCCAGGGCACCGCCGGTGCTGCCAGAATGCAGAGGGGGTGAGGGCTGCTGCTCCTCATAGGCACCCATCCAGTTCCGGCTTCCAGCCTCCCACCCCAAAGCAAGGTAGGCCGGGTGGGACCAGCCCCTGAGCTTTCTTTGGGCCCCTTCACCCAGGGAAGGCGCTAGAGCTTGGAGGCGCTGGGCGGGCGGAGCAGGAGGAGGATGACTCCCCCTTCCTAAGACCCCTGATGGTGAGAGTGGAAAAAGGGGTCATAAACCCAGTCCCTAAGGCTTAAAGAGAGGGGAGCTTGCATAAATAGGCAGCTACTGTGCCGCAGGAACCATGCCAGGGATGTCTCAATGACCCAGTGAGGAAAGTGGTGGTACCCCCTTTCACAGATGAAGAAACTGAGGCAGAGATTTTAGGTGACTTAACTAGGGTCATACAGATTATCCAGGCCAACCTTTCCCCTTTTATACATGGGGAAACTGAGGGCCAGAGTGGACTAATAACTTGCACAAGGTCACCCAGTAAATTAGTGGTCCAGCCAGTCTCAGAAATCATGTCCCTTGGCTCCCAGTTTAGCTCTTTCCTCACCCCACCCTGGGTCCCTAGTGCCTTAAACCAACAAGATAGAAACACCCTGACATGCTGGGCCAGGGGCTCCAGGAATCAAGACCCCCATCCCATGGGAGACAGTGAGAGCCTTGCAGCCAAGCCTTCTGTACACCCCACTTGTGTCTGCCACCAGCTGGCCTGGACCTCTGCCTCCTCCCCAGCCCATTTGCCGCACTGCTGAGCACAGCAGCTTTTTCTGGTGGCTGAACCACTGACAGCATGCTCACAGCCTGGGGGCTGGGAACAGCTGGTGCCCCCACTATAGCCTCTGCCCTCCTCTGTGCCCACTCCGGGGGTGGCTGGGCCAGCAACACCACTGGCCTGGGGCAGAGGATGCCCAGGAACCTGCTGGTGGTGCCAACCCACATTTGGCTCAGTTGTCTGACCCACATCAGCCTGAGCTTAACCTGTCATGTACTGTGTGGGGATAAATTTTACATAGGCTTAAGGGACACGCAAAAAGAAGGGACGTTGGGGAGCCAGAGACAGGAGGCCTCAAAGGGCAGAGAGATGGATACCGGGGGGGTGGGGGGGGTGGGTGGGGGGGAGACAGACAGAGTGATCCCTCTGCGCAAGCCCACCCATCTTGCTAGTGCCACTCCCTTCGGCCCCTTCAGCCTTCTTCACCCTCCATCCTTAACCCCCTCCTCCCAGTGCTTGGGGCAGGCTGGGGGCATGTGGTGTACTTCCAGCCTCAGCCCTCCCTGTGCTGTGTGGGGAGCCAGCCAAGGTGGTCCCTCTCTTAGCCTCAGAGAGAGCACCAGGAAGGAGGCCAAGGACCCTGTAACCCCTCTCCAGCTCGTGGCCCTGCAGCAGCCGCTGAGCTCAGCTCCCTGGCTGCAGCCCACTCTGAGTCACACCCTCCCACGTACGGAGGAATCAAAGGCAGGCGCTAGCGTCCATGCAATGCTGAGATTCTAGGGAGTCAGGGGCCCCTCCCAGCCTCAGTTTCTTCCTCCAGAAAATGAAGAGTTGGACTTGCTCAGGGAGTCTTTACCTGGGGGCCATGAACTCCTTTAAAGGGCATGCAGAATTATATGATAGGACCAGGTGTATGCTCTCGAGAGAATGGACACATCTTTTAAGCAGAATTTCACAAGGCTTCAGGACCTGGAAGAGATCCAGCAGTTACTTTAGGGGACCTGCCTGCTAAGGGGACCTCCCAGGCACTCCTCTGGGAAGGAGTTAGAGGCCCATGATGGCAAGAGGTGACCTCCAGGCCTGGGGTGAGCTTAAGAAAGAAGTGACTAAACTCAAGGCTTTCTAAGAGAGAAGCTCCTATAACCTGGTACCCTTTCCCTCCCCACCCCCAATAAGCAACAGAAAGTCAGGTGGTTGCCCATACCTGCAGCGACCTGTGGGAGAACAGCACCATCTCCTGGTTCAGGCTGGGAACTGGTTTCTGTGCTGCAGGCTCAGGACCCTGATGAGGGTCCTGTGCTCGGGTTACCTTATTCTCCTTCCTGTCGTCCCTCTACTGCCTAGAGGGGGTGGAGGTGAGTGGCCTTCAATGCCCTTGCTCCTCTGGTCCAGGTCTGGGAAAGAGGTGTCCCCCGCTCCAAGCTGGGAGCTTGGCCGAGGCCCTTCCCCTTCTAGGCCACAGCACCCCCACTTGTGATGGCAAAGGACTGGAGCAGGAGCTAAAGGAGAAAGTGCACACAGGCTGCTGCAGTGGCAGCAGGGACCCCCGGTCAGTGTCCTCTCACCCCAGGCTCTGGTGCACCTGGGTGCTGGTGGAAGTCATCTGGGCATTTCTCATTGAGTCCGGGGTTCCATGCCTTGGGCTACGCCCCTCTCGCACCCTGTCTAGAACTGAACGAGAACACTAGAGGCATAGCTGGAGAGGGGTCTGCTACCCCCAAGACCACTTTAACCCTGCCTTTCCCAGGCAGGTGTGCAAGGGAACAGCTACCCGGTACATCCCTTGAAGGGTTGGCCTTCGCACCCCAAAACGAAGTTCAGCAGAGGGATGAAGGGCAGGGAGGTAACCAGGATGGGCATGCCAGTCCTAGCTGAGCCCAGTACTAAAGGTGGTAGCCCCAACCCAGACCTCTCAGCGGAGTCAACACTCTTGTTTTCTTTTTTTTGAGGAAGATTAGCCCTGAGCTAACACCCACTGCCAATCCTCCTCTTTTTGCTGAGGAAGACTGGCCCTGAGCTAACATCTGTGCCCATCTTCCTCTACTTTCTATGTGGGACGCCTACCACAGCATGGCTTGACAACAGATGCCATGTCCACACCCAGGATCCGAACCGGTGAACCCTGGGTCGCCAAAGCAGAACGTGTGCATTTAACTGCTGCGCCACTGGGCCAGCCCCAACACTTGTGTATTTAACTGGCTGACAACCCCTTCCACCTGGATATCTGTCCCTCAGACCACCACCCACTCAATATATCCAAAACTCAACCCTTCGAGGTTCCTTCTCCTGATCACCAAAGGTATCTCCTGCCCAGTCCTCCCAAGCTCAAGGCCTTGGGACCAAGCCAGGCTTCTTCCTCAGCCCCCACAATCAATGTCTACAAAGTCTCATTTTACTTCTAAACGTCTTGAATCCATTTTCCCCACCCATGACACTGAGCATTAGTTTGGGTTGTCTGACTCCAACCCATCACTTCATGTCTGCAAAATGGAGAAAATAACCACCCTGCTTTACGTTATAAAGATTGCAGTCAATATAAGGCAATGCAAAGTGCCCAACAGTACTTGGCTCACCGAGCAACTACTTCATCGAAAAACTTATTGGCAGTTATGACTACCAGTTAAGTGGCAAAATAGCACCTACTTCCTATTTGTAAGAGGGGTATGAATTCATTAACCAACTCACAATGGCTTAAGACAACGTTTTCTATGTTATGTGCCTTTATTCCAATTTCTGCTAAGCCTTTTCCTTTGGGCCCTATGTGATGGGTATAAACCAAACCTGATAGGACAGAAAAAAAAGTTTACAAGTTGGGCTGCTCAAAACAGCTTCAGTTACACTACAGTAAGTAAGGCTGTTTAAAGGCAGCTCAGTAATCAGCAGTTGGAATACAGTGTCATAGCTTCCAGACTGGTGGTAGTTGAAACCACCATTGTCCTGGAGTTCTAGAGCAGTCTATTTCAACCTTGGACTTGAGTGCACAGTTGAGAAGTGTAAGCATACTATTGTTGCTTTTTTTTTTTTTTGAGGAAGATTAGTCCTGAGCTAACATCTGCTGCCAATCCTCCTCTTTTTGCTGAGAAGACTGGCCCTGAGCTAACATCCGTGCCCATCTTCCTCCATTTTATATGTGGGACACCTACCACAGCATGGCTTGCCAAGTGGTGCCATGTCTGCACCTGGGATCCGAAGTGGCGAATCCCAGGCCACCGAGAAGCAGAACATAGCAACTTAACCGCTGCACCACTGGGCGGGCCCCATCTCTGTTGCTTTTTAAACAATGTGACAACTGTGTCACAACTATTGGTTCCCAAGCAACACTTGAGACCGCCTCCGAGGTGCCACCCCTGTTCTGCTGAAAAGGGCAGTTTTGAAGCACAGTATTTCGGAGGCTTGGGTAGAAGCCATTCCTAGGCCCCGCACCCCACTCAAACAAGGTAAAAACATCTCTCCCATGGATAGAGGGGGCATGTGCCTCCCTAGAGGCCAGGGGCCAAGAAGGAAATCAAACAGGCAGCCTAGACAGGGCCTGCATCCCATTCGTCAGTGTGTGGCCAGTTCTGACCCTCTAAACAGTGAAGACGCAGCAAGCAGTCAGAAGCTGTGGAAGCAGAGGTAGGCAGACACAGGCTTGTTTTATTGAATGGTTGATCTACCGAACTGTTGAGGCCACTATGTGCAGACAAGAAAGGGGGAGGCTTTATTTCTTGGTCTCTTCCTCCTTGGAGAGAGTCTTGATGATTTCCTCTTTCTTGGCCTGGAGCCGCTCTTCACGGCGCTTGCGTGCTTCCTTGGTCTTAGACCTGCGGGCCTCAGCCTGGTCCCTGGGTAATGGAAGAGAAAAGATGAGCTGCTGGGCAGAGAGAAGCACATGCCCAGACTTCTCCCTTGAGCCTAGACAGCTGGTGGAATACGAGTTGCTGAGGCCACCAAGAGCTTCAGCTTCAACTAACCCAATTTCTATCCCAACAATGATGGGAGGTGGTGTGTGGGTGTGTACAGGACAGAGGAGCATATACCTGTAACACAACAGCTGAATTCTGGACAGACCGCAGGCAAGTCAAGATTAGGCATCGACACTTTTTTTTTTGAGGAAGATTACCCCTGAGCTAACATCTACTACCATCCTCCTTTTTTTTTTTTTTTTCTGCTGAGGAAGACTGGCCCTGAGCTAACATCCATGCCCATCTTCCTCTACTTTATATGTGGGACGCTTGCCACAGCATGGCTTGACTAGCGGTGCATAGGTCCCCACCCGGGATCGAACCAGTAAACCCTGGGCCACCAAAGCGAAACATGTGAACTTAACGGCTGCACCATGAGGCTGGCCCATCAGCACATTTTAAATGTCTCAGAAGATCCCTTATAATGAAGGTCAAAGAATCTGCCCCCATGACACAGAGGCCAATTCCTGAAAAAACTTACGCCAGAAGCTTCTTGCGAGCCTTGTCTGCCTTCAGCTTGTGGATGTGTTCCATGAGAATCCGCTTGTTTTTGAACACATTACCCTTCACTTTCAGGTACAGGCTGTGATACCTGAAGGGTACAAGCAGAGGCTCTGGTCAGCAATGGATCAGAGTTTGGCTCTGTGGTCTGCCCCTCCATACAAGGTCCCTAAGTACGCAGGGCTCCTTTCCTCTCTTCTGCTGCAGGGACTACTTCCCCTAAACCAAGACTGTGCAGTTTCTGGACAGAAGAGCTCGACCAGCAGACAAATTCAATTCTTGGGCTATCCTGATGGTTTATGGGGGGAAAAAAGAAAAATAGGACAGAACGGAAGAACTTTCTTAGAAAGGCCTAAGATACAGGACTCCGTCCCCAAGGTCAATGAGACAGAGCTTAAATCTGTGCAAAGATCAAGACATCAAAGCAACAAATGGATGGGTGGGTGAGTGGGGTCCCACCCAAGAGGAAGCTGTGCTTACATGTGGCGGTCAATCTTCTTAGATTCACGGTATCTTCTAAGCAGCCGGCGCAGGATTCTCATCCTCCTCATCCAGGTTACCTTCTCTGGCATTCGAGCATTGGCAGTACCCTTTCGCTTACCTGCAGGGAAGATGAGTTAGGCCCACAATGTGCATCTGGGGCTCAAGTCAGTTACTAGAGCCAGCTAATGGTCACAATGATAGCTGGCAATTTCTGAAACACTTTATAAGTCACCGGGTCATGTGCCTAGTGCTTCATCTTATTTTAAGTAGCATTATTTCCATTTTACAGATGATGATCCCAAGTATTTAACTTCTTTCCTTTACTCAATTTTTAAGGAAGCACAAACAAGGCAATTATCCCCCATTCACTCCATGCAGAAGGCGGACTTGACACGGTATGCACCAAGGCAGTATGCGAAGCTGGAAAGGGCTTTAAAGGTGGTGTGACCTTCATCTCCCTAAATCATCCTGACCCTCGACAGTGGTTTCAGGATTTACTGGACAATGGATTTAAGCACCCTGCAGAATCCTTGGCATAGTGCAGATGCTCAACAAATGTGACCTCTTTCTACTAATACCTTCAACTCCAACACTACTGTCAACTTTCTGATTCATACAGAAGAAAAGCACACATGCAGAGTAAGAAAAGGGCTCAAGATGAGATAGAATGGGAAGAAAAAGATCCTGGATATATCTCAGTCCAGACTTAAACATTTATTATTTCTTAAGTCTTAGAGAAAGGGGAAGAACACACTTACCGATGCCCATATGCCTGCCCTTCCGGCGGGCCAAGGTGTTTTTCCGGCATCGAGCCCGGGAATGGACAGTCACAGGCTTCCGGATGATCAGGCCATCTTTGATCAGCTTCCGGATCTGCTGACCTGGGAAAACAGAACAGACCTGGTCAGTCAGCTGGGGCCTAGCCCCAAGAACACCAGCCCCAGAGTCCAAACAGGACAGGACAGAGACAGTGCTCACATCCCTAGCCGAGTGGTCTCAAAAACGGTGGTTTGGCTTGGGGCTGGCCCTGTGGCCAAGTTCCCACACTCTGCTTTGGTGGCCCAGGGTTTCACCAGTTTGAATCCTGGGCGCGGACATGGCACCACTCCTCAAGCCATGCTGAGGTGGCATCCCACATGCCACAACCGGAAGGACCCACAACTGAAAAATATACAACTGTGTACCAGGGGGCTTTGGGGAGAAAAAAGAAAGATAAAATCTTAAAAAACAAAACAAAACAAAACGGTAGCTATACTGGAACTTCTAAACATTTCTGCCCTGGTAGATGTTTTATAGCATACTAAAAATACATATATTTGGGAATGCGTGATCAAGATAGTGTACAGACACAGCCTAGTCCTTCAGATCCTATCTTTCTCACCGATTAGCTACTAGTCTAAAACAAGGTTAGGAGCTCTGAGCACAAACAATACCACAAATCCAAGCAGGTTGAGAAATTCTGTGATACTGACAAAGATTCTCTGCTTGACCAAACTTTCATCAATCTCCTGAACCTTCTCCTAGGCCCATCTGTGCATTTCCTTGTAAATTCTAGTTTTAGTAAGAAGCTGCTTAAGTCAGTTTAAGCAGAAACCCCTACCCTTGATGTCAGATCAGGTTCATCATCAACCGCCATTCCCCTGGTCAGGTATGATCACCCTGGCCTGTCTTCGCCAAGAACCCTGTTAGGTCAGTTTAGCCAGAATCTCTCTTACCTCTAATGTTTCCTCTTACTAATTTTCCATCCACTGACCCCCACACCATGCTCCTTGGCTATAAATTCCTACTTGCCCATGCTATATTAAGATTTGAGCCCCATCTCTCCCCCACATTGCAGTGGTCCCTATGTCTTTCATAATGGTCCTGAATAAATCATGCCTTACCATCTTTAACAAATGTCATTGAATACTCTTTTACTGTAACCACGTTACATGGAATTAATGTGGGTATGTTGATGCTATCTGCAGGATGACAACTGTTTAACTGCCTTGAATTATTCTATGCCAATAGGCCTCTACTAAAATCTGAGGCCTCAGGTCTTTCAAACTCACCACTTCCTTTCCTTAGCCATCTCTACACCCCAGTCCCTGCACCTCTTCCTTCACATAGCTATACAACAGAATAGCTACTCTAGTAATCATCATTAAAACATCAGGTGGTTCCTTTAACTTCTATCCTGTCATTCTGGCAAATGACAGGAGGAGAACATCTGGCATCCTTGCACTCCTGGGACTCCTCCATTTTACAAGACCCCCAGACTATGAGCTTTCCTAGGTTTGTTAAGAGTCAATACAATTGTGTCACCTTTCATCTCATGGAGGAGGAAGGGGTAGGGCAAAGAAGGGACATAGACCCCAGGAACTCACGGGAGTTGGCATTGGCGATTTCATTGGTCTCATTGGGGTCCAGCCAGACCTTCTTTTTGCCACAGCGGAGGACACTGGAGGCAAGTCTCTTCTGAAGCCTGAGCATACTGTAACAAAGAGAAAACACCATCAGGCCCTGAAAGCCATTCCTGGGTGAGAATGAGCATCCCCAGCAAGAGCTGCCCACCAAAGTCTTCTGTGGTTACCAAACATGACATATGGGAAAGTGGATGTGTACGTGCACTTAGTATTAAGGGTGAATACATCTCCCCCAAGACTTTTGCCACCAACGCCACATCTTCAGAATAAGAATCTTTCCTATATGACGATCTTTCTTAAAGCTTAGGGCTGTGCGTTCCTGTAGGGGGCAACTGGCCACCCTGGGATGAAGACAAAGGCCAAGATGTGCCTCAGTTTTCTCTTCTGGAAAATGAGGTTGACAGATACAATTGGGATGAAGTGGGGGCTTATGCCCTTTTCTGGTATCCTGCTCTAAAAACAAATGTTTAAAGCGAAGAATCCGAGGCCAGAGTGGACCCAATTTGCTAGTCTAGTCTAGTCCTTTGCTACCCAGGCTCCTTTTCCTCGTCTTATCACAGTAATAAACTACGTTCAGCTAGCCTTCATCTTCTCATGAGCGGTCTCTGGGGTGGAAGGCGTCAAAGTGCTAGGGGTCGCCCAAGTCTCGGCAATCGGAGGCCTGTCCTACGTCATATGGAAGCAAAGACAGGTTCGGATCCAGGTGCGCCCAGCCAGTAAGGAGGCCACTGCCTAGTCCCCGCCGCTGCCTTTCCTCTGCCCGCGTGGATCGCCTCCGACCCGCGCGGGGCCCGCCTTCCCCAGGCCCCGCGTTCCCGGGACGCTCCCCACCCCCACCCTCTAGAGGCCGGGGCCTGGTGTGCTCCGGCCTACCCCACACTCCGGGGTCGGCCGCGTCAGGGCCCCTCCAGCTCATCTCTCCCACCCAGGGCCGCGGTACCGAGCCCGGCTGTCCCCCGGCAGGCCGGATCAAACAAGACAGGAGACCGACATGCCCTCACCTCATGGCTGCGGCCGCAGCAGCAAAAGGAAAGAACTCCGTCTGGCCGGGCTCCTCCCATTATCTGTGAGGGGGAGAGCCCATCCCCCACTCCGCTTTCGCCTGTATTCTCCTCGGGTTCTTTCATCTCCTACCACCCCAACTTACTTAAACCTCTGTAAAGACGCGGAATAATAGAAGCCTAATATAGAGAGTCGGTTTTAAACTTAAAAACATAGAAAATATACCCCTTCGGTAAGGCAAAGTGGTATAGTCCGACTTCCTACTAGGCACGCGCAGTAAGGGTACCTGGTCACGTGGGCAGTGGCAGCCGGAAGTCAGGGTGGATTGCGCAGGCGGGATAGGGGGTTTTGCTAGAGTGGCCTAGTCCTAGCAGGCGTCCTGCGTCTTCCAGACTAATGCTTTATTAGCGGGAAAAAAAATTATGAATGAAGCGAGAGAGAACAATGAGCGCAGGTATCAGGAAAAAGCAACCTGTAATTCACTCTCCCGGTAGAGTGGGAGCCTCTGGCGTGCAGAACAGATCGCTAGATATGTTTTTTTGCTTCACTACGGTGCTTAATCTGTTAGCGCCTCAGTTTTCTCCTCTGTAAAGTGTACCTAATCCTAATATTTCCGTCATTCATTTGTGAAAATCACGTGAGTTAACGTTTGCAAATTGCAAAGGAAGGCATCAGGACAACAAGCTCATTGATGGTGGGAACCAGTCTTTTGTTTGGTTTTCATGGAGCTGTGCACATTGTAGGCACTTGAGAAATGGTGCACAGTCTGAGTGAATGAACAGTTGTGAGTTAAAAGAATAAATTTTAAAAATAAAATATAAATACATTTGAATGATGGGACCACCCATAATTCTTTCCTCTTTTTCTGAAGCACCCAATGCAAAAACCCAAGGAGAATATTCTGGGGTCTAAGAAACCTAGATCTGAGTTCTGGCTCCACCTCCTTGCTTGGCTCAAGCAGATCACCCCATCTCTATCACAGGAAGTTTTCTGGCTGCCAATTAAAGCTGAGAAGGTCAAAAGAGACGGAGGGAAGCAAAATTCATGCCACTTCTTCACAACACAATCAGTGTCATCCTCATTTTACAGGTGAGTGAGGTAGCAGAATTTGAAAATCCAGTTCTGACTGCAAAACCCATGCCTTGTCTGTCATGCCAGGGTCTCTCGTGTCCAGGGAGCAAATGGGAACCTTGCTAGGGTTGGATCTGTTCATGGAACAATGCTAATGTGCTTCATCCTCACTCTCCCTCAAAGTAATGTGATCAGAGAAACGACTTAGGCTGCCCATCCACTTGTTGCAGAACCCAGAGCGAGGAGGAGGCGTCAGTGTATTCCACAGTCTCTCCTCCAGCAGAACACAGCAGGCTGGCCTTATTTTAGGGTCACTGAACCCGGGAACTTCTCCGTTCTGCTTCTCATCTCTGTGAAGCACGGGAAGGGGCACCTGTGGCGGTAAGAGGTCCTCCTGTCTTGACTGACTCCTGTACAGCACCTTACAGTATCTCCAAACACCCCAGCAGTCCATCATTTAATTTCATTCTCCCTCATCCTCCTAATAATCCCAGGTGACAAAGACAGCACAGTACCGGCAACCCCATGTTGCAGGAGAGGTGTGGTGATTTGTCCAGGGCCACGTGACCAGACAGACCCTTTACCAAATTGGCACCAGAGTCTCTTGCCAGAATCCCCTGTTCCTTTTCTCTCCACAGATCATGGTGTGTGGGGTCCAGGCCTTGGATATTTGTCCCCAAATCAAGGATGAAGGGGTAGCAATTCTAGGGCAAGAGCGTTAGACCTGATTTTAGCCAGTCTCTCCTCAGCTCCACATTTCTTCCTCCTCTTTCCTCTCTCTTCCGAGAACAGGGACCTCACCCAGCCCCACTCCTGGCCTTTTGGGAGGGCCTGAGAGATACTAGCGACTAGGGCAGAAGAACTCCTGGGTTCCTGGGATTTCTTGTTCCTGTCTCTGTTGGGACTCCCTTTGGACAGCCTCCCCACCCCAGCCTCAGCCTCCGGCCGGCCTGCACTACCATGTTGTAGGTGGAAGGGCCTTTCTGTTTGGTTCTAGGCGGCCCGGGCGCACACTGGGGAGAAAAGAGTTAAAGCCAGGTCCCAGGATAACCGGGAGCGGAAAGTTCCGGTGGCCCAAGCTGGAGTGGAATGGGGAGACCGCTAGGAAGAGCGGTTTGGGACGGAAGGGGGCGTAGGTGCCAGCCATGCTAATCCGCGCTTCACCCCCATCAGGGCTCGGCATCCACTGGTAAGCCGCACCCTCCGCCCCCAGCCCCAAGGCCGGTTTCTCCTCTCCCCTCAGAGCGGGCCGCCCTCACCCCGGGCCAGACCGAGGCCAGCGCCGAGCCCGGTCTAGAGCCAGGAGGGGCGTGCCTCCCTCCGGCCGCCCTCCCATTGTCTGTGCGGAGCCGCCGGAGGGGCTGCGAGGGGCGGGGCCGGGGCGGGCAGAGGGAGGGAGGAAGGGAGGGAGGGGGCGGGGGGAGATGCTGAGCCTTCAGGGGCGGAGGAGGCTGCGGCCGCAGAGGAGAGAGCGGGAGGAGGGAGGGAAGGCAGGAAGAGGGCAACCAAAGACCGGGCCAGGTGGCTGCACCGGGTGCTGGCTGCGCTGCGCTGCTCTCGGTTCCGACGGCCTTTCTCATGCGCTGAGGGCGCCCGGCTGGGCCGGGCCGGCGGCCGGAGGGGAGACTCCTCTCCATGGTCCAGAAGACCAGCATGTCCCGGGGCCCTTACCCACCCTCCCAGGAGATCCCCATGGAGGTCTTCGACCCCAGCCCACAGGTGAGGCATGGTGGCTGGGCCCGAGGGGAGGGGGTCGCCTCCGCGTTGCTTGTGGGGTCGGCTCGGGGGGCGCCGGGCAGGAAGGGGTTCTGTGCCCGGCGCCGAGGGGAGAGGGGCGCCTGCGCGCCCCTCATCATGCCGGGTTAATGATTGATGGGCCCTTGGCCCGGAGTTGGGCTGCGGTTTTGCGGAGCGGGAAGGGGGTGGTCGGGCCGCCTGTCATCCTCGCCTCCTCCTCTCCCCCGCGTCAGGGTCCCTGCTGCTCGGGTACTGGCTCCAGTGGGTTGAGAGAAAGGGTGCTGGCGGGGGGATCCGGAGATTGAGCGAAGCTGGAGAGCGAGCTCTGGCAGAGGGGGCGACGCAGAGCACGCTCAGGGGCGTTGGGCAAGGGTGGGTGGGGCGGGGGTGGCCCCGGGAGATGGCTGAGGAGATGGTCAGAGGGCGGTGCCAGCAGGTCTTCGGAGCCGCAGACACTGGTCCTGGAGGGTCGGGAAGGGGCCAGGCCCCCATCCCAGACACTTCAGCTCCACCCCTATGTTGGACCAGCTCCCCTCCCCCAACACCCACGTTATCTCTCCCTCCGCACCCCACCCCCCAGCCCCGGAAAACGCCTCCAAAGTTTGGAAAGTTGGATGGATGCCAACTCACTGTCCTGGAGGGGAAGAAGCTGTGTTACCTCCAGGAGGGGTCTGCCATCCCACCCCCACTCACACTTTCCTGTGCCTCTGGTTTACCCCCAGGAAGGGGCATTCTTGGGTGTGGTTGGTGCCCATGGAGTGACCAGCAGAGTCTGGGGGGGTCGTGCCAGGGAATTTCTCTGGGATATTATGTCCTTCTCCAATCTGGCAATACCCCAAGGGTAGGATAGCATTAACTCTTTTCTTGCTGTGGCCAGTCTCGAGCAACTGTAACCACCATGATAATGTGGTTGATGGGCATGTGGGGGGGGTCAGATCAGACCTAAAAATACCTCCTTTCTCCACCCTAGGCCCCTTGGAGCCTGGGAGGCAGCTGACTGGGGCCTTCCTTTCAGCTGTCCCTTGTCCTTCTGGGTGCCACTCCCTTTTCCCAGCCTGGGGTGGTGGTGGTGTGAAAGAGTCTGGGGCTCACTGAGAGATCCTCTTAAGTTTGTAGGGGTCCTCGATCCTAGAGGTTGAGTGTATGTCTAGATTGAGAGAAGGGAATGAGAGGGAGGCTTCTTGAAGGGTTCCGAGGTGCCCTTCTGTCCCATCTCCATTTTCCTTCCTGTACTCAGGTCCAAGGAACCAGAGCCCCCAGCCTCGTGGTGGCTTATCTAGCTTTGTTGGCAAAGAAACTCTAGGATGGAGGCTGGCGGCGGGGGCTTGGAGGGCCTGAACCCTCAATTATTCTACCCTACTCTGGGCTGGCTTGGGGCTAATGTGTGTATGTGAGTAGGGGAGGGCAAAGAAGCAGCCCCCTTTACAGGAGGCCTGGAAATCCCTGAATGCATGGCTGCTTGAGATGTGAGGCAGCGTCCACTCCACTCAAGCCAGGAGCCCAGCCAGTGAGACTGAGCCAGCCTACCTCAGGGACCTGTGGGGGCTCTGTCCTAGGCTGGCCTTGGGGCAGGGCCAAGGGGCATTTAGATTGACATAGCCTGGTGGGTACCATGGGGACAGCGTGTGGGCAGTGGCAGCTGGGGGTTAGAGAGAGGAGGCTCGATCCCTCTTACCCCCTTGGGAAGAAGTGTGACCACTGTGGTGGTGAGGAGGGGGCTGAGACAAAGTCCTGCCAGGGCTGGGGTGGGGATAGCTAAATCTGCCCCGTGGCCCTGAGCCAGAGTTGGGCTTGGGTGTTCATTTTCCAAATGCAGTTCCACACCCCCCACCACTCCCGGATATCTCGTTTTGGGTCTCCAAGAGCTGAGAGCTGCCACTCCCCTCTGCACTCAGCGAAAAATGAAAAATGAAGGCGAGAGTTGGGCATGAGGAGAAGCCACCCTGGGTCCGGTGGCCATTCCTCTTTTCCTCTTCTCTGCTCTGGGGCCACAGCACTCTCAGGCCCGCTCTGCTCCAGCTGAGGGGGAGAGGGCGGGGGACTTTCCCCAGCTCTCTCCGCCTGCTGGCCCCCCCAGCACTGCAGGCAGCCTCTCCCTTCCCCCGAGGCCTCTGCAGCCTGCCCAGCATCTTAATTAGCTTTGCTGCCAAATGAGCCTCCAGCTTGTCAGTGCCTCCCCCTTCCCAGCCTCTGCGATTTGGTTTGGGGGTTTCTGTGTGTGCTTCCCAGCGCTCTTGTACACTGTCCCCCACCCCAGGGCTGTGGTCTGGGCCTTCCCTCCCCCTCGGGCTGTACCATCTTGGGAAGAAGGGGGGGGCTCTTCTGATCAGGGAATGATATTCCCGAGGCTTGGCTGTAGCTCTGGGCCTGATGGGATGAGGGTTGGGAAAGGTGCTTTCTGATTCCACTCTTGTCCCTTCCTGGCTTCTCCAGGGCAAATACAGCAAGAGGAAAGGGCGGTTCAAAAGGTCGGATGGGAGCACGTCCTCGGATACAACATCCAACAGCTTTGTCCGCCAGGTAATGGGGAGGCTGGGCTGAGGGGAGGGAGGTGGCTGGCTGGTGGAGACCAACATTGGTGAGCTGGGTCTGAGGCTTTCTCCAGGCACCCTCCCCCGTGTCATTTGTCACCTGCCTGAACCACCCCATCACCCTCACACCCCATGACCTCTCCTGCATATACTTTCAGCTGCACCCACTCCCTCAGCCCCCACCCGTCCAGCCCCTCCCCCAGCACCAAGCACCAGCCCCTACTGCCTGCCTGCCTGCGTCATCTCATTCAGGGACAGCCTGGCCTGCCTCCTTCTAGCTTGCTTCGGGCTGTCACCCACTCCCCCTGCCGGCTGTCTGCTTCCATGTCCTCCCCCAGAATCTGTGACAGCATGAGGTAGAGGCAGGTCCTAAGAAATGCGGAGCCAGGACATTGCAGAGCCTGGAATTCTGGTTAGGTATGGGTCTGAAACCGCCCTCCTCACATCCAGATAGGACTGTTCTTTAATATGCGGAGAGAAAATGCGTTGAGGGAGGTGGGGTAGAGGCAGGAGGGAGTTGGTTTTAGAGAGGACTTTATCCCAGCACCCCTGACTGAAGTGGGTAACTGAATAGCTTTCTGGGATCTGGGCTTAGTCAGGAAGGTGCCATTCTCATCTCTATTCTAACTCAACCCCAGGTCATCTCAGGCTCAGGGAGAGGCAGCGAGAGAGGCATTTGGTTGTTATGACTACAGAGCATCTCAATAAAGCCTGGTACCCAAAAAAGGGGAGAGGAGCTCAGGAGCAGACAAGGAAAAGGAGTATGTTGAAGAGGAAATGGGCAGGGCATATGAGGGCAGAGGATGGTAGAGAGGTCATCGCCCCTTGGGCGGGAGAAAGGATGGTGCCAGGTAGATCCACCACAGACTGGAGTAAGGCCCTTGTTTGTGATTCTTCTGTCTCTACAACACTTGGCACATCTAAGCCCAGGCTTGACCCGAGAGGGTCAGGAAAGGGAGCCTTTATCCCAGCATCTCCTAAGTATGCATACAGACAGGAAGTCCTTTTTTCAATCTCTCCCTCATCCCTCCTGTTGCAGGGCTGGGTCAGGACCCGGCTAGGAAGAATGACACTGTGCTTGGTGTCACCCCTCTTGACAGAAGAGGGCCTTGGTTCTTTCAGTGTTTGCTGACCCAGGGGGTCAGACCCCAGCCTCCAATCCCTCCTCCTCTCATCTCCCCAGCTCTGACCCCCAGTAGGTGGCGGCGAGTGGGGGGGCAGTCCTTGCCACATCTCTGAGCTAAATATACCCTAGCAGTTTGCACATGTAGCAACTCTGCTTGTAACCTGAGCCCCCTGGGGGAACGGGCAGTTTGGGCCACCCCCTAGGCCAGCAGGGCCAGGCACTGAGGGCGCCAGGATGGAGGTGCCCAGCCGGACCCTTGCAGTGGTGAGCTGGTGATGGGGCGGGGGGTAGGGGGGTGGGAGCAGCCCCTCAAGAAAGCTGGTGGGGGGGCCTACACTCCAGCCTGTTTCCTTGCCTCCTCACTGTTTCCCTGCCTCCCGCCATTTCTGATATGTCCGTGTGCATGTGTGTGTGTTGGGGTCAGTAAGTGCCTCTCTATCACTCTATCTCTGGGTCTCATTCTCTGGCTCTCTGGGCGTCTGTCCCCCTGGCTCTGAGTGCTCCTGTCAGCAGGAGAGTGGTAGATTGGCCGGTTTTCACTCTCCTTCCTTTGGATCTCTTTTCCAGCTTCTTTTAGAGACCCCACCCTCCACCGTTCACCCACTTTCCCCTCACGAGTCTCCCATTTTCTTGGTTTGAGGAAGGGGATGGACAACAGCGCTAGCTAAGGACAAGGGCCCTCTGAGGAAGGTGGGACTTTGTCTTCGCTCTTTCCCAGGTCCCCTCCATAC
This sequence comes from Equus asinus, assembly GCF_041296235.1. Taxonomy (NCBI): domain Eukaryota; kingdom Metazoa; phylum Chordata; class Mammalia; order Perissodactyla; family Equidae; genus Equus; species Equus asinus. The sequence goes on along the minus strand of NC_091802.1, from coordinate 39,158,454 downwards.
TAAGCTAATGGACATTCCTGGCCAAGTGACCCTTTCATGCCTTCAGGAAAGGACCCCCACATCTCTGCAGTTCTGCTCTTTCCCACATCATCTCCCGTCCCTTGCAGCAACACCACCGCGGCGTGGTCACACAAATCCACACCTCCTGGCTCCTGCCCTCACGTGCCACACACACCCTCAGAGACGCAGACACCTAGGACCCCGCTGTATGTACTCATGTGTACCTGTGTGCATTCAGTCATGCACGTCCAGCACTTAATCATGGAACACACCGTCCTAAATACACTCGAAGTTGCACATCCAAGCAGACCCATGAATAAGTATGTTCATTCACACTCAGGGTCTGGACAGGCTACGTGTGTCTTACACATGTGTCTGCATCCCTGAAGGAGTTCCTTGTGCTCTGGGATGGTCAGGGTGGTCAAGGCCAGCTTCCTGGCACACCCAGACTTCTGAGCCTGCCTTGACCCTGGCAGCCGGCAGCCCTGGTATTGGGAAAAGTCCTGCCCCATGTTCTGCTCTTAACTTGCCTCTTCCGCCTGTACCACCCCAGGAATCTTGGGTTCTCTTTTGTATCTCATGAGCCTGAGGGTTGGGGCTCTCCTGATTCTGGCAGTGGAGGTAGGATTCTGTCTTCTCTCATCTTTGAGCAAAAGATAGCAAAATTTTTGATGGCTGCATCATGCCGAGCAGGCTGCCTACTGCCAATGGTGCAGAGCGCTCAGGCCTAAGCTGGTGGCTATACTGGGAGCTGGGAGGACTCACTGGGCCTCTGCTGAGTCTATCTCAGCCGGTACTGGGGGCAGGGGAGGGAAGGAGGAGCAGGGAGTGGAGACGCGTCCCCTGGCACTCCTCCCCTGTGCAGTGCCCCTATCAGGTTCCCACCCCTCCCGGGGCCCCAGCAGCTGTCCTTGGACCTGCCTTAACCCCCTGCTTGCTGCTGTCACCCTTCCTAGGGCCACACTCTTCCCTGTGTCCTGCAAACCTCAATCTCTAGCTGCTCCCATCTAATACCACCTTTTTCTGGCCCTTGTGGCATCATGCTGGGCTGCCTGGGGTTTGAGACATCCATAATGGGTGGCACCTCCATGCCTTCTGAGGCCCAGGAGCTGGGGAGGCAGCGTTGGCCCTGAGCGGGCCCTGTCTGTTTTCAGGGCTCGGCGGAGTCCTATACCAGCCGTCCGTCGGACTCCGACGTGTCTCTGGAGGAGGACCGGGAGGCCTTAAGGAAGGAGGCAGAGCGCCAGGCATTAGCCCAGCTCGAGAAAGCCAAGGTGAGAGAGGCGAGTGGGGCTGTGCTGGCATTATTTCCCCCACCCCCACATCTTAGAGACAGCCTGGATGGACCCAGGGTCAAGTCTCGGCTCAGCCACTTCCTAGCTGGTGTACCCCTGGGCCTCGATGTACATCTGTCTGTCATCTGTAAAATGTGGGCCCTAATAGCTGCCTCTTTGTGCAGTATAATAAGTGCCTAGTACTGTTTCCACACATAATAGGAACTTGAGAAGTGCTAAAAGTTTTCACTTCTTTCTGGAATCGAACTTCTTGGGCTATTATAAGCTGTGGGATCTCAGGCAAGTCACTTAACCTTTCTGAGCTTTAGTCTTCTCATTCATTAAAATAAAGATAATAATAGTACTTAATTTCATAGGGCTTTTGTGATGAATAACTAAATGAAATAATGTGTGTGAGACATGTAACACAGTACCTGGCACACTAAATGGTAGTAGCTATCATGATTACTACTATTACTATTATTATTAATTATTATTACCATTATTATTATTCCTTCTGGGTTTCATTCTGGGCTCCCCAACCCTGAATACTTATCATTCCCCAGTGCCATCCTGCACCCTGAGAAGACAGTGCTATTTTTTGCTTTCTTTCTTTTATTGCGAAATTTAACGTACATACAGAAAACTACATAAGTCATTCAGTATATGTTTAAACGAACGATTTACAACACAAACCTCCACATAATCACCACCCCAGTCAGGAAATTGTACATTACATTGTGGTTTAATCTGATTGTCATCCTCCCCGTGCCTCCTCTAGACCAAGCCGGTGGCATTTGCTGTGCGGACAAATGTCGGCTACAACCCGACTCCAGGGGATGAGGTGCCTGTGCAGGGAGTGGCCATCACCTTCGAGCCCAAGGACTTCCTGCACATCAAAGAGGTGCGGAGAGCACTTGGCATCTGGAGGGAGGGCATGGTGGTGGGTGCTAGGAGAGGGGCATCCAGAGTTCTAGTGGAAAAAGACTTTTGACCCAAGCAGAGCTGGGCTGAATCTATATGATCTTAGACAAATCTCTCCACGTCTCTGAGCTTCTAATTTTTCATAAAATGGGGTGGTAATGCCTAGGTCACAAGGTTGTTGGGAGGGTTTGTGATGAGGCTTGTAAGTGGAGGGGCAACGTGCCAGGCACATTGTAGGTGACATGTAGGTGTCAGCATTTATTCCTCTCCCTGACTTTCCAGGGTAGGGCAGGCACATGGTGGAGGAGGGACTCCCAGAACAGGGATGTGCTGGGGATGGGGTGGTCCATAGCCCAAGAGGATGCTGGTCTTGGAGTTGTCCTGGGAATCGGGGCCTGTACTCAGAGGCTGGAGCCAGGGGCCAGGCTCTTTGAGGCTGCCACCCCTTGGGCAGGGTGGGCAAGTCTGAGGGTGGTTTCCTCTGGAGGATGGCTGTTGGCTCGCATCTCCAGTCTCCCTCTGGGTCTCTCCCACCCCACCTGCCATTGTTGTTTGCAGAAATACAATAATGACTGGTGGATCGGGCGGCTGGTGAAGGAGGGCTGTGAGGTTGGCTTCATCCCCAGCCCTGTCAAACTGGACAGCCTGCGCCTGCTGCAGGAACAGAAGCTGCGCCAGAACCGCCTCAGCTCCAGGTGTCTGGCTGGGGGCGGGGCACTCCCAACCCTGGGAGAGGCCATCCAGCCAGGACTAGGCCTCACATTTTGACGCATTGCCCTGAGGGCACAGAGCAGCCTGTGGCATCACCACTGGGGCTGGAGGATCTCCTGGGGGGTGGGCAGCATGTGAGAGAACAAGATTCCCCCACCCTCACGCCCACCCCTTTGTTCACGGCTCCATTTGCGTCTCTGCCCACACAGCAAATCAGGTGACAACTCCAGCTCCAGTCTGGGAGACGTGGTGACTGGCACCCGCCGCCCCACGCCCCCTGCCAGTGGTAAGAGCTGCCGCCACCCCAGGGGGTTCAGGGAGCTCCTGGGTGGGGTGATCTCCCCACTGCCTGTCCCCTCCTTTCCCTGCAGTAGAGGCCATTCCTATTGTGAGTCCTCCAAACACATGCAGTGGTCCCCCCTCCATGAAGAGTAGGGCGCCCCACAAGCTGGGCCTGTCAGCGCCCATCCTCTCATGTCTCTCCTCTCCCATTTCTTTGGTAGCTCCATCTCTCTGCCTGACTCCCCTACCCCCCGCCCCCATTCATTTCTCCCAGCCCTGTTCCATTCACCTCTTCTTCTTTCTTTTTTCCCCATCCCATCCCTGCGTTCTGTACTTGTGTCTCCATGTCCATCTCACTCCTCCCCACCTCGCCTCCCTCCTCCCTCTCTCCTGACTCTCCGGTCCAGGTAATGAAATGACTAACTTAGCATTTGAACTAGACCCCCTAGAGTTAGAGGATGAGGAGGCAGAGCTTGGTGAGCAGAGTGGCTCTGCCAAGACTAGTGTTAGCAGTGTCACCACCTCGCCACCCCACGGCAAACGCATCCCCTTCTTCAAGAAGGTAATTCTTACTGGATTCTTGCAAGAGGGGAGGGGTCAAGGCCCAGCTCTTTGGCAGGGGGAGGGGGCCTGGAACAGACTCAGATGTACCAGCCTGATTCTGTGGGATCAGGGCTTCCTGCCAAGGAAGAGGGAGGGGGTAGAATGCACCATCTCCGCATACAGTCTCACCCAGCCCCAGGAAGCGATGGTTCTTGCAATCGAGGTGCCCCTTCCCTTGGAAGGCTGACCCCGGCCCAGAAGCAGGGTCAGGTGGTAATGAAACTGACCTTTTCCCTCACTACTGGTGGGACAGTCCATGTTTGCCCCCAACCCTCACATGTGAAGGGGAGAGTGGAATGGTGGCCCTTGTTTGTCCTTTTTGGACTCCATGGGGCTAGGGTAGGCACATGGGAGTCTACTGGCTGCAGAGCAGGACAGTTAAGGGAACCCTTAAAATGGGCAGGTTGGCCTGCACTGGGGTTAGGAGATGGGCACCAAATTAGGGGCTGTCACCCTTTCCAGCTCTTTTCCAAAACCCAGAAAGGGGGCAGGGTAGTCTGAATATTCCCGAGTCCACTGGACTGGCCGTCAGTCCTGTTCCCAGCCCTGATCCAGGGCTATCTCTGGCTCCCTCTTGGCATGGGGTCCCGTCCCTTCTCTGGCTCTGTCTGTCACTAACACGCATGCCCTGTTATCTCTCCTCGTCTGCCCGCTCTCCCTCCCTCTCTTGTCCTGGTTCCTTCCTTGCCCTCTGCCCCTGCCTGGGTACCCTCCCCTCTCTCTTCCCCCTCCCCCCTCTTGGCAATCTCTGGACCCAGCCAAACAGAAGCAGAAGTCGGTGAGTATCACAGCTTTCTGTGTCTCCCTCCCCACCCCCTGGGATGAGCTAGGGGGACCTGCTAACACCCATTCCCTTATCTGCCCGCCCCCATTTCCCCCACCCTTCCTGGTTCTCCCTGGCCATCCCTTCCCACTGCCACTCTGATCCCCATATCTGGGCTCTGGGACCAGGGGGAGGAAAGGATGCATGAGGGATCCTGGAGGCTGGGGGAGAGGGGCTAATGCCATCTCCACTCTGGGGTTTCCCCTGCCTGCTTCCCCCCAGACAGAGCATGTGCCCCCCTATGACGTGGTACCTTCCATGAGGCCCATCATCCTGGTGGGACCGTCGCTCAAGGGCTATGAGGTAGGAGCCCCTAGAGGGGAGTGGACCCTGAGGGACCCAGACCTCCAGAGAGACTCCATAGAAAGGTCTTCAGACCCCAGAGATCCCCCGGCAGGGCCTTCCCAGGGTGTCCTCCCCAGAGGGCTACAGACCTCCAGAGAAACCCCCCAGAGGGGCCCAACCCAGAGGGAGACTCACTCAGAAGGATCTATTTTCCCCAACCCCCCACCCCCAGAAAAGTCCTCCCAGAGATACCACCTAGAAGGCCCTTTGGAACCAGAGACCCTATTGGAGTCCCCCAGACTCAGAAGGAACCCTCCCTCCCCCGCATAGGGGCCCAGTCATCTCAGGAACTTAGGAGGAAAATGGAATGTGAGGGTACAAATACCCAGCAGCCCACCCTTCCTGAGTGGCTTTAAATGCCTGACTTCTCCTCCCTCAACCCCCAACCTCAGGTTACAGACATGATGCAGAAAGCTTTATTTGACTTCTTGAAACATCGGTTTGATGGCAGGTAAGACCCTGGGAGCTGGCTCCCCACTTCCACAGTGGTCCTCTGCTGCTGGGGATGGGCGGGATGGCCTGAATGACAATCCTGGGACTCTTGGACTGAGGGATAAGAGGCAGGCCTGGAGTCTGGGAAGTGGGCAGGGCATTCTGGTCCACCCTGACTCCAGACTCCCCTTACCCCATCCCCCAGGATCTCCATCACTCGTGTGACAGCAGACATTTCCCTGGCTAAGCGCTCAGTCCTCAACAACCCCAGCAAACATATTATCATTGAGCGCTCCAACACACGCTCCAGCCTGGGTGAGCCTCCCCTTCAACAACTTCCCCCGCCCCTGGGCCCCACAACCCCTGCCCCAGGCCAGGTGTGGGAGGGGAAGGAGAGGAGGGGCAATCTCTAGAAGTGTTCTATCCACCACTGCCTCCTGGGGGAGCCCCTTCCATTCCCCCTTCCCCATGACTCCATGTCCCCCAGCTGAGGTTCAGAGCGAGATCGAGCGAATCTTCGAGCTGGCCCGGACCCTTCAGTTGGTCGCTCTGGACGCCGACACCATCAACCACCCAGCCCAGCTTTCCAAGACCTCACTGGCCCCCATCATTGTTTACATCAAGATCACCTCTCCCAAGGTGGGTGCAGTGGGGACAGGAGTGCCGCCTGTGTTCAGATCCTAGCTACTGCTCACTAATGGTGTGACTGAATCTCCCCGATGAACGTCATGGGATATTGTGAAGATTCAACCTAATGTGAATACTTAACACTTAGCATTAAGGTCTGGCATAATGTACCTCATCGTCTTTTAGCTATTATAAATATTATTATTAGGGTCATGCAGGCCAGGCTCCTGTCTCCACTCTGGTTGACTTCCCATCCTCGGTCGAAAAAAACTGAAGGAATTCTGTGCTTTTTGTCCCAGTGTCACCAGCTGCTTGATAGTCGGGAGGTCTTTCCTGTTTTTTGAGTTCAGCCCTTTGTGCGGCACTGTCTTGATGAAGATGGAATCGGTAGGAAGGCTGATTGGCTTCTTGGTCACATTGCAGGTCCATTAGTTTTCCCTCCTAGCCGTTAGCGGGGGCTTGAGAATCATGGAGGTGGAGTTTAGGTGACCGATTTGAAGTTAGGAGACAGCATGGCCTTCAAATCCTAGCTCTGGGTGGCTTATTAATTAATTAAATTCTGTTGTTGGTTTTTTTTTTGGTGGTTGTCTTTTGTTGAGCTTGGGACCTCGGGGGGATTATTTATCCTCTGAGCCTCAGTTTATCCACCTATAAAATGGGGGTCATAATCCCTCTCTTGTGTTATTATTGAGAGGATAGGATTGGAGGTAATGATGTAAAGAGCCCGGTGTTCTGTCTGATTCATGATGGCAACCAGGGGAGGTAACTGTTATCATCTCATGATAACACCCTATGAGCTGAGCACCCTGGGCCAGTTACTTAACCTTTCTGAGTCCCAAGTTTCTAAAGAGCATAAAGAGGATGATAGGATTTAAGTGCTTCCTGGGGTGGTTGCAAGGATCAAATGAGATAATGGATGCAGAAACATTTTGTGAACTAGAAAGTAATAGATACTTCCATTTCCCCGTGGAAGAGCACTGCCTGAGGTGAGGGGTGAGGACTCTTGAGAGGCAGACTGTCTGGGTTCACCTCCCAGCGCTGCCTCTGACCAGCCCCTGCTCCTTTGGCAAGTCACCGAAGTTCTTTAGGCCTCAGATTCCTGTCTGCAAACAGGGATCCTCAAATGGTGGTTGTGAAGATTAAATAAATGGATTAACCATACAAAGTGCCAGGTACCTACGAAGCACTGTATCTATTCTTTTTTGTTTTTTTAAGATTTTTATTTTGAAATAATTTCAAGTTTACAGAAGAGTTACAAGAGTAGTACAAAGAACTCTCATTCTTTGAACAAATTCACTAATTTTTTAAACAGCTTGAGATGTAGTTACATATCAGTCAGTTCAGCCATTTAAAGTATGCAATTCAATTGTTTTTTGGATTCACTAATTTTGTACATGTTGCCACATTTACTTCATCCTCTATCTTTATGTATGTATGTGTTATGTGCATATGCATATGTGTGTATATATATGTATTTTTTTCCTGAGCCATTTGAGAGTAAGTTGTAGATGTTGTATGCCTTTATCCCAAAATGCTTCAATACGTATTTCTTAAGAACCAGGACATTAACTTAGATCACCACAGTATAATTGTCAAATTCAAGAAATGTCATCTAAAATACCGTCCCTCTTCAGTGTTCACCAGTTGTCCCAATGATGCCCTTTATGGCAATTTCCCCTGAACCCAGGCACCAATCGAGGGTCATTTGTTGCATTTAGTTGTTATATTTCTTTGGATCCTTTAAACTGCAACCATTCCTCAGCCTTTCTGGGATTTTCATGTCACTGACATTTTTGAAGAGTACAGATCACTTATTCTGTAGACTGTTCCTCAGTTTGGGTTTGTCTGGTGTTTCCTCACAACTGGATTTAGGTTTTGCATTTTTGGCAGGATACCACCAAAGCCACGTGTCCTAAGGCCTGTATCAGGAGGCACATGATGTCGGTTTGTTGCATCATCGGTGATGTTAACTTTGATTATTTAGTTAAGGTTGTGGCTTTATGTTTAGCTATTATTATCATTATTATGATTGAGGTGAGAATTATAATAGTGGCTGCCTAGTGGGATTATTGTCAGGACTAAATGAATTGATCATGTAAAAAGCACAGAATAGTGCTGGTACATAGCAAGTGTCCCAAGGATGGTTGCTGTTAAGGTGGAGGGAAGTTGGCCTGGAGAATGAGGCCTGTAAAGAACGTTAGAGGAGTTGAGAAGGAAAATCACTGCCCTTCGTACAGCTGCTGCCAGCAGAGCTTCCCAGGAGAGGCCGGCATGGGAGCCAGGAGAGAGCCTGAGCATCATAGATTAGAACGGACAAGTGCTGGTGAGGTCAATTCTGAAGAGGTGGCCAGGGTTGCAGTCACTGAGCATCCCCTGGCCCTGACGTGGACTCTCCATGCTGATTCCAGCCAGGACCTGCCTCTCTGACTTGTTGCATTACGGGGTTCCACTAGCTCCTCTTCTCCCCCCAAACCAGGTACTTCAGAGGCTCATCAAGTCTCGAGGGAAGTCTCAGTCCAAACACCTCAATGTCCAAATAGCAGCCTCGGAGAAGCTGGCGCAGTGTCCCCCCGTGAGTGCTCAGACCCAGGGGAAGGGAAGGGGCACATCTGGGTTCTCCTGGTTTCCTCTGGCCTGCGTGGGAGAGGGTGTGACCAGGAACACTTGGGCCTAGTTCACAGGCGCGTAGTGGTCTCTGGGGAAAGAGTGCTGCATTGGGCAGTCAGAGACTGGGTTCAAGCCCCAGCGGCACCACCTCTCTGTGGGGAGTCCAGCCCGTCCCTAACCTTGTATCTAGAGTGAGGGAGTTGGACTATCTGGGTGCCAAGACCTCTTATAGTTTTGCCCATGTATATATCTGAGAGCCCTCCTTCTCTTTCTGGACATCCAGAGGTCTCTTTTTAATTTTGTCCTTCAACCCTGTGACTCCGCCCACTGCACCCAGGCCGCACCCTCATCCCCTTGGTCACGCCCGGCTCATCCCAGCCCCGGCCCTAACCCCGCCTCCACAGGAAATGTTTGATATCATCCTGGACGAGAACCAATTGGAGGATGCCTGCGAGCACTTGGCCGAATACTTGGAAGCCTATTGGAAGGCCACACACCCGCCCAGCAGCACCCCGCCCAATCCGCTGCTGAACCGCACCATGGCTACGGCAGCCCTGGCTGCCAGCCCCGCCCCTGTCTCCAACCTCCAGGTACAGGTACTCACTTCACTCAGGAGAAATCTCAGCTTCTGGGGCGGGCTGGAGGCCTCGCAGCAGCCCGGGGCAGTGCCCCAGCATCAGGAGCACACCATGTAGGTGCCCCCGCCCATCTCCCCTCCTGCCCGGGGCTTGAACTGGAGCTCAGGGAACCTGGGGAAGGAAGGAAGAGCTTTATTTTGTAAAAAATGTGGTGAGTGGCAGCTTCTGGTGTCTGTGGTTTTTATGGGATTGGAGCTGGCTGGTGGTGCCTCCCTGGACCTGGTCCCATATGGCTACATCTGCTGCCCCGAGGGCTTTTGGATATGAGACCTGATTGGAGACCTTATAAGACAAGTGACTAAGAAGGAAACATGAGGAAGACCCAATATATTCATTTGCTGGACTCCATACCCACTTTAGACCCAACAGAGGAGGGGCTCTCAGACCCAGGAAATCCCACAGAGCAGAGCCATTAAACCCAGAGAGATTGCCTCCTCCCCCAGAGCCCTAATCCCAGGCAGCCGCTCAGAAGGGACCCTGGAGGAAGCATCCGTGAGTTGATGCTGCACCTTCCATCCTTCTCCCAGTTAAACAGATTCTAGGAAAGGCCCTCTGATGGGTGCCCCACCCTGCCTCATCCGCCACCCATAAGAGCCACAGCCCATCTCATCACATCATTAAGTATTTGGTTCTAGATTAGAGCCAGAAGAAACCCATTAAATCATTCTAGACCGTTGCTTTTCAAATTTGTTTTCAGCAACAGAGCCCATCTGTCCACTGAATCTTAGGTGGATGCTCAGTATGTAGATAAGCATCCTTGCTATGCTCAGAGGGAGCCAGTGACATGGCCTCCCCTTTGCCTCTGCTTCACCTCCATGGGGACCCCTGAAGCACTTCTTTGCCCTCCCCACTCCACCCCAGATCTCCACGGAAGTTTGGAGACTGCTGTTCTAGTATAATCCCCATCACACCACCATAGGGAAACTGAGTCACAGAGAAGGGCATCATCTGCTCAGGCACACAGCTTGACGTGGCGGGGGATGGGACTGGAACCCAGGCCTCTTTACACCCCACCCAGCAGCCTCTATGGTAGCAGTGGCCATCGTGTCACCTTCATGTGACATTTGGTGATGAGGACATCATCTCCAGTGGGGGATAGAGACCCACCAGCCTTCCCCAGCCTGCAGCTTTGAGTCTTTTTTGGGGCAGGGGAGGAAGCCCATCAACCTTGGAGATTCTGTCATTTGACTAGGAAGTGGGGGAGAAGTGTAGGGTTCTAGAAGCCTGTGATTAAGGTCTGCCTTGAGCTGAAGGAGCTGGGTTAGTGAGCTTGAGCTGAAATCCCCTCTTGATATATTTGGAAAACCGGGGCAATGACTAACCCAATCAACCACTAACAAGTGGCCATACTAATGAGCTGTTAATGATGCATTGATGACCTGCGTTGAGGAAGCCATGACTAACTGTTCATGGGCTCTCTACCATGGTTACCAGGAGAGTTCACGCCTCCTCACACCTTATGAAGGCTGAGCGCCCCCTGTGCCAATAGAGGAACAAATGCCCTGAGGTCTGTCCTGGGCAGGGCTCTAGAGCCCTTTGCCTGGCTACCCATCCCCTAGAGCAGCACTCTCCTCCTTCAGCCAGGCTGGGTGTCTTGGTGCTGTCACTAACCTGCCTTGCTTTATTGTGTTTCTCTCACCTCTGCCTGATCTGCATGGTGTGTGCCGTCTGTCTGCTAACCAGGGACCCTACCTTGCTTCCGGGGACCAGTCGCTGGAACGGGCCACCGGGGAGCACCCCAGCGTGCACGAGTCCCCAGGGGAGCCGGGCCACCCCCCAGGCCTTTACCCCAGCAGCCACCCACCAGGCCGGGCAGGCACCCTGCGGGCACTTTCCCGCCAAGACACGTTTGATGCTGACACTCCTGGCAACCGAAACTCTGCCTACACGGAGCTGGGAGACTCATGTGTGGACATGGAGACTGACCCCTCAGAGGGGCCGGGGCTTGGAGACCCTGCAGGGGGCAGCACCCCACCAGCCCGTCAGGGATCCTGGGAGGATGAAGATGATGACTATGAAGAGGAGCTGACCGACAACCGGAACCGCGGCCGGAATAAGGCCCGCTACTGCGCGGAGGGCGGGGGTCCAGTTCTGGGGCGCAACAAGAATGAGCTGGAGGGCTGGGGGCGGGGTGTCTACATCCGCTGAGAGGCAGAGGACATGCAGTGGGAGGAAAGGCTCTGAGCCCGGGGGAGGGGAGGGACAGAGGGGCTCACCACAGGGGACGTATCTTGCCTCCAGGGGGCGCTGTCTCCCTCCTTTCAGATGCCTTTGCTCGATGTTTGGGATTTCTGTGGTGGTAGCATCCCAGCTCCTGGGAGTCCCTTAAGCCCCAGCTGTAGGTTTCTACCTACCTGCTGTGGGTGGGTGGGGGGGGGGGGGTTGCCCACCTTTCTGCAGTGCCCCCTTTTCCCCACCTCAGGGGGCTCTCTCCCCTCACTCTCCCAGAGAAAAGGTGCACTTCCTTAACTCTTTGTACTTGGGCCTCTAAATGAGGGTCCTAAATGGGGTGGCCCTTTCTTTTCCAAAGCTGGAGTATTTGGGAAGGGTAGGGAGCTTCTCCTGGAGAGGGAGAGCACAGACTCTCTCCCATGAAGGCTCTCTTTCCCAAACCCCAAATCCAGGATCCCTCACCATGTTCTCCCTCCACCCAGCTTCCTGGCAGCATTGTCTGATAGATAGGTGAAGGCTACAGCGGAAGCCCCATGGGGAGCTTGTCTTGGGGGGGAGGGGGGCTCTGGGTGGAAGCTGGCAGGCATCAGCAGTAGTGCCCTCTGCGTGCCCAGGACCTAGAACCCTGAGGAGTGGGTTGCAACCCGTGACACTGCTACCCACCCCACCTCTTCCATCCTTGGCCCTTGCCAACCCTAGGAATGAGCTTTGCCTACAACATCCCTTGCCTGCTGCCATCAGAAGAGGGGGCCCAGCTGTGTCTGAGCCCCCCATGCTTGTGTCACCTCAGTGTGGAACCCATAGAACACTCTGGTCCGCCTCATCTTGAAACCAAAAAACTGCTCCTTCACTTTCACTCTCACTCTGAGGCCCCAGGGGAGAGGCCCTCTGGGTTGGTGCCCAAGAGGTGATCACCCCAGAGGTTGCCTTGGATCTCCCCTGGGGGGCTTGGCTGCTGCTGCTGCTGCTACTGCTCTGTATTTGCCTCTTGTGATCCTGTCCTTTGCCCATGTCCACTCCCCTCAGGAGAGGCCGTGGTACCCCCTCTGCCCTAGAGTGTCCCTCTGCCTAGCATCCCCTAGCCCAGCAGCTCTGCCCCTCCCCAGCATCCCAGCTGGGCCAGAGAGAGCCGATTGTGCCAACGAGGACTGGGCCCTGCCCAGCTGCCCACCTCAGGGATGGGCACCTCATGCCTGTCTCGCCACCTCCTGTGCCAATGTTGTCCCACCTTCCCCACGTTGGGGGTGGGGTGCAGCTTCCACTTACTGGTTAGAAGACACTACTGCCCAACCTTTCCCCTCCCTGTCTGGTGTCCTGTGCCCCCATCTGTCTGTCTGTCTGTACTACTCTAGGAGAAGTATTTTGCCACATATAAACCGCCTCCTGTCCTTTGTGGCCGCCTCCTGAGCCTGCTTCTTTGTTCCCACACACGGTTGCCAGCCTATCCTGACGTGCGGGGGGAGTGAAGGGGTGGGTGCAGGAATAAGCTGTGCCCCGAGTTGTTTACTCAACAGCAGAGATGGGGCTTTGTTTTGTGGCTCTCTGATGCATCATGTTCAAGCCTGACAGGAGCTGGGTGGCCGGTCTCGGCTCCCCACTCAGCCCCAAGCCCCACCCATGCCTATCCCATCTCTTAAGTAGAGCCAGGGAAAACGGGAAGCTGAGGTGGGACATCGGGTATTGCGGGTGTCATTCAGTGGGTGAGATCCAGACCCGCTGGCACAATGGCCTAAAGGCTTGTGCTTGTTTTTCTGCTCCTGTGGCTTCCGCTGCTCCCCAACACCTCAGGAGGGGGAGGAGCCGAGCTTCCGGCTCCCTCCTGCTCTGATACCCCACGATTACCACCCCCCCCAGCCCCTGTCAGCGAGCTTTGGGGGAGGAGCTGAGTATTGGCGACTCCCCCAGTCCCAGCCTGAGAAAGATCAAGAAAGGAAGAAAGTCAGCAGGTGACTGCCAGTTCCTGCTATCACCAGCTGGCAGGATGTAGACTTCTGACGGTTGTTAGCTGCCATCACCTGTATCCTGCCTCACATAGCACCCACAAACGGTTTCTACACTCTTCTGGTTCTTTCTGGGGTGGTGGACTGGGAGGACTAGAGCTCCTGGGTCCTTCACCTGAATGCTCCTGCCTAAAGTGTGTTTGTGTAGAGGGCAACAGACATCTGGGTCTCTCTGGATGAGGGGTTAGCAGACCCAAAGAAAGAGGAACTGGGCAGGCCCACAGGTCAAGTGGCTGGCCTAAGGTCCCCAGAGAGTTGATGGCAAAGCTAGCTCTGCTGGGCCTGGAGCCCAGTCTCTGCCCCACAGTGTGCTGCTCTTGCCACTGCCTTTCAATGGACTCAATCCTTTATTCCCATGTTTATTCATTGGACATACATTTATTGAGCACCTACTATGTACCAAGCACAAGTCTAAATGGGAACCACAGACAATTCAGGACAGCACAATGAGCTCTCTGATGTGGGGAGCACTGGGCACTGGAGGAACCTGGAAGAGGAGTCACTCCCTAACCTGGGGAGCTCAGGGGAGGCTTCCTGGGGGAGGGGAGGCTTGAGCAGAATCTAGAAGGTTGGTTAAGGAGTTAACCTGGCCAGAGAAGTGGGGGAAGTGTTCAAGGCAGGGGAAGCGGGGGACATGCATGACCCGTTCTTGGCAGTTCACTCGCAAAGTGTGCTCTCAAGGTGGTGGTCAGAGAGGGGTCAGCAGGAGCACGTCACAGTGGGCCCTGAGTCACATTAAGGAGCTTGGGCTTTGTCCTGAAGTTGGTGTGCAGAAACGGAAGGATTGTAAGCAGCATTGGCAAGATGGCCTTGGCTGTGCTTTGGAGCATAGACTGGAGGACCTAGCCTGGAAACAGTTGCAGGACCCCAGGTGAGAAATGAGGAGGGTTTGCGTGAGGCCACAGCAGTAGAACGAGAAAGCAGGCAATGGGTGCCAGTGACAGCTAGCAGCATCGAGAGCTCTTGGAGAGTGGTTGGAGGTGGCCAGTGAGCGAGAGGGAGGTGTCTGGGGAGACTGTGGGTGGTAGCCTTCTCAGACATGGAGGAAGCAGGTAAAAAAACCAGGTTAGAAATAGAAACAACATCTAGCTTTGGACAAGGTGGGTTTAAGGTGCCTTTGGGGGACAGCCAAGAGGAGAAGAGCAGAAGACAGCTGGGTGCTTGTTCTGGCACTCCATGGAGAGCTCCCTCTAGGGTGGAGCCTGATATTTTGAATCAAGGGCAGGGATTATTAACTTCAGTTTACAGAAAAAGCTCAGTGAGATTAAGCAACATGTCCATAGTTACACAGCCGTGAAGCAAGGCTTGTACTCAGATCTTTGGATTTCAAGTTCTGTGGTGTCTGTGACCCCCAAGATGCTAATTCCCCTGCCCCAGGATGCCCCAGCTTTTGCAAGGGGAGGGGCATTGGGGAGGGGGAAGCCGGTGTCTGAATATTTTTCTGTCTCCTCTCCATGTGCCTTCTGCCTGAAATTGCATTTGCCCAGAACTTGCAGGCAGGGGCATTTCTAGGTGGCTTGGAGGAGAGAGATATTTTTATTTCTTGGTAACCACAAGCCCTCCACCGATGCGCACTCAGCACACTGGTGGTTGTCAACGTGTGAGAATTTCAACAATCCTGAATTCGGCTGGGACTAGGCTGAGAGAGGCTGGTGCTACTACCACGGCCGCCTCAGGGACTCAAGAACTGAGGCGCCGGGGACCCCTCCGGCCTGGTACCCTCCTCTCATTCCCTGACTAGCTGCTTCTGTCTTTGTATAGGTTCTGCCCCAGAGTGAGGAGGTCAGAGAGGCCTCAGTCCCAGGAGTGGCTGAAACTTTCCACCTTTCGAAAATCAAGTGAACTGAGCTGGGGCCACAATAGCCTGGGAGCAAGGGGGTGTTCCAGTCCCGTACCTAGAGAAAATTCATGTCTTAGCCCCAGTAATCACATCCTCAGGGAAGTGTGCCTTGTCTCCCTTTTAAATCAGGCCTTCCCACCTACTGTGTCTCAGGGTTGTTTTTTTGTTTTTTGTTTTTGTTTTTGGTGTGTATTTGTCTCCTCCTCTAGACAGTAAGCTCCATAAGACCCGGACTGGGTCTGTTTCGTCTCCTTGGCATGTTTCCTAACTCCTGACTCATATTTGTCAAATGAATGAATAAATGAATGAATGCCCTTTAAGATCCCAGCTCTAGGCCTCACAGCAGAGACGGCTCTTGTCTGTTTACTGACTGTGCTCAAAAGCTGGCAGAATGTCACTTTCAATTCTGCATTTGGGGGAGGGAGGGCAGGGTGCACTAAGAGGTTCCTTTGCCTCCAGGAAACAGATGGTAAAAATGCTTAAAACATTGCCGTTTCCCCCAGCACCCTCTGCACCCCCACCCTACCCCACCCAGCCACAGCCCCAGCTCCTTCTCCCCTAGGGCTGAAATGGAATCACCCAGACGGGCTCTGATAGTCAATTCTCCTAACTCTGGATACCAAGCTAGGTGGGATGGAAATTCTGTATTCAGTGAACACAGAATTTCCCTCTTCTCTCCACAAACTTCCCAGCCTTCCTCAATCCTCTTCAACTGGTGTTCATACTCCTTTTTTTTTTTTTTTTAAATACTCCAAACACCATTTCTCAGGCTGTAGCTTAACTCACTGTACTTCAGTCCCGTAGTAACATGTTCCTCCCGTGTGCCGGGCACTGGACCAGGCGGGGCGTGGAGGGAGTACACAGGTGAACAAGACAGGAACCCCCACCTCTAGGACTCACAGTTGATTGGAAGAAACAGACATGGCAGTCTACAACCTCAGTGTTGAGAGAAACCCATTTGGCTGGAGAACCAGGCCAGGGCTTGGGAAGTAGGTGGCTAAAGGGTCTCAGGAATCCTCCTTTCTGAGAAGGTGAAAGGTATTCAGGCAGAGGAAATGCAGAAGCAAAAGCACAGTTGGAAAGAGCTGGGCATGTGTGGGCAAGGACCAGTGGGTGTGGAACATGGAAGAGAGCCTGCAAAGGCTGGTGGGGCTGCTGCTGGAGGCTCTTGACTGTAAGGTAAGGAGACTGATCTCAATCCAGTGGGCAATAGGGAACCATTGAAGGTTTATGAGCTGTGGAGTAACAGACTCTGAGCTGTGCTTTAGGAAGGTTAATAGGGCTGTAAGGGGGATTCCCTGGGTAAGGGGGAGGCAGAGGCAGGGAGACCAGTGAAAGAGCTGTTCCCTTGGAGAGGGGAGCACTAATGGGCTGTGGGAGGGCAGTGGCAGTGGGGTAGAAAGAGCTGGTTCTCCCATGTGATGAGTGGCCTCTCCTTCTAACCACCCCCTCAGCCTGAAGATGGTTTGCCTTCCCCACTTCTCTTTTTGTTTTCTGGTTTTTCCCAGTTTAAGCAAAGAAGGAAATTCACAAACAACAGAGGCTCCCCCTTCCTCTCCCTCCTCCAGTTTGGCTCTCTCTTGGCCCAGGTTCTCCTCTGCTGGGTCCTAGTATCTGGGACCCCTCTGTAGGGTCTCTGACTGAGAGTCTCTCCTCTTGCTCCATCCCCGTCTTCAGATGTCCACCCTCCGGGGTCAAGGAGCTGTGCACAAGCAGTCGGTTTGTCAGTGAATCGTAGAAGCAGCCCTGATTTGTTCCTAGAAGATGCCTATCACCAAGGGACCCGCACAAGGAGGGGAGACCCTGCCCTTCCCCAAGAGAGCTCCCTTTGAGTGGGCCTTCAGGACCCACTAGTGAAATAACTAATGATCTCTTGAGGGTTGGCATATTATCCCAGCTCAGAGAGGATCGGTGAGCCCTGTCTGCCCCACACAGCTGGTAGATGCGGAAGGCGGGTGGCCTAGGGTTTTTCTTCAGTCTAGTGCCCCAGACACGGCTGGGGGCTTGGAGAAGGGAGAGCTGGGATCCCGTTGTGGGCTCTGTGCTGAGTCTCTTTGATTTGCAGTAGGGAAGCAGTCGACCAGAGAATTCTGGGGTTTACTCAGGGGGAGGGGGAGGATGTGGAGTCTGGACTCCAGTTTCCTTGATCTCCAGGGCTCTGGACAGGTAGCTGGTTATCACGGTGACATCCATAGTGCCCGGGAGGGGCCAGCGTCCCAGGGGATTCCCAGGCCCAGCAGGTGATTCGTGGGGCTTCCGTGACCTCATTGACAATTGCCCGGCCCTCCCCGGAGGGCGGGGCTCCAAGCACCCCGGTTGGACCCGGACCCCAGAAGACCGCCAAGTCCTGCCTTTGCCTGGCCCGGGATGAGCCATGGGACAACTGATCGCCAAGTTGATGGGCATCTTTGGGAAACAGGGTAAGAGGCGCAGGGGGCATTCAAGCGACTGCTTTACTCCAGCTCTCACCTGGAGCTCCCCGATCTGGGGTTGTCGGGGTGGATACGCTGGGGGACCTCGGACTCGGAGGGTCCTGCGTGGGCGCTCCTCGCCTGCTCCGCACCCTCCCCTGCTCCCTCCGCTCTTCGAGGGCCCCGCGGCTTCGGTGCTCCCCGGGGCGCAAGGCTGGGCGAGCCTCCTTCCTCCTGGCTAAAAGCTGCCGCCGGTTTCCTGCGATTGTGACTTCGCGCTCGGCTCTCTCCCCAGACCCCTTCTCTTGGCAAGCCCAGAGCGCCCCGGATCTTATGAACTATCACTTTTCTGGAAATGTGGAGCGAGGGAAGTGGGGCTCAGCTCTCACTGCCACTATCCGGGAGTGGCGCAAATGTCCGGGGCCCGATGGGAAAGAAGTCTGTCTTGTTGGTTTTAGATGGAGGAGGCGGGAGGGGGCGCAGAAGTGGTCAGGAGAGCAGAGGACTCCCAGGTGGGGACACCTGTCTCCTTCCTGGGAGGCCTGGTGGGGCACACAGTCCCTTGGTCATCGGGTTTGGCCCTGACCCTGCCCTTCCCTCGGATGCCTTCAGAGCACAAGGTTATCATCGTGGGACTGGACAACGCAGGAAAGACCACCATTCTCTACCAGTTGTGAGTGACTCTGGTGGGGAGAGGAGGGGCCTGGGCCTTCCCACCAGACTGATAGGCATTTGGACCAATCACCTGAAGGCTTCGCTGGGTACCCGCGTTCAGCTGTAGCCAGGAGGAGTGATGGGGGGAAGGCTGGTATGATCTTCCTTGTGTAGTAACCCCTCAGTTCAGTGGCTCCTCGGCCTGGCATTCGAATCCTGCACAGTATGGGCAACCCCACTGCTCCCCGCCATTTACCCCCGGCCCCCTGCCAAACCCGGTTGCGGCCTTGACGCTGTCGCAACCTGCCTCTTCTTCCTGCCTCCTTGCTTTTCGACCCCCCTGGCGGCAGCTTCTTCCTTTTTAACTCCTGCACCCCACCTTTGCCTCTTAACTGTCTCCCCCTTCTGCGGACCCAAAGGGGAGGGCCAGCTTGGGTCTGGCTGGGCTCCGGAGCTTCTGGTCTAGCAGAGTCTGGCGCTCGTGCTGACAAGTATCCATCGGAGCGTTTCCCGATATTCACTCTCTGGATGGCCTCTCTCCCGTTTTGGAGCCTCCAAAGTCTTTACTTAGGACAAATTTTCCCCTGAAAAAGTGATGTATGTAAATGGTTTTTTAAAAATTAGAAGAAAAGCAAAATCCAAACAGTACAAGAGCATATAGTGAACAGCAAGTTTCCCTCTGGCTCCCAACTCCCAGGTTGACTTCACAGACCTTCCAGAAGCATTCCTTACACATAAAAACGTGTGTTTTCTATGTCACTTTAAACACAGCACCTCTCTGTTGGCCCTCACTTGTGTCTGTCTCGTTTTTCCATTCCCTTGCTGCTCAAAGTGTGGTCCGCAGACCAGTAGCATTGGCATCACCTGGAAGCTTGTTAGAAATGCAGAACGCTGGGCCCCGGCCCACACCCGCCGGATCAGAATCTGTATTTTAACAAGACTCTCAGGTGATTGAACGTGCAGGTGATATTAAAGTTTGGGGAGACGGCTGTGATGAGTCTCCCCTGTCTGGGGTCCAAGCCCAGGCAGGACTTGGTCTCACTCCTGCCTGCATTCCCCCGGGGCCAGGAGAGGTCAGGTAAACCTGGGCTGAGTTGTTCTGGGTTAGATTCAGCCTGACTTGTGAGCAGAGGGGTGGAGGGCCAGAGCTGGGAGTGGACCGGCCTGAGCTCTTGGTACCTGCTCCTACCTCCCTAGCCTGATGAATGAGGTGGTCCATACGTGTCCCACCATCGGCAGCAACGTGGAGGAGATTGTTCTGAAAAATACCCACTTCCTCATGTGGGACATAGGGGGACAGGAGGCTCTGCGCTCCACCTGGAACATGTACTACTCCAACACTGAGGTGAGGAGGGCACTGGGACTAGAGGGGCTGTGTGATTTTAGCCAGACCCTGAACCTCTCTGAGCTTTGGTTCCCCCGCTTGTGAGATGGAGATCATAATAATGACCTCCCTGAGTTGTGAAAATTAAATAATGAAACAATAGCTAATGCATATGTGTCAAATACTTAATGCAGCACAGTGCCTGTTAAAATTTTTTAATACTTCCTGGCAGCTCTGTCTGCTTGCTGGCAGCTTTCTGTTTGATGCACTGAATGGGGCAAGCCCTTTTCTCCAGGGGCCTTACTTTCTCACTGCGGCAGTGGGAGAATTCAGTGGTTTAATTCTGGAGTGAGATGGAGCCGAGTTCAAATTCTGGCACTGCCGTTCACCAGCTGTGTGGCCGAGGGCAAGATACGTCACCTCACTGGACCTCAGTCTCCTCATTGGTAAACGGGGATCACAACAGTTCCAGTGCCACAGTGTTGCGGCGAGGCCAAAACGGAGTCATGAATGCCCAGTGCTTCGCGTAGCCTCTGGCACACATCAGAGGTCGTGCTGTGTGCTCCCCATGTTTGCATGGAAAAGGGAATTAAAATGGGACTACGACACTGAGATCTTGAGACTAGACAGTTTGTTTTCTGTGGGGTTGGAGTCAGGGCAGGCAGAGGCCAGTGGGGGAGCACAGTGGGCAGGAGACACATTCACCAAAGAGAAAGCCCACCACTCATGGTTCCCCTCTGCTGGCCAGTTCATCATCCTTGTGATTGACAGCACGGACCGGGATCGCCTGCTGACCACTCGGGAGGAGCTGTATAAGATGCTGGCCCATGAGGTAAGCCCTGTGCAGATGGGAGAGGGCCCAGTGTCCCAGCTGTGTGACCTCAGCCTACCCCTGAGCTTCTCTGAGCTTCATTCCTCATGCCCCAGTCTCTGAGAACCTCTATCCCAGGAGCTTGGGCGGGGCTAGTTTATCCCAGGTGAGGGGCAATGATGTCCTCAGCATAACTGATCACAGAAGCCAGAGCTGCTGGTTCTGGTCCTGACCCCACCTCTCACTCATTGTGGGACCCCAGACAAGTCACTTCACCTCTCTCAATCTCAGTTTCCCCAAGTATAAATTGGGGAGGATCATTAAAATCCTACCTCATGAGATTGTTGTAAGGATTATATGGACTGGTTGGGAGGCATTCCACAGGCTGTTGGTGGCATTTGATGTGGTTGCTAGTGTCGGAGCTGGGCCCCCATCCCCGCCCAACCTGGGCATGGGCCTCTCTTACCGGGACAGCAGGGGAGCCAGGCAGTGGGAAGGGAGGCTGGGCCCTGGCAGGCTGACTGGGGCTGGGCTCCTCTGTCCACAGGCTCTGCGAGACGCTTCCGTCCTGATCTTTGCCAACAAGCAAGACATGAAGGACTCCATGAGCACCGTGGAGATCTCCCGATTCCTCACCCTTAGTGCCATCAAAGACCACCCATGGCACATACAGGGCTGCTGTGCCCTCACTGGGGAAGGGTTAGTGACTGCCCCACCTGCACCTCCAGAACCTGGCCCCACCAATGGATGACCAACCATCAGAACCTCCTGCTGTCTCTCTCCTGTCAGAATCTGGCTCACAGTTAGCTCCTGGGCCAAGCCAGTGGAGCACCTACTCACAGTTAAGAGGCTGTGGGTAAGCGGTGAGCAAGACAGAGTCCCTGCTCTCAAGGGGCTTGTTCCAGTGGGGAGAGAGGCGACACTCCACCTACACACAAACATTTTAGGTACTGATAAATGCTATGAAGAGAGTGAAAGTGGGTAACAGCGGCAGGGATGGGTCTGACTTAGCTCTAGTGGTCAGGGACACCCTCTACTAGGAGGTAACTTTTGAGCTGAGACCTGAATCAAGAGGAGACAGCATGGGAAGAGCTCGGGGACAAGCCTTGCAGGCAGAGATCACGGACTCTTTCTGACCTTGAGTTTCCTTATCCCTAAAGAGGCGGGTAATTACACCTGCGCCCTCCCAGAGTTTCTGGAGAGAGTAAATGACCCCATTCAGTCAACATTAACGTGCACCTACTTTGTGTCAGGCCCTCTTCTAGGCACCGGAGAAACAGCATTGAACAAAACAGACAAAAATCCCTGCCCTCGTGGAGCTTATTTTCCAGTGAGGGGAAACAGACAATAAACAAGAAAAATAAGGAAAATATATAGTAAGTTAAAAAGGGATGAGTGCTAAGTGGAAAAGTCAAGTAAGAAAGGGAGACTGGATGGAGGTGGGGGCATGTTGTAATTTTACATAAGGTGTCCAGGGAGGGGCCACCGAGAAGGTAGCTGCTGAGTAAACAGCTGGAGGATGTGAAGGAGCTGGGTCACCGCCACGCAGAGGGCCTTGCCTCGGGCCCGGAGAATTCCCTTCTCTCTTCCTTCTCAAGTGGAATCACAGCAGGCTGAGGAGCTGGATGCCTGGTTGAAGAGGCGGGGAGCCTTTAGGCAGATAAGCCCAAGGAACTATGCATTTCTGGCAGTGTCCTTGCCACCCCCTGGGTCAGGAACCCCCCTCGCCCTCCCAACAGTCGGCTCAATTCAACCAGCATTTCCTAAGTACCTCCCATGTGTCATGCACGGTGTTGGGTGGTACAGACATGACCAAGATCCCACCCTTGCTCTGGAGTTGCTCACAGTCCAATGGGAGAACTTGCTTCCGGAGCCTCTTCCTAGGCCTTTGAAGTCACCCTGACACTACCCCCAGTGATGGGAAGGGGCAGTGGAAGCTTGCCCAGAGACCTTGCAAAGGTGGGTCTCCAGGACCCTTCCTCAGGGAAGCCCTCCCTGACTCCCAAACATCCAGAGGCCTGTGCACGACTCCTTCCTAACTGTTATCACAGTATGGTTAGAGAATTATTTGTTTCATCATTTGTTTTACATCTATCTCCTCTGCCAGACAGTAAGCCCCAGAGAGTGTGTCTGTTTTTTCACCAGTAACTCCAGGCACAGTATCTGATGCATAGTAGTTCCTCAGTTGGTTTATGTTTGTTGGTTGACTGAATGACCGGATGTAACTTCGGTCATCCCCTCAGTTGGCTCCGGGCACGGGCTGAGCGCCTGAAGGCCAGCCATCATCCTCACGGGACATGCTAATCCTTGCCCTGTTCCTCCCTCTCTGCAGGCTGCCCGCCGGGCTCCAGTGGATGCAGTCTCGGACCACTGCCAACTGATGTCCCAGCCTGAGGCAAACCAGAAACTTTGGGGGTTTTGCAATAAGTACGTGGGTGGAAAACCCAAGGGACTATTTATTACTTTTCTATGATTCTCTGGTGGGACCAGGGGCAGCTGCGGACAGCGAGACTGCCGCCGTCTACACAACCCCCACCGAGGAGCCAGACTGTGCACCCTGAACTGCTGCAGGCAGGACGGCAGAGAGAGCCGCCCCTCGCTCCAGGGGAGCAGGCGTCCTTGCAGACACCAGGGAAGCTGTTGGATGTGTTTGGAGACTAGGAAGTAGAGTCTCCCCGCGCCCCGCGCAGCCCTCCTCTCTGTAGGAAAAATGGAGGCAGGGGGTGGGCAGGGAGCTGGAACTACTTTTAATTTCCTAGAACCCCATCCCAGCTTTCCGGCCCTTAGCCATCTTTGGGCAAAGGAGATTCCAGAGAGGTGAAGGGGGTGGGCTCAAGGGAAGGAGGGCAGAGCCAAAAGCTGGGAGGGGAGAGGGAGGAGGACAGGACGTCCCAGGCAGGGACAGTCCTTCGTACTGCAGGGTGATCCGCTCCTCCCTGGCCTTCCCATTCCCTCTGAGATGCTGGCTCTGACCACAGCTTTTGAGCTTTAAGCCACTCCATCCTTTGCGCTTCACTCCCAACGTCCTTCCAATGTGAATCCCACTCCCAAATGTCCCAGATTCCTAGTGTCTGCTTATCTTGTCTGTCTTTTTGTAATGACTTTTTTTTTCACATTGTATTAGGATTTTTAGAATGATTGAAGACATGCCATTGAAAACTGATCATCTCTTATTTCTGCCTGCTTCTTCTGCCTGTGCCTCAAACTGGCTTTTGTTTTTTGTACAAAGCTCTCAGGCAGGGGGAAATCCACCTTGGCAATGGAGGGCGGGCTGCCTCAAGGTTCCATCTGGCTGGCGGACTGGCTCCTTGGCCCTGGGTTCTACGGTCCACTGCCAGGTGACTGACACCTGGCTTGCCAGGACAGGGAGCTCTTGGCTCTGCCTGGGCCTGCGGAGGGAGTAGTTTGATACTGACTCATGGAGGAGGGGAGTACGGGTCCTCGGGTTGGAAAAGCCCAGGAGTCCCATCTAGGTAGAGGTGGAGACAGGATGGAAACCCAGGCTGCCCATCTGTATATAGGTAGCAGTGCTATTACCCTGGAAGACCTGGGATGGCCCTGGGGCCAGTGGGTCTCTCTCCTTCCCAAGTCAGGCAGTAGACATCTAGGCGAGAGTCTGGACACAGATATAGAGATCCCAGGAAGAACTCAAGAATTCTAGCCACCCTCACTCAGATTCTGTGTTCTTTCCACCAGGTTACCCTGGCACAGTCCTCAGATAAAAGTACAATAGAGAAAAGGGACTATCATTGTCTTATTCCACAGAAATTCATCCTAATGAAAAGCCTTTGTTGTCTTGGGGGTATAGCTCAGTGGTAGAGCATTTGACTGCAGATCAAGAGGTCCCCGGTTCAAATCCGGGTGCCCCCTCTCCGTTGCGGATCTTTCCTATTTTTATCTCAGTCCCGCGGTCACCTTTTAAAGTTCGGTTGCAAGCGAGAGGGGGCGCATCCTCCTGCCGACGTGTTTTGCAGGCGGGTGAGGACGGAGGCTGGGGCCCTGCCAATGCACATGCTCAGCCTGTGTGCCGCTAAGCTCGGAACGCAGTGCAGATGAGGGCCGGGAGCTCCGGGTCGACCCTTGGACGGTGCGGACGGCCCAGCCCAGTAATGGTAGGGCGGAGGCGGGCGCACTCTCAGCTTGGCCTGCCGGGTGACCCGACGGCTGTTCTCAGTGAGCGAGGCTGTTTCCAAGGGCGGGGCTTGAGCTGGGGCGGGAAGGCTCGGAGAAGCTCACAGGAGCGTGTGGGACAGAGAGGGGTGGCGAGAAGCAGTAACAGAGCTCTAGCCGAGCAGACGGGGACGCCGGCCCATAGGAGCGCCCCCGAAGGGAAGGATCTCGAAGGATCTCGAGGGACTTCCCCTTACATATCCCCAAATTGGGTTTTCTTACACCATCAGTAGAAATCTCTAACTCAGAGCTTCAGGAAAGAAACCCTGCGTCCAGGAGAGCAATCTGAGATTTATAATCTTTTCAACTCTCGTTAAAGTAGAACCTCACTTCTGTTCGTGAGCGTCTTAGGACGCCTGCGCAGCAGCAGCAGCGCCAAGAGACTACCCACGGTCGCTCCGCAGACAGAGGGGGTATAGCTCAGTGGTAGAGCATTTGACTGCAGATCAAGAGGTCCCCGGTTCAAATCCGGGTGCCCCCTCACCGTTAGCCTTTTTTAGGTCCCGAAATCCTTGTCTCGAGCTACGATTTATTTTAAAACTTTTAATTTTTTTCTTCCACATTATGTTGACATTTCCTCCGCCACCTCTCTTTTGGGCAGACAAGGAGTGGTGAGACAGTGCAAGCAAAGGGAATTGTTAAGCAGTGGCTCTCAAAATGTGGTCTTGGAACCAGCACCACCACCTGGGAACGTGTTAGAAATGCAGCTTCTCGGCCCCATCCCGGAACCACTGAAGTAGAAACTTGGAGGTGGCGCCTAGAAAGCTGCGTTTTAATAAGCTCTCCAGGTGATTCTGATGTGCGCTCCAGTTCTAGAGGCTTACATTTAAAAAAAATTTACAGGTCATTTGCTTCTAATTATTTTCAAGTTGCTGTTTCAGCCTAAGCCCGTATAAGAAATCTTATAAGACAGATTGCGGGCACCCTGGACGGAGGCATATACAAAAACACCGGGGCTAGAGCTGGAATTCTGTCCCGGGACCTCTCACTTGACTTCCCGGAAGGCAGGGGCGTGTGGCCCCGCCGGGCCAGAGCCGGGGGTCGCGGACAGACCCAGACCTGGGTAGATCTGGAGAAGCGAGGGAAACCGCAAAACACACGCGTTGCTGCTCCTCACGTGGCCGCTAGAGGGAAACAAGAAGCCGCAGCTGGAAGCGGCTGCCTATTTGATCCTACTGGAGAGTCGACGAATTCGGGATTTAAATTAGACAACAAGAAGAACTTACAGACAGTTCTTGACTTGTCACATTGTAAGGGAATAGAGGGCTTAAGGTTGGAGGAGGTCGTTCCTGGGACCCTGGGTCCTGAGGAAGGAGGAACTGGGATTCTGAGAGCTTAGAGTCTTCTTCTCAGGTCCTCTCTTTGGCCTCAGTGTCAGGGAACTCATCCCTTCCAGCCCGCAGGGTTCCTTCTCCTGTCCCGACGCATGTCCCTCTTCCTGGGGAATTCCCCAGTGGCGCTCAGCGTCCACGCTCTTCCTCTCCGCGATGTCCAGTCCCTAGTCCCCAGCCCCATAGAAGCCAGGGTGCCCCTCACCCCTCACTCTCCCACCCTCCAGCGCGCCAGCTCCTTGCCATCGCACGAAGTAGGTCAGGGGAGGGAAGAGGCACCTCTGTGTCCTGACCTGATTCCCTGCCGTCTATTAAATCTCCTAAATTGCGGGTATTTTTATTCTGTCCTGAAAAAAAAAAAAAAAGGATCAATCCCCAGAGCCTGTTACAAGGTGTGGCCGGTGGGGTGAGACATCTCCTTGCTTTGAAGATTGATTGGGTGGGGCCCTGAGCAGGCCTGGGGTCCCCAAAGAGGAGAGTGACCTCGGTTACTTTCTGGGGTTGGGTAGAGATCCAGGCTATTTCAAAATAGGCGTGAGGCAGGCCCCCTCCACCACATGTCCCCTGGATTGGGGGGCAAGATTATGCTGGGGGGGCGGCGGGATAAAGCGGAGAGGAGTCGTGGTGGGGCGGGGGGCGGAATTTGGGCCTCTGCTGGGCAGAGAAGCTGCAAGGGAAGATTTCTGGGGTGGGAGTGGGCTTCAGAAACCCACAGAACTCTAAGGAACAGCGCAGAAAGTCTGGAAGGCTGGTAGAGCTGAGTCGGGGGTATGGCAGGAGCCCACCGCCGGAGGAAGGGGCGCCAGTCGCTTCCTGGGGTCTGGCCCCCGGGTCTTCTCTCCGCGGTTTTGCCCGGGGGAGTGGAGGAGGGGAAGCGAGGCAGGAGCTAAGGTGCTGGGGGTGAGAGGGAGCAGTGATGCTCTACAGGGGTTCTCCCAGCCCAGGGGCCCCCGCCCTGTCCCCCTGCTCCGCCCCCGCCCCCCGTCTTGGGAGCGGCTGCGGGCGCCCTCCGGGAGCGCGGGGCGGGCGGGGCGGGCTGGGGGAGCCTGGGGAGCTCCGGGCGCCGCGCCCCCTCCCCGCCCCGCCCCCGCCGCGGCCGCGCTCCTGGAGGCCGCCGCCGCCCGGCTCTCTCCGCCCGCTCGCGCTCCCGCAGCCGCGCCGGCCCCGCGCTCCGCCGCCTCCGCGCGCCCACCCCTCGGCCAGCCCGCCCCGGGGCCGCGCCGCCCGAGCCCGGGCCGCCTCCCTCGCCAGGGCCGGGGCAGCAGCCGGCCGGGGGCGGGTCCTCCACCACCATGCGGGGCGAGCTCTGGCTCCTGGTGCTGGTGCTCAGGGAGGCTGCCCGGGCGCTCAGCCCCCAGCCCGGAGCAGGTAGGACTGGCCCGAGGTGGCCCGGGTGGGCCAGGGGGCGGGGAGGGGGCAGGCGGGCGTGGGTATGGGCTGGCCCGACGGGCTGGCGAGATTGGGGAGGGGGTGTTGTCCGCGGGAGGGGAGGAGCCCTGAGGGCTGTGGCAGGTGGACGGGACCCCACTGTCCCAAACACGGAGGGTGTGTGAGTGAGGGTGCAGGCGTCAGACGCTGATGCCCCAACCTCTCCTTCCCTCCTGGAAGGACACTGGAGGGGCCCCAGGAGCGGGGGCTCCATAAGGCAGTGGGCTCTGACCCCAGAGGGGACAGTGGGAGAGTTAGAGAAAGCCCTGGTCACGCCGGGCGAGGCTGAATTCTGGTAAGATGCGGAGCCTGGGCGCCTCCTGTCCCAGCTTTGCCGCCTCTTTCTCCTCCCTGCCCCGCCCGAGCTGACCAGGTCGGGTCTGAGTCGGATTTGGGGGCTGGATGGGAGCAGCCAGGGGGATGGTGGACACCCTGTGTCTCTCTCCTGGCAAGGGCAGTAGTGACGGGTCACCTTCCTCTCTCTGTTTGGTACCTGGAGAGCAATCCTGGGCCCAGGAAGAAGCAACTTGCTGCTCCCCAACGCCCCAGCCTCAACTCCCACGAGGGTCTTCCTGTCACTCCTGCTCTGCTCGGCCCTGCCCTGGTGGCCCTTGGCCTTTTGCTGGTCTGACTCTAGATGGGGGGCTCCTGTCCTGCACACTCCTCTTCCCCTACACCAATTCTCCACAATCGTCTCTCCCACCTGGAAGTCCTTTCTGAGATCTACCTTCAGTCCCTTGTGTAATAAAAGGAGAGCCATTTTTCGACACATAATAATGTTACATTCTCCTCCTTTCTCCCCATGCGCTCAGCCTTTCTCTGGGGTTGGGGAGGTGGGTAATCTGCAGTCAAGCCTTTTGACAGAGAGAATTGGGAAGACAGAGCTCCATGCCTCACTGGCACAGATGACCCTCGGAAGGGATGGAGCGGGTGGGGGCGTTGGCGAGGGTGACACTGTGGTTGAGCCGATGTGTCTCAGGGGTGCGCTGGCATCACGCAGAGCTGCAGTGACAGCGTTCTGGACTTTAATGGTCCCTGTATGTGGCTGGGACAGGCCTGGGTCCCTGTTGAGGAGGGTGGGGAAAGGTGCCAATGGTGGGGGTGTGGGCAGAGAGCAGTGGTAGCTATTGTCACAAGAGGCTGCTGGTGCCCACCCACCAGTTTTCAGGGAGACCACCTAGAGAGTGGCTAGAGACTTGGCTTCTTCAGTTGCTGTGTGACCTTGAGCAAGTTACTTCCCTTCTCTGGGCCTATTTCCTCACTTATAAAGTGCGGCTGTGGGCAAAATCTTTGACTCTTGGTGGCAGGATTATGAGAGATCTTTTTTCTTTTTTATGATTGCCTTTCCATTTCAGATTTGTTATGATGTGAATGGGTAATTGATAATTTTGAAAACAAACCCTATAAAAAGAAAGGTATTGGACTGGTCAGTTTTTGAGGCCCTCTGCAGCCCCAACCTGGTGAGATCTTCTGAACTCAAGATGTGACTGGGTTGATGAGGGAGGGCTCTGAACCCCCGACTGAGTGGGGCGTACCGTGGAGAGGGTTGGGGAAGGGGCATTGGGAAGTAAGGAGGATGCTCTGGGGGTGGTGGGCAGACCCAGGCCTGGCTGAGGGCTGCCTCTTCAGAGTCGGGTTGGGGTTGTAGACACCTGGGAAAGCCAGGAGGAGGGGGCAGCAGAGACTCAAGTCACATCTCTAAGTAGAGGACACTGTGTCTTCTCGGCTTCCACAGAGATTCAGCCAGGAGAAAGGGACTTTCTCTGCAGCGGGAGAGGCTGGTTCCACCTAAGGAAGCTTTAGGAAGCCGGAGGGGGCGGCTGCTGACTCTCAGCCCAGTGGTTTTTCCGCAAGGCCAGCTGGATTTGAGGGAAGGACTGTGTGGAGGCAGGGGCAGCCTTCTGGGGAGGACAGATGTGGGGGTGAGACACTGGTGAGGGCCTCTGAGGAGGGTCAGCCCCGTGGTGGGGCTCTTGTGACTAGTGCCCGTGTGACCTGAAGAGGAACTGCCATCCAGCCCCAAGACTCCGAGTCCTCCAGGCTGGCCGGGGGGCGGGGGTGCCCTCAGGAGGAAGCTGAGCTCTCCCCTCCCTCCTGATGGATGGGCTGGTTTGGTGGAGCTTTGAGACTTCATCCATCATTAGAACGGGACTGGGAGAAAGATGAGGAGAGACCTAAAGATGTAGTCAGGGGGCAGGGGAGACCAGGAGAGGCTGATGGACAGGCAGATGAACGGACAAGAAGATGGCCTTGGGGTGCAAAGGGGGAGTGGGGGGCACAGAGGGCCTAGCCCAGGTGGGACCAGAGGCCCCTAAAACAGACATAGAAGGAAGAGGCAGCTGGAGGTGGCGTCCTGGCCTGAGAGTCAGGAGACGAGGCCCAGCACCAGCCCCTGGTGACCCTGGCAACTTCCCCGTGTCTCTGAGCCTTGGTTTCCGCCTTCTGTAAAGTGGGATTTGGACCAGATTGTCTCTAGGGTCTCTTGCAGCCACGACTCTGCTTCCAGCCTCCTCCTTGCCCACCAGGGACTTCCAGACAAATGGAGACTAAAATCCAAACTTCTTACAGCGGCCGTCAGACAGCCTCTCCTCCACCCCCACCCCTGCCCTCACTCTCCCCACGTCCATTCCTCAACACGCTCAGGCTGCTGTCCTCTCGGATCTTCAGGGAACTGGCTTCTCACCCAGGCCTCAATCAGCTCAAGGGCCACCTCCTCAGGGAGGCCCACCCTGATGGCTCTGTCCAGAGCAGCAAGAACTCCCAACCCCTCCTCCCGTCTTATTCCTTCCTAGCGCTTATCACTACCTCACGTTGTCTCCTTTGCCGCATTGTTCATTTTCTATGTGTCTTTCCCAACTAGAAACTTCGTGGGCACAGAGGTTGTGTCTGCTTGTTCACTGTTGTCGCCCCAGCACCCAGCACAGTGGGTCGTACGGTAGGGTCTCATTAAATGTGTATTGAATAAGTGAGTGAATCAGAGGTGCTCACAGACCCCAGATTCTCCCCGTCGAGAGAAACCCAGAGAGCCAAACTCTTCTCTCCTCTCTTCTCCGCTGAACTATTTGGCAGTCCCTTCCTGTCAGTTCCTCGTGCCTCCCTCCCTCTCCCCAGACGAAGGTCCTTGGTGGGAACCTGCCTACTGGCAGGAGGGGAGAGGCTGCGGTTGGGGGCTTTGTAACTAGGAGGCAGGATTTCAGCTCAGGGTCTGGAGCTTTTCCCAAGCTCCTCGGAAAGTCGGTCCTTGTGTGAGACCCAGGGAAGGCAGGAGGACTTGGCTGGGTGCTTTGTGTACACTATTTTGTTTAAGACCCAAAACGACCTACCAAGTGCAGGTTTTATCACCCCATTTTACAGATGAGGAAACTGAGGCTGAGAGAGATTATCCAATTTGTCCAACATCACCGTCAGTAGGATTCACTCTCAAGCTTGTATGACTCCGACCCTGTGCTCTTTTATTGCTGTGATATTGCAGTGAGGGTTTCTGGTGGGGCTGTGTCCCAAGGGAAGGGTCTGCTCAGCCCTGTGGATCGCAGGGACTCAGGGCATTTAAACATACCTTTCTCCCTCCCTCCCTCCCTTCCTTCCTCTCTCCCTCCCTTGCTTCCTCTCTCCTGTCCTTCCTTCCTTCCTTCCTTCTTCCTCCCTCCCTTCCTTCCTCTCTTCCTCCCTCCCTCTCCCTTCCTCCCTCAGTCCCTCCCTCCCTTCCATCATCCACATGCACTTACTGAGTGTTTGCTCTATGTCAGGCACCTGGAGCCTACAGATGTTCAGGCAGCAGTGTTATGTCGGGATCAGGGCTGGGGTGGCACATGTAGCATTTGGGGCGAGAGGGAGAGATGACAGGGATGCACTGGGAAGACGTGACGTCTCGTGAGACTTGAAGGATGAACAAGAGCTCATCAGGAGTAGGGTTTGTTTATGGAGCAGAGTGGTCCTGGCTATTTGAAGCCCCATGGCCAGAGAGAGCAGGGCTGGGTCCTGGAGAGGGCTTTAGGGAGACAGGGGGCTGGAGGAGAGAGCAGGGATCTGGTCACGAAGGGCCTTGAATGCCTGGTGGGCAAGCTGAGCTGGAGGGCTGTGGCGAGCCGGAAGCATGGGAGGAATGGAATCAAGTTTGCCCTCTAGACGGGATGCTCTAGTGGGTGTGTGGGAGACTAGCTGGAGGGCATGAAGGGTGGAGGCTAAAGTAGCTACTGGACTGAGAGGTGGCCCTGGGACTGGAGTGGCAAGCTCGGGTGATGGGTGGGATGAGCGTGTCTTGGCCCAGGTGCTGGGGTGGCGCAGTCTGGCCTCTTGAAGTCGGCACATTGCTTCTTGCCCCAGAGCAGGGCAGTGGCACGTGAAGAGAGCAAGGGCACTACTGCTGGGCCGCCCCCCTGCATCCCAGGGGACACAGTCTCCCAGGGCAGCTCCCAGGTTCAGGCCTAGTGGCACCCAGTGAGCCCAGCTCACAGCCACTCCAGCCCTGGGGCCGTCCCTGCTCCTTAGGAAACAGCCTGAGGGTGCCTGTCACCTCTTATTGCACTTTCTGTGGTCTGAGCAGACCCCGGAGCCAGCCTGCCTGAGTGCAGATCCTGCCACGGACTACTTGTGGGACCTTGGGAGGTTCCTTAACATCTTTGTGCCTCAGTTTCCCAGTTTGTACAATAGATCTAAAACTAGCTCCTCCCTCATGGAGTTATTGTGGGGATTAAATGTGTTAATGTGTTTAAAGCACTTGGAATAGTGCCGGCACATTCTCTCAAAGTTTGCTGTCATTTTTATGATTACTGTCCCTATTGTGACATCCCACTAGACTGGCTGCTACCTGGGGCCATGGGTGAATGGATGGATGGATAGATGAACAGCGTGTGCTCTGGAAGCTGCTTGCCGTCACTCACCGGCAGGTACACTCGCACGCAGAGGCGTGGAATGGGTGCTGGGGAAATGGAGCTCTCCAACAAGAGTGGCTGAGTGTTGGGTAGGTGTGTAACACATGTGTGAGCATGTAGAGAGGAGAACCAGGGCATTCAGACAAGTCTGTGTGTTTGTGTGTGCATGCGCAGGCACGTGGGCCCCTGCACACACACGTCAGCAACCAGCTGTGTTGGCTCCTTCCATGAGCTGAGGGGGTGATGTCCTGTCCTAGCCAACTGGTTGGGGGAAGGGTGGCAGGGAGACAGATGTGCTGTCGGTGGGGAGGGGAAGATTCAGGGCTAGGCAGGGGTAGGGCAGGCTCCTCGGCGACCTCCTCTCCATCCCTCGCCTTGCTCTCCTTCATGGACTTGCCTCTGACCCCAGCCCTGAGGCCTCTGGTTATAAAGCTTCTTCTTTATGTTTCTCGCTCGGCAGTCATGGCAGCCTGTGCCATAGGCATGATTTTAGTGATGAGGAAACTGAGGCTCAGAGAGGTAAACTGACAGGTCCAGGGTTGCATAGCTTGTGGGTGCAGGGGTCCCCTCCCTGACCCCACCTCTGACTGGACCCTCTTTCCCTGCCCTCTCCCCAGGCCTCAAGCCCCCACCACCCAGGTACCCTCCTGTCTCAGTTGCAGGATTATGATGCCTGCAGATTTCCAGCATCCCTTTCCAGGCCAGCTCAGCTCCTCTGCTTGCTCTGCACACGTTCCTTTCCTGTTCTGGCTCCAGCCCAGGCCCGAGGGCTGCTCACAGGAGGACCTGGGGAGCCAGGCAGATCAGCCCGGCACAAACAGTTCTGTCTCCAGAGGCAGCTGTGGGCCCCACCCGAGAGGGACAAGCAGACCCTGGCTTGGGGTCTGAGCCAGGGGCAGGCTGCCTTCCTAGCACTGGGCTCAGGTCCATCTTAGCCAGTGGGCATCTTGGGGCAGGGGTCTGGGGACTGCCCTTCTCCCCACCTTCTCCAGAGCATCTGGTTGAGATTAGGGGCAGAGAAGTGAGAGGGGGCCGGCAAGGGTCCAGCAGGCACCAGGAGCCAAGAATGACTTAATTGGATAAAATGTCTAATGACAAACCAGGGCCCCACAGCAAAGAGTCCTGGCCCCAGCCCCAGGCCTGGTCTTGGCCAAGCCTTGTCTCAACTTCTGTCCTTGCTGGCTCCCAAGAGTTACCTCCAATATGGTGTCCTCAATTATGCAGTGATTGAGCACCTACAGTTTGCTAGACACTGAGGATGTACATTTGCAGAAGGCAGGGAGAGTCCTGGGGGACCTCGAGTCTACCAGGGAGATGGGCAGGTAGTTACGAGGCCAGGAGAAGGGGCTACATCCAGGAGCGAGTTGGGGCAGGCCGAGGCTGAGAGGGCATCTGACATAGGGCAGGGCCTGAAATGGATGCAGATGGCAAGGAGTATCAGACCCACCTCTCTGGTGGTCTGTGTCCCATATACACATAGTAGGTGTGACAATTGGAGTGACAATATGAGACACATCTTTGGGGGCATGAATCTTTCTAAAGTGGAAAAGCATAATTTATATGTCATTTAGGGTAAACTTAATGACCTAGAGGAAACTAGAGAGAACATCAAGTCTAGGAATGGCTGCTAAATGGCCTGTGTGCGGCCGCTTTCCAATCCTGTGCCCATGGCAGTCATTGCCAGTTGATCATGACAGTCTTTCCTGCTAAACACAGAAGAAGGCTCAGAATTTGTCTTCATTAGAGTGCTAATCAAGAGTATCACTATCGACTAGAGATGGCTTTTGAGATAAAACCTATTCACCACCCTTGATGGTGTCTAAGCTCTTTGTTTCATGGGAAAAGTGACTTTCCTGAGTGTTTGCTGGTTGTGCTAGAACTAAACAGTGGTCCCCACTATGGAGACATCTTGGATTGTCGCAACCTGGGGGGAGCTGCTACTGGCATCTGGTGAGCAGAGGCCAGGGATGTTGCTAGACATGTTACAATGCCCAGGACAGCCACCCACAGCAAAGAGTTATCCAGTCCAAAATGTCAACAGTACCAAGGTTCAGAAGCCCTGAACTGAAAGAACTCTCCTCTCTGACTTCTAGTGCCTGGAGTCCGCTGGAAGTTGAGACTATGTGCTGTTTCTGGCAGAGAGATAAGGAACTGGCTTGGAATGTTCCAGAGCAATGCTTCTCACCCTTGTCTGTGGAATTAGGTCCAGGGCATCTCAAAAGCTCCCCTGGGGATCATTTAAGAATCCTAATGCCCAGACCAGACCACAGAACAATCGTATCAGAATCTCTGGCGGGGGGCGGGGGGAGGATCCAGACATCGGGAATTTTTAAAGCTCCCTGGATGATCCCAGTGTGCTGCTGAGGTTGAGAATAATCACCCCTTTGGAGGTTTGAAACTTGTCTTTACCGCTGTGTGACCTTCACTGTGTGACCTTCTTTAACCTCTGCTGCTGATTCCTGTCTGCACAATGGAGAGCATCGTGTCTGCTGTGGAGGGCCGGGTGAGGGCTAAAAGTGCTACATGTGCACACTGCCTAGCGTGGAGCTCAGCACATGGCTCTCAGTGCATGTTGGGTGTCACCTATCCTGGTAGTCAGTGTCCCCAAAGTCAGTGTTGGCATGCGGTCAGGGCCTCTGCAGAGTAAGTGGGCTGGTCCCCTTCCTGGACCTGCTCTCTGGACTGCCAGGACTCAGCTTTCTGTCCCTTTCTCCCAGGTAAGGATGCAGATCGAGGCTCTGGATGGGCCACCAAGGGGACCACGCAGAGCTGGAATCGGAGAGCCCGAGAGAGCCCTGGGCAGGTGTCGGAGCCGGACAGGACCCAGCTGAGCCAGGACCTGGGTGGAGGCACCCTGGCCATTGACACACTGCCGGATAACGGGACCAAGGTCGTGGTGAGTGCGGGAGGAATGTGGCAGGGGAGGGAATTGGAGGCTCGTGGGGTGGGGGGAGCTCCCCCAGTATCCCATGTACATGTGTCAGACACATAAATCACATATCCTTTGGGGTTGGCCCTGGAGGTCAGCGTGGAGAGAGGGATCCCAGGGAAGGGGATGGAAGCAGGGCTCAGCCTGGGTCATAAAATGTTAGCATCTCAGAGCTTCATAGGCTGCCTACCTCCTTGTGGACCCAGAGAGGTGGAGAGACTTGCTCAAGGATGCACAGCATGTCTACAGGCTTCTTGACTCTGGGCTCCTCCCTCCTAGGGCCTCCACTAAACCTGAACGAAGGTGGCATTATTAGTCCCCTCCAGCTGCCAGCTCGGGCCCCTCCCCCACCTCATTTCTGCACAGACCGTATGGCCCCAAAAGGTTAATGGTTGCAGAGGCTCGGGCTGCTCAGCCTGAGGGCAGAGCACTCTAAGAGGAGAAGGCAATTAGGGTGAAGCTCCGGGGAGAAACTCCGCTGCCTGGGGCAGTTCTGGGAGGGATGGGGAGGGGGGCCAGGGAGGGAGGCAGCGCCGCCCTTGCAGTGTCTGGCCCTGCTCTCTAGCTGGCTTTCTGGGGGGCCCACGGGGGCCTCTGTATCTGTGGGTGAATCTATAATTACGTGTCTGTGTCAGCGAGAGTGTGTTTGCACATGTGTGAGGGTTTTTGTGTATTATGCACATTCACCTGTGTGTCTGTCACATGGGCTGCTTGAGTGTCTGTGATGAGTGAGTGTGTGTGACTGTGTGAGTGTGGCCGTGCCTGTGTGTGTAAGCACCTATGGCTGTGAGTGAAGAGGGTGGGTTCTCAGGATGCAGAAAAACTATGAAACAGGAAGCAACAAGAGGATGTGCTTCTTGGCATATGTTTCTTTATTTTATGTTTTAATAGCGACTCTTTTAAAATCAAAGAAGTGCGTGCAGATAGTCAAAAAGGTCAAATAGTGCTAAAAGCAGAAAATGAAACACAGCAGTCCAGCCCGCCCACCCACCCTGGAGACCTGCCCACCCCTCGCTCAGAAGGTGCCGCTTCAGTCTTTCCTCCAGGCCAGGCCGTTGCCTCCGTATTTCTAAGTAATTTGCTTACACTGCTGCCTCTTGGTTAATCTGTTTAGACCTTGTCTGTTGACTGCCTGTGGTGTAGATGAAGATTTGCCATTTATGTAGTCCCCCAAGTGTCATTTTATGCTCTCAATATTTTTAAATCCATGTGCTTTGCTTTGTATCATTATGATCATGTAAATATTGTTCACCAGGAACCCAAGCAGGGTAATAACATTGTTGACTTTCTTGTATAATTCCTGTTTTTCCTGAATCCTCCCCTCCACCCCCACCACTGTGTAGTTTTCTGTACTTACAATGCCATATATTCATACACATCCGTTAGCCTCAAATACAATTTTTGTTGTGGTCAAATCTGTCAGCTCTTTTTTTTCCCCGGAAACCTCTCTCCTGTTGTCCCACTCCGACATGGACTGGCTGCTCGCCCCCCTGCCCCACAGCCATCCTGGGCCCCCCCTCTCCTTCTTCATCCTTGGAGCCCCCGTGCCTCTCTCCTGTGCTGGACCAACGTGTTCTCCTGACCGTGGGTCTTCTCTTTCCTGCCCCACTCCTTGTTTGTTTGGCTTCCTGAGGAAGGTTACACAGGAGGACAAACTCTTCTGAGAGCTTGCATGTCTGAAATTGCCTTCATTCTATCCTCACACTGGATTGATGGTTTGGCTGAATATAGAATTCTAGACTAAAAATAATTTTCCTTCAGCAGTTCGCAGGCATCTCACTCTTGTCTTCTGGCTTCTGATGTCACTGTTGGGAGTCTTGGTGTCACTCTTATGCCCCATCTTTGTGTATAACTGCTTTCCCCCACCTCTGGAAACTTCCAGGCTGTTCTCTGTAACCCCAGCTTTCTCAAAGTGCGGGGATGGGCTCTGCTCTGGCTGTTTCTCTCACCGCGCTGGACATTTGATGGACTGTTTCAATCCAGAGTCTTAGATTCACCACTCTGGAATGTCTTCTTGTTTTATTTCTTCGATAATTTTCTTCCTACCGCATTCCCTTCTTTCTACATTCCCCTTGGTTAGATGTCCATCTCGGGGATTGACCCTTGAACTTTCCTCTCTCTTCTGCTGTCTATTCCTTTTGCATCGTTTGTTGTTTATTTGTCAGTTTGCTTGTTACTGTTGTTGGTGTTCCACTTTCTGGGAGATTTTCTCAACCTCATGTTCTTAATGGTAGTTGCTTTTTTCTACTATCATAATTTTAATTTCCAAGAGCTCTTTATTATATTCTGATTATTTCTTTTTTTAAAAAAACTCTTTTTTTGTGTGTGGTCATGGGTATATTATATTCTCTCTCTAAAGATATTTTAAATTTTTAAATATTTTTTTTTCCTGCTCTCTGCGTCATTTCTGTCTTTCTTTTCTTGGTGGGGGAGGGTCTAATGCAGGGACAGTTTGCGTCGGAGTTGGCAGGGTGAAGGAAGACGACAAGGGATGGTGAAGCACTTTAGGAATAGCAGCGGCACGGAGCAGCGCAGACCTCAACCCCTGAGCTGGCCGGGAGGGTGGTCAGCCAGCGGGAGCCCCCGGAGGGACCGTTGCGCAGGAGCTGTAGCAGTGTGGGTGCGAGAGGGACCAGTGCCAGCCCGCAGCCTGGAAGGAAGGGAGCAGGGTAATTTTTCTGCATCATTTCCATGACTGATTTTTCCTTTGACCTCAGGCTCTGACATGGCTTGGCACTGTTACTGGTCCTGTCTCTGTTTAAAATTTTGATATTTCCTTCGTCATGGATTTTTCTGCATTCATCTTCATTTTAAAATCTTGCATTAAAATATTCTCTATCTTGATGACTGAGTTTGTTGGTGCTGCCTTAAATGTTGCACCTGAGGCCAGGGTGTCTCTCACTTCACCCTAACCCCACCCTGAGGAGGAACTTCAGAGGACGCAGCCCCACCCGCTTCCCATTCTGCCCTGTCATCTCCATCCTGCAGAAGCCAGGAGCTGTGGTGGGAGGGTGGAGTGGAAGGCCAGGGCAGGAGAGGTACCTGAGTGAGGGGACACTAGAGGCCCCCCTGTCCCCAGCTTTGTTGGGCCATCAGTTAAAGAACTGATACTTGCTCTGGCCAGACGCCATGGTCAGAGGAGCATGTCCTGGCCTGTGCAGAGAGGACCTTGCGGAAGAGAGCTACAGAGATGCAGCCTTCTGGAAGCAATTGTGTGTGGGCGTTCAGAAAGGGCAGTGGGGATCATTAAGAGCTAGTATGGATTCAGTAACCCCAGAGCTTAAAAAACAAGACAAATTCTCGGGCTCCACCCTGAAGACACTGCAGATGGAGCCTGGGAATTTGTTTATTGAACCCCCATGTGATTCTGACGGTTATCTAGCTGTAGAAACTTCTGATCTGTAACATGTCAAACCAATTTTAAAATCAGTTGCTAGACTGACCACCAGAACATGAGACTTTCTATGCACCACGTGGCTGCACTTGACCACAAGACTTTCACCATCTCCGGGGTTTCATGGCCCCCTCAGCAGCCACACATCAAGAGTCCATGTGAAGGAGCAAGGCCACCCTGGCAGGAGGCCCCTCTGAGATCCTGCGGGCTGCCTCCAGCTCTGCCCAGAAGATAGGAAGGATCAGATGTCCACATCAGACTTCTGTCTTAGCTGGAAGAGAGGTCAGATGTCAGATCAGGAACCGGAAAACCTCCTGGGCAGGCTGAATGAGGGTCGGCCTCACACTCGATGAAACTCCCAGAATAAATACAAATACTGGTACTGAAGTTCAAAGCTGGGTGGGAGGGATGTGGCTTAGCGGCAGTTCATGAGGAAAAGACTTGGGGCTCCTCACTGCCTGTGGGCTGAGGATGAGTCAGGAGTGTGAAGTGGCTGCCAAGGACGGAGGTGGGAAGCCAGCTGTGTTAATGGAAACCCACGGAAACCCATGAAACCTAGGGACCAGGGCTGGGACTCTGGGGTTCCTGTGGGGTATTTCTTGGCCTGAGCACAGCTGAGGGGCTTGTGTCCCTTGGTAATGGCTATCTAGGGACCAGAGGAGTCCAGAATGGTTGAGGGAGTATGGGGTATTTAGCCTGGTATAGAGAAGGTTCTAGATGTGGCTGTTTTCTAATAGCTGCAGGGCTGAGACTGGGGCAGAGGGAGGAGACTATTTTTCTCCATAGCAATTATCCCTTCCTGCACTGAATTATCTATTTATTTGTTTATATGGCTTGTCCTCCCTGGAACCGAAGCACCGGGAGACTGGGGACTGTTTTATCCCCGTTGCCAGTGCCCAGCAGATGGAAGGAGCTCCTTCTGTGAAGGAACAAAGAAAGCAGGGATTTCCCCATCCCCAGAGGCCTCCAAAGACAGGGTTGTGGAAAAGAAGAGGTTGCAGCTGGGGTGGTCATTGCACACAGTGGCCTCTAGGACCTCAGCTCTGCTGACTCTCAGGCCCCCACACACAGAAGAGGACTCAGTGCTTACACGCGCCCGAGCATGTGTGTGCACTCCCGCCACCCGCGTGGGCTTGTGCCCGAATCCTCAGATGGGCCTGTGCTCCATCCCGGCTCTGCCTGGAAACCCTTCAGCCTTGCACTGAGCAGTGTTCAGTCGGGAACGCTGATGGTCACCCCCTTCAGCACAGCCAGCCTCGACACCACCCCACCTCACCCCGGGCTGTGTGCCCACACTGACCTGAACAGTGGGCAGCCTCAGCCCCTTGGGAGCCCTGCCAAGGGGCCCAGAGATGCCTGCTTCTCCTGCATCTCTTTTTTTTTTTTTGAGGAAGATTAGCCCTAGAGGTAACTACTGCCAATCCTCCTCTTTTTGCTGAGGAAGACTGGCCCTGAGCTAACATCCATGCCCATCTTCCTCTGCTTTATATGTGGGATGCCTACCACAGCATGGCTTTTGCCAAGCGGTGCCATGTCCCCACCGGGGATCTGAACCGGCAAACCCCAGGCCGCCGAGAAGCGGAAAGTGCAAACTTAACCACTATGCCACCATGCCGGCCCCTCCTGCATCTCTTTTTTAAAATTTAGTTTAATTTTAATTTTAATTTTTGGTCAGTGTCTCTCAGAGCTGGGGTCTCTGGTTGGAGGAAACCTGATCTAGACAACAGCTTGGCAGCAAAGGGCGGGGCACGAGGCGGCTGGGGAAGGGGACGCCTCAGCCAGTGTGAATTGGTCCGTTGCAGAGTTTTCTTGGGTCTCAACAGGAAAACATTTCCACTGTTTATCCACATCACAGCCTGGTTGGTGCCAACAGGAACCAGGATCTGGGTTCTTCTGCCCTGGTGCCATATCAAAGGACTGAGGGCCTGGCAGGTGGGCTGCCATTCCCTTTGGCTTCCCCCACACCCACCCAGTGCCACCTTATCTTCCTTCCCGGCTCCCCAGTACACCCTCCTGGCTATGGCTTCCCTTCTGGCTCAGTCCCTCTGGCGCAGCTCCCTCACTTCGGCCCCTCTGCCCAGTCCCAATCCCAGGCCTTCTCTGGACCAGCCCTCTCTAACCATCTTCCCTTCTCGCCCCCTCTGACTCAGTTCTTTCTTCCCAGTCCATCAGCCCAGCCCCCCTGCCCAGCCTTCCCTACCCAGACCCCTGCCCAGATCCCTTGACCACCCCTCCTGCCTGGATTCCCTGCCCAGCCCTCCTGCTCAGCTCCTCTGCCCAGCCCCCCAGCTCAGCCGCCTTGTCCAGTCCCCCTGGCCAGCCCCCCAGCTCAGGCCCCCTGCCCAGAACCCCAGCTCAGCCCCTCTGCCCAGGCCGCCAGCTCAGCGCCCCTGTCTAGTCCCTCTGCCCAGCCCCCCAGCTCAGCGCCCCTGTCTAGTCCCTCTGCCCAGCCCCCCAGCTCAGCGCCCCTGTCTAGTCCCTCTGCCCAGCCCCCCAGCTCAGCGCCCCTGTCTAGTCCCTCTGCCCAGCCCCCCAGCTCAGCGCCCCTGTCTAGTCCCTCTGCCCAGCCCCCCAGCTCAGCGCCCCTGTCTAGTCCCTCTGCCCAGCCCCCCAGCTCAGCGCCCCTGTCTAGTCCCTCTGCCCAGCCCCCCAGCTCAGCGCCCCTGTCTAGTCCCTCTGCCCAGCTCCTCTGTTCAGCCCATTCTACCCAGCACCTGCCGCCTGGCCACCTCGCCACAATGCTCCTTCCAGCTCAGACCCTCTTGCCTTGGAGGCCTTGAGGCTTCCAGCCTGCATTCCCAGGGTGAGCTGGCAGCTCCAGGGGCTCTGGTCAGAGCCATCTCCTTCGGTTTCATTCTCACACCCACTGTACAACCACATCCCAGTGGAAAAAGAACTCTTGTCTGGACTCAGGCTTTCCAGAGATTTTCCCCCAGACCAATCCTGAGGCCCTGGGGAAGCTGGGAATTTTGAGGCAGAGGGAGGGGTTGGGAGAGCCACAGTGCTAAGTCAGAGACCCAGGGATATGCCACGGTTTATTCCCCAAGAGGCTGGAAGGAGGAGGCCTCAGGCAAAGCTGCCCTTCTAGCCTGGGGATTTCCAAATCCTAGTCCAAGTTTTTCTCGGTTCTGTGGTTCACATCTGAGACAGAGTTTGGGAGGAACCAAGTTTAAGAGCATACAGATTTGGAGGTTCCCCCTGAAATGGAATAGGCTCACTCCGAAAGAGAAAAGACTCCCTCCTCCCACCCTAGTCCTCCCCCGGCCCAGCTCCCCTGAATTCCTCTCCTCTCTGGCCCAAGCGAGAAACTTCCCAGCTTGTCCTCCACCATGGCAGGCCCAGGGAGGCTGAGGGCCCTGCAGCGAGGCAGGCATCACGTCCTCCGAGACAGTGGGGCGCGAGAGGGACAAGTGAGTGAAATACCTGCCTGGTTTCTACCACCTCTCAAAGGAGGCAGCACCCAAAAGGAGACCTCCAGAAGGCCCCCTCCCCAGATCTAAGTGCCTAGGGGAGATGGGACAGAGAGACATGTAGCACGGACGCATGAGGAGCAAGCAGTGCCCGTTGAAGAACCCATCATGCCGGAGCCCTCAGGGGAAGGGATGCAGTGAGGAGGCCCATGGGGGAAGACTTCTGGGTGTCAAGCGTGAGATGGGTGGGACGAGGGGAAAGTCAGGAGCTGAATATTGAAGAGAGAGCAGAGATTCCGTGAGAAGAATGGGTGTCCAGGGAGGAGGGAAGTAGAGTCCCGACGTCCCGTCTCTAGCACTCTGGAAAGAGTCCGGCAGTCCTGGCCCCCCCTCTTGGCCCTGGCACACACCAGCTGCATGACCTTGGACTGGACGCTTAACCCCTCAGTTAATGAACCTGATGGCACAAGCCCCTGCTAGCTTCAGATTTCCCAAATGGGTGGTAAATACTAATCCCACGGCGTTGAAATTCAAGAGCAAGGTGTGACGAGGCACGTGATGGGTTCTCAGTCCCTGTTGTCTCCCCTCCCCCTGCTGGGCTCAGCAAGGCTCCCGGGACCTCTGCTGGCTGCTCTGCTCCAGGTGGTCTGTCTCCTATGCAGGTCCCTCCTGGTGACCCTTTTCCTTTTCCTTGGGCAAGTTGGGTGGGTGGGTGGTTTCTTTCCTGCTTGCTGAGGTGAGAGTCGCATAACCTAAAATTAACCATTTTAAAGTGCAGTGCATTTAATACATTCACACTGTGGTGCAGCCATCACCTCTGTCTAGTTCCAAAGCATGTTCATCACCCCAAAAGGAAACCCTGCACCCTTTTTTTTAAAAATATTTATTTGTACTTTTAATATATTTTTTTAAAGATTCTATTTTTTTCTTTTTTCGCCCCAAAGCCCCCCGGTACGTAGTTGTATATTCTTCGTTGTGGGTCCTTCTAGTTGTGGCATGTGAGATGCCGCCTCAGCGTGGTTTGATGAGCAGTGCCATGTCCGTGCCCAGGATTCAAACCAACGAAACACTGGGCCACTTGCAGTGGAGCGCACGAACTTAACCACTCGGCCACGGGGCCAGCCCCAAAACCCTGTACCCTTTAAGCAGTTGCTCCCCACTCCTCTCTTCCTTCAGGCCCTGGCAACCATCAATCTGTGTTCTGTTTCTATGGATTTACCTCTTCTGGATATTTCGTATATAAATGAAATTATACAAATAGGACGTTTTGTGTCTGGTTTCTTTCACCTAGCATAATGTTTTCAAGACTCATCCATTTAAGGCTGAATAATATTCCATTGTATGGATATGCCATAGTTGGT
Source organism: Equus asinus (assembly GCF_041296235.1). Classification (NCBI taxonomy): domain Eukaryota; kingdom Metazoa; phylum Chordata; class Mammalia; order Perissodactyla; family Equidae; genus Equus; species Equus asinus. The sequence continues at coordinate 39,115,082 of NC_091802.1, read as the reverse complement.
TTATCCATTCATTTGTTGATAGACATTGTACTGTTTCTTCCTTTTGGCTATTGTGAATAGTGCTGCTGTGAATATGTGTACACGTATGTGTTTGAGTTCCCGTTTTTAACTCTTTAAAGGTTTAAGGGGTGTATTCCTAGGGGTGGAATTGCTGCATCATATGGTAATTCTATGTTTAACTTTTTGAAGAACCTCATACTGTTTTCCATAGTGACTGAACCATTTTATATTCCCACCAGTAATGTATGAGGGTTCCAGTTTCTCCACATCCTGGCCAACACTGGTTATTTTCCCTTTTTTTTAGTCATCCTAGTCAACTTATAGTCATCCTAGTGGGCGTGAGGTGGTGTCTCATTGTGGTTTTTCTCTGTGTTTCCCTAATGACTAATGATGTTGAGCATCTTTTCATGTGCTTCTTGGCCATTTATGTATCTTCTTTGGAGAAACGTCTAAATCCTTTGCCCACTTTTTTTCTTTTGCCCGGCTTTTTAATTGGGTTGCTTGTCTTTTTGTGTTGGGCAACTTTCTTAACCCCTCTGGGCCCATTTCTTCATTGTCAAATGGGAATGCTATTGTCTACGTGTAATTGCAAAAGTGTTCTGCAGTAATTGACATAAAGGGCATGCGCAGGGTCAGGAATGATAAACGTTAGGTGACTCTGAATTAGGCTCTGGTCTAGGGTGACTAACCGTCTGGGTTTTCTGAGGATGGTTCTGATTTTAGCACTGAACGACCAGCATCCTGGGAAATCCCTCAGTCTCAGGAAAACTGGGGCAGTTGGCCACCCTACTCTGGTCCCAGGTACGGTAGGTAGTGTGTATCCTTGCCATGCCATCCCTCTAAATCTCAGTTTCCTCATCAGTCAGGTGGGACTGAGAATGCCTCATAGAGTTGTTAGGAAAATCGGTGGAGCTAATTGGTTGAGAAAGTTAACCAGAAAGGTCTCGGAAGACGGAGTCGTGCTTTTCCCCCCAGATCTTACCTGGAAGTACCTAGGAAGTACCTAGGAAGGATCCTAGCAACAGAAGGGGATTTCCTGGCCTGGAGGCTTCAGGGGCTACTCTTCATACCCTCACTACTGCTCAGAGTATGGTGGGGGGGGGGGGCGACCACACTGGCAGCGCCTGGGGGCTTGTTAGAAATGCAGAAGCTTGGGCCCCTGAGACCAGCAGAGCCAGAGTCTGATTCCCAGGTGGTTCGTGTGCACATTACAGTTTGAGAAGCACTGCTCCAGGCCCAAGGCTTTGAAGATGGGAAATAATCCAGGATATGGAAAGTCCATCAGGAAATTCATCACAAGAGTATTTATGAGAGCCTAAAAATTGGAGCTACCTAAATGCCCAACAATAGGGCAGTGGCTAAGAGAATTGTGGATTTTCTTCTGAGTAGACGGCCGTGAAGCCATTACAAATGATGGTTAAAAGACCCTGTTCAGCATCAAAAACTGCTCTAGGTGTCATGAAACGTGACAGAAACAGTCCACACAACTGGATGATCAGCAGGATTCCAGCCATGTGAAATTATACACATATGAAAGAGACGAGAAGGAAATCTGCCAGCCTGGGGCCAGAGGAGGGGTGGGGGAGGCCCGTTTTTGTTTTCCTTTTTCCTCGTTGTCCTCATTCTCTGTGGTTATGTGACATATATTTCTGCTATCAAAACCTCTGGTTGGCAGATACTCCTCCAAAAGCCCACGTGATGAGTCAGTGCCAGGATAAGATGATCCCTCCAGTGCCATGAAGTGTTGGGGGCATTAACAAATGCTTCGTCTGGAAAGCCAGTCCACACCCTCTTTCCAAGCCTGGTCCAAACCCCTACTTCCAGGGCCTTCTTTGGTGAGGCTCGTTCACCCTGACCCCTCTTGACCCCAGGCGCTCAGTGCCAATGCAAGTGCCCCTTTGTCTAACCTGGGTCCCAACTTTCCCAGGTTAGACCAGGGGACCGGCTTTCTGCACTTCTGCACTGAGGAGTGTTCTCTGTGGGTTTATTTCTGCCCGACGCTGAGGGCGGATGGAGGTACACTGTGTGGAGACAGGAGGTAAGGGAAAATAATAACAAGTAACGTTAAAGGAGCCCTCCCTGAGTGCTGGCCTCATTCTATGGCCTTACATTTAATCCACCCAACAACCCCAGGAGGCAAGGTATGCTGGAACAGAGAGGTGAAATGCTTGTGCAAGGTTGCACAGCTAGTGAGTGGCAGAGCCAAGACAAGAATCCAAGTCTTTATGCTTTTGGAGTCCTTGGAGACAAAAACGAGTGACACGTTGGTCCAGACAGAGGGTGCTTCTTGATTTTCAAACTTTATTGTGCAAAAGAATCTCCTGGGAAGCTTGTTCAAATGCAGGTTTGGATCCAGCAGGTTTGGGGATGGGCCCCAGGATTCTGCATTTCTAGCGAGCTCCCAGGTGATGCTGACGCTGCTGGTCCCTCGGGTACACTTTGAGTAGCAGAGATCTAGAAAATGTTCCTGTTGGTCTTGTAAGGCCTCATGGAATGGTGGGGGCAGGGAATGGGGTGCCCCCTCCCCCAGGAATCCGGGCAGCACCTCCTGGGTTGGACCCAGCTGCCTGGAGCGCTGTCCTGACAAGCCTGGCTGGCTGGCTAGACCCCTCCAGCAGGCCCTGCAGGGTGCCCTCGGTTGCTTGCCTCGGCATTTCCACCTGCCAGTTGGCTGGCAGGTGACGGACCGATGGTGACAGCTTAGCCAGAGTTCCTGTCCAGAAACGTCTTGAGCTCAGCCAAGGTAAATGCTGCCGCGCTGTCAGAAATGAAGTGCCTGGCAGGCTCCGGTCATGAATAATGAGGCAGAAGAGACATTGTAACAGCAGACATTTCCCATGGAGCTGGGGCTGGTCTTGAGGAGGCAGCCTCCACGATGGAGACCTCTCCTGGAAAGGTCCAGCAGAATCATCATAACGGTTCCAATTACCAAACGCCTACTGTGGACCAGGCGCTGGGCTGAGAGCTTTACATTGATACATTTTGTCTAATCCTTTCAAGAACTCTGTGAGAAAGGTCACTGATGAGGGAACTGATGGCCAGAGGGAAGGGTAATATTTGGCACCAACTATTATGGAATGGAGCCAGTTTTTCGAGCTTGGGTCTGTCTGAGTCCACAGCCCCTGCGCTTGATCCTGCAGCCGTGGTTTTCAAATTGCACTCCAGGGAAGGCTAAGCGTTCCCAGAGGTGCTTCACGGGCTGCTGGGGGATGGAGGCTGGAGAAGTCCGTAGCTACAGGCCTGGTTCCAGGCCCTTCTCTTCCCTTCCCCTAGAGTGGCTTTACTTTGACGTGATTTATGTATCGAGCTTCCTTGGAAGATTAATTGGAAGAAAGGATTTCATGGCCAAAAATATTTGAAATCCAAATCATGCTGCCTCCCAAAACGACTGTGGGTTATTGACTAGGGCTTCTTGTGTACGTTTCAAGGAAACGTAGTTCCCCCTGGGGGCTTGCCAAGTGGTCTGGCTCGTGCTACACTCCCTGACCCTGTGCAATGTAAGGTCACTCCATCATAGCTTCTAGCCTCCCGTCCACAGTGTCTGGAGGGCTGCCCTCTGGGGTAAAGGGACTGTCCCACAGACAGCAAGTCAAATGTGGTGACTGGCTGTGAATTGGGTGAATTCCTCGGGCGACTTCACTGCCAGCACAGCCTCTAAATCCTTTTTAAGAGACGTAGCTTACAGTGAAGAAGCCCTCGGATTGACTGGCCTGAGGAGGCGACTTGGGACCTTGTATTAATTAGGATACAGATTCAGCCGTTGTAACAAATGCCCAACTCACGTGGCCCTTAGACGCAAGCGAAGTTTATTCTTCTCTCACATGGAATAGTGTGAGCACAAGTAAGCAGGGGTTGATGTAGTGTCTCCATGGTGTTGGGGACCCAGATTCCCTCTACAACATGTGCCTTCCGTGTTGTGGTCCAAAATGGGTGTTTAGGTCCCACCATCACATCTGCATCCTAACCAACGGGAACTGAGCAAGGTGAGGGCCCCCCATTCCTATCGAGGGCAATCATTCTGCTCATCTTCCATTGGCCAGATGTAGTCATGTAGCCACACTCAGCTGTAAGGAGGGCTGGGAAATGTGGTCTAGCTGGGTGGTCATGCGCCAAACTGAAACCAGGAGGTTCTGCTACTGAAGGAAGAAGGGGAGAATGTTACTGGGAGACACTGATCAGTCTGCCGTGGGTGGACTTCCGCCAGCAAAACTGCCGGTGTCGGTGGCAGCATGATCAGGGACCTGCCGTTGCAGATGGGAAGCACCCCCAAGATCGGTGAATTCCGAGCCCCGGGACTGTTTTCCCAGGTGGTCAGTCAAGAAGTCAGCAGTGATTGACTCTGTAGAAGAAAAAACACAGCGCCAGTGTGCTGCCAGGGAAAAGTTCTAGAAATTTGGTTTCTCACTTCCCTCTTCCCATTCAGATTCTCACTGTCTGAGCCTCTCTGATCACCCCATGAGCAAGACTGTTTTAGTTTATGCCCTTTGGGTTCCGAGGAGCCGTTTGAGCTGTCTTGGGAGGAAGGTTTATAGTGAGGGTGCAAGGACCCATCATGGGATTGAAGGGCTGGAGATGAAGGGCAGCCTGACCTCAGGGACCCTGAAAGCTGTCGGGAACCAGGGCTGCTTTCTCTGTCTCTCCGGGCCCACCTCAATTCTTGTCTCTTTGTCACTGTCCAGCATATATTTCTTGAAGCCAGATGCATGTAAGATCTTCCTTCCTTCTATGGACCAGCAGTCACACTTAGGACAATGCCCTGATGACATCAGTCACCCATGTTCCATACTTGCTGCCCTATTGGACTCTCAGTCCCTTGGTCTAATACATTTCCTCTGTGTTTAAGCCGGGAGGAGCCAGGGTTTCTCTTCCTTGCCCTGAAAGCATCTTCCTTGCTAGTTTCACTTCCTCAGGGAAGAGCCTGAGGAATCAGGAGACGCCTTCCTGTGTGCGGGATGTCCTAGCTATGGGATTGCTTTCCATGGCCTGAGATTCCCAGAGGAGGCAGCTAGTCCCTTCACGAGTGGTTTTTGTGTCACTGCCATCAGCGATGGGAGAGGATGCTGTCCTTGTCAAAGCCACACTGCACATTCTCAGCACAGCCTCCGGCACCATCGGCTGTGGGATCCTGGTGCTTGAACTCATTTAGCAAGTGGATCCCTAACACTCACCATATGCCAGGTGCCAAGCCCTGTGCTAGGTAGGTGCTAGGGGTGAGGAGATGAACGTGACACAACCTCTGAGCTCTGTGCTCCATAAAGGATCCACACTGCTTCTTCTGATGGGAGAGATTTTAAAGATTTTATTTTTCCTTTTTCTCCCCAAAGCCCCCGGTATGTAGTTGTATATTTTTAGTTGTGGGTTCTTCTAGTTGGAGCATGTGGGATGCCGCCTCAGCATGGCTTGATGAGCAGTGCCATGTCTGCACCCAGGATCCGAACCAGCGAAACCCTGGGCCGCCGAAGCAGAGTGTGCAAACTTAATCACCCGGCCACGGGACCGGCCCCCGAGATGTGAGAGATTTTAACCAGTGACTGATAAGTGGTCCAAGTTGCCTTCCAGGGGGGCAGTTACTTAAAACCTGAGAAACAGTGGACAGAGGAAAAGTCATTGTCTTTGAATGAGAGTGACCTGGTTTCAAATGGTTATGTGGGCTTCAGTTTCCCCACTTATAAAATGGGACTAATTTGAGTCCTCACGTCCCAGGGTTGTCATGCAGTGACACATTTGAAATGCCCAGCACATCTGTCACAGCTCTGCAAATGCTGGGTTCCCATCTCCTTCCTCCCCTTCTCTCAATCCCGCCCTCACCACCGACTTCGTTCTGGGAAGTCGTCCCCTCCTCTCTGGCTGCAGTTTGGCCTCACCGATCACCACGGAGCCTCCAAGCCTGGAGCTCTGAAGAGATACAGCCCCGGCTTCACTGTCCTGGAGGTAATCAAAGTCACCAGGACAGCTGCTCCCCTGGGGCCTGTTTGGACTTGTGGCAGATTCCGCATGGCACTGCCCCTGGGGCAGTCCTTCCCCGGGCAGGCCAGCTGCACTTGGCCCTTTTGATGCCTGAAGCAGGGCGTCGGCCTGACCCCCTGGCCCGAGCAGGGACTGCAGGTGTGGACGCCCTCGCTCTCCCAGGGTTCTCCTGACTTGGAGAGAACTTCTGCTGCGAGTTGGAGGCAGCAGCTCCTTTACTTTCTGACTCTCCTTGAGTCAGCAGAGATGACAACTTCATGTCAGTTAAGAGGTGCCGTTGGAGGGCTCCTTGGAAACTATTCTGTCCCAGGACCCCCCCAATGGCACATGGCCCGGCTTGTCAGTGGAGCAGCGTGAGCTGGGGCTGTGGACCGTTTGTCCTTCATGGGGAGCAGAAGACTCAGAGCAATGGGCTGGTGAGACGCGTCCCCAGGCCCCCCACCCTCTGCCTCTTGGGCGAGGCAGCAGGAGACAGGTGAGCGTCCGCTTGGGCTGCACGACTGCAGAGCGTGGCTTCCGTCCACGGCTCTCATTTCTGACGCTTGGAGGTTTGTGAAACTCTCACCAGGTGAGTCCTGGGAAGCAGGTGATGGGAACCAGACTCTCCTCCAAGCCTGCAAGCAGCTCTTTTAAACACAGGCTGCTCAGGCTCCTGGGTGGCAGTATTCAGTTGGCTCCCACCGTACCTGAGCGCACCTGCTCACTGTCTGCCGCCGTCCTGCTGTGTTTGGTAACACCATCCCGTCCTGGTCACCAGGGTGCGTGTGGTAGCAATAAAACAGGCAGAGGATGCGCAGGCCTTCCACACACTGTGCTTTGTGGTCATTCACTCATCAACACGTCCTCCAGCTGAGCACACACTCTGCGCTTAAACACCATAGGTAAAGGCTGACCTCACCTATGAGGAACTTATGGTCTTACAGGAAAGGCAGGTGTGGAGATGACAAGTCTGAAAGCCAAGGGAATCATCACAAGTGAGCAACCCGTTGAGAAGAAGCCCGAGGTGTAATGAGAGTGAATGGGGGCATCAGGGAGGCGTTCCTGAGGAAGTGACTGCTGAGCTGAGGCCTGAAGGACGAGGAGGACTCGGCTTCTGGATGGAGTGAGAAAGAGGTTTTGAGGCATAGGAGGTACCAACGTCCTGAGGCAGACAAGCACTGGTGATTTCAGGAACTGAGAGAAACTCAGTAGGGCTGGAGCACAGAGCCAGACTACCATGCATCAGGAAGGATTTGTGCCTGTGTGTAACAGAGGGCTGAATCCAGGGACTTAATGAACATCCCTCCAGGGTGTCATCAGGGACCCAGATTCTGTCCAACTCTCCACTCCACCATCTTTAGGGTGTGACTCTTGTCCTTATCCTCACAAGATGGCTGTTGGAGCTCCAGCCATCATATCTACATTCCAGACAGGAATAAGGAGAAGAGGAAAGGTAAGAAGGACCAGCAGTCAAATCTGACCTCTTTCAAAAGGCACCACTAGAACCTTCAGTTTATCTCATTGGCCAGCCTGTGTGGTACCCCTTAAGACATCCAAGGAATGAGGTTTTTCAGCTGGCTACCTTGCTACTCACTACAAAATCAATGTTCTGTTAATAAAGAAGAGGGGGAAATGGATGTTGGATAGACGTGTCCAGAATCTGCCCCACAGGGCCTTGTAGGTCATAGTAAGGAGTGTGACCTTTATTCTACGTGAGCTGGGGAGCCATAGAATGCTCTGTGCAGGGTGGTGACAAGGAATGGGGAACAACTCAGAGTTGCCTCACTTGAGCCACAGCAACACACACCTGTGGGCGTGTGTACTGGTTCCCTAGGGCTGCCATAACAGATTACCATGAACTAGGTGCCTTGAAACAACAGAAATTTCTTCTCTCACAGTTCTAGAGGCTAGAAGTCCCAAAGCAATGTGTCACCATGGCCGTGCTCGTCTAAAGGCTCTAGGGAAGAATCCTTCCTTGCCTCCTTCTAGCTTCTGGTGGCTCCCAGCAATCCTTGAGGACTTCCATGGATGGCGGGGGCTGTTTGCAAGGGGTGGGGATCTTCATTGGGCAAGTAGGGGGATAAACTGAGCATTGAAGGAGTAGGAATCTGCCAGGGGGAGAAGGCCAGGAAGGTCATTTCTGGCAGGCGGACCAGCATGTGCAGAGGCATGAGTGACCACTAGTGGCCTGGTCTGGTGAGTGGGTGCACAAGGGTACACAGGGGAACCAGAGAAGAGAAGCTAAAGAGAAGGCGGAACTGGCTCATGGTGAGACCTTGCATATCAGGCTGAGGTTTGGGTTTCATCTCGAGGGCAGTGGGAGCCCCAGATGGCTCGTGAGCGGAGTGATGCGACCTCGCACATGTTTTAGATTTGTTGACGGCTAGCCATACTGGGGCTGGGTGGAGGGGCAGGAGTCTGGAGGCTGGAGGGGAGGACAGGCAGTGGCAGTGGGAAATCTCCACCAGCCCCACACCCCGCGCCATGTTTCTTCTGCTCATCTTCCCCCAGCCCTGCGCCGACCCCGGGTCCCCAGAATGCGTCACTTGTCAGAAGAGCAGACTCTGCCTCCTGGCGGGTGGGGAGAGCGGGCATCCCTTGTCCCTGCTCATGCTGGGCCCAGGGCAAGGGCTGGCTGGGCAGCTGGCAGGTTGGCAGGGAGAACATGGTCTGCTCTGCTGTGTCTGCTGCTACTGCCGCTGGACAGCCTGATTAATGACCCATGACGCCCGGGGCTCCTCGAGGGTCAGCAGCCCCGTCTCCGCGCAACGGCCAAGCCAACCTGCCCGTTCTGCCTCCCTTCCTCCCGAGGCTGGCGCGCCCGGGTGGGCTGAGATGCTGTGACATCGCCTCCTCCCCTGGCTCTTCTGCCCTTTCTGCCAGCCATTTCCCGGCCTCCTTTCAATCCTGGCCCTAAATGCTCCTGAAGCAGGAGAGGCTTTACAGAATTAACTCCCAGCCCGCCGCGTTCTGGCTTTTTTGTTTTATCCCCATGGGACACACAGTAGAGGTTAGAAATATGTCCTGAAGGAATCCTGGCTGCTCCTCTCCCCTTTTTCAACCCTCCAGCGACTGTAGTATGGCCCTGCTTTATCTCTCTGCGTGAGGTCTGTTTGCATAAGTCCCACCTCCTCCATCAGACTAGCAACTCCCCAAGATCAGGGTCTGCCTCCATCTTTAGACTGGTGGCTTCTACGATCCAGTTTTTAATTCTCCCTTAAACAGCGTACTCCCAGGGTGGGGACTGTGTCTCTGCCCTAGTCTGGGAGCTCCCTGAAGACAAGGGCTCTGTTTGTGACCCCTCAGTCCGAGCTCTGCCTTGGGTGTGCTCCACAGAAACTCAGGACGAGCCTTCTGACCCATCTGGGAATGGCAGGGCTGAGCATGGGTACAGTGGGGTGGATTTTGCTGGGGCCAGAGCTGCTAGAGCTAGGGGCCTAGTACTGAGCTGTCTGGGGCCGAGGAGAGCCCATGGGCTCCCAAGCCTGCACCAGCCCTCTGGGGCACAAGTCCAGCACCCTGGGAGGGCGATGACTTCTTGTATCCAGAAGTCTGGGTTGGGGAGGGGCAGGTGGTTCCTGGCATGCCGGACTCCTCATGCCTCCTGTGGGGTCTGTCTTGGATGGTGGCAGGAGGACAACCACAGCTACTATGTGTCCCGTCTGTACGGCCCCAGTGAGCCCCGCAGCCGGGAGCTGTGGGTGGACGTGGCTGAGGCCAACCGGAGCCAAGTGAAGGCCCACAGAATCCTCTCCAACACCCACCGGCAGGCTTCGGTGAGTGCCCCGGTCCCCGGCAGGCTTCGGTGAGTGCCCCGGTCCCCGGCAGTGCTGCCCTAGGCTGGGAGGCTGGGGGCCGGCCCACCCCACCTGCTAAGTGGGCATGGCTGTGGCCTGAGGTCTGTGGCCTGGGAGCTGCCTTCCAGGGGATCCCAGGAGCTTTGCCAGAGTTAGGGTGCTCACCTGTGGTCCTGGGGGCCTGCCATGGACATCCCTGTTCCCCTCACGACCCCCACCCCCATCCAGACAAGCATGGGGCAGCCCTCTGGCCTGCAGCTCGGCCCATGCTGACCCTCCCCCGTCCTTTGCAGAGAGTGGTCTTGTCCTTCGATTTCCCTTTCTACGGGCATCCTCTGCGGCAGATCACCATAGCAACCGGAGGTAAGGCTGTGTCAGTGGGGAGGGTTTGAAGATCTCAGCCAGAACTTGGGGGACCTACCTGGGGAGGTTTACCAGAGACAGGGTGGTATAGATGGACAGGGGAGGGACCCACGTTTGGCACTCTTGAAACTGCACTCTGAGGAAGCAGGGCAGTGGGTGTGTCAGAGTACTTCCCTCACATCAGCTGACTTGCTTGTATGTGTGTGTTTCCCTCTGGCCCGGCTCAGGCCAGCGTGGGCAGTCCCAGTGGTCCCTGTGGTTCTGAGTCTGTGAATGAGAGGGAAGGAGAGACTGCACTGAGAGCCTGGTTCCTGGGACCAGGCTCCCTGTTGGTATGAGGAGCCCATTTTTTATTCCTGTGCACTTTCCTAGGGAGAGGGAGAGGGAGAGGTGGGAGTTTGTGCCCACCTGGAGGCACAGGGAGAAACTTCTCTGGTCTGGGACCCTTTTGCTCCATACATGCCAGACCCAAAGTCCACCAGGTAGGGATGGGGGACAGAGGTCCAAAGCTTGCTTCCAGCCCCATCTGCGCCGCTCCTTCCTGCCCTTGGGGAAAAAAGCCCAAGGAAGCAACCCCTCTGGGCCATCTCTGGTGATTCGTCTGCACTTCTCCCCACCCAGGCTTCATCTTCATGGGTGACGTGATCCATCGGATGCTCACAGCTACTCAGTACGTGGCCCCTCTGATGGCCAACTTCAACCCTGGCTACTCCGACAATTCCACAGTTGCTTACTTTGACAATGGTGAGACCAGATTTCAGAGTTTAAGTCACCCAGCTCCAGGGCTCCTTTGGTCCAGCCCCTGTAGAGGAGTCCAAGGCCCAGAGAAGGCAAGGAACTTGCCCAGAGTCACACAGCAAGGCAGCCACCACACTTTTCTGTATTCGGTTTCCTCATCTGTAAGATGGAGACAAAATGCCTGCCACCCAGCAGATCAGATGAGATACGAAGTGAGAGTGCTCGGCTCTTAGTAGAGGTGAAGTAAATACCAGGGACCTTTCTTGTTTCTTACTCTCACAGGTTGTCCCTTGAGCACCCACTCTCCCGCCCCAGGGAAACAGACATCTCTCCTATTTCTCCTCCTTTTCCTTTCAAGGGGTCAGGATAGGCAAGAAGGAAGGGTCATGCCTGGGCTAGGACATGATCAGGCATGGCATCCGGGGGGCTGAAGCAGGGTCTTCTGCTTCCTCCCAAGCTTGGAAGCCAGGCTACCAGCTCCTGCCTCCAGTCGAATTTGCAGACTGCCTCCATCGTCCCTAAGGGACCTGACCTGTGGCTCCTCCACGCCGGCCACCATTTCTGCAGGGCCCTGCTCCCTGCACTACCTCCCCGTTCAGCCAGGTCTCTGCTCTTCTCCCCAGGGACTGTGTTTGTGGTCCAGTGGGACCACGTCTACCTCCAAGGCCGGGAGGACAGGGGCAGCTTCACCTTCCAGGCAGCTCTGCACCGTGACGGCCGCATCGTTTTCGGCTACAAAGAGGTGAGGGGGCCCAGCTGCAGAGATGGCTGGGTCTTGGGGCCTTTCTTTCACTCAGCAAATATCTGTAGAGAAGCAATGTGCCAGGCCTGGGGCTTGTGCTGAGGTGTAGCCGTGAATAAGGTGGCTGCGGGCCCTCCCCTTGTGGAGCTGTGAGTCTGGTTGGGAAGATAGACAGAAATTGCAGGAACAAATGTGGAATTGCCACTGTGACAAGTGCTCGTAAGTGGAGAAGCTGGGTTCCAGGAGAACCCTTCATGGGGCTCTTTATCCGAGCAGGTGTCCAGGAAGGGTTTCCTGAGAAACAGAGTTGAAATCTGCAGGATGCATAGGAGTTAAGGAAGCAAAGAGGAGAGAGAAATGTGTTCCGGGAATGCACGACCAAAGGTTCTGAGACAGGACAGAGTGTGGCTGGAGGGGGAGGAGCAAGGTGGGGCAGGGGAACAGGCAGATCTGCCTTTGACTAAGGTCCGTGTGGCTTCAGAGTAGAGACAGATCGTTAGGGGCTCAGAGGAAATGCTGGGAGATAATTTATGAGAGGTGATGCCAGCCTCGGGTAGATGGAGGGCGATGGAGAGAACTGGAGAGACAGTTAGCAGGCTAATTAGCAGGATTGGGAGATGTATCAGCTGGAGGAGGGGAAATGAAGGAAAGGGAGGGGCCGAGGGTGATTCCTAGTTTTCTGGCCTGCGTGGAGGTGCCATTCACAAAGTTGGAGAAAAGGAAAAGGAGCTGGTGTGGGGAAGACTTGGAATTTGGGTGGGGGCCCACTGGGTTTGAGATGTCTTGGAGTCCTCCAAGAGGCAACGCCAAGCAGGCAGCTGGGTCTGGAGCTCAGATGGAGGTCTAGGTTGGCCCACGAGGGTTTGGGGGGTAATGGAGCCTCTTCTCCCTGCTGCAGATCCCTATGTCAGTCCTGGAAATCAGCTCCTCCCAGCACCCCGTCAAGGCAGGCCTGTCAGACGCCTTCATGATTCTCAATCCATCCCCAGACGTACCAGGTGAGTCCCCAGGGATCCAGCGGAGACAGGGACTGGGTTGGACTCAACTCACACTGGGCAGGCTGGTGGGGAGTGGATGGATGGCGAGAGTCGAGTGGGAACTAAGGGGAGAAAGAGGGCATGGTGAGTTCCCATCTTTCTCTGTTAAAGCAGAGGAACCATTTTTCCCACTAAAATCCCCCATGGGAGGCACCGTTCTTAGTGTTAAGAGGAAAGGGAGCCAGCGCCCTTCCACTCAGCACCACCCCCCTTTAGAAAATCTCCAAAGACACTGAAGTAGGGTTTATGGGTCCTCCCAGAACACAACCCTAATGCCCCCCACCCGGGTGATGGAAGGAGCGTCACAGGGGGTTTCAGGAGACAGGAAAATCCCGTTTCTCTCCCATCCCCCCAACCTGCATCCCCCAGTTTCACTTCCAGGAGGCAACCTGGCCTGCTAGGCTGTTTCTAGAGCTACGAGCCTTCAGGGAAGCATGTATACATGTATTTAACCCAGATGATGGCGCATGCTGTCTGTCCTCTGTGCTCTCCTGAGCGAAGCATATCCTGCCCATCATTCCACGTCAGCACACATCTCCTTCTGTGTAGTGGCTGCGTGACAGCCCATTGCATGGATGTGCCTTAAATTAACCAGTCCCTGGGCGCAGGCTTCTCAGTTGTTTCCAACCTTTTGCTACAACAAATAAGGCTGCAGTGAATCTTCTTGCACGTAGGTACTTTTATGCCTCAGTGTGAGTATTTCCATCAGATAAATTCCCGCCACTTCACCTGCCCCTCCCCCGACCGCCCCCCTGAACTCCCAGTGCTCTAGTGAGGGGCTGAGCAGGGACCTCCAAGATCCGGCCCCACGGCTGCAGTCAGCGTCTGCTCTAAGTCGTTGGTTCACGCCTGTACTGAGCTGGTTGCCAGATAGTCTCAGTATCATCCTAACTGTATTAGTTAGCTACTGCTGCATAACAAATTACCCTGAAACTTAGCAGCTTAAAGCAACAAACACATTATCTCAGAGTTTCTGTGGATCAGGAAGCAAAGCACGACTTAGCTGGGTCCTCTGGTTCAGGGTCTTTCACAGGCTGCTCTCAAGCTGTTTGCCGCCATTACAGTCATCTCAACGATTGATGGGGGGTCTACTTCCAAGAGCTCTCGTGTGGTTGTTGGCAGGGTTCAGTTCCCCCCTCGGTTCCTGCCCTGTGGACCTCCCCACAGGACAGCTCGCAGCATGGCAGCACCATCCATCAGAGCAGGCAAGGAGGGCAGCAGTGGAAGATGAGCAAGATGGAAACCAGAGTCTTTTCATAACCTGATTTTAGAAGGGCCATCCCGTCACTTTTGCCATATTCTGCTGGTTGGAAGCAAGTCACTAGGTCCAGCCGGTGCTCAGGACAGGATTGCACAGGTGTGAATGCCAGGAGGCAGAGATCCCTGGGGGCCATTTTAGAGGCTGCCTACCACCGTGACTATAATCCTGTCCCCAGGCGCTGAGCTTTACAGTATCTTACTGGATCCTCCTCGCAACATTGTAAGTGAAGTCTGTACCTTTGTCCCTTTCTAAACGAGGACACAGAGGCTCAGAGAGGTGGAGTGACTTGCTTGTGGTCACCCAGCTACGAAGGGGAGAACTGAAACCCAGATCTTATGTTTTTTTTAAACCCCGGGATCTGCCATTGAGACTCTAAATCTGACCCACCCCCATCCCACCCAGAGGGGTGAATCCTTTCCTCCTCGGTTCCCCAAACGCCCCCCACCCTATGTACACCCACCGCAGGCTGTTTTGCAGGAAGGACAGTTCTTGATGTTCATACTCCACCCTTCCCCGTGCATTACAGAACCGTCAGGAGTAGGGTCTTCTCTGTTTCATCTGTGCCTCCCTCACATGGCTTTGTGCACGGCAGAGTCTCAGGAAATGTGTTTTGGATCCAGCTGTTGAATGAGGGCGAATTAGAGGAAGTCAGTTCCCTGGGGAGGGTCTGCATCTGAGGCTCCTCTGTGATTCTGGAATGAAAGGCTGTTTTAGCCATGGAGCATGGGGAGGCGGGGTAAAGAGAGGCGGGGGAAGCACAGTCCGCCTGAAATAACAGGAGGGAAGCTGCGCCTGCTCTGTGAGGCCCGGAGACGCAAGCGCTCTGCCTGCGGAGCCTCCGGATTCCGTGACTCCAGGTGCTGTTTGCTGAGGTGTTAGGTCCACAGGCCAGGTGAAAGCCGCCTGGCAGCTCCAGCCTCCAGTCTCCCTTCCCTCTGTCCCCTGTTCCTTCTTGTCACTGCCAGACAAATCTGATCATATCGTTCTCTGGCTCCTTGTTGCCTATAGCATTAAGTCAAAATCCTTAGTGTGGCATTCAAGGCCCTTTGCAGCTGGGCACACCCTACCTTTATAGGCTCCCCTCCAAACCCTCTCTGTCTGGGCAGCACTGGTCTGCATGCCCTGTGTCCCCCAAACATGTCAAGGGCTGTCTGCATCTCCGTGACACAGTTCCTTGTATAAAATGCCCCCCACCCCAGCCCTTTCACCCCTTGGCAAAATTCTACTCACCCATTGGTCTAGCTCCATGCAGCAGGATTCGTGGTTTCCTCCTCTGTCCCCTTAGCACTTTGTCATCACACTGCCCTGCTCATCCTCCTTGTCCCCAACTAGCTTTGCACTCCTTGGGGGCTCACTGTGGCCCCAGCACCTAGCCCAGGGCCTGTGGCAGGGCAGGTGCCCCAAAAAAATGAGTAACAGTGCAAGTGAGTGTCGCTGAAGAGAGTGGGTGTGGCAGAGACCCTGTCCTCCACTCCATGGTGACCCTAAGTGAGAACAGGGCCTGACACCACTTGAGTCTGGGGTGAGTGCTTTGGTAATTGCATCTGTTTTTGTCAGACGCCTTTAGCTTGGGGCTCCAGGCATAGACTTGGAAGGAATATTGAGATGCGAGTGGAGCATATGCCCATGCATATATTTTTCTGGGACAGTACCCGTGGCCTTCATTGGGTTTTAAAATGGGCTGTGATCTCCACTTTGGGGAGTGATGGCTTTTATGTGGCTAAGAGGTCAGATTCCTCTGGGTCTGATATTCAACCCAAGAAGTAGAGAATTAGTCTGGATTAGGTTAAACTGCAAATAACAGTAAGTCCCGAATAAGCAGAGCTTAAATGAGACAGAAGTTTAGGGAGAGCCCTCTGGTCTGCAGACCCTATTCTTACCAGGGATAGTCCCATTGTCCAAGCCCACCTGGTCCTATAGAATGAATGGTGTCACTGTCCTTGTCCCCAAGCTTGGCTCTTCCCTGCCTGGGGCACTGTGAGGAGTGGAGTCTGGCTCCCCACTATTCAGAAATCACCCAGAGGCTGGCCTGGTGGCGCAGTGGTTAAGTGCGCACGTTTCGCTTCGGAGGCCTAGGGTTCGTCAGTTCGGATCCCGGGTGCCGACATGGCACCGCTTGACAAGCCATGCTATGGTAGGCATCCCACATATAAAGTGGAGGAAGGTGGGCACGGATGTTAGCTCAGGGCCAGCCTTCCTCAGCAAAAAGAGGAGAATTGGTGGCAAATGTTAGCTCAGGGCTAATCTTCCTCA
Organism: Equus asinus; assembly: GCF_041296235.1. Lineage (NCBI taxonomy): Eukaryota > Metazoa > Chordata > Mammalia > Perissodactyla > Equidae > Equus > Equus asinus. Next base: position 39,098,945 of record NC_091802.1, on the reverse strand, counting down.
AAAAAAGAAAAAAAAAAAGAATCACCCAGCCACTGAACCCTGTCTGGGGCACTGTCTCCTCGACCAGGGTCCAAACAGTCTCCTCTCATCCCTGCTTGATGCGTGGAGGGAATTCTGCACAATCTCACCCCTGGGGTTGAGGGAAGGAAATACTGAAAACAGCCAGAGTTTTTCTTACCATCAGTTCCTTGTATAAACTGCTACACAGGCTTTGGAGCAGAGAGTCTGCAGAGCGTGCTTTGATGCAGAGAAAAGATTCATGTGCAACTAGCATCTTTTTGCAGAGGCACACAAAACTTATAGGGTGGGTTATGTGCTGTTTATTTGGCTGGAGGGGCCCCCAGAAGTCAATATAATTTCCTCTACTCATTTGTTTAAAAGCAACTTCAGTGTAGCCAACATCAAAATCAACAGATTCTGAATTAGTGGAATCAATTAATGAGGTTTTCATTATAAAAGGCTCCAAATTGTAGCTTGCCCCTTGGCTGGCCCCAGAATGGCCTCGGATGATCCTAACACGTGGGCCTTCTCCTTTACCAGAACTTTCCTTTCCCCTCAAAGGCAGAGTTGAGTCCAGAAATGTGTCAGAGGCTTGTACCTTTGTGCTGGACTGCTGGGTGGGGGAGATGGGAGGCCCTGGATCTGGCTGCAGGAGGGTGGGAAAGATGAGCCAAGTGAGGGCGTGGAGTGGGGCAGTGTATCGTCACCAGATCTGGCCCATTTTGTCTTCCTGCCTCTCCTGATAAAGCCTCCTGTACAAGCTTCATCAGAGCTTTTTATCCATCAGGGGCCCTCGTCCCCTCTTTTCACTCCTCTCTTCTCTTTTTCTCTCTCCTCTGCTCGCTGAGTCTTCCCATTGCTTGCCTCCTCTTCTGTCTCAGCCCTTTTCCTACTTGGCTTCGGTGCTGAGGAGGAATCTCCTGCCTCCCCTCCTGGGCTGAAAGCCCCTTGAGATACAGGCCCCTCATTGTGTTTATCTCTGGGGTCCCCTGTGGGGTGTGATGCATGGTTATTGAATGAATAACCAAATGAGCAAAGGACTACATGAGTGAGTGAATGACAACTTTTTCCGAACGAGCGTCTTATATTTTTTGTATCATAATCATCTGTTTTGGAGGGAGGTTTGTGGCAGAGTCTGTCTGTCTGATTTCTTCTGACTGATCAAACTCTCTCCCACTGGTGTCTGGTGCTGAAACAAAACAGGACGTGTAAACGTCTCTTTTGAGCCATTAACATTTCTTGATTGGGTGCCAGAGCTTTCCATGTATGGACCTCAGTAGTTCTGAATCTTTGATGATCGGAAGCAGAGATAAAACGGAATCTCAAAGTGTCAGAAATGTGACTTTGGGGTGGCCTCCGTCCTGGTTCCGGAAGGGATCTGCTGGTCATACGATGGACGTCATCATCCTTGGGCGAGCCCAGATGTTGGCGAGATAATCCAAAAGCAAATAACTCAGGCGGGGATATTAAAGGTTCTGTTGATAGAGAAATAAAAATATTACCAAAGCCACACACTCAAACAAGTACAAGTTGGCAGTTGAAGTGAGCAAATATTTTTAATCAGAGATAGATTTCCGCACACCACCCTCATCCGCCTTCCTACCACGCTCATCTCCCCGCCCGGCTGATAGGGCTGTGCTGGGTTGTGGCAGACGTTTGAGCATCTCCGGCTGCACCCTTACTTGAGGCACAGCCCCAACTCTGTTCCCCAGCCCGGCTGGTGGGGAGACCCCTCCCTAGATTCTGGTGTGATGTTTGCTGGGAGCCCCGCATTCCCTGGCTGCCATTTGGTGTCTCTATCCCTGAAATCTGCTCCCTTGACAAGTCCATGTCTCCATTTGTGCCCTGACCCTGACTCCCTCTGTCCCTCCCATTTCTCTTCCTTCTGACGGAGGGTGAGTTCTCCCCAACATCCTTGCAGGTGGGGGAAACCTAGAAGCCATCTCTCCTCCTACTTTGAGCTCTAACTTAGGAAGGGGCATGTCTAGCTTTCTGTGGCCCACTGGGGGCTGCCCTTTTGAGAAAGGCCGTAATCTGTGGTCGGCTGGGGAGGAAGGGCGTTCTTCCTTTGGGCTGTAGGCTGAAGTTATAGTAAGTTGCTGAGGTTTTCATGACTATCTGTAACCCATTCATTCGTTCACAGTCGTTTCTTGAGGCCATGTTAAGTGCAGGGCCCGGTGCTAGGGGCTGGGGTACAGAGACAAACAACTTGCAGACTCTGCCCTTGGGGCGCTTGCAGCTTGGTGTGGCGGGGGGCCAGCCAAGTAAATATTGACCAAGCAGTGTAACAGGTGACACTGGACATTACACAAGGGGCTGTGGAGCTCAGAGGAGGGCCACTAACTGCACCCAAGGCTGGGGAGGCCTTCAAGGAGGATGTGTCATTCGAGCTGAGCGTGAAGGATGAGGCAGATAGAGGAAGAAAAGTTTCCGTCAACTCTAGACCCCACAGCCTCAGGACCTTGGGCGACCTGGAGTTTCACATTTATTTTTTATCCTATTATATTTTGGTGCTAAAAGGGTGATTTTTCAGGAGGAGAGATGGGTAATGGATGGGATGGAGCTGTGAAAGTCTGCCTAGAACTTCCCCATCCTCCACCTAGATGTCCTGCATGCCCCAGGCTCACTCAAAGCCCAGGCCATCTTTATATGCCAGTTGGTGTCACACAGGGAGGGCCCTGCAGCACATATGGGCCTTCGTGCGAATTGAAAATTGGTGCCTCCTGTGGGCAGATGAATTATAGAAAGGTGCCCTTCCTCACGGCAATCTCTCAGACCCCACACTTGCTTGACAAGGGGCCTTTCTTGTATCAAAACAATCTGTGTGTGTCTGTGTGGATGTGTGTGTGTGTCTGTGTGGATGTGTGTGTGTGTCTGTGTGTCTGTGTCTGTGTGTCTGTGTCTGTGTGTGTGTATCTGTGTGGATGTGTGTGTCTGTGTCTGTGTGTGTGTGTCTGTGTGTGTGTATCTGTGTGGATGTGTGTCTGTGTCTGTGTGTGTGTGTCTGTGTGTCTGTGTCTGTGTGTGTGTATCTGTGTGGATGTGTGTGTCTGTGTCTGTGTGTGTGTGTCTGTGTGTCTGTGTCTGTGTGTGTGTATCTGTGTCTGTGTCTGTGTGTGTGTGTCTGTGTGTCTGTGTCTGTGTGTGTGTATCTGTGTCTGTGTCTGTGTGTGTGTGTCTGTGTGTCTGTGTCTGTGTGTGTGTATCTGTGTGGATGTGTGTCTGTGTCTGTGTGTGTGTGTCTGTGTGTGTGTGTCTGTGTGTCTGTGTCTGTGTGTGTGTGTCTGTGTGGATGTGTGTCTGTGTCTGTGTGTGTGTATCTGTGTGGATGTGTGTCTGTGTCTGTGTGTCTGTGTCTGTGTGTGTGTGTCTGTGTCTGTGTGTGTGTGTCTGTGTGGATGTGTGTCTGTGTCTGTGTGTGTGTGTCTGTGTGGATGTGTGTGTGTGTCTGTGTGTCTGTGTCTGTGTGTCTGTGTCTGTGTGTGTGTATCTGTGTGGATGTGTGTCTGTCTGTGTGTGTGTGTCTGTGTGGATGTGTGTCTGTGTGTGTGTGGATGTGTGTGTGTCTGTATCTGTGTGGATGTGCACACGCTCATAAAGGGCTCTTTGGACCTCTGTCCCCCAGCTTTGGAGGGAGGGCTCTGTCCTCCCCAGGACCTTGGTCACCCTATAGACAGCTGGTAGTTACTGCCTAATATTTATGAGGTTTCCCTCCTGGACCTCTCCTCTCTCAGACTTAGGGTTGTTTAGGAGAAAAATAAACACACCATTACTCAATCTTTGGGATGTTGGCTTAACTATTTATTTTTAAGGAAGTTGTGAATGTTTCCCTTTAACTCTTTCAGAAACACAAATAAAGAAACCATATGCAGTAGTGTGCTGGAGCGCTGACACTGATTCACGAGAGCAGACTGACCACATCTCTGCCCGATTCTGTGCTCAGTGACTCCAAACTGGTAGCTTGAAATCAGCCACGGGGAAGTATTTACACCGTGGAACTCAGCAAATGCGACAAGTCCGGACTCCTCCTGCCCGTCCCCCGCCAGGAGCCAGTTGTTACACATTTTTCTACACAGCTTTGGTGACCTTGGGAGCTGCACTGGCTTCGAGGCCTGAGTTTTAAGTCTAGCCTCTGCAAAAAAAAGAAAGGCTGTGTGCCTTTGGGCAAATAATGTCACCTCTTTGATGTCACTTTCCTCCTTTGTGAAGTGGGGGGAACAGCGATGTCTGTCCGTGTCCCTGAGAGAGTTGTGGGAGGAGTCAGATCCTGGTAACCTCCAATGATGTGGGCCCCGTGGGGTCAGGGCCAGGTCTCTCTTGCATGTCACTGAGTGCTCGGGACTTAGCGCAGCCCCTGGACGTAGCCGGTGCCCGGACCTCTGTGTTGAATGAGTGAATGAATAGGGTGCCTGGTGGTGTGTGCTTTTGTATGAGTTTTCTCATTTAAATAGATGTTTTCCATTGAAGGCTGTGGATAGGCTTGGTAAATTGTAAAGTGTTATACAAAGTTTTATCAGTTCGTGGGTTAATCTGTCTGGGCCTCAGTTTCCCCACTTGTGAAATGAATGGCAGGACAACTTGCTGATGCAGCTCTCAACATGATTTATGTGAGTCTCCAAAGCGGTGGCCCACCTCATGGCTTGTAAAGCCCACACCTGGGCCAGGCTGACCTGGGGAGCACCCTGCAGGACGAGCTGGACCTCTCCTCCCACCCGAGTCGTGGTTCTTGGGTGGGGCTGGGGACGTGGTGGGAGATATCAGAGCATCTCAGATTGCCATTTTAGAAAAAGTCTGAAAGTCTTTTCATCTATAATTACAGTTTTTTCCTCCCAAGGGTGTTGTGGTAGGTGTTTCTGTCTTTCCACATCACAGACAAGAAACTGGGGCCCTAAGGTTATCCAGTGAGTCTGAAAGTTTCTGCAGGGACCGAGGTGGGATGTAAGCCTGGCTCCAGACCCTGAACCTCGCTGTGGCCTCCATCCAGGAGGCGAGGGGTGCTCCAAGGTCAGCCTGTCCATCTGCAGATATTGGCAGAGTGCTCACTGGGGGTCAGGTTCAGGACCGGATGCTCACAGTCGAGTGCTCCCTGTCCTCCAGATAGACCCTAATGATTACGTGGGGAAGAGGAGGGAGCTGGTCCAGGGGGCTGCTCAGAGGAAGGGGCTCTTGAGCTGAATCTGGAGCCATGAGCTAGACAAGGAGAGAAGGGATGGAAGGGTCAAGGGAACAGCAGCTGTGAAGGCACAGAGGCATGCAGAAGCATGGGATCCCCTATGTCAGGAGCAGCCAGGCCTCTGCACCGAGTAGTTGAACCTGCTTGTGATATGAAGCTCTCCTCTCAAGGTCAGCTCCGTCCGCCGGTCTCCCTGTGGCTCAGCATCACTGTCCCGGGTTGAGAGTTTACTTCCCGCCCTCGGTGGCTGCCTACTGACTCCCTGTTCCACTGGCTACAGTCTCTTGCCCACCTGTCAGGCTCCAGGTACAGGCGTCGGATTGCGCTGGCCGTGAGATGCTCCTGGCGACAGGCTCTGCCTCTGTTTCAGAATCTCGGCGAAGGACCATCTTCGAATACCACCGTGTGGAGCTGGACCCCAGCAAAATCACCAGCATGTCGGCCGTGGAGTTCACCCCATTGCCAAGTGAGTAGGGGTCGTTGCCAGTGTGTGAGGGCATTCCACTGTCCTGGAAAGAGCTTTAGAGTCAAACAAACTGGGTTTCATTCTCAGGCCCACCACTGACGCCTGTGTAGATATGGCCACCTCACTTCTCTGGGTCTCCATTTCTCACTTGTCACATGGGCCTGACACCACCTCCCTCTCACAGCTGTGGGAAGGGTTAGAACCACAGTAGGTAGAATTGAGGATGTAAGAGGCAGCTCCGATGCTAACTGGCGCAGCCCAGGCCTGGGGTGTGGTTTGTGCTTGATGGATGACAGCTATTGTTGTTGACACATAATTGAAACCCAGGAAAGATGCACCTCTGAGAACTTCGACGGAGTCCTCAGGAAAGGTAATCCAGGAACTGAATTAATTGGTCCTTAAAGTTTTCATTGTATTTTCCTTAGGGGAGGGGTAATCCTGGACTCCATAGGCAGAAGGCAATAGAGGAATTTACCCAGGAGCCCCTCAGGAACCAGGGACCCCAGCCCTCTCCCTTTGTTCCCGACTCACCTACAGCTGAACGTACCTTATGGCCGAGGCCCCAGCGGCTGCTGTGGACCTCGCAGGATGGGGTTCGATGCTCTTCAGGGTGTGGTCAGGGCAGCTTGGGAGAGTGAGGGAAAGGAGGACCGCACTCCCATTCTTGTCTTTTTAAAAGATTGTTTGAATTTCCTCTCCTGTCTCATGGTGCCTCCCAGCTTCCTTCTGGAACCACGGCCTTCTCCCCACCTTCTTGTGTCTCTGGCTCTCCCTTCCTCTTCCCTGTAGGTCCTGGGAGCAGGGGGTAGAGAAAGAAGAGGAGGAGGAAGGTGCTTCTCGGATGCTGGGCCACCTCTTAGCTGGGGCTCAGCAGGTGTCCTCCCCTGGAAAAGAGGAAGAACCCAGACACCAGGGGGTCACAGGGTCACAGGGCTACGACACCTTGCAGGTCACAGCCCCTCCCTCACCCCAGTCGCCCTCCCTTGAGGCAGGAGAGATTGGGGCCTGAGAACCAGGGATTCCTCAAGGACTGGGGAGAGCAAACCTCAAGTCCTCGGACTTGAATAAAACTGCTTTCAGGAGCAAGGACGCCCAAGGGTAGGCGGAAGAAGCCAACCGCCCTGGGAATGCGTTTCTGGGACACTGTGTGTACATTGAAGCCACTTCCCACCCCTCCGGTGAATTTTGTGAGCGTTTAATAGCATGCAGGACATCTGAAATGCAGATGAGAAATAAAGGTCAGCGGGTTTTACGAATACCCCACAAGGTGCCCAGGGTTTTTTCTCAGTTTGACTGGAGCCATTTAAGGGGCCTCCAGAGTCACTGGGAGTGACCATTTCTCATGGGAGGCCAGGGGCACCCATGTGGGTGCAGCTGGTGGGGGAGGGGGCAATGCTCCCAAGGCTGTGATTTGGCTTTGTCCTCAGAAAACCCTGCATCCCATAGCCCCAGGCTTTCTCCTCCACCTTTGGGTAGGAAGGACTTAGCCAAGATTCTTCCTGAGGTGTGGATGGGCTATCTCCAAGCCGTCACACTCTGCACTCCATGGCCGGTCCCTCTTCTAGAAGAGACTCATGAAAAGGTGGCCAGGGGTGAAGGTGGAAGCTGGGGCAGGGGAACCCACAGTGGGACCTTGAGGCTAAGAGCTCAGGCTTTTGGCTCAGACAGACGTCAGTTCAAACCCAGACCTGCCAGTCTTAGCTCTGTGACTCTCTCCAAACCTCAGTTTCCTTCTCTGTAAAATGGGAATACCAAAAGCATCTATACCTCGAATCCATAAGCATTTGTTAAGTGCCTACCACATGCTGGGCCCCGTTCTTGGCCCTCTGCATACACCAGGGAACAAAACATCCAGAGAGCTCTTGTTCTCGGGCCAGGCCAGTCCCTGCCTGTTTTCTGCTGATGGCTTCCATCCACCTTTCCAGGGCCTGTAAAGCCCTGGTAGACAAAAGGACACATTGCCACCTACAGCCAGTCCTTCCCACAAAGTGACTGAAGGTGACCACACTGTGCCCACTACAGCTTTTCTCTCACTCACCAAGAGCTGGTTCCCAGCTGCCATCTTGTTTGGGATCCATGGAATGCATATGGGTTCCCTAACTAATGGATTGTGGTAGAGTCCCAGACAACTCACATCATGAGGAAATGCGTGTGAGGTTATGCATGAGTGGTCATTTTTCTGTAGTCAGCTATCACTTCTTGCTGCTATCAACGTGCTCTGCTCAGCTGCTCATCAGATGAGCCCTTCTACTCTACACAGTTATTCTGCGTAAGGGCCTGTCCCTCCTTGTAATAAAATGCATGGGTTTTGTGCCTCCGAGGTCATTCTGGGTCACTGAAGTGGGTAGCATTCAATTGCAGGTGAGCAACTCTTAAAATCCAGCCCCTATACCTCCTGCTCCCCTGGCCTTCTCTGCTCCTCTGCCTGGCTGGTGCCCCGGGGATCCACGCACCCTCCAGCAACCTGCTCGCACTGACTCCTCTGTTCTCCGACCCTACCCTGCTCAGGCTAGGCTCCAGCTGCCACTCCTCCTCATTCCTACCACCCTCCGCCTCTCCCCTCTGCCCAGCCTGTTAACATTCTGGCTGCTGTTGGGAGCACTCCTGGGATGTGGTCCTTCTGGGCCTGTGCACACAGGGGCCCTTCTGCTTGGACCTCTCCTCCCCCTGGAGAACTGCCGGACTCACTTCTTCCCTTCTCCCAGCCCCTGCCCAAACATCCTCTCCTCAACCTCCCTGAGTAGAACACCCCCCTGCTGTCATTCTGTTCTACTTCTTTCACAGCCTTCTCTCAGCAAACCCTAGTGTAGACGAATTTGTCTGTGTCTTTGTGGGTTGTCACCTCCACTAGACTGCAGGCTCCTTTCGGGCAGCACTTCTGTCTGTCCTGGTCACCGCTGTATCTCCAGCACCTGGGTCAGCGCCTGGCCCGTGGCGGGCATTTTGTTGAAAGAATGAATGGATGGGTCAATGAGTGAATGAATACCTGATAGGTACACTGAGAGGAATGAATAAGACCACGGTCAATAACAATAAGAGGCATTTACTGGGCTTACCACGTGGCCGGCTCTATTATAAAGCCCCTCTAGGTCTTACTTCATCCTCGTGGCAGGTCAACCAAGCAGACAGCATCATGATCCCTCTAGTACAAGTGAGGTACTGAGGTACCAAGAGGTTCAGTAACTTCCCAAGGAAGATGTAAGCCTAGATGAGCAGAGATGTCAGCACACCCCTTGGGGGTAGCTCATTTCCAAGAGGAGAGGGACAAGAAAGGATGAAATTATATACACCTAGTTTACCTTCCCAAACTCAGCGCTCAGATTTCCTTGGGAGAAGGCGAGTGAGGAGGTGGAGGGAGGCTAGGAGCAGGACTCTGACACCCATCCCTCCACAGGGACCGAACGTCAGGAGTGGGGAGTGAGTGCTCCCAGCAAGCACTGGATGGGCGTCAAGCCAGAACATCTTAAACAATGCTTCTCTGTGATTATAAACAAAACTGTATTATAAACATTAAACTTGCTAAGAGACCAGATTTTAATTGTTCCCACCATGAGAATAAATGTTAATAAATGATAATTACGTGATGTGATAGAAGTGTTAGCTAAGATGGCAACCATATTGCAGTATAAATTTATCAAACCAATACGTTGTACGCCTCAAACTTACACCGTGTTGTATGTCAGATAGATCTCAATTAAAAAAAATCCTTCTCAATCCCGTAGTTGTAGGCAACAGCTCAGAAGTATGACTTCCAAGGCTAGGTGAGATCCCTTTGTACATGCTTTTAGGACCTTGTAATTTTCCTTCAGAAACCTCATCACAATGATACTATGTAGGTATTCTTGTTTGACTATCTGTTTAGTGTCTGTCTCCCCAGATGACTATAAGGCCCAGGAAGGCAGGGACCAGGTCTCACTGCTGAATCCCCAGCACCGGCTCAGGGCCTGACCTCCTGATGACAGAAAGAAGAAGGAAGGAAGGGAGGGAGAGATGGCGGAATTGAGGCTGGACTCGAGTGAAGGTGGATGAATGACCTCTAGGGTGCCCGCCTGGCAGAGACTCCATAGTTCTGTAAGGAGCCAGCGTTCAGGAAAGTTGCACCTTTTGAAGGCCCGCGGAGAGCTGGTGCTGAGGGGCCGCTGGCTTCTCTCTTGCAGCCTGCCTGCAGCATCGGAGCTGTGACGCCTGCATGTCCTCGGACCTGACCTTCAACTGCAGCTGGTGCCATGTCCTCCAGAGGTTTGTGCCTAGGCTGACCCTCTGGTTCCCTCAGGCAGACTGTGGAGGAGGCGGGGACAGTGGTGCAGCCCCACCCCCTGCCTCGGGCCTCCTGGCCAACATGAGGGCTTCTCTGGCCAGTGACCCTCAGATCAAGAATGTCACAGAAGTGAGTTTCTCCCTGCAGGGTCCCTGTGGTGACCCGGGGCTCCTGGAGGACCATTCAGAGATTCCAGCTACTGCAGCTGCCTCCTCTCACCTGGAAAGGGTTGGTTCATCCTAGGGTGGGGCTTTGCAAAGAAGTGATCCACAGCTGCAAGCGTTCCAGAATCAGCTAGGGCTTGGGTTAAACCTACAGATTCCTGGGACCCACCCCAGGCCCCCCGGCATGGGGATCTCTGGGAAAGAAGCCTCGGAGCCTGCGTGTTAACACGGTGCCGCATCTGCGAACAAGCATGAGATCTGCCGGCTCAGAGACGGCATGATCCAAAGACCCATTGCCATTGGGCAAGAGCCCCATGACCCCAAAACACCATCCAAGGATCTTTCTCAGGCTGTAATGGTTTCCTGAAAACCAGGGGTGTGGAAATGGCAGGCGTCTGTGGAAAGTTGAGGAAGCTCCCAAGCTGTGTTTGCTTAGTTTTGGAAGCAGAGAAAATTCTGGATGAGATTCAGGGTCAGGGATAAAGTTCTTAAATCCGACTCATCTTCCACTCCTTGCTCTGAAATCACTTCCTCACAGATTAGACCCAGAATTCGAGCCCTGTTCTCCCATCCAAGACAAATAAATGGCAGGAGAAAAAAAAAAAAGAGTTTCTTTGGGGACTAGGGCTCTCATTGGAGTGGGGAGCCCTATGAACTCCAGGAGCCTTTAAGACAGTCTTGAAAATTGCAAATTACAGAGTCTCCGAGTTCCATGCAGCTGTCATGCAGCTGTTGGCGTTTCCTTCGCTCCTTTCCAATATCCTGGTGTAGAAATAGAAGCTGTTGCCATTACAGGTGGCCTACCCAGCACCCAGGACGCAGCACAGCTCTCGGCCAGGAGGAGACAGGGTCCCTCATCAAGCTTCCCAGGTGTTTTTCCCACCAGCTGTGCTCTTATTCACTCTCTTGGGGCCTCAGTTTGTTTTTCCTGTAAAATGGACTGGGGTTATGTGAGTGAGGAACGTGCCATTATTTTAACTCCTTAAATACCAAACAGCATTTCTGCAAAGCCTTCAGGGCGCTTTGCATGAAAGGCACAGAGCCTCAGGGAGTGTACACAGGGTAAACCCCAGGTGGGTTCTTCCTGGAGCAGAGCTTTGCTGCATGGTCCTTCTATACACTTTCAAGTTTGGAAGCCACTGTCTGAGCGTGGGGAGGTAATCCAGATGACCTGGGATGAGCCCTGGAATTCTGGGGACAGCTGCCACTTTGTGACTCAGCGTCTAACAAGAGTTGAGCCATGAGAACTGTAAAATGGGTCAGATGAAGCAAAACCCTCGCAATGACACACCCCCATTTACTGCCTACGCCCAAACGCAGTGACCGGGACAGTTTAATGAGGGTTGCTCAGGTAGGGGGAGGGCAGGGCCTCGGGTGGGACACTATGGTTATGCAGCTCTAGGACAGAGACGCTCCATCAGAGAGCGTGCAAGGCTGACTCGGTGCTGGAAATCCTCTTCCCAGATGCCCGTGGGCCTGGGCTCACCCCAGCACAGGCCCCTCCTTGCCAGCTCTCTGGAGCCTCAGCTACAACTGGGAGCCGACTCCAGATCCCTAAAAAGCCAGAGGGCAGACCTGGTGCAGTGGGGCCGGCCACCATGGTCTCTCCTACCAACAGCTGCTTGCAGTCGCCACGTGGGATCTTGGCTTCCCCTTCCCCTGCACCCACTCTGCCCTCTGCAGCCTCCCAGGGCTCTCCCTCCCTGCACTGGGGCTGGATCTCACTTAGACAATTTCGCTTACCATGCAGGTGTCCTCCTTTCATCCCACAGTGCCCCCCAGTGGCCCACTCTGGAGTCTAAGGGTGACCTTAACTCCAGGATTTGGCTCTAGAAATGAGGGTATTATCCGTGCCTTACAGTGTCGATGAGAGGGTCCCACGAGATGGTGCAGGAGCAGCCTGTGACTGGGGCAGCACCTGGCACTCAGGAGATGCTAGATAAATGGCCATTTTTTGTGTTCTTCTTTGAATCTGGGTTGGTTGGCTCAGGGCTTCGAATGTGATGCTTTTAGACCTATGTCAAAGGTTCAATCCTTGAAAGAGTCAGTTAGTTTGGCCTAAAAGAAGCTTTAGTTCCCATCCCCCAATAGCGGCCCTAGTCCTCCATCCCCCACAGCACTGGGCACAGAGGACCGAGTGTGGATGCCTTAGTCCAGCCGTCCCTGCTACGGAAGGAGCAGCTGCAGAGCCTATGGGAGCCTCTTCAGAAAGAAAGACCGAGGGGCTGGCCCCGTGGCCGAGTGGTTAAGTTCGCGTGCTCCGCTGCAGGTGGCCCAGTGTTTCGTTGGTTCGAATCCTGGGTGCGGACATGGCACTGCTCATCAAACCACGCTGAGGCAGCATCCCACATGCCACAACAACGAAGAATATACAACCATGTACGGGGTCGGGGGGGGGGGGTGCTTTGGGGAGAAAAAGGAAAAAAATAAAATCTTCCAAAAAAAAAAAAAAGAAAGAAAGGCCGAGAGTGCCTGGAAAGCCCTGGCCCTTGGCTTCACCGGCTCTCGGGCACGTGGGCGGGCACTTGCCAGTGCAGAAAGTTAACTAGCCGCGAGTCCTTCCTCAGCACTGGTGGCTCGTGATGTCCTTCCCGTGCAGATGGCCCTGCGCACACCTGAGGAGAGCTTGGTGGGTCCCCCAGCACCAGAGTGAGGAATGGAAACGTGAGCGCAATGCCATGGAGAACATTCTCGGGTTCATCCTCATGCCCCCACCCCTTCCCTAGGGAAGTGCTTGGCACCGTCCAGCCCTCTGAGCTGCACAAAGTCCCCTTGGGTGACCCTCATCAGCCAGTTTTTAATCTCTCCCAGCCCTTGGCAGGACCCTCATTTTGGCCTTTTAATGATCACTTGGTGTTGGCTAAATCTGCTGATGTCCACCTTCGGCCCAGCCTCTCCTTACCAAGTTTAGGCCCCTCCACAAAGAAGGGGGCTCAGTGAATGAGCAAGATGAGAACATGTGTGTGAATCCCCTGGATTCTCAGCAGTTTCATGGCAGCCCAGAGTCAAGGGGGCCTTAAAGGCCATTAGCAGTCATGCAGTCCATAAGCCCCTACACATACACGTTTGGGCAGAAGTGGCTTTGGTCCTGGGGAGCTGGGTCAGGAGGAGGGGGGGGATGCTGGGGAAGGAGTAGTGGAGACAGGAGGATCTGACTCCTGACCCCTCAGCTGCCTGGTGTCAAGGGCACCTGCCTGGTGGTCTTGGGGAGCCTGACCCCTCTGGCCCTGGGAGGTTAGCCCCTCCTCCCTATCATCAGAGAGCTGTTACTGCATGGGGGGAAGTGCAGGGGAGGGCTTCTCTGCCAATCTCATCACACCTCTGACCTTTTGGTTCCCTGCAGATGCTCCAGTGGCTTTGACCGCTACCGCCAGGAGTGGCTGACCTACGGCTGTGCCCAGGAGGTGAGAGGCTTAAGTGAGCCAGGTTGTGGATATGGTAGGACTGCCAGCCAGCTGCTGGTCTTATGGCTCTTCTCAAGGTGTCTTTGGCTCTTGGTGAAATTCCCCCTTCCACTGGGGACTTGGGTCCTCTGGGAGGCTGTGTACCTGGTGACGTTCATGAAGGGCCTGCCACTGTTCCAGCCATTGGGTTTGAGGGAGGCAGTTGTTCTGGGAGTGACGAGGGTTGTTCCAGGCATCTCCCATGTAGAATCCCATAGAGGTCCCTTCCCATTGCTGGAATTTTCCAGAATGCTCAACACTTTGATTCTGCGTGGGGTGCATCCTATTTTCACACCTTATTCCAACACAGACAGATCCATTCATCCATGCGTCCTTTCTCCCTCCCTTCCGCTCTCCATCCCTTCTTGCAGTGCAAGCACATTGCGTGTGCCCAGGACGTCACTGCATGCTGCTCTGCTTGCTCTGATTTAATCCCAACATGGCCCCAAGAGCTGGGGGCCAGTACCGCCAGCATTTAACCATAAACCCTCCGGACCCCACTGCCACGCACTCGCCACCATCTGTTTTATCAGTGAGGCTGGGTGAGCTGTCTTTTTCTGACCTTAAAAAAAGACTCTTGTCCAGCAGCCCACTTCTGACGTTGGCTGTTGGTGAATGTACAGATTTGCTCTGTTTACTTAAGATTGGCATCTCAGCTCCTTCCTTGAGGAAGGATTCGAGGCAGCTGACAGATAAATTGCCCTGTAAGATAAGATGCTTTCAGGATAAAGTGGAAGGCTTAAATGCATTCAGGGCCCAGCTTTGGTTAGATTACCACGCTTGCACCATGCACCGGAATCCTAAAGGTTCCAGCCACTGAGGGATGAAGCTGCCCCCACCGTCCTCCTGTTTGAGGGCTCCTCGCTGTGTGGCGTGCCCACTGGCGAGGCCTCTGTGCAGGGCAGCGCTGGGCCTCTCTTGCAGGCAGAAGGCAGGACGTGTGAGGACTTCCAGGACGAGGACCACTACTCGTCTTCCCCTGAGAGCTCCTTCAGCCCCTTTGAAGGAGACCTCACCACCACCTCCTCCTCCCTGTTCATCGACAGCCTCACCACGGAAGGTAAGGCCTGAGCCTGGGTGGGGAGGAGGGGAGAGAAGCCACGGGGGGAAGAGCTGCCACCCTGGAGCATCGCTATCCCTGATGGGGGTTATCACAGATGAGTCTGAATTGCCCCGTCCCTTCACAGATGAGGGACCTGAGGCTCAGAGAGCTGGGGGTCACTTGCTGCTGAGAAGCAGAGCCAGGCTGAGTGAGTGGACTCCACGCCCAGGTTCCAAGCATTGTGCTGGCCCATGCCAGGGCTGTGGGACAGAATTCACTGTGGCCAGGGGGAAAATTAATGTCCCAGCCCAGTGCCAGGTATTTTGTATAATATATCCCAGTTAATCTTAACAGCAATCCGCACAGAACCAGCGAGGTCTCAGCATCTGTGAAGCAGGCATGAACTCAGGCCACACACTCAGACGTGAGAGAGAGAGTGCCTAATTTTTCTATAACTTTGCTTCTGGCTCTTGACCCTCGCTCAGCTGCGGGGGGGGGGGGGGGGGGGGGGGGGGGCGGGAATTCTACCTCAGCCGCCTGGGGCTTGGCTCCCTGCTGCTGTGACCTGTGTGGGCAGAGGGTCGGGGTGGGCAGCTCTGTCCATCTTGGGCTGCTGCTGATCCGTCCCTGCTTCTTTGGGCCTGACTGTCCCCAGGGGTTTCCCTGCCATCTCGAGGCCTGGGTGTCTCGAAGAAGCTGCTGGAGGTCCATCCACTGGGAAGCACTGCGAGGTGTCTAGGGAAGCCTTGTGCAGACCCGCCAGGATTCTTTGGCTATTTCTGAGAAGTTCCTCTCTCTCATCCTTTTTCAATACATCACATCTACGTTTTAGCCCCTTGCCCTTAGGCTACAACTGAGAGACTCGTAGGTTTTTATCACCTCCCCTGAGCCAGATACCTGCTTGAAAGGGGCACATGGAAAAGAGGAAAGGGGAGAAGAACAGAAGTTAATATTTTAAAACATTATTCAGCCACAATCCCATTTTTTAGATACAGAAACGGGCTCATAGGGCCAAGGTAGGTTACTCAGGGTTACATGAGGAGTAAGGGGTAGAATGTTCTTTCCATGGCATCCCCTGCCTTCTAAATGCAGCCTAGAGAATTAAAGCAGGAACTCATGGATCTGGCCAGAGGGAAGTCATATAGGATAGTGAACAAATGATAGGAAGAGCCAACCTTTTCGGGGGACTGACCATGTGCCAGCTAGAGTGCTACCCTTGTGCAGGCATTAATACTCACTAGTCCTTCTAACAATCCTGTATGTTGATGCTCTTTTATCTCCATTTTATAGAGGAGACACTAAGGTTCAGAGAGGTCGATGACTTGCCCAGGGTCACACAGCCAGGAAGAGGTGGAGTCAGGTCTCATCCAGCTCCAAAAGCAGTGATCTTGCCCCTCGACTCCACTGCTATTCTTGGTGCTGAAAGAAATAGAAAAAAGTCTTCAGGGATTTAGGGGACAGGGAAAAATAGTGAAAAGTGGAGAAGTGAGGCAGAGTCGGATGACACCCATCACTCTGAAGTTGCCTGGGAATAACAAGGAGCTGGTTAAGGCACAGGTATTGAAAGTAGCATCATGCTGGTGCTGTGGGGGATTAAATGAAACAGGAGCAGGAGGAGACCTTGCCATCAGCAAGTTAAAAATCCAGTCCAGAGGTGGGAGTCTACCCCGCGCAGTCTGTCTCACATACAGGGAGATGTGAACGAAGAGGTTACAGCACTCCAGCCAAAGGGCCCCGCCTGGGCAGGGCAGGGTTGGAGAGCAGAGAGTTAGCTGGAGCAGGTTGCTGGAGGGTGCGTGGCCCCCCCGGCACCAGCCAGGCAGAGGAGCAGAGAGGGCCGGGGGAGCAGGAGGAATGGGGGCTGGATTTTAAGAGTTGCTCACTTGCAATCAAATGCTACCCGCTTCAGTGACCAAGAATGTCCTTGGAGTGGCAAGCCTCCACCACAAAGCCCATGCGTTTTATCACAAGGAAGGACAGGCCCACACCTGGAATAACCGTGTGCAGTAGGAGGGCTCATCTGATGAGCAGCTGAGCGGAGCACCTTGATAGCAGCAAGCAGTGACAGCTGACTACAGAAAAACGATCACTCACGCAATAACCTCACACTCGTTTATTTCTGTGTGAGTTTTCTAGGACTCCACCACAATCCATTAGTTAGGGAGCCAATATGCATTCCATGGACCGCCAACAAAATGGCAGCTGGGAACCAGCCTTTGGTGAGTGAGAGAAAAGCTGTTGTGGGCACAGTGTGGTCACCTTCGGCCGCTTTGTGGGAGGGACCGGCTGGAGGTCCTTTTGTCTGCAGGGGTAGTTGTGGACTGGGCTATCATGGATTTCAATGATCTACATTCAAAACAAGTTGATTGGAATCAAGTTAATTTGCCCAATGATATTTAGGGTTACTTTAGTCAGTTTTAATTAACCAATTCATTATTTTCAACCCTTGCAGTAACAAAATAGACTCAGAGTTGTTTCTTTTTTTTTGAGGAAGATTAGCCCTGAGCTAACTGCCACCAATCCTCCTCTTTTTGCTGAGGAAGACTGGCCCTGAGCTCCCATCCGTGCCCATCTTCCTCTACTTTCTATGTGGGACGCCTGCCACAGCATGGCTTGCCAAGTGGTGCCGTGTCCACACCCGGGATCTGAACTGGCGAACCCTGGGTCACCAAAGTGGAACATGCGCACTTAACCGCTGCGCGACTGGGCCAGCCCCTAGAGCTCCATTTAAATCCCCTGTTTATCGAAATTCCTAAAGAAAGATCCTTCTAAGTCTACAACTGTCTATTTGTCTTGTTTTACTTTCAGTTTTTAGGGGTGCTTTTTAAATTTAATTTTTTGTAGTTATGTAGTAATTAAATGATAGTTTACATGGTTCCAGAGTCAAATCTACAAAAGCAGGTATATTCAAAGAAGTTTAGTTTCTAGTTCTCTCCCCATTCCCTCTTTCCTCTATAGGGAGCCATTTACAAATTTTCTTGTGGTTTATTCTTCCATTATCTGATGTGATTTTTTTTATATTTTAAGGTTTATTGGAAATGTACAGCACAGCAGGGTGCCGTGTCCAGGCACTGGGAATGGAAAGAGGTGGGGTGCTGGGGGCTCACAGTCTAGGGGAACAGTGGGACCCAAGATGCTGCAGAAACAGGTACCAAATGCAAGTGGACACAGAGGAAGACACACCCATCTGTCCTCTGGGAAGTGACAGGGCCAGGGCCAGGACCGGGGTGAGGCAAATGAGGCACTCCACTCAGGTATAAAATGTAAGAAAGCACCAAAAGAAAAAAGCAATGATTATAAATAATATTTTAATGTAATATTTATAAAAATCAAAATGAATGCCAAAATTCCATGATGAATAAAGTATCAAAATTTTAAATAAAGACAGAATCGGACCCTGTTTCGCTGGTGTCACCCTAAGCCCAGCCCTGCAGAGGGCATTTCAGAAGTGGGACTTTTGAAAGAGGGATGGTAAAGGAGAGGAAGGGCATCCCTGCAGGAGGAACAGTATGTACAGCTGCTCAGAGGCCTGAGAGATCTCCAAGGTCGGGAGAGCCTTGGGCCACTTGTTATGGCCACTGCCACAGGGGTGAGTGGTGGCAAGTAACAGGAGGAAAGAAGACAGGAGACAAATTGTGAAGGGCCTTGAGCACCTGTGAACGAAAGGGACCCAGTAAAGCCTTTAAAATGACCTGGATTGTAGAGGGGCTGGAGGGGGAAGGGAAATGAAATGCATGCTGGGGGCCATAAGTTGTGGAACGGTTCGATTTGTTTCAAGTTTTGGTGCTTAAAGCAGCCATCTCCAGTCATCTAGAGCCTTCTCCTGACCTGGAACTCTTGCTCTCCTTTCCCCATATGACTCCGTGGGGCAGAGCCACGGGAAGGCCAACCACTGGGACTTATCTAGGAAGCCGCAGGACATGCACCTTGAGGTGCAGAGAGTGTTGGCGTGGAAATCTGTCCTCCACACCGTCCTCCAGGCAAATCTGCTCTGATGACACACACACCCTCCTCAGATCCTTCAGCGTCCGCATGTCCCTGAGGAGAACGCGAATGGTCCTCAACTTGGCTTTCCAGACAGCCATGCCCCCACCCCAACCTCACCCTCACCAACCCCCACTCACCTCCTCTCCGCCCTCCGGCTCCACTGAACTGCTGCTTATTTCTCAACTGGCCTAGTTCTTGCTGACTCGGGGCCTTTGCCCACACTCTTTCCTCTGTCTGGAACCCTTTTTGCCAGCCCCATATCTCATCCTTGCTTGACTCCCTTTGTCTGGGTGAGGCCCCAAGTTAGAGCTTCATTGTGCTGGATTTTAACTGTCTCTCCATCCCCCGCACATGTTAACTCCCTGAGGGCAGAGACCTCCTGAGTCCACCCCCAGTGCCTACTCCCGGTGCTCAAACTCGTAGTAGTAAACACTCAATAAAGAGTTCTTGAATGAATGAACGTAAGACTAGGAAAAGTTGGCTTGTTCATGGCATTCTATCATTACACTGCTGTGTGACTTTGAGTAAGTCACCTCCCCTCTCTGTGCTTCAGTTTCCTTGCCTCTAAAATGAAGGATGGGACTGAATCTCCCTAAAGTCCATTTGGACCTAAAGTGACAAAGGCCATAATGATTCCACTAATCTTGCGCCTTCTCTCCTTTCTCTTTGAAGATGACACCAAGTTGAATCCCTATGCAGGAGAAGATGGTGAGTGCAGAGCTGCCTGCCCCTCTTCATCAGACCACTGCCTCTTGGACCCCCCAGAAGAGGGGTGCAGCTATCACTTGGCCTCTTTGCTTTCAATCCAACAGCAGCTGGAGCTTCCCAGGCCTCCTGCTGGGTGGGAAGGCAGAGGGGCTTCTGGGCAGGCCCCCTGGACGGAAGGAGCTTGTGTCTACCTCCGGGCATTTCTCATCTCAGCCAGGAACGCCCTGCAGTTCTTCTCCTGGCCTCTCTGCTCTGGAATATTCACCGCCCTGAAAGGAGCAAGAGGAGGAGGGAAGGGCTGTGCTGGAGCAGGCGTGGCAGTGTGGGGCCTGTGGCCATTGGCCTCTTGTCCCCTTGGGCCTCGCAGTCATTGAGGGGTGGAGAGCAGCTTCTCTTATGTCAAGTTTCCTTTGTCTCCCACGCTGAGTGGGCAGAGAGTACACAAAAGTTGTCCACCACAACTTTTACGGGGCTCCAGAGGTGAGGTCTCCTGCCCCCAGGGTCATCTGGAAGAAGAATCTCTCTGATGACGTGAGGTGGCCCCACCTCCCCTCCCTGTACCCAGAGCCAGCTCAGGCCCTCCTGCAACCACTGCAAGGGGGAGACGGAAATGCCTTCCAGCTCCAGCGGCTGGGAGCTTGTCATCTTGGTTCCAGCAGCAGAGGAGAGGCAGTTGAATGTGGTCTCCCACCAGAGATGGAGCCATTACTTCCTGTGGGCAGCGGGTGTGAGTGTGCGTGTGTGTCTGTGTGTGTGTGTGTGTGTGTGTGTGGAGGGGGACCAAGCCACATTCCCCTCCCTCTGCACCATGTGCTCATCGGCCCAAGCCCTGACCATTGGATCGTCAGGGTCACTGCAGGCTGTGGGCTGAGTGCCAGCTCAGGGGAGGCTAGCTTGGGGCGTGTCACGTCAACCCCTGGACCTGTTGGCAGATAGAGGCACTAACCATGCACTGGAGTGCCCGGGGTCGTTTCTGTCCTGGGTTTCCTCTGCAGAGAGGAAGGGATGGGGAGATCAATGATTTTGGATGCTTACAGCATCGTATTAAAAATCCCCACCCCCTGTTGACTCCCATCCCACCCACTAGCTGTGTAAAAAGGATGTGATATTTCTATTGCTTTCATGCTTACCTGTTATCTCTACTTCATTATCTCCGCATCCCGTTAGGGTAGGGAGAGGAAGCAAATAGCCGCCCAGGTAATATGAGGGAACAAGGCTGCTTGGTGGCTGACACTGACTGCGTCCTTGGGCAGATCCCTCCGCTGCTCTGTATGTCCGTCACCTCAGCCACACGAGGAAGGGGTTGGACTGGATGAGCCTCCAGCTCTGTGGTCTATGGAAATACTCAGTCTGCTCCTTGGGATGTATTTCAGATGCTTGGGATGTTCTCAGCGAGTGCTTGCTGGCTTAGTAGCCCTTAGAGGACCTAGTCCATTTCTTTTACTGAGCTCCTACCATGGGTCCGCATTTTTTCTAAGAGCTGAGGACACAGAGATGAATAAGACACTGTCCCTGCCCTTTAGGAGGTCACAATCTGGTAGTGGACAATGACAGGTAAAAATATGGTCATTTTGCTATTGCAATAGCTGATACTTTTTGAGGTCATCCAAGATATCAGCCATGGTCCTCAGCAGCTGACATGAATTACCTCATTTTAACCCTCACAATAACCCTAGCAGGTAGTTATTATTATGATCCTTGTCCTGCAGAAGTGATAACTGAGACCCAGAGAGGTTAAATAATTTGCCCAAGGTCACACAGTTAGTAAGCGGCAGAGCCTGGTTTTGAACCCAGGCAGCCAGACTCCAGATGCCAAACTCTTCACCATCACGTGCCCTTTGTGAATTCCTTAAATGTGCTTATGTGGCACAGATAATCAGAGAGAACTTCTCTTACGATCCTTGTTAGATGCTTGGGCAACTTTTAAGTGATTTTGGAAAACCACCTGAACCGTGCCAAGAACCGGGTTAATGCCATACTCATGATGATTCCACCCACATCCCATCCCACGTTTTCACATATTTGATGAGTAGACCCGAAGGTTCTGTTGGCTTTCATCTCTGGGGCTTTGTCAGAACCCGGACTCCATGGCCCCACCTCCCTTATTCCCCTGCAGCCACTCTCTGACAACTCTCCACAGGCCTTCAGGACAACCTGTCCCCCAAGACAAAGGGCCCCCCCGTGCACCTGGGCACCATCGTGGGCATCGTGCTGGCGGTCCTCCTCGTGGCGGCCATCATCCTGGCGGGCATTTACATCAATGGCCACCCCACCTCCAACGCTGCACTCTTCTTCCTCGAGGTCAGTGTAGAATTCCGTCGCAGCTCTGCCGTCTGCTTCTGCATCAGCCTTTCCCCGGCCATTCGGCACCCGCCTCTCCCCAATCATCCCTCACCCCGACATGCCTGGCTCGTGTTCCTACCTGAGGAAGCTTCACGGACTCCCTCCTGGCACACGGCACACTGGCTGGCGCCCTTTTAGTCCTAACCCCTGGGGCTCTGCGCCTCAGAACATCAGCCGCCTCCTGTTCCGCTGGACAGCGCATCTGCTTTTGCTCCCCCGTTTGTGAAATCAGAGAGCCCCCAGAGGAAAGAAAGAAGTGCCAGACGTGTCCATTTAGTGGCCGTGTAGGCAATCCCTAACGATTTATGGTCTCTCACGCCCAAATTCCAGGCCTGGTGCCTATTCAAAGCCACAGTGGAACCGAGGTCTCTGCCTCTTTGCCTGCTGTTGGGATGTCTAGATTAGAATTGACAAGTCATAATAATCCCAGGAGTTGCTCTTTCTGGGAGCTTTCACTGAGGATGCTACGGTTTTGAATGTCTCACAATTCGGAAGAGCCAGCTGAGGTGCAGCCTGGGAAGGAGGCCCAGCCCTCCACTCTCAGCTGCTCACTGCTCTCCACGTGGCACAGCGGTGGCGCCTCTGTGACCACAGTCTCCTCCACACGGTCATGAGCCCACTGACCTCATTACCCAGAGGCCTAGGTGGTTCCCTCGTCTCTGTTTAGACAGCCCCTGTTTCTTGTGAGTCCTAAGCAGTCATTCAAAGTCGTAGCCTACATGGGTATCACATGGGGGCCCCCAGCCACAGGGATGCTGACGGGGCAGGTCTGAGGCGCGCCCAGGAAGCTGCGTTTCCATAGGCCCCCCACGCTGGTGCAGGAGCTGTACTGTCTGGAGGGTTAGCTCAGCATTCCTGGAGCCTCCCTGATCGTTCCGCCTCTTACCCGCCCCCTCACTCTCCACATTCTCAGGGCTCAGCTCCACGTGTTGCTGAGGCCTTCGCCTAGTGTCCTGCAGTCCACGCAGAGAGGGGTGAAACGGCCTCCTTCCAAACTCAGGCTCCCAGCAGGTTTCCCAGTGGCCAAGGGGTCACAGTGGGGAGCCTTTGGGGGGAGGACCCTGACCTTCACCTGGCTCACAGGAGGCCCCCAGGGCCCTTGTAAAAGAGTGTTGGTGCCCAGTGCTGTCCCTGGGGGGGGGGTGTCCCCAGTTGGTGAGGTCGTGCCCGCTGACTCTGCGTCTGTCCCCCGCAGCGGAGACCCCACCGCTGGCCGGCCATGAAGTTCCGCAACCACCCCAACCACTCCACCTACACAGAGGTCGAGCCCTCGGGCCACGAGAAGGAGAGCTTCGTGGAGGCCGAGCAGTGCTAAGGGCATCGGCTCTCTCCTTGGAAGAGTAGGAACGAAGACCCAGGCACCCCAAAAAAGATGAGTCAAGGCAACGCAGAGAAGTGACTTTCCCTGGCCTCCTCCGAACATACCCTGGCTGGGAAGATGAGACAGTGGTTTGTGGTGCCAGGGCACCGCAGATTTGAAGCAATGGGCAGAAAAGCAACCCCACTGAGTTGGTAAGGAACAATAACCTGATTTCATCCTGTTTTGATGCAAGGGGTCTCCCTTTCTGGGTCTCTCAGTGGTCTACTCTGTAGCTGCCCAGAAGCCCCTCCCACCTGGAGATGGCCAGATGCCCTGCTCCTGGTCACCTAACAACCCTGCATACGACACAAGAGAACTAAACTCTAGATTGGGGCACCGTGTGCCAGGGTCCATAGACTCAAGAGCTGGTCCTCGTGGCTATGGATTCATTTGTGTGTTCAGCCCCAGCTTCTGTGGCTCCAGGAGTCTGAAGAAGGAGTTCTTCCCAACTGTTACACACAGGTCTGACTCCCCCAGCCCTCCATCAAGGCGCTGAATGGCCTGTTGTCATCAGGGGAAAGCCAAATGAGAGGAGAGAAAAGAACTTGTGGGGAAATGGCATTTTTAGGCTTCGCTCCTCCACTTGCCCTATCTGCTGAGAACGGGTACTTCTGCATTGAACGTGTGTGCCGCCCGCGTCTTGGCCGTCACGCAGCGGTGGCCCAGCCTCGGCCTGGCGAGCCGTGCTGTGCGCGGCCACGTCTGCAGCAGCTCTTTATTCCCTTGGCACGTTTGGTGTCCGTTACATTCACTGGCCTGTTCTGGCGGTGCCACTAAGTCCCTCCAAAGGCAGGGCTTGCCTGATGAACATTTTTCCTCCTCTGAGCTGGAATTTTATAGCCATTAAAGATGAACAGGGTGACGAGAGGGCTTCTTGAGACTACCCAGCAGGGAACTTCACTTGGATTCTGTTGAGAAGCAAAGCCACCAGAACGGTTGGGACAGAGGAAGCTGGCGCTGGAAGGAGGGACTTTGTATGGAAAACCTTGACCTGGACAGTTGCTGCCATCTCCCCAACTCTGCTGGGTGTTTCTGGGGCAGAGAGTTTAGGCTCCCAAACTTAACATAGTTTTAACGGAGTTCTGTCCAGCGATGAGTTGGGGCTCCTTCTGAAGTGCATTTAAAATTAAAATCTATAGCTTGCCCTCATTCAAAGAAAAAAATAGCAGCAGCAAATAAATGTTAAAATCACAGTCTCTACTTAGTCACGTCCTTTTATGCATGTCACTGGGACGCTGCAAAAGAAAGAAGTTAAAGTCCAAGGCCTCGGGAGGCGGGGGTGGGGGGGTCCACAAATAACCAGACGCATCCAAACACCTGACTGATGGTTTTCCAGTCGCTTCTTGGTTTATCCTGAGGACGCTAACGACAATCCGAGGGAAGCACAGACCTTGGCAGTATGTATGTTTGCTTCATAAACCAGACAAGGAGGAGATGGGGAGGGTCTGAATTTGAGAAAGAAAAAAGACAATGCAGCAAAGAGAATAGAGTCTTTTTCAAGCTTCTGATGGACAGAGAGGTCTGTAACAGCTCTCGTAATGGGAGAAGCACAGCTTGGTGCTGAAATGATCTGGGCTCCCCGCACTCCTGGCCGGCAAAAGGGTGATTTTTGCTCTTGCCCGACCAGTAAAGCATCTATGACCTTTATGTGTTTAAAATGGCCAGTGGGGCCATTTGTTTTGTGGCCAGTGCACAGCCCCATTTGTCCCATTCCCAAACTCCAGCATGCTTCCTCCCAGTGGGAGCTCTGCCAACCGCTCTGGATTCCTGAAGGGAAAGAACACCGAAAGTGAAGCAAGGGGCAGGAATGCGGTGAAGCCTCTGCTGTAACCGCTGCAGCTGGAGAGAGACAGCACTAGGTGCCTCTGGCCCCAGTCAGGGCGCCTGGCTGGCCCCTGGGATGGCAGTGGTGAGGGCAGTGGGGCTGTGTGGCAGCAGGTAGCCTGCTTGGTTTACAGCAAAAAGAACTAAATATGTGTCCCTAAGAGAGACCTCTGGACACTCAGAGCCTCTGGATTTCTTGAGCCAAAACACGCAGCCCAGTCCCCAAGGAACAGAGCCGGCATCCCAGAGTGAATGCTGGTTCCCAGCTATCCTTAGGATCTCTCGTGAGATAAGCGTTTCTTAGATAGACCCAAGAGTTTTATTCCAAGGTTTAGAGCAGGTTAGATGGGTAGCTGTAGAGAGGGACCCACTCAGAGAGTGAGTGACCAGAAGGGGACACAGGGGTCTCATGGTCAACCCTCCAGCTTTGGCTGACAATCCGGGAAGACAAAGTAGAACTTCATACACTGCGCGCCATCAACCACAGGGAGCGCGCAGACGCCCAGGCCCCTCCGCCCCCCGGGCGTGCACCATCTCCGAGGAAAGCAGGCCGGCGGCAGGTGCCTTCCCCACACGGTGTCTTTGGGCATGTGATGCTACTGTGATCCTACTTGGGGGATGGGAAGGGTCCGTGAAAGTTCACCACTGTGACAGGAAGCTTCAACCCTGTGAAACAGGGCTCTGGGAGCTGTCTGTGTTGTACCCAGAAATCAGAACCTCTCAGGGAGGCTCTGCTTTACACCAGAACTCTTAAGAGAGCAACAAGAAAATGGGACTAAGAAGAGGAATGCAGAGGCCCAGCGTGAGAGGGGACCCTGGATCAGCCTATAAGTACAACCCCATGCTCCTTTAGTCAGTGGCCCCTAACTTATGGACTTATCCAGTAAGGTCCCAGGGTTTCTGACTGTAGAACTTGAGTACATATAAAGCCAGCCATCAACCCCAGCATCCAGGAATGCTCCAGGTAGAGCAGACAGGGCTTCCCAGCTTGACTGACTGCCCGTCTCCCTCCCACCATAGGGAGGGTGAAGCCCGATATATCACCCACTCACCCCAGCAGGCCCCTGACTCAGAGGTCACTTCTTCAGGTCTCAGGCTGGGGCCTGAGGTTGAAAATGTCCTTTTGTCACAATCAGAGCTTCCTGATGGGAAATAATTTTTTAAATGTGTGTGTTTTGCCAGAGCTCTCCTGTGTAATGTATGCTGTGTGTATACATATTCAGGCATATATATACATAAGTATATGTGTGCATACACATGGACACACACATGTGCATTTTATTGCTAAAAACATTGGCTGAAGCTGTAGCTGTGCTCAGCCTGTAGCTTGGTTTGTTAAACGAAGACAGCGGCGAAAGCTGCCAGCCAAGCACACTATTTGAAAAGCAGAGCGTTCATCACCTGAGCTGGTCACTCATTTGGTTGTGGGAAGGGCGAGGGCTGTCTTCTCTGGGTCCTGGAACAGATAACGGACTTTCAAGGAGCACGGATCACGGGCTGCACCCAGACTCCCTGGCCTTGAGAACTAACACCAGGGAGAGTCACAGATAAAATGCAGCCAACCTCTCTCCCTCTTTCCACTCCCCCCTCACCCCAAGAAAAACCCACCTGAACCTACTGCACAATTAGAGGGATCTGGGGATTGAGGGCACTCGAGCTGTCCCAAATGCACTGATTCACATATTTAGTGTAAATTCTCTGCATGGACTCTCAGTGTTAATAATAAAAGGCAACATTCTTTTACGACTTCTGCTGTGTGCTAAATAAAGGGTGAAGGATTTTGAGTGACATTCTGCAAATCACCACACATACCATAGGCCTGATGACTGACATCTTCTCTAAGGACCTTCCCTGAGGAACAGGGGCAGAGCCTCCAGCAAGCCGCCCATCAGGGGTGCTCTTCCGGACCTCGGTCCCGGCTCCAGGAGACACAGTGTGGAAAAAGGCTCTAGCTGCTTACTTACTTGGGATTTGCAAATCCCTGGAAGTAAACCTCATGGGTTTCTAATCTACTATTTAGAGACAAAAAATAAATCTGCCTAAGTTGATGCTGCCACATTTCTGGATGCTTTGTATTAGAACCACTTTAGCAGCCTCATTGTGTTTTTATTACTTTGCGTTTTTTGCTCACAAAACGTGGTTAAGCAAACCAAAACAGAGAGGAAAAATTTGAACTCCTCACAGCCAAAATCAGCTATGCCAAATTTCAGGCTCCAAACAAGCCAATTTATAAATAAACATGCTGTGTTTGCCAAATAAGGAGGAATGTGTTGGAGAAGGCAATGTGGAGTGGTGGAGAAAGTGCCGAGCTCTGCGGGGCGAGAGAAGGCTGGAGCTGTAGCCCCAGCCCTGTCCCTGAGAAGCCGTGTGATGGGGGCCAAGTCATCTAACTTCTCTGAGCCTGTTTCTGCCTCTGTGACATAAGGGGGAGGGGGGACCAATTGATCTAAGGTGGGAAAATGCTCCTCTCCTTAGCAAACACCCTCGCCTATGGTGATGTTTTTTTTCCCAGTTCACACAGCAGCTCAGACCAAAGCATCCCGTCCTTTCCACTATCCTGTTAGAGTGACCAACTTGTTCTAGTCTCCCTGGGACTTCTGTGGTTCTAACACTGAGAGTCCTGTGTCCCAGGAAAGCCCTCAATTGAGGGCACCCTGGGACAATTGTGTTTTTGGTTTTTTGTTTTTGTTTTTTTTTTTTTTTTTGAGGAAGATTAGCCCTGAGCTAACATCTGCTGCAAATCCTCCTCTTTTTGCTGAGGAAGACTGGCCCTCAGCTCACATCCATGCCCATCTTCCTCTACTTTATATGTGGGATGCCTACCACAGCATGGCTTGCCAAGCGGTGCCATGTCCGCACCCAGGATCCAAACCGGCGAACCCCGGGCTGCTGAAGCGGAACGTGCGCACTTAACTGCTGCGCCACCGGGCTGGCCCCATCCTGGGACAATTGTTAATCTATCCTTGGAGTCTATTCTGACTCCATTGGCTGAAGAGATGTTCATAATCTCAGGCATTTGTAGAGCATTTTAGAGTTGGACCTAGCTATTCAAAGTGTGGTCCTCACAGGCAGCGTCAGCATCCCCTGGGGGTCAGTTGGAAATGCGGAACTCAGGTCCACCCACCCCAGACCTACTGAGTCACAATCTGCATGTGAGCAGCTCCCCGGGTGACTCAGGTGAAACGCATGACAGTTTAGGAAGCTGTCCTAGGAAACAGTTTTACCTACATGATTGCAGCCTGTTGGGGCGGCTTTATTCCCCCCCATTTCCCAGTGGAGGAAACTGAGGCTCAGGCAGGTGGCTTACTTGTTTATTTATCCATTTGATCCATACTCATTAAGCACCTACTGTGTGTCAGGCACCATTATGTGACTTGCCCAAGGTCACACAGCTAGTAAGTAGCCGAGACAATCCCCAAACCCATACCTCAGGTGGCGCCAGAACCACAGTTTAATGTGGAAGCTGACTGCAGCTCAAACAGGCCTCCCAGGGCTGTAGAGAGCCTCAGAAAGATGCATAGAAATAACTTCAGATACCCATTCTTGGCTCCCGAAACTGTGAGCCTATCAGCTATTTATTTACACAGCCCCAAGAGCTTGCAAATGTCCTCATTGTTACCGCCTCCCTCTCATCCCCCTCCCATACTCCAGCGACCGACCGGCCCACAGGAAGATTCAGAAACACTCGCCATAAAGTTTCACACAACACCAAGGCCATACCTCTGTGCTATTTATCTTCTTGAATGGAGGGCAACTGGTTACTTCATTTGCCACAATGGGGCTGGAAGGAAGAGAGATGGGAGGAGAAGAGAGGATCCTTACTTGAACTGCTAAAACCAAAGAGAAATGCTTTGGGGGACGATTTTTCCAAAGTTCGTGAAATGTTTTTACATTTGGTCCCTAGAGATAGCTAAATCATGCGCATGGTTTTCCACAGAGCTAAAAGCACTGAAAAAAAAAATCTGAATATGGGCCAGTAAAATGTCATCATGCATTCCCATCTTGGGTTAGAACCTTCCCGTCCAGCTCCAGTCTTCCTTCTTCAAAGGTTTTTATTCAGAAATTGACTGTCACCACCACGGGATCAGATGGAGTGTCCAAAAGGAAGAACATAAGACTCACTGTGTCCAGCTGAGAAATGTCTGAAAATCCTCAAAAAATAACAGATGTAGTTTCTCCTCCGTTGATCTGCCCTCCGGTCCCCTCAGTTTAGATCCCATTTTGAATTCACAGACACGCTGCTCTCAAAAGACTCGGATGCGGTGGGTCAAGTGTCTAACAGCAATCGTTTCGCCTTGACCCCCCTCTCCCAAGGAGCAGTAAGTAATTCCAGGAGCCGCTTCTCAAGGCCAAAAGGGCAGCCTGCTCCAGGGCCACCCCCTGCCCTCCCCAGAGCCACCGACAGCCCTTCTGTTCCTTGGGGCTCTTCTCTCCCAAGCCCTCTGTGCCCGCTCCTCTTCTGCCTCCAGAGACAAGCATTCACCCCTCTTTCACCGCAGAGGAGGAACCAAGACTAACAAAACTGGGCATGAACAAAGCTTATTTACCAAAGTCCTGGTCTATTTACTTTTGTCCTCTGAGATGACAACGATGGTGGTGTGGTGGTGGTGGCTCACATTTACTAAGTGCTGATCATGTTCCAGGCACTGTTTTGGGAGATTTCTTTGTATCATCGCCTAAGGGGCAGGTGCTGTTGTCATCTCTACCTTTGGAGGAGGCCACTGAGGCACAGAGTGCGAGGGAATTTGCTCAAGGTCACCAGCTAGGTCACTCAGGCAAGGTAACTAGAACTCAGCAGAAGTCAGCTTCGGTTCCTGAGGCCAGGCCTTGTCCACTCTCCTACCCTCGACGCCTTGACCCACCCTCTAGCAAAGGCCCTGTGGACCCTTTCCTCCATGGAAGCCTCATTTCCCAGCCAGGAAGTGGAATTGGGTGGGAGGAGGCATCATGGCCTCAGTTTCGAGGGGAAGTTTTAAATCTCTGAGGCCCCACAGATGGGGTGACCCCCAGTTCACTAGATGTTAACTCGCTAGAAATGAACCCTCTTGGGGTTCTCCTCTCATCCTTTGGGCCACACGTCTTGGAGACTGTTACCTGATGTTTTCCAGTCTGCAACAGCCTAGTCTACGAGAACGGCTCTCTTGTCCAATCCCCCAATCCCTTAATTTTACAGAGGGAAAACCGAGGCCCAGGAAGGCCAAGAATGACTTGCCCAAGACCACACAGGCAGCAGGAGAGCCCAGGCTGCTGGTTCTCAGAGTTAGTGTGTGCGGTGGGCAAGTGTGTGAGCTCTGAGGTAAATGCTGGGGATGCCACACACCATCTCTGTGACCTTGCACAAATTACTCAATGTCCCTGCTCACTTTCAACATCAGTTAAATGGAAGTGATGAAAACAACAGCGCCTGCCTCACAGGCTTTAGGAGGATTAAACATTCCAGAGTTGGAGCCAAGCACGGCACTCAGGAAGTGCTCGAGAGTCTTGGCTCCTTTTTCCCTTGTTAATTACTAAATGCAACATCACCTATCATCCAGGGGGTTAATGGATTTTCTGGCGCTTTCTGCTGCCTTTATGTTTGGGCATCATTTCCACCAGAAGGAGGAGCTCTTCTGGGTGACCTGCTCAGCAGGCAGTTATCAAGCATCTGCCTCTCAGAAAGCCTCCCACTTACCCCAGGATGGGGACAGACACCCACCACCATCCCTACGATGGGGCGGCTCTCATCACTCTGAAGGAAGCGGGCATTGAGATGTCTCACTACTCTTCGTTCTTAGTTTTTCACGTTTATCTTCAAAACACTAACTCACTTTGGATGGTGAAATGATGTAATCTACACAGAAATTAAATTATAATGATGTACACCTGAAATTTATATAATGTTATAAACCAATGTACCTCAATAAAAATAAATTTAAAAAAGAGAAAAAAACTAACTCATTTTCTTGTTCTTTAGGGGAAAAAAGGAATATGATAAAGGGATGACACGGAAGTCAGCCTGTAGAAATCAAACCCTGGATCCTTCCCTCAGGATTAATTTTGAAGGAGGGTCTCAGTACCCGAGGCTAATTGTTTTGTAAATAGACCAAATGAGGCACTGGGTTTACTTTTCTAGTTCCTTTCAAACCTAAGTTAGATTAATTGTTGCAACTCCTTTCTAAAGACAGATTAAACTAATAAAGCACCTACAATGAGGTCCTGCACGGAAGAGGCACTTAGCATGTTTGTAGAAAGGAGGACCGTAGAACAAGAGGCATACCTCTTAACCCACACAGAAACTCCTCTTTTCCTCACCTGAGAAATCTCTCTCGTGGAGATCTCGATGGAAAGAAACAGATGAAAGCCTTCATGTTCTTTCAAAGGTACATAAGGCCAAGACAAGTGCCGATCTGGCTCTATCGCGGGCTTGAGCCTTCAGAGTGATACCAGCCCTGATATCAGTTCCCCTACATTAAACCCAGCATATGTGGGATTAAAACCAAAGCTCTCATCCCCTTTCACTGCTTATTCCTTGGCTTACTGGCACCAGAATCCACTATCCACTGCGGACAACCAAGAACACCCACCTGCAGATTCCCTTATCTCACCATCCTCCTTCCTGCAAACAGCCTCACAGGGCCAAACACAGGCTGGCGGGAAAGGACCAACCAGCCAGGCCACAGTCTCCTCCTCCCTACAAGCAGCTGCATTCCTTACAACCTTTAAAAGCCCTTGCCTCCCATCCTTTGGGGAGATGAGACAGTCGACTTTAAGGGCTCACTCTCATCTCCCGGCTGACGTCACCCAAAAAAAAAACCCTTTCCTTGCCATAAGCCTGGTGTTCCAGTTTTTATTTGGCCCCTCTTGTGTGATGAGTAAAGAACCTATGTTCGTAGCAGGTAACGCAATGGGCCTGAAGGTAGGACAGACCTCCCCGCCTGCTGGGAGGGAACCTCTAATCCCCAGGTCCACAGAATAACCAGAAAACCCAAATTCAGAATCCTCATCTCTCCTCTTGCCTGCTTCCTCTCTTCATGAGAGGAGAAGGTTGGTGTCGCGGCAGCCCCCAGAAGGGAGACTGCAGATCCCCAGGCATGGGAACACTTCTGCCTCACACAAGACCCAGGGCTGGGTCCACTGATTTCCGGTTATTTGGCAAAAAAGTGCAAATTAACTCTCAGTCCTCAGCACCCAAATATATGACTCATAGGCAGCCCGCTAGAAAGGACACAAAATGAGGAAATGCAGAGCAAAGTGCCAGAGGCTCTGTGAGCATTTCTGGAACGAATTCCTTCCTGGCCCGGTCTCCATGATCCAAATGCTCAGTTTCTGGGGAAAATCACTTTCTGCAACACAAACACCCTAGGAGAGTGGGAGGCAGGGGATGGTGGCCCTGGGCACATTAGGATCAAGCCCCCAGAGGCCACAAAGGAATCTCTCCTTTCCTTTGTTTATGCAGTTTTACCAAAAAGGCCCTTTGAGTTAGTAATTCTGCCTTTGAGACCTCAGAGAAGCAGAAGAGCTCCCTCTGGGCCTTCTCTAAGGTTTCTCCTGGTTCTTCTCCTTGGATCTGATGGTTAAAGAAATAGCCACACAGTGATTTCTGTTACTTCCATCTGAGTTCCTTCTTTTCAGGCAACTGAGCAGATTTGACAACTAGCAATTACAAGAACCTAAATGCGTGCAGGGCTCTCGCGCCACATATATTTCCTCCACCTTGTAAAACAAAGCTCCTCATCAGTTTGGCACATATGGGGGTCCCTCTCCCGCCTCCACTCTCACTCATGATAAAAGGATCCCTTGTTTCGGGCTCTGCAGCTTTCAAAACACTTTCACATGTTCAAGTCTCTAAGGCAAGGCAAGCAGAGCTCTTGCCATTGGCGCCATCAGAACACCCCGCTGCTGATGCTCCCCCAGCCCACGCCCAAGCACGATGCTAAATTCAGTATAGGTATAGCCATACTTCATACTGATCGATCTTAGTTTTCAAAACGCTTTCTGAATACAGTATCTCATCTGAGCATCATAGTTCTCCTTCAGGGTTGGCAGGGTGGAAACTAGTATCCCATTTTAAGGATAAAGGAAACGGAAGCTCAGAGCACTGAATGATTTTCCCCAGCACTACTGTCTCTGACCAGAAGATCAATCAGAATTTCAACTCCACCCATCACTAGTAATATAATGACAGCTAACATTTATGGAGTGTCTTTCATGTTTCAAGCAGCGCTAAGCATCTCATAGGCATTTCAGCCAGAAGGTAGAAAGGAAGCCAGTGACTTTCTCTCACCGCTGGATTCCCAAGGATGTCAATCCAAATGCACTTCTTGGGCACCTACCCTGGGCCCAGCAAAGTGAGGGCTTTGGAAATACAAAAACTAAGAGCTGGTCCCATTTACAGTACTTACGGTAGAGTCAGTGAGACAAGAGGAGATTGTGCAAAACAGAGAACAATGCAACCTAATCCATATTTATGGCCTAAATTGTAAGCAGGCCAAACTCTCAGAGTTATGGTAGCTCAAAGGAGAACTAAATGGAAGATTTACAGCTTCACTGTTCAGTATGGTCGCTAGTGGCTACAAGTGACTATTGAGCACTTAAAATGTAGCTGGTCCCAACTGAGATGTGCTATAACACACACTTTAAATTGTAAAAACTTACTACCAAAAAAATGATTGTGAACATATCTCATGAATAATTTTTATATTGATTACATGTTGAAATCATAATGTTTTGTATATGTTGGATTAAATAAATTAAAATTAATTTCACTTTTTAATATGGCTACTAGAAAATTTTAAATTACGTATGAGACTCACATATTTCTATTGGACAGTGCTGATTCAAATAATGATCAGTCATCGACATGTTTTAGATGCCTAACTAAACACTAAGCACTCTATGTGCATTCCCTTATTTAATCTTTGCATTATCTCCACAATTTCATTATTATTACATTTTACAGATGAGGAGGCCATGGTTTAAAGGAGTTAAGTATATAGCTATTAAAAAGGATAAGTTAGAGGGTGGCGCAGCAGTTAAGTGTGCACGTTCCGCTTTGGCAGCCTGGGGCTCGCCAGTTCGGATCCTGGGTGCGGACATGGCACCACTTGGCAAGCCATGCTGTGGAGGTCTCCCACATATAAATTAGAGGAAGATGGGCATGGATGTTAGCTCAGGGCCAGCCTTCCTCAGCAAAAAGAGGAGGATTGGCAGCAGATGTTAGCTCAGGGCTGATCTTCCTCAAAAAAGAAAAAAAACCTATGTATTGCAATGGAAAGTGTCCACAATAAGTTGTTTTTTTTAACAATGATCATCCACTATCATAAAAATAAAACATACCTATATAATTTGCGTGTGTGTGTGTATGTGAGGAAGATTTGCCCTGAGCTAACATCCATTGCCAATCCTCTTCTTTTCTTTTTTTTTGGCTTGAGGAAGATTAGCCCTGAGCTAACACCTGTGCCAGTCTTCCTCTACTCTGTATGTGGGATGCCTCCACAGCATGGCTGATGAGCGGAGTAGGTCAGCACCCAGGATCCAAACCCATGAACCTGGGCTGCCGAACTGGAGCACACAGAACTTTAACCACTTGGCCACAGGGCTGACCCCCTATATAATTTATTTTAAATAAGGACATTAAGTGACTTGCCCATGGCCATCCAACTAGCCAACTGCATGGGCAGGACTTGAACCTCTGACAACTCCAAGTTCATGCTCTTATCCCCATGAGAACCCACAGAGATAAAAAGGCTTTGGAGGGCCTAGGAGCTGAACTCCCACACACGTCAGGTCTTCTCTCTGCAGTATTGCTAGAAGACAGCCAGTTAGCTTCAGCTTGAATACCTACAGTAATTGGGAGTTCATTATCTTTCTAGGCACTATGCCCATTGTTGGCTACCTGTTGTTAGAATTTTCCTCCATTAAATGAGGAGAAATCTGTCCATCCTAAGTTCTGTCCTTGAGTTTGGGACCCTCACAGAGGAGGTGACCCACTTGAGCTAGGCTGAAAGTATGGGCTGGCTTGTACTGGTCTCTAAGGAGAGACCTCAAGTGCAGTTCCAGCAGGCTCCTCACTGCTTCATGGGGAAGGAGCCCCAATCCGCCCTACAGCCCACTCCTCCTACTTCCCCTGCCCAGTACTTCCTGTGGAGTGACCCACGTAAATCTTGCTTGCTTGGTGTGCACTGCCTCCCTGATGTGGTTGTGGGACCACAGCTGCAGCAAACGCCTGAATTTCCATTCATGGGAAGGCCTCCCACTGCTGAAGGGATAATTATTTGCCTGCTGCACTGACAGGTTCCCATCTGGTGAAGGCTGAACACTGTGTCTTTAGAAAAGACCCCAGAAAAGGCAAGCTCCTGGCCCGGCTTTGACAGATTCCCTCAGCTACTCTAAGGGGAAGAAAGAAATTGCTGGGGTAGTGTTTGGGGGTGGGGCGGAGAGACAGAGAAGAGAAGAGGGAGAATCTGGGATGCTAATGAATTCCTTGTGATCTCACTCTCCTCATTCCAGCACATGCTCCTCTGCAAAAATTGACGGGGCTGCCTTGCCAGCCGGAGCCTGAAAATGTGGCCAGGTAGACAGAATCCCAAGTCCTAGAGCGGCCTGTGAGATGCTGGCTGCCTGCTAACAGATGAAGGTCCAGGGCAGAAAACAAGAGAAGGCATCGACAAATGGGGTCCCCACCCCCACCCCATCCCTGACATACTACTTCCGGCGTCTGCTTTCCTGGTCTGCCCCTCTCGCAGTGATAACAGAGCGGTGGATCCAGGAACATTTACAGCCAAGAGAAGTGGCACCAGCAAACCCTGCCACTGCCTCTCCCCTCCTCTCACTGCCACTTTCAACATCAAAAAATAATCAAAGAAATGCCCTTTAGGAGCTTTAATAAAGAGTCTGAAGTCTATAATTGGATCCCCAGTTCCATTTCATCTACTGAACCTGTGGGAGGCCCTGAGTGGTCAGGCCTGCAGGCCAGCCATCTGCCAGCAATCACGATTGCAGGTTGTTCCTAAGAGTTGGTGCGACTAGCACAGCTAGGCTTGAGTAAACCTACAGAGGCATTACTGATTCAGCCAGTTCCTGGCTTTGCCCTCAGTGCTTTGTACTCTCGCAACAAATTTGTGAGCCAGGAGTTATTATTATTAACATTTTAGAAATGCAGAAATGGGATTCAAAAGAATTAAACGACAAGATTACCCAGCCAAAAGAAAAAGGCAGAGAGGGGATTTGAACCCAGGTTTATCCTGCTCTAAAATCTGTACTTTAAAAAACAAAACAAAAACCCAAAATTACTATTATGGAAAATTTCTAACGTCACCAAAGCACCACAAACTAGTAGCATGAACTACCATATACCCATCACCAAGTTATAGTAACCATCACCACGAGGCTGCTCCTGTTGCAGCTCTACGCCCATCCATTCTCCTTTATCGGGTTATTTTGAAGCAAACATTAGATATCATGTCATTTCATCCATAAATCGTTCAGCATGTATCTCTAAAAAAGAAGGATCCTCAAAATCTGTGCTCTTGATTTCCTCAAAATAATGACCCTGGATGAGAGATTACCAAGAAACCGCCCAGAAAAGTTGCAAGATTTATATCACCCCCAGAGGGGAATGAAGCATTCCCTGGCTGCCTGTGGCATTTCGGCATAATGTGGGGAGGGTACAGTCATTATCTGCTAAGTCCAGGAATGCCCGCTGGCAACCCAACCTCATGTGGACCTGCCCACCTGGCCACATGGACAACCCATTCTTAGCTGTTACCCCAGGTGACATTTACCTAAAGAAAATGTTGCCTAAGCAGTCTTTTCCAGCTATATTATCTCAGAACTTGTTAGCCTGTGGGCTGTCCTATGTGCACAGACAAACGCCAACATTTACTCAACACATATACTATGTGTCAGATGCTGAGTGAGGTGTTTCCATGTGTATCAGGAACCTAACGCTTGATTTTTTAAAATTTTAATTTGATTTTTGTTATTCAAATTTCCAATTGGTTCAGAATTCCATCTTGCACTTGAATATTATGGAAGGGACTACATGTAACCCCTTCAGGGGCTGAATTCATCAATCAGCAATGTTTCTTGAGAATGTGTGTGAGTGTGTGAGCATATGCACATGTGTAAGCTATCCTGCAAGTCATCCTGGAGGGTACCAAGAATAGAATATATTTCTTGCCTTGTACTGCAGAGGAAGAAATTTCACTGTATTCAAGTCTGCAAATACTTAGTAATCTCCTTCTTCCACATCGCAATGCCTGTCCTAAGGAACTTGGAAGTCTAGTAGGATGGATAAGACAAAGTACACAAACAAGTAGATCTACAAGGCAGAACATACCAACTGCCACAGCAGATGTAAAAATAACACGTCATGGGAGTTGAAAGGCAGTAGCAATAATGCGTGACTGGGGGAAATCAGCAAAGTGTTGATGGAGGAGGTGGCATGTGAGACACAGACTGTTTCCCAGGGATCACGGTTCACTCTACACGCCATGAACAACAGACTGTAGAGGCCACTTACTGGGTTCTATGCTCCAGTTTCTCCTTACCACAACACGGGTGACGGTCCTTACCGAGCATAGCCGGCTTTGGTCCCATCTGTGTTCTTCTTTGATGAGTCCAAGGGGTCCCCCACTGTTCTGGGCTGTCTGCCCCTTACTGTGAAACTCTTGTTGCTGGTAGTGATGGTTCTCGAGGTTTGCTTGTTAACCCCAGGAAGCTGGGTGATGCTGCAGCTCTCTGCGTCTCCAGCAGGTGGGTTTGTTCATCAAATCATTGGTTTATGGCACGCCATGAGATGACAAGGGGGTTTGAAGCACTCTTGGAAGAAGAGTTTTACCTTCTTGGGGCAGGGCTGAAAATAGACTCATGGTTAGGGTTTTTACAGGCAGAGGTGATGGGGGAGGGACCTGAAGAAGAAAGGCACAGAGGCAGGAACAGAGAGTGTTCAGAGAGTGCCAACTGGAGGATGGGCTGTGGTGGAAGGCAAGACAGGGAGAACCAGGGAGGTGCATCTGGAGAAGCAGGCTGGGGCATTTTACAAAAATGCTTAAAACGTGCTGAGGACTTACACAGGCAATGGAGAGCTAATGAAGAGATCTGGCAGAACTGTCACATACCTTAGGAATGTTAATCTGGCACAGCAAGTAAGATGGACTGGAAGGGAGGGGAAAAATGGAAGCCAGGAGACCAGCTAGAAGGTTCAGGGTGTACAATCTGTACTCATCTGCTTACTTATCCACAGCCCCCGCTGGAAAGTGGGCCCATGAAATAAGCCTTCTACTGGCTCTAAACATCTTGGGAAATAGGCCTGCACTGCATTGTTTGTTAACCAGTGCCTGACACACAGTAGGTGCTCAATAAATATTTGTGCCTGGCACATAGGAAGTATTCAATAAATATTTGTTGAAAGAAAGGAAAAGAGAAGGACAGAAGAATGGAGGGAAGGAGGTAGGGGGGAGCCAAACCGTAATAGGCTGTGGAGATGGTTTAGAGGAGAGGTAATGCATGCCTTTCTGCGGTGGTCAACCTGGTAGAAATGGAAGGTGGGGGAGCCACAGACATTTCAATAAGACCATCTATAGGATTTAGCAAGTGACTGGATGTGGGAGGAAAGCAAGAGTGAGGAATCCAGGATGACTGGGAGAACGACGGGGCCATTCATAGAAATAAGACAAACAGGGGGAGGAGCAGGTTGGTGGGGAAAAGCAGCAGAAATTATTTTTATCGTGGACATTTTGAGTTTCCGGTCCCAGCCGGGCCACCACAGGTGGCTGTCCAGTACCCGTGGAGCTACAGCTCAGGAAGGAGCTTGGTGCTACAAGTACAGACTGGGAGGCATCTGCAGAGAGGTCCTAGTGGGTCGTGGGAGTGGGTGAGATCACCAAACAGAGAAGAGAGAAAACAAGAGGCCCGAGGGCAGAGCCCTGAGGAATGCCAACACTTTACTGGAATGCAACAAGCAACTGCTGGAGAGAAAAGGACAACTGGGAAAGTGCAGCATCAGGGTGGCCAAGGAGGAGGGTTCAAGCAGGGGGAGGTGATCAGCAGGGCAGATGCTTCAGAGGTCCACTGGGACAAAGCCTGGAAAAGAGCCCACTGGATTTGGCAACAGGAGGTCACAAGAGCCCTCAGAGGGTGCAAGGACTGTGATGCACAGAGAGTGGGATCCAGATTGTGCTGGGTAAGAAAGGAGTGGGTGGTGAGAACCAGGAGGCAGCCAGCTGAAACACGCTTTGAAGGGTTTTGGCAGCCATGGAGAGAAGAAGGAAGGGCCACTGCTTGAGGCGGAGGCAGGGCCGGAGGAAGAGGTGTTTTTAGAATGGGGGAGATGAGAACCCATTTGTAGGCGGAAGAGAAAGAAGCAGTGAGGCAGAAAAGGAAGGAGACAGAGGGCATGGGGGAGCAGAGCAAGGCCCCAGAGAAGAGGGGAAAATCAAGAAGGCACTTTTTTTAAAAAGGCTACAAATCAAAGGAACTCATAAGTGGTGACAATAATAAGTCCTTACATTTGAAAAGCAGTGAAATGCAATCTACGAGGCATTTTTATATGCTTTATCTCATTTAATCCTTGTGATGGCATAGTATTATCATGTCTACTAAAACACAGGAGGTTAAATGACTCACCCAAGATCACATATCTAATAAATAGAAGAATTTGGGATCAAAAGTCAATCAAGAGGGGCTGCCTGAGCAGCATGGTGGTTGTTTGTGCGCTCCACTTCGGCAGCCCAGGGTTTGCAGGTTCGGATCCCGGGTGCGGA
Source organism: Equus asinus (assembly GCF_041296235.1). Lineage (NCBI taxonomy): Eukaryota > Metazoa > Chordata > Mammalia > Perissodactyla > Equidae > Equus > Equus asinus. The sequence goes on along the minus strand of NC_091802.1, from coordinate 39,059,433 downwards.
CATATACACTGCTCATCGAGCCATGCTGTGGCAGCGTCCCACAAACGAAATAGAGGAAGATGGGCACAGATGTTAGCTCAGGGCCAATCTCCCTCACCCAAAAAAAAGTCAATCACCAGAGCCTCACTGATTAAATAAATGCCTGCAGCCCGCACTGGGTTAGGTGCCAGAGATCCCGAGAGAACAGGAAATCCTCCTGCCCTTGAGGAGCTCACAACCCAGTAGGTTGAGCTCCATGCTACTGACACATATGCTCCAAGCCATAAATGAGCTCAGCAGAGGGCGCTGATTCAGGCCGGGAAGGGAGAGGAGCAGGATCCAAGCGAGGCTTTCGAGAGGAGGTGACGTTGATCTCAGTCTGGAAGGATAAACAGGAATGAGCTGGCTAAGAAGTGGGCAACCAGACGAAAGGCGTTCCCAGCAAAGGAGGCTGGTGTGCAAGAACCTGGGGCCTTTGGGAACTGTGAGCCACTCACAGAGGGTAGGTGTGGCAAATTCAGGAGAGGTGTGTGCCAAGATCGGGGTGGGGGTGGGGGATGGCATGCTACCCTGAGGAATTCTAATTGTGTCCTTCAGGTGAGAGAGCCAGTGAAGGGTTTTAAGCAGGGAAAAGATGTCATCAGATTTGCATTCTAGGCAGTCACTCTGGAGAAGCCTTGGAGGCAGTGTGGAGGGTGGATTAGAGGGATGGATTAGAGCAGGACGTTACAGGAAGCGGGGAGACCAGTTAAGATGCAGATGTAGTGGCCCAGGCAAGAAGGAATGAGAGCCAGCCTGGACCAGGGCAGTGGCATTTACAGTGGAAAAGAGAATGAATATAGTTATAATATAATATAATATAACATAACATAATGTATATGAAGAAAGAACTGGCCAGCCTTAAAGGAAGAAGGAGATAAGGAAATAAGGAAACAGAAGGGTCTAGAATAATTCCCAGGTTCTGGCTTAAACAGAAGCAGAAAGAGAAGCAGACATTGGTGGAGGTGGGGAGTTGGGTAGAAAAATGAGTTCAGGACATATTGGGTTGAGAAGCCCAAGGGACATCGGGTGGAGGAACCCAGGAGGGAAAAGAGAAAATGGTCTCTCATGCAGCCTTGAGGAGCACTGGCATTTAAGGAGCAGGTGAAAGGGAAGAGACCTGAGAAGGAAGTCAAAGGAGAGGCCACAGAGGCAGGAGAGAAAAAAAGGAGAAAATGATTTCCCAGAAGATGCTGAGATGAAGTGGTCACCTGGGAAGATGCTACTGAGAGTCAGTAAAAAAGAGCACCACTGGGGCTGGCCCGGTGGCGTGGTGGTTGGGTTCGTGTGCTCCATTTAGGTGGTCCAGGGTTCTCAGGTTCAGCTCCTGGGTGTGGACTTATACACTGCTTGTTGGGCCGTGCTGTGGCGGCATCCCACATACAAAATGAAGGAAGATTGGCACAGATGTTAGCTCAGCAACAATCTTCCACACCAAAAAGAAAAAAAAGAGAGAGAGAGAGAGTACCATCTTTGTTTGCTTTCAAGAGGAGGGGAGATGTCTTCCTCCAGGCTGGTCAGGGGAGATTTTAGAAAATAGAAGGAAAGTGCAAAAAAGAAAGTTTCTTTCAAGCTGAGAAATGGAAGGAGAGAGGGTTGAGTCCATCTCCTCTCCTCTTTGCTGTGTTTTCTTGACTCTTGCTGCAATGATCTGTGCATTCAAAGAAAATAAAACATGCTATTTGATGAAATGTGGACAATCAGATGTTGAAAATGTGTCTATTATTTGCTTCAAAAGTAGACACGCTGAAAATGGAGACCATCCAATATGATCATGCTGTCCTTAAAAATGTTCCTTTGATAAACGGTAAAGTGTTCTGTTTACCAGAAATGTTAACGAGGAAAATAAACCACAGGGCTATTTAGTAGTATTTCAAGAGAAAACAGGAGGCAAAAATAATGCAAAACTGCGTGAACATTGCAGATCTCAGCTGCCCTTGAAATCTTTTTTTCTGCCGAACGTTATATAATTCTTCATCAGCCAAAGATATCTGTTTCACATGCTAAAATTCAGTAAGCACGTCATACTTAAAGGATGGGGTATTGAGAGGAAAGAATAACATAAGGAGATGGAAAAAGGTTTGGCACATAAAGGTAATGCACACAAAGGCCTGAGTATTTTCCAGAGAAACTTTAAGAATACTATTGAGGGGCCAGCCCTGTGGGCAATTGGTTAAGTTCGCGCACTCCGCTTCAGCACTCGGGGTTTGCCAATTTGGATCCTGCGTGCGGACCTACACACTGCTCATCAAGCCATGCTGTAGCAGCATCCCACATAGAAGAACTAGAATCACTTATAACTAGGATATACAACTATGTACTGGGGCTTTGGGGAGGAGAAAAAAAAAGAGGAAGACTGGCAACAGATCTTAGCTAAGGGCCAATCTTCCTCACCAAAAAAAGGTTTCTTTAAAAAAAAAAAAACACTCAGCTTTGGGGAAAAAAAGTATATTATTGAAAAATAAGTGATGCAGACTTCCATTTCAGATGGTATAACCAACTCTCCTGCTGAAAGCTAAAAATTCTGGATGAAATACTAAAAATATCTTCTTCTAAGTAGGTGAATGAAAGTAAGGAATATTCAGCCAAAACTAAGTGACAGTGGGAACGCAGAGAGACAAATGCAGCAATTGCCAAACCAGTTATCTCTCAGTTTTCAAGAACTTAAGGAGCTCCAGGGACAGGAGACAGAGCCCAGGGTCTGCCTATGGTGGAGATTCTAACTGGATACCCTCCCATACAGGTGAGGCCCTACAAGCTATGCTTTCACTGTCAGGCTAATCTAGAAATAAATCTAATCCTTCCACCTGGAGGGTCTGCAACCAAAATGAGCTTTCTTGATTCTTGGTATAACATGAAAGTGAAACAAACTCCTGAAAATGTGTAACCAAAAGCTAGCTTTAACACAAGTTTGCAGCACAGATTCATATTAGTAGGATGGTCTGAAAAGCCTCCAGCAGAGAATTTAATGTGAAGTGGTCCTACATGCCTGAACTGCTGGAAGAGGCAAATGCAAATCCTCTCTAGACAAACCCACCTTTATTTCAGGCCCCCCCCAAATTCCCACAGATAAAGTTTTAAGAAATATAAGCTCGAAGTCAAAAATCACAAAACCCAAGGAAACTAGGCACCTTGAGCAAGAGAAGCAGAAACACAGGCGGCAGAATCAGATTCATGAAGACTTTAGATATAGGAATTATCAGAAATATGATATAAAATAACTATTTTAGAGCTTTTAAGAAACAAAAAAGGGAATTAACAATGTGAGTCAATGATAGACTACAAAAATGATCAAGCAGTTTTTAATAAGTAAATACAATTCTGGAAATGAAAAATGTAATAATTAAAATTTAAAACTCAGCGGACAGATTTTAATAGCAGATTGGACGCGCTGAAGAGAGAATTAGTGAACCAGAAGACATCTGATGAAATGACTCCAGCTACAGCACAGTGAGAATTCTGTACCCACTGAAAATCTAAAGAACAAAGGTAAAAAAAAAAAGAAAGATTCTCAAACAAATAAAAACTAAAAGCACTCGCTACCAAAGATCCTCACTCAAGGAAATTCAAAGTAGGTACTTCAGGCAGAGAGAAAGTAATCTCAGCAGGAAGGAATGATAAAGAAAGGAGTGAAAGGTGATAAAGGTAGTAAAATAGTCAAATATTATCTATTTTATCTAATCTACTATTGACTACACAAAACTATAATAATGTTCTATGGCATTAAAAAACTAATAAAAGGGTACGTGCTGCCATCTGGTCTCTGGGGCTGTAGTGCAGGTCCAGTCACAGCTCTGTGCCATCTCATGGCCGTGGACCTCAACAAGGGCCACTAGGTGACCAAGAGCCTGAGCAAGCCAAGACACAGCTGCAGCCTCAGGTGCCTCATCGAGCACACCAAGTTCCTGCAGGACATGATCCAAGAGGTCTGCGGCTTTGCCCTAAACGAGTGGTGCACGGTGGAGCTGCTCAGTGCCTCCAAGGACAAGCCGGTGATCAAGCTCATCAAGAAAAGGGAGGGGACACACTGCACCAAGAGGAAGCAAGAAGAACTGAGCAACGTCCTGGCCACAATGGAAAAAGCAGCTGCCAAGAGGATTGAGCCCCCCACCCCTACCCCACACATAATAAGAACTTCACAGAAAAAAAAAAAAAACACTTACAAGATGGAACTAAAACACATAACCCAGTAACATAAGTCAGAAGGTGGGTGATTGGAATTAAAGTTTTTTAAGGTCCTTACAGTATTCGGAAGAAGGCAAAAGGATAATGATTTACTTAGGACTTTGATAAGTTAAATATGCATGATAAATTTTTAGATCAACCACTAAAAGTCCAGGAATATTTAGCTTTCAAATTAATAGAGGGGGAGAAATGAGGTGATAAAAAATAATCAATCAAAAAGGAGTTAAGAGAGAAGAGGAAAAATAAGCATAAAAAGGGAGAACCAAATAGACAACCACTAAAGAAAGAAAAAGAATATATCAGTAATTGCAATCAGTGTAATGCAATAAACGCTGCAGTGAAAAGATTCTCAGAGTATTGAAAAATCTAGCTCCATAGTTTTTAGAAAACCAGGTTAGAACATAAGAATACAGAAAGGTTAGACTCAAAAGAATGGAAAAGACACACTAAGCAAATCTAAAGTAAGAAAAAGCTGATACAACTACGTAAGTATCAGACAAAATGTACTTGAAAGCAGAAAATATTACTAGATATGAAGCGTCACTACATAATGATAAAATTATACTGCAAAAACCCACAGACTAAAAGAGGAGACTGAAAATCCATCATCAGAATGGGAGATAGTCATACTTTCAAGTGATCAATAAACTGAGCAGCCAAAAACCCCCAAATCAGTAAGGATTTATGGAATTTGAACAGCACAATCACCAAGCTTAATTTAATGGACACATGGAGAACAATGCCAAAGCAACGTTCCAAAATCTTACAAGGACAGCACAGGGAAGGAAAATTATATACCAAGTTCACTCATGAACATAGATGCAAACATCATAAGTAAGCTATTAGCAAACTGAATTCAACAATGTTTAAAAGGATAACACGTTATTATTAAGTCGGATTTACTCTAGGAATGCCTTGGAATTTAATATTAAGAAATCAATTAATTATTTATTTTCTTCCATGTGATAATATTGTGTTTTTGTAGGAAAATATCCTTATCTTTAGGAGCTCCATACTGAAGTATTTTACTGTAGTATGTCATGATATCTGCAGGTTACCTTCAAATGGTTAAGAAAAAAATATATATATATCATTTACATTGTGTGTGTGCATATATGTATACGACACATGGAAAAGCAAAACTAGTAAAATGTTAATTTTTGTGCCTAAGCCATAGATACATTTGTGTTCATTGTACTATTCTTTCAACTTTTATGTGCACTGGAAATTTTTCATAATGAAAAGTTATGAAAGAAGAAAACCAAGTAATAAAATTTCCTCCATTAACTGAGTAAGGGGAAAAAATGTTTGACAAAATTGAACATACATTCATGATTTTAACAAAGGAAAACTATTAGCAAACATAATGGCGATATGTAAAAATCATTTCCTTTAAGACTGAAAACAAGACGAGGATGGCTGATTTTCAATATTGCACTGGAGACCACCAGATTAAGAGCAAGTATAAAAATTGGACTGAAAGAAACAAGACTGTCATTATTCATAGATGATATGATTATTTACATTGAAGATCTCAAAGAATCTACCGATATATTAGTAGAATGAATAAGAGAATTTAGCAAGCAAGTGTATTAGAAACAAAATCAGTAAATGAAAATCTAGTGCATTTCTATACACCATGTACTAATAGAAATTGTACTTTTAAAAGATATCATTTATCATAAAATCAAAAATATGAAGTACATAGGAATAACTCTAACAAAAAATGTGCCAGACTTCTATGGGGAAAAATGATAAAACTTCATTAAGAGATATTAAAGAATACTAAAATAAACAGAGGGCTATACTATGTTCATAGACTGCAAGATGCGCATTAATAAAAATGTTGTGTCCTCAAATTGATCTATAGAGTCAATGCAATCCCATTTGACAGTTTAATTATTAAACCTTTAAAAGGAAGGAGATTCTGACACATGTTACAACACGGGTGAACCTGGAAGACGTTATGCTAAATTAAATAAGCCAGTCACAAAAGGAAAAATATTGTATGATTCCACTTGTATGAGGAACCTAGAGTAGTCAAATTCATAGAGAAAGAAAGTAGAGTGTGGATGCCAGGATGTGGAGGGAGGAAAGAAGGGGGAACTAGCGTTAGTGAGGACAGAGTTTTAGTGTGGGAAGATGATAGAGCTCTGGAGATGAATGGTGAAGACAGGTGCACAGCAATGTGAATGTACTTAATGCTACTAAACAGTGCACTTAAAAATGGTTAAAATGGTAAATGTTGTGTTATATATATTTCACCACAACAAAAAATGGTTGAAGAGGAGGAAGAAAGGAGATGCAATTGGAGAGGTACCCACATGAGTCTTGATAATATTCTTTCCTGGCCTGGAAATAGCTTCACAAGTGTTTGTTTTTTGGGTTTTTTTTTTTTTTTTGAGGAAGATCAGCCCTGAGCTAACATCTGCTGCCAATCCTCCTCTTTTTGCTGAGGAAGACTGGCCCTGAGCTAACATCCGCGCCCACTTCCTCCACTTTATATGTGGGACGTCTACCACAGCATGGCTTGCCAAGCGGTGCCATGTCCGCACCCGAGATCCAAACTGGTGAACCCCGGGCCGCTGAAGCGGAATGTGCGAAGCCACCTGCTGTGCCACTGGGCTGGCCCCACAAGAGTTTGTTTTACTGCTGTTTTTTAAATTAAACATATATGTTTTCATGTGTGATTTTGTATTCATGCCATATTTCTCTTAAAATTTTAAGCACAAGGGCTGACCCTGTGGGCTAGTGCTTAAGTTTGATGTGCTCCACTGTGGCGGCCTTGGGTTCAATTCCTGGGTGCGGACTCACACCACTCATTGGTTGCCATGCTATGGCAGCAACCCACAATAAAATAGAGGAAGATTGGCACAGATGTTAGCTCAGGGCAAATCTTCCTCAGGGAAAAAAAATTTTGAGCACATATATACACACAAATATTAGAAATATAAACATATGTGGTGAAACTATAATGAAAACCAAGAGAACTTATAAACACAAAAACACTAAAACTGAATGGTGGGCTACACACTGAGGTCCATTACATCATGATTCTTTATTTCTTACATATATTTTGCAAATACTCTTTTTTATTCATTCAATATTTAATAAACGTAGTTTAAAAAGGAAACCCTAACAATATATATTTTTTTAAGTTTTGGCTTTATTTGCAAGTTTGGCACAGTGGCAAACACTGAGGCTGGCTACTTAACCAGGCTTGTCCAGGCTACCCTCTTTCCCGATACCTTCGTGGTGCTGCGAGAGGACCACAGTGATCTGAAAAAGTACTTGTGATGTGACAACTAGACAACTTTAGTACATAACAAAGTATAATTCTCCTTTATGCAAGTGGTCAAAAGGAGAACATGGCCTCCTTTGGGTCATACCAAAGTTTCACTGCAGCTCCTCCAGTTCCTTACAGGGTAGAAATTGGGCCACTCTGTCCCTTGGCTGCATTCAGCCCATTAGCTTCTCTGTCTTTTTCCCAACATCAACAAAGGAATAACACATAAAATACAACCATGTGAAAGATCCTGTCATATTTGACAAAGGAAACATTTTTCTAGGATAAAATACCGAGTATCTTTCCTATTCTATCAGAGAGTGAGTAGGGCTTATCCTGAGGGGCCAGAGGGCCATTTGGCTGAGCCCTCACAGTCACGAAGGACCTCAAATCTAAATCTTTGACCTCATCTCCAAAGGAGGTCACAATACAGTCACAAAGGCACACAAACAAGATTAAATGAAGACATTGGTTATGCAGCTTTAAGCATATGTCACAATACGAGACGACACTTCCTCTAGTGCCCTGCGAGTTAATATTTGTTCTCAGTCCTATCATTATCTGGTGACGGGCACAGTTATACTGCCATGCAGTTCTTGCTTGGTATTTTAACTTATTAAATGTAAGTATTTAAAAATTTACTACTGATTTTATAACACTGTTTTGAGGTTTCTTCATTTTATAATAAATCCGGAGCCTTTAAAAATTAGGGTTGCCAGATTTGGCAAGGAAAAGTACAGGACACCCCGTTCAATTTTAGTTTCTGATAAACGACAGGCAATTTTTTACTGTGACTATGTCTCATGCAAAATTTGGGACACGACGCTAAAAAAAAGTCTTCGTCATTTATGAAAAATTAAAATTTAACTGAGTGTGCCGCATTTTATCTGGCAGCCCTGTGGATGGGAGTACCCAGCGTCTCCACCTCTGTGTACCCCGAATGGGTGGAAAAAGAAGTAACGTTTATTAAGCGTCTGCTACGTATGAGCCAAGTGCACGACAAGTGTGACCTCATTTAAACCTTGCAACAATCCCATGGGGTACATATTAACACTCCACCTTACAAGTGAACACAAAGCTTGAGCACTTTATTCAAGGTGAGACAGCAAACACAAGATGGATGAAGAGTCAAATTCAGTTTTTGCTTCCCAAATCGGTGCTTTTTCTCCGTCAGTGCACTTTCCATCAAAAAGCTTTCAGATGGCTTTTTTTTATATAAGGTTTTAATCAAAAAGGGAAGGAGTTCTGGAAATACTCCAAAGTCTTTTCTATCATAATAATATTTCATGTGAAATATTTTTTCATATCTAATTAAATTTGTTTGCATTAAGTGTAATGTAATGATAAGTGAAATTTGCATAGCCTGACGTATTTCAAGGAATTTATTTTAGTGGAGAGTTTTGTCTCTGAAAGTTCAGGTAATCTCTTTGGAACTCAGTTTCTTCATCTGTAAAACCGGAGGTGTTCTCTGGCTGCTAAAGCGCTTTCCAGGTCTCCACCTGGAGGATTTCCACGCCCCATTTCAGAAAACATTGTCTTACACAGCTCTCTGCTGCCACCTGCTGGAAAAACTACAGCGCCCATTTCTGCTAGAAATGTGCTCTCTATTCAGTCCTCAGTCAGTCAGTCCCCTTGATCCCGCGGCTTGTACACTTAGTCATTTCAGCCAATTAATGAGAATTATAGCTTTCTGAGTTTCCCCAGTTTCAGTGTTTTCAATTTATAAAACATTCCAAATGAGTCAAGCCTGAACTGTGACCCTCTGGAAATGAATTGTTTAGCAGGTTTTCCCAGAAGGGAGTATTTTTCATCCTTGTCCAGTGTTTCTTGATGACTGTCCTGCCAAATCTACTGGATTTGCTTTAATAATTGCCATTTGTGTTGCATTCACAAGGTCTGATAAGGACTATTTAATACAACAGAAAAAATATTTTTCTTAAAGTATCTTTTAAAGATTTCTGAAAGATTTCATTGTTGTGCTTCAAGAAGACGAAGATGCAATGCTCACCTACTTTCACACGCACACACACACAACCTGGAATACACGTATATATATATTTTAAACCTGGGTGCTTCACATCTAGAAAAATTTTTTTAACTGGAAAAATTTTCCTAAATTAAAGGCTAAGTGTTGGCCTTAATTTTTTTACATATAGACTTTATATTTTAGAACAGTTTTAAGTTCACAGCAAAATTGAGTGGAGGTTACAGAGATTTTCCCTATACTCACTGGCCACACACACGCACAGCCTCCGCCCCCAGCATCAGCATCCCCCACCAGGGGGGAACATTTGTTAAAACTGATGAACCTACAGACACATCACTGTCATTCAAAGTCCATAGCTTACATTAAGGTTCACTCCTGGTGGTGTACATTCCATGGGTCTGACAAATGTCTAATGACAGGTATCTAGCATTACAGTATCATACACATTAGATTCACTGCCTTAAAAATCTGCTGGGCTCTGCCTATTCATTCTTCCCTCCACCCTAGCCTCTGGCAACCACTGATCTTTAACTGTCTCCATAGTTTCGCCTTTTCCAGAATGTCATATAGCTGGAATCATACAATACATATGCATACAATACGTATACAGATACTTTTCAGATTAGCTTCTTTCACTTCGTAATATGTATTTAAGATTCCTCCATGTCTTTTCATGGCTTGATAGCTCATTTCTTTTTGACACTGAATAATATTCCATTGTCTGGGTGTACCACAGTTTACTTATCGATTCACCTACTGAAGGACATCTTGGTTGCTTCCAAGTTTTTGGCAGTTGTGAATAAAGCTGCTGGAACCATCCACGTGCAGGTTTTTGTGTGGACACAAGTTTTCAACTCCTTTGGGTAAATACCAAGGAGCGCTATTGCTCGATCATATGCTAAGAATGTATTCAGTTTTGTAAGAAATCACCAAATTGTCTTCCAGAGTGGCTGTACCATTTTGCATTCCCACCAACAATGTATGACAGGTCCTGTTGCTCCGCATCCTCACCAGGACTTGATGTATCAGTGTTTTGGATTTTGGTCATTCTATTAAGTATGTAATGGGATCTCACTGTTGTTTAAATTTGCAATTCCCTGATGACATACGATGTGGAGCATCTTTTCATATGATTATTCGCCATCTGTATATCTTCTTTGGTGAAGTATCTAGTCAGATCTCTTGCTCCTTTTTTAATCGGGTTGTTCATTTTCTTATAGTTGAGTTTTAAGAGTTCTTTGCATATTTTGCGCAACGGTCCTTCACCAGATACATCTTTTGCAAATATTTTCTCCCAGTCTGTGGCTCATTGGCCTTAATCTTTCAAACAATTAAAACCGTTTCCAGAATTCCCATCATAACAGTAAAAGTGCAGCCCAAATAATTCAATCCTAAAATATAAAATATACAATTAAATTTATTGCCAGTTAGGGTTGAGTCAGCTTCAGAGGGTGGGAGCCCATAGCCAGTCTCTTCATATCTGAATCTGAATTATCTCGGGGTTTTGTTGTATAGCTGCCTGGAGCTTGATGCAATCTCAAGGGTAATAAAATCAGAATCCTACACCTTTCTAAAAACTAATCTTGGGGGAGGGCTTCTTTTGAAGGGAGATCAGGAAAAGATTTTGAGAAAGGAGGGAATGCCCACTAACTTCTATTTGTTCCTTCTGCCTCATGATTTCCCAGACAGAGTTATCAACTGGCTTAGATATTTGAATACACTTACTTAATACCATACTCATTAAAAATCCAAAACTACTTTCCAATCCTACCCCATCTCTTCCATTTATGGTAAAGTAATATATAACAGTGCATAAAAAATTTTTTAAATAATTGCAAATAATATAGGCTTGATACAGACAGCTTGGAATACACAGAAATGCACAGAAGAAAAAGAAACTTACTTAAACCTCCCTTAGGGGCCGGCCCTGTGGCCGAGTGGTTAAGTTCTCGCACTCCGCTTCGGTGGCCCAGGGTTTTGCTGGTTCGGATCCTGGGCACGGACATGGCACCACTCGTCAGGCCACGTTGAGGCGGCGTCCCACATGCCACAACTAGAAGGACCTGCAACTAAGATATACAACTCTGTACCAGGGGAGATTTCGGGAGATAAAGCAGAAAAAAAAAAAAAAAAAAAGATTGGCCACAGTTGTTAGCTCAGGCGCCAATCTTTAAGGAAAAAAAAAACCCTTAATGTTGCCGTGTAAAATAACTACTGCTGACGCACTAATAGTGTCATTCCTTCCAGTATTTTATATACTTATATGTACAGTTTTTCTTTAAAAATAGTATAATACTGTACATATTATTTTATAGTCGACTTGTTAACATAGCACTTTTCTAAGTAAAATTTGAGGTGACCCAAATGTAAGTACTCGAACTGGCTTCATGCCAGATGCTGGAGTTGAAAACTTTGGGAAAAGACACTTAACTCCCAAGACCTTGGTCTCCTTGTCCAAAAAGTGAAGAATTTCTGCATTCTCCTGCCTATTTTTGGTTGAAATCTTGTCTCCATATTTCATCCTAAGGACTCTGTGGAACAGCCCCTCGTTCCACATCCCGTTAGTTTATATGTATTTTTATTTCTTGTTAGTATATTTTTTCCAGCTCCCTATGCAAATCACTTGAATCTGTCTCATTATTTTGGCTAGCAATTTTTGTGATTCAGCTGACTAGACTTTAAAAATAAAGACTAAAAAGTAAATACCCATCTTTTCAGTAAAAAAGGAGCACAAAAGAGAAGCTAAAAAAATCACCAGTTGTTGGACTTTACTTTTAATATTTAAAGAAATAAATGTACAAAAGCATAGGATGGAAATTACCATATTTCAATTCAATTCAAACAATTATGATTTAGCAGGAAGAAAAGGTAACAAACTTAGGGACCAAAATAAAGCGACCTCAATAGAAGACAAGAAATGTCTCAAAAGGATGGAACAGGATTTGGAAACACTAAGGAAATCAAACCAGACAGAAAATGACTTTGTCCAACGAAGGGACTTAGAAGTGGTTTTCACTATTTTCAATTATATAAAAGACAGAAGTCCATCACGAGGCTTCTCTAACAAGAACCAACAGGAAATTGGTTTCGTTTGTTTTTAGATTAATTCAGACATTTAAAAAAACTGTTGCTTAAGGGATGGGAAACCAGAAGACAAAATGTACCAAAAACGGAAAATGTGCTTACCTTTTGTACAGAGACTCCTCTTGTATCCTGCTATCTGTTCTTCCCTTCTTATATAGTAATACAATCCCTATTTTTTAGCTGGACACACGGCCCTCTGAAATACTTCCCAGTTAGGAGTAAATGTGATACTAAGTTCCGGCCAAATCCATGTCAAAGGAAGGGTCCGGAGGAAGTTCCTTCTCCCCCCCTTTCCTCCTTCCTGCTGGCTGAAATGTGAATATAACAGCTTGAGCTCAAGCAGCCATCTTGGGCTGAAAGGTGGAAGCCACAGGTTGAGGACATGGAGCAACAAGAGAGAAGGAGCCTGGGGTCCAGATGACGGTGGAGCTGCCACACCAGCCCTGGTTGCTCATCTCTGGATTTTGTTTATGTGAGAAAAATAAACTTTATCTTGTTTAAGCTACTGTAGTTTGGAGTTTTCTGTCACTTGAAGCCTATCCTAATTTTAAGTGATACATTCTTAAAACCAGAAATTTACTTTAAAAACTTTATCCTAAGATGAAAAGTGCTCCTTGCAGCATTAAGTAGCAAAAAATTGGAAACAATTCAACGATGTAAAACTAATTAAACAAATTTGTATATCTTTATAGTGAAGCACTACATAACTAGTAAAAAGAACAATATAGATCCGTATTTATTGGCCAAGAAAAATCCCATTAGGAAGAAAACGTCACAAAGTATTATCAGGGGTTACCTCCAGATAGAAAGATTATGCTGATTTTTCAGGGGGATGGGAAGAGGGATTTGTGTATATTTTTACGTCTTTCTGCAGTGAACATTGATTTCTTGTGGGGATATTGACACTCTTTTGTAATTGTATGTTGTTGGAATCAAAGGACTTTATGGAATATCCTTCCTCAGAAGTTTTTACAGAATGTTCAAGGCAACCACCTGTTTTTGAATAATTTAGGGCAGCTCTCCTCCTATTCTGGAATTCAGGGATGAAGATTTTTTTTTTTTTTTTGAGGAAGATTAGCCCTGAGCTAACATCTGCTGCCAATCCTCCTCTTTTTGCTGAGGAAGACTGGCCCTGAGCTAACATCCATGCCTGTCTTCCTCTACTTTATATGTGGGACGCCTACCAGAGCATGGCTTGCCAAGCAGTGCCATGTCCACACCCGGGATCCGAACCAGCAAACCCCATTCCGCCCAAGTGGAATGTGCACACTTAACCGCTGCACCACCGGGTCGGCCCCTGAAGATATAATTTTATCGCTATGGCGGCAGTCAAAGGTAAAGGGAATGCTATTCAAGACTTTCATGACATAAACTAATAGACAAATGCTCATTTTATTAAGTAGTAAATAATTGCAAGTGATCTTCCTGCCCACACGTGGCACATTTGAGAGTCAGTTTATATTTGGATCCTTGCAAAATTCTATCAACTAAAACACCACCAATACCACCTAGGTTTGTGTGGGCATGCATGGGGAGGGGGACGCGGGTGCAGCAGGGGCATTGAGAAAAATACCAAGTTAACTAACTCATCTCTAATTTGAGACTCCATTGTTAGTGACTTCAAAGAGTTCACAAACTCACAGGATAAGGAAACCTGTATATAAGGAACCACAGTTCAAGGCAGAATGAAGAACCCATAGAGAGGTACCAGCAAAGGATGAAAAAGGTTTAAAAGAAGAAAAACGTTTTTCATTATAGGGATTTTAAAAGTTTGAAGACTCTTAGAGGAGGTGGCCTGTGACATGGCCTAAGTAAGTATATCTCAAACTTGACTGTGGATTTTGTTTACATGCAGATTCCGATTCAGCAGGTCTGGGGCGGGGTGTGAGTTTCTGCATTTCTCACAAGCTCTCAGGTCATGTTGCTGGTCCAGGGACCTCTTTTCCAGAAACAAGGGCCTAAAGGCTATCTTAAGATGTCAAAAGGTGGAGTCTGAAGAGAAAACTTTCTGAGCAGAGAAATCAGTGTGAACACCACCACCAGGGTGACAGCATGGGGTTCCGTTTTGGGGAAATAAGGAGAGTTTGGGACATAAGCCTGGAGAAATAAAATTTGGCCACACTGAAGCAGGCCTTGAAGGCCAAGTTGGGAAGCTTTTATTTAATTAGAGGCAATGGGGAGCTACTGAAGGCTTTTGGGCAAAGGAATGATATAATGGGTAATCAAAATTCTCATATAAATCTCTATAAACAAAACAAGCTTAATAAATCAACAAATATTTGAAGTTAGTGAATTCGGAGTCCATCAGCAAATATGTCTTCAATTTTCACTTGCTGTTATGAATACAAATTAAGTACGGGGCCTTGGAAGGGGCCATGCCAGTAAGGAGGCCCTGAAGCTTAGGTTTCTGGAGGCTCATGATAGATCCATCTGTGTATCTGTCCTTCTTCCGTACGTGAAGCATTTAAAAGAGATACAAGGCATCTTAAGGAGTTCACAGGAGGGAAAGCGTATTTATTGAAGAAACAAGCTTCATGCAGGGTGTGTGTGAATCTTAAAGTGGGTCCTGGAGGAAGATTTAGAAAGGAAGGAAGTCATTTTTGATGGAAGTTTCAGCACAAAGAGGTGGGGGTAAAAGAGGAAATACTCCCCCTACCTCTTATTCCTCCTCCCCCTCATCCCCACTGGAGTAGCGCGTTTGTTTCCTTAAGAAGGAACAGAATACGTATTAGTCCAGGTTGGGTGCTTATGACCAGGAGCCACCAGAAGGCAGAGCCTGCACTTGCACTGCAGTTAACACTGGGCCGGCAGCAAATAGGCATGGATCAAATCTAACAAATGAACAAGCAAATGGGGGAGAAATAGAGGACACTGAAGAAATGGCAGAGGGACTTGAGTTTGATGTGGCTGGAAAGGCAAAGTCACCGTAGGCCCTGAGATGGAAAATGACAAGGTGGACCCCCAGTACTTCTACCTAAACTGAATCGCTAATCCAGCGGACCCCTGCAGTACTCATGTGACAGACACATTGCCGAACTCAGCAGCACACGGCACAGCCCTCATTCTTGAAGCCCGCTCCTCATTCTTGAAGCACTGCGTTTCAGGCTTCTGTGAATCCATACTCTGCTGGTTTTTTCCAGTTTAATACATTAGATACTTCTTTTCAATCTCCTTTGAGAACTTATCCTCCTTTTCCCAATCTCTGAATGTTGATATTCCTCTAATATAGAAAACTCTTAAATTTCTGTCTCCAGCCCAGAGCATTTCCTCCAACCTCCAGATTTATACATTTGACTGCCTCCTTGACATCTCCACTTGGGTGTGTCATAGACATATCAAACTTACTATCTGCAAAATTAAACTCTGAATTCTCCACTAGAAAAACTCCTCCCCACTTGCATATCTCAATAAATGAGATTGACATCCACCCACTTATTAAACTCAGAAGCTTGGGACTCATGCCCATCTCCTTCCTTTCCCTCCAAGCCCCATATACAATCTATCAGCAAATTCAGTTACTTCTATCCTCAAAATATATCTCCAACCTCTGTCTCCAGGGCCACCACGCTAGTCCTGCAACAACAGCCTAACAGACCTTACCTCTTCCACTCCCACCCGCCTCATTCATTCTCCACATAAAAGCCAGAGCAATCTTGAAATAATGTAAATCAGCTCATATCACTCTTTGTTTGAAACTCCTTGATGATGTTCCAAGGCACTTTGAATAAAATCTAAACTTCTCACCACTTAGGAACTTTGTATCCATTAGGCACTCCTGGCCCACTGCCTAGGAGCTGAGCCCTTGTCAGAGACCTATAAGAAATGTTTGAGACGGGGGAAAAAAGAACTGGCTCCAAAAAATTTCAGTCAAAATTAATAAATGTTTGTGACTCCATAATATAACATGTCAACTAATCCAAAGTTTCAATTCAACTTTTATGTAGTTATTTATATATTTTATTTAATGAAGGATGTGGGTACATATTAATTTGTCAGATATAATGTGGAGTTGGTTTCCAAAAGCTGGAGTATATAAGCCCTCCAGGGGTTCTAAAATGGTCCCTTTTTAGGGCCTAAAAGGTCCTGCATATTCCCATCTGTGTCACCTCTTCACGTTCTCTCTGATGCCACTGTCCTACTTGCTCACTAAACTCAGCCAGCCAGGCTTGCAAATTCCTAGGATGTACCAAAATCTTCCCTGCTGTTCCCCTTCCCCTCAGGCCTCCATCTGACTCCTTCTCCTCCATCAGTACTCAAATTAAATGTCACCTCCTCAAAGGGACCTTCCTGACCAGCCCCTCGGAAGCAGGCACACACAGCCCTCAATATCCTATCTTCCTCCATAACACTACTCTCCATCTGTGGCGCTTTTATTTTGTCTCTATCCTATCTTTCCCGTTAGACTCATAAACTCCATTAAGGCAGGAAACTTAAGTGTCGTGCTCTCTGTTGCATCCTTAGGGCCTACTCCAGTGACTGGCGCAGAACACGTTTCAATAAATAGCTACTGAATGAATGAGAACTCAATCTTCAGCGGAGGAGGGCCAAGCTAGAAAGATGAGTCTTGGATTCCATCTTGAGAAGCTTGAGGCGCTCATGCTCCTTTGATTCTAGGCACGGAAATAGGTTTAAAAAGGAATGTTTAGAGAGTTTTTCCAACAGAAGTTTTGATGAAAGCCCTTGTCACTGACCCTACTGGGGTGGAGGTGGGGAAATCAAATATTGGTTCAAAACGAGGTTGAAGGGAAAGGAAGTGGTTTGGAGCAGACTTGAGGCGCATCAGCCTTGGGCTCCTCCTTTGCACCCTCCCCTCCCCCAGACCCTAACGGCTCCACCCCTTCCTGTCTTCAGCCAGAAGCAAAGGGTGCCTTTGGCCTCGGTGCAGACTCAGAGGACCTCATCTCGTTAATTATTCATCACGTAGGCGGGCCCTATGGGGTGGCACCGGGAATTTTACTATTCATAAGGGGGCGGAGTCTCCCTCCCCGGGGAGCTCTCCAGAGAGGGTTCTAAATATTCATGAGGGAGGAGGGCACCATGGGAGCCGGGGTTCTTGCTATTCATGAGGGGGCGGGGCTTCCCTCCCGCTGGGGCTCCTGGGAGGATTCTAAGCTCTCCGGGAGGCCACGGGGGGCGCCTGGGAACCCGGAACGCGGTACCAGAGCCGGCGGGCGCCGGACCCTCCGTCTTCTCGGCGGGAAAATCTTGAGGAGATATTTTCTTTTTGAAAGCTTAAGAAATTGGAGGATGGTGGGGCAAAACGACTAAATCCCATTTTCCTGTGATTCTTTAGGCGGCAAACTATCCAAATCTGTGGTAAAAAGAGATTTTTTTGCCCCAGTACTTTCTTGAGATAGTTTCATCTTTTCATGGACTGGAGGGGGCGGAAAAGAGACCACAGTGTGGTTTGATTCTTAGATTGGCCAGTTTCGCTGTTCTGGCCTCCCCTAGGTTACCGCTCTGGAGGCGTTCGGGGCTAATACCCGGGCGACGGCGTGGGTCCCTTGAGGGGGCTTTCTTAGGTTCCAGCAGGATAGAAGCCCCGGGGAATTGCTGTTAGACGGTTTTCTCTGGAAGGGGGAAAAAGTTCATCCCGAGGGTCCCAAAGCCTTTCACAGAGTCAGGAATGAGTGGGGTGGAACGGGGCAGTGAACAGTCATTCTATTACTATTATTTTGGTCTGTGATTCTCACTCTCTAATGGGGGGTGAGAGGAAACCAGCAATCAATTGGGATTACACCTTTAGGATTTTCAGAAAAGTCTGCTGTCTCCCCCCAAAATGTTGAGGTCTCAGTGAGGAAAATAAGGAATTGTTAAGAGGAGATTCCAGTTTGCAAAGAATTTGGGCCACTGTGTTTTAATCCTCTCAGAGGGTTGAAAATATATGTACTCAGTGGTTGACACACTAAAGTGTCCCCAGGTATCAGGGGACAGGGAGTGAAGACCCCACAGACCCCACCCAGGCCCACTTTACACTTTCCTCAGAGAAACAGGACAAATCCTACGCCAGATTTCTATTTGTTATAATGAAAAAGCTTTAAAAACAACCTCGTGGAGGTTTAAATTAAGGATTTAGATTCCTCTGCTTGGGGGTATTACATGCATGTGCTTGTAGAAGTATATCTAATTGCAGGGAGAGAAATTACCATTTTAATAACAAATTACAATGGAAAAAGCAGATTACAAAATGCTACGAACAGCGAGCCTCCTCTTTTGTTAAAAAGAAATATTTGTATATAGGTAAAATTCTGGCATGATGTAAACCCAAGTATTTACGAGTGAATTTAATTTTCTTCTTCTTTCTGTGTTTTGTAAACTTTTTGACAATGCACGTACATTACTTGCGTAATTTTAACGATTGTTTAAAAATGCCTACTAATTTTAAGTGCTCCGCGAGTGCTGAAGCGCAGTGCTGCGGGATGGTTTGAAAGGAGGTTCACAGTATGCTTTTCGCTCAGCACTAAATTTCTTGGGCATGTTTTCAAATATCTAACTGATTTTAAATTGATGTAAGTCGGAATGTAACCTTTTAGATGAATAAGTAACAATGTGATTTTAGCAATTTTGTGACAAGAGGAGAAAGTGCACTTTGGTCGGATGTATTTGTAGCTCTGATGAAATGTCTTAGTTGTTACTTCAGAAACAGGGAGCCTAGATTGGAGTCGTAGTTATGGTTACGTCCGTGTATCTTTTCTGAATTGGAGCAACAGTGACTCGAAGTCACTGTGTGTGATGAGGAATGTTCTTTTGAAGAATTATTTAAAGAATAATAATTATTATTATTTAAAGAGTAATATTTTTTAAAGAATTATTTTTTAGTGTAAGTAAATGATCAGTGATTTTGATAAATTCCCTCCAGGAAATGTTCATTTTGAAATCGAGTTGTGTAGGCCCTTTCAAAGACTTATCAGTTACTATTATTAATCAAAAGTAGAATTGAAGGAAAAATTATTATTCATGTATTTATTCTGGTCTTAGTAATTTTACAAAACTTTAACTTCCCTGTTTATTTGTGTATTATACCGCACATAATTGGTAATAGTAATGCAACCTTCGTAATCTGTTAGGGCTAGTAAATTTCAAAAGCTCTAACCTTAAAGTCTATTTTTTATCTCTTTGTTTTATTGTTTCTAACAAAAGAACATGTCAGTATTCAGTTTGAAACAAATAGAAAAACATTACTACAAATTTTTGAGGCTATATTAATACTTTGATTTTTTTTAGAATGTAAAGATTGTAAAAGCAACATACTAATTGACAGATATTGAATTTGTTATATTGTTTTTTTGTGTTAAATCTTTTACTTTTTAAAATTTTGCATATTTCTCTTCTTAGAATATATCTCAGGGGCTGGCTTGGTGACGCAGCAGTTAAGTGCCCGCATTCCGCCTTGGTGGCCCGGGGTTCATCGGTTCAGATCCCAGGTGCGGACATGGCACCACTTGGCACACCATGCTGTGGTAGGCGTCCCACATAGAAAGTAGAGGAAGATGGGCACAGATGTTAGCTCAGGGCCAGTCTTCCTCAAAAAAAAAAAACCCAAAAACAAAAAAGCAAAACAAAAAGAATATATCTCAGCCAAATATATGTCTCATTTTCTACTAAAACTCTTAATCTAACTAGAATATTTGCCTAAGAGGGAAAATCTTTTTTGGGGAAGGGGGATTGGAACTTTTATTTTTCATTTATCTGTCTTTTTTTTTTTTTTTTTTTTGGTGAGGAAGATTGGCCCTCAGTTAACATCTGTGCCAATATTCCTCTATTTTTTTGTATGTGGGTTGTCACCACAGCACGGCTGATGAGTGGTGTAGGTCCATACCCAGGATCCAAACCGTGAATCTGGGCCACTGAAGTGGAGCATGCCAAACTTAACAACTAGGCCACAGGGACGGCCCCAGAGGGAAAAGATTTTTTAATATTTCATTTCATGCTGAGGCGAATGGATTCTACTGGTGGGAACTCCATAAACTGGACATCATACTGAAAGTTTTGTAAATATAGAGAGACAATTATTGCCCACCCAAATATCAACCTCTTCATTTAAAAAAACAACAGCTCTTCATTGCTATAATTTCCTTTCTTTTTTGTCTCTTGCACTTTGTTTTTCTAACCAGGATAAATTCATGAGATAAGAAAAAGGATGGCATCTAGAAGAAATACCAGTTTCACTTTGATTCCCAACCAGAAATATAGACGTAGTAATCGTCGATCCAGCTATTTTTCCAACACCCATGACTCAGATTTTCAGCCTTTATCAACACTTGGAAATTTTAAAGCCTTGCCGTTGGAAATATTCCTAATAATCTTAAGATATTTGTCAGGTGAGGTTTGGGGACTCTGAGTAGGCTACATAGACACTGAAATATTTTAATTTTTCCCAAGAACTAGTTTGCCATCTTAGGGCCTGCTAGGATGTTAATGGTGTTCACATGAAGTTTATTTTCTAAAATTTCGTCATTCTTAGGTAGGGGGTACAACGAGAAACTATGATACTCAAATTCTTTAAAGCATGTCTTTGATTATAATGACATGGTAACTTGTCTGTTACATCCCAAAATGTTTCTAATTCATTGAGCACTGGATTTAAAACGATTTTAAGATTTTCCCCTTTTTTATTCACTTACGATGTTTATTTTTATTATTTCGTATTATTCTTAATGAGCTAACTTATAAGTTAACGTGTTGTACTAATAGTAGTGTTCTTGTATTTAAGCCGCTCATTTCATGTGTGTATATATTTCTTTTGGTAGTGAAGGATATCAGCATGCTAAGCATGGTGTCCAAAACAGTCAGCCAGCGTATTATTAATTACATCTCAACCTCATCAGGAAGCAAAAGACTTTTACTACAAGACTTTCACAACCTTGAGCTGCCTGGCGGAAGACAAGACTCCACGATATTGGAACACTACAGATCTCTAGGTGATTTATAATGAGAGTTCTAACAAGAACTATACTTAATTAAGGGGATTTTATTATACAATTCTGTAAGGCCCATGAGAAATGGACTATTTCCTAAAATGTGCCTATTTCAATGATACTCTTACTCTTCAGTATGAGGACTTTCCCTTAACAACAGTCCCTTACGCTTATCTTTGATGATGAGAGAATGCACTTTAAGGTAAAGTGTCAGTTCTTGTGATTTCACGTGGATATGTCATCAATGCTTATTGTCGAGGTGGCTTAACAGTTTAGGAAATTGATATATTTTCTATACTTTGCTTCCTAGGGATCTAACGAGTTTTATCTCTATACCTCTTTTCCCTTTCAACCATAATCTAGTCCTTAAAATAGAAAAGAAATTTAGATACATTATTATAGAAGATCACTTATTCTTTTATCAGAAAAAACGGTTTTCTTTTCTTTAAGCACTCTACACACTAATAAATCATTATGCTATGATTAAATTAACCTTCTCAAAGGAAATTCTGTATAATCTTTCTTCCCTTGATTTGTAGTCATTTGAGTCTTTCACCCCATTCGTTGATTTCATTCTCTCTAAGAGGGCTGAAATAAAACTCTAATTTTGACTGTCTAATGACACGAATTTAATTATGAAAACACCTTATAATTAACCAAGCATGGCAGTAAAATCAAAGCGACGTTGAGATTTAAATAAAGGCATAATAGTAAGTTAAGTGATTGTTACCTTTTAGTAGCCCAAGGGTGCCTAGCTTTAAGACAATAAGATCATACAGGTGTGTAAATACTCAAACTGCATTTGGCAAGTATATTTAATAAGATTAAATGAATGATATGTAATCTTATTACAATGTTATTGGTTTCAGTATTTATGATCAGGCTTAGTAAATCTGTAACAGAATATGGCAATTACTTTTTGCTACTTGTCATTGTAAACATCTTTTTTCAAACATCCATTAGTTGCAGAGAAAACGGTACCTGGGTAAAAGAGATTATTGTTTGGTTTTGATCTGAAAGAATTTTTTCTCCCTAACCAAGGCTCAGTTATTTAAACAAACAAAAAAAGCATTAAGACAATTATGTGGATAATTCAGTTAAAAAATACAAGTATATATTGATCTTAATAGCTAGCTTTCTAAAACGGTTTTATTTGTGTAATGATTTCAACCTTCCATTTAATTTTGCTGCAGACATCTGGCTTATGACTGATTCTTTAGGTAAATGTTTGATGTACTCACCGTTTTCTCGTACTGCCATTCCTATCTGATCTGTTCTTGTTTTCAGACATAAAATAACATTTTCAGAATCCTGCACTCTGAAGATTATAAATTTTAATTTGCTTCTTCATACAAAACAGAGCAGATGGCCAGTGTGGAAAGCACATTACATCTGACTCTGTTTTAGTGGGAACAAAGTTAAAAAGTTGGTCTCTAAAGGGTATAGCAGAGCACCTGTGTTAAAAAAATAAATAAGTCAGCCAATATTGGTTTTTATGGTAAATTGCAACCCTTAAAAATAGGAGTTTTACTTTAGAAAAGGCAACCAGCTTACAATTATAGCTTACAGTTCCCCAGCTATGATATGCCATGGGAATGGATGCCAAAACAGGAAAGGAAAAGAACTCAGCTAAAAACCAAACACTGAAAATGGCTTTTTATGTACAAAAATAAGGAGGGTTTATGTTTAAAACTCAATTCTGGTCGTATGTTACCCAAACATAGCAGCTTCTAAAAATAAGTTAGATTCCCATAGATTCTACAGAGTTATATAAAGTAGTTATTATGTTACATTAAAAAGTAAATGCAGAGAATATAAAAACTGAAGAAAGTCATGATATTCAGGTATTTATTTTCCTACCACATATCTTATTTTTAGTTTGAGGACATTTGCCCTTATAGAAATGTTAACAGTGTATTGCCATTTTAGGAAAACCCAACACTTAAAGTTAGAGGAAACAAACCATACACTTCCTGTCACTGTAGTTCAAGTTACGTATCTCACGGGGAAGCTGAAGGGTGTTTTTTTCCTTTCTTAAATATTTGAACACAAAATTCTATACATTCTTAACATGCAAGCTCCATAAAAGGACATATTTGAAGGAAGGAATGGATATTTCATCCAAACTGGCTGCTTTCTGCTAGCAAAAATGACTTCTAACCTCTGAATTTTAAGTATTTATGACGTTAAGGTTTTTTATTGGAGAAAGGAATACAAAATCCCTTTTCCCATTCTTTCCATGTTTTACATTAACAATTCAAAATATTTTCCTTCATGGACATAAGGTTAATTTCTAGAGACATTGGAATATGTTTTCTGTGGAATAAAGACAATGTGAGGGGCCGGCCCAGTGACCGAGTGGTTAAGTTCACACGCTCCGCTTAGGAGGCCCAGGGTTTCAACTGCCTGGATCCTGGGTGCAGACACGGCACCGCTGGTCAGGCCACATTGAGGCAGTGTCCTGCATGCCACAACTAGAAGGACCTGCAACTAAAATATACAACTGTGTACTGGGGGGATTGGGGGAGAAAAAGCAGGGGAAAAAAAAAGACAATGTGAAGTTTCCCTAGTGTATTTTTTGTCTTGTTACTGTATCTTTTTAGATCTAAATACTTTTCCATATTTGTCCTGTTGTATCAATTTCACAATTTTTTTAGAGATTTTATGTCAGTGGCTCTTAGGTGGGCGTCAGAGTCACTTGGTAAACATCATATATTATAAGTGTTTTGCACCCTTCCTCCCAAACTTCCTCTTAAAAATCATATCAGCTCACAGTCCACTATGGTATACCATACTTGACCCTCAGGAAACATTATGCTGTGTTTTATAGATATTCTTAAATTAGTTGCATTGTGGTTCTCATTTTTTCATGTGTCTCTTGCTTTCTCAGGTCTACTGTTTAAAAGATGTACGTTGCTGCTACCCACAAAGGAAAGACTAAAGTACATTCACAAGATACTTGCAGAAGTAAGATCATACTTCTGAATTAGTTCACAATCTTGATTTCCAGTAAAGATATTTTATTATTAATTTCTTATACTCATTTAAAATTTATCTTTAATTAGTATAACCATGAATTAGTACTGAAAAATTGACTGATGATAATCTAATACTTTCCAAGTACTTAAAGATTATAAAACACCAAAATGTAGTATAGTAGTCTTTTACTTATTATAAAACAATTTTTATATATAACTAAGTGCATCATTTAAGTTATTAACTTTATCAGAGTATAAAAATATTTTTGCCCCACATGGGAATCCTGAGGATGTTTTAAAGTGATGATTTAGATACTTTATTAAAATGAAATAATTTCAAATCTTAAAATCTTACTGTTTAAATATACAAAAACTTAGGAAAGCATTCTTAATATAAAAAGTGACAAACCTTTTATGATAATTTATGACTTGGAAATGTATGTCAGTGTGTTTGGGCATAATCTCTACATAAGACATTGAGTTTTACTATAAAAACTCAAACACACATACAGTGCTGGCTACTCAGTTGTACACTCAATAGTATGCAAACTGTTTCTGCTGCACTGGCTTTTTTCATGTCAGTATTTGCATTGAGTTCAGGTCTGTATTACTGCAGCAGCTTTCCAGATATCTTTCTGCCATCCATTTCTCCACTCCCCCAGACATTCTGTATGCTGAATCAAGGTTGTTCTTCTGAAAGCCTCACTTTCATCAGATTAATTTTCTTGCTTACAAATCTTTCAGTGGCTACTCAATTTCAGCAAGATAAGGTCCAAAGTCCACAGCTGGTATTTAGGGTTCTCTTTTACAATGCAACCTTACTTCCTACTGCTTTGAGCCTAATTAAGCTGGTTATATCTTTCTTCCCAAAGAAATCTTTTTTATTCCTGCCTCTGTACAACTTTGTGCATGTTGTTTCCCTCACCAATCCTTTCCATGTGTTATATCTGAATCCTACTTTAAGACGTTGCTTGTTTCACATCCTTCGTAAGCTTTTTTGACCATTCCCAAATTTATCTTTTCCCTGCTTTCATAGTGTCTGATGTAGTGCTTATTCAGTCATTTTAGCATTTATACATATTCTAACCTGAATTATCAAAACAATTTCACGTGTGTATATCTTATTATCCTAAATAACTTGTGAGCTCCTTGAAGGCAGAGAGAATTTGTTTTATTTTTCTTTCATAATTCCCTCCTATATAACACAATGCTAATCAGTTATTTAGTGTGTTAGTTATTTTCAGTTAATACTGAAAAAATTCTTGCATATCTCCATTAAATTTGAATGTCAAATCATTGTACAGTTCCATTGAAAAGGAGGAATTAATAGTTATTTTATTTACAGGTTTCCTGTTTTAAATTCAATGGCTGTGCAGCTCCTATGCAATGTTTAGGATTACCATGTTATGGCATGTTTTTACAGGTACATTGTTTTAATAAAAGAAGGAAAGAAATGTTTTGAACTGTTAACAAGTAGAGCATGTAATCTATGTTTCCATAGGTTAATAAAAGTAATGATAATCTAAAAAGAGAACAAAATAAAATTGTAAAAATTTGAGAATGTATGAATCTAATAGTGTGTTGCCACCTCAGATTTTCTTCTCGGATTTCTCCTTGGTAGCACATGTTTAACCTTTATTTGCTCTATACCAATGTCCTCAAAGTTTTCAGCCAATTGTAAAGACTGGAAATAGTGTGGGGTTGTGTGTGTGTGTGTATGTGTGTGTGTATAATTAGTTTTAAATCTTGGGCTAGTATTTAAGATGTTATTTTAGGAATCAACTGTATGAAAAAATATTTGTAACTCTGGGAGGTGATAGATATAACTAACCTTATTGTGGTAATCATTTTGCAATATATATATATATTATATATATATAATATATATATAAAATCACAATGTTGTATATCTTTAACTTATACAATATTATATGTCAATTATATCTCAATAAAGCTGGAAAAAAGAAATCAACCATATGATTTTAAGAACATTTTTGGCAATCTTTTATTGTAAACAAAGAAGATAGCATAATTTAATGTTATTCAATATTAATAATATATTATTAGTATATTACACTATTCTAAGCAGTTTACATGTATTAACTTATTTAAAACTTACAACAACCTTATGAGATTTATAACAGTTTTACAACAATCTTGCTTATATCCCAGCCTGCCAGCCACCATCTGCACGCCCAGGTTCCAGGGGTATAGACTCTTCTACTTGCCATTTTCCAAGATAGATTTTTGCTTTTTGTTTGTTTGTTTTAGGACAGGTAATATGAGCACGTGTATTCATGTAAAATTCAAAATGTACAAAATGACATAAAGTGAAAAGTAAGTCTCCCTCCCAGGCCTGTCCCTCGCCCACTGAGTTCCCCTCAACAGAAGTAGCCAATGTTAGCAGTTTCCTGTATGTCCATCCAGAGAGAATAAGATTAATTTTTAAACTACTGAAGTCCAGTTCAACTATTCTAAGAAAGATTTATGTGATTAATCAACCTTTTCAACATCTAATTATAGTGATATACCATTTGAATTTCCTTTTCATATATGTTTAACTGTACATTCTGGTTTGCCCAAAGATACTTATTAAATTTTGTCCTAAGAAAAAGTTTTTGCTTGTTCACATCCAAATATTATAAATAAATGCTCATAACTGTCACATTAAAATGAGATCATTATTATTTGTAAGCAATATCATAAATGATAGCTAGAGGGGATCAGAGGGATTCTACTGTAGTCGAAAACTAAGCCCAAGTGTGGTTGTGAGTCAGATGTCTAAAGCTGTCCCCCAGGGTTTGGGCTTTTATTGTTCTCCTCATACTAACAGAGTTCAGGATTCAGTACCATGTGGCAGTTCTCTGAAGATACACCGTTTACAACCAAAGACAAACTGGATTTTGAAGGATTTCTAGATTTTGTTTATGTAAAATTTCTTACTAATTTCGACAGTTCTATAGAGATAAAAATTGCACATCACTTCGCTCATGTGCTATAACAGTTATGCACATAAGGCCATAGTGACTTACATTTTGATTCGATGGTCTGAACATCTGCAATGTTTCCTTTATTTTATCATCCTTAGACTTTAACAGCAGGTTGGGATGAACTTGAGTGCCATCGTGTTTACAACTTCTTATGTGAACTGAGTAATCTGTCCCGCAAGATGCAGACTGTTGTCTGCAGCAAACCAGGTAAAGAACTACAATTCAGAAATGACATTATACTGAGATTAAAACGGAAAAAAAGCAGAGTTCAAAAGTGTGTTTAAAAATAGGTTGTGGCATCCATTTGTAGTCAAAGGACAAAGAAATGTAAGGGAATGATGAAGATTGAATTGGATAGTGAGACAAAAGTGGCATGTGATTAGAGAAAGAGAAGCACTCAGAGGGCTTCAACTGTATGCATAATATTTTATTCCTTAACCTGGGTGGAGGATACCAAGGTATTCATTACAGTATTCTTTGATCCTTTATATATACCTGAAATGTTTCATATTTTTAATATTATGGAACCCTATAGCAGTTTCACTCTGAGAAATTCCCACAGTGTGCACCAGGAGACATGTATCAGAATGAGCATTGCAGCATGTAACCATGACAAGCTGCAAACAACCTAAATGCCCATTGTCAGGAGAACGGATAAGTGAATTGTGGCATAATCATACAATTAAAACTATTAGTAGTTAAAATGAATATCTAGAGCCATGTGTATTAATAGGGATACATCTCAAAATATAACTTGAGAAAACAGATTACCAAATGATACTTTCAATATGTTACTATTTATATACATGTTAAAAACATGAAAAATAATTCTATATATTCTTTATGGTTACATACATATGTAAAAAAGTATAAGAACGTAGTTGAGAGATGTGATAGTTAATTTTGTGTATCAACTTGAGTAGGCCATGGTACCCAGATATTTGGTCAAATGTTATCCTGGATGTTTCTCTGAAGTTACGTTTTAGATTAACATTTAAATCAGTAGACTTTGAGTAAAGTAGATTACCCTCAGTAATGTGGGTGGGCCTCATCCAATCACTTGAAGGCCTTAATAAAAAAAGACTGACCTTCCCAAACAAGAAAGAATTCTGCCAGGAGACTGCCTTTGGACTTGAGCCACAACTCTTCCCTGGTCTCCAGCCTATCGTCTACCCTGCAGATTTTCGGCTTGCCAAGCCTCCACAGTTGTGTGAGCAAATTCCTCAAAATAAATTCTTCTCTATGCATGTACTCTATACACATCCTATTAGTTCTGTTTCTCTAGAGAACCCTGACTGATACAGGAAAGACAAAACCCAATTTAAGATGGTGATTACCTCTGGGGAGGAAGGGGAAGAAGATTGGGAGCGAGATACAAGAAGCTTTAACTGTATCTATAATGTTTTATTTATTTTTAAAAATCTGAAGCACATATAGCAAAAAGTAAAGCTTTGATAAAGCTAGGTGATTGGTATACAGTATTTGTTATGGTAACTCTGCCTTTCTGTCATCTTGAAATATTTCATTGTAAAACAAATTATAGATTAAAAAGACAGATTTAGAAGACCAATGAAACAATAACAAAAGTAATTCATGTCCCTCCTTGATCAAAAATTTTTATTAGCTCCCTGATAGCTTCAAAATAAAGTTCAAACTATTTATACTGGCCTTCACATTCTGATCCCAACCTGCTTTTTCAAACTTATTGTCCATTATTCTGTATATCAGTTTGATATAGACTAGGCATATTGCTCTACCCACTGTGTCTCAGATACCTCTTCTACCTCATACCTTTCATTCATTGTCTTTTTTCCTGAAGTGCTCTCTCTCCTCATCCGTTAGGATCCCATTTGCCTGGCCTCTCTATAAAGCCTTTTCTGATCTCCCCAGGCCTGCAGTAATCTGTCTTCTCTAAATTTCTGTGTTACTTGGCTTAACAAATCAGGGGTACTTGCTTATATATGGCCTTAGATCATTGGCAGACTTTCCATTTACATTTGTCTTATCTATAAATAATTTGAACATAAACGGTATAAAAATGTAAAATAGTGCCACCATTATGGAAAACAGTCTGGCCATTCCTCAAAAAATTAAATGTAGAATTATCATATGACCCAGAAATTCCACTCTTAGGTATATACCTAAGGGAATGAGAACAGGGGCTTGGACAGATGCTTGGACGCCAATGTTCATTGCAGCATTATTTGCAATAGCCCAAAAGTGGAAACAACCCAAGTGTTCGTCAGCAGATGAATGGGCCAACAAAAAGTGGTGGATACACACAATGGACTATTGTTCAGCCATAAAAATGAGTGAAGTTTTGATACATGCTACAACATGCATAAGCTTTGAAAACATGCTGAGTGAAATGTCAGACACAAAAGGAGAAATATTGTATGATTCCACTTATATGAGGTACCTAGAACAGGCAAATTCATAAAAGCAGAAAGTAGATTAGAGATTACCAGGAACTAGGGGGAAGAGGGAGTTACTGTTTAATGGTTACAGTTTCTGTTTGAGGTGATGAAAAGTTTTGGAAATAGACAATAGTGATGGTTGAACAACATTGTGAATGTAATTGATGCCATGGAATTGTACACTTTAAAAATGGCTAAAATAGCAAATTTTCTGTTATATACCTTTTACCACAATTAAAAAAAATGAATAATGTATTTAAAAATATCAAATTATATACTTTAAATGGGTAAATTGTATGGTGTGTAAATTATACGTATTTCAATAAAGCTGTTAAAAAAACACAAGATAGTACTTCATACTCAATAAGATGGTTGAATGTAAAATGGTGCAGCCACTTTGGAAAACAGTCTGGCAGTTCCTAAAATGATGAAATATTGACTTACCATGTGATTCAGCAATTCCACTCCTAGATATATCTCCAAGAGAAATGAAAACATATGTCCACGCAGAAATTTGTACATGAATATTAATATCGGCATTATTCATAATAGCCAAAATGTGGAGATAACCCAAATGTCTATCAATGGGTAAATGAATAAACAAAATGTGGTATAGCTATACAATGGAATATTATTTGGCCATAAAAATGAAGTACTGATACACACCTTATGGATGAACCTTGAAAACATTATGCTAAGTGAAAGAAGCCAGTCACAAAAGACCACATACTGTATGATTTCATTCATGTGAAAGTCCAGAATAAGGAAATCTATAGAGACGGAAAGTAGATTATTTGGTCACTTAGGGCTGGAGGTGGTAAAGGATGGAGCAATAGGAGAGTAATAGCCAAAAGAGCAAGGTTCCTTTTTGCGGTGATCGAATGTTCTAAAACTGACTTGATGACAGCTGCACATGTCTAAATATACTAAAAATCATTGAATTGTACGCTTTAAATGGGTAAATTGTATGATAAGTAAATTGTATCTTAATAGAGCTGTTTAAACAAAACAGTCCCTTGATAATCTAACATTTTTACAGAGGAAAATGAAGTAACGTGTCTTTGACCTATCTAATATGCACACCAACCTTTCTAGAAAGAATGGTTTACAATTCTTTTGTCTTCATAGGAGGTGCCCGAAAACTGGAGTTAAGGATCAGACTGTTCTGTAGGAACGTTCTGCTTGATCACTGGACACATCGAAGTGATTCTGCCTTTTGGTTGACGCGTATATTAAAACCATGGCCAATGGTGAATCAGGCAAGATTACTGTATATCATCTTTGGACCAATATCTCCTCAAGATGGTGAGCATCCAGTTTTTAAGGGTGTATGTTACAAAACTGGTTAATTGCTTTTACTTCAGGAAGCGTATCTTTTTGTACCTGCTCGGTCTCATCATTCCTAGTGACTAAACTGTGGCTCATGACTTCATAGATGTATACTACATGAGCCTGTGTGTAACTTAAGTTTCAACACAGAAGCCGTTCTCCTGCAAGCCCTACCAAGTATGTTCTCCTCATCTCGACGGAAATGGCTGCTTTTCATTTTTAAACATTATCTTAAATTTAAACATTTAAGATTAAACATTAACTTCAGATTATGTTTGCTTCTAGAGGGGACTAGTAGTGCCACTGAAGCAAAGTAGTAGTCAGAATTGATGTATTACTTAATTTGGGGTGTGTAATATGATTTTTTGCAATTTTTTGCCTTTCTGATTAAGATTTGCTTAGATTAATGTTTAAATTAACTTGCAGTTCTTCAGTTCACATTGCCTTATGTAGGAGGTAACCAGTTTACAGTATGTTGAATAGCAGCAGGAAGCCAATCTGGGATTCAATTTCATTGTGTGTAATTCACAAGGAGAATTGGTCATAGCTAAATAATAAAACAATTGACAGGATTACTCTGTTTTGATAGAAATGTTTGGAAGATTCTCAAATATGGTATACCCTCCTTTTAGAAGGACATCAGATTTCATTTATCTTAATAAGATTACATCAGTTGTTTATTCCAATTTCTGTTATAGGGGTAGCATTATCTTTGAACTAGAAGCACTATTTTGCTTGGTGAAACTACCTTTTCTTTCTTTCTTTCTTTCTTTTTTTTTGAGGAAGATTAGCCCTGAGCTAACATCTGCTGCCAATCCTCCTCTTTTTGCTGAGGAAGACTGGCCCTGAGCTAACATCTGTGCCCATCTTCCTCTACTTTCTATGTGGGACGCCTACCACAGCATGGCATGCCAAGCGGTGCCATGTCCGCACCTGGGATCCAAACTAGCGAACCCGGGTAGCCAAAGTGGAACGTGCGAACTTAACCGCTGCGCCACCAGGCCGGCCCCAAAACTACCTTTTCTTTACTTCGTTTAGCTATTGTCGCTGTGCTTCATCACATCAGTGAGAGACATTCACATTTACACTATTATCAGAACTGACCTTTCATTATGAAAGTTAAAAGGAAAGCAGCATGTATAAGTAATGGATTCGATTATGCAATCCAACTTCCTTTTTAAATAATCCATGAAGTCTTTATTACAAAGCCAACTATTCTGTCATAGCCTAGTTTTGTTTCAATTCTCATTCAGGACAGGTGGTTTGGCAGAAAATGATAGAAGATCCTACAGATGATTCCAGTCTGAAAGATTTGGCCGATGCTATTAAACTATTATATGACACAGGCACCAAAGAGTGGACAGCAGATGATGTTATCAGTCTTGTAGATGAACTATCAGGTAAAAATATGTATTTACTATATAGAGTATTAGAAATTTGTTATTAGAATACAGTTATAGAATTGTATGGCTAATTCTTTAGGTAACAAATGACTTACCTTTTGGAAATAACTAAATGATCTAAAATATTTAAAGAATTTGGCATTATGTTTGAAGAGAATGCATATAATAAACTTACTTTTCTTCAATTGCAAATTTTATAAGTATGTATTTGTTACTATTATTATTTGAAAGCTTCATAATATGCTCATTTTGCAAGTTCTCAGAAACCCCCTCCTCGGTTGTGTGAGAAAGCCCTCTCCTGCTGGTACAGGAGAGGTGGAACAATTTTTCCCATTCTTGCATAATTCTTTAGATTCTAAAGTTTACAAGGTTTCTTTCCTTTCACAGGATTAGACCACTTTCCCTGTTGATCTATGTGTAGGAGAAATGCTCTGTCTGTATTACTAGTACATTTGTAAGAGCTACCATGACTTGGCAGTAATCTAGGTCTCCAGCTGAATCCTTTAATTGAAAAACTAAAGCATTTTCTCCTGAGCTTTTCCCTTGGCACTAATTGTATTTCTAATAAAGTGATATAATATTGCATGTATTTAATAATGTTTACTGTAGCTGTTCTGTAATTTCTAATTAAATAACTGCTCTTCCTCTAATAAAAGTGGTTCCCCGTGAGTGGCTTCTAGAGAATAATGCACGTCTCCTAATCCTAAGTGGGAACAACATCTGTTTCACTTTCATGGCCAGTAAAGCTGTGAATGGACGGGCCATTGAACTGGCAAGGCTGATGGTCTTTTTGGCTTTGGTAAGTAAAAAATAAATTTTTCTCTAGCAAGTTGTTTGACATTATAGTTGACCACCCAGGGAATTGCCCTGAAGGAACTGAAATATATGCAAAACATTTTGAAAAAATAAATAAGTATATATTTTTATAAAATTTTTAAATATATGTAATAAACTATAGTATTTAGAATCATTCCCTATGTTAACCTCTCCTCAGTTCATATCTAGATTGTCACTATACAGCTCCGCCAAGTTATATTCTTTTTTTCAAATTCCATTAAAAAAAATAAAGCATACCATTTGATTTGCTTCAGAATAATCAATGGGAAGCAGGGAGAGGATGTGGAAGTGAATGGTGGTAGAGGTGAAAGAAGATTGGTAATTGTTGAAGGTGGAAAATGGGTACTGGGGGTTCATTATACTATTCTCTCTACTTTTGTGTAGTTAAAATGCTTTTCAAAATAAAACAGTTAAAAATAGGGGCCGGCCTGGAGGCGCAGTGGTTAAGTGCACATGTTCCACTTCTTGGCGGCCCGGGGTTTGCCAGTTCTGATCCCGGGTGTGTACGTGGCACCGCTTGGCACGCCATGCTGTGGTAGGTGTCCCACATAGAAAGTGGAGGAAGATGGGCACGGATATTAGCTCAGGGCCAGGCTTCCTCAGCAAAAAGAGGAGGACTGGCAATAGTTAGCTCAGGGCTAATCTTCCTCAAAAAAAAAAATTTAAAAATATATTTAATATCATTCAGTTAACACAAATTGAGTTTTTACCATAGACCATACACTGTGTGCGATGCTAGGCCTGTGAAAATTAATAGAAAAAAATCTCTGACCAAAACCTGCTTTCAGTCTTTTGAGAGATATCAAAGTGTATATAAATAAATTCAGTGTGATAAGTGCAAAACTTGTGTACAAAATAATACAAACAGAGGTAGCAGAAGAGGAGCCAGCCTTGGGTGTGTGGAGAGCACAGAGAAGGCCTCCCCAACCCCAGCAGGTACAGGCTTTGAAAAGTGAACAGGAGGAGTTCACCACACAGTAGCAGGGGCAAATTCTTCAAGCATGTACCTGCATGTGTTACATAGAAATCTCATTTATTTGGCTACCATCACAGATGCCAGCTCAACCAGTGCTTTAAAAGCAATGGAATAATCTTCCATTTGGCTGTTGTGAGGAGTTATTGAATGTAATCCATTTCTTTCTTTCTTTTGAGGAAGATTAGCCCTGAGCTAACTGATGCCAATCCTCCTCCTTTTGCTGAGGAAGACTGGCCCTCAGCTCACATCCATGCCCATCTTCCTCTGCTTTCTATGTGGGACGCCTACCACAGCATGGCTTGCCAAGTGGTGCCATGTCCGCAGCCGGGATCCAAACCGGCAAGCCCCGGGCTGCCGAAGCAGAATGTGCGCACTTAACCACTGCGCGACCAGGCTGGCCCCTGTAATCCATTTGTTATGAAGCAGAGACAGTATCTTGATCAACTCAACTGCTAAAACTTGAATGAAACCTCTGTGGCTCTTCTTAAGATGTGAAGATAGCTACTAAATTAACTATTCTCAATGTAAATATTTATTTTAATAATTATGCAGATTCATGCAAAAAAAGAAGAGGGAGAGAACTGGAACTGCATGGCTATATTCAGGGGCCTGTAGGCAGTTCGGGATTATTTCTGAAGGGTTAAATGTGCAAAAGAGGAGGAGGAGGTGAGTTTAGATAGGAAGGGAGAGGCTGGGTAAGGAAGGGCCTTGTAGACCATTCTTTGGAGCTTGAACACATTCCCTACCAGGGAGCTGCTGAAACATTTTAGGAAGGGAAAAGACATGATCGGTTTTATATTTTTGGAAGGTCACTTTGGCAGTGCTATAGCGAATGAAATGGAGAGGAAGTCACTAGGGGTGGAAAAGCCTTCTCTAGAAAGCCTTCTCTGATTAACATCTCAACTCTTTTTTTTTTTTAAGTTTTTTTTATTTTTTTCTTTTTCTCCCCAAAGCCCCCCAGTACATAGTTCTATGTTCTTTGTTGTGGGTCCTTCTAGTTGTGGCATGTGGGACGCTGCCTCAGTGTGGTTTGATGATCAGTGCCATGTCCGCACCCAGGATTCGAACCAACGAAACACTGGGCCGCCTGCAGCAGAGCGCACGAACTTAACCACTCGGCCACGGGGCCAGCCCCCTAACATCTCAACTCTGATCATTAATATTCCCTAAATTGCCTGCTTGTCTTCCCTTTGTTGGCATTTACTAATAATGTTCTTAAGCCATTGTACGTGTGGGGTAAGTCATTTCCCAAAATAGATTGCAAGTTCTTTGAAATCCAGCACTGTGTCACTCACTTCTTTCATAGTGCCTCGTACAGTGCTTTACGCACAGTAAGTAGTCAATAGATCTTTCCTGTCAGATGAACATTATTTAGTTACACTATATAGTTTATTTTCATGCTGTACATTATTTGACTATGTTAGTTAAATTGACCATTTAGAATGTTAGTAAATAAACCTTTTTCCTTTGTCAGTTTTAGCTATGAACATGTAATCTTTACTTTAAATATTTATCTTTTAAATAATAGACAAATAATCCCTGTAACTCTCAAGATGGAAAGCTGATAATACCATAAAGTTTTCTTGCCTCTTGAAATTGCCTGTTTGTCTGTCACCCTCATTGGACCCCTGGAAAATAGAGGCCGTGTCTTTGTGGCTTACCATTGTATCTCTAGCTCTTAGCATGTGCTCAATAAATATTTATTGAATGAATGAATGAACAGAAGTCTTATTTTTCATATATTCAATAACTATTTTCAATATCAGTTCTTACATTAATAAATGATATTCTACGATAGTCTTGACCCAGTCTTTTATTTACTTCATACTTTTTCCTGATAAAATTGTACGATTGGAAAGCAAAGGAGCATTAGCTATAAGAGCATTTCCCATTTATAGATTCAATATAATGTCATGTGTAATAAGTTATATAAAATTGTAAACCCTCATTGTTAATATCATTTTCAAATTCTACAGCTTTCTTCACATGAAAATTTACC
The DNA here is from genome assembly GCF_041296235.1 of Equus asinus. Classification (NCBI taxonomy): domain Eukaryota; kingdom Metazoa; phylum Chordata; class Mammalia; order Perissodactyla; family Equidae; genus Equus; species Equus asinus. Next base: position 39,023,026 of record NC_091802.1, on the reverse strand, counting down.
ATAATGCTTTGTATGTCTAAATCAGGTCTGCGAGAAAGAACTATACTGCATGGATTGGGCAGTGAAAATGATGCAAAAAGTCTGTAATGTCTTTAGCACTCCAGTGGAAAGAAATAACTTCCTTCAGAGTGTGGCAAATGCATTTGCATGTGTTATAATGGAAATGATGCAGTCAATTATGTCTGGTGAGTATGCATGGAGATAGTGCAAAGATGTGAGTAAAATGCATACTAGTCTTCACTTAAGACAGAGATCATTCTGGGTAGACTTTTATTTCTAAACTAAGAATAAAAGAAACAGACATTTTTTGTTTGTTTGTTTTCCCATGAGATATATTTAGTTCCTGGTTTTGCTACTTTTAAAATTTGGTGTTGGTTTTAGTGAAAAACATAAAGTTGAAGAGTCTGCTCTGAAAGGAACCAATTTCAATTTTGCACAGAAAAAAATTTTAACTTGCTCACTTACCAACTATCATAATCATCATAATAATATCTTGTATTTGTGCAGTTTCATCATATATTATCTTACAGTTTTATTAGGTAGCCCACAAGATAATTAACCCTACTTTACAGATGAGAAAACTAAGGCTTGGAGAAATTCCCTGACTTGCCCGAGGTCGTAAAGTTAGAAGCAATAAAGTGCGGACTAGCATCGTTTTCTTCTGACTCCTAATTCAGCGCTTTTATAAAATTCCATGATGTCAGTGGTTAATGTCTGACTTAGTAAAGATCACTAACTAGTTTTCTGTCACACTTTCTTAGGGAAAATTGGAACATGTTATGTTTCAAATAAATCATATATTTAAAAATTTAACTGTCATTTTCTTTTCTCTATTGTCCATTCCTGTGTATGGCATATAGGAGACCATGATGAAGACGACAGAAGCTTTTTGAATCTGTTCCAACTTGTGCATGCTCAGGCTAACTTCCATAAGGAGGTCTTGTATTTGACCATGAATCCTCTCTCTACCTAAATACTCAGAAAGCCTTGCGTTTAGAGAATACCTCACTGAACCAATAATTAAAAGAGTACTACTTTTTCACACTCAAAGAATAGCATTCATGGGACGTTTTTTATCACCTGAGTAACCTAAGAATTCAAAAGCTGCATAGAATTTTAGAAGGAACTGCTTACACCATTATTAAGATAAAAATATCATGCAAACTCAAGAATGTATTGAGTTTTTTTGGAAAATAAGCTGTGCTTCTCCAGATTTTGGTAAACCTAATACCAAATTAAATGGAACATTAATGTCCAAGAATCTGGGGCCAGCCAACCTCTGTGTGTGTATCTTTGAAGCAAGAGAAAATTCTGTTTTATAGTTAGAGCAGACTCAAATTCACTGAATAGTCTGTATCTGTTCACTTTGCCTAGGTTGTATAGAAGAGCCTAAAATGTTTTGTGAGATTTGCAATATGATGTTTTGGAATATGCAGATATGAATCACATTCTTTATCACCTTCTTGGCATATGATTACAAAGAACATTATATTTTGTTCACATTTTGCCTGAATTAACCAATCAAAAACCAAAAGAAATATGTGTGTGTGTATACATATCCATACATATATATGTGTATGTATATATACATATAAACACGCACACACATGTATTTTCTTCTTTAAGACAAATCATACAAAAAGTATATAAATAGAAGAAGACATATATCGTCTTCATACAATCAAATCATCTTTTATTCTTTCCTGGGGATTAGAGTAAAATGTTACAAATAAGAGAAAATACAAAGTGAAAGGAAGTAGCTATTCTGCTGCCAGAACAATCTTCACAAATAATTTTCACTTCTTCCTAAAGCTTTTCTCTCTATCTTAAAGAGTGGAATTTGAAGGAAAAACGGAAGCACGGATGATTAGAGAGGCCCATGAGAGTATGGGGGTTTTCTTTGCTCAAGTAAATGGATCCCAAGAAGCTCCAGGACTATTTTCAGTCTGACTAGCATTTGCCACCACTACTTTTACTATTAAATTAGAAAGTAATAGTGTCTAACAGGACTGAAATAATGCTGGAGCCTTCCTGGATCTCCCATTTTCTTCTCCTGGGGTTTGATCACTTTACTTGTGATGAAGACACACCCCTTCCCACTGGACTTCTCAGACTGGTTTTCTTTCCCTAAACCCTTGACTTAACTCACCTCTGGAGGTGATGAAGGGAAGAAACTCTAGAAGATATGGAGATTACCCACAGAAGTGGGGTATAAATTGTGGGAAATCTCAGTAAGAGATTCATGGGATTGAGGAAGAGTGAAAATTGTGGAGAAAATATAAATTGAGGTAAGATTTTACTATATTTCAGTAGCAAAGCACTAACCTTCAATTTTGGTGGGCCAAAAATTAACTGCCTTTCTTTGATGGATTGTCCAGCTATAATTCCTTTGGTGGCAGGAATTTTTTCTCCAGAGTTTAGCCTTTGCATATTTATACAGAAACAAAGACCTTCCTTTAATGCTGGTTTCATTTTCTTCTTCTTAATTTAAGAATTCACTCACAACCAAATTATAAAGATTAAAGTTGGCAGAGGGGGCCGAGTGGTTAAGTTTGAGTGCTCCACTTCAGCGGCCCGGGGTGTCGCCAGTTCGGATCCTGGGCGCGGACATGGTACCGCTCATCAAGCCATGCTGAGGCGGCATCCCACGTGCCACAACCAGAAGGACCCACAACTAAAAATATACAGCTATATACCAGGGGGCTTTGGAGAGAAAAAGGAAAACTAAAATCTTTGAAAAAAAAGTTGGCAGATATCAGAGTACAAAATAACACCTTAATTAGCTTTTGCTTTTTCCTCTCTCACTGTTTTTCCTATATATGCCTTGGAAAGCCTAATCCATTTATTTATCAAAACATCTGTGATTCCAAGTTGAGAATATATGCCCATTAGATTATTTGAGGAAAAAAGAAAAATAAATGAAAAAAGTAAAAATTTTTATATAAATAGTGAATATTTTAATATTTTACTAAATAGATATTTAATTTTCTTAGAGAAAGAAATCTGGCATTGTAAGGTTTCCTTGAATTCCTTTAATTGCCCAAATCTCCACAGCAGTTATTTTCAGCAAGTTTACAAAAGAAGCATGGTTTCATTTAAAACATTTTTGATCTGGATTTTGAAGCTCATTACACACTTGAACTGACACGACTGCTGCTGTAAATTTTTTTTAAATCACATAATTGCATTATTCTCAATGATTGTGAGATTATCTCACCATCCTCAGAAATTTGGAACATAAGAAATGTGATTCATTCTTTGGGTGCAGTAGATAAATGATACCATCTTGCTACCCAGAAGAAGTAAACTGACAAATTCCTCATCAATTGCTAATAGATAAAAATAACATATGAGACCAAATTTATAGTTTCTTCGATTTGAGAGTCCAGTTTTTTGCTGAATACATTTGTCATCAGTAATAAAGCATGATATCAAATTTTAAAGTGAGAGATTAACTTGCAAAAACTTGTATTACTCTCATTAGTATTGATATTTAAGTGATGTTATAGGCAGTCGTATGGCACAAAAAAGGAGCATTTGCAAAATGAATAGCCTGAAAACCCTAGAAGATTGTTCACTTCTATCTCTGGGACAGTCATAATAACAATAATGTAAACTACTAGCAGGCGAGACAATTTATCCTGTACCTTTTTCTAAATTAGAAGATTAACCTGGGCTTCTAGCTTTTTCTTTCCTTCTGATAGTGACTTCCTCAGTCTCCTTTGACTTTGATTTGTAGGATGGTTTTTACTTCCACTAGAAGGCAAGCTCAACAACACATCATTATATTTATCTTTACTATTGTTTCTAAACACACGCACCATACCACAAAAATACTAATAACAAGCTAATGATGCTACTTTTCATAGAAACTAATGTAAAGTTTATATCTTGTGATAAATACTCCGTGCCTTAAGAAACCACAGAACATCTACTGTTAACACTTTTTTGGATAATTCCTTCTCATGCCCTTCTGACCCCTTGACTTGAACATATTCACAATGCAGGCAGTAAATTCAAGCATTCAAGAAGTTGCCGCGGTGGTTGATCAGACTGCTCTCCACAGCAGGAACAATAGGCACCTTATTTCCTGCTTTCCCATCCTCTCATGACTTCGTTCATGCTTTCAGTTCCTCTGTTAATAACAAAGATTTTATTGCCAGGATAATTATTCACCTTTGGAGATTAGAGCAAGCATGAATGTCCCGCAGAAGGTGCAGCTGGAAGGACCATCTTATGTCAACTTAAAAACCATGTGATTATTACTTCAGAGTTCACCTCTTTGAGTGAGTAGTACTCAATTATATGATTACAGACTTTTACGTCAATAAACACAGTGGAGGGTGAAAACACGAAGCTGCTACAAAAGCCTCTTTGGTTATGAATACCTTGTAGCACTGTGACTTCTTTACCAATTCCACTAGCAGGTAGCTGTGAAACCTGTAAGAAAGGCTATGGACATGTATATGCTCCTTGGTTTCCTGAGACATCACTAAGACAGGAAAGACGACCTGAAAGGCAGCTCTACTGGACAGTCTTCTGTAGGTTAAAAAAAAAGTGCCAAAGGACTAAGAACACATTTTTCATCAAGAAAGCAAATATAACTCTAGAAAATCCCTCAAGTAACTAGAGACTTAAAAAAAAACCCGAAAACTTAGTTCCGCTCTTGAAAGGCTTTTAAATTAAAGAAAAAAATAATACTTGTTGACATTCTAAGATCACTACTTTCTTAAAGGCACAAAAACCTGAAAAATATGCACTGTTATTTTTAAAGTATTGTATTTATGGTAAAATGTCTTTTATATTTAAATACTTAATATTTGCTGTTTTATTTACTTTGTTATTTATTCATATTAATAAAATTAAAATTAGAAACATTTCTAACTTGTTCAGAGTTTGTCATTATGCAAATCATTGAGTGTGTAATTCCTTTAAATTGTTTCTTGTGGAGGAACTTATTTTTATTTAAGCTGTTAAAGCTTTACCATGATCAAAAAATGAAATATCTTAATATAAAATAATGTTTCAATTAGCTATATATTTATGTATACATATTTATGCTTAATATTATAGTGTATAAATAAATTAAATAGTTTCATCGACTAGCAAAAACTCATAAATTGAACAGTAATCTATAAGTAGAACAGTATTCTATACTGTTCTACTATTTATTTGGACACCAAACTCCCAAGCAGTTAATATTCCAATTGGTGCTAAAATAGAAATGCTACAATTATCATAGTTTAACACCAGTTTCAAAAAACAAAATATGTAATTAAGTATTGTGGATTACCTGCAATTTCTCATAACTACAAGATCTTAACAGTGTTTCTCTAAGAGCAAAGAAGTTCTTAAATATTTCTAAATGTATCTGCCTTAGCATGTTTGCATTTATAATGGAAGTTGTGCTGATGACTTTCTGTTTCCTCTTTTATATGTGACTTTGGTTTTATTTTTGTTTAAAATAGATGGGAGCAAAACTGACTTAGAAGAGGCCATTCTAGGCTTAGCAAATATTTGGAGTGTGATAAAGCCAAAGCATATAATTTACAATTTTCCACTTCACCTCTGCTTAAGTACTTTATTAAGGGAAATTCCCTTTATTTTTGAGTAATATAAAATTAAAATGATACTTTTAAGGGATTTTGAAGTTTGAATAATGCTAATTTTAAGCCTTTTAAAAGCAAACAAATTTTCTGAAATTTAATAAATCATATCAAGCTAAGTTTCAAACTCAGAAAGTTTGAATTTGATTCCATACAACCAGAACAATGAGTCTTAGGTGGTTCTAACTTAGTAACAATTGTCTTTTCACTATTTACCTGTTTCCCAAAATATATCCTTTCTCCTAAAATAAAATATGTCACTTTTCCACACAAACCCCTTATTTTTATCAAGAAACCATACATTCGTGGAATGGTTCTCAGCATCACGCCACACTCATCTCTTTGTAAGTGATCTAAAACTGATGTGAGCCAAGTACAGTTCCTGTTTTAGAGGACAAGATCACCCTGACACGGATTGTAAAATTAATACAAAACTTTATATTATGGAAGTAACTTTTTTCAGTGTTTTATTATGTTTTAGGATGTCTATATACAAATAGTTTAAATGTGAAATTTAAAAACTTTTTATCAAAATGATGAACACAATAAGACTCTGTTATAAACTGACATAGGCACAGAGTCATGAAATTTCTTCTAAAATGTAATTATTTTTTAAAACCATGCTATTCTACAACTAATTGAAAAGATGGGTAATCTTGCATTCCTTATATTGTGCTGAATATCAGTGTTATATATCACTGGTATATGACTGAAATTGGCTGATTTTTTCCCTGAATTGCTTAGTGGTTTCGACTTTATATGGATACAGACTGAAGAGCCTCGACCTCGTAAAAGACTCCAGAGCAAGCTTGGTTAGAGACTGTACCGTGAAGATTTACACCACCATAATTAACCGTGTAACCTGGACCCCTCCAAAATACTGACACTTGCCCTCGTTACCTAGGCAAGGACATAGAGCTGCTATCTTGACTCGAAGTAGAACATGTCAGTTTGAAACACGAGGTTATGCCAAAGAGTCAGAGGAAGGTTTTAACGGGAAAGGTCACGTCAAGGACTTCACAGGTAACTGAAGACCATGGCTGAAGGCGTTAGTGCTCAGAGCCATGCTTCTTGCATTAGTGTGTCTGTCAGATTACCCCCATGTAATATTGCATTTGTCAATATTCCCTGAACACTTCAGGCAAATTATCACTGAGATACGTTTTGGGTAAATAAATATTGTCATTTTCTCCTCATAATGTGGCTGTTGGTGCCAAAAAAAAGTTTTGCAGTTGAGTTTTCATTATAAAATGTCATTTGGGGAAGGCAGAAAAGGGAACTACTGGCAAACTATTAAGAGTTTGTTCCGTGGGAATTCTGATCTCAAAGATGTAGCTTCCAAAGATAATCATTCTAGAACTGGAGAATTCTTAAGTGGAAAGGGACACTAACAATTTTCTAGTCCAACTCTTTCACTTGTCAGGAAAAAATGAAACCCTGAAGGTTAAATGACTTATTGAAGGTCACATAATTTGTTGCCAAGACAAATCTCCCAAAACAGTGTTTTTTCTTGGCCAGAATTTATGCAAGTTTTCCATTTTAATTGTGACATATACTGCCTCGATCTTATGTCTTTTTAAAACATGGAAATTGAACATGATGGTATGAATAAAAACTATTAAGTTAATCTTTCTCCTTGTTTATTTTTAAGCTAGAAAGGAGAATCAAATGTATAACAATTATGATAGATTTTTCAAAAGAATAGATACTACAGATTTGGGGCCAAGTCTACCCTGGCCTCCAAAATACATGGTTTCTTCACCCTAACTGGACAGAAATATGTTGAAAGGTTTTTTTCCAGAAAAGGAACATTTGACAACATAAAAATCGTTTATTTTGGGATAAGAGAGATATTTTTCCCAAATAATAAGATAAGTATAGCCATCTTGTTTCAATAATTTATAATTCAGCCAGGCACAAAGAATGAGGATAATTAACTGTTTCTCTCTTAAAATGAGAAGCTGGGGCAGAAGTGGTATGGAATGGGGAAGATACGATAAATCTTAAAAACTCAAATGACAAGTTCCTTCTGGCTCGAGTGTAAGACAGGGAAACCACACAAGCCCAGAGTGTGCAATCTGTAGAGACAGTGAGTGATAAAGTGACGTCTCATAGATGAACAGAGACAGCGCGCTCTTGAATTTACAGGGGAAACCCTGCGTGTGAGCGGGAAAGGAAGGAATATATTTTAGCATAATATACAGTTGTATTTAGACCTAAGGAAAGCCTATAAAATGAATTCTGAGCAGTTCTCCATGGTAACTTGAATGAGTCCACATTTCAGCTCTGTGTTCTCAACACCCTCTATCTACACTCTCACACGCACACAGTATCTGCCAGCAGGGCCCATGAATTCCTCACGTCCCAGCCGAGCGCCTGTGCCTCTGAGCTCAAAAGCCCCTTGCTTGACAGGGGTTAACCGTATCCGGGAGGCTCTGGAAGAGGTCTGCTGGGCAGTAGGACTGCTGCTGTTGATAAGAGGCCTCTTGTTGGATTGGAGACCAGGAGCTGTAGGAAACCCAGAAAAAACAAGGCTCAGATAGGAATAGCAGCAAAGGCGTCAGCTCCCGAGTACCGGTCACGGACTAAGGAAAGAATTAGGAGTTTCTCTCCGCTCTGCCAAACCCCACAATTGGGAGAGAACAGACACGTCCCCCAAAATCCCACTCCCAAGTAAATTTCATTTGCTATTCCATCCTCAAGTGAGAATGAGTCGCTAATTAACTGTAGACGCAGTTACGCAAGCATAATTGTACACCACTCTGCCGACATACAAAGATGTGTTTTACCTTTAATTACTGGAAGAAAATGGGTAGTTTGGAGTTTGAGCACCTAATTGAAGAAAAAATTAGGAAATAATAGTCCCTCCCACCATGTACACCACTCCCAATCCTCTCTACCTAAAAATCCCTTGCATTGTGGGTTTTACTTTTCGTTTTAAAAACCATTATTTTAAATTAGGTCTCACAGAAAGAAGGTGGCATTTCTTATTCTTTTCAGAGTGGTTTGAGAAATGCTACATCAATGCATCTGAGAAAAAAATAGAAAAACAAGATCTCTTTTAATTTTGTTTTTGAATCAATACCCGAAATGACGACCAGAAGCAAAAATCCACCGGTGTGTCAACAAAGCAGGATGCTTGGCCAGCCAGCTTCATCCTTCCCCCCTGAGCTGTTCTCCTGTGGGCTCCCCGCCGCAGCTACAGGCCGCTAGAGCAGATAGATAATGTAGGACAGAATGACCAGGCCTATGATGGCAAAGAACATCAGGATGAAAATATCCAGCATTGTGGAGTCCTTGGCTGAGGAGGCCTCTGGATTCCGGGGAAATGTGAGCTGCAAACACAGAGGTTGCAGTTAGTGGAGAGAAATGGCTCCCTCTTCCCTCCACTGCTCAGCCCGTGTTCTTTTCCCCTCCTCCTCCCAGGGCGGGAGACTCAGGGATGCTGCAGCTCCATCAGCAGCTTACCTCCTCCCTGCCCTCCCCGCCCCCACACCACAGCCAACCAATCACAAAGCCCAGGAGTGGGTAACCAAGGAAGTGTCGGTTTAGACCAGGCAGAACCCAAGAGGCTCAATTTCTCCCCAGGAACCCAATCCCACCCCTTAGTGTCTAAGTGGAGTCTGCATGATACGGACATAGGAGGAGATCTGATCTCTATCCAGATCCCCTGCGAATGAATCTTCCTGACGGCCTTTCTTCTTCCTTTTTCCTCTCACACATCCTTGGCAAATTATCTCAGAAAAACAATGGTTGGGAGTTGGGTGGGCCATTGGCAAGTTGTAAAGGTCACGTTATGGAGGGATGTGGACAAAGGTCTCGTATGAGTGTCAGTTGGCATCTCTGGGGATGGAGCTAACGCTTATGGGACTCCTATACTGTGCCAGATATTGCACGTGTGGTGTAATTTCAACCTCCCTACAAGTCTTTATAGATGAGGCTCAGAGACAGTCAGGAACTTGTCTAACGTTTCATTGGAAATGGCAGAGACCATGATTCAAAACTAACTCTGCACACTCCAGAGACCACACTCCTCTCTCGCCCCAGACCGGCCCACCCCACCAGTCTGAGGCGCCCCCCAGCCCTACCTGCTCTGCTCAGTTTGCGATGCATTTTGCTCAGAGCACTCCAGTTACAGTGTGAGCACTGGCAGTCTCTCCTCCAGCTAGTCCTTGTCTCTTTGTGGTCGTTACCCACATTCTTGTTCTCTTTTGTGTCCTCTTCAGAGAGCTCAGCATGGTGTTACCCAGAGGGGCACTAAAGACTTCTCAGGCCCATCCCTGTCCAGTAAGAGCATCCAGAAATGCAAATTCGGGTGGCCTCTCCTGAGGGGAAAGGGTGGTGGGGACTCAGTTATGTTTTGTGTTGTTTTTATGCCTTTTTACGAGTCTTATTTCCTGTTAAATTAAAAATCTCCCTTTGGCAGTGTCCTTGGCTCCACCCCAAACAGTTCAGGAAGGTGAACGAAGCCTCCCGGGGAGAAGGGGCTGCAGCTTCACAAAAGGGGGCAGGCCAGCGGGAGGCACAATTTGCCCCCTCATTCCCTGCTTCTCATTTTCCTCCTGCGAAAATGTCAGGCAGGCAGCGCCTTTGGATGGGGAGCAGGTGTCAGTATTGTCTTTAATTATCCCACCAGCGCTGCCTCCGACACTCCCTACACTGCCCCACCCTGCTGACTCCGCACATCATTCTGCTGACGACAAAGGCTCACTTCAGGGAAAGCCAGTTTTTGCTCCTTGAGCTGCTTTCCTGAAGCCAGAGGACGCCTCACTAGGAACTGCCCCTCCGCACAGAGCAGCTGGACACAAGGCTGACTGGTGGCATAGAGCTGGGGCAGAAGGGTCTGGATTCCTTTACCACTGTCCCCTTTCCAACCCCACAGAAGAGGCGAGGCTACCTGGCCTTCCGGTCAGAGGCCAGACCCAAGGCACCCGGAGCAAAGTGCACAGCACAGGTGATACTAACATGAGAGGTGCAAAGGGCTTGGGTGCAAGGCCCCTGGGGCAAGGTCACATCACGAGGTTGCGAGCATCACAATGGAGGGCCTAAAACCTCCAGCCCTGCCACTAGCTGTGCGACTTCCCCCAGACCACTGCCTTTCTGGGTTTCTGTGAACTTCACCTGTAAGATGGACACCGCGGTAGTTACTTCTCTCACAAGGCTGTTCATAAGATCAAAGAAAACGTGTGTTAAAGATGATCATAAGGCATTGTGAACACGGCTCTGGGTTGCCAGACCACTCTATAGACAGCTGCATCCCGTGTCTTATCCCACGGCAGACTGCCCCAGTCCTGTCATTTCATTCCCCAAACACGTGCGAGCTCCTGCTAGGTGCAGACACTGGCAGCCAGCTAAAACTGCCCCAAGCTGAGCTTCTTCATTAATTCAACAACTATTTGCGCGGCAGTTATGTGCCTGGCCCTGGTCAGGCACTGGGCATTGAAAGACAAATCAGACCCACTACCTGCCCTGTGAGCGCACTGGCCAGAGGGGAGCCAGGTGCAGTGAAGGAATTCAGCAGTAAGACTGAGAATATGGGAGCTCAGGGAAGCTTCTGAGAGTGTCACCAAGCCGGGCAGGATGTAGCCAGGAGCAGACTTGGGGGGAGTTCTCAACCAGGAGGAAGTAGGTGCCAAGGCCTGGGTCCTTCTCTCCCTGAAGGGCTGCAGGGCTCTCAGGAGGGCGACGGGCCACCGCCCCCAAACAGATAAGACAGACAGAGACAGACAGACACACACACACACGGCAGCACCTCAGAGCCAGAGCCCCAAACAGATAAGACACACACACTCACGGCAGCACCTCAGAGCCAGAGAGAAAACCAAGTCCACAGGTAAAAATTAGACTTTTATTTGAGTCACCAGGAGAAAGATTCACTTGTGGTCTAAGTCAAATGTTCAGAGAGATTTGATCCCAAGCACAAGCCCACGAGGGAGGGGACCAAAACAGACCAAGAAAAGACAACCACCCCATATAAAAGGACGAATGGACGGCTTCACACACACGGATGAAATGTTTGGACAGAGGCAAATTTCACATGGTCATTTCTGTTTCTTTTTAAATACAGGTTTGTGGGGTGGTATTTTTTGTTTCCAGCTATTAAAAAAAAGGCCCAAAAGTGCATATGTGAGGGGGAAAAGGCAGAAATTAAGCAATAAAGTAGTTTTCCCTGGAGGGACATGAGGAAGAAAACAGGAAGCAGTGTTGAGAATTTGCTTTTCTCACCATTGGGCTTCTTGTATTTTATTACTGGTCCACTAAAGTTATATTCACATTCTAGTTTTGATGCATCTTCTTTCCTGGGATTAGATTGGCTAAAAGACCTCTGCGAACCGTAAGAAAAGACCAGGGACTCAGCCCAGCCCTCAGGTTCTGTGCTCTTCTAGGGATGGAAGGTTCTGGAAAGGAACAAGGACTCCCAGCAGCCCCTGGGTCCCTCAGCACCAGTGTGACAGTCCCTTCTCTCCCTGGGGGTGTGTAAGCAAAGGTCCCCTATTTTAAGGATGGAGGAGTAGAGGGGCTGGTGGCAAGGTCCCTGTGGCTGGCTTGCTTTGTTTCGGATGGAAAATTAAGCTGAGTGAAAACAGGCTGCTTCTTGCTCCTCCAGGCCCTCCTCCTGGCCTCTCACTACCCTCCCAACTGCAGGTCCTCCAACAGGATGTGTCTCTGAACTTTGGTCCCAGAATCAATGTTGTGCTTTGAGATCAAGAGGAAACGGAATGACCAGCGCCTCCCACAAGGCTCCCCAAATTGTTCCCTCTCTGCTCCCTCATCCCCAAATAGCCCAGTATAAGACACTCCACCCGCCCTCACTTCAGCTGGGGCTGAGGAAAAGGGGCTGGTCAGGCCGGGCTCCTCCTCCGGTCATTTCCTCAACCCTCTGATTTGGGGTAAATATTCCCAAGTCAACTCACAGTGAGGACCTGACTGCTGAATGCGCCTACGGGCCCCTCCTCCCCTGCAGGGTACAAGGATGCGAAGATGTCCACTGGGGGCCTGGGTGGACTCAGGGTGACGACAGGAGGGGGAGACACAGAGGGGTGACAAGAAAGCCCAGAGATGAATGAAGCCAGGCAAGGGTCGTCACAGCCACCACCGAGCAGGAGAAGGGACTTGGAGATAGCACCATCTTTCCCTTCCTCATCCCGGGGTCTGTGGTTCCAGTTTTGTAGCCCTGGGACCCTCTCCCTCTGCGCCAAGGGGGCTTTAAGTAAGCGAGGGGGAGGCCTGGGGAGAGAGGCCCCCAGTGATGCACCACAGTGTGGGTGGCACAGGGGCCTCTGGCCCCTTACTCTGCAGCCCAAGACAGAGATGGGGGAGGAGAAAGTGCCTGGAGGCACGAAGCTGTCCCCCCACCCCGTACTCCAGCAAGTACATCACCAGCCCCCCAACTCCTCAATCATCCCCTTGCTTCTGCCCAGCACACTGGGGGCGGGGGCGGGCGGCTTCCTCTATTTGGGGATGGAAGGAAAGGAGGAATTTTCACTCCAAAGGAACAAGGAACTTCTCTCCCCTAGGGCCCTCCCCTTTCACTGTGGGTTTTGAGGAAGATATCAGGGGAAGGCAGTTCTGTGCACCCTCACATAAGCCCAGACTCCTGCAGGCCCGTGCCCTGGCCCCTGCTCTCACACTCAGGCTCACACTCATGCTCACACTAGCCTGTCGCAAACACACACACTCCCACCCCACACACTAAGTCCTGGAGATACAGAGGGTCCTGTGGCTTTGCACAGTTCCAGTCCACTTGGCACCAGGCCGGGGAGGGGAGGCTATAGATGGCCCGAGACATCTTCCCACAAGCAGTAGGGAGGAGTGGCCCACCTAACTCAGATCTCAGGGGCTGGGCTGAAGGCCAAGAGGCCTAAGGCTTCCTTGCCCACCTTTCAGAACCAGCTTCCAGCCAAGGAGGCCAGCCAGGATCCCTGGAGATCAGGGCTGGGGGGAGGGCAAAGGACTGCGGGAGAGAAGACCCTGTTCGCCTCCTCCCTGCAGGGGTCCCTAGAGTAAGAAAGGTGAGAACTCAACCCAAGCCGTGCTCCCGGGGAGCCCCTCGCCCATGCTGCCGTGCGCCGGCAGGCAGGCAGAATCACAGTGTGAGAAGAAACACGCGAGGGAGGATGCAGGAGTCCCAGGCGGGAGCCTCACTCTCCTGTGTTGTCCTTGAGAGCAGGAGGCTGTGAGAGACTCCCTGGAGGGCCCGCGGCCCACCCGAGAAGCAGAGGTGAAGCCCGTCTCACTGGTCCCTACGCCGTGGCAGCCCCCCACCCGTCCCCAGCTCCAGCCCAAGGGCAAGGACAGTGGGGTCTCACTCCCGGGAATGTATGAAGCCCTGCCCTGGGGGCCCTGGGGGTCTGGGGCTCACCCCAGCCCTGGAATGTTTGGCTGTGTGAGGAGGTGGGCAGGAGGGTCTGAGGGGGCGGAAAAGAGAGAAGGCAGAGGCCTGGGGGCCAGCGGGTCTCCCATTCCAGACCAGCCTCACCGGCCTCACCCCCCCAGAGAAGTCCACACCTGTTCCATCCAGAGAGAAAACCGAGAAGCTGGTCAAAGGAAAAACCTGCCCGAGGAAGGAGCCCGCGAAAGTGGCAGAACAAGGCTTCGGTTGGCAAAAGAAGCTGGAGGAGGGTAGGAATAAACAAGCTGTCGCAGATTTAAAAAAAACAGACACTGAAGGGTGGACAGGTCACGCCCAGGACGGATGCGATGCCGTGGAATGCACTGAAGACAGATGGGGGCGCGCGGTGCCCGGCGGGCTCAGATGGCTTCCACGTAGTTGGCCGGCAGCATCCCCGTGTCGCCGGTGCGCTCGACGGTCCCGTACATCCAGCCATCGTCGATCTGCTGCACGTTGACGATGGTGTCCCCATCCTGGAAGGAGACCTCGTCCTCGTCGGCGGCACTGTAGTCGTACACAGCACGGTACCGCTTCTGCAGGGGTGGGGACACAGTCAGCCCAGGGCCTGGCTCCCCAGGGGCCTGCGCCTTTCTCTCTGACTCTCTGGGACCCCAGAGCAGGGCCTGGGTGGCAGCGAACTAGGACCCAGGAGACAAGAAAGGGCTGAGCTCTGCCACGAATTTTCTCACTTCTGTGTGTCACTTTCTGAGAGTGATCACGCTTTTTACAATGTTTCTGGCTTCTACTAAGGACCAGGCACAAGACAGGGACTGAGGTTACAACAGCTCTGCCCCACCTCTCGGAACAAGAATGCTTAGGTCCAACAGACAAGATGCCGGGCCATGTTTAAAAATATGACATGCCCTGTATGCTAGGGGCCGGCCCGGTTGGTGTAGTGGTGCCCTTGCCTGTTGGCTCAGGTCCACAGGTTCGGATCCCAGGCATGGATGTATACCACTCGTCAGCCTATGCTGTGGCAGTGACCCACATATAAAGTAGAGGAAGACTGCCACAGATGTTAGCTCAGGGCTAATCTTCCTCAAGCAAAAAAGAGGAAGATTGGCAACAGATGTAGGCTCACGTCTAACATTCCTCAGCAAAGAAAAAAAAAAAGGACAGGCCCTATATGTTATTATCTATATTATTATAAGCATCTGTCTTTTTTTTGAAGCTATGATGAGTCTGGCTTCACTCCTAAGTTCAGGACAAAGACCTATTCTTGGGAGAAAAATGAAAAACCTCCAGGTGACACAAGAGGTGTCTATCAGGTTCACCTTCCAACCTCGGCCAAAGTCTTGTGCTTAAGCCCCAGCTCTAGGAAATGTCCCATAAAAGCACATGAAATCCAACAGTGGTCTTGGAGGCAGGCAAGATTCTAACGTCCTCTGACCCTCACTGCCCTTGACATCAACTTGTCTCTAGGGGTCAGCTCAGCCTTTGTGGGGCCAGGCCCTGGGACCTGTGTGGGGCCCGGGAGTGGAGCCCAAGTGCCAACTGGTCCAGGGCTGAACGAGCCCCTCAGGACACTCCTGGATCCGCCCCCCGCTCCACCCCACTGCTAGAACCTCTGCTCCGACCTTCTGTTCCGGCCTCTGGTTGGCCCCCTCCGACGGGTCACCCACGGTGATCTCAGGGGCAACTTTCCAAAATGCAAACCTGACTGTGTTACTCCCCCGGTTTAAGTCCTTCAGAGGCCCCCATCCTCTTTAGCACTAAATTCAAACTTTTATCTTCAAACAGCAGAGACGAGCTCCAGCAGCCCCGAAGGCTGTGGGAGAAGAGGTCACGCTCCTCATGAAGTGAGTGCGGTCTCTCTCACCACGCATGCTGCCTCTGCCCCGGCCCGAGTCCGCCATCTGTGCCTGCAGCCTGCACAGCCCCCTCACTCCCCTCCCTGCCTCTGCCCTCCACCTCCCACTGCTCTTCTCAACCAGCTGCAGAGCAATCCTTTAAAAACCTGTCAAACCCATCACGCTGCATAGCTTCCCAGTCACAAAGGCCTTCCTGTGGCTTCTGTGTCCTTGCCTGACCTGACCTCATCTCCTACCCTTCCCCTCTCTAGTCCCCTCGGCCTTCCTGCTGGTCCTTGAATTTTCCTACCATATGCCTGCCTCAGGGCCTTTGCAATGGCTGTTCTTGCACCACTCACTCCTTCACTTTATTAAGGACTTTGCTGCTCTCTCTCCCCTCACCCTGCTGTCTCTTTCTTCACAGCACGTGCCATGACCTGGCCTTACATTATATACCTACTTACTTATTGCCTTCTTATTTGTCTCCCTGACCGGAAGGAAGCTCCAAGAGGGCAGGAAGGTGGTCTTTCATTCAGAGCCGAATGCCTGCTGTCTGGGACAGGTTTAGTGAGTATCTCAAGGACTGGCTGCTCTATCTGGAATCTCATCCTTCGGACGACCTCCCGGGCCAGCCTAGCACCCCAGACAGCACTGACACTCCCTCACCTGTGTGTCCAGAGCACGAGGCTCCAGCGGGCCGTTTGTCTCAGGCGATTTTATTTCTCTGAGGATTGTCTGTCCTGCTCCTACACGAGCTACTGTGAATTCCCAGGCGCCTGGCACAGAGCAGCTGAGCTTGGACGGGAGCTCAGGATGGGCGCCCAGTGCACCCACTAGTGGGGTGAGTAGCACGACTTATGGACAGGGCACTTCAACTCTAAGGACGGGTAGGCCTGAGCTGGCCCGCTCCCACTCCGCTCATTCATTTATTCAGCAATGCTGACGAGGGCTGCTCTGTGCCTAGCTCGGAGCAGGTGACCCCCAAGGGACGCTGCCCTGCCCGCACAGAGCTTCAAGCCCGGGGGGACACAGACCGAAGTTAACAAACAACAACTGTTTTAAGTTGGAAAAAGTGCTCTGAAGGAAACCGGGGCTGGGGGAGTGATAGAGACGTCAGGGGACACCACGTGACACAGAGCGGTTTGGGAGGGCCCCTCAGAGGCAGGGCAAGCTTAGATCCTAAGCACACAGGCAGTCATCCCCGTGAAGAGCGGGGAGCAGGGCCCGGGTCTGAAAGGCCCCAAGCAGGAAGGGGCGTCGTATGCTCCCAGGGAGCTGGAGTCAGGAAATCTGGGCGGTTGTGGGGGTGACTTGCCCAAGGTAACTCGTCCTGTAACACAGGACCCCGATCCCAGCCTAAGGGTCTGCAGAGACTGAGATCCATGTCACCTGCAAGTGACAATCTGGGGTCAAGGGTCAGGGGAAGCCACGACCTCCAGGGGGTTTCTAAGGACAATCTATGAGCTCTGTCCAGTAGGCCCAGCCACCTCTGGCCTCCTCCGGCCTCCAAACTCCAACCTCTCCCCTCTGGCCAACGCTACTCACCCCGCCCCCGCCTGGGGTGCTGCGCTGTATGGAGACCGGGGCGGCAGGCTCCTTGTACCCGCCATAAGACTGCGCCGCCTGCTGCTGCTGGGGCTGCTGGTAAACTGCGAGAGAGGAGGAGACGGGGCTCAGACACTGTCTTGCCAAACCCGGCCCTCCTGGAGCCCACCCCTTCCTCCGTGGAGCCCGAACAACGTATTTCCACCCCCACGCCCTTGCTCAACCTTCACTTCTCAAAAGCTTACCATAAGTGCTCATTTGCTGGGGCTGCGGCTCCCCCATCCCCGGGGTGCCCAGCACAGGCCTGACCCGATGGGGCCCGAGGGTGTGTGTGTGTGTGTGTGTGTGTGTGTGTGTGTGTAAATGAGGCTTCCTCCACCCTGAAGCTGGCCTGGCCTCAGGTCCCCTGCCCCCACAGGCCTCACGCTCACCTGGGGCGCTGGTCGGGATGTGGTGAGGTGGCTGCTGCTGCTCCTGGGGCCGCCGGTAGCTGCCGCTGCCCTGGGAATCTCGGCGCTCGGGCTCCAGGCCCTCGCCCCCGCTGGGGCCCATGCGGCTCTTCTCAAACTCCTCGTGGTACTTGATCTACAGGGGCAGAAAGCGCTCGGTGAAGGATCACAGCAAACCAGGCAAAGCTCCCCTCCTGTTGCCACTCAAGATCCGGATGGAAGAGAGTCCTGGAGGGCTCCAGACAGAGAGCCGGGTTCTCATCCGGGGGCTCACCAGCTGTGTGCCCTTGGGCAAGCTACTTAACCTTGCCCAGCCTCAGTTTCCACCTCTGTAAAGTGGGACACTGGTGTCTACCTCAGGTGTTGCTGGAGGAGGCAGTGAGATGACGATGTACAAAGTCCATGCAAATGAAAGCACCAGACAAGGGTGAGCAGTCATTTTTCTGCACCCGCGGCAGGGGCTGGGGGCTGCCCTGTTCTGCCCGTCAACAGCAGCAGGAGCAGCGACTCCTGTTTACCCAGCACCTCCGAGGTGCCAGGCACTGTGCCGGGAGTGCCACATCCTGGCTCATTTTACCTCATCAGCACCTATGGGGGGGGCACATTACAGTCCCCATTTCACAGACAAGACGGAAACTAAGGCGCTGACAAGCAAAGTGAGCTGCCCAAGGTCACGCAGATTCCGGAGCCCACCCTCTAATGGTTGGGCGCTTCTGTCTCTTGTGGGCATGACCTCACAGAGACCAGAGCCCGGGGCCCAGCGACGCTCTGCTGAGGACTCCAGCACCCCGGGACAAGAAATGCCGGGCCCTCCCTGTGTGTGGGTCGTTATCTTTGAGATGGGTTCCTTCTCTTGTCAGGTTCCAAAAATGGGCAAAAAGAGACCCAAGGAAGTCACACACCCCAGGCGCTCAGCAAGGACTGGTTGAGTTGAACACATCAGGACCCTGGAGACCTTCCAGCGTGGCATTTCTTAAAATCTGTTCTTCAGATTGTCTGCTTCCTATCCACCTGAGCTGCTTATGAGAATGCAGGTTCCAGGGCCTCCCACAGAATCTACAACATCAGGGCTGGGGTTCTGGAATAACCTAGCATTTTTGAAAAGCTCCCCAGGTAAGTCCAGAGCCGCCTCAGGAGCAGAGGTTGGCAAACTGAGGGCCCTGGGCTCACGAGCCAAGAATGATTTCTACATTTTTTTAATGTTTGGGGGAGGGGGGCGGAAATCAAGAGGAATTCTCTTTTGTGACCCATGAAATTTCTATGAAATTCAGATTTCAGTATCCACAAATGAAGTTTTACTGGAATGCAGCCACACCCACTTGTTTACCTACGGCTGCTCTTCCATTCCAATTGCAGAGCTGAGCAGCTGGAACAGAGGCCCTGCGGTCCACACAGCCTAAAATGCGTGCTATCTGGCCCTTTACAGAAAACGTCTGCTGACCCCCGCTTGCCAAAATACTCTGCACACTCTGATGGTAAAATATATTTTAGCACAATCTTCCCAAATTAGATCTATTTTATAAATTACATAAATGTATCACTTTATAAATATAGAATTTACACTGTAAAACTTACACAAAAAAATATGAATTAAAAAAAAGGTTGAGGGGGGCTGGCCCCGTGGCCGAGTGGTTGGGTTCGCGCGCTCCGCTGCAGGCGGCCCAGTGTTTCATTGGTTCGGGTCCTGGGCGCGGACATGGCACTGCTCGTCGGGCCACGCTGGGGCAGCGTCCCACATGCCACAACTAGAAGGACCCACAACGAAGAATATACAGCTATGTACCACGGGGGCTTTGGGGAGAAAAAGGAAAAAAAATAAAATCTTTAAAAAAAAAAAAAAAAAAAAAAAAAAAAAAAAGGTTGAGGGGCCGGCCCCATGGCACAGCAGTTAAGTTGGCACGTTCTGCTTTGGCGGCCTGGGGTTCGCCAGTTCAGATCCCAGGTGCGGACCTATGCACAGCTTATCGAGCCATGCTGTGGCAGGCATCCCACACATAAAACAGAGGAAGATGGGCATGGATGTTACGTCAGAGCCAATCTTCCTCAGCAAAAAAGAGGAGAATTGGCAGTAGATGTTTGCTCAGAGCTAACCTTCCTCAAAAAAAAAAAAAAAAAAAATGCTGAGATGACAAAGAACCAGAGCCTGGAGTTCTAAGGTTTTTCTCTGCATTCTCTGCACTCTCAGGGGCACATAATGCCCATACCCCACCTTGAAGAGCTCTGGCGGGGTCTACTCACTTTTCACTGGTGGGGAAGGGAGCAACCCAAGAAAGGTGCGGAGGCCATGGTTTGGGTGTTCTAGAAGTGCTGGGCTGGCGGGGGGGTAGGGGAGGAGGACACTCGGAAAGCAGGACCCTGAAGGAAACTGTCCTGTCCCAGGCAGGCCCAGGCCCTGCTTCTCTCCAGGCCTCAGACCACCTGACTTGAAGCTGGCTCTCACTTCCTGTCTGCCGGGATCCTGCCTTGCAAGTCTCCCAGTGGAAACAGCGTGGGAGTAGGGGTGAGGGACAGGAGACGGCAAGGCCCGTCCTGCTTCCTGGAGCAGAAGGAAGCAGCGATCCTGTGCTCTGGAAGCCCCTGGCCCAGGTCTGACCAGCACTGTCCCAACCCAAAGCACGACCCTTCGGCCATCCACTCCCACTTCTCTGCTGCCTTCTCTCCCGCTCCCGGGCATTCGCTTTACAAGGAGGGCAAGAGTTCACACTAGGCTGGGCAGGGCTTCCACATTAGTAGCTGGGCTAAAGGTCTGCAGGCGTGGCCACTGGAACACCTGCATCACCTCTGCTGGCTGGATGATGGTTCCTCACTGCAGCCTGGGCGGGAGCACAGGCAGGGCAGCAGCAAAGTCCAGGACGGGACCAGACTGGTGGCAGAGAAGCACCTCACTTTGGGGTTTGGATCAGGACCAGCCCCCTCCTCTCCCTGTTCCTTCCCTTCAAGCCCAAGCAGGGACCCACACCCAAATGGTGAAGCAGGCTGAGCCTGTTCCTGAGGGGGAGGCAGCCAGTCCTGGCCAGACTGAAAACGCACTGGACTCCCCAACTCCCACTCAGAAGGGCACCCAGGGGTGGAGTTCTCAGACACAGGGCCAGTGTCCCGCTCTCATATTCCTAAGACAAGGACATAAAGTCGGTCTCCTTCAGTGACCCCCATCCACCAGTGAGTGTGGGAGGACAAGGAGAGGGGACATCTCTCCTGAGGCTTCCAGGCTCACAAGGCAACCGCCCTTCCAACTTTTGTCTTGAGGTGGCAAAGGTCAGCTTCCCGTGTTTACTTTCTGCTAATGAAGAGGGTTGACCCCAGGAGCCGGTGACCGGAGGAGGGACAGTGCATATGAGGAGGTGGACAGAGGCCTGCACTGGGGGCCCAGCTACCCTGAGTGACAGCCCCCTTCTCTGGGTGTGACTCTATCTGCATTAGTGATCGGGTGATCGCCTATCTGGGTCCCAGGGTGCTATCCTCTGGCAACGTCCTACAGACTCAGTCTTTCATCATGGGCTGCAGCATCCCTCCCATGCCTCGTCCCTGGGAGATAATGAGCCCTTCACTCACTCAGGTGACCTTGGGCCTCAGTTTCCTCATCTGCAAATGAGGCCATAGCACCATTTGCTCCCAGGTGGCCCTGAGGCTCCTGACCAGCTCTAGGAACCTAACCAAACTCTAGAATTGAAAGCAAGTATGGACACGCCACTACATGTGGATAAATATTTAAAACTAGGGCCAGGTGGCTGGGGTGAATGGTCCAGCGGCAGCCGAGACACAAAAGAACCCTCCCCATCACCAATGCAGGTACCACCTGTTGTTATTACTAATAATCTTCATATTTGCTCAACTCTTCACATTAAGTTCATAAGGGCTCTTTGCACATTACCTCCCTTGGCCCTGATAATAATCACCCTAAAAAATAAGCTGGACAAGTACATTTCAATTCCCATTTTACAGAAGAAGGAAATGAGGCTCAGAAGTTAAATGACTTCCAGAGGCAGAGCTTCCATTGCTCAGTAAGGGCCGAGGCTGGTCACACAAGGACAGAGTCACAGCTGGACGGGCCTTTCCTGAGGGCAGATGTGGAGCAGGGTGACCACGTTCCTAGGCTGAGTTCATGTTGTTTGTTCTGAATAAATATGAACAGCACCCTTTTCACTCTCCAACAGGCACATTAAAGGGTGTTAGCACATCCGAAAGACAGAGAAAGATCTTCCAGACTCCAAGGGCCTAGCTGATCCCTGCTCCAAGCTCACCCAAGTCTGATCTTCTAAGTGCCCTGAACAGGAGTCACCATGGCCCAAAACTGTCAGCAGAGCCCCAGCTTAAGAACGGTCCTGGGTCCCCATGCAAGGATGTCACACTCTGTGCCCATGAGATCTAAGCGCACGTGGTGGGTTGAGGGCCCAGGCCTAAGGACCCTCCCCAAACATCTAGGCCCCTGCTAGCCAGGACTCCAGGTCCATGCCACAGCTAAAGAAAACACATTTTCTCTGCTAGCTGCTGTCCTGCTTTCTAAACCCCCAGCTCCCCTGATTGTGGTGGAAAACAACAGTCTGACTCTCCACACGATGCTCTCACATGATTCTACGTCACAGCTAATGGGTGAGCATCAAGCTTTCAGTGGAATAATCAACTCACTGGACAGAGTCTATTTTTCACAACAATGTGTCCCATTTGCTGAGGGCCTATTTTGTGCCCTGACAGGCATTACTCATTTCCTTTCCTCAGTCAGCCCGAGAACAGCATACCATCATCATCCCCACTTTACAGATGGGGAAGCCAAGGCTCAGGGGGTGGGGAAGTGGTGGGTAAGGCAGAATCCAGTCCTAACATCAGATCCTTAGTCCTCAACCACCATGATGTACGGCTCCCTATTAAGAGACTAACAGGGGCGGCCCCGTGGCCAAGTGGTTAAGTTCGCGGGGTCTGCTTCAGCGGCCCGGGGTTTCGCTGGTTCGGATCCTGGGCGCGGACATGGCACCGCTCAGCAGGCCATGCTGAGGCGGCGTCCCACATAAGAGAGCCAGAGGCACTCACAACTAGAATATACAACTGTGTACTGGGGGGCTTTGGGGAGAAGAAGAAGAAGCCAAAAAAAAAAAAGATTGGCAACAGATAGCTCAAGTGCCAATCTAAAAAAAAAAACCCATTTGTTTTTTTAAAAAACAAGAGACTAAGAATATTTTGTTTTTAAAATAAACGTAAATCTGTCCTCAACTTCATTAGTTATCAGAGCAATGCAAGTTAAAACCACAATGAGATACCATGACACGCAGTCAAAAATGGCTGTGAGGAACAAGCCTAAGGACGTAGAGCGACAGGACCTCTCGTCTCTGCTGGCAGAGGGTAACCAGCACAGCCACTGGGAACACAGTTCAGCATTATCTGGTAAGGTTGAAGGAACACACACTCTGAGACCCAGCAACTCCACTCCACATTAACACTAGGAAATATGTATGAGGATGTCCATAGCACGTGGGAGCAATCCAAACGTCCATCTGCACCAGAATCAATAAAATGCAGTATAAGCATTAAACGGAATACTATACAGCAACAGAAAAGAATGAACTACAGCTACATGCAAACATGGAGATGAATCTTTAAACCCAATGTTGCCCAAAAGGAAGCAAGACACAAAAGAATACATACTACATGTTCAAAATCAGGAAAAACAAAACTATAGTGTTCAGAAATGCACAGTGACATACGAAAAGAACAGCACAAGCTTTCAAAAATTAAACTTCAGGGTTGGCCAACAAGCCTGCCTTCAGGCCATTTGACTCTGGGGATGGAATTTTGTTTGGCTTCTCCATCTACTACTGATTAGGCCCAGACTCAAAGACTGAAGCTAACTTAAGGAATATATGCTAATTATTTTTGACTGAGAGAAACGCAAAGGATTTCTGCCTATAGCAAGCATATCGCCAGAGTTTATGACTTTATGGTCCTGTAGGACATTAACCAGTTCTGTATCTAACTATATCCAGCACTTTCTTTCACTGACTAGACATCACCTCTGCCTGTCGCATCCTCCCGCTGGTTTCCGATAATTAAGTTACATATATGACAGGGGCTCACTACATCAGTTAGGTTTTAACACTTTGGAAACTCTGTTTTGACCGCGGTGCAGTAATGTTCTCCTTCTTGACTTGCATGGTGAGCGCGCAGGTGTTCACTGTATGTGTTACTGGGTGTTATGTCTCACAGAAAAAGTGAACCGACTCAAAATTATATACAGAAAATCAACATATAAGTAAACATGTTGGTAAATAAAGGCAGAGCTTCTCTACTTGAAGACAGTAGCCCCCTTAAGGCAGCCTCAGCAATTAAAGTTTCCGGCCATCACAGCCATGGGAGCTCCTGACTGGAAGCCAGGATGCCAAAGGGGTAAACTTCACCCCAGAGCGTGTGGCCTTGTCTTCTCACCCCTTTGATGCCTTTAATGAGGACACAATTACCACAGGTGTGTAACTTACAAGGATCTTGCTTCCAAACTTTCTACACATTCTCAGTACTAGACAATGGCCACACTTCACCAAACTTACTCCACGTCCCTCCTTCAGCCACAGTTAGAAAGCAGACAGGTCTGCCTTTAAAGTAACAATCATGGAAACCATTTATCAAATGCCAAGCACCTGACATTTTCCTCGCAAGCATGTTTGACGGTACGGCCGAGGGTCCTCGTTTTTACAGATGAGGAAACCGAGGCTGAGCGAGGCCCACCCAATCGCTGAAGGACAGAGGCTGGGATCCCTCCAGTCACTGGCTCTACCCGCTCACCATCTCACCTCTGGGCAGGACTGAGGACAGATCACAGACACCCAGTGCGCTGAAACACCACCCAGGGAGACCAGATGCTTGTTTTTAAATATTTAAAAAAAAAAATTTTTTTGAGGAAGATTAGCCCTGAGCTAACTGCTGCCAATCCTCCTCTTTTTGCTGAGGAAGACTGGCCCTGAGCTAACATCTGTGCCCATCTTCCTCCACTTTATACGTGGGACGCCTACCACAGCATGGCTTGTCAAGCGGTGCCATGTCCACACCCGGGATCCGAAGCAGAGAACCCCGGGCTGCCGAGAAGCAGAACATGCGCACTTAACCGCTGCGCCACCAGGCCGGCCCCAGACACTTGTTTCTAAAATGCTCTCGCTGGTAAACCCTCTAGTCTGCGGCATATTCCTCCAGGGAGGCAAACCTTCATCTCTTTGCAGGATGGTCTGACCTCTGGGAACTGCCAGGAGTCATTTGGTGCTAACCTGGGAAGTGAGTGACAAGCTACATACAGGAACACTATTTTGGACACAAAACAAAAAGAGTGGCTCTCAACACCATCTTTCCCACAACGGTTCTGGAGGTGGGACAATTTAATGGCTCTCAGTGTGGTTTAAATTTCCCTGGGGGTTCTGAGGTGCGGCCAGGCCTGGCGCCTCTCACTCAGGGCTTGGGGAAGCTTTTTCGGACTCTTAGGTGATGATTCTCAAACTTCAGTGAGCACCACAGCGACCCAGGGAATGTGTTTAAAATGCTGGTTCCTGGGCCACCCTCCCAGAGATGCTGATTCAGGTGGCCTGGGGAGGAGGCCTGCGAGCCCACAGGTTCAATAAACCTTCCCCAGCGATTCTAGTCCAGTCGTTTGGAGGCCCGCGTTCAACAGACTAACTGCGTTCACTAAACCCGAGCCTTCCAGCTTTGTGGTCACACCTCACAGGCCCGAGCTGAAGCTGCAAAAGCAGAAGCAGGTCAGGTTCAAGCCACCTCCCCCATCTCCCAGCAGAGGACAATCAGCTAATTGCAGCCCTGTGGTTAAGGAGAAGATGCTTATCTCCGGAGGTGTGGATGTCTCAGCCGCACTGAGTTCTGTTACTAGGGCTCCTCAGACAACCCCTCCAATAACCAGTGCGGGGGAGGGAAGAAGAGAGGGTGCAATAGGCTGGAAGTGGAGTATTCTGGAAGCCTTCCTGAAAGGGAGGCAGGGATGACTGGGTTTGCTTGTCTCCTCCCCCTCTAAAACCCACAGGCTGGAAGCAACGAGCGAATGTAGGGGGATTGGCATGGTAGGCGGGGAGCAAGCATCCGATAAAAGGCAAGTCTTCACAGTAAAAAGCCACAGAGGCGGAAGAGTCAAGATCCCACTTTGTGAGCCATCCCAGGTTCTCCCCATCACCCAAGGCCTCCCCTCCCTCCCAGTTTCCTGCAGACACAGACCTCTAAGGTCCTCCAAGACACAGAACGTCCTTTACCCCTTCTTTACCCCTGGGAGGTCTGGGCAACATGGGGGAAGCTCCAGGGGTGAGGCCAGGCCCAGGCTGATGAAGAAGCAACTGAGACAGGCTTTTGTTTGGTGGGGGGGAAGGATTACAGCCCTCAAGGACATGCCCTCCCAGCCCAAGGGAAGCACTCCATTTCCTCAAGCAACACATTTCAAACTGCGGGTCAACAACCTGGTTGTGAAACCGTTTAGCTGAGGCTCAACCAGCATCTTTACAAAACAAAACACAACAGAAAATATCTGAATGCACTCCAAGTAGTAGGGACTCCTTCACCAAAGTTTTGATCCTGTTTTCTCTCTAAGTGAACAAACACGCCTGTTTGGGGGGTCCTGGTGTAAAATGTATTTCACATTGTCGGTTGCAGTCAAAGTTCGACAGCCACAGACTGGGCCATGGCTGGTTCTACTGGCTTGGGCCCTGGCTCACGAAACCCCCCTGAGCCACTGCTGGAATCCACTCTAAGCAGAGCCCAGCCAACTTCTAGAAGGAGCACCCTACCAAGGAGGCTGGGTGGAGGGGTGGGGAGGGATGTGGAGCCCAGGGGGCGGATGCCAGGTGGGCTACCTGAAACCCAGGCCCTCTCCCAGCCTCCATCCCGAGTCCCTGAGCTCAGAGTGACACTGCGCAACTCACCAACCCCTTCTTGTTACCAACATGAAGACAACCACTTGCCTAGTCCTTCGTTTGTAGGACCTCATAGCCCAGGCTGGTTGGGCACACCTAGCCGCTCTGTGCCCAGGACCCATCCTCTGGCCTGTGGCCCATATCCTGTGCTTGTGGCTCACAGCAGTGCCCTGCCCCCACATACCCGAACCCTCTAGGCAGCCTCCCCACAAGCCCAGAGCCACAAGGCTGCTGGTCTGTGGCTCTGCCAAGCAGGAAATCAAGGCCTATTCCCTGGCCACAGGTGCCATGGGGCCTGTGGATCCAGCAGCCACTCTCCACACCAAGCCCTGCCACAGCCAGTGCTGACTGTCCTGGGCCCAGGAGGGCCCAGGCCAGGGCGTGCGGGGCCAGCGGGCAAAGCTGGCTGGGGTTTTTACACAGGAAGGAAGAGCAAGCGAGGTGGGGGAGGAGGCTGGGGGAGAGCGGAAATGACTACAAGTCAGCACCCAGAAGCAGACAAGGGGGAGGCCGGCCTCTCCCCACCTCTGCCACCCAGTTTTGACCTTTCTGCTCAGACAAAACAGCCAGTCTGTACCCTAACACCCACCATAACCAGGAAAAAAAAACCTTCAGAGAGTGGGGGAGGTTGATTCGGCACATAAGACCCTCCCTGCACCCCCCCAAAAGTACAGTCCTTTCAAGGTGGAAATGCCATGTGGGCGGAGGGTGGCAAAGGGGAGTCCGGGGGTGCACACAGAAAGGCATGTGGGAACTCCAAACCCTTCCCTTCCCTCTGCTCAAGCAGCCGCCAGCCAGGCCCGCCCAGGAGAGCAGGGCCACAGAGAACTGGGAACTGGCCTCGTTCATGTCTGCCAGACTGGCAGGGAGGCAACGGGAAGGGAGGGCAGTGGTCAGCGTGGGAAGCACGGGGAGCAGGGGCACTTACGTTGCTGATCTGGTCCTGGGTCTTCTTGATTCTCTGGAGTTCGGGCGTGTCCGCCACCACGCTGAAGCCTTTGCCCTTGTTCTTCTCAAACTCCTCCTTATAGCGCACCTGGAGGGCCGAGGAGGGGGCTGGAGTCAAGCCAGCAGGAGCAGAGGGGGCCCCGGCCTGTGGCCACCTCTGAGGCAGCAACTGGCCAGGAGAGAGACCCTGACGGAAATCCCCCCTGTAGGGACATCCACTTCCCAGCTCAAAGCAGAAGCCTTGGCCAAAAAGAGTCAGACTAATAATAATAACCCACGAGTATGTATACAGTACAATGGGAGTGGCAGGCCCCACACCAGATGCTTTACACACACTGTCCCATTTGAGTCTTACTATACACCATCATTAGCTCCATTTTACAGAAAAGGACACTGAGCCACAGAGGGACAAAGTCTCATGCTCAAGGTCACACAGCTTAGCAGCCAAGGTCCAGAGCCCCAGGATGCAAACCCTTGCCTGCCTAACTCCTGATCCCTCCCCGCCGGCCCATCCTGCCTGAAAGCTATAGGAAGAAGATTCTTTCCAGAGCTCCAAAGACCGCCCGGCCCTCACCCTAGGCAGGATGCAGCCCTACCCGCGGAGAGGCCGGGGGAGTTTCTAAGCGACCAGCTGAGTGAGAGCTGTGCCAAGGGACAAAGTTGGCGTCCAGAAAGGAGGGTGGTGAGACAGCCATTCTGAAAACTCAATCAATGAGCCTTTGACAGGCCCCAGTGGCTTCCTGGAGCCTGCCAGGCCAGCTTCTGAGGTCAACGCCACGGGAGGAGATGAAATTGGTGGGGGACAGACAGCACTTCAGAACAGGGTTCCAAGCTCAGGGGAAAGGCCCTGCCACCCTACCACTGCCCGTCTCTTCCGAGAATTCCACCGAAACTCGAGTACTCAAGTCAGACATCAGAAAGGACTTCTGAACTCTAAAGAAACTGAAATACGAGGACTGTCTTGTCCTCCCCTGGGTGTTCTGAAGAACAGAATGGAGGCTGGAAATGCCCATGAGACAGAGAAATGTTCCTTGGCTTCCAGAGCCTTCACTGTCCTCCTCGGCAGCCAGCTGTTCCAAACCCCACCAGCTGCCTGGATTTCCTCCATGGGGGCTGCACTGTCCTGGAAGCAGGTCAGCCCAGGACATGAGGCCTGGGACCTTGGGAATTTCCAGGATGACAAGCCCAGGCAGCTCCCAGGCATGGAAGCATCTGGCCGCAGCGCTGAGCTGTACTCTGACCCGACCGACAGCACACACGAACGTAGCCATGGCCACACCTGTCAGTTCCTCTGTACATTGCCAGGGGTCAGGGGTCCTTGTTCATCCCCTGGAGCCTTGGCTCACCCATCCATGGGGTTCTTCTTCCTAAAAGGTTCCAGAACCTCCTTTGTTCTGATCCAGACTAAAAACAAAGGCCTGGATCTGCCAGTTCCCACCAGACCAGAAGTTAACACAGTGGGTACAGGTACCAACCCACCCAAGGGCCGAGGACAGCCCAGCATCAGCTCTTCCAGGAAGGCCTGGCCAGCAGGCGACAATTAGTGTTGGGGGGAACCCTGGGAAGGGGGCATCAGGGAAGGCAAGGCACTTAGAAGCAAAAATACGGAGCTCCAGATGCAGAAGCCCCAAATCCAAAACCTCCCACCTAGGTTTCCTCAACTGTAAAACGGTTGCCATAAGAATCAGTTAAAATATGGGGAGGAGGCTTCCTATCACCAAGCATGGGCAAAGAGCCAGAGGGAGCTGGTACTAAGCCAGGCTCAGTCCCCCCGGAGACCCTTGCTAAGTGATCTTGGGCCAATAATGTAATCTCTCAGGCCTCAGCTTCCACATCTGTAAAATGGGGATCACAGTACCACCCGTTCCAATCAATGGTGCAGACTTCAGCGGCTCTGAAGCAGCACACGGCAGGGCTCAGCATGTACCGATGCCCAAGTGTGAAAGTGCTCTGTCAACATTAAAGTGCTGAAGAACTGCCAGTCTCCACTCCTTCCTCCACTTCCTGGCCTCAAAGGGTCAGGCCCCTAATCCAGGGGAATAATCACCATGGCAACACTGCAATGACATCAGCTGGTTCCCAGGCTCAGGAGCTGCCTCTCCCTCCCTGATGCGGAAGGATAACTCATGCCACTCCTGGCACAGGGGGCCCAGAGACGGCAGGGCAGAGCTGGGTGGAGTGGGGCCGAGAAAGGGTGGGAGCCTGGGCTCAGCACCACTTTGCTGTGTGTCCCTAGGCAAGTCAGTCTCCTTCTCTGGGTCCCCTGATCAGCAGGCTTTTCAGCTATCTCTAAAAGCCCTCCCAGCTCTGGAGTTGGTGACCATTTTTAAGCACCTGCAGGCCCTGATTATGGAGAATCTAGGTGGGGAAGACTCTCGAGAGGCCGTTTGGTGCTGGAGCAGGTGGCAGGGGTAAAGGGTGGGGAGCCAGGAGCGTGGGAAGGGCCCTGCCCAGAGTCCCTCCAACAGGGCTCCCTTGTCACCCAAGCAGGAGTGTTGGCCCTCATGTGGGATAGCTCACCAGGAAGTGACAGGGGTCTCTGAGGCGGGAAGGGACCTGCCCAAGGTCACTCAACCCAGTTGTTGGTAGGGTCTGGGTGCAACTCAGCGCTGTGGTCGGACGACTCCCTGCCTGGGAGCCGCCTGGGCCTCCCACCCTGGACGCGCCCAAGGCAGGGCCAGGACTGACACCTGAGGGTCCTCAGGCCCAAACCACCCTGGCCAACAAAACTCTCCTTTTTATACGTAGATCTATTAATTATTCTCCCTGGATCTCTCCTGTTTGTCAAGCAACCCAGCAAACAGCAGGTACAAATAAGTATTTACTGGGCAAACGATGAATGAATTGAAGAGAGAAAATCCCCAAACAAACAGGCGGCAGAATTTGGAAAATAACTGCCTCGCTGACCCAAGAGAAGCGGGAAAGGTCATGGCTTTAAAAAAAATAAATTATTGAAAAAAAAATACTATACCAACAATTTCCACTTATTAGTGCCTACTATGTGCTGGGCCCACACACTAGGTAACCTGCCCCTTCTACCAAACAAGAAATCAGTCTTACAATTAGACACACGCAGATGGGGAGAAGAGCTAATGAAAATGGCCAGTTCTGGGAGCCATCATCAAAAGGTCCATTCCTCATATGGCCAATAGACACATGAAAAGATGTTCATCATCGCTAATCATCAGGGAAATGCAAATCAAAACTACACTAAGATATCACCTTACACCCGTTAGATTGGCAAAAACATCCAAAACCAAGAGCAACAAATGTTGGAGAGGTTGTGGAGAAAACGGAACCCTCATACACTGGTGGTGGGAATGCAAACTGGTACAGCCACTATGGAAAACAGTATGGAGATTTCTCAAAAAGTTAAAAACAGAAATACCCTATGACCCAGCCAGCCCATTACTGGGTATCTATCCTAAGAACCTGAAATCAGAAATCTCAAGAGTCCGTTGCACCCCTATGTTCATCGCAGCATTATTTACAATAGCCAAGACGTGGAACCAACCTACATGCCCAGAAACTGATGATTGGATAAAGAAGATGTGGTATATATACACAATGGAATACTACTCAGCCATAAAAAAAGACAAAATTGGCCCATTCACAGCAACGTGGATGGACCTCGAGGGTAGTATGTTAAGCGAAATAAGCCAGTCAGAGAAAGACGAACTCTATATGACTCCACTCATAGGTGGAAGTTAGTATATTGATAAGGAGATCTGATCAGTGGTTATCAGGGAAAAGGGGGGGGTGGGGGGAGGGCACAGAGGGGGAAGTGGTGTACCCACAACATGACTAACAAAAATGTACAACTGAAATTTCATAAGCTTGTAATCCATCATAACATTAATAAAAAAAAAAAATGTACAACTGAAATCTCACAAGGTTGTAATCTATCATAACATTAATAAAAAAAAAAAAAAAAGGTCCATTCCTCAGCTTCATCATGCCCAAGTTGCATTTCCTCTCCTTTCCAGAAGAACAGCAATAGCAAACATTTATTGGGTGCCAGCTCTATGTCAGGAACTGTTCTAAATGCCTCATATATACTAACATCCTCACAACCCTTGGAGAGAGGTAATCCCCACTTTACAGATGAAGCATTAAGGCTCAGGGAGGTTAAATAACTTGCCCAAGGTCACACAGCTAGTGGTGGCAGATCTAGGATTTGACCTTCAGCCAGCTCAGGCAAGAGTGACATGGGTATGCCTTGCTGGTCACAGGATCCAAGATAGGAGAACGGGAACTCTGTCCCAGGGCATGGCACGGGGCTCTGCTGCACTGTCCTGTCCCCTGTGGCATTTCCCACACTGTGCTGGGACAGCACAGGACGGTAGAGGTGTGACGATGAGGGAAAAAATGAAAAGGAACATTCTCCTTGCACTTCTGCCTGAGCTGAGGGGGCTGCACAGACACCCCCAGCTCAGCCCCAGCCCAAAGTTGCTGCATCTACTCAGCCTGGGGCTGGGGGGTGGTGTGGGACAGCTGCGGGGGGGGGGGGAGGGGGGGGCGGTGGCGGGCAGCTGGGCCCCAGCTGTCAGTTCCCTGGCTCAGCCAGGCCTGGGCAGGACCACCCAGAGGGTCATTTCTGGTCAGCGCTGTGGTTACCTCCCCCGCAGGGGAGGTTCCAGGTGTCCCAGACACCCAAAGTACCATTTTGGGAACCAATCTAGAGATAGGAAAACAAAGTTGAAATAGCACAGGCAGCTTCCCAGAGACTGAGAGGGGCTGAGCCGCATGATGCAGGCCCAGGAGGGGACCCTGGAAAGACAGCAGCCAACGCCCTGTGGGTGGGGCAGGGCTGCAGATGGGCTCTCACTTCCCTTCCTGCCAGCACAGGCGGCTCCAGCTGGCCCTGCCCCCACAGGGGCCTCGGGAACCAGAACCTGTCACCACCCCCAGCCAGGCCCACTCAGCCCTTCCAAGCCTCAGAGCATCGGGCCCAGCCCCAGCCCTCCAGGCAGCTGGGCATGCTGTCCCCATTTTACCAAGAGGAGAGACACTGCGAGGCGGGTGGTCAGGCATAGACCGCACAGCTTGGGGAGGCGATGGGAGGCAAAACCAGGCCTGCAGGTGGGCAGGGCCCCTGCCTCTGCTGTCAGCCTATCCCAGCCCCAGCCCCAAGGAGTCCGGGGTCCCACCAACAACTGCCAACCAAAAGCCCCTTGGCGGAGACTGCCTTCTACAAGCCCCCAGACCCACTGGTGATGTGTGCACCTGCGGCCCGAGAGCCAGGGCTTGGTGCTGTGGCTGCAGAACCGTAAGAACCAAGAGCTGACGTCCGCCTCAGGGCAAGTGGCGTGGCCTCTAAACCTCAGTGTCCCCCTCTGCACAAAGGGGATAACCATGTCCTCCTTCCTCAGGAGGATGTGAGGCTTCACTGAGGTCAGGGCCTGGCCCTGAGTGAGGACCTAAGGAAGAGTGACTGCCACCGTCATGATGTCCCCAGCCTGCCTGAGAGCCAGGGGCCTGGAAACCCAGGAGGCGAGCAGGGGCCCAGGCCCCCCAAGGAGCAGGGAGCGCAGGGTGCCCAGGAAGCCTTCAGACCCCCTGCAGGAGGGGCTTCCTCCCACAGACCCCGCCCCTCAGGGATCGGGTTCCAGGGGCAAAAAGAGCAAAGGGGGAGAGAATTAGGCGGTTTGAATTCCCCCTCCTGAAAGCAGGGCTGTGGGTCTGTGTCTCCTGCCCCTGCCTGAGCGTGTGCACACAATCCCACACCTCTGGGCCTGCACCTTCCCAAAGACCGGCTGCCCCCCCCCCACACTGCTTCCTCCAGGTCCCAGGTCCCAGCACTCAGGGTTCTGACCGCCCTCTCAAGCTATAGGGTGAGTACAGGTTACCCTGCGATGCTCTGGCCTGCCTGCGCTGTGAAGCCCCCTCCACCCCCGGCCCTAGTGGGCTCCCTATAGGACGGGGAGCCTGGGCCGGTCTTCCTTGTGCAGACCAGGCCCAGGCCCCAGGCTGTCTCTACCCTCTTCCTGCCCACTGGGCCACCCGGCCCTCCTCTTGGCCAAGGTCTGGTATCTACACCCGCTCCCCAGGAACGGCAGCTTTCCCGCCACAGTGTGTGTGTGTGGGGGAGGGGGGCCCACCCGGGCTGACATCTATGAGCTGCTGCGAGGGACAAACTAGCTTTCCTCACTTGCTCCCCATCACTGTGGGACACACGGGAGGCCTGAGCCTCAAACCCCACCCCGGCTGCACACAGTCAAGGTCACTGTATTTGGAAGCAAAGACCTCACTTACTGTGTGTGTCTCTTGGCCTCAGCTCCCCAGAGCAGGGTCAAGGACAAATGAGGTAAAGGAACCAAAAGCACTTGCTAAGCTACAAAAGTTCTCACCAGCTTAAGGGACTATTGTGTTTATTATGAAGGTAGAGACAGTTCTCCTTAGGGAGCTGGATGGAAAACTGGAAAGAACGCAAGTCCCAGAGTTAGACGGACGGGCATTCAAAGTCATCAGCAGCCATTTCCTCTTCCGTGAAGTGGGGATGATCCTGCCAGCTACACAGGGCCGTTGCGAGGACGACTGAGCTGATATGCTCAGAGCATTAAGCAATTACTACGTCAGCTGTCAATACTGCTATTATCTCTGCTGCTACCTCTATGATCTTAGCAAGTCCCTTCACGTCCACAGCCTTGGTTTCCTAATCTGTACAATGGGAAAAACAGCCCCTCCCCTCACAGGGTGGCTGGAGGGTTAAATGCAAGAATGCATGCGAAGCCCCAGGCGGTGCAGGGCTGGCTCACCCTCATGTGACCTACTGGGAGCCAGGGACCCAGGGAGGTGACATCAAGATCAGGCAGTCGGAGCCCCGCTCTGGAAGCATCAGATCCCCTCTGTGGCCCAGGTGGATCCTCCACAACACTTTCCTGGCCCTGGGCGCCCTGCCCTCTTGGTTAGGCTCCCCAGGAGTCTTTGCTGAAGCCCTGCCCCACCCCACCCCCAGTCCAGGCCAGGCTTGTCCCAGAAGCCCCCCCAGAGCCCTAGGCAGGGTTAGCTGTTCTGGTCTCAGGGCTCTGGACCTTTCTCTTGTTCCTCACGGCCTCCGCAGGACAGGAACCCCGACTCCTCCCCAACTGCAGCCGTGTCCACCCCACCCACCCAGTAGGCACTGAGGAAAATCAGGCCCAAGGAAACAAAGGCACGAGAGACCCCCAGGCAAGCTCCCCTTCACAACCTACCCTCTGAGGCGTGGAGGGGCTTGGGGAGAGGACTGCAGAGCGGGGCTGTGTGGCCTCAGACCGGCATGAGCCTGGAGAGGTGGGTTCCCTCCTTTGAGGGTGGGTGTGAGCGGAGAGGAAGAAGGGAACAGCTTCCTAGAAGAGGTGGTCTTCAGGAGCCCGAGGTGAAATCTCCCAGAGCAGAAGGAATCAGACACCCACACCCCTCAACCCACTTTAGGTAGGAAGGGGAGCATGCTCTCCCACGCTCCTTTGATAAAGTCAGGAAATATGAAGCAACCGGGGGAGGGGAGGTAGGGCAAGTGCTAGGATTTCTGCATCCTGGCCTTGCTGAGTAACCACAGAGGGAGGGGGCCCTTGCCAAATCCAGGGGTTACAACAGCCCCCCTCCCTGCCAGGCCACGGCGCCAGCCCCGCCCCCTCACCTGACTCTGGAGCTCGCTCTGTTGCTTGAGGCGGAGGTTTTCCGGGGTGTCAGCCACCATGGTGAAGGACTGCTTGGGGTAGTGTCTGCAGGACAGAAAAAGCAGAGTGGGGGTTACTGTGGCGAAGGGGCATGAACCTCTAGGCTTCTCATAGACCTGACGCTCTCCTGGCAACTACCTCTTAGCTGTGGGCAGCCCCTGGCCCTGCCCCAGCAGCAGGACCACCATCCATGGCCCACGGCCGAGGGGAAGCAAGCATTTCTCAGACTCAGCCTGGGCTGACCTGGGAAGACACATCAGGCCCGAGTGGCTGGCCGGCCACGGAGAACTGTCCTGAGCCAAAGGGAGGCCATGGGGACACTGTCTGTGGGTTTCAGATCACCCTTGTTGAGGATAATCCATGCCTTAGAATCTACCGCCTGGAGAGGCTGAGGGGGCCGGGACCCCCCAGGAGGGCCCAGCCAGACTGGGGAGAATGGGCATGGGGTCAAGACAAAGCTTTAACCTAAGACCAGACAGGGAGACCAACCAGGCAGAGGAGGCCAGGAGGGATACAGAGACAGAAGTAAAGGAGAAAGGGACACATGTATCCAGGGGAGCTTCCTGGAGGAGGTGGTGAGAGAGAGAGAAAATGCACACATCCAGTTGTGTTTCAAATAGCTAACAAGGTTCAACTTAACTGGAGGGATCAGCTTGAGGTCAGAAAAGAGGCCACGCTCGGGTGACAGATGACAACACTGTAACAACAGTTGATATTTGCCCTGTGCTAAGGGCATACATGTCTTAGTTCATCAAATTCTCAAAACTGCCCTATTATCTCCTTCGACAGGTAGGAGAAGTGAGGCTCGGAGAGGTTAAACAACGTGGCCAAGGCACAGGCCAGTAAGTGGTGGCATCTAGACTCGCACCTCATCCCCCCAGGGCCCAGGAGCCTGAACCAAACCCTCCAATCTCCAGACACAGGACAGACCAGGGGTCTGTCCCCCAGAAAGAGGGCTGGCGTGGAGGTAGC
Organism: Equus asinus; assembly: GCF_041296235.1. Lineage (NCBI taxonomy): Eukaryota > Metazoa > Chordata > Mammalia > Perissodactyla > Equidae > Equus > Equus asinus. Next base: position 38,986,784 of record NC_091802.1, on the reverse strand, counting down.
AAGAACCAGGGCAGCCCTCAGAGTTGGGCCTGCAGGGACCTCCAGGACCGTCCGGTCCAAGCCCTCATTTCCCAGAGGAGGGAACAGCGGGCTGGCGGCGGGCACCTCACTGACTTCATAATTAACTTCTTCATCACATCGGTTTCCTGTCTTCTCTCTCCACTACTTCTCTATGAGCTGAGGCATTTTTTGGTCTCTTTTGTTCACTGATTTATCCCAAGCTCCTCTGGTTCACTGATTTATCCCAAGCTCCCAAGCTGGTATTCAATAAATATTTGTTGAATAAACAAATGTCACGCCAGGTGTTGAGGCTGGGCTGGGACTAGCACTGGGACCTCCTCCACGCCCCCGGGTCTCATAAAGTCCCCCAGCAAATCAGCCGGAGGAGAGGCAGCCTGAGTCACTGCGGTCTGTGTGTCTCTACTGGCATGTGAAGCGGCTGGGGCTCCACACGGTTCTCAACTATTTCAGGGACTGGTGGGCGGCTTCTCTGAGCAGGAGCCGAGCTCTGGCCATTTTTAGCCCTAGGTGACCACACCCCATCACAGCTGTGACCACCGGCAGATGCCTGGTTCGCAGGCTGTCCCCAGGTAAGATATGGACGGCCTCCCTCCAGGCATGTGCCGCCCTGGCCCTGGAGCTGGATGTGAGCTGCCCTCCTGCCTCTGAGCGCTCACCAAACCTGGCGTGTTCTCCAGCCGCCTGCACCACCCTGAGCCAGAGCTACCCGTTAACACAGCCCTCGGCCACCACTTACGAAGGGCAGGACGTGCGGTTTGGTGAACTAAACTAAAGGGGGGTGTGACTAGAAAGGGCACAGGGCTAGGCTCTGGCCCTGCCACGGAGTCGCTGGGTGACTTTGGCAAATCCTTTTCCCTCTGGGCTAGTTTCACTGTCCTGGACCTAGGTGATGCCAGCTGTGCCCCTCCCTTTAGCCTCCACTGCCCACCTGGGTCCTGCCTCCCAGGTCAGCCCGGGCCCGCAGCTCCTCCAGCAGAGGGAGAGAGAGAGGGAGGAGACTGAAAAGCCAACACAGGTGCCTGCAGCTGGCAATGGAAATGGCCCCGGGATGAAGGTGAAGCTAAGGCTGTGGGCCCAGCCCCCAGGCTTGGCCTGGGTCCACACAGCCAGGGCACCCACAGCTGAGGAGCTCCATTCACAACTCCTTTGCAGTTCCAGAGAAAGGGAGGATCAAGCAGGAGTCTGCTCCCAGAGACCAGAAAGAGACTAGCAGGAGAGATCTAAGTAAGATCTCCAGCAGAACTGGCTGGCCCAGAGGTCCTAAGAGGGAGGGTTCAGGGATGACCCTCCCACCAAATCAGAGCATTCTGAAAGCATCGTGGGGTGGCAGGTGTGGTGAGGAGAGCATCTGTAAGTAGAGACTCGTGGCAGAGGGAGGTTAGGTCCTGAAGCAGGGGATGGAGGAGAAGACCTCCAGGGCAGCTCTGGCCCCGAGCCCGAAGGGTCAATTCTGAGAAGATGGCGCTGGGGAGCATCTGGTGGGGAAGGGTGGCTGGCCGGCTTGGCAAATACATGTGCTCGGGAGCCAGTCTGCAAACCTGGGGTTTCCCACTTGCCTGATTGTACAGGGTGAAAAGGGAGTGACAACTCCAGTGGCCCAAGGACAGCCACACGCATGCACCCGACACGCGCCCCTGCCCTGCTCCTACACACGCTGTTATCCCTCACACACGATGAATCTACAGACGGGCTCTCTGCAGCAACGCATGTCTCCTGCACTGAGGCCAGCAAGTCCACACGTGACAGTTCACATTACAGGCCACATTCACACACCCCCTATACTCCACCAGAAGGGTCTCAGGAGACCCCCCTAAATGCAGTGCCTCTAGATGGGGTTGGCGAATATTTCACCCTCTCTTTGGAGCCTCTGTGACCCCCCAGATCTCAGCCCCCTACAGCCAGAACACTAATTCCATCAGAAAGGAAGAGGGGACCAGCCTAGATGTCGACTCGACTTAATCCGGCAGGAGGAGGGGGGCGTTAATCCTGCATCAGATTAACCAGATTAAAGAGGAGATCCAGAGCCTCCAGTCTCACACCCCCGCTCCTAAACCCCAAGCCCAGGCCAGCAGAAGGCAGACACGCAGCACCAGCTATGTTCCTCCTGCTAGGTCAACCCTGTCCCTCCCCACAGTCCCCAGCCCTGGCTAGACAACCCTGCCTTTCCTTCCCCTGCTCGCTGCGCTTCAGGTTCCCATGGCAACCTCATCTTCAGCTCCAGGCAGGAGAGCAGCCAGAGCAGCAGAGAGAGTCTGTGGGGGTGGGGGAAGAGACACAGACAGCAAGGGTGTCCTCAACAGCGGAGGAGCCCACGAGGGCAAAACCAGGAGACTGTGTCTGTAGGATGCTCGCAGACAATTTAGATGAGGCAGACAGGTGCCACAGTTTGTTTTTAGCAGGGAGGAGACAAGAATATTAGTGCTGGGCCCCTCCCCCACCAACATGACTGCCCTTGAAGAGGGCTCCAACTGATTTGACCCCTTTCCAGAAACAAGTGCTGGGAATTTTACCTTTTCCCTCCCTCTCTGCCCTCGGGGTGAAGCTGCCCCCTCATCACCCTCAGATCCCAGGTGAGATGAATGGATGCATGTGTACGCCAATGTAGGCACTGAGACAGACGAGGGGCCACCTGCCCCGGCTAGTGACCCCACTGGCACCCCAGCCCCACGAACAGACTGGGCCATGGTGAGAGAACAAGAGGCCAGGGTGGGGAGAAGCGGGCATCCCAATCCTGGCCTGGAGCTCGGTCCAGAGCACAGCTGTTCTTTGTCCCTTCTGTGGGCCAGCCTGCACCCACCCTTGTTAATTATTCCAAGGGGTGGGCCCTCTGCTGATACCCCTCCCCACCCTTGATAGCTACTCTGGGAAAGAGAGAGGCATGGAGAGAGCCCCCAGGACAGGAAGCCTGGGGGCAGCGGAAGGGATCTGGCATCCTTGAGGGCGAGAACAAGGATGGTGCAGGGCTATCAAGCAGCTGTTGGCAGCAGCCTAGGCCTCTGGGAGAACTGACAGGCACAAAAAGTGACTTCTTGAAATACTGTATCCTGTGCACATTCTCTCTTGAAATCCGCCATAAGGCTTTGGGCTAGAAAAGACAGGCGTTATCACCGTGCCTGCTTCACAGATAAAAAAACTGAGGCTCAGCGTCAAGGACAGAGACCTTGCCCGCTGCACCCTCCCCTACACCACAGCTGTGCCGCCAGCTAAGGGCAGCTGACATCTGTCTCTCAGGGGGACCCCGGTACACCCCCAGCCGTCAGGGCTCTAGGAAGGATGTGCGTGGCAGGGTGGGTGGAGAACAAAGTCCTTCATCTTCCAAACCCAACCAGTTTCCAAGCTCGGCCATTACAAAAGAACCCCCAGTCAGAAGCCACCTACTCCCTAAACCTTTTCTAAAACAGGTGTCCGAAGAGTCCAGACAATGACCTGTGGGGACGCAGGAGAAGGGCCCCTCCCCTCGTGGGTTATCCCTGCAGACTTCGGAGTCCCCTTCGTGCTCTGAGGGACTATGAGGACAGGGAGGAGGTGAGAAGCTGCAAGGCTCTTGCTTAGGGGCTTCCTGGTGACAGGGACAACTTGCAGGGCACTCCTGGCGCTGCCATCAGCTGCGTCCCAGAGGCAGAACAAGAACAGACCAGACATCCTGAAAGCCCGGCTCCCTCTTTCGACACGCAACCTCGCCCCTTCCAGCCTGGGACCCCTTCAAAAACCACAGCTTTTTATTCAAGGAGGAACAAAACTACATCAACAAAAGCAACAAGGAGTCTTTGGTTTTACCAAAAGGGAAAAAAAAACAAAACAGCCCCTACATCCTGCCTCTGGAAGGAGCTGCTGATTCCCCTGCTGGGAACACTGCCCATGGGCGGGCAGGCGGGCAGCGGGGAGGGCTCCCTTCCAACCCAGCTTCTCACCAGTCCCCAGGCCTGAGGGGCTGAAATGGTGGGGATAGGAAGCAACAAAGAGGCATTGTTTGACTAGAGAAAAAAAATGAGCAGCCAGAAAGATCAAGGCTAGACGTGAAGAAGAACTTACCAGCCCTCAGGGGTTGCAGACAAAATGAAAAATCAAAGCCGGCACCTGCCCCTGATGACAATACATAAAGAGAAATGATTCTGCCAAGTTGAGTAAGGCATGGAAACCCTGGGCCTCAGTTTCCTCATCTACAAAACAGAGGAGTCAGGAAGCAAAGTGAGGCGAGGTTCCTTAAGGCCCTGACATCTCTGAGAGTAAGGATTTTGCAGTGGGAGGTGCAGGGGCTGCCTAGAGGCCACATCTGGCCACTGTGGATGCCCCTTTGAGCCTGCCTCACCCATCCCAAACACAGACCCCTCCACTCCCACTCCAGGTGCTACCCCAGCTCCTGAGGACATCTGATCCCATTTTTCCCAGACAGAGGCAGAGAATTCTGGAAAGGCAAGAAAGCCCCAGGCCCCAGTCCTAGATTTGCCCATTACTGCCCCAGCCCCTAAGAGCAGCTGGAATTCAAGACAGCTGGCTAGAATCCAGAGACATTTCGAGCACCCAGCCCCACCAGGCAGGGCCACAGCCCACTCTCTGAGGCCCAGGGGAAGGAGCAGGACCACAGCCCTGGTTCACCAGAGATACCTCCATCCTCCTCAACCCCTCAGCCTGCAGCTCAAGGAAACTGCAGGGCAGACCCCAGATATCCGCAGTCAGCAGAGAGGGGCAGGCTGCAATTGAGGACCCCTCTTTCTTCTTCAACCCATGTCCACTCCCCAATTGACACCCCAAAACTGGTTCCCTGGCCTGTAAAGCCACCTCAGGTCTGCAGCCTCCGCTGATTCGTGCCCCGGCCCCCCACACTGATTCATTCGAGGAGGAGGGAACTGGCACATTTCTCCCATCCCCACTGGCCCCTGACCTCCAGACTCCCAGACCATCGGCAAGGAGACGAAGGGGCAGGTTTGTCTGTGTGGACACATCTGCCCCACTTTCACTTTCTGAAAATGTAGCTTATGAAACAAATAATCAAGGGCATGAATATTCCTCTAACCAATCAAGCACCTCACCTACCTAGAAGCCTCAAGAAAGAATGAGATTAATAGTGGTTCTTCCACTGCTGGCTACTGTGCCAAAGCAGGCACGCACACCTCCAGCTTGCCATAGCAAGGCCTGGGTGGCTCTGGCCTAGGAAGTGTGAACACAAACACAGCGCACTGAATTCGACTCTCGGGCACTTCTCCCCATCCCCTGCCTGGCGGCACATGCGTCTGGGTACGCACCAGGAAAGGGAGTAAGCGCCTGTCTGTGGAGGTTTACCATGGGCTGGGGGGCCCAGCTGGGAGCTCTGGTCTGTGTTCTCTCCCCTGCCTCGCCCCAAAACAAATCTGGTGCAAGGAGAGAAATAGAAGAGGCTTTTTTTTTTTTGAGGAAGATTAGCCCTGAGCTAACTACTGCCAATCCTCCTCTTTTTGCTGAGGAAGACTGACCCTGAGCTAACATCCATGCCCATCTTCCTCTACTTTATACGTGGGACGCCTACCACAGCATGGCTTTTGGCGAACCCTGGGCTGCCGAGAAGCGGAACGTGCGAACTTAACTGCTGCGCCACCGGGCCAGCCCAAGAAGAGGCGTTTTTGCTGCTTACGGTCACTTTCCACAACTTAAATCTGTCTTGAGAAGCCACTGGGGAAAGACAGACAGCTTTCTTCTCTCTTGACCACCCCCTGCAAGACCCTGGCTCAGGGACCAGCCAGAGACAGGCAGAGCGCAGAGGCCTCCCTGCACATGGAAGCCACACGCTCCTGCCCCCGGGGGCCCAACTCCCTGGCAAAGTGCAGGGAGACATTCCCTGCTCCTCAGGGTTCTGAGCAGGAGGTGCTGCCAGGAATGAAGCAGACATGAGGTCCACAAAGCAAGGCCAGAATGGGAATCGGGACAAAGCTACACCCTGCAAACCCCAGGATTCGGGAAGCTGAATGTCAGTGGAGATTGGGGCCGCAGGCAGGAAGAAACAAGAAGGCATGGGAGTGGACACTCAGCACGGGGCCAAGCACCCAGCAGGTGCTCAGTACTCTTGGGTCTAGGGTCCAGCATCCCTGGGTAGGATTTCATAACCATGGGGAAACTGAGGCTCAGACAGGTTCAGAGGGCGCTCCTTGCAGGCCGGGCTTGCGTCTGGTTTACCCCGGAATCCCATGTCTGGCGCGCCGGCACAGACCAGCTGCTCAGCAGACACTGGCTGAGGGAGTGTGAGCGCCTGGGAAAAGGCACTACTACAGCTGGAGACACAGCCAGGCCCCAATCCCCCAAGCTTCAGCCCTCATCCAGGCTCCTTCCCACAGAACATCCCAGCTGGACCGAAGGTCACCTGGGCAGGCAGAGGCTATCGGTGTAAAGGTGGGGCGGGGGGGGGGGGGAACAGAGAGGGGTCAACCTGCCTCGGTGGCTGGGGGCCAGGGGAGAGAGAGGGGAAGCAGCCTTCAGGGAGGGGCGTGACATCTTCTGCCTCCCCCGGGCTCCCAAACCCTGCTCCCCACCCCCACTCGCTGCAGCCTCCCCAGAAGAGGGTGGAAAAAGTAAGCTGGGACTTTGGCAGCAGGCTGAGAAAATGCAGAGAAAACAAGGACAAGCCTCTGATTTCTTTCTCCAACTCCCAGTGCTCACTGAATTCTAGGCTACCGGAGTCTAAGGAAGGGACGTGTAGAAGCATAGGTCCCTGCCACCCACCAGGCTCAGGGCTCTGCCAGCCTTCTGCCTGGAGGGGCAGAGGGGTGGAGGCTCAAGAAGCTGTCCCCTAAGGAGCCTTCATGCCCAGAACATAGCCTGAAGTGGTCCAGCAAGCAAGGGGTTAACTGCCCTGGCCTCTGGCTTTGCTGAACCCCACCCCACTCCCCAAGGGAAAGCGGAAGTGGCAGAGAATCAGGACTCCTGTTGAGCCCTTAAGAATTCTAAGAATGTCCCATTTCCCTTGGGGGGTGGGAGGGGTTGGACCGGGAAGAGGACCAGTGGAAGCTAATAGAAGGGGCAGCTGAAGGAGGAGCCAGGACAGAGCAGTGACCCTCCTCCTACCCCAGGCAACCTTCCCAGCGTCCCTAATCCCTCCCAGAAGGGACAACACTCCGTGCTGCTTCTTGGGTGTGAGATTTTATCAGAAATCTGTTTCCCCAGCACCTGGCACAGGCTGGCAGGCAGCAGCCGGCAGGCAATAAATGCTGACAAATGATCAAACCCCCAAGGAGATGAGGGTGGGGTATTAGCAGGAGAGCGGGATGCAGTAAGGGAGAAACTGCCTTTCAAACAGGTTTAAGCCCCAATCCCTTTTAGACAAGTCCCAAATTTTTACTCCTGGGTGAACTTCAGCTGCAAAGAGCCTCCGGATGGAAAATTTTTAAAAAACAAACAACCTGGACTCAAGTCAGATACCGAACTGTTTTGAATACTGATCTGACCACCTACTTCAAGTGACTTGACCTTCCGAAGCCCCCACCTGCTAGGACGGCTGTGAGGTCCTGTACGTGCTTGGACTTGCCTGGTTTGCACTTGCTCCGCTTGAGCTCAGCCCGAAGATGGAAGGTGCTGCCTTCTCTGGAACTGCATGGGATGTTATGGGGGGACCCCCCTCCCCACAGCAGGCTAGGCTGCAGGTCCCAGTGCAGAAGGAACAGAGGCCAGGACAACTCCACAGCCTCCCTCACAAGGTAGGGAAGACATTTGCCCCAGGCCAGGCCACACCTTCATGCTGCCCTACTTCTCAAAAAATGACCAGGAAGGGCTGAGGCCAGGGGCCCCCAAAGCCTAGTGCTCAGACCCTTGGGGAGGAGGCGGGTGAGGGAAGGAGAGAGTCTACAGCTTTATGGGGAGGGGAAGGAGGGAGGGCGAAGCAGAGAACACAACTGGGCAGAAACAGGGCAGGTGACTTATTCTTGACAGACCCCGCAGCAGGTGCAGTGGAAAGAACCTGCTCCCTTTACTGGGTTTGAACTAGCCTCTCACTAGCCATGTCATCTTGAGACAGTCCCTTCCGTTCCCCAAGCCTCAGTTTCCTTCCCTGTAAAATGGGAATAACAGCCCTTACTTCAACCAGCATCGGTGAGGACGAATGTGATTAATACTTATCAGGCAGCGTGTGGAAGCGCTCAGCAATGTCAGCCGGTGGTTATGAGAATGGAAGGAAGAAGCGGGGAGGGAGCCGAAGTGCCCGCCCAGCCCCTGCCCGAGGCAGGACTCACGCGTTGCAGTAGGGCTTCTTCTCATAGCCCTTGTAGTTCTTCATGTTGAGTGTCATCTTGCAGCTCTCGCAATGGAAGCATGCTTTATGCCAGAACTGGGGACAGAAGCAGAGGGAGGACATCATCAGACACCAGGACGTCAGGAAGCGGGGCTCAGGCCCTAGGAAGGAGCACTCCATCCTGGGGACTGCCCCAGACGCGCGGCTGTGCAGAGAATGTAGAACCACTCCGGGTGAGCCGGGGACATCTCAGGTCACAGGCTCTGGCAGCTGATGACACGCCCCTTCCCTTCCCCACTCCTCCGCAGTCAGCCATTTGAATGTCAGGAGGCAGAGAAGAGCAGACATGGAGGTGAGTGGGGAAGAGGCCAGTTATAAGGAGTGGCGAGCAACCCCCAGAAGGTCAGCTCCACCTCCCCCACCACTCCTGCCCCAGGCTGGAGAAGCCTCATTGATTATGCAAAGCGGCACCAGGGTTGCTAAGAAGCCACTGCTCTAAGCGCTGGGGCAGCTCCTCAGCATTAAAAAGGCCTAGAGAAGAGGAGGAGGGCCCAGCCCCCACGCAGCCAGGCCCAGGACCCAGACACTCCTGGCCTCTGGACACACATGAGCCCGGATGATGCTCCAGCTCTGACACCTCCCACTGCGGGACCTTAACCAGAGGAGGGGATGGGTGCCCCAGCTCTAGCCACCACTCCCACCCCTCAGCCAGATAACAGGTAAGAGAGCACCCAGCAGGTGGTCACCGATGCACTGAAAAGCTCTGCTTAAAAGCCTTAGAGTGGACCCCCCATAGTGGACATCAAACCTCCTCCCTGACTAGCTGGGTGACCAAGTCAGGGCCCACACCTCTGAGCCATTTCCATGTCTGTTAGAATGGAAATGATACCCACCCCTCCTGGACTGCTGAGGATTAACGAGAAATCACCCACCAAGCCCTTAACACAGCACCTGGCACCTCTACGGACCGAACATCAGGTGCTGGGCATGGCAGGTAGGAACCTCAGCCTGAGCCAAGGGGCTCAGCAGCTCACACTGGAGGTTTGTGTGCGTTGGGGCGCAGGCGGGGCATCACTGTGCCCAACCACAGCTACAGCGCGTGTGAGTGAGAATGTATGACAGGAAGACTTCAGCAAGGCCCAAGGACCAGGGAGGGAGCAACCAATCCAGGATGGCTGATGGAGAGGAACAGAGTTGAAGACCATGAGGGAAAGGGAATTGAGGCAACAGAGTGACCCCATCCTGAGAAACGTTGATGCTCAAGCAAACCTATGTAAATGAGATAGAAATCTGCCCCTGGCAGCCCAGGACAAGGCCCTGGGATCAGCACCAAATGAGCCCAGCTTCCAGGACTCCCAGAATCCGGGCCGCCTGGATGACCTGGCTGGCCTGTCTCTGCCCTGTTTCCCAGCAATCAAAGGAGACACTCTTGATCTCTCAAAGAAGGAGCCCAGAGGGGCCAGCCCCGTGGCTGAGTGGTTGAGTTCGCACGCTCTGCTCCGGTGGCACAGGGTTTCGCCGGTTCAGATCCTGGGCGCGGACAGGGCACCGCTCATCAGGCCATTTTGAGGTGGTGTCCCACATGCCACAGCTAGAAGGACCCACAACTAGAACATACAACTATGTACTGGGGGGATTTGGGGAAAAAAAGCAATAAAAAAAAAGGAGACCAGAGCCAGGCAAGGGCCCAGGGAGACTCTCAAAGGGACCCAGCTCAGGGCTGGTTCTCAGCCATCTGTCAAAGAACTCCCCCAAGGCAGTGCTTTTCAAAATGTGTTTCCCAGCCAAGGGATGCTTCTGGGACACTTGGGAGGAGGGGACAGAAAAAAGAAGCTGAGAGGTTGGGATACCATCTCCTCTTTCCCGGCCCACTTCATCCAGAGACCATGGGGTAAGTGGGGGTTATCGCTTTCTAACAGGGTACTGTCCCTGTCAAGGAGATCCAAAGGAATCTCCAATGGTGGAATAGTAAACGAAGTGATAGGAGTACCTCTCTTTTGGGAAGAAGGCCACCTGGAAGTCTGGAAGCAAAAGGATGACTGGCCTAAGCTTGGCCCCCGCCCACCGGGGCCTATCCTGGAGCCCAGTCCCAACTCCTCCCGGTGCAACACCCCAACACATACAACCCACCAGAAAACTCGAACAGGGCAGTCCCCGCCCCCACAAACCCCCAAAACGACAGCCCCTCTCCCTCCCCCAATGCCTGGGAGGTGCTGGCAGAGTGCCCCAGTGCTGTCACCACCCAGTCTGCTGGCCTCTGCCTGCTCAGCTGCACATGCCCCTGCCTGGGCCCCCGCCTCCCCTACCCCCGCAGGGGCCTGCCAGGAAAAACATTCTCTGGAATCCAGACCATGACCCACTTTCACACACACATACGCAGGAATACGCACTGTCCTAGGACTGGGGACCTCCAAAACTGCCTGCTGATTGACTTGGGGGAGACAAAGAGAGAGACACTCCCTATCCTAGCAGAATAGGCAGGTCCCCACCCTGGAGCCAAGCCCCTTGGGAAGAAGGGCAGGGTATATTGACAAGGCTGGGGTAGAGGCCCAGAGCCCAATCCAGGGGTTCCACAAGATCCCTCCCTGCTGCCACCGAGAGCAAGGAGAGCCTCCATACAAGGGGATGGTGCACGTTTCCATCAGTAGCTCTGACCCCCCATCACCCCCAGAGAGGCCCTGCTCTCAGTGAGACACATTAGAGGCTGGGGTGGGGGTCACCTATTCCCTTACAGGGGGATCCGGAGCAGAATAATGAAAACGAGAGTGGACCGACTGCCTTCAGGGGAGCTACCGAACTCAGTCTCCCCATCTGTAAAGTGGAGCCAAAACTATGGTCCCTCATGGGGGGAGTTATGAGACATCAAAGGCACCAAGCCTAGGATAATGCCTGGCACCCCTGGCTGCTTCATGTCACCTCCCTCTGCTGTCTGGAGGAAGGTTCAAGGTTCAAGAAAATCCAGCAGCTCCAGCCACTGTGTCCTCTTTGGGATAGGAAAGCTGGGGGAGGTGGAGGAGCAGAGCATGGTGAGTCACTCAACAGCCCCTGTGGGCCAAGCCTGGGCCCACCTCAAGATGAAACCCCATCCCTGTCTCAGTTGGCTCTGGGGAAAGGCACAGTCAAGGAAATAAGTCAATACAACCCCAAAGGATCCTGTCTGCCTCCTCTCCTGCCCCACAAGCCCTATCCCAGAGCAAGAGTCCCCTCTTTCTTAGAGGCCCCAGGTAAGATTTCAAAGAAGCATTCCCGGGATGCGGAGCTCAGGGGAACAGAGCACACCTCTGGGCACGCAACTCTGATCCTTCCAGAACGCTGCTCTGGAAGGCCATCGTTTCCCTATTTGCAAAAAACAGACCTCTAGTGCCTGTTCGAAGCCTCTCAGCCCACATCCCAGGCCCAGAGTCGCCCTCAACTCCCTTGCCTGCAGCTCCAAAGCTGCAACCCATTCCACAGACAGGCAAACAGAGGCTGATGGGGGCAGAAGCAAGAACCCAGGAATCACCGTGGAGGTGGGCGAAGCGGCTCCTCCCAGCTCTGGCTGAGGGGCTACAGCGAGCTTCAGGTCACTGTGTGGCAGCCTGGCATCTTGCCCTCTGCACCCTGGCTGCCTGGGGTGACCATGACTCAGGGTTGGAGTATGACACCCTCCCCTCCCTTCCTGTCGTCTGGGGTTACAGTCTCTCATCCTTCAGGGGTAACACCAGCCCCACCCCGGCCAGGTCACCAGCCAAGCTCAGCTGGACACCTGGGCCTCTGGCTGAAAGGCACAGACCTTGGCTGTACCTCCACAAATTCCCAGGGGCAGAGGATTATTCCTAGTACCCCAGTTCCCCACAAGACCCCAGGGCCAGGAAGGGGCGGACCACTTGGGACACTCATGAGATAGTGTAAGTAAAAGTAGTTTTTGCAAACACACCAGGTAGAAGAGCGGAGCACAAAGAGCTTTAGATTTGAATTCCAGCTCTGGCTGAGAGAGGAATGAGCCACATGACCTGTCTGAGCCTCCGTCTATGGGGTTCATAATTTACAGGAGCAATCACATCTGTCTTGCGAGGCTGCCATGAAGACTGAGCCTGGCACATCGCCGTTAAGTAGTCGCTACTATGAATGGATGGTCGCAAGGTGATCGTGAGGTACTCAGCTTCGGCTAGGAAAATGGGACGTCCCAGCTGTCCCCTTTGTTGTGTCCAGCCCAGCCTCCTGCTACCTTGCTACCCACTGTGGGGCTGAGGTGGAAGGTGGCTCAGACACCCAGAGGCAGAGAGCCCTCCTAATGGGGGGTTCCAGGGGAAATGGTGGCCCACCAAGCCTCTGCCCTTCCCGAATGTCTCTACCTGTTTCAGGAGCCCGGGAAAGCAAGCCAGGGCAGGAGGCCACGGCAAGATTCTTGACAATACAGGTCCCCACATACAAATGCTTCCCAACAGGGTGTGGGACAAAATCTCACCTCTCTCAGAATGTAGAGGACATTTTGAGACAGCCTCTCTCCCCTCCCAAGGGCCCTGCAGCAGCTCTGCCGAGGGCCTGGCACAGAGTAGGTGCTCAATAAATATTTGCCGAATGAATGAGTGAATGAGGTCACCCTGTTTCTCCCCCAACTGCAATCCCAGAAGCCTGTGGGAAAGCAAATCTCGGCCTCCTTCCTCCAACTCTGTCATCAGCAATACATATTTATTCAGCATGCAGAGCACACTGGGTATTGCAGGTTGGGGGCAGGGTGGCCATCAGAGGTGACATGGCCTTTACCCACCTAAGCCTTTGGGAGATAAGGCCCAGGGAGGAGAAACGGCTAACACCAAGGACGTAGCTTGTGCTCTGGGTCACATGGTGAGCCGGCTACATGCCGTAGGGAAATCATAGTGAAATGGGTGAGGCTAATTTGACTCTCTCCTATTGTAAACGGGAAGCCTTGGGAAGCTGGTTAGCAGCCACACCTACGGGACTTAATGTCCCCCCCCCCCAAGTCTCAGTCCTCCAGGCACCAGGTCCCCAGTCCAAGTGCCTGTCCTTACCGCCTGGAGGAGGTTGGGACCAATAGTCTGATATCTGGATATTCCAAGCCTCCTGCTCAGTGCAGGGGTCAAGGTCTTCCCAGGGCCACCTCCTATAGAGAGAGCTCTATAAAGAAGGAGAAATCACCAACTCCCACTTCCCAGGGCAACCCCCCCTGAATGTCCTCTTCCAGCTAGGACAAGAGAACAGCTGGGGGGAGGGCACTTTGCAGGAGCCCTGCCCCCTTCCCCTCTGACATACGGCATCAAAGGTCCTTACAAGGGGAGCCAGGTGTGGGACTGGACAGAGTATCCCAGAGAGGTAGGGAGGGCACAGCCTATACCACACCCACTCCTGGGCACTTTGGAAGGCACTTTAGTGCACTGCCCCACCTCCAAGGAAGTGACATCACCCTACCCATATGACGGAGCGAATACCGAGGCCTAGAGCCATTCATAAAGCTAGCAGGAGCAGACCAGGAACTAGGACCAAGTCTTCCAACTCCCGGGCTAGCAATGCCTCCATCATATATTGTTTCTGCCTTATATGGATGAAAGTGCCCACAGCCTCTTCCCAACTCATGACTGCGGAGAAGGGGGGCACAGGGAACTCAAGACGCAGAGGCCGAAACCCCTACCACCAGAAAAGGGAAAAAAAACCTAGTGTGCAAGGACAGAGAGTCCTTCAGCTAGTGCCTCCAACTCAAGTTCTGCCCTCCAGAGGCTGGCACGGTCATTGGGAAGGTCAGCACCCACATCCCTTGTGCCCACAATATGGCTCTCCTCTCCTCCTGCCCAGCCAGGGCCAAGAGAAGCAGTGAAACAGCAGCAGCCCCATAAGCCCCCTTCCTCCAAGAGCAAGTTCAAATGGATTTCTGAACCTCAGAACACCACCCCCTCACCCTGACTCAGAGGCCAAAGGTCGCTAAGGAAGCTCCAACGCCCAGGGGGAGGGGAGAGACTAAAAGTATCCAATGAACTGTCCTTTCCCAAACAAAACCTGGCTCCGGGTGGGCAGTGAACCTGGTCTCAGGGCTCTGCACCCCTCTTCCATCCCATGGCCCCCACCCCTGCCAGTTCAGATGCAAAGGAGGGAATATTCGGACTTGGAGGCAGCTTTGGGAGGTAGGGGAAAGGTAGGACGAGGAGGGGGCAATCACAGAGGCCTCTCCTCCAGTATGGGGAGGAGGCGCAGAGAGGGGGCAGACTGGCCTTAGGATCTTAGGGAGCTTAAAAGAGGACTGGATCCTACCCCAAACTGCTGGAAACACCCAGTTCTAACTCTCCGCCCCCCTCCAAAAGTATAATGGCAACCAGATGAATGAGTCCAGCAGGGGAGGGGAGACGACGCTTAAGGGCCCCCAGGGGACACTGAATTTGCAGAAGGCCACCCTCCCCTTCCCCCCACACACCTCCTCCTTTGCTTGGCTTCCCCCGAACTCAGCCAACCCCACCCTGCATCGGGGAAACCTGCTTTGAAAAGTTAGCTCTTTGTTCTACAAGCCGGTCTCAGGCTCTGAGCACAATTTCAGGAGGTCTCTGGGAAGCGGCCCCCGCCCACCCTACTCCAGCACCCGACCCCGCCCCGCTCCGGCTGGGCGGCCCGGCACCGGGAGCTGGTTTCTAAACTGAGGTGGGGGCTGGGAAGCTCCGGAGGAGGTCTGCTGGTCCATTAACCGCTAAACCACCAAGGGGGCTGCAGGTCGTCCAAAAACAGGGGTCTCGCAGTGGGGCTCGGGTCCTTATCCGAAGCTCAATTCACCAGACGCAACGCTCGCCGAGTGATTAGCCCCCGCCTCGCAGTCTCCAGGCCAGGAAGCCGGGCCATTCGGGGGCACAGCAGACGGTTTCGCGGGGCCCCCCAGCCACTGCCCCGCCCCCCCGCCGCCCCGCGCTTCCGCCTACTTGGCGCTCGGCGCCGCGGGGAGAGGGAGCGGCCGTCTCCTCTCACTCTCCAGGCCCTAGGGAGCGGGACTGCCCCCCTAACCTTCCCCACCCCCCACCCCCAACCCCGGGGCCTGGCTTCCCTACTCCTCTTCCGTCCTCCGAACCCCGGGGCACAGAGCCTACTCTTCTCCAGTAGTGGCTGCCCGCCACGCATGGACTCCTCGCCTCGCCTCGGATCTCCTGGCTTCCACACTGGGGTCTCTCCTCATACCCCATGACACCGCCCTCCTTACTTCCTCCCGGGATCGCGGGAATGAGCAGCAGAGACCCGGCCCCTCTCTCCTCCCTCCATCTGGATCCCTGCTCAGAGATTGCAAAATCGCTTCTCCCGGTTCCGGGGCTCACCTTATCCAGACAGTTCACCTTCTCCGTGGGGTACACGATCTTGCCGCACCGGGCGCAGTTGGGGTTCATGGCTCCGGGAAAGGCTGGGGCGGGGACGCCCGAGCTCGCGCGCGTTCTTTCCCCGGAGCGAGCTGGCGAGAGACGGCCGCGCCTGCAGCTACACAGGCGGCGGCGACGGCGGCTGAAGCTAGGGAACTGGCCTCCGCCTCCGCCCTCCTTCCCCTAATAAACACAGTGGGGAGGAGGGGCTGCACCGGGGCGGGGACGCGCCGCAGGCGCGGGCAGGGGCGCGCGCGGCGAGGCGCGCTCCCCGGGCGACGTGTGGCTGCGCGGGGGCGGGTTCCGGGGAGGGCTGCGAGGCCGGGGTGCGCGCCTCGGGGGTGTCCGGAGGCCCGCTGCGCCCCTGCGCTCTCAAGCAGAAGGTGACTTGGAGAGGCGCGCCCGGAAGCCAGGCGCGGGCAGCCGGCTTTGCCCAGGGCCTTTCCCGTGCTGGAGGCGGCGCGAAGCCAGTCTAGCCGCACATCTGGGGCCCCCGGACTGCGGGAGGCGGCCAAACCCTACACACCCATCGAGGGTGGGGTTGGAACCCTCCAGAACGCCCAACCAGATTCACCAGATTCGAGGACTTTTCTTTGTACTCGTCGGTAACTGGCGTGAACCTGCGGACCAGACGGGAACCCCCTGCTCCGCCCCTCAGTTAGCTTCCCTTCCCCCCTCATCCTTTTCCACATTTGTAGGGCGGAACGGGTCCCTCCCGCGTGGACTCAGCGCCTCGCAGCCCGGGATAGTTCTTCTCCATCCCCCCCCCCCAAGCCCCCGCCGTGCAACTTCCCGAGGTTCCCCGGATCTGGGCGCCTTCTTTCCGCTTGGCCCCCTTGCCTCCTTCATTCCTTTCTCCTTAGCCTCAGTGTAACAGTGTCTTAACACCCAAAAGAGCCGTCTCCAGGCGCAGGAGCTGCGCGGGGGTATAGCTCAGTGGTAGAGCATTTGACTGCAGATCAAGAGGTCCCCGGTTCAAATCCGGGTGCCCCCTTGGTGGCTTTGCCTTTCTTCCGTAACCAGTATTTTAACATTGGGTCCTAGGTTAAAAGAAAACAGAAAGACAATTTTTTTCAAAATCCCTTCCTCGTTTTCCAACCTTAGCGGAAGCTTTCGATTTTGCTTTATACTCAGCAGACGGAGGAGGGGTGGGTACGTGCATAAATCATGTACAAAAGCTGCGCGTCGCCGTTACCTGCTCCAGAGGTGTCGGAATTTCCGCGGCCGCCGCCAGCAGCCTCAAATGTGTCAGGCAGTTCGAGGCGCCAGGTTCAGGGGACAAAATGACTCCCTCAAGTTGCCGTTCCGTTTCCAGTGGGGTTGGGTTTGAGTCAAGAGAGGGAAACCCACAGACACAACCTTTCTCCAACTTCAACTTTATTACCGGTGATACGGACTTGCTGTGTTCACCCTTCCCTATTGCTCATGACACAGGCAGAGTGAAAGCATTTCGAGAACGTTAAAATGGCCAAGGCACACCTATAAGCTCATTTTAATTGACAAAAATAAAGTTAGATGCTGATGCAAACTGATATAAACTAATGTAGTGGTTCTCAAACTTGAGCGTGCATCAGACTTACCTGGAGGGCTTGTTAATACACCCCCAGTTTCTGATTCTGTAGGCCTGGAGTGGGACCCCGAGAATATGCATTTCTAACAAGTTTCCAGGTGATGCTGATGCTGCTGGTCAGGGGACCATGCTTTGAGAACCACTGAACTAGTAATACAAGACCATGGAGTTTCATAACCTAAAGGTGGGGGAGTTATCTGTTGGCTGCGTGACAGTGTCACTGTAGAGCCAGAGGAAAACGATAAGTGTGAAGAGAGCAAAGGCATCCCCCTCTACTACGTTTTGCCCAAAAAAAGGAAAAAGAAAGGAGAAAGGGAGAGGCATGCTGCCTAGGTCAGGGGGCAGCTGCGATATTTTAAACCAGGAATCTGGTTGTGTCATCCCTCCGCCCCGGGGGAATACTCCAACGCATTCTTTCCCCCCCGGCTCCCATTACTGTGAGATGTATCTCGAGGCTGGACACGGAGATTGAGCAGAGCCGCTGTCTCGTGCAAAGCCCAGACCTGAGAAATAACCAGCTTTTCACTCCTTTCCTGCACGCCAGGCCTTAAACTTATACCTGTAGGTTTATCAGGCCAAAGCCCTGGCGTTGAGCTAATATAAAGAAAAAGAAAGCCATCCACTTTTCACCTTCGATCTTATGTCTCTGCTGTGTACTGTTAAACTTCGCGTCTACATAAACCTTCTGAACTTCTGTTCTCCTAGTCTTCCCCGTCAGAGTATGAACTAGGCAAAATAACATTCTCCCTCCCCGGCACTCCATTTTTACCCCCAAAGAAACTATAACATTAAATCGGTAGATCTCGAACATCTTGGAGGTAGGGTTACAGGAGTTCTGCACCTTCTTTCTACCTATTGGTACAGGTGGGCTTTTCACCAGGGTTGGGGTATACAGTTCAGACGCAGTCCAGTCATCCCAGTGCAAACTCTAGGGTGTTGCTCTCTACTTCTCCGGTACTAGGAACACTTGAGGGAGGAAAACCGGGCAGGGGGAAGAGCAAGAGGATCATCCAAGGAGTTTTGGGTTCAGAACTGGCAGACATCAGGGCTGTTTTGAGTTATACCTGAGTGGATCTTCCAGGGAGTTTTGGATTCGGAATCAATCTGCAGACATTCAGATTATTTTGGGTTCTGCCTAAACGGTTGTGGAAAACATAAAGGCAGATGAGGGGGCACCCGGATTTGAACCGGGGACCTCTTGATCTGCAGTCAAATGCTCTACCACTGAGCTATACCCCCTCTGCTGGTGAGCTTTTGATAAGCTCTTTTTATATCAGTCAAACTTTTCATACTAAAACTATTCAAAATCAGTCTTCTTGCTAAGTGATGCTGAATTTACTAATAAGGAGGAATAAAATAAAAAGACTAGCTGAAGAGATGGCATTTTGAAAGCATGTGAACTTGGATACCAATCTGCCTTTTCTAGGTTCAATTCTTTATCCAAAATCCCACCCATCTCTTTACCCAAAGAAGTCAGAGAACAACCTCTTACAAAACTGAATAGAGAATCCTTTCCTCTGGTCTCTCTAAAAAGAATACAAACACGAGCTAAAAAGACATCTCCACTGAGAGACCTTGCCTAGCTATACTCTCTACTGGTCCCTCTCTCTTTTTATGGAGCAACTACTATGTGCCCCACTCTAGGTGCAGAACATACTTTCAGCAGAAAGACACAAAGGTTCTCACTCTCACTGAGTTTAAAATCTAGTAGAGACAGACTAGAAACAAATGCACGAATGAATAAACAAGGAAATTCCCAGTCGAGAAGGGAAATGATTAGCAAAAACCCCAAGAGGATGTATTAGGAAGCTTCCAGGGGGCTATTTCAGGTTGGATAGCCATGGAGGATTTTTCTGTGCAGGTGACTTTAGAGTTAAGACCCGAATGACATGAAAGAGGCAGTCATTTGGCCATCTGTGGAGGGTGGGCATTCCAAGTAGAGGAAGCAGCTACTGCAAAGGCCCCACGGCCCAAGTGGCTGGAGGAAAGTGGACAAGGGGAGAGAGATTCAAGAGAGTTGGAGAAGTAGCCAGGGCTGCAGAGGGCCTTGTAGGCCAAGGTAGGGGGGTTGGATTTTATTCCAAATGAATGAAAAGCCAGACATTGGACAGTTTTGAGCAGAGGGATTTGAAATCATCACCCACACTGCTGTGGGGAAGATTCACAGGGAGTCAAGAATACATACATACAATGGAATATTATTCAGCCTTAAAAAAAGAAAATCTTGCAATATGCAACAACATGGAATATTATGCTAAGTGAAATAAGCCAATCATAGAAGGGCAAATACCGTATGATTCCACTTAGATGAGGTATCTAAAGCAAACTCATAGAAACAGAGAGTAGAATGGTGGCTGCCAAGGATGAGGAGAGAGAAATGGGGAGTTGCTAATCAATGGGTATAAAGTTTCAGTTATGCAAGATGAATAAGTTCTAGAGATCTGCTATACAACATTGTGCCTATGTTGACAATATTGTATTGTACACTTAAAAATCTGTTAAGAGGGTAGATCTCATGTTGTGCTCTTTTTTTTTAAAAGACTGGCACCTGAGCTAACAACTGTTGCCAATCTTTTTTTTTTTTTTCTGCTTCTTCTCCCCAAATCCCCCCGTTCATAGGTGTATATTTTAGTTGTGAGTCCTTCTAGTTGTGGCATGTGGGATGCTGCCTCAGCATGGCCTGACGAGTGGTGCCATGTCCGTGCCCAGGATCCGAACCAGCAAAACCCTGGGCCACCGAACCCTGGGCCACCAAACCAGTGCGCATGAACTTAACCACTCAGCCACAGGGCCAGCCCCTCATGTTGTGTTCTTACCGCAATAAAAGAAAAAAAAGCGTGGACAGAGAGAGACAGGTTAGGATTCTATGGCAGTAGTGCAGGTGAGAGATGGCGGTGATGTCTTAAACTACAGTGGTATATTAGTTTTCTATTGCTGCTGTAACAAATTACTACAAATTTATTTGCTTAAAACAACATAATGTATTTCTTACAGTTCTGAAGTTCAGAATTCCAAAATCAATCTCACTGGGCTAAAATCAAGGTGTTGGCATGCCTGCATTCCTTCTGGAGGTGTTAGGAGAGAATCAGTTTCCTTGACTTTTGTAGCTTCTAGAGGCTGCCTGCATTTCTTGGCTCACGGCCCCTTCCTCCATCTTCAAAGCCAGGGTAGCATCTCCTCACCCTCTGATCTCTGCTTCCATCCTTACATCTTCTATCTCTGACTCTGATCCTGCTGCCTCCCTCTTATAAGGACCTGTAATTACATTGAACTCATCCAGATAATTCAGGATAAGCTTCCCAACTCAAGATCCTTAACTTAATGACATCCGCAAAGTCCCTTTTATCATGTAAGGTAACATATTCACAAAGGGATTGGGATGTGGATGCATCTGGAAGGCCATTATTTAGCCTACAGTGGAAACAGCAGAGCTGGAGAGGAGTGCACGTGTCCAGATTGACAGAGGCCGGGAGCCATGTGCTTCCTGTGTGCTGGATGGCTCAAGGAAGGTGAGAGAAAGAACCAAGAAGGACTCTTATTTTTTGTCTTCACTATCTGAGTGGATGGTGGTGTGGTTTCCTAAGATAAAGAACACTGAGAAAGGAGTAAGTTTAGAAAAAAAGATCGAGTTTCTTTTTAAAACTCTTAGAAAGTAATAAAGTACAGCCCCCTATCCTCATGGACTTCACATTCTAGTACGGGGTCAACCTGTTAAGTTTAAGGTGCTCCACAGACTTTTAAGAGGAGATGTTAAAAAGGCACTTGGAGATCCAGTTAATTCTGGAGTTCCGGGAGAGTTTAGGGTTGGAAATATAATTTTGGGAGTTGTCCATGTATAGCTGGTAATTGATGGAGATAGTCGATCCAAGCTAGATTTGGCTCATACCAGCTTGTGAGAACTGATGGTTAAATTTTCAGGAATTTTTAAAGCCAGTTGATTTCATTTTGGTAGTTTGAAATTGGCAAGTGGGAGTATTTGTACCGTGGGAATTGGCTACAAACCAGGTCCCCTGGAACTAGTTGTTAGCCATTTACCAGTGCACCACTGCTTCTGACTGATTCTGATTTTCTTCAAAAAGGAAGAGGCCAGCTCTTCAGCTAAGAGAGTGAGGAGGAGAGGTAAGGTGTGGGAGGTTTGAGATAGGAGAAAGTGGTGAAATAATCCTTTTGGAGAGTGAGAAAGTGAACCTAGTCAGCCAATGGTGTAGGAGTACTAGACAGAGAGCCTGTTTGACATTGTGGAGTGACTCAGACTTGTGAGCTCTTCTCCAACAACATTCACCTGCTTGGGTGCAGGCCTGGTGTAATGCGATAGTTGAATTTAATTAGGATTGTGGTTTGGCTGGCAAGTACAACCTACGGCTTACAGTGAACCAGAAACTGTGCTAACTACCGCGGGGAGTACAAAAAGGAATGCAATATGATCCCTGCCCTCAAGGAACTTACAGTCTAGTTAGAGAAACAAGATAGAAACTCCAAAGGGAAAAATAACTGACAGCGGAGAAAGCAAAAGAACAGAGTAGCAGAACTGTGGAGATAGGTAGTTGATAATGAGAGAAATGAAGTCACAGACTGTCTTAAAAATTAGTAGTGAGAAAGAAGAAATGGACAAGTGATCACAGCTAAAGGAAGGATTTTCCAATCTAGGGGAAACCTGTTGATGTTTGAAGGAGCCAGGGGAGAGGAAGTGACTGAAGATGCTGGAGAGAATGGAGACAATGGGGGCACATCTAGTACAGGAGCAGAGAGGGTCTTGGGAAGGACAAGGGAAGCAACTCCTCTCATGCGCAAAGCCTCAGGCTGCGGATTCAGTGCTGCTCAGGTTGCAGGCAGGGAGGATGGAAATCAGACAAAGAATTCCCAGGTGCTAGAGGCAGAAAAGGCTGTTGTTGATGGAAGAGAGGAATCCCACCGCATACCCCCACAGGACTTCAAGCCTGGGTCAGTATGGATGTCGCCCTTCTTTCCCATCACTTGGGTCTGAATCGCCTCTGTAATCCTCTTTTCGTTCTTTAGTATCTCCTTCAGGAAACCTGAAACAGCTGATCAGAAATAACAAACCACTGTTAATCACCAGAGGCAATGGCTGGTCAGTAAATACTACAATTAAGCTGTAATCTCTTTCTTTCCAGCAGAGGGGGTATAGCTCAGGGGTAGAGCATTTGACTGCAGATCAAGAGGTCCCCGGTTCAAATCCGGGTGCCCCCTGGTGTCTTCACTTTTAAGCCATAACACCCTCAAGATGGTCCGAAAGAAAAGCAGTAACTGAGTAGTAAGTAACCCTGTCCATTCTCCAGTGTGTCCCGGGAATACAGAAAGCAATCAAGTACAGCGTCATGAATCTCACCTTCTAATACTGAAGGCGAATTGAATAGAGAGGAATTACTGTACAATATGGTATCTGCAACATTTCTGGTGTCCTGTACATCTGTGTGGTTCTCAAAGTGGGGTCTGGCTATTGTTGGATGTCTCTGAGACTCTTACTAGCAAGAACAATGAAGTTAATAATATTACATTATTTCATTTCACTTTTGTTCTTTCATAAGTATAAAGTGGAGCTTTCCAGAGGCTATATGATGTGTGACATCACAACAGATTAAATGTGGAAACATGAAAATCCAGCTGTCTTTCGTTAAGCCAGATATCAAAGGGATTTCCAAAAGAATGTAAAGCAAAGCCACTCTTCTCATTCAATTATTTTTGTTTGGAAAAATGTAGTTATTTTCCATTTTAAAATGCTATGTATTTTAACAGGTAATGGGCTTATTATCTTAAATGAATTAATAAATACTTTAACATTTCACAATTTAAATTTCTAATCCAGTCAATGTCAATAGATACAACCTATATAAGCAAAAATTCTTTGAGGTCCTCAATAATTTAAGAATGTAAAGGGATCTTCAGATGAAATATATTTGGGAATCACTGTTCTAAGTAAAGAGGTGGCTAGGGGGAGAGCATGTTGGGGTTGTGAAATGACATACGGAAGAGATGACATTTGAGCAGAGTTTTGAAGGACATGTAGTGGATAACGCAAGAGAGAGTCCTGAAATCCTAAGCAGTTTGGTGTTGCTGGAGCGTGAAGTGTAAGAGGCAAGGTGATGGGAGATGAGACCAGGGAGAAGGTAAGCCATTTCAGGAAGAGACTCCAATGCTGTTCTAAGGAGCTTGGGCTTTATCCTGTAAGCACTAGAAGGTCGTTTCCCAGACCTTTGGTTTTCATGAACCCTTGAAATTACGCAACAACAACAACAACAAAAAATGGTGGCATTGGGAGGGTGGAAAGCCAATATAGGATTAAAAGCAACATTTTAAATTTTTTTTTGAGGAAGATTAGCCCTGAGCTAACATCTGCTGCCAATCCTCCTCTTTTTGCTGAGGAAGACTGGCCCTGAGCTAACATCTGTGCCCATCTTCCTCTACTTTCTATGTGGGACGCCTACCACAGCATGGCTTGCCAAGCAGTGCCATGTCCACAGCCGGGATCCGAACCGGCAGACCGTGGGACGCTGAAGCAGAACGTGCGAACTCAACCGCTGCACCACCAGGCCGGCCCCAAAAGGAACATTCTTAACACCAAAAAAGTTGAAAGAAGATAATTCCAGAATAATAGGCAGTCCTTTAAATTAAGCAAATGTAGCTTTATAAGAAACACTATATTTTCCAAATATTTCTAATTTTGCCATAGATGAATGAAAACTTCTTCATGCAAGGATGCTGACATATGGAGACGACTGAGGTCAACTTCTTCGTTTGTTCAGCAATCAATCAACATGTATTTATTGAGCCAGGCCCTATGATAAGTGCTGAGGATATACTACTGAACAAAAAGGACACGGACCCAGCCCTTATGCAGCTTATAGACTAGTTACAGATGAGTTGGGGCGGGGAGGGGAGGGGGGAGGTCATTCAACAAATAATCATCAAATATATATCTAGGAGTTGTAATAAATAGTATGAAGACGGGCCGGCCCAGGTGGCCTAGTAGCTAAGATCAGCGTGCTCCGCTTCAGCAGGCAGGGTTCAGTTCCCAGGCGCAGACCTACACCACTCGTTTGTCAGTGGCCATGCTGCAGCGGTGGCTCACATACAAAAAAAGAAAGAAAGAAAGAAAGAAAATGGGCCGGTCCAGTGGTGCAGCAGTTAAGTTCGCACATTCTGCTTCTCTGAGGCCTGAGGTTCGACGGTCCAGATCCTGGGTGCGGACATGGCACCGCTCAGCAAAAGCCATGCTGTGGTAGGCGTCCCATGTATAAAGTAGAGGAAGATGGGCATGGATGTTAGCTCCGGGCCAGTCTTCCTCAGCAAAAAGAGGAGGATTGGCAGTAGTTAGCTCAGGGCTAATCTTCCTCAAAAAAAAAAAGAGGAAGATTGGCAACAGATGTTAGCTCAGGGTGACTCTTCGCAAGAAAAAAATAATAGTATGAAGGAAAAATACAGCATGTTAAGAGAACTTATAAGAAGGGTATCTGACCTAGTATGGGGGTCAGGGCAGATTTCGCTAAGAAAGAGACATTTAAGCTGAGATCTGAAAAATCAATAGACATGAAATACATGATGAGAGTAGGCAGGGTAGCATATTCCAAGAATGTGTGAAGCCTCTGGGTATTCAGGAACATGTCCAGTATCTAGGACTAAAAAACCAAGCCTGCAGAGCAAGAGAGAGCATGGTGCAAGATGAGGTTGACAAGGCAAGATGATGCCAGATCAGCAGTTAGTAGGAAATGATATGGATTTTAACTTTGGTTCTGAGAACAACAGAATTTTTTGGAGGATTTTCAGGAGAGTGACATCCTAATGTTTATATTTCTCAAAAATTATTCCTGGCCATTGTATGAAGAGTGAGTGGAAGGAGTGAGGAGAAATAGAGGCCAGAGGCCAATAGGAGCCTTCAGAAGTAGTTTAGGCAAGAGATGGAGGTGGCTTGGACCAGAATGGTAGCAGAGGAGATGGAGAGAAGTGGATAGACTTGAGAAACATGTAGCAGGCAGACTGAAAAGAACTTGAAAAGGAGTCTCAGATGGACACCTGGATAGATGATGATTCCATTTATCAAGAGAGACAAATCTGGAAAAGAAATCATACGTTCAGAAACGTGTGGAATTTGTTTGAGAAGTGGAAAGAGAAACTGGTAGCCAGAGAAGCTGGCAGAATGAAGTCAAGGCATTTTAAGAGTGATAGGAGAGATTTATAAATTTATAGACTTTTTTTTTTGAGGAAGATTAGCCCTGAGCTAACTGCTGCCAATCCTCCTCTACTTTATATGTGGGATGCCTGCCATAGCAAGCGGTGTCATGTACCGCACCGGGATCCGAACCGGCGAACCCTGGGCCACCGAAGCAGAATGTGTGAACTTAACCACTGAGCCACCAGGCCGACCCCTAAATTTATAAACCTCTTAATGTTGAAGAGCCCCAGAGCTTCGTCCATGGTTTTCTTTATCTACCCTTACTTCTTTGTGATCTCATCCACTATCATGGCTTTAAATATACTTATTGCTGACAACTCCCAGATTTATATCTCCTTCTCTCCAGAACTCCAGGCTTACATGTCCAACTTGCTATTTGAATCTCTTGTCTGACAACTAACTCAACGTGTCCAATACTGAACTCCTACTCTTACCCCCCAACCTGTTCCATAGCTTTCCCCATCTCGGTTGATGGCAGTACCATCTTCCACTTGCCCAGACCTAAAGCCTTGGAGACATCTTGACTCCTCTCTTTCTTTCACACCCCACATTTTTTTGGCTCTACCTCCAAAACACATCCAGAACCTGACCACATCACATTACCTCTACTGCTATCACTCTAATCCAAACCACCATCATTTCTCTTCTGGGTTTTTTGCTGATTTTTTTTTTTTTTTTTTTGCAGGGGAAGATTCACCCTAAGCTAACATCTGTTGCCAATCCTCCTCCCTTTTCTTCCTTTTTCCTCACCAAAGCCCCAGTACATAGTTGTAAGTTTTTCTGGTTCTTGTACGTGAGCTGCTGCCACTGCACGACTACTGACAGACGAGTGATGTGGTTCCACACTGGGAACTGAACCCAGGCCACCTAAGCAGAGTGCATGGAACTTTAACCCCTGGGCCATCAGGGCTGGTTCTCTTCTGGGTTTCTGCAAGAGCTTCCTGACAGATCTCCTTACTTGCATCTGTGTCCTCTCCCAGTCTAGTCTCAACTAGAGTGATCCTTCTGACATAGTAGTCAGATCATGTCCCTCCTCTGCTCGAAACTGGCAATTGTTCCCCATTTCAGCCCATAAATGCTGAATTCCATAGTGGTGTACAAAACCCTACACGATCTGGCTCCTCTTCCCTGGACATTCCTATTCCTAACTCCTTCACCTTAAAGTCTCTGCTCTAATGTCAGCTTCTTCCATGAAGCCCACACTGAACATTCTATTTTAAATTGCAATCTGCCCCTCCTCCCACTTCCTGATGCCTGTTACCTTGTTCTACTTTTATTTTTTCATACTGCTTATCACCATCTAACATACTATACACCATAATTATATCTATTGTTTAGTGTCTAATATCCACCTTCACCACCACCCCAGCAGAATGTAAGCTCCATAAGGGCAAGAATGTCTACCTGTTTTGTTCCCTGATGAAGTCTCACGTATGCCCAGGACATCTGGCATCAAGTAAGCGCTCAATAAATATCTGAATGAACATATCGACAGAAGGAAAGAAGCCAGAAGAATGGGGGAGGTTGAAGCTGTGAAAACGGGTCATTAATAAAGCAAGACATCTAAAATACAGATGGATATGAGATCAAGCACACATCTATGGAATTATCTCTGGCGCTAGATTGGAACTTCTCGATTACATGACATCCTAAGGAAACCGTTTAGACCTCTTTCTCCCTCGGCCATCCACGCCCTGTGTTCTCTGGAAGCCTCTACACAACACAGACCGTTTTAATCATTTCCGAACCTCTAGTGTCCTGCGAAGTCCCCGCCACATACTAAGTGCTCAAACAAGTTGTTGGGCAAATTAACAAACCAATGTTTCTGTGTCCCCAACTACTTTCGAGCTCGTAAAGACAAGACACGCTGTCATCCGCTTTTGCAGCCACCAAGCCCTCGCCCTCCCACTTGGCAGCGAGAGCTCAAGCCGATGTCCACGACTTACTGCGTAATAAGACAGCGACCTCCGCTGAGAGGCGCCTGGAGCGAGCTCCGGGTCACGTGATGAGAGTGGGCGGGGCGTCAAAAGTTCATATCCCAGCGTCCTTTGTACCTGCTTCCTTTCTGTCCTTTTTCGGCTTTCAAAATGTCGAAGCGAGGTGAGCTTTTCGGTCTGGGGGAATCCTTCGCCATCTGTCGCGAGGTGGCTGCTAGCCTCGCGGGGAGTGGCAGCCATAGGCAGCTGGGGTGCTTTGCTCTCCTCTAGGCCGGAGAGGGAGAGGAGGGGCACCGCGAGAGCACTGGACGGGGCCCCGAAAGTGGCGGGGGTGCCTGGAGAGTTGAGCTGGCAGGATGCGGACGTGATTGTAGACCGAGCTCCGCGGGATCGCTCCGCGCCAGCGCCGCAGTGATGGGGTTGAAGTTGGACTGGCTTAGGCCGCAGAGCGGGCGACGTGTGTGGTCTGCCGCCTTGCAGGGAGAACTACGTGGTGCAAAAGTTGGAGCGAGGATTGAGTCTTCCGGGCCCCTTAGTCTCCACGTAAGGGTGGTGATAGGACTTGGCTGTTTGGCAGGAGAACTGGGCGGCACATGGGGAGGGAGTGGAGTCCTAGAGACAGCGAATGTATACCGTTTCCCAAAGCATGGGCGGATGAACTCAGAGCTTGAGAGTGTGAAGGCAACTCGCAACCATGACCCCTCCTGTCTCCCTTCCTCCCCACAGGACGTGGTGGGTCCTCCGGTGCGAAATTCCGGATTTCCCTGGGTCTCCCGGTAGGAGCCGTGATCAACTGCGCTGACAACACAGGTGAGACCTACGGCCGCGCCCTGCCGACCCCCCCTTTTAAAAGCACTCGGTGGGCCTTGGCTGATGACCCACTGAGCCGTCAAGAAGGGGCAGAGGAAAACACCGCTTTTGGGTGAAGCGGCAGCGTGTGGTGTTGTTTCGCTTCAATCGGCGGTGTGACAGCGTGTTCCACCGTGGGACTCACTGGTTGCGAGTGTGAGCGGAGTGGCTTTGGAAGTGGGGGGGGGGGGGAATGCTCCACCGGCAGAACTGCCGGATAGGCCCTCAAGAAAGTTCGTTTTTGTTTACATCCTTCTCTAGGAGCTAAAAATCTGTATATCATCTCTGTGAAGGGGATCAAGGGACGCCTGAACAGACTGCCTGCTGCGGGTGTGGGTGACATGGTGATGGCCACGGTCAAGAAAGGCAAACCAGAGCTCAGAAAGAAGGGTGAGTAGAGGGACCGAGTTTTTGTTATCGCCTGGTGGACAGTTGAAGGACTTCTTCATTGGAAAATGGAACAACGATTTTACCATTCTCAAAGCCTCTTACAGCTTTATATCCTTTGAGAGGCAGCGGGACAGAAACACGTGCAGTTGAAGTTCTGCTCTTGCTGTCTCAGAGACCGTTCTCTCACTGCCTGATCTTAACTGTGTTCGTCTTGCCTTCTTACTCTTTAAGTGTAATTGCCACACTGTGGCCATGGCCCAGCTTTCAAAAATGTAAATCTTGTCTCTTCTCTACTTAAGTTCTTCACTGGGTTCCAGTGTAAGCTGGCGGCTTTGCATATCCCTGCCATTTCCCCCAGCAAGTTCAGCAGGTAGTTATAGACCACCTCAGGTACCTAGAGAAGCAAAAGCCCTGTCCTGGAATTTACAGTTCACCCTAACGGCGCCCTCCCCAGCTCTCTACTCGTTTCAGTTGTTGGTATCTCGCTCTCACCTATACCCCTTTTTTTGTGCCTCAGATCCTTTGTGCATCCTATGCCACCTGCCTGGAAGACTCCGATCCAGTCTTCTTCAGCTCACTTGCTGACACCCTCCCTCCCCACCCCTCAAAGAAATCCTTAATGTGGGTGGTAATTTTTGTGTGCATAACATTTACCTAAGTTTTGTAAGAGCAGGTAACTGGCTTTAGTTCATTGCTGATTTCCTTGGCTACAAAAGAACATGGTGGTACTTAGTAAATGTATTTTTTTCATAGGTGGTTTAGAGCTCAACCAGGTGAGATCATAGCTTTAAGACTTATGTCACCAAGGTTCCTTTTCTGGAACTACTAATTTGAAAGGGAATAATGATACTTGAATACTTTCTCAGGCGGCTGTGAGATTCAGGTGATGAGCATGTAGAGCGTCTGGCCTATTAACTAGTGCAGAGTTAGAGGTGATATTTTTCATGCTTTACGGCAGGTTCTTTTTATAGAAGAGATTAATTCAAGATCGTACTTGTCAAAAGTTTGGCATAGGTACTTCCAAATCTCTTCTGATGGAATCTAAAACAGGGAGGTGCTCATTGCTTAATTGTGGGCTGCCCCCCAAAAGTTTCCCCACTAGGTATATGAATTAAAAGGGGAGGCCTCGGGGCACTTCTGACTTGTGTCCTTGCTGGCTTTAGAGCTGCTGATACTCAGTGCACTTGAACTTTTCAGCTCCTGAACTTACTCCTGTGCCTGCTTAGTGTTGTTCTTCCTGAGAAGTCCTCGCCTTTCCTTGATGTACAGTGCAAATGTAGCAGGGCTCAGCCACGTATATCAGTTACTCTTGTAGGCCTGCGTCTGCCGCCCGTCGCCCCACTACCCAGTTTTTAGCCTGTTGGTCAGAAGTCTGACTGTGTTCACCTTTAATATCCACTTGAGGACTTGGTGGGCAAGGAGTAAGTAGCATTGTGGTTAAGCATTGATGAATCAATGTGTAGATTGGGGTCAGCATGCAGTGGACAGGCTCCCCTCTTAGAACGCTTGCTGGGTCTGATCTGTGGCCTCGGGAGCCGTCAGGGAAGGGCAGAGCAGTCCGCCATCACTGTGGGTGAGATGGCAGCAGGATGTGCTGTCTGTCTCAAATCAGTGTGGGACAGACCAGAGAACACTGATGATTTTAGAAATAGTTGTGAGTTTCCATCTCTGTGTCTTCTTTGGTCCTTGTTTCTGCGAAGTGAATACATCCCTTTACCTTAGACATATATAACTTACAGAGATGTAGAAAGGGACAGAATCGGAAGTCCAGAGACCTGGATTTGTGTGGCCTTCTTTATCCACTAGATTCATTTGTGAGAATTTAAATGGTTCTAAGTAGATGAGTGTCCAACAGAGGAGGCACTCATGAATGTTAGTTACCTGTGTCTTAGTGTGTATCCCGTTGTTAAAAACTTGATCAGAGGCTGTCTGTGTATGTAGATACATAATACTTGCCTCAAGCATAGCCAGGATCCCTGTCCTTATGAAAAATCCTGTATTTCCATGGTCTGATTTTGAATGTAGACATATAACTTAGCCCTGTTTTAAAAGAGGAAAACTTGAACTCCAGAAGATTAAGTAATTTGTTCGAGGTTTCCAGGTTAGTCAGTCAAGATTTCCATCCAGGTGTGTCTGGCTCTAGTTCTTTCAAGTGCAGTGGATGCTTTGTCTTGAAGGTCTGGGAAACTTCCCTTCAGTGCAGGTAGGTTTTAAAAAGTTACTTATGACCCTAGAAAACAGTTCTTCAGAAATTAAACATAAGGGTTAATTACTGAAGAAATGCAAGTTGAATTTCAGTTACCCAACTCTCAGACCTCCAAAAGATGATCATTGTTAATATTTTGTTGTATGTCCTTTTTTCCTGACTTCTCTGCAAAAAATTAGCTTCTAAACTTTCCTCTGTCAATGGGACCATTATGTTCCCATAACCAGTTCTTGCTTTACAGATGATTATCTTACGAACAAAAAATTGCAGGTGTACATAGCCATTAAATGATTCTGTTCTGTGCATGTGCCATGACATTATTTAGGTTAATTCCAAGTTTTTGCTCTGTTAAAACAACCTATGCCCTGCAGTTAGAAAGGCATTTGAGATAGGGTAGAGTGTATGGCCGAGATCCTGGGCATACTCATGAAGTTCAATGAGTGTGTATGCACATGTGCTCGCTAGCAATGGCAAGCTTCCTTTGGGTAAATTGGTGTGTAAACGAGTTTACATTTGTAAAACCTGACACATGGTACACATTTAATTCCAACAAATTCTTCAAAGCAGTAGTTTTTAGATCGAGGTATGTACTTTCTTGGAGATTTTGATATCTACTGGGCTGGAATATTGCCTAATGAGGAGTTAATGCTTGGTCTCTCCACTCATTCAGTCTGGGGGTGGGGTCCCATTCCCGGTTCTGTGATTAGGATCTTAACAGTGCCCACCTGTTGGATGAAGTGGGGAAGAGTATAGAAAGTGCTTGGCCAGGTTTCTGCTGGTGTGTTGCTAATTGTCCTCCCAAAAGAGTGCAAACTTACACTTGCAAGGAACTGCAGGTAGTTTTGACTTGGAGTAAGGTCTTTACTTAAGGGATGATTGGTGTTTCCACTGTCTCTCACACTTGGTGTTAGGAAATGCAAAACTAATGATGCGTATACATTATGTCCGAAGGGACGATGTTTGGGGAACTACGAGGTGTGAACTGCTTTTTTCCGGTGGCACAGGTTAATGACTGCTGTTCTTTTTTCCCTCTTAGTACATCCAGCAGTGGTAATTCGACAACGAAAGTCATACCGGAGAAAAGATGGCGTATTTCTTTATTTTGAAGATAACGCAGGGGTCATAGTAAATAATAAAGGAGAGATGAAAGGTAAGGAGGGCTCCTTGTTGTCCCTCAGGTCTTTAAGATTGCAGGATGACTTAGCTCTTGGGTCTAGGAATGCGAGCAAAGGACCCTCTAATCTTATCGATCACTTCGTTCTTTTTTTTTATCCAGGTTCTGCCATCACAGGACCAGTTGCAAAGGAGTGTGCAGACTTGTGGCCCAGGATTGCATCCAATGCTGGCAGCATTGCATGATTCTCCCATGTATTTGTAAGGGAAAAAAACCATTAAAAGTTATGTGCTCCCAATGCTTGCCTTCCTTTTCATTTCCACATGTCACTCTTACTGACACTACCTAACCCTTGTCTCCTTTGTAAAATGAAACTACTCAGCGCACACTTTCTGTGGGCATGTGTAAAAAAGAGAAACACAGTCCTTGCACTTTTGTGAGTGCCCAGAACTTCTGGGACTTTCCATTTCTGCTATAAAAACTTCAGTTATTTGGGCTTGGAATCCTTAAAACAAATTGCAGGGAATGGATGCTGCTTAATGACAGGTAACTGCTCTGCCATTAGGTATTTGAGATAAGGTAGAGTGTATGGTCAGATCCTGGACACACTCGTGGATTCAAAGAGTGATGTGAGGGGGACCAGGTACACGTGTGTATGTGCACACTTTTACAGTTTTCTTTGAGTAAATTGGTGTGTAAATGAGTTTATATTTGTAAAATCTAATGTGGTAATTGCCATGTAAATTTGCTCTCATGGAAGATGATTAAGTTGCTAATAGTATCTGCAGGTTTTTTGCTATCAAAATGTTGTGACAAGATGGCCATATAACATATCTCACAAACCCTAGTTTGAGAATACTAAGAGATGATATAATTATGCCAGCACAACAGGTGTGAACCCTGGCAAATTCTGCCTTAAGAGATGAACATTGCAGCTTCTTTCCCCCGAACTGTAAGAGTGACATTCAGGGTCTGGGAAAAATGAGTACTCAGCTGGTTTGGGTCAATAGTCTGGTGTAAAGATGTTAGAGCAGGCTTTTTAGACTAAAGTTTGTGTTCATATGTCTAGTATCTGAAAATACTCGGCCTTCAGTGTTATCTGTAAGTTGAGTATAATGCAAGGCTGAAGATTAGAGTGTACACGAAGACCAGCACATAGTTGCTTGGTGAGATGAGTTCTTTTTGTCCTTCAGGGTTTGGAATGGAATATACCAGAACTAGAGAGCAGAGTGCTTCTCAACCTGAGGAGTTAAATGTGTTCAGGCTATTGTTGGTGCCTCTAGTCACTTCTGACTTCTAGTCACCTTGTGTACAGCAGAGTTGAACCCTATCTGGTCTTTTTTGCACCCTTTTCTCACTTGCTGGTGCAGTATCAGACTGCTATTCATAGGGTTTTCATGGCTAGTTTTTTCTTTCACAAGTGTGTGGCCAGGTCTTGCCTCGTCTTGTCTGTAACCTCTGTTGAAACCTGTCCACCCTGCTGGTGTTTGAAATACCAGTGGCATAACAGAATCGCAGAAACATGAGCTATCACAGAATGACAGCTGGCAGGAAGGTTCCTTGACCTGGAAAGGAACCTGGGTTGTGGTGGTGAGAGTGCTGAATCTTTTTTTTTTTTTTTTTTTTGCTGAGGAAGATTCATCCTGAGGTAACATCTGTTGCCAATCTAGTTTTTATATGGGTCACCACCACAGCATGACTGTCAAGTGGTATAGTCCACACCTGGGATCTGAACCCATGAACCCATGCTGCCCAAGTGGAGCTGCAGGGCCGGCCCCAAGAGTGCCAAATCTTAACCACTAGACCACCAGGGCTGGCTGTTCAGGCCATGTCCCAGACCAATTAAGTCAGACTATGGAGGTAGGACCCAGGCATCTGCACTTTTTAAAACTCCCCAGGAGATTCCAAGGTGCAGCCAAGATTGAGAATTGATGCTGTCTAGACAGCCAGCCTAGGTTTTAAGAATATTAAAGAAATCCAGAAGTTTCTAAAACAGAGCTGTCTTCCTTTACCCCACCATCCAGCCTGGTAAATTTCAAGTCTTTAATGTGACAAGAAGCTCCCAGGCCCTCCATAAAAATGAATCCTTTTTATCCTGTTGTGTGACAGATGTGTATGAAATTTCTCACCTTCCTACTTCAAATGTGAGATGTTAGGGCTGGGCCTGTCATTTTTCCCCTTTACTTGTCCTCTTACATCCTCCAGGTTCTTTCTAAGGTTCAACAGAATGGACTCAAGCTGTAGACTTATTTCCTATCATTTCAGATTTGATTTATAGGCGCTTGTCATAGAGTAGAACGATTAAGCATGCTGAGTATTTAATTACTAGGATGAGTGATTTTTGTGTATGGATATATGCAAACTTTTTCTAATAATGTGCCTTCATATAATAAAAATATTGATAGTGAATATAAAAGAATCCTTCCCTGAGCCTGTGGCCTCATCTGTGAAGGAGGGTAACAGCACCTGAGAGTTGGTTTGAGGAACAGAGGAGTTTGTATAAGGCGCTTTGATACGGCGGCCCAGGTTCAGTTCCCTGGCACAGACCCACACGTCTGTCAGTAGCCATGCTGTGGCAGCGGCTCACATAGGAGGACTAGAACGACTTACAACTAGAATATACAGCTAAGTACTGGGGCTTCAGAGGGGAAAAAAAAGAGGAAGACGGGCAATAGATGTTAGGGCGAATCTTTCCCAGGAAAAGAAGTTTATTACTCAAGGGGAAAATTTGGGAAGTAGAAAGTATAAAGAATTAAAAATCACCTGTAGTCACAACAGAGAAAATCGTTGCTCTTATCTTACTGTATATACATAAAATTAGAAAAATATAGTAATGTTTCAACCTACTGTTTTTTTTTAAAAGAAAAATTTAAATTTTTTAACAGAAAGAGGAATACTAGCTGATGAAAAGAATGGGCAGGGGAGAGTGTTCTAAATGGACTTCCTAGAGGTCGGGAGACCTGAATTCAGGCTCTGCATCTGCCACTAAATGGATTTAGGAAATACTCCATTTCTGAGCTTCAACTTCCAGTTCTGTTGGACGTAGAGCTATCTGAACTCTTCCTGATCCATTCTGGGGACAAGCTTGTCAAGGAAACCGCGTTAGGGAAATGTATATAATATGGTGGGAGCAGAGAACCTTGCTCTTCAATGAAAACGGGGAGCTGGGCCCGATTGCCCTCACACGACCCCCCATCAGTAATGCCCTCCTCTCCAGCCCTTCAATTTCTGATTCCTCTTGCATAGTTTCCTCCCGGTCAGGCCTCCCCTCAGGGCTACGCAAGCTCCTTCCCCCATAGCCCTGAGAACCTACCCCACAATAGTGTTTGTGTCACAGTGGTCGTTGACGCCACGTAACAATGCGCAGGGGAGCCCCCGCCTAGGACCCTGCACTCCCACCAGGAAGGCCCTCAGAGGCTGCAGCTGTTGGGATGGCGCACTGCTGTGATTGTCCTCTGCGGCTGGAGAAGAGTTTCATCTTGGATGGGGTGGCCGTGAGCACCATGGCCCGCACCTACGAGCGCTTGAGGCCCAAGCTCTGGTCGGCGATTCCGCCCTACAACGCACAGCAGGACCACCACGCCCGCCGGTACTTCCAGAGCCACGTGGTTCCGCCCGTTTTGCGGAAAACTGAGCAGGTATAGGAGCGCCCCAAAGGACCCAATGTCTATGCCCGCGGAGGTGGGCCCGGGTGGCGGGGCTGACTTCCCAAATCCGGGCGTCTCACTCCAGCGCCCTCGCCACCAAGGATGCCCCCCACTCCCACCCCTTCGGTTTTCTTAATGAAAACTCGGAACTGGAGAAAGTGGATGACAGGTGTTGAGCGCCAGATCACTGAGCTCACAGGATCGCCTTCCACCCCTGAACGGGAGAATGATCTCATTTTGAGTTTCTGCAAGCCTTCCGAACCGGGCTTAAAACCCGCCTCTCCTGGGGCCGGTCTGGTGGCCGAGTGGTTAAGTCCGCGCGCTCCACTTCAGCGGCCCACGGTTTCGCCGGTTTGGATCCTGGGCGCGGACGTGGCACCACTCATTGGGCCATGCTGAGGCGGCATCCCACATGCCACAACTAGAAGGACCCACAACTGAAAACATATATATATACAACTATGTACTGGGGGGCTTTGGGGAGGAAAAGGAAAAATAAAAAATCTTAAAAAAAAAAATAACCCGCCTCTCCCATACAAATCAGTTTCATTGTTCTTTTTGACGTCATGGCCCCGCCCTTTGGGGGTGATCTCCCGCCGCAAATTCTCTGAGAGCGCGAAAATCCGTGTGACGTCCGTGAATAAGACACAGAGAACTGCCTAGACGCGCAGGAGCGGCGCTTTCTGTCTGGTGACGTCATAGAGAGGCTCGCTCTGGACCTGTGAGCTGATGCGAAGGAAACCTGCAAAACTCCTTGGGCCCTGCCTTCTCCCCAGGCCTTTTCCCTCGTGGGTACTTCCCCGGAATCAGAGATTCTGAGGCTATTTGCTGATGGCTTCAATTTTTTCCCAACACTTTTGCCTCCAATATTTGTACCTATGTATGTCAGAGTGGTATGAGAAGGGGACAGAAGGGCTTAATGGAGGTTATTCTGTGAGCAAACC
Source organism: Equus asinus (assembly GCF_041296235.1). Taxonomy (NCBI): domain Eukaryota; kingdom Metazoa; phylum Chordata; class Mammalia; order Perissodactyla; family Equidae; genus Equus; species Equus asinus. The sequence continues at coordinate 38,950,405 of NC_091802.1, read as the reverse complement.
TTGGGTTTTTTTGTGGTCCCAGATGTTTGTACGTGTGTGCATTACATGTATAGGGACACCCTTCAGTGTGTGCCATGCTTGAGTGTGTACTTGCTGTCTACTCAAGTAACTTTTATGACAGAAGGAGCCAGAATCTGGGGGGAAAAAGAGAGAAACTCAAGGATTTAAAAACTTGAAGGCTGGGGCCGACTGGTGGCACAGCGGTTAAGTGTGCACGTTCAGCTTTGACGCCCGGGATTCCCCGGGTTTGGATCCCAGGTGCAGACATGGCACCGCTTGGCAAGCCATGCTGGGGCGGCGTCCCACATGCCACGACCAGGAGGACCCACAACTAGAATACACAACTGTGTACTGGGGGGACTTTGGGGAGAAGAAGGAAAAATTTTTTTAAAAAAGCTTTGAAAATAATATGGTGTACACACTTTTGAAACTTTCTATGTTCCATTTTATAAGTATTCAATCATCACAACCACCGTTTGTGGTAGGTATTGCTTTCATTCAAATATAATGTGTTTATTAAACTTTTACTAGGCCGGGTCGTTTGTTTGAACTATCTCAGTTAAATCTCACAGCAACCCTCCTTTTACTGATGAGGAAATTGAGATCCAGAAAAGCTGCGTCATTGGCCCAAGGTCACACAGCTTGTTAGTGGCAGAGCTGGGATTGGAACGAGTCTGTCTGGCTGCAGACACTGGGGCCTTAACTGCCAAGCTCCGCTGCCTGTCCCTGAGAGGCAATAGGTCCATGTGTACATTTATATTTAATCTGTCTGGCCCTGTTACACCTGGCTGTGACCACCTCACCCTCCCCTCAGCAAGCCCCAGGGGAGCTAGCGCTGTGCACCTCTCAGCATCATGGCTGACAGTCCTCTGTATTTTCTCCCTCACTCTCAGGATCACTGCGGCACAGGAAGAGACGGCTGGATAGTGGATTATTTCCACATCTTCGGGCAAGGACAGAGATACCTCAACAGGAGAAACTGGGCAGGGGCAGGCAAGTGCCACCTTGCTTTCCAGCCTTACCATGGTCCCACCTAGGAAGAGTGGAGTGTGTCCCTAAGTTCAGAGAGAGAAACTGGGCCATAAAGAGACCTGGTTGGGGGAAGAGGATCAAGGACTGCATCCTCCAGCTTTTCTTCTCATACATGAGCAGATGGTGTCACAAGGCTACCTATCTTTAGTTATTGAGCACCTACTGTATGGCAGGTGCTTTTTACCATCACGCTATCCCCCATGTTACAGCCGGGGAAACTGAGGTTTGGGGGGTTAAAGTGATTTGCTAAGAAGGGCTGAGCTGGGATTGGAATTCCACTCTTGCCAGCTCTGAAGCCTGTGTTCCTCTCATTGCTCCCTGAGCAGGCTGTGTCCTGCTCATTTTCCAGGCCCAATTTACCAGAGCAAGAAAGAGTTGAGAGATGTTGTTCTGACAGGGTGAGCCCTCCTCCCACTCCAATTCCACCACCCTTTGGCCATGCTCTAGTCACATGACCCTTTGTAACACTGAGCCAAATTGAGCTCATCAGTTTTCTCCAGATGGGTCAAAGTCAAGGGTGAAGTATTCCCAGTTCTCCTGGGAGCAAGGCAAGTTCAGGCAAGCCCAAGTTTCTGGCCCCTCCTGTCCTAACACATACCATTCACACTCCTCCTGCAAACTATTCCTGGTATGAGATTTGGTTTCTAGAAGCCATCTGTCTCCTCGACTTCACCAACCCTTGGCATTTCAGTCAAGAGGCTCGAGATATTTGAGGATTGAGGCTTCTGCTGGGACGTGGGGAGCGTGGTGACTGTGGCTGGGTTGGCATCCTATACCAACCCTATGGGAGTGGGGAAAGCAAGAAGGGGCTGAATGCAGGCTCAGGCCTCTCTGTCCGCCCCCAAGGGCATTCCCTCCAGCAGGTGACGGGGCATGACCACTACAATGCTGATCTGAAAGTGATCCAGGGGTTCAATGGCCGGTTTGGCTATCGCAGGAACACCCCAGCCCTCCGCCAGCGCCCGTCCGTCTTTGGAGAGGTCACCCAGTTCCCTCTCTTCTAACAGCATCTCTTCCCTTCACAATTCTCCACCGGAATATCTAAGACAGATGTTTAGATGAGCTCTCAGTGTTTCTTTATATAAAATATTTTTTACTTGTGCCTCCAAGTGTGCTGTTTCTTCCCTGAGGCTGAGGGAGGGAGCAAGGCGGTTTCTCCAGCCTCAGCTTCCCTACCGTACGGAGAGGAGGTGAGAGGAGAAGAGGTGTCTCAGGCCTGTGCCCTCACACTCTGTGCCAACCAGTGCCAGCTTGAAAGGAGAGGACTCAGTTCCCCCCTGCCAGTATGATAAGGGGGACCCATGCTACCTAGTCCTCAGCAAAGCTCTTCCCCAGGCATGAGCAGGGCCCCAGGTCAGAAGCTGGCTACTGTTTCCATCGAGAACAGAGCAGGCAGTGCAGCCACAGGGATTGGTGTTTGCCCCGAGAAGGATTTCCTGATTTTCCTGAGAGAGTCATCCCATCCAAAAGGACTGACATCTTCCTTCTCCTTTCCCCCTTCAGTTCATCAGGAGGCAGGGTGTAAGCAAGGTGCTATCTGGGGGTAGTGCTTCTTAAAGAAGCCCAAGGGTTCTGACACAGTGATACTGTGCTTGTGGACGCTTTCTCTATGAGTGCTGTGTCAGTTTCCTTTTCAGCTATTTTCCAGGATGTCATTTGTCAAGTGCCCCCACCCAGTTTATTGGTGACCAGGAGAAAAGCCAAAGCAGATGGTGGATACAAAAGAAGGTGGGGTTTTTGGACACAAAGCTTGTCAGAGCTCTAGTGTGGGTGGAACCTGATTGTATTGAGTCACCATAAGTGGACAAAGAAGAAACCCACAGCAGGCCATGGGGGTATAGCTCAGGGGTAGAGCATTTGACTGCAGATCAAGAGGTCCCCGGTTCAAATCTGGGTGCCCCCTTCTCTTCTTTTAAGTAAATACCTCTTAACTCCTAGCCACAGAGTTACTAGAGAAGAGGAAAGTCTCTCAACTCCTTGTCCTCAAATGCTACTAGTTACTCCTACATTCCAAAGGAGCGTTTAGGAGAGACCCCTGGAGGACCCTGCTGGTGTACGACAGCAAAGATAAAGGCGTTCATGCACCTTGTATTTTTGAGAGCTTATTACATGCAAGGCTGAGGTGAATTAAAAGATGAAAGAGGGACCATGTCCTCGGACCTTTCAGTCTAGTGGAAGTTGACACATTCACACACACCTGTCAGAGGAAGAGCATAGAGAGAGATATCCTGGGTCAGCCCCGTGCCTGAGTGGTTAAGTTCACGCGCTCCGCTTTGGCAGCCCAGGGTTTCTCCAGTTCGGATCTTGTGCACGGACATGGCATCTCTCATCCGGCCAGGCTGAGGTGGTGTCACACTTAGCACAACCAGAGGGACCTACAACTATGTGCTGGGGGGCTTTGAGGAGAAGAGGATTAAAAAAGAGAGGTATCTTTTAAAAATACCTATCTATTGAGCCAGCCCTGATGGCCTAGTGGTGGAAGTTCTGCTTGCTCTGCTTTGGTGGACCAGGCCAGTTTCCGGCATGGAACCACACCACTCATCTGTCAATAGCCATGCTGTGGTGGTGGCTCACATAGAAGAATTTAGGACTATATACAAGTATGTACTGGGGCTTTGGGGGAGTAAGAGGAAGAAAAAAGGAGAAAGATTGGCAACAGATATTAGATTAGGGAGACCCTTCCCCTGTAGAAAAAAAAAGAAACCTACCTACTTTTCCTAGACAGTTTCTAACCAAAGCTTTCCTACAATTTAAAGGGATTTTCTGCCTGATCTGAAGAGTATTATTGACCAGTTTTTTGCGACACTGTGCAATCTCCTCTCTGCATGGTTAGGGGCCCTTTCTTCATAGTTGTTTATTGTGCGGGTCAGAGTTCTTAGAATGGGACAGATATCCACGCTGGCCACTTGAAGCAGAAAAGGAGTCTACTAGAGGCATGGTGAAGACTCACAGAGTTGATGGAAGGTTGGAGAACCTAACTCAGAAAGCGATTAACTATGAGGGGAGGGGGAGGAGGGAAATCCAGCTCAGGTCTTGTCCCTGGAAGTGTCTGCTGCTGGTGCCACCAACCCTGGGCACTCATTCCTACCCTGTAAGTATTGTTCCAGCTGCACCTGCCTCTTCAGAGCAATTCCTCAAGTTTCAAAATGCCAAGCGGAAGCATTTGATTGGCTGAACCATGATGTGATGCATGTGCCATTTCCCGCCAGGAAGGGGAGGAGATAATGTTGCCTCACCAAGTTTGACAACACAAGTTATTCCCCCAGAATTGGAGGTGCGTTTGGGTGCAAAAATGGATATATCACTACTGCACCTTTTGTTCCTCCTGGAAGAAACTTTTGTAAGGAGACAGCGTGATAATTTATCGGTTTCCAATTTTAGCGGTCAAGGATTTGCTCTCTCTCACCCTTTTATTTTCCATTTGCTAAAATTATTGAGGTCAAAATTTTGTATGTCAATTAAGTTCACATTATCGTGATCGTGTAAATATGATTTACTATTGAGTCTATGTATACTGTGATAGCATTTCCTTTTTTTTTTTTTTTGAGGAAGATTAGCCCTGAGCTAACCGCTGCACCACCGGGCCAGCCCCAAACATTTCCTTTCTTGAAAACTTTTTTCCCTAAAGATAGTTACCTCATTTTTTCATTTGTGTATTTTTCTTTGTGTCTGTGGATAATTACTTTCAAATCCTTAAACAGCCTCACAGTGTGATTATTCACCTGGTCCAAACCTATCAAGTTAATTTTTTCAGGACAGTCTTCCTGACACCCATCATCCTTCTGCTTCAGGCTGTTTAGACCTGCCACCCAGCTGGTGCCTTGGAAATTCCATTCGCCCCTGTCCTCTGTGTGGGATTCTCTCTGTTTGCTGGGAAATGTCTTCCTTTTTCTTGCTTTTCTTCTTTATATGGTGGAGAATAACCCCTAGGAGCTTCCTGAGAAAGAATAGATGGGAGGTAAAATGTTTGAGTTCTGGCATGTCTGAAAATATTATTTTACCTGAACCCTTGAGAGAGAGTTTGTCTGGGAATAGAATTCTTGCTGAGAAATATTTTTCAGAGGTTTGCAAATCATTATCTCCTAGATTCTCTTGATAAATTTAATGTCATTCTTTTTGCTGTATGTGACCTGTTTCTCTCTGTAAAATTTTAGGATCTTTGTTTCTGATGTTCTCAAGTTTTTCACTGATGTACTTGGTGATCCCTTTCAATCTGAGATTCAAATCCTAAGTCTTATTTTATTTTTTTTTGAAAAGCCCCCGGCTTTTTTTTTTAGGAAAATTAGCCCTGAGCTAACATCTGCTGCCAATCCTCCCCTTTTTGCTGAGGAAGACTGGCCCTGAGCTAACATCTGTGCCCATCTTCCTCTACTTTATATGTGGGACACCTACCACAGCATGGCTTGCCATGAAGTGCCATGTCTGCACCCGGGATCCGAACCGGCAAACCCCAGGCTGCCAAAGCGGAACATGTGCACTTAACCACTGCACCACTGGGCTGGCCCCTTGTAGTTGTTTTATATGTATTCAATATTTACTTAAATTTATTTGAAAAAAAAATTTTTAAGAAAATCAATGCTTTGGAAAACAGTCTAGCAGTTCCTCAAAAGGTTAAACATAGCTACCAGATGACCCAGCAATTCCACCCCTAGGTATATACTCGAGAAATGTAAAGATAACATCTGTACAAAAGCTTGTACATGAATGTTCATAGCAGCGTTATTTATAATCGCCAAAACGTGGAAACAACCCAAATGTCCATCAGCCTTTGAGTGGATAAATCAAAAGTGTTACATGCATACAATGGAGGAGTATTTAGCCATAAAAAGGAATGTAATATTGATACATGCTACAACATGGATGAAGCTTGAAAAATAGTATGCTAAGTGAAAGAAGCCAGTCACAAAAGACCCCATGTTGTGTGGTTCCATTTATGTGAAATGTGTAGAATAGGTCAATAGATAGAGACAAAAAGTACATCAGTGGTTGCCTAGAGATGGGGAGGTTGGGAGGAAATTGGGAGTGACTGCTAATGGGTATGGAGTTTCATTTTGGGGTGATGAAAATGTTCTAAAATTGATTATGGTAATGGTTGCACAACTCTGTGAGTATCCTAAAAGCCATTGAATTGTGCAGGATTGCATCCATAAATTATATCAATAAAGCTGTTATTAAAAAAATCACTATCAATTGCCGTAAATAGAATGGAGAGTCAAATGCAATATTATTAAACACTAACTAGCTATTTATGTCTGCTTTCTCTGATTGTAAAAAGAGAGGGTTCAAAAGTGTTAGAGAGCCGACACCAAATAAAACTTTTCCCTTAAGTTACTCAGGAATGAAAAAGATTGAAAAGGGAATAATTTTTTCACCTGTGGTTCAGTGTTTCTCCTGACGTGTTTGTGAGCTGCTGTCAAACTGCGCACACCTGCAGTTCCCATCCGACACTCGGGGCAAACGGAGGCGCAGTCCGTGAAGCCGGAGCACGGCACCAGGAGAATGGCATGTGCTCTCTCCATTTAAGTAATTCTTATTAAGTGGCATAAAACCATTTCAGATATCAATTTTGTACATTGTATGACAACAAACAAGCCTCTAAAACTGATGTCAATTCGGTTTAAGTAGTCTCTTAGAAATAGAGGGGATAGTTTCTGGGAAGAACACTGCATTGAAGTAGGGACTAGCTGCCTTGTGGTGAAACACTCCACCAGAGTTCTCAGCGCCCCCAGCCTGTTCGGTTGCCATTCCCCACTACTAGACGTTCCTCAGTTCATTTGTGACCTGTTCTCACCTTCTGAATATTGTAGCTAGGGCACTGTGAGAGCAAAAGGAAGGGAAACTAGAATAGCAAGCCCCTTCTTCCGAACTTCAATGATTAATTTGTGCTAGATAACTTGCAAGAGTTTCAGCTGACCGTTCTCAAAAACTTCCTCAGTAACATCAGGTAGAATTGGATCCCAAACCACCAGGGTTCCTATTGGGAACGAAGGAGACTATTAGGAAACAAAAAAGATTGATTGATTCCATGAGAAACAGTAGGACTTGAGGTTGGGACTCTTGCTGTGTGATAAAAGGTTCTATTCCTGCTGCAATAAGTCTAAATTGTGTTAAGTGTTGCAACACTTAATTAAAAGGGCGGTCTTTTAATTACTAGGGTAAAAAGGTGGAGGTGGCTAGGTGTGTTGAAAACAACTTTAAATATTGTCCTGGCATCTGTCTGTCAAAACAGAGACACCACAAAAAGGGCAGGAAACAAGAGACAGCTTTCATTTGACCAAATGTGTGCATTGGTAGAATTACGTCTACTGTTCAGCAGACAACTGCCATCTTATATGGAGCATCCAGTGTGTGCCAAGCATGTAGTGGGCATTCTGTATGAACAAGTTAGTAAATGAATGAATGCAAGAAAATTCTTTCCTGGCCACTATAAAGAGAGAGCAAGCACTCCAAAGCATTTGCTTCTAAGGAATTCCAACCCAAAAGATAGGTCACATGTATGTACATTTAAAAATTCATGTACAGAGGCCGGCCCCGTGGCAGAGTGGTTAAGTTCACACGCTCTGCTGTGGCGGCCCAGGGTTTCACTGGTTCAGATCCTGGGTGCGGACATGGCACCACTGGTAGGGCCATGCTGGGGCGGCGTCCCGTGTCCCATGTGCCATGATTGGAAGGACCCACAACTAAGGTATACAACCATGTACTGGGGGGGTTGGGGGAGAAAAGGCAGAAAGAAAAGAAAAGAGAAGATTGGCAACAGTTGTTAGCTCAGGTGCCAATCTTTGAAAAAAATTTCATGTATAAATAATTGTCATAGAGAAACAAGGCCTATGCAACATGTGTATTTATCTCCACTTCCTCCCAAGACTCAGCCAAAACAATAGTAGTGTATAACTCCACAAAGACAAAGAGGACTGGAGAGGGAACAGAAGAACCATGTCAAACAGTTTTCAGAGATAGAAAGGAATAGGGGAAGAGGTGACTCAGAGAAGAGGAAGTTGAAACCTAAGTGTTGGATCTGGCAGTGGTTCTCAATCTTGGGTACACATTAAAATTACCTAGGAGATAAAGAAACAAATATGGACGGCCAACCCCAATGGCCTAGTGGTTAAGTTCAGCATGCTCCACTTTGGTGGCCCTGGGTTCAGTTCCCTGGGTGCAGACCTACACCATGCATTTGTCAGTAGCCATGCTGTGGCAGCAGCTCACATACAAAAAGAGGAAGATTGGCAGCAGATATTAATTCAGGGAAAATCTTCCTCAGCATAAAAAAGAAAAAAAAAAAAGGAGGCCTGGATCTTACTAGGCATTAATAGTTTAAAAATCTCTCCAGGTGGGGGCTGGCCCCATGGCTGAGTGGTTAAGTACTCGCGCTCTGCTGCAGGCAGCCCAGTGTTTCGTCAGTTCGAATTCTGGGCGCGGACATGGCACTGCTCATCAAATCATGCTGAGGCAGCGTCCCACATGCCACAACTAGAAGGACCCACAATGAAGAATATACAGCTATGTACCGGGGGGCTTTGGAGGGAAAAAGGAAAAAAATTAAAAAAGAAAAAAAATCTCTCCAGGTGTATGGCAGTTCCTCAAAAAATTAAACATAGAATTACCATATAACCCATCAATTCCACTTCTGGGTATATACTCCAAAGAATTTAAAGTAGGGACACATATGGATGTTTATATAGTCATGTTCATAGCAGCATTACTCTCAATAGCCAAAAGGTGGGAGCAACCCAAGTATCCATGGATGGGTAGATGAACAAAATGTGGTATATACATACAAGAGAATATTGTTCGGCCTTGTAAAGGAATGAAATTCTGACACATGCTACAACATGAAGGAATTTTTAAGACTTTATGCCACATGAAATAAGCCAGACACAAAAGACAAATATTGCATGATTCCATTTATATGAGGTAACTGGAGTAGTCAAATTCACACAGATAGAAAGTAGAATGGTGGTTTCCAAGAGCGAGAGCTGTGGAGAGGGACAGAGAAGAGAACTGTCTAATGCTTGGGGGACCTGGGAAAGTGAACTTCCCTGGGAAGACAACTTGGCATCACCAGGAAGGGCTAAGGGGTGGGCTGCAAATAGGGAATTTTGGTGAAAGTCTGCATAAGGAGCAGTTAAGGTCCTTAATCTTTATCTCCAGTCCCAAAGGAAAGATCTGTTGCAGAAACTGAAACTGTGAGACCCCTCCATTTCCAACTGGGTGGCCAAGGGCTTTCAGAAGGTCAGTGGGGATTAAGTGAAAGTCTGCTTATTGAAAAGTGGGGTCTGGGGCTGGCCCTGTGGCCGAGTGGTTAAGTCGGCCTTTGGAGGCCCAGGGTTTCACCGGTTGGGATCCTGGGCGCAGACCTAGCACTGCTCATCAGGCCGTGCTGAGGCGGCGTCCCACATGCCACAACCAGAAGGACCCACAACTAGAACATACAACTCTGTACTGGGGGGCTTTGGGGAGAGAAGAAGGGGGAAAAAAGAAGATTGGCAACAGATGTTAGTTCAGGTGCCAATCTTTAAAAATAAAAAAAAAGAAAAGTGGGGTCAATTCCCCTCTTCCTCCTTGTCCTGCTCCCAAAATGCAAGCATCAAGGCATATATCCCAGGTGAGAGATCTCAGGATTTTTCTACGGAGAAACTAAATGGCCCAAGGAGTGGGGGGATGGTGACTCATAGACACTTCCATAGACATTAAGTTCCCAAATGAAAACTCTGGGACTACCAATAAGCAAGTCCACCAGTCAGCAAGCCCTTTCCAAGAACATAGAGCTTCCAGGGGCCTTTACCCTATGGAGGGTCAGTTATTTGGTGAATGTCTTCAACAGGAGTCCAAACCAAAGGAAACAGCAGCAAAAAAACATGGAGGGGGCCGGCCCAGTGGCACAGCAGTTAAGTTCACATGTTCTGCCTCGGCACCCCAGGGTTTACTGGTTCGGTTCCTGGGTGTGGACCCATGCACTGCTTGTCAAGCCATGCTATGGCAGGTGTCCCACGTATAAAGTGAGGAAGATGGGCACAGATGTTAGCTCAGGGCCAGTCTTCCTCAGCAAAAAAGAGGAGGATTGGCAACAGATGTTAGCTCAGGGCTAGTTTTTCTCAACAACAACAAAAACAGAACAGGATGTAATAACAAAGGAGCAACTGAACACATGAGAAAAGTGAAATTAAAAAGCCGACAAAAAAGTTGGAAGGTCGTATGATGAAATCTCCTAGAAAGTACAGCGAAAAGACAAATGAACAGTAGGGGAGAAAAGATAAGTCCCCAAATGAGCAAATGACGGAGAAGAAATTAGCAAAAAAATAATAGGGCCGGCCCAGTGGCACAGTGGTTAAGTTCACACATTCCGCTTTGGTGGTCCTGGGTCTGCCGGTTTGGATCCCGGGTGTGGACATGGCACCGCTTGGGAAGCCATGCTGTGGTAGGCATCTCACATAGAAAGCAGAGGAAGATGGGCACGGATGTGAGCTCAGGGCCAGTCTTCCTCAGCAAAAAGGGGAGGATTGGCAGCAGATGTTAGCTCAGGGCTAATTTTCCTAAAAAAAACAACCAACCACAAGAATAAGTGAATTTAGCAAGGTTGTAAAATATAAGGTTAATAAACAAAAAATTATATTTTTATATATGAAAAGAAAACACATGGGGCTGGCCCCGTGGCCAAGTGGTTAAGTTCGCGCGCTCCGCTGCAGGCGACCCAGTGTTTCATTGGTTCAAATCCTGGGCGTGGACATGGCACTGCTCATCAAACCACGCTGAGGCAGCGTCCCACATGCCACAACTAGAAGGACCCACAATGAAGAATATACAACTATGTACCGGGGGGGCTTTGGGGAGAAAAAAAAGGAAAAAAATAAAATCTTTATAAAAAAAAGAAAAAGAAAAGAAAACACAGTTTCTTCCTACTCACAGACTCAATTTTTCTGAGCACCAAAGGTGTGAGTTTTTTTGCCCACACCAAGCAATTCTCCAACTCTCTGTGGATATCAACTGGGTGTCCCACAATTCAATTCTGACACTATTTACCTAGAGCTGGCATTAGATCCCACAGGTTGAAGGTTCAGGCCCACAAGACTGCCCCCACCCCCCCTTCAGATGCCAATTGCAAGTCCAGATTGTCACCTGTGCTTCTGACCACCAACTACAAATCATGGGTTCCCATGACCCCTTCCACAGGTTTGACAGTTTGCTAGAATGGCTCAGAGAACTCAGGAAGTTTACTTACTAAATACTAGTTTACTATAAAAGGATACAACTCAGAAACAGCCAGATGGAAGAGATGCAAGATATGTGGGAAGAGGTGCTGAGCTTCCACGCCCTTTCCGGTGGTCTACCCTCCCGGTTATCTCCCAGCATCTGCACATGTTCATCAACCAGGAAGCTCCTGAACTCTTTGAGTTTGGGGTTTTTTATGGAGGCTTCATTACACAGGCGTGATTGGTTAAATCACTGGCCACTGGTGATTAACTCCAACTCCAACCCTTTTCCCCTCCCCTGCAGTCATGGGTGGGGCTCAAAGTTCCAATCCTCTAATCACATGGCTGGTTTCCCTGGCTAGGATTCTCTGGATGACAAACTTTAGACAGACTCTCCTGAGTTGTTTTTCAACTAGGCCTTGACTTTTTGACTTCCGTGTTCCTGGATGCATTGCCCACTTTTAGCAAGAATTTTGCTAAGTCGGTTTTGCCAGAATCAGAATCCCCATCCTCCATATCTGATCACCCTGAATATCTGATCGGGACCCACATCCTCCATCATCCCACAGGTGATGTCTGATCACCCTGGTCTGCCTTCAGTAAGAATCCTACTAGGCTGGTTTAGCCAGAATGTGAACCTCCCTTGCCCCTGATGTTTCCTCTTACTAATTTCCCATCCACCAACCCCCACCCTGCTGCTTGGCTAGAAAATCCCCACTTGCTCCTGCTGTATTCAGAGCCGAGCCCAATCTCTCTCCCCTGCTGCAAGACCCCACTGGGGTGGTCCCTATACCTATTGCAATAGCCACTCCTTAAATAAAATCTTCCTCACCGTTGTTCTTTAACAAGTATCAGGAGTAATTTTTTCTTTAACAAGAGGACACAGAAAGCATAAAAATAATATTTATAAATTATTCTTCACCACAATTTAAAATATCTGCTTATCAAAAGGCACTGTTAAGAAAATGAATAGGCAAACCACAGACTAGGAGAAATTATTTGCGAAATATATATCTGACAAAGAGCTGGTGTCCAGAATATATAAAGAACTCTTACAGCTCAAAAGTAAAAACACTGTAAACAACCCAATTAAGAAACAGTGAGAAGATCTGAAGAGACATTTCATAAAAGGAGATACAAATGGCCAGTTGGCCTGTGAAAAAGGATCCAACACCGTTAGTCATCAGACAAATGCAAATTAAAATCACATCGTGACACCACACATGCATCAGAGTAACTAAAATTAAAGAGACTGACAACATCAGACACCAACTCTCAATCAAACTGGTGGGAATGGAAAATGGTATACCATTTTTGGAAAAGATCTGACAGTTTGTATAAAACTAGAATATACTAACCTTACGGCCTGGCAATTCCATTCCCAAGATTTCACTCACGATAAATGAAAACACATGCTGTCAAAAAGACCTATATATGAATGTTCATAGCGACTTTATTCATAAGAGGCAAAGCTAAAAACAGACTGGGGCGCACCAACAGGAAAATGATTTTAAAAATATGTGGTTTAGGGGGCTGGCCCCGTGGCCGAGTGGTTAAGTTCGCGCGCTCTGCTGCAGGCGGCCCAGTGTTTCGTTAGTTCGAATCCTGGGCGCGGACATGGCACTGCTCATCAAACCACGCTGAGGCAGCGTCCCACATGCCACAACTAGAAGAACCCACAACGAAGAATACACAACTATGTACCGGGGGGCTTTGGGGAGAAAAAGGAAAAAATAAAATCTTTAAAAAAAAAAAAAAAAAAAAAAATATGTGGTTTAGTCATACAATGAAATACTACTCATCAATAAAAAGGAGTGAATTACTGATACAAGATGGATGAATCTGACAAACTTGCTGAATAAAAGTCTTATACAGAAGAGTATATTTTGTATTGTTCCATTTGTATAAAATTCTAGAACAGGCAAAACTAAGCTCTGGTGGAAAAAAATCGCAAGTGGTTGTCTGTGGGGTCGGGGCGGGGGACAGAGAATAACTGGGAAGGGGAATGAGAACTTTATGGGGATGATGCTAACGTTCCATTTCTTGTTGGGGGTTTGGGTTACACAGATGTACGCATCTGTTAAACTTAGTGGATGTACACTTAAGGTTTACGCTTTCCATTTTACATAACTTTAACATCAAATGAAAAACAAACACTGTAAACAAACATTGAACTCTGGTTAATGATATGCATGCTGAAGTATTTAGGAGGAAGTGTACTGTTGTCTGCAACTTACTTTGAAATGCACTGAATGGCTTAATGGATGGAAAGCAAGTCTATGTGCCAGAAATTATGCCAGGCATAAGAGACACAAAGGGGAACTAAGGTCCTTGCATTATGGAACTTACAAGGATATAGACAAATATACAGGCAATTACAATACAGAGTAATAAGTGCTATAATATAATTCTCCTAATTAATCTATAAATCTAATACATCGCTCAATAAAAACACAAACAGGATTGTTTCTGGAACTGGACAAGCTGACTTTATTTTTTGCTGAGGAAGATTTGCCCTGAGCTAACATCTACTGCCAATCTTCCTCTTTTTGAATGTGAGCTGCCACAACAGCACAGCCACTAACAGATGAATGATGTAGATCTGTGCCTGGGAACCAAACCCAGGGCTGCTAAAGCAGAGGGTGCCAAACTTAACCACTAGGCCACCAGGGCTGGCCCAGGACAAGCTGACTTTAAAGTTCATTTGGAAAAATAAAACTGTAGGGGCTAGCCCGGTGGCACAGTGGTTAAATGCACACGTTCTGCTTCGGCAGCCTGGGGTTCGCCAGTTCAGATCCCAGGTGTGGACATGGCACTGCTTGGCACGCTATGCTATGGTAGGCGTCCCACATATAAAGTGGGGGAAGATGGGCACGGATGTTAGCTCAGGGCCAGTCTTCCTCAGCAAAAAGAGGAGGATTGGCAGCAGTTAGCTCAGGGCTAATCTTCCTCAAAAAAAAAAAAAAAGAAAGAAAGAAAGAAAAAGAAAACTGTAAAAAGAGCCAGGAAATTCCAGGAAAAAAAGAGTAGTGAGAGAGAAGTAGGCCTACCAGTCACTAAAACAAAGCTATAACAATTAGGACAGTTTGGTACTAGCACATGAATAGATGGATTAATGGAATGGAATAGAGAAGCCAGAAATGAGAATATAGTATATGATAAAGAAGTATATAGTATATGATAAAGAAGTATTTCATACTAGTGGGGGAAATATGAAATTCTGTAAAGGTGTTGAGGTGAATGCATAGCCAACTAGAAAGACAATACACAAAAATAAATTCCAAATGGACCAAAGACTTAAACATAAATATTTAACATAAAATTATAAAGGTACTTGAAACGTGGGATAAATGAACTCTGAGTGAGGAGGATGTAAGGATGGAGGGAGACTTTTTTACTGCATTGCCTTCTGTTTCTTTTAAAACATATTTACAATGTACTACCTATTTAAAAAATGTTTTTGTTAAGAGTATTTGGCCAAGGAAATAGAAGCTTAGCTCTAGTGCAGTGAATGAGGGGAAGGAAATCTTATATGAGGCTGGAGAGGTAAGAAGGGTTGGGTCATGAACGGCCTGACATGTTAAAAATGTGGGCTTTATATTATGAATAATGGGGAGCTATTAAAGGTTTTGAAGCAGGGGATTAATACAATCAGATCTGCATTTTAGAGAGATCACTCTTAGCTATAAAGGACTGCATAGATCTGTAAGGGATAAAACTGAAGGAAGAGAAATGAGACTCCTGCCAGGTGAGAGATTATGGTGGCCTGACCAGGCTGGTGGTGAATGGTGACGGAGAGGTGGATAGATTTGAGAGATGGTTAGCAGTCAGCGTCTTGTTGATTGATAAGATGGTGAGGGAGAGGTCTAGAATGATGCCTAGATGGAGAAGTGGGGGTGATAGGGGAGAAAAGAGCTGGATGGGGGGTGGGGATATTGAGACAATTGCAGTTTGTGTGCCTTCCCAATGTCCACCTGGAAAGGCCTAACAGCCAGGCTTAAAACCCTGGAGCCTGAAAGAGGGATATGACTGGAGACAACAAATTTCAGATGCATCAGCATATAGATGGTATGGTAACTGAAGCTGGGTGAGTAGATGAGATCACACAGGGAGAGCACAGAGTGTGAGAAGACCTAAGATAGACCCTAAGAGACAGGATGAAGAAGAAAAAATATGCTCCCTGAGATGGGTCAAGAGAAGAAAAGCAAACCCTGGAGAGTGGTGGAGAGAGGTCAGGAAAAAGTGTTTCAATAAGAAGAGAGTGGTCCTCAATATTAAAGGTTAGGGGTGGTCAACATGAGGATGAAATGTGTCAGTTGATGTAAATACAGGGAGATTACTTAGGATCACAGGGAGAGTAGTTGAGTGGAGGTTTGAGGTTAAGTGGAAGATGAAGTTGGAGGCATTTTGTCTTCTGAGTGGAGACAACTCCTTTCAAGTTTGGTCAAGACGGAGAAGAGAGTGCAGCAGCTAGGGAAAGACATGGGATTTCTTTTGCTTTTTTAAAAAATCAACTGAGCGTGTCTAAAATGTTGATGACAAAGAGCTAATATTGAGGGAGATAGACGAGAGAGAGAGAGGAATCGAGTAATACCAGAGGTGAGGGGTGGGGATCCAGAGCAGATGAACCGCCAGGCTTTAGGTAGAAGGAATGACTCTTCCATCGCAGATGAGGGGAAAGGATCTGGGGAAGCTGGCGGATTCTAGGTTTGGTGGAGGGAAGCCGACGGAATTTCGGTTCCATGGTTTCTACTTATCTCCGTCAAACAGGCCTGGAGTAAGGAAGTTGGCCCTCCGTCGACGTTTGAGGCGGGTGCTAGCTTGGAAAGAGGTTTGGAAAACCAGGGTGCGGGGTGTGTGCGGGGGCAATGAGGCCTAGGCTGGTCCACGCTGGGTCCTCGGGGGGGTGGGGGGTGGGGTTGGGGGTGGGGCATGCCGTGCTGTGTTGCCATGGCAACAGACCAGCGCGCGAGCCCCAAGGCCGACTGGAACCCGGCAGAGCTGCAGCGTTTTAACACACCTTTCGGAAAATCTGACGAGGTGCCAACCCAAGGCGTCCAAAATGAGACCACAGATGCCGCGATATCAAACTGCCTCAAACTGCGAAACCGCACGTGACGCGACCGCCAGGCTGCGCGACAGCGAGTACTAAACGTCATCGTCCCGCGACGCCGACGCGGTAATAGTACGCCCTCCCGGAAGTGGGCTCTAGATCCGACGGTGAAATTGGCAGCCGGTGGCCCCCGAGACCAGATCTCGGGAGGTCGCCCCTGCACTATTTCTCTACGCTTCCTCTGGATCCCTCCTAAGTCTTCCAGAACTGTGTAGTGAGGAGACGTCTCCACCATCATGGGGGGCGGAGATCTGGTAAGGGGGTGAGGACCTGGGCGGGGAAGGACTGAGGCCGGAGACGGACTGGGGCTGGGGACGGAATTTGGAGGGGTGGGAGTCGGTCACCATGGCAACGCAGGCTGGCTTTCGGCCGGAGGGAGCCGTAGTTCTGGAGAGGGGACGGGTCACTAAGGCCACGGAGGGACCGGGCGGAGACTTGAGAAGGTGTGCGAGATGTGTCGCCAAGGGTGGCAGGTGGTGTTTGTGTGTTTGTTGGCGGGGGCTCTCCGGGCTGGAAATTCTGGGAAGGCCCGGGAGTGGGGCGGTTGGAACCATGTCTGGGAAAGGAGGGAGATATGGAGGACGGGTCACGCACGCTTTATTTTGTACGTCTTGTCTGGGGATACATCACCCTTCCTCAGGAGTTCAGAGTCATGTCCTGGGGCAGTGGTAGGCGTGGTTGGTGCCCCATTCTCTTTCCTGAGCCATGTCCTGGAGTCCATTTTAAGCCTGAAGGGGTCTTCTTCATGACTGCCTTTCTGACTTCTGCTTCTCCTTCAATGCTGCATTCTGATCTGTAGTGACAGAGCTTTCTTCTGAATTCATAACACTTAATATAAGTTATATGGCAATTTCTCTTAAACTGTGTAGTTCATTTGTAGGGGGCTAAGGCCCCAAATAGGGCAAATGTACTCACAAGAGCGTGGTGCAAAGTCAGAAAAATGCTAACCTTTTGAAAGTGTAGCTAATTGAATTAGTAAGTAGATCAGTTTAGCCATCTGTCCAGTAGCTCTATTACAGTTTGTAGGTGTTATCAATGAGAAGGAGTTCCAAGACTCCCTCAGGGTTTGTCTAATTTAGCGTACTCTTCGAGTAGCTTCATTTATGGACAGGAAAGCTTTAATTCAGGGTTTCTCAACCTTAGTGCTATTGACATTTTGGACTGGACAATTCTTTGGTGTGTGTGTCAGGGTCGGGGGGGAGGTCCTGTGCATTGTAGGATGTTTCGCAGCATCCCTGGCTTCTAGCCACTAGATTCCAGTACCACCCTTTTCCTCTGGTTGTGACAACCAAAAATATGTCCAGACATTGCCAAATGTTCCCTGGGGGGCAAAATCAGCCATGTTAAAGGAGGGAGAGGAGGACTAGTAGGACAAGTTTGGGGTGGGAAGAGGGAAGGAAGGAAGGACTGAACGACCCAATGAGGGGAAAGAAAGGACAAGAAGTGGGAGAAAAGGTAGAAAAGGGAGACCTCATTGACTGAACACCTTCCACATGACATCGAACCTGAAGTGAGTTTGCTCACCCATTGCGCAGCAAGTCAATCTCTGACACCGGGTGTAGTGGAAGAAAGTGGGAATTTTATTATTGCACAGCGCTGAGCAAGGAGAAAGGGGAGCTAACGCTGAAATCCCAAACTCCCCGAAAAGCTAAAAGGAAGAGTTTTTATTTGGGGTTTTAGGTAGGGGAGGGGGAGCATATGGCCTTGCTGGTTGGAACTTTCCCACCAGCCTGTGTTTGGCTTTGAGACTACTTGCAGAGAGGAGGGAGCCCATGACCTTGCTGGTCAGCAGCTTTTTTACCAGCCTGTATCTCTTTGTGGGGAGGAGATAATGAATCCAGGTGCTTGTCCTTGGTGATGTGTGTCTCTATGGCGGATAGTGGATTCTGGAGCCAGGAAGCCAGGGAGTAAGCAGGGAATGAGTGTTTTGGTTTTAACTCCACATATGTTGGGTTTAATGTGGGGGAACTGATATCAGGGTTGATATCACAAATGCCAGGTACCTTGTGTACATTTTCTCACTTAGACTTCTTAACTGGTCTCCTGGTCTCCAATCTTGGTCGCCTCCAGTCTATTCTTCACCTGCTAGCTAGTCTTGCGCTTCACCTGCATATGACTGTTTAGTATTTCCTGCTGTCAACAGCATAAAGTCCAACTCCTTAACGTGGTTTCTAAGTCCCTTAATCTGTTTCTTAGCTGGCTTCATCTTGAGCCCCTTCCCCATCAGCTTTCACTCCATCTCCAGCCACACTGAATTATTTGTGCTGTGTTCTTTCTCACCACTGGGCCGGCAGTTGTGTGCTGTTCCCTCTGTTTGGAAATCTTCCCCTCTGCTCGCCTGTTCCCACATCACTTGGCTAATTTATAATTGTCCTTAAATGTCACTTTCTCCAGGAAACCTTCCCTAATTGGGAAGCTGAACTAAAGTAGTGGTTCATGGGGAGGAAGAAAGGGAGAAGCATACCTTGAGGGTGAAGGAGAGATCAGAACCAAGGGGACATTCCTGGGAAGGAAGATTGAAAGAGGTACTAGGTAGAGTTGTACACCATTTGAGTTTAAGGCAGGTTAAGTGGACTCAAAGAAAAGAAGGTTGTGTTAATAAGAATGAATGTCTAGTGACAAAGGCACTGCTCTGTTGCCTTTCGGAGTCTACACCTTCCCAGCTTCCTGCTGCATTCCTCCTGTATTGTCCTCGCCAACTGTTACTTCAGGTGTGGCCAGTGGAAGACAGACTTATATGCATTTCAGGTTAAAAGTATTTAAAGGGAATCCAGGAAGGGCCTGTTCTATCCTGAAGCTTTATGTACTTGAACAACAACTCCCCTGGTGTGTGAGAGATTATTGGGTGCCAACCTTGCCATTGTTAAAGACATCTTGCCCTTACATGCCTGCCTTGGCGGGAATAGGGTATAGAGGGGTAGGTGAGGCAAGGCCAGTTACACTCACCGCCCACCCACTCCCTGAATTGTTTCTCCCTCCTTTCATTTACCACAGAATCTGAAGAAGAGCTGGCACCCGCAGACCCTCCGCAATGTGGAAAAAGTGTGGAAGGCTGAGCAGAAGCATGAGGCTGAGCGGAAGAAGATTGAGGAGCTTCAGCGGGAGCTGCGGGAGGAGAGGGCCCGGGAAGAGATGCAGCGCTATGCAGAGGATGTCGGGGCTGTCAAGTAAGTGAGGAGCTGAGGGTGCAGTGGGGCGATTTGGGCTGGGGGTGTCCTAGTGTGTTGGGAACTGCAGGTCTGGCTCAGGTGCAGGTGTGTCGTCCAGTTGTTGCGTAAAAGGTGGTTAAGAGCATGGGTTTGGAGTCAGACTGACCTGGGTTCTAAGGCTGGCTTTGCACACATCAGGCTAGCTGTGTAGCTGGGAGCAAGTTTGGGAGCGTTGGTTACCTCAGTACAACCAGGAGAGTGAGAGTACCCAGTTCCTAATGTTGGTTGAGGATCAAATGGGATAACGTGCAAAGGGCTTAGTGTAGGCCAAGCTTGTGGTAGATGATTGACAGATAACCGTGACCGAGGATGGTGGCCTCTACCCTGCCTCTCACTGTGTGCCCAGCCCTCAGTCCTGCTTTTGTTTGCTTATGTGTTGCAGGCTCATTTTAGGAGGGCAGTGAGGTCCCGTGGAAGGAGATGGATGGTGTGTCTGTCAGTAAAAGCTGTGTGACTGTGGACGGTCACCCTTATTTTACCTTGCGTCAGTTTCCTCTTGTATAATATAAGATAGGAGGGGCCGGCTCCATGGCCAAGTGGTTAAGTTCGCGCATTCTTGGTGGCATGTGGCACACTTCTCCCATTGGATGTACAGGGCTTTTCCTTAATCATTTGATGACAGGAGGATTTGTGACAGGGTTGTGTGTGTGTGAGACTCAGCTTCAATTCATGGAAATGGCGTTTTGGAACTTAAGCAGATACAGATCACATTCTTGCAGGATAATGGGTTAGAGAGAAGGCCATTCTGACTTAAGGATGAAACTTGGAATATTTAAAAATAAACTGAGGGGGCGGCCCGGTGGCTGAGTGGTTCGCATACTCCGCTTCAGCCGCCCAGTGTTTCCCTCTTTCGGATCCTGGGTGCGGACCATGCTGAGATGGTGTCTCACACAGCACAACCGGAATATACAGCTATGTCCTGGGGGCTTTGGGGGGAAGAAGAAGAAGGAGGAGGAGGAGGAGGAAAAAAAAAGATTGGCAACAGTTGTTAGCTCAGGTGCCAACCTTAGACTGCTTTTTCTCCCCAAATCCCCCCAGTACGTAGTTGTATGTTTTTAGTTGTGGGTCCTTCTGGTTGTGGCATGTGGGACACCGCCTCACCGTGACCTGATGAGTCGTGCCATGTCCTCGCCCAGGATCCGAACCAGCAAAACCCTGGGCCGCTGAAGCAGAGCGTGCAAACTTAACTACTCGGCCACGAGGCTGGCCCCCTTAGGTGCCGGTCTTAAAAAATAAATAAATAAATGGAGTTTTAGAATTTTTAAATAGAACACAATATATTTAGGGCATTCATACATAAAATGAGATAAGAGAATGAAATTTTATACTTTTTTTTTTTACCATAGACACACATTGAATTATTTTACTTTATATACTTTATGTATATTATATAGTTTACATTATAAATTAAATAAATTTCACACATTTGAATTAATTCCTGGGCAGCTTATAAGGTGAACACACATTGTTATATGTGAAGTTTTAGATTTCGTGAACCCTTGATTTTAAAAGAGATATCAATTTTAGACTGAATACCCATTAGTTATAAGAGTTTACTTTCCCACTACCAAAGGTGAAAAGTTATTTTTAAATTTTTATTTAGCAAAGCATTACGCATGATATGCCAGATGTGTCAGAAATGTGGGCTTTGCAGAGTCTAATTAATGAGGTCAGAGTGTGAACAGATTCAGAGCTGGGCATTAAACGTTTACCCTGTTACTGACCCTCATGCCTGCTTGTCTGTTGTGAATGGGAGGAAGGTGATTTTATATTCTTTGGACTTTTTTGTCCCCCCACAGATCATCCAACCTTACAAAACACAAAGGTCAGCATGTAGGTCTTTTTCTTGGTCTCTGCTTGCAGATGCGTTAGATCTGCTTGTCCGTCTGACTGCTTGTCTGGTTCTCTGCACGGTGTCATGTTTTTAATTTGACCCATGAAATACCAATAAAAGCCTTTTGCTATCTAATGATTCATTCCTCTGGTTCAGATAATCTTTTCTATGTTTGTAGTGCATCTCTTAGAACAAATAAAAACCTTAATACACATATTATCCTGGATCTCCAAATCTCTCTTTGCAATAGAGTGTTGCTTTAGTACTTATTGATAATGTTAGGAAATTGTGTTTTTTCTAGACTGTGGTCTATTCCAGTGTTTCTCAGCCCTGGCACTCTAGGGTGTTCTTGGAAGATTAATAAAGAGGGGTGTCATTACCACCCAAGCAGATGCCCTAAGAGCAGCAGGGGGCATGTGGGGCAAGGGCATCTGTCTGTTTTAAGAGCCCCTTGGGTGATCCTAATGGGCAACCTCAGTTGAGAACCTGATCCATATCCTTAATGATGGCAACAACAAAAATCTGTAGATCGTTTTGGTTTTATATGGCTTTTACCCCAAATGTTTTCTCATTTTAAAACTCACAGTAACAGTGAGAGATGGTGGTTCCTAGCTCCATTTTAGACAGGAGGATATGGCAGTGCACAGAAGGGACTTGCGCAGTTACCCAGCTGGTTAGTGGTAGAGCCAGGCCAAGTCCTGTGGCTCTGGATCCCAGCTGTACACCATGTTCTCTTACTAGAAGGCCTGAGTGGGACTGACATTAGTTGAACCCTTTTAAGACTAGATGGAGCTGTGAAAATACTAGTTTATAGAAGTATCTGTCTTTGTTTTTCGTATCCTTTCTTCTGTATTTGAGCCAGTTGCCCTTCCCCAGGAATGTTTGGTTCTTTGCCTACAGGTTCCTGGTCTTCCTACCTCTTCATATCATCTCTTCTCTTTCCTTCACTTACTTAGCTTCTTTTCTCTCCATCTCCTAACTGCTCGTGCTCCCCGAGCCTCACTGCTTTCCTCCCTTCTTTCTCTAAGAGCTCCTTCATTCCTCCAGCGCCAGTTGTCTGCTTCATGCTGATGACTCCCAGATTGATCCCACACAAACTCCTATATCTCTGTGTGTTCAGCTGTCTACCAGGCAGTTCTACTTGAGTGTCCCAGAGTCACCTCAACACATGCTTAACTCTTGATTGGCACCCTTTGGTAATTTGTTGACCTATGTGCCTCAGCCAGTAGCCTGTGAGCAACTCAGCTGCCTGAATCTTTTTCATTCTTCTGGCCTTACTCGACTGTCTGGCACATAGAAAATATGCTGAGTAAATGTTTACAAATGAATAGATGAATATTTATTCCCAACGTCCCTATCCCTCTTAGTGTCAGGCATGCATAGGCATGATCTCACCAGTCATCTTTGACGTGTCCTTTTAAAATCCTCCCTACCCAATCACTACAACCTGCTTTTCTTTCAAAAACTACTGCCTAGCTCAAGATCCATTGCCCATGAAATGTCAAACATTGAACACGTGATCATTAGGTTACTGTCTAGGATTCACAGGTGAGTAAACTGTGGTCCCAGCTATCTGGGAGTTTAAGAAAACCTGCTGGAGAGACAAACACATACATAGATAATAAAAACACCAGCTAGCGTTTATTTAGTACTACTTTGTGCCATACACTCTTCCGAATGCCTTAAAAATCCGTTGACTTATTTAATCCCCAAGAATCCTGGGAGGTAGGTGCTGTTTTATCCCCATTTTACAGATGAGGACACCAAGGCTTAGAGAAGTTGCTTGGCTTTAGTGCATGTTGCCTGACTCCAGAGCTAGTGCTCTTTACCGTTATGTTATCCTCCCCTTCAGGAAAATGAGCTCAGAATATTCTAGTCTCACTGATCTTCCTGCCCAGACCTCCTTAAGATCTGGTGTAGTCTGCCTTTCCCAATCAATTCTTTTTTCCCCCTCCAGGAGTTTTTGTTTGAATAACAGAACACACAAAACCAGGCAGAGAAGTTCCCAAGGAAATGATGGTTATGTGTCTCTGTTATTTGCCTTTTGGTCCTTCATCTTGTAAGCGCTTATTATATTTTCTTTTAATGCTATTAGATGTATATTTTGATCACAAATATAATCCAATCTGAATAAATAAATGTATTATCTTTTCACACCTCCCTGTCCTTCCCCCATGTGACTTTGAATAGAAAAATGTGCTAAAAATCTCTTCGTTTATATATAGCCTATTTGGCCATAGTTGTCCTATGATTGAAAAACAGACTGTACCTTGGTCTTCCAAAAATCCTTCTTGAACTGCAGCTCATTCTGTTAAAAAAACTCTTGAGAAAGAAATCCTGTTGGTATTGTCCATAGTCTCTAAAAGGTGAGGGTGGTAACTGGGTTGAAGGCAACCGGGAGGGGTCTCAGTAAACTAAGGACCACTGGGAAAGTACGCAAAGGCAATTCTTGTCAACAAGGTACCAGCTCCTCCAGTTGAATCTAGGAGAATGCCACCCGTCACAGCTGACCCAACAACCATAGCCACTCGTCCATTTCTTGCTGCCATTGTGGTTCCTGTTGAGGCAGACTGGTGATGGAGTTCCACAGATCTTCTTTCTCTCTAACCATACTGCAGTCAGTCATGGAACACAGACCTCCCCAAACTGCAAAGCTACCTCCCAACTGTGGAGACCTGGTTTTAATAGCTGTCAAACTCCCTTGTAGTCTCTGGTTCATTCCTACTGGAGAATGACAAAAACCTTCAGTTGCTTGAAAGACCCCGCCACCTATGGTTCCCATGGTAAAGGCCCATCATGGTCTTCCATAGTTCACCAGGGCACGGCTCTAGCTCATACTCCTCCATCTTGACTCCTGTGGCGTGAGAGAGGCCGGGCAAGCCGGATGGATTCTGACCCCAGTGGCCCACAATCAGTTCTTAATGATAGACAGTAATGTTTCTGAAACTGATCCTTTTAATAGGAAGAAAAATTCTAGGCTGGCCCAGTGGTGCAGCGGTTAAGTTTGCATGTTCTGCTTTGGTGGCCCGGGGTTCGCCGGTTCGGATCCTGGGTGTGGACATGGCACTGCTCATGAAGCCATGCTGTGGCAGGCATCTCACATATAAAGTAGAGGAAGATGGGCATGGATCTCAGCTCAGGGCCAGTCTTCCTCAGCAAAAAGAGGAGGATTGGTGGCAGATATTAGCTCAGGGCCATTCTTCCTCAAAAAAAAAAAAAAAAGAAAAAATCTAAAGAGTTATGACCCTCCGTTATTGGTTTAAATTATTCTTATTAAAATGTCCAAAGACATAACTAGGAAGACATTCTTTATCCTCATAGTTGTTATAAAATCTTAAAACAAAAATAAATATACAAATGAAACAAAAAAAAGTCATATTCAGAAACATTGAATTGAATGTTATAGATAATACCATTTTGATGAAGCCACTTTGCTGCTTGTGGTGTGAATGTGGTATTGGCTGCTTCAACATTTGCTGTTATGAATCCAGCTTTACTGTCTGTTGTGTGATGGTTCCATTTTTCTCACCATTTTTTCCTCTCAGAACCACAGGGCAATATTTGTTTGGCAGGATACTGTGACATAATTTGTCCACCCTCTTTTGGCTTGAAAGTGTAATTTACTTATTAGATTATCTCTGGTCTTTTCTCATCATCCCCTCAAATGTAGTATTCCTGCTTGTGCCAAAACACGGTTAACACGACTGCATATGTGGACACAGAAATTGTTCTTGGTGATGAGATGATCCAGAGTATGTTTATTGTTTCAGATTATCCTTGAAATGGAAGCGTAATATAAAGACTTTGTAAAGGAGACTTGAGAAGCCCTGAGCAAAGATCCATGCCCTAGGTTGAGGAGCACTGTTTTTCCTTATAAACTGCTGTAGGTGTGTAGAAATGGTCTCTTCACTAAATGGTGAGCTCCATGCTGGCAAGCACCATTTCTTCCTGTGCGCCACATGGAGTGCCATGTTTAGTCCATGCTGGGTGCCTGTAGAATGAGTTCTCTGACCAGCTGTGGTTATTGATCCCTTGTGTTCAGGTTTTGTGTGTAGGTTTGCAGAAGTCTGCATCGTCTTTGATTGTATTTTTTTTTTCTTGAACTAGGAAAAAAGAAGAAAAATTGGACTGGATGTACCAGGGTCCTGGTGGGATGGTAAACCGTGACGAGTATTTGCTGGGACGCCCCATTGACAAATACGTTTTTGAGAAGATGGAGGAGAAGGAGGCAGGCTGTTCTTCTGAGACAGGACTCCTCCCAGGCTCTATCTTTGCCCCGTCGGGTGCTAATTCTCTTCTTGACATGGCCAGCAAAATCCGGGAAGACCCACTCTTCATCATCAGGTACTGATGAGGGGCTGGGAAGGGGGTTTTGCTACAGAGATGCTTAGCAGAGGTGTTATATACCCTCTCTTCACAGTCGGCTTCCTCCTGGCCTTTGTCTGCTGTGTAAGAGGACTTGTCTCCGCTTGGGCTTCCTGATGTTGGGAAGGAGCTCTGTTAAGGGTGCCTCTATAGGCCATAGGGGAAGAGAGAGGCAAATGGACCAGCCCAGGCTTCTTCATTTACCTTTGGCCCTTAAACAAAAGTAGGAGATAGAAGCAAGGTGAGAAAGGCTGGCAGCTTCTTGGAAATTTGGGATATGTGTAGAGTTGGTTAGGTGGGTGGCCTTCTCCACACACCCCTTTTTTTGCAGCAGAACACTTTAAAAAGAAACTTTAGAATCTTACTGAAATCCTAATATGTAACAGACCAAAGTAGAGCTGCACTTTGGGTGCTAAATGAGATCATGCTGTATGTATTTTTTTTTTTTTGGCTTAATTTGCATCACTTTATGTTAAGTATGTAAGGTTGAACATTGAAAAATCTTTGTTATTTATATTTCTTCTTTTGAAATGCTTTTAAAGTTATTTATATATTAAAGATTTTGCCTATGTATCTATAAAGATATTGTATATGTACGTACAAATGTTTTTTCCTATTTTGTTAGCTTCTTAATTGTGGTAAGGTATGGGTATGTATAACATCAAATTGACCATTGTAACATTTTTAAGTGTATGGTTCAGTGGCATTAAGTACATTCATGTGGTTGTACAACCATCAACGCCGTCTATCTCCGGCTTTTCCGTCACCCTGAACTGAAACCCTGTCCTCATTGAACAGTATCTCCCCATCTTCCTCCTGCCCCAGCCCCTGGCAGCCGTCATCCTGCTTTCTGTCTCTGTGAATGTAATTACTCAGTTACCTCATGGAAATGGAATCGATGGTAATTGCCCTTTTGTGTCTGGCTTATTTCACTCAACATAGTGTCTTCAAGGTTCATCTCTATTGTAGCATGTGTCAGAATTTCCTTCTTTTTAAAAAAATTGTGGTGGAATACATATAACGTCACATTTACCATCTTAACCATTTTAAGCGTACACTTCAGTCGTGTTAAGTGTTTCCACATTGTTGTGCAGCCAATCTCCAGAAGTTTTTCATCTTGCACAACTGAAACTCTGTACCCGTTAAACAATAACTCTCCATTTCTCCTTCCCCCTAGCTCCTAGGAGCCACCATTCTACTTTCCATTTCTATGAGTTTGACTACTCTAGGAACCTCATATAAGTGAAATGATACAGTATTTATCTTTTTATGACTAGTTAATGTCACTTAGTATAATGTCTTTCAGGGTTCATCCATGTTATATCATGTATCACAATTTCCTTCCTTTTTAAGGCTAAATAATATTCCACTGCGGCTGGCCCTGTTGCCTCGTGGTTAAGTTTAGTGTTCTCTGCTTTGGTGGCCTGGGTTCAGTTCCCAGGCATGGACCTACACCACTTATTAGAGGCCATGCTGTGGTGGTGACCCATATACAAAATAGAGGAGGATTGGCACAGATGTCAGCTCAGGGTGAATCTTCCTCAGCAAAAAAAAAAAAAAAAATCTATTATATTCATTTTGTTTATCTGTTAATCTGTCAGTGGACATTAGGTTATTTCCACCTTTTGGCTATTGTGAATAATGCTGCTATGAACATTGGTGTACAAGTATTGTGCGTATTATTTTATAAACCTCTTCTTTTCACCTAATCTGATATATTGAACATCTCTCTATATTGATAACTATGCTTCTATAACATCGTTTTTTATTCTATATTGTATGGATATACCATAATTTATTTTATTAATATTCTCTTGTTGGGTCCCTAACTTGTTTCCAAATTTTCACTGTTATAACATGAACAACTTTATAGTGACCTTCCTTGATTATTTCCTTACAGTAACAAATCCTTAAGAATTTGTGAGGTCAGAGTATGTGCAGGCTGTTGTCAAATTGTTCTCCAGGAAGGTTGACCAATTTCCCCTCCTGTGAACAATATGTGTATAAGGGTAAGACTTCTTGAAAGAGGAATCCATTCTCATTTCCCAGGCCATTATCATGCTAAACAGTGGAGGTGGTATTGAAATGTTGCAGTCAGTTGATACATAGCAACCAATTGATGCTCATAGTCGGGGAAGCTGTGAGCATGAAGGCTAAGAAGAAACTGACCAAACTCACTTTTTTGAACCCCAGGGAACCAGTGTGGACTTTCCCACAATAGTCAATCCCTTATGCAGATTTGGAGAAGATTTCCGCTTCCACACCATCATGTAGATTGTGACATAGGGCCTGTCTGCGTGCAATTGCAAAAAACGTTGCTATGTAGAATTGTAGAGAAGAGAATGAATGACTTAATCCCCTTCCCAAAAGAAATGGTCATGATTTTTATAATTTCCTCTCTTTCTTTAGGAAGAAGGAGGAGGAGAAAAAAAGAGAGGTATTGAATAATCCTGTGAAAATGAAGAAGATCAAAGAATTGGTAAGTAGTGTATCAAATAAGCACCAAGAGTAGCTTTTAGCTGCTTAACACAAGAACTTCTCTCCATTTACTCCTCCCTTCCAAGAAGGAAAACAGAATGGCCTTTAAAATTGTTCTCTTTTAGAGATTTTTTATTTTTCCTTTTTCTCCCCAAAGCCCCTTGGTACATAGTTGTATATTTTTAGTTGTGGGTCCTTCTAGTTGTGGCATGTGGGACGCTGCCTCAGCATGGCCTGATGAGTGGTGCCATGTCCACGCCCAGGATCCGAACCGGCAAAACCCTTGGCCACTGAAGCAGAGCGCACGAACTTAACCTCTCGGCCATGGCGCCGGCCCCTAAAATTATTGTCTTTAAGAGACTTCTGGTGATCTTACACAATCTTAAATTATCAAGCTTAATTAAGCTTGATTTCCTCTTTTATGTTGGAAAAGATCTGTGTGATGTCATTTTTCCAGGAAAAGAGGGGAATGGGGTATGCCTGTGGAAAGCATGATCATACAGTGTGTTCGGGAGATCAGGTAGAATCTAGCCTCCTGGGCCCATTTATCATTCACGTGACATATTATGTGATGCTTTTTCAGATCAGTTGGGAAGGAAGATTTAAAGATTGATCTTGCAGGTCCTGATTGCTTTCTCTGGAGTTGGAGTTCTTGTGTCAGAATGGAAATTCCTAGGCAGTGGTTCTGGGGACTGTTTAAAAACACAAATTCTGGGCCACCCAGTGGTGTAGTGGTTAAGTTCGTGTGCTCCACTTCAGCAGCCTGGGGCTTACTTGTTCGAAGCCTGGGCGTGGACCTACACACCACTCATCAAGCTGTGCTGTGGTGGCATCCTATACATAAAGTAGAGGAAGATTGGTACAGATGTTAGCTCAGTGACAATCTCCCTCAAGCAAAAAAAAACCTAAAAAAGCGAAAACAAATTCCTAGCCCCCCAACCAGAGATTCTGTTCAGTATTCTAGGGGGCGTTTGTGCACAACCAGGGTTAAGACCCTCCCCCTCTTGTTGACAGGGAACCTCTGATAGGGTCCTGGACCCACATAGACCCAGAGGCATGGGGTCTGGTAGTTTGTGATGCAGTCCCCTCAGAGGGATTGATGGGTCTAAATAGTCTTGCATGGTTATGTGGTTATGTTCTGGGCATTTTCTAGTTACAAATGAGTCTGGAAAAAAAAGAGAAGAAGAAAAAGAAGGAGAAGAAAAAGAAGCACAAGAAACATAAGCACAGAAGCTCAAGTAGCGACCGTTGCAGCAGTGAGGATGAGCGTAGCCGGGGAAGGTGAGCGCGTGTGGGCAGGCTTCCCTATCACTGGTGCATTCACTCATTCATTCCACAGATAGTAACTGAACACCAGCTCTGTGCTGCGAACTGCCAGGTCCCGGGGTCTCAGTGGTGAACACTCGGACCTGGGCCCTGTGTCCCCAGAGCTTGCCATCCAGCACTAGAGTTCCTTAGAGATCGTCGCATGACCCCTTAACAGAGCTGACTATAGCCTTGTAGGTCTTGGGTCAGACATCCTGGATGTGACTTTCATTTCAGCTTGTGATTCCTCCAAGACCGAAGTGGCTTTTATGTAGGCTTTTTTCCTCTTTTAAATTGCATTAATGGGCCCATCTGGGCCCCTTCTGTGTGTCTTCTCTGTGGGAGCAGCCAGCATTGTTGCTGCTGACTCACTGTTAGTCCCTGGAACAGCAGCAGGAGGTGAGAGGAGAATGTGTTCAGGCATTGGGGCTGAAAAGCTGGGCCCACGGTTTTTCATAGGAAAAAACATGACTGTGCTGATGCATCTTCCAGCAAAGACAGTGCAGATAGAGAGACACGCTCCTAAGTGAAACCTAGGAGGTGGGCAAGGTCAGGTTTGAAGCAGGAAGCATGTTTCAGCACAAAAGATTTAAACTGAACCTTTATGCATTTTCTTTTTAAGTAAGTGTGTGTTTTTATCTCTTAGATCTCAAAAGAAGATAGTAAATTCTTCCTCTGTTTTGCCCAAAGTCCCTGGATATGGCTTACAGGTAAGCATGTGGGCTTCTCAAAGGGAGTGACTGGGACCATGGAACGTGCCGCCCTTGACAGCCTTTTTGGAAACAGAGCATTTTTAGCAGCCAATCAAACATCATGTAGGAAGAAGGGAGTTTGGACAGCAAAGACTGGGGCTGCTGGGGAACAGGCCCATTCTTTATCCTTGAATCTGACCATGGCTGAAGGCCCTCTGAGCAGAGAGGCTAAGCCAGTGGGACATTTATGCATTCTGCCCATCCCTCTGCAAATTTACAAGAAATGCATACATTTTAAGTGTACAAGCTGATTGCTTTTGACAAATGTACATCCCTCTGGTTCCTTTTTTTCCCTCAGTATGTTTAACCATAGGTCCTATCCTTCACGCTCTGCATCTTGCTCCTCTGTGGGCTGCAGCAAAGAGCCAAGCCAGTGTGCAGGGTTGGGTGGGTCCATTCTTGTAGGGGATTCTGAAGATCACTCTTCTAAGTTTGTTCGGTTCACTGTGGTAACTGTGTGATGGGATTGGTATACTCGGGTGGCTCCTTACAGAACCTCAGTGCTCGTTCATTTCCTGTTTCACTGCATTTTCTCCTGAGCTGCTAGATTTTTCTATGAATAGTTTCTCTTCCTTTCCTTGATATAGATCAGGAACTCTGACCATGGCCAGGGACTACAGGGTCCTCTGATGGCTGAGCAAAAGGGAGTCCACGGGTTGAAAAATCATTCCAGATCCAGAAGCTCCTCCCACTCACCTCCCAGACATGCCAGCAAGAAGAGCACCAGAGAAGCAGGGTCCCGGGACAGGCGGTCTCGCTCCCCTGGCAGAAGATCACGGTCCCCAAGGCCAAGCAAACCGTGAGTGTGGGAATTCACTGGGAAATGCCTCGTGAATGGAGGGGCCTGGTCACAGTGGATATTTGCTTTTCGTGATGTCTGTTTATTAATTTTTCCAAATGTCTTTGTTACTTCCTTTACATCATTTTTTTTTCCACCTCAATGTAAAGCTCAGGCCCCTGGAACTACATATTTATATATGTGGAATCTCTGGAATGAGTTTACTATCAAATCTGATGTATCTTTATGCCTTTGTTTTTCTTCCGCTTTTGCCCTCTGTTCTCTTCGATTTGGATTATAATTCTAAGATTGTTAGCTCTTCTTCCATTGTTTGAGGGACATGATAAAAGCCCCTGTATTAAAAAGGCTTTTCTCTTCTCTGCCCTGTGTCTGTTATAGGCACAATTCTAAGGTAAACAGGAGAGAGAGAGGCCGGACTAAGAGCCCTTCACCTAAAAAGGAGGTCTACCAAAGGCGGCATGCTCCTGGATACACCAGGTGAGGCAAGAGCCCAGGAGATTCACTTCAGACTCTGCAGGCCTGAGTCTAGGAGTGGCTCCGTCCAGGGCAAGTGGACAATCTGTATCACCTTTCTGTCCATCCAACTTTTCTTCTTCTTGTCAACTTTCAACAGTCTGCTCCCACCCCCCCACCATGCGAGGCACATTGAAAGGACAAAGTAAATAGTTTGACTTGATAAACAATTGATGAAATGACTTTCTCTTGATGTCTGTAAACACGCTAATTCTCACAGAGATTTCCACAGAGAAGTGTTTCTCAAGAGAATGTTCCTTTCTTGAGGCATCAAGCTGAAAGGGAAGCAGAGTGCTTTCTTTGAAGGCAGACACCCTAAGACAGACTCTCTGTTTGAGTTGGGTGTGGTGTGGGTGAGATGGAACACGGGCCTACAGTCTTGGGACCTGAGGGGAGTTGGCTGTGCCCATGAAAGGCTGTTTCTAGGGGTCTCGGTTGCTCTTAGTAGAAGTTTAGCTGCGATGGGCAACTTTTGTGAACTTCCTTTTACTGTCCAAACAAATTGGCTGTACGTTAGAATCACCTGGGAAGCTTAAAAATAAATCCCCTTACCCAGCCCTATTACGTCATAGTCTCTGGGGGTGGGCCCAGACATCGGTATTTTTAAAGCTCCCCTGTAATTCCAAGGCGCAGCCAACACTGAGAACCACTGAGAGTCTACCCCTCTTTTATTCACTATGTTGTTAGGAGAGAGGCGGACTCTCAGGTCCCTTTGAACTCCTGATTGCCTGATGCTCTAAGTTTCCAAGGAACAGAAACTTTATTTTTTTTTTTAAAGATTTTATTTTTTCCTTTTTCTCCCCAAAGCCCCCCAGTACATAGTTGTATATTCTTCGTTGTGGGTCCTTCTAGTTGTGGCATGCGGGACGCTGCCTCAGCGTGGTCTGACGAGCAGTGCCATGTCCACGCCCAGGATTCGAACCAACGAAACACTGGGCCGCCTACAGCGGAGCACGCGAACTTAACCACTCGGCCACGGGGCCAGCCCCGGAACAGAAACTTTATTAAAAGGTTTAGTTTCAACTGGCAACTTTCCAAAATATGTTGCAGATTTCCCTGGCTTCCCAGACAGAGTAGGTTTTGCATAATTTAATCTTTTATTGGTGATGCTAGGTCAGTTCCTCAGCGGTGCTGTAGTTCATCCTGCTCTTGGGGATGGGTGCTTGTGAGTGTATTTGTGATATATTTTAAGGCTCTTGGTCAGCAAAGGACTAAGCTTTTTCAGATCCTGGGTGGTTTTTCTGTCTCTCTTGCCGTCTGACATCTCTTGAATCTGTCTTACTTTGTCAGCCTTTCTTATTGCCCTTAGAATTTTTGTTGAACTTTGTGATGTAAAATGTTAGAGCCCTCAAGAGCTCCCCCTCCCGAGAGTAAACACCTGGAAGCTTTAATGCATGGATTTTGTGATAGCTCTATGTTTTGCTTTGGTGTTCCAGGTAATTGAGGTTTTTTGAATTAACTAAGATGATGCTGAATTAAGACAAAAAGAGAAAAATTATGGCTGTGAAACCTTTATTAGCACTGTTTAATCAGTGTTTCTCAGATTGAGTGTCACGATATTTCCTCAAGAGCCTGAGAATTCTGTGAAAATTAAATTTTTTTTTTCTTTTGCCAAGATTCACCCTAAGCTAACATCTGTGCCAGTCTTCCTCTCTTTTTTAGTATGTGGGCCATCAGCACAGTATGGCCACTAACAGAGCCGTGTAGGTTGGTGCTCCGGAATCGAACTCGGGCCACCAAAGCAGAGCACGCTGAACTTAACCACTAGGCCACTGGTGCTCGCCCTAAAAATTTTTGTTTTCTTTTGTGTGTATGTTTTCTTTTAATTAGTGACCTAAAACAACTTTTTTGTCAGGTGAAAAGATGAAGCTTCTCTTTTGCAATAAGGTTCTTAATTTAAAGCGATTCTTGTGACTATATTTTTTCTCTTAAATTTTTCTGGGTGGACCTGTGGGATTCCCGTTTAATTTGTATTATTTTTCAGTGCTTTCCCTTCTTACACTCAATGTAACACTTTTATAATTAAAAATTATATATACTCAAAACAAACAAAAAAACACTACTCTAAAGTCACACCCTGGAAGTGGCTGAAATTCCTTCTTATAGGGCTTGTAAATTGCCCAGAATAAAAGTGGCAATAGGAAATACAAAGTGGGGTTATTATTCT
The DNA here is from genome assembly GCF_041296235.1 of Equus asinus. NCBI lineage: Eukaryota > Metazoa > Chordata > Mammalia > Perissodactyla > Equidae > Equus > Equus asinus. The sequence goes on along the minus strand of NC_091802.1, from coordinate 38,916,648 downwards.
TGCATTAGTTACCATCATTATGGAGGCACAATTTCTTAAGTTGTTTTGATCAAATAATATAGACACATAAAGGTCAAAAGTTATCAAAAGTCTTAGAATGAAAACCACCCATTCCTTGCACTGCCTGATCTCACTTCTAGTCATGTTGCCCAGTGGCAACCACTTTCAACTTTTGAGCTGTTTCTTCTGGCAGCTCCCTGTTTCTAAAAAATATGCATATGTTGCTGTCTCTTAATTCATCAATTTTAGATATTAGATTTTTTTTACTATTATCATAAATGAGGTCAGAGTAAATGAGTTCTCATCTACTCCCATTCCCATGTTTCTTCTCCCTCCATTTTTCTGTTATGAGTATATCACAATTTTTGGTTTAATCAGTATGTAGAGTCATGTTGTTATGATGTGTAAATATTGTTCACTGATATTTTCATTGCCAAGCAGAATACTGAGGTTACATTTCCTTTCTTGTATGACTTTTACATTTTTTCTAGGGTGAATATTTGCCTCTTTAAATCTCACCTATGTTTTTCAGTTCTGGGAAATTTTCTTGTACTATTTCTTTGCTAACTTCTTCTTCTTTTGTTTTTCCTGAAGAAGATTCACTCTGAGCTAACATCTGTTGCCAGTCTTCCTCTTTTTGCTGAGGAAGATTCACCCTGAGCTAAGATCTATTGCCAGTCTTCCTCTTTTTTTGCTTGAGGAAGATTAGCCCTGAGCTAACATCTGTGCCAGTCTTCCTCTATTTTGTGTGTGGGTAACCGCCACAGCATGGCTGACAAGTGGTCTAGGTCAGCGCCTGGGATAAATCTGTGAACCCCAGCCACCAAAGCAGAGTGCTCCAAACTTAACTGGACCTACCCACTAGTCTTTGCTAACTTCCTTGTTCTCCCTAATTTCTAAGACTCTTTCATGTTATCTGATTGTTCCTTTTTAAAAGCCTCCTATTCTCATTTCAGTGAGGCAGTATCTTTCACCTGTTATCTCTGAGTGAGATTTTTAATTGCAAAATTTTTTAAAGTTTTGTTTTGTGCTTTGTCCTCTTTTCTCTGAGGTCCTTTGTCCATTTGTCTTGTTCTCTATCTTTCCCCTTAGAGGCTTTCCTGAAATGTTTGGTGATATTTCACCATCAATCCATATTTAAGAGCAAGGCACTAAACAGCTGAAATCACTGTATTATGTATGAGCATGGCTTGTCTACAGGTGGGAGATTGGGTTTGAACTGGTTTTTAGCTGGGGACACTCAGATGTCAGTATCTTTAGTTCTCTTGTCGGGAACCATTAAGTTTCTCCAGAGAAAAATACTCCGGTTGCCTGAGTAGCATCTGTAAGTCTGCCTGCTGGCATTCTGGGAGACAGCACTGATCCCACAGGGGCTTGAGTCTCAGTGTTGAGTATGTGGACATCCATTTCACTCTGGTTTGCCCTGGTGGCCCTGCCAGCTTCCTCTGCTGTGCCTGATGCCTCTGCATCTTCTGATCTCCTGACTGGTTTAGGTCTCCAAAAATTACCAGGGGAGTCTCGCCTCTGGAGGGTCTCCGCAGATGTTTGGAAGAGCAGTCACTGGCTTCCCCGAGTGAGACATGAGTACCCCAGGGTGTCTTAATTGCTTCTTCCGCAGACTTTAAATAGTCCTTTTGTTTTCAGCCCTATCCTCGCTGCCATCCTCCGAAGTACTTGGTACCTGCCCTCTCTGAGGCTTTCCTGGGTTTTGCTTCTGATTAGTATCAGGCACTTAGGACTCAGGTTCCTCTAATCTGTTAAAGTAGTTCCACTCCTTCATCCACTGCCATCTTCTGATAATTTGTTCACTCCCTTATCCAGTGTTATCTGCTCTTCCATTCTCTTTGTGACTTTATATATTTTATTTAGTGAAGTTTTTTGAAAGAGGGTGTTGTCATTCTACTACGGATACTAAATGTCAAGTCCTAAGGTGGTATACTGATGGCTGCATCCATGAATTTCTAAGCCTCTCCAGTGGGTAGGTGGTAGATGTGAGCAGTCACATGGATAATAGTCCTCTGTTCTTCTGTAAGTTGTTGAGCAAACAATTGAAATATAATTGCTATAGATTTAGGCTCCTGATTAATTCTCAATTTATTTCATCTTTAATGCTTCAGAATAATCACTCCAGAGATTATTGAGTGAGAGTGTGGAATCCTTTACTAAAAGTCGTTGAAATTTGGATGAAATCCCCTGACCAAGATGTTAGGAAGGAAGGAAACTCGTGCTGAGGTCGGCACTGGTTTCGGCATTTCTGTGGGAAGAGAGCAATGAGCTGGAGAACCTGGAGACCCACCTGATTTCTGTTCTCCCTGGGGTGTTTCTATTTTTTTGCCGGGAGAGAAGTAGCCCTGATAGGATGGTTTTTGTGTTCAACAGAAAGCTCTCATCAGAGGAACTAGAGCGAAAACGGCAAGAGATGATGGAAAACGCCAAGTGGCGGGAGGAAGAGAGGCTGAACATCCTCAAGAGGCATGCTAAGGACGATGAACGGGAGCAGAGGCTGGAGAAGCTGGACTCCCGGGACGGGAAGTTTATCCAGTGAGTGCATCTTCTTCCTGCCTAACGGCTTTCATGGCAATGGTCCCAAGGAGGCAGTCAGGCAGCTGGTTCTTTCATTGTGTTCCCAGTGTTTCTGTGTCGGTGCAGAGAGAACACGGAGCTCAGCCTCCAGATCTCCTTTGTTACTACTCCCAGCTTCTGGCCACACAGTTTGATTGGAGGGGGGGAGTGAATTGGTATTTTCATTGAATCTCCTTGGCCTTCCTTTTAAATAAGAGTACATGGCTCAGGAAGCTTTTTTCCAATGAAGTTTTGACTTATTTTCCAAAAGAGATACATTTTCCTTTATGGACATTGATTTAAAAAGTTTAGTTCCAGATGGAATCACTCGAAAGTTATCTATGTGGGCTTAAAAGAGCTGCGTTTCTACAGTTGTTTTATGGCTAGCAACCTGTTTCTTCTAATTCTGCCAGATAGTTGACCGACCTTACCCTCGCCTGTCCTCTCTTCCTAGCCGCATGAAGCTAGAGAGCGCATCGACCTCCTCCCTGGAGGATCGGGTGAAGCGGAATATTTACTCTCTACAGAGAACGTCAGTAGCTCTGGAGAAGAACTTTATGAAAAGATGAAAGACCGTCCCTTCTCTTGCTGGCTTTCCTGAACTTTCCAGGGAGGCTGCTGACCCCTTAAAAATTCTCTTTATAAGAGTTCAAAATGGCTTCTTCTACAGATGTCAAACCACCACTGTTCAAAGTGACTCTCCTCCATCGATTCTGGAAACGGCTCCTTTGAGAACCAGTGTGACTTGCTCTGTGGGACTCTCAGTAACTGTTACTGGGTGGAGAGTGGGTTTTGACTGCGTTTTTAATAGGTGGGCACTGGACCACTGGGTGTGAGCGCTCATCCTGTTCTGGAAGGTTGCTTCCTGTGGTTGTAGTACTTACTCTGCCACTTCCCTCCCACCTGTGTGAACAGACCTGTTCTATAGTCTCAGTGTAGTCTGGACATTTCAGAAATCTCTCTCTCCAGAGCCGCCCAGGTAGATTGTGCTTACTGGGGTGAATGAACATTTACTTGATTTAGTAGATAATGTGACAGAATGATGTCAGGTTAGGGCAGAGCCAAGGGAATGACAGAGAATCCAGAAGGAAAAACAATACAAAAACGTCCCAAATGAACTGTTGAACTATTGGGACTATCTTTTGAACTGTAAAAGTGTAGTGTGTATATGTACAAATGTATAATTTTTACCTGCTTTTTAAAAAAAGTTTTGTGAGAATATCTTGTTTGGTAGGTACTATGTAATGGAACCACATTGTATCTTGTTCCCCAGTAACACAGTAAGGCAGGTCACCATTTTTTTCTCCCTTTGCACATCCAGCTAGTTTAGGAGAGACCTAGGTTTATTGATAGGATCTATGGTATCGATCCTTTTACGATGCTTAGAGTCTTGGACTTGGACAGTGCAGTGGTGAAGTCAAAGGATTTTAGGAGTCAGGACCAAATTGCCAGTATGCTCCCTGGCTCTTAAAATAAAATGGAAGCTGTTTATTTCATGGCTTCCTCTTTATCATGTAGTAATCTTATTACATGTCTAGATTTTCAGGAGTCGTTTGCTACTATTTTTTAGTCAGGTATTAAAAAAAAACCAAAAACTCATGGGACCAATCTCCTGTCTTTACTCTTTTTCCTTTTCTATTCTTTCACCAGAAGCCCTCATTTGACCTATGAATTTCTAGGCACTCTCGACCCACACATTAGCTGGGCTAGTTCCTTGTTCTGCTGATTCCTAATTCTGCTTAAGACAAATTTAGGGTGGCTTAGTGGTTAAGTTTGCGCGCTTTGCTTAGGCAGCCTGGGGTTCCCTGGTTTGGATCCACTCATCAAGCCATGCTGAGGCTGCATCCCACGTAGAAGGACTAGAAGAACCTACAACTAGGATATACAACTAGGTACCAGGGGACTTTGGGGATTAAAAAAAAAAAAGAGGAAGATTGGCAACAGATGTTAGCTCAGGACCAATCTCCCCCCCCAAAAAAACTGGATCTATATTTTTGAGCACTTATGCCAGGCACTGTAATGCTTAAAACCCAGTCTTTCTCCAGAGAGAAAGTAACATACACTTGTTATTCATTTAATCACCTCATCCTGCTTCCCTATGTTAATTATCTTTTATTATATTACTTGGTAATAAAGTCTCCATTTATTTTTGTAACTGTTTAAAGAGCAACCATGTGCTGAGTACCGAATTTACGAATTCCCACACAGAACAGTATTGACCCGTAATTTGTGTCGAATATCTGGAGATCCTTCGTCCAAGAGGAATTATGTAACAAAGCGTAGGCAGTTACTCAAAGATTTCCTGAAGTGAGCCAGAGAATAAGACGATTACGAGTCTCTGCTGTAGGATAGGTGTCTTAACTTGCCAGCCGTCTCTTAACTCGACCCCTTGGCGGGAGGCGGCGACGCAGGTAGGTGGGTACAGGACCCATTCATAAAACCCTGGGCTCCCGGCCTGCTCCTCCCATTGGCCCTGGGGGAGAGGGGCGTGTCCCGCGGGTGGAACGCGCCCGAGGCCCTGGGGAGTGGGAAGATCCACGCTCGGGTGGAGCGAGGGGGCGTTCCTTGGTTTTCCCGGCAGGACTTCCTTTTTCCCTTGCTGCGTTCCTCCTCTCTCCCCCGGGGTGGGGATGGTACGTCCCACCCTCCTCGCATTCCCCCCCCTCCCCCTCTCCGGAGCAGTGGCGCCGCCGCCATCTTGGCACGTCAGGTTGAGGGAAAGAGCCAAAGCCCGGCTGTGAGGGGCCGGGACAGGGAGGCCCGCCCGCGGTAGACAGCGAGCCCTTCCCCGCCCCCGCCCCTCCCCGCTTCCGCGCGGGGCTTCGCGGCGCGCAGAGGCGGGCCCGGTTCCTGTCAGGCCCGGGGAGGAGGGGCGGGCGGGGCAGCCGCTGCCTCCCCGGGACGGGCGGTACCACCCAGGCGGGGAGGCGAGGGCCTGGCGACGGCAGGGCGGTGGCAGCGCCCGGGGGTGGGGTGCGGCGCGGGCCGGCCGGCTCCCTGGGGCGGGGCGGAGGGGGCGGGGCGTGGGGCGGACGGAACCACCGGGGCGGGGTGGGGAGGTAACGGGACGGGCGCGACCATGGCGCGCTGAGGGAGCGGGGGTGGGGATCGGTCCGGGGGAGGCCTGGGGCCGCTGGCTTGTGCGCCGTCTCGGCCGCCCCCCCTTTCGCCGCCGCCGCCGCCGCCCCGGGCATGTCGTCCAACTGCACCAGCACCACGGCGGTGGCGGTGGCGCCGCTCAGCGCCAGCAAGACCAAGACCAAGAAGAAGCATTTCGTGTGCCAGAAAGTGAAGCTATTCCGGGCCAGCGAGCCGATCCTCAGCGTCCTGATGTGGGGGGTGAACCACACGGTAACCAGCTCCCCCGCGCGCGCCCCTCCGAGCGCGGCCCCGCCGCTCGCACGCCCCCGGCATCCCCCGGCCCTCGCCCGGCGGGCCCTGCCAGTGACGCCTGCAACCCCTAGCCAAGCCACTTGCACGCCCACCCCACCCTTGCACGCCGTCCCGGCCGCGCGTGCACTCCCGCGCGCCACGCGAGGCCTGGTGTCGCCGACGGCGGTGCGCTGTCGTCTTCTCCCCTTCCCTCCGGCCCCTCGAGCGTCCTGCGACTGGCGTGCTCGCTTCGGGCAGCCCGTGGAGCGCAGAGGGAAGGCCTGGGCGCAGTGGAATCGCTTTCATCCCTTCTCCCTCTCTTCTCGCCTCACCCTCTTTGCTGGAGGGGTTTTCCCCCTTGTTCCTTCGAACTGGCTACCAGCCCCCTGTCCAGTGGACAGAGCAAGTGGCATCGACCTGCCTGAATATTCCTCTATTTCTGGTCGTTTGGTTGGTGTGACTGCTCAAAGTTTCCCATCCTCCAGCCCTCCTTACCCCTGGCTGTGGAAACCTCCCTGGGTTTCCTTTTTTCTTCTTGAACAAGATGTATCAACTGGAGCAGCACAGGCTTCCTTGAAACACACTTTGCCAGGGGTCTTCTTGGGTTAGGGAGAAGAGAGAATGTAACCATTTGAAAGAAGGTGAGGCCTGATCATAAGGAGGACTATTCATAGTAGAAATAATGTGTCTTCCTGCATTCTCCTGTGGTCGTCAGAGACGTTCCCTTCTCATTTATTGAGCTTTCTGTTGTATGGTCAAGAAAGGCATGATGATGAATATGATTAACATGAGAAAGAGGTCCCCTGGATCCTTGGAGTGCTTTGAGATTCTCCAATGGTCCCTGTCAGGAAGTTGGAACCTAGCACAGTGTTTGAGCTGGACGACTCTGTTTATGTCCTGTTTGTTTAGAGTCTTTCTTCTTCCTCCTCCAACCACTTGCTCCTTGACTTCTGACCCTTTCATTGTGAGTTCCTGCGCCAGGAATGAGCCGAAGAAGTAAAAGGACCTGAAACACCAACTTCACCAACTAAAAGTTTGGAATGAGGAAAATGAAGCTGTTGGCTTGGGTTTCCTGTGGTTTCCAGTTTTTTAGGCTCCCTGACTTTCCTGATCACTTGAAATTGCCTCCAAGACCAAATGATGCCAGAAGGACCTGGGGTCGGCAAGACTTTTTGTTTTGCTTTGGTAGAGGAGCCTTTGGCTGGAGATTGATGAACTTCATAGTCTGAGCCAGGATTTTAGATCTTTATCTCTAAAGCACTTGGGTATGGTGAAGTCTTTGTTGGTTTCTTGGTCTTGGGTGGGTTACTGTTTTTAGTAACCTCACTGAAGTGAGGGTCATGGCCAGGGTAGAGAGTACCACTGGTTTAATGCCCAGACCTCTGGGGGCTGCTTCAGGCCAATAGTCCAGCAGAGTTTCTTCCTCCTGCTGCCTCAGGGTTCATCTGACAACATTGCAAAGGAAACTGGGTCATCAAAATGTGTGCCGTGTGTCCCTGTCTGGAAGTCAATCCTTGGTTTTGTTCTGCAGCCTGCTTCTCCCTAGAAAGCATCCTGTCTGTAAAGAACTGGTACAGGTCCGAGAGTCAGGAATATTACAGTTAGCCAGAAGGGACTTTGGGTCCCTTATTGTATACATAAAGAAATGGAGTCCCCTGCTGGAAGATTAGCTCACCTGTGGCCACAGCAAAAGGGGCAGCTCGTTGTCCAGCACCGTGGGCTGTGGTGGCCAGTGGTGGTGCGTGAGTAGCAGGTCTCATTTTCTTTGACTCCCGTTCCTTGTTCTCTGTCTCAGCCAAGTGCCAGGATAGATGGGAGTTATGGTCTTGTTAGAGAACCTGAATGTATGCTCAGGAGTGTGTATGGTGCTTGGTTTTCTGATAGGCAAGCAATGAGTCTGCCCAAATGTGGGCATCAGATGGAAGCCTCTGAACGGCAGGTAGATAGATATCTTTGATTCCTACTCTCTAGGACTAGGTGGTCACCTTCTATTTTGCTAACGTTAAGAAAATTTGTTTGAGGGCTAGCTGGAGAGGCACTGACTTTCAGCAAGACCCATCCATGCCTCTGGGGATAATGAGCGAGTACCTCAGGGGACCACTGGGCACTGGACCAGGGGGCACTGGGCACCACTGCCCTGGACAGGCTGAGATTCAGAGGCCAGTTCGTCCCAGTTTTATTGCTTCATCTTGACCTGCAAGAAGGTCTAGCAGTTAGGGTTCCTCATCTGGGAAATGGAGGCATCTCCCCAGAGGAAGGGCGTAAAATCTGCAGTTCTCTAGGGGTCAGGACTACATTGTTCTTGGTGGATTGCTAGCCTTCCTTCAGAAGCCCACCGTTGCAACTTTTTGCAATCTAAGCTTTCAGATGCTACCTTTTCTTTGATTCTATAGATTCATACCCATTTAGGCATTTAGGCCACGGTAGTCTGTGGCTGATGGTGTATGAGATATGAAGGATGGATATGTCTTTATAGCAGAAGTCGTTACTCTCTGATGAGGTGGCTGATTTACTTCTAGGTGGACAAAGAGGCCTTTGAGCTCAGTGTTGAACAGGAGCTCCTCTGGTGGACAGATGCAGCTCATGGTCTTTCTGGAGGAACACTGTGTGGGCAGGGAGAAAAATTGGAAGACTTTGACTCTGTCAGGGGAGAACTAATAAAGAGAGAAAACCAGTGTTTTAGCAGATGAAATATAGTTCAGAGGGTCTGGAGTTAGGAAAGAGGTGGCCTCGGAGAGGGGCATGGAGACCAGAGGAGGCAGACCTGGCTTGATACCTGTTGGCCATTTCAGGAACCAGGTACATGCGAAGCCTCCCCCAGGTGATCAGAAGGAATAGGAGCAGTTGACGGTAGCTGTGTTTAACCATTTGGGAAGCTGCCAGACTGTTCTTCAAAGTGACTGCACCATTTTATGTTTGCATCAGCAGTTGGGGGGGATGGGGGCTGGAGGGTGGAGTTCCAGTTTCTCCACATCCTTGCTAACACTTGTTATTGTCTGTCTTTATTTTTTTTTAAGATTGGCACCTGAACTAACATCTGTTGCCAATCTTTTTTTTCTTTTTTTCTTTTTTATTCTTCTTCCCAAAGTCTCCAGTACATAGTTGTATATTCTAGTTGTAGGTCTTTCTGGTTGTGCTAAGTGGGACTCCGCCCCAGCATGGCCTGATGAGCAGTGCTAGGTCCCGGCCTAGGATCTGAACCGCTGAAACCCTGGGCCGCCAAAGTGGAACGTGGAGGGCACGAATTTAACCACTCGGCCATGGGGCGGGCTCCTATCTGTCTTCTTTATTATAGCCATCCTAGTGGGTGTGAAATGTTATCTTATTGTGATTTTGCCTTGTCTTTCCTTGATAACTAATGATGTTGAGCATCTTTTCATGTGCTTATTGGCCATTTGTGTATTTTTATTGGAGAAATGTCTGTTAAGATCCTCTGCCCATTTAAAAAAAAATTTTGCCCATTTTTAAATTGAGTTGTCTTTTTATAGTCATAAGAGTTTTTTATGTATTTTAGATACAAGTCCCTTATCAGCTATAGGATTTGCAAATATTTTATCCATGTAAACATTCTTTGGCTTATCTTTTTCACTTTCTTTTTTTATGAGGACGATTAGCCCTCAGCTAACTGCTGCCAATCCTCCTCTTTTTTGCTGAGGAAGACTGGCCCTGAGCTAACATCCATGCCCATCTTCCACTACTTTATATGTGGGATGCCTACCACAGCATGGCGTACCAAGCAGTGCCATGTCCACACCCGGGATCTGAACCAGTGAACCCCAGGCTGCTGAAGTGGAACATGTGCACTTAACCGCTGCACCACTGGCCTGGCCCCCTTTGTCACTTTCTTGATGGTATCCTTTTATTTTTTCCTGAGGAAGATTCACCCTGAGCTAACATCTGTGCCAGTCTTCCTCTATTTTGTATGTGGGTTGCTGCCACAGCATGGCCACCAACAAGTGGTGTAGGTTCGTACCTGGGAGCCAAACTGAACCCAGGCTGCCGAAGCTGAGCGCTTTGAACTTAATGACTAGGCCACAGGGCTGACCCCTTGATGGTTTCTTTTGAAGCTCAAGTTTTTAATGTTGATAAAGTCCAATTTATCCATTTTCTTTGGTTGCTTGTGCTTTTGGTGTCATATCTAAGACTTTGCCTAACCCGAGGTCATGAAGATTTACTCCTATATTTCCTTCTAAGAAAAACTCTTACAATTTTAGCCTTTACATTTAGGTCTGTAATCCATTTTGAGTTAATTTTTGTATATGGTGAGAGGAACAGATTCATTCTTAAGTCTGCTCAGTTCTCTCCCTCATTCCACCCCTGTTCTGTCCACTCATTTTCTTTACTTAATGCAGACCCAGAACCTCCTTTACCTGCCTTTTCCTCTTGCCCTGCTACTTTAAAAATCTTTAGTAAATATTCCTGCACTAATGAGGCCTTTGGATGAAGTTGTCCTTCGGCAGGCCTTCCCACGTCACAGGGAACAGTGGGACTCACGCAGGGGAAGGAGCAAGGTGTCAAAAGGAGGAATAAACCCAGGTAGATTTGTGGCACCTCTGGCTCTCTGTTCTTGCTGTCTTCCTCTCTGGAGTTTCATGTCTTGCTTGGACCTCCTTGGTCTCGGGAGTGTGTTTCCAAGCACATCATGTTTTCTGATGGGGCAGGTAATAAATGATTGTCAGTGGTGGCCAGCCCATTGCTGAGCCACCCGCGGAACTCCTGGGACACGTCAGGAAGCCTGCATGCCCAGCCTACGCCTCCTGGGTAACAATTCCTGTGAAGGTCACACAGAGAAGTGGAGGCTTCTGAAATCAGAAGTTCCCCAGACTGGAACGAGTGACTGAATTTTCATCTCTGGTAGGATCAGCATAGAGTGAACTCTCTGCTCCTAAGTTGTTGTTCACTCAGCTGGTTTAGCCTCCTCATTATTTATGCTAATGGCTCATGGAGTTAATCATGTGGATAATCCAAAAACCACTTACATGACGTGAGATACAACATACTTAGCATCCTAATGTATTGTATTTCGCATGATATTTGAATGAGTCTCCATTCCACAAGTGCACTTCTGCTGAAGATGAAAAAGGTTGGCCCAGAAGTGTGCTAGATAGTGAAGGAAAGACACAGCTTCCTGACACATTGCTTTAGTCATGACCTTTCTTGCCTCAGAAGTTTTAGTCAACTCCCCTTTGTCTACCAAATAAAGTTTGTTCTTCTCCCCCTGGCATTTGAGACTCTTTATTGAGGTCATAGCCTCAATAGCTAATAGTAATCTTTCCCATCGTCCAGATCACGAGCCTTTGGCATGGGCACACTAGCTTTGCTGTCTCTCTTCTCTTTATCCTAGTGTTAGCCATCTATCCCGGCATCCTTCATTTATTGTGCAACTAGTATGTGACAGTCATTGTGCTGGGGGCATAAAAATGAATAAGATAATCTCTTCCTTCTACGGGCTCACAGCCTAGTGGAGAAATCAAACATGTAAACAAATAATTACCCAAGTGAATGTGACATTTCAAATATAAAGATGCACAGAGGAATTAGTAATTAATTCAGCCTGGCGAAGACAGGAAAGCTGTCTCAGAGGAAGTGTCTTTTAGCCAGATCTTGGATGGTTCTCTTAGCTTTATCCCTTCTTCTATTCTTACTGCCGCAGCCTATCACTTGAACTATTGTAATGGCCCCATAAATGGTCTTGCTGCTTCTTAACCTTGCCCTTTCCAATCCTTACTTGATTTTGATTCCAGAATTACGTTTCTGTATCACTCATCTGATCATGTTAATTCCCAGACTTGAACCTGAGAGGACTTCCCATTGCCTGCATAGTCAAGTCCAAATTTATCATAGAGTGGACACACCTAAGTTCAAATCCAGGCTCTGCCCCTTAGGATAGCTTTGTAGTAGTGATTTTTCTCTCTGAGCTTCATTTTCTTCTCCTATAAAATGAGCATAACACTTTCCTTGCAGATTATTAGGTTAGAGGCAAGGAATGGAAAACACTGCCTCAGTCAAGGTAGCTATCCATAAGAAGGCCAGCCCAGACACACCTGGGAGCACGTTGTCTCTGTGACCTTGAGCAAGGTACCCTGGACCTCTTTTGCAAAATCAGATTAATACTACTTTATGTGACTATTAAGTATTGGAAATAATAGCATAGAACAGAGTATATATGATATATGTAATATATAATATATAATGTAAAGCACCAGCCACTTAAAGGCATTCAATAAATAGAAGCAGCTGCTATTTATTGATATTGATAATATGCTAGGCTGTTCACCTATCTTTCCTGTATTATCTCCCTTCACTCCTTAGTACCTCTGTCCTACCCTGCCAACCTCCAGTCCCCACCCCCCCACAATGGGCAGTATACTTTCACAACTCTGAGGCTTGCTTCTGACTGTTCCCACGGCCTGGGATTCCCTTCCTTTCAACTACTATCCTCGGCCTTTCTCACATGGGTTTCTCTATAGCCTCTTCTAGCCACCAACTCTTTCACTCCCACTCGCAGGCAGAATCAACCATTTCTTAATCTGTGTTTCCATCTCCCTTTATTCATAGCTCTGTAGCACTCATCACATTGTGTTAGTTACTTGTTGTCTGTCTTCCCAGCTAAACAGAGACCATGTCTTTTTGTTTTTGTATCCCCAGCTTCTGGCACGGTACTGGCATATAGTAAGGCCCTCGATACATTGAGTAGAAGTAAACTGAAAAGAAACTTGGCAGTCTGAGCCAGATCAGGAAAAATCTTAAACGCCAGCTAAGGAGTTAAAACTTTCCCCTGAGGTTGGTGAGGAGCCTGGAAGACTTTTAAGTAGGGGCGTAACATGATCTTGTTGTGGATTCTTCCAGTGTTGAGTGCTCTTGGCAATACCAGGAGGGGCATTAGGTGCCCTGTTTCTAGCCTGATGTGTAAGGGCCAGGAGTCTGACTCTCTGAGCACACTAACCTTGCCCTCCTCTGAACGTCTGCTATTCTGGGCGTCTCTGTCCCTGTGTTCTCGCTCACTTGTGTACTGCTTGACTTCGAGTTTCACTGTCTCGTGAGTTTGTCTCATCTCCCTGGTAATGAGCTAAGCCTCCTACTTGTTTCGTGTGCACAGTGTGTGCAGCATTTCCCCTGCTGCCTGCCCCCGCCTCCCTAACATGAAATGAAGCATGTTGTAGGCATTTCAGTAAGTGCTTGTCCAATTGAAATTGAATAGAACTCTCTGGGGATATACAATTTAGCACAACTAAGAAAATAGTACCGCTAATCCCCAGAGTGAATCATCTACATGTGGCCCAGTGGAAATGAGGGGTGAGTCCACATAATTCAGATATATGGATTGTTCACCAATGTATTATCTCAGTTACAAATTTCCTGCTATTGGGTTGTATAGTCAAGAATAGAGATGAAGGGAGAACTAAAAACTGACTGTCTTAAAGCCATTCAAACTACACTGCAGTAAGAATTACACAGAGAATTATTGAGTAGAGCAGTCCTGAGTAGCTCCTGTTAGATTAATTCACCCTGGCTAAGGGGCAGTTGACCCCTCTCAAGCAAGGGTTTAGTCTTTTCTGGTTCTCTCAGTATCAAGCCCTGGCCTTGGCACCGAGTCTGGATTTTAGACTAACCCAGAATCAATTAGTACAGATACTAGAATGTTTTAGTAAATAACCATACTCTTTGAGCCAGTGGTATGTTCCTTCTAACATGCAGGTATGAGCTAGAAAAGGTAGAGTTACATAAGAGCCGTGAACTTCCTAACTTTAACTCTCGAGCCAAACTGAATATGCCAGGAAAAGGGAAGTGGGACAGCTACTATGAATTGTTTCTTTTGGCAGAAAAATGAGGAGGTGGAATGGTTTCCTCCGTAGGCACACACTTAAGAATCAGCTTTTCTTGTGAGCATCCTTTGGAATGCAAATTGGCGTGGCCTTTTATTTTGTGTCCAGTTAGCCAATGGTGGGTATCAGAGACCTGGATGCTGAGAATTTTAAGTGCACAGTTTGATGAGTTTCAACAAATGTATGTACCCATGTAATCATCAACCCAAAACATATAGAACGTTTCTGTCACCCTAGAATCACCTCTCATGTCCCTTTATAGTCAACTCCCCCCAGCCCAACCCAGGCCACCTCTTACTGGATTTTTCTCACTACAGATTCCTGTTCTAGAATTTCATATAAATGGAATCATACATTGTATACTCTTGTGTCTATGCCAGTCAGTTTTTGCCAGCAGTTTATTGAGCCTCTGCTCCACTGCCAACTTATGGTACTACCCTACTGCCCCTCCCCATGCACGTGCACTCATAGGTACGCCTCCTTAATTTCCCCATGAGTAAATTGGGTTTTTCACCAGCTCTAGGAAGGTATGGTTCCCCAGCCCGGTTACTGCATTAACTTCAACTTCCTCTATCTTCTGACATTTCTTAAAAGGTTTGGAACATAAAAGGGGCAGCAAATTAAATGCTATTTCCCCCCATTTATGCTCCTGGAAGAGTCCTAATGACTCTGGGTTATTCCCTCGCTGCCACATGGGGCCTCATTGAGATAATAGGATTTGCAAGGAAAGTATCTGGGAGACACAAGGCTGTGCTTCCTGCCCGCCCCCCCCCCCCCCATCCATTAAGTCAGGACTAAGGTTTCCTCTGTAAATCCTGAATGCATTAGTGGCAACTGAGTTGAGGGTCAAATACTCTGCTGTGATGGGAGAGGACATCTGTGGCTAATTAGACCGCTAATTGGCTCAGCTGGGGATGGAAAAGGGCAGTTTCTGCCCCCTCAGCTCTGCACCAGTGGGAAGCTAGCTCCCTGTCCAGCCTCCATCTCCCTGAAGGGGGATGAAAGACAACGAAAAGGTTTGTTTGCAGTGGGGCGAGGCAGCCTGCCCCATCTCCCGCAGTTCAGCATAAGGCAGGACATGGCTTTAGGAACGGACCCTGTGTTAATCAGGAGAGTAAGAGTGAGCCAGTGGCCAGATGTGTACCTCTTCTGCTCACTTTAAATTTAATCCTTTACTTTGGAGATGCATTATACACCCACACTAAACCCCTCCAGGTTTTTTCCTACCCCAAGCTGATTTCTTGAGTGACCTGCAATTTATATGATGATTCAAAGGCTTCAATTGATACTCATGTAGGTTGGGTGACATTTATTCATTGATCCATTTATTATTGCATTTGACAAATGCTTATATAGTGCCTGCCATATGCAAATCATGGTGCCAAGCACTGTGGGCCTCCAAAGATCAGTTAGATGATCTTTGCTTCCAAAAAATCAGTAATATGATCTTGCCTAGCTTATAGTCTAGCAGGCAAGCTTGTGAGGTTTATAAGTATTAACTACAATATGAAGGAGGCTGTGAGATGCCTAAAAGATATTGGATACAAACAATGCTTCAGGAATTCCAAGATGGGAAAGAACGTTTATGGTCTAGAGAATCATGGAAAGCTTCACAGATGAGGTGCCTTTTGAGCTGAACCTTATCAAGTGGGGAGGATTTCTGTGGGTAGAGATGAGGTTGGGAAGTTATTTGAAGAGAAGAGCAGAAAAAACAACGGGGAGGGAATCCATGGACATGTTTTTGGTGAGATGGTGGCATCCACATTGTAGCATATTGTCTCTCTGAGGCAGGTGGCCTCCTGGCTGAGAACCTCACTTTGCCCTTGCTTTGCAGATTAATGAGCTGAGCAATGTCCCTGTCCCTGTCATGCTAATGCCGGATGACTTCAAAGCGTACAGCAAGATCAAGGTGGACAATCATCTCTTCAATAAGTAAGTTGCCAACTGAGTGGGCTCAGGTTTTGTGGGCAGTCCTTTCCCTCAAGGCGGAGAGCTTCTGAAACCTTGCACATGGCTAGCCAAGCCAGCACCTGGCAGGGTGTGACAGTGACACCTGGGTCACAGAGCTGAAAAACTGGCTGGGAAAATGCATTCATTATGTGCCTCCACCTTGCGTTGTCTTGTCCTCTCACTCCTTTATCAGCCTACCTCCAGTGTCCCTTGGGGCATGTGTCTGGCCCACGGTGATTCATCCACGGCCAGTTTAGGTAAAAGTGAGCTACTCAGGAGCTGAGATATCCAGTGTGAGGCTGACAGCAAGGGCCCTATCTTGATCTTAGTCTGAGGCAAGAAGCTGCCAGGCATGTTCCTGGCCTGGGATGCAGTGAAACTTTTCTCTCCAATTGATCCATGAACAGCAGGCTGAGCATGGTGCCCAGGGCTGCTATCTGAAGTACGTCTTCCCATTTTGTTCGTTATGTCTTCTTGAATTAACACCGGTATCTGAAGGTTGTCTCAGACTTTGTTGGAGCAGCCATCTCACCTGGCACAGACTGGAGTGGCTCTAAGCCCTCGGAGGCCTTGCTTTTTCATCCTACTGTGGGTCACCCTAGGAACTATTTGCTGCCCCGTTTTCCTCCTTTCTGCATTTGAATCCTGGTTCCACTCTCCATTGTCCCACAGTCCCCACCATCCTACCAGCTGGGCTCTGTCACCCCACCATTCCCAGACTGTTAGCCCGGAGGAGAAGCTTGATTTGAAAACATCCCTTAGTGGCCTCTCTCTGCCATAGTAAGTAATAACAGCATCTTATTCTAGAAGCCATCTGCCTTCATAGCTGCTGCTTGCTAAGTGACTACCTTTATAGGAGAAAAACTCTCCTTTGTTTCTCCTCTACTCTCACACTACTACCACACTTCATTTCTGACGCCAGACGTGTGGGTTTTCTACACGTCAAGCAATTCTGTAGGACACCAGCTGGGTGTCCTACAATTCAATTCAGTTCTGACCTTGTCTGCCTGGAGTTAGCATCAGGTCCCACAGTTAAGGGTTCAGTCCCACAAGACTGCCCCCCCCCCGCCTTCAGATGCCAATCACAAATCCAGATTGTCACCTGTGCTTCTGACCAACCTGCTATAGGTCAGAGGTTCCCACAACCCTCCCCCATGGGTTGGATTAATTTGCTCAAGTAGCTCACAGAACTCAGGAAAACAGTTTACTTAGTAGATTACCGGTTTACGTGCATAGGGCAAGATATGTGGGAAGGGGTGGGGAGCTTCCATGCCCTCTCTGGGTATACCACCCTCCCCCAGTCTCCATGTGTTAACCAATGTGGAAGCTCCTGAACCATGTCCTTTTGGATTTTTATGGAAGCTTCATTATGAAGGCATGACTGATTTAATCATTGACCATTGATGATTGATTCAGCCTTCGGCCTCTCTCCCCTCCCTGGAGGTCAGTGGTGTGGAACTGAAAGTTCCAACCCTCTAATCCTGGTAGGTTCCCCTGGCAACCAGCATCCATCCTTAGAGGCTTTCCAAAATTCACCTCATTAACATAAACTCAGGTGTGGTTGAAAGGGGCTTGTTATGAATAACAAAAGACACCTTTATTGCTCTTGTCACTTAGGAAATTCCAAGGGTTTTAGGAGCTCTGTGCAAGAAAAAGGGACAAAGACCAAATATATGTTTCTTATTATATCACAATATCACACCAGCTAAGGAAGGAGAGGCAGCCCTCGGCTCTGAGGCAGGCAAGGAGGTGGTTCTGTCTCAGAGGTCAGGGCTCTGGAAGTGGGCATTGCACCATTGCCCGTTTCAGGGTCCATGGCCTCTCGTGAAGTTCCACCACCTTGACATCTTGGCCTGAAGCAGAGCATCCAATCTTTTATTTTCTTTTATATTTCTTTATTCCTTTTGTCCTTGCAATGACTGTTTATGTGCTGGTTATTAGACTGCAGTGTTATTTATTAGAAGACAGGGGTACGTAAGGCAGACCAGGCCCCTGTCTGCATGAGAAGCCACTGCTTTTTATTTCCTTGAAGTCTGTCATCCTGGAGTAACCAGAGGGACGTAGTTCTGAAAGGAAATTCGCAAGCAGAGTGACTACTGTAAAGATGGAGGATTTGGAGGAGGCATCCCTTCAAGGTGGTTCTCTCCCCTCCTTGGGGAGAGTCTGCGGATTGACCGAGGAGTGGAAAGAGTTGAGATTGGTACCAGTAGCCAGCAAACAAGGCTTTACTGAAAGATGGGATCCCAGTCAGCTGACTGAGAACCTCTTCGATCTACTGCACCCCTCTCCTCTGTCACACAGAAGCCTAGGGCAGGGTTTCCTGGCTGTAACCGTGTTCAGGATGTTTTGATAGGCACATCCTCAGAGGACAGGGCCCTTTGAGAAAGGCTTTCCCTTTAGCCGTTAGACTGACATTCACGTCACAGCAGCTGCGAACGTGCAGGCACCCACCTGTAGCAAGTACAGAGCTTATGAAGTGGGGCCTACACTCAGTCTCACTTCTCGGCATGTAAGGTTTTTTTCTTTAATGTAAATTTTATTGAAAGATAACATACACTCAAAAAAAGAACACAAATAGTAAGTATACAGCTAGATTAATTTTTTTCAAAGTGAACACAAGGGATGTAAAGTTTTTAAACCTTTATGTGCTCAGAATCACCTGGAGTGGTTGTTAAAAATGCAGATTTCCAGACTCACCTGCAGAACTTCTGAGGCCTTAGAAGCCTACATTTTAAGCACTGCAGATCGTTCAGATCCAGGTAACCTGTGGACCACACTTGGAGAAGTCCTGATGTGAGAATTAGGTGAGCAAGGAGAAGTTCACCGACATGTCTCTGCTCTTCCCTAGGGAGAACCTCCCCAGCCGCTTTAAGTTTAAGGAGTACTGCCCCATGGTGTTCCGAAATCTCCGGGAGAGGTTTGGGATTGATGATCAGGATTACCAGGTACGAGATGCCTGCAAAACTGGGAGGGTCAGAAAATGGAGTGGGGTCAGGAAGCCACAGGACAAGGAGAGAAAAAAAGTGTCTACCGTTCTTGTGCTGCGTCTTCCTGTCACGTTGTGCTCCAGCCCAGGCAGTCTTTGCCAGTGTTGGTGGGCTCTGCAGGGCTGAGGGCCTTAGAAGTGCTGATGATGCCTCGCAGGCTCAGGCTCCTCTCCCCGGGAGGGAGAGCAGTGGGAGGGAGAGGGGTCTGTGAAAGCTGCTTCATTTTAGTCTGACATTCCCAGTCTAGGCTGAAGAACCCTTCTCCTTCGTAGTTTGCCTTAAAAGAGAGAGAATTGTTGCCAGCGGGAGATGAGGCCTCTTAAAGCAGATAAGACAGATTAGAAAAGGAAGACTTCAAGGGTAGTGTAACCTCTTGCCAGGTATGAGTGCCACCTCCTAAACTTGTCCCCTGTCTGATGTTGGGGGGGGGGATAGGCAAGGCAGGGCAACTGCCCTCTCCGGGGGGTGATAGTGCCGCAGAGGCTTTGGCATGGTTTCTGTTACTTCTCCCCTAGCGCCTTCCTTGGTAGACAGCCTGGTGGTGAAGGCGGGAGAAGTTTCCACTTCACCTGTGTAGCAGTAAGAACTATAGCTGAGCGTCAATTGTCTGTGGGGAGAAAGGAGTGTACAGCCTAGTGAAATCTAAAATGGACGCCCAAATCTTTTAAAATACTGTAATTCCTCCCTCCTCACTCCCACTAAGCCTTTCAGAGAATAGTTCTCGAGAAGCGGGATGGGCCTCGGGTGAGCCTCCCCCGCCTCCCTCCTCCACTCCGGAGGGCCTGCCGCAAAGATGCGTGTCCTGAGGAGGAGATGCAGGGACTTGAACGAACAGGAATGTCTCTATCTAGGAGGGACTGGGAGGTCCCTCCAGCCCCTCTGTTGGGACCCAATCTTGAGGTAAATCATGGCCTGATTGGACCCTGAGGTTTTCTGAAAGCATCTTGCCATTATTGCATCCCCAGGTTGATCAGACATCTTCCCTCCACTGTGGCTCCTTCCCTTCTGCTTGGCCATCTAACCACATCCTCTCAGTGTCTGCATTTCTTCTCTGATAACCTTGTGGGCAAATGATTGTGCTCAGGACTGAAGTAGGGGCAGAGAGGACCGTGTTCAGGGAGGGGACTCTATACTCTTGGGCTACCAATGATTTAGAGAGTCAGGAAATGCTGCCTGGAAAGGAGGTGGCAGTAGAAATGTACTTCCCAGACGGGCTTGAGGCCTGTCAGTCTTCCTGGTAGGAGGACCGGGCCGGGAGAATGAGGCCCGCAGGGATGTAGTCTACTCAACATTTCTGGACTGGGGACACCCTGTTTTGCGGGGTGCTCCTGTGATTTAGAAAGCCCCTCATGACTTCAAACTTGAGTTTCTCCCCTCAAGGTGATGCTCCCTCCTCCCCCAGGGTCTTGTGAGGAGGCAGTAGGTGAAGGGAAAGAGTAGAATCCTAGGTAAGAGAGGAGGAAAGGGCTTGGAGAGGAAGCATTTCGGTGAGCAGATCCCCACGTGTGTTTTCTTGGGAACAGGACATCTGGGATCTCCCTCTCTGCCTTGCCTCCCAAAGATCTTCTTGCATCTGCTTGGGGAACACATCCCTTTGGTTAACACACACCTTCCCCTACTCCCCCTCTTGAGGCTTCTGCTGTCCTCTGATCCTAATGGTAATGGGGCCTCAAGAAGGAGCAGGGACAGAACCAGAAAAGCTCCCCAGAACTGCCTCATAGCCCTGTACCGACAAGCAGGAGTTTGAGGGGAGGGGAGAAGTGTTGGACGGAAAGGTGAGGACCAACTTGCTGCTTTGGGAAGGGTTTTACAGCATCAGGGTACATACAGGGAAAAGAGATGACTGTATCCATTGCTTCTTTATGCTAGACTTCTTAAACTCCTCCTAAGTTTTGTCTTTGTCACTCCAAGAGACTGGGAAAATCATCTTGGTCAGCCTCTTGTGTTCCAGGTGAGGAAACTTAGGAGGAGAAAAGTTAAATGGCTCACCCAAAGTCATATCACGTGTGAGTGTCGGGGTTCAAATCCAGTCACCTAACGTCTGGCACCGAGTTTTAGTTTGTAGCATAGCTCTCTGGGATCAGAATGAAAGGAAATGGCTCACAGTCCTCCTCCCATCCTAGTCAAGGATTAGGAGCAGGTGGTAAGGAACAACTCTTGTCACTCTTAGAAGACTTTTGGGAGAGATGTGAACTTCCCATGAGAAGGGGTGAATAAGGTCCCATCTGTCTCAGTGTTGTTGGCTTTAGAGTAATCTGGCCTGTGAGAGGAGACTCAGCAGAAGTCAGAGTCCTCGTTCTCCTTCCAAGACCAGCCCGCTTTTTTCTTGGTCCATCAGAATTCAGTGACGCGTAGTGCCCCTATCAACAGTGACAGCCAGGGCCGATGTGGCACACGTTTCCTCACCACCTATGACCGGCGCTTTGTCATCAAGACTGTGTCAAGTGAGGATGTGGCTGAGATGCACAACATCTTAAAGAAATACCACCAGGTATCGTGAGTCCTGAGCTTGGACAGTGGAGGACGGGTTAGAAGAGGGAGAAGAGCTGGAGCTTCGTGGGGAGGGATTGGTCCTCTCTGGTCCTGGCAGATGCCTCCTGATAACCGAGCAGTTGGCCCTCTCCCAGCACCATGTTTCTGTGAGGTGTTTCTGTGCCTACTTGAAAAAAAAAGAGAAATGAAGGCATGTTACTGACACAGTCCCAGTTGAACAGCTACTTCTTGTCAGAGTTGCGAAGTGTTCACGCTCTGGCACCTGCCTTATTTCTTCTAAAAGAGGTCCTGTGGGCTCGGCAGGGTTGCTTCTTTTCCCGGCCTGACTCCGCACTCCTCTGGGCCCTGTCCATGAGAAAAGCAGGGGTGTGGTGGCACCATCTGAGGGCCTGTCCTAAGCCTAGTTGGCTCCTCAGGGAAAGCTGGCTGCTCTCTGGGACACCTGGGAAGTGGTGACAGGGATTTCTGGTCTTTGGGAGCTACAGCAGAAAACCCCAGGGCATAGCATGGGTGAGAGCTTCTGGTGTGGAGCCATTCTGTTTTCCCAGACAGCTGGGTCACAAACCTGCCTCTTCATCCCCTCTCTGCCCTTTGGCTTTCCCATTTTAGGCTGGCAGAGGAGATACAAGGCCTAGATCAGTGCTTTCCTGTGGTGGAACCCCAATAAAATGAAACCAAAGGGGCTGTGCACTGCTTGCTCAGCCTCACACTCTGCCATGCCAGTTGAGGATGGGGGTGGCTTTGCCTGTTGGAAGTCTGGGGAATGCCCATGACTTCAAGAACCCAATATGAAAACTACTAATCTAGAGGCTCGAATCCCAGGAGCGTTTCAGCCTGGGGAGAGCCCTGTCCATCCTGGCACCCTCATAGTTCCTTCACTTTGCCTCCTGTCCTCTCTTCCTTTCTAGTTCATAGTGGAGTGTCATGGCAACACCCTTTTGCCTCAGTTCTTGGGCATGTACCGCCTAACTGTGGATGGCGTAGAAACCTACATGGTGGTCACCAGGAACGTGTTCAGCCACCGGCTCACTGTCCACCGCAAGTATGACCTCAAGGTAAAGGGCTCTGTGTTTCCAGCTCTGTCTCTGGCTGCCCTCTCCCCGAGGCTCGGAGGGGCCACCACTTCAACCTCCACATGTGCCCTGGGAAAGCCAGAGCATATGTTTTGACATGCACAGGTGACTCTGGAGTTGATATGCCTAATTCTTGTGGGCCAAAGGCTGTTTGAAGTCCAGGTGACAGTAACAAGAGATTATTTAAGCCCCAAATCTACCATATTTATGTAACAAGTGATGCTCTTCAACTCCTGTCAGTGGGATGTACACACTGAGGGCAGCAGTATGGGCACAGGCTGTGCTGACACACGCACTCTGGCATCTGTCCAGGCCCCATGGACTGACAGCACAAGTGTATTTCTAGACACCAAAAAGAACACACTTGTGACTGTGAACCACAGCGCTCCGTTGTTCTGGAACCTGGCTTCCTGACTTCCGTCACTTCACTGCCCCTCACTGTCTGCTGCAGCTACATGGTCTCCTTTCCATTCCTGCAGAGCCTGTGCTCTCCTCCCCCAGGATCTCCCACGGGCTGCCGGGACTCTTCCCTCCCTGCCTGTTTCTCTGCCTCCACCTAATTCCTTCCTACCTTCCCTTCTGAGCTCAGCTCACATCACTTCTTCCAGGAGGCGGGCCTTGCCCCTCACCTCACCAGCCCAGCCCTGCCCCTGTGCTACATGCCTCAGTGTCCTCCCTCCTCCCCTGCCCACTTAGCATCACTGTCATTAATGGGTTAATTCCTCATGTAACTACTGCTCCCTTGTTAGAAGGAAGGTTCCCTGAGGGCAGGGACTGAATCTCCTACAGATTCAGGTTTCCTGAGCGGCTGTCTCATGCATAGCGAGAGCTCTGTGAACGGTCTGTGACAGAGGAAGCGAACGAGCTGCTGCCTCCTGCCCCTCTCGGATTCTAACCAGGCTGCTTCGCTTCACCTGCCTCCTTTCCCCAAAGACAGCTGCATGTTTTCTCGCTCAGTGGAGTTTGCCTCAGCTGGACTTCTCCTGATGGCTTTTATCCTTTCAGGGTTCCACTGTTGCCAGGGAAGCGAGTGACAAGGAGAAGGTATGCTGGGACCTGTGCTGATCAAGTGTGGAATGGGTCACTTGGAATCAGAGACACCTTCTGCCGGCCATCCTGTCCCTTCCTCCACCACAGCCTCTAGCCCAGTTCCCAATCATGCAGTCTGTGCACGTGAAACACTCTGTGTCACTAAGCACCTGCCTGTCCTCATCCTCTGCCTAGGCCTTGGTCTCTAGCCTTTTAGCTCTGCCCTTGCTGGGTTCTTCATGGTCCTGGAGGGCCGGCAGTTTCCATCTCACAGTCCAGCCTGAATCAGTGAGTGGCTGCCTGAGTCCTGAGGCAGTCCAGGCTCAGCAGGAAGGCACACTTCGGTCAGTCCCGTATGCCACGTATTTGCCATCCCTGCCTGCCCGCAGCCCGGGGCGGTGGCCTCCTGTGCTGAGCTGTTGATTCAGCAGGTTGGCCGTCTGTGTGCTAAAGACCCTTCCCCTGTCTGTGCCATTGCCCCAGCAGAGGACTCCTTATGAATGAATCGGGCCACCCAGCCTAACACTGCTATTGCTCTCCCAGGCCAAGGACTTGCCGACATTCAAAGACAATGACTTCCTCAATGAAGGGCAGAAGCTGCATGTGGGAGAGGAGAGTAAAAAGAACTTCCTGGAAAAACTGAAACGGGACGTAGAGGTACTTACTAACCCTCATGGTCACCTTGGTTGAACAGGGCCCTCTCTTGTCCCCAGAGCAGAAGCCTCTTTAACCTTAAGAAAAATGGAATTCACTACTTTTCAGGAATATGAACAAAGGAAGGGTGATGATTTGAGCAGTGTGGGTAGTTATTTGCAACCTAAAGCTAGTGCAGATGAACGTTGCATTTGGGGGACACAGTTTGTGCCAGTAGAACCTTCCTGCCTCAGCTTGAGACACTTTCCCTCATCTCTTCACTCATCTATTGCAGCACCTTTTTCAAACTTCTTTTCTGGTGCTCTCCCCATAGTGGAGGGGGCATCCGGCCATCAGAGCGACAGGAAACCAGCTGTTAAGATCCACCAACCCTGTGGCTCTCTGACTCTGATTCTCCCCTTGCCAGCGCCCTTCTGGTTGGAATGGGACTTCCGGCCAGAAGTTCCTGTGGAGAAGTTCCTCTGGGGAGAACAGGTGCTCAGTAGCGACTGTGCTCTCTGGATCACCTGATAACTTGGTGTCTCCTATTTTAATAAATTGGGAGCCTGCTCATTAAAAACAAACTCTACAAACATTTCAAAAAATTTTATTTTTTTTATTGTGCTAAAATACACATAACATAAAATTTACTGTCTTAACCATTTTTAAGTGTACAGTTCAGTGGCATTAAGTACACTCACATTGTCGTGCAGCCGTCACCACTATCCATCTCCAGAACTTTTCCATCTTCCCAAGCTGAAACTCTGTACCCATTAAACACTAGTTCCCCATTCCACCTTCCCCCCAGCCCCTGGCAACCACCATTCTACTTTCCGTCTCTATGAAATTGACTATTCTAGGAACCTCATAAGTGGAATCATATAAGATTTGTCCTTTGTGTCTGGCTTATTTCACTTACCATAATGTCTTCAAGGTTCATCCATGTTGTAGCATGTGTCAGAATTTTCTTCCTTTTTAAGGCTGAATAGTATTCCATTGTGTGTGTGTGTGTGTGTGTATATATATATATATATATACTACGTTTTGTTTACCTGTTCATCCATCACTGAACACTTGGTCTCTCAGTTAAGATTCTCCATAGAAACAGAATCAATAGGCTGTAGCTCTAGCCAGCTAGATGATTATTATAAGGAATTGGCTCACATGACTAATGAGGCTGACAAGTCCCAAGATCTGCAGTTGGCAAGCTACAGACACAGGAGAGCTAATCTAATGGTATAGTTTCACTCCAGAGGCTGGCAGGCTCAAGACCCAGGAAGAGCTGATGTTTCTGTCTGCATCTGAAGGCAGGAGAAAAACTGATGTCCCAGCTCAGAGGCAGTCAGGCAGGAGGAGTTCCCTTTTACTGGTAGGAGGATCAGCCTTTTTGTTCTATTGAGGCCTTCAACTGATTGGATGAGGCCCACCCACATTCGGGAGAGCAATCTGCTTTACTCAGTTTGCCAATTCAGATGTTAATTCCATCCATAAACTGCTTCACAGACACACCCAGAATAGTATTTGACCAAATGTCTCGGCACTTCATGGCCCAGTCAAGTTGACACATAAAATTAACCATCACACTTGGATGCTTCATTGTGAGTAACGCTGCTGTGAACATGGGTTTTACAAACTTCTTTTTGCTAAGAAGCTTTTTTGTAATCACCCCCTACTGTATTTGTGCCTTGATGCTGATACTCACTTTGTCCAGAGTCTTTCTCCTCCCTTTCCTTCTTTCCTCCCTACTCTGCTTCTAAGAAGAATTTAAGGCAGTTTACATAGTTTATTTTTCACTTGTATGTTGCTTTGTAAATGTTCTCAGGGGGTAGGAGGGGGTGTGGTTCATGGATTCCCTCTCTTCTGGGGCCCTGACCCCTTCTCCCTAGGCCTTGAGAAGGTCTTGTCTAGAGGGGTGTGGAATGGTGCCCCGCCTTTCCTTACCGAGGAGATTCTGCTGATCTATCATCAGGGCTTCTTGTGCTTTTCGTTGTGTTCTCGGTCTGTGCGTGGAGCTGCTCGGGTCCTATTATGATTCCCTTCCTAGTTCTCTAGTCACAGTGGTCAGTGGGACAGTTTCCTGGTGCTGCAGGCTCAGTTTGTGACCGTGGCAGAATGCCTGGCACGTGGCTGATGGTGGCTGCTGGCTTGTTCACATAGGATTTAGACCAATGACTGGCCTCATTACTAGCCAAGCTGGCATGCCAGCTGGCCATTTCCATCCTGTACCATTCCCACCCTCTGTTCTTCTCCAAGTGCTGGAGTCCTAGATCAGGAGACCTGAGAGATCCTCCTGCTCACAATACCCATTATATAGATGAGAAAACTGAGACTCGGCAAGGGGAAGCCACACGATGTGAGCTTCCTCCCTCAGTACCACATGGCCTCTTTTGACCTGAAGGGAAGGTGTTGAGAATGTTGGTTGGCTCTGACTCTCATTCTTATGTCGTGTTCCCTTTTCTTTTTCTCCCCGTTTTTACTCTTGACTGGTAAAGAAGCTGAATTGCATAGTTCTTCAAACTTTGCCTACGACTCCCAGTTAGAAGTGCATTTTACCTTGCAACCCAACGTACGTACCACACAACACACAGACTGAAGTACTATGCATGCTTTCTTCCTGTTAGGCACCCTGATATTTTCTATCCTATTTTGTGGTATTTAGTAATAATAAAAAAAAATCCTAGACCCAGCCAACTGAATTGGATTTAGGACTCATAATGGACTGAGATTCATGGTTTGAAAGACACTGCAGTGTTGCACCCATCTCCCCAGGCTCTTGCGCAGTGCAACCTTCCATTCTTTCTTTCCTCAGCTCGCCATGGCTTCTCGTGATCCCAGACCGTACGGGCCGTCCCTCTTCCTGCCACGCTTCTCTGCCTTCAGGCCCGCAGCCTCTCCCTGCCTGACTCCTCTTCACCTGTCAGGCTCAGCTCAGCTCAGCTCCTCCTTTCCTCAGGGAGGCCCTCCCCAGTGCTCTGGACTCCCACAGCTCCTTGCCCTCGTGGAATAACTGTCTTCCCCATTAAACATTGAGCTCATCCAGGGCAGAGACTGATGTCTTATTCGCTGTTGTATTTCAGAATTGGAGAATTGAGTTGAATACTTCTTCTCCCCTTTCCAGATGCCACTGGGATGTTCCATGTAACCTCTTCCTTCCATCTCTCCTCCTCCCACCTCCCCTAGTTCCTGGCCCAGCTGAAGATCATGGACTACAGCCTTCTAGTGGGCATCCATGATGTGGACCGGGCAGAGCAGGAGGAGATGGAGGTGGAGGAGCGGGCAGAGGATGAGGAGTGTGAGAACGATGGGATGGGCGGCAACCTGCTCTGCTCCTATGGCACGCCTCCAGACAGTCCTGGCAACCTCCTCAGCTTCCCTCGGTTCTTTGGTCCTGGGGAATTCGATCCCTCTGTTGATGTCTATGCCATGAAAAGCCATGAAAGTAAGTAGGAGCCTGCGCTTGCCCTGCCCACCCCTGGCCCTCATCCTCCCTTTCGGGTCCATTGTTGAGACGCCCCTGTGCGTATCTGGACTCTACCTTATTAATTGTGAACTTTGGCCTCTTTCTGT
This sequence comes from Equus asinus, assembly GCF_041296235.1. NCBI lineage: Eukaryota > Metazoa > Chordata > Mammalia > Perissodactyla > Equidae > Equus > Equus asinus. Next base: position 38,889,156 of record NC_091802.1, on the reverse strand, counting down.
CTCCAGGCTTCTATACTGGGTCACCACCAGTAACTTTGTCTTCTGGGGCCCTGGGGTCCTTCTCTGTCAGGGCTTCCTTCACCCCTCTGCTTGTCCTGGATATCTGAGGCATGGTTCTGCTCTGGTTCATGGGATGGACAAAAGCTCATAAATACTGTCATGTCAACCCCACAGGGTAGCCGTGAAAGTCAAATAAGAGAAGAGCTATGAAAGCTTCTGCGAATGACTCCAGTAGTCATTCCTTTTGTCAGATCCAAAATGATAGGGAGGCCTCTGGATCTCCTATCTGAAGGCTGTGGACACAGCTACTTTCTGCTCTTCTCCCTGCTGCCTCTTCCTCCTTTCCTGCTTCCCCTCCCCCTTCAGGTGCCCCCAAGAAGGAGGTATATTTCATGGCCATCATCGATATCCTCACACCGTATGATGCTAAGAAGAAAGCTGCACATGCTGCCAAGACGGTGAAACATGGGGTGAGTGCTCCCTGTCTCCATCCAGGCCCAGTGGGGGGTCTTCCAACACCTGGGGAGGGTGGGCTTCGTGCTCTGAGGAGACACTCTCCTGCCCCCACCCCCAGGACAGAGAACCAGAAGAGCAGCCTGCCTGGTTGCCTGTTTTCTCTCCCTCCCATCTACACCCACCCCCTCCCTGTAGCCGGGTAGTATGCCCAACTTGTTTTTCCCCTGGTTCTCTGGCTCTCAGGGCCCTGAGCCCGTCCTGCTGGTAACAGCTTTGTTTACCTGCCTGTGCTTCTCCCCAGAGGCCTGTTTCCCCATGGACTTCAAGCTACTGTTCTCCACACAGGGGCCCCTCAGAGATCTGGAGCCTCTCGGCCACCTCCCATCTGCCTTGCTCCTGCCGCAGTGGGTGCAGTCCTTGGTTATGACTCAGAGGACTGGGGCCAGGGCAATTCTGAGACATGGCAACACTTCTTGTGGCCTGCCCAGTCTGGTGTTCAGCTCTAATGTGGAGCCGGAGGCTTCTGAATACCCGGGCCCCTCCCAGGCACAGCCCCCTGATTAGGGCCAAGGAGCTAGACCTGAGTCAGCCTCTGTGTATTACAGGCGGGGGCCGAGATCTCGACTGTGAACCCTGAGCAGTACTCCAAACGCTTCAACGAGTTCATGTCCAACATCCTGACGTAGTTACCTTCCACCTTCAGCCAGAGCCAGAGCGCTGGATGTGGGGTTGGGCTTGAAAGAGGGAGAGGGTGCATTTGGGCTAAGATGGGAGGGTGGGGAGCAGATTGGGGGGTAGGGGAGGGCTTTAGCAATGAGACTGCAGCCTGTGACACTGAGAGACTAGCTGGGGAGGAGGGGATGTGCTGTGTGCTCACAGGATGTAGCCTCACCTGCTTACCCTTGATTTCCCTCCACTTGACCCAGGTTAAAAAGGGGTTTCCTTTTTGTTACCTTGTAACCTTTTAGGATACCTTGGGGCTAGAGATGACTTTGTGGGTTTATTTAGGTTTTGTTTCTGAAACTTTGTTGCCCCAGGTTTGCTATTGATAATGATGTATGTCATCACCCTATCCACCCTCCCCATCCCTGCCCTGCTCAGTTCCCTTCAGTTAAAGAGGCACCCCATAGACCCAGCCAAGGGTCCCTCAGAGCAAAGTGCTCTAATGCCACAGGAGAGGAGGTCGGACACCTCAGCCCTGCTGCACTTGATCTTGTCTGGATTAACCTTTTAATTTTATGGAGTATCATGCACAGCTTCTTCCACCTTTCCACCTCAGAGCTGAGTGAAATGTTACATGATTCCTCCATCTAATGCTGTTGCCCCGGAGGAACACTCCAGATCAACGTCAGGCATCTTGGATCGGAATCAAAGACCTCAAAGGGGAGTGAGTTCATCCTCATGGGATGGTAGGGGGTGGGGGAGCTGCTGGGCTCTTGGACAGCTGGTTCTCAGAGAACCCTGTGATCCTCGCCAAAGCCCCTGGGCTCTCTCGGCCCCTGGAGTTCAGATGTCCTCTCTCTAAAGTCTGCTTCCCACTGGATCAAGAGGAAGGCACCTTTGGATGTGACAGAACCCTCGTGCTAAAGTGGTTATTTTCCCTTGGGGAAACCCCGGAAACTGATGAATATCAAATGAGGTCTTGTGTCCTCCATTCAGTGACTTCCTTCTGACCTTCTTCCAGGCACCCACACTTGTAGATGAGCTTTTAGCTGGGGGCAGATCTCCAGGCACCTGGGGTGCTCCTTGCAGAGATACCTCTTCAAGCCCCACGGCTACCATGTAGGTAATCTGACTCCTTGTGCCTGTGGTTTGTCACCTGGATGGTTATGGCCAGCAGGGACTGGCGCCCTCCATCTTGGAGTGTGGTGGCCAAGCCTGAGGTTGCTTCTGAGTCTCTGGAGGGTGTGACCCGGGAAATCCAATTTGGAGGCTTGATGTGGGGTTCGACCTGGCCTGCAACCCCGGGGCTGTTTTTCCGTGATGCCCCCCACCAGACTTAGCAATTCTGCTACCCACAGCTTCCTCAGAAGTGCCATCCTGCAGCTTCCTTCAGAATCTCCACCCACCTTCTGAGCCTGCTACCCAGGCCTCAGAATTGAGCCATGTATGTGGGTCCGTGATGCCATCAGAGCAGTCTGGTCTGGCTAGGAGAGAAAACGGCCCTGCACTGGAGGAGGTACATTCCTGCATCTTCTCACCTCCTCACCAGGAACTGGGCATTTGGGATGAGATATGGTAAAACTTGTAGATAACCCCGCACATGGGAAGAAAGTTTGTGGAACCATTTTGAATGAATGGATTGGTTTCTTGTGGCTCCCTCCAAACTTGGCCAAGCTCAGCTTCTGGAGCAGGAACCAGCACCGTCTCGGTGCCCTACCTGCAGCATTGTGTCAGTGAGGAATGGAGACAGCATTCTTGGACTTCACTGGGGCTGCCAGAACCCTTCTGGAAGAGGCAGATGGGCTCCAACAACTGCCCTGGCCCCAGGAAGGGGCCATAGGTAGCTCTGAACATCAGCAGCGAGACCACGAAGTGACTTGGAGAAGAACTTGGAACCAAGTGGCTCATGGAGAAAACAGATTTGACTTAGGAAGGGATTATGTAGGAATAATGTTTGGACTTGATTTCCCCACCTCCTAATCAAGAATGAAAATTTGGATCTGCTCCTAGTCAGGCCCAGCATCTCCGAAGCTTGGCAGGCTGTCTCCCAGCAGCCTCCACAGGCTTGGGCTCCCACCGGCTTCTGCATTTGGTCTGCTGATCATGTTGCCATAATGTGTACGAAAAGCGTAACACCATCTATCAGTTAAAGATGAGCTACCAGGTCTCTAACTTCTTTAACATTGAGTTTTTGTGGGGTTTTTTGTATATTGTTTACATTTTGAGAGGTAGCATTCTGTTTTAAATGCTTTTTGTTCTTCTGACAGTATTGTTGATTGGGTCGAAACATTTGAGCTGTGGTTTGGTGGATTTTAGGTTTTTCTTTTTAAAGGTCATTTTCTGTACTATCTTCAGATTGGTTTGGCCCTCTAATTCCTTTGGCACTCAAATGTTTAAAAGCTATTTATCTTGGTTTATACAAGTTTTCTTGCTCTTCTTTTTGTAATGATGAAGATATGTTTGGTTTGCAGTCTGAATGTAGAGAAAGTGAACTGATCCCCAAGCTTTTGTCTGCCCCCACTCTTTTTTCCAAGTCCCGCCTTTCCCTCATTGGGCAGTAAGGCATCCGAGGGGAAGTGCCTGCCCTCAACCTCCCTCTTTGGAGCCATGAAGAAAGGCTGAATCGTCTTACGCCATCTTGGAATACCTTTGGGTCTCCCAAGGACAAAGGTATAAGAATAGGACATGGCTGACTGGGTGAGGCCTAGATGGGGATGAGGGCGGGATTCGTCTCCCTTCCCTCCCTCTACCATTTCACCAGTCCCAGCTTCTCCCGTCCTGCCCCACCCCTCTTCTCTGAAAGTCCATGGCTGAGAAAACTGTGGTCTCCCAGCCAACGTGAGGAGTCTGAAAACTCCGCTTAGACCACTAGGTGAAGGCCTCTGGCCCTTGTTCCTGTTAATGAACCACTGAGTCTTTGTCCCCCAGTGCAAGCTCCTTCCCTGTGCCTGCGGTGTGGGGATTACGGGGCAGGCAGGGAAGCCAGCAGTTGCAGGAGCACAGACTGAAGCAGTGCTCCATCTCTCCTTATCTAGCTCAGGGGTTACTGGTCTGTGGCAGGTGCCACGAGTCGCCCCTGTGGCTGTTCTCAGTGGCACTCTCTCACACAGGCAGCTCTTCTTCCTCCCCTCACCCTCTTCCTACTTCACTTGTTTCTCTTGCCTGTGCTTTAGGCCTCAAACAGGTCGCCTGGCCGTGCTCGGGGCTTGGGACTACAGACTCCTGCCCTAGTGACTTTCCCCTCTTCACAGTCTGCCAGGGCCTGCCCTGGGAAGCTGGACCAAAGACCCAGGACTTCTCTCAGTAGCCAATCCCACCCCCCAGTTGTTTCTACCAATTCAAGTTGGGAGAAAGAAAAACCTTCAGCACTCCCCAGCGTTTGAGCTACTCAAGTGTTAGGGGCTGGAAGGGACAGTGTTTAAACACTCTTAGAGCTCTGGCCTTAGACCTTGGCTCCCCCGGCTCTAGGGACCTCACTTCTTTCTGACAAATGTGGGGAGTGGGGTGCAGCCTGAGCACAGGAATCAAAGGGAAAACACATTCAAACAACTGCCCCCAAATCTACCAGCCATCTGCAGGGGCAGTGACGTGCCCAAGCCTTCCTCTGAGATGGCCGCTTGCGAAGGGAAGACAGGCCCGCCTGTCTCCTGCGGCTTGTGCTGAGATCCTTCGGAAGCTGGGGAAGAAACTTCCAGAGGAGCCCTTTCCCCTTGCTCAGAGCCATTTTGTGAGGAAGTGGGAACCAACAACCTTTGTGGGGAGGCCCGGTGCTGCTCAGCACACCCAAGCATCGGGTCAGGTCATGTAATAAAAAAAATGTGAACGAAGTTTAGATTCACCTTTTGGGGGAGCAGGATGAACTACCGGCCCATCATGTGTGTGACTTCTCAATTTCCCACTGCAATTTCCATTTTTTAAATAGGAATTTTCAACCCCCTGTGCTTGTCTAATGTCTGCTCGGAACAGTTCGAGACCCTGTTACTGTTTTAAAATGCATGCATGTTAAGATGAATCTCCAACCCGAGGCAAAAATAAAACTCAGAAAGTTTTGTGTACACATTTGTCACGTGTGTCTTTTGGAAGTGAGTCCTCCTTCAGATGCAGTTAATACACAGCCGCTAAGAGCACAGGCAGCGGCTTACACTGGCCTGCCAGCCGTCCTCCAGCACAACACTGAGGAATGGGCAAGCCTCCACCCTTTCACTTGGCCAGCTGCGTAGAACCAGTGCTGGCAGGGAGCCACACACCTGTCCCAGCTCTCCATTGAACAGCTATGTGGCTGACTTTGAACAGGTCACCTCTGTGTACCTCAGGTTCTCTATCTAGACTCTTGAAGCTTAAAATTTAGCTCTAAGCGTGGTCCTGGACCAGCAGCGTCAGTGGCACCTGGGAATCAGAAATATAAATTCTCAGGTCCTCTGCAGATCTGAATCAATTTTTTTTTCCCCTGAGGAAGATTCACCCTGACCTAACATTTGTTGCTAGTCTTCCTCTATTTTGTGTGTGGGTCACTGCCACACCATGGCTGCAGACGAGTGTTGTTGGTCTGCACCTGGGAACCGAACCCAGGCCGTCAAAGCAGAGCATACTGAACTTAACCACTAGGCCACCAGGGCTGGCCCCCAGAAAGTGTGTTTTAACAAGCCTGTCAGGTGACTGATAGAGGCTAAAGTTTGGGAACCACTATGCTATACCAACTTCCCCCTTACTAGGGCATCTACTACAGGTTGCAAGCTCGAATTATCTGGGGAACTTTTAGAAAAGACAAGTGCCCAGGCCCCTTTCAAAGCCCAATTAAATCAGAATCTTGAGAGATGGAATCAAAATATCTGGGTTTTAGAAGCTCCCCAGAGAGGGGGCCGGCCCCATGGCTGAGTGGTTAACTTTGTGCACTCCAGTGCAGCAGCCCAGGGTTTCACTGGTTCGAATCCTGGGCACGGACATGGCACTGCTCATCAGGCAACGTTGAGGTGGTGTCCCATAGGCCACAACTAGAAGGACCCACAATTAAAAATACACAACTATGTACCGGGGGACTTTGGGAGAAAAAGGAAAAATAAAAAATCTTTAAAAAAAAAAACAAGAAAGAAGCTCCTCAGGGGACCCGTGTGCAGCCGAGGGGAAGAAACACTGATCCATAAGGGTATTACCTGTGGGTACTTGGCCAAAGTTCTACCTGAAACAATGAGAAAAGATTTGAGAGTTTCCCAGTAGAGCTGAGTGGAAAGGATTCTAAGCTTTGGAGCGCTGGTTTACATCTGTGCTCTACTGCTTATTAAAGTGGCCCTGAGCAAGTCACTTACCTGCCCCTAAACAAGGATGCTATCAACTACTGTCAGTGGTTACAGTGACTGAACTGCAGAATGTGTAAAGCACTGCATGCAAGGGCTGAGCAGCAGGCCCTCAACCAGTGACGTGTGGATATCGTCCCCGCTGGTGCCCAGTGCAGGACGCTGCAAGTCAAGAAGAGAACCCGAGGGCGGATCTACACCCTGAGAAGCTGTGGGCGACTGCCCAGCTGGGGACAGACCTGTGGTAAAAGACTCAAAGACAAAGAAGCAGGAGTGGAAGAAACAGTATTTTATTTAAAAAAAAAAAAAAAAAAAAGTAGGCTCTGGGAACAGGGTTAGTCCATTCGGGCCTTCAGTGTCCTGGTGGTGATTTTGTCCTTCTCACTGCAGAGAGAGAGACAAAGCGTCCACACTCATCCAGACTCAGAGCACAGGCTGTCCTAGCCCTAGGCCTAAGTGTTCTGCTCACGTTACGTTCACGTTAGCCTGTTTCCTCGGCCTCTGGTGGGGAAGGCGAGAATGGAGAAATGGGGAGACTCCAGTGAAGGCTTCCCATAGGCGGAACCATCAAGAGTGGAGATGATTCAGGGCTAGCTGAAGAAGGGAAGGAGCTCCCCCAGGCCTGGAGAACAAGTGGCTTAGGAAGGAGGTCTGATGGGTTTCACTCCAATGAACATAAAAGAACCTTGGGGTGGTAAATTCTCTCTATCAGCCCCAATCTGTTTTTTACAGTAATTAAGCAGGCTACCCCATAATAAAAGGGTCTAAATGCTTATTCTGGGATGTACCCAAGTAAAGCAGTTGGAAGGACACCTTCTAGTCCATCCAATCAGGTTCCTGGAGACAGCCCCAAACAAACTGAAAAGGGATGGCAGTTAGGGAGCTGGCTGGGGGTTGGAAATAGTTCCCAGTTCAGTACAGTTGTGGGTTCCACACTGGTGGGAGCTGGGAGAGAGGGAGCTGCCTAGAATGTCCATCAGTCTGCAGTAGCCCTGCTGTAGCTCATCCCCACACAGGTCCCTGAGACTCTGGGGACACTGTTAAGGAAGGAAAGAAATGTCCATTGTGAGCAGGGGGAGGAGACTTGGGGTCATGGAGCCTCAGGGCCAGGGGAATCTGGGTAGGCTCCCAGCTGCCACTCAGGGAAGCATGGATTTCTGCTATCCCATGATTGCTGCAAGCGCCTTTCTTATTTCACACCTGACCAGGGGGCTGGGAAGATGGGGTGTTTGTTGGGGAGGGAGAGACAGGTGTCTGCAAAGCTTCTAGACTTCTCCCAATGCATACTCACATGATGTGGACGATGACTCCCATGCCTGACACTGCATCCCGGTCCACGGCATTCAGCATGGCTTGTGAGATGGTTTCAAACAGGTGTTCTGGATCCTGCAAACAGCAGAAGCCTTTTAATCCAAAGAGCCTCGGACCCTAACTTGGTCTGGCTCCTTAACTCTCTTTTTTCTCGGCTCAAGGTCCCCAGCTCTGGCCCCTCTGGTGCCTGAAGTGAGGGATGGTTCCCTGGAGGTGGGCAGCCCCCTCAGCTCCTTCTCAGAAGGAAGCAGGGTTATGTAATGCAAAGGTCAAGCCCTGAGCTTCCTCCACTAACCAGCAGTGTGACCTTGGGCACGTCACATGTCCCTTCACCAAGCCTCAATTCTTCTTCTGTAAAATGGGGAGAAGAATCCCTATTTGGCTCCTCTGTGCTTTATCAGCTGTCTGAGGGACTCATCTCCCGGGTGTCCCACAGGTGCCTCAAAAAGCAGCCTGTCCAACCATGAATCCATTCCCCAAACCTGCTCCCTCTCCTGCATCCTCTGTCTTGGCGGCTTAGCTAGAAACTCAGGCGTCCTCATATCTCCACCGCCTTCACTTCCGCTTTAAGGGACCAAGTCCTCTAGACTCTGGCTGCTGGCTCCCTCACTGCCAGTGGCTTTGCTCAGGACCTCAGTGCCTCCTGCACGTGACTACAATAGCTGATGGCACCCACGTGCGGGTCTACGGTTCGTCAGGTGTCTTACTGCCTTTGACACCATGCCAAAGAAGAAAGTTCAAACTCCTTGGCATGCATTCAGGGCACTTCAGTCTCACCCCAAGCTCCCTCTCCATCATTCGCCCACCACGCATTCTACCCCCACTCCAGCAGCCACAGCGAGCTCTCTCCAGTCACCGCACACCCCGGGCCGCTCCTCATCTTTGCACAGGCTGTTCCTTCTGCCAACCAGGCCCTTTCTTTCCTCCTCTTCCTGGCAAACTGCATTTTAACAGGTTTTGGGGTGTCCACCTTGCTTCATTAGACTGCAGTGAGCCCTCGAAGGCAGACTATCTGGTGTCCCCAGAGCATGGCAGAGCTGGCACAACAGCCAACCCTCACTGTCAGGCACGGTTCCAATCTGTGCATGTTTTCCTCACACCACCACTCATGAGGTCGGTTCTATTATCACCCCCATTCTCCAGCTGACGAAAGGGAGGCACAGAGAAGCGAAGTGACTTATCCAAGAACATAACTAATTAAATGGTAGCTGGATTGGGGTCTCCAACCCAGACAACCTGGCTCCAGGGCCTATTCTGTTGGGCTGCCTCTAACCCTACAACATTGTTCTATGTTTGTTCAATCAACACGTGGGAGAACCCTGTAAACCCAATGTGAGGAACTACTTGTTGTTGAAGTGAATATCTGACTGGGGTCTCTAACAGAAGGGGCTCTTCCCTGGAGCCGACCAACCCGCACCAGGGCCCTGGCAGATGGCGTTTCTGGACACCCTCCCAAGGCTCAGCAGCTGTGGCATTCTCTGCTACCTGTACCATCGCCCCCATTATCTGCCAGGTGAATACATTTTTCCCTGATGTACCTCAGAACCCAGCCCCACTCCATGCCACCGACTCACCATGTTGGGCTCCCAGAGGGACTCGCACATCCCGTACATTTGTTCTGTGCAAGTGCCACTGACTACAAAGTCGTCAGTCACCATGGGGCAGCCGATGAGGTCTAGAGAGCAGATGAAGGGCTTAAAGGTCTTCGGGTCCAACCCCGCAATGACTGGCTCAGTGTAGTAGGGGCCAAACCTGTGGGGGCCAGGAGCAGAGAGAGACCAGAACTCACGGACGTGCACTTTCCTGTTCAGGCCTCTTCAGACATTCAGACAAGACCCGGGCCCAGACCCGGGGAGGAAAACAGAGGGCCTATTTGGAAAATCCCCTTGCCCTGTGGCCAGCTTTGATTAACCCTCTCCCCTTCTCCTGGCATCTGGCAACGCTCTAAGATTTTTTCCTTCTTCTTTTCTCTGACACTTACCTTCATATCCTCCTTACTCCTGATCCTCTCTTCCTTCTCTTCTCTTTAGGAATTCTGCTTTCTTTTAATCTTCCCTATCCTGAGCCAGGTCGTATCACCATTCAATCCTCTATCTATACATTTATACCTCTACTCCTTTCAAAAAAGGATTTGAAGCAGTTTATAGGAAAAACACTGAAAAATAAAACTAAACCATTAAAACAGAAACAAGACACTCAGACTAAATACTAAGTTATGTTCTGAGTCGCCTAGCAGGCAAGGCAAAGAAGGATGCTCAGTGAGCTGGGCTATTTTCATTGTCTGCCGACAGGAAATAGCAGCTTATCAGAAACTTGTTCTAGACTCTGAACTTTGAGAAGAATCGATGTTAGGGATCTTTATATATAAAATACTCAAAAACTTATGGCCACTACACTCAATAGAAACAGTAAGTAAAAAGGCATTATCCATATATCTTATATCAGCTCCTAGTAATTTCTCAGGGCACAATCTTAAGTTATAGTGCTGTAAAAAATAATTCTAAAAACTCATAATAATTCTAAGGTGGAAGAAGGGGTTGGGGCAGCATGCTTTGATTCAGTGTTTCTCAAACAGATCCCTGGGTATCAATTTCTATAAGAAATTTAAAATTTTGCATTATTCTCTCATTAAACTGAAAATAAAGTTAATATAAAAATAGTGTGTATTATCTGGGTAACAACCTTAAAGCTAAATACAACAAGACAGTTCAGGGTGTGCATTTGTACTTCTAGAAGCCGATGCCAAGGTGTCACCTGAAGGTCAGGGGTTAACTTTTCCTGGCAGTGTTTCACAAACGGAGGTGCCTTGATGGATTCTCTGGGGTCCATGAGAAGTTTTCTCCTTAAAAAGGGTCTGTACATTGCTCAACTTTGCAAATCACTGCATTAGCCTAACATGCTGGAAAATCATTGATTTCAGTTGGGCTTGTAGAGAAAGCTCCTGACTAGAGCCGATCGGAACCTAGAATTTTCCAGGTCACCCTCAATGTCCTGTAATTTTATTGTTTGCAATAAACAAGAGCCATTAAATATATACCGAAATGTGAGTTATTTTTTACAACTTTATAAGACTTTTTCCCCCTAGATAAATGAGTTTAAAAAAATCTTTTGTTAAGTCTTTCCCAATTTGGGAGTCTGATAAACATGATTACCACACATGGTAGACAATTCACAGCTGAGAATATTAACACACACTAAAAAAAAGGTAACCCTTTTTTTCTTTTTAACTTTTTAATGCTAAAAAGGCAATAATATTGCTCCAAGTACGGAAATGACAAAGACTTAGTTTTGAAAACAAAGGGTACTTTTGCAACTTTTTTGATAAAGTCTAAAATTATTTTAAAATAAAAAGTTTAAAAAAAAAAAGAAAAAAAGAGCTCAATTTGTGTTCTTCCCACCGGTTCTGCCCAGAGGTACAGGGCGAAACGCCTATGGGGTTGGTTCTCCCTTCAATTCTATCCCAGCTTCTGCACTGAATTCTACAGTTAAGCCCCTTCTTTTCTCATCATAAAGTCCTCAAAGAGAACTGATAAAAACTAACATACCCCAACCCTAGGTTCCATGTATTCCAGAGAATCTAAGGCCGACACAGTGAGCTCTGGAGTAAGGGTGGCTCCTGGCTGGGAGACGCCAGGGCATCTCCAGTGGGGTTAATTCTGTTGCCTAGAAGCAAGTTCATCTGCTATACGCATTCTCTGCCTTCTTCTGAACTAGGCTTTTCTTTTCTATTTGGTTGTTAGGCAGGCCCACAGAAAACAGACCCCTAAAATAACAAGGATATCGTCCTGCTAATACGAAACAGGGAAACAGGAGGAATTGCCGTCCTGGGCACCCCCTCCATACTACAACCTACTTGGCCAATCAAAGGTTTCTGCAGTCCCCCAGTCCCCAGCTACACTTCCACTCACCGTTTCTCGTACAAGAGGTTGGCCACCATGCTCATGAGGGTTTGAGGCTTGATCTGCCGACCTTCCTTCAGCTCATAAAGGTTCAGCCGAAACTTGAGGCGCTGGGCACTGTGGCAGGAGGAGAAAGGGAGTTAGTAAGTCACTGCTGAATGTCCCCTGGTGTCCACCCTGTGGAGGTCAGGAGGTACATAGGGACCACAATCTCAGCCCACACCGAGACTCCTCTCTCCCTCTCACAGTGGTTTTCTTTTCTTTTTTTTTTTTTAAAGATTTTATTTTTTTCCTTTTTTCTCCCCAAAGCCCCCTGGTACACAGTTGTATATTCTCCGTTGTGGGTCCTTCTAGTTGTGGCATGTGGGATGCCGCCTCAGAGTGGTCTGATGAGCAGTGCCACGTCCGCGCCCAGGATTTGAACCAACGAAACACTGGGCCGTCTACCACGGAGCGCGCGAACTTAACCACTCGGCCACAGGGCCAGCCCCTCCCAGTGGTTTTCTCACCAGAAGTCCAGCCTCATGTCCACTTTCAGGACTTGTCCAACACATTGCATGTAGACATGCCACACGGCTAACCCTTTTTCCCCATACTTTTTTTGAGGGGAGAAAAGCGGAGTTAGGAAGTGGATTTTTCCCCTTTTTTAAGGAATTATTTACATACAATAAAATGCACAGCTCCTTCTACACTCTAGGTGGGAGTCTCGCTGCAGACATAGTCATGGCAGCTTCTACTAGAAAGAGCAGTGGACTGAGGGCTGACCCGGGCTGGGCCTTCATCCTCTCACTCAATTCTTCCATCCATAGGATGGGGACCAACTAAATCACCTGACGGTGAGATAACAGACGGGTGCATGACAAGGTGCTCAGAAAACTGCAAAGGCTTATGTGTGTTAATAAGCAGCAGCTACTGCACTAGTGGACTGGAAAGTGCCTAGGAAAAAGGCCACATCTCCTCCAGTGCCATCTCAGAGCTGAGGGACAGGCCCCTGCAGGGAGCAGACCAATGCCATACCTCCTGGAAGCAAAGCCATGAGTCACAGGACACCAGAACAAAGGGCCTTAGACCTGACCTGAGCTTCACCTTACAGGTGAGGAAAATGAGGCCTGGCAAAACTGGCAATTACCGCCAACAAACAAGCAAACTTGGTGAGAAAAGGAAATGGAGTGAGCAGAACGGCAGGGACTGGAGAGAGGAAGTCTGCTGGGGGCCTTCACAAGGACAGGAACTCTAAGCTATCATTCTCTGATTCCACCAGGACTGGAAAGAAAGAGCTGGCTGGCTTACATCCCAGGAAGAATTTCCAAGTTATATGTCCTTGAGACTTAGGGCGCTTTAAGGGAAATGAGAGAGAAAATTTTCTGACAAGCTTCCACCCACATTAGCGAACTACTCTTCCGATCTTCTAAGAACTAAGTCCCGGCACTGCCGCTGTTAAGGCCACCAGCTTCCTGCAGGACCTGCCACCTGTGACCACATCTTCCCTCCTGAAACCCCACCCTGATTCTCTTCCTCTGGCCTCTTCTTCCTTCACTGCTAAATATACAGTTCAGCTCTCAAAGCGCAGCTTATTTTTTTCCCTCTATATGTTGTGTCTCTTCAGAATCTGTTCCCATAGACCTAACATATCACCAATGCCTCTCTAGCCCTGAGATATAATTTCAAGACCTCAATTGCTCCCAAGATGTTTCTACTTGGCTCGCGTCGTTCCTTCAAAATTGGTGTGAGAATCAAAGTCATCACTTTTCTCCCGAAACTAGTCCTCCCAATTTCTATATTTCAGTCAACATACTCAAAACAGAAATCACCTTGAAAACATTTCGAGACTGCCGTCATGCCAAGCACCAGTTACTAGAAACAGATAAAAATGACAGACCCCCAACTTCAGTGAATGACTCTTTGGCCTCACAATCTCCAAGTAGCTGGTCAGGAACAACTCTCAGAAACGCCTTCCTCTCCTTTCCCACCATTACCATCCCGCGAGGAGCAGGACCCTCACACCTAGACCATCACAGTAGCTACCTACTTCTCTCCCAGACTCTCCCTTCTCTCAAACCACAGAACCACTGGCAACTAGATAACTGGCCGTTAATATGCACCAGCTCATCATGGGTTAGTTTTCTTTCCCATCTATGCCTGCCTTGTCTGTCAACTAGACCTGAAGTTCTTTAAGGACTGAGCACAGGCTTTGGCCTGGGGGAGACCTGCACTGGGATCCTGGGTGACATTCAATAGCTTGCATCCTGGGCCAAACACTGAGACCCTCAGCTTCTTCATCTGCAAAATGGGACAGCAACACTGTAACGTCGTTAAGAGGATTAAATGAATCCATGCACGTAAGCTGCTTTCCACAGTCTGGCACAGAGGAAATGCTGGTAAAAGTTGGTTAGGCTACAACTCTGTATCGTTCAAGGGGTCCAGTAAAGTCTCAGGTTCGCTGGTGCTGTTTGGTAGATGACTGACCCAGGCCACTCAAGACGCCAGGCAAGGCTGGTCCAAGAAGAGGCCTGGGTGTGGGCGGGGACCCCCACCACTTACACTGTCTGGACGTCGGTGGCGAGTCCGGCCAAGCCGATGTACAGCCGGTCGCCCATGGGAAAGATCTTCTGGAAGTCCGTGGTCACCATCTGAGCCTGGATCCCGAAGCGCCTGTCGGCAGCGATGGCCACACAGTTCTTCCCCTTCATGGCCATGACGGCCCCTCCGTTATAGGACATAATAGACTGGGGCAGACAGAGCGGAGGTGCTCAGCGTGAGGGACCAAACGCGGCCCTAGCCCCCGGCGCAGCCCCTGATCCAGAGGCTCCCGCATGCACCGTCCTCCACTCTGGAGGCGCCCGGACGTCCCGAATCCAGCCCTGAGATTAGCGCGGGGCGGCTGCGAGGAGCCGCATTCACCCCCTGGGTCCTCGCCGCGGTTCGCTCCCCATCAAACTGGAGCTGCTTCCTTCAATCGACCACCACGCCCTCTCCGCCTTCCACACCTCCCACGACGCCATCTCCTTCCTCAACCCCTACCCCATGTCCCTTCTCCCCGCTCCGCATCTCACCATGACTGCAGTGTACGAGAACCTCCAGCCGCCACAATTTCAGCAACCGGACGAACACCCTCACTGCGCAACCACTCTTGTTGCTTTCTCTCTACCGGCTGAAAGGCCGACCCTTCCGGGATATTTTGGCTTTCTATTGGCTAAGCCTTCTGTCAGTCATCAGATCAGGGGTTTGGTTGAGAAGCCAAAACGGAGACTGGGAAAGCGGAAAGTGAAAAGTCACTGTGAGTGCGGAAGAGCCCGGCGTCGCGGTGCGAGCTGGGATCGCGGCGGACCCGAACTCAGGACGCCAGAAACCTGGCCGGGACGTGCGTGCACGTGGGCCAGTGGCGCTAGAGATAGGGGCCTGCGGCCCACCTTTAACGCCACAGCGTTACTTATGAGCACGCTGTGTGGGTCGGGCGTATTACTCACGCTAGTTTGTTTCATTTTTTCATTCGAGAAATCCTTACATCTGTTGTGTGCCAGGCACTATGCTAGGCTCTGGACTTTCAGTGGCCTAGAACGGTGCCTGGTGTTTAGGAGGCACCCATTAAGTGCATATTTAATGTTTCAGGGGGGCTGAGGGAGGGCGTCGCGGGTATTCTGCGGCTACAGGGGTTCAGCTGCAAAGGGGTTTGGAGGGCGAAGGTTATTATGATTTTGGGGACTCTCGGCAAGTCGACTTCACTTATCTCCAAGTCTCGGGTCACCCTAAAAAGGGACGTTCCGGGCTTTCCCATATCTTCCTTACCCTAGGAAACCGGTGACGGCCCCTCCCAGAGCCCATGTAGGAGAGGCGTGCGCGTCCCGCCTCCTACCTTCCCTGGATTGGGACCCTTTCCTTTCTTCCCGGAGTCTGACTTTTGCCACATTGCAGAATTTCATTCCTGCCTCCTGTACCGTCGCAGGTTCACTCCCATTGACTCGGCTCACTGCCACCCTGGCGATCGTCGCAGTCTCTGTGGCGCAATCGGTTAGCGCGTTCGGCTGTTAACCGAAAGGTTGGTGGTTCGAGCCCACCCAGGGACGCTATATCTCTCTCCCCTTTTAGTAGGAAGGGCGGGGGGGGGGGGGGTGAGTAGCGAAAGTAAGCGTTATTCTCCCAACCACTAAAGAGCCAAATTTTGTATTGAAATAGCAGAGGTAACACTTTTTCCATAGCAAATCAGAGAGTCATTGTGATTGAAAATTCGTAATTGTTCTGTCAATGATGGGATAATTTCTCCAGCACCTCCCTCCACCGCCTACCTCTCACCCCGCCCCCAAGCAGGAAAAGCAGACAGAGGTTTTTGTCTCACCGTGCAATAGGTTGCATTTTTCGTAGGATTAAGAATGAATTTGCAGTGGAGGCTGGACAGTTTTCCATTGTCTGCCTCAATCGATGTTACAATCTCGAAATATTACATTTGGTAGGGAAGAAAATACCGCGAGAGACAAAGGCAGCGACAAACTGAGGGATGAAGAGAAAGATGAGAAAGGGAGAACATAGCTTGATATACAGCGAGAGAGGGAAGGTGACGGAGAAACAGGCGCGGTGAGTGGAAGGAAGACCTCGAGAAAATGGAGAGAGGGAAAACAGAAGCAGTTAATATGGGAAGCATCAGAAAAAGGAAAACAACAACAAAACATTTTTTTTTCTGGAAATACACACACAGAAGTGGGGAGGAAGATGGGGAAATAGAAGCAGAAACTGACAAAAAACATTGTTTTGGGGAGAGAGAAGGAGAATAGGATGCAGAGGTCAAAGTCATGAAATCAGTAGCAGAGCCGCCCTCTCCTACCACTGTCAGCACCTTCAAGGGGATCTTGTCCTCGCAGTAGCTTTTGGTATGTGCCGGAAATAATTACCTAGATTTTCTGGGTTCCTGCCCTCTGGAAGCTTCTAGTCTGTCAGACACTGTGACTCTTCTGATGAGTAGTTGTCAGCTAGAGGACAGCCCGAGAGACTACAACTAACACAGAAACGAGGGGGAAGCATTGGCACCTAATGTTTGCCAGAGGCGCATCTCAGGGTGTGGGGTGGGAGCCTCCACTTATACGGAGGGGCTAAGCAAAGGACTCTCTCAAGCAGTTCCCTTCGACGTGTGGTCTCCCCTCAAGACGGGGCTCAAAGGAGGCCTCTTCTGAAAGCCCTCCCGGGTGCTCACAGGCCAGTGGGGGCAAAGCGGAGGGATACACAGTGCCGTGGCAGCTACCAGGGAAGGCTGTGTAACCCTCTGGGTTTGCGCCCACTGGTCTGTGAGTGCCCTGAGGGCAAAAGCTTGCCTCATCAGCTTTCTATCCTCCGTGCCTAGCACAGTATTTGACATTGGCACATGACAGGTGGTTCTTTGTCAGGAAACCAGAGAACTTCAGATATGAGAAAGTTTGGGTCAGAAGGTTCTCCTGATAAACCAGAAAGGCCAGGGATGTGAGGACCGGTTGCCTAGGATGGAATTGATTAAAATAAAGTTTTAGTGGGTAGTGGGGTGTTCAGCATGTCTCTTCTGACTTATGGTTTGCTCTTGACTGGCGCTTAATGACTGTCTGAGGAACAAGAGAAGGGATCCCCTGGTGAGCACGGTGGCCCTTCAGGCAGCACTCCAGGATTAAAGGGCTCCGGCTGGGACTCAGAGGGGCGTCAGCTCTCTTCCTAGTAGCTGATATCCTACCCCGCTCCCAGGTAGCCCGTGTGGTGGGATCGTGGGTGAGACCGAGATCTTAGAGAAGCCCTTACAGGTTTGTCTTGCCTGGGATCTTCTAGCCCGAAAGGAGTGGCAGACTAGGAGTCCCTGCTGCGCTCCCCTCCCTGCAGGGTGATTGGGGGACAGAGGAAGATGCGCGAATCTTCCTTGGATGCCAGCAACTCACTTGCCCTAGGGACAGTGGGCGTGCCCACGCCAAGCCCCCTTCAAATGAGGGGCGGTGGACTCCTGGTCTCCGCGTGCAAGGGCAGGGGAGAAGGTGGCCAGATCCTCCCCTGGCCGTTCTCCCGCGGGTTCTCAGACCATCCCCTCTGGGCGGAAATCTCTCCCGCCTTTTCTCTTCCTCCCTGCCCCCATTCAGCCGGGGTGCCACGAAGGCTGAAGCTGGGGTCACTTGGCGGCCAGTATCCGCAGGTCTCCTGGTCGCCGGCCAAAGGGTGAAAGCATTCAGTCCGGGAGCCCCAGCTTCAGGTCCGCCTGGGCTGCGAGCAAGGAGGGAAGGAGGAAGAGGAGGCAGGTGCTCCGAAGCTTGAGGAAGATTCGTCTCCTAATTTCCTAACTCGAATCACCCACCGCCAGTGCGCTTAATAGCGCTTCTGGCCAGATAATCGAGCTCTTTGGAGGGACAGACACAGTGACCACTCCTAAGAAACCTCGATTAAGCGGCTCGACCGTCATAATGAGGCAGGCCCACGGTGGTCGCCTTAACGGAGTATCGATGCGCTTCCCCGGCGCCAGCCTCAGCCGCTCCTCCTGGCTTTTCCAAGCCTCCATCCGCGTTCTCCTCCGGCGGGAGCCACTGGGGACCCGAGCCCGAGCGCTGGGAGGAGCCTGGAGCGACGGTCGGAGCCGGCGGGCACCAGCCGCCGAGGCGCTCCCCCGGCTCCTCCCGCCGCCGCCGCGAGGGAGGCGCACCGACCGCGCAGAGCGCCGAGCGCAGTCGGCGCACGGGGGGAAAATGCGGGAATCAGCGCGAGGCAGGAAAAAAGCGCGGGCCCACTTTAGAGCCCTGGAGCCTCGTTTTCTAGTCCTTTCTGGCCTCTCGAGATTGGTCGGCGTATTGTGCCCCGGGCCCGGAGCCTGCGTCCCCGTCTTCAGCTTGGCTCCCGGCTGAGGCTGCGTTCCGTTCTTCCCCGCCCCAACACGCCGGGGGGCCAGCCTGCACCACAGCAAACCTGAGCCCCTCAATGAGACGTCCCCCCAGGCCTCGCCCTCCGTTCCCCGGCAGTTTGCTCCCCGAGGCGCCCCGGCTGAGTCCCGGGGCGCTGCATTTTAGAGCCAGTGATCGGGCCGCTGAGAGGGGCAAGGGGGGTGGGAGACGCTCTCTCACCGATGCAGTTACTAATTTTAAGGGAATGTCACTTGGAGTGAATGAAAATAACCCAGACGCCTGGCCGGAGGCGTCGCGACCCGAGCCCGAGCCCAGCGCCCTTTGGTCGAGGCGTGGAGGACTGCCAGGCGAGCCACCTTTCAGCCCGGTCCTCATCTCACCATTTTCCAGGCGCCTCGCTAGGGGCGGGAATCGCAGGGTCAGGGGGTGGGGGGGAGCACACATATTTTGGGGGGAGGAGGGACTAGTTGCGGAGGGTAACAGAGCAGAGGATACATCCACCAGGGTCAGGGGCTGTCTGGGAAGACTGAGGTCGCGTCCTAGTTTTGGGGCCCGGCCCCCGGCTTGGGGGGCAGCGTTGTTAGCCTCTCTCCCTCCTCCTCTTCCCCTCTCCGCAAACACCCTGAAGGAATGAGGTCACGTGGGTGAGTAGTGGGCGGGACCTACTCTTGTCTGGAGGAAAAAAGCCATTTTGTCTCCCCCCTTCCAGTCCCGGTCCCTCCCCTCCCCCCTCCGTCCCCTCCCCTCCCCTCTCTCCCTCCCACCCCAAGCCGCTTTCACAAACTCCTTTCTTACCGTAGGTTTCTCCCCTCCCGCCGCCAGAGCGAGCGACACGGCTGCGGCCCCCCTCCCCTCCCTTCCCTCCCTCCCTCCCATCCCCCCCTCCCCGAGACCCACCGGACCCCGAACCCAGGTAAGCAGAGGCGGACTCCTCCTTCCTTTCCTTCTCCTACCCCGCAACCATTTGGGGATTGGGATGAGGGGCCGATATTTCCTTCTTTGCAAACCCCTGTGGGAGGGGGAGGCTCCGAGCCGGGCCTGCTTCTCGCGTCTCCGCCCCACCCCCGCCAGCCCCTATCCTCGCTCGCCCCGTCCGCCTTTCTTTCTCCCTTTTTTCTCTCCCCTTTTCCCTTTCCTCCCTTCCAAGATGGCCGAAGCGGATTCCCCCTTTTAACGATTTGGCGTCTCCCTCGACCACCACCTCTTTGTGTCGCAGCCCCCTCGTAGACCTGCTCCCGAGGTAGCGAGGGGGAGGGTCCGATTCAGCCACAGGGCTTTGGGGCTCTGCGCTGGGGTGGATCTCTGCCCCCTGAGCCCTCCCCCCGAGCCGGAGCAGCCTCAGGCTGCGGCCCACCACCCCCTTCGCTCTGGGGAGGGGTCGCCCTCTGCTTCTTCCGTGGGGACTGGGGCGTCGTGGACGCGCGAGGACTTGAGGCCGGGAGGAAGGGGACATGCTTTTTTGATTGCTGCGGGACCGGGGGAGGGCGCTCTTCCCCGCCGGGGTCCGGGTCCTCTCGGGCACCTCCCCCAGCCGGTCCCTTTCCCCCATCCCAGGACTGGGCGCCCCGCCCCCTCCCCGAAACACCTCGGCAGAGCCTCTTTCTCCGCGGAACACCCCTCCTTGGGCCCCGCCGAAAGTTTGGCTTTAGGGAAGGTAGGAGCGGCCACCGGGTAACTGGGGTCCCTGATCCTCTGACCCAGGCTCCCGCAGAAGCCAGGGCGGAGCGGGTAGAATGGCGCTGGGGGGAGATTTATCGCGGTATTTCCCATCGCCAGCGGAGGCAGGAGGGGTCTCACCGACTGGCCCCTCTTCCCCTGGGGAGCCAGGCTGCCCCCTCCCTCCCCAGGCCCTCTTGCTGCCAGCTCTGAGCGGGTGGGACCCCTCGGCAAGCAGACATCCCCTGCCCCTCCTGTCTCCACCGTGGGCCCAGGCATGCCTCTCCCCCTCCCCCACTGCCCCCATCTGCCCAGAATTGCTCCGGATGGCTTGAGGTGGGGAAGGGAGATGGCCTGGTGGTGGTGAATTCCCCTGTAAATATTGTGAAAGTGTTATCCCGCGCTTCCCCCGGGCTTTGTCTCTCAGAGCACCCCCACAACGCTGCCTCAGTCTCGCCAGGGCTCCCTGTCCCTGGGGAGGGGGTCTCGTGGATGTCTCCCCCTCCCTTGTGATGCCTCCTTCTCTGGGCCTCTTGCAGTTTGTATCTGTTCCTGAAACTCTAATTTCTCTCCTTCCTCCCCCTCTCCACTCTGTTCCAAAGTGTTAGTACTTGGAGAAGGAGCATAAAGCCAGCTCTGTTGCAGCTTTTTGGTGGGGAGGTTTTCCCAGGGGTTCCCTGGTTTGGAGCTGAAGCCTTAGAGCTGTCTTTGGCTTGAGGCAGGAAACAGACTCCAGGTGAGCCCTGGGACTCAGGATCTAGACCCTGTGTAGCTGGGTGGGATTCAAGTTGAAGTCCTGTGGGGTGGGCAGGAAGGGGGGGCTCTCTGCTGCTCCTGGCCTTGCCTGAGAGATCGTGGTTGATGGAACTGTTGCCATAGGAATGGAGAGAGCCTGACCAGGAAAGGTTATAGGTTATATCTTTGTGCAGGTCAGATGCCCGCCCCACTCCCCCAGCCTCTGGCCCCCAGAGCAGGGGTTGGGAGCTGCGGTGCCTTTGTTGCTGGAAGACTTATGTTCTGATTTACCCTGGGTGGACCAGGGATGCACAAAAGCTTAGTGTGTGTTTGCAGCTCTGGTTTAGGGATGTCAGACTGTGTGCTTCTGGATGGGGGGTTGGGGGCAGGGGCTTGTGCATTTCGACAGTGTGGGCCTGGCTCTGATCTGGCCGTATGTGTGATGGGGTGTGTCTGGCCAAGTGTCTGGTTGTGTGTGTGTGTGTGAGTGTGAGAGAGAGATGGAGGGGGTGTGTCTAGCTGTGCATCCATGTGTGTATCTGGCACTTGTAGCTCTGGGTGTATATTTTGGGTGTTTGTCTTTGTTTGATCTTAAGAAGCTGAGAGGTGGGAAAGGAGGGGGAGGGGAGTAGGGTGAGCCAGCTTCAGGAGCTAGAGGCCTTTTGCAGTTCTGATGGCCATGGCGGGGGTCAAGGATCAGGGAACATTGAGAGGTTGACAGTGTCCCCATCCCCCCAGACAAATACACTGTGCTTCCACACAGCTGGGAGAGGAAGGGACTCCCAGGACCCAGGACACTCTGGCTCACTGCTTTCATGCAGCCTCAGTTTCTCTGTCTGTGCATGGAAATAGGTGAGGCGGTTAGCCTCTGCCCTCTCTTCCTGCTTCATGGCGAGAATGTGTGCTCATGGTCATGTTTTGGCCAGACTTTGACCTCTCCCAGAAGGCTCACTGAGTGGTCTTCTAGAGAACTTGGAGTCCTTCTACCTTCTACCCACCTGGATGGAGTCAGGCTTACTGGTTCCCTAGATGTGTGGGGAGCCTGGCCTGGATGCCAGTGTGTACAGATTACTTGAATGGGAGTCAGGCAGTTTCTAGTCCTTGGACTGCCACTGCGTTGCAGTGTGACCTTAGACAAGTCACTTCTTGTTGAGTTTCATCATCTGTAAAATGAAAGGATTGGACACGATGCTTTCTTCTTCTTCTTCTTTGTTTTTTTTGGTGAGGAAGATTGGCCCTGAGCGAATATCTGTTGCCAGTCTTCCTCTTTTTTTTTTCTCCCCAAAGCCCCAGTACATAGTTGTATATCCTTATTGGAAGTCATTCTAGTACTTCTTTGTGTGATGCCGCCACAACATGGCTTAATGAGCTGTGCATAGGTCCATGCCCAGGATCCGAATGGGTGAACCCCAGGTCGCCGAAGCGGAGAACACGAACTTCACCACACGAACTTAACCACTCGGCCATGGGCAGACCCCGGACAAGATGCTAAGATCTCTTTTATCTCTGCAATTCTGGATGTCTGGATGTGACCTTGAGTGACTTCCTAAGACCCAGAAGGAAGCTTCCAAGAGGGAGCTGGGCTAATGTCATGTGGAGGAAGGGCAGAGCAAGGAATGCTGTAGCTGGGCTTCCGGAGGAGCAGAAGCAACCTCTGGGTTATCAGACTGGCCCTTTCTGCAGGGAAAGTGAAAAAACTGACAGCCAGAGAGGCCTGAATTGCAGAGGAGCTTCCAGAAAGAGACTGCTTAGAATGGAGCCATGGGGCGTGGTCTCTATTAGTAGGGGGCTTTGAGGCTGGGGAAAGACAAATGCCAGGCTGGAATGTGGAGGAGGAGTTGGGGCTGGGGGCTGGGTGCGGATCAGGCTCTTTTCCTGCCACTGTAGCCGAGGCCCCAGGCCTGGGCAAAGACAGGGGTTTGGGGACAGAAGATTTTGAAGGACTGGTCCCCAGTTGGGGGTAGGAGACAGTGCTTGTGTCCTCTGTGGGGATGTTGCTGAGACTGACCTGTTAAAGTCCCCAAAGCCTACTTCCACATGGCCCTTGGGCTCCCTTTTCTGCTTTTTGGGATTTCTCTCTCCCTCGCTGTCTCCCTCAGGCTGTTCCCTAAAATGATGACAGCTGGAGGTCCAGCCACCCATCACCCCTCTTCTCTTTCCTCCTGCGGCAACGACGCAGCAGCCAGTTGCAGCTGGGAGGAACTGGGTGTCAGAAATGTGGGGCCCTGAGGCCTCATGGGGTGGGGGGCCTGGGGAGGGGGGGCAGTGGAAGAACAGAGCTCCTGTTTACAGTTGTGCTTGGCACCTGCTGGCAGGGCCTTGCAGGTAACCATGGCAATCAGGTGCGGAACCAATCAGTGCTTCTCCCCACCCCCAGCCCCAGAGGTAATAGGCTGAGGCCCCTGGGGATGGGGTCGGGGAGCAGGGAGTGTGGCAGGGGGGCTCATTTCTTAAAGGGGAGAAGGAGGAACATTTCCTTCACTAAGCACCATGTCTCTTCTGTCTGTTTACCCACGCATCCAGAAAGGGGCTTGAGGAATAGTCTTGGTCTGAATTCTCACAGATGCTTGCAGAAGCCAGAGGTTGGGGGCGTGGCCATTTGCCTAGGAGCTCCTGTGTGCTCAGGCCACAGTCTGCCAGGCGGAACTGGATAGGAGCTCTTAAGAGCAAGTGTCTGTTTTGAAAATACAGCGTGTGTGAATGAGGTGGCTATGGCAGTGTGAAGCGCCTGCGTGTTTGTGTGCGTGTGTGAGAGGGAGAGAGAGAGAAAGAGAAGGGGGATGAGATTCACTGATAGCAACCTGGACCCCCAGTGTTACCAGACCCCAAAATGTTTTCTTTCTGGCTGTACACGCACACAGAGATTTATTTACACGCAGACACACGCACGGGACTAGTAGTCACAGGAAGTACCTTTGGAGGCCCAGACGGCACGTACACGTCCGATGGATTATAACACACGCTCAGTGAGACAGCCACTTGGAGTTTGTTCTCTCCTCTGGATGGTTGTAATAATATTTAGGCATCTTGCCAGGGACAAGGTTACTATGGAAACGACCAAACAGTGGAGTAGCCAACAAGCCTTCTGCGTAATTGTGAAGGGGGGACCCATGCAGGGAGGACCGGCCAAGGCAGCCCTGTGTGGCGCGGGAACCCCTGTTCCTCCTTCGGCTGGGTCTGCAGGTCTCTCTCGGCCACTGCGTCTCCACTGGCCTCTGGCTTGCTTGTTCCCATCTGTCTGCCCTGCCCTTGGGGTCTCTCCCACATGTGACCTTTGTGTCTCTCCATCGCTTTCCATCTCTGGCCAGGCTCCCTGTGCCTCTGTTGGCTGTTTGGGTCCTGGCCAAACTCATCCTGGGGTCTCTATAGAAACTGCTGATCCTGGCTGTGAATTTCTGGTCCTAGAAAACCCAATGTAGTGGCTTTAGAAATCTCTCTGGAAAGGAGAGAAGGGTGTGTGTTGTAAAGGAGCTGTTGGGCTTGGCCACCCTCCCAAGCCCCACCTCTTGGGCTTTTACTCTGGGAAAGAAGGGAGAGAGGGAGGGGCTGTCCCTTCTAGGTGCAGGTTTGATTTCTATACCAAGAAGGAAACACATCGGCTGATCCAGAGCTGGGCTTTGCCTGACTTCCCTGGACCCTGCCAGGGCTTGGCTGGGTGCTCCAGGGGGCTGGGTACGGGGAACTTTCTGCCCAGCTTTGGTAGGCATCTAGGAGAGCCTGTGGTCTGTCTCTGCATAGCCTGTGGACAGGCTGCAGAGGAGGTGCCTGTGGGTGGCAGTGCCCACATGGGGACATTCTGGAACCTGCATGGTCAGCATATGGTGGATTTCCAGGTTGCTGTTGCAGGGCCAGGGCTGGGTACAGAGCTGGAAGGACAAGTGATGGGGTGCCCTCTTCAAACTTGGGGCAGCCTGGGACCCCAGTGTTTCCAGGGAAGGCTTCCTCGTGAAGGAGTGGATGGGATGGAAGGAGAGTAGGATGGGAAAGATCAAGTCAGGGGCCTTGTGCCTGTGTAGATGGGGCAAGGGGCACGGGTAATTTATTCTTTTCTTTCTTTGATTTTGCTGAGGTTCAGGGCACTGGGTTATTTAAGTTTCCTCACAGCTCCCAGCACTCACTTGAGTGAATATGGCTTAGGATCAGGGAGATTTTCTACAACTCTGTTCTCTTCCATTTTCCTGCCTCCCCACATCCTCTGAAAAGTTGGGTAGTTACTTCCTGTGGTCTAACCTCAGTCTTTCCTGCTGCTCCTGAGATGGAGCCTGACCTTGTTGCTCAAGGTTACATGAATCTCCAGTGAACACTCAGAGGGGCCAGAAAGACCCAGGCCCATGCTTTCACCCAGTCCAGCCCTGAGGGCACAGAGGAAGAGCCTCAGGCTCAGGGAGAGATGTTGCATGGGAGGGCCTCTTGGATCTCTGTGTTTCTCATTCTACTTTCACTTCCCAGGGTGACGCTCCCCAACCCCCCTGCCCCCCACCCCGGCATCATGCATCGGACCACACGGATCAAAATCACAGAGCTGAACCCTCACCTCATGTGTGCCCTCTGCGGGGGGTACTTCATCGATGCCACCACCATCGTGGAGTGCTTGCATTCCTGTGAGTTGGTGGAGGGGCTGCTTCTTAGGGCGGGGCAGAGGGGGCGGCATGGCCGGCCTCTGCCCAGGTTGGAGGAACACTGCCCAGGGAAGGCAGAGCACAGCCCCTGCCCTGATGAGCACACATGTCCATGTATCTTGTGGGGTCCTCCGGTCAGAGAGGCTGCCTGGGAAGGGAGACTGGAGGTTTCAGCCCAGAAGTTCATTTCAGGGACTTTTCATCTGAAATCTCTGGGGCCAAAATTTCACCCCCTGAAGGTGCACGTGCCCCTCGTGTGCACTATGGGCTTGGTGGCAAGGGGTCAAGGACCCCGGAGATGTCTAAAGGCTGGCTGTTGTTTTGTGCTGAATCAGGAGCTTGGGACTTGGGGCTCACCTTATGCATGATCCGTGACACTAGCCTAACACACACACACACATATACATACACATAAGTTTGGTCCTCCCCCAAGGATAGATAAGGGGCAGTTGCCATCTGTGCAAAACAGGACCACGCTGGGCCTTTGAACAGGCCTGAATGTGGGGACAAGGTGGAGAAGAGGGGCTATCTGAACCTGAGCAGGGGGCGTGGGGGCTGTCTCGGGTTCGGAGAGGGCTCTGACTCTCCTCCCTCTCTCCACACCCCCAAGTCTGCAAAACCTGCATCGTGCGCTACCTGGAGACCAACAAGTACTGCCCCATGTGCGATGTGCAGGTCCATAAAACCCGACCGCTGCTGAGCATCAGGTGGGCCTGGCACTGTCCCTCCCGCCCCTGCCGATCCTCTGGGGCAGCTGTCCTCTGTTCCTTAGCCCTCCTTGCTTCCTGTAGCCAAGGTGGCAGATGGGGCATAAGCACTGGGCATGGACCCAAGGCCCCTTCCCTCCCTCTGGGTTGTATCCAGCTTGTTGTAGGCTGAGAAATACTGGAGGGGGAAAGACCAGGCCCACAGGGACCCCAAGGCCTGAGCCCTGAATCTAAGGAAAGGCGGTGGGAAGTGGGCTCTGGGGCTGGAGGGATCAAGCTAAGGTGCTGATAGGCCCCTGTGCGTTTTTTTCCAGGTCTGACAAAACCCTCCAAGACATCGTTTACAAATTGGTCCCCGGGCTTTTTAAAGGTATCCATATACCCTTCCTTCTGCCCACTGCCCCCCACTTCCCAGCCTGTTGCTCCCTCCTCACCCTGCTTCCTTCCCTCTTCCAGATGAGATGAAACGACGGCGGGATTTCTATGCAGCGTACCCCCTGACAGAAGGTGAGTGTGTTCACATGTGTGTGTGTGCTCCCAGGGGCCACGTGAGTGTGGGGTGCTGCCCCAGGCATGAAGGCTGGACACACTAGGCTGTCCATCCTCCACGCACCACCATGCTGCCTCCCCAGCCCAGAACATGGCTGGGCTCACCTTGCCGAGCTCCGAGATGCCTGGGTCCTTGGTGGGGCTCCTTTCCCCAATCGTAGGCCAACCCCTTAGATCTCTTTCCTTCTGTAGTCCCCAATGGCTCAAATGAGGACCGTGGTGAGGTTCTGGAGCAGGAGAAGGGGGCTCTGAGCGACGATGAGATAGTCAGCCTCTCCATTGAGTTCTACGAAGGTGTCAGGCAAGTCTGATCTACAGCTGGTCCTTTTGGGGTCCTAAGCTGGGTCACCCCCTTCTCCCACCCTGGCCCCGTTCCCCTGAGAGGAAGGGTGTCTTGGGGAGGGCCTTCTGGATGTGTGCATTAGGGAATCCTGTCTGCTCCAGCGTCTCCCTAACTTCATTCTTTCTCCTCCCCAGGGACCGGGAGGAGAAGAAGGGTCCCCTGGAGAATGGGGATGGGGACAAGGAGAAGGTGAGTGCTGGGGCCTGCCCAATGGTGGGATGTGGGCAGGGAGAGAGTGCATGGGGTGGACCCCAGCCCTTGGGTGCCTCTCCCCCAGCAGACAGGGGTGCGCTTCCTGCGATGCCCAGCAGCCATGACTGTGATGCATCTTGCCAAGTTTCTCCGCAACAAGATGGATGTGCCCAGCAAGTACAAGGTGAGTCCCTGGGCCTTTTCAAAAAATGAGTGTGTGTGTGTGGGGGGGTGTGTCTGACAATCTGTGCATCCCAGACATTGTTCAGGGTTGGCCAGATGTCCCCAAGGGCCTGCATGGTTGTGTAATTGAGCCGGAGTAGAAGGGTAATTGAAACCAAGATTAGGGTGGGGCAGTCTGCATCTGTCGAAGTCAGTGTGTAGAGGTGTGTGGGACCAAGGTGGTGTGTGTGTGTGTGCATGCATGCTTGCACACTCAGAACTGTGGCAGAGGTACGTGTGCAAAAATACAAGGTCTTACCTAGGGCCAGCTGGCTGAAGGAAGGTCAGTCTGAAATTCCAGTGGAGTTCTAGGACATTCCTTTCAAATTTGAATGTGTCTGTGATCCCCTAAAGAGCTTGTTGAAATCAGATTCTGATTCAGTAGATTCTGCATTTCTAGCAAGTTCCCAGGTGCTGCCAATGTTACTGGTCCATGGACCACACTTTGAGTATCAAGGCTCTAGGACAGTGGATCCCCAACTTTGCTGCATGTCAGAATCATGGGGAGCTTTCAAACTCGGCTCGTATCATACCAGTTAAATCAGAATCTCAGGGGGTGAGATCCAAGCATTGGTATTTTTTTAAAGTTCCGTGGGTGATTCCACTGTGCAGCCTGGGTGAGAGCCACTGTCCCACGAGATCCTTCTCACCTACGCCTTTTCTTTGCCCATTAGCTCCTCCGGGGTACCTGTCAGAGATGTAAGGAGACCCAGATAGCTGTGAGGGTGGCTGGAGGTGGGGGTTGTTAATGATGTGGGTATCTTCTCTGGATCCCTTCCCACGTGGTAGTCAGGAGTTATGTTGGGACAACTCTGATAGGGAAGTCAAATACACCATGGAACCCCAGAGTTAGGAGGGACCACCTGCAAGTCACCCCTCCCCAGTGCCCCACCTCCCATCCCCCAAGACTCCTAGCCTGGAGACTCTTTGCCACATGGCTGGAGCCTCGAGCCCAGCCAGGGTCATGGTGTCCTGCCTTTTGTCCTCCAGGTGGAGGTTCTGTATGAGGACGAGCCACTGAAGGAATACTACACCCTCATGGATATCGCCTACATCTACCCCTGGCGGCGGGTGAGCTGGGCAGGGTGGTGCCCGATGGGGCGGGGCTGGGAGCGGACCCCTGCAGGGTGTGACATTGGTCTGTGGCCACCGTGACCACATGGTCCGCCCTGCTCCAGTCACAGACAGTTCATCCCTTGTCTATGAGCTGGACATGTCCAGGATGGCCCACCATACCAGGTCAGCCTCCAGGCCATCTCACTGATGACCTCCCACACTTAGGAGGAGAAAAGGATCCTTGGGCAGATTATGTGCCCTGATTTAGGGTCAGAAAAGAGGGTCTGGTGGCTGTAGAAGAGGAAATGTTGCTGTCTGCTCTTCGGCCTCCCTCTCTCCTTTTTCTCTCTGGTCTTACCTGGTCTCTCTGGGTCTCTGTGTGCCCCTGTATCTCTGGCCTGGCTCCTCCTTTCTCCCGGCTCTTTCTCCTCTCCAAGGTCGCACCTTCCCTTTTCTGAGTGTTTAGGCGCTGTGGGGTGAAGGTGGGTGGCAGTCTGCTTAGCCTCTCTCCTGACACCCTCCCCTTCCCTGCCTCTGTCCCCCACTCTCCCTGCAGAACGGCCCTCTCCCCCTCAAGTATCGTGTCCAGCCGGCCTGCAAGCGGCTCACCTTGCCCACAGCACCCACTCCCTCCGAGGGCACCAACACCAGCGGGGCGTCTGAGTGTGAGTCAGTCAGCGACAAGGCTCCCAGCCCTGCCACCCTGCCGGCCACCTCCTCCTCCCTGCCCAGCCCAGCCACCCCCTCCCATGGCTCTCCCAGCTCCCACGGGCCCCCAGCCACCCACCCTACCTCCCCCACTCCCCCTTCGACAGCCAGTGGGGCCACCACAGCTGCCAACGGGGGCACCTCGAACTGCCTGCAGACACCATCCTCCACCAGCAGGGGGCGCAAGATGACTGTCAACGGAGCTCCTGTGCCCCCCTTAACTTGAGCAAAGGGACCCTCTCCCTTCTTTGCCAGCCACGCCTCTCCACTCCTCCACTTTTTCTGGGCCCATTTTTCCACCTCTTCTACTTTCCCCAGCTCCTCCCACCTTAGGGGTGGGAGGCGGGTTTTATAAATAAATCTATATATATATGTACATAGGAAAAACCAAATATACATACTTATTTTCTATGGACCAACCAGATTAATTTAAATGCCACAGGAAACAAACTTTATGTGTGTGTGTATGTGTGGGGATGGGGGTGTTCATTCTTAGGGGGTCTTGTGTAATTTGCTCTGCTCTCTTTCGGGGGATGCCTGGAGGACCACTTGAGGCCCAGGAAAGCTCTACTCCATCCTCCTCCTGTTTCCCAGGGCAGATGAGGTGTTGGGGGGCCCCACCAGCCCCCAAAGTTTTAGGCACAACTAACTGGCTGTGTATGGGGTCCACCTTCCCTCTCCCCATCATGGCTGCCATCCTGTCCCAACCAGTCCCCTACACCCACCCCCGGCCATTGTTGAATGTCCACAGAATTGCTAAGACAGTGCCTTTTACCAATGCAGTTTATCCCTGGTTCTGAGGAGCGAGTGGGCGGTGGAGATGGCATCTCCCTTACCTCCTCCTCTTACAGTGGAAACTTTGTGCAAAGAATAGATAGTTCTGCCTTTCTTTCTTTTTCCTGTGTGTGTGGCCTGTGCATCATTTATCTTGTGGAAGAGAAGATTCAGGCCACGGGAGGCCTCGGCCCTTGGAATTCCACTGTGGCTTTAGCATTGTGAACCACTTCGCCCCTCCTGCCCCCACCCAGGAACCCACGCTAGCAAGGCTGGTGGTCAAGTCTCACTTGGGGGCCGAGAGGGGAGAGGTGGAGCGGGGTTAATGTTGGATAAGCACAGACCCCAGATTTTGCCAAAGGCAAACAGCCCTCTAGTTCCCTCGCCACCCTCAGCTGAGGCTGAGTCAGGAAAGAGTGACAGAGGCTTCTAAAAGCACAAGAAGACAGAAGCCTGTAAGCTCTGACCTCCCCTTCATCCTGAGAGGTCAGTGGTTTGTCCCCTGGGCAGATCCCACCAGATCCCTGCCCACCTGTTTTTCCTCCACTGTACATAGAGCAGATCGCGGAGGAGGCCAGACTCTTTCATAACCTGGGTTTTTGGGGTGGGGAGCCCCCGACGGGTTTGTCTGTGTTTGCACCCTGTCGTGTGTCTGAGGTGCTGTGGCTGTCCCCTCCTCCTGCCCTGGGCCATTTGTATCTCCTGGCTTTGTAATAAATGCTGCATACTCTCCGAAGCCTGTGGTTCTTTGGGGTTGAGGGGAGAGGGAAGGGGTAGGTGGGTCCCCTGGCCTCAGCCTGCCTCAGGGGACCCCCTCTGGAATGAACATGAACTGTCCCCTCCCTGTGGCTGGTCAGGTGCCCGGAGCCCAGGTCCCGGACAGGCCATGTGCCTCACACGAGTGACAAGAAAAGCACTCTGGGCAGGCATGCTTGTTTAATGCCATCTCATCTACCAGCAGGCGTTGGACCAGGTTAGAGGTCCCCAGATTAGAGACCTCAGTTACAGGGAGCACGTTTTTCACAAGCCAGCTGTGGGTAGCGGGGTCCCTGGATGATCCCTTCTTGGGCTCAGCACTCCGTTTCCTTCCCCACGATGGGGGTACCTCTCTAGGCCTGGCGCTGGGCGGCAGCCACCCCCTCAGAGTGGGGAGCCCACTTCTGCCTTCTGCACCCGCTCGCTCTTGTGGGTGCCATCGCAGTATGGGGGCTTCTGGGTGGCCTTGCAGGTACAGAGGACCGCCGCGCGCGTCTCCTGGGCCTTGAACTTGAGTGGGGACAGGCCAGTGCGTTGGAAGAAGTGGGAGCCGTCACAGAAGGGCTGGTGAGAGAAAGAAGTTAAGAGACCTGACCCCACCTGCTAGGGCGGGGCTCCACTCTGAGGCTGACAGCCTGGTTCACTAGTTTACCTCGCTTATCTGTAATGAGAGGGTAATAAGAGTAGAATTGTCCCAAGGAAATAAAATAAACACTGGTTATTACACACTTTGCCTACAGTAAGTGTTCAGTAAGAGTTTTTATAGCATTAGTCTCTAGGGGACCCAGAGAGCAGGACACAAGGACAGAATTTTCAAGGCGAAATGGGGCCTTAGGTAACAGCAATGTTTACCTGATAGGTTTTTTTAAATGGTTCTGAGTCTACATTGGCTCATGAAATTCATTTCCTTCCCCATATTCTCGGGAAAAAACTTCTCTGGGTGGGAGAGAGCCTGTGTGCATCACAGTGCTTTAAGCCTACGGTATCAATTTTGTTTGGCTCCAGGAAACAACTGGGCATGTTATACGGAGTGGGTGTTACAGGGACAAAGCGCATGTCCCACAGCAGACTGGCTGCCTGGTGCGGGACCATCCTGCCCATCCATCCCAGCAGCTGTTCAAGCAGAAGCTGGGTAGTGGAAACTGAGGCCCAGAGAGATGCCTTGTCTTGCTAGTTAGTGGCAGAGCTGGAACCAAGGCCTCTTGACCTTGGGGTCAGGGTGGGGTAGGAGAAGAGATGAGAGAAGTATGCAAATAAAAGTCAGCAACCTGTCCCAGAGGGCAAGAGGCAGAGAGGCACAGAGTGCCTACCTGGGCTAGGCCACACTGGGGCTGGCATTCTCTAGCGCTGCCCCACCCTCATGAGGACCTGCTCATATGTCAAATCTGGCAAAGCAGACTTGGGACCCCGGGCTGCTGACAGCACACCACGCCCCTTGGAGGAACACAGTTGAGAGCTCAGCCCAGAGGCTAAGAATATGGGGCAGCTTCCTGGGGCAGAAGGGAGAAAAGTTGGGAGCAGGCAGGCAGACTGAGAAGACAACAGGCTGTGGCACGAAACCAGGAATGTCACATAAACTGAGAAAGGGGAGGGTCTGCCTGAGAAGACACTGTAGGAGGGCCTGCATAGGGTCTTCTCAATGTAGGGGCGAGCCCTGGGAACCTTTGGCCCAGATGCTTCCCAGAAGGAGGAAGGAGACGGGAAGAGACAAGCGAGCTCTCAGTGCTCAGAGCGGGAGCCCCGACCTTGCCTCTGAGAAGGAGGGAGCGCTAGAGGAGTGCAGAACCCCCGGGCATCACCCACCTGCCTTTGTGACGGAGTTTCTGTCTCTGCCCTCATCTCAAAGGTGGATGCGGAGAACAGGGAGCTCAGGCTGCTGTGGCACTGGCCCAAGAGTATCCTTTCACCCCTAACCTCCCTTGTCCCTTAGGCATGTGTGGGAGAAAGAGGAACATCTTGGGCTGGAACTCCCAGGAGACACCGTGCTGTCCCCAACAAAGGGTGTCATATGTCTAGGGGAAGGGGAAAGGTCTCTTACCTGCTTCTTGCTGCGGCCACACACACACCACCTGTAGGTTTTCCCAGCCACCAGCTCCACCTTGATGGGTGTTTTCTGGGCCACCACAGCCTTGGCTGGGGTTTTGGGGAACCATCTGGCCTGTGGCAGGGAAGATGAGGCACCCTGGAAGCACCTGCCTGCCTGTGGCCTTGTCCAGTTTCCCACTGGCCTGGCTTGTGGCAGGCTTCCTCTGCAGGAGGCTGATCTGATGCCACCCTGCAAGGACATTCCCCCTCGGACACCATAAGGACCCTGAGCTCCAGATAGATTTCAAGGCCACGCAGACATTCAGGTTCCCGGGGCCAGCTGCCTTCCCTTCAAACCCTGGCTCCCACCTGGGTGCTACGGAGGGGAGGGCCAGGATCCCGCCAGCCTAAGCGGGCCAAGTGCACCTGAGGCCTGCTTTATCGGGCACAGCTCCCAGCCTGGAAGCCTGGTTTCCTGCCCTGTGCCCTCCTGTCCACTCTACCTCCCCCGAGCCATCAGCAGGTGGCCACTGCCAGGAATTCGGAGGCTGGAGTCTGGGAAGCAGGGCTGACCCTTTCTGGTTCCATTCTGTCCTCTCTACCTTTGGGGCCACTGGGCCTGGGAGACTTGCGCGGAGAGAGGGGGAAACTGGGGGTGCTTACCAGCCAGGAGGAGATGTCCCGCCTCTGGTGCAGCTTCTGCAAGGCACGCAGGCATCGTGAGACGGTTTGGAAACAGAAAAATAAAGTCAATGGAAAGCGGAGGACTTCCAGAGGGAAGTCACCTGGGAGGGGAGAGACGACAGGGCTTAGCGTGGGAGAAATGAGAGGGTAAGAAAAAAGGGTCACAAGAGAAGTAGGGGAGGTGCTGGTACTCAGCAGGCGCTCAGGGAGGGCTGCAAAGCACCAGGCGACGCGAGGACATGGGGGGATGCTCGGCCAAGGGGCAGGAGGGACGGGGCGGGGGCGGGGGTCAGTGGGCGAGGGCCAGAGGGGGCCCGGGGCTGCAGGGCGCTCACCCACGCCGCCGGCCACAGGAGAGCACCCACGGCGCCCATACTGGTCAGCTCCGCCGCGCTGCGCCCCGCCCCGTCACGCCGCGCCGGCCCCGCCGGCCCCGCCTCGCGCTCGGGTCACCTTCCCGCTCCCCCGCCCCCCGGCCGGCCCGGCCCCGCCTCGGCCCGGAAGACGCCACGGGTTCCGCGCGGGTGGGGCGGCGGCCTGCGCGGTCCGGTCCAGCCCTGGCCTCCGGAAGCCGAGCAGAGGTGCCACCCCGACAGCAACTCGGGTCCCCCCGGGAGTGTAAAGAGGACTGTCCTGGCGCCCCCTCCCTGGCACGCCTCCGGAATGACCTGCGCGGAGCTTCGCCTCTCCCTTCCTTGCCTGGGCCTCCCGGGGCAACCCCCCCGGGTGAGCGGGGACCCTCCTGGGAGCCGTTATCTCTGGCCGAGTCTGAGGCAGTGTTTCTAGAAGTGCTGTGGAGTCCATCTCATCACCCAGGGAGCTGGTTTTTTAACAGATTCCGTCGGCCCAGGTTTACGCCTTACATTGTTGTGGGTGGGGCACAGGTACCCGTTCTCAGCAGGCAGCCCGGGTATTCTGTGCATTCCGGTCTGTAAACTACTCTGAGTGCCTAAAGAAGTGTAATAGACCATGCCCCTCCCCTCCCAAGGCGCCCACAGTCGGCGCTCCACCTCCTTTCCCTTCAATAAAGCCAGACAAAGCAGGGTCTCTTAGGATTTTTTTTTTTTTTTTGTAAAACATTCTTTTATTAAAAGAACAAGTGCTGTTTACGAACCGCCCTTCGTACAAATAACATCCGTTATACAAAGATACAAGATCCGGGTTATGCACAATTCCAGGCTTGGAGGTGGCAGGAGTGGCCATTGCCTTTTGGGCTGAGGATATAAAGGTTTTAGAAAGAATGAAAAAGGAGCCCCTGGGTTTGCGAACTGCGGCTTCCCCTCCCTGCGCCCTGGGAAGGGTCTGCTACATTGAGACAGGATGGGATGGAAAGAGGGGCACAAGAGTGGGAGTCAGGGTTTGGGTTCTCCAGTCCTATGACCCAAATCCCGAAGTGAAAAAAAAGGCAATAAAGTCACCCCTCGGTCCCCAACTTTTCAGTAGATCAAGTCAAAATGGTCAGGAGAGGCAGACACTTTTTGGGATTGATGTGACCAGAGGGAGCCAGGGGACTGTGCCCCATCTTCCTCCAAATTCCCAATTGAAGTGACCTTGATCCCTCCATGCACCTCTCCCTGACAAAATAAGTGGGATAAAGGAGAATCAGGAGCAGGCTGCCTGCCCCTAACTCTAGTCCACTGCACAAGGAAGATGCTGGAAGCTGGCACGGGGAGCCTGTGCCTTTGAAAATCTGTCCATGTTTCCAGTTTGGGAAAAGAAGTGTGGGGAAGGTTACGCTTTCTCAGAGCTGGCCCCTGGCTGTGGCTCCCCTCACTGGTCTAGGCCCTTCCCAGGAGTGCTTCCTAGAACTCAGTACAGGAACAGGCAGGGGTGCTCTCATCAGCCTCAAGGTAACGGCACCTGGAGCCGGCAGTAGACCCAGGAGCCCGAGGGGGAAAACTCACACACAAATAAGAAAACCTCAAAAAAAAAAAAAAAAAAAAAAGGCAAGCTTTAAAGTGTCATTGTCTATAGAGAGGATCCATCAGCTCTGAGCTAAGACATCAGTGCTACACATACCCTCCCAGCCGGGGCACAGCCCTGCACTCCACTCACACTGCACATCACACACACAGGGACAGATGGACAGCCTCATGGAGGTGGTACAGTGGGGCGAGAGAGCCAGGACCAGGAGGCCAGGGTCCTGAGGGCTGGTCCTGGCTCTGTCCGAGCCTCTGCTCCTCCTAGGCTTGGATCTATCACCTGCGAAACGAGGAGCTGGCTCAAAGGACCTCTAAAGACAGGTCCCTTCCAGCTCTGACACTCAGGCCAAACAGAACAGCGGCCCTGCATGCATACCCACTCATACCTTGAGCTGAGGGTGAGGACACAAAGCTCCACTCTCATGCATTTTCAAGCTCGACTTCCGCCCTGCAAACCACATCCCTCCCCTCCCCTAGACAGAGCCATCTACAAGTCTGCGTCCCTTCTCACTCTCCATCCAACTTCACCCTGGAAAAAGCGACTGAGGCTGGGAGAGGAGGGTGAGGTCAGTATAGCCGTCCCCGCCTGGCATTGGGACCCTGCTCCCTTCTGAAGATCTCCAGACCTTTCCTATTATAAAGCTCCCTCAATTGAACAAAATGTATTACCTCTCATGCCCCCCACCCCCCACCCCGAATCGAGGGACAGCACCAATCCATACCCAGCCTGGGTCC
Organism: Equus asinus; assembly: GCF_041296235.1. NCBI lineage: Eukaryota > Metazoa > Chordata > Mammalia > Perissodactyla > Equidae > Equus > Equus asinus. The sequence goes on along the minus strand of NC_091802.1, from coordinate 38,853,023 downwards.
CTTCTTCAAATCTAACCTGACTACCTGACGCTGCACCCCAGCCTGGGGAAGTTGGAAAACATACTCTTGGAGATGAGAACCCCAGACTCTTGGGTGCTGGGAGGGAGGGAGGAGGTCTTGGTTCCAGTGCACTAAATCATGCCACCACGGCAACCTTGAAGATTACTTCCCTCCCACCCAGAACAGAAGTGGACTTCAGCTCTAAGTGGGCCAGCCGTGGGTGAGGGCATGGGTGTGAATGAGCAACTCTTCTAAGAATCTCTGAAGGTTCTTCTTCTTTTCAATGGTCTGGGGTCAGGGAGTTAGAGAGCTTAACAGATAAAGATGAATAAAATGCTGAATTCTATCATTTCTTTCTAACTGATATTTAGCATTAATAAAAAGTGAGTATTTCTGAGGTCATCACAATTGCCTCCCCCCTCCCCCCAGCCCTTGCAAGTGCCTAAGAAATTGCCTCTGAAGGATTCCCACCCACCCCCTCCATTATCAGCTCCCTAACATCTTACAAAGTCTTATCAACAGGAATATTATTTTCAGTATCAGAAAAAAACCAGTTGAGCAGCACAGGCAAAAATATATCTGCACTACGTTTCTGTCGTTGCCAAAAATATACACATCTTCTTTTCTTTATTTAAAAAAAAGAAACCAACAACAACAAAAACCCAAACAGAAACACACACACAAAAATCCACACATGCAAAGAGACTGACAAGACATGAGCATCAGGGAAAGCTGGAAACGCCTTCTCCCGGCCCCAACCCCAGTGCAACTGAAACAGACACAGGCTTCAACCCTGCCCCTCTCCTGGCTGTCCCGCTGCCCCTCCGCCTTGCCACCAAAGGCCCTGGGCAGGCGGGGGACTCTTTAAGGTGAGACTTTCCCACTACAGCCCGGGGGAAAATAGCTGGTGGGTGAAGGGACAGTTGTTAGGTCAGCTTAAGCTTAAGTGTCCCCTGGTTGTGGGGGGAGGTGCAGGGGAGTAGGCTGGTTAGTTCTGGGAGGGAGGTTTTCATTAAAGGAAGTGGCACTTTACCCCCACCGCCCGCCCCTTGCCCCATCCCCCAATCCCCATCCCTGGGGCTCCCCTTGTGCCAGGGAAGCAAGACCAACTATCAGTGGGGGAAGGGGAGCTCTGAGGGGGCACTGAGACTATGCAGGGGCTGGGGGAGGGAAGGCAGGATATTACCCTGATTCTAAGCCCCCAGGCCCCATTACTCTCCAATATTGGAGTACTGTTTCGGTTTCTGTTAACCATTCATGCCCCAGAAAGGGACCAAAGTTGGGGAGGTGGGGAGGGTGCAAACAAGAGCTGGGAGCCCCCCCTCTGGTGCTGCCTCATCTGAGCACTGCTCCTATCCCTGCCCTTAGCTGCCCCAGGTCCAGGGGAGACACACACATGCACACGCAAGCACGCACACGCACACACGCTCTCTGAGTCAGGCAGCTCCATCTCCCCAGCCTCAGCACTCCTAAACCCAATAGTGCAAAAAGGGGCGGGGCACCAAGTGGGCTGGGCCTCTTCCCCCTGCCCTCCCCCAACCCATCATTGGGGAACCAGAGGTGGGGAGGCTTGGGCCCAGTTTGATGCCATCCTGTCCCTTCCTCAGTCCCCGAGTCTGTGGGCTTTTACAAGCTCAGCTCGAGACCCTTGTTGGGGGGCAGGGAAAGGGGACGGGCCAGAAACAGTCCAAGGGATCCCTCCTGCCATCTGCCCAAGTTGGGAAGAAACTGCAGGTAAAGTGGGGCCACCCTTCTTGGTAAAAGACTTCCACTTCCACGCAGGGGCAGGCCCAGGGCCTACCCGCCTCTTCTCCCCACTCAAGTGCTGATCCATTTTATGTGGAGGGTCCAACCAACCCCCACTTATGCCATGGCCCATTCTGCTCTCTGAGACCTCAAACACTCACTGAGAGTGGGGGCTCCTAGGCGGGCTTGGAGCCTGTCCTCCCTCTGAGCCCCTCACAAAGGGGTCAGTGCAGAGAGGGAAGGGGCCAATGGAAGGGGCTCGCCTCTGGTCTCAGTCCTCGCTCGGCACCAGGAGTGCCTCACACTCCCCGGGCCTCAGCACAGGATGTGGGCTGGGGCTCTCCAGTGTCTGGGCGCGGGTGCCTGCTCCAGGCTAGGACCCCTCAGGCCAGGATCTGCCCCCTCCACTTGGAGGGTCAGGAGGGCCATGGGTGGATTTAGCCTTTTTCCTGGTTGGCTGAGGCTCCTTTGTCAGCGGTCTGGAAAGAGAGAGGGAGGCTGCGGGTTTGGGAGGTGTCTGGTCCTAACACCCAGTTGAGAACAGCTTCCTGGGTCAAGGAAGCTGTTGTAGGCTGCAGCGAGGGAGCCCAGCTGATGCTCCTGGCATGGGCTGTGGCAGGTGCACACCAAGGTCAACGTGTGTGTGGGGAAGTCACCCTGCACAAGGGCACCCAGCTAAGCAGGCAAGTGCCAGCCAAGGCCAGCACCCTGGGCTCTGGCGGTGTGCTGTCAGCAGAAGGAAAGAGGGAGGACCTTTCTCGAAATGGCCCACCCAGAGCTTCATTTTTTCCTAATCAGTCCACTCAGAGAGGAAATAGCCTTTTCTAAAGGTCCTTCTACTATTAGCTCACACTCAGAGCGTATCTTTCCTGGATCTGCAGGAGGGCACCCCCGTGCTAGCAGAGGCCCCGGGGTCTGGAGCAGGGCGCTTGGCCAACCTAAGGGTGGCCTCCTTCCTCCTTCTGATGATGCCTCTGATGTGCTTTCTGATGATCCACCTCTGCCTATCCCAGAGAAGGAAGACAGGACAGCCCAGGGCCCCTTACTCACCCCTCCTTTGGGGCCATTGCCACTGCCGTCCGCCCCTGACAGGCTGAGGAAGGGGTTGGTCTGGGCAGTGAGGACTGGAGGTCCGCCTGCTGCTGCTACTGCTGCGGCCGCAGCTGCTGCGGCCATGAGACTCGTGTTGTTGCCGAGTGAGGGAGCCACCAGGGCTCCGGCGGGCAGCAGGGGTGGGGCAGATGCTGTGGGCAGCAGTCCAGGGGTGCCCGCGGACAGCAGCGGCGTGGAGCTTCCTGCCAGCAGGCTGGCCATGGGCAGCTGGGAGCCCCCGGCCATCTGCAGCCGCTGCAGGTCCCGCTTCTGCTGGATCTGCTGGATCATCTGGTAGACAACAGTCTGGTGTTCCTGCGAGGGGGCCAGACTGCTCATTGGCCAGTGGTCCCTGGGGCCAGCATGCCCTGCTTGGCCCGGGCTCCATGCCATCACAATGGAACCATGAAGCAGGAGACCCAGGAGACAGTCAAGGTTCTGTCTCTAACTCCCTACTCCCGGGCCTCAGTTTTCCCATTTGAACAAAGGAGTGGTTGCATACCATCAGTGTTTGTCAACTGGGGTACCACCGGCCAAGTGCAGGATATTCAACATCCCCAGGCCCATTCCCTCACTAAATCAGTTCCTCAGTTGCTATGACAACTGAGGCCCTCAGGGGTGGTATGACCCCAAGTTGAGAAATACTAAACTAGGTCAATAGTTTTCAACTCCCTCCCTTTTTTTGTTTGTTTAGTTTTCATTTAAGATTCATTTATTTTTGCATTGCATCGGCAAAGCATTTTCAGTGTTCCAAAAACCAAAACAGCAGACCAAGGTTTACCTTAAGAAATCTTGCTCCTACTCCTGTTCCCACCTGGGTCCTATAGGCAACTAGCTGAATTGGTTTCTTTTTTTTTTTTTGAGGAAGATTAGCCCTGAGCTAACTACTGCCAATCCTCCACTTTTTGCTGAGGAAGACTGGCCCTGAGCTAACATCCATGCCCATCTTCCTCTACTTTATACATGGGACGCCTACCACAGCATGGCTTGTCAAGCGGTGCCACGTCCACACCCAGGATCTGAACCGGCGAACCCTGGACCGCCAAGAATCGGAACGTGCGAACTTAACCACTGCACCACCAGGCCAGCCCCTGAATTGGTTTCTTGTGTATCTTTCTAATGTTTCTTTCTATGAAAATGATTATTTTTTTCCATTTTATCAATTCCCTCCTTTTTAGAAGGCAGAACAATTTCCTTCAAAGGAAATCTTAGCAGAACCCGGCATACGAGAGAGAGACCCAAAAGGGGCTGCTCTGGTTGAGGGGGTGTCACCTGCTCAGCCACCTCTCCACAGTGACCCTGAAGTTGCTCTCTGAAGATCCTTGGGGCTGGGACTGGAAATGCTCAGTAACTGAGGACTTGCGCCCTCCCGATCCTCACACTAGGATGTGCTCTGGGGCTACTCCAGCATCCCCTCCCCAATGCCCAGGGGCCCCTGAGAGCAACCTTTTTCTACTTGCCCCCACAGGCTCCACAGGGGCCAGGCCCTGGCCCACAGGTGCAGTATCAGCCCTGCCTGGGGCTGCCCTCCCTCCCTTCTACACCTGTCCTCCCCAGGCTGGCCCAGACCCTCTGAGATGGGACCTTCCAGCAGAGGGAGAGCGGGGAGACGGCCTGGGAAGAGAGGAGTTACCGGGGTCAGCTGTGGGGAGGCGAGGAGCTGCTGGAGCTGCTGGAGCTGCTGCTCTTGCTGCTGCAGGAGGTGTCTCTGCTGCTCCGTTAGGCTGAGCAGGGGGACAAAACACAGACCATGGGAAGGGACAGGGAAACACTCCTCCCCCCCGCCAAGTTCCTGGGCTCCCTCAGACCCAGGTGGAGAGAGGCAGGGATGTGCGATTTTAGAGGACTAACGAGAAACAGAAGAGCTCAGAGAGGGCAGCTGGGGGGAGACAAGTGAGATGGAAGAAGGTTGCCAGGAGGAAAACCTAGATTGGGTACAATAAATCAACAGATGATCTGAACCTGGAGAGCTACCATCCAGAGGACACTCCCATCTAACATGCAGGCAGTACCCGAGGCAGGAGGTGACTAGATTCTACAGCCTGTGAGACTGGGGGACATTTTGCCTTTTGGGGGATGGTGGGTGTTTGGGGGAGTCCCTCCCAGAGCCAGCCTCCCCGTTCCCCTCCCCAGGCTGAGCTCTCCCTCACCTGTTGAGACAACCTGGTAGCTGCAGCGTGGGGGCCCCGCCAGCCTGGCTCAAGCCCGCAGGGTTGGGGGCGGCAGCCCCATTCAACCCCCCCAGGAGCCCATTGAGGGGCAGGGCCCCGCTGCCCGCCAGCCCCCCCAACAGCCCCTCAGCCATGGGCATAGCCCCCAGCCCCGCTGCCCCGGGTGCCCGGCCCAGCCCATTCTGCGGCTGGGGCGGGAGCGGGGCAGGGGCCCCAGGCAGGGCCAGGGGCAGAGTAGCGGGGCTCTGCTGGAGCAGGGGCAGCGGTGGGGGCGTGCTGTGGAAGGACAGCGACGAGCTGCTGCGGCTCGGGCAGCCTGAGTGTGGGTCCTGGGGAGGGAGGGGGAAGGGAGGGGTCAGAGGGCAGGGGGCCAGCAGGACTTTTCTGGCCCCCGGCCCAGCACCCATCAGCATTCTCACAGAGCATAGTCACCCCCACCTCACCCCCAGGCAGAGCCACCCAGGAGGAAGAAGCAGGGCCAGGGTAAAGGCTAAGAATCCAAATAGTCTTCGCAAATCATGTCTACAAGTCCCTTCGTGACAGCAGTGACCCTCTCGTGAACCAGACCCAGGATCGCTGCTGCTGCTTGACCTGTCCTGTCTTGTCATTCCCACTTCATGGGTGAAGCCACGGATTCTTAGACTAAGTAACTGCGGTCAAGAGAACAGCAGCCAGAGCGAAAAGCTCAGGTTCAAATCCTATGTCCACAATTCCTATGTCCACTATTCCACAGGCTTGGGTGGCTTCTCTGCCTCAGTTTACTCCCTCAAAACATGCATGTAACAGTGGTACCTACTGCATAAGGTCACTGTGAAGACTAAACAAACCAATGCTTTAAAAGTCTCACACAGGAGACATGCCCTCTGTCATCAAAGGGCAAGTGTGCAATTAATGTTAGTTATTATTGTGATTATTATGGCCCATCAGTCAGTAAGGGGCAGGGGAGCAAGAAGCCAGTTTGTTTGACTTCAATAATAACCACAATGTAACAATAGCAACTACTCCCCCAAACTCCACCAGTTACACAGGGACTGTTCCGTGTGAGGCACTGTAGTGAACGTTCGCAAACACTTCCCAAGGAGGCCCTCCCTAACCACCTCCTATCTACAGAAGAATCCACCCCCATTCTTCCTCACAGCCCTCAAAGTATTTCCATCTTAGCACTTTTCCAGGTCTGTAATTCTCGGTTGTTTTCTTGGGTTTAGCCTCTCTTCAGGAGCAGGACTGTGTGCGTTTCCCTCACTGATTGTTTAGCCAGTGCCTGGCAGTAAGTAGGCACCTCGTGATTATTGCTTATTTAAGGAAGGAATGAATGGATCAGTCAACCAATCGCTCAGCCAATCACTTCCTTGCCCGGCCTCCAATAGCTGCAGGGTGGAGATGGGACCAGGAGGCCCTTGCGCCTTCCCCTCCTGCCCGTCCCCCGTGCCCCTCCCCGCGGCGCCCACCTCGGAAGACGTGGACAGCGAGTTGTCCAGGCCGAGACTGTTCTTCCCCGGGGGGCTCTTGCTGGTGCTCAAGGAATCACTGCTGCCGGCTGAGGAGGGGCATCAGGGAAGGAGGTCAGGGGCTGGAGTCGAGGCCACTTTGGACCGCCCGCCAGAGGCCCCCACTCCCAGGCTGGGTGGGATCCCCTTACCTTGGGGAGGCAGGCCATAGGGCCCAGGGACAGGGCCGTTGGCGGGAGGCAGGGCGGCAGGCAGGGCGGGGAAGGGCACAGAGAGCTGCACGTTGAGAATCTGCAGTCGCTCCTTCTTGGCTGTCAGGCTCAGGATCTGCTCCTGAAGCCGCTGGTTTTCCTTCTGCAGTGCGTGTAGGGCCTTCAGCATCTCCACGACTGCAGAAAGAGCGAGAGCGCCTGAGCCCCGCAGGCCCGGAGGGGCGGGGCGCGGGCTGGGGGCGGGGCCAGAGCGCCGGGGGCGGGGCCTGGGGCGGGACCTGGCGGAGGAAATCGGACGAAACCTAGAAGAGAAGGCGCCGGCTACCGAGGGACACAGGTGAGCTTCGAGAGGCGGGACGTGGGGAGCCGGAGGTGTGAGGACTAGGGGCGGGGCCTGAGGGTCGCGGCCTTGAGATGGGGAGGGAAGAGGCGGGCGGAAGTTGGGGTTTAGTAAGGTAAGGTCCAGGGGGCGCGAGGGCCAAAGGCGGGTGCAGAGGGGGCGAGGCCGGGAGCAGGGCTTAGCAGGGGTTAAAGGTGAAGCTGAGGTTGGCAGGAGTTAAGGCTGGGGCGAGGCCGAGGGACGGAACCTTAAAGACGTTTGGGGACCTCGGGGAGAAGGGTGACCGAGTCTGGGGGTGCTTGGGGTGGTCCCCCAGCCCAGCGCCACCCCTCCTCACTGTTGACGCCGGCCTCGCCGTCGCCCTGCTTCTCCAGCAGCTGCTCCATGTTAGTTGTGCCGGGGGCCGCTGGGTCTAACTGGCTGCCCCCACAGGGTGCAGACGCTGTCTGGTCGAAGAGTGCGGGGAGGCTGCTGATGGGGGACCTGGGGTCGGAAGGGAAAACCGGGCTCAGGCTTACCTCACGCCCCGACTCCAGTCTCCCTCCCTCCGTCCTCTCCCCTCAGGGGTTCCAGTGTGTTCCCTTCGGACCCCCCTCCCTCCCTTGCCCGCCTCTCCACCCCCTCCTCACCAGGTGTCCCTCCAGCCCCGCTCCCAGGCCCTCCCCCAAGCCGCTACCCCTCCCTCACATGGAAGACAGACTCTCCTGGGGGGAGGTCCCCCGACACCGGAAGCTGCAGTCCTCCAGGTCTGGCTCTTGGAAGGAGAAGGGGGCAGGGATCAGCGGGGAAGGGGTGCCATTGGCCTCATGGTCCCCGCCTCGAAAGTGAGTGCGGGATCTGGGACCTTAACCCAGGATCTCCCAACCCCAGACTGGCAGTTCTAGCTTGTAAGGCGCTGGGGGCCCTGGCTTGGAAACCTGGCCCCTTGGGAGGCAAAGCTATGGGATCTAGTCTTCCCCTTTCTCTAGGCAGAAAGGCTCCCACTGTCTGGCCACTTTCAGATCCACCTCCCAGTTTCTTTCATGGAAGCCTCAGAGTAATAGAAATTTGGAGTCTAGGCAGTCCTGGGTTGAACCTGGATCTGATACTTACCATGTGACCTTGGGCTTGTAACTAACCTGTCTGAAGTGACTGCTGTGTGGCTTAAAATAAGGTAATAGGTAAATGTGAGGTGGTAAGCTGAAGGGTTTAGCTGCCTTGCAGAAAGCCCTTAATAATTGTAGCTGTTATTAGTTTTGTGCGACTTTTTATAGTCATAAACTCACATGTTAGTTGGCAAAACCCTTTGTTGGGCCACACAATTCCGTTCTGGGTTTTGGAAAATATAGTCACCCTACTCTCGGGTTCTTTTCTGGAATTGGATTTGACCCCTTTAAGAAGGCCTACCTGAACTGGCGGCCGAGAGGCAAGCCCCGCCCCCTAGCCGGCCAGGTGGTATTTCTGCACCAATCAGCTCTCTGGGGCTGGATTAATTCTCTAGGGAAAGGGAGGGGCACTTGTGACCCGCCCCCTTAACTCCTAAATACCCGGGGAGCAGCTGCCCAGCGGGTGGGTTGTCTGTAAACGCTGATCCCAAGGACTCACTAATAGGCCGGCGGCGGGAGCTATGCTGCAGCCGTGAGCAAACTGGGCTTGGAGTCGGGAGGCCAGAATTTGAGTTCCCCTATGTCTTTGCCTCCTTCAACTGCCTTGAGCAAGTCGTTATTCTCTGTCTTTTTCTTCTGTGAGATGGAACAGTAGTAATTCTTCCCTGCCCTGCCTGTCCCCCTAACTGGTTTTAACGTAAAAGTGGTTTGCTGTGTGTGAAATATTTTCTTTTGGTAGGGTGGGCAATAGCCAGAGGGAGGGGGCAGCCAGAAAGCCCTCCCATCCTTTCTTGGGTGACATGCAGATGATGGGTGCCCCTCAGGCCTTTGGGAAGAAAGGGGAGTGGGGTCAGAGACTCACATACCTGTGTGGCTGCTCTCAGCTTGGGTGAGGAGGGGGTTAACGGCACCCATGGGTGTTCCAAAGATGTGGGTAGAAGGGAGGCTAAAGGTAGAGCCAGCCAGAGAAAACACCTGAGGGAAAGGAGGTAGAGTCCAGCCCGGTGGTTATTCTTGGATCTAGGGCACAACTGTGTGTACCAGGGTGGAGGGGACCAGGTGTGCTGGGGAGGAGAGACAACCAGAGAGAAGTTCTGGTGGTGATCCAGCCCAATCTCAAAATCCCATGGAGAGCTGGGGTCCTCGGCAGCCTGTCCCCCACCTGCCCAGGGATGGAGGGGCTCAGGAGTAAGGCCTCACCTGAGTGGTGGAGATAGAAGCAGAGGAGGAGGGGAGGGTGCTGGTGAATGGGGAGCGGCTGAGGCGGGGGAGGGCCGAGGTCCCTGGGGGCCCCAGCAGGCTGGAGGAGAGGGGCGTGCTGCAGACAGCCCGCAGCATTCCGCCACCGTGGGAGATGGGGTCCTTATTACTGGTGTAGATGCCTACAGGCACAAGAAGGACAAGAGGGAAGCTTACAGTCACCACGTCCCCAGGCCCCTCCTCAGTCAGGTGGCTGGGACGGCCCCTCCCCAATGAGAGCACTCCTCTGGATCTGGCCTCACATACCTAACTCTCTTGCTGCAAAGATGTCACTTTTTGCCTTGGTGACATCTGCTTTACGTGCCTGCTTATTACACTGCCCTGCCCAGGCCTGAGGAATTCCCAGCTTTTCTAATTCCCCACCGAAAACTTGGTAAGTCCTACTGGCAGTCTATCCTGATCTCTCCCACTACAACTATGCAGAAGATGGCTAGGGAGGAGTGTCTTAGAGGTGACTGTCATCTCCATCCTTTATCCCTGCCCTTTGGAGCAGTTTCTATCACATTTCCTTCTAACTGCATGTTTATGCCTCTGTCCCCATACTAGATTGGCATGAGATGCCTTCTGTCCCCAAGGGTCACTAACCTGCCCCCAGCAGGGGGGACTCCAGGCTCAGGCTGGGCAGGCTCCCGGAAGGCCCAAAGGTGCGGGAGGCCAGACCACCCAGGCCGGAGCTGACCAGGGAACCTCCAGAGAAAGGTGAGGCAGCGGTGGCGGTAAAGCCAGCCAGCTGGGCACCTGGCAGGGAGGAAGCGGCTGGGCCCCCAGTACCCTCCTTGTTCCGGCTGCCCTTGGGCCGGCCTGGCCCATGTCGGCTCCTCTTGCTGGCTTTGTGCTTCTTCTCTTTCAGGCCTGTCTCAGGGGTCTCCTCGGTAGGCGCAGGGGCAGCGCTGAGGGTGGGCATCCGCTTGTGGTTGCCTGCTGAAGCCCCGGACCCCGAGACATGGGGAGACTTATAGTCCCCAGGGGATGGGGCCCGGGTCCGGCCCGAGCTGGAGGTGGTGGTGGAGAAGCGCATGATGGGCCCAAAGCCAGAGAAGACCACCTTCTGCTCAAAGAGGTCAGCCTTGGGGGCCTCGGGGGCTGAGGGGGAGGGGGGGGCTGAAGGGGTGGGGGCTACGGGTTTGGAGTACTTGTCCTCCTCTGGCTGCTCCAGCTTGGGGAATGCAGAGAAGTCAGGCGAGCTCTGCAGGGACGAAACTGCATAAAGGGAAAACCGAATTACAGCTGGACCCCAGATCCCCTCACTCCCTCCCACTCCCAACATGCACTAGTTGGTTGGGGGTTGGGGAAGCCTGGTTTCCTGTCCAGCTCCACCACTGTCTCTGTGTCCTGGGATGAGTGTCCTCCCCCTCCAGCTTTCCCACCTGTGATAGAGTAGGAGGGGAATAACTCCCTCCCTACGACCTCACTGGACCACTGGAGAGAGTACAAGAGCTAACATTAGTGTTGGTACTTTACAGATGGCACTTTACTACACAAGTGTAGGGGATAAGGAACATTGTTCCGGGGGTGGGAGGGTGAGCCATGAGAGGGAGGGGAGGAAAGTTCCAGCCCAGGAAGGAAGGGTTGAGGGGAAGGTTTGGAGAGGAGTCACTGGGTGGGGATTCCCCCATCTTTAACTTGAACCGATTTAAGAAGCAAATGAGATGCAAACCCATATGCAGAGGCCTCTGCTAGAAAAGCTCAGGGCCAAAAGCTGTCGGGCTCCCACCTCCTCCAGGATGCCCACACTCACCTGCAGGCTGGAAGGGCCCCCCAGAGGAGGAGGAAGAGGAGGAGGAAGAGGAGGAGGAGGCGGAGGTGAAGCTGCTCACACCTTTCCCACTGCTCAGTTTCTTCCCCTTGTGACTCAGGCTATGGCTGGAAGACTTTTTCCCCTTCGAGTCCCTGCTGCTCTCAGAGGTCTCCTGAGTGCCGGCCTCGTGGTGGGAGGAGGAAGAAGCTGAGGAGGAGACCTGAGGGAGGGAGGACAGAGGAAGGCTCAAGCCCAGCTGCCTGGGCTCACCCCAACTTGGGGGTGGAGCAGGAGGACACAGGACCTGGGGCTCTACTAGGAGAGCCCAGAGTTAGCTTCAGGAAGGACTTCCAGGCAGGGCGATGGTGGTGGGAGCCCCTAGACCAGGGAAATGGGGAGGCAGCTGTGGAACTTCTGGGTGTGAAGAGAGGGGAGTGTTCTGAACCCACGGAGCTGTCTGTGCTTCACCTCAGGCAGGGGAAAGATGAAAACGGTCCCAGAGTCTGTGCTGATGTGCTCATCTGTCCAGTCATTCAGTTAAGAAATACTTAGGGGGGCTGAGAGGGCTAGACTTGTGCTGAGAAGTGGTGTGTGCGGGGAAGAGGGACCGAGCGAGAAGGAGCTGTCCTGGCCCCACCCTTGGGCCCCCCAGTCACTACCGCTCCCTCCCTGCTCACCCTGAGCTGCAGCCACCTGGTGGACACCAGTTCCCTGGTCACCCTGTGCCCTTCCTAGACAATCTGAACTGGCAGTGCCGAGCCCTCTGCCAGGAGAGCCTGTCCCTACTCTTCCTGGGAAACTTTTCGTCCCTCAAAATCCAGCTTGAAGTCCTCTCTTCCGTGAAGCCACCCTAGATACCTGGGGTGGAACAAGTCACTGTCCTCTTATTTTCAGGGCATCTCATACCCACATCAGCCATGTCAGCAACTGCCACACTGTACTGAAACATACCGTCCCCACCTCTGAGGCCCCCAGTAACCTCGCTGAGGGCGGCAGGCGGTGGGTGGAAGAACACGGGCTCTGGGGTCGGGCAGCACAGGCTGTGAGCCTGGCCAGCTCTGCTGTTGCCCACCGTGTTATGCTGCATAGTCTCTCAACCTCACTAAGCTTCAGTGTCCTTACGGGGCTCATTATGCTTATTTGGAGAGTTATGAGGAGCACAATGGCAGATACGTAGTATGGGGTCAATAACAATGATTCTGATAGTGGTGGCTGCTATTAATATACTGCAGAGACAGTGTCTTGCAGTGGGTAAGAGTGCAGGCCTTCAAACCAGGCTGCCTGGGTGCAAATCTCAATTCTACCACTTACTAGCTGTGTGCTTTTAGGCAAATTACTCAACCTCTCTGTGCCTCAGTTTCTTCATTTATTAAATGGGGTTAAAAAATACCTATTTCATTGGATTATTTTGAGGATTAAATGAACTAATCCCCAGGCACCCCTTCCATCCCCCTGTTCTGGAAGAGCCTGGCATGTGGTGAGTGAGTCAGGGCTTCATATTAAAAGGGATGGTGCCTTTCCTCCTGGTGGAGACAAGGTATTCAGTAAAGAGTGCTGAAGGAACAACTGCCAGAGGGAGGATGGATGGGGGAATGAGAGCCACCCTGTGCTGCCCCTCCCTAGGCGGAGCCCTTGTCTTTGTCTTCCTCTTTGTTCTTTTCAACAGCTGGAGTTCTGAAGGGAGCCAGATGTGGTTCTGAGAGCAAGGGAGGAGAGGGGCCAGGGGGAGGGGTAGCTGAAATGCTGGGGTGGGTGGAGGGGGATGGGCAGAATGCTCCAACATATCCAAGGGGATACCCAGATCTCTGGCCCTCTCTTTCCACCTGCCTGCAGGCCCTAAGGAAAGGTCAGAGGGCATAGGTGACAAGCTTTTCCAGGTGAGCCCTGGGAAGCAGGGTGGGGAGAGGGTTACTGGCACAGTTGCCACAGCAACATCACCCTGGAAACCTGATATCTGAGCCTCCTGCTATGATGCCCAGAGCCCTGCCAACCTCCAGAGGCAGCGGGAGGTGAACGGGGCAATAATGGCGACAGAAGGAAAGAGTTTCTCCAGTCCCCTGTCCTTCCATGGGGAGGGCGGGTGGAAGGAGGGGCAGGGAGGGCTGCTCTGGCTTGGATTAGCGACTCACTAGCCTGGGTAGGGCCTGCCGGCTGCTCATCCAGATGCTGCCCATTTCTGGAGACAGGCCTGACATACCAAGCCCTGACTGGGAAGGGTGGGATGAGTGGGAGTTTCAGGGTGCTGTCCAGGGGACTGTCCCCCATGCCACTCTGGGCCGCACTCCCAGCCCCTCCATTCTGCGTGGAGTGGGATTTTGGTTAGGCAACAGGCTTGGCATCCTCCTGACGTCGGGGAGGGAGAGAGCGAAGGGGTCCTCTCTGCCTATCTCTGGGGCACCAGGCCCCAGAAACCTGGAGAACCAGCCCGAACACTGTACCCGCAGACAAGAGCCCAGTGCTGAGGCCCTGTGTCTGGAGAGAGGCAGATGTAAACATCTGGCAGCCAGCAGCAGGGCGGTACCCCCCACCCCACCCTCACTCTCCTGGTTGGTCAGTGCTTGGTGGCACTGAGCTGCATAGGCCCCTTCTAGGCTAGAATGGGGGAGAACCGGGGTTTGGGGTGGGGAGCTGAGGCACATTAACCTGAAGCTGTGGGCGGTGCCCGGCTCCCTGGCTCACCCCGACCCCTCACACCTGGGCTCCCTCCCACTGCCGTGGCCATCCTTCCTGGTGTGGGCAGCAGTACCTTGTCAGCAGTGGGGACCACAGGCGGGGAGAGGATGCTGGGGGGTGACTCAGGCCGCTTCTTGTGCTTCTGTTTAAGGCGTTCTTTGTCCTTTCGACTCTGGGAGGGAGAGGTGACCAGATATTGGTGTTGGGGGGCAGTTTGGGTGAGGATAAACATGACATGTGGGTGGCTCAGAGAAGGGGCTTTGTGGGTGTCATCCCCCCCTACAGAGGGACTAGGGGACTTTGGCTGGACAGGAGTGGTTCAGGCAGGTTCCTCTGAGCCAACAGCCCCTCCCCCTCATTAACTGCCTGTTAAAAATAGCCTGTCCCATTATCATGCCAGTGACACAGAGCACCAAACACGTGAGCACACACCTGCAAGTGTGTCCACCTGGGACACAGAGCTGTGCAGAGGGATGGGAGCCAGGGACACTGTGACGTGTGGCACACTTACAAACTGGGCTGACACACGGCTAGACTGTGGAGATGTGTGCAAATGTGCAGGGCCATGTGTTAGGGGCTTTGCAGACACTGTCATGCCATGGGGAGGACACAGGAACCACAGGACACAAAGAGCCCCAGGGAAGCCAGGCTCTCACCTCACCCTCTGTGACCCTCCCATATCACTTCCTCAGCCCCCTCCTGGCCCTCAGAGGAAGGAAGGGGACAGGCCCCAAGGCCCTGGGGGAACCTTGTGGTGGCTTCTTGAAAGAGGTGTGAGTGTGGGCAGGAGAGGCAGACAGGAGGACTTTCACCTTCTTCTGGCCCCTCTCGTGGTGGGAAGGGTGCTTCTCCTGCTGGGTGGACGGTGAGGCTGACCGGCTTCTCCTGCCAGCGATGAAGGTACTGCTACTGCCCCCTGTGCCGCTGCTGCCTCCTCCTCCTGCTCCTCCACCGCCCCCGCTGGTATGCCGGGACGTCTTCTGGGGAGAGAATTGAGAAGAATTGCCAAACCTCTTCTCACTAGCTTAGGGAAAGGTTCCTTAAGGTCAAGTGACCCTGGGGGCCAATCCCCAAACCCTGCCTGTCACTAAGTGGATCTTGTATCCTCAACAATGCTCTGCTTGGGCCAGCCTGGTGGCGCAGCGGTTAAGTGCGGACGTTCCACTTCTCGGCGGCCCGGGGTTCGCCGGTTCGGATCCCGGGTGTGGACATGGCACCACTTGGCAAAAGCCATGCTGTGGTAGGCATCCCACATATAAAGTAGAGGAAGATGGGCATGGACCTTAGCTCAGGGCCAGACTTCCTCAGCAAAAAGAAGAGGATTGGCAGTAGTTAGCTCAGGGCTAATCTTCCTCAAAAACAAACAAAAAAACAAAAAAAACCAACACTCTGCTCAACAGAAGGGCATTCCCTAGCCTAAAATCCTAGAGTTTCCTCCGCTGGCTCATCCGGTGCACAGGTCTGGCAAGTGAGGCCCAGAAGAGCCAGGGGCATCTTGGCCCCAGCAAGGCCCGGCTAGAGGTAGGACTGGGGCCCAGGTCTCTTACTCTCCACCCATCTCTTTCCAGGGAGCCCTCTTGGCCCATCCCCAGCAGCTTGGGCCACGGCCCACTGCTGCCTCCTTCCCTGTGGTAGAGGATGTATGGGGGGCCCTCGTGGGGAGCCCCTACTCCCCTGTACTCTGCACCCCATCCTTCCCTCCAGGCACTTTGCTCCAGTCATCACTCTTTCTCCTTTGTTCCTGGCCTTCCACCACAGTGGTTCCTTCTGTCCCAAAGGACCTGCTGCCCTTAAGAAGGGGGGAAGTAAACATCCACAACAGGAAAAACTCAAATGACCCTCGTGCCGCCCCTCCTCCTAGCCAGGGCCTGCCCCCTCCTTCCCTTCACTGTTAATAGACTCCCCTCTGCCCTGTCTGATGGCTTCACCCGCCCCAGACTTGCAGCTGCTCCCTCTGAGGTCACCCACTACCTCCCAATCGCCAAATCCAAGGGGTAATTTCAGGCCTCATCTGACCCACCCACTCCCCAGCAGTGGACAGCGCTCCTACCCTGCTGAGCTCTCGGCACTCCCCTTTCTGGTTCCCTTCACACCCTGACCCACCCTACCCTGGCGGGCACCTGGGAATTCCAGCCCCATCCTTATACACCTGGGGCTGCCCTTACCACCCTGCCTGGGGGTCTGACAGCCACTAAACCTGAACATCCCCACTCGGCACCACCTATAAACCAAACTGAGCTCCCTACCTTGTCCTAAGTCATCATCAAACCCTAAAACTAAGGTGACCATATGACTTATGATCCAAGCCAGGACACTTCTGAAAATGAAAGGGGGAACTACTAATTACACCAGGGCAACTGGCACAGACTGGGACTGTCTTGGGCAGACCAGGACATACGCCAACCCTACAGAAGCTCACTGCACTCCCTGTTCCCAGCACTCTCAGGTGCTCCAGCGGCGAGAACCTAGATCGACATATTACCCTCAACTCCTCCTTCTCGGCCACCACTCCATGCAGGCAAGTGGAGCCAGAAACGGTGCTAGAGTCCAGCCTCATCCCTCCACCCCCCACCCGCCCTCGCAGCTGTCTCCCAACCGCCAACCTTGGCCCTTCAGATCCAGCTTCATAGTGGCTGCCAGAGTAATCTTCCTAAAAAACAAATCTGATCATGTTACCCTCCTGCTGACAAGCAGCCTTACGAGCCTGGGGCCTGGGGGTGAGATCCAAGCTGCTCTCCCAGTCAGACCACAGCCTGCCTCTCCAGGACGCCCCACAGCTTCTAGGACATGCAGGTCTCTCCACAAACCCGGGAGAGCACCGCTTCTCCAGCCTCTCCTTGGGCCCCTGAAGCCTGGGGCAGAAGCAAGTCCAGCTCTGGCGCTGCCTGAGCTTTTTTACCTCATGTCCTGCCTCGTCTGCCCCAAACTCCCTGTTCTGCTCACAAATTCCCTCTCATCTCAGGACTGCCCACGCCACTCTCTCGGCCTCTGATTCCTTTCTCCCTGTTATTGCTGAGTAGGCTCCTGAGGAGCTTTCAAATCAGACTTCCTGTTCTGAATCCCATCCGCCAGCGGTGAGATAAGATATATAACTTCAGTGGGTCTCAGTTTACTCATCTGTACAATGGGAAATACAGTATACCTAGTGCTTAGGGTTGTTGGGAGGATTATACAAAATAACACATGTAAAGAGATTAGTACAGAGGCCGGGGCACAGCAACCTCCGTGAATGTTGGCTCTTATTGTTTCCACCTCCACTCAGCTTAACTGCTTCCTTTTCCTTGAAGCCTCCCAGACTCTGACAGGCTGGGGCTGAGCTGTCTTCTGGGATGGACTGCGTGGTTCAGCTCTGATTCATATCCCTCAGCTGTACTTTAATTTACTCCTCATCGAATGGTGAGCTCCTCAAGGGCAGGGACTGGCTTCCTGCCATCTCTGTCCTCCTAGCACCAGGCACCAACCTGGCCTGAAGCCCACGCCCTCTGAACCAGGGCTGCTGACCCGCTCACACCTGGCAGACGAGACTCACCATCTTGCTGAAGTGGTATTTGCAGTAGCCACAGTACTTGACGTTGTCGACCTCCAGCACTTCTTCCTCACACAGCAGGCCTGCCATTTGGGCGCTAACCGAGAGAGGTCAGCCTAAGAAGGGCATGGCCCCAGAGCAGCCCAGCTACCTCCCTCCCACCCTCCTAGACCCCTACTGAGGCAAAGCCAAGATCATCCAAGAAAAGCACTGCCGTCATCACCAAAGAGACAGCAATCAGGATGAGCCCATGTAGCCGCCATCCATAGCAAACCTCAGAGGGGTTGGTACACTCGGCCAGGATCCCCGAGAACCCTGGGGGTGGGGCAGGGCAGGCAGGGGTCTCACCAGGTGACATGGAAAGCTTGTCGACATCCGTGGCGGTTACAGGTCATGCAGGCTCCTGAGGCTGCCTTGCTCTCCCGGCCCTGCTCCTCACAGATGTAACAAGTCTGTAGGACACAGTGGGGTCGTCCCTTCCTCCTATCTGAGGGATCCTTTGGCCTCCCCCTCAATTCCATCCTCTCCCCCTGATCTAGTCGGCGCTATCCAACAGAACCTTCTGTGATGATGGAAATGTTCTATACTGCACTTTCTAAGACAGTAGCCATGAACCACACAGGCTATTGAACACTTGAAATGTGGCTGGTGTGACTGAGGAAGTGAATTTTAAATTGTGTTTAATTTTAGTCTATATAATTTGTATGTATAATATTTAATAATATATAACATATATGTGGCCGGTGGCTACTATATTGGATAGTGAAATCCTTGTATGGGGAGCTCTGTAAGGCCATGGATTGTGTCTGCCTTGCTGGTGAGCTTTTTCCCACCTCTGGGCCTTTGCACATGCTGTTCCTTCTGCCTGGAACTTGGAACCCCATCCTCCTCAAGGCTGGCTCCTTCTCATCCCCAGGTCTCAACCTAAATGTGTCTTTCTTGGACCATTTTATCTAAAGTAAGCCCCCCACGAGGTAGTCTTTATTTCAGTACCCTGTTTGTTTTCTTCATAGCACTTGCCACAAAATGCATTTACTTTATTTGCCTGTTTATTGATATTTACGGTCTTCCCACAGGAGAGTGTGAGTTCAATGAGGCAGGGAGCACATGTCTTGATTAATACTGAACACTGTGTGCCTTGCCCCAGGTTTGGCACATAGTGGGCACTCAGTAAAATGTGTGCAGTGGACGAAGGAGTGAACTGCTTGTTAATGTCCACCCTCTGGCAGTACCACTGCGAGGGAGCCTACTATTCACTTGAGTTCCAGAACATGAGCAGGTGTCCATCAGCGGAAGCTGCCCACCCACCTCCTGAGTTCCCTGAAAATGTCGGTTGGACAGAATCAAATTACACGTGACGAAGAGAGAGCTGGAGGGACCCGGGCATGGTTGGCCAGGGAGGGGACTGGTACGGGGCACGGCAGGGGCCGCTGACCTTGTTGAAGCGATCATGAGGCACGTACTGCAGCACGATGGGCTCCATGGTGAGCACGTTGGCAAACTGCACCTCGGGGATGTAGAGGGCACACACCACGTGGGCCCAGCCTGGGGCGGTGTGGGGCCCGCCTCAGCTGTGATGGCGAGCCTGAGACCCCGACCCCTCACACCCCCACACTGCAGACCCTCCTCCATGGCCTTCCCATCAGATTCCAGTGCCAACCAGGGAAGGGAAACCCAGCCTCCACTCCCGCCCTACCCCAGTCCACTCCTGCCTTCCCAGGCCCTGCTCGGGGGGCCTTGCTGACCTCAACAGATAAGCCCTGGGCTCAGGGCCCCCCTCACCTCCATTGTCAGTCCTCTTCAATGCCCCGTCTTTGTGTGGGCACAGCTCACACCTCTGCCAATGCAAGGGGGCACAGGGATTTGGGAGGGGCTTTCCAAAAGGGGGTGGGGGATCTGCTGAACTGGGCCCTCCCTGAACACATTCAAAGGGCCCCAGGATGAAACGATAAGATGTCTCTGGGGAACACACAGATACAGAGAATACAGTGGTGGTGACCAAAGAGGAAGGGGGGGGTAAAGGGGGACATCTGTACAGTGACAGATAGAAACTAGACTTTCGGTGGTAAACATGATATAGTCTATACAGGAGTTAAAATACAATGATATACACCTGAAATTGATGTAATGTTATAAACCACTGTTACCTCAACTGAAAAAAAAAAAGATGTATAGGTGATGGGAGGGGGTCTAGAGGAAACAGGATTGGCCATGAGTGATAATTGTTGAAGATGGGTGATGGGGACACGAGGTTCATTATGGTATTGCCTCTACTTTTGTACAGGTTGGAAACTTTCCCTAATAAAAAGTGCAAACAAACAAGCAAACAAAAATAAAAGGCCCCATGCCGAGGTGGGGCAGAGTGAGGGAGGAGCTGAGGGAGAGATGGGGCTGGTGATAGGTGTGCAGGAAACAGGAAGTCCTGTGTGACAGGCCCACCCTCGCCTCAGCCTCAGAGTCCCCTAGCTCATCCGGGAGGGGATGCTCAGGTGTCCAGGAGGGGGACTCACCACCCTGGCTGCTCGCTCCTGAGATTCACATTTCCTGCAGAACCAGGGTCCTGTTGGCACCTGGACGATGCCATAGCAAGCTGGGGGTGGGGGAGGAGAATCACGGAGCAAATCTGTCAGCAGTGGCTTTTCTCAGAGTAACTGTGCGTAGGGGGTGAGTCTAAAGGACTAGAGCCACTTTGGGGAGGGGGCTACTCTCCTGTCTGGAGGTCACTCAATAGACGGCAGGACCACAAGGAATACCCAAAAGCACGCAGCCAGCCTTCAACCACACAACCAAGCACTCCAAGCAGAGGCGGGAAGTCTGAGTCCTTGACCTTAAACTTCTAGAAGATCCTCCCCCCCACGCCCTTTCTGGACCTGTTTCCCATCTCCTGCCTGGGACCAGTTCTCATCACCAGGAATAGAGAAAACCAAAGGGACAACATTTAAGATAGTCAAACACGTTTTGTTGTTATGGGGGGGGGGGGGCATTTCTTAAAGGGCCAGTAAGAGAAGAGGCGGGGAAGTCGGTGGTCCAGGGACCTCATCTTCTGCCTCTAACTATGAGAAGCATAGGTCAAAAGTCAAGGCCGAGGGCAGGTGCAGTGCAGGTAACCGAGACAAGAGTGGCAGGAAGAGCCGACAGCGACAGCAGTAAGGGCTGTCCCAGGAAGGGGGGTGCCCAGCTGGCTGTGCCAGACAGGCGGGAGATGCCAGCCTGCGCCCTCGGCAAGATTCCTCAAGGAGTTAACTCCCGAACCATGTGCTGCTGGG
This sequence comes from Equus asinus, assembly GCF_041296235.1. Lineage (NCBI taxonomy): Eukaryota > Metazoa > Chordata > Mammalia > Perissodactyla > Equidae > Equus > Equus asinus. Next base: position 38,832,466 of record NC_091802.1, on the reverse strand, counting down.
GGAAACTCCAAACCTCCCTCTTCTCGATTCCCGGCCCCCTGCACAACCGCTCTCCTATCCGCAGCTCTTCCCCGGAGGATTCCAGGAGTCCCCTCTCCCGTGGGACCCTTCTCCTCCCTTCCCAATTCCGCTCCTCCCAGTATCCGGAAGCGGGAGGGGGGATGACCCCCCCTTGACCTCTCCCTCTTGTAGCCGGGACCAAAATAACCGGCGGGAGGGGACACCTAGCAGGTAAACATTCACCCGGCAGCCCCGACACTGGCAGTGTGGGGCGCGGAGAGTGCACTCACTGCCCCCTAGACTGTCCCCAAACTCCCTCAACTTGGGGTGGGGGGCGTGGGACTGGAACAATAGGCAAGAAAACAATGCCTGACCCGGTCCTCCAGGACCGGGCGGGGGGAGCCCCCCGACGCCTCCCTTCCCTTCAGGTGGGGTGGGGGAGGGGCGCCCGAGCCCCGGGAGGTCTCTGGAGGGCGCGGCCGGGGGCGCCCTGCGCGCCCCGCCCCCGGGGTCCCGTCGCCCCCCGCGGGCCACCCCCGTACCTTGGTGGACAGCCACGCTGCACGCGTGCCCATCACAGTAGACCAGCGGGTTCTCGGCCCAGCCCCTCTCGTCCGAACATACGCAGCAGCCTCCTACCATCTCCTTCATACTCCCATGAGCTCCCTCCGGGGCTGGGGCGGGGGGCCGGCCGGCGGGGGTCGGGGGTCAGGGGGGAGGGAGGGAGCGGGGGGCCGCGCGCCTCCTCGCTCCCTCCTCCTCCGCCTCCGCCGCCGCCGCCGCTTCTTTTCTTTGCCTCCTCCTTCCTCCTCCTCGGCGTCCTCCTCCTCCTCCTCCTCGCTCGCTCTGTCTGGCCGCCCCCCCCGCCGTGCTCTCGCCCTCATGCCCCGACGGGCCCCCCCCAACAATAAGACCCGCGCGCTGGGCTCGCCCCCTCCGTGCCGCGCGCCCAGCTGCTAGGGCCGCCCGGCCGCCGCACAGCCCGGGCCCGGCGGGGGAGGCGCCGAGTGGCACATCGCGGGCGCCCGCCCGCCCCGCGCCGCCCCGCGCCGCCCGCTCACGCGCCGCCCCCCCGGCCTCCCTGCCCGGCCGCGGCCGCCATGGCCGCGCGCCTCCGCTCGCTCGCTCCCGGCCCGCCCGCCGCCCGCCGCCCGCCGCCGGGTAAAGTCTTAGGTTCAGGGAACAAAAGCCTGGCTTGGTAGGGAGCTTTTCGCTCGCTCGCTCCGCGCTGATTTTCCCTTTCTTTTCCTTTCTATGGCTGTGGGTTGGCGCTCCTGAGCCCTTCCTCTGCCTGCCCTTCCGTCTCGGTCCCGGGTCTCCGATTCTCCCTCCAGCCCCTCCGCCCATGTCTTCGTCTCTGCGTCTGTTCCTCAACCCCATAGAAACTCGGAGATGGAGACCATGGAAGGGGCGCTAGAAGGAGCAGGAGCGACGGGGGCCGCTCGCCCCTCCGTGTCCGGGGGTCTATTGGGATGGCCCCTCGTGGGCTCTTTCCTCAGAGGCCCCTCTGACGGGTACACATACGCACATTTGTTCATTCAACAAACATTTGTTGAATGCTGACTACGTACAGCCGCTGGGCTAGAGCAATGAACACAACAGGTATTCCTGCCCTCGGGGAGCTTCCGGTCCAGCTCACAGACACACGCAAGCGCGCACAGGGACTCAGAACCCTCAGAGGCACACGGAGGCGTTCACAGACACACAGACTCACTCCTAGCCTCATCCATCCACACCACCTTACCCTCCCAGAGTGACACAAACCCCAGGTCCAGCCCCACAGGCGCGCTTAGAGACTCCCGCGAGTTAGAGACCCACGACTACGGAAGTGCTCACGAACAACACGGTTACACTTGACCTCTATGCACACACACAAACACACGACACAAACTCACACACAGCGCCCCAAAAGATTAAATTCTCTGAAATTGGGTCTGGGGAAGAAGTGAGGAGGCGTCAGCCCGAAGGCTTCATCCCCAAGACCGGTGCGGGTAAGAGGGACGAAATCTGACTCTCCTACTTCCTAAAGGGGGGTGGACGCCCGCAGGGACCAAAGGTCACACTCTCTCAGCGGGTGGTGGGGTGGCGGAGGGGAGAAAGCAGCCCTGGGGGCTTCAGTGACACTTCAAAGACCTTACGGCCGGGAACGCTTCCTGCGGGGGAGGGGCAGGCTGAGAGGAGAGGGGAAGATCCGCGGGGGGACTGAGGGTGGAGGAGGCTGCCCCTCCTTCGGCGCAATGCCCCCCTGGCCGACTCTTCCGTCGGGACCGCCTCCTTTTCACCAGCACCTGTTCAACCGGAACATCAAGGGCCGGAGCCCGCCGCCACCCCTCCCCTCGCGTCTATTTAGTACCTTTCATCCCGGAAGGGGGGGTGAATCCCCGCCCAGGAGGGGGGAATAGGGCGGGGGAGAACTTGTCCTTGACCTGGTCTGTGGCATCAGGGATTTGCTCCCTTAATCCCAGCAAGGCTGGAGTTTGGGGAGGTCGGGGATGCTAAATTCTGGGCTGCAGCCCCCACCTCCCCTCGTTCCTGCAGGGACACGGGAATCCCAGAGGGCTGTCAGGACGAAGAGGCTCCATCTAAACGGGCCGGGGTCGGGGGCGGCCTGTCTCTGCCACTGCCATGCCCGGGGGAGGGCGCCGAGAGCCAGGGGTTCGCCGGGGGCCGGTCTGCGGACCCGGATCCCCACAAGGACCGCCACGCGCCCGGATTCTTGGTCTGCTTTGTGAACTTCGCTCTTACGAAAAGTTAAACAAGACAAAGACGAGAAGTCTCACTTAGGAGGGTCTAACGAATTACCTTTACAGACAAGAATAAAACTTCAAGAAAATTAAACGCAAAAATGTCAGCCCTAGCCATGCGCCAGTTTCGGAATATTTGAATATTTGCTTTCGGGACCAACCGCGGCCGAAGTGCCCGAAATTTCGGGTTTCGCCGGACGAGGGTGACTGGAAGGCCCGTCGGTCCGTGCGTCCAGGGGTGGCCGACTTGGGAACTGGGGCCGAGGAGCCTTAGTCTCGGGTCCTCATCCCGAACGGGTGCACCGCCTGAAGGTTGCGGGATGAACGCGCGACGATACTTGTGCGTTTAGTAAGTGTGTTAGAAACATTGTTTCGTTTAATCCTCCCCACAACCCTTTGGAAGTGGATGTTAATATCCCCATTTTGTAGGCGGTACAACCGAGGTTCGGTAGATGACGTGACTTGCCCAAAGTCACACAGCCTGATAGCGGTAGAGCTGGGATTTGAATCCGGTCTGTCCTCCGCTAGGGCTGGGGCTCCGCCACCACGTGTTTGTCGAATGCCTGTGTCGAACTGAGATGTCCGCCCATCGCAAAAGTTCCCTTCTGAGGTCTGGGGAAACCCGGTGCCCCGCGGGCTGGGCTGGATTCGCGGCGCGTACTCCGGGGCTGAGCTGTCAAGCTCATTTTCCATCTTCCAGTATCTTCCTGAGCACCTACTATGTGTCTGTCTACACAAAAAGAGCAAGAACAGGACTCGGCAAACCAGTGGTTCAAGCTCATCGTGCTCTTCTTGGCGTAACTGAGCCCTGATTTGGGGTGTCACGCTGAGCCTGGCTGTGCAGTTTTCGGCGAGTGACTTCACCTCTCAGAGGCTCAGTTTATCCCTCTTAAATGGGGCATTAACTCCCTCTGGCAAGGGCTGTAGTGAAGATCTAACGAAAGTCCTGTTGTCAAGCGCTAAGGCACACAGTAGGCGCTCAATCTCTGCTGGTCCTCTCTCCGCCCCTCTCAGCTTGCCAGGGCTGGGCATTCCCGCTCTCGCTTCCCGCCTCCGGCATCCTCGCCCGTCTCACGCGTCCCGCGCCTAAGGGACTGGGGCAGAGAGGACCAAACAGAAAATTATTTCCGCCCGCTCGGCACGCCCCGCCCCGCCCCGCCCCGCCCCGCCCGTCCCCGGAGCCAGAAGGGGATTGTGGGGCCGCCGCGGCCGCCGCCGGAGCCGAGCGGGGCGGAAGCGCGCGTCGCGCAGCTGCTCGGGCCCGACCGCGCCTGCCCCCGCACCTCCCGGCCCGGGACTGCGGGCTGTGGTCGGGGCGGTCCCGAGGCCCGCGGCTGCCGGGCGCGCTTCCACGAAGCCTGGCTCGCCGGTTCCCGGAACCGAGCGGGGGAGGCTGAAGAGTGTTGAGGTTTCGCTTCTGCTAGCCGGCTCGGCGCTTGGTTTCGCCGGTCTCGGGGGCTGGGGGCGCGCGTTCCCCGTTAGAAAGCCCCAGGCTCCGGGAAAGGACTGCGCCGGCGCCCGCGGTGTGTGTTTCGTATGCGTCTTGTTTGCATACCGCTTTCTCCCCCGAAAGCAAAGCTTTCTGACCTTGGGGGCGTTCAGAGAGGTTAAGTTACTTTCCCGAGGTGACCCAGCCGGTCCGAAGCTTCAGGTGGTTTACCTGCCGGGTAGGAGAGCCTGGCGTGGACAAACAGAAAGAGAGGGCGCTAGAGTCAGGAAAACAAGGGTTCGAGACCCAGCCTAGCCGCTTACTGGCTTTGACTGAGGGTTAGGAATGCTTTATCTGGGACCCTCCATTTCCCCATCTCAGAATGTGATTGGTAGTACCAGTCTCAGGGTTGATGAGAGCAGTGACACTGTCAGGTGCCGGCACAGCGGAGGGTGATTTCCCCGTCAAAGGTTATGACTGTGCCGTGCTCTCCCCAGTAACCTGGTGGGGGTGCCAGGGTGAGTGTAGGGTTCTTTCCTAAGTCAGACATCCTGTGCAAGAGGGATAGAGGCTCGATTTAAAGAGGAACTGGTGGGAGGAGGGGATTTCCCAGGCATTAGGGGGCCAGTCGTGGTGATTATTGTAAACAGTGACTCTGCTCCGGTGGGAGGTTTGGCTTTTCACATCTTTGTACAGGGAGAGCACAGTACTTAGTGTCAAATCCTGCCTCTGCCATTAGCTAGCAGTGTGACCCAGACTCTTGCTGTCTCAGTTTGCCAATCTGTGAAATGGGAATAATTGGATCCCCTCCTCCAATCTTCAGGGCTTTGGCAACTCCAGCCAATCAAGGTCCTGGCAGGTGCTTTAAGAGCTATGAGTGAGCCCAGGTAGTCCCTTTGACCATGTGAGGGCATAAGGGACTTCCTTTAGGGAGTTAAGATGGGTAGGAAGGGAAGAGGTTCATGAGATGAGGTAGCCACCTGCACAAACTTTTTCCAGAGCTACCTGGAGTCTAGTCCCAGCCCCACCCCTATCCAGCTGTGCGACCTTGGGTAAAGCAGTTGCCTACTCTGGCATTTGGCTGGGTGACTGGACCTTGAAAATCCCCTTGGAGTTAACATTTTGTGATTGATGACTCTGCTCCTGGGGAAGTTTCCAGGCTAAGAGATGACAGATGAATAGCACATTTGCCCTGCTGGGTTCCTCTTTTCCCCCGGTTCCTCCTGAAGTCTAATCTTCATTCCTCCTGTTATGATTGCCTTCAGGACAGAAGTTGAGAAAGTTGTATTATTCAGTTTTTCAGCGAACACTTCATTGAGTCCTCTGGGTAGGCCTTAGGAGATACACAGCACCGGGATGGTGGGAGTGACGGACATATAAAGAAATAAGGGCTGTGATCGTGCTGAGAACAGTGCTGACACAGGCAGGCAGGAAGGAACTGTGTTTATGGAGTCGGGGAAGGCCTGAGCTGGGACCAAGTGGGTGAAGGAGGGTTTGCAGGCAGATAAGGGGCAGAAGAGCATTCCAGGCAGGGGGAACAGCGTGTTCAAGGGCACAAAGGTAGGAAACAGCAAAATGTGTATTGAAGTTGTGCATGTGGCAACTGCATGGTTGCATGTGTGGTAGGAGAGCAGGAGGGGGGTTAGAGGAGTGGCCTTAAGGCAAAAACCAGATTAAGGAGACCTTGCATATTTTGCTGAGGAATTTGGAATTAGTCGTGAGAGCAGTGGGGATGCACTAGGGGCTTTTAAGTAAGGAGTACATGGTCAAATCTGCACATCGGTTGTCAAGTGTGGGATTGGTTAGGGTAGAGGGGAGGCTAGAGGTTGGGAAATTCATTAGGACAGCAATTCTCAACCTTTAAAGTGTGTGTGAATCCCCTGGAGGTCTTGTTAAAATGCAGATTCTGATTCAGTGGGTCTGGGGTGGGAGTCTGAGATCCAGTATTTTTAACCTGTTCCCGGGTGATGCTGTGTTGCTGGTCCAAAGAGAACACTTGAATAGTGAGTGGTAGGAGACTTGTATGGGTCCAGATGAGAGATGAGGGTTTGACTCTGGCAGAAGCAGAGGGAATGAGAGGAGGGCCAGGTATGAGAGTCTTAAAACCAGGACTCAGACTGTTTGGCAAGGCAAGACTGATGGGATGACTCCCAGAGCTGCAGCCTTGGGGGGATTTGGTGGAGGGGATGTGGCTGTCAACTCACCAGTAGAACCCAGGAGTAGGGATGGGGGTGCGGAGCTGGTGAGGAACTGCTTTAGACATGCCGATGTCCAGTGACTGTGGCACATGGGGTGGTGATGCTCAGTAGGCAGTCGATTGTTTGGGTCTGGATCAGCAGAGAGTCTCAACTGGAGAGACCCAGAAGGCTGTCCAGAAAAGCAGGAGAGTTCACGTCATGGAAGTCAGAGAGGGACATTTAAGGAGGAAGTGATGCCAGGGTCACATGCCATTGAGAGGTCAAGGGAAGAAAGAGTTATGCAAGGAAGAGGTCCCTGGTGACCTCAGCCCCGGAAAGTTCCCGGCACTAGAGGGGGTGGAGGCCAACCGCAGTGGGTCAAGCAGGGACTGCAAGATGAGAAGGGAGGAAATAGTGGAGAACAGCGCTAGGGGGATGGGAGGGTCAGGAGGCGAGGATGGATACCTCTGGTGGTGGTGATGGTGGTGATGACAACAGCAGTGATAAGGGCAACAGGTCGCTTTTAACGAGAGCTGATGTGCCAGACATTATGCTAAGCATCTAACATGCCCCTTGCAACAACACTGAGATAGGTTCTGTCCTTGTTCCCATTTTAAGGGAAGGAAACAAGCTCTGAGCACAAAGAGCACACAGCCAGTAGGTGCAGAAGCAGAATTTGAACGGTGCTTCTACCCATGAGGTCCGTCTAAATTATCAGTACGGGAGCTGTTCTGGGGCTGGTTCAGAACTCTCCCCAAACCTCTCTCTATCTGTGACACTACTACGAGTTTGCTGTCGTTGATTTCATCCACCCCTGTTTGCTGACTGCTACTATGTGCCAGATCACGGACCAGGCACTGGGGCTGCAGAAAGGATCAAAGGAGGTTGCAGCCTTGCAGGCGCTCCGGGTGGAGAGGAGCGACTGGCTGGTGGGCAGGTGAACCATGCCATGCTGTTGATATGTGTTGTAATGGGGGATGGACCACGTACAGAGGGAGGCCTGCAGAAGGAGCTCCAGCATCTGCCTGGGGAAGTAGGGCGAGGCTTCTTGGAGGAGGCAGGGTCTGAGCTATGACAGGAGTTTGCTGGGTAGCCAGGCGAGGAAGAGCATCACAGCTGAGGACCAGCAAGCGGACACGCTATTGTGAGAGCCCTGCTGTGTTCAGCGGGTACAAGTGTTCAGTGAAGGAGGAATGGAAAGTTGGGGGTGGGAGGGAAGAGGACATGAGAGCAGATAGGAGGGAAGGGATCAGGGCGCCTCACACATGGCCCAGACTTGACCCAGGAGCATGAGGTCCCATGGATGATGCTGAGCAGATGCACATGTTGCAAAGTTCACTGTGGCCGTAGCAGAGTTGGCGGTCAGAAGGGTTAAGGCAGAAGACAGAGTGACTTCTGGTGGTCAGAAGGGTTAAGGCAGAAGATGGAGTGACTTCTGGTGGTCAGAGGGGTTAAGGCGGAAGATGGAGTGACTTCTGGTGGTCAAAGGGGTTAAGGCGGAAGATGGAGTGACTTCTGGTGGTTAGAGGGGTTAAGGCGGAAGATGGAGTGACTTCTGAAATTATCGCCAAGTACTAGAACATAAGTTCCATAGGGCAGTGATTTTTGTGTGTTGTGTTCACTCAAGGACCGGGATTGGCGTCTGGCACATGGTAGGTAGACAGTTAATGTTGAATGAATGGATGGATGAATGTTTGAAGGTCTCTGGAAGTGAGGAGGCAGACCTGGACTGGAGTGTCAGCGGGGATGGAGAGAGGGCATGTGTAGGGGTGAAGTTGAGAGGAGGGGTGATTGACAGCTGGCGGTGATGGAGTGGGAGGGTGACTTCCAGGTTTCTGCCTTAAACAACTGGACTCCTGAAGGAGGGAAGAGGAGCAGGGTTGGAGAGAGTCGTTGAGTTCAGGTTGGGCCTTGCTGAATTTGAGGTCCAGTGGACGGTCCCAGAAGACAGTTGGATATATATATCACTTTAAAAATTGTAAAAGGCTTTTGAAGCATGTGCAATGTTCTGTGTACCTCTTCTGCTGTATCCCTGGTACTCTGAAAAAATATTCAGAGGTATCTTTGAGCGTTGTCAGCAATAGATGGTAACTGAAGCCCTGACGCATGTGAGGTCACGCTGGGAGGCTGTGCAGGTGCAGAGAGCAGAAGAACAAGGCCAGAGGCCCAGGGGACACTGGCATTTAAGAGGGGGAGGAAAGGAGAGAAGCTAGGCAAGGAGGATGAGAAGGAGTGTCCAGAGATGGAGGAGGAACCCCAGAGAAAGGGGTCTCAGGGAAACCAGGGAGCAGAGAGGAAGGAGGGAGGGAGTGGCCCGCAGGGCAAGTGTCACAGAGAGAGGCGACTGGTCCAGCATGGTGGAAGGGGAGGCGGTGGATTCCTTGAGGTGGGGAGACAGTGTGAATTAGACAACCTTCCTTTGGGCTGGGCTGTGAGCTGGAGGGAGACAGGACAGCAGAAGGGGAGGATGCAAGGTCAGGGAGGCGTGGCCTGCAGTTTACCAGACAGACTCAGGCACCTGGGCTTGGGCTGACCAGAGGGGGCACTCTGCTTCTCCCAGAAAGAAGGGAGGAAGTGAAGGATGGGGACAGATAATGTGTGTGTGTAGGATTTTCTGCTTGATAGCATGTATTTTCCCTTTCTAGAAAATTTTTTCAGTTCTCTCCATTTTTTCCCCAGTTTTATTGAGATATAATTGACATAAAACACTATATTAGTTTAAGATGTACAACATACTGATTTGATAAATGTATATATTGTGACGTGATTACCACAAGAAGTTTAGTTAACATCTGTCACTCTATTTTTTTAAATAAATTTTGTCATAGTATAATTTACATAATAAATGCACTTTTTTTTTTTGGCTGAGGAAGATTAGCCCTAAGCTAATCTGTGCCAGTCTTCCTCTATTTTGTATGTGGGTTGGCGCCACAGCGTGGCTTGATATATGTTGCAGGTCTGCGCCCGAGATCTGAACCCGCGAGCCCAGGCCGCAGAAGGAGAGTGTGCAGAACTTTTAACCACTTGGCCACGGGGCCGGCCCCTAAAATGCACACATTTTAAGTGTACAAGTGATGACTTTTGACAAATGTGTACAGCCATGTAACCACCACCCCAATACAGAATATTGCCGTCTCCCCAGAAAGTTCCTTCATGTCCCATGGCAATCATTCCCCCAGCCTCAGGCCACACTTACCTTATTTCTATCACTATAGATCATGACAGATTTGTTTTGCTGGTTCTAGAGCTTTCTAAAAGTGGAATCTTACAATATGTGCTCTTTTGTGTTTGGCTTCTCTCGCTCGGCACTGTATTTTCTTTCTGAAACAGGAAGCAAAACCATTGCTGAGTTTGGGACTCAGGTGGAAAGCAGGAGAGGGGGCCACTCAGGGCTGGGGGACAGCAAGTGAGCAGTGGCCCCCAATTGTGACCTGCAGCAGAAGCAGAGCAAGCAGCCGCGTGGATTTGGGTTCAGGTATGAGGCTGTGCTCAGAGAGCTGAGGATTCTGGGATGCAGCAGACCTTGGTGACAGCAGGGGCAGGGCCAGGCCTGGGGGCTGAAGTGGTGTGAAGATGAGCCGGGTCTCAGGTGGACGTGGGAGGCCTAAGGATGATGGCGGAGTTGGGATTCAAAATCCTGGAGTTGGGCTTGACACGTCCCACTTTCCTGCTGTCAGCCTGGCCACCTCTTTTGCCAAAACATCTCTGGGATCCTTCTCTCTGTTCCTTGACCCTGGCCCGGGCCCTCAGTGCCTTGAGCTTGAACGTCTGCTTTCCTAGGCCAAGCCTTGGCTGGGACCGTCTCTCCTCCCTCTTGTGGGGTCTCTTTATCCTGATCTGCAACCTCTCCCTCACCTGCCTCTTTCCCCTCAGCCTCCAAATGGGCTCAGGCCACTTCTCTCCAAAAGGCCACCCCCTTGGCCTTGTCTCTGGGTCCCTCTGTCTCCCATCCCTGCTCTGCTCGTCCATCGGGAGACTACAGGTGCAGTCTCCACATGCCCAACTCCTCTTTACTCTCTGGCTCCCCCTCATCCCCACTGAAACTTTGCTGCCAAAGGTTACTACCAACCACTTGTCCTGGATGTTTTCTGGAGTTTTTGGCTGTCCAGTGTCCCCCTTCCTATTTCAGGGGAATGCCCCATAGGGTCATCTACCCTAGAACTTTCCATCTACCCTCACCTCCCCACCCCTACCCAACTGCTTCACCCACACCCTTCTCCATCTCAAATGATGACAGAGTCTTTCTAGTTGTTCAGTCCCCAAACCTGGAATCATTTCTTTCTTTTTAATCTTTTTTTTTTTTTTTTTTTTTTGGTAAGGAACATTGGCCCCAGATGAACATCTATTGTCAATCTTCCTCTCTTTGTTTTTTGGTTTGTCCCCAAGGGCCCCCAGTACCTAATTGTATATTCTAGTGGTAGGTCTTTCTGGTTGTGGTATGTGGGACGCTCCCTCAGCATGGCTTGATGAGCGGTGTGATGTTTGTGCCCAGGATGTGAACGAGCGAACCCAGAACCGCCGAAGCGGAGTGCTCAAACTTAACCACTCGGCCATGGGGGTCGGCCCCCTGGAATCATTTCTGATTCCTCTCCCATGTCCGCTCTGTCAGCAAATCCTGCCAGTTCTACCTCACAATAACCACAGAATCTGAGGACTTCCCACGGTCTCCGCCATCATTCTCTCCCCTGGATTATTGTGGTAGCCTCCATCCTTGTCCTTGCCACCTAGTCCCTACACAGTGGCCAGAGTGATCCCATTCAACTGGGAGATGATCAGGTCACTCCTGAGCTCCAAGTCCTCCAGGAGTTCCCACTGTGCTCAGAGGGGAGCCCACATCCTTATAGGGGCCTGCAAGGTCCCCTACAGTCTGCTGCCCCACCCCCTCAGCCCCATCCCCCTCTTCCCTGTGCTCACCTGCTGCAGCGGTGGCGCCGGCCTCCTTGCTGTTTCCTGTGCACACCGGCAGGCTCCTGCCTTCTCCATTAGGCTCTCCTTGACTGCCTCGCCTTGCAGCCCGTGCCCCCCACCACTCCTGATCTTCCTCCTACTTTCTCTTTGTCCTCAACCTTCTACATTAGCCACATATTTCTCTCTGTGGTTTGTCATCAGTCTTTCCCCTCTAATGTCAGTGCCAGGAAGACAAGGATCTCTGTGGATTTGGTTGCTGTATTCAAATGCCTAGACCTGTGCCGGGCACATCCTAGGTGCTCAGTGAATATTTACTGAAAGAACTGAAGGAGGGAGTTCTGAGCCTCTGTCTTCGTCCCTGGGCACTGAGCTATGGGCACATGATCCAATCCTCGCCCATCTGATGCCTTCATGCTCTGCTCTAAGGAGCAAGTGAGCAGAACAGAGGCTGGTGGGGGTCCGTCTTGATGGCAGGCGTTGCTCCTGGTGTGCGGAGTGGGGGTGGGGTACCATGTCCTGTGCCTGTTCTTGCTGAGAGACAGCTGTGCTTTTTGCTTCTTAGGCTCCACCTCCAGGTGATCCTTTGTGTTCTCTGTTTTTGCTAAGAAGCCAGAGTCGGTTTCTCAGACCCATGACGGGTTCATTCAGAATTGCTAAGGCCAGTAGCTGATCAGTCATTGTCCCACATAACCTCCCCGTGGCATTAGATTCCCGTGACCGCCCTGCCCGGCTCACTCACCCACATTTCTCAGCCGCCTTTGCTGGGGTCCTTTCCCCCTGCCCATCCCGCAGGGGTCTTCTGGATCCACATGACTTTCCCTGGAAAAGCTTATCTACGCCTGTGCCGATAGCCGCACCTTGACCCGTGTGCCCGTGGCTTGACCCTGACTGCTCTCCAGTCCCAGATCTCCTGTCGCGGGTCTCCTGGCATTACACTCATTAGAATTGGCTCCCGGGAACTGAGAGCAAGATGGAACTTGACATCTCCCATCCCCGGACCCACCCCTTGTCTTGTAACCTCAGTCAATAACCTCCGCTTTCTCCTGAGATGAAAACCTGAGGGTCCTTCTCACCCTTTTCTCTCCCTCACGCTGAATCAGCCACCAAGTCCCGTAAAATCGACCTTATCAACACCTCTTAAATCGACATGCTTCCCCACTTCCCCTAAATACAGCCCTTTTTCAGCATCCTTCTTGCTGAGCTAGGCAGCTGCCTCCCAACTGACCTCTCATCTCGCTTCTTCCTTGTCCCTGTTCCCTCCACGTGGCTCCTGGAACCAATCTCTGGAGCATACTCCTGCTGGGCACAGAATGTGCAGGTTCCAGGAACCCACCTTCAGGCAGATCCCTGTCCAAGGGGAGCCCACACCCCCAAGTCCCAGAGACAGACAGACTCTAGCTGGGAGAACAGACATCCCACCCACCTCCTGACTTCAGTCTCTGGCCCACTGAGCTGAGAGAGACCGCACAGCTCCAGGTTCACACTCACCCTCTAAGGCTCACAGGAAACAGCCCTCATCAGAATGAATGGAAGAGAGTCCTTGCTGTGAATGAAATGCCAATGAGCAATAACTTAAGCTAATTATCGAGTCATGCCGGAAGCCAAATTATAGACATTGTCATGTTATAAACACCATTTCTCATGAGAGCGGCTTGGAGACATCTGGGCAGCTAGGAGCCTGGCTCATTATTTTCCCCTCCAACCTGTTTCTCTCAGGTGTTCCACCATGACGTGCAGGAAGCCTCTGCTTCAGCCATGGCTCCTGGATCTCCCCTCCCCCTGGCCACTTGGTTACAAGTGCTGCTGATTCTCCCTCAGACACCTGTCCAACCTGTGGTCACTGCCTTCCTTAGGTCTTCCCCATCAGAGCCTCCATTTTCCTCATCTGTAAAATAGCATTTTTCTTTTAAGCACAGTGAAGGTTTCATGTTGATCAAGTATGCCAAATGCATAGTGTAGAGCTGGGTTCAGGCTGAGCATTCGGAAATGCTAGTTTCCTACTCCCTTCATGTGGCCCAAGTTTGATCACCTGACTTCCTTTGCTTAAAAGTGGTCCATAATCCCCTTTCCTACAGGACAAAGTCCAAATTTCTTATCAAGGCATTCAGCCCTTTGAGTTCTGGTTCCTGCCACCATCCTCACCACTGTTAGCCACACTGACCTTCACTCCTTTATTAAAAACACAATCATTCCAAAGTTATCATCCCACAGATTACCTGTTGGCCCCAAAGGAAGAAAATGCAACTTCTCAAAAAGGGATCACCTGTCACCAATGGGACCTACTGGTCAACATTCCATCACTGAGAGTGGAGCTCAGGCACTGAGGACTCCCCAGCGTCATGCAGCATGAGGGAGGGAGTGTCACCCATGGAGAGTTTTTGCCCCTATAGTCAACCTGAATCTAATCAAGCCTGTAGATCTAATTTCCAGTTTACAGGAAATACAGGATAAACAACACCACCAGGAAGCAATCAGAGAAATCGAGAAGGTGGGGCATGATGTCTGTAATTTACTTAAAGTACTTTAGCAATCCAACAACTTGATGGCATGGGGGTGGGGGACCACAAAGTTATTTGAGATTTAAATGAGACTTAAGAGACAAAATTCAATGCAATGTGTGGACCTTATTTAGATCCTAGTTGGAACAAACCAAATGCAAAACCAGCATTTTGGGGGACAGTTAGGGAAATTTGAATATGGTCTGGGTATTAGATGATATTAAGGAATTATTGTTAATTTTGTAAGATGTGATCGTAATATTGTAGTAAGAAAACTTCCCAAAGTATTTAGGGATGAACTGCCATGCAAACTCTAAATCATTTAAAATATTTCCCCCAAATGAATAAATATACTAAAATGTTAATAATTATTACCATAATTACCCATCTAGGTAATGGGTATGTGGGGGTTCATTTTACTATTTTCTACTTCTCTTTTGGTTTGAAACGTGCATAATAAAGAAGATTTTTAAAAATGTATTTGAGTGCCCCCTATGTGTACAGCTATGGGCTAAGGCAAAATCTAATGTGGTCCTTGTCCCCATGAAGCACAGAATGTGGTAGGGGAGAGGTGAATGATCAGTTAATCACACTAACGAATAGTGACAGGCAGATGAAAATGCTCTGAAGGAAAGTTATCCAGTTCTTGAGGCGGGATAATGATGAAGGCTGACCTGGTCACAGTCTGGAGGGGTAGGGAGAGGTTATCTTCGAGGAAGGAATGAGTCAGTGGAACTCTTGATAGGAGCAGGTGTTGGCCAGGCACAGGAGAAGGGAGGTGGGGAGAAGTTTACAGTCAGAAGGAACAAGGGCCAGCCCGTGGCCTAGTGGTTAAGTTTGGTGCACTCTACTATGGTGGTCTGGGTTCTTTTCCCGGGTGCAAACCTATACCATTCATTGGCGGTGATGCTGTGGTGGTGACTCACAAAACAGAGGAAGATTGGCACAGATGTTAGCTCAGGGAAAATCTTCCTCAGCAAAAAAAAAAAAAAAAAAAGGGAACATCTTCCTCAGCAAAAAAAAGAAAGAAAGAAACAACATGTGCTAAGGGGGAGTGAGGGCTTGTTGTTTCGTCACTAAAGAGTGGCTGATGGGAGAGAGGACAGGACAGGGGAGGTGGAAGGTGAGGGAACCCACCGGCCCTCTCCAGGAGGACCTGTGGGTGGGGTTATCAGGCTTAGGTAACCCTACATATGAGCCAAGTTAATGATTTCACTTTCATCATGAAAGCAATGGGAAGCCATTAAAAGGTTTTGAGCAGGGGTAACACAATCCAATTTGTGGCTTAGATAACTAGTGTCTATGTAGAGAGCATGGCAGGATGTAGGGGTGCTGCCAGCTCGAGTCAGATGGAGGTGGGAATAAGCAGACATGGGGTGTAATGATGTGACTTGCTGAGGTGTTGGCTCAGCGGTGCCACGATGACGCCTAGGTTTCTGGCTGTGGAAGTGGGTGGATGGAGGAACCATATATTGGGACATGTTTCCCTGGAAGCAGAAGGTGTGGCAGAGGCAGATCGCTGATGATTTGAGACAAGTTGAGTTTGCAGGGGTCTTGAAATGCCTGAGGTAGAGGCTGAGTGGGCACTGGCGGTCTTGGTCAGAGCTGAGAGGAAAGCTCCCGTTGGCCGGATGGTAATTGCAGAGCGAGCACAGACGAGTGTACAGAGAGAGAAGAGAGACGTTCTGGACCGAGCCTTGAGGAACCCCGACGTTTGGGCTGAGGAGGGGAGAGTGAGCCTGCGCTGAAGACCAAGAGGGAGCAGCTGGTGAGGCAGGAGGACACTAGGAAAGCACAGTGCCCAGAGGGCGGGAGACTGGAAAGTTCCTGGAAAGAGGAAGTGGCCAGTCACGTGGGATGCTGTTGAGAGGTCGAGACGGAGGGCTGACAAGAGCCTGCCAGTTTTGATGCGATGGAGGCTACTGGGACCTCAGCAGGAGCTATTTTGGTGGCGGGTGGGGGTGGAAGCAGATGGAAGCGGGTTGAGGAGTAAGTGGGAAGTGAGAAAAGGAAGACAGTGTGCAGACAGTTCCTGGGGGAAGTTTGGCTGTGAAGGGATGGAGAGAGGGATGGGGCTAGAGCCTGTGTGGTCAGGAGAAGAGTTGACTTTTTAATGGGAGAGACACGCTGATGGGAGTGGCTCTGCAAGAGAGATAAGGGCTGACTCTGAGCAGGAGGATGGCACAGGACCAATGCCAGGGCATCCCTCTACTTAACAGGAGGGAAAGATGTTGGTGGCTGGTAGTTGGTGGCACACAGGACGGGCACTTGCCTGCCTCTGTTCCTTGCCCATACTGTTTCCTCACTGGAATTCTCTCATGCCTCCTTTGCGTATCCCTGCTCATCCTTTAGATGATGGAAGTGGAAGATTACCCGCTCTGAAAAGATTTCCCTCCTCTACCATTCCAAGGGTGGCCATCCCTCTATTGCTCCTTCTCAAATTAGCCTGTAATGTGCATCTCCCCCATTGCCTCTGAGTCCCCAGGGCCTGCTACAGGTGGGTGCTCAGTGACTGCGGAGTGAGTAGATGAATGAACTACCTATAGACATGTGGAGGGAGAATAGCAGGAGGAGGGCAAGCCTGGAGTAATTCCTGGGGGGATGTGGAGCAGGGATGGGACGAGGGAAGAAACAGGAGGAGGGGAAAATGCTAAGCTACTGCCCAGAGCACTTGCATTTATCAAGGGCTTTTGTGGACCAGGTGCTAAATGTATGGTTTCTCATTTAATCCTCACGGTATCCCCAGAAGGAATATTGTCTGCTTGTATATTACCTGGCTCACCCTACTTTACTAGAATGTAGACTTGTGGGAGGGTTGTCTGTCTGGTCACCATTGTGCCTTGAGCACTCGATAGGCGTGTAGACAGGGGTGCCAGACAAAACACAGGGTGTCCAGTTAAATTTGGATTACAAAGAAACAACAAATATTTTTTTTTAGAATAAGTAAGTTCTGTATTTTTGTGCTAAATTTGGCAATCCCGTATATAGTAGATGCTTAATAAATATTGTTAAATAAACATTGCTTGATTAGATGACACCATGGGGATGCAATCAGTAAATTCCAGACTGTGGGAAATCTAGACAACAGTCTGGTACCTTCAATGAATACGTTGGAAGGAGAAAATAAAAAGAGATAAAGGAGGAATTTATAGATTAAAAGAGAGTTGAGACATATCAACCACTTGAAATCCTTCTTTGGATCCTAATTCAAAGAAACTAAACAAATTGTAAAGAAAAAATATTATAAGATAATTAGAAATTTGAACACTGATTGGCTATTTGATGATTTTAATGGATAACAATTCTTTCTAGGTTTGATAATAGCATTGGGGTTATGTTTATTTTTCAAGAGTCCTTATCTTGGAGCTGAAATATGTACTGGAATATTTAGGGATGAAATTATATGATGTCTGGGATTTGCTTCAAGATAATATAGGGTGTGTTCTATATTTGAATTGTGGTTACATGGGTGTATTCATTTGTGAAAACTATTTGAACTGTACATTAAAAATGCACATTTTATTGTGTGTAAGTCATACCTGAATAAAATTGATTTTTTTTCCCCAATGGGAGTAGGAGAGGAAGTGGGTGGGGGCAAGGGTAAAACAAGGTTGGCCACAAGGTGGTAAGTGTTGACGCTGGGTGTTGGGTACATGCAGGTTCATTAAATACCCCTCTGTTTACTTTTGTGTAGGTTTGAAATTTTCCATAATCAAACATTTTGCGATTGCATGCAGACGCTATTCCTATTTTAGAGACGAGGAAACTCCAGCAGAGGTTAAGTAACTTGCCCCCAAATCACACAACTGGTAAAAGGATGAGTCTGGAATATGAACAGAGCCATCTGAGTCCAGAACTTAAGCTATTAACTGTGGGTGCAAATTTCCAGAGGGTGTAGAGCAAAGTGTGGGTGTTGGCTTGGGGGTGATGCAGCCCTACTGGGATGGAATAGAATCTGACTTAGGGAATTCTGGAAGCAAGATGAGCAAAAATGTTAGCCACAGCGTGGTGGGGTAAGAAATGGCTTCCTTCTTAGGTTCATTGTCATGGTGTAGACTTATGGTCATGAGTGTGGATCATGAGTGTGGACTCAGGACCCTGCTCCCTGGGTTTGAGTCCTGGCTCTGACACTTGCTAGCAGTGTGACCTTGGGCAAGTCACTTAAAATCTCTGTCCCTCAATTTCCTCATTGATAACATGGACATTCATAGGAATGTCAAATGATATAGCCAGTATGGAAAATAGTGTGGCAGTTTCTTAAAAAGTTGAACCTAAATTTACCATATGACCTGGTGGTTCCACTCTAACATGAAAACATATGTCCATACAAAGACTTGTATGCCACTGTTTATAACAGTATTATTTGTAATAACCGAAAAGTGGAAACAACCCAAACGTGATTGGATAAACAAAATTCGGTGTGTCCATACCATGGGATACTCCTCAGCAATAGAAAGAAACAGACTACTAATAGGGGCTGCAACCTGGGTAAATCTCAAAAAATTAGGCTTTTGTGAAAGAAGTCAGATGCAAAAGAGCACATATGGTAGATTCCATTTTTATGACACGGCCAGAAAAGAGAGATCTATAGAGACAGAAAGTAGATTAGTCACCTGGGGCTGGGGGCGGGAACAGGATGTTACTGCAAGTGGCCATGAGGGTTCTCTTAGGAAATTTTCTGAAAGTGGATTATGGTGATGGTTGTATAACTCTGTAAATTTACTAAAAATCATTGAATTGGACACTTAAAATGGGTAATGTATGTTATGTAAAATTTTTTTAAAAACAAAAGTATCTCATAGAATTGTTATGGAGATTAATAACATACAGTGCTTAGAACAGAGACTGGAATGCAGTCAGTGCTGTAGAAGTTATTATTATTGGGCTGGATGTCTGGGGCCCGTTCCCTGCTGTGTCTTCTCGCAGGGAAAGAGCAACCGGGCAGGTCCCCTGCTCCCAAATCCGCAAACACAGGCCTTTGGGTGAGACCGAGATGGGCCACGAAGGGGAAGGGCTGGCTTCCAGGTCCCTCGGGGGCCTTCCTATCCTTTATTCCGGAGATGTCAGATGGGACCCAGCATCCAGCCTCGGCTCTCTTTTTCTGCTCTGAAGAGAAGGGGCTCCGGACAAGGGTGTTTCCTCCTCATCCCACAGGCTGAGAACGGAATCCAGTGCCCTCTACTGTAGGCAACAGGAATTGCATCAGCTGAGCCAGCCGGCTCTCATCACATTTCCACCCTCCTGACGATGTTGTGAGGACGCTACTGTTGTCTCCTTTTTCATGATGGGGACATTGAGACCCAGAATGTCTAGGTGACCTTCCCAGGGTTGCACAGCTGGCACCCTCAGCCCAAGCTCTCTGAAAAAGGAGGCTAGATGACTCCAGGTCTTTTCGGCTGGAGAGTTACTCACACTCATTCCAAATGTTTGTAGAGCACTTCCAGGTCTACAAAAGGCTTTGCCTTCCTGGCTGTATGGGTGTCCTATTCCAGGAAGAGGAAGAAGGGAAAGTGGAGATGGAGGGGATTCCTCCTCCAGGGAAGGACTCTCAATAGTAAAGATTCCCAATAAAGCCCCTAAACTCAGATTTGGGGGACTGGTAGCTTTTGGAGCGGGAGAAGGAGGAGGCCATTGATCTACACTGTTATATAAGCTTCATTCATTTTTTTTCACACCGAAAAATTTCTTGAGTGTTCTCTCCTTGTGTCAACACTGTGCTAGGTGCAGGAATGAAAATATGAATGAGACTCTAGGGGATAAAAGGAGTTTCCCAGTCCAGGTTCCCTCAGGTGGGGCCAAGACCTCTCCCCAGGCATCTCAGCTGCTAAGTAGGGCTGGTGTTGGCTGGGACTGAAGCAATGCCCCTCTGCCCCAGAAGCAAAAGAAATCTGGCACTACTGTCTCAGAATAAGTGTTCTCAGCACTGTCGACCAGAAGAGACAGCTATGAAGATCATCATCCTTCTAGAACTTCCCCCTGTGTGTGTGTAGGGAGGGGCCAGGGCTCTTGGGGCACTCAGGAACCCTGGAGTCTAGACTGGCAGGACCCCAGGGTCCCCCCTCATGACAACTTCCCTGAAGACTTCAGCAGAAGATGCTAGGGGGTGTGTTGAGCAATAGAACACCACACTCCTTGTTCCTCAAGTCTTTGCCCCACCTTGGGGGCTTTACCTCGGGCCTCTGCAAAAGGGAGGTAGGGGAGGCAGACCTTCTGGGTCCCTTTCCTCCCAAATATTATTTGATGAAATGTAGGAAAACAATGCTTCTGTTGTCACCACCAGGAGCGCCAGGAAGCAAGCTGCGTCATTTGTCCCCTAACAGAAACCCTCTCTTACCCTGGCCCCAGAATGAGACATTTGTCTCTGTGACCCTCCCTCTGCACACACACCCTCTTACTCCATGTACTCACACCAATGTCTCTTTATATTTCTGGGGATGGGAGGCAGTCATATTCCAATAACCTGATTTTTATCAAGAGAGAAATATTCTGGGGATTCATTGACTTACCAATATTTACTGAGCATCTATTATGTCGGGCACCGTTCTAGGCAGTGGGGATGCAGTAGTGATTAAGACAAAATTCTCATCAGCTCATCTCCAGACTAATGGGAGAGATGGACAATAAAGAATACATTCACAGACTTCTGTGTAACAGTAAGCTCTACAGAAACTAAAGGAGGGTAAGGAAAGAGAACGTGTTGCAGGGAGGCTGTCCTCCCTTATCAGGATTTTTAGTGGGAATTCACTTTTTCTTTCCTTTACTCTCTTTGGGGGAGATAAGATTGAGGGTCTGTGTGTCCCCTCCTCTGGCCTCCTCAAACCATTTTGGCAGCTTAGGCCTCAGAGGGCAGAGTCTTGGGATTCAGGGCGGCTACACAGCTAGCCCTGCAGAATTTGGTTAAGGGGCCACTTAGAAACTGCATTAGAGAAATGGAAGCAGGTACCGAGAGAGTCTATTTATCGTCTTCCGTGGGCGTAATAATACTCCTCCTCCGAATTTATTTT
This sequence comes from Equus asinus, assembly GCF_041296235.1. NCBI lineage: Eukaryota > Metazoa > Chordata > Mammalia > Perissodactyla > Equidae > Equus > Equus asinus. The sequence goes on along the minus strand of NC_091802.1, from coordinate 38,811,706 downwards.
TTCCTTTGTTCATCTTGCACACACCCAATTCCTAACTACTCATTCGACTTTTTTTTAGTCCACTGTGTGCCAGGCACTGTTCTGGGGACAGGAACAGAGAGGTAGGGAACATTCTCTGCCTGCAGGAGTCCCTGCCGTGCAAAGCTTGCAAACCACCATCGCCTCATTTCACCTTTTCCATCAACATTGTTTCTGAGATTCACCTACCTTGATTCACGTAGCCTCAAAAGGTAGATAGGAACAATCCCATTTTACAGATTCGAAAACCGTGACTGCTAAGGGAAAAAACAATTGCTTTGCGACGACTGCACACCAAGACGCCACCGGGCCACGTGCAGCCGCGCATTTCGCCCCTCACGATCCCACCCGCGCGCTCTCCGTCCTCGCCCCCTCCCAGCCGCAGCCGCGCCGGGTCCACGTGTGTGTGTCTGTGTGCGGAATGGGGACGGGGGCGGTGCCGCCGGAGGGGTGGGGTCCGGGCTAACGTCACAGGCAGTGCTGCCCAATCAGCGGCGGGCTCGCGGCCCCGGCGCTGGTATTGGGGCAGCGAGGGGGCAGTTCTCTATAACGCGGTCTCCGGGAGCCAGCGGGGAAGAAAGAAGCCGAGCGGGCGGAAGGCGCCCTCCCCGCCGCCTGGGCCCGGGCACCGGGTGCCGGGCCCGGGGTCCTTCCCGCCTCCCGCGGCCGCCGGCCGCTTTGTTTCCCCAGCCTCTGCGCTCCGGGCTACTCGAGAGGGGCTCCCGCCGGGGCTGCGCAGGGAAAGCGGCGGCAGGAAGGGCGGCCGACCGCGCCGGGACTCGCAGGGACCCAGGAGTCCGGCCGCCGGGAGGGCCGCGTGACGAGATCGAGGAGGGAGCCAGAGCTCCGCGGCCCAGGGGTGCGGGCCGGGGGCGCCCGTGAGCAGAGACCTCCCCGTCGAGGGGGGGCGATGTTCCCCTCGCCCGTGGGCTCTTCGGGCAGCCAGGGCATCCCGCCGCTGGGACCAGGGCCCCCGCAGTGGGCACCCCCCCGGGCGGTTCCATGGAGACTCTGTGCCCCGCTCCCCGCCTCGCAGTGCCGGCGTCCCCGCGAGGGTCGCCCTGCTCCCCTACACCCCGGAAGCCGCGTCGGGGGACCCAGGAGTTCTCTCCGCTGTGCCTGCGTGCCCTTGCCTTCTGCGCCCTTGCCAAACCCCGGGCGTCCTCTATGGGCCTGGGGCCTGGGGAGCTGGCGCCGCGGGCCCCGGTGCTGCTGGGCCCTCGCGACCCCCTGTGCACCGGCAGCTGGTCCCCGGATGGCCTGAAGCACCTCGCGGGACAGGCCGGGCGGTCCAGCGATTCAAACTGCCCGGCCGGCCAGGATGCCGACGCCGCCGTGTGCCGGGGCCGCGGCGAGGAGGAAGAGGGCGGAGGCAGTTTCCCGCACTTCGGCGCTCGCTCCGGCGTAGCTCCCGGCCGCTGCCCGGCGCCCCGGCGCCCTCGGGAATCTCCGACCAGCTCTGCCTCGGCTCCACCTAGGCCAGCCCCGGCTCTCGACTCCCAGCCTGGCCCCGCCGCCAGCCCGCATCAGGAGCCCGCTTCCCGGCCTCCGCCGCCACCTGCGGGCCTCGCCACCGAGCCCGCGGATCCCGGGCCCGCGTCGGAGCCGCCTCCGCCGGGCCAGACGGCCGCGGTCGATGAAAACTCCCCGCAGGCCGCCCCCGAGGCACCAGCCGCCAGCCCCTCGACGGCCAGCGGAGCTCCGGCCGCGCCCGGCGATCTCCGCCAGGAACATTTCGATCGTCTGATCCGCCGGTCTAAACTTTGGTGTTACGCGAAGGGCTTCGCCCTCGACACTCCGAGTTTGCGCCGGGGCCCCGAACGGCCGCCAGCAAAAGGGCCCAACCGAGGAGCCGCCAAGAAACGCCGGCGGCCGGCGCCCCCCCATCGCAGCGCGCAGCCCCGCCGCCCAGCGCCGACGCTCCCCACCGCGAGCACCTTCAGCCTCCTCGACTGCTTCCCCTGCCCCCCGGCCCTGGTGGTGGGCGAGGACGGAGACTTAGGGCCGGCATCCTCACTTCGCCTCCAGGGAGACTCTAAGCCCCCGCCTGCCCACCCGCTCTGGAGGTGGCAGATAGGGGGGCCCGCTGTCCCTGAGCCCCCCGGCCTCAAATTCTGGGGGATCAACTTGGAGGAACTCTGAGCGCGAGACCTCTTCTGCCAAGGGGGGAAAGTTGGGGCCACAGCCAAACTGCGGGCTTGAGGGTCGAGCCTCGCTTCTCACATCTGCCTGTCCCCTCTATGGCTTACGGCCTGTGGTCAGAGGGACCTCAAATGACAGTGATCTTCAAGCACCTAACTGGTTGAAGTGACACCCCCTCCCCCTCATCCTCATCCTTTGGAGACGAGCCAAAGGCTGGCGTCAGGAGAAGGCTTAACCGAAAAAGGCTTAATGACATAGATTCCAGCCCCTCCCCTCTTCCATCTCGGATCTCTGGGGGCAGGGCCTTCACCCCAGGGGGAGCAAAGGAGGCTACCGCTCAAAGACAAGAAAAAAAAGAGGGAGAGAGACCTTGGTGATGGACAAACCGGTTGTTTCTGTGGGCGAGCCTGGGGATGAGGGGGCTGTGGTGGGGGTGGGGAGGTGATTGGCAGCTCCCTGGGGGCATCCCCCACCCCCACCATCAGGCTTTTAACCCTTCACTCCCCTCAGGCCTTCCCTAGATCTCCAAGCACCACCGCAGCGTTCACGGAGGAGGAGACAGCTTGGGCAAGGGGAAGATCACCCCCTTCCTGTTCTTTCCCAGGGCCCCCCAATTCAGGTGACCCCTAATGAGCGAGGTCTTCAGTCTCAGCCACCAACTCTTCCCTTTTGTCCAGTTTTGGAGTTACCCTCTTCAATTTTCCCTGTTTGCTTTCAGTTTATAACGTCTGATGGGTAAAAGAGGACTCCCTCCCCGCCCCCATAAATCAGCCCCCTCCTCTAGTTTACTCCCGGTACTAGGAGGGGCAGGGCTGAGGGCCTTCCTCCCCTCCAAAAGTGCAAACTTTGCCTGGGGAAGGGGCCAGAGACGTCCCAGGGAAAGTAATGGAAGGTGGAAGAAATCAATAAAATCAGACCAAACAAGCTGCCTTTCGAGGTCCTCTCCACCGATTTGTGGATGGGAGGGGGTGGAGGTTGAGGGCAGGCCTGGGTCCGTTCTTGGGACACCCAAAGACACTCAGCCCCCTTACCGGGTAGAGACAAGCTGCTTTTTGTGAAGGGGTAAATGAAAGGGCTCTTGGTCCAGGCACGAGGTCCAGTGGGGTTTGAAGGGGCAAAGTTTGGGTTTGGATGGGAACTGGGCAGAGGTACCTTCAGCTTCCCTCCCTAACTTCTGGCATTTCGGGAGTTGTCAGGGACCTGATGGATCCGAAGTGGGCAGGGCCAGGGGATTAGTTTTGAGGTCAGAGGTTCTGTTTTCTAGGGGGGGAAGGGAGAGAGAGGCCTGGACCACGCCCTCGGGCTAGGAGGACCCTCTAGAGTCCAGAGGAGTGGAATCGCTTTCTCCTCCACCCAGGTGAGGTCAGGGGAGGTTAGCTCAGAGGGAGATTCCACGCTTAGGTGTGAAGGGGACCCGAGGGTTGTGGCTCTGCCCAACAACTGAGGGACCCAGTGACCCTTCTGCCTACACTAGTGAATAGTGCCCCCTTTTCCCCCAAAACGGGCTGAGGGAGGAGCAATTCCCACATACGATACTGGGGAAGGACTTGTCTCCTTTTCTGTGAAAATGCTTTGTAAAAAGTTGTTATTGTTTGCGTAGAGCAGATTCTTGAGAAAAACTGTCTTGGACCACAAAAGTTTTGTTTTAAAAGCTGTCTCTTTTAATTTTTCCTTCGCTGGGGGTGAGGGTGGGGGTGGGGTGGGTGGGCGTGGGGTGGGCACTGCTCTCTTTCTCCTCAACATCTGGCCTTTATGAACCCTGCTGACCTCCCCTCCCCCCTCCAGCTGTGTTGTGGGGAGGAGGGGGGAGGGCCCAGAGAGTGCCTTCCATTCCTGTGCTTCAGGGGTATCCGTCTTATCTTGCCCCCCAAGAATGGGGGAAGGCAGAGGGAGAGAGCAGATGTGAGGGGTGGGGAGGGCGTCGCGATGAAGAGAGGGTGATGTTTGCAAGGAGAAATGCAGGCAGGCACAATCCTGTTTTTAAAAAGTTCCTTGCTGTTAATAATGTGGTCCAGGTCAGCTCTGGCCTTTTTGACCAGCCTGGTCGGGATGGCGTGAGCTTGGCTGAAGGAGGAAGGAGTGCTGGGTCATGAAATACTCCTTGTGGACTCTCCTCCCAGGAGTGGGAGGTGATGCCGTTCATTTGGCTTCCCTCCTCTTCTCGTAAGTGAAAGTATTAGCCCTCCACCTGGACGAGGGCTGGGCAGTGAGTTAAAAACACACCTTTTGGCCAGATCTGGAACTTCCCTCCTTGCTGAATGGTTTAATTTGGAGAATCTCAGGGCTGGAAGGGTCCCTAGAAACTTTCTAGTCATTTTACAGAATAGGGAACTGTATTAGTTTCCTGGGGCTGCCGTAAATTGCAACAAATTTGGTGGCTTAAAACAACAGAAATTCATTCTCTCACAATTCTGGAGGCCAGAGGTCTGAAATTAGGGGGTCAGCAGGGCCGTGCTCTCTCCGAAGGCCCGAGGGGAGAATCGCTCCCCTGCCTCTGCCAGCTTCTGGGGGCTCCAGGCGTTCCTTGGCTTGCGGCTGCATCACTCCAGTGTCTGCCTCCACCTTCACGTGCCTTTCTCTTCTTCTGCCTTTTATAAGGACACTTGTCATTGGATTTAGGGCCCACCCAGATAATCCGCATGATCCCGTCTGACGACCTTAATTTAATTGCATTTACGGAGACCCTGGTTCCAAATAAGGTCACATTCCCAGGTTCTGAAGGGAGGGGAGTTAGGATACAGATGTATCTTTTTGGGTGCCACCATTCAGCCCACCACAGAAACTGAGTCCCCGCAAGGAGAAACTTGCCCAGACTTTCTGGGGGAAGGAAGCATGTGCTGCAGTGTGCGGAGTTGGTGTGGGGTGTCACCCATCTTGAGCCAGGGCCACAGGTCTTCCCGAATTGGGGCGCCCTGGGGAAATGCTGGAGTTGGACCCCTTGCTTTTCCCAGGCTGACTCCAAGAATGCTGAGACTCCCCTCCCCTCAACACTCTCTGAGCGGGGAGGGAAGCTCTCCCTCCCTCCCTCCCTGGTTTCCTCGCCTCTCTGGGTCTCCGTCAGGGTCCCCAGCCCCTGCTCCCGGTTTATCGGACTTTCGATTGTCGGTGTGCGTCCTTCCTCCCACCCCTCCCCTCAGAGGCTCTGCCACTGGCCACCGTGTATTTGGCGGGATGTGGAGGTCGAAGGGTCTTAGCTTCTGTCTGGGTCTCTAAGTTCCCTTACTGGGTCATCTCTTCTCCTTTAGTCTCAGAGGGTCTCTCTCCGTGGGCCTCTATCTCTGACAACTCTGGGGCTGGGTGTCTGCCCCTGCTTATCAAGGCTACTTGCACGAACGACCCTGAGCTGATGTCTCCTTAAATTTTGTTCCCAAGGCTCCTCGTCTGCCTCACCCTAGTCCAGCCCTGCTTACCATCACCTCCCTCTTCCTGGGAGCCTCAACCACCCCCACACCCTCTGCCTCTTGCCTCTTAAATCTTTGCGGCTTGACTTCTGCCCCCTGAAACTGCTTTTTCCAGGGTCACTCCTGGCAACTCCCAACCACAAATCCAATGGTTGCCTCCCGGCCGCCCTGACCCCTGGATCTCTTGGTGACCTGTGACACCGCTGGACGCTCACCAAGCTCTCTTATTTCTCTCCCTCAAAGGTGCCTCCTCTTCTGTGCCTCCTCTTCTTCCTCTGTCCTCAGGAAGCTCTAAAAAGAGGGAGCCCGATGATGTCCAGATGGTGTCTACCCTCCGCCCCCACAGCTCCCCTCGTGATTCCCCTTGTCTTCCTCTCCCAAGTCGTCAGCTTGCACCCGCATAGGTAAGTGACTCCCAGTGACTGTCTGTCCCTGCCTCCTCTCCCTCCAGCCCAGCCTCTCTCCTGAGCTTTGGTCCCATTCCCATAGGAGTTGCTGGCAATTCGTACTTTCCCTGTTGAAGACCAAGCTCATTGTCTACACCCTATGTCCGCCTCAGTCCCCCCGGCCAAGTCCACATTCTGGTTACAGCTCTGCCTTCCTCCCCATTACCTCCCCAAAGCTCAGCACCTTAAATTTGCACCTGGGTCCTCCCATTTGACCCACTGCTATCTATTTCTGAACCTCTCCCTGCTTCTCGCCTCGCCAGTATCTCTGGTATCCTCTCCATCAGGGTGCAGCACCCACGACGTCTAGTCTGGCCTATTGCGGTAGCCACCTAACTAGTTTCTGGATGTCTGGTTTTTCTCTGATCCCTTCGGATCAGGTTATCTTCTCACTCAGTGGGTCCCCTGATTTTATTAATGCAGTCTTCTTGGCCTGTCATTTGGGGCCCTCTGTGATTTAGCCCCAACTCTCCTGTGTAGTGTATCCCTGTCACTTCACTCTGTACGCTGTGTGGCCCATCACACCGGGATGCCCTTCTTTCCCCAGCCACCCACCCCTTTCTTCACCTTCATTCTCCAAATCCCATCTGAAATGCCATTTCTTCCATGAAGTCTTCTTTGATTTGACCAGTTGGCTGTGATCCAGGCCACCTCTAGATCCTGTTTACTCTTCTACGTCTGGGGGGGGGGAGTGGAGTGTGGTGAAAGGATGCGGGCTTTGGAATCGAACCCTCCAGCTCCCCCTTTTACGGAGAACCTGGGAAGCGAAGTCAGGCTCCCCTGGGAGTCCCCGTTCTGACCTGAGCTTTCATTTCACTGCTTTGGCCTTTACTGAGAGTTGTTGATATGACACAGCGATCGTAGAAACTGCCCAAGAAGATGCCGTCCAGGGTGGCAAGTCCCCCTACTTAGTGTTCATATTTTCTTTAAGGTAAAAAGTTAGGGTATTGATGGCAAGGTTATTCTTGTTTCTGATTTTTTCTTGCACCCCTCTACAGTGATCTTGTATGTCTTGCTTCATTTTCTTTAGGTCCTGGATCCGTGTCCTGTACACAGCAGGCACTTAATGAATACTTGTCCAATGCAACGTGTGTATCTTAAAAGGCTTGTTTAAAGGACTGCACAGCCGCTTGGTGAGGGGCGCTTGACCGGAATGCAGTTCCAGAGCTGTCCACTAGATGCTGCTATCTGCTAGCACCAGAAGGAGGATGCTGGCCAAAGGGTGGGTGGGGAAGGGATTAATTCTCCAAAGTAATTGAATGCCTCCCAGTGCTGGGAGGTGGGGAGAAGGATGTGACAGACATGGTCCTTGCACACAAGGAATTTAGGACAGGTGTCAGGTGCTTTGCATGCATCATGTTGCTTTTTTTATTTTTTTTTTTTGAGGAAGATTAGCCCTGAGCTAACATCTGCTGCCAGTCCTCCTCTTTTTGCAGAGGAAGCCTGGCCCTGAGCTAATATCCGTGCCCATCTTCCTCTACTTTATATGTGGGACACCTACCACAGCATGGCGTGCCAAGCGGTGCCATGTCTGCATCCAGGATCCGAGCCAGCGAACCCTGGGCCGGAGAGAAGCGGAATGTGCGCACTTAACCGCTGCACCACTGGGCCGGCCCCTCATTTTGCTTTTATTTTATTTTATTTTATTTTTAAGATTTTATTTTTTCCTTTTTCTCCCCAAAGCCCCCGGGTACATAGTTCTATATTCTTCGTTGTGGGTCCTTCTAGTTGTGGCATGTGGGACGCTGCCTCAGCGTGGTTTGATGAGCAGTGCCATGTCCGCACCCAGGATTCGAACCAATGAAATGCTGGGCCGCCTGCAGCAGAGTGCACGAACTTAACCACTCGGCCACGGGGCCAGCCCCTCATTTTGCTTTTAAAACAATATTAAAAAATCTGTTTAATAGATGAGGAAATGGAGGGTCAGAGAGGTTAATTGACTTCTCTGAGGTCACACAGCCAGTGGAGGTGCAGAGTTTAACTCTGGTCTGTCTGACTGGGTTTTCCCCTAATAGCGGTATCATAGCAAACACTCACATGGCACTTACTTGGAGCCAGGCGTTGTTCTAAGTGCTTCACACATCTAATCCTTAGAACACCGTGAGATAGCTACTATTATTATCTCCACTTTGCAGACGAAGAAACTGAGGTATAGGGAGGTGAAGCCCACACAGCTACAGAACTGTGCCCTCAGAGTTTGTGCTCTTTTTTTTTTTTTTTTGAGGAAGATCAGCCCTGAGCTGACATCTGCTGCCAATCCTCCTCTTTTTGCTGAGGAAGACTGGCCCTGAGCTAACACCTGTGCCCATCTTCCTCTACTTTATATGTGGGACACCTACCACAGCATGGCGTGCCAAGCGGTGCCATGTCTGCATCCAGGATCCGAGCCAGCGAACCCTGGGCCGGAGAGAAGCGGAATGTGCGCACTTAACCGCTGCACCACTGGGCCGGCCCCTCATTTTGCTTTTATTTTATTTTATTTTATTTTTAAGATTTTATTTTTTCCTTTTTCTCCCCAAAGCCCCCGGGTACATAGTTCTATATTCTTCGTTGTGGGTCCTTCTAGTTGTGGCATGTGGGACGCTGCCTCAGCGTGGTTTGATGAGCAGTGCCATGTCCGCACCCAGGATTCGAACCAATGAAATGCTGGGCCGCCTGCAGCAGAGTGCACGAACTTAACCACTCGGCCACGGGGCCAGCCCCTCATTTTGCTTTTAAAACAATATTAAAAAATCTGTTTAATAGATGAGGAAATGGAGGGTCAGAGAGGTTAATTGACTTCTCTGAGGTCACACAGCCAGTGGAGGTGCAGAGTTTAACTCTGGTCTGTCTGACTGGGTTTTCCCCTAATAGCGGTATCATAGCAAACACTCACATGGCACTTACTTGGAGCCAGGCGTTGTTCTAAGTGCTTCACGCTTAGTCACACATCTAATCCTTAGAACACCGTGAGATAGCTACTATTATTATCTCCACTTTGCAGACGAAGAAACTGAGGTATAGGGAGGTGAAGCCCACACAGCTACAGAACTGTGCCCTCAGAGTTTGTGCTCTTTTTTTTTTTTTTTTGAGGAAGATCAGCCCTGAGCTGACATCTGCTGCCAATCCTCCTCTTTTTGCTGAGGAAGACTGGCCCTGAGCTAACACCTGTGCCCATCTTCCTCTACTTTATACGTGGGATGCCTACCACATCATGGCTTGCCAAGCAGTGCCATGTCTGCACCCGGGATCCGAACCGGAGAACCCTGGGCTGCCAAAGCAGAATGTGCGAACTTAACCACTGCGCCACCAGGCTGGCCCCCTCAGAGTCTGTGCTCTTAATGCCCACACTGCTGCCATGTCTCACCACCCAGCAGCAACCTGCCGCTGAGGAGTTGTGTGGGAAAAGCAGGACATGCAATCCCCTCCTTAGCGCGTGGACTCTCCACAGATGTAGTGGGCCACTCCAGCTGAGTGGTGTACCCTCTCTGGGCTTCAGCATCACCACCTAAAATGAGGGGACTTTGTAGTAGTAAATGACTCTCAGACACAGGAGGTTTGTCATCCATGATGATTTATTGCAAAATTATAGCACTTAAAAAAATAGAGGTAAAGTTCCCTACTCTAACATGCACGCAAGGCCAGCCTGACTAACATTTACACGTGTGCGTGCCTGTGTGGTCACCGCCCAGGTCTCGGTCAGCAACGATTCCCGCCGGGGGGCTCCGGCCTGCCCACTGCCATCAATCCTTCCGACGCCGAGACGCCTAGCGTGCTGGCCTCCATCACTGCAGGTTCCTTTTGCCTGTTTCTGGCCTTGAGAGCAATGGAAGGTACTCTTTTTTTGGGTCTGGCTTCTTCTGTTTGACCTTCTGCGTGTGGGATTTGTCGTGTGGTTGCACGGAGCAGTCACTCAGTCTTTTCGTTGCCACGTAGCATTGCATTCATTGTGGGAATAGTCTAGGATTTCCATATTCTGTTGATGGATGTTGAGGTTGTTTCCAGCTTTTAGCTTTATGGAGAAAGCTGTGTGGCACAGTTTTAAAGGAATTGGAAGGGGCGGTGAAGAGAAGTGAAGGGAGCTAACGTTTACTCAAGCATTAATGTCCTGGACAATGGCCTAAGGGCTTCAAAATGGCTAAAACCTCCTATTCCTCTCCCCAAAGCTCACAGCTCAGTTGGGGAGAGAGACAGTGAGCAGACAGTCTGAGTGCAGCCTGACACGTGGAGATGGTGACCAGGGAGGCTGAGGGAATGATGGAGTGTGTGGGAGGAGCCCCGAGGGGTCAGGGAGGACTTCCCAGAGGAGGAGATATCTGAGTTGAGTCTTGAAGGGTAGGGAGGAATGAATGAAGTGGAGAAGGCCTGGGGTTGCTGAGGACAGAGCGCAAAGTGGGCAGAGCAAAGGCACTGAGGCTTGAGGGAGTGGGCTCTTGAACAGATCATATTGCCCAGAGCACAGGGTGCATGTGACAAGACAGAGGTTATATCGCAAAAGGTCTTGTATATCAGGGTAAGGAGTTTATTCTGAAGGTGACAGGGAGCCCCTGAGGGATGACCCAATCAGACCATGGTGGCCATAAGCCTTCGTTTACTCCAAAAATATTAATTGAGCCCCTACTATGTGCCAGGCATTGTGTCAGGTACTAAGAGACAGTGGTGAGCAAAAGCCCTCTGGAGCTTGCAGTATGGGCACTGATCGTAAGGAACAGTCACGCAGCTGAGACAAGTGCTGTGAAGGAGAGGAGGGCCGGGCTGGGGCTGTGCCGGGGGTGTTTGCCCTAGTCGGGGAGAGCAGAAGAGGCTTCTCTGGGGAAGGGATGCTTGAGATGAGCTTGGAATGCTGGCTAGGAGTTAACCACAAGCAGAGGGGGAGGAAGAGTGTTCCAGGCAGTGGGGACAGCATGGATAACGGTCCAGGGGCTGGAGGGAGCCAGGTTCATCAAAGAACTGCGAGATTTGTGCAGCCGGAGCCTAGAGTCACAGTCACGGGAAGGGGCTGGGCCGAGGCAGGGGCAGGCCGCATCTCGGAGGGCCTTGCAGGCCCAGGTAAGAATTTTGGCTTCTTCTGAGAGCACTGGGAAGCCAGAGTGGGGTTTTAAGCAGGGCTGCGACAATCAGATTTGCATTTGGAGAGGATCACTGTGGCATCAGTGTGGACAATGGGGACAAAGACAGATGTGGGGCGATTGGCTAGGAGGCCACTGTCATAGGCCAGGCAAGAGATGAGGGTGGCCTGGGCCAGGAGGATGGGTGCAGGGGTGGGGGTGCAGATGTGGAGTGAAGTGGACACAAATACAATTGTGTTTGTATTTGTATCAATACAATTGACCAGATGTGGTGAGGGTTAGATCCGGGGGATGAGGAAGGGGGAGGTGACAAGAGTGTATCTCAGGACTCTGGCTTTAGACACTGGTTGACAATGAGACAGGAAACGCTGCGCTGTGGAGTGAGCGGGGCGCGGTGGGGAACACCCTGAGCCTGGATTTGGATGTGTAGAGTCCAAGGTGCCTTGGAGGCATCCAAGTGGATGTTTGGGTCTGATGCTCAGAGAAGAGGGGAGGGCCAGAGAGGTACTCGTGTGAGTGTCTGTGGGAATGGACAGAGGAGGCTGGATGTGGGGCTCAGGGGAAGACTAAAAAGCGAGAAGAGAAGAGGGCTCAGACTGGGCCGTGAATCCCCGCATTTCACTGGAGGATGGTGTGAAGCGCTGAGGGGCAAGCGAGGCAGGGAGGCCAGTTTGGAGGCTGTGAGCAACGAGGAGAGGAGGGAGTCAGCAGGGAGATGGGGAGGAGAGGGTTTATAAAGCAGGATTGCCAGGCCTCGGTGGCGAGTTGAGTGCCCAGGGAAGGAGAGGAGGAGTCTGGCTTGAATCCCAGCCTTTGGCCTTGGTGCCCAGGTGGGTCTCTACTCAAGAAGGAGATCCGGGCTGGAGACAGAAGTGTTTGGAGTCGTCAGCAGATGACTGGACAGGAATGACCAGGGCACGTGTGTTGAGTGAGAAGAGATGCAAGAGTAGACCCCTGAGGGACGCTAATGAAGGTGGGAGGAATGGCAGGGGGCAGGAGGGACTCTGGGGAAGCTCTGGCCGCCCCTGCTGGTCGTCCTCCAGAACCTCTGCTCCCATGGCTGCCCAGGGGGACTCGCTTTCCGGCTTCCCTTGCAGTCGGGGGAGGCTGTGTGACGTCATCCCCACAGTGGGAAGCCCCGGGAAGAGGCCTGGGCCCTTCTCCACCTGGGCTTTGAGGCCAGAGGCAAACCCTCTCTACGCTCCCTTCCCTCCTGCGGGAGGCTGGAGCCCAGCATGGTGTTTGCCGGCTTCGTCGAGTCCCTGACAGTGCCCTAGGGGGCAGTGCAGCAACACCACGGAGGAGCCTGGGTCTCCGAATGACAGGAACGTTCACTCGGAACACGAGAAAGAAAGAAACGACGTTTTTGAGCTGCTGTCATTTTTTGGGTCTTGTTGTTACAGGAGTTTGTCTTAACTAATACAACTTAGCCTAACTAAGTAATAGAGTTTAGCATAACCCAACCAATACAACTAATAATAAAAAATTAATAGCCTAAATAATACAATACAAAATTAAAATAAAATGTGAAAATTAGCCTAACTAATAGACGATAACTTATCCTAACCAGTATAAGAACCAGGGGGGAGAGTGTATCAAGAAAGAGAAAGTGGGGGCAGTGTTGAATGTTGCACAAAGATCAGATGAAATAAGGGATGAAGAAGGTGCCCTGGCCTGGGCAGCTAGGAGGTCACTGGTGACTCCAGTGAGCCCTTTCGGGGGCCTGGTGGGCGAAACGGGAAGTAAAGAAGTAGATACAGCAAGTGCAGGCATCTCTTTTGAGGAACTTGGATGTGAAGGAAAGGAAAGCGATGGAGAAGGATCTAGAAGGGGACTCAGGATCAAGCATGATTACAGTGGAGTTGGGGGAGAGTAAGGGGTTGAAGACACTGGGGAAAGGATGAGGGAGGGAGCGAGGCCTCTGTGGAGGGGCCGGGGCTGGGACCCAGGGGGACAGGGAGGAAATGTGTGTTCCGAAACGTGCTCTGACTCATGCACATATACACATATGTACACACACGCGCGTGAGAGAGAAAAGCAGACGAGTGTGGAGAAAGGCAAGTTGGCAGCTGTGGGCGCAGGGCTATAGGAGTACTTTCTAGAGTGCTTCCATTTTCTCTGAGAAGTGGGAGACTAGGTTGAGGGGTGCAGTGGGGGAGGGAAAGAGTTGGGTAGAGGTCTGATGAGCTCAGGGAGAGTGTGAGGCTAAGAGAAAGAATCTGCGAACGCTCCAGAGACAGCTGGGAACTGGGAATTGGTGGAGGCACCAAGCTTCCTGGGTATGGGGGCTTTTCCAGCCGAGCCTAGCCGCTGGGGTCCAGGAGTGCAGCAGGCGGGGGCGGGGGGGGGGGTGGGGGGGGGAGGGGAGGCTAGAGCAAGGGTTCTTCCCATTGCAGGCAGAGGGAGTCAAGGACCACGAGAGTGAGGGTATGAAGTGATGGATCCAGGGGTTGGACAGGGAAGGAAGCTAAAGCCAGGCGGGGGGCAAGAATTCAGTAGAACATTGAGATGCTGGAGGGCGTGGAGGTGCTGAGGAGGGCACAGAGCAGCTGGTGGAAGAAGCAGGGCCGAGCAAGGAGGGGGGCGAGTCTGTGGCGGCTGCTTACCTTTCTGGTTTTGCAGGGACCTGGATGACAGCAGGGTGTGGGTTGGAGAGACATTCTGGGAGTCAAGAGCCAGAGTCTGTGAAATATGAGGGGTGCGGGCAGGACGCATGGTGACGTGAGCCTTCCCTCTGCCCCTAGCCTGTCCTCCCTGGGCTTTGTCCCCATTTCCCCGCTGGGCCGAATGCCTTCCTGCAGCACAGGATAGGCTGTTGGGAGGCAGAGGTGGGAGGTCCCCTCTGCCCACCGCACAGACATCAAGGGGCAGAATAAACAATGATCTCTTATGTTTATGTCATGGGGCCCGAGCGTTTACAAAGGCTTTCATATTCCCCACCTGTGTGTGTTTGTTTTAACAGAGGAACAGGTAAGAGGGATTAAGATTCTCAGGGCCCCACAGTGGGGTTGCCTTACCCCACTTCTTGATGTCTTCTCAGACTGTGGTCATGTGACCTTAAATTTATTGCCATGAAACCAGACAGGAAGTGTCCCTCACCCTTGGTGCCTCCCATGGAGGTTCAGGGTCTTGGCTAGGGAATCGAAGCACTTGCAGTTCCATAAGGTGGGTGCGTCGAGGGAGGAGGGGAGACTGGGGATCCATTCTTGGGTTTGGGGTGATCCCCGATCCCATGCTGTGGCAGCATGGCAGCAGGGCTGGCGTGGGGAGCCATGTGCCTCCTTTGGTGTTTTTCTGGCCTAGAGGATGGGGACCTGGGGGCGGGAGATGGAGACCCCTGTAGGGAATTGTCTATGTCTTATGAGGGCCTGTATGTCTGTCCACACTTGTCCGTTGATCCTGTGAACAAGGGAGCCTTGTTCTTGTGTGTCTGTGAGTGGGTCCCTGGTGTGTTCCTGAGTCGGGGAGGTGCCTCCGGACATGCCCGCGTGTGTGCGTGAGTCTGTGTGTGTTTGGGAATGAACGTCGTAGGTCCCTGCATCAGGCCATCCCGCGTGCGCTGAGCGTGCGTCTTTTGGCCCTGAGCAGCCCTGTGTCTGGGAGCGTGTAAGGATGTGTCCCGTCTGCACTGAGGCAGTAACTAGGTCAGCGTGCAGGCGGGAGTGGAGTTAGGGATCAATTCTCCCGCAGTAACAGGCTAATGGGGAAAGATAGCAGGGGTGGAGGAGCTGGAGGGGGCTGCAAAAGGTACCCTTGGATCTAGGAGCCCTCTTGCCTCTTCCTGACACCTGCCCTGGGGAGGGGCCTAAAGAAGGGAGTGGGAGTCGGGGAGACTTCATCCTAGGGACCAGGAATGGGGGTGGGGAGCCAGGCAGAGAGGCAAAGACGTTGGGGGTATCCTGGCCTGAGGCTAGTAGAGTAGGGGGCCAGATGTTGCTTGGAACAGCTGTCTGAGGCTTTGGTCAAGAAAAATGTCTTTTTCCCTTGTTGAAAAGGCTGGTGTCCCTCCTGCCTGATACCACCAGATCTGCTGTAGCAAGACTTCATAGCAACACCCCTCTCTCCATCCCTGCCTCCTCACCTTCCCCTGGCCATAAAGAGAAGCTGCAGGTGGACCCTGAGTAGCCTCTCGCCTCACTGGGGAAGAGGCCTGAGGGACGTCTGATTAGATGGAGGAGTGAGGGCGAGCTTTAGTTAAGAAAAAGATGGAGGACATCTGTCTCCAGATAGTGATGAAGGATCTTTGCCAAGGACCTGGGGAAGGGGAACCTGCATTGTTTTTTTCTTTCCCCTGGGGAAGGACACAACAGGGTCGGGGCACTGTGCCCAGGGACCTGACTGCATGGGAAGGGCCTCCTGTTCCAGGGGGCAAGAATCCTTACTCCTCTGGGCCACGAGTCCCCCAACCAGGGAGATGCCTGTTTGTCTGTTCCCCCAGTGCTGGACACCCCTTGACCCAGGGTCCCTAAGCTCTAGCCCCATAACTCCCACATCCCTGTGTATGATGCCAGGGCTGTTGCCAGTGCCAGGCTTCTCCCTGTGCCAGAGCCCTGTGCCTGCCCCTCCTCCAGCTTCCCGCCTCCTCCTCCGTCTGAGCTGTTGCAGCCGCAGCAGCAGCACCTTCTCTCTCAACACCTTCCAGCCCAGGGCCCAGCCAAGTACCGCTCAGCCCACGGCAAGCAGGCTCCCAGCAGCAAAGCCGGCGTTCCTTGGCTCCTGCTGCTCCCCTCTGCAGGCTCCTCCAGCCCCTCCCTCCCTGTCTTGTGAATTCTGGAGTCCTCGGAGAGCCTCCTGCTATGTCTGGGGCCCATGCTGCAGGCCCTCTTTAGGTCAGGGGTCTGTTTCAGGTGCCATGTTAGTCCAAGTCCTTGTGAGCTCACTGTCACCCCAGGCCAAAGTGGGCTCTATGTCCGTCTAGTTCCTTGTGGGTCCCCTTATAGTACAGGCCCCTCTGGGCTGCATGTCCCTCCAGGCCCTGTGAGCTCTGGTCCTTCTGGAGCCCTGTGGACTGCTTCTTCATGTGGGCTGCTGTGGGTGCTATGACACTCTGGGCTGGGAATTCCATGTCAGCTTGGGCCCAGGGAGGTGCCATATGCTTCAAATTTCTTGACCTGCTGGACACCATGAACACCATCTTCATCAGCACCCTGGGTCCCCAGGGACTCTGGTAGTTTCTATATTCATCGGAGCCAAAGTGAGCTCCCTGCTGTTCTAATTCCTTGTAGACTGTGGTTGCTTGATTGGGGTCAGTGGACCAGCGGCACTGGCATCACCCGAGACTTGCTAGAAAAGCAGAATCTCAGGCCCCACCCCGACCCCTTGAATCAGAGTCTGCATTGTCCACAAGACCCTCGTGATTCGTATGCACATTAAAGTTTGAGCAACAGCATCGTCAACTTCATGTCAATCAGGATCAAGGTGGAACCCCATTGACCCAATGCCACATGAGCTCCATGACACCCTGGCCAATGCGGGTGCCATGTCAGAGAGCCCCCAGCGCCCCATGGGACTTAGGGTGTTCTCCCTGTGTCTCCCCAGACCTCTGCCTCCTCTGTCTCACCGTTCTCTTCCTCCTCTCTGAGGCTTTGCCTCTAACCAACTTCCTTCTCCAAAACCAAGTGCCTGTTCGCCTGCCCTGAGTCTCTGGCCCGGCCACAGAGAATCCAGGCACAAAGGGCTTTTGTCATCCCCCACTCTGAGCTCGGCTGTGGGGATCCTCCTGACCCTCCCTCCCCACCAGCCTCCCGCCGACCTCAGGCCACCCCAGCTGGAGGCTGCTGCAGTAGTTTTCCATCCCTGCTGCTCTCTGCCTTACACACACGTCGTACAGATAGATCCAAAGTCTATATCTATATATACTTCTCCCCCCCACCCCCGGACGGCATGCGGCTCGTTCGCCAGGCTGTGGTCGTGCAGTCTGTCGCTAGTTAAGGCGCTGTCTCAGATATGCATGTTTAATATTTCATCCAGGAAGTGCTCCTGGCTGGGGCCCCGGGAGGTGGTGTGAATCTGACAGAATGTCAGGCCCCGGAATGGTTGCTCACGGGTGGTGGCGGTGGGACGAGCGTCTGGGGGACTGGAGAATGGTGACGCCAGTTCCCGGCTGCTTGTCTGGCTTCGGCATTGGGGTGCGGGTGGGGAGAACCTGTCAGGGATCAGCACCCCAGCCTGCAGAGAGCCTCCCTTCCTTGGGGCACACAGCCGTTGGAAGGCTGAGCTCTGATTTGGATTTGCATTTTAGGTTCCGCGGCTCTTCCAGGTCTTGGTCATTTCAGCGTCTGGGGATTTTCCAGTGTGAAAAAGCCCTTTGGCTCCATGCGGAAGTGGCAAGAAACTCATCCTCTTACCCAGGTCCCCCAAACCCGGGCAAACAGTGGAGGAGGACAGGGTGGGAGGGAGGAGATGGGAAGAAGAATGGCAAGTCTGGCTGGTGCTGTGTGACCTTGGGGTGTCATTGAGTTCTCTGTGTTCCTATGAGTGACAGGAGAGGACCATCGACATCTTCCCGCCCTCCCTGGCATGTTAGAGACCTGAATTAGTGACAAGCAGTACACAGTATGGACAGCAATCCCTTCTGCTCCTAGATATTTGTAAAGAACTTAGTGAGCAGAAGGGGGAAAGTGGGGAGAAAGATGAGGCTCTGGCCCCAGGGCAGATGGAAAACTCTGAAGATGGATGGGGGGCGGGGAGCGCAGACAGACACAGGCCTTTCATTCTGACCCTGGGGAGGCATGAAATGCCTGATTGTGCCTGTGTCCAGAGGGTTCAGTGGGGCCTGGAGGTCAGGGGAGAGAAGAGAGAGCCTGCTCCATCCCCCAAGCCCCTGGGGAACAAGGTCCCCACACATTCTGTTGCAGTCTGACAAGGCTCCCACAGAAAGGCCTTAGAGATGGCAGGATGGGGCTTGGCCCCAGACCCTCCTCCCCAACCCTGGCCAAGTTTTGGGCCTGCAGGTTTATCTGTGCAGGGTTCAGCCCGGGGTGGGGGCAGGGGCCAGGAGAGGGTGTGTGTGGGAGGGTGTGTGTGATTATCCCTCAGCCTGCAACTCAGACACCCTCCTGCCCCAGGGCTGCCTGCTCCACAGCTGCTCCCAACTGCTCCTCCCGCAGGTGCCAAGTTGGGAGGTTCTTCCTGGTGTCTTGCCTCCGTTCTTTCTGCTGCTATTTTAGCGCAGTTTCTCTCTGTTCTGCTATCTGGGGGGATTAGGGGCCCTCGTGTCCCGGGGTTTGCTGCCTCCTCCACTCAGGAGGAGGAGTCATGGTCTGATGTGGAAGCCTGGAGGCCTGGTCTGCCTCTCTGGTCCATTCCCCTGCACATACACAGAGGGCTTGGCCTCTGTGCAAGGTGAGACCCTTTTGTCGGCATCCCCACCATACACCCTGTAATAAGGAGCTGGGAAGGGGATTAAAGGGCCTCCAAACAGCCATGATGGATACCATCAAGCTCTGCACCAAAGCACAGGCATTTTACCTGTTGGGGAGCCCTCTGCTCCTCACGACACCCCCGTCTAGGTGAGCAGTGTGCAAACGCCTTTTACCCTTGGGGCTCTTTGTCCAAAGGATATTGTGCAGAAGCAGAGAGAAACCAACCCAGGAAAAGTCCAGCTGCTGTGGTGGAAGCCAAGGGGCCAGGAGACCCGCCTGCTTTCCTCCTCCTGCCGCTGGGAAGCCTCTCCTACCCCTCCCGCAGTCCCCCAGAGGCTTCCCAGAGGCCCTGCAGGCCTCCCAGTGCTTGGCAGAGCCCAGTGAGGAAAACACTGATCTGCAAAATCTAATGTCTTAGCTCCTGGAAGCTATCAGTCAAAGGGAATGGGGGCCGGCAGAGATAGGAGCGGCAGTGGCAGTCCCACAGGTGACAACTTGATGACAAGGGAAGAAGAGGTAGGATGATGCTAAAAAGCAGACAAGCAAACCTGAAGGGCTTGAGGCTGAGGCCATTTACTTTGGGGGTGACTTTGATTGCTCCCCAGGATT
Source organism: Equus asinus (assembly GCF_041296235.1). NCBI lineage: Eukaryota > Metazoa > Chordata > Mammalia > Perissodactyla > Equidae > Equus > Equus asinus. Next base: position 38,792,678 of record NC_091802.1, on the reverse strand, counting down.
GCTCCGAGTGGGGGCCTTGGGCGTCAAGGGAAGGTCATGTTTGAAGGAAAGGAATTAGATGAGAAATTTGAGAAAGACTGCCCTCCACAATGGTTAAAATACACACAATGGTAAAAATATGGAGCAACCTGGGTCCTTGAAGGTGAACCCCTGAGTTCACTCATCGCCACAGGGTCATAGCTAGGGTGATTTTGGTCCCCCCATCCCAGGGGACATTTATCAATGTCTGGGGACATTTTGGTCATCACAACTGGGGAGGGGGTGCTACTGGCATCTAATGGGTAGAGAGAGACCAGGGATGCTGCTAAACACCCTGCAATGCACAGGACAGTCCGCCTCAACAAAGAATTACCCAGTGCAAAATATCAATAGTGCTGAGGTTGAGAAACCTGGGCGTAGACTCTAGATGATGCTGGAGTCTTTACTGTATCTATTTATTCCCCTCCAAAGAATATGTTCCCAGAAATTAGAAATAATGAGTCTTCTGCTTGTCTACTGCACCTGCCCCTGCACCTTACACTGAGAAGGCACTTTACAAGTATTTGTCAGATGAATGTGTGAATCAATGACTCAGCTGGACATGGTAGGTGGCGCTGTCCTTTCTGTCCAGGGCCCAGTTTGCCTTGAGGGAGGCACATGTTACTTCTCCAGTTTAGTTAATGGACCCTACAAGGGGCCCTGACCCGGGACAACCCTGGGAGAAAGCTGGGGAGGGCTCGCCCAAAAGTGCCTGAGCTGTTGACTCAAAAAGAACAGATGCTCATTTGCAATGCAATTTACATCCATTTGCATATTGCTTTGAATATAATTTGCATGATGCTCCTTTAAAGTCAAAAGACACAGATCTCCCAGCCCCTGCCCTGCCTTTCCCACCTCTGCCCACCCCTCTTTCTTTGCTCACTCTCTGGGGAACACCCACCTGTTGGGCCCACATTCGCTTAGGTTCCCCAAGGGCACAGAAAATTTAGGAAAGCAATTCATGGTGAGAAGCAAGAAAAGGTAGGTCCCTTGCATTCTGCCCTCCTCTTGTGGTCAAGACTATGGCCTTCGGTGTCCCACGTGCTTGAGTTTCACCCCAGCCTCTGCCACTCCACAAACTGGATGATCTTGAGCAAATCATTTAACCTGTCTGCCCCTCAGTCCCCTCATCTGTGAAACGAAGGGAACGATATTTACCTTCTGGAGTTACTGTGGTGATTCAACAAGAAAATCTATGAAAGTGCCAGGCAGTTGGTGGGCACTCAAGAATGTACTGTTGGGCTTACTGTTCAGCCTGGTTTCTCTGAAGGAGCTGTCACCGGGGGGAACTGCCCCTCGAACTTCTTGCTATGCTGCCGGTCCCTTAGCTGATCTCTTTCTCCTTCTTGAAGCTCTCTTTTTCTCTCGGCTTTGAGTTGCTGCTGTCTTCTGGATTTCTTCCCACCTTGCAGACCTCTTCTTCTTAGTCTGATTTCTTCTGCTCTGTCCTGCCTCTAAAGTTTGGGGGGCCCAGGGCTTGGTCCCAAGACCCCTCATCTTTTCTCTCTGGGTGTCCCTGGCTTTACCACTAGCCCCATATCAAGGACTCTCATTATTTCTCTAGCCTGGAGACTCATAATCCACGCTGACCTGGTATCTCCACTTGGATGTCTAAAAGGTACCTCAAAATCAACATAGTGATTTCTCATCCTTTTCCTCTCCCAGGCTTCCCTATTCGGTAAATAGTGCTGTCATCTACCTGGTTGCTCAAGCCCAAAAACCCAGAATAAGTCTTTGACTCCTCTCTCCTTCACTCCCTGTATTAGTTATCTATTGCTGTGTAACATATAACTCCCAAAACTTAGTGGCTAAAAATAGTTAGCATTTATTATCTCACATAAGACATGCTTCCTTGGGTCGAGAATCTGCAAGTGACAGCTGGGCTCAGGATCTCTCATGATATGCAGTCAAGATGTCAGTGAGGGTGCCATCATTTAAAAGGCTTGCCTGGCTGGAGGATCTGCTTCCAAGGGGGCTCATGCACATGCCTGTTAAGTTAGTGCTGATGGTTGGCAGAAGACTAACTTCCTTGCCGTGTGGACATCGTAGAGCTCTTGAGTGTCCTCAAAACATGGCAGCTGGCTTCCCCCAGAGTGAGTGATCTGAGAGAGAGAGAGAGCAGAGAGGAAGTTGCAGTGCCCTTTCTGATCTTGTACTGAAGTCACACACTTATATCTGCCATATTCTATTCATGAGAAATGAGTCACTAAGTCCAGCCCGCATTCAAGGGCAGGAGAATTAATTTCCATCTCTTGACGGGATGCGAGTGAAAGAATTCGTGGATATATTTTAAAACCACTGTCTAAATATGTCTTGAATTATCTATTTCTCTTCATCTCCACTGCCACCATCCTAGTCCCACTCATCCTTTTCACTCGCCTCTGCTATGGCAGTGGCCTCTTGACCAACTCCATTGCTTCTCCTCGTGTTCCTGTACAGTCCATTCTCCACCAAGCAGCCAGGATGGCCGTGGGACAATGTAAATCAGATGTGGGGCTTCTAGTTAGTGGCGAGGAACTGCATCTCCTTTCCCTTTTAAGAGCCCACTGATATGGTAGTAAAGAAAGAAGGAAGGTATAAATCCACAAGGGCAGAGAAAATGATATCCCAGCAGATAAAGGATTTCAGTAATGTTTGGGAAGATTGGAAGCAGATCGAGGAAGAGTCATAGACTGAGTGACCAGAACAGAGGAAGACAGACGACCATGAGGGGAAAGGGGATTTGGAGGCACCAGACTGGGCAGAGGGGCAGAGGTGAGGCCTGAAGTGGAAGAACAGCTGACCCCTTCCACCGCTGCCCTGCACAGAAAGGCGGAAACAAGGCTGCTACCCCCAGGCAGATCAGAAGTTTCTTATCTGTAGAAACTGAAAGGCTCCAAAGAAAGGTTCCCTATACTGACATTCGGAGGGTCCCCGTGAAACAGCTGGCTCTTTGCCCAACCACTGAAAGGCAAAATACACCGGTAGAAAAGCCTCACTCATGTCTGTGGAACTTCCAGTCTGCTTTTTAATGCTTTTCCCTTAAATATAAATGGCTGAGCAAGGATCATTTGACAAATGAAGGAAACTGGTATGTCAGGTCAGGTCCTCCAGGAAACAGACACCAAATGGAGTTAGAAGTGCATGAGATTTGTTGGGGCTAATTGATTACGAAGAATGAAGAGAAGAGGGAAAGTCTTCAGCCTATGATGCAGGATTGACATGTGTGAAAGAAGAGGGGGAAGGAAAGAGGATTAGGCGGGAAGAGTTTCAGACTGTGGTGCAGCTCCGGAGAGCATCTCAGCCAGAGCTTCAGAGAAAAGATTGCCCGTAGAGGAGACCCTGCTGGGCTGAAATGTCCAGGCTCTCAGACTCCCCACCGTGCTTGGTAATTGGCTGGAGTTGCCTGGGGAAAGTGTGTCCTCAGTTCAGACGCTGTTGATCCAGAAAGCGTTGCAGCTGAAGTTTGTCAGCTGACAGCGCTCACTGCAAATTCCCTCTTGAAGTGAGATCTGGGTGGTGCATTTCCATAGCTGCTATACTCCCAGCATGAAAGAGAAAGACGAAATAAACAAGGGAAAAGAAAAGCTAAGGAAACAGAAAAAGCGAAACAAAACAAAACTTAAACACATCCCTCCCAATAATTAATATCCTCTAATAGTTATAAAAAACATAGAATGCAGTGAAAAAGAGCCATAAAGAATAAGAAATAGTTCTTGGTAATTAAATCTACCATAGAAAAGTTGGAAAGGTGAAAAAAAAAAAAAGAAAGAAAAAAGAAATCACTCAGAGAGCACAAAAAGACAAAGAGATGAACTTTGTTGAGCACCCATTATGTACCAAGTGTTGTTCTAGTTTCTGGTGAGAAGCAGCAGACAAAATTCACAAGGCCCTTGCTCTTCACAGTCCCCCAAGAAGAGAAATACGTGGGAAGAAAAGGATAGAATACTTACGTGGACCAGTCCAGTAGGTACCATATGTGACTAGTACGAGATCCAGAAAGAGAAGACAGCAATGAAGAGGGTAGGGAATCGACAAAAAAAAATACAAGAAAACTTCACAGAATTGAGGGACACGAATTTCTAAAATGAACGATCTGAACTTCTGCTTCTGTCCAAGATGGAGTAACAGGGATATACCCTCCTGCCTGAAACAGCTAGAAAACCAGACAAAATATATGAAACAGTGGGATTCCAACGTATGAAACAGTGGGATTCCGACAGTAGACATCAGGCAGCGCAGGACAATGACCCCTGAGAGAAGAGAAATGAAACTGTAAGTTCTACGGTTGTCCCAGCCTACTGCCTGAGTGACTGAGCCTGGTGGTCCACCTGAGTTTTAGTAAAATTATACAGTTGTGCGATCAAGATCATAGATTTAAACTCAACTATGTCAATAATCACAACCAATATACATGGTCTAGGCAACCCAATTAAAAGGCAGATAAAAAAGGAAGACCCAACTATATGTCTACAAGAAGCTCACTTTAAAAATAAAGATACGAGTAGGTAAAAGGTAACAAGATAGACCATATTAACACTAATCAAAAGAATGCTAGAATGGCTATGTTAATCTAGCATGTGTCGGGCTAACACTAACCAAAAGGGCTGTATTAATATCAGACAAAATAGATTTCAGAGCAAAGATTATTACAAAGGATAAAGACGGCCATTTCATTACCATAAAAGGGTCGTTTCTACAAGAGGTTATAATTCTAAACATTTATTCACTTAATAACAAAGCTTCAAAATACATAAAGCAAAAACTGATAGAACTCCCGGGAGAAATAGACATATTCACAAGTGTGGCCAGAGATTTTAACTCCTCTCTCTCAATAATTGATAAAACAAGTAGAGAGAAAATCAGTAAGAATATAGAAGGTTTGACCAATACTGTTAACTAATTTGACCTATATACATAATATATAGTTACATTTATATATTTTTTCTATATGCACTGTTATCTGTGAATCATGATAATAATTTTCTTCCTTTTTAATCCTTGTGCCTGTTATATAATTTTCTTGCTTTATTACATTGACTAGAACTTCTAGTGCAGTGTTAAATAGTGGTGATAGAGACATCCTTGTCTTCTTTTCTATTTCAGAGGAAAGCTTTTGATATTTTGGCATTTATCAGATTAAAGGAGTTTTCTTCTCTTCCTACTTTGCTAAGAGTTTTCTTTTTTAAAAATCATGAATGGGTGTTGAATTTTTCAAGTTCCTCTTCTGCATCTATTCAGATAATCGTGTGGGTTATTGCGCTTTATTCTGGTAAAGAGGTGAATAACATTGCTTGATCTTCTAATGTTGTCAATCTTGCATGCTGGAACAAACCCAATTTGGTAGTTATGTATTCTTCTTTTTATATGTTATTGTATTAGATTTGCTAATATTTTGTTTAGATTTTTTTTTCCATTTCTTTTCATGAGAGAGACTGGCAATTTTCTTTTCTTTGTAATATCCTTATCATGTTTCAATATCAAGGTTACGGCAGCCTCATACAATGAATTGGGGAGTGTTTCTTTTCTTTCTAATCTTGGAAGAGTTTATTGTATAAGTTTTATCTCTCTTCCTTAAATATTTGGAAGAATTTACTGGTGAAGCCATCTGGGTCTGGAGTTTTCTTTGTGACTAGGCTTTTAATTACTGATTCAATTTCCTTAATGGATATGGGACTAGTCAGATTTTTAATTTATTCTTGTGTCAGATTTAGTAAGTTGTGTTTTTTAAAGAATTTTCCCACTTTTTCTAAATTTACAAATTTATTAGCATACAGTAAGTAACAATATCCTCTTACTATATTTTTAAAACTTTTAAATGGAGGTATAACATGCATGCAGTAAAGGGCAGAAATCTTAAAGCTTGGTGAGTTTTTCCATAGGTATATGGTGTAACCACTCCCAGATCAAGACACAGAACATTTTCAATCCCCAGAAGGCAGCCCCCCCATGCCCTCCCCACAGGTAACCATGTTTCTGACTTTTTTCACCATAGATTTGTTCTGTCTGTTCTTTTTATTTTCTCTTTGCCTATTATTGGACTTCATATTAATGGAATTATATGGTCCATATTCTTTTGTGTCTGGTTTCTTTCACTCAACATTGTGCCTGTGAGATTCACCCATATTGCTATAGTAGCAGTATTCCATTTATTTTCATTGTTGTAGAGAATTCCACTGTGTGACTATAACACAATTTAGCCATTCTACTATTGATGGACATCTGTTTCTTCTAGTTTTTTGGCTGTACTTTTTTTTGCTGGAAATAAACATTCATATTTCTCGTGTATGTTTCTAGGAGTGCAGTTGCTAGATCATAAGGCAGACTGTGTTTATCTTCCATAGAAGCTGTCCAGGGGCTGCCCCGGTGGCGCAGGGGTTAAGTGTGCATTCTTCTTTGGTGACCCAGGGTTCGCCGGTTCAGATCCCAGGTCCGGACATGGTACCACTTGTCAAGCCATGCTGTGGCAGGCGTCCTACATATAAAGCAGAGGAAGATGGGCACGGATGTTAGCTCAGGGCCAGTCTTCCTCAGAAAAAAGAGGAAGATTGGCAGATGTTAGCTCAGGGCTAATCTTCCTCGAAAAAAGAAAGAAGCTGTCTAGAGTGATTATACCAACATATGCTCCCATCATAAATTTTCAGTTTTTAAAATTTTAGCCATACTTGTAGATGTGCATTATCTCCTTGTGGCTGTGATTTGCATTTTCCTGATGGCTAATGATTGGAGCACTTTTTCATATGTATTTATTGGATATTTGGATATCGTCTTTTGGGAAGTGTGTTCTGCCTATTTTTTAAAACCTGAATTGCTTGACTATGTTTTTATTAATTAACAGAAGTTGTTTGTGTATTCTATGGTTTGCTTTTTCGACTTTCTTTATGGCATCCTTTGATGAACAGAGGTTTTTAATTTTAATGAAGTCAAACACATCAATCTTTCACTTTATGTTTAGTACTTATTGTGTCCTGATTAAGAAATCTTTGTTTACCCCAAGGCCATGAAAATATCCTTCTATATTTTTTTCTAGAAGTTTTATTGTTTTTATTTTTCACACTTAAGCCTATGATCCATCTCAAATTAATGTGGGGGTATGTTTGAGATAGGAGCCAAGATGCCATTTTTTCTACATGAATATCCAATTACTCGAGCACCACGTATTGAAAAGCACCATCATTTTCCCACTGAATTGCAGTCATCCTTTCATTGTAAATTAGGTGATGATATATGTGTAGGTCTGTTTCTGGACTCTGTTTTGTACTAATGGTCTCTTTGCCTGTGCTTGTGCTAATGTCTTACCGTGGCTTTATATGCACTTGTGTATGTTGCTTTTATAATAAGTCTTGCTATAATACATCTCGGTAGTATAAGTCTTTCCACTCTGCTCTTCTTCCAGATTGTCTTGGCTAATCCAGTTCTTTTGCATTTCCATACAAATTTTAGAATCAATTTGTCAATTTCTACCAAAAAGCCTTGCAGGATTTTGACTAGTATTGCATTCAATTTATAAAAAATTAGGAGAAGAATCGACATCTTAACAGCATTGAGTCTCTTAATTCATTAACATGGTATTGCTCTTTATTTATTTAAATCCATTAAAAAAATTTTAGTTCCTCTTTCATTTTTTCCAGACTGGTTTCTAGTTTACAGTGTAGAAGTTTTGCACATCTTTTGTTATATTTATTCCTCGGTGTTTGATTTTTGTTAAACTTTATTTTCTAATCATTTATTGCTAATGTGTAGAAAAATAATTAATTCTGGATACTGAGCTTGTTGTATCCAGAGATCTTGCTAATTTTACTTATTAATTCTAATAGTTATCTACACATTCTATTGGATTTTCTACATACAAAAGCACATCATTTTCAAATAATTACAGTTTTGCTTTTTCCACTCCAATCTTTGTATCCTTTTCTTGCCTGTTTACACTGGCTAAAACCAATGCAATGTGGACTTTCTTGTCTTATTCTTAAACTAAGAGAAGAGCATTCATTCAATATTTTGTCATTAAGTACGATGCTAACCATAATTTTTTTAACCAAACAATTGTTTTAATTCTTTAAAACATCCAGTTTATATATAATTGATGTATTACTTAAAACGATTAAATTTTTATTGAGGTCTAATTTATAGTGAAATGCATGAATTTTCAAGTATACAGTTTTGCGTTTTTTTAAAAGATTGGTACCTGAGCTAACAACTGTTGCCAATCTTCTTCTTTTTTTTTCTGCTTTTTTCTCCCCAAATCCCCCCAGTACATAGTTGTATACTTTAGTTGTGGGTCCTTCTAGTTGTGGCATGTGGGACGCCGCCTCAACATGGGCTGACGAGCTGTGCCATGTCCATGCCCAGGATCCGAACCGGCGAAACTCTGGGCCACTGAAGTGGACAGAGCGTGCCAACTTAACCACTCAGCCACGGGGCCGGCCCCTCAAAAATACAGTTTTGACAAAAGTATATTCCTATATAACCACTACCCACAATTAAAATATGGAACATTTCCATCACCTCAGTAAATTCCCTCATGCCCCTTTCCAGTTAATTTCCAGAGGCAACCAGTGAACATAGATTAAATTTTGCCTATTCCAGAACTTCATATAAATGGAATCATTTGTACTCTTTGGTGTCTGGTTTTTTGTACTAATCATAATATTTTTGAGGTTTATCGTGTTCTTGCATGCATCAGTAATTAGTTCCTTTTTAATGGTGAATAGTTTTCCATTGTATGAATAGGCCTTAATTTATTCATTCATTCTCCTGTTCATGGATATTTGGGTTATTTCCAGATTGGGGCTATTATGAATACAGGTGCCATGAACATGGATGTACAAGTCTTTGTGTGGACACGTTTTCATTCCTCTTGGGGAGACCTGGGAGCACTGGGTCATAGGGTAGAGGATGTTTAATTGCCCAACTGTTTTCCAAAGTAGTTGTACTATGTTACATGTAGGAGAGTTCTGGTTGTCCACATCTTCCCAATATGTAGTTATTTTCAGACTTTAATGTGAGTCATTCTGATGCGTATCCTGTTGTGGGCTTACTTTGACTTTCACTGGTGACTGATGATGTTGAGCATCTTTTTATTTGCTTATTAGCCATTCCAGTATCTTTTGTGAAGTATCTCTTCAAGTCTTTTGCCTATTTAAAAAATTGGATTGTTTGTCTTTCTATTATTGAGTTATGGAAGTTATTTACTTATTCTGTATATAAAGTTCATGTCAGATATATGTATTCTGGGACAGGCCTGGTGGCGCAGCAGTTAAGTTCACACCTTCCACTTCTTGGTGGCCTGGGGTTCACCGGTTCAGATCCTGGGTGCGGACATGGTACCGCTTAGCAAAAGCCATGCTGTGGTAGGCGTCCCATGTATAAAACAGAGGAAGATGGGCATGGATGTTAGCTCAGGGCCAGGCTTCCTCAGCAAAAAGAGGAAGATTGGCAGTAGTTAGCTCAGGGCTAATCTTCCTCAAAAAAAAAAAAGATATATGTATTTTGATTATTTTCTCTCACTCAGGTGGCTTACTTTTTCATTTTATAAAGGGTATCATTTGATGAGCAGAAATTTTTACTTTTGATGAAGTCTCCTTTATCCATTTTTTTCTTTCATGGTTAGTACTCTTTTGTCCTATGAAATTTTTGCCTACCTCAAGACTGCAAAGATGTTGTCCTATGTTTTATTCTAGAAGCTTTATAGTTTTAGCTCTTTACATTTAGGTCTATGGTCTATCTTGAATTAATCTTTTCTTATGGTGTGAGATGAGAGTTAGGGTTCATCTAGTTGTTCCAGCACCAAAACTTTCATTTCCCCATTGAAGTACCTTGACGCCTTTGTCAAAAATTGATTGACTTTATACACGTGGATTTGTTTATGAGCATGCTGTCTATTGATCTGTTTGTCTATCCCACACCCATACTACGCTATCTTGATTAGCTGTGTAGTAAGTCTTAAAACCTGACAGTGTAAGTTTTCCAGGTTTGTTCTTTTTCAAGATTGCTTTATCTTTTATTTATTTTTATTTTTTTTATTTTTTATTTTTTTTCCTTTTTCTCCCCAAAGCCCCCCGGTACATAGCTGTGTATTCTTCGTTGTGGGTTCTTCTAGCTGTGGCATGTGGGACGCTGCCTCAGCGTGGTCTGATGAGCAGTGCCATGTCTGCGCCCAGGATTCGAACCAACAAAACACTGGGCCGCCTGCAGCGGAGCGCGCAAACTCAACCACTCGGCCACGGGGCCAGCCCCTTTTCAAGATTGTTTTGACTGTCATAGGTCCTTTGCATTTTCATATGAATGATAGAATCAGCTTGTCAGTTTCTAGTTTTTAAAGCCTGCTGAGATTTTTACCGTGATGGCATTGAATCTGTAGATCAATGTAGAGACTCATGGCAACGTTCCATCTTCCATTCTGTGACCATGGCCATCTCTCTATTTATTAAGTTGTCTTTTATTTCTCTAAGCAATGTTTTGTATTTTTGGTGTAGAGGTCTTGACATTTTTCATTTGTATTTTCTGGTTTTTTTACATGACTGTCAATGGTGTTTTAAAATTATAATTTTTCTATTGTTTGCTGCTAATCTATAGGATGACAATTGATTTTTGTATGTAGACAATATTGTTGCTAAGTTCGCTCATTAGCTCTAATAATTTTTGTAGATTCCTCAGGATGGCAAATGTACACAATCATGTTGTATACAAATACAGACTTACTTCTTCCTTTTCAATCTTTATGCCTTTAAGTTGTTTTCTTTCTTTATTGAGCCAACCAGGATAGTGTTGAATAGAAGAAATGAGAGTAGACATCTTTACTTGTCCCAGATATAGGAGAAAAGCACTCAATATTACATCATTAAATATGATGTCCACTGTAGGGTTTTTTAGACATCTTTTATCAAATTGAGGAAATTCCCGTTTATTCTAGTTTTCTGAGAGTTAAAAAAATCATGAATGGTTATTAAATTTTATCAAATGCTTTTTCTCCACCTATTAAAATGATCAGATAGTTTATGTACTTTATTTTATTAATATGATTAGTTACATTGCTTGATTTGGGCTATTAAACCAGCCTTCATTGCCAGATGAAGCTGCATTTGGTTGTTACTATGAATTACCTTTTAAAAAAATATATTACTGAATTTGTTTGGTATTTTTGTGTAGGATTTTGCATCTATGTTCATGAAAGATATTGGCCATAACTTTCCTTTCTTGTAATATTCTTGTCAGGTTTTGGTATCAAAAATATTCAAGTCTCATAGAATGAGTTGGGAAATGTTCTTTTTTTTCTCTGTTCTCTGAGTTTGTGTAAGACGGTATTATTTCCTCCTTAAATGTTTGAAGAATTCTCCAGTGAAGCCATCTGGGCCTAGAGTTTTCTCTATGGGAAGATTTTAAATTAAGGATTCAGTTTCTGTAACAGATATAGGCCTATTGTGATCTTAAAAATAAGAATATTCTTGTGACATTTTTGGTAAGTTGTGTGGGTTTTTTAAGGAACTGCCCATGTTATCTAGATTTTCAAATGTTGAAATGAAGTTGTTTGTAATATCCATTTATTGTCTTTTTAACATCTGTAGGATCTGTAGTAATGTTTCCAATTTGATTCTTAATATTAATTGTTTGTTCATTCTCTCTCATTCTCGTCTTTCTTGCTAAGTTTTTAATTTTTGTCATCTTTCCAAAGAAGCCATTTTTGGCTTTGTTGACTTTATTGAACGTTTGTTTTCTATTTTGTTGATTTCTACTCTTGTCTATAATGTTTTCTTCCTTCTACTATTTTTGGGAGGGGCTTTTAATTACTGTTCTTTTTAAAGCTTATTTAAATGGATACTTAAATCATCGATTTGTATCCTTTCTTCTTTTCTAATGTATGAATTTAAGTGTAAGAATTTCTCTTTACTCATTCTTAGCTGTATCCCATTATCATTCAGTTAAAAATATTTTATAATTTCCATTGTGATTTCTTCTTTGGCTCCATGGGTTATTTAGAGGCTTATTACTTAATTTCTAAACATTTGGGGGGATTTTCTAGTTATCTTTTAGTTACTGATTTCTAGCTCAACTGCACTGAGTCCAGAGAACACACTATGCATGATTTTAATAATTTAAATTGAAATTTGTTAAGACTTGCTTTATGGCCCAGCATATGGTCAATTTTGTTAAGTGTCAAAATTGACACTTGAGAAAAACGTGCCTTCTGTAGTTGTTGGTTTCCTCCTGGTTTTTTATAGTAGTCTATAAATGTCAGCTAGGGAAATTTGTTAATTGTGTTGTTCAAATCTTCTATTCTCTACTGATTTTTTTAAAATCTACTTGTTCTATCAGTTCCTGTGAGAGCTATGTTAAAAATATCCAACTGTGATTGGAGATTTGTCTATTTCTCCTTTAATTTTGTCAGTTTTTGCTTTATATATTTTGAGGTTGTATTATTAGGTGCATATTAGGACTGTTACGTCTTCCTTTTAGACTCACACTTTTATCGTCATGAAATGATGTTTTTATTTGTTTTTAGTAATACTTCTGTTGATGAAAATAATCCATAACCAATCTATAAATGAAAATTTGGGTGAGTTTATTCTGAGCTGAAATCTGAGGACCATGGCCTGGGGCCTTTCTTCCCGAAGGAGGAAAGGGCACAAAAGAAGTGGGGTGCACAGAGTGGTTATATACCCCCAAGCAGGACGTTTCACATATGATTGAAATGTCCCTCCCACAATAGTCACAAGATCGCCCTGTCAGCACAGTGCTTGATGGACACAGCAGGTAGTGGGTCTGCTATCTCGGAGGGCGTAGCAGGAGGCAAATCTATTGTCTTGAGCTGGGTGGTCACAGGTGAGCACAGCAATCAGTTTCTAGCCTAAGGAAAGATGCTTAATCCTTAAGGAAATGCCAACGTTGGGAGGGGGAGGGAAGTTGCACCTTTATCTCAAGGGCCTTTGCTCTTGCCATAGGGAATATCTAAAGCAGATATACAGTGCATGCTCTATGGCCTCGGTCAGGCCCATTTAGAAAGACAAGGTCAGGTCGAATTAGGTTTACACAAAATGGCTTCCTCATATACTCCGATATATCCTATTACTTGCCATTTTTATTTGTCACTTCTTACCTTAAAGTTTACTTTGTCTGATATTAATATAGCTACACCAACTTTATTTTGGTTAGTGGTTGCATTGTATCTTTTTTCATCCTTTAGTTTTAACCTTTCTGTGTGTTTTTTTTTTAAAGATTTTATTTTTTTCCTTTTTCTCCCCAAAGCCCCCCGGTACATAGTTGTATATTCTTCGTTGTGGGTCCTTCCAGTTGTGGCATGTGGGACGCTGCCTCAGCGTGGTCTGACAAGCAGTGCCATGTCCGCGCCCAGGATTCGAACCAACGAAACACTGGGCCGCCTGCAGCAGAGCGTGCAAACTTAACCACTTGGCCACGGGGCCAGCCCCAACCTTTCTGTGTTTTTGTATTTAAGATATGTGTCATGTAAACAGCATATAATTGGATTATTTAATATAGTCTGACACCTTTCTCTTTTAATTGGAGCATTTAGCCCACTTACATTTCATGTAAATACTAATATAGTTGGGTTTAAATCTACCATATTCTATTTGTTTCCTGTTTGTTCCAATATTCCCAATGGCAAAGGTCTCTGATTGCAGTGTGAAGACTCGACTGAAGGAACACGTGCACAGAACAGGAAGGCCACTCAAGAGATTGCAATGATTGTCCAGTTGAACAAAAGTGGCATTGGATTAGATTCTCGGCATTGAGGATTGAGAGGTGTGGACAAATTAGATACTTAGGAGGCAGGAAAAACAGAACTTAGTGATTGGATTTAGAGTGTGGGGTGAAGGAGAGTAAAGAATCAAAGAAGACTCGAATTTCTGAGATTTAAGCAGCTGGGTGGATGGAACTACCATTTATTTAAAAAACCTGGGAGGAGAAACAGGATTAAGGGAAAAGATAATGAGATTAGTTTCGGACCAGTTGACACCCCCGTGGGGAGAGGCCTGGTCTGCAATTGAATATACAGGACTGGAGTTGATATTTGACCTGGAGATATTAATTTGGGAACTACTGAAATATGGGTGGTAATTAAAGCCGTAAGAAGGTTAGAGAGTGAGACTAGAAGGAGGCCTGCAACAAAAATCTGAGGAGCATTTAATAGTTGGGTTGAGCCAAGGAGATTGAGAGGAAGTGGCCAGAGAAGGAAAAAGAAAAAAACCCAAGAAAATATAATGTCCTAAGAGCTGGGAAGAGCACATATATATATTTTTTTTTTGAGGAAGATTAGGCCTGAGCTAACTGCTGCCAATCCTCCTCTTTTTACTGGGGAAGACTGGCCCTGAGCTAACATCCATGCCCATCTTCCTCTACTTTATACGTGGGACGCCTACCACAGCATGGCTTGCCAAGCGGTGCCATGTCCGCACCCGGGATGGGGACCAGCGAACCCCTGGCTGCCAAAGCGGAACGTGCAAACTTAACCACTGCACCACCGGGCCAGCCCCAAAGAGCATATATTTTAAGAAGAAGAAATGAGTAACCATTGTATGCTGCTGAGAGGTCAGATTAGATAAGGGCTAAAACAGTGTGCCACAGCCTGAGAAAGAGACCACTACCAGGCAGGATGGACTAGGTTTTGCAATGGCAATAAGCCACCCTCAAATCACAGTGGGTTAAAGCAGGAACTGGCAAACTTTCCCTATAAAGGGTCAGCTGGTAACTATACTAGGCTTTGCAGGCCACAATTACTGTCACAGACCACAGCCTGGGTCACAACTACTTAACTCAGCCATTGTAGTGTGGAAGTAGCCACAGACACACGTGAACAAGAGGGTGTGGCTGTGTTCCAGCAAACCTGTATTTACAAAAGCTGGCAGCAGGCTGGATTTGGTCTATGGGCTGCAGTTTGCTGACCCCTGGGTTAAAGCAACTCTGGGGGTCTTTGAAATGTGCTGCTCAGATTTCCTTCCAGGAAACCTGCCACTGTGGAGCATAGTTGACGGACGGCCCCAGCTCCGCCCCTGTGAATCTTTCAATGTGTTGTTTGGAGGCGGTATTTCCCCAGGGCTGCTCCCAGCCAGTGGCTGAGCACCACAGGGGTGCTAGTGCTGGCCCATTCCTGAGGGACTTTGGACTCTTCTTGTGGACAATGTTGGCTGGGAGGCTATCTGCTCAGCCTGTCTGAAACCTTCTTAGAACTGCTCTGCAGTCTGAGCCTCTTCCTACCCCACCCTCCGTCGTTCCTCCTCTCCTCTCAAGGTGTCAGACTTGCATTCTGGTCTGAAGGTGTTCCATGCCTACTCTGGCTCCTGCTCTTTGTCTTCCATAGGCACTTCCCTCAGTGAATCTCTTGCACATCCAACTCTACCTAAAACTCTGCTTTTCAGAGGACTCAAACTATCACAGAATTGTGTCTTGTTTCTTGCTCAGACTACATGGCCATTGTGGGTTGACATGAGGCTCTGCTCCATAGCCTCCTCACTCAGGACCCAGGTTGGATGGAGCCTCCACCAGGTAGATTACTGATGGTGGCTGTGGCAGGGAGAATAGAACATGGCAAATTGTGCACCAGTTCTTAAAAGTGTGCACGTGGAAGTAACACACATCGCTTCTGTCCATTTTTCATTGGCCAAAGCAAGTCACATGGCCATGCCTAACTTCAAAGGACAGAGAAGTAGAATCATACCATGTGCCCAGAAGGAAGAGACGTAGAATACTGATGACCTGTTCTAAAGACAACTGCAATCACTCTTTTCAGCAGTTTAAGGGAGAAGAATGGGAGATGTTGGAAGCTGTTATTTTAGAGAGCAGGAGAGGGAGTTCACCGCAGAAACAGAAGAGGATTGTCAAGCCATGTTCTGGCTCCGTAAAACCCTGGAAACTACCATTTTCTTTGGTCCTCGTCTTCTCAGCTGTGTGCCTTTCCCTAGCGACACTCAGCTGCCTGGATGTAGGCACCGTGAAAGCAGAGAGTTGAATTCATTCATTTTTTTTAGATATTATTTTTTAAAAATAATGATGCCTCCCCCTACCATGAAAGCATGGATTTTGTCTATTTGGTTTAATGCTATGCCCCCAGGCTAGCACACCGATTGGTCAGAATAGCGCTTAATGAATATTTATTGAATGAATGATTCGATGCTCTTCGGAAAAATTCATATCACAGAGATGTGTATGAGGGTAAAGTGAACTCCCTCGGCTCCCATTGCCACTCCCTTAGGGATTACAACTGCTGGTAGTGTGCATATGTGTCCTTCCAGACCTTTTTATATGCATAGACATACATTTTAAAATTAAAAACAGAATAACATTCATAACATAGTTTTTTGAAATTTTTTTCCTTTCAACAACTGTTGAGTAAATATTTTTATGGGTAGATTCAATCTTAGGATTATTTTGGTGTGCAAGTGACAGAAAGGCACCTCAAATTGACTCGAGTGAAAGAAAAGGTGGGGAGGGGGTCTTTATTGGCTCACGTAACTAAATTCCTAGGGCAGCTGACTTCAGGCATGGTCGGGTTCAGGTGCCCAAACTTCGTCTTCATAAATCTCTCATCAAGACACAGCTTCGAGTTTCTTTGTTTTAGCTTCATTCTCAGATCGACTCTTCCATGTGAAGTCAAGATGGCCGCAGACGTTCCAGACATACTCCATCTGCTCTTCTTCCCTGGGAAATTGGAAAAGTCACAGGGTGATGTCTAATTTAACCCTCATTTAGGTCACAGGGCCTGCCCTAAAGCCATCAATTTGCCTGAGGGAAGATGGACTATATTCAGTGGTCAAGCCTCAGTCACATGCCTGAGCCCTGGAACTGGAAGTAGGAGCCAGCCCCAACGAACTGCATGCCAGAGACTAGGAGAGGAGTGGCTCTCCAGACAAGATGGGGTTGGGGCAGGGCTGTTGGTAGAAGAAGGGATAAAGGATGCTGGGCAAGCTGAAACAACAGATCTCCATTAAAAGTGGAGTAGCTTTCCCAAAGGTTTGTTTAACATTTTGAGGAGTACTGATCAATTCCATCCAAAACTGTTGTACCATTTTGTATTCTCACCAATGATGGATGAGGGTTCTTTTTGATCCACACTCGTGTGAACAGGGAACATTATCAATTGTATTAATTTCTTTGCCAGTTTAGTGGACAAAATCCCCTTATTGTTTATTTGTTTGTTTCAGGAAGTTAGCCCTGAGCTAACATCTTCCTCTATTTTATATGTGGGATGCCTGCCACAGCATGGCTTGATAAGCGTGCATAGGTCCGCACCCGGGAACCAAACTGGTGAGCCCTGGGCTGCCGAAGCAGAGCCTGTGAACTTAACAGCTATACCACTGGGCCAGCCTTCATTATGGTTTTAATTTGCATTTCCCCGACCCTAGTGAGTGTGAGCAACTTTTCATATGTTTATTAGCCTTTTGCGTTTATTCTAGAAATTGTCTTCCCGTTAGTTTTGTCCTTTTTTTCTATTGGAATTTATAACTTTTTCTTACTGATTTGTAGGAGATGGCTGTAGATTACGGATAGTAATTAACTTTATCTATGTCTTAATTGTTGCAAATACAGCCAGTTTACCATTCAATTTTTAACTTTGTGGTGCCTTTCAGTGTGATGAAATCCGCTGATATTTTTCTTTACGGTTTATGAATTTCATGTCTTATAGAAGGCCTTTCCATCCCTAAGTTATAAAAAACATCCTCGTGTATTTCTTTCCGGTGCTTTTATAGTTTAACTCTTTATACTTAGATATTTAATCCATCTGGAATTCATTCTTATGTATGTATTTAACTTAATTATTTCTTTTCCATAGATAGCTTGTTCCAGCACTGTCTCCTTTCCTTGCTAGTCTGAAATGCTGTTTTTGTCATCTGCTGAATTCCCATGCGGTGGGAGGTGGAGAGTGAGAGAGAGCTTAGAAGAGAAAACTGAATGAGAAAGTGAGGGGGAGAGAGGGATCCAGGGTGACCCCTTTTCCCGTTTGGGTGTTTGTGCAGACCTGTGAAGTGGGGAGAGGAGCATGAATAGGAAGGATGTTCAGAACAGGGGGGTCAGGTGGTTAGGTCAGTGTGGGGCATGTTGAGTGTGAAGTGCTCATGGACATCAAGGACATATTTAATAGAAATACCTGAAAACCTTTACATTAAAATATTCAGGGGCCAGCCCCGTGGCCGAGTGGTTAAGTTCGCGCGCTCTGCTTTGGCAGCCCAGGGTTTTGCCGGTTCTGATCCTGGGCGCGGACATGGCACCACTCGTCAGGCCATGCTGAGGTGGCATCCCACATGCCACAACTAGAAGGACCCACAACTAAAATATACAACTATGTACCAGGGGGATCTGGGGAGAAAAAGCAGGAAAAAAAAAAAAAACGATTGGCAACAGTTGTTAGCTCAGGTGCCAATCTTTAAATAAAAAAAAATATTCACTATACAAAAATGGTTTTTGAGACTGCTTCTGGACTATGTGTTCTCTTGATCTGTTTGCCTATTCATTTACTTGGTCATTCTACAAATGTTTGTAAAGGACCTACTGTGTGTGAAGGCAAATCCTATTCTTACTGTAAGACCAACTCTTTTGTGGTATACTTGGATTAGTGATGATGCAAGCAACTCCCTCCCAGCCCATTACTTTTATTATTATTATTTTTCTTTGCCGAGGGAAATTTGCCCTGAGCTAAAATCTGTGGCCAATCTCCCTCTGTTTTGTATGTGGGTCGCTGCCACAGAATGGCTGACAAGTGATGTAGCTCCACACCCGGGAACCCAACCCAGGCCTCTGAAGCAGAGCACACCAAACTTAACCACTAGGCCACCGGGCCGGCCCCATCCTTATTTTTTTTAATATTTTTTTTCTCTTCATACTCATTTACTCTTCCAGATGAATTTTAGAATTATCTTTTCTAGACTCAATTAAAGAATTCCATTAAAACTGTAAACTGGAGTTGCATTGGATTCATAGAGTAATTTGGAGAAATTGACAGCATTACCAAAGTGTTCTTCCATTGTGAGACGATGGCATACATCTCTCCATTTATTCAGGTCTTCTTGATGTCCTCGGTAAAATTTATTCCTGTGTGTTTCATAGCTTGAATTGCCGTTATGAATTAGATCATTTTTTCTAACATTTTAAAATTATTTTTTCTTGGTAAAAAAGAAAGCTATTGATTTTTCTATATTTTTCTTTCAACTGGCTATTTTACTGAACTTGCTGATGAAATCTGCAAGGCTCCAGTTGAATCTTGGACTTTTCTAAGTAGGTAATAATATAATCTGCATGGTGGGATGATTTGTTTGTTCTTTTTTCCAATTTATATATCTCATTTCTTTTTTGCAGATTAACTCTTTTGTTTTATTTGATTATTGCTTCTTTTTATTTACCTTTTTATAGCTTTATTGAAGAATAATTGACAATACAATAAACTACACATATTTAAAATGTACAGTTTGATAAATTTTCACATGAGTACACCCATGAAACCATCACTAAGTCAAGATGATTAACATATCCATCACCCCAAAGTTTCCTTGTGTCACTTTTTAATCTCTTGCTCCCGCCCCTCCCCACTCCTTCCCCTTGTCTCTAGGCAACCACTGATCTGTCATTGTAGATCGCATTTTCTACCTTTTGTATGTATATGCAATCATGCAGTGTATACTCTTTTTTGTCTGCCTTCTTTCACTTAGCATAATCATTGTGAGATTCATCTATGTTGTTGTGTGTATCAATACAGCTCATTGCTTTTTATTGCTAGCAATATTCCATTGTATATGCTATGAATTGTTTATTCATTCTTGTTGATGGATGTTTGGGTTTCTAGTTTTTGACTATTACAAACAAAGCTGCTAGGAACATTTACATACATGTCTTTGTGTGCTTATATGCTTTCATTTCTCTTGGGTAAATAACTTGTGAGTGGAATCATTGGTCATAGGCTAGGTGTCTATTTAACTTTTTTTTTCTTTTTGAGGAAGATTAGCCCTGAGCTAACATCTGCCACCAATCCTCCACCAATCCTCCTCTTTTTGCTGAGGAAGACTGGCCCTGAGCTAACATCTGTGCCCATCTTCCTCTACTTTATATGTGGGACGCCTACCACAGCATGGTGTGCCAAGTAGTGCCATGTCTGCACCCAGGATCCGAACCAGCAAACCCCAGGCCTCCGAAGCGGAACGTTAGCACTTAACTGCTGCGCCACTGGGCTGGCCCCTATTTAACATTTTAAGACACTGGCAAACTGATTTCCAAAGCGGTTGTCCCATTTTACATTTCCACCAACAATGTGTGAGAGCTACATTTGCTCCACATTCTCACCAACATTTGGTATTGTCATTAAAATTTTTTTTTTAGCTATTCTAATAGTGGTATCTCATTGTGGTTTAATTTACATTTCCCTAATGACTGACAGTGAGTATTTTTGCATGTACTTATTTGCCATCTGTATATCTTCTTTGTTGAAGTATCTGCTCAAATCTTTTGCCTAGGGGCCAGCCCCGTGCCTGAGTGGTTAAGTTCACCTGCTCTGATTCAGCGGCCTAGGGTTCACCTGTTTGGATCCTGGACGAGAGCCTTGCACCACTCATCAGGCCAAGCTGTGGTGTTGTGCCACATAGAAGAACTAGAATGTCTTACAACTAGGAAATACAACTGTGTACTGGGGCTGTGAAGAAAAGGAAAAAAAAAAAAAGAGGAAGATTGGCAACAGATGTTAGCTCAGGGACAATCTTCCTTAAAAAAAATATCTTTTGCCCACTTTTAAAATTGGGTGGTTTGTTTTCTTATTATTGAGTCTTGAGAGTTCTTTATATATGCTGGACAAAAGTCCTTTTTTACATATATGCTTTGCAAATACTCTCTCCCAGTCTGTGGCCTGTCTTTTTATTCTTTTAACAGTATCTTTCAAATAGCAGAAATCCTGAATTTCAATGAAGTTCAGTTTTTCAATTTTATCTTTTATGATGTTGTGTCTAAGAAATCTTTACCTAGTCACAAAAATTTTCTCCTGTGTTTTCTTTTAGAAGTCTAGAAATTTTATACTTTTAGGCTTATGTTTAGGTCTAAGATCCACTTTGAGTTAATTTTTGTGTATGGTGTGAAGTACTTTATTTTACTTTGTATATGAATATCCATTTGTTCCAGGACCATTTGTTGAAAAGACTATCCTTTTTCCACTAGACTGCCTTTGCGTCTTTGTTGAAAATCAATTGACCATATATGCGTGGGTCTATTTATAAACTTTCTATTCTCTTCCTTTGGTTTATTTGTCTATCTTGATGCCAAGACGACACCGTCTTGATTACTGTAGCTTTCTAATAATCTTGAAGCTAGGTAGTGTAAGTCCTCCAACTTTTTTTTTTTTTTTATGAATGAGGCAACTTATTAACCCAGCATCATTTGTTCCAAAGTTTCTTGGCAGCTGCTACCTGTCTGGCAATTCTGTCCAGCCCTCTCTGTCCCTGAGGTGTCAGTTTGCAGCCTCCATCTTAGTCCTTTTCCACTATTTTCAGCCCTGCAGGGCTTGGAGGACCTGGTGGGCCGTGCTCTCGGAGCCTTGGCTGAAGTGGTTGCTATGACGTTGTTTCTCTGACATCCCCCATCGGTCTTGGTCAGGGAGCCAACCCAAGGGCTACCAGGGAGGAACAGGCGCTGTGATGCGGAAGAAGCTCATGTGTAGAAGCAGTTCATCGAGGGGAGTAAGCTCTTTATGCTCGGCCAGCTTCACAGTGCCTACCCATTGAGGGATTTTCAGCTTCCTGGACTTTTTGAGAAAGGCTGCCAGAGCTGACAAACTCCTGCTGGCTCACATCTTTTGCAGTAACTCCAGGCATCCTGTGGCCTCCACACTGCCAGCCAGGGGAAGGAGCCCTCCAACTTTCTTTCTCCCATTCTTTTTCAAAGTTGTTTTGGCTACCCTAAGTCCATTGCATTTCCATAAGAATTTTAGGAAAAGCTTTTCAATTTCTACAAAGAAAATGCTGCTGGAAATTTGACCAGGATTGTGTAGGATTTATAGATCAATTTGGGGAGAATTGACATCTTAACAATATTGAGTCTTCCGATCCATGAGCATAGTATATCTCCTCACTTACTGAGGTCTTCTTTAATTTCTCTAAGCAGTGTTTTGTAGTTTCCAGCGTATAGGTCTTGAATCTCCTTCGTCAGACTCATCCCTTTGTTCTTCATATTTTTGGGTGCGACTGTACTTGGTATTATTTTTTTAAACTTCGATTTCCAGTTGTTCATTGCTAATATATGGAAATATAATTGATTTCGTATATTGATCTTATATCATACAATCTTGCTAAACTCATCTATTGGTTCTAATAACTATTTTTTTAGATGCCGTCAGGTTTTCTACATGGAAATCCATTCTGTCCTCAAATAAACACAGTTTTACTTCTTCCTTTCAATTCTGGATGCCCTCTCTCCTTGCCTTAGTGCACTGGCTGGAACCTCCGTCACAATGTTGAATGCCGATGTTGAGAGCGACATCCTTGCCTTCTTCCTGATGTTAGTGGGAAGTCTAGGGTCCTTTTAGGAAACTCCACGCTTTCAGTGGCTGTCTCTTTGGGGTCTTGGACTCCTCTTCTCTGTTGGGTTTTGCCATCAGTACAATCTAATCTGCTTTAAAACTTCAGTAAATTTTTTCTCTGTCATTTCACAGGGATTTTCCAGGATGGAGTGGTAACCATATGTGCTAAGGTAGCCTCTTGAACGAGGAGTCCAGTGTTAGGGTTTTGCCAGGCAAGTGTAACCACAAAAGACAGAGGGTAAGGAGTTAAGATGATCTGATACAGCAGAGGCTCTGGGCTGAAAAGGGAAGAGAATGAAGACAGAAGGGAGCTGATGGGTGGGGAAAACATCTCAGGATCAGTCGATGGGGGACTGAAGAACATTTGTCTGAGGAAGAGTTGAACAGAAGGAGCACAAGCTGAGGTCAGAGAGGAAAATGTGAGCACTTACAGGTGGTGATAATGTCCGGGACAGGAACAAGGGTGTGGGCAAGGAGAAAGTGATTAGACATGTGAAGGTTGTAGAACAGGGAATCTGCGACTATGGAGTTACCCAGGATGCACTAGGAATTGGAATGCCAAAAGCCTTCAACAAATGAGAGGCAGTGCCAGGAGGTCAATGGACAACGCTAATGAGGTGAGTAGAGAGTGGCACAGGGGAATGGAGCAGGGGCTTTCACAAGAAAGTGACAGAATGATGTTCTGGAAGCAATGGGGAGCTAGGAAGGACCTGACCCTACCTCCCAGCCCTGGCCCACTTCCTGACCCTGAAGTTGGGGTGAGGTAGAGTGGGCGGCTGCCCTGAGAAGAGGTGACAGGAGCAGCAATGACCCAGGGGAGGTACAAGATCCTTTCTCCCCAGTTCTTGAGTGCCAGCTCCCCGACCTCTGGTTACACCTGGGGATCGGAGTCCGGCCCCAGCCCACAGCCCAGGGACTGCA
Organism: Equus asinus; assembly: GCF_041296235.1. Taxonomy (NCBI): domain Eukaryota; kingdom Metazoa; phylum Chordata; class Mammalia; order Perissodactyla; family Equidae; genus Equus; species Equus asinus. The sequence goes on along the minus strand of NC_091802.1, from coordinate 38,769,259 downwards.
GGGCCCAGTGTGGCCAGTGGCCTGGAGGGAAAGAAAAGCAGGGCCTTTGGATGGCTTGGGTGACTCACTTCGTTTTTCTGAGCGTCAGTTTTATCGACTCTAAAATGGGATTTTCATTCACACAGAGGATTAAATTAAATAAAATAATGTCCTAAGTGCTTAAGAATGGCCCCAACTATGATTATTTTATATTCCTGGGGCTAGACTCTGATTTCCCTGTCCTGCTACGGCAGCTCCCTGATTTTGACTGGAAGGCCACGTGCCCCCGACTCAGGCTGAACCTGCCCCACTCCTCGAAAGGGAAGAGCTGGGGCTCCGCTCTGCAGGGCTGTGTCTGGGCCTCAAAGGCGTTCCCTGAACCCCAGGCTCTTACAACCTCCAGGATTCTTACACAACATTTAGGACCGGACCTGGGTGGGATTCTTGCATCACAGTTAGGGCTGGACTTGGATGGGAGGCTGGCAGCCTGCAACAGGACAAGGAATAGAGGCTGTAGGTCCTGGGAAGAGAGGAAGCAGGAAGCAGAGCATGTGCCTATCATCGGCCACCCCCGGTCATTGGTGCTGCCTGGGCCAGGCGTAGGAGGGGAGGAAGGGGCTTTGCTGGTCTCACGGGGGTTGGAGCAGGGCTGCTCACCTGGGAGGCTGGTAGTGATGAAATACACGGCCAGCTACTCTGGGCAAAGTGGCTCCCCTCTGCATTCTTCCTGTTTTCCAGATCCAGAAGCAGAGAACGCCAGGGTGACTTACTCAAGGAAGCATGGCCGGTAGGTAGGACTTAGTGGGAGCAATTATTGAGCACTTTCTCCGTGCCTGTGGCCCATTCTCCTCTCGATCCTTGTCTCAGTATCCACTTTGGGAGCGCAGGGACTGGTTTCTGTTTCCTGTTCCCTCCCAACGTCTAGAAGAGGGTCCTGCTCCTAGTCGGTGCTCAGTAACTACTCGGTGAATGTTGGACAAATGTCGGGCACTGTGTCAAGTGGCTGATAGCTGTGCGTTTTCCCACTAATCCTCCCAGGCCCATTTACAGATGATGAAACTTCTGAACAAAGAAGCTAACTGTTTAGGGAGGAACAAGGCAGAGTGATTAGGAGGGAGAAGGGATCTGGGTCGGAATCCTGCTTCTGCCGCTAATTAGCTTTGTGTCCTTGGGCAAGTCACTTAACTCTTCTGAGCTTCAGTTTTCTCATCCGAGAGTGGCTATCTCAGGGGCCCTGGAGGCCTGGTCCAGGGTGGTGACAGTGAGGGAGGGGTGAAGGTTAGGGTCCAAGTCCTTCTTTGGGCGGGAGCCTTGGCTCTTATCTGGGAGGTGGTGAGAGAGGAAGGGGAGGGGCTTCAGGGACAGACAGACCTGAATTCTTATCCCACTTTCAAGCTGTGGGACCTTAGGGAAGGGACTTACATTTCCCTTTCTTTCTTTCCCACTGAGTCTTAAACTTCAGTTTCCACATCGCTTAAAAGGGGAAAAGCATGCCTAGCTCTGGGGCTCGCTGTAAGGATTAAGTGAGGCCACTTTGCAAATGCCCATAATAGGTGCTTCATAAACACAGTGTCCAGGTGACCCCTCTACCAACCTTTCCAGGAGAATCCCTTGCAATTCAGTCCCCACTCTGACCTTGGCCCCTCTAGGCTAGCAAGTCTCTAATACCTCTGCAAGGACTTCATTTCTTACGTTGGTCTCCTCTCCCCAATCAGGAGAGGTGCCCCTGCCAGCAAACTGGAGATGGACGTGGTCAGGGTGGCTGGTGGCTCCAAGAGAACTCTCACTCAGCCCCTGCACCTCTGCCCTTCCCTGGGTCACTCCTCCCTGCCCACAGCTACATGGTCCTTCTGAGTCATGTCACTTAAACACCTCCGTGGGCACCTGCAGGGCGCACCCCAAGCTTCTCAGCTGGACATTCGCCATTAACAGCTCCTTCTCCGAGGCTAGCCCACCCCTACCCAGTCTCGCTTGCTGCCCGTCCCTGGTCAGCCCTCTACCCCACCCCACCCCCCACCACAGTGGCCATAGCACACCCCAAGCACATCCGTTGGCCAGGAACACCCTTCTCCATCTTCTCCACACAGGAAAGTCCTGCTCCCCTTCCAAGGCCCAACTCAGGTATCAGTCACCTCTCCCGTAAAGCTTTTCTAGACCCCTTCCCCGCAGGACTGATTGTTCCTTCCTCAGCACTCCACCCCTGGGCTAGCGGGGTACCCTGCTCACGGGGGCAGTGGGATGGTGTCCACAGGTCACAGCTGTTCTGCTCCCGCTCCTCTGGGAAGCAGGCAGACATGTCTGGTCTCCTGTCTTGCCCTGCCCAGCCTGCTGAGCACTTGCCCAGGGCCTTCCAGGGTCCCCTGTGTGTGTGCCCAGCCTCCATCTGGGCTTTGTGCCCCAGAGGTGGCAGGTGTATCCCTCATCCGGCAAGAAGGTTCTAGCTCCACCCTCTTGGCTGTGTGCAAAGCTGCATAGTACAGATGGGGATGTCGAAAATATCCATGACATATTCCAAATTGGCCTACTTTCCTATCACGAGAGAGCCTGAGACTGAGACGGGCGAGGACAAGTGAGATGGGAGTTTGGGACCTGTTCCCACCTCCTTCCTCCTCCCTCAGCTCCGCTGTTAGACAGGAGAGGGATTTGCATCCTCTCCCAGCGGTCCCCACCCTGTTTGGGGCTGTGTGGTTGGGGTGTTGGTGTGGATGGTTGCATGGAGGGGTGGAGTGCACAGGGCTTGGGGAAGATGGTGCAGGAACCAACGATGGAGACCTGGGTCCTAGCTCGGGAAACTTGCAGCCCCAGGAGGCAGGGCAGTGGGGGTCATCTCACTGGACTTGGGGCCTGAAGGCTTGGGTTCAAGTCCTGGTTCACCTGTGGAGCCTCAGACAAGTTCCTTAACTTTTCTGTGCTTTGGTTTTCTCATCAACAAAATGGGCTACTCATAATCCTGCTTGCCTTCCTTGAAGGTTTGGTTATGGGATTGCTTTGAAGACTATAAAGCTCTGGGCCTTGCCTAATTAATCCAGTTCTCAGCATTTTCACTTTGGCTAGGCACGGTAGCTTAAGTGGTCAACTGCTCCAGCCCTCTGCCTCCCAGCAGGTCTGGTGGGGCCTCCACCCTTAAACCTGGCTTAATGATCTCTGAGGAGGGAGTCACCCACAGTCCTTCCCTTAAGCCAGGCCATTATCCTCCCTCCTGCACTGGCAGGAAGTTCACACTCAGAGCTAACTTCAGTCTCTCTTGCTGCTGTGAAACCCATTGGGTGTTCCCTGGCTTGTCTCCTCCCACATATGAGGTGCTCATTATTTCAGTTTCTCCCTTTACAGGCTAACAATCCCCTCTTTCCCTCTGTTTCTCAAGGTGGGCAGGGTCCTTGGGGCATTTTTCTAATTCTGATGAAGCAGGGCTTCTTCCTATTTTCAGGTTCCTCATCCAATTCAGGTTCCTCTGAATTCTATGGAGGCTCTTCTCTACCTCAGTTTCCCCAGCTGGCACACAACTAGAGAAATAAGTGGCCACACTGGGAAAGCTTGGTCGCTATGGATCCACTAATCAGGGCAAAATCAGAAATAATGGTTTATATTTAAAACACTTATTACGCACATACCCTTTATTCAGCGATTCCACCCCTAGGAATTTATTCTACAGATATGCCCATATTGTGTGAAATAAAGTAACTGCCAGGCTAGCTCTTGACTGGACACATCCTGAATATCCGTCAACGGGGCACCTTTATATGCGCCAATGCGGAACAGTCTCCAGTGTATGTTGTTGAGCGTGTGTCGTATACTGCCACTTGGGGAAGAAAATGCGCAAGAACACACAGGCAAGACCCAAAAGACCAAAGCACCTGCTGTTTGCTTCCTGGGCCAGCCCTGGGTGGCTGGGGACAGAGGTAGTGATGGGGAAACTGACTTTCCGCTGTATTCTCTTTTGCATTTTGCGTCACGTGCAAATAGGATTTCCTATTCAAAAAATAAGTTAAATTAATTTTTCTGGTCCTTAAAATCTTGCATGTCACTAATTTTTGGCCCAGTCATCTACCAACGGTTATTACAGAGAAGGTTGGACTCTGGAGAAGAAAGGTGAAGCCAGGGGTGAGGCAGGAAGTGGTCTTATCTTGGAGAGGAGCTCAAAGCTCAGAAGGTCCAGCATGGAGGAGGTGGACACAGAGGAGCAGCCACATAAAGGCCCAGGAGAAGCAGGACAGCAGAGTGCCCAGGATCTGTGCAGCAGGGGTGCTCTGGAGGGTGGAGTCAGGGGACCCAGCGGAGCCAAGCTCTGCCCTGAGGGAGGAGACAGGAGGCCACAGTAAAGCTAAGTGGGTGCTATGAAAGCCCAGGGGAGAGGGAATTTCAGCTAGAAGGTGCTTGTGTGTGTGAGGGCAGGGGTGGAGTTTGGGAAGGCCTTATTGAGGAAATGGAATTGGAGCTGGGCCTGGGTGTGGGAGTCAAGTGTCAACAGGTGCAGAGGAAGGAAAGAACAATCCCATGGTGGCGAACAGTGTGGGCAAAGGCGTGGAGTGTGAGGCGAAGATACAGAGCATGTGCGCATGTGCGGGCGTGCATGTGTGCCTGTGTGTGTGTGGTGTTGTGGGAGGTAGCCAGAGGTAAGACTGGGAAGATTAGGGGAGCAGACCTGGGAGGGCCTCTAGTGCCAGGCTAAGAAGTTCATTGAGTAGGTGAGGCATTCTCCCCTGCGGTGCATGGATCCCAAGGGTGGTGCTTCTCAGACTCAACGAGGTGAAGGGCCTTTCTGTTGTTAAATTTCCAGTTGGTTGTGATTCATGTTTTTGTAAAATACGATAAAAATGATCGTGTGCATGGATGTTGTGGCAATGGCAAATCCCTGTAAAGGTTTCTCCCCGTTTACCGTCTCTTTCTGTACTCATCTTGTGAACCAGTGGCTAGCTCTGGTCTGTGGAGCACACTTTGAGTAGCCCTGCCCTAGGGGGCTGCAGAGGGGCTGCAGAGGTCAGGGAGGTCCACAGATTTCTTGTGCTTGGGTATATATATTCTTTTGCCTAGGGAGAGGGTACAAAGCTTTTGTCAGGACCTCAAAGGGTTAAGGGGCTCCAAAGGACACAGTCCCCTCTTGCAGGGAGTAGTCTTTGAATGGAAGTGGGGCTTTAGAGCAGCAAATGTGCCCGATTCATCCTGGGACCCACCCTCCTCCGTGCCCAGCGCAGCCAGTCCGCAGTCTAGCAATGGAGAAGGGACGAGAGGGAGTATGATATTCCAGAGAGCAGGGGGCCCACTTAGGGGGGTGATTAAAGTAATCTGTGGGAAGGCACACCAGAGGGCTTTTTAAAGCTATGTTTGGAGCAAGATCAGGGAGGGTGGCCTGCCGCTGGGACAGATGGCACAATGTGAGCTGAAGGTGGGAAGATCCTCAGCGCCAGATCAGGCTTGGGGAGCAGGAACCTGAAAGGAAGCATCCTCGGGTGGGCACCAGGCAGAGGGGGAGTCTTTGGGGATGCAGTCTGGGTCCAGAACAGCATCCTAGGGTCCTGTAAGCATCTTCTGAGTCTTCAGAGCACATGCCTGGTGCCCCAGGGCACTGGGAAAGGCCATGACTCATGTGGGCACAAGCTCTCGTTTCCAAGGAAGGTAGACTCTGGAACCTGCAGATGGGTTGGCTTAATGACCTTCCTGGAAAACTCCTAGTTTCATTATTTTTTTTATTGAGGTGAAACTGACATCACATAAAGTTAATTAACAACTCAGTGGCATTTAGTGCATTCACCATGTCGAGCAACCACCCCATCTATCTAGTTCCAAAACATTTTCGTCACCCCCAAAGGAAACCCAATACCCATTATGCAGTTGCTCCCCATTCCCCGCTCCCCCCAGACAAATCTTTATGGCTTTACCTATTCTAAATATTTCATACAAATGGAATCAAACAATATGTGGCCTTTGGTGTCTGGCTTCTTTCGCTCAGCACTGTTTTCCAGGCTCATCCGTGTTGAAGCATGTGTCTGTACTCCATTCCTTTTTATGGATGAATAATATTCCATTGTATGGATGTACCACCAATTGTTCATCCATTCATCCACTGAAGGACATTTAGGCTATTGGGTCATATGGTAATTCTGTGTTTAATTTTTTGAAGAACTGCCGAACTGTTTCCCATAGTTGCTGAACCATTTTACATTCCCACCAGCAAATGTATGAAGGTTCCACCTACTTTCATTATTAAACAGGTGACTGCTGTGACCTTGGAAGGAAAGGAGATGGTTACCATGCACTAGCATGGATAAAATAGGTCAGGGTGAGACCTGCTCTGTTCTCCCACTGCCCACCATAGGCTTATAAGGCTGGTTGGCAGGCCCAGGAAGGCTGGAGGAAGTTGGGGGCAGGGGTGTCTTTCCCTTTTTCACCAAGGCACGTGGACAGATGGTAAAATCTAGAGTCTCAAAGCCAAAGGGAGCGTGGTCCTGCAGGAGTTGGGCTTGTGGTCCACCTGGGCCCCAGTGGCTCATGATATCTCCTCTCAAGGATAGATACAGACTGCCTTCCTTTTCCTCCTCCCTGCTCTGGTACCCTCTCCTCATCTTTTTTCTCTTTCTTTTCCCTTTCCTGAGCCTCTGGCCTCCCTCTCGCCCTCCCACCTCCCTCCTCTCTCCCATCTCCTCTTCTCTTCTTTTCTCCACTTCTCATCTTCTCTTCATCCCACTCTGCTGCCTTCCTCTCCCTTCCCCTTCTATCTCGTCATTCCTGCTCCAATTTCCCCCTCTCTCCCTCCTATACCCCGGCCCCACGCCTCACTAGAGCACTGAGGCTGCAGTCCGCTCACCAAGGCAATTCTTACGCCTAGGGGACTGAATGGGAAGGAAGAAGGCGGGAGCTGCATGCATGTTCATGGATGAGTTCATGTATCTGGGAGCCCCTCTCCCCACTTAGGTTCCGGGACGTCACCCCCAAGTGAGGTGGGGGGTTGGAAAGCCTCTTTTATTCCCTCCTCCTCCCAGGAGAGGCAACCCACTGGCATTCACAGCACCAAGCATGGTGGCACACAGCTGCCCATCAGGAGATCCAGTGCTGGTCATCGCCATCCCTCAGTATCAAACACCAAGGTTTGGGGGAGGAAGGAGTTGCCAGAGGCGCTTATGGTGGCAGGAACGGCCTTGGTGGTAGTTTGAGGAAAGGAGAGGAGACGCACATTCTTTGGTGCCACAAAGTTCTCCCTGTGTCCCAAGCCCTCCAGTGACTTGCCAGCTGAGCCGCATTAGCAGGCAAAACGCTAAACTGGGAAAGCAAGAAGTCCCTACTCCAGTGGTTCTCAAAGTGTGGTCCCCAACTGGCGGCAGCAGCAGCAGCAGCAGCATTTGGGAACTTAGAAATGCAAATTCTCAGGCCCCTCCTCAAACTTATTGAATCAGAAACTCTGGGGATGGGGCCCAGCAATCCTCAGTTTAACAAGCCCTCCAGGTGATTCTGATTCTCACTTTAAGAACCACTGTCCTGCCCAGAGAGGGGAGTTGTAGTTAATGCGAGAGACTCGGTGCTCTGTCCAATGGGAGAGACAGGACCTTGCTAGCCATCTGACAGGAAGACAGAGGCTTGTGCTCAGAAATTCCCCAATCAGAGTGGGACATCTAGGCTTCTTGCTGCAAGTCCCTCTATGGGGGGGGGGGGTGGGGGGGGTGGGGGGGGTGGGGTCCCTCCCTACTGGAAGCACCAGGATGAGTTTCTTTGCAGGGAGCTCGCTACAGTTAGGACCCCAGAGAACTGCCCGCCCCCTCCACTTTCTCTCTCCATTCTTCAGAAAGGGGGTTTGATGTGCTAATGAGGGCATCAATTATTGAACATCATTAGCATTCATTACAATAACAAGCAAGGGAGGTGGGACCACAGGGAACGAAGGAGGGTCTTTTGAAATTTACTGCCCTGTACTCCTCTCCTGTAGGGCGGTAGGGAATGGAGAGAAGCACAGGAGGGGACTCTTAAAGGCTCTTGGAGACAAGGCTGTGGTCAGCAGGCTGCCGGCCTGGGCAAAGGGAGGACCCTCCTCCCCCTTAGCTCCCTCACCGCACCCCCAGCTTCTGCCCCAGATGCCAGGTCACTGTCCCTGGTCACTCTCTCCCCAGAACAGGGCCAGATCCCAGGCCCCTCACTGCCTTCAGGGCCACTCTTGGTGGAGTTTGGATGGTCCAAAGGGTGCTCATGAATTGCGCTGGCCAGACAATAGCCCCGTTGGTAGGGGCCTTCTCGAGGATCTGGGATGGGGGCCCCAAGGTGGCAGAGTGAGCAGTTTGGGGTGTCTCAGCCATAATTTCCACATCACCCTTTTCTCTGTGCCTTCCTCCTAAGGCCCATGGGCCCCTCTTTGCCCACCCCACGCCCCACCTCCCTCTTCCTGCCCAGATGTTTGTCCAGATGCAACTCTGTTCCCACAACACCTCAGGGAAGGAGAGCGAGGCTGAGAATTCTCACCTCCAGGGTGTTCCCCCATGACCTCCCACCTGCAGGCTTCCAGGAACAGTCGAGGCGGCCGGGTGGAGTGTTTGAGAAGGGCAAAGTTGGGTGGTTAAGATCTGCTGTTCCAATCCTTCAAACACGCTAGCTGCCCCCTCCCAACTGAGAGCCACGCCAGGGGCGGGGGAGGAAGACCAGAGGGAAGTTACCTGTTGAGGAATGAGTGGGGGCGGGGTGGCACCTGAGGCGTCTCAGGTGGAGGCAGCTGGCACATTGGTTGTGCCCGGGCACCATGCCGACTTACAGGAGCAATTCTCGTCTCTTGGCTGGAGAAATAATACCTGGGTTGCTCTCGCCCTGATCAATGGAGATGGCTTCCCCAGCCTTCTCCCTACCCCAGGAGCCTCTGCTTTCAAGATCTGATGGGATGGAAGGAGGCATCTATCTTCCCTGTGGGGTGAGGCAGAGGACAGAGTGGGGTTGATGAGGAGCGATGGTGCCAGGCCATCAGCCCTTGGGCTCAACTTGGGCCTCGAGATCTTTGTTCCCATTCAGGAGCTGTATCCTTTCTCACCCTTCTGTGGGACCCATGGAGGCAGCTGTCCTGGGTTGGGTGGGTGTGGGTGAAGTGGTTGACGGGAGGAAGAAGTCAAAGGAGCTCACAGCTATGAAGATGATCAGAAATGTTAAGGATTCGTTTTTCAAAAGTGAGCCGTACAAATAAAAAATATTACCTGCATCTGATTTAAGCTCCTCTCTATGGAGGGGACTCCATGATGTGGGAGGTCACCTTAAGGTGAGAAGGACGGATGCATCGTCCTGCTAACACATTTGGAACTGTTCCCAATCTCTGGGGGCTGATTCACAGAGCCTCCCCCTTGCCCAGTACCCGAAGCCAATGGCTTTTGGCATCTAGTGTAAGGGCAGGAAAATCTCCATGTGACAGGACAACATCTCTCCAGTCTTCATCCAGGGGACAATGCCCAGTTCTTTAACCTTGATGTCACTGTATGTCTTCACCCTCAGCCACATTCCCGAGCCCCGTTCTCTCCCATCCACTGTATGGTCATGAAATGTGTGCCTACTTCTGGCAGCCCTAACAGGGTCAGGAGATGGTGGCAGTGATAGAAAAGAGGCTGCGAGCTCTGCAGTCAGGCAGCTCTGGGTTTGAATTTCACCTTTGCTACTCTTAGATTGGACAAGTGGCTCTACCTCTCTGAGCCTCAACTCCTTTATCTCTGAAATGGGGCTGAAAATGCTCACTTCCGCAGGGTCGTTGAGAGGGTTAAATTAGGGGATAAAGTCGGCCCTCCATATCTGCGGTTCTGCATCCGCTGATTCTAATAACCGCGGATCGAAAGGCCTACAATGGTTGCCTCAGCACTGAACATGTAGTCTTTTCTTTCTTGTCATTATTCCCTAAACAATACAGTAAAACAACTATTTACACAGCGTTTCCATTGTATTAGGCATTATAAGTAATCTAGAGATGATTTAAAGTATATGGGAGGATGAGCACAGGTTATGTGCAAATACTACGCCATTTTATATAAGGGACTTGAACATGCGCGGATTTTGGTATGGGGGGGGGGTCCTGAAACCAATCCCCTGCAGACATGGAGGGATGACTGTATGGGCAGAGCACCTGCTGCTTCCCTTCCTCTTAGGTGGGCACAAAGTGGGACAAGGAAGAGACCTTGTTTCACGGGGGAGTCTGAGGGGGAGGCAGAGACCTGTGTAGTTTGAGTGGGGCGCCTGAATGGAGGAGCAGCAGGGCGAGTCCCCAGTCTCTGGGTGCTGAGAGACTTGGGAGGTGTCCATGCAGCTGAGGGGAAGCCACCCCTCCCCTGGCCGACCCTTCCCCTCCCCTGCCCATCCTGGGCAGACAGCCAGGCAGGGAGCTGGACAAGTGCCCACAGTGTGCTCAGAGGCCAAAAGATGGGCACCGTCCAGTTGGCAGAGGGAGAGGCAGCTGGCCCAGGAGGGGAGAAGTCAGGGTGCCGACTGCTGGGGGCATGTGCCCAGACGGTGTGTCTGGGACATGGCTCTTGGCTGCCCTCCTGAGCTGTCCGGCTGGAGCTGGAAAGGGCCCCCTTCTTCTTCTGCCCTGGCCCTGCCACCTAAGCTACTGCAACTGGAGATTAATCTCTAAGGGGCATCTGGGACTTGCCCCTAGCCAGGCATGTGGCTGGCTCAGGGGCAGGCATAGGGGTGGGCAGGGACGTGGGAGAGCCTAGATTTAAGGCTTGCAACTGGGTAGACCAGGAAGTGGGGAAACCGGTTTGGCATTTGGGTCACTTGGGGTGGGGTCTCCTCTCCTGCCTGCCACTCTGCCTGGTGCCTATAGTGAGGAGATGTACTGTGCCCCTTTCTTGCTCATCTAAAGTGGAAATGCCGGGAGTAAATAAAAGGGGCAGGAGACTCAGCCCACCTTCCCCTCCCCAAGAGAAGCTTGGGAGAGAAGGGACAGGACAGGGAACCAGAGGGAGGGAGGGAGCAAGCCACCAGGACAGGAGGAGGGGTCAGAGTCAGTGCCGGGTGGACCTGGAGAAGTCTGTGGAGCCAACAGGTAGGCCAAGGTGGGACAGGGAGAGGGTGGGAGTAAGGCGGGGGTCGGGCAGAGCTAGCGCTCTGCAGGTTGCGGTGGAGGAGTCAAAGTCGTCGCCAAGCGAGGTGTGAGAAGGGGCAGGAGCCTGAGCGACCTCCTTTGGGGTTCTACTTGACAGAGGAGCATAGACCCCCCCCCCCCCACTCCCAGCACCGGCCCCTGCAGTTCCAGGAGACGCCTGCAGGAGGGGCAGCAACCCGAGCTGGGGGCAAGGAGACAGCCCAGCAGGGGGCACCTGGGGGCCGAGGCCCCGAGGCTGAGCCGTGTCCAAGAATGGGGGAGGGGGTCTAGACTCTCCCCGCATAGAGCAGCTGTGGCTTTCGGAGGTCACCTTGGCTGAAGAGTGGCCCCCCAGTCCCGCCGCCCCCCCTTGCTTCCCTGCCCGGTCTCTCCCCGAATGCTTCTCCATCCCCAGGAACACCAGGGCTTGGAGACGAGATGTGTCCCACTCGAGGTGCGCCACCCTCCTCTGAGGGCGGTCCAGGGCCTTATGGATTTGTCTCTATCGTTGCACGAGGATTGCTTGGGGTGGGAGAAGCAGGTAGACTGGGAAGGGGAGCGTGAGCGCGCCCTGCACCCCTGGCCCGCCTGCGCGCCGCGGGATCCCGCAGAGCGGGTGGAGGGCGAGAGAAGGCGCAGCGCCCCCTCCCCTCCCCTCCCCTCCCCTCTCCCGCTCCCCGCCACCCCCGGCGGCCCTTTGTACGTTCCGGCCATACGCGCGTTCCCGCGCCGCGCGCGTTCCCGCCCGCAGTGACACACCCGCGCCGGCCCGCGCGCGCGCTCACACACACACACACACACACACACACACACACACACACACGCTCTCGCACACTCGGTGACACGCCCGCGCGCGCGCGCACCCACACGCCCGGCCGCCGGCGCCCTCCCAGCTGGTCCACCCCGGCGGGGCCCGCGCCCCCGGCCCGCCCGCCTGGCACCGCGCCCCAGGGCTGGGGCCGAGCGAGGAGCCCGCAAGGCGGCGAGAGGGCGAGCGCCTGGCAGGCCGGCCCGGGGCCCCCGCCCCCCGCGCCCCCGCCCGATGGGGAACGCTCCGTCCCAAGGCATGTCCCTGTCTCTCTCCTCCCTAATGTGCCTCCATGCTTAAGTGGAAGGTATTTCTGTTTTCTTTGTGTGTTTTCCCCTCGGCCGGGGGCGGGGGCGGCGGCCGGGCCAGGGAGGCGGCGGCCGGCGGGGCGAGGGATGCTCGGGGCGCAGGTGTGTGGGGGGTAGGGGACAGCGGCGCGCCGGGTTTGAGAGAAGGACCGGGGCGAGAGGAGTGCTGGGACCAGAGAGGGGGTCAGGGATTGGCGAGGCTGGAAACCAGGTGGGGAGGGCCTCGCGATTTCCGGGGGAGGGGGCCCGAGGGGCTAAAATTTAAAGGGGTATGTATAGAGGGGGGAGGGGTGGGGAGAAGAGGAAGGAGGATGGTTGATGAGGAGAGTGGGGGAGGGGAGTGGTCCATCCGAGGAGGAGGAAGAGCAGGATGCAGGGGGAGGCTAGGGGGATGGAGAAGTGGGGGGAGCATCAAAGTCTTCTCTTTTCCCCAGATCCCAGAATGGGGTGCGCGCACTTGCATGTAGTAGGCGCTTTGCGCCAGCCCCCCCCAGGGAAGGAAGGGGATGAATGCATTCTGCGGTTGGCTGTGTTGCCGGGATACAAGCCTGTATTCCCCCCCCGCCCCACCTCACCTCGAGGCCCTAGCCCTGGAGACCTCGGAGCCTAGGCAGCAGTTGCAGAAACTGGGGACCCGCTCCCCGATCGGCTGGGGGGTAGGGAGGGGCCACAAGGGGGAGGGGCTATTTGATCTTAAGCCCTCCCCCTACAGAGGCCACAGGGCAGGGGAGGGCGCCCCCAGCTGGGGAGAGCATCTAGGGTGAGTGAGGAGGTAGGGACGGCGGGAGGCTGAGGGGCAGAGGGCGGGGCTGGGGAGGGGACGCGCCGTGGCCCCCCCTCCCCTCCCACGCACCCCCCTGCTACGTCAGAAGCTCCCGGACCAGCTCCGAGTCCTGTCGGTGGGGGCAGCAGGATGCTGGTGGAAGCAGAGGGGGCCGGCCGGGTGCCTCCGCAGCTCGGCTGGCAGGGCCCGGCGGGGCGTGTGCGGCTGCTAGTGCGAGCCCCCCCGCCCCACCCCTCCCCATGCAGCCCTGGCAGTGCCTCCGGCGCTTTGCCCTGGCCTGGTGGGAGAGGACAGCCGAGGGCAGGGCTCGCTCTCCCAGGGAGGAGGCTGCACCGAGGGACCCCGGGGGCCGAGGGGAGCCAGGTGAGCAGGAACAGGGATTGTGCCATGAGATCCTGGTCGGTCTTTCCCTCTCACAAAATAGGTACTGTGGAACCAGGAGGTCCTGCAGCCCCCAACTTTAAGGGAAGTGGGTTCCGCGAGCGAACAGGGGTCCTGGCCGAAGCGTTTTGGAAGATGTTGGAGCTACTGTCGTTTTGAGGAAGGGGAAACAGATGAGGGCTGGGAGTGGGGAGTCGCTGCCCAGAGTTCCAGGCTTCTGGGTCTGAACCTTCCTTGGCTGGGGTTTGAGCACTTTGCGGCGGGTGGGGGGTGGGGGGTGAGGGGTGGGGTGGCGGGAAATACCTCCTTCCCGACTCTGGACATCTTGGTCTGGGTGACCTTGAGCCAACTGCTTTGCCGTCTAACTCCATGCCTCAGTTTCTCTCATCCTTCCTTAGCCCTCTTGCTGGTCTTAAAGAATTGATGATGCATTAGATGGAGCCTGTCACTGTGAAAATGTGAGGCTCTGTCATTGTTGGTGGCAGCTATGATGGTGGTGGTTTCTGGCATGGTTGTGCATATATGTGTGTATGCATGTGGGGGGCAATTATGGTTTATGTGTGAGGGGTTTTGCTGGTTCTGGTTGGTATTGGGGCCACCGTGGGTGGACAAGTGTCAGCGCTGGGCATTCACACAGGAAGGAGGGCTCCAGGCAAGCTGAGAGTTGTTGGGGTAGAGACTTAGCTTAGCTGGTGGCCTGGTGTAGAAGCAAGGGATGGGGGTGGGGGCTCTGGCATAAGGGGAGGGGGTTCCAAGAATAAGATACCCCCTCCACCCAGACTGCCTGGCACCCAGGCACCATTGGCAGCGAGTGCAAAGACTTTGCCCTGGCTTCCTGCCACCCCGCCTTGGGGACAAGAGGGTCTTTGTCCAGTGCCCCCCCCAGCCCTGCCCCTTCCACCCTTACCGTGATGGCTTGTTCTCTGTGATGACCCTCAGGGCTGGGATGGAGACGTGGGTCCCCCACGTGCTCTGGGGATCTGGAAGAAGCAACTGTGGTCCTCAGGCAGTGCTGAGTGGAGATGGGGAACTCTCCTGGGGAAGGGTCCCTGGGAATGAGCCACTGGGAGGCCTGCCCCCCTCCAGGCTTCCTGCTGTCCTCCTTGCCCAATGGGGGCGCGGGATCTGGGGTCATCATGGCCCGGTTCCTGCTGGGCTCCAGGTTTCTTAAAGATGTACAGGGTATGGCGTTGGTGCTGGGATGCAGAGCCCTCAGATGCACTCTCTCTTTCTCTCTCTCTGGCCAGGGACCCACCCTGGAAAAAGGGTTTAATTAGGACTATTGATTCTTTCTTTGGCTTTGGGCATCGGTCTCAATGGTGTGGTCAGAGCTGAGGGGCGGAGGTGGCACGGCTGCCGTCTGTGTAGTGCCAACTTTGGCTTTCTCTGACAAAACCCAAGCAGGGAGGGAGGGGCTGGGCTCTTTGAAGTACCAGGTCTGTTTTAGCCCTACCCCCACCCCAGGTTAGGTCTTGGGGAAAGAAGGGAGATGGGGTTGAGGATTTGAAGCTAGGGAGCTGGATTTGGGGTTTGAGGATCATCCTGAGTAGTGGGAATGAGGGGGCAGCTGTGGTTGGGAGGGGTCCTCTGAAGGGGAGTCTGGAGACAAGTGAGGGGGCCTGTGGGTGTGGGGCAGGCAGATAGTTCAGGGGCAGGATCTAGGGCTTGCCATAAAAACTTCTCTTTCGAGGAATCCCAAGCACTTATCTCCTCCAAGCCCTGCAAGGAGATCCAATTTCTTCCTTCATTTGTGTCCTCTGAGGCCCAGAGAGGGGCAGAGACTGCCCCAGAGGCCCAGCGGGCCTGGGCCTCGGCTTCAAGCTTGGCTGCCTGACCTAGTGGCCCTTGCCTAGGCACAGGGAGCTGAGGGTGAGGCTCCCGGCAGTCTTGGATCTGGTCTCTGGGCTTGGTGGGAGGTGGGGGACAGGTTGTGTCCCCCAGGCCCCGGCTGCCTGCCGTGGGTGGGCCAGTGCAGGTGCAGGCGCAGGCTTCAATGAGCCACTCAGATGCTCTTTGAAGAATCCCTTGTTGGCTTCCTAGGGCCCATTCGAGCAAAGATAATAAAAATCTGGCCGTCAGCGGGTTTGAGGGCTGCACTCGCCTCCCCGTCTTTCATTCCCCGCTCTGAAAAGCCTAGATGAAGCCTTTGGATTTGGCTGGGAAGCAGCGCTGCCTGCCCCGAGGGAGGGAGGGAGGGCGGCCGGCAGAGGAGGGACGACTGATTTCCTGACTGATTTCCTGGCAGCGGGAGGAGTTGCTGGGGAGGTGGGCAGAGGGGCAGGGGCATGGCCCCCAACTGCCACCAGACAGCCTCAGCCCCGAGGGGGCTCCTATGCCCCATGCCCAGGCTCTAGCTTTGTCCTTTGGTTCTGGAGGCCGGGACTCCCCTGCCCCCCGCCCCACCACTCCACTGCTCCCACAGCCACCTCTCAGCACCCCCGGTCTCCCCCACTTTCTTCCCCCTGGTCTCCCCTCTTTCTGCCCTTCAAGGTATCTCTCTCTCTTTCCCCTTTGTCTCCCCTTCTCTGCTCCTTACTGTCCCCTGTTCTCTCTCTGTCTGCCCCTTCCCATCTGTCTGTCTTCCTTTCCCCATCCTGCTTTCTAGGACTGTCTGGAAGGTTGAGAAGCCAAATTGGGGGCTGTGGGGGCAGCTGTAGTAACTGAAGGGATGGGCCTGGGTTGACTATTATGGTCTGTCAGGTGCCATAGTTATCAGAGTCCAGGCGGAAGGGGATTGCTGAGCACTGAGAGTTGTGTGTGTGTGTGTGTGTGTGTGTGTTGTGAGGGCGCCGTCCCCCTCCCCGCACCACAGCGGGCACCTTGCCCTGACATTGGGCTTCAGACACTCCAGTTCCCCTGCTGCCTTCTACTGCTGCTTGACTGCCGGAAACCAGTGCCTCCAGCCTCTGGCCCTCCACCCCCCCCCCGTCACCCACTGTCCTGGCACAGCCGCCCCTGCCCCTGTTCCCCACACACCCACCACACCTGTCTCCAGGCTCAGAGGTGGGAAGGGAGGGATCCAGGGAGCCTCTTGGCCCCATCTCTCCCCGACACCCTGAGGGTCTCTGGTAGGTCTGCCTGGAGCACCATCCAGGCCCTGCGCCCCCTTTGCCATCTTGTAAACCCCCCATATGAAGGACAACACTGTTGCGCAAAAAGCGCTGGACTGAGTAAAGAGACTTTGTTAGGCCCCTTCCTCAGTGCCCAAATGTCCGAGTGACCTTGAGCAAGTCCCTTCCCAGGGGAGCCTCTTTCCTCACCTGTGAAATGAGGGGGCGTGGGCTGGATCATCTCCAAGGTCTCTTCTGACATTCCACCGATGTTGTGTCTCTCTTCTGGGTGATTTGCATATGCTTTGCATATATTAATGGTGCCTGCTTGAAGGGGGAGGGTGCCACCCACAGGGACCAGAGCCCCACCCACCATTGCGACTCCCCTTGCCCATTGGCCCATCTTTTCACTGCTCCAATCTCCCAGAGAGGCGGAAGCTGAGGCCTGCACAGCCCCTGGGGAGGTAAGGCTGGCCCCTGTGTTCCAGCCATGCTGGAAGCAGGATGGGGGGGGGGGGACGGACAGCCCTGGGGGAGGGGGTCCCTGCCCTAATCGCTCCTGTTCCGAAAGGTCCAAACAAGTGTTGTGTGAATTCACTGAAGTTGCCAGTGGCTACTATGAGGGTGTGAAGCCCCACTGAGGCTGGTGGGGAGGGGCTTGGGGGTCTCCCTGCTCCACTCCCAGGGCCTACCTGTATGCCAGGAGCTTAGCCACGTGTCAGCGCTCCTCCTCTGGTTTCAGCTCCCGCCCATAGCCCAGGGCAATTCCTGCTGTCTTGTGCCCCTGCCTGCTTCTGCTCAGGCCCCTGGGCTCTGGGTCTGTGGGGTTGGAAC
The DNA here is from genome assembly GCF_041296235.1 of Equus asinus. Classification (NCBI taxonomy): domain Eukaryota; kingdom Metazoa; phylum Chordata; class Mammalia; order Perissodactyla; family Equidae; genus Equus; species Equus asinus. The sequence goes on along the minus strand of NC_091802.1, from coordinate 38,752,083 downwards.
TTGGACCTGAGTGAAGGTCACTGAGAGAGAACTAGAGCACTGCATCTCTGGGCCCTGCCTAGTCACCACACCAAAGATGAGGCCCAATGCTCCCTGCCAGGGTCGCAGACATCACAGAACCTGCTGCCCTGAGTTCTGCCCCCACCTCCGTCAGCCCAGCCTGATCTCATGGGGACTGTCCCCAGGGCCTCCTCCCCTGCCACCTACTATGTGTTCTATGTATGTGGAGCACAGGCCAGTGCCCTGGATCCCAGCCTCAGTCCTGCCTCCATTCCTTTCACCCCCAGGATGCCCATCACACGGGCAAGACTGGGGTAAAGGTTGGCGGCCTGGAGAGGATAATGTGAGGCCACTAAGTTGCAGTGAGAATTTCTGAAGACAGAAGCCAAAATCCCCTCCACTGCCAACCAAGGAGGACTGGGCCAGAGGAAATGCAGCAAGAGGGGTGAAGGTCAGATTTAGTCTCAGGGAGGGACTGTCCCAGGGGGCAGATTAGTTTGAGACTGGAATTATTGTGAAGATTAAATGAAACAATAGATGAAAATGTCCCGCATGGTGCCTGACACATAATGAACACTTAATAAATGGTGTGGGGAGGGAACAGATGTCTCTGAGCCCAGAGAAGACCCTCCAAAACCCTGAGATTTTGAGTTTTGCAGGGAGTGAGGAGTTGGAGGGACAATTCCCTGAAGAACTGTTTCTCCCACTCCCGGGCTGCTCACACCCAGACTGCTGCCCCCGCCCCCCCCCCCCCCCCCGCCCCCCTCCCACCACGCATGCACTGGGCTCAGGGCCCAGCGGCCTAGAACATGCCGCCTTCGTCCTCTCTGCTGCGGATGGGCAAACAGAAGGGTTTGGAGGCCAGGAAACCTGTTCTGCCCCTCCTCCATCTCTGCGCAGGACAGCTGGAGAGGAAACAGGCCCACGCTGTGGTAGCAGGAATCGAGGTTAGATGGAAGGAAAACCTCCCTGTGTGGGAAGGGTGGCCACGCCAAGGTGGGAGCTCCAGCCATGTTTTTGCATCTTTTACCTCAATGATAGGTGTGTTTGAGCATGAGGAGGCTGGTGTTGTACTTCGGGGCAGGGGACTGGTTGGCATGACCTTTGAGATGACCTGGGCCATTCTGAGGAGCTTGACAGATCCAGCTTAACCTCTTATGGCTGTTGTGTTGGTAGACTGCAGGGGGCCATGATAGAGAGCGGTCCAGAGCTGCTGGGGAAGAGAAGGGGACAGGGAAGTGGCTCTTTGATCCCCCAGGGCAGAGCAAGCATTGGACCGGTGTCAGGTTGCCTGCCTCCTCTGCTGCTGTGTGACCTTGGGCAAGTTAGTTGCTCCCTCTGGTCCTCAGTGTTCTTGGTGTGAGAGGGGAGGGTGGAACTAGACAATCTCTAAGGTTTCTTCTAGCTGTCACAGGTTCTGCCTACCTCCTGTCCCCTGAGATTATACATGCGTCGCCACGTGGAAGGTGGGAAGACTATTTCCCAGCTCCAGCTAAACCAAGAAAAATGGAGATTTGGCCAAAGAGAATGTTGGCGCACACACGTTTACACACACACCCCTTACAAACAGTCCCTCCTGCTCCGAAGGCGCACCTTGCCTAAATCTGCCCTCTCAGCCTGGAGGACGGATAAAGGAGTGGCCCGAGGATTCAGCTGTGTCTGACTCAAACACTGCTTTCCTCCCACCAGGCAGAACGGACTTTGCCACCCTCCATTCCAGCCAGGGACTATAATCCAGTCCGTGTTTTCTGCCGAGGCACTTCCAGCCGCAGGCTCAGCTCCTTCACAACCTTTTCCTGGTTCCCGGTATCCTCAGCCACCTGGTCCAGTTGCCTGCATGTCCCGGCATGGAGTAGAGAAAGACTGGGAAGGAATTGGGTTTTCACAGGCCTACCTTCCTCACTTCTGCAAACAACCTTATCCCAGGACACTGGCTTCTTTTCCACTCCAGCCACAGAGCATGCTGGAGACCCCAGGCCCACAGGGGGGCCCCCAGACCCAGAGACCCCCATGGAGAGGCCCTAGCTAGAGATATTTGTGCAGAGCATAGGAGGTGGAGGGGTGTGTCCTGCTGGCTCCCACCTGCCCGAGGGCGTGTGATAATTGCAGACACAGCAGGCATCTGTGGCGTCACCCCAGGCACCAGCATCTGCCTCATTGGGAAAGAATTAATGATCCCAGCTCGTTGGGAAGGCATTCCATGGCTCGCTGAAGCCCTTGCAGACATCCAGGCCTCTGACTGCTCTCCTGGGCTGTCCCCTGCCTACTGTGCCCCACGCAGTGGCCAGGCTGGCCTGAGGAGTCCCCGTTCTTGTCCCAGCCTCCTTCTACTGACCGGCTCCAGACTTTTTAGGCTCTCCCTAGCCTGGGGCTGGGGGAAATTCTGGATGGTGAAACAAGAAGGCTTTTGATGGGCTTCCTGGAGCCTCTTCGGTGAGGGAGGTGGGAGAGCCAGAAGTCTCTTAGAGGTGAAGCTCAGGAAATCCTGGACTCACCTCTCCTGACCCCACAGCTCAGCCCCTTCCCTGGTCCCTGGTCCATCTGCAGCCCAGCGTTAGAATCATCTGCCTCCCACTCCTAGGATGAGGCAGAAAGAGACTGAAGCAAAGCCTTCTCTTCCACTCATTGTCCTTAAGAAATAGTTTATGATGGAGCATGGGACTGAAAGAGGTTAGACATTAAGCAGAACTTCCCAGAGGGCACTGAATGGGAGACAGCCGAGACTAGGGAGGATGGATGGGAGGCAGTTTAGCTCAGGGGTCAAGATACTTGCTTGCTCTGTGGTTTTGGGCAAGTCACTTTGCCTCATCTGTAAATTGGGGCTGACAACAGTGGTTCCCTCACAGGGTGGGTACCAAGAATAAATGAGGTAATTTAGGCAGAGTTTCTGGCACATTGTCAACCTTCAATAAACAGTAATTTCTTCATCTTCGTCGTCCTCCTCCAACTAAATGATGGGACGGGACCGCTCTCCCTGGAGGAAGGGCATGTATGGGAAACCCTCTTAGTCTTCTCTGAAACCCAGATTGGCACCCCAGCCTCTCTGGGGCTGGGCCCCTGGAGCTACCGCTTAAGGCCGCTGGTGAGAAGGAAGCCAGGTCTCCTGAGTCTTCCCCCCACACGCTGTGCCCCTCTATCCATCTGCCCCTTCCCCGCCCACCCCCCCACCTTGTCCAGGAAGCCCTCTGGGGCTGGATTCGTTAGTGAACATTCTTGATTTCTTCCCCCAGTCAATGTCCCAACATCTGGGAACAACAGCTGCTTCTCCCTGGGGTGCCTGCGTCTGGGGTAATCGGTGGGAAAATTGGAACCATGAGATTGGCAGGGGGCTCTGAGAACGATTGCAGCCAGACGTGATGTGGGTATGGATGGGTCTGAGCCAGCCGAGGGAGGGCTGTGCCCGAGAGGGTGCCCAGGCCACAGTGTCTCTGGGCAGGAAGGGTCTTATGCTGCGTGCCCCAGGATGAGAGGCGACAGACAGATACGGCAGCATGAGGGAGCCAGAGCACAGGTGGAAGGACTTCCTGCAGGTGAGAGGGAGGCAGCCACGATGGACAGCACAGGGAGGCCCTGCCCTGGTGGTTAGAGGGTCGGCTGGGTGTGGAGGCAGGAGCTGGGTGCAGGACTCCAGGCACAGCCCCACTGCGGTGGGTGAGCGAGTGCTTGCTGGGTGTGAAGTACCCGTTTCCTCTGTCGCAGGCAGAGGAGGGGCCTTCCCCAGGCTGAGGGGGTGAGTGAGCAGATGGGGTCCCGTGGGCTGGGAGAGGGTTGTCAGCAGAGCACTGATGGCCGGCCCTCTGACTCCAGATCCACCTGCCTTTCCAGAATGGGGTGACTTTGGCTGAGGGAGGCAGATGGGCTCTCCCAGGTGCTGTCATTGGGATCTTGTGTGGGCACCCTAGAAAAGAGTCTGCCCCGGTTTCTGGGAGGAGAACCAGGCCTGGCCTGTTGGCTGTCCCGGGGACCCCAACCTGGGGACCCCGTGTTTTCTATGTTGTCCTGCTGTCTGTCCTCCTGTCTGTCTCCCACTAGTGTTGTTACCCCCTCAGCCCCTGCTCTTCCTCTGGCACCCAGTCTGTATCTTGCCTGCGCCCAGCCCCCAGTGACCCCCAGACGGACAGCTCCTGAGGCTCTGCCTTGCTCTGTCCCTGCTCCCTCTTCCCCGTGGCCCATGGCCCGCGGTCCTCCCACTCTGGGATCCCCTGCCCCGGCCCCTTCCGCTCAGGCCTGGGGCGTTCATTCACGACTTTCCTCCTTTCCTGTCCCTCACCCAGGGCTCCAGCGAGCGGCGGGAGGGAAGCCTCCAGGACTCTGTTCCCTCTGTTTAAAGTCTCCAGGTTAGTAAGCCAGGAGGGAGGCCTCCCCCACCATCCCGCAGCCCCTGCTCCTTAGCCAGAGGCCCCTCCCCAGCCTAGAGGGCTGGAAATGGGGGAGGGGGCAATCCCTGGGGGGCCCAGGCCTGTGCCAGGGGAGGAGGCAGCAGAGACCTGACTCCGGGGAGGGCACCTGGCCTGGCAGAGAATGTGTCTGTGTGTGCACGTGTGTGCATGTGAGTTAGTGTGCGTGTACAAGCACGTGTGCATGTGTATGTGTGCTGGCTGCAAGGCTGTCATGTAATCGGGGCTGGGGAGGGGGAGGAGGCAGGAACCCTCTGCTGAGGGACTTGGGGGCCTGGGGAGGGAGTCAGAGGCAAGGGGCCCTCCTCCCCGGGCGGGGGGGCGGGGAGCCAGTACTCCAGCGTGGCCAGAGGGTGGGGGATGGGAGAAGATGGGACTGCATCCAAGCTCAACTTTGTTTAGTTTATAGGCACTTGCAAACCTGTGATCTCATTTCATTTATTCAATCATTTACTCGTACATTCATTCAGTCATTCAGTGAACATTTATTGAACACCTCTGTGCCAGGCACTGGGCTGGGCTCAGAGTCCAACAGTGACCTAGACAGAGAGGTTCTTTCATTGCTTAAGTGGTCAGCAAATAGAGGCTAAGGGGTTGGCTGAATTCACCAGCTGTGGGGCTTCACCAGATGTGGCCTGGCCAGCGGGCCATCGAGTACCTGGCCTCACCCCAGGGCTGTGACTGTGCCCACTGATGCACTCATCCGCCCCTGCTCCCCCTGCTGGCAGCTGCTCTGTACTTTATGTCCCTGAAGAGTGTCCCCTGACCTGATGGCGCCCCTCTCCTAGTGTGCCCCTGCCCAGCAGGCAGGGACTGAGGCCCCAAGTCCCTGGCAACCCTGGGATTGTGAGTAGCATTTTTGGTCCAGTGCTGAGGCCCCTTCAGAGGGCCTCAGGGAGCCCAGGCTGGGAGGCCACCCTCTCTTCTGTGCCCAGGACTAGCGGCCTGGAGCACTGGACTTGAGAGTCATCCTGACCTGGGTTCAAATCGTCACTTAAGTCATTTCCCAGTGGTGTGGCTTTGGACAAGCCACTTTCCCTCTCTGAGCCTCAGTGTTCTTGCCTGTAAAATGGCGGGGTTGCTGAGAAGAATAAAGGAGAAGCAGCAGCTGGTACAGAGCCTGGCCCACCGCGGGGGCTGCCTGATTGCTGGCTTTCTTTCTGTCCCCTCCCTGGGTTGGGCAGGCTGTGCCCTGGGCACTGTCTTAGGTGCGGCCCCTGCCCCGCCTTGGGAGAGGGGCTGCAGGATCCTGTGTTGGCATTGGCTGGAGGCTCCACGTCCTCCAGCCTTCTCCAGCTGTCTGAAGGTGCTTCAGCCCCAATCCGGCGGGCAGCTCAGGGAGGCAGCCCTCCTTGCCACTGTGGCTGCTGCCGCCTTGATGGCTTTTTAATAACTTTGCTCGGAGACAATCTGCAGAGCGCTCATTTGTCTGCCTCTTAATTAAAATTACCGTTTTCCTAAAAGAGCAACGATGCTGCTCCCCTCGCTCCCCGCTCCGCGGCTGCTGCCGGGAGGAGGCAGGAGCGACTGGGGACTGCGGCCCTTTCCCTCCGCCCCTGTCCTTGTCACCCAGGCCACCAGCCCCTTCCCCACACAAACAGCAGAGCGGCCCTCACCCTCCGGGTGAGTTCGGGGTGGGGAACCAGGGAGGGGTCCTGAATGCTGTCCTCTTTCATCCACCCTTTTCTGGAATACTCCCAAAGGCAGGGAGCTCCATCCCTTCCAAGACTTACTTTCCACGTCTGTAAGGAGGAGGAATGGCCACGTTCCTGCTTGACCCCCCAGAGTGGAGTCAGATGTGGGTGGGCTTTGGAAAAGTGCTGTGAAGGATTATTAGACTGCCTGGGGTTGCGGTAGGGGTGGGGGAGGTATCGCGAGGGGCCAGAGGCTCCATGGAGGTGGGCTCAGTGGGACCAGCCTCTCACTGTTGACTCTGGTTTCTGTTAGAAGAGATCTTTGTGCTCCTCTGTGGGCTCAGAGAGAGTGAGGGAGTGGAGGGCTGGCAAAGGGGGCTGTCATTTCATCGTTGCTGAGTTTTGAAAAAAAATCGTCCGTGGTAATAATGAAAATACTAGTGACGAATATTTATTGACTGTTTCTTCAATAATGTATGAGCCATAGGCTGGGTTAGGCTCGGTACATGTGTTAGTTCATTTCATCCTCCCAAGCGTCCTGTGAGCTCGATGCTGTTGTCTCTGTTTTCCGGCGGAGGTGGCAGACCGGAGGGATTAAGTGACATGCCCAGGGCCACACAGATAATCCATCATGGCAGCCTCAGCCCTACTGCCCCTCTTTCCATTTTGCCTTCCACCTGGAGCCTATCCTAGGTCCAGCCTCAATCCTTCAGGCTGTGTGTTGAGTGGTACGCCTTCGCCCCACTTTCTGTGCTCCTATAGGCAGGGTTCCTTCATGGTTTGTGCCACTGAGAATTGACTGAGATTCATCTCCACTTTCCTCCTCCACCCCAGTTCCTGGTTCCCCCTGGGGAGTCTCAGGGGCCCCCAGACCCTGGAGTGGGGGAGCGGAGTGGGGGGCTGGAGGTTAGAGAGTTCCCATTTTCAGACTTCCTTTCGGTTCTGGCAGAGTTCCTCTCAACCTGGGAAAAGAGCATGGGGACAGGGAAGTGACTCAATGACTTGGTTGTGACAGCAGATGCTGCTTGGCTGTGAGGTAAGGGAGGTGGTCTTACAGGGTAGCTCTGTCAATAAGGCCCACCTAGGAAGCAGTTCTGGAGGAGCGGGAGGTGCCTGGGGCCTGGAGATCCAACACCGGGAAGGACCTCCTGAGCTCTCTTTGTCTCCATCAGCTCCCATTGGGCCTGGCCTCCCCTCTCTGTGAACCTTGGCTTCTGTGACTCCTCTTCCAGGAAACAGACACCTTCCCTTTATCACCTCCCATCTCTGCTCCTCCCTGAAGTGCCCCTCTGAGCTCCCATGGTACTGTCAAATCTCTCATGGCCAGTGGTTCTGGACACAACTGAACCTACTAGTCCACTTTTGCTTTTGGGGGCAGCAAACTCAGTGCCTTCAGGGGCAGGAAATGAGTGAAGCAGTGGATGAGGACAATAGGGAAGGGTGGGGACTGTGGTGAGGAGAAGAGTACATATCCTCCTTAAAGACATTAAAATTCAAAGAAACTAAGCAAAACAAAACACCACCAGCCAAACAAAATGCCTGTGGCCCAGTGTGGCCCCAATGTGATCCTTACTAAACCAGGATTCATTTATCATGGCGTCCCCACATTGCCTAGCACATAGTAGGTGTATACTAATTGTTTAAGTGAATACATGATCATACATGTGCCTGGCACTGGGCTAGAGACTTTACATTTTTATTTCTTCCCATCTTCCCAAGGTAGGCACTGTTTTCCCCATTTTGCCATTGGAGAAACTGATGTCCAGAGAAGTAAAAGAACTTGTTCAAGGTCACACATATGGGAAGGGGACGAGGCAAGATTTGAGCCTTGGCTTGTTGTGTCCTTCCTGCTCTGTTTGGTCATGGCCATGCATACATGTGACACATGACACATGCAGCCAGTACCTGCCCTGGGTGACAGGGAGCACTTGTGTGGCTAGTGGCCACCTGGTAGACGTGCATCACAGACCCTGTGGAGAGGTAGGGTTGAAGGAAGTAAAGGCTGCAACTATGCCCCTCACCCCAGCGCACTCCTCCTCCCTCAGCTTCCGGTCCCAGCCCAGCAGCCTGGGGATGGTGGTGTGGTGACAGGTGCTGAGCTGCAGAGATGACAGTCCTGCTGATTCCCCCACAATTACTGTCTGATGAGATGCCAGAATTAGCCGCCACGCGAGCCTGGGATGCAGATACGGGGCACAGTGTGGAGAAGCAGCTGATGGGTGACAGGGCCTCTTCTTCCAAGCCTGGAGCCCCTCTGGCCGCAGGGCAGGGTCAGCACTGGGGAGGAGGAAGTAGGTTATCAAGGAGGAAGCACTGTGTGGTTAATATGCATCAGCGATTATTATGTGGGCTGTGGTTTTTCAGTCCTCAAAGTGGCTGGGCATACCTCTGAGATGGCTGGCTGCCGGACAGGACATCAAGGGCCTCAGGCCACTAACCAGAGAGTGACAGTCAGAGCAGGCTGCCCATTTAGACTCCTGGACACAGTCCTTCGTGCCTGGAGCTTCGATCTGCCTTGCTGGGGCTGCGAGGGACACAGTTGCTGGGAAGGAACTAAGACCCAGAGCAGACTCCTTGAATGATGTTAGCAAGGCCAGGCACCAGAGGGAGATGGAAGTGCCTGGAAGGAGCAGACAGGTTCAGCTGACTTTGCCAGGAGAGTTATCCATCCCAGGCAGGAGTCCAGGTGGCCCCCCAGGCCCGAGGTCAGGGGAGGCCTGAGAGTTAGGAGCAGGAGGCAAGGAATGTCCGTTCTGGTCCCAGAGCAGGGCTGGGCATGCCCTGGGCCTTTGCCTCCCCTGGTATCCGTGCTGCAGGCAGGAGGGCCGCGAGGGCTGAAGCAGAGTGAGGTCACCTGGCTGCTCAGACCTCATCTCGACCATTGGAGCTGTTTTGGAGGCCACCAACTAAGAAGGGTGGTGACAACATGGGGCTCACCCAACAAAGGGCAGTGCAGATGGCTGGGGGGCTGAAGCCAGGCCACAGAAGGAAGGACCTGAGGTTTTGGGCTCAGGAAAGAAGATTTGGGTTTAGGAGCCTCCATCTTGCTCCAAAGGAAGAGGTCATGACCTGCTCCTGGGCCCCGCTAAGGGTCATGGGCACAGACTCTGGCTCATTTTAAGGAAAGAGGAGCCCCACAAAATGATGGATGCCTTGGATGTAATGAGTTCCCCGTTCCTGGAGTATCCAAGCCCTGGCTGGGGGGCGATCCTGAGATAGGGAGGGCTTGTCGCTCTCCTGTCTCGGCACAGCCTGGGGCAGGGGCTGGGGGCACTCTGCACCCAGCTAAGGGTGAGAAGAGGGCTGTGGAAAGGTAGGTGCCCTGGAGGTTCTTTCAGGACTGTGGGACCCCCTTCCTGGCCTGGGCTTCTGTGGCCGTGGGGCAGCTCTGCTCCCTGCCCCTCCTCCATCCTCCTCAGCCCCGCCCTGGGGAGGGGTCCCTTTGCTCTTCCAGTGGGAGGCCTTCCCCAAGAGGATGGGGTTGAGGGTCTCTGTGCTTCCCTGGGGAGGAGGGTCGTTTGAATGCTCCCTTCTCAGGGAGTGGGACAGACTGAGGGGCTGCGAGGGGCTCTGGCCCCATGGCTTGGGCAAAGACTCAGGGATGCCTCGGTGGCGGAATGAGCATCTTCCTCAGGGGCAGCTGGGTGTGGGGGGAAGGAGGGGGATCTGGGCTTGGAACCCCCACAGTTGGGATCAGCCTCCTCAACTTATTAATTCTGACTTCAGACATGTCACCCCTTCCTGAACCTCTGCTTCCTCACCTGTATCTCTCACCAGGTGACTCTGAGAGTCGAATGAGTACTGGTTCTAAGAGCCCTCGTAGAGTGTCATGGGTAGGGGGCTTATCGTTCATGGCTGGTCCGTGTTTCCCACGACATCGAGCAAGCCTGGTGCGGAGTTTAAACCTCAGCACCCCAGATGGAGGGGAAGGTTCCACTCTTCTCCCTGCCTTCCAGCTGTGCTCCACCTTCCCGGATCCTGCTCTGGTGGAAGGGTTCAGGTTAGACAACAGAGAGAACTTCCGAAAGATGCCCCTGGTATCTGGTCAGGCTTCCCAGGTCAGCCTGGACCCAGCTGTCAGGCAGGAAACTCGCTGAGTCTCCTCCTGCCTTCTGCGGGCTCCCTCCTCCTCCATCCCCCGGAGTCTCTAGTGGTACTAACCTTGGCCTCCCTAGGGAAGGAAAATAAGGGGTGCCAATTTGACTGTTGGTTCTCATTGGCTTGCAGGCAGTAGAGTGATTAACCTGGGAGGTGGGGGCTGGGCCTTGGAGCCCAGCAGCCCTGGCCTTTGACCTACAGCACCAGGTGGAAGCGGGTCAAAGGCCCACCAGCCCCTCACCCCTGCAGAGGCAGAACAAGGGCTGGGGATGCACAGGTCCGAGAGGAGCATCTCAGTCCTTGGCATCGCCTTGCTGGGTAAATATTGGTCAGAGAGGAGCGGCCTTGAGGTCATTGGGCCCATCCCTCTATTTCAAGACAGAATGTAAACACTTCAGCAAGGAAACCCTGAAATTGGCAAAGTAGGAGAGGGGCAAGGAAGCTGCCTCCCTGAGAAGGTGTATCTGGACTCAGGATGGGCAAATGGGATCCCCACTGTCTTGCACCCCAAGCTGAAGGCGCCTCAACCTGGCGCTTCAGGGAGCCTTCAGATGCACTGCAGTCTCTCAGGGGGTCTGAAATGCACTTGGTGTGTGTGCATGGGCACAACGCCCTGTCCACATGGCATCTAAGATGGCAGAGTGGAGAGTCAGGGTGGTGTCTGTGTGTTGACCTCAGTCCTGGCTGGGCCTGGGTGTGCCCCTCTGCATGTAAATGCCTGTGGTGGGTGAAGGAGAGGCAGTCTGTGACAGGATGTGTGTTGGTGAACATGTGCTGGGCACGTGGGTGTGCACCATGGTGCACAGGTATGACGACAGAAGTGTGAGTGAGCTAAAGCAATCGAGTGTGTCATGGAGTCTGGAGGCCCCAGGACCCTGGTGATTCTGATGGCTGAGCTGTTGGGGTTGGCAGGGAAGAGGCCTCCTAGAGAGAGCCTGACCCAGGAAGGGTGGTGTCTGAGGAGGCTCTGGAGGGGTCCAGCAAGGCCGAGGCTCCTGCCTGGCATTTATGAGGCCCTCGATGAACACTGGGGATTGACAACATTTCTCTGTGGTGAGACAGGGTGATGGGTGGGGCTTCCACCCCTCACTTCCAACAGATTGGGGTCTCTCCCCCTGGGAACAGGATATCTCCCTCTGATTTCATGTTTTCAGCCTGAGGCAGCTTGGGGGGGCATGGTAAAGGTCCCTCTGCCCACATCCACTGCCCCGGCAGCAGCACGCTGAGGCTCCAGTGCCCCCTGAGATAGAAGGAGCTCTGGCGGCTTCTCGGGGTGGTGGCAGAGCCGGCAGGACAGCCTCTGCCTCCCTCCCTTCCCACTGTCGTGTCTTCGCTCCTTCCGGTCCTCACAGCCTGTGTTCCTCTCCGCTGCCTCTCCAAGGAGATGTGGAGCCAACAGGACACTTTCCCTGGGTGCGTGACGGTGGAGATGCCACTCAGGAGTTGGCTTGTTAATGCAACACTGTGTGGGCACACGCCAGGGCTGTTCCCAGCTTTTCCAACAACAACTTCAGACTGGGGGTGACATGCTCCCCTCCACATGTCCGCCCTCCTTCCTGAGAAAGCCAATTAGGCAGATCTTCATTAGTAGCTAAAAATCAAAACCCTACAGTCCTAGATCTGATAAAACTCTGACAGTGGAGTGAAAGGAAATCAGGCGATTGGGCAGATCAGGAAGAAACTTTCCCCCACTTGCTCCCTAGGCCAGTGCCTTTGTGCAGTGCACAACCTGCACACCTGTCTGAGCGTTATTAGCTTATTTTGAAAAAAACAAATGAGAGGACTGAGGCTCAGAGAGGCTGCTGACCTGCTCAAGGTCACACAACTTCTCAGTGGCAGGGCTGGGTTTGAACAGACCTTTCTCACCCCCAAAGTCAGTGATTCTTGGTAATGCCATGGCTTTGCCTGCTTGGAGGGTGGGGTGCGAGGAGAAGGAGGGCAGGGGCTGGCTTGTTGGCCCTTTTGCAAGGAGTGGGGTTGGGGGGGTTTCGTCTGAGGAGTGTGGTCAGGACGCTGCACGGGGACCCTGATGACCATGTGGTGAGCATCCACTGGGCTGGGAGGGGACCAGGGGTGTGGTTGGGCCGTGGCCCACGGCTCTTCTCTGCTTTGGGCCCAGGGTGCTGCGGCATGTTTTCCACCTCGCTGCCGATTCCTCCTAAGGAGGTTGTTAGTCTGTGCCCTCCTGGGGCTGGCAGCCTGGAGAGGGGCTCCCCTGGTGATTGCTTTCTGAGAAGTAGCATAATGGAATGGAAAATCCTTGTCCCTGGGGGCCAGGACATCTGGGCTCCACTTCTCGCTCTGCCTCCAGCTCCTGTATGACTGGGTCAGGTTCACTCTCTGGGCCTCTGTTTCCTTCCTGTGAAAGGCGTTCGGCGGGAGGGAGAGCAGACATGTTTTTGAGATGCGGGCAGGGCTGAGCAGAAGAGTTTTGAGACATCAGTCCTGCCTGCCTCAGAGATAAGAGCTGAGGGGAGGGAGGCCTCCCCACTGGGGTCAGAGGGCTGCTCCGCTGCGTGGCCTGTGGACGTTGGGGGGTGGGAGGAGAGGGCAGCCAATAGAAGGAAGCAAGGAGTCCACAGCCACGCACAGCCAGGGTGGCTAGTGGAGATGGCACCCAGGCCAAGCCTGGCATCTTTGACTGTCCCTGGGCCCCAACTCTGCTGCTCAGGTGGCTTGTGGGTCTCCTCATCCCACCCAGTTCTGTCCTGCAAGACCCCCCAATCTGGACGGAGTGGTACCTCTGCCATCAAGGAGGCCCCGAGTCTGAGGGAGGAGACATGGGCCCTGCCCTGGGGGTGCTCCCAGTCTGAGTGAGTGGTCGGCATCAGCAGGATAGAGTTGGCCTAGGGATGGGTGAGAAGGAAGGGCTGGCGGAGGAAGCGTCTGGCTGGGGCAATGCCTGCCCACCCCAGGGAGCCCCACAGCCTCTCTCTCTCAAATTCTCTCTCGCTGGGGAGAACTCCAGAAGCTCTACTGGGAGCAGCTCTACTGGGACCCAGGTCCCCCCCTGCGCCCCGAAGCTCCTCCTAGGCAGGTGAGCTCTCCCTCCCCCAGCTCTGACGAGGTCTTTTAATTAGAATCCGACTCGTTTACCAACTAAGTGGCCTTTGGTGGGTTTTAAATCTGCGTAAATTGGTTTGTGTTTTCTGCCTGCATGAAGCTGTGACTGGCAGTGCCCTGCACCCTCCCCTGCCTCCTGGCTCCCTCGGGGCTTGGGCCTCCCTGCCCCACACCCCACCTGAGTCTAGATGCCCAGCTTCCGGGGGGCTGGGGGTGGAAGAGACCAGGGGGTCATGGGCCACAATCGTATTCCCCGTCTTCCCCCCAAGCCCCAGGGGAGGGAGTCCACACGGTGACTCTTGTTAAATCACTTCCCTGGTCCTCGGTTTCCCTTGTTGTACTTCCAGGAGAATCAACCTGCCCCAGGCCCTTCTCCACAGTGGTTCTGTAGATCAGTGCTGGGGGCTGGGAAGGGGCATCGGCTGTGTCAGCAGCCAAGGACCACACTGCCTCTGACACCCTCTTGCCTCGCCCACCTTGCCCCACCACTGCAGGGCCCAGGTAGTGGTCCATCCTGGGGGGATGGGCTCTACCTGGCATCTTCCCACTTCTCTATGTGCCCTCTCACACCTAGGAGGGAGGGGAGCTGGCCTTCCCTGGGGGCCCAGTGATGACAGCTTGCCTGGCCTTGCCCTTGTCTCCTAGTATCCCTGCTCCCAGTCACCGGGAAGTCACCTTTATTGTCTAACCATCTCCCCATGCTTTGAAGTCAGCTCCCTTCCCCCCCCCACGCCTCCCTCCCACGGGTTCCCCTCTGCCTTCCTCTCTGTCTTCCCTCTGCCCAAACAGGCTCTCCTGAGGGGGCTGTGTGGTGGTGCTGGCCTGATGGGAAATGGGGAGACATGGGGGCAGGTGTGGGGCCCCACTCTGTGCCGGGAACTGGACATGAGTCCCTGTCCCTAACTCTCAGTCCAGCTGCCTCCTCCCCTCCGATTGCCTTTTCTCCCACCACCCGCCCCACCTCTCAGGCTGTGGTTGGAGTGACAGGGACACTCAACAGGGCGCTGGGCATTAGCAATTTGGGGGGATATTACACAGGAATGTTTACAGAAAGGCAATTGCCCGGAAAATGACTTTGGTTGTTGTGGTATGGGGCGGAAAAGATGGTTTTAGAAAACAGACACAGATGGGCTTCTGCTCCAAGGACCCATAGACAGACAGCAGGGCTGGAGGGGCACGGCACACAAGGAATGCAGAGCCAGGGGCACCCAAAGACGGACACACCCTTCATGGGGGGTGGGACAAGGGATGATCCCCTCACCTGATCCAGAGTCCCACAGCCTCTGCCAAGCTTGACCTTGTCCTCTGATCTCTGACCTCCCAGCACAGTGTGCCTCCTGACTACAGTGGGCAGGCGCCCAGCAGGATGGAGTTGTCAGGCACAATTGATGGTGGCAGTCGCCTCGGGGCTCCTCCTGGGTGACTCGGGCTCCTCTTGGTTTGGCTGCAGACGGTGGGACTTGGGGAGCATCGAGCTGCATGTGTTCAAGTGTGAGCGTGTGGGCAAGGCACTCTGGGGTCGGAGCCAGACCCCTCACCCTTCCAGCGATCTCCATGCACCCCTCCCCTTGCCCTGCCTGCCGGCCTCACTGAGATCCAGCCCAGGGCCTATGGGCTCTCTGAGCTGGTACCCAGCTCGCAGCTCTGCCCACGCAATGGATGGGGGCACACTTGTGAGGTCTCTCAGGTCCCTAAGGGAGGGACCTTTTGCAGCCTCTCAGTTTCCTGGAGACAAGGACCTGAACTCCAGGTCCTGAGCTGGGGGTCCTCACAGCAGGAGCCCCAGAAAGAGACCTCTCTTTTCTTCCCTCTACTTTCTCCCCTTCCTTCCCTCTCCCTCCTCCTCTCCTCCACATTCTCTTCCTCTGAAGATGATGTCATGTGTAAATGTTGCCCAGCGTCAGCCAGAGGACAGAGTAGATGGTGACATCTGGGGTAAAGATGCCAGGTGGGGATGGGCTGATGGCTTACGAGATGGTGTTGCTAAAACTTGGGGATCTTAATTCTCATCATGAGTTACAGTGATCTCATGTAAAAGAATGCAGGGGAGGATAAAAATAAATCAGGCTCATAAATAAACGTGGAATTTAGAATTGGTGGAACAAATAACTATGTGGCTCTCTTCCCAAGCACCTGCGCCTTTGTCCTCCGCTGGCCACTCGGGGGCGCCCACCTCCTCCCGGTCTCCCCAGCCTCGGGCGCGTTCCCCTCCCCTCCTTCTGAGCTGGATTGCACCAGTCCGGGGCCCTTTCACCTCCGACTTGGAAATTATGGTGGGCCTTGCACACTGAGGGTCCTTGGAGAGATGGCAAACCCTCCAGCTTATCTCTCCGCCTCCCCCAACCCCCATCCCCTATGCCCCTTCGCCAGTACCCCAGCTCTGCTGCCCCTTCCAGGGCCTCCCCACCTTTCCCCTTCCCCCAGGGCGCCCTGTGTCTGCCTCTCCACCGCAGAGTCCTTTAATTCCCACGTCCTTGCCCCAGTAAAACCCAGTCCTGCTTACACCCTCAAGGCCTCCCTGTCCCATCTCGTTCCCCCCCCCCCCAAGACCCCTGCCCAGATGGATCCCTCACCGCCCCCCTGCTATTGAGCAGGAAGCATTGATCTGCTCCGGGCCGCGGTGCCCAGCGCAGGCTGCGCACTAGATTGGAACTGGTCTCCCAGGTCAGGGCCACTCGAGGATTTGGTGGCGGCTGGAGCAGGGGCAGGAGCAATGGGAAGGCTGCCCTGCGAGGGTCCACGGGCCGGTGTGCCAGGAAAGTCTTTAATTCAAAACAATGTTGGGGGTCGGCCTGGTGGCACAGCAGTTAAGCGCTCAAGTTCTGCTTCTGGCGACCCGGGGTTCCCCGGTTCGGATGCCAGGTGCAGACATGGCACTGCTTGGCAAAAACCACACTGTGGTAGGCATCCCACATATAAAGTAGAGGAAGGAGGAAGATGGGCATGGATGTTAGCTCAGGGCCAGTCTTCCTCGGTAAAAAGAGGAGGATTGGCAGGAGTTAGCTCAGGGCTAATCTTCCTCAAAAACAAAACAAAGAACAATGTACTTTCTCCTCCATTGTCTTGCCAGCCTCTCACTCAGTGCCCAGGGGCAGGGTTTAGAGGTTAACACCCCCATTTTACAGATTAGTGCCCTCGGGCTGGAGAGTTGACTGATATGAATGGCTAACCTCAGCTCCCTCAGGGAAGAAGCTGACTCTAAACCCAAGGGGTCTCTGGTCTGGGGGCTTTTCTCCCAGTGCTCTGACCTCAGTGCCGGGGCGGGGCGGCTCAGAGAGAGAAATTCCTGTGTGAGCCCTCAGGGTAGCCCCATGGCCCCCCAACCCAGAAGCCCAGGTGAATCCTCCCGGGCCCCCCGGGGGCCGCAGGAAGGAGTGAAATACACAGAGCAGGGAGCTAGGACACCTGGGTCACGCAGATGCCTCGCCTCTTCCCCAGCCTAGTTTCTGCCTTTGTGAAATAAAGCTAAGAATCTGGAAGGTTCTTAAACAGATGCTAAAGCTTTTCAAATCAAAGCCCCTCCTTCCCACTGCCCCTCAGAGATGGCAGATTCTCTCTCCCGCCCCCTCCTCTCTCTGCCATCCCCTAGAATCGGGCTCCCGCCTCACCCCTGACCCCTCCCTCCAACCATGTCTGGGCACCTGAGGGGTGAGTCCGAGACTCCTCAGGGAGGCAGGGAGGAGTGAGCCCTTGTTCCACTCTGTTCAGACCTGCTCAGCAGCCCTCTCCCCACCCCCGCCCACCCGTGTGAGATTTATGGGACTGCAGTCCTAAATAGGGCGCGAGCACACGGCCACCGTCCACAGCTGCTCCCACTCCGCCCTCCCCATGTCTGCTCTAGTAGCCGGCACGCCTCCTGCCAGTCCCTCCTCAGCCCCTTTAATGGACCTGGGAGAGCCTGGGTGACCCCAGAGTCCCTGCCTCCCTCAGGCTGGTATACCGTGTGCCCCACCCCTGACACGGGACTGAGGTCTCCACCCTAGGAGCCACGGAGGGAAGTGCTGGCAGGGAGGGTGGGGATGGGGATGAGCAGCTCTTCTGGGGCCAGGGGGGAGATGAGAATTGGAGACCCGACCCCATGCACCTGTGCGTGTGCAGAGCCCTAGGAGGGTGATGAGCCTGGCTGTCTGGCACAAGGGGAGAGGTCCCTCGGGCTCAGGCAGGCTCAGGGCTGAACTCTAGAGCTGGGCTTCCAGCAGCAAGGCCCTGGGCAGAATCTCTCCCACCTGGACAAAGAGAGGACTACAGAGAGTCAGGGCCCTTGGCCCTTGGTGGAGGGTCTTCTCCTGCTCGGCTGTACCCGATGAGGTTGCAAACCTCTAGCTGGTGGTGAGGGTGAGTGGAGGAGGGAGGTCAAGGGTCACGGGAGGCAGCCCCCTGACTCTGGTTGGGGCTATTTCTCCAGCGCCTGGAGCACCCCTATCCCAGCCCATCATCCTGTCCTGGATGATTGTCCAGGTCACTCCCTTCTGGCCACATTCACTTGCCACCCTAGGTTGCCACCAGCTCCTCAAGGGCAGGGACTGGGCCCTTGTGAAGATGGCGCCAAGTTCCCGGCCTCACTCAGTCAGGGGCCACCTTCACAGATCTCCCCCCTCTTGGGGAACCTTGGCGCTGTGTGAACTCAATATGTTTCATTAACTCACTTTGAACTTAAATAAATTTTCTTAAAAGGAAACCTTCTCTCTCCCAGCCCGAGGAACAAGACCCGTGAAGTCAGTGCTTGGACCTTCTAGTGGGTTTCTTCTAATCCTTATGAAAGTAAAGATACAACTACAAAACTGTGAAATGCTGTTCCTCCCAAGTCATCTCTTGTGTGTCTGGACTTCACTTTGAGGAGCAGAACAGAGGGTGGTGACTGTGATGATGCCTGATGTGGTGATGAGGGGGACAGATGCCTGCGGGAGGGGGAGGGAGGGACCCCAGGCCCAGCGCCAAGATGGGCAGACAGCAGGTAGACAAGGAAGAGCACCCAGTGCAATGTGGTATTGTCATTGTTTTGTCAATATACAATTGTCATCTGGTGAGGAAAGTGCGGTGGGAGCGGGCGACACAACCTAATAGGTATTGGGGTCACATCTGGCCTCTCCCACTCACTGAGGCTTTGGGCATGTCACTGGACTTCTCTGACCTCAGTGGCCCCATCTCTGAAATGGGGCTACAGTAACACTCCCCAGCAGGGTGTTTGGAGGTTCCAGGCCATGATGATGGCCGTCAGTCAGGCCCTTGGAAGCTGTGGACTCTGAGCCGTTCTTCCCTTGGTTTTAGTGGAAGGTGCTGGGTCCTCTAGGGTTCTGCCACCCGGGTCCATGTGGCTTGGCCATAGCCCAGGGACAGGTGTGTGGGTGTCGGGGGGTGTATGTGTGTGTGTGTGTGTGTTGGGCGAGGAGTGGCTTTTCCTGAAATGTGGCTCAATCTCGTCTTTCTTCCTGTGGTTGAACAGGCGGTGGCTGAGGCCTGGCAGCGGGCCTGATGAGCAGTGGATGTATGGGGGGAGGGGCCAACGAGGGGCTGGGCTGGGTGGAACCTGGCTGGGTCCCAGGATCCCCAGCCTCCTCCTCCTTGGCCTCAGTCAGCCCTGGGAGTCAACCTGGCATTGGGGTGCATGTGTCTGCTTCAGGGCCTGATGCCCCCAGACCTAGGCTCCACTCAGGGCGGGGGGCTGCTTTGAGGGTGGTGGGGCTGGGGGGTGTGCCAGGGAGAATGTGTTTATCTCCCAGTGAGAGTGACTTCTGGGGACAAGGGAGGGCAAATCTGTTTTATGCCCAGGAATATGGCTGAGGCAAGCCCCAGCAACTCCTCCTGCCGCTGGCATGGGTGACACTCTGGAACCACTGTCCCTTGCTGGGCTGCAGGAAGGTCAACTCTGAGGCTGGAGGGTGGGAGACAGCAGGGATGGGCCTGGGGACGCCAGGAGCTCAGGGCTGGTGGGCATGTGGGGAAGGGACCTCAACCCCCGGCCTTCTCTTTTTTTTTGCTTCTGTACTGTCCTTTGTCCCCTGTGTGTTACTTACAGGTCTTGAACTTGTGTGTGTGTTGGGAGGGGTAAGGAAGAAGGGGAGGGGAGAGGTCAGAGGAGGGTCCCGGTGTGGGGGGCTTGAGCTGCTCTGTTGCTTTCTTTTTCCTTTGAGTTTGTCCCAAATCCATCTCCCACTGTCCTCTCTGTGCCCAGCCTCTCCTGTCTGTCCATCTGTCTGTCTCTGGGGAGGGAGGAGGAAGGGGGTCCCATGCCCCACACCCTAGGCCTCCATCTCCTAGGGAAGCCTGGAGTGTGATCTTTGCCCTCATGCCCTGCCCCCCACAACGTATCCTTGTCCTGGCCCCTTTCTAAGCCACCCCCTAGCCTTTAGGACAAGTGTATCCTGGACATGCTAGTCTGAGGGAGGAGGCTAGCTGCCCCACCCCACCCCCCTTAGCAGATGCTCTTGAAAGGAAGACGGTGCAGGCTCCTTTCCACATATTTCAGGGAGCATCCGAAAGAAGACTCTCCTTCCCTCACCTGGTCACACTAGCTTTAGGAAGGAGGATGGGGGGGAGTGTGGCTAAAGAGGTGTCCAGGACCCCTGTTTCCACCCCCTCCTTGGCCTCAAAGGACAGCACCTCACTGCACAGTCAGTCTCTCCAAACCCACCCGCAGGAGAGCAAGAAGCTGGACCCTGCCCTTGTTCCCCACCCTCCTTGGAGCTCTAGGCTCGCTTTCCACCTCATCGCCCCTTCTGCTCCTTCTGTCCCCTAGTGAGGGGTGGGCAGTCCTGCCTCACCCAGGTTCCCCTCCCGGCAGTGACCCCCATTGAGGGATGGGCAGCCCGGGCAGACGCATCGTGACCCCCCGCCGTGCCCCCTCTCCCCTCTCGCAGATCCAGAGCGGAGCAGCCCCCCCATGCTGTCTGCGGATGATGCTGAATACCCGCGGGAGTACCGGACCCTGGGGGGCGGGGGCGGCGCGGGCAGCGGGGGACGGCGCTTCTCCAACGTGGGGCTCGTGCACACGTCCGAGCGACGGCACACGGTGATCGCCGCCCAGAGCCTGGAGGCGCTCAGCGGGCTCCAGAAGGCGGATGCCGACCGCAAGCGCGATGCCTTCATGGACCACCTAAAGAGCAAGTACCCGCAGCACGCCCTGGCCCTGCGGGGTCAGCAGGACAGGATGCGAGAGCAGGTGAGTGGGGGCCTGGCTGTGGGCAGGGAGGGGGTCTGACCCTGTGCTCCCCTGCCCCCAAGCTCATCCCGGTTCTGAGAGGCGTCTGGGGCCGAGAGGGGGTATGGGGGAAGTGGGGATTTACCCGGTTGGTTGGCCTTTCTGGAGCCTGGTGAGGAAGAGGGTGGAGGACCAGCCTCCTGACCTCTGCCTGCAGCCCTGGAATGTGGAGCAGGAGACTGGGCAGAGAGCCCAGCCTCCACCTTCTGGCTGTTTGACTGGGCAGAGCGCAGGAAGGTGTATCCTGGAGGCCAAGGGAGGGGTAGAAGGAAGAGGGGACAGGCTTGAGAACTGACTGTTCGGAGTCTGAGGGTCCCTCCAGGTGTGGAGTTGAGGCCTTGGGGTCGGCACCTCTGTGATGTGGCCCCTGAGGGAAGGTGAGGCCTTGGGAGCTCAGAGAGCTGGGTCTGATGTGTCCCAGCCCTGGCAAGAACAGAGTCCAGGACTCCTGGGCCTTTCTCCTCCTTCTCCTGTTCCTTCCCCCAAGACTCTCTGTGTGACTCTGAGCTACAGGCCTCCTCTCTCTGTGCCTTGGTTTCTCTCCTGCTATCAGTAAGGCTTAGAGGGGAGTCAGGGCTCCTGCCTCTGGACCAGGACCTGTCTCCTTCTGTGTGGAGTGGGATGCTTCCCTTTTAAATCTCTCCCAGAGCCTTGGGTTCCTGGATGCATCTCTCCATCCATGTATGACCTTCTTGTCTGTAGGAAAGTTCTTTCTTGGGACTAGCCTTCTGCTTCCAGTCTCACATTGGTGAGGTACCTTGCAGGCTGCTAAGACTCAGGCATTATCCGCTCTGGGAGAAGGGACCGAGGGGAGGGTGGTACATCCCATCCACATCCTTTCAATGGAGCCTTGGGATGTCAGTCCCTGCTCCCACACCTGCCTTGTTCTCTTCCCCCTTCCCAGGTACTGCTGGGAATGGCTGGGAAAGGGAGGAGTGTTCCTACTCCATCCTCAGGGCAGGGAACAAGGACACGCTGGCACATTTCTGATACCTTATTTGCCCCGTGATACCTTATTTGCACCGTCTGGCTTTTGCATTTTCTGAGCTCCAGAGTCCTCCTGGGAGCAGAGTTGCCATTGGGATAAGGGAGAGTCACAGTTGGAGGAGATACGGCCCCACCCTCAGGGATTCCCTCTCAGTGGGTTCCCTCTGTGTGTTCTGGCTTGGGAGGAGGGGAAAGGGACATTTGTGATCTAGAAGGGATAAAAGGATGGTTAAACTTAAGTATGAGGGGCACAGTCAGTTGGGAGAGGGTTTGGAGGAGGGGAGATCAGGTGGACAGGCCTGATCAGGAAGGCTTCCTGGAGGAGGAGGAGCTAAACTAGGCTTAGAAGGATAAAAAGATCTGAATAGGCATGGAGGAAGAGAATGTTGTTTGAGGAGGTGGGGAGGGAAGGTGAGCAGAGCCCTGAGTTGGTTTGGGGACGGGCACAGAGATCCACCTGGCTTGTGCAGAAGGCTCAGGGTGGGGGGCAGTGGAAGGTGTGGGGGCAGACTGGAAAAGTGGGGCCAGATGCTGGTGGCTAAGAGGGCTCTGGTTGGTTTTGGATGGTGAATAGGAGGGCACAAAAGCGGGGCTGGAGGCAGGAGGAGGGGAGGAAGAGAGCATCAGGGAGAACGAAGGGAAAAGGATGGGGGGTTGGAGGGAAGACTCAGTGAGGCTTGTTTGCTGCCTGGACCTAGGAGGCAGACAGAAAAACCTGAGTGACAGGGAGATGTTGGTGCCTTGGGGAGAAATAAGAGGATTGGGAGGGAAACGTTTGGGGGTCAGGAATATGGGAGATAGGTCTGAGGAGTGGGTAGGGCAGTCACGGGATGTCCAGGAGGCACCGTGTGCTCAGCTCAAGACTCTGAAGGGACCTCAGCTTCAGGAGGAGGCTTGAGCATGATCAGGGCAGAATGGAAGTGGGAGCCGGGGTATAAGCATGGTCACCAAGGCAGAATGGAGTCTGCAAGGGGAGAGGGCCCATGACCATGAAGGGGCGGGGGGGACCAGTAATGTGAGGAAGAGGAGAAAGACCCAGCAGGAGGGCCACCCACACCTCAGAAATCAGGAGGGACAGGGAGAGAGAAACAGCCATGGGGGCTGGCGAGGATCTGGGGGTCCAGAGGGGATGGAGAGCTCACTTCTCGTGGTGTGGTGAGGTATGGCCACTTTCAAGGGCTGAGGAGATTGGAGGTGGTGAAGGAACAGGACACCTGGCTGCAGACCTGTCTGGGGAAGTTTGGCCAGAAAAAGGTAAAGACGGAATGGCAGCCTCAAGGGGCAGCAGGGCTATGAGAGATGATGTGGGCGTGTTTGAGGGCCTCAGACGCATCTGGCATGTTTGCTGGCGCAGAGTAGGCACTCGGCAAATGCTTAGGAAATGAATCAAAGCACAGCCACTCACTCAAATTGCTTCCTTCCTTCACTCATTCATTCCCTCCCTTAGCATGTAAGAGGATAGGACCACCGGCCGGCTCACTGGCCGTGGAATGCTCGGCGCCTGAGCAGAGTGCTGGCTCAGGAAATGTGTATGGAATGAATGAAGAGGATGAATCTGAGGATGCTGAGGGGGAAGGGGCCATCGGGAGAGGGTCCTGGAGGCATTAGGAAGGGACGGGCTTCGAGCCTTAGGTGTGGTGCGGCCTTGGGGTGGCAGGAGAACGTCGCTTCCTCTGAGGTGGCAGGGAAGAAAGAGGTGGGGACAGAGGCACACTGGGGTGAGGACCCCTGAGATGGTTCCCATCTCTGTGAGGTGGGAGGTGACATCTTCAGTGAGGAGGGGAGAGGTGAGGAACAGCTCCCTGGCAGAGTGCGCAGGGAGGTGTTCAAGATTGAAGAAAGGGCTGCAGGAGTATCTGATGGGGAAGGCCCGTCCCTGGGCTCAGGGAGCCCCAAGTCTGACAGGAGAGAAACATCCAGAAACAAACCAAGGGCTCTAGTTAGAGACCCAGCCTCGTAAGGGACTAGCCAGCATTGCAGGGTCCCTCTGCGATGTGAGTTCTGTGCCAAAGATCGCCTCAGGAGTGCCCCTCTCCGCCCCGTCACAGCCCCCCAGCGGCTCCTGCCCGCTCCCCCTAATGGGGTGTCCCCCCCTTCGCACACACAGGTTGGCGGCTGGACCGTGGACCCCGTGTGCCTCCTCAGCTCCCTCTGCTCCCACCTCCATGGCGACTCCGCCCCTTCCGGGGCTGGCCAGCCGGCCCAGGTGAGTCACCCACCTCCGCCCCACCCCCCAAGCCCATGGCGGAGTTTGGCTTTGGGGAGGATTTTTTTGGAGGGGGGATATCCAGGATTTTTATTTTGCATCCCTTGCTCTTATGCAGGACCCCCCCATTTTCAGGAGACTCTTACGCCCTGTGCTCTCCCCCTGATTGTCTAATTCCTTCCACTACCTCCCCAAACCTGTGGCAAAGCTTGGCTTTGGAGAAGGAACTTTTTGAGGAGGAATACTCAGGTTTTGAAAAAAGTTTTTGTATTCTTTTCTCCTGTAAACAGGAGTACCTCCCCCACCCTCACCACATCGGTTTTCAGGAGTCTCTTATGCCCCGTACCCTATTCCCACCCCCACTGCAGACCATCTCATTCCCCCATCCGCACCCTACCCGTCCATCTCTGAGCAGACCCAGACTTCCCCTGATGTCTTACCATCGGGAAGTTCTTCATGATATCTCTCTTCCACCCTTCTTGCTATGCTCAAGGCTTAGTTTCAAATTTTTCAGGGGACTTTGGCATCTAGCCATTTGTTCTGAACTTGTTCCTGATTCTTCGTCAAGCCTCAGTTTCCCTAATAGGAAGATGGATCTCAGCTTAAACAGGGGCACACTTAGACAGGCTTGGGCTCCCTGCTGAGGCCTGGACATTGCCATGGGAGAAAAACAGCCATCTGAGGCCCAAATGGTGGGGAGGCAGCTGTAGGAGGCAGAGGAGTTGTAGGGGCAGGGAGTCCAGTGGGTAGCGTGGGTGCCAGCTTCACTTCCTCACACACCCTGCTCCCTGGAGAGGGGTAGCAAGGCTGGATTTTTCAAGGAGAGTTAGAAGAAGGAAAAATATGACAGGCTGGGAAAGGACAAGCCTCCAGAGTACGGACCTTTTAACTGAGTGTAATGCATGTCTAGCAACAGACTGGCACACTTGGCATCATGCACAAGGCATTCAGCCCATTTCCTTTCTCGGCCCTCTGCCTCATCTTGACTGAACTTCGGGGAACAAAAATGTGTCTGCCCCCAAGGCTGGACGGCAAGTGGGACAGACTTGTCCTGAGTGGCCAAGTGCGTGTGGAGGTGAAAATGGGGCTGGGACGGGGATGGTGATAGGGAAGAGGAGAGGCGTGCTGTGCCTGGGGGGTACAGAGGCCCTCCCCAGATGGAGTGTCTTGGGGCTACCTATGGTTGGGGTGATAGAGAGGAGTGAGGCTGGACCTGGTGAGCTCAGTTGTCCCAGGTCATGGGGTTCTAGGCCTGTCCACATCTGGAATCTGCTCTGGTGGAGAAAGGGGGAGAGCTTGAAGGGACCCTCACCCAGGGCTTGGTAATTATGGAGAAAAGTGGCTGTGCACAGGATCTTGTCAGCGCTTGATACTTAGTGCTTATCACACTTTCCATTCCCCATGGCTGAGTCTGAGGCTTCTTTTTGCAAAGTGCAAGACCAGAGACGTTGAGCAAATGCTAGAGTCACACAGCAGATTAGGATCAGAGGCCATCAAGGAAAGTCAGGCATCCTAGGCTTCCCAGACTTGGCTGGGAATTGAGTCATGGGAGAGCCAAGAGGGCAATGGTGCACAGCTGAGACCTTGGTGGGGAGAGGCTGTGAGCTCCCAGGGTGGCTTGTCAGGAGGCAGGACACTCTTTGGGGGCAGGGACCTGAAGAGGACTCTGGGAAGGGACCAGAGGCCAGACTCCAAGCCGCAGCCCCTCCCCCGCTTCCACTAGGCTGTCTAACCTCCCTCCCTCCTGCAACCCGAGTCCCGGGCCGGCGGGCGGGCGTATCGGGTGACCGCGGCGACGCAGCCACCAGCCTCCGCCGCTCCTTGGCGTGGCTGCGCCGGCGGGGCCGCGCCGGGGAGGGGGCCGGAGAGGATGTGCACGGCGGCGCGCCGCGCCGCGCCAGGTGGAGTCGCGGTTACCGGGGCGACCGGGGCCCGGGCCGGCTCGGCAGCGGCGGCGGCTCTCGCATTGCAGCAAAGGGCACCGGCGGCGGCGGCGGCTGCGGAGGCGGCCGGGGGAGGGGAGAGCCCGGGCGGGTGGGAGTAAGGGGCCGCCCTCCCTCCCCCGCCCGACGTGGGACCTGGGGCTGGGGGCCCCGCACATACACCTGTGGCCGCAGGTAAGGAGGAGCGGCCGCGGGGGCCGGGGTCGCCGCCTTGGGGTCCGCGGAGGGCGGGGACCCCGAGATGGGGAGCCTTGCTCCGCGGCTCCCAGGGGCCGTCCCGGATTGGGGGGCGCGCAGGCCATTGCGGTTTGTGATGCCTGAGAGACACCCCCTCCCCTCCCCCACAGCGCTCGCAGCCTTCCGCGTGGGCCAGGCCCCCACCCCGAAATGCGGCTGGCGCCCCCACCTCCAACCTCGGAAAGTCATGACCTTCCCGGGGTGCGCCCTCGCCCCCGGCGCAGCGCAGGTCCCACAGCACCCCCCACCACACACGCACTCTGCATCGGGAAGGGGTAGGAGGTGGAGCACAAGCTGGGGGTGGGGGGGTCGGGCATGTGCGCCGCGGGGGGAGGCTGGTGCCCCCGGGGGCACGTTACGCAGCCTCGGCCTGGGGGCCGGGTGTTTACGTGGACGCGTGTTCACTAGAGTTGAGAGGTGGGCGTGTGCGCCGGTGCACGAGGAGCCAGGGGATTAAGGAGTCGGGGTGCGACCCATTGGCTGTCCTCCCTCCCTGGAGGATGCATCGTCGAGGCTCGAGGTCAAGGAGGGGTCACGCACCCAAGTAGCCCACAGGGGACGTCTGCCCAGAGGAGCGGAGAGACCTCAGCCAGCGGGACTTAGGATCCTAGGGGGCATGGCCTCGCCCCTCCCGGGGCAAGGCGTTGAGGGGAGGAAGAACCAGGTTCAGGGGGACGGAAGAACCCTACTGAGGGCGCCTAGGGTGGAGGAGGGACTGAGTTAATTTCTCAGCTCCCAGAGGGAAGAAGCTGCTTCCTTTTCTCACCAGGGAGTTTGAGGACTCCCTGGCCTGGCTTCCTTGGGTCTCCGGAGAAGCCCTCCCTCCCCCATTTCTGAAAGCCTTGTCCCTAGAGGTTGGCTGGTTGGCTTCCATCTTACCCTCTCAGATCACCTCTCATTTTGCCCCCGCTCCTGTAGGATTCTTCCTTACAAGTGATTACCCCTGGCAGGGTCTCCCCTACTCAATCTTTTCTTTATTTTTGCCTTCTCACTGCCCTCTGGGAAGGTGAGACTCCTCCCTGAGTATGGGGGAGGGAGACAGCTTGGCACTGCTGTTGAGGTTTTCGCTTGGGGTGGGGAGCCACACCTCTCTTGGGCCCTTCCTGCCCGCTGGGCTTCTTCCAGGGGGTTTCTGGTGCTGGGAAATACCCAGGGAAAAGGCCCAGAAGGCTGAGCAGTGCTAGGTGCCAGGAGATGGAGGGAGTGGTGCCAGACAAGAGTATCCAGAGGCATCCCCTTCCTCCCGTGGGCTGGTCCAATTTTCTTGGCATTCATTCATGGTCAAATATTTGTTGAGGGTCTGCTATATATCAGGTGCTGTGTTGCGCACGGCAGGGGGAACAGACAACCTGGAAGAGGATGAGGAGGTAAAGGGCACTGGAGGTTGGAAGGGGAGAGCCCCACCTTAGCAAACAGGGGAGGAGCCCTCTGCTCTCAGTCACCCAAGGCTGTCTCATGGGTTTGACATCCTGGAAGGAGGCAGAGACAGGGGGTGGTCCCCAAGGACCTCTCCCCATTACGGTTTCCCCCTCCCAGGACACTGAGTTGCCAGGAGACTATGTGTCTCATTCCTGGTGGGGCCCACATGAGAGAGGATCATTCTTGCCACTTTCCAGAGAGGACGGAGGGGCTGGATTCACTCCGTGTGCTCTACAGGCCACAGCCAAAAGTCCCAGGACTCTGCTCTCAGCCTCTCCAAGTTCACCAGGCACAGACGCAGCGACTCTTCCATCTTGACCCTCTAATGGGGTTCGGCTGGCCTTTCCTGGGGCACTCATGCTACCCAGTCCTCTCCCCTGGCCCCAGCTAGGGACTCCTCCCTTCCAGGTCTGACTGCCCCGTGGATGTGCCCAATCTTGGGGCCCTGAGGCAGGCCCATGTTGAGGGCATAGCCAATGTGGCTGTAGCCGGGCCCCATCCCTGTCTCCCTCTCTCAGACGAGAGGTGCATCTGCGCATATCCGGTCCACCGTGTTGACACTGGGGGCCGGGTGGGGGTGGGGCATCTTTGCCTCTTTTCAATCAGGAGTTCCCCTACCTGACACATGATGTCTAGGACATCATACGCATGGGACAGTGGCTGAAGTGGCCAGAGGCACCATGATCTGGCTAGTAGGGGGAAAGAGGGATGAGACTTTCTCTTTGTGTGTCTGTGTACTGCTTTGTGTTTCTGCAACTGAGTGTGTGTGTACGTGTATATACTTGTGAATGGGTATCCATGTCTCTGTGTGTTTCTGTGACTCTGGGGGGGATGTTGGAGAAGGTGTGTGTGAATGGTGCCAGTGTCTCTGTGTTTCTGTGACTGGAGTGGAGCTTGTGGGAGTGTGTGTGAGCCAGTCAGGGCCCTGTGGGCGCCCTGTTTGTGTATGAGTGGGGTTGGTGTACGTATGAATATCTCTGTCTCTGAGTTTCTCTTTGTTTCTGGGTTGTTTCTGATCATGGAGGGCTTCTCTACAAGTGCTGTGTCCCTTTGTGGGTGTGTTTTTGTTGCCCTGGGTGTGTTTGTGGTGATGTCCTTATCGGAGGATGTCTGAGAGTCTGTGCGTGGTGGTGTGGGACCCACGTGTTGCTGGGCACTGTGGGTAGCCCATGTGTACATGGTGTAATGGTGGTGGAGGATGAGGGACCGCGGCCTGCTCTGCAGAGCTGTCCATCACCACCAGGGCTGCAGACATGGCTCTCATCGTAAATTCTCCCGTGCCCTCTGCCTGGCTCTGCCGGCCCCTCATGTGTCCACTCCCTCTGCCACCCCCCCCCCCCACCGTCACAGGCAGCTGTGGCTAGAGCCTGTTACTCTAGCCCCTCCCCTCCCCTCAGCACCTGTGGGCATCCCCTGGCACCCATGGCGGTGGCATGTATCCATAGATTGTTTCAGGCATTGGCTAGGGCACAGACTTTGCTGTTCCCTTCCCTTGCTAGCATGTGACTGTTTTTTGCATCTCTTGGAGCCAGTGCTGGGGGTAGAGGTGGGGATTGTGGCTCAGATGGAGATAGCCCTGGCGAGTGAACCTCTTCATCTGAGCCCTAGTCTGGCATCACCCCGACCCTCAGGTCTCACTCACGTAAGGCCTCTGTCCCAGCAGTGCCCCTCCACTCAGCCACTGCGCTTGACTCCTCTCTGCCATTAAAGCATTCAGGTGGCACAGGACACCCTCCCATCGAAGACCCTCAATGTCTCTCCCCTCTGATAGTGGCTCTGAGGCCTGGGGAATCTTGTCTGCTGGTGCCAGGCACCCCAGGGCCAGGCCATCTGCTGCCTCTGTCTTCCTGCTGAGGCTGGCACCGGTCAGCAGGGTGCCCTCAGCTTTGCCAAGAACCAACCCAGCCTCCAGGCCACTCCTTCCTTGTCCTTAGCCATCTGGAAAGGCCTTCTGGTCTCCAGGGGAAGCAGGGTGACCTTAGGTTATTGTGAATGAGGAGGAACCTGAGGCCCCCATTCTAGGGGTGCAAGGGGACCTCCCCTTTCATCTCTCCGGCCATAGGATGTTGCCCATGCTCCCAATCTCCCCAATTCCCCTTGCTGCCCACGGCTCCCCATCTATTGCCCAGTGCGGTGAGGTGACAGCGTCTGTTTACCCTTCTCTGTAATCCAGGTCCATCATGTTCATAGGCGTCCCTGCCCTGGCCTTGGCCCCAGCCTCCCTCTTCCACTCCCCACCCCATCAACCCTTTCGGGGTCCACTTCCGATCCCACTCTGCTTCACTCTGATGCTTTCTGCTCATCCACCCAGTTAAGTCTAAATACTTTCACTTGGCATTTAAGCCCATTCCTCTGGCCCCAGCCCCTCTTTGCAGCCTAATCTGCTATTTTTCCAGGCCCTGCAACCCAGCCAAATTGGACGATCGACTATTCCCTCAACACACTCTTGGCTTGCCGGCCCCTGAGCACTTGCCCATGCTGTCCCCTCTGCTCAGCATGCCTTTCCTCCTAGTCTCCAGCTGCTCATTTTTCAAGATCCAGCTCAAATGCCACCTCTTCCAGGAAGTTTTTCCTGGCCTGCCACAACCAGATACCATTTCTCTGACCCTGCAGCTCTTCTTCATCTCTGCCAGTGTCTTGTGGGTTCCCCATATCACAGTCATCTTTGCCTTTTCCTACCTGTGACTCTCTAAGGACAGTTACCATGACTAGAATGCATGGCTTGTAAACATCTGGAATGGTTCTTCCCAGCCCCCACCAGCCGGCCTGGCGCCGGCTCAGGGCCATCCTGGGCCTCAGTAGAGAATGGCATGTACCAGGCATCGTTTCCTTCCTGCTCTTGGGAGGGTGGAGCGCCCATGTCCCAGGGTTGAGTGCTGAGCTCCAAGGGTCTCTAACCTGCCCCTGCCCCTACTCTCTCCTCCCAGCCCCGTATAACCATCTCTTCTCTTATTTCCATCAGCAGCCAAACTACTGGAGTTTCAAGGTCAGTGCGTGGTGCTTCTGCTTCCGTGACAGCTGCATGTGCTCTCCCATCCCTGCCCCTACCCCTCCCTGCACATGCTTTGCACAGGGTGTGCGTCTGCACGGGACCTTCTGGTGCGGGCGGTGGGCCTGGGGCTGCAGGCTGTGGCTGCTGCTTTGAGAGAGTCTGGGTGGGCCTGCCAGGGGCTTGTGGATCCAGTGCAGGAGCTGGGGCTGCCTCTGCTGGGAATCTGGGCTGGGAATGCTCAGGCTTCCTCAGGCCGTGAGGGGCATTTGGGAATGAGAGGCTGCCTGACATTTCCGCCAGCCTGGAGAGACTGCTGGCTCTGAGGCAGGGACCTAGACCCCATGATCTTGTTGAGGGCCCTGTTCTCTGAACTCAGATGTCATCTTCCAGGGAGGCCCTGTGACTATGATGGGTCCCTCATCCCTTCCTTACTTTCCACTATGGGGAGCTGGTGAGTGCCAGGCAAGACTCATAGCCCTGCACCCCCAAACCTGTTGCCCAAGTGGAGGGCTAAGCTGAGGGAGGGGTGCCTTCATGCCTCCTGGGAGAGTCTGGACTTTCCACAGCTGGAGAGCTGTCTAGGGCATCCTGCTGACCCTTGGGGGAGCACCCTCGGGTGCCTCCTCCATCTTCTCTGGCACCCGGGCCTAGAACTGAACCAAGTCAGACTACTGCTTGTGTCCTGGAGTCTTCGGTCTCTCAAGTCCCAGGCACGATGACAGGGTGGGAGGCATTCATCCCAGACAACCTGGGCGTCAGCTCACCCCAAGCATCTCCTTTGCATGCATTCTTCCACAGAGAAGTCCCTGAATCAGGGACTTGGGGAATCACAGAATCATGGCGTCAGGCAGATGGCCTTTGCGGAGGAAGCAGTTCAATGCACAGCCGGCCAAGGGCCAGGCTGCCCGTGGTGAATTCCAGCCTGCTATTAACTAACTAGCTCGGTGACCTGGGGCAAGTTACATAATCCCCGGGGCCTCAGTTTCTCCTCTGTAAAATGGAACGACGATATCTGTATCATAGAGTTGTTGTAAAGAATGGAATGAGATACTGCGTGTCCTGAGCACAGTGCCTGGCTCCTAGCAAACCCTCCGTGGTAGCTTACCTCGTTAGCTTTTAGAATTACAGGCTCTGACTTGATTCCCAAATCAGAATCACCTTGCGAAGCTGGCAAAAGTTTCAAGCCTCAGGCCCCAGACCCCAGAGATTCAGATTCAGTGAATGTGGGGTCCTGGAAAGAATGTTTCTAAAAGCTCCCACGTGATTCGGCCCCAGTCTGTGGACAGCCACGGGGAACCTCAGCAACTAGCCTGACGCCCCCGCTCAAGGTTCCCTCTGCCTGATCTCTGACCAGGAGTCATCAGCTCCTCTGTGGAACATCTCCAAGGAGAGGGGCTCACTGCCTCGCCCGGGAGCCCCTTTCCTGTCTTTGGCGAGCTCCGCTTGAATTACTGTTTTGTTCTCTTGCCATCTCCCTCGTAGTCAGGAAGTCCTTCTGGATGTCGCACTTTTCTCTGCCCTGTTGTCTCAGCCCAGGGCTGGAGAGAACACTAAGGTGCTTTCTCTCTTCTCAAGAGGGTTTTCCACAAAGGTTGTGAGGAGGGGAAGGTGCCCACAGGACCAGGATGGAGACAGGAACTGGCGGAGCAGGGAGTGTGGGCAGCTCTTCTCCCAGGGTTCCCTGGGCAGGTTCCTGCCTTCTCTGCCGTCAGCAGCCCCTGGCATCCCCGTCCCCCATCATTCTGGCCCCTGTTCCATCTTCTTACTGGCATCTCCCTTGTGCCCCCCAGCACTGTGGCCACTCTTACTCATCCCTGCTGGCTGGCTCATTCTGCCTGAATTCTGTAGCCCCTCATCCACACCAGCCTGGCAACCACTGACCTTCCAGTTGCCTTGCACCCCCATGACCACCAGCTCCTGACACTGCCACGGGGCTGAGGTGAGAGAGAGGGGCACAGGTTGGTACTGGTGATCAGCCTAGATCTGAGCCAAAGGGTCCAAAGTCTGGGCACAGGTGTCCCCAGGTGCACCCAGTCCGACACTGCCTCCCTCCTCACTCACCCATGCCCACCCACTGCTCAAGGCACTGTGCTTGAGGCTGGATGCCCTCTGAGGTCCCCAAATATGACCTTCTACATCCCCAAGCCCTCGAGGCCGCTTTGGGGACAGCTGGGCACATCGCCCGATAGAGGAAGATGCTGTCTCTTTTCAAGAGTACTAATCCGATTGGAACAGTAAATTGAGTTAATACAGAAGATAGAGATTAATTTGGGGTTAACCAGGATTTTGGGAAGGAGGGAGCTGAGGAGGAGAATAAATGATTCCTTTTCAGAGATATTTTTACTGTTTTTAAAAAAATTATGACAATGATATATTCTAATTGTGCAAAATTTACCCAGCAGAGAAATGTATAAAGCAAAGAGAGAAAGCTCACTCCTAGCCCCTAGATAACCCATGTTAATGGTTTTGAGTGATTTGTTGTCAAAAACAGGCAACTTACTTTATAGAAAAATACAATTGGGAAATGTGATTTTTTTCCTGATAATATATCTATATATAATACATGTATGTATATAGTGTACATAACATGGAATGATGTAAATCTGATTCATTATCTTACTCCCTTAAAAAAATGAGTTTCTGACAGCAACCAGGCGTGAGGGGCGGGGCTGGGGCAGAATGGCAGGAACTGTAGCCCTGAGTGACAGTCCCAGCCTTCAGCCAAAAGTAGGCTCTTAAAGTGCAATTGAAATCATGGTGAGCCCTCCCCCACGGAGGGTAATCAAGCTGTTCCTGGGGCAGGGACTGTCCCTGGGTGACACCCTCCCCTAGCCCCAGCAGCTACCACCCTCAGCTGTAGCTCTCGGCGAGGGGCTGCCCCGCTGGGTCCCTGGGGAGGCCTTCCGGGAGGCTAGCCAGGCCCGATGGCTGTGTGGCAGCATGTGTCTTGCAGGGTGGGGTAGGCCTGGCACTTAGCACCATGTGCGCGTGTGGATCACACCGGGCTTAGCGTGGGCACTGCCTGTACTAGGCAGGCAGTCTCTTTCAAACTGGGGTCCAGCTGGCTTTGGGGGCTTAGGGATGGTTCTCCCAGTCACTCTAAGTCAAGGACATTGTGCCCAGCCCTGCGAGGGATCCTGGGGTCCCTAGCTCTCTCTGCTTTCTCCCTGGGCCCTGCTTCCCGCCCCCACCCCAACTCTCTGAACTCCACGAAGGATAAATTCGCTGCTCACAAACCCGCCGCTTAATTAATGTCTGGAACTAATGCCCCAATTTGCTCAACGATTCTGCTGCTCACCTCGGTGACAAATTTGTGTTGTTGTTGTTCTTTGGAAGCTTAAAATAGCAGGCGTGCCCATGGCTCCTGCTCAGATGGTTTCTTGTCTGGCTTCCCAGGGTGCCTGAGTCCTCTGACCACTCCTTACCTGCTGGGTGTCCCAGCCAGGCCAAGGCCCCAAGAGGTTGGGGAACGCTCCTGCAGCCTCACAGCGAGTCTGGAACCCAGGAGACCCTCCTGTGTGTGTGTGTCACTGGCTGGCAGAGGCTCCCCGGGCCTGGATGGGGGCAGTGGGCAGAGCCAAGGGGCTCATGCTTGGTTCCTCTTGGCCCGCCCTGCCCCTGCAGACCCGCAGCTCGCGCCACACTCAGGGAGCCCAGCCCGGGCTGGCAGACCAGGCTGCCAAGCTGTCATACGCCTCTGCGGAATCGCTGGAGACCATGTCGGAGGCCGAGCTGCCCCTGGGCTTCAGTAGGATGAACCGCTTCCGACAAAGCCTGCCCCTCTCCCGCTCCGCCAGCCAGACCAAGCTGCGCTCGCCAGGTACTGCTCACCCGATCCATCCTCCTCCTGGCCCCTGGCTCCTCCCTTTGCTCTGCTCCCCTGGAACCCTCTTCATCCCCTTCACCATTCTATCTCTCCTCCACCGTCTTTTTGAAGCCTCTGGCTCTCTTCCCCATCTCCCCATCTCCCCACCCCCAGCAATCTCCTCTCCCTCCTTAGCTTCTCTCTTCCCAGCCCTCCTCCATCTCTCTCTCCCCTCACCTCTCTCCATCATCTCTCCCACCCCTCTCTCTCCCTCAGCATCCCCTTTCTTTCCAAGCCTCCTCTCTCCCTTAGGCCTCTCTCACCCCCTTCCTCAGCCCCTTTTCCTTCATCCCCTCCTCTCACCTCTCTCCCCTCGGCAACGACTCCCTCTGAGTTTCTGCCCCACCTGCTCCTGCCCCCAATTCCATTTCCTCATCCAGGCTCCAACCTGTCTGGGGTCAAAGAGGTACCTTGAGAGGCCGGCAGCATGAGGAGTGCCTGGGTGCACCTGCACTCCGGGACAGCATCCGGCCTCAGACCCTGCCTCTGCGGGGCCAGCGCGGCTCCTGAAAGCCCCCCTTGCTCCCCCGGCTGGCGACGTGGTGGTGGCACTGGCAGCGAGGGCGGCATCTCCTTCGCAGGGGTGCTGTTCCTGCAGTTCGGGGAGGAGACTCGGCGCGTGCACATCACGCACGAGGTCAGCAGCCTGGACACGCTGCACGCACTCATCGCGCACATGTTCCCGCAGAAGCTCACCATGGGCATGCTTAAGTCGCCCAACACCGCCATCCTCATCAAAGACGAGGCTCGCAACGTCTTCTACGAGTTGGAGGACGTCCGGTGGGCGTGACCCCGGGGGCTTGGGGCGGGCTTCCCATACTACTACTCTGAACCGGCTGGAGTCCGCGGGGCCCGTTCCCCAGCCCTGTACTGACCCCCTCACCCTCTCCTCCCAGAGCCCCACCGCCCCGCCCTCTTCCCCGATCGTCCCAGCCCCACCTCGTCCCCTCCAGAGCATCCACCTCTATTGGTTCACGTTGGCTTGAGCTAACCTGAGAATGGTGCGTGAGGGGGAGATGGACAGGGTGGAGGTTGCTAGGTGTGTGTGTGTTGGTGACAGGCAGCCTGAGCCACGAGATCCACCGAGCAAGTAGTTAGGAAGGGGTTGAGGCTCCTGGCCCCTTACCACCCCTCCTCCCCTCTGCCTGTTTTAGCTGCCCCTCCTCATCGCAGGGCTGGGGGATGGTGACCCTCTGTACCTCCCCCCTCCCCCCAGGGACATCCAGGACCGCAGTATTATCAAGATCTATAGGAAGGAGCCGCTCTACGCCGCTTTCCCTGGCTCACACCTCACCAACGGGGACCTCCGGGTATGGCTGGGCATGCCCAGGGCACTGGGGAGGCTGGGCAGATGGGGTCCAGGAGCAGTCTAGTCACTTGTCACCAGGGACCAGGGCCAGCTCTGGAGAAGGGAACATAGAGGCTGAAGCAGAGGGGGCCCTCCATTAATTGTGGGGTCATGGAGTCCCTCCCCTCACCTGCCACTTTCCCCTCTTGTTCGCCCAGAATTTCTCTAACAGCCTCTAGATACTCTAGACAGCCTGGCTCAGGAACCACCCCTTTCCCCTTTTGCTTCCCACTCCTCACCATAAGATGGGCTGCGGTTTGCCGCTCTGCTGCGTCTCCATCTGCCACTTCTTCCTCCTGCTGGGAACTCTGATGAGAAAGGGGCCCGAGATGCAGCAGGAGCGAGGGAAGGCAGAAAACAGAAGGGACTTCCTAAGCGTCAGGGGGGAGATGATGCTGGCTCCTCAAGCAAGGAGCAAGGGATCCCTTTGTGACCAGCCCTATGGGGTTCTGGGGCTGTCTTCTGCAGAGAGAGATGGTGTATGCGTCGCGGGAGTCGTCGCCTACGCGGCGCCTCAACAACCTGTCGCCAGCGCCGCACCTGGCCTCCGGCTCGCCGCCGCCGGGGCTACCGTCCGGGCTACCGTCCGGGCTGCCGTCGGGGCTGCCATCGGGCTCGCCGTCGCGCTCGCGCCTCTCGTACGCCGGGGGGCGCCCGCCGTCCTACGCCGGCAGCCCGGTGCACCACGCGGCCGAGCGGCTGGGGGGCGCCCCCGCCGCCCCGGGCGTCAGCCCCAGCCCCAGCGCCATCCTGGAGCGGCGCGACGTGAAGCCGGACGAGGACCTGGCGGGCAAGGCGGGCGGCATGGTGCTGGTGAAGGGCGAGGGCCTCTACGCCGACCCCTACGGGCTGCTCCACGAGGGCCGCCTGAGCCTGGCCGCGGCCGCCGGCGACCCGTTCGCCTACCCGGGCGCCGGCGGCCTCTACAAGCGCGGCTCGGTGCGCTCGCTCAGCACCTATTCGGCCGCCGCGCTGCAGTCCGACCTGGAGGACTCGCTGTACAAGGCGGCGGGCGGTGGCCCGCTCTACGGCGACGGCTACGGCTTCCGCCTGCCGCCCTCGTCGCCGCAGAAGCTGGCCGACGTGGCGGCACCCCCCGGGGGCCCCCAGCCGCCGCACAGCCCCTACTCGGGGCCGCCCAGCCGCGGCTCGCCGGTGCGCCAGTCCTTCCGCAAAGATTCGGGCTCCTCGTCGGTCTTCGCCGAGAGCCCCGGAGGCAAGAGCCGCAGCGCTGGGGGTTCCTCGACGGCCGGAGCCCCGCCCTCCGAGCTCTTCCCCGGACCTGGGGAGCGCCCGCTCGTCGGGTTCGGGCCGCCTGTGCCAGCCAAGGACACGGAGACCAGGTGAGGGACGCTCGCGATGGGGGAGGCAAAGGGGGCTCTGGAGTCTGTGGCAGGATTGTGTCCCGGACTCTGAGACTCCGGAGTCCTTTGTAGACCCGGAGTAGTCTTGAGGGGTCGCCAGAGTACTGTATCTTGGATGTGGCGGGGAAGGCACTGGAGAGACGAATATGCCATTTTCCCTCCGTCTACAAGTCCTGAAGGGTGGACAAGAGGGCCCCAGTCAAGGACTCTGGGCACCTGGGTTTGCATCCGTTCCCTGACCCTCAGTTTCCCCAACTAAAGTTGAGGCCGAACTAGCATTCTTTAGTGCCGTTCTGCTCAGTTTGCAGCCATGAGAGCTGTCCAGCACAGGGCCGGCTGAAGTTGATGGGTGGGGGTGGGGGGTGGGGGGCGGTACTGGTAAGAAACAGGGATGGGCAGAGAAATACATTCCATTAGGTAGCCTCCCAGCTGGGGGACTCCTGCCCATCATTCAGCTCTCTCCTAAGGGTCAGGGCCAGAGGAAGTAACCAGGGCACTGACTTGTCCTCCTCTGCCCTCAGGCAGCGCTGCTGAGGAGAAGCCATTTGCATTCACACAGCTGTCTTGTGGCCTGTGTGCCAGGCCCTGCACTGGGCACTGTCGATGCCAAGTTGGGCAGACCCTGTTCCTGCCCTGTGTAGTGGGAGAGACACATTAAGAAATACTTGCACTTCCCTTGAGAGGGTGTACAAGTGCTGTGGGAGGAGGGACTCCTCAAGGCTGTTGGGACTCTGGGATGGCCTCAAAGAGAAGGTAGGGAGGAGGGCATGTCAGGCAAGGGGAAAACATGTGCAGAGGTACAGAGAGGCTTGAGTGGGGCCCATTGGGGAGCCACTGGTGAGAGATGAGACTGGAGAGGGAGAGGGTGACTGTCAGGTGGAGAAGGGCCTTACCAATGTTGGGTCGGGGGCTGTGAGCTTGACCTTTAGGCATTGGGATCCTTTGAACTGTCTGTGTGCTGGCGCTGGGGAGGGAATGGTATCTCATCTAATTGCCAATCTTAGGAATGGTGGGGGCTGGGCAGGAGGGACCCCATGCCCAGAGCAGGAGTTGCTCAAAGCCCCCATCCTCCCCAGGGAACGCATGGAGGCCATGGAGAAGCAGATTGCCAGCCTCACAGGCCTGGTGCAGAGTGCCCTACTGCGAGGCTCAGAGCCTGAGACCCCCAGGTGAGGCTGTTCTCCCAACACCACTGCCAGGGCTTGTGGTTGGGGCAAGAGGAAGGGGAAGTGGGCAGCAGGAGCCCCGGGCTCAGCTCTGACAATATCTTGCCCTGTGACCCTGGGTGAGCCCTTTCCCTTCTCTGGGACTCCATCCTGAGAACAGAGGACTGGGAGATTATGTTAGGTCTCACCCAGCTTTGAGGGTCTGGGGCTAGCCTGGCCCCCTGATGGCCATCTTTTACAGTGAGAAGATTGAAGGCTCCAATGGAGCAGCCACCCCCTCAGCACGTGAGTGACCCTTTCCCCCACCCCCCACAGGTCCTTCCTTCTCCAAGCCTCAGTTTCCTAATCTGTAAAATGGGGACTGAACAATAGCTACGTGACTGGGCTTCAGTGGATAAGAGTGATCACCTTAGCCCTGGTGCTTTGCTCCCACAGAAGGGCTGACCACCAGTTGGGGAGGGGAGCAGAGCCACATGCCTCTCTGGCTACTGTATGGGGTCAGGAGTGGGGAGGGTCTTGCCGCGGCCCTTCAGGATTTGTTCCCTTTCTTCCATCCCTGTGGCCCCTCTCTGCAGCCTGCGGGTCGGGCGGCAGGAGCAGCGGGGCCACCCCAGTGTCCGGCCCTCCCCCACCTTCGGCTAGCAGCACCCCTGCGGGGCAGCCCACTGCCATCAGCCGTTTGCAGATGCAACTACACCTGCGTGGCCTGCAAAACAGCACCAGTGACCTGCGCAGCCAGCTGCAGCAATTGCGGAAGCTCCAGGTACTGCCCGCTCTGGGCCCTCTCCCCATGCCCAGCCCCTCCGCAAATCTGGCCCCGCCAGAACCCACCCACTCGGGCCAACACCCCTTCCCACAAGTCCCGCCCCATCCCTTGCTCCCTCTTACCTCTCTCCGAACCCTTTCTCTCCCTCCTCTTTCCCTTCCTTGAGTTCCTGCCCCCTCGCTGAATCTTTGCTCCCTAACCAAGCCCCCATCCCTCGCTCATATCCCCCTCACTGAGCCCTCCTTCCCCTTCCCTGAATCCTCCTCTCCTGGAGCCCCAGTCCATCCCTCTGAGCGCCGCCCCCCCCCCCCCCCCCCCCCCCCCCCCCCGCGCGCGTCAGTATCCCTCAGGGCAGTCCCAGTTCCCTCCTGCCCCGCCTTGCTCTCCCCTTCCCCGTCCCTTGGGCGGAAGCCCTTCCCAGATCCCCTCGGCTCCCCCTTCCTGAGCCCGCACAGTCTTCCCCGCCCTGCCCCTCCTGGCAGATGGTCCCACCAGTCAGGAGCCTGGCATCGCTATGCCCGCTCCTCAAGAGGGCCCCAAGGTCCGTCAGGTGAGAATAATGAGCAGAGACAGGTTGGAGAGGAGGCAGAGAGTTGCCATCTGGGCAACGGGTAAGATCTCGCTCCCCCCACCCCACCCATTGCCCCAACTCGGCCTTAGAACTGAGTTCAAGCATTGTTAGTCTTCCCGTCCCAGCCACGGAAACCCTATCAAACCCCAGTGCTTGAGTCCATCATCGAAGCCACAGCCATGCAACCGCATGATCGGCAGAGCCCTACATAGGGCGACGCTTTGCCCCCCAAATATTCCCATCCCCTTCTCCGGCCTCTATATTTTCCCAGAACGTAACTTTGTCCTCCGCCCCCCACCATCCCAGCCCTGCGCTGCTGCTCACGGCCACAGCCGAGCAGCTGCATCTTCTGTGGAGCCCGCCCGGCACCGGGCTGTCCTCTGCGCTCCTCCTCCCTTCCCGGCCCTGTCCCTGCTGCGCGCCCCCATTCCCTGCCACCCCAGTCCATCCGTCCATCTGCGTCCCGCAGCTCCAGAACCTGGAGTCGCTGCGCGCGCTGCTGAAGGGCACGGAGGCGGAGCTGAGCATGCGCGTGTCGGAGGCGGCGCGGCGGCAGGAGGACCCGCTGCAGCGGCAGCGCACCCTGGTGGAGGAGGAGCGGCTGCGCTACCTCAACGACGAGGAGCTCATTACCCAGCAGCTCAAGTGAGGCTGGGCTCGGCTGCGGAGGGAGGGCTAGGGGTGCGGCCCGGGGGGCCTGCAGCCTGGTTTCACTGGAAGGCGAAGCTCCCTTCCTTCTGAATCACAGCTGACCAAAGGGTCTGTTCTGAAGCCTGATTTCTCTCTCTGTGGCCTGATTTCTCTGTGACCCACAAACCTTTGACCATCTGGCACAATTCCTGAGTTCTTTTTTCTGGCTTGATGCCTGCTTGTGCTATGATCTTGCTTTCTAGTGGTCCACAGTCTGGCTTCCTCGTGGCTTGCAGCCTTACTCTCAGGTGGCCAGCTGCCGGATTTCACTCTGCCCTCTGCCTGCTTTCATTGTGGCCTGTGATCTGTGCAAACTGACCCTTGGGTGGAGCATTTAGGTGTTGCCAGCTTGGTCAGCTTGGTGCTGACCAGCCACAGTTACCACGCTCCAATTCCCTGAGCTCTGAGACCAGGTATAACCAAGGAAAATCCTCCTCCCATCCTGGTGCAGCTCAAACAGGGCTCTAGCTTTTTCAGAGAACAGCCAGCCCCCAAATGATTAGACACGGAAGGGTTAACAGAAGACAGTCTTCTGATCCAAATTTAGCAAGCGGCAGTCTGGCCAAGATTCGATTGTCTGGCACCATTGAAGGGAGAAGCTGCCTTTCACTGTCCTTCCTCGGAGTGAGTGCCCCCACCCTGCTGCAGCCTTGCCTTGTCAGTCATTGGGGTCTGAGACAGAGGTCTGCTCCTTCCTCTGGCTTCTCTCTTGGTGGCACAGGGCACAAGGGGACCCGAGGTCCATCTCCAGCACTGAGAGGCTGTACGATCAGGGCAGTTTCTGCCCTTCCCTGCTCGTTGGCTTTATCATTTGTGCCCAGTATTAGGATTTTTGCAGTTCCTTCCAGAGAGAGCTGGGGTTCTACTGGCCAGAGACTAGGGGAGCCAGGAGAGGCTGCTCAGAGGAGCCCACCTTCCTCACCAAGTCATATTGGGTTGTACCTCTTGAAAGAGGCTTCTTGAGAAAGGTCCCTGTTCCTCAGCCTGGGGCCCACACAGCCTGGTGGTACATGTGCATTTCAGGGAGGCACAAGGCAAGGATTCACATGACCCCTTGTGGCTGAGATAAAATAAGGGCCCATCCTACTTGGAAATAAGCCAGCAGCAGCCACCCTATCACTCCAGGTGTGAAAGCTTGGTGACAACTCCAGTCACATCTCCAAGTAGACTGGCAGCTGCCATCCTCCTCCCCCAGGGAATTCCATTTACCCAACTTTCCTGTCCTTTCCTTGCCCCTTTTCACTCAGTGCAGAAGAGCTGGGTTGGAATTTTCAAAAGGAACTTTCCTGAGACATTAAAGGAAAATAAAAGGAAATATAAAAGCACAGAGGCAGAAGAGATGAAAGGACGGATTTGTGCTCTGTCATATGAGTGTCTGGTCCTCAGCTTCCTGGGGACCTCAGTTCTTCAGGAACGCGTAGTCGTCACCCCTGCCCTGTTATCAAACCTGTTACTCAGAATGCTCACTTGAGAGAGCTTGGTGCTGATATGCTGCTTCTGGCAGGATTCTGCATCCACTTTGAAGGGGGCTCCTGCCTTTTTGGGGTGGGGTCTGCGCTTGGCTGCACACCAGCCCTGCAGTGGCGCCGGCTTGGCCATGAGGGCCCTCCCTGCCCAGCCCTCATAGCCTCCCCAGGAGTTAGGTCGACCAGCAGGCCTATCTTTACCCCTGCTCTGTGTGCTTGCTCTTGCTCGCTACAGTCTGCCCCTTCCTCCTGCCCTGGCATCCTGCTGTAAGTTAAGGCTGATTCTGTGCTTTATTCAGCTTAGCTCACTCACCTGTCCTTTTAGCCAAGCGCTTGAGCTCTGTCTAGACATTGCCCCTAGAGGCAGCCTCTGCTGATTGAGACCTTTTGGCCTCTGGAGCCTAACTTGGCCTAAGCCACGGCCAGCTTTGTAGGCATGCGACCTGCACAGTCACGCAGGGCCCCACACAGTCCGTAAGTTCGTAAGGGCCCCATGGCTTGGTTTAATGCTCTGCTATTGCAGTCTTGAAATTCTTAATAATTTAATAATTTTTCAATTAGGGGCAAAATCTTCATTTGAATCTTCTTCGAATTATATAGCTGGTTCTGTCCTGACCCTCCCATTTCGGCCCTTCCAGGACACTTTCTGATCCCAGTGTCTAGATTTGGGCTGGTCTGGGACTCATTTGCAGAGCCTGCCCGAGTTAGGGGCTCTAAAACTTTAGCAGATTGCACGGTCAGAAAATCCAGGTGCTGACTGAACTTAAGGGAGGCCTCGTCCCTTTGGCCTGAGAATTGCAGTGTTGTCTCCTCCTGAAGGCCTACCTGAGTCCTCCTTCAAATGAGGGTCCTTTCTCCCTCAAAGTGACGTTTGGGAGTGACCTTTTTACACACAGGCACGCTTTGAGCCAGTCAGGTGTCACACACAGCAGAGGAGAGTTCTTTCCCATGTGGCGGAGTGAGGGCTGGGTGGGACCGTGGGTGGGTGTGGGGTGATGTTAGTCCAGTGTGGAAGGAGATGCAGCTGAACCCAATGGCTGAAGTCAGACGTGAGTAGATACTGCTTTGCCACAAAATAGGTATATGACCTTGGACAAGTTACTTAATCTCCCTGAGCCTCTTTTTTTTTCCTTAATGCCAAAGCCTGTTGTATTAGTTCGGGTAGCTAATTAATTAGTTGGGGTAGCTGCTATAACAAATTGTGTAATAGTTCAAAAGTAATAGACAGATCTTTTTTTCTCGTGGCACAGTATTGGGTGGGTTAGTGGAGTGGCCCTCCTCCATGCAGTCATTCTGGGACCCAGGCTAATGGCGGCTTTGCCATCTTCAATATGTGCCTTCCAAGATCACCCACGAGATCATTGCCTTTCAATCAACAAGAAGGGGAAAAGAGCATGGAGGGGCTTCCAGGGAGGTTTTTATGGGCCAGGCCTGGAAGCAGCAGGTCCTCCTTCTACTCATATTCCGTTGGCTAGACCTGATTCGAATGGCCACTTCTAACTTCAAGGGAGGCTGGGAAATGTAGTTTAGTGTCTGAGCTACTGTTTGTCAATGTGTAAACTGGAAGTAAAAATGGTTCCCACTCACAGGATTTGTTGTGAGGATTAACTAAGGTAATAGCAATGAAGGGCTGGATGTGGCGCCTGGGAGGCAGCAAGTGCTCGGTAAAAGATCGCTCTTGAACTGGTGGTGTTGAGTCATAGGAGTTTGTCTTTGGCTCCAACATCGTCTGTCTTCCCCTGCCAGTTGGATGAAGATGTGTAAGGCATGCTGATAAGATTTGCTGATGACACAGAGCTTTGATGGGGAACAAATCTGTTGGATAGTAGGACTGAGATTTGGAAGTCGTTCCCACCTGGATTGTTGAACTGAAATCCCACAGATGAGATTTGACAGGAACGGATGTAAAGTCCGGCATGTGGGTCAGGGATGTCGGTGACTCCGGCACAGAACTGAGATGACCTACCTGGGCAGCGGTTCATTTCTTTCGCTTATTCACTCATTCCACAATTATTTACCAGACATCTCTTCTGCTCCAGGCACCAGGCCAGGTGCTGAGAATCGGAGATGAATCCGGAGGATGTGGTCCCTGCCTGCCTGGAGCTGCACAGCCCAGCAAACAGGGGTTTGGGGAGCTGGAAGCAGACCCCCGACCCCAGTGTAGGGAGTTGGGGAGAGGTTCCCATTGAGACCTGAGCATGAGTGGGAATTAGTCACACGTGTGCATGTGTGCATGCATACGTGTGTTCATGTGTATGGGTGAATGGAGTGTTCTAGGCAGAGGAAATGGTATTATAAAGGCCTAGAGAGGGCAGCACATGCAAGGACCTCAGAGAAGTTCTGGATGGTTCTAAACAAGCAAGCCAGATGAGAACAGGGGATGTGGCTGGAGGGAAAATCCAAGCAGCCCACAGG
Organism: Equus asinus; assembly: GCF_041296235.1. NCBI lineage: Eukaryota > Metazoa > Chordata > Mammalia > Perissodactyla > Equidae > Equus > Equus asinus. The sequence continues at coordinate 38,708,258 of NC_091802.1, read as the reverse complement.
GCCTGACCCCTTCCTCATCTGCATAGCCTCATTTAATCCTCACTGTGGCCCCAGGAGGGAAGAACTCTTACCACCCCCATTTTCTAGATGAGTAAATTGAGGCCTGGAGATAGTAGTAATTTGTCCAAGATCTCTCCACCGGAACAGGCAGAGCTGGGATTGGAATTGGGCTCTGTCTGACTCTAGAGCCAAATTTTCAACTCCTACCCTCCTGCCCTTCTTGGCTGCATTGAAGAGTTTGGATTTTAGCCTCCAAATGATGGGATCCATTTAGGGTTCAACACAGAGGGTGGTGACTTGTTCCGATTTACATTTTAGAAAGATGTGGGATTTTAAACAAGCTCATCGTAAACCAGCTGAAAATTGAAAGCAGTTTTGTCCTCAAGGAAAGAGGCTGAGTGTCTGGAGCGTTTGAGAAAAGGTAGATGGACATGGCAGTGCCACCGCACAAGAGAAGAGACCTCTTAGGGGCACGCGCAGCTGCCTTCTGTTCTCTGAAAGGCTGCCAAGTTCTCTGCTGCTTCCTTGGCAGAATGAGAATCAGAGGATGCAAGTTATAGGGAGAGAAATTTGCACTGATGTTGCTAAGATCAGAACTTCAAAGGGGGGACCCAGGGCCCTGTTAGGCTGCTCTTCTGAGGTCTCATCTCAGAGGTTTGGCATTTCTGATTTCACTTGGCCATTGGCCTGGTGGATAACTTCTAACATTGATCTGACTGGTGGCCTGATTTCTTTCTAGCTGCCCAATTTCAGGGGGCTGGGCTGGGGCCAGAGGGGCTGAGAGGGTCTCTCTGTGGCTGCAGTGACCTGGAGAAGTCGGTAGAGAAGATCCAGAGGGACATGTCCCACAACCACCGGCTGGTGCCTGGGCCGGAGCTGGAGGAGAAGGCGCTGGTGCTGAAGCAGCTTGGGGAGACGCTGACTGAGCTCAAGGGTGAGCCGAGGGACCAGCGAGTGTGGCACGTGGTCCAGGGCAGGAGTCCCTGCTGCACCCCAACCCCCAGCCCCAGGCACTACCCTCCCTGCTGCCCAGCCTCCCAGTCCTCGGAGCTGCCCCCTCCCCAGCTCACTCCTTCTGTCCCCTCAGCTCACTTCCCAGGTCTGCAGAGCAAGATGAGGGTGGTGCTGCGCGTGGAGGTGGAGGCCGTGAAGTTCCTGAAGGAGGAGCCACAGCGCCTGGACGGGCTGCTCAAGCGCTGCCGTGGGGTCACAGACACGCTGGCCCAGATCCGAAGGTCATTCTATCCCTGACCTCTTATCTCTGACCTCCGATTTCCCATGGGGTCACACACCGGGCCCAGATCCATAGATGGGCCTGACTCCTTAGCCTGACTCCCCAAAGGTCACTGATGTGCCAACTGGATCTGCACCTCAACTCTGACCTGTGACCCCTCGCGTGTTGTACTCTTGGCTGTCTCTTATGCTGGATGCAGTCACTGCTCCCGGGCCCTTCCACCTGTCCTGCCACATCCCAGAGCCCTCCTCACACCCTGCCTCCCTCAGGCCAGGTTTCCTCCCATGGGGCCACCACCTTACTGGCCTCACAGCTCCTCCTAACTCTCCCAACCCCAGGCAAGTGGACGAGGGTGTGTGGCCACCCCCAAACAACCTCCTGAGTCAGTCCCCCAAGAAGGTGACGGCCGAAACTGACTTCAACAAGAGCTTGGACTTCGAAATGCCGCCGCCCAGCCCGCCGCTGAACATCCATGAGCTGAGTGGGCCGACCGAGGGAGCCGCTCCCACCCCCAAGGGGGGCAACCCCACCAAAGGCCTGGACACTCCTGGCAAGAGAAGCGTGGACAAGGCTGTGTCTGTTGAGGTGCTGGGCCTGGGACGGGGGGCATGAGCTAGGCCCATGCTTTCTTAGACCATCCTAAGTTGAGAAGTGCCAACGCATGGGTGCTTTTTCTGGGGGAGAAGGAAGTCTGAGAAGCATATTGAGGGCAGCATTAGTCCTGCTAGACAGAAAAGCATATCATAAAGCTATAATAATTAAGGCAGTGTGGTGTTTGCATAAGAATAGACTCTGTAGTCAATGAAACAGAATACAATGTCCCCAAACAGGTCCAAGTATATCAAGAGAGTGGTATATAATGAAGGTGACATTCTATACTCCTGGGGAAAGCATGTAATACCCAAGGAGAAGTTTGAGGGTCCTCCAGGGGCCAGACCAGATGTGAGGCTTCCTTTTCCCTTCCTTGCATGTGTGGCTGGTGGGGGACTGGGGCCGCAGAGGCCCAGCAGCAGGCACCTGCTCTGGTCCTGACTCTTGCCCCCTCCTCTCAAGGCTGCCGAGCGGGACTGGGAGGAGAAGCGGGCAGCCCTGACTCAGTACAGCGCCAAGGACATCAACCGGCTGCTGGAAGAGACACAGGCAGAGCTGCTGAAGGCCATCCCTGACCTGGACTGTGCGAGCAAGGCCCACCCAGGCCCGGCCCCCACCCCTGACCACAAGCCCCCCAAGGTCCCCCATGGCCAGAAGGCAGCCCCCCGAACGGAACCCAGTGGGAGGAGGGGCTCAGGTATGGGGGCTGGGAGGGGGCTGGTGAAGAGCCCAGAGGAGGGGAGCCCCATCCCCAGGAGCTGTCAGGTTGATGGGGGAGGCACAGGGGGTAAGAATCTTTGTGATCAGGCTGCCAGAGCAGGGAGGTGCCGGGCCGTCAGCAGCCCAACCCTCAGCCACTAAAGGTAGACCCAGAAGGATAAGGTAGAACTGGATTCTATCCAGGGTCTTTCCGCTGCCCTGACTGCTACTGAGAGGACCACATAGGGAGGATGAGTGAGTCCAGACAGGGTCTGCATTCATACAGACAGGCAGTGCTGATCCATACGCATGTGGCTCCTGTGCTCTTGGAGCCTGTGAGCTCACAGGGAGGGCAGAAATCCAGACCAGAAATGGCAGTCATCATTCATTTATTAATTCCTACCACACATATTTGCTAAGCACCTACTGCGTTCTCGGTGCTGGGGATAAGGAGAGAAGACGCTGCTCACTTTCCGGAAGCTTAAAATCTAGTGGGGGAATAATACCACCATTTATGCTTATCAAGCGCTTACTGTGTGACAAGAACTGCTCCAAACACTTTCTATATGTTAATCCTTATAATTTCACAACAACCCCAGGAGGCAGATACAGGAATCATTCCCATTTTACAAATGAGGACACTAAGGCTCAATGTGGCTAAGTCGTCTGCCCCAGGCCATGCCTAGTGTGTGAACCAGGAATAGGACGCAGGTGCTAAAAGCAGCAGCGGAGAGGAGCTCTATGCTGTGCAGTCCTAGAGGAGGCCCTGGGAGGGCAGGAAGGGCTTCCTGGAGGAGGGGTCTTTGTGCTGGAGTCTTGAGAACAAGTAGGCCAGTGAGAGAAGGCATTCCAGGGAGAGGAACATTGAGAGCAAATGCCCAGAGGTGTGTGCTGTTGGCGAGGAGGGTTCAGGCCAGGCGTAGTGAGTAGAGCTGAGGCTGAAAGATTGGCAGGCATGGAGGGTGCTGGGCCAAGGGGCTTGGACGTGGTTTGGGGTAATGGGGAGCCACTGGGGGATCAAAGGCTGAGGAGTGTCAAGTGTGAGGACTTTTCTGCAGGTTGCCCTGGAAACAGCCCCCACCCCCAAAAGAACTGGGGGAAGGGAGAGCCTGGTGTGCAGGGCCAGGCTCTTGCAATTAGTAACTGCTCTCGCTTCATGGAGAAAGGATGAGGATGTGTGCCAGGGCGGGGGCTGGGGGGCGGTGGGAAAGAGATGGATTATGGCAGCACTTCTCAGACTTGAATGTGGGCGTCAAGTCACCCAGGGAGCTGCAAAAATGTGGATTCTGATTCAGTAGCTCTGGGTGGGCCTGAGCTTCTGCACTTCTAACAAGCTCCCAGGTGCTGCCGGTGCTGCTGGTCCATGGGCCACACTTTGGATAGCAAGGGGTGGGAGTGCTGGAAGAGGAGGAGTGACAGGGCTCGGGGCTGAATTGCAGGGGAGGTGGGGGAGAAGGAGGATGGGGCCTGTGTCCTTTCCCCTGAGCTCTCCTCTCCCCTCCTCCCGGGAAGAAGGAGCGAGGTTTATCCCCTTGGAGTCAGATGTGGCGCGCAGACTGCAGGGTTACAGGTCTCTGACGTGAGGCCCTTGGCTGCCCACAGATGAGCTGACGGTGCCCCGGTACCGCACGGAGAAGCCCTCCAAGTCACCCCCACCGCCCCCTCCCCGCCGGAGCTTTCCCTCTTCCCATGGCCTGACCACCACACGCACAGGAGAGGTTGTGGTCACCAGCAAGAAGGACTCAGCCTTCATCAAGGTACCACCCCCACCTTGGGCTGGGGACAAGAGGAGTTGAGTGGGGGCCATGCCTGAGATGACCTCTGGAGACTCTCTGGGGTGGCCTCTCTCAGGGGAAGTGGAAGGAAAGAAGGGGGCTGGCCAATGGTGACCACTTCTGGCTTGGGATCCCTGTGTATTTGTCCTGCTTGCAACCCAGGCCCCTGCCTACTGGGGGCCATCCTGGCAGGGGACAGAGGAAGTGGCAGATGAGGAGCTGGGGCAGGTGGGAGGTGGTCTGGAACTGATGGGGCCTAGGAGGTGAGCTGGTGCTGGAGGGGGCACAGAGCCTCGTCTTGACGGGGACCTGCACCTTGCAGAAGGCCGAGTCTGAGGAGCTGGAGGTGCAGAAGCCCCAAGTGAAGCTGCGCCGGACGGTGTCGGAGGTGGCCCGCCCAGCCTCCACGCCGCCCATCATGGCCTCTGCTATCAAGGATGAGGACGATGAGGACCGCATCATCGCAGAGCTGGAGGTGGGTCAGGGGCCCTCCTGGCCCTGAGTCATCAACCAGGCCGGCTCCCTTTTCCTGACAAGCTGACCCCAGGGCAAGGTGGCTGGACTAGGACAGGTGGATGGCCTCTCGGGCTACCTGCTGAGGCTGGCCTGTTCAGGACCCCAGCCTTCTTGCCTCAATTTCTTCTCCACTGTAAAATGGGGGAGGGGGTCTAGAGTCCCTCCTTGCAGATTTGAGTTTCTTTATTGTAGTCCCTGAGACCCTCCAGATACCCTGAGACCCCTGTTCTCTGAGACCCCCATCGCTGAGTGTTCTGAGAACAGAGTACTTTAACCCTTCATACCCAAGTGCCTCGAGCCCCTGCGAGTACTTAGGTCACCCATACCAAGTGTTCTCAGCCTCCCTCCCCAAGTGGCTGGAGACCTTGGACACTCTGCCTCTAGGGGGCAGAGTGGCCAGTGGCCGTGGGAAGGGTCCAAGGAGTGAGGCTGGGGTCCCAGTGCCAGCCCAGGCCACCCCTTCCCATGGTCACCTGGGCCGTGGGCCAGCACCCCCATCCTCTCTGTGCCCTCTCCTCCAAACCTGCCCCCACCTTCTGCTCCCCAGGTGTTTGAGAGAAGCTCAGTGTCTTCCCTCCCCCCCACGCCCCGCCGCCAGCTGATCCCCACCTTGCTGTCCCCCCAGGACCTGGGGCCCCCCAGGGGCTCAGCCCCGGGCCCCCCATGGAAGGTAACGGGCTGCCCCCACCTCTCACGGCGCTCTCTCTGCCTGTGCCTCCACAGCTTCCTCTCCTCACCTCTCACGCTTACTCACCTCTCCAGTCCCGCCACTGCCACAGCCACAGCCTTACCACGCAGACTCCCCCTCCCCAGCTTCAAGGACAGGTGTAACCCTCCCTTCCCTCCTGGAGACCCTGCAGCCTGGTATCTGGTGGCCCCTTGGGTCTGTGTTTTCTTACAGGCTTGATTCCGAGTCTGGCCCGTGGTGGCCTGGATATTTTGTTCCAATCTGCAGCCCGAGTTTGGTCTGGCCCGAAGCCTGGGTTTTGTCTTGGTCTAAGATTAGAGTTTGGGTGTTGCTCACTACATGACTTTAGGTCCAGCTCCAAACCTGACTTTGGCCTGAACCCTTGCCTAGTCTCTGCCTGGTCCCCTTACTCTGCTGCCTGTGCCAGGTGGGGGCTCCGTTTCTCCCACTGGAATCTATGCCTTTCACTGGGGGCCAGGATACGCCAGGAGGAAGGCTCACTGACGGCCTCCCTCCAGCCCATGGCCCCACCTGGTCAGGGAGCTTGGTATGGAAGAAACCCACACCCTTCCTTGGCTGCTGGTTCTCTCTCACAGTGTTGGAAAGTTCTTCCTCTCTCTAACTTCAGTCCTTGCTGCTGTCCTGCTGCACTTATTTCCTCTTTATTCTTTCTTGGGAATTTGGGGGTGGACCTGCTCTCTGTACCCCCAGGGGACTGTGCTTGGGGGATGGTGGTCTGGGAATCTCTCCCTCTGCCCAGTCAGGATGGGGCAGGAGGGCCTCTGCTCTGAGGGGGATAGCTTCCCATGCACACACATGTCACCTGCCTTGTCTGGTTCTCCTTGGCCCACAGAGGCATCCATGCTGGCCGCCACCTGATTTCTGGGCTGGCTTGAGGCCTGGTGGCACTTTGGCTCCCTGGCTAGGGGGAGCAGACAGGCACCAGACAGGTGGACAGCACTGTCTGCTGGGCAGAGGGGGGCACAGAGCAGTGTGGAAGGGTGCCCCCCCAGCTGGCTGTGCCCTCAACGCCTTGGCCTGCTGCGCCCAGGCCCTGCCCCTTTCTGGCCCTGGGAACCAATCCTGAAGGGGTCCAGTGGGCCAAGCCCTTCTGCTGGCCTTTTGGGCTGGCTGACCCTCTGCGTCCTGAGGTGCCATCAGGCAGTGGAGCCAGCGGGCATGGGTCACTTCTCTGCCTTCCCAGTCTGCACCCCCACCTCCAGGTAAGCGGGTGGCAGGGCTGGGCGGGCTGTCTTGGGAGGGGGCTTGGGGTCCCTGCTGGCCTCCACACATCTCCCCATGGCTCCTTTTAGTGGAAAGAGCACTGGACTTGGAGTCAGACTGCCTGGGTTCAAATCCTGGCTCTGCCACTAGCTAGCTGTGAGTAAGTGACCCTGGGTGAATCACGTGACCCCTACCCTTGACTTCCTCATCTGTAAAGTGGGGACAATAAGAGTAGTAGCCATTGTGTGGGTTGTAGTGAGGATTAAAGATGAAGACATATGTGATCCTGCCAGCACGAGACTGCTCAGAATTAGACCAGAATTCACTGGAGGTAGCTGGGGGTTTGGGGGTCTCTCTCTGAGCCCCTACCAAAGCCAGAGCTGGGGACGCTCACACAGAAGCAAATGCTCCAGCTTTGCGGAGCCTGTGTGCAGCAGAGGGCCTTGGCTGAGCCCCTCCCCTTGTGGCTGTGAAGCCCTTGGAGAAAGCTCTGAAAGCAGGGGGTGGGGGCCCAGGATCTCTGGCCTGAGATGAGGATGACAGCCCCATCATCAGAGGCCAGAGACCCACACCGGTCTCCACCCGCACAGGGCTGCCCGTCTCAGTCACTCAGTCCAACTCAACAAAGAGCTACTATTTATTGAGCACTTACCACGTGCCGGGCACTGTTCTAAGCAGACGCCCACGTGAGCTCACTTGGTTCTCTACCAGCCTCACATCACCCCATCGTACAGATGGGCACACTCGTGGGAGCACCCGTGAGACCTGCTTCCGGACTTAACACGAGTGATGAGAAGTACACACGTGTCTGTGCTTCTGGGGAAACTGCCGTCTCCTCTGGACAGTGGGAGACCATAGGGTGTGGTGGAAAGAGGCCTGACTTCTACTCTCAGCTTTGCCCCTAACTTGCTGGGTAAATTCAGTCAGGACCCTCCCCTGCCTCAGTTTCCCCATGTATGAAAAGAAGGGGCCGGGCTCATCCATGTCCAACCCCCATCCCGGCTTGGAGCGTTTTGGTTTGCATGGATCACATTCTCCCTTGTCTTTCTTCTCCCCCCCAGGCTGCCCCAGGCCCCAGGACCTTCTGTGTTCCCCGGATCATCTTGACGGAGTGTGCCCCCAACCCTCCCTCCCCACTGGAGGCCAGGCTTGAGGAACCCGGTTCCAGGACGCCCCCCACCCCACGACCTCGGACCCTGGCTGGCAGCGGGAGGGGCTGGGATGGCCTATGGGCCCCGCCAGGGATGGTGGCCGAGGCTTCCCAGCCCAGGAGCAGCTTGATGCCCAAGAAGGAAGGGGCAGCTCTCAAGGGACTGGGGATAGGGGGCTGCTGCCCAGAGGAGGGAGGAGCCGGGGTTCCCTGTCCTCAGGGACCAGCCCCCGACGGGGCTCAGGAGCCCTCCACTGTTGAGACCCACCCAGAGGAGATCCACAGTGACTCTGGACATGATGCCCAATCCTGCAGTGGCCAGCCTGCTGCTGGCCCGGGCTGCACAGTGAGGGGTGCCACCACCCAGCGGATGGACAGCCTAGAGGAAACTCTCCGGGAGCTGGAAGCCACCCTGAGCCAGATGGGCACGGCTCCTGCCACGGGCCCCCTTGGCAGCCCTCTGCCCCTGCCCCCTGGTCCCCAGGTGGCTGCCTCCTCCCCTGTCCTCCCCTCCTGCCTTCATGCTCCAGTCTCTTGGTCTTCAGAGCTTGAGGGGGGAGAGGGCTCTGCAGGACCACTATGCCAGCCCCCTCCTCCCACTGGCCTCCTCTCAGCTCCTGCCACCCTCCTGGGAGCCTGGCGCCAGGGTGGAGTTTGCAGGCAGATCCTGAGGGAGGCTGGGAAGCTGGCCTACTCAGGGATCAGCCCAGCCAGCCCAGGCAGGGACCAGGGCCTCTCCCCTCTGCTCTGTATCTGTAAACCAACAAATAAAGTTCTCTCCCCCTTTTCCATCCCTGCGCTCCCCTCCCCCTCTCCTGTCTGACTCTCTCTGTCTCTTTTGTTTCTCTGCCTGCGCCTCTGGATCCTAGGGCTCCTCTGGGCCTGCGTGGTGCCTGGGGTGGTTCAAGGGGTCGGACTTGTCCATCCCTAGGGAGACTTCACCCTTGTCCTCCCATTTGGAGGAAGACATGGGCCTGGTGCTGCCAGTCCTGGTCTGTCTGCCTTTATTAAGACACCCTCCATCCCCCAAATCTCAGACAGGTTCTCCTGGGCCCAGGATGGTGCCCCTGGCCAGGAGTAGGAGTGCTACCAGGGACACTTGCTTTAGAAGTGGCTCCCCCAGGAGGTCACCAGCTGTCCCTGGGCTATTCAAGGAAATTACCAAAGAATTCTCACTCAGGAGCTGTTGGGAACCTGGCTGGGGGCCCCTGTCCCCTCTCCTGCAGAGGGGCCTTAAACCTGGCCTCAGAGTGTGGAGGTCCAGGGAGTCCTGGACAGGGATGTGGAGCCAGGGAAGGGTTTCCAGGTCTCAAAGGGCCCACCAAGGAGGTCCCAGCCCCAGAGGCTCCACTTGGTATCTAGGAGTCCTATATGATCCCACTTCCAACCCCAACTCTGTTTCTCTTCCCACAGAGTGGCGGTGGCAGCGTGCCACCCATGAAGGTGGTGACCGCGGGGGCTTCTCGGCTGAAGGCGGCTCAGGGCCAGGCAGGCAGCCCCGACAAAGGCAAGCACGGCAAGCAGAGGGCCGAGTACATGAGGATCCAGGCCCAGCAGCAGGTAGGCGTGGGCACTGCAGTCCCCCCCCCCCCAACAATGTGCTCCCGCTGTGTGCGGGCCATCTCCTGCCCGTATTCCGGGGACCACCTTCCCTCCAGCTGCCCAGAGAAAGCCTCCCCGCCAGGACTGCCCCATTGGTCCTTCGAGCCGTCTTCTCCTTGCTCTCCCAATCCCAGTGCTCTGGGTCTGGTTTAGAACATATGTTCTCAGCGAGGCCGCTTCCATCAGGAGGCCCCTCACTCAGGGCAGAGAGAGCCCTCCCCCCACTGCTCCCGGAGGAGGGGGAGCAAGGGGACTCATGTCTCCACCAGCCCCAGTGCCTGGGCCCCTTGTCCAGCCGGCCCTGGGGTGTGGAAGGGGCCTTGATCCCCCTTAGTCTTCCTGCCTCTCCACTCCTCTCCTCTGCTTCCTTCTCTCTGCTCTCGGTCCCGCCTTCTCTTTGGGGCTCCCACTCTCAGCCTCCCTCTTAGCTCTTAGGCCATCTCCCAGCTGAGGGAGGACCCAGTTTTGCATCTGCTTTCCAGTCTCGTGTTTTGGTTTCAGTGGGTTCCCTGCTGACATTCGGGGTGAGGGGGGGAGAAGAGGGAGAGGGCCTTTGGCTCCCAGGTGGGGGGTGGGTAGGAGTGGCCAGGCGATGCACCCTCTTTCAGATTTAGTTACTGGGCTTGGCGACAGTGTACAGAGTAGACAACCCCATCTGTGGATGTTTCTGCCCCGTGGCCCACCGTGTGGCCCAGTCAGAAGGTACAGGGTGGTCCCTGGGCCTAGATGTCGAGAGAGACCTTTCATGTATTCTTTTGTTTCGTTAATACTTCTGAGCAGCTCCTGCATGCCAGGATGGGAGTGGAGCCATGAAATGTCCAGACGCTGTGACTTGAAGAAGGTTCTAGGCTCAGAGGCAGGAAGTTAGAGATGAGTGAGTCCAGCCACCTCCTTTACAGATGAGGGGACAGCTCAGAGAAGGAAAGGGAGTTCCCAAGAGTGCACAGCAAGGTGGCATCAGAGCCAGGACTGAGACCCAGGGCTCCCAAAGCCCTTCCCACCACATGGCCCTGCAACAGCCCTGGGCACACGGGGCCTTGCCTGTCTGCTGGTTCCCTGGAGAATCCAGGGGAGATGGGCCATCCAGGCACGCCCCCCGCCCCCAACCAGGCTCTCCTCACTAGCTCCCTGCTAGCCCACTGTCTTCCTCATGGGTTCCCAGCCACACCCTGCAAATCCTACCCCCAGCTCTTTTCCCCGCCGCCACCATGGATGAATTCCCCTCGTCCTGTCCAGGCTGGTCCCTCCGTTGTGTCCAGAACAGCAGCTGACATTTATGGGGTGTTCACTTCTGCCAGACACACACATCATCTCATTTCCCACTCACCACACCACTCTGAGGAAGGTCCTTGTTATCCTCGTTTGATAGATGGGGAAACTGAGCCTTTACCCAAGGTCACATAACTGGCAAGTGGTGGAGTGGGATTCAAATCCGGACTGTCTGACCCCCTCCCCGTGCATACACTTATGCTCCGCCATCTCCCACCTGACTCCCAACTCCCACGGCTCCTCCGCAGGGTGCCCTCCCTTCTGTCCTCAGCTTGGTCGCCTCCAGGCCCTCACCTCTGTTCATTCCTCAGCCTTCCGCCTTCCCTCCAGCCTTGCCACTGGGCTTGGCTAGGTCTCCAGCGACCTCCGGGGTGCTCTCCCCACCTTTCCGCAGCACGTGCAGGGTATACCCTGCCCCCATACACCAGGGGCTGTATTCCTCGACCCTCCATTCCTTGACATCCTCTCCTTCCTTGTCAGCCCTCACCCCGGCCCTCCTGACTCCTTTCTGGGCGTTTCTCCTCTGCCTGCCTCTTCACTTGGCTGTGCCCAGGTTTCTCCTCAGCCTCTCTGCTCGTCACACCACACCCTCCTCTCCTTGGGTACCAGGCACCATCTGTCCCTTTCCAGGTCTCTGTTCGGAGCTCAAGCCTGCCCCAGCTGCTTTCCCCCCAGGAAGTGTCACCCACCCCCAGGCATCCGCCCACGCTTGGGGCGTCTCCGAGCTCCACCTTCTCCGTCACCTCCTACAGACGCAGAACTCTTCTCTTCCCACACTCCTGCCACTGCTCTGGCTCTCTGGCACTTCCATTTTTCTAGTAGCTTTTCTTTGAAAAAGCATCTTCTTTCTAATAAAGTAATACGTGTTCCTTGTGAAAAATTTTTAAAGTAAAGAAAAGTTATAAAGAAGCATGGAAAAAAATCATCTTATGCCTCGCTACCTAAATGCATGCTTTTCTGAGGTCCCCTGTGACTTCTGTTGCCTCTAACCTGTTTCCCAGGCCTGCGGGGTGCAGAGGGAGTTGGTAACATGCAGATTTGATTCTGTCACTCCCCCTGCCTAAAACCTGTGCCCACCAGCCCCTGCCGGGTAAGAAGCTCGAAAGTCCTTCACATGCTGCCCAGAGCGCTTCATGAGCCGCCTCGGGTCCCTCCGCCCAGCTCTCCCGGTGCCCTCCATCCCACACCCTCAATTTGCCGCAGCCACCCTGGGTCACCTGGCCCTCCGTCCTCTGGGCCGGGGACACCTCTCCATACCAACTCAGTCTGTGACCTTGGTCGAAGTCCTCTGCCTCGTGCAGGCTCTTTCCTCATCTGTGCAGTGCGTTCTGAGGTCATATAATGCCAGATACGGGAACGAGCTTTGAAAGCCACAGAGGGAAGGAGTCACCATTGTCCTTGGTGGCACTGTACACTTGTTAGGGACAGGGCTAGGCAGAGGCCTCCCCTCATCATGAGGTTCTAAGACGCGGAGCTCGAAGCTGCCTTTGACAATGATGAGGGGGAGAGGAATAGAAGTGCCAGGATCAGAGACACAGAAATTGGGGGGCGGAGGGGAGTCCGAGTTGGGGGTGCAACAGTGCAGGCACTACAGAGAAATCAGAGGACGTGATTGAGAGAAAGCTCGTGGATGTTGTGCTCAAGATCCAGGGGTGGGATGGGAGCCAGATTCCTGGGGTGCAAGGATCAAGGGCTTGGCGCAGACGTGAAGCCGTGGACACCCCACTGGGGCTAAGAAATCTGGTGAACACCCAGCATATCTCCTCAGACGGCTGAAGCGAAGAGACTGTAATGAAGGTGCCGCCCCAGAGGGTTGAGGGAACAAACAAGGGGTGTTGAGGCACCGAGGGACTAGTGAGAGCAGGCAGCTGTGACCTCCCTGGGGAGAGGGGCAAGGATCGCAGTGCTTAGGGAGGCCAGTGAGAGCTAGCCGGCAGGAGCTGTGGTTACAGCGGCATGGCTGCTACCTGCGACAGGGCGCCGAGGGGGCAGGGGGTAGGGAAGAAACTTCCCCTCCCCCCTTCACTCTGCCCTAATCCCTTTGGCCAAACCCAACCGGAAGGCAGTCGGCACAGGCGTGGCAGGGCTCGGCCAGCCAGGGCACAGAGCAGGGCAGAAATTGCGTCTGGGCAGTGGAGAGGCAAATGGGAAACAGCTGGCACACCTTTTAGGTACCAAGTTTATGTATCTTATTTAATCCTCATAACAACTTTATATCTTAAACTTTATGTGCTTAATCCATCTTGTCACTGCTCCATCCTCATGGCACCTAGAACAGTGCATGGCATACACAGGCGCTCAGTAAATATTTGTTGGGTAGGTGACTGAAGGGGTGAATTTGCCACGGATCAGGCCCAATCCAGATGGAAATAGACAAAACAGACTTGAAATGTTAAAATAACAACGATATGGTAATAACAATAATATCCGCCATCTATTGTATGTGTCCTGAGTGTGGCACTGAGCCCCGTGCTCTGTGTACGTCATCTCATGTGAAACCAATGTCCCTGGCTTGCAGGTGAGGACGTGAAGGCCCAGGGAGATAACCTGCGCAGGGTCACGCAGTTAGGCTAGGACTTAACCCCAGGTCTGCCTGACATAGATTCTGCTGTCTTAATGCTGGACTCTACTGCTTTACAGGGATCGTGACCTCGTGGGTGTCACCAAGCCTTGGTGAGATGGCACATGTGACAGGAATACTGTTGACAAGAGCGTTAGGGGAGCACCTGTGGGCCTCACATGTGTCAGTTGGAATGCTTTTAGCTGCAAATAGTGGAAACTAATTCAGAATGGCTCGAACAATAAGGAAAGGTAGCTTCTAACAAAACAAGAACTCTGGAAGCAGGGGCAGTCCGTGGCTCGAGGCCGTCAGGATCTGCGTTCCTTCCAGATTTTGGTCCTGTTGGCCCTCATCCTGGCCCCCTCAACCTCCCACAATGGCTGCCTTCATTCCAGGGGTCCTAGGCACACAGATCTTTTTAGGAGCAGGAGAACCTTTCCAGAAGTCCCCATCTGACCTCTCCTTTCTTCCCATTCCTAAATCAGTCACTGGCAAGGAGAAGGACATTACTAAATTACCATAGATTTATCAGGACCCACCTACCCCGGGCTGGGGGAAAGCCGTGCCTCTCCTGACAGCCCGGTGCCTGATTCAGGCAAATAGCAAGGAGGACTGGCGTGCGGGCAGAGGGAGGTGGCACCAGCAGGATCTGCCACTTCAAGATGACCTACACTTATATGGAAATCTGTGCGTCATAGCATGGAGGGACAGGTCAGCATGCTCGGGGCATAGGGCGGTGCTAGACTCTGACCCACAGGAAGCAGAGGGGTCAGAGCTCAGCCGTCTGGGCCTGGCTAATGGTTCCAGTCTCCTCGGCTGGAAGCTGAAGGTTTCTGCCTTGCCACAAATGTGACAAAGCACTGCTTCTCTGGACATAATTGGGAGCAACAGGGCAGGACTGGCTGGTGAAATGGAAGTGACAGGAAATTTCAGAGACAGCAGCTGTGTCACACGAGAACTCTGAGCAGCACAGGACAGGGCCCAGTTGGACATGCTCCCTCAGCTTCAGGAAAGTGGATTTTGGATGCTGCTGCAGCCAGTCTCCTGGGAGGAAAGACAACCTGAGAGGACTGTGCAAAACCGGTGCTCACAGAGCGATGGAAGAGGTCGCCGTGAAGCGGGGGTGGGGGGCGTCCACGTCGGCCGGTGGACGCTGCCACACACTGGCGTTTAAAGGCCTTCCGCGGGCTGTGGGAGAAGGAGGACATGGCCTGGGTGAGGATGTGTCACCTGAGTGAATACAGGAGTCAGGTGGTGGCACAACCGTGAAGGCAGGGGGTCCAAAGACCAAAGCTCAGAATAGACTGGGGCTCCTGACAAATGCTAAAGGGAAGGAACAGAAAAAGCTTTTAACTAGAGAGATGGGTTGAGAACAAAGAGGACAGCCAGGAGGGAGTCAGTGCTGGCTTGGGACCCTGTGAGATGCGAAGAGACACGGGGAGAAAGCAGATGTGCTCCCCTCCCACCAGCTTTGGGAGAAAGAACTCTAAATGGGCAGTGGGGGAGGGGCCTAGAGCCCAAGGGAGTGAAGGAGAGAGCTCTCGGTTGCCTTTGAATGAGTCTTCTCCAGGTCCAAGTACCAGGACCCCGCAAACAGGGGCCGTGGCGCTTGGCAGAGGACTGGGTGGATGCAGAGATCCTGTGGCTGCGGCCCTGGCCCCTCTGTGAGTAAGGAATGAGCAGCCACAGTAAAGAGGAGAGAGGTTAGAAGACCCAGACGGGTCTCTGGCCTTAATTCTCATTAAGGGGAAAGTGTGGACACAAAGCCAGTGAATCCCTCTTGGGAGAAGGGGCGTGGTGCTCTCCAGCTGCAAGGGCGGGGTCACTGTCAGCCGGTCAGGCTGCAAGCCATCCCCTCAGGTCAGTGGAGTGACCTCCCCAGACCTAACCTGCACGAGGTCTCTGGCCATGTGCCCCAGCACTGTCTGCAGCCCTCTTCCTATCTTTTTCTATCAAGGCAATTCACTTATCACACTAGTAGCCAAGCAAGGCCAGGAGGGACAGTGACTGCAGCGACAGGGAGAACACCCCGTCTGTGTAGCCCTAACCCAGTGGACCTCAGAGTTAAGTGTGCAGCGGGATCACTGGGGGCGCCTGCTTAACGTGTGGATTCCTGAGTCCACACCAGAGATGGACTCTGGAGTGGGGCCTGGAAATCTGCATTTGTGACCCGTCATCAATGGCTTGGAACCATACAAACCTCCAGGACCAGTACAGAGGCAGGGAGTCTGCTGGAGGTGGAGAAGGGGCGTGGCTCTAACTATGAGAACTGACCCGTGAGTGCAGGACGTGTCGTGAGGGAGTGACTTCCCGGTACCCGGAGGCCCAGCTCAAAGCAGGAGGAACATTTGTAGGGCATG
Organism: Equus asinus; assembly: GCF_041296235.1. Taxonomy (NCBI): domain Eukaryota; kingdom Metazoa; phylum Chordata; class Mammalia; order Perissodactyla; family Equidae; genus Equus; species Equus asinus. The sequence goes on along the minus strand of NC_091802.1, from coordinate 38,692,590 downwards.
CGGTGGGCTTCCTGCCTTGAGTGGGAGGTTGGATGCAGTGGTCCCTTTTCCTCCAGCTTCCAGGGGATGGGGGGTATGGGGGGGTTCTTAAGAGAAGTGCTCCCTCGAGAGAACAAGCTCACGCCTCAGTTGCTACCACAAGACCTTCTGCTGAGAATCAGCCCCCTGCTGAGGTCAGGAGGGGCCCTCGCTGGGTGGCTGACCGGTTGGGACTGAGAGCTGGGCTGCTCCCCTCTCGCCTCCCTGCACCCCCGTGGTAGCTAACATTTCACTTCCTCCTCGCCTCCCCGGCCCTCTCCCCACTCCCCTTCTCCCTGGCTGCCCTCCTGGACGGGGTCTCCCTTGTGCTTCTCTGCTCTCTCTCTTCTACCTTTTCTCTTTCCTCTCAGTAACCGTGGACTTACCCTCCCACCCTGGTTCCCAGGCCCTCTGGTCCAACCGTGTGTCCCCCCTTCCTGCCCCTGCTGTGGCACCCTCCTCCACTGTCTCAGGGGACCACTCTCTCCAGATGCCCCTCTGATTTCTTCCTTTTGCAGTGAATTTTCTCTTGGATTTGTGGAGGTTTTTCATTTTTTAAGACTTCAGCTGGCGGCCAGCATGTGGCTCTCCCTTCCTCTCTCTGACCCCTGACCCCTGTTTTTCTTCCAGGCCACTAAACCATCTAAAGAGATGAGCGGGTCGAATGAGACCTCGAGCCCAGTCTCAGAAAAGCCCTCAGCTTCCAGAACCTCTATCCCCGTATTGACTTCCTTTGGGGCGAGGAATTCTTCCATCTCCTTCTAGAAGCCCCCTCACACCTCCACCCCAGCCTGTCCCGGTCCCTTACCCCTGCCATTTCTCTTCCTACTCTTCCCTTCATCTCCACGCTACCCCCATCCCATTCTCTAGACCCTCCAAAGGGTCTGCCAAAGTGTGGCCCTCCTCAGCTCTCTATACCCATGACCTGTTGGTGTTTTTGGTTTTTTTAAACGATTCACTTTTAATTATCTTTTTTTAAAAAGCAAAATAGTAAAACTAAAAACCAAAACACACCACCTTCCCTTGATTTCCTGTTCCCAAATGGCCCAATTCCTGTCATCGTCCCTCCGTTTTCTCTTTCCCGGCTCTTACCCCGAGTCCACGCTGAAGCTCCTGCATCCTGCCCACCCTTCCTGCCTCCCCCCGAACTTTCCAAGAGCGCTCCAAGCAAACTCTGAGCCACGGAGACTTGGAGCAGCGAGACACCTCCCTCTCCCTTTCCTCGGAAACCTTCCTGGAGGAAAACCTGGACATTGGACCAACCCCAGTATCAGGCTGGAAAATGGGACGCAGGGAGCCTCCGGCGCTGGAGGCGCCCCACCAGTCCGACCTCAGGACGTGACTGAACTCTGCTCCTCCACAGCCCTGGTGGGCCTGGGGTCCCGCTGGATGGGCCGGAGAGGGAGGCCAGAGTTTGAGGGGCCTCGGGGTGGGTGTGAGGCCGTTGAATCTGTGTGTCCTCGGAGAGGAGCTGGCTGCCTGGGCCGCCCTTCTGTGGGGAGAAGCCGCCGGCCTGTGCTGAGCGGTGGGAGCACCCTTTGGACTTGTTGGTTGTGGACGGTGGGTTGAGCAGACAGCCTGACACTGGGGACCCTGCCTTGGGAGAGGGCAGCCCCGAGGAGGGGTATTTGGTACTTTTAGTTTCCTAATTTAGCACTTTAAATAACATTAACTTATTTAAGGGGGTAGGGTGGGCAGGAATGAAGGGCCTAGCAAATTAGATTTTGAGGCCTGGAGGGTGGGAAGGGTCTGGTTGTGAGGGAAATGGGGGGAGTAGAGAGGGTGTTGACGGGGGGTGGTGAGGACAGCTCGAACCCCACGGGTGGGGTGACTTGACCTTCAGCCATCCTCTTTGAGATTTGAGGGTTTTCAGGGAAGGGGTGAGACATGGTTTTAAATGGGGAGCCCGTGACCGCTGGTGAGATCCTTGAGGGTCCCTGAGGCCTGACCAGCCAGCCAGTGTCCCCGACTCGTGGACGCCTGCCCCACAGAGGCTGTGGGCACAGGCTTCTGGCCAGGTCCTGAATGGGGGAGGGAGGGGCCAATTTTGGTTCTCGGCCCGACCTCCCAGAGGGCACAGGGAGGGGCCAGCAGGGAGATTATGTGGTTGGGGTTGAGGAGGATGGAGTAGGGGTCCCCAGGGAGCACGATTCCTATTTGGAGCACAAAGTGGGGTAAGCACAGGGGAGGGGGCCTGGGATCAGTCTCCCCGAGTAAGCACAGAAAGAAGGAGCCATTGAAGGGACGCAGCCTCCTAGACCCTGGGGCCGGGGGGACGGTGGGGGGACGGTGGGCGCCGGGGCGGGGGGGGAGCCGGGGAGCTGTTGGGGGAGGGGGGGGCCTGGGTTGTGTTTCTTCATTTCTTTCTTTTTCTTTGTTTTGTTTTTGTTGGCTCATCCTTGTTTTCTAGCTTTGGATCATTTTTGTACAAAGGCAAGCAAGCCTTTTTGAAAAATAACAAAAGAAGAGGAAAAAAAAATTCCCTCCTGAAAAAAAACCCTGGAAAATAGAAAAAAAAAAAGGACCTCATAAATGATGCAATTACTTTTAATTGCAGGCAACTCTTTACATTTAAGTGAAGTGTCTTAACATTTTATATTGTTTTAAAAATATATTTACATATTATATATATATAATATACGTAATATAAATATATATAAATATTTAAAAAAGAAAAAAAAAAAGAAACCACGGCACTCTCTCCCTGGCCGCTGTTCTGGCGGGGGAGGGGGGCTGAGGATGGGCACACCGGCCTGGCTTCTGTGGTCCAGTGAAACGGTTGGTTGATTTGGCTGTACAGAGACCCTCTGACTTGGGAGGGGAGGGGAGTGGTGCCCCCTCCTCCCTCCACTCCATTACTCTCTGCTTGCTAGTTTTCTCCCCCCCACCTCCCACCCTCAGCCCCGTGACCTGAATGTGTGCCCCACTGTCACTGTCCTGAGTTGAATGTCCCTTTGTGGGGGGAGGAGGAGGTGTGTGGGGTGTCCATCCACGAGGGGGCAGATGGAGGGAGCCCTGTGCCCCGCCCACCCCCTCACGTGGAGCCCAGTGGGATTTGCATCTTTCTGTCACCTTGGTTCCTGCACATTTACGGGCTGAGAGGTATTGGCATGGAGTTGTGCACAGCCTGTGTGTGTGTGTGTATGTGTGTGTACACCAGCGCAAGCCCCCTTACCCAAGTCCACTTACCGGCGTGTGGAGGAAGCATGTGCACGCACAGGTGTGACCTACCGCACGTGTGCAGGGAGGCATGTGCACACAGGTGCATGCAGCCTGCTTGGGCATCAGCACGTGCCCACCTGCACGTTGGTGTGGAGGAGCTTTGCGGGTGAGAACACGTGTAATGTGTGTGTGCAGACGTGCGGAGCTGCGAGAGACTCGTGTGTGTGGACAGAGGGGTGTGCGTGGAGGTGCACGTGACCTGTGTGTGTGGGTGTGTGCGCGCACGTGTGTGTGGACCCGGGCGTGTGGGAGTGCCTGTGTGTGTGTTCCATCGTCCCTGCACCGCTCGCTCTGGCTCCCCTCCCAAGCCCCCATCCCCACGGTCCTCTCAAAGCCTGCAGCACGTCAGTGCCCCCCCAGCTGCATGCGCCTCGATGCTCTGTCCATCAGTGTGTGCTTGACCAAGAGAAAACTAAGATGTTGGGGGGACCCCTGTACCTGGTCCCCCTGGCCCCCATCCACTGTGCTGTGTTACTCGCATGGGGGGTTTCTCTCCCGCCCCTTCCACAATATGCTGTTTCCCCAGGAGCCTCAGGCCTGAGGCTCTGAGAGGGGTCCCAGGTGGGGCCCCCTGAGGCTCACCCCCACTCCGCACCCCACCCTGTCCACCCCGTAGGGCCCGTGTTGGTGTAGCAGTGATGGCTTCTGTGGATATTCTGTGACCTCTGTCAGTGTAACTTGACAATTTCAAATGGAAAAGGGTTGCTGTGTTTTCTCTGTCTCTCTTTTTTAATGTCCTTTTTCTTCTCCCCACCTCCCTACTCTCTTTTGTTTTTGGTTTTTCTAGCCGAGTGTTTGGGGCTTAAATAAAACTTGTTTCTTTTTCCTCTCCTGGATCGCCTTCCTCTAGGCTGCTGTCTCGTTATTTCTCACCCTCACCCTGGAAGGTGCCGGGCGGGATGGGGCGGAGGGGAGGAAATTCCTGGTGGCCAACTGCCCCACAACTTAGCAGGCAGGGCGTGAAGGAGGAGGGCAGAAACGGGCCGTGGGGCTGCAGCTGCCCCCTAGGGCCCGTGAGAACCACCATCAAGCTGGAGAGGAACGCCACGGACTCTCATGGGGTACCAGCTCTTGGCAGGCACTTTGCTACCACCCGTGAGGGATCTACTGCCATCACCTACATCTGCGAGTGACAAAGCCAGAGCCTCAGGTGTCTTGCCCAGAGTCTTACGACTAGTAAGATGCAGAGTCCGGATTTGAATCCATCTCTGCTTGACGCCAAAGCCAATGCTTTCCCCCCGGACCCAAGTGGAGTCTGATTACCTCCAGCAGTCTCCTGGGTTGGCTCTTGGCCGCTCGCTCTGTGGGTGGAATGACCCTTCATGTGTCTGCCAGTCCTTGAAGAACAGCAGCTTTCAAACTTTTTTTTAAAACTGTAACTCACAGTAAGAAATACATTTTACATCTCAACGATTTAGACACACACACAAACACCCATATATTTAGTGACACAGCCCTTCCTACATACAACGCGCTGTGATACTTTCTGTTAAATTCTAAACATTTTGGTGACAGCGCGCTGAATTATTTCATGACCCTCTAATGGGTCAAAACCCACGGTTTGAAAAATCCTTTTCTGAAGGTCTAGTTTCAGCCCCAAACATGCTGCATTTCCACTTTCTCTTCAAAGGCCTGCTGGCCCCTTTTACCCCATGGGCTCCTCTGAAGTTGGAGGACCCCTGAGAGGAGATTTACACTTGATTCTGGTTGGGTGGGGACCCTGGACCCTGACTCCGTAGCCAGCAAGCTGCTCGAAGCCTTCCAGGTTACCACATCGGAGTCCAGCCTGCCCACCGTTGAGTGGGCCAGACGTCCTGATTGGGTTTTTCAGGTTTTCCTGATATTCTGAGGGCTGTACCACTGTTCCAGCATGTTCTAAGGGTCCTTGAGGCTGCCCTTCTCGGCATGCTCTCGCTTGGCTGAGGCCTGGGGTGTTATTGGGTCTCCTCTGCCTCCCCCGCAAACACCATCCCTTCTATCCCATGACGTAATGACAGTGTTCCGGAGCCACACTCTTCCAGGCCTCACCAGAACCCCATTCTCACGTCCTCCACCTAAAGCCAGTAGCCTCTTTGGAGACCGAGGTTGAGGATCTGCTCACTGGCTGCAGGGACTGCCCACTCCATGGGTCACCCACCTGCCAAGCAGCCCTTCAGACTCAGCCAGCCAGACCTCATCCCTTATGTCCTTTTTAAATGTCAGCAGATCTTGCCTTCCCTCGCCCATCTTGTTCCCAGAAAGCTGGGAGAGCAGCCAAAACCCCCTCATCTCTCATAATCACCCCATTCACGGACAGTTCATGATCAAGTAACAAATGGGACCATCAACCGCGTGCCAGGAACTATGCCAGGCGCTCATCCATCCTTCCAAGGCCTCTGGAATGCCTGCTCCTTGCCAGGCACTGCCCATCTCCTGCCCGCACCTATGGCTCGGCATCTCAGAGAGGAGCCAGCCAAGACACAAGACTGCAATACCCGGGCAAAGCGGTGACAGACAGCATGTAGTGCCACAGGGCAGCAGGCCTGCAAGGGTTGTGGCAGTGAGTAAGGGGGACCACCTCAGAGAGGGTGACCCGGCCCTGAGGCCACCTTTGAGTGGAAACCTTCAGAATGACGAGTGGCTATGTGGAAGCTGGTGGCTGAGTGTCTCAGGCAGAAGGCCCTGAGGTGGGAAGTAATCTGTGAGTTCCAGAAAATGAATGAAACCCCAGCGGAGTGAGGAGGGGAAAAGGGGCATGCCATGAGGCTGGAGCGGTGGGCAGAAGCCCCGTCAGAGGTCTTGTGGGACGTGGTAAGGAAGGTGGATTTCCTCTCGGAGCCGTGGAGAACAATTGGAGGGTTTTAAGTAAGAAAGTGACATGACCTGACACTATTTCTGACGGTACCTCTGGCTGCGGCGTGGAGAAGAGACGGGGCGGGCAGGAGCGAGCGCAGAGCCATCATTTAGGGGCAGGTACAGACGGCGGCTGCCTGGACTCACTCAACGCTCACAATCCTATGGCTGAGGGATGGGAAACTGAGTCACAGATGCTTTGTAGCTATGAAGTGATGGAGCTGGAATCCAAACCCAGGACTTATCCCTCCCAACAGCCACACTTTCTTGATGCTTTATCATACTCATTACTACCATTTATGAAGCGTTCCTTTAGTCCTCATGACGTGGGCTGAAGGTACTATTACCTCCATTTGACTGATGTGAAGGCTGACTGAGCAAAGCAAGGATGTGATGGACGTCAGGCTGGCCTCAGAGTCGGATCCTAACTGACAGGAGAAATGGACTGCTTTACACATAGAAACCTGGGGAAGCCATCATCTCTCTTCACTCTCTGCACATCTCCTCTGAGTCCCCTGGGCATTTTCTTCTTCTTTGTTCTCTGAGTGGCTTAAGCGATCCCAGAGCTCACAGGGTGACTGAACACAATTCACAGTGCTGGAGCCTTGGGCCTGTGGCCACCGTGCCCATTAGCTGACGACAGGCTCCCTTGACACTCTGCTGCTGACTGATTGACACCACTCCTAACAACACCTGGCAGGAAGCTCCATCCCATAGCTCTGCTCACCATCCCAGAAATTTCACCCGAAATCCCCAGGCTCTGCTGTAGCTCAGGCCACTATCATGGTCCTTCTTCCTGCCCAGGTCAGAATGGCAGGGAAAAATCCCTATTCCTGTTGTTCAACTCAGATAGATTTGGAGTTTTCCTAAAGAAATGTTGCCTACAGGGCAGGCCCGGTGGCACGGCAGTTAAGTTCGCACACTCCACTTCAGTGGCCCAGCGTTCACCGGTTCGGATCCCAGGCCTGGACATACACACTGCTAACCAAGCCATGCTGTGGCAGGCATCTCACATATTGAAAAAAAAAGAGGAAGATGGGCACAGATGTTAGCTCAGGGCCAATCTTCCTCAAAAAAAAAAAAAAAGAAGAAGAAGAAGAAGAAGAAATGTTGCCTATGAAATATGTCTGTCCTTATGCCAGTACCACACTGTCTTGAATGGTAGTAAGTTTTGAAGTTAAGAACTTTCAACTTTATTTTCTTTTTCAAGATTGTTTTGGGGGGCTGGCCCAGTGGCCTAGTGGTTAAGTTCACGTGCTCTGCTTCCACAGCCTGGGGTTGGGATCCTAGGCGCGGACCTACACACTGCTCATCAAGCCATGCTGCGGTGGCATCTCACATAGAACTAGGACTTACAACTGGGATATACAACCACATACTGGGGCTTTGGGGAGGAAAAAAAAATGAAGATTGGCCACAGATGTTATTAGCTCAGGGCCAATATTCCTCACCTGAAAAAAAAAAAAAGATTGTTTTGGCTGTTCTGGGTTGCTTGCATTAGGAATTTTAGGGTCAGCTTGTCAGTTTCTGCCAAAAAGATGAAAAGATGGGATTTTAATAGGGATTGTGTTGAATCTTTACAACAGTTTAAGGCATATTGCCATCTTAACGTTAAGACTTCTGAAACCTGTAATAGCTTTGCACTTATTTAGATATTTAATTTCTTTCACCAATGTTTTGTAGTTTTCTTGGTACAAATTTTGTACTTCTTTTGTTGTTTATTCCTAGGTATTTTATTATTTTTGATGCTATTATAAATAGGATTGTTTTCTTAATTTCCTTTTCATTTTTATTTTTGGAAGATTGGCCCTGAGCTAACGTCTGTTGACAGTCTTCCTCTTTTTCCCCAAAGCCCCAGCACATAGTTGTGTATCCTTGTTGTAGGTCATTCTAACTCTTCTGTGTGGTATGCCGCCACAGCACGGCCTGATGAGAGGCGCTGGGTCCACACCCGGGATCTGAACTGGTGAACCTCGGGCCACCAAAGCAGAGCAGGTGAACTTAACCCCTCGGCCATGGGGCCAGCCCCTCTTAATTTCATTTTTAGATTGTTCATTGCTTATAGAAATAAAATTGGGGGAGTGTTAAAGATTTTCTTTTTTTATTGAGGTATAAGTGACAGACAATATTATATTGGTCTCAGGTGTACACACAATGATTCGATACCTGTATGTGCTGTGAAATGATCAGCACAGTGAGTCTAGATAACATCCCCCACCATACAGAGTTACACGGCTTTTTCTTGTGATGAGACCTTTTCAGATTTATTCTCTTAGCGACTGTCAAATACACAATACAACATTATCAAGTGTAGTCACCATGCTGTACACTGTATCCCCAGGATTGATTTATTTTAGAACTGGAAGTTTGTACCTTTTGACTCCATTGTGCACCCGCCCCCCAACCTCTGGCAACCACCGATCTGTTCTCTGTATCTGTGAGCTTGTTTATTTATTTATTTTTTAAGATTCCACATGTGAGTGGAATCATACAGTATTTGACTTTCTCCCTATGATTTGTTTCACTTAGCATAATGCCCTCAAGCTCCATCCATGTTGTCACAAATGGCAAGATTTCCTTCTTTTCTATGGCTGAATAATATTCCATTTTATATATATATATATATATATATGCACACCACATTTTCTTTATCCATTCGTCTGATGGTGGACACTCGGCTGGTTTCCATATCTTGGCTATTGTGAATAATGCTGCAGTGAACATGGGTATCTTTTTGCGTTAGTGTTTTCATTTTTTTCAGATAAATACCCAGAAGTAGAATACCTGGATCATATGGTATTTCTATTTTTAATTTTTTGAGGAACCTCCATACTGTTATCCATAGTGACTGTACCAATTTACATTCCCACTGAGATTTTCTTTTTTTTAAAAAAAGATCTTCCAAAATTATTCCAAATTTATTATTCATTTCAATTTCTAATACAATCTATACTTAGGAGTATATGTAATTTAAATTTTAAAAATTCGAGGGGCCAGCCCAGTGGTGCAGCAGTTAAGTTTGCACATTCTGCTTCGGGAGCCTGGCATTTGCCGGTTCAGATCCCAGGTGCTGACCCATGCACCGCTTGGCAAGCCATGCTGCGGTGGCGTCCCACACATACAGTGGAGGAAAATGGGCATGGATGTTAGCTCAGGGCCAGTCTTCCTCAGCAAAAAAGAGGAGGATTGGTGGCAGATGTTAGCTCAGGGCTAATCCTCCTCAAAAAAAATGTTTAGAAAAAATTTGAGATTAAATTCACATAACATGCAATTAATTAACCATTTTAAAGTATACGTTTCAGTGGTATTTAGGGTATTCACAATGTCGTGCAACTACCAGCTCTCTCTAGTTTCAAAACTTTGTCATCATCCCATAAAAACACCTCATACCCATTAAGCAATCACTTTCCATTCCCACCCCCACCCCATCCCCTGGTAACCTCTAATCTGTCGCTATGGTTTTGCCAACTCTGTATATATATCACACAAAAGGAATCATATGTGACCTTCTGTGTCTGGCTTCTCACTTAGCATATTTTTTGAGGATCATCCAAGTTGTAACACACATCGGTACTTTGTTCCTTTTTGTGGCTGAATAATATTTCATTGTAGATGAACAAATAAACAAATACAATGATTTATTTATCCATTTATGGACATTTGGGCTGTTTCCACCTTTTGGCTGTTATGAATATGCTGCTATAAACACTCATATACATGTTTTTGTGTGGACATATGTCTTCATTTCTTTTGGGTAGATACCTAGGAGTGGAATTTCTGGGTCATGTGGTAACTCTGTTTAACTTTTTGGGGAACTGTCAAACTGTTTTCCACAGCAGTTGTACTATTTTACGTTCTTACAAGGGTTCTTATTTCTCAAGATCCTCAGCAACACTTGTATTTTCTATTTTCTTGATTTAAGCCATCCTAGCAGGTATTAAGTGGTATCTCATTGTGGCTGTGGTTTACATTTACATAATGACCCACAAAAATATTAAAAAAAGACAAAATTAATTTAGAAATTAATAAAATTAATAAAAATAAAACTTGGTTCTTGGAAAAGACCAACAAAATTGACAAATATTTAGCTCTCTTTTTTTATTGGTCACTCTAACTAAATATTTGTCAATTTTGTTGGTCTTTCCCAAGAAAAAACTTTTAGTCTTATTAAATTTTCGCTATTTTCTATTTCATTTATTTCCACTCTTCTCTTCATTATTTGCTTCCTTTGGCTTGCTTTGGGTTTAGTTTGCTTTTCTATTTCTAGTTTCTTAAGGTGAAAGTTTAAGTTATCGATCTGAAATCTTCTTTCTTTTCCAATAGACATTTACAGCTATAAATTTTCCTCTAAGCACTGCTTTAGCTGCATCCCATAAGCTTTGATACGTTGTGGTTTTGCTTTCATTCATCTTAAGGAGTGTCTAACTTCTTCTGTGATTTCTTCTTTGACTCATTGGTTACTTAGAAGTATGCTTCTATACTCCTACATATTCATGAACTTCCCAAAATTTCTTCTGCTGTTAATTTCTAATTTAATTTCTTTGTGGTTGGAGAACAAACTTTGTATGATTTCAATCCTTTAAAATTTATTGAGGCTTGTTTTATGGTCTAGCATATGGTCTATCCTGGAGAATGTTCCACGTGCACTTGAGAAAATGTGTATTCTGCTGCTGTTGGGTGCGGTCTTTCTTGGATATCTGTTAGATATCTGTTAGGTCTAGTTGGTTTACAGTGTTGTTCAAGTTTTCTACTTTTTTGTTGATCTTCTGCCTAGTCGTCCTGTCCATTATTTTTCCCTAAAGATCGGCATGTGAGCTAACATCTGTTGCCAATCTTCTTTTTCTTTTCTTCTTCTTCTTCTCCCCAAAGTCCCCCAGTGCATAGTTGTACATTCTAGGTGTAGGTCCTTCTGGCTCTGCTATGTGGGACACTGCCTCAGCATGGCCTGATGAATGGTGCCATGTCCACACCCAGGATCTGAACGGGTGAAATCCTGGGCCACCGAAGTGGAGCGTGTGGACTTAACCATTTGGCCATGGGGCCAGCCCCATGTCCATTATTGAAAGTGTAGATCTGCAGCTATTGTGTTGAATTGCCTACTCTCCCTTCAATTCTGTTAGTTTTTGCTTCAGGTTTTGTTGTTAGAAGCATACATAGTTATAATCATTTTATCTTCTTGATAGATTGACCCTTTCATCATTATAAAATGTCCTTCTCATCTCTAGTAACAATTTTTGTCTTTAAAGTTATTTTATCTCATACTGTATAGCCACTCTATCTCTCTTTTGGTAACTCTTTGCATGGTATCTTTTTCCATCCTTTTACTTTTAACCTTTTTGTGTTTTTGAATCTAAAGTAAATTTCTTGTAAGCTGCATGCAGTCAGATCATATTTTTTAAGCTGTTCTGCCAATCTCTACCTTTTGATTGGGGTGTTTATTCCATTCACATTCAATGTAATTACTAAGGTAGGATTTATGTCTGCTATTTTTTTTCATATGTCTTATGGTTATTTTGTTCCTCTATTCCTTGATTCCTGCTTTCTTTTGTGTAAAATAGATATTTTCTAGTGTATCTTTTTCATTCCCTTTTTGTTTCATTTACAATATTTTTTAAGTTATATTCTTAGTGGTTGCCCTGGGGATTACAATTAGCATCTTAACTTAAAACAATATAGTTTAGATTAATACTAACCTAATTTTAATAGTACACAAAAACTTTATTTCAATATAGCTCCATTCTCTCCTCACTCCTTTGTACTATTATTGTCATACAAATTTCACCTTTATACATTATAAGCCCATCAACACAGTTTTGTAATTATTGCTTTATGCAGTTGCCTTTGAAACACAAAGAGAGGCAAAAAAGAAAAAAATTACAAATAAAAATGTTTATACTGTCTTTCATAATATCTATGTAGTTATCTTTATGGGTGTTCTTTCTTTCTTTGTGAATTCAAGTTACCATCTAGCGTACTTTCATTTCAGCCTGCGGGACTCCCTTTGGTATTTCTTATAGGGCAGGTGTATTAATGACAAATTCTCTTTTTCTTTAATGGAGATGTCTTCAGTTCTCCTTTATTTTTGAAGGAGAGCACAGGATCAAAATCTCTATTCTCATCCAAAGCCTACTACAGCCTGGAGAAGGTGGGCCAGTGGGCAGGTAACCCTGTCCTTAAGTCCTTTCTTTGGGCTTGGATTTATCCTGACTCCACCACTTACTAGCTGTGTGACAGTGGACAAGTAACGTCACCTCTCTGTGTCTTAGTTTCCTCATATATAAAATGGAGATAATGATGCAGAGCTCAAAAGTATTGGGGGATTGTCTTAAGACACATAAAACCCTTGGGGCTGGTGTGAGCCCAGAGTAACACTAGCTCTTAGCTCATTTGCCCAAAAAAAACAACCTATGGTTGGGGGGCAGGTAGAGGAAGGGGATTCAGTGAGCAGCTACGCTCTTCCTAGCTCCACGGCTCCTCCCTAGGTTCTCTTTGATGACTCTCACCTGATTTTCCTATACATGGGTACTAGGCTCAGGGGAGGCAGCCTGGAAGCTGGCAGGGGCAACTATAGAGCCATGACATAGCGGGCAGCCCAGCCCCTGTAAGCGGACACATGTGAATAAGACAAAGGTCTAAAGCCATTCTGTCCTCTTAGGATACTGTCTGGGCCCAGAGTGCCTATGACAGCCGGCCAGGATGGGCCCCATCAGTGGCCTGGGCCTGCCCAAACATCCTGTCTGCTGGGAAGCACCTCTGGACCATCCCGCAGGTCCAGGCAGGCCTGAGAAGGAAGGTGCCTGTGCTCCTGCCTGGCCTCCACAGGAACAGAGAGAGCAGGTGCACGGAAACCTCCCGCAGCAATGAGGGTCGCCATCCTTGCGTCTTCTATTCTATGCCTGTGTCTGCTGACATCAGTCTCCCCGGACACCGACACAGCCGCCAGGAGAGGGAGGTTTGCCTCCACTCTGCCACCGTCTGGTCCAGCCCCCACCGCCCTCCTTCCGCGGGCCAGGTACCTCACTCTCCCCCCAGCCAGCCCCGCTCTGGCCCTCTCCTCCCTCCAAAACAAGCGAGACAGCTGAGTTGTGCCTCAAGGAAGGCCATTTATTTCCAAGATATAGACTATACTTTTAAGACAGGACTGTTCAGAAGCAGGAAATCTTAGTTGTCGCCTAGAGAGGTGTGTCAAGGACACAGTGAAAGGAGACATGCGGACGTGGGGCCGGAGGCTTACCCAACACTGTTACAACACTTTTTTAAATGAGCAAAACATCTTTAAAAATCCTTATAAATTCTTTATAATATGTTACACATTTAGAGACAATATTTACAATAAAAGGACAGGGGAGGGAGGAGAGAGAAATCTACTTTACAGCAAATCTTTGCATAAAACAAGAGGACTGATAGACGTGCCAGTGGGCTTCGCCACCCCACCTGGGCTTCCCTGGAATGAGCGAGGGCGTGTGTGGGTGATCTGAGGTCTATTTACACCGTGTGGGGAGAAGAGAGGGCTGGGTCCCGCCCATTCTGGAGGAACGGCCCAGCTCAGACCCCATAAATCCGTAAGTCGGTGCGTGTGTGCACGTGTGTGTGAGAGAGAGAGACCAGGGATGTCTTATTACGCTCCCTCCTAAAGGGAAGAAGGCGCGGGTCTGTGTGCCTGAGTTGTGGAAGAAGCAGGCACAGCTGGAAGAACAAAAAGAAGGGCAAGGGAGGTCTCGCAGGGGGCGCCCTGGACCCTCCGCAAACTGTCTGGGGAACGGGCAGCTCCCCGTGGTCAAAGCGCTCGGGGGGGTGATTTAGAAGTTGGCAAAAGTTGGGGGGCAAGGGAGTGGCCCTGGTGAGAGTCTCAGTCCTGCCTCTGGGGAGTGGCTCCAGCCCCTTCTCTGGCTCTGACAAGCAGCAGGGGGCCTGGATCCCTGTGTGCACCGAAGGCAGGGAGCCCTGGTGGTGGGAGCGGATGAAGGGGGGAGGAGTGGCAGAAGCTGCTACTGGAAAAACCTTTGGACAGTAACCACACACACACGCACGCACACACACACAAACCCCCCACCCCCACCCAAGACCCCACCACCCTACATCTCCTCTCCCCAGACATACAGACACAACCCCCCTCTCTTTGCTAGGAGCTAAGGGGGGGGGGGGTTTGCAGAGGAAAGGAGCGAAAAGCCAGCATCACTCAGTGTCTTTCCTTTAGTCTGAGACTTGGGGGTTCCCTATCCACACCCCGTGGCTGACAAAGGTCCCTAAGTGCAGACACAGAAAGGCCCAGAAGGGCACACTCTCACCTATCCAGGGAACAGAGACCTCCAGCAGCTGCGCAGAGCCCCAGCAGCCTATCCCCCTCCTCACCTCCGGAGCTTCGTCCCTCCCATTCACACTCTTTGTCCCCCAGGCTTTCTCCTCTGTCCACCCCTACCAATTCCAGCACCCAAACTAGAGACAGGGCCCCAGCGCCCTTCCACTTCCGCCCGGATGCACTCAGGGCCACAGAAGAGGGGTGCAAGTCAAAAAAGACTCCCGTTTCCAAAGGGGCTCTGGGTGACGGGCGAGCGGCGCGGGGGCGAGGTGCTGGTCACAGACACTGATGGAGGCGGGAGGCGGCCGAGCGGCGTGGGGGCTGGCTCTGCAAGGGCCCCGGGTCGCCGGGCGCGGCTGGCAGCGAGGCCGTGGAAGACGGCGCCCGCGCCTTGGTGGACTCCAGGCTGCTGAGGCCCGAGTCCTTGTTGTCACTGTGCGCCCGAGGGCCCGCGGGCTCCGGGGGGCCCCCTCCGCCCAGCTCCTTCCATTCGTTGAAGTTGAGGTCGGTCAGCGGGCTCTGCACCACTACCGTGTGGCGGCGCCAGCTGCTCCGGCGCCGCCGCGTCTCGGGCGAGAGCGGCCGCCGCAGGCGCACGGCGAGCATGTCGTCGGCGGTGCCGCGGAGGCGCAGCCGCAGCGCCTCGATGCGCGAGGGCCGCGAGCCCAGCGCCGCCACCGCCGCGGCCACCGGGGGGCGCAGTGACTCCTGGCTGCTGGACGAGGCCGAGCCGGGCAGCTCGGCGGCGCGGGGACCGCCCCGGGCCGCGCCCGCGCCCGCGCCCTCGCCGTCCGGGCGGCTCCGGGACAGGCGGCGGCGCGCCAGGGTGTCGCAGGGCATCAGGTGGTGCGAGCTGAAGGAGGGCCGGCGCGCCGGGCGCCCCCCGGGCCCCGCGCCGCCCTCGGTGTCCGTCTCCACGTGGCTCAGCTCGCTGCGCTCGTCGTCCGCCTCGTCCCCCGCGCCCGCCCGCCGGCCCCCGGCGCCCGAGCACACGCTGCGGTCCATGGTGGACAGGGTGGAGTAGCCCGAGACGATGGAGCGCGTGTCCGCGGCCGGCCGCTCCTCCGGCGCCGCCGGGGGGCTGAGGCGCCCGGGGGCCTCGGGGACAGCAGCGCCGGGCAGCTGCCCCTCCGGCTGGTTCTGGGCCCCTGGCGCCGGCGCCACCGCCTCGGGCTTGTGCGCCTCATGCTCCGAGTCGTCGTCGGTGCTGCTGCCCAGCCCCCGCGCCTCCCGCCGCTTCTTCCGCTTGCGGTTGACGGCCGAGATGAAGGAGATCGCCAGCATCTCCCGGGCGTACGGCTCCTTCTTGGGGGCCCACGAGCCCTGTGCGGGAGACAGGTCCGTATGCAAGAGGCGCCCAGACCTGCGCTAGCGCCGCCCTCTTTCCCAGCCCCAGGCAGGAGGGCCTCAGCGCCGTCCGCGTTCCCACCCGGACACCCCCACACCATAGCACCGGATCTCAGCAGGTCCAAGACAGCCCAGCACGCCACCGGCTGTTTCCCTCCGACCACCGTCCCAGCTGGAGTGTCACTCTCCACTCTAGAGACTCCTCCTGCGGCCGCCTCCCAATCCTGAAGACTCCTGGCGCCCCTCTGGTCTTAATCCGGACTCTCTGCTCTTTCCTGTAAACTGGGGCTGGTCTCCCACCTCCCCCACCCCTACTTCCACTCCGCTCTTCATATCCAGCGCTAGGTAAACCCTTTAGACACAGCTCTGGTGATAATAATCTCTCAACTGTGAAAAACCCTTGACAGCGTGAACCCATTTCACATATACCATCCAGGGCTGTAATCACCAGAGCCTGGCAGGGACCCTTCTCTGACCCCAGCTCCTGCCCCCACCCCCAGCTCCACTCACTCCCACCTGGAAACCTGCATTTCCACCCCAGTACCTACAGGCCTCTCCAGGGCAACCTGCCCAAGTTCACTGGCCTTTCCCATCACTTCCCACTGCCATGCATTTCAGCCAAGCCCCCAGCCCCCCACCCCAGATCAATCCAACCGCCAGCTCTGCTGCCAAAGTGGCCAAAGGAGCCTGCACAGTCTGATGGTTTGGACTGAAGCTGCTCCCAAATTGTGATTTCCAACCCCAAGCTGGGCAGCGTCCTGCTGCTGTTCTCACTGCTAAGCCCCGTGGGGGGGGGGGGGGGGTTGGTCCTGGCCTTCCACAGTCTCCAGCGGAGCCCACGCCCCCATCACTGCCTCCTCCAACCCGGTATTTTAGTCCTTCCTTTCCGGCCTCTCCTCTGCCTCTGGGGGGCTCTTCTTCCCCCTTAAGAAGCCTGTTCCCAGGGCGCCGTCTCAGCCCCTTTCTCTTCTCTCTGCTCAGGTTCCCTGGGAAATACCGTTCTGAAGGCTCCTTTTCCCGAGGCTGCCCTGTCCAACACCAAACTCTCCATCTCGTGGGTTCCAGAAAGAACTCTTCTTCCAGCTGTGAATCCCTCTCTGCCAGGCTGTGGGCAGGCACCTGAACTCACCCATCTGGGGCCACATTATGCTCCCTACCCCTGCCCCACCTTCTCTCTTCTCCATTCTTCAGAAACAACTCCCAAAGCCAGCTCATCCTCATCATCCTCCCTTCAGGCCCTCAGTCTGCCTTTTCTGGGCCTTTCTGCCTTCTCCTAACAGGACTCCCTGCCTCCACCCTTGCCTCACCCCCGACCTCCCTCCTCCAGAACAGTCAGTCCTTCCAAGGCAAGACAGCACCCTGCTCACCTCTGGACTCTGCAGGACCCACCCCCACTAGGAGAAAGCACAGACACAGGGCCCTTCACCACCTGTCCCAGCTCTCCCAGCCTAGCACCCTCCCTGCCCTGACCCCAACCCCAGCACAGCCTCCCCTCTGGCCATGCTGGCCCACCAGCCCTTCCCTTGATATTATTTGCACTTTAATGTTGGCAGCCCGTGGTCTCCGCTGCCCTATTTGCTGGCTGAGCTCCTACTCCTCCTACTGGGCCCAGCTCAAACCCAGTAGCCTCTGCGCAGCAGCCTCCTAGCCCTCCCTTGGGCCGAGCTGGGCGATCCCTTCCCAGTTCCCACAGCCCTCTGAAAACATACCGACACCGGCCCTGCTCACATCACAATAGCTTTGTTTCCACACCATCTATATCGGACTCTCAGTTCTTGAGAGCAAGGTCTGTGCTTCTCCATGTCTGCCTCCAGGCCTCCTAGCACAGGGCTGGCCCATAACGGGTGCTCCATAAACGCAAAGTGAACGCACCACTGGGGAATGGAGTCCCCTCAGCTTAGACAGCCTTGGAGAAGCGGATGCTGGGATGGGTCCCTGTGTGGGGCTGGAATGACCTGCCCTTCGACTCCTTCTCACAGGCCACCTCCTGTTTCTGCCACAGTGTAATAATGGAGGAGTCACAGAGATGCCTTGTGTGGCCACCGCATCCTGCACACCCTCTCTCACATCAGTTAGTTCTGAGAAAGCCAGGCACATCAGGGATTCGGGATTCACAGGCATGTGGCTCCTGGGCCATGGCTGCCCCTGGAGTCATGCGACACTGCAGCACTGTGACGGCCAACCTGAGGCCCAGGGTGGCCAGTGCTGCTTTCTCCCCTGGCCAGTGCTCTCTGAGAGAGCTGAGAGGCCAGTGGACCATATGATCATTACCCTCTCAGCCTGGCGAGTTACAGAAGCAAGGAGGTCGGAACGGTCACTCGCAGGGAAGGCAGAGGTCAGGAGATTCACATAAAGGTCAAGAGAGAGGCTATGGGAAACCTGGGGGCTGGCAGGAGCAATGCGTGGAGAGTGACTCAGGTCACTATAATGAACTTGCTCTCTGCCATAGCAGTCTCTTGATGGAGTGAGCTCCCCATCACCAGAGGTGTGCAGGCAGAGGCTCTATGGAGAGGTTACAGGGGACCTCGGCACCAGACTAGAGCAGCCTTCTTTCTTTCTGTCCAGTGCATTCAGCTGACATAATGAGCACCCGCTCCGTGTCAGGCACACTGGTCTCGCTGGGACCTGGCCTGTGCTTAGAGACCCAGACAGAAATAAGCCCAGTTCTGTCAGCCAAAGTTTAGCTGATTTCACCCACTACTATGGACAGAATTGTATCCCCCCCAATTCCTATGCTGAAGCACCAACCCCCAATGCGACAGTATTTGGAGACGGGGTCTTTGGGAGGTGATGCAGTTCAGATGAGGTCCTAAGGGTGGGGCCATAACACGCTGGTATTAGTGCTCTCACAGGGAGAGACGCCAGAGAGCTTGCTCTCTCCATCGCTCGCTCTTAGCCTCCTGAGGACACAGGGAGAAGGCAGCCATCTACACGCCAGGAAGAGAGCCCTCACCAGAACCCGGCCATGCCTGCACCTTGCTCTTGGACTTCCAGACTCAGAACCGTGAGAAAACACATTTCTGTTTAAGCCCCCAGCCTATGGTATTTTGTGATCACAGCTTGAATGGCCACCAAGCTCTAGGCTAACAGCTGGGCAGGGTCCACCTGGGGCAGGCATCCTTGCCTAACGGATTCTGTCTCAGAGGGCAGGCTCCAGAGCAGGCACTGAGCTGGCTGTGAGACCTGGTTCAAAGAACCAGCTTTGGTTTCATTGGTTTTCTCAGTTGTTTTCAATTTCATTGATTTCTGCTCTAATCTTTATTATTTCCTTCCTTCTGCTTGCTTTGGGCTCTCCAAAGACCTTAAAGGATAGTTATTGTATCAGACATATTTGTTATTAACCCCATTTACAGGGATAAATATTGTCATCATTTACAGATCAGGAAGCTGAGTATCAGAAAGAGATCACAGGGGCCAGTCCAGTGGTATAGTGGTTAAGTTCGGCACACTGTGCTTTGGCGGCCCAGGTTCGGTTCCCAGGCACAGACCTACACCACTCGTCAGCCATGCTGTGGCGGCGACCCATATGCAAAATAGAGGAAGACTGGCCATAGATGTTGGCTAGGGGTGAATCTTCCTCAAGCAAAAAGAGGAAGATTGGCCACAGATGTTAGCTCAGGGCCGATCTTCCTCAGCAAAAAAAAGGCTACATAACTTGCCCAATGTCCCAAAGCTCCTAAGTGGTGGAGCCAGGACTCAGACCCAGGACTGTCTGTACTTCTAACCACTGGGAAACACTGCCTCCCAACCACCTAACTCCCAGGCCAGATCCTTCTACCACACAAGATGGTTCACCAAGCACTGCGAGGGCGGGCAACTTCTCAGCCTACCTTGGACACTCAGTACTTTCCACCTTCCTTCCCAGTGACCCTCAACTTTCCTCAGGCTCCAGTCACAATTCTCCCAATTCCCTTGACCAGAAAGCAAAGTGGGCCGGCTTGCAGAGGGACAAAGCCTTCAGAACTGCCTTGGCACTTACCTTGGACTTGGCTGAACTACAGGTGGTAGAATCTGTTGGTGAGAGACAGAAAGAAAACTGAAAGTTGGATTGAGGCAAGAGAAGGCTGAGTCTTGTGAACACAATTCCCTCTCCTCAAAGGCTTCAGAAACCTGAGATGTCCCCAGGCCCCGGGAGTGTGATGGCCTCTGATGTCATTTCCTCTGGGATAAGGATGGAGCAGAGAATGATGTCAATCACCGCTTCCTTTTACGACAGGAATTGACATCAGGCTGCCAAGCACTGGACCCTCATTTGCCCAGGGTTAAGGGCAAGGGGTGGGGCATTTCTCTGAGCCTAGTTCCTCTCCCCTCCCCTCCTGTCCCTGTGACACTGAAGCGCTGGAGAGAAAATGCCAAATATCAGATGCAGTCCACGGAAACCACAACAATGAAACACAGCAAATCACAGATGCTCTGGAGGAATGGAGACCACACAGTGCATAGAGAGGTGGAGGCCCTACATCCACCCTTACCCTCCCCACTTCCAGGAAGGAAGTGAGAGAAGGAAGAGGGAACCAGGGAAATGATGGTGTACAGGGGCAGCGTGAAGTGGGCGGGACACAGGAGGCAGAGTGCGCTGGCGATTGGAGCCTCGATAGGCTCCACCTCCAGACCAGCAGCCAATCTGCCCTTATGCGGCCGGGCCCTGGTTTACTACCTCAGTTACGGAGGGGAGTAAAATCATTACATCAGTGGGACTTGAGTCCCACTCCCCTAATAGCATTGGGGTGGAGAAGGAACCAGAAACAAGTCCTGGCAGTGTCCTCCCCAGGACTGGGGAGAGGGCAGGCAGATCCAAGGACCTCCCAGGGCGGGCGGGGCAGTGGGCGGTGCGTTTAATCCACACTCTGCCGCAAGCAAGTTAGACGCCTCCTCCCCAGCCCTCCCCCACACACGGTGAGCAGAGCGGACAGCTGACCACACAGCAACACACACGGGGCGGGGAGCGGCGGCAGGTGATTAGAAGAGACAGGGGGCTCCTCTCTGCCATTCCCACCCGCCATAGCCTCAGGCCCCCTCCCTGAGCATGACTCTTGCAACTAGGGGTGCTGTGGTACGCCTCTGTCAGACAGGAGCGGTCAAAATACCAAGGGCGGGTCACCCACAGGGTGGGAGGAGTTAGTGGCTTGAGCCAAGAAGGGACCAGCCATTCCTTTGAGTCTGGGCTACTCTGCTATGAGAGGGCCAGAGGCCTGGAAACAAGCCTTGGGGGCCGAGTGACCAGGCGCTCTGGTTTCCGAAGCAGGAAGAGCCAGTCCTCGGAGGAAACTGAGGCAGGAGCTATAGATATAGGGAGGCTTCTAGCGGGGGGCATCACTGTGTCTGGAGAGGCTGGGTTCCATTATGGCCAGGCCTGCCCCAGCCCAGATAACCAGAAGTGGCCAGGCTCGGCATGGAGAGAGACCACAGAGTTTGGGCCACTGCAGGCGGACAGCCAGAGGGTGCCCAGACTTCCTGGAAAGGGGAAAGGATCTGGCTCCAGCGAGGGCCTCCTTCCACCTGAGAAAGCGCTCTCGGACAGGAGGGGGCTGGGGTGGGGGTAAGCTGTTAACAAGCGTGGGTAGCTCGTATGTCAGGCTGAGGTCCTCACAGCCCACGACATCTTTGCCTGCCCCTCATGCCTGCCCAGCCTTCTTATAATCACCCGCCACTGTTAGTGACCGAGGCCGCGATGCCACACTGTACCCTTTAAATCTCCAACAGGTCCGCTGGAGGAGGGGCGGGGAGGAGAAGAGAAGGGGCAGATCCAGGGGACGGGAGGAGAGCACAGGGAGAAGAGGGAGGAGGGGCAGAGGGTGCAAGGAGAAAAGGAAGAAAAATTAAAAAGAGGAACATGCCCAGAAGGACACAGCCCGGGAGAAATAAAAAGCTCAGGAAGGAAACCAGTGAAGGAGGGCGGACAAAGCTCCTACCCAGCTCGGGGTGGAGGGAGCTGAGCGGACGAGGAGGCGGACACGCAGGCAAGCTGGACCTCCCAGGGAGGGAAAGGGCCCTGCCACAGCCCAGTCTCCAAGGTGGGGGCAGGAAGGGCCCCGCTGGGGCAGGAGCGGGGAAGCTGGGCATCTGGCCAGGCCTCTGGGACCCTCAGGAAGGCAGCTCCCACCCCCACCACTCCCCAGTCCCCTGCACTCACCTGAACCTGGCTCACCAGGGGGCACTGTCCTGCCAATGTTGGGCAGGAGATACTCGATGTTGGGCACTGACTGAGGCTCCTTGTCATCCACAGGGGTCTGCAAACAGAAGGAGGGTCAGCCAGCACATCCTCAGATGGCTGGACTGGGGACCCCACACAGTGGAGTACCCTGAAGACAGGGCCATGTCCCTCCTCCAGGCTGGGGCTCGCCAGCACAGGGACTGTCTCCCTCACCAGTCAGGCACTCTTGAGGGCAAGTCCTACATGTCCCCCATGAGGCTGTTCGGTGCCTTCCCCAGCACCTTGATGGAACCCCGAAGGCTCAAGCTGCTCCCTCAGCTGAGCTGTGCCTCCTCCCTCAGACTGGACCTTCCTGAGCCCTGCGTCCTCCACACAACACTGGGAGGTGAGGACCGCCTTTGTTCCTGGACTCAGTTTCCTCAGGGCAAGGCCCATATCTACCCCCTCAGACGAGGGGCTCATGAAGGTGAGGATCGTGTCTCCCATCAGATTGGAGGAGCCTGCTGCCCTCTACACACACCTGCGATGAGGCCCACCTCAGACCAGACCCCGCCCACAGCCCTCTGCCTCACTTACCCGCTCTCCCTTGTCCTCGTCATCGCTGAAGAACCAGTCTGACTGCGGAGGAGACAAAAGGAAGTGATGAAATCAGCATAGGAAGGGCTGAGGGGAGACAGGGGGACCCGGGCTACCCCCTGCTCGGTCCAGAGGACCCACCCAGGGGCCGGATTGGCAGGAGGGAGTTCCCCCTCTTCTCAACAAACCTCAGGCTGGCTGGGCTGTTAGAGAGGTCTCAGAGAGAGGTGATGGAGCCTGGAACCCCACTCTACAGACTATGAGAAACCCTTGGGGAGAGCAAACGGAGGGCATGCAGCCTAGAGGTAGAGAGGGCTTGGGCACAGACTGATGACAGCTCGGGGCAGCTGCTCTCTTTGCCTGTTTTTCGCTAAATGCTGTCCAGCGCTCACATGATGGCTCACACCCCAGTGTCAGCCAGAAGCCGGGGCAGCAGCGCCATCTGGTGCCAGCCAGGTCCACTGCAGGAACCAGGCGGCCGGGCCACAGCTAAGTGTACCCCACAGGTCCGGGTTCCACAGGACACCTGGGGCCCCGGGCCCCTGCCCAGAAAAGGGGAGCACCTGGAGGGCGGTGTTAAGAGGCTCCCCGAGGGGCAGGCAGGCAAGAGTTTTCTCATAAATGCCAAACAGCCTAGAAAATAAAGTAAAAATCCTACTCAAATATATTTTGTGAAATTTGAGAATCTTGAAGATAAAACTCTAAAAGTTTTCTGAAAAACAAAAACAGATTGCTTCCAAATGAACAAGTATCGTTTGTAACTAGAGCTTTCAGCAGCAACAGACACAAGAAGGCACGGAAGTAATATTTTCAATGTGTTGCTAGACTACAAATTTCAAAGAATTTTGAGCCTGGAATTGTTATACCCTGCTAAACTCTCATTTAAATTTGAGTGTGATCTAAAGTTATTCTAAGACATCAGAGAGTTTACTACCCAAAGACGCTCTTGACTGAGCACGTGAGCATGTAAAGAAATGAATCCAGCTGGAGCAACAAGCTCTGAGAAGGACGGATAATAGTATATAAAAGGCCATTGTTATCAAACCAGCAATGACACACACGCACATATATGCAAACACACAGAGAATATCCATGACAACCTAGAATTCAAATGCAGAGGGAGAAACCAGTGACAGGGGACAGTATACTTGGTACTCGGCTTTTAGATGGGCTGGAAGGGGGACACTGACACTGACAAGCTCGAGAAATTGATAGCAAAAATTAAACATGAGTATAGGCTTTTATAATTGTATAATGAAATATAAGTATAGGTTTTAGAACATGTACAATTTTCATATCAGAAAAATAAAAATCAATCCATCAAAAGCAAGGTGGAGCAGACCGAAAAAAGAGAATAAAATGAAAATGTGGTAAAAAGAAAAATTACATTTAAAAAAGGAAGAAAATGGCATTTAAGATGGCAGAAATAAGGCCTAACAGTACAGAAATTACAATAAAGTAAATGAGCTAAGCTCACCGATCGAAAGTCAGACACACAGACTATTATAGACATTTAAGGGCATCCGTACATTTAGAAGGCAGACTGAAGGACACGTGTTAACCTGTTAGAGTGGGTACTTGTGGAGGAGGCAAAGCCAGGTGAGGAGCACAGGGCGACTCGCGAGGTCGATTGTGACCACGCGCATGAACCTCAGTTATCATCAATCACAGTCAGGCACATGATTAACTCAAACGAGCGGCACAGAAGAGAAACAAGAAAGAGAAGAGAAGAGAGTAAGAGAGGATAAGAAAGAAATGCAAGATGTGGAGTCAGTCGTCTCGGGCTCAAGTTCACCTGAGGCAGATTACCTCTCTATTTACTTCTCTGTAAAATGGGCATAATATGTGTATCTACTTTGAAAATTGTGGGGAGGATTAAAATGAAATACTGTATGGCTATTGTCAAAAAGACAAGAGGGGCCGGTGGCGTAGTGGCTAAGTTCATGTGCTCCACTTCAGCAGCCTGGAGTTCACGGGTTTGGATCCCGGGCATGAACCCACACACCGCTCATCAAGCCCCACTGCGGCAGCATCCCACATACAAAATATAGAGGAAGATTGCACACATGTTAGCTCAGAGACAATCTTCCTCAAGCAAAAGAGGAAAATTGGCAACGGATGTTAGCTCAGGGCCAATCTTCCTCACCAAAAAAAACCCCACAAGAAATAATAAGTTTTGGCAAGGACGTGGAGAAAAGGGAATCCTTGCGCACTGTTGACAGGAATGTAATTGGTGCAGCCATTCTGGAGGTTCCTCAAGTATGGAGGTTCCCGAAAAAATTAAAAATAGAACTACTATATGATCCAGCAATTCCACTTTTGGATATTTATCTGAAGAAAATGAAGACACTAACTCAAAAAGACAGCTCCACCCCCATATTCACTGCAGCATTATTCATAATATTCAAGACATGGATGGAAGCAACCTAAGTGTCCATCGATGGATGAATGGATAAAGAAAATGTGGTGGATATATACAATGGAATATTATTCAGCCATAGAAAAGAAGGAAATCTTGCCGTTTGTGACCACATGGATGGACCTTGAGGGCATTATGCTAAGTGAAATAAATCAGAGAAAGACAAATACCATATGATCTCATTTATATGTGGAATCTAAAAAAAAAGGAAATCAGGGCGAGCCCAGTGGCGTAGTGGATAAGTTCACACACCCCACTTCGGTGGCCCAGGGTTCGCAGGTTTGGATCCCAGGTATGGACATACACACCACTGGTCAAGCCACGCTGTGGCAGGTGCCCCATATACAAAATAGAGGAAGATTGGCACAGATGTTAGCTCAGGGCCAACCTTCTCCACCAAAAAAAAAAAAAAAAACAACAAATTAAAAAGATAAAATAAATCCAATCTCATAGATACACAGAACAGATTGGTGGCTGCCAGGGATGGGGGGTGGGGGATGGGTGTAACGGGTGAAGGGAGTCAAAAGGTACAAGTTTCCAGTTATAAAATCAGTGAGTCCTGGGGATGTAATGTACAGCATGGCGACTCTAGGCAATAACACGGTACTGCATATTTGAAAGTTGCCGAGAGAGTGAATCTTGAAAGTTCTCATCACAAGAAAAAAATAATTGTATCCACTTACGGTGACAGACGTTAACTAGACATATTGTGGTGACCATTTCACAACATACAAATATCGAATCATCATGTTGTACACCCAAAACTAATATAATATTATATGTCAATTATATCTCAACTTAAAAAAGAAAAAAAGAAATACTGTACTTAAAACATTTAGTACAACACGTTAACATATAATAAATGTTAGCTATTATTATTGAAAGGTGTGGTCCCCAGAGACAGGCTAATCAGAAGGAGCCCTAAAAAGCCAGCCTTTAACTCAGGTTTGAGGGTGCATAAGGGTGCTCTGGGAACCTAGAAGGCTACAGGAACCTTCTGGTGGTGCATGGCTCTCTGGAAGAATTTGTGTAGCTCAGGCCACCCTGCTTTTGCACATGCTGTTCCCTCTGCCCGGAATGCTTTCTCCCTTCTCTGCCTGGCTAAGTTCCTCGTGGTCTTTTAAGACAGTTCGAGAGCTCCCTGAAGAGCATCACAGCCCTCCACCCAGGGCAGGGCTGGGTCCTGCTGTGGGGCGTCCCTGGGCCTCGCCTAGAGCACGCAGAAGTGATGTCTTCACTGGGCAGTGCTCCTTCAGAGCAGGGCCTGAGTCCCATCATCGCTGGGTTCCCAGCACCTGCATTTGTCTCTGGCACGGGAGGATGACGAGGATGACAACGACGACGAGGATAGCTAACTCTCATGTAACACTAACTGCCAGGCACCATTCCAGTGATTAACTCATGTGACCGTCACAATAACCCGGTGAGGTAAGTGCTATTATTATCTCCACTTTACAGAGGAGGAAACTGAGGCACAAAGAGGGTAAATAACTTGTCCAAGGTCACGCAAACATAAGGAGTGGAGCGAGGGCCAGTGCCCTCAACTGCTACACC
The DNA here is from genome assembly GCF_041296235.1 of Equus asinus. NCBI lineage: Eukaryota > Metazoa > Chordata > Mammalia > Perissodactyla > Equidae > Equus > Equus asinus. The sequence goes on along the minus strand of NC_091802.1, from coordinate 38,666,169 downwards.
GGTGGTTCTCAACCAGGGCAACTCTGCCCGCCAGGAGGCATTTGACAACGTCTGGAGACACTTTCAGTGGTCTCAGCTGGAGGCGTGCTCCTGGCATCTAGCCAAAGATGCTGCTCAGCATCCTACGCTACACAGGACAGCCTCCTACAAAGAAGTGTGCAGCCCCGCCAGTCACCTGTGCTGAGGGGGGAGAGCCCAGCGTCCACACACCAGGTATCACCACACCTGCTGAGCGAATAAATGGACAAATGCCTGACATGGTCAGGGTCCAACCGACTCAGCAAACACGGTGTGAGCTGGTTGGTGACTTGCTGCTGGGAGGCTGGACAGCGGAGTTTGCTCGTCTCCACTCTGCCACCATGTTGCTGAGCGACCCTGGCCAGGTCCCTGCTCCTCCTCACACCTCCCTTTCCACCCTCTGTCTGATCAAGGGCAAGTGTGGCTGCCTTAAGGCCCCTCCAGCTCTGCTGTCCAAGGGTCTCCGGATGATGGAGGCCCTGGTAGGGAGGCAGGTGATGGCTGTGTCTAGAACTCCCAGCAGGAGTCATGTCACCCAGTAACTCCAGCTGTCCCCTGACTGGCCAGGGGCTCAGAGCCACAGCCAGAGCAGCCTTGGCCACTAGTCGGGTCCAACCTGGGCTCGTGGCTACATGGGTCCCTGGCTAAAGGGCCTCTGGGCTGGATGCAGCCTTGCAGACTCTGCTGCATAGGCTCAAGGGGTCTGCAAGAGAGGTGGCTCATTCACCTGCCAATCCTCAGGACTGATGTTCAAGTGCTAGGAGGCAGAGAATGGAGGGTCGCCAGCTCAGTTCCTTCCCAGGAATGAATCCCTGAGTGGGAAAGCCCAGATGGGTATAGCCTCAATAGCAATTCATTCATTCATTCATTCAACAAACACTGAGTGTTCACTACATGCCAGGCACTAGGCTTGGTGCTGGGAGTACACCTCTGAAGGACACAGATATGCTCCACCTCCTGCCCGCCTGGCCAGAGGAGGGGTTGCCATTGGCTGGGGACTCCCCCGAGGGGCCCTGGGGCAGGGTCATGGACACACTTTTGGCCTCCCTCTTCCCTGAAGGCTGCCTGACACCCCAGCTGACCACAGGCCTTGGCTTCCAGGGGCTTCTCTGGGAGTCATGGGGCCAGTGTCCCTCTCTTCTCCACTGCCCCCCGCCCCCTGCCAAAGCACACACTCTTGGGGGCTCCTGTTGGGTTGGGGAGCTGAACTTTTCCAAGAGAGACAAGCATCCCCAGACCAAGGCCTCATCAGGGTCCGTCCCTGACACTGCCCGGCAGCCCCGGCCTCCCCGACAGCTCTGGAGTGGCCTCTGGGCTGATGGTCCCAATGTCAGAATGAGAACAGGCCTCCATGCTCCCTCCTATGGCTCAGGGCCACGACTGCGCAGCGAAGGGAGGAAACCAGCGGACAAGGCCAGTCATCACGACCAGAGTCTACCCCCCTGCCTCCCCTCACTGAGCCCAGCCAGCCTCCCTTACTCCAAAGCCGGCTCTAGGACAGACACCGGCGTCTGCCCTCCCAGGAGGTGGGTAGGAAAGCACAGGCTTTGGCCAGACAGATGTGGCTTAAAATCCTGGGGCTGCCACTTATTAGCTGTGTGACCTTGAGCAAGTCACTTGGCCTCTCTGAGCCCGTTTCCTCATCTATAAAATGGGAGTGACATGACCTGGTTTTCCTTTCCTAGAGTGTCTGTGAGGTGGGGGAGGCTGAAGCTCCCCTTCCCTGGACCAGCTGACAATCTTATTTCTCCTAGCAGGAGGGGGTCTGGTTCCCTCCTTTGTGGGCCAGACCATAGGCCATACTAAAATCTGGAAATAGAAAATCTCTGATTCATAAAAACACCACTGAGCGCCCCAGAAGCGAGTGGTGCTGCCCTGGGTTTGGGTCTGGAAGACCAAGGCCTCCTGCGCCCTCTGCTGGCGGCTCTGGTTTCTCATCCCGTCACCTACAACAAGGATCCTCAGAAACACAGGGCTCTTGGCGCCTGCGGGCAGCCATGAGAAGGGACGTGGACCAGCCCAAAACACACGCAGCCCGAGTGCAGGATCCTGCCTCAGTCCATGCCCTGCCCTGTCCCATCCACCTCCCCCTACCCGGGGCGTCACCATTTCCTCCTGAAGCCTCAGTGGGGCCAGCAGGGCAGAGCTCTGACCCCAGCCCTGCAGCCGTCTGCTCAGCTCTGCCAGGAACCTCTCCTGGGGGCCGCCTTCTGATGGCGCCCCTGCATTCAAGCCTTCCACTCTCCAACCCAGAGCACCTTCCCTGACCTTCCTCCTCCATCTGACCCTCACGCACAACTTGGAGGCTCAGAGGCCTCCGCATCCTCCTGCTGGGGATGAGACAGCCCAGAGCCACAGGGATTGTAGGATCCCTTCCTGTTTGGCCTCGGCACGCAGCCTACTGCTTCCGAAGGGCATTCGCCATTCCGGCAGCATTTTCCGAAGCCTCCTCACCCTTCCCCGAGCACACCCACCCAGGCGAGCAGGAGCGAGGTGCCCAGGGCACATGGCCTAGGCCTGGGGCCGCTGCTTACGTGCTGGATCAGCGTCTCCACGATCTTGTAGCGGTCCGGCATGTGGGTGACCATCTCCGCCATGTTGTCCTCGGACGTCCTCACCAGTGTCGGCCCGAAGACCAGGGCCAGATTCCGGGGCTCCATCTGGGCCAGGGAGAGAGGCAGGTCAGGGTCAACACCCTGGGAGCTCCAGACTCCAGTCCCCAGGCCTCCTTCATTCCGGCCCCTCAGGCCCCTGTCCCAACCACATCCTGATCTGTCCCTCACTTAGGGGCTGGACACCCCGTTGTACAGGCATGGAGGTGCCTGGTGAGGAGAGCACAGGCCAGATTGCAGCCCCACTCACCCCCAGGCCTGGCAGCCATGGCAGTGCCCAACCTGCACACCCATACTGTGCCAGCAGTGGGAGATCCTGGAGTGGGGACCCATTGGAGGTTCCAAGGGTATTTCAGGACTGGGAGAAATCCTACAGCTCCCCTCATTTTCCCTGCTGCAGAATAAGATACAGAGGTTTGATTAGGAAAATGCAATGCAAGGGATTCAAGCTAGATCAGAGGAGAGATTTCCATCAGACAGAGGGGGCTATGGCTGGCTGCCTCTGGAAGACCCTCAGAAACCCAGGAGATGGCTCTCCGGGGAGAAGCACTGGCTGGCAGGCGCGGGTGCGGTGCGGAGAGAACAACCTTTAAGGAGGATGCTGTGCCCAGAGGGGCTTGAGAGGATCTGATCCGGAGGACCTTAGAACATGCTGAGAAGATGCCGGTCCGCTTCCCTCCCCAACACCGCACGCCGCAGCCCCCACCCACCTTGTTCTTCTCCGAGTGGTCAGCAATGGTCTTCAGATGGCCCACGAGGAATTTGAGTGTTTCATAGTAGTGTCCTGGGAGATCCCGGATCTGGCGGGAGAGAGAAGGGGCATGAGACCCGGCGTGATGGCCTGTCCCACTCCCCACCAAGCCCTAAAGGGGTCCCCACTGCTCTATCTCAGGGGGTCTGGAATCTACCCTCTGACCGTTCCCCTCGTACACGGGAGAAACTGAGGCCCAGAGTGGAGAAGGGCTCCTCCAAGGTCACAGGGAATCGGTGGCCCTGGACTCCAGGCCTCCTGGGACAGTGGGCTCTCCAGTGCAATCTACCTTTTGCCCAAGTGCGTCTCTCTTTCCTTACCAGCTTCCGCAGCGTCTTCAACCGCTCCCTTGAGTCTTCAATGCGATTGGCCTCGATGAAGTCGTTGTATTTGTCTAGAACACAAGGAAGACTCCTTAGAGAGGTGGGAGGCGGCCCTTCTCCCACGATCAGAGTGGGCTGATTTCAGGCTGAAGGCCCCGGCCGGCTGAGGAGGCCCTGCTGGCAGGTTGGTGGTTTGCACCCATGCTGTTCCAGTTTTGGGGGGCTCCATGGCCTTGTGTTCACGTGACCAAACCCACCACAGCTGCACTCAGGTGTGCACCTGACCTGGGGTAGCCCAGGCATGTTCGTTTGGGAAGAAATAAGACCAGAGCTGCATGCTGATACTGGAAAAGGGGTCCTTGCCCCAGTCTCCAGGACAAGGACACCACAAGGTCAGAAGAGATGGTCACCTAGAGAGAGGGAGGGACCTTTCAGCATCCAGACACCCCTCCCCATCTGTGTCAGGATTCCCCCAACTCCCTTTAGGAGAAGTCCATGGGGAACCTTAAGAAATGGAACGTGATAAGTTTATTCTAAAACTTAGCCAGATGAGTAAATGCACAAGGACGGCCAAGATTACTTTTTATTTTTTTGAGGAAGATTAGCCCTGAGCTAACTACTGCCAATCCTCCTCTTTTTGCTGAGGAAGACTGGCCCTGAGCTAACATCTGTGCACATCTTCCTCTACTTTATACGTGGGACGCCTACCACAGCATGGCTTTTGCCAAGCGATGCCATGTCTGCACCCGGGATCCGAACTGGTGAACCTCGGGCCGCAGAGAAGCGGAACATGCCGGCCCCAAGATTACTTTTTAAAGGAAGAATGATGAGGGAGGATTTGCCCTACCCGATACTGAAACATACTAAAAAGATAGAACGGGTAGAGAAGGCGGATGAGGATAAGGCAGAAAGAGAGAAACAGGCTGTGGGGATCTTCACTAGGTGATAAAGGCGGCATGCAAATCAGCGGGGAAAGCTGCGGGTATCAATAAACGTCCCTGGGGCAATTAGCTATCTTGTTGGGGGAAAAAAAAACCCATTTCTAACTCATGCAATACACAAACAAATTTAACTGCATTACAGAGCCAAATAGAAAAGTTATTAAAAGATTGAGGAAAATAAGAAAATACTTTTACAACCATAAAGTCTTCCTAAACATGAGATGCAGAATCCATTGAAGATTAGCAGCTTTGACTATACTTGTTTTCAGTTTCTATACTGAAAAGTTACAAGGCAAATGGCAGACCAAGAGCAAATATTTGCAAAAAGTAACAAAGGGTTAATATCCATAATACACAAGAGCTAGTCTCTTACAAATCAATACAAAAAAAGACAAACAACCCAACAGAAAAATGGGCACATAGTCTGAACAGACAATTACAGAGGGAACAGAAAACACCAATAAACTAATGAAAAGAGAGTTAATCTCCCCAGAAATGAGGGAAATGAAAAAGAAAACAATAATGAGGTGCCATTTCCCCTCTCCGATTAGCAAAAGTTGAAAATATGGCTAACATCCAGTGCTGATGGGGTGTGGGATGCAAACTCTCTGGTGCCGTCAGTGGGACTGTGAACTAGCGCCTTCGTCTTGTCGAGCGCAGCTTGACGTGAGCTTTCAAAAATGTTTACCAGGACTTCAACCCAGCAACTCTACATCTAGGCATCGACCCGGAGGACACCGATGCAGGTGTGCAGGACACGTTCCAGGAAAGTCATTGCGACGTGTTTTGTAATAGCAAAAATTTAAAGACAACCTAAAAATCCATCAATAGGGGAGCTATTACATAAATTGTAATCTCTCCAGACTATGAAGTACTACGTGGTTGATTTAAACAGAGAATGAGGGAGAGCTCTTTGTACTGACTTGAGGGAATCTCAGAATTACAAGCCTCCTTCTGTTAAGAACAGCTCACCCAGTGGTTGCTGGAGACTGCTCACACGGGCTCCTGAGAGCCGATCGTGTGCATCTCTCCCCAACTCCATGTAGGTGACAGCACGTCGGGAGCTTGAAATACGTCATGGCGGGAGTATTTATACCATGGAACTTGGAAAACGCTACAAATCAAGGCTTTTTTTCCCTCGAGAGCCAGCTGTTGAACATGTACCAGCACACCACTGAACTCACCCAGCTCCAAACCCTATGTATGTATGTGTGTCTTTGTCCTGCGTGTAAGAGGGTCTGGAAGGAAACACAACAAACTGCTAATAAGCAGCTCGGCAAATGGTCAAGAGTTGGGCTCTGGAGCCTGATGCCTGGGGCCGAATCCTGGCTCTGACACTTGCAACCTGTGTGACTTTGGGCAAGTCAGTTAACCTCTCTGTGCCTCAGTTTCCTCCTCTGTAAAGAGGAGATATAGTACCTACCTCACGGAGTGTTGTAGGCAGTCATGCGTGGCCCATAATAAATGCCAAGAAAGTGTTAGTCAAACCTCTGGGGACAGGAGATGGGAGAATGACAGGGACCTTCATCTTACCTGATTCCTGTCTGTATTACCTAAGTTTTTTACAAGTACATGTTTCTTTTGTATTAAAATAAAAACCCAAAAAGTAAAACCAATGAATCCAATTTAAAACGTGGTCGGGTACTGCACAGACACATGTCCCCCCGCTCCCATCCTCCACTTGCACCCTGCTCACCATCGGTGAAAAGAGGCTCAGGGAGCTTTCGGAAGAAGGACTTGAGCAGGCTGCTGATCACGTTGAGGTCTTGCCAGCGCTGGGAAAGGGGCAAAGATGTCAGACCATGTGCAGGCTCAGCCTTATGCCCCCAAACCTCCATGCCCCCAGGTCCAGGGCCAGCCAGGCCCAGCCCAGATACCCATGCCTCCAAGCTAGGCCAGCTCCAGAACCCAGGCCACCCCAGGCCCTCCCTGGGCTCCACTCACACCAAGCTCCGCCCAGACCAGGGATCTCTGGGCTAAGAGGACTCATCAGGGTCATGGCAGCAGAACAGAGTCCCCAGCCAGGTCCTAGCCCCTGACCACCTGGCCCCAGCCCCTCCTTGCTCCAGCCAGCCCAGTGGTCCCCAACACTTGCCCATCCACAGAAAGTACCAGGTGCCTTCTTTGGTCCAGGCACTGTGGGAGACAGAAGTGAACGAGACTCACTCCACGTGAGCCTGCCCATTGGACCTCCACTGGGCCTACTAGTGCCAGCTCCTGCTTCCCAGTGTTTCTCCTTTAGCAGAGTCTCATCCTTGGACCCCCTCTACTTCCCCATAACACAGCATTCATCCACCTGGCGCCTGCTGCCTCAGGCCCTTTGCACCTGCTGGTTCCTCCACCAGAACTCTCCTCCTCCTGCCCCTTACATAACTGGCTCCTCACCCTGTCTATATGTCGCCTCCAGAGAGGCCTTCCCTGACCATCAAAGCTAAGGCAGCTACGATCACCTCTGCCCTGTCATCTGTATCACAGCCCTGACTTCGTTTCTTCCATGGCACGCAGCACAATTTATCATTATTGTATGCATTCATTTCCTTTCCCTACCTAGCTCCCTGGTAGGCCTGTAAGCTCCAGGAGGGGCAGGGATCCTGTCTTACCCCCTACTGTGTTCCTATCACCTGGCCAGCTCTGTTAGCCTGGCACTTAAATGGTCCCAATCAGCAGTTCTCAACCAGGGCAATTCTGTCCGCCAGGGACCTTGGCAATGTCTGGAACCATTTTGTTTTTCACAACTAGGGGATGCCACTGGCATCGAGTGGATAGAGGAGGCCAAGGATGCTGCCAAACTTCCTCCAGTGCACAGGAAAACCTCCTGCAACAAAGATTATTCTGCCCCATATGTCAAGGCTGAGAAACCCTGGTCTAAATGAAGGGTTGTTGAATGAATGAACGAATGGCCGGGGCATTGTCTCTTCTGTCCACCAGGGGGCACCATTGCCCCGCACAGTTGATAGGAACGGTTCACAGTAACTCATGCCCAGAAAGCAACATAATACCCTCAACAAAGACACACAACACGTGCTCATTACAGTGGATCCGCAGCTTAATGCCAGACAATTCCACAAACAATACCCTCCCCACAGACTCAACAGGAGTTAGATTCACCCTGTACACAACACTTAACTTCCCGCACTCCCCCAACAAATGAGATGAGTGCTGTGTAAGACAAAACCACACGCCCAGTACACTCGGCACGCCTGCCCCCTGGCTAAGGGCCAGCTAATGTGCTTCGGGGCACACCCCCCACCCCCCACCCCCACCCCGAGCAGCTCCTGCCCACCTCCCTCCATTACCTCCTGGCCCTGGGGCATGGGCTCTTCTCATCTCCCAGCTGCCAAAACCAAGCCTTGCCCATCCTCCTTGACCCCTCCTATGCGCAAGTATCTGCTCCTCTTCCCCGGCCTCACTTGAGCTCCCCTCTCTGGCCCCACTCAGAGCCCGGCCCCTACACTCCTGATGGCCACCCTCTCCCCAGATAGCAGCTCCCTCCATGGTCGCACCTCCGTGCCCCAGCACGACCCCACACCCACTCTCCAGTCCACTCTTGTCTGGTGCCCGATTATGCCATCACCCCCATGTGGGTGACTAACCATCACCCCAAATCCAATGGGGCCACTACCTGACACTTCCTCCCTCTCCTGCCCTGCTCCCCAGTATCTGCCAGTGACAGATGTCCCCAGCCCCCAGCTCAGACTTTTGGCTCCTCCCTCTCCTCCAGCCAACTCCTAGAGCTGCTCCCAGCCCCCTCTTTCCCCTGGGACCACTGAGTCCTCCTGACCCATGGAACTTCCAACATATCAGTAATTTCCTCCCTAGATGCCTTGCCCTGGGCCTCCCACATTCACATCCTTTAGGCATAAGCTAAAGCACTAGTCTTTCTCAAACCCATTCTCTTTTACACCGCCCCCCACCCTCCGCCCCAGCTGAAGAATCATCCACGGTTTCCTATTGTCCATTGGATCAAGGTCAAAGGCTTCAGTGAAGCCATTAAAAGCCCTCTGTCCCCTGTGCCAGGCCTCACCCTCCCAGTGGGTGTTTTCCAAAACATTTCTCACCAGAGCCCCCTTTTGTCAAATAAACCCATACATGAAAGCCCAATATGAAAAAAATTGACATAAAAAAGCCAGAGCAAAGCAGGTTACTCTAGTTCAAGCAAGGCTGGGGGTCCCACCCTGCCCCTGGCCTCCCTCAGCACCTCTGGGGGCCCTCAGGTTCTGGGAAACACAGTTTGAGAACCACTCGTCCTGCCGCAAACTCTTGTTTTTATATTGAAATATTTATTTGGATATTTTTTCTAGCTTTATTGAGAGAGAATTGACATTTAACCTGCTGCAAACTCTTAAGTGTGGTTGTCAGTTCCCCTCAAGAGCTGGTCTTCTCTCATCTGATCGACCCCTTCTCTTCCCATGTTGTAGCCACCCAAATCGCTGGCTCCAGAAAACACCATTTCCTCCCCTTCTTCTAAGCCAGGGGTCTGCAAACCACCACCAGCAGGTCAAACCCAGCCGACGGCCTGTTTCTGTCCAGCCCTTGGGCTAAGAATGCTTTTCACATTTATAAAGCATTGTGAAGAAGGAGGCAGTGGAAGACGACATACATGAGTCCGTGTGGTGACAAAGCCTACGACATTTACTGCCGGGCCCTTTCCATAGACAGTGTGCTGACAGCTGGCACACCTGCAGAGCCCACGCCTCTGCCCAGGCCATGCCCTCTGCCTGGAACGCCCTTTCCTGGCTTTCACTGGCTTTTAGTGGACTCTACTCGTCCTCAGGCCCAGAAAACTGTTGTCCATGAGCCCCTGCTTTGGGTTTCCCAGGCCACAACCGCATCTGTCTGTTCAACTTCAGCTGGGGTGGTGCCAGTCCCCAGGGCCGGCCTGCAAGGACAGGTCTCGTCTTGCCCATTTTGGTGCCCTGGCCCAGTGCCGGGTACATCGCAGGGTACAATGAACATGATAGACATACAAGCCACCTGGGCCCCCCTTCCACACACCCCAGCCTCACCCACCTCATCCTGCAGGTTGATGTCACCGGGCCCGCGGTTGAGCTGCTCCTGCAGGCTGGACACCACTGCGTTGTTGCCTGGCACCCGGTAAATGCCCGTGGACTCCAGCCCCCGTGCCTCCACGATGCGACAGCATGCAGCCACGATCAGGGGGACGCGCTGGGGACAGAGGCAGGGCGGGGGTGTTAGGGAAGGCAAGCGCTCTCCACTGGTGGGCCAGAGGAAGTGGAGAGGCCTGGATGGGGCAGCGCAGGGCCAGAGCAGGAACCCCATGGCGGGGACAAGAGGACCCTGCTGCCTCCAGTCTGGGGGCAGAAATAACACCGAAGCCTCGCCATGGGCTGAGAGGGAGCACGGCCAGGGTCAGGGACTCGGGCTCTGCCTCAGCTCTGCTGCTCCCTCCCTGGGCTGTTTCCCCAGCTGTGTCTGTAGGACGAGGTGGAGAGCTGGTTCCAAACCCGTGCAGCTCTGACCCTCTGTGCCTCGGTCTCCCTCCTTACTCTGGAGAATAGAGGGGCCCACCTGGTTCTCTGTGGCTGGCTGGCACTCCTCCAGCCGGACTCCAAACGCCCTGGGAGCTGCCTTTTTGTTCTTCTTGATGATGTTGATGCCCCAGGGGGCTTTGGGGGCGGCAGCACTGTCATCTGGGGTGGAGGAGGCAGAGAGAACCAGGGTGAGGTGGGGGCCCGGAGAGGGGCAGCAACCACACTTGGTCACACACACTCACCGCCACATTCACGTATGTTTGGACACATGGGGACTCCATCAGAGAAGCACCTGGGATGCTGAGGGCCGATGGGAAATTATATACTGAGAGAGAAGGCCAAAGGATGAGGGTGTTTGCCCCAGAGGAGAGAAGCCTCAGAGTACTGTAAGGACTTCTGTATGGCCTCAAGGGCTAACACTACCAGGCAGGAGCCATAGATTCTGGTACAACCAAAGGAAGAACTTTCTAACAGCCAAAACTGTGTGAAGACGGAAAAGGCTGCCTCCAGAGAGGATGAGCCTCCCACTCCTGAAGGGACACCAGCAGAGACTGGAGGACCACCCAGCTGAGAGGTCCTGGAGGGAAATGAGGCCCCAGGCCCTTCCAGCCCTGAAACCCTGAGAGCCCCAGGTGCTCACAGGCAAACACACGTGCACAGACACGCCAGGACAGCACTAGCACACACCCACAGGCACACACAATCCCTCTGCTCCTGGGCAGCCCCCCAACCCCGGTAGGAGCCCCCTTCCTACCCTTGCTCCCGGCAGGCTGGTCCTGAGTCCTGAGACCACGTGCTGTACTCTGCTTGAGGAACTCAGACTTGAGGCCCCCCAGGCCACGAGAGCCTTTGGGGGAGGAATCGGCTTTGGGCCCAGAGCTATGGCTGTGGAGGAGAAGGGGGAGAGAGGTCTTCATCGGGTGGGCCAGGACACCACCTGCCCTGGCCGCTCACCACTCCGGACAGCCCCTCCATCCCTGGACAATCCCTCCATGCCCTTCTGGGGACTGGAGGCTGCAATGTCCCTGCCGCCTTCCCTGCCCCCAGCAGAGGGTAACTCGGGGGCTGCCCCAGGCCTGGAGGTGGGCCAGGAGGATGCCCTCTGCCTGGAATCCCCCTCACCCCATGGCCAGGACTGCTCCATGAGAGCTGGGCCTCACCTCACTTTGCGGTAATCATTAAGCTTCTTGCTGATCAGAGCTTGGTTGGCACAGCCGGGGTCCTGGAGGAGAGGGAAGAGAAAGCAGACCCCATCAGTGCCCACGGCCAGCCCACCCAGGGCTCATCCCTGGCCCCTGCCTCGGCCTCGCCTCCCCTCTCCTCCATCTGCCAGCTGGAGGGCACAGACCCTGGAGCGAGGAAGACCAGGGCTGGACTCCAGAGCACGCCCTCACCAGCTGTGTGACCTTAGGTAATCCACTTAGCCTCTCTGAGCCTCAGTCCCCTCAGCAGTAAAGTAACATGAGGAGATAATATGGCGACCTCAGGGTTGGGGTGCAGAATTATGCACGTAGCACTCATGACAGTCCTGGCAAGACACAGAGGAGGTGTCCCATGAGGTGCATGCTACTGCAATAATGAAGGTGACTTGGGACCTCCGGACTGTGCCCTATTGGGGACAGCCCAGCCAGGTTCCCCAGATTCCAGGTACTTTCCTCCCTGTGGTGAGGAAAACAACGTCCTGGGGGGGACAGAGCCAGCAGAGCGGGCAAGCCCAGCCCAGGCCCCTGGTGTGCAACTGCAGCTGCCCAGGAGGGGGCGCCATTTAAAAAATTCTCCCCAAGTCCCTGCCAAAGCCCTTGGCTCAACCCCAGCCGCCTGCTGCCAAAGGCCAATCCTCTTGGCCTCCTCCCAAGGTCGGGGGCGGCTGCCCCTGCAGACAGGTCAGCCCTGTTAGAAGGGCTAGCCACAGTTTTGGCACGGGGGCACCTCATTCTGGAATGAGACCCCCAGCCAGAAGCCGAGGTTGGCCTGGAGCTGACCTCTGTGCCAGAGCCTGCCCAAGGCAGTCATAACAATAATAATAATAATTACTCTCGTTCCTATAGCTATTATTGTTACTGCCAGTCATGGCACACTAGGGACGCCAGGTGCTCTGTGAGCCGTGCATTTTCTCTTCACTCCAAACCCTGGGTGGGCACGCGCCAGGGGGGCTCCTGTGAGCCCATTTTACGGAAGCGGGCACTGAGGCTCAGGGCCGGAAGGGAGGTAGGTCTGCGGCAGGTGAGAGGCAGCCCTGGGGCCCGCCCTGCCCTCCTGGCCCGGCCGGGGCGCCGGGGCCCTCACCTCGCCCTCGGCCCTGCTGTTCTCTCGGATCGCTCTGATCCAGCCCAGCATGTCATCCCGGTCCTCAGCCTGAAAGAGATATTCACAGAAGTCAGCGGTGGTCAGCCGGAACACGTGCCTCCTCTTGGTCTCGCTGTAGGAGATGTCCACCAGGCAGGAGCCGATGCAGACGGGCGCCGCCTCGTCCTCACCTGCGACGGCCGCCGCCGCCCCCGCCGCCGCCGGCCCGGGCTCCCGCCGCTCCTTGCTCAGCGAGAGCGAGCGCGCCCGCAGCGCGGCGTACACCCGCTTCCACTGGCGCAGGCCGCCGCCCGCTTTCTGCAGGGAGACACGAGAGGAGAGAGACGGAGGGGGATGGTGTGAGAAGCCAGGCCTGCCCTCCCCGCCCCCAGAGCGGGAGGGGGCCCTAGAGGCCGCAGACAGTGGACAGCAGCGGGGACCCCCATCCCACTGCCCGCCAGGAGCCCCCCTGGTCCAACCCTGCCAGAACCTGGCGCAGCGTCCGGCGCACAGTCCCCAAACAACTCTCTCAGCCCCTCGTCTGCCTGGACACCTGTGTGACCTTTCTCAGTCCCCCCAGAGGGTCCCCAACCTTCTCTGTAAACACTAGCATCAACACTCATCTGGCGTTGGCAATGCCCAGAGGGCTAGCTGGGCCTCTGCGGCGGGCAATCAGGCCCCCCACCCAGCGTGAGCCTCCTTCTGCAGTCCTGTAAAGCCACTGCCAGTCCACACACTGCTCCCCTTCACAGCAGAGCCTGTCAAGAACCGTCAGCCACACTTGCTCTCCCCACTTCTTCACCTCTCTCTCAAGACTCCACTCAGTGTCCCCTTCCCCAGAAGCCTCTCGCAAGGGCACCCAGGCCCCCCAAGCTGCCAAAACCACTAGTGGCTTCTCAGCCCTTCTCAGCCCTTCCCTTAACCTCTCAGTGGCTTCTGAGCCAGCGGGCTGCTTCCTCCCTTTCCAAACCCTTTCTTGGCATGGGGGACCCCACGGTCCCTGGTTTTCCTCCTAATTCCACAGGCTTCTTCTCAGTCTCCTCTGCTGGTTTCTCGCCCCCCCACCATCCTCTAAACCAGTAGTTCTCAACCAGGCAAACCACTGGGGAATCAGGGGACATTTGTCTGGAGACATCTTCGTTGTCACACCTGGGGAAGGGATATGGCATCCAGTGGGCAGAGACCAAAGATGCTGTTAAATATGCCCGATGCCCAGGACAGCCCCCACAGCAGAATCATCTGGCCCCAAATGTCCATAAGGCTGAGGTTGAGACCCTGCCATGAAGGAAGGGGAGTTCCCGAACTTTGTCCTGGGTCCCCCTCCCTGCATGCCTCCCCCATAGCATCATCCTTGCCCAAAGCTTCACATCCCCTCTGTCTGCTGGCAGCGACTCCCAAGTGTGCCCTGGCCCAGCATTTCCTGAGTCCAGTCCTGCTCCCCCACTCATATGCCCCGCGGGCACTTCCCATGCTACTTGCTCACGGTGGAGCACTTGACTTTCACCATCAAACCCGCCACCCTCATCTTCTCCAGCTCAGTAAATCCACCCAGTTGCCCAGAAACCGGCGAGTTGCCCTTGACTCCGCCCTTTTCCTCCCCCTCAACATCCAGCCCACCAGGAAGCCACAACGGTTCTGCTTCCAAAATATCACCTGTCTCCATCTCTCCTGCTGCCACCTCGTCCATACCATCAACACCTCTTGCTGGACAACTGCCCAAACCATTCCAGTGTCCCCTCTCACCTCCTGTGATCCATTCTCCACCCAGCAGCTGCAGCCATCACTTAAAAATGTAAAGGGGGTCGCGTCTGTCCCCTGCTCAGCACCCCTCATGGGTTCCCGCCACCCTTGGAATCAAATCTCAGCTCTTTGTCATCTGCTCCCTGCCTCTCTCCCTCCTTCCCTCTCACTCTGACAAGCCACGGGGAGCTTCCCCAGTGCAAGCCAAGCCTTGCCTTTCTCCAGGCCTTTGCACTTGCTCTTCCTTCTGCCCAGAGCCCCTTCTCTTACTTCTTCGTGTGGCTGCCTCCTTCTGGCCCTTAGGTCTAGAGCTCCAATATCAACAACATCACCTCCCCAGCGAGGTCTTCTCTGACCATGTTTTTCTCCGTAAAGGCAGCTCCGCCCTCCCTCCCGACTTGAAGGCCATCACCTCGCCCCTATCACTTTCCTGGAGTGCTGACTGCACCCTCAGGTTATCCCGGTTGTGGATCTCTCCAGTAGATGGTAAGCTCCTGGGGCAGGCAGCTTGTCTCAATTCCCTATTCCAGAGCCTGGAGCCTCATGGGCACAGGGTAAGTGCTTGGCAATATTTCCTGAATAGATGAAGGAATCGTCCTCGGAGCACCCTGAGGGCAGGGGCTCCATCTCCCCTGTCAGACCAAAGGCTCCCTTCCTCTGGCTGGTGGCCCACCCACTACCCCATGCCCAGCACAAGCCTCTGCCTCAGACCAAGCCGGACGGGGACTCTCCACGCTGGCAGGTGAGCACAGCCATGTCTGCCACGAGCCCCGCCCATCCCCTCAGACCTGCTGCACCCAGCAGGGGCGCTCAGAGCAATAGACAGCCAGGCTCTCCAGGAGAAGCTTAGTGTCAGAGTGAGGTGGTGACAAGGGTGCCCTTTGAGACTGAACCAGCTAGGTGACCTTGGACACATCAAGCCCCCTCCCCTGGCATCAGTGTTCTCTGTTGGCAAAATGAGAGGTGAATTAGCTGGTCTCTAAGCTTGCATCCAGCTCAAATGCTGGGTCTGTGGCTGCAGGGACCTGTCACATCCCGCCACCCCCTCCTGTGCCTGACAGTCAAGGGTCTCTGAAGGAGGCTGGGGCTGGGTGGGGAGGGGGCAGGAGAGGCTGGACTTGCTGGAACAGACATCTGGCTGTCAATCAGGACCCCGGACAGACCAAGTGCCTGAAGCTGACTTGGGGACACCCCTCCTAACTCCCAGGCCATGGCACCGAGGGAGCGAGTGAAATGGGGTTTTGACCAGGGTGGGAGTGGAAGCTCCTGTCCTTCAGAACTGGTCAGTAGGCAGGAAGGAGAAAGAGCCAGCTCCTCTCCCTGCCCAGGAGACACTGCGGCTGGCCTGCCAGGGCCACCCAGAGCTGGGGGACAGGCTACCTGGCAGGCGGGAGTCAGCATTTCTCCCCAGGCCTCAGAGGGGCTCAGATGTGGGGCGGGAACGTCTGTGCACACCTGGCTCCCCTTCCTCTGCTCACAGAGCCAGCCCTGTTGCCCCTCCTAAGCCACCCCTCCTGCTTCACTGCCATCTTGCTGGCTCTCCTCCTTGGTATCCATCCCCCATTTCCTCCCAAGGTGCAGCTAGTCTCTTGCCTTCTCCCTCAGCGCTCCCGCCCCTGTGGCTGCAGGTGCCCATGGACCCTGATGGACAAATGCTCTCTGTCCCTAAGATGCCTCCAGGGGGGTATGTCTCAGGGCCCTCAGACTCCACAGGGCCCCAAAGGAACCTCTTGGCTTCCCCTCCCCAAACCTGCTCCTCCAGTGCCCTCTGGCTTCAGGGGAGGGTCCCACCACCCACCACCCACCACCCCCACAGCCCAAGCCCGGAGACCCAGAGCCACTTCCTCCATCCTCCCGCACCTCCCAGCCATCAGCAGCCCAGGCCTTCCTTCCCCTTGAATCTCTCTCTAAATTGTCCCCTCTCCTCGGCTCTACATCACGACCTTGATCAGGGTCCCCTCCCTCGTTCACTGGACGAGAGCAATGGCCTTGTCTCCTGCTGTCACAGATGCAACACTTGCCTCCCAGCGTCACGCACCTCCCACCTCCCATTTAAATCCTGTAACACGTGCCCTGAGTGACGAGGCCTCACGTGCAGCAGCAGGCACCCAACACACCGCACTCCCACCTCTTGCCCTGGCCCGCAGCCTCCCAACACCCCCTCCCCACCTTTCTCCTAGCCTGTGCAGGAGGGCTTCTCCCCTGTCAGACCACGCCCCTCCCTCCCACCTTGTGGATTCCCACACATCCCTCACACCTCGGCCTTCTCGATATCCTCTCCCGCCCCGCCGAGGTCGGGGTCACCCACTCCATGCTGCTCCCGGACTCCCCATCATAACAGTCATGCTCTGGACACTGTTATACAACATGTGTTTCTCTGCTCGTCGTGAGCCCCAGCAGGGCAGGACTGGCCCGGCTCCATCACCACGAGGTCCCCAGAACCTCAATGAGGACAGAACAGAGCAAGCAGGCCCTTAATCATTATGCGCAGACTGGCTGAGGGCACAATGACGACGCCGGCCTTGCCTGGGCTGCACACGTCCCTCCACCTGCTGCTGGCCCGTGGAGGAGAATAACTCTGGCCCCATCTGACAGATCAGAAAAGGGAGGCTTGGAAGTTAAGGGGGTTGCCCAAAGCCATGTGCTTGGTAAGTGGCTGGGCAGGAATTCCAAGTCTGTCTGACTTCAAAGCTTATGTTCCGCCCAGGCACAAGACCCCTAGAAGGCTGGGTGGAAAATTCAAATAATAGCAGTAAGCAGGAGGACAGCTGCCCCATGCCAGGCGCTGGGTAAACCCTCTGCTTAGATCATCTCAGAGAATCCTCAGCAACAGGGAGTGAGCCAGGGCTTATTATTAGCTCCATTTGCAGACGAGGAAACTGAGTCATGGGCAGGTGAGTCACTGAAGCTCCGCCAGCGATTCTCGGCACAGTGGAGGGCCGAGCCCAGGTTTATGCTAACAGCAGGGGACAGCAGGGGGGCCCCCTCTCCCCCTCTTCCTCAGCCACAGTGCCGGCCTGGAACCAGAGGCTCCTACTCCGTGGACCCTGCCTTGTCCCCTTGGGATCCTGCTTTTCTCCCCCCACACTGCCCCTCTGGCGCAAGCCCCCTGCATCTCCCACCTGGGTCTCTGTGGTGGCTCTTAACCGGTCTTCTTGCCTCTAGCTGGGCCCCCTCTAGCTCACTGCCCAGGAAGCCAGCTGGGTATTTGAAGCTGTAACTCCCTCCTGAAAGAGCCCCGGGCTTTCGGCTGCCCTTAGGATAAAGACTAAAACCTTCGCTGGCCCCGGAAAGGCTGACCTCTGCTTTCTTTTGGGGGCCTCAGCTCCCCTCCCTTGGCCTTGCTACCTCATTTTCCATGAGCCCCAGTGGCCATTTTTGGGGTGATCTGTCAAGCAAGGATCACTGTGGGATGGTTTTGTCAGAATTCCAAGCACAACTTAACCAGATCCATCTCACAGCAAAGACCACCTCTCTGGTTAACCTCTTTTTCATGAGTTCTTTAGGTCCCCCAGGAAGTTCTTCCTAGCATCTAATCTCTACCCCTCATGCTACAGCCTCAGCTGGTTCTCTTTGGCTCCAGAGGCTGTGGGTGTGTGTAGAGGCTGGAGAGGTCTGCAGGAGCCAGCTTCCATCCACCTCCATCTCATTCCTCCAGCCATCTTACCTTCCCCTTCTTGGTGAGGACCTGCTTATAATACAACCAGCCTTCTCTCCTGATATCACTGAAGGTTGTGTCTGAGAGGTCTGAGGTTGAGTGTCGCTTAGAAGGAGCGTCAGCATCTTCAGAAGTGCCCCAGCTATCCAAGGACTGCAGTGAGACAACAGAGGGCAATTTAGGGTGGCTGCCACAGTGCCAGCATCTCAGGAACCCCATGGACCACTTGCAGCCACACAGGCCTGGTGTATGCCTGTTCCAGGCTCCAAAGTGCTGTGTGTCCTCATGGGCCTTGCTTGCCCTCTCTGAACCACTTGTGTTGAGATCATGAGACATATACAATGGGGAAGCCAGAGAGAAGGAAAGGCTATCACCTGCAGACCACATGCCTCGCCACGCTAGAAGAGCCAATCTGGAACCTTCCCTAACTTTATAGACTTGAAGGAATTAAGGAAACAGAGGAAATCATGTGTCAACACAGAGTTAAATAAACAGTGGAAGTGGGAACATCAACAGAGACTGAGTTAGTGGAGCAGGTAGTCATGTCCAGAAGGAGTTAAACAGAGGAAGTGATAGTGTCAACAGGACTCCAGCAACAGAGGTGACATGTCAAGGGAGAGTTAAGTAAGCAGAGGAAATGATAAGGAATAAGCCAGATGACAATACCATCAAGGTGTTAAATGAACCGAAGTTATCGAGGGTTGGAAATCAAGATGGCTTTTCTAGTCGGTCCATAACCAAAAAGAGGTAAGGCCATTTCAGAACGAGCCCTACATCTCCCCAGGTCGTGAGGCTGGAGACTCCCCATCACACCCAACCCTGCGTCTCCCTGTGCCCTGAAGAGATCATGCAAATACTGACCGAGCGCCTCCCCGGTGCAGGGGACCCAGAGGGGTCAAGCAGTGAACGAGCCAAATGAACTCCCTGCCCTCAGTGCTTACATTCTGGCAGGGGACACAGGCAAGGATGGAGACAGGTCACACATTTATTACATTTATAACCTGAGAAGTGCTGAGGAGAAAAACATGAGGTGGAGAAGGGAGGCCCGGAATGTCAGGGGTGAAGGCTGAAATTTCAGGGAAGGCCTAAAACAACCTGAAGAAAGTAAAAAAGTGAGCCATGTGGCTCTGGGAGGGCATTCTAGACGGAGGGAGGACGAGTGCAAAGGCTGCGGGTGGGAGGGTGCACGGCATCTTTAAGTGATGGCAGAGCCCATGGAGGAGGGTGGGTCACATGGTTGACACGAGGGAGCGGGGGTGTAGAGAGGAAGGGGGAGACAGGAGTGGAGTAGCCCATTTCAGATCCCAGAAGCCACAGGCCCGGAATCTTACACCACGGCTGGGCCCCTCCGCAGCCCTCCGACACCCTCGCCCGCACACACTTGCCACTCACCCCATCAGTGAAGAAGCTTCGAAGCATCCGCAGGCTGGGGACTCGGTTTGGCAGGCGCCTGAGGAGCGAGGGCGGAGGGTGAGGGATGGGGGAAGTATAGCTGGGACCTCCCTGTAGGCCCCAAGCCTCAGAGGCCTCCCAGGGGGGCAGCACACTGCCCGGTCTGTAGAGGACCCCAGGCCAAGAGCCCCACCAGGGCCGAGGGAGCAGCCAGCCAGGGTGGTGGTGATGACCCCTCCCCTCGTCCAGACAAGGCCTCACCGCAGAGCCCTGCCCTCGTCCCGGAAGGTGTTGAGCCCGTCGTCGCAGGACTTGGAGCGTTCCGTGGTGATGGCCAGCAGGTAGGAGGAGCGGCGGCCGGCCCTGATGCTGCCTGCAAAGCCACCCACATCGGGCCCCAGGGTCAGCAGGGCAGATGACCGGGGGCCTCCCTGGAGCCCTCCCGTCTGGGCAGGGCCAGGAGGTGACCCTCCCCTTGGGGCCCCAGGAGGAGCAGAAGCCAGTTGGAAGTGGCCAGACATCAAGCAGCAGGCCCAAGAAGACCGCTGGGGATTGGGGAGCAAGGGAGCGGGTGGGGCTGGGGCTGCGGGGAGCACTCACTGCAGTCCTGGGAGTAGTGATGGCGGCCAAGGGCAAAGGTGAAGGTTGGGGAGGACGGGCTGGTACCCAGGACGGGAGCCGAGTTCATGGCGCTGGAGACCACAGCAGAAGCAGGGACATGCTTGGCTTGGAGGTCAATGCTGGGGCTGGTGGGCTCATCTGCGCAAGCGGAGGGAATGGTGGGTGAAGGTGGCAGAAGGCTGAACCTGCCCACACCCCCACCCCTAGCGTTGCCTCCAAACCCAGACCACACCCCCAAGGCCCCGCCAGCTCTCCAGGGCCCTGCTGGCCATGTGCCCACTGCCAAGGGTAACGGGCCCACCGGACTGTGGTCATGGAGGTTCAGCCCTGCCTCCTGCATCACACCGAGGGCACCCAGCACCCAGGAGTGGGTGGAGCCACCCTCCTTAGAGCTGGCTCCTGAGGGCAGGGCCTGTGTCTCCCCCTCAGATTGAAAGCTCTCTGAGGGCATGGAGTTTGTCTCCTCCATCAGACATCAGACTGGAGCTTCCTGAGGGCAAGGACTGTGTCTCCCCCACCCGACTGAGAGCTTCTTGAGGATAAGGACCATCTCTCCCCTCAGCTGGAGGCTCCTGGAGGGTGGGTGCCATGACTCCCCTCAGACTGGGAGTACCCTGAAACTAGACTTTACCTCCCCCCTCAGACAGTGAGCTTACTAAGAAAGGGGGTTGTCTCAGAGCGGTGGCTGCCAGGGCTCGGGGGTGGGAGAAGTGGGGAGATGTTGGTCGAAGGTACAGACTTGCAGTTCTAAGAGGAGTAAGTTCTGAGGATCGAATGCACAGCGTGGAGACTACAGTTGCCAATACTGTATTTTATCCCTGAAATTCTCTAAGGGGGGAATCTTAAGTGTTCTCACCATACACACAAAAAAGGTAACTGCGAGGTGATAGACGGGTTAATTAGCTTGGTTTGGTCATTTCATAATGTATATGTGTATCAAACCATCATTTGTACATCT
This sequence comes from Equus asinus, assembly GCF_041296235.1. Lineage (NCBI taxonomy): Eukaryota > Metazoa > Chordata > Mammalia > Perissodactyla > Equidae > Equus > Equus asinus. The sequence continues at coordinate 38,645,377 of NC_091802.1, read as the reverse complement.
TTAAAAAATCACATTGTACAAACTAAATGTATACAATTCTAGTCACCCATATCTCAGTGAAGCTGGAAAACATAAAATAAAATGAAACAAAATAATAAAAACAAAAGGAGAGAGGCTGTCTGCCCTCTCAGACGGCAGGCTGGCTGGGGATGGCCAGGGCTGTGCCCCCTCTCGCTGGCCCAGGCCTCTTCTCCTTCACTCCCACGGCTACCGGAGGGTAAGCTCACTGCTCTCGGTTCCAGGTACCACCTCTGGGCTCCTGGCTCCCAATCCCACGATCTTGCATCCTGGTCTTTCTCCCAAGCCCTAGACCCAGCCCAGCCCGTCCTGCTCCCTCCTGGGCACTTCTTCTTCAGCAAACCTTCAACCTTTTCTGCCTTACTGCCTCTCATTCTCAAAACAGAGGTGGGGCACCACCCTCTGGCTAGGCCAGAAACCGGGAACAACCCGACCTCTGCACTCTCTCGCCTCCCCCTTATGCTCTGTCTGTTCTAAAGGAGGCAAGCCTTCAGTAGCCCCTCTGCTCTCGGGGTAAGGTGCAGACTCCCCAGCAGCGGACAAGGCCCCTCCAGACCTGTTCCGATGACCTGGGAGGGAATCCTGCCTCTTTCACTTCAGGGTCTTGGCACATTCTATTCTCTCTCCCTGGACATTCTTCCCCTGACTAACTCCTTCAAATCTTAGCTGAAATCTCCTTTCTCCAAGATTCTCCCCCCGGCTTCCACGCTCTCCCGTCTAGACTGTGGAGCCCTTCTGTGTCTCCTAGAGCTCCTGTACGCCTATCACACACCCATCCCATGGGATTTTTCTTGTCTGATCGTCCATCCCTCTGTTGGACCACGCACTCCAGGAGAGCATGAAACCCAGCACAGTGCCTGACACAAATATCTGTTGGATGGAGGGTGGATGGAAGGAACATAGAGTGAAAGGAACAAAGGAAAGAAAGAACAGAAGGATGGAAGAAAGGCTGAAAGGAAAGAATGATGGAAGAATGGAAGGAAGGAAGGAGGAAACCAACAAAGGAAAGGGCGGGGAGGAAAGGAGGGCTGAAGAATAGATGAATGAGTAGATGGGTGGAAGAAAGTAAGGACGGAGGAAGGAGGGGGAGGGGAGAAAGAGGGAGGATGGGAGGGAAGGAAGGAAGGAAGAAAGAAAGGAAGGAAGATGAGAACATATGTGGAAGAGTAAATGAATGGGAGGAAGGATGATGGAAGAATGGAAGAGGGGACAGAAAGAAGGATGGATGGGTAGATGGATGGACGAATGGATGCGATGGCCAGATGGATAGATGGACAGAGAAACAGGTGGATCTCATCAGCACCCAACCCAGAGTTTTGCCCACGGTGACAGGTGGGTGAAGCACAACAAGGCTCAGACCACCAGGCCTCCCAAGACAGCCACCTGCACCATCACTCACCGATGAAGGGAATGGAAGCCAGAGAGTCTTCAGTAGCAGCCAAAGGGGCCACCTTCCTGCCCAGGCGTTCTCCTCGCCCACTGGCCTCGGGCTCTGCGGACTCATCCCCAAACCCAAGGTTCATCTGTCTTGCAGGGGGCAGCTGGACCTTGCGGCCTGTCGGAGGCTTCTGCCTCAGGACCACCTCATCGCCTCGGCGATCCTCGGTGGGAGGCTCCAGGGCCCGAGTGCTGGGTTCTGGCCGGACAACCCTGGGTGGTTCGGAGGCTTCCGGTGGGAACGGTGCAGGAGACTGGGTCAAGTTGAAGGTGGGCAGCCCCCCAAAGGGTGAGTCCCGGAAGGAGAGTGCGTGCAGGAGTCCAGTCCGGCGTTGGAATGATGGGCTGTAGCTCCGGTACCCGATGTACCCGATGTCATCCAGGCCCTGTAGGCCAGGCGGGGCTGGGGCCTGGGGCCCGGGCAAGTCCCTGGGTGGGCAGGCAGGGGTGCGGGTAGACGGACGCTGGGAAGCCCAGCCACAGCGTTCGAAGCGGGGCGATACCAGGGCCCCTGGCCCCAGTGCCTCAGCTGAGCGGGTGGCCCGGCTCAGGTAGTCGTCTGAGCGAGCTCGGTGCCAGCCCTCCTGGCCCAGTTGGCTCAAGGCACCCTGGGAGGTGGAGCAGGGCCATGGGCGGTGGGCAGCCACGTCCTCCAAACGGTCCTGAGAGGCACTGCGGGCCCTGGGGGGCATGGTGGGGCACCGTCTCTCCCCCGCTCTGCGGGGTACCTGGTTCGACAGCCAGTGTGACAAAGCCTGTTGGCACTCCAGTCTGCTGGGGGGTACCCGGCTGCCAGGCTCCGGGAAGGCACGGGGCGTCCGGGGCTCCGTGGGGAGGCGGGGGAAGGCACCAGGGCTGGGGCGGGGCTGGCTCATCCCCAAGGAAGGGTTGTCCAGATGGGCGCGGGTGGCTGATGGGATTCGGGGCCCCGGGTCACTCCAGGCAGCAGGACTCCAGGGGTCACTGGGTAGTGCTGAGAGTGGCTCAGGCACCATAGTGGCCCAGGTGGAGACCCGGGCTGGCGGGGCATAGATCTTTCGGGGGTAGCAGAGTGGGGGTGGCTCTGGGATGCTCCGGGCCTCTCCAGAATACGGCTCGTTCCCCTTCAGGTAGGCGTCCTGGGAGTAGGCCTGGCCAGGGACACAGAGGCAGGTGAGCAGAGCCGAACAGGCCCCACAGGGCAGGGTTACAGCAGCCCTAGGAGATCAAGGCCCCCAGAGAAGGGGACTGAGGGAGAGGACCAAGCAGGGGGAGTCCTGAGTGGGTGGGGGTGGCACAGCACGCTCCAAAGAAAGGAGGGAGGACAAAGAAATAAGAGGCCTTTGAGAGTCACACTCACACACACACACTCCAAAAAGAGCCAGGAGTTCTCTAAGACTTACGACAAGGACTGCCTTTAGCCACAAACATTCCAACATCTGTTTTCTGGGCTCCTGCCCCCATGCTGGCCTCAGCCGCCTCCCTGCTTCCTTACGTCCAAGGGTGCCCACAGACCCTCGGGCGGAGCTGGGAAACCCCACCAGAGACCAGTCAAGGTGGCAGATGACAGCGAAGGAAGCCGGCTAAGGGGTGCGTGCAGGGCAGGGTGGGCTGGGGATGGGCGTGGTCGGGGAGAGCCCAGCTGTCTCTGTGTCCCCTGGACGGGGAGCTCGGGGCCCAGCTCCTGGGCCTCTAGGGTGAGAAGGAACTTGTCTAGCTCCTGCTCCCTCTGGACCAGGCCTGGGGGAGGGGACGACTGGCTGAGGGGCCTTGGGCCACCTTCTGCCACCCCAGGCCTGGAATTTGGCACTGGGAGCTGAGGCTGACGCTGCATTGCTAAGGAGTGACAGGGCCGGTGCCCAGGCCCGGCCAAAAAAGGAGGCGGCCCCCAGGGACAGCGGCCTTGTGGCCCTGGCCTAGCCTGGCCCTTATGGGCCACCCAGGGGCCTATCTGAGGGAGAAGTATCAAAGGGTGGGAGGCTAAAACCACACACACACACACACACACACACACATATGCCACACCACAAGGAGACACAGGAAAATACACACCCCGAGACATGCTCACACACACATAGTGAAACACAATGAGACACACATACACACACAAATAACTACACCTCCAGTTCCAGGCACACATATCATGTGATGAAGACGAGCTAAACCACACCCCTGCACACTCAGCCCCCTTTGGACTCACACAGACGGGGCCAGAGACACTCACATACCTCTCCCTCCTGCCATCCTGCCGGCTCCCGGGGCTCCCCGCGTCACAGCGGTGGCGGCAGCATCCCGGCCCGCCTCCGCCCTCCCCCCGCCCCCGGCTAACCCCCACTGACCACTGTGCTGGCCCTGGCCTCCGTAGCCCCCAGTCTGCCCTCCCTGCGGCTGCCCTCGGCCCCCACCGGCTCTCTCGGCTGGCGGGAGGAGGAGGGAGGGAAGGATGGGTGTGGAGGGGCCTCGCCGCGTCGGCGGTGGCGTCAGCAGCTGCCGCGGCCCTATTGGCCTCCAGCCTTGGCTCCCAACCACAGGAATGCCTGGGCCCCACCCTCTGGCCGGCGCGGATGGCAGGGGCCAGTGGAGGCCCCCAGATGCTGACATCTGGGGCTGCCTGCCCACCCCAGCCTGGGTAGCAGAGCTCCGGGCTGCTGCCTTCCCCATGCCTTGTCCTCCTCCAGCTGGAGAAAGCGGTGACGCCCTAGGTTCCTCCAGTCACCCCCCATAGCCTCGCCTCAGCCAGGGGGAGGAGTACACGCAGGGCCTTTGAGACCTGGTGGGAGCCATCCACCTCTCCGGACCCCCATCGTTGCCTCCCCCTCCCCAGGAAGGGCAAGGGGACAATCGAGGTCAGGGGGTGGAGGTTCCCAGAGGGGCATGGTGCCAAGCATGGCACTGTGATTACAGTGATTATGACAACACATCCAGGGCAGAAGCCAGCACAGCGGCTCCCAGGGCTCCCAGGCTTGGCCCTCAGCCCTCCTCTGAGGGGCAGTGACTTTGGGGGCAAGCAAGTTGGCATCTGGCTGGGATCCATGAGACCAAGAAACTGGGCACTGGGCTCAGAGGACTGCCCTGGGCTCTGGGTCAGGGCTGGCACAGAGAGAGAGATGGCATGTGTGTGTGCATGTGCACAGAGTGTGTGGGGTAAAGGGGTTCACATGTATGCTACAGGCAGTGTCTGTGGCGCCTGCTGCATGTGGCGGGTGGAATGCTGGGTTCCAGGTGCGCGGAAGTGCCCGTGGGGGAGGGGCACCAAGGTTGTGAGGGTTTCGCTTATTGTGATATGGGTGAGCGCATGCGCCTGTGTTGGGCTAGCGCTTGCCGTGATGTTTGTGGACACACGTGTTGTGACAGAGCCAGCATTTGCAATGAGCGTTCACGTGGTGGTGGTGAGAAGTCCGAGTGTGTGTGCTGTGATCCGCTGTGGCACTGCTGTGGTGGGGAAGTGAGATGCTGAGGAGTGTGTTGTGCTGTTTTGATGTTTGTGGTGAACTGCGATGTGTGTCGGGGTATGCGTGGTAACAGGTGCCTGTGTGCAGCACTGAGGGGTTGTGTGCACTGTGGCATGTGCCTGCTGTGGCGTGTCTGGTGCATTGTGTGTGTTCTCACATGTGCGGTGTATGGCGTGCTGGATGAAGGGTGGCGCTGCAGGGTTGTGTTGTGCGGCTGTGTATCTGGCATGTTCTGCTTGTGTATTGGGCTGTGCATGGTGTGTTGTGTGAATGGGAGCACATGACAGTAGGATGGGGTGGGGTGTGCTGTGTGTGTGTGGACACATCTACAGGAGACATGCTCACTCGAGGTCAAGCAGGGAGGGGTGCAGGGGACAGGCGTCCTTTGGGTGCCGACAAGAACATGCCAGTCTGGCAGGGCCCGCTGGGCCACCCTCCTTCCCGATACCCTGGCAGCAATCCTGCCTGCCAAGGCCAGCGCCTCCCCATCCCCCAGCACAGAGCAGCCCTGAGTGAAGCAACAACCAGCCCCAGCCCAGGGATGGGCCTGGCATCCCGATTGGGCAATGCCGGGCTGGTGCTGCCCCCTACACTCTCTTCTCTGCCTCCCAGAGGGGCCGACGCAGGAGGGAGGCCTAAGGAGAGGGACTGGATCCTGCCCCCAGGCCCCAGGGGACCTCCACCTCAGACAGCAGGGCAGGACTCACCAGCTGGAGGATGTCCTCGTCCTTGGGCATGATGGAGAGCTCCAGGATATCATCACTACAGAGACAGGGCAGGGGCTCAGGCCAGGCTGAGGCAACAGGGTCTGGGAGAACAGGGAGCCTGGTGGCCAGGGCAGCCCCAGGGCCAAGGGGGTGGGTGTGCAGGGATTCCGTGAGTGGGTTGGGAGCTGTTATGGGAGAAGGAGGCAGGGGACACTCACCTATTCTGGATCAGAGCTATGACCTGGGAGTAGGTCTTCCCAATGACGCTCTCCCCATTCACCTTCACCAGCCGGTCTCCTGGGGACAAGGGGCAGGGCCATGTGTGAGCAGACCAAGGGGTGTCAATGGCCCCACCTGAGAACCCCTTTACCAGGTATAGATGACAGTGGGGGGACAGGAGCTTCCCCAATACCCAGGTCCAAGAATCCCGTCCTAACCACAGGGCAGGGAGAAGAGACCCAGAGAGGTGCGATGAGGCAGGTAACTGGGACAGCTCACCTGTGCGAAGCCCTGCCCTATGGGCAGGGCCATCATCCTTCACATTCTTGACAAAGATGGTATCCATGGGCTCCAAGCGGTGCCGGGGGGAGGGTCCTGGTGAGCATCAGCCAGGTTAGCTGGGGGTGACTGCTGAAGGTCACACCTATGCACAGCTACACACACAGAGGACCACACTCACATGGACACAAACACAGACCCACACATCCGCAGGGATGCAATGAGCAGGATCAGACAAGAGGACACACTCCTGTGAAGGAAAACCTACACGGACACACAGAGTCACTCCCTAAATGCCTCCTGCATCCAGCACCATGCTAGAAACGAGACGAAAAAGGACGGATAAAGACATGGTCCTTGTCCTACTAGAGCTCACTGTCTAGTGGGGCAGACACACACACACACACACACACAAACACACACAGGTCACAAGACAAAGGAAAGGGTGCCACAAAAGAGGCCAGTATCAAGTCCTAAAGATACACAGCAGGGAGAGACAGCCACACACACAGAGAATGTCCACACCCACAGACCCGGGCAGAGCTGCAGAGAGGCCCTGAAGCTCACAGGACCCAACACCCACACCTCCCACCCCACTCCCTTCCCCGGAGTCAGGGGGACTCCAGGCAGAGGCCTGAGGATCCCAGGAAGGGCACCCACCCCCTCATGACATCACGTTACGACCCAGCAATATTCCTCCACTGCTAACTGTCTCCATCAGAGAAATGGGCCTGTTCTAGGTCAGCTGGCTCCGCCTCCACCACAGGATGCGATGGGGACTCGAGAAGAGTGTCCCCATGGCTGCCCAGCAAAAGCCCTAGCGGCAGAGAAGGAAGGCTACCGGTTCAAGGAGGTCTGCCTTGAATACACAGGGGACCCTGGGTGCCAGGAGGGGCCCTTTGGGACAGCAAGGGTGACAGCCAGGGGAGTTGGGTTCACATTTGAAAAGAGAAAGGCCTCAGGGCCCCCCTTACGCCCAACAGAACCCCAGTGTCTCTATACCCCAGGACAGCCCCTGATCAGCTGCACCCTCCCACCAGCCCCCAGCCCACACCTCAGTCTGCGCTGGGAGTAACTCCAGAGCAGGGCCAGGTCTTAGGAACCCAGGGCTCCCCAGAGCACCACCCCAGTGTGGAATGGACAGGCCCAGAGGCAGCCAAATGTGAGAAAAGAAAGGGAGGAGAGAGAGAGAGGGACCAGATGTCCGGAGTGGACACAGAGAAGAGCCAAGACAGGAACAGCGGTCAAGGGTCGGGGCCACAGCACAACCCAGGACAACTTAGGGGAGGAGGAGAAAGAGAAGCTGGAGGATGAGTCCCAGCTCAGCCCCAGTCCCTGGTGCCCACCCCCCGCCACTCCTTACCTCCTCCTCGGCCTCCATTCTCTTCCTCCTGCAGGGGACAGAGAGGTGGGTGTGGGCCCTCAGTCTAGCTCCACCTGGGCGGGCCCCTGCAAGCTCCCACACCCAGCGGCCTCCTCTCTTATCTTCCTTCAACTAGCCTAGCGCCCTGGGCCAGAGGGGGCGGGAGGGGTGTCCACAGGGACTTCAAGTCCCAGGCAACGTTCCTCAGCGGCATGAGCCCTCTCTCATGCCTGCCGACCCGCCACGTCAGCATCTCAGCTGTCTGAAAGCCCCCAGTGCAGTGGGGGACCCACGATCCCTTCCCTTGGGGAGCTTGAAGCCCGATGGAGAGCGCAAACACACTAACCACAGAGAGGATTCAGGCAGACACAGATAAGCAGGTATGACAAGTGCAAACAGTGGCTATCACCTCTTAGAGAATGGGAAGGGAAAGCCTGATTAGTGTCCCCCTGGGGGAGGGGATTTTAAGGCAAGTTTCGGGATGGCTGGGAGAAGCCATTCTGGGTGAGGGGAGTGGAGTGCACAGGTGCTTGGTGGCAGAAATAAGCAAGCACGTGTGGGACTGGATCAGCTGAGCTGAAGGAGAGAGTCAACACCAGCAAGCGACAGAAGTCAGACTAAAGCAAAGGAGAAGGGAGAAAGGAAGAGGTTTGCAAAGGAAGAAAGAGGGAGCCAGTGAAGGTTCTTGAGTGGGAGAGAGTGGATGTGAAAATACCAGTTAGGGAAGAGGATTCTGGCCTCCAGGTGCAGGGCTGAGAAATGGAGTTGAGGAGACCCAGTAAGGAGGCCTCTGGGATCATCCTGGGGAGTGAGGAGGGATGGGCACTGGATTTGGGGAGGAAATAGAAATGAGGGAAAGGAGAAGGTCAGAGAGACAGGCCAGCCCAGCAGCATGTGGCATTTCAGAGCTGGATGGGACCTTCAGTGTCGCCTTGTCCAACCTTCTCCACAGATCATCCATTTACAGACGACAGGGCTTGACTTGTCCAGGGCCACTCAGAGGCTCCGGAGCAGAGCCAGAGCTGGAACGCAGGACTCTTCGGCACCCTTCCTGACCTTTGGACAGGAAGGCCGCTGGGCACTGCCAGAGAGCAGTCCCTCTGCCCTGCCCTCCTGTGCGGGGTGCGTGCCACTGATACGAGCTGACAGCACGGCGAGCGGGTGGCAGGGGCAGACGGATGCATTCGGAGATGCATTTAGACAACTGAGCTCCCTGCAGGCTCCCCGCCCTGGGCAGGTTCTGGGGAGGGGATGGGGCCTGTCCCTGGCTGGCCCTGCCCTGGGGTCTTCCAGCGCCCTGTGTGAGCAAGATCTCTCTGAGACAGGTCCACCACCCAGCCTAGACCACTCATGTTGCTTCTGCCCCAGTCACCCCTCAGCAGGGTCCCCTGAGAGAAGGTGGCAGGAGCCAGGAAGGAGGGCATTCTATGGGAGGAGGGACAGAAGGACGAGCAGTCTAGGGAACCAGGGGCTGCTGTCCTTGGGCATCAAGGGGTGGGGCAGCACCCCTCCCACACACCATCAGCCCCCACGTACACTCCTAAGCACAGCTGCAGCCAATGAGGATAGTTCATGCAGGCGCCCCAGATTCAGACAGGGATATGAGGGGTGCACAGTGACGTGTGCACACAACATGTATTTACAGACACCTATATGCACACGTCTAGATGTCTAGATATATATGACCAGCATACTGTGCCCGCACATGTGCACACAAAGAGAAGCATGCAAGCACACAGACACAGGCACTGAAACCCAATGCCTTGGTTCTCTGGCAGGTGGGACCAGGCTCCCCAAGGGAGAGTCCCCCAACAGCTGTGTAGGCTGGTCCCAGCCCTGGAGGAAGGGGAGAAACGGGTTCATTGACTCCAAAATAAACCTGTCTCCTTCTCTGCTGGGAGAGAGGTGGGGGAAGGCAGCAGGGCCCTCCTGGGGAGCCCCGGTTCCTGCCCAGGCCCTCTCCTGTCTTCCCGCACACCTGCTTCACTGTTGGGGACTGCCTCCCCTCGGCCCACCTTGTGGGTTGGGCTGAGCAGCCCTGGTTCCTGGATCCAGAGAACTTGATATTTATATTAGGGCTGGAAGGGCCTAATAGAGGTCAAATAGATAAATGCCCTCAGGTTACAGCACGAGAAACGGAGCCCAGAGAGGGGTAAGACCACCCCAAGCTTCACAGTGACCTATGAGTTGTACCAGCACCAGAACCCAGGTCTCCTTCATCCGGGCCCAGGGCTCTTCCCAGCACACAGAGGTGAGGCCAGCATGGGCCTGGGGCACTCTGGGGGGGGCTCCCAGAGGTGTGTTAGGACAGACTCCCCGAGAGCTCAGGCTGCAGACAGGGCAGCAGACCCAGCTCAGAAGCGGCCAGTGGACAAGGCGTCCCAGAAACCCCATCTCTCCGAGAAGGCTGCTCACTTTCCAGAGGCCAAGAGTCTGGAGGTGTAGTGAGCATCCTGGCTCCCCGACCTCTACATTCCTTGCCCTGAGCCAGCCACCCAGCCCCTTCTCCTGAGAAGACCAAGCCCAGAGCAGTTAGGGGGCTTGTCCACGATCACACAATGCAAATGACCCAGCCAGGGCTGCTCCTGCCTCTGTGACTTCCTACCCAGGCCACAGAAGAAGGACCGTGGAGGGGACAGTGCACAGGAATCTCCCTTCCTCCCATTAGCGCTTCCTCAGAACAGGCCAGGGCAGCGGGCAAGTTGGTGTACCTTCAGGCTGCAGTGGACCGCTGACTCAGGTGGGTACACGATGAAGTGGCGCAGGGTGAAGCCAAAGCCATCCTGCAGACTCTTGTGCAGCAGCAGAGTTCGTGGCCCCTGCCAGGGGAGGGGGCGCCCGGGAGAGCACCCATCTCTCGGGCCCAGTGGCAGCTGTGGGGGCACAGGAAGACAGGGTTGAGCGGCCCTGTGGCCACACTCCCGAGTTTGCACACTGCCTCCTACAGCCCAGAGGACCTGACAGGGACCGGAAAGCTCCATGGGTCCTGGGGCTCCAGGCACCCTCCTCTGCCCCTGAGGGCTCCTCACTCCTTCCTTTCCCTCCCACCCTCATCAGCCCAACAGCCTCTTCCTTCTTTCTTTCCCCTCAATCCCCTCATGTCACCTTTGCCTCTAGGGAAATAACTCACTGCAGTGAGCCAGGTGTTCACTCAGTTCAGCTCAGCAAATGGTCCCTGAGCACCTACTATGTGCTGGGACGGGGCACACAGCCTTTCTGCCCAGGAAGTGCCTGCTGCACAATCTCACACATGCACACAGACACACACACACTTAGGTGGACACACATACATCCACATTCACTCATCCAAGCAGAACACACCATAAACACCCAGATAAGCACACTCATGTGCAAAGGTGCACACACGCACGCTTACATAGACACACAGACATGTGCACACACAGTTGCACATTATCAGACTCGCAAGCACTTGCATGCACACACAGACATGCACATAGCACACGCTGCAGACATACAGACACACACATGCACAGACTGGCACACACACGCATCCTTCAGGAGCAGCAGCAGAAACAAGTAGGGCATTAAGAGTCATGAGGGAGCAGACTGGACAGCAGGCAACTGAAGGGGCTTGCTGAGGCTTGGGGCCCAGCCCAGGGGCCTGGCTGCTTCACCGGAACTAAGTGGGGATCCAGGTGGGTGTGAGGGAGACACCCCGCTGCCCTCTGGCCCACCTGCTGGAATACTTGGGATTCACCAAGATGACATGGCAGAGGGCATCTGAAGACAAGGGTTTGGGGGCACATGGGCCCATTTCTGGGGCAAGAGGAAGAAGAGGACAGACAGTGCCTCAGAGAGGGCTCCCTTCAAGTCCCCCGCGCAGACACAGAGAGGGAAAGTGGGTGACAGGAGGGCGTCAGAGAGATGTATGCACAGGGAGGCAGATTGGAGAAGATGGGAGCCGAGGGCAGGCTGCCTCGTGAAAAGCCGGGAGGCCTCCCTCAGGGCTCTTCAGCCCCCTACTTCACTCAGCCTAACCAACCTGGTGCTCCTAATCCAAGCCCCTCAGAGGGCAAGAAGCCCCTCCACTGGCACCCTCAAAAGTCATCAACCCCCTCACTCCTCCTTGGCACCAGGCAGGAGCCTTCAGCTGCAGAAAGAAAGGTGGGGCTGTGTGCAGAGGGAGGAAGCCCACCAGCTCTGGGGTGAGGAGCTCCTGCTTCACTATTTCTGTTCACTTTCCCCTCGTCTAAGAGCTGGAGAAAGCTCAAATTTGCCCCTCAAAGGTCCTGATACTAAGAAGTTCCTTGACATGTACATCCGCCCTCCTGCTCACACACCCAGTGGAAGGGAGGCGGCCCTGGGCCCAGCACCTATGCTAGGGATTTCTCTATGGAATGGCAGGCTTGGGGGAGGGCATCTTCCTCAAATCTCAGAGGATTCAAGAAAAATGTGACAGAGGCAATAGGCTTGCTTCATACAGTCCCAGAGGGCACAGCCGGCGGAATACACAAGGAGGCTGAGTGAAGCTCCAGGCCCTGGAGACCATTCTCATCACATGTATCTGGAAAACTACCCGGATGAGGCTGTGAGCTCTCTGTCCTTGCAAGGGTCCAAGGAAAAGCTGAGCCACCCCCAGTCCAGGAGGCCTGAGCTGGGTTACCGATTCAGGCTGGAGGACCAGTGATGGCCCCGTAGCTTCTTCCACTTGTGGCTACAGCCTGGACTCTCCGATGAACCCCACACCCCTGTTACGGTTTGAGGAGCCCAGAAGGGAAAATCCTCTGGGAATTCTGCTGAGGTCTGAAATCCCCTGGATTTCCTATCTCTGCTGACCTGGCAAGGAACTGATCAGGGAGAGGAGGGCCTCGGGGGACCCTCCACTGCCCCCTCCTACCAGAAGCCTCTGCTCTTCCCCAGTGTGGGCTGCCTCCCTTGCCTGCTCTCCACTCGGGCTCTGGGCTGAGGCTGTTTGCAGGGCCCATTGTTTTCCTGGTGTCCTGGATTAAGGTTTAAGCCACCAGCTGCCCCAGTGACGAGAAGTGGCTGGGACAGGTCTCTGCTTGCCCCCCACCCCTCCTCCAGCGCACATCCTGCCTGGAGCTGCCAGCTGCCTGGGGGTGCCACTCCCTGGGGGCCTGCTTCTAACCCAGAGCAGTGGGCATGCCTCCTCTCAGGTCCCCTCCTCACCCAGGCACCAACGGCGACCCCTCCCTCATCCCTGCCTCTCCCTTTCCTCGTTTCCTTCCTTCCAGTCTCCCTTCACCCACCCCTTCTAACTAGGCTCCTGAGAATGGCAGTGTGGCAAATCCCCTGCCACAGCCACCACACCCTTGTCTGAAGAGGAGACACTGCAGCCCCCACCAAGGGCCAGATCTGGTGGCTCCCCTGTGGGAAGTTCTTCCTTGGGTTTAACCTGACTCCTTCATGCTATTACACATGCATGTTTCCTCTTCTCCCCTTTGACCTGGGACAATACTGGGTCTTTGCTCTCATCTTGAGGGGGAGAGAGGTGATAGACACAGAAACAGAGAAGGAGCCAGCAATGAGGATCAGAAAGGTGCTAAGATTGGGAAGGGGTACAGCTCACACACATCCCCAACTCTGCTCTCTGAGGTAGGCACAGAAACAAGGGGATGGAAAGAGAGAGGCTCTGGGGACACAGGGATATCACTGATTAACGCTCTCCTGGCCCAGATCTATTTCCAAACGCTCTCACCCTCACGTCAGGAAAGAGACATCCAGAAATACCAACTGATGGTGGGAGAAGGGCAGATGGCCCCAGGGTCACAAATTAGACAGAACTCGACACGTGGTGGGGTGGCAACACATGAACTAGAATCCAGGAGTTCTGCTTTCCCCCACCCCCAGCCCCGGAGCATAAAGAGGTCATTGCAGGGAGCACAGCGTTCATGCTGGGCATGGCGCCCACTGTGACTCACGCCCTACCAGCCCGGTCGATCCTGGACATCAGAAACACTGTCCCCACCCCCTCTCTCCAGCCGTGTCAGTCCTCACCCTGAGATCTCTCACTACCTGCTCCGGTCCATTCTGCCACGTCAGCCTCCTTTACCCACCAGGAAACCTTTGTGTGCCCCTGTACCCAGATCCCCTACCAGCAAGAGGACAGGGTGGCGCCCATTGCTCCATTTAGTGGCACCCCTGCCTGCCTCTGGCTCAGGGTCCCTGCCAGCCCAAACTCCCCAGGATCCTAGATGCTCCAGCATCTCTTCAAATACCTGGTCCCCTCCATCCTTCCACCGCCTGTAAACCTAGAGATTGAACCCACTGAAGGCCACCACCCAGACTGGGGGTCGTCGTTCAGGACCCCTGGAAAAGCCCTCAGCTCCAATCCTGCCACCCTCACCGGCATCTCTCCAGCTCCTCAGTCACTACCCACTCCGGGGCATAGGTCCTTGAGTGCAGGGCGCAGTCGGCTCAAAGATCTCGGCTCAAAGATGGTAGAGAGTTGGAGGCCCAGTCCCACCCACCCCCCGACGAGGCCTGCCCAGGCCCCTGCCCTGCCACCAGCCCCACGAACCCCGCGGCGCTCACCCTGGCCCGGCGCGGCCCCGGCGCGCGGCGGTCGCTGTGGCCAAGGCAGGGCAGCCAGAGGCAGCGCGGTTCCGGGGTGCTGCAGTCCACGCCGACGGCGCGCTCCCAGCGCCAGCCCCCGGCCCCCGCGCGCTCCACGCGCCACACGGCGCTGCCCACGAGCGCCGCGGCCATCGGGGGTCCCCGGGCCCGGCCGCCGCCCGGGCCCCAGCGCGCCGCGGGCCCGGCTTCCGGAGCTGGGCGCGCTGCCGCTCCTCGGCGCCCGGCGGGCGGCGTCCTCGGCCCCCTGGGCGGCTGGCGGGCCCCGGGTGTCCCCGCCCGCCCCCCGGAGCCGCGGGCCCGGGGCCCAGGGGCCCCGAGGGGACGGCCGGGCCGCGCGGACGGCGGCAGGACGGCTGGAGCGGCTCCGCGCCTCCCGCACCTCCCGCTGAAGGCGCCCGAGCCTGGACACTCAGGCGAGTCGCGCAGGGCAGACGCCTCCCCCTCCGGGGCGGCCCCTGTCCGCGGCCGCCCCATCCCACACTCACACCCACCCACACACAGGAGGCACTCTACAGCTCCCCCGCAGTCACACACCACACACCCTGTACAGGCAGACACACACACACCCTCACCCTCCCATTCACCCTGTCCCCCCGCCAGCACACGTGTACTCCCAGTACACACGGGCATCCAGTCTCATGCCCCAGAGAAAAACACACTCACGCGTGTACACATGTCCCTCACAGAGATGCACACACATAAACACACATACTGCCCACTCTGTACAAACCCACACCACACACACACACCATGCACCCCACACCCTCCCATCCACACACACACACACTCACTCTCCCTCTGTCCACATATCCACAGAAACACACTACTCCCCTCACATACACAGTGTGTGGACTCCCTTCCACATGCACACACACTTTGGACACCCTCCCATGTGTATATGGTCCACACACCCCACAGAGACACATTTGCAAGCATACCCTCTGTGCCCCTAAAAGCACACCAGACCCCCCCACATACCCACCCATAGATTCCACACACCCCACAGACACCCACAGACCCCACGAAGGCAGAGAGATGCCATACACACACTGCCCAGCATGCGTACTCTGTGCATGGATGCCGTGCCCCTCGGGTCACACACGTGCACACACACACTGACCCGCACAGAGGGCAGCACTCATGCTCACAATGCCCCACCTTAGAGTTAAGCTGTACCCTAAGCATGACTACAGGTGGAGTCCCCAGCACCACCCGTGGGGAAGCGTGACCAACCCTCTCCTCCTGGACCCCCTGCCCACTAGCTCTACCCAGAGGGGCCACCACCAAGCTGACAATGGACTCCACGCTGGCCCCCACCCCACGCCCAGTATGTGAGTCAGACAGGAAGCCCATGTTGATGGCAGACCCTGCCCTCCTCCCCTTCCTGGCTCTCTCTTCCCAGGCCCCTTCCCGGGTGGGGCCAGCAGAGGCCTTGGCTACTAGGTATGTATGTAATCACCACCACCACTTCTATCCCACTGGACTGTTCACAGTGTGCTTCTCACGACAGCCACTCACTGTGGCCTGGGGCCACTGCTATGACCCAATTTTCAGAGAAGGAAACTGAGGCCCAAGATCACCCAGCTTGTGATGGCAGTACTGGGACTCCAAGCCCAGAGCCCCTCACTCCAACTCGATCTTATACCCAAATTCTAGCCAGCAGCCAGGGAAGGGAGACTGGGGTGGACAGGAGCAGCCCCAGCCCAACCCTGCTCCCAAATCTGGGAGTCCAGAAAGGAAGAGTCAAAGGGCTGGAACCTTCCGGGGCAGCCACCAGAAGTGAGAATGGAGCAGAAGAGTCAGTTTCCCCTTCCTTGCCCATCCCATCACCTGCTCTCCACAGCAAGGACAGCACAGATGGTGGATGGTGGGAGGAAAGGCAGGGAGATGGAGGGGCAGTGGGAGGAGAGGGGAGGCCTAAGGGCAGAGGGAGGAGAAATAGAGGACCCTGGGGGTGGGCAGGATCGAGGGAGAGAGAAGGAGAAGGAAGGGAGGAGGAAGGGGGAGAGGGGGGCGTGTGGGGGCCAGGGAGCGGTTTTGTTCTCCTGTTTCCTGTTTGTCGCTTGCTGGGCCCCCTGTGCAGGAGCTGGACCCCCACCCCCACCCTGGCGGAAGCCAGACGGGAAGAGCAGGGCTGCCACCAGCGCTGAGTCAGGAGGGCTTAGGGGCAGAGTGGGAAAGGACCACAGTCAGGGGAGCAGAATGCATGGCATCTCCATCAGCACCCTCCCCCACCCCTCAGTCACTAGAAAACCAAGGATTCTGGTCAAGTCCACTCCTGCCCTTCCCTGCTCGGCGCCCCCCTGTCACATCCCCAAAGGTCAGATTCTCACAGACCAGCTGGAAGCACCACCAGGATGTCCTCAGCCATGTCAGAATCTGTGTGCGGCCCCAAGCAGAGGGCAACGGCCACGGGGATGTCCTCGTTCAGAGTCTGGCCTGCTCTCCCAGCAAAGAGCCAGTCCCTCCAGCTGACTAACTTCCTTTCTTCTTGCTACAAGTCCAGTCCCTGGTTCTGAGGAAAGGGGATGACTCTCCCCTCTCATACCCCAGAGAGCCTCTCAGGGCTAACAGGTGCTGCAGTATGTCTGGATCAAGACTCCATCTCCCTCAAAACTGCTGAGGGTTCTGGAGGCTGCAGAGAGGAGAGGGGGAGAAGCAGCACAGGGTTTCTGTGTCCAGGGCTGCAGAGACCTGGGAAGTGATAGGCCACAGACGATATCCATCTTCTGCTCTCTAACTTGGCACGGGCACAAGGCCTGGCCAAGGAGGTACCAGCCCCCTCCACCACAAAGCCGCACCTTCCTCATGCCGTCACTCCACCCCAGCTGCCTCGACAGGAACCTCAGGAAAGGGGTGCACACCATAGGGCCTGGAAGGTTTGAACAAATGATCCTCTAGGCCTGGGGAACCTCTCAGCCCCCTCCCCCATTTCCTCCAGGAAAGGAATGTGGGGTGGGCCCCGAGGGTGGTGGGGGAGGGGGGCCAAGGACTGGGAAATACCAGGCGTAGCTGAGAGTCTATTCCAAGGCTTCCTGCCTAGTGCGAGTCCTCCTCCCTGCACCCTCCCCAGCTTCCTCCCCCCAAATCAGGAATTACCCCACCGAGCAGTCCTTCCCATCATCCTCTAGTTTGACCAGCTTGCAAAATCCATTCAACCTCATCTTCCTGAGGGTCCCAGGGCAGGGCTTGGGGGCTCCAACTCAAGGGAAGGGCATCCAGACTTCCCTCCAAATAAGATAATCATCCTTTATTGTTTGAAAGCACTCTCACTTTATCTCGTTTGATATTTACCCTAATTATTGGATATTCAGGGGTTGTTTTTCTACCCACTTTTCAGACGCAGAAATTGAGGCTCAAAGAGGACAAGTGACTAGCTTAAGGCCTCACTTTTACTAAGCTGGGACCAGATCCCAGGGGTCTCACAGGGTGCTGTGCCAGGGGCTGGGACACCTCAGAGAAGAAGACAAGTGCAGACCTTGCCCTTGGGGCACTTGCAGTTCTACCAGAGTCCCAGCTCCTGAAGCCTTTAGAGGTCCCCAAGTTCCAGACTCAGGCCCAAGCCAGCTGCCTTCACCCCCACCCAGGGAGGCCCCCACATACCAAGGGAGCCGCTATGTCAGGGGTTCGGGGCCTCTTCTCTCTGGGTGGGGACAGTTTGTTTGAGGGAGGGGTCAGGGACCCCCCAGGTTAACTCCCAGGTTAGAGGGTAGCCTGGGGTGGAGGATCGGAAGACCACAGGGGCCAGGCTGACAATCAGGAACTGGGGAACAGGAGAGTGTCCTGGGCCCAAGGGTCAGGGGATATGAGAAGGAGGGAAACTGACGCCGCTGAAGGGCGTGTGGTTCAGGAAGTGAGAGAGAGGGGCCCAGGGTCAATTCGTCTGCTTTTCCTTCCTTTGGCTTGCTTAGCGCCTCCTCCCAGAATGTAGGCCCCCAAACCACGTGACAAACAATGCCCCCGCCCCCGCCCCCCACCCCCACCCCCGCTGCCCCCACGAAGATAATCATCGGCATTTATGAAGCTCGACTAGTCCCGCACACCCATCACACACCACCAAATGCAGACCCATAACCACCCCACAACCTCACACACAGACAGAGCAAATCGACCGTCAGTCCCGTCCATCCCAGGCACGCAGGCAATGCGATCCCCAAGGCATGCCCACCTGGCCGGCGCCTGGGCCCCTGACCCCTGTCTCCTCCCTCAAGGGCAGCCGCCCCCTCGGCCCTCCTCCACCCTTTCACCCTGTTCAGATGCCTGGTTCCCAGCACCACTGTGTGCAGTCCTCACGTGTCCCGACAGGCCAAGCCGATGAGCTGGCCAAGCAAGCCTGCGTCTCCCCAACACCTCACTGTGCAGACAACCCTGCGTCACTGTGAGCCTGGGGACCCGGCACTCGCTCTGGCCTGCGAACAGGACATGGGTCAAAGGGTCTCTCCAGATCCCGTGCTCTCCCCCTCCAGGGCCAATCTTGCCCTGAGGTGAGTGGTTGTGGCACTCTTCTCCCACCCTCAAACTGGGCCAGAACCAAGGAGGCCGGGGGAGGGGAGGGGAGAGACAAGGGAGGAGGAAACAGTGCCACCTCAAGGAGGGACCAACGCAATCCCAAGCAGCACAGAATCCCCTAGTTCTTCCTGCGGCAGCATGGCTCAGGGGATAGCACAAGGGCTGTGGGGCCTCTGGAGCCCACGACTTCTGGGTCTGAGTCCTATCTCTATCCCTTTCTGGCTGTGAGTCCTTGGGCAAGCTACTTAACCTCTCTGAGCCTCGGTTCCTCACCAATAAAATGGGAATGACACTAAATTCCACCTCATAGGTTATTAGAAGTAGTAAGTAAATTAAAGAATTAAAGAAAGCCTGGGCCCGCCCAGTGGTGCAGCGGTTAAGTGCGGTTAAGTGTGCACGTTCAGCTTTGGCGGCCCAGGGTTCACCAGTTTGGATCCCAGGTGCAGACATGGCACCACTTGGCAAGCCATGCTGTGGCAGGCGTCCCACATATGAAGTGGAGGAAGATGGGCACAGATGTGAGCTCAGGGCCAGTCTTCCTCAGCAAAAAGAGGAGGATTGGCAGCAGACGTTAGCTCAGGGCTAATCGTCCTCCAAGAAATAAATAAATAACTAGAAGTTTGTACCTTTTGACTCCCTTCACCCCTTTCGCCCACTCCCCCACCTCCCGCTTCTGGCAACCACCAATCTGTATCTGTGAGCTTGGTCTTTTTTTTTAGATTCCACATATAAGTGAGATCATTTGTCTTCCTCTGTCTGACTTATTTCACGTAGCATAATGCCCTCAAGGTCAACGCAAGCTGTTTGATTGTCTTTTGAATATTCTCACTCACACACCCAGCCACATTCACATTCAGACATGCAGACAACTCAGCCACCTGTACACAAAGACACACTGACACATGCAGACACTCACAGAGGTCTATACAGACCCAGGTGAACCCATTCACGTGGTCATCACCACCACCTCCCACCTACAGGCTCCTACATGCCCCAATTCCCCCCAAGCAGGGAGGAGTCAACAGGAGCCCCCTCTCCCCTGGCAGAACTTTGGCAGGCTTAGGGCCTTGGCTTGTAGGTCCTTTGGGAGTGGGCAAGGGGTGGGTGATGTGAGACCCCAGGATGGGGCCTCCTCCAAGCAGGCAAGGAGCACGGCAAAGGTGCCAGGCTGGCAGGGCCTCCGCCTAGCAGGAGCGCCAGTGCCCTCCTCAGGGACACCAGAGGGAGGGGAGACTAAAGATGAGCATCTTTCCTCATGGTGGGAAATGAGCACTTGCAGAAAAGGGTGAGTCTGGAGCCAGCCACAAAGTAAACAGCCAGCCCATTGCCTAGGCAACCGTGGGCCAGCGTGGGCCAGGGCCCACCACAAGCCCTCCATTTACTCCCCTCAGCAGCCCCCTGACTGTCTCAATGCATGCCCTCCTTGTATCCGTTCTGGGCTCTGGGCCTGTCTGGGGACTCCCCAAAGGGAGGGGGCTATGTCTCCTCCATCAGACTGCGAGCTCCCTGACAGCGGGGGGTTTTGCCCCATATCAGACTAGGGTCTCCCAGAGGTCATGGCCTGTGTCTTTACCCTCGGACTGGAGACTGCTCAAGGGCATGGCCTGAGTCTCCCCCATTAGAATGCGAGCTTCCTAAGGACAACATTTCTGAATATTCAGAAATGGATTTGTGCTACTCGAGTGCTTTGTACGAAGTAGGTTCTCAAGAATTACTTGTTGATGGCAAGGATGTGGAGAAATCGGAACCTTTGTGCAGGGCTGGTGGGGATGCAAAATGATGCCGTTGCTGTGGAAAACAGTATGGCAGTTCCTCAAAAATTAAACATAGAATTACCATATGATCCAGCAATTCCACTTCTAGCTACATACCCAAAAGAAGTGAAATGAAATCAGGGGCTGAAACAGATATTTGTACGCCCATGTTCATAGCAGCATTATTCACAATAGCCTAAAGGTGGAAATAACCCAAATGTCCATCGACGGACAAATGGATAAACAAAATGTAGTATATACACACAATGGAATTTTATTTAGACTTAAAAAGGAAAGAAATTCTGACACGCTACAACATGGATGAAGCTTGAAGGCACTATGCTAAGTGAAATGAGCCTGACACAAAAGGACAAATATTGTATGAGTCTACTTATACAAGATACCTAGATTCACAGAGACAGAAAATAGAGTCGGGGGCTGGGGGAAAGGGGAATGAGGAGTTATTGTTTAATGGGTACAGAGTTTGTTTGAGAAGATGAAAAGTTCTGGAGACGGATGGTGACGGCTGCACAACAATGTGAATGTACTTAATGCCACTGAACTGGACGCTTAAAAATGTCAATTTTATATTATGTATATTTCACCACAATAAAAAATGGAGAAGTCAGAATTCAAATTAAAAAAAATGATGGAAGAAGGTGGAACAAACGAATGGGCCCCCCACTGGGGCCCAGGAGCAGGCTCTGCCCAGAGAGGTTGCCCAGGACAGCTGAGCATCTCCCGCCTGGAGGACCTTTCCCTCCCACCCCTCTCCACTGCGCCTTCTCAGAGCCCTTATTGTCCTCTTTGGGGCCCTAGTAGTCCCTGCCCAGGGGGAGCCGTCAGGAGGCCACGGGAGGCTGAACCTTGCACACAGTAGGTCCTTGGCATCGACGAGGACCTACCATCCAATCAGAGGCCAGATCGACAGGTACACAAATTCTTGGGATGCCACATCCCAAGGTGTCAGGACCCTGGGAGAGTTTTCCTAGCAAAGCTGGGCTACATGTGGGGTTCCTGCTCCCTGAGGCCTGACTCCTCTCAGCACACCAGTCTATACATGCGTACACACCACCCGCAACATACACACACACACAAGCGTGTGCACACAGAGGCGAGTCTCCGTTCTCGCATGCTCTCTCACGCACACATTCCAAGAAAAACATGCCTACACACTGAAGGGTGGCACGGTCTTGTCAGGGACACAGACAGGCCCCGTGTGCAGCAGAGCCCCCTGCTGGCCAGGTCTGGCACTCGTCTCCCCCACTGCCCAGAGTGGGCAGGGTGCCCTCATTCCCTCCACCCCGCCTCCCGCATCGCACTCTCCAGGCCCCTCAGCCCCCAACCACGCCCCAGGATCACCCCTCCCCATCTCCTACAGAGAAGCAGTGTCCCAGTCCCCTGCAGAAGGACACAGCAACTGTGGGACCTTAGAAAGGCTCTCCCTTTGGTCAAGGAGTACGGCAGGGAGGCCAGAGCCCCTTTTCAGACAAGACAGAGCCAGGGGCAGTCATTCCTGGCGGCAGGAGAATGCCCGCAATGTCTCTTCTAGACCATCATATCCATTCTCTGACTCCACACTGAACAGCTCACTTCAGAGGAGACATGGGAAGAACTCTGGAACTGGCTCCCTCTATGGTCCCATGCGCCCCTCTCCAGAAGTTCTTCCTGTTGTCTGACCACCTGGACAGAGACAACAGGTGCACCCACTGGTTTCTTGCAGGGGAGAGCTCAGTTCTAGTCAAGCGGAGACCACATCCCTTCCCAGGGCAGGTCTCAGCAGATTCCAAAAGTCTCCCCCAGGGCACATGGGGCTCCCTGCAGGGAGAGGCTCAGCTCCACCCCTGAAACCACCCACCCCCTCACCCCAGGCCCTGCCCAACCCGCCCAGGCCAGCCCTTCACCCAGCCTAGGAGCTGAACCTCTCCCTAATCCCGCCCATGATGCCCCAGAGGCAGCTGGAAGGGTGGAGGAGACGGTGGCTCTGCAGGGACAAACAACCTCCCCCTGGCTCCTGCCCATGAGGGAGCTGGGATGGTTTCTGGGCTGGGCTCTGTAATCAGAAGACAGATGCCATCGCCATCAGCCCCAGATCCTACCCTTCCCCAGTTTGCCTGGCCCTGCATTTGGGGACACAGTAAAAGCAACAGCAGTAATGAACATTATTGAGCCCTCCCCAGACACCAGGCACACTGGGCATGCGTTACCTCATTTAACAGCAGAGCAGCCTCTTAGGGTAAGCGTGACACCCACCCACCCACCACCTGGACCCCTTGGCCCCCCACTCAGTCTGGTGCTAGGTAGGAAATGCTGGGCTCACCCACGGGGGAACCGAGGGGTGGGGGATGGGGGCTGGTGAGAGATCACTGTCCCAGCATCAAGAGGGCCGATATGGAAAAAGGGTCACACTTGCCATTGGTACTGGCCCCAGCCCTTTTCTGGCTGTGTGACCTCAAGCTCACACAGGTTTTCTTATTTCTTCAGCTACAAAATGAAGCTAGTTGCTAGGAAAGCATTCTGGGAACCTATAAATGGGAGGCGTTATGGCCTCTGGGTGTGGCTCCCCCTATGGGGGGAGCCTACATCCTACCCACCAGAGAGTGGACTCTGATTCCTGAGTCTACCCACCTCACCATATCCACCACTCTGCTGCAAGACACCATCACTGCTCTGGCCCCTGACAGTCCAGACTAATTGTTTTAATATTATGGCCACCAGACTCTGTGGGACATGCCTCTAAGCTTCACGCCCACCACACCCCCTTCCTCTGTGCTCCAGCTACCCTGGCCTCCTTCCAGTTCTTTTGAGGACCAGGCACCCTTCCAGCCTCAGGTCCTTTGCACATGCTGTTTCTGGAATGGTGTTCTCTCTTCCCCAGCTCCCTCCCTGCCTCACCAACCCACACCCTAATTAACTCCTACTCACCCTGCAGTTCCCAGCAAAAAAGTCACTTCCCCAGAGACACCTCCTCTGGGCCGCAGATCAGGTCAGGTCCCTGGGCACCCTCTCATAGCACTCTTGAGTAAGTGTCTATAACTTTATGAAGTTATTTTGACCAACATCCCCCTGTGAGTTCTGGAAAGCTGGGACCATGTCTGCTTTGCTGGGAGTCAAATCCTCAGCTCCTGGCACACACCTGGCACAGGGTGGATGCTCGTCTCTCCTCAGAGTCCACGGTGGCAGGGCCCTGGTCCCTAGCAGGGGTCTACCTGGGGCAGGGGCTGCTTCAGATCTTTGTTTATCTTTTTGCACCCCATGCCTTGCTCATTGGGAACCAGACCCAGAAAGTGGGGGTGCTGGAATAAGGGAGAGAGGGGTAGAGAGAAAGGGGAAGCTGCTTCCATCCCCTTTGCAGTGTCCTCTGTGCCCTCACCGCAGCTGGCCAAGCCCTCATCCCCTCAGGGCTGGCCCACCCCATCCACAGATCCCTCTCCCTAGAATGTAACACTTGTCTCTCCTCCCCTACCTTCCCTTAACTGATCCCTTATCCTCCAGGTCTCAGCTTGACTGTTTCCAAAAAGCTTCATGGACTGCTAGTAAGGAACCTGCCAGGGTCCCACAGATAGCGGCAGCTCCGATTCACGCCCAGGTCTGTCTGCCGGCAGAGCCCAGGCTCTCAGCCACCTCATTACACGCCTCATTACTACCAGTTTCTGCCTCGAGGCCCGGCCGAAAGACACGCCCCCTCTCTAGGCCTCAGTTTCCTCCTGCGGGTTCGGCCTTCTCTAGATTTCAGGAAGATGGCTGAGAAGACCAAGGTGGGGCAGGAGGCAAAGGGAGGAGGGGGTAAGGGGAAAGGAGAGGAGGGAGTCAGGGAGAGCGCAGAGGGGCGGTAGCCTTGGGCCAGCCAGACGTGAGAAACGCCAAGTATGCGAACTACGCCAGCCTCTGAGCTATGAATAGTGCGGGCAGGCTGGCAGCCCAGGTCTGCCCTTCCCGCCCCGCAGCCCCCGACCCCAGATCCTCCCACGCCAGCCCAGCACAGGGGCCTGAAATGGGGCGGAGGCCAAGGAGGCACGCTTGGGGCGGAGGCTGAGTGGCAGGAGCGAAGGGGTGTGGCCATGTAAATGAATGCAAATATGGAGCGACGGGCGTATCCGATTGGCGGATCTCTGTCGGTCTGGGAACTTGCGCCTCAACAAGAGGCAGTAAATACCCAGCCCACAGCACCTGCCCATACCCGCCTCCACCCAGGCGGCTGCGCGCCCACGCCTGGAGGTCCCCCGGGTCACCCCGTGGCTGAAATCCCACTGATGCTGTGCACTGAAGGCCTCTCATCCTCTTCTGTCAAGGCCCTGTAAGGCTCTGCCACCTTCTGACACCAGCCTTGCCTACCCCAGCGCCAGGTCAGCCTCGCCTCCTTGGGGCTCACATGCCTGACAGACAGCTGAGTACTTGGGAAACTGCAACAGCCCTGTGCCTGCCTCTGGACCCCCCTTCCCCATCAGTGACTGCAGAGGGGAGCACACTGGGCTAGGGCCAGGAGACCCAGTCAGCAGCCCAGTCTTGCCCTTTGTGTGCCCCTAAACAAGTCAGGCAACCTCAGAGCCCAGCTCTGAGTGACACTGGGAAAAGAGGAGTCAAAGAGACCTGAGTTCAAGTCCCGGCTGTGTGATCCCCGTCAAATCTCTTCCCTCTCCAAGCCTCAGTCTCCTCAGCTGTAAATGGGTCCTTGAGAGGACTCAGTGTTGAGTCCCTGGCACATAGGAGTTTTTCAACAAATCTTAGTTCGATAGTCCACAAAGGATTTTTTTTTAATTAATAAAACAGTCCCTGACTTTATAAAGAGATAGACATGCAACAAATAGTCTGCAGATCATAGTGTTTAAAAGTTCCTAACAGGATTCAGAGGAACTTGGGTTTGAATCCCAATTTGGTCCCACTTCCTGGCTGTGTATCCTTGGACTAGTTACTAACCTCTCTGAGCTTCTGTTTCTGCACTTATGAAATAGAGATAATCTATTCCACATGGGGTTGCTGTGCAGATTAAAGAGATAGTGTGTGTAAAGTGCTCAGCACGGCAACGTTAACTGCAACCAATATTCCTATTGTTATTATTTTGTGGTTCTCACAATGCAGGGCCAAGTGCTTTGGTAAGGTTCATTTCATTAGTCAGTAATATTCAGTCAATAGGGCCTGGTCTAGAAGCTGGAAATAGAACAGTGAATAGGAAGAAGTCCCTACCTTCATGGGACTTAAGGTCTAGTGCGCAGAGGAGGAAGTTCCCATATATTTGAGAAAATTGGGGGGGAGGGGCAGTGCTTTACAGAGAAGGATATTTGAACTGGGCGTTGAAGGATGAATAGGAGTTTGAGAAATGGAGAAGGCACGGAAGGCTAAATCAGACAAGGGGAAGAGATGGTGCGGCAAATTTCTGGAAAGGGGAGGAGGGTGATGCATCCCACTCCTATCCCGTCCTCTCCATCTCCAACTCCAGTTTCAGCCCTCATCATCACCTCTCACCTGGTCTGCTGCTGCCACTGCCCAACACCCTGCCATGGCTCTACAGTGTCTATGGGAGCAAGTCAAGTCCCTCAGTACGGCATGAGGGGTCCACCATGAGCGGGGAGGGGAGGGGCAGGATCCAGACCTCATGGGCCTTGACAATCTCCTCTCCCGCTACTCTTGATCTCACGCTCATTGACCCTGTAAGAGGCCAGGCTGGTTCACACGGAATGGGCTTTGCTCGTGCTGGGTCCTTCTGTAGGGAATGCCTTTTTCTCCCTTCTCCAGCACCCCCTCCTGCCCCAGCAGACCTCTGGCAAGCCTGGGCAGGCCTCGCCTCTTCAGTGAAGCCTTCTTCCTCTCAGGGCTGGAGCGTCTTTAGAGCCGGCAGGGGCTCGGCCCTTGTTTCCTTATGAAGCCCTGGGGTCCTCCACACCACTCAAGAGCAGACCCAGACTCCAGGCAGCCCCAGGGGGTCCCTGTGCACAGCAGAGTCACAGAGGAGCAGAACATAACCGTGCTGTCCATATCCACCACCCTCCTTCATTATGCCAACCCCTGCTTGGACTTCCAGGCTCAGCTGCGGGCAGGGAGACAGGCTACCTTCCCAGGGACGGGGGCGTCCTCCCAGGCTCTGCCCTGTCAGGGAATGCAGCAGTGACACAGGACAAGCTTAGAATTCAGAAAGAGCCAGATTACAGTCCGATGCTGGGCTTAGCGCAGTTGTTTACCCTATCGGGGTCTCAGTTCTTGTATCAGTAAACATTCAACCACTTCATGATGGCCCCTGAAAACGGATCAAAAGAAGTTTCACTAAAGAATGATCCACTGGACGATAGGTTTGGAAGCAGGAGATAAGGAGATTAATCGTATCACCAACTGGCTTTTAACCAATCCCTACAGTGATTCTACCCAGCGGCACCGTTTCCATCTTTAAACCCCTGTTCCCGCCATTGTGGCCATGTTCACACTCGAATGATGTCACAGTGAAGACACTCGCGGGTGTCTGCTTCAGGTCTGTCTCCTCCAGTTAAGCCAGGCCATTTTTATCTTAACATTTTTGGCAGGGGGCTGCAAGGGGGTGTTCTGGACTTGCAGGCAGCGTAGAGCCAAATCTCAGAGCCCATGGTTATAAAATCTTAGTGGAGCTTTCGGGTAGTAGGAAAAACAGACAAGAAACCGCTTGAGGGCAGGGCTGAGTCTTATTCATCCAGGTCCCAAAACCCACAGAGGGGCTGAGACACAGGAAGTGAGAGGGCACCCAGAAATGATCACCAAATGAACAAAGGCCCGTTTGCATTAAGATCTTGCTGCTGCCCGATTTTCCCAGGCACTGAACCTGCAGTTTCTGGTGTCAGGTCCTTCTCCTGCCCCAGGCTGAAATTAGGGAGAGGGCAGGAGGGACACTGAGCAACCAGCCCTGGGAATGTCCTCCGTGCCCCCAGGCCACACTCGGTCTCTCAGATGATGCCTTCCCTAGCACTGTGGGAACCTAAGCATCTGGGAGCCACTGGAGGAGGGAAAGGTCCCGGTGGGAAAGGGAAGGGGGCCTATTTCTCTATCCCATCAGCAGCCCCAGCCTTGTTGCATGGTCCCCATCTTCTGACTCCTACCCTCCCCTCTTGCAGATATCCCACCTCCCTCCCAGGCTCTGGGCCCAGCCTCAGCTGCCCCCTCCCCCCGTCTCACCTCCACCAGGTGCTGCAGGGAGGAGGGGGGCACAGTGCCAAGGCTTCATTAGAGCTAATGAGGGTTCAGCTCTGCAGATGCCAGTGCAAGATATGGGAGAGTCCCAGAACCACCCGCAGCCCCCCAGCATGCAGGACCTTGGGTCCTCAGTTCCCTCCTCCCCGTCTCTTGCGGAGGAAGCAGGGGCCACACCCTCAGAAGAGGAAAGGGAGATTTAGGAGAATCTTCCCAAGTCCAGAGAGTGCCATGACACCAAGGAGAGAACAGGGTGTGGGGGCGCCAACTAGAAAACAGCCTCAGGGTGGGGCAGGGCTCTCACCTGGGCTGCCAAGCCCCCACTGTCCACAAACCTGCCAGCTGAAACCCGCTCCTCCCTCCCTCCTTCCATGGAATCACAGCAGGTCAGTGGAAGAGACTATGGGCACTTCTCCACCACCCTCAGATTATAACTCAGCAAACTGGGCCCCCTCATCTGGCTTCCATCCTCCCTCTTTTGCCTGTCCCGTCCCTCTGCCTCTTCTCCTCTGCATTGTCCTTTCTCGAGGAAGACTGGCCCTGAGCTCACATCCGTGCCCATCTTCCTCTACTTTATACGTGGGATGCCTGCCACAGCATGGCGTGCCAAGTGGTGCTATGTCCACACCCAGGATCCGAACCAGTGAACCTGGGCCGCCGAAGCGGAACGTGAGCACTTAACCGCTGCGCCACCGGCCCGGTCCCTCTCCAGCTGAAATCTAGAAAGATGTTCCCTCTCTGGGGGCTTCTCCCTCCCTTCCTCCCTCCCTTTTGAAGAAGGACACAGTTTCCGCCGCAGTGATAAGGAGGGAAACCGTGGTGGAGGGTGGGAGTCTCCACTTCAGCCTCCCTTTCCAGCCTTTCGGGGGCTCTCAGGGGCAGGAACAACTCAAACAGCCCAGATCTCCAGCTCTCCCACCTATCGAGGGCTCTAAGTCCTGCATCCACCCTCGAGTGTCTCCAGGGAGCTCTCACACTCTTTGAGGAAAAGAAAAAGGAAGAAGAAGCCCCAGACTTAGGAGCCCAGAGCCGGACAGAATTCAAGCTGGGGACTGATAGAAACCAGGCACGGGGCCAAAATGAACTCTGCCCTTCCCCAGATTGACCCCCGCTTGGGGGCCAAGACCCCTAGAGTGGTTATCCTCCCACATAGCTCCCACATGTCCCCCCAGCCTGGCTACATTCCTCTGGCCCACACACCTCCTGCCAGCCTGCCAGCCCAAAGAAGCCAGCCTGGGTTTGTTTCCCTCCTTGGCTTGTGGGTCTCAGTCATCCCCATGCCCCGCCCCAGGCTCTCTCCTCCCAGGGATTCAGGCTGAGCTTTGAAAGGGTCACTTCAAAGAGGACCTGCCTGCCGAGGGCCCAGTCAGACCCAGGGCCAGCTCCTCGGCCAGATTCCCGGTGGCTGGGGACAAAGGCCCCACTGTTCCCCCGACCCCCAGACGCCCCCAAATGCACAGGCATAAGAAGTCTTTCTTTCTCCAGTTCCGCTCCTTACAGGGCCTGGCTCTCCACCCCTCCTCCAGGAGGGCTGGGGGGTAGGAGGTCAGGGAGCCACCAGTTCCTGCCCACCACCACCATACACCCAACCCCCCTGGGCAGCCAGGACGTGGAGGCAGCCTTAGGGCCAAGTTCAGCACCAGCAGCCCAGGTGCCCCTCAACCACCAAGCCCTTCCCTGGCCTACCATGGCCTCCCACCTTCTCCCACCCATCAGAGCCACAGCCATCCTTCCAGGCCTCCTCCAGGCAGCCTATCAGGACTCCCTCTCCTCAGAGGAACCTCACAGCCCAAACCACAGCAGCCGCTCCCACTCCCCTCCCAGGTCCCCACAGCGGGAACCAGCTCTCACCCGCTCCTCTCATTTTCTACCACACGGTGCTGATCCCAAAGCAGGGCCCTTAGGGTTTTCTGTGTCAACCCCTCATCCAATGCCTGCATTCTCTCTAGCCCAGCCTGTGCTTGCTCACCTCCACTGATGGCAGCCTCATTACCTCCAGGGACAGCCCATTTCCCATTTCTTCTTCAGATTACTTCAACCATAATGGGTTCTCTTTACTGAGCCCAAAGCGTGGTGTTCTCATTCCCATCCATTGACTGTTGTTTGTTTAATAATAGTTGCTACTAATTGTTGAGATGACCAAATGTCAGCCAGTTTCCCTGTATTACCTCACTGAATCTTCTCAACAATTTTAAGGGATTATTTCAGGGATAAGAAAACTGAGACTAAAAACAATTAAGTACCTTGGGCACGGTGGCACAGTGAATAAGGGGGAGAGCTGAAATGTGACCTCAGCAGGCTGAAGGCAGGGCCCGCACACCCAGCCTGCCTCCCAGTGTGCAGGGGCCACACCAGGCCCGGGCCTCTCTTCTCCCCCGGCTGCCTGTCTGTGCTAGAAGGCAGACGGCATCCCCCGCACTCAGTCTTCTTTCTCCCAGCCAGCTCCCCCCGAGGCTTTGTCAGCAGATGAAGTATGGTCTGGGGATAGTGACTGACCGATGTTCATTCAAACCAGCAAATGGGGAGCAGGGGGAGTCAGAGGGGAAGAGGGCACCTGCCCAGGGGCACGAGGGTTTGAGGAGGTTGGAGGAGACGACCCTCGGCCGAAGGTTTTAGACTGGAGGTGGCTGGAAATCCAACACACCTTCCAGTGAAAGATGGAGAACTAAGAGCTGTGGCAGGCCCTGCTCCAAACCAGACACTCTGTCTACCCCTCAACTTGAAAGGCACAGAATCTTTCACCAGGGGGATTCTGGGCTGAACATCTCAGGGCCAGAGAGATGAAAAGAACAGGCCTCTGTAGTCTTTTCCCACGTGCCCGCTGCTCAGCACCATTCCCTTGGAACTCTGGGGAAGAAGGGAGGGAGGGAGAGCAGGAGAGAAGCCAGGAGACTGCGGGGCCCCAGTGGCCCCTGTTAAGCCTTAGAGGGCAGTCATGACAGGATGTGGGTGAGCTTTCCCTTCCTTTCTAGATTTGCCTCAGGCCCTCCTGGCGTCCATAACACAGCGAGGCACCTCTAGGCTGCCTTCCCAAGACCCCAATCCCAGAGACTTCTAAAGGGTTGGACTACAGGATTCTGTGGTTTTTCCATACATTGTCAGTCAGTCAGTCAACAGTTTCTGAGTACCGGCTGCGTGCGAGGCCCTGTGGATACCAGGATAAACCCGACATCTCTGTGGCCACTTGGAACGAGGTTAAGAGCATGCTCAACTCCTTAGCTCGGCCACTTAGTAGTTGTGTGACCCTAGGAGGCCACGTAATCTCACTGTGCCAGTTTCTTCATCTGTCAAATGGGATGATGTTAATGTACCTACCTCGTGGTAAGCACTATGGAAGTAGTTGCTATTAATATTCTTCTTCCCCTCAAATAGCTCCAGCCTGGTGGGGGAGACTGACGTGCAGACCGACCGTCACAGCGCCGGGGGCAGAGCTGAGCACAGGGCACCCCGGGAGGCCAGGGGAGGGGCTGCTCCCTGACTTGCACATCACAAACATTTACGGAGGGCTGTTCTGTGCCAGGCGCTGTGCTGGTCACTGGGGAAACAGAGAAGAACGGGACACATTGTCCACTCATCCCTGCTCCTCCACGCCCTTCCCTCTCCCTCCCTGTCCCAGAGCCCTGCACTGAAGGGGGACACCAGGGACAGAAGCATGTGAGGAAAAGCATAGCCTGGGAGCCCGGGAGTCAGAACACCTGGGTTCACATCCACCACTCACAGGCTACCTGATTTTGTGCCCTCTCTGGCCTCAGTTTCCCCCCTGTAGCATGAGGGAGTTGGACAAGATGACCACTCTGGTCCGGACCGGCTCTGACAGGTGATGAAAATGCTCCACCCCCACAGAGATTTAAACTCACCCTGAAGTCCAGTGCCAAACCCACCCCAGCCTGACGTCCCACTGAGGCAGTGGGGAGCAGATGCCTCCTGGTACTGACTGGCACTGCCCTGCAGATGAGCTGGCACAATTTCACATGAAACAGGGGGGCCTGGATCTAAAGGCGGGTTGTTTGAAGGGGGTGGGGGGTGCTAGGGGAAAGGCAGAGCCAGCTCCCACAGGCCCTATTCATGGCTCTCTCCGGGGAGGGAGAGAGAGCAGGATAATTCAAACCAGGCTTTGTCCAAACCCCTGACCAAGCCAATATCTCACCTTTGAACCCCTGCAGCCAACAGAGCAGGACTGACGCCCCCTTTGGAAGGAAAGCACCAATGAAGCAAGCCACTGCCCAAGTGCTACGGACTGGCACAGGGTGGGATGCGAGCTTGGAGGAGTAAATGAGCTGACTGCCCACCCAGCAACATGGACGGGCACCTGAGGCTTCACCACCCCGTGGCCTCTGGTCCCCAGCCGTGAGAAAGACAAGCAACCAAGCTCCAATCCAGTGAGACGTCGACCTTGATCTTGCACTGTGTCCAAGATGAACCCAGACTTGGGGTGGGAGTGACAGCGGCACAAAGCAGGTCCTGAGCAGGATAGCAGGGTGAGAGCATGGACACGGGCCAGACTACCGGGTTCCTCCCCTGGCTCTGCTCCTTGTTAGCCATGTGATTTCAGCCAAGCTATTAGCTCTTTGTGCCTCAGTGTCCTCAAAGGTAAAATGGGGACAGTAATCGTATCCACGTCACGGTGGTGTTGTGAGGATTAAATGTGGTAACTTACATAAATCCTGGCCCAGAATAATTGCCATCTATGCCTTAACTAGCAGCTATACTATTAAAGCAACTCCTCCTCCTTAAAAATGCTTTTTTTTCAGGCACTAATGTATGTGATCATTTGAACATATTTGCATCTGCCATGAATCTCTCCAGATTCCTACACTGGACTCCAACATCGTAAGAGTCTACCTAGGGCCAGCCCTGGAGGCCTAGTGGTTAAGTTTGGTGCACCCCACTTCAGTGGCCCGGGTTTGGTTCCTGGGCATGGACCTACACCACTCTGTTAGCGGCTATGCTGTGCTGGAGGCCCACATACTAAAAAATAGAGGAAGATTGGCAGGGATGTTAGCTCAGGGCAAATCTTCCTCAGCCAAAAAAAAAAAAAAAAAAAAACGGAAAGAAAAGAAAGAAAGAATCTACCTAAACCACTATACCGGAGGGAACTTCCCTGCGTGATGCTCCAGGCTAGCCTGGGATGCTGCCGCTCACAAGCCTCGCCCTAGAAGCTCTCCCAAATAGCTACCTACAATCCCTCCTACTGTAACTTATTCCATTCTCCTCTGTAGTCTCTCTTTTCACCTTACACATCATGAAGTCCGTCTAAGGATCCCTGCAACGAAGGAGAAAGCAATAAATGCCTCTGCCCACTCCCTGATCTGCCCTGATCTGCAGCCGGGACCCTCCCTCATCCCCGTTCCCACCCATGCCAACAATGCTGCACCCCCGGGGGGCCAGAGAGGCCTCTGGTTCCATTCCCCAGGAGCTCAAGTTTGGCCTGATGAGGGGGCACAGAGGTCCCCATCCAGGCTGCCCAAACACAAGGCCTATTCCCTGGGTCCAGTCGCTCTCTGCTTGGGCTGGGAGCCTCAAAAGCCTGCCCCATTCCCCATGTGTCCCAAAGCCACCTTCCTAATAATGCTCGCCTCCACAAAGCTTCATCTTGTACTGTGACTCCTATCAGGAGACCCGGGTTCCAGCCCTGGCACGATCTCTGTGTAGTCTCAGACTCTAATAGCTCCCCCAACACCCCCACCCCTGCCCACTCACTGGGCTTTTGAGGCCCACAAACCCAGCATTGAAGGTCAGGAATTTACTGTTCTCATCATTCCCAAGGGGAGGGTGGGGTCTCAGATGCAGGAACTTGGAGCTCTCAGCCACCTAGGGGTGGACCCAACCACCTTGTGAGCAAGTGGAAGAAGAGGCTGGGGCTGGGGGCCTGTGAGCTGTGTTTGGAGGCGAAATGATGGGTTATGTAATCGAGATTCAAATTGCATGCCAATGAGCACATCGCAGTGAGAGTTGCCACTTTGGGGAATGGGGTTGTTGCCCTGGCCAGGGGAAGAACCACGTGGGACCCAATGCATCCACCCCCAGCAGGGCCTCAGGTGGGGGTGGGGGTTGCAGATGAGGTATGTGTTGGTCTGGGGGGAGAATCCAAAAGACTCAGGCTTAATGACCTCCACCCCCACCCCCTGTCCATCTTGAAATTCAAGTTTGTAATTAGGAAACGCTTTGGCTGAAAGATGGAGAGGGAATCCAGGGAGAGAGATGCAGACTGAGGGAGAGCTGAGCATACAGCCAGCTCCTGAGAAACACACCAGTGTCAGGAAGAGGTTACAAAGCACCAGACCCCAGCTCCAGCACTGGGGGGAGGGCTGGGGAGGAGCATTCCTAAGTCCTCCAGCACTGTCAAAAGAGGAGGAGGCCTCAGCCCAGGCCTTGACCCCAACCTGGACCCCCAGGGAACTTTTTTTCCAAGCTGAGAAAACGACTGGCCTGAGAGTGTTCCATCTTTCAACTTGGGAAGGGGCAGTATGTGTTGGGGTGCTCCAACAGGACTGGGCAGCCAGGCTCAGAGGTAGGGGGCTGGCCCCATGGGGCTCCGAGGCCCCTGCTGGCCCCTCCCCAGCCTCAGCAGCTGGCAGATGAAAGGACCCAAGCAAAGCAGCCCAGCGCTGAGTAATGCCCCTGGCACCCCGTGCCCAGACCCACCCACAGCCAGCCTGAGGGGACAGAGGGGAGGGCTGCTGCGCCTGCAGGGCCGGAGGTGCCGGGCCTGTTTCTCTTCCCCGGGACCCAGAAGGGTGGCGGATCCGCGTCCCGCAGCTCGTCGCGCGGTCGGGCCCGGCAGGGGGCGAGTGTGGTGCGGGGAGGTAGGTGTCCGGGCCGTTGTGGCCAAGGACATCCCTCTCCGGGAACCCCCTCCCCCACTCTCTCTCCCTCCAGCTGTGCCGGGGCCTCGCCAACGGAAAACGAAAACTCGGGCAGAGGAAACGGCGGCAGGCGCCCCGCCTGAAAAACCCGGACAAAAGGCGCTGGCCTCCCGCCCCCGCTGCCCAGCCCCCGGGGGTCTGGCACCGCCGCCCCGGTCGGTGCCCCCTGCCCTGGCAACCCTGTGAGCGTCCCGGCCCCATGCCTACCTCCCTCCTTCCCACTTCCCTGTCCAGGGCAGCCCTCGCTCTGGCCCCCTCCCCAGCTCGCCAGCAGCCGATGTTCCCCGCAGGCGTGCCCGCGCTGTCCGCCCCGTGCGCCCCAGGCTGTGCCCGCCGAGCGCGGGCGCCGCGACCCCGGCCCTGCCGCCAGCTCCCCGGCAGAGCCTGGAGCCGCCCCCTCCCCTGGCCCAGCGCCCTCACCTGGGGGGGCCGGGGCTCCGGGCGGGGCGGGATCCCGACCAGGCAGAAGGCGACTCCATTCATCGGGCGGCAGCGGCAGCTCTGCGGCCAGGGCACTGCTGGGGGCGCAGGCTGGGACCCGCGAGGGGCGGGGCCGGAGGGGGCGGGGCCGAGCCTGGGGGCCTCCTCCCCGGGGCCCGCCCCCTTCGCTCCTCCCGCCGCGCTCCCGTCGGGGCGCGCTGGCCGCTGCTCCCTAAGGCAGCAGACCCGGGAAGAGGGCTGAGGCAAGGGTTTGCGCTGGCCGCGGAGTAGAGGGCAGAACACAGCCTGGGGAAGAGAGGTGGTCTTGGAGGGGGAGGGGCCTCCAGGGGACCGGCCCAGATAGACGGTGACCCGGGCCGGCCGAGGAAAGGGGACAAGGGCGCCAAAAACCAGAACTAGCGCAGAGAGAGGAAGAGACGAAGGGAAAGGGAAGCAGAGAGAAACGCGGCCAGAGATGGTCCGAAACAGACCTGGAGAGACACAGAAAGCCCGGGAGAGGCAGAGACAAGATCGAGATAGAGTAGACAGAAGCAGAGAAAGTCAGAGAGAAGGATGAAGAGATCCAAGATGGAAGACAGGGAAAGGAAGAAAAAGGCTTAGGGAGCCTTCCTTCCAGAGACTCACGGAAGCTGAGACAAGGGCAGAGATGGTGATGCCTATGGGGGCTCGGCACCCCTCCATCTAGGGCCCCCCTCCCAGGCAGAGGCCGGAGACTGGAGGCTGGACCAGAGAGGCTGGCAGGTACCCCAACCAGTCTCCGAACCAGCCAGCCTGTAGCTCAGGCCTCTGGACCAGCCCATTGACCAGCTCTGTAGTGGGTGGCCGTGAGAGCAGAGACCGCCCCCAGGCCTCCCAGTCACAAGCTCCCTTCTCAGCTTCACTCTGAGCTGGGCCCAAAGAGTCACCGGGGTCCTGAGCCAGTTCCTCATTTCCCTGCTCCCAAGCAGGATCCTTCCAGCCCATCCTCTGACAGTCCAGGAAGGGACAGCCCCTCAGTCCTTCATTTCTCCTGAAAAGTTCTTTCTGCGATCTAACACCCTTCCTACCTCCTATTTCCTACAGCCTATGTTCACCTCTTTCCCAGGCCTTCTTGAAGTGTTATGGCTCCTGTATTCCTTCACCCAGATTGTGAAGAAAGGGAGGCAGAGGCCACAGATAGAAGAAATATGTTTTGGGGGTGGCCCTGTGGCGCAGTGGTTAAGTGCGCACCTTCCGCTTCTCGGCAGCCTGGGGTTCACCAATTCGGATCCCAGGTGCAGACATGGCACCGCTTGGCAAGCCATGCTGTGGTAGGCGTCCCACATATAAAGTAGAGGAAGATGAACATGGATGTTAGCTCAGGGCCAGTCTTCCTCAGCAAAAAGAGGATTGGCAGTAGTTAGCTCAGGGCTAATCTTCCTCAAAAAAAGAAAAAAAAAGAACTATGTTTCAGATAAGGCAGGCAAGAAAGTGGGAAGCCCAGCCATGTACTGGAGTCACCCACCCGCTCTGGGACAAGGAGACCTTGGAAAACCTGTTTGTTTCACCCCCACCCCCACCACCCAGACTCTTGACAGTGAGTCAGCCCAAGACCCCCACCCCTTCATCTCTGATCAGGATCAGGGACTCAGGTCCTGGAGGGGGCAGAGCGGCCCAGACCCCACCAGGCCAACCCTACTCCTGTGAGCCTGAGGAAGGAGATACTGACTTGTTTTAAAATCTTATGCTTTATTTAATTTATTTCAAATCCCCTGGAAGTCAATGGAAAAGGATGCTTTTACAGTGATGGAGTGGCAGTTAATGACTCCTTTTCCTTTCCGACCTCTCTTCATCAAGGTCATGTGCAGCCAGAATTATCCCCCACTTCTGAGTCCTTCCGGCTATCTAACTGTATGTGTCACACTGCCTGTATTTTCTTGCTTAATCTTCAACCTGTTTCTGCCTCTTTCTGCCCTGCAGCCCCAGTGGTCTAAGGCTTGCTGCCACCTTGGCTCAGGGGTCCTTTCCTCTGAGAACAAATGGGTTGTCTGTGTAAAGGGGAGGCAGTGGCATCTGAGATCCAGACTGAACGGAGGCTGTGGGGGAGGGGAGGAGGGTGGTGGCCTCTGGGGTGCCCCTGGCTCACTTTTTCCAGAGCCGGTGCCCTCAGACACTGCAGGAGGCGGTGAGAGGAAATGAGCTCACAGTGGCCGGCAGGCAATTCCTCCCTCCACAATGCACAGCACTCACCTCCCCCACCCTCTCCCACTTCCCAGAAAGTACGCTCTTCCCCTACCCTGCTGCCCTTCCCACCTCTTCCTGCACCTTGACCTGTACCTCCATTCTGTCCCGCCTCTCCCTCATCGACCTGCTCCAACACCTCTTCCTCCCATCCTTCTGCTCCATCCTGGCTCCCTATTCCTCTGACTCCCCACACCTCACTCCCTGCGTCTCACCATCCACCCCAAAATCCACTCTATTCCCAGCACACTCTTTCTCTGGGGTTTCGGGCAGTAAAGCCTAACATGGGGTGGAGGGTGTCCCTCATTGGGGACCCTCCTTACATTCTTCCTCTTTCTAAACTCCTCCCCCAGCCCAATACCTTCCTTCATTCACAAATGTTTATTGGGAGCCCTCATATATGAGGGGGTGGGGAGTGGAGCGTTGCCCCTGGGGATATAGAGACAAGGCCTGGCTCCTTCCCTTGAGGGGTCCTGGTCTCACCAATCCTGACTCTAGAGTGAGACCCCAGAAAAGGAGCAATGGAAGGCTGGAGAAGCAGAGGGAGGCTCCAGAAGGAGGTGGACTTGAGCTTTCTGGGGCTTCATGGATGGGGCAGGAGTGGGGTGGGGTGGGGAATGAGGGAAAAAGCCCTCCAGGGAGAAAGGCTGTCACGGACAAAGTGGGAGATAGCAGACTCTAGCGGTGAGGCTGGAGCCAAGGAGAGCATGTGTATGTGGGCAGGAAGCATGGAGGAGTGAGGAAGGAAACGCAGAGGGAATGTGACCCAGGGGTGACGCCTGAGGCACTTAGAGTCCAGCTTGGCTTGGGGCAGGGATTTATGCAGAGAAGGGCCATGGCCACTGTGGCACCTCAGAAAAGAACCAAGGATGTGGGAGGGATTGGGGGGGTGACAAATATCAGAGGCCACCCGGACTCAGTGACCAACTGGGTGTTGGGCATAGGAGATACAAGAGTCTAGAACAATGCCAAGGTTTCTGGCTCAGAACAACATCTCGAGTGTTCTCAGGAAGAGGGGACATGCCAGGCACTGTGCTAGGTCCTTTGTATGTATTATTCTAATGTAGCCTTACAAAGGGCCTGTGAAAGAGATATTATAATCCTCATTTTATGGATAGGAAACTGAGGCCCAGAGAGCTTGAGTATCCTCCCCAAGGTCACACAGGATTTAAACCCAGGCATTGGAGCTCCTGAGTCCACATGCTTAACCCTCAGGCTGTGTTGCTGCTGGAGCGGTGACAGAAAGCTTAAACTCTGGGTCCATCTCCTGGAAGAGAGCCTGAACTAGAGACGCGGCTCTGGAGGTCATCAGTGGACCAGGAGTGTGTTTCAGCTTCTCCAGGACGGTGCAGAGAGGAGAGCAGATGTGGGACAGGACTCCAGGGGCACCTGCCTTTAGGGGCAGGTGAGGAGGACTGAGAGGAGGCAGGTGGCCGGAGGAAGCAGCACTGTGTCAGGCAGAGAGGGCACTTTCCGGGGACGGATGGGGGTGGAGGCCAGACTGCGCAGTGAGGAGATCATCTGGGCTGAGGAAGAGGAACCGGCCACCACGGGGCTAGGGAAGGGACGGTCCGGCAGCACAGGTGAGCCGCAGACGAGGCACGTTCCCGTCTGTGTGGGGGAGACCTGAGCAGACTTTTTGGTTAAGCCTGGAGCAGGCACCAAGAGAGAGAGAGCCTGAGGGGACACGAGGAGAAGAGTGAAGGGAAAAGAACCCAGAGTGTGGGGCACCAGAGGAAGAACCCGCCTTCCCCAGGGCCAGGCAGAGGCTAGGAGGGGAGCGTTGTGGGGAGATTGGGAGTCCAGACCAGAGCCGTGCAGGGTCGGGATCAGGCCTGACCCAGGAGCCAGCAAGGGTTTGTATCGTGTCATCAAGGAGCACTGAACCAAGAGTCCGAAGACCTGGGTCCTGCCCCCCGGGTCCTATATGTCTTTGAGGATGGGTACACCCTCCGAACCTCAGTTTCACCCTCTGTAAGATGGAAACAATAAGGCCTTCTCTGCCTGCCTCCGATTTGGGGCTCACATTTGATAATGGATTCCAAGCACTCTGTGAGCCAAAAAGGAAAAATGATGGGTGGCAGGCGGGTTGTAGGGCAGGTGGCCATAAACCTGGCCACAGCTTCCGGCCCTTCCACCAAAGGGGAAAGAGCACCCCCTGGTGGAGCAGAGCAGGAGGGCCAGACCAGAGTGGAGAGCCGAGGAGAGATCACACCTGTTCTTGTGCCTCTGACTTTTAGCCCCTGCGTCCTTTGCTTGACCCCCAAAAGCAACACCACCCCCACCTAAATTTGCATTTCCAAAGCAAGTGGGGGGCCCAGTTCAGTCAAGTCAAAAGATATTTATCAAACACCGACTACATGCAAACTGCTGTGTGTGGTGGGGACAGTTCAATGAATCAGTTAATGTGCCTGCCCTCAATGAGCTCGTATTCCAGGGAGGGGAACAAACACAGCAGAGGAAGGCTGGGATGGCACTGGGATGGGGCTGCAGGCAGAGCACTGAGCAAAACAAGAGGAGCCTTCCATAACAAGGGGAGAAGGCAGGGGCCCCGGGAGGCAGCGTGTGGCCTAGATCTGAAGGCCCTCAACTGGCAAGTGGCAGAGAAAGGAGGCCTGAAAGCTGAGAGCTGGGGAGAGGGTGGGGTCCAGGCTCTGGCAGAAGCCCCAGGCATCCTGTAGAGTGGACCTCACTGAGCATCTTTAATGGTGTAGGGTGGGGCAACGGGCCACTCAAGATGACACCAGTCCCCACCCGCATCTCTGCTGCAGGTCCCTGAGCAATTCTGGGTAAGAGGAATCCCACCTGAACAACCTTGGGGAGGGAGGCTACAGACCCATGGCCAGGCTGGGGCCGAGGGGCACTGGCAGCCTGCCCAACAGCTGGGACCCCAGCCCAGCAACCTCTGGACAGCGAGCTCAGGGTGGGAGCGAGAGGCTGCTGCTTCTCTGGGCTGGCGGCAGGGCAAACAAGCCACACCCAGAGAAACCCTGGTGTCAGGGCAGAGGGTGGATGAAAGATGCCCCAGCCCTGCCGCTCTCAACTGGCAGCCCTTTAGGCGAACATGTTTGGGGAACCTATGTCATGGGGCGGGGAGAGGAAGAGGCCCTGGGCTGGGGTCTCAGCCCTACAGGCTCTCAACTGTGTGACATTGGGCAACTGGAGACTGGTGGCCCGGACGGTGTGTGTGATGCGCAAAGTTAACGGATGACTTATAAGGATCATGACATCACCCAGCAGGGGCTTGAGAACACCAAGATGGAGAAGAAAGGAAGTAAAATGTGTGAACACCTACTGTGTGCCAAGTTCTTTACAAACATTGTCTCATTTGCCCCCCATGACAACACTGTGAGGTAGGTATTATTAGCCCCAGCCTGTAAGTGAGGAGACAGGCTGAGAGGTGAAGTAACCGGCTGAAGTCTGACGCTAACCAAGCCTTTGCTCTTTCTATGAAGCACATCCCCTGGGAGGAGCTGGGCCAGGTAGTTCCTTCCAGCACCAGGATGCTGAATTCTATGATCCTATGAGGGCTTTTAAATTCTTCCAGCAACTGGCCTGCAGCCCTGCTTCTGCCTCAGGCCCCTGGACCGTGCGGAGCCCCACCTAGCCCCTGCACATCCCTGCACCCACCAGGGGCCTGCTCCACTCTCCTCACTGTCTCCATTTTGCCCTTCTGGGAGAGGAAAGGGGAGGGTGGAAGAGAAGAAGGAAGAGGAGGGTAGAGGATGGAAATGTAGAGAAAGGGAAGAGAAGGAGAGGGGAGAGGAACAGAGGGGAGGGGTGGCTCCCACCTCCCTCTAGAAGCTCTGGAAATCCCCGGCAGCTGCTCCTCTCTCCTCTGTCTGGCCCTGAGCCAGCCCTGGGAGGGAGGGAGAGGAGTTAGATGGAGAGAAAAGAGGGGCAGGACACTGACCACAGAGGGGCAAGCCCCTCAGTCCCGGCACACACCCCACCCGGCAATTCCAGCCCCTGTGAGAGATTCCAGGCATGCTCCCCTTTAAGGAAACCCCACATGCCAAAATCCACACATACCAAACATACAGGGCGGCTCTTGCACTATAAAAGGACTCTTTGCTTTACAAGAGGGCTCAGCACATGGGAAACTTAAAATAGGAGCTTCCCCTGGTGGGCGAAAGCAGCTCTGATTTCAGAAGCTCCCCATACACACCATGCTTCCGGCACATCCAGAGCTGGCGACACCCATGGGGCTGGCGGGGCTGGCGGGGCTGGCAGGGCTGGGGCTGCCTTAAGGCACTGACATCAGCCTGGGCACCTCCACGACTGTGCTGTCATCAGAGTCCCCATCTGGACGGGGACGGGGGAGTCTCATGGTCCAGGGGCCAGGCTGGCTGCTTGGCAGAGTGTCCTAGGACCCCTAGAAAGGACCTAGAAAGCCACCACTCAGCACAGCTGGCAGGGATTTCACAGCAGCCCAGAGAGGACAGATGTCCAGGGCCTCCCAGTGTCCCTTGGATGGGGCCAGGGCAGGAGCCCAATGTCCTGAGTCTCCTCCCAGCTCTCTCCTCCCTTCCACCATGCCAGCACACAGGGGAGCCAGGCTCTGCCTCCTGGAAAAGAGAAGCAGCGGACCCCCCAGAGGAAGCACAGAAGGCTGGGGGAGGCCGCCGTGGGGCTGCTTTCAGGAGCATCTCAGGCCGAGCCGTGGGTCCAGTGAGATGCGTTTAGGGTCCTCCAGGCAGAAAGTAGTGGCGGCCCCCAGTCCCGTCTCTCCCTTTTTTATTGAGGTGAAATTAACATAACATAAAATTAACTATTTTAATATAATTCAGTGATATTTAATACTGTCCCCCCGACACACTTTTTTGTACTCCAAGTGGAATTGAGGGTAGAGTCAGTAATGAAAACAGCTGCAGATAATGACAAACTGAGTCCCCTTCCCCCGCCAGGTCTGGTGCTCCAGGGAGCTGCCACTGGCCATTTAAATTAACAACCAAGATGCCAAACAGGCCTGGAGACTAGACCAGCCCACAACCCCACCCCAAACATCACGCCCAGCCTGGGGAAGACGCCCAGAGCACTTCGTGCCTTCTCAGAGCCCCCCTCCAGCCCCCAGAACTTAGCATCACCCCATTTCCTGACTCCTCATCCTCCCCCCCTCTGACTCTTCACCCTCACTCCTCCTCACGCCCCTCCTCACCACTATCACAGGCAACCCTGGACCCCTCTGCCAGTCTGGAGGGGAGGGGTCTCAGGGCCTGGGGCCCTAGGCCACTGCTTTAGGTAGAGCAGCCCCAAGGAGCCGGGGAGTGCAGACAGCACTTGAAGGCACGCCCAGGAACAGAAAACCCCACCACTCCAGACGCCACCCCAAGACCTCACACCAAGTCGGGATTAGGAAAGGAGCAAGGGGGCCTCAGGAACCACCCCCCACCAGCAGCTGCCCTTCTTAGAGCAGGGGGCTGCGAGTCAGGATAGAGGCCCCCTCACTCACTAAAGGGGACTCGCTCCACTTGTCCAGGATTTGCTGAGTTCTGTGGAGGGGGTGAGGAGCTCTGACCTGAGGGGGTCTTCACCTCTGCTCCCTTCTGATGGAGCCTGTGTGAAAGAAAGACGGCCCCCTGGGGCCAGGCTGGGGGGGCAGGTCTGTATGGGGGGCCGTGGAGAAGCTGCCCAGCCCACCCCATCTTTTCACTGCCGTGAAATGGTGGCAGCAGCTGCTGCAGCGGCTGTAACTGGGAGAGGAGAGGGAGCCTGGCTGGGAGAAGCCCCTTGATTTGTAGAGGGGGAGGGGGATGGTTATATCTTGAGGTCCCACCACCGGGGTCTGGGGGTCAGCGGTAGTCGTATGGCTGCCTCCTGTCACTCCCTCATTCTGCACAGCCTGCAGCCCCCTCAGGCCTAGGATCTGAGCCGGGCTGGGACCTTACCGAGTGGGGAGGGGGGCTTCTAAATGCGATGCTCTCCTGCTGGAGGGGGGTGGGGAGAGAGGCAGCGTGTGCGCCCTCTGTGCGCGCCTCTCCGTGTGTCGGTGGCGGGGGAGTACTCGTGCGTGTGGGTGTGTGTGTACACACCAGCTCTGTGTCACACCAGCCCCATCCCTCCCAAAGAGCTCGGGCCCCGCCCGGAGCCCCAGCGCCCCAACCCCTCCCGCCGTGGCGGGGCCCCCTCCCTCTCTGCGCGCCCACCCTCGCCCGCTCCTTACGCCCCCGCGCTCCCCGCGCAGCCCCGCGCAGCTGACCTGCTCCATGCTGCCGCCCGCTACGCCGTCCTCGCCGCGCCAGCCCCGGGGGGCGCCGGGGGCGGCGGCCCCTCCATGCGCCCCGTTTCTCGCCCTGGCCCTGTCGGTGCAGCACCGGGCGACCGCCAGCGCGAGGAGCGCCTGGTGTCAGCGGCCCGGACCCCCGCCCCGCCCCGCCCCGCAGGCCCCGCCCCCTCCCCTCCCCTCCCCTCCCCTCCCCTCCCCTCCCCACCCGCGGGTGGAGGCACCGCGCTCTCACACACGCGCACATACACACGCTCTCAACCACACACACATGATGCATGCACACTCCTCACACACCCAGAGGCTCCTCCCTACCGGCACCCCTTGTTCTGCCTGTCCTGGGGGCCTTGTTAGTCCAGAGAAGCCCCTCTCCTCACTCCTGAGGTTCATCAGAGTCTGAAGGGCCCCACTCTTCATTTTACAGAGGCGCTTCCCCAAGGTCACACAGCAGCGTGGTGACAGAGCTGACCCATGGCCCAGACCACTGTCTCCTGTCTTCAGGGGTCCTGCGA
This sequence comes from Equus asinus, assembly GCF_041296235.1. Taxonomy (NCBI): domain Eukaryota; kingdom Metazoa; phylum Chordata; class Mammalia; order Perissodactyla; family Equidae; genus Equus; species Equus asinus. The sequence goes on along the minus strand of NC_091802.1, from coordinate 38,601,712 downwards.
GCAGGCCAGAGATACCCACAGAGCCTGGAACACCGGGCGACGCAGCATGGGCCCCACTCCAGTGAGCGGGAGTCTGGACCCTGTGACCCTATGAAGACAGGAGCTGGTGAGGGGTGCCACTCCCTGTCGCCAGGACCCAGCCTCTATTCAAATGTGTTCTGAGCCCTTGTCTGGGTGTGGGGAGCAGGCGTGGAGATTCCTGCCGCCCACCGGGGGCCACACCCCAGGCATGTGCCAAGCAGGAGGAGGGGCTGACCTGTTTGTCCGCAGACAGAGAAGGGCGTTTGAAGCCCCAGATACCGACGGGGGGGCCTGATTTGTGGGCAGTGGGGCCACCCACTCTGGTTAGGCCCAAGGAGGTGGCGAAAAGACTGCCTCCCCCACTAACACCCCCCATCAGGGGAGGCTCCTGACAGCCCACTGCCCCTCTGTCCTGCCTCTGACAGGGCAGGGCCAAACTGAGGGCATGTCACATGAGCAGGCATGGGAGAGGCAGGCATGCTGCCCAGGCTGAAGTGTGGCATCCTGGAGTGGACAGGGGTGGGAATTAACCTGCCCCAAGGCAGGCAGTGGGCTGGGGGCATCAGTGTGCAGAGGCTGGCTGCCCAAACCCCATGTGTGGGCCAGCACCTAGGCCAGCATGAGGGGGTTTCATGTCTTCTCACTGTGCTCTGGCCTCGTCGTTAGGCACCCGAGGGTGAGGGGGCAGGGGGTGGGAAGCTGAGATGGGGAGAGTTAAGAGCCTCAGTGGGCCCAGACAAAGGGGGCTTTATAGGCTGGGTGTGGGGGGCATGCTGGGGGGAGGGAGGCAGGAATGCAGGCTGGAGAGGCCCTGAGCTCCCCAGCAGCCCAGTTTGGGGCCGGGGTTGCCCCCCCCCCCCCCCCCCCGCCGTGGCCCTCCCGTGCTTTGGCCCTGTGGGGGATTTGCTGCCTTGCTTCTGGGACACAGCCAGGAGTCCTGGCAGCCCCTCATCCTTGGCCGCCCCTCCTCTTAGGGGTCTGGTGGGCACTGCCCACGCATCCCAGTCTTCCCCTCCGAGCTGGCTGCGGCCTCTCTTGGCTTCCCTGCCATGCCCTCACAGCAGCCTCGTGCCGTCTGCTGCCCGAGTGAGTGCCCTGCTGGCTGCTTGGGGTGGGGAAGGACAGACTTGGGAGGGGTCACAAGGCTATGGGGTCAATGGGGCCCTTGTCCCTTCAGATGGAGTTTGTCTGGGGCTGAAGAGACAGGAGACAGAGAAGAGTGCTAGCCGGCAAGCACGTCCCCCAGACACTGATCCAGCCTCTGCCACGTCATGGGGAGCAGGGCCCTGGGCTACAGAAGCAGGCGCCATTCTTCCCAGCTGGGTTCCCTCTGGTTCTCTTCAGCCCTTCACATAAGATGAATTAATTCAACTCTTTGTAGAAAGGACTTTGCTTTTATTGATTATTTTTGCACCTGTCAGTGGACCAAGTTTTTTTATTTATTTTTTAATTTTTTCAGTGAGGGCTGAAGTGGTCACTGGGAAGTAAAAATAAGGAGGAGGAGGTGGCCGCGGTGGTGGCAGCAGCCGCCCATCCTGGGTTTCTGAAACAGCGCCTGCTTGCCAGGCCTCAGGTCTTGGGTTGGGTTGGGGTTGGGGTTGGGTTTGCAAGGTTGAGAACCGTCTATCCCTGCGGATGCTGATCTGGCTGTGAGGAGTAGACTCCTACTAGCCAAAGTCATGGTGGCTGGATTGCTAAACCCCAAAAGCTATTTTATCAACACAGCCTGAGCACTACAGGAAGCTTCAGAGTCCCTGTGAAAGGAAGGGATGGTACTGCCCACCGTCTCTGCCTCAGCCTTTGGGGTCCACATATGCAACCTCTCAGTCCTCCCTCTTCCCCAGCAGCCTGCATCTCCGAGAAGCCCCTGCTCTTAGTTTGCACACCCCCTGTGGCCCAGGACCTTCAGCAACAGCATTTCTCAGATGGGCTGCGGATGGGGGTGGGGAGGTGCAGGGCCCAGCCCAGGTCATTTGATATGCATCTTTTTATCTCCTTAATAAGATTAAAACAGGACAGTTTGTCTCTTGATGAGTGACTTGGGCAGGAACCTTCTTTTGAAGAGGTAAAACATATATCCAAGTCTGGTCAGCATCATATTTCCAGCCATCTCTTTGAGAGGCTTCGAGTCACGCTGGAGGGAGGCAGACCAAGACTCAAATCCCAGGTCTGCCACTGAGTAGCTGTGTGGTCTTGGGCAGGTGTTCACACCTCTCTGTGCTCCAGCTACCTCATCCGTAAACGGATGAACGATAATAGCACTGCCTCACGGGGTTGATGAAAGCTTAGATGAGATGTGAGTATAAAATGCTCGGTCCACTGATGGGCACATAAATGGTCGATAAAAAGTGAGGTACTTTCTACAGAGAGCTGAATTAATTCATCTTATGTTGATTACCATTAGCTTTAGTTTAGCAGGTGACAATTTCTGACCTTGTCCCCACAGTCTGAGAGATCACACCAGGCTACAATCAGGTGTTGCTTCTAAGGGTGGTGCCTGCCTTTAACTGGATCCAAGCAGCAGCAACACAGAGCAGTTTCCAGCCCGATGCTGATCCCTGCCCCTCAGCCTCCTTTGCCTCGCCTCTGCGGCCTCCGGGGCTCCCTGGGGAGCAGGAGAAGGTGGAAAGAGAGCTGAGAGCCACCAGGGAAGGCAGACAGCTCCCAGGGTGCCATGGGCCTGAGAAGGGAGGAAGGAGGAGGATTACCCAGGAGGGAGTGGAAGGAGATGAGAGGGAAGGGGGGCGGGCAGCAGGCCCCACTCCTCCACCTGCTGCTCTGCGAACAAAGCCAAGAATGATGCAATCCTGGCCTGGTGCAGCTGAGGCTGCAAGGCCCTGAGAGGGAAGTGGGCATCGGGTATGAGGAGGGCAGTGGGCAGCAGGGCAGACGCAGGGGGCCTGTGGATGCCTGACCCTGGGTTCCTAGCCCAACATGTGGCTCCTTCATGTGGCTCCCGGCCTCTACATGACGCCCCTGGCCCAGGGTCAGACCCCTCCCCAAATAGTCATGGCTGCCTCTGAAGCAGGAATCACACATGACGCAACTAGGACATCATTCCAGGCAGCCTCCTCAGAGGGGAGGGCACCTCCCCACGGCGGGAGGGAGACAATGAGAGACCCAGACACTGAGTTGACTCCGAGGCCCCCCCTGGGCCCTTCACCAGCAGGCCTGGCTGCAGGTCTCTGTCCCCCGTTCCTCTCATCCTGGAGACAAAAGGCGAAATCCTCCAGAGAAGGTGGGATGAAGTCTCCAGAGAACCCTAGGGGCCTGCACGAAGTAGTATGTATTTATAGAATAAAACCTAAGGCAGACACTGAGACCAGCCTGGGCTCCCAGTGCCAGGAGGCCCTGGCAGCCCCCTGGGGCAAGGACATCATTAGCAGTTTTCAAGCCAGGGGAGGTGGGGGTGGGGCATGAGGGTGGCCTCCACCAGCCCCTGGGTGCCTCAGCTCCCCACTGCGCCTGGGAGCCAAGAGAACAAAGGCTTCCCCTCTCCCCGCACTGGGAGAAAGAGGTCTTGGCCCATACACCAGGGCCATGGGAGGGTGTGTCATGGGCCAGGGTCCCCAAGGGGACAGGACATTAAATGAGGGGAGCAGAAGAAGACTGGAGATACTGTGTCTAGGAATATTTAAGCCCAGCCTCCCCCACCACCCAGAGCTGAGGGGACAGCTGGGTGGCCTAACCTAGAGGCAGCCACTAGGTGGCAAGAGAAGCCCAACAGCTCAGCCAGCTCCACCTGCCACCACCCGTCCCACGCCCACCCTCCCCTCCTCCCTCCAGCCCACCCCCCTCCTCCCTCCAGCTCCCCCTTCTCTCCCCCCTCCAGCTCCCCCCTCCCCTCCAGCCCATCCCTCTCTGCAGCCTCGGGTGATGGGGCTCCTGAAGTCTCTTCATTCTTCCTTTCAGCCTTTGGGGAGGCTAAAAGCCCTCAGTCCTTCTCCTCAAAATGCTGCTAATAATTATGATCCCCGTTAGTGCCCGTGGCTATTTATTGAGTGCCGAAGAGGTACCAGGCATTTTACATGCATTATCTCATTCACTCACACATGAGGTGAGTAAAAATACTCTCTCTTTTAAAGAGGAGACAAACCGAGAAAGCATACACGGATTGCCCAAGATCACGACCAGCAAACGGCGGAGCCAGTGCTGAAGCCCAGGTATGCGAATGCTGGGCGGGGTCCTCCCTAGACATTTGCCAGTGGGTGGAGGTGTGGGGAGGAGGTAAAGGACCCCTCAGGTGCATCTGAGAAGTTTTGTCCACCATCTTTACCACCCCCCTCCCCCACCCCAACCCTTGAGATTCTAGGAAGGTGTGTTAAGTCTCCAGGTGAGTGTGAGGTTTGAAAAGGTTGCCCAAGTGATTCAGGCCCACAGAGTCCCTGCCTGGCTGAGAACCACTGCAGTCCACCCTGCTCCTCTCCTCCAGACTCCATAAGGCATTCCGGGGTCTCCCTCTCGCCAGCATTGCTTCCCGTGAGAATTCCCATTCCAATATGGTTGCCCCCATTCAGCCCCAAAGGTGACTCCAGCCCAGAGGACCTTCCCCCACGGCACCTCCCCTCCTGGCCCAGCTGTCTTGGACCTATTCCATCATTCTCAGCAAACATCCACGGGGGCATTTCTTGGTGTGCTGGCACAGCACTGGGTGGTGGGGGTGGGAGAGAGCAGAAGGCGAACAAGACACAGAACCCACTCTCCACATGCAAGAAGAGTTTAACATGTCTAAACCCGGGCCTGCAGTCACTTCTTTTTTTTTTTTTAATTTTATTTATTTATCTTTTTTGAAGAAGAAAATTAGCCCTGAGCTAACATCTGCTGCCAATCCTCCTCTTTTTTTGCTGAGGAAGACTGGCCCTGAGCAAACATCCGTGCCCATCTTCCTCTACTTTCTCTGTGGGACGCCTGCCACAGCATGGCTTGCCAAGAGGTGCCATGTCTGCACCTAGGATCCAAACCGGCGAACCCCGGGCCGCCAAAGCAGAACATGCGAACCCAACTGCTGTGCCACCAGGCTGGCCCCTGCAGTCACTTCTATACATGGTGTCCCATTCAACGAAACAGGCCCACATGCAGAAGAAAAGGATGTCTATCTCTAGGGCAGTGTTTTTCATCAACACCAGGGCATGGGAGAGGGTGGCAGCTGCAGGGAAGGGGTGCTAGGAGATGACACCCAATGCACAAGGAAACTTCCCGGAATCTTCTTTGATGTATGGATCCATCACACAGGATAGCTGCTGCCAGACTCTCCCATCCCATTCCAAACCTTCCCAGCTCGTCCCCAGCTCAGCCATTCCCTTCCCACACTTATTTTCCTCTTCCAGCATAAACCTAGCAGCCTCTCCTGTTCCCTGCCTGTCTCATCACCCCTCGACCTGCAGAATAAAGGCTCAGAAACAGGCCACGTTTCTTGGAAGTGGGCAGGGGGAAAGCAGGCCTTGACACCTCATGGGAGGAGATGAGGAGCCCAGGATGTGAAGAGCACCTGAGCTGAGCTCTCTTGAAACGCAGGGTTTCTGTTAAGGGAGAATTCAGCAATGGGTGGGTCAGTGCAACCTCTGGTCACTGGTCAAAGCCCACTGGCCTACATCAGCAGCATCTTCCACTCAAAGGGCAATGACCCCCCTGTCTTTCTCTCCGATACCATTGGCACCAGGAGGAAGCAGTCCGTGTCCCACCTTTGGAATATCTTGAGTTACAGCTATATCACAGAGTTCACGCTCTCATTCCAACCTTCAATGCTCTTCATGCTTGTATTCCAAAACTTCAATCCCTTGAGAAAATTCTGAAGACTGACATTTAGTGGCTAAAACCACCTTACCTCCATACAATCAAGTTGTCCTATGCAAAAGGTGAAAATCCAGGCTCAAGGCTGGCTGATGAGGGAAACAAGAAGCCCCCCCAGGAAGGGGCTGATCTCACATTTCTTCAACCACCACCACCTGGGGCAGCCCTGGGGCAGGGAGAGAGCTGCGCAGGACACAGGCTCTGTCCCTCACAGACCAGAGGTCACAGTTGAGCAAGCAGGCAGACACGTGAGCAAATATCTTAACAGAGGAAGGCCCATTTGTTTGGGAGTGGCCGGTGAAAATTCTAGAAGTAATACTGGAGCAGAACCTTCAAGGATGAGCAGGAGCTTTGCAGGTGAAGAGGGTGACAGGTAAGGGTCCTTCAGGCAGAGGAGACAGCATGAAGGAAGGTGGAGCGGCAGGAGAAGGGATGCCATGATCTGGGGACTTCAAGTCATGCATTGTGACCGAGTGCAGCCTGTGCAGCGGGGTAAGGGGAAACAGCCTTGAATGTCAAGTCGAGAAGTTAAGATTTTCTGCTCTAGGTTGAAAGTCACTCGTGATTTTAAACTAAGGAAGTGACTTGAGCACATCTTCATTTTGGAAGGACTTTTAGAAAGACTGGAGAGGGGAAACAGGAAGGAGGAGGACCAGTGGGGAAATGGCAGAACTGTCCAGGTTAAAAAAAGAGAACGCCTAAATTGGGACACGGCCTCGAGGAGAAATGCATGATGAAGTCACAGCTCAAATGGGAATCAGTGCATAGGGGCAATGTTACAGTCAAAGTTCCTCTTGCAAATCTCTTGGGAAGGGTCTCTATTAGAGATCAATGATAACCCAGCTAGTGCTTCTTCAGAGCTGTAATCAAGTCTTGTGCCTTTGACTGAGTACCAAATGAAAATGGTTGGTCTTCAGAATCCACATGGCACAAACAGGCACTAGAATCAATATGCACAAGGTGCTCACACTGTGAGAGGCTGGAGGGAACCAAGACAGAAAATCTTCTTTTCCCATCTCATCCTCAATCACGGGGACGCACAGTGGAACGGAGGAGGGAATCTCCCGCACTATCACTATTTGCCATATGCTTGTAATTGAATTCCAGTAAGTTAGGTACATGCATGATGACAAGTGAGATGGAACAGTCTTTGTGACAGAATGAAAGTGGTGGCTGAAAGGAGTAGATGAAGAACACAGGAGATGAAGTAGGTGGTTGCAGGTTTTTGGGGTGAAGAGGGTGGGAGACAGTAATTTATTCTGGGCTGTTTCCAAAAGAATCCTTTCTTTCTATGGGCTTTAACATGCAAGTCAAAGGGGACCAATACCTATCTTTCCTAACAAACTATCACTACTATGAATGAGGCTGATTTGAAATGGTGAAAACCGATGTCCCTACTTTCAAGAAACATGAACACTATTGACTGATGCTGTCAGCAAAGATTCCTTACGACTGACAAACTGCATCCAAAGGTGGCCACTACAGCACTTGAATTACTGATTCTGAGCTCTTTGCATTTTCCCTTGTAAACCCACTTCATAGCTTGGAGCACCCTTTTCTTCCAAAAGGGAAGAAAACTTTACTCAGGAGGAGTCCATGCTGTCATAGAACGGCTCTCAGAATGGATCCGATACCGTTTCATCCTGACATGGACCTGTGACTTGTGAATGAGCTGACCGGGCCAAGTGGGAATTCTGACTCCCTGCTTGAGGCATTTCTAATCGGTCTTGTGAAAACGCAGCTCCTGAGGAATGAGGGTTTCACCTCACTCAGCATGCTTCCCACTCTGAGGATGCAGAGAAATTGCCGAAAATTCCCCAAAACGTGCCAAGGTGGTGGTACACTGGCCCTTGAAGTGGGGAAGCTGGGTGGGACAGTGAAGAGGGGAGATTTGAGAGGCTCCAAGTACACACGGTTGTCAATCAGAGAAACACACCTGGTCCTTTACTCTCCAAAGAGCACAGCTCAAGAGGGAATGGGCCAGAAAGGCAGGAGGGATGCAGGTTAAACTTATAGAAAAAGCCTTGACTGCCAGCCTCGGTAAATCCCAGGAATGACTACTATGCTGAAGTATGAACTCTCCCTGGGTAGAGCCCCACGCTGCTGCTCACCAAGGCAAAAAGGGCACAGGCACGTGGCCCCAGAAAGCTCTCTGCAATTGTCCACTTCCTGGGGAAGGAGAAAGCAGCTTTGAGCAGTGGCGGTCAGCCTCAGGAATTCTTCAGCATCTCGACCCCGGACAAGACCAATTCTGGATGCACTCTGCTTGGCTGAGGCTGGTGTAGGTGTAAGGAGTCATATGAGATGGGAGAGGGATTGAAAACACACACCCAAATAACAGGACATAATTTCTAAACATTTTTATTTCAAATCTCTGTTCACCCCTCCCCAAAAAGACATGGGTCAGTACAGCAATCATAAAAAGGAGATACAAACACAAGAGTCAAATGTCTCCCGCACTGACACTTACAAAAACCCGGGAATTGTACATGGAGTTTCCCAACAGGACCTGCAGCAGCTACTAACGTCCCTTTACAAGAGTCAAACATGCCTATTGATACAGTATATACAGACACCCCATTCTGGAACTAATCTACAGGGACATCCCAACACCACCCCTCTATCCCCAGAAAAATACCAAAACACACCCAAAGTGCATTTGTTTTGTTTATATCAAAACATCTTTCCCTTTCCCCACCCACCCTCAGACCCTCCCACCCCATTTAAGATTGGCCTGCAAGTCTATTTTAACCATTTAGTAATTTTTTATAGTTTATGAAAATAAATTATACAGCAACTATTTTAATAAATTAAGCACAAAAAGGGAGAAAAACTAAATGGGAAGACAAAAGCCAGGCCACGCTTTGGCTTGGAGGAGGGCAGGGTGGCCGAAGAGGACAGAAGTGGTTGCAGGGGGTGTGGCTCCCCTTCTGGTGAAGAACTGGCAACCACTCGAGCCCAGAATGACACCCTTCTTCATTGAGTTTCTTAAAAACAACCAAAAAATGTACAGCAGGGGCTGTGCCACGGGCAGCACCAGTTTTGGCATTCCAACAACTGGCCTGCCCCCAGAGCAGTGCCTGGATTATGCTAGTCCCTTGGGAAAGGTTCTGGGCCTAACAGTGAGGGGCAGGTCCCTGTTCAAGGGAGCACCAAGGATGGAGCAGTCAGACCAGCCTTCCCGCTCCACCTGAGCTGAGTAAGGGGCTTAGGACGCAGCTCTGAGCGGGGCTGTGCGGTTTGTGGTTATCCTGGCTTCTGATCAAGAGTGTCCTGAGCTTTCCTTGCACTCTACCTCCAGAAGCAACAGCAACTACGATTGCAGTCCAGCTGCAACCAGACATTCAGGTCTTCCAGCCTCAGCTGGCTGCTTTTTGCCTGCCCCTTGATGCCTCTTGGCATGGCAAAGGACTAGGGGGTGGGGGCAGGGGGTGGAGCAGTTCCAGGTACCCTCTAAATGAGATGCAATGGATGAAATGGGCGTGAAGGCATGTCACAGACTCAGCATGCAGGACTGGCTTCCTGGGAGGTAGATGGGAGTGAGACGGGACGGGAAAAGGGGTAGACAGGACAGGAAAGCGGCACCTACCAGGAAGGTGAAGAAGTGATGAAAAGGACAGAGACAACATGGAACCTACATGTAAAGAAAGGTCTTTCCCTGGCAGATGAGAGTCAATCTTAAATACAATTCACTCTTCTATTTTTCTAACTGCAGCACCTGAGTCTCCAGTGCCCCTGGCTCTGTGGTCCAACCCCCATCTCACTCCTCCCAAGGCTTTGCTCTCCATCTTCTCAAGGCCTCCTGTCATTTTGTGCTGAGCATGAAGGCTCCAATGTCAAAACAGGATGGATCACGGGGACTGGCAGACTCGACTTTGCCTTTTTGAGCTTTGTGGCCCAGTAATCCCATAGCTATCATGGGGGGAGGGGGTCACACTTTTCTTTATTTATTTTTTCTTTTTTAATAAAAAAAGTTTTACTCCCCAGGAGCAAATAAATCATTTCGAACTACTGATAAACACTGCTGCAGTGAAAAGAAAGATGGCTACATGTATGCAATAGCACAAATTCAGTGTAAGAAGAGCTGTGTTGACGATTAGAGATAAAAATCATTTATCCATTCCCCCTTTCCCACAAACCAAACCAAGAGGATTCCCATAGGGAAAATGTCTAACTCAGAAGCTCTTCCCTTAGGGACAGGGGGCGTGTCATTCTCTTCAAAGTGGAAAACAAATGGCAGGTCTCCCCCCAGTAGAGATGCTCTCAACACCCCAACCAGTGGCAAGACTTCTGCAAATGAAGACGCACACACGGGCGCACACATGTGCACACACAGACGTGCAGACCTCCTTCCAGCAGCCGTAGGGCTGGATCCCAGTGCCTAGTCCTCCAGCTTCAGGGCTCAGAGCCAGGGCGAGGCGCAGGGCAGGGAAGGATCAGACCTAGGGGGAAAGTCCCTCCTATCCTGCTTCCTGCGGGGACCCCAGGGCTGCAAGCAGGCCAGGTTCTTCATGGGCCTGGGATGGGGCTGAAAAGGCTGCTCCCCAGGGCATCCGGCTCTACCCCAACCTCTGACACCCAGATCTGGGGGCACTAATCCCTGCCCCACACTCCCCAGGTCCTCCTGGTGTGCGCGGTAGGGGTGTTTGCAGCTATCTCCACATCACTCCCAACCTCAACACGGGGCCTACACAGTCAGCCCCAGGGAAAAGGAGCTAAGGAGGAGGGTAGAAACCGTGGCAGCAAGCTCTCTGCCAAGCCTTTCCTCCCAGGAGGCTGGTGCCGCAGGCCACGGCTCCCATTCCAGGGTGTTACATTCACTATATCTAGGCACAGGCAGGTGACCAGGCCAAGGTCATTGCCAGTGGTCCCAAACTGCCAGTTGTCACCCACTGATCTAGTCCCCACACCAAAGCCCCGCCCTCCTTACTCCTGTGCTCCTACCACAGCACATGCACTTCAAGTAACAGCGAGTTATAGCAGTAGTTGTCACTGGCTCACAGTGGTTCACGCCTGTCCCAAGGAAAGTTACAGTAGATCAATCATAAACAAGCGAGCGTTACACAGGCAGGGCCTGAGGGTCCTGACATCAGCCGTCCACTGAGAAATGGATGATGAGTCCCTAACAGGGAGAACCTTCTCCAGTTTATGACTTTAAAACCACCACCAAAAAGGAATGCATTTCCTCTGTAGATGCATTTCAATGAGCTCTACACAGACCTGGCAAAGCAGGGGCTGGGCCCAGGCAGAAGAGGTGAAAGGGAAGCGCTGACCGGCCAGCTGTTTCTGCCCCCAACCCTGTTTACTCTCTGACCAGGCTGGCACCTCAGCCAACTGCCCCACTGCCGCCTCTTCCTCCTCACCCGCTGATGGAGCCTATCTCCTCTTTCGCGACTCTGTCTTGTAGTCCACTCTACTGGGGAAGGACCATGCTACAGCCTGGACGGTGACCAATGCACAGACAGCTCATGGACACAGGTAAACACTGCCCTTCCAGGAGAAGAAGGAAGGATGGTGGGGAGGCTGGGTCACACCTCCTCAGCTGGTTTGGTTTTGCACCTGAGTGTATGAATTCTCCCAGAGAAACCCCTGGTACCACAAGGGGTACAGGGGCTCACCCAGGCTGTGCAGAGAACAGTGAGCTCCCAGGCTACGGGCAGGAACTGGCTGACTTCCGGCTTGGGGCTCTACTTCACCATTATAACCCCTCAGCATTCAGATCTGCCTGATACACGGGAAGTTTCGCTCGAGACCATAGCACTTTGAAAGGATTCTTTGCTGCTCTGCTGTGCACTCAGGACTGTGCGCTGTTCAGGACATGCCATGAGGATTCTGCCTCCACACTTTTGTTCATGTTTCTCATCTCACTGTCCTGCCCTCGCCTACGACCCAAAGCCTCACAACCATGGAGCTTTCCTGACCATCTGGTCTACCCTGATCTTATCCATTCTGAATTCCTTTACAGACAGCCCTTGATTCTCTCTGCCACACTGTCATCCTCCAGTTGCTTCATGTGTGGCAGTCACCTAAAAGTTCCCTTAGCCCAGATATCATGTCTTCCACCTCTTGTGTTTTCCACAGCTTCTAGACCACAGCAAGGCAAGCACATACTAAAAATAATTTTACAATTATGAGTGGCAAAAATGGTAAAAAAAAAAAAAAAAAGAAAAAGAAAAAGAAAAGATCCCAGGTAGCTGCACATCAGCCGCTCGAGGATCACAACCGACTGCAGGCTGCAGGCTGCAGGCTCCACAGCGGGCTGGGCCTTTGCAGGATAGCAAGTTAGTCTGCACCCTCAGGAGGCAAGACTCACGAGTTACGCCGATTTCTGGGATCACAATCTTAACTGGTGGGTAATATGACCATGGAAGCCAAGGAGAGAAAAGGTACCTCAGGACAAATCAGAGGGGGACTGTGTTTATGCTACAAAGCTCAATTTGTGGGCCACTTCTTTGAAGCCAGGTAACTATGCAAGTTCCTCCCAACTTAGCTACAAGGAGGAAGACTGGTCATTCCATGCAGGACGTAAGGCAGAAGGCCAGATGAGGCAGATTACCAAGACACGGGGCTTCACCCCGATCCAGGAAACCACAAACCCAACAATATTATTTATCTCATGAGATGAGGCAGATATAAGCAGAGGGGAACCAAAAGAAGCAGTCTAATGGAACACCTACTGAAAAAGAGTAATAAAGACCAAACAGCTCAATTTTTACATCTTAATAGCAAACCCTTCCCCAGAGTAACTCCACAGAAAAGCAAACTCATAATGTTATGATTTGACAATGGCCTGCTTCATAAAAAATTAAAGACCAGTGAAAAGCACTGGCGTTTTTCTCCCTCCTCCTCCACTCCCACCTGGGAGACAGGTAACTCTCAAATCAGCATCTGACAGACTTTCCAGTGAAAGGAGGGCAAACAGGATCTGACTCAGGAAAATGTTTGCATTGCTAGAAAGAACACAGGAGAATTAAGAAGCCCTTGCTACCTCCCATCCCAGAAGTGGGACAACAGTGATAAACCCAAAACCGTGAGATGTAATGCTCTCCTCCTTGCCGATCTGGGGACCTCCCATTCAGGCTGAGTCACCACAGAGCTTTCTCTAGGAAGAGCACAGTGACAATGGCTTCCTTTCTCACCTTGCTCCACATTCCCTCTCACTAGCTGACAGACATATGGAGGTAAGCAACACTGACTCCTAAGTCACGGGTACAGTTTGCCATTAAGGATCTGGAAGCGCGCTCCACTAACTCTAGCAGCCCACGACTGGAGCTCTGAACTGCTCAGGTGATGAGAAGAACTATTGCCTTAACAGCTGGCAGAAGCAACAGGAATGATGTTACCATGACCAGAGTGAAATGTACAGTTATCTCGAGGGGAATGAGTTGAGGGTAGAGGAAGAATGGGGCTAACTTGAGGTCACAAAACTTAGGAATTCAGTAAAATAAAACTAACAGATTCTTTGAGAGGTGATCCCGAAATCAGGTTCCTAAACCTTAAAAGGAACGGATGTGAGGAGTCACTGTTTCCCCTGCAGAGGCCACTTGCCAGTTTCTGTCCGCTAATCTGCTTTCAAGACCACCCACCCTCCTCTCCTTCCTGCTCCTCCTGCGGCTGCCCTTGCTCACAGAGAAGCAGATTCTGATCCCTCGGAAACTCCCAGCTTGATCTGCACTTCTGACTCCTTCTCTTCCCTTCTTCAAAGTCAGTGGTGAAGACTCGCACTCTGCCTTTGGCACCAGCTGAATGACCGTCACTGGCAATCAATCCCCTGCCCCCACTTCCCTTCCTTCGGACCTGCTCACCCTTGGACCACTTCCAATGCCATGGGCACAAACCCCAGCCGCCTTTAACGTGAGTTTTCCATACCGAGAAATGCAAATATCCAAAACAAAATTTCTGAAAAAGGAACAGTGTTGAGACTTCTTCCAGTTTTCCAAGCAGCTCATCCAGTTCCGGGACACCACAGGGGCTGGATGGGAAGGGTGGCGCCCCACTCAGAGAGGACGGCTGTGTGCTTCTTCCAAGCCCCAGGGTCACGAGGGGAACCAAAGTCTTCGTGCAGAGGATCCCAACCCTTCCTATTTCCTCTTGCCTTTCCTCACTCCTCTTTTCATGGTGGCTTCATTTGGTTCTTCAAAACTGGAGCTTAGCAACCAAATGCCTAGGTAAAAAAGTGGAAAAAATTAGAGTGGTTCAACAGAGTGGAACCAAAATGGAGCGAAGAAGAGCCTGGCCTCTGGAGGTGAAGAAGTACAGCTAAGGAGAACGGAGTCTGGACAGCCAGACACTTCCACAAACACTGTGGCTGGCCAGCGACGTAGCAAACGGCCCTTGTCAGGGGGGCCTGAGCAGCCAACGACATGGACGCCAAAAAAAGGTCCTAAAATAACTAATAAACATATCCCACCACATTGCCCAACTTCTCTCTTCCCTTTTCTCTTTAATTTTCCACCCACTCTTTTTCCCACTTCTTCTCAGAGGCCAACCTGCTCGAGGGGCTAAAAAAGGAACTGAGCCCCTGGAGTAAGCCGTTGTGAGCCTGGCTAGGAACAGCTGTAGGTCTCTGCAGCTTCTGGCTAGAGAAGAGCGCTGACATAATCACAAAGGCCAGTGCAGCTCTAGCCTCTGATGTAAGAAGGGCACTGTTGCAGCTGTTGCTCTGTCCTGACTCCAAGTACCCCGGCATGAAATCCCCCAGGTAACAGCAGGCACAGAACTCTCAAATTAAAATTGGCCTGACTAAAAGAAGTCTTAAGGGCCAAATTTCACACCGTGAAGACCTTTCCCTTGGGAAGTGTCATTACTTTTCTTCATGGGGTCCCAGGGTCTAACCAGGAGCAAGTACAGCATGATGCTTGTTCCTTGCCACAGGCAACAAAGTGTCAGAGCAAACAGAGAGCCTGGGAGTTCAGTTCAACCCTTTGCCAGTAAATGGCTGCCCCCACACTCATGACAAATGGCTACCCCTGGCCTATCCCTGATCGTATCACGGCCCTTCCCATTTCAGGGCCTTTATACTTACAGGACCTCTTGCCCAGAATGCTCTGCTCCCACATCCTCTCATGGCTGACTCCTTGATATTCAGCTCTCAGCTAAAATGTCACCTCCTCACAGGAGCCTTCCTGGATCACCCAAACTTGAGTAGTATCTCACCACTAATCACTAAATTTCACCCAGCTTTATTTTCCTCATAACATGCACAGTCAACTGTAATTAGCCTGTTCATTTCTTTACATGTTTGCTGTCTGTCTCTATGCAGACTGCAGCTCAGGGAGAACAGGGCCTTCGATGACCAGCACTCTCTTCCCCAGTTCACACTGGGTGCTTAACAAACATGGAGATATCTGCTGAGTGAAGAAACAAATGGGGCGCTCACTAACTCCTGTGGAAAACCATCCCATTTTGGACCTCTTCTAAAGCTGGACTGAAAGCTAACTCCTTCTAACTTACATCCATTGTGGTCCTTGTCCTACCCCTGGAACCACACAGAGAAAGTTTAATCACTCACCCTTAGGAAAATCCATCAAACACTTGGGCTATCAAGGCCCTCTTACCCTAAAACTTCTCTGCTCCATGTTAACCATTTATTCCCCATATGATGAAGTCTGAAGCCCTCCACTATCCTGAGCCTTTCTCTGACTGTACTCCTGGCCACGTGGGTTCCTCCTAAGGCACAGCACCTGCAGAAGTGGTGCTCTAACTGAAGGGTCCTAATGACTCCTCGAGGGTGCAGTCGAGCAGGTGAGCCTCCCTAGTTCCCTTCTACCTTCCCAGACTAATTTCAACTGCAAAGCCACCAAGTAGAGAAATCCTCCTAGGCATTAGCATTTAGATGTTTTAGGCGTCGCTTCCAAGGGCATACAAAATTGCGTATAATTGCAGGTATGATAAGAGATTGTACACCCAATCCAGGATCCTTTAAGTTAAAACTCTACAGCCTCCCAGAGTTAGCATTTCTTGATCCCGCTTCTTCATTCTTTCTCGCCTTGTTAACCCTTATTAGCCTGGCTCACGTGCTTTTCCCCAATAGCACAGGATCAGGGACTTCCAGGGCCAAGAGGAAACAGACAACTGGGCTCAAAAAAACCCATGGGATATAAACACCAATTGTCACTCTCTCCCATTATGAACAGAGCAGAGAGAATGGAGAGATTAAAGCCCCCTTTTCCTGCTAAGGCGACTGCTCCTGTGGTTTTTCCCCTTAAGTTTGTTTTCTGCGGGGGATGGGAGTGGAGAACAGAGAAGGTTAGAAGCAGAAGTATTCAGTCCCTAAAAAGGACACTCCAGCGCCAGCCCTGTGGCAGAGTGGTTAAAGTTCCGTGCATTCCACTTTGGAGGCCTGGGTTCACAGGTTTGGATCCCAGGTGCGATCTACACCACTTGTCAAGCCATGCTGTGGTAGTGACCCACATACAAAGTAGAGGAAGACTAGCACAGGGCTAATCTTCCTCAGCAAAAAAAAAAAAGGACACTCCACACTAAGAGGAAAGATGGAGGGCACTGCACCCCGCAGTAGATCACTAGAATGTGAAATGGTGCAGGTAACCCACACTGCCAAATTGCAACTGCAATTCTGTTCCCTCCTCTCCTCTACCTTTCAATGTTCCTACTAATGCAATTTAAAAGACTAATTAGAATTCATCTGCACAAACCAGTATTCCAAGACATTTTATGGGAAAATAAATGAGTAGAACTCAGTCAGTGTAGCAACGGGAGAATAGCCTCTTAGATAAATGAATTCCTTGGTTAATTCACTTATTCTTTTGAACGATTTACTTTTCAGTGGCCCAAGTGGCACTCTAAGTAGAAGAGCAAGCTATTTTTCCTCAGCCCCATGTTCCAAGCCTTGGGACACAGTGCAGCTCTCACTGACGTGCATGCCTATTGCAATTAAAGGCACGCTTGCCTCCCTGTGATGAAGTTTTTTTTCCCTTTGGTTTCCCACTTTATGTGTCATTCGTGCAAGATCAGGGAGAACAGCCAAAGTATGAGAGAAGGCTGCACACTTAGCTACACTTGTGTGTCCTCCTTATTTACACTCAGTGATGAGCCTGCACGCTGCATGGCAAATATTCTTTAAGCCTCTCAGGTCCATCTGCTCTTCTCTCAACTGGGGTATGTGTCCCCTTGGGGACTCCATTATCAGATGTGGTAACTCTATGGGCAGATGCCTGCATCGGGGGTATACACAGGGTGAGGGGAGAGAGACAAGACCCAATGCATGACAATAACTGCCCAGGAAGAGACCTGACTGGACAGAGAGCCAAGAGCTCATACCCTTGGTGGTGAGCAGCAGGGGCCCCTCGCTACGTGGAAGGTTCCACTTCTTGCTTCTGTTTGGAAATGAGCTGCGCCTCCTTTAGAGACAGGTATACCTCTTCCTGAGGATCATAGTAGTAGAATTTTCGGATATAAGAGATCAGAGGTCTGTAAAAACACAAGAGGGATACACACAAGGTGTTATTTACATAGATTATAAAAGAAAGACCACCTCTGTTCAACCCTTCCCCCTTTTCAATCCCTGTATGGCTGAGGCTACACTAAAGACTCTGCCGCCCTGGCCACACTCCCATTTCCTCACTTACAGTTCTGTCTCTCTCCCTCCACCCTTCACAGAGACTGCAGAACGGAGGCCGACCCACACACACCTGCCTCCCTTCTGGCTGCAAAGTGACAGCTCTAGAGTTAGGTGCTAGGACACAGCAGAAGTGAAAGGATGAGGCCTGTGAATGCTGCCAGGCTCTGCCTGTGCAATCAGCTTGCAGGCCTCACTAACAGTTGTAACTAACCCGCCCTCCTGCCCCAACCCTGAAGACCCCATTGTACTTAGGCAGTGGGAGATCCGGAATGTGATCTATCCGGACGAGCTGTCGGATTCGGAACCTGCAAAGGTGCTGGAGGGATTTGACATTGCTGAATCGGGACACAGGATAGAGCAGCTGGACTGGAGTTGGTGGCAGTCCTTCAAGAATGAAAATCAAGAGAAATATTCAGAGGGAACAATGCAGCTAACCACAATTTCTCTTATGAAGAGACCCAGCAAAGGGAAATGGGGCTTCTTTATAGTTCACACCTGTGTTCTGTGCAAATCTCCCTTCCACAAAGGACTGCTGATTTCCATTTGCAGAAGCGCCACTACCATATTTCACACTCAGGAGAATCTACGATCCTCTACCAAGGGCCTCCCCAGCATCGCTCTTAGCACCTGAGAGTCTTGCTCTTCAGAACAGCCCAATTAAAAATGCCAAGCTAGAGACTTTCCTTGGAGCCAAGCAGCCAATCCCAGGTCTGAGGCTCTCAGTGAAGGGCAAGAATCAAAAGCACCGGTGTTGGGAAGGGAAGATACTTGTTCAGCACATCTAGCAGTATACTGAAGCGGAGGGCTCAGAAAGGCTGTGCTGAGGGGTCCCCAGCAAATTCCAACTGAGAGGCTGGTAAGCAGAAGGCAACAGCTGAGACCAAAGTTGACAAGCCTATGACTCCTGCCATTACTTCGAACTGGAACCATCAGTTTTAACCACCTCTATTTCCTATCCACCACCACCCTCCTTGATTCTGAATTTTTAGGCTGGGTACAGGAACAGAAAAAAAGAGGATGATGCTATTAAAAGAAAAGCAACTACAGTTGCTTGGGCAAGGTGGAATTAGTAGCACTCAGTGCAGAAGTGCCTGCTGACTGATGCCAGCCAGGAGCCCCACACCGTGTTTCATGAGTATCAGCAGGCTCTGCGCAGGGAAATTCCAACCCACTAAAGGTCAAAGCCACAGAATGGAGACACCCAGACTGGCAGGGACACTGAAACAGGTTCAAAGGAACAAAGCATATCCTCGTTTCAATAAACAAAGGGGCAATGGAAGGTAAATAAGCAAACTGCTCTCAGAAAGAATCTGAGTTGCAAAATCTTTGAAAGAATTCTTTTCTCAGTCATCATCATATCAAAAGAAATTCTGTACACACAACTTGTTAGAAAATAAAATATGTACTATTTTTGGAGTTTAATTTCAAAGAGTGTTTAAATTTTGTTTGGAGCCGTGAGAAGAAAAAATTAAAGCTTGCAGATTGCCTCTCAAAGCCTTTTCATGGTCATTGACAACTGAGTTTATAAAAAAACCCAAAAAACCAAAACGAAATACATATTATACTGTTAATAAACAAGTAAGCTTATCTTAAAAACATTTAACTCATTTAGGCTTCAAAACTATACTTTGAGACAAACACCACTGTTATCCCCATTTCACATATAAAGAAACTGAGGCCTATTGGGCTTAGAGAACTTGCTCATGGCACAGACCCAACAGAGCTGGCCTGTCTTGAACCCCTGGCTCTGCGTGAGGAAGAGTTTAGCCCAGGGAAGCTCTCAGGGGTGTTCTCTGTCTGACAGGGGCCGTCACAGCACCATGATTCATGACCAGCCTCTCGGAGTCCTCTCCTCACTCCACCTCTTCAGGCCTAAGGCTTGTATTTTGAAGCACTGCAGCCCTCCTCCACCCACGTGGGCTGTCCTCTCCTCCCACACCATTAAAAAAAAAATTCACACATGAATTTCTCTCTTGAATATATTTAAATTCAAGTGGTTTTCAAAAATGATTTGGGGTTCAAATGCCTCTTTGAATTTACCCTTTCTCTCATGTTTTAAAAATATTCTTTAGTAAATTAAACTATGGCAAACAGAAAGCTTTTGGGGGTTGGTTGTAATATTGCTAAATTCAACATGATGTTTCAGAGATAAAAGTAATTTATGTATCTCATTATTTATTCCCAAAGACACAGTACGATAGGACTTGTGCTTAAAGAGATGAGGGTAATAAGCAGCATACAATTATCTGATTGTTTGCCTACTTGAATTTTAATGACCATATATACTTGCCTATTATATTGTGTTACTTTTAGCCTTAGGTTCATAAACAGCAATTCTCTGATAGTCCCTGGTGCCAACCTGACCATTTTTGCTCCCAAAAGTACCAAATGATTGGAGCTCTCACATCTAGAGCGTCTTAACAGAAGAGGTCAGAAAGAGAAATAAATCCAAGATAAGCCAGCAGTGCAGCCAGAAGGGACAGGGCGAGATGGGACAGTGATCATCAGGAACTTTCCTCTGGTCCTCGTGCCAGGGGTCCTGGGCACAAATCTAGTTTCCAGCTACTTCACTATTTTCTCTTTCCCCAGCATGGACCAGATTAAGGGGGACAAATCTCTTCCAGGTCTGAGCACCTGAACACCCAGGTCTTTTTGCCACACCAAACTTCCCTGAAGACCAGAATTATCCAGCCCCAAATGCTGAATTGAGAAACCCTGGGATACAGGGACAACACGTCACTGAACAATTAAGTATAAGCTTAATGATGGTTACAAAAGAGGAAGTGATCAATTTCCTTAGCATTGTCCAACTCAAAGTGTGATTTAACAAGAAAAGGTATTTTCTCTTCATGCACTTCACAGATGAAGAGGATTCCCCCAACTAAGAAGGACAGTTCACTCTCAGTTCTGGCTCCAACAGCATGGAAGGTTTTGGGCTAATCCAATCACATTCTCCTTTAGAGACTGCAGCCTGGTGTTAGGGGTTTGGTTTACAACTGTGGAATGGGCCAGACTGAGATGCAATCAGTGGCCTCAGATTTGTTATGCCCATGCTCCAATACTATAGTGAGAAGAGATAAGGAGAAACCAGGTTCAGGTGCCATCATTTGTACCAAGGGCCCCCTCCCCTAGATGCCAATTATTCTATTTATTTTAACTAATTTCCTTCTGCTCTTTCTGTGCCACCATCCAGAACTTTCCCATTAGACCTAGCTTGACGATTCCTATGATCCTTAGCATCCCTTTAACACAAGCCTCCATGTTCTGCTAGTGCATCCAGCTCTACATTTGAGCCAGAAAAACTTAATTTTGCATCCTGGTTCTGCAACGCACTGTACTTCAGTTTCTTAATCTGTTTTTAAAAAGAGAGACTGTAATAACCCTTCAAAGGATTTTGTAAGGGTTAAATGAAATAATACCTGGCCCTTTGTAGGCATTCAGTTATCATCATCCCAAAGTCTGAACCAACCGGCTCCTTTTAGAATGTCCTGAGTTAAAATCCCTGGTGCAGGTTGATAGAGCTCAACCTAAATGCGAATGACTAGCTCTGCCTCACGCCGATCCCCGCCCCTAATAAAGGCAACCTCATAGAACGCCTAGACCTTTATGATGAGCGAAGGAGGACAGGAAATGATGGTAAAGGAGAGCACGGGCTTTACCTTCTTTGGGCCAATCCTTCAAGGAGAGGTCACGTGTGGTCTGGGGGCAAACACTAACTCTGCTTTGCCTTCTCAACTTGGTTATAATTTTAAGGATAAATAGATATCCTACCTGTAGCATCTATCAGAGCTCCTAGAAAGACACCCTCCACAAGTCCAGCAAACTCAATTGCCCATTGCTTACTGCTACTTTTCCCCATAACAGAGAGGGGGCAAATAAAGCACAGGGTTTAGAGTTAGTTGGGCCTGCATTTGAACCCCGCCTTCAGCAGTGACAAGCTGAGCACCCTTTATAGTAACTTCACGGCTGAGCCTCAGACTCAGTGTCCTCACCAGCAAAGTGAAAACAGTCTCATCTGTAAGTAGACCAAGCTATTATCTAACTTTGGAGTTGTTGTAAGAAATGAGAGATATTTAAATAAAGAAGCTGACAAAGTACATGGCACAAGATAGGCACTCAATAAATAGTAGCAATTATTACAAGCTCTAGTCATTAACAATGTTAAGAATCTTAGGTAACATTTCTGCAGACAGGGCACATCTGTGGAATGAAATGAGCTAGACTCGAGGTGTCCAAGAGTCTATGAAGTCTCTCAATACTCTACAAGGAGATACACGCTCCAGACTCCAGAAGCCTCTGAGGACCTCCCTAGTTCACCCACAAACAGAGTGGATCACCCTGCCCTTGTTGAGCACCGCCACGTCTTGTATTGAATTTAACCCCTGTTCTTGCCTTTATCTTCCAACCTGTACCCTCTTTGAGGCTGAGCTCTCTGAGAGTAAAGATGTGGCTTATTTTTGAGACTGAGTTACAAAATAAATGTTTGTTAAATAAATACCCCCGCCAAAAGCCACAAACTTTAAAAACTGCTAAGCAGAGTCAATTCTTCTAAGAAAGGATTCTAACTTTTCCCTTTAACCAAGTCAACTGCATGAGACCCAACTGTGTTGACAGCACTGAGGCAAATATTAAATGAAGTAAGAATTAATATAGTTCGCACCCTGTCACACTTATTTAAATCACCAAGATTATAAGACACATTCCTGTAACCTGGCTCAAGCCTGCTACTGATGTTCTGCCTGAGGCTCCCTCCAACTTCTGGCTAGAGCAATTTCTTGGCACCCAGTTTGTTTAAGAATCTTAATTTGATTCAATGGGAAAGCATGAAGTTCTCATTTTTTAAGTTCTGTTTGTCTTACAAATTCCCCAATTAATGTGCTTGTCACGTTATTTTCCCCAACACTATAAAAGCAGATTCCTCTAAACCATCCCTTCTCCCCCTTCAACAGAGATTATACATGTAACTCGCTACTTAGCAGGCAGGAAGACTATATAACCAGCAAAGATGGGAACTGCCCAGTGCTCTCAAATGGAGAGAAGTCTTTATATTCAACAGTGGTAGGAATACAAGATACAACAAAAAACACCTACTTTTAACAGCAAATTTAGTACAACATGGACAAAATCTAGAGCACAATGCCATTGAATTCAGCCTCCTTGACACTCGCCATTGCCTTTCTTTTACCTTCCCTGTTCCCGTGGAAATGACCTGAGAGCTCTTACTCTCTGTTTCACGTGTAAGTGTGAGATGCCTGGATGAGGGACAAGGAGACACCTCTGAATGTTAAATATTCACATGATGCCCGTATGAGAGGCAAGATCTGTTTTCTCATTCACGTGGTCAAAGATGCAAAGATTCCTTTTCAATATGTTGAGAGATTAATGTACAGGGCAGGGGATTAATCACTGGACTCTAGAAAGAGTGGTTGCTATAATAGCCAAGAAAAAGAGCTTCAAAAGCCTCCTTAAGGCCAGCCCCGTGGTGCAGCGGTTAAGTGCACACGCTCTACTTCAGCAGCCCGGGGTTCGCCAGTGTGGATCCCGGGTATGGACATGGCACTGCTTGGCAAGCCATGCTGCAGCAGGCGTCCCACATATAAAGTGGAGGAAGATGGGGATGGACGTTAGCTGAGGGCCAGTCTTCCTCAGCAAAAAGAGGAGGATTGGCAGCAGATGGGAGCTCAGGGCTAATCTTCCTCAAAAAAAAAAATAAATAAATAAATAAAGAGCTTCAAGTAAGTGTGGCCTTTTCTTTTTGCAGGGGCACATTTTGATATGTTATTGGATGGTACCCAAGTAAGTTAAATCATTAATATAACTACAGCCTTACCTGGAACCCTGGATCTCAAGAAATAGAGAAACTTCCCATTCTTAGAGTGCATGATGGCTCTCTTAATGAACTCCACCACCGACTGACAGCGATCCTCAAACTTGGGATGACACCACAGGCTAAAGGTTCCTGCCATGGAAAATTACAGAGAGGTAAAGATGTAAAACTTACCTTAAAAAGATCAGGGGGGCTAGCTAGAACACTTTCATGATTCCCACTTCTGGGAGGGTAGTCTGTGGGCAAGCTGAGTCAGACAATGTCCCTGAAGCCACTTGTTCCTGCTTGTTCCACAATTAATGGAAGGAAAGATGTTGCCTTTAATAAGACATAAATTAGGTCTTACAAGGCTTTCTTGAACAAGTAAATAATAAATTCAAGTAAAAAAAAGACATAAAAGATTTTGCCAAGCATGAACACACTATAATCCTTAAATCACAGACCATAAGGAAAGACTGCCAAAGCAAAAGCGAGTTTAAATGACACCCCTTGAGACGAGGAAAGACAAGAACAGCAGACGTGTGGGTCTCTCTCACGAGTGTTAGCAACAAAAAGCCAAATTCTAAGTCTTTTCTTCTTTAACTTCTAAAATCCCACAGCCCAACATGTTACAAACATCCCACCCCAACTTTCCAATCCCAAAGGCAAAAGGGAATCTGAACTCCCACGACTTAAAGCAACAACAAAAAACTCCCAAAACTAAAGCACTGGATCCAAAGGAATCCCCCACAAAAGGGATACTAATCACTCGAGAAAGCTGCCGATCTGAGCCTCTCGAGCTTCTCCTACAGGGTCACTCAAAAAGACGAAGACAAAGGCTCCACTGCAAACCGGCAACTGAAAGGCCCACGAGGCTTCTATTAAAAATCCCATTTATTCAAGGAAGACAAGTCCCTTTGAACAAAAAGTAATTGGAGAACCATTTGAAAGAGCTCTCTCATTCCTGGCATCTCACCTGTCAGGAACCTAGAGGTCAAGCATTTACTCATCATTCCCAGGGCCTAGTCATTTACCATTTTAATAGGTCTACAGAAATCTTCACTCTGAAATGCTTTGCCTTGCATTTTGTTTTTCTGTTTGATTTTTGTTTTTAGGAACAGCAGAAAACAGGCAGCAGTCTACCCACAGGTATCTAATTAATTCTCAGGTCTTTGGTCTGAGGTTCCTTTCTCTCATGCCTCTCTAAGACAGAGGTGGGGGCAGAGGAAACCATGCACAAAGCTATGCTGACCTAAACAACTACTTCCTGCCTCAAAAGAGAAGCAAACCAAATAAATCCAGCAGAAGGACATGGTTGAGAGCGGGAAGGATGTGGTGGTGCCTGAGCAGAGCATGACAGAGACTCTTGCTTGAGATGCAGTGTCTTACACAGCTCACTGAAGGGTGAGCACACGTGGGCGAGTGTGAGGGACGGGAGGGATGAGTCCCCAAAACTCCGC
The DNA here is from genome assembly GCF_041296235.1 of Equus asinus. Lineage (NCBI taxonomy): Eukaryota > Metazoa > Chordata > Mammalia > Perissodactyla > Equidae > Equus > Equus asinus. Next base: position 38,577,054 of record NC_091802.1, on the reverse strand, counting down.
ACTTTTCTATGTGCAGCATAAGCAGGTATTTTGACGAAGGATGGACCACCCCGTCCTATCACCAGTGGTCATCACAAGTTTCTGGCCCAAGTCATACACAGAATGCCCCAATGCAAAGCCAATCCAGACTGCTGTGTTTAACAGCTTCTAGACACGACTGGAACAGTAAGCACAACCTGACCACAACGGAGGCGGTACCACCAGGGAAGAAGGTAGACAGTCCAAAGCACAATGGCCCCACAAACTCTCAAGAGTTCTGATGGCTATTTCCTAAGAAACTTCAAAGCTGACCAAAAGAAGAAATTAAATTATCATCACCATGCTGCCTGGCAGGAAGAGCTGATGTGACTACCAGGCAAAGAATTCAGAATAGAACAGTCACAGAATCAGCACTAAGGTCTTCTTTGTATATATGTTTTAACCCCAAGTATCTCTAGATGGCAAATTTAATCATGAACAAAGCTTGGGAGAGTTTGTCCAATGGCCCCAGCTTATTTCCTCCTTCTACCAGGAGAGTTTTACTGGCTTTGTTCTGTTCTTCAACAGTCTTGTTCAGGCCCCCCTATTTAGACACAGGATGCTAAGAATCCATTTAAAAAAATGGAACCCTTACTCTCCTCCCTACCCCCACCAATACTTCTGCTCCTGATTGAAACCAGTGCCCACATCAACATTCAAGTGAGTCTAGGAGATTTTCCCCCCATTCACAGTTCCATTTCTATGAATCCCTCCCATGGAAAAGCCAGATAGCAAAGGTAGAGAAAGGCAAAGGAAGAAGAAGGCTATCCTCAAACCCTAGTGCCTCTTACCTCTGTAGTGCTCCATTCTAGTGTGGTGGGTGATACCCTGTGATCGGAAACTGAGGCTCAGGATATAACGAGGATCAGAGCTGTCTCGTACCAGGAAAGAACCATCTGGCTTCCCTTTTAGCTTCATCTCTGCATCTTCCCAATTCATTGGCCCCCAATACCAACCACACTATCAAAGATAACATGTGCTCAAGTAATTAAGAGAACAGAGCAATGTCAAAGTTTTCAGCACAATCCATCTTATCATAAGAGAACCCTTCATTTCCAAAACAATTTCAATAGGTAAAAGCTGCTAAGAATGTCTCATTCATTAGCAATGAACATCAGGCTCTTTATACTTTGAGCCCTCCAAAGTAACAGAAGAATAATTCTATAATTCCATTACCAAGGCCCTACAAAGAAGAGAAGAGGGACCTGGGTCAGTTAATCTATCAAAATCAGCTTGGCCTATGCAAACATTTCTCCACACCTATCTTCATCACATTCAAATTTTTTTCCCCCTAGATTCAATTTTACGACATCTCTTATGGAATTAATAGCAGCAGTGTATTGTTTTGTCACCATAAATATAGAGGCAAGGAACTATTCTTCCTCTAAAAATAATCAAAGGAGAGCCTGGTACAGAATTAGAAGAGTGGGAGAGGAAGCGAGCCGCCAGTCCTCAGGCACCACCTACCTTCTCCAACTCTCGCAGGCTGGCTGCAAAGCTGCTTGAGTCGGGCCGGTAGAGGGGACACTGGACCTGCTGTGGGGGCTGGCTGTGTAGGGATTCAGCTGTTCGGATGGGAGCAATCCGAGGAAATGCGTCTGCAGGGCAAAAGGGTCTTGGTCACTTATTTATCCTCATTGCTCCCAACCCCAAACAGACCCTCCCTCCAAAACAGAGATGCTAACTGAGAGGGGCAAGGCATTAGAAGCTAAGCCAGAAAGGGTGGAAGGCAAAGCAGTGGGAAAGAGCCGGATGGGCTGGAACAAAAAGCTGTGTGTGCTCGTGTGAGCTGTGAAGGATGGGTGGGGGCACTGAACCCCGGGAAGGGGTAGGGGAGCTGCTCACTAACCTGACTAAGGTGACTACTTCAGGACCTTCACCAGCCTAGAGCGATTCCAGCTTCTCCCACCTTGAGGTGAAGTGCCGGCCGGTAAAGCAGCCTTGGAAATAGTGACTTGCTTACTTGCCCAGGAGGAGTAACGATTTTGCCAGGCAAATAGGAAAAAATGCCGATTTCATTCATTTTATTCCTTGGGTACTGGAGGCTGGCAAAGCAGGTATGGGCCACTAAATGCTTGGTACTTATTTACAAGGCTGCAGTAAATACTAAAACTTAGAAAAACCAGAGAACTTTGAAAACCAGCAATATATTAAACCTCCTCATTATCCTGAAATTTAAGGCAGTTTCTAAGTGATATCTACTCAGAGACTGCAAAACAGTCTCAGCAGCAAAGAGACAAAAAATTCAATAGTATTTTATCTCTAAAAAAATCAGATTCACTTCCATAAAGAAAACAGGTTAGAAAAACCAGTTCTTGGCCTCATTTCTAAGGCGTTTTGGTCCAGCCAAGGGGATAAGATTTAAGTTTTCTCATAAGTTCTGTTATTTCCATAAATAGATTTCCCTCATCCTTCAAAAGTTTATCACTTTATACTCCCAACTCTTGCAAGTCTTGCCTCTAAGCTAAGCTAACCTGGGGCATGGGGTGGAGGAGGCGGAGGTAGGGGGAAAGACTGCAGGGAAGACCCCATCGGAGCCACAAGGACAGATGTAGGCAGCGTCCCACTGATATCATCTAGAAGAGAGAACAAAAGCAAGAGGTTCAGAGATATGAGCACAGAATGAGAAGTGAAGGCAGAGCAGAGGGAGAAGGATCTTCAGGCAGTTCCCTGGGGCAAGATGGCCTGACCTTCACCCTTTTTCAGAGAAGACAACGATCATCTTAATCTGGTTTTCTTTGCTCAGAAGCACGAAAGTAAGAATATTCCTAAAGCAGCCTACTAGCAGTAGATTCAGGGCAAGATAAATACAGATCTAATCAACATATGGACAGTAAATGTTAGGACATGCAGGTAAGAGACCCATTTAACCTCTTAGGGAGACAACAGGGGTGCTGAGAAGGGGACAGAAAATAACTGGGTCATCATTCGAAACCCAGGAGCCTGTTCGGCTCCTGGCAAAGAACAACAGGTCCCTGGAGCTCACCCTCCCGCTAGGGCAAAAAGGCAGAGAGGAGAGAAGGCCATACCGAGGAGGCTGAGGCTTCTTCTAGGGGGAGGAGGAGGAGTTGGAGGGTGTGGAGAGGTCAGGCCCCGCTGAGAGATGTCCACGTCCACAAGCGACACTGTTTCACCTGAGGGATTCACAGAGCAAGCCTGTTACAGCAGCATCTTGACCAAAGCTGAGGCCAAAAGCCAAGGGCAAGCAAGGGAGGCTCAGAGGTCATGGCTCTCAAAAAGCTCCAAAGCTAATGCTCCCAGGGCTGGAATCACCTCCAGCACCTGAGAAGTCAATTTTAAATTCTATCATTCCTTTACCCTGTTAAAGATCAAGGATTCTTTAGGACAAAAACATGGGATTGACAGTGGAAAAGCCAACTAAGTGGTTCTGCCACTGACGATATAACCCTGAACACGGGGTCTTCTTGATTCAAATGGATTCAAATGGAACCCACCTCATTTATTTTAAAGACATGTATATCAACCTCTGCCTCAGGGAGCAAAGCAAGTGGCTGATTCTAAGCCCAAATGGACATGGAAAGCAAGTGCCAGAAAAACGTAAGAACTGTTAAACTGAATGCAGATAAAGGTCCCAACGTTAGCACCAACTTCTTCCTAAATGGCTTTCCACATCTAGATTTTCTAGAATATTCATTCATAAGAGAACCAACATTTCAGTAGCTATTAGCTACTTCCTAATAGCTGAGGCTACAAACTCTGAAAACTGCATTTACAACCCTGTCAGCCAAAACTCAAGTGTGCCTAGAGGAAGCCTTTCAATAGGAGCTTGGTGGAATTTCTTCTACTTTCCAGCATGTCACGTAGCTCTGGTCTCTGCTATATACACTCCTTCTTGCCACCCAACTCCATCTATCCTCTCTCCACTTGAGTCATCAGAGTATATAAAGGATTTTGTGTGTGTGTGTGTGTGAGGAAGATTAGACCTGAGCTAATATCCATGCCAATCTTCCTCCACATTATATGTGGGATGCCACCACAGCATGGCTTGATGAGTGGTGTGTCGGTCCCCATCCGGGATCTGAACCCATGAACTCTGGGCTGCTGAAGTGGAATGCACAAAGTTAACCACTACGCCACCATGGGGCTGGCCCCTATAAAAGATATTTTATTAACAAAGGTTGACAGCCAAGAATAGGTTTGTTTTGGTAGAGCTGATCCACAGATCAGAATTTGGGATTTCTCTAATTTGGCCCTTAGGGGTATTACTTCCAACACCTTTTTGCTTATTCAGGGGGGTGAATAAGCCCCTCAGCGAGAATTTTCACTTCCCAGTTAATAAAATGAGATAACCAATATCTCTAAAAGGCCAGGAGCTGGGATTTCAGAATCTAATACAGTTTTTTACAAAGGTCTTAAACACTAATTAAGATAAGCAGAAAAGCCCTTCTAAAAGTCATCAGTGGAAGTTGTAGGAACCCATTACATGGCTTAGTAACTGAGACCCTCGCTGCCCAGAGCAACGCAATGAGCCCAGATAAGTGTGTTTCCAGAAGGGTCAGAGAGGTCTAGATTGTAGGTATAGCACTTAAATTAAGGATGTAATTCACGAGTGCTAAGGCTGTTTGAAACAAGACCACCAAACCTGAAACTACAAATGTTGAGTGTTCCTTACTTTAAAGAGGAAACAATTATTAACTAGAAAGACATGCTACTACAGGATAAGATTCTTTAATTCTGGGCTTGGGGCAAAAACAGACTTCCTTCTCCACCTGTGCCTGTTACAGGCATCGACTTACTTGTTCTGACAGCTCACGGCAGTCTATGCAGTAATGGGGGTCCCACTAGTCTGCTTAACATCTTCTAGGAATGTCCATTCCCAAATCATAATTCTTCCAATCAGCTTTTTGAGGGACACAATATCCAAAAAGAGTTTGAAATGGGGATTTTTTTAAAGGCTTCTCAGCCATAACTACTGAGGAGCACTCAGTTTCTGGGATTTGAGGCAGGGTGCTGAAGACCTTCTTTTCCACAGCTTATTCAAGCAGGAGCTTCACATCGGACCAATGTGACAAGATGTACCCTCCCTGAAAAAGTTCCCCAGGACAGAAGAAGGCAGTTGCCCAAAAGACATTCAACCACTTTCCTACTTTAGCAACTGCGTGCCCTGCTATAAGAGGAGAGACTTAAATTAGACACAATGAAGAGCTCTAACAGCTGCAAGAACTACTAGCCCTAAAATGGGTGAGACAAGAGTTCATGTAATCCCCGCTGCCCAAAGTCTTTAAAAAATAGATCAGAAAATCATGGATCACATTTATTAGATAATCCATAACTCCCGTGGAAGCGGGGACAGTAATTGCATGACTTCTAGAGAGTCCCTTATGCACTGTGAACCTGTAAATTTGTAATTTTCTATTTTTAATTTATATGTGGTGACCCTCAACTGAGCACTGCATAACTGCAGGGCCACCTAATGACCAGCAAGCAGTCTCTACCTTCAACCATAAAGCATTCAAAGTCAAGAACACATGCCACACCACAAAAATAGCCTCGCCCCAAACCCAGCGGGCACGGAATGAAGAAAATAACTGCAGATGCGCCTGAGCTCCCTCTGTGATGCATCTGCAAGCGCTTCCTGACAGGTCTCAGAACACTCTTGCTTCAGATGCCAGAATAAAAAGAAGAGCACCCTTACCTGTGAATAGGGGGCTGAAGGAGACTGGAGAAAAGGCACTTTGAGTTCTTGTCAACCTGGGTTTCCTAGGGGGTGAGAAAGCACAAGAGAAAATAAGGGGAATGAGCACACGTGCACTTCAATCACACGACACTCAAGTCCAGATGCACTGAGAAACAGACCAAACCCTAGTCATTGTCAGCAACACTTCTGTAATAAAGCCTACAATTTAAAGGAGGAGAATGAAATAATTAAGGCAATTTCTTAAATAGATTTGGCTACAGAATTCACCAGCCTACAAAGCAACGAGCATCCCTTTGGATCTCTCCATACCCGGCACAGTGAAGGAGTAAAACACCGTGGGTGATAAACAGCAAGTCCATTTCTAGAGGAACAAAGTCAGATGCAGAGTTGATTTTCATATGGGAGCCAAGGAAAGGATCTTGACCTGAACAGGTGCCATCTCAGAGAAGAGCCTTCCCTCTGGGCCTGCCCCTGGGAGCAGGAGGTCCCAGCGTGAACCAGGGACCGTATTTGGACCTGAGGACAGCACTACAAGATGCACATGCACTCTTCAACCACTAAGAGCTCTGACTTCCACCCAAACGCCCCAAGCCATGGGGCAAAGCCATCAGCTAACAAGGGGGCCTCCACAGGTTAGGGGCTCTGCCTGGCACCTAAAGATGGCCCCTTCCCCTCTCTGAGCTGCCGGTCACATCACTCCCCCATGACTTCTTGATGCTGCTCCAGGGAACCAGCTTGAAAAGCCAGATCTCCTGTGAAAAGACAGACCAAAGGTAACTTCACTTTGTACCAATTTCAACTTGTTTTTCAGCAAGAAATGAAAGAAATTCAAAAGACTCTGACAAAGACTTTCCGGCTAGAAATGTGCTAAGCTCAGAAAACTCACCTCAGGATGACTGAATTGATCAGGAGAGAGAACTTGTGGAGGGGATGAAAATGCTCTATCTTAATTGTGGTAGAGGTTATAGCAACTATATACATTTGTCCAGATTAATAGAACCGGACACCTAAAAAGGTAAATTTTAGGTGGTATATAAATTATACCTCAATAAACCAGAATTTAAAAAAAAAATCCTACCCCAGAATTGAGTGCCTGATGCCAGGCATTGTAGCTGGCTCACCTTCCGAAATGACTCTCACCCAAAGGACGAAATAAAACATAAATGTTTTTCAACTATCAACCGCACCAATAAAGGGGGGCAGAAGCAAAGCAAACCCTACTTAAAATTATTTGACTTTGGAAGATCTTTACGCCTTTATGTTGTAACATAGATGTCTGAGCTTCTCAGAACTCACTTCAAACAAAATTTCAAAATCATACTGTGAAGACCTTACTCAGAAATAGGCGAGATGCTGGATTCCCTCCCTTGGCCTATCTCCACTCCCTCTGCAACCTCCTCCAGGCTGAGACTTAAGAAGTGAAATGATGGTGCCTACCGGGAACGCCCCGCCCACAGCACTCAGAGGAGAGGTGGCTGCTTCAAAACACGACACAATCACACACAGTCCGTCTGTCTATACAAGTTGCTCAGGACAGTCTGCAGCTTAGTTCCAACACTCCAGAGGGCTGGGGTGGAAAGTTAATTCCACTGGACATGAACCTTAAAGGCTGCTGAAGAGCTTCCAAACTGATTTTTATTTGATAACTTGTGGGCACAACATTAAAACTGAGTAAGTAGAAACCTAAAGCACTGGCCTTTCAAAGGGCTCACACCTCAGCCATTTGGCTGTCTGCCTCTTCTCAGAGGAAGCTGCATTATTCTGCCATCTGCCCGTGCTGAGGACGAGTCTCCTCTGTGCCAAGCCCTGAAGAACGGCAGTACCCACACGCACACATCTTGCGGAGGCCTTCTCACTCCAGCTCATCTTCTCCCCCGCACCCAGCATTTTGAAGAAGAAAATCATAGTTTCTAGGATGTAGAAAAAGAAATACATATGAATCTAAACCCAGGCAGAGCCATTTGAGAGCCCTGGGATGTTTTTTTCTGGCAAATAAGGGGGTCTCAGAGCTGGAAGCTCGGAGAGGTAGAAGGTCTAAGAGGCTGAAAGGCTAATAATAAATATGAGCACTCCCTCTCTCTCCAGGGACAGACCATCCAACTAAAAATCCAAAGCAGTCTCAAGGATCCTGAGCACATTCTAATTGCAGTCATTCACGAAAAGACCAATCTAGACAACTATAAAAAAATAAAGCAAGGGAATGATTAACACAAAATTGAGGATGGTAGTTATGGGGAGGAGCAGGGAGACATAATCAGGAAGCAACACACGGAGGTCCTCAAAAATACTGATAACATTCTATTTGTTAAGCTTAGTGATGGGAATCTAGGTATGCATTTCATTATTATTATAGTATATACAATTTATATATCTCCTTTTGTATATGTGAAACATTTAAAATGATAAAAGCCCATTCTGAGCTGTTCTTGGAGAACAACATGAATGCTACTGCTCTGGATCACATTTTTAGCTAACCCTTCTATACTACATTCTGATGTTATCTTATTCCTCCCCAGATTATCTTTACAAGCATTCGGGTACAAAATTAAGCCACTGTAACTTTGCCAGTGGGCCACTTGCATCTCAGCAGCAGAAAGACTTGAGGGGTGGGGTGGGGTAGGATTTGGTGGGCTATGCCTCAGGTGGGAGAACAGGACAGGGGCAGCAGAAGACATCAGGCAAAGGCCCTCTTTGAGGCTGGCAGTCCTTTGTGTGAGCTACGCATTGCTTATGCTGCAGGTAACAAAGACACAGAATGTCTCCATCCACTTCCACTCTGCAAATTACTAATCGTATGGCAACAGATCTGTGGGATAAAAGGAGTTAAAAGTATTAGACTAGACAGGCCCACCACACATTGATATAACCATTGGCCACTTTTCAAATTCCTTGAAACCAAAATATAAACAATAAAATAGTAATGCTCTACCCTTCTTGTCCATAAATCCCCTCTACTGACATCCTAGGACTTACACATGTCCTTTTCTAAAGTAACTTCCAAACCAAGATGTCCAAATATCAGGTTTTGTGGCCCCAATGTACCTCTGCCCCTGCTAACGCATAGTGCCTAGTCAGCCAGCCTGTGCCATTTCCAACACATCATAAGCCAGTGTCTGTTCATGTGCTACAGGCACAAAAACCATGTGTTCATTTTTAGTTCCAATACACAGACGTCTGTGCAGCAAGGTCAGATCCAAAACTCCATCATAAACTAAACTAAAGAACCTATGGAGAGAACTTCCAGGGAGAGGCCAGGAGGCACAGTCCAAGGCCTAAAACCTTAGGAATGATGTTAGTGGGGAAAATGTGAAGGAGTGAAAGACATAGGCTCAAATGGACAGACAGAGACTTCTGAAGTCAGGTTGCTCATTCCAAAAGGGAGCTGCCAACCACAACCACCTCATGGAAAAATAGTTGAAAAGATCAACAGAGTATGGACCCAAAACCCAAACATAAAGTCAGAACTTCCTCACCACACCGTAAAATCATTTTGCTCTCAGCACATCGTGCTATTTCTCAAAAAGATCCCCTCAGACCTGAAGACTCAGGAAACAGAGAAAAGGGTTTCTCACAAGTGCCAGGTCTGTCCATGACAGCAGGGCCCCAAACTGATGCCAAGGCAGCCTGCCTCTCTTCCAGAATTGTACCTTTTCCCCTAACAAATAGATGGAAACCACTGCAGAACTGTTCTCCATTTTTCTACCTCACAACTATGCAGACTGCCAGTAATAGCCTCAACTGTTAACTGGGAAAAAACAAATCTTGAAAAATTAACAAGGTACCCATTTCCAACCAAGTGTGTATTATGTGATGAATCAAAAAGGTCAGATTAAATGCTATTTCTCACCAAATACAAAGGAAGATAATCGGCTCAACATATGTGAAACAGACAAGGGAACTTCACTGGTTTTCCTGAAATAGCAATTCTATATTACACCGAGGCCCACAGGCATCAAGCCCAGCTCTTTGAATTCCAACATATGTGTGTTACAAGGCCTAGCCCAGTTCTCCAGAACAGAAACCTGATTAGTTGGTGGGCCCATTTTTTCCTTCACTTGAAGAGAGTTCTCTAAGCTAACTCTTACTAGATCTGAGACTCAGTATGTTCAGGCAGTTCCACTTAGCAGACTAAAGCATCTGAAAGGAACTAAAGTGTGCTTAATGTTAAAATATGGAAACTGTTAAGCCTTATAAAATGATTGTTAGGAAGTACTTTCTAGTGATAGCTGTGGGAAAGGTAGATGTTGAGAAGAGCAAAGAGAATCATGCCCAGAGGTTACTGTAGAAGCCCCAAATTACACAGCAAAGACTACAGAAAGTTGTAATTAACTCCAACCAACAATAAGGAGGAAGGCATTTACCTTCTGGCAAAAGACTGACATTTCTCATGGCTTCCAGGTCCTACCAATCAAAACAAGAGAACAAGCTAAAAACCCAAACTCATCCTTTCTCCCAACAGGGCAGACTGACTTAGGAGGTGCAGATCCATAGAAATCACAACTACCCTAGCCAGACTTACCAAGTTTCTCACAGCTGCAAGGCTGCCAGCAAGACTGGCACATAGTAAGCTGTGGAAAAGCTAGCAAGCAAATCTAACAGCACCAAATCCTAAGTATGAAAAAAAATAAATAAAATAACCAGTTCCATCTTGTTACTTCTCCACAAAATATTCCATCTCAATTTCTCTTGTCTTCACTCTATTCCTATAAGGAAAAGAACAAGACAGGAATCACTCCCATTTTACAGATGAAAAAAAACGGGGAAGCAGGAAGAAGAAAAAAATTGGCCTGCACCCCACAGCTGGTGTTGGGAGTTCTAAATGGAATCTGAATGTTCACATTCCCTGTACAACCTGCCGCCTCGTAACAGCAGTCAACCAGACGTTCACACTCAAATACCTAGCTCTTCTCCAATTCATCAGAAAAAGCCCTTGGACCAAAAAATGTAATTCTCCAGTGCCCTGAACTAAGCTTCTTTGCAGAGCTACAGCCCAATTTGCTCGGCAGCAGAAATCTGTATTGTGCTTAGTGTGAGAGTTGGTGACAGAGCAACCAATGACCATTAAATTCTGCTTCCAAAGGCAAAAAACCGTATAATGTTATATGCCTTTTCCTCTTTCTAATCTATTAGACGTAGTAGCTAATTTCACGCCACACCTCATATTTGGCGTCTCGAGAATCTTAGACCAAGTCCCGGTCAATATGGAACAAAGGCAAGACAAACCACAAGAAAATTAGCAATCTATCCTATGTCATTACCCTCAGCTTCAATCCTACCCTCCCCCCCATCTGATGAAAATTTCATCTGTCCTGGTAAGTGGAGCACCGACTGCAGAGCCTACCTACAAAAAAAGCTGCTTCAGCAGCCATACACTTTTCCAGACCTAAGCTCTCAGCATGAGTTCACTGGAAGGCAGATGCAGAAACAGGCCTACCTGCAGGGGCAACACGCATAACCTACTGATTCCTTTAGGGAGTTCTGGTTTGGTCTGATCCCCAAGATGAGACCCTGAGCAGTTGTTCAGAAAGGGAAGCAAAGACAAATTGACCCCACACTTCCTTCTTGGAGTATCCAAGTTCCCTTGAAAAGAGAAGTCCACAGAGGAGTGGTTCCCAGTTCAGGTCAGAACTTCAGGATCAACTGGGGAGCCTTAAAAATGCAAAATTCTTGGGCACTCAGACATAGTGATCTTTTCCAAAAGCTCCCCACGTGATTCTGGTGCACAGTAAAGTTCTCAATTTATTCGTCTGCCTGTTCTTCAACCTTGGGTTGTGGCTGATAGCGTCTCAAGAATCCATCACATGACCTGCACCAAAACCAATTCCAATCTTTCTAAGAACCCATTCAGTAGCACAAACCACAACAGCAGTCACCACAAGGGAAGTCTCATTTCATTGACACAAAAGTTGACAGTTTTCTAAACCGATATTACAGACCTAACATGGGATGTCAGACAGCAATCCACCCTCCAGAAATGCAAGAAAAAAACTCAATGTCTAAGTTTGGAATTTTCATCAACTGGCCTAGAACTCATCCACCAATGTCTATACCTCATACTTAGAATTCTCACTTGGGCTTGAGAACAAAACCATTTTCTATTCTCACAGACAGTGGTCAGCACACACGCCTGAGATACCAATATAACTAAGGGACCAACCAGGAAAACATTAACACTTCGAAGAGAGACACCCAATTGATTGCTGGCCTCCAACTGCACAAGTTTGTCACATCATTTATATGCATGAGTGCGAAGGGGGTGGGGTGCTGATACACAGAATAATAAGGTGGTCAAAATGCAACAACAACTTTTTGCCCCAAAGGCCAAACATTTCCAGCAACCTCTACGCCAAGTGTAATGGTAGGCAAGCACCTTGGAAAAACTTTAAAAGCTGGGCCAGGGTGGGGGTGGGGAGGAGGGTTTCAAATCACCTCCCACCTAGAGAGACGTTAACCAGCTGAGAGGTGTCACCGGGGAGAACTCTTTAAGAGCGAGAGCTGTTCCCATAATTAGCTCTGACCCAATGGGCGATGTCACCACCTTTAGCCCCAAGTCTCTGCCTCCTCATGGAGCCCATAAGAATTGTCAGGATCGTGTTAGCAACAGAATAAAAGGGAAATGAAACAAGGAGAGAGAGTTTGTCAGCCAGCCCCCAGGCGGTCTCACCTCCCCGCGTCCAGCTCCCGGCCCGCGGAGCCTCCCATGTCCGTCAGGCTCGCAGCTGAAGCAGCCAGCTCTCCAGAAGGCCTCTTGCCGGCCCCATCCCCACCGCCGGAGCCACCGTTGCAGCTCTTCGTCCGAAAGAGGCGACTGAGGCGGATTTTGAGGGAGCCCTTCCGAGAAGGGCCCGCGAGGGGCCGGAGGGGCCCAGGAGGAGGCGGGGGCGGGGGAGGTTGCTGCTGCTGCTGCTGCTCCCCTCTACTCAAGCGCCCTGGAGGAACCAAGTCCTGCAGCGGGAAGGGCACTGGGGGCAATTCAGGGCCTGGGGGCTGCAGCAGAAGCCGCCCGCCCGCTCCTCCTCCGCGGCCAGGGCTGCTGAGCTCCTCTTCCGAGCAGCTGTTGGTCTCCAGGCTCTCGGCCTCCGACTCCAAGCCCTCCAGGACCAGCAGCGCGTCGCTCGTTTCCGTGGGGTCCTCCCCGGCCTGCGGGGCGGCAGCAGGCGGCTGGGGCTGCGAAGGGGGCGCCTGCGGGGGGCACGGGCACGGGCAGCAACCCCCACTGACCGTCTTGACTCCCGGTCCCGCCGGCTGCCCGAGCCCCAGAGCCGCCAACTGCGCCTCTAGTCCAGCCGCCGGGCCCCAGGTCCGCTCGAGCGCCAACCCCGGCGGCAGGGCCTTGGGGTCCAGGGCACAGCGGTGCCGGGGACACAGCAGTTCCGAGGGTCCCGGCTCCGGGGCCGCCTCCGCGTCCTCCTCCTCCGGCGGCCGACCCACGTTGCGGAACACCATCAGCTGCGGCGGCCGGGAGCCCCGCGGGCCGGGCCGCGCGAGGAAGGGTGGCGGCGGGGGACCATGGCCCGGAGGCGGCGGCGGCGGGCCTGGCTCGGGGGCCGCCTCTCCATAGCCGAGCAGGCGGCTCAGGACGCGGTACGAAGCGGCCGCCGCCGCCGCCTCGCCATCCCGGAGCTCGGCCCCCTGCATCGGGGAGAGGGAGGGAGGGCGGGCGGCTGGGAGCCGGGCTGGGGTGGGGACTAGGCCGGGCTCCGCCGGAGCCCCGCCCGCCGCGGCCCCCGGAGCGACAGCGCTAACGGCCGCCGCGGCCTCTGCCTCATAGAGGAGGGCGGGGGGGGGGGGGGGGGGGGGGCGGTCGGCGAGCCCAGCGCGAGCGCAGGCCTCGCGCCGCCGCCGCCGCCGCCGAGGACCGCCCCGCGGATGGCGTCACTTCCGGGAGGCTGTGACCACGCCCCTCTCCCCGGGGCGTGCTCGCGCCGGCCTCCACGGAGCGTGACGTTTCACGCGGCCTGGGCCGCTATTGGCGGAGGACTGCTTCACGCCTGCTTCTTGGTTCCTACGCCGGCTCTTGGTTTTCACTTCCCGGGCGCTCAGGCCGAAGCCACCCCTCTCGGTCAGGTGGAGCGGCCGCGGAAAGCCCGGTCTGGTCCTGGGAGAGCCGCTGGCCTAGAGGGGACCTCTGGTTCTGGTCCCGCCTATGCCGCTATGCGATGTGTAACCGTGGCCGAGTCATTTCTTCATTGACTAACTGTATCCTCCTGGCATCAGTGAATATGGAATGACACATGAATAATGTGTTCTACACCCAGTGTGCTGCTAAATGTTGAACAGCCGACTCTCTGGGAGGAAAAGGAGAATGTATGCACATATGTATCAGTACATAAGTTTATAAATTATAATGATGTAAAGGATGTGTAGTACACAATTTACAAATAATAACATACAATTGCTGATTTCATGTAACCAATTGATTCTCACATAGTTCTCACCAATTGATTTCACATAATAGAACCTATTGATTCTCCCTTGCACACTGATTTTTGCCAAATTCTTGTGTGGGTAGCCGACCTGTGGTTTCAATTGATGGAGGAGTGTAACTGCGACATGAATGAATGTTGGTTGATATTTTCCTCTATGTCAATGTAAGAGGAAAGAGAAAAACTGTCAGTTATGAGAGCGACTCCTTTGCTGACTCAGAAAACGATTTTCAAATGCTGAAAGTACATTTCCTCAATTTTTGTGCTATGCACAATGTATAAGCTATAGATATAACATATTAAATTTTAAGTCTGAATTAACATTTTCTCCATCACTTTCTTAAATGTAGATAATCAACAAAATAAATCAAGGCTTTCATTTGCAGCGTTTGCGGATTTCCATGGTGTAAATACTCCCACCATGGCTGATTTCAATCTATCAACTTGACTTTACTGAACACAGAGTTGGAAAGAGATGAGCAGTAGCATACCATTATGTAGTAGTTTCATCATGCAAATACAACAACATAAATAACCTTGAGAGCATGGGTAAATAATAGTAGTAAAATTATTAGGAAGTGATGAGTTTTGACATCTTTGATTTTAATATTTGTTTAATTATGATTGTTCAATTTAATTATTAATAGTGACTGGGTCTAACAACGGGCTTGCAAAATTCCTGAAATTTTAACACTTGGCTTTCACAAGCCTGTATGAGCCAGCTCCACAGCACCACTAGTCCTCATTTTTCTTATCTGCAAAAGGATAAGGATTGCTGCTCTGCTTACTTGCAGGCAGGTTGTGAAGATCAAGTAAGATCAAGCTTGTTGTGTAGAGGCAATGGGACTGGAGGCAGAGAGGCCAGTTAGGAAATAAATGCACTTGTTCCATGAGAGATGTTGAGGGATGCAAGGGATGAGGAGGATCAGCCAGCAGAATTTAGCAACTTTAGTACCTGAGGGTGCATCGAGGGGAAGAGGGTTAAGGGTCTGCTATGAGTCCTGCAGCCAGAGAGCCCTTTTTAAGATGGAAATTTGTCCATAGCCTGTGATTCTAACCCTTCATGGTTTCCCATTGTTCTTAGGCTAAAGACACAACTCCTTAAGGAGGCCTGTGGGGGTCTGACCCCTGTCTCTCTCTGGCCTCACTTCCCACCAGGCTCCACCTTGCTCTCTCCCCTGTACTAGCCTGTGTCTGGCTCGCACACATATGGCCATCGCATAAGCTATTCCTTTTTCTCTAAAGGCTTTTTCCTCCTCTTTTTGCTTAGTAAACTCCTACTCATCCTTTAGATTGGGCTCACTCCTCACTACCTCAGGGAAATCTCCCTGCCCAGGCACTTCCTCCTCACTGAGCTCCAAGACCACTCCTTTGTTGCAGGTATTGCACAGGTGTCATTTGTCATCTCTCTGTGGGGTTATTTGATTAAAGTCTAGCTTCCCTACTAAGCTGTAAGCTCCAGGAGGGCAGGGCTATGTTTGCTTTTTCCCCATCATGGACTCTCCAGTGCCAAGGACTGTGTCTGGCCCTTGATACCTAAGCATGGAATGGTGGTTCAACCTCACACCTTGTAGGAGGCTCCTGATACAAATCTATCTCTAATTGTGCACAAAAGAAGTAATATCCTTCCTTGCTCATGAAGAAACTGAAGCTCAGAGAGTTATTCACCTAGGGTCAGAGTTCAAAAAGGTGAGTGGAATTCAAGACCAGCTCTGTCTGACTCCAAAGATTTTATTCTCTACCCTCTCTCTCTCAGGTGTCACTCAGGTTCCTGGAGAAAAGAAATGAAATTGCTATAGGATCACAGAACACCCCACCCAACATCCCTGGCTGTCTCTGGAAAAGTCTCTGGCCCTGGAACAAATTACCCCATGAATGCAAGGTGTGTAGCTCGGCAGCGCCCTCTGCTGTCCAGCTGCTTCTTGGCCCCGGAGGGAGGCTGACCATGTCCACCACCTGGGGTATCGCCACCTGCCCAGAGCACAGAGGCTCAGGGGGACACACACAGGCTCTTTGTAAGGCAGGGCAAGGAATGCTGCCTTTTTTCACTTTCTTAAATGTCCAGGCCTGTAGCCCAGGTCCTGGAAAAGACATTGAAAATTAAGCTCCAAGCAAAGGGAGTGTATCTTTGTATGAGTTGTATTTGTGTTTGTTGAGTGGGTTTTGTGTCCACACATACCTCTTTCACTGAGGGCTATGTCAGTGGTTCCTGCAGTGGCAGGACCCTCAGTTCAACAGGTATGTGGAGAACAACTCAGAGACCTAAGCCAGTCCTGAGGTTCCCCCAGTCATCCAGCAGTGGGCTATGCTTCAGGGCTGCGGGATGAGCGGGACAGGTACAGTCCCTGCCGCTCTGGAACTTGCCATCTTGTTTGAGTCCCAATCGTGCCATTTCCTGGATGTACGACCAAGAGCAAATAATTAAGCATCTTTGAACCTGTTTCATTTGTAAGAATAAGTCAATAATAATCCCCCTTAGATGGGGCTGTTGTGGGGATTAAGTGAAAACTTACATCTAAATGCTAAAACACTATAAAGACATTAGTTGTTATTATTATTAAAAGCTTCTTGGAGGAAAAAACAAATTACTGTTTTGTCTTCACCTAATGTGTTTTGTTGGCCCTCAGCTAATGGCAACCAGTCATACCGAGAACGTGGAATGGGTCACTTGCTCCCCTCCATCCTCTCTCTGTTAACACACACATTATCAGAGAGGCCAAGGAGAGAGCCAGGGATGTGTGATACAGGTCTGACCCCACTGACCACTCAATGGCTTTACGGCCTGGAGAAGGTCACTCTGCTGACATTCACTTTTAGTTTTAGTTTCCTTCTGTATTAGAGAAAGGTCTGGGCTGGAGGCACTCTTAGTTCTTCCATCATAAGGATTCTGCTTGGGGGTGTCCTCTAGCCCCCTTCCCCTCCTCCCACACCTTACATTCCCATTTAGGGTTCTAAAGCAGAATTGTTGTTTGCAGAGGCCACCTGTAAAGCAAGGGAAGTTTTTAGCAACCACCACCCATCCCTTCCTACATACACTCAGTGATCAGAGACATTAAAGGTTTAAGATTGTAGGGGACAGAGTGAGAAGGGAAGAAGCCAAGAGACAGCATGCACAGGTGGGGCCAGATCACAGGGTGAGTAGGAGCACATTGGCAGTGGAAAGGTGATGGAAGTGGTGGCGGGGGGGGCAGGGGCTTCATTCTGCAGCTACCCGCAAGAATCCACACCCTTCCAGATCCAAGGAGGCTGCCTCAGACAGTGCTAACTCTGGGCCCCCCAGTTATGATGTTCAACAGAGGGAAGGATGTGAGGAGTAAGAAAACGAGGAAGAGCAGAATAGGTTAGGCACAGTTTTCATGAAGAAAGGAATAAGGCAGAGTCTAGGATGACAAAATGAAGATGGAAGAAGTGGAGGCGAAACTTTGCTCACTCTCTTCTCCCTGCCCCCATGATGTCTCCCCTCCCCGCCACCGGCTGGGTTGTTGACTCTGCGGTGCAGGAGAAGGAAGGTACCCCTGGGTTGGGAGGTGGAGACCTCGTGGAGGCTCCTGCTCTGTCCTGAACAAGAATGTGGTCCTAGGGAAGTCCCTTCCCCTCTCTGGGCCTTGATTTACTCCTCTGTAATGAGGCTTTATTAAGATCTCCAAGGTTGAATAACATAACAAGATGACGGTGGTGATTTGATGGGACAGTATAGGGGAGTCAGAGCTCTGGGTTTGAGTCTCAACTCAAAGTAGGCAGTTACGTGGTCTTGGGTGAGTCTGTGAGCCTCAGTGTCTGCATCTGTAAAATGGGGTTAAGAATATTTACCATCCATGGTTGTGGGGAAGATTCATTGAGATGACGCACGTGAAAAACACTTTATAAACTGCCACAGTCTGTACAAAGATTAATTGTGGTGATATTAGGCTCTCTTTCCCACCCTCACCATCCCCAATCTCCAATTCCAGTCAGCAGCACAGTGTCAGGGGGTACAGGCAGCCAGAGCAGATTGCCAGGAGATGCAGCTTGGCCCTTTATCATGCCCATCGCAATTGCTGCCAGGAGGCTGAGTGGAGCAGAGGGGCGGAGAGAGGGGCATAGGCTCATCTGTGGTTGCTATGGCACCCCATCCCGGATTTGCCCATCTCTCCTAATGGAGCAAAGGGCAGAGGGAGGGGGAGAGGTAGAGAGAACAACTGTTCCCTTCCTCTATCCTCCCATCTCTCTCTCTCTGGAGCAGATGTGAGGTGGGGAGTCAGGGGAGGGGGCCTAGATACTGGATAAGAGGGGGAGGGAAGAGTGGGGTGCCAGGATTTAGAGGGTTTGTGATAGGGGGCCACACTGAGAGAGAAGGGGGAAGAGCCCTCATGCCTACATCCAGAAGCCAGCTGATGACGTTATAGAGAAGAAAAAACAAGCAAGACAGCGCCAGCGTGAGAGAGAGGAAGAGAGAAAGCGAGGATAGGAGGCGTGGAGGCAGGCAGCCCCAGATTGCGGCCAGCCTCTGCCTGGGCTCTCCTGCCGCCAGATCCCCCAGGCAGCCTGGACCCCAGGGTCCCTGACAGCTGCCCCGAGGATGGGCACCAGGACAGTGGTCGTGCTGCCTCCTCTGTGGGGACTGCTGGGCTGCTGTTTCCTCTGCGGCTGGGCTCTAGGGGGTCCACGGCCCCTCCGCTCTCTGCCCCCGCTGTCCTCCCACATCAAGCCAGGATCTGTACCCATGTGGGTCCCCCTGGAGGGGCCTGAGGCAGCCCTGGCTTTTCTCTACTCTGGAGATGCCCAACAGCTGTCAGGGGCTAATTGCAGTGAGCGCTATGAAGCCCATGGGGCAGAAGCCAGACCAGGGCTCCCCCCAATCCTGTGGAGGGCAGCAGGCACCCTTGCCCAGGCCGCCAATTTCCTCAACATGCTGCTACAAGCCAACGACATCCGTGAGTCCAGTGTGGAGGAGGATGTGGAGTGGTACCAGGCACTGGTCCGCAGCGTGGCTGAGGGGGACCCAAGGGCGTACCGGGCTTTGCTGACCTTTAACCCTCCACCAGAGGCCAGCCACCTGCAGCTGGCCTTGCAGGCAACCCGGATGGGGGAGGAGACCATCCTTCAGGACTTGTCTGGGAACAGGGTGCAGGAGGAGAGCCCAACTGGGGCCCTGGACACCCCTGCCCTGCAGAAGCGGGTGCTGACCAACGACCTACAAAGCCTCGGCAGCCCCAAGTGGCCACGGGGAGATGGATATGTGGGGGACATACAGCACGTGAGGCTGTCTCCTCCCTTCCTGGAATGCCAGGAGGGCCGGCTCCGTCCCGGCTGGCTTATCACACTTTCGGCCACCTTCTACGGACTCAAGCCAGACCTCAGCCCCGAGGTCAGGTAAGTGGGTTTGTGCAGGATTCGATGCATTTGTGGGTACATAGGGGTGGGGGCGGTTCAAGTCCAGCCAGCTGTGCATGAGCAATTTGGCATGCACATGTGTGTCTGGGGGGCACAGATGTGTGTATTTGCATTCAGCTGTGTGTATTTGCAGTTGACTCTGGGAATCTGTAACTATGTTAACATAAACAGGTGTGAATGTACATTCTGTGTATGAATCAATCCACTTACATGTAGGTATACACGTGTGTGTATACAGATGTGTGGGTATAGCCAAGCATATATCTTGGCCCCCAGGTCTGAGTAGTGGGTGTAAGAGGCAGGAGAGGGCCTGATGTGGAAGACAGTGACAATCTATGAACAAGGCATCTCAGAGGAGCCAGATGGGCACTCTAGGAGTTAAACCCACTCGCTGCTCTCCAGCAATCTAGAGCTGTAAAAGGAGGCTTCTCCATGGAAAGGAAAATTCTTGGGGGGGCTTTGAACATTGCCCTTTCTGTCCAGGAGTTGGCAGGGTCCCCAGGGTCACTTCCAATGGCTATATTCTTACATCAAGTAGGTTCCACTGTTCTGCCTGTTCTGACCCAGGAGCCTGTGATACTCCTCAAATAAGTGACCCCCCTCAACCAGCGTAAAGAGATGATTAACAGCCCCGGTGGGAAGTAGGCAGCAAATGGGCATACTGCAAGGCATTCAACAATCAACATTGCTTTCCAGCTATGTGTCCCCGTTCATTGTCCCCAACGGGGTTCCCCTCCCACCGGCAGGAAGCCTGGCTCCTTGCCAGCTCTCTCCCCACTCAGCCCAGAGCAGAGGTTGAAAGCCCTTGGGCCAGGCAGCTCTTGCTTTGGGCTCCTCCATTCCCCATCTCCTTTGCTGTGATCAATTCAGACCTGGTTTAGGCAGAGTGAAGGGGTGGTTAATAGCTGAGCTCTGTGTGTGTGTGTATATGTGTAGTGGGGAAGTGTGAAAATCTCCTTCAGACACATCATCAGAGCCCCAGCTGCCACATGTCTTGACATGCCCCCTCCCTCTACCCATTGATAGAAACCAGGAAATGATAGGATGTTGAAAAGCTCAAGGACGGGGGGATAACCTAGGGAGAGGGAGACTGTTGCCCACAGAGACAGTGAGAGTTAATAGCACCAGAGAAACGAATGCATGTGTGCCCTCTCTCCCGACACATTGCAGCCACTGTGCTAAAGTTTGCAAAGCTTGCATTGCCCCATAGTCTGCAGCCCAAGGACACGTGTCCACCTTGACATCCTTTGCTGTGCCCCTAAGTGCCCATTCACTGTCCTAGGGGGCAGGTGCAGATGGATGTAGATCTTCAGAGCGTTGACATCAATCAGTGTGCTGGCGGCCCAGGCTGGTACGGTAACACGCACCTATGTGATCTCAACAGCACCCAGGTAAGGATAAGGAGGATGGGGGGGCGGCACTAGGGTCCTGCCTCCTACCCCCTTTCCCATCACTGCCACCACCCAGCTCCAAGGAGCAGCTGACAAAGGCACATCAGCTTCTCAAGGCATCAGTGGAGTCCCTGGTGATGAGATAGATAAAGATGAGACACCAGGCTTTTTATACGCAGCCTACCCTCTACCCTCCACCTGAGAAAGCCACCCTCTTCTTTTGAAATCTCAGTGTGTCTGTCTTCTCTCCCTTCTGTTGCTGCATGCTCCAGGATCCCTCCCCAGGACCATCTCCTGAGCCTCTATTAATCATCCCCTTTCATTCTCTTGGACCACGTTCTCCTTGTCAACAGAGCTGCAGGCTCCTCTGTCCCACAAAGGATGCTCTGTCGGTGTTTGTTTGTTGAAATAAGTGGAATTGCTGGTTGGGGCCCGGGAGGAATCTAACCAAAGACGGAGCTTGAAAGGCTCTGGGACTCAGGTAAAGGTGATGGAACCCAGGCCAGATGCTGGCAGAATCAAAGTCACGGATGCGGGAGAATTTGGATAATGGAAAGCAATGGCTGGTAATCCTGAAAGCCCAGTACTGGGAAACTGGGAGGCCAATGAACTAATCTTCTCCACGGTTACATTGACTGCATGCTTGTTCCTGAGCTGGACTGAAGCCAAGGAGAGCCCTGCAGCGTGCTGGGAGGTGGGGCAGGTTTGGGGACCTGCTGCTCTTCAGGACACATGTGTTTGAGCTATAAGTCCAGGGAGAGAGAAGGGCTCCCATTGTTCAGTGTGCTTTTAAACCCAGCCACATCCACATCTCTGGGTACACATTTGTCTGACTGTGCAGACTGTGGCAGGAAGAGTGTGTTCATGGTCCAGGCAAGAGGGGAAGCTGGGTCACAATTTCAGAAGCACTACCCTCTGGATATGCAGTCTCCCTGGGTTAACCCCTTCCTTTGCCCCACTGCTGTCTGTTCCTGACCACTCCCTCCAGCATATCTGGCTTCATCCATGTGCTCATCTTCCCTGTCTGGCTCTGAGGTCTGCTCTGGCCCCTGCTGGGCAAACATCAATGGGCAGAAGTGGAATAAAGAACTGGCCTTGGCATCCCACCAGCCTGGCATTAGGCTGGCATTAGGGCTAGGGAAAGCAGTCCTGTGTCAAAGCCAGATGGCCCCTGGCAGAGGAAGCTGCTCCCCTGTGGGGGCCTTTTCAACCCACCTGTGTGCCAATGAGGGAGGCTGATGGGCAACCTTTGAAGCAGGATGTAGGCACACAGATGTGGCTGTGCTTGGAGTCCTCCCTACTTCCATCTCCCCCCAGCACCTCACTCTAGAGATAGCTGGGCACTGGGGAGTGAGACCTATAAGGCTCCCATCCCTCTGCTGGTCTGAATAAAAGGGGGATCCATCCCTGTACTCTTTGCTTGGGGGTCTCTTTGAGGAGAGGCAGTAGTGGGCGGTAGAGTAGGGTTTCCATAGAGGAGGGAGGCTTCCCTAGACTAGGGAGAGCTTCTGGTGAAGTTCCCTAGTGTGGACCCAGGCACCATGGATAGAAAGGCAGATGGACCCTCCATCTCTTCCCAGGAGGGAAAGCCCCATGTAAATACCCGTTGTGTTTGTCATTCCCACAGTGTGTCCCCCTAGAGAGACAGGGCTTTGTCCTTGGCCGCTACCTCTGCCGCTGCCGACCTGGCTTCTACGGGGAGAGCCGCCCCGGAGGTATGGAACTGTGGTGAGGGCCAGGCAGGTGTTTTACACATTAGGCTGTTGCAGGGGGCCATCTGGGGAAGAAAGGCAGGCTGGGGTAAGACACTGGGAGGAAATTTGTGGGGCAAGGGCAGAGAGAGAGGTGGAGAGATGGAGAGGCAAGCAGGATCCAGTTTGGGGGTGTCTGTGCCTTCTGAGAATGAGCCCATAACACACCGATCTGATGCAAGTTGACCTCATAATGAGCCCTAGCATGGCATCACCTCGTCCTGTTATCCTGCCTTCCCTGGGGAGTACCCACTTCCTCATTCCTTCCCTTCCCGACCCCAGGGGCTAGGGACCATAGGAGGGCAGGGAGAGGGCTGTGGTGACCATCGGGAGAGAAGGCTGGGATCTCAGGATGCCCCAGCTGGGCCTCTCTCCCTGCACCCATCTTGTTCTTTATAGGGTTAGAGGAGAGTGCCGCCCAGCCTTCCGGGCAGTTTGGGTCCCCACAAGGCAGCTCCAGGAGGCTGCTGCGGTGCCAGCCATGTGCTGAGGGCTGCACTAGCTGCATCGATGCCACACCGTGCCTGGTGGATGAGGCCCTGGCGCTGCGGGCAGCAGTGCTGGCCTGCCAGGCCTGCTGCATGCTGGCCATCTTCCTGAGCATGCTGGTTTCCTACCGCTGCCGCCAGAGCAAGGCAAGGAAGGCCCCACATCTCTCTCCTGAACACATGTCCTACCCATCTTGGGTCCCTAGCATCAACTGAAAACTAGAGACTACCTAAGACTAGAACTTTCCATGGGAGAAACAGGTTCTGGCCTTGATTCTTAATCTAACTCACTATGGGACATTAGGCAAGTGACCTCACCGGTGGCCTTAGACCTGTTTCCTCACCTGTAAAATGAAGGCAATGGACTCGACTCGAAACACTGTGTAGGCACTAGGGGAAGGGATCCAGATCCTTGTGGAGCTCCCAGTTGAATGGAGGAAGCAGACATGTAAATAAAATGACAGCACAGCAAGACAGGGGCAAGGATGGAGGTGAACCAGGCTTGAAAGTCAACCAGATGGTCAGCAGGCAGAGAAGGGGCTATCTGGACAAGGGAGCAGTCTGACCCAAAGCTTGGAAAAACACGTGAGATCCCTTCTAGCTCCAGCAACCTCTGATTTGAGCCCATTTCTGCAGCAAGGCCCAGGCTGGGATTGGGATGGGCAGGTGGCTGGGGTGGCAGGGGCTACGTGAAACCTTGGCCTTAGCCAGGCTCAGTGCCAGTGGAGCTGAGCCTGTGGTGGGAGTGGGGGCATGGCTGTGGATGGAGAGGATGGAGCTAATGTTACAGGGGGAAACCTTAGCCCAGGGCCACAGCATGACTCCTAAAACAGGGCTGAGACCCTCCTGCACCATCGTCCAGGCTCTGTCCTTCCACTGCCCTGCTTACACGCCTCTCTCTGGGTTCACAGAGGATCCAGGCATCTGGAGTTGTCCTGCTGGAAACCATCCTTTTTGGATCCCTGCTGCTGTACTTCCCTGTGAGTTTGTGGCCAGAAGCTAACCCTACCTCCCAAGTCTCAACCTGGCACCCTCCAAACCCCAGAATCCTTCTTCCTCTCTGCCCTCTTGGGGGGATTCAGAGACCTCAAAATCCCCTACTCATATCCACAAATGCCAGGCTGGCCTAGTGAGCTCTGGAGCCAAACAGTCCAGGCTTAACAGGGCTCTGTGACCTGCTGTGAGACTTACAAGTCACCTAACCTTTCTAGGACTTAAGCTGCTCCTTTACAGAATGGAGTGACGACGCCTCTATTGCAAGGCTGTTAGGAGGATCATCAGTGTGTTTGGCAGAGGCCTGGCACGTAATGGAAGTGCAGGGGAGAGCAACCCTTTTTGTCCCTCCCCACCAGGTCTTCATCCTGTACTTCAAGCCCAGTATATTCCGCTGCATCGCTCTCCGCTGGGTCCGGCTGCTGGGTTTTGCCATTGTCTACGGCACCATTATACTCAAGCTTTATAGGTAGGGTCTGGGCAGACCTTGCTCTCACGCTGCTCACTCCAGGCCACCCCAGCTCATTTTTGGAATGGAGTTCTTCACAGCCAGACCCTTACCAGCTCCACTCCCCTGTGCCCCCAAGGCCTTCTCCCATCACTGTAGCCCTCTCCCCCATGTAACTTTCTGGAGGGTGAGGAGGCAGTGAACCACAGAAGGGATGGGAGGACAGGTATGTGTGGAGGGGAGGGAAGCAATGGACAGAGGCCAGAGCCCTGGCCCCTCTCCTTGGTCCTCCTCCATGCCCCCCACCCACCATCCACACCCTTGTAGAGTGCTCCAGCTCTTTCTGTCTCGAACGGCCCAGCGGGGCCCCCACCTGAGCAGCGGGCGGCTGCTGCGGCGTCTGGGGCTGCTCCTGCTGCTAGTGCTGGGCTTCCTGGCTGTGTGGACGGCGGGGGTCCTGGAAAGAGGCATCCAGCACACATCCCTGGTGACCCGAGGCCACACTCCCACAGGCCGCCACTTCTACCTCTGCCACCACGACCGCTGGGACTACATCATGGTTGTGGGTGAGCTGCTTCTGCTGAGCCCAGTCTGGCCCCTGGCTCTGCACCTCTAGGGGTCCTCTTGTCCTGTCCTCTGGCTTTGGACCCAGACCCCTGGCCCAGGCTCCCCACAGCAAGCCCTACAGAGAAAGGGGCAGCATGGCTGCTAAGGTGGTGCCTGGCTCTGTCCCTCCCTGCTTCCCCACAGCTGAGATGCTGCTCCTGTGCTGGGGCAGCTTCCTCTGCTACGCCACCCGGGCTGTCCCCTCCGCCTTCCACGAGCCGCGCTACATGGGCATCGCCCTGCACAACGAGCTGCTGCTCTCTGCTGCCTTCCATGCTGCCAGGTGAGGACAGGAGCTCCTACTTATGACTCCTCCCACCCCAACATCATGCCTCACCTTTCCCAGGTGAGGTCCCTTAATCCCATGGCCGCCCTTGCAACACTACTATGCCTTAGCAATGTGAGGAAGGCCCACCACCTGTAGCTCTCTCCCTACTCCACAGATACCCTTCCTGCATGGAACCCAACACCCAAGAAAAGGAAGCGTGCCCCACTCCTAATTCCTCTCCCATTCCTAAGCCACTTCTCCAGCACCCTCATCATGCTCCTTCCCACACATACTCAGTTTTCCCTGCCTTCTTCCTCCTCATACCTCGGTGATCCCAGCAACAGGCCTGCTGAGTGTCTACAAGGACCTGGCCCTGTGGCGGAGGCAGAATCAACCCACAGGGCAGCCCATAACAGAGTTGTGGAGCATGAGTCTGTGCTATAGGCAGAAAGAGAAGGCGAGCTGGAGTAGTCTGGGAGGGCTTCTTGGAGGTGGGGGTTAACATGAGCTAGGACCTACATCCTAGAGAGGGCAGGAAGAAGAAAGAGTATCTTCGTCATTCCACCCAGCCCCTCCATGGAGATCAGGGCTGGGGCTGGGGAGGTAAGCCAGTGGGGGCAGGGAGGAGGGCCACTCCCACCTGCTGCCAACCATCCCCCTCCTACCCCACCCTCAGGTTTGTGCTGGTTCCCTCCCTGCACCCAGACTGGACCCTCCTCCTCTTCTTCTTCCACACCCACAGCACAGTCACCGCCACACTGGCTCTGATCTTCATCCCTAAGGTGAGGTCTTCCCCCTTCTGGATGTGAGGCAGACCCCCAGCCCTTTGTAAGGGGCACTGTATGTCTGCTGCTGCAGCAGCGCCCTCTCCAGGTCAGAGTGAGGATGACACCCTGGGGTGAGTGGGTTCTGAGCAACCTGGGCCCTAAGCCAGGAGCCACTTGGGGGAGGAAGCTACCACCTCTCTGCCTCCAATCCCTGAGCAAAGGAATACGAGCTAGGGCTGGAGGAGTTCTTGTAACACAACTGAAAACCAACTCAGGAGCAGCTAAAGAGGGACAGGGCTAGGAATTGTGGGGGCGGGGGTTAGGACCCCCCTGGTCTCTGAGCTAGAGAAAGTCAGGGAGGATAAGGCGGAGCAAAACTCTTCGGACCCCCAGAATTTCAAATCAGAGGTAGGGTGAGGATTCACAAAGTAAAGGCGTGTTCCACAGGGCAGGGGGAGTAGAAGTGAACAGGGAGCCCAGGTGACTCTTTCTCCAATCATGCCCACCCTGGCCAGTTCTGGAAGTCGGGGGCTCCTCCCCGAGAGGAGATCGTGGACGAGGTTTATGAGGATGAGCTGGGCCTGCAGCGCTCGGCCTCCTACCTTGGCAGCAGCATCGCGTCAGCCTGGAGCGATCGCAGCCTGGACCCCGGAGATATTCGGGTATGTGCCACCCTCCCCGCCTCCTTGTGATGCTGGCTTTTAGGGACTGGCACTGCTGCCCTGCCACCTGGGCTGTGTGCCACTGCAGGTCCCCTGCCCTGCCCCTCGTTTTTCC
Organism: Equus asinus; assembly: GCF_041296235.1. NCBI lineage: Eukaryota > Metazoa > Chordata > Mammalia > Perissodactyla > Equidae > Equus > Equus asinus. The sequence goes on along the minus strand of NC_091802.1, from coordinate 38,550,089 downwards.
TCTCTCCAAGACTTGCCTCCCTCCCTTCTCCATGACTGTATTTGAAGGAGGCCACATACCAGCCTGGTACCTGAGGCCCAGGCCACTTGGCCAGTTAGAGGCAGAGCCGTGAGTGGAGCTCCAATCCCGTGTCCTCCACCCCCACTAGTGGGGCATCATGAGTGCCGACTAAGAAGACCCACACCAGGGCAGTGGGTGACCCTAGGGCCAGCCGTGGGGCTGGGTGGTTCAGGCAGTGAGTGGCTACCAGAGACTTCCACACCAGGATCCCCTTTCCCTGGACCTGGCAATCTTAGAGAAAGGAAGATCTTCCTGAGTCCTACAGTAAGAGAGCATCCTTACTCCTATTTTTCTGCTTAGGAGTATCACTATAGTCAGGGGAACCCTAACGAGAGGCTCAGTGGGTGGGAAATAAGGAGACCTGGTGGTCTAAGCCCATTGTTTTATCAAACCTAAGGTGTAGGAACAACCTCAGAACGTCATTTTGTCTACCCCCTCCACCTCCACTGGGGCCCACCTCTAGACTTGACTTGTTTCTATCTCCCAGTTCCCTCGTCCCAACTGCCCCTGCCTCTCCCGCTGTGTCCTCCTCACCCTCTGAGCTCCGCCCCCCTGGGTATAGGCTGAACTGAGACCCCAATTCAGCAGGGAGGCCCACTGCCACAGCAATGCTCGCCTGCACCCCCCTCCACTTTGCAGAGCAACAACCAGTCTACTCTTCCCTATGCTGGCTCTGGGGATAAACCCAAAGTATGACTTTCAAAGCCCCATTCCATCATTTACACCTGCGTATGGCACTTTTCACACCCACAGGGCCTTCAACGTCATACAATCCTCTTAAGGAAGCTACCTAAGCAGGCAGCCAGTTACTGTTACTTTATAGAAGCAGAGGCTCAGAGTTCAAGGAAATAGCCTTGAGGCACATGATGGGTCAGCAGCCTCAAACCCAGGTTTCCCATCCCCAAAGTTGCTGATTTCCCGCCAGACCACAGTGCCCAGCACTGAGTGGATCTGGCTTGGAACTAGGTTGGCACTGGTCTTGCAGGAACAGAGAGGTGAATTTCTGAGAATTTTCAAAGCAGGGAAGGGACAGAGCATGGCGGGAAAGAAATCCCCTAGAGGAAATGGTCTGAATAAGGGCGCAGGGGACAACAGTGCAGCCAGGGGCTGGAGAGAGCTTAGCCCGCCCATCTGAACGTCAGCTCTTCTCCTCACTCCTCCCTCCCCGCAGGACGAGTTGAAGAAGCTCTATGCCCAGCTAGAGGTCCACAAGACCAAGGAAATGGCTGCTAACAACCCCCACCTGCCCAAGAAGCGGAGCAGCTGGCGCCAGGGCCTGGGCCGCTCCTTCATGAGGTGCCTGGCCGAGTTCCCCGAGGCCCTGACCAGGCAGCACTCCCGGGACTCGGGCTCCCCGGGCCACAGCAGCCTGCCCGGCTCTTCCCGCCGCCGGCTCCTCAGCGCCAGCCTCCAGGAACCTGAGGGGCCACCGGCCCTGCGCAAGTCCTGCAGCACCTATGACCACCACGACCATCGCAGGGAGCAGGACCCGCCTCTCCTCGACTCACTGCTGAGGAGGAAGTTAGCCAAGAAGGCCTCTCAGGCTGAGAGCCCGGAGCCAGAGGAAGGGCCCCCTGCCCTGGGCTTCAGGTCAGCCAGCGCCCACAACCTGACAGTGGGAGAGAAGCTCCCCAGAGCCCGGCCCGCCTCCCTGCAGAAGTCGCTCAGTGTCGTGGCTGGCTCCAGGGAAAAGGCCTTGCTCGTGGCCAGCCAGGCCTACTTGGAGGAGACCTATCGGCAGGCGAAGGAGCGAGAGGAGAGAAAGAAGGCAGAGGCAGCCTTGGCGAGCCCAGGGCGGAGGCCGTCCAGGAGGCTGGAGCGAGCTCGAGGCCCCCTGTCAGCCCCACCTTCCCCTGCCAAGAGCAGCAGCATGGACAGCTCCCACGCCTCTGGGAAGCTTCATGAGGAGGCTGTGAGAAGACTGCCTCACCCACCTATTCGGCACCAGGTCTCCACACCCGTCATGGCCCTGTCTGGGGCCTGCCTGGGGGAGCCAAGGATGCTGTCTCCCACCTCCACCTTGGCTCCAGCTCTGATGCCTGCTCCAGCCCCAGTTCCGGCCCCTGCCCTGGCACCAGTCCCAGGACCCCCCCAAAGCCCTAACTTACTCACCTTTATCTGTCCCTGGGAGAATGCAGAACTGCCAGTCAAGAAAGAAAATGTGGCTCAAGCAGGCCCCTCAGGGCCAGAGCAAAGCAGCCACTCCCCGGCCCCAGCTCGGGCCAGGCTCTGGCGGGCCCTCTCTGTTGCAGTAGAGAGAAGGGGGTCTGGGGAGAATGGGAAGGACACAGAGGATGGCCATCTCCAGGGGGAAGCTGATGATGGGGATGAGAACAAGCCCAAGATCTTCCCTAAATCCCACAGCCTCAAGACCCCTGTTCAGCAGGGCTCCATGCGCAGCCTGGGACTGGCTATCAAAGCTCTGACCCGTTCTCGGAGCACCTACCGAGAGAAGGAGAGTGGGGCAGGGAGTCCTGAGAAGGAGGAGAAGCGCAGAGCTTCAGGAGAGGGGGTGGGGGCATGCCCCAGATCTCCCAGGTTAGGCCGGCCCAAGGCAGTGAGTAAGCAGGCGGCCCTCACCCCTTGTGACGATGAGGAGTCCCTCCAGAACCAACAGAATGCTCACACCAGCAGAATGCTCCAAGTCTGTCACCAGGAGGGCAGCAGGGAACAAGACAACAGAGGCAGGAGGACATCCCAGAGCCTAGAAGAGGGGAAAGTTGAGAAAGCAGGTTTGACAGGGCCTACCACACTGAGGCCAGTCAGGCAGGGCACAGCTGGGGACAAAAATGCTGAGCGAGCAAAAGGAGCCCCTGTGGGGTGGCAGGAACTGCCTCAAGCTGGCCTTCAGTCCCTGGGCAGTGCTGACTGCAAGGTGGCAGAGGTATGCCCCTGGGAAGTCACCGAGGCAGCAGCGTGTCAGCCTGACAGTAGCAGCAAGGCTGAAATCTGCCCCTGGGAGGTGACTGAAGGAGCCCCTGAGAAGGGGGCATTGAGACAAGATCTAGATGATTCTCAAGAGGAGAGGGGAAAAGCCTCAGAAAAGTCAGAGTCCAAAGATGTGGTCGCCATTGCTCGGAAAAAGCCAGAGAGGCTGGTCAGGGGGCAGGAAGCTGTGTGTCCCTGGGAGAGTGCCGATCCTGGGGGTCTGTCCCCTCGGTCAGCACCTCAGGACTCGGACAGAACCAAGGGCAGGTCTGAGACGTCGGGCAGTGCGGAGGCTAGAGAGGTGGAGAAGAGACGGCGGGAAGCCACTGGCTCAGAAGCTTGTATACCCAACAAGGCCAAGGCAGAGCTGTGTCCCTGGGAGGCAAGTGGAGGAGGAGAGAATGGGAAACCGTCCCAGGAGGGAGTGAAGCAGTTCCCCCAGGAAAAGCAGAAATCTCCCAAGAAAGCAACCTTCTGGAAAGAACAGAACCTGGGTGGAGACATGGAGTCTCTTTGTCCATGGGAGAGGACAGATTTCCGAGGTCCCACAGCAGTCTCCACTCAGGCCCCAGGAACCCCCCAGTGCTCAGGGGGTTTGGGCAGCAGCATCGTGGAGGTGTGTCCATGGGAGGCAGGAGACGCTCCTGCTGTCAGGAGAGCGGAGCTGTGTCCCTGGGAGCTGGGTGATGAGGTAACAGAGAAGGAAATGCTGAGTCAGGGGACAGGTAGAGAATCTCTCCAGGAAAAGGGGAAAACCTCCAGAAAAGGGAGCTCTGGAGAGACAGGGGCACAAACTGGGAGAGCAGAGCAGAAGTTTAGTCAACAGGAGGAGCTGGTGTGTCCCTGGGAGAGCACGGCCCCTGGGCACTCCAGCCCATGTCTAGACAATTCCTCATCCAGAGCTGGTGGCCAACTCCTCAGCAATGGAGGAAAGAGGCCCATGCAGGACAGTCCACAGGAAGACTATAGGCCAGAAATAAAGGAAGTAACACCTGCCAAGGCAGAAATCTGTCCCTGGGAGGTGAATGAAAGAACAACAGAGGACTGGACATCAGGACAGGCACGAAAAGGAGGAGACTCTCAAAAGGACAAGAAGAAAATGCCTGGAACATCAGGAATCAAAGATGTCACAGCTTGGGAAAAGCCTGAGGGACAGAACAAGAAGCAGGAAGCAGTCTGTCCTTGGGAGAGTGTGGACCCTGGCAGCTTCTCCCCACAACCAGGTCCTCAAGACACATTTAGACCCAAAGCCAGTTTCCAGGTGTCAGGTGGTGTGGGAAGCAAGACTGCTGCGATCCGTCCGTGGGACGCGGAGGGAACTCTGCCTGCCGACAGGGCCGGGCTCCGGCCCTGGGAGGGGAGTGCTGGAGCAGCGCAGGAGAGGGCTTTGGCCGTTGAGGCCATTAGGGAATTGCCAATCAATACAAGAAAGGCTTCTGCAGATTCTGGACCCGGCGAGATAGCTGTTACTGCTCCAAAGAAGCCAGAGAGGCCAGCCCAGGAGCGGAAGGTAGCCTTGGATCCAGGGGGCTCCTCTCAGCATTCAGACACCCTGGACACTGACAGACCAAAAGCTGGATTCCAGGAACTGGACCGTGTGGGGTGCAGGCCAGTTGAGGTATGTCCCTGGGAAGTGGAGGAAGCGCCTACCAGTGAAAAAGCCAAGATTTGTCCCTGGGAGGTCAATGAAGGAGCTACTGGGAAGGGACTGGAGCAAGAGTTGGGGAGTGATTCAGCAAGTCAGAGGGAGGAAACTCTAGAAAAGGGGAGACTCACCTCTCTAGAAGAAAACATATCAAAATGGGAGACAAAACTGAATCAAGAGCAGGAAGCCATTTGCCCTCAGGAGAAGGACTCGAGGGAACCCTCTGCTCAGGCTTCGGAGGTCTCAGACTTGTCCATCAGCATGAGTAGCAAAGTGGCAGAGGGGCATTCTTTGGAAGTGAGTGAGGAGGCAGCAGAGAAAGGGGACCTGACACAAGACCCAAAGACAGGCTCCCTCCCAGAACACATAACCCAAGAAAAAGCTCCATCTTCGAAAGGAGAAGAATTCACTACTGAAGATGGGGAAAAAGCAAGCAATGAGCTAAAACCTATCTGTTCACACGAGAGCATGGCCCCAGCAGGTTCTTCCTTCCACGCAGACAGTCAGTGCCTTGACCAATCTAAAGCTGGCTCTCGGGTGCCGGTCAGCATTGGGGGCAGGCTCGCTGAGGGGTGCCCATGGAATGCTCCTGCCCTGGATGCTCATGCACCTGACAGCAGTGCCAAAGCTGAGATCTGTCCCTGGGAGGTGACTGAAAGAATCCCTGAGGAAGAGGTGTCAAGACTGGATGGAAAAGGGGAAGCTCAAGAGAAGGAGGGGAAAGCCCCAGAAGAAACAGAGCCTGAAGTTGTAGCAGTTCAGGAAAGGCCAGAGAGGGCAGATGGGAAGCAGGAGGCTGTGTGTCCTCAGGAGAGTCAGGATTGTGGAGGTCTGTCTCCACAACCAGCCCCACCAGCTCCTGACAGAGGCAAAGGCAGTTGTGAGGCAGCAGGCAGTGTGGGGGCCAGGGTAGCAGAAGTGTGTCCGTGGGAGGGGGAAGAGGCGCCCTCTGCCAAGAAAGCAGAAATCTGCCCTTGGGAGGTGAGTGGAGGAGCAGCAGAGAAATGGGGACTGGAACAAGAGGTGGACAGAGAATCCCAAAGGCAAGGAGAGATGTTCCTTCAAAAGGCAGGATCTGGAGGGACTGAAGAACTCTATTCAAAAGCAGCAGCCAAAGTCAGCAGAGAGCAAGAGACAGTCTGCCCCTGGGAAGGCACAGGTTCTGGGGGGCTCCTCCCCCAGCCAGATGCTCTGGACACTGACCAACTTGCAGTCAGTCTCCATGGAGCAAGCAGTATGGGGAGCAGGATGGCAGAGCTGTGTCAATGGGAGGTCACAGATCCAGAAGGAAATATAATAAAGGGCACCATGGCAGACATCTGTCCTTGGGAGGAAACTAGAGCCCCATCTGAGGAATCTGGCCTCCTGGCTTTAACAGCAACTCAGACAGAAATATTTTTCCCCACAGCCCCTGAGAAACCACCACACCTTTTAGTCCACAGACCTCTGGGTAGCTTCCTTCCAGAGAGCAAAAGCCCCCGCCCCAAGGTGAGCAAGCCAGCCGGTACTATTACTCTGGAAGGTGTCAGGGAGCTCCAAGGACCTTCAGGACTTGGGCCAAGGACCAGCTTAGCCCCAGAGCCAAGTCTCCAAGAAGCTGAGGATCAGAAGTCTTCCTCCTTAACTGAAGACCAAGGAGAAGTAGCTTCTAAAGCTCAACATGAAGAATTTGCCCCTCCAACTGTCTATCCTTGGGACTGGGAGTGACAACTCCATCAGGTGAGGTGGCTAGTTTTCAGGAACCATGGTCTCTTCCAAGTCCGAGGTGTTCTCAAAGAGCTGAATCAAAGACACTTGGCCACATCCCCTCTCCAAGAAGGCCAGAAGTCAATTCATTCCAAAGACAAATTATACAAGAAGGGTGCAGCTCAGACCCCAAAAGCAAGTCCCACCCTCTCTTTACTTCCAACTCTTCTTCCTTTTCCAGGGAACAAAGGCCAGATGCTCTGTTCCTAACGAAGCCTCCCATCGAGTTAGAGTCCTCAACACAAGCCATCTGTATCTGGACACTCACTTGTAAAGCCAAAGTTAGGGATGACAGGACATCAGCAGTGCCCAGACCACATTTTCTCATAGGGAGACCCAAGTCTTCTCTGAAGGCTACAAAGGACCATTTTTTTTAGAAGAAACTAAGCCACACAAGGCATTGGTTAACATGGAGACTGAGGATCAGACAAGGCTATTAAGGTCACCATAGGATGATTAAGAAGCCACTTAATTCAAGTTCAAAGATATTTGGTGGGGAAAATGGCTCAAAAGAGGTGCTGAAATGCTTTGCAGCCCTTGTCATTTTGACTTTGGATCTCCAATTTCTGCTTTACTGATTCTCATACCTGCCCTGCCTGACCCCTGAAGTAAAGCCCATCAAGCAATCCTACCTCCATATTAACACCTGCCATTCAAAGCAGCATCCGAGACAGACAGCGTGGGAGGAAAGGCAATCGCCCCACGCACTGGCCAGGGTGGAGTTCTCCCTTTCAGAACCAACCCCCCAAGTCCCAGTTTAAGGAGTATGCGCCTCGCCAGCTTTCTCAGATGGTCTCCCCTTCTTCCTGCCCTGTCTTTTGCCAATCTCGAGAGTTCATCTCACCGGCTCATTCTCCTCATCTTAGCCTTTCTGTGCTGTCATTAAAGGGACCCCACTCTGTTGTCAATGCAGCTGGAGCCAGGGGGAATCTCTGATTCTGATGTGAGAACCACTCCAAATCACTTGCTCAGTAACAAGAGGCCCACATCAGTCTCCTTCCTGAGAATCCTGAGAAAGAAACGAGGTCCAGTTTACAGCCAGCACCGTAACTGCCCCGAAAAAGAGTAGTGCTCCAGGGCAGGTTAGAGGCCTGAGGGCCAGAGAAAGGAAATCGTGTACCTACAAAGCCTTCTTTCTTAGCTCTCTCTCCTTAGCTTGGTTCTGTTCTCTCAAGCGGTTCAGGCTACCCTTGCTTGAGTGGTCCTAGATAAGAGCACTGGAATCAGATGATACTACCAGAGCGAAAGGAGGGAGGAGAAAAATACTGGTCAAAGAAGTCCCAAGATTGGCAGGGGTGAGGTGAAGGTGGAAACAGGCACATAAAATGTGGCAGAGCCGGGCAGGGGCCCTGAAGATGGCAGTAAGCCCATCCTCTAACTGGACAGATACCGATGCCATTCACGTGGAGGAAAAAGACAAAAATAAGAGACCAAACACCCAATGGGAAAAAAATGAGTCTGCATGTAAATACTCTGGGCAGCTACAGGACTTCAGAGAAAAACTAGCAAAGTGCTCCATTTCCAAAAAGGCGAAGAAATGGAGTAACCTGCTCTTTCAGGGACTGGATATCCTTGTTCCCATATCTAGGCCCTCCCACTTACCTAGGTCCCCTGCCCTGGGCTTTCAGAGCAGTAACTTGAGTATGTTGTTGCTCTGGGCATTGGCTAGTTAACCCCACAGCTTCTGAGCCAATGCAAATTTTGCTAACCACACCTCAGAATAATTCCATTGGGTCTGGTCTAGCCCGGAACAGAAAAGTTGTCCCTATACCCACTGTTGTGAAACAAACCACGGGGAAAAAAAATAAAGAATGCTTTTCTTCTGACCACAGCAGTTGGTTCCAGCATATTTATTATGGTGATTTCCTTTTTTCAGTGTTTTAAACAGGAACAGCGGATAGGTGATGGAAGATCAGTGCCTGCTCTAAAGCCCATGGCAGCTACGTGGCAGCCTTCAGGACCTCGGGTGGTCTGGCTGATTTCAGCCAGTGCCCAGCTCTGTGGCTGGCACTGCAGATCTCTGCCTTGTCCTTCTAGCTAATCCTTTACATCTGGGCCATTCGCTCAGCTGGATTTGATCCCAAGGGGAATGAAATTGCACTTATCCTCTGGCCCCCTGGTGGCTGCTACTGCTTAGCTGCTATTAAGGATTATCTAGAGAGCCTGGAGAGGCAAACCTAGGGGTGAGGGGCGAACCAGCTTCTTTGAAGCACTGTTTTTACAGATTCAGGGAAATCAATGTATCGTTCGCCCATTAAGTGTGCTTTTTTTGTTCTCTGCTGCCCTCGCCTCCCTGGATTACCTCCCCCAACCCCTCACAGCTGTGGATCCTGCTCAAAGCACTCCCCTTCTCATTTTGCCTTAATCTGAGGCTCAGGCAAATAGGATGTGACCAAACCTCACTTGGGCAGTACATTTTAAGCTAAAAGGGTTGGGACTAAGTAGCATGATGAGAGTGGCTGCTCTGGATTAACCCATCAGCGCTGCCTCTTCCCCAAGCACACAAATCTTGTTTCCAGTCAGACTCAGCAGCTGCTTACAAACATCAGTTTCCCTTGGTGAGGCCTGGTCTGTTCACTGCTTCGCTGAGATGCTAGCTTTAAAGACTGAGGAGTTAAGTTACTCTTGACCTAATTCCAGTTTCTTTGGACTCTACTTTCAGGTCAAGGTCAGAACAGATTAATCCTTACCCTAAGTGACAGTCTCCTTAGAAGAAAATTCCAGGCTTGAAAAATAGAAACTATAAGAATTAAGGTCCTCTTTTTTAAGGGAGCCCATACTGGGCTGATGAAAGCAATAGTAGGATAAGCCAGCTGCACTGCTGGTAGAGTGATTTCCCTTGTCACACCTCAGATGACCCAGGACACATGCGCATGTGAAGTCCCACATACTCCCAGACAGCCCAAGTGGAGCTAAGGAACAAGGAGGGGCTGGGCTGTTTCACTCTGCAAAGGTTCACGTTCGGGTACCTTGCCTTCCCAGTGCTGAGATGGAAAGAAGAGTAACCATCTTCAAGAGGTGCTAGATGTCAGGAAACCAAGTCTTACAGATAGATTTCCCAATGTACCAACTCCTCCACGGTCCCTGCCCCCGCCCCACCATGCTTCCTGGGATCACACCAGGATGCAGCTGATAACTAAGAACACAATCCAAAGGCCAAGGGATAAATGATTTCTCTGGATTTACATCCTTCTATGAAATACAAATGCTGATTCAGTGGGCCAGTGTATGAGACAAGACCCTCTTAAATTACACCATCTTTTCTAAACACTAATTATTTTTCCCAAGTCTGGATTTCCTGGAAGTCATATCACTCATAATTCAGCTTTTCTTCCATTTCTTCCATTTGAAGGTGAATCTGCTTCCAGCCTGAACCAGGAGAAATGTATAGAACCCACCACAATTTGTCCAACACCCTGATAGTGTTTTATTTCAAACTCTGATCCCTGCCCTGTTCTGCCAATTTGCTCCTGACAGTCCCTGCTATGGAAAAACCCGTATCAGATGTTCTCTGTAACATACCATCTTTCATCTAGACTCAGAGGCTAGACATAAAATTTTAAAAAGAAGTGGGTCTATTGCTATGCACAGCTGCCACCCTCCTGAGCCCAGCCATCAGCTGTGGTTATTAAAGATGAGACTACTGAAAAGACCCAAGCAGGACAGGAGAAAACAAACTTAGTTCTTTCTACAGCGTGATGGAGATGGATGACTTCACAGCTTCCAGCCACCTCATCACCCATGCTTCACCTCAGGAACCATTTTTGCCATCAGGCTAGCTGAGGCTTATGGGCCTCTCCTTGTGGCTCTTCATAGTCTTCCCAAGGTTTCAGCTGGGGACCAGGGATCATCACCGTCTGAAAGAGAAGGAAGCTGAGTTATCTACCATCCAAGCCCATGGCTTATCCAGGAGAGATTCACGCTTATCTCCAAGCCCACCCCCTACAGGAGGATTCTCCTTCCCCGGTGCTGCATCACCCTGTCTCTCCACCAGGTGGAGCCCAACAGGAACGGCTCAGGACGCCATGAGTACCGCCTCGGCTCTCTTAAACCACGCAAGCTGCCTACCTTAAGGATGGGTTGCTTAGGGGGTGCCCATGGTGGGACAATCTTGCCATGCATTCTCCAGCTCCCATAGGGGTTTACCAGGTGCTTTTCAAAAACAACATACTCCAGGACATCCTTGGGCACATCTTCCTGTCCATACATCAATCGGCCAAACCGATCATAGATGGCCAGAGTCTGGAAGGATGAGAGCAAATCTGGTCTGTTAGTCCTCAGAGTTGCTTGTTTTGTTTTGTTTTTGTTTCTGTTTTTCTGCCACACAACCATTTTTGAAACAACCATAACAAAACATTTAAATGGGTAGCAAAAAATTATCTCAGAATTGTGACTCTAGACTAACTGATCAACTACTAACACTTTACTCTTAGAGGTTTTGGGGGGAGAAGAAGAGGGAGGGGGTTGGAGTCAGCCCCAGGAAGGGTGGGAGAAACATCCTTGCACCCGTCTCAGTACAGCCAACTTCTTGCAGTGCGAAGCGGGCAGTGACAGACCAAGGAAGACCATGGGCAGCTGGGCAGGACCTGGACAGCTGTAGCCGGCACTCCAGAGGTAGACACCCAGCCTGAGAGTGAAGAAAAACTGGGAGGAGAGCAGACGGGGCCTCTACCTGCCGGGTGTGCATGCGGACGGTGATCTGGCCATACATGTTGCCCTGGTTCAGCAGATTTGAACAGCGAACCTGAACCACCAGAGGTGGCTCTAAAGATTCTACGAAGCTCCAGCGCACGGTCTTATATTTGAGGTCCCAGACCATGTCCTGAGGGCAGAAGAGAGCAAGCTCAGTGGGTCTTCCCTCCCTTTAGGGAAGCTGTTGCTTCCTTCCACCCCTGCTCTCACTTCTTGCAATACTATAGCCAACGTGCAACTTTTCCCACCAAATGCTTTCTTGTGCCTCTTTTCTCTCTCACCTTTCCAAGTTTTCATTAAGCTATAACTCAAGCCCACCTAACAATAACTCTTCATCTAAATCACAACTCAAGGCCAACCTACCTCCTTGAGGACCCTTCTCCAAATCAATGAAAACCACACTCCAAACTGCCTGCTTACCTAACACACCATTATCCCTCCAAGACACTTCCATAAGCTGCTAATTATTACGTGTATTTCTGTTGACTGCACACATGTGGTTTCCCCCCAACCTCACCTTTTAGCAGTGAAGGGTGGGATTTTACATGGATATAAGGCTCAATTGCTAAGACTAGCCTAGCTAGTCTTGTCCCTAGGGAGATGAGGCTGAACTGATAGCAAGTGAAGTTCCTATTCTTGAACCACAAAGTCTCCATTCTTGGGGGTCCTCCCAAAGTACCTAGCACTCCCGCTCCCACAAAATGAAAGCCTCATGAATGCCTGTTCAATCCTTTATTACACTGTAGGCGTGTGCAGGGCTGGCCTAACGTGGCCCACACCCTGCCCTCAGGACCCGTACCCTGAGGCTTCCGTACTGCTTGCTGGCGTGCACAGCCCTTACCAGGGTGCGTGTCAAGTCATTATCATTCAGCCAAAAATAATGGCACTTAAGCTTTTGCCTTAAACTTCCTGCACTTTCAAAACTGATCCTTTTTAAGTAAACCAGAGGTGATGTCTAGAATCTTCCCATTCAGGCATCCCACAGTTCTAAGGAGGATGAGAACCTACCGGAAAACAGTTTTCAGTTACCAAGGTATGAAGCCGGTCATGGTCTGAGCTAAAAAAGAAAGAGATATATATCATTGACTCCTGCTTTTATGATACTCTATATGAAAGTTGAAAATACTCCTAGAAATGGAAGACACTTCAATTCGTTTTTACAAATATTTTCTGCACAGTTATTATAAGCCAGGTAATAGGCTAAGTCCTGGGGACACAAAGATGAAAATGATTTCAAATAAAACTCTGAGATCTAATAGCAAAGTAAAGTTATGTTTGAAGGGCCGGCCCCCTGGCCAAGTGATTGAGCTCGCACACTCTGCTTCGGCGGCCCAGGATGGCACCAGTTTGGATCCTGTGCACAGACATGGTACTGCTCATTGGGCCGTGCTGGGGTCGCATCCCACATGCCACAACTGGAAGGACCTACAACTAGAGTATACAACTATGTACTGGGGGGCTTTGGGGAGAAGAAGAAAAAAAAATTAATTAATTTAAAAAAAAAGATTGGCAACAGACGTTAGCTCAGGTGCCAATCTTTATTTTTTATTTATTTTTTTTTTTTGAGGAAGATTAGCCCTGAGCTAACATCCGCTGCCAATCCTCCTCTTTTTGCTGAGGATGACTGGCCCTGAGCTAACATCCGTGCCCATCTTCCTCTTCTTTATTTATTTACTCATTTATTTATTTTGTTGTGAGGAAGATTAGCCCTGAACTAACTACTGCCAATCCTCCTCTTTTTGCTGAGGAAGACTGGGCCCGAGCTAACATCCATGTCCATCTTCCCCTACTTCATATGTGGGACGCCTACCACAGCATGGCTTTAGCCAAGCGGTGCCATGTCCGCACCTGGGATCCGAACCGGAGAACCCCAGGCCGCCGAGAAGCAGAATGTGCAAACTTAACTGCTGCGCCACTGGGCAGGCCCTTCCTCTACTTTATATATGGGACGCCTGCCACAGCATGGCTTGACAAGCGGTGTGTAGGTCCACACTCAGAATCTGAACTGGCGAACCCTGGGCCACCGAAGAGGAACGTGTGAACTTAACCGCTGCGCCACCGGGCCAGCTTGGTGCCAATCTTTAAAAACAGAAGAAAAATTAGGGCCGGCCCAGTGGCACAGCAGTTAAGTTCGCATGTTCTGCTTTAGCGGCCCAGGGCTTGCTGGTTCAGATCCCGGGTGCAGACATGGCACTGCTTGGCAAAAGCCATGCTGTGGTAGGTGTCCCACGTATAAAGTAGAGGAAGATGGACATGGATGTTAGCTCAGGGCCAGTCTTCCTCAGCAAAAAGAGGAGGATTGGCAGTAGTTAGTTCAGGGCTAATCTTCCTCAAAAAAAAAAAAAAGAAGAAGAAGAAAAGTTATGCTTGACTCTCAGGAGCAGAAAGAAATTTCTCAGAAATTATCATATATCCTTAAGATGGGCAAGAGATTCTAACAGGACATGGGGATCAATATTTGTTCTAGTTGCTAAAGGGAATGAAATCCAACACAAATAATCAGAAGCTCATCTTATCTCCTCTGACCTCAGACACACCATTAGTACAACTGAATTCTCCTTGTATCTATATTCTTATCTATGAACTAAGCCAAAAGATAATCATCTGTCTTTTCTGGTCCTTTCTTTTTATCTCCCCATCTTTGGTGCTGCCAGAGTGACCTAGTCATGCTGATTCTATGAAGTAATAGTAAGAAAACAGACAGCAAACCCCAGCTCCTGTACATACAAGATTTTAGCAGGGTTCCTAACCGAGGGGTTTCAAATAAACCTAAGATCACAGATTAGTTTCTTTCAGATACACATTCATAATTTTTCCCCACAGTTTAATACTTTCTGAGAAGTTTAAGCCTTTGTCCCTTTGTAAAATCTTGTCTCTACTCCCAGAGTGAGTAAGGGATTAGATCTATCTGCTTCCCTTGCACCTCTATTCCTTCTTCTTTTTTTTTTTTGAGGAAGATTATCCCTGAGCTAACTACTGCCAGTCCTCCTCTTTTTGCTGAGGAAGACCAGCCCTGAGCTAACATCCATGCCCATCTTCCTCTACTTTATATGTGGGACGCCCACCACAGCATGGCTTTTGCCAAGCAGTGCCATGTCTGCACCTGGGATCTGAACCGGCGAACCCCAGGCCACTGAGAAGTGGAACATGTGAACTTAACCGCTGCGCCACCAGGCCGGCCCCAGCACCTCTATTCCTAAGAGAAAATATTTCAAACCATTTCCTCCACTGTAGCTTGAGACTAGACCAGACTAGACTGGACTGAGTTGTGGCGACAGCTACCAGGATTACATGCCTGGCACTTCTGAATGAACTCTTCCTCTTCACTATCTCTAGAAATATTCAGTAGAGATAAATTCCCCTTTCCATGAGCTCACTTCCTATTTTGCAATAGAACTTACCCTGAAAAATAAAAGGAAGACATCTGCTTCTGGCAACATAATGGACTGAGCAAATGTGAAAGTACTCCCATTATAAACACAGAAAGAATATAATATACACAGACACAGACACAGTTTTTAATACTTTAGTTCACAAGAAAGGTAAATCACCAGATGCTAGAAAGGAAAAGGAACTAAAACCAGAATGGAAAGAATACAACCTGATACCGTGACAGCACAGGGCATGATTAAGGGGTCCAGGAATAGGATCTATGGCTAGGACCTGACTCTTCCCAAAACCTTGGACCCTCAAAGGGCAGGCAGCTGGAACTGAGATCCCTGCATTAAGCTATGATCCTCAGAGCCCTGCACTGCCAGCAAAGGGAAACTAGAAACACAGTCCACCAACAGAGAGAGAAAGCTGTTCTCTCTCCAGGGCTGAGTGAGGGGAAAAAAATAAAAACTAAAAAACTGAAGCTCTAAGCCTATGTTACACTCAGATGTAGACGCAGAATTTATGGCACCTGTATAGTGTAAGAATTCCTAAGCTAAGAAATTAACATTAAAACTATACCTGGTCAATGATATGCCTGGGGCATCTGGAAGAAACAGACACAAAACCTCTCTGGGAGCATATTCATAACTTAACTTGTTTAGAATCCTCTCAGAAGAAACAATCTCCACTGAAGATGAGCTTACAACTAAACATTACAAAATGTACTTAGAATCTATCAAGCAAAAGTCAACAGACACAGACATGAAGTAAAACGAGAGAGTAGGAAGTTCTAGGGGTGAGTCCTTCCATCAAAACAACTGACATACTGGAAAAAAATGACCAGAACCACTGTTGCAGAACTCTGGATTCTGACTGGACACTTATAACCACCAAGGCAGTGCTTGATGAAGGGAGAGGCCACAGGTCTTGGGTAGAAGAAAATCTGTGCAAACCCCCTGCCACCCCTTCCCTCAGCCCTGCCAAGATGGGGAAGATGGCCCACACTCCCAACGTGGACGGCTGGTGCTAAGTCAGGCAGTGGGGACTCTGCTCTTTAAAAGTTTGGGGTTGCACATTTTGGTCAGTCTGGTGGACTACAGAGAGACCAAGACAGATGAGGCCATGGTTTCGGCCCTGTTGTTGCAATAGCTTCTCCCACTGGCATCTATCAGAAGATTTAGAGGGACAAATGAACAAGAACATCTGTTTTGTTTTTATTCAGCCAGACATTTAAGGAAATCTTTGTCAGGTCACTGGCTGACTGCAGAGACAACATAAGAGAAACCTGGATGACTACACATAAAAAGAATACACACTTAGCAATATCAGTTTAGAACAGTCACAAACGGATGGCAGCAGCACTGATGAGCAAAGTCAGCAATTCCTCAGGAGTAGAGGAATCTGATTTTCAGAGTTATCACACTATAATACTTAGAATGTCCAGTTCTCAACAAAGAATTACAAAGTATACCAAGAAACACAAAAGTATGGCCACTCACAGGAAAAAAATACTTTGACAGAATCCATCCCTGAGGAAGCCCAGACATTGAATTATTAGTCAAAGATGTTAAATCAACTGTCCTAAATATGCTCAAAGAGATAAAAGGAAACCATAGACAAAGAGCTAAAGGAAATCAGGAAACTATGAATAAAATAAGAACATCAGTAAAGAGATGGAAATTATGAAAAGGAACCAAACCAATTCTGGAGCTGAAAAGTACAATAACTGAAATAAAAAATTCACTACAGGTGTTGAAGAGCAGATCTGAGCAGGCAGAAGAAAGGATTAGCAAACTCGAGGATAAGGTAATTCAAATCATCCAGTCTGAGGAGCAAAAAGGAAAAAGAATGAAGAAGAAAGAACAGAGCCTGAGGGACCTGTGGGACACCATCATATATACCAACACACATATCATAGGAGTCTTGGAAGGAAAAGACAGAAAGGGGCAGAAAAAAATATTCAAAGAAATAATGGCCCAAAACATCACAAATCTGATGAAAGACATGACTATGCACATCCAAGAAGTTCACCAAACTCCAAACAAGATAAACTCAAAGAAATCCATGCTGACAAACATTACAGTCTAAGTGTTAAAACCCAAAGACAAAGAGAATCTTTTTGTTTCTTTCTTTCTTTGTTTTTTTTTGCTGAGGAAGATTCACCTAAGCTAACATCCACTGCCAATCTTTCTCCTTTTTTTTCACGTGAGCTGCCATCACAGCATGGCCACTGACAGAGCAGTGGTGTAGGTCCATACTCAGACCAATGCAAGAAAATGGAGAGTCCAGAAATAAATCCTCACATACATGGTCAATTGATTTTCAACAAGGCTGCCAAGAACATTCAACGGGAAAGGACAGTCTTCAACAAATGGTACCTGGGAAAACTGGATAGTTACATGCAACAGAATGAAGTTAGACCCTTACTTTACACCATATACAAAAATTAACTCAAAATAGATCAAAGACCTAAATGTGAAAGCTAAAACTATAAAACTCCTAGAAGAAAATGTAGGGGGAAAACTTCATGACATTGGATTTGGCAATGATTTCTATTATTTGGCACCGAAACCACAGCCAACAGAAGAAAAAAACATATAAATTGGACTTCATCAAAATTAAAAACTTTGTGCATCAAAGGATACTATCAAGAGAGTAAAAAGACAACCCAGAAAATGGGAGAAAATATTTGCAAAGCATGTATCTGATAAGGGATTAATATCCTGAACATGTAAAGAACTCCTACAACTTGACAAAATAACAACTCAATTCAAAAATGGGAAAAGGACTTGAACAGACCTTTCTTCAAAGAAGATACACCAACAGCCCACAAGCACTTACAAAGATGCTCAGCACCACCAGTCAGCAGGGAAACGCAAGCAAAACCAAAACAAGACACCACTTCACATCCTCCAGGAGGGCTCTCATAAAAGGAGGAAAAGAGCAGGTGTTGGTGAGGATGTGGAGAAACTGGAACCCTTGTGCATTGCTGGTAGGAAAATAAAATGGTGAAGCTGCTGGGGAAAACAGCATCGTAGTTCCTCAAAAATTAAACATAGAATTACCACATGATCCAGCAATTCCACTCCTAGAACTGAAAGCAGGAACTCAAACATAGACCTATATACCAATAATCATAAAAGTACTATTCACCATAGCCAAAAGGTGGAAACAACCCAAATGTCCACCAACAGATGAATAGAGAAACAAAATGTGATACATACATATAATGGAACATTATTCAGCCTTAAAAAGAAAGGAAACGCTGACACATGTAACAACATGGATGAACTCAGAAGACATTATGCCAAGTGAAACAAGCCAGTCACAGAAGGACAAACACTGTAAGATTCCACTTGTATGAAGTACTTAAAATAGGCAAATTCATAGAGACAGAAAGTAGAATATACATGACCAGGTGCTAGGAGGAAAGAACAATGGAGAATTACTGCTGAAGAGGTACAGAGTTTCTGTTTGGGACGATGAACAAGTTCTGGAGATAGTGGTGATGACTGCACAACTTCGTGAATGTACTTAAGGCCACTGAATTATGCACTAAAAAGGGTTAAAGTGCTAAATTGTACATTACGTGTATTTTAACATAATCATTAAAAGCCCTTATTAAACTGATAATTTTTAAATAAATGGTTACATCCTTCATCTTAAAAAATACCTATTTGGAAATGTAGGCATACAAAAAGACAAAAACTAACCAAAAACAAAAGAAAAAAATAAGATAAAACAGACCTACAGGAAGATATAGATTTTATCAGATGCAGACCTTAAAATAGTGTAATTAGCATGTTCAAGAAATTACATGAAAGAATGGAGAATTTTAGCAAAGAACTGGACACACACACACAAAATTTTCAAATGAAAATTCTACAAGCAGAAAAACAGAAAATAAGTATAAAATTAAGAACTCAACAGATAAGTTTAACAGCAGACTGGATACAACTGAAGAGAGGACAGACAGATCAGAAAATATCCAAATTAAGCTGGAGGGGGAAAAAAAGATCGGGAAATATAGAAAAGAGTCCAAGAGATATTTGGCACACAGTGAAAAGATCTAACGTGTATTCAGAGCTACACAAGGAGGCAAGAAAGTGGAACAGAAGCAACATTTGAAGAGATGTTCTAAGAATTTTCCAACACTAACAAAAAAAGCACCCAAAGATTTAAAAAGCAATAGGAACCCAGAGCAGAATAAAGACACACATACAAACACACACACACACATCAGTATATCACAGTAAACTGCTGAGCACTAAAGGCAAAGAAAAACATCTTAAAAGCAGCCAGAGAAAAAAGAAACTTTAACTTCAGAGGAACAAGAAAAAATAGCTAACTTCTCAATAGAAACAAGAGAAACCAAAAGATGACATCTTCAAAATGCTGATGGAAACCAGCTACCAACCTAGAATTCTCTACCCAAAGAAAACATCTTTTAAAAATGAAGTGAGGAAAAAACCTCATGAACAAAAAATGAAGGTGAAATAAAAATAAGGCTGTACTAAAAAACTAGATAACAGAACATGGAAGATGTATGAGGTACAGATTTGAATTCAAGTGTTCAAAGGTTCTCATCATATTAAGTCAAGAATATACGGTAAACATTTTAACAATAGCTACTGAGAGAACACAAGTAGAACGTAACACTTCCAAACAAGTGGAAGGAATGAAAAAGGAGGAAGGAAATTACATCAATCCAACAAGTGAAGGAGAAAAAGCAGCAAAGAAAAATCATGGTAAATAGAATGCACAAAATAACGTGGTAGAAAAAAAATCAAATATACAAAAAACTATGTTGAACAGTAAAAATAGCAAGTTTCAAAAAGATACATACAGTATCATTCATGTAAATTTTCACAATACATAAAGCAATAATGTACATTGCATATACACATGTACATGTGGTGAAAGTATAAAAATATGCATGGGAATGATACACACGTAGGATAGAGGTTATCTCTAGGAAGGAAAAGAATGGGGAGATGGGGCTTTAGCTATATCTGTAATGTTTTATCCCTGTCCCTTCCCCCGACTAGGCATTCTGAAGTAAATATGACAAAATGTAAACATGTATTAACTTAAATGGTACCTATATGTTTTTATACGTTTGAAATATTTCATAATTAAAAAACTTTTTTTAAGAAATAAAATAAAAGTAGGGGCCAGCCCGGTGGTGCAGCAGTTAAGTTCACACGTTCCACTTCTCAGTGGCCAGGGGTTCACTGGTTCAGACCCTGGGTGAGGACATGGCACCGCTTGGCAAGCCATGCTGTGGCAGGCGTCCCACATATAAAGTAGAGGAAGATGGGCATGGATGTTAGCTCAGGGCCAGACTTCCTCAGCAAAAAGAGGAGGATTGGCAGTAGTTAGCTCAGGGCTAATCTTCCTCAAAAAAAAAAAAAAAGAAAGAAAAGAAAAGTAAAAGGAAATACTTAATGGATTTTATACTACAGGTTTGGTGTCCTCTCTGAAGCCTAGCCACAGCATCCTCAGTTCAAGAGTGTCAGCAACAGTCCAAGGAGTGGTACTTAAAATTATTCCAGGCCTCTCGTTGATTTTTCATCTCCCTAGCAGCCGTGACTTTGCCCTTGGTTGCATGAAGAAAAAGTTTGAAATTTCCAAAAGAAATTTATTCAAAATAACTAAGGAAAGGGAAATGTACATATATAAGACAAGCACACACAAAAAGGGTCAGGATGAATTAGGGATCAGGTGGGGTGAAACAGCAGCCCTTCAACAGAGTCTCCCAACACTTGTGAGTGGAGCTGAGCCAGACCAAATAGTGAAAACTGCCAGAAGCACGGAGCGGAGTCAAGGACAGCTCCAGGCTCCAGCTATTTGCCACAGAGGAAGTTCTCCCACTCTAGAATTCTTACCTGAAGGGAAAAAAAAAATCTGTGCCTAGAATAATAGCTGCTGAGAAGATAACGAGTAAAAGATAGGGAGTTTACTTACTTGTTTAGACAAAGGTGAGCTTCAATGAAGATATTCTTAGCTTTTTCAGGGAAGTCCTTTATTTTAAAATTAGCATCACATTCTCTTATCCTCCGGATTCTGTAAAATTAAGCAGGAGAATCATTTCTAAAGAAGACTTCACATAATTTCCATAACTCACAGCTTACATTAACCTCCATTAATGTCTGTCCATTTATTCAATAATTATTTTTTGAATGTGCCAAGTCTTGTAAATTCAACCTTCTAACACAACTTAAATCAATCATTCTAAAGAAAGACCAAGGCTGGGGCCAGCCCAGTGGCGTAGTGGTTAAGTTCACATGCTCCACTTCTGCGGCCCAGGGTTCACAGGTTTGGATCCCAGGTGTAGACCTACACACTAATCAAGCCACACTGTGGAAGAATCCCACATACAAAACAGAGGAAGACTGGCACAGATGTTCCCTCAGGGACAATCTTCCTCACACACACACAAAAAGACAGAGCAAGGCTTCTCATAGTGAAATTTCAGAATTCTGGCATCAAAGAAAACATTCTCTAAGCTCTTAGAAAGAAAACACAGGTTTCACACAAAGCCTCAAGAGTCAGAATGACATCAGGCTTCTAATTAGCAACATCAGAAGTTAGAACGATAGGGGCCAGCCCAGTGGCCCAGCGGTTAAGTGCGCACATTCTGCTTCGGCAGCCCGGGTTTCGCTGGTTCAGATCCTGGGTACAGACATGACACCACTTGGCAAACCACGCTGTGGTAGGTGTCCCACATATAAAGTAGAGGAAGGCATGGATGGGCATGGATGTTAGCTCAGGGCCAATCTCCCTCAGCAAAAAGAGGAGGATTGGCAGCAGTTAGCTCAAGGCTAATCTTCCTCAAAAAAAAAAAAAGTTAAATTAAAAAAAAAGATGTTAGAACGATAAGGAGCAGTGCTTTTAATTGAGGAAAAAATTATTTCTAGCCAAGAATTCTATACTTGGGCAAATTATGAAACAAGTGGGAGAGTAAAAGAAAGACTTTTCCTTAAATTTGCAAGATCTCATTTATCTACCGTACACCTTTTCTCAGGAAGCTGCTGGGGAATGTGCTCCACCAAAATAACAGAATAAATCATGAAAGAGAAAGATGTAAAATCCAGGAAACAGGGAATACAACACAAGAGCAAGGCAAGACAAACATCAGGATGATGACCAAAGGAGATCCCAAGACATCCAGTGGGATGGGGTAGCTCAACTTCCTGACATCCCTTGTACTGAGAGGAAATTCATACAACCAGGGGTTCTGTGAGCAAATGGGAAAAAAAGACACAACTCCAGAAAAAAAAAAATATTATGCAAGAAAGGCAGAGTTATGATAATGTACTGCATGACTCAGCGGTCAACAGCGTTTTCATAGCTCTAACAACATAAACAGGGAGTTTTGACCTAATCAAAGTGTGACTGTAAGACTACTCAGAGGATGAGAGACACCATGACCAAGTGGCATTCATCCCAACAAGGCAAAGTTGGCTTAACATTCAAAAATCGACTAATGTAATACACTGTATCAATAGGATAAAGGACACATACCACATGATCATCTCAACAGACACAGAAAAAGCATTTAACAAAAACCGAACAGTCCCTTCACGCTCTTTTCACCTCAGAGCCTGCTTGTCCTGTTTTGTCTCCCTAGATGCTATTTCTCACTACACCCCTCTACCCAGCTAACTCCAAGCAATTCTTTAGGTCCCAGCTTTAAATGTCATTTCCTCAGGGAAGCCTTTCCTGAACTCCCAGACCAAGTTATCTTCCCCACGTGTTCCCACAGCGCTCATCCTTCGCCACAGCTGTAATTATTTGTCTGCAATCAGTATTTTAATGGCTGTTTTCCTCCCCGAGATGATAACTCCATAAAACCACATGTGTTTTGCTCATCATCGTCACGTGTTTTGTTCATCATCTCTACTACCAAAGAGCTCACAGTCCAGGAGAGAAATACATGAAAGCAAATCATCGCAGTATAGAGTTATTAGAAGCAGTAAGTGTAAGTCTACAGTTACCATTACAGCACAGGCAGCCCCAAAAAGAGTCCGAGAAGGCTTAAAAGCGCACACAATGCTCAACTGGTTCTTGAGGAACAAGGCTGGAGTTACCAGGTAAAGAAGGCGCAAAAAGACATCTTCAGGCAAAGGAAAAGATGCGCAAAGACACAGAGGCATAGCACAACACTGCCAAGGAAGTGGCAGTCAGTTTGGAAATGCTTAAGTTTAGGAGGAGAAAAATGGAATGAGATGACGGTGGAGAGGAAGGCAAGAGCCAGATTTTAAAAAGCCCTGAATACCACTGAAGAAATCTGTATTTTATTCTTCAGGTAAGAGGGAGCCACAAAAGAGTGTAAGCAGGAAAGGTGATGTGTTATTTAGAGAAATAAGTTATGGCCACATGAAGAATTAACGCTGACTCAATATACTTGTGCACAGAAATCTATATATGACCCTAAAGAACCTCCGAGTGACAAATACTAAATGTTTCTGTCCTTTCAACAAAAAGAGAGACTAAGAAGAAGGTTTTGGCTTCTGCTCCTTAACTAAGGCGCAGTTAGCTCCCTAGAAAAGGTCTGTCTTCTTGATCCTTTTTGGCTTTTCTTACTCTCTGAAGTTTAAACTCTAAGGTACTTCTAATATAAATATGCTCTCTTTTGTTATTATTTTAAATTTTTAAATATGTGATCAAAAAAGTGTCCTACAAATGTCAAAGTCAAATCCCTGATGTGACAAAAGCTACCAATAAAGGTTGAGATGCTAAGAATCAGAATGCCCACATTCTACATTAAGCACAGACTCTGTTACAGAGAAAGAAAATTCTGTCAAGTTATCAAGGGAGTTATATCCAACCCAATTAACCCAAGAATAAAGTAACAATAAGAGATTTTTAGGGGCCGGCCTGGTGGCACAGCGGTTAAGTGCGCATGTTCCGCTTTGGCAACCCAGGGTTCTCCAGTTCAGATCCTGGGTGCGGGCACAGCACCGCTTGGCAAGCCATGCTGTGGTAGGTGTCCCACATATAAAGTGGAGGAAGATGGGCACGGATGTTAGCTCAGGGTCAGTCTTCCTCAGCAAAAAGAGGAGGATTGGCAGCAGTTAGCTCAGGCCTAATCTTCTTCAAAAAAAAGAGAGAGAGATTTTTATTCTACTATCCACTCCCAGTTGTCTCAGACACCTACGACAATTGTGATGCCACATTCTTCTTCAATCGCTCAGCTCTCCGTGCCAGTCCTTCCTTTGAAAGAGATGACACTCGAGCATCACCCTCTGGAGGAACATAGGCGTCAAAGATACCAGCTGTAATGACAGAAGGAGAAAACTAAAATAACAGTGAAAGACTGAGAAAAAGTCATCTTGAGGTCATATAAAATTGGCAGGGATCCTGGCTATAAACTAGACTAACGAAACAGACTTCCATGTAGACGGAATCATGTTACATTAGAAAAACCAGAATAAGATAATTTAAGTTTTCTTTCAGAATCTCGGTTTCTTCTTGTACCAAATGGAGAAATTTCACCTTTGCCTTCTAGGAATAGTGTGAAAACAAGATGACCTCACGAAATATAGCATATACAAAATCATGACTGAGGCTTAACTGATTTTGTGGTTCATTAAATGCTGTCAACCATAGTCCAAATCATTCCACTTTCCAGATCTCTGGCAGCAGGGGTTTGGGTCAGGATCTCAGAAATACCATGCCTCACCTGTACAGGCCAGATGTATGGGGCGCTCCAAACGTTCGGGGGGAATGACCAGTCCTGCTTTCCGGGCATGCTCTACAAACTCCTTTTCTGATTTGAATTTAGATTCATAAGTAGGTGGTGTGAAACGTTTTTTAGTTCTCACTGGAACTACAGCTGTGGACTGAGTCACCAGGACTGGCTGGAAGACAGGCAAAGGTTAGGATATGGGTAACTCGGAAAAAAATCTACCACCTTGAACAAAGACAGAAAGGGCACATCCAAAGAATGACTTAGGAACAAATACAAAGCCACATATATGGGGAAATGCATTACTACCTGAATACTTCTGGGTGTCTCTTACTAGAAGCCAGTAAGCAACCTTTACTAACACCATTCAATATTTACTAAAGGCTTTCCTTTAGTACTTTTCATAGTACAAGACTATGCCAACTCCAGGGATGCAGAGCTGATTAAAGCAAAACTTCCGCTTTGAAAGAACCTTCAGTCTGATGGGGAACTTAAACACCAACCCAATACTGAAATGAGGAAAATGCTATTATTAAATCATACGAAAAGTCTTCTTGGCATCTCCTCTATATTTACTCAGATTACATTCTGCTCATTCTACTGGGAGCCTCACTGTCAACTTTGTTCCGTCGTTCTAGCTCCCTAGTGATCAATAATCTTTTTAAAGGCCAAGTCTCTTTTTTCTCTGACCATGAGGTTTGTTGAAGCAGGTACAGTGACAATGTGGGACTCCCTCCGTTCCAGCTACTGCTCAATTTAGGACATTTATAAGAATTAAGAGGAAGCGAGCCCACTTTCCAAATCATCACATCTCTCTCATTTAACACCTCCCCGCCAGACAGACCAAGACCAAACTGAAGAGACTTAATCCTGGAGAAACTTAATCTTCGAGAACTTGCTCGCCCTCACGACCCTACCCAGGCTCTCCCCACTCGACCACTTAGCTCAGTAGCTAGGTCCTGTCTATCTCAAATTCTTCCCTAGCCTAAATTTGACTCGCATCGTCCATTATCACCAAGGACAACTGCAAAGCGAGTATCTCCCTCTGCTCTCTCCTCCTCTTCCAGCCTCCGGAGTCCTATCCGCTCCGTCCCTACCCACCTGCCGAGACCACCGTCCTAAAGCCCTAGGTAAGCAAGACAATCCCCGCGGCATGGAGGCTGCCATTTTGTTCACGCAAAGGCCGCCGGGATGGGGACGAAGAGCGAAGAGCCTGGGGCAGGAAACAGGGCGCATAGGGTGGAGTTAACTCGGGTGTGGAATTTTCCAGGGCGCGCGCCTCCGCCGAAGTGTGAGCGGCGCGAACGCGCACGTGCGCGTCGCGGGGGGGAGAGGTGGGGTGGCTATGGACTGCGCGTGCGCAGCAAGACGGCGTTGGGGGCAGGGTGGAATGCACGGCTGTCACGCGCCAGCCTGAGAGCGCTGGAACGCAAGCTGGGCTTTCGCGCAAGGTTTTCTGGTGGCCAGGAGTTGGTACTTTTTTATAGATTGGGACTTTGCTCTCCTTTCCATTTCGTAAAGAATGGAAAGGTGTTTCCCTTCTGAGACAAGTGGTTTTCTTCAATGGCTAGTTGGATCCCAGAAAGTGCAAAAATTAATAGTTTCTGGGTCTGGGTAATCCTAAACCTGAGCCCTAGTTTTCCCAATCTGTACCTCCTGAAGAAATTCTGTCTAATTAAGGGAATTGATAACTACTATGTTATTGAACAAACATAATGAGCACTGGGTTTATTGAAGCAAAAGACACGTGGACTAATAACATTTGTTATTTGTCGTCTTGGGAAAGAGACATAGGTTTAATGTTAACAAATAATAGCTTATACTCAGAAATTGTTTACCGCATGCCAGGCAATTTTTTAAGCCTATTACATGGGTTAACTCAATTAGTTCTCACCACAAACAAATAATTCTCCTTTTACATATAAAGTTGGACCACATAGAAATTAAGTACATAATTTAAGGTCACAACACAAACAACTGGGAGAACTGGGATTCAAATTCAAGCAGTCTTACTCCAGAACCCATGCACAAACTATGATAGTGTATGGCTTCACATTCAGTTGTTAAAGAATTCATGATGTTGGGATCATCCTGGAAAATCCAGTGCTGTAATCATTGCTGAATGGCAAACACTTTCCACTTACCATAGGTTTTTATTTCATTCTGCCACTTAGTGTTTATTGAGCACTACCTACAGTATTTTACAATGAGTCAGGAGCTGTGGGCTGTACATACAAGAGCTGTTTACAGGCTAGAATAGAATTACTGCAAAGGTCCAGGTAAAATACTGGAAAGAGAGATTACTTTTGGGTTTGAGGATCATATATATTGTCTTAATTCTTTTTTTTTTTTTCTTGAGGAAGATTAGCCCTGAGCTAACTGCTGCCAATCCTCCTTTTTTTCTGAAGGTCCAGCTAAAATGCTGGAAAGAGAGATTACTTTTGGGTTTGAGGATCATATATATTGTCTTAATTCTTTTTTTTTTTTTTTGAGGAAGATTAGCCCTGAGCTAACTACTGCCAATCCTCCTTCTTTTTCTGAGGAAGACTGGCCCTGAGCTAACATCCATGCCCATCTTCCCCTACTTTATATGTGGGACGCCTACCACAGCATGGCTTGCCAAACAGTGCTATATCTGCACCCAGGATCCAAACTGGCAACACCTGGGCCACCAAAGTGGAACATGCGCACTTAACTGCCATGCCATCAGGCTGGCCCCTGTCTTAATTCTTGACTTCTCATCTATACTGTAAATTCTTCAATGGTAAGAGTTCCCCTACAAGTCCTAGCCACAGCATTAAACCTATAGCATGACACATTAAAAGTAACATGAAATTAGGTGGGAGGGGCCAGCCAGTGATGCAGCAAGTAAGTTTGCACGTTCTGCTTTGTCGGCCTGGGGATTGCCAGTTCGGGTGTGGACCTACACACAGCTTATCAAGCCATGCTGTGGCAGGCGTCCCACATATAAAGTAGAGGAAGATGGGCACGGATGTTAGCTCAGGGCCAGTCTTCCTAAAAAAAAACAAAGAAAGAAAGAAATTAGGTGCTACATGTACATGTTAATTAAAAATATGTATTAAGAGTTTAAATGAAAGACATCTAATTATTTCTTAAGACTCCTGTCTATCTACTCTATGTCACAGAAAATGAAACAAATTCTTTTTACTGGACTCCCCACCAAAATGAGGAAACCTCCCTCCATGATAAGTGGTTATTGATTAATCAGGACATCGATATAGTCTATCTGAGATTATCTACTCCACTGTTGAGTTTTATGTTGGCCTCACACAGTAGCCAACATGTCTCACATCATCTCTGCCTACCCTCTGATCAGTTTCTCAGGGAATGCACTTGTTCCATATCAGCCTGGATAAAATAATACGAGGAGTCAATATCATTGAATTCATTCTGAGATGAATTATAAGTGGGCTTTTTTTATTAGCTGCTCTTTTGGGAAATTCATATTATCTTCCTACCTTATTAACTCCATGGAAAATTTGGAGCTGCCTGATGGGCAAGTAACACCAAAAGGATATTTCTAATCCTATAATCCTAGTAGTTCACATTTTAGAAAAAACAAGATAAGAGCAAGAGAAGGGGTCTCACTGTGCAATTAGAGGAAGGAATAAGGTATTTAGGGGCTCGACTTTACAAAGGACAGTCTTGCACATAGCAGACACTCAAATATTTATTTACTGAATAAATGGATGAGTAGAATCCTATGTGAAATATGATGAGGCAGAGGGCAAGGTTGATTTCCTCTTTCTCCAAACACAAGGGTTTCCTGGAATCTCTTGTTGTCATGTTGAAATTTATAAGTGGCGCCAACGAGGGTGAGTTATCTTGTGAGCAGTGGGCATGTCTATGCATTTTTTTCTCCCAGTGGCAGATGACATCAAAGATTGGAACTCCGAAAGTTCTGCCTGATAGTCTACATTCCAGGAGAAGCAAAGTTGACTTGAACAAGGAAAATGCTTCTGGAGAGTTGGAAGAATCTGATTACAATATGTTTATTGATTACAATAAACCACATGATTCTTGGATTGAAGCAAGTAGCAGGCTTGCCATGTGTTTGTCTTGTACTTCCCTCAACTTCACTGCTGAGTGACAGCATGAAGAGCAAAAGAAGTGAACCGTCTGAGATGAGGCAACATAGAAGAAACCAAGAATTCTGACTTTCTAAGAAGTGTTCTCAACTGATTTATAGCTAACAATGTTAGCAGAACTTCTTTGTCACTCTAAGAGTTGACAATTATGACTCTCACATAATGGATAAAAATGCTGTAGTGCCTGAGCTTACATCTTAGCTGCCCCTTTTTTCCTCACCTATAGAAAGGGGGTAATTAAGTATCTAATAGAATTAACTCATTTAATGTTCCCCCTCTGGTTAGTTATGGCCACTGCTTCCAAGCCCCATTATAGCCCTAGAAGGGATATCCTGGTAAGTGTAACTGCTCTTTGTGCTGGACACAGATAACATGCCTGCCCCCAGAGTCCACCCCAGTGCAGTGTCTGTAAAGCAAGAGAGCTCTCAACCTGGATATGAACTGGAAATCCTCAGGACGCCCTATGTGTTAGCTCTCTTCCCCTCGGGAGCAGTTCTCACCTCTGTTGAAGCTAAGACCACTGAAATGCAGGTTGTTTCCAAACCCGAAAGTAATTCCTTATTTCTGAGCTGCCTGACTTTCTCCTCCGAGCTGCTCTTCTTTCTCATCTGTCCTTCCACTCATCCCTGCTCCTGGGCGCAAAGACCTTTTCCTTTACCTTTTTCTCCCTGCCTCAGACTCCTTATTTCTAAAGGTATATTTAGGAAGAGATATTGCTCATCCTGGCTCAGCTAGAAAAGAAGTGCATGCATCCCGCTGTTAAAGCTAGGTCTAGAATTAATCCCGCCCCTCTTCTTGATCCACTTTCACCACAGTTGGCTAAATCAAGCAATAATCCTAAAAGGGAGTATCAGGCTATTTGTGACTTCACCTCTCCCCCCACGCCACACTTAGGGAGGAGAGAGCAAAGCCCCTGGATCAGAGTAATCTGTTTCTAACCCACTTCCATTCCCAGGGATTACCTCTGCAGGAGGAGGGAGACAGAAATAAATCTGACACCCTAGTGCAGGGAACTTGGGCAAGAAGCTGCAGGAGTGCCTGTAGGTCTGTAGGCATGAAACTCAGGAGCCTGGGAGCCTGTTCTCGTATGCTGGGGTACCCTGTAAACGGGTCCACAAACCTAAAACGCAATGCCTAGTGTACTATTTGGCAATGATAGGCACTCTGTAAATGTGTTGAACAAAAGAATGAAAAGTATATAGGTTGTGGGCTGATGAAGGCAGAAACAATTCCCTGGTTATACCTACAACCTCATATAAGGTCTGCATATAAGGAGACCAACTTATGGCTAAAGTCAATCAACAACAAATAGGGAGGTGTGATATAGCGGAAAGAGCTCCGAGTTAGGAGGCTAGAAACATGAGTTCTAGTCCCACCATTGCCGACAGTGACTGACCCTGTGGCCTTAGGCTAGTCACTTTGCGTCTCTGATCATTAATTTTCCCCATTAAAAAAAAGGTAACTCTCTGGGGCCAGCCTGGTGGCACAGCGGTTAAGTTCTCATGTTCCACTTCTTGGCGGGCCAGGGTTCACTGGTTCAGATCCCGGGTGCACACATGGCACCGCTTGGCAAAAGCCATGCTGTGGTAGGCATCGCATCTATAAAATAGAGGAAGATGGGCACAGATATTAGCTCAGGGCCAGTCTTCCTCAGCAGAAAGAGGAGGATTGGCAGTAGTTAGCTCAGGGCTAATCTTCCTTAAAAACAAACAAACAAACAAACAAACAAATAAACAAATAAATAATTTGGAGTGTTTAAAAAAAAAAAGTAGCTCCTAGAACCCTAAAAGCCTACAGTCCCACATGATGTGTACTGGGCTCTTATTAATAATGCACAAAGGCCTGAGGTCATTTGTATACTGACAAGGACTCCCTCTGGGGCCCCTTGTGAACCAAGTGCTCAGCACATCTTCCCTCTAGTCTGTATTCTTTCCTCCACCGCTCCTGGACCCTGACATACAAACATGTATCTTCCAGCTGACCATTCTTTTGAGATGCTCTGCAGTGGCTGGGTGAGGTAGGTCTTCCTTCCCAGCTGTTTGGGGTTGAAGGCAGGGAAGCTGTGTGAATACAGGAAACTTCCACTAGAGGGTACCAAGGCTTCACTGGGATCTCAGATTGCAGGGAGGCCTATGCAAACCCAATAATTCCAAGATTTTTAAATACCTACATTAAGAGTGTTAGAGATCTCTGTTCGTTGTTCTCCATTCCTTATCCTTTCTTACTGTTCCTTGGGAGGCTTAAGAAGTCTCTACTATTTTGACATCAGTTAGATTCGATTTGACTTCCAATCAAAGGCAGCTTGGTATAGTAGAATCCATGGGGTCTCTGGCAACTGCTAGAGACCTGGCTCCACTACTTCCAAACTCTGTGGGCAAATTACTTAAATCCTCTGAATCTCAGTGTACCCGTCTGTGAAATGGGGATAACGAAACTTACCTCATAGGGCTGTTGTGAGCACTAAGTGAAATTATATATGGAAATATGTGACTTGCAGACAGTTGGTGCCTAAAAGTGTTTTTGTTCTGGAGAAGAGTTCTAAGAATTGTCACAAACTGGGAATGGCATTGTGGAAAGAGAGATGGATTTGCAAAAGCTGAGTACCTCCAAACAAGAAATGTGCCTTGGGGCCCGGCTCCGTGGCCGAGTGGCTAAGTTCGCGCACTCCGCTGCGGAGGCCCAGGGTTCGGATCCTGGGCGCGGACATGGCACCGCTCGTCAGGCCACGTTGAGGTGGCGTCCCACATCCCACAACTAGAAGGACCTGCAACTAAGATATACAACTATGTACTGGGGGCGTTTGGGAAATAAAGCAGAAAAAAAAAGAAAAGAAAAAGATTGGCAACAGTTGTTAGCCCAGGTGCCAGTCCTTAAAAAAAAAAAAAAAAGGAAGATTGACAGCAGTTGTTAGCCTAGGTGCCAAGCTTTAAAATAAAAAGAAATGTGCCTTTTGGCCATTTTGGCGTTGAATCTTGCAGCTTTCCAGGCCAGTGCTGCTTGGTCCTCCTCAGCCTGAGCCCTCAGTCTTGTTCTATCATCTGTGTCAGTCCAGCCATGGCTCTCTTCTGCCCTTTTCTTACCCGGGTTTCTTTGGAAGAGAGTTGCGTTTCTACTCCTACTCAGCTCCTAGACAAAAAGCCTCTTGCACTTGCGCTGTATTTGCTGGAGCGCCACATCTCCACCTGGCTCTGTTCTTCCCTGTTCCTCTTATCTCTCCTGTAGTCACCTCTGGGCTGGAATGTGCCATCTGTTTCTGAGATTGAGCAGAGGTTTGGGAAAGGGGGAGGGAGAGCGTGTCAGGGCTTGCGTGTCAGCAGACACGTTACAGCTGCAGGGCAAACCAGGGTGAAACCGCAAGCCAGAGGCCCCGGGGCAGCCAGCCGATCGTGAGGCCCGCCCCTCAGCTCCTCTCTCATCTCTGTCTCACCCCAGAGGTTTCCTGGCAGGAGTGGGAGAGGTTGGTATCGAGTCCTTGAGCCCTGACTCATTCCCTGACCCAGTTGGGTGTTACCCAAGTTATGTCCCAAATCGCTCTCCGAGGCTTTTGGTAGCAACCCAACAGTGTCATCCCAGAAGACAGAGGAGGAAAGCAGACCACCTATTTCTATCATCCCATCTGAGAAGCCCAACAACAAAGGAGAAGTTCATAGTCCTCATGGCCCTATGTACCACCCGGGAGGCTACGCTAGTTATAAAATGAACAAAATCATCTCCGTGCTACACTAAGACACTGGCTATTTTCCAGATTGCTTTTATAGAAACAATCATGCTTAACTTTCTCAGGAAAGAAGAAAATCGTTATTTTACTTTACTTGGGCAGGAGAAGGGGCTGAGGAGAAGGGAGACAGGGACTGGAACACTAAGCCAGGAAGTGACTGGGCATTATCACACAGTGAGTCAGGGGCCTATGAAGGGACATAACTCAGGTTTCCTAACCCCACCCCAAACCCCATTCTCTTTCCCTCAGCCTCACTGCTTACGGACTATAGTGATGTCCTGGACCTTACAAAATCTTCTTATAACCCCCAAATTCCTAAGGGTTCAATAGGAAGCCAACCGTATGATGCTAACGGGCTTCATATGTGCCCCTTTCATGATTTGTCCTTTGGAAATGTGAGATATATGTTTGTTGCCTCCTTGACAGGTTGTTGAAAACACTCTA
This sequence comes from Equus asinus, assembly GCF_041296235.1. Taxonomy (NCBI): domain Eukaryota; kingdom Metazoa; phylum Chordata; class Mammalia; order Perissodactyla; family Equidae; genus Equus; species Equus asinus. Next base: position 38,517,678 of record NC_091802.1, on the reverse strand, counting down.
GAGTTATCTAAGATTCAAGGAAGATCCATGTAGCAGTCTGTGATCCTGAAGTTAGATCTCAGAGACGGGAGATTCCATTTTTAAATCATTTGTTGGTGTTCACATCCTAATATCCTATGAGTCACTGTACCAGTGGATGCTGAAAATTATTTTCCTACCCGCCCCCCCTTTATTCAGAGGTCCCAATTTCTCCCTAACTAGGGTCATGCTTCCTAAAGACATTAGCTGGTTTCCAAGAAAAGCAGATTTTAGCTTTATCCTTTGGCAGAGAGAATGGAGTCATTGCACACAGGCCAGAACATTCTTTCTGCCAGAGCTCCCCATCTGGAAGAAAAGAGAAAGAGTTTCAGAGTTTCCATAAGGGCTGCCATAGGGAGGGAAGAAGAAAGCTACAGGGCTGGAACCTCAAACTCCATAGTCTGAAAAGAGTATCAGATTCAGCAGGCCCCAAATCCTGGCCCAGCAGTGCCACCCTTTTCCTTCCTCCTAACCCTTGACAGGATTTGCTTTGCTCTCCATTCCTTTATCTTTCACATGTACTAATCTGTCCTGCCTGTCCCACCTCAGAATTTTCCCTCTATTATTTGTTCTTTCTGTACCTCCCTTCCGATTTTGTGCGCTCTCAACGGATGACTCTTAGATGCTCCTAGACTACTTCTTAATACTTCTCAGAAAAATAGGGTTGCAGAATGAGAAGGACCTTTCTCATAACCTATAATGCACGGAAGGACTTTAGTGGGTCCAGGGAGCCTCTGAAATTGGATGCCAATTTGGTGCACAAATGCATCTTTCAGGCAAGAAGGCCCATAGCCTTCTTGGGCTCTCACACTTGCTTTCAAATCCCACTTTTGACCATGAAGTTCAGTGTTTTTCAGAATAAGGCTGGGAACCCACGTTATTTTGGAACCTAGATCATGACTTCCATTTTTTTCTAAATGAATAAAATGGAATAGAAAAATATCAATGTGGATCATACACAGTAAGAACATTAGTTTTGATTCATTAATTAATATTTGATTAAAATGCATTTATAATAACTTTTTTGATTTTACATATATATAATCAAAACATTCAGCATCATTCATTTAATGAATATTAAATGAAGCTACAGATGCTGCTCTAGTCACTTGGGGATATAAGGATGAAAGAGATGTTTCTGGCCTACAAGCAGCTCATATTTAGTACAAAAGAGACAAGTACAGGGGCCGGCCCGGGTGGCGCAGCAGTTAAGTTTGCGCATTCCACTTCAGCAGCCCAGGGTTCACCAGTTCGGATCCCGGATGCGGACATGGCACCGCTTGGCAAGCCATGCTGTGTCAGGCATCCCACATATAAAGTAGAGGAAGATGGGCACAGATGTTACCTCAGGGCCAATCTTCCTCAGCAGAAAAAGGAAGATTAGCGGCAGATGTTAGCTCACGGCTAATCTTCCTCAAAAAAAAAAAAAAAGAGAGACAAGTACAGTACACAAAAAATTGCAAAAGTATGATAAGTGCCACTACCGAAGTAAGCACAAGGTACAAGGTGCAAAGGAGAGTATGACAGAGTTTTTGGGGAGTTCAGGTGAGGCCACATTTGAGTTGAGTTGGGAGAGATGAGTAGGAATTCACACGGTGCGTAGTAAGGAGACATGAAATTCTAGGCAAGGGGATTGAGGTGCACAAAGATAACAGCAGTGTAAGGCAGCACGGGAGGGCCAGGGTGCTCACAGTGGTCTGGTGCATTGTCCCTGTACTGTGGGTTAGCTGGAGAGGTTGGAGACTCAGACTGGATCATGGAGAGTCTTCTACTGACTGCAAAAAATTCTAAATATCCTCAACAGACTGTAACCCAGCTGTGCCTGGGCTCTCCCAGTGTCAGGGAACCTAGAAGTATGTAAGGCAGCTCATTCTGCTCTTGAGTATCTGACTATGACAAATTCCTTCCTATGCTGATGTAATATTTGCTTCCTTCTTTCACCCAGGGGTTCTCATTTGCCCTCTGTAGCATTACAAAATGAGTCGACGTCCTCTTCTATTAGGGCGAACCAAATGAAATTGCCATTTTTATAGATCAAAATGAGTGAATATCGGCAATTTCTTATTGTTAGCCTTATACTTGACAAAATCAGCTATGTGAGGACAGCTATTATGTGTTCAGCCCTGGTGGTCTAGTGGTTAGCATTCAGCACCATTGCGGCGTGAGTTCATTTCCTGGTCAGGGAACCACACCAGCCATCTGTTGGCTGTCATACTGTGGTGGCTGCGTGTTGCTGTGATGCTGAAATCTATGCCACCGGTATTTCAAATACCAGCAGGGTCACCCATGGTGGACAGGTTTCGGCAGAGCTTCCAGACTAAGATAGACTAGGAAGAAAGAGCTGGCTACCCACTTCCGAACAAATTGAACATGAAAACCCCATGACAGCAGCGGAGTGTTGTCTGATATAGTGCTGAAAGGTGAGAGGATAGCACAACAAGACCGGGCAGCGTTCTGCTATGCTGTTCACAGGGTCACTAGGAGCCAGAAATGATTTGACAGCACTGACAACAAAAATTATTTCTCCACCTTAGTCTTCTTTTTCTCATATTTAATATCTCTAAACTCCACCAATTCTTCCTCACCTGGTAAAGTTACTGGATCCTTTTCCAACCTGATTTCTCACTGGGCATCAATATCTGTCTACATATGGGACTCCCCAAACTGGTCAGTTCAAAAAACAGTCAGAGTATTCTCTCTTTTGATCTGACTTTGTGTCTTTTCATGAAACCGTGACCACACCGGGTTTGGTGAGTCCTAAAACTTTTTTCACATGAAATGCTGTCAAGCCAGTCCCACTCCTTCCTGTACAATTGAAGGTTTTTTTTTTTAACCTAAATGTAAGTCTTTACTTTATCCCTGTTAAATTTCATCTTGTTGATTTTGGCACTTTGCTCCAATCTGTCAAGATGATTTTAAATCTTGCTTCTGTCATCCATCCTATTAATTATCTTTCCCAGCTAGATCATTTTTTAAGTTATTGATTTAAAAAAATGTTTCATAGACAGTGAGGCCCCTCTCTTTGCTGATGTCAATGTTTTAATCAATATCCTTTGAGTTCAGTTGAAAAGCTACTTAAAAATCTACATAACTGTGATTATCCACCCATAATTGCCCAGCCTCATTTTCTTGGCCCCATCTTCCTGCTCCTTTGTCACCTTTCCCCAACCTGCCCCTGGCCCCTTAGGCAAACCAGACCCACCAAGGCAGCACACGACTACAAATTTCTGTATGGGACCTACAAACACCAGCTGTTTTTAAAGGAATCATCAAACCTTCCATTTGCTAATTCTCCACATGCCGGCATGCTGATCTCCCCTCCATGCAGCTCCGCAGGAGGCCTTGTGATTCCTAACCCTCATTACCCCACCAGCCACTCGAGACACGATGCCTCTATATTCTCCCAGGATACAGACTCCACCTAGGACTTTGGCATGATTCCTCCCATCGGGTCTTGATGCTTCCCCTCTGCCTATGGTAGAGTTCTCTTTTTTAGCTTGGCTATTATTCCATAAATAATATGTATAACCTTGCCTCAATCATTTTAATGGCCATGTAGCATTCCATTGCATAGACATACTATGCTAGGTGGTTCTCAAACTTTTGGGATTACAAGGAGGCCATGAGTCTGTTTGCAAGCACCAATGTAGAACAAATTCCTGGAAATAGAATTGAAGGGTCCAAAGATATGTACGTTTTTATTTTGATTGATAGTGCCAAATTGCTCTCCAAGGAGTCATACCATTTTATTTGAATGGTAGTTTAGATCTCTGCAACATAAGCAATTTCAAATTAAATATACCTGTTCTTAAAAGATATGTTGCTATTATACTACTGGAAATTTGAAATTGTTTCTAAAGTTTCCCTTCTTCTTCATTTCTCCTCCTTACTCTCTCTGATTGCTCCCCAACCCTGAATTCCAAATCGTCTCACTCATTTATACAAAGTAATTCTGCTGTCTCCAGACCCTACGCCTTAACTGTGCCCCAGCCCTGCATTTGCACATACAAACCTCAACATAGTAAACCTGCTGCCATCCAAAGCCATCCTCTTTACGAATAACAACATTGAGCACTAACATGCATTAACCTGTTAATCCTTTCAACAACCTTGTGATGCAGGTGCCATTATTATCCCTACTTCATGGGTGAGGAAATCAAGGTACAGAGAGGTTAGGTAGCTTGTCCAAGGTAAGGCAGTTTAAAAATTGCACAGGGGCTGGCTGGTGGTGCAGCAGTTAAAATTTGCATGTTCCGCTTCAGTGGCCTGGGGTTCGCCAGTTCGGATCCCGGGTGTGGACTTATGCACTGCTTGTCAAGCCATGCTGTGGCAGGAGTCCCACATATAAAGTAGAGGAAGACGGGCATGGATGTGAGCTCAGGGCCAGTTTTCCTCAGCAAAAAGAGGAGGATTGGCGGCAGATGTTAGCTCAGGGCTAACCTTCCTCAAAAATTAATCAATTAATTAAAAAAATAAAAATTGCAGTACAACTGTAATTTCACAAGGTTAACTATCATAATCTTAATTAAAAAATAAAAATAAATTTAAAAAATATAAAAAAATAAAAATTGCACAAATACTATTTGAACCTAGACAGCAGGTCTCTAGGGACTACGCTCTTAACCCTGCAGACAGACACCTCTCTTGGCAGATTAGAATTTTAACAACTTTCTTACTGATTCCTATGATGCAGTTCAAGCTCTGGTCTCTACCCTGATCTCTATCTAGCCCACAGCTTGTTCTATCAGCAGCGCTGCTCCACAAAAGTGCCTGGAAAAAACAAGCTTCTGGACTGCGTTACCTAGCCCACAGCAGAGGAAAAAGTGTGGGGTGGGATCACAGGCGGAGGGGCACATCAGTCAAGCCCGTTCCTTCTGCAGAGGTGTGGTCTCCCTGTTCTAGTCACTGGGTAGGTGCCCCAGACAGGAAGGGAGCAGTTGGTTTAGTCAGTCTAATTTTCCCTGGGACTCAGCATACTGTGAAATTCAGGAGATGCCTGAGGCCAATTTAAGCAAGTTCTATTCAACACACATTAATTGAGTCCCAATAATGGGCTAGGCACTGTGCTGAGTTAGGGTACAATATAAATGAGTCACATGCTTTAGAAGTGAAGATAAGCACTTCAACTGCCAGTTACCTAAGTGTGATAAATGCGGCAAAAGCTGGAGATCTGAGCAAATTGTTTGGAGAGAGGGCAAGAAGAGAAAGGGAAAAGAGAAAGTGCAGATAAGGTGCTTATCCCTGGGAGTTTTGATTTTAAGGAAACAATCTAGATTAGGGAAAGAAGTAATAATTCAGGAAAGATTTCTGGCCAAAGGGAGGCACCTTCAAGAGTACTGAGTTCTTCAACTGCAGGTGAGGTCAAATATCTTGCCTGTTTATCTAGAATGGTGGGGGAAGGAAGGTAAGAGGGCAAAGAACAGCCAGGAAAAATTCCAGGATCCATAACGGCAGGGGGAGGGAGGAGGTTCTGCAAAAGGCTAATTCCTGCTTTTTCTGGCAGCTTTTCTGGAAATTGTGATGGTAGCTGGTGGTGGGAAAAAGTCACTGCAATCACCAGTGACTGCAGCCATTTCCTTGCCTCTAGGTGGCTGGATATCACCTGAGACTTTCCCGATGGCAGGCTGCTACAGATTCTTCTCCTCCATTTTTTTTTTCTCTTGCTCATTTAATAAAGTGAGGGTATTACTGATTTTTTTTTTTTTTTTGGAGGTGGGAGGTAGGGTGGAAGGAAAAGAGAGGTTCATTTTCCAAGAGCAATGAATAAGCAAGCCACATCCCCTACATTAACTAGACAGCTTCATGCAGGATAAAAAGCCCTGGACAAAAGACTCAGTCAGCAGAGAGACCCAGTTTCTGGTTTCAGATCTGGTCCAACTTACTGCGAGCTTTGGAAATTCACAACTGATCTGTACATTCAGCTTCTCATTTGTGCTGTGGGAATAATAAATTCTTGTCTCTCGATGATATTGTGAAAAAAGAAAGAAAGGAAGAATAAACATTTAAAGGTCTCAGGAAATAGTACTCTGTAGAGATGTATTTTATTGTTTTTAATAATTTCTCAGACTGTTTCAGAAAAGTAAAATGCCATGGCTGACATATTTTTTTTTTTTTTTTGAGGAAGATTAGCCCTGAGCTAATATCTGCTGCCAATCCTCATCTTTCTGCTGAGGAAGACTGGCCCTGAGCTACCATCTGTGCCCATCTTCTTCTACTTCATATGTGGGACGCCTACCAAAGCATGGCTTGCCAAGTGGTGCCATGTCCACACCCCGGATCAGGACCCAACAACCCTGGACCACCAAAGCAGAACGTGTGCACTTAACCACTGTGCCACTGGGCCGGCCCCTGATACTCTATTTTTTAAATGGATGCTGAATGTTGCTAAGGGGCCTCTCTTGAGTAACTTCCTCCTCATAATTGGGACAGAAATTTTGGCCGTTGACAGAAACAGAGAAGGGCCAAAATAGAACTTAACTGTCCTGCAACTTCTGATTCTCAATAGACTCCACGTAAACATTTGGTTCTATCTTCAAAACTAAGTCATTAGGAGTCTGGCCCCGTGGCCGAGTGGTTAAGTTCATGGGCTCCACTTCAGCGGCCCAGGGTTTCACTGGTTCGGATGCTGGGCACGGAGCTAGCACCTGCCCATCAAGCCATGCTGAGGCACTGTACCACATAGCAGAGCCAGAAGGACCTACAACTAGAATATACAATTATGTACTGGGGGGCTTTGGGGACAAGAAGAAGGAAAAAAAAAGAGATTGGCAACAGATGTTAGCTCAGGTGCGAATCTTTAAAAAAAAACACAACTAAGTCATTAAAACATAGGCCAGGTTTAATGAAGAGCATACTTATGAAGAAATGTGGATAACATGAAGAGAAAGAAAAGGCAAGGAAAAAATCCACTGACGAACTATAAGTGGCCATAAAAACTGGAAACATGGGTAAATATACATAATAAAAGGCTCATGGATACTACAATACAATAGGTGCTATGTTCAATAACATTACAAGATATGGTGAATATGCCCCTCATAAGGAATACTTAGTTCAATGCACTGTGCCTACATGCAGTGCATGCAGCGCTAATGCAGAGTTTCTACCAATCCCTGCAAATGAGCCTGTGATGCCTTGTCTCACATAATTCATCTTTAACCTTCATTTTCACTGAATAAACCTACATGCCACAGAAGAAGTAATCAAGGGAGTCCAATCTGTAAAAAAATAAGCTATTATCTATGTTTCCTGGCTTTATGGCTATCTTGTAGCTTCTACAGAGATGAACATAGAGTATAGGTGCAAAGAGAACAGTAAAGAATCCAGAGAAGGATAGAGGGTAAAAGAAGAAATACACAGGATGTGACCATGAAAACAAAATTGGGAGGAAAATATCTAGATCCAGGGAACAGAGAGACAGATATATAAATATATAGAAAGAGAGAGAGAGATCCTCTGGAAAATAATGCAATGTATCAAGGGGAAAGGACAGTGAGGACAGAAAGGTAGATCAGAATGGAAACAGCATTCTTAAGGGGAACGTCCTAAACTTCATAAACTGTTGAATAATAAGCAGCACTTATTAGCCAAAGCTGATGGATGGGAGCATAATAACTTTTTCCACAGAAAATTAGTAGAAAAATATAATTTAAGAGCTAGAAAGAACTTCAAAGATTATCTAGTCCAACACTTAATTTTACAGATGAAGGAACTAAGGCACCGAGAGTTTCCAAAGATAGGTAAAGAATTGGGTGGCACTCTTGGAAAAAAGGCGATTCTGATGACCGTCAAGAGGAAATGATGTCTTTTAATAGTTCTCAATATGGAAATGAAACAGGTGATGGCAACTCATCTGCTCTTGAGTTATGCACCATCTGTTAGGGAAGAGCTAAATGGGAACTCAAGCTCTATTCTTCCTTGTCTTGTTCCAGCCATCCTTTAGGTAAAATTACATCAGCCCTGGAGTTTACAGAAAGAGATCATGGGAAGACCAAGTGTTGAGGAGGAAAGAGTGCCTGTTCTGAGTCAGGCTGCCATAGGGGGCTGGCATTGGCTCTGGCAGTTACTAGCCAATGAGAACCCAGAATTAATCCACGCATTTCTCAGTTTTCCAACATGAGAATAACAACATCTACTTGGAGAAAGAAGTGAAAGAATATATAATATAAAGTGCACAGCAATTCACCAAAACAATAAAAATGGCCCATATGAAAAAAAATTCATCCCAACGATGAATCAAAGAAATGCAGAATAAATAGCAATGAGATAACAATTCCACCTACCAAAATGACAAAGACTAAAGGAAACAAAGCTAATAATGCTGGAGGGTGTGGAAGCAGATATTCTCACAGATCTCTGACAGGAGTGTAAATTGGTACATTTCTGGAGGTCAGTTTGGCAACTTGTATTAACAGCCTAAAACACATTCACGTTCTTTGACCTAGGGTTTTACTTCTAGATATTTAGCCTAAGGAAACAGTCACCCGTACAGGAAAAAAAGATATATCTATCTATAAGTTTGTTCATATAGGTTCTTTACATGATAGGAAACAAGTATTAGTTTTCACAACTTTCCTCTCTCCAACAAGGCAAGAAGAATGCTTTGCTGCTATATCAGTAAAATGTGGAGATTTGGTCCTAGAGAAAATGAAATACAGCTTGAATTTAACTTACATTGAAAAAGGCAGATACTTATAGGAAAGTGAAAAGGATTTTACAGAATGTTTGGGATGGGTAGAGGAAGAGATGATAGGAAATGGAAGGAAGGGAAGGAAGGAAACAGAAGAAAAGGGGCTAGTTGGGAGAGAAGCTTCAAACAATTGTCCTGCGTGTGAGGAATTAAGAGAAAGAGGGAGAAGAGAGGACTTCGAGAAGTTTTGCTATGTCTTTCTTTTTTTTAATTTTTTTTTCCTTTTTCTCCCCAAAGTCCCCTGGTACATAGCTGTATATTTTAGTCGTGGGTCCTTCTAGTTGTGGCATGTGGGACGCTGCCTCAGCATGGTTTGATGAGCAGTGCCATGTCCACGCACAGGATTCGAACTGACGAACACTGGGCCGCCTGCAGCGGAGCACGCGAACCTAACAACTTGGCCACAGGGCCAGCCCCTGTAAATTTGTTTTTTTTTTTTTAAGATTTTAGGTAATGTTCTTTTTTTTTTTTTTTTGAGGAAGGTTAGCCCTGAGCTAACTGCTGCCAATCCTCCTCTTTTTGCTCTTTTTGCTGAGGAAGACTGGCCCTGAGCTAACATCCATGCCGATCTTCCTCTTCTTTATATGGGGGACACCTACCACAGGATGGTATGCCAAGCGGTGCCATGTCCGCACCCAGGATCCGAACCTACGAACCCCGGGCCACTGAAGTGGAACATGTGCACTTAACTGCTGCGCCACTGGGCTGGCCCCTGCTACGTCTTAATGCAATCTTCCTTGGTTTTATCTCTAGAGAGGGAAGATTTACTTCTCTTTTTCTTTTCTTTATTCTCTCTCTCTTCTCTTTCTGTCTCTTCTTCCTTCTCCACCTCTTCCTCATTGCTTTGAATCTTCTTAAATGCTGGAATGATGTTCTTTAAAATCTTAGCTTGGGCTACCTATCCTTAGTTTTATATGGATTATATTTAAAACAGCAAAAATAATTAGAAACACTCTAAATATCCAAGAATAGGAAATTAGTTAAATAAGTTAACGAATTAAAAAAGTTAACACATGGGGGGCTGGCCCCCTGGCTGAGTGGTTAAGTTCGCATGCTCTGCTTCGGTGGCCCAGGGTTTCCCCGGTTTGGATCCTGGGAGCAGACATGGCACCGCTCATCAAGCCATGCTGAGGCAGCATCCCACATAGCACTCCCCGAAGGACCTACAACTAGTATATACAACTACGTACTGGGGGGCTGTGAGGAGAAAGAAGAAAAAAGGAGAAAAAAAAAAGATTGGCAACAGATGTTAGCTCAGGTGCCAATCATTAAAAAAAATTAACATACCGGTGGCCAAGTCATGCTGAAGAATATTTAATAACACAAATACTTGAATAATATATTAAGCAAAATATATTATGACCCTAACATGGTGTGTGTGTGTTTGTGTTATGTATATGTGCATAGAGAAAAGACAAGACAGCAGTACATTAAACATTAACAGTGATATTTCTGGAATTACTGATTATTTTTGCTTACTTAATGCTCACCTAAATTTTATGAATTCCCTATGCTGATCAAGTAAAACTTTTATAATCAGAAATCCCCACACAATAAACTTTATTTTTAAAAGTGAGTAGCATGGGGCCTGCCCCGTGGCCGAGTGGTTAAGTTCCCGCACTCTGCTTTGGTGGCCCAGGGTTTCGCCAGTTCGAATCCTGGGCGCAGACATGGCACCACTTGTCAGGCCATGCTGAGGCGGCATCCCACATGCCACAACTAGGACCCACAACTAAAAATGCACAACTATGTACCCAGGGGTTTTGGGAGAGAAAGGAAAAATAAAATCTTAAAAAAAAAAGTGAGTAGCACAAGAACTACACAGCTTCTAGAAAAAAATACAGACGAATATCTTTGCGACCTTGAGGGAGGCAAAGATTTCTTGGCAGGACACAAAAAGCACTGGCCATAAAAGAAAAATTGAAAAATTGGACTTCATCAAAGTTAAAATATCTACTCATCAAAAAATATCACTAAGAAAACAAATAGACAAATGACAGACTTGGAAAAAAATATTCAGAGTATATATACTTGACCAAGGATTCGTATCCAGATAATATAAGGAATGCCAATAAATCAACAACGAAAAGATGAACTACTCAATTTAAAAAGGAGCAAAAGACTTGAACACTTTACAAAAAAGAGACATAAATGGCCAATAAGCCATGAAAAGGTGCTTGTAGTAGTTGCTGTGATGTGCCGCCCAGATTCTCCTTTTAGAATGAAGAATTTATTCCTCAGCCATTGGAAAGGCTGCCAGCAGACAGCCCTCAACTGTCTGTCCACTTCAATTGAAGAGCTCTGACTTGCCTAGGGTCACTCCTTCTTCTCATAGTGGCCTGCATCCAATGACGAATCAACATGGGGATATAAAGGCCCGGCCACTTGCCCAAACTTACAACATTCTGAAGGGTCACCCCAGTTTCAGCACTGTCTATAGGGTCAGCTGAAGCCTCTGAGACTACGCTGGAGCTCAACTTCTTCCTCGGCCCAGTCGTGCTTCTGTCTCTTCCCTTCCACAGGTATGAAGCCCAAGAGCACTCCTTTAAAAACCTCCTGCTGATTAACCTCCCCCTGAGAGTCCACTTCCAAAGGAACCCAACCTGTGCCAATGCTCAACATCAGTAGTCATCAGGAAAGTACAAATTAAAACCATAAGAAGATGCCATTTCACAACTAGTAGGAGGGCTAAAAAAAAAAAAAGACTGACATCACCAAATGTTGGTAAAGATGTGGAAAAACTGGAACTCTCATACACTGCTGGTGGGGGTGTAAAATGGTACAACCATGTTGGAGAATTGTTTGACAGTTTCTTATAAGGTAAAATAGACATTTAACCTATGACCCAGAAATTCCATTCTTAAGCATGTACCCAAGAGAAATGAAGACATATATCCATAAAATCATACAAGAATGCTTATAGGGGGGCCTTTGCACTTAACGGTCGTTAAGTTCACACGCTCTGCTTTGGTAGCCCAGGGTTTGCGGGTTCAGATCCCAGGCATGGACCTACACATTGCTCATTAGGCCATGCTGTGGCAGCATCCCACATACAAAAAATGGAGGAAGGTTGGCATGGATGTTAGCTCAGGGATAAACTTCCTCAAGCAAAAAGAGGAAGATTGGTACAGATGTTAGGTCAGGGCTGATCTTCCTCACCAAAAGAAAAAAAAATGCTTATAGGTAGCGTCAGTTATAACAGCCCCAAACTGGAAATAACCCAAATGTCTATCAATAAGAGAATGTATAAATAAATTGCAGCATAGTCCTATAACACTACTCGGCAATATAAAGGAATGAACTGTTGATACACACAACATGTGTAGGTCAAAAACATTATGTTGTATAATAGAAGCCACAAACACACACACATACACAAAACACATACTGAACGATTCCATTGATATGCAGTACAAGAATAGGCAAAACAAATCCATGGTGATAGAAATCAGAAAGTAGCTGCTTGGGTAAGGTGAGGGCAAGGATGGGGATTGACTGAAAAGGTCCATGAGGAAACTGTCTGGGGTGATGAAAAGATTCTGTATCTTGTTTTGAGTGTTAGTTACACAATGGTTACAATTGTCAATAAGCATTCACTTGAACATTTAAGATGTGTCTATTTTGTTGTATGTAAATTACACTTCAGTCAAAGCTTACACACACACACACACACACAAAATGAGTAGCATACACTAGACACTCAATGAATGTTGAATAAACAAACGAAGAGGAGACAATTTTTCTAAAGAACCAAATTACTAATAACTACCGAAAAGATTTCCCTCTCCTGGGTTATGGTAAAATGTGAGATTCTCTTGGGATGCTCTGATTAAAATCCTGTGAATATTTATTCTTCACAATGATTTTTTTTCCTCCCCCATTAAAATGGTTAAGCTTTGATATCTCCAGGAGTGGCAGAATCAGGTCTAAAACGTCTGCCTGCATCATTTGCAGGTGAGTAGAAATGCTACCGTAACAGTGGTGAGAGAATGGAATCAAAACCCATCATTGGTTTCCCAGTGTGGCAGATCAGCATTTGGCTGCTATTCCACATAATCTTGCCAACATCACTCTCAAAGTAATTTCCCTTATAAAATAGCGCACAATCACCACCCTATTTTGAACATGGGTATTTAATCTCAGAAAAAGTATTTAAAGCGTTTGAAATATTTAAAGAGACAAGTTGATTTTTATGGAGCCAGTTGATATTAACCTATGCTGTTTTCCACTAAAGTTAATTCCCTGGGGTATACAAAAATTAGAAGACAGAGAATCCTTTTAGGGGTTTCATAGCCTAAAAAACTAACATGACACAATGCCAACTGACTCTCAAGAAAAAGATTTTTGCAAACACAGAAAGCTATTTTAAAATTCCCTTTTATAAAAATCAAACAGTTCAAAAGCCATTGGCTGCCATCTTCAAAATCTGAAAGCAGACTACTGGTGGGGTTGTCAGATTAAGCAAATAAAAATACAGGATGTTCCATTAAGTTTGAATTTCAGATAAACAATGAATGGTTTTTAGTATAAGTATTCTCCCCAAATATTCCATATTTTTAGTATGAGCATGTCCCATGAAATATTTGAGACATATTTATACTAAAAAACTATTGTTTAATTTGAAAATTAAATTTAACTAGGCATCCTGTACTTTACCTGGAAACCCTAGTTTGGAGAGTGTTACTCAACCTACTCTGCAGAACAAGAGGCCCCACCTGGCTGATGAGCATGTGCCTTTAGGGTTAGTACACGGAATTACAAGGTTAGCAATGGTCACGGTAAAAGGAGAAGAATTAAACCTTTCTTCTGCTCTGTGGCTTTCTACTCTCTCCCTCTCACACTGAAAAATATTGTGAAAAACATTTAAACGTATTTCCAATTATTTAGAGTGATAATGGATTAGTTGTAGTAAATAAAGAGTATACTTCAGTTGGATCTCTAGTATTTGTTTGTGTACGGGCTAAGAGCCTAGGATTAACCATAGAGATTTGTGAACCTAGAGAACTCGTTTCTCTTGCTAAATTTGCTATTCCTAGTGAGGAATGAACAGACCTGATTTTGTAAAGCAGTTTGAGGACTTCAAAATTGCTGCATGAAAATATTTTTTTCAAATGAAGTTATTCCCCTACTCTTTCCCCCAAAGGATTACCCCCATTGTTCTGCTTTATAGGACTTGTCATACTACGTCAGATCTCCAAGATGGAAGCCTGCTTCCGATGGAAGCTGGAATACTAGTACTCCACAGATGGGTTGAAAACAGCAACATTGCTCTGAGTCTGTTTTAAGCATTCATGGAGAGAGCATCCTTTTATGCATCAGCTGATGCTCTGCAGCACGGGATTCTATTACTATCATTTGAGCCGCTCGGTTATTCTAGCAATCAGACCTTTCTGTCTCCTTCCTGTTACCTGGCCTTGACACCAGCTATCATGTGCCCTCTCTGCCTTGACTCCCAGGCACACAATTCTTTTTCATTTTTTTTTAAAGTCAAATGCCAGAATATTGGACTTTCTAGGACAGTTACATGGCTATAACAACAGCACAGAATGTGAAACCAGAGCTGTCCTGTAAAATCTAGGGCATGTGGTCCCTCTAATATTTCAACACTTGTCCTCTGACAGTTACCTACAATGGCAAGGATATTTGGAAAAGAGACAGGCCTGGGAGTCAGAAATTCTTCTCATCATGGCTTTAATCACTGCTTTGCAGTTGACCTTGAGCAAATTACTGTAACTATCTCTATCCTATGACAGTTTCTGATCCCCTTTTATTTGAAGCCCCCTATAACAATACTAATAAAAGGGCAAAGCAAAAGGATCTCATTTCCAATTTACTTTGCCTATCCTTAAAATTTATCCTTAAAATCCTAGTGTTTGTAACATGGCACATTGGGCTTCTCTATCCCTTTACCATGAAGGAAGAAAATTTATGGAAGACAAAGGTCTTAAAGATTTTACCATTTTCATTCTTGTTTGGGAGGATGAAACACTTATCTGCTTTCAGGACTGAAATTTGTAACCTTCAAGTCTGAACCCAATCTGGATAGAAATCTAGTGTTCTAATTCCTGGAAAAAATAAAAGGGGCTTACAAACTAAAGTGATTTACCCCATCAGACAGTAAGAATAGCACTTTCTGTGAAATAGTAACTTTTTCTCCCCTCCACCTCTTCAATTCCTTTGATCCTATCACCCTCTCCTCCACGAATTGATATCTCCCTCTTTTTTTTTTTTTTTTGAGGAAGATTAGCCCTGAGCTAACTGCTACCAATCCTCCTCTTTTTGCTGAGGAAGACTGGCCCTGAGCTAACATCCATGCCCATCTTCCTCTACTTTGTATGTGGGATGCCTACCACAGCATGGCGTGCCAAGCGGTGCCATGTCTCTACCCAGAATCCGAACCAGCAAACCCGGGGCCACTGAAGCGGAACATGCGCACTTAACCGCTGCACCAGTGGGCCAGCCCCGATATCCTCTTAAACTGAGGGTAGACAATAATGAATCCCTTTAGCAAAACTACATAGGGCTAAGCAAAGATGTCATATTTTGGCACCTCTTGGCCCTGAGACACATCAGGATAGGACCCAGCAAGAGTTCAGGGTTTCCTGATGCAGAATTCCTGAAACTGTGGCCTCCACTTCATAGTTAATGTATGTTTTGGGCAAGAAAAACACAAATCTCTCTTGAATGTTTGAATTGTGCTTTGTTGCCTAAAGAGTTTTGTCTTTTTTTTTTTTTGGCCTGGCCTAATTCCTGATGTCAAGTCCCTAGGGTATCGGTGCCATGCCTCATTCTCAGTGAATGCATATTTTATACAGTGTGATCGCACTTTGAACTAAAATAGACCATATCTAGACATCTGCTGGTACAGCCTCCCAGGACTAAAGAATATGAGCAGTTTGAATTGCTTTTTGTCTCTCTGGCTTCTTCTTGAATCAATTCATGATACAGAGATGTTACCATCTAGATCTTATTAAAAAAAAAAAAAAAAAGGCACTAGATCCCAAAGGCTAGCCTCTATATTGACACTATTTTCCTAAAAAATGCAGAATATCTGAAAATGAAAGGGTCCTAGATGCTTACTTTACAGTCTCTTCAGCTCTGGCATTATTTGTTTATTGTGGACAAGATGACTTTCAGTTCAATCCTGTGCATAAGCAGGCCACAAGCCAATTTCTAGCTTCCTCGACACTTTTTAAGTGTTTTAATCTTGACTCCGATGCAAATTCTTTAGGGAGGCTGGCAGCAGAATTTCCTCCTCTGTTATTTAAGATATGTGGCTAAAACTTCAAGGCAAATTGCTCATAAAATCACACCCCAGAAGATGTGATCTCCACCAACTTGGCAGGCCTTAATGTCTTGGGTCTCTTTTCTTCGCCCCACCCTTAACCTAGGGTTGGACAGAGGTTGAAATTATTCTCTTTGCTAGGCATGAGGATCAGGTATTGAGTGAGGACTAATTCTGATGTAAATTCTTCTTGTCAGGGATTTAAAAAGCAAACACAAATAGAGCCAAGGGTGGAGAAACTGAGGCTATCTGACTGTTGCCAAGCTGCTGGGACTACGAATCTTCTTGGCTTCTTCCTCTGGTTTGCTTCACCCTGAGCCCTCACTTAGTTCTTTGGATTTGAAGTCAAGGCAACATCATTGCTAAGTCAATTCCAGCATGCCAGTTCCAGAACACTGTAACCTTTAAAGACTTGGGATTCCACAAGAAATGTAGCAGCATTCCAGAAGACCTACGCATCAGACACAGACATATGCATTCTTGCCTGCAGCAGAGGGTGTTGGCTTTACTCCCTAACTCATATTCTGCAAAACTCCGGTGGCTAACTCTTCATAAGAGGACACAGCCCAACAGGCTCATCTCAATTTGAAGATCAGCAACAAAGGGCCTGGGTTTAGTCATGTAGTTTCCTGTCACTCACAATTAGTAAATAATCCTGGAGTAGTGGTTGTGAAAAAGGAAGCAGAAGTACTGAAAGAAAAAAAAAAAAGAGAAGAGAGGGGCTAGAAAGGAAGTAAGACAGGTGGAAACGTATGACTTTTTCAACTTCCTGATGGAAAGATACCAAGAGAAATAAAACTCTTTCCGACTCTGAGGACTTTTCTTTGGCCATATTTGGGTGGATATAATGTCATATTGCCACCATCATATATATATTCATATATATGCATAC
The DNA here is from genome assembly GCF_041296235.1 of Equus asinus. Taxonomy (NCBI): domain Eukaryota; kingdom Metazoa; phylum Chordata; class Mammalia; order Perissodactyla; family Equidae; genus Equus; species Equus asinus. The sequence continues at coordinate 38,500,794 of NC_091802.1, read as the reverse complement.
AGAGATATATGCACACACACACACACATATATATCACCTGTTATATCATATATAGTTACCATCCATCAGTCTAGTATATGACTTAAAGCATATGGAATTAATCTACTTCCTCTTCATGAAGAACACAGGATGGGTAGGCAACATTCTATCTACTCCCCACATTTCCAACAGTCATTCCAACAGCCATTTTAAGTTACAGAAAAGAGTGAAGGCTGGGATCTCATGGCAACAGCTTCCTATGGATTGCTCTCCAACTTTTTGTGTCCCTGGTTTGTGGAACCCCTTCACCATCTTCTGCAAGTAAGACACATATTAAATTAGAGTTATAATTTCCATGCTTGAAATTGACATTGAAGCCCATAATTTCTAAGTCAGGAAGGCTAAATAGTAACAGTAATGCTTTGTTTTGATCTAATGTGGTGGGTTTTGTAATGGTCTCCCAAACTCTTCCATATTTTTCTCTTTGCCTTTCAATGTTCCATAGCCAGTGTTTCTTTCCCTCCTGCCTGAATATTTTGGCTCCCTCACCCAACTCTTTGATATTCTTTTTGCTTTGAAACATCTCTTTCAATGACTTACATTTGCTCTATATATTCTTTATTCCAACTCTATCTACCACTCCTGCCATGAGGACCATTCTGACATTAAGAACATGATAGGCTTTTCTTTTTTTTAGAAATTCCCAAACCATAGGTAAAATAATACTTTTCTTTGAGAAAAGCATGCATTATGCACTTATCAGCTTTACAAATGGGGAAACTGAAGTAGGTAAATTATAAGATTTGCTCTAGGTCATGCATAAAGTCAGTGATGAGACTGGGACTAACTCCTGGTCCTCAGACTCAGACTAGTGCATAAAAACTAAAGACAAAAGTGCCTAAGATTAGAATGACTTTTTGTTTTTTCTTTCTTAACTTTTATTGAAGTACATAACTTGTATAGGTTTTTCATTTGCAGATTTTCAAGGGCTTCATTAAACAGAGAAACCTAAAAATCTGTTTGAAGTAGGGCTAGTGACCTTGGGACATTACTGACTTCCCCACTCCTTCTGAAGCACCACGGAGAGCAATGAATTTCCAAGAGCCCCTTGTCCTTCATTTCAGTTATTCCAGAGAAGCCTGCCTGCAGCATGTGTTATTTAGTCAGTCTTCTTTATGAGAACTATACACTACCTTCCATACCCTCATCCCAAGTCGTAGGTAGTAGGTCTGCATTCACTCTTGACTCGCTGCATTGGAACCTCCTGGGTCATGGGACTAGGCATGGGGCCAAGTAAGGTTCTCCCCTTTTTCCTCAGCAGGGTCACAATTACTGCTGCCAGGAAGTCTATGGCTCTGGTGTTTTTGTTTTAAAATCAGTCTGTGATTTTATAAAAGAAGGTTGCCTCTAGTCTTAGTCACTTAGTTTCTCTGTGGGGCACACATCTGGTACATAAAGAAAAGGCTACAGACTGGGTAAAATATTCTTTCTTGGTCATTTGGCTACTCGGGTCGATAACAATTGAGATGTACTTTGTGCAGGGCTCAGTACTGACAGTTATAAAAGAACTAGAAGTCAAGCTCTTGTTAGTAGTACATCTTGAAATGATATCCATGTAAAACAAATTAAAAATATAATTATAGAACAAGTACAAAGAAATCAGCAAAAGCCAGTACTTGGGAGCTGATGGGAAAGGGGTTAGAGTTGGGTGGAGTTAGTCAATGAGGACTTTCCGGAAAAGGTGAGCTTTGAAGGAAGGGAGGGGCATGGGTTTGCCGAAAAGAATGAGAAGGCCTTTCCAGCAACAATCCATGAGCAGTGGTAGAGAAGAGAGAAGAGCAAGCTGTAAGGGCCAAATGGTAAACAGGTTAGCTTGCTAAGACTGGAGAATCTATGTTAAAGGGTAAGAAGAAACAAGTCTGAGAAAATGGAAAGGACGGTTCATGGTGAGCCTTAAATGGTTATAAATCAAAGTTGGTTTAACAGACAAGAGGGAGCCTATGGGTTCTTGCACAGTGAAAATAACTTTCTAACAAGCTGAGATACAGACGGATTAGAATAAAACAAACTGGCGAGTTAGAAAAATAGGCAAGCTGCTGCAAAATTTTCCGGGAGAGAAAAAAATGGCTGGGTCCTAATGCCAGCTCTGCCATTTATTAGCTGCATGACCTTGGGCAAGTCACTGAATCTCTGTGTGCCTGCTTTCTCATCTGTAAAATGGGGATAGATAATGGCGTCCACCTAACAGAGTTGTTGAAAGGATGACATGAATTAATATACGAAACATGTTTAGTAAGCATTCAAAACATTATTATTCAATTATTAGTTAGAGTATTAGTACATTACTAATCTTGGTATTATTTCTAAGGCCAAGAAGTGGTCATAGAAATTCATCTATGCAACAAAAGGCCCCATTTCACATCTTAGTTTGCAAGGATTGCAGTTTTTCAGTCTGTCTTAAAAGGTATGTAGGATTCAGAGGACAGGAAGGCAGGCCCAGCATCCAAGACTGTGCTGTCCAGTACAACAGCCACCACTAGTCACATGGGGCTGTTGAGCATCCAAAATGTGGCTAATCAGAATTAAGATATGCTCTAAATGTAAAATACACACTGGATTTCAAAGCCTTAGTATGGGGGGGAATCTCATTAAAATTTTTTATATTGATTACATGTTGAAATGGTACTATTTCGGATATGTTGGGTTAAACAAGATGTAGAAATTTCACTTGTTTTCTTTTTCCTTTTTTTTTAATGTGGCTACTAGAAAATTTAAAGTTATGTAGTTGGCTCACATTATATTTCTATTGGACAGTGCTGGTCCAGCACAACATTCAGCATTGAGTTTTGGAAATTAAGGGGTTCTACATGAGAAGGTCCTATAAAGGAATATGGGGATTATGGATAAGTTTCCTTGCCCTTGACACTTAAAAAATATATATATTTAAATATATACATACTTATATATAATTAATATATATTTATATTAAAATATGTATACCTCAATTTACAAGATATCTACAGAACTGAGGGAGCCCACAGCTAGTTTACTTTTAAAGAGGCCACAACTGCTAAAGGGTCTTTTATTTTTTAAAAAAGCGGAAACAAGGTTGAAAACAGGAGAAGAGTGAAACATATCTTATTTCGAACATTAAATCATGGAAACAAAAATCTTCCTAACTTTTGAAATCACTCCCTTAAAAGTCTAAATCGCATTGGTTGAAGTAACCTGGATTATGAAAGGTTTTCTGACAAAATATTTCACATCATCCCTTGAAGTTGCTACTAAAATACCGGGAGTAATTACCCGCCAAAGAGCCTCCGGTCAGGGCTTTCCGCTGATCTGGAGGTAAAAATGCAGTTGGGGGTTTGGCTCTGAATTGGTATTTTACCATTTTACCCTGACTGCACTGACCAACTGCACAAGCTTCAGTTTCCAGAGACAGCTCGCGGGGCCCCTCACGCCTTTCCCTCTGCTTCTCAAACCTTTCCGGCTCCTTCGGGCTCGCACTCAGTCCGCTCTCCCCGCCGGCGCCGACAGGTGCAGCGGCGGGAGCCGCCTTCCGCCCCCAGCTCGCGCTCGCGCCCGCGCCCGCGCCCCCTCCCGCCCCGCCGGCCGCGCCCTCGCCGCCCCGCCCCTGCTTCGGCGCGCGCGCGCACACCGGCGGAGGCGCGCCCGGCCGGCGGGGGCGCGCACGCAGCTGCCGCCGCCGCCAGCGCCTCCCTCCCTCCCTGCTGGCCCTCCTCCCCTTCCCTCCCCTCCGCCCCCTTCCCCGTAGGCAGCCCGCCCGCCGCCCGCCCGCCCGCCCTCACTGCCTCCCTCCCGGGCCCTGGCACTCCGGCTGGATCTCGCCCCCGCCCCCAGGCTCCCCGGTCGCTCTCCTCAGGCGGTCGCCCGCGCTCGGTGGATGTGGCTGGCAGCCGCCGCCCCCTCCCTCGCTCGCCGCCTGCTCTTCCTCGGCCCTCCGCCTCCTCCCCTCCTCCTTCTCCTCCTCAGCCGCTCCTCTCGCCGCCGCCGCCGCCTCCACAGCCTGGGCCTCGCCGCGATGCCGGAGAAGAGGCCCTTCGAGCGGCTGCCTGCCGATGTCTCCCCCATCAACTACAGCCTGTGCCTCAAGCCCGACTTGCTGGACTTCACCTTCGAGGGCAAGCTGGAGGCCGCCGCCCAGGTACGGCGACCCTCGGGCGCCGGGGGCGAGCTGCCGGGCGGGCAGTTAGGCCGCGCCCGCGGGCTGGGCTGGGGGCCCGGCCGGGAGGGCAGGCGGGCCTGGGCGCTGCGGGTCGGGGGCTAGGGAGGCCCGCGCGGGCCCGGGCGCGCCCCTCGGGGCGGCCGGGCCGGGGCTCTGCCCGCTGGGCTGGGCCGGGCCCGGGCCGCGCTGCGGGGAGCGCCGCGGGCGCTGGCGGGCCCTTCCGTGCCCTTCCGGGGCGCGCACACCTGGGTGGGCGCCCCTGGCCCTTCCGGGCCTGGTGGGGCTCTGGGAGAGGGGGAGGGTGATGGGGGAGGCCCGGGGGGGCGCCGGAGGCCACGCTCTGCCTCCACCTCCTGACTCAGTTCTTTTCTCCGGTTCTCCCTACGCCCCACGGAGGACGCGTTGGAAGGGGCGGTCATCGGGGACTCAGCCGCCGCGCGTTAGCGAGGAGGGGAGATTCTAGAAGGGGGGAGAGAGTGAGACGGAGAACGCTAATCCCAGGCAGCGTTGCTGAGTTCTCCCCGCCTGCTGCGACCCGGGGGCTGGGTTTCCAAGATGATCCGCCCCCTTCCCCCTTCCCCTCAAGTGACAGTGCAGCAGTGACTTTGTTCTCTCCTAACCTCTAGAGAAGCTGAAGGAGGACCCCATCGCCGCTTTTCCTCCCATCTTACTAGCTTTGCAGCCTTTGAAGCAGGTGGATTTATTGCTACAGCGATGGTTGCTTAGCAGTACCCTCCTCCGAAAGAAGCTATTAGTTTTAGCATACCACTGGTGAAAATATTCCATTACTCTTCATTGCAGTTTTTGGTGAATCATGCTTCTCCCCCCCCCGCCCCAGCATTTTCGAAAGTATTGTTTGATTTTGGAGACCATTAGTCTTAATGCCCTACAAAGGTCCCGAACAATAGACATTTGTGATACCATGTTACGTGATGTATTATATGACATCTATAATGAAAAATGGGAACTGTTTAGTAGTTATCTTTAAAAAGAATGATGGTAAATATATTTTGTTTCATTTCTTTTCCTGCTGCAGACAGGGGGAAAATCAATAGGCCTCAACCTTAAAGAACAGGGTGTATGTAGCAGTGAAATGAAAGAAATGTAAACCAGTGTTCCAATAAATTGAAAGTTGGCAGTTGTCTTTGAAAGCCAAGTACGTACTCAGATTGAAAATGTGGCTAAAAGTGTAGAATTAAGAAGTATACGGTCAGATTTGGGGCGCTTGTGTGAAAGCATGAGGGCTCTGGGGTCTGGCTGCATCAAAAGGCAAAATTTATTCCTGTGAAAGTCAGATGATTTAAAAATTTTCCATTAAGAATGTGAATCAGAATGAGTACATTTTGGGTCTGAATTAGTATTTCAGAGGGTTATTTGGGAGACTATGTTTGTTTAAGCCAAGAGACTAGAGTGTTTGGTATATATTGGCAGGGGGCACATGGGAGGGATTGTAAACAGTAGTGTGTCTTGTGACTTGGCAAACCTGCAGGAAGAAGGACCTAGTGATGAATGAATTCGCGTTATGTGAAAAGACTAACATTAAAAAAATCATTTGTTTCTTTACCCTATTCATTGACTTAATGAGTTCATAATTTGCAGAGGTTGCATATTTAGGGAAGATTTTCAGAAAAAAATTGCCAATGAAGATTTTTAAATGATTTTATTAGGAAGTGACAGTTTTATTTAAGTGTTAGGATAGAACAACAAGCAGTGACATGCTTCTCCTTACCCCTTTTTTACTTGCTTTTCCAAAGGGAGGAGAAATATGTGGAAGACTGGTTTGGGCCATTGGGGAACACATGGTAATATACTAGATATTAGCAGGGACTTATAAATTTGATACAAGGAAAAAATGAATCTTTTTAGTAACGTTAACTTTTCAAACTATTTCTTTTCAGAAATTCTTTTCAGGATAGGTGGCAACACAAATGAAAGATGACAAGGTAGTGAATTCTAACAGGTTTCATTAAAGGATAATTAGACTTTTTGATTGTACCCACTGCCACCTTTGGAAGGGCAAAAAGGAGTTAACATTAGTAAAAAGTTAACATTAGTAGTAAAAAGCATATAGTAATGTTTTTGGAATCCATGGATTGGAGCAATAAGTTTAAATTGTGGCATTAGGTCGTATCTTATTGTGGAAATCTAAAAATGTGGACAAAATTATTTCTCTAGAAACCTAGATTTATAACTGGTATTGGGTCAGTTTCCTAACAGTTGGAATCACATTACACAAAGTATGCGAGTTGCTTGCTTGCTTTAGTTGCAAAATTTTATGATAAGCCTAGAGTATTTGTACAGGTTACATATTAGAAACTTAGTGGATTTTTAACCTGACCTGGGTGTGGACTCCTGAGAAGGTGAAGAAATTAGTCAATGTGCACTGATTTAAAAAGTAATTGTCTTTTACATAAGTGAGTGTGGTCTGATTCAGCAGGTTTTGAAAATATGTTATCATGGGCCTAGAGAAATGGGACATTCCCTTTCCCCTCCCTTTACATTAGGAGATTTGAGAGCAACAAATTTTTGTAGCTATTCTGACTCCCTTGTTTTGTAGATGATTAATTAAAAAATAGATTACAAATTTATGAGTGACTGCAGTTCCTGGTTATGAGTGCATAGTGGATTATACAGTAATTGGGCTTTTTCTTATGGAAATATTTTACCTGTGCCAGAGAAATTAACTTCATCCTTCAAAGCGAGAAGTCAGGATATATTAGACAATCCTTGGCCTTCGCTAACAAAATATTCACATTGGTGATGACTAAATTGGCACTTAGAGGAGAGTTACAGATATAGTAGTTTGTTTGGCAGGCCAAAACTTGGCGCCCAAATGAATGTTATTGTCAACCCCGTGTTATGGAATTTTCTGCCCAGATTTTGCATGTTTTCTATGCAGTCATTTTGGTAGTTTTTTATTACTTTAAAAAAGTGATAAAGTTAATAATTTGTCCAGCATTGTGCTAGATCACTAAACGTTCTTATGAAATTAAACGGAAAGACTGGTGATAAGGAATTCAATTTGTTCAGATTTTTTTTTTAATTTTATTTTTTCCTTTTTCTCCCCAAAGCCCCCCGGTACATAGTTGTATATTCTTCGTTGTGGGTCCTTCTAGTTGTGGCATGTGGGATGTTGCCTCAGCATGGTTTGATGAGCAGTGCCACGTCCGTGCCCAGGATTCGAACCAATGAAACACTGGGCCGCCTGCAGCAGAGCACGTGAACTTAACCACTCGGCCACGGGACCAGCCCCTGTTCAGATTTTCTATTCTGTTTCTTGAAATATCTATGAGAAAACTCTTAAATATAAGAAACTTTTATATGTTAAGCTTTATCTAATCTCTTGCAATGAATTTTGCAGCGAATTTTCCAGATAAGTGATGCTTACCCTTTGAGGCACTTAGAGTTTAAAATATATTTACTGATTTGGATGGAAATATTCCTAAAATATATTATCTTTTTAAGCTCTATAATTCCTCATAATCTTGGTTTCTTTTCTTCTTCTTTTTTAAAATACTGGACATTATTCTGAACATCTGTCATTGATGCTTATAACCATAGATAACCTATGTACTAGGTAAAACTATATACTGTATAATTTATTAGTTTCATATCTGTTCTGTAAAATTTATTTTCCTCACTCAGGTTATTACTTCTTGCTGTTTATTGTGCCTTGTTGCTGCCTATTGTGCAACTTCTTGCCTCTTTGGTTTTACCAAACTTGATCTGAAGAGGTCTATGTAACCAGATAAACAAGCTTGTTTGAAGTTAAAAAGAAATTTGTAAGTGAGAGTTTGATGGATTCTCTTCTGATTGAAGGGTATGAGCTTTATTGTATGGACTTTGTATCATCCATTCTGGCTTTTCATACAGGTTTTTTTTTTTTTTTTTAACTTCCTGGTTTTAGATAATTGATATTGTCCAGTCCAATCTGGATAAATGTGGTGTTGAGTAGTAAGTTATCTATAAAACTTCTGTGAACTTTGCTACATAAATGAGCCTGTTCTTATTGTCAAGTAAATTTATTCTAATCTGTATGTGAGTCAGTGGCAAAGGACTGAGTCTTCTGATAGCTGTTTTGTTGTAACTGAGGTTAGTTCTCTAGATCTTGGAGATTCCCTTTTGAACACCATACGAGTATGTAGTTAGTTTATTTGGCACTCGTAATCGCTTTAAAATTTTATTTTAAATTAGGAAGTATTTTAGAAATACAGAAAAGTAACCCACCGCTTAGCAGATAGTAACATTTAGTAGATAGTCATGTTTTGCCCCATTTGCTTCAGACTGTGCCTGATATTTTTTGGGAAACAAAATGTCACAGGTAACACTAAAGCCCATTTCCATCTCTTCCCACCCCCACTCCCAGAGGTAATGTCTCTCTTTAGATAGGTGAATATTATTCCTATATATAGTTTTAAAGTTTTATTGCATATGTAAGTAGCCACGAACAATAAATAGCAATGTTCTGTCTGTTTAAAGTTTTTGCATTAATGGCACTTATTTTGTTTGACTTTCTGTACCTTGCTCTTTTCAGTGTTTCTTTTGTTAGAAAAGTTGGATCACTTTGTGTTTACTATTTACTCCTTATTGTCTTTAGAATTATAGCCCTATTACACAAAGGCAATTATTATTACAAAATTTTAATGATGAAGTTGCTTGTTAGGCAAAGTGACTCAGGCTTTAGACTGACTGGTATTTAAAATTGTCACACTGGAAATTTCCTTTTGCTAAAATCTCATGACTTTGGCAATCAGAAAAACACCTCTTAAGTCTTAAGTCAGGAATACATGTAAGGTGTATTCCTGAGTGATTGTAGTAAAGACTCATTCAGGAAGAAAATTGTGTCGGATTGCTGCCTTCCTAGCTCAAAGGAAACTTCCATTGTAAAATTGTTACCACTGGTCAAGCTGCCTCTTCAGTAGAGCCATTACTTAGCATTTGGCTTAGTTGAAGCGCAGTTTATGGAACTCCGAGAAGACTTTGCCCTGGGTTTGAAACAAAGAAAGGATACACTAACATTCCATTCTTTAATAGTATCAAATGGAAGAGCTGAAAACAAGCTTGTTCTCAACATAGTTTATATGCTACCTTTAACATTTTGTTTCTGTTTTAAGCTTAGAAACTGAAGATCTTAATTCTGAAATTCCTTTGAATTATAACCTTATTTTGATAGTGGAACCCACAGGTAATATTCACTATAACATGGTGATGTTAATAATGTGAGAAATCACATAGTGAATCATCAGGTCAGTGTTATTGTTGAGAAAGCATCAGAAAAGAGCAGTGTTAGAATATGATAGTCAAGCAGTTAAGCATATGCTTCAGTCCACACCGATTAAATTACCTTCCTTGTAGTACATATATGCTGATAGCCAAAATGCTATATAATACAGCATATAGTTCTTAAATTTTATAACTGATAAGGTACTTTATAAACTGTTAGGTGAATGCTATTAGGTGATATTCAGAGTAACATCCTTATGATTAGAGCACGTTTACTGTCGGTCTCTTGTGTGTGTCTTAATAGTAACATCTATTAAGTGATTCCTGTGTATCAGGCACTAAGTTCTAAAAAAACACTTTTATGGATTATACTGTTGTTTAAAATGCATCTCTAATATGAGCCAGAATATACTGTCTGATTTTTAAAATTTGAGTGGAGTTCTATTATTAAGTATTTTTGTTCCTTTGGTTCTTCTCGCCCACTCTTCCAGAAATGGTAGTATTCTGAAAACAAAACAAAACAAAATTAATAGCTATTCAACCAGCAGTTTAATTCTCTATTATAAACAGGTGGGTTTTCCTTAAACACAGGAGGAATTGGAATGTATTTGTATTGTGCATGTCCTGGATGTTGTATAGTGTACTGGATATTGTGCACTATGTCTTTCCAAAGTAAGCAAACACTTTCCCTTAGAATGTTATCAATGATAGTGAGATAAGTGTCATTTGGCATGAGTAGTGTTGTATAGGTATCTTGACATTGGCAGATTAACTACTTGGCTACCATTAAATTCATTGTAGTTGTTGATGGATGAAAATATGGTTGCCTAGATAACGATTAAGACCCGTAACTAAACCACTGTTACTATTCTGTTGGCATAAACTTCAAACTCTGGAAGGTTTTTATTCATGTTAGCCTTTGGAGCACACCCCAGTAAGTGATTCATTTCTCTGTATTTCTGAATTTTTTAAGTCAGTTTATGAATAGGCAGAGAGTTTTTTTTCCTTGTTGTTCAGAGGTAATGCTCTAAATGGCCAGTTGGGACATACAAGTTTTGGTGCTATATAGTTATGTTCTGGTGAAATAATGTGAAGGAATATTATCACTTACAAAATAAAAATACTGTTCATTACATCACATTTTTGTTTAGAAACAGGAAGATTTATGAGAAGGATTTTTTTTAAAAAAGATATTTCTTTTTTTAAAAAAGATTTTATTTTTTTTCCTTTTTCTCCCCAAAGCCCCCAGTACATAAATGTATCTTCTTCGTTGTGGGTCCTTCTAGTTGTGGCATGTGGGATGCTGCCTCAGCGTGGTTTGATGAGCAGTGCCATGTCCGCGCCCAGGATTCGAACCAACGAAACACTGGGCCACCTGCAGTGGAGCACGCGAACTTAACTGCTCAGCCACAGGGCCAGCCCCGGATTCTTTTTTAATGAGCCAAAATAGTTTCACTTTGTGTGTTAGAGATTTTGATAGTTTGTTACAGGCTTAATAACATGCTATCTGTAATTTAGGTCAAGTAATTTTAGTTTAAATTTTAATCACATTTATGTATTGGTTATTTTTTTTAAAGATTTTTTTATTTTCCCTTTTTCTCCCAAAGCCCCCCATAAATAGTTATGTATTTTTAGTTGTGGGTCCCTCTAGTTGTGGCAAGTGGGACGCCACCTCAGCATGGCTTGATGAACAGTGCTATGTCCACGCCCAGGATTCAAACTGGCGAAACCCTGGGCTGCTGAAGCAGAGCATGCGAACTTAACCACTCAGCCATGGGGCTGGCCCTATGTATTGGTTATTAGTAAGATGATTACTCCTAGGTATTGCTTTTTCATACAGATATTTTATTAATCCTGTGTCCTTACCTAGTTCTGTGGTCTGTTCAGTGATCTCAAGGCACTATTGACTTTTGCATGTGTTTTGTTTGGTCTACACAGTGTTTTTGAAAATTTTGAATTAGTTGCCTTGCTTAAAAATTGGGGTTGGAGCCAGCCTGGTGGTGCAGCGGTGAAGCGTGCACGTTTCCCTTTGGCAGCCTGGGGTTCGCTGGTTTGGATCCCGGGTGCAGACATGGCACCGCTTGACAAGCCATGCTGTGGTAGGTGTCCCACATATAAAGTAGAGGAAGATGGGCACAGATGTTAGCTCAGGGCCAGTGTTTCTCAGCAAAAAGAGGAGGATTGGCAGCAGATGTTAGCTCGGGGCTAATCTTCCTCAAAAAAACAAAAACAAAAAAATTGGGAGATTGCACATGAAATCTGAGTTTGTGGCTTTTTTTTTTTAATTGGAAGATTTGTCAGCACTCAGTCTGCTTTTCAGTATAGCAATAATTAGTTGGCTCCAAGAAATGGCTACTTCACCCTTCCTTTATGGGGTTATACATAGCCTCCACCTGGCCTACTGCACACACCTACTTTGCTGGCCCCTGTAGGCATTTGTTTGTGATTTAGGGCATCTGTATTTTTGTTATTTTAGATTTAGACCATTCAGATATCTGAAAATGAATTTGAAGTTTTGTTTAATGCAACAAATATATAAGAACAAGGTTACAACCAAACTGAAAAATGGGCAAGGATTATGAAGAAGCAATTTGCAGAGGAAAAACTTAATGGCCAAAAAGTAAATAAATAAATGAAATAAAGAAAGAAAAGAAAAGACAGAAAAGGAAAAAGATGCTTAGTAACCAGTGTTACTAGTAGTCAGAGAAATTCTAATTAAAAAACTGTGGAATACCATTTAGTACCTCTCAGATTGTCAAAAATTTTGAAGTTTTTTGGAGGATGCTGAAAGTGGGATTTCTTTATTCTTAGCTCGTGGAAATGTCAATTTGAACTTCTCTGGAGAATAATTTGGCAATTCGTGGTAAAGAAAATGTGTGCACAGAAAACATGGACCGGATGTTTATTATGGTGCTATTTTGTTTATTTATTTATTTAAATTGAAATATAGTTGACATACAATATCCTATTAGTTTCAGATGCATACAGTACTAGTTTAAGTAACAAAAAAGTGGAAATAACCTAACTTCCTTCAGGAAGGAATTGGATAAATAACTGTGGTTTATACTGTGCAGGAGTTAAAATTAATGAATTAGATCTACGTCTATTAGCATTTACCCATCTCAGAAACAATGTTAAATGAAAAAAGCAGGTTGCAAAAGTTACATACACATTGATACCATTTGTGTAAAGTTAAAAACATTGTTTGCTGATCTCTATATATGTAACAAAAGTACTAAACATACATGAGAAAGATATACATTAGCCTTAGGATAGGATTGTCTCTAGGGAATGAGGAAGAGGAGAAGGGGATTTCGTTATATCTAAATTTGGGGGGGGGGCGGGGGGGTGCAGATCTGAAGCAAGTAAGACAAAAGTCTTAAGTTTATTTAATCTTGATGGTGAATCATTAGTGTCTTTTACATCTGAAATGTTTCTTTGGGAAAAGAAAAAAATTTAGAGTGTTTTATGAAGTTTTGAGATAGTTTATGATATATTAGCTTTCTTCCTCTATCCTTACAGAAGGCCTCATTGATGGATTTGATGTGCAGGTGAAGATACATGATTAATTGCAACATATAAGAAATGTTTCCTAATTTTAAAAGTTTTTTTTTTTTTTTTTTTTTTTAAGATTGGCCACCTGAGCTAACATCTGTTGCCAATTTTTTTTTCTTTTTCTTCTTCTCCCCAAAGCCCCCCACTACACAGTGGTATGTTCTAGTTGTAGGTCCTTCTGGTTGTCCCTGTGTGGGACCTCAGCATGGCTCGGTGAGCGGTGCCATGTCCGCACCCAGGATCCTAACTGGTGAGACCCTGGGCTGCTGAAGCGTAGCGTGTGATCTTAACCACTCTGCCATGGGGCCAGCCCCTAAAATTTTTTTAATTTCAGAAAAATTTTAATTAAGTTGTTTCATATCAAGATTTAAGTGGAAAAAAGTACTTTTATTTAGCTCATTGTTCAGATGTTTAAATTCTGTGAAATACTTAAGTATTTATTATTGCTTTTAATGTAATTTGGAAAATGTGAGTTGCTTTGGATTACTTAAAACTACTCATTTATTTCTACCATTGATGCATAAATACTCAATCTAGGTTTTAGTGATATCTGAGTTAAAAAAAAAATTATGTGTATGCCTGTGACATACATCAGGCCAAGATGAAGATGTACATATTATTAATCTAGGCTATTTCTTACACTGCTGGTCTCTCTTTTCCCCTTAGGTCAGGCAGGCAACCAATCAGATTGTGATGAATTGTGCTGATATTGACATTATTACAGCTTCATATGCACCAGAGGGAGATGAAGGTAAGAACTGTTTTCCATTTTAATTTGCTGTCTCTATGTCTGTATGATATGTATTTGTGCATGCTTTTGTGTGTGTATAATACATACATTTTCAGGTTAAGATATCAATGTTACTTTAGAAATAGGAAAATTCTTTAGATTTTCATGGGAAATATTTGCATAGTGTAATCTGACGATACTGTGAAATAAAGGAAATGTCACAATTTTAATTCTACTTCAAACATTAACTTATTTTGTGACCTTAGGCAGATCACATTTTCATAAGTGTAAAATGAACGTAATACCACGCATACAAAGCTGAAGAGTTATTTTAAAAATTAAGTACTTTGAACACAAAAGGTTCATCAAGAGGGCTTAGTTCATATGTGGTTTTCTGAAAATTTTTTCCCCCCCTTGAACTATAAGTTAAAATTAAGATAATCTTACTCATAATTGGGAGAAAAATATTTGCTTTGTGAGATGGAATACAAAGGTTAGAAGCTAGATGATGGAGTTAGTTACAGGAGAAGAATATGTGAAAGAGAAACATGGTATAGAATGTGTGGGAACTCAGTTAGCATTTTTAAAATGAGGACTGTTTTAGACCTTGTAATTACAATAAGGATTAAATTGAGTAACCAGTTTTGGCCTGAAATTTTGTTCCCACATAAGCTGCATTTTTAAAAGTTATCAAGTTTGTCATAAACTCACAAGTGTATTAATATTGGAGCTGCTTTGCTTTTTACTTTTGACTTCATCTTGACATTCCTTGTCAAAATGGTTTATTGGTTTGTCTATACTACTCTGAGACTTCCTCTCAGAAAGTCTTCTCATTTGATATAAAATAAGTTAGAAACTTGGCCTTTTATTTACATTTTGTGTTTCTATTTCCTCTCTCCTTTATATTATACTAAGAAGAAGCATACAAGTAACATTTTAAGGCCTGGCAATATTTATTTCATGAATTTTTCTTAAATTATCTTGTCTATAGTAAGACAAAAAAAAGTTAATAGCAGTTGACCATATTATTGCCAAGAAGTACTCTGGTTCAGTAGATTGTAAATGAGATCAAACTGCTGTGATTTTAAGTTAGAGGAACAGATCCTTCAAATGGACTTTGGATGAGTGCCCACTTAAAAAAAAGAGTTTGGTAAATGAAAGAGAGATTATTTAATTTCTTTAACTGTGAAGAAAAATGGAAGCACCTTAGCCAAGCATATCAAGGCAAGCTTTCTTTGTTGTAGGTAGAGAACATTTAATTCCAATGTAGGGTTTTTAAATGGTAGCCAGTATAGATAGGTAAAATAAATGCGCAGTCTCCGGCGGGCTTGGTTTCAGCTTAGGTTTGTTTTTATCTTCCTGTACTAAAATGTCAGGAAAGAATTCAGAGAACTGAAATGTTTTGAATATAGATGACTGAATAGGACAAAGCTCATAATGGTCTGAATCTCAAGGAAGCAGCGTTAGTGTTCTCACTAAGAGGATCGGAAGAGAAATGAAAACTTATAGGAAGTGAAGAGGATTTGGGGAGAGATTCAGATAAAACATTACAATTTTTGTTACATAAAATATCTTATGCAGGACTAACTAAGGTACGTTTCTCAACTCATTTCTCCTACAGCAATAGGAAAAACCTGGAGTCATGTATAAGCCCATTTAATTTTAGAGTATACGAGAATGGGAAGTTGTATTAATTTGGTATTTTAAAGTTTCAGAAACAGGGATCACTTTGGATAGATTTGGCCTTTCAGATATATACATAGCTTAATTTTGCCCTTGAACATAGTAGCGTTTCTTGATTTTTACCTTATGGAAGAGTATAGCATGTTATTTCTTTCGAAACTGGTTGCAAATTTGACTGCCAGCTCCTTCCAGGGCTCTATACTGGTGGCAGGAGTCAATAGGAAAGATACCATTTTTTAACCCAACTAATCTCATCTAGAACCTTCTAGATTGTGATTGTCTTCTGCAAGGCCGATTTACATATCTGTAGTCATTAAATCTTGGTGCTATGAGGTAGAATCAGAAAATTATTTGAAGGCATGAACTTGTTGCTTCTTTATGTAAGTTTTTAATTGATGAAAAAGGCCATCTTGTACAGTAACCCGGAAAGACCTATTGGCATGTGTCTCTTTAAACTAATGCACTGCCTTTTAAACAGAAATAATTTATTTTAAAGCCTATTTGAGATCTTTGTAATATTTTAAAAATGAGAAGTTAGTAAGAAAAAGAGCTGAAAACTGTTTTTTTTACTGTTCTGCACTTCAAGGGTTGGTGAAATCATTAGCACTTAAGCGAGTGCAAGGAATGCACCTCCCTACACAGTGCAGGGATTAGTATTGTCATCAGCTTCTGCAAGAGAAATACGAAATTTTTGAGTGCCTGAACTCAGGTCCTGACAGGTAAAGAGTCTTTTAATTTATCATTAATAGATGGTTTGGGCATAACCACAAAGAGAATGATGACTTGAAAGTTTTGTACCAACTTTTCCCTTAGTGTACTCTGTCAGGTATATGTTTGTAGAATTAGCTGTGTAAGAAAAAATTTTTCCTTCGGTGACATAGTATTTCATACAAAGTTCTAATATAGTTCAGATCCACCAGCATCACTTTGGTTTATCCATATAAGGCATGTAAATTTTAACACATTTATTCTTGAAGTAAGATTGTATTTTTCAGTGCATGTGTATGTGTGTTTAATGAAAGGATAAAACAGCTAAGTCAGAAATATTGCCTAAAATTAATAATTTCGAGCAAAAACTATTAACTTGGAAAAAAGGAATCGTTCCTCACACTTGGTCATAAGCCTTTATCCAACTATTAATAATATATATTGTGCCATACAATTATGTATGGATTAGCAATAACGTTGATAAACCACCATCTCTTTTCAGTAGAGTTGTGGGTGTCATTTTGAAAATACATACGTACTAATTAAGTGCTAGCCCTCAAATCAGGAAAATTGAAAGAGAAGGGAAACTATCCAATTCTAATACAAATGTATTGAAATATAATATAGAATTTCATAAGGAAATTTCAAATGAAAGGAATTTGAGTATAACTTTAGTTATACAAATAATGATATAGGGTAGGGGCTTCAAACTAAAGTTACTGTTGGGGTTAAGCAAATAACAAACATGATTGGATTGGGCTGGATGTAGGGAAATAAGACTGTTGGGACAGAGGCTGAACTGAAGAGTGCATGTCTCACATAAATATATTCAAATTAAAAAAAAAACTTTGCTGGCCAAACAGAACATTTTTGTGGTCCATATTGAGTTCTGTTGAATTTGCAACCTTTGAAGAGGGATTCCAGGGCATCGTGGTGTGTTATGCATATTCTTTATCATTTGGACATGAGGATAAAACTTGAGCATAACTGTCTCATTAAAAAAAGAAAACTCGATGAGATTCTTCTGGGATCTTAATTGAAACTGATATAAATAATGTATAATATGCTATATTACCATTAAGTATATTAAGTAAATTGTTTGCTGTATGTGTGCTACTGGTATATACTTTAAAAAGATTCGGAATCTAGCATGCTGCCTCTTTTTAGGTAGGTTTTAGAGTTTTTCAAGCACTAAAATGGTCTTATTTGTGAGATCTTGTTTTTATTTTGTCTCTGCTTTATTTACTATTCCGAAGTGTATTGACTTTTGGGAATTCTTTAAAGATTTTATTTTTTATTATTTTTTATTTTTCCTTTTTCTCCCCATAGCCCCCCAGTACATAGTTGTGTTTTAGTTATGAGTCCTTCTAGTTGTGGCATGTGGGACATCGCCCCAGTATAGCTTGATAAGCGGTGTTAGGTCCACATCCAGGATCCGAACTGGCAAAACCCTGGGCCACTGGAGCAGAGCATTCAAGCTTAACCACTCAGCCATGGGGCTGGCCCCAGAAGTTTTTAATTTTAATGAAGTCCAGGTTATCACTTATTTCTTTCGTGGGTCATGCCTTTGGTGTTGTATCTAAAAAGTCATCGCCATACCCAAGGTCAACTAGATTTTCTCCTATGTTATCTTCTGCGAGTTTTATAGTTTTGCATTTTACTCTTAGGTCTATAATCCATTTTAAGTTAATTTTTGTAAAAGGTGTAAAGTCTGTGTCTAGATTAAATCTTTTGCATGTGGATGTCCAGTTGTTCCAACAGCATATGTTGAAAAGATAGCTCCATTGTGTTGCTATTGCTTGTTTGTCAAAGATTGGTTGACTGTATTTATGTGGGCCTATTTCTAGGCTCTCTATTCTGCTCCGTTGATCTGTTTGTCTCTTCTTTGTCCAATACAACACCGTTTTGCTTACTGTAGCTTTGAAGTAAGTCTTGAAGTTGGGTGGTGTTAGTCCTTCAACCTTGTTCTTCCCCATCAATATTAAGTTGGGTATTCAGCGTTGTTCATTTCTCCATAGAAACTTTAGAATCAGTTTTTCAACATCCACAAAGTAACTTTCTGGGATTTTGACTGGGATTGGTATAAAATCTACAGATCAAGTTGGGAAGAACTGACATCTTGGCAGTATTGAATCGTCTTTTTTTTTAGATTGGCACCTGAGCTAACATCTGTTGCCAATCCTTTTTTTCCCCCCTTCTCCCTAAAGTCCCCCGGTACATAGTTTGTACATTCTAGTTGTGTGTGCCTCTGGTTGTGCTATGTGGGACGCCGCCTCAGCGTGGCCTGATGAGCGGTGCCATGTCCACAACCAGGATCTGAACCAGTGAAACCCCAGGCTGCCGAAGGAAGCAGAGTGCACGAACTTAACCACTCAGCCATGGGGCTGGCCCCCATATTGAGTCGTCTTATCCATGAACATGGAATATCTCTCCATTTATTTACTTCTTCTTTGATATCTTTCATAAGAATTTTCCTCATGTGGATCTTCTACATATTTTGTTAGGTTTATACCTAAGTATTTCATTTTAGGGAGTGGTAATGTAAATGCTGTTTTTAATTTCAAATACCACTTATTTATTGTTGGTATATAGGAAAGCGATTGACTTTTGTATATTAACCTTGTATCCTACAACCTTGCTGTAATCGCTTATTAGTTCCAGGAGTTTTTTGTTGATTCTTTTAAATTTTCTGCATGACCATGTCATCTGTGAACAAAGATAGTTTTATTTCTACTTTCCTAATATGTATACTTTTATTTCCTTTTCTTATCTTATTGTGTTAGCTGGGATTTATAGTACACTATTGAAAAGCAGTGGTGAGAGGGGACATCCTTGCATTGTTCCTCACCTTATGTGAAGCTTAGAGTTTCTCACCATTCAGTATGATGTTATCCATAGGGTTTTTGTTGATGTTCTTTGTAACATTGGAGAAGTTCACCTTTACTCCTAGTTTGCTATGAGTTTTTATCATGAATGGGTGTTGGGTTTTGTCAAATGCTTTTTCTGTGTCTGTTGATATGATTGTGTGATTTTTCTTCTTTAGCCTGTTGATGTGATGGAGTTGATTTTTGAATGTTGAAACAGCCTTGCACACTGGGATAAATCCCACTTGGTTGTATATAATTCTTTTTATACATTGTTGGATTTGATTTGCTATTATTTGGAGGATTTTTGCATCTGTGTTCATAGAAGATATTGGTCTGTGGTTTTCTTTAATGTCTTTGTCTTATTTTGATATTAGGGTAATGCGGGCCTCATAAAACGAGTTAGGAAGTATTCCCTCTGCTTCTGTTCCCTGGAAGAGATTGTAGAGAATGGGCGTAATTTCTTACTTAAATGTTTGGTAGAATTCATGAGTGAATCCATCTGGGCCTGATGCTTTCTGTTTTGGAAGATACTAACTATTGATTGAATTTCTTGAATAGATATAGGCCTATTCAGATTGTCTATTTCTTCTTGTATGAATTTTGGCAGATTGTGTGTTTCAAGGAATTGGTCCATTACATCTAGGTTATCAAATTTGTAGGCATAGAGTTATTCATAATATTCCCTTATTATCCTTTTAATGTCCATGGGATCTGTAGTGATGTCCTCTCTATCAATTCTGATTTTAGTAATTTGTGTCTTCTCTCTTTTTACCTTAGTTAGCCTGGCTAAGGCTTATTGATTTTGTTGGTATTTTCACAGATCTGGCTTTTGGTTTTGTTGATTTCATCTATTGATTTCCTGTTTTCGCTTTCATTGATTTCTGCTCTAATTTTTATTATTTCTTTTCTTCTCCTTACTTTCAATTTAGTATTCTTTTTCTAATTTCGTAAGATGGAAGCTTAGATGATTAGTTTCAGGTCTTTCTTCTTTTCTGATCTATGGTTTCAGTACTATAAAGTTCTCTCTAAGCACTGCTGTCACTGCATCCCACACAAATTTTTTTTTAAGATTTTATTTTTCCTTTTTCTCCCCAAAGTCCCCTAGTACAAAGTTGTATATATTTTTAGTTGTGGGTCCTTCTAGTTCTGGCATGTGGGATGCCACCTCAGCATGGCCTGATGAGTGGTGCCATGTCTGGCCTGATGAGCAATGCCGTGTCCGTGCCCAGGATCTGAACCAGCAAAACCCTGGGCTGCTGAAGTGGAGCGTGCGAACTTAATCCGTTGGCCATGGGGCCAGCCCCTGCATCCCACAAATTTTGATAAGCTGTGTTTTTGTTTTCAATTAGTTCAAAATATTTGAAAGTTTCTCTTGAGATTTCTTCTTTGACTTACGTGTTATTTAGAAGCATGTTGTTTAATTTCCAAGTATTTTGGTATTTTTCCAGCTACTTTTCTGTTACTATTTGTAGTTTCATTCTCTTGTGGTCTGAGAGCATTTTACAATTTCTCTAAATTAGTTAAGGTGTGTTTTTATGACCCAGAATGTGGTGTATCTTGGTGAATGTTCCATGTGAACTTGAGTAGAATGTGTAATCAGCTGTTGTTTGATGAAATAGTTTATAGATATCAATTATGTCACTTGATGGTGCTATTGAGTTCAACTATATCATTACTGATACTCTGTTGCAGTATCTGTCCATTTCTTTTTTTTTTTTCTTTTTCTTTTTTGTGTGAGGAAGATGGTCCCTGAGCTGACATCCATGCCAATCTTCCTCTATTTTGTATGTGGGACGCTGCCACAACATGGCTCGATCAGTGGTGCATAGGTCCATGCCCAGGATCTGAACTTGCAAACCCTGGGCCACTGAAGTGGAGTGTGCGCATTTAACCACTGCATCACCAGGCCAGTCCCAAGGATCTGTCCATTTCTGATAGAAGCATGTTAAAGTCTCCAACTGTTGTGGTAGATTCATCTGTTTCTCCTTGCCATTCTGTCAGTTTCTATCTCATGTATTTAGAAAAAAATTTTTTTATTGCTTTTTCTCCCCAAATCCCCCCAGTACATAGTTGTATATTTTAGTTATGGGTCCTTTTAGTTGTGGCATGTGGGATGCCACCTCAGCCTGGCCTGATGAGCAGCGCCATGTCCGCACCCAGGATCCGAACCAGTGAAACCCTGGGCTGCTGAAGCAGAGCGCGTGAATTTAACCACTTGGCCACAGGGCCAGCCCCTATCTCATGTATTTTGATTCTGTGTTGTTAGACACATACACCTTAAGGATTGTTATGTCTTCTGGGAGCTTTGACCCCTTTATCCTTATGTAATGCCCCTTTTTATCCCTGATAATTTTCCTTGCTCTGAAGTCTGCTCTGTCTGAAATTAATATACCTACTCCCACTTTCTTGTAGTTAGTATTAGCATAGTATATCTTTCTCCATCCCTTTACTTTTAATCTATGTGTATCTTTATATTTGAAGAGGGTTTTTTGTAGACAACATGTGGTTGGATGTTGTTTTTTGATCTGCTCTGACAATCTCTGTTTTTTCATTGGTTTATTTAGATCATTGATGTTTAAGGTGATTATTGATATCGTTGGATCAATATCTACCACATTAGCTACTGTTTTATAATTGTTGATCTTGTTTTTTGTTCCTGTTTTTGTCTTCCACATTTTTTCTGCCTTTTCTGGTTTTCATTGAGCATTTTATATGATCCTATTTTCTTTCTTTCTTTTTTTTCCTTCAAGGAAGATTAGCCCTGAGCTAACATCTGCCACCAATCCTCCTCTTTTTGCTGAGGAAGACTGGCCTTGAGCTAACATCCATGTCCATCTTCCTCTATTTTATATGGGACACCTGCCACAGCATGGCTTGATAAGCAGTGTGCAGGTCTATACTTGGGATCCAGGCCAGCGAACCCCAGGCTGCTGAAGCAGAGCATGCAAACTTAACCACTGTGCCACCAGGCGGGCCCCTATATGTTCCTCCTGTTTTCTCTCCTTTCTTAGCATATCAATTATACTTCTTTTTTTTTTTTTTTAACTTTTTTTAGTGGTTGCCCTAGAGTTTACAATATATATTTACAACTAAGCCAAATCTACTTTCAAATAACACTATACTGCTTCATAGATAGTGCAAGTACCTTATAATAACAAAATATTCCTAATTCCCCCCCTCTTATCCCTTGTATCATTGCAGTCATTTCACTTATAATTAGCATACACACACACACACCAGCATAATCAAATACCTTGTTGCTATTAATTTTTTTTTTTTGAGGAAGATTAGCTGTGAGCTAACTACTGCCAGTCCTCCTCTTTTTGCTGAGGAAGGTTGGCCCTGAGCTAATATCTGTGCCCATCTTCCTGTACTTTATATGTGGGACGCCTACCATAGCATGGCATGTCAAGTGGTGCACAGCATGGCAAACCCCGGGCCGCCGAGAAGCGGAACGTGCGCACTTAACCGCTGCGCCACCGTGCCGGCCCACTATTAATATTTTTTGAATGAACTCTTACCTTTTAGATCAATTAAGAATAAGAAAAATAAATGTTTTTATTTTACCTTCATTTGTTCATTCTCTGATGCTTTTCCTTTCTTTATGTAGATCCGAGTTTCTTACCTGTATCATCTTCCTTCTTTCTAAAGAACTTCTTTGAACTTTTCTTGCAAAGCATATGTACTGGCAACACATTTCCTCAGTTTTTGTCTGAGAAAAGTCTTTATTTCTCCTCATTTTTTTCAAGACTTTATTATTATTATTATTATTTAAGATTGGCCCCTGAGCTAACAACTGTTGCCAATCTTTGTCTTTTTTTTTTTTCCCTGCTTTATCTCCCCAAGTCCCCCCGGTACATAGTTGTATATCTTAGTTGCAGATCCTTCTAGTTGTGGCATGTGGGACGCCACCTCAACATGGCCTGACAAGTAGTGCCATGTCTGTGCCCAGGATCCGAACCAGTGAAACCCTGGGCCACCGCAGCAGAGTGTGCAAACTTAACCACTCGGCCACAGGGCCGGCCCCTGTAGACTTTATTTTTTTAGAGCAGTTTAGGTTCACTGCAAGATTGAGGAAGATTCTCCTTCACTTTTGAAGGATAATTTTGAAGAATTCTTTCTAGGTTAATAGTTTTTCTCTCAACACTTTCAATATTTCACTCCACTCTCTTCTTGCTAGCGTGGTTTCTGAGGAGAAGTTGAATGTAATTCTTATCTTTGCTCCTCTGTACATAAGGTGTTTTTTTCTTCTAGTTTCTTTCAAGATTTTTTCTTTATGTTTGATTTTCTAAGTTTGAGTACCATATACCTAGGTGTAGGTTTTTTTTGGTATTTGTCTGCTTGTTCTTCTCTGAGCTTCTGGGATCTGTGGTTTGATGTCTGACATTAATTTGGGCAGATTCTCAGTCATTATTGCTTCAAATATTGCTTCTGTTCCTTTCTCTCTTTCTTCTGGTATTTCCATCCTGTGGATGTTATACCTTTTGTAGTTTTCCTACAGTTCTTGGATATTTTGTTCTGTTTGGGTTTTTTCCCCCAGTCTTTCTTCTCTTTTTCAGTTTTGAAAGTTTCTATTGTCATGTTCTCAAACTCAGAGATTCTTTCCTCAGCCATGTCCAATCTAATAATGAGCCCGTCAAAGGCATTCTTCATTTCTGTTACAAAATTTTTGATCTCTATAATTTCTTTTTGATTTCTTCTTAGAATTTCCATCTTTCTGCTGCCGTCAGTTCTTGCATATGTCTACTTTTTTCATTAAAACCTTTAGCATATTAATCATAGTTTAAAAAAAATTCCTGATCTGATAATCCCAACATTCCTACCACGTCTGACTCTGGTTTTGATGTTTGTTCAGTGTCTTCAAATTGTTTTTTCTGCCTTTTAGTATGTCTTGCAATTTTTTTTTTTGAAAGGCAGACATGACATACTCGGTAAAAGGAACTGCAATAAATAGGCCTTTAATAATATGATCATAAGATGAGCAGGGAGGGGAAGCATTCTGTAGTCCTGTGATTGTGTCTAGTCTTTCGGTGAGCCTGTGCCCCTAGTCTGTGAGCTTCACCAGTGCTTCTCAGGTTTTCTTCCACCTTTAGGTGGGACAGGATACCTGGAAGGGCTGGAGTTGGATATTTCCCTTACTCCAGGTGGGTTAGGCTCTGATAAAACTCCAGCAGTTAAACTTTGGTAAAATAGTTTCTCCTGAGGGCAGGTTTTGTTAAGAACAGAATTCTCTAGTGCATTTCAGAATGGTTTGTTTTCCTCTCCTCCTGCTGGACGCGTGAGGGAATTTTTCTCTGATATTCACTGTTAGGACCTGGTAGAACTGCTAGAGGTAAAAGTCACAAAAGTGTGGGGGTCCTCCTGTTATTGTGGGTTTCTGCTCTGGTAAGTTGTGATTCTCTGTATCAGCGTATCTCCAATTTTTTTTGGCAGCAGTTTCCCGTTACCTCACTTTTCTGATGGACATAAGGAGAGTTGTTGATTTTTCAGTTTTTTCAGCTTTTTGCTTGTTGTTAGGATGCATGTAAGCTTCTCACAGGCGACAGCAGATACCAGAAATCCTCCTGGTCATTTTATTTTTATTTCTAATATAAAAAGTTGCATTTTAAAAATATAAGAGCAATCTGTGCCTTTTTGTGGGCATATGCTTTCAGTTCTCTTGGGTAAATACCTGGAAATATAATGGCTAAATTGTTTGGTAAATGGAGAATTTTTAAAGAAACTGCCAGTTTTCCAAAGTGGTTGTACCATTTTATATTCTTGTCAGCTGTGTGTCAGAGATCCAGTTGCTCCATATCCTTGATCATACTTGTTATATTCCATCTTCTTAATTTTAGCTATTCAAGTGGTTGTGTAGTGGTATCTTGTGGTTTTAATTTGTATTTCCCTGATGGCTAATGATGTCAAGCAGCTTTTCATGTCCTTATTTGCCATTTGTATATCTTCCTTGGTGAAGTACTTATTACGACCTTTTGCCATTGGAGGGGAGGATTGTTTATCTTATTGAATTTTAAGAGTTCTTTATATATTCCTTACACACACACACACACACATATATATATATATACACACACGCCTTTGTTGGACACATGTTTTGCAAATACTCTCTCTCAGTCTGTGGCTTGTCTTCATTTTTGTTACAGTGTTTTTTGAAGAGTGTAAGTTTTTAATTTCAATGAATTAATAATTTATTGAGTTTTTCTTTCATAGTTCATGTATTTTTTTGTGATCTATTTAAGATGTTTTAAAATTCAAGGACATTAAATTTATCTTCTGTGTTTCCTTCTAAAAGTTTTATAGTTTTAGCTTTTGCGTTTAGGTCTTTGATCCATTTTGAGATAAATTTTATATATGCTATGAGATAAGGAGAGAGGTTCTGTTTGTTTGTTTATTTTTGCTATATGGCTGTCCACTTTTTCTAGCACCATTTTTTATAAAGATTATTTTTTCCTCATTTGATTTCTGGACTCTGTGTTCTGTTCCATTTTAAGTCTTGAAATCAAGTAGTGTAAGTCTTCCATCTTTGTTCTTTTTAAAAATGATTTTTGCTCGTCTAGGTCCCTTTAATTTTCATATAAATTTTAGAATCAGCTTGTCAATTTCTACATAAAAGCATGTTGCAATTGTTATAGGAATTGCACTGACTACATTGGGGAGAAAAATTAATGAATGAAGAATATATATTTCTCCACTTATTTAGATCTTCTTTAATTTCTCTCAACAGACTGTAAGAGGTTCTAGTTGATTTTTGCTCGTTCTAGAAAGAAATTAATTTTCTGCGTGTTTTTTTTTTTTTGGCAGACAATATAGCCAGATCATGTTTTTTTTACATGTAGTAAAACACATATAACATAAAATTACCATCTTAACCATTTTTAAGTGTACAGTTCATTGGTACACATTCACATTGTTGAGCAATCATCACTATCATCTATCTTCAGAATTCTTTTTATCTTGCAAAACTAAAACCTTGTACCCATTAGACACTAACTCCCCATTTTCTTCATCCCTCAGTCCCTGGTAACCACGCTTCTACTTTCCTATGAATCTCTACATTCTATTCTAGGCACCTCATATAAGTGGAATCACAGTATTTGTCATTTTATGACTGGCTTATTTCACTTACCATAATGTCCTCAGAGTTCATCCATGTTGTAGCATATATCAGAATTTCCTTCCCTTTTAAGACTGAATAATATTCCATTGTATGTATATACCACATTTTGTTTATCGATTTATCTGTCAGTGGACACTTGGGTTGCTTCCACCTTTTAGCTATTGTGAATAATGCTGCTGTGAACCTGAGAGTACAACATCTCTTTGAGACTCTTTCAATTCTTTTGACTCTGTATCCAAAAGTAGAATTGCTGGATCATATTGCTAATTCTATTTTTAATTTTTCGAGGAATTGTCATACTGTTTTCTGCAGCAGC
Organism: Equus asinus; assembly: GCF_041296235.1. Classification (NCBI taxonomy): domain Eukaryota; kingdom Metazoa; phylum Chordata; class Mammalia; order Perissodactyla; family Equidae; genus Equus; species Equus asinus. The sequence continues at coordinate 38,474,427 of NC_091802.1, read as the reverse complement.
TGCACCATTTTACGTTCCCACCAATAGTACACAAGGGTTCCAGTTCCTCCACATCCCTGCTAACACTTGTATTTTTGTTTGTTTGTTTTTGATAGTAGCCATCCTAATAGGTAGAAGTGGCTTTGATTTGTATTTCTCTAATGATTAGTGGTATTGAGCATCTTTTCATCTGCTCATTGGCCAGTTGTATACCTTAGGAGGAATGTCTATTTGAGTCCCTTGGCCTTTTTTTTTTTTTCTTTTTTTGCTGAGGAAGATTTGCCCTCAGCTAATATCCACTGCCAATCTTCCTCTTGTTTTGGTGTGTGAGCCACCACCACAGCATGGTCACTGACAGACAAGTGGTGTAGGTCCACGCCCAGTAACTGAACCTGGGCTGCTGAAGCAGAGCGCACCAGACTTAATCACTGGGCCACTGGGGCTGGGCCCCCTTGCCCATTTTTTAATCAGGTTATTTGCTTTTTTTGTTGTTGAGTGTAGTTCTTCATATATTCTGGCTATTAACCCCTTAGCAGATATGTTATGCAGATATTTTCTCCCCTTCTGCAGGTTGCCTTTTCACTCTGTTGATTGTGTCTTTTGATGCACAAAAGTTTTAATTTTGATGAAGTCCACTTTGTCTGTTTTTTCTTTTGTTACCTGTACTTTTGGAATAATATCCAAGGAATCATTACCAAATTCAACGTCATGGAACTTTTACGTTTTCTTCTAGGAGTTTTATAGCATTACTTCTCACATTTGGGTCTTTGATCCATTTTGAGTTAATTTTTGTATATGGTGTAAAGGGTCCAGCTTCATTCTTTTGCATGTGGATATCCAGTTTTCCCAACATTATTTTTTGAAAAGACTGTCCTTTCCCTATTGAATGGTCTTGGCACCCTTGTTGCAAATCATTTGACCATGTATGCAAGAGTTTATTTCTGGGCTCTCTTTTCTGTTCCACTAGTCTGTATGTCTGGCTTTATGCCAGTACCACACTTTTTTTTTTTTTTTGATTACTGTTGCTCTGTGATCAGGAAGTGTGAGACTTCCAACTTTGTTCTTCCTTTTTCAAGATTGTTTTGGCTATTCTGAGTCTTGAGATTCCATGTGACTTTTAGGATGGATTTTTAAATTTCTGCAAAAAACACTGTTGGGCTTTTGAGAGGGATTGTTGAATCTCTGGGTCTTTTTGGATAACGTGGACATCTTAACAATATTAAGTCTTCTAATCCATGAACAAGGGATGTCTTCCATTTATTTGTATCGTCTTTAACTTCTTTCACCAATGTTTCATAGTTTTCAGTATACAAGTCTCTCCTCCTTGGTTAAATTTGTTCCCAAGTGTTTTATTATTTTTGACACTGTTGTAATTGGAGTGGTTTTGTTAATTTCCCTTTGAGATTGTTCATTGTTAGTGTATAGAAATGCAAATGATTTTTGTAGGTTTATTTTGTTTCCTACAACTTGGCTGAATTTGTTTATTAGTTCTAGCAGTTTTTTTTTTGTGGAACCCACAGGGTTGTCTACATATAACATTTCATCTCTGAACAGAGATAATTTTACTTCTTCCTTTCTAATTTGGATGCCTTTTCTTTCTTTTTCTTGCCTAATTACTCTGGCTAGAATCTCTAGTACTGTGTTTGAATAGAAACGGCAAAAGCAGGCATCCTTGTCTGGTTCCTTACTGTAGGGGAGAAGCTTTCAGTTGTTCCCTAAGCAAGAACATCTTGATCTAGTTGAATTTGGTCTTTTTTTCTTTCTTTCTTTCTTTTTTTTTTTAAAGATTTTATTTTTCCTTTTTCTCCTCAAGGCTCCCTGGTACATAGTTGTATGTTTTTAGTTGTGAGTTCTTCTAGTTACGGCATGTGGGATGCTGCCTCAGTGTGGCTTGATGAGCAGTGCCATATCCACGCCCAGGATCCAAACCCGTGAAACCCCAGGCTGCTGAAGCAGAATGTGTGAACTTAACCACTCGGCCACGGGCTGGCCCTGCTGTTTTTTTGCTTTTTTCAATTTGCTCTTGTTCTTGGTTTGTAGCTCTGTCAGGAGTCTTTGCTAAGGTTTCCCCTTTCTTCCTGGGCCCTGATATGCAATTTTTAGTTCCCTACCATTATACAACTGCTGAAATCTAGGTGTCAGCAAATGTCTGGAGGGGAAATTGAATGAACAATGTTAGACTTATTTTTTATTCCACTTTTCTGAGATCTTGGCTGTTTCAATCCTGACGGCTTTGGTAGTCCTGAATTTCAGGCCCAGCCTCTGAGACTGCTGCTGCTTATGGCTCTGCTTCCTTCATTGACCTCTGTGCTTATTTAGGAGTCAGCAATGCAATAAGGGGGTAAAGAGCCTGCGAGCATAGAGCTGATCTTTGTCTGATTCCCATTCAAACACTTAAAAAAGTTTTTTTAATTCAGTTTTTATGGTTATTCTGATACCTTAGCTAAGCTATCATAGCTGGAAGCAGAGGTCTAGATGCATCATTTTAAAATGTGAAACATATTTCGTTATGAGTTCTGTAGCAGAAGATAATATTTCATTCAACTGTTTGTAGGTACAAAGCTTATTAGCCTTAATCCAGATACAAATTATCATTAGCAAGTATTAAGATGATATTAAACGATATGAAGATTGTTATTAAAGTTTAACATACTTTTGTAAACTTTGCACAGAAATAATTTTTAGAATGTGAAGAATTATAAAACAGTATTAGGTTATCTTCATCACATGGTATTTAATATATTGTTTTGCTTATCTTTTAAAATTACAAAAGAAATACATACTTGTTGTAGGAAAATCAAACATTATGGAGTATAAGATGTGATGGTCCTCTTCTTCCCTCCCTTCGTTATAGCACCTACCCCTACAGTCCCAGAAGTAAGCACTGTTAATAATCTGATATGAATTCTTTTATACATGCAAAATTTTTTTCTTTTAGTTACAAAAGTGAGATTATATATAATGTTTTTCAAGTTGCTTTTTAAATCTAATTTGGTGTGCATTTTTAAGGCAATATACATAGACCTGTTTCACGAAGGCCTAGTATTCCTTTATAGATGTATCATTTTACAGGGGCCGGCCTGGTGGTACAGCGGTTAAGTTCTTACATTCTGCTTTGGCGGCCTGGGGTTTGCTGGTTCAGATCCTGGGTGCAGACCTACATACCACTTGTCAAACCATGCTGTGGCAGACGTCCTACATATAAAGTAGAGGAAGGTGGGCATGGATATTAGCTCAGGGCCAGTCTTCCTCAGCAAAATGAGAATTGGTGGCAGCTGTTAGCTCAGGGCTAATAGTCTTTAAAAAAAAAAAAAAGAAAAGAAAAAAAAGAAAAGAAAATTCCAGAAAAAAAGACGTATCATTTTACAAAGCCATTTCTTAATGTTCCACATTTTGGTTATCCCTCCCCTTTTTGGCTATTTTAATCAGTGTGCAAAGGACATCTTTTGTGCACCAGTGAGAGTATACCTATAAGTTGTGCCAAAGTAAGAGAGTACTGTGTTAAAATTTTAACAGATGTCAAATGGTCTGTTATAGATACAGATTATCAAATATCCCTCCTACAAAGTTGCATCATTTTATATTCCCATCAAGAGTGTAAGAATATTTATTTCTTTATACTGCCATTACATTAGGTGTTGTTATCAACCTATACTGCCATTACACTGAATGTTATCAATCTTTCTTTTCTAATCTAATGAAAAATATATTGTTTTTATTTGAACCTTTTATTAGTAGGGATGAATATCTTTTCATATACTTGTTTGCCTTTTAGGTTTTTTGGTAACAGTTAGGCATTTGTAATTTTTTTTTTGCCCATTTTTGTATTGCTTTGAATATGCATTTTGTATATTGTAGCTATACCCTTTGTTACTTATTTTTATTTATTTTTTCTTTTTTCTCTCCAAAGTCCCCCAGTACATGGTTGTGTATCCTTAATTGTGGGTCCTTCTAGTTGTGGCACGTGGGACGCTGCCTCAGCATGGCCTGATGAGTGGTGGGTGCCATTTCCAGGCCCAGGATCCGAACCAGCGAAACCCTGGGCCCCCAAAGCGGAGCGCGCAAACTTAACCACTCGGCCCTGGGGCCGACCACTACCCTTTTTTATTTATATTGCAGATATTTCGTTAGTTCTGTCTTTTGTGTTTTAACTTTGTTATGGTATCTTGGCATACTAGTCAAATCTGTCAGTTGAGTGAATTTTTTTTTTTAAGATTTTATTTTTCCTTTTGCTCCCCAAAGCCCCCCGGTACATAGTTGTGTATTTTTAGTTGTGGGTCCTTCTAGTTGTGGCGTGTGGGATGCCACCTCAGCATGGCCTGATGAGCTGTACCATGTCCGAACCCAGGATCCGAACCGGCAAAACCCTGGGCCACCAAAGTGGAGCATGTGAACTTAACCACTTGACCACGGGCCCAGCCCCTGAGTGAATTTTTAAAATTAGCTTTCTACTGTGATCCTAATCTTCAGCTTATTGAAAAGCTACTTTGATTTTGTATTTTGAGTTTGAATTCTCTTTTGTGGTGTCTTTCTAGACTTTTATATTTTGTTTAATGTTTCTTGACTTGATTCAGTTTGTGGTGTTATGGGTCGACAAATTAGAATTCCTAATTAACATTCTGTGACTATTTGATCACTGAGTAACCTTGGGACTTATTCCAGAAATGTTAGTACTTGCCTTAAAATAATCCTGTTGATTTATACTAACTCTATATTGAGTATGAGTCATCTACTCTTCTCCTGCCTCTCTCTTGGAAAGATGAAAGTGATCTTGGAAAGATTTCAAGTAGAAACTGAAACTTCCTCATTTCTTTAGTCCAGATATATTAACAGTTGATCCATACTAGGTATAAGCAAACTTGCCAGTAGTTTAGATTTCTGCAGTTGTGGCAACTACACATCAAGAAGCTATTTATCTTTATTATGGAAGTCAGCATCAGTTTCTCATTATAATTGCTCCATTTTTACAGATCCTGTCTTGAGATGCTTTGACAACTGTAAACAATTCACTGACAGTTTTGGAGAGTAGGCTTTTTTTGCTCCTTATACTTTCATATTTCCCATTTTAGTAGAACTTTGCTCTCAAGGTATATATATTTTTCCATTTGAGTACTGATTTCCAAACCAACATTATGTGGCTGATTTATAAACACTTAACATTTTGGTTTATTTAAGTCTTGTTGATGTATACAAAAATAATTATGTTACTTATGTAAACATCATAATTATGCTAGAAACAAGTACCTTTGATTATTATGGAATGTCAAGTAACATTGTGCAAAAAGTCCTTCTATCTCCCACATTCTGCCTCTCAGCTCGCTTTTCAGGTAAGTTTGCTTGCCTTAGTATATTAAAGGAAGTTTGCTATTTGTTTGAAACGTTTCCCTCCCCCCATATCAAAGTTTTGTTTCTTTTTCCTTAAGTGATCATTTGTGTGGTCATTCAAGGAGTTTTTGTTAAATTCCTATGTTTAAGTGATAGTTTGGTAAGTGTGAAAACATGTCTGAAGTATTCTTTATTTGCAAGAAACTTAAAACCAGTTGCAAAGACAATAGAGACAAACAGAAGACATTTTTCAAAAAGGAAGAATTTATGTAATGTTAACATTAAGATAAAACCTTAAGTTTCAGAGTGAATGAATCCTTGCACTAGAAGGAACATTGATACTGTTAGCCCACTCTTCTGTTCCTTTCTAGTGCAAGTCAGACGTAGAGGACAGGAAGTCTGCAGTTGTACATACTTGCCTTCTTTCACTTTCACTTTAGCAGGTCTTGAATGATAGGGAAAGACTGATAAGGAATGGTCAAGTCTCCATGTGGTTTATATACAAATATAAAGATTATGAATGTGTAATAGTTTTAAATTTTGTCTTATTTGTATTTGGTAAGTTTTTAAACATTATTTACACAGCTCTGAGGTGATGTGGATTGCTTTAGTGGCTGTTGCTTTAAGAATTTAGATGACATCGTTTGATAACAGAAGGTACATTTGTTTTTGTGAGTTAGGTTCCCTAGCCTTCAGACCAGGTTAGGTGCCCAACTAAGTGTATCATTTTTCATAGTAATGATAGTGTTTAATAGTAATGATAAAAATAATGAAGTCAGTGTTTACTGTATGCCAGTCACTAAGTACATCACATATTCATATAGACTTATGAATGGCTCTAGGTACAGAGAGGCTATGTAACTTAATCTAGGTCATAAAGCTAGTGACTGATTCAACGCCAGGCAGTTTGGCTTCTATGGTCCATGCACTTAATCACCACAGTCTACTGGCTGTAATTAATTTAGCCACACCATATTGTAATAATTTGTGTCTATACTACTTCTTATTGGAATTGAAGTTCCTTAAGGACCAGGAGCCATGATTCGTTCTTTTTCACCTGTGGTATGTGGTATCTTACATATAATACGTGTTCAGTAGATACTTACTGAGTGAACTGAAGCAAAAATCTAGAGAAATATAGTAAGTCTGTCATATTTTTTAGTCTTGAGTTTCTTCATATGCTTATTCTATTGATTTTATGGGTAACAAACAAAATTACATTATATTTGGGATTATTTTGTCATTAGCTTTAATTTTGATTTTACTTCCCTTTGAGGAATACAGTCAAGATATTTATTAATTGTAAAGATTCTGTACAGTGTTTTAAATATTAAGAAAGTGGAGAGCATAAAAATTGTTACGTAATTTTTAGATTAAATGGAGAGGAAAAACTGATTACATGATATTATATAATATTATATGTTCTTGTTTTTTCCAAGTTTTATTGAGATATAATTAACAAATAAAAATTGTATATATTTAAGGTGTACAACTTAATGTTTTCATATGCCTATACACTATGAAATAATCACAAGCTAATTAACGTATCTGTCATTTCACATAGTTATCATTTTCTTTGTTTTTTTCCTTTTTGTATGTGTGGTGAGAAAACTTAAGATCTACCTTCTCAGCAAATTTCAACTGTACAATACAGTATTGTTAATATAGTCACATTGTTCTACGTTCAATCTCCAGAATTTATTCATCTTGTATAACTGAACCTTTCTGCCCTCTGACCAGTATCTCCTCATTTCCCCCTTCCCCTAGCTCCTGGCAACTACCAGTTTACTCTCTGCTTCTATGAGTTTGACTATTTTAGATTCCACGTATAAGTGATTCACACAGTATTTGTCCTTCTGTGTCTGGCTTATTTCACTTAGCATAATGTCCTCCAGGTTCATCCATTTTGTCACGAATGGCAGAATTTCCTTCTTTAAGGTTGAATAGTATTCTACAGTGTGTCCGTCCCCCCCCCCCCCCCCCGCCATTTTCTTTATCCATTCATCTATCAATAGACATTTAGGTTGTTTCCATGTCTTGGCTATTGTGAGTAATGCTGCAGTAAACATGGGAGATACTAAATATATTTCCTTTGTATGTATGTATATGTATGTATATATATCTCTAGAAGTGGGATTGCTGGATTATAAGGTAGTTCTATTCTTAATTTTTTTAAGAGCCTTCATACTGTTTTCTGTAATAGTTTATCCATTTACATTCTTACCAACAGTATACAAGGGTTCCCTTTTCTCCATATCCTTGCCACCACTTGTTTATTCTATTTTCTCTTTTTCATAATGTGTATGGTGTTCTTAAATGCTAAGCTGGAAGAGTTAGTTCTCCAGATCAATGCTTCTTAACTTTTTTTCCAAAGACATTAATAGAGAATGATAATATTTTCTTGGGACGCTGGAAAGAAAAGGCTCAAATGAGTAAGTTTGAGTAAGTGTCAGAGGTCTCCCATTGCTCAAGCCCTATCTGACTGACCCAGGGGCCAAGGAAATCAGTATCTTGGCAAACCTCTAATTCATATTTGGAACGGCCACAGGACACTGTTTGGGAAGCTCTGCTGTAAATAGTTTCAAATTATTACAGTTACAAGGATCTTAGCTACCAGATCCCTTATAATAAAATGTCATTTTATTTATGTATTTTATATTTAATACAAATAGTAATTTTATACATTTGTTATATTTATTTATATTTTATTTATTTGTGCCTTCTCTTTTTTTCTCCTTAATCCTCATAGCTTTGTCAATTTTCTTAGTCTTTTCAAAGAAGGCTTTTGATTTTTAAATCCTCAATTGAATGTTTATTTTGTATTTTCTTGAGTTCTGTTCTTATCTTTATTATTTCCTTCTACTTTATTTTATTATTATTATTTTTTAAGGAAGATTATCCCTAAGCTAACTGCTGCCAATCCTCTTTTTTTTTTTTTGCTGAGGAAGACTGGCCCTGAGCTAACATCCATGCCCACCTTCCTCTCCTTTATACGTGGGATGCCTACCACAGCATGGTGTGCCAAGAGGTGCCATGTCCACACCCGGGATCCAAACCGGTGCACCCCAGGCTACTGAAGTGGAACATGCGCACTTAACCGCTGCGCCACCGGGCCGGCCCCTCTTTCTACTTTCTTTGGTTTGTTTTGCAGTTTCTTTTTTTAAACCTCTTGAGATGTATGCTTTACTTATATTGCTTTCCTAGTATATTCACTGTTAAAGCTATAAACTTTTCTCCTAAAAATGTACTGCTTTTAGGTGCATCCCACACTTTTTTTGGTTTGTTTGTTTTGGGGAAAGTTCTCCAGGTAGTGACTGTGGCTATTGTTGCTTCCTCCTTCTCTTCTTTTTTTCTTTCTTTCTTCTTAATAGCCTTATTAAGGTATATGCAATATTGACATATAATAAACTGCATGTATTAAAATGTATGATTTGATAGTTTTTTTTTTAAAGATTTTACTTTTCCCCCTTCTCCCCAAAGCCCCCCAGTACATACTTGTGTATTTTTAGTTGTGGGTCCTTCTAGTTGTGGCATGTGGGATGCCGCCTCAGCGGGGCCTGACGAGCGGTGTCATGTCTGCACCCGGGATTCGAACCAGTGAAACCCTGGGCCACTGAAGCGGAGCGCGTGAACTTAACCACTTGGCCATGGGGCCAGCCCCTGATTTGATACATTTTGACCTATGAGTACAGCCAGGATAATGAACATATCCATCACCCCCAAAACATTCCCTTATGCCCTTTTGTAATTCATTCCTTTCCTTCTCCCCCATCCCCAGGCAACCCCTGATCTGCTTCTACATTTTTTTATATGTAGTGTTTTTATCATTCAGATTAAAATATTTCCTGATTTCTGACCCATGGAATGTTGAGATGTATCTGGAGATTTTGTAGTTTTGTTTTTTTTTAAAGATTGGCACCTGAGCTAACATCTGTTGCCAATCTCCTTTTTTTTCCTTCTTCTTCTTCTCCCCAAAGCCCCCCAGTACATAGTTTGTAGGTCCTTCTGGTTGTGCTATGTGGGACAGTGCCTCAGCATGGCTTGATGAGCAGTGCCATGCCTGTGCCCAGAATCTGAACTGGCGAAACCCTGGGCCACTGAAGCAGAGCATGCGAACTTAACCATTTGGCCATGGGGCCAGCCCCGAGATTGTGTAGTTTAACGGTTCTATGGTAAGGAAACATACTACAGTCATGTGTTGCTTAATGATGGGGATATGTTCTGAGAAATGCATCATTAGGTGATTTCATCATTGTGCGAACATCATAGAGTGCACTTACACAAACCTAGATGGTCTAGCCTACTGTACACCTAGCCTATATGGTACTAATCTTATGAGACCACAGTTGTATACGCTGTCCATCATTGACTGCAACATCGTAATGCAGCTCATGACTGTATATGATTTTAGTCCTTTGGACTTACTTTGATATGGTCAGTTTTTAAAATGCTTGTGTGTGCTTGGAAGGAGTGTGATTCTGTAGTTGTTAGGTGTAATGTTTTATATATGTCTTACTGTGTCGTTTGTCTGTTAATTTTGTTTAAATCTTCATTTTTACTGATTTTTCCCCCTGCTTTTATGAATTATTGGTTAATATTTTTTCTCATTCTTTACCTTCACCCTTTCTGCATCCTTATTTTAGGTATATTTCATGAAAACAGCTCATTGCAATTTTTTTCTTTTTAGTTCCAATCTGAAAATCTTTGTCTTTTAAATAAAGCATTTAGTCCATTTACATTTAATGTAATTAGTGTTATTTGGCTTTAAGTCTACCATTTTCTTATGTGCTTTCTCATATTCTTTTAATTAGAAAAGTTTTTTTAAATTGTTTTTGTTGTTTTTTGATGTATGTCACTACCCCAGGAATTACAAGGTCTGTCCCTGACTTTAAAATATCCAGTATTAATTGATCATTTTGCTCTTCTCCTGGACAATATAAGGATCTTAGAGCACTTAGTCTCCATTTATCTCCCTCTGACTTACATGCTGTTGTTGTGGTGTACTTTAATTTTCTTTTTTTTTTTTTTGAGGAAGATTAGCCCTGAGCTAATGTCTGCTGCCAATTTTCCTCTTTTTGCTGAGTAATATTGGCCCTGAGCTAACATCCGTGCCCATCTTCCTCCACTTTATATTCAGGATGCCAGCCACAGCATGGCCTGCCAAGTGGTGCCCTGTCCGCACCCGGGATCCAAGTCAGCGAACCCTGGGCTGCCAAAGCAGAACGTGTGCACTTAACCGCTGCGCCACTGGGCCAGCCCCTAATTTTCTTATATATATATTTTTATTTATTTTAAAGTCATAAAATGTTGGCATTGTGTTATGTAGTATAATGTTCATTTAGCTTTACCCAAATTTTTGCTGTTTTTGTTGTTCCTCATTCCAGCAATCCTGCTAGAATTATTTTGTTTGAAGGATGCCCTTTGTAATGTTTAGTATGTGTCTGTTGTTGGCAAAGTCTCTGTTTTTGTTTCTTTGGAGATGTCTTTTTTTAAAGATTTTATTTTTCATTTTTCTCCCCAAAGCCCCCAGTACATAGTTGTATATTTTTAGTTGTGAGTCCTTCTAGTTGTGGCATGTGGGATGCCACCTCAGCATGGCTTGATGAGTGGTGCCATGTCTGCACCCAGGGTTTGAACTGGCAAAACCCTGCGCTGCCGAAGCAGAGCGTGCGAACTTAACCACTCAGGCATGGGGCCAGCCCCCTTTGGACATATCTTTGCCTTACTTTTTAACTTTCATTTTAAATTCCTACTTTATTGAAGAATAATTTACGTACAATAAGATGTATTTTTGGTGTCTATTTTGCATTTCAGTGAGTTTCAACTGATGTGTAAACCAGTGTTATAATCGTCATTTTTGAAGATTATTTTAGCTGGCTATAAAATTCTAGCTTGGCAGTTGTTTCCTTTCAGTGTGTTGACTATTTTATTCCACATCATCTTCATTCCATCATTGGTCTTAAGAAGTTGGCTCTCAGGCTATTCCTTTAAGAATAGACCTCCCCCCAGCCTCCCCACCCCAGCTACTCTGTGTCTTTGGTTTTCTGCGATTTAACCATACTCTGCCTGTTTGGATTTCTTTTTACATAGCCTGCTTGGGATTTAAAGGGTTTGGTGAATCTATGGTTTAGTCTCTCTTAAATTGTTTCAGAATGGTCTTAGTCATTATCTCTTTAGATACTACTTCTGCTCCATTCGGTCCTCTCATCTCTCCTACTGGGATTCCAGTTAAATGTATGTTCAGCCTTCTAATAGTATCCTCCATCTTTCTTACCCTTCCCTGTATTTTTCATCCTTTTTTCCCTGTGTGCTTTGTCTTGGATCTTTTATTCTGCCTTATCTTCCAACTCACTAATTCTTTCCTTAGCTGTATCTAATCCACTTTTAAGATTGTCCATTGAAGGTGTGTTTTGTTGCATTTTTTTATTATTGTATATTTTAGTTCTATAATTTATTTTTATAAGTGTGCAAGATTTTTTGTTTTGTGTGTGTGTTTTTAGCTTCTCATTCCCTGCCAAATTTTTCAAGCTTGGCTTTTATCATCTTGAACATAGTAAGAAGGTATATGAATATATCTACTAATATCTAGGAGCTCCTGTTTTATTTTATTGCCTGTTATTTTAGGTCTTTTCATTCAATTTGTCTTGTCCGCTAATGTGCCAAGTTTATTTGATTATTGGATGTTGAATTAGGAAAATTAAAATTGTGTGGTCAAAATCAATGATGTTTGCTTCTTCTAGAGAGGATTTTTCTTTACTTCATCTGGGGGTCACTAGTACTCAGGGGTAATCTTTTTCCAATATCAGGGATTCAGATTTTCTGAAGTCTTATTGCATTCCATTTATGGGCTAGTTTTCTTCTTATTCACCTTTACTATGAAGTTATCAACTTTTGAGTTTCAAGTCCAAAGCAGGAGGTGGTTTCTCAAGGCCCTCAGTCTTGATGGGCCCTGGATTCCAGGATTTGTCCCTGAGGCCTACCAGACTCAGCCTCTAAGGCATGTCTGCCAGATCGACAGATAACTCCAGAACAAAAGTGGCTTGGCATACAAATCCTTGCCTCTGTGTTACTCTAATATTTATACTGCTGCTGAGTCATTTTAACTAAATACCCAACAGTCATTTATTAAAAATAGACATACTTTAGAAGGAATTTCTTTGTTGTCTTGGACCTGATTTATATTTGGCACATGGCTAATCCTCTTTAGAGTTTTCAGATAGCCTATGGGCTAGACCATCACTATATTATATAAATAGTAAATCTATCTCAAAATCTGGAAATGTCAATATAGGTACTGTTTGAACTGTAACTGTGCATATACTGGAAGGGCTCTTCTGCCCCAGGGTGAGAAAGAGGTCCTCTTGGAGCCTTGCAAAGTAAGAAGTATCTCTGAGTTCTTAGTTCCATGTTCTCTGTAGGCTGCTTTGGAATTCCTCCAGAATGGTGTGTTTTCTTTCCCATTGCAAAACTATTTGGGACTTTATGAAGAAGCAAAGTATGTTTCAAGTAGCAGATGGCTGTGGCAAGCCTTTGTTGAACTGTAAATTCTTTTTCACTCACCACGAACTGCTTTCTAAAACCACAGAAACAATATGGTAGGTAGGTTGCCCTCTGAATAAAAAAACAAAACCTCATCATGTGCGTGCTCTAGTGCTAAACTATACGGCATATGTGGACTATATAGAATTATGTGGGTTAGTTTGCCTGTTATTTATATATAGCAGTGCCTTGGAGGAAGAGACATTCTGAGTTCCAAATAGACAATTTATAAGGGAAGTTTTAAAGTACAGTTAAATTGGAACTTCTGATATTAGAAGTTTTAGAAGATTTTGTATTTGTATCTCATAATACCAGGCAGAACTCATTAGAGGCTTGTGTAGATGACTTAAGCAATAACAACTTTGGCTGACCTTATTTGTGTATTTTTTTCTAGTTCAATCTTTTTAAAAATGTGGCCTCCTGAGTGTACCATCTTGTATTTTTCTAACTTCCTTTTCCATGATTAAATTTTATCATGTTTAAACATAAAGGGGGAAAAAGTGTTTCATGGCTCAACTAATGATTTACCTTTCAATGCAAGTTGTCGTGCTCAAGTATTAATATAAGAAGGCCGTTTTAACACAGAGAGAGGAAGGGAAGAGATTTTGTGTGTTTCTGTGTGTGTGCGTGTGTGTGTGTGTGTGTGTGTGTGTGTAGACGGCTAACAAAGTTCAGTGGAGTGCAGAAGACGTGCTGTTGTTCTAAACTTAAAACTTATTGCTTCGGCCAAATTTTCTTGGTGAAATACCAACTTTAGCTAATTCTAAATTTCTTTTTTAATATAAATGTAGCATCTTACAAAAAACTGCTTTGTACTTTGCTTGTCTTGGAGCTTGTTATAAATCAGTACGTAAAGAGCTTCCTCATTTTTTAAAGAATTTTTATTGAGTTTATGATAGTTTACAACCTTGTGAAATTTCATTTGTACATTATTGTTTGTCAGTCATGTTGTAGGTGCACCACTTCACCCTTTGTGCCCACCCCCTACCTTCCCTGTCCCCTGGTAGCCACTAATCTGTTCTCTTTGTCTACATGTTTAACTTCCACATATGAGTGGAGTCATACAGAGATTGTCTTTCTCTATCTGGTTTATTTCACTTAACGTAATATCCTCAAGGTCCATCCATGTTGTTGTGAATGGGACGATTTTATTCTTTTTTATGGCTGAGGAGTATTCCATTGTATATATATACCACATCTTCTTTATCCAATCATCAGTTGATGGGCACTTAGGTTGCTTCCATGTCTTGGCTATTGTAAATAATTCTGCAATGAACATAGCGGTGCATGGGACTTTTGGAATTGCTGATTTCAGGTTCTTTGGATAGATACCCAGTAGTGGGATGGCTGGGTCATATGGTATTTCTATTTTTAATCTTTTGAGAAATCTCCATACTGTTTTTTATAGTGGCTGCACCAGTTTGCCTGCCCACCAGCAGTGTATGAGGGTTCCTTTTTCTCCACAACCTCTCCAACATTTCTTACTTTTTGTTTTGGTTATTTTTGCCATTCTAATGGGTGTAAGGTGATATCTTAGTGTAGTTTTGATTTGCATTTCCCTGATGATCAGTGATGATGAACATCTTTTCATATGCCTATTGGCCATCCGTATATCTTTGGAGAAATGTCTGTTCATGTCTCCTGCACATTTTTTGATTGGGTTGTTTGATTTTTTTGTTGTTGAGTTGTGTGAGTTCTTTATATGTTATAGAGATTAACCCTTTGTCGGATATATGACTTGCAAATATTTTTTCCCAATTAGTGGGTTGTTGTTTTTGTTTCAATCCTGTTTTACCTTGCCTTAAAGAAGAAGAGCTTCCTCATTTTTTTAATGGTTAAATAGTATTCCGTGGAATGAGTTTATCATAATTCATTGAGCCAGTCCTTTGCTGATAGACATTTAAATGGAATTCTATGCTGCAGTGCACAGTATGGCATATGTCTAACATCATTTTGCACATATGAGAAGGTATCTAGGGTACATTCCTGAAAGTGGAATTGCTGGGTCAAAGGTATGTATATTTGTAATTTTGAGTGATATTGTCAAATTGCACTTCATAGAGATGGTACCAATATCCACCAGCTTGTTAAACCTTAGTTCCACATCTTTTCAGTTTTTTTGATCTTTGTTAATCTGAAAGGTAAAAAATGGTTATCTTGGACCTGGCCCAGTGGTGTAGTGGTTAAGTTCTCATGCTCTGCTTTGGTGGCCCGGAGTTTGTGGGTTCAGATCCTGGGCATGGACTTACACTGCTCATCAAGCCATGCTGTTGTGGTGTCCCACATATAAAGTAGAGGAGGATTGGCATGGATGTTAGTTCAGGGACAATCCTCCTCGAGCAAAAAGAGGAAGATTGGCAACAGATGTTAGCTCAGGGCCTACCTTCCTCATACACACACAAAAAAGTTATCTTGCAATACCTTTACTTTGCATTTCTTTACATTGTAAGATTAAGAATCTTTTTGTATATTTTTAAAGCCATTGGTATTTCACTTTTCTGTGATCTGTTTATATCATTGCCCATTTGTAATTGGATGTTGCCCTTTTTTACTGATTTTTTTAAAAATGAAATTTTTATGTGTAGAGGAAAGTAACTTTTTTTCATCATAAAAGTTGCAATATTTTTTCCTCAAGTTGTCGTGTCTTCTGATTTTGCTTAGTCATTTTTATAATGCCAAAGTTTTTTGCATTAAGTTTATTTGTTTCTTTTATGATTTCTAGATCTTAAGGCATGTTTAGAAAAGCTTTCCTTAGCTAGAGATTATTTTAAAAATCAGTGTTTTTATAGTTTTAGTTTTTACGTATAAATCTTTGTTCCATCTGGAATTTATTTTGATATTAGATATAAGGTACATATCCAACTTAAATTTTTGCTCCAACACCGTTTATGGAATAATCTACCTTTTTCCCACATCCCAAATGCCACCTTTATTGTATACTGAATCACATATGTATTTGATTCTGCTGCTTACTTTCTGAATCTGTTCTGGTGAACTGTCTCATTATTCCTGAGTTTATTGTAACTTTGTAATATGTTTTAGTATCTGGTAGAGCAGACCTTCTCATTACACTTCTTTTCAGAATTCACCGTTTCTCTTATTTGTTTATTTATTTATCTGAGGAAGATTAGCCCTGAGCTAACATCCACCACCAGTCCTCCTCTTTTTGCTGAGGAAGACTGGCCCTGAGCTAACATCTGTGCCCATCTTCCTCTACTTTATATGTGGGACACCTGCCACAGCATGGCTTGCCAAATGGTGCTAGGTCCACACCTGGGATCTGAAACAGCGGATCTGGTCCGCCGAAGCAGAACATGCAAACTTAACTGCTGTGCCACTGGGCTGGTCCCTTTATTTATTTATTTTAAATGCTACGGATCTTTTTTTTTTAAGTCATTCTTAATGACTTCTCCTTCTTCCTCTTCTTCTTCTTCTTCCTCTTCTCCTTCTTCTTCTTCTCCTCCTTTTTTGTGAGGAAGATTGGCCCTGAGCTAACATCTGTTGCCAACTTTCCTCCTTTTTTTCTTCTCCCCAAAGCCCCAGTACATAATTGTATATCCTCGTTGTAAGTCATTCTAGTTCTTCTGTGTGGAATGCTGCCACAGGATGGCTTGATGAGTCATGCGTAGTGCCATACCCAGGATCCGAACCAGCAAACCCCAGGCTGTCAACTCGGAGTGTGTGAACTTAACCACTGGGCCACGGGGCCAGCCCCCACTTATTTATTTTTTGCATATGAACATTAGAGTCATGTTGTCCAATTATAAAAAGAAAAAATTTGTTGCTACTTTTATTGAGATCATATATGTAACTTAAAGAGAATTAAAAATGTTAAGATGTATCCATAACTAAGAATATTATTTTACTTTCCGTTGTTTGTCTTTTGTGTCTTTAAGTAATGTTTAAAATTTGCTTCATGAAGATTTCTTTTTTTATTAAGGTAACTGTTATAATTTATTATAACTTTGTGATAACTTATAACATTATATTTCAACTTCTGTGTAGACTAGGTTGTGTTAACCACCAAGAGTCTAATTTCTATCCGTCACTGTACAAATTTGCCCCTTTACTCCTTTTGCCATTCCCTCAATCCCGTTTCCCTCTGGTAACCACCAACCGGTTCCTGTCTCTCTTTGTGAAGATTTTACACATTTCTTATTAAGTATATTCCCAGGTATTTTCTACTTTTGTTGCTGTTATGAATGGAACCCACTCTTTGAACAATCTAACACTTCCAGAGCAAATATTATCTTCTAAGGTGCTTAAGATAGATCCCTTTTTGAATCAACAAATCGTGTTGTAACTGGAAATTTTACCCCTAGCCGTAAGTCCCCATTCATATAACATTAGTAAAGGTGGTTTTTCATTAATATATCTTGTATGGGTAGTACTGATGATCCCATGACATCATCACTTAGTCTATTGCTTTTTGAAGTGATTCACTCTGCTAATATTTGATGAATATACTATGTACCAGAAACTGTTCTGGCACAGCAGGTAGGGTGGTGGAGAAAACCACGAATCAGCATTCCACATACATATATTCGATTTGGAAAGATAGACAATAACTAATATGTAATGTAAAGTAGTGATAAGTGCTCAAAGATCATAGTAAGAGAATGTAGAGTGAAAGTTGTTCTTTAAGGTGATGGAAGAGATCTCTAAAGAAGTGATTTGCGCAGAGACCTGAGTGACATAAAATGTGTAGATATCTGGAGAAAGAACTTTCCAAGCAGTTGCAGAAACCCTGAGCTTGGAGAATGCTTGTAGTCTTTGAGGAACAATAAAGAGGCACCAGCAGCAAAATATGAGTTCCAGTTGTTGCTCCACATCCTTGGCAACATTTTTGTTTTCTACCTTTTTAGATTTAGCCTTTCTACTGGATATGTAGTGGTATGTCATTGTGGTTTTAATTTGCATTTCCCTGGTGACTAATGTTGTTGAGTACTTTTCCATTTGCTTTTAGACCATTCATATATTTTCCTTTGTGAAATTGTTCAAATCTCCTGCCCATATTTTATTTAAGTTGTCTATCTTTTTGTCATTAAATTGTAGAAGTTTTTATTTATATTTTGGATATAAGTTCTTTGTCATATATATATATAATGATATTTTATGTACATATAAAATAAAATATTTTCTCCTTGTCTGTGGTTTGCCTATTCATTTTCTTAAGTGTGTCTCAATAATCACAGACTTCAAATATTAATGAAATCTGAACTACCAAATTTTTTCTATTATGGTTAGTGCTTTGTTTTGTCCTCTCTAAGAAGTGTTTGCCTAGCTCACGCCGGCTTAGCTTTTCATTCTGAATTTTGGGACTCCATTAGAGGCTTTGATCTCAGTGATTACTCTGACTGCTGTGTCAAGAATAGACTATAAGGCAGCAAGAGTGGAAACAGACCCGTTAAGAGGGTATTGTGGTCTAGGAGAGAAATAATGGTGCATTGGACTGGGGTTGTAGTGGTAGAGGCATTGAAATCTGAGATTAAAGGTATAGGCTATTGAATTTGCTTATTGGATATGTGGTATGAGAGAGAGACAGACAAGGAGGGGGACAGTTAAGATGATTCCATTTTTTTTTTTTTTTTGAGGAAAATAAGCCCTGAGCTAGCTACTGCAGTCCTCCTCTTTTTGCTGAGGAAGACTGGCCCTGAGCTAACATCCGTGCCCATCTTCCTCTGCTTTATATGTGGGACGCCTACCACAGTATGGTGTGCCAAGTGGTGCCATATCCACACCTGGGATCCGAACCAGCGAACCCCGGGCCACTGAGAAGCGGAACATGCGAACTTAACCACTGCGCCACCAGGCCATCCCGATGATTCCGTATTTTTGACTTGAGCCACTGGATCAGTGGTGTTGCTGTTTATGGAAATATCCAAAACTGCAATTGACCAAAGTTGTTTCCAACTCTAATCTGTGTTTGCCAGGTAGTATGTTGTTCAATATGAAATAATTGGAAGAGTTTCCCATACTACAAGAGCCTTTTTAAGAATTCTAATATATGGTTATTCTTGGGGCCAACCCCGTGGCCGAGTGGTTGAGTTTGCGTGCTCCGCTGCAGGCGGCCCAGTGTTTCATCGGATCCTAGGCGCGGACATGGCACCGCTCATCGAACCACGCTGAGGTGGCGTCCCACATGCCACAACTAGAAGGACCCACAACTAAGAATATACAACTATGTACCGGGGGCTTTGGGGAGAAAAAGGAAAAAAAATCCTTTAAAAAAAAAGAATTCTAATATAAGGCTATTCTAAGAGAGAATTTTGGAGGGAATTTTGCTCTTTTTTGTACACATTGTAATATAGTTGATACATACATTTGAAAGCATATGCTGCAAAATGGAATCTAGCAATAGGAAACTTGATTGTTTCAATTATACAAACAAGTTGGCTTTAGTGTACCTTGATGGAGATGGTCTTTGACCATAGAACCTCAGAGCTACAATAATGCTGTTTGATACATCTAAGTCAGAAAAGTACATTCTTAAGCATTGAGGTAATTCTTGGCTTCCTTATAGGCTAAGTATCATTCTATTCCTGGGATTCAGGTTAGAGCAAATCTCGAGTTTTTGTCAGCAAAAGTCATTGTTTCAGTAGAGATTTCACCAGTATTGTATATATGCAGTCTTGAGTTTCTGTTCAAATTTAGGAGCTAGCTTATGATAGTAGAAAGAATTTTGGCAGTACAAGTAGGAAGGGAACTGAGTCCTAGTCCAGCTATATGACCTTAGGCAAATCAGTAACTTTATGTATCTCATTTTCTTTATCTGTAAAATGAAGAATAACTGATTAAAGTTCTTTTAAAATCTGAAATTACAGTTTCTTACTGGTTTTGTAAAGAGTTTGGCCTTATAAAGACATGTTTGAACCATGATGATATTAGAAATATCACAAATTCAATTCTTAGGCGATTCATTTAAAAAAAAGAATGAATTGTGGGCATCTTTCCTGGCTCATAGAATGTTGTTAAATCTTAATCACTGTTACCCATATCAAGCTTAAGCCTGTGACTGATAAGCCTACTACCTCTCTCTCTCTTTTAGTAACAGTTTCTTTTGGTTTGTTTGTTTTTTAAACATTGATACCTTAGCTAATATGTGTTGCCAATGTTTTCTTTTTTTTCTTCTGCTTCTCCCCAAAGCCCCACAGTACATAGTTGTATATTCTAGTTGTAGGTCCTTCTGGTTGTGCTGTGTGGGACGCCACGTCAGCATGGCCTGATGAGCCGTGCTAGCTCAATGCCCAGGATCCAAGCTGGCGAAATCCAGGGCCGCTGAAGTGGAGCACAGAAACTTAACCACTCGGCCACGGGGCTGGCCCCTAGTAACAGTTTTATTGAGATATAATTCACATACCATACAATCCATTCATTTAAAGTGTAGAATTCAGTTGTTTTTTATTATATTCATAGAGTTGTGCAGCCACCATCAGAATCAATTTTAGAACGTTTTCATCACTACAAAAACAAAGTATCCATGAGCAGTTACTTCCCATTTCCCCTCAACCTCCCAGCCCTAGGCAACCACTAATCTACTTTCTGTCTCTAGAGATTTGCTTATGCTGGACATTTCTTATAAATATGTGGCTTTTTGTGTGTGTTTTTTTTTTCATTTAGCATAATATTTTCAAGCTTTATCCATATTGTAGCATATATCAACAGTTCATTTCTTTTTGTTGTCAAATAATATTCCATTGTATACTACATTTTATCCATTCATCAGTTGATGGACATTTGGGTTGTTTCCACTTTTTGGTTGTTATGAATAATGCTACCGTGAACATTTGTGTATGAGTTTTTGTGTGGACATATGTTTTCATTTCTCTTGGAAATATACCTAGGAGTGGGATCTCGGGGTCGTATGGTAACTCGTTCTTTAATCTTTTGAGGAACTGCCAGACTGTTTTCCAAAGCGGCTGCATCATTTTACATTCCTACTAGCAATATATGAAGGTTCCATTTTCTCTGCATCCTCCCTTACACTTATTATCTGTCTTTTTGATTGTAGTCATCTTATTGGGTGTGAAGTGGTATCTCATTGTGGTTTTGATTTGCATTTCCCTGATGGTTGATGATGAGCATCTTTTCATGTGCTTATTAAGGCTACCTCTTTGACTTTTCATTTGGGATGTGATGTGATATGGTTGGAAATTGATCTACTTAGTTCTTTCCCTAAAGTGTCAACTAAACATTATAAAGTATCAAATAAGCAGTCTCTTCTCACTCCTGGTAGAGAGGAAGTCAAAGCCTTAATTTAATCCACACACCTGTTTTCACCTTCTTTATTTCCATAAAATGTAACAACAAAGAATTTTACTGGAAATAAATTGGATTTAGATCTTAGTTGGAATTTTTACCTATCTTTGGGTGGGAACAGAACTTTCACTGATATATCTTTAACACTGAAATCTTGGCCTTTTGCTCAGTCTTTCAGATGTTCATGAGGAAGACTGCAACATAGAAAGCTGTGTCATAGTCATACAAAGATGAAAATGAAGCAGGGCTGGTAATCTGGTAGAAAACCTTTTCACATTTACAGTCGCCCTATTTCCCTTATGTCATAAAAATTTTGTGAATTAATAATATAGGATGCATAATTGGGGTTTTTTTTTGTTTGCGTAATTGTTTTTAAGGAACTTATTTAACTTAGATCATATAGCCTAAAGCGACACTTTTGTTAATAGGAACTTAATGTATTAAATTAAGAATATTTAGTTTTAGTAGAAATTTTGCTCTTAAAGATGTTAATTGCTGCAGTCTGAGTTTGGTTATATCAGTCCAGTCAGATTTGTGAAGTAATGTTTTTTTTTTCCATTCCAGAAATACATGCTACAGGATTTAACTATCAGAATGAAGATGAGAAAGTCACCTTGTCTTTTCCTAGTATTCTCCAAACAGGTGAGACATGGGGCTTTTGTAAAATTCCATGATGAGTACTGACATCTTACTTGTTCCAAAGAAATTTATTGTATGCCATTTTTTTCCCCTCATTGTTTTAAGCAGATTAAGCATTAAGACAAGCTTTTGAAAGAGTCAGGTTCATTGTAACTTTTGGCCACCAGGAAAAAAAAATAAAAAAAAAACCAGACCAAAAACTAATGATCATTCTACCTTAGAACATAATGCATTTTTTTCATCTTTTCAGTTTCAGCTTTTAAAAAATACATTTATCTAGCTCCTCCTTCTACTAATTGAATCCACATCTCTGAGATGAATGTCCCAAGATGATTTTGATGTACAACCAGAGACTAGATAGATATGCCAGTGAGGGTGTAGAAGGAAAGATTTGTTGATATGTTACTATTATTAGATATAAAAGCTCAAGGAAAATAGAAGACTTTCTGAACTCAGTGTCATGGAAGAAATTATATACAAATCAATTGGTAAAGCACTAAGGCTTTTATTAATGAGCAAATGCAAAGCAACAGGTAATTTGTGTGAAAGAAAATTCAAATAACTAATAAAAATGTGAAAAGATATTCAGCCTCCTAGTAATGAAAACTATCAAAATAATGCTTACTCATACATCGATTTTTGCCTGTCGTGTAAGCTGAAGTTAAAAAAAGATTCTCCATGATGTGACTGCCCTGATGTTTATTACCGATGGGAGTGTAAATCCATATAATTTATTTGGAAAGCAGTCTGGCATTATGTATCAAGAGCCTGAACATGTTCACATCTCTTCACCCAGCAATTCTGGTAATAGGAATATATCCTAAAGAAAAATCCTAACTATAGGAAATGCTTTATGCCTAGAAATGTCTAATGAGACATTACTTAAGGTAGTAAAAATTAGAATTAATATATTTGTCCAACACTAAGGGAATAATTAAGCCAATTGTGGCATATCTGTATGCTTAAATATATATAGCAATTAAAAGTGAGGTTTGTGAATTCTTATAACACAGTAGGTGCTTATTA
This sequence comes from Equus asinus, assembly GCF_041296235.1. Taxonomy (NCBI): domain Eukaryota; kingdom Metazoa; phylum Chordata; class Mammalia; order Perissodactyla; family Equidae; genus Equus; species Equus asinus. Next base: position 38,451,660 of record NC_091802.1, on the reverse strand, counting down.
TAGAGTAAAATTGAAAAGCAGAATATAAAATTACGTATACAAGGTGATGAATCATATCTCTAAAATGGTACAAATAATGACATATCTGGGTGTTGATGTAGTTGATGATTTTTATTCTTATTTCTGTCTTTCTCTTGTTTCCATAGTTTTTATACTGAGAATATATTGCCTTACTGTAAAAGTATTTTTAGAAAAATTTTAAATTGGAGAAGTTTGTCTTTTATTTCAGTGCTCTTAGAGACCTTTCGTTTTGCCTTTTTCTAATCAGGATTTTTTACATGTAACTTATAAAAATAAACATTTTGCCATGAACATGTATTAAAAAATACTGAAGAATATAACATGAAAATTGTTTCCTCTCTCTGACTTCTTCTACTTCCATTGTCTGGTAAATTCTTGCAGAAATATTCTGTGTGTAAGTGTATGTGTACATTTTAACCCACAAATAGAATCACAAATCTCAGTGATTTGCAACCAATATTTCTTGTTTACATATGGCCTGAGGACTGCTAACCATCTGCAGCCATATTGCCAACTGTACTGAGCTCTACTCAGCTCCCAAGTCTTCTCATTCCAGGACCTGCAGTGAGCAGCTACTATCTGCAGCATGCTTCTCTCCTAGGGCAGGGGGCAGAAGCTCGGGGATGGGGACAGAGCCAAACCATAGACAGATTTAAAGCTTCTGCATGGATGGTGGTGTACTTGATGTTCGCTCATATTTCTTTGGCTGAAGCAAGTAGCATGGACAAACCGAAAGTCACCGGAGCAACAGTTACCAGACATTTGATAAAACTTCTAATGTGAAAGAGCAAAAAGCAAAATAATAAGTATAATAGAAATATAGGAACTTGTAAGAAGCAAAGACGAATGAAAAGAAAGTCTCAAAGACACTGAAATGAATTAATATCCTTAGAGATATTGTTAATATTATATTCATTAAGCAAGAACAACACAGAATACCATCAAACAGAAAGAATTAGAGAAAGAAAACTTTTGGAAAGCGTAATACAATAGAAATTAAAAACCCAATAGAAGTTTTTGAAGATGAAATAGAGGAATTTTCCGAATAGTAGGAAGATTTGAGGACCAGTCTACTAGACAGAGGCAACATCCATCTAGTAAAAGAGAGAGAAAATGGAAGAGGAAATTGTTAAAGACACAGAACAAGAAAATTTCTCTGAACTGATGGGCTAGGAGCCTTTAGTTTGAAAAGGTACACCATTGAGAGGGACTAATTCAATAAATGTAAAAAGTCCCATACCAAAGCAAATTTTAGAACTTTTGGGGATAAAGTGAAGCTTTCAAATACCTTCTATCTGAGGTGAGGGAGTTGGGAGGAAGGTAGGAAGGCTAGCAGATTACCTTCAAAGTTCAGGGATCAGAATAGCAGACTTGTCGCTAGGAGCAATGGAAACTAGACTCGAACGAAGCCCTTCCTGCAAAATCGTGAGTGAATCTGACTTTCAACCTAGAATACCATGGTTACCCAAACTGAATTTAAGGAGAGCAAAATAAAGATATTTTCAGATTTGCAAGGTCATAGAAAACTTAATGCTTTGTAAAAGATGTAGGAGTGGGAGATGTAGTTTAGCTGAACTTTACTTTCTATAGTAAAAAGAAAATAATATGTAAAATTGAAAAATGGAGGCATAGCTATATAAGCAACATATTTAGAATCACAGAGTTGCTACTAGGGGCAGTATTAGGGGTACGGTAGCATTGGGCAGGGGCCTGCAGCTTATACATGTAAGCCTGTAGTACTGTCTAAATTTTAAACTATGAGCTATTACTTTGATAGAGATAAAATAAAAGTTAAAATCTATATCATCACAGCTTACATTCTGTGTTCATACTGTGTAAGGATTAAAGTCAGTAGCAAAAGATAAAAAAAATCCCTTCTCATATATTAGGAAAAATTATACCTCTGAAAATTCCCAAGTTAAAAAAGACTTGTTACAGAAATTAGAAAGTATTTAGAACTGAATAATGAAATTACTACATATCAAAACATGTGGGATGCAGGTAAAACATTGTTCAGAGAGGATATTTAGTTAAGAAGAAAGACTGAAAATTACTTAAGCATCAAGATAAAGTTAGACAAAAAGAACAGGTAACTTGAAGAAAATAGAAGAGAGAAATAAAGATTTAAAAGCAGAAATTAATGAAATAAAAAATGAAGAAGAGAGGAGCAAAAAATATTTTAAAACTGGTTTTTTAAAAATAGTCCAAGAAGATACATAAACCTAACATGTATAGAAAAAAAAGATAGCATAGATTCAATTGTTGTTCTGCATTAGGAAATATATCATATATTAAATTTAAAAAATATATAATTTATTAAATAAAAAATTATCAAAAGAAGCCAGAATGTATTTGTTAGAATTCACCAGGTAAAAATAGACAGAAACTCCTGGAAGATGTGTGTGTTATATGTATACATGTATATATGTTTGTGTGTATGTATAGTACACATATGTGTCTACTGAGTACTTAATCTGTGCCAGGTACTGTTTTATGTGCATCACAAATACTAATTTATTTAATCCTTTTTGAGATAGATTCTATATAAGAATCTATCTATCTTAGATAGATTCTAACTAAGGCACAAAGATAGTTTAATTAACTTAAATAATTGCCCAAGGTCAACAGCTAATAAGTGGTAGAGCCTAGATTTGAACCCAAGTAGTTTAACTGTGAAGTCTGCACTTCTCTGACCACATTATGCTTTTAATATTTTTCTTTTTCTTTCTTTCTTTCTTTCGTCGTCGTCTTCTTTTTTTTTTTTTTTTTTTTTTTTGGTGAGGAAGATTGGCCCTGAGCTATCTATTGCAAATCTTCCTCTTTTTGCTTGAGGAAGATTGTTGCTGAGCTAACATCTGTGCCAGTCTTCCTCTATTTTATGTGGGATGCTGCCATAACCTGGCTTGAAGGAGCAGTGCTAGATCTGTGCCTGGGATCTGAACCTATGTAACCTGGGCAGCCAAAGTGGAGTGTGCAAACCTAACCACTACGTCATCAGGCTGGTCCCTTAATTTTTTTAATTAAATATTTTAAAAATATAATACATGGACATGGTTTGAATTCAAATGATATATAGTGAAAATTTGTTTGCCATTCTGTCCCTGTTTTCCTCTCTTGGCTCCACTCCTCCAAAGCAGCCAGTTTCCTGTGTATCCTTTCAAAACTATATCTTGCTTTAGTAAGCATTTATGTATATACATAATATTTTAAGAACACAGAAGTTAACATGCCATACATAATATTCTGTACCCTTCTTCTTTTCCCCTTATGTATATAAGAGGTCATTTATTATCAGTATATAAGAGTTGTATCATTCTTGATAAGGACTATTTACAGCAAACATGGTAAATTGTGAAGTCATTTCCTGATAAAAGCAGAAACAAGTCAGGGAAGGTTATGACCATTAGTATACTATAATTTGACAGAGTTTGGAGATTTTTAGCTGATATAACAATATAAGTAACTGATATAAATATTAGAATTTAAAAATCTTGCAGATACAACTATCGAATTATTACATATGTATAAATATCTGTTTGAAAATCATTGGCCTTCACATTTTCCCAAGATTCTCTGGGTCAAAGTTACCCAGTCATTCTTTGCTTTAAGAATGAAGTCCTTGGGGCCAACCCAGTGGCATAGTGGTTGGCTTCACATGCTCTGCTTTGGCATCCTGGGGTTCACGGGTTCTGGTCCTGGGTGAGGACCTACACACCACTCATCAAGCCATGCTGTGGGAGCATCCCACATACAAAAAGTAGAGGAAGATTGGCACAGATGTTAGCTCAGGGACAATCTTCCTCAAGCAAAAAGAGGAAGATTGGCAACAAATGTTTAGCTCAGGGCTAATCTTCCTCACCAAAAAAAAAAGAATGAAGTCCTTATTTTTTCAAGGTTTAATAGGTTGTACAAGTGGTCTATCTTCTGGTAATGGAGTAAATATTGAACAGTATGAGGAGGACGTTAGTAACCTTTGTGTTTAGCCTCATCAAACTTAACAGTCATGCCAACCATTGTCTGGCTAAGTAAAACATCATCTTTTCTGAAATTGGCACCATTCTAGAATAGTGGTTAAGTTACCATAATCTTTGTAAACCTAACAATCTCAGAATCAGTGGTTAAGGATCCTCTAAAGTGCCATTTATCTGGAGAAACACTGAAAGATATTAACATTTTGAAGAGTGAAAAATAGGATCATAAGAAATGGTGACAACAAAGGCAAAAACCTTTACTCTCTTTTTATATAAATTAATCTATCTTTAATTCTATAGCGTTTAGTAGGCTTACCAAATTTTTATTAAAGTATTTCAAGATCTACTTCAGGTTTTACAACACTTATACTCTCCTAAGCTTTAAGCAAATAAGGTTTCTGGTGGAAGTCCCAATTTTTCAGTTGTTTAATTTATAAATGAGTTTCTTGTATGTTTTAAAAGGTTTACCACCCGAAATAGATAAATATTGAGGAATATTTATATTTGGAATATATATAATTTGAGGAAGGAATGTAAAATATGTGTGCAAATTGGTATAAAATTAGACAAACTGGTGGTCAGTTCTTCAATATGGTGTAAATTTGATAAGTGAAATTTATCAAGAAGGCCTTTTTCCTCCTGTTCTAATGCCATAAAATTCTACTGTATTAATAGTAAATACTTAGCATCTTATAATGTGACACTAATTAAATTTATTCATTATTTTTTAAAACTTTAACTTCTATTTTGTTTGAATTTCAGGCAATAAGCCTTCCCGATACTTTGTGTTTTGTTTAGAAGTCCACTTTTGGGAAGTGATCGCTATCAATATCTTGTTATGGTTTGATGGCCTTGGAGATTTAAAACCGAGTAAAAGTGTTCGCAGCCTTTCTTATTTAGTTATGAGTTTTAAATCCACTTTTATTCCAAATAGGGAAAGTTGAAAGTAGATTTACCACGGAATATGAGTTACATGAAAGACATCCTAACAACTGACTTCGTGAACACAGACTGGCCAGCTCCATTTATGGAATTGTAACAGAAAGTTCCATCACATAGTTCTCTTTAAAGGAAGGGGGTTTTTATATCTATAATAGATTATATCTATTAGATATTTCTCCTAAACTTCATTAATGTGAATACATCTCCTTTTTAAAAAATCAGTGAATTCCTAAAGAAGACAGAAACTTTGTGTTATTCATAGTTCAATTCTTTAACATCCATCATCTAGAGGTCTTTCAGGTTCTTTTACTCTGTTCACATTTACTGCCCCAGTAATCTGTCTAATCTGTTTCTCTTTAAAAGAAAAAAAGTATTCACTGTCCCTTCAGACAGAATGTCTGATGTTTTAAAAACAGCAATCACTAACGTCTGTTCACTTGCGCTTCAGTTGTTGTTTTGTTTTTCCCAGCATGATTACTTTCAGAATGTGGCACTTTCTTTACTGAAATTTTCACTTGAAATTACTTTCAGAACCAGTTTGAGGCACAGAAGACACACTAAATGTTTTATGTAGAAACAGTTTACAGTTGATCATTCACTTATTCTGTAGACTTGGACTCTGCGTGACTTCTAGACCTTTCAAAAAAGAATATTCAGTTTTGGAAGGTGAAAATTTGACTTTGAGAACATTCAAAAGGATTTGTCAGAGAGAGAGAGTCAAGAGCATTTTGAACAGTGTTAATGTCATTGCTCTATAGCATTCCAAATGACAATTTAAAACAGGATAGAAAAGTTTTGATATGATTGGCTAATCACTTTATAGTCATACTATATATTTGATTTTTCAGACTCCCGTGCTCTAGATCCTCTTATAAATAGGCACTTTAAAAGGATCAATTACAAAGTCAACATTTTGGGGGTTCTTTTGGTGGCTTGATTTGTAAAATGTAGAATGGGATTATTTTGTCATGCATCTAAATTTAGTAGGTGACTACTAGATAATAATTATGATCTTTGTTAATGAAAGTATATATACTCACAAAAACTCCCATTTTGTTTAAATTGCTTTTGCTTTTTTTTCTTTGAGGAAGATTAGCCCTGAGCTAACTATTGCCAATCCTCCTCTTTTTGCTGAGGAAGACTGGCCCCGAGCTAACATCCATGCCCGTCTTCCTCTACTTTATACGTGGGACGCCTACCACAGCATGGCTTTTCCCATACGGTGCCATGTCCATACCCAGGATCCGAACTGGTGAACCCCGGGCCGCCAAGAAGCAGAACATGTGCACTTAACTGCTGCACCACCGGGCCGGCCCCTGATTTTGCTTTTATACAACAATAAAATATATATTCAGGTTGCATTTTTATTTGCATTTAATACTTATTGGTTAAATGTATTTCTTTAATATTATTGGATTTCAAATGATTGAGGTGACTGTAAGAGTTTGTTTTATGCCCTTTTGCTGATCAAATCCTTGGTCTTCCCTACAGTTTCTTACAAAAGTATGGAATCAGTGTTCCATTTGGACTGAATGGATAATGTCTTGTCTTAATGATAGAATAATTGGCATGAAGTCATCTAAAAGGATCAATTTACATAGCATAATTGGCAGAGAGCATGACTTTTGGATTGAACAGGCCTATGTTTTTATCTCATTCTTACTACTTACTAATTATGTGACCTTGGGCAATTTATTTAACTTTTCAGCTTCAGTTTCCTCATCTGAAAAAAAAATGGAAACAATACCTACTTCCAGGTTTATAATATTTTTTTTTCTCTGCTTTTATCTCCCCAAACCTTCCCAGTACACAGTTGTATATCCTAGTTGCATGTCCTTCTAGTTGTGGGATGATAAATATTTTTAAAGCACCATGCATAATAGCATGTCATAATTTAATAGTAAATATTTGTTTCCTTTCCTGTTTTTATCTTCATGTGTTGGTAATTTGAGACTAAGTTAACAAAGTTAATGAACTTTCTAAGCAGTCACCCTGAACATGCCTTTAGGGTTTACTTTAGGCTTAGTCTTTAATAAATACTGTGTTCTCTCCATTGCCAGGAGGATTATTTGAGAAAGGAAGGAACAATTTGAACATTGTAAATACCAACTGAATTAACGTCATAAGGATATATTTTGGATAACTTGTACTTAATATCTTCATAAAAATGGTTTTCATTTATCTTCAATCACAGGTACAGGAACCTTAAAGATAGATTTTGTTGGAGAGCTGAATGACAAAATGAAAGGTTTCTATAGAAGTAAATATACTACCCCTTCTGGAGAGGTGCGCTATGCTGCTGTCACACAGTTTGAGGTATGATATGCTTCTCTAAAATATTATGATCTTAAATTAGACGTTCTGACAAAGGTCTCTTCTATTATTTTTGACTATTTGAAGTTAGGTGCCTTTGGCCATAATTATACTCATGAATTTCAATATCTGAATTGCTTTTATACTGTGTATCTTTCTTTTCTCTCTCTCTCGTGTGCTTTTTTTTTTTTTTTTTTTTTTTTGGTGAGGAAGATTGGCCCTTAGCTAACATCTGTGCCAATCTTCCTCTATTTTGTATGTGGGACGCTGCCACAGCATGGCTTGATGAATGGTGTGTAGGTCCATGCCCAGGATCTGAATGCAAACCCCAGGCCATGAAATGGAGTACTTGAACTTAACCACCACACCACCAGGCCTGCCCCCGTACCTTTCTTAATTAAAATTATCCTCTTAGTATTTGACACTTGTGGTTTTCCTACTAAATTCATAGTAATGCTGTTGTATAGCGTTCCTTTGCTCCTTTGACATGTCCTTTGTTTATCTTATTATATGTGCTTTCTTGGATTTATCAAGTATTTGCAAGTTATATAGCTTGTTTTGAATTTGTGAGTGGTACTTTTAAATGTGAAGTCTAATTAAATTTATTCCTGTAAATTTCAGTATAACAAAACAGTTGATCATGTTTATTTTTATGTTTCTGGCTGTATCTCTGTATTCTTTGTTTTTCATACCTAAAATTTTGGATCTACTTTACTACTAATTTATCTTACCTGGTATATCTTCTCTTTCAAGAATTTTATGTTGCTTTCTGTTTTAAAACAACATTTGCTGCAGCTGTTTTGGCTTAATTCTGTGTTTAAATCGTTCCAATGCTTATCTCTAGCCCTTTTGAGTACTTCATCCTTGACTGGTTGGCTGGAGTACATCTCCAAATAGTTTTTTTAAGGGAGTGTATATGGGTGATATACTTCCTGAGTCTTTTCATGTCTGAAAATCTTTCATTTGCCTTTATACATGACCAGTTTTACTGGTTTTGTAACAGATTTGTTGGTGAAAAACCAAGAAAAAAGAGCAGTCCCTGACATCTACAAGTTGTCCTAGCACTCACAGCTAGTCCGTGTTTTTCTCCTGTTGGACATAAACAATATCCTAGAACACTAACCTCAGACAGGGTTACTCTGAGACCATGATAGAGTGAGACAAAACAAGGGCACTTCATAGTTTCATCCAGGCACAGGCAAAAACAAGGGCTGTGCTGTGCACAAAATAACAAACTCCCTCTCGGTTAGAATGAGTGACGGCTGCTGCTTCACCAGTTACAGTTTTAGGCCTGCTCTCGTCTGCCCTTTCTATAAATAAGATTTATTGAGATACCTACTCATGGAATTGCTTCCACTTTCTGGCACCACCCAATTTAGAGCGAATCCCCTTTTCCTTGAATCCCCCCCTAAATCACCCAACCAAATCCCGAATCATATAATAGGTTCTTTCTTACACTCTTACTGAGAGGCCTCATGGTTCCCTTTGGTGTGAGTTCTCTCTTGCTCCAGTGAGTAGTAAACTTAGCTTGCTCACCTATGACAGTAGTCCAGTTAGCTTACAATCTTTCTTTCTCAAAGGTGTGTACATATTATTCCAAAGTCTTTCACATCTCATTTTGTCAAGGGGAGGAGTCAGATTAGAATGTTTCTTCTCCCTTTGTAGGGTAGCATGTTCTTTTGTTGTGCTTTGTTCTCTCCCTGGTTGCTTGTTAAATTATTTCTTTGTACCTAAAAATTAAAAATTTTCACCAGATGTTCACGTTTCATTAACTTTCACATAGTAATTGTTGAACCCTATTGATGTTTAGATTCAGATCTTTCTTCAGTGTAGCAAAATTTTCTTCTATTAGGGGGCCAGCCCCGTGGCCAGGTGGTTAAGTTCGTGCGCTCTGCTTTGGCGGCCCAGGGTCTCGCCAGTTTGAATCCTGGGTGCGGACATGGCACCGCTCATCAGGCCATGCTGAGGTGGCACCCCACATACCACAAGTAGAAGGACCCACAACTAAGCATATACAACTGTGTACCAGGGGGCTTTGGGGAGAAAAAAGAAAAACTAAATAAATAAAATTTTTAAAAAAATTTTCTTCTATTGCATCTTCCTTGTGGTTTGTGCTCTGATGGCTTCTTCAGGAACATCAGTCAATAATCTCATCTGTGTTGTTCATTTAATTTCCTCTAGTGTAAATTCATTTCTCTACTGCTGCTGCTTCTAATTTAAATTTTTCTGTGCTACTATTTCTTTCCTTACACTCTTACTTTTCAGATGTCTTTTGTTCTCCTTTTTTTTTTTTTTTTTTTAAAGATTGGCACCTAAGCTTAACAACTGTTGCCAGTCTTTTTTTTTTTTTTTTTTATTCTTCCCAAAGCCCCCTGGTACATAGTTGTATATTCTAGTTGTGAGTGCCTCTGGTTGTGCTATGTGGGACGCCACCTCAGCACGACCTGATGAGTGGTGCCATGTCTGTGCCCAGGATCTGAACCAGCAAAACCCCGGGCCACCGAAGTGGAGCATGTGAACTCAACCACTCGGCCACGGGGCCAGCTCCTTATTTGTTCTTTAATAGAATTTATTTAATTTCTTTGAGAGTGCAATCAGCCATCTAACGTTTTTCCTTGGAGAAACCCTTTTTCAGAAGTATGTGCTTCCTCTGCCTCTGCATATTTTGTTACTTCCTTTCCTGATACAGAATCTCATCATTGGTTCTATTTTTTAATTTTGTTGTGTTTCTTTCCTTTTTTTTTTTTTAAAGATTTTATTTTTCCTTTTTCTCCCAAAGCCCCCCAGTACATAGTTGTGTAATTTTAGTTGTGGGTCCTTCTAGTTGTGGCATGTGGGATGCCACCTCAGCGTGGCTTGATGGGCAGTGCCATGTCCGCACCCAGGATTTGAACTGGTGAAACCCTGGACTGCTGAAGGAGAGCACCCGAACTTAACCACTCGGCCTCGGGGCTGGCCCCAAGTTTCTTTCTTTTGTAACTGATATTCTAATGAACCATTAATTTATTTTGCTTTAACAGGTTTTCTCTTTTTTTATTTTTATTATTTATTTATTTTATTTTATTTTTTTGAGGAAGATTAGCCCTGAACTAACTACTGCCAATCCTCCTCTTTTTTGCTGAGGAAGACTGGCCCTGAGCTAACATCTGTGCCCATCTTCCTGTACTTTATATGTGGGACGCCTACCACAGCATGGCTTTTGCCACGTGGTGCCATGTCCGCACCCGGGATCTGCACCGGCAAACCCCGGGCCGCTGAGGAGCAGAACGTGCGAACTTAACCGCTGTGCCACTGCGCCAGCCCCCTCTTTTTTTATTTTTAAAGATAGAATGAGGTCTCTTTAAGTAGGTCAAGCGGTGACAGTTTTTTGTGTAGTATATGGAAATGCCATTAAACAAATGACTTGTTTGGAATTGATAGAGCATTTGTCTTTATTCCTATTGCTACCATTCCAGATACAGAAAAAAACATATCAAATATTCTGAAAATATTTTCATTTTTATTTTTGAAAAAAAAGCCGGAGAGGCAACTTAACGTGTTTTCCCAGTGCTGAATCCTTACAGTGTACTGTTGACCTTCCTATGCTCTGTGTTACATTAACATTATTGCTGAAGCCATTTGCATTAAATCTGAAATGTTGAAGTGTTTTATTAAAAACAAAAATATAATTGTAAATTATTCTAAAACTATAAATTGTTAAGATCTGTAGCAGACCTAAGACAGCCCATAATACTTGTTGCCTGGCACTGAGTAGAAAGTAAATATTTGAACAAGTGACTGAATGAATGATAGAAAGAAATGGCAGTTACTTCATGAAATAGTCTGTTAGGTTAATTCAGTGTTATTTACATTTCATATTCTTTTCTTAAGGCTACTGATGCCCGGAGGGCTTTTCCTTGCTGGGATGAGCCTGCCATCAAAGCAACTTTTGATATCTCATTAATTGTTCCTAAAGACAGAGTAGCTTTATCAAACATGGTATGTATGTGTTTGTGAGTATATTTATATTTTGAGTAAGATTTGAGCATATTTAGTTTGCCGATTAGATGGGATGGCATGAAACCACCTAGTGGTACAGTGCTTGGTACATAATAGGAACACAACTATTAGTTTTCTTTGTTTCCAATAAGCCCTCTTTTTCTTAATTGCCTTATTTGGGGAGTTCCCCCCCATGGGAGAAATTCCTTATAAACTATATTAATTAGATTATCTACTTATTTTAATTTGGAAACCTAAATAAGCAATGAGTTAGTAAATTTCCCTGAAAGAAATAAATCTGACTTTCTTATTAAATGCCAAAAGATATAGCCATGTGATGAAGTGTATTTAGGTTTTTGGCTGATTGTATTCTTGGAATATGCCCTCTTCGCTGATGTCGTTGATCTCATTCATAAACAGAATAATCATTCACCACTTGAAGTGTGTGGTCTAGGACTGCCTTAAGACGTAGAGGAGCCTGTAGCCTATAATATGACTCTGGGGAACTTGAAAAAGCCTACTGCACCTGAAAATAACTGGATTTTGCCTCTTTTATTGGTGGAGAGAATTCTGTAGATAGAATGCCATTCTCTTCTCAGATATTCTTAGAGAGGAAGCTAATATATTAAACTGAAATATTCATTTACAGTTTAGTGTGAATGAATTTATCAGGTCAGTTCTTGAATAAGTCTTCCTTGGAAGAAAGAATTGAGAGAACTGGAGGAAACAGACCCTGAATAGGAAAAAGGGGGAGAACACCAAAGGGAAATTTGGGATTCCAAAGGTAAAGTGGAGATTTCATCACAAATTTGCTCAGAGCCAGCCTTGGTACAGAAAATGCTCTAAATCTAGAAATCTGTACCCTTTGAAAGGTCAGATTCCACAATTACATTTTATTTTTATTAATAATTGTCTCTTATCCTTATTTCACTTGAAAAGTATTGAAGTCTCCTTAAAACATCCCAGTACCTGGCATATTAAGTATTCAAGAAAAGTTGCTTCTTTCCTCTCACAAATCCTTCATAGTTTTAACACTTTAGCTCTAACTTCTCAGTGTGAATGCTTTATCAGATCACTTTCCTTCTTAATGGGAAAGATCTTGAGCACATAAAAGCACTGCTTGAACTGGGAGAGAGAGGTAAGCAGTGCTGGAAAGGGGGAAGGAGAGATAACAAAGCCTGCAGTTTTTGAGTGTGTTTGCTCTAAGCTATTTAATTGTTTAAATTTTCCTTTCTTTCTTTTTTTTTTTAAAGAATGTAATTGATCGGAAACCGTACCCTGATGATGAAAATGTAGTGGAAGTGAAGTTTGCCCGCACACCTGTCATGTCTACGTATCTGGTGGCGTTTGTCGTGGGTGAATATGACTTTGTAGAAACAAGGTCAAAAGATGGTGTGTGTGTCCGTGTTTACACCCCTGTTGGCAAAGCAGAGCAAGGAAAATTTGCGTTAGAGGTAAATGTACTTGAAGAGGATTGTTCCAACAGTCCATAACTCCAGGTTGGGGAATTTACATTTCTGATCAATTATTAGTACAATTATTTATAATTTAATCTGAAATTTGTTATGCTACTTTAGTTTTATTTTTAATAGAATGTTGAAACTACCAACCTTGGTGTTGTATTAACATTTTACAAGATAATGATTAGAGTGGAATTTATTTATCAAGATAGTGGGTGGGAAAATATGTAATTATATTTTTCATACCAAGATATAAATGGATTAGTTTGGCCAACATACGCAAAGCTTGGGGCTAAGGCAGTCTTTGGAGGTAGGACACCCTGGGGTTGGTTTCTAGTAACTTGAGATACTTTGGCTTGCAACAGGATTCCTTTGTGGATTTCTGTATGAATTACAATAAAGTATTTATCGGATGGTTCTTTTGTTTATACTTTTATAGGTTGCTGCTAAAACCCTGCCTTTTTATAAGGACTACTTCAATGTTCCTTATCCTCTACCTAAAATTGATCTCATTGCTATTGCAGACTTTGCAGCTGGTAAAGTAAATTTCATTTTATTGCTGAATTGTAATAACTTTTTTTGAATTTTGTGATTTTGAGGAAGAAATATGTATATATATCAATAAATGTTTATATTTATTTTATGAAGGTGCCATGGAGAACTGGGGCCTTGTTACTTATAGGTATGTTAATGATGCGTTACCCTGCCTTATCTTTTCAATCACTGATTTCATAGGAACTTCATTCCTAATCACAGTTGAGTAGCTTCTGCTTTATGATCTGCTGTAAATTTTCCTACCTCCCCCACTTCCGTGCACATTTCAAGAGTGCAGTTGAGTGCCCTCTGGTGCTGCTGTCTGAGAGTGTAAGATTCTAAAATGAGCATCTGGCATTAGTAACATTTTTAGATATATTTTTGGCTGAATTTCTCATTTCAGTGACTTCTCTTCCTCCCAGTAGTTTCATAGTTATTTATCCAGCTTGAAGAGCCTTCCCTGATTGAATATCTTCTAGCCAAGTTTTTCATGTCTGTCACCACAGTACAAACGTGGGTTGTATAATTTTTAAAGCAGGGTCTATAAACAGGTTTTTGCCTTCTACTTTCGATTGCCTTCCTCAGTGAGCTAAGTTTTGGACAGCCTGCTCTGTGTTCTTTTTGGACTGTAGAATGCATCTTACCCCTACTTGCCACTCCCCTTCCTTTAATGGAAAGATTGTCTTCTCTCTCTGGCTAGCACAATAATCTCTAATCCTTTAGACAAAGTCTTTCTAAAATTTCAGGCAGCTGTCCTATCAGCAAACTGATAATTCAACTCTGTCACCTCTTTGGTCTTGTGTGGTGTGGATTCTCTTGGAGTAGTCTTTGATCTTCCTGGAACTTGCTCTATCCTGTATACTTGGAGGAAATGTTTTCTTGACATCTCTAAAGCCTGACTTGACCATCTTATTTACTGTTTGAACCTCCCTCCCCTACTTGTGCATGCTTGCTTTTATTGCAATACTTTTATTGTTTAATTTTTTTTTTTTTTTTTTTTTTTAACGCAGGGAGACTGCATTGCTTATTGATCCAAAAAACTCCTGTTCTTCATCACGCCAGTGGGTTGCTCTGGTTGTGGGACATGAACTCGCCCATCAATGGTTTGGAAATCTTGTTACTATGGTATTTAATATTTTTAAGTGCTCAAATATATTTATCTTCTTCCTGCTGCACATTATTTTGGCTACATAGTATTTCAAGTTTGGCTGGAACATTGTGCCAAAAAAATAATTGAACAACAGAAAAACTTTGTTTAAAAGGTCCACTTTGAAAAGTGTTTATCAGAATCTCTGTGTGAGCATGTGGACAGTGTTTATTCAACAGAAAATACTTCCTTAGCTGTTCTAGAATTTGCCAGCAAATGGAGAAGTCATGATACTAATTTGGGTGAAAGAAAGAGATTCCTCTTAGGTAGAGAGATTCTGTGCAGTGAGATTCCAGGTTAACTTTAATTTCTTGAGTCATATTTCTTGTGTAGTTCACTAGCTGAAAAGTAACCTGATAACTAACAAACTGATCTTTGATTAGGTTGAAATGTTTTTAGGGGTCAGTTTTTTCATTGCCTAAAATGTTGTTGAAATTTGATAGAAATGAAAGCAAAGAAACTGCAGAATAACAGTAAAGTATGTTAAAATTTCCAATTGTCACGTTGAAATTCTTTTTTATTATAATGTTTGCAGTGAATGGTCTCTGTCCTTTAGTCTTGACTTTTCCCTCTTACTCTAAAAAAATACTGTCTATAGCAGCCAACTATGTGAGAGCTTGGGAGCACAGGGTTTGATAAGTGAACTAGTGAACCTCAGCAAAGAAAGAGCTGGAGATTCTGGAGCCAACCAAATTCTCTGATGGCATTTTAGGCTGCCAAAGAGCAGAGCCTGACTTGGATGTTAGTTGAGTCCACATGTCACAGAAATAAGCACGAAAGTAAGACATTTAGCAACTATTACATGTCTGAAAGAGTTTCTAAAGAAAGTTAGCCCTTGAAAGTAAACCCTTTCCTTTTTGCTTTGGATATTTAAAGTTTTACATAGAGGTGAAAAAAATTTTTTGAAATATAATTTTATGTGGAATTAAGTATGCGAGTACCTGTATTGGAATATGTACAGAAATGTTCTTTTCTCCTAATGAAGCAAGTTTGTTGCTACCAAACAATTTTTTTGCTCAGCTTTGTGTAGACGTTATTTTTTGTGATTTTATTTTGAAACTATCAGCAATAAACTTTAGTAGGGGAAATGTGTGCATTTTCATATTATTATTAAACAACTTTTAACTGGATTTGAGTAACTGTTCTAGTTATTAGATGTCAGTTGTTTCATCAATGAAATTCAAGGGTTTAGAGATAGGTGGGAGAATAACTGGCCTTGTACCAGCTCATCTTACTGGAGGCTACTAGTTAAATAAGTGCCCAGAGCACTTAGACAAATAGCCATTTATCACTTAATATTGAAAATATTTGACCTTTTCAGAATTTTAAAATACCTTTTTGTTTTTCACCATTGCATTAATCCTTAAGCATCTGTCTTGGATTCATATATTGCTTTCTTTTCGTAAGAGATTTAATCAACTTTAATGAAAATTAGATTGAAATCTCTTTCTAAAAAGTTGATTTTTTTTAAATCGACGTTATCTGTGACCCATTATAGTCTTTGTCCACTCCACTATTAATTCTGACTAACAGGTGAGAGTTTTATATTCCATAAATGCTTAAACACCATTCTTTACTGAACTACTTACTATGATGACATTTCTGTTAATTTCACATAGTCCTTATATAAGCAATACTGCTTTTCTTTTTATCTAGAAAGTTTAACTCGTCAATCAACAATGATTTTTCCCAGTCATTATGGAAACAGTTTCTAGTTTTCCTGTTTGGTCCTGGTAACTTTCTGGTTTTTCTAAGAGAAATCTTTATTAAACTAAATTTTATTTGACAATATACGCTCTTGTCTACATTTATTCACTCTCTTCCCCTTGTCTATATAAGGGCTTCCCCCACTTCTTCTTCCTTTTCTACCTTTGATAGTAAAATGTTACTTAGTAATGTTTTGAAATGTCCCTCAGGCATAGTGCTAATATCACCATTTGGCCTTTCTTGGCATCTCTTTTAGGCATCTCTTTTGTTCAGAGGTGTGAGTTATTTACTGAGTGTTTTAAATTGAATTTTAGTTCATTAAGTTGTAAATTTTAGAGTATAGTGGAGGGGACATGTGAGTTTTTCAAATTAGTGGCGTGACAAGCATTTTGTTTTCTTCACATATTTCTGTCTTTTGTGTTTAGGAATGGTGGACTCATCTTTGGTTAAACGAAGGCTTCGCGTCATGGATTGAGTACCTATGTGTAGATCACTGCTTCCCAGAGTATGATATCTGGACGCAGTTTGTTTCTGCTGATTACACCCGTGCCCAGGAGCTGGATGCCTTAGATAACAGCCATCCTATTGAAGTGAGCCACACTGTTCAACCATTGGCTTTTGCTCGCATTTTTAATGAAATAAGTAATTTGTTATAGAGATACTTAGGACTCTAAAAAGAAAAGAAAATTGCATGGGTGATGTCACTTGTTTTTATAGTTCATATTTACATTCTTGAAAGTCTAGCAAGACTGAGTTCTAGTTGTTTCTTTTTAAGTAGTCAGTATAAAAATTTGATTTTTGTAGAGGCAAGTGCCATGTACTCATAAGCATTCGCTAAATATATTTTTATTGAATAGTGTGGGAGAACCATACATGTTGGGTAATATGCATAGGGGAACATTGTGATTCCATTATTGTTTCAAAGAAAATTCTGAACATACTCTTTTATTATTGTCATTGTCTGTTTTTGTATATACTTTAATTCTCTTGACTTAGCCTATCCTTATTTAAGCTGGTTTATATGTATAAATTTTGTCTCCAAAGAACTAGGCTTATAGTCTACTTTGACATATTTAACCAGAGTCCTATATAATTGTAAGCCGTTAGAATTCATGCAAGAAACCAAATGTTTCTCATGTCTCCCTTTCTCCCTCCACCCCCACCCCCATAAACTGATCAGTAGTAATTTGCCTTCCAGCAAAGGAGAGCCAAGACTGAAACCCAGGCCCTAAGAGATGATGAGGATAATGTTTTATATTCCACTTGATTAGTATTAGTTACTACACTCTTTGTAAAGATCATCATTATACATTATGAGTGATCTAAAGGCAGAAAAGAACTTTATGAGTTAGAAGGGTTTTCCTAGAAAACTTTTTATGTAATTCAGTATTGTGGCTGTCTGCTTCTGTCATAACCCTGAATCACACTGTCTGCCAGGTCAGTGTGGGCCATCCTTCTGAAGTTGATGAGATATTTGATGCTATATCATATAGCAAAGGTGCATCCGTCATCCGAATGCTACATGACTACATTGGGGATAAGGTAAAAAAGCAGTTTAAAAAGTTTTCCATTCTTTTATGGTAAATCATAAAGTTTTGCATGGAAAATTGTTTGGTTTTATTTAGATTAAATTCCTAAGCAATTTTTCTAGAATCTAGAAGGATAGTACCCTGCTCTGGCTTGTCTTTATTTCTTTTTAAATTGACTATTGTGGTGTCTTAGATGAATAATGTGCAAAATATGTTTGGAGGTGGGTGGGAAGCTGGTATAAAACTTAAAAAGCAGAAGTAGAGGGCAAAAACTATGCATTCTTAAATAAAAGTCAGTGGCCATTAGAGGGATTTTTTTTTTAGTAAATCTGACACTCAAGTAATTTGAGTAAATTATTTGAGTACTAATATGCAAATAATAAGTTCTGAGGTTTGACTCTTGGATTTTAAAAATTGTGTTTTCTCAGGACTTTAAGAAAGGAATGAACATGTATTTAACGAAGTTCCAACAGAAGAATGCTGCCACAGGTAATCTTTAAGATTGAGATACAGGGGCCGGCCCAGTGGTGCAGCAGTTAAGTGCACATGTTCCACTTCGGCTGCCTGGGGTTTGCCGGTTTGGATCCTGGGTGTGGACATGGCAGTGCTTGGCAAGCCATGCTATGGTAGGCATCCCATATAGAAAGTAGAGGAAGATGGGCATCGATGTTAGCTCAGGGCCAGTCTTCCTCAGCAAAAAGAGGAGGATTGGTAGCAGTTAGCTTGGGGCTAATCTTCCTCAAAACAAAAAAAAAAAAGATTGACATAGAAATGGAGAGATGGCACTTTATCCAGAATGGGACATTTAATTTTTTCCTAAATGCTTAACTTTTCATGTGATGGATAGGAAATAAAGTTGACTTAGTTGAAGCCACATGTTAAGTCATGAATCAACATGAGTCGGGATCCATTATCCTTTTGGTCATCCTCTAGTAGTCTGCTTTCCATAGCTCGGTGTTTTGCCACTTTAAAGAGTCTGAGAACTTCTGTTTACCTTACCAGAGCTTGTTCTTTTTGGTGATTTGTTGGTTTTGTTGCCCTAAATTGACCATTAGCCATTAAAATAGTTACAAATTAACCATTTTTAGGAGTGAACTTATGGAACTAGAGTTTCAGTGAAGTGAAGTCTTAAGATTTTCAGATGATCTGTAATTTATTGGCTATCAGAGTCAAGAGGAAGAATAAAGGGGGCCAGCCCTGTGGCTGAGTGGTTAAAGTTCCCGGCGCTTCTCTTTGGCAGCTTGAGTTTGGGTTCAGATCCCAGGTGCAGACGTACTCCAGTCATCAGCCATGCTGTGGAGGTGTCCCACATACAAAGTAGAGGAAGATTGGTGCAGATGTTAGCTCAGAGCCATTTTTCCTTAGGCAAAAAAAGAGGAGGATTGGCAATGGATGTTAGCTCAGGGGGACTCTTCCTCACAAAAAAAAATTAATTAATTTTTTAAGAAAGGAAAAATAAAGGTATAGGAGTTGATTAAATGTGAAAAAGAGCAAGAGCCAAGAGTTTTGAGTTCTTCAGTGAAGAAAAATAGTTTAAAAAACAAGATTTGTGTAATGTCATTAGTGTCTAATAGAGCAACAAAAGTTCAGAGAGGCCTGGCCATGGCTGTTCCTGAGGTTTGTGACCTGTGAATTAAAAATATGCTATCTGCCTCTCTGTTCAGGACATGATGTAACCTTGACTCCTCCCTGCCCCCCTTGTAAATTTCCATCTTAGTTTGTAAAATAGGCGTTCTGTTCCTTAAAGCAGTGGTACAGAAAAATGTACTCTTGGAAGTTTTATGAGTCTTTTGCATGTGTACATATAATGTATCAGGAAAAAACCTTGTGCTTCTTAAACTCTAATGTCGGTACAATCACTTGAGGTCTGTTAAAATGTTTCTAATTCAGTAGGTCTGGGGTGAGGCCTGAGGGTCTGCATTTCAAACAAGCTCCCAGGTGGAGCCGTTGCTGCTAGTTTACCGGCCACAGTTTGGTCTACCAAAGTGTAACTGGTACAAGGTGTACCATGTAACTTTTTTGGCTTATTTTTGTTATTAGTGAAAGACGTTTCAGTTACTATCCATGGTTTTGTCCTCTTGCAGCAGTTCCGGTGCCCTCTGTCTGTCCTCACTGCCCTTCCCTTAATCCATGCCTCCTGATCTCGCCACTGGAATTCTGCAGTTGCTACTAATTCACTACTTCTTGCCTTGCCCCACTCTCTTCAGTTTCGTCTCTCACGCTGAGGCTAGCTAGGGTTATCTTTCTAAAGTGAATATCTAATTGTATCACTCTCCTGATTAAAAATAATTGAGATGCCACATTCCCTTCACTATAAAGTTTGTACTTTTTTGTA
The DNA here is from genome assembly GCF_041296235.1 of Equus asinus. Taxonomy (NCBI): domain Eukaryota; kingdom Metazoa; phylum Chordata; class Mammalia; order Perissodactyla; family Equidae; genus Equus; species Equus asinus. The sequence continues at coordinate 38,431,723 of NC_091802.1, read as the reverse complement.
AACTATACAGAAACTTGAACAATTCACTCCCTGCCTACTTTTTTAGCCTCACCGCCTGTTACTCCCATAATTGTGCCTTTGTCTTCAGCTTATTGAACATATTGCTGTTATTGATACTTTCTTTTTTTATACTTACCTCTTTGTGCATAGACCACTTATTCTGTCTACCTGAAATGCCCTTTTTCCCTTGTCTGTCTGCTGAACAACTCTTCTTCAAGATGCAGACCAAAAGTCAACTCCTTTATTTTCTTTGGACTTTTCTTTCAGTGCTTTTCCTCTGTTCATGCCCCCATTATAGTATGTATCACCTTGTATTGCTATTTTGCTTACAGTGTTGTTTGACCATATGGGATTTACTTCAACCTCATCAGCATTGAATTTTTTTTTTTACTTCTATTAATTGAATGGGTATAATGGTTTTAAATTTGTGAATGATTGTTATTAGTGATCTTGAATATATTTCCATCTTTTTGTTTCTATTTCTTCTTGTTTGAACTTAGTTTGTCTTTTATCATAATTTGTATTTTTTTTTGTAATTTTTTAATAAATTGGAACAATTAAGAACATGTTAGAATATAAAATGAGTTTTTTTATAGTAGAGTTTACTTAATGAGGGAGGCAAGGGGAACATTAATTTGGCCCACTGTTTGTTTCCTGAGCCTGAAAGAACCAAAGAATTGGTCAACAATGCAGTGTGAAAAATTACATAAAATTTATGGTTTGTTTAGGAAAATAAAAATGTAAACATTTTAGATTTTCATTGTTTGTGTTTATCTTCTAGAGGACCTCTGGGAAAGTTTAGAAAATGCTAGTGGTAAACCTATAGCAGCTGTGATGAATACTTGGACCAAGCAAATGGGATTTCCCCTCATTTATGTGGAAGCAGAACAGGTAAACTTATAAAAAGTCTTTCAATTTGTCTAATATTGTTATTAAATGAAATTCAGTCGGTGTTATCCAATTTGCTTTTCTGTACTTTAAGTATTCTAAGTAATATTTAAACCAGTCTTTGTACTCTTTTCTCAGTGATTTATTCTCTCTATACTATATGGTTTGCCCCCCACATCATTAAAATTACACATGCTTATGGTAGAAAACAAAATGTTGTCTACTCTCATTGTCCCCAAGGAAAATACTGTAAACTTGTTGATATAATTCTAAAATCACCAAGTGGGTTTATTCCAGGAGTGCAAGATTGGTTTAACATTAAAAAACCAATGTATTGATTCACAATCACTACATTAAGAGAATCAAGTTAGAAGAACCACATAATTACCATAATAGATGCAGAAAAAGCATTTGGTAAAATTCAATACCCATTAATAATATCATTCTTTAATTATTTTTTAACATTGGTTGGGTGGCGCTGTGATTTTGATTAGAATTACACTCATATTAGTTGAACTATTATCTGAGTTGAGAAAGTTGTATTTCAAAATGAATTGTCCTCCAACAGGACTGAGAATTATATGTTGACCTTTCATGCATACCAGAGAGTTTATCTTCACTTAGTTGAATTATATGAAATTGTGAAACTGTTCTCTTAAATTTCTTTGCCATGGTTTTGTGAGCTGCATAGGAAATTAATTACTGTTCCTTTTTAGGGAGGAGGATTCATATCTCTTTTTTTTGGCATGTGTTTGTTCTCATGCTTCTGTATCGTCCGTAAAGCTAAGTATTTTTTACAAAGACGTTCTCACTGTGGCAATCTAAGTTAGTAAATTTGCTTTTCTGTACTTTGAGAATTCTAGGTAACATTTAAACCAGCCCTTGTACTCTCAAAGTGCACCCAAATTTACATGGTACATTATAGTGCTTGCAAGTTAATCTTTCAGAGCCACATCTTAACCTTAAACATGATTATATTTTATAATAAAGTATACACATTGGAGAACCTCTCAGTTAGATTGGCTGCAAGCATTTGATAAGGCAATTTAAGGAATGCAATCAATCATATTTGGTAGAAAAGAATACCTATAAGTTTAGTGACCTACCATTTGTGACGATTCTGTTTCTTTCTAGTCTTCTTTCTCCACTTTGGACTAGTCTGTTACGGGAGATGACGGATCAAACTTGACGTTCACACTTTATATGGACTGACGAGTAGCTTTCATTTTACCTATTTTAAGAAGAATAATATACAAAGATGATTGTTCTTTTCACCTCTGGGGATTTCATTCCCTCAAAAACTACCAACACCTCAACACTGTTAAACTATTTACTGATTGCACATAAAGCAGACCATTGGGCCATACGTTTTTCAAGTAGAGCACACTTTTAAGAGCATAATAGTTGATCGGAAGAGAGGATAGTGATACCCGACTCCCTCCCAGTGTTATCCAGACTCAGTTAACTTTTCTATCAAGCTACTATCAAGGTCTTACTTTATTTGCTTGGTTGTTTTTTGTCCACAAGCACAGCCACAAACATCCTCCATTTTATGTTACAGTAAAAAACCTATCTATGATTCTTAATTCTTTTAAAAATAGGAGAGCTCTGCAACATATAATATCTTGATTATGATCTATTTCTCACTTTATATTCCCTAAATTTAAATATTTTTGCTTTATTTCTGAATCAATTTAAAAGTCACCTTTCACCTTTTTCAAGGAAATCTATGTGATAATTAATTAATCAGTGATGTAGTGTTTAAGTTCATTAGTAGTCAGTTTATCCACAAATGTAGTTGGCCCAGTTTTACATTTGATTTAGGTGATCTCAAATCTTGTGTTATTTAAAATGTTCTAGGGCATAGTAACAAATGATAAATTAAAACAAATGCATGTTGAAGTTTGTTTTTTTTTTTTTTTTTAAGTTTGGTACCTGAGCCAACAACTGTTGCCAATCTTCTTCTTTTTTTTTTTTTTCTCCCAAATCCCCTCAGTACATAGTTGCACATTTTAGTTGTGGGTCCTTCTAGCTATGGCACGTGGGAGGCCGTCTCAGCATGGTCTGATGAGCAGTGCCATGTCCATGCCCAGGATCCGAACCACCAAAACCCTGGGCCACTGAAGCAGAGTGCACAAACCTAACCATTCAGCCAAAGGGCCGGCCCCAGTATTTTTTTTTTTTTTTTAAGATTTTATTTTTTTCCTTTTTCTCCCCAAAGCCCCCCAGTACATTGTTGTATATTCTTCGTTGTGGGTCCTTCTAGTTGTGGCATGTGGGATGCTGCCTCAGCGTGGCCTGATGAGCAGTGCCATGTCTGCGCCCAGGATTCGAACCAATGAAACACTGGGCCGCCTGCAGCGGAGCACGTGAACTTAACCACTCGGCCACGCGGCCCCAGTATTTTTTAAATGATGTGCTTTTCCTTGTTGCTTCTAGCTTTTTAGTTTTTTGCAGTTTTTCCTCCCACTTTTTTTGTGTTTCATTACGAAACTCATCCTTTGAAACAAGATGTGTGCTTCCTTTCTTGTTTATCAATCATTCTAAAAATTTGAATTCTGAATATTGAGTTCACGTGCTAATCTAAGGTTGCCACTTTTTGGAAGTAGACTAAAGACATAACCTTCCTCCATAAAAATTAAAATAAACTTGCTGTAGTATTATTTATTGTTATGTATCCCTTTGAAAGCATTAAGACTTTAAAGTTCTCATCTGGGTACAAATCTCTTCTGAAGGGCCAACAGTATTACACAGAACCTGGCCTTCTATTTAGAGTATTGTTATATTGAGGCCTAAATGAGAAATAGTGACTTTTCTCCTATTCTGTAGTATCATCATCTTCACCACCATTGCATTTTAGGTACTCATGAGACATTTGGTTGTACTGGTTTTACTTTCTACTTTTTCACAGAAATTTTGCCCCCTCCAAAAAAAGGAAGAAAAAGTGTTGATACTACTATAGCCTTTGTTTTGCCTCTTTAGGTAGAAGATGACAGATTACTGAGGTTGTCCCAAAGGAAGTTCTGTGCCAGTGGACCATATGTTGGTAAGCGAATGGCTATAAGTGGGAGCTGATCAATGAATTTGGATACCATATCAGTAGTGTTCCAACTAATAGGAAATAATTATCCATTTTTAAAAATTTTTAATAGAATTAAATAAAAACAAGGAAATGATAATAGAATAAAAATGAAATCTAGGAAATCAAAAAAGGAGATTCATGAGGTATTTGATTTTTGAAATTCCATGTTTCTGTGTGTTATTGGAGGCTATAATGAATGAAGAAGGATAGGAACACCCAAGAAATGATGTATTTAGCCTTAATCTCTAAAAGAAAACTTGGTAGGCATTTGTGTGGGTGGCTAATTTTTTTTTTTAATTCTTGGGCGTAGTAAGTAAGTAACTAAGTAAACAAATAAATAAAGCCCAATGATTATTTAGATTTATTATGTAGCAATCATTGTGCTAAGCACTATAACTCACCCTTATTTTATATTCTCAGCAACCCTATTAGGTAGGTGGTATTAATTCCATTTTAAAAATGAGGGAGCTGAGGCACAGCTAGGTTAGTTAAATTGCCCAAGGTCACCTCTCTAATGAGTTAAAGAGTAGGAATTCAAACAAAATAGTTGGATTCCATGAATTTATACCCTTAACTACCACTCAACTCTGCTTTTTCGAGTATTTCTACGTGTCATTAGACTCTTCTATGAGGAAATTAAAGATTAATTGAAACTTTCTCACTTCCTTTAAAACAGTAATTCTCAACAGGGGGAGATGTATATCAGAATCATGCCTTTTCATGTTCCACATACCAAAATATGAAACACTTTACTTGGGTTAAGAGGTACGGCCTTCCACTCTTAACCTTCCTTAGCATTGAGAATTACTCGTTTAATAAATATGCCTGAAAAGCCAGATGACAGGTCTGTTATCCAACTGAATCTCTTAAGTGTCACAGTTGCTGTTTTCTCCCTCATGCCTGCAATCTGCACTGTAGGGCTGACAGGCTTTTCAGGTTTTTCTAATACTCTGTGACCAATATGGGCAGTATTAAAACCTGAAATATCCCAGTCTCAGGAGGAAATTTTCATTTGTGGTTTAGCCTGATAACATAAAGCTATGTAACTTATTAAAACAGTTCCATTAATGTACTGGACAATGACTTTTTTTTGTTTGGCATCTTTTTTTTAAGATTTTATTTTTCCTTTTTCTCCCCAAAGTCCCCCAGTACATAGTTGTATATTTTTAGTTGTGGGTTCTTCTAGTTGTGGCATGTGGGACGCCGCCTCAGTGTGGCCCAACAAACAGTGCCATGTCCACGCTCAAGATCCGAACCGGCAAAACCCCAGGCCGCTGAAGCGAAGCACATGAACCCAACCACTCGGCCATGGGGCTCGCCCTTGTTTGGCATCTTAATGTCAAGTCTCTTTTGCTGGCTGATACCTGAGAGAGTGTATGTACCTGCCTTACAAAAGCTTTGGCTTTTAGATGTGACTCCTCAGTGGTTGACTCCAACAACTCCCAAGGTGTAATCCTGTCCGTCACAGAAATAAAAATCAACCCTTCAGTGTTTCAGCACTGTATATACCTCTTAAGGACTGCACCTTAGAATTTGTTTTTAAATGCTATTTAAGAGCTTTCACCTACTTGAAATTTTTTTTCTAAACAGTGGCCCTGAGCTAACATCTGTTGCCAATCTTTTGTTTTTTCTTCTCCCCAGAGCCCTTAAGTACATAGTTGTATATTCTAGTTGTAGGTCCCTCTAGTTTGGGGATGTGGGATGCCTCCTCAGCATGGCTTGATGAACGGTGCCATGTCCACACCCAAGACTGGAACAGCGAAGCCCTGGGCCGCCCAAGTGGAGCCTGCGAACTTAACCACTGGGCTACAGGCTGGCCCCTGAAATTTCTTTCCACAGTTAGATCATTGTTGTCTCTATTGCTCTGAAAATAGAAAACAACAATTAAAATCATGGTATTTGTAATTCTACAAATGAGTAGGCTGTTCTCTCTTTTTTCAGACTGTTGTGATTTTGTAAATTCTCCTCCTCCTTTGCACGTATATTATTTAGGTTACCTGGAAGACTTCATGTATCATTAAAAATGAGCTATTGGCTTAACAGTTAGACTCAAGCCTATGCGTAGAACACCAGTCCTTTCCACCTTACCCTCCATTTCTTCCAGCGAGAAATTATTTTTCAAGTTTTTTATTTGTTCTTCTCTTCCTTAAGGAGAAGACTGTCCCCAGTGGATGGTTCCTATCACAATCTCTACTAGCGAAGATCCCAACCTTGCCAAACTGAAAATTCTAATGGACAAGCCAGAGATGAGTGTGGTTTTGAAAAATGTCAAACCAGACCAGTGGGTGAAGGTGAGTCCAGAAATGACGTGGCCATTTTTATCTTAGCTAAATTGATTTATTTTTCTCGCTTCCTTTATACATTTTATGGCTGAGTTTAAATTCTACTGCTTCAGTTTAGACTAGGACTTGCAAAGAAAAAAACATTTCTAAACTTTCCTGTGTGAAATTTAGGGCTGATTTTCAAATAGTATTGTCTAGATGTTTGCCCTTATGTCAAGTGAGGGAATGGTAGATAAGTGGATACAAAGGGATAGGATTAAAGAGGGGGGAAAAAATGGACTATGTCTGAAGTTACATTAACCAAAACATTTGTAGTCTTGCAACTTCAAACTGCCCTGTCATCGTAATGACATGTTGACTTCAATGATGTGTTGTCATCGTATGTGTACAACTATAATCAAGTGAGATCAGACATATAATAATCAGTTTGTGTCACTGAAATGTGAAATTCCCTAGCTGGTGGTTTAAAACCATTTCACAAAATAAGAATCATGAAATATTATTTTTCATTATTCTGTACTCTGTACCTTTCATAATAAAGTATCTACCACAAACTTTTCTTCAATTAGAGGTTACTAATTGGAATTATACATTGTCTCAGACTTCTGTGCTTTTCTCAAAAGAGCCATTTCTCCATTTTAGTTTTTAAACTATATATTTTTAAAATATACGCAGTGGAATACTATATTACCATTTGAAATGATAATCTGGAAGATTATGTAGTAATATGAAAATTTTCTTATAAATGAGAAAAAGTTATATGTGATTGTATGATTATAATTAGGTAAGTGAAGGTGTTATTCCTACAGTGAAAGATAAAGGGAATCAATAAAATAAAGTTGTATAGAATTTTGAGGTGATTTTTTAATATTTATATAAAAAGAGTAAAATATGTATCTTATACAATTATTTTACCATTAAAATATTTTGTATATAAATATTATCCAAAATATTTTTGACTGTTGGTAAATAGCCTATAGAGAGTAATGATAGTCAGTGATTACCTCACTCTAAAAATCAAATGAAATTGCCTTTTAAGTTCATGTAATTCTTTAAAATCCAGGACCTGACAGTTGTTATTCTGTTGAGGCTCTGGGCTCCATGGATCAATGTTTGTAGACACTTAGTCTTCCTCAGAGATTCCACTGTCCAAGTGTTTTTATATATAATAAATATTTTCTGTAAACTTAAAACTATCCACTGAGTTAGAAATAGAAACATTCACATTATTTCCTCCCTCCCTGCCATGTTCTTCCTACTGTCCCTCACTTTGGCTTTCACTATGTCAAGTTTCTGTTTTCTTTTGCCTCTGTATTCATCTTTGACAACTGATTTCTTTTCATTCCTTTTTTTTTTTTTTTTTTTTTGGTGAGGAAGATTGGCCTTGAGCTAACATCTGTTACCAGTCTTCCTCTTTTTTTTTTTTCTCCCCAAAGTCCCGGTATATAGTTGTATATCCTAGTTGTAGATCATTCTAGTTCTTCTATGTGGGATGCTGCCACAGCATGGCCTGACGAGTGGTGGGTAGGTCTGTGCCCAGGATCTGAACTGGTGAACCCTGGGCCCCCTAAGTGGAGAGAGCAAACTTGACCACTCAGCCACAGGGCCAGCTCCTGACAACTGATTTCTATCTTTGTATTGTTTCATTTTAATCCCTGTCTGTTTAATCCCTGATTAAGCATATATGATCTCTGTTGTTTTCCATCCAGATCTACTAAAACCAGAACTCCTTTCACACCTATAAAAGATTGATTTTAAAAATAAATGCAACTGTTTAATAATACCTACTGGATATCTTTTCAGTTAAACCTGGGAACAGTTGGGTTTTATCGGACCCAGTACAGCTCGGCCATGCTGGAAAGTTTATTACCAGGCATTCGTGACCTTTCTCTGCCCCCTGTGGATCGACTTGGATTACAGAATGACCTCTTCTCCTTGGTGAGCTTCTCTCAAGTAGTATGATGGATTTTGTTGATTAAAGGATTTTGTTTTTCCTGGAGTGTCTGACTGAAACATAATTAGGAGAATATAGTTCTTCCTAAAGGTCGAAAGCCTTTGGGACTAGAGCAAATGACTAATTATTAATTAACAGAACAAGATTAGACCTATATAATTTAGCAGAAACAAATCCCATTTCACTACTCCTAAGCCAGCTTTTTGAAATTGTATTTAAACTTTCCTTTGTAAGGCAAAAATTCTTTTCAATATAAGTAGATATAAGCCTTGAAGAAATTTCCCTACTGATGGGGTTTTTTTGAAATAATTAATTCAGAGCGATTTATATTTTTCTAAAAAAGTGATGGTACTTTGCTGGGAAAGTCTGGAATTTTTTAACATTCTGTTACTGCTCAAATTATAATAGCCCATTAGCTTTAGAATTATTTATATTTGGCTTTGTTCCATAAAAGATTTAAAGCAGCAGTTAGTAGTATTGTCTTTATGACTCCAACATAAGTTAGATAATTTCTACATGTCTTTGACTGTGATAAAATTGTCAGATTCCTCCTAGTATTCCTTTAAATTGGACTTGAAATTTTCCCTCGCCTCTGCAGTAACTGGTTTTGGATTCCTCCTTTGAATAAACACAGAGTAGCACTGATGCACAAAACCTCACATCTGCTGATCTCATTGCTGAGAGAGACCTGTCCCAGGAGAGTGGTGTGTTTGTGCAGTTGGCTGCTGTGACAGAAGTTCTTTTTCTTAACTCTATTAGTCAATCCTGAAAGGACTCTGAATTCGTAGTGCCTTCCAGTTTCCTTCTTTTAGAAATGAGTAAAGGACAGACTGAGGTTGACACAGTTTGCAGGTCCAGTTTTGAAAGAGCCTCTGTCAAAAACCAAAGCCCCAACTATTTCTGCAACTTATCTGAGTGTATGAAAATTTTCAAAGGAAAAACAAAGCCAAGGCCCCAGAAACTGAATAAAAATAGGAAGTTAACTGCTTTCTTTCTCTTTTTTTGTTTTTTCCAAATTGGTGGAACTTTAGCTTTTTTTTGAGGAAGATTAGCCCTGAGCTAACATCTATGCCCATCTTCCTCTACTTTATATGTGGGACACCTGCCACAGCATGGCCTGACAAGTGGTGCCATGTCCGCACCCGGGATCTGAACCGGCGAACCCCAGGCCGCCAAAGCGGAGTGCGCAAGCTTAACCACTATGCTGCCGGGCAGGCCCCATGGAATTTTGGCATATTTTTTTAAAGTGGCTCTTTTATAAATAACAAAAAAGTAAATAAGGAATGTTGTCATGGTAGGACTTTTATTCTGTAAAATTCTGTAGTGTTCTGAACTTATATAATCTCATTTCCTCTAAACCAAAGAGATTACTAACTAGCAGTAGATAATGCCAATGCATGCTTGTGTTTTTTGTTTTGTTTTTGTTTGAAGACTAGATTAATTTATGTTTTTTCCTATCCCAGGCTCGAGCTGGAATCATTAGCACTGTAGAGGTTCTAAAAGTCATGGAGGCTTTTGTGAATGAGCCCAATTATACTGTATGGAGCGACCTGAGCTGTAACCTGGGGATTCTCTCAACTCTCTTGTCCCACACAGACTTCTATGAGGAAATCCAGGAGTTTGTGAAAGATGTCTTTTCACCTATAGGGGAGAGACTAGGCTGGGACCCCAAACCTGGAGAAGGTAATGGATGTACTGAGTGGGGAAAGAATTGATCAGAAATTGGTCCTTTTTACTCAGCTGTGGTAACAATATCAATAGCATCATCTTTGTATCTGCTGGATGTTACTATGTATTCAGCTGGCCAGAAATTAAGACTTAGGTCTTTGAAACCTACTGGTGAAGTTACATGGTCACTAACATAAAAACAGTGGAGGTTATGTGTATTTGTTGCGAAATATGATTTGTGCACAAAGCAAATGGTGAAAATGAAAGTCTTTTACAGAGTTCCAAAGGCCCACTTATAGTCAAGAAAAGCTAAAAGGACTTTCGGATTATCTTATTTGTTGTTACCATAGATACCAGGCACCTTATGTGTAACTGTAAAGGTGCTGGGAGACACAGGGCCCAGCTTTCTGAATTAGGGAAGTTATTTGCTTTCTAAATGTGTTTTTTCCTCTATGATTATCTCTTTAATCATGTATTTACTCTTCTGTTGTCATTTAGATGTTGGGAATGGTGATTTCAGGGCTTTAAATATAATTGTTTTCTACCATCTGCTAACAACTAAAGGTGGTATTTCCTTCCTGACCAGTCTTGATCTGGGAGTTCTTAGCAATAAGAACAATAGTAACAGTTACTAGAGTTCTGTGTCTTTCTTTCATTGATTCAGTAAACATTTATGCACCTAGTAAATGCCAGGTACTATTCTGGCAGCAGGTGGTACCGCAGGAAACAAAGCATTGCCCTGTGTGGCTTACATTCTAGTGGAAGACACAGCAAAAAAATATATGATATTTTAGGTGTCAACAAGTACCATGAAGAAAAATAAAGTTAGGTAAGGTAGATAAGGAGTGGAGAGCAGTCAGGAAAGCAGTCACTAGTGAGGGGGTATTTGAGCATAAGCAGAGACCTAACAGAGAGAGCTATGAGGATACCCAGGGGGAAAGTGGTCCAGACAGGGAACAGCAAGCACAAAAGACCTGAGGCAAGAGCATACTTGGGGTGTTTAAGGAATGACAAGGAGGCTAGTAAGGTCAGGAGAGAGGGAGGGAGGGAGGGAGAGGGGCAGTGGGAAGCAGATCAGCTCCTATAGGACCTGTGGGAGATAGAGTAAAAGGTTTTTACTTTCACATTTACTGATATGAGAAACTGAGAGTTTGAAGCAGAGGAACATGATGTAATTTACTTGGCTGTGTGAAAAACAGACTGGACTTGGGGGGCAAGAGAAGAAGCATGGAGACAGGTTAGAAAGCTGTTTCAGTAATCTAGTTGAGGCGCTGGTTGCAACTAGCACTTGTGGGTAGTAAATTCTTTGTATGCTTTGAAGGTAGAACTGAACATATTTGGTGGTGCACTGACTGTGTAATGGACAGAAAGAGAGGAATCATCAGATTTTGGCCTGAAGAACTGAAAGAGTGAAGTTGCCATATACAAGGATGGGAAGACTGTCATAGAAGTAGGGTTGGGTGCAAGAGAAGCAGGACTTTGTTTTTGGACATGTTAAATTTGAGGTCCTTTTAGACATCCAAGTGAAGAGTATCATGCCTAGAGGTCCAGGCTGAATGAATACATTTAGTGTTTAGATGGTATTTACAGCCATGAGACTGGATGAGATCACCTAGGACCTGAGCGTAGTGGGAGAAAAGAGGTGTGAGGACTAGGCCCCGGGGCAGTCCGGGGTTTAGAGATGGGGTAGAAGAGGACGAGTCAGCAAGAGACATTGGCCAGTAAGGAGAGAGTCAGAGGGAGAGGGGTGTCCCAGGAGCCTTAAAGAAGCGGTGCAGAGGGAAGATGATTAACTGTGACAAATTCTGCTCAAAGTCAGGCAAAATGATGAAGGAGAATTGATGATTACATTTGGCAAGTTCTCTCGAGTGGTGGAAACAATAGGGGTTCTCCAGAATGGGAGGAGAGGAAAAAAGGCAGCATATTTAGACAGCTTTTTAAAGGAGTTTTGCTACAAGGCGGATCAGAGAAAAGGGGATAGTCTGGAGAAAGATATGGGGTTAGGGGAGGCCTTTTTTTTTTAAGTGGGAGATTTTATAACATGTTTCTGTGCTGATGAAAATGATACAGTAGTAATAGGGAAAGTCATGATCTGAAAGAGGGGTGGTAGTTGCTGGAGTGATGGCTGAATACTTGAGAGGAGTCGGGATCCATTGCGCAAGTGGAGGAGTTGGCTTTAGATAATAAGAACACAATTCATACAACAAGACAGGAGGAAGTATATGGACACAGATGCAGGTAAATTGGTAGATGTTGCACTTTTATGGTGATAATATGTGAAACTCTTTTGGATCAAAAACACCTTTATGAAATAGGGAAAATGTCTTCAGTTTCATAATTTTACAGATGGAAGAGTGAAACATAGCAAAATGAAACAGTGCCTGTATCACACAGCAAGTCAGTGCCGGAGCCAGAACTGTAAATTGGTTCTTCTTAGAAGAACCTTCATGAGTGTCCAGTTGTGTTGTCTGTTGACCTCCTATGGTTTTGTTAAATTTATTTTTTACTGAGTTTGAGTTAAATATAGCAAAATGCACAGTTTAAATGTTACAGTTCAATGACTTCTTTTTTTTCCCCTGCTTTATCTCCCCAAATCCCCCCTGGTACATAGTTGTATATCTTAGTTGCAGATCCTTCTAGTTGTGGTAGTTCAATGACTTTTGACAAATGTCTGCAACATTTCCATCACCACAGGAGGTCGCCTCAGGCCTCTTTCCGATCAGTCCCTGCCACACTGAGTCGTTCCCTACCCATCCCCCAGGCAAACACTATTCTGACTTCTTTCATCCTAGGTTAAAATGGTCTCTTTAGAACTTCATATAAATGGAATCATAATATACATTCTGTTCATTTATCTGACTTCTCTCACTCAGTATAACGTTCTTGAGATAAATTCAGGTTGTTCATTCCTTTGTGTCGCTGAGTAATATTTCATTGTATGACTATATCACAACTTATTTTTCCATTGTGCTGTGGCAGATTTGTGGGCTAGTGTTAACTTCTTTTTTGAGATATAGTCAGTATACCATAAAATGCACCCTTTTAAAATACACAATTCAGGTTTTTTTAGTATGTTCACAAGGTTGCACAACCATCACCACCATCTAATGCCAGAACATTTTCTTTACTCTCAAAAGAAACTGCATGCACACTGGCAGACACTCCCCATTCCCTGGCAACCCCAGTGCCAGGCAACCACTAATCTGCTTTCTGTCTCATGGATTTGCCTATGCTGGACATTTCATGTAAATGGAATCATACCCTGTCTGGCCTTTTGTGTCTGGTTTCTTTCACTTAGCATAATGTTTTTAGGGTCATCTATGTTATAGCGTGTATCAGTACTTCATTCCTTTTTATAGCCAAATAATATTCCATTGTGTAAATGTACCACATTTTGTTTGTTTATCAGTTGATGGATGTTTTGATTGCTTCCACTTTTGACTGCTATGAATACTGCTATGAACATTTGTATACAAGTTTTTGTGTTGACATATGGTTTCATTTCTCTTGGGTATATAGCTAACAGTAGAATTGCTAGGTCATATGGTAACTCCAAGTTTAACCTTTTTTTTTTTAAAGATTTTATTTTTCCTTTTTCTCCCCAAAGTCCCCCAGTACATAGTTGTATATTTTTAGTCGTGGGTCCTTCTGGTTGTGGCATGTGGGATTCTGCCTCAGCATGGCTTGAGGAGCAGTGCCATGTCTGTGCCCAGGATCCAAACCGGCGAAACCCCGGGCTGCTGAAGCGGAGCACGTGAACTTAACCATTTGGCCACAGGGCTGGCCCCAAAGTTTAACCTTTTGAGGAATTGCCAGAATGTTTTTCAAAGTGGCCACACCATTTTACATTCCCACCAACAATGTATGAGTGTTCTAATTTCTCTAATCCTTGCCAACACTTGTTACAGTCTTTTTTTTTTTTTTTTAATTCTAGCCATCCTAGTGGGTATGAAGTGGTATCTCATTGTGGTTTTGATTTACATTTCCCTAATGACCAATGATGTAGAACATCTTTTTATGTGCTTTTGGTCATTTGCATATCTTTGGAGTACCCAACCAGATTTTGATTTTTAAAATCTGAGATTTCAATTTATTATACGCAGATGCTAGTTCTGAATGTGGCCTTTCTCTGAATCTTGAGTCAAAACTGCATAATTTAAGGCTGTTTCTTTTACACATAATCCTTAGCAGTATAATTACACAATGGTGGGAACATTTAGTGAATTCAGATAGCTGGCATTTGTGACTTTAGACAAAATCAGCAAATTTATTTGCTGTCTTGTCTGTTTAGCACTTTATTTCACGCTAATGATTTGAGAAATTTAAATCAAATATTCTCTCAACTACTAAGGTAATTGTGTTTGTTCAAGATTGTTGACATGATATAACAATTATAAGATATCTATGTGGCATATTTGTAAAATAGGCTTTTTAAGTAGTTCTGTGTCTCTCTTATTTCTCCATCAGGCCATCTAGATGCACTCCTGAGGGGCTTGGTTCTGGGCAAACTAGGAAAAGCAGGACATAAGGCAACCTTAGAAGAAGCCCGCCGTCGGTTTAAGGACCACGTGGAAGGGAAACAGATTCTCTCCGCTGATCTGAGGAGTCCTGTAGGTTTTCATAGTAAAGTACCTTGATTTCTTGGTGACTGCATCATTCTGGGTCATGTGGAACGTGCTTAATAGTGACCAAAAATGACCTAAGTACTGACCTACAAATCGTGTCTGACTATATTTTAGTATATGCCGTTTAGGTGGTTTGTAGCCAGCTTCTCATTTGTTTAAGGCTTCTCAGTCTGCACTGCAGCGCTGAAGGGCGGCTATCACTGCGCCCTCCCCGAGAGCTGCCCTGCTCTGCTGTGACTCCCTGCACGCATCCACCTTTCCCATTGTTCACGTGGGCTCTTGGCTCACTGCCACAATTTGTATGTAATGTCCATGCACGGCTGTTTACAATTTTTTTGACTTGCTCTCTGTCTTTTCTTAATATTAGAATATTTGGAACAAGACGCATTTAATCACATACCTTCTTTTCTGTTCCTCTGTTCTCTTTTAGGTCTATCTGACTGTTTTGAAGCATGGTGATGGCACTACCTTAGACATTATGCTAAAGGTGAGTGAATTTGGAAAGGGCTCTCATTTTTTGCTTTTGAACTTGGATTGACACAGACTGTGAGCTTTAAGTGGTTAAAAAAAAGTCCTGGCAAAAGAAATATATGCAGATGTGCAAATTGCAGACATGCAAATATTAAGAAACTGTGGGAGAAATATTTAATGTCTGTTCATGAATACAACCAATATGATGCCAAAGATCATCTTAAGTTTTTTCACTTCTTTGTTTTACTCACAAGTTTTTAAAAGATTTTATTTTTCCTTTTTCTACCCAAATCCCCCCAGTACATAGTTGTATATTTTAGTTGTGGCATGTGGGATGCCACCTCAGCGTGGCCTGATGAGTGGTGCCATGTCCTCTGCGCCCAGGATCCAAACCGGCGAAACCCTGGGCTGCTGAAGTGGAGCACGCAAACTTAACCACTCGGCCATGGAGCCAGCCCCTACTCACAAGTTTATCTTCTTAACACAGAAATAGTTATTTTGGTTAACAAGTCAAGTTCTTAAAAATTGCCTCTTCACTGTAAACTTTCGTGGAGTTCTGCCTATCTTAAACCAAAAATTTGTTTCTGTGCTTAAAAAATGATCACGTGTCTCAAGGATTTGAGCTATGCCAACGTCCCTTATGAATAGATAGGAAATTAATTCACCTACCTGCACAGCCTCTGTAGTTTTCCCAGCATGTTGGCATATAATTAAACTCTGGCTTAGAAGAAAAATTGGTAAACCTTTCCATATCCTTATCATGGCAGTGATCTGTAGAGTCCTCATACGGTGCAACACAAGCTGGCTCCATCCCTGGCCTGCAGTTATCAGCCGAAGAAGTAACTTGACAATACTGGTTGCATTAGAGGTGGAGGGAGCTGATTCTACTTTTTACCATCAAATAAAGTGTGTGAAATATACCGAAATACCCAAATCATCTATCAGCCCTAAAAAGCCCATTTGTTAAAAGAGCCGCACTTTGGGGGATGAACAGGGTAGGAATGGGATGTGCTTTACCACCTTACTTTACTGAACTGAGAGCACTTTTCTGGTGCCATGTGAGTCAGAATTGCAAATCTAGTTTCTAGTATTTTGGTTTTAAACAAATCTTATTTATATTATTAGAATGTTTTTAAAAATATAAACTTTATTAAGAAACTACATCTCAAAATGTACTGCCTTAATTACCCATCTTGTACAAGGGTTTTCTTTCCAATAATTTGAAAATTGTACTTTGGGAGTACCTTTCAGCTAAATGACATTAAGGGCCCTTCTCACTCTTACTATCTGTGAACTGTGCACTATGGATCTTGTATTTCTTTGCATATGAAGTGAGATATTTTGTATTTCTTGTCTGTTCCATAAAGGTATGGGACAAAATTGGGATTCAGAAAATTTCATGACATACCTTGACATTTTCATGTAATGGCATAACTTTTAAGAATTTATACTAGTGTGTATAGTTAATATGAGTTTTCATCTGTTTAACATAAGGGAGCTCATGATAATTCAGCTTTACTATGGAAAGAGCTATAATGAAGGCAGAATCAGGGTTCTTCAAGAAACCAATTGGTGAGAGATGAGAAGGGTTGTTTTCTCTGGGTAATTTAGGAATAATGAAGCAGGATAAAAAATAAATTTAATTTGGAGTATATTTGAAATGTGGTATTATGGTGCCATCTAGTGGATTAGGTAAACCAGTTCTTCCTGGAGAAAAAATATTTCCTGAAAGTCATAGTTCACACTTTGAATATTGGAGCTGAAAAGGACCTTAGAAATCATCTCTCTACCTCACTCACTTTACAGATGGGAAAACTGAGACCCGGAGAGGTTAAGGACTTAGTCAAGATCACACAGCTAGTTAGAGGCAAAACTGAGACTAGAACCCAGGTCTCCTGACTTCCTGTCTGTTTTACCACACTGCTGCCCAAAAGAGTCCAAAGGAAAGGAAAAGGAAACTGGGAGCTGTGATGGGGTCTCCAGACACTGGTCAGTGTTAAATCTTCAGGGGAAAACAAGGTCAAGAAAGTCTATAAGTTGTCTTAGAGAGATATCTCACATACATTTGTAGTTGTAATTTTTAAAAAATATAGTAATGTTTTGTTTCTGACTATGAGAAGAGATTTTATATATGCACTATGGAAGATTTAGAGACTAGAAAAGCATAAAGAAGAAAATAACTTAGCTGTAATAAAAAAAAAAGCAGTTCACAAAAATAGCACATGTAATATCTTATTCCTGATTTGGTAATGTATATATAGTAATAATTTAAAGTTTTCTTTATGATTCTCTATTTTCCTAATATTCTGCATTCAGCATGTGCTGCTTTTGCAGTTAAAAAATGTGATGATGTATAATCTCATTGATCAGAGACCATCACTGCTTTTTCTCTCTACTTTTTTCACTTAATATATCAAGAGCATGTTTATGTCATCAAATATTCTTAAAATGTTACTTTCAATAATGTATCTTATATATTTTTCACTATTATAAATTACTTTGATGATCTTCAGTGGTATTAGTAATGATTAGTTTGTTCATCTAATATAGAATATTAGTCAGACATCAATGATGTAAAGAATTAGGCCATGGCAGGTGTACCCCTTAGATCTTGATGTTAAACTCCTCAGAACTGAGGACAAGCCAGTTGTGTAGTGAGCACTTACGTCTGATGACTTATTATAATGACATATGGCAAATTTAGTTCCCAAACATCTTGAAAAGTATTATCTTTTGTTAATTTCATACCCTGTAGTCTTAGCCCGTGAGAATGTAGAGCAACAGTTTCACCTTATTTGGGGATAAGCTCATATAACATGTGCTGTAATTTACAGGGGAGAGTTAACTAGCTCTGTCTGTTTTTTCACTGTAGCTTCACAAACAAGCAGATATGCAGGAAGAGAAAAACCGAATCGAACGAGTCCTTGGGGCTACTCCTTCACCTGAATTAATTCAAAAAGTCCTCACATTTGCACTTTCAGTAAGTTACGGTGAAAACCACTTTTAGAGAGAATTGTTACCCACTGATCTGTGGCAAGCGTCTTTGATTCACTGTCCTCTTAATCTGCCTTAACCCTGGGCTAAGGCTTCCTCTTACTAGGAAAACTGGAATGAGCTTGTTAGTGACCTCTATATCTCCCTCTAGAGGTGTGAGTTGGAATAGTTGGGAGAGGAAATAAACTGGAAAGCTGACTTAGCCCTGGGCCTGCTTTCTGTCTCTTGCTTTCTTTACCCTGTAGGAGCCCAAGCAAGTACCCTTTGAGCAGCTTGTTTGTATCTGTCTCAATGCCTCATTCTCAGTCTCAGTTTGGCTGATCTTTAGGCTGCTGGAGCTTCTGCTGCCAGTTATTCCTAAAACAAGGAATGAGTGTCTTCAGTTTGATTACTTGGGTACCTCAACAGTATTTGCCCTTTCTGGCACCAGAAGATGTTTTGGATATAGTAGACTTTTAGTTCTCTTTCTGTCTTTAGGAGGAGGTCCGTCCACAGGACACTGTATCAGTAATCGGTGGAGTGGCTGGAGGCAGCAAGCATGGAAGGAAGGCTGCTTGGAAATTTATAAAAGACAACTGGGAAGAACTTTATAATCGATACCAGGGAGGGTTCTTAATATCCAGACTAATAAAGGTACGTGAAGGTTTTCATTCTGAGGAACTTGCTTATCATGGATATTATTGAGAGACATGTATTGAGAGAATTTCCTTAAATGGTTTTTAGCTTTATTAAAGGGCTTCTCTGTCACCCATCCTGCACCGTCACGAATTAAACTGAAGTGGGGAAAGAATGATTGGTTTCTAGGGTGGTTTGTTCTTAGCCTCTTTTAGTTGCACTTATATTTAAACCATTGTTTTTTCAGCTGTCAGTTGAGGGGTTTGCAGTCGATAAAATGGCTGGAGAGGTTAAGGTAAGGAAAGTACTGTTTACTTTTCCCTTTTCAATCTAGTAAGTAAAAACACTAACTAACCAAATTGTAATTGTGGAGTGTTGGGGTAATGTACTTTATTCGTGTCTCCTATGTTTTTTCTTGGAGAAAGAAAGCTTAAGTTGTATCCTTAATATTTGAAGAATTTAGAGCTGGAATCATCTTTGAGGGCATTGAAATATGCTTGAAAGAATGTGGCACTTGGAGTTAGTCAAGCTGGGTGTGAATCTGTGCTCCACCTCGTGTTAGCTGTGTGACTTCAAGCAGGTTTTTAACCCCTGTGAGCCTGTCTCTTCACCTGTAAGATGAGGTAATGATAAGATTGTTATTCAGATTAAGAAACAGAGGGCCTAGAACAGAGTAGGTCCTTGAAATTAGCTCTTCTCCCTCTCTAATGGCTTCATAGGTCTGTTGTATGCACAGTAAGACAAGACGACTGTGTAGGGACCTTCCTCTTAGCCCTTACAAAAGTTGGTAATCAGTTTAGTGTGGACTTATACCTGGTAAAGGTCAGCATTTGGGGGACAAATCTACACTGATTAGGAAAATCTTAACTTTAAGCGTTCCATTGCACTTAATTGCAAAGGATTTTTAAAATGTCACTTTCACATTCATCTTCTTAAAGGCAAGTGGGTTATTGGGTGTGAATTGGGAAGTTCTCAGAGCTGTGTTTGGTTTACTCTGTGAGCCTTTGTTAGGAATAAGATTTTAAGATTTCAGATCTTGAGAAAACAGTGAAAGATTTTATCTGTGCCTTCATTTAGTTTATATTGTATCATGTAAATAATTATTTGATTGTAAAGATAATAACTATTCTGAAGAAGAAATACATATAATGGGCAGTGGCCAAGCTGAGGCTGTAAGACAGGCAGAGAGGCCAGACTGTGGAGGGCTTTGGAGGCCTTATTAAAATTTTCTTAAGAATGGAAAGCCTTTGACAGGCTTATAAACAAAGGAGTGACTTGGACTGATTTGCGTTATAAAAATTTCAGTCTGGCTGCAGTGTGGAGAATAATTTGGAATGGGGAAGAGAAGATGTTGGGAAGCTAACTCTCCAAGCAAGGAAGTGTATCAGCGTGGAGGGGATGGAACAATGAAAGAGATTCCGGGGCTGGATTATGTTAACCTTTAATTCAACAAATATTTACTGAGTGGCTTCTCTATGTTGTGAACATGTCTCAGGGACGAAGAAGGAAGAGTCAAGGATAATTCCCAGGTTTCTCGTATGTAAATAGTGGCACTATTTGTTGAGATGGAACGAGAGGAAGTCTTGTAGCTCACTCAGGCCCTAAGAACCCAAACATGATAAGGAGACCTGGAGCAAGAGCCATTGTCATCTGTGTAAATAAGGTTATTGATTTCTAAAAGGTCTGGACTTAATCTGATGAATTAGTCATTTCTCTCTTTTACACCTGTGATGACTAGTTCAAAGGAAAGACCCTCATCCTTTTGCTGCTTGGTATTTAAGAGTTGCTTTGTTTCCTGTGAAACCAGGTATACCTCATTAGAAAATGGTTTCTTCAACCTTTAATCAGCAAGCATTGTGATATATTATAATAAACTCATAAATAGTTTTATTATATGAAAAATGTGAGTTTGTGGAGTATTAAATTATTAGGATATAGCAGCAATTTAAGCTTCTTAGTTTTATCACCCCTTAGAAATTAAGTACTCTGTGCCAAGTATTATGCTGTTTATATGGGCTGTCTCTTTAATCTCCTGGAGTAAATATTTTCTCATATGAAAATATCTCATGAGAAAACAGAATTAGAGTGCTTCATTTACTCAAAGTCACGGGTGAGTACATGACTGAGCCTGGATTCAAGTCCCAGGCCTAATTCCAAAGCCTCGATGAACCATTGCACAAGGAGCCTAAAAGAAGGCCACAGGTTCTCTCTCTCTACTATTAGCTTTTGATTAGGTTTTAAGCGTGTGATATCTGGGGGAGAACTGCGTGCAGGGCCAAGGAGCTGCTTGTTCTTTTAGCCTGGGGGTGGCAGTAGTAAATTTTCATGAGTGAAACTCATGAATCCCTTACAGACCAGTGGGTATTTTTTCATGACCTGTGATATTAACTTGTTACTACTGCCAGTAATGATCCTACATTCTGGGTTTTATACCAGGCTTTCTTCGAGAGTCACCCAGCTCCATCAGCTGAGCGTACCATCCAGCAGTGTTGTGAAAATATCCTGCTGAATGCTGCTTGGCTAAAGCGAGATGCTGAGAGCATCCACCAGTACCTCCTTCAGCGTAAGGCCTCCCCAGCCACAGCGTGAACCCTGAGCATGCGCCACTGCGGGTCTGCTGCTCCGCCGCAGGGACGAGGTGGAGCTCCCCAACAGCTGATTCATATGCCAAGAATTTGGAGTCTTCTTTCAACCAGTGGGGGTTGGACAATGAATGTAGTTAACTGGTTCCTGCTCACACTCCAGAATTAAATTCTATTGAAAAAGGAAAATCAGCAATTCAGCAAAAAAATAAAAATAAAAAATAAAAATGTAAATATGATAGTAATAAAATAGAGCATAACGAAACTGTGAAACTTCCTGAAGCCTTGTCAGTGGTTAAAAGTATTTAACACTCTCCTGTTAATGACAGATGTTCTGTTTTTATAACCTACCAAAAGGAAACTAGAGGCTTCTGGGGGAAGAGGGTTTTTGTGAAGTGGGTTCTCCAAGCAGCCTACAAGCCAAGGGTAGTGTCCATTGCTGGGAATGGTTGAACATGGAAGGCTGATAGCTGTATAACATAGTCAGAGTCTGTGCATAATTCCAAGTGGGTTTTATTATTTTTTTTGGCATGGGGACTGATCAGGAAGATATATTTTCCTGCATAACTCAATCTGAACCAAGGATTGTAGTTTTCCTCCTTGCCTTCCCTTTTGTGTGACCCCTTGGCCAAAAAAAAAAAAAAGAAAAAACAAATGAAAAAAAACCCACCTATCCTGGTCTGGGTATTTTCCTCCCCTTAGTTCCATCCCCAACCCCCACCCCAGATGTCCTTCTTAGAGATAAAGAAATAATAATGAAACATCTTTTATAGCCACATTAAATAAGAGAAACTGATATACATTATTTTTTCTTTCTTTTTTAAGATGACTTTTAAGAACCCTGAAATGCATATAGGTGAGACAGTGGAAATGGAAAGGTTTTTCAGCCAGGCCTTTCTGAAGGAGCTGTTCTGCTGAAAAAGGTCTTAGCTGTCTGACAGGCCGACCGTGGAGCCTCTTTCTGACATATCGACAGTGGCTTCCCCATGCATTTGGGCGTGTAGGGAGTCAGTGGTGACTGCTGCAGGGCCTAGACGTTAGCGGTGACTGGTTACAAAACAGAGACTATGAGCCTGTGTGCCACTCTGCTTCAACAGTGTATCCTACTAACAAGCCTCACTTGCCCGTCCTGGGAGTTTTAACTCTACAGCTCATTCCTCTCCTCTCTCCCTACCTTCTTTTCTTTCTTTTTCCTTTTATTTTTCTTTAAAAAGTATTTTTTTGTGTGTAATTAACAGGAATTCATATTTGGTGTGGCTTAACTGTATTTCAGAAGGTCATCAGATTGTGAGACTGCTTCCTTGAAACATTTTTGTGCTATTGTTTTAAAAAAATAATAATTAAAAAACAGTTGGCGTTAATAAAAATGTCAATGTGAAATTGATGTCCTGATTTCTTTTATTCTCTTTGATAAGAAACTAAAAACTTTCCCATCATTCAGTAGGATTATAAGTTTTACTACCATAGGATTTTTCAAGTCTAAGAAAATTAAGTTCCTGAATTCCTAATGAATGGTTCTTAAACAGAGATCCTAAGATTCCTTCTAAATTAGTTCTGGGTTCTCAGAAATTTCTTAGATCTTCTCTGAATCCATATTCAGGAGTTAACTTGAGACTTACCAGTTCCCATTTACTGAGGCATCTTTGTCTAGGTGCCATGCTCAAGGCTGTCTGCAGGCCGTCCAGGCATGCGCCTAAGGCACCAGCAAAGCTGGGGCACCAAAAAGACGAAGAAAACTGCTTTAAGTAAAGAACTCACAGAATTTTACACTCAGATAAAGAACTCACAGAATTTTACAATCAGAAATTCTGGGCGCCAGCCTGGTGGCACAGCAGTTAAATTCGCACATTCTGCTTTGGTGGCCTGGGGTTCACCGGTTCAGATCCCGGGTGCGGACATGGCACCGCTTGGCAAGCCATGCTGTGGCAGGCGTCCCACATATGAAGTGGAGGAAGATGGGCCTGGATGTTAGCTCAGGGCCAATCTTCCTCAAAAAAATAAATAAATAAAAATTCTGGAAGGAAGTTATTTTAGTTTCGGCATATATGCAGGGTTTGTGTATAATAGTCATTTGAATTATGTTGGGGAGAGGTTGTGCTGGATATCTTCCATTTCCCTTTCAAAACTACTCTCCGTCCAGTCCTGCACCCCAGGAGGTGTTGACCCACATGGACTGCATTAACAGGCTCCTTTGCCCTCTGACTTCAGGTTGTGTTGATCCAATTAGTGACACCCTCAGATCAAAAGGCCTGAGGAAAGGATTCTCTGAGCAGAGTGTTTATTCCCCCAGCTCCCTCATTGCCGGGTCACGTGGGTTATGTGTCCCTCTACCAAAGCCCACAACTCCTGTTAAGCAGCCCTCTCTAGCTTCTAGCCCCTTCTCCTTGCCCCTTCAAATCTAGGGACAGAAAGGACTGCTCCTTTACTAGCTCTGGATTACTCCATTATTCGTTGTTGCTTTCCCTGAACTCTGCCCATATCTTTGTAAACAGTCCCTTTATTAAACTTTCTTCAAGTTACCCAGTTTGAGCGTGTTCTCTGTTTTCTGCTAAAATCTTGACTAATTTAGGCACCATAGTCTGATGCTTTGGGTCTGTAAAGATGTTAATCCAACCTTTTCTGTATCAGATGTTTTAATTTATTGTTTGTCTTCCAAGTAGCTATCTAATAGTTAATATACTCATTTTACAGATGAGAAAGCAGGCTCAGAAAAATTAACTAAATTAGTTATACAGCAAATAACTCTCAGAACCAGTGGTCAATCCAAGCTTGCCAGTCTCCAAAACCTGTGTTATTCCCATTAATTGTCATGTCTCAGTGAGAAGATCATACAGTCAGACTGGACCCAGGCAACAGCTTTAAAGATATTTAGTAATTTTCCTTTTTCCAAATACTTCTTGGTTAAAAATTTTGGTGGAAATCAGAAGGTTGGAAAGAAAGATGAATGTGTTGATTCTTCCTATAGATAATTTTATATTATTTTTTATTAGTGGGAAGCTGTAAAGTCTTTTACAACAGTGGATGGTGGTGGGTGAATTTTTAACTTGAAGTTTCTAAGGATGGATTTCAGGGCACAAGGAACTCCTTGAAATTACTTGTAAAGAATATATCTCGGGGCAGCCCCGTGGCCGAGTGATTGAGTTCTCACGCTCCGCTTCGGCGGCCCAGGGTTTCATGGGTTCGGATCCTGGGCATGGACATGGCACCGCTCATCAAGCCACGCTGGGGCTGCGTCCCACATGCCACAACTAGAAGGACCCACAACTAAAATATGCAGCTATGTACGGGGGATCTTTGGGGAGAAAAAGGAAAAATAAAATCTTTTTAAAAATAATAAATAAAATAGGGGCCAGCCTGGTGGCGCAGCGGTTAAGTGCGCACGTTCCCACTTCTTGGTGGCCCAGGGTTTGCCAGTTCGGATCCCCAGTGTGGACCTGGCACCACTTGGCACGCCATGCTGTGGTAGGCGTCCCACATATAAAGTAGGGGAAAATGGGCACGGATGTTAGCTCAGGGCCAGGCTTCCTCAGCAAAAAAAGAGGAGGACTGGCAGTAGTTAGCTCAGGGCTAATCTTCCTCAAAAAATAAATAAATAAATAAATAAAATTACCTGATGAGAATTGAATCTCTTCTTACTAGATACTAGTTTTAGGATCTCAGAGTTGGGTTTTTTTTTTTTTCAAATAAGACATGATCTTATCTTTTGTGATAATGAAAAAATACTCACCCAAGATGGACCATACATTCTTGTAGCAACCCTGATGCATGCAAAGTGGTCAAGGTGTTTGGTTTCAAATGCAAGAGTATGAGAGAAGAGATCCTGGTGTTAGTAAAACATTGGGCCAAACAACTACTTTCCCGGGAAACCAAATGACAGGATTGGTCGTTGTACTAGGACGTTTGATGGCAAACATTGTGATAGATGGCAGTTTCAGAGAAAGGGAAGTCGATTGGGTTGTTACTGCCATTTGTAAAGAACTCTGATCGCTCCTCTGATTCCATCCTGGTGTCTGGCAGCTGTAGCTTTCACTGCTGAGCTTTGGTTCCAACATTGGGGTGGAATTTGCAACAGAGAAGGAACATAGCTTACTATCATAGCCTGTGCTTTCTCAGGGAGGTTGCCAGCAACTGACAGCAGACATGCGATCCACCAATTAAGATGACAACCCAGAAGAAAAAAAAATTACGTCTTGCCATGGTTTGGCTGACCATACCAGTGTGGTCCTCTGAGACATCCACCTCCCTCCCACCTCAACCAACCATAACCTTTATCATCAATTTGACAAATTGTGCAGGTTTATTACACTGCAATTTCAATCATTGGGGTTGAAATACTAATCTTATGGATACTCTCTTCTTGGTGCTTATTAGACTTCTGAAGAAGTTGAGACGAAGAAAACAGTATACTAAATGATGGTTTAATGGGAGAAGTCTCAAGACAAGAACATAGAATACAAGATGATGGAGAGAAACAGTTTATAAGAAAAAGTACCAAACATTTAACATATTTGAGATGAATGAGGATGGATGAGATGACTGTTGCTTTCCTCACGGGTCAGTTCCCTCTTCCATCAGTGGAGCTCTTGAAAGTCGGAAGAATGTGAAGCGGTGTGGTAGGATGAAGCTAATGCTGTGGCCTTTACGAGTGGAAAGAAGTGCGGGCTCATCCTTCATTCTTACAGTGATCACAGAGTGCACAGACTCTACTGGAGACAGCAAAACAGTACGTGGCTTACATAAGGTCTCTTGACTACCAAATCTGGTCTTCTCTTCATACCCCTGCTGACACTGTTATTTCTTATTTTCAGCAAATGGAAGGTTTTACCTGTGTGTCCAAATACAGTAGCCACGAGCTGCTTAAGTTTAAATTAAATAAGTGTAGCTATTTAAGTTGAAATTAAATAAAAAATTAAGTTCCTCAGTTGCACTAGTCACATGTCAAGTGCTCAGTAGCCACATATGGCTGGTGGCTACTGTGTTGGACAGCACAGAGATCATATCCATCACTGAGGAAAGTTCTATTGGTCCACCCTGTTCTCTCTCTTTTTTTTTTTTTTTTTTTGGTGAGGAAGATTGCCCCTGAGCTAACATCTTTTGCTAATCTTCCTCTTTCTGCTTGAGGAAGATTGTCACTGAGCTAACATCTGTGCCAATCTTCCTCTTTTTTGTATGTGGGATATCACCACAGCATGGCTTGGTGAGCAGTGTGTAGGTCTGTGTCCTGGATGTGAACCTGCCAACCCCGCGCTGCCGAAGTGGAAAGCACAAACGTAACCACTAAGCCACCGGGCCGGCCCCAGTCCACCCTGTAGTACATCCGGCATATGCAAGTGTCTTTTTGTGTGAGGTAGAAAATAGTTACATAATATTTGTTCTTCTTTACCAACCTCATAGTAACAAGTTTCTATTCATCTAAGGAATTGTGTCACTAACCCCATCCACTTTAAATTCAATTTCTGTTCGCAAATGTAATATATATTCATTTTGAAGGGAAAAAAAAAAACCTAGTGACTATCCCTTCCTATAAACCCACCTCCCAAAGACAATCCTGACTACTGGATAAGTCTAGGGAACATTCTGCCTACGTATTCTTCCAGCTGCTTTTATAATCTAGTTTATGCATTCAATTATTTCTGGTAATAAAGATACACTGTGCCCTCTTTGCTTGCTCCCCCTTGTAACAGCGCCACACATTTTTAGTCTTCTCACACAGCTTTGTGTGCCAGGCTCAGACCTGCGACCCTCCTGTCACGCTCTAAGTCATGAAGCATCGTCACCAAAGATGGCTTGAGAGCAAAGTAACAGTTGGCAAATGCACACCTTGAGAAGCGTTTCTTCCTCGTTTAGACTCATTGGTTCCTGAACGTTTTCCAGCCTGACTGCCTGATGTGAAATGCCAGTTCTGTGGAGTGCACACATTTGAGGAATGTGGCTTTAAGCTCCTGGCTCAATTAGTTTAAGTGGCTCGTGTAATGAATTCACTCCATGTTCTTTCCTCACTGGAGATGTGAACTGCACTATATTTGGAACTAACATTTGCAACCCTATACGCTGCTGCCTGGGTGTTTAGCTACACATTTTGGTTGTTGTCACCATCAACTGGATTTAGGGAGTTATATGGCGATGAATTTCACAAAGACTGGTGAGGAGAGATGCAGGTGGCTTTAAAAAAAGTGGGGGGAAAGTGCCCTTCTCGTAGATTGTGATCTGCAGGGAATTCAACTTGCCGCGGTTGTTGAACTGAGGCCGTGAGTTCCGCCCACGGGGCCTGCTTACCTGCTGAATGCCTGCTGCGCGACCTGAGCAACTGTGTCCCTTCCACTCCTGCATCTGCACCATTAATCTGGTGACTTACCTCACCGCTTCCAACAAATAAAATAAACGTGCCATCTACCTATCAATGACCCGAGTGTGCACCAGACCAAGAAACGACCTCAGGTAGGAAGAGTCTGGGCAGCTTTAAATGTCCCTGTCATCTGTGACCCACCCTTGACCACCTCAAATAGGATGCTGGGCAAAGGTTCTCACTGGGATGTGAGCATCACAGAAACAACATAAGAGGCGGGACCAGCACCTGCCTGTTCTAGTCGTTATCGCATGTGACGCAGTGGTGCTGTGCTCTAGCCTCACAACCTGCTACTTCTGATGCGGGAGGTGTGCATTTTGGTCACAAATCAAAGGAGTGGTTGTTGAAGTGTCAGAAGCTTGTCAGAAATGCTCCACAGCACTGGACTTGAGGGCAAGGTTCTGGTGCCTCAGTTCTACTGTAGGATCCAGACAGCAGACAGTGGCTACAAAAGCTTTCAGGGCAAAAGGATATTGCACTAGGCACTGAGGCTGCAGAACCAGATTTGGTCTCTGCCTCATGCAGCTTACAATCTAGCAGGAACAAGAGATATTGAATGAGCACAGAGTAGTATAAGAGGAGCCCACTGTAGCCTGGATGTTAAGGAATTGCTTCCATGAAGAAATGTTAAACTGAGACCTGCAAGATGAGTAGCTGCTAGCCAGGCAGAGAGGAGAGAGAACGTGTTCTAGGAAGAAGACATAGCATGTGCAATGGGCCTGTGGCTGAAAAGAACCTGACCTATTTAAGGAACAAAAAGAAATCCAAAATAGCTGGACAAAGGAGAGCTCTTGGGAAAGTGGTGAAAGAAGGATGGAGAGGTAGGCAAGGGCCAGAGGAGGGAGGGACTTAGGCCACATTAAAGACACTAAGCGTTAGCGAAAGGATGTGGGAAACCATCAGTTTCCTCATCTGTAGAATGAGAATAATAATGGCTATCTGATAGAGTTTCCAAGGGACAAAATGAGAAGAATACATGAAAGGTGGTTGTAAGTTATAAAGCATTACAGGAATACTACTAATGTTATAATATTATTAGTAGTCACAGTAAGCTGCGCTACCTTCTTAAGTAATACAAGTCAGTCTCAATACAATACAAGTCTCCTTCTAAGTGGAAATATGAAATAGTTTATAAAACCCCAACTTACTCAAGGGAACTGATGGAAAGGTCATAAGTTTACTTCAGTCGAAACCTCCTGTGTGAGGTTCATGAAGCCCAAGGGTGAGCCCAGCTGTTTGGAGCAGGATCACACCATTTCTGGCCGTGTGTATTTCTCAAGGCCACACCGACTCTCCAACGCCGCCTTCAGAAAAGGTCAGTCTTCCGCCTCTTTCTCAAACCCACCGGAGCAGAACTGCTAAGACATTCTCTCCCCGTGATTTCTTCCAGCCAGACTTGGGCCCAGCATCTCCTAGGTCAGCCCTGGTAGAAGCTGCCACCATTCCAAAAAACATGACACTCCTCTGAGCTGCTCATGGCTGAAGAATTATCCCGATTAGCACCTGTATTACATTTTAGGAAAAATTCAGCACCTTTCCAGAACCGTGATGTTTTATTTTTACAATGGTTCTGTGAAGTAGGCACAGTCAAATCTCACAGAATGGATGTAAAACCTGGGGTTTAGCTCTCCAATCTGACCAGGAGGGATATACTATCGTGGAGAACTTAATGGTTCATTTTGGGCCATTTCCTATCAGCCTGCAGCACACAAAACATCACCCAAGTGCAGAAGGGCAGAGCTTTCGCACGTGTGGGCATTTGATTTAAGCCACCTTACCACAACCCTCTTCCCAGCTCTGCTGGAACAAACCAGATACACTTCTTCCCCAGACGTCACTGACTACCACAAATGCCCCACAGAACTACACACCAGAGGTTGAAAATTTGCATTTTCTCTTTGACCTCCACGATGCTTTTAAAATCTTTTTGAAATTTAAATACCAGCTTCTAAAAATCATGATATTTCACATAAAAATCCAGATTTCCAGCTTTTCATGAAGAGTCAGATCTAGCATAAATGTCTGGAGCTGAGTACTGACATGATCAGCATATTCTACCAGCCCCCACTCTGCCTAGATCCTTTCCGGAGGTCGTGAGACAGGCCCAGAATATCTGAGTTTGTGCACCTGGCCAAGTATTATGAATCCCGTATCCCTCCTCTGTGACCTTTTCATATGGATAAGGTTTACTCTGTTTGAACATAACTTTGGGAAGGTTTTGGAGACCTTAGTGTAGGTGAGAAAACAAGAGTTGGCCACTCCACTCCGTCTCTGACGGATCTGAAGTTAATTATTTGCAGCTACTTCCCAAGGGTAAAGGTGAAAAGCTTTCTTCTGTCAAAGGCTTCTTTTAGGCCACTCCCTTCTATTGTCTCCTCTGTTCCATTCTGGCCCCTTCGTTCATTCATTCAAGATTCAGAACATGTAAAAAAAATATTTATGAAGGTGCGAGGACATTGGCCTCCAATCATTTTTGGAATGAGATGGAGAATTAAAAAAAATCATTACTGAGGGGCTGGCCCTGTGGCCGAGTGGTTAAGTTCGTGCGCTCCGCTGCAGGCGGCCCAGTGTTTCATTGGTTCGAATCCTGGGCGCGGACATGGCACTGCTCGTCAAACCACGCTGAGGCAGCGTCCCATATGCCACAACTGGAAGGACCTACAATGAAGAATACACAACTATGTACTGGGGGACTTTGGGGAGAAAAAGGAAAAAAAAAATTTTTTTAAATCAAAGAAAAAAATCATTACTGAAATCCCACTTCTGGGTATAAATCCAGAAGAACTGAAAGCAGGATCTCGAAGAAATATGTGTGCACCCATGTTCATAGCGGCATTATTCACAATAGCCAGAAGGTGGAAGCAACCCAAGTGTCCATTGATGGATGAATGGATAAACAAAATGTGGTACATTCATACAATGGAATATTATTCAGTGTTAAAGAGGAAGGAAATTCTGACACATGCTACAAGATGGATGAATCTTGAGGACGTTACGCTAAGTGAAATAAGCCAGTCACATAAGGGGTCCAGAGAAGTCAAATTCGTAGAGAAGGAAGCAGAGCAGTGGTTGCCAGGGCCGGGGTGAGGGAACATGGGGAGTTGTTGTTAATGGATACAGAGTTTCAGTTTTGCAAGATGAAAAAATTCTGGAGATCTGTTGCACCACAGTGTGAATACACTTAACACTACTGAACTATACACTTAAAAATGGTTAAGATGGTAATTTTTTCTTAACCACAATTCAAGTTTTTTTTAAAAAAGCATCACTGGGAGACTGGAGACCCGGGTTCTGCCAGAGGCTCCAACGCTGCCTTGTGTGACCTTGGGCAAGGCCCTCTCTGAAACCAGGTCCTTTTCTGCACAATGAAACGGTGGAGGAGATGACAGTAAAAACACCAACCTCGGTGCGGGGCAGAGGGACGTGACCGTGCTGTGTGAGCAACTGGACGCTCTGCAAATATTGGATGTGCTCGTCATCTTAAACTGGTTTCTGTGGAGACTCAATAAATCTTAGACTAAAAAAAAAAAAAAAAGCCAAGGTCTGTGTTAGGTGCCAGAACCTTACAGAGGAAAGAACAAGAGCCTGTCCTCGAATTGCTCACAGTCTCGTGGAAAAATAAAAAGAGAATTAGGAAAAAATTTACCATATAATGTGTTAAGGGTCAGTCTAACATATGCTGGGTTCAAATATACACAACTTAACTTCCCCATAACGGGATGAAGGTTGGGTATAAACTATGCTACGTTGTCTGGGTAAATCAAAAGTTTTCAGATCAGCAGAACACAAGTTGAAAGCTTCAGACCATCTTTTCCAGGTGTTTAGTCTATAAAAAGAAAAAAATACGCACGTGCGTGTGTGTATACTTTCATCCACTGCCTTTTGCTTAGACCCATTTTTCTTATTGATATTTTAATTCAACAATTTAGTTTATGAATATATTAATTAGCTAATTGAATTTAATTAAATCAATTCCTGTTTAACCAAAAGGGCCCCAGGATAGCTGGAACAAAGAGCTCCTGCTGGCTGGAATGTAGTCTGCAAGCAGGAAAGCCTGTGCCTGCTGGGGTTGGTGGAGTTCCATATACTCTGTTTACACAATTACACCTCTGTAAATATTATTCGCAGCCAAGCTATTTAGTCTACTACGATGAAGCTTTGTTTCTTTTTCAGTTTTTTAAAAAACTTTTCCTGGAGTTAATTATTAATGAGGACAAATCAGTTTTTATTTGCTTAGTTTTCCACGTCCCCATAATGAATTTATTCTCCACCATCACCGAAGGTATCAATTTTTCCTCTGTTCCTCTCATCTTATTTCTTGGAGACATCCCTTCTGGAGCCTTCTGTCCTCCTGGTACAATCTTGATTGATGACTCTCTAGGCCTTCTGCCAGGCCATCTGTCACCCTGGGATTTCCCTTCATCATCATCTTGGGGCTTCTCTTCATTTCTCACCTATGTTGAATATCCTGTTTCCAGAATCACATGTCTTCCTGTTTCTTGGTTTATTCTGTCATTTTGGTGTACCACATCCTCCAATAGT
Organism: Equus asinus; assembly: GCF_041296235.1. Lineage (NCBI taxonomy): Eukaryota > Metazoa > Chordata > Mammalia > Perissodactyla > Equidae > Equus > Equus asinus. The sequence goes on along the minus strand of NC_091802.1, from coordinate 38,399,674 downwards.
TTCCTGAGAAAGGGTACACTGGTAGGAAGTAAAATTTTTAAGACTTCACATGTCTGAAAATGTGCTTACTTTATTGAATTCACAATTTGGCTATTTCGTAAAATTATAGGTCATAAATAATCTGAAAGCGTTTCTTCACTGTCTTCCAGCCTGGCTGATGGGAAGCATGGTGCCATTCTGATGGTTGTCCCTTCGAATGTGACCTGCTTTTTCTCTCTGGAAGGTTTTAGTAACCTTCCTCTCTACTCAATGATCTGAAACATAGTGATTTCTTTTTCATCCATTATGTTGGGCCCTCGGTGGGCCTCTCATTCTGGAGATCTAGGCCATTCAGTTCTGAGATGATTTCTTGAATTATTCCTTTGATGATCACTTTCCCTCTATTTTTCTCTGTTCTATTTCTCGTAACTCTTCCTAGTTGAATGTTAGTCCTTTTGGGCTACCTCTAGCTTTTAAAAATCTTTTCATGCCTATTTTCCAGCCATTTTTTTTTTAAAGATTTTATTTTTCCTTTTTCTCCCCAAAGCCCCCTGGTACATAGTTGTATATTCTTCCTTGTGGGTCCTTCCAGTTGTGGCACGTGGGACGCCGCCCCAGCATGGCTCGATGAGCTGTGCCATGTCCGCGCCCAGGACTCGAACCAACGAAACTCTGTGTCGCCTGCAGTGTAGCGCACGAACTCAACCACTCGGCCATGGGGCCAGCCCCTGCAGCCATTTTTTTTTTTTTAATTTTTTATTTTATTATTATTTTTTTAAAGATTTTATTTTTTCCTTTTTCTCCCCAAAGCCCCCCGGTACGTAGTTGTGTATTCTTCGTTGTGGGTTCTTCTAGTTGTGGCATGTGGGATGCTGCCTCAGCGTGGTCTGATGAGCAGTGCCATGTCCGCACCCAGGATTCGAACTAACGAAACACTGGGCCGCCTGCAGTGGAGTGCGTGAACTTAACCACTCGGCCACGGGGCCAGCCCCCCTCCAGCCATTTTTTTAAGGATAGTTCTTCAATTTTATCTTCTAACCCTTGTTATTGGTTATCATATTTTTAAGACATGTTTTATTCCCAATGTTCTTTTTTTATAACCTCCTGTTCTTGTTTCATAGACGCAACATCTTCATATCTCTCTGAGAATATTTATCTTTTTTTTTTTAAGTTTAGATTTTGTTTTGTTCTGTTCTCTGTGTTGTTTCTCTATTCTCCAATTTCCCTTTTTCTTGTTTATTTGTTTGGTCTTTGTCTTTCACTTTGGAAACTTTCTTAAACTTCCTGTTGATCTTTGACAGTCCATTCATGGTTAAGACTGAGGCACTAAAATTGTCTGGAAGCTCTGCATTCATGAAACAGTGGTGGCATCACTACAGGGAGCTTTCACTGGGGACTCTCAGGCCTTGGTACCTGCAGTGGGTTGAATGCTGGCCCTCAAAAAGATATATCCACATCCTAATCCCCATAACCTATGAATGTGACCTTATTTGGAAAAAGGGTCTTTGCAAATGTAATTAAGGGTCTTGAGAGGAGACCATCCTGGATTATCTGGATGGGCCTTAAATCCGATAACAGTTGTCTATAAGACACACAGAGAGGAGAGACCCAGAGAGAGGAGGTGAAAGTACGTGAAGATGGAGGCAGATTGGCGACACAGCCACAAACCGAGGAGCAGCTGGCGCAACCAGGAGCTGGAAGAGCCCAGGAAAGGAAGCTCCCTAGAGCCCCGGAGGGAACCCCACCCTGCTGACACCTTGATTTCCAACTTCTGACATCCAGAACTGGGAGAGAATAAATTTCTTTTGTTTTAAGCCACCAAGTTTTTGGTAATTTGTGACAACAACCCTAAGAAACTAATACAGTATCCACAGGTATTTCCTCTTGGGCTGGTCAAGTTTTCCCAGTGAGAGGTCCTCTAACCTAGTGATTGAGGGCATTAGCCTGGCTGGGAGAATCTTAGGGCCACATGTGACAAGGGGGCCAGAAGGTCTCACCATTTGGTATGCAGTCTTTACTTAATTCCCTGCTTTTCAATACCGTGCAGTATCTTGTCTCTGCTAGGCTTAGCATCCCTGAGTTCAGAGTTTTTCTAGATTAACCTTTTAAGAAGGTGTATTACTCATAGTTTTTTTTTTATTTTCTATATTTCCTGATGCATTGACATCTTGGGTCCTTGCTGACCCTGGAGAGACTGCCTCTCCCAGGACTAGCCAATTCTTAGATAAACTACCCACCTGCCAGTGCACCTTTTCTATGCAAACCAACCAATGAAAGCCCTTTCCCCAACCACCTGCTTTATCAGGCTCTCACCGGCTCTCACTCTCAGGTCACTTCTTCTGCCCTAGGGCCAAAGGACCAGATAATTAGGGACAGTTCCTATGCCGCAGAGTCCATGAAATTAAACTAGTCAATCTTAAGCCTGCTGACCCTGCCTCACACGTTCCTTCCTGTGAAACCACAATAAAGGCTCTGGCCACGTTGTATATCCATACAATGGAATACAACGAAAAGGAATGAACTATTGACATGTGTGGCATCGTCGATGGATCTCCAAAGTATGCTGAGCAAAAGAAGCTAGGCACAAAAGACTATATACTACATGATTTTAATTATCTAAAATTCTAAAAAACGCAAAATAAAATGTCAGAAAGCAGACTGTGGTTGACAGATGGAGGGTTGACTGCAAAGGGGCATAAGTTGTGGTGCTGGTAACTAGTTCTCAAAAAAAAAAAAGCCCAATTTCTGGCACTTTCCTTATTTCCGTGGTGTAGACACTCCCACCACGGCCACTTGTGAGCTACTAATGTGACATGACTAAACACAGATTTGAGAAGAGACGTATGTAATTGGCTCTCCTGAGCTGGCGCCAGGATGCTGACCAGCTTCAGCACATCACTGCGGAAAGGAACGAAGGGGAGGAAGATATTCTATGTCTTGATTGTGTTGGTGGTAGCACAGATTTATACTTTTGTCAGAGCTTATCAAACTCTACCCTTAAAATGGGTGCACTTTATTGCACGTAAATTCTCCTTCAAAAAAATATTAGCAACAACCAAAATGCCCAATAAAAACGAACTGGTTCTGTTAGCTTACTGTCTGTCCTCTTGATGGAATACGATTTAGCCATTCGAAGAATTTAGAAGATTTTAGCAACATGGCAAAGTAATTTGCTCTATCACATTTTGTGAAAAAGGCAGAATAGGAAATTTTATTTTTACCATGTGGTTCGCCTATGCAAATTCTGTAGGCAGATGGACAATGTCTGGCTTTTTTTTCATGAGTTGATGTTTTTCTTTGTATTTAAAAGCAATGGCAGGGCTGGCCCTGTGGCGTAGTGGTTAAGTTCACATGATCTGCTTTGCCGGCTCAGGTTTTGTGGGTTCGGATCCCGGGTGCGGACATACACGTTGCTTATCAAGCCTACCTGTGGCAGCATCCTGCATATAACATAGAGGAAGAATGGCATGGATGTTAGCTCAGGGACAATCTTCCTCAGCAAAATAAAGAAGTAAATAAAAGCAGTAGAGAGCCAGCCCTGCTGGCCTAGCAGTTAAAGTTCAGCGCGCTCTGCTTTGGTGGCCCAGGTTTGGTTCCTGGGCAAGGAACCACATCACTTGTCTGTCAGTAGCCATGCTGTGGTGGCAGCTCACATAGAAGAACCAGAAGGACTTACAACTAAAATATACAACTATGTACTGGGGCTTTGGGGAGGGAAAAAAATAGAGAGAGAAGAGTGGCCACAGATGATAGCTTAGGACAAATCTTTCCCAGGAAGTTAAAAAAAAAAGCAGTAGGTAGGAAAATGGTTGAGAGCCCAGAACCTGCAGCTGGACTGCCTGGGTTAGGGTTCAAATCCCAGGTGTCACTTCCCAGGTGAGTGGTCTTGAGCAACTAATCTAACCTTTTTGAGTCTTTAATTTCTCAGCTGTAGCAAGGGCATAACACCAGCACCCATCTCACAGGGATGCTGTGAGGATTGAATGAGCTAATACGAGTAAAGAGCTTAGAACAGTACAAAGAGTAAGGGCTTTATAAATATTAGCTATTATTTTCATGAGGCAATGACACTGTTTGGATGATAAAAATGCTTACTATGTGCGATGCATTTTAGGGGATACAGGAATTTACAAGACGTGGCCTCCGACCTCGAGGAGCCTAGCGGTGCTTCTCAACTGCAGGGGGTGAGGGAGTGATTTTTTTCCACCAGGGGACGTTTAGCAAAGTCTGGAGATATCTTTGATTGTCACAACTTGAGAGGGGTGTGCTGCTGGCGTCTGGTGGGTAGAGGGCAAGGATTCTCCTAAAAAATCCTGCAAAGCACAGAACGGCCTCCCCTCCCCCCACAACAAAGAAGTATTTGGTCCAAAATACGAAGAGTGCTGAGGCTGAGAAGCACTGAGTTATAGTCTAACGGGAGAAAAAGATATGTGTGTGCACACCAAGTGCACAAATGTGAGATAACAGAGAATATATATATTGGTCTCTGCCCCTGGTTCCTGGCACAGAGCTCCTAAGACCCCTGTAAATCCCTAAGTGATAAGAGTACTGGGAGCATCTTTTGTCCAATGAGGCGACTCTGGTGGGCTCCTGGATGGAGGGTGGTCACCAGAAAGACCAAGCCATAATTAGAAGCTTGGAATTTTCAGCACTGCTCCACTCTCCCCTTCTCATGGAGAGGGGATAGGGGCTGGAAATGGAGCCAATAACTGATCATGGCTACATGAGGAAGCCTCTATTAAAAGCCCAAGAGTAGGGGGTTGGGGAAGCTTCCAGGTGAGTGAGCACATCCATGAACCGGGGTGGGGGGGGGGAGTGCTGCACCCCAGCTCTACGGGTGATGTGGATTAAGGCTGCCCCAGCTAGAGAAGCACAAGGTGACCTGGCCTACATGCCAAACTATATGACCCAGTGGACTTTTTTTATGGTATGAATTAGGACCGCCCCAGGGAGAGAAGCCCAGGGCATCCTCACCTGCATGCCGATCTATATGGCCAGATTCGTATCTAAAGTTATATGACCGCACAATTACCAGACCCCATCTGCACTGAAATCATTTAATGACTTTTTACATCATCTTTTCTTTTCTCCAGTAAAAATAAGTCACGTACCCATGCGTTATAAAATTAGCCCTAACCCTCAACTCGGGGCAGCAGCAGGAGCTCTGCCTGCCCATGGGTCCTGTCCCCATGCCAGCGGGGGCAGCAGCAGGAGCTCTGACTGTCCATGGGTCCTGTCCCCATGCCAGCGGGGGCAGCAGCAGGAGCTCTGACCGCCCGTGGGTCCTGTCCCCACGCACCAGCTCTGCCTGCCCATGGGTCCTGTCCCCATGCCAGCGGGGGCAGCAGAAGCGGCGGCAGCAGAAGCTCTGACTGCCCATGGGTCCTGTCCCCATGCTATTCCACACTATTCTCTAAATAAAAGAGCACTACTGCCAGATCTTGAGAGTCTAAGAAATCTTTCTTTCGACTCCTCGGCTCATCGACCCTGCATCACGGGGACAGAAGCTCCTGCACTCAGGACCCTCCCGGACTTCGCCTTCTGTGTTTCTTCATTTGGCTGGTCACCTGCATCCTTTATCATGTCCTTCAATAAACTGGTAAATTCTAAGGAAGTGCTTCCCTGAGTTCTGTGGGCCACTCTAGCAAATTAATGGATCCCATGGACGGGGTCACGGGAACCTCCAATGTGTAGCCATGTAGGACGGAAGATAGGGGTAGCCTGGTGGCCTACTACTCGGTATTGGCATCTGAAGTGGGGGGCAGTCTCGGGGGACTACGCCCTTAACCTGTGGGAACTGACGCTCCCTCCAAGGAGTACGTCAGACTTGAGTTAAATCGCAGAACATTCGGCGGGTGTCAGAGAATTGTTGGTGGGGGAAAACCCCACACATCTGGGGTCAGAAGTGTTGTGAGTGTGGTGGTAGTGTAAGGATAAAGGAGACACACAGGAGGGAAACAGCTTTGCTTTCCCCCAAACAACAAAGCAGACCACTGAGAGTGAGTGTGTACTCAATGAAAGAAAGGGAGAAAGAACAGGAAGATTAGGAGAGCAGTGGCTCGGAGGACAGGATTCCGTCACCGCTGGCCAGGAAGACGGGCCTCAGGGAGCTTCCGGCTTTGCGACCTAGTGGGCACACTTCAGTGATTTTCAATCTTTAGCTGATTCTATTGGTACTTTTTAAAAAACTTAAGTCAAAGTGAAAAGGCTTCACTTCCTTCTGCTTTGCACTCCCAGCGTGAAAACCCATTCAGAGCCGGTTTAAATATGTTTAGTTCATGCTGTTTTTTAACGCAAACTGATAAAGAGTTGAACCAATTTAAAACTCTTAAAAGTACATTTTTGGGGGAGGGTGACCAAAAGTGTTACACACTAATACTCCGCTTTTCATTTAAAATTGAACTATGTTGGGAAAAATATGCCAGTATTTTAAATGGTGGGTATAATTTGGGAACCGGTGATTTCTGCTTTTTAACTCTTGATGCCTTTCAAAATTTCTCCGTTGAGGAGTATATGTGACTTTGATAATTAGAAAAAGAACGAAGAAAAGGAATAAAGGAGGATTGAAAGAATGACAGGAGCAAACGGCCGAGGGCGTCTGCTGTGTGTGCAGGCTCTCTGGCAAGCGTGGGAGGTGGCGGGGTGCGAGGAATTAAATAATTTGCTCCACTTCCATCACGTCTCTGAGGCCCTCCTAACTCGGGGTGCAGCAAGCTTTGCTCTACATTCTTGCTTTTCCCCTTCTTCTTCTTCCTTCTGTGTCCCCAGTACTGAGTCCCTTTCTGCTTTTAGGGGGTGAAGGGGAAACAAGAAAAAATCATCACCTATTTTCAGAAAAGTACCCATAGAGGCTTGGTGGTGCCAGGTGCTGCAGGCTCCTTGCCCTTGAACTAACAAATCCTTCTTCAAACTTTCTCCCTACCACTTTCCCCTGACTTTAAAAAATTAATTTTTAAAATATTTTTTCTGATCAGAAAAGTAATACCAGGGCCGGCCCGGTGCCGCAGCGGTTAAGTGCGCACGTTCTGCTTTGGCAGCCCGGGGGTCACCGGTTTGGATCCCGGGTGCGGACATGGCACCGCTTGGCAAGCCACGCTGTGGTAGGCATCCCACATGTAAAGTAGAGGAAGATGGGCATGGATGTTAGCTCAGGGCCAGTCTTCCTCAGCAAAAAGAGGATTGGCAGCAGTTAGCTCAGGGCTAATCTTCCTCAAAACAACAACAACAAAACAAATAAATTTTAAAAAACCAAAAAAATAAAATGGGTTGGCAGAGCTGTGTTCCTTCTGGAGGTTTTCGGGGAGAATCTGTTCCTTGCCTTTTCGTTTCCAGAGGTTGCTGACATTCCCTGGTTCCATCTCTCTCCGGCCTCATCACGTTGCCTTCTCTCTCATTCTCCCCCCTCCCTCTTATAAGGACCTTTTTGATTATCGGGCCCATCCAGATAATCCAAGCAAATCTCCCCATCTCAAAATTCTCAGTTCAGCCACATCTGCAAAGTCCCTTTGGCCCCGTAAAGTAACACATTCTCAGGTCCAGGGAATTAGCACGTGGGCATCTTTGGGGGAACATTATTCCGACTCTGTTGTTAGCGCCCTGGAGCCCATTCTGACTCCTGGTGACCCTGTGGGCAGCAGAGCAGAACCCTGCCTGGGCTTTTTGCGTCACCCTCTCCCCTTCTGGCGCTCTATCAGACAATGCTCCGCCGCCATTCATGGGGCTTTTGTGGCCACTTTTTACAGAAGTGGGTGTCCAGGCCCTTCTTCCTAGTCGGTCTGGTCTGGAAGCTGCGCTGAAAACTGTCCACCACGGGTGACCCTGCTGGTATTTGAAACACCGGTGGCAGAGCTTTCAGCATCACAGCAACACGCAGCCACCTCAGTATGACAGCCGGCAGGCAAGCGATGTGGTTCCTTGAGCGGGAAACGAACGCCGGCCGGAGCGGTGAGAGCGCTGAACCTTCTACTAGACCCCCGGGGCTGGCTTCCGCCTGCCACAGCTACGGACTGGTCTTCCTCAAGCAAGCAAAAAACAAAGGGCCAGCCTGCTGGCATAGTGTTAACTTTGTGTGCTCCACTTCAGCAGTCCAGGGTTAGTGGGTCCAGATCCCAGGTGCAGACCTACACACTGCTCATCAAGCCATGCTGTGGAGGCATCCCACATACAAAATAGAGAAAGATTGGTACAGATATTAGCTCAGTGACAATCTTCCACATCAAAAAAAAAAAAAAAAAAGAGGAGGATTGGCAACGGATGTTAGCTCAGGGCAAATCTTCCTCAGCAAAAAAAAAAAAGAGTCAAAAACAAACACAAAAAACCAAATGTTTCTAAAACTAGATTCACAACCTCTCCCCTAACCTCTATCCCACCTTCCTGCACCTTTTCTTATTTATTTTTATTTTGACATTTTAAAAAAATTTTATTGAGGTTGTATTGGTTTATAACTTTGTGTAATTTCAGGTGTACCTTATTATATACCAGTTTCTGTATAGACTGCATCATGCTCACCACCAATACTCTAGTTTCTGTCCATCACCATACATATGTGCCCCTTTACCGCTTTTGCCCAACCCCCCAGCCCCTCCCCTCTGGTAACCAGTGATCTGTGCTCCTTATCCATGAGTTTGTTTTCCACATATGAGTGAAATCATATGCAGCACCTTGTTTTCAAAATGGCCCACTCTCAAACACTTAAGATACAGACCTAGGACTCACTTGTCATTCTTCCCTCTCCTCTGTACCTAATCAGCCACTAAATCCCATCAATTATTTTGGGACTTGGCTTTCCTCCAATATTATCACCTAATATCTTGACTGTTGCTAAAGTGTATAATCAGAAGGCTTTCTCCCATTCAAATCATACTCTGTAGGAGTGGATTATCCTCTCCTCCAGGAAGCCCTCTGTGACTGCCCCTTCCTGGGATACCATCTCCCCCTCTAGAGGAAGTAACCCATAATTAAGTGTCCACTATGTGTTCAGCTTTTTCAAGTATTTTATTTTTTGCTGAGGAAGATTGTCCCTGAGCTAACATCTGTGCCAATCTTCCTCTATTTTGTTTGTGGGAGGCCGCCACAGGTTGGCTGCTGACAAGCGGTGTAGGTCTGCACCCAGGAAACAAACCTGCACCACTGAAGTGGAGCATGCTGAACTAAACTGCTAGACCATGGGGCTGGCCCCTTTTTCAAGCATTTTAAAATCTGATCTTAGGGGCCGGCCTGGTGGCGCAGCACTTAAGTGCACACGTTCCGCTTTGACAGCCCGGGGTTCGCCGGTTCAGATCCCGGTGTGGACACGGCACTGCTTGGCAAGCCATGCTGTTGCAGGCAACCCACGTATAAAGCAGAGGAAGATGGGCACAGATGTTAGCTCAGGGCCAGTTTTCCTCAGCAAAAAGAGGAGGATTGGCAGCAGATGTTAGCTCAGGGCTAATCTTCCTCAAAAAAAAAAAATTTCCAAAAAAAATTTGATCTTAAAAGTATGGTTTTAATGTTTACAGATGAGGAAACTGAGAGGCAAAGTAACTTATGCAAGGTAATAGAGTAACAGATGGCAGGACAGGAACCCTTCCTGGTCTGACTGACTCCAGTGCCAAGCTTTTTGTCTCTATTCCACATGGTCTCCCTAGAGTTAATGTCAGTGGTCCCAAACCGTGGCTGTTCATTAAAACCACCAGGGGCACTGATTCTGAAGGCCCACACCAGAGCTACCAGGAAGACTCTGAAGGTGGGGCCCCAAAATCTATTTTCCAAAATTCCTATACTCTTCATTTGACATATATTCTTTGTTACTTATTACTAATTAGTATGTTCAAAACATCTGGTTTATTCACAACTTCGACTAGGACAGGAAATACTGTCCTGCCCACCCTTGTGACCGACCCGGGACCTTTACAGAGCAGGCACTCGCAAACATTTGTTGGCTGTTTAAATGCTGAACTGTGAGGTACACTGTGAGCTACACTGTTACAAGAGTGCAGACAATAACAACAACAGTATAACAGCCAGCACTTCCTGAACCTTCCTCAGATGCCAGGCCCCCGTGCTAACTTCTGAGGACTTCGCAATCACCCTACGAGGCAAGATCAGGACACGATTTGCAGAGCCCCTTGTTAAAAAATCATCCAGCATTTCAACATGGCGACAGCAGAGCATTAAACCAAGCGAGGCCAGCCCCTCTAAGTGCCTGCGTGACCCTGCAGCTCTCACACTTACGAAGCCAACCCCCGGTGGGATTACTACCCCTATTTTACAGAAGAGGAAATTGAGACACAGAGGCATGAAACAAGCATTCCCAAGGTCACCCTGTGCCACCCTGGTCAGAGAGGGTGTCGCAGCAAAGCCCTCCAGTCCCTCAAAGTCCGCCTCAAATCCGCCCTCGTCTACCCAATGTTCTCATAACTAAGGAAGGAAAAAAGAAATCTCTCTTTGTCCTCTCGAATTTTAGCTCCATGACAGCATTTGACTTGTACCTTTCTTATGGCCTTTATCATATTCTCATGTTATACTCGAAATGCCCTAGTGGGGGGAGACATCCAATAAGTTAACATAGTTGAATGAACAAATGAACAAGAGTACAACCTTGAAGACAGAGAAGGACAAGGAGGGAATTCTAGGCAGGGGACAGGCCAGGACAGGGACGAGCACCGCTGCAGGACACAGGGAGACGGTTGGCTTGACTGCAGCAGAGGTACTTGTGGGGGCTGGTGTGGATAAGACTGGAAAAGAAGGTGAATTAAGCTATAAAGTGCCTTTAACAAAGCTAGACAGTCACTTCGTGCAGGCCATAAGGACATGTCACATGTGTAGTTATGTACGCTTCAACCATTTCACAAATATTTCACACCCACTATGTGTGAGGCACAATTTTAAGCAACAAACAAGACAGACAAGATCCTTGCTCTCATGGAACTTGCATTTTAGTGGGGGCAGGGACAGACAGCACAAAAAAGATAATTTCAGGTATTGAGAAGTGTTCTGAAGATAATAGGATAAGGCCCTGTCATAAAGAGATTCTGTGGAGGGCCCGTCCCCGTGGCCTAGTGGCTAAGTTCAGCACGCTCTGTTTCAGCGGCCCGGGTTCAGTTCCTGGGTGCGGACCTGCACTGCTCTATTAGCGGCCATGCTGTGCTGGCAGCCCATATACTAAAAGATAGAGGAAGATTGGAATGGATGTTAGCTCAGGACAAATCTTCCTCAGCCAAGAAATAAAAAAAAGAGTATCTGTGGAAACGACCTTAGATAGGGTGGTCAGGGAAGGCCTCTCTGAAGAAGTGACATCTCAACCAAGGTAGGAATAATAGGAAGGAACAGCCAACGCCAAGGTCCCCAGACACACAGATCATGCTGTGTTCTAGGAACAGAAAGAAGGCAGGAGCCTAGTGTGAAGAGAAGGGCTGGGGAGATGAGAAAATTGTTTGATGATCACAGTCTTTCTGCTTCTGAGGGTTGAAGATCAAAGAGCCACGTCTCAGCCGCTTTTCTGCGAACATTCTCTGTCCTAAGCTATTTGGGAGAAGTGTGGAAGTTGGAAACAGCGATGAAGCTCGCCCCACTACCAAGCAGGGGCTCTCAGTCCTCCAGACGTCACATTTGCCTCCACCCCTCCTCAGTGTTGGCGAGGCCGAGGCCGGCTCTGCTCGGGCGGAAGGGGCACAGGGCCACAGCCTCCCCTCGCAGCCAGTCTTCTCACAGGTATGCGCTGTGGGGTGTTGGGGGGCTGGGTGGGGAATCGCCAACTGATCCGTCCATCACGAATTCACGTGCTTCACAGACTATGGTGAGCATCTCGGGGCACGAGACACCTGTACCGAGCACCTTGGAGGGGCTCCCGTTTATGCTCAGACCACCCAATGGTGCAGCACAGACGCTCCCCTTTCACAGACGCAAAAGGTCAAGGAACTCATTCAGGCTCCTACAGCAGGAAGCGGCGGAGTAAGAGAACTCTGTGTTTCTTTTTAATTTCAGAATTTGTTCACTGGACGTGAACATTCCTGACATTCAAAAAGTCATAGAGAAAACATATTAAAACCTGCATCCTCCATACACAACTCAAGAAATACAGCTCGGAGGGGCTGGCCCCGTGGCCGAGTGGTTAAGTTCGCGTGCTCAGCTGCAGGCAGCCCAGTGTTTCGTTGGTTCGAATCCTGGGCGCAGACATAGCACTGCTCATCAAACCACGCTGAGGCAGCGTCCCACATGCCACAACTAGAAGGACCCACAATGAAGAATATACAACTATGTACCGGGGGGCTTTGGGGGAAAAAGGAAAAAATAAAATCTTTTAAAAAAAAAAGAAAAGAAAAGAAATACAGCTCATACCTCCCCCCGTTCCACTAAACCATGTGGCCTCCAATTCCTCCCACCTGGGAAACACTGCACATGGCATCACCATCCACTCCCCAGTGCAAGCCAGAAATCCAGCAGGCACCAGGGACCCCTCCCTCTTCTGCCAATCAATTACCAAGTTCAATTAATTTTGATACCTGTTTCTACTACCTTTACCCTTCTCCTTTCTACAATATCATCTCTTTTCAGGGTTACTGCAATGGCCTCCTAACTGGGTTCCCTGCATCTACGCTTCCCTTTTTCCAGCCTAATCTCCACATTACAACCACCAACCTTCTCAAAACCTTTGAAGAGCTGCCCTTTGCTCTTAGGATACTGATAAAATCATTTGCATGGCACACAAGGTTTCATATGGTCTTTCTCCTACTCAACACTCTAGCTTTATCTCATTCCCTCATTCTCTGTGTTTTGGGGGTACTGACCCTCTTACAGTTCCTGACAATCCCCAAGCTCCCACCTACCACAGGGCTTTTGCACATGCTGTTCCTCCCTTCTCCACCTGAATAAGTCTCTTCCCTTTCTCAGGTAAGCTTTCCAAGTCCCCTGAGTCATTCTCTGGCATCTGTCACTTTTACAATTCACATTTGTTTGTGAGATTAATTGATTAAAGGCTTTCTTCCCTAATAGGCTAAGGACCAAGAACCACTCAGTGAGTACAAAATACACACTAAATAGATAATAGCCAATATATATATAAGATGCCAAGCAGTGTTCCTAGTCCTTAACATGTAATTAACTCACTTAAGACCTTGCAGAAGCCCTATATGAAACAGGGACAATTATTAGCCTGATTTTACATACAAGCAAAGTCAGTCACACAAGCTAAGAGGCAGAGCTGGGAGACGAACTCAGGCGTGTTTCTGGAGCGTGTATGCTAAATACGTTATGATGCCTCACTACCACCTGCTGAGGACAGGCTAGTGTTGAGTGCTTTGGATAGGGACTAGACAGCACCAGTAGTAACCTAGTTCAACTAAAAAGTCACTTCATTCGGCTTTTGGTAAGGATCTTATGTTTGACTGGAACTTTGCTGCAAAATATTTATCTTCCCAGCATCTTATTCCAGCTACTTTAAACATCCATTTGCCCTCACTGGGATCATTGTGACTGATGCTGAGCGGAGCGGGGGGCTCAGCACACTGTTAGGGAGCAGGGGAAGCTGGCTTGGAGTGAGACAAAATTATGGATCATCTGTAGCATGGGTAATCCGTATAAGGACTATTCAAAGATTTTCAAGGATGTCATCTCACTTAACCTTCATCGATTCCCCATAAAGTTACACACACGGGGCAGTTCTTCCTCAGTTAATAGATGAAGCAAAAGGCTGCGGTTAGGACTGCTAAGCCGTAGGAAATCAACCAGTCACGGGATAAGGGGAGGAATGGTGTCCCCACACTTCCAGCTTCAGAACTGCAAAGGGATCTCGAGCAGAGAAAGACCCCTTCTGTCTCTTTTAAGGACTGAAGGTAGCTGGCCCAGCTTTCCTAATTCTCGGGGGGAACCTCTGCGAGAGGACAGGCTTCCTCCTAGTATGACTAGAATAGGGCAATTATTCCACAAGCTCAAGCTACATGGTAAAGAGCTCTATACGCTAGCTACATCCAATTAACCCTAGATCAACAGGATGAAAACGTAATAATTCAGGAAATTCTTCACGGGGAGCCCATGTACCAACGTCAGGGGAAGTCAAACCGTATGCACATTTTCTTTCTGTGCATTTTGCTCAGGAAAAGCCTTCAATAGCTTCCTCCAGGGCTCAGAACTAAATAAGGCTAAGAACCGCGATCCTTTATGTCCGTACGCATTCTTTTTGGCTCACGGTTGTGCCTCTATAGGGGCACCTTCGCAGGATGAAACATTTCTATTCCTTCAAGCACCTGGTAGCTACGGATGGGGGGTGGTCTAAGAGGAATCCAAATGCCCATCCCACGTGAGTTAGACCTTAAAACAGCACAGGCCTCAAACCCTATAAATAGATCTAAGAGAACTGCATTAACATTCACCTCCTTGGAGAGGCAGCTGCGTTTAAGGCCAAGGGCGGTCAGGAGCGCTTGAGTCCAGTCCAGCCCAGGCCACTAACCGCCTGTGTAACCTTGCACAAGTTGCATACCCTCTCTGGGCTTCAGTTTCCACATCTGCAAATTGGAAGTTGAACCGCATGGTCTTCAAGGTCCTTCCCAGCCGAGAGCCTGGTACCGAGTAGGCCTAACCATTAAAGCAGCTTCCTGTGGGCGCGGTGCAGCGCTTTAACGGTCCCCCCTCCCCCGCTTGGGCCCGCGAAACCTTCTCCAACACGCCCCTCCGGGTGACGGCGCTTCCCCAACCGCAGCCCGCGCACGGCTCCGCCCCTTCCCGGAGGCGTCCCAGCGTGCCCCGCGCCGGGCCCCGAAAGCGGCGGGGCGCCTCCCGCCTTCCCGCGGCCCCGACCCCGAACTCCTCTCCCCAGTTCTCCCGGGCGCCCTATCCCATCAACGTCTAGGATCGCAGCCAATCACGCGGGCTCAGAGTCTCGCCTCCGGTCCAGCCTCCTTCCAGCGCTCAGCCGGTCTGAGCTCAGGGCCTTTACCAGGCCAGTCCAATCAGCGGCCGGCTCTCGCCTGCCCCACCCCAACCTCCCTCCCCTCGGCCAATCCGCACGCCCCATTCCGCTGCCCGCCCAGCCAACCCGGGCCTTGAAAGCGGCGGGCGAATCGGCGCAGGGCGGCCCTTCAACGCTGCCCGCCCGGCCAATTGGGGACTCCGCGTGGCCACGGCGCCAGCCAATCGGCGTGCAGCGCGGTGCCGCCGCGGAGAGGCCCGGCCCGAATATCCCTCCGCCTTCCTCCCTCCTCTCTCTCCCTCCCTGCGAGCCGCCGTTCACTTATCGCCTCCCTTCCTTCTTTCTCCCTCCGCCGCCCGAGCACCAGCCGCGCTCCGAGCTGCCCCCGGGGTCCCTCCCCCGCCGTGCGAGGAGCAGCTGCCGCCGCCGCCAGCAGCAAATTAGGAGGGAGGAAGGAAGGCAAGGAGGAAGGCCGCGAAGCCGGGGCGACCCCCAAGAGGGAGCCGGTGAATGGGCTTGTGGTGACCCCCGCCCCCCACCCCACCCTCCCTTCCCACCCGACCCCCAACCCCCATCCCCAGTGAGAGCCGCCGCCCGAGAGGCCGGGCCGTCGTCCTAGGAGGAGCCACCGCCACCCCCTCCGCCATGGAGCTGATCACCATCCTCGAGAAGACCGTGTCCCCCGGTAGGACGCGGGGGCCGGGGGTCGCGCCGAGGTGACCGGGTGGGGGGAGGGGGGCCTCGGGCCCTCTGACCCTGTCCCTTTTCCCACTTTCCTTCCCCCAGATCGGCTGGAACTGGAAGCGGCGCAGAAGTTCCTGGAGCGTGCGGCCGTGGAGAACCTGGTGCGTGCCGCCCGCCGTCCCCATCCCGCCGTCTCCCATCCCTGCGTGCGGGCCTTCCCGCCCTCCCGGAGGCCCAGGCCTCGGGAACCCACCCCGCCCCATCCCGTCCCCCTCCCCCCCGCCCGGTCCAACCTAACCCCGCCATCGGGAAGCCGGTGGGTGTGTCCCGCCCCGGGCCCCGCAGCGGGCCAATGGCGCGGCGCGCCGGGGTGACCGCCGCCCAATCGCCGCGCGGCCTGAGGGCGGCGGTGCGGCGCGAGGGAGAAAGAGGGAGGGAAGGGAAGTTAGGTTGCGCGGCGCTGCGTGTTCAGCAAGGGTGGGGGTGGGGGAGCCGGGCCTAAGGGCCATGTGGAAGCTCGGAGCCCGGCTGCCCGTCTGGTCTGACCCCGGCCAGCTTCTCTTTCCTGTCCCGTGGCCCCTGTGATTCTTGATTCTCTCCACGTACTTTCCAGAGTGCTACCGTTTCCTAGATCCCTTGGTCTGTGCTCATGGCCAGGCCTGGCACCCGAATGCCCGATCCAGCAGCATTTCTCCCTTTCCTGCTTGGTTATTCCTTTCCCGGGATTTTTGGGTTTTTTTTTTTTTTTTTTTTTTTTTAACATCAATCGAGTGGACACTTAATCTGTACCCAGACAACCCCCTGAGGCTCATCCTTGAGATCGGGCCTCTTTCCAGATGAAATCACAGAGGAAAGTTCCTCATTTTTCATATTTTCAAATTTAAGGGGTACAGAAAAAAATTGAAGTCCACCAGAGGCTGGATCTGTGAATAAAAATATACGATAGGTTCTTTCAGACAGTCTCTATGCTAGTAATGTTTCTCTTTGGTGTCCCTCTCCTGTGGGGGGATGGGGAACAGAGGGAAGGGTGGATGATACTTGACATCCTTTAAAAGTATTAGGTATAAATCTAAACCACACTATGATTAAACGTGGTCCTTTGTGTTATCTAGGCAAAGTAATGTAAGCAAAAAAGGTGATGAGGCTTATTTTATACAAACTGGCTTTGAATGATTTTTTTTTCTTTTGTATGTGCTAGTTTTCAGTACTAACCTTTTTATCCTTAGCTTTTCATAGAAAAGATTTTTTTTCCCCTAGCATAGACTGGTAAGACCTCCATTTAGGGTATATGCTTATTTCTGCTTTTGTTAATTTGCAAGAAGCCTTTTATCTTCTTCCTAACATCTTCCTAACGTTCTTTAGTGGCACATAATTAATAAAACTTTTAAGAATTATCTTCTGCTGTGATTGCGGAACTTGTTAGTGGTAAGAAACTATCTGCTTTTGATTTTTCCTGTTAACTTCTCCACTTGGACAGAGCTTTCTGCAGGGAAGAGGAGTGTGTGTTAGAATTTTTAAACAAAGGGAGTAGTTTTGGGCACCTGTGCATTACAAAAGATTAAGTATGCTGTCAGAAATCCACTATGTTTAGTGGATAACTCAAGTACAAAATGTATAGGATCCTTTAGTGTATTGCTTGTTGACTATTAAATATAAAATTGTTTTCCTTTACATTTTTATCTTTTTGGTTTTACCCTGTTTCTAAATATTTATCAATTTTCCGTTAGAAATCTTTTTTCATTGTTCCTCTCTTACGGAACACTTACAGCTAAAATAGAGCTAGCCTCCAAAGTCCATGTTTTAGGTTTATAAGTATTTCCCTCTCTTATACAAGATTCCCTGCTTCCATGTGATCAAAAGCCACCCTGAGTGTCATTGTTTTTTGGATTAAGATTTTTAAATTTAGGAAAACAATTTTATTTTCTACCCTGTTGTAACATACTCATTCATTTAACAAATATTTACTGAGTACTAGGCACTGTTCTAGGAACACAGAAGAATCCTCCGACTACCAGATGGTCAAACTTGCTTTAATCCTGAGGGCTCTAATGTGAAGGTTTGATGTTGATAGGAAAATCTGTAACTCCTTGTTAAACACTGAGGCTGCGTGAGAACGTGGATGACTTTCTTATATACCACGTGACATTTGCGTAAGAGTCTTGAAGTAGATATTTGGGCATTTTTCTGAGATGTTATATGTCCTAAAAAATTTAGATTTTCCCGTGTTTTGGTTCTCCATAAACTATTCTCAAATGGTGAAATTCCTAGGAGATATTTCCATTCACAAGTGCATCTTCTCCTAACAGCCCACTTTCCTTGTGGAACTGTCCAGAGTGCTGGCAAATCCAGGAAACAGTCAGGTTGCCAGAGTTGCAGCTGGTCTACAAATCAAGAACTCGTTGACGTCTAAAGATCCAGATATCAAGGCACAGTATCAGCAGAGGTGGCTTGCTATTGATGCTAATGCTCGACGGGAAGTCAAGAATTATGTAAGTAACTTTCATCTCCCTTTGGTCATATTAGTCTAGGGAACAAGAAACATCTTTGTCAGTTTTTGGTCATTTACAAATGACAAAGGGATAGAGTGATAGTGTGATAGATTTCTGGGACCTAAGCTTCACTTGAAGATAAAAATTCTACTTGGTTTAAATCTTCTTTCTCAGTTCAGCTCTTCTGTTCCCATTAATGCATTGGAATTCTTTTCAGATTACTGAGATAGACTGCAGCAGTTTGGGAAACTTTAGTTAGATGCCAGAATTTGTAGAATCTTTGGTGAATTTGCGTAGTAGACAAATTGGTGGTTCCCAGTCTTGGACTATCAGAATCACTTAGAGAATTTGTTAATAATACGTATTTCCAGACTCCCTCCAGAGATTCCCTTTTGGAGTGAGGCTCAGAGATAATTTTTAAACTGTCTCCCTAAGTGATTCTTCCATAGTCACCCAGCACCTAGCTCTTGTTGAACTGCTGTAGATAATTTTCATCGTTTGGTGGTTAGGCATGGCACTGTGCGGAGTTAGAAGAGCAATTAAATGATCTCTTGGGCCTTTCAAGCCCGAAGAGTTTGCGAAATAAGGTTATGACATTAATGGTGCTTTTATCTACTTAGCAAATTATGAAAAACTTTCTTTAGAAACATTTGGCTTTTTATCAAGGGGTTTAAAGAGTTGAGCTGATGAATTTTGAGGAAAATTGAATGTCCCTTGTTGCTCCGCACTATCGAGTTCTTGTGACTCTTGCTCGGTTAGGGATCCATAATTCTAGCTACAGTGAAGGGTTCAGAATATGTGGACAGATGTGTGCTTTTTTTTTTAATGAGCTTCTTCAGTGGCTTCTCTTTCACGGATAAGGCGCAGAGCGTAGTAAGTCAAGCATCTGTGCAGTCATCAGTTCGTCCTTGGTATTTGAGGGGAAGCCAGTCGGGGAGTCCTGTGTGTGTGCTTGTGCAGGTCATGGTTCTCCACGTCGTATTTGCTGTTTCCTTTTTCTAGGTGTCAGCATTTAGTAAATTAGTTCCCCTTAAGGCAGTAGCTTCTCTTTCTAGTTATGGACCTCCTTCCCTCTCCACTCTTGCATGGAGGTGCTTGCATGGGAACTAGGTGATGAAAGCCAACTCTGAATCTTCAGTGTATGTAGAGCTATTTCTATCCACGTTGGGTCTGCTTATGTAATAACATTTTAATCCTTCCGTCAGTAACTTGGTAGAAATGGAGTTTATTTTATCAGTCACTGGAACTCTTGATGCTCATAGTGCCCATTCATTTTCTCATCTTTCTTAAATTACACAATAGTAAATGAGATAAGACATGACTGGAACTGTAATTGACTGGTTTTTTGTTGGTTGGTTTGGTTTTTGGCACATCACTCTTAACACCAAAGTTATTTTTAGTTTGGATAAGAATTTATATAGGCGTTGTTGAGCCCTTGTGCATGAAAAAAAAGTTAGCAATTATCTTGGCCTTTTTCCCTCTCATAGCACATCTAGCACATTTTCTAAGTGCTGATGGTTGTTTCTTTTTTGAAATCTGAGTCTTGGACACAGTTGAGCTAGTTTCTTATTCCTCTTATTTCCAATAATTGGGTATTATCATTAGGGTCACCCCAAGTTTTAAGAAAAATAACTTTCAGTACTCAGGAGTTGAACGTTTGTAGTCTCAGAATCACTCAAGTAACACTACCTAAGGGTCTTCTAGAAGCAATTAAAAAGAGAAAAGGTAAAAGTAGAATGGGGTTCAGTACTGTCCACACATGTGCTAGGAGGTGATGTAGGGTAGTATCAAGGCAGCCTGGACTGGAACTCTTAGTCAGACTTGGGTTAATACTGTTCAGTTGCTGCCTTTTTGGACAATTCATCTCATTCCCAACCCCTCACCCCCCATGTCTTTGACATAGGGCTTTTGTTAAAGTCCGTTCTAGCTCTGGTAGACCTAGAGAGCAAAACCTTCATTTAGAATCACTTGGAACTGTTTGTTATCGGGTAGAAGTGTTAGGAGTGGGGGCCAGGCAGGGATGATGATCCGTCATATAAAGGAAAAAGATGGGGAGCTCATTATTATTAGCTACAAAGCAGGATACTAAGTGACCTGACCCAGTCAGCAGAGCTGGCCTGAATATCTGGCAGCTACTCTTTGTCCTGCGTTCATGCCAGGAACAGTTAACTGTTTGCCATTTGAGTGGTGGACTGGTGATTCTTAGTGAGTTCATTTACTGAATTAGCTGATTGTGGTAATGATTAACCTTGGGTGAGTTGTGGCTTCATCCTTTATCTGTACCTGTGCTTTTGCCCCTTACATAAATGCTTGTATGATTACCATTTCAAACAAAGCATGTTTAATGATAAGCAGGTGTCATTTTAATTGGCATATCTAACTAATTCTTGGTATCTGTTGATGGTGGAGGGAACAGTTTTTTGATTCTTGGGCAAACAGAACAAATCCTTTCAGATTGGAAGTTAAATAAAGATTAGTTCTTAGGTGTTGGTACCGTTAGTAACTTTGTATCTGCATTAAGTGGTGTTACTTGACCAAGGCCTGTCTGTGAAAGTCACCCAGGGTGCTAAATTGTCAGTGGCCGGAAGGAAGAAGGTTTGTTCCATGTTTCATGAGTGGGAAGATCTCTCTCTCGAATCTGGTTAGACAGTGATCTACTGTGAAGCAGACTCGAATGCCCCAGGGTTAGCCTCATTCTGACATCCACGCTTTCTGTCCACAAAACAAGACTGTGAGCATCCTTTCCTTATACCACCCCCAAGGAGCCTAGAAGGTGCATTTTATCAGCTCATTTCTGCCCTTTTGTGTGTGTGTGAGGAAGATTTGCCAGCTAACGTCTGTGCCAGTCTTCCTCTACTTTGTGTGTGGGATGCCTCCACAGCATGGCTGACGAGTGCAGTAGGTCCACACGGGGGGATCCCAACCCACGATACCTGGGCCGCTGAAGTCAAGTGCGTGGAACTTTAACTGCTCGGCCGTGGGGCTGGTCACCTCTCCTCTGCCTTTTAATGCTACTCCCTCCTAACTGTGTTGAACACTGAAGTGATGTGTCTAGCTTTGGAGAATTCCATCTGGATGTGGGGGATGGTTGGTTTCATTTCTAGTCTCTGGGGCAATGTTGACTGTGCTGGTGTTGGTACTGAGGCTGGCTTTTTTCGACAGCTGATGTATACTGTATATGCCTTTTTCTACTTTTCTGTGTTACAGATAATTCAGAGACTGATATAAGAGGTGTAGTAGTAGGCAAATGTGTTCAAATAACGTTAGGAATTGCTGTCTTTCATCTTGTTTTTGTGTGCGTGTGTGTGTACAGGTTTTGCAGACTCTGGGCACAGAAACTTACCGGCCTAGTTCTGCCTCCCAGTGTGTGGCTGGTATTGCTTGTGCAGAGATCCCAGTGAACCAGTGGCCAGAACTCATCCCTCAGCTGGTGGCCAACGTCACAAACCCCAACAGCACAGAGCACATGAAAGAGTCGACATTGGAAGCTATTGGTTACATTTGCCAAGATATAGTAAGTGCTGCTTGACGTATCTAATTGTGTATCTCTGATTCCCCGTAGTTGTGACATGCGTGGTATTAGGATTATTTTTTATCATGTCATGAAGAAAACCAAGCTACTGCAGAAGTAGTGGAAGTGCTGCGGAAGCTTTGGAAGTAGGACTGCTTTATTTGTTTATTTGGATAGTTAACTTGGCCATTCTCACATTGCTAATCATGCCCTAAAGTAAAGAGACTTGAGGGTCACAAACTTAATATGGAGATCCATATGTTTGGAGAGGCGTAGATTCTGGACTTTGGAAAGAGAATATTCTCTGTCTTGGAGCATCCTTGACTTGATCCCTTTCTCAAGATCCTCAGCGTACCACGGATGCCGTGTTACATTTTCATTTACTGTTACAGAAACAGTTTGCCAGCCCTTGCTGTAGTTGGTTTAGACATTGGAACCACAACACAGTATGTTAAATGCAGCCCTCCTCGGACTGTTGCTGCTGCTGAGGTTACCACTCTTGGTGTCTGTTTTGATACGCAGACTTGATGAAGCAGAGAAGTCCACAGCACTTCACCTGGACTTAGACTCCCTAGCTGTTGTGCCCAGGTGTTTATCCTTGGTCCTCAGATGTTCTGAAGCTTTACTTCAGTTGCTACAGATGGCCTGGAAAAAAAACACCAGACTACCATCTCCATTTGCACAGAAGGAAAAAAAAAGCCAGCATTACCTCATGCCCAGAGTCATTATGCTAAGAAGTCAGAGATGAAGCCGATGAGTTTAACTTGTTTCTGTTTGATTTTGGACTACCGGACCCTGGGATATTTTGCAAGTGGTTTGTCCCTAAATGGAAATGTGTGGGAAAAGATCAGAGGAGTGGATCTCACTCAAGTGGATTTTACAGTTAAAGGGACTGCTGATTAGTCATGAACTCATTATTATATTCACTGCGCTTCTCTGCTTGTTTCAGGACCCAGAGCAGCTACAGGATAAGTCCAATGAGATTCTGACTGCCATAATCCAGGGGATGAGGAAAGAAGAGCCTAGTAATAATGTGAAGCTAGCAGCTACGAATGCACTCCTGAACTCATTGGAGTTCACCAAAGCAAACTTTGACAAAGAGGTGAGTGTCTTTTGACAAAAAGATGTAGGTTCAGAGAGTGAGGACTGAGTTAAAGGAAAGGTTGTTTTTTAAGTTTGTGATTTAGGAAGTACCATTTTGTTTAGAAGCTTTCATTTCCATTCTAGTTAAGATTTGCGTTATGCGAGACATGGCCCTGGAGTGAGTATTTGCCGTTTCTCATCAGGTTTTGGGGATGATGTGATCTAAACTAAGCTTAGGTTTTTCCTTTTGCAGTCTAAAGTGTGGGTATGCTTTGGGATTTTTTTTTTTTTTTTTAAGTTATGGAAACTGAGTTGCTTTACACCTCCTTAGGAAGGTGCCTTTTGAAAATTAATATATAAAGTTTATGTTGCCTGAAAGTATTTCCGCCTATTACTTACTTATTTTATTTGTGTTAAAATGTACAGTGTGGGGCCAACCCCGTGGCCGAGCAGTTAAGTTCGCATGCTCCGCTTTGCTGGCCCAGGGTTTTGCCAGTTCGGATCCTGGGCATGGACATGGCACCACTCATCTGGCCATGCTGAGGTGGTGTCCCACATGCCACAACCAGAAGGACCTACAACTAGAATATACACCTCTATACTGGGGGGCTTTGGGGAGGAGAAGAAGAAGAAAAAGACTGGTAACAGATGTTAGCTCAGGTGCCAATCTTAAAAAAATTTCTTTTAACAACATAAAATTTACCATCTTAACCAGTTTTAAGTGTACTGTTCAGTAGTGTTAGGTATATTCACATTGTTTGGCAACCAATCTCCAGGACTTATTCATCTTGCAAAACTGAAAGGCAATTTCCATTAAACAGCTCCCCATTTTCCCCTTCCCAGTCCCTGGCCACCACCTTTCTACTTTATATTCCTATGAGTTTGATTATACGGTGTTGGATGTATCTTTTTGTGACTGGCCTGTTTCGCTTAGCATAATATCTTGGGTTCATGCATGTTCTAGCATGTGTCAAGATTTCCCCTTTAAGGCTGAATAATATCCCATTGTATGTGTATTCCACATTTTGTTTATCCATTCATCTGTCAACGGACATTTGGGTTGCTTCCTTCCACCGTCTGGCTATTGTGAATAGTGCTGCTGTGAATGTGGGTGTACAAATGTATATTTGAGACCCTGCTTTCAGTTCTTGTGGATATATACCCAGAAGTGGAATTGCTGGATGATATGGTCTGAAAGTATTTTTGTATATGTTTGTTGATGCTTTAGCTGGGCTTGTTGCCATTTCTTGGCTGTATAGTGGACAAAGTGGGGACATCTAAGAAGCCAAAGTAAACTGCGGTTCCAACTGCTTAGAAAAGAGAGTTTTTCCTTTTTAGTTTCAGAAGACTTAGGACAGTAGCAAATAAAGTTCATTGCTCTGTTCTCCTGTATTTTACCACATTTGATGTGAATTTGCCACCTCCCACAAAGCAAATTTTGTTTCTGAAGTAAAGCAGATGTTTTGAATTCTTCTGAATTTTAAATACAAGAAAACAGATTTTCCTAATGTAGGTTTTTAACCATCTTTATTTAAACCCTGTGACCTACATTTTCTTATTTGCTGCCTCCCTGAAGTCTTGTTATTGAAGGTCATTTGGGGGATTAAAAGATTAGGGACCTCCTTAGAGAGCAGGTCATATAGTAGACACTGAGGGCACACTCTCTGTAGCATTCATAGTGTCATTACCAAGTCAAGGAAAGGCTGCTTGATTGGTCCAGGGTTGGGTGGATCCTTGAAGGAGTGAGAGTGTTTCTTGAAGGGGGATAGTCTAGCAGTCTTTGTATATATGGCTTATACTCTTCTAATTCTTTTTTTTTTCCTTCTTCCTGAAGTCCGAAAGGCACTTTATTATGCAGGTGGTCTGTGAAGCCACACAATGTCCAGATACGAGGGTAAGTATGAGGTTGTAGGAAAAATCTGTCTGCCGTTTTTCCTAGGATACCAACTCTAGCGTAGTAGTTTGAAATGTAGGGAATCAGGTGACTTTGGAAATAAGGCTTGACTAATATTGTTATTAATAATTTTTCTCCAACATATTGGAGAAGAGAGAAAAACAGTACTTGGAATGTTAGCATAATGGAAGTTGCCTTCCTCTTGAAGGGGGTTAAGGGAGAAATGATTTTTGATCAACCTTGCTACTTGATTGTTGTGAGTTTTTCAAGTAATTGTTTTCCGTTGTAGCCATTGAAACAGCTTTGCTATTGCTGTAACCTAAACTGGACCCTTGAAGCAGGTGGGAGAAACATCCAGTTTGAGTGGCATTAGTGAGTTTAGTCTGCTGTGGGTTCCATAGGCACCTTTAAAGTAAAAAAGAGAAGGAAAGGAATGATAAATAGGAAGGAATCGTGGAAAAACTAAGGAAGGAATGGATCGGGGGTAGTGATAACCTTACCCAAATGTACCTTGATTGACCCTTTAGATCATTGACCCATCTGAATGAACGAGTTACTTACCTTTGTCAGATTGCATAGTTATTAAAACTACCTAGTAAACTGTTTAATCTGCTCTTTATGAAAGGTACGAGTGGCTGCCTTACAGAATCTGGTGAAGATAATGTCCTTGTATTATCAGTACATGGAGACGTATATGGGTCCCGCTCTCTTTGCAGTGAGTATTCCTGTTGTGTGTATTTGAGCGTGTAGCTATTTGCACAACCTGTCATTCTTAGTTGCTGTTTTGCTGGTTCTGTAATTTTTTACTTAATATTATGAAATCAGGGAAATTCCTTGAGTCTGAGTGTTGTTTAAGACCGTCAGTACTCTGCCAAGAAAACTTGTGCTGTGTTTGTGCTGGTAAAAAGAGCATCTTTTAAAAATCTGTTTCCTGGTTCTACCTTTCATTTCATAAATACCTAGCTTTCATAAATGTCTATTTTTGAAACTTGAATGTCTGTGGTTAGAGGAGGGGTCTAACTTGAACTAGCACTTATTTGGGGCCTGGAATGTCATGTTTTTTTCTCTTAAGATCACGATTGAAGCAATGAAAAGTGACATTGATGAGGTGGCCCTGCAAGGGATAGAATTCTGGTCCAATGTCTGTGATGAGGAAATGGATTTGGCCATTGAGGCTTCAGAGGTGAGCCTGGGAGAGGGTCGGTACGGGGAGAGCTGTTCTGACTGGGCTCTCGGATGTATCTCCGTTGTGGATATTGTTACTCTCTGAGAAAGCTTTATTCTGACTGGGCTTAGAGGATGTCTCCATTTGTAGAGATTTTGATTTTTCTGCTGGCCGAAGCCCGTCATGAGGGAGGTAGATCAGTAATGAAGCATCTCATGTTTTAGTCAGGCATGATTTATTGTGAATATTGATGTTAGTACTGTGAACACAAGGGGGCAGTAGGCAGTCACAGTTTAACAAGGTGACGTTTGATGCTGAGTTATTTCCTTTTGGAAGTCCTAGTGTACGCATGGGATGTATAATTGATAATTTACTGACTCTGGTGAAGGAATTAGATATGGAGAAAGGGGTAACTTCTGCACTTGGAATTTTTGAATTCAAGCTTGGTTTCCAACGTTGATTGTCTTTATGCACTTTAAAAAACAATCTTATTTTTGACATCTTTATGTAAATTTAGTACATCTCTTGATCCAAAAGGTCACTTAGATGACGGCTTTTTAATATGAATTGAGCTTGTGAAAAAAGAATGTAATTCTTAAAGTTGGCTTGGTCCTTTAAGGTAGGTTATATGTATGGCCTAAAAGAATTTCATTGAAGTAGACCAAAAAATGAGCACCTCCAAAGATGAAAGCAGACGTTACCATTTGCTCCACATATTTCTGTGCAGGCCCCTGGGCAGCTCTCATTTTGTGCCTTTAGTGTCATAGCTTGTTTGCTGCTGTCCAGAATTTGCATTATGTGTCTCCTCAGGCAGCAGAGCAAGGACGGCCCCCTGAGCACACCAGCAAGTTTTATGCCAAGGGAGCATTGCAGTACCTGGTTCCAATCCTCACACAGACACTAACCAAACAGGTGAGTTCCCTTCTGTATCTAGCCAGGTAAGCTGTGAAACCTTGTGAAGGGTTGGTTTGCTGTGGAACCATTTCCGTGAAGGAACTGAGCAACTCTTCAGCTGGTTAATGGTCTGTCGTATAGATGACTCAAGAATAGCTGAGCTGGATCTGCAAGATCCTCTAGGCTCTGAGTTGTTTGTGGAGAACTGGATCTGAACATTTCAGTCTTGATCATGGATGAGCCACACATACCGCTCTGATTTTCTGAGTGCTACATTGTGTGAACTGACACAGGAGACGTGCTGTAGAAGTTGCAGTAAAGAAAAGGTAGGGAGAGGGGCCGGCCTGGTGGCGCAATGGTTCAGTGCGCATGTTCCGCTTCTCCACGGCCCAGGGTTCACCAGCCTGGATCCCAGGTGTGGACGTGGCACTGCTTGGCACATATAAAGTAGAGGAAAATGGGCACGGATGTTAGCTCAGGGCCAGGCTTCCTCAGCAAAAAGAGGAGGATTAGTAGTAGTTAGCTCAGGGCGAATCTTCCTCAAAAAAGAAAAGGTAGGAAGAGAGATTTGCTAGTTTTAGGCCAGTTGACCATCTGCTGATATCTAGGATATTATGAGTTCACGGTGGGTGTATATATAGATGTGCTTCTAAAATGCTGATGAGATTAGATAAGAGTTATTCGGATCCTAATGAAGGATTCCAACTCATGAAAGAAAGTTCTGATCCTTCATGATTAACATCAATTAATAAGATTCAGGACAAAGTAAAAGTAACTTGAAGATGTGGGTCTGAGTAAATATAGAAATTCTTTTCTTAGAAGTGTATGTTGGTTGCCATTGTTTCCTTTTGACTGTATGCGTCACCGTTTTTCTTGGTATGGTGTTTGGGAAGGTTCTTTTTGTCACCTCATCTCTTCTGATGCATGTGAAGTAGTACCAAGCAGTACCAGAGAGTTGGCAGTGTTGTGAGGAAAGAATGTTCTAACTTTGAGCACTGCAAAATTTCTTTGTACACAAGAATGTAATTTGTTTTTAGGAAAGTAGATGACTTTCAATTTAGCAATCTCAAAAGATAAGTGGAGATGTATTTGGTTTGAAATGAACTGGGTGTTCCCTTAAATTGTCATCTCATCTTTCATTTCTACAGTTGCTGTTTTTTATCTTTTGATCTTAGTATCTTTACTTTTGCATATTTTTGTTGTGCTTTTTTTGTTTGGGAACAAATCATTCTTCAGGTATGTAATTTTCTGAAACTGCATAGGCAACCTGCCTTAAGTTACTATGTGGTGTGGGTGGCCACAATAAGGAAGACATACCTTGAATTCTAATTTCAGGGCAGAGCTGAATGGAATCCTTTTTTGGCGGGGGGGAAGTGAGGAAGATTGTCCCTAAGCTAACATCTGGTCCCAGTCTTCCTCTTTTTGCTTGAAGAAGATTGTCCCTGAGCTAACATCTGTGCTCATCTTCCTCTATTTTCTACATGGGATGCCGCCTCAGCATGGCTTGATGAGCGATGTGTAGGTCCATGCCAGGGATCTGAACCCGTGAACCCCGGGCCCGCAAAGAGAAGCGTGCAGACTTAAGCACTACGGCAGTGGCTGAGCCCTTGTTTAACTTTCTGTTGAAATACAGCAGTTAATAGCACACCAGAATCCTCCCTCATGTTGTCGTCTTAGGTGTTAACTCCTCACAGTTAACTCTAGATTAATTTTGATTGATTTTGAACTTCATATAACTAGAACCATATAGCATAGACTCTTGTTCTGCCTTTTACTCTGTATGTTCAGGGTTCATCCTTGTTGCATGTAGTTGAAGTTTACTCATCTCTTTGTGTGGTAGGAAGTGCGATCTTCCTCCAGCTGCGTCTTACTTAATAGGCTGTGCTGTGATGAATCTTTGTGGAAGAGATGAAAATTTAAAGGTTTTATATTTTATTTACTCCCCCAAAGTTTTAAGTTCTAATGACATTTGGGAGTAAGTAGAGGATCTTTTCAGTTAAAGTGAAAAACTTAACTAGTGCCACTTTGTTTCACCAGGACGAAAATGATGATGATGACGACTGGAACCCCTGCAAAGCAGCAGGGGTATGCCTCATGCTCCTGGCCACCTGCTGTGAAGATGACATTGTCCCACATGTCCTCCCCTTCATCAAAGAACACATCAAGAATCCTGATTGGCGGTACCGGGATGCCGCAGTGATGGCTTTTGGCTGTATCTTGGAAGGACCAGAGCCCAATCAGCTCAAACCACTAGTTATACAGGTGAAGCTAAGGGAGTTTTGGGGTGGAAAACGGGATATTTATTGTTTCTTTAAACTTTTTGCTTGAAAGTGTGCCTTTATTTTAGAAACGAAGCTGTAAATAGTCATCCACAAAGGTTATTTCTAGATAGCTATTTGCCGTCGACGAGGGGTAACATATTTCTTAACCTTTTTTTATTACAAAAGTCATGGGACTTTTGAAAAATGCAGAAAAAGCCAAAAAGAAAACGTCACCATTAATCCCATTGCCCAAGGATAACATTCTTAACTCTTGGTATTTGTCCTTGCAGCTTTTTCCCGTGTGTGTGCAGCCGGATGGAGATCTTACTGCGACAAGTCTTAGAACTTGTTTTTTCACTCAATGCATAATTTTTAGTTGCGTGATATTCTGTCCTTAGGACAAAATGACAATTACGTAACGCAGTCTTATGAAAGTGAAAGTGTTGTATTTATTTTGCTGTTATAGATGACACGAAAGTCCATTCTAATTGAGTTTTGTGCATATAGAGTGCAGCCTTTCAGGGTGTAGCCAAGTGCCAGCACAGCTGCATCCTGGGAGCTGTACCTGAGTAATTGAGTAAAGACTGCTGAAAGCACTCATACCAAACTCTTACTAAAACTCTATACTGAGGTTTGGTGAAGAGAGGACTTTTTTAGTTTTCACTTTACTTACTTTTATTATATTGTTGGGTATTTGACAAGCATGTCTTTTAAAATGAGAAAACCATCTTGATGCTTTGAGTTAAAACCCAGCCATTAGTATTCCCTCTTCTGAGGTATTAGTCAACCTGAATTTTAATCTTTGTTTTGCTTTGCCAATAAATGTGTTTTCAGGCTATGCCCACCCTAATAGAATTAATGAAAGACCCCAGTGTAGTTGTTCGAGATACAACTGCATGGACTGTGGGCAGAATTTGTGAACTGCTCCCTGAAGCTGCCATCAATGATGTCTACTTGACTCCCCTGCTCCAGTGTCTGATTGAGGGCCTCAGTGCTGAACCCAGAGTGGCTTCAAATGTATGCTGGGTAAGAGATTTTTTTCTCTGCTGAGATAAGGAGCCTGGCCGAGCCATTGGCAAGGAAGTAGGAGGTGTAGGAGAGACATGGGTCTACCTCACTGGAAGGGTTTTTCTGAATAGCATCCCCGTTCTAATTTCTTCAATTAAAATACAGGGGAGATGCCAACTGCATTAGCCAGTGGGAGCTTGTTGACTCATGGTGACTGGTTCCTGAACCATTTAGAACAGTCATGCCTACCCAGTGGGAAAACTATCTGGACTTGATTTTCTTTCTTCAGTTGCTTGGGGACAAGAAATTTTGATGAAGGTAGAGAGTTGCCGGCTACAAAAAGTACCATTGCTGAGAAGGGGCAAGAGGGAAGGAATGTAGGCGGCCTGAGTGCTGAGTCAGTATAGGCTGTATGGAGTTCATTTGGGGCTGTGGGGAGGAAGTTCAGATGAGGAAGGAGTGGGCCAGAAGCCTGTCTGTGAATGGAAGGAGCAGGGAAGTGGCAGGCATTCGTCATAGGTGAAAGTACTCTCGTGCTTAGAAAGTTGTGGGCAGGGCAAACAAAATATAAATAAATAAATAAACATTTAATTTTAAGGATACCTCTAAAACGTTAGGTTGTCTTGAGATGAGCTTGACAGAAAAAGTTGAGGATTCTCTAGCCTTGATCTGTTCTTAGATCAGTTCGAAAGGAACGCTGCCCAAAGTATCTTGAGAAATGGGGTAATGCTAAGGTAGGTAGCCTTCTTTTCAGGACTAATATTAACTCTGTCTGGGTTTAAGGCTTTCTCCAGTCTGGCTGAAGCTGCTTATGAAGCTGCAGACGTAGCTGATGATCAGGAAGAACCAGCTACCTATTGCTTATCTTCTTCTTTTGAACTCATAGTTCAGAAGCTCCTGGAGACCACAGACAGGTAGCTGATACTACACAGAAATGGGTGGTGTCTTTGCATCCAACTCCTTTTGTCTTACGTGTGAGGGCTGTCTAACCCAGTCATGAACATTGCAATAGGAAGAATTAAAAGAATCCTGTAGTAGATCATGTGTTTAAAGGACAGAGAGAAAAGAAACGTAGACTGTCTACCTTAGAATTGTTCAGTTTAGAAGTGAAGTCAGAAAATAGTCTCATTTCTCTGCTTATAGAGAGTAATTGATATAGAGAAGTCCCTTCATTTTGCAGTGTCCGCAGTTAACAGGAGTGTCTGATTATGGTGTAAGACAAATAGTAGCTCTCATTATGGATTTAGTTGCTACACCAAATCATTAACTGCCATTTATGATATTGAAGAAAGCACTTGACATTAAATGCAGTTGTTTTATAAATGAGATTTTTTTTTGGTGAGCAAGATTTGCTCTGAGCTAACATCTGTTGCCAATCTTCCTCTATTTTGACGTGCATCTCCGCCACACCTGGCTTGACAAAATCCGAACCTGTGAACCTGGGCCACCAAAGCGGAGTGCATCAGGCTTAACCACTACCCCACGGGGCTGGCCCCTAAATGAGCTTTTGGAATGTAGTTTTAGGGGGCTATAAGTTGGGGACCACCTTTAATTTTGGTTTTCTGTGAGCTATACCTGAAGCCATGCTTAAAAGAAACCGTTAGGAAGAGGGCTGGGTAGAAAGTCTTCCCTGCTTGACTAGTTCATCTCCGCTTCTATCTTCTAGATTGTTTAGAAGGGCATCTCTCACAGATGAATGAAGAAAATTAGCATCTTTTTCTTGGCTATTCAGGCAACCTCTTCAATTGTCCACGTGGGTTCTTCAGCACTTTAAACTAATTTTTTTCCCTATAATTTTAGCAATTTTCAAAAAGGCCATTCTAAAGTTTAACCAGGTCTGGAGACCATAATGAACGTTAGCCATTGGCTCAAAGGAAAATTTGGTTCCTGGCTGTATTGTGTTGCCAAACTCAAACCAGGTCTGCAACCACATCAATTTCTGGGTTCTTATTTTCAGTGAGACAGTGTCTATATTATAACAACTCTTCTTTCCTCTCTCAGTTGAGGCGTTAAGATTTTTGCTGTGTTCCTTACAGACCTGATGGACACCAGAACAATCTCAGGAGTTCTGCATATGAATCTCTGATGGAAATTGTTAAGAACAGTGCCAAGGATTGTTACCCCGCCGTTCAGAAAACCACTCTGGTCATCATGGAGCGGCTGCAGCAGGTGCTGCAGATGGAGGTGAGCCCTGCGCTCCTGGCCTACAGCGCTCCCAGCACGGCTCTGCGTCCAAGGCTGCTCTTACTGTCTGCTGCTGGAGTATATGTTTTCTCAGAAAGATAGAAGGCTTAGACAAAAAACATTGCAAATTAAAATTTACATCTCTCGCCACAGTTTACTCGTGTGTTAGACCCCATACATATATAAGTTTTTTATTTGCTTTTCTACATTAGCATCAGTAAAGACTATTTAGCGGTCCTGGCAAACCCAGCAAAAATGGAAGCATTGAGGGAGTTGAGAGCCTTTTGAGAAGGTGTTTATTTTCAAAACATGATGATCTTCTTTCCCTTGTAGTCACATATCCAGAGCACATCGGATAGGATCCAGTTCAATGACCTTCAGTCTTTACTCTGCGCAACTCTTCAGGTATGATGCTTCCATATCACTTAATAGCTCCAGGGAAGAGAGTCATAGCTCAGGTTGACAAGTTCATGTGCACAGAGAACTCTGAAATGGTATAGATGATGCTGATGAGAAGCTCTTCTCAGAAGGCCTGGGTCTCTGATTTATTGGGAGAGTAATGTCCCATCTTCCTTTCTTGTCTGTCTATAAAGAGGCAATTTGCGTTTTGCACAGTGTAGGGAAGGAAACTGCTTGGTTTGTGCTGGTTCTCCAGCTACACAGCGAATTGTGTTGGCAACTTTTAGTCTTTGGTTTTCATTGGTTGTTCAGGCTTAGCCCAGTCAGATTTGGTTCCCAGCTATGGTTCACTTGGCTAAAAATATAGCCTTGAGTTTCTACCATCATCTTTTGAAACAACAGTTGCTGTTAGAAGCTTTATTATAATTTCCATCATTTATCGTACCTAGTGTTCACAGTAGACTTTTTCTGAGGAGAGACTGGGAAAATTAAAATAAAATATTACTCCTCACTCGTGACTGGAATCATGGAGTGGCTGAGGAGGTATTCCTTTTTTTACCCAAGAATGAGAGAACCCTGCAACTTGTCTGCTGCTTAGGTAGGTACTAGATTTTAGTGTTGAGTCATGCTAACTAGCTCGTCTTACCTGTGAACCCCCTCTTTTTCACTCCAAACTTCGTTTTCTTTTTTTTAGGTTGACACCTAAGCTAACATCTGTTGCCAAGTTTCTCTTTTTTTTTCCTTCTCCCCAAAGCCCCCCAGTACGTAGTTGTGTATTCTAGTTGTGAGTGCCTCTGGTTGTGCTATGTGGGGCACCACCTCAGCATGGCCTGACGAGTGGTGCTATGTCTGAGCCCAGGATCCGAACCGCAGAAACCCTGGGCCACCCAAGCGGAGCGCACGAACTTAACCACTCGGCCACGGGGCTAGCCCCCAAACTTCATTTTTTAAAGCATGACTGTTAAGAGGTCTTTCCTTATTCATCAGACACATACAGGAATGATCCAGCAACGTTAGTTGAAACGAAGTAATGGGTAAGGAGGGAGGTTTGAGGAATATTAAATTAGGAGGGATCAGTCTGGCTTTATTTTATCAAGATTATTTCTTGACCATCTGTAAATGGGTTAGGATATAGGAAGAAATGCTTTTTTGTTTTATGTAAGGACTCTAATATGACATGTCCTTTTTTTTTTTTTAATTTTAATTTTAATTTTTTTTTTAATTTTTCCCTTTTTTCCCCAAAGCCCCCTGGTACATAGTGGTGTATTTTTAGTTGTGAGTCCTTCTAGTTGTGGCGTGGGGGATGCCACCTCAGCATGGCCTGATGAGCGGTGCCATGTCTGTACCCAGGATTCAAACCGGTGAAACCCTGGGCCACCGAAGCAGAGTGTGCAAACTTAACCACTCAGCCATGGGGCTGGCCCTGACATGTCCTTCTTTAAGGCTGAAATAATTTAACTGCTGTTCTGCTAAGACTGGAATATGGACACTACTGACAGGGATTTGTCTGACATAAATGAAATGCAGAGGAGATGACTTTCTGCACCATAGAAGAGCATCTTGTGTGTGTTCTGAATTGGGAAATAGAAGGGATATTAAAATTTGTGTTTTGTTGCAGATGATTTCCCCTGTGAAACTGTGTGTGTGTGTGTGTGTGTGTGTGTGAGTGAGGAAGATTGGCCCTGAGCTAACATCTGTTACCAGTGTTCCTCTTTTTTTTTCCCACCCTTGAGGAAGATTGTCACTGAGCTAACATCCTTGCCAGCCTTCCTCCACTTTGTATATGGGATGCCACCACAGTCTGGCTTGATGAGTGATGTGTAGGTCTGTAGCCAGGATCCAAACCAGTGAACCCTGGGCCACTAAAGTGGAGTGCTTGAACCCAACCACTACACCACCAGGCCAGCACCTTGGCTATGAAAACTTTTGAGCACAAAACATGAATTTGAGGGGCTGGTCCCATGGCCTAGTGGTTAAGTTTGGTGTGCTCTGCTTCAGTAGCCCAGGTTCACTTCTGGGCGTGGACCTACACAAC
Source organism: Equus asinus (assembly GCF_041296235.1). Taxonomy (NCBI): domain Eukaryota; kingdom Metazoa; phylum Chordata; class Mammalia; order Perissodactyla; family Equidae; genus Equus; species Equus asinus. The sequence continues at coordinate 38,365,204 of NC_091802.1, read as the reverse complement.
TCATTGATGGCCATGCTGTGGTGGTGACTCACATACCAAATAGAGGAAGATTGGCATGGATGTTAGCTCAGGGTGAATCTTCCTCAGCAAAAAAAAAAAAAAAAAAAAGTGAATTTGACCTTTCCCAAAAGAATTTTTTTTCAAGCGAGTTAATTGATTTTTTTTAAAAAAGGTCTAGTGTTCTGCTTGGAGGGTTTGGAATCTAGATCCAGAACTCTTGTTTATCTCACAGAATGTTCTCCGGAAAGTGCAACATCAAGACGCCTTGCAGATCTCTGATGTGGTCATGGCCTCCCTATTAAGGATGTTCCAAAGCACAGCTGGGTCTGGGGGAGTGCAAGAGGATGCCCTGATGGCAGTTAGCACGCTGGTGGAAGGTCAGTGAGCCAGTGTTGGCAGGGACTGTCTTCAGAATGCAAGAGTTCCAGTGGCAATGAAGACTCTGACCACAGAAAGCTTGGTCTGTCTTCTCGTTTACTGGGGCATGACCCAGTTCCAAGTCGGACTGAACATCAGTGTAAATTTGTGTATAACTGCCTTGCCACTCTCCTTGAAGTAAATGGGGAGCCACTTTGCAACTCAGATTGGCAACCTTTTTTGGGGGGAAACTTATCACCTACCTCATGTTTATCAGGTTCCTTTCCTCTTGAAAGCCTCTACTTTATTGAGGTTTAGCTCTTTATCAAGGATGGAGGAAGCAAAGATTTCTATTTTCTTTCCTGGCACTTGGTTCCTCCTAGTTCAGGTTGTAAGGCTTTGGACTCGGGTTGACACATCTTGGTGCCTAGTATGGGGTGGAATGCAACATTGAATGAGTTCAAGGAGTTGATTGATTTTTTTGGTTGTTAACAAGTCTGGCTTTGCAAAGTTGCTTTGGGGAAGCCGTGTCTGACTTGAGACTCTTTAAAGAGCCGTTAAGGAGCACTTCAGAAACCTGAAACACTTCTTCGGAGGTGGCCTATAAGATATGTTACTAAGGCCATTACCTGAGGACCAGACCTATATCTAACGTAAAGAGCATATGTCTGACTCCTCTGGCAGCATGTGACCACCCTGATAGGGCACAGAGTTCATTTTGTCTCCTGGAGTGGCCGATTCTGATATGAAGCCCAGTCTGCTTTTCCTGACTGGCTTCTTAAGTAAGTCCTTGATGGAATTGCCTACGGACCCTGTTTTGAAGCTGGCTTCCAGAGAGGACATGTTGCAATCAGATGAGGTGGACAAGAGGCAGTATTGCTAGCTCAGTCACTTCACAAGTCACCTTGACGTTCCTTGAGAGCCATACCACTCGGTTGTGTCAGTGAGAGAGAAATCCCACTCTGGAGATATAGTGCTGGCTCCAGGGCGTTCAGGGAGTCCCGTCCGGCAGCTGTGAATTCGGCTTATCCCAGGCAGCCTTAACGTCTTCATGATAAAATCAGTAAGTCACTCTCACTCCACCCAGCCTGTTGAGTGCAGTGAATACATTTTGGGAGAGCTAGGGTCGTTATTTTTGCTCCCTTCTGTGATAATCCTGTGGTGCTAATCGTTTGTTTCTTTACAGTGTTGGGTGGTGAATTCCTAAAGTACATGGAGGCCTTTAAACCCTTCCTGGGCATTGGATTGAAAAATTACGCTGAGTACCAGGTAGGCCTGCTTTTCAGACTAGTGCATTCATATCCTCGTTCATACCTGCTAGTGATTGTGGTGCAGTGTCGGGCTCCTTTGTTTGTTGCCCTACATGGCTGAACTAGAAGTAGTCAGTGAGAAACAGGTGCGTACTAGGTGTGCCAGAGTAGTACCCTAAGAGCCACCCGCTTTTGTCACCACCATCTCTGGTGAATATTGTCTTTTCTGTCCTTTCTTAATATTTCGGATAGTCCTAGTTCTCGTTCTGTCATGTTGGTTGTTAGAATGAACTAGTCTTACAGAAGGAGAATGTTTTCTTCTTTGGCTTTAGGTTCAAGCCGTAAGGGACCAGCAGCTAGGTAAAAGTAATGCCTTAGCCCTGCAGCAGCTTGTTCTGTTGGGAGATCATTTCCTTGATTCTTGGCAGGTTTGTCTGGCAGCTGTGGGCTTAGTGGGAGACTTATGCCGTGCCCTGCAATCCAACATCTTGCCTTTCTGTGATGAGGTGATGCAGCTCCTGCTGGAGAACTTGGGGGTGAGTCTGTACACACAATCTAATTCACCGGTATTTGAAGGAATTGGCGGTTGGAAAGATGGTTAAACATCAAGATCCATGACAGGGAGCTGTAAGTTCTCAGATTGTTGGCTGTGGGCTTAAAAAGAAGGGAATTGTTCATTTTTACAAGATGATTCTAAAGTAAGGTTGTAAAGTTAATTAAAGGAATGCATGCTCAATGCGTGGAATTTGGGTGGGGGCGGGGTGGGGAACGAGTAAAGTACAAAGGAAAAGTAAATATGTAATCCCTCTCTTCGAGAGAACCACCGTTAATTTTTGTGTGTGTCCTTAAGGTCTATACCCAGCGCATTAGTAGTTGCTTAGTTGCTTATTATTTTAAAAAAAAATTTCTCAGGTCTTTGGACAGAACAAATTTTGACTTCTATTAATTTGGTTTTCCTTTTTTTTTTTTTTCCCCTTGTCAGAATGAGAATGTCCACAGATCTGTGAAGCCGCAGATTCTGTCAGTGTTTGGTGATATTGCCCTTGCTATTGGTGGAGAATTTAAAAAATACCTAGAAGTTGTACTGAATACTCTTCAGCAGGCCTCCCAAGCCCAGGTGGACAAGGTAAGCTTAAGTTATCTTTAAGGCCAGCCCTGGTTGGAGGAGCGGGACTTTTGACAAACATAGAACCAAAGGTGCCCAGTCTGATGGCGATTCTGTTCGTTGTCTCTTACAGTCAGACTATGACATGGTGGATTATCTGAATGAGCTGAGGGAAGGCTGCCTGGAAGCCTATACCGGAATCGTCCAGGGATTGAAGGGAGACCAGGAGAACGTACACCGTTGAGTATACAGCCCAACTCAGTCCAGAGTGCACTTAGCCAAATGGGCGGTTTCCTTCATTCTTATGAAAGCTTATTTGTAATCTAGTACCTACTGCTTACAGGAAGGGGAGAAGGAGGAGAGTAGCTTTGGGGGAGGATACAGACTTCATTAATTCTGCTCCCCCTTCATCTGCTACTTTGTATCACATTTCTTGAACACTGAAAGGGATGGGATCGAGCGAGGCTGTTGGTGCTGGCTGCACCTACACCAACCAGGAATGGCAGTTGTTGAGGGCCCCCAGTGCAACGGGAGGGAGAGATCGGGGGGTTAGGTTTCCTCTGTCACCTGACATTTCTGTTATTGACTGGGGAAACGTTTGTACTTTACTCCTTTGATAGCACAGGCTTAGAGGAAAGGTTCCATTTGTTCCTTCTATGTTACATCTGCTTGTAAGAAAAGGACTGTCTGCCTCTTCTGTTGACTTGAAGAATGACATCTTAATCTGAGGAGGAATCATTTGCTTTATAACTATATGCAGCTAGTTCTCCAGCCTGAAACCTGCCTCGTGGGGGTGGAGTATTTGGAAGTTTTGAAATGGGGTGTAATTCTGCCAAAGGTGGGACATCTTCATCACACCTTCTCTTTCTTTTATAGCGGACGTGATGCTGGTGCAACCCAGAGTAGAATTTATTCTGTCTTTCATTGACCACATTGCTGGAGACGAGGATCATACAGACGGAGTAGTAGCTTGTGCTGCTGGACTGATAGGGTAGGTTATACCCTGCTTCCAACAGCTGAATAGAACTTCTCACGGGAAATGAGAGGACGTGTAGTAAGGAATTTTGAGAGTAGCCTGGATGGTAATTACCCACTTCTTCGGCACAGAAATTTCTTTCTTTAATAGAACCATTGGTATCCTGTTTTGAGTTCTCATAAATGATAATTCATTTCAGACTTTAGCTCTAGCCTCATTCCAGACCATCTAGATTGCTAATTTCTCCCCCACTAAACTCTTTAGTTCTGAGTGTAGAAGCAGCAGCAGATCCGTGTCCATCCCATATTTTGATGTTGGTCAACAAATTGCCTCTGTTTAGCCTTCCCTACTGAGGGTTTCTGAGGCATCATTAGAAGAAAGAACATTGGTCTTGAGCTCCAAGACCTGGCTGTTCTAATTCTGATTTTACCATGAATTAGCTGTAGAAGCTTAGGTGAGTCATTGTGTCTCTTCAGACCTCATTTTTCTCATCTGTTGAGGGCAGGTGTTAGACTGACTTATCTCTAAAGTTTCTCCCAGGGTTAAAAATTAGGTGAATACTCAGAAGCCCGCAGCTAGCTTAGCACTGGTTTGGAAAGCCCAAAATATGATACTGGTAGAGGGCCAGGAGCTCATTTTCAGTTGTTTGTTTTGCCCAGGGACTTGTGTACAGCATTTGGGAAGGATGTACTGAAATTAGTAGAAGCTAGGCCAATGATCCATGAACTGTTAACTGAAGGACGGAGATCGAAGACTAACAAAGCAAAAACCCTCGCTACATGGGCAACAAAAGAACTGAGGAAACTGAAGAACCAAGCTTGGTAAGAACTTGTCTCTACTGCCCCCTTCTGATTTCTTGGGGAAGAGGTACATTTTCTGTAGACTGTTCTGACGAGAGCTGCCTTTCTTCTGGTGTTTTGTTTTGTACTCCTTCCCAAATAAGTGCTTCTGAGCCAGGCCTTTGTTCCTCAGCCTGGGACCAGTGGAAGGGTCAGGCACCCTCAATCTTGACTTGAGCCAAACGTTTGATTCCTCATGGTGATGAAGAACAGAACTTATGTAAAAAGAATTCACTGAAGTCCCCACATCACTTTGGGTCCTAATAAAGTCATCAATAATGGCATTTTTCCATAATTCTCTTTTCCACTCTATTCCCATCTTCATGCTCGTTTCTTTCTTGACTGCGGTGCTTTTAGATGTTGCCTAGCTCCACAGAAGATACCCGAAGCCAGAGCTGTCTGAGCCTGCTTTGAAATGCAGTTTTAATTTACTTTCCTCTCACATACCAGTTATCTTACACCACAGAGCTCAGTAAAATGGACTCTTTTGAGTTGTGTCTTTTTAGTTTCCCTCCCACCCTCTGATGTAGGTGTTAATGAAAGCAGGTAGTTGGCACATGGCCAGCCCTCGTGGCCTAGTGGTTAAGATCCAGCACTCTCACAGCCACGGCCCAAGTTCATTTTCCAGTCAGGGAACCACACTGCCCATCTGTCAATCCTTATACTGAGGCAGCTGCATGTTGCTGTGATGCTGAAAGCACTGGCACCTCTATTTCAAATACCAGCAGGGTCCCCAGTGGTGGACAGGTTTCACCGCAGCTTCCAGACTAAGACAGACTAGGAAGAAGGACCTGGCCACCCATTTCCAAAACAAATCCTATAAATGGCAGAGGAGCATTGTCTGATATAGTGCGGGAGGATGAAAGGATGGTGCAAAAAGACGAGGCAGCGTTCCACTCTGCTATCCACGGGGTTGCTAGGAGTCGGGATTGACTCGACATCACTAACAACAAAGATGGCACATAGGAAGAGAAGAAGAATAATCAGTGCTTGGAAAGTTGACAAATTTAGTTCAGGCCTATGAGAACTTAATTGTAGCAATCAAAGAGGTGTTTGACTTTACTGGCTAGATGTGATCTCAGAAACTGACCATTCTTTTCATCTGTTTTTAGATCTGTTACCATTGGGATGATAACCTGAGACCCCCACTGGAAATCTCCAATCTTTTGAAAAACCCGGAAGTGAGGAGTGTGCACGGATGCTGAATGTTTGGGAATGAGAGGATGAGTGAGTGAGGCTTGAAAACACACCACATTGAAAATCCTGCCACAGCCGCAGCCGCAGCTGCAGCCGCCAACAGCAGCGCTGTGAGTGAGCTAAGTAAGCACTGGCTTCGTAGGAAACCATACGCCGGCCGTTTTGGAAAAGAAAAACGATGGATTTACTTGCTTAAAAAAAGAAGGCTATCTCTGCAGAGAGCTAGAACTAGCTTTTCTGCCTTTTGGCCGGTGCAGAGTGGAGTGACTGGTTTGGGAGAGGAGGAGGGACTGGGTTCAGCTGTGGTGCTTTGTTGTAAAAGGCAGCCTGGCCTTTGCTACTGGTAAGAAAGATGGAGCCTGGGTCTCAAGCCCACCTTTGGTGTACCTTTGCCACACTGTATGTGTGCCGGCTAAAAGGAGGCTGAGGGATTCTTTCCAGTCTGAGAATGAGTGTGTGTGAGTGAGGCGGTATCCACATTCTCAACTTCAAGTCATTGCAGTTTCTTTTTCCCAGATAAAAGGGGTTTAGACATTGCATTTCATAAAACTAACCGAAGTTCTGTCTACTGATGCAGCACAAGAGATGTAAGAAAAAAAAAAAAAAAAGGAAAGACGCTCTTTAGGTTTTGTTTTTTGTTTTCTTTTTTAATTCTAGGGAAAACACTGACGAATGGTCAGAGCTCCCATCCTGATCTTTTCATCAAGACGCCTTTCCTAATAATATGGTTCAACTGTGAATGTAGAAGTGGGAGGGGGGGAGGGGGGAGAAAAAGAAAACTCTGGAGTTAGAGGATATAGAAAAAAATAAAAATACAATTGTTACAAATAAAGAATGCAGACTTCAAAAACAAAAGAAAGCCACACCCAAACAAACCAAAATTTAAATGCTTAGAATTGGCAGCACAAAAGAAAAGTTCTCTCCTGACATGTATCGTGGCAGTCTGAATGCCCCCAGAAAATTGTGCCAAAGAGTTTAGAAAACAAATACACAATAAAAGTAAACACACACACACACAGAGCAAACTTCAGGTAACTATTTTGGATTGCAAACAAGGATAAATTTACTGTTCGAACAATCTGATAAAAGAACCATTTGGAAACTGCTTGGGCTTCTGTTCTCTTTTATTTGATTAACTACAATGCGGTATTGGTCTCTTGCTGCACTTCCAAACCAACCAACAAAAAAACCTATATATATATAAAAGTATATATATATAATGCTAGAACTCTTGTGATGAAAATGGCACTTGAAAAGGTTATATTTTTCCACTGAAGTTGAAGATTAATAAATGGTGTCAAACATTCCCCTGGTCACACACTTTAATATATTTTTTAAAAGTGTGATGTGCTGTGATAACCATGAATCAGACTTGATTATCTTCCCTTTTACAAATTCAGCACCCTGAATTTTGGTTTTAGAACCTTTCAGCAATAAGGAGGGATGTCAGTGAGCTTTGATCCCCTTTTGGTTTTGCAGTTACTAGGAATTTTTGCTGCTTTCAAAAACACCAAGGAAGATTTTTAATTGCTTCCTGGTCTTTGGAGGCTTAAAAATAACAAGACCTTAAATTCCCACTTCCATTTCCATTCTAGCAAAAAATAGGGACTTATGTTTTTCTCTTCACCTCCTTTTTCCCTGCCTGTCCAAGCCTTCCATTCATAAGTGGGAATGGCTCTGTTTTGCCCATCCATATGGCAGCATCTCTAATAGCTCTTGTACAGGGTATCAGATATTGTGCCTTTTGGTGCCAGGTTCAAAGTCAAGTGCCGATCTATGAACCAGTGTACAAAAAAAAAATCCAGGTGTTGGAAGGAAAGACGCTCCATTGTGAATAAAGATCTTGCACCAGCTCCTAAGCCCTACTAAGAAGAGACCTGGCCCTCTAATGCCTTGTTTAAATTGTAATCGTTCCTTGAGGGAGAGGATGGTCTACTCACCATTCCTGATAGAGGTTGGTCAGGGCTTAGGGAGGGGGCAGGAATTTTGGGGAGAAAAAAATCTGATCATTCCTCAGTGCTACCCATTTCTGTCCTGTGTGGGTTGCTTAGCTAGACAGCAGGAGAATAAAGTACACCGAGAACCATAATGAAAACAAAACCTTCCGTGTGTTTTGTCTTGTTTTGTTCCAGGGAAGCAGTTGACAAGTGCTGTTATTAATGCTTTCTCCCAGATCCATTCAGTGATGGAGAGGAGGAAAATGGGCTGGTTGGATGGTGGTCTTGGTGCCTCGCAGTTATTCTGCACTGGTTATGCATTTAATCCTCTTTTCTAGTTACCTTTGGCTAGTGGGTTTTCCATAGTCAGGGTATTTGTCCTTAATCAATTGTACCACCTAAGGGAACTGGATGCAAAATGCATTCTGTCCACTCATTGTCTGCGCCTTCCCCACCCTAGTCTTGGCACATTCCTTCAAGAATGTAGTTACCGTCTGCTTGGGAAGATGTCGGTGCAAATGTGGAGAAAATGGGCATCGGACTAGGCTTTGGTTTGCCACAAGTGGCAGCTGCCTATATCAATTACAATTACATTTATTAATTTTGCTTTTCATTTTCCCAGTTCCCCTCAGCTCCCCTTTGTTGAAATGTTGAAATTTTGGCTGTCAGAGGCAACTGTAATTTTGCCTTAGGGACTTGTGGAGAAAGGGAGGGGAAGTGCTCAGTGTAGTGTTTTCACTTTCAGAACCAAGTAATCTAGTCACTCTTATATTTAAGAAGTGTGTTAGTCTGACTTTAAGAGAAATCCAAATTCCATCAGCTTTTGATAGCATCTTGGTTTTTGAAACAAAACTTCAGTCTGTAATTGGCATTCAGAATGCCCTTGGCATGCCAGTCTGTGATGGCATTAAAGACCTGTTAAAACACTCGAGCCCAACTTTATTAACCAAAACTGATACCACCACCTTTATCTTCTAAATAAAGTCCGCTTTATTTTTATTTTCAACATTTTGCTGCTTCATTTTTGGTTCCAGATGGTGTCACCTCCTTGGAGGTGAAATGAATGGTTTGAAAGAAGCTGGAGCGTGTGGTGGTGACAGATGTGCGTGTGAGTTGGGGAGAGGCACATCTGTCTTAAGAATGGACTCTACGTAGTGCCATGGGAAATAAATGGAGAACGAATTGCCTACAGATGAGGTAGTGACAAAGCCCTCCGCGAGGAGGTCCCTCGGTCGGAGAGATTCTGAAGCTGCTGCAGCTTGTCCTCTGTCTTGTGCATATTTTCCAGGCTAATGATCTGGTCTGTTTAATGGCTCTTCCAAAGGTTGGCTTTTTACTTAGTTTGCAGCATGTATTTAATTTCTACTTCCACTTTTTTCGCCAGAAACTTGTAGAGAAAAGAACACTAACTTGGAATTTAAAAAACTGGGTCCTTTTTTTCACGCTGCTGCTTATTAGCATAGTGGCGCCTGCAGGCTACTTTATAGAAATACGCACTTCCTTAGTTTATGTTGGGCGAGTAAAATGAGAGCTGACCTTAATTTTCCTACCTTTCACCTTTTCTGACTGCACAGCCTGTCAGTAAGAACTTTTTGATCATGCATACCCCCATGTGTTGATAAATTATATACCTGTACTACTGTACTCATTGTGTAATCATAAGACACAAAAATAGATATTAAAAAGCAATTATATGAAAAATAAATAGAACTTCTAATATTTCTATGCCCAATTTTGGAGATTACTGGGTTATAAAGGGTAACGTGATTTTTATAAGACTGCATTAAATCCTGAGTGATGGCAATCGACCAAGTTTCTCCATTGAAGGTGTACTTAGAGGGAAGAATGATCCCAGTGGATTATCAAGCAGCAGGGAGGAACCGCTGCTCCCAGGGAATTCTTTTTCCTTTTCAACAGTTCTCCCAATTGCATATACCAGGTAACTCCCAATTCCCATATACCTCCTCTTGAGCAAACACTTAAAAAGAACATATGGAACAAGGTTACAGTTTTGTCTGACCTCATCAAGGGTTCCAGCTTGACCTGCCTGAAGTGAGAAATAGTAAAACATTGAGGAAATTCTATATGTTCCATTGTGTCAATTCTCACAACAACCTTAATATCAGTCACTGTTTCTGTTTTGCGGATGAGGGAGGAGCTAAACGACTCAGGATTCATTGGCCCAAGGTCACTTGGAGCTGGAATTCAAACCCAGGTCTGTCAGATAGCAAAACCTAGGGTTTTCTCAGGTCTGACCCAGACAGATGGTGACGGCATCTTAGCGACACAAGACAAGGGTCCACGGTGTACATATTTATGAGAAACCACCCCTTTCCATCACAGCACTATCCAAAAGTATATTTTAAATTTTACTTATTTATTGCCAGTTTCCCAACTATAATGTAAGCTCTCTAATTTGGTGACCTTGGCTGTCTTATTTACCACTGTGTCCCCAGCCAAGAGCAGTGCCTGACATATAGTAGACCTTTAATAAATATTTGCTGAACTAATGACATGTCAGTACAGCTCTGGGAGTTTCTGGAATGGCATCACTTAGCCCTTGAAGGCAGAGCCTCCAGAAACCCGGAAATGGCAGGGCCTCAGGAGACTTGGGCTCCTAGCTCATCCCTCTGTTTGCTGGATGACTTCAGGCAAGCCTCTTAACCGTGGGTTAATTGCAGGAATGGGAACAGGATTAGTCAATAGTTAGTCATTATATGGTGTCCATTTTATGCACTTACCGGATGCCAGGTTTGTAATAAGCATCTTATGTGGAGTAATAAAGGTAATCCTCAGCAACACTGTAACAGAGGCACCATTTTAGTCCCATTTTCCAGATGAGAAAATACAAGCACAGAGGGTCTAAGGACCTCACCCAAAGTGACGTGGGCTAGCAAGCAGAACTGACAAGCCTGTGCTTGTCCCATGTGCTGTTGCATACCCGTGTAGCATGCGGGTTACAGGATGAGCCCATGAGCCTCTGCTCCCAGCAAGCTTATAGTTGACAAGCAGGGAGAGCCCTGGATGAACGGTTTTGGGAATTAAATAGCAAAGCTATTTGGTCTTAATTCTATCATGAACTCCATTGTTAACCTTTTGTCAATTGTGAACTCTCAATTCAGGGATGGGGGTGACAGTTTTCCCTAACATCAACTTTCCTCCCCATTGGAGTCTGAACCATCTCCCTGCACTTCTGCCCCGTTTTCCCTCTGAGCTAGAAGCTTTCAGGAGCCAGGGCTGGGGGAGGGTAGGATGTTGGTGCCTGGTGGCCAGAAAGGCCACAGGCTGCTGAGTAAGCTCCACATCTGAATTACCCTGTCGCCGTCAGCTGATCTGGGCAGCGCAGGCAGGAGGCCTATGAAGCCTGAGCTGTTCCCTCTCCCAGGTGCTCCCAGCCCATAAGTTCCTGAGCTGAGCTCTCCTCAGTGTGAAATGTACCTTCTTGTCTGAAAGGAAAGTACATCTCAGCTTTGGCATCCAGCCTCAGCTCTGGACGCAGAGGGGCAGCCTGTGGCCATCCTGAGGGAAAGAGAATTAAGAAATGGCTCTGTATGAATAAGCTCTCCATAGCAATGAGGAATGCCTCTTATTTCCTGAGCTCTGCCCTTCAAAATATTGCAGTCTTTTGAGTATGACCTTGGGCAAATTCTTCAACTTTTCTGATCCTCAGCTTCCTCATCTGTAAAATAGGGATCCCAACGAAAGACAACGCATATAAAGTTCTTGCCACAGGGCCCCGCACGTGCATTAATTAAATTAATTGATCAACAACTATTATTGAGTATGTGCCAGACACGGGCACTGGGGCTACAGCAATGAATGGAGCAAATAAAATCTTCCTGTGGAGCTCACGTTCTAATGAATAATACATAGGAAGTATTAAAAAATTCAATATGATAACTTTTAAAAAATTCTCTTTGGGAGATAGCAGAAATGAACATGGTCGTGGAGAATAGGAAGCACAAATAGTTATTTAAAAAACAAAAATTCCCACCCAAACCTTGCTAATTTGATTAGAGGATGTGCATTTATTACCTCCACAGGAATTTGCGGACTTGGTGAAGCGATGAGTCTGCCCACCACTGCCCAAACCTCCGATTCCATGGACGACCAGCAGCTGCAGTTGGCGTCCCAGGATGGCTCCAGACTGAACCCTAATTTTCTAAGGTCCAGAACTGGAGGGCTAAGGTGGCACCGGATCCTACATTGTCACATGTGTTGAATTAGTTTTCCTGCCCACCTGGTTCTAGTTGAGTCATTTGGGTTCTATTTTGATTGAGTCTCTTTACCGGCTGCTAACGCCACCTCCTTCTACTCTCTTCAGGCAAGAATGGGACAGGAAAGACAAAGTCCTTCTCCAGAACAAGGGTCCCGGGAGTGGGAGACAGCCGCTCCCCGATGGTTTCCAAGGAGGAAACATGCAGGGTGACAGGGCCCTATTTTGTGCTGCCTCTCCTAACAGGAACTACTGGAGGCGGGTCCTCTCCTACTAAACACCATTTAGAAATGTCTTACAGCTCCTGCCTGACCAGCTGTGTACCATGTTCCGTCCTCTCCTTCTCCCACCTGAGTTCCTACTTCACTTCCCCTTCCCCATGCCCCTGGTTGTTACCTTTTTTTTTTCGTCTCCACCATGATGCGCCCTGATAATATCATGGGTTCTTAGAAGGAATTCAGACCAACCTCCGGCTTTCTCAGATGAGGAAACAGGCCTAGAGAGGTGCAATTAGTTACTTCACCTCTGTAGTAACTAATCTACAGTCACACTGCTTCATTCATTGATTCATTCGACCAAGAACACTCCTTACCTTTAAGATTTAGCTTAAACATCATCTCATCAGAGAGACCTTCCCTGACTAATTTATCTAAGGCAGATTCCCCCTGACCCATTCTTCTCTATTGCTGCCCCTTGTGTGCTTTTACCCTTTATCACAATTTTTAATTGTTTCATTTATTAATCTTTTGTTTTGGTCTGACTCCTCTGCTAGAATATAAGCTCCATGAGGGGTAGAGAGACACGTCTGTCCTGCAGAGACATGCTTCTCACTGTATTCTCAGCAGCCAGCACATCACAGGTGTTCAAGAAACCTTTGGTGAATAAAGGCACAGTGAGCAGGCACCATCAGGGCACCTGGGGATATGACGACGGTTGGGATCCAGTCCCTCTTGCTCTCAGAACTGTCTGTCCTGTATGAGCAACAGAACCAGGAAGAAAGGGAATGCGATGAGATCAGGTCCAGATTGGGGGGGTGGTATTTTAGGGGCACCTAAGCCAGGTCTAATCTCTATTGGGCTTTTGTCACCAACTGCGGAGAACCCAGGAGGAACCACTGGGCTGTGCTCCGCCTGGTGACTCAGGGCTGTACCCTGAACAGCCCAGCAGCAGTGGGGGCTGCCACCTCATCCGGCAGAGTGTGCACTCAGGCAGTACCTGGGCCCACTGCCCTTTCCAGTGAGGGAGGGTTTGCTAGTCAGTTTCACAGGTCCAGCTCACTGAGAAACAATCTGACGCCCTCTAGCCTAGCATCCAATCTTTGGCCTATTCTTCTGCTTCAGAAGAGAACTTGTGCAGTAGTAAGGAAAGTGACATCTCCCCAGCCCTCAGGATTCATGGGATAACAGATGGCCCTTCATATCCAGAGGGCGGGTGGGTTGTCCCACAGGGCTCAGAGAAAGGTAGTGCCTCAGAGAGCAAGGAGCTGACCTGCCCTCCTGCTCTGGGCTAGAAAAGGAACCCAGCAGCAGAAGGAGGAAGGAAGCTAGTGAGAATTTCTTTGAAGAGAAAAAGTCCACGGCCCCTGCTGGCTCTCCTGGGAGGAGCAGCTCACCACTCTGTCCAATCTTCTCCCTACAGTGGGGCAAGATGGCAGCTGCTGCTGCTTCTCAAAGCTCACAGCAAGCAAGAAACCTCTTCTTTCCTCCTCCCCTCCTTCCAGATTCATCCCACCTCCCCCTAGAGAGGTAGATTTAGGTTCCCAGCAGCCTAGACCCTCCCTCTAAATGGGGAGATTCACAGCTAAATGCTAAGCTTACCAAAAGCCCCATCCTCAGCCTATTCCCTGATTCTAGGGGCAGCTGGTCAGCAGTTAGCTAGAGTCCTCCAGAGTTCCCCCATCACTCCCTCCAGTAGTCAGGCTAACCATCCCTCTACCCACGTGTTTTAATCCATCAGGGAATAATCAAAATGGCTTATAAACACCTCCTGAAGATTCACAGCACCTTTAGTTCTGAACCCCATTTTTCCTCCATGGTTGAGGGGGTCAGGAATTATCTTCAACTTAATTTAGAGAGGTTAAGTAACTTGCCCAAGGTCACAGAGTGGGAAAGTGGCAAAAAAAATTGTCTGTCTTGCCCAGGGGTTTGGCAGGTGCTCAAATAATCTTTGTGGAAAGGGTGGAATTCGTTGATCCTTCACGTCGCTGGCCTGTGAGTGCTTCTGTGTGTTGAGGGAGGGGATTGTGTGTGTTTGGCGAGGGTAGCTGTCCCCTGTCCTAAATGAACCTTTGACCTCCTTAGTTCACTCTCACTTCCGAAGAAGTGACAGATTTAACTCTAATCTCTCCGACTGGACCCTGCGGTTAGTGTATTTATTTTCAGAGCAATGCCCCTCCTCCAAGAGCAATGAAGAGTAGGTCTAATATTTTTCTTCTCAAAAGAGCAAAGACCAAAAAAAAAAATCCAAATAAATAACCTTACTTTCCCCCAAATATACAGCCCCAAAGCAAAACCCCAAGCACCGCCTGAGCCCCGCAGCGTCCGCAGACGCCCCGACACCCAGCGCACCACGCCACGCCACACTGCGCTGGGGAGGCGGCGGGGAGGGGGCGCGGGCGGCGGGGAGCCGGGGGGCGCCGGGCGCGCCGCCATGCAGGGCCGCACCGCGGGGGCCGGCCGCCCCTCGCCACGTGGTGGTGGTGGCAGCGGGGTCCGGGGCGCCTTCCCAGCTGGAGAAACCCGGAGCAGCCGGGGAGGAGGAGGAGGAGGAGGAGGAGGCAGCGGCGGCGGAGGAGGAGCGGGGCGGGAGGGAGGGAGGAAGGGGGGCTGGGGGGAGGGGTGGGGGGTGGGGAGAGACCCGGCGGCGGCGACAGGGCGAGAGCAGAGCGCGGTGCCAGGGGGGTGGGGGCACCGGTGCCCGTCTGGGGAGGGAGCAGGCGGAGGGGGTAAGCTGCGATCACAAGCAGGAACCGGCAGCAGCCGTGAGTCCCCGGCGGGGCTGGGCGGGGGGAGGGAGCGGCCCCGGGCCGGCACCCGGGGGTCGCGGGTGGGCGGGAGGGGGCGGGAGGTCGGCCAGCAGTTGGCCCAGCGTGGCGGGGAGGGGAAGGGTCCGGCGCCGGGCGCCCGCAGTGCCCGCGTCGCCCGCGCGCCGCCGCCGCTCAGGCCGCACCGCCTCGGGAGCCCCTTCCCCGGCCGGGGACGGCGGCCGCAGGGCCCGGGGCTCGGCCGGAGGCGGGGAGGGGGCTGCGCTCTCTTGGCCCCCGAGAGGGGAGGGGCGACAATTTCTGTCCGCCGAGCTAAAGGGGTTTAAAGGGCGGCTCTTAAAGGGGCCGCAGAAGGGGCCCGGGGCCGAGGAGGCACCCCCTCCCCATCCGCCTTCCACGGCGCTCACCCGGGCCGAGGGGAGAATGCCGAGGACGGAAACATTTGGCGGGGCGGCCCAGGGCACGGAGCCCCCGCTAGTGGGGTTGGGCCCGAAGTGGCAGGCAGGGGGTCTGGTCTGGGGGGTGTGGTGAGCGCTGGCGGGCGGAGTTGGGGGGAGGGCATGGGCCTGGGGAGGAAGGGGTTAAAGGTGGGGCCGGCCCTACACACCCGGGCACACACTCCTTACTCAGCCCCGGCCCCCGTTTCCCTGGCACTTAGTGGGGGACGGTGTTAGGGCCTCGGCCTGAGCCCTCGCCACCCCAGGCGCCCGCTGCCTGGCCGTGAGCAGACCCCAGGTCTCAGCTCACACCTCAGGAGCCCCCTCTCTTACGCGCACACGTTCGGGCAAGCGCGCACACACCTCGGACATTCCCATAGTGCCTCACGTGACACACGGCCCCGAACGTGCCCACCCTTCACACACGCTCACGCACACACGCGCACACAAACACACACACACACACACACACACACACACACACACACACACGGCCTCCCGGCCACTTCCCAACTCCATCCCCGGCCCCCACGCAGCCCCGCCAAGGCACTCATTGACTGTGACACACCTACACTCATTCACAGACACACACACTCTCCCCCACACATGCCAGCCACAGACACACATTCATAAACAGGGCCAGCAGAAGTACACGCGCACCCCCTCGCCTACTCCTTCGGGAGCCCTGAGTCATTCCTGCCCCCTTGCAGGGCTCCCCATTTCCCAGGGTGCAGGCCCAGGGTCCGGCTCCTGAATTCTTCCGAGGCCCTCTCTCAGAGCCCCCTTGCCGTCTGTGTTGCCTCCCAGAGGTCCCTTCCCCTCAGTGTTCCCTCTGACACTCAGGCCAGGACTTCCTGTGGGTCGCGGGTCAGGGTGAGGACGGCCTGGAGGGTTGCCACAGCCCCGGTGTGGGGGAGGCACTTCCTTTTCCTGAACTCTGGGATCCTGCAGGAGGAAGCTGGGAAGTTGGGTGGGGGCCCAGCAGAGGACATGCTAACAGTAGGGGACTGACCCTCCCGGAAGCACTGGGCCTTCCTTAGGGAGGGGCCAGGGGTGCCAGAGGCCTGGGATGAGGAGCTTGGTGGAGAGGTATTTGGGGAAGTGAGGCCTGGGGTGGAGAAGGGGCTGAGGAGTGAGTCAAGGCAGGCCCCGTCCAGCCAGCCAGCGCTGGGAAGGCAGGACCAGCAGCCCTCTCCTGTCCACAGGTCTCCCTGGGTTCCGGAAGGATCCCTTCCTCACTCCTGGCCTGACTTATTTGTCCCTACTGGTCGTCACGCCTCCCCTCAAGTCTTCCCCTGGTCCCAGCCCTTCCTGCAAAGATAGCAGAGAAGAGAAGATGGGCCTTAGTTGTCTGGGAGGGGCTGTGGGAGACGGGGCAGGACCAGGCTACATCTCAACTGGCCACAGGGCTCCTCAGGCCAGGACGAGGGGAATGGGACGAGCTCCAGGCTGCTCTCTCCACTATTACTCCTGCTCTCCCAGGAGGCCCAGGGGGGGCCGCAGCCCGGGCCCTTGCCATGGAGTCCATGTTTGAGGATGACATCAGCATCCTGACCCAGGAGGCCCTGGGGCCCAGTGAGGTGTGGCTGGATGCCCCTGGAGACCCCTCCCTGGGGGGGGACATGTGCTCCGCCTCCCACTTTGCCCTCATCACAGCCTACGGAGACATCAAGGAGCGGCTGGGGGGCCTGGAGAGGGAGAATGCCACACTCCGACGGCGCCTCAAAGTCTACGAGATCAAGGTCAGAACCTGGAGATGAGGGGTCTGGCTGTGTGTGTGGGGGGGGTGCTGGGCGGCAGGAACTGGGGATTCAGCAGAGATTCCGGGGATCCAAAGGTGGGGTCAGGGTGCACACTCTTGAGAGCTCGAGTGATGCGGCTGCTCTGGATGGGAACTCTGGAGAGTCCAGTGCCAATCAGGAAGGGATCAGGAGGGATCTCTTGGATCTAAAAAAGATCTGGTTGGTGGAGATGCCTACAGGCCCGTGGGAATTGGGATGTACAGATCCCACTGGAGTGGGGAGGAAGAGGCGAGGACTCTGAGGCAGGATGTGGGGTGGGGGCCCAGTGGGTGGAAGCCTGGGCAGGGAGCCGGGCACTAGCTCTCCTGAGGGCCTGCCTCTCCCGCAGTATCCACTGATCAGTGACTTTGGAGAGGAGCATGGCTTCTCTCTGTATGAAATCAAGGATGGCTCCCTGCTGGAGGTGGAGAAGGTCAGCCTGCAGCAACAGCTCAACCAGTTCCAGCATGAGGTGAGTCTCTCGCAGGCCTCCCAGACCACGTGAGCTCCCTGAGCTCCTTGTTCTTGTCAATTTCTGATACCCCCCCCCCCCTCAGCCTCTGGCCTTCCTTGGTCAGAGATGGCCGTGGTCTTCCTTAGAACTGGCTGCAGCTCCTCCCGCCCCTCCACTGGGTGCTGGGAGTCGGGGTGGGAGGCGCAGGGAGCTGCTCAGCCCCCAAGTCAAGGATGGGCCTGACTGTGGCATGCACCCTACTCGATCTGGGCCCCGTCCAGTTGCAGAAGAATAAGGAGCAGGAAGAACAGCTCGGGGAGATGATCCAGGCTTATGAGAAACTCTGCGTGGAGAAGAACGACCTGGAGACGGAGCTAGGGGAGATGGTGAGGCCCAGAGAGTTGGGGTGCTTGGGGGTGTGACCCTGGTTGTATGATTGTGTGCAACCCCATGTGTGTGCTTGTGAGGTGTCCCCTTCTGTGTTTGTTTGTGTCTGTGAGTGCCCATTTGGTCTTGTGAATGGGGCTCTGTGTACATCCTGGCCATGCAGTGACAGGAGGTGACTATGTGAGTGACCCCATTCTGTATATTTGAGTCTTATGCTGGGTCAACCCTATGCTTTAGCGCTGTGCCCGGAAGGCTGTAGGTGAGGGCAGAGGTGACCAGAAGCGTCTGTGGGAATGCGGTGGGTCTTGGCATGTGTGTGATTCTGAGTCAGAGTAAGACCACGAATGTGAGCAGGTGGGCAGGTGTCAGAATCAGGAGACGGGGTCTCTGTCGACTCCTGGCTGTGACCTAGGTCAGGGCGCTTAGCCCCCATCCTTCCTCTGAGAAGCGGGGCAAATAACAACCTCGCAGAACTATTGTGGGGTGTTCGTGTAAAAATGCATTGCCTTAATCATCATAAACTCTTATGTGCCACTTACTGTGTGCCAGGCACCATTCTTATCTGTCTAGATACATTTACTCATTTTAATCGTCATAACAAACCTGAGAGGTAGGTGTGGTTATCCCCATGTTGTAGATGAGGTAGATGAAGCCCAGAGTGGTTAGGTCACATATGCAAATAGAAGTTCTTATGCTTCTGAGGGGGTGGCAGTGTCTGGACAGGGTTCTTATAAGGATCCCTGTGTGTTAGTGACAGGAAGAGGCATTAACTCTACCTTGCAAGGGGCAGTGGCCAGAAACATCTGCATTGCAGTTGCTGGGAGAGGAGACCTCGCACTCATGGCCACTTGGAAAGTGGAGCTGGGACATGTGCTCAGTTTGGGGGGTGATGGCTACCCAGACATGGGGAAGTCCTGGGCTTGGGGGCTCACAGGAGCACCCTGGCCCTGTGCACACCCTCACCCTCTGTCTCCTCCCACAGCGGGCCCTGGTGGAGACCCACCTGCGGCAGATCTGTGGTTTGGAGCAGCAGCTGCGGCAGCAGCAAAGCCTCCGGGATGCAGCCTTCCCCAGCCTGAGCCCCCCGCCGGCCCCTGCCCCACCCTGTGCTGATCTGGACCTGCACTACTTGGCCCTGAGAGGGGGACCTGGCTTGAGTCACGGTGAGATCTCAGCGGGCCCTGATTTTCCTACCCCAAAGTCCCCCAGCCAACCCCGCATTTCAACACCATTGGACATCTCCAGCTTCTTGGATTGATAGTCGACATCCCATTATAATGTCTTAAATTTCTCCTATAATCGCCCCTTTTCTTCTTACCAACTAGTCCCTCACCCCATCCACTGTTACCCCAGTTTCTCTCGCTGACCTCCCCCTCTTAACTCCCTCATTCTCTGGCTCCCTCATGCAATTCCTGTATAGGCCAGCAGAGGGTGCCCCCAGCCAGAGTCCCCGGCCTGTCTTAGGTTGTGATTAGGAGCTGCCTCTGAGGATCCTCAGACACTTGTGTCTGGCCAGGGAAGCCCTTCAAGAGGCCTCCTTATTTTTTCCCTAGCCTCCAGGGAGATTAGAAAAAGCAGCTCAGCCCATCCTTCGCCACTGCCCTTGGTAGAGGTATCTCTTAACCCGAGCTATCTGTCCTCTGGCTGTCTCTCTTGGATCCCTCATGCTGCACTTCTCACCCATTTCCCTCTGTGCTGCTCTGGCCGTCGGTGGAGGGTGCCCAGCGGCTGGACCCAGCCTGACGTTGTCCTGTCCCCTGCTAGCAGGCTGGCCAGGCCCCACACCGAGCGTGAGTGAGCTGGAGCGGCGGCGGCTGGAAGAGGCTCTGGAGGCTGCCCAGGGAGAGGCCCGGGGCGCTCAGCTCCGGGAGGAGCAGCTGCAGGCCGAGTGCGAGCGGCTCCAGGGGGAGCTGAAGCAGTTGCAGGAGACCCGGGCCCAGGTAGGCAGCAGCGTCGGCAACCCCGGGCCCCTGCTCTGGCGCCTCCAGAGCCCTGTAGAGATCCAGGGGCTGCTGGGAGCAACCTTTAGAATTCAGGACTTTCTTACTGAGTACACACATGGAGCAGGGGAGTCCTGGCAAGGGTCTGACCTCCCAATCTTCCCCCTTAGGATCTGGCCTCCACCCAGTCGGAGCGGGACATGGCATGGGTGAAGAGAGTTGGAGATGACCAGTGAGTCACATCTACAGTCCTCCCCCTCTTAACCTCCACACCCCAGGGGGGCATTTCCCAGACCGCCCCTTTGGTTCCCTTCTCCCCGGCTGCGTTGTCGGGGACCTCTCTTCCAAGCCATCAGGGCTGTGGGTTTGCATTGCTTGTGTGGCCCTGCATCCTTCACAGGAAGGAGGCGAGGTTCTGGGTGTGCTCAGGTCCTGGGACGTTCCTTTTGCTTTTCTCTGGCACCCATGTCCTCTCGCGATGTCAGGGGTTGAGAGAGACTTCCTCAGAGGCTTGGCTGCTGTGTTCTGTGTCCCCTGGTGAGTTTCTGGGCCTCTCTGGGGCCCCGTTTTCGGTCCCAGTAACAAGGCCCAGCCAGTTGGGGTGACCTTCTCCTCTCCGGCCAGGAGGGAGGAGATGGTCTTTCGGGATTTGTGGTGCCTCATCTCCTGTCTCAGGAGGCAGAAAGCTGGGGCTTAGGAGAGGAGGGGTTTCCTTGAGTTCTTACAGCAGCGAGTGGGAATTAGAATGTGCTCTGCTGGGGTGTCCCTGGGGAGTCCTGCCAGGAAAGAGGGGCAGCAGGAAGTAGGGAGGAAGCTATGTCAGTGGGGACCCTGAGCTGGGGGCCCCTGGGCAGCACTGGGGAGCGAGGGAGAGGGCGAGCGGCAGCCTGGCAGAGTCAGCCTGATGCCTCTCACATCCGCACCCGAACTCATCCTCTCCCACTTTCTGAGAAATAGAGCACAAACCGCCTTCCGCCTAAGCCTTCTCCCCAAGATGAGATGGGTGGCACAGACTCGGGGGAGACCGAGGTCCAGAGAGGGGCAGGAAGTAACCCTCTGTCACACAGCATACCCAGCTCAGGACCCCAGGGGTCCTCCTCCCAGCAGGCTTCCTCCTCACCTTCCTCCCAGCTTCTGGCCAGTTTGGGATACCCCTCGCCTCCCTCTGCACCCTGGGCTGAGGGCCTGGGTGGAGCTGTGATAACTGGGGGGGTGAGAACCCAGTTTGTGAGACTTGTGGGTGGGACCCCTCACTAGGCTGCTGGGGGGTGGTGGAGGCCTCTGTGGAAAGGGTCCACCCTAGCTTGTAGCTGGGGCTCAGAGCCCATCATAGCCCATGTGCCCAGATCCAGAACACACATACATGCACACGCATGTTCTAGAATCCTAGCTTGCCTCAAAAGTCACACTGTAGGGCCCTTTTTGGGTCAGAGTCCCATCCTCTCAGAAGATCAGCAGTCAAGGCTCCCCCAGTTGGCTGAATCCAGAGAGAGGATATTTTTGGCAGGGCTGGAGTTGGAACAGCCAGGCTTTGAATCCCAGGGACCCTTCCAGGGATGCTGAGCTTTATTGACTTCACCTCTCGGGGCCCAGATTTCCCTCACAGGCTCAGAGGCAGTCATTGCCGAGAGATGTGAGCAGAAGGTGATGAGGGTGGGGGAGCCGGGGAAGGGGCGGTAGATCCCACAGGCCAAGGCTGGATGTGAGTGAGTGAGAGAACGCTCCTAGAAGGTACTTCTGGAGGTCCCACCATCCATGCCTCTATCTGGCCAGAAGAGCTTTTCCCTTCCCACCCCAAGGGATCTCTTCACCAAGTCCCTTTGGCCAGAGGGAGCTGGGCTCTGCTCAAGGCTGTCCTGAGCTGGTCTTACCAAAGATGACCTCCCGGCTCTTCCCCTCTGTCCCTGTGGTTCGGGGCCTCCGGAACCAGCCTGCCCAGCCTCACACTTCCTTTCAGGCCAAGCATCTCTGGACAGCCCCAGCTTGGCAAGAGTTTGTTCTCAGAGGAAGTCCTCACTCCCCCGGTAGTTTTATTTTCTTATAAACTCAGCTCCTTTTGGTAATAGGCTGCTTCCCGAGGCTCCCTCCCCTGTCCTCCCACCTGAGGAGGCCTCAGTTACCTGCTCTCAGCACTTTCCCCACCAGCCCCTCCTCTTCCTTCTACTTCAGCCTGACCCTCCAGGCTAGTGGGAATGTTACATGTGGGCTTTCCCAGGAGAGGAATGCAGGGGCTGGATTATCCATGTGGGGGTGTGAAAGCAGAAGAGGGGCCCACAGAAATTCCTGAGTCCAGCCTGCTCCTATGTGGGAGTCTTGTGTCTCCCCGAAAGGTGCTCACCCTTCTCGGTTGGACACCTCCAGGGAAGCCAGGTTTACTGTGGGAGTCCTGGGTTAAAATACCCTCCCTTAGGGGCTGGCCCGGTGGCACAGAGGTTAAGTGTGCACGTTCTGGTTTGGCGGCCTGGGGTTTGCCAGTTTGGATCCCGAGTGTGGACATGGCACTGCTTGGCAAGCCATGCTGTGGTAGGCGTCCCACATATAAAGTGGAGGAAGATGGGCACGGATGTTAGCTCAGGGCCAGTCTTCCTCAGCAAAAAGAGGAGGATTGGCAGCAGATGTTAGCTCAAGGCTAATCTTCCTCAAAAAATAAACAAAAACAAAAAAACCCTCCCTTAGACTGCTCCTGCCTCTCTCTGTTAATTCCCCTCCAGGGGTGCTACCGTGCTGAGGGGGCAACCCCAGACCCTCCCATCCAAGCCCCTGGCCCATAAACTCTGGTTATCAATATTCCTCTGAAAATGGGTGCCCGGACTAGACCAGACTGCCCCCTCCAGGTCTGACCTCTGGGCAAGATTTCCCTGCTGTTTGGTCAGACCAGAACCTGGTGGCCGGTGCCCAGGGGGACAAATTGCCCCAGAGGAAGAGCCACTGGGGTCACTCAGGGGCCAAAGGCAATGATGAGGGATGAGGTGGCAGTGGAGACCACCCTGCTCCTGAGGGTGCACAGGGAGGTAAGGACCCCAGGAGGGTCCCGGCCGAGGTGAGAGGTGCAGAACCCCCAGCCCCCTCCCCTCTGGGCCCAGCCCAGAGTCACAGCTCTTGAGTGTGGCCCTTCTAAGGGTGTGGCCAGTGCTGAGGGTGGAGGGGAAATTGTGGAGGGGGCCTCCCTGAGGGGGCTGAGGGCTCTGAGTGGGTGGGGGCTCAGTAAGAGGAATGAAGGCTCAGAGGGGAGGGGGCCCATCCATGATGTGAGCCCCCTGTGAGATGATGGGGGCTCAGTGCGAGTGATGAGGGGGAAGACTATAGGCCTTTCTTTTTCCCCAACGTGGGGGGCTCAGTGTTGCAGCTTGGGCCCTTTTCCGCCCACCCCCAACCCCCTCTCTCCGCCCACAAGCCTCTGCGTGGGCTGCGGTTAGTGGTAGGGGAGAAGTGTGAACTTGAGAGAGAGGATGGAAACTCTGCACAGAGGTCAAGGGCAGTGTGGGGTGGGTCAGGACGGAAGTCGGAGACCCCCATGTACCCTGAGCTTAGCCTCCTGCCCCAGAACCAGCGGGCCCAGGGCCTCCCCCTTCACGCTTCTCACCCTCCCTACTTCCTTTCTTTCAAATCTCCTTCAGCCTGGGCACCAGCTCACAGGAATTAACCCCTCAGCACTTGCAGCCTGGGGGCTCCCTGACGGTGGGGAGCGGCCCTAAAGTTGGGGCCCACCACTCCCCCCTGATTGTGGTCTGAGGGACCAGGGGGCTTTGAACCGCCTGTGACCCTCTCCCTGCCAGGAAGGCAGAGAGCAGCTCGCACCGCGTCCTCTCCCTAGATGGGAAACTCCACATCCTCCCCTCGTTCTTAAACCAGAGTCATCGAGCTGTGTCTCCAAAAAGGGATCCAGGCTGGTTTCCCCCTTTCTCCACCTGTCTCCTAGGGACTCCCCTATTTCCTCATCCAGACACTATGCGAGGCGATTTACCTCCAAAATCTCATTTCTCACAAAAAACCCTGGTGAAGGTACTGTCCCCTTTTACAGCTGAGCAAACTGAGGTACGAAGAACTTAAGTAATCAGAGAAGTTCAGTGCAGATACCAAGCAGGTCCCCAGCAAGCGCCTCTGTGGGATTTCTCTGGGGCAGGTCCTTCTTCACGTAGGAGGCCCTTATATGAGGGGCCGCCAGATGATTTGCTGATCAAACCTGATCCCTTTTGAAAGTGAAAGGGGGCACTATTAATACTTATGCTGGGGCAACTAGCGTGAACGGGGACAGTCCTGGGCAGCTTGGGATGTGTGGCCTCCTCCTAAACGGGGACTCTGGTTCCCAGCCCCGCTGGGAGCTGCTCAGTTCGGCTGCATCTGGGGAGCCACCTAGACACAGTGAACATCTGGCTGTGCTGGAAGCATGGCAGGGGCTGCCATGAAGAGCCGGGCTCTGTGGACCGCAAGTCATAGCTGGTCGAGGAGAGTGAAGGGGCTCAAGGCGCCTGAAAGGAAGTGGTGGAGCACTGGGTTGTTGCAAAGCGACTTCCTCCTCTCCCCGGCCCGCAACCTCAAGTCCGCTCCACGGCCCGGTGCCTGAGGTCCCCTCCCAGAGGGTCGGGCGGGTCGGGTGGGAAGACTGATGCTGGGTGTGCCTGTGGGTGGTGGAAAGTTTGGTCCCTAAATTCCCCCACAGGGGTGAGGTGGCTGGGGGCAGCTGGGGGCAGTGATGGGCAAGGATGGAAGGGCTGGGAATGCTGGATGTCTGTTTGCCTCCTGATTCTCAGTCTACCCTGATTCTGACCACGGGACCAGCTCTGATCCTGATGCCAGTCCTAACTCTAATACTGATCCCATCCCTGACTCTAACCCTATCCCTCATCCTGACCCTACCTCTGCCCACAATCCTGATAGGAAATGAGCTATCAACCCCAGCCCTGATCTGACCCTGACCCAGCCTTAATCCTGACCTCAAGCCCATCCCTAGTTCTAATCCCATGACCCAACACTGGCCTGAATTCCCACCCGGCTGCATCCTCACTGGGGCTCCAGTGCAGCACGGGGCACCCAGTGGACTTCCCTGGCGAAGGCACTGACCTGGGAAGCCCATGTGTCTCCCAGCTGGTTTGGAACAGAAAGAGGCCTTTTACACAGGAGGATACTTATGTCTCTAACCTTTGTCATCTCGGTTGCTCTATCAATAACAGTGAAAATTATTGTTTCCAGATGCATTTCCGAGATCCCTGAATTACCGGTGGAAAGAATGAATGAAAGAATAAGTCAGTGAAGGGTGGAAAGATTTGCAGCAGAGGGAGCCCTCCTTCCTGCCAGCTCTGCCATTGCACTCAGCAGGCTGAGGTGCCAAGAGCATGTTTGAATCCCCACACCGTGCCACCACTGCTCTGTGACCTTGAGCCAGCCTCTCAATAGCTCTGATCTTCAAGTTCTACATGTGTCTAGCACCTTCTTCTCCCCTCCCAGGGCAGAGATGGTGACGCTCAGAGCTCCCAGGCCACTTCCGAGGTCCCCAGCCTCTTCCTTCTCACCGTCTTTCCCTTCTGCTGCCTTCCATCTCTCCTTTGCCCCCTTTCCTGATCCTTTTGGGATGCAGTATATAGCTGAGTGGTCAGTAGCCTGGACTTTGGAGCCAGGAGGCCAGAGCTCCCATTCCAGCAACTCCACTACCCCTAGCCTTTATGACTTTGATCCAGTGACTTAACCTCTGTAAGCCTCAGTTTTCTCATCTGTGACATGGAGATAATTACAGTGGCAACACTGAAGGGTTGTTGTGAAGATTAAGTAAAGTTCTTAGCACAATCAGTGGGCTGTGATAAGGGCTCAGACAGCTTATCTGTGATTCTTTTGTCCCTGGGTCCCTCCCAGGTTTGGAGAGACTCAGACAAAACTCTCCCCAATAACTTAAGCAATAAATAAGCCCCCAAAGGCAGCCACCTGTTGCTGTGCCCCTGACCTATCCTTCCCAAACAGTCGCGATGGTGGAAAATAGCACTCAGGTGTGGGCCAGAGGGCCAGGAAATGGAATGTGTATTCAGGTGCACGTGTGCGACTCTTGGTTGTGTTGTGAAGTTGAGATTTTTTCCACTGAATTGGCATTGTTTTCTAACGTGAGTCATTCAGGTCCTTAGTGTAGTTAGCAGCCCAGCCCTGTGCATCTAGAGGTGGGAAGAGACACCCGATGAAGGGGGAGGTCCCAGAGGGCCTTGGGACATCAGGAGGTCAGGTCCCATCACTTGCTTGGGGCTTAGAGGTCTTTGTAACAGCTGCCTGGAGCTCCAGGAGGCCAGTGCCCACCTGGCGCCCGCTCCCAGCCAGAGCTGGGAGGCGGGCTGGGCGGTCTGGGCTATGGCGCTGCTTCTTTTCATTGTCTGCTGCCTTGTCTGTTTTGCTGTGAAGAGGGTGCTAGGAGCTGGGCAGTGGAAACTGGGGTAGCTCCTGACAAGGAGAGGAAGGCAAGCAAGGGAGAGATAGGGGCCTGGGAACTGAGTGTGGCAGGTGAGATCTCCAAGGCGGCGTGTGAAAGCGACGACCTGTATCTGTCACCTGAGATACAGCAGTGAAGGCAGATGGGGAGAGAAACTGTGGCTGCTTGGTCAGAGGGGGACACAATGCCCTGCCCAGAGCCCCCTCCTGCCCCCACCACTGAGGGGTTAGCATGATCCTCTGAAAGCTCCCAGTCTGATGGGGGAGCCACAGCTCCTGCCCTCAGATTGCCCTCATTCTGAAGAGGGGAGCTTTCCACTGAGGAGTCCTCAATTTAATGTGGGCACACAGACTGGACCTCTCAGTCTGAGTGGGGAGATGCCATTTCTTCCCACAGATCCATGAGATGAGGTGGGGGAACACAGGACACTTAGCAAACATAAGGGCTGAGATATGAGGGGATCGAGGGCCAAGGGCCTCAGCAAGGGTTCCCAAAAGAACTCCTTCCTCTCTGCTTGGGCCGTCCCTCTCCACCCTCAGATGGGGAGTGAGCACTCTCCCTTCCTAAGAAGAGGGCTCGTCCCCTAGAATCTCAGCCTGTTGCCATAATTTGGCTTTGACCCAAATGGGTTAAAAATAGTTTTGTTATAGGAGGGTCCACTGTCTCCCCCACGCCCAGCTCTGCCCCAGGAGTAGTAAGAGGCAGCCAGTGAGCGGAGAGCGAGGGAGCTCAGTCATCATCTAGCCTCTGCACCTCGGCTTTTCCTGCCCTCTGAAGCCCTAACCTCACGACTTCCCCTCCTCTCCTCCGGGGTCACACACACACACACATACACACGCTCACTCTCACACCGGTTCTTCACACTCATCATACTGACCTCCCTTAACTCCCTCCCATCCACATACATCCCATCTCACATGTCCATTACCATGGGATGGGGACAGGCCCTCAGGGTCTGGAGAACTACCCCCCACCCACCTCTCACTCTTGCCCAGGGCCCTACAGCTGCTGGGGCAAGAGGGCTTCCCCTGTGAGGAGCTCCATCTGGAGTGGCTGAGCCTCTGCCTTCCACTTCTCTCCAGCTCCAACTTCCCCAAACTTCCAGAGTCCCTTCTGGACTTGCTGATGGGGGGCGGGGGTGGGGGGACCCGAGGAAACCAAAACCCCTGCCTCTCAGGCTCTGTCCAAGCCCAGAGCAGGGATGAAGACAGTGACCTAAGGCCACAGCAGAGCCTCACGTGAAGGCAGGCAGGGCTCCTGGAGGTGTGCAGGCCAGGGTGGAAGAGAGGGGAGAGGCAATGCTGAGTGATAACCTTCGGTGGTTCTGGGTTAAAGTGACCCAAAGAGAAAGGAAGTGGGTGAAATCTTTGCTAAGCTGAGTCTGTTCCAGCTTCGTGAGGGTGGGTACCCAGGAGGCCTGAGCAGGAAGTGGGAGGAAGAAAGGGAAGAAGAAAGAAAAATGGATGGAGAGGCGCAATTCATTATTCACTTACCGAACATCTACTGGCTACCAGGCCCTGGACAAGGTGCTGGGAAAATGATACAATGATATAATCCCCACCTTCAGGGAACTCCTAGTGAAGTTCCAGAACAAGGCAACCTTTGATACGTGCTTACTGCGAGGGGTGCCCCCCGGAGGTGGGTGGTGCACAGAGATCTCACTGTTGAGGGCTCCCTGGAGATCCTGGGAGGTGCAAGGCTGAAAGGAGCTCAGAAGCAGCTTTGAGCTGGAAGCGAGAGCAGCGGCCCCAGAGCTGGGTGGAGTTGTGTTCGGGTTTTACCAGCTGGCACCTCAGGAAGCCATGTCTCCACTTAGCGAATGGGGCTCTTCATAGACTGTGCGACGGTGGTCCCTAGTCTTTCAGAGGTGAGGACTTTTCTGGACCCCTGCTCCCAACACACGGATTGCGCTTACACTTTTAGTACAAGTTCTTTGAGAGAACTCACAGTGACAAAAGCTACCAGAAATTCAGTGCAGCTGTTTGATGAATCCGTGTTTGCCCACCACAGCTTGTGCACAGATTAGAAAAACACACATACGTATGCGATGTGTTCAGGCCACAGACACGGCTCAGCGAACACATGCATTCAGGGACCCCTTGGACTCACTGAGCTCCCTATCCCCAGCCCATAGCCTATCCCGCTGCCCTAGCCCCAGGTAAGGTTCACTGGGAGGAGAGGGAGGCTCCCTGGAAGAGGTGGTCTTTGATGTGGACCTTAAAGCCCAAAAGAATTTCTCCAGTTGGGGTAGGAGGGCCCTGGAGGGAAGGGAGGGCCAGATGCTGGGTTCTTCCTCCACAGCTGTGGCAGTAAACCCACTTCCCTCCTCTTCCCCACTCCTTGCCCTCTGACCTCAGGGTCAGGGCAGGCTGGGGTCAAGCCTTGACCAGGGGGCTGGGATGTCCTTCAGGGTGAATTTGGCGCTGGCTTACACAGAGCTGACAGAAGAGCTGGGCCGGCTTCGGGAGTTGAGTTCGCTGCAGGGGAGGATCCTGAGGACACTGCTGCAGGAGCAGGCCCGGAGCGGCGGTGAGCCGGGTCAGGGGAGGCCCGAGCGGATCGGAGGGAGGGGCAGCTATGGCCACCATCCTGCGTCCTGGGCCACCCTCCACTTCCCTTCCTGGTGCCTGGTCCCTTTTAACTCGCGTTGGGAGTAGAGCGGGGGTGGGGGTGGTGGTGGGGGTGGGGGGGCACGGGTCCCCGGCAAGCCCCTGGCTCCCCAGTTCTGACGTCTTGTCTCCTCCCCACCCCGTCCTGCTTCTCCTCCAGGCCAGAGGCACTCGCCGCTGTCGCAGCGCCATTCCCCGGCCCCCCAGTGCCCCTCACCATCGCCGCCTGCCCGAGCGGCGCCCCCGTGCCCTCCGTGCCAGTCCCCCGCCCCCCAGCGCCGCTCCCCCGGGCCCCCGTGCCCCTCGCCCCAGCAGCGCCGCTCGCCGGCCTCGCCCTCCTGCCCGTCGCCCGTCCCGCAGCGCCGCTCGCCGGTGCCGCCGCCGTGCCAGACCCCCAGCCCGCAGCGCCGCTCCCCGGGGCCCCCAGCCTGCCCGGCCCCGCAGCCCCGGCCGCCGCCGCCCCCGCCGCCGGGCGAGAGGACGCTGGCCGAGCGCGCCTACGCCAAGCCGCCCAGCCACCACGTGAAGGCCGGCTTCCAGGGCCGGCGCAGCTACTCCGAGATGGCCGAGGGCGCGGGCTACACGGGCGCCTCCCCGCCCTGGCTGCAGGCCGAGGCCGCCACGCTGCCCAAGCCGCGGGCCTACGGCGGCGAGCTCTACGGCCCGGGCAGGCCCCTCAGCCCGCGGCGCGCCTTCGAGGGCATCCGGCTGCGCTTCGAGAAGCAGCCGTCGGAGGAGGAGGAGTGGGCCGTGCCCGCCAGCCCGCCCAGCCCCGAGGCGGGCACCATCCGCTGCGCCTCCTTCTGCGCTGGCTTCCCGGTCCCGGAGTCGCCCGCCGCCTACGCCCACGCCGAGCACGCGCAGTCCTGGCCGTCCATCAACGTGAGTGGCGCCCCGCCCCGCTCCACGCCCGGCCCTGTGGCCAGCCCTGCCTCCCTGGGGCGGGCGTTGGGCCTTCTCCCCGCTCTCCCGAGGCCTTTTGGCGTGACCTGGGGCCTGCACCATTGAACCTTGTTTAGTGCCGTCTTTAGGGGCGTGGTCTTCAGAGGGAGTCCTGGCTTTGATTCCGGACTCCACCGCTTAGTAGCTATGGGACCTCGAGCAAGTTACTTATCTTCTCTGATCCTCAGTTTTTTCATCTGCAAAATGAGGACCATGATTGGATTTATTTTCGTTAGAAGGCTCTTACCAGGGAGGCAGTGAGCCCAAAGCCCTGCATGGCGCCTGGCTTGGTAGTGAGCATCTGCTGTACTGGTGATGCAGGCCATGCTGCCCGCGGTCTCCTCGGCACAGGGATAGGCCGGTTCATGTAGTTCCTGCCCTCAGGTCTCACAGCCCCTACTCTTTTCTGTCCGTCCCAGAAAACACCTTATCTCAAGGCTCTATCATTTCACTGAAATAATGAGTTTCCTGAATGTCAGAGCTAACCCTTGCCACCTAGAAGGACCAAAATATACTCAAACCAGACAGAAAAGTATTTCGGGGATGTACATTGTTTGAGGCTATCCATTGCTTTGAGTTATCTGGGAGCCGTGTCTTAGTCACTGTTGGGACATGTCTGGGTCTTGGCTCGTTACTGCAGATGCCCAGGCAGGCTGAGCATACACACCTCCTCATACACACCTCTTGGGGACCTTATGCCCTGGGTTGGGGGAGTTGACGCTGAGCTGGTGGAAGGTGGGCCGGGAGGGGGGACGAAGTGGGTAGTGCTGGAGAAAGGGTGCCCAGACTCCTGCATGCTGCAGCCCTTCCTGCCCTGGGTCCCAGGATAGGACAGGCTGGGATGTGGGGACCGTCGGTGGGATTGGGGACCAAAAGTGACTTCCCCCTCTCTCCACAGCTTCTGATGGAGACAGTGGGCTCTGACATCCGCAGCTGCCCCCTCTGCCAGCTGGGTTTCCCTGTCGGGTACCCAGATGATGCCCTTATCAAACACATTGACTCCCACCTGGAGAACAGCAAGATCTAGGGTGCCTCCCCCACCCACTGGCTGTTTCTCTGCCCTCTCCCATCATCCCCACTCACTCACTCACTTTGAATGCTGCATGAATCTCGTGGGGGGCCCCAGCCCCTTACGACCCCCAGATACCTCCACTAGCTACTGAGTCAATGTGCGTGCCGTCTTCCCTGGTCCAGGCACCACTCAGCCCTGGCTCTTCCCAGGAGGTCAGCCAAGGCGGCTCCCCAGCTCCCTGAGTTCTGCTGGGAGGTGGGGATCTGGGCTGGGATGGGGAGGGGCATACCCCACCCC
This sequence comes from Equus asinus, assembly GCF_041296235.1. NCBI lineage: Eukaryota > Metazoa > Chordata > Mammalia > Perissodactyla > Equidae > Equus > Equus asinus. The sequence continues at coordinate 38,334,079 of NC_091802.1, read as the reverse complement.
AGCCTCTTCCTCTGCCTTTTGGTTCTCAGACAGGGTTGGATCCAAGAAAGTGTGTAGTGATTGGGCCTGGGGGAGGGGGAGGGTATCAGAGGACTCCAGGAGCTGCCCCAGCCCCGCCCCCGATGTCCGTCTTATTCAAGCTGTGCTCTGTCTGGAGAACACTTCCCTGTGGGGTCCCAGGGCCTGCCCTTCACACTGATGCCGGTTCCTCTGTCCTGTGGCCAGCTCGGGGCTTGTGGTGTGGGCCTCCACTGGGGAAGGAGGCGTCTTGTTTCTTGCCATTCCCTGCAGGCCAGCCCTGTTCTCCCCTTCTGCCCACCCTAGGGAGTAGGGAGGGTGGGAGAAGAGAGGAGGATCCTGGAGGACTGGGAAGATCCAGCCTAATGAGGCTGCCCTGAGGGCCGGGGGGCCTGCACCATGACCCTCAGGCCAGGGGACTGTCTGTGCCAGCCTCCCAGGCCCATGCCCTCCCCCTGGAGCCTCGGCACCGAGGCACACATTGTTAAGGCAGATGCTCCCCTCCACCCTTACTCCCCTTGGGTCCCTGACACTGCAGGGGCCCTGGAGCCTGGGTGTGACTCAGCCTCTGTTAGCTGGGTGGGTGTCATCAGCCCTGCCTCCTAGGCCAGAACCTGAGGATGGGCCCAGGGTGCTGTGGAGATCAACTTCAAAAGAGCTAACCCCCTTCCCACGCCCCAGCGACCCACATTCCCTCTGTGCAATCTACCTCAGAGTCGTTCCCTCAGAAGGACGGGTAAGCAGGAGGCCAGGGGGTCCCCAGGGCTGAGTTGGGGAGCTTCCTACGGCAAGAGCCTGCGCCCCACGATGACTCCAACCCCCTCCACTGTGAGCTTCTCCCGGGTCTCAGTCCTGGGTGGGTGGCAGTGGACGCTATTGTCAGTGCATGTACCATTCTGATCCAACTCTTCCAGGCCCCGCACCTCCTCACACCTCTCCCCTCCTCCTCTACGCAGGGGAGTGAAGGGGTGTGTCAGGCGGGGAAGGGGCCAAGGACTCCAGAGACACATGGCATTGTACCTTGTGTGTTCCCCCTGGGAGGGGAAATGGGGAAGGGGGACTGGAGAGGGGAGTTGAGGGCCCCTGAGCTCTCTGAAAAAGTTGAAAGTCCAAATAAAACTTACCTGTTCCATATGTGTTCTGTCTGTGCCCTCTGTGCCTGGGTGGGGAGAGAACCTTTGGTAGGGGGGGAGTCTTGGAAACTCCAGGAACCACAACTATGGGAGGGTGGGAACTGGACACATAGGAGATACATGGGGCGCCCACCTTCCAAGGAGGTTCTGGAGACTCGGATGTGCAAGTGACCACAGATGACTTGTGACATGGAGTTTATTTAGAACAGATATGGAGCAGTAGAGGGTGTCTTCAGGACAAAGCAGCCATCCCAGCCCTGACCAGGTGTCAAGGTTTCTTGCATTCTCTCTCCCAGCAGGTCTGGCAGGTAGAGGTTCTGTTGCCCTGGGGGTTCCTTTATCAGTAGCAGCTATTTCTTCATCAAATGAATTCTGCATACCAGGAATCGGGCTGGGTGTCACAGAGGAAGAACATCCATGGTCCATGTCCTCATGGGTCTGAGAGCAGGGGAGGAGCTGGGCTCCAGGCACAACGGCTGCCTCTAAGTCCCATATCCTGAGAGGTCAGAGCCAGGTCATGAACCCATGACTTCTGCCCCAGCCAGGGATGTGCCCTCCTGTCTGCAGAAAGGGGCTGAGCTATTTATTCGTCAACTCTGGGTGCCTTTCATTCCCGTGTGACCCTCTCAGGTCAAGGGTTCACTTAGAAACAAAAGGCGAGGGCAATTGCTCATCGAAGGCCTGGGGTTCAGCTCCAGACCCAAGGCAAACACGCTTCCGCATTTAGTGCCAAGGTCCAGCCCCCCGTAGAGAGACTTCCCAGCCTCCTCTGCTCCTCTGTTGGAGCTAACAACTACAGCTGGCCTCTAAAAGTTCATCCAACCTTGATTCCATCTGCAGCCATATCCTGAGTGCCAAGAAAGATGAGAGAGCCATTCCTGTGGGACATAACTTCACAAGTCATGGGAAAGAAGGTTCTGGAACCTCTGGCACATGGATGTTCAGGGCCCCCTGGTGCTCTCTCACCTCAGTCAACTCCCATGGAGGAAGGCAGCACCCAAGTTTCCTGGTCGGGGTCCTGTTTGGATCTCTGATAGCATTTGCTGGAAGGGCTTAAGTGAATTAGGGGTGGAACAGGGACACAGGCAGAGAAGAATCCTAGCCATGGAGTAAAAAGGCAAAGGATGAACTGGGAGTGAGCTAAAGGCAGGGGCATGACCCAGGTAACCACTTCTGGTCCTTGGGCCTGTCTGAAAGTGGGAGGGAACCCCAGTATCCCACAGCCTGGGCCTTCCCCTATCGCTGGGGTGAGGGGAGACTGGGGACATAGGGAGGCGAGTCCGGCAGTTTGTCTCCCTGACTTCTGGGGACCTGGGAAAGGGCTCAGGTGCAGAGTGGAAAGTTGCTGGGGGCTGAGAGGAAAGGCAGGGGAGGGAGAAAAAACTAGAGTGCCTCCAGCCTAGGTCCCCCAGAGCCACAGCCTTTCATGTAATGCCTCCCCCAAAGGAGAGGACATGAGGAGTGAGGGGGCTGGGGAGGGGCTGGCGAGCCCTGTCAACACTTGTCGTTCCCCTCCCAAGTAGCACTGGGATCAGATATAAAGACCCTGGCTGCTCACTACTCTGTAGGAGTCCTGTCGGGGGCACTAGGGGCCAAGAGAGTGTAGGGTCAGAGGGGTCTTGATCTCTAGGCTCCTGGGAAAGTGAGGAGGGTGAGACGACTCTCACAGGAGCCAAGTGGAGGGAAGACCCCCACTGAGGCTGGAGAAGACACTTTTATCACTGCAGACCCAGAGCCAGATGTGGCAGGGGACGGGAGCACTTCATGGACGAGACCAAGTCGTCCATGGCTTCATCTCCAAGTACCCAATGAAAGGCCAACACCCAGCAATCTCTCCAGCTTCGGCTCTTCGGCTCTCAGTCTCTCCAGCCACCAGCTGCCCCTCGGGCCTCCCAGCTTCATCTCTGGGGACCCTGCAGCCCTGCCCTCTCCCAGCCAGGATTTCCTCAGCCAGAGCTACCAGGCCTTCGAGACCCCTGCCCATCTCCTGGTCCCGGTGTGGGCTGTGTCAGGCTATCAGCTAAGGAGAGCAACAGCTCCTTTCAGAAGCTGCTGGAGTGTGTGTGTGTGTGTGTGTGTGTGTCAGGGGAGAAGCTGATCGCTAACAAAAAGGAGGGATGTGTTGGTGAGTCAGCCGTGTTAATGAGAAACACCTCACCCCGCTGATTAGGACTAATGAAGAAGAACAGAGCGGGTGGGGGTTCACTCAGTCACATCTTTATAGGGTAGGGGGAAGCAGAACAGCTCCCCCAGTCCCATTCCTCCCTCAGCAAGGACAAGAGCAGAACAACTTTGGCTACCACAGGAAGAATTGAGGTCAGACGCAAGGATGAAACATCAAGGGCAAGGGGGTCCTAACTGGGAAGGGGTGGGACCAGGCGTCCAGGGGCAGAGGCCAGACAGTGTGGGGAAAACGTGTGTGATTCTCTTGCACCCTGTGCCATCCTTGCCCTTCCCCTAATTTCTCTATGTTGACTCCAGAGAAATTCTTGGCACTGATGTCTGTGCCCCAGGCTGCCCAAGTGCCTTTTGAGAGCTAACACCGTCTGCAGAGGCCGTGAGGGTACTGTTGAGATGGCTCCAGTCTGCGCTGCCTCCCATGGGCAGCCTGCAAGAGAAGGCTCTGGTTTGGAGCATTGACTGTGCAGATGTTAATGACCCAGGGAGGCCTGACAGGACGAGGGCAGGAGGGGGCTGGGGTCGGGGAGGACCTGGGCCTCAGCTGGAGCCCTCTCAGTGAGTCCCCTGTCCTTGTGGCAGAGGGAGAAGCCCCCGAGAACCAGCAGCTTCACCCACCCTCCATGCCAACTCAGCCCAGGGCCAGAGCACCCTGCGCACCTCGCAGATGTTCCAGTCGGCTGTGTGAGTGTGGGCATGGGGGAGGGAGGGGAGGGCTGGGAGGGGGACAGGATGGGTGTCGGCCAGCACCTCCAACACCTCCTAATTTGCATTACCACTGACACCCTTCTTGACCAAAAAATGGAGCCAGAAATAACAAGGGGGAGAGGTGGTTCCCTGGGGGGGCCTTTTAGGCTCTTTCCTTGCCTCCAGCACTCCTGCAGCTGGGGGCGGGAGGTCAGGCCTTTCCAGTCCAACAGCTGGCCCCTGGGCGGGGTGGGGTGGGAAATTCACCCACTGGTGCTCCTCCATCTTCCAACTGGGCAGATTCCCCATCCCAGCCTCGCACTTCTCTCGGCCCCAACACCCAGCCCTGCCCCTGTCCTTCTTTGGGGCCTACTTCACCCACCCTTCCCTCCTCTGGGAGCCCTCTCCCCGGGGCCCCTCCCAGCTGTGGTGACCCCAGCTTTGCCCAACTAGGGAGTTGTTTTCTTCAGTCTGTGTCCTGCTACCCCATCAGATTGGGCATTTCCCAGGACATGGCCCAAACTTCCCCTGCCAGCCTGGGAGCCACTCACAGGAACATTCTGCGTGAGGAATAGTCCAAACAATAGCAAGGGAGCTTCTGAGTAGATTCCAGAAGTGGCATGAAGAGGATCAGGGTCTAGTGTGAAACCCTGGCCCTAGGCCCATGGGGTGGGATGGAGAGGGGACTCCCAGCTCTGTTAGAGGTCTCCGCTCCACCTTTACCTGCAGGTTGTTCCCGAGGGTCAGACCAATCCCTTGTGAGATCCTCGGAGAAAGAAATATGTGCTATTTGACATATTTCTCCCCTGTCCCAGTGTCTACCACGCAGACCCCCACAAACACTTTTGGTGCTTGATCTTTGTGCATTGAATTTACTTCTGTCCCAAAGAAGGTAAGGAATGATGCGGCAGCCCCAGCTTGGAGGTGGGAGATGGCGAACGTGATGGGCCGAGGAGAGGGAGGCTTCCTCTCTGCCAGAGGTGTCCTGGGACCTGGAAGAGTGAGGTGGAGAGGGTGAAGGCAGAGCAGAAGGGCCTGGCAGGGAAACCAGGTCGCGAGAGACAGCGAGAGAGCTGTGAACACACTGTGGGAAGGAGTGAACGATGAGCTGAGTTCTCCCCCTCCAGAGATGCTATTTTGGAGGGAGAGAATATATGCGGTGCAGGGCGCAGGGTCGGGGGAGTATGCCACCTTCCACAGGGGTCAGCTGGACCACCTGCTGCCTTCACTCTCCTGGCCAGCCATCTCACTGGCCCTGGGCCCACTCCCAGCACTTCTCTCCCCATTGGGAAAATCTTCCTGCTCTCTTGAGCAAGAGGAGAAAGAAGGAGCTAGGAGATTTGCAGGTGGCCTCTTGGCACCTGCTTGAGAGTCCCCTGGGGCCACAGTCCTAGGGAGACACTTCTATTTCCATTACTTCCTTGGAATGAAGATGTGGGGGCTACTGTGGGGCATGAGGTGCAGCAGGCACAGAGTACAACTCAGCAGGCTCCAGCACTTCTTGTCCCCAACTCCATACTTAGGCACTCTCCATGGATCCCCCTTTAGCATCAAACTTAGGGAGAAAATTTGGTATTAAAAGAGAAAATTTGGTGTTAAAAGAGGCCAGGCAGAAGGTGTTTCCAGGGCCAGCTGGGTTTGCCCACAAGAAATCCGACCTCTCCTGGTGGGAGAGCCAATCTTGCCTCTTTGGGTCAAGGAGGCTGGACAGAGGTCGATGTCAAGTACAGCCCCTGCTTGGCATGAAGGGAAATTCCTGTGCCCCAGCTCAACCCCTCTGGGGGGCCCTGACTCATTTTGGGATGAAAGCTCCAATGCCCTGTGGGTTTCTGTGGTGGCTGGGGGCAGGGGCTGACGAGGCGTGTAGATCGAGCACTGGGGATGAGCGAAGACTTTTGTTTTCGCTTTTGGAGCTTGGCTCTCTTTCTGCCTGAGAGTCCAGCTTCACCTGAAGGAGCAAGGTTGACTGAGATGGAAAGAAGGCCAGGCTTCTAGCCAGTGAGGTGCTGGGCAGGGCCACAGTAGAAGCAACATTAGGTTAGACTTTAGGAAGAACTTCCAGTGAAGACACTGGGGCGCATTTGTGAGATGAACCGAGACATCCGTTTTCCACAGTAGATCCCTCCCTCTAAGGCTGCGGAGTTCGGGCTGGCATGGGGCAGTGCAGGCCAGAGGTAGAGAGATGAGCACTGCGACCCACTGCAGGTGACAGGGGCCTGAAGTCTCCAGGGAGGAGGGATGAGGGTGGGTTCAGTATCAGAAGGCATATGTCCCCAAGCCAGACCGTGGGTCAGGGATTAGAGTAAAAAGACCCCTGGCGAGAAAGCCTGTCTCTCGTCAGGTCCCTCTCCCTCACCGTCCTATCTTCATGTTTATCTTCTTCTGGTCTCACAGACCAGGGAGGGGATGAGAGGAGAGGAAACAGCTATGGTCAAGGGGAGACTGGCTCCTTTCCCCTGTGCCTGGAGAGAGAGAGGCCTGCAGGGGGAAATGGGGATAGCGGAGCGAAATTCCATAGGGTGGAGGAGCTAGAGGGGGTCAGCAGAGGGCCGGGGTCTACAGGGAGCCCGTGTCATTCCTGCCAGAGCCCCCTGCTCCAGAGGGATGCCCAGCCCAGGCTTTCGGCCCACAGGTGAGTAGGTGGATGAGGCTGATTGAACGCTCGTGTCCCTCCCCCTTCCTAGGGCTCTTGGTCTTGTGGGTGCTGCAGGAGCTAAACTCTCCCGCCGCCCCAGACGGTAACAGCGAACTGTGGATGAGAGGTGAGGGGAGGATCAGGCGATGGTGTCAAGGAGATAGTTCACCCCGAAGCATGGTGAGGGGCAGGCCAGAGGACAGTGCCCCCTGGTGCTGGCCTTTCTGGAGTGCCCAGCACACACAGCGAACTTACCTGAGGGATCAGAGAGCCCCTTGCTTGCCTCAGCATCCTATTCCCTCCCAGACTGGCAGGTGGTTAAACCTGAGGACAGAGGAAGGATTGAGCAGGACTTGGCACAGGAGCCCTTAGCCACCCACCCCCCAAGTCCTCGGAGCTCAGAGATTTGTGTGTCTCCAGTCTCAGGCACTGCCCTAGTCCCCCACAGTGGGCACATGTGGGTCTCCCCCTCACTGTCCTCCAGACTCACCCTGTTACACTTAGCCCCACACTTAGATGTGTAAAGCACACAGATGGTCCCAGTGACTCACACACACACACCCTTCCTCACTTACCAGACTCCCACTGACACCCACCTGCGGACACACACTCCTCCCAATACGCAATGCATACACACACACAGTCTCACACAACCAGGAATACAGTGCCACACGGGTATGTCCCAGGTGTCACAGGGTCATAGGCAAGGACTGCTGTGCATTCACACATGACTCCATGCAGACCCCAGGAATAGTGCACACTGACACATGCGTGAAGTCCCACAAGCACACACAGGCATATGCTCCTGGCTTTGAGGCTGACCCCATTATCCAGTGGTGTGCTGGTAAATGTTTAACAACCAGCTCTCCAACTTGAGCTGCCACTCTGACAGCGTTGAACATTGGGAGGCAATGCACACAATTGTCCTTTGTAGAAATCACATGATGAATCTTTTTTTTTTAAAGATTGGCACCTGAGCTAACAACTGTGGCCAATCTTTTTTTTTCTTCTTCTTATTCTTCTCCCCAAAACCCCCCAGCACATAATTATATATTCTAGTTGTGAGTGCCTCTGGTTGTGCTATGGGGGACGCTGCCTCAGCATGGTCTGATGAGCGGTGCCAAGTACACGCCCAGGATCCAAACCAGCGAAACCCTGGGCTGCTGAAGTGGAGCGCACAAACTTAACCACTCGGCCACGGGGCCGGCCCCCACATGACAAATCTTAAACACAAATGGGCAGCCCCTAGCAGGGCTGCACCTGGGAAGCAGTGACTCATTAGGGCAGCTTCTTTCCCCATGGGAGTGCCTCCCCTTCCCCACCTTCTCTCACCCCCTACTCCTGTCCAGACCCCACTTCCTGCCCTTCTCGCTTCTCCTCTTCCTTCCCTGTCACTCAGGGCTGCGAGCTATGTCTGGTACTCACTCATGTCTTTCTCACCCTTGCTCCCTCCTTTCTCTCCCTGCCATGGCCACAGCCACCGGGTTTGGGGAGTGACAGGCCCATAGCTAATTCAGGCAGGCTTCCCCGGAGGAAGAGGACAAGGAGATGCCCACGTTCCCTCTCTCTGCCTGGCTGTTGATGTTGTGTACCTGCCTCCTTGCACCTGGCCTGTCCCTGGTTACCTTATTCTTCTCCTAGTCATCAGGACAGGGTCTGGTCAGGAGGTGGAGTGAAAGTGTGAACAGGAGAGAATTTGCATCTGGTGGGGCAGTGAGGGGAGGTAAGGTTAGAGCCTGAGGCTCTCTCATCCTAACCATCTTCTGGGAACATGGCATCACTTCTCAGAGCTTCTGTTCCTCAGTGTGAAAAAAAAAAATGAAGGGACTGACCTAGTGGTTTTAATTTCCTTCTCGGCTCTGACATTTTGGCATTCTATATTTCTGAGATTCTTCCAAAATCTACTCTGCGAGAAGTAGCCCCTATTGCTAATGCTGATCTTTTCCCAGCTCATGAGAGGGGTGAACAGATGTGGTTTGGGGATTGGGGGCCAGTAGGTGCCACAGCTAAAGGAGCTGGAGACCGGGCCTGGGTGCCTGTGGTTTTTGGTTTGGAGCCCGGCAGCCCATGTACATTTGGAGAACCTTCCAGCAGCCTCTGTTCTCTTTGCTGTGGCTCCTGAATTATTCCTGCCATATACATATATGGGAGGAAAAGGGGCGGGGCGGGACAGAGAAGAGGGAGGAAGGGAAGAAAGAAGGAAGGAAGGAGGGAGGGAAAGAAAGGAAAAGGAAAGGAAAGACAGAAAGAAAATGAACAGAAAAAAAGAAAAGGAAAGGGCTCAGCCTGGATCCAGGAAGCAGCCAGCCTAACCAGTGAACTTGCCAGGGGGACTGGAGAGGATGGGGAGAGGTGCTCCTAGTTGTTACAACCCTGCCACGTGAATCGGCCAGGTGGAGGCGGTTCCAGACCTTCCTGAGCTTGGGCTGAGTGGTGCCAGGGCAGAGGTGAGTGCCCCCACACTGCCCCGTCGGTGCCCCGCAGGGCTGGGGTCCTGGAGGCGGCCCACTCCTCTGCCCACGGCCTCCTGCCGCTGCTTTGCTGCTCCTTCTGAAAACAACTGAAACCACAAAATTGGCTTGTGGTTGGGTTAATATCAGTCACTGCTATTCAGCTTGGCTTCCTAGGATGACTAAGGGGGTTGGAAGCCCCTCCTATTAGACCCCCAGATCTTCAGGAGTCGGAGGCACAGATGGAAACTGGTTTCTTTTGGAGGGTTTTGCTGGGATGGTGGTTTCTGGATGGCAGGACTGCAGGCACCGCACTCTAACATGTCTGTGAGCCCAGGGGTCTGGGAGGTCACCCCGGTGGGGGTAACCTTATTCCTAGGTTGCCTCATCCAGCTTGAAGTAGGGAGGAGCTGAGGTTGAGGACACTTGGGTCCCCCAAAGAGTCTCCTTTCAATCTGCCTCTTCCAGCTCCACTTCTCCAGTGAGCCAACCTGCTGCTGAGGGTGGGCTGGGCACAGTGGGTCCCATGGGCAGGGCCTGGGTAGCAGCCTGACAGCCCAGCTGGTGCTTGGGCCTGGTACCAGAGTCCTTAGTTGGAATTCCCCCACCTCCCTCCCAGATGGCTGTCCCCTCCCCTCTCGGGACCTGGAGTCCCCTCCCCTCTCGGGGCCAAGTTCCACTGGTGGTCCTTCAGGCAGGAGTGGTGTAGATGGCAGAAGGCAGGCTGTAAATGTGGATGCTCAGGCCCCAGGCCCTGGTAAATGACATCTAGAGTTTGACAGTTCTGGAGTTTGACAGGGCCTACCTCTCCATCCTTCCCAGAGTCAGGAAGACAGAACTCAGGTGATCCTGAGTTCGGGGTGGAGGTGGGGCAGGTGAGAGAGAGGCTTTCTTCTTTCCTTCTGGATATTAAAACACTCTTGGCCCCTTTTCCTACCTCCTCCTTCCTGTGCATCAGTGGTAGCAAGTGCCAAGGGGGGAGGTCCCATCCCCTCATCTCAATGTTATGTAAAGTGGGGTAAGAGCATCCTTTAGAAAGTTTTGCTATTTTTATTGATCTGTAACATCTCAAAGGAAGAAGTACGCTTGCCATGCAAATACACATCAAGACGAATCTCCCGTCCCCTTCCCCCATGTCACCTCCCAACCCCACTCACAGAGAATGCTGGGACTGCCCCGCTGTGCCTCGACATCCCAGCAGCCTGGTCCTCCCGTTCCCTCGGGGCTTAGGAAATGAGCCCAGACTGGGAGACAGGAGGGTGGGTCCTACCCCAGGTTGGTTTTCCCTTTTGGTGACTGTCACTAAGCCTCCTTCGTGAGACTGGGATTCTTTCAGCGCTGACCTTTGTGCATCTGTGATGCTAGTGATGAAAGGGAAAAGATGACCATTCCTGTGACCCCTTCTGCCCGCACCCCCATTACCGCCGTTCTCCCTGCTCCCCGTGCCCTGCCCCGCCCCCGGTTCTGCCCGCTGCTCTCTTTCTGACTGTCCATTGTCTCAGTTTCTCTCTCTCCTGCTTTCATTCTCCGTCTCTCCATCTCTCTTTCTGTTTCAGCTCCCTCCTTCTCCCCAGCCCGCCCCCAGGCTGGGGTGGGCACACGTGAGGTTTTCAGATTGCTGACTCAGGCCCTTCTAACCACCCCTTCCCCAAGATTCAATTTCCCCAAGGAGTGAGACCCTCCCCAAACTCGCTAGTCCTCATCCAGGGTCTGAGAGTGGCGTTCTGATGGCTGGGGTCCATGTCTCTCTGAGCCTTTGAGCAGGCAGGAAGGTCGAGGGTCTGTACGACTTATCTGTGACCCGCCCCCACCAGCTGAGGGCTGGGGGTCAGCTTTTTGAGATGGGAAGTGCCCACCTCTTCACTGATTCCTGAATTCCCCAATCTTTGGGTGTGTGTGTGTGGGGGGGCTTCTTCTCACTTAAGGAGGGGAAAGAATCTGTTTCATGCCCCAGGTTGCAAGGTGGGGAGGTGGGTCCTGACCAGAATCGTGATTCTGGGAGGGAGGGAGAGTTTATGTGAACAGGAACATATGAAGAACATACGTGTGGAAAAAAATTCATGTCACTCATAAGCACACCAGAGGCACAGCACCTCGCCTCCTCCATCCCACCTCCACTTTTGGGGGCTAGGGGGACTCACCCCCAGTACCAATCACACACATGTGTTAAGCACACACACGCACACGCCACGCTCGCACTCTCGCTCACACATCCGATGAACTAGAAGAACAGGACTGGGGAGCTGGGCTGAAAGGGGGGAGGGGGGACAGGAAGGCAGGGTAGCCCCTCCCCCACCCCCTGCCCGGTGCCCACCCTCCGCCTCCCCTCCCGGTAGCTGGTGAGGTCTCTGCCCCCTTGACTTTTCCCAGCTTCGAGGAAATACCTCCCTTTAGGGGAAAGCGAGATCGTGAGGGGAAGCAGGGGAAGCACTGACTCCGGCAGCAGCGTGAGCCTCATTTTCCAGTCTGGGGCGGGGCGGAGGGAGATGGCACTGGGGACGCCCGGGCGATGGGGCCTGACTCAGAGCCAGAACCACAGAGCTCGTCCGCTGTATTGTCATCGGGGAACAAGAAGCCACCAGGTTTATAAGAAACTGCGATTCATCTCTGCCCCCTTCCACCCCTCTGCAAGGAATCAAGGTTAGACTCAAGGAAGAAATTACAGCCCAAGCAAGGAAGGGACTCTGCCTCAGATGATCTCTTTGGAAGTCTTCCTGGGTTCCTTAAAGAAAGATGGCAGGTTCAGGGGCTTTAGATCTTGAGGCAAGTATGGGGCCAGAGGATGGCTCTATTTCCCCGCTCCTCACTCCCAGCACAGAATGGGAACTCTTAAGCTCCCGCATGGTACCCCCAGAGCTATTGCCGTAGCCGGGGCATACAGGGGTCCCCAGAACCATAGGCAGTCAGGTTGGCACGGAGAGGGGCGGAGAAGCTGGAAGCTCCAGCTGGCTCTGCTGCCCCTCACTTGGCCACTGGCTCACAGGTGCCAAGGTGAGAAGCAAGAGGGAGGGCGAGGGCAGAGCTGAAGGTGTAATGAACCTCCGAGTGGGCAGGGAGAGGGAGGCAGCATTGCTTGGCAGGGAGCATGCCCAGTGACGTCCCTCCCCCATTTCTAAGAGCTATCCAGGCCCCCTCCCCACTCACATGGAAACACCTACCAGCTTGGATGTGAGGCGGTGGGCCTGGTTGCCAGGGGCAGGGAGTTCAGAGAACTGAGGAATGTCCCTACCCCCTACCCCTGCACCTGGAAGCCGGGACTCCCGGGCTCTTCCCATCTGGACCCGGTTTCCTCCACTGCCAGCATGCCCGGCCCAGCCGGCTGTGTCTGTGCCTCTGAGCCAGTCCCTCCCATTTCAGTTCCTCAGTCCTGCTTCCCACCCCTCCTGCCCCATAGGTTGGGATGGTATTTGCTGAGTAATGGAGTTTAATTTTGCAGGGTCATCAGACAGAACAGGACACCAGGAGTGACTTCCCAGAGTACAGGGGAAAGCTCACTGGGTGATCTGGGGAGGCATTAGGGTCTTGCCTTTCTCTGGAGGAAGGGGAAGGACTCTGAGGTGGAATTGGGTTGAGAGGGACACCTGATGAGGAGAGAGGGATAGCGGGTAAAAATAACTGAGAGCCTGGGGAAACTGAGTCACCCCTCTGAGCATCAGTTTGCTCATCTGTAAAATGAGAAGAACAACAGTATCCTCTTTGGGGTCATGGGCATGGTGCCAGCATAAGGGCCCAGCATTGGGGCATCAGCTGCGTGACCTTGACAAGGTACTTAACTTCTCTCTGCCTTGTCTGTAAAGTGGGGAACATGATCCCTGCCCAGGTGACCTCACAGCATTGTGCAGTCTAACGAAATCAAGGGTGTGAATTGCCTGGGGGTGTTCTCTGGTCTCTTCCTCCGTGCCCCCAGCAGCAGCAGGGCGAATGGGAGAATCAGGAAGAACTCGGGTTTTTCCAGTTTCCAAACTCACTGGGAGTCAAGGCATGAGACCAAGTACAAGCTGGACTTGGCAATATGTCCAGGGTAGTGGGAGCCTGCGAACCCTGGTACACGGCCCATTCCTGGGGCCCTGAGCCTTGGGTGGTGACCCCAGGTCAGTGTGTGTGTGTGTGAAATGCAAAGGCCATGGCCCAGTATCTTGATTCCCAGCTGCTGGTCCAGTTGCTGAGGACTTAACCTGACCAAAGCCAGTCCTCCCCAACCCACAGAAACGTCAGGTTCTGGTGCCACTGATTGGAAAGAAATGGAGGCAGGCATGGGGAGGGAGCAGAGATGGGCGGCACACCAGCTTCATGCCCCCTGTGGCTAGAGGTCCGGGGGCTGTCTCAGGGTCCTGCACAGAGTGCCAGCCGCCCATGGCCCTGGTGGAAGGAGGTTGGCAGGACGCCTTGTGACACTTCTTGGGTAACTGAGGGGGGTGGGCAGCAGACAACAGGCTCCCGGGGAAATCTCAGACTTGTGTGTCAGAGTGGATCTGTGTCTGGGGTGGTAAGTGGGGTTAAACTCAAGGTCAGATTTAGCCAATCCATTTCTGTGCCAACATGGCCTTGGGTGCCCTCCATCGCAGTGGCTGAGACCCAGGTGTCCACTCACCTGGAGATGACACTGCTAATGCCTGGTCTGTCCCTCTGCTCCGGCCGCTGGTTGGCTGCCTGATTTCTGCCTGTGCCTGGAGTTTGAGAGGAACGGAGCATGGCGTGTAGGTCCCGGGCCTCTCTTCCACTCCAGGCTGTAGGTGCTGATCTCTCCATGGGTTTCAGGGATCTCAGAAAAGGAAATTGGATTAAGCTGCAGTATGAGGGGCTGTGGGAAGACAACTGAAAGGACTTCCCACCATTAAGTAGGTAAGGTGGGAGGTGGCTCTAAACTGCTTAAATAAAGGGAATACCACCAGGTGTCTCAGGGTTCTGTACAATCCAGACACAGCCACTTAGCCTCCATCTACTAAGTGCTTGGAGATCATCAACCTGCCTCAGGCTGCTGGGTCTCCTACCTCACACCTCCTTGTTCTCTGCCTTTTGCCTTTTCCAGGCCTCTATTATGTTTCATGGCAGGAGTTGAGAAGGAGGAAAAGGAGGGAAGGAGGGAAAAGGGATCTCTGAGAACAAGCTGGAGGGCCAAGGCAGACCTCAAGCAGGATGCAGAGTTGGCAAGATTTCAAAGACAGTGCAGTGGTAGGTGAATTTGTTCAGATGGGCAAGAAATGTAGAATAAGTCAGCCAGCTGCCTTTGCAGCCGGAGGACCTCAGGCTAGAAGGTAAGAAGGGTTTTCAGTGGGGGCAACAGTCCCAGTGTTCCTGGGGTAGAATCTGTATATATTGTGGGTGGGGTAGGGGTGGGCAGAGGACGAGCTGCATCTTCCTGCCTTTGAGGAGGAAGATGGTACAGGAAGGCCAGAAGGTGGACCGCAGGTAGAATTCCAAAGTGTCCCCACGAGACAGGCTGAGGGAGACAGAGGGCCAGCTGCTGGGCCCACAGCTTTCTTGTCCCCACTGCTAGCTCACCCGCCCCCTGCAAACCCTCCTCAGCTCCCCCACCCCATTGTGGCCCGAAGCCCTGGGGAAGCTTCATGGCGTTCTCACCACGGACCCAGTGCCGGCTGCAGCTTCTTCCCTCTGACCTATTTTTTAATCATCTGATGGGATTTTCACCACCCCCCCCAAACCAAAGCCCTGGCCCCCTGGGCCCGTCAGCTCCACCGCGTGTCAAAACTGCCCCTGTCACTTTGCGTTGGTTTCTCAGTCCAGCCGGCCCCTCCCCCAGGGCCTGAGAGCAATGGCTAATTACCCAGCTGCTGAGCCCCCACCCCCACCCTGCCCCTCCACCCCCAGCCCCAACAGAGGGGCCTCGAGGACCGCTGGGAGGAGAATCTGGGGCCTCTTCACCCTCCTGCTGCGTGGCAGGAAGTCCTTCCTGCTATCTAACTTCCATCTTCCCTCTGTTCTGACCCTGGCTGCATTGACACAGAGGATCTTGGTACTGGGAAGGGACTTTGGGATACCCCCTCAAGGGACAAAGGTGCCACCAGTCTCCTGCCCTGGGTTTAGGGAGGTCTTCTGCCCACCTGGCTCTCTCACAGAATTCTAGAGGATGTTCTCTGCTGACTGTCCCATTTTACAGAGCAGATGACTGAGGCACAGAGACGGAAAGCACCCAGCCCCAGGTCCGCAGGGGTTAGTGGTGGGGCCAGGATCAGAACCCACTGCTGCCCGTCTGTCTTTCCATTCGCTTCTGGGCCCTCCCCATTTGACATCTGTTTCAGTTTCTGTGCCACTCTGCTCCCACCACTGACCAGGCGTGTTGCCTGCCGTGTCACTCCCTCCCTCGCCCACTGGCTTGGCGGTGCTGCCTCCTGGTCTTCCAGGGCTGTCCACCGGCCTCAGGCACCATTTAGGAACGGGAGTTTGTCCCTACATCTCTTTGCCCCACTACTGCCTGTGTCCCCTTTCTCCCTCCTCCCTTCATCCATCTATCCTTGGTCCAGCCCATAAGTCTGCCCCATCTCGTCCCCACCGCACAAAGTTAACCGAATGGACAAGCCAAAGGGTCCCAGGTCAGAGACAGACAGGCCTGGAGCAGACTCACAGATGGAGGCCCAGTCCCAGACAGACAGACAGACATGCAGCAGGCACACTGAGACCTAGATAGCTCAAGACGCAGAGCGAGAGAGACATGGAGATACGGAGACTTAAGCAGACTCAGAGCCCCAGAGACAGCAGACAGACACAGAGAGGGAGGTGCAGACCCTCCACTCCGGACAAGCACACAGAGGTTTTACAGATCGCAGAGAGAGGGGTGGATGTACAGAAGACACACCGTGATGCAGGCAGAAATACAGGGGCCCTGAGAGACACAGAATCAGACAAACAGCAGAGAAACACAGAGATTCAGAAACCCCGAGAGACTAATAGAGTCATGGGGCAAACAGAGATACATGTGGCTCACAGGAAACCAGAAGAGGACCTTGGAGAGAGTGGGGCCCTAGCCAAGGCTGTTTTGCTGTCCTGTGGCCAGAGGCCTTGGGGGTGCCTTACATGGGAGGCCTGTCCTGGCAAAGCCTTATTGTGCCAGGGAATTATGGAGTCTCCAAGAGCACAGGATGGGGAGCAGAGAGGAGCCTGGCTGTGAAGGGTTAATCTCTCAGCCTGTATCCCACTCAGCTCTTTTCCTTCCCTCCCCCCTCCCCCCACCCCAACTCCCTTTACCCAAACCCTGGGTATTCCCCCCGTGTTCCACCCCCCTCCACATAACCGGACCCTGCTTCCTGCCTGAGATTAAGGGCCTGTCTGCTGAGATTCCCCAGGAAGGGGTGGGGATACAGCCTCTCCCCTGGGCCTCGCTGAGGTTCAGGCTTGCCCATGATAAACTGGCATGCCCCCATGGTTACAGAGTTGCCCAAGTACTCAATATCTTAACGTCCCTTCAGGAAGGTGCAGGAGCCCTCGCCTGGGAACGGTGGGGGTGGGGTGCTGCGTGGGTGTGGGTGTGTAAGGGGCTGTGGGTCTTGTGTGAAGAGCTGGGGCCTGCTGAAAGCGAGTAGAGCCTGAGAGAGGAGAGATGATCCGAGATAGGGTGCCCATGGAGGGAGAAGGACTGAACGCAGGAGGACCCAGGCATGCCTGGAGCCAAAGGGTAAGGGCTGCCCAGCCTTGAGGGCAGTGTGGGGCAGGGAAGGGTGAGCCAGCCTAGGGGTGAGAACCCGGAGCCCTTGACCTTGGGTTGAGCCCACACTGACCGCCTGGTGCTGGGTGCTGGGCACTCGGAACTCCTGCAACTGTCATGGGGGAGGGGGTCTACAGGTGCCTGTCACTCGCCTTCTGCCCTCCCTGGCTGTTAATCTGATGGTTCCGGCCGCACTCTCTGAAGGCCTGGAAGTCTGGGCCCAGAGGGGGAGGGGTTCAGGGAGGTGGGGGTGAGCAGAGGCAGATGCCCAAGGAGCACAGGCAGGCTGAAGGTGGGATAAGAGAAGGGGGTGCGGTGCCGGGCCGGGATCACAGTCTCATGTGGCGCTGTGTGTGGTGAGTGTGCACACACGTGGGTGATGTCTGTGCACAGGCTGGTTTGTTGCAGGTCCACACCCTAGGGACAAGGGGGCCCCGTGGGGCTTGAGAACTCTGGCCCCAGGGTCACCTTGCTAGGAGCTCTTTTCGGGCAGGGGCTGAGCCTAATTTATCTCTGTGAGCCCAGAGTCCCCAGGGTCTGGCCCATCCCAGCCCTCAGTACTTGAGTCTCCAGTGAACCATATGTGTGGGCCTGGGTGGGGGTGGGGGGTTGGAGCCTGTCCTTTCTGAGATGTGGTCTTACAAACGGAGAAGTCAGAGAAGTTCTCTTTTGGCCCAAGGCCCTGAGTGGAGGGTGGAGGCTGGATTTGAAGGATCTTTTGTGGCAACCAATGGATGGCAAAGAGAGGGAAGGGAAGATGTAGGCAGCTGGAGGAGGGGAAAGAAGAGGCAGCCCATGCCTCTGCCCTGTTCCTGCCTGGGGGCAAAACCCCTCGGCTCTTACCTCACCCCTCACTTGAGACCCAATTCGTCCTGGTAGAAGGTCTATTACTCCATTTACTGACAAGGAAACCAGAGAGGTTAAGATACTTGAACGGGCCACACAGCTAGTGATGGTTGGAGCCACCCCATTTCCTTGTGCCCCACCCCCCAGTACAGATGTGGAGACATCTGTGGACCTCCCTCTCACTGGACCATCTCCTCCCTTCTTCTTGCATCCCCGTCTTGCCTGACTTGAGACTTTCTCACTGAGTCACGTTCCGGGTTTCTCACTTTGTGGTCCCTGTCCGTCTCCATCTCTAGATCTCTCAGAAATGCAGCCAAGGCCTCTCATTGTGCTCTCTCTTTCCTTTCCTGCCTCATCCCCAACACACTGCCCACCTCTCTCTCGCTTATCTCCCCTCTTACAGCCTCTCAGGCTGTGCCCAGCAGGGTGGAGGGCAGAAATCCAGGGTGCTGGTGCCCCTGTGCTCCGGGTCTCTACCAGCAGCTGCCCCTCCCCAGCGCTCTCACGTCCTTGCTGCTCAGCCCTCCTGCACCTGCAGTAGGAGCTCGTTCAGGAGCCTTCCAGGTCCCTGGGGGAGCTCAGGACTCCACACATTTGAAGGAGAGGACCCAAGTGGCTGTTAGATTTGGGGTGAAGAATTGTCTGGTCTTGGAGCTTCGATAAGAAATCTCAGTGCCTATAGCAGCCATCCTCAGACAGTCAGCCTCCCTCCCTGCCCCGAGGAGAGCACAGCGGGCAAGGTCAGGGCACACGGACTTTCTTAGGATGGGCCATGGCTTGGAGGTAGAAGAGCAAAGTGGGATGCATGGACTCCCTGGGGTCCAGCATCACCTGGAGTCCTTCTTAAATGCACAGACTCTGGGGACCCACCACAGGCCTGGCAATCAGAGTCTCTGGAGGCAGGTCTCAGGAATCCACATTGTCGCAGCTTCCCAGCACAGTCTGCCACCCACAGGTGTGGCCGGTGCTGCGTGACATCAGGGAGCGAATCTCATTTTGAGTCTTGATGGGAAACAGCTTGAAAAGAAGCCTTGAATGCACACAGAGGACCAGAAGGCAAAGAAAACCAGAGTCCAGGCTGAGGATTTAGGGGCAATTTTATTTTCCATTTTCCGAACTTTTTCCGATGTGATCATATGACTTTTCATTTATTATTGTTGTTCTCCCTCAAAATGTGGGAAGAGCACTGCATCAGGAGTCAAGAGACGGGGTTCCAGCCCTGGCTGTGCCACGAATGGGGTGTATGAGCTTGGTAAGTTGTTCATTCGCACATTTCCCACCCAGCCTGTCTCCTAACATCTGACGTTGTAAAGACCCTGACTCCCTCATCCTAGACACACACCGGGTCCTTTGCTCCCGCCCCGCCAGGGCCAGCTTTCTGGATGCTCAGTGGGTTGCTGGGATGAGAGAGGGGCTGGGAGGGGCAGTGACAGGGAAGTGAGGGGATCCCAGGGGGCCTCCTCTCCTGCTCCTCCTTTCCTACCTCTCCATCCCTGGGGCCTGGGAAGAGGGTGAGGCGGCAACAGGAGGAGGAGGTGTCACTGCCAGGGTTCTTCTTCTCACCCAAGCTGGCAGAGGGGCGGGACTGGCAGTGGTGACAGCAGGGCCACTCAGCCCCCACTTTTCACAAGCACTTTCTTTTTTGGATGGAGGAAATTGGAGGGAGGGGGGTGAGGAGTCTGGGGTTGATAACCAGGCTATAAGACTCTCTAAGGGAGCCCATGAGGTTACAGAGAGACTGCCCCCAGCCAGCCTCTTCCTCCAGCGACATGGCTCCAGGTCCACCAGATTCTGAGATTCATAACCCTTCCTGCCCCGGGAAGCTAGGTGGGAGCTCAGGTCACCATGTTCAGAGGCAGGGGGATGGAGCACCTGACCTGAGGGTTAGCATGGAAAAGAGGACGGGGAGAAAGAAGGAGGAACAAGACTCCATTTGGCCTTCTACAGCCAAGCACTTAGCAAAAACGTCCCCCCAAAGAGGTTTCAGCATTCAACAGTCTCATGTCTCCTGGGGAAATCAGTCATTCAGGGGGAGTCTTACTGAAATAACTCATGTTTCCCCAAAAGTAGCTAAGAGTTCCAAGGTCATCCTCTCTTTCAAGCAATGCTCACTGCTTGGAACAACAGGCAGAAAATTCCCCTTCCTTAAGGTGGGGGGAGGGGGGGTGGGTAAAGAGGTGGGGAGGCCAGTCCCGCTTCTGGGGCTGTCGTGGATCTGTTCTCCATCCTCAGGGGAGGCGTTGATTCTCTCTCCTCCCACCCTCCTTGGGTCATGCCCGCCTCCTGGGGTCTCCAGCTTCGCCTTCACCTGCCAGCCTGCCTCTCGGTTCAGCTCTAGTTGGGAGCAGAGGGTCCCCATGGGCCCCTAAGGGTGAAGCCCTGTTGGGCTGGGACAGAGATGTGGAGATGGGGCCAGCCCCCAGGGGAGAACTGAGGAGGGCTGGGTGCGGGGGCAGGAGAGGATAACCTTTAAGACAACGAAAATCTGACAGTCTTTTTCAAAACACTCTTAGAATGTAAATCTTTATCTGTATATTGACATGCAAAAAATTCCATGACACCTTGTTGAGTGAAAAAAACACATTACAAAGCAGCACGTGTAATGTTTATATAAAATTGTGTATTTGTGTGTATGTGTGTGCCAAAGACTGACACAGAGGCGGTGTGCAGGGAGTGACGGACGTCTGGAACGGTGTCCACTGAAATGTTAACCCTGTTTGCCTTTGGGGGGTGGAATTTGGGGTGTTTCATACAGTCCTATTTTTACTTTTACTGCTTAAATTTTCTATATGAGTATGTTTTATCTTTATACACACAGGAATACTCTCAATGATGCTATTTTCAATTGGGGGGAAAAAGGATTGTTTTCATCATAAAAGGAATATAACCTCATCAGTCTACAGAAAAGGAAAATAGAGAAAGAGAAGCTCCCGTGGTCCTATCAGCCGCCGCAGCCCTTCGGAACATGTGGTGGGTTTCCTTCCTGTTAGGCGCTCCGAATCTCTTCAAAGCAGCTTTTCAGTCCAGATATAATAATGGATGGGAGGGGGCTGCACATGGACCCCCTCTCATGGAAAGCTCTCAGCTCCTCGCACACCAGGTTGTTTCCCCAGTCTGCAGACAGACTCTTGAGGCTGACTTTCAGGCAGGAGAAGTGACTTGCCCAGGTCACACATACCTGAGTGATAGGAGAGCCAGTCCTGAGACTCTGAGCCCCGGCTGCCCAGGGTACTTCAGTGCCCCCCGCTGCCATGCCCAGGTCCAGGAGCTTTTGTTGGTGGGCCCAGCCCAGAGCCCTGCAAATCGGTCGCTGTTGCGGTTGCAATCCGCTTCAAGGAACTCTTCCTGGGGCCCACTCGGTTCCAGGTCTGCCCTGGGGCTGGAGGAACAAATTGCATCAGACAGCCCACCTGGGCTTCTGGCCAGGCGAAAGACCACGAACACTTCACGCAAAGCCAACTTAGCAGAGGGCCCGAGTACACAATAGACATCAATGAATATCTGTGGAATGTTCATGGTCGAAGCAGCTCTGAGCCTGCGGGTGCTCTGAGAAGGCCCCAGTCCCATCGCGGCCATCACTGAAGGCTTCCTGTAGGAGGGGACCTTTGAGCTGAGCCTTCAAGGATGGGGTGGAATTTCCACGAGGGTCCAGAGGAGAGAAAAAGGCTGGCGCTTCAGGTAGAGTGGTTGACTCCCTCAGAAGCTAAGATCTTTAAGCGCGAACTACGAGGCACGCGGGGACTCGCTCGTCTCCACCACGGGGCCCTCCAGTCCTTGCCGGCCGTGTGGTATTTGCCGAGTATTAGCCACGAGGCGGCAGGGTGAGGCGGGGCGGGGCCGAGGTGGCGGGGTTGGGGGGGGAGGGGGGACCCGGAGAGCTTCATAAAGCCACAGCAAAGGCGCCGCGATGCTAGTGACAGCGGCCCGCTGGAGAGGGAGCCCGGGAGCAGCCGCGCGCCCGCCAAACGCGGGCGCAGGACCCAGGCGTCCGACCCCGGGCTCCGCTGGGGTCCCCGCCCCCGGGCCCCCGCCCCACCCCCGCCCACCTCGGCCCACGCGACCCTCTCGGCCACCCCCGCGCGGAAAGGGGCCAGTCCCCGACGGCTACGGGAAGGTACCAGCCCTCCCCGGATGGGCATCGTGGAGCCGGGCTGCGGAGACATGCTGACGGGCACCGAGCCGATGCCGGCGAGCGACGAGGGCCGGGCGCCTGGCGCCGACCCGCAGAACCGCTACTTCTACTCGGAGCCCTGCTCGCAGGACGCGGCCGACCGTCGCGGGGGCGCCGGCCTGGGGGCGCCCTACGCCGGGGGCGCCTTGGTGCCCGCCCCGCCGGGTCGCTTCCTCGGAGCCTACGCCTACCCGCCCCGGCCTCAGGCCGCCGTCTTTCCTGGCGCGGCCGAGCCCTTCCCGCCGACGGCGGGCGCCGAGGGCTACCAGCAGGGGGACGGCTACGCTGCCCCGGACCCGCGCCCCGGCCTCTACCCCGGGCCGCGCGAGGACTATGCGCTGCCCGCGGGGCTGGAGGTGTCCGGGAAGCTGAGAGTGGCGCTCAACAACCACCTGTTGTGGTCCAAGTTTAATCAGCACCAGACGGAGATGATCATCACCAAGCAGGGGCGGTGAGTGCGCGGCGCGCCGGGAGCGCGAGCGGCTCCGCCAGCAGGTGGGAGCCTCGGGCCGCGCCCGCCCGCCGGCGCCCGGAACAAGGACGTGTTTTTTCTCTTTCTCTCTGTCTAGACTTTGCTAGTGTCTCCGTGTCCCACACAGTTTGGGCTTCGGCTTTGGGCGGAGGGAGAGGGAGTTGTAGTGAAGACAGGAAGGTTCCGGGGTTTGTTTACTCCCAGGACTTGACACCAACAGGCAGAACTCCAAAGGGGGGTGGATGAGAGTGGGCGCAATGAGAGTTGTCGTGGGTTAGGGGAGGGGTGCCTGTGGTTCACCCCGAATTGGTGTGTGCCCCTGCCCCTGCGCTCTGCCTCAGCGGGGGTCTCCGCGGGCGGAGGGGGAGTGTGGGCTGTGAGTCTGACAGGGCAGGATGGCTCTTAGCCCCTGTGTGTGTGGAAAGGGAAGGGAGGGCAGAATCTTGCAGGGTGGGGACGGACGGTACCCCAGCCCTCAGGGGCGGGGGCTGTGCCCACTTCTCCCCGGCCTGTGCTGCTGCTGTGCACAGGTCAGCTTTGGGGGTAGGGTAAGGCTGGGATTTGGTGACACCGAGAAGGAGTCGCCAAGTTTCCCTTCCGGTAGTACTTTGAGATCATATGCTTGGTGTGTGTTTGTGTGTGTGTGTTTGTGTGTGTGTGTGTGTGTTTGGGGGATGGTAAAGTGTGTCGGGGCACAGATCCCTTCCAGGCACAGGCCCCTGCCTGAGGGCACAGATGCTCATGGGCCTGAGCAGGTGGAGCTAACCCATAGGTCCCAGCTGGCAGCCGGTCCCACACTGTGCACCCTTCGAGCTCTGTCCCCTGAAAGCCTGCCCACACCCCTGTCCAGATATTCACCAGTCAGCCTGGGGGAAGTTGCGAGGGGGAGCCCCATGGCTCGGTGGATGAGGGTCCCCTGAGCCCGGTGCATGTAGAATAGAGTTTGGGGCTGAGGGTGCTGCTTCCGGAGAGAGCCTCCTTCATGGGGTAAGAAAGAGAAACTCTTGACTTGTGTGGTATTTGTTTAGTAAGCAACACTCTGAGTGGGCCCTGCCTGTGTCTGGTGTGTGAGAATGCGCGCCTCCCCTTCCCGCTGGGGGCCAGTATGGGCAGGTGACCAGGGAGGACCTCTGTGGAGGGGCTGTGTCATCAGTGGACTCAGGAAGTGTTGAAGTGTGGATTCCAAGCGTGGGGCTTGGGAGGGAGAGAGAGGCCATGTGGGGCCTGGGGGTTGCCGTTCACTCTGGGCATTGCTGGAAACTTCTTCCCTCTCAGTGGTTTCTGTGGGGTGGCCTGGGATTGAGGGGCCTGTCCACCAACTGCAGTCGCCTTCCAGTGGCTAAGCTGTTCCTCGTTCCCTGGGATGAACCCAGGACAGTTGGCATTTTCTTTGATGGCACAGCCTTCACCTCCTCCTACATCCTCTCTGTCCCCCCAGCCCTAGCCTCCTCTGGGTACACCCAGGCACAGCCCAGGCTTCTAGTCCCATCATGTCTGAATTGGAGGGGACCCAGAAGATCCTGTCCAGTCCCCTCCCTGCACAGATAGGGAAACGAGCCCAGAGATGGTAAGAGACTCTTCTGATGCTACAGAGCATACTTCTTGCCGGCAGAACTGGTACCAGAACCCAGATGGTGTCTGCCTGGGTTTCTTTCTTGGCCCCCTCCTCAGCCAGGAGTTAAGACCGCCACCCGTACTGTCCGAAGGCCTTGATGCATTCAGCAGCTTTCACTTCCATTATTTCACTGTGCGCTAGGCATTTGTCTCCCCATTTTACAGCTGAGGGCATTGGGGTGCAGGGCTATCTCACGACTTGTGCTCAGTCATACAACAGACCTGAACTCAGGCCTCCCCTCTGTCGTGTGGTCAGGAAGCCTTCTCATCCTGGGGCCTGGCCGGGGTCTCCCCACAGCCTGCTGCTGGGCCCTGTCGCTCCAGTCTCGAGGGATGGGGTGGATGGAACACCACCCAGAACTTCAGGGATCTGGTGGGCGCGGGGCTGGCTGCAGGTCTGCGCACAGGCTGTTTAGGGCCGTATCTCTGGGGCCTGCGTCTCTGAGTGTGGATCTCCACCTCTCCGCTCACTGCCTCCTTCTTTCCTTTATGTTCCTGCTGAACAATTCTCTCGATGAGTTGTGCTGTCTCCCTTTTAGATCCATGCATTTACTTTGTTTTATTATGAAAAATTCCAATATATACAGAAGTGAAGAGAGAGAGGTGACGGGCCTCCACGTCCCCATCACCCAGCTCAACGCTCACCCCATCTTGCTTCTTTATCCCCACTCACTTCCACCCCTCCGCTCTGCAGCTCTGTTAGTGATAAAGTGCCTAGTAAGTCCTAGACACTACAGCATTTCAGTCTGAAATATTTCTCTTGTGCACCTCTAAAGATGGCTTTTTAAAAATAAACATGTTAGCAAACCTGAAAAGAAATTCCCGAATATCATCAGATTTCCCTGATTGTTTCACAAGCGTGTGTGTTTTACAATCCTCACCCTTTCGATCCGTCATGAGGGGCTACTTCGGGCACCTTGGGGTCCCTGTTGATAGGGGGCAGTAGCCCCTCACCATTTCCTTTGCTGCCTCCCCTTGGATCAGGCCTCAGGAGCCCCATGCTGGGGCAGAGAGGAGAGAGGACAAATCACCCCCAGTTTAGTCACACCGGCCCCAGATCACCCCCATATCTCAGCTTGGGCTCCAGTGATCTGGGAAGTTGGCGGCCATTTCCTCCTGTTACTGGCTTCTGAAAAGCAAGACTTGGGCTCAGAGAGCAGCTCCCTTTCTGTCCTCCTGCTCTGGCGGGCTGGCCTGTCCCTCCGGGGGTTCCAGTGACCTGCCAGTCACCACCACATCACCCACGGCCTTCTTCCTTTTTGAAAAATCCTTCCAGCCCAGGCGCACCCACAGCCACACAGCCTTTTGCCCTGGGCTGACTCACTCTCTCCCAGATCCTTCCTCTCCCACCCACCCTAGACTCCTCCCTTGGTATGGACAAGTGACACAGCCTGGCTGTCCCCCATGGTCAGGAATGGGATGGGGCACATGGGGGTGATTCCTGAGTCCAAAGACTGACCCAGGCAGTTCAGATGGGTCTGGGAGGGGAAATTGAGGACAAAATGACAGTGGGCCGACTAGAGACTTTCGATGTCCAAGTCTGTACGTTTGTGGAGACTTGGGGTGCCCGATAGTGCCCACCTGGACTTGTGCTGTGTTTCTGCGTGGCAGTGTACGTGTGCTATGAATGTGTTGGCGGGCGTACGAGAGTCGATGGTAGACATTCTCAGTAGAGGAAGAGAGAGCCGGTGTCTCTGTGAGTGTGGGTGTGTGGGTGTGCATTAATTGCTGGCAATCCCCACTTTTCTGAGTGTGATTAGTTGATTATTATAATTAAGATAACTTTGGGTAGCTCCGTTGTTAAGGAGCTCAGTTTGCATTTGTGTCTGTATGTGTGAAGTTAGGAGTTGATACAACCATTCAGTCCCACGCGATCCTCGATCCTCGATCCTCGATCACTGGCCTCACAGCCATTGTGGTTTTCCTTTCTCCGTGTTCTAACTCCAAGAACTTTTTAGACTTTTTAAAACATTTTTTTTTTTAGCTTTTCTTAGGGCTGACCGGCTTCATTTCTCCTGCAGCAGGTGAAAACTGCTTTGCTTTCTGTTTGGCTGTTAGCTGGTGGCCGTCTGATATCTATTAAGTGGTCTGGGGCGGTGGGCAGAGGAGATCCTGGGATGCCCGAGCGCATTTTGCATTTTGATAGGTGCAAGGCGTTGCCAAATACCCTCCTAGAAACTGGGACCAATTTACACCCCCCCACTGATAGTGCCTGAGAGGACCCATTTTCCGGGAGGCTCATCAGCATTAGATATTATCAGTTTTTAAATATTTTGTCAACATGTCTGACAAAAACCGTCTCCTTTTATTTTTTTATTTTATTTTTATTTATTTATTTTGAGGAAGATTAGCCCTGAGCTAACATCTGCTGCCAGTCCTCCTCTTTTTGCTGAGGAAGACTGGCCCTGAGCTAACATCCGTGCCCATCTTCCTCTACTTTATATGTGGGACGCCTGCCACAGCATGGCGTGCCAAGCGGTGCCGTGTCTGCGCCTGGGATCCAAACCGGTGAACCTCCGGCAGCCGAAGCAGAACGTATGCACTTAACTGCTGTGCCACTGTGCTGGCCCCAAAAACCATCTCCTTTTTTTTTTTTTTTTTTTAAAGATTTTATTTTTTCCTTTTTCTCCCCAAAGCCCCCCGGTACATAGTTGTGTATTCTTCGTTGTGGGTCCTTCTAGTTGTGGCATGTGGGACGCTGCCTCAGCGTGGTTTGATGAGTAGTGCCATGTCCGCGCCCAGGATTCGAACTAGCGAAACACTGGGCCGCCTGCAGCGGAGCGCATGAACTTAACCACTCGGCCACGGGGCCAGCCCCAAAACCATCTCCTTTTAATTTGCACTTTTAATGACAGTGAATTGGAGCATGTCAGCAGTGTTCAGGATTGGGGAGGGATATATGACGACCCTGAGAATCATTTCAAGGTGGGTTGGTACGTAGGGGCGGGAGAGCATTTTGGGGTTTGGGTCCTGTCTTCTGAGGGTAGAGCAGTAAGTGGTCTTTCTGGGGTCCCAGGCCCATCTGTACTCCCTGTCCCTTCCCAGCTGGGTGTCATGTAAATCAGGGGCTATTTTGGGATTCCAGCTGGTGGTGATTCTAGACTTTTAGGGTGAAATTGAGGCCTCCCTTCTCGTCTCTCTTTTCCCAACCTCTTCCTGTGTCTCCTCCATTTCCCTCTCCCGCGGTAAGCGGCAGGGTGGGGGGTGGGGACCATGGCATGCGCTCTGCCATCAGGAGACCCCGGCTCCGCTCTCCCACCAAGGAGCCGTCACCAAACCTCTCCAAGCCTCATTTTCTTCAAGTATAAAATTGGAAGTAACAGTTTTTATCTCAAAGGACTGGTTCAGTGAACTGACTGCTGTATAAGTAGAGGCTCAATGAATATGTTTTCTTCTCTTCCTTGATTTGTCAAGTTTGGCTAGGAACCTGTTATGATATAGGTAACATGTGAGTGATCTGTCATAGAATGACACTGTCTATGACACTGTCATAGAATGAGTTGGTGGTAGAAATGGGTTGAAAACATTCCTCCACCCTCCATTGCTCAAGGCCTCATCCCTAACCTTTGATTTCTCGAGTTGACTGGCCTGCTGAGCCCCTGGGACCCAGGGCCTGGAACCAGAAGTGAGAACTCTTCTCTTTTGTGAGGAAGCTTGGCCCTGAGCTAACATCTGTGTCAATCTTCCTCTATTTTATGTGGGATGCTGACACAGCATGGCTTGATAAGCGGTGCTAGGTCCTTGGCCAGGATCCAAACCTGCGAACCCCGGGCTGCTGAAGTAAAGTGTGCACACTTAACCGCTCCACCACAGGGCTGGCTCCCAGAAGTGTGAACTCTTACTTGGGATTCTTCAGCCAGGCCAGAGGGCTTTGACAGCTCTGGGCCTGGGAGAAGATGGGATGGGAGTGGGAAGGAGAGAGCGTATGCTGAGTTTCACATCTTTTGAACTTCTTAACAGCTCTCAGAGGAAAGATAGACAGGAGTTATTATCTTCATTTACTGGTGAAGAAACTGAGGTTTGGTTTGGGAATTAACTTATCCAAGGTCATAAGGCAAATAAGTCTCTTTTTCTCAGTCCAGGAGAGTCTGGGGGAAGACAGGAATGTGATAGTGCCCTCCTGGGACACCTTCCCAAGGTTATTAGGTGTGTTGCTCTGGGACCCTCTGGGGACCAGGATCCACCAAAAGGGTTGCTAGGCCCCAGGAAGTCTCCCATTCCCAGGTTTCCTGATAAATGGACCAGTGCCTTTCTTCCCATCCTGCCCTGCTTCTCGTAGGAGGAGGGGAGAAGTGTTTGGGAATGAAGAGTAATTCTGATAAGGGTTGACTCTGCCATCCTGAAAACTAAGCTCTTCCTGCTTGGGTTAGAAGAGAAAGGCCAAGCCATTGGAGCTGGTGATGGCACTGGTGCTGGTAGAGGTGATGATGGTGATGGGGGTGGTGATAGTTGTGGTGATGGTTGTAGTGATGGTGGAGGCAGTGGTTGTAGTGATGGTGGCGATGGTGGTAGTGATGGTTGTAGTGATGGTGGTGGTGGTGGTGGTAGTGATGACTGGTGATGGTGGTGTTGATGGTGGAGGCAGTGGTTGTAGTGATGGTGGCGATGGTGGTGGTGATGGTTGTAGTGATGGTGGTGTTGATAGTGGAGGCAGTGGTTGTAGTGATGGTGGTGGTGATGGTGGAGGTGGTGGTTGTAGTGATGACTGGTGGTGGTTGTAGTGATGGTGGCGATGGTGGTGGTGATGGTTGTAGTGATGGTAATGTTGATGGTGGAGGTGGTGGTTGTAGTGATGACTGGCGATGGTGGTGCTGATGGTTGTAGTGATGGTGGTGATGGTGGTGGTGATGGTTGTAGTGATGGGGGTGGCGATGGTGGAGGCGGTGGTTGTAGTGATGGTGGTGATGGTTGTGATATGGGAGTACTTCTTTCTCTGAATCTATTACTCTGGCACAATAAGGCAGCACCCCAACCTCAACTTCCTCTGCTTTTCTTGGGAAGCAGGACTTTGTGCATGAGGACTGTGCTCAAGAGAGTCCTCTTTCAGGTGAATGGGAAGCTCCACCTGGGACTTTAGCTTCTTCTCTGAAGGCCCAGGCCTGGGGCAGGCCATACTACAGACATCAGGCCCAGGAGGATGGGTCAGGGAGAGCCTGAATGGAGGCCGTGGGACTAGGAGTGTGTTAGCACCGTAAGAGCCATGGTGGAGAGGATGGATGGTGGACTCAGGCCAGACCAGGACTCAGGGGACTGAGGCAGGACCTATTAGGAACTGCCTGTAGGGGGCTGGCTTGTGGCTTTGCTCCTCCGTAGGAAGCACACTTCCTTCCTTAGGTTAGAGACAGTGATGTGCAGCTGATGTCCAGCAATTAACTCTCTGAAAGAAAAACATTTAAAAAAGCCCTGATTCATAATGTTTGCTAATTTCTGTGGTGTAAATACTCCTACGATGGCTGATTTCAAGTTCCCTACATGGTGGCACTGAATGGGGTTGGGAAGAGACATGCAGTAGCTCACATTATCTAGTATTTCCACCATACAGGTACAATAGCAGGAAGTAACCTCAAGAGCAGAGATAATAGTAAAATGTAGTAAAAGAATTGGGAAGTGATGACTTTTAAGTATTTACTTCCTTGGTTTATAATATAATGTATTTAATTGTGAATTTAGATAATTTTATCTTTAATTATGTCCGTGTTTAATGACTGGTTGGCAAACCTCCTGAACATTTTCGGTTGTCTCTTGTGTGTGTGGAAGCTGGCTCCAGCACACCACTGATGGCTTTTGCACAAGGGGTGGCTGTCCATGGGGCTGGGGGCTGATGAATGTTGGGGGGTCTCTGTGTCCTCCCCAGGCGAATGTTCCCATTCCTGTCATTTACTGTGGCCGGGCTGGAGCCCACCAGCCATTACCGGATGTTTGTGGACATGGTCTTGGTGGACCAGCACCACTGGCGATATCAGAGCGGCAAGTGGGTGCAGTGTGGAAAGGCCGAGGGCAACATGCCAGGTATGCGCCCCCTTGGGAGCGGTAGGCACTCTTTTTCTCCAAAGCTGGGCGCCCCCTGGTGGATCCAGGAGGAACCCCCAAGTCCCTGCCCCACCCCAGGATTTAATTCCCCATCTCATCTCTCTCATTCCATCTCACCCCACCCAATCCCATCCCACCCCACCCCATCCCACCCTATCCCCTCCATCCTATCGCACCCCACCCCATCCCATCTCTCCACCCCATCTCACCCCATCCCATCCCCCCGCCCCATCCCATCCCACCCCACCCCATTCCTTCCATCCCATCCCACCCCACCCCATCCCATTTCCCCACCCCATCCCACCCCATTCCCTCCATCCCATCCCACCCCATCCATCCACTTCTGGCTTCTGTTCTGTTTGTCATCTCTTTTCTACTTTGCACTAGCATGTCTTCTGCTTAGTCCTCTGTCCACACCTCCCCTTGCCCTGTCCTGTCTGGTCCTCTCCCTGCATTCTTTTTGACATCTCCATCAGAACAGGCAAAGAAGCCCCACATCATCAGGGGTCTGTGTGCCAAAGAGGTTAACTCTCCACAGGAAACCACCAGTACGTGCACCCAGATTCGCCCAACACTGGAGCCCACTGGATGCGCCAGGAAGTTTCATTCGGGAAACTAAAACTCACAAACAACAAGGGGGCCTCCAACAATGTGACCCAGGTGGGACTCCTCCCCACAGGCTAGCTCTGCCCCCCCTCCCCAGCCCCAAGGCCATGAGGGGTCCCGAGGGCTGATTCTATTCTGTAAGAGTTGTTTTCCTTCCTCTCTGACTCTGGTTCTTTTCTACCTACCTTGTGGGGAGGATGAGGTGGGAGGAATCTGAATCTCAGGGACAGACAGGGGGCCACATTCAGGCCAACCTGGGCTAAGCCAGCCTTGGAGTTTCTTCACTGAATCCCAAGCTGCTATCGCTTGTGTACCGTGCTAGGCGTCAAGTTGGTACCAGCGGTCCCAAGGAATGGTTGCAGAGTTTCTCTAAGTTGAGGAATCCTATTACAAGTATCCTTATCCCTGAAAAGCTGTTTGTGCTAATACCTTGGCCACAATGGACATCTGGGGGTAGGAAACGGAGCAAGAAGACAGAATTGGTGCCGTGAAGAGGCTGGGGACAGGAGTTTGAAGGCCTGGGAGCAGTTACCTGGCAGGTGGCAGGGCAGGGGAATGGACCTGATGACTTCAGGGTCCTTTCTAGCCTGGCCAGAGGGCCAGCCTTTGGTGGGGGTGGGGGATCCTTCGGATTCCCTCCTCCCCACCCCCATAACCGTCTTGCTCTCTCTCTCAGATGATCGTGCTCCAGTCCCTCCATAAGTACCAGCCCCGGCTGCACATTGTGGAGATTAATGATGGAGAGCCAGAGCCGGCCTGCATTACCTCCAAAACGCATGTCTTTACTTTCCAAGAAACCCAGTTTATTGCTGTGACTGCCTACCAGAATGCCGAGGTGAGGGCTGCCCGGTCCCATGTGGGCCTGAGACTGGGGTGGGGGTGTGTGGCCCCCAGTCTCCCTTGGGAGCGATTTTGGAAGTTCCCTAGGCCAGACTCAGGTGACTCTGTTTCCCCTCTCTCTAGATTACTCAGCTGAAAATTGATAATAACCCTTTTGCCAAAGGATTCCGGGAGAACTTTGAGTCGTAAGTGCCACTGGGTTCAACTCACTTTTGCAGAGGCCTCTTCTTGGTCTCTCCTGAGACTGGGACTCTAGACGTGTGCTCAGCACGTTCCCTCTTTGCCCCTGAGGATGGGAGAGGGTGGGGTGTGTGCTGGAGGGCAGGCCAGGGAAGTTGAGTCCGGGGAGGGATATGCAACGGGTAGGCTCATAGGTGACAGGTTCTGCTCATCACCCCTGTGTTCTTGCCTCCTATTCTTTTTTAGCATGTATGCATCTGTTGACACCAGCGTCCCCTCCCCACCTGGATCCAACTGTCAATTGCTTGGGGGAGACCACTACTCTCCTCTCCTACCCAACCAGTATCCTGTTCCCAGCCGTTTCTACTCCGACCTTCCTGGCCAGGCCAAGGATGTGGTTCCCCAGCCTTACTGGTTGGGGGCTCCCCGGGACCACAGCTATGAGGCCGAGTTTCGAGCAGTCAGCATGAAACCTACATTCCTGCCCTCTGCCCCCGGGCCCACCATGTCCTACTACCGAGGCCAAGAAGTCCTGGCACCTGGAGCTGGCTGGCCTGTGGCCCCCCAGTACCCTCCCAAGATGGGCCCAGCCAGCTGGTTTCACCCCATGCGGACTCTACCCATGGAACATGGTCCTGGCGCTTCAGAGGGGCGGGGGCCAGAGGACCAGGGCCTCCCCTTGTTGTGGACTGAGATCACCTCCATCCGGCCAGAGTCCAGTGACTCAGGGCTGGGCGAAGGAGACTCTAAGAGGAGGCGTGTGTCCCCCTATCCTTCCAGCGGCGACAGCTCCTCCCCTGCTGGGGCCCCTTCTCCTTTTAATAAGGAAACTGAAGGCCAGTTTTATAACTATTTTCCCAATTGAGCAGATGATGTGAAAAGGACAGAAACGTTGTTATTAGGTTGCAGGACACCAACTAACTTGGCAACAGACTCAGGACCGAGCGGCCCCCGCATCCTCTGTCTCTTCTCCTTTCGTAGTTGGTTGAGGAAGAGGGGGGCCAAGAAGGATTCTGGAGTTCACTTGCTGCTTCCTGGCCCACAAGGAAAGCTGAGAGGTGCGTCCCTCTCTTTCCTTCGCCCTGACTACAGTCATTTACCTGGTGCTGCTTCTGGCTGTGGGTTCCCAGCTGGAGAACAGAGAACAGAGAACAGAGGACAGG
Source organism: Equus asinus (assembly GCF_041296235.1). Classification (NCBI taxonomy): domain Eukaryota; kingdom Metazoa; phylum Chordata; class Mammalia; order Perissodactyla; family Equidae; genus Equus; species Equus asinus. The sequence goes on along the minus strand of NC_091802.1, from coordinate 38,301,396 downwards.
AGGTCTTGGACAGGAACCAGCTTCCTCTCTTCTGGGGCAGTTGAGGGGCGGGGGTCAGGGGGCAAAGGCCTAGAACTGGAAACTCTCTTCCTTTATAGAGTAACTTTGAGCATTTTTGTTTGTGTCTGTGTTAATCCCTGATCTGAAAATAAAGATACATGGATTTTCTATCAGCCAGCCAGCCAGGGTCAGGCGGAGGACTCCAGGGACTTTGGGCAGCTGGCCTGGGCCCCACCCGCTCAGAGACAGTGGGGTCCTGAGGAAGGGGCTGGGAAGGGGGGATGCTGCCCATCTTGAGAAGCAAAGTCTTGGGGGGGGGGTTGTGTGTTTGTGCGCACACTCTTTTCTGATTCTTTTTTCTTTTTTTGGAATGGGGGAGGCTATTTATTGTACGGAGAGTGGTGTCTGGATATATTTCTTTTGTCTTCATCACTTTCTGAAAATAAACATGAAACTGTTGAGCGTGTCCTGCTTCAGTGCCCAGGTGAGGGACATGGGTGGGGACTCCACTGGGAAATGCGAGTGCGCTGAAGCTGTTCTGCTGGCTCGTGAACAGAACCTGCGACACCTGGAAACCTGAAGCGGCTTCACTTGGGATGAACTGAGTTACAGCAAGGCCACGAGTCATGCCTTAGTGCTCCTGTTGATGGGTGATGCCAGCTCTTCAGACTCCTGGGATAGAGAACCATCCCTGGGCCTGTGTGTGCCCCCTGACCTGTGGAGGGGGTGAGAGGGCAAGGCCAGAGGGCGGGGTTGGGGGGGCTCTCGGGGGGAAGGATGGCGCTCGATATCTCTCTGCATTTCTAGCAGCTTTGGCTCTCCATTTTTGTCTTAGGGTTGTTCCAGGATTAAAGGCGTAAGTATAAATTGGACCCCATGAAAGTGCTGTTTTCGTAGGTTAAGAGCAGCCAAATATTGGCAATTTTATATGATTCAACCTAACATGTGTAGAGGGTTGAGAACAGTGTCTGATAAGCAGTGAGTGCTCAGTGTGTAAACTGTTGTCATTATCATGCTCCAGCTCTGCTTCTCTCTGTACACACCTGAACTGTGTGTGATACGTCCTTCTTTTAAAGAATTTAAGCAATGCAGAAAAGTGTAGAAACAGCAATAAATTATCCCAGATCTTACCACCCACCAATAATTATCATTAACATTAGATGGGTTAGATAGATAGACAAGAATACTTTCATAAAATTGGAGTCATACTGAAAATGCTTTTTCTTAGTGAAAACTATTGAATTTTACTTAACAGAATTTAATAATACGGAAAAAAAAAAAACATCAAACAAACCATCAAAACTCCCAAAACTCTCAAGTGAATAAAGGGAATTGCTGAATTCAAGATACGTTTTTCTTCATGATAAGAAACCTTTCATGAAAGAGCACCCTCAGGTTACGAAGGGAGCTGGTGGGAAAGGCGAAGGGGTCGGACGACTGTGTGAGCCTCGGCCCGGCCCAGGGCACACCCCATTCTAATGGGGGTGCCCCACTGTGGGCTTCGGCGTATTCTCCCAGTTCTGTCTGAAGCCTGGAAAACTGCACTTTGTTACACAGCTCACATCCCTCCTTTACCGGCCGCTGCCCAGAGGTCATCTTCATCACTGTCTAGTCAGAAGAAGGAAAAGATAGGGACAGATTTGGTTCCATCCTCTCTGGATTTGGAAGCTCATAGTTTTGTAAATGACTTTAGGAATTCTGCGGTGTTGCCCTTGGAGAGTTGGATTGTTTCTCCCCCTGCCCACCCTTTGGCTGTCACTCTCTGAAGGTAATGGTATTAAGTGGGGCCTGTTTCCTTTCTTGGGGAACTGCTGTTGACAATTATAATACTCTTCTCCCCCACCATTTTTAAATGGTTTTGGTTCACTTCACTAGATATGAAGTGAAGGGTGTTGTGATCAAGCCATACTCCACCGTTTTTCCCAGAAGTGTGGCTGCGTGTGTTTTGATGCCATGTCATAAATGTTCATTACTATTATTTCTTCACTATTAAATGTACCTTTTACTGAATATGTATATGTATAACAAAATAACATTTATTTTACTGAATATATATGAATATATTTTATTCATATATATATGAATATATTTTATTCATATATATATGAATATATTTATATATATATATGTATGCAGTTTTTAGTTAATGTAATGCATTTTACCTTAAATATTATATGGCCTGGCATTAATGTTCTAACTTGTGCTTTGTTTTTATTTGAATTCATCTGATAAATTTTCTCATTTTTAGTGGATAATGTCTTAGTTTCATTTTTGTTGTAGTTATGTGTTCGTCAAGCAGCAAACTAATGGATTTAAAAACACATCTTAGGATTCTTTACTTAAAATATTTTCTATTTATTTACAAATGTAATGATCACTCATTAACCCACCACACAACTCAAGAATGAAAGCACTAGTGATATCATAGCTAGCTACATGTTACCCCATCCCATATCCTGCCTTTCCTCACAGATAACTAGTATCCTGAATTTTGTGTTTGTCCTTTTCTTGTTTTTTTAAAATTGTTAGCACTTTATATATCTACTTATTATCTTATTCAGTTTTAGCCATTTTGAACTTTATAAAAAGTATATGTGTGCATGTGTATATATACGTATATATAGTGCATATGTATATCTTTATACTGTCTTTCTCTGCATGAACATGGACTATTTCTTCATGTATTTGGGTCATCCTTAAGGTCCTTCAGTAAAGTTTTACAGTTTATAGGTATATGTCTTGTACATTTTTTATGAGATTTATTCTTAGGTACCAAGTTTTTTTCCTCTATAAAATATGTTTCCTAATTGTTTGTTACTGGTATACAGAATTACAATCGATGTTTGTATGCTGATCATAAGATCTGGCCACCTTCCTAACTCTTTCATTACTTTTTAGTGGTTTGCTATAAGTTTATTATTTTCTCTATGGCTAATCAGATTATTTCAAATAATGACATTTTTATTTCCTCCTTTCTAATCTTAGCGCTTATAATTTCTTCTTCTTACCTTATTGCAGTGGCCCGAACTTCAAGTGCTAGTTTCTTGCGTTTTGGGCACGATGTCCCATGTCTTTATTCCACTTTGTCTCTTATGCTGGTTTGCCATCTCTGTCATTTATGTCTGTTATTTTAGTAGTTACTCTATGAATTGTAATATGCATATTTAACCTAACAAAATCTTTGTGTTGGATGGTATTTCGTCCACTCTTCTGGTCAATAAAACAATTTTAATCACCTTAGCTCTGATCTTTCCTCCTCTGATTTACTATTGTTTTCTCTCTCAATTTACCGACTTTGAACATTTCGGTTCTTTTTTAATGCCCAAGATTAGAAGCCTGTATTACTTTATTGAGACAGTACTTATTTGGGCTTACCTTTATGTTACCATTCTTTTGTCCACTTTTCCCTTTTTTATTACACTTTTTCTGGGATCATTTTCCTACTTTGTAGACTAAATCCTTTATAAGTTCTTTTAGAGAAGATCTCTTTGTAAATTCCACGTGTGCTTGTTTCTGAGAAAGGTTATTATTTTCCCCCTCATTAGTGAGCAGTAGTTTTGCTGGGTAAACAGTTTTAAGCAGGTAGTAATTTCTTCTTATTTTGTAGAAGTTATTCCACTGTCTTCTGGCTTCTGTTGTTAAGAAATCTGCTGCTCTCATTATCACTCATTTGTAGGCCATCTGTCCTTTTCTTTCTGCTTTCCAGATCTTCTATTTATAGTTGATGTCCAACAGATTCATTATGATGTGACAAGTATGCATTTATTTTTCTGGATCATATTTGGGATATGTTGTACTTCCTAGATTGGTATATTCATGGTTTTCATCAATTCTGAAATTGATGAAAGAGTCATTATCTCTTCAAATATTAATTCTTTACATTCTCTCCAACTTCACCCTTTGGGACTCCAGTCAGATGGATGTCAGACACTCCTGTTCTATCCTTATTCATGTCTTGCAACTCTCTATTATATTTTGTTCTCCTAGTCTCTCTTTGCTGCATTCTAGATAAATTCCTGGGATATATCTTTGAGTTTAATCCTACCTTCAATAGTATCTAATATGCTGATTTTTTTTTTTACAGCTTACAAAGTACTTTTCATAAGTATTTTATATATGTGCATTGTTTTTTTCAGTTATGCTTTGCATTTCTATAAGTTCTATTTTTTCCAATTTGTGCAGTCCTGATGATTTCCGGTTATACGTTTTCTCACATAATTTAATTCTTTCTTTTTGTGCACATTCTACACACAGCCATTGTGAGTTTCATATTTGACATTTCCAACATCCGCTGTCTTTGTGGAGAGTGGTGGTAGGGGCGTTGTCTAAAGATGTTGTTTCTTCTGCTCCTCACTCATAGTGGGTTTGCCTTCTTGTGTGCTTGGTGGTCTTTGTTCGTAAGTCATGTTTGACTTTTAACCCATGGGAGTCCCGTAAGAGTAACTTGGGGAAAATTTCTTTCACAGATGTTACCTGCAGTCAACAGATATGGAATGCCAAGTTGTGGCTGGGATTTTCTCTCCAGCAATATAGTCAAGTTCTTGGCTCAGGGATCCAAAAGAGTGAGACAGAAGCTTCCAGGCCTCTAAGGGCTGGGCCTGGATCTGGGACAGCATCACTCCCACTACATGCTGTTGGTCAAGGCCAGACCGTATACAAGGGGAGGGGAAGTAATTTCCCCTCTGGATGGAGAAATGGCATGTGCTGCCTAGCCATTGTCCTGGGATGTTTTCTTCGTCATCAGCCTGGAGATTTCCTTCATGTCTTTCTTGTGTTGGATCTCCTGTTTCCTGGATCAAATGTCTTTTTCTTTCTTTGTTCATTATCTTGTTTTTCTGAAAGATTTTTTTTTTTCTGAAGGAGTTTCTGGTGCATATGAGGTGAAACTTCTGAATTTTTTTTTTTAAAGATTGGCACCTGAGCTGGCATCTGTTGCCAATCTTCTCCTCTCTCTCTTTTTCTTCTTCTACCCAAAGCCCCCCAGCTGTATATTCTAGTTGTGGGTCCTTCTGGCTCTGCTATGTAGGATATTGCTTCAGCATGGCTTGATGAGCAGTACCATGTCCATGTCCAGCATCCAAACCCGTGAAACCCTGGGCCGCCCAACTGGAGCATGCAAATCCAGTGACACAGCTGCAGGGCCAGTCCCCTGAATTTTTAACATGTCTGCAAATGTCTTTGTTTCACTTGCACAGCTGAGTGATAGGTTGACTGGGTATAAAAGCCTCAGTTGGAAATAATTTTCTCTTGGAAATTTCAAGGCGTTCTTCCATTTTCTTTTACTTTTCAGTATTGCTCTTATGAAGTCTGATGCCATTTTGATTCATGATCCTTTGTGTTAGGTTTTTAGATGCTCTCTTTGTCCCAAGTGTTTTGAACATTCCAGATTATATACTTTCACCTGAAGCCTCCCTCCCCACCCCATTTATTACTCTAGGGTGCTCATTGAGCCCTATCAATTCAGAGACTCTGTTCTTTATTCTTAGAAAGTTTCCCTTTTCTCTATTTTTTCCCAACTTCTTTTAATCATATGATAGATATCCTTGGGTGATCTCTAATTTTATTTCCTAACATTAATCCTTTTTCTTTCTCTTATGATTTTTCAGAGAGTCTAGTCTTTATCTTCTGATTCTGCTACTGACTTTTAAATTTCTCCTATCTTGTTTTTAATTCCAAGAACTCTCTCCTGTTCTCCAGATGTTTCTATAGCACCCTCTGCTTGTTTTATAGATGTCTTCTCACATCTCTAAATATGTTAGTTGGAAGGGGGAGTTTTTCTTTTGCTTCTTGCCATATCTCTCTTCTTTTTAAACTTCCTTTCTCTGCTTATTTCAGACTCTCTCTTTCATATTGGAGGCTTGGCTCAAATATTTGGTGATTCTTTTTTTTTTTTCTGCTTTATCTCCCCAAATCCCCCCTGGTACATAGTTATATATCCTAGTTGCAGGTCCTTCTAGTTGTGGCATTATTTGGTGACTCTTGACTGTTCACGTTTAAGAAGAAAGCACCATAAAAATAAAAATAATTTAAAAAGAGCAAGACACTAATGGTTTACATGAAAGCTCTTGTGTGTATATGAGGAGGGGTTAATCAACTGGTGGGCTTCACCTTAGGGCGATATGATAGCATGATCCCATGGGGGGACTGGCAATGATGTGCTGGAAATGGCTTGTACCAGCTTGCAAAGGCTGAAAGTGCGTATATTTCTCAACTCTGCATTCAGCAACATCATGCTCATAGCTTGAAATTGTCTGTGGGAATATTTATACCATGGAAATCAGCAAATGCTATAAGTGAGGGCACACTTCCTCTCAGATTGCTGGTTGTTAAATATTTGCTGCCATACTCCCGGGTTTATTAGGCTGGGACCCTTACAATGAAACCTAAGAGGAGCATATAGAGGTCTTTTCTCCTAAGATATTATTCAGTTCTCCTAAGGAGACTTCCGAATTTCTCCCTGACTGACAGCATTCTAGGAGTGGGATATGAGAAGAGAAATCGGGGGTCCAACTTTTTCTTTTACAAACTTTTATTTAAACTTTCTGCTTTCAGCTTTGCCTCACCCCTCCTGGCCACTGTCTTTGCTATCCCCAAGTCCCATGTCTGTTCTCATTTTCTTCAGAGAATAACACTCTGTCCTTTTAGCTGGTGGTGCTAATGGGATGGTTGCTTGGTTACTCAGCATGGGAAGCAATCATGAGTATCTTGATACCCGTGATTTCAGACTTTTAGCCAATCTACCAATTTTCAGCACCGTGCCTCAACTCTGCCTCTCACTGTGCCTAATACTCCCACGTCCTGAGCCTCTAAAGGGTTATTTGGTGGTAAATCAGTTCACTTATTGTTAATCCTGTTTGTAGGCATTTCATAGTGTAGCTGCATTTTAGGTTGTTGTACCATCTCGCTTAATCAGATACTACTCCTCCATCTGCTTTCTATATTCCAAAAATTTGTTGACATGTGTTGTCTGCTTCCTTTGTCTCTGCTATTCTGTTTGCTTCTGTGGTTCCATATGTTAAGAAAATTATTATATTATCATTTCAGTAACCAATATACAAATTTTAAAATGAATACTCTTCATCGATTTTGAATGGAAACTTGTAAATCTTTCCAACTTCACAAATTGTCTCTCCCCCCCCCCATTATAGGAAAGTTTTAATTTTGTCTCTGATTACCTCTCATTTAGTTAGTACTTAGTTTTCAGGGACATGTGTAATTCTTTGACTTGATCTCTACTCTCTGTTTTTCTTCCTATTACAGTCGTGTGTCGCTTAGCAATCCGAATACGTTCTGAGAAATGTGTCAGGCGATTTCATCATTGTGCAAACATCATAGAGTGTACTCACACAAACCTAGGTGGTATAGCCCACTATACATCTAGGCTATATCATACTAATTTTATGGGGCCACAGTCACATATGCAGTCTGTCACTGATCTGAACGTCATTATGTGGTACATAACTGTATTTTATTTTCACCTTTTAAAACTTATATTCTGTACTCTGGGAGAGATTTCCAAATTTATCTTAGTAATGGAATATTAACTTGGGGATGACTGAAGACTGATTTCTAAGGAGACAGTGATCAGAAGGTTAAATACCTGTACGAGAATTTATAAGATGACTTTGTGAGTGTCTATGGTTATAGCTATGTCTTAATATGTTGTTTTGTAAGAGTTGATAATCACAAGAGTTATAAATAGCTGGGTTTAAATCTAACTGTTGGAATCAAGATGTGAAAGTATATTAAACACTAATTTAATCTTTTCTCGGACTCAGCAAAACTGAGCCTGTTTGAGTCACTTCTACCTGGATTACCAATGGTTCCTCCCAATAGGGAAAGGGACACAGGAATTGCCTCGGGAAATAGCTGAGGAAACACAGCTGCCTGTGCTCAAAGCCTTGTATGACAAGCGTCCTTATGTGATAAAAGAGACACTGTGGCACAGATGTGTGGCTGAATCACGTCCAAACACACCAAATCAGAATAGTCTTTGTCTACACTGATTTGGTTTTCCCTCAATTCAGTTGTGCTCTTTAGAGTCTTCATCAGGAGTTTGATTTCTACCATTGGATTTTAGTTTCTTTTCCAGTTTTGTCTTATCTCACCTATGTCCCACTCATCTCGGCCTATTATCTTTGTATCTCAGTTCTTTCCTAACAGATTTCTTTTATTTCATCGAGGATGCTGAATAGTCCATGGGATTTTCTTTTGGATCTTGAAATGGCAAGATAATCGAATGAGACAACCTGTTATGTGGGATTATTAGCTAGAAATCAGCTAAATGAGTAGTTGAACTATAGCACTTTTTGGGCAAAATAATAGATACTTTGTCTTTGGACTATATTCCTCGTTTATGAAGACTCAGACCACACCGTCTCCTTTCCAGACGTAAGCCCCTGAAGGTCAAGTTTATATGATGTGGCCCTGCCCCCACCCCTATATCCCATCATAGCTGATTGAAGGAGGTTGACACATGAAGGAATTGGGGTTGAGAGTCACTGGTTAATTTCGGGTATTGCTTGTGTTCGGGTTGTGTAAGCTGTGGTTCAGCAAGGCAGCCAAGTATATGAAAATGCAGAGAATGCAGTTTGTGGAGACAGCCGCAGAAGAAGATGTACAAAAAGATACAGTAATAAGATATCAGAGAGGGAGTGAGTGATAACAAGAGCAACAGTGAGAGTGAGAATGAACTTCCTGGTTCCAGTTCCTCTTGAGGTCCTACTGAACTTCCTCTCTTTGTCCTCTGAGCCACACCCATGTGCTAACAACAATTTCCCTTTAGTTTGGAGGGAGAGCCTGGGACGATGAAGAGAACCCTAATTAAGACATCCCTTCCAGTCATAATAAGCAAATCACATCAGTGTAAGAGGATGAAGAAGATGCTGCACATTCTGTACCTATAGTGGGATGACGTGTATCCAGCTCATCCCAAAGTAATATCAGACTGTTGCGAAACAAAGTGAAAAGGTGTAGGAGTGGGTTAGGGTGGGGAGACCCTATCCTCATTTTACCCTTGTGGAAGTTATTTTCTGATTTATCAAAAGGTTGACCCTGCCATTCCTAGGTTTTGCTGGAGTGTTATGGTGCAGGTTCCATAGAAGTATCAAAAACTTGAAAAGCTTAGGCTATGGCCATTTCCTGATCACGGAGTTAAAGGTGAGAAAGAGCAAACAAAGCTCCTGGGTTGGTGATGAGAACCACAACCATAGTCTGAAGGGGAGGGTCATAGCCAGGGCCTGCCTGCGTCTCATGTTCAGTACCAGCCAGAGAAACCTAGGGCTGTAGTCAGTGAAAACGTGGTAAGCATCCATTTGGATGGATGCTGTGACTTTGGAGGAAGAGTGAGTTGCCTTCTAAAAAGAGAGAAGTCTGAGTGAGCTTCACCTAGATGGGAATCAAGCCTGTGGAGCTGGTAGCAGGTTGTCAGGGGCAGAGGGCACACTCCAAGGTGGCCCCTCAGCATCACCCAGGGCTTTCTTGGATGCTGGACTCATTGACAACTTTATTCTTCTCAAACTTTATATTATGCAAATTTTCAGACATACGAAAAGTACCCCAAACTTGACAAGTCTTAACATTTTGCCATATTGCTTCATCTATTTTTTTCAGACATATTTTAAAGTAAATTATGAACACCATGAGATTTCACCTCCAAATATTTCAGTCTGCATTTCTTAGAAATAAAGACAGTTTCTTACATAACCGTGATGCCATTATCACACCTAACAAAATCCACAGTAATTTCTAATATGGTCCTTATTCACATCCGCTTGCTCCCATTCACACCTAACTCCCTTCAAATATCTTTCACAACTGACTTGTTTGCACAGCTCCCAAAGTCCACACCTTACACTTACACTCCCCTGAAACGTCTTTTAATGTACAGTCCCCTGCCTTTTCTTTCATGCTATTCACTTTCTAGGGAGCCAGATCAGCTGTTCCGTAGAGGAGTATCCCACTTTCTGGATCTGACCAATTGCTTTTTCATGGTATCATTTGACTTGTTTTTCCATCCCCTTCATTTTCTACAAATTCTAGAATCACATTCTGGAGTGCACGGTCACATTGTTTTACATTAGAATGCACGTTGGAACGCACACCCTGTCTGGTTGTCTAGCTAGAACTCGTTGACCAACACTATAGTGAAAGGAATTGTAAATGAAATTCAGGCCGGTACTAGTGTCATATCTTCAAAGATTGGGACACCTGAACAATACATAGCCTCTACTTGTGCCCACTCGTGGGCCACCCACTTACTCTGAATCTAGAGGTCTCCAAGAAAAAGAAATGCATTTCTTTCCTTGAGCTACTGTACTCTGAGGTCTTTTTGTTACAGCAGCTTAACTGATCCTAATCAATACACCCACTTCCCCACTAGCTCATCAAGGGAAATATGCACATAAGAGATACTGAATAGGGGCCGACCCAGTGGTGTAGTGGTTGAGTTCATGTACTCTGCTTCAGCAGCCTGGGGTTCACAGGTTCAGATCCTGGGCATGGACCTACACACCACTCATCAAGCCATGTTGTGGCAGCGTCCCACATACAAAAATGGGGAAAGATTGTCACCAATGTTAGCCCAGGGACAATCTTCCTCAAGCAAAAAGAGGAAGATTGGCATCAGATATTGGCTCAGGGCCAATCTTCATCATCAAAACAAACAAGAAAAACCCCACCAAAAACAAACAAACAGAAAACAACAACAACAAGAAGAGATAATGAATAGTCATCATCATAACACCGTTTTTTGACTAGTCCATTAGTTTCCCACTTATTTGCAATGCCATCATTATCATATGTCAAATTCCAAGATATATATGGCCATCTTTCTAGATATTTTCTGCCTTTTATTCATCTATTTGTTTATTACTATGCCAATAATACATGTTTTAAATGAAACATTTTACTTTGAGATAATTGTAGATTCACATGCAGTTCTAAGAAATAATACAGAGAGATTCCACGTACCCTCTACTCACTTCTCCCACTGGTAACACTTGCAAAACTATAATACAATATCATGACTTGGATATCGACATTGATACAATCAAGAGACAGAATATTTTCATCACCACAGGATCTTTCATGATGCCTTTTTATAGCCACACTCACTTCCTTCCAGACCCCACCCCTTCCTTAACCCTAAGGGGTTACCCACTAACTTGTTCTCTGTGAATTTTTGCTTCATGTATTTTGGAGGCTCTGTCATTAGATGTGTATATGTTTATTATTGTCACTGAAACTTTTGTCAATATATAATGCCCTTCTTTGTCTCTTGCAACCTTTGTAAAAAATTTAAGGTCTACTTTGTCTGACAATAATATAGCCACCCAGCTCTCTTTTGGTTAATATTTGAATGAAATATCTTTTCCATCCTTTCACCTCAACCTCTTCCTGTCCTTATACCTAAAATGAGTCTCTTGTAGACAACATACAGATGGATCATATTTTTTTACTCCCTCTACCAATCTCTGTCTTTTAATTGGTGTATTTAAATCATTTCCTGTTTTCTATAAATTTCTCTCTAAGCACTGCTTCATCCATAAACTTTGATATGTTATCTTTTTGTTTTCATTTAGGTCAATGTATTTTTAAAATTTTCTTTGAGACTTCCTCTTTGATGCAAGGATTATTTAGATATGTGTTGTTTAGTTTCCACGTGTTTGGAGATTTTCCTGTTATCTTTCTATTATTGATTTCTAGTTTGATTCCACTGTGATCAGAGAACACACTCTGTACGATTTCAATTCTTTTAAAATTGTTGAGTTTGTTTTATGACTCAGGATGTGGTCTATCTTGGTATATGTTTTGTGGGCACTTGAAAAGAATGTATATTCTGCTGTTGTCAAGTGGAGTGTTCTATAAATGTCAATTCTATCCTGTTGGTTGATTGTATTGTTAAATTCTTCTGTATACTTGCTGATTTTCTGTCTAGTCATTCTATCAATTGTTGAGAGAGGGATGTTGAAGTCTCCAATATAACTTTGGATTTGTCTATATCTTCTTTCAGTGATATCAGTTTCTGATTTGCATATTTTGTATTCTGTTCTTTGGTGCATACACATTCAGAATTGTTATGTTTTCTTAGTAGATTGACCCTTTCATTATCTCTGTTTCTGGTAATTTTTTTGCTTTGAAGTCTACTTTATATGATATGAACATAGCCACCCCAGCTTTCTTTGGATGTTTGCATGATATATCTTTTTCTATCCTTTCACCTTCAATCTGCCTATAGCGTTATATTTGAAGTGTGTTTCTTGTAGATAGCATATAGTTGGGTCATATTTTTTCATCCTCTCTGCCAATCTCTGTCTTTTAATTGGTGTATTTATACCATTTACATTTAATGTAATTACTGATATGTTATGGATTAAGTCTACCATTTTATTTTTTGTTTTAGAATTATTCTGTTTCTCATTTCTCTGCTTTCTTTTTCCCACCTTCTTGTAGATTACTTAGACATATTTTAGAATTCCATTTTGATTTTGAATTAGAATTCCATTTTGATAGTGTTTTTGAGTATATCTTTGTATAGTTTATTTAGTAGTTGCTCTAGTTATTACATTATATATTATGTATATCTTATCACAGTCTACTAGTGTTGTCATTTTGCCAGTTAGAATGAAATATAGAAAACTTACCTCCCTTTATGTCCCTTTACCCTCCCCATTTTTAGTATAGTCTTAAGTATTTTCTCTATGTTCATTTAGAACCACATCAGACAGTGTTACAATTTTTGCTTCCTCTATCAAATGTAATTTAGAAAACTCAAGAGGAGAGGGAAAGTTTATCGAACTTACTCATGTTTTGTTTATCATGCTCTTCTTTCCTTCCTGATGTTCTTCTTTTTGTAGTTTTCTTTCTGTTTAGAAAACTTCCTTTAGTCATCTTTTTCTTTTTTTGAGGAAGATTAGCCCTGAGCTAACTACTGCCAGTCCTCCTATTTTTGCTGAGGAAGACTGGCCCTGAGCTAACATCCATGCCCATCTTCCTCTACTTTATACATGGGACGCCTACCACAGCATGGCTTTTGCCAGCAGTGCCATGTCTGCACCCGGGATCCGAACCAGCAAACCCCAGGCCACCAAGAAGCAGAATGTGCAAACTTAACCACTGCGCCACTGGCCTGGCCCCTAGTCATCTTTTTAAGGGTAAGTCTGCTGGTAACAAAGTTTCTTAGTTTTTCTTCATCTGAAAACGTCTTGATGTCCCCCCTCATTCTTAAAGGATATTTTTGCTAAATTTGGGATTCTGGGATGACAGTTCTTTTCTTTCAGCACTTGGAAAATATGCCACTTCCTTCTGGCCTCCATGGCTCCTGATGAGAAATCCATGGTCATTTGAATGGTTTTTCCCCTATGGGAAAGATGTCATTTCCCTTTCACTGCTTTTAATGCTTTTTCTTTGTCTAGTTTTCAGAAGTTTGACTGTGATATGTCTTGGTGTGGATTTATTTGAGTTTTCCTATTTGTAGTTCACTTAGCTTCTTTTTTTTTTTTTTTTTTGAAGATTGGCCCTGAGCTAACATCTGTTGCCAATCTTCCTCTTTTTTTCTCCCCAAAGCCCCGGTACATAGTTGTATATGATAGTTGTAAGTTATTCTAGTTCCTCTATGTGGGATGCCACCACAGCATGGTTTGACAAGTGGTGCACAGGTCCGTGCCCAGGATCTGAACCAGTGAACCCCAGGCTGTCAAAGTGAAGTGCACAAACCCAACCACTGGACCATGGGGCCAGCCCCTCACTTAGCTTCTTGAATCTATAGGTTTATGCCTTTTGCAAAACGTGGGACATTTTCAACCATTATTTCTCTGAGTACTTTTTCAACTCTGTCCTCTTTCAGGACTCTGATGACGGGATCTTCTGTTATAGTCCTACAGGTCCCTGAGGCTCTGTTCATTTTTGTTTTCAGTCTATTTTCTCTCTGTTGTTGAGTTTGGTGGTTTCTATTTTTCTATCTTCCAGTTCACTGATTTTTTCCTCTATTCCTTCCATTTTGTTGTTGAATGCATCCATTGAGGGTTTTTTATTTCTATCATATTTTGGTTCTAAAATTTCCATTTGGTTCTTCTTTATGTCTTTTATTTCTTTGCTGAAACTTTCTATTTCTTTGATGAGACTTCCTATTTTTTCATCTGTTTTAAGCATGTTTGTTGAGGAATTCTTTTTTTTAAAGATTTTATTTTTTCCTTTTTCTCAACAAAGCCCCCTCTGGTACATAGTTGTGTATTTTTACTTGTGGGTCTTTCTAGTTGTGACATGTGGGATGCCACCTCAACATGGCTTGATGAGTGGTGCCATGTCTGTGCCGAGGATTCGAACCGGTGAAACCCTGGGCCACTGAAGCGGAGCATGAGAATTTAACTACTCGGCCATAGGGCTGGCCCCTGTTGAAGCATTTTTATCATGCCTGCCTTAAGATCTTTGTCAGTGTTAACATACCAGTCACCTGTGTTGGCATCTATTGATTTTCTTTTTTCATTCAGTTTGAGAACTTCCTGGTTCTTGATAAGACCAGTGACTTTCTACTACATTTTGGGTTATTGTATTATGATATCCTGGATCTTATTTAAATCTTCTGTTTTAGCTGGCTTCCTCTTACACTGCTCAGGCAAAGAAAGGGTTGGCATCTCTCCTTAGTGTCAAGTCCAGGTTCTCCACATCATCTCCACTGACACTGTGGGGGTGATGGTGGGGACTACCATCAGTAGGGATGAAAGTCCTGATTCCTTATTCAGCCTTTCCTTGACATTACTCCAGTGGGTTGGGGGGAGGGAGGGTTAGTTCCCTCCCTGCATCCTGGCAAGGATGGATGTAGACTCCCCACTTGGTTTTAGCTGGCATGTATGGGGAGCAGACCACAGATTTTTTGGTACTGTTTGGCTGTAGTAAAGTGACAATTGTCCAAAAGTTTTCTGTATTGCTAAGATGCCTTTTCCTGATCTTTTAGCTAGAGAGAGCAGGCTTTCATAGGGTTTTTGTTTGTTTGTTTGTGTTTCCAGGTTGCTGGCTTCTCCAGCACCCAGTCTGGGATGTATGGGGCAAAAAGAAAACCCAGAGAACTCACCACTGTGTCATTTTTCTGGTCCCAAGGTCCTTATGCTGGCCCACCTTCTCCTCGCCACCTTTCAGAACCTTCTTGAGTTGTTTTATGTATAAGATCCAAGGTTTCTAGTTGTACTTAGCAGGAGGAATGGAGAAAATTATGTCTACTCCATCTAGATCATCTGGAAACCATCTACTCCATCTGGAAACTGAACCATCCCCATAATATACTTTTAATTACTATAGTTTAATGTTTTGACATTTGGTAGCAGCCCTTTCCTTATTACTTAATTAATTTATTTTTTAATTATCTTGGTTATACTCTTGACTTTTCTTCCAGATTAGCTTTAGGCTCAGCACTTCAAATTCCCTTTTAAAAATCCCATTGGGCTTTTGATTGGGATTATGTTCAATTTATAGATTAATTAGGGAGAGGTATCCACTCTATTAAAATATTGTCATTCTAAGACCAACATCTCTTTACTTTTTTATTCATACTGTGTTTTATGTTCTTCATTGAAGATTCATAGTTTTCTTGAACATTTCTTGTTGGATTTATTCTTACAGTTACAGATTTTTTAAAATTGTAAATGAGATATTATTAACTAGCACTTTCTAATTGGTAAGAGTCATTGGTTTCTATATATTTATCTTGTATCTGGCCATTGTACTCAATCTTTTCATCAAATTCTTTCAGTGGCTATTCTTTTTTTCTCAGGTAAGCATCCTCTTCCCTCACATTTCTTCTGGTAACAGTTATAAGAATGCACATACCATCCAGTACAAGTCAATCACAGCATCTCATGCTCCTCGATGAAAGGTGAGAACGAGACCCAAGACAAACCAATCAAGACCCTTCCTAGGATTTTTATGGCTGAGTTCACTGGGAAGAGGTTTCTTCTCTGGTCATGGAGTTGTCAGATGCAATCCTGGATGCCCTTTGTAGCCAATTTTCTCTAATTGCATAGAGAAAGCCATTCTAATTTGGAAGCTAATGAAGCTGAAACAGAGTATGAAACCACAACAATTGAGAGAGAGAGAGAGAGAGTGGGCAGTGTTTGGTCCCTGTTTCCAATATACCCCTGCCTTTCCCATCCCACGAACCAATAAGGCCCCTCCTCTTTAAATTACTTCGAGTGAGATTGCTTTATTTGCAACTAAAAGAATCTTGACCATACAGAACTGGTACCAGAAGTGGGATGTTGTAAGCAACAGAATTTAAATGGTGGACCTGGCCAAGTGGTGTGGAAAGCGGTGAGAAACCATTCTTTGCAATTTGGGGAGATACTTTTCCTCACGGAAACGCATCAGCTGGTTTAACCACCTGCTGTTGTACTTTAGGGTTCAGACTACATTCCAAATGGCATTGGAATTATTGGGGATTTGATAGAAAAATGTTAGATATCGGATGTGATATACTACTTGCAATCTTCAGTATGGTGCTACAAAATAACAAAAATCTTTCTTTTAAACCGGACCACCAGAAGAGGTTGGATAATTAGCTTTGTCAAGAAAGATCTACACAATCAGAAGGGCTACACCTAGAATATACAACTATGTACCGGGGGGCTTTGGGGAGAAAGGGAAAAAAAAGAAGGAAAAAAAAGATTGGCGACAGATATTAGCTCAGGTGCCAATCTTTAAAATAAAAAAGATCTAGTCTATTTGTAATCAATGATCTAAGACCACTGAGAGACAATTGTATCTAATTATATGTACTTGTAATTGTAAAAGCTGAATTTAATTTTCTATGCTAAAGTTAGGAGGAGCCAGAGGAAACAGTCTATTGTAATCATAACTGTTCGTATTCCACCTCTCTTTCTGCTTCTGCAGAGCTGGAAAACTCCCCTCTTGGTCCCAAAGCCCTCATGACTGATGGCAGCTCCTGGGGCTACAAGATCTCTCATTCAACATCATCAGAAAGAACAAGTCCGTGTCCCAGAATTTTCAGCAAGTCCTGTGATTCCCTCTGATTGGGCTGCCGTAGGTCGTCTGCCCATCCCTGAAGCATCACTTTGGCTAGGAAGACAGGAGCACACTGATGGGCACATCCCAAGATTTTGGGCTAGAAAACAATCCCAGATTAAATCTCTTGGCTGAGCATGGGAAGGGGAAAGATGGTCCCTAAAGGAAATTCAAGTTCTCAGTCCCAGAAAGGGTGCTGGGCAGTGGACCCCAGATGTCCATATACCAAGGAAGCATCTTAACCTAAGACCATGATGGGCAGTCAGAGCTCCCACGCCTGTTGCTAAGAGACAAACCACAAGAGCCAGGTTCAGAATCAAGTTTCAAGACTGGGCAAGATTTCTGGCATTGGCTCCTTGCATGTGGCAGCCCTGGGAATGACCATGGCAGACAGCCAACTAGGATTTAAGGAGTGGTATCGCCAGAGAAATCCCGAGCCTGGCAAATGGGGACCTCCGATTGCTCAACCCTGAGATAGTTCCAACTCTATGCCAGCAGGAAGTGGGGCACTTGAGCAGGACGCCTCCCAAGAGGGGAATTCTCTTTAAACTCCTCTCAGGTCTGGCCGTGGGCGAGACAAATCTAGGCAGCAGCCAAAATCAGGGGCAATCAGACTTGCTAAAAGACACCTGATTTCATTGCCAGGGACGTGAGTCCTTGCAGGTCCTGTCCTTCTGCTGTGGTATTTTCCAGACTGCAGATCACTGTCTGTTATTTTCCGTTCCCCACTTTCTTTAAAAAAATATACTATTTTTTTTTACAAAACTAATAAGTGCTCATTTTTATACCACCAAATAATAAATAATATAAAAAGTTATAAAGAAAAACTTTAGTCTGTCCCCAGACTCTCCCCACTTGGCTCCACTCCTCCCCACTGGAAGGTTACACCATTAAGAGTTAGGAATGCATCCTTCAGAGGTTTTCCTACGTACGTACAAGTAGAAACGTACGTCTAAACTGAGCAGGAGAGTAAAACTGAAAAATCAAAGTTTCCATCCATGCCCTCTGAGGCCCGTTCCCCAGAAGTAATCATTTTCAACCATTTCTCTTTTTAGCCTTCTTGACAGTACTTCCACAATGCCAGAAAATACGCTAATACCTCTGTACCTCCTGACTGCGTGCAATGAAAGACGATGAGAATTTAGCTTGCCTTCATTGTGTCCTTCTTTCCCTAATCCCTCCCACTCAAGTATTTATTTACTCCCTCCTGTTGTTTAATTTTAGGGCTTTAAATAATATATTTAAACATCTATTTCCCGACCTCCTTGGATTGTTGCCTGTACAAAAATGACTTTATTTTATTCTCATTCTTTTTTTTTTTTTTTTTGAGGAAGATGAGCCCTGAGCTAACATCTGCTGCCAATCCTCCTCTTTATGCTGACGAAGACTGGCCCTGAGCTAACATTCGTGCCCACCTTCCTCTACTTTATACATGGGACGCCTACCACAGCATGGCTTGCCAAGTGGTGCCACGGCCACACCTGGGATCCAAACCGCAAACCCCAGGCTGCCGAAGTGGAACGTGCGCACTTAACCGCTGCGCCACCAGGCTGGCCCTTTATTCTCATTCTTGGTTGATATTTTGGCTGGGTCTAATTTCCCATCCATATCAGTTAGGATTAAATTTAGTGTAAATAAGAGACCCAAAATAGCATTGGCTCAAACAAGTTGGAGTGTACTTTTTTTCTCATGTAAAAGACTGCAGGCTCCTCCCAGTTTTCTTCTCTGCCACACTTAGGAAACGGTCCTTGCCCTCGTCATCCAAGACGGCGGCCTCACACTGGCTTTCCAGGCAGCAGGATGGATGAGGAAGGTGCAAGGAATGAAGGGACAGTCACGTGGCCACATTTAGCTTTAAGGGAGGCTGGAAATGTAGCTTTGATTCTGGATGGCTTTGTGCCCAGCTAAACACCCAAGGTTCTACTGCTAGGAAAGAATGGGGGACAGACTCTGTGGACACTAGCAATCTTGCCACTCCCTCCGCCCTTTGCAGCCTTGCTCCACCTTCTACTTGCATCGGGGTTGTCAATGAAATGTACGATGGCGATCTGATTTTCATTCCTTTGTACGTAATCTGTTCTTTCCCCTGGAAGCTTTCAAATGAGAGAGAATTACATAAGGAGGAGCCTTGGAACCCGAGAGCACCAATCATTTTCTCACAATGTGCTGTGACTTGAGCTTGTTCTTTTCCAACTCCTTCCTCCCTGTGCCCTCTGTGTTCACCCACTCAGCCAGCGTGGGTGCTCCCCAGCTTTGTATCTTCAGCTTTCCTCTCACTCTCCCTGAGTGACAGCATCCTCCAGTGGCCTTAGCTAGCCCCCATTGGGCTGAATCCCAAATTTATCTCCACAGCTTGAGTCTTTTTCTCAACCTCGAGATCCAAAACAATCCGGTCATCTACTGTGTCTCCACCTGACTGACCCGCAGGCCCCCTGAGCTTCTCGTGTGGCAGGGTGAACACTCCAGCTCCTCTCACCTACAGAAACTCCACTGTGACCCTCTCTTGAGGAACCGCACAACAATTTGCCCTTTTGCTCAAGCCAGAAACCTGCCATTTCTGACTGGTCTGTGCCTCTGTATGTTGCTCCCTCTTCCTGAACGCCCTCTTCATTTCTTCCCTTGATTAATTCTCATTCATCTTTCGTAACTCACTTGAGGGGTAACATTTTGGGAAAGTGTTTCCTGGTTTCTTTCTGCCTCAGGCTGGGTTGGGGGCCCCTCTCTTGGGTTCCCAAGCTATCTGGAGAATCCCCGTAACCCATCATCATTGTGACACTTTCTAATCATCTGAACCCTTGTCTGAGCTATTGGATGGTAGAGACGGGATCTTATCTCTGAATCCCCAGCATCTGGTAGAGCATTTGGCACATAGAAGTGGCAGCTTCCATCTTTTGCTGTCTGGCTCATTTCCCACACACCTCCTGAACACTGCACCCCCTTTTCTCTGGGGAACTCCTCCCTTCACTCCACGTGGTCCTGAGGAACCGTAAGTTGGGGTGCTCCCTCTGCTTTTGCCTCCTCTACAGAGGTGGACATGTGACCCAGGCTGGGTTAATCACAGTCTCCCATGCCCCTGGCAACAGAGACCAGAGCAATGGGTATTACTGACCAAGCAGGACCGGTCAGGTTCTTCCTTGGGATTAATCTACAGCCATGGGGAGGAGGGCCTCTCCACGCTGGGATTGCTGGTTGAGATGACATGTTCGGATGGCTAGTTGAGATGCTATGTTGGGATTGCTAGCTGAGACGAGGCACAGGGCTGTGGGTGGCCATCTGCCTTCCATGTGAAGGGAGTCTGTCTGCAGAACAGAGCCAAGCAGAGACAAGACACGGGCAGAGACGGGGTTCTGATGGCCTTGAGTCCCGAGCTCCAGTTCTGTCGGCTCCTGCTGATCTTAGGCACTCACGTCCCTCCCCAGGTGTGTGAACCAACAAATTCCCTTTTTGTTTGAGTTGGTTTGAGTGGGTTTTTACCACTGTAACTAAGAGTTCTTACTATTAGAGAGCTCCACCAAGTTTAATGACAACAGTGCTGAACTAAGTGAGCCATCTCCAGTGCCTCCCTCCCCCTCGCTCCCTCTGAGCATGGCAAGACGCTTCATCCATGCTCTCTGGAGAGGTTGATATGGTCCCCTGCTTTCACTTATGGTGTCAAGTCTGAACTCCTCAGCCTGGCAAGTGAGACCTTTGTGATCTGACCCCAACTCCCCAGCCAGTCTCCTGTCCTCTTCCCAGGCAGCCTCTGTGTCAGCCAGATAAATGCTCACATTTCTCTGAATGCCCTGTTCTTCTGGACTGCTGCATGTCTGCGTGAGCCTCAACCTGGAATGCTCTCCCCCCACCCCCGACCCGTGAATCCCAATCCACCCTCCAAGACCCATCCCGGGTGACACCTCCTCCAAAGCAGTCCTGCCGCACCCGAGCAGAGTCCAGCTTCCTTTTCTGCAGCAGTCGCCTCCGCAGTACACCCATCACACTGAGTGGCAATTATGGCTTACTCAGTGTCCTTCCTCTGCTAGGCAGAGTTTCCTAAAGCAGAGAGCTGCTCCTCATCCCCCTCTCTATCCCCGTCTCCCAACACCCCCAGCAGACTGTCAACCTACACGTGGTGAGTGAGTGGAGGTCTTAAGAAGGGGCTTCGTGTCTTCATCTGTAAAACAGTAGAAAGGGAGTTCTTCTGACCAACACACTCGCAGTTTCAGGTTTCAGAAGATAGGCAAGTCTTGTGACCCCCTCACCAGGACCCCCTCCATGCCAAGAGGTGGGGAGTGGGAAGGCAGTGTGGATGCCACCTGACTGCCCCGTGTCTACACTGGCTTCTGTTTGTTGGTGACGGGAGAATGTAGAGAATTGCCTTAGAGAACTCTGATTCTCCCTGGGATCCTCAGAGCTTTGAGCAGCCCTGCCTCCTCTCTCACTTTCCACCTCTCAGAAGTGATAGAAAGAACAAATAAGGTCGAAAAAGGGAGGTACTTGGAAATCTCCTGACCCTCTATTCACTTGGCGGGACAGATTCACCCCCAAGAGGTGCAGGGTGAGCTTTGGGGGCATCAGAGAAGGGTCTGGTGAGGGTCTCTCTGTTGCTGGCACACACGTCCTCTAGCTGTGCCTTTGTGGTGTTGTATGAGGTTTCCCACACCAGTGAGAGGCGACCTGGTGGAGGGTCTGGAATCCAGAGTGGCTGTGCGACATTAGGCAAGTCACTTAACTCCTCTGTGCCACAATTTCCTCATCTGCAAAATAGGGTGATAATAGTACTTGCCTTACAGGGTAGCTGTGAGGAATAAATGAGTTGATATTTGTAAAGCACATAATAAGTGCTATGTAAATGCTTGTTTAGACTATATTAGGGTTTAATGTGTTGAAATTCAACCTTGGGATCCCAGAACCCTTTTCATCCTTAATAAAGAGACCCCCTCAATGAGCCTGTGAGTTGAGTAGGGGTGGTGGTGGCGGGAATGGTCATGGAGGATGGAAAAGATATAGTGAAATTCCTCAAGTATCCACAAGAGGGCACCCAATTTCCCCAAAGGGCCCACTTCATGATGGAGAGCCTTCTGGGCCTCATTGCCTTGTTCCCTTCCACTTGGGTTTCTGTGCCAAAGCAGGTCAATCAGAATCAGACCACAAATATGTGATAATGGCTGAAAGTGCTGCCCAGTGATGCTAAATGACTCATACAGAAACACCTTCAAACTCGCACTGCGTGCACCCCAATACACGCCACTTCTTACTCCTCAGAGACCCAGATATCCCCAGCCTTCAGCACTGTCCCCAACCTGCCCCCCGAGTGCTGTCTGAATATTTGGGAAAGGGAATGTCAGATGCTCCCATGCCTGGAGATGCTGGTTCCCCCACCCCTACCCCCACCAGGGGGAGTTAGACCCCTCCACTAGCCTCACCCAAAGGGGCCTCAAAATGGTTCTGACTCTTACACCATCACAGACCCCTCTCCCACTCCTCCTGCTCCCCCAGGTGCTCGAGCCTGACTAGAGTCTGGGCTGGGTCATGTGGGTCCAGGTCTGGTCCTCATCTCTGGTTTTCCAGAGAGAGCTGAAAGGGGGGGAAGTGAGGTGGTGAGACCCGAGTCTTCCCTCTGCCCCACTGAGAGGGTGAGGGTTAGGGTTGGGGTTGGGGTGGGGGTGGGGGTGGGTGACTAGGCCCAGTATCTGATTCAGCCGAGATCGCATGACTGACAAGGGACACCACTGCTCCTGAGTCCCCTTAGTAAAGGGTAGAGAAGGTGGAGGAGAGGGAAGGGAGGTCGCTGGAACTCTCCCCCTCCGCCTCTCCCTTCCTCCCCACTGTCCAGGCCCAAGGCCACCTCTCCTGCAGCCAGTCCTGTGGGGATGCAGGCCCCGGGGGACCAGATAGGACAGAATCACTCCGGGCCCCTCCCCCTTCAAACCTCCCCACACAGAGGGAGTCGGGGCAGAGAAAGCCCTGGACGCTGTAGGAGAACTGCGTGCTACACCTGGCACTGTCACCTACTGTCGTCACCTCCCTGACTCTCAGTTTCTTCATCTGTAAGTGTGGATAACTACGCCACCCGCTCAGGCATGGGGTGGCAGACCGGCTCCCGCAGGAGATGGAACCCCGGCTTGGAAGGCTGGGAAGGGTGGAGGTTCTGCCAACAGCAGATGGGAATCAAAAATGGTTCCTAAAATTGCCTAACAGTTTAGTCGCGGCAGGAAATGAGCAGATAGTGGAACCTAAGGATTCTCTCAAAAGGTAGGGTCCCTCATGTCTGCGGTCGCCTTCACCATCAGTCCCTGAGAGAGAACGCAGCATCCTCACGGTAGCTGACGGACCCTCCTCCCCAGTTAAGGAGCCTGGGGCTGTCGGGAGTTCCTGCCCCACCCACCTCACACCCAGAGAGAAACCTGGCTAAAAGGGGACAGAAAGTCCTGCAAGGGCAGCAAGTCCCAGGCTGGCAAACATGAAGGCTGAGGAGACAGAAACGGGCACCGGCCCCAGGCGTCACCTTCAGCGCGCGCTCTGGCACCGACTCGGGGTGGCCCGGGGTGGGAGGGGGCCGGGCGCGTGTGGACAGCCAGCTTCGCAGGAGCATCGCGGGCAGAGCCGCTCCATCCAGGCAGCGGCTCGGGTGCAGCTGGCCCGGCGGCCGCGGGGCGGAGCCCGAGGACCAGAGACGCCCGAGCGCGGGGCCTCGGCCGGGCGGGAGGGACCCAGCGCCGCGTCCTCGGTCGCCTCTGCCCAGAGCGGGGCGGGGGCACCCGGCTGCTCCGGGGCTGCCGGGCTCGGGGCGCGCGGGGCAGGCGCCGGGTCTGCGGCCGTCTTGGGATCTGGTCACCCGCTGGCGGGGAAGCCCGGCTGGGAGGCAGGAGGGAGGGCACCGGGGGGCGGGCTTCGGGGCGAGCCGAGCGGGCGGACGGGGTCCCCGCGCTCTCCCTCCGCGCACACGAGTGCGGTTCCCTCCCCCAACACCGGCGCCCGGGCGCGGCCGGACCCGCACCGAGACCCCGGCCTGCAGCCCGCCCCCTGCAGAGAGGGCAGGCCCGGGCGCCCCTATCTTGGTGGCCCTCTCCCGCTTCTAGTTAGTTACTAAGGGGCGTGGGGAGGCTATAGGATGACGACGGATAAGGCACCTCAGGTCCCACGTATTACAGGATTGAGGGTGAAGAGGTGGTTGGATCAGGGGACTCGGGAGTTTGGAAGAAAAGCTGTTGGGGGGGGGGGGGGCGGTGGGTGTCGGAGGACAAGCCGCTGCAGACGTGACTTTATGGAGGGGTTGGAGGGTCTGCGGACCTTTCCAGCCTTAAATTCTCCTGGCGTTTATTTAATTGCATCACTGTTGGGTTTTGCTTGCAGATAGAAGTGATGCAAATCAATTTTAGAAAATTTACAACAAAATTAAGAAAATTATAAATTGCTCCTAAACCCATCATCCAGAGACAATCATTTATATAACCAAACTATTTAAATTTTTGTCCTGCTTTTAAAATTTAACGTTATATTCAGAGCATTTTCCATATCCTCACAATTTGTAAAAGCACGATTTTTGAAGTCTCTATCATGTGTAACTGGAAGACTAGACAACTTATTTGGCCAATTCTTTATTGATGGAACGTCTGTCAATGTCTAAACAGTCTCTAGATGGCATTCCAGCCAGAGTCCTTGCACATGAATCTGTGCCAACATCTGCTTATTATTTTTTTTTAAGTTCATGTGTTTTTTGGGTTTTTTTTTTGTTTTTATTGCTTTTTCTCCCCAAATCCCCCCAGTACATAGTTGTATACTTTAGTTGTGGGTCCTTCTAGTCGTGGCATGTGGGACGCCGCCTCAGTATGGCCTGATGAGCGGTGCCATGTCCAGGCCCAGGATCCGAAGCGCGAAACCCTGGGCCGCCGAAGTGGAGCACCTGAACTTAACCACTGAGCCACACGACCGGCCCCTGCTTATTTTTGTAGGATAAGAACTAAGAGTAGAATCATTGAGTGAAATATTATGAATACTTTTTCTCAAGTTTATTTTAATTCTACAAGACGTACTTGTAAAATATATACAAGCAACCCTAAAGGATATGAAAGAGAACCCTGAGGTCCTGCCTGCACCCTTTCTCTGGCTCCCGGGAGGTGACACTCTTCACTCTTTTGTAGTAAGGGTTCAAGATTTTCCCATGTGCACTGAGAGATAAACCCACCCTAAGGTGCATATTTGTATATGATCGGGGAACAGCAAATCACATTTACAACCCTTTCCTCCTCTTTTTGAAATCAAATAAATCATTGTAAGAAAAATACATATTCATTGTAAAAAAAAACCAAAAAACCAGCTAATCAAATAACATTAAGAAAGAACATAGAGGCCAGCCCATGGTGTCGTGGTTAAGTTTGCTGTTCCGCTTCAGCGGCCCAGGGTTCAAGGGTTCGGATCCCAGGTGTGGACCCACACATTGATCATCAAGCCATCCTGTGGTGGTGTGCCATAAACAAAATAGAGGAAAGATTGGATGTTAGCTCAGGGCCAATCTTACACACACTCACACACACACACACTCACACAGTCTGGCAAGATGGGGACTGAGTACCAGTCCCTGCCTCTCACTGTCACCATGTCTGCTTTGGTGGTCTCAGTGAGAAAATCGTGGCCCACTCCCTGTGAGGGCCTACAGGAGAAGCCTTCAGGCTCATGAAGTTGGGGTACTGGAGGGGAGACCCCAGAGTGGACCGGTGCAGGTTGGATGGAAGCTATCATCCTGGTGCCATTATGATCTGTGATTCTGGGAGTACAGGGACCCCAAGGGCCTGGGGAAGGAGTGGCCTCTTCGGTGGGACCCAGAGCAAAGACGTGCAGGTCCTCAGCCTTCCTGGGGGCCTGGCCTTCCAAGCCAAGCAAACTGAGGGGTCTTCCCTGCCCAGACACGGTCACCCCTGACCCAAGTGGCTCTGTTGGGCTGAATTGCTCTCCTCCATGCAGCTGGGAAGGAATTGCCTCCCCTCACACCCTCCCATAGGAGGCTGAGAGCCCAGTGGCTTCCTCCACCCTCCTCAGGCGGAAAGACACTCCTCTACGCCAACCCTCAGAGCTACGGAAATTCCAGTGACCCAACCAGCAAGCTGAGAGAAACCGCAAGGCTTGGTGTATGTGGGCAAAGAAAGGTTACAGGTCATTTAAGATGACTCAGTAGTTTAAATGAGAGGTCATGTAGCAGGGTCCTGGGGAAACCTGTCCCAGTGGGCCACCAGTGAAGGGGAGCCCAGGCTATCAAAACCTGAATCATCCTCAAGGACCTGTGTCAAGGACCAGTGGGTCAGCCAGGGGCGCTTAGACCTTTGTGCTTTGGTGTCAGCTCAGGTGGGTCCCCTTCTGACAGGCAAGTCTGGGCTTCCAGTGCACTTCGTGTGCTTGTGTGTGTGTGTGTGTGTGTAAGGAATGCCCATCCCCCTCACCCCCCGTTGCAGCCTCCACAGGCCTTTTCAAGGGTCTAACTCTGGACCGGTTGAGAGCTGACCGTGGCACGGTCTCAGCATTACTGGGGTCCCCTGGGACCTCACTCCCTATGCCAGTACCAAGGGCAGTGTCTTGTGAAGCCCTCTCAGCCCTGGCTCTGACCATGCCCTAACCTGCCCTTAGGCCAGAAATCTTTCTGGAAGCCTCCATTGAATTATGTTATCCACCATGTTCCAGGTGCCCCTGCCCTGGCCTGGCTCAGTATAGCTTCAAGAAGACCTCTGTCACTTGGAATCACAACTGGGACAGCATCATCTCACAGCTGTGACCTCAGGGATGGCAGGACCCTGCCACCCAGGGCTTGTGTTCCATTCAGGAGGCAAGACAGATAACGATGCAGAAAGATGACTCGTGGGGAAAGCGTTGGTCTGGGAATCAGGTGTCTTGATTTCTACTTTTTTCTTCTGTAAAACGGGGCAACAGTGTTCACCATGTAGGCTGTTACAAGGATTAGAATCAAAAAGTCACATAAGGCTCCTGAGCCCCTCCCCAGCATATACTTTTCCCGTCTGGAACGTTTTTCCATCTGTTACTTAAGGGACTTTTAGATGATGCCTGTGACAGTGCTTATAGAGATGTGAGTTTTCCGCACTGCAGGTTGACAGTGGTGAGTCCCATGAGGTGGGCTCCCTCCTGCTCCTTAGGCCTGAGGCAGAGTTGACACCCCCCAGTGAACCCCCAGGGTGGGGCCTGATTCGGTCAGGGCAGGCCAACAGGCAAGGTGACTGCAGCTCTCAGCTCAGTCTGGTCCTGGTTAAGTGCTCAGCTCTTCTGTCTTTTTTTTTTTTTTTTTAAGATTTTATTTTTCCTTTTTCTCCCCAAAGCCCCCTGGTACATAGTTGTGTAATTTTTGTTGTGGGTCCTTCTAGTTGTGGCATGTGGGACGCTGCCTCAGCGTGGTCTGACGAGTGGTGCCATGTCCGCGCCCAGGATCTGAAGTGGGGAAACCCTGCGCCACCGAAGTGGAGTGCATGAATTTAACCACTCGGCCACGGGCCGGCCCCTAGCTCTTCTGTCTTATGTACCTGGAGTTAGAGTTTAATCCGGGCTTGGGGGGTTTCGTCATTATCATAACAATTATGTTTTTTCTTTCCCAGTGGTATTTGATTACTTGTTTCTACAATGAATGTGTATATATTTCACAATGATTTATTTGATTTAAAACATCAAATAGGGGCCGGCCCTGTGGCATAGTGGTTAAGTCTGGTGTGCTCTGTGTCAGTGGCCCAGGTTGGCAGGTTTAGATCCCAGTCATGGACCTACACCACTGATCAAGCCACCCTGTGGTGGTGCCCCACATACAAAATAGAGGAAGACTAGCACAGGGCTAATCTTCCTCAAGAAAAAAAAGAAGAAGATTGGCAACAGCTGTTAGCTCAGAGCAAATCTTCCTCACCAAAAAATAAATAAATAAATGTGATTTTTGGTGTGATTTGCTGTTCCTCAGTCATATACAAATATGCACCTTAGGGTGGGTTTATCTCTCAGTGCACATGGGAAAATCTTGAACATTTACCACAAGAATGTGAACAGCGTCGCCTCCAGGGAGCCAGACAAAGCATGGGGGCAGGACCACAGGGTTCTCTTCTGTACCCTTTAGGGTTGCTTATATATACTTTATAAGTACTTCTTTTAGAATTAAAATAAACCTGAGAAAAATTATTCATAATATTTCACTCAATGATTCTGCTCAGTTCTTATCCTAAAAAAATAAGCAGATGTTGGCACGGATTCACGTGCAAGGACGCTGGCTGCAGCGCCATCTAGAGACTGTTTAGAGACTGACAACCTAACTTTCCGTCAGCAAAAAAATGGCTAAATAAGTTGTCATCTACTCTTCCAGTTAAATATGATACAGACTTCAAAAAACATGCTTTTATAAGTTATTTGATGACAGGGGAAATTGATCTTGATATAACGTTAGGTTTTAAAAGCAGGATACAAATTTAAATAGTTTGGTTATATAAATGATTGTCTCTGGATGATGGGTTTAGGAGCAATTTATAATTTTCTTAATTTTGTTGTAAATTTTCTAAAGTTGATTTGCACCACTTCTATCTGCAAGCAAAACCCATCAGTGATGCAATTAAATAAATGCCAGGAGAATTTAAGGCTGGAAAGGTCCGCAGACCCTCCAACCCCTCCATAAAGTCACGTCTGCAGCGGCTTGTCCTCCGACACCCACCGCCCCCCCCCCCAACAGCTTTTCTTCCAAACTCCCGCGTCCCCTGATCCAACCACCTCTTCACCCTCAATCCTGTAATACGTGGGACCTGAGGTGCCTTATCCGTCGTCATCCTATAGCCTCCCCACGCCCCTTAGTAACTAACTAGAAGCGGGAGAGGGCCACCAAGATAGGGGCGCCCGGGCCTGCCCTCTCTGCAGGGGCGGGCTGCAGGCCGGGGTCTCGGTGCGGGTCCGGCCGCGCCCGGGCGCCGGTGTTGGGGGAGGGAACCGCACTCGTGTGCGCGGAGGGAGAGCGCGGGGACCCCGTCCGCCCGCTCGGCCCGCCCCGAAGCCCGCCCCCCGGTGCCCTCCCTCCTGCCTCCCAGCCGGGTTTCCCCGCCAGCGGGTGACCAGATCCCAAGACGGCCGCAGACCCGGCGCCTGCCCCGCGCGCCCCGAGCCCGGCAGCCCCGGAGCAGCCGGGTGCCCCCGCCCCGCTCTGGGCAGAGGCGACCGAGGACGCGGCGCTGGGTCCCTCCCGCCCGGCCGAGGCCCCGCGCTCGGGCGTCTCTGGTCCTCGGGCTCCGCCCCGCGGCCGCCGGGCCAGCTGCACCCGAGCCGCTGCCTGGATGGAGCGGCTCTGCCCGCGATGCTCCTGCGAAGCTGGCTGTCCACACGCGCCTGTCCCCCTCCCACCCCGGGCCACCCCGAGTCGGTGCCAGAGCGCGCGCTGAAGGTGACGCCTGGGGCCGGTGCCCGTTTCTGTCTCCTCAGCCTTCATCTTTGCCAGCCTGGGACTTGCTGCCCTTGCAGGACCTTCTGTCCCCTTTTAGCCAGGTTTCTCTCTGGGTGTGAGGTGGGTGGGGCAGGAACTCCCCACAGCCCCAGGCTCCTTAATCGGAGAAGGGGATCAGGCACGGGATACTGGATATAATGATATGTGTTTTGTCCGTGGGGTACACTGTCATGGAGCCAGGGTTTGGGACCCCTGCCTGACCACCAGAGGGAATGGGAACCCAGCGGGAGGTGTTGTGAGCAGCAGAGCCGGGGACATCCCTGGCTGATGAGATCTCTAGTCTGATGTGTCTAAAAGCAACACTTACTACCTGCTTGGCGGTCGAGAGTTTATATTCTATTCAGTACCACCGACCTCTTAGACATCCCGGTCAGCTCCTGAGGGAGAGTGGGGGAGGGGGGAGCCCGGTATCCAGGGCTGAGAAACAGGTTGTCCTGCTGCCTGGCCTTTGCGGAGGAACCGGATTACGTAAATTATGGCAATCTGTGCAATGCATTTGCATTGACGTGGTAGATTAAGTACCCTCTGTACTGTCTTTCGTACCAAATCCCACAAAAGGACAGGAAAGATGAGGGGGGATAGCGTGGGCAGACTGGAAATGCTGAAGAATTTCTACAATATGCCTGGGAATTGTGATGATCAGCCTATCTGACGAAGAAAAGCACAGCGCACGTTTATGAAGAAGACTGCTCTGGAGCAGGAAGCACGGGCGTCAGTTAGATGCTGCATCTGGAGCAGTGGGCAGTGCCACGCTTCCCCTTCAGTCATTCCTGCTGAGCAGCAGGCATGAGCGGCACTTGCAGAAATGTTAGAACAGAGTGTGGGCCCATGGCTGGAAAGGCAAGATCAAGACGTCCTCATGCCCAGAAGACGAACTCCCAGCTCGTCCCTCCTGGCAGCACATTGTGCTCCCGTGGAAGATGTAACATCCTGAGAGTTAACTGAACAAGCGTGAGACGCTTACCACAGTACAGTTAGTATCTCCAGAGGGACGGCTGGCCTCTGTCACATGGGCAGTCCCCAATGAAACACATCTTCTGGTGTGCCGTCCCTTATAGTCTCCTCTCGTGGGGCTCTGGGCTGGCCTAGGACCTGCTTTAGTTACTGCAGAAGTGTGCCGCTTCTGAGTTTAAACCTTAAGAAGGCCGTTGGCAGCCCTGAGCCGTCATTTAGGAAGTCCAGATACCCTGCTAGAGAGATGAAGTAGAGAGACAGGACAGAAAGGCTCTTAGATGACATGGAGAGATAGAGAAGCCATCCCTGCTGACCCCACCCCAGCTGATCTGCCCGCTGAATGCAGCCGTATGGACCATTGGTAAGACCGATAGAAGAACTGGCCACTGAGCCCTGCCAAAAGTACAGAATCGGGAGCAAATAGTTGTTTCAAGCCATTTAGTTTTGAGGTAGTTTGTTACACTGCAGTGAGTGACTGAAACAGAGTACAAGATAACATTACACACACACACACACATACACACGCAGAGCCAGAAGAAGTCCTGGAAGTTAAACATTTGATTGTTGGGGGAAAAAACTTCAGAAAATGGTTGCATAACAGTATGGATGCAGCTGATTAGTAAATTGGACCACTGAGCTGAGGAATCTCCCCCAATATGGTGCAAAGGAAGAAAGTGATGGAAAGAGTGGATGAAGAGCTTAAGGCATATGCGGAGCTTCTCCATCCATCTAATAGGAGTTTTTCAGGAAGAGAGTAGAGAGAAGGGGAGGGGGGAGCCGCAAAGAAATATAATAGCGTTTTTTTATAAGTCTTCGGTTTGAGAGAGCCCACCGAGTGAGTGTAGTGCAGGAAGAATTAAAACGACCAACCCACAAATACATTGTGTTGACATTACAGAATCCAGTGATACTGAGAACATTCTAAAACTTCCGTAAGTTCACACAAAAACCTGTACGTGAATGCTCAGAGCAGCTTTGTTTGTAACAGCCAAACACTGGACTCAGCTCAGACGTCCTTCAACAGACGAATCGTTAAACCAGCTGTGGTGGACACACACCGGAGAGAACCGCTCAGCAGTAACGAGTGACCAGACATCAACTTGGATGAATCTCCCGGGAATCATGCTGAACGAAAAGAGCGTTTCTCACAAGTTGTATACTGTACATTTTTAAAATGACAAAATTTTGGAAATGGTGGTCAGATTGGTGGTTGCCAGGGGTTAGGGACGGTGGGTGGGGCGGATGGAGGGGAGGGAGGTGTGATCATGAAAGAGCAGGAGGGCGTCCTGCAGTGTTGGCACCATTCAGTATCTCGACTGTGTTGGTGGATACACAATCCTACACAGGTGTTAAATGGTATAGAATAAACACACACGCGCCTGCACGAGTGAGTATGAGCAGAACTAGGGAGCTCTGAACAAATTGGGTGAATTGTATCAGTATTAACATCCTGATTGTAACATTAGACTATAGTTTTGCAAAATGTCACCTGTAGGGGAAACCGGACAAAGTGTGTAAGAGATCTCTCTGTATTATTTCTTACAACTGCCATGTGAACCTACAATTATCTCAATGGAAATTTCAAAAAAAACCCACCCCAAACCACCTGGATATATTTACTGCAAACTGATAAGACCTCTGCCCTCGGAAAGTGGGCTTCAGGAGGGGGGACGGGAGGAAGAGCCGCTTTCACCTTTCCTTTTGCAAGCATGTAGTATTTTACTTCATTCAGCAACAAGAATGCATCACTTTTGTCATAAAAAGAAGCAAATCTCTGTCTAAACTGTTTGAAGAACAGAAATATAAACAAATAATTTAGCTTTATTTTTTATATTAAGTTCTTAATATATTTGTAGTTTATTATAGTGTATCGTGTTTGGTAAAAATCTGACTTTATTTTTGATCAAATAGTTCATCAGCTGTCATAGTACTATTTGTTGAACTGTTCCTCCTTCCCTTCCCACTGGGTTATAACGCCGTCTTTAGCACACACTGAATTCTTCCCTGTGCTCCCGTCTCCTCTGCTCAGTGTTATTTTTCATAGTCTGTTTCATGATTGTCAGTAACACATGTAACCTAATTAATTTAGAAAGTATTTCAATATCTGATAGGAAAGTACTTAATTTTAACAGGATTTTCAATTTTTTTTCTTAAATGGTCTCATATGTTTATTCTTCCAGGTATCTAGAAAACTGAAAACATTTAGAATCACACTCTCAAGTTGCAAAGAAGATGCCGTATTTAATTTTTATTACAAAAGTAATTTATATTCATAATAAATCTAAGAATGCTAAAGACGTTATGGGCATGATGATAATTTCTCTCTCTTCTCACCCTATTCCATACCCCTGACACAACTACTGTTTAAAGTTTAGTGTGTGTCCTTAAACACCATTCTTTATGTTTATATATACACACAAATACATACACACATTCATGATTTCTTCTTTTCATTTAAAGAATTAATATTGGATCTTATTACCCTGAAATTTGCTCTTTCTATTCAAGAGTAAATCATAGAAATATTTCCTGGTCAATAAATATGTCTTATTCGTAGTTTAATTTTTAAAATTTACCTTTCCTTTCTATCTTTTTACCACACAGTGGTTTAAAGAACTAAATCGTTCGGAAAGGCTTGTTAAGAAAAGCTTGAGCCTCCCACAGCCCCCATGGCTTGTTTCTCAGAGGCAACACCCTTCAACTCTTTTAGCTCAAAATAACCCATTTGTACAGCTGCTTACTCATTTTTCAATTTGCGCTGTCATCTGTCTATTTCCCAGTATGGAAGATAAGGATTCACCCTTCCCCCACTCTGACCCCATCACATACATGCTCCCTTCCCCACACGCCTTCTCAACATAACTATACCATAAATGGGGCTGGAAACCTGATAGCTGCCTCAGCACTCCACGTTTACGTTATTGGCACCACGTAAAACCCTATTCATAACTAAAACACAGAATACTGAGTACTTTTCATTTTCTGTACTACTTTTTTCTCTGGTTAACAATTGCTTTGTTTGCCTATTTTTCTATGAATATATCACAGCTCCAACCCTAAACTTTTTGCCAATTGTCTAAATCTCTTCTCAATATTTTTGGGCACATCAGGTATTTTGATCGGTTTCATCTTATGGAAGAATCTTTCCCGAACGAAATCTTCCCCCCGGATCCAGTCTGGGCTGGTCGCTCTCCATGTCTGCCGCCCGCTGTCACTTGGAGGGTCCTTTTGCTTCTCTCTTGAGGTGGATTCCTGGTTTCTGTGTCCTATGTCTTTTTCTGTCCTGGTTTCTGCCCTCATTTTGGTAGAGTATACCCTCCAGAAGCTTCCTGAGAAGGAGTGCAAAGCAGGTAAGTATTTTCAGAATTTGAATTTCTTCTTTCAGTTCACATTAAATTAATAGTTTTCTTGGGTACAAAATTCTAAGAAATAACTTTCCCTCGGAGAAGTTTTGGTTCTCTGTCTTCTAACTTCCAGTGTTACTCTTGAGAGGTCTAAAACCTTCCTGATTTTTGATCTTTTCATATGTGAACTTTTTAAAAATTTTTTTCAGGAAGCTTGTAGGATCTGTTCCAGGTCCTTGTATTTGGAAGTGTTGCAGTGGTGTGCTTCGATGTGAATCTATTTTAGATTTCCAGTCAATTTTCTCTGAAGAAATCCCTTCTGAAAGCTTTTGGCCTCCTCCAACTTGAGATGGTCGTGATCCACACTGGTGATGGGTTGTCATCTTGGAAAATGCTGTCACCAGCTTTTCAGAGAGCGAGGGACGCTTGTGTCTGCTATGTTTCAGAACAGGGCACTAAAAATTTACTGGAACAGCTGAGTTCAGGAGTGGCTTTAGCTACAGTGGACTCAGGGAGTGACCAGGCTGGACCCTTTTGGGGGAATCCTTTTGCATCTTTCCTTATGAGCTGGTCAGATTCTCTAGGAAGAGCCCTTTGACCCCTGGTCTATGGGGTTTAAGCCCCTCAGCCAGGGTCAGGGCGTTGAGTGGGAGAAGAGGTATGGGAAGGGGGTCTCAAAATTTAACAGGTAAACATTACCTATCCCCCTGCTTCCTGAATAGTAGTCGCACCCTCAGCTGCATCTGGCCTCTCACAGCTCAGAGACCATTTATGTGACTCTCTCCTCAGAACAAACCTCCAGCCTTCTCTTGGGAATTGGAAGGGAAGTTACTCAGCTGTGTTGAGTGTGGAGAGAATCTGAGGATGTACTGTTTCCTAAGCAGGCTTTTAAACAATCCTCTTTTTTTTCAACCCTACTTTCTCCTCTGCTTCCAAAAGTATCTGGTACCTTCTATACCAGCACCTTTGGGGAGTTATGTAAAGATCAGGGTCTTTACTAGGCTTTTTCCACTGATAGCTTCAGTGTTTTCTCAGGTCTGTTATTATTCACCATTTGTTTCCAGCTTCCAAAATTTTGTTGATACTGTCTCCTACCTTAATCACTATTTTTGTCTTTTTTTTTTTTCCTGAGGAAGATTTGCTCTGAGTTAACATCTATTGCCAGTCTTCCTCTATTTTGTGTGTGGGTCACTGCCACAGCATGGCTGCCAATGAGTGGTGCAGGTCCTGCCCAGAACCGAACCAGAGCCGCTGAAGCAGAGGGCGCTGAACTTAACCACTAGGCCACAGGGTCAGCCCCTAGGTTTGTCTTTTTAATGTCTATAAATGTATTTTTAAAATAACCCTTTGAATGTCATAAACAGACAGAAACTTGGCTCCACTGAAAGAAATGAAGAGTGATGGAAATGGTAAAAATTAATGATAAAATTTATTTCGTCTTTTTAAGAAAAATCTATGTGTGTGTGTGAGGAAGATTCGCCCTGAGCTAACATCTGTTGCCAATCCTCCTCTTTTTTTTTGCTAGAGGAAGACTGGCCCTGAGCTAACATCTGTGCCAGTCTTCCTCTACTTTGTACGTGGGATGCCTCCACAGCATGGCTGATGAGTGGAGTAGGTCCACACCAGGATCTGAACCCACAAATCCAGGCCACCAAAGTGGAGCGTGTAGAACTTTAACCACTCGGCCATGAGGCCGGCAGCTATTTTATCTTATTTTTAATCATTCTAAAAGAGAATTTACTATGGATCACATAATAAAGTAGATCACAGACCTAAATGTTAAACCACGAAACTTCCAGAAGAAAACATAGGAGAAAATATTTTTGACTTTAGGTTAGGCAAAATCTCCTAAATACCACATCAAAAGCACCATCCATAAGGGAAAAAAATTGATAAAATTGTAATTCCTCAAAATTAAGAACTTATGCTCTTCAAATGACACTGTTAAGAGATTAAAGGGACAAGCCACAGCTGGGAGAAAATATTTGCAAGAAGTGTATCTGATAAAGGACTTGGAGCTAGAAGATATAAAGAACTCTTAAAACTAATAATAAGATAACAAGCAAGCAAATAATAAATGGGCAAAAGATTCCAACAGACGCTCCAGCAAAGAAGATATATTAAGAACAAATGAGCACATGAAAAGATGATAAGATCATTACTCTTTAGAGAAATTCAAATTAAAACCACAATGAGAGAGGCCAGCCTAGTGGCGCAGCAGTTAAGTTCGCACTTTCTGCTTTGGCAGCCCTGGGTTCACCAGTTCGGACCCTGGGTGCAGACATGGCACCGCTTGGCACACCACCCTGTGGCAGGCATCCCACATATAAAGTAGAGGAAGATGGGTACGGACATTAGCTCAGGGCCAGTCTTCCTCAGCAAAAAGAGGAGGATTGGCAGCAGATGTTAGCTCAGGGCTAATCTTCCTCAAAAAAAAAAAAAAAACCCACAATGAGATACCACCACATATCTATTAGAATAGCTAAAAACAAAAAGCAAACAAAGAAATCCCTGAAAATAACAAGTGCTGATGAGGATATGGAAAAGTTAGAGATCTCACACGTTCTTAGTGAGAGTGCAAAGTGGTACAGCCACTTTGGGAAACAGTTTGACAATCTCTAATAAAATTAAACATACACTTAGTTTTTTAAAAGTCAAACATATACCTAACATAAGACTCAGCAATTCCACTTCTCAGGATTCATCCACGTGAAAAGAAAACTTAAGACACGCACACAGATGTCTATGGTGGCTTTATTCACAATTCCTAAGAACTGGAAATAACCCAAATGTCCTTCAACTGGTGAAGAGATGAATTATGATACATTATACAATGGAAAAGTACTCAGCAATAAAAAGAAATGAACTACTGATACGCTCAATCACACGAATCTCTAATTCATTATGGTAAGGGAAAGAAGCCAGATTCAGAATGCCACATACTGTATGATCCCATTTATGTGACATTCTGGAACAGGCAAAACTATAGGGACGTGAAACAGATCACTAGTTGCCAGAGACTGGGGATGGGGGAAGGAGCTGACAACACAAAGGCACAGGAGAATTTTGGGGCATGACTGTGACAGTGGTTTCACAATTGCAAGTGTTTGTCAAAAATAATAGAACTGTACTCTAAAAGGAGTGAATTTTACTGTATGGTAATTATACTTCAATTAAATCTTGCTAAAATAAATCCATTTGATTTCATTTAATGGTGTTTTGGCAGGGAGAAAAAGTATGTATATGTGTTCAATCTGTAGTCTTTACCTGAAAACCATCCCAGACAAATTTTTAAAGTAGCTTTATTTATTTATGTATTTAAGGAAGATTCACCCTGAGTTAACATCTGCTGCCAATCCTACTCTTTTTGCTGAGGGAGATTGGCCCTGAGATAACATCCGCGCCCATCTTCCTCTATTTTATATGTGGGACGCCTACCACAGCATGGCTTGTCAAGCAATGCTAGATCTGCTCCAGGGATCCGAACTGGCGAACCTGGGCAGTCCAAGCAGAGCGTGTGAGCGTAAGCACTACGCCACAGGGCCAGCCCTTAAGTAGCTTTGTAATTTCTATCGTGTTGTTTATTCATTCATTCATTCCTATGGGTTTTGCTATTAAAACCAAAGCTGTAATAAATATCTGCTCCTCGCTTGTGCTCTCACTATGTGGGACACAGTTTTAAAATTGGGATGCCAGAGTCAAAGGGGGCTTCTCTTCATGAGTGAGTGAAAGCAGGAGTGAAGCTTCGAAGCCCCTAGGACCTGGAAGGAGTTAGTGCTGCTGCCCGAAATGAGCGGAGCTCTCCAGGTCACCACCCTCCCCCTAACCTCTTCCCTAGGCTGCCATCTTACCCTACTCAGGCTCAGAAGTCTTAGTAACGGCCGACAGTCAGTACCTTGCTGCAATTAGACTGACGTTCATAAAGCTTTAATAACGCCTGAATGGTACATAAAAACTTACATCAATATGACCACAGCAAGGAAAAACGAACGCAATGCACTAAAGGAAATGAAATGATCTAAAAGGCAGCATTTATCATTGTCTTTGGCAGCAGAAACATGAGTGATTATTTTCTCCTCTTTGAGTTTCTGTCTTTTTCTGTGTATTACAAGGATCAAGTTATTTTTCAAATCACAGAATAAATGAAAGGTTGATGGGAAACTTTACAATGGAGGCTTCAAGTTGTTACCAACTGAAGCCACAAATCAATATTGGCATCGCTAAGAATGAGACAACGTGACATCATGGGCCTTCTGGGGACATGCAATGTGAAGTACTTAGCATCGCATCTGAAACGTTATTATCCAAAAGGAAAGTTAAATGTGAATCTAATCAAACCTTTAGACCTCACTTTGTGTTCACAGGAAATATAGAGGATAAAGGAACAAGTTAAATACCATCACAAAGACACAATAAGACAAATCTGGAATATGGAACATTCTGCAGGATAACTGGCCTGGTTTCTTCAACAACTTAAGAGAACGAAGAAGAGCAAAGACAATTAAGAGATTTAAGAGACGTCATCAAATGCAATGTGTGGACCTTGACTGGGTCCAGATTCAAATCAATCGATTATAAAAAGACATTCATGGAACACTCATAAAATTTGAAAGTGAACCAGATGTTAGATGACATCCAAGACTTATCATTATTTTTTAGGCACAATAATGGCACTGTGGTTTTGAAGAAAAGGTCCATTTATTAGATGCATACTGAGATTTGTATGGTTGAAAAGCTGTGAGGTCTGGAGTTTAAAACAATGATAACAGAAAGAAAGGGATATGCTAGTGTGGCAAAAGTTTGATAATTGCTAATTCTGGGGGATGAAATTTATGGAGGTTTGTTGTATGTCCTCTCTACATTATGTGTTTTATATTTTCATAGTAAAAATTAAAACTTTATGCAATAGGTGGTTACATTATGAAGACTACAAATAGCAAGTTGGTATCTAGGGACAAAATTTCCAGGGACACCATCGCACGATGCAAAAATTGCTTATTCTCAAGTAGTCAGGTGGAAGAGCTCAAATAGTCCTAGCAGTGAAAACAAGAATAATGATGCCAGAGGAGCAATTTGGATCAAACAGTTTCATATAATGGGAGAGTGATAAAGCAATATGTCTAAACTAGTCGATAATATATTGTATTACTTTATGTAATGTCATTTTCAATATAAAAGTGTAGTAAGATGAACAACTTACAAGTTTTTAATAGTAACAAACAATGTGAGAGATGAAAGAACAAAAACTTTCATTTCTTGGGTGGTCCAATTCTTCCAGCACCAGGAAAACACGTCCCTAGGCTTAATTCTTTTCAAGATTCTTTTAAGGAATATTCTTAATCTTCATTATCCTTTATATTGCATTTTTGGTGCATATAAACAATACATGTGGCATATAGTTAGGACTTAAAGTGTAATGTCAAAATAAATGCCTATGAATCAAATATTCAAATTAAGAATCAAAACAATACCAATAACTGCCTCTCTCTGTGACCACTTTCCTGTTCAACTCCCTTGGTCTCCGCTGGAGTTTACCACTATCCTGAGTTGTGAGCTTACTATTTCTTTGTTAAAAATTTTGTTATCTTATGCTCATGTACTCTTAAGGTAATTTTAGTTGTGCTTCTTTTTGAGCTTTGTAACTCTTTTCAAGTCTCTTTGGGATCCTAGTCTATTGGGTACAGCAAGGCTGTCTCTGAGTTAATTTTCTCCGAGGTGAGGGTGACAGGGAAGAGTCTGGACCCTCAGTTCTTCTTGAGACTGGAAGCCGTAAGGCCACTGGAGCTAATTTCACCATCAGCATCAAATTTTTCCAACCTGGTTGGCAGGCTGGCTTGTGAGTTATCAGCACCCTGGACAGATCAGCGTCATCTCAACTGTCCGGCAGCGCTTCCTTTCCCTGAGATAAAAATAATCTCTCCTCCCTTCACCCTTCAGGATTTTGCAACACTATCCTAAATCATTAGTGTTCTCAACTCTAAATTAGGGACCTGTTGATTTTTCTGGTTCTGGATTTTTCCCAAGGATATGTACTGGGTCCAGGCTTGGAGTTAAGATGCTTGGGCTTTCCTTCTCCACCGGATGCTGGACGTGGACCCAGTTCTCACTGCTACCGCTTCACCACAAGTGGCAGAGAGAAGATAGCGGAAAGGGATAGAGTCATAGCCTAGCCTGGCCTCTTTCACTAACATATCAGAATCAGAGGAATAGACAGGAATATTATCTAGATCTGGATGTCTCACAGAGAATGTTCCGTTGGGTATCTCGAAGTCTCAGGAAGGTTTCTGTGCTGCAGATAATGGCAATTTTGAGCTCAGGCAGGAGATATTTGGTGCCATTGGATTATAGATTATCCCCGTCAGGTAATCAGAGGAGTGATCATCCTGGGATTTCTCTCTCTAACACAGGAAGCTGAATCAACTGCTAACTGGTTTAAGTGGCTTTGGCCTTAACCATTACCATGGGCTTTTCCTTGTTCTTCCTGTTGCTCAGTATTATGTCTGTGATATTCATTCATGTTGTTGTAAGTAGCAGTACTTTCTTTTTTCATTGCTCTGTTGTTCTGTTTTCCACTGTATAAACATTTCACAGTTTATTTATCCATTCTCCTCCTGATGGACATTTGGGATGTATCGAGTATTTTGGTAATAATGAACAATCAATGTTAGGAACATTCTTGTAACTGTCTTTTGGGGAACACATGCATTCATTCCTGTTGGGAATATGGCTAGGAGTGGAATCATTGGTCTTAGGGTATGTGTATTTTTAGCTTTAGTATATATTGACAATTTTCCAAGTGGTTGTACCAATTTACACTCTCACCAGCAACGGATGAGAGATCTATTGCTCTATATCCTTTCTAACGCTTCATATTATCAGTCTTTTTAATTTTAGCCTTCAGACAGAAATAAATTTTGAGAATTAAGAAAGGGGTATGCTAACAGTTATTGGGTTAATGAAAATAATTATGAGTGAACAACACATACAACTACGTACTGATATCCTTGGAAATGCGGATTAAATGGGTAATTTTCTCGGGATACAAATGACCAAAATCCACTGGAGAAGAAAGAATAACCATTGTCACTTTAATATTAAAAAAACAAAAATTATTATCAAGTATAACAAAACATAGATATTTGAGTGAGTCTGTTTTGGTTAAAAGGTTCTGGAAGTGAGTGAAGGTTGGTAAGGACTGGAGAGGAGAATGGATTACGCAGTTGCTCAAATGCAAATAGACTCTGAACTATTGCTGAAGACTTTGACATAATCTCATATCTATGAAAGTCCTTGTCCATCCATAGCTGGGGAATTTGCCCCCCAACCCCGGCGTTCTCCTGCCCATGTGCAGGAGCAGACCGTGGGAAGATCCAAGGTTGGAGACCAGCAGGAAGGAGAGAGGTACAAGGAGGCAGGAGGTTCCGTGGAGAGGCTGGTCCAGTCGGTGAACATGGAGTCCAGGGGCAGCGAGGGAAGCAAGGTGTGGATGGGGCGGGTGGACTAGAGAGCTCTCCAAAGGCAGTGCCAGCGGCCTGTCTCAGTCTGTTTGGGCTGCCATAACAGAATGCCATAGACTGGGTGGCTTATAAACAACAGAAATTTATTTCTCACATTTCTGGAGGCCAAGAAGTCCAGGATCAAGGCAACACAAATTTGGCGAGACCCTGCTTCCTGGTTCATAGATGGCTGCCTTCTCACTGTGTCCTCACATGGCAGAAAAGGCCAGGGAACTTGCTGGGGTCTCTTCTATAAGGGCACTAATCCCATTCACAAGGGCTCCACCCTCACAACCTAATGATCTCCCAAAGGCCCCACCTCTGGATAATACCATC
Source organism: Equus asinus (assembly GCF_041296235.1). NCBI lineage: Eukaryota > Metazoa > Chordata > Mammalia > Perissodactyla > Equidae > Equus > Equus asinus. The sequence goes on along the minus strand of NC_091802.1, from coordinate 38,259,817 downwards.
ACCTTGGGGGTTACGTTTCAACACATGAATGTTGGGGGACGCAACATCATCTCTAGCACCAGTCCCATGAATGCCATCTTTCCCCTGAACTAGTGCAGTTTGCTCTTTGCTGCTCTCCCCAAAACATCCGTGGCTCCCCTCCTTTCCATTCTGCTCACAAAACCCGCAGTGTTCAAAATGCAATTCTAATAATGGTTGGCATTGTTGTTTAGCTTACCTGATACTGGACTCGGGTTGCCAGTGCCTGGAATCTACTTCCTTTGGGGTACACTACCTTACCGTTTGATTTGGCTTTATAATGAGCATGTATTTATTTATTTGTGTGAAGGGGAGGAAACTGCTGTTGTTTGCCTGATATGCCATTCCCCACCGTGTACACACCTCAGTGTTTGAACATACACGTGTATTTATACACGGACGCACACATTGAACAAGGCAGGGCCACGAGCACCAAACGACTAATGGGGGGACCCCCGGGAGTGGGAGAGAATGTGGGGGCAGGATGTATATTATGTCTTATGTCTTTTATCCTTCTCTTTTTGTTTGAATATTTTTCTAGGAGTGTGTATCACTTTCAGCATAAAAATAAACTGAGATAAAATGTTCCTGCCCTTCAGCCAGTGGCCATCAACCCAGGTTGTGCACGAGAATCACCGAGGAGCCTTTTCAAACCAGCAAGGCCCTGGCTCCGTCCAGACCACCCTGGTGCGGTCTTTCGTAAAGCTTCTTGGAGCAACGCAATGTGCAGCCAGCCTTGAAACCCACTGCATTAGATCCATTTTTTTTTTGGTAATTTAGCCTAAAAAATCAAACGTGGACAAAGATTCAAACATTTTCATGGCTGTGTTATTGCGATATATTTTCAAGGTTCTAAATCTGAACTTCCTATTCTTCAATGGAATATTATGCATACTTTGAAAATCACATTTTTGAAGACTGTGATATGGGAATGTGGTCCTGATGTAGGATCCAAAACTATATATGGTGTGATCACATAATCTTTATGGAAGAAAAAGTTACTAATTGAAGGACAGTCCCTGGGATATGGGATTCTGGGCTATTTTAACTTTTTCTTCATTTTCTTTTTTTGTTATTTTCTAATTGTCCAACAATGAACACGCATTATTTTTCCTTTTTTTTTCCCCCTAAGGAAGATTAGCCCTGAGCTAACATCCATTACTAATTCTTTTTTTTGCTTGAGGAAGATTAACTGTGAGCTAACATCAGTAGCAATCTTCCTCCACTTTATATACGGGTCGCTGCCTCCACATGGCTGATGAATGGTGTAGGTCGGCCCCCAGGATCTGAACCCGGAAACCTGGGCCGCCTAAGCTGAGCGCGCCGAACCTAACCACCCGCCTGCGGACCGACCGCCCAACAAGCATTATTTTTAACAGGGACGGGGAGGGGGTAAAAAAAATACTTGTGCTGTGTTGTTGTTTTAAAGAAATGCAAGGAAAATTGACAACCTGCAAAGAGAATCACCGCCTCCTCTCCATGACATGGGGCCTAAATTATTCTGCTTCCCCGCGTCCCTGCCTCTACACCTCTTGTCTTCATCCCTTATTGCTCTTCTGGCCCATGCTGCCCCTTGTCTGTCCTCCTGTCGGTCAAGACATGCTTTTCCGGAAGTTCATTCCCGGGACACACCCCACACCCGTTGAGATGGAGGGGGCGAATGGACGAGCTGTTGGGGGAGGCCGTCCAAGATTGGGGCGCCCTGGGCCTGCCCTCTCTGCGGAGGGCGGGCTGCAGGCTGGAGGGCTCGGTCCGGGTGCAGCAGCGCCAAGGTGCGCGTGTTGGAGGAGGGGCCCCGAACTGGTGTGCGCGGAGGGAGAGCGCGGAGACACGGGCAGAGCTCACGCGCTGCAGACAGAGGCGACCCACAGAGGACGCGGCGCTGGGTCCCTCCCGCCCGGCCGAGTCCCCGCGCTCGGGCGTCTCTGGTCCTCGGGCTCCGCCCCGCGGCCGCCGGGCCAGCTGCACCCGAGCCGCTGCCTGGATGGAGCGGCTCTGCCCGCGATGCTCCTGCGAAGCTGGCTGTCCACACGCGCCCGGCCCCCTCCCACCCCGGGCCACCCCGAGTCGGTGCCAGAGCGCGCTGAAGGTGACGCCTGGGGCCGGTGCCCGTTTCTGTCTCCTCAGCCTTCATGTTTGCCAGCCTGGGACTTGCTGCCCTTGCAGGACTTTCTGTCCCCTTTTAGCCAGGTTTCTCTCTGGGTGTGAGGTGGGTGGGGCAGGAACTCCCCACAGCCCCAGGCTCCTTAATTGGGGCGGAGGATCCGTCAACTACCGTGAGGATGCTGTGTTCTCTCTCAGGGACTGATGGTGAAGGGGACCGCAGTCATGAAGGGTGCTGCCCGCTCCCCCTTGACCGGTGCCTGAGCCCCCACCGTTTGGGGGAGATACTTTGTATCCTTTTCTTGGCAAAAGTATTGGGAAACTTAAGGCACCAGCTGGCGTCTGCACACGTGCAGGGGAACTCTGCTTCCCTCTCCCTCAGGGAGGATGTCCCGCTGCAGTGGGAGGCCCCAGGTGTGGGGGCAGCAAAGCCCCTGGTGACTCTGGTCCAGGTCATTGAAGCCACCCTTGTCTGGTGCTCCACTGCTTGGACGATGCTGAGTCCCACCATCTGCTTTGACAAAGGAGAGAAACCTGTAAGGGAGCTGGGGCTTTAGCATTACAACCACTCTGCAGGGGTGGCAAAGGAGGAAGAGAATAAATGGTAGAGCCAGGCCCGGAACTCAGATCTTTTGGCTCTTAGTCCATTGCTCTTCCCTGCCCGCCCACCTCGCAGGTGGTGGAAGGGGAGTTTGCTGACCTCTGATGGCCTAATTTGGAGGACAGAGGCTGCCCTGGGCCTGGAATATTGTGCTAAGTGGTGGGGAAGGGAGGGAGGGCTAGTGTGCCCCGCCCTCCCCACCTCCCCACCTCCCCACCTCCCCACCTCCCCACCTCCCACCTTCTCTAGCTCTCTCCTGCGATGACTTCCCACATCAAACAAGACTTCTCTGCTAAACGGACACGGGCCTAGCTCCCTTCCCACCGCCAATCTCATCCCTCCCAGGAGGGCACAGTGGATCCCACCCGCTACCCCACTCACACCCTTCAGAAGCACCACACAAGGAATCGTCTCAGGCCCACCTCTAACATTTGGAGGGCCCAGGACAGGAGTACAAACACAGGCCCATGTGTCATATGTTAAATACTTAAGCGTTACAAACCAAACCAACGACTTAGATAAAAATATGTTCTATCTTCCAACCTTGACAAAATATAACTTCGCTATGACCTGAAAGGCCAGGTTTGAATTTTGAATTCTCAGACTCCTCTGAGTTCCTCTCCAGGGTAAGCAGATGTGGCCCTAGGCCAGTGGCTGACCCCAAGTCTGTCATGCATTGGGAGGGGGTACACCCACCGGCAGGCACAGTCAACCCTCGACAGGCTGTACCTGGGAAAGATACCTGCACTGTGGTCGAGAAGCGAACTGGTCAGGAACTCCAGGGGCCCAGGTACCGGGAGTGTCATCTGTGAGGGGTCGGGTACCACAGTCCTCCGCCTCACTGATTCTAGCCCCATGGGGAGGGGCGCTGTCAGAGGAAAGCCAGGGCCCAACCTTCTCAAGCAGGGGCCCTGGCAGGGGCACCTCTTGTCTGGACCTAACGGGAGGTCCTCTTCCTACTCTCCACTGTTTGGAAGTTCAGAGTTAGGGCACAAGACTAAATTCAAGGTTCCAGCCCAGTGTGTGATGGCTCTGGGGCTACCGAAGAAGAATCTTAGTGGAAACTTAGGAGAGAGTTCTCTTATGAGGGTTCCATGGGGGTGGGGGTGGGGGTCCTGGACCAGTTGTCCTGGGGGGCTGTTCCCTGGCAGTGAAGAGGCACCAGTAAAGGGGACCTCATTGTCCTCCCCCAGACTGTTTCTGGGAGTGGTTGAGGACACCTGGGTCTCCCAGAGAAGGGGCTTCCTGACCCAGTGAGTGTTCTCTGAGAGCGAAGGTGGGCAGAGCTTGAGTGTACTGGGAATCTGCAGCAATGTGGGCTGGTAGAGTGCCTGCCACTGTCGTTTGTCACTGCCAAGCTGGGCCCCAGCCACTGCCAGATTCGTGGGGTCCTGATGCTCTGAGCAGACAGCGGGCGCAACCACCTGCCAGGTGGGCTCAGGATGCTCCTGAGTTGGTCCTTTCAAGAGCCACAGGCGCCCTCTCGAGGATGCTTGAAGAATCTCACCACCTCAGTCCTGGATACACAGACTCTGAAGCTGACTGTCATCTTGATTCTCTCTCCTGCTGCTCCTGCCCCAATCCTTCCAATTTCTTCTTCCACCCACACCCTTCCCACAGCCCAGCCCAGCCCAGCCCACCCATCACTTTGAGAGGCCTCTCCTGTTAGGAACCAGCGAGGCCCAGCATCCCCAGGGTCCTGGCAACACAAGGCAGAATGCCATCGGTTTGGACTTACCCAGATGAAACTACCCCCTCCACATACATTAGGGCCTGGAAACATCTTTCAGTGACCTGAGGATTTTGTACTGTGTGATGAGATATGTTAATGAGACACAGGTAGCACTCTAGAACCCCCACTCCCAGGGCTAAGCTCCCTCAGCCCCTGGGGCACCTCGCCCCAGAGCCGCATGCTGAGCTGATGCTGGTCTGTTGGAGATCTCAAGAGCTCTCAGTGACCCTCTCTGCATTGGCTCTTAGGGGACAGGTGTGGCAAGAATCGGGGTGGATCTGTCCTACACCTTTAGGCCAGGTGGTCCGGTTACGTGTCTGTACCAGGAATAGGTCATTGGTTGAGCAAGCCTCGGCCCAGACCAGCCTGTGAGGGTCCCTCTGAAGTCTATGCTGCCCTCCCTGACCACCTAAGGGGCACAGAGATGGGTCCCAGCGGGAAGGTGCTAAGTCCCACCTCCTTTTCTGCCCGTGCTGAAACAAGAGAGTCTTTAAAAGAGGAAGCCACTTGTTCAGTGAGTCCTTTCCAGGAAGGGGGCATCTTTAAGCTAATGATCCAGCCGCAAGTGTCCCCCCTGAACATTCCCTAAAGAAGTTGGACAGGGCCAGAGGCTGTAACCCCTGATCTCTAAGGTGCCCATGGAGAACTGGGACCAGAATAGGACAGCCTAGGAAAGGAGATCCAGGGGCCCTTCTAGGACAGATGGAAACCAGCAGACTCAAGGTCAGACAGCAACGCCTTTGCCTCCTCAGCAGGCATCAGCCAGGAACTGCGGGTACCCCTCCCCACTGCCCCCACTGCTTGCCTTCTCTGCTTGCAGCAGAGCAGTGGGAAGCCCCACTCACATCCACCTCGGCTACCTGCCATCCGGGGGAACAGGGAGGCAAGTACTGGCCTGTCAGCCTCCTTCCACCCTGAACACCCACTCCAGCTTCAGGAGGATCGGGACCTCCCTGACCTCAGGGAGGGGCCATGAAGTGCCCTGTGAGAACTGCAGAACTCAGCAGTAAGGCCTCCAATCAGCCCCCTGCACCAGACGCCAGCCCAGCTTCCAGCAGCACAAGGCCGTGTCCCAAGGATATCCTGAGGATGACCCAGCCCCTCTTTAAAATGCCGGCAGGAGGGGCCGGCACCGTGGTCGAGTGGTTAATTCACATGCTCCGCTTCGGTGGCCCAGGGTTTCACCGGTTCAGATCCTGGGCTCAGACATGGCACTGCTCGTCAGGCCACGTTGAGGCGGTGTCCCACGTGCCACAACTAGAAGGACCCACAGCTAAAGTATGCAACTATGTACTGGGAGGATTTGGAGAGAAAAAGCAGGAGAAAAAAAAAAAGAAGATTGGCAACAGTTGTTAGCTCAGGGGCCAATCTTTAAAAAAAAATAAAATAAAATAATATGCCTGCCTGAGAAGGCTCGATGCTGCCACGAGAGCGTACTGTGGTTCTAGCCAACACCCAACAAGAGACCACCCCCCCCCCGCAACTTCCCCTTCTTAGAGCATTTTCTAAAAAGGGCTCACAATTATGACTCCTTCCTCTGTCCCTTTGAGGTCTACATGCCTCTCCTACAACTCAGGACTGTCTTTCTCAAGGACCTGAAAGCCGCTCCTTTGAAATATCATCATCGAGAGGGATAGAGCTGTCTCCCAGCTCTGTGGGAGGAGAGAATCCTGACTTTGATAACTGCCGTGGAGCAGGCACCCCTGGCCTAATCACAGTTACACTGAGCAACCCTTGCTAATCTTTCACTTCTCTGACTCTACCGGAGCCCCGCCCGGCCCCTTCCCACTCCCTCATTCTCCCTTTAAACGCCCAGTCACCTCTGCACAGATCAGAATGGAGCTCAGCTCTTCCCTATTGTCAGCAGTCACTGAATGAAATCTGTTTTCGCCACTTCAACTAGTGTCTGTGTTTATCTTTGACAGCTGGCTCCTCAACTGGTTCAGCCTCTTTCCTCTGTCTGGTTTCTTACAAATACATATGCACACACACCCCAAACCACCCTTTATTCAGAAGATTCAGGGAATTGGGAGGTTATAAGTATTTTCAGCTGGTTTTTGCCCCTGGCAACACAGGCATCTCCATCAGCCATTCAACAGCTAAATTTAAATGACAACTTTTAGCTCTGTCTGGGTAGAGTGGTTTGGGGTTGGTAAGTTCAAGGCAGTGAGGTGAAGACTGACCCTCTTGCTCATCTCCCTCTTCCTTGGCCACCATTGTTGGGCCCAGGTGTTTCCTGTGCTGTTCAAGCTCTGACCTTCTTCGCTCATCCAGAGAAGTAGGTCCCTGGCTTTACAAACTGGTGTGTTCCGCCTTGCACCTCACCCAAGCTGAGTCAAGATGTAGGGCCCTAAAGCCCACATCCCTCCTCTTTGCCCCAGGACCACCAGATCCTCCAGCAAAGGCCAGGGTCCGGTCTGTCCTGGGCTGCCCCAGAGCCTAGTGGTGAGCCGTCCTGTGTGTCATCAGACTAGACCGAGATAGACATGAGAACAGGGCTCACCATTCCTTCCTCAGACCAGACTTGAGCACCCTCCACCCATCTTCCTATGTCTGAGAGGTGGCCGCCACCCTCTGCACCCACAGCTGCTTTGGGCCCTTCATACTCTGTCCACAGAGCCCAGCCTGGGGCCCGAGCTCCAGGATCCCCTCAGCCTGGCCAGAGTGCCCCGTCAGCAGTGACCCACCAAACCCTGGCCAAATGGAGGGTTTCTAAGAAGACGACAGTCCTCCAGCAGGGAATGCCCCAGCAAGAGCCAAACCAATTTGACCATTTTCCCAACAGTGAGTCAGTGCCTGGGCTGGGAGAGGATGCTGGGCTAGACAGCACAAGCCAGAGGGCTTGGTTCCCATGGGCAGAAGAGTTGCTGGTCTTGTCTCCATTTGAAAAATAACTTTGGGTTTGGTCTATTTGAAACTCTAGTTCTTAAACTACGTGGAAGTTGAACACAGGCTGGTCAGTTGGGCTCTACATTGCTCTGAGTGGAACAGGTGGGGAGGAGGGCAGTGCACCTGTTTTAAAAGGATCCTGAATATGCACAGCCTCTGGCTTTTTTTGGAGTGGGCTGAGGTTATTTCTGCTACATGCTGTCAGGACAAGCGTGTTTGTTGTAACTTCAACACTCTCCATAAATAAGGTGTGGGAATGTTGACCACCACCCCTCCCGCAGGGCTGGGGGAGTGCGAAGAAGAAAAGGACTCGGATTGGAAGGGCTGCCATAGCTCAGGGGCCCCCAGAGGAAGCATGACTTCCTCTAGGGACATCTCTCAAGCCAGGGCAGGGCCTGGGGCCTGTTGTTGCAGTGGAGTCGGGTGGGGGGCTAAGAGACAACTAATGAAATCAGGAGCCTGGGACACTTCACACACATGTTCCTGTAAGATACGCAAGAATCAAATGAGGGAATGAAAGCTCTGAACAGAGAGGTAAGGCCCTTGACCAAGATCACACGGATCTGGAATAACAGAGCTGGGATCTGAACTCAGCCTCGGTGGCGGGGGAGCAGGAGAAACTGGAGCTTGCCCTGCTCTCCTGTCCCCTCCTCCTTCTCACCTTTCTTGAACGCTGCTCGCTAACTGAGGGGGGGCGGAGGGTGGCAATGCAAGGGAGAACAGATCTGACAGAGGACGCTGGGGTGTCAGCCCTCCACGCCAGAAGGGGACAGGGACCACACATTGTTTTCTGCCTGGTTGGAGTTTGGATTTTTCCTCTAGGCACTCAGAAACAATGGACGTATTTGAAGAGGCATGAGGTGCCATATTTCTCTTTGAAAATATTCCCTGAAAGCCAGCATTCAGATGGAAGTGATGGAGGCTTTGAGACTACTGGAATAGTCCAGGCAAGGGTGTATGAGGGCCCAGCCTGGGCCAGGTGCAATCAACAGCAGGGGCCAGAGCTGAGAGGTACCTGAAGCACAACTGACAGGATGGGAGGACTATGGGAGAGAGCTGACATTGGATTCTGAGCCCAGGTGAGTGGGTGGCTACAGGCCTTCAGAGCTTGAGCACACGTGTTTTTAAATGAATGGTCACGGGCCAAAGTTTGAGACAGTCTTTATTGGAGCTTGGAATGTCATAGCGATTCACCTTAATCAGAGGCAGACTGTGAAAATGAGCAGCAATGGTGGCAGACACCCAGCAGGGGAGACGTCGGGCTACATTAGGAATGCTGCTCGCCTGCAAGCAGTACACGGGTACACACACACACACACCACACTCTTCTAACACAAGCTTACACTCTCAACATGCTCACGCACTGCCAGTGGGTCTGAGGCCGGGCATCCTGCCGGCTCTGTCTGTCCCCTGCCTCTTGGAGAGGCCTCATCTGCTCTGGGGGGACCCTCTGAGTTGAGACTGAAGGAAACCACTTGAGGACCAGGGACAAAGGAGCTCGAAGCTGCAGGCGCTTTGTGGTTTGGGAGGAGGGGATCCAGGAGGACGGGAGAGATTGCCAGAGACCAAGCACAGGGCGCCCCACTGGGCCAGGGCACAGGGAAGAAGATGCCGGAGAAGGGCTCCAGAGGGACAGGGTGGGAAAAAAGGCCATCTCCTCTCCCTCACTCACTCCAACCACACAGCTGGGGCCAGAGCCCTGCGCACAGGAAGCCTGGGGGCATCAAGGGGTCCCCTGTGTCCTAGAAGGCACTGAAATGGGGAACAGATCCTGGAAAGCCTGGAGTCTCCCCCAAGTACCCAGGGGACAGGGAGGGGGATGACAGAGCAAGAAGGGTCTTACATGCTGGTTGTCCGGGGCAACAAAACTGGGGAAGCACGAATCCTGACTCCCACCTCAAATACAGGGAGGGCGATGGGCTGAGATGCAGCCCCTCTGGCCAGCAGAGGGGAACGGCCAGAGCCAGGGGGCCCCTTTGGTCTCTAGGGCGGTGAGTCGGGGAGCCTGTCTTTGCCCATGTGTCCGTGGTGGGGGTGGAGGCAGGAGGGAGGAAGCAGAGCCTCCTGCCCCCAGGGCCAGGGCTACCAGAGCACAGCCCCGTCCAGGTTCCCGTAGCCTGGCTCGGCCCGAAGCCGCCAGTATGTGTTGTTCGTCACCCACCACTCCTTCCCACTGCTGTCCGTCTGCCGCCTGGGGGAAGAGCGAGAATTAAGGCTGGGGTCCCGAGACGCTGCCTCCCACTGCTGGCCCCACTCAAAGCAGGAAGGAACTAGAGGGGACGAGGAGGGGAGCCTGGACGGCAGAGACCCAGGGCGAGGGCAGAGGCACCTGAAGAAGCGAGCCTGATGGATGATATTGTTCTCCTCCATCACTCTGCGCCTGTCTCGCTGGAGCTGCTCGATCCTTCTCTTCTGGGCCTCAGCGGCCTGTATGTTCCCCTCTTCCAGGTACCTGAGCATCCAGACTATAGTCAGGGGAACTGAATTTGAGGGACCCCCAAATCCAAGGCCTCTGTCCTCTGCCCAGCTCTGCTCCCAAACAGGCCTCATCTCCCTGAGGCAACTCAAGGAAGACAGACCCAGGCCCAGCTGTGTGTGGAAACCCCAAGGAGGAGGGAGGAGCCTGGGGACACTAGGGCCACAGCTGCCGGGCACTGACCTCTGGTCCGGCCGGAGCCGCGTGTCCGTGGAAGGCAGCGACCGTTTCAGCTCTGCCGTCAGCTCATTCAGCTCCAGGGCAAACTGAGTGAAGCCGAAGTTCCGCTCGTGGTCTGGGGGCATCGAGTCTGTGGGGAAGGTGAGAGGCTGGAGCAGGTGGACTGTGCCAGAGCTGCCCTCCCCCTGCCCGGCCCTCCCCAACCACCCCACTTACTGGGTTTCCAGATGCACTGACTGCTGGGCGGGGGTCCCCGGTATAGCCCCTCGTGCCACTTCCCGAAGAGGCGGTGGAGGACACGGCCGCTCCGGCTGAACACAGCACCCTGCACCTCATGCACGTTGGAGCTCCAGTACTTGGCCTGGGGTGGGGTCGGGGCAGGAGGCTTAGGGAGGTGTCCCCTCCCCTTCCCCAGGGTGAACCGCTGGGGGCAGCCAGGCGGGCCAAGGTGTGTGCCCACCTTGCAGAAGGTGATCTTGCAGTGGCAGGAGCTGTCCTGCGTGTTCCGGATGAGCACCTCCCCATAATGCTCGATCCAGCGCTGGCCACTCAGGATGTTGTGAATACAGGACGTCACCTTGTTCCACTCAAAGTGGTCCCCAAACCTGAGAGAGACAGTATGGGAGGGCAGTTGGCCGGCCCTGGGGTACAAGTGCCACCCTGAGCCAAGGAGTGCCTGTCTGGCTGAAGCAGGTCACGTGGGTGTGTGGAAGGAAGGCCGGCGTCCTGGTCCTGGCTCTGCCATGAAGGATGAGTGATTCATAAAGCAGAGCAGCCTTCACAGAAAGTATTCCATTAACACGCCTCCACTCACAGATAAAGCTCCTGAGTGCCTAAGTCACGGGCGTGAGACCACAGACGGGGCCCCACGGCTCTGTTGCCATATATCATTCTGCTTACGCCCCACTTCTATCGGGTATTCCTTATTCCTCTCGTTTTATAGAAGGGCACGTTCAAGGCTCTGAGGCATCTTTTTGTTGCTTGCATAACTATTCAGTGACAGAACCAAGACTCGCACCCAGGACTTCTGATCCTGAAGTCTGGGATCTCCACACAGAACTTTACGAACCCCTGGACCGTGCTGGCCATGTAGGCCCCTCTAAGGCCCTCTTTGTCTCTGGCTGCAGTCCCCACCTCTAAAATGAGCTAGATGATGTGTTTCATGGGTAGTTTGTGACCAGCCCTGAGTTCACTTTAGGTTTCGGTGGTGGGGGTGGGTAGGTGTGGGGGGGTGTGGATGGGTGTGTGTGCGTGTGCTGGCTTGAAGTCTCAAATGCGTTTCTTACTGTGAGTCATGGTCAAAAAAGTGTGAAAGCCACCACATCAGATGACCTCAATGAGCCCTCCCAGCTCTGCCATTCCAAGATTTTTCACCTTTCTTTATTGGCAACCGCTGTAAATATAGGTGTAAAATGTACAGACACTGCCCCACCACAAGCAGCTTCAGGCCAGACCTTTCTGCCCTGTCCCTGCCACCTCCCCATCCCAGCCTGGAGGACAGCCTGGGGGCTGGGCCTGGCTGCACAGCACTTAGGAATACTCACCTGGGCAGGCTGACATTGACTGTCCCCACAGGCACAATCTCCAAGGATTTGCCCCAGAACTTGTTCTTCCACTTCATGTCTGGAGTTGGGGTCGGGGAGGGAGAGGAACGCACAGATAAGACCAGAGTGTGTTTCCGCCCCTCTCCATCTGCCCTTCACCCCCAGGCCCCCCTCACCTTGCCAGAAGATGAAGTTCTCAGACTCCGCATGGCACGCCGAGATGGGGGGGTGATGGGAGACCTGGATGAGCAAGGAAGTTCTCTTGAGCCTGCTGCTGAGGACCGCGAGGTCTGCTCCTGACCCCACGGCCCCCCAAACTCCCTTACCCCCACGCCAGTTCTCCTGCAAACCAGAACACCAGTTAGTTCCAGGTCTCTTGTCCCTGTTGTCTGGCCACCACCTAAATTCCATCATCCTCTCTTTTCCCATAAGGCCCCTATGTCCTCCCTTTTTACTCACTCCCCTCTAGGGTCCTCCTTGCCAGTGCTGTCTATGGTGTCCTCCAGAACCACTGCTCAAGCCTACAAAGTCCCCCAGCAGTGACAGGTGGGGCCTCCCCGCACGGCCTGCCTGGAAGCCGGCCCTCCCCTGTGGACTCTCTTCCCTCGCCATTTTCTCCCCAAAGATGACCGTCACCCTGCACCCTCCACGCTACACCCTTGGAAAACCCCTTGGAAAACCTGGAACCTTGAACTCTGGTATCCCACAGCCTGCCTGCCTGCCTGGCCTCTCCCCATCCCCTGCTGAGACTGCCAGGTCCCTGGCTGCTCTGTTTTGTCATGGCCTGTCAGCCCCAGCTTCACCCCCTTCCCGCCCAGCTGAGGCTGCTCCCTCACTTCCGCCCCTCTCACCCAGCACCCTCCACAACCTCGTGCCACCACTCGCCACAACTCCCAGCACCGGCTCCCTGCTCTTTAGACCCCCACCCTGTCTCGAAACACAGACACAGCTAGGGAACTTCTAATCCTACAGCATGTCTACATCTGGGCCCTGAGCATCACCCACAACCCTCCTGAGGGCCTACACCCAAGCCATCCCCTTCAGATCACATTCACCCCCACAATCCGAGGGAGAACAGAGGGCAGGAGAAGGCAACCCCTTCCATCCCAGCCTCACGCCCGTACGGGCTCCCACCCGGGCCACTCCCAGGCCCGCGCCCCTCTCCTGCTCCACACTGTGGCCCACCGCCCCTGCAGGCCCCTGCTTCTCCCATTCCCCCTCTCTCTGCACCCCGGTCTTCCCCTCTATATTTCTCTTTCTCCCTGAATAGAAACATCTCCTGTTCCTTCCATCTTAAAAAAGAGTCAACCTTCCCCTTCCGGACGTGCACGTCTTTGCTCGCGTATGCCTGAGGCAGACACTGGCAGTGGTGGTCCCCTCCGAGGGGCGGGGTGCGAGGGAGACCCCTTTCCTACTGTACACAATATTGTACCAGGAGAACTTTTCACCACGTCTTCAAAACATTTAAAATCTAAACAAACAAAAAAGTTGCCTCAACCCTTCATCCCCTCCTCTGGCTGCCACTCTCTCTGCCTCCTCTTTCCCTCATGGTAAACTCCTGCATTTTGATCTGTGTCATTGTTTTTTATTTCCATGTTATTCCACACCCACTGTAATCCAGCCTTGGCCCCCAGCCTTTCTCTGAAACCTCCCTCACTCAGGAAGCCAATGACACCCTCCCGAGTCCCGTGGACCATCCACCCTCCTCCTGCTCCACCTCGGAGCTCCTCCACCTTCCCTGCTGCCCTTGAGCCCAGACCCTCCCCCAGGAGCACTCTGGGACTTCACCCCCATCAAAGCTGGTGACTCCGCGATTTGTGAGCCCTGCCCAGTGCTCTCCAAGGAACTCCAGGCCCACATGCCCCAGGGCCTACTGGGCCCTCCCTTTGAAGCCTAGCCCTCACGGACAGGGAGTCTCCCCAGTTCAGTGGGCTTCCTCACATGTTCTTCATCCTGTTAAGTGGCACCACCGCACACTCACTGAATCCCCCAATCCAGGAATTCAAGGCCACCCCAGACTTCTCTCTCGCATCGACCACCTCCCCTAGTCCTTACTTGTAAGAACATGCTGCTGACCACTGAGTCTTGTCAAGGGCAACCCACAAATAGCTCTTGAATCCAACCTCCATCAGTCCAGCTGCCACGGCCTAAGTGCAGGTCCTCACCAGCTCTTAGGGAGATGAATGAAATGCCTCTAATGGCATCTCTGACCTGTCCGCACACCACTGCCTGGGTCTTCTTTATAAAGTGCAATTCGAGCACGTCACTCTCCTGCTTAAACCATCCAATAACTCCCCAGGATTTAAAAAGAAACAAACAAAACGCTCCTTACCTTCACCTGCAGGGCCTTGTCTTCCAGTCCCATCTCAAACTCTTCCCAAACATGCTCCATCCATCCTTTACACTGCCTGAAACATCCCATTCTCCCTGCCCCTTTGTACTCCTGCGAACTCCAATTCATTCTTGAAGACTCAGCTCAAGATCGCCCCCTAGAGCTTGCCTTTCCAGGGGGAGCTGAATAACCTAGCAGCGTCCACGATCCCAGCTCTAGAACCTGGCACAGTGACTCCTATGGTTCAAGTCTGTGTCCCACTCTAAGCTCCTGTACTAAGCGGGGTAGCTCCTTCAAGTAGAGTGCTCTACACCTCCACATGTGGCACAGTGCCTGGCACAGAGCTAGCTGCCCCCTGCTCTCTCTCCATGCCCCGCCCCAGCCACCACGAGGCCAGGGCTCACCTGCTCACTGATGAAGCGGAAGCCCCGGTCAGGACGCTCACACTCATAGGTCTCCCCCAGGACAGGGTTGAAGGGCTTGCAGCCCGCCCGGTGGTACGTGGAGGAGTAGGCAGAGACAGCAAAGGCTGCGATGTACACCTGTGGGAGGAAGGCCAGGAAGATGCTGCTCGAGGGATCAGAGAAAGAGATGCCACCCCACCGCAAGGAAGGACTAGGGTGCTGGGGTGGAATTTCAGCAGCAAGGAAGAACCCAGCCAGGATTTTCTGGAAGACAGGGGCCCAGGGGAGGAAGTGGTAGCCTGGGGCTGGCCCAGGGGTAGGTGGGGCCGGTACCATGCGCTCGCAGGGGTCGGTTATGCGGCTGGCCTGGTCCAGGAGGCTGCTGTACTCGAGCTCCTCGCAGAGCCGCTGCAGGGTGTTGAGCGGCTCGTTGAGCTGCACGGGCATCGACACCTTTGACAGGTCCTTGCCAATGTTGTTACGCAGTATGTTCCACAGGCTCACGTCAGCCCCAGGCCCGCTGGCCGCTGGCAGGCAGCGGCGGCGGGGTGGCCCTGCAGCTCTCCCTGGAACACACCCCCCTGGGGCCCACCCAGCCGTGTCACTCTCCCTCTGGGCACTGGCATCCAGACACGCAGGGCCATGGCTCGGCTGGCTCCCACGCTCCTGAGGCATCTTAGATCCCTCATTCCCAAGCTCCAGTCTCCACTCGCGTGGGGCAGGGCGGCTGGGGATCTAATTCTTGACGAGCTCCTGGGGGGACGGAGGTGGGCAGCAGGGCTGAGAACCACTCAGAGAGGATGCTTCCCACCGCAAGAAACCCTGCACCCCTGAACCGTCCCCAAGTCCCCGCCCTTCCCTTCTGTTCCTTTCACAAACACAGAAACCAACGTCAGGATGCAGATTATTCAGCTCATTTTACAGATGAGGATAGGCTCCAAGATGCAACATGACGTGTCCAAAGCCACCGTGCTAACGAGTGGCAAAGTGGACCTTCTGCCTCTCTATCAGGCCCTATGTGAGCCTTCTCAGAAGACTGGAACCGAGGCGGGCCCCCCAGGCCTGAGCCTGACCCATCCCTGGAGCCACTCCTGGAGCATTCTGTAGCTCACGGATTCACCTTCCTCACCTCCTGGGGTGACCTTTGGAGTCAGCATCCAAAGCTGTGAGCCCACCAGTCACCACAAGGGACTGCTTCCCCGCGGGGCCTGGGTCATGGACAAACCCCATTTCTCCGCCCACCTCTAGCCCCACCCGGCCCACAAACCCACCTTTCTGACAGCGTTCAGCAAGCCTGAGGTCCAGCACCTCCTCGGACAGGCTGGTGGTGACTTCACTGGTGCACGACTCCTCCTCCTCTGAGCCCTGAGCCGGGACAGATGACAGGCCGGGCAGACTGGGCCTCCCCGGGCAGCCAGGCAGTGCCCAGGGCCTGGCAAGAATCTGCCCAGTTAGCCCTTTGGTGGGAAGGGGAAGAGAATGTATTTGGGGGGTCTGAGCCCTAAGACACTGCCCCAGGAGGGCTGGTGTCACAGAGTGTGCCCTGCCACCTTGGGAGGGGGAGAGCCTGGCCCTACGGCTCAGGGACTCGGCGGGACACAAAGGGAAGGGAGGTTGGGAATTACCAAGACTCAGGGTCTGGAGAGTAGGGGGCAAGGGAACACCGAGGCTGAAATGGGGTCACAGGAAGATGACTGGGGTGGAGTGGAGGCAGTAGTTTTGGGAGAAGCCAATGAGGATAAAGCATGTCAAACTGGAAGAAGGGTCCCCAGCAGAGGTTCCTGGGCAGGGCCACACGAACCCAAGAGGTTTGGACATGTTCCCAGAGATAGTGGTGAAGGTGGTTAGAAGGATTTGGGAATCTACAGATTCTAGTCTCTCAGGACCCCACCCTTATATTTCCAGGCCCCACCCCTCACTGCCAGCTTCCCTCCTCCCTCACCTCATTCTCAGAAGAGCTGGCAGAAAGGAGAACCTCGCAGGCATCAAAGAATTCCGTGTGGGAATCAGCGAGGGACAGGATGCTGCTCTGGGACAGCTGGGGTGTCAGCTCCCGCCCCTTCATGTACAGAGCTTCTTGCTGTGGGATCAGGCCGGGTGTGAGGCCCCAGAGGCCAAGCCGGGAGCGTCAGGCACTCCCTCTTGCCCGAAAGCTACCTTGAGAGGGAAGCATACCCAGGGCCTGCACTGTCTGAGTGTGCAGCCTGCCGAGCAGGAGGAGATGCAGAGGACAGCGAGCATAGTGGGATAGGAAGGTGTGGTGGAAGGAACACTGGCCAGGGAATAAGGAGACACAGGTTCCAGTGCTCACAC
Source organism: Equus asinus (assembly GCF_041296235.1). Taxonomy (NCBI): domain Eukaryota; kingdom Metazoa; phylum Chordata; class Mammalia; order Perissodactyla; family Equidae; genus Equus; species Equus asinus. Next base: position 38,243,225 of record NC_091802.1, on the reverse strand, counting down.
TTCCTGGGCGCTGACTCTGAGCCCAGCTCCAAGCCCTTTGCATGTACTCACTCAGACAATCCTGACACTCCCCCAACGAGGGAGGCACAATTATTACCCCCACTTTGCAGATGAGGACACTGAGGCTCAGGGTCACAAAGCCAGGCTGCAGCAAAGCCAAATTCAAACCCACGGAGTAGGGCCCAGAGTCCGTGCTGGGAACCCCTAAGTCCCAGCTCTGTCCGTCCACAACTGTGGGAGCCTGGGCCCACCAGTCAGACTCTTTGAGTCTCAGTTTCCTCATCTGTGGAATGGAGGGCAGAGTCACTGGCTCACAGGACTCCACCTTAAAAGGGAAAGCATCCTGCACACTGTGAAGGCAGGGCCGACCAAGACGCGGCTGCTGCTGCTGCTACGTAAAGGGGCTGGAGCCAGGGCTTCTGGGCTGTTTCAGGTCTGAAAACCAACCATGCCTTCCCACTCCTGCTGGGAAAAAAGGCCCAGGAGAAACGGCCCCCCAGCCCACCCCGGCTCCTACCTCCTCGGGGTTGAGGGAGCTGAAAGAATCTGCAGTGGTGTCCGAGGAGATGGACAGTGAGTGGAGGCGCCTCGGGCCAGCTGAGGCCTCAGAGACCTACAGGGAGAGGGTGAGGGGACAGGGTGCCAGGAGGATGAAGCCCTTCCCGCCCCGTCATGCGGAGACTGCCTCTGCCAACCCCCTTCACGCCCAGATCTGCTGTTACCCTCAGGCCTGCAGTCCCAGCCTCAAGCTCTCTCCTCCCACCAGCCGTCCCGTCCCCAAGCCTCACCCCCATCCTTGACAGCTCTGAACCCTGGTGCAGGTCCCTCAGTCGGTCCCGTTCAGCAGTGAGGGCGGCCAGGACACTGCTGAGGGAACTGTGCACTGCGGGGGCAGGGGGAGGCCATCAGACTCCTCACCCTAGACCTCTCCCCACCTGCTCCTCACTGTCCCTCCAACATGTACTCACCCTTCTGGGCCAGGGCCCAGAAACTGCGCTGCAGGTGGGCATAGTCTGGGGGTGGCAGCCCGCGGGAGCCTGAGGGGTCCCGGGACTCCAGGTAGCGAGACAGGTTGGGAACAGAGCCATGGAGACGACCAACCTGTAGGTGAAGGGGAAACACTGACGGGGACAGCCTCCTTCAGAGCACCCCACTCCAGCGACTTGGGGTCCACCTCACCCGTCCAATGGTGTCGTCCTTGGCAAAGCTCTGTGTGCACCACATGCGGCTGGTCCGTTTCCCCTTCTTGGGTCTCTCGGTTGTCACTGAGGCCTGGCAAGTCGAGGTGGGGGAATTCCCCTCTCAGGGTGGGGCAAAGGGGCAGCAACCAGCAAAGCCAGGAGAGAGGCAGATGGCCACGGAGGAGGGTGCAGAGACAACCAACATCCCGGAGGAAGAGGACCGACGCCCTGGCAGACGCGTGGGCACAGGAGGAAGGGGTCGCTCCAAAGGGGCAGAGAGACCACCCCGAGGCAGTTGGGATACGGAGGGTAGAGGCAACTAGGCAGACGCGTGGCTCTCCAGAAAACTGCGGCGTATGTGGGGGACTGGGGACCTGTCCCAGGGAAGTGATGGGGATGAAGATGGCAAGCAGGAGAGAGAGCCCTGGGCACGTCCCTGCCTCCCCCGTGGACCTCACCTGGTGTGTGGGGATAACAGGGGCTGAGGGGATCCGGTGCAGGGACTCCAAGCTCTGCAGGAGTCTGTGTAGTTCCTGGAGCTTCCCCTGACACTCAGAGAGCTCTGTGGGAAGAATGAACAAGGAAGTCCCTCTCCCAACACTGGCCGGGCACCCCAAAGTCTGTCCCTCAGCTTCCCTTCCTCCTCCAAAGACTTCACCTGGCAGCCATGGAAATCCTGAGCCTGTCTCCCGGTCCCCTGCTCATCAGCTCAAAGCAGTTCCCAGTTCCCACCCCTTGGTCTGGCCTCATGGGAGGTCCAGTGCCCCAAACTCCACTTTGTCTCCAGACCACATCTTACCTCTGCTTCCTCCACACAGGCCAGGGGGCCCTTGTTCTTTCTCTCCCCACCTAGTATGCACTTCCCTCTCCCAAGCCATCACGGCCCCCTACTCCAGGAATCCAATTCTGGGGCACTCCCCTTCCCCCCCTGGCACTAGTCCTCAGGACCCCTCCCTGCAGTGGCATTCAGTATCTTTTCTTTCATGAGTCCTGGTGCTGTGTCCATGTCTGTCTATGTGTGGGGCACAGCCCTTTCATCCTCTGTAAGATGGGGCTCCCCAGGGCAGGGCTGGAGCAGACTGATCAGCTGGGAGGCAGAGGCTGTCTCCTCCATCAGACTGGGGCTCCCTGAGGCAGGGATGGAGGTAACATTTTCTCCTCCTTGTGACTGCTGATGCCACCTAGACCTGATGGCATGGGCCCCTCCCACAGAAGTGTGTGCCAGCAGCCCCTCACCATGAGAGCAGCGGTCCAGCCCATCATTGTCCCTCAGCCAGGAAGACACCTTCTCCCGGGAGCCAACCCCAGGTAGAGCCGAGGCACCACTGACTGTTGGAAGCTGTGCACCAGCAGCCTGTGGGTAAGTCAAGGGTCAGGGAGCACAGTGCCCGCCTCCCTGGGTCTCGCGGTTGTCCGAAGCCACCAACCCTGAATCTCCACATCTCCTGCACCCCAGGGCCCATCTTACCTTCCGATGAGTGGTGCTTGGCAGCGAGCCTCGGGGCATGTCCAGGCGCTGGGCCAGGCGGTGGGCACGCAGCTGGGCCACCCAGCTCTGGAACAGGTCCTGGGATTTGATCTGCAGAAGTGATGGAGAAGGGGAGGGATGCATGAAAGGAGGGGCTGCTTTCCAGGGGCAACAAGTCAGCGCTCTGGTGCCCAGGCAAGCAGGGCCTCTCCGTATAGAACCCAGTTTATGGAAAGGCCCCTTGCAGGGAGGCAGAACACAGCTTCCCCAAGTGTCTGAGCCCTGAGCTCCGTGCCTGTTCACATTACACCAACGGGGCAGTTTGCCATTGGCTATTGTATACAACGGGAACTCCCTTCTTGTCAAACTCAGGGAAACCCTCAGCCCCTGCCCCTCTCCTGCATGCTCCAGTGCCTCGGCCAGGCTTGGGCCCAAACCACCACCTGGCTCCTGGGGATGTCACCTTGAGGTGGTAGATGTTGTCCTCGGTATCAAGGTCAATGCGCTGGGCCTTTTTGTTGATGGACATGACAGACAGTCGGACATCAATGGAGCCATGAAGCTTCCCCTTGGTGATCTGGGGTGGAGGGTTGGTGAGGGAAAAGGGGCTGGTTTTAGGCCCCCAGGGCGATAGAGCTGCCATCTCCCTGAGCCCACTCTGGGCTCAAGGTTTAGGCAGTAGATTCACCCTCATGCCCGAGTCACAGTATCAGCGGGGACTTGTCAGGCGTCCTCCTGTGCACAGAACACCCCACTGTTAAGTGACATTCTGAGCTCAAGGGATTCACAGAACAAGGAAAACTATTCCCACCCTCAGGAATCCACAAAGCTGAGGAAGGAAACACCCTCTCAGAGAGCCCAGGTGTCTAGGCCTTCGACTCCTTATTCCCACCACGAGAACAGGACAAAGATGAGGATGACAAAGCTCCCATTTCTTGGGCACTTTTGTGCCAGGCACTGTACTGAGAGCCTTACCAAGACGATGACCTCAAAAGGGGGGATTGTACTCTCTCCATTTCAGAGACGAGGGAGCTGAGGCCTAGGGAAGTAACTTGTCCGAGACCCTACACCCAGAAATGGTGCACCTAGGATTCAGACCCTGCTCAGGCGAACTCCAGAAGCCCTTCTGCCTGCCCAGGCATTCTGGGGCCAGACTTCTCCCACGACCCCCAGCCGAGGCCCTGACTCACATCTTGCCGAGTTGTCGCATAGTGAAGGATCCCATCCTCGAGCACAAAGTATCTCTGTGACGTTTCCCAGGAGGAACAGGACAGGGAGGCCGACAGGAAAGGGTGGGGGAAGAGAGCAACCACACACAAGGACTTTTCTTCTCCTTCTCGACATGCAAACACCTTGTACTGCCCAGCAGCCTCCCCCACATTCCCATCCTGCCCCAGCATCTGGCCCCACCCTTGGCCCTGCCCACTCTACCTTGTGCCAGCCCTTCAGAGGCCACTTCCTCTTCTTGAGCAGGTGGCCTTCCTGCCTCTCGGGCATGATACCCTCTGCCCCTAGCCGGCCCCGAGGCTCCTCCACAACCTCCCACAGCTCAGAGACCTGCAGTCCAGGACAGAGGCGGGTAGAGGCTGGTAAGGCAACCATATTGGCCCCTCCCCTGAGCCACGCTAGGCCCACCCTCTGCCTGCTTCCGCACCCTCAGACCTGCTGGACACTGCCAGGCTTTGCAGACTGAGTGCTCACGGCCAGGGAGGGAGGGACCCTCTCTTGGAAGTCCATGGAGAAGGCAGCGGCCACTCCCCGCTGAGGACGTAGAGCAGGGTGGAAGGGAAACGATGTCACCTTGTCCTGATGAGGCCCTTGAAGGAAGAGAGAGACCCCATTAGCACAGACCCTGCTATCACCTCTCCACTTCCACCATCTGAGATAAGAGCTCACCAACACATCTTCCACTTACCTGCCAAGCCTCTCCTGAGTCTGACCCTGCCTACACCCTCCCACTGTGGCCACGGCTCCAGAGGTGAACTGGCCCGCAGGAGGCAGGCCGGTGCTGAGAGAAAACCACGAAGTCTGCCCAGCCCCACCTTGGGCACACATTCTCAGGCTCCAGGAAACACTCAGTGCTTTCTCTGGAGGATTCCCTGGGGGTGATCAGAGGTGAGGGAGGGGAATGAAGGAACTGGCTCTGAAAAAGGACTGAGGAATTCAGAGACTGGACAAGCCAGATCTCAGTCCAGCTCCCTTTCCTTCAAGCCCCCTGCACCTCCACCACCATGGCTTGGAGATTCCTCTGCCATGATCCTCCTGCAGAGCCCCCACCCCTTCATCCTGACTCGCCACCAATCAGTCTCCATATCCCCTAGTTCCTAGGCTCCCATTTTCTGCATGGCAAACTGAGGCCTGAGACAGCCCCCACTTTTCCCCGTGCCTCCTCCCATCAAACATCACCCTAGGATTCCCACCTTGGACACTCAGTCCCCCTCAAATCCTCCCCATCTTTTTTCTACCACCCCCGTCCCTGGGGCTCCTGAGAAGTACCACCCATCCAGAGAAAGCAGGGGGCTGAGCTGATGGAGACGCTGGGTGGGAGAAGAGGTGGTCAAGAACACACTGAGGTCCACACAGGTCCCACAGCAGTGCCCACAGGCGCCCTTGGCACCAGCCCTGGCCATCCCAGCGCCACGGAGAGATCAATTATGCATAAGGCTGTGTGTGTGTGAGATGGGGGAAGGGACCAGAGGGGCGAGGTTCACCCGAGGCTGGGGAAACAGCTCAGATCTTCCGATGGAGCTGAAGCCGGGAGGGGACAGCGACGCAGTGGGGTAGGGGTGGCCAGAAGTTCAGGGCAGTGGGGCTCAAGATGTCAGAGGCTGACCCAAGGGGAAACTCCTGCATTCAGCCACTGAAAGTTCCCAAACTCTTCCGGTGCTTGGGTATCTCTGTGTCTCTTTCCTGGCCCTGTGGGGTCCTGGCCCCTCATTGCCTGCGTGTGGAGGGAAGGCTCCGTCAGTAGAGGGTGAGGGGTCGAGGGGAGCCAGGTGGGTGCCCCCTCTCCACCTCCATTCTGGTCCCCATCTCCGGAGGAGCAGACCCGCCAGCTTCAGGTGGGAGGAAGCCCCCTCGGGGAACATCAGCTGATGCCAGTGCGGCCCCCTTACCCCAGGGTCCATGGACGCCAGTGTTCCTTGGCCCTCGCGCTGCTCCGTCTCTGAGTCACCGTCTCTAAGTCGCCTGCTCTCTCCTCTCCGAGCTGAGCTGAGCAGCGGCAGCAGCTGCTGCAGGAACCAGGAAGGAAGGAGACGTTGGAGCCTCCCCTCTAGCCGGATCTCCCCACCTCCCCCTCTGCCGGCCCCTCCTCCTGCTGAGCCGCGGGCGGCCGCTCAGCTCTGCCCCCCTGCTCTCCGGAGGACTCAGGGCTGAGCGGACTCCCCAGCGCTGAGCTTGGGAGTGGGGGCAGTTCCCACTGGGCACAGTTCCAGATAGATCACAGAGGACTGGGGAGCTGCTGGCCTCAAGCCAGAGATGGTAAAGGGTTTACTCAAACTAGCACAGCCTTGACCCCAGTTAGTACCCAAGGCTATTTCCTTATTAACCCGCCTCTCGTTTTACATCTGAAAATAGACTGCAAAATTTGGAGCCAGCAAAGGTATCAGGTTGACAGGAAGGGATGGATGCCCCCATGGGACCACAATACACAGTGCCAAGAGCACAGTCAGCAGGACAGTCAAGCCTCGAGGGCCAACCAGCCACCCCCACACTGAGGCTATCATTGTGGGGTGATGCCCCACCAGGTCAGGCCCCATCGGGGGCTGGCAGCACCTATGCAGTAAGATAAACCCTGGAGCCTGCTGAGTCTCTGGATGAGGAGTCAGTCTGGGGCAGGAACCAGCTGGCTGTGAAAGGGCTGGCTGGAGCCAACTCCAGTAACCTTGGCTTCCCTTTCTGAGCACTTCTGCCCTTCTGCTGGAGTACTGTGTTTAGCTGCTCAATTCTAATTAAAAATCAACTCTTGAGAAATATCTAAAATTCATTCAAACAAATGTGAAATGGACTGACAGCTTTAAACGCCATGAAGTCTCTCTCTGGAAAGAAGTGGGTTTTCAGTGGTGGGGCCTCAGGCACTGCCAGCAGGTAAAGTATGCAATGCAAGGTTCTTCTTTGACCCCAGAAATAATGTGGGCCACTTCCCCCTCCACCTTGTCCCCACACAGGCCTTGGCTGACCGTTCAGGGTCTTACATGTCTCTCAGAAGAGGCCTGCTCTCTCCACGCCATTCAGACCCTCAGCACTGCTCCCTCCATGAGGAGCGCGTTGTTAGCACCTGGCAGGGGTCTGGGAGTCAGGAGAGCACTGGGCGGCACTGGCCAGACCACCTCTGGCATCCAAGAGCCTCAAGGGCCTTTTATTTCACTTCATATGGATGGATTGAGCATCCCTGGGCATAAGGCACAGAGCTGGGCACTGGGGGAAGTTGGTCCTGGACCAGGACACAGGAAAAGCTGCTGCAGATCACCAAACGAGTCCAGCACTAAGGAAGTTTTGGCACTGCTCCAAGTCCAGGAATGCTCAACAGCCCCCCTGCCCGCCCCCCACAATCACCCCATGTCCACCCAGAACATGCTCCAATCAAGGACAAGAGCAGGCTTCTGGTTAAACATCCTCTCTCCTTCATTAGGAATTCCTGGCTCCCTGAGACTTGGATGAGGCCTACTCAAGAGCCCCCAGACCCCTCGTTAACAGAGAATCCTGGTTTTCCCCCCAGCTCTTTCACTCAGAACCACCTGACACATGTTAGCTACTGGGCAAAGCTGGCAGCTGCCTTCAAAAGGACAAGCATGTAAGAGATGCCACTTGTGGGAGGAGCTATAGGGAGGAAACAGGCTTGGATGCAGGAAGAGGAAGGATTTTCTAGGAAGGGACATGAGAGTCAGAGATGACCCTGAGAATAAGTCTACAGGGAGGATAAGCTTGTAAATGGCAAAACAGAATAAGTAAAATGCATTTCATTTTTATCATAAAGCAGTGCTCCCAACCCTTCCAGAACACAGTACACCCCGAGGGCGGAGAATTAACAACCAAGCACACCTGGGACCCTAATGAGCACTCTCTAGTGTAGAAACTCAGGGCACGGTCTTCAGAGCAGAGAGCCTGGCTCAAGTCCTGTCCTGCTACTTACTAACTGCACGACCTTGGGCAGGCTATTTAACTTCTCCGCCCTTTAGTTTTCTTCTCTGTCAAATGGGGATGACACAGGGAGGAATAAAAGAGCTAACACATGTAAGGTGGGAGGCACAGAGGTTCTCAACAGATGCCATTCCGAGCACAATTACTCAGTTGAGCTATTCTGGCATGTTAGGCCCCCGAGGTGATAGGCTGGGAGACACATGCAGCAAGGGACAGTGAACACGGAGGCAGAGGGCAGTACCCTCCTCTGTTCATCTTCTCTGCCTTGGGCCCAGAAAGCTGAAAGAGACTGCTTCTATTAGGTCCCAAGTTGGGAAAACTAGGGAAGACAGCGATGAAGAGCCACCGTTCTGAAGTGGAATCCCTCTGCATCTCCGAGTGGCCCTGTATCTGAGGAGGTCACTGTCAGTGAAAGCCAGGTGACAAACGCCACTCCCCACCCCGAGTTCTTCCACATCTCCAATGGATGACGGCACAGTTGCGGGGCAGAGTGTATTTATGGGCAGGCTGGGCACAACAAGCTGGCTACGAGTCCGGAACAGGGGTGGGAGGATCAGGCTGCCCACTGGCTCGCTCGGCGGAGTCCACTTCGTGTTGCTGTCTGACGTACTGATCCAACAGGGCAGTCAGCTGGAGGGGCTGGTGCTGAAGCACGGAGTGGGTCTGGGTCATTAGGAGGGAGAGCCCTCCCACCAGCTCGCCCTGCACCAGGGCCAGGCTGGGAAGCTTGGAGTAGTTGATGAAGCCCTGCCTGCTGAGGATGGTGTCGTCAATGCAGCCACCTGGAAGAGCACAGGGTCAGACGGGCTCCCCACCAATGCCTTTCCTCTCTGAAAACAATGTTCCAGCCCTAAGCACTCCATTGCTCTTCTCCTCCTCCCAGCCTTACCCCAAATCTGGGTCGCACTGGTGCCCCACTCCGCTCTCACACTGCTGGGCGTGGATCCCCTCCCTCCCTTCCTAACCCTTCCCTGGAAAACTCGCACATGACACATCCACCTGGCCTGACTCTACGAAGTCACTGTTTCCTAAACCTTCTTGAAGAACCATGGAGTGTGCGTGTAGGTGGGAAGGGGGCGCTGATGTCATAAACACAGATTCCTGCCCCCACAGAGACCTATGAAATCAGCGTTCTCCACCGAATAGGTACCTCCGTGGATCGTGAGCATCACGGGAGTCTGGGAAACATCACTCACGGACTCTCAGCACCCTTTACTTGGGCTATTTGCTTTAAGCATCTTTGTGTGGGTTTCAGCACCCACGACCCCAGTGCTAGACTCAAGGTGTCTGAACTTCCTCCCCCCGCAGAACCCTCTCTCTGCCTCCCCTAGTCCTGCCGGTGCAGAAATGATGCAGATAGTGAGCCAGCACAGTCAGAGTGACACAGGCAGCCCTCAGCAAATGGTGTTATTGACTCAGGCCCCATTCGTGAGAAGATGTCCCCTTGAAGGATGTCCACGGCTTTACCCACACAAGCCTAGGAGATGGCACCAGGTTGCTGTAGTACCCGCTCCCTTGATCCCACCCTCGAGTGGCAGGGGTGCTTGCTCACCTAGCAGTGGCAGGAAAGGCATACCCTTCAAGATTCGCACCATCTCCTTGACTTTGGGCTCTTCACTGACCAGTAGCAGGTTGTGCCCCACGAAAAGGGGCAGCAGGTTTTGGTACTTGGAATCCTCCAGGAAGGGCTTCAGGACCTGGACAGCAGGAAAGAAGGGCTTCTTAGGGACAAGTGGGAGGAAGAGCCGCCCACCTTGGTCACAGGCCGCATCAGGCTGAGGATACAACCCAAGGGTCTCTTCAGCCCCTAATCACAGTTCAGGCACCAGACTAGAGGGTCGCTTGTGGAGGGAGGAGTCCGAAGTGCCACATCTAGGGAGAGATGCTGGGGTGAGTTGGCAGGGGCAGGGGAATATGGGCAACCCCACCATAGGGCCACTCCCTACCTGGTTGGGGAAGACCTTCATCAAGATCTTGTGTTTCCGCAGCTGGTGCCTCATAAGAAGCTTGTCCTCTGCACTCAGAGCCACATTCTGGCAGACAGCTATCATTCGGTTGTCTCGGAAAACCGCTGCTATCTCCCGGCGGAGGAGCCGCAGAAGGCCTGTGTCCTAAAGTCAAAGAGAGATGACCAAGGGGACTAAGCTGCCTCTCCTCCTTGCATCCCTTGCTCCCACAGGGGCACTGCTGGGGCTCCCAGTGATGCCCAAACGTTTGAAAGATCAGAGAACAGCAGGATGGTTGGGCCCCCGACTCTCAGAGACATGCTCCATCTCCAACTGTAACCTTTTCATTTTCATTAGATAATCACAGTCCTCAGAGAAGTGTTTTTCAAACCCGAGAATGCTCAGTCCCCCTGAACTGGTCAGCAATCTGACCCAGTCACCGTTATTTGACCATAATGTCGTCAAAATTACTCCAATTATCCCTCAGACACTGTACTCATGTTGAATTATTTTACCAATTATAAATATGAGATAATTCTTTTGCAGTGTTAATTCAAAATTGAAAGATTTTCACAGAACAAGACATTTTCTTAAGACAGTGCTTTTCAAAGTTGAGAAATTGTGGCCCTGAGAACCACCATAAAATTACAAATTCTCCACTGGTCTCTCTGTTCTTTTTTAAGGAAACCTTTATCATCCTTCTAGGAAAATGTGGGAGCTTCAAGTCCTTTCAAGACAGGAGAGATACCCTCCCCTACTCCCACCTGCCTGGAGAGCTTTCACACACACGATTTTGGAGACAAGCAATGAGTGAAAGAATTTCGGGAAACCCGTCCAATCCACAGAGCCCAAAAGCTAAGGCGGGATCAAGTACAGATTCTATTTTAAAGTATCTGGACCACGGGGTCAGAGTGGGGAAGTAATGATGTGAATGACTGTGTCCTGGGGTGCTACTTCATTATGGCCACAGAGACCAGACCCCACCACCAATCAACACGCCCAGCCTCCTCCTCACCTCTGGGGGGGGCCTGGGAGGAGGCGGCAGGCATCTCGGGTTGACAGCCGGTTTAGGGGGGATATACTCAGTCAGAGCCATCAGCTTCTGCCGCTCAAAGTGCATCACACGACGGTGGCGGGTAACGGCCTTGGAGCCACAGCGGACAGGCTGGAGTGTGGGCAGCCGGCCTGGAAGAGGAAACGGCAGTGTGGTGAGATGCAGCCTCTTGGAGGCCTTAGTCAGCTCTAGATGGAGAAAAGTCCACCTTCGGGGCCGGCCCAGTGGCGCAGCGGTTAAGTTCGCATGTTCCATTTCCTGGCGGCCCGGGGTTCGCTGGTTCAGATCCCGGGTGCGGACATAGCACTGCTTGGCAAAAGCCATGCTGTGGTAGGCATCCCACGTATAAAGTAGAGGAAGATGGGCATGGATGTTAGCTCAGGGCCAGTCTTCTTCAGCAAAAAGAGGAGGATTGGCAGTAGTTAGCTCAGGGCTAATCTTCCTCCAAAAAAAAAAAAAGCGGCCACCCTCTGGGCAGAGAGAACCACGTGCAGAGAGCTAAACTCAGCACAAGAGTGGGACAGTCTGAATTCCCAAATCTTCTCTTCTCTTTAACGAGTGACCTTAGGTCAGTTCCTTTATCCGTTGAGGCTCCCACTTCTCCAGCTCTTCTTTATGCACAGAGATGGGGGAAAGATGAGAACAAAGACGAAAGCAATTTGAACACATTAAAAAACAGGGGAGAGGACTGAGCAAACTTCTCCTTAGATGGCCAAAAAATAAATACGTTAAGTTTGAGAGCCATACAGGCACTTGCTACTGCTCAACTCAGCCCTTGTATCAGGAAAGCAATCACAGACAAGATATAAACAAATAAATGTGGCTGTGCTCCAATAAAACTATCTCTAAAACCTGGTGACCAGCCCTGCCATAATTTGCCAATCCCTGGTCTAAGCGAGTGGTTCTCAGAGTATATCCCCAACCCCCATCCCAACCTCAGCATCGCCTAGGAACTTGCTAGAAATACAAATTCTCAGGGCCCATCCCAGACCCACTGAATCAGAAGTTACCGGAGTGGAGCCAGCAAACAGTGCTCCTGACACATGCCAAAGTTTGAAAACCACTGCCGTAAGCACTGCTCTGAAGCCTTCTCCCTCAATTTGAAGCAAGAGGGGAAAAGAAGTTACACGGCCCTCACAGCTCCCCAAACTAGTCTCCCTTCCTTCTGCTCTTCTTGTTCAAAGGTGTCACTGAGAGTGCCCCTCAGAAGACAAGGGAGCCACTTGAAAGCCCTGAGCCAAAGCGACCCCTTCATCCTCGACGAAAGAACCCAAGCTAGAGCTCCCCACTTTCAGCCTTTCCCAAGATTGCGATGGCACCCCAGGGGAAAGCTCCCCTAGAAAGTGGCTCTAACAGTCAGAGAGCATGGAGAATTGCTGGGGTGAGACTTCTTCATAGGGTGCTGTAAGACTTAATTGAGATAAGACATGTAAAGCACTTACCACTGTACCTGGCCTAAATTATGTGCTCAAAATCATTCACTAAGCAAACATCTATTGCTTGCCTACTAAGGTCAGGCACCATGCCACCTGCTTTGATGAATGAATAGGGCTCTGCCCTTAGGGAGTTTAACAGAGAAGACGACAAATAAATAGAAAATTGCAGACTGTGATATGCCTAAGGGGTCAATAAACACGGTGCAATGTACAGATTTAATAGAGGAAATCTTCTCTGCAGAGGGTGGCCAGGGAAAGCCTGAGGAGGTGACATTTAGGCTGAGACCTTAAGCAGGGGGCATGGACCCAAGGTCGGGCCGGAGAGTGGTCCAGGCAAAGAAAACTCTAGGGGCCAGCAAGAGCTGGGTGGTGGGTTACAGAAACCCAAAGAAAATGAGGGGCTGCGGCGTGGGGAATAAATATTGTGGCTGTCGTTGACATTATTGCTGTGTTGCTGTTATTAGTAGACTCTGCAGTCACGAGGGATTAGATGGGGGAAGGAGGCCGGCGATCTAGCTGGGGTCATCGGGAGCGGCCTGGGGTCAGAGATTAGGGGAGGAGATCAGTAGTAGAGGCGGGGAGACGAGGACCAGAGACCACCGGCCGGAACGCGCCATGAGGACTTGTGCTGCTCCTTACCCGCCTGGGGCAGGAGAACCCCTCGCAGCGTCCCAACCACGGCCGCAGCCATCGCCACCGGAAGAAGCGACGGGAGGCGACCGAGACGGAAGGAGCTAAGGATTGTGGGAAGCCCTGCGGCCGGAAGTAGCGGGCAGATCCGCCGGCTGGAGCAGTAATCCGCATGCGCTGAGCCCGGCAACTGCCACCCCACCCTCCCTGACGCCCCACCTGGCGTCCGGTCTCCTGGCAACGACGCCAGACTCCTAGGAGCCGCGCTTTCCTCTCCTTCTGCACCCTCAATCCCCCGGTGTGCGATCCACGGAGCCGCTCTACACCCATCAAACTCCAGACCCTCCACCTCCATTTACTTTTGTCTTCTATCCCACCTCAATAATTTGCCCCGAATCAACCCTTTTCCCTTGTTCCCCAAGTCTCTGAGCTTCTTCTCATACTATCCTGAGTTCCGCCATCCCCAGGGGCGGTCCAAACTGCTCGGCTCCGCTTCGTTCCAACCCCGCCCCAGGCCAGCAGCCTTTAGATCATGCCTGGAGGTGAGTAGGGAGGTGGGATGGTGGGTAGAACTGTTGGATAACAGTGGGGTCAGGCCTCCAAGAACAAGGAAGTGTAACAACTGGACGCATCTTTTCACAGCTAATCTTGCCGAGAGTCCAGAGGAAAGGGGCGTGTGCATCACTGAAGCCCTTATCACTAAGCGGAATTTGGCCTTCCCTCAGGATGAGGATCTGTCAGAAAAGATGTGAGTGCACGGGGGAGGAAAGGGGTGCTGGAAGACTGAAACGCAGAATGACTAGTCCCCTGGGCTGTACTGATTTGTCAACTCATCTTTGTCCCCTTCTTTACTTCACACATTCAATCAGTGGTAATATCCAATTGATTTTCCTTCCTTAAAAATCATTCCGTTTCTTTTTCACCATGCCCACTCAACTGCCTTAGATAAGGCTGTCATCACCTCTCAAAAAACGAATTACTCTCTCTACCCCCAGTGCAGACTCCCCATACTGTTACTGTTGCCAAAATGATTCTTTTAAATGACAAACTCCCTGATAGAACCTGCCTTGGCTCCCAAGTACCACGAGAATAAAATCCAAACACCTTAGCATGAGTTGAACTCTGCTGTCTTTTCAGCCTTATTTCTTTCCCCCCCACCCCGAGGAAGATTGGCCCTGAGCTAACATCTGTTGCTAATCTTCCTCTTTTTTTGCTTGAGGAAGATTGGCTCTGAGCTAACATCTGTGCCAATCTTCCTCCACTTTATATGTGGGTCACCGCCACAGCATGGCTGATGAGTGGTGTAGGTCTGTGCCCAGGATCCGAACCTGCAAACCAAGGCCACCGAAGCGGAACACCCTGAACTTAACCACTACACCATGGGGCTGGCTCCTCAGCCTCATTTCTTGCCACTCTCCACAGTGTGCAATTCCTCTAAGACCTTGTGTTCTCACCTTAGCACCTCACTACTCAGAGTGGTGCTGGGGTTGGCATGCACATCAGCATCACCTGGGAGCTGGTTAGAAATGAAGAATCTCAGGCCCACCTCAGACCTGCTGGATCAGAATCTGCATTTTAGCAAGACCCCCAAGGGATTCATGGGCACATTAAAGTCAGACGAGGGCTGGATTAGCACATACTCTTCCTTCTGCTTGAAATGCCTTCTCCTCACCTTCCTGGCTAACTCCTACTCATCAGTCACCTCCTCTAGGAAGCATTCCCTGATCCCCCTACTCTAGACTCGGTGCACAGCCCACGTACTGCCTTAGTCCCTTGCACTTGCCTCTGTCATCCACTTGTCATAGATGTTTGGCCTGCTCCCCTAATACTGGCAGGCAGGGACGCTCATTTGTCTCTAGTAGGCACACAGTAAATGCTGTAGAATTAATGAGTGAGTGGATGGAACAAGTGACTTTCCCTCCCTCTCAAAAGGGAGGTGAGGAAAGATCTTCCTGCAGAGATGGTCTCATCTCTGTCCCAGCCTCAGCCTCCACCAGCCAAGCTGGCTCGAGGAGGCTCCCCTTGCCTCAGTGTCTCTCCAGGAACCATAAGCTGCCATTACCAGCTTCCCAGTCCAAAGGCCCTCGCATGTCTCTCCCTCTGATCCTTCCCAGTGCTGCCGACAGAGACCCAGGTCTCCAAGTCAACCCAGATTCATGATCTGGACACCACCTCATGAGCCAAGAAGGTGCACCTGACACCTGGTCAAAGTCACTCAGCCATCCACCCCTCCACCCCTCCACGAAACACCTCCCCTGCTACACTCTGCTTCACCCTCTGCTGACCCTTCTCTAGGTTTCACACTCTTGCTGAACTGCAGACTGTCCGCCTGGACCGGGAGGGGATTACCACCATCAAGAACCTAGAGGGCCTCCAGAATCTTCACAGCCTCTATCTGCAAGCGGTAACTCCTTGTGCCTTCCCCTGCCTCCCCCCTGGCCCGCTGTAGGGCAAGTCTGTCTAATCTGAAAGGAGCCAACCAGGATGTCGTGCCCATTCCCTGGGGTTCAGGCAGGCAGACCTTCACTGAAACTATTCCCAGATGAATCAGGAATTCTTCTGAATTGAAAGACCAATCCTCCCAAGAGATCCAGAGCATGCTCTTGAATCAGTTTTTTGTCAGACACTTCTCTTGGTCTACAAGTTCTTCTTGGTGTCTACCCTAAATATCTCATGTTATATAGCTCGAGCCCATTTCCTGTTTTGAAGAAGAGAAAGAGGGAACCAAGAAGATTCCTCTGCATCCTTCAGAACCTTGAAGGCTGGTGGTGGTGGTGGTGGTGGTGGTTGGTTGTTGATCTTCAGCCGTGGTTGAATATACCCAGCTCCCTTAACCCTCCCCTACAGGAACTTTACAAAGCGAAGTCATATATGTTCTTTGTTCCCTCCATGTACACAAGCCACCAACAAGGCCTTTTCCATTTCCCTGTGGCCCCTTGGTTTCCCTCCCTGATTTCCAGGTCACCCTGTGGTTTTCGGGTGAACAAGGTAACCTTTAATCAAGCTTGGCCAGCCCCAAGTTTACACCCGTAACCATCCACCTGGAGAAAGCAAGTCATCCCAGGGTAGTGACTGCCAGTTCAAGGAGGTGGTGCTCATCCCCAAGGTGCCAGATCTCCAGCTAAGAGTGGACCTGGTCTTGAGGCTTTGTCCCTTTAAAGGTCCCCCACCCAGCTGACCTCAGCTTGGTTTCCCTGCCTTGGTTTTTTCCTGCAGAATAAGATCCAGCGAATTGAGAACCTGGCCTGCATCCCCTCCTTGCGGTATGTGGTGCCAAGCTCAGGCGGGGGGCTGTGGGGGGCAGGAGGGAAACCTAGGAACACTCCCAAAAAACTGGTTCAGACCTCTCCAAGCCTGGCTTCTTGCCAGCTGAGGACCTAGCAAGCCTACTCTGCCTCACCCCAGAAGGCCATCTGTCCCCACTTGACATCCAGGTGCCTCACCAGGGGGCCTGGGCGCCTGGTGCCTCCCTGCCCCCTCCAGCTGTTCTGATTCAGCTCTGTCTCTGCACCCCTCTCTTCCCCTACAGATTCCTGTCTCTGGCAGGAAACCAAATCAGGCAGGTGGAAAACCTCCTTGTCCTCCCGTACCTCCAGTTGCTGGACCTTTCTGAGAACCTGATAGAAACCCTGAAGCTGGGTAGGAACGCCCTTGCCCCGGCTCATGAATCAGTCCATGTGGGGCCCTCCCTCCTCTCTGCCCCATCTCCTTGTGCTTCCATTAGCGGCACATCTTCCAGGCGGCTGGGGGCTGGGCAAAGAGGTAGTATTCGGGCTGTTCGATGGGTATGAGAGCCTCATTCCCCTCTTTGGTGCATGCAGATGAGTTCCCCCAGAGCCTTCTCATCCTCAACCTCACTGGAAACAGCTGCACCAACCAGGATGGCTACAGGTGAGGAGGAATTGAAGATGGCAGAAAGGAGTATGTCTGAGCTCCTCCTCACTCCACGTGGGCTCCCCCTCAGCCTGCAAACCTGAGGTCACTGTCCATGGCACCTTCTCCTCCCCAACCCCAGCTCAAGTCAGCCCTTTTTTCCCTTCCACCCCCATAACTCCACACGGAGCCAGCCCTTAGCTCTTTGGGGCTGACCACAGGCCCATCTCCCAGCTGGTGAGCCACCTGCCCTCCGGGTGTGAGTGTGGTGGCCTGTGTCTTCACATCCTCCCAGGCTCCACCCAGGAGTGCTCTCCTGGGTAGCCTCTGCTCTTTTTGCCCTGCAGGGAGCTGGTGACAGAAGCTCTGCCACTGCTCCTGGACCTGGATGGGCAGCGTGTGTCAGAGCGCTGGGCCTCGGACGAAGAGGAGAAAGCCTCAGGCGATGAGGACGAGGAGTTCCCGGAGCTGAGCAGCCCGTTCTGCTCAGAGCAAGGTGACCCTGCTTTCCAAGGCTTGCAGCCTCCCCAGAGCTCACTCCTGCCCTCTGGTGTCTGGGGAGGTGGCCCCAAGTCTAGATCAGCATCAGGGCCAGAGGAGGACGGACAATGCAGCCAGGGCCAGGTATCAGTCTGGGCATGCAGGTGACACAGCCTCCCTGCCCCAGCCTCAAGCTCCTCCCCATTAGGGATGACAGGGGGTAGTCTGCTCAGGGAGTCAGCCAGAGACCTTCTGCCTCAGCCCAGGGACCCTCCTGCTGAACCTGGGGCTCCATCCACCACCCCCCATCCCGGCCCCTCACAGGCTTCCTCAAGGAGCTGGAGCAGGAGATGAGCAGGCACAAGGAGCACAGGCAGCAGGTGGCCCTGATGGAGCACCTTCTGAGGATGGAGACACAGCCGGTGCTCACTGACCTCCCCATGCTGCCTGGGGGGCCCATGGCTGGGGACAGCAGCCCTTCTGGCATTCCCAGGGAGGGGAAGGAGACACCCCCCAAGCCTGCCTCCTTACCTCAAGTCTCCTCTGCCACCAAGAAACCGTGCCCTCCGGTTCCCAGGGGCCAGCACAGCACTGTCCAGGCAAGGAAGGGGCCCAGAGCAGCCACAGCCCCTAAGGCCCCTCTGCCCGGAGCCACCAGCACAACCAAAACTATGACCAAAAGAATCAAGAAATGAAGCGCAGCCCATCCCTATCAGCAAAGCCGCAGGCACAAGGAATGGGGCGAACAAGGAGTGGGTGGGCCCCTCGTTCTCAGAGCCCTCGCCTGTGGCAGGAGCCTAGACCCAATAAAGTGTCTCCAGGCCCTGAAGATGTCTTTCACGTCACTTGGGGGCATCTCAGGGGAAGCAGTCAGTACAGGCACTGGGCGACAATCGCAGAAAAGCAGAACCATAATGAGCAGCCTGACTGCAAAGAACAAGTTTCTGATAGTTCAGGAACTACCCACAGGGCTGGCACCTTCTCAGGGACCCCACCTGGCTGCCTGGCCCCTGAGGGGAGGAGGCCGTCTCATGGTGGGCACATCTCACTGCTACCCCTAGGGAGTGGCCTTCCAAGGTTCA
Organism: Equus asinus; assembly: GCF_041296235.1. Taxonomy (NCBI): domain Eukaryota; kingdom Metazoa; phylum Chordata; class Mammalia; order Perissodactyla; family Equidae; genus Equus; species Equus asinus. Next base: position 38,224,933 of record NC_091802.1, on the reverse strand, counting down.
AGCTGTGGTCCTAATTCTTCCCAAACAGAAACTGCCTGCTGTGCCAGGCATGATGTTTCATGCACACACACTCACACGTCTGGGGAGGCCGCCCCTCCTCACAGGCCCCTCCGTGACCTTCACCATCTAGTCCCCATCCCCCAAGTCAGAAGAAGCTGCTGCCCCGCAAGGCAACCAGAGGCCCTGTGGCCAGCTCAGCACTGCCCTTTGCCTTCACTTGGCTCTCCCACCCCCACTGGACATGGGATCAAGTTCACTGAACAAGGAAATAAAACATTTATTAAGGCAAAGGCCGAGCTAGCCACTCAGAACAAGGTGAGGGTGGCGAAGGGACTGCTCTGATCCCACTACCCCAGGGGTCCTGCGCCCACCCCCAGCCCCCTGCACCCCAGCCTAGGCTGCGAGGAGCTGTGCTGCTCAGGCGTACACCCGGCTCTCCCTCTCCACAAAGGCCTGGAAGAGGCCGCCCAGCTCCTGGGGCGGTGGGGCCCACTCCCCAGCCAGCAGCGCCTGCGCAGCCTCCAGGCCTTCCTGCTCCAGGTCCCGCTGCTTCTGCCGGAGCTGCTGCCCCTGACCCTGCCCAGGAATGGTAGAGATGAGCCCTGGGGACAGAGTCCAGGGGCTTCCCTCCAGATTAAGGGGGGCATGTCTGCTGTCTTACACAAGCAGGAGAAAGGATAGACCACCCGACATCCTCCTGAGCACCTGGCTTTGAAGGGAGAGACCCCTCTCCCCAGCTCTGGAGTCTCTCCACTCCCAGGTCCCCTCATATTTCCAAAGCCCCAGTTGTGGGTGGGGGAGGTGACTCGTTCCCCCTAGGGTAGCCCTATTCCCTGGGGGTTACCTGCTCACTCTCCATCAGCCCCAGGGCCACCTGGTGTCCACGGTAGAGAATGTGCCGGCGATCCACCTGAGTCTGGAATCGGGGCAGGGTCCGAGCAGGGTCCTGTGCTCCAAAAGTGGGCGAGAGCACCTGGGGGGCCTGGGCCGCCCCCACCCCAAAGATGAAAGGTTTGAACACTGACCTAATGGGACATAGATGGAAGAATCGAGGGCTATCACGTCCCTCCATCGCCCCTGCCTGGCACTCTCCCCAGCCCTCCCCACCCGCATGCCTCTCACCTGGACGGGTCTGGCGTGGCAGTGAGGAAGTGGACGCAGGGCTGTGTGGGATCCCGGGGCAGGATGGACACCATGCTGGCCGTGGTGCGGAAGCCTCCGGAGTCCATACAGATGCCGCTCTCCTTGTTCCTGAGGATGCCCATCATCACCTCGGCCGTGATGCCCCCTGCCAAGGAGGACCTGGTGAGGGGGCCCCAGGGCAGAGGGGGACCTCTGGCCTCAGAGCAAACCCCCCGAAGCTGGAATGGGAGAGAGGCTGGCACCGCTCTGGCCCTCCTAGCCCCCACCCGTCCACCCACTGACCTTGCTGTTGCTGCAGCAGCTCCCGCCCAGCCCGGAAGCGGGCCTTGGCGGCCTCCATGCGCACAGGCTGCTGGGTCAGGGAGAAGACCTGAGCGAAGTCAAAGGTGCTCTGCCCACCCCACCAGCCCTGGGCCTGGGCGTGGGTCCGAAGCTCGGGGTGCTCTGCAGAGATGTCCGTGCCGATGCTCAGTTGGTTGGAGATGTTGCGGGCCCCCTCTGTGGAGGAGACAGGGATTGCTCATTTATCATTAAGCACCTATTCTGCACCAGGCGATAGGCTAGGTGCTGAGAACACAATAGTGAAAAGAACAGACCTGCCTCGTGGAGGGGGAGACAGACAGAACGATCACAGAAATAAACACGAGCTTGCAACTGTGGTGAGTGTGATCAAGAAGAGGCGCCTGGTTACACGGAAGGGGGAAACCTGACCACCAGGAAGTCCAGGAAGGCTCCCCAGGGGAAGCAGCAGGTTGGAGCACAAGAAGACTTTACCAAGTGAAGGGGGGAGGATAAGTTCCCATGTGGGTTCATTTCCCATCTCCCCAGATGTCCCTGCAACCCAAGAGGTTTGCACCTGGATAGGGCCTTCCCTGCCAGCACCATCTTTCCCACCCCCTCTCAAGCCTGGCAGAAGGGGAACAGCTCTGGGAGGCCAGCCCCATGCCGGGCCCCTCACCCTGGATCCTGTGTGCAGCCCACAGCCTCCCCGCCGTCTCCAGCACCCACGCCTCGGTCCGGTCGGCCAGCAGGAAGGTGTTGTGGTAGCAGAATGGCATGGGGTCCTCTCGGCAGCTGCCCCCTTGCCCGTAGCGCTCCAGCAAGCCTGTGATCACGTGCAAGGCCTCCTGGGCTGAGCTGCTCCGTTCTAAAGCCAGCCTGGCACAAAGACAGGTCCAGGGGATAGAAGGGCGAGGGGCTATCAGTGGCTGATGGCAGAAGCTCCAGTGGACAGGAGAGGCCCAGAGAGGTTTGATGATAGGCCCAAGTCACAGGAAACTTGCCCACATTGGTTGTATTTAGCACAGTTAGGCCAGTGGTTTTCAAGCTGTCTCCACGGGTTCCATGGAAAGGTCTGAAACATAGCCTCGGGGAGAGATACATCCCCAGCTCCCCAACCTCTCTTTAATCCGAGCTGCTCTGCTTTATTGGTTTTACAAATCGGGACTCCATATGAGATTTCATTTGAAAAAAACGTTACTCGTACTGAAAAAATAATTTAATACCACTGCCATATTTCTGGGCCACCAGAGGCCCAGAGGTGGCCAGATTTGTTAGCTCCTTACCTGGCTGTGGAGATGGGGCCAGGAGAAGGCGGGCAGGAGCAGCCTCCCTGGTGGGGGCATGGTGGGCGGAAAGGAAACCCTGCTGCCCAGGCTTGGGGGAGGGGAGGATGGCCTGGGTCGGTACTCAGCCCCCAGAGGTCCGGCGTGTTGAAAAGATGAGAGAGGGCAGGGTCCGCACCTGAGCAGATCCATGCCCAGTAGGGCTTCCCCCTCCCCAACTGGCTCCTTGGTCCACACAGCCTCGTTGCCAATGCAAACACCATGCTCGTTGGCGCCCATCTCAGCCCCCCACAGCCAAGAAGGGCGGCTCAGGATCACAGCGTGGGTCTTCGACACCTGTTCCACCTCAATGTAGGTGCACTGTGGGTAAAGGAGGAGAAGGGAGAATCCACCCAGAAAGGGGGAGTGTGCCAGTCCCCTTAGCTCTTAAAGGAAGGTCTTATCATTCCCATTTTACAGATGATGAAACTGAGGCCAACAGAGGTTAAATAATAGGCTAGGGTCAGATTGCTAGACTCGAAGCTCATGCTCTTTCCACCATATCTGGCGGCTTCCAGGTATGGGGAGCAGAGGAGGAAGGTTTTAGAAGAATGCCTAGATCTGCCACACCTCCCGGCACCCCATAAGGCCTAACCCACCTGGAGCCGGCTCCCAGGAACATGAGTTTCTGCTGGCATAAACACCACCTCCTGCACTTCGTCCCGGGGTCTGTCTGAGTTCTTGGCAAAGATCACAGCTGGGATGGCCGAGGCAGGGGGCACCGAGACAAAGCAGTCGCAGGAACATGGGGCGTCAGGGTTGGATGATGCCATCTGGGGAGAGGTAGGAGTGAGTGTGTCTCTCCTATGCCACCTCTCCACCATCCTGGCCACGGCTCAGTCCTACGGAGCCTCTCTCTCAATACGTCCAAAGACACTCGGGGAAGACACTGTCCTTGGGTTCTGGACTCTCGGCACCCCACCACGCTCTAGGCACAGCGTGTGCAACGGAAGCACCTACTCGCTCCCCAAGCTCCAGGCTTGGGAGTCAGCAGGCGGGCACAGACCCTGCATGTGAGGGCCCTGCCCTACTGGGAGTCCTGGTCCCTGGGTACAGTAGTGGGACCATCTCCCTTGCTACCCCACCCTTCTCCAAAAGTCCCATGCCCCTCTTCTGACCACCCCTTCTGGCTTCCCCAATACTGCATGCCCCTCACCCTCTCTCCTTGCAAGCTCCCCAGCTTGGTCCCCAGCGCCACCGCCTCCGCCGCGGGTCAGGTCTGTCCTATTGGGCGGAGACTCCCAGGTGACCTGGAAGCCCTTGCCCGGGGGGTGGAGCCGGAACCGAGCACCTGCAGTTCCGCCTCTTTCCATCAGGGGGCGCGCCAGCACCGTTTCTTGCAACGGCTGTCCAAATCCTGCCTGACTCCCTGCCCTTTCCGGCCAGCTTTCAGAAAGGCCAGATAAAAGCTGGGGCAACTCGCGGGCTCCGCCAATGAGGTGACTGTGGGGAGCTGGAGCTAGGGGTGGAAAGGAGCCCACGTGAAAAGAAATGAAAGAAAAACTGGGTTGATTTGTTAGACAGCAGGGACTGCCGGGGCATCTGGTGATTAGGGAAGAACCTCAGCTAATTGTGTCTTGGTTTGAATTCCAAAGGTACAATCCCAAACTGATGTCCCCCACCCCTAGCCCCACGCCCCGCCGGCGGAATAAGATCTACAAGAATAGTCAGGCCAGGGGCCCGCCTGGTGGCACAGCGGTTAAGTTCACACGTTCTGCTTAGGTGGCCCGGGGTTTGCCAGTCCGGATCCCAGGTGCGGACATGGCACTGCTTGACAAGCCATGCTGTGGCAGGCATCCCACGTTAAAAAAAAAAAAAGTAGAGGAAGATGGGCACAGATGTTAGCTCAGGGCCAGTCTTCCTCAGCAAAAAGAGGAGGATTGGCAGCAGATGTTAGCTCAGGGCTAATCTTCCTAAAAAACACAAAAAAGAATAGTCAGGCCAGGAGGTGTAGGGATAACTTAAGTTGATGCATTTTTTCAAAAGGTGCGTATACATAAAATCCTCCACCCCTCAAAAGGCCTGTTCTGCCCCACAGTGCTCCAACTCACAGGAAGATAGCTGTGAAAGGAAAGTTGGAAATTTCTAGTCCAAAGACTTGGTGCCTTTACATATAGTGAAACAGAAACAGCAAAGGAGAAGTCTTGGCCGAAGCGGGCAGGTATCAGTGCCGAGGTGGACGGACTCTGATCCCCAGTGTTCTGATTTCCAGGTCATGTTCTTCTATAAACCATCTCCAGAACCAGTAGTTAGGCAAATGCATCTCATACCCTTTTGCTCTGTGGAAGCCTCCAGGAATGGGGGAAAGGAGACACTGCAGGTTATCTACTTCTCCCACATCCATCCTGCCAAGCAATCAGGGCTGCTGCTCAGAGTCCTGGCCACAGCTTGTGGTCACTCCCGGGATGGGAATGAAGGCAGAGGCCAAGGCTTCCCCAGGAGGCAGGCTGTGGGCAGGTGTGCTGGGTGATGGTCGGAGGAAACCTGCCAGATAAGGCTGTTGAGGGATCTGAAATCTGAGATATTTCCTAATTGCCTCCAGGTATACAAGGCTGATTCCTAAGAGGATGCTGTCTCCAGGGAGATGGTCTTCACTTTCAGAAAGGGGAATGCCACTTGCAGAGACTGACCTAGAAGCTGGGCTGGAGGCAGAGAAGAGTATTACTTGGAACTCTGCAGACTGGTATCTCATCTTGCTTCTGCTACGGATCCACAGGTGCTCTTTGGGCAGGTAACTTACCCTGCAAGGGCGTCCGTCTTCCCAGTGGTAAAATGAAGGTATTGAACTAGATCAGTGGTTCTCAACCACAGGGAAGGTGAGGAGGGATTGTTTTTCAACCACGCAACTCCCACTACACAGCATACTTTAATACTCTGCTACTCAAAGTGTCCTTGGACTGCCAGCATCAGCACCATCTGGAAGCTTGTGAAAAATGCAGAATCTTGGGCCCCACCTCAGACCTACTGAACAAGAAGCTGCACGCTAACAAGACTCCCAGGTATAAAGTTTGGGAAGCACTGCTCTGATATACCCCCAAGTGATATAACCTGGTGGGGGGTTGGGAAGTCCATCGAAGTCTCTTGAAAAACTCCACGGTTGATTCTCAAATGCCCTCTCCCAGGTGGGAATAACTAGACTGTTTGGTTCCTGAGGTTCTTTTCAAATCTACACTGCTAGGATGCTGAGCAGTCAGGCTCACCAGGATTAACGGGTAAATGAAGGCCGCATCGGGGGCTGGCCCCGTGGCCGAGCGGTTAAGTTCGCGCGCTCCGCTGCAGGCGGCCCAGTGTTTCGTTGGTTCGGGTCCTGGGCGCGGACATGACACTGCTCATCGGACCACGCTGAGGCGGCGTCCCACATGCCACAACTGGAAGGACCCACAACAAAGAATATACAGCTATGTACCGGGGGGCTTTGGGAAGAAAAAGGAAAAAATAAAAAAATCTTTAAAAAAAAAAAAAAAAAAATGAAGGCCGCATCGGTGTGATGTCTGGAGGGGTTGTGAAGTTGCCATTGGATGTCATTCCAGAAGCAAGCATCAAGGCTGTGTGCTGACCCAAAGCAGCCTGCAGGAAAGCTAGGTCACTTTCTGCACTTCCCCAGCTGCTCGCTGTGGGGCAGGAACAGGCAGGAGAAGAGGTGTGGGCCATGGCAGCAGGAGCCCAGGCTGCAGTTCCCAGGCTGCCTTCTCCTCTGTCACTTTTTCGTTCCTGATTTTACTCACCCACCCTAGAGGGATTGACTCCCACCTCCCAGGAGAGATGGCAGCTCCGCGAGGTCACCCAGAGGGTCAGCTCAGATGTTCTGATTTCCCCAACTCCCTCCCAGCCCCTCCAGGGTCGCCTTGCCAGGGGCACCAGATCTGAGGGGTCAGAAGTGGCCTTGGGCTCCGTCAGGGGTGGGGGTGGGGGTGAACGAGCTATCGAGCAAGCGTCAGAGCCCCACAAAAGGCCCCCGCTAAGAATGCAGGTCAGCAGGAGGAGCTGCAAGGGGAGGAGGGGCGGCCAGCCCTGCCCAGACAGGCCCAGCCGGCCCCACAGCTGCCCTCCTGTCCCTGGGGGCAGCAATGGGGGAAAGGAGGAGAGGACTCACCAGGCTCCTGGGGTCTAACTCCCCCAGAAGCGGGAAGACAAAAGAGGCACCCCAGTGAGTGAGGTGGGCATGAGGTCACGGGAACACACGCTGGTCCCTCTTCCTCCCAGACTTCTAAATCCAGGACCAGATGGAGACACTCAGTTGGCCCCTGAGACCATCTGGTTTTCCCTATAACCCCTCAATCATTCTGATGCCCCCATCCCAAGGTGGCCTTAACTTTGTGACCCCAGAGTCTCCCAAACAAGTGATGGGATGGGCCCACCTGGGGATCAGATTTGGCTCTGAGAAATTGGGTTAGGATTAAAGCGGGAGAAATAGGAATCCCACTAAGGGAAAATAATAATTTTGGTCAAAACATAAGATGAGAAGGTGAAAGAACACAAAAACTTACGTTGCCTTCTTGGAGCCAAAAACTGACCCTCTGTCAACCTTCGTAGCTTTGGGGCTCTAGAGTCAAAGTTTTTACTCATTTGACATGAATTAGGTACCAACTGCATACAAGGCATTGGGCAGCCGGGGAAAGTGTGTACAGATGGGCATTTCTGCAGAGCTGAGGGCGCCTGATGGGGCCAGCGAGGGTACATTGGTACACACTGTGGTTGTGTAACTGTGGCGGGTCTCCAGCTGGGAGTTGCAGTACGAGCCTTTCCCTCATACCTTCCAGCTGGGCGGGGGCCCATCAGATATCTTGGCTGCCTTTCATCGCCTTGTCCCTGATAGGGATCATCCTGGGTGAAGAAATCGCTGTCAGTCACCCCCACCTCACTCACAGCCAGAGGGACCGACTGACAGCACCCCCCACCGGGGTGGGGTGAGGGAGCCTGGAGACCGGCTAGCTCTGGAAAGGAGGGAAGCGGAGTTCTTGGCAGAGGAGAGGAAAGGGGACTTGCATGTGGAGGAGGAAGGAAATATCTAGGACCTTCTCATCTCCACAGGGAAGACAGGGAGGGACGTCAGCCCAGCTATCAACCCCCAGGGAGCTCCTCCCCCCTGCACCAAGCACCTCCGGGGCAAGATCAGACCCTTCAATCAGCTCAGCTCTGCCCCAAACAAAGGAACGTGAGGCTGCCCAGGGCTACAGGATCAAAGGGAAGTGTCCACCCCACCCTGCAGCTGGCCTGGTCCTCACTGCTGAGGGACACTGAGTCAAAAAGGAAACCCGAGCTGGAAGACAAATGAAGCAATGATGTGGTTGATGACTTTATTATGGCATAAAAAACACAGGCTGTTTCTTCCTCCTCCTCCTCCCCTCCACAGTGGGTTCACAGCAGTTAAAGAAAAAAAAAATTCCTACATTTCTCCTCTAGGGGGCTGCCTAGAAGGGGGCAGACAGCCAAGCAACCTAGATCTATAAAACAGGGGAGCAGAAGAAAACCTATCCAAAGCCCTCACCCTCACACCTTAGAGCTCGGGGCCTCCACTGGGGGGACATGTGTCCCCCAGCCCCTGACATCCATTCGGGAGTTCCCCTTAGAATGGTCACTGGGAAAGGCTGTCCTGGTGGCACAGGGAGGGGGTGACTGGTTTCGATGGGTGGAGGAGAAGACATCCCACACCCACGGTGCCCTCCCTCTCTCCCCCTCTCCACCTGGCCAGGCAACCCTCAGGCCCTGCCAACTCTCTCCTGCCCCCAACCCTCTCAGCAAGGAAAGGGATCTCGAGTTGGGTTAGCAGAAGGTAGGAAAAAGAGGGAGCATAAAGAAAAAACATCACTTCTTAAACTACCCCAGGCCCAGGAGCCACTCAGGGAGAGTCACCCTGTCCATTTTAGGAAGGGCTCCCTCCTACACAAACACCCACTCAGATCCCAGCCCCACTTCCCATAGAGGTCCTATCCTTGGATGAGGCTCCAGCATCCCCAAGGGAGGAAGAGATGCTGTGGGCCTGGGCCCCAGGAACTTGGAAGGGGTGAACAGGATGGGGTCTCCCTGGCTGGAGACCTCAGGCTCAGTAGAGAAACACACACACAGGTACACACAACATGCACACACACATGCCCTAATATTAAATAAAATACCCTTTGCTTATAACTTAAAAATCAATACACAACTAATCCTGGCATAGGGCTCTGGGTGGAGAAAGAGGGGCAGGGGGAAGGGTAGGGGGAATCTTAAGACCTCGAGCCTGGGAAAGCCCACTAGCTCCAGACCCCTCCCCTATCTGCTTCTTGCCCTTTGCCTGGCTCAGCCCCTGCTGGGCTTCTCCCCTCCCCTCTTCCCCATTCGACGGGCGATCAGGGTATATTTCTAGCATCTAAAGAAGGGAACAGGGACAGCTTCCTGGACATCACCTCAGAAGGCAGACCCCTTCCAGTGGGAGGACAACTCCTTCATAGGGAAGAGGAGTCCCCCTGTGAGATGAGGTGGGGAGGAAGGAGCCTCCTGACCACACTCTACAGGAGGGGCAAGGCTTGCAGGCAGCACGGAAAGGGGAGCGTTGAGCTAGAGAGAGTGGGGCTTAGCTTCTCCATGAGGAGGAGATGCTGGGCAGGGGCAGAGTCCTCCACTCTGAGCAGAACTGCTGGAGATCCCCCTGCTGGGACCCCCCCCCCCGCACCCCTACTCCCAACCTACCTAGGTAACCCACCTCCTTCCGCCCCTAAGGGGAAGGGAATGCTTCGGGACCTAGGATGAGGCATACATCAGTTCTAGAGCAGGGGCTTCTGGCTGCCTGGAAAGCCCATGTCGGGTAGCAGATGGGGAATGAGAACGACTGAACTTTATTTTTTATAAAGACCAAAAGTTAAGGACTGAATCCAGGTTACAGAGGAAAGGGGTTAGTTCCTTCCATTCCCCAACAAATCTCTTTCTCTCATTTTAGGAGGCTTCCTTGCTCAACCTCCCCCCCCACCCCCATCTAGCTCTCTCCTCCACCCAACAGTTCTGGCTGGGAGGCTGTGGGATTCTGGCCCTCTTTCCCTCTTCCTTCATGGCTCCATCAGTCCGGGTCTGGAAGGGTTAATAAGGAGACGCATCAAAGGAGTTATTTCTACAGCAACAACCCTCCCAGCCAGATAGAGACCCCTCCCTAAGGGGTACCCCCAGCCTCCTCTACCCCATCTCAGCTCTCCCTCCGGAAACCCTAGGGGTAGAAGCGCTACAAGGGGGATGAAAGGGACCCGGGCCGCAGGGCGGTTCCGGAGGCGCTTTTATGTCCCGGTTCCCAGGCGCTAAGGACGTGTCCAGACAGCTACCCCCAGCGCCCGGGGCGGCCCCACTCCTCTCTGCTCCGGGAACGCGCTGTCTCCTCCAGCCGGTCCCCTCAGCCCTCCAGCCGCCGTAGGGGTCCCCTACCCCAACCTCCTAGCCCGAGGGGTGAGTGAAACAGTGAGGAAGGGGAGAACAGAGGGGCATGCGCAGCTCCTCCCCGCCCAGCCAGTCAAACGCGTCCGGTCCAGCCCCAGAGACTAAAAACCCCTAGTGCCCCCTCTCCCTGACCCTGCACCACTTTTCCTCCCCCTCAATAAATAACCACCTTCTCCTCGAACTCAAGCCGCCCCCAAGGGCATCAGGCCAGAGGACTCTCTTCTGATGCCCCAAGGAGAGACCAGCGGGGAGGCGGTACCCGAGGCGCTCAGTTGGAGGGAGCCGCGCCGCCCTCGGCCTCCCGCTTGCCTTTGCCCCCGGGGGGCTCCACCGCTCCGCCTGCCTTGCCCTCGCCCGCGGCCGCCCCAGCAGCCTCTTCTTTGGCGCCCTCGTGGGTTTTCATGTGTTTGGCCAGGTGGTCGCTGCGCATGAAGACACGGCTGCAGACCGCACAGGGGAACTTCTTGGTGCCCGTGTGGGTCTGGAGGTGGCGCTGCAGCTCGTCGGAGCGCGTGAAGCGCTTGCCGCAGAAGAGCCAGTTGCACACGAAGGGACGGTCGCCGCTGTGCCAGCGCAGGTGCGCCTTCAGGTGCGACGTCTTGGCGTAGGCTTTCCCGCAGCCCGGGATGTGGCAGTTGTGCAAATGCTTCTTCTTGCCCCCGTCGGGCCCGCACGGAGCCCCCAGTCGCTCCGCCTCCAGGCAGTTGGGGCAGCGGCACACGGTCTGGCCTGAGCTGCGGGGCACTGACCGCCGGGAGCCTTTGGGGCGGGCCGCCCCGTCCAGACTGGAATCCAGCCCCTGGGACTCCGGGGCGGCCGCTTCCAAGGCCTTAGCCCCGTCGGGAGGCCCCAGGAGGTGCTGCCCTCCGGCGGCTGGGAGGAGGTGGTGCGGATGCGGGTGGGGCGGCGGGGCACAAAGCTGGTGATCTCCGACGTAGCCCCCCAAGCCAGCCTGAAGCGCCCCGGGGTGGCCAGGTGAGGTCAGCGCGCCCTGAGTGTGGGGGAGGTCCATCCAGCTGGTGCCCGGATGAAGGTCCCACCACGAGCCATCCTCGGTGCCTGGGTGAGTCGGCCGGAACCATGATTCGTAATGGTGTGACATGTCCGGCTGCAGGAGCTTGGAAAAGGGTCCCGGGGCTAGGGGACTGTCGCTTTCCAGGTCCTCGCAGGTTACCCGAGAGGAGGCCCCCGGCAGCTCATAGCCCTGTGAGAAGTCCACCTCCGGGCCCAGCGGGAGGCTCTGCAGCTCTCCAGGCTGCAGCGGGGAGGGGTAGTCCCCGGCCTCCGGGCTCGTGTGGCCCTGGTACGTCTGGAGAGGCTGCAGGTCGAGGCGCGGCGGCGAGGCGTGAGGCGCGTCCGTGTGCTGGCTGCCCAGAGAGCCGCAGACAGCGGTTAGCATTGCCGGGATCCGGGGTGGGGTGGGGGACAGGGACGGTCAGGGGCACCTCAGGTGGGACCTAAAGGAGGCAAAGAAGAGGTGAAGTGAGGAAAGAAACCAGCTCACTTTCTGTCCTAACCCAGATCCCCTCCCTGCAAAGTGCTCCTCTCCCACCCCCGGGTGAAAAAGAGGAAGGCACCTCTGGATAGACTGAAGATCAGTTAAGAGAATTTGGGAGTGCTGGGAATGGTGGAGAGTGAGAGGTTCTCAGCCAAGGGCAGAGGATGATGGCAGTCCACCCTCCCCTAGGTGGTCCTTTCCATAGGACCCAGCTCACCCTGGGAGTTGGGCTGGTCCCAGGCTGGTGAGGCGATCCGCCTTACTTACAGCACAGTGCTAAAACCATCCCCACACCAGCTGCCCAGGCCAGCGAAAGGGGCAGTGGCATTTCCTCCTGGCAGACCTGCTGCCAGCCCAGATGGAGAATCTAGATCTATCCTCAGCTTCCCCAGCTTAACTCAGGACACGGATGGGGAGACGGAGGTGGTCTGTTTCTGAAACTCCAAGTTCGAGGCGACCTGACTTCCCAAAGCCCAAAGCAGGTTCTGAGATTTAGGAGAAAGAGCCCTCGTTCCATCCCTGAGGCATGCTCAGTGAGGAAGAGCATTTCGCAGCTCTACACCACTCCCCTCAGCTCCCTGCCTGGCTGGGTTGCCCCTGCCCCACCAAACCCACTCCCACACCTGGCCCCCACCCCTTCCTCTCCAGCAGGGACTTCGCCTCCCTGGAGTGCAGCTGCAGTGCAGTTTCCGGAAGACTTCTCCCCACCCGGGAAAGCTAAGCCCCCTTCCCTATCCTGATCCACTCTGGTGCCAGCCAGCTTTCTGGCTGCTACTCGGGTCCCCCTCCAATCTAGGGGAGACCCAGATGTGAAGCTGGGAGGGGTCAGCTTCCCAGAGAGGGGGGTCAGCCAGAGAAGAGCTTACCAGCAAGCTCAGAAAAGTAAAATTGCCACCCGCTTAAAGGATGCAGGGTCAGAGTGGGGGAAGCGGAGGGCAACGGGAAAAGCCAGAATTACAGAAATCAAGAAGAATAACCCAAAGAGATTATAAAAGAGGGTACATTCTAGGCATGGATCATTTTAAGGAGCTCCCCCAGATGACTCTAATATGCAGACAAGTGTTGAGACCCACTTTTTCAGGTCAATCCTCATTTTAAAAAAAGAGGAAACTGAGGCAGCATTTAGAGAAGAAACAAAGATTCATTTATTCATCAATCAACAAATACGTACTGAGCGTACCTCTGTGAACCGGGTCTCTCCACTCCTGGTCTGTTACTCTTTCCCTAAACCACTGGGACGCTAAGGACCCCCCCCTTCCTTGACCACAGATCTGTGACTTGAAGGTCCCCCTGTCCTCACCACCTCTTCCTAAGGCCTGGGAGCCCAAATGCCTCAGGTGTGGGGTTTGTGTACTGCTAGAGCCTTCTCTGATGGGGGAGGAGATCCAGTGCTTTGGGACAGGGACTTCTTCCCACAGCAAGGCTCAGCAGATCTTAACACCTTCTGCCTCGGCGACCAGGGAGGTGGCTCTGGTAGTCTGGGAGAGGAAGGGAGAGGGGGACTGGGGCGCCTACTCAGGCTCCTGCTGCCTCACCACAAGAAAGGAAGAAAGTGAAGCGGCGGGAGAGGAGCCTCAGGCCCAGGCGGGGCAGCCCAGAAGGGGCTGGGCGGGAGCAGTGAGGCCTGGGACCCTAATAGGTTTTGGGGCCTGGGAACTGCCCCAGGGGCTAGAGGGTGGGGAAGCTAACGACCCAGGCTCCAGATTGGGCTCTCCCGACACAGGGCCAGGGAGCCCAGCCCTGGGATGCAACGGGCGGCCGGCAAGGTTTCTAGAAGGGAGACGGCAGGGCGCGCACTCCCGGCTTCCCGCTCTCCAACGCGGGAAGGAGGGTAGAAACACCTTCCTTCCCCCTTCCGCCGCTGCCTCTCCCGATCGCCGGCGCTCAGGTGGTCAGGACTTCCGTACTCCCGGTCCTTAAGGTTTCAGTCCTCCGGTTGTCCCAGTCGCTCCAGTTTCCCCGGTTTCCAGCCTCCTCGGTCCCTCCAGTCTCTCCCGTCCGCCCAGTTTTCACTCCGCCGGGGCTCTAAGCCCCCCAGATTCTTGAGGACCACCTCCCCCAGGGCCATAGGAAGCTATGGCGCGTTCGGGCGCGTCTTCTCGAGAGGACCCCCGCAGCGCGCACCCCTCGCCCCCCGACCGGGGCTCCTACCTCGAGGCTGCGCTCGGGCTCCGGGCACGGCTGGCTGGCGCGCTAGGGACGGGCACTCATGGGCCCTGCGCGCCGGCGGGTTCTCCACGGCGAGGGGCAGGAGCCGAGGGCGAGCGGGGGCCGCGATCAGACCGGCGGCGGGCGGCGGAGGAGGGGCGGAGAGAGCCGGCGGGAGGGCGGAGGGCGGAGGGCGGGCGGGAGCCAGCGAGCGAGCGAGGCCAGCTCCGCCCGTGACTCACCCGCGCGCTCTGCCTTCATCCTCTGCCCTGCGCTCCTTTTTCCCCCGATTTCGCGGCCCCGCCCACCTCACCTGCGGCCGCCTTTAACCCTTGCGGGCTCGGCAGGACAAGAGGCCCAGCCCGGCCCGGCCCGCGAGGAGGGGGCGGGCGGAGAGTGGGGGAGGGATCGCTAACTAGGTCGCCTCCCGCCACCTCCCTCGCTCCTCCCTCGCCCCTCCACTCCTTGGGCGAGGGGCCTGGGCGGAGTGTTTCGCAGGTTCTGACACCCGCCCCATCGGGTGGAAAACTGCCCTTCAGCTGACTTGGTCGGGCAAGGGACGCAGGACTCAGACCCTGGGGAAATGGAGGAGGGGGCGGGTCCTTGGGGTGATACCGAACCACCTTAGGGCGCCGTTTGCCTCGACGGCCCTCGGCCCACCCGCTCCGGCCGAGCAGCGCTGCCCCGGAACTGAGAGGAAAGAAGCAAACAGGAGCGAGCGCCAAGTATGTGTCCGGTCTACCCGCAGGCCTATGCCGCGAGAAATGTGTCTTGGCTGCCGCCCTCCTTCACCATTCCCCTCGCCGCTTCTCTCCACCACCACCATCTCCCGCGTCCTTTTCGGTCTCGCTTTCCTTTTCGGTTCTCCCTCTCTGGCCACTCGCCTTTTTCGGGTGACCTCCTCCTCACCTCTCCCCACTCTCTTCCCCGTTCCTCGCTCCCCTCTCCCCAACTTGCTCATCTCTGCCTGCCAGCACTCGTCTCCAAGGCCCCCTCAGCTCTCACTCCTCATCTCCCCTTGGGCAGCAACCCCAGCGCCCCCGAAGTCTGCCTCTCAAATACGCCCCCGCTCGGTGCCGGAGGTGCTCAGCCTACGTGCCGCCGCCGTCGCCCCCGCGCACCCAGCCTGTAAGTCGGGGCAGGCGTCTGAATGGCCCTGGGAAGAGACGCGTCTGGAAATTGAGCGACCCTTTGCCACCACTCCTTCCCGATTCTCACCTGAACGTCTAAATCCAAAGTTCTTAACTTTAGGGAGGGGTCTAGGATTCCTTTGAGAAAAACAAATGCACGTACACAATGCAACTTTCTGACAGAACTTCAGGGCGTTCGCGGCGCCCACCTAAAACCTTCTCTGAAGATCCGAGTGGGTCGAGCCGCTGAGCGCCGTGGGTAGGCGAGTCCTCCCTCCTCCCCGCCCGGCTGGCCTGTGCGCCCGGTATTCCGATGCTCCCTTCCCAGTTGGTGCCTCCCCTACCGGCCGCGTTGACCTTCCAGAGTGACCCATTTCTTACAGGGGGATTCTGATCAATTTCCGTATTTTTTTTTTAGTTGTTCCGATGGCTTTCCTTCTGCGCTTTGCCGTCGGCTTTTTAAATTTCGTTTTTGTCTTTACAGTCCATTTGCACAGCCGGACCGGATTCTAGGCTGATTCGATCTCGCCTCTACAGCCGAGATTGCACCACCCTTGAATTACCCGCCCTGCATTCCCGTTTGGGATACACTCGAAGTGTGACTATAAAACGGCTACACTGAATCCACAAGCCGCTTGAAAATCGATCTTTGTGTGTGCGGTTCTCATATCCAGAGTCAGTGTCTGGTTCATCTGTGCATCTCCCTCTTTTCTAAGACTCAGTTTCCTCGCCTGGACAACCTTGGTATAACGGGAAGGTTTCCTAGGGCTAAAAGGAACTTATGCACCTAAAATACTTAGCTCGTGGGGCCCTTGGTAAGCTCCTAGTAAACGGAAGATATAGTGTTATAATTACTAAATAAATCAGCTCTCAACAAATATTTGTTGGATTAAGATACACTCACAAAGATCTTTGTACTAGAAGTTGACGGACATAAATTTTAGCCCCAGCCCTGCATTTGCTAAGCTGAACTAGCAGGTGAGGTTGCTCTGAGCCTCAGTTTCCTTGTTGGAGAAATGCAGTTAGAGCAACTGCCCTGGCTGGTAAAGGCAGGGTCTTGGGAAGTCTCCAGGCGAGTTCCCGGACATCAAGGGTTGCACTTTCTGATCAGTCAGACTTCCTCCCCTACACGACACCCGGGCCCCTGAGATGTATACTCTCAAGAACCGCCCTGGATCTTTGCAGCCACGGTTAAATTGACAGTCCTCTCTATCTACATGGTTTGATCTCCACCCACTCGAATCTCGGCTAGTTGAGTTTGCATCCTTTTCACAGCCATGTCAGGAACAGAGTTAGGGGCTCACCGCATAGAAACTGCGACTCTGGTTCCTGGGTTACGTCTGGTTCTAGGCATTCCCTGCCTCCTCCTCCCTGAAGCCTGCTGGCTGTTCCCTGTTCCCGAAGAAGCTACTGCCCTTAAGGTGTTAACATCTTCGAAAGGATCTGACTCCAAGTGGGGGACAGAGTCTCCCCTCCCATTTATTTATGGGCACCAGATTACCTTATTTTTCTTTCTCCTTCCATCTTTTCCTGGAAAGCAAGAGGGAAAGGGATCCAGCCCCTGAATGATAGACATCCCACCCCACTTTCACCCCAGGCTCCCTTTAACCGCACCGCATCCTGACCGGCAGCCACCTGGGGTTCCCAGGAGCAAAGACCCTCCATCTGTCTGTAGCTTGTCAATTTGAAATTCAACAGTAACACAGTTGTCTTGGAAAACTCAGCCATTCTGATTTCCTGCCCTGCCTAGCTTTCTGCCTCTGACTCTGGGCACTATCTTCCTTCCAGATCCCCCTCTGCTTGCTTTCCTCTGATTCCAGCCCTTTTGATTTCCCACTTGTGAGATATTTTCCTACTGAACAGTGCTGATGGTCTATGCTGACATGACTGCCAAGATCACCATTGCCCAGGATTCTTTTTTTTTCCCCTAAAGATTGGCACCTGGGCTAACATCTGTTGCCAATCTTCAGTATTTTCTTTTCTTCTTCTCCCCAAAGCACCCCCAGTGCATAGTTGTATATTCTAGTTGTAGGTCCTTTTGGCTCTGCTATGTGGGACGCTGCCTCAGCATGGCCTGATGAGCGGTGCTAGGTCCACACCCAGGATCCGAACCAGTGAAACCCTGGGCTGCTGAAGCGGAGCCCGCGGACTTAACTACTCGGCCATGGGGCCGGCCCCTGCCCAGGATTCTTATCTCACCTTAAAACTGAACAAAACTGCTCACTGAGATCTGCCCAGGACTTGGGCCATTTCTACTCCTTCCCCTTATTCCCCTAAAGGGAAATAGATTTTGCCACAAGCGTCCATCTCCCATTCCTGCCACCCCTCTTTTTCTCGTGCCTCTTTTATAGTCAGCAATCCATTTTGTATCTGGAGCAGCCTCATTAGTCTCCATGTTCATCATAACCATCATAACCATCTCCATTTCTTTACTGGGCACCTGCTATGTCCCGGGTGCTTCACACAAATGTCTCTAATTCTCATGAGCATGCAGCAAAGTAGTTATTATTATTCCCCCATTGTACAGATGAGGAAGCCAAAGATCAAAGAAGTTAAATGACCTACCCAGGATTACAGAGCTGTTTAGAGAGAGAGAAGGAAACCGAGTCCAGATCTGCCAGGCTTCAAAGCCCATGTTCTGTCTGCTAGTCCATCCAGCCTCACTGTGGCAGCAGTGATGGCCCCGGGAGTCCAGCTCCCCGAGATCCTCAAGGTGGAGAGGACAGCATTCTTAAACTGATCCCTAGATTAAAACCATCCATGTTCCTGAGTTTAATAAGACAAACTGGTCCTATCTTGGATCACTAGGATAAGTCACAGCTACCTCTATGGTCCCTTCCAAACCTCGACTGTCCTTCTATGGAGACTGCACTGTGAGAATATCAAAGCTGGTCTGCCCATAAAAATTGTCCAGTGCAAGCCCTCATTTTACTGCCAGGGAAACTGAACCCCAGAACAGGGAGGCAAGTAGCTGAAAGTCACACAGCCAATTGGAAGCAGAGCAGGGACTAGAACCTCAGTCTCTTAATTCCTGGTTTCCCAGTTGCTCACTCTTATCTACTCCCCACCTCCACCTCCAGGCTTGGAAGAGTGTAAGCTGGTGACTGTGGACCCCAACACATTCCTCCTATCCGCTCCTCTCCACAGCACTCTCTCAGCTTCCTGGGAAGCTGGACAGAGCCCAGAGCTGGAACCAAATGTTTTTCTTTCATTCATCCTTTATTCATTCAACAAACACTTACTGACAATCTACCTAGGGCCAAGCACTGTGCTGGACTCTAGTTCTATAAATCCAGATATCCCTCACATCCCACATCCATTTCAGTCTGAAAGATGAGCCCAGTTGAGGATAGTGCATCTGTATGTGGGGTGTGTGTGTGCCTACAAATGTGTGTGTGCACATCATGCCTGTGTGTACCTTTGGGGCCTGAACGTGGGGTGTCTGTCCTCTCTTTGTGATGGAGGCGTGTCCAGTGGCTTCTCCCTTACTACTTCTGCAGGTGTTCTGTCGTGCCTGAACTTCCCTGTGGTGAGTGTGCGCCATGTACATCTGTTAATATTTGCCCATCTTTTTTCTCAGAATGAACTCCACAGTCGTCTATTAACTGGTGAACCCCCATTCCACTTCTCCCCCAGATCCCAGCCCAGTCCAAAGACCTCCAAGGAATCCTCTTTGGTTCTTCATGCAGACCCCTCCAAGATCTCCCTCCTATCTCCCCCTCCCCAAATCAGAGAGAATCAAGGCTTCCAGACCCTCTCTATGATCCCCACTTTAGAATGGAGATCTGATCCTCTCGTCCCTGAACTGGACAGGGAACAGCCCCTCTTACCAGTCCATGGAGCCCAGAGCTGGCAGCAGCTGTAAGGGGCAGGTGGGGGTGATGAGAGAGCCAGGCTTTATAAAGGAGGCGACAGTCAGAGCCAGAGGGGGAGGTGAGAGACGTGGGCAGGGAAGCTGCCAAGTCCTCACGGCCTCGGAAGCTTTTAGGATAATCCAGGAAACAGTGGCCCCCGGCTCTCCTGGGGGAGTGGTAGGGGGTGAGATCTGAGTCTCTGAGGTCTGCCAGGAAAAGAGGATTTCAGCTGGAAGAGGCAGCTGGGGACGCGGGAGGGGAAGCAGGACTTCCTTCCCTCCCCAGAGATTGACTGGGCAGTGGGAGAGGGACAAAGCCGTTCTCGCAGGATGGAGGAAATGAGAGCATCCCTGGAGGCGAGAGACCAAATTCCATGCCCCTCCTTTTGAGGTTGCCTTCATGCACTTGGTGAGAAAGAAAGAAGTACCACTTTTAAGACCTGAAACATGCACACCCCTTCAAGTTGGTCCCTCCGTGCAGAGCTCCCCAAGAGTGATGCTGTTGCTCCAGAGGGTCTCTCCCGCCTCTGCTGGAGCCTCATTCCTCCCTCTCGCTTTTCTTCATCCCCTTTTCAGATACTTCCCAACTTGGAACCCCCAGGTGTAATCCACCTTTGGGATCTTGGATCTTTTATTGTCAAATGGGGAGGGAAGACCCTCTCCCTACCTTAGGATGTGCTGGGGCAGCTTGAGATGGACAAGAGGTCACCTAAGACCAGAGGTAGATACCAGCCAAGAATGTTTATAGACAGTTCCGGAATCCTGGAACTCCAGGAGAGTGAAGAGGATGGGAACATGGCCTGGAAAGGGAGAAGGGGCCTGGAGGTGAATTTAGGTGGAGCCCCCACATCCCCAACTATTTACGTGAACTTAATTTTAGGGTGGTTGTAAGTTTAGGCGTGTTGGCTAACAGGAGCACGTCCTGGAGCAGAGAAGGACAAAATGACCAGGAAGGAGAAAGGAGATGAAACAGAATAGGACTGGTTTCCCAAAGCTCTCTGAAGCTAGAAATTCGGACCCACATAGGAGAGTGACCGGGAGCCTTTTCAGGTGACCATGGCCCCTTCTCTGCCATAGACCAGTGCCCTTGGCGCTGAGAACAGGAGCTGCTGAGCACCCCCTCTACACACACACAGAACCCGGTGACCCAAGGCTGGCATGCCACTGCCCCCACCGAGTCTCCTACAGGGTGAGTCAGGGAGTCTTCATCCTGAACTCTTGTCCTGCTCCTCCCCCTACACCCCCAGAAACCTCTAGACTGGGGATTCCCAGTTCCTTCATTAGCTTTTCAGTAATTATCCTGTAAAGGCCCCGACAGGTCCTTCCTCTCCCCGTTTCAGAGATGAGAACATTGAGGCCCTTAAGAAAGCTAAAAAACTCAGCGGAAAGCCACCCATCAGGCGGGAGAGAGTTGAGTGGGGCGGGGGGTGGGGGGGGGCTTAGGAGGCAGAGCTGCCCCCCTTCCTTCAATCCTAGGCAAAATTGGGAGGACAGGGCCAGCACAACTCCCCCGGGGAACCCCGGCATCAGGACTGAGGCAGGCTCCAGGGAGGGGCTTCCCTGTCCCTCCCCACCTTCCAGCCCAGAAAATCAGAGTGAGGGGGGAAACAAGCTGAGGAGACCACACAGGTGGAGTAAATAATGTTAATACGGGAGCATTATCACTAGGGCATTTCCTCATGGATAAATGTCTCAAATACCAAAGGATGCCTCCAAATTATAGTTAATTACAGAGTTGATTTGCATAAATTATAAGGTGAGCATACAAATTCTTTCAATCGGTTCCATATGCTTAGGTAGCAGGTCCAGTCCAAAAGATGGGAGAATCTTGGGGTGGGGAGAGTTGGGGGGAGGAAAGGGACTCAGCCCTTGGCCTGGACCCGCCGGCCCACACGGCTTCGTCCAGCCTTTGGATCAGTAAAGGGTGTAGGGAGACCCTGACTGGTTTTAGGGGAGGGGGCTATTAACAGAACCCGGACCCTATTTGGCAGGAGACCCCCTTTCCTGCTCTATTCACACCTGGGAACAACATGCTTTCCCACCAATGACGAGGTAGGAAGCCTGGGGGTGGGCACAGTGGAGCCCAGAGCTACAGGAGGGGTGGGGGGTGGGACTCTGAAGTCCTGGCTTCTGGCTTTGAGAGGAAAGGGGGCGGGTGCTGGAGGAAGCTGAAGACCCAGCAGGGTTAATGGTAGATTCAAGCCTCTGTCTTGCTCTCAGCTCCCCCTGGAGCCACCCACCCCCACCCCCACCCCCAACTCCAGCTCACTCCCAGAGCCAACCCTCGGATCCCAAGTTTGATGCTGCCGCTGCCTGCACCTTCCAGGTGGCTCCTCAGGGGCTCAGACTCCCAGACTTGTGTCTCCAGAGCCTGGGCCCATTTCCTCTGCCCTCGCCTCCCGGTCCCCCACCTCCTCCCTCACCCACCTCTAGCTGCTAAGACTCTACTTCCTTCTCCAGCTCTCTAATTTGTCCCTCCCTCCCTCCCGGCCCCCATCCTCAGCGCAGAGGCCTGTCTCCTACTCTTCTTCCCATCTTTCTCCTCCTTCCCCAGCCTCCCTCCCCTAGAGATCTCAGGTCTCCCTGACACTCAGCTGTCAGCTTCACTTTTCCTTCCCACCAACAGCTTTGTGCTGCCCAAGCTGCTCGTCCTCCCGCCCTCAGATTTTCCTACCTCATGCTATCTCCCAAATCCTTGCTGCATGTAGTTCTCTAATTTTTTTCCATATACCTGCTCCAAAGGCAGAAACCACTGGATTAGTTTGGGCGAGGAGGAGGAGGCTGAGCTAAGGTCCCAGTTGCTGTGTGTGAGTTACCTTTGTTTTCTCACCTGAAAGAGAGACAGAGAGAGAAATGAAGAAAGACCCTAAAATGGTTCCTGGTACTTAATAAGTGCTTAATAAATATTTGTTGAATGAATGAATTGGAAGTGGGCACGGGTCTGTGAAAATTCTAGACAAGTGCCAACTTGGTGACAGCAATTACTTCTCTCATCTGGATTATTTTTCAGGTCTCCTATGGGCTTTCTGCCACTTCTGTGCCCACCCACCTGAGTTATCTCGCAGACCAATAACAGACTAATCATGCTGAAATGCCCTCCATCTTGGCACTATCCATTTCAAACACAGCCAGTGGCTCCCCAGTGCTAACTGGGGACATTCAAGACCCTCCTACTTGGCCTCCACCGCCTTTGCAATTTTCACTTCCATTGGTCCTTGTACAAACCCTCCAGCCCAGCCTAGCCCGCTGGACTGGATGTCTAGCCTTCCCACTTTTGCTCCAACTATTTCCACCCCTGCCGTCCCATCTCTGTCTCAGGAAAGCTTATCAGCCTTCAAGCTCCCGGCTCCAAGGCTGCTTTTTCTATGAAGTCTTCTCCTATCAGCACATCTCTGGCTCGCTCCTCTGAACTTCCCTCGTCCTTCCTGCCACATGCCCTGTTTCCATGGAGCTGGCTTCTTATCTTCCCTACAGGTCTGGAGACTCCTGGAGGGCAGGGGCCATGTCTTTTGCATGCCACACAGTCCTCAACCCAGCACCTTTCTTTGAAAAGTGGGTGGGTAAGCCACGACTGAGTGAATTGGAGAAGTGTTTTCCTGGAGTCAAAGCTTCCAGAAGCTCCTCAGTTGGGGAAGGTAGCAGTGAAGGCAGAAGGTTGGGTCAGGTGGGAATTCACAACAGAGAACTTGAAACCCAAAGATCCATGAAGGAAAGGAGCCCAGCTTCCCTGCTGCACCCCCACCCCCGGCCCGGGTTATGTGATGAGGAGAGAAGGACCCAGGAGGACATCTGGGACATGCAGGGTTTGGGTGAAAGCTGAGAGAGGGTGAAACACTCTGCTCTGTTCCTTGCAACAAAAGGAGCAAGGGCAGTGAATGGGAGCTGGGAGAAAGGGCTGGCTAGACAGCAGCCATGGAGAAAAACACAGGCAGAAAAAGAAGAATCCCCTTTGTCCCTCCGTGGGCAGTTAAAATTCTTCTTGCCCTAGTGGCAAGATCTTGATCATGTCATGACTTAGCTCAGAAACATTCAATAGCTCCCCGTTACCTACAGGAGAAAGTCCATATCCTTCAGCCTGGAATTTAAGCCCCCTTCCCCATCTGGTCTCATCCTACCTTTCCAACCTTACCCCCTCACTCCCCATGTTCCAGCCACTGGGGGCTTCTACTCCATCCTTATTGTTCACAATTTTTATGCCCCATACTGTTCCTTGTCTGAAATACTCTTCCTCATTTCTCTGCCTGTGAGCTCCTATTGGTCCTTTGAATCCCAACTCACATGTCCTCCTCCTCTATGAAGTCTTCTCCAGTTCTCGAAGTTACCCTTGTCCGTGTTCCCAGAGTCCTAAAATACAGAGGGCTTAGCACTGTCTGATGGGTGAGGTGATGAGTTGTGTGTGTGTCAGATCGTGAGCCCTTTGAGAGACTGGAATTTTCTCTGTTCATCTTTGTATCCCTTCAGCATCTTGTACAGTGACCAGGACTGAGTGTAAAAAACACTTGTTGCACTAGATTGTATGTGCCCTTTGCAAAGAAGGGGCTGTCAGACCAGAGCTTGGTGGGTTCTCTATAAATCCCTTTGTCACAGCCACCCAGAGTCTACCTTGTGGGCATGAAGATGCTGCACAAAAATCACTCCTCACTGTGCCCAGTGCCTGGTCAGGAATCCAAGATCAGGCTGGCAGAAGAGGCTCACTGAGAGGCCCACCATCCTGTGTCCTGGCCAGCTGGGCACTGCCACCAACCTGCAGCCAGGGTCACCCAGAGAACCTCCAGCTGGATCCCATGAGAGGGGAATTAGAGGGGAGGGCTGGGTATCAGGACCTGGCAGGCGAAATCGGGCGGGTAGGGGGGAGGGCGGGCAGTGCCCTGGAAAGGGGGCCGGTCTCATTGTTGTGGTCTGTCTGGGAGATTCCTCCCCTTTTTAATTTGCTTCCTGATTGAGGGGTTGGTTCTGCCTGCCCAGCTCCCCCGTCATTATCTGCTGCCGGTGGCTCAGGTGCTGGCGAGCCTGGCGTGGCCTCTAGGTTATTACCTGGAGCTCTGGGGGTGGCAGAGGCTGCCCCTCTGGCCGGGGTGGGGGCCTGTCTGGAATTTGCCCTGATCCTCCCACCCACGGGGCGGCCATCTTGATGCCCAGCAGGGTGGACACACTTACATGACGGGGGGCTGCTTTTATGGGAGACAGTGGGTCCCAGGGAGACTTCAAAGTCTAGAAGAAGCTGCATCTGTAAAGTGCCTAAAGTACTGAGTCAGGAACCTGAGACAGATAAGACTTGGGTGCTAAAGCACCCAAAGTCAGAGCTGTTCCCCAAAGGCTAGTGAAAGGTACTGAAGTTAGACATCAAGAAGGACTTCCCAGTCATGTTGGAAATGAGAAAGAGAGCAGTGGAGGTGGTGACTTGCCCCCTGAGTTCCTCCTGTTCGGCAGCATTCAGAAAACCAAGAGTCATAGAGGGGAAGGAGTGTCATTGATCCAAGAACCTGCGATGACCAGAATCCAGAATCTGGGAACTTCTGGAAGTGTAAGCACAGAGGGCTCAGGCTCCTCACTGAATGCCCTGGAGCATTAGACCTCAGACTTCTCCCCACTGCCCTTGGGCACAGCCTAGAAACCTACAGGAAAGGCACCCCTGCCTCTCCCTCTCTCCAAGCCCTCAATGCTCCGGCCCTCTGCCCCGACCCTGATGGAGCCCGTGGGCTTCCAGGACAGAAGATAATATCAGGACAAACAGGAAGTGCTGAATTAGAGACATGAAGTTTGTTGTTTCAGAGGGCGACCAGTGCCAAGCAGCGGTGCCAGGTTGGCAGCCCTGGAGCCTGGCGTCTGCCTGCTCTCCGTGCAGCCAGCTGCCCCTCATGGCCTTGCTTAGGACCTTGGCCAGAGGGCTCCCTGGAGAAGAAAGGAGGGGGAGGAGGGGCATGGCAGGGAAAGGGTTAAACAAGTGATTTTTTTTTTTTTTTTTTTTTTCCCTTCACCAGCTGAACTTTTATAGTGTCACCTCTGATTCAGACTGGGCATTTAGCCACTCATTCAGCAAATATTTTTAAGTGCCTACTCTGTTCCAGGCTTGCGCTAGACACAGCCCTGTCCCCCATGGCTAACACACTACTCACTAGCATGTAAGCCCCATGGAGGCAGGGGTTCTTGTGCATCACTCCACTCCCGATGCTTAGAATGTTGCCTGGCACTCAAAGAGGGCTTTATAAGTTTGTTGAATGGATGAATGGAAGGATGGATAGGTAGAAAGAAGGAAGGGACCCTTAGATCGGGCATAGGAGAGTCTCATGACTTTTCGGTCCACTGGACTTCTTACTGAGAACACTCATGATCCAGGGGCTGTCCTCCCCATCCTGTCCGCCTCCCAGGGAATTTTAGAGTCTTGATCCCGGCAGGTGGCCATGGTCCATTCTCTCTCCCAGATGCCACCAGGGAGTTGGGCTTCTAGGCTGCCAGCAGTGACGATGCAGAAGGAGGGCTGGTCAGGAACTATGGGCAGTCCACACAAGAAAGCCCACGAGGCCACGACAGGCCCCTCCCTGGGCATCAGGGTGCTAGTGTCTCCCCAGACTCCAGAACTGACTGCTCTACTGGGCCCTGGAGAGCCACTTGGCCTGCGCCCTCCTCATCCTCAATGATGGTGCCAGGTAAGGCTTCGGACATGGCAGAGGCTGAACCAAAAGCCACCGCACCTTGTTCCTGTGGCTCCATCCCCCCATCCACACCCAAGAGGTGAGATCCTGGGGCAGTTGGCAACTGACAGCCTGGCATCGACTCATGCCAACAGCTTGGAAGCTGTAGTAATTAGAAGGGAAGAGGGAGAGAGGGGGAGAGAAGCAGAGCGAAGGCAAGCTCGAGAGACAAACCTTCTCCTGCCTGCCGCGGGGCAAACTACTTCAAACGAATTCGTTTTGCTCTTGTGAAACTGAAGACAATTTCCTTTTCTGTCATAAAACAAATTATTGCTCATCAGGAGTGCTGGGCTAGGCTCCCTCCTGAGGGTTTGCTCCTGCTCCCGGTGCAGGGCCCCAGGTGGGGAGGAAGGTAGGGAGTGTCGGGGAGGGGGCCAGGCACAGGAGGGAACTCACGGGGAGGGGTAGGGAAAAAGTCGTGGAGTGATTAATGTTCCCATCAGGAGTGAAACACACTATCTCCCCTCATCAACCTCCGCCACTGACCAGGGAAAGGGTCCCAGACCATAGCACTGGCCCTGACCACCAGCACCTGAAGGGACTCTGGGGAGGTCATCTCACCCATCCTCCTGCCTCAGAGCCAGCCTGGAGGAGGCTCCACCTCCTCCTCAGGCACCTGTTCATGGGGTGGAGGGGTGGGGACAGGAAGGGGAGGCCCAGAGACGTTAAGGAACTTACCAGAGATCATTCAGCAGGTTACTGTCATGTGCTGCATAACGAGGTTTCAGTCAACCATGGACCGCATATACGATGGTGGTCCCGTAAGATTAGGACCATGTAGCCTAGGTGTGTAGTAGGTAGGTGTGCAGGTTTCTGTAAGCACATTCTATGATGTTCGCACAATGATGAAATCACCTGACAACACATTTCTCAGAGCGCATCCCCGTCGTTAAGCGACACATAACCTGTCATGGCAGATCCAAGATCAGAACCCAATGAGCTCTCGCCCAGGCCAAGATTGGAGGCTGCCTGGGGACTTTTGTTAGTACTTTTTATGACTCTGGATTGCTCCAGTGAGCCCCTGGCATCCAAACACTACTGCTAGGCATGGGGGACTTGGGAAAGAGACAAGTGGAGCAGGTTCCCTCCATCCTCAACAACTGGCCCCCAAAGCTGGTCTCCACCACACCCTGTAGGAAGGACTTCCACCTCTCCCCACCTTGGTTTTGGTGAACTCTTCCAGGGAACCTCCCATCAGACCCACCAGAGGAGCTGTCAAGACTTCCTCTCTTCTGGCCCCGCCCCTCCCCACTAAACCTACCTAACTCTTCTCTTCTCTTCTCTGCCCTGCTCCCTGGGCCAGAGCTCAGGGGAGACACCCTTCTGATTGACGCTTCAACGCTTGCCACCTCTTTCTCATCATCACCTCTGATAACTGCCCTCATTACCTCCCTCACTTCTTCAAGCCCTACTTTCATGGACTTTTCTGGAAATTGGGAAAGTACAAAGGTTCCTATCCCTGGTGTGTTTCTAGTCAAGGTGGGCGTGGAGATCCGGGCCCCATCCCCAGGGAACTCCTGGCTGACCTAAGCAAGACCCAACACATGCACCAGGAGAGACAGGGGCAGACTCTGGCTGAAAGAATGGGGGGTGCTGGGACTGGGGAGATGGGGCAGGGCAGGAAGGAGGAGGCAAGGCCAGGGGAGGGCTTCCTGAGAAGGAGGGGAAGGAAGATGTGAGGAGGTATTCAGAGCAGAAAATCCAAGTCACAGAATTCTTGGAGTCGAGAGGGAAGATGGGCCCAGGTGGAGAGGTGCTATGATGTCTGGGAAGGAGCTGGGAGCCAGAACACAGGGTCAGGCAGGCAGCTGGGAGGGTCCAATACCAGCAGCCATTTCCAGTGATGTGGAAACCCAGGTTTAAGCCAAGGTGAATGGAGAAATGTTTGGGGATTGGCTGCCAGACCGGAGCAGCCAGACATCTGCGGGGAACAAAGGGTTGGGGATGGCATCCAAGGTGGAAGGGAGACTGGAGAAGTCACCCTGCCCAGCTCCCTGCCCCCGGGGCACACATGGTCCTTTCTCTCCCCACCCGCTGACCAGCACTCTTTTGTTCCCGGAGAAAGTGGGGCCTGCCACCTGTCCACCCTACTTGATAACATCCCTAAAAGTTCTTCCTGTGTCCGACCACAATTTCCCCGGTGGCCAGTGGAGGCTTGGCAAGGAGAGGGGCAAAAGGGAGACTGCAAGCAACTGCCCCCCCGAAAGTGGTTTCCCGTGGCTGGGAGGGAGACAGGGAGGAGGAGGTGAGCAGAGGGCAGGGCCGGGAGAGGATCTTGTCCGGGCGAAGACTCTGGCTCATCGGACACGCCACGCTGGGAATCCGAGAATCCGTGGTGGGAATGGGCCGGGCTGGCAGGAACAAAGGATGAAAGGGAGGTTGTGCGGCCGGCTGGGACATACACACCCACCGCTGACGTACTTCAGTGGCCAGTGACCTCAGCCAGGCCGTCAGGCCCCGTCTCATCGTGTTGCTCCAGCGGGGTCCCCCTGCACCCAACCTCCAAGCAGGGCCTGAGAACATGAGGGAAATTGGTTAGACACCCAGAAGGACCTGCTGTCAAGATAAGCTTGGGGAATTACCTTTCCTGAGATGGACAGAGTCAGAGAAGGGGATGTGGGAAGGTAAAGAGAAATGATGAGGCTTAGAAGGAAAATGGGGAAACCATGACATCTGCGCCCCCTGACTTGAGGAATCAGGGTACCCATGATCAATGGTTCATGTCTGTGTAAGGATCCTGACAGCAGGAGGGCAGTGGCCTAAAATGTAAAGGATTTGTGTTAGGTACCGAGAAGAACTTCCTTGCTTTTAGGTGTAGGACATTACGGGGCTGAGTGCAGTGTGGAATCATGCTCCCTGTGTAAGGACAGATCTCCACTTGCCCACGCAGCCAGTCAGGGGGCTCTGACCCTCACACCCCCAGCTCCCCTGGAGCCACCCAGCTTCCTGGGCCTCCCAAGGAAACGCATTGCCAGCCCCTCACCTGTTCCCTTGGACCAGGAGCGGGTGGAGGACTGTGGTGTTAGGGTGGTGGTTGCCTCCCACTTACCCGACTCTGGGGCAGCAGTGGGCTCTCATCCTTTTCTTTTTTTTGAAGATTAGCCCTGAGCTAACTACTGCCAATCTTCCTCTTTTTACTCAGGAAGACTGGCCCTGAGCTAACATCCATGCCCATCTTCCTCTACTTTATATGTGGGACGCCTACCACAGCATGGCTTTTGCCAAGCAGTGCCATGTCCACACCCGGGATCCGAACCGGTGAACCCCGGACCACTGAAGTGGAACGTGCACACTTAACCGCTGTGCCACCGGGCCGGCCCCTCTCATCCTTTTTCTCTCCCAGCCTTGCGGTGATGGGTCTGGGAAGGAAGAAGCCCCCCTGGTTGAGGAACCTTATCTGCTCTTCTACAAAGCTCGCCACCACTGGAAGCCCTAAACAGAACCGTATGTGCCCCCACTGAGCCCTGACACCCTCAGACACACATGGATACAGCTCCTCCTGTACAGTTTCACACACAGTCACACAGATAGATCCTCTGCCATCACACACACCCCTCCACTCATCCACACACCCTCTTAGGTCATTGCTCACTGAGAGGCTCATTCAGACGTGAAGCAGACAGACGCTGTGCAGTCATTCCTCATAGGCCCACTGCGGCCACTCGTGCACACACACACACACACGCACCCCTCTCACTGTGTCACTGTGACACTTGAGGTCACACACAGTCTCATGCCGACGCAGAGACCCTCGCGCCCTCCAGAGGAGCCCTTCACTCATGTGCCTCCATCATGCGCTCGCCCCCCGGCACCGGCGTCTGTGTGGGGAGCACCTGCTCTAAGCACTGGGCTGAAGCCTGAGACAATATGGCAGCTGGAGGAATTTGTTTGCAAGGTGATAGGAGACTCAGGCTAATAAACAGATTGTCGCAATCAGTGCATTAAGTGCTGGAAGAGGACTAAGCATCGAGTTCTATGGAGACTAACCCAGTCTTGGGGGTCCAAAGAGCCTTCCCCCATAAAGTGGCCTCTTTCCCATGCTCGAATAAATCCTTGCTGCAGGCTAAGTGTTTTATGTGTGTTGTCTCCTCTCTTCTTCACCACCATCCCGTGAGGTCAGTACTAATATCCCCATTTGACAGGAGAGAAAACTGAGGGTCAGATAAGTGAGATACAAAGTCGTGGAGCTAATAAATTAGTGGAACACAGACTCCGACCCAGAGCTGCCTGAGTCAGGGCCCCAGTGCTCACGGCCACTGTCAAACTGCCTCCATCATCAACTTGAACTTTCACACCCACAAGGCCCTCACCTACTCCCTATCCCCTCAGCAACCCCCCTAATGCCACCAAGGCCCTCCGACCCCCGACACTCATGGGCACACACAGGCCCACCTTCCAGCCTTCTGCTCTCACTTGCCTTCCCTCCCAGGAGACAGGGCCACTTGTCACTAGAGGAGCCATAATTGGCAGGTGCTGAGGCTGCCGCCAGAGCTTCAGAACAGGCAGAAGGGAGGGAGGAAGGGTTCCTGAGGCAGGGGGCTTGGAGGCTGGGACGGGGGAAGAGGGAGGGGGCTGGCTCCAGTGCCCTCTCCTCCGCTCTGCAGGTGTAATTAGCCCTGGCAGATGAAAGGGCGTCTTTGAAAGCGGGCGAGATCCTTGTCTGTCAGCAGGGCGCTCTGGGTGGCATCGGCAGCTTATCCTGAAACCACACACGGCACCAGAGCCAGGCTGTCTGGGCGCTGCCCGGGAGGCGGGGAGGCAGACCCCAGGGCCATGGGCCCTTGACTTCCCACTGCCCAATATCTCGACCTGCGCTCCCTGCCTCTCTGGGCAGGAGCTTCTCAGAACGGAGAATCCTCCAGAGCTGGGCAATGCCAATCCCAATAGGCTGATGCCCTTCCCCTGGGGCCTGAGGGGACCCTCCCCTCCCCTGCCAAGCTGGACAGGAGGCCAAGGACAATGGCTCTAGGCAGTCCTTTCATCCTGAGATCTCAAAGCGCCATCTAATTAAGCCCGCCCAGGTCAGGGACTTCCTCTGGAGTCCCTTTGGAGGGGTGTGGTCTGGGACCAGCAGTTCCCAGATCCCAGCTTGGATAGGAGTCCCAGAGGACAAGGTCTCCTAGAGTGTTCATCCTGTTTGGAACCTGTGAGCCTCGAGGACTAGCAAAGCCAGGGTGTGGGCACCAGACTCTGATGGGAGGCCAAAGGGGATCTCAGGGCGCCTCAGTTTGAGACCCAAAGGGGACAATCTCTGAGACATCCCATCCTTTCCCTCATAGAGGGCTTCAAATTCAAGCAAAGGATGAATTTCACAAACACGTGGAGTGAAAGAGGCCAGATACAGAAGAGCTCACAGTACACGACTCCACTTATATGAAAGTCAAAAATAGACCGAAAAGCAATCTATGCTCTTTGAAGTCAGAAGAGAGATTCTGTTACCCTTGGGGGTTTAGTAACCGGAAGGGGCGCAGCGAGGGCTCTGGGAGAGAGGTAATGTTCTGTTCCTCGAGCTGCCTGCTGGTTACCCAGGTATGTTCACTTTGTGAAAATTCACTCCATTTTTTACTTATGATTTGCCTGTGTCATATACTTATGACACTTTTCTGTATGCATGTCGTAGTTCAATAAATGTTTACATTAAAATATTTTTACATGTCAATCAAAACTTTGTTTTATGATTCCTTTAAGGGGCTCTCATATCCATCTCTTTCCTCAGCCGGAAGATCACAGGGATCACCCAGATTGAAGACCTGGTGAGGCCAGATTCCTGGAGAATTCCTTGACTGTATGTGTGTTGGGGGGTACAAACAGGGGATATGAAGCTGTGTAGAGTCAACATCTTGCTATAGGGTCCTGTGCCCCATTCCCTACCACTCCCCTCAGTACTCACACAAACACATTAATCACTTCTACTTTGCTGAAAGCCAATGGATGCTTTGATGCCAAAGGAAGCAATGAGATTGCCAGAATCCCTGCCCTCCTCTCCCCACCCCCAGTATCTGCTCCAGAAATCTGTTCCCAGTCAGGTCTCACCCTTTCTCCACCTCCCCCCCCCCCCCCCCCCCCCCCCCCCCGCTCCAATGGTCAGCTCTCTTCCTTCCATCTCCCTCTTCTGCTTCAGGGGCTAAACCAGGTAGCTGGGGAGAGGTGGAGGGGTGTTTGTGAAGGGGCCTTTGGTCCCCACCTCATCAAATGACATCCTTGCTTCTTTGTCTTTCCTTCACCCTGGAAAAAGGCAGGAGGCATTGCTTTCCTCTGCTGGGACTGAGGCAGAGGGCTTTGGGCTGGACCTTCAGGACAACTTCCTGATAACTGGGGTGGTGAGAAGTCTCTGGAGCAACTGAAAAAAACGAGGCGGGAGGTGCAGGCTGCTTTGAAGACTGACCTGCCTAGAGACAGAGGGAGAAATGAGATCACCTTACAGGGTCCTAAGCCTACTGAATTTCCCCTGCAATGAGTTCCCCCACCCAGCATGAACACGAGGACGGTGCTTGCTCCTGACATTGCATTTCTGTGTGGGAGGAGATCCTACATGTCTGGGTTTCCTAGTTGGTACTCCAGAAGCCACAGCCATACCAGATACTGAAACTCTGCCTGTCTCTGTGACCTCAGGCAGCGTCCACCTTTTCCTGCTCTGAACTCAGTGGACCTTCCACTGGTGACCTGGTCTCCACTGGTTTGATGGTCTCCATAACCCAGAGCGCAGAGCTCACCTTCCCTGGTTTCTGGCAAATCGCAACACTCTCTCAACTCCCCCTCTCGAAGGAGCTCCCCCAAAACACACTGAGAAGAGGGCTTTGTGCTTTTCTGACCTTCCTTCCAGCAGGCAGAGTCCACAGCCTTCTCAAGGATTCCCAAGGATCTTTGTTTGTTTTGTCTACTAATTGTCTCAGAAGCGCCCAGAACAGTGTGTGGCACCAAGCAGGAGCGCTATAAATATTTGTTGGAGCATGCATGGTTCTTCTGCTGGACAAGCCCTCCCTCCAGAAGCCCATCCTGCATCCCTGCCGCTACCCTGCCATTGACATTTTCAGTTGTTCTGGCCTCAGAAGAGAGAGGTCATCTGCCACCAGTTATGATTAACTGAGTGCCTAGTGTTCAAACCCTTGTGATATGTCACTGTACTGTCTCTTCATGGTTTAAGAGTCCGGGTTCATCCCAATGCCTCTCATTGTCCCTCTCTGCCTCCAAGGCCAGCCTTCACTCAACTTCAAGGGTCCAGTCTCCAAGAGTTACCCAAGATTTAATAAACTATAACAAGAAACAAGAGGCTTCCTTCCTCTAATTACATTTGTCCATTCTATTTCTTCTTTTGTCGCCATCTAAGAGAAGTGAAAACCTCCCCAGTTCCCTTCCTGTTGTCTCTGTGTGCCTCTGGCTCTCTGCGTCACCTCCTCGGTGGCCACTCTGTTTCTTCACTGGAGTCCTTCCCTCCCTTTGTGTTTGGGAGTCTCTCTCTCTCTGTTTCTTCTTTGCTGTGTGGGTGTGTCTCAGGCACTCTCTCTGTCTCTCTTCTCCGTTTCCTTTACAGCAAATAGGTAAACAGGTGATTGAGAAATGGAAAAAGGGGGGGGAAAAAAAGAAGCTAAAGTGGAGTGTTTTCTCCCAGGTATCAGGGTCGCAGGTAGCTCCAACCCTAGCCAGAACGAGTCGGGACAGGTGCGGCTCCTGTCCAGATGTTGCGCAACGCGCGGCGCGTGCCCCGAGCCCGCTCCTGGGTCTGGTTCCCGGGCTGCGCACAGGGGTGCGCGGTGTATTCAGATCAGAAATAGCCTTTAGGTCCCTGTCCCTCAGACAGACCCGGGCCGGGTCTGCTCCTCCCCACCCCGGGCTTGCGGGCGTTGGGGGAGGCCGAGAGGTTGTTTGCCGGGAAAGGACAGTGTGGGACCGGGGCGGGGAGTTCCCTGCGTCTGGGCCGTGGGGGGAGCTGCAGGCCGGCGGGGTGAGTAAGGCCCAGCGGACGCAGGAGGCTCAGTGGCGGCGGCGGCGGCGATGGGGAGGAGGGTAATTACGCAGGGAGGCTCTCGCCACAGCACGTCCCCACAAATGAGAGGCCCCGGGCCCCAGACACCACACAACAAAGCAGGAGGCAATTATTTGGCTCCAGTGGGAGGGGACAGCCCTTCGCCGGCCCACTGCCGCTGAGCACCCCGGCCTCCGCTGAGGGCGCAGAGGGTAGGGGCGCAGGGGCCACTCTACCAGCTCCCGCGGACAGGGGAGGGCCCGAGGGACTCCCGCTGGGTTACCCTCCGAGGGGGTCCCGGTTGGGGAAGGCAGAGCGGTAGGAGGCCCTCAGCATGATT
The DNA here is from genome assembly GCF_041296235.1 of Equus asinus. Classification (NCBI taxonomy): domain Eukaryota; kingdom Metazoa; phylum Chordata; class Mammalia; order Perissodactyla; family Equidae; genus Equus; species Equus asinus. Next base: position 38,191,161 of record NC_091802.1, on the reverse strand, counting down.
AGAGCCATCCCTCAGCCAGCCCGGAGCCTCCCACAAGGCCTCGGGGAGGCCTCCTGGGCACCCCACAGGAGGGAGGGAGGAGGGCTGGGGCGCGGGCTGGAGCGGGCAAGGCGATTTGTTGGTCCTGGGGAAGCCAGTGGCCAACATCTGAACCCCCCCTTCCCCAGCTGTGGCCACACAACTGGCAACCAGGAGGCTCCCAGGCAGGTGGGGAAACCACAGAGGAGGGAGCAGGAGCCAGGGAGATTCCAGAGCACGTGGCCAGGCCTGGAATTCACACAATTGATATGCAAATCAAATGCAAATTTGTCTTCTTTTTTCCCCTCAAAAATCGTCAGATCAGGCCCCTTAGGAGGGAGAGCTTGCCTGATCAGCTGAGGGTACCCCAGCCTCTGCTGCCCCCCCTCTCCCTCCCCAGCCATCCGTATTTGCTGCAGGAAAACTGTTAGCAAGTCCTACCAATGCCTTGGACTCATTTGGGACCTTCCTGCAAAGGACTTTCCCCTCCTTAGATGAAAGAGCCCAAAGTATAGATGGGGAAAAAGAGGCCTTAAGAGATTCAGGTACTTTCCCCTGTTCTAAGGGCCCACCTGGAGGATGGCAGGCTCCTGGAACCTTCTGACATCAGTACCAGGTTGTCAGCATGCCAACTGGGGCCGGGGGGGGGGGGGGGGGGGAGGGAAGGAAGCGTGGGACTAGGAGCCTTAAAATCTGGTCTCTGCTCTCAGCTCTGCCCCTAACTAGCTGGGTCATCTTGATCAAGTCACTTCTCTTCTCTAAGCCTCAGTTTCCCTGTATGTCAAATGACCATCTCTGGAGAAAAAGGCTCTTCCAGATGTGGAGTCCTCTAAGGAGAGGGCCATCTAGTGTTGCCACCAAGAGTCCTTTGAGCCAACTGTCCCCCTCCTCATCCTCCCCAGCTCTCACCCCTCCCTGCTCCAGGCCAATGGAGGCTGAACCTCTACCCCCTAACCCCTGTCTTTCTCCGTCTTCCAAACCCCTCCAGGAAGCCTCCCTGAGGAGCCCTGCTGAGCTGATGCTCCGTATGTTGGGGTCCCCCCGTGTGTGGAAGGCTCAGTTTGCCCCATGTGTGTGCCCTTGCTGACGTGTTGCTAAAAGAGCTCCTAAGTAACTTTGAGAATGTGTATGGTATCCTGCTGTGTCCTCACCCCCAACCCCAGGCTGGAGGCAAGGACTTCCATTAGACTAGGGGCTTCCCAAGGACCTGGGCTAGGTCCTTGGGACAGAGAGCCCCCATCAGGGTGTGACTGTCTCCTTCACCAGATGAGGACTATTCACTAGGGTTAAGGACTCTGCCTCCTCCACCTGCCCCAAGGCTGAGCTCAGCAGTAGCCATTCCTTGGGGGAGGGTTAGGGGGACCCAGATGGCCTGCCTCTCCCAGGTCTTCACTGGCCAGTTTCTCAGCTTCCCCTTCAACCCCTGAGCATAGCCAGGGGCACAGCCTTTGCCAGCTCCTCTCCTGCCCAGGAGTGATTCTGCCTCTTCCTTCCTCAGGAAACTCTGGCCGGGCACCTGCCTCTCCTCCTCCTCTCCCAGCCTCCTGCCTCCCTCATCCCTCTCTTGGGCCTCAGGGCAAGTATTTGCCATCTGCCATGTTAGTGCATTCCTGGGGCTGGCTCCCAGGCTCCCCGCTGTCCTGGGGGCTGAGAACGCTGCTTGGCTGCCCTCCCCCATCAGAACTGCCCTCACCACCCCCAGAATGCCTGGATCCTTGCTCCCTCCCCTCCCAGGCATCCCGGGGGCTGCAATGCCAAGGTTCCTAAAGTCCCAGCCTGCCTTCTCCACTCCGGAGCTGGGTGGGATGTCAGAGTAAGTCTGGGGGTCCTGCTGTAGCAGCAGGCATCTTCCTGCACTTCCCTCCTCCACATCTTGTCTGTCTTCACCTCAGGGAGGCTCCTTACCTTGGAACCCTGCCACTTTATATTAATTTGCATACTACATTTATTGGTCCAGCCCAAGTAAATGGATACAAATGCAACGCAAGCCAGATTCAAAGAGGCAGCAACAGTGGATGGCCCCAACACGAGAGAGGACTCCACCTCTAGAAGACCCTTGCCTGTCTTTATAGAAGTGGTAATTCGACAGTCAGGGAAACTGAGGCTCAGAGAGGAGAAGCGTTGCTCCTAGCCCTTGGCACAGGAGACCTGTACTCCACCATCACTGGTGACGGAGGTGGTGACACGTGGAATCTGAGGAGGGCTGAGGGGCCTCATCTGCCCCGGTGAGGGCTCCCTACCCACCTGCCCTGGCATCTCAAATCCCTGCCAGCAGAGCACTTCTGTGCGTGCCAGTGGTGTGTGCAGATGTGTTCTGTCTAAAGACATGTGACACTGGGGGTCCGGCTGACATATTCTGGCATTACCACCTCAGCAGAAAGCAGGAACTTGGGGACCCTGCCCCACTGGGTAGATTTGGGGCTGTTGGAGAGGCCAGGGAAGAAGACCTGGAGTGAAAGGAGGAAGGGTTGCTGTCTAGAACTGCAGTCAACCAACGGAGGTTTACTGAACACTGAGGGTGTCCCAGGCCGCAGGCTGGGCCCTGGGCTGTGTTGGAGAAGAGAGGCTCACAGAGAGCGCAAGGGGGCGGTTCATGCTTGGGTTACACCATTAGCACCTGGATGCTCACTGATTCGGTAATTCTGGAGGCCCAGCAACGGGCCTTCATTCAAGCACTTGCCCTTCCCTTTCCCAGGGACATCGATGCAAGCTGTCTGGCGACCACACTCTAAAAGCCACGGTGGCATGTCCTGGGTTCTAAGAACAGCCTGGAGTTCCAGAGAGGCAGAAAGAGGGAAGGAGGCTGCTGCGATGAGTCAGCTGGGGTAGGAGGGGAGATACAGGGTCTTCTCTCCAGGCCAGCCATACCCTGGCGTTGGGGCTCTGCCAAGCTCCCTACCTGTGGTGCCTCTCCTGGGCCCGCACCATCATTAAGGAGCAGGCCTGCCTCCCCTCCCCTGGTGATGCTCCTGGCAAAGGAGGGTCTCCCACACTCAGGTCTCCCAGCACCCTGTTGATTCCTACCCTTCACTTCCCTCGGGGCCCAGGGCATCTTCTCCGGAGTCCACAAAGGGGGAGCCCCAGTGGGGAAGGATGGCAGAGCTGTCTTGCAGAGACCCCAGACCATACTCCCTACCCTACCTTCTCCTGCCCCTGGTCTCGGAGGGCCTCCTGGAGTCAGTGTCCAGGCTAAAGAGAGAAGGGCTAAGAGGAAGGGGTTTGAGGAAGCAGAAGTAGAGGTTGAGAGAGGAGGCAGGGAGGGAGGCTGCCCCTCCTCCCCTCCAGTGCCTGGCGTTTGATGCTGGGGGTGCTGAGACATCTCCTCTCCCGGAAACTCGAGGCCAGACAGATAAACACAGATGGAGGGAGAGACTCAGCTGCTTTATTTATGGGCCCGGTGACAGGCCCTCTCCTGTCTCAGAGTCACTAATCTACCGGGCGGAAGAGACATCCCACCCCCTCACCACCCTCTTCCCTCCCTCCTGAGACTGGGGCTCAGCCAGGCTCCGAGCCTCCCCCAGCCAGTCAGGCGCAGGCCTGCGGTGCCAGCTCCTGTGGGCTGGGGGAGAGTGTCCAGGGGCTCAGGAGACACCCTCTCCCTCTCCCCCAGTAAAACAGGGAGCACACATCCCACTCCTTGCCCCTCCCCCAGTGTCCTACCCAGTTTTGAATGGGCCATATTGAGTGCACTCCCATGAATGTGCCTGGGGACAGGAGGATGTCGAAGGCGCCACCTCAGGGGGTCCTTCCCACTGAGAGGTTGGACAAGCCAAGTTTCTTGACTTGGAAAGTGCCTGAGGAGACCCCCTGGGCTAGCCTGGATTGGGCCTATCCAGAGCAGGGGCTGATGGGGGATTCCCTGATGTCCCTAAAGGGTCAGACCCAGAGCTGAAGGATCCTGTCCTCCTCCAGTGTTTCCTTCTAATGAACTCCCTCTAATGGCAATTGGCACCCGCATAAAGTGGCCCCTGGAGACCCACGTTAATCCCTCCTTCTCTCCTCCTTCACCTTCTCCCCACCCACCCACACTACACATGCCTGCTCCCGGCATCCTCTTATGAAGGGTTAAATTCCACCGTAGCTATGCAGTGGGGTCCCACAGTGGCTGGGCCTCCCTCCAGGTGGGCCACGTGGATTTCTCTGACCCCCTTTACCTGTGCCCAGCTCCACAGCCCCTTCCTCCTGCCAGTTTTGTCCAGGTCTACCCCAAATCTGGGTAGGGGGGACATAACTCAGCCTTCTGGGGAGAATGGATCCCTCAGGCCCCTAGGTCGGAGGTCAGAGTGCAGCAAAAGGGCAGGAAGAGGAGGAGGTCAGGGAGGGGGCAAATCCCCACCTGGCAGTGGCTTTGAGGCTGGACACAAGGAACCTTTAAAGCCCCAGAGATTCGGGGATTTGGCTCATGGGATCAGAAGGCTGGCTCCCTGACTCACAGAGGCCAGACCGGGACCTGTTCAACTCGCCTCTCTCTCTTCTTCATTTAAGTGACTTTGGGTCATCCATGGGCCAGGGAGGAACTTCACCAAAATGACATGCTTCCCCTCCCCCTCCCATCCCAGCCCTCCCCATCTCCCCCTCCTCCGCACCTTATCCTGGCGCCCTCCCCTCAGCCTGGAGAAAAGGAGGGATTTGGAAGGCTGGCTCAGGTTTATTGTGAAGTCTCAGGCAGTTTGTTCTTTGGATAAATGGCATTCACGGGCCTCTCCCCTAAAACTGGTTCACATTCTCCTCTAGGAAGCTTTCCCCCACTGACTGCACTCAGCCCCACTCCCCAGATTTTCTTCCCATTCTTCTAGCACCACCTCAAGAATTCCATTCAGTTGTTGTCTCCCTTGTTTCTGGACTCTGGTGTCAAAACAGGGATGTGTTCTGTCTTCCCCTTTAGACTGGGAAATCTTTGTGGTCAAAGACCACGTCGCCCCATCTGACTGAGAGCTCCCTAAAAGGGTCTCCTCCTGGACCTGCCCCCAGTGCCGGGCACAGGACTCTGCCCACTGGCAGGGGAGCCACAGCAAGGGGGAGGGAGGAGGCACATTCATCTCTCCACTCCTGTGAGCAGATTACGCCAAAGGTAAGCCCAGAGAGCCACTGGAGCATATGGAAAGTCTTCCCAGCGGAGGTGACTTTTAAGTTGAAACTGAAAAGAAGAAAGGAAGAAGAGAGAGCATTTCCCCCAACATCTCCCAAGAGCTTCAGAGCCCCTCCTCCCACCCCACCTCCCCATTCCCACTTGCTTCTTCCTTGGAGGCCCAAGACAGAGGGCAGCGGGTCTGTCTCATCTCTTTTGTAATGTCATGGTGCTCCCTCCTCCTCCCACTTGCCTGCCCTGCCTGCCTGAGGGCCCTGGCTCCATGCCAAGTGTCAAACTGCTCAGCCCCACCCAGGGTCCTTACTCAGGGCAGAACCAGCTGGGGAGGCAGCGCCTCCTTTTCCTCACAGCAGCTGCCAACCCCAAGGCCCCCTTCCTGCTGAGGAGAGGCATATCAATATGTGAGGCAGCTTGTGGACCACACTGAACTCAGGGGTGTGTCCCTACTCATGATGGAGAAGGGGGATGTGTGCTTAGCTGGTGTGTGTTGTCACCTCCTTCTGTCCCCTCCCCTCCTCCAGGTGATTTTGAAGTCCATGGTCTGGGAGAGGTCATTGTGTCCATCCCCTTGTCCTTGCCCAACACTCTCCCATGCTGGATGAGCATCTCTGTCTGGTTTGAGACCACCACCACCCTGGCAAAGGAACCCCCATACCCCTCCCTGGCCTTCTGAAGCAGGGAAAGCACAGCCCTTCTCCTCTCCCCTCTGCCTCGACAGCTCCGTCCTGACTTGACATCCATCTCCACTGCTGCGCTCTCTCTCCAGATCTGTGAGGTTGCCCATGCTGATCACAGCTCTCTTCGCTCCCTCTTGGAGACAATGGACTTGGTGTGCGCCTGGGTCTCAGCCAGAGACCTGCACAGAGCCACCAGGCAGCTGGCTTCTGTCCCTCCCATTTTGAGCGCCTCCCCTCTAAGCCTGGGCTGGAGTCCCACCCTGGTTTCTGACAGGCAGAAAGCTGCTGCTCAGCAAGGAGTCTTTTCCCTTTTGCCAGCTACCCAAAAAGCTAACAAGAGCTCTCATTTACTGAGCCTTTACCGTGGGCCAGGCGCACACATTTTCTCACTTAATCTTCACAATTCCTGAGCTGGGTCCTATTACCCCATTGTAGAGATGAGGAAGTGGAGGCTCTGACAGGCTGTGATTGCCCTTCCCAACCAGAATGCATCCCCCTTTGGGCCAAAGCTAGAATCATTGTCCTGTGGGCAACAGGAGTGACCCACGGTAGATGAAGCTCTGCCCTGGGCAACTGAGGGAAGCGGCGGGGGACATCGAGGCTCTGCCCTCTCCTGGGAAGACACTTTCTTGAGGAGCGTTCAGTCTGATGAAGGAGACAAGACCGCTGTCCTCTGGGACCTGCTGGTCTGAGAGAGAAGTCAGATTGTACTTGAAAAATCAGAGATGCCCTGACCCCTGGTGCCAACATGCAGGGCCGCACCATCCAGAGGCCTCCACGACTTTGTCTGTGCCCCAGGTACAAGCCTACCCGTCCCCGACCCTGTCCTGGGAATAAGCAGAGTTGGGATGCCTCTTCCCCGAGTACAAGAGAAAAGCCCTTTCTGAGGCCCAAGGACTCTTGTGTGACACAAAGACCTACTGACTCCCAGGGCTGCGGGCCTCACTTGGAGGGAAGTTGCGGGTGGCGTTCGGGCTCTCCCACCCAGAAGCAGGGGGATGGCTGTGATGAACTCTGAAGGCATCTTGGAATGCCATCCTATCCCCTTTCTTCTTCTCGGTCCTGGCCAAACTCTGAGGATTATGACGGTGTGGGCAATAAAAAGTGCCTAATTGGTTGCTGTCCAGCCGAGGCTGCTCCTCGTTTTCCTCATGGGGGCGGAAACCGGCTGAGTCAGTTTCACTTTTGTGATCGCCCTGTTTCCCCACGGTTGCCGGGTGCTAGCGGAAGCAGGGCACCCCGTGGGAGTCAGCAGCTAGTCCCTGATGCTGCTTCTGAGGTGGGTGTCGCCCAGGAGGCAGAGGGCCCCCAGAGAGGACCAGAATGTTAGGCCACACTGTTTCTTCCCTGAGAAAAGAGGACAAAACCCCCATCAGCCTCTGTGGGAGTCAGGAGGGGCAACAGAGGATCCCCTTTGCCCTGGTGTCGGCGATGGCATCCCTTACTTCTGCAGTAGAGGGCAGAGCTGGAGAACACGGGCTCTGCAGCCAGACTGCCTGAGTTGGAATCCTGACTGTGCCATTATCCAGCTGGGTGATCCTGGGCAAGCTACTTAAGCTCGCTATGCCTCAGCTTTCTCATCTGTAAAGTGGGGCTAAGTGCATGTAAAGTGTTCTGAGCAATGCCTGGCATGTAGTAAGTGCTCCATAAGTGGCAGCCGCTAGCACTGTCTTGGCCTGGCAGCGGGAGTCGGGGGATGGGATATAAGTCAGGCTGAATCTGGACATGGCACAATGGGAGAGGGCTGGGTAGGATGACTTCTGGGGCAGAGAACCTGGGTTCCCAATGGCCTCTCTTCTGGCAGCGAGATCCATGCCAGCCAGGAGAGTCGGTGAGACCCTGGAGTGGGAAGTTCTCTGCCTGTGAGGCTGCATCCGACTCCACCATAGGACCCTCTCTCCCACAGCCCACCTTGCCTCTCCCAACCTTCAGCAGGAAGGCCCCTTTTGCCTTCCCACCTCTGATTCCAGGAAGGGCAGAGCCAGGCCCAGGCTCCTCATCTTCCTGGCAAACCTGCTTGCTTCCGCCACCAGGTGCATCCTCTCCCCCGGGGAACCTTCGAACAGACTGTACCCTGCGCTGGAGCCGCCCTGCTCCCTCGGCAGCTCTCACCTTGTCCTTCCTGAGCCCTTCTGTGCACCCCTTCTCCAGCCAGCCATTCCCAGGCACAAGCCCATCCCTCCCCTACCTGCCCCAGCTCTGAGCCTCACCCCTGGGCCTCATTCTGCCCTCTCCTTCTCTCTGCTGGAGTCTGGGTGGTGTCTACTCTCCACCATCAGACTGGGAAGTTAAGAACTGTGTTTCACTGCCGAATCCATTGGACCATGAAAGTCACCCATGGCCCCTCCAGGTCTCAGCCACTATTACCCCCTTTCCCCGTCCTCAGGCTCCCCATTTTGATCCAGGAGAGCAGCATAGTCACTGGGCTGCCTGCCACCTCTGACTGCACCTGGGGGCTTGGCAGACGGACAGCCACCTGTCTTGGGAGGCTCAGGTGGATGCTGGCAGGCAGTGGAGGCCAAGGGCCTCTCCACCAGAGACCCCCAGAAGCCCCTCCGGCATTGGAAGCTGGTGCAACAGATAGCTCAGTCACAGCGTCCAAATCCAGCTAGGCAGCAGCAGATGCCAGAGGAGCAGGGGAGAGGGAGGCCCCAGAAAGTGCCCCCTCCCCAACTGCTGCCCTTCTGGAAATCCTTTTGCCTCTTTTCCCTGCCAGCGCTCTGCTGTCCGCAGTCTCTTGAGGGGAGAGGTACTCATGGGTGGGGGGCAGAGTGGGAAGAACACTGCTTGGCCCTTAGAGGGGCAGCCGAGATTTATGGGACAGGATTTTTACAGGCTGGGGAGAGGCCCCAGGCAGGAGCTGTGGAGCCCGACAGAGGAGCAAACGCATAAAACCTCCTGACATGAAAGTCACAGCAGCAGGCCCCCCCCAGGCCTGTGGGTGGTGAGAGATTTACAGCTCTTGCACAAGGCCTGGAGGGGGCCTGGGGAGCTTCAAGGACACTTCAGAGCCAGAATAACTCCCCACCAAGGTCTTCACCTTTCTCCTCTAGGAAAAAAATTACTCACCAATAGAACAGGTTGGGGCTGCCAGAAAGATGGTTATCGCTGTAGGGACCCTGCCCCACCCGGAAAGTAGGTGACTCCCAACTTCCTCCCCCACCCTGGGCTCTCCTCTCTGCGCCCAGGTCAGGGAGAGGTGCCTGGGGCAAGGTAGGGGGACAAGGGGGACAACTTCCAGAAGGGCCCCCCCTCTGGAGACAGTGAGGCTCGTGCTGTCACGGTCCCTTTTCCCAAACAAGGAAAGGACACCAGTGGCCTGAAAGTGTGGCAGGAGTGTGGGTGGGTTCTGGCCAATTCTGGAAGAGTCCCAATATTTAGGGAATACTTTCAGAGTATGAAGCGGGGGGTAGGAGTCTTACCTGAAGGGAGACAAGGTTGGCACAATAATACCGGAAACACAAGAAGGCCCTGTGCTCGGTGGCCATCCTCATTTCAGCCACTGAGCCGAAAGGCTGAGCTGGAAACCTCATGAGCAAAAGGTACCTGGCCCCAGGCCCATACTTTCAGTTCTTGCCCACCAAACTCAGCTGCCGGTTTTCTCTTGGGCTGGACCCCTGGTTTCTTCTCCACCCATGGCAGGATTATGGAGTGGTCGATGGCCCTGTGTCAAGGGCTTGACATCACTGGGGGCAACTCAGCTGGTTTAAGGGTTTATTTCTGCCTCATCCAGACTCTGGACTCTGCACCCCATCACCCTGGCGCCCTACGCCCCCTGTACCTACATGAAAGCCCTGAACCTCAGCTGGGTTGGGAGGGGTGTACTGCCAACCACTTAAAAAGGCCTGGCAAGCGTCCTCAGACAGGTGAGGGGCCAGCGCCTTTGGACCGGGATGGGGGTGGGGGCTGCTGCTGGAAGATGGAAATCCTGGGCCAGGGCTTACAGCACCATAGGGAGGGGGCTGGGGAGGAAATGCACTAAAAGTTGACCCACCCTCTCTCCAGCCTAACTTTCCCCTCTCCACCCCTTAGTCCAGCCTCCCAAGACCAGAGCTGGCGCTGAGACAGCCAACTGAGTAATGTCTCGGGTGCCTAGCCAGGTGGGCATAGACTTGCCCATTGCCAGGCCCCACCCTGAACGGTCAGTCAGCACTCCCCAGGAACAGGCCAGGGGCACAGTGGGGAGAGAACAGAGGTACTGCCTTCCAAGCAGGGCACTGCTCTAATCTAGCCCAACTGGCAAGGGGTTGGGGTGGGAGCCCAGTACTGGGGAGAAGGGGGGCCGCTGTACCATCCTTTCTCCTGCTGACTGGCAGGCTGCGAAGGGAAGGAAGCCTAACCAGAGGTCAGTGCTCTAGCAGGACGGGGGAGGAAGTCAGAGAGGAAAGATGGCTTTGTTGCCTTGGCCCCAATCCCCCTGCCACCAGCTCTTAGACTACAGGTTCAAGGAGGAGTGGGCCGGGCTGGTCAGGACCTGCCCCCAGCCTGCCTTCCTCCCCAGCAGGTCGGGGAAAATTACTCTCCTGGTACTGCTTTTTATTTTTTGAAGCCAGATCAAAGGTGGGACCCAGCTGGGCCCTAGTAAAACCTCAGCAATGTGGAGCCTTGGAGTTTCAGCCGGGAAACCAGGCCCCGGCTGCAAGGGGTGGGGCGGTGTTAGGGGTGAGAAGAGCAAAGCTGGTTGGCTGGGGGTGGGGGTGAAGGTGGGGGGGCTGGTCAAGAACGATCAGTGACTTGAAGAATCCAGGCGAGGGTGGGGTCACCTGGGTTTCCACAAATAATTCTCCCAATCCCAGCAACCACGCCGATTGGAACCTGGGTTCATGTTAGCCAAATGTCATCCCACTTTTGCCTCACTGCCCTCTTCCGTCACCTGCTCCAGGGCATTACTTTGAATAACCAGGAAGCTCTGAGATTAGATAACTCGCTCCCTCCCACTGCAAACAAAAGCACATTCCCCCTTTCCCTGCCTGAGTTCGGACTAGAAAAAAGCATCTCCTTATTTCTCTTCTCCTTTCCTGGTGAAGACTCTGAGCCGAGATTGGGTCACGAGCCCCAGCACCACCTCTCCCCTCCTCCCTCGTTCCTGTCTTCTTTCGTAGCCCAAATAATCGCCCTTCTTGTTCCAGAAGGCTTTCTCCTTTCTCTCTAGAGCCGCCACATCTCTTCTCCTTTTTGGAATCACGTTGCCATCCCCAATATTGTGGCTGGAAGAGGTGAATGGGGTTTTTGTCCACACCGGTTTTCAGGGTGAGCTATCAGTGAGGACACATTGTGTGGGGCCCCCAGGCACCTCACATTTCTTTCTTCGTGAGTCCTGAAGTCCGGAGAGGCTTGGTCCTGACTGGTGTGCTGCCAGACACGAGGCATGTCCAACAGAACAGAGAAAGGTTTCTCCAGAGCCTTGGCTGGCCCTGAGAAGCCCTCCTCAATGATAATGCCGATGACTTTCCTTGTTACTCCAGGGCACCATCCTCTACCCCAGTTCCGGCTTCTCCCGGATGTTGAGGTTCCTGGCAAGGCAGATGTGGGATGGATAGTGACCATGTGCATGTGTGTGCGTGCATGTTTGTGTGTACGTGGGCACACACACCTAGGTGGGTTTGGAGGAAAGGAAGGGTCTAGAGGAAAGGAAAGAGAGAGTGCTATGCTACAAATTCTGCTGTCACTAATGCACTGTGTGACCTTAGCCAACTCCACCACCTTCTCAGGGCTTCGGGTTCCCCCAGCCATAAAATACGGGGTTAATTGTCCCTCCTAGGGAAGCTGGGAGGGTTAACTGGGCAATGGCTCTGAAGTGTCTAGGAAGAGGAGATCTATAAATATAAGGGATCATTAGAGGGTATTTTGCAGCTGTTTTGTGGGTCCCAATGTTATTATTAATATTATTGTTATTTGCCACCATTGCCCACTTCCCGAGTCTCTGCCAGCTGGGTCGGCACTTCCAGGTGGAGTTATGCTCCTGAGCCCAGCATCCCAGCCAATGGCCTCGCTGAATCCACACCTCCATACTCATGGTGTCGGGAGAACCCTCAGGAGGCTAGCGATGGCGACTGAGATGGGGCTTTGACAGAAGAGGGTTGGGACCCAGAAGCGAGAGGGAGACAGTGCCCACCTGGGGAAATTCACAACCTTCCCCCTTGACCTTAGGGATGTTTCCAGTCTGCTGTGGGAAGCCTGGACTCAGAGAAGCAGACATGGAGCTGTGGTCCTTGTGGTCAGGAGGGGTGGCGAGGGGCTGAGTGCAGGGGAGAGGCTGAAGTAGAGAGAGGCTGCTGGTACCAGACGTGGTAAAATGTGGTGGTTGGTAGGAAATGATTCCTTGAAGAGGCAAATGGCTCTTTTCACGGACTCTTTGTAGAGGCCAGAACATACTCTGTTTCGAGGTGAAGCAGGGTATGGGCCTGGCAAACAGCAAGCACTCAATGAATGCTCGTTAAACTGAATTTCCATGCCTGCCTCTCCTTCCTGTAAGGTTAAAAGCCCGGCTTCTGCTTTTGGAAATGCCTTGGGCGCCCCCTGGTGGCAACACACAAAGGCTGAGGGGGCACCAGTGCCTTTCATCCTTACTGGCTCCTTCTCCCTGGGGGTGCGCCTGCCCTTTCATCCTGAGGCTCCACAGACCGCATCCCAAGGGACTGGGGGTAGGAAGAACCAGGGAAGAAGGAAGAACCCTGTGGGGAAGGATGGGTGGAATGTTCTTGCTGGAAGATTCCATGGCAGTTGGTGGACAGCCATCTGTCTGGGCAGGGGAACCAGGGGACAGAGGGAGCTGATGAGTCAGGGCCCGGGTCAGGAGAGGCATCCCTGGGCAGTGGAGAGAGAGGGGTGACTGGGTGTGCACCTGGGGTGCGGAGTGGGGTAGATACATTTTACAGCCTCTGTCAGCTCACAGAAGACTGAGCAAATCTGGATAATTAAAATCATAGATGGACCTGGGAGAGAAGAAATAACCACAATTCATTTAAGCGAGGTGCTTGTCCCACCAAATCTTTCTCTGGGCATATAAGAGCATCCGGGATGGTCTGAAAAGTCTGCAACTTTGATTTCTCGGTAGGAGGAAAGAGATGAGAATGCAGAAATGGAAAACCAGAGCAGAGAAAAAGGAGAACCTGAGGCTACTGGGAAAATCCTTAAGGCAGAATGAGCAGCCTTTAGAAGGCTGAGTTGGCTGTAACTCTTCAAAAATAAACACAATAAAGCTTGGGTTGTAGCTATGAGTGAGGATAGTTAGGGCTGGAACATTGATAATCTTCTAGTTTCTGGACATCCACCACCTGCTGCACCACATGGTTCCTTTCATAGGAGGCCCCAGAAGGAATCTGGAGCTTCTTTTTTTTTTTTTGAGGAAGATTAGCCCTGAGCTAACTACTGCCAATCCTCTTCTTTTTGCTGAGGAAGACTGGCCCTGAGCTAACATCCATGCCCATCTTCCTCTACTTTATATGTGGGATGCCTACCACAGCATGGCTTTTTGCCAGGCAGTGCCATGTCCGCACCAGGGATCCGAACCAGCGAACCCCGGGCCACTGAGAAGTGGAACGTGCGAACTTAACCGCTGCGCCACCAGGCCGTCCTGAATCTGGAGCTTCTTAAGGGCACAGACTGTGGTTCTGCATCCAACCATCCAGGCCTCCCTCTGGCGCCCTGCGCATCCTTGGGGGGATTGATGATCACTCTCTGGTACTAATGAATTGGATGGGGGCAGCCACGTGCAGAAGAGAAGGACAGGAAGAATGTCAGGAAGCAGGAAAAGCATGAGACAATGAAGAGGGAAGAGGATTAAGAGGCAGAGAAGGAGAAGTGAAATGGAAGTGGAGGAAGCTGGGCCTGGAAGAGAAGGGGATAAGTCCATGAAGAGTATTAAAAGGATGCAGTCATTCAGTCAGTCAACAAACGTTTATTGTGCACCTACTATATATTAAGCAACGTGCTGGAAGTGAAAGGCGCAGTGGTGCATGAGACAAACATGGGGCTTTTCGAGTTGCAGAATGTGTAGCTTCGTAAATTAGAAATGGTGAGAAAGTGACAACTTAAAGAGGCTGAAAGCAGCTGGAAACAAGGGAAATATCGAGAGAGAGAGAACCTGCCCCCAGACACACCCGGGGAAGAGATGTCTCCCTGGTTGATGTTGAGACACAGCTGGAACCACCTGTCCCCACTGGCTCCACAGACCAAGGCAGGTAGGGTGGGTAGGGGAGAAATTCAGGAAGGGGAGGGACCGGAGTGGGTGGGGGTGGAGTTTTCCTTGGGTACCCCCAGTGGGAAGACACCTCTGGGCTAGTGAGTGGTTCTCAACATTTGGCTGCTTATGGGAATCACCTGAGAAAATTCTTAATCCCGTCACCGGGGTCCCATCCCCTGAGATTCTGATTTCCTTGGCCTGGGATGGGACCCAGACTCCAGAATTTATTGAAAGCTCTCTGGTGAGGCTAGAGTGCAGTCAGGGAGAAAGCGGGCATCCGAGGCGGGCTGCCCGGCCTCTTTCCTCTCTGTTGAGGACGGGGTCATCTTGAAGGAAGAGATCTGTGGAAGAGATGTTGTGAGGCGGTCTGGTGGAGTTGTAAACGACAAAAGCATAAGGAGGTCCCCTCCTTAGAAAGTGCCCCCTTCCTTGGCGGTGCTGAGAGAGGAGCAAGACAGCCTGGAAATAAAGAAAAAACAGGAAAACGGTGGCCTTTAAAAGGGAAGAACCATTCACGTAACTCAAAACTGCTACCGAATTCTTCTAAGGTTTTCTAGTCTGTCCCCTCAACCACACACTTGCTCACTTTTTTTTTTCACTTTGGGGTGGGAGCACAGTGCCCCCAGCTTTCGTCCCACGAGAGGTTTGGCAGTGGCCCAGCAGGACATTCAACCCCATCTCCACTCCCCCAGATCCCTGGGCCCCAAGGAAGCTGAGTCAGTGATCCCGGGTGGAGCCGTGGCCTGAGAGTGAAGCAACCTTGACTTGAAAAATGGCCTGGGAACAGAATGCATGGTCCATATCAACAAGCCCTACTTCGATGTAATTGTATGCAAATATTCATTGTTGAACTCAGCACGCATTTCCTGCCAATCCTCTTATACCAGCCTCAATCCTTCCACTGCAGCCCAGTCTAGCAGGGGAGTCAGAAGTGAGAACAAGTGTGTAATGCAGTGTGAGCGAGTGAAGCCCTTTGCATGTGTCGAGAACCCTCCAGAGAAGGAAAAAGCTATGGCTTGGCGGGAGTTCAGTGTTCAGACTTTGAGCAGGGTCTTGAAGGATGCATAGGAGTTTATGAGGAGAAAAGAAGGATAAAGGAGGAAGGGAAATAGAAGCATAAATGTTTAGGAACTGTGGAATCTTTCCTTGAGGCAAAAAGGTAGGATTTAAAGAAAGGGAATAGAAATGGGGGGGGGGGGCATGAAAATAAACCATGAAAGATACAAAAGGAGAGTGTGAAGGACCTTGTTTGCCTAGAAAGGAGTTTGGGCTTTTTTATCCAGTAGGGTTTAGGGAGCCAATAAAGGATCTTAACTAGAGGAGTGGCATCTTCTAAAGTATTGTTTTGCAAAGGCTAAGGCTGAGAGGGGTAGACTGGAAGAGACTATTATATTAATACTTATTCAGCAGTTACTGTATACTGGCCATTCTGTTCTATATTTTACTTTATCACAGCAACACTTTATGACAGCGTTTTTCAAACTGCCAGTCATGAGCAAGAAAAGAAAGTAAGAAAGAATAGGACAGAAAATATCGGTGCATCAACGGTAGGAAGTTAGTATCATTTTTGGAAACTGTGTAATACACTGTTACAGGAGTATAAGTGTACTAAGCCAGGATGCAAATGTATTTCTCACCCTGGGTTATGATTATTAAAAAAAATGAAAGGCACTGCTCTAAGGTGTAGGTGTGATCAGCCTCATTTTACAGATGAGGACACACTGCTCGGGGAGTTTCGGTACCCTGCCTCTCTGTAAGTGGGATGGTTAGGTTTCGAACCCGGGCTGGTCCGAAGCCAGAGTGGATTCCTCCTCACTAATGCCCGGCAGCCTTCCCAAGCTACGCGTCTACAGGAAAGACCTGGGGGAGAAAGATACACCTACCCGAGTACCGCCTGCCAAGCGCTTTACTCACAGCACCTCATTCAAGGAGGTGAGTGGGCAGAGACCAATTCCGTCCACTCGAGGCGCTGGTTAGAAGGCAGGCGTGCCCCAGACGTACTGAGTCCGATCACGGGAGGGGGCCCCGGGGATCCATCTACTCTTAGAGAGCTTCAGGTGATGCTGATACCCACGCTCGGGGGCCGTCAGTTAGGGGGTCGCCGCGATAACCGGGTGAGGATTAACAGGGGCTTGAACTGAGACGCTGGAAACAGTCCCCTCTCGCAGGTGTCACGTAGCCCAGTTCCCCCTATTGTGTAGGACTCCCAGGCCTCGCTATACAAAGTCGCCTGGGGGCTCATTGCTCATTTCCCTCCCCTGAGGCGATGCAGGAAGAGGGACTAAATAAAAGGCTGGTGACTTTCCACTCACCAGGCATGGGGTTGGCTGGCAGAAGAGCAGAAGGCCCCCGCCACACCAGGGCGACACTAGCTGGAGGCGCAATGTATACGCTATTTATACGGCATTTCTCGGCCTCACCCTGAGGACTTCTGATTGGCTTCAGGGCAGATCTATCACTCATCTTCTGGGTTAGAGGTGGGTGGAAGGTCAACCACGACCAATACAAAGCCACTCCTCAGCTAGGCCCCGCCTCATCCAGCTTCCTGTTGCTGTCCATCAACCACCTCGTGGGCGGGACTTTGCCTCCCGCCAGTTGGCTGGCGAACACGTCGTTCACTCTTGGGTAGGTTTCCGGTTGGTGCCTTCTACCGTCCATCAGTGACATTTCACAGGTCTATTGGCCAAACCAACGTCGCTCTAGATGCCTCTCTTTGATTGGTTAGGAGTGCTGTCGGTCCCCAATGTACTGAACTCTTATTGGTGAACGTTGCCGTCGCTCGGGCGGTCGCGGGCTCCGGGATTGGCGGGTGCTAGGCGGGCGGTGTCAGGCTCTCGGTGGCGGCGGAGGCGGCGGAGGCCAGAGAGGAAGATGTCGTAATGAGCGGTGGGTCCTGGCCGCTGCCGGTGGGGTCTTCCCGGCCCCCAAGGGTCGGGAAGACGGGCAGAGGCCGCAGGGACGGGGAGTCGGGGCCGGGGGTTCCCCCCTGGGGCTGGGCCTGGCGCCGGGGCCCGGCTCCGGGAGGGGCGGGGGAGGGAGGATTCCCGCCCGGAGGAGGAGCGGGGATGGCCAGCCGGGCGGAGGCACCCGGAAGGGGGCGTTCGACTCCCCGCCCCCTCGGAGCCTGCTGGGCGGGAGCGCGGCGCTTCCGGGGGCTGGCGAGAGGAGCGGGCACCCAGGGCGGGCTTGGCACCCCCGGTGCCCGGTCGCCGACCCTCCTCAGCGCTGCCCGGCGCGTGGATCTTGCCCGGTTCTGTTCCGAGGAGGCGGCCCACGCCCCTCGCTCTTGTCCTGTGTTCGGGGGACCCTCCTGCACCCTAACTCTAGGTGCCCACCAGGGATTCAGCGCTCTCCCGAGTGCAGAGGGGCCAAGGGAACGCTTGGAATTCAGACCACAGGGGTACTGTTGAGCACAGCAGCCAACCCGGGTACCGATGTGTCCCCATCGAGAGCTGTTGTCAGGACACGAAGGCGCTCCCTAGGCAGATGACCTCTCGCCTCAGACTGCCGAGTGGGCAAAACCTTCTTGTCATGTTTTCACTTGGATCCTTGAGCTTCCAGCTAGATATCTGCGAGCTCTTAGCAGAATTGTGAGAGCTTTACGAACTTGTTGACAGAGCTCCCAGCCTGTTCTCTGACGTCCCGTGGGGGTGGGGGGTGGGGCGGGGGGCGGACTGCTGAATCCCAAAGGCCAGGCGCAAACTTAAGGAATGACGGAAGAAATAAAACAAAATGGTTACTTACTTTCTCCACCCCACCT
This sequence comes from Equus asinus, assembly GCF_041296235.1. Taxonomy (NCBI): domain Eukaryota; kingdom Metazoa; phylum Chordata; class Mammalia; order Perissodactyla; family Equidae; genus Equus; species Equus asinus. The sequence continues at coordinate 38,173,432 of NC_091802.1, read as the reverse complement.
CCGTGCCCATTGCTGACTTATGGTTCTCAGCCGCCTACCCCTGCTTCTTGGCTCATGTTCCGGTGGCTTTCCAATTTTAGTGAAAAGGAACTGTGTCTTCTCCTCTGGGCAACTTAAGAAGCCTGTCCTCAGTGCATTCCTTGGTTTTGATTCCGATATACTGTCAAGTTTAATTGTTTCTTAATTAACTTGATCCAGAGGGACTCAGTCTGGCTTTCCTCAGTGCACATTCTCCTGAAATTTTTTTCTTCTTCTGAGGTTACTTCTTGTTCACTTCTTTGTTGTTTCCTAGAGAAAGGAAGGCAGGACCCAGGAGATCTGCTTTAAGCAATGAATTGGCCCATGGTCTGCCATGACACCGCTTTCCTGGCAGGCAGAAGGGTGATGACTGTGTGAAGGTACCCTGGCATGCACTGTCTAAAAGTTGCATACTGTACCCCAGAAGGGATTAAGTATCACCGTGGAGGGCGAAGTGTTGAGTTGGTATTTCGGATAAGATTTTTAGGGCTAGAACGTTTAGGGTGTTGGCCAGCTCACAGAGAGGCTGTGAAGGGAATGATGGTGGAGTCCACACCATAGGAGTAATTTTGATAAATAACACAAAGAAACCTCTTGTCTGCAATAATGAATATAACTGCAGTGTCTTGTTTTGTTTTAAATTCTTGTGTGCGATGAAGGGGGCGAATCTGTCAGACAACCTATCAGTTGGGCTGATGATGTCAATGTTCCAGTGGCTTCTAACAGGCATTAATACCTGTTGGAAATGGATTCTCATTGACTGGGGCAATTGGTAAGTTTTCTAATTCTGGTTATTCCACTTGGTTGTATAGAGGCTTACCCTCTTCATTTAAAAGCAGCAACAACAAGGCAAAAAGAAAAGCTGGTCTGACACAATTATGAACCTCCTGAGGTATGCTTTTAAAGACACAGTCTCTTGGCCAAAGAGACCCAAGTAGATTTAGTTCATAACTGGATCCTTATCTGACTGCCCAGCGGGGACAGCTGGCTCCAGGAGGAAGAGTTTGGCATCACCGTTGACAGCACATAGGCTGGCCAGCATTTTTCTCTCAGACTCTCTTAAAGTTTGGGCCTCTAGAGGTCTGTCAAAGGAGAGAAGAAGCTGTAGTAAGAAGATTTTGGCAAATGTCTGGGTAAAGGAGCTTCATGGCATAACAGCAGATGGGGTATCTTAGCCTTGAACTTCCTAGTTCTTTTGTTCATTAATAGCAGCCTTTTGGAGAAGTTGCACGGTCCCTTATAGCCTGAACAGTCCTTTGCCATAGGTATATGATAATTCCCAAACTTGCTTTAAGCAAGTATCGCCCAACGAGGGCCCTTATGGAGACACTCTAAGCTTGTCGCAGCCAGCCAGTAGACCCTGCTGTTGACTTGGGTTCAGCAATCTTCCTGACCTTGCTCACCCCCATTTCTGTGATGGAAATGTAGCATGTTCTTCTTCTAAGACTTATTATCTTCACCCCCTCTGTTCTCTGTATACATACAAATTGGAAGCCTCACTTCCAAAGATTGAAAAATTTAGGAATTATTTTGGAGGGGTCGGGGGGCATTGGCCACAGAATGAAAGATGTGGAGAAACACCTTTAAAGTTGTAAACGGTGCCTGGAGTATTAGAAAGTTTAGAAATAGAGTGATGTGGACACTTCTGAGTTTAAACAATTGCATGGTCCATTCTGAAACTTTGCTGGCTGTAGACTTAGAGTAAAATCTATTTGGAGAAGCTCCAATACTTTCTTAGGAGTTTATTACGTCCGGAGTGTCCCTTTGGGCAGCTTCACTGGATTTGTGAACTTCTTCCCAGCAAGTTCTAAATCAGGAACACGTGGCCTACATGCTGGACCAGTACAAGCTGGACTGAGAAATGGACATCATTATGGAATGCATTTCTTGATGTTCTTGCTTGTTTATTTGTGCTTTGCTTTTGTTTTGGATACACATGCAACTCCTTCTCTGACTTCTAGACCTGTTGAAGGAGGGGGAAAAAGCTTTCTCTGTATTTCTTCCTTCATAGAGCTAGCACTTAGATCTTTATATTTCTGAAATGTAGTTGAAATTTCTCTCTCTTAAGAAGTTCGTCCTTGATTTATCAGCATATCTTTTTTTGGCTAGCATCATTCTCTTAGGAGACCTCTGGGTGGGGAGGTCTCACTTTGCTGTCAGTTATCTGTTGGAACTGGGTGGAAAGATGAATGAAGAGGCTAGAAACATGGAATGTTACTAAGTGAAGGGCATTGTGAGCCTAAGTAGGAAAGGGATCAGAGATTGCCCTTGAGGAGATGCGCCCAGGTGGTCCTGGTAGATCTGTTCCAGTTGACAGGATTCTGAACTGGAAAACTGATTTTTCTGCTGCCTCAGGGGACACTGAAAAGAGAGCCCAGGGGCAAGCTCAGAGTCAGCACTCAAAGCTTCGGGGAGCTGCGGCTTCCACTACACATCTAGGAAGCGCGCTCTCGGGTGCTCTGAGGCTACCACTGGCACAGGGGGTTACTGTGCTTCTCCTCGGGGTGGGCTTGAGGCTGGCGTGCTCTTGGGAGACAAGCTCTGCTCAGGAGCAGCTTAGGAGCATAGAGGGCTAAGTGCCTAGTTTAGATGCTTCTAGGTTTACCTTCTGTGAGCAGCTCCCAGCAGTGTTGAGGCATCAGGGCTGTTTGTGTCACAGGAAGAGCATGCTTGCAGACCCACTGTTTGAATCCTTCCTTTGGGCATCTCATTCCCTTGGCTACAATTTGTTTCAACATCAGAATTGTGTGCTGTACCTAGCCAAAAGTCCCACCACATCGCAATGCAGAGGTTTAGCTTGGGTGACTGTTGTTTTTGATGCTAACGGCTCTGAGATGCCAGTTTGTCCTTATGCCATGATTTAGGCTGTTTGGTGGCCTCTTTCATCTCAGCCATGGGCTGAAAGTGGCTCAGGAACGAGCAGGCACTGGCCTGCACGCTTCCCAATGTCCTCTTTCTAGAGCTTCCTCTTTGGGGTATTTGTTACCTCTCCTCTGGGACTTGGTGGAATCACAAAGCGGCCTCAGAGAGTATCAGGAGGGAATCAGAGACAGCAGGCAGGGCCATGGGATTGGAGGTGGAATAATTCTGCCCCTGGTCAATGTCTAATTGGAAGTCTTCTCAGATTAGCCTAAAAGTAGACCAAAACATTCCCAGCCTTCAGAAAAGTAAATGGTAGGCCAACCCTGTCCTCTCAGGGGAAATGAAGTCACCGCTCATTTCAGGACTGATCCTAGCCCAGGATAAATGTGGGAGTGACTCAGAAATAAATGTGCCAAAGCACAGAAAGCGTGTGTTTGTACAAAATGATATTCTTTAGGGGGGAAAAAGTGTATCTTGCTTCCTTTTTTCTCTTGTTCTCCAAGACAGAATTCTGAGGGCCAGTATTTGTACCATTTCCTGGGACTGCTTCTGTCAGAGTAAGGAGTTCTTACCATCCCCTGCCACCCCGTGTCCCCACTCACTTCTCCAGAGTCTCTTCCAGTAGGATGGAGTGTGACCCAGGCAGGATGCAGACTAGCAAATGACACCATCACATTTTGGGAAAAGGAATTCAGGGTAGGGACAGATAAGAGGTATTCATATAGCAGGGACCCTCATTATCTTAACTCACTCGGAAAAGAACTCCCCCCCCAGTACATGTGAATTGAAAGCAGCACTGACATGTGCTTGGTGTGTGGGGTTGAGGCGGGGGCTTTGAGGGCTCTGTCCAGGAGCAGGAGTGGACTGTGCTGGCCCACGCACAGGCTTTTGTCCGTGTGAGGTTGTTGGTGGGGCTGAGAGTTCCATCTGGGACTGGGTCAGCTGAGCTGACCTGGCCAGTGGACCCCAGCCTAGTACCAGGATACGCAGATCTGCAGGCTCTCTCCTTTGGTTCTTAAACTCCGTTTAGGTTCTCCCACTCTGCAGTCTCCAGGATTCATTCATTCATCCATTCAACATATATATATTAAGCACCTGCTATGTGCCAGGTCAGGGGTACATTAGTGGGTAAGGCAGAGAGAAGTCTGCCTTTAGGGAGCTTATATCTTAGTGGGAGACAATAAATAAGTAACTAATGTATATTAGACAATGAGAGGTGCTAAGGAGAAAAATAATAGAGAACAGGAAGAAAGTGAGGAGGTGCAATTTATTTAGGATGGTCAGGGGAGGTCTCCATGAGAAGGGCAACATTTGAATAAAACCCTGGACGGGAGGGATTGAGCCCTGCTCAGTCTGGGGTGGGGGGCAGACGGCAAGAACTCAAGCAGAGAGAACAGCACATGCAAAGGCCCTGAGAAGGGGCCCTATCTGGCATGTTCAGGAACAGCAGGGAGGCCAGTGTGGCTGAAGCAGTGAAGTAGAGTGATGGTGATAAGTCAGAGAGGTCATGGGAGACAGGTCACTGTATCACGTTCGGGGGACTTTGGCTCTTACTTTGAATGGGAGATGGGATGCTATTGGGGGGCTCTGAGCAGAGGAGTAACATGATTTCATTTAAGTTTGATGGGTCTCACTCTGGATGCGTGATGGGGACAAGGTTAGAAGCTCAGCTCGGAGGCTTTCAACAGTTACCCAGGCGAGAGAGGGTGGGGCCCTGAACCTGGGTCATAACAAGAGGTGGTGGTGAAAGCAATCAGAATCTGAATATATTTTGAAGGTACAGCTGAAAGTGTTGCTGACTGTCCAAATGTAGAATGTGGAAGAAAGAAGGGTCAAGGATGACCCCCGAGGTTTTAGGGCTGAGCAGCTGGAAGGATGGCATTCCATTCACTGCAGTGAGGAAGTCTGCAGGAGGCACAGAATTAGGGAGATATCAGGAGCCCTGTTTGGGACTACTTAGATTTGAGATATTTATTAATACATCCAAGTGGAGATGTCAGTAGGCAGTTGGATATACAAGTCTGGAGATAGAAATTTGGGAGTCATCATTATATAGAACCTATATGTTACTGGTTTTTAAAGGCATGAGACCAGGTGAAATCACCCAGGAAATAGGTGTAGACAGAAGAAAAATAGGTCCTGAGACGGAGCCCTGAGGCAGCCCAACCATTTAGAATTTGAGAGAAGAGGACCCAGCAAAGGAGTCTTAAGAAGCAGCCAGAGAGGCAGGAGGCCAGCCTGGCAAGTGTGTCCTGGAAGCTACATGAACAAAGTGTTTCAAGAAGGAAGAGGGGTCAACTGTCAGATCAACACAGAAGATGAGGTCTGAGAATTAACCGAGACTTAGTGACGTGGAGGTTGCTGGTGGCATGAGCAGCGTTTGTGGTGTGGGTGGGGAGGGGACAGCCTGGCTGGAGCAGGTTCAAGAAAGACTGGCCAGGAGAGAAATGAGGGACAGCAAGTATAGGCGACTCTTTCAAGGAGTTTTGCTTGAAAAGGAGGAGAAAATAATGGATCTTAGTTGACGAAGGGCATTTTAACTTGTTGATGAAATTGTGGACACATACATAAGGGCTATGGGCTGGGGCTGGGGTCAGCGTTGGGAGGAGGGAGGGCGCATGGCTCAGTGAGGTGTCTGGGTGGACAGTATCTCCATTCTTTACTCATCTTCCTCCTGTGGCCTGTGGCGTTCGCAAGCCGCCGCCCAGAGTTGTTCTCATTTAATGAAAGTCAATGAAATGTCTTTTACTGTTATTGAGCTCTTTTATATGGTTATTATGATTGCTGGAGACTTGCTTTTCAGAAATGCTTAGTGCAATTTGGGGTCTTTCACAATCTGTGTTGCCATCCAAGCCGCTTCTCTTAGCCCATTTGTTAACTCCTTTGAAGTCCAACTTCCTGCTCTAAAACCAGCCATGGCTTGCTTTTCCCTTACCAGCTCTGAATTCTTCCAGGCTAGGCAACTGGGAAAGACTGGGCTTTGAAACTTTCGCTGGCTTCAGGCCCAGCTGAGCTGACCGAAATAGCCAGCAGAAGGACTGTTTGTGCGGAGTGAAATTCCTCTAGGGGAAACACCATAGCAGACGGCCAGGAAAGCCATAGCCAGCATGGTAGGGACCCACGAGGCAAAGAAGCTGGGTAGCCCCAAGGCCCAGCTGTGGGGGCTGAGCCAGGTCCTCTCCAGAGGGAAAGGAGCTTCCTAAAGCCTACTGTTGTGCTCTTTCTTTGGGCCCTTTCTTTCTCATTCCTCTGTCTCAGGAACAGCGTTCTCAGGTGAAAGACAGTGGAACTGCCCTAGTCTGAGGGCCAGGGCTCAGGGGTCCCATCTGAGGCCTCTTCCTGTTGCTCGGTGCTCCCCGAGTCAGCCCTTGGAAAGACCCTAGGACAGAGACGCAGTCTGTGCCTGTACACCAGTACATAGCGGGGCACTCACCCCAGACCGGGGGGTGGGGGGGGAGGTCAGGAAAGGTGTTCTGGGTTATAAATGAGCTCCAAAGGACCGGCGTCGGCCAGATAAATGGGAGAGAGCGTGCTTATGCTCCAGGTGAGAGAGTGTGTTGTGGTCCCAGAAATGAAAAAAACTGAGTGTGTGTCCGGAGAGTTTGAAGGGCAGAGACCCAGTAGGAGAGGTAGCTGGGAGCAGCAGAGGGGACAGATGGTTTTGGCCTTTAGAAGCTTATCATAAAATCATTTGGAAGCTATTGAAGGGTTTCATCTGGGGAGTGGCTGGATGGGATTTGCATTTTAAAAAGACTCTTCTGACACATTGTGGAGGCTGAATCAGAGGGGGCAAGGCCAGAGGCTGGGAAGCCATTTTGGAGGCTTTGGGCAGTATTTCTGGTATAAAAGCGATGGAGGTAGAGAGCAATGAGTAGACTGGGAGTGGTTGATATTTAGGAGGTAGAATCATGAGCACTTGATGATGGATTGTCGATGAGGGTGATGCTCAGGTTTCATTGTGATTGGAAATACCAGAAGAAAGGCTGGTTTAACCAAAGACATTCACTATTTATTCAGCCCGCGGGCACTGAAGAATCCCTGTGCTGTGTACTGGGGTTGGTGGAGCAGTTCAGCTGTGAAAACAGACCTGGCTCACCCTGGGGAGCCCTCCTGTGAGTCTGGGAGACTGAGACATTAAGCCCATGATTATTTAATGGGTGGGGAGTTACCAGAGGAGTTAACTTCATCTCAGGGGTCCTGGAAGGCCTCTCTGAGGCAATGCCACGCCGCTTAGATAGTGGGCTCTCAATAAATTTTGCTGGGGAAAAACCAGGCTGAGACCTGAAGGGTAAGGAGGCATTAGCTAGTGAAGAGAGAAGAAAGAGCTCTAAGCAAGGAAAGGGCAGCAGCAGAGATGAAGGCTCTTCAAGGATCTGAAAGAAGGCCCCTGGTGGCTGGGGATGAGAGCTGGGGAGAGAATGGGCAGAGGTGACGGCTCAGTGTTGGAAGTTCTGTGGCCAGCCCAAGCGGAAGGCCCACACAGGGCTGGATGTACTGAGCAGGTGAGGAAGGAGGGGGACAGCAGAGCGCTGGCAGCCTCTCCACCAAGCCTGGCAAGGAGGGAAGAAGAGAAGGCTGTAGCTGGAGGGGACGGAGGTGGAGATGAATGATCCAGATATCAAGAGCCGAGACACTCACGGGATGCTTTTCTGCTGGTCTTGGAATTAAACTGACTTCCATTATGGGAAAAGGAAAGTCAGGTGTGGTCTCATCAGGCACTGGACACCCCTGTCCACCCAGTGTCTGGACGCCTTGATGCCCTTGGACGTTTTCCTTAGAGCCTAAGGGATCTACTATTGCTTGTGTAGTAAATCACTAAAACCTCACCAGCCCAGGGACTGTTGGGAAAGTTTTAGCCAACCTGAGTTAATGAAAAGTCTGAATAATAGAACTCTGAAAGAAATGCAGCTTTTTAACTTTCAAGAGTATGCAGTAATCCCACTTACCAATGTTGCTAAATGTAGGTTTTAGGACCGGATATAAATTACTGTTAAAAGCAAATGGTACGATTAAAATGGTGGAAGTGGTATAAAACAATTACATAACTATGCTTAAGAGTCCCTTTGCAGTCTCTTCATACACTATTTAGCCTCGCTTTGAGTAGTATGAAGGAAAAAGTTAAGCACAATTTATGTTCAAATTACACATTTTAAGTATAAGGTTCCAAATTAATGAGGTTCTAAAGTACCTTTGATCATAGTCTTGCAGTTACGTATTTACGCTACTTCTCAACCACTTTTCATTTCCAAACACCAACTGGAAATGCTTCTCTTTTCCCTTTCATGGTTAATCCCAGGGTATAATTCTGCAATGGCAGGGAGATCAGTCTGTGTTTGGGTTGCCCAGGGGCCACAAAGCTCTGAGTGACACTAGGGGAGATACTTAAAAACACTGGTTTGAGAAATAGAGGAGTATTTCAAGAGCCAGCTGGAGAAGAAAATGAAACCAAACTGAAATGATGCAACGTCGAGCACCAGCAGTCTGCCCCGTGCTTCAGCAGAGTCGGCTCTAACTTTCTAACCGAACACTCACTCAGCCCAGCCCGGTCTCTGGACAGTTTGAGTCCAGGGTACTAATGACTGTGGAGGGAGAGAGGGAGATGGGAAAGGGAGAGGAGTAAGAAGCACTAGGCTGGTTTTCATTTCGTGTGCACTCTCTCCTGTCCTGGTGTCCTTCCATTTCATAACAGAGGATGTCTTGAGGGAGAGTCATGCACCAATTTTAGCCAAGAGAACCTGAGCCCAGGGGAGCCTCCTGGGAGACCCCCTGCCTGCCCTGCCCAGTCCTGCCAGCAGCTAACTCCTCTTAGGTTCTCATCGGCAACATGGCTTGAGAATTAGAAGAATCTTAAAGATCATTTAGTCCAGCTTCCCACCCCATCTAGACATCCCATCTCTGACAGAGACACACATCCTGCCTCTGGCTAAACGATTCCAGAGAAGGGAGGACATTACCTCAAAAGGCAACTGACTCCATCTTTTGAAGGTTCTCACTTCTGTTGCACTGAAATCTGCCTTCTTGAAATTTCCACCCTAAAGCCTTGGTTCTACCCTTTGAACCCACATGTGGAATAAATACCCTGGTGACTATCGCTGCTCTGGCATCCTGGTCACAACCATTGCTCCTCATCTCTGAACAAGCTCCAGGTGAAAATCCCCCTTTCACAATGTCCCTCAGAGCTGAACCTGGCACTCCCGGCGTCGCCCAAGTGTGCAGAATATGATAGGGCTGTTCTTTTTCTTTTTCCTTAAAATTCAATTTATTTAAACTAAAAACCCAAAAACTACAAAAAGAGTGAACTGTTTTGGGTTTTTTGGTTTTTTTTTTTTACTTTAAATAAATTGAATTTTTAAAAAGGGACTGTTCTTTTTCTCCTCCTGTGACTGGACTTTTGGAAATGCAGTCCAAGATTGCAGTAGCCTTTTTGGCAACCACATCTAGATTCTTTTGCCTCCCATTTAGCTTTGAGTCCAAACCACTGGGGCGTTTTTGCATGAGAACCACTGTGAAGCCCTGTCTTCCTGTCCTCTATGCATGTGATTTTTCTTAACCCAAGTGCAGTATTACTCAATTTAAAGTTTAAACCACCATTTATTGATTACCCACTATGTGCTCGATGCTTTTTCATATCAATTCCTGATGCCTCTCAGAATCCCATGAGGATGACACTACCTCTGTTCTACAGATGGTGCAGTGAGGCTCAGAGGAAGGCCCCAGCGCCCCCACTGATGCCCGAGTCCTCATTAGGTCTGGAGCCTCATGCTTTCAGGCACTGCACATGGCAGTTTTTTAAGCTCCCTCTGAGCCCTAATACAGACACTCATGTTTACAATCCTTGGTTTTGTGACATCTGCAAATTTCACTTGCCCTCTAGGTCTTTGCAGTTTCCCAAACTTGAGTGGTGGACAGGTTACTCTGAAGCTGCGTTTTCCAGCCTCTAGGGCACAAAACCAATTTAGTGAATCAAGACCGCATTCAAAAACTGAAATAGAGTAGGAAAATATCAAGTGCATCACGTGTAGCAAGGGCACGTTCCGTTTCAGGAAAGTCCCCGCATGAGCGCAGGCAGGGAAGCGCGCGCTGGGCCTTGATGTAAATTGTTTTTATAACTGGTTCATGGTCTGAATAGTTTGAACACCACTGCTCTGGAGGGAAAATGTTTCTGAGTCAACTTAGATTTTCATTATAACACTACAACTTTACTTAATTATGTACGCACATAAATCTGTTTATCAACTCATTAATCTAGGGCCTATAAACTTAAATAACTACAAAAAAGCCAGTAAAATTCAATCAGCAACAACATTCTGGGAGGACAACGTTTGATTGAACCCGAATCGCTGCTGTCAGTGAAAGCACAGCATAGACTTGACATCCTGGGCTCCTTGAGTTCTGCACGCCCACCGTGCAGTGTCTAGTGCCAAGCGACACAGTCCTCCCACACTTCTGAAGAGCCGGCATCTCTCACTTTGCACAAATGTATCATGAATTAAATATGCAGAATTAATTAGCCCACACAGTTAGAGTGGTGCCACTTGGCACCAGTACAGTCATAAACATACACACAGGCCCAGAAACGTGCAATCTTAGTTAAGCAGCAGTCACCTGGTGATCTATAATATATGTTCGTTTTAAAAAAATGATCATCACAATGAAAATACGAGAATAAAAATTCTGGTAGAAGGCTGGCCCCGTGGCGTAGCGGTTAAGTGCTCACGCTCTGCCTTGGCGGCCCAGGGTTCGCCGGTTCGGATCCCAGGTGCAGACATGGCACCACTTGGCAAGCCATGCTGTAGTAGGCATCCCACATATAAAGTGGAGGAAGATGGGCATGGATGTTAGCTCAGGGCCAGTCTTCCTCAGCAAAAAGAGGAGGGTTGGCAGCAGATGTTAGCTCAGGGCTGATCTTCCTCAAAAAAACAAAAAAAAATTCTGGTAGAGAAAGCATGAGCCTCCAAGAAGCCTGCAGACCTGGTCCTGGAACCCAGCCTAGTTTGAGACACCTGGGTTGACCTTGCACCAGCCACCTCCTCAGGATGGCGTGTATCTCACCATTGACCGGGAGGCCTGGTCAGCTTAGCCCCAAACAACACTGTCATCCTGCCTGCAGTTTTTTCCCTCTTTGTTCATAAGAATATGAAAATTTCAGTCAGACTCCTTGTCAGAATAAAATGCACAGTATATATCATTCTCCTGATGTCTCTACCCAAAACCCCATAAAAAAGAAACAGATGTGCTCAGCATGCCTTGTTTTTTTGCAACCCCATGCTTATCCCTTGTGATCACTGCCTCCTCAGCTCGGCATCGTAGTATAGTACTCTTTCCTCATTTATTCTACAGTTTTGCCAGAGCTCAGTGTCTAATGTTTCAGGATCTACCTATAGGATTTTGCCCAGAGCTGCCCTTTGGCTCCCTATGGTTGGCTAGTGTGCCTGCAGAGTCCCTGCCTCCCTTCTCTGGAGTGCAGCTGCTGTGGCCCTAAGGCTTGGAAACCACTTAAGGCATCCGTGTGCCTTGCCAGCCCATCACCTGTCCTGGGCTTCAGTTCCCCCTCACCTTTTCCCATTTAAGAATCATTCATTCTCTCAAAGAGAAGGGCCACAGGCCAGCCAAAATGTGAATGGTTCGAGTGGTCCCTCTTTCTCCTGACCTCTCTTCTCTTCTCGCCAGATGCCCAACAGGGGCTCAGTGCTGGAGCCAGTCTGCCTTTCCGCATCTCTGAAGTAATGTCCTTCCTGTCTCTGTACTTCCTGAAATCTGCGTTGCAAAGGTCTAGGATACAAGTCTGCCTCTGTTCTTTCCCTTCGTGATTCTCATGATTTCAGTTTTACTATGGTGTACTTCTCTTAGGTCAGACTTAAGTTCAGAGTAGAGATTCCCTTCATCACTTCCTCACCATTCTGTACTTTTAAAATGCAACAGAGTATGTGTGGGGAAACTGAGAAAGTACAGAAAAACAAGAAGTATTCTTTAAGTGAAGCAAAATTCTACCATAGGGATAATGGCTTTTAACATGTTAGCATTTTTAAAGACTTTTTCCTGGTATATTCATATATAGAAATATATACACATTTAAACAAAAATAGAATTTAGTATATTCTCATTCTTCTCATTATACTCATTAGCTCTCTTGGTCTGGGTGATACCTATGGGGCTATACCTGCTGTCCTACGTGAAAGTGTGAATGCGCTTACAGCAGTTACCCCTGTGCTACAGATGGACACCTGGACCACTGTGCCTCTGTGGGGAAGGCTGAGCACAGGGCACCCAAGACTTTCCCACGGAGCGGGTGTGTCCTCCTTGTCAGCGATCCTGGCCAGTGATGCTTCTCTCCCAGGCTGGCTGGACATCTGGACAGCGGGGAGCCTCAGTCAGAGCTGGAGGATTAGCTGGGGGGGGGGTCCCCCACCCACCATATATGGGTCCTGATCTAGCTTGGGAGAGTCAGCCGCGCCCAGCAGAGAGGCTCCATTAGGTGGCACAGCTTAGTTCCTGAAGCCGGTCTTGCTATAGTCTCGGTATCTTCGTGTTATCCCAGACTTTATGATGGCTGGAGAGGACAGTCTGGTGGAGGCAGGACCAGCTGTCCTCACAGCCTCAGATGGCTGGGTCTGAGGAGAGAAGGTCATCTACCAAAAAAAAAGATGCAGGTTGCTAACCTTGAGTGGGGACGTGTGGGGAAGGTCGTTAACCTCTCCTGGAGAAGCAGCAGGAAAGAGAGGCAGGAAGACAGTCTGAGGCCAGGGGGCTGAGATTCTTATTGGGCGTCTTGTGCATCATTCCATCTCTCTTCTTCCAGCAGATCCACAGACCAGCATGGCTGCCACTGCCGCTGTCAGTCCCAGTGACTACCTGCAGCCCGCCGCCTCCACCACCCAGGCGAGTGGGCACTGGGCTTTGAGGGTTGGGGGCTGCCTCAGCCTGGAAGGACGCACTGAAGCCAACATTAAACCCCTACTGAAAACTCTATCCGGGCTCACTGTAAATACGTTAGGATAAGAGACCGGGGAAGGTTCAGTTGCCCACTTTTTCTGAACTAAGAAACCATGGCCACTTACCTAAGGTGCCACAGTTGGGTCAGGGGGAAAAGCAGAATTAAACTCAAGGTCCCTTCCATAATCTCCACTGACCATACAAGGAAAATAGAGGCTGTGTCCCCACCCTCCAGAGGCTCTTTCCTTGTAGCCTCGAAAGAGCAGCCCTCCCCAGTCAGTAAAGTCATGTCCCAAACGCTGGAAAAAACTTAGAAAAGGGTTTGTTCCTCCTGGTGCCCCTCCCTTTCTCTTTCTCCTCAGTCCTCCCTCAGTTAAGGAGTCAGGGATCCCTTAATCCCTGTGGTGAGCTAATGGAACTCCATTGAGGAGCTGAGGGTGATTCCATGTCCCCATGAGAAAAAAGGCCAGTGGGGAATAAGTGGTCAACTGACGCCGTTAGTTCACCCGGTCACGGGTTGCTTCTGGAAAGTTCCTTTCTGAGAAAGACATTTCCCCTCTTTCGCTTGCTTACTCAATGGAGAAACCAGCAGAGAAGGGGAGACAGAAGCCACTGCAGGGGGAGGATGCTGATGCCCTGCCCACCCCAGAGGTGCGGAAGAGGCTGCCAAGAGAGGATCGCAAAGGGCGGCCGGGCAGCAGGCCCTCGCGTCTCACTCCTTTTCTCTACTTGCTTTTTTGCAGGATTCCCAGCCATCTCCCTTAGCCCTGCTTGCTGCAACATGTAGCAAAATTGGCCCTCCAGCTGTTGAAGCTGCTGTGACGCCTCCTGCTCCCCCGCAGCCCACACCGCGGAAACTCGTCCCTATCAAACCTGCCCCTCTCCCTCTCAGTCCCGGCAAGAATAGCTTTGGAATCTTGTCCTCCAAAGGAAACATACTTCAGATTCAGGGGTCACAACTGAGTGCGTCCTATCCTGGGGGGCAGCTGGTGTTCGCTATCCAGAATCCCACCATGATCAACAAAGGGACCCGATCAAATGCCAACATCCAGTACCAGGCGGTCCCTCAGATTCAGGCGAGCAGTTCCCAGACCATCCAAGTACAGCCTAATCTCACCAACCAGATCCAGATCATCCCTGGCACCAACCAAGCCATCATCACCCCCTCACCATCCAGTCACAAGCCCGTCCCCATCAAGCCAGCCCCTGTCCAGAAGTCGAGTACCACCACCACTCCTGTGCAGAGCGGGGCCAATGTGGTCAAGCTGACAGGTGGGGGTGGCAATGTGACACTCACTCTGCCTGTCAACAACCTCATGAACACCAGCGACACCGGGGCCCCCACTCAGCTCCTCACGGAGAGCCCTCCTACCCCACTGTCTAAGACTAACAAGAAAGCCAGGAAGAAGAGTCTTCCCGCCTGCCAGCCCCCCGTGGCTGTGGCTGAGCAGGTGGAGACTGTGCTGATTGAGACCACCGCAGACAACATCATCCAGGCAGGAAACAACCTGCTCATCGTTCAGAGCCCAGGAGGGGGCCAGCCAGCTGTGGTCCAGCAGGTGCAGGTGGTGCCCCCCAAGGCTGAGCAGCAGCAGGTGGTGCAGATCCCCCAGCAGGCCCTGCGGGTGGTGCAGGCGGCATCTGCCACCCTCCCCACCGTCCCCCAGAAGCCCTCCCAGAACTTTCAGATCCAGGCAGCTGAGCCGACACCTACTCAGGTACCACGCACACCCTGTGCGCCTGCCTCCCTCTCCTTAGCACTGAACAGCTAATGCTCCCTTACCCCTCGCGAGCTTGCTTTCGAAGATGATGCTGATGCATCTTCCGATTTGATCTGAGTGTTGGGAGTCAGGATTGTTGGGGGTGGGCAGTGAGTGGCTATTTCTGCCTGACAAATGGAGTCTCTTCAGTTCACAGGGTCACGTACAGCTTGTCTCTAGAAATCAGATGAAACAGACCTGTGTACCTATGTTTTGGTCCACTTTTTCTTTATGCAAGTCTTTTGCGGGGATGAGTACGGGGCAGATATATATGTTTTAATAATAAAATTTATCTTTTATTATAGAATTACTCAGAACGGTAGCAAGAATGAAAAAATTCCAGTCAGAACCATAGAATTTGATGTAAAGTAAGAACACTAATGAGCAAAATGCTGATCATTGTTAATGACAAGAAAAAAGCAGGAAGCAGCAGCCTAGCTTGATAGCAAGAACGTTTAGGCTGGGTTCATCTGGGGTGCTAACTTCAACGAGAACGTTCTTATTTTGGGCATTTATTGAGGTGTTCTCGTACTCTGGAATCTGGCTCTGTGAGCAGGTTGTATTCTTCGTTTATGCCTACGAAAGGCCAGAGATTATGCCCATCTTACAGATGGATAGCCTGGAACTCAGAGAAGTTATAAAGTATCCAAATCTCGTAGAGCATAGATGACAAGAGCCAGGATTCAACTCAAATTTCAAACCCCACACTCTTTTCCATTTTCTGCCTTGACTCCCTGTGTCTTACGCGTGGCAGGGGCTACAATTAAAATTGGGGACAAGGATCTCTTTTAAAAAAACAGTTCCTGCCATTGAGGAATTTATAATCTGGTTGTCTGTAGAGAGGGAACCCAGGCATCACAGTGAGTGACAGTAGGAAGCTGGGCCATCTCCTGAGTGGAGAAGTGCCCTTGAGGTTGAGCTGTGGACGTGGAAGTCATGCAGGAGGAAATCTGAGGCCTGCCTTCGAATGCCCCCTCCCTTCTGGCATATTATGCATTGCCAAGTGATTTTCTATAAATTGTTTAATTTAGTTATTACGCTATCTGTGAGGTTCCATTATCAGACGTACCTCAAAGGTGAAGGTACTGGCTCAGGCGCACTTGTCCTCACAGTGCTGCTCCTCCCTTCCCTGAGGCTCTGTATCTTGAGGTTGACGGAGGCAGGGCTTAAACCCAGGTCTTCCTAAGGAAATAATCATACACACGTAGACAGATTTAGCTATAGTATTATCTTTTAAGGATGACATAGTATTCTGCTATCCTGAGGTGCTGTCTGTTATACAGCTAATACCCTGTTAACTGTGTATCTAGGCTGTTTCCAACCTTAGAGCTAAATGAATTCCTAAAAGTGGGTCAAAGGATATGTACATTTTTTTTAAAATGTGTTATATTCTGTATCAGAGATTGTCAATCCATAGCCCTCAGGTCAGATCTGGCCCACTCATCTGTTTTCATAAAAAAAGTTTAATTGGAACACAGACATACCCATCTGTGCTGCCTTTGCTCTACAAGGCAGAGACTTCATGGCCCACAAAGCCTAAAATATTTACTCTCTGCCCTTTACAGAAAGTTTGCTGACTCCTGCTCTATATTATGAACAAAAAATGTTCTAGTAACAGAAACTTCCAATACACAGAAAATAGCAATGATTCGCAAAAGGGGCACATACCAAAAAACTGAAAATGAAATTTCTGTATTTATTAAAGAGATGACATGAGATTTCTTTGCTTTTAATTGAGAAACACAGTCCTATTAAATAATCGGGGAATTGAAAATAATTCCAATCAGAATCCCAGCAGGATTTTTCTTTTTTACAAAGAATTTTTTTCCCCAGAATCATTTAAGCATAAGTTGTCACCATGATCTCAGCACTTCCAAGGGCCTCATACAAAGTATGAAATTCTTACCCACGAGGACATTGTACACAAGAATCCAACCACCAAACCTGGGAAATCAGCAGTGAAACACACTAACGTCTAATGCAGAGACCCCGTTCAAGTCCCACCACTTGCCCCAGTAATTCCTTCGTGGCAAAAGGATCTCATCCAGCATCACGTTGCACCAGACACGTTCATTGAGTTGTCACGCCTCCTTCGTCTCCTTTGATCTGGAACAGCTCCTCAAGCTTTACTTGACTTTCATGACCTTGACACTTGAAGGCTACAGGCCAGTTATTTTGTAGAATGTTCCTCAATTTAGGTTTGTGTGATGTTTCCTCGTGACTAGATGCAGGTTGTGCGGGGTTTTCTTTTGAAGAAATATCACAGAAGTGATGCTGTTTTCACTGCATCCTAAAAGGGGGTGCGTGATTTCATTTTGTCCCATTACTGGTGGTGATTAGAGTGAGATTGGGCAGATTTCTGCACGTTAAAGTTACTTTTTTCCTCTTTGTAATGAATTAGTATTTTGTAGGGAGATACTTCGAGACTATGTAAATACCCCATTCCTCATCAGACTTTTGCCCACTTGTTTTAGTATCTTTTACTATGATATTTTTTAAACTGACTTTTTATACTTACAGAAAGGTTGCAAAGGTGGTACAGAGAATTTCCATGTACCTCTCACCTGGTGTCCCCGATAGTTAAACACCTTACATTACCAGGTACAGCTGTCAAAGCTAAGACCTGACATTGGTTCATTACTGTTAACTAAACTCCAGACCTGATTTGGATGTCACCAGTTTTTCCATCAATGTCCCCTTTCTGTTCCAGGACCCAGTCCAGTACCATGTCGCACTTAGTGGGCATGTCTCCCCAGACCCCTCTGATCTGATCGTTGCTCAGTCTTTGTTTTTATGATCTTGACAGTCTTGAGGGGCGTTGGTCAGGTATCCTGTAGGACGTCCCCAAATCTGGGGTTATGGGTTTTTGGAAAAACAACCATGGAGGCGAAATGCCCCCTCATCTCATCACATGAGGGG
Source organism: Equus asinus (assembly GCF_041296235.1). NCBI lineage: Eukaryota > Metazoa > Chordata > Mammalia > Perissodactyla > Equidae > Equus > Equus asinus. The sequence continues at coordinate 38,155,940 of NC_091802.1, read as the reverse complement.
GACGTCCTGATGTCACCTTTATCACTTCGTCAAGGTGGTGTTTGCCAGGTTTCTTCATTGTAAGCTGCTGCTTTTCTCTTCCTCTGCTCTGTTTTTCGGAAGTGAGTCGCTTAGTCTCCCACCTTCAGGGATGGGAGTGGAGGTGAGAATTAAGCTGTACATCCTGGAAGGGAAAGTATCTGCATAATATTACTTGGAATTCTTCTCTGAGGAAGATTTGTCTCTTCTCCATTTATGTCTTTATTCATTCATTCATTTATATCAGCAGGGACTCAGGAGTGTTTATTGTATTCTTTGGCTTGTAATTCAACACGATGTTATGCACTGTGTTATTCACATTGTTCCCGCTTCGGCCACTTGGAGCTCTTTCAAGTTGGCTCCTGTGTCCCTATGACACACTCTCTTTTTTATCAGCTTTATCGAGATATTCACATACCCTTTTAAAGGGTTCAACTCAGTGGTTTTTAGTATATTCAGAGTTGTGCAGCCATCACCACTGTCTCATTTTAGAACATCTTCATCACCCCAAAAAGAAACCCTGTACCCTTTAGCAGTCACACCCCATTTCCCATCCCCCACCCCCTGGAAACCACTAATCCATTTTCTATCTCTATGGATTTGCCTACACATTTCATATAAATGGAATCATACAATAGGTGATCTCTTGCAACTGGCTTCCTTTCCTGAGTATAATATTTCCCAGGTTCATCCATGTCGCAGCATGTGTCAGTCCTTCAGGGCTTGTATTTTCCCACCCCGGCCCGGGGGTCACCCATTTCTCTAGGAGTCTTGGTTCCTCTCATTGGAGGATATGATAGCAGTTTTTTTTGTTTGTTTGTTTTTGTTTTGTTTTTTCCTAAAGATTGGCACCTGGGCTAACAACTGTTGCCAATCTTTTTTTTTTCCCCCCTGCTTTATCTCCCCAAACCCCCCCTGTACACAGTTGTATATCTTAGTTGCAGGTCCTTCTAGTTGTGGGATGTGGGACGCCGCCTCAACGTGGCCTGACGAGCGGTGCCATGTCCGCGCCCAGGATCCGAACCCTGGGCCGCCGCAGCGGAGCGTGCGAACTTAACCACTCGGCCACGGAGCCGGCCCCTGTTTGTTTGTTTTTTAAAGATTTTATTTTTTTCCTTTTTCTCCCCAAAGCCCCCCGGTACATAGTTGTGTATTCTTCGTTGTGGGTCCTTCTAGTTGTGGCATGTGGGACGCTGCCTCAGTGTGGTTTTGATGAGCAGTGCCATGTCCGCGCCCAGGATTCGAACCAACGAAACACTGGGCCGCCTGCAGTGGAGTGGGTGAACTTAACCACTCAGCCACGGGGCCAGTCCCTGAGAGCAGTTTTTTAATTCTATCATTCTCTTCTCCTCTATTTGTTTATTTATGTCAGTATGGACTCAGATTCCTATTTTATTCAGTGGGTTATAATCCATTAATATTATTATTTTGATGTTCAAGTTGTCCCATATTTGGCCAATGGGAGCCCTTCAAGCTGGCTCTTGTGTCCTTTTCATATGTCCCCACCATTCTTTGAGCACTTCCTTACTTTCTGATACAGCAGGTGTTCCAAGCTCCTGTACTTTGCCTGCCCCCAGTCCTGGAATCAGCTATTCCTCCAAGGAGCTCTGGGTCCTTTGAGTAGAACCTGGGACTTGGCAGCTCAGGCCTGGGTGCTAGGTGAGCTCCTGGATACGTAACACATAGCTATAAACATGCACACACATATATACACATATACATAAAAATACATGCACGTTTTTGTCCATATTTCTCTATCTGTGTATCTATCTTTATTGAACCCCAGGAGCTTTCACCAATGCCTCTTATTCCCATCCGACACCACAAGGTTCATTCTAGTTGTCTCCCTTTCCATATTTGTAACTCCCTTCTCTGACAGTAAGAAAGCTCGCTCTCATTCTCATTCTGTCTCCTGTCTGGATCAGTCCCCGGTATGGAGCAAGCCTCCCATGGCCATCTCAGCTCTCCCATGACACCTCCACCTGCCGGGGCTCTGATGTGCCTGCCGGGCTGCTCCTGCCACTCCCCACAAATGCCCTTCTCATCCCACTCAGGCTCTAACAAGCATATTTTTAAGGCTTTCGATACACCCAGATTTCCCTCCAGCCAGCCTAGACCACTTCCCACTCCCGCTCCTAACGTGAGAGTGAGCGCCTGTTCCCCGCTGTCTCACCAACAGTGAGCATTAGATTTTATTTCCCATCCTTGCCAATCTGAATTGGACAAGAACTGCTTCTCACTAATTGTGCCTCCTCAGAGCGGTTTTCATTTGTTTGATAGTCACTCACAGGGCATCTTTCGTGAGGTCATCTTTTAGTTGCCTTTGAATTCTCCAGTTCTGAGATTTGGCAATTATATCTTTCCATGCTAAGTATATTAAATGTTTCGTTTCAAATCAACAGTCAGCATTTGCCATCATCCGTTTGTTGAACGTCAGCTGTGTATGAATGTCAGTTTGGGCCAGTTGGAGAAGACTTGGGTGGACAAAGAGGGGCTCCCAGTTCTCGCTTGGACGGGGAGCTGATGCTGCATGGAAAGGTGCCAGGAGCCCAGTCTCTCCTGGGGCCCTGACTCTTTCTCTCTGGCCCTTCCCAGGTCTACATCCGTACGCCTTCTGGTGAGGTACAGACAGTCCTTGTGCAGGACAGCCCTCCAGCAACAGCTGCGGCCGCCTCCACCACCACTTGTAGCAGCCCTGCATCCCGTGCGCCCCATCTGAGCGGGACCAGCAAAAAGCACTCGGCTGCAATTCTCCGGAAAGAGCGTCCCCTGCCAAAGATTGCCCCCGCCGGGAGCGTCATCAGCCTGAACGCAGCCCAGCTGGCGGCGGCGGCCCAGGCCATGCAGACCATCAACATCAACGGTGTCCAGGTCCAGGGTGTGCCCGTTACCATCACCAACACTGGCGGTGAGGACAGGCCCCTGACTGGGACATGGGCTGCGTGCCTGTGTGCCCCGCAGATGGGAGCTGGGGGCCAGCCTGGGGTTCCCAGTAACAACAGTGAGGATACTGCCCTACGTGTGCCTCGTCGCTTCAAGCTTAAAAGCACGTCCATTTGGTCCTTACAGTAGCCCTGTGAGATAGTTTAGACACGTGTTGGTCCCACCTGTCAGCTGAAGAACTTGAATAGGATGGAGTAAGTAAGATGTACTCAGGAAAACTCCAACTAACATACAAACACATGTTAGCTTGGTCCAGACCAAAGGCAGAGGTTCAAGGGAGGTTCCCAGTAAAGGAACTTGAAGGAAGGCTTCTAGAAGGAGAAAGCCTTGAGTTAAGATGGGGAGGAAAGGAAGGAGCCTTTGGCAGTGGGAATGGCTTGTGCTGCTCTCCAGCAGTGATATTTGGCAATATTTGGTGTGAAAGCAGCCTTGTGAATAATCAAAGGAAAATTGTAGGGGCTGGCCTGGTGGTGTAGTGGTTATGCAGTCTGCTTCTGCAGCCCAGGGTTCGCAGGTTCAGATCCTGGGCGTGGACCTAGCACCGCTGGTCCAGCCACACTGTGGTGGCGTCCTACATAAAGTGGAGGAAGATTGGCACAGATGTTAGCTCAGGGCCGTCTTCCTCATACACACACACACAAGTTATAAAAAAAGAAAAGAAAATTGTAGCTACCTAGGAAAAATAGTTCCTTGCATTCTTTAGCTGGGTGAAGGGCACTTTTCAAGGTAGTGGGAGCTTTTGAAAACTCCTCCCTTTGTTGTTAAATGAATTTATGGTACTTTGTGCATTCGGTTTACCGGTGTAGGAGGAATCCACTGAGGGACACCAGTGTGATGTCAGTGCCACTCCTGCTTTCAGTGGCTTCATTTGAGTCCTAGAGGGCTGGATTGTTTCCAAAGCCCATGGAACTGCTTTCTCATTCTTATTAACACAAACCCCTGGAGACTTTCCTGAGAGCAGGGATGGTCCCTCACAAGGGCCTAAAGCTGGAGGAGGCTCTGGAAGAAACACTCCAAGACCAGACCATCCCCAGGTGAAGTCACGTGGGCAGCGTCTGAAAGGGAATTCAGCCTGTGCGGTATAGTGGTTCAGGGCGTTGACTCTGAAGTCGTCTGCCTGGGTTCAGATCCAGGTTCTACCACTTATTAGCTCTGTGACCTTGATATGTTATTGAGCCTCAGTTTCTTCAACTAAAGGGGTATAATAGTACCTATTTCATAGGATTATGAAGGTTGAATGAGTGAGTACATTTACAGTCTCTAAAATGGTATCTGGCATGTGATAGGCTCTTGAAAGTCTTGGCTGCTATGACTATCATCCTTACCACGTGCAGAAGGGAAGAAAAGTGTCAGGCTCCCTCCTCTGCCCTTTCAGGCTTCCTCACCCTGAGCCGAGCCCTCCTCCTCCCCACAGGGCAGCAGCAGCTGACGGTGCAGAATGTTTCTGGGAACAACCTGACCATCAGCGGGCTGAGCCCCACCCAGATCCAGCTGCAGATGGAGCAGGCCCTGGCGGGAGAGGCCCAGCCCGGGGAGAAGCGGCGCCGCATGGCCTGCACATGTCCCAACTGCAAGGATGGGGACAAGAGGTAATTTGAGGAGAGAGGCCAGACCCCAAGCATGGGGTCTCCTGTTCCCCAAGCTCCTCCCTGGGACATAGACTGAGAGGGGACAAGGTGGTGCCTCCATGCCACCTGGCCTCCTCACCTTTCCCGTGCTCTCTGACCTGACCCCACATGCGTTCTCCATGCTGTCCTGCCCCCATCTTCTACCTCCTCCCTCGCTCCTCTTCCATTCCTTCCACCCCACCCTCCACCCAATGCCCAGGTCTGGAGAGCAAGGCAAGAAGAAGCACGTGTGCCACATCCCCGACTGCGGCAAGACTTTCCGTAAGACGTCCTTGCTGCGGGCCCACGTGCGCCTGCACACTGGCGAGCGGCCTTTTGTCTGCAACTGGTTCTTCTGTGGAAAGAGGTTCACACGGAGTGACGAGCTCCAGCGGCACGCCCGCACCCACACAGGTCTGCCCCCCTCCCCAGCGGCGCATCAACCCACAGGGCTGCCCCTCACCCCCGACCCCTGCCCTGGCACGCCCATACCCACACAGGGCTGCTCCTGGCCTCTCCCCTCTTCCCGCTCCATTGCCCTCAGTGACATCAAGATTCCTGGCCCTGCCAAGGCACTGCCACACTGAGCAAGAGCCACAGACTGTCTTCTTGGGGGTCTAAGACTACCCAGGAAATTCTTTTGTGCCATTCCTTTTAGCAGTGTTGCCTGAAGTGATGTCACTTGCCTTCACAGCCTTGGTGACTTCTGCCGTAGCTGCACTTATTTAACAAGCACTGGCATAGTGTGCCAGGCACTGTAGTGTGCACTTTACAGTTAACTCATTCAGGCCTCACAGCATCTCTGTGGGGAGGGTACTTTGGTTACGCCCTTTTTTTTTCTGAGGAAGATTTGCCCTGAGCTAACATCTGTGCCAGTCTTCCTCTATTTTGTATGTGGGTCATCACCACAGCATGGCCACTGACAAGTGGTGTAGGTCCTCACCAGGAAACTGAACCCGGGCCGCCGAAGCAGAGTGCACCAAACTTAACCACTAGGTCACAGGGCCAGCCCTGGTTATGCCCATTTTACTGAGGCATGGAGAGGTCGCCAGGGCTCACAGCTAAACCCAGGCCCTCTGGCTCCCAAGTCCATACTCTTCACCACTAGTCCACACTGCTTTTCCCACCATTATTTACTGAATGAATGATTTTGCTTAAATCATGTCACTAGTTTTACTCATTTATGTCCAACCACTATTATTTTTACATGACAGGCTTGATGTCATAGTTATATGTTTTAATGCACTGGCAAATAAACACAAAACTATAAAAATGAAAAATATTCATCCCTCTACCACCTAAATTGTCTTGGGTCTCTCCAGTGGTCCACAGCACATGCTTTGAGAACTGTTGCTATAGTGAATGCCCCCAGTGTGCACAAGAGACCCCTGTCCTGGGACTGGGGATGGGGACACGTGACCCAAAGCTCAGGCTCCTGGCCAGTGTGGCGAGGCGGGTCATGCCCCTTGATGCTGAATAGTAAATACTCAGAACAGCAGCTGACCTCACCCATGTCGGGGTGGTTTGGGCCAAGTAAGCTCTCAGGCTGGCGGGTCAGGGAGGAACGGGGTTTTCCTGAGAGGGGAAGATGTTGAGGCAGGGTTAGAGTCAGAGGGACAGAGAGGCGAAGAAAGCAGGCGACAGCCTACGTGGGAAGAGTCCAGGTGCAGGGGCACAAATACAGTGTCTTGGGCAAGGGACAAGGAACAGGAACAAAGTAGACTGGGGGTGATGTCCAGTGGCGGGTAGGAGAAAGGAAAACTGACAAAGGGTTCAGAGCAGTAGGCCGTCAGGAGCAAAGGTGTCAGCAGGAGGCGGGCAGAGTATGATGACCAGGCGCCACCAGCTTTATAGGGTGCCCCCTCACCACGCATGTGCTCTTCCTCTTTCGGGGATGGGACAGGGTCTGCACATGGGCTCTGTAAGTGACGGGCATCTCCTCTTCCCAGGGGACAAACGCTTCGAGTGTGCCCAGTGTCAGAAGCGCTTCATGAGGAGCGACCACCTCACCAAGCATTACAAGACCCACCTGGTCACGAAGAACTTGTAAGGCCAGCTCAGGCGGGAGGCCCTGAAGATGCAGTCTGCCATCTGTGTCCCACCTGGGCCCCCAGGAAAAAGGAGGCCCTGGCTGCCCTGGGCCCGCCCTCAGCCCCTCCCTCCTGTTCTGCGACTGTCCTCATAGGAAGGGGCTCTGCTGCCCCGTACTCACCTCCTTCTGAACCCTTTGGTGCCGCCCTGGCCCTTCCCTCTCACCACGAGCTCCCGGCCTGCCCAGACTGTGGACACTGGCCGTGCCCAATGAGACGTTCTAAACCAGGACGAGTGGGAACCCTTATTTCCAAAGGAAAAACATGAATTTCACTCCGTCGAGGAGCAAAGTGAGCCCCCCCAACACTGCCGGAGTTGCATCGTGCCATGCCCCTTTCCTGCACCTCCCTGGCCCCACCAGCCACCGCGGACGCCCCGGGGCCCTGCACCCAGGGCACCAGTGGCATCCGCCTCCACTCCACATGCCCCAGCCCCACCACACTCTCCTCCAGCACATTCCAACTTTCTATTTAAAAAGTAAAGCTACCCACAGACTCCCTGACTCCCCTCTTTTTCTATGGAGAACGTTGCCTTATACTCTACTTCAGATGATGAACACTGTGTATTGTGTGTGCTTTAAAGAAGTTTTATTTAACTGCTCCCCTCTTCCTGTCCTTGTCACTCACCTCCCCCATGCCTGCTTTCAGTTTAGGGTTTTGGGGGGCAATGATGAGCATATGAATCTTTTTCTCACTCTAGCAATTCTCTTTTCTAAATGACATAGCATTTCAACTCGAATCTGGATTCAGATAAAAACACCTCCACATCCTGAACCCCTCCCCTCCCCCCTTCATCTCACCCGCCGACCGGCCCAAGCTCTACTGTGTACAGTGTATATTGTATAATAGACGATTGTGTCTACTACATGTTTAAAAACATATTGCTTGTTATTTTTGAGGCTTTTAAATTAAACAAAAATCCAACTTTATTTTTAGTTGTAACTGCTTGAGGTATGTTTTATGAATTAAGTGACAGATTTGTTATCCTTTATTAACGATGTACTTTGTTGGTCAGCACTGGGCTGACAAAAATTTTTTCTTGCTAATAAATTTAGTTGCCTGAGGCAAATTCTGCACCTTGGCAGCACGCCTCCTTTGTCTTTTCCCTCTGAGATTGGAGAGGGGACTCCAGGGGAGGGAGCCCTCGTCTCTCAGAGCCATCCACACTGCCCTCCTGACCTCAGCAAATCCAGGCCTCAGCCCAAAAGAAGCTACACCACATGGGCCCCATGGCATTGGCACGCGCACCCCAGCACCTGGGTGGGACCTCCAGGGGGGCGGGCCTGGCACGGGCATGCCTGCATTGTTCTTCTAGGAGCCACTTTTGCCCGGATCAAAGCACGTACACTCTGCCCACAGACTCAAGTCATAGCAGTACCTTCCTCACCAGCAAGCTACTTCTGCCGCTCAACTCTCCAAGCTTGGAGGAAGGCTTTGGCCTCAGAGCCTGCGGGGAAGAAACCTGGGAGAGAGGGCCAAAGGGGCCTTGGCTAAGTCACTTGCAGAAGACTAAAGAGTCTGGAGAAAATGCAATTCCCTAAGGGCCCAGATCCCTTCCCAGGGCAGAGGGCCAGGCCAGGAGCACATCTCTACCCAAGAGAAGACCCCTGCCACAGATTCTGTTTCTTCTATCCCCTCACCCCGGCCCCCCAGGGACGGCAGCAGGATGATTTTGGTTTTAGCAAGTGCTGCAGATATGAAATTTTGGTGGGGATCGGGGCATGGGGGGCAGAGCTATTAGAAGCCCAGGGGTTGTGAGGTTATGCAGGTTGAGATTGGAGCGAGCTCAGAACAGAGGTTTAAACCTAGCAGGGGCCTGCAGAGCATCTGGGCCGAAGGGAGAGTAGGGTCGTGGTCAAGCCTATAGCAAGCGGGCTATGCTTTCCTTAGAAAGATGATGGCTTTTACTCACCCTCAGCAGGACACAGCCAGGGGTGTTGTTCTGAGCAGGAGTGGCAAGGCTCGTTTTGAGCTGTCCATTCCCTCACTGTTTCCTTTGTCACCATCTTTTCCTTAGAGCCAGTCCACCCTCACATCAGCTGAAGAAATAAAAAGGAGATGGGTCTCAGTTGGCTCACAGTTTCTCCGCCCCATCACTTCTTTGTTAATAGGCAAATAGGGAGACCCATCCTACCCATACTTAAGCCCTTTAGGCGACACCAGACCACCAGCTGAATCTACCGTCACAGAAGCCTCTTAACCAGCCCGTCAGCCCCACATCTCATCACTGCACTGGCAGGAAGAGGAAGACGGGAGAGGTATTTATCTCTTCCTCATGCGCAGGTTTTGCGACTGGAAAACTGCCTTGCTGAGTTCTGAATCGGGATCGGTGGGGTGAAGGGGAATATTAATAAATTGACCTCTTTCTGCACATGTTCTCTTGGCTTTGTGCTCAGGCACAGAGAAGCATCCTTTCCCGGGAGCTGATTGCAAGTCCTGCTTTATGCTTCACGTGCGGAAACCGACCTGGCTCCTCGGCATCCTTTGGAAATGGAGGTGCCAGCCCCCAGCAAGCAGAACTGCGTGCTGGCACTCAGGATTTCCCTTCTCCAGTGAGATGCAAGAGTTCAGAAATTATGCCTGACCATCTCTGTGTCCTACAGGACACCTGAGTTAGAAAGGGAGCAAGAGAATGCATTCTGCCTACCGAGGGCAATGCCCGAGGAAAGAATGGAGAGAGCTGGTGGCAAATTCGCCTTCATCTGGCTTTAATCCATCCTTTATTTACTTGAGAGTTGCAGGGGGCGGGAACTATTGACAGTGTGACACAGCCCAAGCTCACTCCAGACCAGAGGCCTCCCCAGGACATTTGATCAGCCCCGGTTGAAAATCTGGGGGCAGCCCACCTCCAGCAGCTCAAGAGTGGGGGCCACACAGCCTGAGTTCGCTCCTCTGCCCGCTTTCCTCCCCAGGATCATCAGCACCCCCCTCACCACCCCCTCCTGTCTGCTCAGTGATGCTCAATGCCACAGCTCACTGATCCCAGATGCTAGGATTACAAGCCCGAAAGAAAAGGGAGCTGGGGAAGGTTCCCCCTCCTGAAGGCAGATCCAGGCAAAGTCTTTTTTTTTTTTTTTTAAGATTGGCACCTGAGCTAACATCTGTTGCCAATCTTCTTCTTTATTTTTTCTTCTTCTCCCCAAAGCCCCCCAGTGCATAGTTGTGTATTCTATTTGTAGGTCCTTCTGGTTGTGCTATGTGGGACGCTGCCTCAGTATGGCCTAATGAATGAGTGGTGCTGGGTCCGCGCCCAGGATCCAAACCAGCGAAACTGTGGGCCGCCAAAGAGAGTGTGTGAACTTAACCCCTTGGCCACAGGGGGGTCCCCCCCACCTTTTTTTTTTTTTTTAACTAAACCAGCAAATAGAGCTCAGGCTTCCTTCAAACCACTCAGTCCACCTTTGCCATCACCTTTTTACTTATTTATTTATATTTGAGGAAGATCAGTGCTGAGCTAACATTTGCTGCCAATCCTCCTCTTTTTGCTGAGGAAGACTGGCCCTGAGCTAACATCTGTGCCCATCTTCCTCTACTTTCTATGTGGGATGCCTGCTACAGCATGGCTTGCCAAGCAGTGCCATGTCCGCACCTGGGATCCGACCCAGCGAACCCCGGGCCACTGAAGCAGAATGTGCAAACTTAACCACTGATCCACTGGGCCGGCCCCTTTAGCATCACCTTTTGAGGGCCCTTTGAGGCCCATACTTGAAGTTGATGATGAGAGCCACCTGCAGCATCTCAGGTCCCTGGACCCATCAGGGGCTCACGGCTGACAGAATGAGGCTGAGGTCTACACGGTGGTAGCTTCCAGGGAACCTAACCTGGGGTGAGACACTGCTTTGAGACAAAGACCTCATGTGACCTGACCAAGGTCTCTCAAGGCTGGGATGAAGCCACTAAAGGAACGGCAGTAATCTCGGGACAGGTGGCAGCTGGGTTTCCTAGTGAAGGGGTCCTCAGGGAGTAGAGAAGTGAGCCTGGGAGGACAGAATAAAGAACAGGGGTGTCGCTGAAAAGCAAGCACACTTGTGGTTGAAAAGAAAGAAACGAGGCTTCAAGAGGAGAGGCAAATACCTGCTCATCGGGATCATGGGCAAGAGGAAGGAGAAATGACCACTGGGCAGGCCAAAAGCAAGGCGCAACCAGGATTTCCCAAATGAAATGAAGAGATCCCCAGGTCGGATCCTTTGGGGCTGCTGAGAACCAGCTAGCACCTCCTCCCTCCACGTGTGGCCCCCACTCCAACTACCAAGACAGCCAGTGCCAGGCCTGAGACTGACGCCCTAATACCTCACTCAGCCTTGGAAAGCTGAACATCCCTCCAGCCAACAAAGCCAACCGGCCTCACGCCCACCAGGTGCAAAAAAAAAACCCCAAAGCCCACTCACCAGGCCTAGCTCCGGTACAGAGAAGTTTAGCCAAAGCGATTTATGCATAAACAGTACAGATTAGCATTTCCTGGCTGGGATTTTGAGAAGCCAGAGAAAGTAAGAGATATAGTCTCTCCCACGAAGGTCATTCTAATAGGGAGCATGTATGAAAACGATGGGACATATTCGAAAAGTGACGTGGGAGCAGATGCAGGGATCATGTCCAGGGTTAACCAAAAAACTGCAGGCAGGATATGCAGGTGAGGGTCAGCCTCCTCTGCATCCCTCCTCTGGGCCCCCTGATAATCACACTTAGGGCTCAGGCACCTGTGGGCAGAGCACCAAGCACCCATCCTTCTGTGCATCCTGAGGCTCCAAGCTGAGTTCACCCAAGGCTGGGCCCAAGAATTCCTGAGCTTAGGGGCCCCAGCACACACCCCTTCCAGCCTGCCATCAGCTTCCTGGAAAGCTGGGTGCTGTATTTCCCCAGCATCATTACCATGTCCCAGGCCCTCTTCCTTTCTCAGACATTCTCATTCTCCTCCATGGCTTCAGGTGCCACCATGGAGGATCATGACACCCAAACTGGTATCATTAGCTCAGACCTCTCCCCTAAGCTCCAGACTTGATTATTCAACCCAACCAAACGTGGGTGTCCCACAAACCCTCACACTTGACAGGTCTGATGGTGACTTCATCTTCCCCCCAAAGCTCCTCCTCCAGCACTCCCCACTTCAGCGAACAGCACCGTCCATGTCGCCTAAAGTCATCCAGGGGAGTGGATTCCCTCCTCTCCGCCCCACCCCCCAGACTCAGGCACCAGGCTCCCCACTCCCGCCTTCTGCTTCCACAACACTGCAGTGTCCTCCAGCCTCTCCCGACCACCGCCTTGCCCCCCGCCCATCATCCACTTGGTCACCAGAGCCAGGTCCCAAAATACAATCACTAAGATATAACTGAAACATAAAATTCAATCAAACAATTAGACTAAAAGGTGATTTAAGAACATAAACGCAGGGGCTGGCCCGGTGGTGCAGCGGTTAAGTTTGCACGGTGTGCTTCGGCAGGCCGGGGTTCGCCGGTTTGGATCCCGGGTGCGGACATGGCACCACTTGTCAAGCCATGCTTGAGGTAGGCGTCCCACATGTAAAGTGGAAGAAGATGGGCACGGATGTTAGCTGAGGGCCAGTCTTCCTCAGCAAAAAGGGGAGGATTGGCAGCAGATGTTAGCTCAGGGCTAATCTTCCTCAAAAAAAAAAAAAAGAATATACATAAATGCAGGGGGCCGGCCCTGTGGCTGAGTGGTTAAGTTTGCATGCTCCGCTTCAGTGGCCCAGGATTTCACCAGTTCGAATCCTGGGTGCGGACACGGCATCACTCATCAAGCCATGCTGAGGCGGCCTCCCACATGCCACAACTAGAAGGACCCACAACTAAAATATACAACTATGAACGGGGGGATTTGTGGAGAAAAAGCAGAAGAAAAAAAAAGGAATATGGCAAACAGTTGGTAGCTCAGGTGCCAATCTTAGAAAAAAAAAAAAGAACATAAGTGCAAAAGCATCTAAAGAAAACAGACAAGGCATAGTTTCCGAACCCACACACATCCCTTTGGTTGCCTATTGAAAAACCAGTGTGCCCCTCTGTATAATGAAATATTGCAATATATTTTCTATTCATTTAAGACTTTCTCAAGAAAAGATTAATAATTTTACAAAGTTGGAGGGCAGGGTGGCAAAGTGTTCAAGAAAAAGCAATAACAATAAAAAATTCATTTCTCCCCTGCAGACAGAACCCTTGCTGGGGTTGTGCACGGCCAGTGGGCATGTTCCCCTCTCTGGTTTGCACGGCAGGGCTGCTTTGTGATCCAGCCACTAAATCCCACTAGGCAGAAAAGCACAACACAAGCCTACTTATTATCTTCAAGACAAAGAGGAAAATATCAAAAGGCAACCAGTTGCAAACTTCCTCACTAATCACCAAGGATGGGAGAGGCTTTCGGAATCTAGCACTTTTTCTTCCCAGCTGGCCTCAAGAAAACAGGAATTAGACACTCTGGTTCCAGAACATCACAGGATAAAAAAAACAGAATTGTCGTCTGAAAGCTTGGCCCTCGCCACCTGCCTGATCTTCAGCGGGCACACCAAGCCCCTACTTGTCCAGCCTGTTTTCTCACCATCTCACTCCAGCCATATCACACTTGCGTTGTTCCCTTCTCCTGGCATGCCCTTCCACGGATCATCTGACAAACATTCATTAAGACAAATCAAATGCCTGCCCCCTTTATAAAGCCTTTCCTGTTTGACCCCCGGAGATCACTTTCCCCTTACCTCAAAGAAACATCTGTTAAAGTACCTGTCACTCTTTAGCTTACAGATCTGCCTTTCCCTCTAGACTGCAAGCCCCTTGTGGGCAGGAACCATGTCATCTTCTTCATCTTAGTATGTTCAGACCCAACTCAGTGCCTGGTCCAAAAAAAGTCTTTAACAAATGTCTGCTGAATGAATAAATATCTACCCCACTATACAAAGCCCTTAGCTTTTAAGCAAACATTCAAATGATCCTAGTCTTGGTGTCCCAGAATCCCGGGTCCAGGGTAGCATAGCCCAGGAGTTCTAAGAGTGTGGCACCACGAGCTGAAGGACACTAACTACTGCTTACACAAGTTGAAGTGCAGGCGCTTGGGGGGAGGGGAGGACAGCAATGTTCACATGTGGAAAGTCAGTTTCAACAAGAAAGTCCAGTCAACTCTCTATCATGTTGATGGAGTAAAACGATGGCAACACAAAACATTCCAACCAGTGGAGGATCCACAGATCAACATCATCAAGCCTTAAGACATGTATTATGTCTTTGCAGCAAATTCGTCTTCCAGGTTCTATTTGGCTCAAGCTACGTGCATACAATAAAGGATGACAGAATCTAATACAGGGCTTTATGAAGCTTAGCCATAATGCAGACACCTGGGCAGGGCAAGAAGCTCCCCTTACCTGGCACAGTCCTGGGGTGCCAGCCTAGATGACTCTTGCAGCTCCCCTTCCTGATGTTGGTGGAAACCAGGACTACAGAGAGCCCTTGACCCAAGGCTGCCCCAGCCAGGTCACAGCTGGAACGGGCACTGGCAGGTTTCCCATTTCTCAGCCCTGCGTCCACAGCCTGGAAGTAGCTTGCACAGCTACCTGCTCCCCTGTGCCCTCGGCTATGGTTGGCATTGACCTAGGAACTAGACTTCAACTACCCAGGAACGACAAAATGTGGAAAAGGGGAAAGTCGGCAAAGATGGGGGAGGCCTGGGAGAGGTGGGACAGTGGCAGCCTTTCCATCTACCAGAACATTGGCTAGTGCGAACTCCGCTGCACCATGAGCCGAGGGAGCAGCACGCTCCGGCTGGAGAGAGGGGGCGCAGAGCTGGAAGAGAATGGTGGCTCTGGTCTGGGATGGCTAGATCCCAAATTTCCCTCTTTCCCTTTCCCATTCTGCCGACTTCTTGCTCACCCCAGTCTCTTCCTGATCCCACTGCACCTCCCCGGACCCCCGAGTACCCCCAACACACCCACACTACACGGCACCTATCCCGCGTGGTCCACAAGTCACTTCACCTCTCCCACGCTCGAGCCCCAATTTCGTTCCACAACCAGATCGCCCCTTTGTCTCCCTGTCGCCTTGCCTCAGAGTCTGGCCCCTAATTCCATTTTCCATTTGTCCTTCCCCAGGCCACCAGCCTCCCCCCAGGGGGTACTTCCCTGCACTAGGCTTGCCTTCAGGCACCTACGAGGGGCCAGACACTTAACACTGACCCCTCCCCGCAAGCCCCCAGCGACTTATCCCCCGCCCCTGCCTGGGCTGCAGCAGTCCCTACATCTTTAACAAACCTCCACGTGCGTGTTAACGGCGGTGACAGCATTTCCTTGTCTCTCTGCTCCCGCCCCCGGAGGCGCCGCCCATTGGCCGCCGGGTTCCCCTGGTCTCGTTCTAATTGGCCTCGCTCCCGGAAAACTCCAACCAATGGCCTCTCCGCGCCTGTCTCCCTCCTCCGACTCTGGGCTCCCATTGGCTCCGAGGACTCAGGGCCCGTTCGCTGGGCTTGGCGACTGGCGAATTCTTCCTTCCTCGGGTTAGGGTCCCGGGCTGGGAAACTGGTTCCGAACCCAACGGAACCCAGCGCCGGGCGACGCCGGGTCACGTGGCCGGCGGCCTCATGACGTGCCGGCTGCGGGGCGTCATCGTGACGTTCGGGCGAGCGGCCGAGTGGCCGCGCTACCTCTGCCACCTCCGCCACCTGTGCGGCCGCGGTGCTATCATGGACCTGGGACCCATGCGCAAGAGTTACCGCGGGGACCGAGAGGTGCCGCCGCCGGCAGGGGCGACCGCAGGGTCGGGGGAACAGGAGTCTGTCTTCTCCGGAGGGGAAGGGAGTGGGAGGAACCCTGCGGGGTTTCTGGGGTCACCCCCGAGGGAGAAGGGGGAGAGTGTTCAAAAACCACCAACGGGCAGGGGTTCTGGGGGAAAGGAGGATTAAGATGGGCTTGAGAGGCAGCCCGTGAGGTGGAGCCGGCCTGGGCTGGAACCTCGCAAGTCACTGGGTGCAGCGCCCTGGGCAGTTTACTTAACCTCTCTGGGTTTCCTCACCTGTGAAGTGATCGTCCCTGCCTCCTGGGGATGTGAGGGACTTGGATGTTTGTGAAGTGCTTAGAACACTGATCTGCAGCTTATCCATGATAAGGAAGTAAGACACGGAGGAAGAGGGGGGGACCCCTCCAGCTCTTGCTGCCTCCAGTCCCTTCGCTTACCACTTGGAGAAGTTCTCTTCCTTTTCCCTCCTCAGGAGAGGAGCCAAGAGCAGTGTTTTGGAATTGCGGCCCAGAGCCATAGTTACCAAATCTGGCTGCATGAGAGCATTTCTGGACATGCTTGTTAAAGAGGCAGTTTTTCATTAAACCTCAGACCTACTGAATAAGAATTTATGGGGTGGAGCCCAGGAATCTGTCGTGTTTTTAGGCTCCCCAGGTGGTAGGTTTGGCACCCATGACATGAAACCCTGATTCGTCTGTCACTAGCTGTGGGACCTGGCAATTATTCTGCCTTTTTATGCCTCTGTCCTCACCTGTAAGGTGGGGCCAACAGAATTTACTTCCTGGGTACTGTTTTTTGTTTTGTTTTGTTTTGTTTTTAAGATTTAAAAAAATTTTTCCTTTTCTCCCAAAGCCCCCCTGTACATAGTTGTGTATTTTTAGTTGTGGGTCCTTCTAGTTGTGGCATGTGGGACGCCGCCTCAGCGTGGCCTGATGAGTGGTGCCACGACCGCGCCCAGGATTTGAACTGGCGAAACCCTGGGCCGCCAAAGCGGAGCATGTGAACTTAACCACTCGGCCACGGGGCCAGCCCCCTGGGTACTGTTTTTTGTTACGAGGTCATTGTTATGAGGATAAATGAGTTAATATTTGAAACGTGCCTAGAACGGTGCCACATACACAGTGAGTGCTATATGCGTTTATTAAATGAAATAAAACTCCCTTCCCAGGCATTCGAGGAGGCTCAGCTGACTTCCCTGGACCCCATGAAGCAGTTTGCTGCCTGGTTCGAGGAGGCTGTTCAGTGTCCTGACATAGGGGAAGCCAATGCCATGTGTCTGGCTACCTGCACCAGGTGGGCACAGCCGTGGCATCTTCTGTGGGCGGGTACAGATGGGGGAGGAAACTTAGGAAGCTCTCAGTTTGATAGATGCCAACTTTATGGTTCTAGCTCTGTTATTAACTTGCTGTGTGGCCTCAGGCAAGTTTCTTGTCCTCTCTGGGCCTCAGCATCTTTACCTATAAACCGAAGATCAGACTTCCCTCAATTCCATTTCAGTGATAAAATGCAGCGCCTCATTCATCTCTGCCCTTGATGCACCCACACACACCCTTGCCCCTCTCATCTCCTCACTACCCTATTCCCGTCTGCACTTTAGGGGCTGCATCTCCTGGGACCTCTCCGTGAAGCTCTCTCCCTCTCTTGAAACCTAGCACAGTGCTTGGCTGTATTGTTCATTTGGTAACCAATCAGATACCCCCTGAGACAGCTCTGGTGTTAGCCTCTCACTCAACTCTTCTTGTCCCCCATCACGAGTGTAAGGCTCTTGTGCTGTGGCCCTGGGTTTCCCCCGAGCTCTGGGCAGAGGATCTGATCTAACTGCCCTTCCAGTGGTCCCTGAGCATTGGCTGATTGCGGCCCTTAGAACCTTGTCGCTTTGCTAGGGCCGCCATCACGAAATACCACAGACTGGGCGGCTTCAGCAGCAGCAGTTGATTTTCTCCCAGTTGCGGAAGCCAGAAGTCTGCGATCAAGGTGCCGTCAGAGTTAGTTTTAGTGAGGCCTCTCTTCCTGGCTTGCAGATGGCCGCCCTGTCGCTGTGTCCTCACATGGCCTTTCCTTTATGCACACAGGGAGGGAGAGCGAGCGAGCTCCCTCTCCCTCGTGTCTCTTCCTCTTCTTATAAGGACACCAGTCCTTTCTGAGTAGAGTCCTGCCCTTATGACCTTATTGAACATTCCTTACTTCCCTAAAGGCCCAATCTCCAAATGCAGTCGCATTGGGGGTTAGGGTGTCAACATAGGATCTTAGGGGGACACAGTTCAGTCTATCACAGGGCCCCCGGCAGTGGTGTCAGACATGCACCCCGAGGACAGATCTCCAGCAAGCAAGTGAGAATGTGTGGCCTGAGTGCCCAGACGGAGCCAAATAGGGGCACACAGCTATAGGACTGCTCAGACATCCTGTGGGGCGGGATGGTAGCGAGGACATTGAGATGGGCTCTGACTGATGTGCTCTGCTCTTTGCCCCAGAGATGGGAAGCCCTCTGCCCGCATGGTGCTGCTGAAGGGCTTCGGCAAGGATGGCTTCCGTTTCTTCACTAACTTCGAGAGTCGAAAGGGAAAAGAGCTGGTGAGGGTTCGGGATAAATCCATCCCCGGCCTGGAGGGTCCAGCCGTCCCCTCCCGGGTCACCTTCTCATGACGCCCTCGCCCCGCCCCACCTGCCGTCTGTGCTCAGGTGTAGGCCTGCCTGCGGGCCTTTGCACCTGCCGTTCTCTGCCGTGAATGAGTGCTCTCTAACCCCCCTTGCTTCTGTCATCCCTTTAGCTAAGTAACTCCTGTTCTTGGGTCTCAGCCCCTACGTTCCCGCGTCAGGAAAGCCGTCCTCGAGTCCTCTGCTGAGTCGGCCCTCGCACCGTTTGCTGTTCTCATAACTTGTAACTTTCCTTTCTGCCGTTTTTTCAGTTTCTATCTATGCATTTATTTATGTGATTAATGTTTGTGTCCTCTGCTAAACGGTGAGCTCCGTGGGGCAGAGGCTGCATCTGTTGCATCTCTGTTACACCCCCACCATTGCTCCTGGGGTCCAGCCAAGGTGGCACATGGTGTGCATTCGGCTCATGAATCCAAATGAGTAGCCCTCCCTGAGTCCGGTACAGCCACACATGTGTTTCTGAGGACTTGCAAGTCTGTGGGAGAGAAATGGCAAAGCCTCACTTTGGAGTCCAACCGGCTTAGGTTTCCAGTGCAGCTCTACCACTTACTGTGTGAACTTGGGCACATTACTTAACCTCTCTGAGCCTGTATCCACCCCTGTAAAAGTAGGCCTGCCTTTGAGAGTTTAAATGAGATATTACAGCAGATGCATCTGCTGTGGGCCTGCAGGCTGCAGACTTCCTGCCCTCCCACCGCATTCCAGGGGTGCCCTCCTTGCTGTGCTGATGGCTGTCTGTGGATTCTCTTTCATTTCCAGGACTCTAATCCCTTTGCTTCCCTCGTCTTCTACTGGGAGCCCCTAAACCGTCAGGTGAGTGAGCATTCTCTGGACAGCCTGGAGTGGGCTGAGTTGGGAGGGGCCTGAGTTTATAGACGAGCCCAGTGGAGGTCTGCAGGCTGCACAAACATCCAGCCTCTCAGAGAGCTCTCAGTTAGCTGGGCTCGTTGGAGCCAGCAGTGGTGGGGCAGTGGATAAGGAGGGGAGAGAGAATGGGGCCTGTGCTGGTAGGGAGGGAAGGCAACATCGAATGCCATCTAGCCAGGGCCATGCCTGAGCAGGTGCGTGTGGAGGGCCCCGTGAAGAAGCTGCCTGAGGAGGAGGCCGAAAGCTACTTCCACTCCCGCCCCAAGAGCAGCCAGATTGGGGCTGTGGTCAGTCACCAGAGTTCCGTGATCCCCGATCGGGAGGTGAGTGTGGCTCCTCCTTAGCCCTCCGCGTGGTGAGGGCCCTGACTCGTCCCCAGAGGCTGTCCCTACAGGATGCTAGTGCCCTCTCTAGCAAAGTGAAAAGGATGGTCTCCCTGGGGGAACGCGGATGGGGAGCTGGGAAGCGGCCCTCCTGTGTCTGTCTGACCCTCCCATTGGACTGTGCTCCTAGGGGACAGAGGCCAGCCAGCCTCAGTCACTTGTGTCCCCAGGGCCTGGCACAGAGTACATACTCAGTAAGTGGTTATTAAGTGAATCATTGACCAGGTCTGGCCCTTCCTCCATCTCCTTCCCCTGGACAGTATCTGAGAAAGAAAAACGAGGAACTGGAGCAGCTCTACCAGGAACGAGAGGTGCCAAAGCCAAAATACTGGTGAGTGATACCTGGTGGTCATCTCGAAAGGGACACCAGGACCCTCACATTTCCTTGAAGCCACCCTGTCTGTGGAATCACACGTCTCCTCCTCCCTGTCAACCCTGGTCAGATACCTCCCA
Organism: Equus asinus; assembly: GCF_041296235.1. Taxonomy (NCBI): domain Eukaryota; kingdom Metazoa; phylum Chordata; class Mammalia; order Perissodactyla; family Equidae; genus Equus; species Equus asinus. The sequence continues at coordinate 38,136,201 of NC_091802.1, read as the reverse complement.
GCAACTTCCTTCGAGGGGCCCTGGGATGGTGTTGGGAGAGTGACACGGTTGGAAAAATGCACAGAGCCCCGAAACCTCTGCTTCTCCTTGTAGGGGTGGCTATGTCCTGTACCCACAGGTGATGGAGTTCTGGCAGGGCCAAACCAACCGCCTGCATGACCGGATCATCTTTCGGCGAGGCCTCCAGACAGGAGACTCCCCTTTGGGGCCCATGACCCACCGCGGGGAGGAAGGCTGGCTCTATGAGAGACTTGCGCCCTGACTCCCAATCTGCCGGCACTGACGGGAGCTGGGGCCGGGCGCTAAGAGAGGGTGTGGGACGGGAGCCAGGCCCTTCTAAACTCAACCCATTTCCCTCCCCAACCCTTATATTTAGGGCTCTTCAGAGTTCATTCTCCGAGCTCTCAGTTCTCAGTGGGCTCTCAATTAGCTGGTCTAGTGGAGTGTGACAGTGGCATAGACAATCACAGGTGGAAAATAATCCCATATTTTCTTGACCTTGACTATGATTTATTGGGACAATTCCCTCTAGGGGTAGCAGTTGGTGCGGTTCCCTTTTCTGGTGACACAGCTTGGGTCGCAGCAGCCCTGTCTGTTACCATGTGACTGAGTCATACTGACCAAAGCCAGTTGGTCCCATCATAGGCACCCAAGCCAATCTAGCCAATTGGTTTTCCTTGTCAACGATTTGAAACTTGAAATGGAGAGACCCAGAGCGTGGGAGTCATTGTAGCCAAATCAGCAATGGCAGCTAAGAAGCAAGAGCTCTGCTGCTCTTTGTAATTCCCTGAGGGGCCCTGGGTCTCTCCTCCCCATGTCTGGGCTGTGCAACTCCCCCTCCTGCCTCAATCCCCGCTATCTCTAAAAAAAAAAAATTGGGGGCATAAATCAGCCGGAATCGATGTCTGTTGCTTGCAACCAAAAGAACCTTAACTAACTCATTTATTAATACATATTTTTTTTATAGGACTTACCCTACTGATTGATAGCTGCCTTTCATTACCTGAAGCCCAGCAATGCAGAAAAAAGATGAAATCTATTCCCCGTAGTCCAAAGGGCCCGTGGGTGGAAGTTGCACGGAAATAGATTTCATCTGAATATGGGGAGGGATTTCAAATAATTGGGGCTAAGAGGGCTGCCTGTTCGGTAGTGAGTGTTCCGTCACTGGAAGTATTCAGTGCCAGTCAGTTAGGAGTTTTGTAGAAGGGATTCCTGTGCTGGTACCTACGGGCCAGGAAGATTTTAATCAAGCTTTACTTTCCATGTTTGTTTATGAAAACTATATATGTGTGTATATGTACATACATATATATATTTAATAGATATTTTTTTATTTTCCAGGTAGAATCAAATTATTGTAGAGATTATCCTTTCTGATTACTCATACATGCCCCTCCCCTTCACCCCCCCCACTGATGATGACTCTTAGACCACTGGCTTCGTCCATGCTGGAATTACCCAGGGAGCTTGAAAAACCCTGATGCCTGGGTCCCACTCTCAGGCGTGATTTAACTCATCTGAGTGCAGCCTGGGCTTTGGGAAATTTCAAAGCTCCCCAGGGAATTCGGTGCACCCAAGGTTGAGACCTCTAGTCTAGATCCTTGCTACTCGTGGTGTGGTCCACAGGCCAGCAGCATCAGTATCACTTGGGAACCCACCCCAGACCCACTGAGTCCCATTCTGCATTTAACAAGACCCCCTAGGTGACCAGATGCACCAGCCTCAACCCCTAAACCAACGACCTCCCACCCTCACAATGGGGTTCTTCAGTGAGTCTCAGCTGAGGCCTGTGCTGAACTGTATTTGCTTTCCCTGAGCACAAATCTAGTGACTAGCAACAGCCTGGATGAGTGGCCTACAGGCTTCGGAGAGGAGCCAGGCTGGGTAAATGTTTGCTGTGACTGAGCCAGGATCAGAGAACTGACTATTGTTTGTGCATGTTGGCATTGAACTTACCACTCTGTAAACTGTGCTTCATTCCTCTGGAAGGGCGTGTGCTTCAGTGCCTGTTATTGACCGGCTCTTCCAAGGGTGGCCCTCTGGGTTTGATCCCCCCTTAAGCCTGAGTGCAGGAAGGCACAACGCTAACCTGTGGCCATCTACAGGCGAGGGGCCTGGGGCGCCCTTCCCTGCCTGGTCCTGTTTGTGTTATTGGTGGCTGTGTTTCCCCCCAGCTTTGAGGCTGGTCTCGTCTGTTCCTTTCCTGTTCTCTGTCCGACAGTCACTGTGCCAAGTCTGTAATAAAAGCTTGTCAGCCGTGCATGACATTAATGTTCAACCTGGCTTGGTCTTGCCCCCACCCCCGAGGTTGGGGGGCAGCTGGGGAATTTAAGTGACCCTCACCTCCTTCTCTTCTCCAGGTAGGTCCAGGTTGGGTGTCCAGCAGGGGGAGCCCACTACCTGGGGTTGGCCCCTTCTGGGCAGCGCAGGCCAGTTCTAGCCACCCCTCCTGCTTCCCCCTTCCCCTCCTTGGGTTGTGTCCCAGTGAAACTGTGGTCGATAACCCGTAGCCTCTCCTGGCTCCTGCACATATTTGCACTCTCGGTTCCTCCTCCAGCTCCTCCTCCAGCCGAGTGAAAATCTGCCGCTGCCTGGGCTCTGACTCCCTGGGCAGCCTGATCCCCCTTTGACTTTTAGCACCCCACCATCCATCGATCCCCCAGCTTAGGGATATATGTGGAATTTCCCTGGAAGATTTCTGTGGACATCAATTTTGGGGCTATAGAGAAGGGTTGCATGCATGAGGCAGAGGGGCCACAAACCCTCTCACCTAAGAGGGGCAATGGTGGCAACATGGTGCCAGTATCAGGTAGAACCATGGGTTGGCGGCCCAGGGCCCAGCCTCATCCCCCGCCTCGCCTCAGGGAACCCCAGGATGGGTTGAAGTGGCAGGTCCCTACAATCTGGGGTCTCAGGGGACACTCAGCCTCAAAGCTGGTTGCGTTTCCCCCACTGGTTCCAGAGTCTGTACAGCACCCTCTAATGGTGCTCACCTCCCAGGATCCCAAGGCCCAGGTATGGCCTGCTGTCACCCACCTCCCCTCCTCCAGAAGGTGACTGTGCTCCTGTCCTAGTTCTGAGCCTCAGTTTCCCGTCTGCCCCTGCTCCCAGCAATTGAAAATCAAGCGTGGCAGGGGCTGTGTGGTACAGTGGTCACGTGCACAGGCCAGCTGTGGCTGCAGTCCTGGCCCCACCACTGCGAGCCTGCCTGATCTAGGGCGAGAGACTTAACGCCTAGGGCGAGGAACGAGGAACGGAAAGTCTCTAAGCCTCAGCTACCCCACCTGGAAAGTGGGGTGATGACAGCACCTGTCTCAGGTGATTAGCGGATTAAGTGAGGAACCTCTGGAGTACTTGCCACAGGGCTCGGTTGTAAGCCCTCTGCAAACATCAGCAGGGCTGATTAACACAGGGCAGGGCTGGCGTGTGGGGAAGGCCTCTCCTCCACCAGAGGCTTTGTGGATTGGGAAACTGGTGGGACCCTAGAAAGATTCATGTGGTGGGGAGGGATGGGGAAGAGGCCTTGGGAAGGCAGCACACCCGAGCCACCTCCCTCCCTCCTGGCTCCTGATCTTCCTCACTCATCCTCTGAGTTCCCCCTGGCCTGGGCGAGGCCACCTAACAAAGGCCCCCTTGTCTGGGTCTGTTTGTTTTGGTAATAAATTTCCTGAGTAACGCTCCCTGGGGTGGGGTGGCCCAGCAGCCTGCAAGGAGCTGACCTGGAAGCTGCAGGACCACATTGTTTAGTTGCCACCTTAGTCTCTCCCTGTTCCCAACATGAGCCGCAGAGATTTGGCCAATGTTTTTCCAATTCCCAGCTCCTGGAGCTTGAGAAAGAGCTGGACCTAACAGCACAGGGAGCAAGCTGTCTCCTCTCCTTTGAAGGGAAGCTGCGGGCTGTGGTGGAGCTCCTGAGTAAAGGAAACAGGCAAGGAAACCAATATGAACTGAGCGCGTCCTCCGGGACTACTTATAGGCTACTTAATACTGACCACTCCCTGGGAAATAGGTATTACTGCAGCCCCTTTAGGGAAGAGGAAACTGAGGCTCAGAGGAAGCTGGGTCTTTTTAATGTTCCCCAAATCACCCAGCTACTAAGGGGTGGAACCAGAATTTGAATCCTGATCCCACACTGAACCACTGCAACTTTGGGGTCAGTCTCCACAGGTCTGCTCCATTCTCTTCGCGCTCCTGCTGGCCTCTCTGCGGACCAGAAGGAACTGCCCGTCGAGGTGGAACTAGCTCTTTCCTTTGCTTTCTCCATCCCCAGACGCTAAGGATGACTTGGTGGTGAAATTAGCGTCTCAGTGACTCCATTTTCACACCCAGGGACCCTGCCTGAAGCTTGAAAGGAACAGATTGAGCACAATGTTCCACGTGAAGGGAGTAAAGGCGTGAAAAGCAGTCATCTCAATAAATGCAAGACAAGAGCATAAATAGGTTCTCTGCTTTGGCAGCATTGTTTATTACAAAGAGAGAAACCTACAATTATTTTTCTAAAGAAAATTCAAGGCTCACTCATTTCTGGGGCTGATCCATCTTCAATACTCATAGGGGAAGGAGAGGGAAGAACGGGCTGCCTGTAGCCCCTACCAGAGCTTCCGCGCCGTCCCCCGCCCCTAGTTTTTTTTTTTAAGATTTTATTTTTCCTTTTTCTCCCAAAGTCCCCTGGTACATAGTTGTGTATTCTTTAGTTGTGGCATGTGGGATGCTGCCTCAGCATGGCTTGATGAGCGGTGCCATGTCCATGCCCAGGATCCGAACCAGCGAAACCCTGGGCTGCTACATCAGAGTGCACGAACTTAACCACTCGGCCACGGGGCAGGCCCCCCTAGTTTGGATTCAGGCCAATGCAGCTTTCCTTTGAGGATGTGTGCAGGGACCCTCGGGGTCCCTCATCTGTCCTTCTGCAGAACTCCCCGAGGAGTGCCAGGGTCCTCCACCCCCTACATACCTGGGGGTGAAGCTCCAGGTAGTTTCCCACCCTTGTTAGGAGGTGAGCTCAAGTTCAGTGTCTCCGCCTCCAGCTCCAGGAAACCACCCCCCATCACGTGGCTTCTGGAAAATGTGCTCTCCGAATTGGTCCAGAAAACAGTCACAGGTAGAGAAAGTAGAAGGAGCAGCAATTCAAACTCACCCTTGACCCTGTGCCCTGGGAGGAGGTGACGTCGGTTGGCTCCCTCTCTCCATTCCTGGCCATGCCCGTCTCCCTGCGGGTGCTGCCACCACTTCCAGGAGGGCTGTCCTTCCTGGGGGGACTTTTCATCCTTGCACCAGAATTCGTGGTGGAGGAGGGTGGGAAAACCCTGGGATCTCCCAGGCCTTCCAGAAAGCTGGGGCACATAAATATAAACCTAAAACCAGACATTTCCTGCGAGCAGGCAACTGCCTCCATGGCTTCAGCTGTGGCCAGAGGCCAGCGTGGCATGCTCCTGTCTCAGATCCAGCTGATGGCAGGGAGTGGGGAGGCACTAGCACCCTCCTTGGCCCCCTTCACTGTCCTTTGCCCTCCCTCTCTTCAAAGAGGTTGGGGTTCTCTGCCAACGTGGCTCGGACTTTGCTCTTCTCCTTGAAGCGGCCAGAGTGGGAGACTTTGACATGCTTGCCCTTGGTGTTCTTGTCCACAATCTTCCCCAGGCGGGTGTTAAAGTTGCCGTTGGGGCCCTCACTGTCAGGCCTTGGGGTCTCCGCGCCGCCCTCTGTTTGGGCGTAGGTGTCAGGGATCTCATACAGCACCTTGGGAGTGGATTTCTTTTTCCTGAGGAACGTCAGCTTCCACCAACCAACTTCAGTCATGGCGTTCCCTGAGCCAAGGGTGGGCCCTCTGCAGGAGCAGAGCAGGAGAGAGAGGGGAGTCAGTGGGGAGAAGGGGGTGCCTTGGAGCAGCCCTCTCTAGACCCCTAATCATGGGCTATTTTCATAGCACAGGCTTGAAAGAATTGAAGGCAGGGCCAGATGAACCCAGGACTCAGGGAAATGATACAAGGAGAAGAGCGTGGGGTCTGGGAAGGGGCGGCTGAGTCAATATTGATGAGGAAGCCGCGCGAGCCTGGTGGAGGGGCAGGGGGACAGCCATACCCCAGGCCACACACAGGGCTGCAGGAAGGTGGACAGCTCGTCCAGGTCACACAGCATCCAGGCCTTTGACACTCTTCCCAAACTCTCCTCACTACACCACCAGGCCCTGCAGCCAGGAGTGAGCAGTGGTCAGCTGGGATCAGCAGGACAGAAAGACCCTGTGCATTTTGTTGGAATTCATTACAGAATTAAAATTTGTGATGCTTGGAGTAATTTGGACTTCCTGGTGGTGACAGCGGGACCACAGGAGCTGCTGGGCTTTTTCTAAGGGGAAGGAACCTCCGGCTGAGAGTGGGAAGTCCTGGGGACGGTTCCAGCCTCGTGACCTCTGGAAAAGTACTTCTCTGGACCTCAGCATCCTCATCTAACCCTTTCAGTCCTAATATTTAGCTCTGACGTTAATGCCTGCCCAGAGGTAGACACGCTTTGCAAAGTAAAACTTATAACAGTAATAATTACCGAGGGATGGCTTCCTTCGCCCCACCTCTGCCACCTGGCCCTAGCTTCCATGAGGACAGGGGTTTGAAGGAGAGCGGGAAATTTGGAAGGCGGTTTAGTGGGGCCAGGAGGTACAAGTGAGATATTGTTATCACAGGCTGGACCCTCCATAAGGAGACCCAACAGAGGTGGGGCGGGCGACTGAAATCCAGGCTTCTCCACTGACGAGCAATGTGCCCTGACACGGATGTGGCCTCACTTTTTACTAATTTCCACAAAGCTGCTGTCTGAGTTAACGGAAGTTCTGGGAGAGGCGTTGCCTGGGCATGGCAAGAAGAGAGAGCAGACTAGAGGAATTCAGATCAGTGAAGGAGCAGGCAGGGTGACGAGAAATGGAGGCGTCTCTGGGCCTGGAGAGGTTGGTGGTCTGGTCTCAGGAGTCCTGGGTGCAGCTGTGAAACATCCCGGGGAGGAAGGACAATGGCCACAGTGCACCAGAAAGCTGGGCGGTCAGCTGGTGCAAGCACAGGCAAATATATCACCTCCTTTTAAAAACCGATGGTCTAAACTACATTTTGTTTATTTATTTATTTATTTTTAAGATGGGCACCTGAGCTAACAACTGTTGCCAATGTTCTCTTTTCTTTCTGCTTTTTCTCCCCAAATTCCCCTACTACATAGTTGCATATTTTAGTTGTGGGTCCTTGTAGTTGTGGCATGTGGGATGCCGCCTCAACTTGGCCTGATGAGTGGTGCCACGTCCGCGCCCAGTATCCGAACCCGCGAAACCCTGGGTCACCAAAGCGGAGTGTGTCAACTTAACCACTCGGCCGTGGGGCCGGCCCCTAAACTACATTTTAAAAGAGACCAGAAAGAACTATGACAAATGATTGATAGTGGTTTTCTTTATGTAGAGGAAATAGGGGATGTTTCTCCCCTCTATTTTTCTGATTTCTAGATTTTTCATAATGAGTATGGATGCTTTTAAGAGGGGGAGCATATCAAATTTACAAGAAATGAAAGCCAGATGCTGGCCTAGGCTTGGAAAGAGTTAAGTGCCTGCATCCATGGCCCCCTTGCTGCTGTTGTCCCCTGTCCTTCCATATATCCATCCCCTTGCCCAGAGCTCGTGCCCAGTGGATTCCTTCCCACCTCTTTGTCCAGGAAGCAGATCCCATATGGCCAGCTCTGTCCCTGTAGCTGAGCTCAAGCAGCCAGAGAAGCCCAAGGGGATCTTGTGCAGCTCCCACTTAGAAAGGGCAGGAGTGGCTGAGAGAGGCCAGATAAATACCTTCAGGGTACCCTGGAGAGGTGAGCGCCCCAAGGGGACAGCCTGAGAGGTTTGCCTTGGCTGCTTGCCCCACCTGGGTGGAACTCGGTGTTCCAGAAGGGGTTTCTGGTAGGAGTTCTGGGGAGGGCCCGGAAGGAGGGACAGGGCGCTTGCTTGGCCTGTGGGTGCCCCAGTTGCTGCCTGGTCTGAGGTGAGGCCCACGGCCCCACCACCGCCCATCCAGGGCTGCCAAGGAACTTGGGGAGTGGAGGATCCAGCTCCTGGCGCAGACTGCCTACCTCCACGAGAGGAAGTGGCCCTGCTGCGCCGTTTAAAATAGACCTGCTTTACCAGGTATTTCAAGTTGGCATTCGCAGGGCTTAACTCTCCTTGGAGTGAAGGGAGCGACAGGTCACAGGGAACTTGTCAGAAAACCATAGAGAGAGTTGGAAACAGCCCTTGGAGCCTGCTCTGGGGCCTCCACCATAGCACCAAGGCATCGGCGCCTTTGTCTGCTGGCCTTGAACTCTCGTCCCTCTAGGATGCTTTCAGCCAGGCCTTGCTGTCCCTTCTGTCCAGGAGGACATGCGAGCACCAGTAAGCAGATGTTTGCCCCTTTAGGCGAGAGTGACATATGAAAATCTGATCTGCAGAACAGCTAAACAAGCAGACTATTTTTTGTTTTACAAAATAACCCAGCTACAAGATTCTTTTAAATAGTGAGCTACCCCACAGAGAGTGTAAAATCTGATTTGCTTTAAAAAAAAAAAAAAGAAAGTGATGTAATAGCCAAACTTCCCAGCTATACCAAGTAGCAAAGAGCAAGATACTACGGCCACATGCCCACCCCTGATCACAGAAGGCTGAGGACACTGGGGGCAGGGGTGTACTTGGATTTCAAACAGACCTGGCACTTGGTAACATGTGGTGGGCCCTGTGGTCTGATGGGCAGGGCCCTGAGCTGGCCCTGCAGAGGGCTGGGCCCTTGCCCTGGGGCCTACATCTATGGATGATAGAAATTGGCCCCTGAGGATGCCAACTACACCTCTACTGTTGGCACAGCTTTGGATGCCACAAAGGGCCTCTCGGCACAGCCTGCCACCCCCTGCCTGTGGCATGCATGTGGGCACCCCTAGATGGGCCCTTCCACCCCAGTTGAGTTCTGTGAGCCGCTCTATGGGGCTTACCCAGACTGGGCTGGACCCTTTCGGAGCTGGACAAGTTAACCACTGACTGAGGTGGAGGTGCAGGGGTGGAAAGGGGTGTTGAGGGAGCAAGACAGCTTGTATGTTGTAAAACAAAACCCAGAACACCCACCTCCCATCCCTCTGCAGGGCCGCCGATGGCACTTCTCCACTCTGGATAAGACTGGGGTACCCTGGATAGGAACAGGGAGATGTTCCTACCAGACAGCCTGAAACATCCTCCAGGCTGGGGGATAGGAAGTGGTAGGCACCCGTTCAGCAAGAGTTAATAGAGAGCTGCTCTGGAGTGAAACTTTCCCAGAAGGAGCTCTGCTGGAGGCCTGGACTGACTCCAAGAAGCCAACGGGATGAGTCTGAGTTCTGCCTGCCCACCTTGGGAGAAATGGGGGCCGACATGCCTGGGATCCCCCTCCCGGCTAAGCTCGTCAGCCATGGAGGCAGAACTGGGTGCCCTGACTGGAGTCTGTGCCTTGGTTTCCCCACCCGCACACCCTCTGCCTGTACCTGTAGTCCGACTGCTCCGAGATGGAGGTGAGACTTTCCTTAGAGAAGGAGCTGAGTGTAGGAGCTGCCCGGGAGGGTGACTGGCGGAAGTGGGGGTGCCTCCGGGGTGCCACGCCAGGCAGGGCTCAGGCCGGGAGAGCTGGGTAGGAGCAGCTGCCCAGCAGGTGCTAGAGAAACAGGTGCAGGAGTGAGTACCTGCTCCTCTGCGGCTCCAGGAGTCAAGGTGAACCTGAAACCCAGCCCCTCCCGCTAAGTAAACAGCAGCAGAGGCCGGCTCGGCTGATGAATATTCATCACCCCAGAAATCCAATCCCATTGCCCCTGTACCCACCCAGAAGCCAGGGTCCTCCAGGGACCGCCTAGCCAGCAGGAGGGAGTCCCAAGGGAAGTCTGGGCTAGGGGCAACACGGGAGCCTCTCTCCTCAGTTTCCCACTCTCAGGTGCCTGGTTGCAGCCCCGGCCATAGCCAAGGTCACTCCCGCTCATCTCATCCTCCAAAGAGGCTCAGGCCCCTCTCCAGCTGGACCGCTCCTGGATGTTGCCCTGGGCACAACGGGGAAAGGGTTAAGAGCCGCTGCTCCCGTTGGCTTGGCAGACGGTGCATGCACCCAGCTCCTTTGAACTCCGGAGTCGAAACCAGTCCCTGGTTAAACTGGTTGGCAGACCGGTTCCCAGGCTGTCTGCTCAATGCTCCTCGGGCGTGCGCTGGGTGGGGGGCCGTGGTTTCCTCCTGACCTGAAGGGCCCCTCCTCAAGTCTTCCCAGGAGGTGGGGTGGGGAGCGGGCACTGGCCCCTCCTTGGGCCAGGCTCTCCGGACCCACCACTACCTGGAACATCCTCCTCCCCTCCTCCCTCACTTAGAGGTGGGCTTCAGGAGCCTTGAAATCATATGCAAAAGTCCCCGTGTGTGGGCAGAGGAGCATTTACTTTTCTGTACACAGGATCGTCCTTTTATCAGACTCTCAGAGAGAACAGGGACAGCTCCCCACCACCAAACGGAAACTTCGTTCAACTGCCCCCAAACTTCCAGCCATCCATTGGATGGGCCTTACTGGGTATTATAAGGTCGGCAAAACCTGGGGCAAGCTCTTGGGGAAGGAGGTGCTGGGGCCCTGGGGAGGCACGAAGAGAGGGAAAGCCAAGAAGGCAGGGTGTGGGCACACGCTGGGGGCGGGGCAGAGAGTGTGCACACAGAGGGTGACGTCCTCACTGACCTGCAGCCACTGTTGTCATCGCCGCCTCCCACCCCCCCCCCCGCAAACCTCCATTAACCAAGGTGTGTGCACTGTCATCAGAGGCTGCTCTTACAGGTGGCACCACGCCTTGGAGAAGGTCTTTGCAGCCACCCTTAGGTGGCCTGTTTGTGTTGCCTCTCCCCTGGGAGAGGCGTCACTGGGGAGTGGAAAACATCTGCGGCCTGTTCAGTGTCCCTGCAGCAGCTCCCTGGCCCGGTGCTGCCCAGCTCCCCTCCTCCATGGCCTGAGTGTGCATGTGCCAGGCTCGGAGCAAGCACCAGGGAGAGAAAAAGCATACAATTCCCCCCTTCCCCTGGCTGCCCCCGCAAGTTACATCTTAAATCCTAACTAACTCTCCAACCTGCCCCACCACCTCCAACCTCATTCTGCTTGGTTCAGCTTCTCGTGGCCTCTTGACTTCTTACTCCTCTCCATCCTGAATAGCCCCCTACACCCAGGCCTCAGGTGCACAGCCCTTCAAAGGCTCCCCGTGGCCCACAGTGGAACCCGCTCAGCCCGGCCTTCCTAGGATGAGGCCCCTGCTGCCTCCTCTCCCAGCCCTCCCCGAAATCCCACACTAGGCCCTTTCTCTGCCTCCCTTCCTGGGCACAGAGGCTAGGAAGGTGAGATTAGGAATTCGCGCTGTGCTCTAGGCCTCCCTCTGTGTAAACCAAGACAAACTCCTACTCATCCCTCAAGGCCCGAATTAATTATTATGTCTCCTACTCCACCAGGAATTTTCTTGCTTCTACAGAGCTTGCTCATATGCTTTTATTTAACACGATATATACCATAATTGATTATACCGTGTATGTGTACAGACACACATATAAAGTATTGTAATGATCTACTCATGTGTCTGTCTCCCTTTTAGAATTTTAGCTCCTTAAGCCCAGAATTACTTATCACTGATACAGACTTGACATATAGTAGGTACTCAATGCAAGTTTGTTTGTTTGTTTGTTTGTTTTGCTAAGGAAGATTCACCCTGAGCTGACATCTGTGCCAGTCTTCCTCTGTTTTGTATGTGGGTCGCCATCACAGCATGGCCACTGCTGAGTGGTGTAGGTCCATGCCTGGGAACAGAACGCGCAAACCTTGGCTGCTGAAGTGGAGTGTGCTGAACTTAACCACTATACCACAGGGGTGGCCCCAGTGCAAGCTTTAAAATGAGAAACAGACGTGTTGTCTTTACCCTAGGAAGTTCTGAATGTAGCCAGTTGCCTCTGTCCCACTCTCTCTGGGTTGGGTAAATGTGAGAGAAAACCCATTTCTTTTACTTCTTGCGGTTGCAGCTGCAGCAAGTTTGCTGTTAGTTAGCGTCTCCCTGGGGGGTTACGTGAATTGCAGGATGTTACTTTGCCAGGTCCCCCTGCCTCTGGTAAGTGTACACAGTTGTCCCAGGAAGGTACCCACAGCTTTCTAGATCTGCCACTTTCTCTCAAAGTCCAGTCTCTTTGAGAGTGGATGAGCCCAGAAGACACCAGAAAAGGCAAAAAACTCATTCTAGCTCAGGTGCTAGGAAGAGACCAGGAAGATGGTGGGATGGGCACCAGCCTGGGGGACAGTAAGCAAGGGGCAGGGCACCGTTTCTGTCTGGAATTGTACTGCAGGCACTCATTCCCCTGGACTCCAAAATCCAGGTCTTTCTGATGTCTGGGACCCGGGGGCAGAATCCTGTTCTCTCAGCCCCCCACTGGAGAAGGAGCCCCACCACAGTGGACAGGATTCAGTGTCGCCCACCTGTGGCCTGCCCTTCAGAGAACACTGCCAGAACTAGGTGCAGGCTATGGAGGGACCAGGCCGGGAAGTCAGGCCCAACCCCTGGCCTTTGGGAGATCTATTTCCGGGAGGAGCAGGGCTGGGAGAGGAGTTTGAGATAAGGCTATAAACTATGAATATCCATTAATCAGCTCACCCGCCCACACACACACTGCTTTATGGCTTTATAAAATTGTTTACCTTTACCTGTACTTTCCTAAAACCAGGTTCAAGTACGACAGTCCATTATATGCAAACATGCAATGAGTAAAGTAAGATACACCCAAGGGAGCGCAAGGACCTTGTGCCCTGTGGGGCAGGGAGCCCCGGGGCCCCATTGGATTATGGATCACTCCTATCTTACTGACCTCTGCCCAGGCGAGCAGATCTAGGCTCCAGGGGTATTTCTTTCCCAAAGCAGGGAAAAGACAGGAGTTGTCATTCTCCTCAGCACTCCCCCTTCTCTGGCAGGCCAGGAAACTGGAGATCGTGGGGTGCCCGGCCAGGTGGAGGTGACAAGTGGGGCAAGAACAAAGGCTGGTCCCCGGGAGCTGTACCAGGTGCAGCCAGGAGGTTGGCAGGGGTGGCTGGAAGCTTGCGGCCCATGTGACCTCTTAATGCCCACCGCCACCCTGGGTGGATCCTCTAAGTGGCTACACCAACTTGCACGCCTAATAGAAAATTTCCGTTACTCTGCATTAGTTTCCTGGGGCTGCTGTAACACATTACCACAAACTTGTCAGCTTTAAACAACAGGAATTTATTCTCTTGCAGTTCTGGAGGTCAGAAGTCGGAAATCGATCTCACTGGCCAAGATGACGTTGTGCGCAGGGCCACGACCCCTCCCTCCGGTGGCTCCAGGGGCGAATCTGCTTCTCTTGCGGCTTCTGGTGGCTGTAGGCATTCCTCGGCTTGTGGCCATGTCACTCCAATCTCGGCCTCCTCCGTCCTCACATCCCCTTCTCCTCTCTCCTTTGTCTAATCTCCGTCTGCCTCTCTCTTATAAGAACACTTGTGACAGCATTTAGGGCCCACCCAGGTGGTCCAGGATGATCTCCTCGTCTCAAGATCCTTGACTTCATCACATCTGCAAAGACTCTTTTTCCAAATAAGGGACGTTCATAGTTTCCAGGGATTTGACGTGGACATCTGGGGTGGTGGTGTTCAGCTGGCCACGGTCTTCATTCTGGCCATCTCTGTATCATCAGACTGTGGTAGACAACGCGTGTGACACCCAGACCCCCTCTTTGAAGAAGGCTCATTGCCTTCCTCAGCAGGGGCCTCCAGCTGTCAGCTCCCTTAGGGTCTGCCTCAGTGGCACAGAGCCACCTCACCGAGGGCATGCCCTTCTGGGGCAGCCCGCATCTGGGGACATATTTCAGCCCCAGGAAGGACACTCTGAGGGGCAGCGGTCACTCCAGGGCTCACCAAACTGACCTGAGCCTGTCAGGCCTGCGTCGCAGCTGGATTCCTCCTCTGCCCCATCCTCCTTCTGTCTGGTTTCTCTCACAGGAAGTGATCCCTAATAAACATCTTGCCCCCAAAACTTCTCTTATTTCTGGAAAACACAGCCTGCAATGCCAACATTTTAATTTTTGCCATTATGATGGAAGTGCAATGGTAATCTCTGTGTCTTTTATATTTGCACTTCCCTAGAATACTGGATTGAATAGTGTCCCCCAAAATTCGTGTCCACGTAGAACCCCAGAACGTGACCTTATTTGGAAATAGGGTCTTTGCAGATGTAATTAGTTAAGATGAGATCATCCTGGATTAGGGCGGGACTTAAACCCGAGGACTAGTGTCCTTATCAGAGGAGAGACACAGAGACACAGGGAGAAGGCCAGGGGACTCGGAGACAGAGACCAGACGGATGCAGATGTCAGTCAAGGAGCACCAAGGATTGCCGGCCACCACCAGGAGCCAGGCCAGAGGCGTGGAACAGACTCTCCCTCAAAGCCCTGGAGGCACTCCACCCTGCTGACACCTCGATTTCAGACTTCTGACCTCCAGAACTGTGAGGGAATATATTTCTGTTGTTTTAAGGTACCCAGTGGTGGTAGTTTGTTACGGCAGCCCTGGCTAACTACCCACCTTGTTTCTAGTGAGCTTGAGCACATTTTCATACATATATTGGCCATCTGGGTTTCCTGTTCTTTGAAAGGATCCTTTTTTTCTCTCCTTTTTTTTGCTGAGGAAGATTCACTCTGAGCTAATATCTGTTCCAATCTTCCCCTATTTTTCAGTATGTGGGCCGCCAGCACAGCATGGCTGCTGACAGAGTGGTGTAGATCTGCGCCTGGGAACTGAACCCCAGCCGCTGAAGCGGAGCTCACCAAACTTAACCACTAGGCCACTGGGGATGGACCTATAGGATCCTTTTTTTTTTTTTTTTTTTTGAGGAAGAGTAGCCCTGAGCTAACATCTGCTGCCAAGCCTCCTCTTTTTGCTGAGGAATACTGGAACTGAGCTAACATCCGTGCCCATCTTCCTCTATTTTATGTGGGACGCCTACCACAGCATGGCTTGCCAAGCAGTGTGTATGTCTGCACCTGAATCTGAACCAGTGAACCCCGGGCTGCCGAAGCTGAATGTGCAAACTTAACTGCTGTGCCACCGGGCCAGCCCCTGAAAGGATCCTTTTTGAATGTGGGAACATTTCTCCACTTCCCCATATGATTGTTGTCCTTTTAGTATGCACTGACTACAACAATACAAATGCATTTATGAATTCCTAGACCCATTGCACAATTCTACAGCTTTCAGGCGATCTGCTGCCCACTGGTTGGGAACCCTGGTCTGCAGGATTAAATTTCAACCCTTTGTCACGGACCTGAGGGTTCTTCATGATCTCCCATGGCCAATCTCCTCAACCTAATTTCTCTCCACTCTCTCAGTAGACATCCCCTGCTCCCATAACAAACTTCTTCTGGAACAGCCACACTCTCTCTTACCTCTGTGCTTTATCCATGTTTTTCCCTCTTCCTAGAGTGACACCCAGCACTTCTGCTCGCCTCCTCTTCCTCTCCCTTCTGCCACAATTCACTCCCATCCTGCAAGGCTCAGCGCAAGTGTTACTCTTCCCAGGAGCCTGCTCTGATGGTTTTCCGTGCCTATCCCATGCCTTTATCCCCGAGTTGAGTTGGATAGTCCTTCTCTCTGCTCCCTTAGCGCTCTGAGCATACCTTTTATTTGGTTCTTGTGGATGTTTTTTGAGCACTGACTATGCATGAGCACAGTACTAGGCTCTGGGCATGCTGTCATGGCATTTAGAGTGTGGTGGGCCCTTCATACACCATACTGTCACTTTCTTTCTTTTTTAAGATTTTATTTTTTTCCTTTTTCTCTCCAAAGCCCCCCAGTACATAATTGTATTTTCTTAGTTGTGGGTCCTTCTAGTTATGGCATGTGGGACGCTGCCTCAGCATGGTTTGATGAGCGGTGCCATGTCCGTGCCCAGGATTCGAACTGGTGAAACACTGGGCTGCCGTGGCAGAACGCGCGAACTTAACCACTCAGCCACGGGGCTGGCACATACTGTCACTTTTTTTGAGGGATGGGACTGTCTTTGTGTTAAGGTCCCCAGCACCTTGGCAAATAGAGGGTAGCTCACACTGAATCACAGGGAAAGGAGGTTGATAGATGGGTGGTTTGGTAGAGGGCTTGGTTTTCCTTCCCTTAGAAGAGCACATTCTCTCTTCCTGCCATGGTGAGATGATGAAATGATGAAATGCAGTGACATTCTTAGGAGATGACACCTGGGACCCAACTCATGAGGCCAACCAGTGAGTTGCTTTCCCCCAGAAGACTAACAAAGGTGGTGAGGGCATGGCTGGCCAGGGTTTAGGGTACAATCCGTGGCCCTGGAGCACAACCCAGCTGACTGGCCCCACATATGCCTCCTTTGGTCTGTGCTTAACACGTGAAGCCAACCAGCCCTGATGTCTTCTCCCTGCTGTCCTCCCTCCTGTCCCAAACGGCTCACGGGGCTTGATTCCAAGTGCCGAGCTACAAAGGGAGTGATGAGAAAAGGAGCTGGGGGACGCACATCCCTCCCCCAAGACCAAGTGATCGTGGTCCCCACTCATCAAAAATGCCTTCTTGTACATGTCGCATTTTCTCTTATTCCTTCCTTTACTAGCATCTGTTAAGCACCTGATGCTCAATGTCAGGTGTCATGCCAGGTGCTGGGGTTGCAGAGATGAACAAGCCTAGACTCCCTGCCCACCAGGTGTTCACAGACTAGTTGGAAAGACAGACTGAAAAAAACTATACAGAGATTACACTCCAAACAGCAGGGGGCCCAGCTGAGGCTGCTGAGTTTCCAGGGCTTTCTGCCCAACAGGCAGGTATACACACACACACGCACACACACACACACACACTACAGTCAGCGTGGCTGTGAGCAAACACACAGAAGACACATGGACCATAAAGTAATAAACATTTAGTGGATAAAAGAAATAGATTACCTGAATGTCAAAGGTAAGCCTTCTTTTTATGGATATTGCAGGAAGATAAGTGATGGACGTTCTTGCCCAGAATGGGGTGTGATAACAAAGAACTTTGGAAAGGGGCAGGGTCTGCAGGGCTGGGGTGCTAGGTGTCTGGGTCAATAACTAGGGAGAAAGTGGGAATCAGGCCACAGGGGAGGGAGGAAGAGGCCTGAGGCTGCGTGAATGGGGCAGGTAGGGCTGCAGGAGAAGCCGCATCCCACAGAGAACAAGAATGCAGGCTGGGGAGCCAGACACGCCTGGGTTTGAATCCCAACCCCACCAACCACCAGATGTATGATCTTGGCCAAGTTTCTTAACTATCTAAGCTTTGGCTCCCTTGCCTTTAAAATCTGGCTAATAATAGTACCCACATTTTAAGGTTGTTGGAAGGATCAAATTAGATAAGCCTCGTAAAACATTTAGATCTATGCTGGCACGCAGCACAGGGTTATCACTTAATAAGCAAGCTAACAACAACAAAGGATGGCAAGGCAGCCCGTGTACATAGCACCCTGGGGCTCTGGGCTTTCCTGTTCAAAGCTGGCACAGGCCTGCTGTCCTTCCCCACCTTGCTACATGTGCTGCCCCTCCCCCAGACATGTCCTACCTGCTAAATCAGCAGACAATTGAGAGAGTCACAGTCAGAAGCATCCCACATCCTCTCCCTGCCAGTTTCCAGATGTTGGGACCCCCAAGGACCTCAAAGCCCTGGATGCCAGATCACTTGTGTGCTTATCTGCCCATAGGCCCAGAGGTTCTCCGTGGCTTTGGAAAAGGACAAACAGTACACAACACTGCCCAAAGCCCACACTCCTATGCTGTCTGGGACAGCCACCCTGAGGCCAGCAGCTAGGCAGAACTGTTCTCAAACATCCTTCAGTTCCACATGAGTCACCCGGGAGCTGCGGGTGGGGTGACGTGCCGATGGTCTCTGCCTCCACCAACTCACCGGGGCTGGGCCTTGCAGACTCACCCTGCCCTGCTCTGCCCTGCCAGTTGGTTCAAGGAGGAGAGAGGCACCTGGAGGGTGGGGCAGGGTCATGCTTCTTGGGATGTCCCAGGGAGCCAGGAGCACATAGTTGGAGCCCAGCAAGTGTTTGTTTAATCATGGGGGAGCCCCAGCAATCCTGCAGCCTGAGTCAGGACTCTGAGATGGGAGCCAAATTCCCAGGAGAGAGCCATGAAGAGCTCCTTAGTTCTGCCCTATGAGCCTCTTTCAGGGAAGTCTTTCAATCCATTCTATAGTCATAATGATTAACGTTTCACACACACACACACACACAGTTTGCAAAGCCTGAGAAAATACAGTCATGCGTCATGTAACCACGGGGATACATTCTAAGAAATGTGTTGTTTGGCGATTTCATCATTGTGTGAACATCATAGAGTGCACTTATACAACCTAGATGGTACAGCCTACTGCACACCTAGGCTGTATGGCACTAATCTTATGGAACAACTGTCATATATGCAGTTCATTGTTCCCGAAATGTCATTATGTGGCACAGGACCGTATGTTAAAGCATGTTGTAAACTATAAGGAGTTATACACGTCTAGTATGTTTATTTACTTAAGCCTATAAACAGAAATACCTAGAGATAGGATAGGTGCTATCTCCATGTGGAAGAAACTGCCACTGGAAGAGAGGTTACAGAAATGGACCAAGATCTCATCGGGCAGGAATCTAGTCTTCTCACTGCAGTGTCACACCACGCAGTTCAATAAAAAATTTACTGAGCCCCAAATGCTTCACTTGGGCGGTCACACTGGGAGGTGGAGGGGTCATTTAGAAAGAACTAGGCAGAGCCTCCCAGAGCAGCTAACAACCTGGAAGGGGAGGGGCGCAAAATGGCACATGCAGCCCTGTGAGATCCCTGGGGATCTGTCCTCAGCCCACAAGTTCAAAGCTGAGATCCCCTCCTCCCCAACACCTGCTCAGCATCCTGCATCCCTGTGTTAGGTGGTGGCATGCCCATCCAACCACCTAGGTGTCATCCTTGCTGTCTCTCTCTCCCATCCACACAGCCAATCGACTACCTAGTCCTGTCCATTTTCCTCCAAAACATCTCTCAAACCCAGCCCTTCCCCTCCTCCTCACACCTCTGTCCCGGGTCAGGCCCTAACTGCTACATAATAACCTCCTGACAGTCTCTCTGCCTCCAGTCTTATCTCCCAGATCTGCAAGGATCTCCATCCTTGCAACCAATCTGTTCAGGTCCCTCCCTGCCTCAAACTTTTTGAACCCTCCAGCGGTTCCTCTCTGCAGGGTTGCAGTCCAAGTTTCTAATTAAGGCTCCCTATGATAAAACCCTTCCACCTTTACAGTCTCTTCTCTGGTCACTACCTGCCTCAAATCATCTACTGCACAGTGGCTGCCTGCCTGCAGTGTAGGCGACATGACTGCGAGACCGACGTAGCGCCCTCTTGAAATTCTTCCGATTTTTAAACAAGGGCCCCGCATTTTCATTTTGCACTGGACTCCATCAGTTATGTTGCCAGTCCTGCCTGCCTGTTGTACCCACTGCCCTTCTTGCGGCTCGTGGCCTCCAAAGCCTTGTCCGCACAGTCTCCCCCACCCAGAACACCCCTCCGCACATCACCCCTTTTCCCGCAGATCTTCCTTTAAGGCTCAACATAGGTGTTAGCTCCGGGACGCCTCCCTTGGCCCTCCTTCCTCCCCTTCCCTGCCCCAATCACCAACACGTAGCAGGTGCTCAACACATGTCTATTAGATACACTGAATGGGAAAGCAAAGTGTTACAAGCGCCACAAGAGACCTACAAACTACGATAGACGGTCAAGCGAGACAAGGCTGGAAGAAGGCACCTCTAATCGCCTCTGCGTCGCCCAGCTCGGCGCTAGGACCCTGCCTGCAGACGCGTTAATCCGTGCGCCGAGCGCTCTGCGCCCTCCAGGCCGGAAGCGGCCGGGACCGGCTCTTGGGCGCCGCCTGTCGGGATCACGCCGCAGCTGCAGCCTCTTCCTGGCGCCCCCGCCCCTCTCCGACCCTGAGCCCGCCTCGCGTCTCCCATTGGCTGTCTCCTGTTCTCCCGCCCCTCCCGGGCTCAGCCATTCGGAGCCCCGGGGTGGGTGGGGCTTGAGGTCTGGGGCGGAGCGCGCGCGCGGATTGGCTCTGCGGAAGGCGGCGACGTGGCCGGAGGAGGCCCGTTCGCGACTACACTGAGGCTGAGCCTCGCCCGAGCCGGATTGGTGGCAGGCGGGGCTGGCCTGGGTCTCTGGCCGGAAGCGGAAGTGGAGGAAAGATGCAGGTGGGGGCGCAGGACCTGGGGACTTGGGGCGCTGGCCCGGGATCCCTGAACTGGGCTCAGCCCGTCCGACCCCGACCTGCTTCTCCGGCTTCCCTCCCGGGCGCGGGGTTCTGGCCCTGCAGGGTGGCGGTTGGGTCTGTGAAATGAGCGCGCGAGTGGCACGTCGCCTCCCCGCGCTCACGTCCCGCTCTCCGCCGTGTTTCCCGCCAGGACCATCAGCACGTGCCCATCGACATCCAGACCAGCAAGCTGCTCGGTAGGAGGGGGCGCCCCCGCGCAGCCGGCTGTCGGGGGGGAGCCCGGCTCTTTGCCCCCCTGTCCCCAACAGCTGGGAGTCCCAAGGCCCCTGTTGAGGCACTGACCACTTGCCATGTTCTATGCCCTCATCTGTGGCTGCACCTGCCTCGCTAAGAGGAGCGGGAAGGTACCACACATAGAGTCTATACTTGACCTGCATTTTCTCCTTTAACATTTACGACATGTGTTGTCAAATCATATCACTCAGGCACAGGGAGGGTAATGGCCTACCTTAAAGAGTCAGCTACTGAGTGGCAGATCTGAAATTGGAACTGAAGTCTGTCAGGCTGCAGTGTCTGTGCTTTTTGTACTATGCCAGAAAAGACTGCCTCCTTTCTTTTTAAAAGCTTCCGTCGCCCCTGGATGTTAGGAGGAAGAGGGACACAGACCCAGTAGAAAATAAAGACCTTTAGTGGCCAGGCCATCTCCTGCTGTCTGTATCTGATCCACGTACCTCCTCCCCAGTTCAGAGCCAGGGAAGGACTTCGTTCTCACCCCTCCAGGGCAAGTACACAGCTCCTGGATTTTTAAATGCTCATTGGATCAGTCAATTTGATGCCAGTTTTGTCATCAAGGTGGTGTCAGTTTGACTACCTGAGCCTTTCACTTCAAGTTCTATGACATCTACAAAATTGTTCTTTGAGAAAATTTTAGACAAATACAGCAGAAAGAGTATAACTGATAACTCGTGTGGGAACCCAGCATTTGACCACTTGGCAGATTTATTAACAAGGGCAAGGTTCTGAATTCACCACTGTGGGCCATTTCGTCAGTCCTGTGCGGTGGCCACTCAGCCAAGCTTCTTTAACTTCGTTTCAGATTTGTCCCGGCTCTTCAGCACATGGGCAGTCTTGGTGTGTGAGTCTGTCATTGATGATGAAAAGGTCCAATAAAACAGCAACCACTCATTGGGGGTTTGCTGCAGACCAGATGTTGTTCCAGGCACTTGACATTGTAAAGATGAAGATCACTAAGATTTATGGAGTCTGCCATGTGCCAGTCACAGTGCTTGTTGTTTTACCTGCATTCTCCCTTATATTCAGTATCTTATCATCCCCATTTTACATGTGGGGAAACTGAGGCACAAAGTGGTTGAGAAACCTGCTCAAGAAAGTTAATAATTAGAAGCCAGGACCGTCTGACCACAGAGCCTAGCTCTTAGCTCTCTCCTACTGAGGAAACGTGCATGGCTCTCATCCACCCATACCCTCTGAAAACACAAATCTGGGCCCTGACTCCAGGAGGTCAGTCACATCGGTATTCACATGTGCAGGGTGGTACCTCACTGCTAAGAACAGACCAGTGTTATCTCGTCCTTAGGACGCTGGGGGGATTAGGGGCTTTGCAGTTTTCATTCATCCGGTACTTGGCATAACCATCTTGTATTTTCCATTGTCATGGTTAATCCCAGCCCTGAGGAAGTGGAAGTTGAACATCATCCTTTGTCAGTAAGAAAGATATAATTACCCATGGAAGCAAAAATATTATGGAGAATTTAGAGTGGTCAAAAGTGGCACTTTGATGTCGGGAGCAATTTGAAGTTTTTCTTTATCCCTGTGTCGAGGCAGTTGCTCCATAAAAGTCACGCTCGGATGAAGTCAGGCTGCTGGAGTCTGTTTTGCCCCAAGCGTCTCTTTGGGCCTGTCTTTATTCGCATCTTCCCATGACCCCCCCGTAACCAGTATGAATACAACTTTTAGCCAGTGTCTTAGTGTATTTCTCTTGAATTAGTGAAGGATTTGGGGCTGCGTGAATAGGAATGCTTGATTTGGGTGTTTCTCACGTAGACTGGCTGGTGGACAGAAGGCACTGCAACCTGAAATGGCAGAGTCTGGTGTTGACGATCCGAGAGAAGATCAACGCTGCCATCCAGGACATGCCAGAGAGCGAAGAGATCGCCCAGCTGCTCTCTGGATCCTGTGAGTGCTTTAGGGCTATATTACTGGAGCCCCCTCTTTCCTGGAGAAGTATATATCAGCTGGGCTGCTCCCCTGGCGTTTAGCCTTAGGGCTGATCCCTGGAGAAAGAGATTTTTGGTTGGCGTATAGATTGCTGGTTTCTTCCTCATCCTGGTGACGGGGAGAGCTGTGTGTGCTAAAAATACTGACATATACACGAGTCAGCCCTGTGCAGAGGCCAGCGTAGGTGGGGAAGACGCTGGAATTCTAAAAGTCTTTGCTCTTACTTGCTTTCCAGACATTCACTACTTCCACTGCCTAAGAATCGTGGACCTTCTCAAAGGTACCGAAGCCTCCACAAAAAATATTTTTGGCCGGTACTCTTCACAGCGAATGAAGGCAAGTGTGGGCAAGGGTGGTAATGGGGTCAGAGCCTCTCTGGTCTCGCTGAGAATCTGGTGGAGACGCTACACAGAACATTTCCTGAACTTTCCCTCCATCCCCGTAGTTTATGCCCAAAGTAGCTCCTACCCCTGGGTTCACATTTTCAGACCCGCTGCTTTGGGGATCGCTCATTGGCGCTGCAGTCTTACAATAAAATGGATGGTCCAGCCAGTGTTACGCAGGAGGACAAGGAGTGTGTTTCTGATGTGTTGAGAAGACTGGGAGCGCTTCCGCTGTTCAGGGGTTGAGCTGGGATGTGGCCACTGAGTGCTGGTCTGGCTCACTTCCTGTTTCTGTTCTTACTCAGGATTGGCAGGAGATCGTAGCGCTGTATGAGAAGGACAACACCTACTTAGGTAAAGGGGCCCAGCGTGGGAGTCCCTGCGTCCGTGGGGAAGCCCCCTCCCAGAGTTCTGAGACACTAGGCTTCTAGAGAGCACAGTGCGTGCACGGCAAGAGGCTGGGCTGTAGCTGTTTGCCAGGTGGGAGAATAAATTCCATGAGTGGAGTTGGGAGGAGCAGGAGAACCACGCAGGGGGTGGGCGTTGGCCAGGCCTGACCCAGCAGGTGTGTGAGGGTCCTCCAACGCTGAGCTCTTGGTAAGGTGGAGTGAGGGGCCCCCACCCCCTCTGCACCTCCGTTCTATAAGAGGCAGAAGAGCCTTGGAGGCCTAGCAGCTGCCTGAGAAAGTAGCTAAAGGGCTGATTATAGTTTGGGTGTGTTTTCTAATAATGTAAATTATAATAATAGCTACTATTTATCGAGCACCTACTAAATGCAAGGAATTGTCCTTGTGTTTTATATGGATTCTCTCTTTTAATCCTCACAATAAATATTGTTGGCCCTGTCTTACAGAGGAGGATTGGGTTAAAGAGGTTAAGTGACTGTCTTAGGTGTCACGGCTAGGAAGGGGAGGAGCTGGGAGCCAGCCCATGCTCCTCACCACCAGGCTGGGGTGTGTTTGTGCATGTGCAGGGGCATGCTTGCCTTATGGTGTGGGTGTCTGGGGTGAATTTCCTGGGCCCTTCTCAGTGGAACTCTCTAGCCTCCTGGTTCGGAATGTCAACTATGAGATCCCCTCGCTGAAGAAGCAGATTGCCAAGTGCCAGCAGCAGCAGCAAGAATATAGCCGCAAAGAGGAGGAGGGCCAGGCGGGGGCTGCCGAGATGCGGGAGCAGTTCTACCACTCGTGCAAGCAGTACGGCATCACGGTGAGCGGGACGGGTCTGGCTGCAGTGGGAGGGTGCCTGGGGCCTCTGCCTGTCTTCCCAGGCCCAGCTCCTTTGCTTATGGGAAAGGCTTCCTTCCCAGCCTGGCTGTGGCCTTCTTGGGCCAGTTTCTCACCCATCTCCAGTCCTTTAATCTGTCGGACTCCACTTCCCACCACTTCACTTCAGCTTTAGCCCACCTCTTCGATCCTTTTTAGGGAGACAATGTCCGGAGAGAGCTGCTGGCCCTGGTGAAGGACCTGCCGAGTCAGCTGGCTGAGATTGGGGCCGGGGCTCAGTCCCTGGGGGAAGCTATTGACCTGTACCAGGCCTGTGTGGGGTTTGTGTGTGAAAGGTAAAGAGGACTTCAGTTTCTCTCTAGCAGGGGGGCAGTTTACCCGTTTCCCTGGCTGTTCTGTCTTCTCCACTTGTATTTTTCCCAGATGACATTTAAGTTTTAGTTGATACACTTAACCTGTGGGAACCTTGCCCGTTGGACCTTCTGGCCCGGGCCGGAGCCTAGTGTGGTTTCAGGAGTGGGCAGCAGGAGGGTCAGGTCTGTGCTCCGTTGCAGCCCCACAGAGCAGGTGTTGCCTATGCTGCGGTACGTACAGAAGCGGGGAAACTGCACCGTGTATGAGTGGAGGACGGGCACGGAGCCCTCCGTGGTGGAGCGGCCGCACCTCGAGGAGCCTCCTGAGCAAGTGGAAGAGGACGCGGTAAGACAGGCCGAGTGGGAGCTGCTCCCCCCCACACCCTGTCCAAACGCCCACAGCCGGAATTCAGAGTCTCAGAGGAAGAAAGGGGGATTCCTGTGGGAGAGACTATCCGTGGAAGGGCCTGGAAGGCCCTACTCCTTTATTTTTCTGGTCTTCATGAGACCAGAGTGGAGATGAGTGCCGAAGAGGCTCAGCAAGCTGGTGGCTTTGAACTAGGAGCCCGTCAGTGCCACGAGCTCTCTGGAGCTGGGCTGTCCTTAGGGGAGTTTGGAGGCCACTGACTTGAACAGCTCACTGGCACTCCCAGCACTGAAGCCCCTGAGGCCTATGCAAAGGCAAGCGCCTTTTTTCCCCACCTTCTGTGAGCTAACATTTTTTCCCCTTCTAGATTGACTGGGGCGACTTTGGAGTGGAGATGGCTTCTGAAGGGGCAGATGCCAGCATCTCTGCCCAGGCTGCCGGAATTGACTGGGGCATCTCCCTGGAGTCGGACTCACAGGTTAGGATGCCCTCTCAGTCCATCCGTCTGAGGACTTCCTGCGATTGCTGCTTCAGCAATAAGAAAAGTGCTGTGCTGAAAGCATCACCCGAAGTTCACAGCTCTCAGAGCAGGTGGAGTCCAGGGGAGGCAGAGTTCCCAAAGGGACACGGCACAGTTGGACCCATTTTCTCCTGGTGTTTGGGGCAAGGTGTGAAGGTCTGGGCAAGTGGTAATTCTGCAAAGCGGGGTGAGGGTGGCAGCACACATGGGCCCACACTGCCACCTTTGCTGCTTACATCAGGGCTGCATGTCCTCCTACAGTTGAAAGACGCAGTCATGGAACTTAGCAAGGGCTTTGGTTCATCCTGCCTCCCCTTGCTCGGGACAATTCTGCCGACTCTGCTGGGGTTCTTTGCTCTCCACCCAGGAAGCTGTGGCTGATGGGATAGACTGGGGAGACGATGCAGCCGCTTCGCAGATCACAGTGCTGGAAGCCGGAACCCAGGGTAAGTGACTGTCCCCGGCAGCCCTGGCAGCAGCAGGGTGCTCAAAGGCTCCCCTGTTCTAGAAACAAAGAAAAAATGCACTGCTGAGATTGGACTTGTCACACATTTAACTGTTTTCTCAAAATCTTGATGAGGATGTGAGTGCAGGGGGACAGAGAGAGTTCTTAAAGTTAAGTCCAGAAACTCTCAACTCTTTGGATACCAAATGTGGGTCAGTTTTGGGGGGTAGGGGCTGAGGGGGTGGAGGGTGTTTGTTCCAGGAGGGCCATAGGCTCTGAAGGCTGACCTGGCGCCCCTCCCCACCCCCAGAGAGGATGTAGCAGCAATCTGAGCCACTAGAGGGCGGTGCAGGATGAAACTTCACCTCCACAGCCCACCAGAGCCAGGGCCCACCTTGCGGGGCCTCGAATCCCAGCCTGTGGTCCTCCTCGCAGACTGGGGTTTGGTAACTCTTCCCCCTTGGGTTGGGACAGGAAGTGGCTTCAGTGTACTGTGTCTGTGTCCATATTAACCCACTAGGGTTTCTCAAACTGGAGGGTCTTCTCCGGTCCTCAACTCCTTTATCACTTCTCCGTCTTCCTTCCTGGCAGCTCCGGAAGGTGTTGCTAGGGGCCCAGATGCCTTGACACTTCTTGAATACCCTGAGACCCGGAATCAGTTCATCGACGAGCTCATGGAGGTACTTTCATCCCCAGGGAGAGGTGGGGGTGGCCTGGCACCAGCACAGACGCCTGACCTGACCCTTCCTGTTGTGTGAAGGGCACTGAGCACTTTCCTCATTCCGGAGTGGGGCTCACGTGTTAGGATGCCCCGCATTCATTCAACAAGGATTTATCACTCAGCTCCTAAGCCCTGCACTGTGTGAAGCCCCAGAGATTGAGTGAGACTGAACAAGACAGTCCAAGGCCTTGATCTCGTGGGGCCCATATTCTCAGGAGGCAGGCAGACGAGACAAGACAAATAAGTAAAATATGCACTGTGTTGGGTGTTAACACAAGTGCCACGGAGAAAAAGAAAGCCAGGGAGGGAGATGGGGATTGCTGGGAAGGGCTGAGGTTTTATATCAGGTGGTCAAGGATAGGCCTCCTTGGGAAGGTGACCAGTAAGTCAAGACCTGCAAGAGGTGCAGAGAGCGCCATGCCAGGCGTCTGGCGGAGGAGCTTTGCAGGCAGAGGGAGCAACCCCAAGGCAGGAGTGTTGGATCCCTGCACGATGGAGGAACAGCAAGGAGGCCGGTGCGGCTGAGCCAGCGAGCTGGGAGAATAGAGGAGCTCAGAGAGGTGAAGAGGCTGAACTTTGGCTTTTACTCTGAGTGAACTGGGGCGCTGTTGGAGGTTGTGAGCTGGTCTGGATCGACATGATCTCAGCTGTGTTTGAACACCATCCCTGTGGCTAAGGTGCCCAGCAGCCCCCATTAAGGAGCCAGTGTTCTTAGACCTTCCTTGTGGGACTGGGAAGCTGGGGGCCTGTCCTTGTTAATTTCTAGGTCTGTTCCCTTCTCAGTGGCCTCCTGATTGGGGCGGGCCTCATGACAGTGCTCAGTCCTCACCAGTTCCCTTCTCTTTCTGCCCAGAGGTCCCTCCCAGCCTCCAGGGGAGAGGAGGACAAAAGGGATCAAGTTTCTGTGGTCAAATGAGTGACAAGCTATGTGGCTGGTTCTCAGATCCTTCCTACCCTTTCTTGATCCAAGGCTTCTCAAACCTGAATTCCTATTGCCTGAATCGCATTCCTCCCAGGGAGGGAAAGTACCTTCACTGGGGCAGAGAGAACCCTCTATGTTCTTAGTCGTCTGCAGGAAGGAGGGGAGTCCAGGGCTAGGTGAAGCTTGAGATAGCAATGGGGGACCGAAGAGTGATAGTGGAGGCTGCCCCAAGCTCTCGTGTTATAGTTGGTGAGTTTCTAGCACTGAAAGTGTTCAGAGGAAATAACCCCTCCTCACCCCAAGTTGGACCCTCACATCTCATTCTTCATTTGGAGCACTCTGCTTTTCTCGGTTTGAACCAAATCCTCTTCTGTCATCAGCTCGAGATCTTCTTGTCCCAGAGAGCAGTGGAGATGAGTGAGGAGGCCGACATCCTGTCTGTGAGCCAGTTCCAGCTGGCTCCAGCCATCCTGCAGGGCCAGACCAAAGCAAAGATGGTTACCATGGTGTCAGCGCTGCAGGATCTGATTGGCCGGCTCACCAATCTTCGAATGCAGCACTTGTTTATGATCCTGGCCTCCCCAAGGTCTGGCTTTCTCCTTGACATTGGGCTGTTTGGGGGCATAATGCAAGGCTCCACCATCTTGAGCAGCCCTGACTCCTGGTATTCGTCCTCTTTTTCCATGACCCCTTAGACTCCCATCCCTGCCTCCCACAGGTGTGTCATCCGAACTAGGGATACGGGTTCTCTTTGGGGCAAGATGGGGTGGTTTGATGTGTGCAGGCAGAATCTGCTTCCCAGGGAGGACAGGGGAACTGGGAGCGGTATCCCTTACCAAGAAGGGTTGAAGGATGTGGAGGCTGAGAGGGCAGTTAGGGGTTTGGTTTCCTGAGCCTCCCCTTTCCCAGGAGCTGAATGGGGATGGTCAGGTCGCACAGCTACAGCAGACACTCACCTGAGTACCCTGCACAGGTATGTGGACCGAGTGACTGAGTTCCTCCAGCAAAAGCTGAAGCAGTCCCAGCTACTGGCTTTGAAGAAAGAACTGATGGTGCAGAAGCAGCAGGAAGCACTGCAGGAGCAGGCAGCTCTGGAGCCCAAGCTGGACCTGCTGCTAGAAAAGACCAAGGAGCTGCAGAAGCTGGTAAGACGGGGAAGGCAAACCTGCCAAGTGGGAGGACCCCGGTTCTGCAGAACAAGGCCCTTTGCCTCTCCGCTTCCTGCCCACGTGGGATCGCTGTCTTTCAGATCGAGGCTGACATTTCCAAGAGGTACAACGGGCGTCCCGTGAACTTGATGGGAACCTCTCTCTGACGCCCTCCACGTTCTTTCTGCCCATCTTCTCAGCCTTCAAGATGTGGGGGACAGCCAGGACTAACATTGGAGGGCCCTTCCCAGCAAGAGACCAGGCCTACAGGAGGACAGAAAGCCATGTGATGGAGCCATCACCAGATGGTGACCTTGGCACTTTGTACTCTCTACAAGAAGCTGTCTGGATTGGCCCTGTGGCCCATCAGCCTTGAAACCACAGCTTCTGCTCCTTCTTGTTATCTATTTGGACTTAATAAAAGAAGAGACTCTTGCTTCACCCTTACTGTTACTGCTTCTGCCCTGGAGTTGAGGCTGTGCACTGTTTGCATGGGGTTATGATCCCAGTGGGCTGCCGGGCCATTGGCTGTTCCCTTGGAGCCCCACATTAGGGGCTTTTCCTCTTTGCCTCTGGTGACAGGGAGGACCTCAGATTAGTGTCTACAACTGGTTCAGCAAGGGGTTCTGGGATAGCTGAGTCCAGCTTTCTTTCTGTAGCCAGGCCTGGACTGCCCCACTCAGGCCAGAAGACCAAGGGGAGCAGGCAAGTGGCAGCCCGTTGGGGCCAGCAAAGCTGTATTTTCCTTTTAATCAAAGCTTACCTCCAGGCAGAGGGAAAATGCGGTTTGGGGAGGAAGAGTCTGATAAACAAGGTGGGGACAGGAGTTGTCACCTTCACTAGCTGCCTGTCCACTTCCTGCCCGTAACTGCCTGCTCTGTGATTGGGCAGAGCCCACCCCAGGATAACACCCCTCTCCCAAGCCGCCTACCCATCCCCACTTCCCAGGAAGGGTAGGGGTTGGGGGTGGCCAGCAATTCGATTTTAATTTCATAGCAGAGCAGTTGATTCATGGCTCTTTGTCGCTGGCGTTGACTCCCGTAATGACTTTCCATCAAAATGAAAAGTGGAGTGACACCACTCATTATTCCTGCTGCTTGTTATCTCAGTTCTGGGGAGGGCCGCCCCCTCCCTGCTGCCTTTCAGCCGTCCTGGACAGTGAGTGATGGCCCCTATTAATCACCGACCCCGCGGACTCCGGCGGACACACGCTATCCAAAGGAGAGAGAGATAAGGCAGCATGAACTGCTCGAAGCCGCTCCTATCAATTAATGTCAGCCCATCGCTTCCCCCCAATCTTTGCCTGTTCACTTCCTTTTGGGGAGATTGGGGGCTGAAATAAGTCTAGGAATTGAAAAAGGAAACATATTGGTGTGGAATGTTGAGGTAAAACTGTCCTTGGAATATAAAGGCCTAGAGAGGCCTGAGTGGGCAGCATCCTGCCCTTGGCCACTGTGGAGGCTCTGCCTGGGGAGCCGTTTGCATCTCTTGGTCCCTTTCGCCCTGAAAGAATGTCTGCTACCTCCGGCCCCACCTGTTCAGCGCTGGCTCCCTTGGCCTTCTGGTCTACCTCTTGCAGCAGCCATCAGCTCACTGAGGCATGCTACCCCTACCTGCACTAACGTCCCTCCTCCAATCACCAGGTGGTACACAGCCTCTATTGCTTACAGGCACCGAGCTTTAGGGAGAGGCTCTGTGGATCATGTGACCGTGGCAGGCTGGGTTGGGGCCTCAAAGCTCTTGCCCTGCCCTTGCACAGGCGCACCTTGCCTGCCCTCTCTGCCGGCCTGGAGCTGATCGAGGAAGTTGATGGGAGGAAGTCGCATGGCTGAGGTTCAGCCATCTTTGCAGGAAGGGAACTGGGTTTAGATAGAAGGTTTTCTCAGTAGATTTTGGCCACCTTGGTAAGCAGTGTGGTTAGAGAACTCTTCTCTCAGAGGGATTAGGCCCATTTCACTGCTTATCTGGTGAAATGAAGGCCCACCCCACCCCGAGGCTGATGTAAATGGTTTCTTAAAAGCCTTTAACTCAATAACATAGGGTTTGTTTTCCAGAACCTTTGGCCCATTTGCCTTTGACCCTGTGCTTCCTTCCTGGGTCTCACTTTCCTGAACACCCGAAGACCCTGAAGATCCTGCCTGGCTGTGTGACCGCACAGGAGGGCCACTCAGATCTGCTCCTGATTTCCCTTGGCCTCACTCTGATGGTGTTTAGATTCCTGCACGTTTTTCTCAGAATTGCCTCAGAGGTGGTTGTGAGGACTATATGAGTTAATACACTCAGAGCTCCCAGAACCGTGCCTGGCACTTAGTAAGCACTCACTGGACAAATGGGAGCTCTGACTTTTGGTTTGTGACACAATGTCGAGGCCTCTTCATCCTGGCCTAACTTGCCTTCTTGGAAGGGAGAGGTGAGAGGCTGCTTCTGGAGCTAGAAGACCATGTTCTGAGCAGTCAGGTTTCCAGGATTGCAAAAAGAAAAAAATGTTCGAGGAGAGAGGGAGGAGATGGGCCAAGATCACACCCTCAGAATCCTTAGTTTGATGTGAATTGTATTGCCAAGCGCATACTCTGCTTTTATGTTAACTTTTATGCCACCTCGTTCCAGAGAAGACTTAAGACTCTCACTACTCAGCTCAGACGAGTCACCCTGCTTCAGGTAAGGAAGCAGAGACACCTTCCCAGAGTCCTCTCACCTTGCTAAATCCAGCCACTGCCCAGCCCTACTCACCGTCTCTCTGTTCAGATGAAGCCTTTCTTCCTACACAGACTGTACCCTGTCCTCCCAAAGCGTGGCTCTCTTTACAGTCAACAAAAGTAGGATCCCCGTGCGCTGCAGCCCGTGATGGCTGCCCACGAACGCAGGCTAAGTGGAGGGCTGATGATGGTTCATCTGGGTTCTGTCTGCCCACAAAGGGCTTGCCAGGGAGACGTGGGGTCCTACACATCTAGAACTATTTTCCCATCGGCAGTGCAGGACATCATTCACACCGAAAATCTCCTCCTCCATCTAAAGAATCACCTGCTCCAGAGAACTGGCTAGGAGCTGAGGACCAAAGAAAAGCACATCCCAGGCCCTCAGGAACAAGAGCTAACTGTGGCTGGGGCTGTGGGATCCTGCTCCCTCATGTGCGCCTCTCCTTCTTTCTCTCCCCCTCATTAATTCCCCAGCTGTTGCTTACACAGTTTTCCCCTAGAAACACAGGTCCTGTGGCTCTTCTCTGCCTTTTTATCCACATCTTCCTGTCCTGTTACTAATTTTCATTTCATCTTTTAATTGCCACTTCTTTATTTTCCTCCTTCCCTCCCCACTCCCATATACAACCGTACAAAATCTACTAACAGTCATAAGTTAGACAACAGGCAAAGCGGTGGGGTGGTGATCAGCATCTTCTCCAGAGCTGGACTGCCTGGGTCAAATCCTGGCTCTGTTCTTGCTGCCTGTGTGATCCTGGGGGGAGTCCCTGGCCCTCTCTGTGCCTCATTTGCTTCACCTGTAAGATGAGGACAAAGATACTACCTACCCCAGGGTAGGTAGCTGTGGAGTGTGTACAGCACCTGGATGGTGCCTGGCACAGTGAGACTCAACTGTTAGCTGTTGTGAGAGGGTGGTGGACTGGAAACATCCTGAAGTGAGTGTAGAAACTGTTTGGGTCGTGGTTCCCAGATATTCCAATATGTCCCAAACCAAACCATCATCCTCTCCATCCCACACTTCATCCCTCTCTGATACTTCCTATCTCCGTCTGTTCCATCCACAGGCCCCCAGTTCCTGCTGTCTCCCCTCTAATCCACCTTTTCCATGTTGCTATGGGCTTTGTTGCCCTGGTCATTCCCCTGTTTAGAAGCTCTGATGCCCCCTGAACTCTACAAATTGCTAGTGTAATAGGCCAGCCCTTGATCTTCAGACCTCCACCTGCCTTTCCAGCCTGGGTATCCACCCAAGACCCCCAACCCTCATGCCTTCTCAAAGCCCCAACCCTCTTCTTGGCCCCCTCCTAGGCTTCCTGACCCAGCTCAGATGAGACCCAAACTCCTCTCTCTGGATGTTTCCAGTCCGCTGGCAGAGTTAGCCCCTCCTTCTGCAGCAGCCTCCCGGCCTTGTGTAGATGCCCTTCGGGGAGCGCTTATCAACTGTATCACAAGGCTTTCCCCATGTAGCGCCCCAAATGGAGATGCTTAAGGCCAGGGACTGGGTCTTGCTCATTTTGTATCCCCTTTGGAAACTCAAACTTAACTTTTCTGAACTTCAATTGTCCTAATGATCTCCAAGGCAACTTTGACCTCTAAAATATGACGATCGTGCGGCTCACAAGCTAGCAAAAAGGAAGTCCTACAAAGCACTAGAACTTTGGCAGGAAAATTGAGTTTAAGCAGACTTTCAGAATGGACCAATGGTCAGACTAAAATCCCTCAACCAGCGGTCCAGTGAGAGCGCCTGCCCGGAGCGTCTTCTCGGCCTCATCTCTCCTCTTTCCCTGTTTGGTTAAGGGCTCTCCTGGAGAGGAGAGGAGAGGGCTGTCATCCCATCCTCTTGGAGATCCATTGCTTTGTAAACCCGAGTCTGCTACCAAAGCTGGGTTAGCTCCCGCTTCCGGAAGGCTGCCCACGTGCCTGGCTCTGCACAAGCTGTTCTGCACCCTGAGTTACCAGGCCCCAGGAGCTGCTTCCGGGCTGGAGTCCTGCCTGGCGGATCCCGGAGCCCAGTAGGAGGGTGTCAAGCCTGCTCCAGGGCTGTGGAGCCCGAGGTGCCAGCTGACTGCAGATCGGCTGTGTCCTCCAGATGCCCTTCCTCTCAGGTGAGGGGCAGGGCCTTTCCGAGTAATTTGGCCATGAGTAAACTCTTACTTATCCTGCCTGCCACCCTCCTCTCATTCCCCAGGCTTCAAAGAAAACCAGTTTGAATATTTAAACTTCTCCTGTGTGTCTAATAAAAAGTTCTGCACTATTTAACGCCCCAGCTATCCATTACTGTCGGGAGCTGCCCTCTCCCTCCCAGCCCTCCCCTCCCTCCCCCTCGCCCAAACCACGCACAGCAAAGCCATTTGTCACAGCGCTCCGCTGCAGGCTGCGCTTGGCTGTGTCTGAAAGGACACGCGGCCGCAGGGGAAGGTGGGAATGAATCAAGGCGCTATGCAAATTGCAGCTTAATCTGCAGAGAAACACCCAGGCTTTGGGGAGACGCTCATTACTTCTTTTAACTGTGATTAACGGGCAAATTAAACCCAAGCCCTTAACTCTCTCCTGGCAGAGGACTCGAACGCAGAGCCCTGGGCCACTGAGGGTGGAAAGAGGCTCCTGTCTGGAGCTGCGGCGCCCCCCCCCACACACCACCCCCCGCCCTGGGACTGGGACGGAGGACATGAGTGCTGCCCCGTACCCTTCAAGTGTTTGCTGGGGCAGGAGGGAGGGGAGCCCCAAAAGAGGGGGGGCAAGATCCAGCACAACTAACCCCAACATGTGGGAAGGGACGCCTCCCTGCTGTCTTTCCAGTTTCTTTCAGCCACTCAAGAAAGAACGAGGTCGTGGCCCCTGGATTTGCTGCCCTTCTTTCACCTGCCAAAAGAAAACCAGAGAATCCCTTAGGCCTCACCCACCAGGACATGCTGAGAGCGCGACCACAGTGGCTTTAGCTGCAAAATGAGTTTCTGGTCAAACCACCCAAAACGCGGGCCTGGAAAAGCATGAATAAGGAACCTCAACGTGTT
Organism: Equus asinus; assembly: GCF_041296235.1. Taxonomy (NCBI): domain Eukaryota; kingdom Metazoa; phylum Chordata; class Mammalia; order Perissodactyla; family Equidae; genus Equus; species Equus asinus. Next base: position 38,101,894 of record NC_091802.1, on the reverse strand, counting down.
CAACCCCAAAACCAACCTTGAGACCTTTTAGCCCAGGGAGTGGAGGTGGAAAGAGGCAAAGAAGCAGGAGGTGGGGGGTGGGGCGTTTTTGTGGAGTAGAGACCCTGGGCATAGCCTTGCTACGGGTCATCCAGGTTACGGGCAAACGTGGTCAAAAACGCATGTTGGAGGGGATCAAAGAGCCAAAGCATCTCTCTTTGTTCTTATTCCAACTGTGGAGTGTTTGTGTGTGTGTGCGTGTGGTAGTTCAGAACATAAAATTTACCACTTTAATCCTTTCTGAGTGTCGGATTCAGTGACATTAAGTACGTTCTGCACCATCCCCGCCACCTATTCCATCTGCGCCGAAGATCGAGCTATCCTGTTAGCCCTATAACCATCTCGAACAAAACAACAAGCCAGGACTGCTCTGCGGATAGGAGAGTTCTGTCTGAAATCAAGAAAACCAGAGAACACCAGCCGGAGCGCCGGGCGGTTGAAATGGAGGCCTGGTGCTCAGGAGGCGGGTTGGGTGGAATGGAAATCCTGTCGGGACTCCCCGTTAAACGCAGGTCCCCTAAGCCTGAGTGATTAGGAGGTGAAAGATGACATACAACAGTGACAGACTGTCTGTCAACCTGACGCGGCTGAGGAGAGACACGGCCCCGTATTTTATTTTGTCGTCGAGTCGATCAGTAAGTCTGTCGTCGAAACCAGGCATGACAGCTCGCTCAGCGACTCAGCTCTCTTTTCTTAACTCCCGCAGCCCAGCTCCACCATCTATTAAAACATCCCGGGCTGTCAGGGATATTAAAAGGCTCTGTCACTCCTTCTTAAAACAGTCATAAATACAATCTGGACATGAGCATTTGGGCAGGAGCCCCAGCACTGAACGGGAAGAGACGGCAGCAGGAACGCCTGCCTTTCTTGACAGCCGAGGCTTTGGTGCTGCTCCAGCAGAGCCACGCACTCATCTCCTTTTTCTCTCTAATGCAAGAATCAGGGCTCCAGCATCTGCTGAGAACTGGCATTTTCAAACAACTGTTTCTGAGCAGAGGATGTGGCCTTTGTTAGCAAGACCACAGGTCTCAGCTTATCTCTGGTGCCTGGTGCACCAGAACTGCACCTGTTCTGAATGTTGGGCTGTGCCGTCTGCTTCCCAGGCCTCCCCTGATGGTGCAGTGTGGGGAGGAAAAAAGAGGTAAGGAGAGAGCCCGAAGTTCTTTGTCCACGATGGAGTTTGCCTCCTGTCCCTCTCCCACACCGCCTGCCCCACGCAGCCTCAAGGCTGACCCACCTTGGTCAGAAGAGTCTTGTAGGGGCCAGAAGCTGACCCGAGGCTTCCCAGGTGGGTTCCCCAGAGTGCAGGCTGGGGCTTATAGTCTTGCCAACTGGAGGACCCTGGGCAACCCTGAATCCTTGAGAGACTTATGGGAACACAAATCTTTCCACCTGGGAACCTCTAGCTCCTAAAAGAGGGAGGTCATTCCTATCCACGTCTCTGATAAGAACACAAGACTTCCGGCTGCTCGCCAGGAGCTGGCCCCTCTTTTCCAAAGCATGCCATTTGGGATGGAGGACATTTCTCCAGTCTGTAGCAGGGATGCTGAGGCACAGAGCCAAAGACCAGCCACAGTCCCTGGCAAATTCTGACTCCGGGCTCCATCTCTGATTGCTGGACTGGGTATTTACCAAATGCCCAGTTTGCTGAAACGTGCCAAGGCCTGCCCATGACCTTCTGGGTTGACATGAGGGCAGCACCCAGGACCCTGGCGTCTTGAGATGTCCTGCCTTCTGCCCACCCAGTGTTCAAAGACTAAAGTCACTTCCCATCCCAGTACTTTCACTGAGCTTTGGATATTTTTTTCAACTATAGACTATATTTTTTCCAACAAAATTATGTTCTCAGCAGCCTTTTCCAAACATTTCATGTGAAGAAGTATCAGAGTTTTATCCTTTCTTTCTACAATATTTATTAAACGCCTACCTTATCCCATTGTGCAGCCCTAGAGGGCAGAACTAGGCCAGAGTTTGGAGGTAAGAGGGAGACAGGTTTCCACCTAATGTAAGGAAGCCCTTTCTGACAACCAGAGGTGCCCCACAGGGCACAGGTGAGAAAGTCACCATCACTGAGGACCTTGGGCTGACATTGGATCAGTACCTGGTGGGGACACTGCCGAGGATGGAAGAAGGGTCAGGTGACTCTGAGAGTCAATGATTTGGGGCACTTGGTATGTCCAGAAGCTGGACAAGCCCTCGCAGCTGTTCACCAGCTGCCTTCCATGTGGCCATCTTGCAATTTAATCCCAGATGGTCGGACCCCTCACCCTCGAAGGTCACAGGGCCAGTTGCAGGGTAGTGGGTAAACCCTTCCTCGCCTTGGTAGCTCCTGGGCAGTGTCTGTGACCCAGTAGGCAGGATGTGGAGAGGAAGCGATGAGAGAGAGATGAAGCTGAGAGATCTCACCAGCAGCGGGGTTGGGATGGGCATGGAGCTCTCCCCTCTTGCCCTCTCCCCTCTTCTCTTGCTGGCTTCCACTGCCACCCGCTCCTGCCATCTCCTCCCCTGTTTTCACCTGCCCTGCATTCTCCCTCCCTCTGCTGCTCTCTTCACATCCTCCTCCCCCTCCCCTCCCCCACAGCCTCCCTCATGTCCATGGCGATAAAAAGGGAGGTGGGGTGGGCTGTGCCCTGTATTTTGAGTCGCTCCATAATAGCCCCTTTCTCTGGAGACACAGGGGCTGCCTGTGGAACTAATCTCCCCCTGCTCATCAGCTCACAAAGGCCAGGGAAGCCCCTCCCTCAGCCCAGGCTGCCCTCAGTGACCCCGGGCCCGTTTCCGGGTGCGCTTCCAGCCCTCCGGGGCCTGCAGCTGGGCCTCTCTCACGGGATCCTGCGCACAGGCAGGGTCACCCCGGCTGACCTCCCCCGAGGACAGAGGTCAGGCCCCCTCTGGGGTCTCTGATGTGATTGGATGGGAGCTGAGGCAAGGGGAGGGGGGAGGGCTATGGGGGAGGGGACCTTCCCTTTTAATGTAAAATTAAAAGACTCCCTGTGCCTTCCCGTCTGCCTGTCTCATGCTGAGTCGCCTGGCCCAGGACCCTACGCCTGGGAACCTGGGCATCTTAGAAATGGCTTAAACTCCTGGCAGTGGGGCTTGGTTAAACCCGAGCCCAGATTATTAGAATCATAAAACCCTGGCATGGGTAATGGGAGAAACTGCAGGGCCGTGGGGCCTGCGGAGTCAGCCCTGGTTCTGGCTTGCATTTTCTTCCTGGGGTCTGCCTTGGGACACCTCCAGCCCTTGATATGCTCATCCACAGAGTGGGAGTGAGGAAAGACCAACCTCACGGGTATCAGAACAAGTGAGATCACATCACATGTTTCTAAGCATCGTACCGGCTCACAGGAGGCACTCAGGGTACCAGGGCTGCGGCTGTATTAGGCAGGAAGTTCTCAGGCTTCAGGAATCCTCTACTTAGCTCAGGCCAGGGCATCCCCATCTCAGACAGTTAAAGAAGGAGACGGCACCCTTCTCCCCGGCAAAGAATGTTTGAGGCAGTGTAGCAGGTGGGAACACAGAGTGGAAGGTCAGAACGGCTGGGACTCCACTGCAGCTCCACCACTTACCAGCTTCTAGACTTCACTTTCCTCATGCACAGAATGGGAGTAATAATAGCAACCACTGCTTAGGGTGATTATGAAGAGAGAATGTGTTCACACATGTAAAGCGCTCAGAAGGGAACCTGGCCCTTCGTCCAGGCTATATAAATGGTAGTTATGATTATTATTGATGTTATTATTATTGGGTCTCTGTGGACCTGATTTTCCAGATCACTGCTTATTTCAAATATTCAAAGCCTTTGTCCCTACAAGACCCCTCTCTCTTCCCTGTCACGCAGCATGTTCTGACTTGTGGCAAGGAATAATATATGATTACTCTTGCTTGGCTGATGAAAAAAATGCACATTTTGCCCATATAGACAGCAGCTCTAAACAAGGGACACAGCTAAGCCAGGAGGGAGTCATTGGCCCCTTATGAAACAAGGCCAAGTGAAAGACAGGCACTCGCAAAGGTCGAGGGGGTCTGGCGGGAGCTGCCGACAGGTCTTCTAAGCTGCCCAACTCATTACCAGAATCATTGCAGGAGATAATTTAGTGCTCTCCCTCTGTGGCCTCGTTTGCTCCTGAAGGGAAAAATAAATAAATAAACAAACCCAACCAGTCCCACCAACGCATGCTTTATGAGAAGATCACTTGCTAGTTTTTAATGGCACAGTTATTAATATAACGGCACTGGCACCTCCCCTACATCTGATCACTGGTGAATTATGGGCCTTGAGTTCTGATTGCTGCTCCCGTTACTGCCAACATTTCCACTGGGTCCTGACAGGAAGAGAGAATCGGCCTTTGACACACAGGGAGAACTCAGAGGCTGGGGCAGTGGGGGGTGGGCTGCTACCTCAATGCCGGAGCACGAGAAGTTGGGGGGCAAGGCTGAGGGGTGTCGTAGGAGGGTGAGCAAGAAGCAGCTGAGGCAGGGAAGGAAGGCGTCTGTCAGGTGTGGCGATAGAGAGCACTTGACGGAGAGTCTGGAGACCTCGCTTCAGCATCATCTCTAGTTCTAGGATCCAGCTCAACCACTAACTTTCTCACTTTCTTCACTTATAAAATAGAGATTTTTAAAAATTCTTTTTCCCTTTGCCATTTTTAAGCATTTACAATGTGCCAGGCACTGGGCTAAACACTTCACGTTAGCATTATCTCATTTAACAAATTCTCATAGCCGACGTATAAGATACTAGTTTAATCCCCATTTAGTAGATAAGGAAACGCCAGCCACCAGAAATTCAGAAGCTCATCTGAGGTGACACAGCTGGGAAGCAGGGATACTGGTTTGCAACCTGGATTTGTCTGACTCCAGGCCCCAGGCCCCTAACTGTTAGGCTACGCCACCTCCCAGGGACAGCAACACCTGTCCTACCCGGTGGGGTGGGGAGCACCAGATGCACCCACAGGAGCGAAAGGGCTCTGTCAACTGCAGAGCAGTCTAACACACGTGCTGCTGTAAACGGCTTTCCCAACAGGAGGTACAAGAGGAGGTGAAGTGGGAGGAACTGAGATTAGAGGTGGATGACCAGGGTGAGATGGCAAAAGGCAGCAGTGTCCCAAAAGGGATTGAATTTAGGAACTATCAGGCCATATCACAACCATGCTCACTGTAGAAGAACGCTGTGTAGTTATTTCATTCGACAATTGCAGATAGACAATGAAAGGGGAGAATGTACTCGTGTTCTGAGTCTTCCCACTTCCATCAGGGGTGTTTTTCATTCTGGGCTTGCTGGGTCATCCTCAGAGGCTCTGAGCTGAGCGGGGCTCTGGTCCAGTTGAGTTGGGCAGACACTGTTGTTTCATGCTACCCAGGACCACAGGGCTGACAGCCTTAGGAAGGTGAGATCCCAAGGAGAAGCCCCCCTGAGGCTCTGGGAGTTCAGCCACAGTAGGGAGCTGACGTGAAGGCGCAGAGGCAGCCAGGGGCTGTGGAGGGTGGGGACAGACATCCACCCCCATGCCTTTCCTGGTCTGGCCCATGTTTGCTGGCCACGAGGGGCAGCCTTAGGCCAAGCCGGCTGCTTGGTATTCTGCTCAGGTCCCTGCGTCCTGCCTCCTGGCTCCCCTGCTGGCACGGCCTCCTCCCCGAGCCCAGCCAGGGCCGTGCATTATCCTCGCAAGATTGAGGACCTAATGGAGGTGATCAGCACCGGGGGGAGCCACTCCATCCAGACTTGGGAAGGAGCGCAGAGCATTGCTAGTTGGCTCCTCTGCCCACCCTGAGACTGGGGTGCACTTGAGGGGGTCCCTGGAACTGAGGAGGAGCCCCCACTACTCCCTCCAGGAGGGCTCTGGACAACTTCAGTCCAGGAGGGGACATTTCAACAATCCCTCCTCTCCACAGAATACCCTTGACATCCGGGGTCCCTGTGAGGAGACCCCAGCCGCTCCAGTTCTCTTGAAGCACTTTCTGCTTGGTCCGGGGAAGGCGTGCTCCCACCCCTACCACACCCCCTCGGCTGACTGGCAGCTGGCCAGCGCTGGAGCCAGCCCTCCATTGCCCATTGTTCCTAGGCTCTCCCCGCACGGTGGGAGGTGGGCGCTGAGCCTAGCCTCCCCAGGTCAGGAGCACAGGGCAGCCCCTCCCCTCCTGGGCTTCAAAGGCCCAGAGGACTAACTCCTGCCACTGTGGGGCCTCCCTGTGGGAGACATGAGGGGGGCAGCTGTCCCCAAAGCAGCATTCAGCATCTCCCTGGGAGCGAGCAGGGCAGGCCAGGGAGGTGATCCCGTGCATGTAGGAGGTCAAATGAGGGGAGGTCCCGCAGCAGAAGGCCTGGGAAAGCCTGGGGTTGGGTGAGAGGCAGCAAAGGTGATAGCAATAATGAAAGCAGTCCTGCCACTACCCAGAGCAGCTAATACTGAACACGCACAGGGGACCAGGTGCTGTGTCTTCTACTCATCACGTCAGGTCCTCCTTGTGGGAGGTAGGTACTGCTGGAGCTACATTGCACAGATGGAGAAAATCAGGCCCAGAGAGGTTAAGGAACTTACCCGGGCTCACACAGAGAGGACATGAACAGGATTTGGAGCCACATTATTTGACTCTGGAACCTTGCTTGTAACCACAGTGCTGGGGCCACTGTAAGAGGCAGCTGAGAGGGAAAACGGCACAGTCACAGTCACATATCTCCAAAACATTCACATGACTGCACACCTAGCAGCAAAAGATGTGTTTCTTGCCAAAGAGCATCCAGGGATTCAAGAGGCAATTTTTTTCCCTGAGCCCACATATGTAAGGATTTTTTCCCCTCTCCTTCCAGCCCTTCTTCCCCTGCTAAGCTTCTTTACTCCTCTTCCTCCCAGGCTAATAGTGTCTCCTCCGCCATCTGCTCCCAAGATGGCCGACACTGCCCACCTTGCTTCCCTGGGGATGGATGGGTCCAGGACTCCTCCCTCCCCCAGGTGCTGTAATTTGAGGGGCTGCCCAACTGGAATGGACCCAGGGCCTCCCCGGGCTGCCCTCCCACCACTGTGAGCTGGCTGACCTCTGCCCTCTGCCCTCTTGTGCCATTAACCCTGTCACCTGCTGGACATCAGCCCCGGGGCCCAGTCTGTCATCCGTGGCCAAAGATGGATGGGGGGCGGCTGGGAAGCATAAGCGACGACCCCTTAATGAGATCTGGCGGGGGAGGGCCGGCTTCTATTAGGCAGCAGCAGGGCCAGGTTGGCGATAAGGGCCCTTGTTGAATATGACCCATTTTCCTTCTGCGGAGGGGAAGACAGTGGAGTGAGAAGCTGCAGGACAGGCTTGGGGCCCCTGGATTCTGTGGCCACCTCCCGCTACCTCCTCCCACCCTTCCTCCACTTCACTGGTAACCAGACTGGAGCAGGGAGAGATGGGCAGAGGCTGGGGCAAAAAGATGACCCCCTCACCTCTCATTCCTTCCCAGCTCCTCGGGAAGAAACACAGACACAAAGAAACAGAAGAGCAGCTGCCTGGCCGGGGCAGCCCCAGGGCAGTCCTGGGGGACTCCATGGCTCCTCTTCCTGTGCAGAGAAATCGCAGGAAGGGAGCCTTTGTGGGGTGTTGTCTATAGAGTGGGGAGTATCCTCAGAAGTGCAAGGAAAGGGTCCTTTTGAAGCAGGTATAAGAATAGGGCATGGGGTGGGGGCATTATTGGGTGGTCTGCTACACATTTTCCCTTTAATGATGCACGGAATATTAAAAGAAGGAGATGCTGGAAAGCAACAATTCTTTTTTTTTTTTTAAAAGATTTTATTTTTTTCCTTTTTCTCCCCAAAGCCCCCCAGTACATAGTTGTATATTCTTCATAGTTGTATATTCTTCGTTGTGGGTCCTTCTAGTTATGGCATGTGGGATGCTGCCTCAGCGTGGTTTGATGAGCAGTGGCATGTCCGCACCCAGAACCCGAACCAACGAAACACTGGGCCGCCTGCAGCGGAGCACACGAACTTAACCGCTCAGCCACAGGGCCAGCCCCTAGAAAGCATCAATTCTAACCTTTCATTGTACTGACGCCTAGAGAGGAGAAGGGACCCACCCAAATTAATAGCAGGGCCTGAGCTAGAATCCAGGGTTCTAGAAGGTCAAGTCCTGTACTCAGCATCCCACCACACTCCCTCCTTGCTTCTTACCCAGGAAGAAAATATAACAGCTGCTAAAATCATCACTCCTGGACTTAGCTGAAAGGGTTTGTTCTTCCCCAGTCCCATCCCACCCCCTCCTCCCACGCCATGTCTGTCCTCACCACCAACAATACACAACACGCTGCCCCAGGGCTTTTAGTAGGTTTGGGTGATAGACTGACTTGGGGAAAGGGGGGTGAGGGTGCTCCCTGTTTCATCCTAGGAGAGAATGGGGAATAATTCACTCCCTGAGGACGTGAATGAGGATGGTTGAAAATAGGGCTCTTTGAGTTTGAGGCTTTGATATTGAGAGGTCTTTGCCCCCATGAAGAGTAAGGAGAAGGACCAAGTGGATACCCAGCAAAGGGCGGCTGTAAGACCCTCAGGCCTTTATTCTGACGTCCACGGCCAGTCCATCCCCAGAGCCGCTGCCTCAGTGCCGCCTGCAATGAGTTCTGGTTCCCCTCCCAGCTGCCTCGTACAGGATTTGTAGTGCAGCATCGGCATCAGGAGGTTTGGGGTCAGGAGGCTTGGATTCTGGTCCTGGTTAACTGTGTGACCCTCAGCAATTCTTTTAATCTTTCTGGGCCTCATTTGCCTCGTCTTTAAAAAGGAGTGCTAGACAACCGCCTTCACATTTCTTCTAAATAGAAGGACCAGAACTAGTGCAGGGACTTGCTGACTTACGCGGCTCCCAAGAGCTCGTTGTGTGCATTTCCCCACTTTGCACTGCGGGACTTCCGGTTAGGAACTTGAAATGGGCTTTGGTGGGAGTATTGACACCATGGAAAGTGGCAAATGCTAGAAATCGGGGCTTCTCCACCACCACCCCAGTGAGAGCCGGCTGTTAAACTTTAACCAGCACATGACTGACAAGAATTCTGACGTCTTACATAAAACAGAGAAAAGCAGAATTGCTTTGGTTGAAGCAGGAGTGCCCTCTCCCCACCAAGCTCTGCCCAAACCCAGGACTTGAAAACTGCCATATCAGAAGAAGGCTGAGATTAATTCCAGCTCGAAATTCTGTGAGTCGAAGTAATGGGCCACCGAGAGGTGACGCAGGAGGGAGAAGGAAGAACAATAAAGGGGCTTGGGTTTTACGACTGTTTTTGGCTAATCAAGACTTGGTGGTGTGGACAAATCGGCTTTGACGAGTCAGGAAGCAACTCTGGGAGTCGCTGATGCTATAGGTCCCAAGGCCTTTTGGTGGCCTCTGGAGCAGTCTCACAGCAGACGGTCTCTCGCTGGGAGGCAGGAGGGTGAAACTGCTTTGGGAGAGGGCATGTCACCCATCTCCTCGCTTGGCCTCTCCTCCCCACAACTGTCCCCCTGACCTCCTGGGTGAAAGGAAGTGATGTACCACTTGGGTCCCTTCAGGTAGAGAGAGAGCTGGGGCCATCTGGGGAAAGCCCAATGGGCTTCATCAGTGTCTGGTGGGGATGATGCCACCCAGGAGAGCCGGAGACCAGAATTCAAACGCAGCGCTTGATCCTTAGCTCCAGCAGTCCCTGACTGTGACAATCTTTATATTTCAGTATCATTTTGTGGGAGGAAGCTGCTAAGACAGGGTTAACATCATATTCATCATTTGGTCTTTTCGATGGGGCAAGCAGAGGGTAGTCACCAAGGACCATAACCTCATTCAGCTTGTGATGAAAGGGCCCCCTGGACAAGCAGCTTTCACTTCTACCTTCGCCCAGGTTCTGGGAAGAACACAGAGGTCAATATTCCCAAAGCTTGCTTCCTTCCAGGCCTATTAGAATCAGCTGGACTGATTTGTTCCTGCAGGGGTGGCAGGTGGTGGTGGAGGTAGGGGCTTGGGGGTATGGCCAGCAAGCAAAAGAAAAGAGAAACAAATGTTTGTAGCTGAAAGAGAACTGGCCTTTAATCTAGTGGTTTTTAACTCTGCCAGTCATCAGAATAACAATTTCTTGCCCCTGTCCCTAGACTCACTGATTTAAACATCTCCAGTGGGGGAGTGAGGGGTTCTGGTGTCTGGGTGCCACTAAATTCACCCTCCTGGCTGCCCTCCATGGGGATGGAGGGCAACAATCAGTGCTGACCGTCAATTAGACTTTGTCCTCGTTCTATTTCCAAAAGAGATTTCTTATTCTCCCTTAGCAAATATAGAAAGATTTTAAAAAGTTCTTCCCTACAGCCAACCTAACTCTCGGCTGCATTTCTAGCCCTCTCGTCTGTGTAATAACCTTACTGATGACTTTCAGAGTTTGCCTGCCTGCTGAATGTTCTGGGTTTATTTCTTCATTCCACAAAAATATCAGGTCCTAGGTTCGGTGCTGGGGAGACAGCAGGTAAACAAAATGGACACAATCCTTGGCCTTTGAGCTTACAGCCTTGTGAGGGTTAGAATTAAACTAGCAACGTTGGGATGTTGGGAGAGGGGAGATGTCGGGATAGGGAAGATGGAGTGAGGGATAGCGTCCTGAAGAAATGAGGGCAAGGCTGTGGTCTCACCGGGAAGGGAGATGGGAGGTGGGGAGCACAGTTCCTGGCAGAGAGAACAGCATGTGCGGAGCTGAAGGTAAACAGTAGAGGCGGCCTCGATGAACCGAGTGAAAATCCATACAGCTGGGCATTGTGCCTCCTGAACCTTTCTGTCATTTCTATGGCGCTTCCCAGAAACCCCTCTAAGCTCCTCCATGACTCTCTGGGCTCCATGAAGCCCAGAGCGAGACAAAGAACTTTTGTCTGATCAGCTGAGCTATAATGAGAGAATGACCCCAGGTTCCTTATTTATGCATCCAGCACGGAGCTGGCTTTTGTAAGAGCAGCGCGGTATTACTGACTCACAGTCAGCCATGCATTTTACAATAATCCCACAATGTCTGTCTTGGATTTTATTTCTGTCTAACTTCCCTTTCAGCTTTCTTTTTAAAAGCTTTGCCTCTTTGCTCTCTTTTTACTTCTCTCTTTCTTTGAAGTGGAACATGTCAAGAATATGTGGGTTTCGGGGAAATCTGCCATCCCAAGGGTCCTCCTGCAATGAAATGCAGGTCAAACTGAGCTTTGGAGTTGCAAGCTGATTAGTCTAAATGCCTACATCTTTGAGAGCCTATCCAATCTGCCCATCCAGGCTGCCGATCCCGTCCTGTCTTATTTGCTGCTGGGGCGTGGGGGGAAGGTGAGGATGGGCGCGCAGAGTCAGCGCCAGACAGTGATGTGCCAGGCAGAACAGAATCTCTGCACAGTGGCTCCTGGAAGGGAGGGCAGAGGGGAGGGGGCAGATGCTGAGAGGCTCATGGGAGCCATGCCAACAGATGGGTCCGCCTGGGTCCCTGACTAAACCAACTAACCCTTCCCAAGCCGATCAGTGTGCGGGGCCCATTATTCTTCCCTGGGATCCCAAGTGAAGCAATAGGGGCCATGTAGGAATTCACTGGTCAATGCTAGTTTGGTGGGTGGGAGTGAGAAGGTCAGGAAGGGGCAGGCATGGGGGTGGGTTTGCTTGGATGAGCCCGGGGGAGCTGAGCCAGCCCAGGCAGAGAAGAAGGTTGCTTTGGCATTCTCCTGCAGTTACCAGACCTCCCCGCCTGCCAGGCTGCTGGTGTGCTGCAGACCCAGCCCCCTCCCCAAAGAGCCCCCCGAGAGGGGCCAGGAGTGGGGGGAAGGCCACCCGTGGCCTTGTGAGGCTGAAGCACAAGCTCCTTCCTCAGCTGCCAGGGAAGAATTTAATTACCAATTAAAGCCCCCTCCATCTGTTTCGGGCCTGCCAGAGAGCTCTCTCTACCCTTTAATTACATCTCTGACAACAATTTAACTCAATTAGCTGGTAAACACAGCAGAATGCAGGCAACCCAGGGCACCCTCTTGTCCCTGCCATCTGTCTGTCCGTCTTATGCTTTCCCCACTCGCTCTCAGTCTGTCTGTCCTGCCTCTCATTTTGACCACCCTTCCTCACTTTTCTCTTTTCCTTCTGCCCATCTTCCCAGACCTCTTGTCTGTCTCACACTAGCTGTGTTTTCTCCCTGATCTTTGTCATTCGTCTTCCTTTCCCATCTGCTGTCTGTCCAGCCCTTTCTCCTGTTCCGTCTCACTCCATCCATTCCAACTTTCCTTCTCTGGAGGCCAGTCTCCAGTGAGCCCTCCTTTTCCTTTCTTTCTCCCAGTCTTCTTTCTCCTTCTCTGCATCCCTCCTGCATTCAACCAAATCTATCCCTTTCAACATCTCTTCTTTGAGTCTCCTTTCTGGTTTGTTTCTCTAACCTTTACCATCTCCTTTTGTTTCGTCCACTGAGCACAGACCGATGTGAGCCCAAGGGGTAAGAGCTGCCAGGTTTTGAGCACTTACTTTGCCTGTCACTGCCTAAGAGCTTTATGTATATTATTTTGTGGAATCTTTACAAAAATTCTGTGAAGTAGGTATAATTATCCCCATTTTACAAGTGGAGTAATTGATGCTCTGAGAGATTTTGCAACTTGCCCAAGGTCACAGAGCTTGCAACAGATAGAAGTGGGATTCAAACCAAGTCTGTTTACTCCAACACTAAGAGACATGGGCCCTGTGAGGGGAGCAGCTTTGTGGATGCCAGAGAGGGCCTGAATATTTGGGGAAAGGCTCTGTGTTGCTGAGATGAAGGGTAAGCAATAGGTTCCCCGTTAACACAGGGTGAAAAATGAAAGATGATTTCTGAGAGTCTAACCTCACTATTTCTGCTGGAGGGAACTTCCAGATTCTAGTTTGCCACAGTGTTGAAGAAGTTTCTTAGTCCCCTGAGAAAATAAAAAATTTCTATGACCCCAAGAAGTAGGAGAGAAGGAAAGAGAGAAACAAGTAGGCTATAATTATCCTAGCAACCCTCTCCTGGAATGAGGCGGGGGGGAGGGTGGTAGAGAAGGGCAGCCTGATCCGTCTTGTGGACAGGCAGGGACATGATGGAGACCCCAGGTCAGCCAGGTAGTCACATGGCTGCGGCTTAGGCAGACCCCAACCAGATAAAACTCATCTGCTTTCTTCCCCCGTCCTTCCTCAGCTCACTAATCAGTCTTCCTGTGATTAAAACAGAAAAGAATTGCGGGGAGACCATCGCAGAGAAGAGGAGCCTATTTCTTATCTCTGTTTTCCTTTGATTTTAAGATTTGCTGTCCGTCCTCCGGGGTTAGTTTCATTTGGGGTTTAGAACTCACACACCTTTACCCGGCTTTCTGCCACCTTCAGCAGGAGTGCTGGGATCCCAAACAAATTCCTCGAATGCAGGAAGTGTGCTCTGAGAGCAAACGCCAAATGTGGGTTAGAGTCAGTCTAGGTAGGGAGACTGGTCTATCACCTAGACTTTTCATCGTTACAAACCGCTCGAGGGAAGTCTCGTTCTGCAGCAGATACGGAAAGTTCTGGGCAGAGGCAACCAAGGGGCAGATGGGAGACTGGAATAGAAGCAGGGCCAGAGAAGCAGAGGGAACTCAAAATGAGGAGGCTCCTCGTCAGGCTTCCCAAGCCTCAGACAAGCAGTGGGTTTGTGGGCGGTTTTTGTAAACATGATATAATAGAGACCATGGAGTAATGAGGTTGGTGGGTTGTTTTTTCTAAACAGACACATGATTGCCTAGAATTTCAGAGTTCAAGGGGCCAGAGACGTTTAGCTAACCCAGGGCCCTTCCTGCTGCAAGAATTCTTATTACAGTAGCCCTGATAATATCCTCCTTTGAATACTTCCAGTGACAGAGAACTCACTACCCTACTAGGTAATTCCTTTCTATTTTCAGACTTTTTTTTTCTCTGAGGAAGATTGGCCATGAGCTAACATCTCTGCCCATCTTCCTCTACTTTATATGTGGGACACCTGCCACAGCATGGCTTGACAAGCAGTGCCAGGTCCACACCTGGGATCCAAACCAGCAAACCCAGGGCCACTGAAGCAGAATGTGCAAACTTAACTGCTGCACCACCGGGCCGGCTCCTGCAAGACTTTTTTTTAAGGAGAAAGGATATGGAATTTTATTTTATTTTATGTATTTATCTATTTGTTTTGCAGGGAAAGATTCACCCTGAGTTAATATCTGTTGCCAATCTTCCTCTTTGTTTTTTCCTCCCCAGTGCCTGCTCGTATGTTCTAGCTGTAAGTCCCAGTTCTTCTGTGTGAGCTGCCACCACAACATGGCACCTGACAGATGGGTGGCGTGGTTCTGCTACCCGGTAAGGAACCCCGGGCCACTGAAGCAGTGAGAGTGCCGAACTTTAACCTCTAGGCCATCAGGGCTGGCTCCAGACTGTTTTAATGTTCAGAAAATTATTTCTCCCTACAGTTCCCATCCTTCTGTCCTATTTTCACCTCGTGAAGCAATGGAGAATGTGTAAACATTCCTCCCCAGTTCGGATGCGAATCCAATGTCTAGAAGGCAGCCAACAGGAACACTTCAGAGGTTCAACATCCCTCATTCCTTCAGCTATTCCTGAAATGCTCTCTTTTCAGAATCTCACTGTTCTCTTTCTCTGCACGCCTTTTCATTAGCAATGCCTTTCTTTATAAATACTGCCCCAGGCCCAAACAGAATGCTCCACATTAAGTTCAGTGGGCACAGAGCAGAGAAGGACTATTACCTCCCTTGTTCTGGAGATTGTATTTTCATTAATGCATCTCAGAATCTAAAATTTTTCATGGCAACCACAGATCTTAGTAGACTCCATATCCTACCAGCATATTGAGGCTGCAGTCAACTGGACTTATTTGTTTTGGTATATGCCACCCTTAGGCCATGTCGTCCTCATCCCTATTGAGTTGATACTTTTAGTGATAAACATAAAACATATCATTTAACCCTTTTAAACTTCATCTCACTTAATTCAATTTAACACTGATGGAATATTATTATGTGCCACTGAGTTTGATTTGGGCCAATGTTCCCTTCCTACCGAGGTCTTAGATCCTGAGCCTGTCACCCAAAATGTTACCCAGCTCCGCATCAGCCACAGATGACGAGCTTGTCTGCCATGTCTCCATCCGATCCCCCGAAAGTGTTAAAGACTGTCATGCCTCCTGAGAGAGGGTTATTTTGAAGGATATGAAGACATATTTTCAATGTCTAAATGAATCTCTCTCCTTCAAATAGAGGCTATAGTTGGTTTTTTGATAACTTTTAATTTTGATAAATTTCAGACACAGAAGAATATCAAAAATAGTACAAAGAACTCCCACATGCCCTTTACCCAGATTCATCACTGTTTACACCTACCTCCGTTTGCTTTATCCTTGTCTATCCACATGTTTACATATGTATATTTTTCCTGAGCTTTTTGAGAGTAAGCTGGAGACATCATGTCCCTTTACCCCGAAATACTTTAGTATGTATTTCCTAGGAACAAAAGCATTCTCTTATACAAACAACCTCAGTATAATTATCAAAATCCAGAAATTTAACATTGTGGCACGACTACTATGTAATTCACAGTTTATATTCCAATTCCATCAACTTTCCCAGTAATGTCCTTTATAGCTATTCCCGCCCCCACCTCCCTCCACCCCCAGTCCAGGATCACACATGGCATTCAGTTGTCATGCTCTTTGGCAGGAAGCTATGGTTTTATTTCAACACTTTGCTAAAAGCAGTTTGGAAACTTTTTTGAAAAATGCCAACCTAAGAAAAACAAACCATCGCACCTTCCAAGGATGAAGATCTGGTACCTCTGAGGACAGCAAAATAAATGTGCCGCAGACTCTGAAGGTAACTCCCATGAAGCCTTCACAAATGTTTTAAGCCACAGAAGCATCTGGAACAAGTGCAGCTGCCTGGTCAGATGACTTTGGAGGGAACAGCCTCAGAGAGAGGACTGACTCCTAGGGCATTTGCTTATAAATTTGCCTCATTCCTTGACAGTCAAACTGCACACTATCTTAGGGTTTCAGCTCCTGGAGAACAGGGCCTACATGATAGGCACATTCTTCTTGGCTCATTTGTTAAAGTATTGGGCTGCTGGAGCTGAGGCCCAGGTTTAGCCCCCAAAAAGGGCTATTTATACTGCCATAGGATGAACTCTTAACCTCTAAGGTCAGTCGTGAGGGAGGTAGGTGGGCAAATGGAGATGTGCAGGATAATCAATTCCTAACAACTCAAAACATGTGTCAGACTGATGGCGGATGGATAACGTTGACTTCCCACCATACTCATCCATAATGGACACCCAATAAATAGGAAAGCACATCCACAAGCGCATGGCAGCAGGCTGTACAGTGACCTGCTAAATTAAGGCAACCTGCACTCCCACCAGAACTCAAGGTAATGAGGACCAAACAATGGTGCTGTCGATTTCCTCCCCGCACCCAGGTTCAAAGCCTTAGAATTTAGTGCTTAATCGCTCTCCTCCCTCTCTTCCTAACACCCTGTCAGTCACCAAACTTTTTCACCTTTCTCACATTTATTCCATCCTGTCCATTCTGGTCCAGGTCATACTATACTGGTTCCCTGGTCTCCAGTCTCTCTCCTATATATATATATCCCCAAATGTCTGGGTTAAATGTTCTCCTCAAGTTTCCATTTTAGATCCAGCCAGGCTCACTCATCCATGAGAAGCCATCTTCTTGGCCTTTGCTGTTGTGGTCCATTCCCCTCTCCACTCCACTTCACGCCTCGCTTCCTTAGACACCTGGTCTCCACGGCTCCTTTTGGGGGGACCCGTAGCTTCAAGTCCTGCAACCCTTCCCTCCGAGCTGAGTGTTGAAAGCATTTGGCATCTATACTAATTATTTGGCACTTGGCATATGACTTCTTAGATGATTTGTAATTTTAATGCATCCACTCTTTCTCATAAGAAAGACTGTAAATGCTTCAAGAGCAGATGTTGTGTTTCTCTCTCTTCCCGTCTTATATTTAACATAATGTCATTTATATAGTTGGAGCACAACGCATGTTCAGTGCTAGTGATCAAGAAGTTTGTTTGAAAAGGGTCTATAACCAAATACGAGCCAACATGTATTGAGCACATAATAACCATCAGACACAGTGCTCTATACTTTCTGTGGATTATCTCCTTTATCCCTTCCACAACCCAGTGATCTGGGGACAATTATAATCCCCATTTTACTGATGAGGAAACTGAGGCTCAGAGAAACTAAGCAATTTGCCCCTGGTCATCCAGATAGTGAATGGAAAAACCAGGATTCAGAGCACTGGATTTAACCACCGTGCTACGGCCACGAAGGGAATGCTCCCCCTACCCCGAGACTCTAAAGAATAATAATTGTGATGCTGATGATAAGGAATAAGAATCTTCCAAGGAAAGTGGGGCTCTGATGTGCTCCAGCAGCTTTTTGAGGGTTTAATAACCTCACTCTTGCAAAGCTCTTTGGAAATGCACATTCAATCCATTCTTGAACGAGAAGATAAAATCAGCTGCAAAGTCACTTTAGAATTTGGCCCAGTCTTTTAAAGCTACTCTCTTCTTCTTCTTTTTTTTTTTTTTAAGATTTTATTTTTTCTTTTTCTCCCAAAGCCCCCCAGTATCTACTTGTGTATTTTTAGTTGTGGGTCCTTCCAGCTGTGGCATGTGGGACACCACCTCAGTATGGCTTGATGAGCGGTGCCGTGTCCCCAGGATGCAAACCAGTGAAACCCTGGGTGGCTAAACCAGAGCACGGGAACTTAACCACTCCGCCAGGGGCGGCCCCTACTCTCTTCTTTTTATTTTGTGTTTTGGCAAGGGAGAGTAACGAGGAAGCTTCTGACCTCACAACGGTCTGAGTTGACAGACCCTCTCCTGGGTTCTGAATCCAGGCCCAGCCAGAAGTTTGTAATTTTCAGCTTTTAGCCCACATTTCTAGTGGGCTGGGGCTGAGGAGGATTTGGTAAGGAGGGCAGAAAAGGAGTAGAGTTGTGTTTTCTCATAATTCAGGTCAAGTTTGGGGTTCCAACGGACTCTCAGTTCCCCCATGATTGCAGAAAAGAAGAGACAGAAACCAGGAAGCGATACATGCGTTCAGAGGTGTTCACAGAAGACATCTCAGCAAGGCGGACCTATCACAGCCAGCTGATGTCGCTAAGAGAGGAGGGGAAGATGGAGGAAAGAAACAATGGAAGAAGAGACAAAGAGAAAGGAGGGAAGATGGAGCAAAAAGTGGAGATGGGAAATATGGCAGAGAGGAGGAGAGCAAAGAAAAGAGAACAGTGGAAAAAAGAAAGAAAGAGGGAGAATTTGAAGTCATGGTCTTTTCCCCACCTCCCTTCTCCCATCCCTAACTCCGCGGGTGAAAGCTTCTGGGCCCTCCCTGTAACCCGAAGGGGACATATACCCTCACCCTCCGACCTCCGGTGCTGGCTCCGGGGCCCAGAGGTGGCAAACAGGGAGGCTTGTAAACAGTTTGTGCAATTTTCCTCCGGTTTCCCAAGGAATTGCCCGTTTCCTGGGGCTATTTGTTTCCTTGCAGCCCTCTGGGAGTTCCCTCTCCACAGACCCCAGACAGCCTCCAGCGGCCCCCCTCTCCTCCATTCCCCCCAGCTCTCCGGAGGGGCTCACATCTCCCTGATGCGCTCCGGTCTCTGTCTGAGCCATCCATCAAGGGTGGCAGGCTGAGGGAAACATGAAAAAGAGCCTATTTGGCTATTAACATCCCCTCCCGCTTTGTTGTCTCTCTCCTCCCCACTCCCCTTCCAGCCCCCCCACCCCACCCCTCCCTTTCCCCTTTTGCGGGAGACAAAACCAGACTGACAAGCTGAAGACTCAAACATTAATCAAACTGCGCTCCGGAACAACCTTTCCCTCGCATTAATAAATACATTTGCGGCCCCTCATTGGACAGTTGGCCTAATTTGTTTCTCTTTTGCGGGGTGGGGGGAGCAGCCGCGCCCGCGCCCCCGGCTCCCAGCAGCCCGGTGCAAAGCAGATGTTCCGCCGCGGACGCCGAGCTGCGCCGAGCCGCGCGCCCCGGAGGCCGCGGTTGCCATGGCGACGGCCGGGCCGCCTGCTGTCGCTGAGCACGCTGTCTCGCCCGCTCAGTGATTACCTCCATCTCGGCAGCGTTCGCCATACGGCCGGGATTCTAATCAGATCCCCTCCCCTCTCCCTCCTGGCGGCCTAGACGAGCCCACCCTCCTCTGCCCAGCCCACTACCCCCTCCAGCTCCCACATCCTTGGGACTCATTAAGAGCTGCCGGTGCATCCCTGATAGTGCCGAGGAAAGCTGAGTGGGAGAGATGCCCTGCATTCCCGCGTTTAGGAATGACTACCCCCAGTTGGGAAGAGGTTCTGTGTACCTGAGGCCATCTTTGGTTGCACTGGACACCCAGGGTCCCAATCCCAGCACTGTCCCCTGGAGACCTCGCCTCCTCCCCCTTCTTGGTTATCTTGAGACAGGTGACCTGAGGTCCCTGAGAGAGGAAAGGCAAGGCCGTTCCTCCTCTACCTGGGCAGGACTCTTCCGTTCTGATTCTGAAAGTGCTAGGAATGATTTCTTCTGCCCAGACTGGAGGTAGGGAGGGTTTCTGGAGTGATCAGAGCATCAGTCCAAGCTATGCCCCTTGTGCTAAACCCAGTGGTTTCTCAGACTAAGGGGAGGAGTGGAGAGGCACAGGTCAGGTACTCAAATGATGCAGGCCTGGCCTGAGTTCGGCTGTGATTACTCTGACCCCGGCCTCATCACACACACAGCACGCTTTCCATGCTCCGGGCTGAGGGCGGTTCTTTTGCAGGGGATCCCTGAAGCACGGCCAGCAGGCAGCCTTTCGAGTGACGCACCATGTCCTTTCTCCAGGCTTGGTAGTGGGCAAAGGCTGGCTATGAGGCCTCAGGGCCTTGGGGTACCTGGAGATCTTTCTGTCGGAGAAGTGTCCTTTCCCTGAGACTTTGAGGCTTCATTATAAGATCCCAAACATAGCCCCCTTTCTAAACATCCCTGGCTTCAGGAGAAACAGGGTAATAACAGAGGCCACCATGGAAGCAACACAAAACGTGCGGGACAGGGAGATGAGGCTCTGGGTGCAGATTCCGCATTCCAGGCTACATCATAAACCAGGAAGTCCAACGTGGTTGGAGCAAAAAATAATTTTGTTTGAAGGGAAGGACCTCCTCGGAGTGATGAGAAGTGGCAAAGTTCTCATCAACACCAGGGAAAGCTTGCTTAAAGACTCCCACAGCATCCAAAATGCGCGCCTCCTCCCCATGTCTGCCCGCAGAGTCCTCAGCAGCATCAGCGAATGAGAAGAAATGCTACTCTGGGCTCTCTCCGGAGTCTACTAGGAATCCTCATGTTAGAGCTGCAAGGGCCTTTAGAGGTCTGGACCAATCCTTCATTTTATGGATGAGAAAACGGAGACCCAGAGAGGGACCATAACTGGATCCCATAGCTAGCAGATAGTGCAACTAGGCTGCTTTCTGCTATGCTGGCCTCAGGTGCCCCTCCCTTTCCTCTCTCAGAGGCAACTCCCTGCCTGGGAAACTCTGGTTTCCAAGAGGCACAGGCAGAATCCCAAAAATCTCAGGCCTTTCCAAGCCTGTTGTCACCCTGTCTGCTAAAGGCCTGTCACCTGAAGGCAGCTCCACTGGAGTGACGGCTCCCGTAGGCCCTGGCTAGCCCAGGGCCTCTCTGGGGATGGTGGGTGGGGAGGGAGCTTTTGTGGGGCCTCCGTCGGTTGATTGTCTGCAGCTCTGGCTTTGTCTGTCTGTCACTCAGAAGTGAACCGTTCAGGGGAGAGGTCAGGCTGGTTGGTGGAAAGGGAGAAAGAGGCCTGTCCCTGTCGGCGAGGGGTAGGGAAGAAGGCAGGTGATGGGGGGCGGGCAGGGAACACAGCTCCTTCAACCTCCTCATCCCCCACTCCCAGCTCCTCAGCTCCCCTAGGGACTTCCAGGCTTTGCTCCTTTAGGACCAGTGCAGCAACGGGCCCGCAAAGACCCTTCTCTTCTTGCCATGCAATTCTTGAGTCCCCACTGGCGATCGGCTCCTGTACCCTGCCCTACCCTGCCCTGTCTGGAAGAAGGGCCTTTGAGGGAGTCTAGCTCAAAGCCACTAGGAAGGGGTAGTGTCCCCGTTCCACACAGCAGCCTCTCTGACTCCACTCCCATGCTTGCCTGTCTCCCTGCCCCACTTGCTTCCTCAGATTCCCCAGGCTCGCCCCCTGCAACCACACAGATCCGTCTCCTGAGGCCCGTTTTCAGGCCGCCCCAGCTTCCACTGTACGCCACTGCATCTCCCCAGATTGTGCAGTTTCCAGTCTCCCCTTGCTCCCTCTGCACACGAATCTACCTCCCCAGCTTCGACTGTTTTCAGGCTTCTCTCTCTCTCTCTGCCCTCCTGTACACGAACTGTCTCCCCAGATCCTGCTGTTTCCAGGTTCCCCCATGTTTCCCCGGTACACAAATTGGCCTCCCTGGGTTCGGCAGTTTCCAGAACCCCCTTGCTCTCTCACTAGGTAGTTCCATCTCCCCAGATTCAGCTGTTTTCAGGCTCCCCTCACTTGCCCTGTACACGGACAGGTCTCCCAGGTTCTGCAGTTTCCAGGCTCCCCTATTTCCCTTGTACACGGATCAGCCTCTAGCTTATGTTGATCCCAGCTGCCTAAGGGATTCAGTAGGTTTAAGGGGGTGGAAGGAAAACACGAGTCAGAAAGTGGAGGAGGAGAAGGATTGCCATCAGGGAAGCTCCTTATTTCTCTTGTGACCCAGAGCCCTAAGCAGCTTGCACACAGCAGCCTCTGGGCCTCTGACTCTACAAATAGGTCCCTTGAGCTGATCTGCCCTGGGACACGCCAACGCCCGTCTCCTTGCTGCTGCCCAGAGTCTGGATTTTAAGCTGAGCATCCTCTGGAGGGCCCATCTTGGAGAAGGTGCTTGTGCACACACGCACTAGCACTACGGCAGGGCAGGGCAGGCAAAGGCCTTCCCTAACTAACCCTGGGCTTCTCTCAGCTCCCGCCCCGTCTCTCCCCTGCTGCTCCTTGCTTGCCTTCCCAGGCCCTCTTTGTCCCTTTCTCACCTGCTGCACCTTAGATCCTCTCAATTTATTCACATAGAACTTAAAGGAGACTCCAAAAGCCCTCCCCACAGCAAAGCAGGTACAGAGCTAAGAGATCCACACTTTTTTCTTTTTTTTTTTTTTTTTTTCAGTTTTTCAGGATGGAGTAGTAGTAATCTCAGGCCCTGGAAATCAGTTCTGTGCCTAGACTAGCATCCTGGCATGCTTCCCCAGGCTTTGAAAACACTTGCTTCCTCCTTGTTGCATAAAAGCAGCCTTCCTGCATCCTAATCCTGCTTGGAAGAGGGGGGCAGAAGAGGGGTGCGGTGTTCTGCAAGGTTTTCCAGGATTCTTACCTTCCCTGATTCATTTCAATATTGCCCCCAAAGTTTCCACTGGAATCTGGGGAAGTGTGTCTGATTCTCCATCTCTTTCCTCCACTCACACACCCACCCACCCACCCAGTGGCCTAATCCCAGCCATTTTGTCAGTCATGATGCTCCATCTTGCTGGCTCCAGCAAACGTTCTGGGTTCACAGGGAACAAATAGGAAGAGCAGGCCCGCTGGGTCCAGGACGGTGTCTGAGCAGAAGAGAGGCCTTCTTTCACAGTGAAGCCCACACTTATGTTCGGACCTCACTGCTTCTGCTCTCAGGACCAGAGGGAAGTTTCAGCTTGCCCACCTGTCAAGCAGGGATGACAGTACCTGCCTACTCGCAGCGAGAGGGAGTGCAAATGAGTTTACCTATGTGGAGGAGACAGAGTTCTTTTACAGAACTTGACAAATGCAAGTTATTTATATAAGTCCTAGTAAAAGAAACCTGTACAAGGAGCTATTCCGCATTTGTATATCAATTCTCCTTCCTTTGTTTGAAAATAAATGCAGCCGATGGCACTCAGTTATCAGTTTCGTTATTTTAGAAACACTATTGGAGTTGGTGTACCTAGAAACTGTACAAACTACCATATACAGTTGCCAACATTCATTGAAATGTACACTTTAAATGGATGAATTTTAATGTATGTAAATTATACCTTAATAAATCTGATTGAAAACATGCAAAGAAAAATGTGAATTGGGGTTTTGAGTCTAGAGCCCTGCTAGTTTTTTTTTAACTGCCCAGGAAGGCACTCCTTGTCATGGGACTTCTATGTATAAATGTTAGATTCTGATGCTCTTGCAGAAAGCATGGGCAGTGGGCAGAGGGAGGTGAGCAGGGTTTCAGCAAACTCTCATTCCTGTCCCAGCTCTGTCACTCATCACCTCTGTGACATTGGGTTAGTCATCCTTTGAGTTTCACTTTCCTCATCCGAGGCTTGTTCTCCCAGAACCACCCAGCTTCCTTTTCCTACCTCAGAGTATAAACCTTGTTCAGTGCCCGAACCCCTCGGTCCCTCTCCCCAGCCTCCAGCTGCCCTGGGGAGTGGGGTCGTCGATTGAGAGGGGTGTCTAGTTTTCTTGACAGAGTATTCATGAGGGGCCCTATTTTCTCAGTACAATTGTCGCAGGTTCCTAGGGCCTCTCTCCTCCTCCTCCCCACCAAGGTGCTCACACCTCTCATATGGGACTCCCTCACAGCAAGGCTCTGCTCTGCGTCCTAGGGCATCTCTAGGAATGGACTCCCATGCTCGGCACCATGGGACAACCGCCGTCGGGTGGGTGGTAGAGATGCCCTCTAGATCTGGTACCTGCAGGCCCTTCCACTGCCCCATCCTGCTGGCTGGGCAAGGAAGGATGGAAGTGGGGCTTGTCTTACAGCGCCATCTTCTGGGCAAACCTGTGAGAGCCGACGTTTCTTGCTGCCATTCAGAGGACACTGGGATATTTTTTGGTCTCAGAAGTTCTTTTTTTTTTTTTTTTTTGAGGAAGGTCAGCCCTGAGCTAACTACTGCCAATCCTCCTCTTTTTGCTGAGGAAGACTGGCCCTGAGCTAACATCCACGGCCATCTTTCTCTACTTTATACGTGGGATGCCTACCACAGCATGGCTTTTGACAAGCAGCGCCATGTCCGCACCTGGGATCTGAACCGGTGAACCGTGGGCCTCCGAGAAGCAGAACGTGGGAACATAACCACTGCACCACCAGGCCGGCCCCTCAGAAGTTCTTTTAATCTCATCTGTTTTCCAAGAAGCGAGTTCTGGATTCTGGATTTTCCCAGCCATCTCTTAGGAGAGAATGTTCCAGGAGCTCTCCAACCTTCCAAACACAGGGCTAAATCCTCCGGGGTGATAGGGATGGTCCCTAACCCACTGAGCTCTGGAAGCAGCTGAGGCTAGTCTTTCCCAGTCATTCCATCGGTGAACGCCTATCTCCACATATCTACCCCACATGTCCCCAACACACACACCCCGGGGAGCCCTGTCCGTCACTAAGAAGCTGTTGCCTGGAGGCAGGGGCATAACCTCCAGGACTTTCAGAGTTTTCTTCTATCAAGTTTTCCTGGATGAGGACTCCTTGGCAGCCATGAGAAGAAGATACATGCATTCAAGGCCTTAAAAATCAGGTGTCTGGATAAAGATAATTGTGGGTCTGGTCGAATGGAATCAAATCTCCCTTGCGGGGCTGGCCCTGGGGCCAAATGCTTAAGTTCGTGGGCTCCTCTGCAGCGGCCCAGGGTTTCGCTGGTTCAGATCCTGGGTGCAGACATGGCACCACTCATCAGGCCACGTTGAGGCAGCATCCCATATGCCACAACTAGAAGGACCTGCAACTAAGATATACAACTATGTACTGGGGGGACTTGGGGAGAAAAAGCAGGAAAAAAAAGATTGGCAACAGTTGTTAGCTCAGGTGCAAATCTTTAAAAAAAATCTCTCTTGCTACTTCTTTTTCTTTCATTGGGTCTGGGGTTTTTGTTTGTTTGTGGGTAACTATTTTCAGAGTGGGGGATGGTGAGGAGAATAAGAATGCACTGGATATATAAGATATAAAGTGGATTTATTACTTTTTAACATACTTTTCAGAACCTACATGATCAAATCATTGTCCCTAACAAAGTGGTCCCTTTGGAAGGCCTCATTTGAAATAATTACCTGTAATTATCTGAATTAATTCAAAAGCACCAAGTAATCAAACTCTGAGTGGACTTGATTTTTGCAAACTTTTTGGTGACAAGATCATCAGTTAAGCCGGGTAGCAATGTTTTAGATAAAGAATGAGACGTGACTGTAATGAAAATGATTGCCTTCTGTGGGTTATATGCTGACCCTAAATTCTTATTTCCCTCTTCAATCCATGTTCCATGTTGCTGGCAGAGTTCCTTGCACAAAACACAGAGTTGAAAATCTTCAGTGGCTCCCTATTACCTTCAGAAGACAAGACAAGCTCTTAGCCCTGTGGTTGAGGCAAAGAGCTGCGGGCAATGGAGTCAGACCAACATGGGTTCAAATCTCACCTCGGTGCCCCGGGGCAAATGATCCAACCTCTCAGGCCCTCAGTTTCCCCGTTTGTAAAAAACTCCCACCAACCCCAGCAAGGTGCCCGGTTCAGAATAACCAGTTGGTAAATATCTACTGAAATAATTTATTCCATAAGAAACTTTACTTTACCACTACTATTATTTTTGTCAATACTGTTTTTCTTAGGTAAGAGTCGGTTTTGAGGGACAGTACTCATCTACACGTCCAGTATAATGTCCACGTTTCCTAATCACTAACTTCTTTGGATCTTCATCTAAGATATGTTCCAGTTTTAGCTCATAGAGATGAGAAAGAGAGTAGGAAGCAGATGACGACCGTACAAATCTTGATGACAGAGTAACATTTGGCAGCCATTTGATTAATTTTTCTTTTTTATCAAAGTATGACTTACCTACAGGAGAGAACACACATCTTAAGGGCAAGGTCTGTGAATTTTCACCACCCCTCAGATTAAGATAGAGAACACTATTGGATTTTAAAAGGCGTTTTTACCTTAAAATAGCTCTCAAATCCCTCTCTCCTTTCACCCCTCCACCCCCAGGCCACGGCCATATCTGGGCCCGGTCACGAACTCATCAGTCTCCCTCCCTTTCTTTCCCTAGTGCTTGGCTTCATGGCAAACACTCAGACACTTGACTGAATGAATGAACGAATATTATTGAATAAACGAGACCCAGTTTGGAGGGGAAAGGAGACCCATAGGGTTGTGCCAAACCTGCTTTGGGTAAATTATTCAACTTTGCCAGAGTTAAAGGGTATCTACCGAGAATTCGGAGGTAAGCTTTTCTTCTCTGTAGCATTTCAAAGGGAGGTTGAGGGCACAGAAAGTTTGAGCCTCAGGCGGGTCCCCAGCTCACCCTCCACCCGACTCCCAGGCCTGGCTGGCCCCGCCTTCACCAATTCGTGCAGCCCAGCAGACACCCTCCCGGCCGCGGTCCAGTCAGCGGGGAGCCATCCATCACTGTCTGGATGCAAGCCAATCCGACCAGCTCTGCCCGCCTGCCAGCCAATGGCCGGAAAGCAAGGGGCGCGGGGCGAGAGAGGGGCGAGCCGCTCAGGGTGGTATAAACGGGGTCCGAGGGCCTGGCCGTGCTACCCCGGTTGTTCAGCCGCCAGGTCTAGGTGTGGCTAGCGTCCCCTCTCCGCCAGAGCCCTGGGGCCTGTGCTTCTGTGTGCGCCCTCTAGCTGGACCCAGGCCCCTGGAGTCTCGGTGTCTGACGTGCCCTGTTGCCAATTCAGCAGGCTGAAGCGGGGCGCCCTTCCCCACACACGCTCGAGACCCGCTGGGTCGCCCACGAGGGCAAGAGGGAGGAGGATGCAGACAGGCGGGGAGGGGCCCTGGGGATGAGAGCAGACGGGAAGGCGGGCCCCGGCGGCCGCCCTTCCCGAAACCCGGTCGTGGGCAGACGGCGCCCCGCCCGCCCGTGCTCCGCGCTCGCCTCCGCGCCGCCGGCTCCGGCCCTGGCCGCGCTAATGAGGCCGTCTGGGGAGAGCGGGGCCAGCGGGCGGAGCTCGGGGCAGACGGCCAGGCCCGCCGTTCTGGCGGCTCCGCGGGCTGCGGGCGCCGAGAAGGGGCCGGGGACGCAGCGGGGTCTCCTCCTCAGCCCCCGGAGAGCCGGGCCTGCAGCCCTGGGACCCCCGGGATGGGGCAGCGCCCCGCCCTGCTGGCCCTCCCCGGGGCTCCCGCGGTTCCGCGCAGCCCTCTCTGCGCTGGATTCTCCCCGCGGCGGGGGCGGGTCGGCTGCTTCGCGGCATCCTCCCTCCCCACACTCCTTTAGCCACAGCGGGCGAGGACACCTCTCTGGTCGCCTCTCTGCATTGCCATGCCCCCTCGGCTCGTTTGTCAACCCCACACAGTCCACTTTGGGCAAGGGGTTCGGACGGCCCTATGGCACCGGGCTCGGGGAAGCCACCCTCTCCAGCAGTTCCTCCACTCGAGCCCGGCTCGGGGGAACCCCAGCAAATACTTTAACCTTTCAGAGCCTCAGTGTGCCCCTCCGCAAAATGGGGATAGCACCGCAGAGTGCAAAGGATTCGGTGAGCCAGTTTGAGCGAAGCCCTGGGCCTTCTCATTCCAGTCCCTGCACAATTGGAATTGCAGGGCCCAGGCGGGTCACTAGGAAGTGAATTTGGCCTCCTGTCCTAGCGGTCATCTAGGGGCGGCGGACGAAGCCGGGCACCAGCTGAGGCCTTATTTTGCCTAAGTATTTCTGGAGAATTTCTCATTTCCCGTCTCAACACTGGCCCCCGAACTCTACAGGATTTAATTACATACGCTTCCTTTTCGGAGTTGCCTTTTTGCATTGTTTACTGGAATGGGTTATGTACACAGCTATTACAATGTATTTGTTTACATAACTATATCTTCATCATTTTCTCTAATTACAGTATTCATGCCCATTATAAATATCCAATCTTAGAGAGTTTTATAATGTGAGACATGATAACCCACAGGGACAGCCTCTATTAGCACCTAGGGCTCGCCGCTTCTTTACCGTAGCGGCTGGCAGAAATTCCCGTGCCCAAGCTGGCGGGGAACTCGCAGGGCGGGTCAAGCGTGCTGGTTGCTAGGGCAACGCCCTGTCGTGGGTGTTGGGGGCGGGCGAGGAACACTCAGGAACCAGGCTCGGTCCCGCCCTAGGGGCGGAGTTAGTAAGAGGGGGACCCGGAGGGAGCGCGTTTCCCGCATTTCCCGCCAGGTGGCGCCATAGGATCGCGGATGCGGTCCCGGGGCGGCGCTCCCTGCGGCGGTTGGCGCCAGCGAGGGGCGGGGCCGGGGTGGAGCGTGGACCGCAGGGTGTGGTTAGCAAGGGATCGAGGAAAAGTTGCTGTTCGGAGACGAAACGTTAGACACGCTCCGTGACTTCTGGACAGAGACGCAGAAAGTGTACGCGTCACAGAAAGACAGGGAGAAATGAGGAGTTCTGAGACGGGGAGAGAGAAGAGGAGTCGCGTCGCTCCATCCTTCCCGTTTGCCCCCGGGATCCCCCTCCTCCCTTCTCTCCCTCCGGATCTGCAATTCTTCACCCCCTCTGGACCGTACTGCGTGCTCTGGACACACATGCACGGTGGGGGCTGGCCGATGCTTCCTCTCCTCTAGCTTCCGGGCCCCCAGGGCAAGCTTGCAGGGCTCTAGTGCCCAGGGTATATGCCAGTACAGGATTCCCGTGGTCCCTGGCATGCCAAGAAAAACAGGCGTGATCTTCCTCAGTTTGTGCTGAGGAAGGCTTATGCCCTTTCCTTCTGGAGGCTGGGAATGGAAACAGTGACTCAAAGGCTCTCCAGCGGGGCCGCCGTGTGTGCGCCATCTTTTGCTCTGTTTTTCCTCGAATATGTGCCATTCCTCCCATTATTACTCTTTTACGATGTCACACAATCATCCTCAGTCTTTGTTCCCACATGTGGGACCCCGTGGTGTCAGTGTCGCACCCCCTCGCTGTGTTAAATCACCCCCTTCCTCTGGCCCACCCCTCTCCCCAGTCACACAACCACAAGGATATGCCCTGGTACTGGGCATCCTGGAGATGAGCCGAAGAGAGTGCAGGAGCCCTTATCAAAACACACACTTCCCAGGCCAAGAGAGAAGGACACCATCAGCAGGAGACAAAAGCAGGTTTATTAGGGCTCTGGGGCCAAGGATGCCTAAGGTCTGAGTTAAGGCAGCTCAGCTGGTTCTCATGGCCCAAGGGACAAGCCAGGGCAGGGAGAAGGGGTGACTCAGTGCTGAAGCCAAACCTGTGCATCTCAGAGTCCTGGCCGCAGACCTCGGGAGGCAGTTCTGGGAGGACTGGGGACATAGAGGGATGGCTCCTGTCCCCTGGGGTCTTGGAGCTTTTGCCAGGATTAGGGGAATGGTCAGGGGGTAAGGAGCCTTGAATGCACAGTCTTCATTTCAGTAACGACCATTTAATTTGTTCCTTGGCAGACTGAAGAACCTGGAGGTGGGGGGTGGAAGGTTGAGAGAAAGAATTGGGGGGAATGTCAAGCGCCTTAACACTGCAGTGAGGGGGAGGGCTACAGCCCACCTTCTCTAAGTGTCCCTGCAGCCCCTGGTCACTAGGTGGCAGCAGCTCATCTCTGCCTAGTTTAAGTGGGGCCAGGTCATCAAACGAAAGAGCAGCCCAAACTGGCTGCAGCCAGCTGCCAGCCCAGGCTCCAGCCTGCCCAGCCCTGTTCCTGCATCTGCAGCCCTGGGTGTGCCAGCAGCCCTGTCTCCTCCACCCGTGCCATGCAAGCTGCCCACAGTGCCACGTCCAGGCAGACGCCCAGGCCTGACAATTCCTGTGCCCAGACACCTCAGCAAACCCCCAGCTTTGGCCTTGGCTGGCAGTGCGTCCTTGACACCCCACCCCAACCCACTGCTGATGTGGCACAGCTGGCAAAGGTGGCTGGCCAGATGCTGCCTCTGGATACCTGCACTCAGATGTGTTCACGCTCACATCCTGCTGAGGAAACAGCCTCAGTCCCATGTCAACACAAATCCATGCAAGGCCAATGTGGCGGGGACCCCAGGGCTCTGCCTCATTCTGTCCCTCCCGCCATTAAGCCTCATTCCCTTCCAAAGAAGGTCAGTCCCACACTGTATGTCCCTTCCACCTGCAGTCTTCCTCCTCTCTCAGGGACAGCCTGGCCCTGGGGTTCTCCCACTTCTAGCAAGAATCTAACTTTCTCCTCATTTCCTCTCCCATTCACTACCTGCAACTTCCTTGTTTTTTTCTCAAGAATTCCATTAAAAGTGCTATGTCTTCATTCTTTCCTCCTTTAGAAAAATAGGAGCTGTGCAAGAGCTTTCCATGCATAGCTCATCTAATTCTCATAAAAACTCTATGAGGAGTGTCCTGTGATTATGAGGCCCAGAGACGTTGAGTAACTTGCTCTAGGTCACCCAACTTGTAGGTGGTAAGGTAAAACACACATCCTGGGATGACTCACATGAGTGCCAGTGTTCTTATCTGCCGAGCTCATCGCACCCTAACCTCTTTCTACCCTGAAAATTGCCATGCGGTCCATCCACCCCGAGCGAGCTATGAGGAGGCATGGGGAACCAGGAGAAGGGAGAGGCAGAGTGAGCACGAAGGGCAGTCACAGGAAAGTGGGCACCACACCTGGGGCTCCACATGTGTTGGCACAGGCCCATTGCAGCCTGGGCCGCCACAGCAGGAGGTAGTTAGTGCTGGGGCAGGAAGCTCCATAAAAGCAGGATTAGTCTGAGCAGAGAGACCTGTGGACAGACAGAACGGAGGAGGTCAAGCTGTCGGCCTGACAAGCAGGAAGTTTGTGCAGCTGGGAAACCAGTCAGGCCACAGATTCAGGACCCTCCCCCTGCCCCACATGCAGCCCCAGATAGGACCATGCAGGGGACTCGCGGGGTGGACTTCTTCACAGCCAGGTCACTGAGGGGCAAGGTGACAAGTTGTGAGTGGAGAAAGTTAGACCCTGTCACAGTTTAAAGGTCCCTTAACCATTCCAGCGTGGCCTCTAAGCAGCAGGGGGTGAGGGTCTGGAGGAAAACTCCTATTTGGTATCATCTGGTTGAGGGGAGCATCAGGGGCCCGAGTCCCCATTTGCTTTGGGGGACAGGTGAACCAGCTATCTCCAGCATGGGCAGCTCACCCCGGGTTTCGATCCAACTACACCAAGCCAGGAGATGAGGTGGGCTGCTGGGAGGGTGAGCATTGTTAATACCCAGCCCTGCACCTCCTTGCAGACTCTGGAAGCCTCCAGTGCCTTTCTCCAAGAGACAGCTGTCACTGCCTCATCCCTTCCCTCCCGCAGCCCTGACTTCTCAGCCTTGACAGCCCCATGGGGTCCCCCTGGGAGGCTCGGCTCTTCTTCTCCCTCTAGCCCATTTCTGGCCAAGGCCGATGCAGGGGGCGTACCTGGGCCACACTCTGTTCAGTCAAGCCGCTGTCATCTGCCTGCGGGGAAGCAGTGTCACTGGGTGGTCAGGACAGGGCGAGGGCATTGAGTGAAGAAAGAGAGGTGAAGGAAAAGGGCTGGGCGGGGGTGGTGAGGGGATCCAGAACTGCACACCTGTATCACCCGTTAGTGGAAGCCCAGACCCCCGGGGCCCATCTATGGTACAAGGATGGGAGGGGAGGTTTCATCCAGACATGAGGAGGCAAACTAGGCAGGGAGATTCTGTCTACACCCCCACTCCCCAACCTCAAGGCCACGGCAGCCACGTGGAGTCTCTGAGAATTTATTTCCCCAGACTGTACTTCCCACCAGGGAGGATGGTGAGGGGCTTGGTGATTCTACAGGGCAGAGAACAGGAGAGCTCTTTTACTAACTCTACCCCCCAAACTGCACTCCCCCAACAAGTGCGTCGACCCAGTGGTCGCTTCTGCTAGAGGAGCTTGGGTTTCCACCATCCAGGCTGTGGCAGCCCCTAGCACAGGGAGGACGGGAGGTGGGAGGATGGGAAGAGGGCCTGGCAGAGATGGGAGTGAGGGGCATGCAGGATGACTCTTACCCTAAAATTCACTTTCTGGATCACTTGCTGGGGGTCGCTTTCCAGAATCACGCTACAAGATGAGAGAGAAACCAGGAGGAAAATCCTTGACAGGATCCTCCCCTCTGCGCCTCCGCCTGCTGAGCCCGTTCCCTCCCTCGCCACAGCGGCCACCGTGCCTGCTCCAGGGCACCTTCCCGCTGACACTCCTCCGGTGGCAACTCGCCCTCACCACGGAGAGCCCTCGGCTCCGATTCGTCTATGCTTCAAACCTGGTGGTCACAGACTTGGTCGTCACTAGGCAAAAGCTTTGAAATGGGGTGAGGGCGGTCCAGTCTAGAACATCGGGGTGTCAAAGGCAGGGACTCAGAAAACTGCGAGCTCTTGAACGTTCACTTCGCCTTCTGGATCCAGGGATGGATTCAGACTCAGGGAAGGAAGGACCCCTGGGGTCCCTATCTCATTTCACTGTTATTTTATGCCACAGGGTCATGCTATATACAAAAGAAATGGAACTCCAAAAATCAGAATATCTTCCCTCCTGATAGACCCAAATATCAAGGCTTTTCTCAGCTGGTGGGCACTTTCATGATGCAGTGGGTGCCATGGAGCCACGTGTGGGTGTGTGCAGGGGCGTGTGTGTGAGGGCTGGTCACTGGGGACGCGTTAGAGACGGTGGGGACTAATGCTCCTCCTTACCGGGTAAAGCTCTCCAGGGCAGAAGTCTAGTTTTTCTGTATCAGTCCCAGGGAAGTGAACGCACATCTTTTGAAAGCCTCTTCCAGGCCCCATCCCTGGGGCACCCCCAACCCCAGGCTCCCTCACCAGGCGTCCTTCAACTGATAAAAACAGAAGCATCCCAGGTCAAGGCCCCAGTTCAGGCGTTGCCTCTACTGACCGCTCCCTGATTTTCCTTTGAGGAAACAGTGAGCTCCTCAGGAGGCAGAGGCTGGCCTGGTGGCGCAGACCCGGAAGCTTATAAAGCCTACATCCTTCCTTGCACAGGCCCTTCCAAGGCCCTGCGCCTCATTTTGTATTTGTAATCGGGTGTGTGTTTTCCTCAAAGAGGTTCCACCAAATTATATAGACTTCTGGTTCCAGAAAACTTGGTCTTATTCTGCTCATTTTTGGGTCCCAGCCATTAACACAAGGCCTTGCAGTAGCAGGCAGTCAATACAGAGGGAAGGAGGAGGGGGTAATTCCACCGCAACCAGTCTCCCAGAGGACCCCAGCCCCAGGCAGTGCGGTACACTGCCGAGGACAGAGAGTAATCTCTGGAACCACGCACTTGGTTTTAGATCTTGGCCCTTCTGCTCCCTAGCTGTGTGACCTTGGGCAGGACACCTGAATGTCTGAGCCTTTTACATTATTTATAAAATGGATATAATGATAGGTGCATGTGGATGTCTTTAAAGTGATCAGTTTCTACTATCCTTTGCCCCAGAGCCAGAACTTCTTTTTCTCCCTAAATATTGTCTCCCCCCCATGGAAACTCACTAACCCACTCTTCTCATAAGGGCTCCCAGCTTCCTAAGAATACACAGGAATAGTATACCAATAGCAGGTAACATTTATTCAATGAGAACCATGAGCTTCACCTGCATCGCCTCGTTTAATCCCCACACCTTATGAGGTAGTCTCCTCATTATCTCCATTTGAAAGACAGGGAAAGCGAGGCTCAGGGAGATTGTGTAACCGGCCAGACCACGCATCAGTGATGTTGGATGGGAGCCCTCAGAGTGGGAAGTGGGGAGGCAGCAGGGCTCTGCCTGAATGAAGCCCTTCCAGGGAGGGGCAGGTGTCTGTGAGACAAACCTTCTCCCTGAGACCCTGCCTATTCAACAGTCAGCCATAGTTTGACATCACATTATTTTCTTGTTTGCTTGACTTTGGCTAATGCTGAAATCAACCTCCATCCTCAGGAGTAGATGGGGAGATGGGATTACCAAGAATATACTGGGGGAGGGAGAAATTGGCCAGAGAGCCAACAATGTGCTGGGTGCAATCTAGACCTGATGACTCTCCAAGGCATCGCCCGCTATGAGCGTCCCTGACCAGCCCCTATTCTCTGCACCCTTCCTCACCCGCCATCCACAATCTCGTCCAGCACCAAGAAGGCTCCGTCCATGTTCTCCAGCAACCAGCGCTTCTCCACGTTCTTCCTGAAGGCAGACACAGCTCCTGAGCTTCCCCGTGGCCAGGAGGAGCCAGGTCCCTGCCTAGGTGAGGCAGACCCTCTCCCTCCACTCGTTCCCCGCCACTCCCCGAACAAGCACTGGGAAGGAGAATGTTACAGGCAGTGAGGGACGTGCCTGTACAAGGCATTCCTGGGCAGAGGACAGGTCTGCTTCCTTAAGCCCCCCTTGCCCAACCTCACACACTTGGGGCATTGATACTGCGCCCACCATGGCACCCCAGTGCACTGCATAGCTAGTTTAGATGCTTAGCTCTCCTATCGTTAATTGTGTCGACTGTGGACATTTATTTCTGGATTACCCTGGTTTGGTTTCCCCAGGCCATGTTCACTGAGATAGATACCAGATAACTGAATGAATGCGGGTACCATGAAAACTACCCTGAGCTTCAAGTCAAAACCTGAGTCTGAGTCTCTGTTGTGATATAAACAGCTTGTAGCCTCAGGCAAATTACTTAGCTGCTTCTTTCTGGCCGAACCCTCATGTGGCTCTGCTCTGGGTGACATCATGGTGGTCAGGTCAAGGGCAGGGGCCTCAGAGGAGGATGCTCTGACTCCACTCAGTCTTGAGGGGACTTCAGGGGAAAAGCAGGGAGGAAGGGCCCTGCCTCTGTGATGTATCAAGTCCTGGGGGATGGGGGCATGGAAGGCAGAGGACCTCACTCACCTTAACACGTGGTTCAGGGACTCAAACAGGCACGTAAGAACAGACATGAGCATCAGCTGGGGGCGGGCAGATACGGGAAGAGGAAAACGAGAGAGCTTGAGATTGAGAAGGCGGAAGGAAGACCTCAGAGCCTTCCTGCATGGGCAGTTGTCCCTTTCCAGAGAGGACAGGCTGGAGACTGACTGCAGCTTGACCTCCCCCTGTATGGGCTGGGAAGCACTGCAGTGCCCCACTGCGGGACAGGGCATACCCTTCTCCAGCAGGGTTTAAGAAAGGAGCAAAGGCTCCCTGCAGAGCACTTCATTTCAGCTTCCCAAGGAACCTAAGGGGCATCCTGGATATGCATTGTCCCAGAAAGAACCATTCTGGCTGCTCCCTGTCCCCAGAAGAAGGACCTCAGAAGGAGGGGTACCAATGGCAAGCCTCAGACTCCAGCTTCTACCCCCGACTCCAAGCCATTCCCCCACAGACAGACCCTCCTTGTCACCCCAACCTCCTAAATTCACCTCATTCTCGTGGGATGAGCCCACCACATACAGGAAGAGGTCAATGCTGCTCTTGTAGACGATGGTCATGCCCCCGAAAAATGCAATCTCACCTAGAAGTGGAGGGGGCTTTCAGTTCTGGCCACCTCTGCCTGGCCCCGCCTCCTCCTCTCCAGCTCTGTGACTCTCCCCCTGTGTCCTTCTTCCCTTTCCAAGGAACCCTTGGAAAGACTAGCACTACGGACATCACCCTTAGGCTACTCTGTGTCCTTCCCCCCACCCTCTGCTCTATTTCTAGCAATTGCCTCACTTTGAGGAGTCAACAAACCCAGGTCAAGGTTGACCTTCTGCCCCGCTCCCACCACGTGCAATGCCTTGGACCAGACCCAGGCTGGTGGGGGACCCACAGTACAGTTTGCCTCTTCTGCCAAGAGGGTAGTCTAGGTGTGCTGGGGGTGGGGGGCTAGAGGGGTGGGGAGTGAAGGTTCCCTGGAGGAAGGAAGAGGAGAACAGCCGGGAAGGAGAGGAAAAAGAACCTCTGAAGAAAAGGGAACGGCCTGTGGGTGTGTGAGGCCAACGAGGATGGGTGTGTCCAGGTGGAGAAGACGACGGTGTGCATCTGGGAGTTCTGGGCAAGCAAGAGGCGGACACTTACTGTCAGTCCGGCTGGTCTTGTTGAAGACATTTTTCTCAAAGGCCATCTGCTCCTTCATGGAGGGGAATGTGTCATCATAATACTATGAGAAATGGAAGAAGAAAGGCTGATCGCCATTCCACAGAGCCTGGCGCCTCCCTGGATTTTGTCCCATCTCTTCTTTACTGCCCTCTAGGCCCGTCTGCTCACTGTTTCCCATAAACACAAATTCTAAGCAAGGAAAATCATAAAAAGCGAAGGAGTTTTGAGGCCTGCTTTTGGAGTCCTCTCCTCATTTCTTGGAGGCCTTTGTGCATTTGGCAGATGTGCGGTGTGCTCAGGGCTGGGGTGGTCCCTAGGTCACACTGTTTCTACACGAACTTGAGTCTATGGGAAAGATGGCAGAGCCAGGGGTCCTTCATCACAACAGTAACAATCATAACAGCTACT
Source organism: Equus asinus (assembly GCF_041296235.1). NCBI lineage: Eukaryota > Metazoa > Chordata > Mammalia > Perissodactyla > Equidae > Equus > Equus asinus. The sequence continues at coordinate 38,065,520 of NC_091802.1, read as the reverse complement.
TTCTTATCCCCGTGACCTAGACAGGGAACTGAGGCGTGAAGAAGTCAGGTCACTTATCTGACATCTCACAGTTGTAAAGGGCAGAGCTGGGATTCAACCCCAGGAATGGGCTGACTTTAGACAGTGTTATGGTGAGGATTAAATATCTAAGGAAAAGGTCCTGGCACACATTATATAAGTAAATCAATGCTTTTTCTTTTGTTTTAGATTGGCACCTGAGCTAACAACTGTTGCCAATCTTCTTTTTTTTTCCTTCTTTTTCTCCCCAAATCTCCCTAGTACATAGTTGCATATTTTAGTTGTGGGTCCCTCTAGCTATGGCATGTGGGACACCGCCTCAGCATGGCCTGATGAACGGTGCCATGTCTGCGCCCAGGACTCAAACTGATGAAACCCTGGGCCACCTAAGCGGAGTGCGCCAACTTAACCACTCAGCCACGGGGCCAGCCCCATGAATGCTTTTTTGTTTGAGTTTGGTGAGCCTCTCTCCCTGACTCAGTTTCTTAATGTGAGCATGGATGGGTCCCCCTGGCAGGAGGCCCTGGAGCCTTTGGCATTGCTGGTCCACCTCTGACCATCTGCTGGGGCAAGGCGTGGTCAGCTCAGCTTTCACTATTCTAGATGCGGATTTTGCCACTTAGCAGCCCATCTGCAGGCAAATTAGTAGCCTCCTGCTGGCCACTGCTGTGGTGGACAAGCTCACCTGAATGTCACGAAGACAAAAAAATTTCAGCCCCAAACAAACAAAAAATCTATAATGCATTTCATAGCTAGTTTACATGCTGTATCTCCTATCATTAATTGTGTCGACTGTGGACATTTATTTCTGGATTATCCTAGTTTGGTTTACCCGGGCCATGTTCACTGGGATAGATACGAGATAAGTGAATAGTTGGGGCAGTGAAGGCCGCGCTCCTGAGCTTCAAGTCAAAAATGCCTGAGTTCAGATCTCTGTGCTGATAGCAATGCCTGTGACCTCAGGCAACTCGTTTAGCTTCTCTAGCCCGCATTTTCTTCATTTGTGAAAAGAAGGGGTTGGACTAGATGGTCTCTAAAATCCTGTCTGATTCTAAATTCTTGGACTCCTCAGACTAAATCCTAGGTGTTTACCAAGCCGTAGAAGAAAAGTGGAGGTTGCTTACTTAGAGTTTGGGGACTAGGACTCCTACACACATTCCCTGCTTCAGGGGCCAGCAGTCTGACAAGGCAAGAGAATGGACAGAATGACCTTTGGAGGGGTCTAAGCTGGGCCCCTCTGAGCCACAGAGCCCACAGTGGAGTGTCTCCTGAGACAGGAGAGTCAGCTGGGTGGGGACTTCTCTTCTTGGGGCTGCAGCACAGTGTCTTCAGGGGCCCTCCGCTGAGTGGGGGATGTTACCTTGGCCAGCAGGCGGTGTCCGTCATTATCTAGGATGAAAACAGCCTTGATGGTGTAGAGGGAAGGTTCCTGCAACTGACACCAGGGGAGAGCTCCGTTGGCCCTCAACTCGGGGCAGACACCCTGTCACTGGCTCTATGGGATCTGCTGGCCCCAGGAGTCCATCCTCATGCTCCAGCGACCCCAGTTCCAAAAGTCCACAACTGGTTCCGGCCCAACCCTGTGCCACATGGGCCACCTCCGGTGCCTGCTCCACTGCCAGGCAGATGTTCCACTGCAGGCCCTGGGTGGGCGCTGTGCCCATTGGGTGCAGAAGGTCCGTCCGGGCCCAAGTTCTGTCATGCACTGACTGCTCCAGAGCCCGAGTCAGAGTGTATCACAGAACCTGGGCCGGGGGGACAGCGGCGCCAAGCCTCCTCCTTCCAGCTGACCCCGGGCCGAGGCTGGACCCGCGCTCTCAGCGCGCCCCCAGCCCCCTGGCCCGGGGGGGAGCTCCAGAAGCACGCACGTCAGGCTGGGGCGGACCCGCACTCCTTACCCCCTCCCAGCGGAATCTCAGCCCACCCCCAGCCCCAAGCAATCCTCATCACTGCTCCGAACTGATCCAGGACTTCAGCCCCGCGCGGACTCGGGACGGGCCTCCTCGCGAGCCGGCGCCGGGAGGAACTTTTCCTCGCCTGCCGTGGCCCGGCCCGCCCCGCGCTGCCCAGCGGGGGCCCCAAGTTCCCGGGCGCGGGCGCGCGACTTGGGAGTTGCTGCCCCCGCCCCCACCCCCGCCGCCCCGGGACCCGGCGCCCCCCGCTCCGTACCCGCAGCCCCGCGGGCTCCCCGGCTTGGGCGGGCGGCGCCGGGCCCCCGGCCTGGGCCGCCGCGGCCCCCTCCCCCGGGTGCGGACGTGGCCAGGCCTCCGGCCGCTGCATTCCGCTCGCCGCCTCGCGCTGACAGCGCCGCCCGCCCGTGCGCCGCCCGCCGCCCCGCCTCCGCGTCGCCCGGCCGTCCCGGAGGCCACCGCCGCCCCCTCCCCGGCGGCCCAGGCCTCGCGCCCTCCCCTCTTTCCCCCTCTGTGCGTTTCTTTCCTTTCCCCGTGGCCCCTTCCTTCTCGCCCTCCCTACTTTCCCTTCCCACCCTCGCCGCCCTGTGCCCCACACCCAGCTCGCCTTCCCCCACCTCTCATTTCCCCCTCTCCTCCTTGGCTTCTTTCCTTTCCTTAAAGCCCAGAACTCTCAGCATCTTCATTTTGCCCCAGCACCAGCCCTACTTTTCCCTCTGCCTCCCCTCTGGCCTGTGGGTTTGGTTTGCACCTGTGTCCGCAGGCTGTTTTGGGGCCAGCAGAAAACACAGACAAAGCCCAGGTTTGTCCCTTGACTCCAGGTAGGTACCTTGGGGACAAATAGATCAGGTCATCCTTCGGGTCTCAGGAACAGGTTCTAGCAGTGAGAGCAGACGAGGATAGCTCTGTGGAGACCCCTCTGTGCAGAAGAGTTTCTCTCACTTCTCAGGAAAGAAGCCATGCCCCTGCCCCCAAGTCTTGCAAGGCACAGACAGGGCACAGCCTGAAACAAGACAGATGCCTGGCAGCACAAATGCTCCACCAGTGGCATCAGGCTTTGCTATGCTTTGGTTTCTTTGGTCTAAGTGTACCAGAGTCCAAGCTTTCACTTCAGGATACTCAAGGCCAGAGGGGAAGGCACACTCCGTTGGTACAGAGTTAACAGTACGTACTCATTTGCCCCTAACAACACCATGCATGTATTTTACCTTTAACACTTTCATATACATTACTTAATATAACCCACACCTGTGAGGTAGGTATTAGCACCCCCCCCCCCCCATTTTAAGAAAAGGGAAACTCAGAGTTTATGTGACCTTATCAGGATCATACAGCTAATACATAGTTGCATGGGGGTGGAACCCAGGTTTCAGACTCAGCATTTCTTCCCCATTCTTCTCTTCAAGGCCTCTTATGTTGTGTACCATATGCCCTCATCCCAGATGACTGCCGAATGGGGCTTTCCTCTGCCAGATACTATCAAGTCTTCTCATTCTTCAAGTCTCGGCTTCAGCACCAAAGGGCCCTCTCCGACATCCACCAGATCTAACTTGATAGGTCTCTCCTGCCATGTTCTCTATCTCAGCACCTGCTTATTTCTTACATTGTGCCTTTCTCAATCTCTACTTTTACTAATTTTTTTTAAAGATTTTATTTTTCCTTTTTCTCCCAAAGCCCCCCCGCTACATAGTTGTGTATTTGAAGTTGTGGCATGTGGGATGCCGCCTCAGCATGGCTTGACGATTGCTGCCGTGTCCGTGCCCAGGATTCGAACCGTTGAAACCCTGGGCCACCGAAGCAGAGTGCATGAACTTAACCACTCGGCCACGGGGCCGACCCCTACTTTTACTAATTTGTTTAGAAATGTATGTGGTCCTTCTCCCCACCAGACTTTGAATCCTACGAGAACAGAGATAATGTGTCTGTCTTGTTCACCGTCGAATTCCTGGAACCCGGAACAGGGCCTGGCACGTGACAGGTGCTTAATAAGCATTTGTTGAGTAAGTGAATGAATAAATGAATTCAGGATGAGGGAGATCATGTATAAATATTCACAGACTACCTATTTTAAACAAATAATAATTAAAATGTACTTATCAATGAAACCATATTTTATATGCTGGACAAATATTTATTGAGTGCTTCCCATGTACCAGGTACTATTCTAGTCACTGGGATACAACAGTAGACAAAATAAACAAAATCTGTACTCTCCTCAAACTTATATTCAATGTTTTTGTGTGTGTGCATGCATTTCTGTGCAAGACAGAAAATACACAAACAAACAAAATATTATGTAAGTTGATGATAAGTGCTATGAAGAAAAATAGAGCAGGAATGAGGATGAGAAATGTGAGGGGTTGGGGAGAGCAGGACATTTTTATTAGGGTCATTTGAGAAAGCCTTCAGGAAGGTGACATTTGAATAAAGAGCTGAAGGAAGTGGGAGAGTGAGCCATGCGAACATCTGAGAACATCTACTGACCCTCTTTCTATTATGTTTTAGAAGGCACATCTGAATCTTCCTTGGCAGCTATCAGAGTTATAATAGTGGACATTAATCAACACTATCTGCTACGATGCAGGGGGAAGACACAGTATTTTATTTGTTTGGATTCCAGATCATCGGAAGTTATGTCAATGGTCATGCTGGCTCAGTATGTTATAAAAAATACTAGTTTGATTTTTTCGATGCCTTAATATTTCTGTGAGGTAGTACATTTTTAGCTCATATTTATAAAGACAGTACCAAAAAGCCTCCAGGGGCATTTCCTCACAGTGGGAAAGGGTCAGCTTGCAGAAGAAGGGAGGGAGGAAGACCTGGGAAGATAGAGGACTTAGGGAAGTGATGTGGCTCCATGGGGAGAGGTGGCAGAGGAGTTTGTTATAGGAGGAGTGGATGAGAAGGCACTGGAGAGGGGCAGAGGGTCTGGGGATGAGAGAGAAGGCCGGGGAAGGATGCTTAGGAACCACAAAATCCTCATCATCGCCACCTCCACCACCACAGTTGGTATTGTTATAATCACCATGGTCTCTACATCTTTTTGTGTGTGTGTGAGGAAGATTGGCCCGAGCTAACATCTGTGCCAATCTTCCTCTATTTTTTGTGTGAGACACCACCACAGCATGGCTTGACAAGCAGCCTGAGGTCCACGGCGGGGATCTGAACCTCCGAAGCCCAGGCTGCTGAAGTGGAGCACCAGAACTTAACCACTGTGCCACCAGTCCAGCCCCTCTCTACGTCTGTTTTTGGTTTTTCTGCTTTTTCACCCCAAATCCCCCCAGTACATAGTTGTATATTTTAGTTGTGGGTCCTTCTAGTTGTGGTATGTGGGACACCAGCTCAGCATGGCCTGACAAGTGGTGCCATGTCTGCGCCCAGGATCCAAGCCGGTGAAACCCTGGGCCGCTGAAGCAGAGCGGGTGAACTCAACCACTAGGCCACGGGGCCGGCCCTCTACATCTTTTTTTGTTTGTCTTTGTTTTTGTATTATTTTTATTTTTTTTTAGGAAGATTAGCCCTGAGCTAACATCCATACCCGTCTTCCTCTACTTTGTATGTGGGACGCCTGCCACAGCTTGGCTTGATAAGCAGTGTGTAGGTCTTAGCCCGGGATCCAAACCTTTGAACCACAGGCCACCGAAGGAGAGTGCGGGAACTTAAGGGCTACTCCACCAGGCGGCCCCTGTCTACATCTTAAGTGCAGTGGTGAATAAGAAAATTCAGAGCCCTCAAGTTGAACGTTTCAAGGAAGATATTTTCCCCAAAGATGACGCCTCTCCAAACTCCCTCAACAGCGACTACAGGACTTTTTTCCCTCCTCAAGGCCTCCTAGCTCAGGGTGCCCCTTAAATGGGGTTCCATGTAAAAATACAAGCTCAGCATACACAGTGTCGGGACAGTGTCTTCCACAGAGCATCACCCCAAGAGAACTTTCCAGTGTAAGCCTGGCGGCACTTGAGAATCATGCAAGTACAGCAGAAGAGCAGCAGCTGGAGTCTCCCTGGAATGAGGAAGCCAGAGCTGGATTCAAAAAGAATGCAGCCTGCATGTTCCCCTGTTCTCTGCCCTTCAGGGCAGGTGTGCTCAGTTGTCGGGGAGGGCCATGTGTATATCTCCAACCAGCTGGAGTCTGCGAAGTATCTGGGCTCAGAATTGGTTCTCAACTCTCACACACACACATCCCTGCCCTTTGGAGTCTCCAGGAGACAAGTGCTTCAAACGGGTTCCCCTCTGTGTCTAGGTATATCTTGGAGGTGAGACCATTCCACTTCCTCTGACTCACCCTCCTGCTGCCACATTTCTGTGCTGTCTGTCCTAAGATTTTGGCATCTGTTCTTGTGTGGCAAGAAGAAACAGATCCCTTGGGTAACAGCCTCTCTTTATCCTTCCTGCTATAATGTCAAGAGGGGGAGGTGTGTGTGGAATGTGAGGTGTGGCTGCGTGTGCCTCTGGCATCCTCCAGAGGGAACGAAAGCTTCTACACTTTGTCTGCAGGATGGGTTTCCAGGTGACCGTCCTAAAGGCAGCTCTCATTTCTTCAACACCTTTGGATTTCTCTGGGATGATAAGGTTGTAGAGTGCGCGGAGAGTTGGGCAAGAAAGAAACCTCATGCTCAGCTTTACCCACGCATGAGTGGCTTTATACACAGGAGCTGATTTTTAAACTTTATGAATATGTATATTGTTATCTCCATTTAGCTCAGGAGGGCCCAACTAGTAAGTGGCAGAGCCAGATTTTTAACCCAGCTCTGAGTCCACAACGCCCATTCTTTCTACCTCATAATAGCGCCTCCCTGATTCTGACACGGCACGCTGAGAGCCTACACAAAGAAAATTACCCAACATTGTTCAGACTTCCAGGATGGCTGAACTCAGCTTCATAAAATGATTAAACAACATGGTGTCTTCACTGAATCGGTCAAGGAAGAGAGCATTTTAGGATTGAGAAAGAGTATGTGCCTCCTAAAATCAGATGGTGATGCTAGTCTGTGCCATGCATTTCCACTGCTGTTCTGGATTCTTGCTCCAAGCTGGTGATTCTCTACTCTGGCTGCACTTAAGAATCACCTGAGGAGCTTTTACAAAATCCTGATGCCCAGGGCTGCTCTGGGAGACTCTGATTTAATTGGTCGGCAGTGAGACTGGGCATTGATATTTTTTACAAGCACCCCAGGTGATTCTAATGTGCAGCCAGGGTTGAGAAGCAATCTTCTAAGACAGCCGGGAAGGGGTGCACAGGGAAGAGGCTGGCTTGCAGAAGAGCTTTACCTCTTTTGATGGTTTAATGGTAACAAGCTTGCTAATGATGTTTACCATGTAAGAAAGGGGGCCAGATGTCTGGATTAGCTAGAAAACTAATTGATTTCCTTGCAAGACATGCTAACATTTAGTATTGATGGGATGTAATCCTAGAATCTCTCAGAAGGGCTGTAAGGAAATCTCAGGCAGTCACCTAATACACTACCCTGGATTAGATGGAAGTTGGAGAGTGAGAAATATGTCTGTAGATTAGCAAAATTTAAAACATTTTTAAAGAAAGGACAAATAATGGGCAAGAAGAATGGCAGAAAGACTGGGTTTCTCCTTAGGGGAAAAACAATTCCTGCTATTCCAGAAGAAATCCAAGCCCCAGCCAGTCTGCCCTCTCACATCCCCTTCTCCGAGGGTTTCCTGGCAGGTGTCATCCTTGTGGGATGACTGGAGAATGGATGTGCCTGCTGGTGGCAACAATAGCTTTTCCTATGGAGGAAGCTGTGTCAACACAGGTATTACTGGGACGAGTGGGGATTTCAGTGTATAGATAGCTGGCTCTTTTTATGACTCCAAGTGCCTGGGCATTAGAACGAACCCTCTTTCTGGCTTTTCACTGCCTTCTCTTCTCTCCTGGGCAGCCTGGAGTCACACTGGCAGGGCAAGGCCTGGCTTCACTGACGGCTCTCAGCCTCTCCCTTAGGGAGCAAGAGCATGTGCTCACTTTTTCCAGTGGTCTTCTCTGTCTGATTTAATGGATAAACCAGGACTGATGACACATCAGCATGGGATCTGTCTTTTGCTTCTTGGGTAATTGTCCCAGTAACAGCTGTCCTAAGCAAAAGCGGGGGGGGGGGGGGGGGGTTGGGGGAAGGGAGGAAGGTGGCTTCCTGGTGAAGAAGGACACACCCTGGATTTTACAAGGTTAATTAGTGGGTTCTGAGAAGGACGTTTACACCTGCTCAGACTTGATTGGAATTCTAGACAGAGTGGAAGACAGTCTTTCGATCTCTACCCTTTACCATGGAGTATAAATATCCTGGATGCCCACACCCTGCCAGGCCTGCCCGCCTGCTGCTGATTGAGATTCTATCTATATTCTCCTCAGCCCTTGCAATGGGCCAGTAATTCTTTGTCTTTCCTTTTTCCTTCTTTGTGTAACTGCTAAGCAGGAAGCTTTTTCTAACTACCTCCAGTCATTCTTTAACTCAATACAGTCTTGATCCATCTCTCTCCCACTGGACATATAATAATTATTATACACATTTAAATACAATACTTGAAGTTAGGAGGCAAAAGAAAATGAACGGGATGATGTGGGCAAAAACAAAAGACCTCTCCACCCGTCTCCCACTCCTTCCCTAAGGATTAACCAATGCATAGCCTAGTTAATGCTATGTTAACAGCAGGCTCCTATTCGAAGTGCCTGCTACTCCCTCCACACCCGGGACCCAAGAAAGGAAAGGAGAGGATGGGCAAGAGTGCTATTTCAACAAACCTAGGAGGCATTAAAAAGTGACCCAATGAATGTAGGCTTTCCAAGTGATGTGACGATATCACACATTATCTCCCCAATGTGGCCTTCCCACCGACAGCTGCCATCTCATTTCAGTGACTATTTACCTTATTTGATTTCATGTTAGTCAGTCTTATATCCACTATATGACTTTATTTCTTATCCCAGGCACCAGTACCCTGCTATGTAGCTCAAAGAAAATTGGAAAATCCAAATGGACTTCTCCAAGAGCCAATTTTGTTGGCACTAAGGTTTCCTGACTCCCCAAAGATAAAAGGTTGCCCAGTTGTTTTTCTTTTAAACTGTCAAGGTTTAAAATTGTTCTGTATTTGCTGTGTCAAACAAATGACCACTCACAGCCTGCAATCTCCTTCTCCCTTCTCAAAATAGTCTTGTATTTAAGCCCTGTGACTTTAGTCTAGCCTTGATATCTTTCAGTTCTATGGTTTTTAAATATTCTCTTCTCAACCCCCTTGCTATATTTTAATTTTTATTATTTTTTATTGAAGTATAGTTGATATATAATACTCTGTTAGTTTCAGGTGTACAACATAGGGATCTGACATTTATTTGTTATTGATCACCCTAAGATGTTACCATCTGTCCTCATACAAAGTTATCACAGTATTGTTGACTATATTCCCTATGCTGTGCATTACATCCCATGGCTTATTTTATGACTGGAAGTACCTTTTATCCTCTTTACCTATTTCGCCCTTTCCCCACCCCCTCAGTATTTTAGAGTTAATGATCACACCTCAATTTCTCTTCCCTTCTTATGCATCAGTGTATTTACCTTCATGGTCTTATTAATTCAGGGGCTGAAGGGTCTATTTCCTTGGTAATATACTGTATCCTTCAAAACCACAGCTTCTCCAAGTATGAATTTCTGCTTTTGACAGGAACTTTTTTTTTCAAATTTTTTAATTTTTTCTTTTTCTCCCCAAAGCCCTTCCAGTACATAGTTGTACATTTTTAGTTGTGTGTCCTACTACTTGTGACACGTGGGATGCCCCCTCAGCGTGGCTTGATGAGTGGTGCCATGTGCGCACCCAGGATCCAAACCGGCGAAACCCTGGGCAGGGGAAGCGGAGCTGGCGAACTTAACCACTCGGCCCCTGGCGGCCCCTTGACAGGAACTTTTTATCACAGGCCTGCCTGCTTGAGTTCATTTTCAATTATTCAGTATTTATTGAGTGCCTACTATGTTCCAGGCACCATTCTAGGTTTTAAGACTCAACAGTTAACGCACAAAATTCTAGTCCTTGTTTATATTCTAGCATTTACCAGGAGACAGACAGTAAAACGAATAAGGAAAACGTGTTCTTTGAATCAGTCTTTGAAATGCGTAACTAGGGAGCCGGCAGGTGGTGTAGTGGTTAAGTTCCTGGGCTCTGCACTGGGGGGGGGGGGGGGGGGGGGGGGGGGGGGGGGGGGCAGCGGGCCAGCCCTACACACTGTTCATCAAGCCCTGCTGTGGCAGCTTCCCACATTCCCATATACAGGAAGTTTGGCACAGATGTTAGTTCAGGGACAATCTTCCTCACCAAAAATTTTTTTTTTTTAAATCTGTAACTATCTTAGTTTTCTAAGGAGTCAATGAATGGATGCTGGTGTACATTTCTATATGGTGAAAATGCTTTATAATCTGTGAATCACCCCAAATTACGAGCCTCCTAACTCTCCAAACAAGTGATGGACTCGATGTTCTTATCTAATGAGTTACCAGTTGGCCTTGTCCTTAGTTATACAAGGACCAATGACTCGCACACTAGATTAGGCAGATCTTCCTGGGAGTCAAGAATTTGAGTTGACGCCTTTGTCCCACAGCAAGCAACAGACTCCAACTCGGTGATTCAGAGATTGCCGAAATGTGGTCGTCGGACCAGCTGCATTAAAATCACGCAAGTCGTTTACTGAGTTAACGTCCAAGTTATCGCCGCCACCCCCGGGTAAGTCAATCAGAATTCCGGGTGCGGGCCTCAGAATTTGCAAGTTTAACATTTCTCCAAGTGATGTTGGGGATAAACTAACGTTTGAAAATCACAAAGATGTTGGCTAGGCGAGACCGGAGAACACCAGAAACTTTGGATAGTTCTTCAAAGGAGGCTAAGGTTGGTGGGATGTTGAGCAGGGGACACCACAGAGCAGAGGGAGAACTCTTCGGGGTGTTTCTATCAAGACAAAAATCCCCTATTACACCACATCCCTCACTCCGCCGACGTCCCACCACCGGCGGGGCAACCAGCCCGCAGGGCTGTCCCCGCCACGTGACCCTTGCCTGGGGCACGCGGCGCGGACGACCCCGACTGGCGTGGGACGCTGCGAGTCAGGCCGCGCGCAGCGGAAGCTGGGAGAGTGGTTTCCGCTGCCAGCACCCAAGATGGAGGCACGAGTATCGCCACCACACCAAACAGACGCTCTGTGCCCCGCCTCGGCTTCCTAGGGTCTCAGCGGACTTCTGCAAGTCACCGTGGGAAGCCTCCAGGGGGTGATTCTGCGCTCCGCCGGCGACACCACCTCCTATGCCCGGCCCGAGGCCCTCATTCCCCAGCCGCAGAATGCACTGGAAGCGCTCAGCCTGCACACTCCACTCCGCGCCCAGCCAGTAATACCACCCACGGCCGGCGCACGGCGGCGGTGTCCAGAATGCCGGGCGATAGGGCCTTCGTCCCACTTATTGGTGGGCCCACGCCGCGGGGCGGGCCTACACGCCCATTGGGCCGCGGACCATGTCAGTCTTGGGAAATCGGGAGAGGGAGGAGGAGACACACTCAGCTATTGGGCTCTCTCTTCTGTCAATCAAAGCGACATCCGGCGACAGCCATGGTCTCTCGGCTCGTTGATTGGAGAAACGTGTTCGTGGGAGGACGGAGGGGGCGGGCTTCCTAGTGAGGTGGGAGGAGGAGGAGGGGGCGGGGAGGGAAGCGGAGGCAGGGAGGTCTAGGCCAGCCGGCGGTGGCGGCGGCGAGGCCAGCACTCGGGCCGAGGGCCTGCTGTGGCGGCAGCGGCGGACGCTGAGCTCTGCAGCGGGTATCAGGCACATTCTTTTCCCTGAACGGGAGGGGCGCAGCGCCGCGGGGCCGAGGCTTATGGGGTGAGGGGCGGCGGGGTGGAGCTGAGGGGCAGGAGGCGGGAGCCCGCGGCCGAGCGGTGCTCGCGTCGGGGCCGGGCCCTGGGCCTGGCAGGGAGGGGCCGCGAGGCAGGGGAGAGAGCTGGCTCGGGTGGGTTGGACTGGGGAGGGCTGAGGGCAGGAGAAGGCGTGGTGTTAGGCCCGGGTTGGGAGCGGGGTGGGGCCATGGGGACGGAGGGCGGGGTGGGGTTTGGCAGAAGGGTGGGTCAAGGCCAGGAAAGTAGCACTTGTTCGCTGCTGTCCCAGAAGGCTAGAAGCCGAGGCGCCGAGAGCGGGCATGGCGACTTGGTCCCAGCCAGACTCGGGTATCCGGGGCAGGGTGGGACCGGGCTCAGCCAGAGGCTCTTGGGAGGTCTTAGTAATGAAATGCGTGAGAACGGGAGAGTAGTGTAAGCCGGAATTCTGGGTCGCAGTTGTGTTTACTCTAACCAAATAAGGGTGTGCGTGTGTCGGTCCATCCCTCTTCCCCTTTAGGATGAAGCTGGTAGATGGGTCACAACAGTAAAGAGGGGACAGCTGTATCTTGGTTTGAGGTTAATGAAAGCTCGAAAGTAGAGACCAGAAACTGCACCAGAAGGACGTGCAGATTTACTCCCTCCCCACCTAGCTGTCTGGGTTTAGAGCTTGGCCATATCCTCCTGCTTTGGCTGAGAAGGTCATATGAATGGAAATAAAACCTGCCTATGCAAATTCTGGACCGAATAATCCTGCCTCAGTCCGCCCCCCCCATCCCTCTCACCCACCCTCCCTTTTTTTCATATGAGAGCGATAGGAAAGGCAAATCAGATTTCGAAGTTGGAAAAACAAGACCTTTTTTTTTTTCTATAAGTGGTGGCCTGAACGTTGTCCTCAAGTCTTTTTACACTGTCTCCCATAAGGGATCTCTCCCTCCCCTTTAGAACTGTAAGGGACGAGAATTGTAGGCAGTTTTCTCCTGAGAGCTGGGAAACCAACTTTCCTTTAAGATAGGAAATGCACTTCTCATGCTAAAAATAGAAGCTGTGTAGTCTGTGTATGGGGTGGGGGGAGGGTTGGTAAATCAGATAACATGTAAAGTATTTTGGATGCTCTGGGCATTATCTGCTTATCCAAAACAAGCTACCTTTCAGGGCATTGCAAATTTTATATCCAGAAACTGGGATCTTTTGTGAGCCCTATTTTCCTTTCATAGTTGTTTTGTGTATAACAGATTTTTTGTTTTCCTGGGGGTATATGATAGTTGCTTTATTTTTAAATAAAAAATAAAAGTGGCCTTTTAATATGCTTTCTACTTTTTGCCTTGATAACGGTGGGAAAATTACGGACTCTTATCCTGTTGCTCTTGTGACTCCCATTTCAGGTTTCTCTGGAAACCCCCCTGGTAAGTGTGGAGGAGGAGGGACACTCTGACCCAAGACAAAAGGCCTGTAGCTCCAGCCAAAGAAAATAAACCTTAGGAGGGAGAAGGAAAAAAAAAAAAACCGTCAGCTGTTCCTGAGAACAGCCTGCAGTGGAATCTACAGAGAGGACGACTAATGTGAGTGAGGAAGCAACTGTATGGACGGTGCAGACAGTAGGTCACGTGGGCCCTCAGGGCCGGGACTGCGTTAGGAGCAGTCGCACTTTCTGAGGTGAGGTGTCGAGAAGGGAAAAGTGAATGTGGTCTGGAGCGTGGCCTTGGCTCCGCGGGGTGTGCTTTCCTCTGAGGCCGTCAGGGAGCTCAGCGCCTTTGTTCTGCCAGGGTGGGGTACAGGGTTTGGCACTGAGGAGGGTAACTTGCTGGCTGGAGCAGCAGAGCAGTGGCCTTGATTTGCCTTTCAGAAGATTTAAAAACCAAAAAGCATAAACATTCTGGTCCTTCAGCAATGCTTTCTCTGAAGAAATACTTAACGGAAGGACTCCTCCAGTTCACCATTCTGCTGAGTTTGATTGGGGTGCGGGTGGACGTGGATACTTACCTGACCTCACAGCTCCCCCCGCTCCGGGAGATCATCCTGGGGCCCAGTTCTGCCTACACTCAGACCCAGTTCCACAACCTGAGGAATACCTTGGATGGCTATGGTATCCACCCCAAGAGCATAGACCTGGACAATTACTTCACTGCCCGGCGGCTCCTCAGTCAGGTGAGGGCCCTGGACAGGTTCCAGGTGCCGACCACTGAGGTAAACGCCTGGCTGGTCCACCGGGATCCGGAGGGGTCTGTCTCTGGCAGCCAGCCCAGCTCAGCCCTCGCCCTTGAGAGTTCCAGTGGCCTCCAAGATGTGACAGGCCCAGACAACGGGGTGCGAGAAAGCGAAACGGAGCAGGGATTCAGTGAAGATTTGGAGGATTTGGGGGCTGTAGCCCCTCCAGTCAGTGGAGACTTAACCAAAGAGGTTAGTGGCCACATGGAGGGGTGGGCGGGAGGGGTTTGGGGTGGGGGTGGGGGTGGGGGATCCTGGAGGAGGATGGTGATAGTACCAACCCCTGTAAAGAACCAGAGGTTCTAGGGTGGGTCTCAGGCATTGTTCTTGGATAAGAATGGGCTGAATTGTCTGACTGAGATTGGGGGCTGGGAGCATTTCCTTGTGTTGAACCATTGACCCACCTTTAAGTGTACTGTCAGGGCAGTGGGAGGTTCCTAGAACATGCCAGCGTGTTTACTGCTTGGATTTCAACATGACTCCGGGAGCCCGGGTGGGGGAGGGAGTCATGTTGTGATGGGCTTTGGTGCGGTGTATATCTGTTGCTAAGACACAAATACTTTGTGGACTCTTGCCTTGTACCTTCCCCCACATCAAAACACACATACATATCCTGAAGTTCTCCTCCCTTGTGGTCAGGCCTGTTGTTGTAAGGTCCTGATAAGTCGACTCTCCTGGGCTTGAGCCAAGGGGTAGATTTAGATAGTTATTCTTGGCCATGAGAGGGCCAAGGCTCCCATTCTTTGCTCAAGGCCCACTGCAGGGAGTAGGAGGAGAGGGCTAGGAGCTAGAGGAGAAACTGCCTCTGCTGCCTAAGTCAGCTTGCTCTGAGTATCAGAGATCTTTAGCTCCTGACATGGGGCTGACGTATACTGTTCTGGGCAGAAAGTCATGCAGGTGCCTTTAACAATGTGAGTGGCACTGCCCCTATCCTACCACCATGATGATAAGACTGCTTTCAACTTTGTGTTTGGCCCTAGCTTGCCAGTTGCCCTTAAGGAGCTTGAAAACAGGCCTGCTGCAGTCTCCTGGCCATTAGGGAGAGAAGGCTGGATTACGCTGCGCTGGGTTTTCCGGAGTTGAGTCTTTGGTGGGGCATCTTTAGGGAGGGGGGGATGTGGAAGTATGTAAAAAGTTTTACAGATGCTGCAGAACCTGGCTCTTTCCGCTCACCACTCGGACCAGGTTTCATCTCCCATCCTGTGTTTGGGCCTGTTCCTGAGTTAAGTTCTCTGAATGTTACTGACCATCAAAGCATGTGGCTTTCTCTGGGCCAGTGGTCCTCAACTAGGGGTGATTTTGCCCCCCAGGGGACATGTGACTATGTCTAGAGACAGTTTTGGCTGTTACAACTGGAGGAAGTGCCATTGGTATCTAGTGGGGAGAGGCCAGGGATGCTGCTGAACTTCCTAAAAAGCACAGGACAGCCCCTAAATGATAGAATGAACTGGCCCCAAATGTCAGTAGTGCCAGGGTTGCTCTGTTTCTGCTCAGCTGGCTCAGACTGGATCTACTTTGAGAGAGACTAGAATTATCTGAGTGTGGGATCCATGAGCATTCCTTACCTTTCAGTGCCTCTTTTCTAGATTCATACAGTGCTCCTGGGAACTTTACCTCTCTTCTGCTTCCTCTGTCCTTTTCTTTCAAATGGGCTCCAGTCTTGGCACAGCGATCTGAGGAAGTATGCCTCCCAGCCTCCTCTTCAAAGTCTCCTCCTGCCCCACTGTAGCTCCCCAAGGGGTGGGTGTAATTGGACTCGCACCTGGGAACCCTGGAGGGATAGCTCCATTCCTATTCCTGCGGAGAGGTCTCCCGGGATGGGATGGGATGGGATGTTTTGGATATAATTGGATGGCTTGGGGTGGAATGGGATGGGACTTTGACTCTGCTTTCCTCCATTTATTGGCTTTTATGAAGGTTGTGCTTTCCCTGACCCCAGGCCTTCACTGCTCCCTTTGGGGGCTACGGGTGGGTCGTCATTGGAGGCCCAGGCTGAGTATGGGGGAAGGGAGGATTATTATGTGTCTAGAACAACATTTCCTCAGCAACTCAGGGATAAAAATACCCAGGTCCCGAGCATGTGACAGGCACTGCTGGAGCTGGTATTATCCCTGGGGTGGCAGCGCTCCCCTGCTGCCAGGCCTGTTCGATGGACAGCCATAGCCCAGGCCCTTGTCAGGGATAGGATTCCCCTTGAGGTTGGCACTCTGCCCAGAGCAGGGGGTGGCCTTTGTACAGCTCTTCCCAGGCGAGGAGCAGTCTGTGACCAAGGAGAACATACTGTCCCTGACCTGACCTTAGGCTCAAAGGGAGCAGCAGTGAGAATGGGAGTTGGACTAGTGATCCTGATTCTCTCAGGAGCTTCTTTCCTGCTTTAGAGATGAGGGCCCAGGGTCGGGCACAGAATGGTCTTGAACTAGCTGGGCTAGGGTGAGCGTGGGGGACACCTTTGTAGACAGGACGTTGCAGAGCACCTGTCTCCTTCAGTGCTGGCCTTTCAGGCTCGTGTTGCCCTCCTCTTGTCGGGGCTGGGCCTGGCCAGCACTGTGACATCGCTGCACGTGTGCAAATGGCTTTCCCTCTTATTCTTACCTGGCCTGTTGTAGGGTCACAAAGCCCCTGGCTCACAGTGGGTCTGGGTGGACTGGGTTCCTGCCCAGCCTAGCCTGTGATCCTTGGGCTTGAGGACAACTGGCCACAGCCCTTCTGAGGAACGGGAAAACTCCTTTCACTTCCAGGGAAGAACTTAGATTCCCGGAGAGGCTGCGGGAGGAGTGTCTGCCCAGTCCTGAGTGGGCTGGGCAAGCAGGATGCGACAGGAGGGAAAGTGGCACCCCTTCCCCCCAGGGCTCTCTCACTGCGCCACCCTGGCTGGCTGACTGGGCTGGGTGGGGCTGCCCGCCCCTGGGTGCGTCTCCTTGAGGAGATGGAGGCGGCCCAGGGATGGGCTGGTTCCTTGCGGCAGCTTCTCCAGCTGCCCTGGTGCAGAGATTGGCTCCCGGCTGCAGCTAGGTAACAGGCGGTGGGAGGGGATTGGCTCCTTGCGCATCTCCAGCGGAGACTTGGGGGAGGAGATTGGCTCTCGTCGCAGCCTAGGTAACGACAGTGGGAGGGGATTGGCTCTTTCCGCAGCCCAGCTGCTGACCTGGGGGAGGGGATTGGCTCTCTGCAGCCTCAGCAGTGACCTGCGGGGTGGGAGGGGGAGGGGATTGGCTCCTTGCTGCAGCCTAGGTAACAAGTTTGGGGGGCGTGGGGAGGGGGAGAGAGGGAGGAGCGGGAGGATAGGCCCAGGAGGGAGCTTGCTTTCCTCTGCAGCTTGAGCACGGAGCATGGGGTGGGAGTCCCATCTCACTGCAGCCTCTGCGGTGAGCTCAGGGTGGGGGCTCCCGGGCGCCTGAGTGGAACTGGGGTTGTGAGGTGGGAGGGGGCTGCTCAAGGATGGAAGAAGGGGGCTGGGCTGGGCTGCCCAGGCAGCAGCACGGGCGGGGCACCCTCCTCAGGCCCCTCGGAGCTAGCAAGGGGCCACCCTTCCAGCCTGGTGTGCTCCCTGCAAGCCAAGAGCTCCGTGCAGCCCCCTGTCCGGCTTCCCGGCACCGGCTGCCCTGGGGCTCATCTCGCAGACCATGACCCGCCTGGACCGCAGCTCTCACAGTGGTGGGGGCCATGCCAAAGGGAGCCAGCCCCTTAACTCTTTGCTGGCTGGTCACCGGGTGGCCCAGCCCCCCTCTGCTCCTGGGTCCAGGGCTTCTGTTCAGGTTGGTGTATGTGGGGAGACTAAAGGGAGAGGCACATCTGGGAGGTCTTAGGATCCGGGAGGGTTATGGTGGGAAAGGGATACCTAGTCTGGCTAGTCTGGGCTAGGGAGGTGGGTCTAATCTAAGGATATGGCTTTCTGGAAAGTGTCTGTTTTTTAACCTCTGAGTGGAAGGCAACAGTTGAGGGTTTCTTCAGCTCTAGAGGAGCGGCATGTGTAGGAAGCCCTAATGGCTCTAATTTATTGGGGTTCTATGCTAGTGGCAGTGGGGGTGGCAGTAGATGCAGGAACTGATCAGGAGCCACCAGGGTAGAACAGGAGGGAGGCATTTTGGTGCTTGAGGTGGCAATTGTGGCTGAGCAGTGATGGGGGCTATGTCCTTGAGGGGGTTGACTGCTGGGGAGTCAGTGAGTCCTGGGGTGTGGTAAGAAAGGGAGTGAGAGCACTGGTGTGAGGGGACACCATGGGGCCGGCCGGGGCAGGGGTGGGGTGCTCAGTGAGGATCACCTGACTGCCTGAGGTTCTCTGGGGTTGAGGCAGCTTGCTAGGATCCGCTGAGAGTGGGGATTCTGGCAGGGATGGATCTTGAGGTGAGCCTGGGCTTTAAGAGTTGTGGGTGTTCAGCTACTCCAGCCTCAGCCAGGGGAGGCTGTGGGAAGGGCTGGAGACAGCCTGTCGTTGTCACTGGTTGCATCAGGTGGTTGCAAATGCAGGGATTTTCCTCACCAGCCCACCCCACCCCTTTATGCAAATGAAATGGCACCATAGGCTGATGCAAGCCTGGGCACCTCAAAGCAATTCTGCATGACAATTCGCCTTGCTTGCTATTGCCAGTTTCCTACAAACCAAGTTTTAAGGGATTCCCATTCCTGAAATGAGAGGTGTCTCCTACTACCCCTTTCTTCTTATGTCGCGGTGAGGTGGCCCTGCTTTTTTGGCCCAGCTGTGTCTCTGGTCCTGATCCCAAGCCCACAGATCTGTGTGGTGATGGTCATGCTAGTGGGTTTTTTTGAAGGCTGGTGTCTGGAAATGGATGAATGAAGCCTTACTGGTACGAGGGGCCAGGGTACAGGCTGGCAGGTGTAGGGCTGGGAGGGGCCCCACCCAGGGCTAACTGAAAGGATGCTAGGAGGGACCTGTGAGGGGCAGGACAAGGAGGAGCCCCTGGACTTGAGACCTAAAGTCATGGTGATCTGTCTTTCAGGACATAGATCTGATTGACATCCTTTGGCGACAGGATATTGACCTGGGGGCTGGGCGTGAGATTTTTGACTATAGTCATCGCCAGAAGGAACAGGATGTGGATAAGGAACTACAAGATGGAGCGGAGCAGGAGGACACCTGGCCAGGCGAGGGTGCAGAAGCTCTGGCGCGAAACCTGCTAGTGGATGGAGAAACTGGGGAGAGCTTCCCTGCACAGGTACTCCCACCTCTGCCCAGTTCTAGAAACTTCCCCTTAGAGAAGGCAAGTAATGTCTGTGGGATGGGCCTGAATTATATTTTGGGTTGAGGTCTCTAAGTCACAGTGAGTGGGCTGAGGGGCCAGACCTTGGTAACAACACAGCGGAGGCAACACCTGGCAGCTTCCTGCTTGCGTCAGGACTCTTCCACTCTCCCTCTGTTCTTCCTGGAGTTGGGGACCCGGGGCAGCCATTAGCCTGGGAATGGAGGGAGAGTGCAGGCCTGCAACCACGTAGGTCCTCCTTTAGTTTCCCCTCCAAAAGGGTGGGAAAGAGGCTTTGGCCCGCACGCGGCAAAGGCGCAGGTCAGTCAGACTTACAGTTGCTGTTGCCACAGGTGCCTGGTGGGGAGGACCAGAGGGCCCTGTCCTTGGAAGAGTGCCTTAGGCTGCTGGAGGCCACCTGCCCCTTTGGGGAGAATGCTGAGGTGAGCAGGACTCCAGGGAGAACCCACCGAGCCAGCAGGGCAGCCTGCACATGGTGTGTCCCTGCGCGGCTGCCTGAGGGGCCAGCTCTTGCTGTTGGCCTCGTCCTAGCTGCTGGGGGTGAATTCAGAGGAAGGAAGAAACAGAACCTCACTGGCAGTCTCTGGGAGGAAAGCAGAAAGTGGTCTTTCCTTCTCTCTTAAAACCTCTGTGTTTTGCCCTAGTTTCCGGCAGACATTTCCAGCATAACAGAAGCCGTGCCTAGTGAGAGTGAGCCCCCAGGTCTTCAAAACAACCTCTTGTCTCCTCTCTTGACGGGGACAGAATCACCCTTTGATTTGGAACAGCAGTGGCAAGATCTCATGTCCATCATGGAAATGCAGGTAGGACTATCAGAGCACAGACCTGTGGGACTGTGTGTGGGTCATCTTAGCACTCAGTTGCTTTTTCATCTCTAGGAAGAGAAAGAGTAACACCTCTCTGTCTGACCCATGGGAAAGTAGGAACCCTGACAGGTAACTGTCCAGCTGTCCTTGGGACAGTGCGGGGTGGAGTCAAAACCCTGGGGCTGAGTCTTCTAAAGCAGGCCTGCCTCCTTGGTATGCCTTCTTCCTTCCGTCAGGCAGATAACCACTTGGCTGGGTGCCTCCAAGGTTTAGCATCAATAAAAGCCAACATTCAGGCAGTGCTTTACAGCCGTTGTCATCGCTTGGCCCTCACAATCATCTAATCAGCCCTTTATTATTTTAAAGTGAAGAAATTGAAGCTCAGAGAGGTTAAGTGACATGCCCATGGTCAAACAGCAAGTGGTGCAGCTAGGTTTTCTAACTTCAAGTCTGGGTGTTCTTTTCACTGGGCTGATTTTGCAGTGAAGAGGCAAGGCAGTCAGAGTTAGGTAGTTTTCTTCCTCTCCCTCCAAGGTGGGGAATCTGGCCAAAGATGACAGGAGCTGGTCAGTCCTGCATTGGGGTGGAGTCAGGAGGAACCCATCTCTGC
Organism: Equus asinus; assembly: GCF_041296235.1. Taxonomy (NCBI): domain Eukaryota; kingdom Metazoa; phylum Chordata; class Mammalia; order Perissodactyla; family Equidae; genus Equus; species Equus asinus. Next base: position 38,044,893 of record NC_091802.1, on the reverse strand, counting down.
CAGGCCTAGTGGACCAAGCGGGGCCAGGAGCTGATGCTGTGGGCTCTAGTTTCCAGTCTCTTGCCTTTACAACCGTGGAGCAGTGCCTGTGTAGCGTGCCTGCTAGTGTGAGCACCCCACCACCCCTGGGAGGGAGTCTGCTCCAAGTGAACTATGATGCCTTTCTTCCCTCCCAGGCCATGGAAGTGAACACATCAACAAGTGAGATCCTGTACAATGCCCCTCCTGGAGACCCACTGAGCACCAACTACAGTCTTGCCCCCAACACTCCCATCAATCAGAATGTCAGCCTGCATCAGGCGTCCCTGGGGGGCTGCAGCCAGGACTTCTCACTCTTCAGCCCTGAGGTGGAGAGCCTGCCTGTGGCCGGCAGCTCCACGCTGCTCCCGCTGGCCCCCAGCAATTCCACCAGCCTCAACTCCACCTTTGGTTCCACCAACCTGGCAGGGCTCTTCTTTCCGCCCCAGCTCAATGGCACAGCCAATGACACAGCAGGCCCTGAGCTGCCTGACCCGCTGGGGGGTCTGCTAGACGAAGCCATGCTGGATGAGATCAGCCTGATGGACCTGGCCATTGAAGAAGGCTTCAACCCCGTGCAGGCCTCCCAGCTCGAAGAGGAATTTGACTCTGACTCAGGCCTCTCCTTGGACTCCAGCCATAGCCCTTCCTCCCTGAGCAGCCCTGAAGGCAGCTCTTCTTCCTCCTCCTCCTCCTCCTCTTCCTCTTCCTCCTCCTCCTCTGCTTCTTCCTCAGCCTCTTCCTCCTTTTCTGAGGAAGGCGCCGTTGGCTATAGCTCTGACTCTGAGACCCTGGATCTGGAAGAGGCTGAGGGAGCTGTGGGCTACCAGCCTGAGTATTCCAAGTTCTGCCGCATGAGCTACCAGGATCCGTCTCAGCTCTCCTGCCTGCCCTACTTGGAGCATGTGGGCCACAACCACACGTACAACATGGCGCCCAGTGCCCTCGACTCCGCTGACCTGCCACCACCCAGCACTGTCAAGAAAGGCAGCAAGGAGAAGCAGGCCGACTTCCTAGACAAGCAGATGAGCCGGGATGAGCATCGAGCCCGAGCCATGAAGATCCCCTTCACCAATGACAAAATCATTAACCTGCCTGTGGAGGAGTTCAATGAGTTGTTATCCAAATACCAGCTGAGCGAGGCCCAGCTGAGCCTCATCCGTGACATCCGGCGCAGGGGCAAGAACAAGATGGCGGCGCAGAACTGCCGCAAGCGCAAGCTGGACACCATCCTGAACCTGGAGCGGGATGTGGAGGACCTGCAGCGCGACAAAGCCCGACTGCTGCAGGAGAAGGTGGAGTTCCTCCGGTCCCTGCGGCAGATGAAGCAGAAGGTCCAGAGCCTGTACCAGGAGGTGTTCGGGCGGCTGCGGGATGAGAATGGGCGACCCTACTCACCCAGTCAGTATGCGCTCCAGTATGCCGGGGATGGCAGTGTCCTCCTCATTCCCCGCACCTTGGCCGACCAGCAGGCCCGGCGGCAGGAGAGGAAGCCAAAGGACCGGAGGAAGTGAGCCTGGGGAGGAAGAGGGGTTGACGCTCACCAAGATGGAAACTGGAGAAGGGCTGGGCCTGGACCTGGACCTACAGTGGGGACTTTCATGCCTTCTTATCCAATAGATCTTCTCAGATGGGATGACTGCGGGTCAGTGGACAGGAAGAGGCAGGCGCAGGCGCTGTCTGGCTCAGCTTCCCTCACTGCGGGAGGTGGAAGTGGCCAGACTGTTTGGGTGGACAGGGTCTTCACCCCTACTCCTTTTCTTCGAGGGAAGGGGTGCTGCTGGCATTGCTAGAGGCCAAAAGAGGAAGGAAGGGACTTGTGAGAGGAGAGGAAAGTAGAAGAAAGTCTCATTCCTGGAAGGAAGGAAGGACAGAAGGAAGGAAGGGAAAAACCCCAAAAAAATCAAAGCGGGAAGAAAACCAAAGAGCAGGTTAAGGTTGGCTCTGGCCAGGATTCCAGGCAGCAGGTTTTAGGTGGAAGTAGGTCATTGGTGTGAATAAACCCCACTTCACCCCAGGGAGGGGTGGTGCACTGACAGGGTGGGTTCAGGGAGGGGCTTTGTGAACTCTTTTCTGCTCCTGTGCTTTGGCATCCCTGAAGGGGCGCTCTCGGATATCTCTGTAGTGTTTCAATCCTAGGGGAGCCACTGGGACCCAACACTGACTTGGAGGGTTAGGGTCAAAGGGGAGAGGGAACAGAAAAGGATCATGAGGCCCGTGTTGCAGCAGCCCCAGCACCAAGCATGTCACTCACTGCCCTGCCACTCCATCTCCCTCTGCCCGGTCACCCCTGAGCTGAGGCTCCCCCATCTCCATCAGAGCCTGCATGTGAATGCTGTTCTCTTCCTGCCCGCGTGCCTGCCCTCACTGGCTGCCTGCAGCTCTTCTGCAGCTGGGGTGCTGCCAGTGCCCCCAGTGCTGGGCCTGCCACCTTCCTCTTGTGGGGGCTGCTCTGAGGCAGGGGGCTGATGTGGAGAAGCCAGGCAGTATTCAGCGCAACTCTGGGGAGTGACCCTTCCCTCAGGCCTCCCCTCCTAACAACTGGGCTTGTCACTGGAGAAAACAAAAACCACAAAACCCGGCAACAAACAACAAAACTAGTCCTCTTAGAGTTTCTTGCGCTTTGATTTTTTAGGGCTTGAGCCCTGTTTCACTTATAGGGTCTAGAATGCTTGTGTTGAGTAAAAAGGAGATACCCCAATATTCAAAGCTGCTAAATGTTCTCTTTGCCATAAAGACTCCGTGTAACTGTGTGAAACACTTGGGACTTTTCTCCTCTTGTCCTGAGGTCTCCGTCTGCTTTCTTTTTTGGGTTTCTTTCTAGGAGAATGAGAAGTGCATGTAATGGGGACTGAGAGCGCCCCCCTCCCCAGGCTCTAGGCCACAGGCAGCTTCTCCGCACCCCCAGCTTAGTAGGGGCTCCCGGAGGACTGCCTGGGGGAGGCAGAGAGGGGAGTGCCAAGGTGGCCAGATGGTTCCAGGACCACAGTGTCTTTATTTTTAACTGTTTGCCACTGCTGCCCCTACCCCTGCCCGGCTCTGGAGTACTCTCTGCCCCAGACTAGCAGGAGTGAGTTCAGGGGGGAGCGCTGATTCTCCCCGCAGTGTTGGGGGGGGGGGCATACCTTCTAACTGAGCAGTAGGGATAGAAGGCACGAGCCTGGGAACTGCTTTTATAAATTATTTTCCTTGTAGATTTTATTTTTAATTTATCTCTGTGACCTGCTAGGGAGAGGAGAGAGAGAGAGAGAGAGAGATGCTGTGAGCACATGACAAAATAAAATAAAATAAAATGGATGATTCATTCTGAAGTGCAATTTTTCCCTACTTTTGAATTTAAATTGACTAAAGGAAACAGGCCGCATGAGGGGAGGACCAGCCATTGTGTGGCTAAGGCAGAGCTCATGTGGGAAGGTGGGTGGAGAGCAAGGGAGGTTGACAATGAGGAATTTAGGAAGACAAAAGAAAACTCTTGAATACTGCATTAAGCCTTCCAAGCAGGTGTTCTGTACCTCTCCAGGCTTTGCCAGCTGAATCTTCTCAGGAAGGATTCAGAATCCTCTTTGCACCTCTTTCTCCTAGAGTGGCTGGGCTGGGTGGAGGTGGTGTCACCTGGCCCGGCTCCTTGCCTATCCACCTGCGACAAACCATTTTTAATCCTGACTGTGCTGTTATTTCTCTGGTGGCCCCACCTGCCAAAAGGGTGCTGAGCATTGGAGTGTAGGCACACTGATGGCTGTAATGGTGAAAACCTCAGTAATCAGTGTAACAGAGCAGGGCCACAGAACTAGAGAAGCAGGAAGCTAGACCCGGGTTTGAGGCACTGGAAAACCTCCCCAGCTGAGGTGACTAGCATCTCTTCTCCCTAAGAAGAAGAAGAAGAAGAAAAAAAAAACAAAAACCCCACTTTAATACCAAGCCTTTGAAGACCTGAATGCTTCCAGGTACTGGGTAAACTGGTTGCTGGAACTGTCACATGCCCCTCTTGGAGTAGGTGCTTAGCAAATGCGTGAATTGTAACGAATGCTCACCTGGCAGCTTCTGTCACTGCTGGACAAGGTTTAGGACCAGAGGCTGTGATCCCCGTAACGGAAGCTGTGATAGTGAGCTCCCGTCCGTGTACCACTGGCTCAGCCTCGTCCGTTAATGATGCTACTACCGGTTTATCCTAAGGGGTGGAACACAATTCCAGGAATAATGTTGATTTCTTATTTGTTTTGGTTTACTATGGCTTTTTTTCCCCCATCTCTAGTTGGCAAGGGTTGGTCATATCAAACAAGAGCTCTTTGCTAATTAGGAATTAATGTCTGTAAGCCAGGTAAAATGAAGATTCTTAAAGGAAAAGACTAAAAATTAAGTTTGAAAAACTTTAATTCATGCTGATAAAATACAAATCATAATCAGAAAACTGACAATTCAGAGGAATGTTTTTGTAGCCCTTCTAGAAATGCATATATGTATTTTTGTTTAGTACACAAGTAGGCTGTAACTTTTATCTTGTTTTGCAACTTTTCAAAACAGATTTGAAGACTTTTCAAGAGAAAAATTCCTCTCAGCCTCTTTGCTAGTGTTGCCCCTGGCCTGAGAAAGTATATTTTTGTCACCCCCTCCCCCACGTCCCCTTATGGAGAGATGTGCGGTTGTGTCTAGGATCACAGTGATTGGCTAGGGCTTTGGGCCAAGTTGGTCAGCACTGATGTGGGGCTGACCTCTTTCTGCTGCTGGCAGGTGGAATGGGTGTTCCAGCTTCAAGGCTTTTTCTGGCAGAAAGATGAGGGACTCAAGGCCTATGAAAGAGCTGCTACACCTAAGACAGGAAGTGAGAAGGGGTCCTAGAGTTCAGGGAAATGAGCAGGCCTCAGGCTTAGGTGGGGGTAGAAAGCTGGCTTTATCTTGACTTCAGCAGTCTTAGGCTTCATTCAGACAGATTTTTCTATACATCTTAATTCATGTAAGGAGATGGAAGCAGACTCATCGTTTCGCCCTCTGCCCTGCACAGATCTCACCAATGAAGCTACAGCTATTTCAGTATCAGTAAAAGTGGAAGAAATACATAACTGAGGAGAATAGTGATCTGGAGACATGTTCAGTGTCATCCAGACTTGGCCTCTATGGCTGACTACCAGCCTTTACTAGGGGAAGCTGAATTAGTCAGACAGCTGGGGTTTGAACGGGGAGGTACTCTCCAAGGAACCTGCCCCTCTGGCCACCCTCGTCCCTCAACCCCCAGCTACGCCAGGCCTTGCCGCACTTCAGGTTTGTTTGCCAAATAGCTGGAATGACAAGTGCCTTGCAGGAAAAACTAACATCCCCACGACCCTCAAGTCTCCTACCTCATCCAGTAGGCAGTGACCTAGACGACAGCTTTAGAAGCTCAGACTAAACATGTAGTTTTTAAGGCACGACCAGCAAGAAGTCCGTTTCCTTACTGATGCTATCCCTGTACAGATGTGGGTCCTAGATGGGTGTCTGCTTCCTTGGAAGTCATTTTCCCAACTAAGTGTAGAAATTCTCTAGCAAAACCCACATGCTTGATTATCATGAGTGGTTAAGCCTTGTTTTCCTACCACTGACCCATCTGGGAAGCGAAATGGACCCACAGATCTTTGACTTGTCATTTTGTCTGTGTACCAAGAATAACCTTTCTTTCACCTTTACTTTCTTCTCCCACAGAGGTCAGCCGTCCTCCTTGCCCCTAGTTCTTAACTTCATAGGGGAGAGTAAGCGTGCGGGACTCTGGGGGTACGTGTGAAACTTAACACCTGATTTGAGTTCTAGTCCTTGTTCTGTCCAGGATTTATCTGAAAGTCCACGTCTGCCTGAATTAGTTGAGAAACAGAATCTAGTGCACAAGTTGTCTCCGGAGGAGTGAGAGTATGAGACCTTGCTAAAGAGGTGTGTTTTCCAGATCAGCTGGATAGAAACGCTCGTCTTCCTTTGTGAGTACACAAAAATACCAAGCAAAGTCTTCATGCTGGTTCCTTTCCAGTCTAACTTTAATTGCAGAATGGAGATAGGCTGTACACTATTTGTTATTTCATTCCAGATGCTACTTCAACCAAGGAAACAGAACCTAGTTCTCTTGGGGCGAGGTGGAGGAAAGGAGTCGGTGCTCTGCCTTTTGTTTTAAACACAAATTTTATTAGGCTAACTCAGTTGTCTTAAACCTTCCTATCCTCAGCGAGGGCTTGAAGCAGTAATTGAAACAATGGGCCCACGTCCCATAGCCAGGCCCCAAAGTTGCCTAGCCTGACCCCGAGGTTATGCAAACAGTAAACAGGGCACAATTGGTCACAGTCAACTAGGATTTAAAAATCCATGTGGGGTAAACAGCCGCTCTGGTACTATCACAAACCAGCATGCAAACCCACAAGGTCATAATGCAGACCCAGACCTGCTGTCGAATACTTTAACACAAGCTATTCAATACAAACAAAAACTACAGAGCCGAAGTGTCGAATTGTCTGCACATATTGTAAACTTAAATGTTTCAGCCTCGCCTCAGAGTTCCGCCACCTCACTGGCCTAAGGGCCAAGTATGCTTTTCATCCCACCAGAATGGTTTTATTTCAGCTTTCAATATTCAGCAGTTTATTCAGAGGAAAGCGCCCAAGGCCAAGGTTGATTACAAGTCATCCATAGAAGAGAGATGAGCACTTTGAACACGTTGGCTAGGAAAGCAGTAACTTTTGAAGAAAACCTCAATGCTGGAGGGGCGAACCAAGGCAATGTGCAGATCAGACAGATGGCTATCTGGGGATCGTAAGCTCCTCTCTCAAACTTCCTCAGCCACACACCAGAACACCAGGATGCCTCTGCCTCCTCGCTCCCTACTGCTAAAAGGCAAGGTGACGCCAAGACTCCTTCCTTTCCCAAGCTGAACGCTGGGCTGGCAGTGCTATTTGTATTTCAAATTCTAGGCAAGGGACAGCACTGAGCCTGCACTTAGTTCAGGCTATCAGCTCTTAAAGGAGAACATCTTCATGAGAAGACCCAACTTGTACATCAGATTAACACTATTACCAATCAGATAACCTGATCAGATTAATTTGATCTCAAACAGAACTCAGGGGCCGGCCCTGTGGCCGAGAGGTCGGGTTCGTACGCTCCACTTTGGCAGCCCGGGGTTTTGCCAGTTGGGATCCTGGAGGCGGACATGGCACCACTCCGGGCCGTGCTGGGGCAGTGTCCCACAGAGCACAGCCAGAGGCACTCACAACTAGAATATACAACTAAGTACTGGGGGACTTTGGAGAGAAGAAGCAAAAAAGATTGGCAACAGATGTTAGTGCAGGTGCAAATCTTTAAAAAAAAAAAAAAAAAGAAAACCAGAACTCAGCTCCATACACAGTTCAGGATGTGGAGCCACTGCAGGAAATTTGGATTTCAGAGTTCCAGTTCTACCAAATTATGTTGGAGTAACAATTTCCGCTATCATTTTACCTTCTCTGTGAGGGAAATAATTACTTTATAACAGATTCCCGATGCTACAGGCCACAGACTAGAAAGACGCATTGAGCACATATGGCCAAGGGTTAAAATCAAATTGAGCTGAGCTCAAATGAGTTCTGGAATGTGACTGTATCTGAAAATTACTACTTAAAAATTCAACTATTAAAAATTATTTAAAATTCATAGTCAAAACTTTCAAATGACATTGAAAAGCAGAAACAATTATTCCTGAGCACTGCCAGTTGCTAGAGTGCTTCTGTGGTCATTATAGTAGCCATTTGCTGTACTAACTTGAAATTCATCTGAAGACAGTGGAGGCTGTCTGGCTCTGCCAATGTAAAACATTTCTATGATGATGCAATTTCATTGAAGTCATCCAACAAATGCGTTTTTGCACTGCCTGAAGAAACGCTCTCTGAAGGGCCAGCCTGGTAGTGTAGTGGTTAAGTTTGCACCCTCCACTTCAGCAGCCTGGGGTCACTGGTTCAGATCCCAGGCACAGAACTACACACTGCTCATCAAGCCATGCTGTGGAGGCATCCCACATACAAAACAGAGGAAGACTGGCACAGATGTTCCCTCAGGGCCAATCTTCCTCATCAAAAAAAAAAAAAAAAAAAAAGGAAAGAAAGAAAAAGAGCAAAGCAAAGCAATGCTTTCCAAATACTTTTTGAAGCAGACTTAAGAATTTGCTGTGCCTATGTGTATTTTTTATTTCTAACATTTCTGGATGCATTTGTGGCTTCAACAATCGCTTGAGAAAAATTTATCCTTACACAGAATCTAGAAATGTGAAAAATGGCTTAAAGATAAGAAAATACTGAATATCTATCTTCACTTCAGTTTTCATTGCATGCATTATCCATTTCAATGTCTTCCCTGGGGAGGAATGATATGGTTTTATGAGTTCAGGAATGCCAGAAATGACAATGAAGTAGATTCCAAAGGTTAAGGCTAAACCTGAATAGCAGCCCACGCTGGACACACACCAAGGCTGAAGGCTAATTTCAGTGCATCTGATGATGCAGAACGGAACCGGACGACCTCAGCCCTCCTCAACCCAACTCTGTAAACTAGCTACCAACTGCTCTGCTGCTGCCGACTACGAGGACACACTCGCACCTCTGCACAGAAAGGCCTCCCAGCTCCGCTTTATGTCTTCCCAAACTCCTTAGGCGGCTTTTAGAAAAAAGTATCTACACATCGGTTTACCTGAAACGAATGCTTTGTACTACTGAAGAGAGCTGAACTGTCACAGTGATTTGATCTCAGTGGAAACCTCATTTTCCTGTTTTATAAATGACAAGGGTTTAGTCCCACTTTGGCTGTAGGATTACAGGCAGAAAACGATGTTAAGAAAATGGATGACATTTTAATTCAGGGATCAAACACAGGGCCAATTCCTGAAAATTCTGGAGAAGTTGAATTTATCTAAGGTCACACAAATCTATGAAATACACGAGCCAAGATCTAAACCTAAATCAAAAACCCATGTTTCCAAACATTTCATAGTTTGGAAGTGCTATCAGGTCACAGGGTGCTAAATAAACAAACTTTGAGCAATATGAAGACAGGATGATGTGACAATCTTTACAACCTCTGTAGCAATTATAAATGCTCAAAAACATTTACTAAATTAATACGGTGAGACCACTCAAAGTCCAGGCACCAGATTTTCAAGCCTACAGTGTTCAAGAAATAAATTGGTTTTGGCAAGACTTAATCAAGACAGAAATCAAGGATTATAAATCTATAGTTTTATTAAGACAAAAACTGACAGTGTGGTATGAAGTTTACATCTTAACAAAGTTTTCACAGAAACCTAACACATGCCTAAAAAGATTCACAATGGAGCTCTAGATGCAGTCTAGATGATGCCAAGAACTGACACATCTCATGAGTCAAGACAGCGTTTTGGGTATTAGTCAATTCTTATGATTAAAAAATTTTTTTTTGTTTTCTTTTCTTTTGTGTTTTAAAGTAAACCACTGCCCCAGTATGAAAGTCTAATCTTCTCCTGAGACCAGGGCTTTTGAAATCATTCAACTCTTGAAGTAATTCAATGAACTTGTGCTGTCAGTGACTAAACCCTGTCACCAATGGTTTCAGAGTTCAAAGTTCAAAAAACAGAGGCTCCAAGAGTTTTCCACCCTAAGAGCATGGGCCCTTGTCTTCCCCTACTCTCCCACCTCCTATACCTCCCTCTGCCCCTCCCCAAACACCTCAGCCAGTGGCTTGGATGGACGAGCTGATATGTGTAACTTTATAACTGGAAAGAAAGGGTCTTCTCGTCAATTTCCAGAATTAGCACCTCTGAGACAGAAGATCTGCCTGTGTATGGGCCCCGATAAAAGACTTGCCCTCCTCAACCAGCTTCCATCTCCAAAACAGCAGCTTTGGTAACGTATTAACTGGCTTAGTCCTTTGTTGGGAACAGCATTAATCTCAGGCAGGAACAGCTTGGCTTCTAAGTTTCAGGCATTCACAGCTTTTAAACAGTCTCTCACAGTCCTCATTCAGGTTGCCAATGACATTTTTTGAAAAGATAAAATATTCTGGACACAGAACCAAATCATCATTAGTTGTTTGTTCTTTCCATTGTTTCACCATTTCCCCAATCAGGCCCCAAATTTTAACAAAAATGATCCTACTCATCTCCCTTCTTTCCCACCCCATCCCTCCCACCCCCAAATAATACACCAGTAATAGCCAAAAACTACACACATGCTACGCTGTAAAAATGCAGAGTTAACACTATTGGGAAGAAGGCTGTGGGTTGTGGAGATGCTCTTTGAAGATCTACAGTATCTTTCTGCTCTCCCACACACCCATTCTGCAAGTTCTGTCCTTCATGGAAGGGCCTCTGCTTTTCTCAGCAAAGTGCAGAATGGGCTGCCTTGAAACACTTCTCCTCCTTCCCCTCCACTGGGATGGGTGTGCAAACTATACAGCATGAAACGGCTTTAAAGCACTTGGGCTGCTGTGGGGCACAGAAATTATACTGGCTCTTCAAAGGACATCTTCTCAAGCCACCTCTATGTTGTGTCAAGACAAGTAGAACTCCTTCCCTTTCCACTTGAAACCCACAGTCAGATCGACAGGGGCTGGAACTCAGGAGAGTTAATTCTTGTCATCTTTTTTGTCATCATCCTCCGAGGGGTAGGAATGCCACGTCAGCCTTTCCTCATAGAAGGATATGACAACCTGTGGGCACTTGACATTGGCTTCCTTGGCAGGGACCAGGTCAGCCTCATCAGAGTTTTTCCTGCAGAACAAAGCACAGAGAGACTTTGAGACCAGGTGCTGGTGGTCTCCTAACGTGGATCACCCAAGGGATAGGGCTTTAAGAACATTAATTCCAGAAGAGTAGGCTAGGAACGGGGACAACATGACCCAAGCAGTATTTACTGGCAGCTCTTAGTCAAGTGACATCCTTGGAGACCCTCTCCTGTTGAACATTCCCTCTGGGTATCTTTGTCAAAAAACCTAGATCACCTAACTCAATCTATCACATCTGAACCTCTGGGAAATGTCAAAAAAAAAAAAAAAAAAAAGCATGACTCTCAGATTCTCTGAAGGAAGAGAGGCTACCACACTCTTCCAAAAGCCATGCCCCAGCTGCTAAGAGCCCGTGGAGAGATCCTGGCTTTGTAATAGGATGTAATACCATGTTGGATAATAAGATTTAATACCAATCTGGCATTGGTCAGAGCCGATGCAGGTGGACTCTTTCTTGCTGACTCATAATTACACCGTTTAACATTACCAAATGCCATTCACACAGATCTATGCCACAACTCTCAAGTGCTTTGAAAGGGTGCTTCAACACTGAGAGGCAGAAAATCAAAGGCCTGTTACATAATTCTCTGTATTTTCCTTAATTTTAAAACGTTCTCAAAATTTGAAAATCACATACATATTATAAGGGACTTAGGAGTAAGCTTTATCTTCAGGTCATTGGGAATGTCCCAGAAGGGAGCAGTAGCACAGGGCAGGTAGCAGGTATATGACGGGATCTCTAATGGGGCACCACCCAAAACTTCCAGAACCCCAGTAACAAGTAAACCAAAGCCATCCAGCCCCAGGGAACTGGAGAAGAGGAAGCCGGTGAGGGGTGTTTCTGAACAATGGACTCAAGAGAATGGGAGGAAAAAGGGGCATAACAGTAAGGGAACTTGAAGCAGGCTGCCCCTTGTTGACAATTCAATACCACCCAGAGCTAAGTTTAGTCATTCCACCACATAGAAACATTTGCTATTTTTGGAAATGCACAAGTATCTCCATTCTCCAGGAAAATCACTTTAAAATGAACTTGTTTTCTTATAATCAACATCCAGTCTTATCTTAACCTGTAGAGGCACACTCTGCTATAATCTTTACACACAGCAGTGAGTCAATCAAAGGACTACAATCTTAAGCAATATGGAGATATTCATGTAACTCTAACTGGTGGGGCACATGTGCAGACAGAGACAGTGTGTTCTAGTCGGACAGAATAACTCCTGCTGTCAGTGCCTTTCCCCTATATGCAGCACCTTAAAAATGAACTTGTCTCTGACAGGCTAGCAATAAACCAGTTAAAAGGAGGTCAGATTCAGTAAACACCGAGGGAATAGGAAGAAAACAGAGGTATAACTAGTTGTGACTTAGGCCTCTCCAGCTACCTTCTCAAGGAGAGGACTTAGTACAGATACGGGTTTCAGAGAGGGTTCTAGACTGACAAAAGGAAAAAGCCTCTAGAATGCTGCCTTCAGTGGCAAGGGCTTAGAATTATTCACTCAATTTACATTTTAAGGACAATGATTGAGATCCACTTGCAGGAAAAAAAGGTACAAGCATTTCAACAAGCAAGAAAAAGGGAAGAAAGCCTTCTTTTTGGACAGAGAGCAGGGAAATTATAGAGAATTTCTGTTTAATTACAGTTCTTAAGAGTCTCATGACAACCGCTTTCATTACGCTGTTCATAGAGTATTACTACCACTGGTATTTATACTTACAATGGAAAAAAGTAGGCTTGCTCTATGCTCAGTGTAGTAAAAGGGCCTTGCTGACCCCTGCTGGCTGATCCTGGAATTGTAGAATCTGCACAAATTGGAAAGGATCTAACAATCAAGGACAAAGGAAGACCTACCGAAATTCTATTTCCTAACCCAGAGCCGTTAAGAGAATCTCTGGTCCTAGAGACAGCCCAATCTGAAGGAGGTGGTAGAAGGGGAGGGCGGTTCAATCACATTTCATATTTTGTCACTTCATTTACAGAAATGAAATGCGACTCCTCCCCATACCCTCTCCACTCTATAGATTTTCTCCCACCTCCTAAAAAAATGGGCAAAGATCTGAGAATCCTAAGGGCCCCTACCTGTAACACATGAGTCCAGGTTGGCAGTCAGGCCGAGTCACTATCGAAGGACTATGCCATCTTAAAGATTTCACACCTGGGCGACTGGAAATTTCGAAGATCCAGCTCTTTTCCTCTGGCATGGAACAGATGGGGAGAAGAACAAAACAACCACACAGAGCCACTGGCTGACTCACCATTTCATCAGGAACATGAGTTCTCCGCTGGAGTCTGTAGCTCCAATAATCCGCTCTGGCTCCAAACCCCGGGCGAAGCCGCGTGGCTTTTCTGACTGTAAAAACCAGATGGAAGGAACAATTTTAACTACATGGGACTGTTATCCAGACTGGAGTTCCTCCTGCTTCTCTGATTAATGTGATCAAACTCTTTCGCCAGTATTTCACCAACTCCTTGGCTCTAAGTCACAGGCATTTTACAATCTTTCTGAGTGATTATTCCATCAAGGTCCGAAGTGTTTGGGGTTCCCCCTATGTAAAAAGGGACATACATCTCAAGCAAAATAAATGCTCACAACTGTTTCTTCACTCTCATGAGACAACTTGGTTTAAGGTATTGAATAGATTAAAACAGCTACCTCCAACCTGTAATGATGACAACACTGAAAGCTGTCTACGCAGAGGAATGAATTCACTTGCACTTACTGTTTCTGAACCTCGGATAAAATAAGAGTAGATTATGTGACTTCACGGGAGCGAGCCCCCAAACACTGTGTAAACATTAGCCTATCTAAGATTCCAGAAGGACTGAGAGACAGCTACCGAGGTCCAAGCAGCTGCAGAACAGCAATGCTTAAATTATCTGGCTTTGCAGCTTCGCTGACAAGTCTGAACTCCGGGCTGGTAACCATGTTTACTTCTGGCCTCACCTCTTCCTTCTTCTTCTTTGGCTTGCTCTCCTCTCCCTTATCTTCAGAATCAGAGTCAGCTTTGCGCTTGCCTCCCTCTGATTTATCTGTCTCATGCGCTGTTTTCTGTGACTGTAGAAACTCGGCAATGAGGTCGGGGCAATCTAGGTTCTCTTCTGGCTCCCATGTGTTGTCCTCACTGAAACCAGAGGGCACAGCGAGTCACACTTTCCACTCAAAGTCAGCATACTCATACTAAGAGAAGCACAGGAGGACAAGAGCCGGTGTTCTCGGGAACAGAGGAGTTAAGGATAATAAGTAATTAGACTTTGTCAAAGACCAAGAACTCTACAAAACTGAAACTTCCTGGGGGGCTGTGGGAGGCTTTTTAGTAGAAATTGAAAGCTTAGAAACTTGCCTCCTTTAAAGGAAAATTACTTTCTCTTTGCAAACCTGGGTCAGTCTAAAGCCATACACAAAAACTGCTCCTCAGAAATCACTGTCTTGCATCAGGGCACTCTGTACCTGTAGATCATTTTCCTAATTCAACCATAAGCCCTGAAGGCCAGGCTTGAGTCACACCATGCTCGTCACTCACCCTGGGCCTTGCACATCACTAGACTCCAGAGAAACAGTGCGTGAGCAGACGAACGGATTTAGCCGAGTCAATGAAACTTACTCGGAGAAGCCCTTCCACTTCAGGAGGTACTCCACTTTGCCCTTCACCACTCGACGGTCGAGAACTTTCTCCACCACATATTCCTCTTCCTCCTCTTCTAGCACCTCCTCCACTTTCTTCTTGTTTTGTTTTTTCCCCATAGTGCCCGCCAGCTTTCTGGAATAAAGGGTGACGCTGCTAAAATGATAAAGGAAATAAAAAGGACATTAGGGCACACTCTTCTTGGTTAGGGGAGTATTTGGATGTTAAGAAAACCAGGGACAACACTGATGACTTTAATGGTGTATGCTGCTTCTATGAAGTGTCATGCCTGCTTATCCTCCACACACAAGCCAGAAAGTTAGTTCATAAAACAGCCTCAACTAATCTCAGAGCCAAACCTCTTTGTTCTTGCATATCCACTGAAAATTTTTATATCCATTCTGAATTTAAAAAGTTCCTAACACCCTTTTTACTGTGAAGCATGGTATCTAAAATATTATATTAAATTGAAAGAAAAGCACTCCTCCTACAAAATAATGTCAATATATCAAACTTCTATACATATAACCCTTTGATCTATACTTTCTCCTATTCTCTGAATGTTTACCATTTCAGCACAGTCCTGGACTTAAATTTCTACTGTGGGAAACAGCTTGTCCTATTTATTAAACATCCAGTTTCTTTTTCCCTTTTGTATATGCATATATAATACAATCTATTCTTCTGGCATTGTTAAAATAACCTCTTTTGAGTCCCCTTAAGGTTCTTTATATAGTCTTTTCTAAATGCCACCATTAATTTACAATCTGCAAGTTTCTCGTTAACTTCTTATGCTACTTAGTTTATTTCTAAGGCTGAGGAAGATTCATTAAAAATGCCAGAATGACTATGAAATTCTCTAAACTGGAGCACTGCAATAATCTGAAAAATGAGTGGGGGAAAAAAGGGTAGCTATCACAGATAACAGAACTTGAGTTTATTCTTTTGTAAAATACACCCCCAGGCTGCGTAGCCTCTAAGGGTTTTTCCAGTGCTAAAATTCTAGTCCCCTAGAAATCTATTTTCTTTAGTCCTTCACACAATTCTTCTGACTGCTGGAAGCCTTAGGATTACCTACCAATTTGTGTCAGGAGGTGGCGCCATAAGATATCAGTACAACAAAACTGATCTACAAAACTGGCCAAAACCTACAAATTGATGGATCATAGTTGCCCAGAATGAGACACAAAGAACAAGAAAGTTGCCATGTCTGAATTTAAGACAATGTCACTTTGGGGTTAGACTGGTTGTTCTTAGCATCCTTGGGAAAAGGATTCTTACTTTGCATTAAGTAGAAACTCTTATAAATACTTTAAAACTGACATATATAGATAGAATGTACTCTAGAAAGAGTCCAGCTATAGACTATACGAAATATAACAAACTGATTAAAGTCAGGATCATCATTATGAATCAGTTATATTATCTACAGATGCTTAGGTTTATACTTCGAGATAGTCCCGTGTGTGTGCATTTATGAGGAATGCTGACTTACTGAAACCACAAACATTTGTTTGGCTACTAGAAAATTCTAGACAATACTGGAGATTCAAGACAGTAAGAAATTGTCCCTGCCTTCCTGAAGCTTAACGTCTGGTAAAAAAAAAAAAAAAAAAAAAAAAAAGCAAAAAACCAAAAACGTAGATGCCTCTTCCACTAAAGGTATTCTATACTTCTGCAGAGCGACATGAAAATGTTTTCTGGGGCGCTTTTAGTCTGGCCCAAGGCAACACTCAAGGCCCCTGTCCACACAGTTCAGGGAACCTCTCTGCGCTAAGATGTATCTTTCCAACACTCTTCCTCTCTATTTACATACTGAAGACTAGGCTTTCCTTCTCTCTCCAATCTTTCTTTTAGAGAAAGTGCCACATGTGTCTTCCTTTCCTTCTGTTACTGCTGAACAGACTCATCAGTGGATCAAATGTAACCCTTGGCTAATTCTCTGCTGGCTTCATTGTGCCTCTGATTCAGAGGCTAGGCTTCTTTCTGGAGGGAGATGCCTTCAAGTTTTCAGAATTCTGATTGCCATGTGACAAGTGTTCTTTCATGAGGAAAGAAAAATCTAATTTTCCTTTTGGATAAATGCACTAGTTTTTTCCCCAAGAACAAGTGCTACTCCTTGCTTGCTTCCTTTCACCGTCGGTTGAAGTGGTAGCAAGATTTATCCTCAGTCTTTTGCTCACATGCAGAGAAGAATAAACTGACCATCACCTTTAGATGACAAAAGCTCCCCTACCACGAATCCCTACATTCATTTGGATTTGGGAATTGGAACATGCTCCCTTTCTCAAAAGATGGACAGGAAACAATGGGTTACAGACAATCCAAAAAACAGTAACTGTCCCCTAATAATCCCTCTTCCAAGTAATTAAATTTAAGAAGGGGAAGGAAAGGCATTCTATCACATGGCTTCAGAATTCAGTGCTATTTAAGGCTCTGTGTTTTCGACATGAATAGCCATATTTGGCTTATTCACAAAAAGAAACAGCACTGCTTACTGCCCATCTAATCCTGCTACTATGAACCAAAAGGGTCAGGAGAGCTTCTGGCTCATCTCCAGCTACTGTGGCCTCGCCTCCCCTCCCTTTATCATTAGCATGGTCCCAAGGGAGGAAGAGTCAGCATACAATAAGAATCTAATCCTTTAGGTTAGGGAAAGAAAATCCCCAAAATGGGGGAAATCTAAAGTAAGACTTCTTGATTTTCGTCTTACTCACTTAACTCATTGTCCTAAGAGCAATTCAAGTAAGAAGAGAAGAATGTAGAAAATAGACTTCTGCTTCTCTCTCAGCTTTCTTATCTGGCCCATCCCAGCATCTACCTCCAGAGACTGGATTCTTTATATTGGAGATTCTCAGCCAGGCTTCCCAGTATGAGTTTTTTCCTTATTATTTTCTTAGTTCTCTAGGGTCCTGAATAAGCTGTCAAAATCAGTAAAGAAGTGGATTAAATATGCAATCCACTCTTCCTATAGAATCTAACACCTTCAGAGGAGCCAAGAGCCTCCTTAAATATTATGCTGGGCCAATTATTCTCATATAGTTTCCGAAAGGACTATTTCAAGAGAAACTCCCCTCTCCCTCAATATGGCAGTCTCCCAACACCAGCACAGACATCTAGATGGAGGGCTCTCAATTGGAATTGCTTGGCAAGGAAATTTCAAAGTAACTCAGATCCGTGTAAGTAGCACAAGAGAAAAACACCTTTAGTCAACGTTACTTGCCACTCCTAAGCATCCTGGTAACCAAATTATGGCATCAAAAGTACCATAATCATTGAACAAAGGGTCAAAATACGTGATAGAACACCACAAGAGGTATACACAAGGGCAAATAGTTCTAGGTTAACTCAGAAATCAAATCTTAATCATTGGACAAGACTTCTTAAGGCTTATCATGATGTTGCAGACAAAAAATCTTGAGTTAAGTAAGCTCCTATAACTTTTACCTAAATGTTTTAAGATGCCTAGAGAAATAATACTTTACATTTGTATTGCACTTGACAAAGTGCTACCACATTATCTCATTTGATCCTTGAAACCATCTTGTGAAACAAACCACTCAGATGTCATCGCCACCTCAGAGATAGATAACATAACAGACTGATAAGAGGTAACGGATTTACATAAGATAAAATCACCTCCAGTCACACAATTAGCAAAGAGCACAGCGCTTCAGTCAGTACATTTCCTAGCAAGGCTGGGCTGGCAGTCCTGCTGCACACACAACCAGGAGCTAGCTCCCCACCTACAAAGACACTTCCATCCAGCCGGTACAAGGAACGGACAAGCAAATCTCTTGAGATGGATCCTCCCTACCATTTGTCATCAGCAAATAAGGAAGTGACCGATAATGATCTTCTTTTGGAAAAGACCTTGGAACATACAGCTTTTAAAAAACCACTAATTTTTAATTGGTTACTGGAATACGAAGGTATTGTTAATTAAATCAGCAGGCATTAACAAAGCTTTGATTTTTAGTGCCCAGCACTCTTCTGAGTCTTTTAAATTGAGAAATGCTAGAGGGTGCAGAATTTTTGAAGTTAAACACGTAGCAAGTAGGCTGGAGAAATAACTGAGAAAATGCCAATTTTAAGAAACCAAAAGTCATCTACAGTGTCCCAATGAATCCAGGAATAGTGTAAATCTGAAGCAAGAGTCATGACCTCAGAGCTCTGTTAAGAGAGAAAAAGGGCACTGTTGCGATTCTCCTCACTCTCACCACTCCTGCAGTTAGTGAGGAGCTGGAAAACGGAAAGGAGGAACAGTGCTGTCTGAAGGCAGAGATGCTGCCTGAAGGCAGAGGCAGGAAAAGATCAGATACAAGATTAGGCATCTTGTTTGGAGTAGTTCGTACTAGGAAAGGGGACAAGAAGGATCTGAGAAGACAATGTGGGCACAGCCTTTGGCTGCCATCACATACATGAAATATAAAGGGCTACCCCAGGAACTTCATACTGATTTCTCACCTGCTTGAAAAACCGAATTCCAGATGTGAGCACAAGGTAACACCTACAGGCCTCTGACACCAAACCAGTAGGGCTTTTAGCTAAATGCTAAGTTAAAACATTTAGATTGTTGGTCTAGTGAGGTGACCATCTTTACTAAGAAATACTTCACATGAAAGCAGACCCTGAGCAGAGAACGTTTACCTACATGAGAATCAGAAAGTAGGGGGTATGTGTTTATGATTTTAAAAAAATATTTCGGGGGCCGGCCTGGTGGCGCAGCAGTTAAGTGCGCAAGTTCTGCTTCAGCGGCCCGGGGTTCACCGGTTCGGATTCCGGGTGTGGACATGGCACCGCTTGGCAAACCATGCTGTGGTAGGCGTCCCACATATAAAGAAGAGGAAGATGGACACAGATGTGCGCTCAGGGCCAGTCTTCCTCGGCAAAAAGAGGAGGACTGGCAGAAGATGTTAGCTCAGGGCTAATCTTCCTCAAAATAAATAAATAAATAAATAACAAAAAAAAATTTGTTTTTCTAATTGTACTATAATACATGTATTGACATTCAATTACAAAAATACTTGATGTAGGAAATCAAAGTTCCCTGGCCCCAAACCTATCAAAGCCTGTTTTTGTTCTTCTATACATAAACTAATGCAGATAAAAATATGCGAAAACAGAGACAGTAATTCTACAGCTTGCCTTCGTATATAATGTATCTTTGACATTGTTCCATAAAGATCTCCACTCCTTTTTTTTGGTGAGGAACATTGGCCCTGAGCTAACATCTGTGCCAATCCTCCTCTATTTTATATGTGGGACGCTGCCTCAGTGTGCCCTGATGAGGGGTGTGCAGGTTGGTGCACAGGATCTGAACCCGTGAACCCCAGGCTACAGAAGCAGAGCACGCAAACTTAACCAGTACGCCAACCCGGCTGGCCCCAAAGACCTGCATTCTTAACAGCTGCATAGTATTTCATATTGTACGGACACACCATACTCTAACCACTCACCTAGGGCTGAAAATTTGGGTTGTTTCCAATTTTTTATTACTGCAAACAATGTTGCTTTGACCATGGCTTCTGCACCTCTAAAAACTCCTTAGGTGATCTGATGCATATCCTTGGATAAAAGTTATTGCTATAAAGGGACTGGCAGAAACTTCATTCCTCAGGTGAAACTGCAGTGCAGACATAAATCAATTCTCATAGTTAGCTAGAAGGCAGGTGAACATTTTACTTTCTCCGTAAAATTTATAATAAGGCTGGAGCAATAAGAAAATGACCAATGTTTTTGAAAACACCTTCTCGACACCACATTCGACATCATTCAATCCAGCCCTTTTCTGTATTAGCAATGAAATCAGAGGAGCGCTGCTGCAAGGGTCCTCACAGTTCCTTCCTCTCACCAGGAGAAAGATGGCATGAGCTCCAGAAGCGGTACATCTTCCCCTCCGTCCCTGACTCCTCAAAACCACCTTACGCCTCTAGACAGCTATATATATTTACTGCCTAACTCACTTTCCTCATCTGTAAAATAGGTATAACAACCCTGATGGGATCCCTGTGAGGTGAGCTTTTATGACCCGTGGCATTAATTATCTATTTATATATTTGCATACATGTCCTACTCTGAAACCCAGTGCATTAAGAATTCAATGAGAAAACACCATTTCTGTCCTTTGTATATGGCTAAAATTCACGGCTAGGTTTTTCACAAAGCAGCGCAGCTCCAGGATGCACTCAAGGACTCAGCTCTGGCTACTATGAACGAACCAATAATTATAAGATCTCATTTCTGGAACACCGAGACAGAAGAGCTGCCAGAAACTGGGAAATCACATTTCATATACCTAAAGGGTAGGAATTTCTTGTGCTCTTCCTCTTATCTGGCCCACACAGGAAAACAAAGTAACAAAGCTCTTGTAGTAAATGATAAAGGAATATATCTTCCTATGAAGACAGATAAGATAGGTGAGAAAAAGGAAGCAAATTCTGGATCCAAACAATGGAAAACTTCAGCACAATAACTTACTTGTAAAAAGAATTTTAAGATTTCTTAAGACCTATGTAAATCACCAAAAATCAGATTGGATGACCCACCCAGTTAAAGTTCTCTAACAAACTTCAGAAGTTGTGATTTCAGGCTCAGATTTTATATGTACACTTTTTAAAAAAGGGTATCATTCAATTAAATTAACAATGGTCTTTCTAAGAATTCACATAGCTTATACTGAGTTCAAGACAAAAATACTATCATCCTTGATTTCTCTCCACTCATCCTCCATATCCAGTCTCTTATTAAACTCTGCTGATTTTATATCTTAAGTATCTTTCAAGTCACACCTTTTCCTAGCCCCCACCCCACCCCCCCATCCTATTCTAAGCCACCATCACCTCTTGCCTGGATAACTCCTAACCCAATTCATTCTCAACACTAGCCACTGGTTTAAAAGCGCAGATCTCGGGCTGGCCCGGTGGTGCAGTGGTTAAGTGCACACGTTCCGCTTCGGCAGCCCGAAGTTCACAGGCCGAATCCTGGGTGGGGACATGGCACCACTTGGCAAGCCATGCTGTGGTAGGCGTCCCACCTATAAAGTAGGGGAAGATGGGCATGGATATTAGCTCAACACCAGTCTTTCTCAGCAAAAAGAGGAGGATCGGCAGATGTTAGCTTAGGGCTAATCTTCCTCAAAAAAAAAAAAAAGTGCAGATCTCTTCATAACGTTATCGATGGCATTTGAGCTGGAGACCACTGCACCTAGCTATCAATCACAATCACCTTGCTCTTTGCCCCATTCTTCACTTCACCAATTCCTATTGCCAATACGTCAGCATCAGAAACTTCCCTGAAGCCCCACAGTAAATTTAGGTTAACTCTTCCTATGAGCATGCTCCTACATTGTTTGTTTACCAATTATCTATTGGGCATCTCTTATGTGTGAGGTGTTAGAAAAATGGGGTGAACACGACAGACAAAATCCCTGGTCTCTGAAGAGTTTATACTCTAATGTGGACAAGTGAGTGAGCGTGAGTGGGAGTGTGTGCAGACATGCATGTGCAGAGCAGGGCACAGACAATAAGCCAGAAAATATTGGTGAAAGTGCTGCAAAGACAATATCTTTAAGCAACATTTAAACAGAAGCCTGAATGACAAGAAGATAATTCAGCAAAAATCAGAAAAACACACCTTGTTTAGGGAATAGCTGGTTCAAAGTCCTAAGGTGAGAAGAGCTTGTTTTATCTAAAGGAACAGATGATAATTACTGTGCATATCGCTCCCCACTTCATTCCTTCTTTCATCTAGCTGTTTTTTCCATTCTTTGTTTTCCTTTCCCCTCTTTTGCCTCTAGCTTAGGTTTAAGACCTAGTCAATTAATAGGTAGAAAAGTTTATAACTACAGCTCTGCTAGCTTTTAATACCTTCTATTGATTAAAAACCCAAATGAAATCAATAGGCATTTACTAAGAGCCTGGGTGGCATACGTACAGGGTGCCCCTGGCTAAAGCACTCCACATTGCAGGAACCCCCACCCCCTGCCCGCCCCCGACCCAGGCAAATGGAGCTGTTTGGTCCGGGCTGGCGGGACATGCAGACACCAAGAAGTAAAGGCTTCTGAGAATCCATTAAGAGTAAGAACTAACATTTACTGAAAACTTTCAAACTTAATGCATAAAAAGGCACTTAATTCAATCCTCACAACTCTATTAAGCCCATTTCAAGAATGAGGAAACTAAGGCTTACTGAAGTAAAGAAAATTTCCCAAAGTCCCCCAACAGTAAGACACAGAGCCAGGCCTGAAAGATAAAGACATACAAAAAGGTAAACAATGCAAATTGAAGTTCATGTCAACAGAAGAAATGACAAGAGTATGTAATAATTAGTAAAAGAAATAAAAGCAATAATAAGTAGTCACAAAAGCACTACAGGGGTTCAGAGGAATAAATGGCTAGGGTGATTAGGAAAAGTTTTGCGAAGTTGGGATGGAAGCCAGGCTCCCACAGCAATTGAAAAGGTGGATTGAAGGAGGGCAATTTGACCAAGAAACCGAGCAAAAACAATGAGGTGCCTCTGAGACACACAGCGGCCTCTGAGACACACAGCGCGTAAAGCAGCCTGGGCGGGAGGACACTGAATAGGAAAGCAGTAGGCTGCTGCTAAAACCTTTTCTGCAAGGTCTCCTCCCCCTTAAAACAAAGGCCACATTCCTCAGAGAAACACCTAACACCCTTTGGTGCCAATCATTCCACTCCTCCTTCCCTCACAAAACCTGTACTCCTGCCAAAAGCGAAAACTAGAAGCTGAAGACATCCTGCACACATGGCTTTGCTCATGATAAACAGGTGTGCTCCTGTCGAAGCCCCGCAGTCAAATCCCACCCATCCTTCAACGCCAACCCCAATGCTACTTCTTCCACGAAGCCAAATACTACTTCTCTTCTCTTTTTGATTGGATCCCAAAGAATTCTGTTTCTTTTTACTTAGATACTCAGTGAAAGGCAGCTCTGGGCCCCGTGTAGGAAGCTGAAGCCTATGTGGGCAATAAGGGTGGATGATGGCTCTGCCTCAGATAACCAGGGAACAGACGCCCAAAGCTGCCAGCTTTTGAGAAAATGGTCAGCAAGACGAATCTGATCTACAAGCCCTAAATGGAAAACAAGGAAGACGGACCTTTGCTGAGCATGAGCAACCGCATGAACCGTCGTCACAGGCAGGTGACGGCACGTGCCGTACAGCCAGTTTGCAGTCCTCCTCACCCATGTTTCTAAACTGCTTTAGTCTGTGAGCTGTGGCTGTTTGTGAGGCAAATGCTTTCCAGATGGAAAACTTTACTGAGCAGCAAACAAGAACTTGTGCCACATACCCTGTGAGCAGGAGTTTCATTTTTAAAGGAATCCCTGCTCTCAAATTCCAGGATCTAGGACTAGAATACTGGTGTGTGACTAAAATTATAATCTTATCTGAGCTGTCCAGAAACTTGGCTAACTCCCTTTCAGTATGCTGATGTGGATGAAACTACAGATAGAGCTTTGAGTTGCAAGGCCACAGGGATTGCAAATATCAGTAGGACACAGTGATACCTGAAGCAAATCTTTTAGTTTAAGATGAAATAAAAATGATTAGAAAGCTAAACCAGAATTATGACTAAGTTGGAATTAAAAGCAGAGACTGAAGCATTCACAGATAACAAAACACACCCCCAGATTTCTGACCAGATTACTGGCACTAACCTCTCAAATACCATAGCTATTAGGCCCTCAATGTGTTAGCTATTATTTAAGAGAAAGGAACAATTTCACAGACAAATTAGGTTGCCCCCTTTTCTTCAGCAAATCATAAAAACTAAAGGCAGGAAAGATTTAACACCCAAGTTATTTGATTCAAATACTGACAGGATCTGAAGTTTGTCCATATTTGAATACAGTAATGTGCCACATAACAATGTTTTGGTCAATGACAAACTGCATATATGACACTGGTCCCAAAGATTAGTACCATACAGCCTTAAGCTATACCATCTAGGTTTCTGTAAGTATACTCCATGATGTTGGCACAAAGACGAAATTGGCTAACGACACATTTCTGAGAAGGGATAAGCGACACATGACTGTAACTTCTACTCAAGGACACAGAAGATTTTTCCAACATACTTTTAAAATAGAAAATACTCAAACTACATAGCTTGTTGTTGAAACCCAGAAGCTGGGGCCTCTCCTAGTCCTTGCCCAAGGTATTTAAAATTGTCACTTGCACAATCTGCATACCTGTTCTGTATTTAATACCAAGGTGAGTATAATAAAAACTGAGGCTAAACCAAGCATACCAAGGGAAAGGGCTCTACTCTGCGAAGTCAGAGATCAAAGACAGGCAAACCGATCACATAAATGTACCATAATTCATCCTGCTAACACATGGAATTCTTTTTTCTTTTTTTTTTAAGATTGGCACCTGAGCGAACGACTGTTGCCAATCTTCCTTTTTTTTCCCTTTTTCTCCCCAAATCCTCCCAGTACACAGTTGCATATTCTAGTTGTGCGTCCCTCTAGTTGTGCTGTGTGGGACGCCACCTCAACGTGGCCTAATGAGCGGTGCCACATCCGCGCCCAGGATCCGAACCTGCAAAACCCTGGGCTGCCGAAGCAGTGCAAGTGAACTTGGGGCCGGCCCCCATGGAATTCTTAGAAAGGATCTCAAAGCCCTATCCATTTATTCAACAATTTGAACAGCCTACTACGTGCCAGACACTTGGATGAACAAGAGGTATGAACCCATCTTATTGAGCTCATACACTAGCCATTAGCACTTTATTCGAAAAACTCTTCAGAGAAATAATCTACGAAGAGAAAATCTTTCAAGTCTAATGCAAAATCTATTATTACTACCAGAGATAAGATATGAAAAAGGGAGATTTTGATGGATAAACTACTAGAAAATGACAAAAATGCATCAATCCTCTTTTTAAATGGTGTAAACTCAAAAAGAAACATTTTCCTACTGTCTAAAATGGGCACCAGAAGATATAACGGTTGCTTCTTTCCTTAGATGGTTAGAAAATTAGTAGTAGCTTGTAGTCACAAACCCAGAAGGCGAGGGTATTTGGTCTCCTTTAATCAAGAAGCTAGAAGCACCCGGCTACACACTATTTACATTTTTAATGAAAAACAATTTAGGCAACAGCAGCCAATAAAGAAAAACGGCACCACAGGGGAAATTGGAAATGACTAAAGATCCTGACCTACCCCAATGCTTTATTAAGGTGTGATCGGTTCCAACAAGGTGCCTTTCAATGATACCACTTTCCATATACATGTCTAAGCGATTAGGAAAAACACAGGCACTAATTTCCCATGCACGATGTCTTCATGCATGCATCTATTCCAAAACCTTGGACCTTTTCAAACTATTCCAAACTGCTGACATGATTCTTCATACAACTGAGGATGACATCTTATCCTTGGCCAGAGGTTCTAGTAAAACTGATCTTTTTGTAAACTCCACCTCAATTGAGTTAAACCAATACATGTCTGACTATAACACCAATCCACGAAAAACCTTCATCTGAAGCTTTGAAAAGGAGGTAAAATATTGCTCACTTTGTATTCAAATTTTCCAACAAGAAAGCCTGGCTAAAACACACAAAAGCCTAAGAAAAAAAAAAAATCTCACGAACTTCTTTGTCTCCCAATTTCCGACACCATCGCACAATGTCTCA
Source organism: Equus asinus (assembly GCF_041296235.1). NCBI lineage: Eukaryota > Metazoa > Chordata > Mammalia > Perissodactyla > Equidae > Equus > Equus asinus. The sequence goes on along the minus strand of NC_091802.1, from coordinate 38,018,862 downwards.
CTAACTTCATTCCTTAAATATTAACTCACCTACACCTTTCTACAATTTCACTGCCCTTTGCGACCAGTAACAATCCCAGACCAAAACTTAAGGAATTAATTCTGAATCAAAGCGAGAGCTGCACGGACTTTTAAACTCCCTACAGGAATCACGGAGTGAAGGCAGTACAAAACCTGGAAAAAGGAAGAAAGCGCGTTCCATCCTTTCTTCGCACATCGATCTTACAGCTCCCCACCCAGTAAGGACGCATCAGGATGCAAAGGCGGCCAGTTTTCCCCTCTTCACGCCTTACAAATACTCTCGGGACCTCCGCCCTACTTATCCTAATAGCTCCTCCCCCTCTGGAGCCGTGGCAGGCAAATAATTGCTCCTCCTTCTCCTGGCCCCCTCCCCAATTTATTCAACAGATCTCCTCCCCCAGTAGCACACCTTGGGCTGCCCAGCCCCCCTTACAATTTACTCCAAGTTACTTCTTAGCCCTGCAAGCGAAATTCCTCGGGCAGCCCCGGCCGGACCCAATCAATGTTCTCAGGTTACATTTCTAAACCCTGGGTCTCGCAGCCGTCAACCCTCCCCACGCACGTCCAAGCATCAAGGCTGCCCAGTCTGTCCCTTCCCCAACCGACTAAAGTGTTTCCTCTCCAGCCCAATCCCGCAGCTGCCCGCCCAACCCAAGGAGCATTGTCTTGGTCCACTCAGGCCCGGAAGAGCGACCCGCAAGCGCTCGGCCCACCCCGAGTCGTTTCAATCTCTTGCTGAGGATACGCCGCCCCGCCCTCTCCATCCTCCTCGAGTCGGGCGCCCGAACCCCTGCGCCTGGCGGGTTGCTCGGCTCGGGAAGGGCGCGGGACTCGGGCGCGCTCCCCGCTCCTGACCTCCGCCGCGAGCGCGCGGCCCCTCACCCAGGCTCCCGCCGCCGCCGCCGCCGCCGCCGCCGCCGCGCGCCTCCCCCCGCTTCCCCGCCTCTAGCGGGTTCTTCACCTCAGAGCAGCGCCCAAGAGCCCAAGAGGAATCGGTGCCGCGCTAATGGCGCGTCGCGTCCGGCCGGGGGAGTGGCGCCCAGAAATGCAACAAGCCGGGTGGCCGCTGGCGAGCCCCTCACTGAAGCGGCGTACCGCAGGCCCCGGCAACAGCCCTCCCCTCTGCCGAACAAAAGAGCCTCGCACTCTACGCTGCCCGCCGCCTGCACCGCGCAGGCGCGACGACCCGCCGCACAGCCCTATGGGACTCGGAGTCCGTTAGAGACTACAAGACCCGAAGCGCTGCGCGCGCCCCACGCCGCCACGCACAATTTCCAAGTGTTTCGGGGAGTTGTAGTTTTTAAACTCCTTGTGCCGGGGCGACTGTGGTTTCGAACGTTGCAACGTAGAAAGTTAGAACTTGTTTTAGAAGCGAGCCCCTTGCTGTCTGGTCCGAAACACCAACCACTTCTCGACAGTAATTCACATTCTCGAAAGTTTTGAATCTTAACGGTTTCTCATCAAAGCTTTATCAAAACTCCAATAATCTGTGTAATCCTCAATTTCCGCCTTCTCAAATCTCTGTAAGGCTTCTACTTCTCACTGTTGAGATTACTTCCCCTTCGAGGCCTTCCCTGACCCCTTAGACTAGGTTAGGTGCCCCTGGTAAGGGTACCATCATGGCATCCTGAGCTTTCCCTTTTTCATTGGCTGAGCCAGTGGGTCGCTTTAGTGCCGGACCCCCTAATCTCTATAAGTACCCCTTACCGGCCACCCCAGAGAAACACAGGAATAGGAAAAAAACCCCCAAAAAACCCATAAACGACAGAAGTAGACAAGTGTTCTAGTTCTGATTTCAACTAGATTGCTGTCCCCAAACCCGTTCATATGGAAAGTTGGTCTCATCATAACCGTCACCCCACTTGGTCGTCATTAATCTCTGTCTTTTCTTTTGAACTCGAAACTTAGCAAAAACTTTGCCTTATGTTGTTCACCACTCTATAGTCAAGCAATATTTGTTGAATAAACGGTTAAGTCAATTAATGATACGTCCTTCTCCTACCTGACAGAAAATGGAGGTGATCAAGCATTCCTTCATCTCTTTTCTTCACATCAGATTTGAGGGTTTTTTTTTTTAACTCTCTCCCTTACTCTCCTTTTCCGTATCTAATCAGGAACTAAAACAGACTTCTACCAAAAGGTGACTTTTTCTTTTTAACCTTACTTTGAATATTCAAATATCCTCCTAATCAGAGAGAAAGGAGAAAGGCAACTGGTTTTCTGCACTCCACCCCAGAAGACGGGCATCCGCAATAGTGTAACAGCTTTGCTGGGCCAGGTACTGTGCAGGGCTCTGGAGAATTGCCATGTGAGAAATGGAGCCCAGCAACACCGTAGTAGAGTTTTGCTAAAAGGGCTGTGAGAGCACAGAGAAGAGGGCAAGTCTTCCTGAGACATTCGGGTTGGGTGTCTGTGAAGAGGCAAAAATTCATTTACTCCCTCCTAAAGTGTCCTATTCTATTTTTAATAAGTTTAATGATGAGAAAACTAGTTGTAATAATATTAGCTACTATTATTGAGTACTTACCCCAGTGCTAGGAATTTTAAGTCCTTGATTAAATGTTACTGAATCCTCACAAGAACCCTGGGAGGTGGGAATTACTATTTCCATTTTGCAGAAAAGGCTCAGAGGATGTATAACCTGCCCAATGGAATTTGGCAAGAAAGTGGTGGAATCAAGATTTGATATGATTTCTGTCTAACTCCCAAACCATATTCCTGCCTGCATAAAATACTGCCATCCCCAGTTCCTGATACTGAGCGGAATCCTGCTTCCCCAGGTAAATGCCACCTATTTCCTCTACTTCTGGCTTCTGCAGCTGCACTCCATTCTGTTCTGTAAATCTAATTCTTCTTTCATATTGTCTTTCTAGTACTGAAATTCAGCCTTCATGTTTCCTAAGGTCTCGCTGTTCTAGGCTAAATGTCACCATTTTCTTAAACTGTACATCATAGGACAACAGTTTCAGATCTAGCACTTTTAGTTTCTAGTAAATTCTGGCTCTTATGTGTGTAATTCAAAGTAGAGGAAGCCATCACCGCCCTGGTGCTCTCCACCATTCTAGAATTAAGCGAGTCAAAGGTCACCTTCTCTTTTACATAGCAGAGCACCACTGGTTTATGCTAATCTGCAGTCAACTCAAAGCTCTCTCGTTAATAATTTATTCTGGAATTCTGCCAGGGATGGACGTGAAACTCTCAAGCCTAAAGTTTCTCACAATATCTTTTTTGGAAAGTCTTTTGGGCTTAAATAGGTTTGTCCTTTTCTCTTCCTGTAAGAATGGTGACATTTTAAGTTATTCAGACCCTCAGAGTTTCTTTTCTTTCTAAGGGTAATGACAACTCAGTCATAATGCTCTTGCTCAAGACAACATTTGAAGTGACATTGTGCTCATGCCCACAGGAAATGTGTCTGCCACATGAAGTTTCTAAAATCACAAGGAATGTGGGGAAGGGAGGAAGTGTGATCTTGCAAAAAAGAACATGCACTTGGGATTGTACTGAACTGGATTCAATTCTGTCTCTACTATTTGTCTGCTGTGAAATTTTGGACAAGCTGCTTAGCTTCTCTGAGCCTCAGCCTCCATGAAAATCTAAAACATGAAAATATTATTGAAAAGCTACCTTGCAGCATTTCTGTAGGATTAACAGAAATGTGTAAAGGGAATGGCATATAGCTGGCACTCAGTAAAAAGTAGCTATGTTAGGAAAAGTAGATAGCTGCTTCTGAGATACGATTTAAGGAGTGGGGAAAGTACAGGACTTTTTAAAGATTTTCCTTTGCACTGACTGAAATTCTGTTTCATTTTTTTCCCAACTTTTAAAATTGTTGTAAAATATATATAACATTTACCATCTTAGCCATTTTTTTTTTAAGATTTTATTTTTCCTTTTTCTCCCCAAAGCCCCCCAGTACATAGTTGTATATTTTTAGTTGTGGGTCCTTCTAGTTGTGGCATGTGCGACGCTGCCTCAGCGTGGCCTGATGAGCGGTGCCATGTCCGTGCCCAGGATCCAAACCGGCAAAACCCTGGGCCCCCGAAGCAGAGCGCGCAAACCCAACCACTTGGCCACGGGGCTGGCCCCACCATCTTACCCATTTTTAAGTGTACAATTCAGTGGTATTAAAATACATTCATAATGTTGTGCAACCATCACCACCATTCATTACCATAACTCTTTTCATCTTGTAAAACTGAAATTCTATCCCCAATAAACAATAACTCCCCATTCCTCCCTCCCCGCAACCCCTGGCAACCACCATTCTACTTTCTGTCTCTATGATTTTGGCTACTCTAAGTAGCTCATATAAATGGAATCATACAATCTTTGTCTTTTTGTGACTGGCTTATTTCATTTAGCATAATGTTCTGAAGCTTCATATGGACATATGTTGTAGCATATGTCAACATTTCCTTCCGTTTTAAGGCTGAAGAATATCCAGTTATGTGTACATATCACATTTTGCTTATCCATTCATCTGTTGTTGGACACTGGGGTTGATTCCATGTTTTAGTTATTGTGAATAATGCTGTTATGAACATGAGTGTACAAATCTCTCTTCAAGATCCTGCTTTCAATTCTTTTGTTTATATACCCAGAAGTGGAATTGCTGGATAATACGGTAATTCTATTTTTAATTTTTTGAAGAACTGCCATACTCTTTTCCACACTGGCTGTACCATTTTACATTCCCACCCACAGTGCCCAAATGTTCCAGTTTCTCCACACCCTCACAATGCTTGCTGTTTTCTACTTTTTTTTTGATAGCAGTCATCCTAATGTGTGTGAGATTCTTTGTTTCATTTTGACTACTACTTGAAATTCTCTTGTGAAAGATTTATTCATTTGGAGTTAACAAGCTCTCTCTTTTAAAAGGCAAATATACTTAAGAGCTATCTCTCTCTTACCCCTCCAGGTCAGTCGGATTCTCACGTGACTTCCTGGCAGTAACTGGATTCCAATTAAAATCTACTCTTCTCAAATCCTGCACCCACAGCCTTGACACGGACTGGTTTTCTCAAGTGAAGGGATCACTGCTTGGAGAGGTCCCTATGTCATTTGCCAGTATTTCTTCAGGTATGATAAGGATCGGCCCCATTATCATGGGTTAGAAATTATCATTGAAAAAATAAGCTAGAGATAGGACAGCTATTTGTGAAACCTATGTGACATTCAAATTATTTAATGAATTTATTTAAAAACATTATTGAGTAATATGTGGGGTGATAATGCCAAGCTCTTATATTCTCTAGAATATAAGCTCCAGGGTATTTTCCTGTTTGGCTAACTGTGTTATTTTTAATGTCTAAAACGGTGTCCAGCCCATAGAAAGGGTTCAATAAATATTTGTTAAATGCATGGATACATTCTGCAGATACGCTCTGCGGTTCTCCAAGTGTAGTCCACAGACTCTGGGACTGTCTGAGATGTTTTCAAGGAGTCTGAATAGTCGAAACTATTTTCATAATAATATTAAGACATTATTTACTCTTTTTTCACTGTGTTGACATTCTCACTGTGTTGACATTCTCACTGATAGTGCAAAAGCAATAGTGGGTGAAGCTGCTGGCACCTTAGCATGAATCAAGGCAGGGTGGAACAAACTTCTATTAGAGTCATTGTGTTCTTCATGGCCACACCTATGCAAAAAAAGAATTAAGAAGCCATTTTCACTTAAGAGTATCCTTGATGAAGTAGTACAGATTATTAATTTCATGAAATCTCTCTCCCAGTGTATATGTCTTTTTAATGTTCTGTGTGATGAAATGGGAGACGTACGTAAAACACTTCTGCTTACTGAAGTATACAGTTGAGCGATTGTTTCGGATGTGTGAACTGAACTAACTGCTTTTTTCCATAGAACACTGTTTTTATTTGAAAGAATGACTGACAGAAACACTATGGTTATTCAGACTTGGATATTTGAATGAATTGAGCCTGCCACTTCAAGGAAAAATGACGGGAAGTATTTTTGCTGATGATACAAAAATTTGAACTTTGAAGCAAAAATGATAATTTTAGAAAATGTAGTATCCACTACAGTGAGCTTGACTGTTTCCCAAGATTTTCTTGATGAGATGAGAAATAATATATATTATATATATTTTTGAGAAAGATTAGCCCTGAGCTAACACCTGCTGTCAATCCTCCTCTTTTTTGCTGAGGAAGATTGGCTCTGAGCTAACATCCGTGCCCACCTTCCTCTACTTTATACATGGGATGCTTATCATAGCATGGCTTACCAAGCAGTACATAGGTCAGTACCCCAGATCCAAACTGGCAAACCCTGGGCCACCGAAGCGGAAGGTGCAAACTTAACCACTGTGCCACTGGGTCGGCCCCTAGAGCTTAGAAATAATTTTAATAAATGTGATTTTTTATGAATAATGAAATGCATCAATATTTGGAAGATCTGCATAACTCAGTAAACCAATATTTTCCAAATGGTTTCAGATTCCTCACTGCAACTAACCTTTAAGCAATTACCATTTGTTGAGTTTTGCGGCTATCGAAGAAGAGTATCTACAGTTACTGGAGAAGGCTAAAAACACTCCTTCCTTTTCCAACTATATATCTGTGTGAGCTTGGATTGTCTTCATTTCCTATGCCAAAATAACACAGCACAACAGAGAGAATGGTGTCAGGGTGGAAAAATGTTCTTTCTACCCTTCTAGATTCTTTGGCTGGTCTAATAATTAAATTGACATAAGATAGATTAACAGGAGAAAAACAAATTTAATTTTGTATGTATGGGAGCCCCATAAAAATATGAGACCCAAAGGCAGTCAGGCAACTGAGGGTTAGATGCCATCCTAAGCTAAGAAATAGGATAGGGGCCTGGAGCTTCAAAGGGGAGGAGGGAAATACACAGGAAGATAAGAACAGATATTTGCCCTGCCATGCCAGTAAGTCTTTCACATAAAAAGTTATCTCTGGTAATAGCTCTCTCTTTGGGCCAGACCCCCTACCTAAATTCTTTTAGGCAGTTAAGGGAGAAGTCAAAATTTTTCTTGAGTTCGCTGGGTCTTGATTACCTTCAGCTCAAAATAATCCACATGCCAAAGTGGCACATTTTGGCGTGGTATATTCTGCTCCCTTTCAATGGGGGAAGCAAATATGAGAATCCAACTGTCTTTTAACAAGCCGAACATTAAAGATATTTGCAAAATTGTAATACAATGCCACTCTATTTTTTTTTTGTTTTGTAAAGTGTAGTTATATTTCATAAAATATTAAGTTAACATGTAATGGTTTATTGTTATTGCTTTCAGGTTAAGTAATACATATATGTTTTAAAATTTCTCAATTTTAATTTCTAATTCAGTGAATATCCCACAAAAACAGAAGCTCTTTGGGGTCCTTAAGCATTTTTAAGAATGTAAAGGGGTGCTGAGACCAAGTTTGAGAAAAAGCTGCTTAGAGGTATGAGTAATAATCTCCTCTTTACAGATGAGGCAACTAAGGCTTACCAGATTTAGGACCACGCGGTCAGTGCTCTGCTTGCTCTGTATGGTACAAAGGTCGTCTAACTCCAGCGCTTGTATCTGTGACCATAACTTTTGCACAGTTATTATCTTTCCTAAAATTATCTTTAAACAGGTTGTTAAAAGGCATTTCAGTAACATGAAAACAAAGGCATCATCATATTCAGCGGATTTTTCTTTCTTACTAACTAGCTGCACGATCTTTTTCGGGCTCGTTTCGGCGAATGAAACGGGCGTTGCCGCACGCTCTCAGTTCGGTTTTCGCTCTGACCGTCTGTGGTTTGAGGAACCTGAGTCGGAGTCCCCTTGATAACTCCGCTGGGGAACTGCAACCTCCAGGGTTCAAATGAGGACTCTCTCCGGACTCAGCGAGGCTCCAGGAATGTGGGCGTTTCTCCCTCGGCCCTCCCACACTCAAGACCGCCCTCTGCAGAACGAAAACACCCGCGACAACCTCCTCACACCCCTCAGCTCCCGGGACCCGCTGTCAGACAGTCGCTGACGCTCCCTGGCCGCTGATTGGCTGGGCCTGACAACGATGGGCGGGACGCGGCCCTGGATTGGACGTCAGAGCCCATGCGCAGGCCCTCACCCCGTGCACCTTTCAGCGCCCACGTGAGTCCTGCGGGAGCCCGACTCTAGCCGAGGCCTGGGCGGGGCCGAGCGTGCCGCCCCGGGAGCGGGACTCGCCAGTGAGAGTCGGGGCCTGCAGGGGCGGGGCGTCCTGGGCACCTGGGATTGGCGTGTCGGGAGCCGTCTCCCGTCGTGCACCGGGGCGCCGGCGACTCACCCGGAAGGAGAAGCCGAGACTGTGGCTGTATGGTGGGGCGCTGGCGGTGTCGCTGTGGGGAGTGGCTGCCGCTCTCAGGTGAGGGGGCGTGGGCGCTGCTCTCAGGTGAGGGCCGCCGGCTTGAGCATCTGTAGTGGCGCTTGGAGTGGGACCGTCGCTTGACATCCTAGGGAAGGGGTAGTCTCACCTCCGGGGGTGAAGGCAGGTGCTTGCTCGGGATCCAAGGAAGGAAACTTGGCTTTTCTACTAACTTTTAAAGTATATAGCGCTTTTCTTTCCCAAGCTTAATAGGCAAAGGAGAAGAGGGACCATGTGGCCCTTTTGCTCCTGGTTCGTTAAGAATGGAGGGGGAGTGGCCGGCGTAAAAGAGTTGGGGAACAGTTACCCAAACGGCTAGGACTAGGGGTAATGGCCAGTATTTTACGGGGACACAGGAGGCTCTTATGGTTGATTGTGGTCGCCTTTGTGACTTAACTTCCAAGCGAAAGGAGGGCAGGTTACAGAGGGACAGAAGGATAGAGCAGGACTGCTTTGTTGAGACCACAGAGCTTAGTTAGACGGGGGGCTTACTTCACCACCTGTGAGTGTTTAGGGAGGAGGGCTTTTTGAGTTGCCGTCTGGCACCAGGGCTCAAGAATGAGTTAGAAGGAATGGGAGTCTCAGTGGCTCGATATACTTTTATCATTTGATTTATTTTTTAACCTGTCTCTTGAGGTTGTTTATTTATTTTGGTGAGGAAGATTGGCCCTGAGCGAACATCTTTTGCCACTCTTCCTCTTTGGCTTTTTTTTTGTTTTTATTTTTTTGGTGAGGAAGATTCACCCTGAGCTGACATCCGTGCCAATCTTCCTTTATTTTGTATGTGGGATGCCTCCACAGCAAGGCTGATGAGCGGAGTAGGTCCACGCCTGGGGTCCGAAGAGGAACCTTTAGCAGGTTGCGTGGAACTTTAACCACTCCGTCATGGGCCAGCCCCTTCTCTTTTGCTTGAAGAAGATTGTCCCTGAGCGAACATCTGTGCCAGTCTTCCTCTGTTTGGTATGTAGGACGCTGCCACGGCATGGCTTGATGAGCAGTGTGTAGGTCCTTACCAGGGATTCAAACCCATGAACCCCGGGCAACTGAAGCGGAATGCGAACTTAACCACTACACCCCCTGGCCGGCCCCTTGAGGTAGTTTAAATGGGTGTGAAAATGGTGGGGTAAAGCCTTGAATTGCTACCTTGAATTGTAATGACATTGGGAAACTTGACAAGGAAGCTGCTTTGTAAACAGCAAACAACTGGGTTCTCCACGGGGCTGTTGGTGCTGGTGCAGGTGGAAAAAGTAAAGGAAACTTCAGATGCGATTGAAGGGGCCTGGGAAATGTAGCTAGCTCTTAGTGAGTTGTATAAATAGCTGAGAGGCTCACTGACTCTATCCTTATTTGGGTGACATAGAGATCTATCTCCCAGATTATGGAACTAACGTTAAGAACTTCCTCCTTTCCCTCCAAGGGCAGAACTGAACTTCATTTCCGTCTGAGGAGTGGCATCTATGGGTAGGAAGCTGATGGAGAATAGTAGTTGCTAGGAATTATTACTTGGAGTCTGGGTTTCTGTATTTGTTCCAGTGTTTTTAAGGAAAGTTACAATTGGAACTTCCTTAGTCCCCTTTGAACTTAGATTTAAGTATACAGCATCTTGGGGGTCCTAGGATTGTTTCTAAGTAGTATTAGCCCCAAAGGAAAAGAGAGGAACTTGGCTAGGAGGTAGTGCAGAGCCCTCGGCAAATTCTTCTTGACCCCGAGAATGATGACCATTTAGTTACTAAATTATGATGCTGAATTTGGCAAACTTTTCTAGGCCCAGGAGATGCGTGAGCTCCGCTGAATGTGTGGATAACTGTGATTCCTTGTCATCATCTTTCCTAATGTTACTTTTGTGAAAAGACACTTCAGAATATTTAACTCTCTGCTCCTGTGCTGGCAATTTCCCAAATGCCTGAAAAGAGAAGAGGAATTTTTTTTTTAAAGATTGGCACCTGAGCTAACATCTGTTGCCAATCTTTTTTTTTTCTCCCCCCTTCTTCTCCCTAAAGCCCCCCCCAGTACATAGTTGTATATTCTAGTTGTAGGTCCTTCTGGCTGTACTATCAGCATGGCCTGATGAGCGGTACCATGTCCACGCCCAGGATCTGAACGGGGGAAACCCTGGGCCACCGAAGCGGAGCACGTGAGGTTGACTACTCAGCCATGGGGCCGGCCCTGAAAAGAAAATTTTTTTTAATCTGAGGAGGTTAATTGTTCACAGCGAGTCGGCCTGTTTCTTTCGGTCACAGCCGTTTGACTGCTTACCTCCAGGATGTTATACATCACTTGTTATGGAATTGGCATTTCCTACCTTTCAGTTCAGGACCCCTTTGCGATGGTGACTGCATCAGATGAAAAATCAGATTGTCAGCAAGAACACTGTTTAAGACGGTATTGCAATCACAAAACCTCCGGTTCGCTCGACGGTATAGCCCAATTTTGTCATGGACCATGCTGCTTTGTCTCTGCATGCACTGTCTATGTGTAGAGAGACCTTCTGGTGTACTGGAAAGAATTGGAAAAGCTGTTTGCTCTGCTAATTTTGTGGTATAAATGAGTTCCCCTTCTTTTGAAACATTAGCCTTGTGTTAGCAAAACATAAAATGGAAGGAAACTCATTACACACTCTTCTAATGGTAAGGCAGAACTAATAAGAGAATGTGTTTAAAATTAATTGTGGGACTGTAAAAATGAGTGGGTGTGTGAATGGGCATGGGGGGAGGTGAAGGAGAGCATAGAGATAGTCTCATTTTCCCAGGAGCCAGCCCGAATCATTTGTTGGCAGTACATATTGGCTGAAGTCAGTTTTCATTTCAAGGTAAATTGGAAAGGGAAATTAAACCTTATTGTTTCTCTCTTAAGAGAGGAGAAGGGGGTGGAGGCGGCTGCCAGGGTGGATGCTGTCGGAGTGGTTCTAGGAGGAACAAGATTAGTGCTGTATTTTAACAGAAGGTGACATCATGGGCCCCTTTGGACTTGAGTAACCCTGTGCTGCAGCCTTCATGGTCCCCTTGTCAGAGTGGGCGATGTCGCTGCACATGTAAACTGCCACACTGGGGGAAATCAGAGGCTTGGGCTTTAATGAATCTTTATAAAGGAGCAGAAAACATCCTGAGTCGACCTGCGCAGCTGTGGGCTGCTTGGGCAGAGGTACAAACCGGATGGCATGTTGAGAGAGGAAATAATTAGAACCATCGGCTAGGGTTCCGGAGAATGGGTTAGATAAGGCAAGGTCGAAACTGTGCAGCCCACTCAGGTGCTCCCAGAGCTCTCCAGCTCTGTGATTTACCTCTGGGGAGGTGACTGTTGTTAGCAAGACAAAGAGAGACTTGGGAGCACTGGTGTTCATGGAGGCTTGGTTGTACTTAAACAGCCAGGAGGGGGCGATGTTAGGCTCACTTGCAAAGCTGTGCTGTGTGTCCACAAGACACTCCTTTGCCTGCTGTCCTCAGACTGAAAGGTTTTACAGCCCAACCTGCCGGTTCTGGCTGCCTGAGGTGAACACTGTGCAGACCCGACATACTTTGGCTAGAGGTAGCCTAGGTAGGGGTCCCGACCGTGGGCTGAGAGGGGAGGTAAATCCCCCAGGGCTTTTAGCTTAGCCCTGAGCTAATGTGAGGGAGGTTTCTTTTTTACTTCCTCTTAAGTTTTACAAAAGAATAAAAAAAGTTACCTGGGATTCCCTGGGGGTCGATTAAAATTTTTCAGGGTTTTTCCCTGGTAAGGACTGATAAGAATAAAAGCATACTCACCATGATTGTTCCTGTGTCTTCTGTCTCTTGTCAGATGCTTTCTTCCAATGGGCTTTTGGTGTAAGATGTTGGAGAACCAAGAGCAGGAGGTAAGCGTGTGGTCTCTAGGGAACAGGTAGGTAAAGGTTGAGGGGACTTGGGAGAAGATGCAAGTCATTGCTCGGTGGTGGTCTTCTGACAGTAATACCTTGATTCTGATGAGCTCAAAATAAAGCCGGAAGGAAATCGGTAGTAAAGGCCTTACTGGAAAATGAGGTTCCATTTTGATTAACTTTTCCATTCATTGGAAAGTAGTAGAAAGAAAGCTTCATGAAGGCCAGGATTTTTGTCTCTTGTTCCTGTCCTACTCCTAGCGCCTTAGAACAATGCCTGACACACAGTGAGTGGTCACATAAATATTTGTTGAAGTGAATGAATAAATGAACAAATGAATGAAAGTTGATGCTGTCTGAGTGGAAAAATCTGGCAACCTGTGTTGTCAAAAGTGCCTTGCTATGTGGCTGAGCTGAGGCTAAAGGAGCATTTCTTACCTCCAGGAGGTGATCACTGTGCGAGTTCAGGACCCCCGTGTGCAGAATGAGGGCTCTTGGAATTCTTATGTGGATTATAAGATATTCCTCCATGTAAGTGCATCCGACTTCTCTGCTGGTCAACACTCGCCAGGGCTGAGGGCCAGTGGTGAGGTGGGTCCTGTTTGTAGGTGTCTTTGACAGGTCCGAGACAGAAGAGGAGGGAGGGAGGAGAGGAAGGCGGGCTTTGGGTGTGCCCGAGAGCTGCTTTCAGGCTGCCTGGTGGCACCTTGCTCTAGTTGGAGCCCCTGATCAGGACTGTGGCCTGGTGGCTTGGATCTTCAGTGAGAGTGACGATGGGGAGTTCATGTCAACTTGGTTTTCCCCCCAAACCCTTTTCATTTACTTCCTCCTGTAGACCAACAGCAAGGCCTTTACTGCCAAGACGTCCTGTGTGCGTCGCCGCTACCGTGAGTTCGTGTGGCTGAGAAAGCAGTTACAGAGGAACGCGGGTTTAGTGTGAGTTTCCTCATGCTTTCTTCCTGCGTTCTAGACGGGCTTTTGGGGCACCTCTTTGGGAACTGGAGTTTACAATGAAGAAAACTTGGCAATCTGCAAGGCACTAAGGAAATTGTGTGTTCTTAAATTATGTTTTCAAGTCAGTGAAAAAAGTAAAGACACAGTTCTTATTTCTAGTATTTTGACCTAACAAAGCTATACAAATATCAAAAATATTTTGTTTTTTATGTGCGTATTTGTCTACAGCTAAACAAATACATGGCTAGCATTTTAAATATGCTTATCACTGGTTATCAGAAACTTTTTAGCACCTGGACTGATTTACCAGGTGATGTTTCTGTCCATTTGACATGTAAAAGTTGTGATTTTTTTTTTTTGGTGCGGAGCCCCTTTTCCAAAGGCATAACAGACTGAGACCTTTAGGAAAAGCAGCATTGTTCCACACCTGCACTCCGCAAATAAGTCCTAAAACTGGAGACAATTTAGAGCAATGATTCCACCACAGGATGGTCACTGAAGCCCTGGTGATGGCTGGCCTGTTGATGACCTAGCCAGTTAGGTAGCATGTGGGACTGATGGGGCTGGTGTCGTGGGTCAGACCCTCAGAAGCCAGTGGGCCTTGCTCTGACAGGTCCTGCATCTTCTAGCCTGGCCTGTTTTTACAAGTATGCGCTGTGCTTCATAAGAGAAGTTAGGGAGTTTGAAAGAGTTTGTGGATGACTGCAACTCAGCTACTTTTAGAAAATTCCAAGCATATGACCTTCTGGCACTGGAGTAAGCAGTCTTAATTTACACACAAGGACTCAGCATTTTCCATGTCTCCAAGTACAAGTTTCTTGCTTTTTAAAATAATAGTTGATGGTGGGAGTGGGTTTTGTAAGCAATGTAGTATAGCAGCATGGAGTTTTGAAGTCGTAGACTTGGTTCAAATACCAGCTCTGCTGCTTACTAGCTGTGTGACAGTGGGATATTTACTTAACTTCTCTGATTCCATTTCCTTACTGCTAAAGTAGGAACACTAATATCTTTCTCACAGCGTTTTGGGGAGGATCAAGTGAAATAAAGTTCATAAAATATTTAGCACAGTGATTGACACACGGGATGCAGTCAGTCAATGTTAAGCCCCCCCTTATTAAAAGCTGTTTGTATTGATTTGTGCATCTTTTTAGGGGATTTCCTTGATCAGGGGCTGGGGTGAATGTCTTAGATGTTACATTTATCTTGGATGTTACATTATGTGAACCCACCCGACAGGCCTGTACCTGAACTTCCTGGGAAGTCAACCTTCTTTGGCAACTCAGATGAGTTCATTGAGAAGCGAAGACAAGGGCTGCAGCACTTCCTTGAAAAGTGAGTGGACGTGGTGGGCTAGCACTTGCCGCCTGGGGTGGGGGCACAGAGTGGGAAGGTGCCAGGCAAGATGGCCCCTTTGAACATACAGGCGCATTTGTGGTCGATGCCTTTCTCACACCCTCCTGCCTTGAGCGCTCCCTCAGGCCAGCAACCATTCAGAGGATGGGGCTAGGGAGAGCAACTCCTCAGGTGATGCTCTGTGTTGTGCTACCTGTGTTTGCCCCAGGGTCCTGCAGAGTGTGGTCCTCCTGTCAGACAGCCAGTTACACCTCTTCCTGCAAAGCCAGCTCTCAGTGCCTGAGATAGAAGCCTGTGTCCAGGGCCGAAGCCCCATGACCGTTTCTGATGCCATTCTTCGCTATGCTATGTCAAACTGTGGCTGGGTCCAGGAAGAGAGGCAGGGGTCTGCTCACCTGGCTAAGGGAGACCAGCCTAAGAGGTAACTGAAGCTCTCGGTTTTGAGACACTGGGGGCTAGGATTACTGTAACCTGGGTCAGCGTGGTGTTCATTTGATAGAGAAAGTAATGTCGCAGCATTGGTAGCTTTTCAGAAGAGGCCTCGTTCTCCTGTGCATGGTTCTCTCATCCCATGCGTGAGGGTCTGTAGGTCTGTATTAACCATCCCTGGGTAGCAGGCTCTCCTGTTGAGACCTGGGGAGAAAGAAAAGAAGGCTTTCTTGTTTATTCTGTTCCTTATTCCTCTCACCCCCATTTTTTAAAATAACTTTATTGAGATATAATTCATAGACCATAAAATTCAGTCTTTTAGTGTACAATTTAGTAGCTTTAGTTTATTCACAAAGTTGTGCAATCATCAGTCACCACAGTCGATTTTAGAACATTTTCATCACCCCAAAAGAAACTTTGTACCCATTAGCAGTGACTCCCCATTTTCCCCAACCCCTAGCTCCTGGTAACCGCTAATCTACTTTCCGTGTCTATGGATTTGCCTATTCTGGACGTTTCACAGAAATGGAATCATACAATATGTGGTCTTTTGTGACTGGCTTCTTTCACTTAGCGTGTTTTCAAGGTTCATCCACGTTGTCGTGTGTATCAGTACTTAATTCCTTTTTATGGCTGAATACTATTCCATTAGTGTAGATGTTCCACGTTTTGTTTGTCTGTTCACCCATGTTTATCCATTCACTTTTGTTTATCTGTTCATGCCCTTCTTTTCCCTTTCCCACTCTTTTCCAGTTGCTGCTTTCTTCCAAGATCAGGCAGGAGGAGCTCTCCTTCGCCACCTCCTGGGGAAGAAAAGGACCATTTTGAGGTGTGGGCTCCTGTTGTTGACTCTGAGGCTCCTTGCTTGGAAAGCCCCCCTCTCGCACCCTCCTCCTCACCATCATGCTGTGGTCTTGCAAGACCTGATGAGGGAATCTCTGCTCCTCAGCCTGTGAGGAGGGCCGTGGGAGGGGACCATGCTGTGCCTTTGGACCCTGGTCAGTTAGAAACAGTTTTGGAAAAGTGAGCTCTGGGTTCTGCTCCGAGGTGGCCAGAGAAGATGCAGGCACGGAGACTTGCTCGGGTGGGATCGGGCACAGGACAGGTGTCGGAGGCTGGGCCGCTTAGTGTCTTACAGTTGCCTCTGCTCAGGTTGGTTGCACAGAGGTCGGTCACGACAACTCCTCAAGCTTCCTCCATAGGAATAAACACTGTGCAGATGTTTGTAAGTTAAGCATAAGGCCCAGGGGCTGTTGGTTTTGAATAGAACCTCATATTTACTTTCCCTGGACCTGAGTTTCTTTAGATGTTTCTTAATGGGCCCAGGAGCACTGCCTGAGGTGACTGGTTTTGGGGACCTGTAAGTGGCAGATTTTAAGCTGCTGTATCGAATGTTGTTGCAACAGAAATGCTTGTGCAGCTGTAGTTCCTCTGGCTCTGATTCTGCTGCAGCCCCTGCAGCGCTCTGTTTCTGGGAGGCTGGCCTCTTGCCTGCCTCCTTGCATGGCCGGGCTGGTGAACGTTTCTTCTCCCACCTCCTTGTTTCTCCTCCACTCATGCCACTGAATGGAATGGTGCTGTGACTCCTGTCGCTGGGCTTTCCTGTGTATCCCGAGACCTCAGCCTGGCTGTGTGGGGCCTGAGACCCATGAAATAGCTCATGGCCATCCATGAAAGAGAAGGGGTTGGTCATGGCCAGAGGAAAGGCAACAGCTCAGGGGCTTTGTTTTGGAAAAAGACTGTCCTGGGCTATCATTCTCTCTTCTAGTTATAAAGCAGAGACGTGACTGTCTTTTTGGCTGGGTTAGTGTGGGCTCCTTTCTTTTTTGAATCCTTTTCTTCTCCCTTAGTAAGAGCTCCCTGCCCCCAGGGCTTCAGCCCCTAGAGTGGCCCTCTGCTGCCTTGCAGGGAGGCGGTATGTTCAGTCCATTGGGGTGCAAGGGCTATGTTTCTGCCTGGAGAGAGGGCTCTGGGGATGGAGATGAGGACAGCACGACTTCCTTCAGACAATGAGGCATTCTGCCCTCCTGCTGCCGTAACTCCTCTCCACTGAGAGCCAGAGCTGGTAGGAGACGAGTGCCACTGGCATTCTGCGTTGCTCGGCACTTAGGTTTGTGTGTGTGGTTCTTCTCCTTCTCGCCCACTCCCCCCTCCTCTGGCCATCCCACCCCGTCTGTGGGCTCTTCTACTACCAGCCTATGCTGTGGGACTGTGATGGCATTTAGTTCAGAGTTGAGGGGCTTTGGCCTGAAATAAAATTCAAGTATTTAAGACTGTTGTTGCAATTTGTGTCTAACAAGCTGTAGCAGAGAAGGAGGGAGTGAGGGCTGGCAGTAGTTACTTTCATAAATCATGAATTTATCAGCGTGGAAATAATGGTTCAGGACTGTGTACTGCAGCTCTCCTGCATTGTGTGTGCAGCTCAGGTTCACCACTGGAGGAAGGATTGTCTTCCGAAGAGCCAGGATCCAGCTCTTCTCGCAGTTACGGGTGTGAACCTTGTTAGGTATAATTTACCTGATGCTGCTTCCCTGCTCACAGCCTGTCTGAGGTGCCAGGTGCTGAAAGAGAAATAAAGTTTGTCAACAGGCAGATGCAGAGCCCTGGCTGGGACTCATGCCTCTTCCCTGCCCGCCTCCCCTGGGTCTCTCCTTTATATGATGCAGCAGAGCACGGCGAGGATAGAAAACCTACAGAGGCAAATCCAAAATGTCAAAAGAAGTTCATTTAAAAGGGAAAAAAAACTCCATACACAACCCTCACAAAAACCCGACAGATGCTAAGCTAATGGCATCCGCTCTGCCGATTGGTGGGGATGACTCATGAATATTAATGAGTCCAATGCTCCAAATGGTGCAGCTGTGAACCCAGCTGTGCCTGAAGCTCTCTGATCTCGAAACTTCCAGACAGGAGCCGGAGGTGGTCTGTGTCAATTCCCTACTCAGCCAAAAAAACAGCAAGCTGGGTTGGCCTTCTTGTGTTCGCTCCTTTTCTTCCTGGAGCTGGTGCTCAGCAGCTAGTTCTGCCAGCAGGGTAGGCTGCTGGGGCAGCAGGAGCCATTCAGACACGGATGCGATTTTTCTGACTCTCGGCTTTTTAAATGATCCATTAACAGCAGTGCATACAAAAGCACCTCAGTTAATCTAAGGCCAGGCACCATCCCCTCACTGTCTTGTGCAGAGCTAAGTGTAGGCCACGGAAGGAGATGTCCTAAGAAGGGAAGAGTTATCTAATAATACGGGCCTGGAGTTACCAGAAAAACAGCAAGGATGGATTTTACTCCCCATCCAGGCAATGCCATTAGCCTCTCGTGCTTTCCTCTGTCCCTGTGTGTACTAGGGCCTGGCCACCATGGCTGATGACCTCCAGGTGGAAGATGGGAAGCTACTGGGGGAGGCGGCCTACTGGCTTTTCTGTTAGAATTTAGGTTCGAGGTAGGTTCTGTGCCTGGGTTAGTCCCCTTTCTTCTGACGGCTACGTCCATGGCCCAAGTCTAGTCCTCTCCTGTTACCCAGGAGAAGTAATCCCAAGCCCATGGGTTTCGCTTTTGTTTGGTGGAAGGAAGTATATGTGTGTGTTTATGATAAGAAATTTTGGGGAGGAGATGGGGTATTTTCTCATAGGGAAATAGTTTCATACGCATCATTTTATTTGACCTCAGTGTCCAGTGAGGAGGGCAGGGCAAGTGTTGCACTCATTTTCGAGCTGAGGAAACTGAGCTGAGCATGGTTTTTAAAAAGCATGTTTTTAGGTGGTGGTACAATCTGCTCATGTGAGAGGTACTTTCTAAGCTCAGTAAGACAAGAATTTTTCCTCCCCCTCCAACTTTTTTTAAAAAGCTAAAATAAACCCACTACTACTCAAGGAAAAAAATTCCCCTGCAGAGCTTTTCAGTTGTTCTCAGAAGTCAGAGCTCCTCCACAGTCCTCAGTTTGCTGACTGCTGAGGCCTTAGATCCACACAACCGAGTCCTGGGCACCTCCTGCCCTCTCTGGGAGCTTTGCTCGGGAGGTGATCATGACTTTTGAACACTCTGAGTGGACATTAAGTTAGCTCCATGTTTGTGAATTTGTTTATTGCCTCGGCTCTTGCTGAATAGTTTTAACACCCTTTGGTTGGGGAGGACAGTGCGCCGGGAGGGTGTGAGGTGGGGTTGGAGGTAGAAATGGAAACAGCCCAGCTCCTGGTCCGCCTCATGGAGGCTGCGGGGGCATTCATTCAGGGCCTGGATGGCATCTGCGGATTTATGTGCCAGCAGCCAGCTGAGACGCAGCTAAAGCCAAGCAGATAACCACTGCAGCGGAGATAGTGACTTCCTCCGACAAGCCGGGCACTGATCCTCAGCCACCCGTGGAGGGGGGCTCTGATAGCAGAGACTCTGCTCTGTAGCGGGCACGTCGCCTAGCTCAAGGTAACCTTTCTTTGAGTTGTGGATGAGCTTCCCCTTTCTTGTTCTCCTTACTACTGCACCTTCTTCCCTGAGGGTTTCCTAACCGGCTTTGGAAGCCCACCTCTTATCTCTTATCTCTTCCTTCCTTCCTTCCCCACTTCTGCTCTTATCTCGAAGGGAACTGCTACAAAGACCAAGTATGCATTTGGTTTACCAACAGGCCAGTCCTAGCATTTTATTAGAGAAATAACATCTTGGGGAAAACCAGTTCCACCTTAATGGCTGGAATGCATTTGGAGCTGGAAAGCTAGAAACTCAAATCTCAGGATAGAATAAACAGGGACAATTTATGCTCAGAAGGATAGCAAGAGCCACACCTTTCAGGAGACAGAGTGCTGCTGACTCTGAGCACAGTGAATGATTTTACTTCCCTTCCGCTCAGGGGAGACCTGGTTCACTTCCACACGCAAAGGAGGAAAAAAGAGGGGTACTTCCATAGCAGTGAAAGGGGCATGAATAATAAGGAGGGATGGGAGAGCTCGAGGGTGAGAATTCAGACTATCTGAAAGTCTTTAAGGTTTTTCTCCTGGAAGGGCAGGGACATGAGATGTTTCGGTAATCTGTGGGTTATGGGAAGCCACCAGCCCAGATTTCTTATCTGTGGCTGTCAAGTCCCTCCTTGCCGTCCTTCAGGCAAGCACTTCTTCCTTCATACCATCCGTTTGGAAGAGCCAGCTGGTAGATTCTTCCATAGGTGCTCTAGCCCTGTGTGTGTCCCCTCCCCTGGTGGCCAGGTTGGCGTGGGAAGCCAGGCCCCCCAGCAGCCTGACCTGAATCCCTCCAGCAGAAGGCCCAGAATAGTGAGGGCCTGAGGTGGTTTGTCGGAGGCAATGCAACCTGCCTGCTGTAAGCTACGAGACTTAGATATATTCTACCAATTAGGGCACATCTGTTCAAAACGCTGAAAGGCGGGCACTGTCTCTTTAAGAGCCATCCCACTCCTCTCCTTGAGTGATGAGGGCTGGGAGCACAAGGGAGTCAGATGCTGATTAAACAGTCCTACTGCTGAGCTCTGTTAGAAAATTACTGTAATTATGATCTAGTCCCAGCAGAGGGATGAGTTCCAATCCTGCTAATAACCCTTCCAGGTGCCTCGGATTCAGGGCCCAGGGGAGGCAGCATTGACAGGCTCTGGCTGGCACGAGGGCCAGCGATGGCCCTTCTGTCTGGCCTGTGCCAGCGGCAGCAACAAAGGCAGTGGACCCTCATCCTATCTTGGCCTCCTGGGAAGGCACTGAGTTTTGGTTGTGTTTTGTTTTATAATTTTGGTTCTTGACAGAGCTCTTGGGAGTCATTTTGCATGAGAAAACTTTCCCCTAAACTAACATGAAGGACCAGGAAAATCACAGCCGCAAGATGACAATCTGTCCCGACTCTCCCTGCTTCTGTCTGGGGACTGCAGTCAGCGCTGCCCCAGCCCTGCTCAGTGCAAAGCGGAGGGAACCCGCGCAGTCCGCTGGGCTGCCGCTGTCTTCTGTGTCGTTCCTATGACCTGTGTGTCTTGCTCTGAACACACAGCGTTTCACTTGGTCCTGATCAAGAGTTTCAGGGCTCCCCTTATAGATTTCTGTCACAGAAAAGGGAAATAAGACTAGTAACCACAGAGCTCTAGGCATGAGAGACTCACTCTAAGCAGCTCTCTGAATCGGCAAGTATGGGCCTATTCATTTGGGAACATTTCTGTAGTGAAGTCTGCGGCAGTGCAGGCGAGCGGGTCTCAGAGGTGCTCGTGCTTGTGGAGCGCAGGGGCTGGCTTGCTGGTTCTTAGACCCTGAGGAATTCACGGCATTTATTCTCTCTGCCGAACCTAGTTGTAAACTTCTCCGTATCACTAAGCACAGACTTCTAGAAGGCAGGGCACTTTCTCTCTGCTTGGCCCTAAGCACACCCAAATGCCCTGACACAGTGGTTCTCGACCAGAGGTGCTTTCCCAGGGGACATTTGGCAATGTCTGGAGTCATTTTTGGTGGCCAGAACTGGGGGCAGTGGTACTAGCATCTAGTGGTAGGGACCAGTGATCTTGCTGAACAATGCCCCAGCAACATAAAATTTTCTGGCCCACAGTGTCAGTAGTGCCAGGTTGAGAAACCCTGCACTAACAGAATGAAGTAATAAGCTCCAAGTTCTGCCCCCTAAACTTCTACTGCATTACCTTGGAGATGGTGAAGAAATGATCTCAAATCTCCAGATGCCAGGCGCTATCCCAGAGGTGGAATATGTTAGTGACAGGCCTGGCAGGGTCCCCCTGGGAGGCATCGGGAAATGTAGGTGGTGCCACCTTGATGGTTCCAGGCAGAGCAATGCCAGAGTGTCTGACCGTGGGTAAAACGGAAGTGTTTGCAGCCTGTTTTCTGTTCCACGATGGGATGTGTGGGGATGAAAGGTGGCCGGCCAGCTGCTCACCATCAGGTTACGAGCATCTACAGTGGAACCAGATGCAGTCTTTGAGGACCAGCACTAGAAGCCTCTTGGAACTCACTCCCAAAACAGGAGGTAAGGAAGTGGCATACTATTGCCCAGTGCCACAAAAATGTTTCCCTCAGTGGCACTCCGCCAGGTGGAGGGGTGGCGGGCTGTGATGGGGCCCCGTGAGGGAACTGAACACACACAGCTGCTGACAGCCAGCCAGCCCCACAGGCAGCTTGATGCCAGAGACATCAGGCCTCTCTGAACAGCCTGGGCATCAGGAAAAGAAAGCCTAGTTGGCAGAGTTTGCCTAGGAACCAGGCCTGCAGGGCAGAGAGAGGACTTCATTAGAAGAGACGTTGCCAAGCGTTGCACCAGGAGAGCCAGGTACTCTCTCTCTCTGCCGCCGCCTCCTGTGGTGACTGGGCAACCCATTTGGCCTTATATTTAGAGGGACCACTCATCCCAGGGGGCTTGGCATCCTTATTAATAACTCCCTTTTCAATCTCAAAAGTGTCTCCATCTGGCAAATAAATGATCTGTTCTCTGTATTAATTGTACCTCGGTTTCCTCTAATATGATAGTTTTTTTGGGGGGAGGGCATTATATTTGTAAAAGATTTTTGAACAAAATGGGCTATATCTTAAAATGTATCATTAATTGAATCCCAAAGAGTTGCAAAAGAATGGTCATCGGTTCTTAGTAATGAAAAAACACACCATGTTTTCTAGACAGTTAGTTTTTGATAGGTTAATAGGGAGAATAACTCCCTTGAAGAAGAAAAACCTGTTTGTGTTTGTTAGTTTCAAACTCCCTACCCAATCTCTGTAAATTCTAATGGGAAATGAAATATCTGGGCAGGAGGGAAGGGTGAGGAGCAAGGGACTATGGTAATCCACAAACTAGAAAATGAGCTGGAGTCACTGGGCTGTGTCGCAGGGATAATCCTCTGTGTAGATGGCTGCTTTTCTAAAGTCAGCTCGACAGATTTTGCTGGTGCTCTGGGAATTAGCAAATCAGCGCCACTCAAGCTGCGTCCTTCTAGAGCGGCTCCTGGAGGAGAGACCTCTGGGGAGGGCTGCTTTTTAGCCAAAGATCGAAGTACCTCTGTCCCTGGCATCTGAGAATTTTGTTCTTAAGATGCAAGAAAAAAAAGAACATATTTTGGTTTCTTTCTTTAAATCCATCTTTCTCAGACCAGTTTTTAAAGGCAGGAGTGTCCCCCGCCTCCACACCACCACATGCGTTATCTTGCTCTTTGCATTGATACTACTGCTTTGTGATGCAAGTGACTGGCAGGAAACGTGGATTTTGAAAATGTGTCACTGGATGTGTCTAACTGCAGGAGAGCTCGAATGATTCAATAAGCAAAGCAGCAGACAGAGAATTTCAAGAGTCTTTCACTGCATTTCCTCCTCCCTCGCAGATTTTGTGTGATTTTTGTCCAAGTCACCACCTTTCAGATCCCAACTGCAAATAAGGTGATGCAACAGAGCAAGCTGAAGTGCTAAGACAGAAGTGAAGATAACGAGGTCTCAGCTCCTCCTTACGTACTGCTTAGATAAAGTATGTGTCTCAGACAGGAGGGAGGGCATCATCAGCTCCACCTTTTGACAGTGCTCTCACTTTATTTTTTTATTATTTTTTTTGAGGAGGATTAGCCCTGAGCTAACTACTGCCGATCCTCCTCTTTTTGCTGAGGAAGACTGGCCCTGAGCTAACATCTATGCCCATCTTCCTCTACTTTATATGTGGGACGCCTACCACAGCATGGCTTTTGCCAAACGGTGCCATGTCCGCACCCAGGATCTGGACCAGCAAACCTCGGGCCACCAAGAAGCAGAACGTGTGAACTTAACCACTGCGCCACTAGGCCGGCCCCTGCTCTCACTTTAATGGAATCAAACCTTCTGGGTTTAGAGAATGAGATATAATAGGAATTCTCTTCTCTTTCCCATTTTTATTCACCAGAGGGAAACATGTAGTTGGTTTTGAATTAAATACAGATTTCCAAGAGATAACAGGCTATCGTATGGGAAAATTTAATATTGAGGTAATTGCAAAACCGTTTCTATGCTATTTTGCTATATGGATGACAGAGAAAACACCCTAGAAAAAATGTATTTTTAATGAAATGTAGCTGAAAGATTGCTTTCAGAGCATGTAATATTCTCAGATACCAGCTTGGACAATGCAGGCCAAACTGTTTGAGCCCCTGGCGAGATGATCCACTGGATGTCATAAGTTCTGTGTAAATTATTATCTATCTGTAAAAGGCAAATGCATATTTGCTTCTTAAATTTAGGATTTTAGCTTGCTTGCTTTTTTTTTTTTTTTGTATCTTAGCTTTCTTCTTTTCCCTCCTTGACATAAAACCAAGGAAGGAAGAAGCCTCCTGCCTCTAACCCTCTCCTATTTCATGTGCCAGAGCAATTACTGCCTGTTAAGAAGCCATTCTACATATAATGTGGTTAGTTAAGTGGCCTAATGCCCCGGTTATCCAGTTAGTCACAGGCAGTAAGGTGGGGATTTAGTTAGCGGAGTCAGACAGAGAAGTGGAAATCTGATTAGCCAGTTGCTTTCTGAGGCTGTTGGCTGAGAGGGCTGTTGAACTGAGTGAGGAGCAGTATTGCTGGGTGAGGTTTAGCTTCAGACAGACTGTAGGAATCTGCTGCTTCCGCAAGGTCTCTTTGAGAACTTTCCCCTAACACAGAATGCCCTTCAGCCTGGAGATAGTCTCATCAGTTTGTCAAACTTGCTTTACGTCTTCTTGCATGTAACAATGTCAGAGATTGAGGCAGGCCCTGTGGCTGAGTGGTTAAGTTCATGCACTCTGCTTCAGCTGCCCGGGGTTCACCCATTTGGATCCTGGGCACAGACCTAGCACTGCTCATCAAGCCATGCTTTGGTGGCGTCCCACATAGAGGAGCTAGAAGAACCTACAGCTAGGATATACAACGATATACTGGGGGCTTTCAGGAGGAGAAAAACCAAACAAACAAAAAAGGAAGATTGGCAAAAACAAACAAAAAAACAATCTCAAAGATAGCCAGATGGCTATGGACCAGATTTCCCATCAGTCTATTTGTTTCTATCTTTTAGGGCCAATCTCATTTCTTTTTCCACTAAGTTACAGCTCGAAGGGCCAGAGGTCTGAGTGTGGTGCCTACCCTGCAGTGGACAGAGATGCCAAAAGACCTCTGCAGTTCGGCATGTGGTTGTGTGGCCAGGCCTACAGGCGTACAAGGGAATATTGCACTGAGAGGATTTTGTTTTAAATGCTTGAAGCCAATGGCCATGCTATTGAGAGAGCATTGAACTGTGCAGAGTGCGGAGAAGTTACCTTGACCTCATCTTTTTTCATCCCCCTTCTGACCCTGCCCCAGATACCTACTCTTCCCTTTCTAGTACCCCCTTTTCTGGTGTCTCTCAGTCACAGAGCAGTGACACAATGGTATTCTCTCTTAGCCACCCAGCCTTCCAGACTTGGGCCCCTAGTGGTTCTCCAGGGAGGGAACAAGAAGGGAGTTTCTGTTTTCTCCCTCTGTTGAACACTTCATAACAATGCCCATTGTCCTCATCTGTAGGTTGGGGTCGGTGCAAAGGTCCCTAAAAGGGGAGCCAGTTGGTTCTGTCCGGTTCATCTGCTCAGATGCTGCCACCTAGTGGTTCCTTCTTCTTTAGCACCCTGTGTAAAGTGGAGGAGATGTTATAGACAGTTTTCTACTGCCTTTTCTCTCTCTTTTTTTTCCTCCCGGTCCTAAATTGTTCCCTTTCCTTACCTCTTTATCTATCACATACACAAAAAACTTCCTTTTTTTATTCCTGGGTCATAAAATTGGAAATGAATGACTGCCATAGGATCTTTTGTGAAACTTGGGATCCACTGACAACATCCCTGATTGTTCCCTGGCTTCTCTCTTTTGATGATGTGAAATGGGTCTCTTACTGCAAGGCTATGATATGGTTGTTATAGAGGTGAGGAAGGCTACTGCCGATCCAGGACTGCTCTGAATAGGCATTTGTGGAAATAAAATTGCTATAGCTGCTCAATTGCCCGTCTTTCAAAATTTCTCACGTAGAGAGTCAGGCAATAATAATAGCCAGTCCTTATTGAGTAGTTACTATGTGCCAGGCATTGTTCCAAGTAAGTTACAAATGTTAACTCCTTTAATCTTCCTAATGACCCAGTGAGATGGCGTAGACCCCTTCTAAGGTGAGGAAATTGAGGCATGAAAGGTCAAGTAACTTGCTTTAGAGAACATATGTAGTCAACAGGGAACTGGGATTTATTCCAAGGCTGTCTGGTTCCAGAGTTAATGTTCTTAACCATTACGTTTTGCTGCCTCTTCAAGGCAAAGATACCCCGAGTGCTATCTACAGGCAGCAGGAAAAGGAAGCCGGGCTGTGTATATACGCAAGCCCTCCCCAAAGCACTTCCTTGGCCCCACTCTGGGACTTGTCCAGGACACAGAGGGGTGGTTAACTTGTAACCCAGGCCCGAAAAGGAACTCTCCAATGTGCTGACCCCAAGGACTCTCCCTGTCTCATTTTAGAGAGTCAGCACATAAGAAAAGAGTAACCAAGTAGGCAACCAAAGGAAGAAGCCAGCAGGCCTGGGTTCCAGAGGCGATTCTGCCTTGAGAGACAACTGTGAGTCCCTTCCCTCTCGGGGCTGCTGTTTCCTCTCCGGCTCTCCCTTCCCACTTTGGAGACAGCGAGAATGCTCAGAACCAGTGTTTTGATACCATTGTGAAAAGAAACTCAGCACCATCACACATGGCAAGGAACCAAATCGGAAGTTTATTTGTGCTTTTCAAACCAGCCGAAACAACCAGCAACCTCCTCCTCCAAAGGTTTCCTTCTCTCACACCTTCTCTGTGACAAGCCTGTGGAAAGGCAGAAGTGGATATGGGGACATGTTTGGAGATGGGGTGAGCTATGACAAGGCAGGTTTAGTAACAGGTTTGCCGTGTATGCCTCTTCCCACTTGTCTTGTTGGTGGTTTCCAGTTACGGCAAGGTGTCAGAGACTTCAGGTCTGAAGGGTCTCTTCAGTGAAGGGAGGAGTCTGGGGGGGGGGTGGCAGGGGTAAGGAGTGGGAGCTCTTGATGATCAGTTTCTTCATAAAGGCAGGATAGAGAGAAGGGTATGTGTCCTAAAGGAGGAAAAATACATAAATTTGTTTTTATGATTCAAAATACAGAAGTATAAAAGGGCAGAGAGTAAAAAGTATCTCCCTCCTATCCTGTCTCACAGTCACACAGTTTCTCTCTCCTTGGAGAAAGGACTGTGTTATCATTTTCTTTCTCCTTCCAGAGATAGCTCATACATACCTAAGTAATAGGAGACTCCCTTTTTACACAAATGGAGCATATTAGGCCTACTCCCTTTGCTGCTTTTTTGGTTTGTTTACCAACGCCTCTCAGAATGTATTCCACATCAGTGCAGAGAGCTTCCTTTTCTTTTTCACTGTTGCATAGTACTCAATTCTGTGAATGTACTACAGTTATTTGGCTAGGCCTCTATTCATTTCCAATGGTTTGCTATTACAAACGAGTAACCTTGTGTGTGCATCATTTGCATGTGTGCAAGTGTAGCTGTAGGATAGACTCCCAGATGTGGGCAAAGAGAATGGGGAGATAAACAACTCTGCCATTAAATAAGTGACAGAAGGAAGGAGGGTGAATTTGTTTAGATTGGATAGAAAAATTCCACCCCTCTGCTTTCACTGCCAGGAAATGGAGTCCTCATTGGGAAAGTCATGAAGTCAAATCTTGAGTGACAGGCCCGAGCTGGTGCTTTATGTTTGTACAAGGGCATCAGAGAGTAAGATCTATCCTTATGTGTAGTCCTAAATGAATCCACTCAGCTGCTGCTGCACACTAGAGTGGGCCCTGGTCTGGAAGATTCCAAGGACGGTTTATAACACTGTCACACGTGATCCTTCATTTCCAGCAGTAAAGGCTTCTCCCATTTCAGGCCGGAAGATGGAGCTAGCGATGTCATGCTACCCTTGGGTGTCCTCCATCACCACCCTAATTCTAAACAAAATCCACTCTGCGCCAAAGCAACTCCTATTGTTACCCCTACCCAAAGCAAGCACTCACTCCACTGTTTTAAAATATGATATGGTCCTTGCTCATAAAATACAAGCCACATTCTTTATTACCTGAAAGTTAGTTTGATTATGTTCCATAGGAATCCTCACACCGTGGCCAATCATACTGGAATACATGGGCATTTAGGAGAAATGGTGCCCCGGATTTGAGAGCTGGGGATAAAGAAACCCAGACCCATCCCTGTGGCAAAAATTCCTAGTTGTTCCCCAATATCCATCTCCCCTTTTTATTTATTAATGAACCCCCTTTCCACTTTTAAGCTGGACACAAGTTCTACCTAGAATAAAGCTTTCTTTGCAGCTTGGTGTGTCTGGTCAATGAAATGTAAGCAGAAGTGTGTGCAACATCTGTAAAGTATCTTTAAAAGGAGAAGGTGTGCCCATCTCCTTTCATTTTATCTTTCCTCCTGGGTAGGATACAGACATGATAGCTGGAGCTGAAGCATCCATCTTGGGCCATGGAGCAACCCTGGGAATGTTGGACACACACAGTGGAGCAAAAAGAGAGGGTACCTGGGACCTGGATACCTTGGATCATGTACTTCCAGATTTTTACAGAAGAGAAAAATTAATTTCTATGTTAATTAAATCGCTGTTATTTTGAGTTTTCTGTCATATGTAGTTGGACCTAATCATAACTGACACAGTCCCTTAATTTAGGAAAAACAATTCCAGACTCATCTTCTTTCAATGGTGAATCCTTAGCATCACTTTGGAAATGAAGAAAAGCTACTTCACTGGCAAGTCTCATCCTTCACAGAGAGACGAAGGCATGGGCAACAAATTCATTGGCAATAGTTCTGATACCTGGGCTTCATCATTCTTCCACTTCAAAGGCCGTGGTGAGATACTCCTTTGGAACAATCCCAATGAGGCTGTTCAGTTCTCCTACCCACCAGCCGTACATGTTATACTCCTGAAAAATGGAAAGAGGATGGTTTCAGTTGGAATTTGGTCATGCTTCTGTTCATCTCGTGGTGGCTGCGTGGGAGAGTCCTGGTGCGGGGTGGTGTCTTTGCTGACACTATGAGTATGACTCAACACCTCGATGGGATTGCTGAATTTAAGTCATCTGGAGGAGGAAAGAAAACTCCGCTTTCATTTTGCCATTTTCCTGTCTACATTGTAAACTTAGCACATTTGATGCTGATGAACCTAAAGAGCATGTGTTTTACCAAGCAAAGTAGAATGGCTCCTCCAGAGAAAGTTGGGCACACCCGAAAATGCCAGGACACTAAAGATATCCAGGGAGTCAGGTCACAGTTTAAATCAATAATGTTTCCCAAGCATCTTGTATGTGGAAAGTGCTGCCCGGGTTCCCATGAGATATATAACGAGGAATCGGAACACTGCTTGCTCCTTGGGAGCTTATAGCAGAGAGTAATGGGCTTGGAGTCAGACAGACTGGGATCTAATCTCCGCCTGGTCCTTTAGTAGCCATGTGACCTTAGACTCTCCTAGCTTTCACTTCCTTTTCTGTAAGAGTAGGGATCAGATCACCCCTCCTGTTTGTTGTGGGGATGTTGGTGATGCCACATTAGTGAAAACAATTCAAAGTGTCTGATACAGAGTAGGTGCTCTAAACATTAGATTCCTACCCTGGAAGAGAGGAGAGGTTGACCTGTACGTCAATAATGACAGGCAGGACATAAGAGCCACAGAGAGGGGCAAACAAGAAAGGGAGTGAGAGGGTTTAAAAGAAGGGGTGGTCACACGGTTGAGAATGAAACTCCTTGAATACAGAAGAGCTTCTCAAAAGCACAGCAGATGTTGAACATTATGAGAGTATTCCTGAAAGCACCAGAAAACGTTTTCCTCTGGAGGAAGTAAAATTTAGAAATACATGGGAAATACCATATATTCCAATTCAACTGGATTTGGGGTACCACGAAGCTAACTGTCTGCTTTTTGCACACCTGCCTGTTGAGTTCTACTAGGAAAAAAACAAAAAAAAAACGGGCTGGGCCCGTGGCCAAGTGGTTGGGTTTGCGTTCTCTGCTGTGGCGGCCCAGGGTTTCGCCGGTTCATATCCTGGGTGTGACATGGCACCGATGGACAAGCCATGGTGAGGGCGTCCCACATGCCACAACCAGAAGGACCCTCAACTAAAAATATACAACTATGTACTGGGGGTCTTTGGGGAGAAAAAGGAAAAATCTTTTTTTTTTTTTTTTAAGATTGGCACCTGAGCTAACAACTTTTGCCAATCTTCTTTTTTTCTTCCTGCTTTGTCTCCCCAGATCCCCCCAGTACATAGTTGTATATTTTAGTTGTGGGTCCTTCTGGTTGTGGCATGTGGGACACCACCTCAACATAGCCTTGTGAGCGATGCCATGTCCGTGCCCAGAATCCAAACCAGCGAAATCCTGGGCCGCCAAAGCAGAGTGTGCGAACTTAACCACTCAGCCACCGGGCTGGCCCCAAAAATAAAATAGAAAAAAAAAATAATAACCCCCCCCCCCCGCAAAAAACCAAGGTTGGTGACACAATAAAATTCCGGGCCAAATGGTTATCTTTTTGTTTCTTTTTGATAGCCTCTCTCTCCTCCTCCAACTCTGCCTCCCTCCTCCCTTTCAGCAGATGACCTCTTTTCTATCTTCAAAGAGAAAATAGAGGCCATCAGATCTGTCAACCTTCAGCCACCAAAAAAGGAACTTACCTGTATGACAACCATCCTTCTTACCCATTAAAGTGGAGGAGATGTCCCTCCCCTGGTTTAAGGCCATCCCTCACAGCGTGTACTTGGGTTTAAGACTGTCCCTCATAACAGGCACTTGGAACCCTTCTGCTTGCTTGCTTTCTTAGAGACAAGGTTCTGTAGAGTCCGACCTCCACAGAAGGGCTCACATAATGTAAATGGCTCCTTCCAGCAGTGATGAAAGGTGTTCAAGTTTCTTCATCTTTGAAGACAGTTATTAGTCTCCACCGCATGTCTACTTCCCATTTCTACTAGTTCCTGCCGACTGCCAATTCACAAACTTACTGAAAGAGTTTACATCACTACTGCCCCCACACCTTGCTTTCTATTCACTCTTCAAGCCGCTCTAGTCAGGCTTCTGCCTCCATCACTCCGCTTACACTTTCTCTCCATGGTCTCCTATAGTCTCCTTATTGCTCAGATTCTGTAGGTACTTCTCAGTCCTTAACTTGTTTTCTCAGCAGTGCTGGCACTATGCACCCTTCTTGAGGCATTTTCTTCTTAGTTTCTCTGATAATTCTCTCTCTTGGTTTCCCTCCTACCTCTGTGGTTGCTTCTTGTCATTCTCCTTTGCAAGCTCATCTTCCTCTATTCCTCCTTTAAATGTAGTTGTTTTCCAGGGTTCTGTCCCAGCTGCCGCCACCTTCTTTTTTTTTTTTTTTTTGAGGAAGATTAGCCTTGAGCTAACTACTGCCAGTCCCCCTCTTTTTTGCTGAGGAAGCCTGGCCCTGAGCTAACATCTGTGCCCATCTCCCTTTACACTATATGTGGGACGCCTACCACAGCATGGCATGCCAAGCGGTGCCATGTCTGCACCCAGGATTCGAACCGGCGAACCCCGGGCTGCCGAGAAGCGGAACATGTGAACTTAACTGCTGCACCACTGGGCCAGCCCCCCAGCCTTCTTCTTGATGCACTTTCCTTGAGCAGTCTTATACACCTCTGCGGTCTAGCCACCATGTCTGTGTAAACGACTCACGACCATAGCTCCAGCCCAGAACTGAGTGTTGGCCCCAGTACCCAAGTGCGTGTCCATCAAGCTGCTCAAACTCAGTGTATTCTAAATTTAACCCTTCATCCTACCTCTATCTCCATTCCCTCTCCCAAACTATCTTTACCTCTTGTGTTCTCTATCTCAGTGAATGGTACCACTATGCACTCAGTTACTCAAGCCACAAACCCGAGTTGTTCCCAATTTCACTCTCCTCTTCCCATCAGTCCTTGAGTTCTGTCTATTCTCTTTCCAAAATATTATCAGAACTATCCGCTTCTCTTCATTCCCACTGCCAATACCCCAGAGTCATGTCACTGTCATCTTTCATGAGGACTACGGAAACTACCTCCAAATTGGTTTCTGTACCTCCAATTTTGTTCCCCTCCAATCTATTCTTCATTCTGCAGCCAGAATCTTTCAAAATGCACATTGACAACATCACTGCTCTGCTTGAAGCGTTTAAGCGGGTCCTCACTGCCCGCTGTCCACTTCTTACCACGGTGGACAAAGCCTTGCATGAGCTGGCCCCACTCACTGCCCAGCATTGTCATTCATCCCCTAAATCTAGTGGACCCTTGGTAAAAGAGAACTTAGCTCGGCTGCTCCCATGGGCCACAGGCTCTCTCACCTTGGCGCCTTTCCTCTGCCTGTTTAGCCTCTACTTCCCTCCTCCTTTTCATGTGGCTCACTCCTAAGCAGCCTTCAGATCTGAATTCCTGAGTCTCTCCAGACTCTAGAAGCCTCTTCTTGCCACCCTCTGACAGTGTCCCAGCCATGTACTCTGCCCTGTGCTTGCCGGGAAATGAACTCATTGCACTGCCTTGTATCTGTCTGCCTTTGTCTCAGTGCCAATCGCTAGGTGGAAAGTTCCCTGAGAGCTGGGACCTTGTTGGTTTTGTTTGCTGTTGTATTACCAGCACTCAGCATGGTACCTGGCACAGAGTGGGGCCAAAAAAATATTTGTTAAATGAGTTTATGAAAACATGGAGAGAACAGTGGGGATTTATACTCTCAGTTGAGCAGATTTAGTTACAACTAACTCCAAGATATTCCCTTGGTGAGTGAACTAGTTGTGGCAGGAAGAGAGCAACTGCCTTTGGAGACAGTTTCCCCAAATGGCTGCCTAAATACCAAGAGAGCCTCCACGGCCATAAGAACGGAGACTACTGAGTTGATCCTAAAAGGAACAGGGAATTACCTTTTAAAAATCAGTCTTAAATAAATGAATGTGTCCACCACCTGTCCCTCACTGTCTTCACCACACCTTCTCATTCCCTCCCTCCCCGTGGGCAACTTCCCTCAAGGTCTGCACTGCCTTATGGGAAATTACCCAGAATTCCTTAGCCTATGCCTGTCGGGACATTTCAAAGCTCCTCTTGGTACAAGTTATGTTCCCATCCATTTTCCAATACTGAAGTTAGGGCAGTTTCTGCCTTACATTTTCTTGGAGCGTTGCCTTGTATTAGGACATGGCCGGGATGGCCACGTCTACAGGGCCTCACTGTGAAGGGAACACATATTCTGTCTTCCTTTCTCACCATAATTCATAAAAACTCTGGCTTTAGTTCTGCTATCTCATGAGCAGAGGGTGCGCACAATGTTGTCTCACAGTCTTTTGATCAAAGTCAACTTGCCTAACTGTGTGAAGTGTGGTCTTCTACCTGCCAGATGCTGTCATCTTCATCACTGAGGGGCTCAATTAGGGCATTCTCTCCCTAGGGGCCTGACTCACCTTCAAGACTCCTGCCTGACTCACTCTTGGCAGCATGCCCCTTTAGCAGTGAAGCCAGGAGTGGGGACTGAGCCTTGGGAAGGCCGTCTCTGCTGACTCGAAGAGGGTGCAAACAGGAAGCAGATGAAGCCAGCAGGACACCTGCAAAGTCCGGGCTCCCAGTCAGTGTGCTCTTGCTGGAGGGGAATGCTGACCCTGCCGACCACAGATGTAGTAACTCTCACAGTGGTGAGAACTGAAATGAGTGAAATCAACTCTCTGCCCTTCAAAACAAAAGAGCAGGCAGAAGTGTAAGGAGGATGGCACAGTCTCAGAGACCATATGCATCCTGCTGTGGGAGCCTAGGAGCTTAATCAAAGCACCTACAAGTCTTGCGATCTGACTGTCTTCTCCAGATTTCATCCCTTGGCTGGATACCCGAAAAGGGCTGCGGGGCTGAGATGTTTAAAGCATGAATGGAAAATTTCTAGCCTTCTCTTCCACTACCACCCCCCATGCATTGCTCCAGCCCAGTCTGAACACCACGAGGTATTTTAAAATAATTTCTACTTTGATGAATTGCTTGGGAGTCCACAATTGCTCATAATCAAAGGGAGAAAAATGCAAATGAGATCCGGCCGAGAACTATCACCAGCAAACGTTTATTTCACTGCACAGTGCCAAAAAGAATTAAAACAACATTAAACTCACAGCAATCATGTTTAAGCCCTCGTTTCCAAGTGCCAAATTGCACCACTCTGGATCATACAGATGTTCGTTAATTATGCTAATTTTTATTAAACTATTAAAATGGAGAGAGTACTGGCTCAGCCAGGCAGACCCCAGCTCTGAATGAACTCTGCTCTTGTCTAGAGGTGCTAATTTACTGCATTTTTATTAAGTTGCTGATTCTTGGATTTTAGTTTTGGGATGGCAGAGAGAACTGAATTCACGGGATCATTTTCAATAAAGTTGACTTCTTTTTGCCCAGATGTTTGGAAAGATCAGAAAAATGCCGAGACACTCCCAGGAGACCTGAAATCCTCACTGGGAAGTGTTTCTACCTTCGGGGCGGGGCTACATACCTACAAGTGATAATGTCAGGGAATCAGAATTATACAGGCTCTCCACTCTGTAACGCTATAGCCGCTGTGTATAGTAGAGCTAAGATGTTAATTAGACGTTAATATACGTTAATTAATTGAAGATGCTTTAGATAAGAATATAAAAAGCTGTTTTAAAAAACTCAAACCCTTCACATCAGTGCTTGCTTCTTGCCACAAAGTCTTTTAAGAGGCCTTTCACTTGAAAATAGTACAACATGTGGTTTGTTCTCATCATAAATATTTCTAGGCTTTATTAAACATCTGTTTCCCCTCAACATCAACCCTGACCCACCTCCTTGAACCCCCTAAATGAAGGAGTCTTAAAAATGAAGGTTGACTATTTGGACTCCATTATCTGGTTGCAGAAGCTATTGGCCTGGTTGAGCAAAGCATTGACTGAACCTGAAACAGACACAGCACTCACCATCAGCAACAATCAAAAGTGTTTATGGGGGATTGCACACTGCTATAAAAGGATTTATGCTGCTAATCTCCATCAACAAGGAAAAAAAAAAAACCCTAGCAAACCTGCCATAAAAAGAACAGCAAATTCTATAAACAAAAAGCAGTATGGCCACCAACCACGGGCACGTCGCACAGCTTGACTCTGCCTCCAGTGGTTTCCCATTGCTGTTTATGGTTTCAAGACTATCATGGACCTCCTCAGTGCTCCTCCTGTCACAGGGCCCTGAGTCCCTGTGTGGTGCTGCAAATACCCTGTCAGTAGGTGTCAGGGGATATCAGGGGGAAAACCAGCAGGCGCCTATCATAAGCCTTAAAAGAGATTAAATACCCCTACTCCATGATTGCTACATTTTAATTTCTCTCCTCCCTGCTGGTTCCTATTTGTATAAGCTCTTCCATGGCTCCCCTGGAGTAGCACAGACATGACCTGGAATGACCACCCTGTCTTGGGATGAGAATTCAATTTCTAGGCTCAGTGAATCTTAGGCTGTTCCAACAAAAGGAAGTCACCATCCTCTAGGGCACAGATTCTTAAACTGGGGTCTGTGAACCCCTGGCCTGTGTGTGGATGGCTGTGAAGCGATCTTTGAACTCCTTGAAATTGGTGTAAAATTTTGTGTGCATGTGTACATGTGTCTTGTCCCTGGGGTGAGGCCCAGACCTTTCAACAGATTCTCAAAGGGTTTGTGAACCCTCTAGAGTTTCCAAACCAGCACTCTAGGGGGGAAATACAATAATCTTTATGGCCTGGATCTGCACTTTGGCCCAGTGTGGCCATCTCCACCTCCACTCTCCTTTGAAAATACAGCGAAAGGAAATCAAGACTCCTTGTTCTTGCCGTGCTGGGTTTCCTAGGTTTCCGCCCCCAGCTGCAGTCTGCTCCCTCTTCAAAGTCTGACCAAGCTTGCTCACGCCTTCCAAGGCGCCATCTCTTTACCTGTGACTTAAAAGTTAAGGTGTCTTCTCGTAGCTTCCATTTAAATCCACATGATGGCTTTTGGAGCCAGCTGCTTGACACTGTTGGTTCCCCTGAGAATGTTCCTAACAGAAATGTCCTCTTTTCACATTGAATTGGGCTTCGGTAAGCCTCTGTGGAACAAGATTCCTGGGAAGCGTCTCATACTTTTGTTCTTTTAACCATCAAAGTTGACTCTATCAGTGCTTGTAAACAAGAGAATTCCTCTTCAAGAGAGCAATCTATCAATCCCTAACGTGAAAGATCAATGAATGCTTGATATATGTGTGGGAAAGGCCAATCAATCACAGAATTATTGGTTTATGATTGCTTATTTCTCCTATTAGTGCTTGTGCATCATACATTCTCATTAGTAAAGATGGGAAATTTGAATTCCTAAGCAGCGTAGATTGTAATATTCCAGGGTCAGCCAAAGACATCACATTTGTACCCTGGATTGGCCCACAATTTCTCTACTCCTAAAACCCAACTTTGGAAATTTAATGCTTTCTGAGGATATTATAAATTATTAAATAAATTGAGGGTTCTAACTCAGCACCCTCCCAACTGATGAGAAAAACAAGGCTGGGAACAGGAATTGCTCACCACAGAATAACAGGTGCCCGTTTTTTAGCACAAATGACTATGAAGAGATTTTGTAGAAGGAGATAGGAAGTGGCCATTCGGGTGGCCGGCAGATTAGTGGTGTTGGAACCTAAGAAAAGATCCAAGCTCAGCGCTTGGCTGAAACCTTGGGTAGCTTGGTGACCTCTCCAGGCTGTTTTACGCCATGTTTTAAGTTCTTGGCAATCGTTTTCTCTTTTTCCGATTATTCAGAGTTTTGGTCTATGAATGATAATAAAAATGAATAATTAAATTTGCCTCAATTGAACCAGTTTTATTTATTGTTACATTTCAGGGAATTTGCTAACCTGCAGATTGATGGGCCTGGATCCAGGCTGAGGGAAGCTGAGTGAGTATAAGAAAGAGGACACAGAAAGGCTGGGTGGTCAGCGAATGCACTTGGGGGTCACACAGCGACAACTCTCCAGAGCTCAGCCCCCAGCTGAGAGTTGGGTGTTCTGAGAAGAGGCAAGTGTCAGCTGGCTGGAGGGGCTGAGAGCCCGTGAGTGCAAGGGAATATTCAGCCTCAAGTCTGAATATTATATCCTGAACTGGGTGTGAGTTGAGAATGATCAAGTCAAGGCGAGGGAGGTGTGTAGGACCTGTGCACAAACAGGATATTGTTGGTGATGGAAGTGTGTGTAAGACAGAGAGTGTGCATGACAGAAAATTCACACGCTTTGAAGGTAGGAGGGAAAGTGGAACAGGGCTATAAGGAAAGAGAAACAGAAAGAAACATGCAACTTGAACTTTGCCTAAAGAAGGGAGAAAGGATAAAGGGAAGGTAAACATTTTGCAGATGGGAGAAAACAAGGTGCCAAGTGCAGAATTCAGAAACATTAGAGACAGCACCATTTCGGAGCTGATAGAATTGTGATACCATGTGAAACCAGCGTATTAATATGTATTCCATAAACTGTGCAGCTCGCAGCTCTGCACCGCTCTGTTTTGCTCTGACCGCAGTACCAGCCTCAGGCACCACAACACAATTTGGAAACAATGTGACGGAAATGTTTAATCTGCTCGGCCCATCTGTGCTGCGTATTTCTCCAGATCTCCCTGAGAGAGGCGCCTTGAATCTCCACATTGCCTTTAATATTCTCCTAAATCACCTCCCCACTGCACTTCAAGCGCCATTGCTACAATATCACAGGTTCATCTAAAGTGCAATGGGGAGGGGGGTCGGGGGGAGGTGCAGGCCGGGATATTTTTTATTTTAAAATAATTTCCAGAGATCGTCTTTTCTGCTTTCTTTAAAAAAAGAAGAAAAGTTATTCTACTGTTGCCGTAAGGTTATTGAGGCTGTTTGGTGCAAAACAGGGTAGGATAGAGTGGAATCATTCTCCGAAGAATTATTTTTATTAATCTCGATTTCCTCAATTGGACATGGGAGGGGCTGAGCAGATGCTGGTTTTCTCTTCCTTCTCTTTTTTGCACCTTGCTAGGGTGATGCGTTTGTTTGGGGCTGGTACCTCCCTGCTTTACACTGTCTGCACTGGTTACTTCCTTGACCCTGCCCTGTTCCAAACAAAGCCATCAAAGAAGGAGCAGGACAGGTATACATTTAGTTCCTGGTCAACATGCCCTCATCAGAAAGGGACATTGTCTATATTATTAATTTTAGCTTACAATCTTAGATTTTTCTCTCGTAAAGTACAGACGTTGAACATCAGATTTCTGCTGCCTTTCCCCTACTTGATTTTGCCAGATTCAATGACTTGGGGCTAGAATGTAGGAAGCTGGGGTAGGTTAAGGAGGAAGAAGGGTTGACAAGTCACCATGTTCCAGACCTTAGACAAATGGAAGAGAGTTGCACATCACCAAGAAAATTAGGATTCCTTTTGCTTTGTGAATTAAAGAAATGAATAATTTAGTCCTCAAGATTGTTCCGGCGAGGGAAAGGCAACGTCCCAGTTGCGAAGCCCTACAGCCTGTCGGTGTGTTACATCATCTGCACACATAGGCGTTTCCATGACAACCGCTTATAGCTTCATTTCCTGGATCCCTCTAGGGGGTGTCACAGCCAGATCCACCTGCTTTTCACCCTACCCTCGGTGGGGTCATGGTAAGGTCGCCAGAATAAATGAACGCGGGTACTAATGATCTGTTTACTGCTGTTTATGCTCTGTGTGTGTCAGGGGCACGCACATTTAGAGAGCTCATTATGGTTGCAATTAGAATGCACCATCGCTAGATATTTAACTCCTTTTTCTTTTAAATTAGCATTTTAATAACATTCTTTGAGCAGAGAAACAAAATGACCATTTTTCACGGACAAACTTCTAGCTGTAGGTGCAACTTTAATGGCAAAGTTGTGAAGGGGAAAGAAGGGAGAAAAAAAGGCCATTTTTACTACTTTCACCCTCCTCCTTACCAAAAGGATATTTTTATTTGCTTTCTAACACACTCAATTTCCTAAATTTGTTTTGAATCCAATTATTTTGGGTGGTTTAAAGTACTGCGCTCTTGTTGGACGGAAATTAGCAGCGATTGAAATTAACTTTCTATGTGACCTGTGAAGGGGCTAAAATAATTACAAGTGTGTATAAGAAACCCTCTCTCCAAAAGACCCTTGCTGTAGGATCGGTCTGTGATCTGATGATACTATTATCAGAATATATTTATACAGTAACTGCAAGGGCTATTTTCTTTAAAAAGGTGATTGCAATTATTGTTTCTGTTTTATAACTCTTAGGATTATCTTATAGAGGATAAATGATGACAAAAACCTGTCATTATAGACAGGATAAATAGGAAGCAGAAAGAATGAAAATAATAAAACGGCATCATTTGCCATTTAAAAATGGCAAGATCTTAGAGCATCAAAAAGCAGGAGAGACAGAAAAGGAAAGATACAACATAGAGATCCGCTCAGTCAGAATGTTCCACAAGGCATTGCTTTTTAGGAATCAGCCAACACCTTTGCTTAGGTGTTTATAGATGCTGTGTTTGTGGAAAGTACAGTGAAAAATAACAATTTGAATGTTTCGATTATCTTTCCCAGTCCGTTCCATTTTCATTATTTATTTCCTATAAATCGGGACCTTGCTGAACATAATTCTGCAGACAAGGAGGTGGATGGGACAGCCAATGTGAACGAGGAGATAGATGGTGGGTGCGTGTAAGATAGATGCTAGGCGTTTATGAAAAGGATCAGCATGTCTGCATGTGAACATCCACAAAGTCGAGCAAGCAAGCATATAAAGTCTAACGGGTATTTATAGGTGGAAAAAAAGGTGCAAGGAAGATCGTCTGGGAACAAGCACACTGAGCATGAAAAGGGTTTGCTTTTTTCCTACCCTCTTGGAATCCACGTCCAAGTTCCGCTAAGATGTCCCATGCATTACTGTGGCTCCTGTGAAACCTTGCAAGCCTTTCCATGACAACAGACGGGGATTTCACAGCCAGAAGACTCAGGAGGTCAATAGTTGAAAAGCAAGAGTTGGAAAGAGAGATCTTTATCGACATCAAAACAATCCCACTAAAAAACCTCTGAACGATAGAAGGAGGAAAAAATTTAAAGATGCAGCAGGAAAAAAAAAAAGGCTTTATAAAAATGCAGGTTTAAAATGTTGACGCTTTTGTATCAGCCTAGTTGCACCTTAGAATCTACCATTTCATAAATAAAACACGGATGGCATAGACTATAATTTGGCG
This sequence comes from Equus asinus, assembly GCF_041296235.1. Lineage (NCBI taxonomy): Eukaryota > Metazoa > Chordata > Mammalia > Perissodactyla > Equidae > Equus > Equus asinus. The sequence continues at coordinate 37,978,730 of NC_091802.1, read as the reverse complement.
ATAGCTACCCCAGGACATATCTAGATGCACTTCTGTTATTTTAATTAAATACTGCATTATGGTTTGTGACAACTACATAGCTACAGCGTAAATGAATTCAGAATTAAAGTGTTACTTAGGCATCCAGTAATTTTTGTTTCATTCCTCAGTTTTACAAAGCAAATAGCTATAAAATCAAGATGTTTGTTCATTTACAGATGGAGCGGGATTGTTGTCGCTGTTTTTTTTCTCCTTAATCCTCATGCACGAAAAGAAGACAGAGCTCAGAGTCTGGCTCCCAACACTCTTAGCTTATGAGCCACATCACAAAGAAAAACACATCCTCTTGACTATAATGTGAAATGCTGAATATTAATTGCTGGTATTATGCTTATCTTTCTAGCCGGGTTCTGTCTTTTAACAATTATTCTGATAGGCTGCCGTCTCGCGCTGCCAGGAAATTTTTCTCCTTCGTTTAGCAGTTAGAAACCTATTTTATTTTATTAAAAAAAATCTTAAAGTTCACAATGCTCCTTGAAAGTTTTTAGTATCTGGACTCTTCCCAAATACAGAATATTAGTGGCAACAGAGAAACTGCCAAAGCTCTTTGCTAAAAAGACGATGCACATTTTTCCATTTAAAAGAAAAAAATATTTTTCATTCTAGCAATATTAATATTTCCTTAATGAAACTGGAGAGGGTATTACAATTTGACATAATCAATTGGTTAGTTTAAATGTCACTTCACTAGCAAATCATTAGAGAGGTTCAGAATATTCTCATCTAAGAGGCACAGATTTTCACTCAAAATTAATATGGTAGAGTAAAAGGATTTTTGTTCAAATCTAGATTTGAACAAAATCTAGAGGATTTAATTGTATCTTTATTGTGTCATATGTCAAGATGAAAGTTTTTGAATAGCAAGTTTTCTGAAACCATTGTCTATTATTTCTAGTTCGAGAATCAATACAATCCTTTTATTAACCTTAAATATTACCACATGACTGGCAATGTCTGCCAATTCTAGCTTTTCTGTGTTCTAACCAATTACCCCAAGCCCCCGATAACTAATCCTATGAACTGCGTAGAAGTTACTGCCCTGTATGTTTGCAATGAGGTTATAATTTGCTTCAATATTTCGCTTGTTTGGTTGGAGAGCTGGACGCATACACTACCAAGAAACACTGGCAGACAGAGGTTGGGGGAGGCTGAGTTCCTTTCGAGAAAATAATTACACAGAAACAAAGCTTTTGTGACTCCTTTCAAATAAAGCATCTCACCAAAATGTCATGCAGCCTCTTTGGCAGATTAGTGAGGAGTTTATTACTAAATCTCTGTCTAATAAACGTGCAGTTGACTCTGGAGGAGCTGCTTGTTGTAATACTGGCAGTGGGAAATGGAGGGAATGTCACAGTTAAAGACACAAATTTTCCCCGTAATATATTCGAATGGAAACCTCTGAATCCAATACTACATGGGCATATCTAATAAATTCACAATATTTCAGTCTCAACAGCCTTCACCGGTTCGTTTTAAAGATTTATGTGGTAAAAAATTACTCAGTGATGAATATGGTTTATTCTGTGCAGTATTGGAGGTATAAGGAATTAAACTACCGTCTTTAACAGTGAATTTATTATTACCTCTGTCAAAAGACGAAGCCTTTAACAGCATTTGTTATAAATTCACTGCAAAATAAATGGCTGGAATTTTTTACACTGGAGTTTGTAAAGCATCGGGTGATTCTGAGCATTAACCTAACCCTGCCACGGCTTATACAGTTCTAGGTAAACATTTCTGTCTGGGCCTCATAGTTAATTATCTGATCTGGGACTTTCCACCTGACTGACAGGGGTGTGCGTGTGTGCAGAAAGTGAACAGACCTGTCTGGGACAACAGTTTAGGAGTAAGGAGATTAAAGTGGAAAATGCCAATTTTATTCTCTTTTTAAAAAATGGGTTTTGTAATAAATGGCCAGGCTTTGGAGGATAAGGCTGATATGCAGTCGGGCCTCTTGTTAGCAGGTTTACATGCACGCATATGCATGCACACACACACAAACACCCTCTCCTTTTTGTCCTCTCTTGGAATGGTGTCCCCTCATTTATAAAAATTACCTGGAAGGAATGAGGCTGCCAGGGTTTGTTCTAGACGATTGGTTCCTGTCTGGGGGAAAGGAATGGCCTCTACTGAATTTGACCGGTGTATGACCGTTGCCTTCCAGCTGACCCCAAATCCCATTCCTAGCCTCCTAACTCTATAGCCTCCCATAGGGGTTATTAATGGGAGAAAACACCATCATCATCATCATCTTCGTCATCACAGCACAGTGCTGACCTGCTTGTTAACATGAGATGGGGTGGTGGGGACAGCTTCTGCTTCTCTTTCGCATCATCATAAATAAGAAAAGATATTTTCCAGTGGTATCCCCTCACCCGCCCCCTTGGGTTAGGTCAGAGGTGAATAACAGCTCTCTGACAGGCATTGATCAGTTTCATCACACTGTTTGGGCAGCCTGTGCCCCAGGCCTATATTCTCCCCACTTACTGCCCCCAAATTACCTCTCAAATAACCCGGCCCATCCCCCACCGGGCCAAGCAGAGGGTATGGTGCCTGAGGAAGTCCTAAATGGACACTAGATGTCACCAAACACCTCCTTTCCCTCAGAGCCTTGAAATTAAAAAAAAAAAAAAATCCTTCATTTAAAGCAATTGAAGGAATTAACTTATCTGTTTTTATGAGGGTTGTTGTCACATTCAACTAAGCACACTTAAAAGAGGAAGTATTGCTGCCTTCAGATAATTTTTACAACATACAAATCTCTTTGGGGAGCATGGGGTCAAGGGAGGGGAAAGGTCTGCGCTCTTTAAGTAGTCCTTCGAGGGAGTAGATGGGGAACACTGGGCTTTAAAAATCCCTCTGGAACAGACGTGGTCTTATGCTAACACGGTCCAGGTGTGCTGGGAACAGCCCACTGCATTCAGATAACTAAGAGCTGGGTTTGCAGCCAGGATCTAGGCTGAGTTTAAGTAGCTACATCCCGGTGCTGGGAGCTAAATGTCACTCAGGGTGACAAAGTCGGTCTCTCTTGTCTATATAAGGCCCATGGCCACCTGACAGCATCATGTGTTCGATGTTAAACTTGACCTTGCCTGTAAGGCTCCCTGTTTCCACATCGACTGCACCAGCAGAGAGGACAACCGAAGCATGGTGTGTTTGGGCCACAGGAATGTCTTCCACCCCAGCGAAGCCACCATGTGAGTATAAACCTTATGTGGGCCCAACTTAATGCTCCAAGGCTGATTTCCATGGGCAGAAGTAGCTGGACAAAACTTCGGGGAGCCTAAGGCCAACTCATGAGGCACACAACACAAGCCCAAGAGATGGAGCCTACTGACTCGGTTTACCTTACTTGGAGGACCTCCTTCAGGGACCACTTCTCCTTCCTAGTCAATTAAGAACGAGTTTTTCCTTCTTTCTCTCTTTAATTTGCCCTTATCTGCTGGTCAGCTCATGTTACCACTATCAATTACTTCCGGAACAGGAGGCGTAATTTTTAAGTGGCGTTTATTTAAGGCGTTTATTTGAGTTATCTCGCAGAGTACAACAAGCACCTTTATTGTTTAGAGAGAAGGTTCCCTAGTGAGAGACCTCGGAGCCACGAAGACAGAGTCACCTCTCTGAAAGCTGGGACTTGGGACTTGTCTTATCCAAAAAGAGGCTTCTTACTTCCCATTCTCCCACTTATAACAAATGCCCATAGCAGTGGGTGCACAGAAGGGCCTCAGGATCCTGAGATAAAAGGAACGAATCCAGGGCCCGGTGCTGGTGCACGGAGGGTGATTCAGCACCTGCCCTGTCATGCCTGCTGCCCAGGCTGAATGGATTTTTGGAGTACACCTGTTATTGAACCCCTGCCAAGTACTGATGGCCACTAACCCCCAAATCACTTTTCCCCGCTGTTGATGTTTGCAATGTCAGACAGGACTGAGCAGCAGCCGGCGTGTATTTCAAACACAGCAGATGGATTTTTATATTAGCTCCTATTTCATGTTCAGGCAGAGCGACCGCCACAGTAAAACCTCAGCCTCAATGCTGCCGAGTTTGCTTCTGTGAGATTAATTCTGTGAAATTAATTGGGACAAGATTGAAAAGGAAATTAAAATGCAGCTGAGTGAACAGGCCTTTCAAACACCTTTTTCCTGCTCTATTCAAACTTGAATTCTGCGGCGGTCGCAGGCATCGTGGGAAGTAATTTACGAGAGGCAGGCTCTCAGGAGCCATCGGTTACGTATGAGGGGACCTGCACAAGCACCACAATCTGGAGCCACTGAAGGGCGCTAAACACCCCGCTGTGGCCTGAGCTGCGGCCCTGCACCAGGAGGAAGTGGAGCTCGGTCCCTGCACTAGAAAAGGCTGTTCAGAAATATCTGGGCCCAAAAGGAACGCGGGAACATCCGCTGGATGCACAGAGCTGCTTCGTTATTAAAATCTCCCTTTAATATATTTTGAGGCCCAAACTGGAACTCAGTGAATTAAGTGGGCGTGAAGCTGCAGGGGGCCTGGGAGTGTATGGGAATGTATGTGTTAGGGGAGGCCAGCAGGAGTCCTGCTGACAGTGCCATTGGTTACCGTTTCAGAGCCTGGAAACATGGCTCTGGCCCCTCCTCTGACGAGAAGTTTGAACAATCCATCAGTTTTGTCACTGACGAAATCTCTCAGGCCAGGAAAGGCACGGTGGATTTGCATGTAGGCCTCCTCTTCGCTGGATGGTTTTCATTTCCAGGTGAGAACCTTTTGTGCTTTTGAGCATCTCAGGAAAAGTTCTTGGCAGGACAGGCTACCTTTTTTCTCTCTCAATTCACCAAGAATTTATTGAACTCCTAGAATGTTCAATACATACCCAACCTTGACCCAAAAGGTTAACTTTATTGTTAGTGGAAAAGTAGGGACTATAGTAATAGTTACCATCTTCTAGATGCCAGGCACTTCTTTACTCAAATGCTCTAATGTAAGCATCTCAACACCCTATGAATCGAAAGGATCCCAATTTTTACAGATGAGGAAACTGAGGATTAGCAAGATGAAGTGACTTTGCTCAGGGCCACGTAAGTAACCCATCTGTTAACAACTTGCTGCCCTAAGAAGAGGACAGGTGATGGGCATTTAGTTATCTATGGGGTGCATCTTTCTTGCCCAGCCAATCATCCTCTCTGGAAAAACTTTTTTTTTAAAAAAGGATAAATAGCTTTCTTTCTGGGATCATTCCTCTCCAAAGAGTCTAGGCCCTCACAGACTCCCCCAGCCCTAGGATTCTAGGATTCAAGGTTGGGTCATCCTTGGGTAACTATTTAGAAATAGCAGGAGCCCAAGAATAAAGCTGTCCCCTCCTTCTCCTCCCGTCCGCCCTACTCCCCCATCCAGGGGCCACTTCCTGTTCTCCACCTGCCCCCTCACCTTCAGAATAGTTTTTTTTTTCTTTTTGAGGAAGACTAGCCCTGAGCTAACATCTGCCGCCAATCCTACTCTTTTTGCTGAGGAGGACTGGCCCTGAGCTCACATCCATGCCCATCTTCCTCTACTTTATATGTGGGATGCCTACCACAGCATGGGTTGCCAAGCGGTGCCATGTCCATACCCAGGATCCCACCCAGCCAACTCCGGGCTGCCGAAGCGGAACCTGCGCTCTTAACCGCTGTGCCACTGGGCTGGCCCCAGAATATTTCTTTTATCACACAAAGAGAGAGGGGGAAACCAGATGCATTTATGAGGGTCAAAAACAAAAGAGCTGATAATTGGAATTTTTTGGTTTGTTTAATCTGAGTAAATAATTAAAGCTAAAACACATTTTTATGCGGAATTTCCTTAGCAGTTTTGCAGCGTCCCATCTTTGGAAAGGGACTGTTTGAGGTGGAAGGAACCTTAGAGGTCATCCAACACAACTCCCTCATTTTACAGGTCAGGAAACTGGTCCAGGGAGGCTGAGCTGCATCCAGTTGCATCTTGTCTTGCATTTCTCAGGGAAACAGACTTCTCCAGGTTCCTAAACAGTGGGCTTTTCTTGCCTGACAAAGGTTCTCCCGGCCAGAGGGAAAAGTAAGATGGAGATTTCTAGATACCGTTTTTCTGGACTAACCTCAACTTGGGTCAGTTCTGTTCCTCCAGGTTTGAGAGGCAGGCTGCAGAGTGTAACTGACTCCAACAAAGGCACTAGCTGGGGCTAAAGTAGAATGAATTTATGATGGATATGAGAGAAAATTCCAGAGATCAGGAGTTACTGAAGGTCTGAGTAGACAGACAGCTGAGAATGGTAGTGGACTCTCCTTTCCTATCTGTCTGAATTGGTTCATTTGTGCTTCTTAGAGGCAACGGAATGGATTGGGTGGCCTTTTAAGGTTCTTTCCCGTCCAAGGACTCTTATGGAGTTAGGTGATATAATAAAGGTAAATCCAATCCGAAATGCTCCCCAAGCCAGCGTTAACTGGAACGCAGCTTTATGAGGAAACTTCAGCGGAGATTCCAGCTTTTCATTTCCCCCTCTGACATGCAGGGATTAGCAACATGGAGAAGGGAGGTGGCTGGTGCAGCTTTTGTAGGAAGAAATGTGCTACTACAATGGTAGGAGGTGAAAATAGACTCAGGACCTTCCAGAAGACGGAGAAAGAAGCCCCATAGAACCAGGGCAGCAAAATATTCTTAGTGAGTTCAACTCTGATATATCAGTTTTTAGTAACGGAGGAGGGGAAGGGAGATCGGTTAAAAAAAAAAACCGGTGGGGAGGCTCCCCATGTTCTTTGGTATCTCTTGGAAATACAACGGCCATAGTAAGCACAGACAGCTCTGTACTGCAGGGCAAGCCACCGCACAGCCCCTTCTAAATGGAGGAAAGGACCCCCAGTGAGAAGCCATTAACAAAGGCAAAAGACATGCAAAACAAACAAAATAATCATGACTGAGAGAGAAGGCCAGCAGACAGTCTGGCTCTGTTCTCCCCTCCTCCTGCTGCAGGCACCTCAGACAATGTAAACAGTTAATTTGTTCACCTGCAGGCTCTGGGCAAACAGAGGCCTGGTCACACCTGAGTGGATAACTCGATTACCCCTGTAATGCCAGCGTGGTAATGTACACAAATTCTATTACACGGCAAACCTTGCTTTCGGGCATTTGAAATACCAATCAGGCCAATGTCCACTCCCTTCTTCGCTTACAATTTATTCTTGGTGTATTGGAGCCGCACCAGAATGGCATTAGGGTGGCGCTGAAGTAGGTCTCTGGAAGAAATCACTAGAAGACTGTGATCTCAGCGGGGCTGGCAGGACTCCTACTCTCTTGCAAAAGGTTGGGTCTGAATTTGGTCCTTGTTCAAAGCGGAGTCGTTGGTCGTTGGAACAACTAAAGGGTACCATGGGTCAGCCCTTGTCTTTTTCCTAAGGAGCTTATGTTATATTTCAGAGAGAAACCCTTGGCCAAGGTGGTAACATTCACGGAATAAAGAGAAACGGCCAATGATGGATTAATAATACAATAGATTTTCAATTTTCCTTTATGGAATCCACATCATCATCATCAATTAAAGAGCAGATTGTGCCTATTTCAAAAATGTGTTTGTAGATATTGACTGACCTCGGAGAGAGAGCTTTGAGGTTTTTTCAGGGATAGAAGCTATTTCCTTAGCGCACCCATGCAGAATATGTGTAGTCTTTCTTTACAGAGGTGATGCTGCCAATCTCTCAGACAGTAGCCCGCGAGTTCTGAATCTTCTTCACATTGGTGATGGATCTGCAATAATCCAGCCTTTTTTTTTCTCCTAACTTTTTATGATCAACAACACTATCTGTGAGATGGTTAGCTGGGGCTAGGGGTTAACTTTGTGACTGAGGAAGAGAATAAAGTTAGCTGGCCCTTGTGGGGCTAGATTTGCTATCTTGGCCTTATCAGCACTTGCTCAAACCAATTGAGCTAACCAGCTCTGACTCCTCCCCCCATACATAATTATATTACAGTCCTGTTTATCTATAAATGAAATAAGAAGGCGGCTGACCTAGCTAGAGTGTTTTCAAGAGTATTATATGGTAATAAATTATGTACACAGTGATGACCTTTTAAGCACAAGACCCTAAAAGGATCCAGTTTTGATTGGCTTGGCTTTAGTATTATGTCTACTCTATTGTTTTTTTTAATTTGAAAATTGGTTCCTGACTCTTAATTTTTAATTAAATTTTTCCCTAACAATTATAAATCAATGCAGATTTACTCTAGGTGTGAGGGATTCATGTAATACACACAAGAGAAGTATATGACTTCTGGTTACGATGACTACATCATCAAGAATAAAAAAATTCACTCTTGAGCCAAGCCCCACTTTCTGCATCTTTACCTTGCTCAGAATGCGGATGAGGTCACCCCGTTGGAAGGACAGTTCATCTGGCTGGTCACTGTGGCAATCCCATAGGCCCTGGTAATAAGTGGCATAGTCCACTGATCAAAGAGAGGAGAAATCAAAGTTAAAAGGATTCTGTCTTTTTCCATGGAGCCCACAGTTTTGCTGCAAATGGAAGCAAGGGTTGTAATACTGCCCCTAGGAAATCTAAGATTTAGGGGGGTCGGGATGAGGCATAGCCAAACACTCAGCATGAGCAAAGGACTGTGGGAAAAGGAAATCATTAACTAACATTAAATATTTACAGATCACCCTTAGTCGGATGCTATTCAATAATATGATAAACATATTCATTTATTAATAAAAGAAAATGAGGCAGGTAATTTTTCACTTAGTTTGTAAGTAAGCAGCACAAAGAGATTTCCTGCCAGACTTTCTTGATCCAGGGTGCTTCTCTTCATTATGCATTTGAAGGAAGAGGACAAGTCTCCGACTTCTGTCTATTTACAAGAGAGGCTGAGTCAGCCAGCATGTGTCTACCTCACAGCCTCACACGTTAGCCTCCTCTGTTATACAGAAACTTCATCCTGGGCACTTCCCACCCAGGTGCTATATGAGGTAATCACCAATAAATACGGAAACAAATACCCCAGTCTTTAAGTGGAACCAAGGGGGTGTCTCATCCATTACAACTAAATTCTGGGTGGGCTGGCCCTTTTCCAGCATCTCATTTGTAAACCCTGAACATGTCTGCCAAGATTTATCTGCAAGCCCCCAGGGGAACAGAAACCAAAGTGATCTGCATTAAAAATGAAAGCAACTGAAGACGACAAACTAAGCTTTAGAAGCAGCTGGAAAGATTTACTAGGCTTCTCAGCAAGACTAGATGGCAGTGATGCCACAGGACAGCCATCGATTCTTAACAATGAAGAATTTGTATCGATCTTCTTCTACCCGGAAAGGTTAAACACTAGAGTACAAAGTGGGAGAGGATCTGGGGGTTTGAATGGCAGGGGAGCTAATGCCCACTAGACATAGGGATAGATAGGGGTAATGTGGCAATGCTCCCTGTTCCTTAGGATGCTACATATGAGAGCTGTAAGCGAAGCACCTACCAAAGATGAAATTCCTATGGATGGGAGTCAGGAGTCCTGGGTTCTAATTAAAATTCAAGTGAGTTGAGGGGACCTTAGTCTACCAGTTTCTGCCTTTCCTTTCATTTGTCTTGACCCTCCCATGAGGAGTGAAGGTGCTAGTCTCTGAGGATGGGAACAGATCGGGGGCAAGTGGGCAGTGTGGGGACAGAGGCCCTGGCTATATTTGCTTTTTTTCTACTTGTTCCTAACCTATGAGCAATTCAAATAATAAAGGCACGGAGAACAAGATCTCCACGTCTCTGGAAAAGAACTTCAGTAGGAATCTTAGAGTTCACAGAAAAAGAGCGGGGACAGAGCTGTTTAGTTAAGACTCAGATATTGCAAACAGAAGTAAAAACGTCACCCATGTAGAAACTGGAGCATGTTTTCTTTACACAGAAAATTGTTTGCATATGCAGTTGACAACAGAGGGCAGCAAACAAGACAACTACACTGGAAACATTCCAGCAGAGAGTTAAGAACATGACTTGAAGAAAAATATATAGGGAGAAAAATGCTAACTATTGAAAAGACAAGGCATATATTTTTTGGGAGATCAGTGAGTGAAATAATGGAGAAATATCTGTCCCTGGAAAGTGAAAGTAGTTTTCCCAGGTTATAAATTTATGTATTTTCAGTCCTAATGGAGTTGATTCATCAACCCAAGACTTTGACTAAATTTAGGAATGAAATGCATATTGACATCACTATTCTTCATGGATTTATATATTATAGAGAAAATTATTTTATAAAAATAGATTTTTAAAACATAGCTTGATATTTCTTTTTTTTTTTTTAAGAGATTTTATTTTTCCTTTTTCTCCCCAAAACCCCCCTGGTACATAGTTGTGTATTTTCGTTGTGGGTCCTTCTAGCTGTGGCATGTGGGATGCCGCCTCAGCATGGCTTGATGAGCAGTGCCATGTCCTCACCCAGGATCCGAACTGGTGAAACCCTGGGCCACCGAACCAGAGCACGCGAACTTAACCACTCGGCCATGGGGCTGGCCCCAGCTTGATATTTCTGAATGGTAAAAAGACTAACAAAGTTGTCTTGGCTTTTTCTGGCCTAGCAGATGGTCACCATGGGGTACTGCTCCCCACATGCCTGGATGTTGGACTAGCTCCTAAGATTATGAATATCTTTTGGGTATATATGTATAAAGTGATTTGATATTGGGTATAGAAGACACCTGGGGAGAACACCTGGAAAAAGACCTCTTGTAAAAGTAAATAGATCACAGGGAAAGCAAGGAGCTAGGAGGAAAACAGAAGCCTTCCAAGAAAAAATAAAGGTACAAAATGCCTTTGGTTCTTCATCAGCTAAAGGCCAAAAGAAGATATTGTGGCGCTCAGGAATCCAGGAGATAGTTTTAGCCTAGCCCAAGAATCAGAATCGTCAGAACTGGAACCATGAAGAGCAACTCTGAAAAATGAGCAGAATGAAGGGCTGAAAGCGGGGAAACGGTTGGACTTGCTGTCTGGACAGAAGTATTCTGGCATTAAGGAAATCAGTGAAGAGTAATGCCCAAGCTGGATGAGACTGGCCTCGTATTGCCGACTCCCTGTTTAACACGTGTGATTTACACTTACGTGTATGTGTGCACACCACTTCACTACACACATTCCTCAGCATTCAAAAGACATGCATACAGCACCTACTAAGTGCCAGGGACTTTGCTAGATGCTGGGAATCCTGCATTGGCCACACACGGCCCCTGCTCTCAGGGCTACCATCCAGTGGGGAGGCACCGTGAAACAAATAGTCACCCAATATTTATGTATTTAGGATTACCATATGTCTGCAAAAGAGAAGTTGAGGGTGCTGTGTATAATAGGGAATCTAACCTAGTCTGAGGGGGTCAGGGAAAGCTTCCTCTGAGCTCTAGTTGTGTAATGAAAACCTGACCAAGAGTGGGTGTTTTTTATTTATTTATTTATTTTTGAGGAAGATTAGCCCTGAGCTGACATCTGCGGCCAATCCTTCTCCTTTTGCTGAGGAAGACTGGCCATGAGCTAACATCCGTGCCCATCTTCCTCTACTTTATATGTGGGATCCCTGCCACAGCCTGGCTTGCCAAGTGGTGCCATGTCTGCACCTGGGATCTGAACCAGCAAACCCCGGGCCGCCAAAGTGGAACACGTGCACTTAACCGCTGCGCCACCGGGCCAGCCCCAGAGTGGGTGTTATTTAAAGACCTTGAAGTGGGGAAGAAGGAAGGCTGAGGAGGGCTTCATTCCTGATTTGGCTCCAGGAAGAGCCTGAAGGCCCGGAGGTCTGCAGGGCCAGCCCAGCTTCTCCCTACACTTGCCCAGCTCATTCTACACACAAGTGAATGCATGAGGAGGAGGATTTCTTTCGATCAGGGAGAGGAACTGAGAGCCCGAGAGAGAGGACTGCCTCTGTGGGTTGGGCTGGGGTTCCTCCAGGTCTCCATTACTCTGGCGGCAGTCTGAGATCAGAAACGGTACAGCATTCTGAGCATTTAATTAATTCAAAACATCCTCAGTCTCATTTTGAGGACATTATTCCATCTAATTATTTTTTTTTCCAGTCTGTCCATTTGGAATGAAAAACAAAAGAATAAAGCTTAATGCCAGCATTTCTCAATGTCTCTCCAAAAAACGTAACTCTGCACTAAATAAAGCCTGATAATTCAAAAGCAAAGCACTAATATATTCAGCATAAAGCAGACAGAGGACCTAGAGCAGTAATGACACCACTAATAACTAAAACAGTTATAACAATTAACAACAATTACAATGATGGAGAAGCTAATGGGTAAGATCACCGCATTTAAATTACTAGCAGAGCTGAGAAGGACTTTTCTAGAGGAAAAAAAAGGGCAGCATCTTATTTTCTTCATCCCACATAAGAAGAGCTAAGCTCCAAACAAACCAAATGTCATATGAAGAATAGCTACAGACCAAATTAAAAAAAAATATATTCTCTCTTTTCTAGGTATTTATTGCAAAGCGTTTGTCATTCCACATCAAGTTCTTTATAACCAATGATGGTCATTTCTTCTGTAACTGGGGCCAAGTTGGTGCTACTGTTGACAGTCAATATCTGAAAATGAGGCTCTATAATGTAGAGAGCTGTAAGGTAAAAACCAGGACACCTTCCTGCCTCTCCTCCTTAGGGACAATGGAACCTGACTGTGTTCCTTCCGGAGTTCATATGTCACCTTGGGCTTCTGTTTGGGGGATATTGGATAGCTCCAGAATTCAAGCTGAGACCAAAGAAAAGAGCCTAAAGGCAGGTCACCATGTTGTTTACATTTTCTCGATGAGCAAAAGGACTGTGCCAACGAGGCCTGGCATGAGGTACAACTACTTAACAAATTATGGAAAAGAGAGACAAAACAGGAAGATAGATAAAGCTAGTCTTTGCTCTACCATGGGTCAGTGAGATTTGGACAGAGAAGGCCAAAGCAGTGGCCCACTGGAAGGGACCTGCAATGTTTTCTAGGCCAGGCCAGAAAAGGTCACTATGTCCAGTCCATTAAAGCAGGCTCAGGCTGATACCTTATTAACTAATTAAGAAGGAAATGCATGAAAAATTTGCCAAGCTCATGGACTATGACACCAGAACAGGAAGAGCAACTGAACAATACCATTTGCTTGGGCTGTTTTCATAGCTCTTTTTTTTTTTTTTAAATTGGCACCTGAGCTAACATCTGTTGCCAATCTGGTTTTTTTTCCCCTTCTCCCCAAAGCCCCCAAGTACATGGTTGTATATTCTAGTTGTAGGTCCTTCTGGTTGTGCTGTGTGGGATGCCGCCTCAGCATGGCCTGATGAGCAGTGCCATGTCCACACCCAGGATCTGAACCAGCAAAACCCCGGGCCACTGAAGCTGGAGTGCATGAACTTAACCACTCGGCCAAGGGGCCGACCCCTTCATGGCTCTTTATTGTTGAATTCTGAAATCACTAATGGTCCTTAATGTTATAACTATGATCTTGAAGTGGGAACACTCACAGATCCTGGTTTTCATCTCCTTTGCTCCTTTTATGGGACCAAAAATTGTAGCTGGCTGATGATCAACTCATGTTTGGTCTTGGGAAACAGGTTTCAAAGAGCAAAAGCTGCGAATACCTCTGTGGCTTCTCTCTGTTTCTTTCATGTAATAGTTCACTCCGTTGGCTGGCACAAAGCGGAAAGAGTGCCTCGCAGATGGAATGCTTATCAGCCAGCATTTTTCTGCCCTGCAGACATTACTGAACGAGGCTCCTCTTTGGCCGAGTCTGCCCACAATTTCAGAGTGAAAACAACCTCTTTCAAGATCTTGGTCAAAGATTTAACGTGTCTGAGGGTGATCTGTACCTCGAGCTCTGCTTTTTATTTGACACGGCATACCCAAGCAAATGGCCAGTCGTTTTCATATAAGCAGCACAGAATGAGTTTTATTTTTTGGTTTCCTGGACATTGCCTTTTCATGATAGGGAAGGGAGATAAGCTCTCATCACTAAAGACACTTAGTGTTAGACTGTTAGGCTGATGGGTTGGAATTTAGTGAAAATTGGAGGTGTTGAAGAGTCACTCATTAAAATAACCCTGTTACTAACAGTCATGCTGTAAACTGAGCTCTTTATAGATTGAACAATCAATACTACAAGGCTGTGATAGATTTTCTAGGTAACAGAATAAAATAAAAGAAATTACATCTTACAGGGTCATTAACACCCAATAAGGATAAACTGAATTCCCTTTTCCCCCTCTTCTGATAAGATCTAGTTGGGCTTTAAAAATGTTAGCAATTCCGTCAGGGAAAAGCACAGCATTCCGGGAACAGGATCCCTGGAATAGTATGTGGATTTTCAAGGTAACCCTGGTAGCTACAGTATCTGTTAGGAGAAAAGATCCGACCCACCGGTCCCCCCCGTCCCGGCCAAAGGCATGTAACATGAGAAAAACTAAGCGAACCAAACTTGTGTAGTTTGTCTATTACATAAGAATTCCCATCGTTGTAAGCTCCCTGCTTTTATATGCTTTCACTGGGGCTGCTCACCCTTCCCTCGGACCTCTATATGTATTTTATTGTTATAATGCTAAGTGATGACATTTGGATGTTACGTATTTGTCGCCGTTTCTATAGCTCCTTTGGAGAAAAGGCACTACATAAATTCAGTAAAGAAAGAAATAAACACAAATAATAAAAATTCCTGCCTCAGATTCTGCAGAGAGAGCAAAAAATCCTCCTCTGTTTTCTAATCACCAAGTCACCAATCATTATAACTTGTAGGAAGTATAAACCATAGAAACATATTTAGAACTCACTACACTTTAACAACACCTATTTTGGAGGCAGGAAGCATGACGAAAAAAGTTTTTTTTTTAAAAAAAACCTACTTGAATTATAGCTGCTGGAACAGTTAAGGAATAAATCTCCCTTCACCCCCCAGATGGAATCTTAGAAAGAGAGGCCGAAGAAGGAAAGGAGGTGAAGGAAGAGGCTCAAGCTGAATTTCAGGCTTTGCCAGAAGACTGCTGCTTCCTGAATGGAGTTTAATGTAAAGTCGGCCACAGGAAGCTTCCAGTTATTCCACTCAAGCTGTCCATGTGAGGTGTTTCTTTCCTGCACTGGTGATGGAAGTTGGTTGAGAAAAGACCTACGTGGGACATGGGTTGGTCAGGAAACAGATTTTCTGTTGTAATTCTGTACAAGTAGAACACAGCAAAAATAGATTTCAGAATGGACTTAATCACGTGGGTTAACTGCCATGGAGCACTGACTTGAACTGCACTAACACGCCTGCACCATACCTGCCTCAGTTCTTTCTCTCCTGCTTTGGCGCATGACTCTTCACTGTCTTTTCTCGCCTTGGGAGAACTTGGGCGTTTATGAAGTTGGGTCCTTCACTAAACCTGTCACATATTCACTTCCCGCAGAGAATGAACCAAGGAAAGGGGGCTTTGCTGAATGGATAAGGAAGAGAAGAAAAGGCACAAGGAAGGAAGGGAGAGGAGAATGGGAAAAGGCAGGGCTAGAGAAATGGAGAGGGAGTGGGGAGGCGAAGTGAGAAAGAACTCCTGGGCTTCAGACTTTCATAGACTCTCTAAGGAAAAATCAGCTAGTATCTAAATCAGCCAGAATTCAGGCTCTGCTGATGGAATGAATGTCCTTGGGGCGGCCCTTGCACTGTGCATTCCTTTACTGACAACGACGCAATAGGTCCTTGGTCCACTTAAGGAGGCTTTAGAGGGGCGTCTGACCTTAGAAAGGAAGGGCTCGCTAAGAGCCTGAAGCATGGTGAACAGACTGGGATGAGTAAAGATCTAATTGTGTATTCAGCAAACCTGTTACATATTCATTTCCAAATGTGCCTGGAATCAAACCAGGCCATCAGAAGTCAGCATCACCAAGCAATTCTATCCTTCACCCCACGTTCACTTTTCAGATCTGACACATTTCCATTCCCCTCTGAACTTGCAATCTCCGGGCCTCTCAGAGAGGAGACATTTCCATTCTTTCCATTCTCAATCCTCTGATCTCTTAGAGATGAGGCAATTCTATTTTCACTGTACTGATTTAAGAAATACTGATAGGAAAAAATAAATATCTGGTTTGGCTTCCCACCCTCTCTAGGATAAACCTTGGCTGTTCTGGGAACATTAATTAAAGTGAATGGGTGGCTGTTTTAAAGTTAAGACTTCCCTATCCAGTCATCTCATGAGGGGCTTTGGAGGTCCACACACCAGTACGCTCTTAATTAGCGAGTCCCGTAATGCTCGTGTTCTGGAGAAAGGTGCCTTCTCCAGCCAGAAGCCCGGATGTCCTACCCAGTGCCTGTACATTTATGTAGCTCTCATACCTCCTTTCTGTCCAGTGCCACTCGCATCCTCTTCTAGCTCAAGCTCATCATCTGAGGGGATAAACATGATCAGCATTAGCAATTAGTGGTCGATAGCCCTATGTTCTCTGTACTATATATATAGTATGAGCTCACCACGTTTTCTTCTTTCAGGCAATAATCACCGTGTTCTTTTTTTTTTTCTTCCAAATCATCTCTCACCTTCAAACTGGCCCCTCTTCCTTCCCTCCCAGTTCATTCGTTCACACACATTTTTAAGTGCTCACTATATGCAAGGTGCTGTTCTAGGAACGAGGCATGGCAATGGACAACACTGGCAGGGTCCCTGCCCTCAGAAGCTTCCAATCCATTGAGTTATCTAGGCGCCTATCACTAGAATCCTAATCCCTTTCCTCAAACTCTACTTCTCCTCTTCTTCTAGAATTCTTTTCAAAATGTATTATCTCCATGTAAGCATCCAGAGTTAGGGGGGTGTGTGTGTGTGTGAAGCTCAGCATGCGTTCAAACCCTCTGTGATTCAGTAATCCTCAGTGTATCAAGCTTTGTTCAGCCGTAGCAGAAGCCGGTCATGTACACAATTTTATATCCCTAGTACTTGGGGCTTGCAGTTACCTTTTTACTGTTGTTTTTCAGCCTGCCTTGTTCATTAGAGTGTAAGCGCCTGCGGGCAGTGGGAATGGTCTGTTAATGAACTGCTACAGGTACACAGTGGGTTCTAAGTCAACGCTATTGTCTAACTCCAGTCAAGTGTTTATATGGCCAAAGTCACAACATGATTGGCCTAAGTTTAACCTGTTTTAGCTCAGACTTCATACTACCTGATGGCATGGGAATTGGGCCTTTGTCAAGAAAGCGTGAGTGCTAGAATCATATTTAGCTATTTTATACATGGGGTAAAATGAGCAAAAATACACTTGCTATTTTTCTTTTTATCACTGCCACCCTCTACCCGCTGTCTCTTTCTCATATACACACAGTGAACCGGGCATAATAAGCAACATTCTGAGGGCTGAATACTCAGTTTCTTCTGGCCGTATTTACTTTCTCTTTCCGGGTCTCAGCACACTTACCTGTCTTGCTTCCCCGTAGTTATGCCACTAAATGGAACTTCTGTGGAGATGGCCTGGGGACAGTCCCTCCCTCCCTTTTTTTTTTTTTAAAATATAAGATTTATAGGGCAATATGAATTCTGGTATGTCAGGCTGGGGAAAGTAAACTCTAAGCTCATAAGTAAAAAGAAACAGCATAAAAATATGTTTAGAACACTAGAATATTAAAGAAGTAATCTATTTCACATATAAAATGATACAGTTCCCCTGCAAAAATAAAAATTAAGAGATTAACACTCTGGGGAAATAAGTCACATGTTACCAAGATTAAAGACATATGTACACATAAATATTCTTTGGGAAAAGGACTCAACTCCTCTTATCTCCAGGTATGACCCAGCAGCAGGGCATCTCCTACTCACCACCTGTAGTGTTCCCCTGACCTCACCGTGAGGAATAAAGAGGTGAGATAATGGAGGAGTGAAATCAAATACCGGAAATAGATCACGCTGAAATAAACCACATTAAACACCATTCTTTGCACATCTGATTACTTGCCCACTTCCTTCCTTCCTCTGCTATGATGCTTTTCCGTTTGGACGTGGGACCAATTTCACAGGAGTGAAAACATTAAAAGAAGAGTTGGGACGTCCTCCCTTTTACAGATACCCAATAATTTGGACAGAGAGCAGCTCTTTTGCTGATATCAAACAACTCAATCACGGAGACCAATAAGTGGCTGTGCTTAGGCGCTTTTGCAGAGAGGGTTTATTCCACCTCTGCTGTCTGTGCACAGATGTCTCTTCCTCCCAATTCTAATCAATGTAAATTGGGTCAGATCTCCACTGTGAATTACAAATTGGATCCGAAGTTGGAGGGTCACTGTGCCTGCTACTCCACCTCCTTCCCACCACCATTAGATGGGAAGCTACACCAAAGATCTTTTCTAAATAAATCAGACTTTATTGTAAAACTCGGCCACTGACGAGACATAACCTCATTAGCATTGATTTTAAAATAAATTATTGAAAGTGGCTTGCCTGCTCTTTGCATTTGTAAAATAGAAGAATGTAAATGTATTTGCAATGATAAAAATGAAAACTAAAACTTGATTCCTTTATCCTTTCAGGCAACAGCACTTAATCTAGTCATGATACAAAAATGGAAAAAATAAAAATCTGTTCTATGCAGTTCAATTCCAGACCAGATACTCTGGTTTCCACTGCGTCTGTGGAGTCACCTAGAAAGAAAGAAGAACGCTGGCCATAGATCTCATATATCATTCACCACGATTACGAAGCTCTGCAGTGATGGATGTGAACGGGGAAGCTACAGTCCCCACATCTGTTCTATCTAACGTTGTCCTTCCCGGGTGGCTGAAAGTGGGCTTGAGTCAGGAAGCCTAGGCATTGATGTGAGGGGCTGGGTGCTGTGCCTCTGCGGCTGCTGAAAGAGTAGGTACGGTATGGGGACCATCGCATAGTGAGGGAAAGCGCCCTCCACAGCTCATTATGAAAGGCACGCCTCTCAGCACCCTCCCAGCTTTAGAAGGCACGGTACAGAGAGGCGTACACTTTATCTCAGATTCTTCAATGAAATCAAATGGAATCTTTCAACCTCTAAAGTCAAGAAACCCGATTATACAGCAACAGAAAAAAAGTCTCTTTGGTCACAAAAGTGAGTGGATTAAAAAGTCAAATTTCTATTTTTTCATCTGTAAGGTGGGGCTTTAATTTTAAAGAGGTTATTTTGAAAAATATATATATTTTCTAGGTTAAAGAGCTTGTTGAACTTCTTTATAAGAATATTATTAGGTATTTTAGCATTACATCTACTGAAATACATCTTCATTTAAGAGGGAATTAAAATTTATGTGCCAGCTCAACTTTAAACAGTAATAGATTATAATGGTTCTTGCTCCTAACAGGGCATATGGGACCCCAACCTTACATAGGTTCTAAACAAATTAACCTCTAAAGATTACTGTCCACTTATTACATTAAATGCTCTACTTGATTCCCAAATATCTCATCTCAATTGGGAAAACAGTTGAGGAAGATTCGGTTAACTGTGCGAACATGGAAGAGAACCACGGGGCATCACAAATGAGCACCAGTACCCAGAGAGTTGATTTCAATCAACACTCTTGGCACAATGTCAGGGACACTAATGAGAGGCTGAAAGGAACAGGACACTGACTCCACCTCAGAGGCACAGAGAAGAGCCAGCTTCCCATGGCACCTGGCTCTTTTCTGAAGTGCCGCTCCGACACTGAGAATAACATTAAAAAAATGACAAGATTAGAAAGAGGGAAATCACTTCCCCTAAACAAAGCAAAGAGACAGAAGCTTAAAAAATGCCAAATGTATCCACATGCAACCAGATGTCAAGGTGCTCTGGTGACAGATGCAACAGAAATATAGATAGAGTCGAAGTGCAAAGGGAATGTGCAGAAAAGTGGAAACAGAAACCATGCCATGGCACACACAGGTATGTTATAAATCCGTGGATGCCACAGCACCTCCTCGGACAACATGGAAAATATGAGCAAGATGCTAAGAACACATTTAATTCTCTGTTGTATAGTTGGTAATCTCAACTGTGACCTCAAAATATGTGCATCCTCTCTCCGTGGTATGGTCTGGATGTACAAGATATTAAATTCAATTTGTGCTGATTGCAACACTTGGAATGCACTGAATTTAATTTCACAAATAATAATTGAGCACCTACTAACCGGGGGAGAGAGACCTGAATCCCAACCACCGCGGCGAGGGCTAAAACAGAGCTCAGCTCAGGTTGAGTATCGGGGAGGGCGTCACTGGGGAGACACTGTGAGAGGAACATGGAGGGATTCATAGGCCGGGATTGGGAGGATATTCTAGGTACAGAAACAGCCTGACCGCGGGTTTTGGTGCTGGCCAAACAGCACCGTGAAGTTCGGGCGCAGAGTGCCCGGAGTGAGTGAGAAAGGCGCAGGAAGCTCACAGGGGGCCTGAGGATGACTCTTCCTTGATGCTCCCCCCATGGAGTGTTGCTTTTCTATGAAATTGGAAATCACTTTCTTCATAAACTTTGTATCTCTGGTGTCTGCTTTTTTTCTTTCACTAGACCTCCTACTATCACCGTGCCCCATTCCTGTGGGTCTGGACAACTACGGGGGAAAAAATAATTCCACAGAATGCTTGCTTCCATTTGACTCAAATTAAAAAATGAAAGCCAGTTATATGCTTTATCATACAGCATCTGGTTTCTGGGTCTGTGATAACTCTCCGGGGCAGTGTGGGCAGCATTGGAATGTGCACAGAAAGTCCCAGGGACGGCTCTTCATCTCTGCTTCCATTTGCTCTCCCGAAGTCTCTCTGGAGAACACAGCCGGATTCTGTTGCCACTGCAGCTGCTGCAAGGCCCCAGTTACAGCTCTCCAATGGGCTCAGGCGCCTTGCTGGATTCCAGCCTTGAGGCCCCAGACAAAGAAAAACCTGATAAAAGTTGTCCTTTTATGGAATCCTATCTTGAAACTGGGCCTGTGCTAGCCTGTAAAATAATTTCGGGGAGGGGTGAGAGAAGGCTCAGAAAAGCCTCCCATTTCCCACATATTGCTTGAGAATCTTTGCAGTGGTTCCCTACAGTTTAATCTACTGCAAACGAGATCTTAAAAATCAAGGGCCCCCATATGCTCAACACGGATGTTCAGAAATCCCACTGGATACCAACCTTGAAACCATATTATCCAGGACTAACATTTTTGTGGTCTTGGCTGAAAACCTCGAGTGCTCTGGTTTTCCCTCATGGGAAGGAGAGTGCTGGCCACGTAGCAAATGCTAATTGTCCCATGATTAATGTGATGTAGTGCATTTAATTTGATGACCCATACATTATTTTGATTAGGAAAAAACATTTTTGCATTGACTTGGTATGTGTTACAGGCACTTTTCTCTCTCCTAGGAAGCCCATTGAAATTATATTCTGGAAGGGAGGTCTCACTTACACGGCCTTCCCCCTAGACAATGAGGCTTGCATAGGCCCCAACCCAGAGAGGAAGGATTAGCAGAACTGTCAGTGCTAAATATTCTCCACAAAGCACATTTACCTGTTATAATGAAGCAAATGTTAGAGGCCCAAGTCATCGACTTTTGATGGGTATGCAGCGTTCGCACAAGCCAACATTCCTGTTGGCCGTCCCTCCACCCAGCACCTGTCCTCGCCGTAAAAGCAGGCCTGAGCAGAAGGTGCGTTCCGCGTTCCATCTGCTTGGGATTTTCAGTTTCACCTGCTTCGTACACAGACCTGAAAATGTCCAACTGGACTGTGTCAGGTCCGGTTGGTGGAGTTGTGGAACTAGCCATCCCTCAATTCTTCAAGGAGGTAAAACTTCCTATTTAAACGCTGCCAAATTAATAACAGCCAGCATTTATTGAGTGCTCACTGCATGCCAGGGCTCTGTTCTAAGTGCTTTCACACAGCAGTTCTGGACTTCTCATGGCGTCCCTCTATGATAGCTACTACTGTTATCCCCATTTTACAGGTGGGAAAAATCAGACGGAGAGAGGGCAAATAACTTGCCCAAGGTCTCACAGCTAGCAGGTGGCAGAGCAGGTCCATCCTGACTTAGAGGCGGCACTTTTGCCTGTGATACACCATGCTGTCTCTCACGTGTTGCTGCTCGGCAGGTGGTCTTGTGAGATGCCAGGAGAAGGGCCACAATGTTAGGCGCCCTCACATTCCCTCTCAACTCCCCAGGACTGCCAGCGTGGCGCAAGCAAAACTAACAGTAATATCAGAAGCAATAAGCTGAGTGGTGTAGATGGGAAGCTGGGTGGTGGAGACTTATGGCCAACATATTCATACCATAATTATATGCCAATATATCCCACTTTTAAAAACTATGATGGATAGAGCTTTTGGGACAGAATCTGTGGGTTGGGTACAACATCGTCCTTTGGAAACTTATAAGCAAGTTAGTTGCCATTTCCCTAACCTCCAGGAAGAGAGCCTGGCTCAGCTACAGTGTGGCCTTTCACACTTGAGAGAGAGGGTTGCTGTGGGCATAGGGTAAGTGGCTTTCCTTGAGAAAGCAGACCAGTCTCCATGCCCTTGGAGTCCACTCCAACATCCAAACTGGCATGCATTTTGGAGGAATGTCCTGATGCCCTGGGCAGTGCTGCAATGACCGAGGGTAGGAGTTAAGAAGGCCGGGGAAGGATGGTTGTTAAGAAGCCAATCATACATTCAGTGATGCACCTGGGTAAGGTGATGGTCCCAAACTCATCTTATTTTCGGAGGCCTCTTTCCCTTTGCTGTCTTTTGCTCTGCTTCTCTGAGCATCAGCCCCCTCCTCCCTGGCTCCTTTGAGAACTAAACATGCAGCACAACAAAGGTCCCTCTTTGCTTCCCAGAAGGCTGAGTGGTTCAGTGAGGTGTTCCCAGAGCATTCTTCCACAGCTGTAACCCAAGGTGGAGTGTAACCCGGATATTTCCCCAAGCCTGGGCAGGAGTGAGCGGAACGCGAGCTCACTAGGCAGATTCTGGCCAAGTTGGGGAGAGCATCTCCTTTTAGGGAGTGTTGTGAATTAGATCCGTTTCTGCACCCTGCTGTTGCAATGGAGCAGACTGTGAAAGGGGAGATTCTCAGAGGAGCTGTGTTTTAATGTAGCAATTTGATTCAATTTTCCACTCTATAAAATTACCCATCACTGCTCGTTGCTTTCTAACAGACACCTTCACTCTTAATTTAACAATCCTATCGAATTCTGCCAGGGAAATTGGAAAAATTTATCACCTGTGAAATTTTATTTTCCTTTGGTTGTATCTGTTTTTGTAAAACTTCATTAACGACGATGACTTGCTGAGGAAATTATCATTTTTTTTTTTTTAACTTCAGACACAAGAAATGGCTCGACCTCAACCAAGATATCATTTGCATAATAAACCACAACAAAAAGGCTGAGGAAGTCGGGACTGGCAGAGGCTGGAAGAGCTAGGAGAAGAAGCAGGCTCTCTTTGGTGGGGTGGGTGAGGTCCCAGCAAGGAGGACACGTGTAGCCACAGCCTGCTCCTCGACTCAGGAAGCAATGACGTGGCTTCTTCCCCAGGGAAGAGAGGAATGCAGTGTTGACAGGGTTGGACCTTCTTCTTAGGAAGTCTTGAAATGCAAGTCGCTTACTGATGCTTTTTAGGAACCAGTCCTGCCTTCAGGGGCCCGACTGTTAGGATGACCTGAGTTCCTAAGTTCATCAGGGATTGAGGTTTAAATTGCAATAAATTTAGGCTTAACTTGAATTTCTCAGCAGAGCACTGAACTCCTGGCAAATTTCCACAGGAGCGATCTTTCTGAATGGACTTGAAGATTCAGCGTTCCTGTGGTCTAACTACCTCACAATTAAAATAAGGCTCCGGCTTCAGTTTTCCACAGTCTGACCCCCACTGTGCTCTGCACTATTCACCAGCTGCTGTGATCCCCGCAGAGGTAGCTATGTGGAAGCAGCGATGACTATACATTTTTTGAGATGCCAGTTGTTATGCTTTGGGAAGAAAAAAATATGTCCAGTAGACCTGCTGGAATAGTGGGCAGAGCAACCACGTTAGGCTTATTGGAAGAGACGCAATTTGACTCGTGGTATATCTGAACTAGGTAACAACGAGTTGTGCTCTATCAGGGCTTTACTGGGGTACTGAAAAGGTTTCTCAGCATTGATCTATACTCCTTCAGACTTTTGATATCCTTCATCATTTTGGTGTCACTTTCTATTATTCTCACAATTGCAGAGAAAAGAAGTTGAAACCAGAGTTTTGATGACTCATCCTAAAACTCACAGTAAACCAATGAAAGCGCTTAGGAGATACATCAAAAGTCATGGTTTTGACTTTTTAACCTTGTCGACATGTGTAATAAATTACTTCACATGGCACAGATGAGAAGACACTCCCTGAGGGACTCGTCCTGCTCCCAGAGCGAGAGACGGCTTCTCCACTGGGAATCATGGATGCTCCACCGAAGCTGCCTTACATTTCCTCCTTCAGAGACTGGGCTGCCTCTGGAGTTTCAAACTTATGTTCTTCTACAAGGTCAAGAGTTTCTGAACCAGAGGAAGATCATTAGAAGATGAAAGTCTTACCTGGTAAGATTTCGTAAATATCATCGTCTTCCTTCTCCTCAGTGGGCTCTTTTAGCCCCATACTCAAAGGCAAGTTAATGCGTCTGCTTTGGGAACCAGAATTTGGGGAGTCCAAACCATCAATATCATCATAGGTCTCTTCTTCTTCTTCTTCCTCCTCCTCGTCGTCCTCTTCATATGGAATGGTTAATGAGCTCAGATCTGCCAGAGGAGAGATGAGAATGAATCAAGATAGGGAGAAAAAGAAAAGAATAGGTGAGGGAAGGAAAGAGGGAGAAGGAGGAGGAGGGATGAGAATAAGACATGTCAAAAGAAAATGAAACACTAGGTTAAGTGCTGTTATTTCTAACGTGGGCCTTGGCGGCAGGAAATCTACGGAAAAGGGCAGACTAGCACTGCGTCAGGTTTAAACCATCAACATAAATCCTTCCTTGCAATAAAACTTGATCAGGATGACGCAGCCTGAAAAGCACGGGTGTGTGAATGAGCACACAAGGCGAGGCGAAGAAAACAGGGCAGAAGAGGAAAGGCCAGCGTGCCACGCACTGCTCGTCACGTGGAAAACTGGAAGGGTGAGTGATGGCCTGTGGTTCTCCAGGGCGCACAGGGCCGTGGGAACTGTGGCGGCTTCCAGAGGGTATGTGAGCTGTCAGAAGCTCGTCTGCCCCGTGAACTCACTGCAGAATTTCAGACAAGTTTGTTTGTAAAGAGAAGAATGAGAAAAAGTGGAAGAGGAAGGAAGCAGGATATGGAAGAATATAAGAGTAATACAAGACCAAATGGAGTGGCTGAGCGAGGTGGTTACCAGGTCCTTTTGCAACTGTGCAGTCTGGCTGACCTTAAAGTGGGTCACTGCTCTGAGGATGTTGAGCTGTGACAGGCTGGGGAGTAAGGGCAGGGGAGGGAGATTGGTTTTTTATTTTAATGGGACACCGGGAAGGTTCATTCTCCGACGTGCAGTACAGAACGCTCCCTGCAACCCTGCTGAGGGGCCTCTGCAGGCTGGGGAGTGCAGCCAGGGTACTCTGGGGAAGCAGAGGGTGGAGAGACATCCAACGCTCATTTCAAAACACAATAAAACTGTTTGGCTTGATTAGGCTTTTAATAAAGATTTTGCAACAATTTTCATCTGAATTCTGGTGCCACCTCATATGAGGAAGGGATCAAAGACACATTTGTGGCTTAAACCGTATGTTATTATTTTGTTTGTTTTAAAATAAAATGGAATGAATAATTTCTTCAATGTGGGATTCTGAAAGTACCACAGGGTACAGCTCAATAAAGCTGCTTTGAGTTTTATTGAGGTTTACACACTTAGGGGTATATTACACGCATAAATCCAAGGCACCTAGATGAGAGTGTACCCTGTAGTCTCGCCATCAATGTTCATGTTTGCCTAGTTCCAGTCTATTATACGTGATGCTCTCGGAAGATGCAATAGTTTGTTTTTGTGATAGCAAAGGCATAAACAGAGTGAAATAGGCAATTCTTGTAATTAAAGCTCCGGTGCTTCCTTCTTTTTATCCACAATAAAATCTTATAGCAGAATAAAAAACGGAGATGAAAAGGCTTGGTGTTGTTACGTTGATGTGCTTCTCCCTAGGTCTGGGGCCAAGGACAAAGTTGGTGTCTGTGCCTTTCTGCAGAGGCAGGGTCCCGCCATGATGTATGCCATCCTGAGGCGTAGTGACGCCAAGCGACAGACTCAGGTTGTCTACTTCTACCTGCCAGGCCACTCCCAGACAAGGCTTCCTGGACCACTGTCACTGCTGTGCCTGCAGGCTGGCCAGCAGAGGGTACTCTAAGAGCAGTCATTGAACATCTTCAGGCAGGACTCTTCCCATCCCAAAGCAAGGAGCATTTTACTGTGGCTTGGGAAATAGCAATTTGTTTTTAATGTCTAATGTTCTTGAAGGCCACCTAGATGGGTTTAGATTTCTACTTCCTCCTAAGGCTAGAACAAGAGGATTTTGAACCTAAATCACATCTAGATGACATCAAATTTGACATCATGAATTTCCTTTCCAGAATATAAGCGCTTAGGAGATACTGGATTGAGCTGAGCTGGTTTTCAGAATCTCCTTTTCTAGTGATTATGAACGTTACAGACTTGCCTGTATGTAGGTGGATGAGCTAGAATGTTATTAGAGGTCATCTCCAGGTTGACAGTTTCTTTACCTTCTGATTCATATGTGGTACTAGTTGTTGTTAGAATACAAAGGATGTGACAGGGAGGGTAAAAGGGAGAATGGGAAGAAAAAATACATACTGAAGCCTGTGGATTATTTTTACGCAATATAACTTCAACTGTAAATCCACTCAAGCATTGTTTCTGTAATGACGACACTTACCCTTTAACAAGAAATTTATTTGATCCACCCAGTCTCTGGCTTCAGCTGGATTAGTAGCTGTAAACTAGAGAAAAATCAGTGAATTAATTTATCACCTTCACTAAAATTTCCATGAATCCTTACAAGTTCCGTGAAGGAACTTGCAAGTCGAGTTTCAGAATCAAGTTGAAAGTTTGGCATTCTCTGCTTGATTAATGTTTAGAAAAAAGACCAAAATCTCAGTCGAAGTGATTTTTGCCTTCAGCAATTTGGCATACCCAATGTGGACAGCTATTTGAGTCCAGAATTCATATTCATGTGAATTCATCCATTAGATTATCCACTCATTCATTGGGCATTTATTTGAGAAATATTTAACAGAAAAAAAAAAAAGCAAACCAAAATTCTCAACTTCAAGCAACAATGTGTCAGCTAGAGAGACAACATACACACCGGAAACGGGAACACTAGGAAGTAGGTGCATTTGATCCCAGGTGGATGCTGAGAGACTACAGGGAGCACTTGTTGTTGCCTAGAGTAAGCCAGGGAGGCTCGGTGAAGTAATGCTGTTTGGTTGAATTTTAAAAAAGAGTTGCTGGAAACTGACTGCTGGGGGGAGTTGGACCTTTCAGGTAGAGAGAACCAAGTGCAAAAGATTAGGCAGGAGACCATTGTGTGTGGGGCAGGTAGGCAGATCAACCTGACTGGAGAAGAACAGCAGATGAAGCTGGAGAGTTGAGGGTCAGAGAAGAGTTGATGAAAGGGCTCTGAGTACTAGGAGTTCAGACATAAAATGTAGGCAATAAGAAGCCACTGTAAATTTCAGCAAAAGGAGTGAGAGATTCTTTCAATAATCGTGGGCAGGAGGGATTGGAATAGGGAGAAATTGGAGACAGAAGACCAAGTAGAAGGCTACTTAACTAGTCCTCTGGGTGAAGTGAGAGGGACTTAACTATTGTGATGGCTGTGGGAATAAACCAGAAGGGAAGAATCCAGAGGACACTGTGGAGGGAGAATCCACAGACCATGATAATGACTTGGATTCAATGGGCCAAAGAAAAGAAGAAGTAAACAAACTCTACATTCTGATTCACAAAACAGGCCAGTCAAGCATCAAGCCTTAGTAATTTTTTATTTTAAATGAATCAACTTGAAATGACTGTTCCTGAAAAACATTTTTATTATCTGGCCATTAGGGTAAGATAAAGATATATGCTGTCTAAGAAACCCAGATTCCTGCTTAATACTTATTAATAGACATTGTCATTCTTGATTTCTTAAAAACACATTTCTATAAAAAATGTCTAGGGAAATTGATTTAGACTTGTCATATAAATTTTTATCTGGATGAGGCACCATTAGAACTGAATAATAAAAGAAGCTTAGAAATATACCCAGTGCATGTATCTGCATTATATACATCTATAAGGACTCTACAGAAAAGTTGAGTTTCAATTTAAAAAAAAAAATTCAAAATTGCATAAGAAGACCTAGGTCATTTTATCAAAATAAGGGTTAAAGATTCGGTAGACACATAAAAAAAAAGTGTTGAGAAAAATTTGAAGAGTCAAAGCGTTACTGAAGTGGTTACTATTAATCTTAGCGTGGTTTTTCTCTTTTTCATAAGTTAGCTAAAGTTTTTCTAAATTGTTTTAGTAAAATTGTGATAAGATAAAAATTGCCCACAAGCAGGAAAAAATATGTGTATATATATATATATATATATATATATATATATATATATACACACACGTGTAAAAATATGTTTTTGGTGAAAATCACTATATTCCCATAGTCAGAAATTTTTATTACTTTAATTAATTTTATAACAGGTAATAAACACATTACCTATTATATTATATTGAAATATATAAAAATGAACACAGTGAAGAATAAGTCTTTCTCACCTCCACTCAGGTCTTCTAGTCCCTCAGTTATCACTGCTACTACTCAGTAATCATTGTCACCAATATCTTAGAAATCCTTCTAGAGATATGCAGTGCATCTACACACAAGAAGATTATTCTGGATAGCAAGATGAATATGGGAACATAAATTATTTTTCACTCTACAGTCAGATTTTTCTTTTTCTGAGTTTCATGGAAGGAAGTGAAGATAATCAGTTGAAAAATAAAGAGAATGGGA
The DNA here is from genome assembly GCF_041296235.1 of Equus asinus. Taxonomy (NCBI): domain Eukaryota; kingdom Metazoa; phylum Chordata; class Mammalia; order Perissodactyla; family Equidae; genus Equus; species Equus asinus. The sequence goes on along the minus strand of NC_091802.1, from coordinate 37,949,778 downwards.
ATTAAAGCCATGCAGTTAGAGACTACGAGTAAGGAAGTGGGTTGTGTGCTGCAACAAGACTCTCACCTACGGAAGGAGACTGGGAAGGGGAGGGATGAAGAGACGGAAGCCAAGCAAGGACAGTATCTAGGATGAGAGTGCCAACAGAGAGGAGAAGGGAGGGCACGACACAGCAAAAGTGAGGACACATCAAGAAAACAGGTCTTGGTAAGAAATGGGCAGGTAACAAGGAAAGGATGGAACCCAGCATAGCAATCACGGCTCACACACAACATGGAACGAAACTGCGTCTCCTCGGTTCACCCTACCTCATAGCTGCGCCTATCCGGGGAGGTCAGTTCAAAGCAGCATTCCTTCTTGGAATCTTTTCGCAGGTAGGGGGCCATCCGCACACTGTAGCCCTTAATGAGAAAGGTCCCTTTGGGCTGCTTGCCTGCAAGACAGGAAAGTTCCCTGTACCCCTAGAGAGATGCAACTGCCAAGAGAAGGCATCTTCTCTGGTATGTAAAATGAAAGCACAGAAACAGCTGTTACATCCCTGAGGAACCACAATAGTCAAGGAAAGGTTATTAAGGAAGCTTAAGAAGAGGCTACTGCGACAGCGAGGCAGGTATCACTGCCAAGCTGGGGAAATGCAACATGAAAGGTTATTTTGCCAAAAGAGTACAACAGAGACAGAGAATTTATTAGAATGTTAAGAGATCTATAATAACAGAAAGAAGGAATTATTACAGCAGGGAGAGTGCGGCTGGAAACGTGAGGCTCTTGAAGACCATTACAGAACTGAAACATTATTATCAGGGCCAGCAGAGCTCACAGTTGAGGGGAGGGACAGCAGGGCAGGGGCACCACGAGTTCCTGGGACCTTCTCCTCTCCCCCGCCCGCAGGTGGGCTGGGAATTGATGCCAGAGGGAGAATAATTAAAGCTTAGTATTTTATCCCCCTTCCAAGAGGTCACACTGGGAAGCAGCAGAGTACTGTTGAGTATGATTAGATGACGAGGAAGGAGATAAAAGGAAAAGGAACCTAAGTGAAGGAAAGGAGAGCCTACTCTGCCTGTCACTCTCTTCTTAAAAATAAAACATTGGAAACAGGAAAAGAGGGGGTGGCTCCCAGTGATTCTGCGTCCTCATGATGTGGTTCAGGCAGAACACGGAGAAGAGTGGAACCACAGTGTCTAGGTGACGCTCTGTGTCCTGTTATCACGTGGAACGAATTGCTTAATAAATGCTTTTTGATGATGATGATGATAAGGGTGGCAGTGGGATGACAATATTAAAAGAAACGAAAACACAAAGACTCTGTCCTTACCTGGTTGAGCTAAAAGAAATACACAAACACTCTCTATTTACTAAGAAAATGTCTTGGGCACAATAAGAAGTAACTGGTGAGAAGGGAGCCATGCAACAGTGCTTTTTGACACCAGAATCTTTTTTGTTAATGTATCTCTCCTTGTTCTAACTGGCCACTAAAATGTTTTGTTGTTTCTTTGGTCACCACATTTTATTTCAGCCTGACGGCCAAATGGTCAATGAAAGTCTCCACGTCCCTCGCTCTTGCTCCCCCCTCCCTCAGCTGCTCTTCCCCCCTCAGCTGCTCTTCCCCCCTCAGCTGCTCTCTCCCCCTCTCAGCTGCTCTCCCCCCTCACCCGCTCTCCCCCCTCTCACCTTGAGACTAAAGGATTCTGAACGAACGAACATGATACCTGGTTTTATATCCAGATATGCCAACCATTTATTTAAATGCAAGAGAAATGACAAACATTTTTACAATGACCTAAATGTTAAAATGAGTTTGAAGGTTTAAAAGAAAATAACACAATAACACCTGGGAAGAAATTGTGGTTGCTGCATTTGAGAGTGCGCTGGGGGTTGAGCAGGGGACTTGTTACTCAGTTTTTGAGCTGTGCGGCTATCATTTCCAAACAGAGCTTCACGCTTCACCCCTGGCTGGGAAAGGCTCTGAGGAATCCCAGACAGTGATCCCAGGATGAAGGGCAGTGACGCATGTTCTGGGCAGAGAGGCAGGGTGAGACAACTGCCTGGAAGCCCAAGGGCAAATCTTAAAGATTCCAAGTCACTTAGTAAAGTTGCAGTTTTTTCTGCTACCTTAGTGCCACAGGCAACTGGGCAGATATCTGATTGTTCCTTAGACTGCATATCCAGGCATTGGGAGAGGAATAAGTCTGGGAAAGAAGGAAGAGAGGAGAGACAGAAGATGACTGAAAGGAAAAACAAGGATGTACTCTGAATCACTGGCCTCTGTACCCAGGCAGCAGAGCAAAGGAAAGCCCCCAAGAATTCGTGCTTTGCTTTATCTCCCTCTTGCTTCATAGGATTACCCCTGGGGCAGTCCGACTGTGTAGGAGGCTCGCTGTTTGGAAGCTTGCATTCACCTACAATGATAATGTTTAGCTTGTGTTTATTTGTAGCTGCCTCCAGTTTGTGCTTCTATCTTCTATTCCTTCTCGGGAACTGAGCAACTGTGTTAAGCACGGACGGGAGGTCTTTGAGGGATGGCTCACGAGTGCTGTGCTTGATTGAGTCAGTGGTGGCCCATTTAGAAGCTGCCTCCAGCCTGAGTCAACACTGCTGCTGCTGCTGCCATCTGGCTGAAGGGTGTCTCTCGAGCACAGCCCACTGGACTACATCCCAGGAGTCATTAGGATAACGTTTGGAGCATCTCTTAGAGAGTGTGGACTCAGGGATTCTGTTTCTGGGCCATTGGTAAGCTGTTAAAATCTTTCTCAGAATTAATTTTTTTTCAATATTTTAACTATATTATAATGCCTATAAAGAGTTTGAGGTCTTTTTTTACAAAAAAAAGAATGCCATAGTGTTTAACCTTGATAATATTGTGTTATTAGTCATAGTAAAAGATAACCTTTTGGGGACTGGCCCCATGGCCTACTGATTAAGTTTGGTGCACTGTGCTTCAATGGCCTGGGTTCAGTTCCCAGGGGCGGACCTAAAGCACTCGTCAGCAGCCACATTGTGGCAGCAACCCACATACAAAATAGAGGAAGATTGGCACAGATGTTAGCTCAGGGCAAATCTTGCTCAGCAAAAAAAAAAAGAAAGAAAGAAAAAGAAAAAAGATAACCTTTTGATATGCAGACCACACTATCCTAGTGTTTAAAGGGGAAATAATTTCTAAATTGGCATCGGAGCTTTTGGTGACAGGCAAGGTATTATTTACCCAAGCCTATTTCTTTCCCAAGCATGTCTCCATATGGGTGTTAGTTAAAGACTGCTATCTTGAGATCTAAGTACTTGAGAATTTACGAAGTGCTTGCATCCAGGAGTGAGATGCTGCTGTGCAAATGAGGGACACTTACTTTTCTCATTAGCATAGTAGTAGAAGAGGCCTCTGCTGACAACACACCATCGCTTCTGCCACTCCGACCCAAAGAAACTATGATCTAAACAGAACAGCAGTTAGGGACATAAATTCAGGGAACTACAATCACTGAGGAGTCCATGAAATCCAACAACACACAGTCCAGCGTGTTCTTATTTTATTTCCCAGGTTAATGGGCTGTGAAACCCTCCCTTGCACTCCCACAGGTTATCCCATGTTGACGCAGAGGCCAGAGGACTCAGTCAGTCATAGGTCCGAGTTCCAAACAGGGCTTACCCCCTCCAACCCCTCACAGCTGTCTCTCTATCTTCCTTTCTATCTTTCAGGTTCTAATCTCATTCTGTATTTTTCAAATTCCCCATGATATTTTTATGTGTTGCCTTTAGCAAACCAAAATGATGCTCCAGACCACGGGCACGAGAAAGCCTTTCTCTGTACTAAGCCAATTTGCCTGTTGAGTGTTAAACCTGGAACTCCGACCCTAGTACTGTCCACGCTAATCAAATGAGCGAAAGGTCAAAATTTGGGCTTCCGTGAAACTCCAAAGTGGGCTGCTTCACATGTGATATAAAAAGTATACTCTTGGCAACACAGTTTCACTCGTTATGGAGCACCCTGAGAGACGAGAACAAGAAGATCATCATTCATTCATTCAGCAAGACTTATTGAGCAGCGTTGGGTACAGGTGAGCAGGGCAGAGCCCATCCCTAGCCAGAGGAGCTCACAGTCTGCTGAAGATTTTGGGCGATCTCTCTTCAGCGCACACGCTGCACCAGACTTCTTTTCTTTCCTTGCCCTCCTTTTGCCTTACACCTGCCCAGCATAGAACTGCGCATTGAGAAGGTGCCCACTATGTTAGCCCTCTTTTTCGTCATTTCCCTTTCCTTTCTGGAATGTTCTAAGTCTGTGGGTCTAATCAGTACCTTTGCTTTTCTTCTCCAAGTATCCTTGCTTGATGACGTTATCAAGCTCTTGAGCGCCTCTTGTGATGTCTTCTATTCCTAAAAGGAAAGCAGCAAAACGCTTTGTTGAAATCTGACAGGATTTTCATTTATTTGGGCTACTTTAGATAATCTACATTAATAACAAGGTGCAGAAAGGCTGTTGCTTAAACAAGGCACAAAATAAAACAATTTCTAGAAGATGGAGGGGAAAAAAGTAAATTTTCTTTCTTCCCAATATCTGACGTTAAAATTGCTTAAAATTATCTAAACATACATTAGTTTGTGCAAGGGGAGGTAGCCTAAATATGTACTGATTGGCAAGAAGAGGACTCCAGAGGATTAAGAATTTGCTGTGGATATAAGCTCCAAATTGGATAATCCAAAGTCGAATGAATAGCTACCAGCACGACAAGCTTTAATGAGTGATAGAGTTCATCAGAAACACAGTCACCTCAGAGGGAGCAATAAACACAGACTTTTCTTTAACAAACAGAAAGCCACCTTAGTGGACATAAATTTTATTAAGTTCACATAAAGAAGGGCTTTGTAAGCTGAACTTGGCAATAACTGCCAAATCCTGGTTTGCCAAAGTATGGGACAGAGTCTAAACATGACAGAAGCCTTTACAAAGAAGACCCTGGAACTGACAGCCTTTAATTGTATGTTGCTAACGTTCCTGGCTTTCAATTAGCCTCGTTAGGTACAAATTTATTGAGAAGTCAAGATCCTAATCCATCTTCCACCACTGGGGTTTATACTTATGGAGAGCCTAAGGACAGAAATGAGGAAGAATTTTATTCCTCAAAAAATAAAATGAAACAAGAATAAAAAACCTCAAAAACTCTTTAAAAAATACAACTGTGCATTTCTTAATTAGGAGAAATGAAGGAGTGGGCTTGCATAATTCTAATATTTATACTTTTTAGTCCCCAGACCCAACTCTCTTTTGGTTTGCCTTAAAAAATTTAGAAAGTGGGGCTTGCCCAGTGGTGCAGCGGTTAAGTGTGCACGTTCCACTTCTGCAGCCCAGGGTTCGCCGGTTCAGATCCCGGGTGCGGACATGGCACTGCTTGGCAAGCCACACTGTGGGAGGCATCCCACATATAAAGTATAGGAAGTTGGGCCCGGATGTTAGCTTAGGGCCAGTCTTCCTCAGCAAAAAGAGGAGGATTGGCAGCAGTTAGCTCAGGGCTAATCTTCCTCAAAAAAAAAAAAAATTTAGAAAGCAAACAAATACAAACCAAATTAAGGCACAACCACAGATTAAATCAATTGGGTCACCTATATAATATCTTGAGACTTTGGGTGGAATAATTTTCTTTCCAATCACACAATTGTTTTTTGAACATTTCCTACAATAGCGTTTATTCAGTGGTGGCTATGAACTGGCACTGTGCTCAGGGCTTTACATACTTTTTGTTTAAAAATAACATTTTAAGACAATTTAAAATGCAACTAAAATTACTTTTTTGCTTCTAAGTTGTTTCAAGCTTAGTTTTAAAAATGTAAATCAGAAGAGCTTCTCTTTTTCTTTTTTAGTGTGTCTAAGTGCCTGATTCTTTGTCCTATTTGTCCTTATTGTCAACTTCCTTGCTCATGGACTATTTTCACGTGTGTCTTACGGTGAGCAGACCATGTGGCTGCTATAAATCCTCCCAGATGGGTCTCAGGGTGCACGCAGGAGATGAACAGCAGCAAAAGAAACGTCATCTGTCTAGGATCCTTTCATTTCTCACAGCCCTCTGAAAATTCTAATATCTCTTTGTCAATGCTCTCCAAGAAAAGAGAAACACATCCTACTGAGGGTCTGGCAGCTGGTTCGAGGACCGGGTCTGGTTAAGAAGCACCTTTGGAGGAGAGCCCATATTACTCCTAGAGGCCTAACAATTAAATGAAAGGCACAGGAGATAAGAAAAATAGGATCCCCCAAGCTTGGAGTTTCCATCTCTTCCTCCTACAGTCTCCCCACCCCGTGCCTCGGTTTCCTCATTTATAAAATGAGACTGTCATTAGCATGTAGCCCATAGGGTTGTTATGAGGGATGACCGAGTCAATACATGTAAAACTCGTGCAGCAAATCCCGGGACATAGTAAGGGGGCTGTAAGTTACATTTTCCCCCCTTTCTTAAGGTCTTGTTAAACTTAGAGACATAGCTTCTCATTAAAGATGCCGAGAGTCTGAATCATAAAAAACATGTTAAACGTTCTATTAGAATTCAAACCTCCTTTTTTAATGCAAATCTAAATGCCATTTTATGGAACATCTATAATTATGAAAATGGGAAGACATTGCCTCGTGTGCGGGGAGAGTCTGTGAGTATGAATATTACATTAATGTGCCCCACACCAGCTCACTGATCCTGCTGGCAGGAGCATAAAAAATGCTTGAGTGAAACTTTTATTTAGATGTTAAGACTCGAGGCCCCAGCGGGGTGACAGAGACAGTCCCTGCGAGTTGCCATCAGAGAGAAAGCTCGAATTGAATTACCCAGGGGGGAAGGAAGTAGTGATGAGCACTGCTTCGCTTATTTAATTTCATTTACTTTCAGTACATTATCAGCATGAGGCTTTTCTCTCCCCACCAATCGAAACCCAAGAATGCCACCACCAAGAAAACAAAGATATAATGCAGCAGAGATGTTTGAACCCCAAGTCACTGATTCTAGGAGACTGGGACAGAACCATCAGCACGCTCTCTCTTTAGCACACTCGGTTTGCTAAAATTGGGCACTGAATGAATTGCTGAATTTTGTCTCTTGGTCATTCACCAACAGGATGCTCAAGAGTAATAGAGCTGGAAATACATCTGTTATAGGCTACGTTTTTGTAAGATGTGTCATATTGCTTTCTTATTAGAGGGAATCTGTAGTGATGAACTCTCTTGCCTAGTTTCCCTCATGGGCAGTGGGAAAAATAGGATTATAGGGGAAGTTTGGAATGGCTATGGAAAAAAATTAGGAAATCAAATCAAATCATTTTTCTATTCTATTATTGTCTTCTATGTACAAAGCACTGTGTGGTGAGTACAATAACACAATTGTTCTCCATGCTCAGTAAAGGTGACTCCGAGCTCAACCTCGTTAGCTCCATGATCTATCAGATACATCCAGATAACCAAGATGGGAAGCCAGAGTGGCAATCAAGCTATCTCCTCTTTCAGTGTCAGCTCAGGGTCTTACTGATCAAGAACTGGTAATCCTGAGGATGCACACATTAGCCACAGTCCTGGGGTGATGAAGCAGGAGGAGTCCTGTATGCCTGAATTCACACCTACTGGCAAACAAACAGATCTCCAGAACTGCTTAACACATAACGGAGAGTATGTAAATGCTTTGCAGGATGATAATAAAAATAGGAAGAAACCACAAACAATAGCATGAATTGCTATTTTAAGGCAAAACCATTTATATTTAAGTTTACGATTTTTTAAAAACTTGAGGTTTTTGTCCATTACCTGAAAAAAGATAATCACCACCTTAATGAAAAAATAGAAATGATTTAGATTTATTGGGCATAAATGGTCCTCTTGGATAAACCTAAGGGTGTATCACATTATATCAGCACAAAACAGAATTACATGAGTGTCATAATCTCTCTCTACTACTATACTTAACTAAATCTCTCAGAGTAGCCCAAATAAAGAAAAGGTTCACTTAGCTGAAGGATGTGGGGCCATAAAGATACGATCAACAGAGAAGTGTGTTCCCCAGAAGTGATGGCCACCCAACTTTCATGACAGATAAGGATAAAAGAAATTCTCAGACATCCTTCTCTCCTCACCCAGACTCCTTTAAACCTTTGTATCCCACCCAGACCCAACTCTGCAATAAAAAACGACAGAGTAGGATTCCATCTCTCAGTGCTAAACATGACTCCTCAGTCAGCTATGCACAGAACAATGGGGACCCTTTGGAGTGTGATACATTTCCATAAAGCAGTCAATAAAAAAGACACAGGAGCTTATGTGAGTCGCGGCCTATTTAATCAGCTGCGTTCTAGCCCACTGAGAAAAGAGAATTGGAGAAATCAGTTGGCAACACCTCAGCACAAGGCTAATAGCACAAGAGGCCACACAATTTCCACCGCAAAAAGGCTGCAGCCCCAACAGAACAAACCAGGTGCCCAGGAACTTCCATTATAGGCAGCTGGCTTGGTCTCTTGCTAAATCAACCTGAAATGAAAATCAATGATTTTAAGAAAACATCTTTCATTCAACTCTTTTCCCCACTTCAACTGTGGACTTCTCTCATCCTCCCCTTTCCTTTTAATTCAAGTTCTTTTCAATTGTTTGAAAAAGGGGAGCAAACCAACTCCAGCCTAGAGACTGACAGCTGCCAGGCGTGACTTTCAGGCAGGGTGAAGTTTACCACGTTCCTTCATTAAAGTACCCATGATAAAGGAGTTGGCTGGATGAGGTTGGAGAAAATCTAATATTTGAAGGCTGGACATAGTCAAGTTCCACTTGCAATTTGAATTCGCACACGGATAGCTGGTGTGTGTGTGCATTTGCAAAGTGAGAAACACACTTCACAAAACCTCAAGTGTACAGAGGGGAAGAGGGTATTGCAGGTAGGGTGGGTGGGGGTGGTATTCTCCTCTCCGTGGTCGTTGATCCCAAATCTGTGCATTAAACCCTCTCCTTTGTATTTGGTTTCTGTGGCCTTCTTTAATAAGTTCATTACTGTTTTTCCTCAGCTTCTTGCATTCCTGGGTTACTTTTTGCTTTTTTCTCAATTTTCAGGAATCAGTCAATAAGTGACAGGCAGGTTGAGATGTCTGGCAAGCAATGTTCATCTTCTGAGCATGATGCTAACGGAAGTTGGTTTCAATGACTCTTACTTTAAGAGTCCCTTGGGACAGGCTTATATAATTCTTAAACTTCTGTGGTTCCACTTGATATCCACTTGAGTTTACACTTATTCCTCATATTTTTCTGTCTTTGTGCTTCACTCATTAAGGAATTTAGACCAACACATGTAAGGTGAAAAATTCTAAATCATTAATAATAGACTTCGGATCTGAAAGTTTCAAAGATATAAAAACTACTCAAACAGACAGCTTCAATTTCATGGAGGAATAAATTGGATGACAGATTAAAGGAAGGGAGTGAACACAATGAACTCAATCAAGTTCTTCAACAAGCGGTGACATAAGAAGCAAAGAAACAAAACAAGTGCAATTGGAGCTAGACTGAAGGATGTCAGAAAATGGTAGAAATAACACATTTGTGGTTAGCAAACCAACACAGGAGACAACATTCAGGAGATCTCGACAGACTCTTGTTGCCCCTCTAATTTTCTAAGGTCTTTAAAAAAATCTGGTACTCCAGGTAACAGACCAAACAGTGTAAAAATCTGTGCAAGAATTCTTGTTACACTGAGGGTAAAGAAAATTTGTGATAGATTCTAGTCCAGTAGTACTAGGAAAAAAAGTAGATAATTGATGTACAAAATAATTAAAGCTAATATATTTTAATAAAAATGGTTAAAAAAACTAGGTTTTTAATCTGCATTTTATCAAGCATTTTTACATCTCATTTGAGCTCTACAACAACCCTACGAGGTATGTATTATTATTATCTCCACTTTACAGACTAGGAAACTGGGGTTAGTGAAATTACAGGACTTGCTGAAGGGTGCTCAGCTGGAAAAGCCCAGGCACCCTCCACTACCCTGAGTTTCGGCTGAGGAGACACACTCAGAAGTAGCTGAGGACAGACAGGGTCGTCCCACCTCACTTTCCCACAAAAGAGACCTCATTTAAATATGGAAAAAGAAATAGACATAATGTGTGCTTATTCTAATATATGACATCAAAAAATTATTTTAAGATCCTGTATTTCTTTACTTTTTCGTTTAAAAACTGGCTGACTCAGCTTTGGAATTGCTTTCTAGGGTAGGTCTGTGTGAAATCCAAGAGGTCCACAGATTTACAGAGCAAAATAAAAGAAAGTAGGAGAATGCGATAAAAGGATACACAAGGTAAAGGAAAGACAAGAGGAAGCAGCCTGGAGCTCCCCCAACACGCTGCTTGGTCACTGATGTTTGGCGACCAAGATATCTGACACAAGAGTGATACCCAGAAAAATGAAGCCCTGTTCCAGCACAGGGCTCATGCAGGAATCTTGGACATGATTTATTTGCTCTTTAAGGAAGAAATTGTGATTTCAAAAGAAAGAAGAATTTTAAGCCAAATATCCAAATTGGTTTCTTTTCATAAAACATTCCATCAATAACACCAAGCTGCACGGTAACATACAGAAACCCTGAATATTCACGCGGGATGAAGGACCTTCTTGTTCCTACAAAGAGGCACCACACTAACTGTCCAGGAGACCTGTGGTCTTAGGGGAGGCTCCTCTCCCACATCTTCACGTTCAGTGGGATTTTATTTATAGGAAGTGAAAGTATTAGAAAAAAGCCCTTTCAACTCCAGGTATAGTAACACACTAATTCTAACGTCTAAATAAATGGTAATAGTCAACAGCATCTGGTAGAGGTAAATAATTCATCTTAAAGAATGAATAACTCAATAAGTATAATAATCCATTGATTCTCAGTCATGGTATCATAACACAGTAGTGTCTTTGGATCAGTTGAAGGTGTTGATCTAAAGGGCAGAGACTGGGGCCGGCCCCATGGCCAGGTGGTTAAGTTCCCGTGCTCCGCTTCGGTGGCCCAGGGTTTCGACAGTTCGGATCCTGGGTGAGGACATGGCACCGCTCATCAAGCCATGCTGAGGTGGCATCCCACATGCCACAACTGGAAGGACCCACAACTAAAAATACACAACTATGTACCGGGGGGCTTTGGGGAGAAAAAGGAAAAATAAAATCTTTAAAGGGAAGAGATTTTGAATAATTCAGTATAAGAATAGATTCAAAGTTTTTCTATAATACCACTCACACATTCTGATATGCTTCCTTAAGGGAGAAAGTCAATTAAAAATAACTTAGAGCTTATCTTATTTATGGCACAGTCTATGGAGACTAAACATTCCTGATGGACTATTATAATCGCGGCGATCAAGAATTCCCACAGTGCTTTATTTCCTTGGAGAAATTATGTTTCTGCAAAATTGTGGGTTGAACCCATGGAAGTGGGTTGAGCATGTGAATGTCAATGGACATGTGTTATGATGGGAGAAAGGCTGAGAATTCGTGTGATCTCCATATAAATTGTTTAAACCCAGGAAGCCTCTTGTGTCTTCCGGTTTTATTAATTACATATATCCGTAACCTAGCACCTTCAGCTTTATTTTTACCCTAGGACTCCATCCTTAGTATAGAAGCACAAGGAACCAAACTACCTGAGGTCTCTTTAGCAGCCAAACCACAGAGAGTGCAAACAGTGCACAGTGAGAATCCTGACACCAATCCAGGCAGGAATGCTTCAAACGGCTTCGTGATTCTAAAAAGGAGGAGGAGAGGATCTAATCTGCCAAATTGTCCTTTTATAAACCTTGAAAGATCACTGTACCTCCCTCTCATCCTGAGGCAGATCGCTATTATGCATGTGTCACTTGAGAACATATCTTTAGAAATGAATGACAAAATGTCTTTTTCAGGTCTATTTATTTACTACTCTGCTAGACTGATAAGAACACGGACAAAAGGAAAGGAAAAGGAAAGAGCCTTGCCTGGTTTAGAGTCAGTTTTTAAATTTTAGTTTACTGTCTCCCTATCCTCCATCCTGAGCCTGAAATCATCCTTCTGAAATATACATCTGGTCATGGTACATTCCTTCGTAATGCCCTTAATGGTTCTCCTTTACCTATCGGATGAAACTCAAACTCTCCAGCATACAAAAACTTTAAAACTTGGTCTCACCCTACCTTCCAGTTTCATTTTCTCCCAACCCTCATCCTTCCCAATATCCAGCAACAACAAGTAATAGACTTTGCCTTCTGGCACATGCCATGTACTTCACACTGCCAGGTCTCTGCTCACACTGTTTCTCTGTTTGGGAGTTCCTCTCTCTCTATCCCCGTTTTTTGAGGAGGGAACACTCCTTTAAGACTCAATTCAAACGTCCCCTCTGAATCTTCCTCCGTTATCCCGCTGTAGAATTATATACTCCCTCTTCCGAGTGCTAATGACATTTTCTTTTTTTTCTTTCCCTGCTTTATTTCCCAACCCCCCCCCCCCCCCGCCCCCGCGTACATAGTTGTATATCTTAGGTGCAAGTCCTTCTAGTTGTGGGATGTGGGACGCCGCCTCAGTGTGGCCTGACGAGCGGTGCCATGTCCGCACCCAGGATCCGAACCCTGGGCAGCCGCAGCGGAGCGCGCGAACTTAACCACCTGGCCACGGAGCCGGCCCCTAATGACATTTTCTATAGGGCATTATTATAGCACAGTCTTGGCTCCCAGCGACCCTAAACCTTTCCCCAAGTACTCTCCATTCTTGCCTCTTTGCTTAGGTTTACATAAGACCTTAGTTACTAGGTAAAGCTGCTAGAAGCCTTGAACAAGGAAATAGAAAAGGAACTGTTACAGGTAAAAGAAATGTAGCTGTGAGTCAAGGTAGAAGGCAGAAGGGGGGACAATCTAAAGAGGGAGGGAGGGTAAAAACAGACCTTGCATTCATCGGAAGAGAGACGACACTATGGAAGAAATTAAGTGAACAAAACATCACTGTGCCTGGATTCAAATGGGAGGACAAAGAAGAATCCAGGAGAGCTGTGCGCCTATGGGGGTGGGCCAGTATTTGCGCCACAACTGTCTGGGTAAGGACAGTAAGAATGAGATTGAGAAGGAACCAGAACATGTGAACAGCTGAGACCCATCACAAGATAGGTCTGTGCTTTAACTAATTGTTGAACTGATATGGGACTGAGAAGGAGACTTTCCTAAAATGCACACAGTACACTCTAAGGAGTTCATTGCTAATTATTTAATTTCTTGAAGCCGAAAGAAAAGCTGCCGGTGGGGAATCTGGTCCCTTTGACAGAGGGCAGTGCAACTCATTATTCACACACCTGTTTCTCTCCGCATCCCCGGGGGCCCAGGATACACAGTAGGTGCCTGATAAATGTTTGTTAAACTGAACTGAAACTACTTCTAGCCTAATGAGACTTGTGGTCCAAGAATGCAACACGGGAGTGAATATTTGTTAGATAAATCATTTTCACTTAAGCCACAAACAGTAATTTTTGTTCTGCCGTATAGTCACTATTTTAAGCTTAAAGTTGGTAATGTGAAATAAGAAATTTAAAAAGGGAATGAAAGGGAGCTTTAGCCAAGAGAGCAAGGAGGAAGTGGGGAGTACAGAAATCAGGATGAATAACAGTACTGAGAACAATAGGAAGAGGGGCAAAGAGGATTTGGGGCAAAAAAAAATTAGGAAAAAATGCCAGGAACCTCAACTCTGAAGAGAACTAAATTTCTGAGCCTATTTCACAGCCTCATCAAGACACCAAATCTCTTCACCTCAGACTTTACCCATCTTCAGGAAGGCATCAAAGGGTGGGGTTGAGAGGAAGCCATAAAGGGACAAAGGATGGTCAGACTCCAACAACTTAACAAATGGATAACCGAGTACTCTTCAGAAAATAGCTGTTGATAGCAATTACTGAGCTGTAGACCTTGAGTCTATAGCTGAGAACCTGGCCTCTTCTTATAATGTTTCCCTAATCTTGTTCGTTTATCGCCCTGAAAAATGGTGTTTTTCTCTTTGAGCTTTCACAGGTGCATTGGTTTGCATCCTGTACGCAAACAGCCTATGTGCGTCTGAGTACTTCATACTGTCCACGGTGAAGGCCACACGGGGATCAGTGTACCAGAATCCTGGAGTCTCTATTTTAATTACTCTCCAAACCAAAAGCTTTCAAGGAAATCAAATGATAATAATTGTGCCTTCTCTGTGTCTCTCTAGTAAAAGGCATTCAGATATCATCAGAGCACAGCATCAAGAAAACTTTTAAAGCAAACAAAGCAGAAAATAAAAAAGAAGACTCAGGAAGTAATTATTGTCATTCTCTGGGGCTATTTCAGGGTGGGTGATCTAATGAGAACTCTCACACCCCATCAGGAAGGCCTTGATGGGAATGCAATGATCTTAGCAATGTGGCTCTGACCTGGTATGTATCATCTACTGGACAAAGGGCCACTCCCAAGCCAGATCTCACTGCCAGCCAGCTCCCTGGGTGTCTCTGTGCAGCACTGTGGGCTGGGAGACAGAAAAATGATGGCTATGATAAGGACTTAGGGCAAAAGTCACCCCCTTTTAAGTTACACATTGAGATTTAAAATCTTTCTTGAGTCTTCTGTTTCATCTGACAAAACTCAAGCAAGTTTGAAGTCAGTCAAACTTTGCAAGGAAAAAAATTAGAGAAGGGAAAATGAGGGTGATGCTTCTAGACCCAAAAGTTTCCAACCAAATCATTGTCTGTAATTGCAAAGTAAAACCACTAAATCTCAATATCTATTTGCACAGCTCATTAACTAAGGGCTCACACTCAGCAAACGGAAAAAAAAAAAAAATAGAAAAAGAAAAGAAAAAAAATTCAGCACCAAATACATTTGGAAAGTTACTATCGAGACCGTTCCTCCCTAGGATCTAAACTAGGCCCTGTCACATTCTGCTAGGCTGCTGTCAGATGCCTCTGTCTGTCTTTGTTGGTTATTTAGAAAGTAGCAGATCCAGATGAGGCACGGCATCTTTTGACAGACGATGCTGGAGAGAGAAAGGGAGCGTTCCTTTCCCCACTGAGCATTATGAACATGATGGCAGGCACTCGACCTGCTCTGCTACTGGGACAACATGATTTACAACGTGAAAAGGGAAAACCTAAATCACCAAGTAATGAAAACATTAAAGTTAATGCATCACAAGTGAGGAATTTATTACCATTAACTCCAATAAACAGTTATAAAACACTCGTCCTTTCCTGTCCATGCACAGGGACACAGACACTGGACTTCATTAAGCTCAACTTTCTTTTCTTCTTCACTAGACCAGTCATGTGTGTTTGAACCAACCACCATTTATTGTTAAGTGGACTGGTTCATTTTCCAGGACTGCAGAAAGCTGAAGGCACATCCATTTTGCTTCATGGCGCTTGGTGTAGACAGATGAAATAGCAAAGTTTAGAAGACATGCAGCTCGGTATTGCTACATAAGTTTATTTAAAAGTCCCTAAAATATATGTCTGATAAAAGCAGAGTAGCTCTTCCGAACAGCCCTTCTCAGAGGCAGGTGTATAAGTAATAATGCCTGGCGAGGAGGGTGGCATATTGGATGCCAATGCACGTCAGGTGCGTTTAGCCAAATAATTTTTCCCTTGTTATTGTTTGGTGCAGTGCCTTAGAACCCTGAGATGGAAACCCACTTCCTTTCAACATTTTTCTCTGTCACAGGGGCATAGCAGTTTATTACCGTAAGGTTGTTCATGAACAAAAGAGGCTGCACATATTGGATGGCTAAGGTAGACTGGTTCTGGATTCATTTGTTTTAGAGGAAAAAAAAGAACTGAAGTGTCTTCTTGGAAAGCCAACTCTAATTGTGGAATTGCCTGGGTGTTACAGAGCAGACAGGAGAGGCAGCGTAAAATCCAGGGTTCCCTGACCAGTTACAGTAGGAACGACGGTAATAGTAATACTGTACATTTGGATAGCATCTTATTTAGCGTTTGTAAAAGCTTTCCTTTAGGGCACCTCCTTGATTCTGATACAGACAGAAAGGCCACAACAGTAGAAACTGAGAAGTTGAAACTGAGGCTCAGAGAGGGTAAGTGACTTTCTCACACGGCTGGGAAGAAGGAGAATAAAGACATAAATTCAGGCTTTTTTTAAAGCTCCAAATCCAGTACTTTTTTTGGCTATACCATGCTATACAAACATTTTACATAATGAATAATGTGACAGTCATAACTATAATGTGAAGTCAAGATGAAGAGTGTCCTAATTCTATATTTCTCAGCCCCAAATCATTGTTTTTAGCAACCCTCTCTGCTAGGCATGGCTGCAGTGCCAGTCCTGCTGGCTGGAGCCTGAGAGTTGTCCAAGATGTTCAGCTCCAAAGTGGGATCTGATCTTTGGCATTCCTGGAGAAGAGGCAGGTACTTGGGGGATCCCCCTGTCTGAGGTTCACAGGGATTTTTTTTTTTTTGAGGAAGACAGGCCCTGGGCTCACATCCATGCCCATCTTCCTCTACTTTGTATGTAGGACGCCTACCACAGCATGGCTTGCCAAGCAGTGCCGTGTCCGCACCCAGGATCCAAACCGGTGAACCCCAGGCTGCCGAAGCAGAACGTGCACACTTAACCACTGTGCCACCTGGCCGGCCCCTCACAGGGATGTTTAGTCTCACCCACTGGGAGGAACTGCTGGACTTCTCATGGGCCAAACTGTGTAGAACATATGAAAGAAAGGACTAGGGGCCGGCCCTGTGGTCGAGTAGTTAAGTTCACACGCTCCGCTTCGGCAGCCCAGGGTTTCCATGGTTCAGATCCTGGGCGTTGACATGGCACCACTCATTAGGCCGTGCTAAGGTGGCGTCCCACATGCCACAACTAGAAGGACCCACGACTAAAATATACTACTATGTACTTGGGGGATTTGGGGAGAAAAAGCAGAAAAAAAAAAAAGGAAAGGACTAGAGAGGCTCTGAGCTGCATATCTTACATGGCTAAAGCTAAGACTTCCATATGTAAGACCAACTGCTAAAAAGTAGCATAATTTAAGAAGGTAGTAATACTTGTCAAGGAAATTCTTCTAAATATAATTTCATCATTTATTTTAGCTTCTTCATAAGGTACCCTAAGGAAGAACTCTTAGATGGAGAGGTTACAGGGCTTTCCAGGAGTGACAGAGCAAATGACCCTGCAACTCATTTTGCAGATGGGGAAACTAAAGCCCAGCCAGGTAGATTGTATGACTCACCCAATGATGTCATTATGTGACATAACCCAAGGTTAATGTGACTAATTTGTTATAGAGTTGAAAAGAGAAATAGAGTTTTCTGACTCCAGTTCAGCATAATATCACTCTTTTACTCCCAGAGTCAGGTAATGGTCCTTCTCCAATCCTGGCAAGGGGGCTTCAATTTCTCTAGGGAAACCAAACTAGGGAGGCCCCAAATCTCCACACAGTCCAGCGGAGAGGGAGAAGCCATCCTGAAAACAGGTGAATTAACTAATAGTCTATTTCCTGAACACTGAGGCCCCTAGCCTCCTTTTACTGCCCGGTTCCAAGAAGACAGGTAGTCATGTATAACAGCACCACCAGGAGATTCATGGGTCCTTCTCTGGAAAAAAAATGAATGGCTTCAGAGAAAAGACCTACAGAAACTGATATCTGGGAGACTCCAAGTAAAATGGTTGGGTCTCCCATCACTCTCAACTCTAGGCTTTCTAAAGTGAAGCCCACCAGTCGATATGCCCCACCTTGGCAGGGGGAAGCTTCAATCTATGTTTTAGTGCCTCCCTTTTAAACATAAGCAGTGTCTAAGGATCACCAGACACTTACAGAAAAGCTTCCAACACGCAAGACAAAGACCAAAGTATACAATAGATAAAAAGGAACTCAGAGGAAATAGAGCTAATTTAGGGAGCAGAAAAGAAAATTAAAAACCAAAATGGGCTGGCCCCATGGCCGAATGGTTAAGTTCCCGCACTCCGCTTTGGCAGCCGGGGTTTTGCCTGTTCAGATCCTGGGTGAGGGCATGGCACCACTCATCAGGCCATGCTGAGGCGGCGTCCCACATAGCTCAATCGGAGGCACTCACAACTAGGATATACAACTATGTACTGGGGGGCTTTGGGGAGAAGAAGAAAAGGGGAAAAAAAAGAAGATTGGTAACAGATGTTAGCTCAGGTGCCAATCTCTAAAAAAACCCCACCAAAACAAACAAATTAACAAACAAGCTATCATTAATATTCCCAGAGAAATAAGAAGACTTTGCAGTCATGAAATAAGATGCTTAAAAAAGGAACAATCAGAGAACTAGAAGGGACAGTCAGAAATTAAATATATGAAAGCAAAAATTAAAAACAATATCAATAGATGAGTTGGAAGATATAATTGAGGAAATCTTACAGAAATAGGGCAAAAGGATTAAGAAAAGGAAAAAAGAAGAGATAAAAATATTAGAACATAGAAAATAAAGGGAAGGAAACGATCAAAGAAACAATTAAATTTCTCAAAATGAAGGATATGAGTCTTCTGATGGAAAGGGTCCTCCATACACCCAGCACGTGAATGAAGAGACTCACATCTCGGTAATCACCGTGAATTTCAGAACACACCGGATAATGAGAAGCTCGTAAAAGCTTCTGAATCAGGGGAGGAAAAGTCAGTGATACACAAAAATTTGAGAATCAAAATGGCATTGAACTTCTCCATAGCAACTCTAGAAGCTGGTAGCCAATGAACCAAAACTTTCTGAATTCTAAGGGAAAATAGTTGCCATTAGCATTCTTACACCCAAACTATCAATCAAGTGTAAAGGTAGAATAAAGAGGTTTTCAGACATGCATGGTCTCAAGAAATTTACCTCCTAGGCAGCCTTTCTCAGGATGCCATCAGAGGATGTGCTCCTCCAAAAGGAGGGAGCCCATCAAGAACGAAAGTGACGTTGGATCCAAGTGGAGCTCTGACAAAGGAGAGAGACAAAGGGAAGTCCCAGGGTGACAGCTGTGCAGCGGGCGGCTAGAGCAGCCAGCCCAGTGTGGAGGAGGACAGAGGTCTCTAGGAGAGGAGCTCCAAGAACAAAATGGAACTGATGGATCATCTGATGTGTTTGACCAGATGGAAAATAGTAGTCAGAGGAATATTAGAATTCTGCTACAAAGTTTAGGGAAAAAAACTAGGGATGGTGACTTTGGAAACAAATTAAAAGAAAAAGCCAATGCTTTTTCTGACTCTAGAAAAAACAAGAAATAAAACTTAATTACAGAAGTTTATAAGGGTTGGCAGTAAATAAAATTTACATAGTTAAAATCATGTAAGCCCTGAAACTAAACTAACTAAAAATTATTGATATAATCATGTTGGGAAGATGAAGGGAGGAGAAGTGAGGGTTGGGATGAGATAAGAGTGTTAAATCTTCCTCTGCCATTATATGAAATCAATAGATAATGCCTGAAATTGATAAATAAAAAAATAGCTGTATAATAATATTATTTAGGTATGTGGAAGTACACACCAGAATTGATGAAAGAATTGAAAGGGACTGCTCCGGACAGCAGTCCTGTGGGACTGGGAAGAGATGACTTCTTGTGGTACTATTTTACTTTTTAAAATTCTATACTTATATTATTTTGATAGGAATAAAAAATAATCAGAAAATGGAGAAAAAACAGTTTTATAACTATTTTACAACAAAGCCACATGTCCCCATATTTACATGATGATGTCCATTCTGAGTGGCTGAATATACAAAATCACTAAGTTTGGTATAAAGGGTATATAGCAAAGGAATCCAGAAAAGAAAGAAGAAATTAGTGTAAAATAAAGAGCAACCATTTTATTAAAAACATTTACACAAAGTCATATTTGAATTAGGTAGCATTTTAAGAATATTTTTAATAATCTGTAGTCTTTATTCAATTGTAAGACTCATTTGCAATTCTAATATTGTACTTTGTCTAAATCACAGGTTTAGTTTTCCTTAAGCTCTGCCTACAGTGCAGGGGACTCACAAAACAGGTGGCCTCCTTCCACTGGATATCTGCTTTGTTTCACAAGTAAAAAAGGGTAAGCAATCCCATTATGAAATCTGGGGTCAGACGCCCAGGGTATAAACTTGGGTTGCAATTTAGAGAATAGTTTTATATCACTGGGCATGGCCAGAATTAGGTAAAGTACCTGCAGATAAGATAAAATCAAGAAAAATTTATTTGGAACCTACCACGTGGGAGGCATTGTGCCAGAGAGGATGGAATTCCTAGGATGTCCTAGAAAGACAACTTCGGATCAGTGCAAAGACACAGAGAGCACAGACGTGATTTTAATTTATAGGGTTGGAAAGGTACAAGGCCATAAAACAAGATACCTGTTGTCGCGCATTTATGTTAAAGGTTTCGCCCTTTTAAAAAATAATCAGAAACACATAATCATTATTCTTGACATAAATTACACTTTAGATTGGGGGTGGAAATCATGTTTTAAGAATAGGAAGGGAAGGAAAAGTTAAACCAACTGCATGTAATTTTTCAAGTGGAAACAATGGCAATATGAAGATGTATGGGCGTCAGACCCACTGGTAGAGGGAGGCTGTGCTCTCTTACCTCTTATGGTGTCACTCCTGTGACCTCTACCGTTTGAAATGCTCTGATTCCACCTTGCCCAAGGGACCCGTGAGCACCGGGAAAAGGGATGAAGGATGCCTATGCCTGACCTCACCTTTACATTGTCTAACGACTGAAGGTATAAATCAGCTTTCCCCTTGAAGACCTGAGCGTCAGAAGCTCATGTGAAATGCTGGAAATATTAAATGATGTCCCTGAGGGTTTTATTCTTACTCAGTTTTCTCCTGTAACTGGGAGAGCTGTTCACATGAAGGATATTCTCCCCCAGGACCTCAATTTGTATATAAAATGAAGTATGAAACTCCAACAACTTCTTGCCATTTTGGAAAGAAAATAAACAATTAGTGGAGGTTGCACTTCGCCCACTGTCCCGTTTATTTCAACGATCTCTCTGCCTGTTTCCGGAGAACAGTTCATACCAACAAAGGTGTGAGAACATCCTCATTATACATCCTTATTTCCAGGGTAATAAATCTGCGATGGTTAAAACATCTCGACAGACAATGCAATGTGTTTTTTGTAATGGGGAAAAACAAAAGCTCTTCTTTTTATCCTATTTAGCAGAGGAAGTGTCCTAATAATTAGAACTGATGATCAAGTGCCCGGATGCCAGGGGTCCGTTTCTAGCTCATCACTGTGATCTCAGGCTCTATAGAAACCTCCCTTCCAGATTCTTTCTGCGGGATTTTTTAAATCTATGAACTCTTAAATATCCTAATACACTTTGATTCATTAATCCTCACCACTACCTCCATAATAAGAATAATTATCTGTAATAAGAGAAATGATCATTTTTCTCTTGATGGAGAAATTAAAGTGACTTGTTCAAGCCTCCCAGTTAGTAAGTGGACATGGCAGGAACAGAAGGAAGGAATCCTCATGCCAATCCTTAACATTAATCTCTTGGC
Source organism: Equus asinus (assembly GCF_041296235.1). Lineage (NCBI taxonomy): Eukaryota > Metazoa > Chordata > Mammalia > Perissodactyla > Equidae > Equus > Equus asinus. Next base: position 37,928,314 of record NC_091802.1, on the reverse strand, counting down.
ATCTCTCAATCCTTCCCCCTCCTCTCTTCCTCCAAGATCTGAAGTAGTGCTATACGGAGACTATATTCCCTATTATAGAAACATTACTACACATTTGTCTAGAGCTTTAAAAATTTAGAGCACTTTCAAACCTCTTATTTAGTTCGATTTTTATAATAGCTCTATGAAGTAGCTGTTTACAGAATCTGGGATAAGAGGATAAAAGTAAAAAGAAACAGCTTAAACAGTTGAGAGGAAAAGCCAGTGAAATATTAAGGATTACCTAAGATATTGTAGACTCTTAATTACGCCAGGTGTGTAAAAGATGGCCAGAGGTATGAAAATATTGATCAGCTTGCCTGTTTCTGCGCTATGAAAGACTGATCTCTAAACGCCCCTCTGCTCTGTTGTCTGAGATCGCATTCCAGGCATGAAACAATATTCAGAATAGTGTAACGTGCTCTCTCAACATGAGCTCTCCTGCCGTCTAACTGTGGCTGAATTAGGGATGAATGATGTCGCTCCTCTAGGGCGCAAGAGAAAGTGTGTGTGAGGGCTGAGGGGGATTCCAAAAAGCATATGAGGAAAAGTGAAGAAATAAGGTTCTTTTTTTCCCAGGAGCCTAATTTTCTGAAACAGGCTCAGTGATTTTTTAAAGAAAAATTTTTTTAATGTAGCACCAAGTAGAATTGGTGCTGATTAAATAATACGTGTTTAAGAGAACTGGAAAAGGGTCCCTCTTCCAAAATATCTTCTCAGATGACTTCCTTAACTCCTGAAGTTCCACCATTAGGAGCCCATTCCCTCAGATTAAAGCATTATTTCCTGTTAAAATACAAACGCCTCTGGGAGAGGTAGTCCATTGTGCGAGGCCGTTTTCATCCACAGTGTGGTAACGGCTTCATCACAGATCACTGGGAAGTGAGGCGCAAAGTTCCAGCTCTCCCAGGGACAAGGCACAGCCATCTGTAACCATGCAGTAGGCCACTGAGCAGAGACAACGGATAGAAGGATGTCCAGCAGTGACTCTTATCCAGGAGGTGCGTGTGGCTGATGATGCTGCACTGCGCGGTTATCAGTCATTAGCACCTTAGAGCAGCGCTTCTTAACCATGGCTGCACATCAGAATCACCTGTCAACCTTTCCAAAGCTACCGAGACTGCGGCCTAGATATGCTGAATCAGGATCATCTGGGAGTAGGGCTGAGGCATGTTTACTTGTACAAAGCTCTATGGATATTCTGATGCTCAGCCAGGGCCGAGAACTACAACTTCACAGTGAATTTGTATATAAGGTCCTTGTCAACCTGATGGCTTGCTAGTGAACCTTGCTGAGGTGCACCCCCAGGTGGGGCGCCTGGACACTGAGTACCAGAACAGAGGGTGAGACACAAGAGAGGTGCCATAAACAAGAAAGTAACCATTGGCGATACTAGGAAGAACCAAGACAACTTTGTCTCCATCATAATTTTGACAAACTACCCAGGAGTATTATTACCAAGATTTGGAGAAACAACATTAATCTATGAGAGTTAGAACTTCTACATAACACCATTTAAGAAATACCAGAGGAAGTTATCTTTACTCATACAACTTGGGTTTATTTCATTCTTTCAATGGCTGAAGAAGCCACTTGTAGTCTTTTCTTTACTGTCGTATCTTTTTCCATCACATTCTTGATAGTCACCTCCCTAAGTCTTACTCTACTCAGCTTGTCCTTGGTCCTTACCAGGTAAATCACTAAAGGATTAGTTCAGCCAGTATGACAGAAAACCCCAAATCATAGAGGCCTTAACAAAACAGATCAATTCTCTCTCATGTATAACGAGACTGGGGGGCGGCAGCCCGGGGATGGGAAGGCTCTCCGTGCGCTCAGCAACTTCTATCTTGTCTCCACCACCTTTAGCATGTGATTTCTTCCTCGTGGTCCAAGCTGGCTCCAGCTCCAGCCAGCAGGAAGGAGGAAAGGGGCAAGGAAGAGAGCATCACCCTCTCCCCACCTGCTGAAGGACACTAGTGTGGGACCCTAGAAGTTGGCACATCCCTTTTACGTTCCATTGGCCAGAACTTAAGTTACATAACGGAATCTAGTTGCCAGGGAGGTAAGGAGGCAGGGAGTTGTTCTGGGCAGCCAAGAGCCCATCTAGAAATGCATAAGAAGGGGAGAATGGATACTGGGGGCCAGCCAGCAGTCTCAGCCACACCGGGAATTGTGCACACAGCTAAACAAGTACTGGCAGTCACCTTATGAACCTAGAATATCCCACCGGAAAGAAAGCAAATGAGTGTGGTAAGAGAAGACTGCTTAATTCCAGGTGTTGGGTAATTCATGGTGATTAGAGGGAAGTGTTTTCCACTAATGAAGAGTGAGAATTTGTTGAAAGTAGTTATCTGTGGCCCAGGAGTCATAACAGAGGCCTCAAATAAATGAAGTGCTTGGTCTGTCTTTTGAAAGCTTATGTTTCCTCTTGGAATTACGTGATTCAAAAGTCCACCTCTTGCCTAACGAAGGACTGGAATGTGGGCCTTCTTTCCTGAGTCCCTGGAGTCAACTTCTCTAATCTGTCAGGAGCAGAACAGCACACTAGACCAAGGATTTCTGTACTAGCTGCTAGCACTCACAATGCTAACCAGGAGAAATGTGAATACTACTTTCATACAAATTCTGCTTCAATGTGCTTGAAAAAAGATTTGTATCATTGAAAGGTATACTTTCCCTGACTCTAGGGCTCCCAGGGCATCCCTCTGGGGTAACAGATACGCCAGTACCTTCCCGTCAGTGACAGATCTGAAAGTACAACCAAGACAATGCTGGGTAGAGGGATCTAAAAGGCAAGAAATCTCTTTAACTCTATGGCTGTGTTTGGATTGCTTCATTGACTAGGATGGTTTTAAAAGTAAAGCACGGCATCGTTTTCCATCGGATCTCCCTAAATCATCCAATGGACTTGTTTCCTTTCTTTGTGTTTCTTATTTGTCCAGCTGATTGAATTGTATGGCCAGTTAGCTCAGTTAAATAGGGCATGGTGCTAATGAGACGAAGGTCACAGGTTTCATCCCTAGATAGGCCGACTGGTGTGCAGAGTGAAATTCTGTTCCATGTCTAGTTGACTGCTTCTCTATCCCTGGCTAACTATTCTGAAAGAATGGGTGCTTCTCAAGAGGGAGACTGAGTAGCAAAGAGCAGAAGTCTCAGCAGAATTAAGTTGTATTGTTGGAAAAACCCTGTAAAGGCCCTTACACAGAGTTGATGGGCCAGAAGCATCTCTACACAAAGGGGAACACAAATTAGTCTGGATATGAAATGGTCCCTCCAATAATGAGCCATCCTACTTCCAGGATTCTATTACCCAGAAGCATGGAGGCTGAACTGTGACATCAGAAACGGAAAAAGACGTCTACAATGGCAAGAACAATTGTCATATTCATAGACTGGGGTTCAGAGCTCTTCATTTCCTGCTTCATGCTCCATCCAGGACACTAGATTCTGTCTCCTGTTTCCAACCCCACCTCAGGGTTCCCCACCCCGTGGCCAGTTGTCATGATGTTGTGGAGGAAAATCATGTCCAAAACGGGAATAAAATTTGCCGCTGCTTTTATTTGCTCAAGATAGAAATGTCATTTCTCACCACAGGAAGACTTTTTTCCCCCTCTTATCAAAAATCTGTCAGTCTGTCCACACAACGCAGAGAACAAATGTGTTTTTTATCCCTCTGTGAACAAACGAGCTGAGCACCTGCACAGCGCTCAAGGGTGGCCAGCCCTCGCCCTGACTCGGAGCCGGCTGCCGCTTGGGGAGAGAAAGTAAAAATGATTGATTCAACATCTTAATTAAGATAAACAAACAAAGAAGAACATCAAATAATGGACCTGACAGTTTGAAACAAACTGAAAAGTACAGCTTAGCATTTCATAAAAGAAAAAGCGTTTGATGTGAGGACGGCAGTTTAATAATTTGTAAATATCACTGGCTTGGTATTATAGCTAATCCAAATATTTTCATTTCTCATCATAAGTTACCCTCTGCTGATGGCTTGTCCTCTTCAACTTACAGCTTTCACCCTGGTGCCTTTGACAGGGGTGGAGAAAAGAGGAAGAGAAAGGGTCACAGGTTCTCTGTGGAATGTGAATTACACCGTCAACTTCCTTTCTACTTTCTGATTCAGATATTCCCTGGAAAATATCACCGACCAGCCCAAAGGATTTATGGCCCCTTTCTTCACCTCCCCTAAAAAGTATGAAAATTTAATCATTAAATCTCTCCATTAGCTTCTGACTGTTTTACTAATTAAGAGAGTCTGAGCTTCCCGCCCCCCCGCCCCTTCCTAAAATGTAAAGAAATGTGGAAATGGAACAACCATACTAATCTTCATGTCCGTCCAAGGCTGTTTTTATATCATAAAGAAGTAGTCAGCTATAGATCCATACTAAAAAAATGTTTTAATGCCCTAATACCCTATAAAGAAGGGTAGCTGGGGAGTAAAAGAGTCCTTGTTAATGCCTGTGTCTCCCACCAAAATACCTTTGAGCGGGTACTGTGGATAAGCAGGAAGTAGTGATGGTAATCATACAAAGATGGAACCTCTATGTTGGCCAGAGCATTGTGAGTTAGCTCTTGTGAAAAAAATTCAGCGAAAGAGTAGGCAATTTTACCAATATATTTGAAATTTCAAAGGGTGCAATTCAGAACATAGGTCTGTGAAAGCAGAGCCGAAGGAACACCATTGGGCAGACAGAGGCTTTGGGCTTTTAAAAAAATATGTAAAAAGGGAAGAGTGAGGAAGCAGGCCTGTCAGGTCAGCCTGTGGGCAGATGTACCTCTGGGTTCAGGACGGGACCATTCCTTGTGGCTTTCCCATTCTTTTTGCTGAGGTCCTTAACAGCAGCATTTTTTTTTTTTTTTTTAACTGCTCGTGGGTGATACCAAGCCCCGGCAGGAGGCCACACTGGGTGGGTGTTGCAGGCAGAGGCCCACAGAGGGAAGCTGCAGTTCTGAGAATCCTCCACAGGGAAGCAGTATGAGATCAGGGTTTAGACAGAGGTGGCCCCGGCCCCACCAGCCTTCCCTGATTCTGATTTGAGTCTGTCCTTATTTCCTTCCACTGTGTACGAGATGAGTAGCAACAGGGCAAGCTCACCTTTCAGGAGAGCCCCCCGAGTCTAAGTAAGTCCTCCACGTAGTCCTTCACTCCCAGGTCTGTTTCTCAGCACTCAAACAATTGGCTCCCAGAATACTGCTTTGTCCACTCCATCTCTGGCCTATGCATTACCTGAGGGATGCCATAAGGGCTGAGGATGCCCTCCTTTCTGAAATGGCCTTATTTTAAGCTGCTAGGTTCACATGACTTCCCTAGAGAGGAAAGCTGCAGAGGGGACCTTAGCAACACTCAGACATGTGTTTTCCTTGGCAGGATGAATTCTGGCAACCTCCCAATGGTTGGATAACTCTTAACATTTATCAAAAAGGAATCAGTTCCGTCTTTGGCACTCTGAAGAAAAAGTTGCCAGCAACAACTTGATTTTGTTTGAGTTGTAGAAAACAATACAATATTATGAGCAAAACTCCTAAGTAGAGAGTTTACCACTTAGGTTCTATCTGGACAATGTCCCATTGATATATTGTGTGACCACAGTAAAGCCACTACTTATCTTCCCTGCTTATAAAATAGAAATTACATCTGACACATTTCTGATAAGCTTTAAGAACTATGTATTCTATGTGGACTTTGCACAAAGTACCCAATACTATGAGTACTATGAAACTTTTGACCTTTCTATCTTCAGACACTCTCTAAAATACATTTACTTTAGGTGACAAATTGGCAAATATCACATGTATCAGATTTAAAACTTTCTAAGCAATTTAAATCTTGAAAATTCTTCTAATACAGTAAGCAGAAATTCAATTTTCAGCATTTCACGTGGTGAGAGTGGAAAGGAGGGATCAAGAAAGAACTGAGGTCTGGGTTTCCTAAAATATATCTCAGATGTCCTATCTCTTGTCGTACATTTCATTTTTTTTACCTGAAATACTTCAGAACTTAAACGTTTCTGCCAAGTTTGAGAAGGTGTGTACTATTGCCTTTTTCATATTGATCTCATTTTTTTTTTTCTTTCTAGTCTATCCAAACCACTTTCAGACCCCTAAATCAGTTACCTTTCTTCTGGGGACAATCAATAGAAAGCAAGCAGGAAGCAAAACGAAAAGAGAGTGAGACCTGCCCTCTCAATGGTCTCCCAGGTGACTTTCCCTCTCAGATAGGTTGATGCAAAGATGAGCAAAAGAGGGGTTTCTGAGCAGATCTCTAGTAAAACTGCTCTCAAGATGGGATCAGCTGCCGTGGTGCTAGATAAACACTGCAATTGGCCTGCTTCATCCCTCTGGGGCATAAATTGGGCCAGACAGGTACAGACTGAGACACACAAACAAAAGGGAGAACACAAATAAAATATTGATTCTCTTTCTTGTATTCCATCTCCAAAAGATAAGTAAACCAAGTAGCAGTGGGAAGAACGCTAGTCTCATAATACCAGGCCATTTCAATTTTGTATAAAATGCAAGAGTGTGTAGTTATTGGTATAGACTCCATGCTCTCTCTTCTGACCTAATACGACTAGGAATTTTTAGAAGTTTTAGGCGGTGCTATGTCCAAATGAGTTTTAATGCCAAGCTTGGATGATGTTGCTAGGGTCTGTGTCACCTGTGATTTTGTGTCTGTCTAGGAAAGGTTAGGCAAAGGTAAGAGAGATATGGAGCCCATCGAAACATCTCTTATCAAAGGGAAACTTGTTAAAGAAAGATTTTAACAGCTCAAACTACCTTGGAGGCCAATAAACGCACCAAAACTGATTATTAGACCATGATCTGAGGTTAGAAAAAGGACACTGCCACTGACTGATTGGAAAGCTATTGGAAATAAATAAAAAGGCTACATTATGTGAAACGCAGGGTCATAGCACAGGAGCATCTTGAAAAGCCATAGGTGCACTGATTACATTTATCACGACATTAATGAATGCTTTGTGTATGGCTTGTTTTCAGAGGTCTTTTGTATGAGATATTTTTAGATAAACTGATTTCACAGAAGAGGGAGAAGGTAATAAGTGTCACATTGTGTTAATACACAAGCTCTCCACCTTTGGGATCAAATTTGGTGCAGGGCATAAGTGAAATGAGTTTGGTGGCCTCAAGCAAGGCTACCACCGATAGTTATCTTTAAACAAAACCACAAATCATTTGCTGGCAGGTAAGATGGGAGACCTGGAGCTGAGGCCCAAGAGTGTTACAGGTCAGGAGGAAGACTCGGGTGGGGAACCAGCCATTACATCCGGGTGTCCAGTCTAGCTTCAGCTTATGCCACCAACCAACCTTCTCATCCATAAACACTAACCTTCACGCTGATTTTACGACCACTCTTTGCCTGCCAAGCCCAACATCAATATTCCCAACATTACATGAAACGTCCTGTTATCTAAGTCCTCATCACTTGGTCAATTCTAATAACAGTAATTTCATAGTCACTATGAAAAGGAGTCCTATTTTTAGAATGCTACTTGCCCCTAGCAAAATAATGGAACTTGTTTGTTCCAGTAATTTCTAAATCTAAACATTACTTGCTCTCTCTCCACTCAGTGAAGGGCTTCTGTGCTACTCTGATGAAAACACAGAGAATGAGAAAACAATGACTGTGTGAATGACATTTACAGAGATCTCATACTGGAAAGGGCACATTTTATTGTGACTCAGTGTCAAAAGTGTAGTTTCATCAGAGGACAGGAGGCAAAAGAAACAGGCAATCAATACTCGGGCCTCTGATATCTGAACTGAGAAAGAAAATCATTATCCTGTTACTTTTATTGTGGCATGATGCTTGAAATACTGCACCTTGTTTCCATAATAATCCAATATTTTGGGGGGGTGCAGATTAAAAAACCCCTCACAGGGGTAGCCATGTGAAGTCAGAACACAAAGCAGAAAGGAATGTATACACACACATTTTATGGTGGGAACTTGAAGAAAGGCAGACTGAGAAAGATAAAAGTTAATCTTCTGAAAAAAATGTAATAAGCTAATTTCTTATTTGTATTTATCTAACAGCATATGTTTAATTCCTGAATTTCTAGAATTGTCAGTAAAGGGTTCCTTGTTTCCAATTTTTGGGCAAATCACACAGATTTCCTACAGATAAGAATCCTCTCAATATTTATGAGGTTATTTGGATGGCATTTTCACCTCTGTGTCTACTGAAACTTTTGTTCCATTGTTAAGAAACTAAATGAATCCAAGGTGGGAAGTATGTGGAGTTTGACATTTGATTTTAAAGCTAGCTGTACTAGTCACTTCTTGCTGGCAAAAAGCGGGCCACTGAACTTGAATGTCTTGATGACAAAGGGAGAGGAATTATCATGAACAAATCTTTTTGAAACTTTTAAGCGTCCAGCCCTAAGAATTGCACCAAATCTGCCTAAATGCTTCTAATATGACTGTTTATTGGTTAATATTTTCAAAACACTTCAGGACAATTAACCCTCCCCTCTCTAGATTTCAGCATCCAATTTGAAACTCTATCTGAATATATATTATGGAGAATGGGATCACGCCAGTCATATGGTTACTGCAAAAATAAGCAAAGCTGTCCTCAAGCTAGCTTTCATACTTTCGTGGGTTGCTTATTTAAATTGTTTTTTCTCTTTGAATTATTATTAATGAGATTAGCATTATATAGTCATGAAGTCATGACCTGCTTTTCTAGGCTGTCTCTGCAGCCCTACGGAGAGCTAAGTGGTTCCTTAATGAACAAGAAAAGGTTATCATGGCGGCAAGCGGTGTCTCCCAGTCTGCTCTGGCTAGAATCTCCAGCAGCCACAGATAACAGTTCAAAGCAATGCAAATGAGGGCTATGGCTACCACTTTGTTCCTCACAGTGCCGATGTTCCTCTGATCCGAACAGCAGTAGGAAGAAAGGATGTTCTCAGAGACCTAATCCATCTGGGCAGCTGGTTTATTTCAAGTGAACAAACTACTACAAGCCACCCACAAGAATTTCTAAAATTAAGAAAAACTGACAGTACCAAGTGTTGGGGAGGATGGGGAGCAAGTGGAATTTTCACACAGTGTTGGTGGGAGCATAAATTGGTACAAACCCTTTGAAAAGCGATTTGGCAGAATCTACTAAAGCAGCGCCCTCTGACCCAGCAATTCCTCTCCCAGGTATATACCCAATAGAAATGACAGCATAATGTGCACTAAAAAATGGGAACGTTCAAAGCAGCATTCTTCATAATATCTCCAAAGTAGAAACAACTCAAATGTCTACCCACGATAGAATAAACTAAACTGAATAAATGAAATACTACACAGTAATGAGAACAAAGGAACTACTGCTACATGCAAAAACATGGATGATTCTCACAAATATAATGCTGACTGAGAGAATCCAGACACACAAGACTATATATTGTATGACTGTTTATATGAAGTTCAAATAGAGGCAAAATTAATCTGGTGATAGAAGTCAGAGTAGTAGTTACTTCTGGGGAGAAAATAATTGGGAAGGGGTACCCATAATCTTGATCTGGAGGGGATTACATGAGTGTGTTCACTTTGTTTAAAAAAAAAATCATTGAGCTCTATGCTCACATTTTGGGCATTTTTCTGTATAATGCAATAAAAAAGTTAACAGAAAAACTATCAGTGTAGTTTGTTATTAATTAATTCCTTTATCAACTTTCGAAATACTAGGAAACAAGGGAAGAATGACTAAGGGATTGTCCCCTTGAGTGAAATTTACTACAGAATTATATTTTTAAAAATTCCAGAGAAATTACATAGATGTGGTTAAAAAAATTGTTTCTTAGCCTGGAGCTCATAAGGCTGGGTGGTGATTTGGTTGCTACCTTCAAATACTGCATAGGGCATTATATCAGAGGTCTTATAAAGAGGGTGCTAACCAGCTATTCTGTTTGTGCAGCAAGGGGGAAATTAATGTAAATTAAAACAGGAACAATTTCAGCTGAACATTACGAGGAATTTCTGGGCCAGGAGGTTAAATGATTGTGGAATCAGGACCATGGATATCTTGAAGAAAAGAAAAGAAAACCATCCGGCAGGTGGGCTGATCGCAAGACCCCTTGAGACGTCTTTCAGCAACATTCTTTAGTTCAGCAGCGGAATGGTGGCACAGCTTAAAACTCTCCTCTTCAGGGAACTTAGTCCAATGCTTGGTAAGAGTAAGCATTCAAAAATGTTAGCTCCGCGGTATTACTGTCAATAATACAGAGCACACTGCGAGCTTTAGGGCTCCAGCCCAAAACTTACTGATCAACAGTGAAACACCCTGAACACAGTTTCTCTCTCTGTGAATCTCTGTTGCCTGCTCCTCCTGGTGATAAAGGAGAGAGAAAGCCCAACGTGTTAACATCTATAAATCACAGTGATTCTGTGATGGAATGTGGTAGGCAAATAGAAAGAATTACTATTATAATAAACTCAGGCAATGGCAACATCGATGGTGCCGGAAAAGTCGATTTAAACGGTAACTTGGAACTTGTAACACTGGCTCACGAATTAAGTTGCTTCAGGCACCTACAGGCTTCAAGAAGTAGAAGACATCACCAAAGGGTTCTTAGGGAGCTAAATTAGGGTAAAAGGAGATGGGTCTAGAGGAAACCCTTAGCAAATGTGATAAAAAGCATTTCTCAAGCAAATGCAAATCAATAATGGCTTTAGCTATTATGGAGTTTTCTAGAAGTTTCCTTCCCATTCATTATCTTCCTCCATACTCCTATACTCTTTCTGCTGCTAAGAAAAACCATCTCCCAGAGATGTAAATGAACTGTCTTGTTTGGGGTTTTTTCTGTAACTGAAAAATACACGTAGCTAAAATAAGAGATGAATATAGAAGACTATTTTTAATGCTTCCTAAAATGTCCTCTTGAAAGGTGCATGGTTTGAAATCAAGCCCTTCACTGTTAAAGTGCTACTAGGTTTTTAGCTCAATTCCTATGTGGTTTTGGAAATATTGGCATTCTAAAAACTGCTGATTCTTGCTCAGTAAATGGAATAGCAACTAAGGTCTGAAGAATCAGAAGTAGCTTTATGCTTCATAAAGACCTATGCAAGAGAAATGATTATGGGGAAATTTAAGGCCCTTCCAATCAGATTCCTAACTTCCCCAGAGGGGGCTTTCTGGTAAACCGAGGCACTGGCGCTCAGTTGCAAGCGACACTGAAGCTCTCTGAATTATATGGCCAATCCCTCGTCTTCTGGACACCTCCCTACTACTATTACTAATACACTTCCACATTATAAGCTGCAATTATGTACCGCACAGTATACAGCTATGTCCTTTTAGCATGGATCTATGAGCTGCTGAAAACCAAAGTGAGGGGCGAAAGTCTTGTGTGCCTATCTATCGATATAAGCCAGGCCACCGAACTGCTAAGTCAGTAAGAACAGGAACTTCTGCAAATTCCCATAAATCAAGTCTAGAAGGACTATTACATATATTTGAAAATAAGCAATTATTAAAAAATAAGCCAGTGGCCAGCCTGGTGGCACAGCGGTTAAGTTCGCACGTTCTGCTTCGGCGGCCCAGGGTTTGCGGGTTTGGATCTGGGGTGCGGACCTATGCACTGCTTGGCAAGCCATGCTATGATAGGCGTCCCACATATAAAGGAGAGGAAGATGGGCATGGATGTTAGCTCAGGGCCAGTCTTCCTCAGCAAAAAGAGGAGGATTGGCGGCAGATGTTAGCTCAGGGCTAATTCTCCTCAAAAAAAAAAAAGCCAACTTAACCAGTTTTTATGAGCTCATAGTGACCCAGGCATAACAGTTTGCTGGGAGTTATTCTCATTCACTTGAAACTTTATTGGCACATTCTATGAGTACAAGTACAGGGCTAGGAACTGAGAGGAAGGACAGATGGCCTCTGGGAGCTGGGAATAGTGTGCTAAGCTGAATATCTGAAATGATTAACAACATAAGAAAGTATATAACTAGATGCCAAAGTAGACACCTAAAGTTCAGAGAAGGTGATGCTCACAGACTGTGGAGAAGGCTACCTTGAGCTGGACTCTGAGAGATGACAAGGCGGAGAAGGAAGGTGAGCTTTCTAGACAGAGACGGCAAGGGCAACGGCTTAGAAGCCTGTGCTGAGTATGGCATGCTCTTGGCCAACAGGGACTTGACTCAAGCCTAGAGCTTTTGTTGGGGATGCAGGTGCAGGTGTGTTCTGGAAAATAAGCTCGGCATTTATTCCCAGAGCTTAGGACGAACTATGAAAGACTTCAAAGGTCAAGCTACGAAGTTCCAAAAATCTAGTTTCCTTTCAGTTACACAGTCATTGGAAGTTTTCAGTCAGGAAATGACATGATCAAACCAGTGTTTTTCTAGCTGTGGAGATGATGTTAATATAGTTGTTCTATAACTCTTCTCCTATTGACTGAGCTGTTCCGGTTTTCAAGCAGAATAACAATTCCTCTTCTTTTTTTTTTTTGGTGAGGAAGATTGGCCCTGCACTAACATCTATTGCCAATCTACCTCTTTTTGCTTGAGGAAGATTGTCCCTATGCTAACATCTGTGCCAATCTTCCTCTATTTTCCATGTAGGACACCGCCAGAGCATGGCTTGATGAGCGGTGTGTAGGTCCATGTCAAGATCTGGGCCTGCAAATCCCGGGTGGTCAAGTGGAGCAAGTAGAGTTAACTACTATGCCACTGGGCCAGCACCAATAATTCTTAATAAATAAGTTAGTTCTTGCTTTAGATTCTTTCTGGAACAATGTGGCATATCTATATTTAGTTAATGGATAAGAAATGTTATCAAATTATAATTTTCTCTTAAATCTTGGGTTATTTTAGCCAAGATTTAACACGTGGCCAAAAAAGAAATAATAAGCAAATATATTAATGGGAGTTTTTGGAGACCACACTGATCATATTAGTTCAGTGGCCTTTTTTTGGGGAAAGAGGAGATGAGTATACTCGGTTGAAAGTTTATATTGCATACATATAATATGGCCCTATTTTATGTTAGTAAAATTGTTTATACAAAGGAATCAAACACATTTTTTTTAAAGCTGTTTTTTTTCCTTTTTCTCCCCAAAACCCCCTGGTACATAGTTGTATATTCTTAGTTGTGGGTCCTTTTAGCTGTGTCATATGGGATGCCGCCTCAGCATGACTCGATGAGTGGTGCCATGTCCGCGCCCAGGATTCGAACCGACGAAACACTGGGCCGCCTGCAGTGGAGCGCGCAAACTTAACCACTCGGCCACGGGGCCGGCCCCTCAAACACATATTTAATGAGGTTTTGCCAAGTGTACTAGAACACATTTGAGAATTACTGCTTTTATGTTGCCATATTTGAATCTACTCAGTTTCAACAGATTTGGAAAGGGCTATAGGGAATGCTGCCTTTATAGGGAACTGCACAGGAGTTTATAATTTAATAGCGAAGGGCAGTTTACTACGGCCTCTGGATGATTCATAGTAGAGTGGAGGAGTATTTGTATCTCTAATACATGCATATAAATTCTCTAAAGTAAAATAGTAGCTTTCCATATGCTTCCCCCTCACTAATATTGACTTAGACTTAAATGCAATTGAATGAGTTAATGGCTGCCCCACAGAGGCTCTCTGTGTTCTCAGCTCTTGGCACACACAGTAGGTGCTTAATAAACACTTATAAATCAATGAATTAAAGGATTTAATATAGTAGGGAGTCAGAGATTTTAGATCCCATTATTGACTTTGCCACACATTTATTTATCAAATAGATTTGGGTATATAGCCCCTCTGTGCTCATTTTTTTTCTTCGTGAAATCAAGATGATAAAACTTCTTTTGCAGAAATATAGTGATGCTTGAGATACTGCGCGCAAAATGATTTGTACCCCTTGGAAAAAAAGGATCTTATAAATAGAAGGCATTGTTCAGGTTACCCACAGCATTCAAATTTAATTTGTACCACATGGAATACGTGGACGGTCCATGACCTCGGTAATGAAAGCTGCTGAGGCCTTGATGCCCATGGAGAAAGCTTTCTCTCCTTGTTTTTCTGTCTGCGAGAGAGTGACTGCTGTTCGCCCTGACTGCCTGTTCTAACTATGATGCACTTATTTTCTTCAGCCTCATCCCAGTTTCTCATCATGAATTCTGAAACGAGTAGGTCCTTTAAAGTGGAGAGGGTAGAAGGAGCATACATCTGAAAGAGCAGTAATAAGGACCCTTAACTTAAGAGTGAAATGTTGAGAGAGATGGGTAAAGAACACTGACGGGGACGTGCAAGAAAAGACAGATCAATCCCACCGATTCATCATGCCAGGAGCTGTCCAAATAATCAAAGGTATCAGCCGGGGTGATGTATAGCTGATGTCACTCGGCGAGACCCTTAACAAGGCAGCTAGTACAACAGCTGCTGCTGGTCAGTGAGCATCACAGCACATGCCAGGCCAGGGCAGGGGAACACACACCATCCATCACTGACCCAACTTAATGGCCAGGCTTATTAGTAAACATTCTCTGTGGCTGACAGTCTGTAATGGTACAGGATGTTCCCTGACTGTCCCCAAATAAACTGATCCACCTGACAGATGTGTGAAGTCTGTGGTCCCTCTTCAGATTCTCTGGGTAAGTATAATTTGTTCCCTTTTATTCATAGAGGAAAGAGTGAATCTTTAGGAAGAATAAGAGAAGGGGGATATGTATGAAGCCTCCATTTAGCAAATGCATTTGTAATCTATTCTTCCCCCAAGATGGTTTTTTTCTTCTTAATCATAAATCAGAAAAGTGACAGTGTATGTTGACACACATGCATTATTCCATAGGCACTACTGTAGGTGAGTTTCATCTATATCTTCCCTGACTATGGATCAGAAATTCCCAAAGTGGAAATAAAGTCCACTCTCTGTACTAAAGATATCTAAGTCTACTTTAACTACATTATGTTCTTGGAGGGGATATCTTAATGGACTAAGTATGAGGTTTGAAATATCTAGACTTCCTGGAACCACAGGTTCAATTCCCAGCTGAATCGGCTCAGTCCTCCAGTCTTCACTGGCAGATAAATTAAGATACTAAGACGCTTACAGTGCACAGATCTCTTAGATGAGTTGTAGTAACCCATAATCTCATCTATTTTGACATTAAACTTCGTTCTGCTGTTTCTGACCTTGTTGAAAAATTCGGTATAATCTGTATGGTAAATCTGATGCTTATCATTCAAAAGGGATGTATCAGGATGAGAGTGCATCCTCCCCCAAGTTTGAGACCTTCTTAAGCATTCGGGCTTTGAAATGGGCAGCTTTTTGCAATTCTGATTACTCCTTCCTAACTCTTCACCTTTTGTTTGCCTGGACTTGAGCTACCTGTCTTGCCTCCCCCTTCAATGCATCTTCCTCTTGGCCTGACCTTGGCTTGCCTCTCTAGTTTTGGCTATTGATCTTGCTTTGAATTCTGGAACAGCCTAATTCTTCAAGCCCTAATTAACAACTCGGGTTCTGTAATTTTCCCCTACTCTGACTTCCGAGATTGCTGTGATCCCTCAAGTCTTACTTCAGTTTCTGTGGATGGAGAGGGAGAAATTAAGACACTTTCCCACAGGACTATTTCCTCAACCGCCCCTACTCATTCTTGTCCTGTGCTCTGGTCCCAGCACTGCTACTCAGTGGTTCTGTAACGATGAGCAAGTCATTTGCTCGATCTGCATTTTGATCTGTAGAATGGGTGGGCTAGACCTCATGGATACATGGATCCTCCCCAGTGCTAAGATTCTCAGATGCTTCATTGTTTCTACCCAGGACCTCTGTCACCTGGGCTTCAGCTCAGTAGAGAAAGGGACCGGAAAACACTTTAGAACCTGAATTTTATGCATCATCATCACCACTAATAAATGCTGATTGAGCATTAACACTCTGTGTTAAGAATTTTAGAATTTTATATAATGTAGAGAGTATTGGCACTTTGGAAATTTATATCAAGTGATAGGAAACTCAATTAACACGGCCTCAAAGAAAAATTTATTTTTTTGTTGTTGTTGTGATGACTGGCATAAGTGAAGTTTACTGGTTGGTAGGGAGTGGTGGTGAAGAGCATGACTCCGGAGTCAAATGGCCTGCTCTGAATTCAGGTTTCACCATTTACTAGCTGTGAGACTTGAGCAAATTGCTCTCTGTGCCTCAGTTTTCTCATCTGTAAGACGGAGGTAATGATAATATCCATCTTATAAGGTTGTTATGAAGATAAAACGAGTTACTGTTTGAAAAGTGCTTAGCACTTTGCCTGACACACAGTAAGCACGATATACATGTTGGTTAAATAAAGAAAAATACTGGAGCTATAAATTCCGTCATGCATTTCAAACTATGTTTCTATGTACCTCCTGAGCATTAATGAGTAGCAGACATATTATGACCCATATTTAATATCTAGAATTAAGTTGTAGGCTTATGTGTACAGAAACAGTGATATGATTCAATTTCAATATTGTTAAGATCGCTGGAACCATCATCTTATAAATAGTGTGTGTGTGTGTGTGTGTGTGTGTGAGAGAGAGAGAGAGAGAGAAAGACACACAGAGAGAGAAAGATAAAGAAATCTTTCTAAGCACCAAAGAAAAAGTCTGTCTTTAAAATACTTAAAAAAATTTTCACTGGTGTATTGTGCCTAGCTCAAGGACAGTATATCAAACATTTGTGTTGTTAATAAACCTCCCATAGAAAGCACTGACACTTGAATAGCCCTGAATGTCTTCTGACATCTGGCCAGAGCTAGTAACAGATGCTTTTATAGGTTGGTTTCTGCTTTTGGAGCATCATTCGGATGCTGCTGCAGGACTGGGTTAGATTCTCAAATCATATCCAACACATAAGACAAAGGCAGGCATAATTGAAGCCTTGAACTAGGCTCTGTGCTGGAACTGGGGAAACAGCCTGGCTGGCATTTATTAGACTCCACTATCTGCCAACTGTTGTTCCAAGTGTTCTACGTACATCAGCGCATTCCGTTCTTAGAGCAACCACATGAGGTAGGCACTCTCCCATTTTATGGAGGAAGAAACTGAGGCATATAGAGATTGAGTGTCTTGTCTAGGTTACACAGCTGGCGAATGTCAGAGCTCATAGTCAAGACTTTTAGCTTGCTGGCTGAGGCAGGCATTTTAGGAAACTGGGGAGAGAACTAGACACCACAGATCCGGGCTGAAGGAAAGGCTCCGTGGTGGGATTCCTAAAGATAACAAAAAAAGTTTATTTTTTGCCAGGCATGTTGCAGGCACCCAATAAGCATGTGGAAAGCATGAATAGTCTTTTCAGCTTGGGAAGTTCTGAAGTTTTAATGTGAAAAATTTATTTTATTTTGGTTTTTATTATATGGACTTGGAAATGAAGCAAGAGAATGATGAGTATCAGTTATCTAAAAGGATCAACTAAGTTGGCAAAAATAAACTTTTTTTGTTGTTATAAGACATTTATGTTTTTTTACTCGCAGGTTCAACTCATCACCACAAGGTTTTCCTCCCTTAATCTTGAGTATGCATCTTGCGTGTTGCTGAACACCAACGTTACCCTCCCCAATTCAAACACCAGGAAGACGTTTTAACCTAAACACCATTCTTCAGATTAATGAAATCCAATCGCAACTCTTTCACCTCTGAGCTATTCCACACCAAGCGCTAATGACCAAAGACTATTCCTCATCTTGTGCCTGGGTAGGGATCCCTGAGAAATGAGGTCTTGGGCTCTGTCCAGTTTGTGGTGGAAAATGCAAGTGTCATAAAACTTCATTTCCGAATTCGCCTCCTTGAGGACAGTCTCTGTGGAGAGGGCAGAACATCCAGGCTCAGACCTTGAACTGAAAAATCCTTCTCCCTTTTCAACAATGCCCCTTTGGCTTGGAATGCAGGTCAGGCACACTTGTCCAGCCATGGCCACTACTGGGCTGTCTGCTCTAGGGCTAAAAAAAGATGCTGATTTCCTGGAATATCTGCCCTGCAATTTTTACAGGAACAAGCTTCATTAAATTAAAAATAATAAACCAGGCAATTTTCTTGTCGAAACCTGTTTCTTAGAACTTGCTGTCGGCATGGGAGCCTTCCAGGATGTCTCCTCGTGCCAGGTTAGGGCATCAATGAAGCTGTGTTTTGTGTTAGACTCAAAGGTATCTTTCTGCAGATTCTTCCAGAACTGCTGGATGCGGACAGGCAAGATCATGTCCAACAAAAGAATGACTTTCTGGTTGACTACTTGAAACACACACATATACACAAACAAGATAAATACTCATCTCTTAAATTTGTTCTGTGAATGAATAAACATATATGACTATACCATCTTAAACTTTTATTAGACAAACATATATCAAAATGGAATAGAACAGAGGCATAATAAAATGTTCACTTGACTGATCCTCGTGTAAAAATACACTTGTATAAAAAAGACCTTGTGTAGTCCTTTATGACAACCAGTGTCTTACATGTATTATCTCATGTAATCCTCACAATGTAGGAGGTAGATGTGATGCAGACGATGAGGAAGAAAGGTACTGGCATTTAAGTCATGTGCACAGGTCTCACGGCAGCTAAGGGATAGCTCCAGGCGGGGTTTAGGTTTCTGGGTCGCAGCCTCTAAACCATTTAGGGTTCTCAAGTTAGTGTGCGCAGTGGTTTTCAGATCAGCTGCCTTTGCACCACCTGGCACCTTAAAGAGACACTTTCCAGAGCCTCACCCCTGTTCCACTGGACCTCAGAATGAATTTCTCGTTGAGGCAATTGGAAATTTACATTTTTTTTTACGAACTCCCCTAAATGATTCTATTATGCAGCCATGTTTGAGAGGCATCTTGCACGCAAAGTGTCCTCTCAGACCAACACTCCTATAGTTATTTCAGACACAAGTGATAAATCAGTGGGGCTTGTTGCAATAGCTGCTGGAAGAGTATGCATTGCAAAAAGACATGCTGAAGAAAGAGGGCTGAGTAAAACACAGTCAGGTGCAGAAAGTAAAAGCAAGTTTTAACAACCGGCAAAATTTGAGGAAGGGTACTACACAAATACTTTACGTAGGGGAGAGGATTTCAGAAAATGAGTTAATCAAGGAATAGCTTAAGAAAGGAAAGAATTGGGGCTGGCCCTGTGGCCGAGTGGTTAAGTTCGCACGCTCCACTGCAGGCCCAGTGTTTTGTTGGTTCGAGTCCTGGGTGCGGACATGGCGCTGCTCATCAAGCCACACTGAGGCGGTGTCCCACATGCCACAACTAGAAGGACCCACAACGAGGAATATACAACTATGTACTGGAGGGCTTTGGGGAGAAAAAGGAAAAAAATAAAATCTTTAAAAAAAGAAAGGAAAGAATTTTAGCCTGAGATGTGATAAGTGTCCTCAAGTATTTGAAGGGCTGTCCCATAGAAACAGGGAGTAGCAACAGTACTAAGACCTGTGGGCAGAACCGAACCAAAGGGAAGGTTAGGCTCAGCATTAGAAAGACCCTTCAGACTCTGTAGAGCTGCCCCAATCCCCAGCCCTGGGGGGCCATTGGCCACGAGATGGGAAGCCCCACCTGACTGCAGGGCAAGCAGAGACTGTATGACCTCATGTTAACAGAATCATACACTGACTGGAAAGTCAGCTTTATCCCCTATAATTCCTTATTCTTGCTCTACTCTCCTGTTCATTCTTCTCAAAATATCCATGTAGAAGAAATAAAGGTATACATTGCTGATGTGAATTTCACAGCCAGAGAAATTGAATCAAGAAGTTTAGGTGAGTTGCCCAAAGTGATGCACTTGCGAGCAAAGCTGAGAACAGATCTGTCTTTCCTGGCCTTCTTCCCTTTTGTCCCCACCTTATAAACCACTTAGGTATCTCTTAGGTGATCCTAAAGCACCACGAAATAGAGCCTGGAAGCTGCTATTTTAGGCTGGACACCTTGGAACTGAAAATGTAGATTCCCGGGCATCACCTCAAATGAACTGAATCACAATCTGTGGGAACAGGCCCCAGGAAACTGTACGCACAGCCAGGCTGAAGCACCACTCTTTTAGACTTCTTCTATCTGAAATAGAGAACAGGAAATCTGATAATCTTGCCTTGTACATACTACTCTTTTTAACTGCTGATAGATTTGTATGAGTCCAAAAACATTACCAGGTGAGTACCTCTCCATATAAACGTTTCATTGTCCCTGCTTTATATTTACATAGGCACAAATGTTTGTATAACGATCACAAGTTCATGTATTTACAGAAGTAGCAGATGGCTGCAAAGGTGATATGAATGTATTTGAGTCAGTGGGAAGGGTTCCCTGTGTATTTTACAGGCCTGGGTAAATGTCAACCTTTACCCAATTTATAGCAGCATAGAGTGTATGGATATGAGAATAGTACAGAGTTAGAAAAAAATTCCCTGCCCTTCCCACAGGCTCTGAGTAAGTATCCCATTGGATTAACTGGAGTCCACTTGATTGCTACAGTTTCAATAGCTTGTTCAGACATCGATCGCTGTCATGTCACTAGGAGAAAAGGATTAATAATAGGGTGCTCAGGTTGGCTCAATACTGCTGATAGTGCCTGACAAAAGACCGTTAGTAGGACTCCCATGGGGACTGTGCCTGCGTAGGAAAGCTACAAGCAACATCATTCAGGATTCCGCAGAATAATGATTAACTCCAGAACTTCAGCCCACAAAACCCAACCAACAGTTTCTATTATTTCCCAATAAATTCTCTCCCTGATACACCTTTTCTTAGATCCACTAGATGACCCAGAGCCAGATTTCCTAGTGCATACGCACACCTGTGACCGTGTCCTTGTGTAAATTGTTACGCCTTGATTATTTTCGAGATGCATTTTTTGCCCATCCCAATCATGGGAAATAGTAAGCAACTAGAGAAGCTTGGTTTGGTGGGTGCTTCCTGAGTAAATTTTACAGAAGAAAAGCTCCACCTCCAGTGGGAACTAGCAGTTGTGGCTAGTAGGTATCACAATCCGGGGAGGCCACCAGTTCTGGGCAGCCCATGTGAAAGATGGAGCTACTTCCCAATGGGGTTCAATGTTCAGCTGGAATTACAATGAAGGAGGATGTCTAGATAAAACAGCGATGACTCTTCACATCAAAGGAAAAGTGAAAGAAATGCAACGCTAGAAGGTGTGGTTTTCCTGGACTGTGTCTTTCCTGTTTGGCCAAGGTTTGGAAAAAGGGACTGGAAAGAAGGGGAAAAATTCTGACTCCTAGTAAAAATAGGAACAGTTTGTAATTTAAACAGAACAAATATAATGCTATAAAATTTAAGTCCAACTTTTCTCTCTGGCTCCCCCACCCTCATATGACAAGAGTTTCAGGTTGTTTGGTTGGTTGTTTTTGGCAGTGAAAGGTGTTAGGGGCATTTATCTCCATACCTAGCAATTTAATAACTATACGACTTCTGATTCGAGCACATGGAGATAATTTTCTGAGTTTTCGTAACAGCTTTATTTATTTACGCTTTAATGCCTTTCCTCTTAAAAGCTTGAGATGCTGGTTATTTAACGTTATACATCCAGATACGAGGATTAAAAAGGCAATGGGTGCCATGCTGCTGTCTCCAGTGATAGCTCCACTAAAAATAACACAATTAACTTGATGTCAGCACTCAGCTTGTTCTTATATATAGGTTTCTTAAAAATATCCAGACTACTTTAATTAGAGCCACAGACTATTTTAATTATTCCTAAAAGACTGAGTGTACTCCACTGACTACAGTAAATACATGAGACAGAGGACAGTTCTCCAGGAATTTATACACGCTAATGACTGTGTTCTGCAGCCACATTCATGGGAAGACGGGCAATTGTTCAGGATGAAGTTGGTACAGGGCTACACGTGAATAGCTGTGAAGACAACTGAGGCCACATGTCACCTGGCATGAGGGAACTGGCATCCAGAACCCAAGACATCAGAAATGCCAAATTCTGAGATTCGAGGTGAATATGTCGTTCAGTTCAACTCAACTGTAATGAGATCCAGTCGAATCCTATAAATCTTATTCAGCACCTGTTATGTGTCAGGTAATGTTCTGAGAGCCCTGGGGGTACCAAAATAAATAAGAAACAAATTTAACTTTCAAGTAGTTATTTTTCTGGTAGGAGAGACAGATGAACAACACAACAGACATGATGAGTAAGAAGCAAAATTATAGACATATGCATTAATACAAAACAAGTAAAGGAGATGAGTGGTGGCATGATATGGTAGAACATTTATCAGTTTTGAAATCATGTGAACCTGGGTTTAAATCCTAGATATTTCAATTGTTTGCCATAAAACTTTGGGGAAAATATTTTAACTACTTTTAGCTTTAGTTTTATGTTTTGAGAATAGGGATAACATCTACTTTGAAATGCTTTGGGAGGCTTAAGCAAAGTAAGATTTGTAAAAGTATCAAACATAGTTCCTGGCATGAGTTTCCCAGCAGGAGCTCAAGAAATGTTAGGTTTTTCCCTGCATGCATGTGAAAGCTTCACAGAGGAGACAAAGACTGAACTGGGTTTAGAAGGATGAATAGGAGTTCTTGAAGAACAGAGGAACACTATACAGCAAAAAGGGGTATAAAAAGTAGGGACTATCTGGTATTGTTGACATGCAAAAGGAATGAGCAGCAAAGGGCGATGAAGCTAGGGAGGTAGCACTGATCTACAAAGAAAGTAAGAAATAAAAAAAATGTATATAATTAGGGAGTATCACAGAACATGTGACCATGGAGCATTAAGCATCATGACAACTGAAGGTCTACAAAGTAGCAGACTGTCCTAACTTGCCACGTAACTAGGAAGTTTGAACAGTCTCATTTGAAATGAAATTTCATAGAAGTCTCATAGAACTTTCATTCTAGTGAGCTCATCAGTGTTGCTCATAGACTCCATTTAGTAGCCAACCGCAGAACAAGATCAACTACAACAAAACTCTGGAATGTAGAATGCAGTCTTGTTATCCTCTGCTAAGGTATCACCAGCAGAATACCCAAGGTGCTGTTGTGCAATGTGTTAAATTGGGACAAGCATGATTAGAGAGATGTTTAATTGCCCATGAAGCTCAGCTGTGAGTAGTGTAGCAAAACCGAGGAAGGCTGGCAATGTTGGTGTTCATCTTCCAAATCCAGCTCATTGCACTGAGAACACATTCTTTGCAAGTGAAAGATGCTATTCCACACTCAAAATAACGTCACCCAGAGGCAAGTCTTGGGTACACTTGGACCAGAAATTATAATTCTTGCCCTTGCTTTACTCACAATGAACCTATAGTCAAACACACTAGAACATACTAGAAGATCTATCTTTCCTACAACAGTCTGATATATAGCTCAGGGGACCACACTTGCCTTTTTTTTTCTTTTTTTTTGAGAAATGGCTTAGGATGACCCATTGATTTAAGAGGCAAACCACCCTAGGCTGTTGGATGGAGCTGCAAACACACTTTGAAGGACAAAATTTATGTGGACCCACCAGAAAAGATGTTCAGCCTTTTTTTAATAGTGACACTGGCATGAGACAATGGGGTCCTTTCACACTTGGACAATACAATCAACCACAGAGTTAAGAAGATTTAATCAAGCTCTTTAGAGCTGAGAATGCTTTCCGATATTCCTTCATTTATTCATAAACATGAACTGAGCACCTTCAAAGTTTTAGGTACTGGCAAGACAAAAATGAGTAAGATAACTGCCTTCAAGGAATGCAGTCTAAAGAGGAAGGGGACAGAATAAATATAAACAAATTATAATACAAATTATCACTTGTATTAATGCTTCTAGTGGATTCTATGGAATCACAGAAAAGAGTAACTGATGCTTCTCAAATCTTGAATACTGCATTACTGTTATTGGAATATAACCTATGCAGAGGTTTATGCACCATAGTAGATTTTTCAATAAATATTCACTGAATTAATGAATAAAAAGTGATAAACCCCCAAATATAAATTTCTCTATAATATAAGGTTATTTAATCTCTTACTGAGATTACATAAAGAAATTTAACAAGCACTTGGAGTGAGTTTGGCCTTCTACAAAACGCTAAGGTACTATGGAAGGCTGTCACTGGAGGAGGACGGACAAATAGGGATGTTAACTGAGACTGCGAAGTTTGAGTTGAATCTTGAAGGAAGAGTGGGCATTCATCAGCAGAAGGAACGGTACTCAAGGCAAAGAGAAAAGCACGTGCCAAAGTGTGCTAGAGTGCGTTGTGGTCCAGGGGACCACTTGGATACACTTGAGCGTATCTGTGGACATAGGGTGCTTGTAGGAGAGAGAGAGGAGATGAGGCCAGGCGGTCACAACAGGAATACCCAACACTGTCAAGTGCTTACTACGTGTCAGACACTGGGCCAAACACTTTACACACATTATAGCATGTGATCTTCAAAACGACACTAAGAGATAGGTGCTATTATTATCTCTATTTTACAGAAAAAGGAATTTGAACTCAGTGAGGATAAGCAGCTCGCTCATGATCACACAACTACTAAATCATGAAGCTGGATTTCAAATCCAGCTCCTTCTGACTCCAGAGACCATCTGCTCAACTAGCATTAGTTTTACCTTCTATGTTAAAAAGATGTCTGTTATGCCTTAACCACTCCAGGTTCCCAAACACAATAAGAGAACATCACGAAGTTTTCAGGAGTACAGTAATATGAGAAAAATAAGAACCATAAAGTGATCTTTTTCCCATAAACTTATATAATTATTCCATATAAGAGATTTTATTTTGAACTTGTGTTCTTCATATTTGCTGACATCAAAATATCCCTTTTATGAAATTATATTGAAAGAAGATGATAGTTATTTAAAAAATATTCTTGCCAAAATTAAAAATTGGCAATCCCATGATGCTTCTCCAAATCTAGGAATCACTGCTCTAAGCTATGAAGCTATGCTGCCTTACTAAGGGTTGTGTAAGTCATGCCACAGCATTTAAATTTGTCCTGTAAGCAATGGGCAGTCATTTAAGTATTTTTAGCAGTAAAATGATAAAATTTGCCTTTTAGAGGGTTTATTCTTTTATTAGCATTGAGGATGGATTGGAGAGGGATGATGAAAGTGAAGAGAGGGAGATCAGCCATATGATCATAACAGTTCAATAAGGAGATGATGAGAAACTTGAACTAAGACTAAGGCAAGAGAATGGAGAGAAGGGGATGGCTTCAAGAGACACTGAAGAGCTTGACTCAGTGGGCCTTGGCGGCCAATGAGATATTGGGTGTGCAGGAGAGAGAGTGAGTCTAGAGTGATTCCCAAGTTTCCAACCTACAACACTTTGAAGGTTGTATAAGATTTTGTATACGAAGAAGAGTGAGCTGGTAAGGGGAGAGATAGATAATGAGTTCACTTCAGACATGTTTTGATTTCAAGGAAAATCAGATGAACATCATTCTTACACATTTGATTCTATCTCAACAAGCTTCTGAAAAAAGAAAAAAAAAGATTATCTAATGTGGTCATGAAATGACATAGGTTTAATACTCAAGGCCTAACAAATAAATTTTGCTACATGAAGTAGATTTTAGTAAATGTACAAAATTAATCTTAGGCATGGGTATGGAGCTTCATCATATGACTACTATTATATTGTGTTAAGATGAATCAGAGAAACATTAGTGAACTGGCAAAATGTTTGGAAGGCTAGTAGGTTATTTTGGACCTATCAAAAAAGTCTGAAATAACAGTCACAAAGTACTTTGAGATCCTCAAGTGAAAGATGCCCAGAAGATGACATTATTAATCTTGGCTATGAAGATATAGAGAAAGGTATCTTTAGTTATCCGGAAAAGCCTGTAGATAAAAGACAATGACCTAGTGACTTGGAAACAGACATATCTGATATTATTTCTGAATTTCTATGAGAGTGAACAGTAACAAACACACTTTTTAAAAATGTGAACATTTGTGGTGACAGCAGCTTCCTGAAGACAGAAATGAATTTAACACAATCTCCATCTCTGGACAATGAAATTCACATTCCCTCCCCACACCACCCCAATTAAAGGGAAAGAATCTCGCTCTGACAATCTGCCCTTCAGTATCTCAGACCCAGGCCGAGGTTAGATCTAGTGACCTCCTCCTGAATAAAAAGGGGAAGGGGATTGGGCAGTAAATTCTGTCCTGGCGAACATCAGCCCGGCAGTAAATCGGAATCCTCTCCGTGCCCTCTTTATTATCACATTCACAGCAGGAAGTTATGAGCTTCCTCACAGCTCCTGCTATAAAAATGTGATGGATGGTAGGGAAACCTCAGGGAGTTAATCTATTCTTCCATTAAATTTTACTTTAATTGGTCTGTGAGTCAATCAGAAACTCACTAGACAGTGAATTAAGAAAGAAAAGAACGAAATAGAAAAAGAGCTTTCTTTTGCAGTTACTATATTATAATGCAGGATTATTCTTCCATTGAAAGAAAGAGGAGACCATTGGTCCATACAAATAATCTCTGGCCCTGTAAAGAAAATGAGAGGAAAACAGGCACCCATGAATCCTACTCACTGGTGACATTAATACATATGACATTTACACACACTCACACATACCCCACCAAGAAAAAGCAGGCTTCTCAGGCCCCCTCCACCCCCACCACCAGTAATTAGAATATGAGACAGAGAGAGAGAATGGAAACAAACCTGAATCCCTGCCTCTAGGAAAATTAATACAAAGGAAAACAAGCTGTTAAGAATCTCTATGATCAGTGATGTAACTTGGTAGGTACAAAAGAGGGTAGACGCTAAAGATCAGCGATGGATCCGCTGAAATTTTCATGGGTTCAGTTAGTAAAATGTTTGTGCAGTATTTAAGGCCATAATGGGCTCTGATAAAGATTCTCAGAATCTAATAATGGCCTCTCTGGACTTCTTGTCTAATTAGTGGAATAAGGAGCAAGCCGGCTTGGAACTGAGCATTGCTTGAGAGGAGGAAGAGGGGGAAAGCAAGCCAAAGCCGAAAGAAAAATAAACCAGAGTGAAGCAGATGAAAAACAAGGGCAGCCAGGGCTTCAAAAACTGTGCTCCCGAGCTGACAACTGAAGTTTATGCCTTGAAATATATGATAATAAGGTTTTATGGGAGTGAGCCCCAGGGACCGAAATGTCTCTCTGTAAACAACGGACTTCAGGGAAAAGCCAAGGTTTGAGTAATGCACTCAGTCTCCACTCATGATAAGAAACAAAAAAGGCAAAAAGCAGCAAAGACAGGAAATAACTCCCTTTATTCTAACTGTAGAGCCCTGAGTTGCAGCAATGCCCTCTGAGGGCAAAGCAAATTGACAACCAGTGTAGAAATACAGTTGTCCCATGTTAAGACAGGAGACGTAAGCCTCAGCTGTCTCAAAAACCTGAGGTTGTGTAAGAAGAACCTAGTGAAGTGCTACCTTCCACCTTTAACACACGGGCAATATATGTCCAGAAACCACATGGTTTATCGTGCTGTGTAGCTCCAGTAGAATTACCGGACGGACCTCAGAATGACCGAATCCTTGAAGAGTGCACTATTTATTCCCAGTGCTGCAAAGGGTTAAACCTGAAAGTGCTGCCTGTTCCCACTGGTCCACATTTCAGGCCAGGGTACCTAGAGGGATGTTACTAGCTGAACTCCATCCAGAGTAGGATGCTTTCCTTGGGAGACTAGGGTCAGGTAGAGCTCAAAGGTAGCCTCAAGCAACTGCTAAATGATCAAAGTCCCCAGTGTACTCTGAGACAAAATCAGCTTGCCTTTAAAATTCTTCATCCTCAAAGACAACAGTTCTATCCTTTTTATATAAATGCAAGGCCATGAGACGGTAAAGGCTATTTCAATAGGCATTAGTTCCACCTTATATATTAAAAACGTATTTGTTGTGCCCTAATCACTCCAGGTCCAGATCATAAGGGACCTTGTTTCCTAGTGGGCGGCTACAGTGTGAAAGGTTACTTAGTCATCACTAGCCTCTAGCGATGCTGGAACACCACACATGGGGCTCCTCAAACAGGAAGTCAAAGCCAGGCCTGACCCCTGGATGAACTCGGTGCATTTTCGGGCAAGGGGCCTGATGAATCTCCAGGGACAGTGCTGCTCTGTGCCTGTGTCCGTATGTGTGTGTTTACTCCTTCGTGTGCATGTGTGGAGGTGGGTGGTACTGAAGGGAAGGAGGGTGCGAAGGTTCTGGATAATTATGAAAATTAGATCTTTTACAGCAGGCTTCAAGCTCAATTTGGGCTGACAGCTCATGAACAGATCATCTGAAGTCTTAATAGGCTGATGCTGGTTTAATAGTTGTGTGGTTAAATCATGCACATTTGTGCCACAGCTGACACAGAAAGCAGACCCTCGTGCCTCTGAGGGGTCATGCGGATGAGCCTATATTTAACACTCTTCCTCTCTGGGGAAGGCCAAACGAAGCAAAACACAACACATCTAAAATCATGGTTACAACCTCTGCCAGCCAAAGAAATATTCCAACATTCTTCTCACTGTAAAACATCTAGAAGTAAGAAGAATACATGACTAATAAAGCCATTCTAAATATATTTAATATTGATGTCTTCCCCAAATATTTCTGAATTTAGCAGTAACAGATATTCTCTTCCAAATTGCTTATATGCAAAATCGACTGCCTGGGTCAGGGTGGAACATTTTTTTCCTATCTTTTAGTTACCTGTCCTCAAAAGCAACGACTGCCCTGCCTTCCAGACTTTGCTGGTAGCTCTGTAAAATTGCTGTCAAGCTATCCAGGCCCCTGACACAGGCTGAATTCTGAAAGAATGTGTTTCCTGAATGTTCCTGATAACGGGCCTGGTCTTAAAGGGGTTAATGAGGTTGGGAAAGGCAGCATTTCCTGCACAAAGGAGAAAAGAGACCAACAACATTAGAAACATTTTCTCCATATTTTTCTCTGTGTTTGCAGTAACGGCTTCTCTTTGCGGCTTCACAAGGGGGAAGGGAAAAAGTGATATCGCTAACCTGCCTGGCATCTGGCTTCCAGCAGGGAGAGAGGCTCATCCACCTCACCCCTCAGGCTTCTTTAACAGAATTAGCCGTATTAAGTGCCTTGGTAGCCCAGGGAATGAACGTCGTCGATCAGTGCCTGGGAAGGCATGTTTGGAGGGTATAATTCTGCCGGAGGAGAATGGACTCCCCAGCACATGGGCCTAAACTGCAGAGTAACAGAGCCCTAAATCTCCAGTTGCAGATTTACAGCCTCCATTCTCCTTCTTTACTGCAAATACAATCCGGCAGTAATGGTCTAACACAGCAACACCATCACCAACTGGCTGATGGCTCGCATAAAAGCAATGTCAACCAAAAACTATGAGTTTATAAAAGGGAACAAACCCTCAACAGTGACAAGAACATGAAACCCATTAACAATTTAAACACTCTCCATTTTTTATTTCCCACCTTGAAGCTATTATTGCTGATAGAAAGCTTCTCAGTGGAGTTAACCACTGCAAGGGAGAGTTAGAGAGCTAGCTTAACTCCTAAGACAGGAGGTTATGTGGTTTGAACCATTTGATGGTATGGTTTGAACCTTTGTTAATAGGTATGTCATCTGGTAACCTGTAGCTCAAAAGAAGGTCTCAGAAAATTGGGGGTGTGACAGACTGTCCCCTAGTAGGCTTATCAAATTATTCTCAGGGATCACATGAATAAATATGGTTGGGATTGGACTTGTCGGTCTATTGAACATGCCAAGGCTTGGGCCTGTACTGTAGAAGGAATGGTAGAAGGGAGGAACTTTTGTTCCTCCCAAAATGGCAGTTTTTTGGAGGAACTTTTGTAAAGGATCAAATCTTGGCATCATGGTATTCAGTGATTATAGGAGGTTTTTTCCAACTGTAGCTCTAATCCCCTGAAGGGACATTGTCATCAGAAATATTTCCATTTTGTGAATTGACTATACTTGGGCTATGATGTAAAATGTAACTTGTCACACACAATTACCTTCCAGTCTTCAGGTAATCAGATACAAAGATTACAACTAATTTGCCCAACTTAACTATAGGACTCTTACGTTAAAAAAAATATTACTATGGAATTCTCTGGGGAAAAATGCTTGAGTAAGCCATCTTGTCCCTCTCTCACCATCCACCCCCCCACCAGTGAAAATGAAGATGGACTTTAAGGAGATAAATAAGGCCATCACTGGGTGACTCACCCCAAAACAAAAATTCTTCCCCCTGTTCTTTAAATCAGACAAACCCAATGGCAATAACAAAGTCATTCCTTTTGTAATCTTGAGCTTTCTGTGTACGTAATTTGGTAAATGATTCATCTTTTAGAGGTAGAATCTTAGCACTAAGAAGGAAAGAAACCTCATTTTTGCAAAAAAAAGGGCTATGCTGAATATGGTCACAATATATCTACACAAATGATGCCAATGAAGTTAAAGCTCCTGATTTACATATATTGTGCTGATTATTTGAGCAATTTAATATAAAATTTAATCTGTACTAATGGGCCTGGGGGAAGTACAAATAAAACTGAGGAATAAATACTTATTTTGCAGTAAAATGAATACCATTAATATATATAAAAACACTGACTTCAGTGATGCACGAGATATTGTATTGTAAGAATATCCCCACATTTTTGGCGCTTTAAAAATGCATTACCTCACGAAAGCATGTCAACCTATCTGCAGGCCCTCTTAACCTGGGCCACTTTTAAGAAAGGAATCATCTCATGCTGCTTTTGTTACATGTACAGAGATTTTGAACGGAGCAGACGTTACACCTGTTGGTTTTAAGTGTCTCCTCCTCCAAGAAAAAGAAAGAAAAAACGTTCAGGAGAAGGAGAATAAGAGAAGTTAAATAAAAGACGAGAAACAAGGAACTAACAAAATAAAAGTTATTTTTTTCCCCAGTGGGCAAGGAGATCAAGCTACAGTAATTCTCATTATAATAGCGTTAGAAAATGGTTAGCCTTAATGCCTGATAATGACCAGCGCTAATATGGTTCTGCTTTCAGCTTAAGGAAGTAGCAGGATGCATGGCAGCCTTCTGGACCTATACAACCCACTCCAGTGAAGCCTCTTCTCCAGCCTGAGTCATAACCATAAATACTGCCCCATCTTCACATTCCAGTAACAAAGTCCTTCCTTCCTCCCGCGCCCCGTAACAAAGGGGACAACAGTGTGCTGGGTGGGAACATCTTGAAATAAGATATCGCTCCCCAAATGGAAGGAAGTCCCAGGGGAGATTGACGCCATAAAGGCAGTTCCATCCTATTGAAACGCCAGCAGATGGGGTCATAAACATTTCCTTCTCCCCTTGCTAACAGCCACCGAGTCAGCTTCATCTTTATCTTTATCTTTATCTTCCTGTCAGGTCATAAATACCGCTCACTCAAGCCTCCTGCACAGCTGGGCCGTGCCAGGCAAGTTTACTTCCTGTTAAGGGTTCCTTTCAGCAAACATTTAGAAGTCGGCGGGAGGAAGAAAACAGAAAACTCTGCTGATGATACAGTTATAGCACAATAAAGGAAGCTTGGGAACCTCAAAGAAGGGGTTTGGTCAGACTAAGTAATGACCAAATTCCCAGCAAAAAGCATGAAGATCCACTTAGAAGAAGGCGCTTTCACAGGGAAAATGGCTCAAGTAATTAGTTAAAAATTAGCCTTGTTACAAACAAACAAGGGAGCTGAATAGCGTCAATGGCTTCTGTTTTTTCTTCTAGAACCTCCAAAATTCTCCATCGTTCTTTCCATATGTTCATGGGTCTGGAACCTGGACCATAATCAAACATGATGGAAACAAAAAGATTTCTGGAAGTAGCAACTAGGTACAAAGTCCTTGCTTAGCCAGAGGTTGAAGAAAGAATGCACCCCTTTCCTTACAGAATTTGGGCACATGAGGAAGGAGTGACCCTCTGACTCTCCTTCCTTCCTGGGGAGCAGTTTTACGCTTGGAAAACCATCTGCTTTAGGGACTCTCGGCAGCTCCAAAATCATGGACTCTAAAATGGTAGGAACCTGGAAGATAGTGGCCATCTTCCTCCTCAACTTGGCTGGAGCGATTGCCTCTCTTGAAATTCTGGGATATTTGTGCTTTTCAAAAATGATCGTGGTCTTTATAAAACACACTCACAATCTGATTTTTAAAAAGCAGCATTTTTATGAACACATTGTGATAAAATAGATAAGACTTAAATAATAACGATAGCAACAAGCTGCTGTTAATTATGAGAAGTTGCTTCCTGTTCAGACTGGAATCGGGTAAAAGGGCCTTTATTACGCTTTGAGAATGGCTGCCCCGTACTGGCTTATTTCACTCAGTCCTTTGATTTTTCCATGTGCTTCTAGATACCACGTAACTTAAAGGGAGAAAAATGAAGATAGCACTAATAGGTTTTCTATAATAGTTATTATAAATGGATTTGATTCCTGGCCTGACATTTCACTAGCCGTGTTACCTTGGGAAAGTTACTTAACCTCTCTGTGTTTCAGTTTTCTCATTTACAAAATGGGTACAACAACAGTCCCCTTTTTAAAATTTTCACTAAAATCTATTTTAAAGTCATATGTTATGTGTTTCTCATTTCTTACCCATAGGATTTCATAACTTTCCTATTTTATTCCATTTCAGTATATCTTTTTCTCTTCTTCCTTCATTGTGTCCAAATTACTTTTCTTCATATTCCCTTTCTTATTGGGTATCATGAAGATAAAATAAATTAGCCTTTGTAAATCACTTAGAATAGAGCCTGGCACATTGTAGGGGCAATGTCAGTGTTAACTTGCATATAAAATGGGAGGCATAGGTAATTTAGTCATCTGGGTGGCATCTAAGGCAAAGGATGTCAATGGCATTCTTAAAAAGCTTTAATTAAGCCAAATATTAGACCTCAGACTGGCGTTAGAAGTGTTCCATAAGTTAGGCTGATTTATCCTTATAGTTCTCTCTCTTATCATCCTCTTACCATTAAGTCCAGCTAGACTGGACAACTTGGTGTTTCCTGAGCACGTCCTCCATTTTCCCGCACCTACACTTGATGCGGATGCAGCCCCTTCCCTCTGGAGTTTGGTATTCCCACTTGTACCCTCCTTCATTTCCGCCTGTTGAAATCATAGCATCGCAGAGGTTCTCTCATTCAAACAATAAGGCTTTATTTTATTTTTCTATCCATCCTTCAAGGCCTGATTCGAAGCCAGCTACTTCATGAATCATGGACTTTTGGAGCTGGAAGAGCTTTAGAGACCAAATGGTCTAATTTCTTTTACCAAGGCCGGGAGAATTTAAGTGATTTGTCCAAAGACACCAAGCTACAGCTCAGACTACAACTTGGGGCTCCTAACTGTGTAGAGATCTCTGAGAGCAAATCGCCGAGTCTCTTGGTCCTCCTCGTCACTCTCATCTGAACCTGACTGGTCTCCTTAGAGCCTCTAGAGTACCTACAGCACATATCACATCACTCCTTGAATTGTACTCATTTGGGTACATGTCTTATCTCCCCACCAGGTCTCATTCTCCTTTGACACCTTCATTTCTATTTCCAGAGGGCTTAGAACAGATCCTATAACCAGGAGGCACTTAGTAAATATTTGAATTAATGTATGAATGAACATTAAAAAGGAAGGAGTTAAACAGCCTTTCCATCCCATTGACCCATATCTCTCAGTCTCAAAGTTCTTTCTAACCCAACTACCTGAATTGAACTATCAATTCCAGGGCACAATAAATAAATACTTCCATGTTTGCAGAAAAGTTAGTGGAAATTAAGTGTCATTATACTTTACACATACACACTAGTTCATTTGCCTCACAAAAGTTTCTGAGCATTTGTGTGCATTTCACTATAAGGTGTGCACAGATCTTAGACTGATAATTTACCAAAGAAGTAGGAGACCAAATCCGCCTTCCAATTGCTTGCAGTCTACTGGGAAGATCTACATATCTTCCCAGAAGACACGAGTGGAGATACACTAACTAAGCACCAAGAAAGCACATACGTGATAATGAAGGCAAATGGCACAACAAAGAGGCACGGGGAGGCTAAGCGAGCAGTAGTTACCAGGGCAAGCTGCCGATATCCTGTAGCATGTCTTATGTTATCTCTTTCATGGGTCTCCAGTTTGCAAACTAAGCCCAAAACTTCTGATTTATTTTCCTCTGTCACTCATTTTCTTTACCCAATGATTTAGGAGTACTCTCTTTTCCTTTCCTATGAAAGTTTTAGTTGCTGACCAAACTTTGACCAAATACCATTACATGTGTACTTTTCCAGCTGGGACAGTAATAGTGACAATACACAAACCATTTTTAATTTTTCAAAGTGCTTTTATATATATGTATTTCCAACCTTTTTTTTTTCAACAAACTTAGGAGGGAAGTGTCAAGTGCAAACCGTATACCATAGCTGTATATGTGATATAGAACAGCTACACATCAATTTTGCAACATTGTTCTACTTTGTTTCTGTAGTCTTTCTTTATGCATTTCCCCAAAGGAGGAAAGGTATATCTCTATTACAACACCCTGCTTATTTTCCTTATCACACTAATCACAGTCTGTAATTATTTTATTTATTGGTTTACTTCTTTATTGCTAATCTCCCAAATAGAGTGTAAAACCCCACAAGGACAGGAACTTCATCTATCTTGTTCTTTCATTTTAGGCACTCAATAAGAAATTGTTGAATAAATAAATGAATGAATGATCAACAATACTATTTCTATTAAGGCAAATAGGTCATAATGATAAAAGAAGCCAACGAACAGACCTCCTAGTGTAGAACTGATTCGCTGTATTTTTCACCCATTTATTCTTCCAAGAAGGATGGTCTACAGAGGAACAAGTAGTCCTCTTGCTTTTTAGTTTTCTCAGTCCTTCACCAAATTATTATTAAGTGTTTTCTGTATACAGGGTACTGCATTCAGAACTGTAGGTGATAAGAAGTTGATGATATAATCCCTGTCCCCAAGGAGCCCATGTGATTATAGAAATATGATAGTAATGTAAGACAGTAAGGACAAATTCGGAATAAGTGGTGCAGTCAACATGCGTTCTCAGTTGGAGAAGGGAAAGACTGCCTTAGATTGGTGTGATCAGGAAGGGCCGCCTGGAGGAGGTGGAGTTTTAAGTTGAAGATAAGTAGAATTTCTACCAATGAAAAGGGTCACTAGAGGTCCTTTTAAAAAGATCACGTTACTTCATTATGTCTCAACAGACCCTACGTTTAGGCAAGTTTAAATTAAAGAATAGAAATACTCTGAGATTCTCCAACAGACAGTAGCTTGTCAACGCAAGATAGTTCTATTAGACTATTGGGCGGGCTCCCATAGCCGGTTGTAATGGCTTTATGTGTGTTTAATCATACTGGCTTGGTCTAACTTTCTCAGCGTCAGTCCCATTAGAATTTAAAAGGTCAAGTTTCAAAAGTCTAAAAAAGCGATTTAGAATAGAAATGCCAACTTAACCTTAAGCACAGCTAAACTAATGCTATAATAGTATTGAAAATCGTACCTTGTATAAAATATACGCACGAAACAAAAATGTTAAAACTTGATAACTCTTTCCTGAGGTTATATTTAAAAAAACCCAGAATTGTAGTAAAATTAAAAATCACAATTTAAATTTTGCTAAAAATTATGGCTCACTGATAACTGTTGACACATATTGCCTATCTGGGAGAGCACAGAGGCCCCATAAGCAAGTGAGAAAGGAGACTAGGTAGACCTAACAACATGGAAAGGGAGCAATCTTTTGAAAATGCTGCAGATTTGTTATAGCTCTGAAGGGTTAGAGAGGACCTTAGGAGCATTTTCTCAAGTTTGCTGGCTGCAATGATTGCTTTTTACCTGGAGCATCCTATGCAGAGCCTCTCACCTTCACTGATGCTGCCATTTAAATACCTCCCGCCTTTTCTCACATAAGCATTCCTTGATTACAATTTTATAATATGTTTTATATTAAAATGACTCCAAAGTGTTATAATCTATTATGATTTGAGGGGTTTTTTTTTTGCTGCCCTAGAGAGATGGTTTTTTTTAAACTGTGCCTTTTCACTAACGGAAAAGCCGGAAATTAGCCTAAATATGCAATTCTCTCTCTTTTTAAAAAACAGTTTTTTGGTATTAGTATTTAAGACAACAATTCTTTATTTTATAATCGTCTCTGTTATATAACTCATCTATCAGGTATTATAGTTCCATTTCTGATATTTCCACACTTGCAGATATATGGGAGATTAAAGAGTGGATTAAGAAGTGTCACCATAAAGCAAGCAAAGTCCTGAGGGAGATGGCCTGGGAGACGAGTAACTTAGTATAAACGGAAGGTGCCAAACGGTAATAAAATCAGAATGGGAAATCATGAAAATAAAATAACTGTGCATTAAAAATATATTGGGACCAGCTCCTCTGTGCTGGTGTTTCGTAATATTAACTGTTTAAACCTGCTTAAAATGAGAGCTTTGAGTTCTCAAAATCCTTTAATTCAGTGAAACATCCGCTATCCTGAAAGGGCTCCACAGAATCCCATAAAACATTATTTATCTGTGTGCGTTAACTGCACGATACTGTAATTTCCAGAATAAATGCTGGGTGTAAATTGTTGTTTATGTTGGATCCTGACTGTCTTTATGAGAAACAAAGTGAAAACGGAATCTTCACAGCTTTATTTCTTCCGTTAAAGTCTATTCTGCAGCAGGAAACATGCCTGGTGGAGTTTCTTAATGAACACTTACAAAGCCTGTTGGTTAAAACCAAGTATACAGAATCACCTCCAAATGGATACCCTCTTTTATTCCACATTCTTTTCATTTAAATCAAGTTAAATTAAAGTGAAAGTAGCACCATTCACGTTGTTATAGTTAAGGGTCTGTCAGCATTTTTATGCAAAGTCTTATCACAAGTTTGTAACTTGGAAGGGAGAAAAATAAAATAAAATAAATCCAATCTTAATACAGAGGAGCTTGGCCTGGAAGTGAATTTTTATTAATCTTTAATGACTTTTAAAAGTCCATCTTGGGGCAAAAGATATACACATCCTAGTGATTTAAGACATTTGACTGGGATTTTCTTGGTTTTCCAAAAAAATAGCTTTCAAAGGCTATAAAATGGATTCAAACATGAAATTCTCCATGTGCTTGAATTTTCTTAATGATGTTAAATATTAGAAATTTCATTGTATACCTCTTTACCTCATGCCACACACACACAACAAACAATTCCTTTTTTCTTTTTTTTTTTTGCAAATGGAAACTCAAGCAAGGAGAAGTTAGGAGGGTTTCAAAGTCAAATACGGGTAAACGTAAAATTTCAAAATTCTCTTTTTGATTCTTTCCCTGAACACTTGGAAATTTTTCTACCAAAACACCATTGCTAAATTCTAAATAAGAGCAGACAGTCTTTCATTGCATGCATAAAGCATTCATTTAACATTTCTTCTGGAAAAAAATAACTGCACAGATTTTAAGCCCAAGAATTTACTGTGTCTGTGCAGCAGCTGCTCTTACCTGATAAAATTGTGATGATTCTTTCTGAGCGATTATGACTTATCAGGTCAGTGACCAACAAACTATAAAATAGATTCTAACAGCCCCCAAAGGGTTGGTACAGACTCTTGAGTAAATAATATATGGAAGTGAGAATGGAAGAGAGAGAGAGAGAAAGAGAAACACACAGAGAGAAATAAGAGGAGAACACACGTATGACCTAGTTAGTTTGTTTAGTTGATATAGGACAGGAAGACAGGATCCTTGATTTTAATCCTGATTTTCTCTCTCAGCAGCACTTCTTGAGACCAATAGCCAGGTAAGGAGACAGTCCTGTTTTTAGCAAGGGCAGAGGTCCCATAGCAGCCCTAGAAGATTTTCTGGTATGTGCTATTGTGCCCTGGATTTGATATAAGACAACACCTAGCTGTTATTTTGCTTGCATTTATGTATATCTAAAAAGAAAGCCATTGACTCCTGGGAAAAGCTACCCATCTTTATAACAAACTCTAAGAGAGGGAATATAAGGATGGAGTATTACTATTTTACTCCCTTGTTCCACTTAAGACTTTAATGAATAGAATAGCTATTCAAATACATTTACATTGGATTTAAAGGAATTCAAGGAAACCTTAATAAAGGAATTAGGATGTCATGATAAAAATGGCCAAAGCTCTAAGATAGGATGTGTATGTGCGGTGCACATCCCAGCACTAATATAGATCCAGTCGCTTGCAACACAGCCAATATGAGGGAGGAACTTTGATCTATATACTGTACTTAAGTCAAGTTTTCCTAATTGCATCAGCTTCCCTGGAGGTCTCTGCTGCTTTATTGCTGGAGAAGATGCTACAGAACTTCTCTTCGGTTTAATGGCATAGTAAGACTTGTACTTGATTTCCAGATCTTGAAAACTGAATACAAATTGTTGCTTAGGTTTTAAGACCACAGATTGAGTGGCATCATTCTGGTCCCCAGTGGGGACATATCACTGTGGCCGTCTGGTCACTCTTCACTTAAAGAACTGTAACATGAAGTAAGCATGTTAAGTTTCAGGTTGTGAGCCATCTGAACTATTACTAAAGGGGAGACTGAATCTTTACCTCTCTGCAGATTTGCAAGGTCAGAGTAGAAAGAGAGAGACCTGAGGCTGATGCACGAATGAAATGGTTCCTGCAAGTCCCATTGTGCCCCAGAGTCCAAAGGGACACTTGGGAGTCTAAAGTTTCAAAACTTTAAGGACTAGATTATTTTTTCTGGGTCCCAGAACTTGGGTCTTTGAGTGTGTCAAGGCCAAGAATGAAATGGTATGGGGAGGGAGAGGGAGGCAGGAAAGATAAATGTAAGAATTGAGATGGTTTTCCAGAGATGAGCGTGGGATGTTTGCCAAACAACCAACACCATTCTTGACTCAAGACAGCGCTAGCGGTTTTATGAGCAATGGCTTCATTTCCTTCTAAAATTACACAAGTGGCATTTCTTGGTGTGATTTTATAGAGATCATATTATGGTGGTTGTTTTCTCCAAGGGGACCCAAATTAGGGGTGGGTTAGGATGGCTACAGAAGACTTCTCTTAGGCAGAGGTGCCCGACTCATTCTCTCCCTACCCAACCGGGACCCTGCTGTGTTCTCTAATGAGTCCTCTTCTAAATGACTGTGGAAGGGACCAGGGCCAATGCCTCCTTCCACCTTCCTTATCTCCCCTTGAGAGATCAAGAGATGCGTTGGTTGCCACCAAGGGGAGGGAAAGGAGCAGAGTTCAGATAAACTTTTGATAAAGTGCCATAGCGAACCCCTCATCAGAAGGTAGGAAAGGTCACACAGTCAAAAAAAAAAAAGAAGAAGAAAATATAACTGCTTCCTTATGAGGAAAATATTATGAGTTCTTCCCCTTTTTCAGCTTTTATGGAAGGAGATTCTGCCAGTTCCTTCAGAAAAAAATAAGAAAAAGTAGTTTTAAAATGAGATTATGCACCTTCAGGGTGCCATTAGGAAGTTTTACTGTACTGAGATGACATGAAAGCTCTGGAATTAATATCCCTGAGATGCTTCAAACCTGCAATAGCAATTATTGTACTACGTGTCCCTGGATAAATAATAGGGCCATTCAACTAATTAGCT
This sequence comes from Equus asinus, assembly GCF_041296235.1. NCBI lineage: Eukaryota > Metazoa > Chordata > Mammalia > Perissodactyla > Equidae > Equus > Equus asinus. The sequence continues at coordinate 37,888,791 of NC_091802.1, read as the reverse complement.
TCAATGATTTCAGCTCCCTGTAAATTTTCTCTCACTCGGCTATAAAAATAACACTAGGAAAACTTTTGGTAAGAGAAACTTCTTTCAGGAAATGTTTTCTTTTCTTTTTTTCCCCCTTCAGCTCATGACGCACAGTGTGTAAAGTAACTTTCATTCCTAATCACAAAGCTAGGATGGAATATACAAAATTTGCACATTATTAATTGCCATTTGCTGTTATTAAACAGACTGATTTAACTCTCCAACTCATGTCTTCCACATACGATTATAAGCATTTTGAGAACTTTAGCTTCTTAATACACAGTATAAGCAATCATGTGTGCACGAATAGAGCATAAACCCCAACTGCACATACACCTATACGTATGATTAAAGATAAGAGCAAGAATTACTTACATGCACACTTCATTACATTATCACCATTTTACTTTAGAGAATTTAGACAACACACTAGCTTTCTGATGGTGCTCATAGAACATTAATTCATACCTTCATATTTACTGAGTGCCTACTAGATGCAAGACATGAAGTTTCTTCTGTACATTTTCTTGGAAGAACAGCAGATTTACTTAAACTTGGTGTTACACCTCCTTAAAGTAACAAGGATTCCCCTCTACTTCTGTCAGCTAGAAATACCTTTAAATTTCATAAATTCAAAGCAATAAGAATGTGAACTTCAATAATGCAGGCAAATACAATTCTAACATCATCAGCAATGGTCTGAAAATCTATGGTACGACTTCAAGAGATCTGAATTTTCTTAAAGCATGAGGTTTTTATCTTGTTTTTCTTTTTCCTTTGGGTAAGCTGTTGAGATTTCTTCTCTCCTTTCATGGAAATTTCTCTACACATTGAAATGAAACAGAAGCTCCTCCCAGGATGGGCTAGCGCTCCCCCTTCAAACGCTGAACGTCATCAGAGCAGAGGGACCTAGTGAGAGGCAGATGGTGATAAGCTTCATCCTTGGTGAAGAAATGAAGAGGAAAAGAGTCTGAAACCTCTTCTTGGACTTCTCTCATTTTTAATTAACAGAATATAATTAAAATTAAAGCCAGACAAAATGACTGGATCTTAAATCAGAATTATGTCTAGCAGTGGAGACTGTCATCTGTTTACACCCATTAGAGGTGACCTGCACTACTTTCTAGGTCTCCCACTTTGCTTCACTTATAGGCAAGTTCTTTTTTATTTCTTAGCCATATAAAAAAGAATTTTTCTTCTTTCTGTATCAATACTTATTAAATATATGTAAATAAGACATGTACTGTACATTAGGGTGAAGAATACAGTAATTGATTAAAAATCATGACCTTCTTCTGAAACCATTATGTAATTATTAAATTCCAAACAATTCCCCTAAAATTGATTGATAATTATGTAATCTGGCAAAGAGACTAACCACCTTCCAAAAGGTTGAATGTTAAAATTTTCCCTAACTTAAGCAAAACGTGGCCAGAGATGACAGTTTTTGTTATACAGCTGTTTTATGTTATTCAAACGTTCTGGTCCCCCCATCTCAAAATCTGCACCCTAAGAGTTGCCTAGGAGGTTTGTAATATCAACCCCCACAATTTTTCCTTCGAAGAGATCTGCAGCCTCAGCTTATGAGAAATGCAGTCGGTTCGCCCTAGGAGAATATAAGTCATAACGTTTGTTTTGGAAGTCTATTTTACCCAATATTTCTCAATGAAATAAATTGTATAAATGAAATAAAACTGACACCACAATATTTACTAAATTGCCTCGTCTGCTTTCTGCTTAACACACTCTGCCTACCACTGGTTTCTCCTTCTTGTTCAGTTTAGCAGGCAAGAGAGCAAAGGAAAAAGCCTTCTGCAAAGAATGCATTTTTAAATCAATATAAACAAGATTATAAAATATCCAGATTTAGCATGGTTTCCTCCTCAATTGTTACCCCTATGCATTTGTCACTTTCTTCATATCCATGTGTATTCTTCAGTTTATCAAAATTTGTGTGTGTGTGTGTGTGTTAGGAGTTCATATGTGGATCCAGGTCGACAAGGTCCAGAGAGTAGAGGAAAAGAGAAAAATTCAAGATAATCAATCCCATATAAACAATATTAGTGGTCTGATATTACATGATGAAAACAAAAAACCCTAAAAATAATTAACATTCACGGTTGAAGATGACTAAATGAGAATTGAATATTTAAAGATGAAAACACCTAACAAAAAAATAAAAATTTTCATATCAAGTGTACACATGAAAGGAAATAAAGAATATTCTCGGGATCCCACAATAGTGTCTGTTTCTTTCAGTCTGTGTGGCACTACACAGCATCTAGAAAACCAGACCTCCACCAGCCTCCCAGTCCTCCTACTCTTCAGGACAGCTGTGGGGCAGTGTTCTCAAAGTCTCACGAAAAGAAATTCCCTGTCCTCTTTGGAGATGCTTTGATTCATGGAAGAGCAGGACTGATCTTTTCACCGGTGCTCAGAAAGTCTTCCAAAGGACAAACGCCTGTGATATGAGGGAAGGAAGGTAAAAATGGGGCAGGAGGCTCCGAGGGCTCCTTTCGCAACTGGATGTGGGGAAGGAATGAGCCAAGCTATAAATAAAAAATATTTCCAGAAATGGTATGTGGTTGATGCATTATTAATGACTGTGAAATATATCTCAATATGGAAGGGAGAGTGGTCACGTCTCAAGATGGAATGGAGTCAATATCACAAGATACTTGGTTCAAACACTGCTGACACTCTTGTGATTTTAGGATTCAAAATACCCCCTCAAATCACAGAGGGTTTTATTAAATGTTCATAAGTCTACTTGATTAAGCACAGGGATGATGCTAAAGAATTGACAGGCAATACAGGGATGAAAAAACACAGAATGTTATTTTGACAATCCCCATTTTTAAAACTACCAGCAATAACTGTCTGAAAACCTAGCGTATTGTAATTTTTAAAATATTTTATTGTATTTTAAAATCTCTATCTTAAAGCATTTTAAGTTTCATCACTGGCTGAGTCTGGAAAGCACTGTAGCCTGCTGCAGGTCATGGAATTTAAAGATTTCTGAAAATATCTTCTGTTTTAACCACTAGCTGTATTCTCTGTTAACACATTCTGAAGCACAAAAATGTTTGCCTTTTCATATTTACCGGTACTCACAAATACGTATCCAAACAGCATTTAGCTATTTTACTACAAATACAAATCTTACATGTGGAGCTAAATAAGAAGTTATCATAATTATAGTAGTAATGCAGATATGGGTGAAGACGACCCAAACAGTTGACAAATGGTCACAGACTGAAGATTTGTAACTTTAAAATGCAGTTTCACCTATAGGCATATATTTGTGGTACATCCATGGACATTCATAAAATTTGCTGGGAAGTCGTGAGGGAGGGAGAGGAGTAGTAGGTTAATAGACTCTTTTCTTTGCTTTTTCATTTTTTTGCTATCTAGATGGGAGATTTAGTTCTGCTGCCTGAATTTGAGGGTCTCTCACACCGCTCATCTGAACAATCAATTTTTACTGCTGTAGAAGATAATAATGGTAATAACACTATAGAAAAAAACTACCATGACCCATAACTGTAACTTATTACAGTCTTTTTAAAAATAACTGTAGTGTATGGAGCTTCTTCATTTCTTGAAGCAGAAAAGGAGCTGACAGTTGGAACCTGTGAGGCTGTCTATATATCTCCTGAATGCATGCAAGAGGCTGATCTGCTCACAAAGGGAGAGCTGCTCTGGGTGTGGACCACGTGGATGAGAAAAGTGACCCAACACTAGAAATTTGCCAAGGACAGTCACCTATTGGCCCACTTGTCTTCTTGTACCAAGTGCCAGAAAACAGCTCTGTCAGTGTGACGTGCCAGTGCTTTATCACCCTTTATGAAAAAAGTCAGGATTCTGGCCAGTTACAGTGATGCTCTTATGCAGTAAATCAGCCACATTCCCACCACAACTGTCCTCTGATGGTGCTTTTGATAGTGAAATTTCAGAGACCTCTGTTCACCAGAATAACAACCATAGACAGAATCTCCCATCAAATCCAATATGTTCTTCTATTGCATTTATCAGAGAGGATGCAAAATATAAAGCTTTACTGCACCACGTGCTTAACAAGAACTCACCTGGTTTCTATATGACGTGAAAGGATTGCCCTTATAAGACAAATTATATTCCAGACACTTTCAAATGAAGTGGCTTCACCAAGCACACCATTTATCTTCAGATCTGGAAGCTTTCCTTAAAGCATGACTTTGCAACAAAGGAGTTTTAATGCCACTCCACTCTGTAATGCACTGCATACTAACAAGATTTATATACATTACTGGTGCCGTTAAGGAAACTTGAATGACTTGCAGTTTCTCTAGATGAGATTAAAAAAAAAATCTTAAAAAGGGTGTGCAGCATACAAATGAAATCAGGTTACATTAGAAGTTGTGTAAAAGTACAAGCATAATACTGCTTGTGTATGAACCAGGGACACACAGCAAAGATCCGCTTTACTTCTCTAGGACAACTATTCTACCGTCACTGAACATAAACAACCATAAAGTTACAGCTGCTTTTAAAATGTCACTTAGGAACAAACTGCATAGATGGGGAATTAGATAGTATTGAATGGTTTCAGAAAAGACCAGCCCTATACTCTGAACTGTCAGCTCTGCACTCGGGAGAAATAATTCATGAGAAATAATAAAATATTTCTCATCACTAATCATATATGTTTTCATATGTAGGTACATACATCTACAATGAGCTCCAGATGATTTCTCACATTAAGAATGATTAACACTTTCCAAAATAGTCTTAAAAACTGAGTCTAGTTCTCTAGCATGTAAATTGGGAAAAATGAAGTGGGTGGTGTTTGGGAAATAATAAAAGTTTTAGGCAGGTGCTTGGACGTCCGTAATTTTTTTTTAAATGGGAGACTCTACAGAGCATGCTGCAAAAATGACTCCAGCTAGGGTTTCCAGTTAAATATGCTACGACAGAGCAATACACTTTTAGCAGGCTGAACAAGATGTAGAATAACCTGTATTAAAAAGCACATAACAATGTCGAACCTTTAAGCTTCCATCCAGAGGATCTGCAGTAAAATGAAATCATTAGGTAAAGGGTGGTCACTGCTACGATGAGAAGAAAGAAATAACTCAAAATTCTCATATCTATTATTATATTAGAACAGTTCACTTTCTTCTCTGCATAATAACATGGGGCATTAAAGAGCCATTTACACATACCTTATTATTATTTATGAAATTACAAGTACACATGGTGTCTGATAACTCATCTCTCTGTATTAAATAGGAACACACATTGTTTTTTAAAATGTCTGTCTTTTACAGTGTGCTAGGGAACAGCTTTCCAAAGCATAATCGTGAATGCATTATGTAATGCGCTTTATAAGAAGTTATTAAGGATTATGACTACAGCAACGTAAACCTAATATAAATATGAATAAAGCATTTAGGAATGGTATTTTCACTTAGACTGTCACCTATATAATTTGTAGCAATACAATTATCATTGGAGAAGACATAAGCACATTTACAGAAAAAGCCGTTTCCATGAATGTTAGTAAAAATTCTACAACGTAGGTATTTTTCTCGCAATTTCACAAAACCCTTGCCTTTAAAAACATCAGAAGAATCCACAATGCCACCTACAGTATTCTCGACAGTAATCTTGCCTTGCAGGAAAAAATATCAGCTTTATTTGAAAAGCCAGGTGCATGTAAATTTCCAAACTGCAAGTAGGTGGCAGTGGAGACATTTCTGGGTGATTTTTCTCAGTTGGAAATGTAAAAGGAGGAAAAAATCTCCTTAAAAACAAGTTACAAACATACTAAAATAAATAATGTCCTGAAATGAAATGTAACCTTCCATAGCAGATCACCATTAAGAGCTAATAAAATATTTGTCTTTAGGGACCAAAATCCTACCAATCCCTTAATGAAGACATCTATAGCACGGAGAGTGAGCAGCACGGATGACAAAATTAGAAAAAAATGGAAAGAGAGAGGGTCTGACAATTGTTTCCCACAGAGGTCAGAGTAAGGATTAGGAATTTGATGTGGACAAGAAACACGAAGGTTAGGAGCATGAAATACACAAATTTAAAACTAGTAAGTTAGCATTTTAAGAAACCATTAAAGAAATCTCCTGTTTGAATGTAAATTCAAGAGGAAGGAGAATGAGTTCATTAGGATTTGGTCTTTAATGAAGAATATCAATTGAGTCCCTCAAAAAACAGTGTACAACAAGAGGCTATTAAACAATGTGGACATATTTAAAGTGTGCTCAACTCTAAACAAATACCAGAAACATCAGAATGAAACCACTCGAATTGTTTTTCAAGGTTAATGAGATGGCAGTTAAATTCATTCTGTTCTCAAGTTTACCTGCAAAGACAAGCAAGGTCATTAATTTGTATTAACAATTCAATCTAACTGATTTGACTTGTGGAGATCATATTAGAAACTGGAATGTGCCCAAGAATAAACTCTGGAGATGGGTGTGTGTGTGTGTGTGTGTGTGTGTGTGTGTGTGAATATAGATGGAAAGAAACAGGTAAATGGATTGTAAGAGGAAAAAAGAAAGTTAAGGATGTTATTCATATCAGAATCACCATGTGAAAAGAAAGTAAGCATCCAGATCAAAGCTTTTTCACACCATGGTTATCTCAATCAGCTTTTCTCCTTGCCTTAATTGGTTAACCACGCAGCTAACAACAAAGGCAACCAAGAAGTCAAAGGATGCAAGAAACCTGGTGAAAACAAATGTCACATTCTCAATACTACTGTTCCCCCTGCTTGGAACATTCTTCTATTCATCTTTTAGGATTCAATTCAAAATCCACCTACTCTAAAATGCCTTTCAGAATCCTCCATGTGGAATTAATCCCTCCCCTGCCTACAGTATTTTTTTTAAAAACTCCTATTATAGTAATTATCACATTCTAGTATTAGAATTATTATATCTGTGTTTGGGTCTGGATGACCCCCAAGTCTGCAAATCTCAGGAGGGCAGGGGTCATTCCTTGACAATTTTTGGAAAATTTTTGGTGCTACGCTCTCCAAAGAGAGAACGCTTCATGCTTATCTGAATTAGTTGAAAGGATTACTTAAAAGCACCTCTGAAAATCTGATCTGCTTCAAAGCTACAGATAGTGAGAATTCTGTATTCTGCCGATCAAGAGAAGGGTGGCTTGCTCTGAATAAACTCTTATAAAGGGTAGGAAGAAATGTGGCACCAAGCTTTACCCCTCTCCTTACATACAGAGGAGTCCTAGGAAGTACAGTGACTAGTGCACTGGCCTCATAGGAACAGTAGGGGACGCCTTACAGCTGAGGATCCTGGTGGAGGATGTGCTCGCAGACTGCATGGTGGGTGGAGCCTGCAGAAAACCTAGTCATTGTTTTGGTGACCTTTTAAATGTCAGCAGCAGAGGGCATAAGTCAGGCCATGCAGCAGTGATCAGAGGCCTGGGGGAAAGATGGTAAAAACTTTAAAAGCAATGGCCAGCCTGAACCTAGAATTCTCAGATTAAGGGAGAAAGTTTCAAAGCTGAATTAACAAAGTTTGTTACTTAGATTTCCATCATCAGAAGAGATTTGGAGTGGTCCTTCTTTACCCCTTCTGTTCCTCCCTCCCTTATGGTTACTGCTGTTTTATGGTGGGGGGAAAAACCCTGCACACAATGGGAGAATACTGAAAAAGTTCTGTAAAAGCTCCCCAGAGAGAGCAAAATCTCTGGAAGGCATTCTTCCTTTTGCAAAGGCATTGGATCAATTTCATTCTTCTCCACATGGTGCGTGAAACTCAGCGCTGGGCTATGTAAGTTAAACCAAGTTTCAGCGAGATTCTGTTTCTTGCTACCAAAGACCTGCAACTTCTAACTGCCTGAAATACTGAACATATTGAGACATAATGCTGCAAACATCTAAAAATAGGAGTGTGGCTGTGTATGCAGAAGGCAGAGGGCCTAGCCCAGGTGTCAGACCCTCTCACAACGGAAGGTCAGGGAGCACCATCCACCCGCAGGACAGCTCCCAAGCAGGAGGTTAGAAAAATATAGTTAAGAAGAAGAAACCAGTGTCCAAGTTTGGCCCCAACACAGTACATGTAAAGTAGTCTTACTGGATACAAAGAGATAATAAAGTGACATTGCTAAGGGCATATATTAAAATTGGACCAGGATGAATTTTTAAGAAGGACAGAAAACTCTAGGAGCACAGCTTCAGAATAAAAACAGCACACATTTTCTGGGCTGGAAAACTGTAGTTTGGGATTACCTTAATCCATAAATTTTCATCATTCACTGTATTAAGCAATAGTGATATTGTATTTTTGTTTATTTTATTGTAAAGTATTATAGTATATTTCTGTTTGATGAATAAACATTTGAACAATTAAAAAAAACAAGTATATTGTAATACCATTGCATGAAGATTTGATTTTCCTATTCTATTGGACATTTAAAGTTTCTTACCCTGTTAAAAAAAACCCATAAAACAGATTTTGCAAGCATATGTTTTATGAGTCAATGCCCAAATAAGAGTGGAAAACCCCTCAATCACAGACAATCTTTAGAAGACAACACTTAACTATTCAGCCTGTGGATTTTCCATGGGTTCTTGCCCCTCCTCCTTTGCCATATTTAGATATATCACTGCCCAGAAACACTGGTTTTAGAAAGCGGGCAGACAAAAGAAGTAGAAGAAATGAAACTCAAACTTGATTTGGCTACTTCTAACATCACTTTGAAATGCTGTGGGCAAGGAGAAACAAGCTGAAGAGAAAAGATAATCAAGAATTGGCATTAAGTAAAAATAATTAAAGAACAGCTTTCGTTTCAAAACAATATTCCATGGGCAACTTTTTTCTAATGCCTTTTTAAAAGTTTTGGTAAATTAATTGCAGCTAGCATGTTCCAAACTAACACAGTAAATAGATTTTCATTTCAAAAACTTACCTGCTTACAAACATTCAAATTTTATTTAATATTAACTTTTAGACTGATTCTTCAGCAAAGTAAGATCTCGTCATTAACTACCAGCAGGTGGTGGTAGTCACAAATAGGGTACAAGAAATACTTAAAGGGCTGTGAATATAACCAATATGTGGTTCAGATTTATGGATTATGGATTTTAAAACATTTTTAATGGAGCTGTCAGCACTCCGAAACCACTTCCATTCCCATCTGTTCCAGATAAATGTGGAAACTTAGAAGGTACCTTAAAATGTGTGCCTGCAAAAAGTTTCACTTTAAGAACATTGGATCTTCTGATAAAAGAGAAATTATTTTCCATTTTTAAATATTTAAAACTTCTATATAGAAATGCACTTCAAACAAGCACAAAGATTCAGACTCTCCTTTTTGGAGACATTTCGGGGGCGTCCAGGTTTCGAATCTGGTCTATTGTCTACTCAGGGCAGACATGCATCAAGAAGGAACACAGACCGTACACTTCAGCCGAGCTAACCTGAGCCAGGGCTGAATGGCAGGCACTGTGTACACACGGTTGCTAGGGAGAAAATATGTCCGTTCTTGTCTCCCAAAATAAAACTCCCAGGTTTCAGAGGATACAGAAGCAACAAGAGGCGGTGAACTCCAGTCATCGAGTCAACAGCTTCAGGGCCTTGAGGAACGGCTGAAATTATTTGGTTTTGACCGCCAGATGACCTCCATTGCTGCCCAGCCTGATGGACAGTCGGACCATTAGTTCTTTTAACACACATTCTTTCCCTGAAACACAGACACCACTCTGCGTTCGCACAGAGTAAGAGAGAAGAGCAAACGAGAGCATCTGAAAGGGAGAGGCAGGGATGTACACCCACAGAGAACCTTCTAAACCAGCTGCGACCCTTTCACTGTCTAAGGCCTGGGGCTAGAGGAATTCACTCCAAGCAAAGAGACGTCAGATCATTTTTCCAAGAAATTCAACTTAAAAATCTGACTCTAGACTACAATTAGGCAAGACTACATCTAATATATGTCCAAAACAAAAACATGGGAATGCTTAAAACTGATTTTTCATATTTTCTAAAGCAATTTGATTTCTAGCTTGAAAACCAGCAACACTATTTTTTTAAATATACAGATCAGAAATGAAAAAGTCTTACTATGTCTCTCCTAACGGTAATTCAGGTTTAACGCAATACTGTTTTCCACTATAGGCTATCCAGTTCTTTGTAATCCATTCAATGAGTATAATTCCCAGGCCACATCACTGTGGTGTATGAGATTCAAAATACATTTGATTTGGCTCTTTCTGGTATGAATGTGTTTCGATGTGTGTGACTAAGAAATAACTTTTGGTCTTATTATTCTTGCAAAACAAATTAAGCGCTAAGCTTTGCTCTCAAACAACCTATTCATCCAAAGCAAAACTGGAAAGCACAAAGATTGGACTCCAAAGAGAGCCATCAAAGATACTGAACTTGGCCAGGAAGAGGGTAGACAAAAGGGGGTAGAAAAAGGAAATTTAGGTGGAGGGTAAAAATTTCTACAGAGGCATCTTCTTATCTTTAAATAAAGCAAAGTTTAAACTCACATTTAATCAGATTTAGAGCACCCACAAACACCAGCTCGCACACACACAAATAAGCCCTCTCTCCATCTCCATTTTCTGGTGGCTTGGCTGACAGCACTGCGCTTGTCCCCAGCCTCTTCTGATTTTCCCCTTGGGACAGGCAATGAGCTATGCTGCAGTAAACGAGGAAACATCTGTTTGACTTTCCGAAGCTGGCACGGGGAGCTGAAGTCTGAATCACAAATGCCACTTTCACAAACAGGTCTCCCACAGGAACCTTGCTAAAAACATGGCTCTGCTGGGGTGAGCCACAGCTCCGGTGAGTGATGGGTAGAGCTGCTCTCCTCTCCAGCTATTTGAAACAATACACACTCCTTACAGCATTTGTCTGTAAAGGGGTTTAACGGATCCCAATCTGTTTAAGAGAAAAAGTACCTGGATCCCGTTTTAATTTGGAAAGTTAGTTCATACTGAAGCCCCAAAGACTCTAAAATGAAGTTTGCTTCTAACAAATCGGGAGTCTTTTATTATCAAGGAGCCTATGAAACTGTGGTGTGTGCTTACTGTATTTTCAGAAAAGCACACAAGACCTCAAATTATTTTTTAAGCACATTGACAAAGTAGTTAAAAATCAGCACACTGTTTTCACAGTTTATTTTTTTCTAGTGTTGTTGCCAGTAGCAGTGTGGATAACTTGGGAATATCACTCTGGCTAGCAGTGTGTCTAACTCACCTGGACTGTAACCTTTTCACCTTTTTTCCCTCAGATTATGGAGTTGCATCTGCCCAAAGGCAAACTTCCGTGGCAGGTGGGACATGCTGGGGGCCACACTCCCAAATGCCTCTTCCTTTAGAATCTTACCAGCTGCACCTCTTTTTAGACGGTTCAAGTTTTCAGTTAAACTTATTTTTTTAAAAAACCCTTTTTTCTTCCATTGAGTGATTTTTCTCTTTATAAAAAATGACTGCTTGCTGTTTGACCCCTCTCTGGGGATATTTACCCGTCTCTCTCCTGAACAGGGCTCCCATTTCCTTGTCAGCACTTGATTTGGCTGACATCATCGTGTGATTATTAATCTGTGAGTGAGCTGGAAATATTTTAGGGACAATCTAAAAAAAAAAAACCCAACAATCAAAGCAAAACCAAAAACTAACCCAGTCCATTCAACTGAAGTATTTACCAAAAATAATAAATTTTATAAGATATAGTCAGATAGGTCTTAATGTAAGTGATAGACTGATGCAAACATCATGCTGCATATTTCCCTTTAGCTTTCAAAGGCAGAGAACATTTGTGTCAGAAGCGAGTTTCTTTATTATTTAAAGGTAACTTCCACCTATCAGAACAGATGGAGGGTTGTTGCCTGTAAGATACTAATTATGCTATGTACATCAATAAATACAGTATTGAAACCGTTAGTGTAAGAAATCAGGTCTGTAGCTAGAGATCAACTCAGTTTTTAAAATTCTGGTTTCTTTTTCTTATTCCTCTTCTCGTTTTCTTTTTTTTTAAATTAAAAAGTAATATTTCTACCTTATAATTACTAGAGAGAATTCTTAGGTGAATGAAGTGAAAATGTTCGAATATACATGAAATTGTCTTTCTTTTTGTGAATATGACTAACACGAAACATGTAACGCTTTCACTGCTCTAAGAAAAGCCCTCACAGAACATAGCAGATGACAGAACTAGCACACTGAATATTATTTTACCATGAAAAAATGGGGTGGAGAGCAATCAAAGAATTATTTTTCTCAAATTTGTTTTCCACATCTTTCCCAATACTCAGGACTCCGAATGCTCCTACAATGTCTAGGATCTTCTTTAGATAAAATTTCAACTTATGAATTATGATCGCTAATGAGCCTTTCCTACAATAAAATGAAATTAAGACCTGAAATAGATATATAAGTTATTAGGCCATAGAGAGAAAAAAACAAAATTAGATACTCTCAACATACACAATTTAACCTAAACAATACCTCAATTTACTTCATTTTTGCAATCAGAAAATAACAGTGAGCATAAGGGATAGTAGTTGGAGAATTCTTCCAAAATCAATTTTAATTAAACACACACACACACTTTAATGTTTAACGTGCCCATTTAATCAACGATTTTGGCTCTAAGGTTACATGATCAGCATTTACACTTAGAATTACTGCTTGGTACTAATAGACGCTCTGTATATAAGTCCTTTAGGTCGACACCCAAATTATTGCCCTATATTAATCCTTAATAACTCAGAAGATGATAACTTTCTAAACCTCCTTTATTTTTCTAGAGGAGAGGTATGCACACTGGCTTAGTTTCATTTGCTACTATTAAAATGATTGGTGATTAATTTAATATCAATTAATTTAATACTAGATTGCTTCCAAAATTATTTGCTCTATTTCTATTCTTTCTCCATCTGGTGTTAAGTACCAACCCATGGGAGAAGTTTAGAAACTCTCTTAGGAAGAGTAATTACAAACCAAAGGCAGGGAGGCCTGAGAGAGTAGGTATCAACAGATAGATGGAGGGAAGGACGAGCTGGAAAGGCGCACCACTTCTTGAGGGATTACACAGAGGCTGTTTATAAGCACCTTGACGTTAATAGCTCAGGTATGTATGCCTACGCCCATTTTATAGATAAGAAAGCTTACGATCAGAGATTTTAAGTGACTTCCCTGAGATCATACAGGTAGCTAATGTAATAATCATTCCAGGGTTTGGAATGCTTTACAAAATGAACCTCATAAAATCCTTGAAAGACAGTCATCACTCCCTGGAGTTTCAAAAAAGAAAACTCGAAGAGGCCTCCAATTTAATATAATAAGCCAATGATAAAAACGGGAAGAGGATGCAAAGTCTATCAGTCCTAGATAACCTAACAATTAGTAGCTAGCACTCAGAATGGCAGACTGAAATCGTAAAATGACAAAGGACTACTTTAAAAACAACACAGTCTGTATTACGTATTGTGCCTAATAGCGGAAGGCCCTAAATGGCACAGTTCTTTAACGCATGAACTTTACACGAACACAGGCCCTCCCTGACTTAGAGACGCCCAAGGTACCACATATCACGTACATCTGTTGCTGCTACTGCAGACACGGAGCCTCTGGGGGAAATACTTACGAGACTGAAAATAATTTGTCCGTACAAAGTGGAGAGATTCAAGATTCAAGTTTAATGCTATACTGACTAAAACCACAATAAGATTTTTAAGGCACTCGATAAAAACAATTCTAAAATTTATAGGAAAAATAAAAAGGGGAAGATAGCATTTTGAAATGTTGAAAAAGGAAAGTAATGACTGACACTAACAATTATTAAAACATTATAGAGCTACAATAAGTCCTAGTAGTGGGTCAAAAACACTTAGATTGACGTAACAGAATAAAGAGCTCCTTTTAGATATAATAAATTCACATATGACAAATAAGGCACATAAGTAAAAGGGTTATTCAATACATGATTTTGAGAAAAGAAGCAGTTTGCAATGAAATCAGTTTCGATTCTCATCTCACACTAGATATCAAAATAAATTCCACCTGAATTAAAAATAAATATTTAGAAGTCAAATTATAGAAAACTGGAAGAGAACTGAATGTTTAACAAATCTCTGGGGAAAAAAAGAACATTGTAAGTTAGAAGTAATAAAATAAGTACATAAATAGACTAGGTTAACAAAACAACAAAAACGAAAACAAAAAATAACTTCTGAGTGTAACAGTTACCAATCTGTAACAGGCCTAGAGAGTCTCGCATAAATGGGGAGAACTTCGGGAAGATGACCCTGAGGGCTCTGCATCCCCAGGCAGAGTTAATCCGCTATGGGGTCATATTCTTGTCCCAAATTACCTGAACCCACACTGTCCAAATTATTGCACTTCCTTGTTCCTCCACTTTGAACACCACCATTTAGAGATTCTTTGATGTTTTGAGGAAATAAATATGTTTTGAAGGATAATGGATATACTAATCACTCACAAATTGGCACAAATTAGTTTAATCAGTTCAGCTCCTACCTCTAGCTGAGAGAAGCCACACTAGATAAAGAGAGTTTCGACTGGTAGGGAGGGAGGGTAGGTGCTTTGGCAGTTTCAAACACTTTGCATTACTAAAAAAAATGAAAACAACTTCACTGCATTTTCTGAGTCCTAAAATGATAGAAACAGATAGTAAAAATTTAAACAATACAGAAAATATAATTAAATGAAAATCACCCCCCAAAAAGTCTCAACATGTGATTTTTCTTTCAGATATCTCCTTCGCACGCAGGCATGTACTCGCACATATACACGTAATTTTAGCAAAATCGAATTGTGCTTTACATGATGTTTTACCATGTGCTTTTTCCCCTTCAAAAATGTCAGGACTCTTTTTCCAGCATAAGAACCCAGGTGAATTATTATTATTATTATTTTTGGTGAGGAAGACTGGCCCTGAGCTAACATCTGTGCCAATCTTCCTCTGTTTTGTATGTGGCACACTGCCATGAGCACACGGCTTGATGAGTGCTGTGTAGGTCCGTGCCCAGGATCTGAACTGGCGAACCCCAGGCCACTGAAGCGGAACATACGAACTTAACCACTACGTCACTGGGTCAGCCTCAGCACCCAGGTGATTTTAATCTTCATTTTCCCTCTTCCAGTCCTGTCTTCAAAGAGGAAGAGGCTCTACCCCTTTCAAAGGCCAACGGTTCCACCTTGCTACAATTTCCACTGCCTCCTTTCTTCTCCCAGATAATGCCCCATCATCTAACCCTCCACTATCTAACATTCTAAATCTCTCCTCCTCTCCCAGCTCTTCTGCTGGAAAAGGCTCAGGTTTCCTCCAGTGAAAAAGCCTTCTCTTACCCTATTCCCTTGCTGCTGCTTCATCCCTTTTCCCTCACTGGACTTTCAGTTAGAGCAGTCTCTACTGTGGCTTCCACTTGTCACCTCCCATTATTTCCTTAACCATAGGACTTTGGCTCCCACCTGAAAAGCTGCTCTAAACCTGTTCTTTCAAAGTGCCCAGTGACACACTAATTGCCAACCTCAGTGAGTTCTTCTCAGTACTTATTCTGCCTGAGCCCTCTGCAGTATGGGATATTGCTGACCTCCTCCTTGAGATTATTTCTCCCCTTGGTTCTCCTCCTACCTCTCTGATATCCTTTAGGGCCTCCTTGCTATCTCCTCTGTCTGCTTCTTCATATGTCGGTATCTCCCAGAGTATTATCTCTGGTCCTTTTGTTTTCTTCCTTATAGTCTCTTCCTGGGTGGTGGATCTCTTGGGCTTTAACTCTCAGCTTTAATACGAGAGATCTTCAACCTATCTCCATCTGTGAAAAGGCCATTTACAGTTCTGAACCTATAGTTCCAGGTTCCCAGTGTGTAACTCCTTGAACTTGAATGATGAGTTTGATTTTGGACACTGTTCAGTCAGGGTTATTAGCTCAAAGCAGAAACTGTCTCAAGGTCAGACAGAGGAGCTCCCAAAGGCCAGGAGCAGAAGCCACAACAAAAATCCCACAATGCACCAACTACAGTCACTGCTGCTACTCTGAATATGACCGCCAGATCCCCACATCTTCTTATCACTTGATCAAGACCCCAAGTCCTCAAAGAGGGAGCGTCCATTTGGCCAAGCCCAAATCATGTGGTTGAACCCTGCCAGCATGAGATCTTGTTAAAGAAGAATCTGTTAGTGAAAGAGAACTTCTCTTACTAAAACCACACATAACAGGAGATAACACAAAAAGGGATCAGAGAGTGTACAGGAAGGGTAAGCAGTTGACTGCAGATGGCCAAATAACAAAACACGCCCACTGCAAAATACTAAGGTTGACTGATCCCCAGTGTCTTAAAAAATGAAGTCTAAACTATTAACAGGAGCTGACGGGCGTGGATCAAGAGAGAAGGAATATCCATATTGTTTACTAACCGTAACCTATGTCTCCTGCCATTCTCCCCATATATTCTCCAATATGATGAGTATTTTCATACAACAGGTCTTTGTTTCCCAATATTTCCTCTTTCTAAGGTATCCCTATTTTCTTTCTTTATTTGGTTAAATCTTACTCATCCTTCAAGATTCAGCTAAATGTCACCTCCTCGGTGAAGTCTTCCCTGATTCCCTTGGACAGAATTAATTTATTTTGTTCTCTCTCCACTTAGCACTTTGCCGAAAATACTAATGCATCTCAATGATTAGGGTTAGCTGTACACATCTGTTTTCCATTGGATTATTAGTTCCTTGAAGCCAGGGACTGCATCCTATTCATCTTTATATCTTCAGAGCCTACATCAGTAAGCACATTTTAAGGAAGAATTAGGAAGCAGAAGAGGTGATGTTGCTATAGTGATGAGGTCTCTCAACTTATGGTTTACATTTTTCAGCTTAATTTCTTTTGTTCCATACCCTGTACTTTCCTAATCATTTCAAATGAAACAGTCTATAGAGTTCTAGGTCAACTTCACCCTGGGTCAGGTAACTTTTCTTATTTCTTATTCTTTAGCCGAAGGAAGGGGAGAGTAATGTTCCCATTGCTCTTTACAACTGAGGTGTCATCAGTACTTTCAGAGGTCTTACAAGCAATTCAATTTTGCTTAATTGATAAATGTTTCTTTCAGAAGCACAGATTGAGCTAGTTGTATGCATTTCCCTGCATCTTAGGCACTAGGCTTAAAACTAAGAACACTAAAATATGTTATGCAATATGTACCTTGAGATCTTTATGTGACAGCTTTAGACAGAGGATATTATCTCTAACAACGGAAAGAGGACCTGTGGTTGTGAATCAGTTTCCTTACGGTAAAAAGGCTTCTACGAAATATTTTCAAAATAATATGGTCAATAAGCACCATAGGCATAAAAGAAAATTTAAGTTTCTCTCTTAAGAATATTTCTTTTACATAGTAAATTATCTTAGTTGCATAATACACTTTTCAAAAATGAAGAGACTGATCTGATTATCCAAGAGTTTGGAAAATAAAATACAATCAGAAGACCAAATTTTAAAGGAAACTTTTTAGTTAAATTTGTCAAATGGACATTCAGTAGCAGCTGAGTATTAGAGTTGCATTTCTAGAAAACTAGATATTTCATACCTAATCTGTGCTTTATGCAGGTCACAAAACCTTAAAGTGACAGACCTTCTGTCATTCGTGGATAATCTAATTCCTCTGAAATTAAGTATTAAAGAAGGTCTGATTTACATGATGAGTATACACAGCATTCTTGTTAAGAAGCCAGTTAAAAAGACTCTAAATCAGAAGACGCTGAATTAATTTCTTTTTGGTTGACTTTGACCACATTCTAGAACCAACAGCTTTTTCAATTTCCAGTTCCTGAGAGGTTTCAAGAAAATGGAAATTTTGGGATACTGGATTGGGCAATCAAAACAAATGGAAAGATTTTAACAAAGGTGATAGGTACTCGTAATGGAAAAAAAAACAAAGAGAAATGTTTCATCAGCTTTATTTGTTCTAAGAGAAATTATCAATAGCTAATGGTGATTACATATGTCACCTCAATGATGAGGGAAACTATTAAATCCATCCCCCTACATACTCTAAAGGAGAATTATGCTTTGGGTTTGTATTATATTCCCCAGATATTTTATACCGTGAAGAATCTAACTTAAAATCACACACACACACATACACACGCACACACTCCTATTTATCCTTCCAGGCATAATATATTCAGTTATTGCAAAGCTTTCTCTGACGTGCCAAACACAAAGCAAGTCACTCTCTCGTCTCTGCTCCTATGTTACATTCTGCCATTTTCTTGTATCTCTATGCCCCCTTAGGCTTTGAGCTCATCCTGGGTAGGGAGCAGACCCTCTTTATTTTGTATTCTTGGCATTCGCACTATGTCTGACACACAGTAGATGCTCAATAAATGTTAGTTGAATGAGTGAATAAATGAAAACATAAATTACATGTATAAATCCTAGTACAACAATAGCCAAGAGGAGTGACATGAGGGTGGAGAAAAGGATGAAACCATATGAAGTCTTTTGGATGTATTTGAATGCAGTTCTAAGCATAACAGAAATCTTTGAATAATGGCACCATGGTGACCACATTAAAAGAAGCTAAGAGTGAATTTGAGGAGTTCAGTTGGATGATTAGTGGTCCAGATGAGAAATGGTTATGGCTTGGGCTTGGGCAGAGACGGTGGGGATGGAGAGTAATGGATGTCTCAGAGAAACATTTAGGAGGCAGAATTGATACATTTGGTGAGTGCCGGATGTTGGGAGGGGGTGAGCTCCAGAGAGCCAGTCAAAGAAGATTGCACCATTTACCAAGAGAAAGTAGAAGAGGTACAGGGCGAAGAGGGGTGAAGAGAGACAAAGCTACAGACATGTCAAGTCTGGGGTGCTGGAGAGAGATCCATGCATCACCATGAAGGAGGAACTATTTCTTTCCTCCCATCTTACACACAAGGCAACCGAGGCAGAGAGAGTTTACATAACTCACCCACTGGCAGAGTCAGGAGTCAGCCCCAGACCTGTCTCCAAAGTTCATGCTTTAACTCCCACGCACTACGGCATTATGGTCCTTTGTTTAAAGAAAGCATCAACACATAGCAAGCAGAACTGCACTCCTGACTCTCTTCCTCCTGAAGCCTAAGTGTGTCTCAACTGAGGCAACCATGCTGGAGGATGAGGCCACTTAATAGCTTCCCAGTCAAGGCGACGGTAATCTTAAAGCCCTCCTTCCCACACACAGCTCTGCCTAAACAGATGGCAGAGAAGCCATAGGGCACTGGAGAAAGACATGGAACAGAAAAAAAAATGGAGGATCCTCAGGGCACTGGTAGAAGTGCAAAGGTCTTGCTCAGGTGAAAGAAAATGTGTAATAAAATTCACCGGTTCAGCTGAACAGGTAATTACAGAGTTAATAAAACAAGAATTCCTGACACAATAGATTCTAACACTGCCATGGGTGTCACAGTCACTAAGTGACTTTTTAGTTTGCTGATCATTGATCCACTAGACACTAACAGCTCCAATCGGATCAATGCAGGATAACATATGAGGAGGACTTTTGCATGTTAAAAATCTACTGGAAATTTTACATGAAAGAGTTCATTATCTGGGTAATGTGACCTGTGTCCAAATGATACATGTGGACCATTTGTCAGGTTTTTTAATGGCAAAAAATGAATTTTTTTTTTCTCAAGGCTTAATTATGTGAGAAATTCCACTGCCGAGAAATTGAAGCCACTTGGGTGTCATGAATGTGTAAACATGTTAATTTGAGAGCTGTCATACCTAAAGAGGTACATTTCATCTCACTCTCTCAGCTTCCCTTTCCCCAGTAGGGTCACCTCACCCCCTCCTCTTTTTCTAGGGCCACCAAACACTCTGTTCTTGGATCTTCCTCTCTTTGTAGCCTGGGCCAGCTCCACTTTCCCAGAATCCCTCTCTCCTGTGCTTACAGTGAGTTCCTTCCAGGAGCTTGTCTTCTAAGGCCAGTATTTAACCCAGGGTCCCTTTTGTTATCTTTATCCCCCTGGGGCCCTGTTGTTATACAGTTTTGCCAGAAAAGAATAAATGGATAACAGACTATACATGTGGCAAAGAACTCATACGTCCTGTGATTCTAGAAAGACATATGACCTAGAGCAGTAACAACAGGCTTGTTCATGGTAGCCAAGCAAATCAAAAAGGGTTCCAGAACGTTATTTTATATCTTTGATTTTTAATATTTTATTGACATATAATTTACATAAAAGTCTTTTCAAATGCATAGTCTGAGGAGGGCCGGCCCCGTGGCCGAGTGGTTAAGTTCGTGCGCTCCGCTTTGGCGGCCCAGGGTTTCACTGGTTCGAATCCTGGGCACAGACATGGCACCGCTCATCAGCCCATGCTGAGGTGGCATCCCACATGCCACAACTAGAAGGATGCACAACTAAAATATATACAACTATGTACTAGGGGGCTTTGGGGAGAAAAAGGAAAAATAAAATCTTTTAAAAAAAGTATAGTTTGATGAATTTTGACAAATATATATATATAGTTGTATAATCACTACCAAATCAAGATATAGAATATTTCCATCACTCCAGAAAGTTCCCCCGTGGCCATCTGCAGCCAATATACTCCCTCTATCCCTGGCCCTGGCAACCATTGATCTATTTTTCTGTCAATAGTTTTGACTTTTTAACAATGTTCTATAAATGAAATCATATGGTATCTCATCTTTTATGTCTAACTTCCTTTAATTAGCAATAAAACCTTTGAGATTCATCCATGCTGTTAGATGTATTGGTAGTTTATCACTTTTTATTGCTGAATAGTATTCCACTATATGGATATACCAAAATTTGTTTATCCACTCACCAGTTGGTGGATACTTGGATTGTTTTCAGTTTGGGGCTATTGTGAATAAAGCTGCTAGAGACACTCAAGACAGAATCTGTGTTCAGACCTAGGCAGTCTAGACTCACAGCTCAAGCTTTGAAGCACTCCACTCCACTAGTGCCCAAGGAGCCATGAAGTTCTTTGCCATCACCATGGCACCCCCTTCCCATGTTCTTCTGATTTCTCCTTGTGCCTATGATACTCTCTAAGTAGAGACTACCTGGTCCCACACCAAGCACCACATGTTTATGCCGGTGGGCAGAAGCAGCATGCCTTCAAATTGTGCTTTAAAGAAAGCCCTAGGTATTTTCAAACTAATTAAGGAAATTTAGTTGTAAGGAAATCCTCTGATTCAGATATCTTTAAAGGGAGGGCTTAGAAAATAAGAAATTAACATTATTGCCACCATCTAGTGGAGCATGGCTTAAGTTCTAACACGGCAATTAAAACTTCTCCTATCCATAAAGGTTGATCTAGTATAATCTATCATCTTTAGAACAGCATAAATTTATTATAAAAACAATGGAAAAATATCTGCCAAGGGTGTGACTTTACACTCATATCATTTAGAAAAACAAAAAGGAAAAACAGATTTATAAAATAAACATTACTAACTACTAATCTATGGATAGGTAAGACAACTTTAAAAAAATGTCTTGTTTATCTTAGGCATATATTTTTAGCACTGTAGTAATAAAAAAAAAAACCCCTGAAGAATAATAGTTAAATATAACTAAGAATATATATTCTAGAATTTAAAAAATTACAGAAGCATATAGTTGATTCCTTGTGCACTAAAGGATAAGAATGGCAAAAAAACTCTGAAAGCCAAAGATAATACAAGTTTGTCTCAGCTAACAACGTCATTTAGAAAATTCTTATGTTTGCCCAAAGTCAAACTGTGCATAATTTTTCCCCTTACGTCTTTCTTTTTTATTTTATTAGATTAGAAATTACTATAAAAATTTCAAACATGTACAAATGTAGAGAAAATAAGCTTCCTGTACTTATCATCCAGCTTTAAATAATTATCAACTCACGGCCAATCCTGTTTCCTCTATTCCCCATTCACGCCTCACTTTCACCCAAATTAAATTAAATTTTCTTTCTTTTCTTTAACTTTGAAAAAATTTTAGATTTTCAGAAAAGTTGCTAAA
The DNA here is from genome assembly GCF_041296235.1 of Equus asinus. Lineage (NCBI taxonomy): Eukaryota > Metazoa > Chordata > Mammalia > Perissodactyla > Equidae > Equus > Equus asinus. The sequence goes on along the minus strand of NC_091802.1, from coordinate 37,866,763 downwards.
ATAATACAGAATTCTTATGTATCCTTCACCAGCTCCCCACAAGGCTAACATATTACAGAACCACAGTATAACTGCCCACACCAAGAAACCGCTTTTATTTTTCTGTAAGAAAAACCGTACAATTTTTGTGCTCCTCTGCTGAATGCAAAGCCGCCCATTTGAGGGAACAATAACTATAAAACACCATCCACCCTTAGCCATTTTGTAATTCCTTGTAATTATTTCCTTCATTTGGCTAAAAAAAGAGCAAGCACTTTAAGATCTCTGCAATAGCCATAAACTAATGAAATTTTTACTTAACAAGATGCTGGGGAGAGTCAAGCTCCTATTTTGGGGACAGAATATGATCTAATAATTATCCAAACACAGAAATACCAAGAAAGTTTTGGCCCAGACACATTGGCTGCTTCTAAAGTATAGATAATTAACGTCAAGAGACTTCTGCTCTGGGTCCCCCTGTAGGATGTTCAAAGCAAATGAGTTTCCCTCTGCCACCCAGCATTCCATTATTAATTATGAATATAATGAGTTACCCAAGTCGTCAAATATTTGGGATCCTCGGTCTGAGGACTCTGCAGGGGTAAGCCTTCCCTGATTCCCCTAGGCAGGGGGACTAAAACAGCACTTAGGAGACCCTTAAGAGCTGGCAGGGTTGGCATGCTATCTCTGTTTGTAGCTCTGGTAAATAAGTGAACCAAGGCAAGAAACACAGCCAAGGCCATTTTGGAGCTCACAATTTTGTCAAGGTCATCAAAACAACCACATATCTTAAGCAACTTGAGAAGGACTCCAAAGCAGCATTAACAACAGTGAAAAATAAAGAGTTTAGAGTCTTTAGAGACAAAATACATAACTGATGAGAGAATACAGAGAAAAGTTGTGGTTAGGGTGGACTATGATAGAGAATCAAAGAAAATTTCCTAAGGGAAGACAGGTTTAAAATGGTATCTAAATTAAGTGCATATGATCAAGGCAGTGTAACACAGTGGTTAAAGCCAGATTAGCTCGAGTCGGTGTGTGTTCAAATTACAGTTCAAGTCCCTCTTGCTCTGGGACCTGGGACAAGGCACTCACCCTAACTCCAGGTGCTGATAATAACCTCTGCCACCTACAGACGCAGCCGGCTTGGGCCAATAAGATCCATACAGAGGAGATGAAATGTTTGTTGACTTGGCTGACTGGCGATATTTCACTCTAACTGAAATCTGGGGGCGGGCAGGCAGTGGGGTCTCATTGGTTCTTGAGCACTCATCCACAGTTGCAGGTGAGGGCTGGTTTCAAGCTGCTGCCCCCTTCCATTTCGCTCACGGTGGGGAAGTAACTTGGGGTGTCAGGAAGTCAGCGTGCTCTCAGTCTGCCTAACGGGCCCTTCTGTCTGGGCTTCCTGTACCTCGCTAGATCCCCATGGGCTTGACTCCAGCCAGCTTCCTCCTCTGAGACGAGACTCCACTTCCTCCTATCCCACAAGGAACTCCCTGATGAAAGCCACAGGCTCTCACCTGTCATTCTTCGACACCACGATTACTCAGCCTGTTTAAATGATGTCATTCCCTGCCTGGTTCTTTTAGGCAGGATGCCTTGGATGTAACTTTGAAATCGTTTGCCCAGCTTAAACTCAGCTCACAAGAAAACCAGCTACTCCCTCTCTTTCCCTAAATCTTTCTTACCTCTCCCCCTGCTTCCTGCTTCGCCCTAGTTAAATGTCACGTGGTCCCTTCCCCTAGTGGGAGCTACCAACCTGTTGACTGGCCAACCCAACACCATTTATGGCGAGACTTGTAGTTGCCCTGATTGTAATGAGGAGATCCTTTATAGCAATGTTTTTTTAAAAGTAGCTCACAAACAGAACAGCTAATAAAGATAAGGAATAATTTATGGAGGTCAGTTTCTTTCAAGATATTTTATATCAAAGAGAAGTTTTATGAGACCCCTCATGGGTAGCTGTCAGAAGATGCAGGAAAACTGTTTGCCATCTTAGCATAGGTGATGATGAAACGGCATTCCTTTCAAACAGACTTATTTCTGAATGAGCAGTGAATAACACAGGAGAGGTGATTCTAGGAGAGGAGCAGAAAGTTTATTTCCACCTACTGTACTTTTTTTTTCTTCCAGATTTATTGAGCTATAATTGACATATAACATTGTGTAAGTTTAAGGTATACGATGGTGTTGATTTGATACACTGATGTATTGCAAAATGATTACCGCTGTAGCTTTTGCTAACACCTTCATCACGTTGCATCATTATCATTTCTTTTTTGTTGTGAGAACACTTAAGGTCCACTCTCTTAGCAACTTTCAAGTATATAATACAGTATCATTAACTATAATCACAATGCCGCACATTAGATCCCCAGAACTTACTCCTCTTCTAACTGGAAGTTTGTATCCTTTGACCAACATCTCCCCATTTCTTCCACCTCCCAGTCCCTGGTAACCACAATTTTACTGTTTCTATGAGTTCAATGTTTTCATATTCCCCATATAAGTTATTATATATATAAGTATTTGTCTTTCTCTGTCTGACTTATTTCACTTAGCATACTGCCCTCAACTTTCATCCATGCTGTCGCAAATGGCAGGCTTTCCTTCTTTCTCATGATTGAACAATATTCTATTGTATACATATATATATATACCCATCTTTTGTCCATTCATTCACTGATGGACACTTAGGTTGTTTCCCCATCTTGGCTATTGGGAACAATGCTGCAATAAACATGAGTGTGCAGATATCTCTTTGAGATACTGTTTTCATTTTCTTGGAATATATACCCAGGAGTGGAATTGCCGGATCACATGTTAGTTCTATTTTTAATTTTTTGAGGAACCTCTATACTGTTTTCCATAGTGCCTATATTAGTTTACATTCCCACCAACAGTGCACCAGGGTCCTCTTTTCTCTACATCCTTGCCAACACTTGTTATCTCTTGTCTTTTTGATGATATTCTATCAGGTGTGAGGTGATATCTCATCATGGTTCTGATTTGCAATTCCCTGATGATTAACGATATTGAGCATCTTTTCACGTATCTGGTGGCCATTTGAATTTCTCCTTTGGAAAAATGTCTATTCAGTTGCTCTGCCTATTTTAAAATTGGATTTTTTTTCTTATTGAGTCGTATGAGTTCTTTATATATTTTGAATATTAACCCCTTATCAGATATATGGTTTGTAAATTAGCTCTAAATGGATTAAAGACTTCAACATAAGACCTGAAACTGTAAAACTCCTAGAAGAATGCATAGGGAAAAAGCTCCCTGACTTGGTCTTGGCAATGAGTTTTTTGGATATGACACCAAAAGCACAAGCAACAAAAGCAAAAATCAATTAAGTCGGACTATGTCAAAAAACCTACTCTCCTTTGCACAATACCAACTCCTTTTGCTGGTCATGCTGGGTCTAGAGAGGAAAAATGAGTCCTTAATTGAATATTTCCCATGAGCCCTTTTTAATCCTTTGGCCCCAAACAAATGCTGCATTTTAATCATTCATCTTTCTCTCCACCAGAAATCATAAAAGTCATCAAGTGCAATTTTATGGTGAGAATAGGAGATAGGAATTCTGAATATTGTTCCTTACTCTGTTCTTCATTTTCTGAGACACCTACTTTTGGGGTCAGATGTTAATTAACATTCCTGCTTTGCCACAGCTGAGTAGTATGGTCTTGAGAAGTTACTTAACCTCTCTGACTCTTCATTTCCTCATCTGCGAAATGGGGTTGGTAACACCTAGTTTACAGAATTACTGCAAGACTTAAAAGGAGATAGCATACGGAAAGCAGCCAGGACAGTGCCTAGCAAGTACAGGGCTCTCAATAAATGGTTGCAACTTAAATTTTTGATAGTTAGTAGTTACTTAGCTCAGATAAAACTCTTCAAAAAGGTGGGAGAAGCTACCTCAAATGCTTGGTGGAAGGAGGAAATATATAAACAAACAATTAATCAAGAGGAAAGACAAACAAGGCGTCACTCACATTACCTCATGGAGAGAATCTGCTGCATGATGCTAAATTTTAGGTATTTCTGAGTGTGGGATTATTGTTAGACCATAGTACGGAAGTTGTTTCAATTATATAGAGAGGCATATAAGAAATGTGAAGCCTGGAGTACATCACAAGACTTATTTTCATAACCTTCAATGAAAGGCATTATGCAAGCATAAATTATACATTTTCACTTTTGTAATTATACCTAAACCACATACTCCCAGAAGATTTCATTATGTAATTCTTCAGACTTAACTTCGTTTCCTTTATAAAGCAATGTGCTATAAAAAAATCCTGCTGTAAAAGAAATCATTACTAATCACGTATTTACTATATAAAGAAAAAGTGCTCCCCTAAATATTCATATTTATATTGCCACATTAGCTACTCTGAAATTGTTATTGGACAAAACTAATCATCTATTCAAGGCAGGTAAAATATTTATAAACATGATTCAAATTACCTACATTCAGAGACTTCATAAAATCTTTTTCAAACAAATTTTCCTCTAAAAATTCAGAAATATATTAATAGCCATTAAATTGTTGTGCACATTGTGGGTCATTTGGCTCTAATTCTGGCTCAGAATGGAGATTATACAGACTATTTTTATCCCCAAATTCTCTCCATGTCCTGCTAAATTTTACAAGGATGTTCTCTGCAATATTGCCATTGTAATGACATAAATATGACTTTTCAAATAGCACATGTAGGATCTCTAAATATTTGAACTAGAAAAGCAAAGATAAAGTCTATGAATTCAGTCCAGAGGCAAACAGCCAACTAGGAATTACTGAGTGGATCTAAGCTACATAAGCATTCAACAGGCACAGAATATCTACAACAAACATCTACAACAACCCCATAACAAACACACACTTGACTTCTTTCTCAAGAGTTCTTTTTTGGCTTGATGTCAGCGTAATAATTGCCCCCCCTTTTCTTGCAATTCCTCTTCATATTGCTCATCTAAATTAGCTACATAATTTTAGTGACTTCATCAAACTCACGTGGCAAGTTGTACCAGTGCCACAACTAGAAGACAGGTGTGGCTCTTACCACCCGGTTCCACATTTTCACTACCTCTAATCAGCAATATCCCCCAAACCTACAAATTTCATAATAATAACAGAAAATGAAAAATATATCCAATAAGCAATTTACACTTTAAGAGAATGGCAGGGTAATTACATTTATTGAGTAGAAACAAAAGTAAGACTAGTATATGATATTTCGTTCCAAGATTCTAACTAAAAGAGAGTACACAAAATATTAAACTTGAAGGTGTGAAAGGAAGTGATATATGACTGCTAATAACATGGAATAATGGTATAATTCAAAACAGAGACATAGTTTCACTAGCCACGGAAATTTTTGGTAAGAGAAGGAAAAACGGAGCAGTCTCTGAAAACAAAAATGCCCATATACAGCACATTTTTATAGAAATTTAATAGTATTCATTTTTATGTAATTTCTGACTATGAACTACTAAAGCAGGGTTAAATTGATTAGTCAATTTGTTATCAGTTATCAGATAGTTAAATGCTCTTCAGATTACAGGGATCCTTAGCTTATCAATCAACTACCAGCCAGCTGCATGTAAGGCTCAGACAGGAGACCAGCCTGCTTATCAACATAAATACACAAACTCTAGTGAAAAAGAAAGTCTATGTAAAAAGGCATATTCTGAATTGTCCACAATAAATATTTGACACAGCTAAGAAAAATGTTTTAGCACACTCTTACACCTTAAATAGCATGACAAAAGCATGTAATAGAACAATTCGAAGTAGACAAAACTCAAATTTAAAACTAAGCCATAAACTTATATTAAAAAAAAGTAAAAAGTGAAAACATGGACTGACTCAATAGGAACTTGGCATATCTTTAATTTAATCACCGTGTGTTCAGTAATAGTGGTATTTAATTTGACAAATATCCAGTTCTCTGACAGATTATTTGCTAGTCTGTCTGATTTCTGTGAATTCCTGGGAGAGTTTAAGCCAAGTGGTAACATGTAATGGAGACACGTTCTGATTAATTATCCTTGAGTGATTCGTCTGACATCCAGTGAGTTATGAAAGTCGTCAACAATTTCCCCTTATTTTTAAATAGCAACAACTCTATGTAAAAAATTATATTTGAATGAGTTTATCAAGCTATAACTCTTATCAAAAACAATGAAGCACTCACTAAGATTGTATCAAAATCGTGACTCACTAACAGATTGAAAATAAATTTAAACATGTTGGTACTTGAGGCAGATTGCTGAGGTGTCTTAGCCAACTCGTTATCATAACTGTGTCTACCTAAAGGCAAGCAACAGGAATGCTGGGAAATAGCACAAAACAATGATTTTAAGAAAATACAAAAATGATGTATACATATAAAATAAAAGTATATAAACGTGTGCAGCATATAGCAATATAGCTACTTGTAATGTAACGTGAATAGTGTGGCTTCAGGCAATTGAATGGAGAAGTGAAGCTGAACGCTGCTATACCAACCAAATGGCAAATGTGACACCTGATAATGTAAAACAGAGGCATCCCCAGGGCGCCATGTAAAATTATTATAAAGCGGTGAAATAACAATATAAAGTTAATTTTATTAAAATTAACAATACCTCCCATCAGCACGAGACAATCTATATTCAAAATTAAAACAGTAGGAATGTTTATCCATTCAAGCTTTCTGATAGGCTAAATATTGTTGACTGTTTAAAAAAAAAGTTTCCAAGCCTCTTTTTTTCCCCTTATACATTCATAAATACTCATCCTTATGAACAACACCACATTCAAAGGCCTGAAATTAAAAACATGTTTCCTTTTGAAATTTGTTATATCTAGCATGTTGCTATAGAAATATCCCAACCTACTATTTTTTTTAAAAAAGAAGCAGGATATCTTGGAAATAAAAGAAAGGATAAATTGGCCAAATTTTGCACAGCACTTCTAAAGTACAATGAATAGAAATAGGGAAAATTAGTAATTTGATGGTATTATCTAAATCTTGATGCTTGCTGATTTCTACTACTTGCAGAACTGATCTGCATACTCTTGCCAGCTGTGAGCTTTTGTGTTAAGCAAAAATATCAAATTTCAGGCTCCTTTATCTTTCAAAAAAATAATATTGAGAGTTTATTCTTGATTACAAAAGAATACAAGTTCATTGTAGAAAAAAATTAAAATATAGAAAAGAGCAAATAAAAGAGTAAATATCCCTAATGTTATGGTATAACCTGTAGCCATTATTACCACTTTGGAACATATCCCTTCAGTATTTTTTTCTATGCAGCGATAAGCATATACATTTTTTGATTCTTAATATTTAATTTTAAAAAACCCTGAATTAAGACTATGCCATGTTACAAAATGAATTTTATCTTCTCGGTTAAACTAAAGGAATATTTCACAGCACGTACTATGTTTCATTGAAAGAGTAGCTGGAATTATATGATAAACTACTTCTGGTGAAGAACTGAACATTAATTTAAAATCTAGGAGTTAATTAGTCAGTAGCACCACGGAGTAGGACAGGGGATACATTCCCAGGATTAAGAAGAATTTTGTCATTATGGGGCAGAATGGTTAATTTACGAGATCCCCAAATTTCCTATATTTTAGACACTGGGAAAAATCTGTTTCATACGTTTGGAAATCGAAATCCTTTAAATCTGCTATGATAAAAATCCCTATATGAAGCTAGTTTTATGTCCTTGATATCTAGAAACCAGGAAACCTGGACTTTGTAAGGTAGAACAAGGGACAACTTAAGAATTATTTATAATTAAAGATAATATGCTTTTTAATGCTATTATCAAAGGAAAAAATCATTAAAAATTTATGTAACATTATTAAATTCCATTTAAGCCAAGAAAATCTAAGCTTACACTGAACTCATCCTAACTATTTAACCCTGGCCACTGAGCTGAGGCTGTAACAGCAGGTGTGTTATCAGGCAACTTACTAGAAATCTCCTAAGATCGATGAAGTTGGAAGATAAGAACTTTCCCAGCCTCTTTGATTATTCCTACATGATCTCTTTTCTAAGAAGAAAAAGGCAAATTTTCTACTCCTACACTCTATCTTAGCACACTGTCTTCCTTTCCTATTTCATTTCTCCCATATCTTATACCACACACTTCAATCATATCGTTTATTGTCCCCCCGCCGCAAGGAATATAAACTCCACAAGTGCAGGCTTTTTACACTGCTGTATCCTAGAACAGTACTTGGTACATAGTAGGTGCCCAATAAATATCTGTTGAATAAATGAATGAGCTTTCTTTAATTGGATAACTAGAGTTAGCAGAAGTCAATTTAAATCTTCAAAACAAAGACATTTTACAAGAAATTAAAGATATTTCCGCTCAGAACTGGGATTCCTCTTACTTTGGAATCACACAATTTTATAACTTTTGGTTTCCTTCATAGGGTTATTTTGGTAACAGCAATTACTAGAACCTACTTCAGTGAAAATTTGTGAATTCCTTTTTTAAAATTTCTGAAAACATTTTTTTTTTTTTTTTTGCCACTGGTGCTGGAAAAAACATGACTCCCTCTATTCTCTTTCTGATAAAAAATACATATTAACCACACAAGCCCAGGTAGCTGCCTCATCTATTCTCATTTATTCTGCCTCATCTATTCTCCTGCTAAAGACCTTCTCTATTCTCTATTCCTACTGAACAACAGGACCGGTCTGAAACATTTGCGTACTGGCAATCAAACCATTTTGCAAAGAGTAACGCAGATTCCAATGATAAGATGAGTGAGCGGGATGCAAGAACACCTTAAAGATCACCTGCCACACTTGTGTTTGAGGTGCTCAATGGCTGTTTACACCAAGTGCCATCTGGCTCTATAGATATAATAACAATTATTCCATCGAGGTGTGTAGCTCCCTAAATCATATTAATATACAATGATTCCACTAGTCTTACAGGAGCTGATGTCTTTGTGTGCTCCCATTTAACCTGGGTAATGCGCTAAAACAAGTCTGCCTCATCATTAAGAATTGATTTTTTATTTATGTGAATGTCACTTGCAATCCCATGATATCCCTTTGTAATTCAGTTGAACAGAACTGCACACTAGTGTTAATCTATTTTTATGGCGTATCTTAAAAAATTTGCAACATCTTGCCACATTTGGATATTTATACAGAGATTTGTGTCCCCGAAGAAAGCTGTTGTTAGCTTTGGGGATCCATCTCATACAGCAATAGGGCAAGTATCTAATATCTTCATTAGCTATCTTATATATCAGATAAGGGTTTATTTCCTTAAATTATTTAACCTTGGTAGAACCTACTAGGATCACATCAATTACAAATACACTAATGAAAATCATTCGTTAGCCTATTAAAAAAACCAAACCCAACACGAATAAAATTAAAACATTTTAAAATCAGCCCTTTGGAAACATGTTATGAAAATAACTTGGTGAATTTACCACAATCATCCATTTCTTAACGTTGTCATTGGTCACTGATCTAGACACTGACGTCAACAACTATTCTGATGTGCTGATATCTGTAAAAAAGTCACACTGCTTTTTTCTGGTTAATTCAAAATCTGATTTTAAAAGTCATAGTTATAATTATTTACAAATGTGCCTTAATGACTTTTGCTAATTTAAAAATAAATATTACAATAAAAACAATAAGCAGTAATAAAGAGGAAAAAATAAATATTTTAAAATACTGGGAACAAATACTACGCTGCAAAAATTACACTTCGAATCTAGTTTTCCCAAGAATACACAGGATCATTATATAATTACCTCATGGGGAAGTTCTGTTAGAACACCTTTCATATTTAGATAAGTGTTATAACTTAGAACCTTTTAGAAAGCAATAGTGAGCTTCTTCCAAAAACCACAGAATTTGGGGCGTGGGGAGTTTACGGTATGTTATCCATGAGGCTCTTGCCCATCTTATACTGCTGCTTTAAAGACAGAATTGCTCTTATGCTAGCGAGAGTTTATCATACACAATTAGTGACACAGCAACTCATTAGGAAGTTGAACAAGTTTCAGGACATTCAAAGAAATGAGGCAATACTTCTCCAGATCTAAAGGATTTTGCCAAAGAGTGTCACTGCCAACTATTTTAAGATTCTTGGCCTAGAAAAGCCTCTTGTGCATTGCACAGATTATTTAGACAATTAAAAAAAAAAAGAACACTGGGGTAAGTTCACTATTCCAACTTGAAAAGATAGGACCTAAAACTTAATGAAGGGCTCAAACTTCAGAAAGACACATTCCTAAAAATTTACATTTGAGTTAGAACTGTGAAATCAATGTAGTTTTCAATGTAATCCACTAACACCTATACTCCTTAAACTGTAATTTTTACAAATATGTTCCCTAAGAGTGCTATAAATTGTCTTCTTTATGCATTGTACATATTATAAATAACACAGAAGCAGCTATATGATTTTGTATTCAATAAATAAATAGATTTAATGCTCAGATATTTTCAGCAAAGGTATGTCCACAAAGAAGCTGGGTGTGCTCGTCAGAAGTATGTGTGGTGAGCAATTATCAGCAAAAACATACGTGGCAGCTTTTGAGTGCAGTATTGTTTCTAAACATTATTAAAAAGCCACTCCACAAAGATAATAAAAGGTGGATTAATCACCTAAATGCCAATAAATTGAGATTTAAGGTCAGAGACATTCCCTTCACTCACCCTGTTGTCTCACACGGGCTTGGCTGGTCACACATCATATCCTGGTGCACACAAGGTATGCACTGTGGTTCAGAGTTAAGATTGGGGATTTGGTTCACAGGGCTCACAAGTCAGATTTTAAAACATAATAATGTTTGTGTCTATGATACTATTCTAATGATTCTAATGCTTTATTTTCATTAAAATGATTCTTTATTTTAGGAAGGAGCCAAGTAAACAGGGAACATGGAGTCAGTCTGGAATCTCCTTCAGAGTTCACCTCAATCGGGTGAACAGTGAACGCTCTGACAGTGACATTCACAATAGCATCGCTGCTGGGTATTGCTATAATTTGCTCTCTATGATTGCCCCTTTAAACAAAAAGCTCTGCACTCAGCATGCAAAGAAGTTAGAAGTGGGGAAAGGAGGGGGAACCACAGATATAAGAGGAGAGAGAGGAAAAAACTGCAGATCAATCATTTATAATTAACAAAAATCCGATTGGTGCTTTAAATAGAGATCAATGTGTTCCAGGCTGCCTGGATTGTGGGGATGTATTCACCTTCTCGTAACTCTCCAAGCAAGCTGTCACACCTACAGAATCACCATTTGTTTTCTTAACAAAGCTTCAGGGGGCGCCAGGCTCTCATTGAAATTTCATTAATCTAATGGAGTAAAGTCCTATAGAAAAAAATCAAATTCTCGTTGGACGAGATGCTACCTGGGAAAGATAACCTCTGTTTGAACTCTCAGACTCGGATTGCTCTGCTATTAGTCTGAGGAAACAGACAGCAACAACGCTGATTACAGCCACGGGCCTCAACAATTTTTTTTTCTAACTAGTAATTTCGAGTGCAAGTGCCACAGTGTCAGCTAAAGAAACACAACTGCGGGTTTTCTGCAGAGCGAAATGGTTCTGAAATGTCACTGAATGGCTCACAAAGGACGCCAATCCACGACAACAGAGACATAAGCATGTAGGAGAAAGGGCCCACACATCCTCCTTTCAAAGGTATGTTGTTTACATGCATGTAATTCGTGAAAGCCACAGCTATTCAATTCAGGGATTTCACAGACGTTGAAACCAAAATCTGCTTAGAAAGCAATAGAGAGATTCTTCCAAAAGTCACAGAATGTTGCGTGTGGGAGCTTATGATATGGTCTACATATAAAGAGGTGTCCTACATAGTGGAGCATAGTCTTCAAGATTCCAAGACATCAACTATAATTGTTACTCGGTGGTCGTATTTTGGCATCACCTACATGTAATTTGATTTATGAGTTTTCAAATGTGGCCCAAATGTGTAAATGTCAATGTACAGTTGCAACAGGACCTTTGAGAGGAAAATATGGAATGTTGATGCCTCAGAATTTCTTCCAGGAATGTCCCCATGGCTCATCTGACACTCACACGGCAAGAATATAGGATGGTAGGCACGCATGTGATAAAAGGGCTAATGTGACTAAGGATGCGTTTACCAAACTAAAATAGCTCTCTATGTTATTAGTTTTTCCCTATTTAAATGCCTATTTTAAAAAAATTAAAGTGACTAAGAGATCAGTGGCTTTAGGTACTCTGTACAAGAGTCCGAAGAGAAAATCAAACAACCTGTAGAAAGCGCTCCGCTAGGCTCCTTCATGAACAACATGCTTCGCAAGAAGCGCCTGGGCAAAGGGAAGTAGACCTCAATCAGGCAAGATCAGAGTCAAGTTCAGCACTGCTGTCTGATTCCATAGACTCCTAAATCTGGAAGTGATTGTGCAAACCATACTTGTGTTAAAGGAGAAAACCAATCTTACTTTAAGGAAAACAGAAACTAGTAATTTGGATGAAAACTATAGCTTGTATTTACTTTTTGAAAAAAACAAGGATCTAAAAATTGTAGCATAGAATAAGGAGAAAAAAAGCAATACTTTGAATAAAAAAGGAAGATCATGACATTCTAGGTAAACAATGGAGATAACTGAAAAAACTCCGAGACCATCTTTAAGATGGTAATTTTCTTTTATAATATACTTGCTATTTTTGACCTAGGTCACATAAAGCTTAAAGGTCAGGCAACGTCTTCTGTTTCTAAAGCATCTCACAGGAGTAAGTTACTTCCCATTATTTATTTATTTTTTATTTCTCTGTTTATGGGTAGATATTTTTCTACTTAGGATAGATTTAATATTTTTTCTTCTGGTCTAAATTTATCCATAAAGACTTAACTTATTTTCATACACAATTCCTTCAATTTCCTGTCTGAGATCCACCTGTAGAATGATACTTCCTGCTCTCCATCTCCATCCTGTTTTAAAGATGTCACTGAAAGTTGATCGATTTTTTTATTCTAAGCAAGAGGGAAATGGGTAAATAGCACATTTACGTGTTTACGTGTACGTACGGTTTATGTAAAACAGACATAATATATGCGAATCTATCCACACAAAAAAAGTGAGTTTCCTCGAGTTAAGATTATTAAAATTGATCCTGGGAACAAAATAATACACCTTTTCTAGGCATTGAGCCCTACTATAGAGACGGAGGGAGAAATCTTGGGAGAGGGAGACACACATTCAGATGAGGCCTCAGGGAATCGTATGAACTTTTGAACCAGAGGCGCAGAGCCAGAGCCCAGCCTGTTCCCACTTTAATAAACATTTTTTTTCTTCAATTAATTAAGGTTTGGAAAGAAAAAAAACCACAGAAGAGAAGTAATTTAGCATGCAACGCACACTTTACAGATGGATCCTACCTTCGGATGCTTATTAAATCTATGCATGATTGCGCTGGAGAAAATTAATTGCATTGTTTCTCACTATTCAAAAGGGGGTTGCAAACAGCTCAAAAATAAAAAGGAAAAAGAAGCAAGGTTGGTGTGGTTGTTGTTTAAAAAAAAACAGCTACAGGAGGAAAGGAATACTTTCAAAGTCCGGAAACAAGTAATACCACATTTGGCATAAGAGCACAAAAGATTCCTTTACAATTTTTTGGCATTTTAAAACACTGTGTATGTTGCCAGAATACATATATTTACTGTACATTTACAAATATTCTAGTCTAACTAAAATTTCCTACTCAGTGGCGTTTGAACTATTCAATTAAGTGGTGAGTTTTTGTTCAAATCCTGCTGTGAAGAAAGATTTACATGAGCAGCCGAGAACACCCACTGGCACACATTCACTGTATCTTGGTTAGCTGGTATTCTCTCCATTCCAGACTTTGGAAAAAGTGATAAATTCCCAATTTTTTTTTTTGGAGAAAAATATAAAATATCATTATAAAATATGCAGAAGATAGGTAACCATTTGCGTTTTATTGATTTTAATTTTTCAAAAAAGCACAGAAGCTTCAGAAACTCAAGCCATTTTTGCCTTTTCTGAAGTTCTGCTGGTGGAAGTTGAACTGTAACCTCTCTCTTAGACTGTCCTGAAAATGACCTTCATCAGACTTGAAAGGGCCACTCTGTCTAAGGAGTTAGAAGAGCCATTAATTTTCCTAACTTACTCACTTCCAGATTAAAAAAAAAAAAATCCTTGTGTTACTTCATTATAGATGCTCCTTTGGATGTGACCCACCCTGCTGCTGACTTGACTAAAAACATTTCACTTAAGAACTTCTAAACTTATTTGATTCCATGGCCCAAATAGATGGTGGTTTTATTTTATTCTTCCTCCCACGCCAAGTCTATAAATCAGTCTCCGTAATCCCTGGTTAACGTGTATAATTACTTTAAAGTACAGATCACGACACAAATTTTGCTAAGAGTAACAAATTAAGAACATATCATAAATAAATGAATCTGTCCCATGTACAACAGCGTTCACAAGATACAGGCTAAAATATAGATATATTAACATTGGGATTAGTTTGTATAGTGCCTCTCAACAGCAGATCTCCAAGACCAATATAAATGACCTCATAAATAGCTACAGATATTATCATTCTGATTTAGGAATGGGACAAAACAAGATCGTATGGTGAGCCAGGCAGAGGAGAACTTCTAAAACGAGTATCTGACTTTTATTCTCTTGCTTTACCTTTTAAAACCAGATCTACCACCCTATTAGGACATCAACCCGTTAAAAGTGGGGTCTCGTCAATTATCAAAAACATCTGGTTCACTCCGGGCACTACTCAAAGGAAAAAAAATCCATGCTGCCGTGAGAAACTCAAGGTAAAACCAAGCTCACGCCTTGTGCTGCTAGAGTTTTTCTAAATGTGACACAAAAAATGTGTAGTACCTATTTTATTGGCTAGTAAAGTGAACAAACAGGAATATATGGGATTGGATCTACAGAACTTTACCATTACAAAGGACAGGTTAAGTAAGGTATTAAAACAGGGCCAGCTTCGGAAAATTTTGGTGGTCTTCCTTAAGCCAAATCACTCTGATAGGTATGAAATCCCCGAATAATACAGATGGGAGAAAGTCCCAGAAGGGAGATTTCTTAGTTCAAGGCACATGAATTTATTTCCTTGCCCCAGAAAGATCTCTTCTGTCTGCAGCACTCCAACCTTGAGCAGCCACGCCCGCACCGACTGCAGCCTGTACCTGCACATTTGACCTGTCTCTTTATTCCAGATTCTCTCAGATGTTCCAACATTTACCTTTCAAGTTTCCCCTGCAATGGACACAATCCTCCCCATCTCAAATATGGAGTATTGCAAACGGGAGTGTGGTATGTCATCCCTAGTTATTGGTCATCTAAAGTTCCGGGACTTCCTCTATAAAGAACCTGTCACATTAGGGTACTTTATCATCTTTCTGCAAAAGTTCCAAAAATGAGCATCAATAAGTAACTAGCCAGAAGCTGCTGGCAAAACAACTTTGGCAGCAGAGATGTCTCAAACTCTGCTTGGACCATTTCTCCTTGAGTATGTGGAAGGCATTACCAAAATCAAGATATCAAAAGCACAAAATACTTCTAGGAAAGTAGATGATTAAATTCACTTTGAGGAATTCAAGAGTTTAGAATAAGTTTCAGATTTTGAGATACTTACTATAGAAATAAGAATAGTTAAAAGACAAAATTTTAAACCCTTAATTGACTTAGTCTTTGCTTTGTAATTCTTACACACCTCACAATGACTACACTATTCTCTTGGAGCAAAGGGCTCAGTGATGACTGAGGATTAGCTTCAAGACACTGTACTTTGATTTAGCAAATCCCTGTATTCATTTATTACATGGGATCCAGTTTTCCCGAAAGAGTTAAACTCCCTCTTTAAGGTAAAGAGCTTAATCACTCTGGGATGAGATATTTTTTCTATTTTCCAATGCAATTACTCTTTGTCTTAAATCTAATTGAACTCACTTTCCATGTTAGTGGGGGAAGGGAGGTGGGCAGGAGAGATGCAGCATACGTTAGAAGACAAATAGTGTAAATTCCAGACTTTTCAATACACAGGGTTTTTTTTTTTAAAGATAAAAAACTGTGATCTGATAAAAATGTTTAAATATTCAGTGGTATGGGGGGGGCGTGGGGAAGATTTTGGCCATTAGGAACTGGATTTTGTGTAGGGAGAATATCAGGGACATTGCATACGGACCATTTATATTTATAATTTATAAAGTACCTTGGGATTCTCTGGATGAAAAGCACCATATAAATATGAGCATTTTCATTTCATGTGGGCAAACACAGATTGTTGACATCTCAGCATCAACATATTTCAGTAGTCAAAGGGATATAAACTCTTATGCAGATTTGGTTTTTCTGCCATTTTCTCTTCCCTGAGTTGTAACATACACCATGGAGCAGATCCTTGTTGGCGGCCTCTTTTTCCTTTTCTAAAGTTTCTTTTTCATTTGTCTCTGTAGTGTCAGTGTACTGCCCAGCATTTGCCTTTGTACTCATAAGCTATACTATTGAAAGAAGTAAATATTTAACTGGGATCTACCTGGGATAATGTTTTCTAGCCTCAATACTTCTAGCGTCTAAAGGAGGCAACCCTCCAGATTTCATGGGGTCGGGGAGAGGGAGGCTGTCACTCTGCGGCACATCAAGAAACACTGTAGACCAAGAGACGCTACTATCTCAAGGTTCTTTGAAGATTCTTTAGGATATGACAAGTATATATATGTATAATTTGAAAGTCTGGACCACACAACCACATTTTTTTGGGTTCAGTCTGACAAACACTTATTGAATGTCTACTATATGCTGAAACCTGCGAGAGAGATAAAATAATTAAGACACAACCCCTGCCCTCTGGGAGCTCACAATCAATTGGAGAAGCCAGCACACGGTAAGTAATATTATACAAGGCAGATGGTATAACAGCTATAACAGAGGTACTGATCAAGTAAAATGCAAGACAGGGAGAGATTGAGTCCAACTTGCGGGCAATTAGGAAGCCATGTTGAGAATATCCTTGAAGGTTTAGTGGAACTTGGGTGGCTGGAAAGGATGGGAAAGGCATTCCAGGTGGAAGGCACAGGGCTAGGTTTGGGGAATGATGAATAATCCCAAAAGGCTAAAGTTTAGGGCATGAGTTTCAAATGTAGGAGGTGAGATAAAAGGTAAGTTCAGAAATATACCTTGTAGTTCAGATAATGATTTCAAATCCTCTTCAAAATAAGCTGAGATCATGAAGATGCAGTGTAACCAGACAACAGTTCTTAACAATGAGTGTTCCTAGCCTGTCATCCTCCGTGTGTGCTAAAGAGGTTCAGTTCCTTCCCAGGCCTGCCCTCCTCCACCATCTTTAGACAAGTGTCTTGGCCTTTTGTGAAGCAATATGGAGAGAATGAGACAGGAGTTTGAAAGGCCACTCAGATGGATCGATAGTAGAGGACAGAGAGCAAAGAAGCACTCTCCACTCTGTACTGTTGAGGATCAAGAAGGACGGGGCAGAATGGCGTGTTTGAGAGAGTTCTGGGGCAGGAGAGTAAGGGGCTCCAGGGAGTTGAGGGGATTTTGAGGAGAGGCGTTGCCTCGTAAAATACACTTCAGGTATTTTTGAGGACTGAGATGCTTGCTCTTATTGTGCTTCCGTGAATGTAACACTTCTTTAGGACTAGGTCCTGGTGTCGACAGCGATAACAGGTAAGCAAAGATTCAGGATAGCTCAGCATGAGATCATATGTGATTTTCCATGGATTGGAGGCTGTGCCTTACTTAATACCAAGAGAGCTGAGCCTGAAAATGGAGTGGACTAGGAGCTTTTACCATTCCATTCCTCCACGAATTCTCCATTTAAGGTTTAACGTTTGTTGAACAGACTGAGATGGTTCTCAGTGTAGATTAACTACTGCTTAGCAGTAATTCTTCTTTTCTTGACTCTATCGTATTTGTTGAGTGGCTGCCCTCAACTTCCACTCTCCATTTTCCCTAAGCTCTGGGCCTATCCCTACTCCATGTTCTTTCCTCTCAGCAGATGGCTTTGCCCTCCTCTCCCTTCAAGTAAAAATATCTCTGCATCTTTACTGCCTTCTAGCCTTTAACTCCTTTTTCTAAGGAGTGAGTGCCTTGCCTTTTAGCTAAGACTGATTCTTGAATAGTATTATTTGACCCACTTCTACCTTTTCCAGAACTTGATTCTATCCTTTACCTTCTCTTTCTAGATTGGTTCTTTCTCATCTTCAGGAAAATCAGTCAGATCCATCCTCTCCTAAAACAAAAACAAAACAACCAAAAAAGTTCCTCTTCCCTACTACCATTTATCCCTAACCTTCTTTTCACCAACCATTTTTAATGTAGCATATACCCACAGCCTCTAGTTTCTCACTTCTCACTCACTCCTGAATCCCTAAAATCAGGCTTCTGCTTTTACTGGTCTACTGAAACTGCTCTTCAAAAGATCAGCAAAAAGCTTTTTGTTTTGTTTCCACCATCCTTTGCTCCCCAGCCCCATTTCTAAAAACTTATACACATGGAGGGGAGATTGTCAATTACTCACCTTTAAATCTCCTCAATACCTAGCATTATGCCTTGCATATGGGAGAAACTCCATGAGTATCTGAATTGAATCTGGATGTCTTCAACCTTCCTCAGGGTCCCCCCTGATTCCCAATCTTCTTCCACATGTTAGTGACCTAGCCACATCCTCAGATGCTACAACCGGTATCAGGGCATGTAGCTTTCTATAATGGGTTTAGAGAATTTGGAAACATCTCATTCTCAGTTGTCGACAACAAAATTATGTTAAAATTCTCATTTACCAGAAAGTATGGTGAAGGTCGTTATTTTGTTTTTGTTGCTAAAATATACAAAACCAACAATAGATACCCAACATGAAACGTATATCATGATGATCAATGGTAGTGATCAACAACTCAAAAATGAAGAATTCAAGACATACTGACTTGCCAAACTTACCAAGTGGCCTCCTGTTGACCCAAACATAAACCCTGTTGTAGTATCTTGTATGATTCAACAAGCTATATTTCCTAAGCATTTTCCCAGAAAGTTCCACAGGTGGCTGAGCCACAATATATGCTAAAATATAGCCAGGAATTGAGCCGGTCACTGTCAATATATTTATATGACATCTTTAATAAATATGCTTCTTTTCTGCTAAGGGTACAAGAACACACGTCCTTACTTCAAATCCAAAATGTGTAAGGATAATCCACAAGAGGCAGGAACACTTTTTTACTTCAATATTTCCTTTGGCTGTCTTACACTGCTATGGAATTTCACTAACAGGAAGTGGAGGTCCGTTCTCCCATCCCTCACAAACTTCTCCATTTCACTGAGAATCCTTAGGAGTGGAGAGGAAAAGCTCAAGCTTCACACAACTTCTTTCATACATGTTTCTACTGAGGTTATCCCACCACATCTCTACCCTACGTGGCTGCCCAGCTGATGACAAGCCACATGAAACACTCAAGAAAGCTGGCAATATTGGCTTGTTTACAGTTGTTTACTTGTAGCATTCCTTCAGAATGGGCTTACCCACCAAAAATGTAAAGAATCCACGGGTTTCTGCATGGCATTCTAACGCTCAGTCAAAATCCATCCTCTTTGTCACTATTTGGTTCAACAGTTCAGGTCAACAAACACTCTGGGAGCACTTGCCCTGTGACAGGCATTGTGCTAGGCCTGCCTCCAAGGAGCAGAGTCCAGAGGGGGATAGAGATTTGTAAACACAGAATTCCAGCATCATATTGGCAGTGATTTGAAGAAGACAAATCACAGGGATTAAAAAACAAAAAAAGAGTGAACTATGTTCTGGGCAGTTCTATATTTTAAGACTAAATTTAATCTTAATCTTAATCTTAAAAACACCTTAAAAATAAATCTTAATCTTAAAAAATCTTAAAAATAAAATCTTTAAAGGCAGTAAACTTTTTTATACAATCGTAGTTGGGGCAAAGAAATATGAGAGACTCTCATTTCACCCAGAAACTTTAAATTTGTCTTGGTAGGCTAAGAAGTCACCAGGTGGTGGGTGAGCCAGTGCCACAGTCCTGTGACACTGCTGTCAGGAAGTGGATCTCCTTGTCACGATACTGCTTTCTTTTTTTAAGGTTCTCTTTCCCTCAACATTTTCCTTAGATAAATTCCCTAGATAAAATTATATTTTATCTCAATCCTTTCAAATATCCTGTAAATAGTCTTTACATCAACGTCTATGTAAACTGTCAAACAATACTCTGGAGTCTTAGGCACATAAATAGATGAGCATTTCACTCTCAAAGAGCACTTTATTGCTCTGGTCTCATTACAGCACTACGACCAAGGTTGTTGAGTGAGCGCTCATGAGGCAGGCAGACTGCTTTCCCTCAAGCACCTCCAACCTGTGGCTATAGAATCATCTCATGTAAAAAATTCTATATTTGCTAATATTGGTTTTCCAATAAAATGTCTGTAAAAGACACAGGCTTGGGAAGACCCTTCAAAAATCTGACTCCAGTGACCATTTCTGAGAACGAAATGCAGTCTTATGAATTTATCATGCCTAAAACACATAGAAGGTTATTAGATATTAAGGGATATTTTCTTGCTATGTACAAAATAAATTCTCAATGTTTGGGAAGGTATAAGGCATACAGTTGAGTAGACTATTCAGGATTTTGAATGCTAAGTTTGTAATTGGGGATAATATGTAGGAATATCATGATATATGAGAGATTTTATATTTTGTTCTCATCACTTCACCTCAACAGACACTAATGAAACAGAAGTAAACTCTGGAATGGCTGTGAGTTTTAAAGCTAAAAAAACTAACAGAGTTTTAAATTCATAATCAGCTATATTACTTGGTTTTAAAGGAAGAGGTGATTTGCTACATCTATCATAATGCCAAAGCGTCATACAACTAAAGCAATTATGAGTTAAGCATATGGAACCTTGCAAAACACTTATTTTAGGTAATAATGACATTTATAGATATTTTTGTATATGCATCTTTTGGAAAAATCAAATTTAAATACAGACAAAGAAAAGAAGCCTCTAACCTGTCCAGCTCCTGGTTCCATAATGAAAGACATTTTGGAAAGGATTCCTTTGAAGATTATTGTAATAGCTAGGACAACAGAAAGCAATCTGCAGGAGTAAAGAATAAATGCCTGGAGGCAGTACACTCTTTGACATCAGTTTCAAAAGAATCTTTTCGGACACTGTAACTCCTCAGTTGAGGGAAACAATAGAAAGAATAAACAAATGGGACTTCATCAGACTAAAGAGCTTCTTCAAGGCAAGGGAAAACAGGATTGAAACAAAAAAACAGCTCACTAATTGGGAAAAAATATTTACAAGCCACTTATCCGACAAAGGGTTAATCTCCATAATATACAAAGAACTCACACTGCTTAACAACAAAAAAACAAACAACCCGATCAAAAAATGGGCAGAGGACATGAACAGACATTTCTCAAAAGAAGATATGAATATGGCCAATAGACACATGAAAAGATGTTCATCATCGCTAATCATCAGGGAAATGCAAATCAAAACTACACTAAGATATCACCTTACCCCCGTTAGATTGGCAAAAACATCCAAAACCAAGAACGACAAATGTTGGAGAGGTTGTGGAGAAAGAGGAACCCTCATACACTGTTGGTGGGAATGCAAACCGGTACAGCCACTATGGAAAACAGTATGGAGATTTCTCAAAAAGTTAAAAATAGAAATACCCTATGACCCAGCCATCCCATTACTGGGTATCTATCCTAAGAACCTGATATCAGATATCTCAAGAGTCCGTTGCACCCCTATGTTCATCGCAGCATTATTTACAATAGCCAAGACGTGGAACCAGCCTACATGCCCAGAAACTGATGATTGGATAAAGAAGATGTGGTATATATACACAATGGAATACTACTCAGCCATAAAAAAAGACGAAATTGGCCCATTCACAACAATGTGGATGGACCTCGAGGGCATTATGTTAAGCGAAATAAGTCAGTCAGAGAAAGACGAACTCTATATGACTCCACTCATAGGTGGAAATTAGTATATTGAGAAGGAGATCTGATCGGTGGTTACCAGGGAAAAGGGGGGGTGGGGGGAGGGTACGGAGGGGGGAAGTGGTGTACCCACAACATGACTAACAAAAATGTACAACTGAAATTTCACAAGCTTGTAATCCATCATAACATTAAAAAAAAAAAAAAAAAAAAGAATAAATGCCTGGGAAAAGGATGGGAGGTTCTTGCCTTCAGGGGCAGAAGGGTATGTAGAAATTGTAGGAGGTAGTGTAGAATTGTATGGAAGACGGAGACAAGCTCATCATTATGGGGTGGAGCAAGTGGGCTTCCTCTGCATCATAAGGGACTCAGGCTAGATATTAGGACTACAATCCTGATAGGAACAGCCAGTAACGTAAAATAGCTTATTAAGAGACAGAATGAAATCTCTTTCTCAAAGCATCGATTAAATGAAGATAATTCTTCATCGTTCTGAGATAGTTTAGATATAATCTTTTCCAAAGAAAAGGGATGCACAGGCTTGTTTTCCAAGGCAGCTTTCAATTCTTTAATTATAAGTATTGAATCCAAAATGGTTACCCTACTGTTGGAGCTAGAAAGTCATTGAATTTAAAGTTTTTTGAACAGTAGCAATTTTGGAAACCATCTAGTCCAACTCCTTCTTCTCTACATTGACAGGTAGTATAGCAGGCAAACTATGGCCTGTAGGCCAAATCCGACCCACTCTCTGTTTCTGTAGGGCCTGCAAGCTTAGAATGGTTTTTACATTTTTAGGTAGCCGGGGAAAAAAAAATCAAAATAATAATATTTCACGACATGTGAAAATAACACAGAATTCGGTGTCTATAAAAAAAGTTTCAGTGGAACACAGCCACACCCATTTATCTACATATTATCCACGGCTGCTTTTGCACTACACTAGCACAGCTGCCAGTGACGAGACTGTATGGTCTGAAAAGCCTAAGATGCCTACTCTCTGGCCCTTTACAGAAAAAGTTTGCTGTTTCCTGGTGCAGAGGATGAAGCACATAAGGTCTAAAGCTACCCTACCTGGGTGTTCCTGGAAAAGACAGTATGCCTCAGTTTCCTGATCTGTAAACTGGGGACAATAACGGTACTTACTTGATAGGGTTGTTGTGAGAATTAAATGAAAGTTCTTAGAACACCGGTGCCTGGTATAAAGTAGGAATTCCATGAATGTTAGATATTTTTATTATTACACATGAAGAAACTCTGGCCCAGAGAGATAAAGTGACTTCACAACGTCACAGTATTTGGTAAAGGCAGACCGGGACAATTTTCTGATTCTCCCTGCCTATACTACGTTGTCTTTTTTATTTTCTATATTGCCTGACAAAGAAAAACATTCTTGTGATGTTTTTGTTGCTGGTTTGAACTACCTCGAGGCCACTCTAAATGAGAACTTGCGTTTCCTCAGATTGGTCTCCTACCAATTCTGTTGCCTATAGTTGTCCAAAGGCAACTTGTGGAACATTTGAGATTTCCAGGTCTCTACTTCAAACTTCTAGAAATTAAGATTTACTTTATGCTTTCTAAAAAGGACAATGGAAGTTCCTACAACTGAAACCTGACAAGTCTGGCTTTTAAAAAAAATTTCACTGCAAAAACTTCAGAAACAAATAATCAAGGCCTGCATATGGATCCCAGGGTCTGAAGGACAGCCCATTAGGCCATGAGCTTCCAAGGATATCTGTTATTTCTGGTAGAATACAGCCTATTTCCTCCGGTCGCTTTTCTTCCTTATCAATTCTTGCACATTACCAACACCATCCCAGGCTTTTGCTTATTCTGTGAAACCTCTTAAACCTAGCAGAATCTTTACTCACACTGGACAATCACCTTTTTTGGGGCTTTGTTCATAAGAGGCCTTTCTTCATTAAATTCACTCCCAAATGGTCACTCCATTATGCCACGTTTCCTTGTCAGTTGGTATACAATTTTAAACAATTATACATTTGTCACCGCTGTCTAATTGTTCTCCAGTTTTTCTCTTTCTATGTAATACATCCAATCTCACAACAAAACTGGAATTCCTCGCGAGCAAGCACACACCTTTTGGTTTTGGTAAGTACAAAAAGTACACCTCGGAGTACTTAGTGGAAGTTATTTACATTGTAGGCATTCAACAAATGCTTATTGCATTAATAAATGAATAGCCACAAACGCATCCTAGGAAGAGAATTTTAACTTTAGAGATGAATAAATAACACCTTTAAACTACCACTAAGATTGTGAAAATGATCATTTGTTAGCTCATGGATTTAAAGCTCAATCACCCAAATTAAAACAAATCAGAAGTATAAAAGTACCTTAATTAAAATGGAGATTACAACCCACAACAGAGAGATTAACTCCAGACCCTTAACGCTTACTCCTTTCAGATACACTAGCTCTATGATACTGGAAAATGTGAGATCTGATACAATGGATACTGTGGGCATTGATAAAACCTAATCTAAGTAGTTTTTGTTTAGTCCATCTATAAAAGATTATGTTGAAATCCCACATAAGCATAATTTTCATCTGCATGTATAATATACCTATAGCAACATTACTTAATATATGAGTATGTGAAATATATTTTATTATAATAGTAGACAAGCAAACTGAATGTATCCCAGGAAGGGGCCTTTTCCATTAACTTTTATAAAGGCTTTCATTTCAAACTTTCATTAACATCTGACAAGCAAGCTGAAAACGCTTTGCTTAGAGCTTGGGTTAGGGGCAAAATGCATTTTGGCAAAACTATTCCAAGATTACACTGACTGGCTGTGCGAGAATATACTAATTTGTTTTGTTTTGTTTTGTTTTGTTTGGAGTGTGGAGAAAAGAGAGAGAAAGGGAGAGAAGAGTCATGGACTCTACTTTATGGTTGCCATGGAGGCAAGGTCAGCCTTCCACACTTGGATCTACCAGCAGAGTTCAGACAGGTCAACGTGTGACCGGCTCAGGCCCTGGGGTTAAAAGTTCAAGCAGCGATGGAAAAACCAATATGTCCACGCAGAGTATGCTGTACAATTTATTTCAATTTACATCAAGCCATGCATATAAAATTTAGATAAATTCCATTCAAATCTGATGTTGCCTGACACACAATGTATGCAAACAGATGTCTGTGGGGCTTTTTCTGTGCTTTAGAAAACAACATTAAATTTAAAAATATGTCTATGGGATTTCTTTATTGAATTACAAATTGAACATAATTTTAACTTAAATGTTTTCATTCTTTCTTCCAATTTTTTTTTGTGGTGGTCTTAATAATTTCTCAGTTCTCAATCTACTCTATGTCATATTAAAGAGGATAATGTATATTTACAACTATGGCTTCAGTGTTATTGTAGTTATAGATTCTATTTATATCCCTTACCACTTTTCACAAACATTTAGTGATTGATATTTCTGATTTATTTCTGGCTCCGACCCTCATCTCCTTTCCTTTCTACTCAGAACAGAGCAAGCGTCTTCAAAGCTGTTGGGTCGTCTTCCAGCCACAAGGTGGCTCCCACCACCCCTTCTCTCAGGCCAACAGGGTGTACACCTTTGCTGAGTGCTGCAGGCAGACCAGGATTCAGAGGCTACTTACGACCTATAAATAGTACTACTTTCATTGTGAATTGAATGGATCACAACCCATACCCTGGTACGATAAGATACAATGCAAAAATTGGTCTTTAGAAAGAGGAACAAGAAAAAGACCTTTAGGTTGTGCCTAATGTCTCTTCACCCATCCTTCCAAGGGTACAAATGACTAACTGCAGAGCAATATGAGGAAAATAAGGAAATACTCGAGTGGAACATAATTTTGTTGCCAAGGAACAGAGTCACAGACTGGACTATAAGTCCAATTTTTTTT
This sequence comes from Equus asinus, assembly GCF_041296235.1. NCBI lineage: Eukaryota > Metazoa > Chordata > Mammalia > Perissodactyla > Equidae > Equus > Equus asinus. Next base: position 37,840,856 of record NC_091802.1, on the reverse strand, counting down.
TTTTTGGTGAGGAAGATTGGCCTGAGCTAACATCTCTGCCAATCATTCTCTATGTTGTATTTGGGATGCTGCCACAGCATGGCTTGATGAGCAGTGTGTAGGTCTGTGCCTGGGATCTGAAGCCACGAACTGGGCCACCAAAGTGTAGCATGCAAACCCAATCACTACGCCACCAGGCCAGCCCCTAGACAAGCCCAATTTTTAAGAAAAGCATACAACATATTCTCACTCAAACTGGAGCCCACATTTGGAGTGGGAGTGGGGTTTCGATTTTCTGGTTCTGATAACTTCCCCATAAGGAAGTTTCCAATGAGGACTTTGCAGTCCTTTCTTAGCAGTCCCGCACCATGCCATAGATGAAGAACAGCGATCTCTCACACTGCAAAGCTTGAAAAGGAGTCGAAATATTACATATTTACTTCTTGCTGCTTAGGAAACAGGGTCCATCTTTCATAAATGTGATTTTTTATGGAATACATCATAATTTTTTACAGATGAAATAGGCGTAGAGAGACAAATCATTTGTCTGATTACATGAAAGGTCTTTCCAAAAATCTGAGTCCTAATTTCTCACATTTTCCATTTTCTGTTCCAGGGAGAAGCTATTTGGGCAAATTTCATTTTTCTCATCTGTAAAATGGAGATAAAAATAGGATGTATTCCTCATGGGATTTTTGTCAGAATTAAATGAGTTAATATATGTAAGGCGCTTATAAGAGTCCTTGGTACATAATGAGAGCCATATAAACGTTTGCTATTATTATTATTATTTATTTGAGCTCAGTACCTCCTCATTTTCAAGCACTTTGTGACACAACAATTCGAGAAAAATGAACTTTCATGGATTTTGTGAAGACATAAATAGTATCATTTCTGGATACCTGAATGCTCTGATCAGGGGTAACTGATGATGGCTGGGTTTTTTCCTCCTCAAGAACTTAAAAAATCATACGCATTTCTTCCCAATTCATGATATTATTTTCAATATGACATTAAAAAAAGAAACTGCTGATTTCCAACTCTCCAGCTTGTTTTGGATAATACTTTAGCAAATCCATCATTTTACTAAAGCAAACCACCGTAAGTAGTGGTTCTAATAGCTTGGTTACAATATTCGTATTGTAAATGTATTAATTTTCATTTTTCATTATGTTAAAGAAAGTCCTCAGGATCTTGCTCATGTCAGAATATAACTTTGTTAAGCTCTTGTTAAACCTAGAACATACGAGTCCTCTGCTTCTAAAGTAAACAAACATTTTTGAATTCCCTTGTAAGCACTGCCTTGACAATTCTCAAATAGATTTTCTAAGGGTACAAATCTCCTTAACTTAAGGTGACCTACAATAATTCAACCATGAGCAAAAGTTTATGTGGACATAAAATCCTGCATTCACATAAATCCTTGTTTGTATAAGGAAGGATCTGTATACATAGATATAAATACATATGTACGTATTGGTATGTATATATACATATATGTCCACATATATGCCACTCACATATATTCCAAATAGATGGAAATACATATTTAGAGACCAGAGGAGATAAGCAAATCAATTTTCTATAGCCAAGGAAAGGAGTATGACATTTTTTAATACCTGCTATACTGTCATGCAACCCTTTATTCTTTACTATTTCTGTCAGCTACTACTAGGTGCCTAGCAGACAAATGCTAGTCCTAGTCCTGACCATTTATTCCTATTTGGAATTATTTCAAGCCTAACTCTTTAGAACTGCTTGAAAATGCTGTCCTGATATGTTGGCCTTGCATTCTGGAGTGAGGGTTGAAATAAGGGGAGATGGTGAGGAATCCATATGCAGAGACAATTTGGCACCTTTTCTGAAGGAAGCCTGGCTTAGTTTTGCCTGTACTTGCACAAACACAACTTCGAAAGACCCCTTTTCCATTCTAAGCAATATGTATGTGTTACCAGAAGCAGTGTCTTTTGTTGCCAGAAGCAGTTTTTGCTGCATGCATCAACTTTCACTATATTCTTAGCAACTCTTTCTTTTATGCCAGTTTCAGACATCAGTCAACAGAACCCCTTTAAGAACAGATGCACTGAAGAAATGCATCAATTCGTTATTTGTTACAGTTTGGGGGTGTCTGTCCTATGGGTTTTCGAGACAAGGGCTTATATGTTTCCCAAGAGAAATTTACTTTCATGAGAGAAGAAAATTGAGGCAAATCACTGCTGTTAGACCCTGAAGTCAGAGACACTGGTTTGTTGTCCTTCTGTACATTTGAAGAAAAAGCCCACAGTTGCAGAAACAGTCGTGCTTCAATCCATCTCTCATTCTTTTCCAGTGTGAAAAATTACAAATGAAACTAAATTTTTCTCTGTCAATAGAATGCGTATGATTACAGCTGTTCATATTTTCACTCTAATGAAGGGCTGCACATTTAATTGTAAGATTTATTAGGTACTGTACATTGCTGTGTACATGCAAAACAGTTAATCGACATCTAAAATGCTGGTTGTTTATGCTGACATTAATGATCATATTTCTTAATTTGAAACAAAAAGCATTTGGGGAGAATGTATTTTGTTCCCTCCAAATAAGAAATTAATAAATTCAACGTAAGAAATAAAAAGGGCTGGAGAAAAAAATCATTGATTTATGTATGTGAGGCTGGGGAAAAAATAAAGATGCTTTTAAAAAAAAAAGTCTATAATCCCCCATTCTGCTGGAAACAAGAGAGTTGATTGCCAGCTTTGTTTGATTTCGCAGAGATCTCATACTAGGCTGGGTTCATAAACAGGTGAAATGATGGAGTTTATTGCAACGCACATCAACACTGAAACTAAATAACTGTGTTGCCATCTCAGTCCCGCTGAAAGACGGATGGTAAACTTGACCTGCCGCTGGTACTATCCGATTGCCATTTTTTATTCCCCCTTCGCTGCCCCCCCAGGCTGAGCCACGTTGAGTAAATGCATGTGCACGGTCAGGTCAGGCCCCGGGATCGGGTGAAACTCGGTTCACATTTGCATACAGGCGGAGCCTCACAATGAAAGCCCATCTGTTCCCGTCTCGGAGTACAAATCGAATGTCACCCAACTCACTGCAAACGACAGCAGCATGGCCATTAGATGGAGGAACACTCAGCTCAGGTTACAGATATGGAACTGCTGATTTGGGTTTAAATACCTGATAACTGAAGACTTTTCATTATATGTGAACAAAGAATGAACTTTGAACTGCTCAGGAGATACCCTCTCCCCACACTGGGCACCCCATTACTAATACTTAACTGCTATATTTTCCACTGTCTCCAGTTTTGTATAAAAATTAGCCAGGCTGAATGTCACAATGTCCTAAATAATTGCTTTTTTTTGGAAGGGGGAAGGGCAAGAGGTGGAACAGCAAAGGATGTTGTAAATAGAAAATGAACTCTGAACTCTATATGCCCTCAAAGGTCATTAGTATCATGGCAATGTAGTTCCTTGAACTTCTAAATTTTACCAGGGTGCAAATTTTAGTTGCCAGAGTTTCACCAAAGTGTGAACTGCCCCAGCCGTTTATCCCTCCCTCCCAAGCGCCTTCAATCAAGTGAGGCACCTGTCTCCTAGAATCTTCTCCACTCACAGGCCTGTTTATTCCAACAGAGTTTATCCCCAAATAGTTTATCAATCACGATCTGTGTCAGAGATTATTTTTCTGTTAAAATTCGGCAAGTATCTTAGAGTTTACAGACAGAAATCACACATGTTCTGACACAAAAAGGACAGAGTCATTCAAGAAGAAACCCCAGGATAATAAGCCCATCCAAGCACTGAACGAGATAAATACAAGGAAATTCATTAGCAAAAATAAAGGTGGCCTTTCATCAAGTGCCTTTGAGTCTTGCTTTATGGCAGGAATCTACTTCTATGAAAATCTTTCTAAGGAGGACACAAGCATCTGGGGTTTGGTTACTCGTGTTTGTATTTGAAATATTTCTGTATTCTGTTAGATGAATCACATTTAACACGAAAATGCTCTTTCAGTTAGTAGCCCAGTTTGTTTGAGCCCCAGTGCATGTGTGGTTGCAGGTCCACACACATAGCTCTCCTACAGAGCAGAGAAAACAGACTACCTAGTTTTTCTTTTATCAGTTACGCGTGTTGGTTTCTAGTGAGTAACAGTGTCACTTTATGAATTACAAATGTAATACTTGCTTGGGGGAAAAAATTTTTTTTTAAATATCTGCAAGAACTTTCTTAATTTGCTTTAAGCAATTATATACTTTTTTTCTTGCATGTAGTTCTCTTTCTCAAAATACTTCCTAAACAATCTTATAGAATTTAATGTATTGGGGTTACGCACAGAATCCAGAATGTTTGAAGGCCATTGGGTCTTAAAGGCTGGTCTCCCCAGCCAGGGTTTCTTTACCACTATGTGAAACTATGTTCTTATTGTTTGTCCTTTAAAAATAATACCAGAGTAAAGAAAAGATTTGAGGGCTTTTTCTTTTTTCATCCCATGCAAGAGCTTACGGTCAACCTTAATGGAAGTTCTACATGCATTAAAAGGGAGAATAGACCCTTTGTTTCAGAAGAATGACCAAGACAAGGGTGATTTTTGGTTCCACTTTGTCAAGTTTAAGGGGAAAATGAATTCAGAAAAAGAGAGAGAGAGAAAGGGCCCCAAACAACTTTCTTAGCTGTCTCCCCATTGCCTCCAATCTTAAACTTAAAAATATTTTATTGTTATCTTGTAAACAAGTCAGGAATTTGCATTAGGGGACACGTGGCCATGTGATCTCTTGGAGATGGGCTGTTTATTTGCATTCCATGCAGCTGGATCTTGTGTGTGATCGGCAACAAAGCAGAAGAGACCAACAAGCAGGAAATCTAACACTAGAGGTATTCTTTCCGTCCACGGAAGAAAATGCCCCATGAAGGAGATATAACTTTAATTCTATATCCCTGAAAGGATGTGAATGAGAAAGGTTCTGATTACTTCAAAATGATACAATAACTTGTTTACAGAAATGTTGGTTGTTTGGTTTCTCATTACGCACTATTGGTGGGGGGCTGTGAACAGGAACCGAACCTTGAACTTAATTTCCCCTTTGAACTCATGACCTTTGACAAGGTTCCCCATGCGTTCCCCTTCAGACAAATTTCATCACAATTACAGTCCCTTCCACTTGAGTTAAAGATATATAATCATTGATTTGACCTAATTACCTGATACATCCCTTTCTTTACAAGGTGAAGGCTAAATGTGTGAACAGAAGCTGACCCGTGAAGTTCTGATATCCAATTTTTATTCTAATTATCATAAAACACTTTCAGTCTTACTCTATTTTTCTCAAGTTTTCGTTTGGCCCCTTCCCTGAACCCACCATTCCTTCAGATTCAACAATGCCCCCTAGGTTTCAAGCTGCTTGGCAACAGCCCTTCAGATGCATTATGCACCACATGTTCAAAGTGTCATTTTTAAACAAAAAACTAAAGACTAACTCTGCATTAGAAAGTCGTCACTAATCCCTGTCTTTCATGAAAAAGTCTTCTGAGGGGATAAAAGAGTGGAAACTAGAAAGTTCCCACAAGATTCTGAAATTATCTTACTCCTTAGCGTCAATTTATTATGATTCAGACTCTCTCCCAATAATTTACAAACTTCAGGTTATAAATTGGACACAGGCAATACCAAGAGGGTTAGTATAATCAATTTAAACTATGGGAGATGGTCTTTTTTAAAGGCAATGTGTCTGGGAGGAGGTGTCTGCTCACTTTAGTGCAACAAATTCCAAACAAAGACTTTAATAAGAAAGCTTAAATCATGGAATACATTTAAAAAAAGTAAATATACTATTTAAAAGCAAAACTAGAGTTGATAGAAACTATCTAAATGGACTTTAAAAATGAATTTGTGAGTATTTCTCTCTACTTCAAGTTACTTTTTTTAAAGGAATAAACCAAAACCACAGAGTTTTCATTATCTTGTCTTAGGCAATTGAAAAATAAAGATGAATTGCAAAAAGTTAAACAGTGAGGGATAAACAAAGTAGAGACTGTTTTCACATCTTGGTATCATAGTTTACATTCAGGGGCATGATGTTCTCTTGGAAATGAAATGACAGTCAATTTTCCTTTATGTCATGTTTGCATCATATATGTTAACAGGCATCACAGGTAGAGGGGGACAAAAGGCCTGGAAAGAACACACCTATGAAGTCGAGTCACCTGGTCTCTTTGCTGGACCCACTTGTGTCCTCTTACAAAAATTAAACAACACAAAAGTAATCCTTCATCAGATCACCATGGTGGACCAGCATCCTGAGTTTTATTCTCAGCAATCAGTTTTAATGATACTTTGAAACCAAAGACCTAAGCAAACAGGAAAAGAAAAAAAAAAGTATGTGGGCAAACTTTCTAAATAGCAAATTATCACAGTGGGCACAGAGGCAAATCTTTAAAAGATTAATGTTTTATGATGTCAAGTGTGACTACGATTGGACAGATATTACAAAATAGGCCAGAAGGTTCCCACAATGCTAGGCCATTAGGTAGAGTTTCTAAAGCGGACAGGTCAAATCTGCTACTTTTCATCACTTATAAAAGTAAAAAAATTATAAAGAAATCTGAAGAATACTTGAAAAATGCCTGATTTCTACTCCCATTTCTGCCTAAGGGCCTGAAGTATAACCCAGGAAGTACAGAAGATATAGCCAGATGGCTGGGCTTCATGTTAAAATAACATCATTTATTTACAAAAACATTGCTTCAAATTTTTGTTTGGCTATCATAAGGACCTTTACCAATATCTATTCATATTGGTATACCAGGCAACATTCCAGGAAACAGAGCGGAATAAGGTACTCATTCTGTGACAGAAATAATGGATTTAGCTTTATTCTGTACCTCAAGATAGTTCAATGTCAAATGGATGGAGAGCAAAATATAACTAAAAGAAACTGCCCTCACTTTCAGGTCAGAATTCCAGGCTTGAGGAGTAAATCAAAAATTTGCACTCATATAATAATTTTTTTTTCATATAATAATTTTAGGATTGACACAAACAGGGACAGAACTGCTGGAGGAGAAGAGTGTTCAGAGAAAAGGACAAATGTCATATCCCTGGGGTGGGGGGTGCTGTGAAATGATCCTCTACAGTTGAGATTCTTAATGTGGTGTCTGTGAATACCCTGAAATTATATGCAAATGTGCGTGTGTGTTTGCCTCTGCATGTTCATTTTTATGGCAAGAAGGACCACTGCTATATAGTGATAAGAAAAGGAATAAAAGCACACAAAAAAAGGATTATTACAATTTCCAAAGAAAAGACGTCAGAAGCCAACTAATAGCCACATCATCTCTCTTAGGACAGCAGCTTTCAAACTTTTAAAAATTGATTGCCCCAACTGTAAATTTTTTATTAAACACAAAATATATGTATATTAATTCATAAATTATATACATATATTACCACTAATCCATTAATATTAGAAAAATTAATTTCATAGACACATACACACACACACATATTCTAATATTTTCTTCCCATCTGCTGTGATCATCTACACACCTCACTATAGTCTCTCCCCTCTTCCACTCCTAGGCCCCTGATAATCAATTGTACAAAGAATAACTAGAGAAATATTTTAGAAATATAAATTATGCCAATCTCTTGTTAAAACTCACCAGTTGCTTCCCATGATGTGCAAAATAAAACCCAGATAATTTACTATGGCTTAAAAGGCCCTCCAGGATTTAGTCCTTTGTGCCTCTTCAACCTCATTTCCTCTCTCTGTCTCACTGAGTTACCTCTAGCCACAGGGATTTCTTAATTGTTCCTTGACCTCTCCAAGATGGTTTCTATGTTTGCATCTGCTGTTCCTTCTGCCTGGAATGCTCCTCCTTCAGATCATTGTATGGCTTGATCTCTCACTTCATTCCAGTCTCTGCTCAGAGGCCTCCTCTGAGGACTCTGTCTCAGACAGTCCCACTGCCACCTCTTCTCAGTCATTCTCTATCTCTGTGCCCTCCAGTCTTGTTTTGTTTCGTTTCAGAGCATTTACCATGGCTTGACATTTTATGTACTATATATTTCCCAGTAAAACGTAAGCTTCATGTGGCTAGGGATTTTGTCAGTTTCATCTCTGTGTCTAAGTTCTAGCACACAGTAGGTACGCAATGATGAATGAATGAAGAACAGTCAAAGCAACTGACAGACATCCCCCCTGCTGTTCATTTGAAAAAGAACCTCAAAAGAATGTTCACATTACAGAGGCCACTACACCAAGATGAACTATCAGCTAAACTATCAGCTAAAAATCAGCTCTCTTTTCTCAACTTCCCTAACACTAAGAGCATATCTTCCTCATGGTACCTATTACTGTTTCTTCTGTACCATGCTTGTTTGCATACAGGTCTTATCTCCATTAGTAGCCATGGTGGGAAAAATCCCAATCTGATTCTTTATTTTACCCATCACCACATCCAATGTGTAGCAGGTGATCAGCCCCTGGACTGTGGGCGGGGCTGACAGTCACATCCTGGCCATGAAAAATTGAGGTCCAGCTGCTCACGCAGGAGTGAAGGTTGCCAGCCCCTTGGATCCACCCTAAATGATGATCCTTGACTATACATTCAGATGGATGTTCATGGGCATTCATCTGTTGACAAGGCTGAATGAAGAAAAAAGACTCATACTGGAAATGAATCTATGAAAAATCACCAATTCCTTGTATGATAATGGAGGAAAAAACTATCTCAATGTTGATAAGATAAAAGAAGGATGAACACAAAGAAAGACTAAACTTAAGTTATCAGATGACCTTCATTTCTTTTTTTAGAGGTCAATTCCCAAATAGAAGTAGAAATATCACAAACATGGCATTTAAATAATAATAATGCTTAGTACATATACTGTATTGAATAAACTTAAGAAATCAAGTTATGTAACATGAACAACTTTAAGGATGATAAAAGTGTTCAAATGTTTGGACTAAGCAAAGTGTAATTCTATACTTAGGCCAGTAGGCTGGTCATATAAAATGTCCAGAAAAATCTCCTTTTGAAAGAAACTCAAACATACTTGGACATGAATAATTTTCAAGTACCAAAAATTAGATAAAACTTGAAACCAAATGATAACAAGCAACTCACTAACACTTTTGCACCGCAGTATCATTACCTGTAAACTAAAGGAACTGAAATAAATAACTTCTTCAGGTCTCTTCTTATTTATATAACAACGTACACAACAATTCAAATAACAATCTAGTTGGGTTCTTCAGGATGCTTATGCATTTTATACTTATTAATGACCAAGCCCAGAACAAACAGTAAACTCTCATGAGACATTAACTTAGAAGGTATCATAGAAGTCCAAAAAAACAGAGAAGCAATCAAAAGGTAGAGTAGAGGTAGAAAGTGAAGTACTTTGGGAACAAAATAAAATGGAATTCAATCAGGAAAAAATTTACAATCAATAGGTCTGGGAGAAAAATAACCCGAAATACTAGTATCAATACAAAGGAAAGGTTTAGAAAGCATAATGCTATTAAAGATCTCGTGGTAACAGAGAAGGGCAAATGAGCTTGCAATATGCAAAAACAATGATTTTTAGATTTCATATTCAGCACCAAAATTCATAATGGCCTAGGAAGGAGTTAGTGTTTCTATATTCTTATGTAGGAACTGCCATATTGAAACAGACTGCTGCTTCATCCCCTTTGCCATGCTGCTCTGACAGTGAACAGATGTTTCAGAGGAAAGCTCTACTCTCCCCAACCCAAATCCAATAACACACCTAATCGCGCAATTCTATATCAAGAACATCATTTCTTTTTGACCTCAGATGGCAATTATCTTCTACGCAAAGCAGGAGGCTGGCTCACTTTGATTTCATGCTGGGTGGCCCACTTAAGAGGTCCCACTTAAAATTACATCAAGGTTGCTATCTCCATTCACTTGGTTTTTCTGACACACTAAACAACTTTCACAATTTGCTGTCACCACTTCACTATTAGGCTCTCAGGGGTTTGGAACATATAGGTATAATACAGATAGTTGTATTTGTACTAGCAACTGATGTTTTAAAAATCGTTGCTTTCTTAAAGTCATGGTTTTCTATCATTAGTTTCAATGTTTCAAAGACTTGAGTATTCTTAATATAAATGATCATCTTGAAGCGAAAACTAAAAGGAGACATGAACTTTAACATTTGAAGGAGACCATAAATATACAGAGCGGTAAGAATAGATTTTTGATAGAAATTCTCTAGAACAAATGAGGTCTTGGGTTTTGTTGGTGGTGGTTCTCTGACAGAGTGAAAAAAAATAAAAGAAATAGATTGGAATGGCGAAGGGCAGGCAGGCGATGAGGAGCATGAAACGAGGGCTGTGCCTCTGTGCTGTCCAGTCCCCTGCAGGTTCAAATGTTCACTGCGGAAGCAGTCCAGCCATAAATCTCACCTCCAGAGGAATCTCCTCTGGGAAAGACCTTCACCTGCCACTTCCTTTCCATAGTCCTGGAGCAGACAATGTAAGAATTAGAGCTAGAATGATACTTAAGCTAATATGAAAGAACAGGGGACACCTTTCCCCAACTGGGAAAATAATGACAAACTTGGAGAAGGCAATCATTTTCTCCACCAGTATTTTCTGGAGATAAGAAACTGCAGTGGATCATGGTGGACAGTGATGGTGCTCCACTACTTGATCAGAACAGTTATATTAAAATTCTGAATACTGTTTTTGAGATGACTCTTCTCTTTTCATAAACATTTGAAGCCTTGATAAGAAAGATTACGACCAAATGTCTAAAATATCCCTTGTATGAAAACCATCCACCAAAGGGACAAATAACCCATGGTCTTCTAGTAACCAACAGGTGAAAAAATTGAGAGGCAAAATTATCAGAATATTCATGAGATAAGAGATCCAAAGGCATAGAAGATAACCCAGGAACAAAAATCAAGCCAAAAGGAAAGAAGGATGAGTTTCTTATCAGTGATGTCGATTATACCAGGAAACAGTCTCTCACAAACCACAAATAACTAAGTACTAATTCAAGAACATGTCATCGGAAAAACTTGGCCTTAAATATGAATTAATTGATCTTATTGGCTCTTTGTATACCTTAAAAAGCCTCTAAATCAATTCTGGGAGCTAAATAAATCAATAATATTACCTTAAAATTAAACCGGTATTTTTAGATAAGGATATCTTTCAAAAGTAAGATTTTCCTTATTCTGGAAATAAGGTTGCTATAAAAACCTGTAACATAGTAGAAGCTCATAGTGCCCAGCACACTTATAAATGTTAAATAAAAATAAATTATTGGGGCTGAACTTTTAACTCCTAAAAATACTAATAATTACTGTAGTATAGGACAGAAAGTAAGCTTCTCTTTAAAATCTTATTAAAGCAGAGGAAACACAGTCAGAAAGAAAAAAATAATGCAAACATTTTTACCAAAAGAAAAAATTTTCTTCTTATCAGTAACAATGGTAGTTAAGAGGAGTAATAAAACATGGCATTGTATACTTGAAAGTTGCTAAGAGTAGATCTTAGGCGTTCTCACCACAAACACACAAAAAGAGAGAGTTAAGTGTATGAGGTGATGGATGTGTTAATTAGCTCGATCTTGGTAATCATTCCACAATGTATGTGTATATGAAATCATCATGTTGTACACTTTAAATATATACAATTATATTTGTCAATTATTCCTCAGTAAAGCTGGGGGAAAAAAGAGCACTAATAAATAAAATTCATAGATACTTCAGAAAACTCATTCAACTGTTACACGATGACCAGGGAGGGGTAGAAGGTAGTGATTATTGGACCCAGTACACATCTAATGTTTTCTATTTCTAGTCGAAATCTGTGTATTCAGGCTTAGGCCACTCAAGCCAATGGCAGGCATCCGTATAATGAGAACCTCGGCATGTGAGGTCTCAGAATTTCTCCAGTTTTTCTTTTTTTTGGAGGATGTCACACTGGTCAGTAATATAGTTAGCAGTCTACAACAAGATGGAGAAAAAAAGCAAGGGACTTAGATAATCAATAATCCAATCAGATTGTAGAAGGAGCTACCCATTTGTACATGTTTTCCACTTACCCAAAAGCACAGAATGGTCCCTCAAGAAATCATTTGGGCCAATTCCTTACCTTCCTAGATATAAATATGTAACTCATTCAAGATAGATTGTTAGCCATGCCATTTTAAAAGATTTTCAAGGAACAGTTTTCTACAACGATCTTTGGTGTCCGTTCATGCTTCTGTTTCATCATTTTAAAAGGCAAAATGCTCTCTCCAATCCATCCCTGCCAATGACGTGGAAAGATCCTCACCACTGCTCACCAACACCATGGCAAGAGCATCCTTAACCTTGTCTTTAATGCTCCCTTCCTCCCAAAACATCAATCTGACCATATCAATTCATGATTAAAAATTGTTGTCACAGCTGCCTATGCCTACAAAATAAAGTTGAAACATATTCTTCACAATCTGTCCCCAACCTATATTCTAGCCTTGTCTCCTTCTGTTCCTACCTGTGCAGCATATACTCCAACCACACCCAACTACTGAACTCTACCCAAGAAAGTCTCCTTTCATGTCTTCAGTCATGTTTCATTACTGCCTTCACTTTAAACTGTTGACTGTGTTTCAAGGCCTTCTTGAAGTTTCTTGTAGAATTTCCCACTCAAGATGGCTTTTACGGTCCTTTGTTCTCTTACCACATTACAGCATTACCATATTCTACCTTCATAAGTCTACTTGTAAGTTGCTTGAGGGCAGGGATGGTCTCGTTCTCCCCTTTATTTCTTGGCATAGGGCTTGCATGGGAAGGCACTCAAATGTTTGCTAACTGTGCATATTTGTGTACACATATTTATTTAGACCCCTTTCATTTGAAATGTGGTTCATGTGGGAAGGGCAGAGAAATAGGACAATCTACGGTAAAGGGAAGTTCACTAATAATGACACTCAAGGTATAACAGAAAGAATGGCCTGGATACTTACGTTCTTCTAGTTTTGCTACTCTTTGGCTGCGGCCAGGACAAATCACAATATATCTGAGCAAACCGCTGCTATACCTCTAGGCAACAAGTCTGTATTTCAGGCATGAAGAAGGTAAAGGGACAAAAAGAAAAGTGAAGACAAGAGGGGCAAAGGGCTTTCTCAACTTTTTCATTTTGGAAGGGACACTTCCTCTAGTGACTTCACCTTATACCTCAATGGCCAGAACTATGTCTCGTGACCACTTTACTGCAGGTTTGTCTAAGAAGGTAAGTGTTTTCATCTGGGCACATAGCCACTGTGGACAAAACCAGAGTTCTGTAAGAAATAAAGTGAAATGGATGCTGATACGGGATGAGGAGAGCCTGTCACAACTCAGAAGAGGGAAGACAGTGAAATTGCTACATTTTCAGACAACAGCAAAATAAAGCTAGGGAAAAGGAAATCAAGTTAATGTGGACAAATTGCAGAAAAGCCTCAAAGACTGCATCAATCACTGGACAGAGAAATGGCAGATGAGCTCCAGTGTAGCTAAGCATTAGCTAATGTTTTTGTAGTACTGGGGAAATATACAAGAAATTTTACTTACAGAATCCAAATTATACTTAATGGATTGTGGACATTTAACAATTAAAATCAAAGAAAAGTTTTTCACCTTAGATCATTAGAAAGTGATCCTTGAAGACATCAGTCTAATGGGCTGCTCTGGGCAAACAGCACAAGATTGGAGGCATTGGGACAGAAAGCATTGGGGCCCTTATTTTTAAAATCGTTTAACAAGCATTTATTGAGCATTCTTATGTGAAAAGCACCATGCCAGATGCTGGAGGCTGAAGGAGGAAGAACATCACGAAACTGAATCAGGCATTATCACTACCTTCAAAAGAGGTTATCATGAAGAGGGAGAGACATATGAAGGCCAAACACGAGGGATGGGAGGGATGCGAAGGAGGATGCTGATGCTGAGTGAGGGCAGATTCCAAACTGGACCACGGATGTTGGGATGTCTGCAGCTTTAACACTGCCCCAGGGACAGGATGGAGGGGTCTTCCCAGGTCTGGCTGGCATATTTTAGGACATTCAGCCCTTTACAAACACACACTGTGCCTGCCGTTTGCGCGTTATCTGTACTCATGTCACTGTACTCCCATGTATCCTCAGCTGTTAGTCGACACTTGTTTAATGTCACAACTAATAGCATACTCATTAAAAACAACAACAACAATGCCCTTTCATTTTAAAAAGTAACATGCTCAAACCAACAAACTTAGGAAATAGAGAAACGCACTAAGGAAAAAGCCCCATAAAACTATAACCCAAAGAAACTCACTATTAACATTTTGGTATATGTCCTTTCCATGCTGTTTTGTATCCTGCTTCTTCTCTTTAATACATCATGAACATTTTCCTATGACAATAATGACTCGTCTACCGACAACATGATTTTAATGGTTGCACTGCAGTCCATCATATGGTGTACCGTAATTTATTAAACCAATCCCGCGTAATTAGACATTTAGGTTGTTTCCAATTACTTGACGTTCTAGGAGCTCTGTCAGCTTATTTCCTTAGAATAAATTCCTAGAAGTGAAACTTCTGGGCCTAAGGTTTGGCACATTTTCAAGATTTTTGAAAAATAATTTTCATTGTTTATTTTTAATCATAAAAACAATACACGTTATTATATAAAATTTAGAAATAAAAGCGTGTCAAAATATTTCAGTGAGGAACATCCTAATCTTTTTTTCTATGCACACATATACATATATTTCAAAAAGTGAGAGCTTACTGCATGTGTTGTCGTATAACCTTATGTTTTCACAATAAAGTATGAACATCTTTCTGTAGTCATTAAATATTCTTCTACAAACATCATTTTTAATGGTTACATATATTCCATTGTATGGCGGTAGCTTAGATATTTAGCCTGTCTCCAGTTTTGTGCTTATAAACAAGTTTGCAATGAACATCCTTAAACATCTTTATGTACATCTATTTCCTTAAAGTACATTTAAAGCAGAATTGCTAAGTCAATGGGCATTTATAATTAAGGTTTTTGTTACATTTTCCTCCAATTTCCCTCTGGAAAGATTGTACCAAGCAATGTACCCACCTGCAGTGTGTGGTCACTTTCTACACTTTTGCCCAACACTGAATATATTCACTTATTGCTGCCCAACCCTTGTCAGCCTGATAAATTCCTATGCACCTTTTAAGACATAATTCAAACATCACCTCCTCTGAGAGGCCTTCCCTGATCTCCAGTTTCCTTTCCAGGTGTAGTTATTGCTCCTTCCACTATGCTGTCATAACACCATTTATGTTCCTCAACGTTAGTGCTTACTACTAAGTAGTCAAATTACTCACTCAAATATTGTCTTTCCAACTAGACTATGTGCCTCGTGGAGGCAAGGGACATGTTTTAGTCACTGTTGTAGTCCCAGTGCTTGGCTGTGTCTGCCACCAACCAATGTTTGCTGGATGAATGCACAGATTACTGTCAGAACTTCCCATGCTTTCCTACAGAAAATGCTGCAAGCTTGTTTTCAATTTCAATTTTTGATACAATGTGCTGTACAGGGATCCATAGGTGTCCAACTAAAATAGGAAGTGTTCAGGATTTTTAAAGCATAATTTAGTGGGAAGTGTTCATTAGTAGAGTAACTTTATGGAAGGGAAAATAAGGCATATATTTCCAAACTTCGACCTATTTCAGAGTCCTTGGCAAAAAAGCTCTACCAGATACTTATAAGCAAAAAAGTCTTAATAATATAAATAGTTTTCATTTTAAAGGAGAACTTATTCTTTAATGCACACAAGTACATTTTGCATTGTCAAAAATGCATGTGTGTGCGCACACACACACCATCTTTGTGTGCAGACAACACAGATCTACAAGTTCCAACCAAGTAAAATATGGGGAAACTTAAAAATAGTTGTGCTATCTTAATTTTACAACTCTTTGTAATCCTTCTGAAGGTGTAAAGCATCAATAATTCCACCTTTATTATAAACAACGTGCAATATGAGCATTTTTGTACATACATCTTGCTCTCGCTGGAAGGGTCCCGATAATGGAGGGAAATGCATTTGTTTATTTTAGTATGGGCCAGACTAATTAGGACGCCTGTCAAAATCTTCCTGTCCCATATTATTCTTGAAACCTTGGTAAGTTCATTTGTCTCAAAGCTAGGGAAACACAGACGATAAAAACAAAAGGAAATATCATAGCCTGTGGGAAACTCTACAGCTCAAACAGCTCAGGATTTTCAACCTTCTGGAGCTTCAGAATTGACTGGAAACAGTATCTGTAAGGTTGCCTTTCATTGGAATTTTTTTTTCTGCAGACTCAGCACTCCTGTGAGTGAAGAACTGATTTTATTTTAAATGGTTTATCCAGACCAAATTCAAACACTTGGGCATTACAGCTCACAGTATAAGCCCGTTCCTTTTATGTTTGAAATCTTTCTTCTTTTTTTAAATGTTTGTTTTCATTCTTATATTGACTGTAGATCAGAATTCAGAGCAGGACATTAATAACATATCCAATAATATCTCCTCACTGTATTTTCTAGATTATTCCTTGTTCTGACGACCATAAACTTGAGCATTATCAAAGATTTACAGAACACTAAGAACTTATTATAAAGCGCTTCAATCCAAAATGCTTTCTTTCCAAAGAACCATTTAAAGTGATGACCACAAGGTGTGTGATAAGAAAACTGAATGAGCAAAGGGTTTATGTCCACTCAGAATGGACCATTAGGGTCATCACACAAAACAACAACTACCGTTTGTTTGTTTTAAAATGTGTTTAAATATGTATTTTCCAAATATTAAACTAATGGAACACTCTTCAACATAATACAGAGAGGCATAAAGTTCAAGAGACCAAGTGATAGACCCGAAAATAGATCAGAGTTTTTAGATTGGGGTTCCAATACATCTGCACGTTAATTTTTTCTTTTCTTTTTTAAAAATCTTTCTCGTGCAAAACAATTTTATGTCTTGTAAATCTCTTTTGATTGCCTTTCATCCCTTACTTTTCCTTATAATTTATCTGCTTAAGAACCTGGACTGTTTACTTGGTAGAGTTCCCCACTGTCTGCACGCTGCTAACTGCAGAACTCACACGGCAGTTTGACACGTGCTTCTGTCCTGCTTTTCCTGCAAGTTGGCACTTGGACCCAAAGGCTTGATGACTCATGTTTGACTTTTTTGGCCTCGGTTTCTTAATCTGAAAAATGGAAACCCACCCATGAAAGTATCCCAGCTCACTAGGATGTCTGTACCTATCACTGCAGAGGGAGTTGAAGGCTGAGAAACAACTGTGGAGAAAACGTGGTCAGAGAACTCAGACCCTGCAAATTGCACGGCTTCTGTCTGGGATCGTATGAGATGAGTGATCCCAGGCAGATGTCAAGCTCATCTTCCTCACTTCTCAGACAAGGAGACCACTCACCTCACAAGGCTGCTATGGGGGTTAAATGGGATGATGCGTACAAACAAGGTTTTTAAACTGTAAAGTGCTATGAAAGTGTACAAATTAGTGATAGCATTACTCATTAGCAGGGGCTTAAACACTTTGTAGTGAAGAAATATTTTAATGTCTTGGGGAAATAATTTCTTGAGAAAGCTTAGATAAGGCCCTAATTCACAACAAGGAGATGATCTATATGACTGACTTAATGAATAGTTGTGAAGGAATAAGTGACAGCCTCCCAGCCCCGCCCCAGAAATGTGCAGCCCTATGACTCGGGAGCTCTGCGGGATGAGAGCCTTGTAAGCTTCTACCATGCACAAACATCACAGTACCATTTAAACAACTCACTCCAAAGCCACTCATCAAAATGTCGAGTAATGATTTACAGCGGGAGAAGACTGAAAAAAAAATGCTGATTTTTATTTACCTTTCAATCTGTGCAAATCCATTAACTATGGATTCTAATGCTCTTCTTCAAAGCTCTTTGCCAGGTCACTTCCCTTCTTCCACTCCACATCCTGTTTTCTCTGTGTCTCTCACATAAATTCACTTGAGGGCCCTTCTGCTTATTCACCTACCTCACACCTCTGACCTCCTCAGCCACAGCCTAGGCCTGAGCCTTCCTTTCTTCTCTCTCTTGCCCACCCAACTTCTATCCTATCCATCTTCCAAGAAGTTTCTGAAATACTATTTCCAAGTTGTCTTGACTATCTAGTTAAGTAGCCATCTTTCTAGAGCTGTGCCCTACAATATGACAGCCACTCCTACACGTGGCTATTTAAATTAACTAAAATTTTTTAAGTTTAAAAAACTTGTTTCTCAGTCTTACTAGCCACAGTGCTCAGCAGCTACAAATGGTGGTGGCTATTCTACTGGACAGTGTAAGTCTTATAGAACATTTCCATCATTGCAGAAAGTTCTACTGGACAGCACTGTGCCAGAACCCCTTCCGTCTCCCTCTTCTCTACAAGCTTGGAAGACAATGTGGTGTAGTTGAAGAGATATGAGCTTTGAGATTAGACACCCTTTAGCTTTTGAGTATTGGACTTAAAAGGCAACTTTATGAAATTGTGTAAGTGCCTAGCACAACGCCTACCAGAAGATAGGTGCTCAATTAATGACAGCCATTATTAATACACTACTCCTTCCCCAAGTAACTCCAGAGTCTCTGATTTTTCCTTTTAGCAGCATACAGAAGTATCTGGTGGGGTAACAATAAATGTTGCTTCCTTTTCTGTGAGGCACTGTGGCATACTGGACAGATTATGGGCTGTGGACGTATGCAGACTTGTTCAAATCCTGCCTCTGACGTTTTATTAGCTGAAGACCTTGGGCAAATTGATTTCTCTGATGCCCAGTTTCTTCACCTGTAATATGGGAATAATAAGATCTACGCTGCAAAGTAGTAACGGTGATTAGAGATAACGTATTTAAAACACTATGTCTGGCATATGGTAGGCATTCAACAAATTTATTACAGAAAGCAGGTACTGTTAATTCACCTTAGAGAGTGGCATGTATTCAGCATAGTTAGATGCTAAGTGACTCTTGCTGTTGGTAATGAAGGTCAGGCTAGTAAATCTTTTGCAGCATGGTGTTATGCATTGTTTAAACACTTCTCTTTAAATAGGGCTTTCTCTGGTATTCCTAGGATGCAGCTAAACTAAAGTTTTTCTCTATGGTATTATCAATTCTACTCATAATAGTTCTCTTAAATTTATATGATTTAGAGAAAAAAACTGAGCATTCACAATTCATCAGACAGGCTTTAATTTACCATTACTCAGTAATTTTTACTACTATAAAGGCATTTATGGAGTTGCATGCTGGATTGGAACTGCAAAGATTGGCATAAAGAACTGTCACCATCAATGATACCAACAAAGATTGCAGTGTAATCCAAAACCACAACTTTTTTTTTTTTTCCTTAATAGAGATTAAACTCATGCCTGAGAAACTGGAGGGCTGGGGAAAGGAGCAGGGAAGTTTTTGTACCCTCAGACCCTCATAGACACGCGTGTTGTCAGGAGAAGGACAAACAAGAACTGAGTCTCTCTGGCTTCCAACTGTTGGTAGACCCTAAGTGGGAGCACATTTCAAGGAGTTGTTCTATTTGCTGGAGTTGTCTTGTTCCTTCATCTGCTAGAATGCTTGTGAGTCTTTCTAAAATATCCTTGGGGGAGGAGATGGAGAGTAGTGAATCATCAATTTAGTACCCAGTCATTGCCCAGGGGGAAAAAAAAAAAGAGAGAGAGAGGGTAAAAAAAGAGAGATCAAGTAACCAAATAAAGAGAGCTACGAGTTCAATAATCAGGATCATCTCATGGCAAGGATTCTGTTATCGTTGAGCACGATTCCTTTATCTCTCAGAGACAATCAACCTTCAGCCAGAGGAGTGTAACCTTAAAACCTCATAACTCAATTTAACATAGTGTTAAAGTTTGGGGGGATATTTGTCAGTGCTGGAGCTGATATAATCGGTCTGAGGGACCCTAGAACAAAGAGCAGTGGGTGCAGAGCTGTCACCTCCGTGCACATTCGTTTCCTTGATGAACAAGGACCTATTAGCTGCAGAGAAAGCATTATCTGGGTGAAGAACGATGCCGACTGTTTTAGCTGCCTCTCCTGAAATTGTGCAATAGAACGTAGGGTCCCAGTGAGTTAAGGAGCAGTTTCTGTTACTGTGGTGTTGGGGATTTTTTAAAAAAATCAAGTTTAACTTGGGAGAGTATATAGACACATACCTCCTTTTCAAGAGCAACCAGAAATCAATTTGAGACACAGATCTCTTTTTTAACCTCTGCTCTTACCTCATTAAATCAAAAAGTTTCGAAATATTCCATTATATAAGACTTTTAAAAAGTCTAGTTGGGTTAAACACTAGCTTTTATGCAAAATTCAAGAAGGACTAGTTAATATAACAGCTAAGGAAGGAGATGATATATTCAATGAGTGTGTGGCTTTTTGAAGGTGCAGGCACCATCTTCAAAATTTAATTCTCAATAAATTATAAACTTTAATTGCAAACTTCCATATAAAGTATTATTTCTAAATTAATCTTCCCAATAGAATTGTTTACCACTTAACAGTCTCTTCACACTATGTTTTTAAATTAATCATTTCTCTTACTGACTCTAAGTAGAAATGTAACCTGTAATGCATTTTTAAAAGCCAACTCATAATTTTAGTTTTTTAAAAACTACATGTAGTTTTTAAAATTACATTTGTTACTTAAAATATTTTTTCTTTAATTTTATCATTCAGCAAAGTTTATTATATTATTACAGCTTTAAATCACTGATAATATTTATAAAAGAATAACAATATTAACTCTTCTCAGAATGCAGGTTTTCTGGCTTAGGTATAAAATTTTATTCTTTTTTTTGCTGAATTGGCTTATTTTTATCAATTCTTTTTACATGTTCTCTTGATACGCTGGATTATGGACTGATAATTTAAGTTAGCATCTTAGAAATCCAGGAACTTTCATATAAAAAACACATTAAAATATATTTCAGAATCTGACAGACAACGACATAAAATATCTGCTTTTCTCATTTAAAAAATGACTAGCATATTTCATTTTAAAAGGATAGTGAAAGTTTCTTAATCAAAAACTTCTCAGGGATTTTTTACCACATGGATTTACTGCGAACCTGCTGTATCTGCCAGGCCAGTAAACCTGCCAGCCCACCTCAGTCAATATCTCACATTGAGATGCTGTGTTTTAAAAATCTTCCTGATCGAGTAAATATCATAGGATATATTCTTTTCTAACCCTGCAGATATAGCTTTCGTGGAGACATTTATGAGAGCTGAAAGGATTGAGGGGAAAAATAAAGCCCATACTGCTTTTTAGGTTTTTAAAAAAATTCTTTATTGGAATTTCAATAATTCATTTAGCAGAGTGTGCAAAAAACTTCACAGAAATCTTTTCTTAATTTTACACCTTTGCCATATATTGAAAATCACACCCAGCATGATCTTATATCACTTGGACTGAAAAACAGAATACGTTAGAATTATTGTGAGTGATAACTTGGGTAAGAGTTTAAAGAACATTATAACTAAACCAGACAGAACTCAATTTTTGCCTATTCTATATAAGAAAAGTAAACTTAAAGTTGCGAAACTTTTTACCTAGGTCTGGCTTCCGCAGTGCTAGAACAGGACCTCTATGACATTCTGTACGGTGATTCATACTATATTCGTCATAACTGTGACCCACAGTAAACCACACTGTAACAATCCTAAGTGAACTGTAAAAAGTGCCATAATCACTAATTCAACTGTTAGAATTTACCAAATCACCACTGTGCAATTCCAGCAATTTCCCCTTAACGAACTTCTTAAAACAAATAAACAAAAAGAATAAAAAACAATAAAAATGCTGAAGGAAGGCCACCATCAGATATAAAACGTAAACATCTTAAAAGTTTATAAATTTTTGTGGCTTCACAAGTTAATCCCAATTTATTTTTGCAAGATCTATTTAGTGCAATAACCTAGCCTTCCGAACTGAACTGGAATTAATATCAATTTTTCCAACATTTGTTCTAAACTTCTTTGCACCCGATATGCAAAGTCATTATTCACGCATGTACCTTTCTCTCTCGATTAGATAAAGCTGGGACTTCGTATATAGTTGAAAAATGTTTTTCCACTGGGAAGACAAGCTTTAGGTGTTGTCTCTTAACACTAAATAAAAAACATATCTTTTAAAAAAGTTAGAGTTAAATTATATTACAATTTGATAATTTATCCATGGAACAAATACAAAAGCAGTAAGAAACTGCTTTTTTGAAAAGCAGGATTTGAACAAGTCAAAAAAGCAGCAATACATTTTCCCTGTTTTGCTCCTTTTTAATGCATCTCATGCTGAATGAAAAGGGAATTTTAATGAATTCCGAATTAAGGGGGAAATAGTTAAAAAGCAACACTATCAAATTTAAATAAATTGGTTAGTTTTGAAGAACTAAACATGCAAAAGATTCCACATGAAGAGCTCCTTGAATTGCCCTGGTGTTCCTCAGGAAAATTCAGAAAGATATTTGCCTTATAGCTGAAGGCATTTACACATACAGAGCAAAAGAGCAAGGAAGAAAGAAGTAACTTGCTTTACTTTCAGCTTCAATGATATGATGAATAAAATAATAATTATTTATAATAAGACACTTAAGGAGAACTTAGATGTAGCTTCCTAGGAAAATCTCTTCTATCTTTGACAACAACCATGACACTCCAACAGACCCTCTGACATCTCCTTATAGCTACGAAAGTCAAACTTTTACAAACAATTTCTATATCATACAGTTATTGACTATAATCATCCAAGAAATAGGTCATTATAATTTCCCTCATTTTAATGCTAAAAGAAAGAATACAAACTCTTAAACTGATTAATAAACTTGGGTTAGTAAATAATTATTCTAAAATGAATATTTTTCTAATAGCCAAGTAAAGACACATCTCCAAGTAAGAAAGCTACATTTCAGAGAGCACTGTGACAATACATATCTATAATTTAAAATCAATAGTCAAAGAAGGTGCTTCCAGGAGAAGTCAAAATTTTTTGGTGACCAAACCAACTGCAACACACATGGTAATAAATAGCACAGGTATAACTAAGGGCCATTTTCTGCTTCTCTACTCTATAAGAATGTTCCAAAGTTTTCAGGAAAATCCACAATTTAGTGTGTCTCATGAAAAGTGCAGCCTTTACATGAAAAAAATAAGATCTAGCAGTTGCCTAAGAAACCTGACACAGCTCAGGAAATTGGGGTGTATAAGATCACCTAACCCGTTTACAGATAGATCTCAAAAATATCACGTCAAATTATTGCTTTTTAAAAAGTGTAAAAATTAGACTATTCCTATGAGGATTGTAAACGCTTTGTTATTAAGAGATTTCATCTTTAGGTTTGTTAAATTGTGTCTGCAGATGCTCAGAGGAATGTCAATACTAAAAATTAATAAATAGCTGAGATTAACATTTTATTCACACATCTTAAGGGAGAAGCCCATAACGTGAATTAATTTCTCTATTTTTTAAAAAAATTATCATCTTTTCAAGCGAGGGAGAAAAAAGGGAATCAGCCAAAACTACCAGTTTTCTATTTAGTATTTAAATCATTCCAATAGTCTCACTCATTTCACCTGCGATCAACCCCTTTTCATTCTGTTCTATGTCTATGCCATTCTTCTCTTGGAATTCCTCAATTAGTGTAATATTCACATTCCCTTTTGGAAAAAAAAAATTTAATATTAAAAAGTATGGTCTCAAATTTATTTATAGAGTTCTCAGGATTCCTAAATAGAAGCCCATATTTTCATTGGAATGTGACTTAAGCATAAAAGCATTCTACCTTAACCATTACTCAAGTTTCCTGAGTAGCTTTAAAAAAAACTACTTAGGGATAGTGTCTAATTTTAATCTCTTCACTTCCTGGATTGCTAAGGCATATTAATAGCAACTCCTCAATCGTTCTTATCTATAAACCAACTATTCAAAGACAGAAGTATTATTTTTAGTGGTCTCCTAGAAAAACAAACAATTTTGTACTACCTGCAGAAAGTTTTCCATAGGCAATACCCACGAACCCATTTGCATGCCAGTTCAGTCTTCCCTTCAGCTTTTTGCTACTTAGTGGACCTTTACGAATATATGAAATGTGTCTACCATAGAAGGATGCCACAATAATAAATTATAAAACTGGTAAAATTAATGTGCTATTGATGATATAGGATATCTGTTTAAATCTGCTAGAAATGCTAACCACATCCATTTGTAACAGCAAAGAAAAAAGTACCTGTAAATTTGGTTTAAAATTCATATCCAGGCCTCCCTTATTTATCTATTTAGGAATATAAAACTCTCAAGATTATGGTTTTATTTTATTTGTCCTCCTCCTGATTTGTGTAATAAAAATATGCTGAAATTAGTTATAAGAAAGTAATATCTTTTAGCTTTTAGGGCATCAATAAAAGAACAGGAACTTCCCAGATCTGAGTGTGTGTGTGTGTGTGTGTGTGTGTACTTGGGTAAATATATATATATGTAATTTTTAAATTCTTAGAATCATTCCTTATGCTCACATGTTGACAACTTAGATATCTTAGCCTTCCTCTTCAACGAAAACAAAACCACCCAGAAAAGCCCAAAAGTAGTATTTTATTTTACCACAAGAGGGAGCTAGAGAATTCCGATCTCTTCTAAGGTCTATAAAACCCCCTTAACTGCTACTTTATAGACGTTCAATTACAACAGGCCATAATACATTAAGGCATTAAAACACACATATATCCCAACATATGCCAAAGCAAGTACTACACTGGCGTGCCCACCAAATGATCACCAACACCAACATCAAATAAACACTTAGGCGTCTTCTAGTGGTTTCTATGAGATTTTACGCTTTAGCACTTCCCTCCCCAAAAGGCAGCTCTCCTGGTTAGGTGATCCCCTTGGAACAGAAAATATCGAGGAGTGTGATAGAATACCTAAGGACTGGAGAGTATGACAGGGGCAGGGTGAGGTAAGGATTAAGAGAACTGAAATTTATGTAGTTTGCAAAAGTAAAGACTCTGGGGATAAATGCTCACAGTCTTTAAATACCTTCTAAAGGTAACAATATAAATGAATTAGGGGAATTATTCAGTCTTGGAAGACGGTACAGAAAAGAGCAATGGCCTGAAACTAAGGAAGGGAAAGTTTAGGTTAGACATGAAGAATAAATTAGTAATAATAGTTGGGCGGGAAAGATGTCCTGCAAAGCATAATCGCTATATTTGATAATTAATTAAATGAGATATTAGTAAGAATGATGTGAATTCATTAGAAGGGCTAGATTAGATAACTGAAGTGATTTTTTTCCCTAAGCTGTGACAATCTCTAGACCCAGCTATGTACTTGGGCATTCATAAATGTCTTGCAATGATGATAATGATCATTCGTAGAGAGGAGAGCTCATGATCCCAGTTAACCCTATGTTTTGTTGATTAAAACAAAATCTGGAGTATTATTATGAAAAAATATAATTGTAAAATTAACCACGACAACAATGATGTTTATCTTTCGGAGAGATCCATTAAAATATACTATCATAAATTATATCCTAACAGTTTATAGAAATGGGTCTACAAATTGGGTAAAGGTTTCTGTAAGTGAAAACTTTCCATGAAGGACTAACTCCTCTATAAATCTCAATTTTACAAGCCAGAGGAACTACTCTGTATAATCTTTCTTTCCCATTAGACCAGTGTATCTGGGCTTAAGTTACTTAGGGTCCAACATAAAAAAGGCTGTCACTCAAAGTCAGAAGGGCAGTCTAGAGCATAGTGTGACAAGGTTTATGAATTCAACAATCTTTCCGTAGCAGACAGTAATATTCTGGATTAACAAGTGCTTCAGCATCGTTTTAAACAGCATTATTAACATTTACTTTTTACTTGAAAAGTCTGAGTTCTATGATAGGCCAAAACAATTTATGGCTAGTAGAAAAACAAAGACCACCAAAGCGTGAAGAGTTGAATATATATATATATATATATATGTACACACACATACATATATAAGTTGTAACTTTATATTTATATAAATTAAGTATATGTATCTATATACTTGACACAAAAGTATTATGCTGAAATGAAATTCTTTCACATTTCAGTGAATATTAAACTTTGAAGTAGAAATGGTCAATGGCTTTGGAGCTTGAGGAAGGACAGTCTGGTGGTTAAAATTAAACCTGAGAATCCAGAACTCTAGAACTTGAGACACAATTGCCCTAAGTAAGGTGGCTACGCCCCGGGTGACTCAGTGTTCATCTGTAAGGCAGATCCTCCATTTAATTCTAATGCATTTATAGATTCTAAGAACAAGGTAATTAAGGGTGGTATAGAAGATTTTCTAATAAATAGCATGCAAAGATATACAACCCCTCTCTACCTCTGATTGACTAATATATCAATCCGATAAATATATTACACTAGCAACCAAAACACTGCATATCATTTTATCACCACCGTAATGACCACACAAACACCCTCAATACGCAGATACTAGAACTTTCGCATTACCATTAAAATTGTTGGCTAGTATAGAATTTAGAAAGAAACAAAGAATTACTTGAGGCAGTATGAAAAAACTTAATCTCATCTGCCAAGTCACTCACTTAAAAATCAACTATTTGCACTTAAAAATGGCCACTATTATTTCACTACTAATTATAGTGGAAGCTCAATAAATGTTTGACCTTTCAAAGAATGGGCTCTTGGTCACATTCCCAGTCTGGGAAAGACTTCTAAAAACACTTTGGCCACAGTGCAGCCCAAATATTATCTTGACTTTCTTCCAAAGTACTGCAAGTGCAACCACTTGTTTTCTTCTGCAAACTCTGTCCCCGATAACCAACACCTGATTATGTATCATGTACTTTGTTGTGGGGATGTCTAATCTTCTCTTTTCAACTAGATTATTTACTCACTAAGCAAAGGAGCCACATCTTATTCCTCTTTGTATCCTCCACACAGCCTCTAAACTCGTGATTGAATAAGGGCACTCAGCATAGGTATTCAATAACTAACTCTTCATGGGCAGTATATTAAAATCTATAACATGGACAAAAAGGCCAAAAACAGATAACTAATTAGTTCTATGTTAAATCAATTCAGGGATTTATTATATGTTATTCATAATTATAATTGTTAGCATTTAGGGAGCCCTTTGAAATTTTTTATATAAAGGGTACTGCTCCCAAATCATTCTGGGAAGAAGATAAGAACACACATAGGCCAGAGAGACACACGTGTCTGAAGAACTTAACTGAAACTTGCAAGAAATAGCCTAAGAACCACGATCAGGCCTCCTGCAAAGCTGTTTGGGTCTGCACTGAAAAGCATGCTGAGATCATGCAGGTGAGGGGAGGTATGCAGTGTGGGCCAAAGCAGGCCACCCCAGGGAGGCAGTCTTGGCTTCTGCACTGACTCTGTCTTGCTAGCAATAGGACCTAGGCACTTAGCCTCTTTAAAATTTAGTTTCCTCTTCAGTAAAACCGAGATAAGATTAGGTAATTATCAAGTCTCTTCCAGCTCTAAAATGCCATGATTTTATGTAAACACTTGGGTTAATTGGCAAGGAGTTTGTCCTAGTGAAAGAAGCATTATGGAAGACATCCAGCCATCAACACATGGGACAGTGCTCCACCGGGCACTGGACAGAAGGTTTGAGTTTAAACACGCGCCAACAGCCCAACATGTGGGGCTGAAGGATGAAAAATGGGTAGTTCATAGACAGATAATTGTTATTGTTTTTTTATTCTTCACAAAACATGTATAATCCTTGGTAATCATTTGTTTAAGTTATATAAATTACTGTCAACTTTGAAACCCAGTTTGTCATCTTCATCTGTGATTTATACCAGACTATATAAACGACATGATGTCTTAGATCTAATAAGACATTTATCTTCATGAAAGAGGCCACTGCGATCCTGAGTGACAGCTTACTTACCCTTATCACAGTTAACTCAACATCGAGGCCTTAATTTCTCCCAATGATCTGAAATCTGATGGATTCACCCGAAGCCAACAGAAACTTGTTCAGAAATCTGACATGCTCGTGAAAGCATGTGTTTTACAGTAGAATTCGTTCTTTGGTCCCCAAAACACAGACACAGAAACAAGTTTTGTGGTCTTCCATAGTGTGCAGTCTAAACACACACACACAACTTCCATTAAGGTTGACAGGAGTCATGTGCCTTTATTAAAGAAAAACATACCTGTGCAAAACAACGATGAAAGTGACTGAAGAATAGAAGGAAAATGAGATAAATGCTTGTTTGTAGGCATGTTTATAGATTTATATAGAGAGAGACTATGTTGAGTCACTTTCATTATCATAATATCATAGAATAAAAAGGAACTCAAAACTCTAAATATGTTCACATAGTTGATATAATTTTAAAAAATGCACATGGAGAGAGTAACGGGCTTGACCTCATCAGCTGTTTTTAGGCCGTTTCCTCTTTCTACCTATGAGGGCACCAGTGGCTGTGGCTGCAATAGGTTTCTAACATTCCAAGAGAAGCAGCCCTACAATATACGCATTTCACTCCAAAGTCTTCAGCAGGATTCACCTAAGACTCCCCTGATCAGTAAATGTTTACTAAATACAATGTTTACCGCGAATCCCTGCATCGTTAATTCACATTCACCTCAGTCAACATCGTAAGAAGTGCAGGTTCTTGATTCTGTGGGACAATATAAGTATACGCTAAAATCAGGACTTATACATTACACGCGGCAATGCTGGTCTCAAATTGGCTTGTGAACATTTTTTATTCTCCTTGAGAACAAAGTCTATGAGGGGGTGCCATGAGTAGACTTAGACGGCAAAACCAGCTTAATAAGTGGAAGTTCTAGGAATAGGATTTCAGCTCAATAAGAGGAAATCTTTTTAAACAATGAGAGCTCTTTATAAGTGTCTAATAATATGACCTTGAAAGTGTAAAACAAAACATGGAGAAATGGGTAAATCTACAACGGTAATTGGAGATTTTAATACAATCCTTTCAGCAGATAAAAGAAAAGCTAGGATATAAAACATTCGAAGAATACTATTTACAAGTATAAAAATAGAGTGTATTCAATAAGTACTTCGAGAGCGCACATAGGCATAAACTGATCATTAGTAGGCCACAAAAGAAGTCTCAATAAAGTGTAAAGAATCTAAATAATATGGCCTATGTTCTTTGACTATAATGTAATAAAATTAGAAGTTTACTAAAAGATTTAAAAATCCCTAGAAATGAAAACAAAACCAAAACAAAAATCAGGGGAAAAAAACACACAAAAATGCTTCTAAATGACATGTAGGTTAAAAAGGATGTCATAAAAGAAATTAGAAAGTACTTGGAACGGAAGTATAAACTATTATGAAAGTACATATCAAATTTTGCAGAATACAGTTCAAATAGCATTTAGAGGATAATTTTTAGCTTTGAATACATTTATTTTTTAGATGAACATTGTCTTCAGTGGAATAAAAGCAGTAAGGAGAATGAGAGGTTAAGCCCCTAAGAGTGGGTGTTTCAGAGGACAAGCATCCAGCCATTCAGAGCTCTTCAAAACGCAGCAGCTTTGGAATCTATTGGAATCCTACCCCACTCCCATGGATTGGATATGTCATCCTTGGCCAAGTCAATTAGTTTCTCTAAGCATCAATTTCTTTACCTGTAAAATGGGGATAACAGCATCTTCCTCTCTGAGCTGGTTTGAAAGTTAAATGAGATAATCCACAAAAAGCACTCAGCACAGAATAGTAAGTACCCAATAAATGGTTCCTGTTACTAGATGACTATCATTCCTTCCAAATTCCAGATTCCATGATTGCAACTTTGGCATAATGAAATTTAAGACAAACATGAATTTCAGCCACAAAAATCGAATCAGTAAATTAAACTTTCATTTTTATTTTGCAATACTAAAATAGTTTTGTTTAAAATATATTCTTCCTCCCATTAGGAAAGATATTAAAGTAATATCTTCTATCATTATTATAGAAATAAAATACACAATGATCAACAAAAGCTAGTCTATTGCTATTCATAATATTAAACCAAAACTGACTTTTATTTCAGAACGAAAATGAAAGCAGAGAAATATTTTTTAAAAGTGCTAAAAATAAAGCCATAAAAAACTGATTCTCTTTATTTTCAAAATATTCTATATGTTTTTCAATGTACCTTTTAGAAAAGGCATGGAGTTGAAAATGGCCACTACTGGTATTTTAACAGGTCTGCAATTTCTTTTTTTGTGTGAGGAAGATAGGCCCTGAGCTAACGTCTACTGCCAATCTTCCTCTTTTTGCTTGAGGAGGATTGTCGCGGAGCTAACATCTGTGCCCATCTTCCTCTATTGCAGTTTCTCTTAAATCAAGCAGCATATAATAAATTGATCAATAACAGGTTCTTCACTTATTCATTATTGTTCTTCTCCAAAGATGGTTACAGGTCTTTACTTTTCTAATTCTATTTTTCATTTTGCTGAAGAATAAGAACCTTCTCTAACCTTCAACATCCTGATGTAAAAAAAAAAACCTCTAAAAACATTCTTTCTCGTGTCTTCCCAGATATATCTGTCCAATATCCATTCATTCCCTTTTCTTTAATTAGAATGGAATAATACATAATAAATAATACATTATTACAGATTTTAGGTTTTGTCTCTTATAAAATACATTGTATTTTTCTTTTTCTTCCAGAAGGAGTCACTATACCCTGTTTACAGAACAATCACTTTCCCCAACTCAGCTTTCAAAAATGTATGTACACAGGGTTTCTCCCCTATACTAACGATCCACCAATCCGCTGTATATTTTGGACAATGAAAACAATCAGATCTTGAGCTTCCCAGTTGGCTGATTTTTGTGTAATTTTTGTATTTTGTGTTTCATACTCAATTTTTTTCTTCAATAAGGTAGAAACTATGCCTCCCTAGGTTTAGAAATCTAAATGTTACCACTTGTTAGCAAGCTTTCATTCCCAGTGGTGGGGCTATGCTCCTGTTTGCAGGTGTCTCTCCATAGAGTACAGCCTGCCGTTATCAGATTGAAGGCATTTACAAAGGAAAAGGAAAAGGAGCTGTGATTAGGTAGCAACACGCTCCCCCTTTTATGCATGGTTTAGCCTGTAACCTTGGTTTTCATTTTTTGCTGTGCACCTGGCTATGTTTCTATATTCTCCTGGATCTCTTTGTAGTTTTCACAAAAGCATGACCCAAACACGCCACGCACCATGGTTATTGCTTCTCATCACTGCAGTTATGGGTGGGTGGGTCAGACTACATGTCCTTTTATAATTGTACATTTAGGACACTGCTCTGGCTTGAGGTGAAAGGCAACAAAACTGAAATATTTTAACAGTGACCTTTCATTTTCTAACAAAGATAAAATTCCAAAAGTCTAAAATAATGTCACTACAAAGAAAATTAAACGATACCTTTTCTTCCTAAAGGACTGCCTCAGCTATCCCACCAGCAAACGAAGACAACGCCTTTCTATTTATTCGATTGTCTACTTATTAATAGTGTTTTCCCAGTGAGATGGTAAGCTCCATGAGGGCAGGTACATGTCTGACTTTTTACTGCGTATTTATGTACAGCTTAGCCGCATGCCTTCCTATTACCTTGTAATCTCTAAATAAGTATTTATTAAAATAATGAAGTAAGGCATCAAGTGTTACTGTTCTCTATAATGGTAAAATCTAGTTAAACAGGATACAAAGTTTACTTAGGATTTTAACATCTTTATAACCTTCTCTTTAATTTCACAGAAAAGGTACATATCTTTATTTTTCAGGGGAAGGGAACAAATATTTATTGCGCCCAGTATGCATCGGGCACTCAAGCACTGTGCTAGATTCGATGCTTTGCAGAAACTCATATTTAAACATTAACTCATCATCCTACAATCAAGATTTTAACACATAAACAAGTCTATTCCTACTTCTAACCATTGACTGTGCCACTTTGAGAATTCTTTTAACTTTTAGGGACAGAACTAAAAATAAAAATCTATTAAGTAAGAATTTAATACCACTAACATAGTTAACTCCTCTTTTACGGGGAACCACTATGGAACAAAGTTTCCACTTTGGAATTTTCCAGATAATAAGTTTACCTCTTTCGACGCTAATATTTTTTTAATTTCAACTATTTTTAATGAAAATATTTTTTAACATACTATGTTTATCCAAATGCCTAGAATTCCAATCCATCTATTTTGGATAACTCAGATAAGGATAGTGGTAAGGATAGCAGAGTGGTTAAGAGCAGAGGTTCTAGAACCAGACTACGTAGTGGACATCTGGCACTACTACTTGGACTCTCTGCGTGATCTTAGGGTAACTTCCCTGGGTCTTGGTTTCCTTATCTAAAAATTGACGCTAATCCTATAGCTATCTCTTAGGGCTGTTCTGAGGATTAAATGACAATATATGCAAAGTGCATGGAACACAGATGCAAGGCACAATCGTAGGTGCTCAATAAACACTAGCTAAAAAGTTTTACTTTATATTAAGGTACTTAGCTCTCAGGGGAGAGTTCGGGCCATTTCTCTCTACAATACAATATAGCCACAGGATGCTATGCTTTTGGAGTTCCTATATACATTTTGTTTTATTTATATATTTTTTTCTATATAGATTTTCTATTGTTTCCCTGTTTCTTCCTTCAATGTTATTTGTCAACTGATGCCCTTACAGTGCCCCTTCTTCTAGTCTGATGCTTCACTCTAACGTAATGAATAGAAATTTGTAAGAGGAGGAATTCCTGGTGAAGGCCTCCGGGGCTTTCCCAAGAAGAAGATACATGAGCGTTAACTCGGGACTCAGGAACATCTATTTCTACTCACAGGTCTTTCTGGCTTACCTATTGTGTTCTCAGCTGTGTTTGGGAAAATTGGAAATACCAAATAAGTGACCTATGGATTAATGAAGTACTATTGTTCCAATTCTGTCAAGCATTAGATTAATCAAAAACAAACAAAAGGTTGGTTTTTTAATGTTTTGCACTGTTAATTTTCTATAATTATTAATCAGCTACCAATGTAATTCTTAACTTTCAATCCAAACAATGTTTTTAGTGTAATACCTGAACAGGTAACATTATGGGTGTTACTAATTGGGCTAGTATACAAAGCTCAAGAGACATAAAATGTTTCTGTGTGACTGAATCCATAGTTCTGATGTGGAGGTTACCAATTTAATGAAAGGGAGAAAATATGAATCACCAAAAGGGCTAAGTGGTAAGAATTATGGATCAATTAAAAAGAGAAGGGAATATAGGGATTATAAACTCTTGGAAAATGCCAAAGTTGTAGGGAAATTTGGAAGAAAAATAAGTTAAAAGATTACAGACTAATACAGAGAAATAAGGAATAATTTACCAACTTTACTCCCAAACCCTAAGTGAATAATACTCTTCCCATTTAATATTAAGTTTAGTAGCATCTCTACCTTTTTCCCCCTCATTGGAAGGGGGCAAGAGAGACTTTGATAAGATAACCGAGTGCATCAGTGATGATCAAATCTTCTGTTCAAGTGGCCAGATGCGGGAAGAGGCACAATGAACCCCCACCCTTGGGATATCCGAGCCAAAAACTGGCAGCTACCAGGCCAAAATTTTTATATTCATGTATCTCAAAAATTCAATTCAAAATTTTTATATTCATCTATCTCAAAAATGTATATTTTGCATTCCATTCTATTATATACCAATGGTTTTTAATATAAAAATGTTTATAACAATTGAGTTATTTAACTCCCCCCAATCCCAAATCTTCAAGTAAAATTGATGCTCCAGGAAGATTTCCATTGTGGTTCGTGTGCTTTTCCCTTGAACAACACCAATATGGTCAGAGGTATGTGAGAAGTAAAAATGATATCTTATTATAATATGACAGGCTCAAAGGTTTCAACTAATCCACAATAAATCAATAATCCAATGATCACTAAATGAAAGTTGTAATTCTCATGCAACTCAGTGAAGCTAAAAAATCCAAAAGAATGGGGAAACCGGGCCCTGCAATCTTACAATGCCCTCTTAGCTTTTGAGCTACAGTTCTCATACAAAGATCAATAATGATGTCTTCCTGCTCCAGCACGGAATTAGTGTTTCCTTAAATATATTAACTTCAGAAGTATTGAATTATCCAGGGAGATCAGCACCACAATGAAACAAATATTTCTTTTTTGCAAACTAGTGATTACCAATACAGAGAGCCCTCTGAAGGATGCCTGATTCAAAATGACAAAGGCAAAGACACCAGGACAAAAAGTAACAAAGTATGGTGACCCAAAATCCAGAAAGAAGGTACTCACCCTCATCCTGATAATCTGACAAGAAAGGTGCATCCGATGTGAGAAAAGGACCATGAGTTCCACTGTGATTATCATCAGAGCTGTCCTGTCCAAGGTAATTTTCAGCTTGGTCTCCCCCTGAGGGACAAAAAAGAAAGAGGATAAGGTTATACTTTGGACATCTTTGTAAAGGTCTGTAGATTTCTTCTGGAATTCACAAAAGAGAAGAAGATATATCTTTTACTTGACGGACACGGCCACTATCCATTAACATATGAGAAACAGATAAGCAAGTTCAAGAACCAACTTACCTGGATGGGAAGTTTTCCACTCAACTAACTCTCTAACTAGAATTCAGAAACTGTTGGCTTAGAGTCAGGAGACTTCTGGCCACTGGAGAGAAACTTCTCCATCACACTTAAAACGGAAACATAGCTATATAAATATGTATTCATATATACTACGTCTCCATTAATTACAACCTTCACCCCAATGCCTCTTTCTCTTTATATGTGCAAATGAAATAGAATACACAAAGGGTTAACCTTCTATACATAATATAGCAAGGTCAGTGTTCTTTTCTTCTCTGAAAAGTAAAAGAATTAAAAATAGAGAGACCCTAGACTTTGCTAGATTCTATTCCAATTTAAATCACTACATGTTTTGCAATCATAAGAAAGCTCTCTCTTTATAATTCTAGTTTACGGCCTATGCAACCAACCTCTTAGGAATTCTAAAAGCCCTAAGAAGGTAATATTTGTTCTGTAAAATGGCTTTGATGAAAGGTAATGTATATACAATACTGAATTATGCAATTAAAACAATGCTAATCTCTTTTGGGTGTTTTCAACATACATTGGATGATATTTTGTAGAAGTGGCCCAGGCTATTATGACACTTTTAAAAGGTTGAGACAGAAGATGTTAGCTCATTCAGAAACTGGAAGAAAAGGCTCTGCATTGCAAATGGCTTTCTTTAAAATCCCCCAAACAGAGGGACAGTCTGCTGATAAAAGGACACCAACAGTTGCTCAGTGCATTTCACAAATATGAAAAGGGTATTTTCACCGAATTTAATATTATCTCAAACACTAATTTCCAAAGGAAATCGCCAATGCTAATCTCAGTAAACACTGTAGAGTTTTGGCCCTGGATTTCAACTAGGGAGCAGTGAAACCAAACAACCTACATAGAATCTGTATTGCCTCACTTTAAAGGTTTATTTCCTACAATTAAACTAGAAGGAGAGGGAGGGTATAAAATGATAAAAAGAGAATGGCTGTAGCCTTGACTTTCCATAAAATAGATGATCATATCTAGACTCTTCTACGAATGTTCAATGGTAGGTAGATGTCCAGAACCGAGTTGCACACTTGCAGATATAGGACTTTAGAAATAAAGTGTGGAGTTTATTGTGGAGAAGAAAAGTAAAATTAAAAAGAACACCTCACACAACAGTTGCTGTCCGGAGCCAGAAGAAATGCTCTCCTTCATTAGGTTACTGATGAGGGTACCGAGCTTACAGTTATGCTTAGGGAATCACTGTGAAATTTCCATTATGACTAGAAAAATTCTCAAACCCCAGACTGAGGGTTAAAGTACTCAAATTTTACATCACTGCAAATCCACCAAAACTGTGTTATCAACACAATCTAAATGGACTGCCTGACAGGTGACCTGAAAGTGAGCTGTGAGGTTAAAGGAATTTTTAAATTTTGAGCCAAACCAAAATCCACTTTAAAAAAAAGAAGTCGGTTTGGGTTGCCAAGCAAAACTTAACATTTGTAGGATTTACTGAACAATTATTCATCAACTGTCACTCTAGACTCAAAGTTTTCTGTTTGCTTCAGAAATCTTACACATCTACTCTTACCTATTCTAGCACTCCAGGCTATTTTCCTTTTTAATAAACAGATCAGGAGGGGCTGTTTTGTTGTTTTTTAATGAATTTTTATTCTGGAATAATTTTATATTTATTATAAGTACTAAAAAGACAGCACAGAGAATTCCTGGGCAGCCTTCATCCAGTTTCCCCCAGTGGCAACTTCTTACATAATTACAGTATATCTGTCAAAATCAAGAAATTAACATTGGTACATCTCTATTAATTAAACTACAGACTTTATTTGGATTTCATCAGTTTTTCCACTCATGTCCTTTTTCTGTTTCAGGATCCAATTCAATTGTATTTAGAGCTTCCATTTTTGAAGTCTCATCCAAAATACCTGCCTGGATTTGGCATTTTATTTACTAATTTCAGATGGAAAAGTCACTTCCACATGATTCCTACCCTTTTTGACCATAGCTACCCAGGGTGGGCGTTTAATAGCCACCCCTGTGCCAAATATAAGACCACACCTCCATAAAATAGACAACAACAAAGGTATATACCTCAAGGCAGCAAAAACAGAGCCTAGGTCAGTAGTAAAAATGGTTGTGGTGGGGGAAACATTTAAAATTATATTTTACACCCAAGCATAATTAGTTCCTGATGATGGAAATGTTGCTGTAAGTGTTTTTAGTGTCATATCAAGTGGCCCAACTCCCTTGGGCATACACAGAGAAAACATCTAACACTATATAAATAGACACTCCCGCGTAATTAAAATGATTACAACTACTCAAGATGCATGGGTGAAAAGTTTTATAGAAGAACCAGCAATTAATATGGTCATTTTGGATTTGTTTAAGTTTAGAACATCATTTTTCCTTAACATATAACTGCAAGTGACCTCCAGATTCATGTACAGCTCTGACAATCACAGTTCCAAGTAGCCACTACCGTAGTCCAGTGGGATCAGACATAAATGATCACAAACTATAGTGACAGACATTTCCACTCAGCAGCTCTGCAATTAGGGCTCAGAACTCCATCTGCTTAGAGTGGCTTTCTCACAAGCAAGACCCCTTGCCACTAGAGACGCACTTTGCCATTGTAACTCGCTCAGAATCAATATATTTCTATATAGATATATATTCTAACACACTATATCTCCATTAATCACATCCACTACTTCCAGTCCCTTCTCTTTGTATTTCTAAGCAAGATCTGGAGGAACTATTTCAAGGGTTCACCTGTTATTAGCTGGTAATTTGCTCCTCTATCCTAAGCGTCATAAGAATTGGGCGCTAGATACACTCCTTAGTATATTCAGTGGCAGGTTCTCCACTGAGCATCGTGCTGAGGGGCCTATAAGGGGGATGATTTCTCTACTGTTCTTTCTTGAGAGTCAAACCCAATTTCATTCATGCACCATAGAATGATAAGTTGGGAGTTTCTGAGGGTTGGGACAGAAAAATAAAGTAGCTTTGTGTCAGGTGTAAGGTAATTATTTGCTAGGGTTTCTGTGCTATTTGTTTTTATTCCCTGTGTTTTCATTAACAGTTAATGAGTTTTTCCCCCTTAATTCTGAGACAATAGCTTGGCCACTAGAAGTCGGCTTTTTCTGCCATGGATTCAACCAGCTGTTGCTGCTCCATAAACTTTATGGAGAAGTGAATTAAACTGCTAAAAACTTTCATTTCCTAATTCAATTCCAAATAAAACGGGGGGAAAAATGAACCATGATGATGTTCCCCTTGTAACTATCTTGACTCACAGCAAACCCATCGGATGCTGAACTTGCAGGTACTATTTAGGGACAAAAACAGGCCGTACTGACAATTTTACCAAAGAAATGAAAAAAGACAGAAAGCAGTTTAAGCATAAAAAATAGCACGAGAATAACAACAGATAAAACAAATATATGTTTGCTTGTTCACTATGTAAAGGCTGAATGGCTTTTTTATGTTAGTATAAAGTCATCGTCTTTGACTTCTCTTCTCATTAATTGAGAGCTATATTAGGAACACCATTCACATCTGCAACCAACTGTTTACACGGCATGGCTCAACACTTTCTAGGGCTTGCTATTACTTCACCAAGTGTCTTTGGCTAATATAAGGAAATTGAAATTAACATAAAATTGTATGCAATTTTTTGATTTTTGTTTCTATGGTTGCCGTTGGAAGGGAACACACAACTTCTGACACTATTTAATATTTAAAAACCCATGAGACGCACAGCTCCCTCTTTAAACTAATAAATCCTAAATAAAACGCTATAAATAAAGGTCCCTGATCCAAATCCAGTTAGTTTTCATGCTTGATAGCATTAATATTGCCAGATTTTCATGGACCAATTTAATAGTGATACAGTTCCCAAAGCTGAACTAAGGTCAGATTAGCAAAACTGTAGCTTATTATTCCTTGTTATAACCGTTCACCTAAGATATGGAATATAACACCAACTAAGGAAATACACTGGGTACATATGTGCCCATATATGTGAAACGTTACTCACATGTAAATGTATTATGGAGCACATTTGCAACACCGAAGCTGAAGTTCTGTCAACACTTCCATTATAAATTACATGCCATTTTGCACATACTCATGCATTAGAAAATGTATGGTGTTTCCCACAGAACATCTTAGAGGCTTCACCGATTTCTAAATATCCATTTGGATTTGCGTGGTTAGTTCTTGTGATTAATCCACATGTAGTGAAGGTCTCAAATTCTTCTCTGTTCTATCCAGTCTGACTTCCTGCCCATCTCTTTCTTTTCCCTCCTACATCCAGCCATAACTCAATGTATAAATACTCTTTTTTCCCCCCAAGGTCCTGGCAGTGAGTGTAATAGTACTGAATGTCATTACGTCTACAGAACAAATGATGGGCCAGGTAAAGAAAGTTTCCATTTATCATTCTTTTAAGAAGTTGCTCCAACTAGATCTTGAATGCATAAGAAATAAATTGCTCCTAAGACTAACTTTTTCAGCTTAGGATACTGTTTACTAATCATATAATCATGCTAAGAATAATGGGCGTCTTAAGAAGCTTTTGGGATATCATTTGCAGAGAGTAGCACAGTCTAAATGATCAGAGAGGGAATCAAATGGATTAGATGCTTATAGCACGATCACAACCACATCTGTGAATCCAACAACCAAAAAGGCAGCATAGCTTAGTAATAGTTCCAAAATGAACCACATCTGTCAGCGGTAGGTTGGACAGGAAGCTGCCTGTGGGAGCCAACTGGAAAGTTCTTTTTTTCCCTCTCCTTCAAGAAAACAGTCTTTTATGATGCAGTTTTTCATTTTGACCAGTAGGGTGGGCTGCAGCGTGTAGCATCGTCCTAGTTCTTAAAAAGGAAAAAAGAAAAAAAAGGGAGCCACGTGGGAACCCGTCTGCTCCCTCCCCTCCCCTCCCCCAGAAAATGCTGAGATTTTTAACCCTCCTTAGGTTTCACAAAAAGACATAACTCCTGGACATTAACAAACTGGAGGGCTGGCAGCAACAAATATAAACCAGATAATTGTATATGTGACAACACACACTTCGTAAAGCAAATTACAGCCTGTCAGCAATCATTCCAGCTTTACACCAACTCATTCCATCCACCGCTGTTATTGTTCAACTGGTGCTAAAACGAAACCTGCTGAGTTAGAATATTTTCAATAGTAATGAGGTTTTGACAGAATTCAAAACATGTAAACCTAGTTATTCGGTAGTATGTGGATAAATATACTGTAAAATGAATGCATGTGTCATATGGCAACCAGGCACTCACAACCTGGAATTATTGGTTCAGAGTTCTGTTTCCCTCGGACCACTGTATTCTCCTCAGTGTTTAATGCTTATTATGAAGCTATTCAACTGAATTTTCAACATGTATTAACTTCCAAGAGAAAGTCAGCTATAGCAATAGTAAAAATATAATAGTTTACTGAACTCTTACTGGGCACAGGCTCAGGGCCAAGGGT
This sequence comes from Equus asinus, assembly GCF_041296235.1. Classification (NCBI taxonomy): domain Eukaryota; kingdom Metazoa; phylum Chordata; class Mammalia; order Perissodactyla; family Equidae; genus Equus; species Equus asinus. The sequence goes on along the minus strand of NC_091802.1, from coordinate 37,800,748 downwards.
CTTTATGTACTATCTCATTTAACAGGATTATTTATTCAAAATAATCCTGTGATATATCATTATCCCAAAGACTCAGGTAAAGAAATGGAGACATAGAGATTAAATAACTTACCCAAAGTCACATAAGTGACACATATGTGGCAGAGCCAGGCTTTGACCCCACCTTGTCTGATTACTAAGCACTGGTTCTAGTCCACTGAGCTGTACGGTCTCCAAATCTGCATGCGTTATAAATTATGATCATTACTCAAATGCGAAGCACACTGAACGACAGCCAATGACTTGAATTTATGGCATGTGCTATTAATTAGGTTTTTTTTTTCCTTCGGTAAAATAAGTCTATAATCAAAAGTATAAATTATTATAAGTAGTAGTAACTAGTAGTCCCATTAGGTATGGAATCGCTAGACAAAACCAAACGTCGTCAACAATTTGGTCAAGAAGGAGCTGGTCACATTCAGGGGGTTAAATTTACTATAGTAGTGTTGTTGCAGCGATTTTTTTCTTAATATCACTTTTCAGCATGAATTCCATGCGTAAAAAATTTAACGCAACTACTTTGGATTTAGTCAGATCAACATATTAAATTTTTTTCCAGCACCTTCTGTGTGATTTTATTGGATCCTGGGTATTTTGACCCTGCTTCACAGAAAATGAGTCAACACATTCCACACCCAGAGAAAGCACTGACCTGGCTTAGTTAAAGAATGTCTTTCCTTTCTGGCACCATCATGCTTTAAGTCTCACAGTAAGAAAACGCTTTGAAAAATATATAAGGCCACATGAATGTAGTGATTTTATTACTCTTGGTTCACCTTGCTTTCTCTTCCCATCTTTTCCTTTCCTTTCTCCCAAATAACAAACAATAACCTTAGCGCCCGCCTGTAGTCCTGACGCAGTCTAGGATCTGCCACACCCCGATCAGTTTACCGACACTACTTCTTCTTGAGAGGAACTCTAAGGTCAGTTGGAGTGCAACATCTTCTGCTAAAGAAGAATGGGACTACATGATCTACAGGCTGTGGGTAGATAGAAGAAAAGTTTTACAAAAGTCTAAGAAGTCACTTTAAAACAACGTATGATAGAGAATGGATTGTGGGTAAGATTAGCAGGCCTGAATATGTGAAGCGGCTTTTAACACATGAAGAGAAGGTGAGTTTTCTTGTGAGTAATATAGACTTCTAACAGCACTAAAGCTGTAATGGCAAAAGGGTGACAAGATTTGGCCTCCCCGCACCCCATCCCACCCCAAACAGGGACTCCTGTTCCCGTATGAAAATAACATGCACGTAACAATATGTACGAAGCAACACCAGCAACAACCAAAACCTCTCACTATCAACAATTCTGTTCAATGTTCAGTCCCTGTTGGAACCAAAAGATTTCACATGGAAGAGTATCTCCCTATTTTTTAAATTTATCTTTCCTTCTTTATTAGGGGATCATTAACTCAAGGAAAGTGCACAAATCTTAAGGAGGGTAAGTGGTATTGCTTTTTAAGTTTAGGAAAATACCTTTTAGAAGTGAATTGTGATCAAGAACTTTTTCAGGCTGGCAAGTGTCTGCTGACAAGGACAGAGAGGTTCAAAGATTGGTTCTTCCACTCTTCGCCTCACAGGTCAGCAGTAACTGGAAGCTTTATTTTACACATCATATAAATCCCCTTGTCCTTTCCTATATTACTGATACTTCAGCCATCCTGGAAAACAGTAGCTATTAAACAAACTTCTGAGAGAATATGTGTTGTTGGTAAGCAGAGTGAAAAATTAATGCTTTATATTAAAATTGGGCTCAACCATCACATTATTTAGCCTCCAAATAGCAAACAAATTCACCGGGTTTCAAATCCAAGGGCCTAACCTACTTAAAAAAAAACTTTTAAGCAGAAAACTGAAAAACTTTGTATTAAAATTAACCACACATTTCTCTCAAAATTTTGCGTCTAGAACACAAAAATTCATTAGAGGAGGAATTCCTGAGGCAGATTAATTCTCCTGCCAAAATTCTCTGTTTAGAAACTGTACTCCTTGCCTGATTTTTTGTGTTGGTCCAGGGGTAATACTATCCAAGAGAAATAGTTTATAAGTCTTGTTTTCTCAACAAAATTCCCAAGGCTAGTCAAATAAAGTGGTCACTAATTTATCAATTACTTGATTTTCTTTGCCATCTATATAAAGACAAGGATCAGAAGTTCTACGAACTTTTAATCATCACATATGGAAAAATAAAAGTCTGAGGGGAAAAAGGTATTCTTTATCAGCTGCCATGGGTATTCTATGACACGATTTTATCACTTATTTTAAAATTCACTTTTCAGTGGTGAGTCAGCTCAACACATCCACATGCTGCTAGATCTCAAACACGAAACCACGGAGCTTCCTGCTACTTTATGCCACTGTCAGGGCCTCCCCAGAAATGCCTACGGAAAAATAAATCAATAACTAAAGGAGGAAAAACTTGAACAGATCAAAACTACCACATCATGATTCTACTTAGAAAGAGCGCACTATTGTGACAAATCAAGTTATTTTTTTTTAGAAGCTTCTTTATTAGATAAGAAAGGTAAGCATGTCCAGAGCAAAACTTTCAAACGTGACAAGAAGGCATATAATGAAAGCTCATCTTCCCTCCCTTCTCTTGGTTCCTCTTTCCAGAGGCAACCATTGTGAGGTTTCTTGAGCGTTCTAAGAATTCTCTATCTAAACATAACAAGTGTCCGTGTATGTGGTATATTTTTTTTGTTAACAAATGGTAGCATTTATCCTGTTCTCTAGCCTGCTTCTCCTCCTAATCATTTATTTTGGAGGTTGCCCCACATCAGCACATATAGATTTATCTCATTTTTCATTTTAACTAATTTTTACTTAAAGAAATACATGCATAGAGTGAAAATTCAAGTAGTAAAGAAAGATATAAATAATGAAGATACTCTCTTCCACTCATACCAATATCCCCCTCAACAGAGGTTACCACTGTTAACAGATTCATGTGTATCCTTCCAAAAATATTCTACATACAAATAAAAGGGCACATGCATGTGTGCTCTCACATGCATGCACACACGCACACACAGAAACAAACTGTATGCTGTTTGTCCAAATTGCCCTTTTCACATAACAATATGCCGTGGAGAGCTTTCCATGTTACACACATATACATATTATGTTCTCTCAACCTCTATGTAGCATTCCATTAAATGGATGTAATATAGTTTGTTTTGACTAATCCCTTATTGCTGGACATTTAGGCTGTTTAGAGTCTTTGCTATTCCAAACAATGTATAACGAACATCCTTGTACATAATATATTGTGTAGGGAATATAGAAGGCAGTAGCATCTGATTTTTTCTTTCACCTGCATGAAAGTCAGTTCTTCTTCTTATGTCTCAAGATCATCTACTCTAGGATAGAACATTTACAAAGGGCGTAAAAATCTCAGAAAACTTTAACGTGAAAAGAAAAAAAGTGGGTCTTTTTATTTAAAAAAATCTTACTCTCTTGGACAGTAGTTGCAAAACAGTGCATTAATTAAAAAATGCATTATTCCACTCAAAAAAAAAAAAAAACCCAAGCAGTAGATGTATGGGAAGTAAAATATTTGAAAATGTATCAAAGTCAGTAACTAACTTCAAAAACAATTTATGTGTACATCCACTTTCTACAGATTAATTTGTATAAAATGTAGCAAATAAAGAAAGTGGAGAAAGGCGTACAGGAAGTCAAGCCACAAAGGCAGCTGTCAAGACTGTTGATCCTAAAAGGCTGGGCAAAAGCCAAAGTCAGGAGGATTTGTCCTGTGTATATTACCCCCTATTAAATCCCCTAAAGACATGGAAAACATTCTGGAAGGTTTCTTTTTGGAAAGTAGTATGGGTCAGGATATTCTAGGTTCATAACCAACACTTGTGTTTATAAAATATTAGCATTCCAGGGATGGTGATAGAAAGATACTTAACAATAAATTACAAATATTGTAAATTCAGACTTTTTCTTACATTTGCGAACACGTCATAAATTTGGGCTGTGTTTCTTTGTATAAATTCTACTTACGACTGTGCTAAAACCTTTTGGCACAAACGCAAAGAGTATTTTCATAAATAAAACCTAGTAAAATCGCCATACACTCCATTAATTCAAAAACACTTCTCTTCAACTTCAAAGGGAAACCCTTCTCTCTTTCTTTTTTAGTGCAAAGATGGTGTTTCTTTGCTGCTTTAATGGTTTGCTTCTTGTAGTTGTCATAACTACATGCTCCAAGTATGTGATAGTAAGAGACGAGAAGTTAAGTGACATCCATGATTTGAGTCAACATGTCCTAGACGTTACCGAATAATAAGCTATAAATCGAACCTCTGAAGGATCTACTGATAAAAACTCTGCACGCAAATCCTTTAAATGCAAAATTCACAAACATATACATGGTGAGTTACATGGCCTTACGCCAGAGTTCAGCTGGAATGAGTGAATTTTATGGAAAGATATGTGAAATATATATTGTCTAAGTTCCATATAAGCATTTACTTGCATAGCTCTACTTTGAAACATAAAAATACTTGCTACCACTTTAGTTAGTGCCTAACAAGTGGCGAGCACTCCTCATGAGTTCATCATCTCATTATAACTCATTGCAACTCATAATAACTGTGAAGTAGATACCACGAGCAAGATTTTGTAGACGAGGAGGTTATGTCACTTGCTATAGCTCACAAAGCTTGTAAGTAGAGGGGCTGGGATTCGAATCCAGGTCTGATTTCAAAGCTTATGCTCTACCATCACAAAACATTGTTCGAAACAACAATTATTTTAAAAAGTTTACCATTCTATGTTTTTTATGTCCAGGATACAGACAGTATCTTATGCATTACTGTATTAGGTCTCATGACAGAATTAAAAGAATAGTGCCTTTTTTTTTTATTAATCTCAACCTGGATTTCTTTTTCTTTTCTCTTTGCATTATGGAGAATTATAAACACATACAAAAGTAGACAACACAGTGTTTTAAACCCCCATGAACACATCCAGCTTCAACAAGAGTCGATTTACGATCCATCTTGTTTCATCTACATCCCCATCCCATTTCTTTCTCCCCTTCCCATATTATTTTGAATAATATGTCAGACATCTACCACTCTATCTTTAAATATCACAGCGGACCTCTCTCTAAGATAAGGACTCTTTTTTTAAAAACATAAGCATAATACCATTGTCACACCTAAAAAATCAACAATAGTTTTTAAATGACATAAAATACCCAGTCAACGTTCAAATTTCTAATTCTCTCATAGACACCACTTTTTATAGTTTGTTTGACTCAGGACGCAAATAAGGTCCACACATTAGTTGACATGCCTTTTAAATCTCTTTTAATCTATAGTTAAGGTGGCTTTATAATAATATTTTCTTTTTTTTTTTTTTTTAAAGATTTTATTTTTTCCTTTTTCTCCCCAAAGCCCCCCGGTACATAGTTGTGTATTCTTTGTTGTGGGTTCTTCTAGTTGTGGCATGTGGGACGCTGCCTCAGCGTGGTCTGACGAGCAGTGCCATGTCCGCGCCCAGGATTCGAACCAACGAAACACTGGGCCGCCTGCAGCAGAGCGTGCGAACTTAACCACTCGGCCACGGGGCCAGCCCCTATAATAATATTTTCTTTACTCACTTTGCACAGGTTGCTTTTGACAAGCTGTATTGTTAGGGATCAATTTACTTTGACGAGGGATATAGGCTTGCCATTTCAAAATAAGATTTTTAAGATTCACACAGTAGAAAATTTTTCATACTGAAACATGTTGAATAATTTTTCCAGAAACTCTCCATATTACTTATGCAGATACTCAAATAAACTTTGAGCTGGCAGGAAATTTCACTTGCCCACATTTACCAGTATTACAAATATAATACAAGTGACCATTGGACAAAAAAAAATATGAGTTTGCTATATATATATTTACAATATCCCCATAGTCTTTCTTAAATTTTTATTTAAATATTGTGTCATTTGTTTTAGACTCTGGGTCCATGGTGGATAATTTTTGTAATATTCATAAAATGCTTTTATAGCAATAAATTTTGAATTATGAACATTATACTTTATAATTAAAATTTTGATTAAACTATAACTGTCAATAATGAACTCATTTCATAAAAGGGGAAACTAGGGCCAGCCTCAGGGGCCCAGAGCTTAAGTTTGGCATGCTCCGCTTTGGTGGCCCGGGAGCAGTTTCCAGGCATGGACCTATACCACTCATCTGTCAGTGGCCATGCTGTGGTGGCAGCTCACATACAAAAAGAGGAAAATTGGCAACGGATGTTAGCTCAGGGCAAATCTACCTCAGCAAAAACAAAAGAGTTGGGGGAGGAACTAAACAAAATGAAGGAAATCAGTTCACTCAATGCCATACAGTAATGTGGCATTACTAATATTGTTGTTTAGACATCTGATCAATACCATCTTCTAGATATCTGATTACTGACAAAGATTCCAATGAATTTTCTTTGTAACTTTGAGTGAAAAATTAAGTAGAAAAAAGTTCTTAAAGTAAGCAGGACTTGAATTATCAAAGGAATCCATGTTTTATTAAAAACTGAAAATAAAAAGGCTTTCCCATGTTCTCCAGTAATATTTGAGCTCATTAAAAGAGCCCTTTTATTTATGTCCCTTCTACATTAAAGCAATAAATTATTTGGATTATGTTTTATTTTCCCCATTTCATTCTTTTTTAATGAACAACCTTCAGGAAGTTGACAGTGGATCAATAAGAAAATTTGGGTGGAAATGTGAGGGAAAGAGTTACCATTAACACTGTCATAAAATTAAACCACATTTTTACTATTTACTTTGTCTAGGTACCATGCTGGGGCTTACCCATATGAGTACTAGTCATGATAATAACCCTGCAATGAGACAATAAAACACAGACGTGAAGAGCATGGGCTCTGGAACTACTATGCGTATGGGGTTTCTTGTTAGGGTGCTAAAAATGTGCTGAAATTAGAAAGTGGTGCAGTCACACTACTCAGTGACTATACTAAAAACCACTGACTTGTATACTTTAAAAGGGTGAATTTTATGATATGTGAATTATATAACAATAAAGCTGTTATAAAAAAAATGTATGCTACGGAGTCAGACTGACCAAGTTAGAATCCTTGAGGAGCACGACCTTGAACAATTATCTTAAGCGCCCTGTGCCTCGGTACCCAAATCTGTCAGATGGGTGTATTAACAGTACCTATTTCATAGGCTTCTCTGAGGGTTTAATAAGATAATGCACGCAAAGGCCTCAGCACAGCATGTGGCACATGTCCATTGTATAGATAAGGAAGCCGAGGTTGGAGAAATTAAGTAACTTGCTAAGTAACAGGATCTTTAGCTAAATGGTATAGGTGGGATTTGAACCCAAGTCTGTCAAGCCTCAACATCCATGCTCTTTCTACCAAGCCACGTTTCTTCTCCAGAACAGGAACAAGACTCTCCCTAATACTATTCAATGGACACTCTTCCACCATGTTAAACCTGGGACTGAATGGAAGGATGGATACAAAAACTTTGCTTGCGATCTTTCTCTACGCCTGGGCAGTCCGTTCTCCCGAGCATCTTTCTCTAAAGGTTGCCCTTCCAGAACACTGTACCGACTCATCACAGACTTCACCATAACCAGACGTGTAAATGTGTGCTGCGAAATGGATTTAGAAATAAGGGATTTTTTATAATTCAAGGCTACTTTCCTTCCAGTCACCAGACTCTAATGTAGTTCAAATATCCTGAAGAGCCCAAGTGCGTATTTAGGGAAATGCACAGTTAATAAAATTCATCCCATCAGCTTCCTCCACAGAGGATCCTGCCGTAGATAAAAATGCTAGGAAGTTCGGGGCTCTCGTTTCTTTCCTTTCTCACTCCCTTCCCAATACTACCTCATCTTCCAGGGCTTTTTAAATTCTTCTGCCAGTTGTTCTCTTTCTTACACGTTCCTATTCTTTTCCTAATCCTAAATGGTCCTGTAGAACCTTATATAGACCTGTTACTGCTCCCAACCACTCTACCAGTTTCTGAAGCACACAACCAAGATCTTACCAAAGGGGAAAGTAAAAGATACTCCTTCTTCTTCCTCAAAAAAATGTCTTGGGGGGAGGAGCAAGGCTGGGGGAAAGACATGCAAGCATGGGTTTTTCTACTTCATCTTTCCTCACATTTACTTCCAAATGAGCAAAAACTTTACTACATATATGCACCCATTGTCAAGAAGCAAATACAGATTTCTGTTCTAAATAAACTCTTTTCAATTGTCCCCTTGGCTGCCCCACTTCTGCCCTCTCTCTCAGAGAGACAGGCTGTGTAGAAGTGACCCTATGCTGGAAGGTGACTGCAAGGCCATAGGACAACAATCTGGTAAGACGTGCCTTTGTCTTCTTACTCCCATATAGTCTCTTGCATTAAGCTCCAAAATTATATTCTCTTCTCAACACATTACTACACCACATTTCTGACACTAATTCTTTATTTCTCCTTTAGGTAATTAATTCAACCCTCACAGTTCCATTCATTTCTGCCAGTTCACATTCATGTTTGGCCCCCTGTGGATTTTGGTTAACATCTGTTAAACCCTGAACTATCGGGCCATTCCATGAATAGCATATTTCACATTTTGCAAAGCAAATACTACAATATTACATACAATTCTTTATTCTCAAAATATATTTTCAGCCATAAATGCTTTAGGACAGTGAGATATACAGTAAAATCACATCATATTATTTAAAGTATTATAAATAATACGACTAACTTACAAGAGTTGAAAAGCTTTAAAAACATAAGATTTCTATTTCTTAAAGTTGGTTTTTAAAGAAAACCTTATATACACTTGAAATACACTAAAACAAAGCATAAGCTAGGAAAACTAGCATTTTAATAAAATTAGTATCATCACTCACAATTTGAATTTCTTTAAGGTATTACTGCCCATTGAGATTGGATATATTGACAACATTAAGAATAAAAAGTATTGGAAAAGTGTACAAATAGTTTAAAAAGTTATAGAGCAAAATAGTTCAAATAGCTAGCTGCAAGTTTAAAAATCTCTGAGAAAATAAAAATCCCCCATTTATAATAAGATAATTAATATTCAGAATGATGTCTCCAACATTCTCAACCACAGCACTAAAAAGAAAGGAGGCATGTACTTTAAAGACACCCTTCAAACTGTTTAAATTCAGAAAAATATTCCAATTTTGAGCCTTTTTAAAATGTGTTCTAATCCTTTTTTTTTTTTTTTAATTTTGCACACAGCTGTCTGTTGTACTCTTTAGAACCATGCCAGATGCTGGGTTCATCAAGCAAAAGCAGGAAAACAATGGTTTGAAAGCAATTAGGAGCACCAAGGCTGCAGAGAGGCTCATATTAAAATGTGATAACACTGTTCTAGTGGGAATTTCAACACGGCTCCATTTCTGACATTTCTCTGCTGCCAGACAGACAGGCTGTGCGGAAGAGCACTGTGATCGAGGAGGTAACATACTGGAATTTATTTCTGGAGCCACTGAAGGATTAGCTGAATTGGAGCTCTCCCAAGGTTTTTATTATGGACTCAGCCACCATTTTATTTAATGCTAGTGGATTCTGTTGGCATCTAACAAAGCTCAAGGAATAAAAGCATATTACAGCTTTGGTTTTATAAAATAATCTAGCACCAACCCACTCAGAAAGCAGAAGCATCAGAGCCTTTTGTTGCTAAAAAGCAGAGGAGGGGGGCGCAGCAGGGTGAAGGTTAATTAAACACTCCACTAACTTTCCCCAGAAATGGCTAATGCCACTCTGCAGAGAAGCTTATTGCAAAGAGACAGAAGTAAACAATACCACCTACACATTTTTAATGTAAAACCATAAACTGTCCGAGTACTCACCTTGGAGCTGAAAGTTCCAGTGGTACCTGAAATTCAAGGAAAAGAAAAGAGATAGGTCAAACTTACATTTCTCAATCTTAGTTGGCATATGGTAGCTATGGCACCCAGTGAGAAAAGCTGGCTAAATAGTCAACAACCAGTCAAAGCCACTCCCCACTTTGAGGAAAAACAAAGTGTTGTCCCTGAGATTTGAAAGATTCTCAAAGGCTTGAAAGCGGCATTTAACTTACTATAACTCCTTAGAGAACTTTGACCATGTTGCTGGAAAGATCCTAAGAGGTTACCTAGCCATGGTGCAGGCTTCTCATCAGGACCTCTACAGGCTTTGAACAGGACAATTCTTTGTTGTGACAACCTGTCCTGTATATCACAGGACAATCAGCATCACTGGTCCTGGGCACCAAATAGCAGTGGCACCACCAGTTGTTATGACAACCAAAACCTCACCCCCTCCAACACATCCTCAAATACTTCTAGGCCTAAATTCTTAACTTTACAGATGAAGCATGAACAACTGACTCAAGGTCATCTAACATTTTAATGTCTGAGCCAAGACTGGGACTTTTGCAGTCCACTGTGACATTCCATCTCCTCTTTTATTTTAGGAAATGATTGGCAAAACCGACAACTCTTTAAGTCTTAAAACTAATGAAATGGCACTGGTGGAAAGGATCATTTGTAAGTCACTTATTTGGAATCTAAATTGCACTCCCCCCACCACCCCCACAGAAACAATGTTATATATGGTGACTACCCACAAAAGTCTATTGTCCTTTGGATTCCATTTCCTCCTGCATTCACAGGAACCTTACATTATTCCATATCGATTTTCTCTTGTATATATTCAACCTCTTCCTCTCAACTTGGCTCCTTGCATCAGCATTTATGCTCATATAAAGAAATCAAACCCTCCCTCGCTGCCTACACATCCCTCCATCTGCTGGCCTCTTTCCCTTCACATCACAGTGAAATTTTCAAAAGCGTTGTCTACAGTTTCTCTCTTTAGTTCCTCACCTCCCACTCATCTTTGACACACTCCAATCTTGGTTACGGTAACCACACACTAATTCTTGCTATGGACATAGTGACCTCCATGCCACTCAATAAAATGAATCTTTTGCTTTCCTCATCTTGACCTCTCAGGAGAGTGTATGTGCATATGAACATCTTTTTTTCTGGGGAGAGAGTCCATAGTTTTTATCAAATGCTTAAAAGGATCCATAACCCAAAAAAGATTAAGAAAAAGGCAACATATAGGTGATCACGGTGTCTTCCAGTAGACAGATGACTGAAATAAGGTGTGGCTTCTTTACGGAGGAACACCAGTCCAGTGAGCATCTAGGTACTTCTTCATAAGATAAAAATTCAGAAAATGGGGAATAAGGAGATCAGTGGTGAGTATGTTGCCATAATCAGAGATGAATTGGTGGGAAATTATCAGAGATGAGGAAGAGAAGGTGGAGAAGAAACCTCACTTTTCTTGTGCCTTTCCTTTGCCAGAACAGTTCTGGGCTGGCAATCAGGTGAAGGGAACGTCAAATACTTGGGTTAGAAGGCAAGGAAAGTTGAGGCAGCTTTGACATCTGTAGTGTAAGAGGAGAGAGGGAATAAGAGGAGGAAGCAGTATGTAAAGCTGTAACAGCTGGGGAGAAGAGCATCCATGTCAATGCAAGGACATATGGAACAGGCTGTAAAAATGAGTCGTACATATTAGCACGATAGGTAAGTCTCCACCTAGCAGACAGTGCAGCTTCCCATTGTACCTGGTGACTATGAAGAGTTTTCTGTAAAACACAGCTAATCAAGCAAATTGTCAAAGGGGTGAGCAATTTTCCATCTTCTCTTGAGGCAATGCCTTAGTCCTCGATTCCAATCGTTACCCAACCTCTAATTCAACATAAATAGAAATTAGGGTGTGAGCGTGTGCAAGTGTGTATTGTATGTGTTTGCATTCCTCTTTCCAAAACATTAATGAAGGCAACAGCAGGAACTCTGCTAACCAACGTTGTTCTCATTTACTGACCCAGAAAAAACCTGGCCAAGCAGTGGCAGTTAAAAGGCCAACTCTTGGCAAATTGTTAAATAGGTAAAATATGTTATTGATGATCTCAGCTTCTTCTTTTGTCCTTTCTCCCCACAATCCTCACTCCAAATCACACGCACTTTTTTTCAGTTCCCTTCTCTACCTATCATAAAATGCCCCTGGGTCCTGGTTTCCCTTGTTAGTTAAGATCTTATAAGTTCATATACACATGTACCAAGAGTACTGCTTCTGACAATAGTAGCTGTATCTTAAGAACGCTGATTACAGAGAAAGAATTCAATTTAACAGTAGCAAATAAAATAGCAGGTCCACCTGGTTGATGTTAAACAGCAAAATCTGCTTTGTTCTCGGTGATACTGTAATCAAATATTCTGGTCAATAAAAATCATATGTAGAACTTGCCATGGAATGGCAGGAAGTGGAATGTTAGTGCCCTTCTTTCTCAGAAGGTATAAAACCATCCTGCTACCCTATCCCTTTTCTCTCTCTTCTCATTCTAGGTATTAATTATGTAACAACTCTAAAGAAAGTCTGTTAAAACACACAGACACACACACATCTCCTCTATCCCACAGCTCACAGAGGACTCTTCTAAAAGGAGAGGCCCAAAGGTGAACAGTCTCATCCCTCACTAGAAGGTGCTATGGATTATTCTCTGCTGGACACATTAAAGTCTTGATCTTGTCTTGTTAAACATATCCTATGGATGCCCTTCATCATATCCTCTGGAAAGATGATTCCGCACTAGAGAATTCTACACTCTTTAGGAGGCATTTAGTCAAATCCTGCCAACGTCTTCTAATTCTTATCCTTCACTCTGAAAACAATTATCCCTTAGCCAGAGACTCCAACAAGTCTGAAACTAGAAATTTTAAACCCAAATATAAAGACCACAATAGAAGTATATAGAAGAAAAACCATACAAACACACACAGAGAGTTGTGTTTATCCTAAAAGCCTCTGAGAATTTCATATCGGGCCTGTGCAGACAGATAACAAGCACTTCTTTAATCTTCTCTTTGAAGCTTCGGCTCCAATCCTGAAGGGAAGCTATCGCTCCTCTGCAATACCCATACTCAACATCATCAGGTCCAGGCAAATGATACTTGAAACTGGAAAAAGATGAGGACAGAATGAGCGGCGAGAAAATGCTGCATCCATATTGACGATTATTATTTTCACATTCAGTTAAAATAAATCCATCTTTACCTGTGCCTCCAAAAACGAAAACGGAAGAATAAAATTTCACAACATTTAGTCTACTCTACAGAATAGAATCTTGAAAACTTAGAGTTATATTACATGCAAGACAAAGTTCACTATTCATGTTTTTAAATTAAAGAGGTTTGAATTGAACTTTAGTTTAGGGAAAGGTACACTAAGAAAATTGCACCCATCATATTGAGGGCACCTTGAGGAGCAGCAGCAGCTATAGTAGTCATAGTAATGATAATAAGAACACTGCTAAGATTTTTGGAACATATTGTTGGGCACAGTTCTAGGCACTTCTATTAACTCACTTCCTCACCACTCTTACCCTGTTATTACGCCCATTTTATAAATGAGGAAACTGAGATGTTGAGAGGTGCGATAACTTGCCTGTGCTTATACAACTAGTAAATGAGGCAGACAAGTTTCCAGTCCTAGAAACCAGTTCCAGAACAGTCACTCTGATAAAAAATTAAGGAGGAAAGTCTTGAAAATATAATCTAACTTAAAAACACTCAGCAAAATTGATTCTTTCTCTAAACACATTTTACTATTGTAACAGAATTCAGTTACTCAATGAACAAATATTTATTGAATGTCTTCTATATGAGAAGTCCCTTGCTCTGGTGCCATGGATGAAATGGCGACTAAAATAGATATGGTCTAGGGGCTGGCCCTGTGGCCAAGTGGTTAAGTTCGCACGCTCTGCTGCAGGCAGCCCAGTGTTTCGTTGGTTCGAATCCTGGGCGCGGATATGGCACTGCTCATCAAACCACGCTGAGGCAGCGTCCCACATGCCACAACTAGAAGGACCCACAATGAAGAATATACAAGTATGTACTGGGGGGCTTTGGGGAGAAAAAGGAAAAAAATAAAATCTTTAAAATAGATATGGTCTATCTACAGATACATTTCAGCGTCTTTCAAACTGCAAACATACTGTTCTGGTTTGCCCCTCAAGATTCACAGGATACCGGGGACCAGCCCCATGGCCTAGTGGTTAAATTCAGTGCACTCTACTTCAGTGGGCTCGGTTTGGTTCCCAGGTGTGGGCCTACACCACTCATTGGCAGCCATGCTGTGGCAGCAACCCACATACAAACTGAGGAAGACTGGCAACAGATTTTAGCTTAGGGCAAATCTTCCTCAGGAAAAAAAAAATCACAGAGTATTGCATTTCCGCTAAAAATGAGGCTGTTGACTCTTAATCATTAGATTAGGGGTTGGGGGTGGGTATCAGATACTTGACCATGGAGCTAACCAATGAACATAGTTACTGAGATTAAAGCACTCAGAGCTTTAACCACTCAGCTGGCTAATTAGATAGATCCTGGTGAAGTAGGTAAGACAAACAGCTATAACTATCCTCATATTCCTGGAAATATCTACTATTCCACTTTGTAATTATAATAAAAAATTGACATACTCAATACAACATAAGCTAGGCATTGCACTATGTATATGTTTTACATGTATTATTTTATTTACTCTCCATCACAACCCTACAAGGTCAGTGCTATTATCATCCCCATTTTACAGACGAGGAAATTGAGACTCAAGAAGGGCAAACAACTTGACCAAGATCACATAGCTATTAAGTGGCAGAACCAAGATTTGTATCCAGGTCTGCCTGGTTCCAGAGCCCAAGCTGTTAAATTCCATATTAACTGCTTTTCTGTTGGCTGTAACACAGAAGACAAATCTAGGATTAAGAGAAGGCATAACTGCTTTGTCAAGCAGCCTAGTATCAGGAGTAGTTAGATCAGAGGTCTTTAACTTGGAGTCCGTAGTTGAGCTCTGGGAGATTCATGAACTCCCTAAAATTGTGGGTGAAAAGTAATACGTGTTTTCTTTTCCCTTGAAGAAGAGTCCATAAACTTCACTAGATTTCCAAAAATGTCATTAACTCTCTCCCTCAAAAATGATAAGACCCTCTGGGTTAGATGAATAAGGTTGTAATGGCATTATAAAATTAGCTATCTAGAAAGGCCAACATCTGTAATGTCATAAATCTAGAACATCCAGAGGAATTTGTTTTGCAACTAAAGTATTAAAAGTGTTATTCTACCTGTGGCTTATGGAGATTTAGAACACATCATACCTTCCCTGCCTTGGCAAACCACCTGCCAAACAAAATCAAATCTCTTCTTGATGATTTAAGGATGTCCAAATTAGAAGTTGTTTTTGTACCAAAACAGTGGTGCTTTCTAAATGGATAGGCTGTCTGTCTACCATACTCAATGTCCAGAAACTTCTTCCATTTTGCTCTTGACCATCTCTGTTCTTCTAATGGCTGTTTCCAAACAGACTGCAAAGACTAACACTGAAGTGTTATCTGGCATTAGAGATGGAATCTTAGGATTCAGATGGACACCTGGTTGAGCAGGGCTTCAATGGCAAGTTGATAAGACTAGGAAAAAACTTGCAACTGATCGTGAGCAGTGAGCCACATGGTAGAGACTGGTTGATGCTCAAGGAAATGGCTTCTCTGAACAATGCTAATAATCTGTACACTGTAGATATTTCCTATAACCTCTTTTCTCACTTGGGAAGATTCACTTGATTTCGAATTCTCTTTCTACTACCAATGTTCCATCTACTACCTTGCAAGAAGGAATAGGCAAGTGGCAAAGAGTAATATGTCCAGTGACACCCAAGAACAGAAATGGGATAACAGCACCATCTGGTGGAAGGCTCTGGTGGAGAGACTGGCATCAGAGGCCTGGCACCCATGGGTCAGGGTACCAGCCTTAGAAAGAGTTGGGCAGGAATGAGAAGCTCCCTGGAGGGGAGCTGGTGCCTCCTCTAGCCCCAGTTCCTTCCATCCATCCAAAGTGCAAGACCTAGTGCCTGCCTACAATAACTTTACAATCTAGTCTAAAATACGAGCTATTTACACATGAAGAGATGTCAGTCTAAAATAGTAAATAAAAAATACTATAGTAATAACAGACAATAAGCATATAACTCAAGTAATAGAAAGACCTGCCATAAGAAGGTCCTGGGTTCTTTTTTGGAATGTAATAACCACCCCAGAAGACAACACAGTGTTGTCCTATTTACAAAATATAATGGTCACAATTAAACTTTTATTAAATAATAAACTGTTGACAGTGTTACCCATGACTAAAAAAAAATTTTTAAAGAAGTCTATTTCGAGACAATAAAAAAAGAAATAAAATAAAAATTAAATAAAACCTTATTCACCACTAGAGTCTTCTGTAATACTTTCTCTGCATGAAATTCCTGCTACGGTCAATCCAACATTCACTCTGGATACTGGCAGTAAGAGACCTGGGAGCTCTTCTTGATTAGTCAATGATTACATTCTTTCATTGCAACACTGGAAACCTATATTCTAATATTTTTTTGCCTACATTCTAGCATTAAGACCGCAGATTGTGGTTGTCTGTCGACACAATCCCCATACTCCCTGGATGTAAGAGGCAACCAAATATAACTCGATAAACTATTAAAGAAAAATGCTGGCCAGGTATGTTGTAGAAAAATAAAAGACGCTAAATGTCAGGTCAGAGTTTAGACTTTTTTTTTTCTTTCTGTAGATAAAAGAGAACAACTGAAGGGTTGGTTGGTGGGTTTGCTTGTTTTCAAGGATAGGGAATCATGTCCACTGTGATAAAATCCAGCAGAAATATGCAGTTGGGATGGGAGGGAGAGGAGCTGAGGGGCAGTTTAGGAAACTACTGGAGAGCGAGACAAGGGACAAGAAATTTGATAATAGACTTGGAAGCAGGCTGGGGATAGAGCTTCAAGAGGGAAGTCAGAAAGGCGTCTTCGTTCCATTCACATACAAAGAACTCCAGCTGATTACTGTATTTTAAACTGTAGTATCTTTGGCTCTTGCCCTGCCATTTTTGTCACTGTTGATGCTTGGAACCTAATTTTGCTTTATTTTTTGCTTGTTTCAGGTTAATAGCTACTGTTGGACCAGCAAGACTCCTAGCTATCTGATTAGTGAATAACCCATAACCGGATGACTCTGTGACTGTGGACCATATACTCACTGAGTTTTACAGCTGGAAGGAGATAGAAGGTCATGTAATTTAACCCCTTTCTTTACAGATGAGAAAAAAGAAGCATGGAGAGGTTATCTGATTGCACCATAGGGTTTAAAAGTCCACACGTGGAGCTACCACAGTTTATCTTGTGCAGAATCCGGGGCAGTTCGAAACGATATTCATTTGAAGATTCCTTTGACGTTTTCCTTATCAACATGGTCACATTATTCACCTGAGAGCAAACGTTATGCAAAAATTTTAAGCTGAACTAGTTTTTAGAGCTCAGCTAGGCAGGGTGGATTTCTCAACATTAACATGGCAACATCCCCTCTATATCTCAAGTTACGAATACTGCATTCATTCTCTCAAATGTTAATAAGTCTTCACTATTTGCCAGACACTCTGCAAGCGATCGAGAACACAGAAAGCCTGAACGGTGGGCCAGTTTGGCTGAATGGTCAAATTGTGCAGAAGTGATGTTGCTGGCCCAAAACACACACAAAGTAAAAACTGAGGCCAGAAGAACCCAGGTCTGGCTAATGCCAGAACCTGTCTTACTGCCTGCAGATAAGGGTTGCTGAGGGAGGATCTGGATTCAGATAGAGGAGGATGCCTGGCCGGGGAGGGGAGGGTCACAGAGAGGCCAGGCCCAGGAGGCAGAGGGAGGCCAGGCAGAGGAGCCAGGTCCATCAGAGCAGGTGGCAGAGGCCCAAGGCAGACATGTTTAAGGAGGGGGCAGGGCATGATTCTGAGTGGGTTCCAATCTGAAACCCTCTGTTAAATCTTGTGAAGTAGGCTATGATGTTGTGCAGGAGTGAGAGGCAATATGATAAGGTAAAGACTGGTAAGGATTTTAAGGGGAAAAAAACATTGAGGAAAATTGGAAAAGTTGCTGAAATGAGGCATGTAAAATAAGCCCCAGGCATCATTAAGGGTTCAGTTGAGGTTGGAGACTAAGATTTACTGAGGCAGCAATGTGATTGTGTAATTTTTCTCCAGCACTAATTAGCTGCCCGGGTGCATGAGCAGAGAAGGCGGACAGTTGAACTGATCCAAGGTTAGGATTTTCCTAGGCTTGTGAGATGAAAGGACAAGAGAGTAAGAGAAGACTGGAGGAGCATGCCATGGAGCTCAGGCTGGCCCAGGAAGAAACCCATGGCCAAAGACTTGACTATAATGTCTGTACATATTAAATACTTTTAACAATCAATTAAAATATTCAAAGACAGGATATTTCATTATTAGGTAGATATCACTATTCTACCCAGACCTCTCCTACCTTGTGTTTCCTGTTTCAACAGTTGACATCTCCATTTGCCCAACTGAAACTTAGGAATCATGCCTTTACTTCTTTATCTGTTTCTGTGTATATCCCATCCATCACCAAGACCCGTAGATTCTACTCCCCTCACATCTTTTTAATCTATCTCCTCTCCATCTCTACAGGAAGTGAATTCATTCAAGCCTTCAAAACGTCTCACCCAGATCAATGTAACCACGTCCCAAGCGGTCAACCTCCCCCCTTGCTCCTCTCTGACCCACTCTCCTCAGTGCTGATGCAGAAGGAAGTGCAGTGACTGTGAAGAGGAGAGGCTTTGCAGACAGATCTGATTGGAGTCTCAGCTCCTCCATCTTCTAGCTGTGAGACTTTAGCTGCAGCCTCAGTTTCCTCAACTTTAAAATAGAAATCATAACCATACCTGCCTTGTATGGTTCTTGGGAGGATTAACTGAGATAACACATACAAAGAACTGAGTACACTGTGTCGGTTATTATGTCCTTAGCACCATCGTTATTCTAATGACCAAAAATGCAAACCCAGTCCTAACATGCCCCTCCATGAAATCCTTCAGTGGCTCACCCCAGCCCTCAGGTTCTCCCCTGCTCTGCTCACACTCCTGCTCTCACAGGTTGCTGCTCTCTCCCCCAGTACGCTTTTCCCTTTGTGCACCTCCTTCTTCTAGTGAACCCTTGGTGGTCCTTTGAGGCTCAGCTTGGTCTCCTGTGTTAGGTGCTCCCACAGCACACCTGTGCACACCTTTCAGCACCACCTGTAACACTGCACTACAACTTTCATGGCTGTCCACGTCACTGAGCCCTCAAGGGGCAGTGCTTGTGCTCACTAAATGCTTGCTAAATAAGTGAATGGAGGTGAGAAACAGAAGAGCTGTCTGAGTTCAGCATGAGGGGGTGTAGTGTGCATTTCTGGGAGGGTTGGAGACAAGGCTAGAGAGGCAGGCAGAAGGCAAGGCTCTCCAAGCAATGCTATAGGCTGTGGATTTTATCCCAAATAAGATAGGAAGGGGTACCTTCATTTTCCTCTGAATTACTCACACAAAGGCAAGAGGGAAGAAAAAAGAAAGAAAATCAAAGGAAGGGAAGAAAAGGAAGAAGAGAAAGATAAAAATAAGAAAAAATTTTTCCCCAAAAGCCTGGCTTCAAAGACTAACCACAAGATGACGAGCAAAAATATACTTCAAAAGACATGACCGAAAACACATCATAGTGTCAAGAATCCAATGTATAAATACAATTAATTTATTTCCTCATTAAAAGCTTTCATGAAGAAAATGATTTAATACAGATGCTAAAGCTACTGACACAGATTAATTGCAAAATAACAACAGAATCCTAATTAAAGACATAATATTCATACTGCGCCAAAATTTGAATAAATATATAAATACAGAATCTAGAAATAAGGCTTCCACTGGCAACCACTCTAACAACTGCAGTGAATTACTGAAATTGTCAAGAAACTCCTACTCTTGTGTGTATACTTTCTTTCAGTTAAGAACTGAGATGTACACAGAAATTCAGAAATCATTTTCAAATTATTTCACAGTTTCGCCCTCAACATGACTTTTTTCCTATTTGTACAAGATTCTATCCTAAAATATAATTTTTCTTATTTCTTTCTTTGTGCAGTACCTACCGCAGTCACACTCAAACCCTTACAGAAGGTGCCCAGTTATCTAAATCATAAAGAATGGAACTGACTTTGATCTAAAGGCTAATGACCATGTGACCATTTCTATGGCTGTATCAATACAGGTCAAGGGGCACGAGCAGTTCAACTACAATCAACCAGTCAATCCTAGGACTTATCTGACCCATCGTGAGGCCAGAACTTCTGGTTCTGTCTCACGTCAAAGGATTCTCCAGCATCAGAAATGTCTTTGCTGGTTGCCAGGCCACAGGGAAGCCCACAAGAGAGCAGGCCAAGGGAAGGACCAAGGCCATTTGCTACGGACCATATCTCCATCGCTCACCCTAGAAGCTAATTAGGTTGGAAAGTTGTCAGCTACTCACTGTTCCTAAGCCCTGCGGGTAAAATTTTCCTGTCAATTACCCCCAATCACGCTGGGGGACCCTCCTCACCACCCAAACCCAGAGCCTCTACTCACACTTCCCAGGCAAATCCTTCTTCCTCCCTTCCCCTTCACTGTTAAAATTCATTTGAAAACCAAAGTAGTCTCTTATCTAAAAAAAAAAAAAA
Source organism: Equus asinus (assembly GCF_041296235.1). NCBI lineage: Eukaryota > Metazoa > Chordata > Mammalia > Perissodactyla > Equidae > Equus > Equus asinus. The sequence goes on along the minus strand of NC_091802.1, from coordinate 37,780,081 downwards.
AAATGTGGTCTTCTGATAAAGACTTTTACATATACTTCCTTAATTTTAAGAATCTCCTGAAGCCCTTGTTGAAATATGAAGTCCCAGGGTCCACAGAGACCTAGTAAATTAGTATCTCCAGGATAGGGACCTAGAAATCTGAAATTTACCAAGAACCCAGGTAATTCACATGATCGAGCAAGTCTGGAAAACACTGTAAAGGAAAGGGGTATTTTTCCAGCAGTTGCCTGTTAAAAGAATTCTAGACAGGCAGCTCCCAGTTCAAGTGTTGTATCTCCAGTCGTTTGAACTCTGGAATGCGTTTCCCTAATGAAACAAAGTAATGGATAGTGGTAGGTTTTCTGGGCCAGCTTAAAAACTTTACTACTTGTTAGTAAAGTAAATCTTGTTAATGGATCTGAAATATAGTAAATACAATCTTTATTTTACAAACCAATCGCATTTCAAAATTGAAACATAAAGTCAGCTGTTTAGAATGTATTTTCCGATAGACACAAACTTCTGAGAAGTGGTTAGGTTACCTGACTATCCGTAAAAGCTTATTAAGCCTATAACAAACCAAAGCCAGCTATAGAACCAAGAATATAAAATGAGCTTGGTGTCTTCAAAGCAAAAGGTAATGGGAAAGAGAATTGATTTGGCTTCCTTCTCTGGGCATAGGGAGCATAGGCAACCTTTGAGATTCTTATCCTCTCTCCCTTTGCAACTATCTCCTGCCTCCCAGTGACCTCAGCCCGGGTGCCAAGGACCCACATGTTACCCATAGCTCCCTACAAAAGCATCAGCTTACCCACCCCTCCCCTGTGCTTTACTCTCCCAAATTATCTACCTCTCCTCCCCAAATCCAGTCAAAATTCTCATTTCCATGGTTTGGTTCCATCCTATCTTTTCAGCTACATCTCCCATTATTCCCTTATACCTAATATACAGAATCACCCTTTGGTTTCCAAACATGGCTAAAGTTTATCTCCTCTGCATCTGAGCACCTGTTATTTTGTGTGCAATGTATCTCACCAAAAACCTATCCCTTTCAACCAATGTCCAAGCCATGATGTCATCTCACCTATGAAGGCTTCTTACAGCCCACCAACCAGAAGTGATCTCTTTCTCTGGGATTTCATAGTACAATCTATATGTACCTCTTCTAGAACTTTAGCCACAATATACCTTAGATTATAGTTTTTTGTGCATCCTTTTATATCCTTCCCATCAGGTTGTAAATTTCTTGGGAACATTTTTTCAGTATCTAGCATGTGACATGCAGTATATTAGGCACTTTTATAAGCATAAAAATAATCCTACAAGGTGGTTGTATTGCATGATTATTTGGTTTACCCTGTTCAAAAATAAGCTACAGGGGGACTGGAACTTGTGCCATGTTCACCACAAAAATGCTTCGCACATAGCATATGCTCAATAAACATTTGTTGAACGAATAAGCAACTGAGTGAATGAAGTGGCATTATTCACTTTTTATGACGAAACTGAACCTCAATAAGTGTGCTGGCCCAACAATCATACTGCCTGGGTTCATGGCCCAATTCCAGAACCTAATAGCTATGTAACCTTGAGAAAGTCGATTGCCTCCCTGGATCTCAGTTTTCTCATCTGTTAAAAGGGAATTATAACACTATCCACCTCATACATCCGTTGTGAGGATTAAATGAGATAATGTGTGTAAAGCCCTTGATCCTGGACTAAGCATATGGTACACGTGTGATAAACCTTAGCCAGGACTGTTATTCTTAAGTTGCAGAGGTAAAGTCCTCATTCTTCCTGAGGAAAAGGATCCTCCATGATTTTATAACCCTCAGCGTACCTAGCCCATGCATTGCCTATAACAGAGGTTCGACAAACTTATGAGGCATTGAATTTCTTCAGCATACATGATCTTAACCAAAAATTAGAAGAAAACCATTAAATAGGGCTAATGCACATGACTGTACAATCAAGTCTCTTAACCCTCCAGGTAAGTTTGTATTTTAAAAGAGGGTGAGGAACCCAAATGAATCTCTAAACGGTGAAAGCCCAGGTATGTAAATAATTGAAACCAAACATTTCAGGCCTTCTAGAGAAGAGATCTATGGGTAGTGGTCTCTATGCTGGCCCTGTCCCTGAGTTTGGCCACTCATTGACCCAAGAACTTCTTGAAAAACAGAGATATGTCTTATGTGACATTGGCTTGACCACCTGGCATCATGCCCAACAAAGAGTAAACAAATAACCAGTATATATTTTTTAAGTAAATTAACTGCTTCCGGTTTGTAATGCTGACCCTGCTTTTAGTTGATTCCATTTCTCTTTATGACCAACATAAAAATCAATCATGGCGACTGATGTTTTGAGAAGGAGGAAGCGAATGGTTTACTCAAGCACCATCACTTTGGAAAACTAGGCCCACAAATGCAAACGTTTTACTAAATAGTCACACAGGGTGTAGATAACCCTTTTCTAATGAAGGATTCATCCCATGTCAGTTCAGTTGAGCTCAAAGGGACAGTATCTTAGAAATGGAAGTTGTTCCATCAGTGATACCTCATCTCATGAAGACCTTGAGAACGAACTTCCTTTATGTAAAAAAAAATGTGTTTTAGAAAAGTCATCATAAATCACTCAGAGGACTGCTATATCTCATATGGCTCAAAAATCATTTCTCTACCGTGTGTGTGTGCGTGTGTGTGTGTAGACTCAGAATAAAACACCCCCAAATACAGCTGTTTATTTGCAGAGAAGTCACTCAAGGCTATGCTGCCCAAGTAAAGCCTAATTTTCTCCTTCTACATCTCTTCTCCCTTCAGCACCAACTCCTTTCCCACCTGGAAACCAAATATTCTTTGCAGTCAAATGCTCTGCCACTGAGCTATACCCCCCTAATATTCTTTGGATCTTAAGTCCCTACCCCTTTCTAAACAGGAAAGACTCAGGTATCAGTGAACTATGATTAAACACATACTCACTGTAGAGAGTTGGAAAATACAAATAAACAAAAAGGGGAAATTAAAAATCACTCAAACTCCACTTGCCAGAGATTATTATCATTAATATTTCCGTGTATTTTTCAGGCTTTTTTGGCGAGTTTTTCTATGTATTTTTAACCTACTTTTTCACTTATGGTATATCTTATTGTTCTATAGATCAATAAATCTTTTTATATAGCATGGATGATTAATTTATCACTTTTTTTAAAGTTTCCCCTGTCAACAGAATGGAGGAGCAGAATAAACTAGAACAGGGAGAAACTTGACGCGGAGAAGCAGAAAAGAGAATTCTGCAATACTCTGAGTAAGACTTTCTGAAGGCTCAAGTTCAGCCAGTGAGAAAAGGAAAAGAAAGGAGAAGACACATTTAGGCCGGAGAATCAGTAGGCTCGCTGATGGTCCGGGGAGTGAAGGATGACTCCGGGGATTCTGCCCTGGGAGCCCGGGCTGAGGGAAAGCAGAATTAAACTTGAGGGGTGAGCAAAATACAAAATAATGAGTTTGGTTCTGGACACTCAACCATTTAGGATTCTTCTGGCTACAAGAAACAGAAAACCTGACTGAGACCAACAGAGGCTTAAACAAGTAGAAACTTATATTTCTTCCCAAAGGGAAAGTCTGGAGGCAGGTGATTCCAGGGTTGATGCAGGGGCCCAACAATAGCGCGAAGGACCTGAGCTCTCCCCATATTTCTGCCCTAACACCTGAGAGCAGAGTAATGTCTTAAGCGGCCTATGTTACTTCAACATATTGCTGTCTCCCAAGCAGAGGACTGTCCTGTGAGAGGCTATCAGAAGTCTCTCCTTACACTTCTTTGGCCAAAATTATATCTTATGCAAACCCTAGACCAACCACTGGCAAAGAAGAACGGCTTTCAGCTTATGATTCATCCCTAGGCTGGTGGGGTTCTGTTGTCAAGGAAGAATGGAGGGTGGCTGTAGGTAGGCATCCAGCAGGGTCTGCCCCAGCTCTGTGAAGCTGGAGATATCTATGACACCCAGAAGGTGCTAGCCAGTGTGCTGTGTGGGGCCTTGGAGAACTGCAGTTGAGCTGTAGAACTGACAGTCATCCCTGTACAGAGGAAGATGTGGAGCTATGGACACGCGTGCAAATGTCTAAGAAGAAGGTGCTGAGGACAGAGGCAGGCCTGAGGGCCAACTGCGAAGAGGGCAGGGTGGAAAAATGAGCTGAAGCAAGAGCCATAAATGCAAGGAAGAAGGAAAACCAGAAGTGGCTATTATCATGGGAATTAACAGATGGAGAATTTTTTAACTTTCTGAGGAAAAGCAAGTTATCAACAGTGTCACATGCTACAGGGAAACCAAATAAGACAAAGACTGAACAGTGTCACCTGGATGTGGCAATTAGCCAGTTACTGGTACTTTGGCAAGAGTAACTTGACAGGAACAGAGGCGAGATTACAGGGGACTGAAGAGCGACTAGAGAAGAGGAAAGCAGAAATGACCAGTCTAAGCTTCTGTTTCAAGAAGTTCATCTGTAAAAAAAAGAGATACAGGACAGTAGCTAGAGAGGGAATCACTGTGTAGATTGCAATGTTTTTCTTAATACTAGGAGAGATTTGAGCATATTTATATGATGAATGGAGAGATGTAACAGAGAGGGGAAAGCTAAATTTAAAAAAGAGAGGGTCTCTGGGGAGAGTGGGAGCGGTGGAGTGAGGACAACTGTGAGCCAATGCTTCAGTCCTCAAAGAGTATGAGGAGGGACTCTGAACTCAAAAGACGACAGAGGGACAGAGAATTGTAAAGGTACATAGACAACTCTCAAAAGAGGAGAGGTTTGGGACAAGATTGAATAGTAAAAGTCTAAAAGTGGCAGCAAGGAGTTGAAGAACACCAACAGCACTTCGGAAAATAAGCAAACTCTATCTAAGATAACTGCAAGCGACAGTACCCTGCAGAAGAGCCATGGCTTACCTAGGCAGAGATGGAGAAAAGAGGCTGAGGATAGAGTGGAGTTTGACTACAACAGGACGTGGATTCTAGGAAACACAGGGGAAAGGATTAGAAGAGAGGTCATCAGGAGAGATGAGAGACAGTGGAGACAAGGAAGTGCAAAGCTCATTAGGAAAGATGATGACCAAAGGCAGAGGGCTGGTGACAGGCCACAAAGACATGGAATGACTGGCATCCATGCTCCAACAGAACTCCAATACATGGTCAGCGGTCTTGTAATCTTTCATCACAGAATGTTAGAGAAATGTTATCATAGGAGACATCTGAAGAGATGGACACTATCTTTACAAATGGCTCTGTAACCCCTAACGCTCAGTAAAAAGAAGGCACCCTATCTCTGAAAAAGAACAGGTGGGGCTGGCTACTAAATGGGAAATTTCCTAATAAGGAGGGTCTCTTGTGCTAAGGTTTAGCCTAGGACCTAAAAACACATTTATAACAGTTTTCCCCCATTTATTCAATGCACATTATTGAACTCATACCACACGCCAGCACCCTGCTAGACGTTTTTTTTGTGGGTTTTTTGTTTTTTTTTTAAGATTTTATTTTTTTCCTTTTTCTCCCCAAAGCCCCCCGCTACATAGTTGTATATTCTTCGTTGTGGGTCCTTCTAGTTGTGGTATGTGGGATGCTGCCTCAGCGTGGTTTGATGAGCAGTGCCATGTCTGCGCCCAGGATTCGAACCAACAAAACACTGGGCCGCCTGCAGCGGAGGGCACGAGCTTAACCACTTGGCCACGGGGCCAGCCCCCGTTTTTTTTTTTTAAATGAACATAAGACCATCTATGCCTTTAAGGAGTTTATAGTGTCCAGAAATATGTATTCTGAGTTCCAAAACACTGAGTTTAAAGTGAACTTTAACATGATGTGTTAGAGCAGTGCATCTCAAATGTTAGTGTGCATACAAATAACCTTGGGGTCTTACTAAAACGCAGATTCTGATTCAGTAGGTCTGATTCAACAGACCTGAGATTCTGCATTTCTAACAAGTTTCCAGGAGATGTTGATGTTGCTGGTCCACGGGCCATACTTGGAGGATCAAGGAGCTAAAGACTCTAGCAAAAAAGATTCCTTGCTTTACCTTTTCTATTTACACTGATCTACAAAGTCTGGAGACCCTTTCCTCTTTTCCTTGCTAACTCTCCTATCAATCCATTTTTCTAATAAAAAAGGGGGAAGGGGGCAGAAAACCTCACAAAGGGCTTTTTCTTCTAAGCAACTATTAGCTACACACACAGCTTTCATGGAATGTCAAACATCTATCTCACGTGATTAAATACTTCTGTGGAACCTCTAATATTTCAAACAGGGCATCTAGATATTCAATGAAAGAATACGAGACTAGGAACAGCAATTAATTCTAGTTATGCCATATGGCAGTATAGAACACTGGCTGGAACCTGAAAACTCAATTTCACAAGAGTCTTACTTATTCTGAATTTTAATCATTACAGGATCAGCAAACATATGCCTACCAACCTGCTCCATTTACACAAAATTCTGAAGAATAATCACACTGCACACTCAAAAATGATTGGTTTTTCCCAAATGGACTTAAAATTTCTCTCCTACCAGATTCTCAAAATAAAGTAGCTGCTGACAGCTCCAGTTTAATCTCCCTGTTAAAATCTTCAAACAGTCCTTTTAATGCATAGTATCGCCTGCTTTCTTAACATGTTCATCGTCAGTCCACAAGTGTGCACAAGTGTTATTTTCTCCAGTTTTGGATTCCTCGGCCCTGGGGCTGGTTCCAGCGCTGGCCCCACTGGCCCTGTGAACTGCCTCCAACTCGCCTGTCACTGCTGAGACACCCATTCCACCACGTTCTCTCCACTTCACCTCTCTCCAGGATGAAGTCATTATCATTTTCAACACTTACTCCATCCCCTGTCCTCTTAGAGCTAGGATACTTTCATCTCCTCTACTTCTAATAATTTCAAGATAAGGACAGAAAAATCAGTTCTCGTTCGGTGAACTGTTGTCTCCTGTGCTTGCGAGACTATCCTGATATCCCCTGAACATGTTTTAGTGATAACATTCACTGCACTAGGGCCAAAATGATTTTCTGCCACTTTCAATTCCAGTTCAATAAAAGAATGAGAGCTTTGTTTCTAACCTCTGTCATTTTTAATACCATAAAATGATTTAAAAAATGTAAAATTGAGTTCCATTTCCTACTGGACCACCAATCTCATATTAGCTTTCCTTTTATCAAATTTATGAGAAAAGCCAGAAATTGCCTTTCCTTAAAAAAAATCAAAATTTCAGGATCTCCTGGGTAGAATGTTTGAATTGAATTTCAGCTCTCAATAATTGCTGGCCTAGAAGTTTTAAAGAAGCATAAAAGTTAACTACTTAAAGTTAGTTAGTTGTGTCAGACATAACAAACTGGAGGATTATGCCCTAGTCTGCTATCATCCAAAAGTAATAAGGTTATTCCTGGAAAACTACCATCCTAAAAAAATCACAAAGATGTTTATTACATTTCCAAATTGAGGAAGTCTATGGTTTTCTGAAGCCACAGTGAATGAAGTCTATGGATTCTGAACTGCAAAGTGAAACAAATAATGGTTTTGGCAACATTACACTATGAAAATTTTCAAATACGCACAAAAGGTGAAAGAACACCCATATATACCCATAACCTAGACTCTATGACTCACATTTTGCTATATTTGCTTTGTCACATATCTATCCATTCATCCTATATTTTTGATGCATTCCAAAATAAATTGCAGACATTAGTATACTCCATCCTTAAACACTTCAGCATGCATATATAATTAACTAAACTTCAATATTTATTTATAGTTCTTTCAAACCAATAATCTTTTGAAAGCTGTCAATTCATTTTTTGGTAATGGCTTGATTAAATAAGCAACCAATTAGAAATTCTACATTCTACATCCTAATCTTTTATTAACTCTGTTACTTTGAGTAATTTCTCAGTTCTCAGTTCTCTCATCAATAAAGGAACAAAGGCACTTGGTAGACACGGTAGAAGGTGTCAATTATCAAACTGTAAAATGGACCTTGTGATTGTGGGAGAATTCACAAATGAGAGACACTCACCAATATAACGTAGAGAAACAGCTAATTATGTGGCCATAAAGTTTTCTGTAAATTAGAATGAGAACCCCAACAAGGCTCACAAACTCAATAGGGAGCTTGAGTTTCAGCATTTAACGATAATGCATCTTATATGAGCCACACTGTATCTATGATAAAACAATCTGAAGCGGGACTACTGAAGACTGGGTCACTCCAAGTGGGAATTTTGTAACAAAGCACTAGCATCAAACTGGAATTTTCTTGGCTTTGCAAAGCCGTGGTATGACTGATTTGTAAACTGCCTATTAATTGACTACAGTAAGAGCTGCCACAGGGATAGCTGCCCCTTCCTTTACGAGCTGTTCATTCCCTTACACTGACTTTTTTTTTCTTTTGGAAGATTGGCCCTGGAAGGGGTATCCTTTGAAGCCTGAAGAATCAAAGCTACTGCAAAGCACTGCTGAGAGTTTTGAAAGAAATATGAAGAAACTACATTGGACCTGGGGCGACAGGCTGAGATCTTCCCAAACAGGTCAGCAGTTGGTCTGTAAAATATTCCCATTGCCAAGGAGGTGGTGACATCTTGTGTAAATCAAAAACTAAAACCCTAAGATATCTCATTTCCATTTTAAATGCATGGGGGTTAAATATGGGCATCTAACACTCGAGAAGTTCCTGTGGGATTGATTTTTTCCCCCATCTTCTCTGAGCCCTTTGCTGAGTGCAATAAGTAGGACTGCATTTCATTATCCACCCTGCTAGCACTGCACTTCAGGGAGACCAGATGAGGCTACACAGTGGGAGAGAAGATCCGGCTTCCAAAGAAGAAATGATTCACACGGTGTGATTACAAAAACCCACTTTAGGCCCATCTCATTTTCAAGAGAACCATGAAATAAAATGAAATCCCAAGGAAATGAAATTTCTTGCATCATTTTCCAAATTAAAAAAAAAAAATCATAGCAATAGCATAAAAGAAATCAAATAGAGATTTCAAGGTTTGGTTGGTAATGTTTGCACTTCTGTGACATTTGGAAAAAAAATAATTCCAAACTACATTTCGGGGGAGGCAACATAAAAAGAAAACATAAGATCATCGTTAGGGGAATCTCCTACTCAATCAGTCAGTGTTACAGAAATAACATCAGAACAAAGAGTTTGGCTCCTGACAGCTGACCCAGTGCTCTAACATTGCTCTCCCCTTTCCTCCAGTTTCACTGTAACACAGGAAGTGGATACAGGTTGGGTCTATATCAGAAATAAGAGAAAACAAGCAAATTAGAGAAAACCACAATCAGGAAGGCCCCACACCACAAGGTTCCTGGAGATCCACAAATAGATGAATACAGAGAGGCATTTTTTCATTGGCTTTCTACAAGCAGGGAAAATAGCACAGCATGGAGACAAAAGACCAGCTCATCAAGAGAGACTTAAAATCAAGGCCAAAGCAAATGGTGGTAAAATGAAGACAGTAATTTCCTACAAATGATCTTTTCACATAATGTATGAATTAAGAGCCTCCATTTATAGACAAAAGAAAAGCTTCATGTATTAAAAAATTGACACTGAGGATTTTCTGAGACCTTCCAAGACAAATCCATATTGAGAAGATAATAGGAATGTGCTCAAGTGATAATGATGGCTATAATTCTATCAGGAATAAAGCAAATTTCAGTGACCTAACTATACCGATAAAGAGTGGTGCTCAACTCATTATTCTAATGGGTTAGTCCAGCCTGAAGGGTGCAAGCTCAGTTACCTGCCTGCCTCCTAGGTCACATTTCAAAATTCCTTTCACTCTTGATAGAACATGTTATTCTGTTTAAACAGCTCAGTACTGGGAATTTTTAATAAAAAGTTTTGATAGGAACAAGTTTATTCATCCAAGCTTTTTTTTTTTTAAACCTACCTATTACTATTTACGGGAGTGACTTATATAAAGTATTTATTTTATGGGATGCCCAAAGGGAGAAGCTTCGGCCAACTGACACCACCATAACAGCTCAACGTAAAGGAAAAAAAACGGATCAATTTAATCTTGAAGCTGGTACTAAATCCAAGATACCCTCAAAAGTGAAAGAATAAATAAAGTCATCATCATCACAAAATTAAAAGGAGAACTATACATTTCAAGGCTGTTTTGAAAGGACCAGAGACTTGCTAAGAAAGAACACATAATAAGATGATCTTCCTGTACGGGTTAAGCCAAGAGACGCACAGCAGGTAACATTACATCGGTCTCACCTGTAGAACGTTTCAGACTAAAAGAGCAAGAAATATAACCCCTCACTCCCAGATAAGTATACCTCCAAAGATCTTTAACACAATTGTGAAATCTCAACATACGCTCACTGAATAATAGAAAACTAGTACAGGAATTTGGGCATAAAACTGATCGGGTGAGAGCCCTGAAGTAGTTGTGGGTTTTTGTTTTCTTTCTTGGTTTAAGGAAGGGAAGCATAGACAGCACCGGAAAAGGAAGAAATGAATTTTTAACCTTTGAGATGTGGTCAAACTATTGCTATGACTTTGGAGCCTTTGCAGAGCTCTTTAAACTTAGATGGATTGTACAAGTACCGCCTACTCTTTTTTTTCCTGCGTTGGCACTGAAACTCCAGTGTAAGTAGCAAAATGAACAACAGAAAGAGATGTTATGAGCAAAGATCTAAACTTGCGAGTGACACAAATGAACGAACAGCACATTACACATTGGTTCTCTTGATAAGCTCATTCATTTGAGTGTGTTTTGCTTTGGAGTTTTAAAGCCCAATAACCTGCACTTAGGAAAAGTAAAACTCTATGTAATTAATGGCAATGATATTCACAGTAAACTACTTTGAAACTCTTGCTCCCAAGAGTTGTGTCAGACTAACTCCTTGTCTTTCTTCCTAGAATACAGAGACATCAGAATGATATATTCTCAAACTAAATCCTGTCTTAAGGCTAAATCCATGTTAAGCTGAAAAGAAAACTTGAAGTTCCCAAAGAAAACTGGAAATATTTTTATGATATTTGTATTAATGTATCATATTTCACGCAGAGCCATGTGCTAGCCACCCACAATGAGACATGTTCAAGATACTCTTTCAGCCAATAATTTAAATGTCCTGGGTTTTGTGGGGTTTATGCTGTAATCCTGTTACACAAAGTTATTTCTTTATTTCTTTCCATTTCAATATGCTATCAATCTACCTGTCTCTTTTTGGAACTCCTTTAAGTTTCACAGAAGGAAATAATACTCCGAGTTTGTTTCCATTGGCTCTGGCCTTCACTTCCAACAGTGAGCGTAAATGACCAGCTGTTCCAAAACGGGCCATGTAGAGAGAACAAGTCCGTACCTCAGTAATGACAATACTCTATTTTCTTCATCCCTTCACCCATTCTCAATGTATTCTTGCTGTCATATGGCCTCCCCTGAATCAAACTTTTAAGGAATTCCTGACTGTTTCTCCAAATGCATCAGAACGCCATCAAGCGTCGGAGTGTAGATCGTGTCTGATTCCTTCCAGGTGTCTCACATCTGGCGCTGATCCTGCAGTGACCGCTGCAGTGTAACAAAGCAGGAGGGGCCTCTGCCTGGCTTTCTTCACAACTGTCCTCTACAGAGCTCCATGAAAACTTGCACTCGGAATGTGAGAGCTCTTAGTTTTTAAAGAGAAGGTTTAAATGAGGAGGCAGTTTGAAGACGAGCAATGAACATCACAGCTCAGGACATCGAATACCACAACAGGGCTTCATTTCCTTGGAATCGCAGAAATTGCCATCCGTTTTTTATTTCGTCTTACATGGAGAACATTATGCTTCATTGGTAACGCTTTTAAGCCAAAAAAAAACTAGTATATAGATGGAGATACACATACAATTTTTTGGTGGTAAGTCTGGGAGGAGAGAGAATAGCTCAGCTACCTGTACTGAGAAACAGATGAGCACATGGAGGACACCCATGACTCTTGACTCAGCTCTCATTTCCTGGGGTCAATCAGTCCAGGCCACAGAAAGGTGACAAGTGGCTCATTATAACAGCTGTGATGGAGTCAGATGCTTAATTCATAGCAAGCCCACAGCTGTGGCAAACACCACTGAATTCTCAGCCACCGTAAAAATTCCAGCCAAGCTCCCAGAGTTCACCCAGACTCAAAGGCAGTGCTACGTTCACCTCTCTCCACCCTTTACATTCTTGAGCAGCACAACTTGAGGAAAAAATCAAAGGAACTAAAGCAAGGACACAACAAAGACAGAGTGGAAAGCAGTGGGGGGGAAATATATAAATAGTATTTATATTTATCTAGTGGCTTTCCCAGATTACCCTGCTAGAGATTTCTTACCTACCTTCCAAATAAGCCTTTGATGTGCCAAATTATAGTTTTAGTGAGGTTCCTACCCCCCAAATTTACCAAGCTCCTAAAATATTATAGCTATAATATGACTAAAGATAAAACTTTTTAACATGCCACAACTAGAAGGACCCACAAACAAAATACACAACTAGGTACCGGGGGGATTTGGGGAGAAAAAGCAAAAAAAAAAAAAAAACTTTTTAAATGACTTTCAATACTTCTTTTCATGTTACTCGGCAACTTTCCATATGCATTTAACTCTCAAGTTTGATGACGTCCAAATTTCTTTTCACACCCAGTTTTTGGGGGAGACACAACTGCCACACAACAAAAGTAAATGTGGCTGGCGTTGCACAAGCTTTCAGCGCTTTCAAAACATTGGTATCAATACATACAAGTGCCTGAAATTGACCGGCCATAAATGAGGCTATAGAGGCAATATGGCTGCAGAAGAGCATTCAGGGAAACAAGGGTTACATTAACAGGACGATGATTGAATGAGTGGATGTAAGGCGATTTCAAACAGCTTGCCAGAGGAAAGCCTCATTTTTCCATTTTCTTGTATGGTATCTAATTTCTGGCTCCTCATTTCCTCCGTGATCTGATAATTATGAAATTCTAAATAAAGTGTCATCTTTCTTGCAACAAATCAATGAACAGAAAGCTCCCATCAACAATGCAGATGTTTCCTAAAGCTCCTGCTGATTATTTCCTGAATGTCTATCCCACAAACCACACAGCAAGTTCTTTGAGAACAAGGAACCTTCTCTATCCCATGACAAACACAGCTTCTATATGTGGGTGCCTGGGTGTGTGTGCGTGTGAGTGTGTGTGCATGCATTTAAAAAGAGAACTGAGAAGTAATATGCAACTAATAACGAGTCACCACAAGATGACTTTTTTTTTTAACCACTTTCAGATTGAAATTTAGGCCTTTCCAAATGATGTGGTAGAAATACATGGAGAGGAAAATTTCTACGCATTCTATATTTGTCCCTACACAAGCAGTAAAATTGTTTTTCATTCCTAATCACAGATTTATACTAATAGTACCACCATATATACAATTATATTTTGGGCATCCTTCTCTCTGTAATACAATTTAAAACAATTCTCCCTTTATTCCTCATGCCATCCTTATAATAATCCTATAATACAAAGGTTAACTTTGTATTATAAAAAATAAAAAATTCTATGGGTTACTAACTAAGCCTTCAGGTACATAACTAAGCCTAAATTTATCCACTAATAAAGTAATATCATGGCGAAGTTTGTTGTAACATTCTTCCAGCCTACCAAAAATTTATAGATACTCTAACTTTTGCAAAAAGCCCCTATCTTCTGCATTCTGTTTGTTTCAATTATTCAGGGCAACCCAGGCTGATAATTACACAGTCCCCGGTTGCTGAGTAAAAGTGATGCTTAATTAGCCAGCAGGAAAGATCGATTAAGATCCAGCAGGGCATCTTGTGAGGTTCTCTCACATTCCTGGAGGGAACAGATTCTGGCTGTGCCCTTCCAAAGGATAAAAATTCCTTGCTTCTAAGGAGTTTCAGTGAGGTTTCTAAAGTAGATGCTAAGATCGGTCAGCCACACAAATTAATCCCAGTCATAAACCTGCAGATGCTCTCCCTTTTCTAAGAGGACTCAGTTCAAACATTCTGAATCACATTGCCACTAGGTTCGAAAAGGCTTAAAGTAACACTCCTTATCCCCAACTCTTGTTCAGTTACCACATTTCAAGCAAGAGGTGGTGGCGAAAGACATTGCAAAGGAAAATTTTTATTTCTTCCTCTCCCAAGCAGTGTGTGCATCTGTCAGATGTTCACATTCTGGAAGGCACAAATTAGGTCAGGGCCTTTATTAAAGAAACATAATGAGCATGATATTCCAACCCAGTCTGAGACTAAGACATGCCAATATAGTCAAAGAATCAACTGGATAAGTCTGGTTGAAGTTTCCCATCAGGGAAGGAGATGTGGAAGTGAAATCAGGATCAAAAATCATAACGAAAATTAATGATCTCATACTGCCTAACATCTTCCCTTTAGTAATGTGGACAAGCATAAATGTTTAGCCTTTCACACATTTTGCAAAAGTGTTCAATAAAGACCAACATAACAATCCAAAGCTAAAAGGAGAATAATTATCTTAAGATACACACTTATCAAAAGATTTCTATTTTGGTAAACTATCTACACTAGGTATGCCCATCTACCTCCAATCCAATTCGGTAAATATTTACTAAGCCTTTACCAAGGATAAAGAGCTAAGATAGGCATGTCTTACCTTGTTAATTTATACAATATTAAAGTAGATTTTACTGATTATAAATTGTTCTAAAGCTTATGAAGAAGAATGATGGAACCAGTTCATACAAACCTAGTTCTGACTTGCTGAAAGCCCCGTAGAATATGGTCCCTGTGGTCCTTTGCACCAGCACTGAGGTTCTCATTCCGCAAACCTTCTGCTAGGAACTCCTCAGCATCTAAAAGAAAAGGAAAGTTGATCAACAGAAAAGAAGTACTAAAGGAGAAAGGAAAATCTGAAGGATTAAGAAATGGCTATTATTTTCTCTTTAAAAACTTTAAAGTTGCAGACCCACGTGAATGTACTTAACGCCACAGCACTGTACCCTTAATAAAGGTTAAAATGGTAAATTTTGTGTTATTCATATTTTACCAGAATAAAAAATAAATAAAACTTTATATATGCCTATAAGTGATACCTTCTGATAATCATGACCTTGCTATGAATTTAGGAAGCTAATGTATATATTAACCACAAGAAATAACTAGAAATAACTATTTTCTAAATCACTTTAAAGAAACATTTAATGTTAATTATCACTGATGGCAGAGGATGGACTGTCAATTTCATAAACATATAAATATTACAAACAGGTCATAGAAGGTCATAGGCCAATAGAAGCTAGAAAGAAATACCAACAAATAAAGCTAACATAAAAAATAGAGCTGAACTGTAAAATCAAGAACAAAAAGGGCAGGCATTCAAAGAAGAAAAATTAATTAGCAAATGCATCATCAACGAAAATGACAATGCAACCAAATGAAGGAACTCACACGAAAAAGAAAAATGTGTCTAAGGGAAGGAAACTGCAATTAATGTGAACATACATTATAAAATAGTGACATGATGGAAATATATAATATGAAACACATCATGTTATGTTGGAAGAAACAGGGGGGATCTACATATTTTCAAAGATAAAATACATTGATAATGGGTACAATTGCTAGAAATACTAGCTACACACTTTCTTATGCATAGAAGGGTTACCATTCCCAAAAAGCATATAAATAATATAGTTAAAATTCTCCATCTCCAAAAATAGTGCCTATAATAGGAAACTGTATCTTTCATGCTATCAAAATAATGTTATGAATTTATACAGTTGGGTAACATTAGGATAAAATTAACAAAAGAAGCACACTTAAAAATTTGTTCAACATCCACACCATTCACCACCACCAAACAAAAAAATCCAAGATAGCCATCACCAGGACTTTTGATGAGATATAAAGTTCTGAAAATTGAAATTTTCACAGAAGACTACCATCAACTTCCAGGCCCTGCATCACATCTATTGCATACGTCATTTAATGGTTTCCTCCAGGGTCCTCTGAACTCTAAAGAACAAGGATATGAGAAGTTGAATTAAAAGTAAAAATAAATGGTATCCGAAATTCAATTGATATAATACACCATATTAATAGAAAAAAGGACAAAGACCACATGATCATTTCATAGATGCAGAAAAAGCATTCAACATAATTCAACAGCCCTTCATGATAAACAAAAAAGCACTCAACGAACTAGGAATAGAAGGAAATATCTTCAGCCTGATTAAGAGCATCTACAAAACCCCACAGCTAACATCATACTTAATGGTGAAAGACTGAATGTTTTCCTCCCATTCCTAAGATCAGGATGTCTGCTCTCAGCACTTATAGTCAACATTGCTCTGGTGCTAGCCAGGGCAATTACGCAAGAAAATGAAATTAAAAGAGTCCAGATTAGAAAAGAAGAAGTAAAACTATCTCTATTTGCAGATGACAGGACCTTGTATATAAAAAAAACCCTAAGGGATCTAATAAAAAAGATTGGAACTAATAAAGGAATTCAGCAACTTTGCAGGATACAAGGTAAATATACATAAATCAATCACATTCTATATAACAGCAATGAACAAACCAAAAATGAAACTGGGAAAATTTCCGTTAAGATAGCATAAAAAAAGGATTAAACAGGATAAAATTAACAAAAGCAGCACAAAACAAACTCTGAAAAGTATAAAATGTTGCTGAAAGAAATTAACAAGACATAAACAAATGGAAAGACATGCATGTTCATGGATTGTAAGACTCAATATTGTTAAGATGATAATATTCCCCAAATTGATCTAAAGATTCAATGCAATCCCTATAAAAATCTCAGCTAGCTTTTTTGCAGAAATTAATAAGCTGAGTCTAAAATTTATTTTAAATTAAGGAGACCCAGAATAGCCAAAATAATTTTGAAAAAGAAGAACAAATTTGGAGGAATCATTATTTCTGATTTCAAGCCTTACTACAAAGCTAGAGTAATCAAGACAATAAGGTACTGGCATAAAGATAGACATATAAGCTCTCAGGAATAGAACTGAGAATTCAGAAATAAAGCCTTACATTTATAGTCAATAAATTTTTGACAAGGATGCCAAGACACTTCAACAGGAAAGAATAGCTTTTTTCAACAAATGGTGCTGGAACAACTGATTATCCAGATGCAAAGAAAAGTGCAGTTGGACCACTACTTCACACAGTATACAAAATGAACTCGAAATGGATCAAAGACCTAACTATAAAAGTTAACTATAAAACTCTTAGAAGAAAACAGGCATAAATACTCATGACCTTGGATTAGGCAATGGTCTCTTAAATATGACACCAAAAGAACAAGCAACAAAAGAAATAAATAAATTGGACATCAAAAATTTAAAACCAGGGGCCAGCCCCATGGCTGAGTGGTTAAGTTCACGTGCTCTGCTTTGGTGGTCCAGGGTTTCACCAGTTCAGATCCTTGGCGCGGACATGGCACTGCTCATCAAGCCATGCTGAGGTGGCGTCCCACACGCCACAACTAGAAGGACCCACAATTAAAAATACACAACTATGTGCTGAGGGGCTTTGGGAGAAAAAGGAATAATAAAATCTTAAAAAAAAAAAAAAAGGAGGGGGGGAGCTGGCCTGGTAGTGCAGTGATCAAGTTCGCACGTTCCACTTCAGCGGCCCAGGGTTCACTGGTTTGGATCCCAGGTGCAGACACGGCACTACCTAGCAAGCCATGCTATGGTAGGCTTGCCCACTTTATATATGTCCCACATAGAAAGTAGAGGAAGATGGGCACGGATGTTAGCTCAGGGCCAGTTTTCCTCAGCAAAAAGAGGAGGATTGGTGGCAGATGTTAGCTCAGGGCTGGTCGTCCTCAAAAAAAAAATTGTTTTAACTATTGTGCTTCAAAGGATGGCACCAAGAAAGTGAAAAGACAACCTATGGAATGGGAGAAAATTTTTGCAAATCAAATAGCTGATAAGAGACTTATATGTAGAATATATAAGGAACACTTACAACTCAATAATAAAAAGACAATGCAATTTCAAAATGAGCAAAGGATAGGAATAGATACTTATCCAAAGAAGATACACTAATGGCCAACAGGCACAAGAAAAGATGCTCAACATTGACTGTCGTCAGGAAAGTGCAAATCAAAACCACAATGAGATACCACTGCACACCCACTAGGATAGCTATAGTAAAAAAGATGGAGAATAATGAGTGTTGTCGGAGATGGAGAGAAATTGGAACCCTCATACATTGCTGGTGGGCATGTAAAATGGTGCCACCACTTTGTAAAACAGTCTGGCAGTTCCTCAATAGGCTAAACAGAAAGTTACCATATGAGCCAGCAACTCCACTACCAGATACATACCCAAGAGAAATGAAAACAGGTGTTCAAACAAAAACTTGTACACAAATGTTCATAACAGAATTATTCTTAATAGCCAATATGTAGAAACAACCCAATGTCCATCAATTGCTGCATGGATAAGTAAAATGTGGTATATTTATACAATGGAATATTATTCAGCAATAAGAAGAAATGAAATGCTGATACATGCTACAATATGGTTCAATCTCTGAAATTATTATGCTAAATGAAAGAAGCCAGTCACAAGGGCAGCATATTGTATAATTCCATTTACATGAAATATACACAATAGGCAAATCTATAGGGACAGAAAATAGATTAGTGGATGCTTAGAGCTGCAAGACGGAGGGAGGGGGATGGGGGGTGAAGGCTAAAGGGTTCAAGTTTTCTTTTGAGATGATGAAAATGTTCTAAAATGTATTGTGGAAATGATTGCATAACTCTGTGAATGTACTACAAACCATTGAATGGTACATTTTAAATGTGTGGGTTGGATGGTATGTGAATTATATCTCAATTCAGTTCTTAAAAAACATAAACGAAATTGAGGTCAGCCCCGTGGCAAAGTGGTTAAGTTTGGCATGCTCCACTTTGGCGGCTTGGGTTCGAGGGTTCAGATTCAGGGCGTGGACCTACACCACTTGTTGGCCATGCTGTGGTGGTGACCCACAGACAAAACAGAGGAAGATTGGCACAGATGTTAGCTCAGGGCGAATCTTTCTCAGCAAAAAATAAAATAAAAATTTAAATAAATAAATAAAACCAAATGAATAAATAAATGACATCTACACATATCCTTCTGAACTTTCAAAATTCAAGGGAAACGAAAAACATCCCTCAAACAGCCAGACAGAAAAAATAAGTTGCCTACAAAACAAGAGTCAAAATGGCCTCTCCATAAAATAAGCATCAGAAGATGAAATTTTTACAGAGTTTTAAAGGAAAAACACTGCACTCACGAATTCTAAATATAGCCAAGATGTTGGTTATATAGAAAGAGACCAGAAAAACATTTTCAAACAGTTGTGACTCTGAATTCTTTCTCTACATTCTTTCCTGAAGAAAATCTTTTCAGGTATATACTCTGATTAACAGAGAGAAAAGAGGTAGCGATGAGTACAAGTTAAATCTAGATAACTGTGGTAACTATGGTTTAAAACTTATAAAAAATATCAAAACTAATTCTTAATTAAGACGAGATTCAGCGTAAAAAGATGTAATAACCATGTGAACGACAGTTAGGAAAGGACTAGCGAGGAAGAAAAACAAGCTGAATTATTTATTTACAGAGGGCCAGTGGGTGCTATTCCATCCTTGATGGTGATAATTAAAGAAAATGGGTTTAACTACAATTTTTCAAAATGCAGTGTAATAAAAGTAGAATAAAAGGTTTAAAAAATATTCAATATAATAAAATATAGAAAAAAGAGAAATGAGGTGGCATAAAAATAGAACTCAGGAAATAAGATAACATATCACTGATGACAATAATTGTGAAAAGTTGGACTCCCCTATTAAAAGTGAAGAACATCAGACTACGTCAAAAGATAAAATTAAATTTAATTACTGTTGAAAAGAAACTCACCTAAAACAAATGAAGCTGAAGTGAAAAGAAGAGCAGTATGCAAAACATCCCAGGCAAATTGTCTTAAAAAGCAAGATTAGCAATAACCATATCAAAGTAGAACTCAAACAGGCCAGCGGTCATTTTATTTTACATAAGGTACAATCCACTATAGAGATGACCTGTTATGTTCTAAATAGCACAGTACTAAAATATATACTGTGAAAATTATGAGAAAAATAAGTGGAAATGACTGAAAAAAACAATTGTGATGTCAACGTCACTACTAGTCTTTAACAGATTAAGTGGATAAAAATATATAATTATTAGGGGAATTATGTCCAATAGAAATAAAATACTAGCTACACATATAATTTTAAATTTTCTAGTAGCCTCATTTCAAAAAGTCCCCGAAAAAAGAGATGAAATTAATTTTTATTGATTTTTATTTTATTTAACCCAATAGATCCAAAATATTATCACTTCAACATGTAATCAATATAAACATTATTACTGAGATATTTTAACATTTTTCTAGTAAATCTTCAAAACCCAGTATGTATTTACACTTAATACATATCAGTTCAGACTAGTCACATTTCAAATGCCCGATAGCCACATGTGGAGAGTAGCCACTACACTGGATACTGCAGAAATAGAGGATTTAAATAATATAATTAATAAGATAGATAATAGAAGTGGCTCAAACTCTGTAACCTAAAAATAGAATACACCCCTTACAACTGTTATGGAAAATTTATAAACATTGACTAAATGCTAGATTACAAAGAACTGTCAATAATTTCTTAAAAACTCAAAATTAGAAAGATGTTATTTTATGACCACAATGAAATAAAACCAGAAATTAATATTTAAAAGAGTAAATAAATCCCTCCACATTTAGACATCGAAAACACACTCCTATATATATCGCGGGTCAAAGAGGAAACTCAAAACTATAATTACCACCTACTGAGAAAATAGCCTGTAAAAAATATTATAAGATATGACCAGCATTGTACAGAGTGACAAATTCATAGACTTAAATATTTCCAGTATTAAATGAGAAAGAATGAAAATAAATGCAATAAGCACTAAACTCAAGAAATCAAAAAAAAAGCAATAAAACAAGCCTATGGAAAACAGGAGGAAGGAAACAATAAAGATAAAAGCAGAACTAATAAGTCAGAACAGTAGCTGCCTAACTGTGCTCTCTGGAGTCATAAGCATCTGATAAGGACGAGAAGGAGCTTGGAGAGGTTGAGTGAGTGGGACTCTGGGAAACTCCCTACCTTCCCCTCACTCCTCTTTGCTTTAATTACAAGCACCTGGCTTTTGTCTATTTATACACTGGGATTTCACAAAAGATTTTAATTTTGAAAACGTTTCCACGGTACAACTTAGTGGTTAAAAACCACCGAACTTAAAAAGAGTGAAACAGATGTATAAATGATAAATAAGTAAGAGCTGGGATTTTTCAGAGGTGAGGGGGAAATCCGATAAATTGATAAACCGTTAGCAAATGTAATCAAGGAAAAAGGAGAGAAAGCACAAATACATAGAAATTAGGCAGAATAAAAGGGAGCAACAACAAATACAGAAATTTTTAAAAGAAAAAATGTTATACTGGGGCTGGCCCAGTGGTGCAGCAGTTAAATTTGCATGTTCCGCTCCCCTGGCCCGAGGTTAGCCTGTGCGGATCCCAGGCAGGGACCTATTCACCGCTGATGAAGCCACGCTGTGGCAGCCACCCACATATAAAATAGAGGAAGATGGGCATGGATGTTAGCTCAGGGCCCGTCTTCCTTAGCAAAAAGAGGAGTATTGGCAGCAGATGTTAGCTCAGAGATAATCTTCCTCAAAAAAGAAAAGTTATAAAGTTGGGGAGATTTCAAGATATTTTAATTTTCTTCTTTGTGCTTTTATGCGCAATTTGAATTTTATGACAGTGGGTATCATTTTTACACCTCTAAATGGTTATTTCCAAAAATAGAGTGCTATCTAAACAAAACAAAATGTCATGCAAATAAATTTGAAAATCTCAATGAAACAGTTTCTGAGAAAAAATAAATTTCTAAAACTGAATTGAGAAATGGAAAACCTGAATCCTGAATCCTGAATAGGGTAATAACCAGAGGGAAAGAAGAAAAGGTTGCCAAAAAGGTAAAAAAAAAAAAGTTCGGATTCATATAGTTTTATAGGTGTCTTAAAGCTTTTAAGTAATAAATAATTCTTATTATACATAAACTATACGAGAGCTTGGAAAAAGAGAGAAAGCTTCTCAAATCATTTGATATAAGCTAGCACAACCCCAGTTCTAAAAGAGCACAAAAAGAGCATAAAAAGTTAATATAGATACAAAAGTCCTAAATAAAATACTAGTGGATCAAACCCAGCAGTATATTAAAAGAATAATATAAAAAGTTTACCTTGGGAATATAAAGCTTCAATATTAGCGATGTATTATACCTTTACTTAATAGGTGAAAAGAGAAGTCTATGCAAACTTCTTGGTAACTGGGAAAATCTCATATGATAATATTTATTATCTATTTGTGACAAAACTGTATTAAATAGAAGTAAAAGAATACCTTCTTAACCTAAGGAATTCATATACCACAAACTAGCATCATATTTATGACGGAAAAACTAAAGTCATTAGGCTTAAAGAACAAGATTGGTTTGCTAGCTACTCTTACTATCAATTCACATTGTTCTGGAGGTTCTAGACACAAAGAAGCCTAAGAAGGAAAAAAAAGGTCATTATGTGCAGCTATTATAACCAAATACATATAAGCTGAAAACTATCAACCTGAAAAACTTTTAGAAATTGTGAATTCAGCTGGGTAGCCAGAAGACAAATATTTTAAAAATCAATAGCTTTCTGGGTCATTACAGAACAGCTTGTGTTGGACCAACCTTCCCACAGATAAGAATTGTCGACACTGGACAAAATATAAAAAAACAACTATTTTAAAGCACCAAACAGCAGCCAAAAGCAGGCAGAAATTGGTGAGGATTTGATGCTTGAAAGAAAGGGACTACAGGGTAAGACTTGTGTTCATACAGGTTTTCATCTAAGGGTTCTCCTTCAGCTCATGTGGTCCAGAAGCTGGGGAGTTCCCTTAGGCAAGAAGCTTGGTGGACTGAGGGACAACATCAAATGCCATAACTCACAAATATTTGGAGTCTCAGAAGAAGAGCAAAAAGAGACTAGGACAGAAAAATGTACGAAAAGAAATAATAGCCAAAAATTTGCCAAATTTGGTGAAAAATGTAAATTTGCACTTTCAAGAAGCTCAGTGGACCTCAAGTAGGATAAATATAAAGAAAACTAAACATATGCATATTACAGTGAAACTGCTGAAAACCAAAGATAAAGAGAAAAATTTCAAGGAAGCCAGAGAAAATGAGCCATTACATATAGGAAAATAATGAGTGGAATGAGAGTTGACTTTTCATCAAAAATAATGGCGGCTAGAAGACACTGGAATGACATATTTAAAGTGCTGAAAGGAAAAAGAAAAAAAATCTGTCAAAACAAAATTCTATATCCAGTGACAATAGCTGTCAAAATGTGAAGGCAAAATAAAGGCATTTTTCAGATTAAAAAAATGAGAAATTTTTTTGCTAGGAAACCTGCACTAAAAGATATCTAAAGGCAGTTCACCAAGCTGAAGGGAACTGACACCAGAGGGAAACTCAGATCTACAAGAGCAGCAAAACGCTAAATAAATGGGTAAATAGAAAACAGTATCGCTTCTTTCCTCTTTCTCTTAATTTCTTCAAAAGACAACTGGCAATTTAAAGCACAGATTATAACACTGCATTGTGCAGTTTACAACATATGTACATGCAAAATATATGACAACAACAGAACAGAGGATGGGGGAGGGGAGTAAATGAAACTCCTTTGGTGCTACAATGCTAACTCTGAGCAGACTGTGGTAAGATAAGGAACATACTGTAATCACTGGAGCAACCATAACAAATAAAATAAAGAAGTATAGATAAAAAATATAAAGAAATTAAAGTAGAATACTAAAAAACATTTGATTAATTTTTTAAAAAGGCAAGTGTAGGGGCCAGCCCGGTGGTGCAGTGGTTAAGTTTGCACATTCTGCTTCTCGGTGGCCTGGGGTTCGCCTGTTTGGATCCTAGGTGTGGACATGGCACCACTTGGTAAAAAGCCATGCTGTGGTAGGCGTCCCACATATAAAGTAGAGGAAGGTGGGCATGGATGTTAGCTCAGGGCCAGTCTTCCTCAGCAAAAAGAGGGGGATTGGCAGTAGTTAGCTCAGGGCTAATCTTCCTCAAAAAAAAAAAAAAGGCAAGTATAGCCAAAAAATGTGACAATTAGAAAACAAATAGTTAAATGGTAGACCCTAAATCCATTCATAACAACAGTCATACTACATGTAAATGAACTAAACACTTCAATTAAAAAGCTGAGAATGTCTGACAATAAAAAATGCAAGACCCAGTTACATGCTGTCTACAAGAGACACACTTTAGATATAAAGACACAGATAGGCTGAAAATAAAAAAATGGAAATGATATGGTATGCAAACAGCAAGCACAAGGAAACTGGAAAGGCTATATTAATGTCAAACAAAGTAGACTTCAGGACAGGGAGTATAACCAAAGATAAACAAGGATATTTTGTAATGATAAAAGGGCCAAGTTGTTACGAAGATAGAATAATTATAAATGTGTATGCACATAACAACAGAGCTTCAAAATACTTGAAGCAAACTCCAACAGAACTGAAGTGAGAAAAAGACATATCTACAATCATAGTTGGGGATTGTATAACCCTCCCTCAGAAAATAACAGAACTAGACAAATATTCAGTAAGGAGATAGAGGACCTGAACAACATTATCAACCACTTTGATCTAAGTGATATTCTTAGAATGCTATATCCAACAACTGAAAAAAAACCCCACAAAACAACACAACCACGTTTTTTTAAGTGCACATGGAATGTTCACTGAGATATACCTTATTCTAGGCCATAAAATAAGTCTTCATAAACTCCAAAAGTCTAAAATCTTACAGAGCATGTTCCCTGACCACAAAGGAATTAAGTCAGAAATCAATGACAATGAGATATCTAAAAAGCCTCAAAAATTTGAAATAACCTAAATCAAAGAAGAAATATTCCTCTCTGAACAAACTGAACGATTATAAAGCACAACATATCCAAATCTGTAGGACACAGCTAAAGCCACGCTTGAGGGAAATGTATAGCTTTAAATGCTACACATTTAAAAAGAAGAAAAGTTCACAATCACTGATCTAAGTTTTCACCTTAAGAAACTAGAAAAAGAAGAGCAAATTAAACCTCAAGCAGGAAAAAGAAAATAAAGATAAGAGCAGAAGTCACTTAAATAGAAAACAGAAAAAAACATTGGTTGGTTCTTTTAAAAGACCAACAAATCTGATGAGCCCCTAAGGAGTTTATCAAGATTCATAAAAGGAAAAAAGAAAAAACACAAATTACCAATATCGGATTGAGGGATCAAATGTAGATTGAGAGGGGAAAGGGAGAAGAGATATTTCTCAAACTTTAGAAAACAAACACCAACATATTTACCTTTCCCTCTAACAAAAAAGGTCTTGCTGTTCATTGTAGAAAATTCGGAAAATCAAGAAGTTTATATTAGGAAGAAAACTGCAATTACTTGCAATCCCAACACTCTTTCTTTTCTTCAATTCTCTGCTAACATGACCTTTTTATTTTCATTTACAAAAATGAGCTATCAAATGTTCTGAAGTTTTTCCACTTAATGATTATTGGTTACGTCATAGATCATGTAATAAACTGTTATATAACTATTTAAAAATAATATTCATGAAGAAAACTTAAGGAATTGAAAAAATTCTCACAGCCTATTTTTAACACCACACTGAAGAAGAAGAAGAAGGAAGAGGAGGAGGGGAAGGGGGGGGCCAACCGGAGGGAGAGGAAATTTCAAAAAGTCATTTAGGAGGTTAGGGGATCGTGGGAAAGAACGCAGACTGTAACAATGTAATCCTAACCGTATTACAAGTATATGAAACAACCTCACTGATGGAGAGGGGGAAAGATGCTGACCTAAGTCACCTTGCTAATGAGTAGAGTCTGTAAGACTAAAGGCAAAAGGAACTGCACATAAATGCTGCACTCTAGTCAATAAAGTTGTTTTCTATGGGTGTACGGGTTACCAATTCTTTTTCTTTTTTTTTAAGAATGGTCGCTAACAACTGTTGCCAATCTTCTTTTTTTTTTTAAAGATTGGCACCTGAGCTAACAACTGTTGCCAATCTTTTTTTTTTTTTCTGCTTTATCTCCCCAACCCCCTGTACATAGTTGTATATCTCAGTTGCAGGTCCTTCCAGTTGTGGGATGTGGGACGCCGCCTCAACGTGGCCTGACGAGCGGTGCCATGTCTGCGCCCAGGATCCGAACCCTGGGCCGCTGCAGCAGAGCGCAAGAACTTAACCACTCGGCCACGGAGCCAGCCCATGAGTTACCAATTCTTATACTGCTATACATGTATACTCTAATCGAACAATATACATGGATGGTGAATGGTGACAGTCAGGTTTCTCACTGTCGGAGTGGAAAGGAGAGGAGCAAATAGCAAGAATAGTAAGGGAAGGAATCTAGAATGAATTAGAGTTTGAGACTTCAGTAAAAATTCATGTTTATATAGATACAGATGGCAATATATAGAAATTTTATAGATAGAGGTATATATGGGGTTACTATTAACACATATGTTTCTTTGCTTTGTCAGTTGAGAGGGCCTAAAAGAAACAACATCCCAGTAACAATGAGCACACCTAGCACTGAGATATTTGTTTCTAATATCAATCTTCGGTAAAAGGAACCAAGGCTCCTTGGAAAGACAGCTGACTCTAGGACTGGGGCAGGAAATGCAAGATGAGCCTGGAGCATCTTGTAGTGTCAGAAAGTAAGTACCCCAAACACACACACACACTGATGGGGCCTGTCAAAAGGGGCACAGGAGCCAAGTAAAGGAGCTCCCAATGGCCAAAGGGGAAGAATTTGAGCAACAAAATAAAGTAATACTGAATTCTAACTCAAAGTATAAAACAAGGACTCATGAGTCCATACTGACATAAATAAATAACTAAATAAATTAATAAGTGGGAGAGAAGAGACAAATCTCCAATGCAGAAGAATTCCAAACAATTTATGTAAATACTCCCCCTTAAAAAAGGGGGAGCATAACTCTCGTCCTTTAAGTGTGGGCTGCACATGGAGACTTCCTTCCAAAGAATGCAGCATTGAAAAGGAGAAGAAAGAGTAAGTTTACAGTGGGGGAGCCTGACAAGCACTACATCAGCCAGGTGACCAAGGTCAACATCAACAGTCACAAATCATGTTGATAGTATGTACCCCTAACATGTGATGAGAATGGCGCTTTACCTCTATAATCTTCCTCCCAAAAGCCATAGCCCTACTATGAGGAAATGTGGACCCAGCGTTGTCAGACCTCCTGGGTTTTTGGTTTTTAAAGAAAAACTGTATCTTGGATTTTCATGTGAACTGTCCGATTGTTTGAAACTCTGTGTAGGCATAAATGCATATACCTGTATATATTCATCAAAAGACATGCACAAGAATGTTCAGAGGCATTATTTGTAATAGCCCCAAACTGGAAACTCCCCAAGCACCCACCATCAGAATGGATCAGCTGTGGCACAGTCACCGTTCCTACACAGCAAGGAGAAGGAAGCAACTAAAACGTCACACAACATTATGGGTAAATCTCACAAGATAATGTTGAGTGAAAAAAAGCCAGTTACGAAAGAGTTCAAAAATAGGTAAAACTAAGTTATGGTGTTAGAAGCTAGATAGTGGTTACCCTGTCTGGGTGAGGTGCTGGTAATTTTTTTCCTTGATCTGGAAGCTGATTTCATGGGTGTGTTCAGTTTGTTAAATCTATCAAATTGTACAGTGATTTGTGCACTTTCCTTTTATACTCCAATAAAAAGTTAAAACAAACGACAACAACAACAAAACTTATAGCCCTAGTCTAATCATGAGAAAAGCATCAGAAAAATTCAGATACAGGGGCATTCTACAACATGCTTGGCCAGTACTCTTCAATACTGTCAAGGTCATCAGAAACAAGGGAAGTTTGAGAAACTGTCACAGCAAGAGGAGTCTAGGGAAACTAAATTAAATGGGGTATTCTGGATAGGATCCTGGAACAGAAAAAGGACATTAGGTAAAAACTAAAGAAAACAGAATAAACTATGGGCCTTAGTTAATAAGATATCAGTATTGATTCATTAATTGTAATAAATGTATCATACGAATGTAAAATGTTAATAATCGGGGAAACTGGGGGAAAGGAAATAGGGGAACTCTCTGTACTATCTGCTCAATTTTTCTCTAAATCTAAAACTGTTCTAAAAAATAAAGCCTATTATTTTAAGAAGAGTGGTATATGGTATAATCTTAACATTTAGTAAAAAAAAAATGGAGGGGGGATATTGGGTTAAATTCATTCATTAACCCAATCTTTATTGAGTCTTTCCTACACATTGGTCAGGAAATGATAAACTCCATTTTTAGGTAGTGAAATTACAAGCTATTTTTATCTTCTTCATATTTTTCTACATTTTCTAAATGTTCTAAAATATGTGTTTTAGAATATGAAAAAATTAAAATAAAAATCATTATACAAGCATTAGGTAATATTACTTATAGTTTGCATAGAGAGTTTTAATTTTTCTGCCTCATCTTCATTTCCTGCAGTGGTAGCAGGCTGAGCTGGTTCATAGTTGTGAACAAGAAAGAAGGCCACCCAAGCAGAGAGAAAGGGGGAATAAAGAAGATCCTGTGGGAGAGGGGGGCTAAAGTGTAAACTTTATTCCTATACATGACAAATACAGACATGTATTATTTGGAACTTCTACTCTCTTTACTAAATTCTTATAAGTAAAACATCCTACGTAATTATATTTGTATATACTGAAATTGTTAAAAGGGAATCAACAGGATATAATGATACCCCAGTGATGTCACTAAGTACAATTTGATATTTTTATTATGGCTCTACTTTTTAAGTTTCACTTCAAACTACTTTTTTGAAAGGCTTCCTTTCAAAACACTGTAGATGTTCGTATGTTAATTTAAGTACTTGTTCCTTCACCTGCAAGTGTCATCTACTCAGGGGAATAAAATGACACAAAGACAACCTCTTCCATCTGTCTCATCGGTTTTTTTAAATATCTGCTCTAAAAATATACCCCAAACTTACTAGATGAATAAGTATATAACCAAGAAAACATACATAAGTCAAAAGCAAGGGTTATATGAGGGATTATATATCTAGTATTATATACACTTTCCAAGTAATTTTATGAAGCCACCATAACCAATAACAAAACTTGATAAAGATATTAAGGAAAGAAAATTATAGACAAGTATGTAATACATTTGCCTTTCAACTTAGAAGATGATGCTAGCTATAGTGATTATGACCTGAAGGTACCTACCTGAGCCACCCTGCTCAGAAACACACTACTCATCACCGAACAGGAAAGAGATTTTAAAAGGTCCCTCAATACATCACCTCCCATATTTAACCAAGCTCACCACTCTCTCTGCCGGGTTTTCTACTAAGTGATTAACCTTTTACAAACAAGAACTTCTAACATAAACATCACGTCCCACCACATCAGGATGCCTCAGGCTCCTGCGACTGCAAAACCCAGTGTGAAAAACACCACTGCCTGTGTAAGAACACTCCTGGGGCGCCTCTGACATCACAGCACTCGCTACATATAGCACCTGATGCTACAGGGTCTGCACATGGTTACCTTCAACTGGTGAATGAGCAATACCACGTGGTGTAAATGTCCTCACATCAAACAGAAAAGACAAAATTGGAAACATACCGTAAGCAATGCCACTTTTTTCTAAATGCAATTATTCTTGAACAAATATTTATTGAGTACTTTTTACTTGCTAAGTCCTGAAAAAGTAAACAAGGTAGATCTAAACTCTGTCTTAAGAGTTTACAGCCTACCAAATAATACAGACTTAAACAGACAAGAATAACCTGTGATATGAGCTGTGATAAGGGAAGTGATGAGGCAAAGGATCACGGTAGAGGCACCTAGTCTAGAGAAGAAGATAAGTCAGGGGAGATCTCCCAGAGAACTGACCTTTCATCTGAAACTCCCAAATTAGCAGGCCAAGTGTGTATGTTGTGGGTAGAGGAGAGGCTGAGAGTTGGTGGACTGAGGAAAAAATGGCGCACGGGAACATCACGTACAAAGGTCCCAAGGCGAGAGATCTCAGTTCTGAGAGACTGAAAGAATTTCAACTTGGAGGACAGAACATAAAGGTTAGGGGTGAAAGGGACAGTGGTGAAAGATTATTCTGGAAAGCAGGGCTGTAGCAATATACAGTATTTTGTACTAAACGTACTATATAATGATTTTAAGTCCCATATTTAAAAGCTAAAACACAGTTCTGGCAAAGATGCATCTTCCTACTATAATTCACAGATGCCCTAAAACATAGATTCCCTCGACTTCCAGGCAGCTTATGGACATCTATTCCAGCAAGTAAGAGTAGGAAAAGAAAACAGAAGGACCAGGGAACAGAGGGTCTGTGGAACACAGAGACAAGATATGATCATCACAGCCCTGGGAAAGGCCGCTGTAGGATCTACAGCCAGCTGAAACTCAAGACTACTAGGCTCTGTAGACTGGTGAAAGTTTCTGACCTTCTCCCAAATCTCTGACCTTTGCCCATTTATATGGCTACTCTTGTTTATTCGGAGGACAATGACGTCTTATGGAATTACCTTTTTCAAACTACTAAAAGATAAAGGTGCCTCCTTCTGTTTTCTAAGTAATGCTCCTAACACACCAAAAGAAAAAAATATTTAAGTCAGTGTTCCCAGCAGTTGCAAATGTTTTTTTGTTGATACACGTTTCTAAAACTCAAAAGCTTGCTTCAATCAACCTTCCATTTGGAGGCAGGACGAATGGCCAAATGCTACTGAAAACAATTCTACCAACCAAAAACCAATCAAAGTGTTTCCAGAGGGGATGTTTTGCAAAAGTATTTGAACTACTAAAGCAGAACTCACATTTCTGAAAAGAAGGATGGAATAAATTTCTGCCTATACTGGCATTATACCCAAGAAAATATTTGAGATGGCTGTCTATGTGCAAAAGAGTTGACACAGGTTAAAGTGACTCACGAAATAAATTCTATGGAGTTTAACGCTGGGCAGTATTTCAGGCCCTCTCCTTAGTAAAAGGAAGTCCCCAAGTATTTGCAAACACTCTAATACGAATAGTTGTCCTGGCTGGGCACCACCATAAAAATATCCATTCTCATGCTGCTTCTGATTTTATTGTCATTTTATTTCAACAACCCTCGGCTGACTTCTGCTATCGCTCCTCACCCCGTCTCGGAGCCCCCTCCTCTTATCATAGCACCTCCAAGCCTTTCAATGGGAGATGAAGTTGGAGGTGAAGAGGCAGGAGAGGAAGAAAGGGAAACGAGGAGAGAAAATTCTATTCTCCTTTCTCTCTGCGTCCCTCCACTGGTTCTCACCTCCCTCCTAGGTGAGGCCCCATTCCCTCTCATTCTGGCCCCTGGTCTCTTCGCTAATCCTCAGAACCCCAACCTTACTCCCAACCTGCTCCTCACCCCGCTTCCAGCCCTGCCCACTGGAGTCCCTCCCCAGTCACTAATACCACCATCAGAACTTGGAGTTAGGGAACACGGGGAGAAAGGGGGGACCCCCACTAACAAAGAGGAAGCCAATGGAAGGGGGAGCAGCCCAGGCTTCAGGACAGAAAGGGTTTCCGGAGTTCCAAGTTGGAAGATAGTCCTCATCAAAATACTACGTCTATAGTCCTCTCCTCCAGGTATAATACTCACAAAATAGTTTTTTTTTAATGGCTGGCCTGGGGACCAACTTTTAAAACATGGTTCTTTTTCCCATAAAAACATTGTTTCTATAAGAAAATACCTAGGTAAATACTAGAAAACAATCTATTCATTGGTTTAAAAGAAGAAATTCGAGGAGCAGGGTACTACTTCAGCCTCATCTTCTCTTAAATTTTCAATGATACCTAGCTTTTTGTTTTTCTAATTAAAAAGAAAACGTTTAATTTATCCTGTAGATGCTTCATTCTAAACACTGAGGAGTTAAAGCCTTAAAGACCAGACATCACCCCTCCAGGAGGAAGATGGGAGCCTGAGTGGGGAAGGGTGAGGGGGTAGAAAAGGTGTGTTGGGATTGTGGAGGAGAAGAGAAGGGAAGGCCAAGAAGAGGAGGGTCTCCCGGGAGCCTCTGCCTGAATTGATGGTGGTAAGCAGGGAGTGAAGACCTGTTTGCATCACCCTCAGGACTTCCATGAGTGAACTGTTAACGGCAAGATATCCTTTCCAGTAACAGACCATGTCTACCCACCTTGGCATGCCTAGCAAACCATGCCTGCCAAACTACTACAATCTCCACCAGGAGAATAAGTGAAAACCACATTTCATTCTACATATCTGGGTATTCTATACATTTAATTAAATGTCACAGCTATCCCTTTAAATTATATATTACTATTTTACAAAAGAAACCAGCATGGTTGCTGATCCAACTTCTGCAAAGTCTGATTGACAGCTTCTGATAGAAACAAAAATAATTCCTGATTCCTTGTCACAGGTACACTGAAGATATCAGACCATTGGGATTTCTACAGTCGCTCTTAAATATCTCACTAAAATCAAGCCTCTAAAACTAGAGTGTTGAATTTTCCTACCCTAATAATGGAAGTTTTCATGGAAATCTTGTTTTATTTTCATACCAATTAAAGAAAAGTAGGGGGGGAAATGACTTTCAGTTTGTTTAGAACTCGTTTTAAACCTTGCATTAAATTTTTGAACTGGCAATGAATTGCAATCCTTCAGGCATATATTTTTTGCCTTTTGCCTTTTGCCTTTTACCAACAAGAGATATACTTGCTGGGAAGGTTAAAATCATACCCACCAGCTTTGTTTTGGTTTGCAGGAAGTTGTAAGCACACAATAGAGAAATTGTCAGCACGTTCTGGTTATAGTTTCCTTCAGCCTGCTGATTGTTTCTGCCCCATGACCCAAGAAACGTGTGGTGTTTATATTTTTAATTCTCCTTCTACCTCACGTAGGGGGAAAAAATGACAATACCCATATACTCAGAGCACAGAGAAAACAAAAACCAGAAATTAAAACACAGAGAGTACTTTAGATTAAGTTTTAACTAGTGGCCAGACCAAAAATTTAGAGCTAACACTTTTTCAATCTTCATTTGAGTGTCAAAGAATCTGTCCTACAGAAATATTTGCATATGGACATTAAGATGCACATGCAGGTATGGTCTCTACAGCACTGTGGAAATACAAAAAAATCTGGAAACGACCTCAAGCTCCATCAATAGGAGAACAGTTAAGTAAATTTTGGAACACTGTGTAGCAGTTTCAATATACATACACA
Organism: Equus asinus; assembly: GCF_041296235.1. NCBI lineage: Eukaryota > Metazoa > Chordata > Mammalia > Perissodactyla > Equidae > Equus > Equus asinus. The sequence continues at coordinate 37,746,666 of NC_091802.1, read as the reverse complement.
GGTAGATAAATTCACGTGGAAAAGTACCCAACACTGCTTTGTTAAAAAAACAAGTCGTCTCTATATTTCTATGTTGTGCAAATATTCTATAATAGAAATGTATTTATGTGTCATTTTTTAATTTAAAAAAATACATGGACCATAACATCCACCAGAATGTCTAAAAATAAAAACACTGTAATCCCAAGTGTTGGTGAAGATATGGAGCAACTGGAACTCTCACACACTGCTACTGGGAGCATAAAACAGCTACAATGACTTTGGAAAACTGTTGGGAGTTTCTAACAAAATTAAACATATATCTACCCTATGACCCAGTAATTCTACTCCTAGATATTTATCCAAAAGAAATGAGTGCTTATGTTCACAAAACAAGTTATACAAGAATGCTCATAGCAGCTGTACTCATTAACAGCCAAAAACTGAATAATTCAATGTCCATCAGCGGAATAATGGATAAACAAATTATGGGATATTCACCCAGTGGAATGCTACTTAGCACCAAACATAAGATAAAACTGATAAATAATGATCCAGCTATCCCACTGCTGGGTATTTATCCAAAGAACTTGAAAACACAAAAGCATAAAGATACCCGCACCCCTATGTTCATCGAAGCATTATACACAATAGCCAAGACTTGGAAGCAACCTAGGTGCCTATCAAGGGGCGAATGGATAAAGAAGATGTGGTATTTATACACGATGGACTACTACTCAGCCATAAAAAAAGATGAAATCTGGCCGTTTGTAATAACATGGATGGACCTTGAGGGTATTATGCTGAGTGAAATAAGTCAGAGAGAGAAAGTCAAATACCATATGATCTCACTCATAAGTAGAAGATAAAAACAACGACAAACAAACACATAGCATTGGAGATTGGATTGGTGGTTACCATAGGGGAAGGGGCGGGGGGAGGGCAAAAGGGGTGATTAAGCTCACACGTGAAGGGATGCACTATAATTAGTTTTTGGGTGGTGAACTTGATGTAATCTACACAGAATTCGAAATATATTGTGATGTACATGCGAAAATAAACAAATAAATGAAAAAAATTTTACAAAAAAGAAAAAAAAAACTGATATATAGACCAACACAGATAAACCTCAAAAACATTACGTTGAAGACAGACACAAAAGAGATCATACTGATTGCATGAGGTTCCAGAACACCAAAGCTAATCTATGATGATAGAAGTCAGAACAGAACATTGGTTGCCTCTGGGGAGGGCTACTGTTTGGAAAGGAAATTTTCTGGGGTGATAGAAATGTTTATATCTTGATCTGGGTGGTAGTCACACAAGAGTATACGTATATTAAAGTCATCCATTGTAAAATTTAAGATTAGTGCATTTTATGTATGTAAATCATACCTTAATAAAGTACTGGGAAGGAAAGAAGAAAGGAAGGAAGGGAGGGGGGGAGAAATGAATGGATTGATGGATGAAGAGGCTCATACAAAAAGTTATCAGAAAGGAGGGCTGGCCCAGTGGCGCAGCAATTAAGTTTGCACGTTCCACTTCAGTGGCCCAGGGTCCGCCAGTTTGGATCCCAGGTGCGAACATGGCACCGCTTGGCAAGCCATGCTGTGGTAGGCATCCCACATATAAAGTAGAGGAAGATGGGCACGGATGTTAGCTCAGGGCCAGTCTTCCTCAGCAAAAAGAGGAGGGTTGGCGGCAGATGTTAGCTCAGGGCTAATCTTCCTCAAAAAAAAAAAAAAAAGTTATCAGAAAGGAAAAATTATCTTAAAGGGAGTGTGATTTTAAGGAGATTTATTACAATGCAGTTAAGAGATATTTTCTGTAGCTATCTAAGTATCCCAGCATACTTTTCATACTTGATTTATAACATACAGTACCTTAATTCCAACTCAACTACTGGTTTACCTAAGTATAAATATGTGTCACTGGCTACATTTTAGCAAAGCTCCTATCATGTGAATAAAAACTTTTTTATTTTATTTTTTTTCCCTATAACAGACTAATATCAGAATGTCAACAATGTTAGGAGACCCTAGATGAGAATTTGAGTAATTCATAAATGATTTTATCAAAGCCATCAGCCTTCAGGAAAGCTGGCTCTCTGAACGCTAAGCCCACTCTGTTCCTCAGCCCACATCTGTCCTATCTTCCGTGCAAAAGCTGGATAGTAAAATTAAACAGCGGAACTCAGAGACTCCAAACCTGAAAAGCCATCTGTTATCATCACCGAACCTATAATGCAGCACCGACAAACCAGAAAAAGCAAGCAATGAACCTGGAAACACAGGGGAAATAAATATGAACAAATGTAGCAGAAATTATAGGATTTCTGTAGGGTGTAATGGTTTATAACGTGAAAAAATTAGATCTATGATAGTTATGTCAATATGTTAAGATTCTCCAATGTCGGTAAAACTTGAAACTTACCTTATTTTTCCTATATTTAAAAGGATTAAAAATTGTTTAAGTATTACATTTACGTAATGAGGTAAAAATGTTATTATCGTAATAGCTGGCACTAGAATTCCTTTCAGGGAAAGAACTGTCATTGTTTGGAAAAGTAACTTGTTTCTCCGTGTGTGGGTGTTGGTGGGAAGCTAGATAACTAAACAGATAGCTAAATTGCCTTTTCATGTGGCAAGAGGAAAAAAAAAAATTTGTTTTCGTTTTGCTCCAGATAAGACAGAGGGAGAAAGTGCCAGCAAGAAGGCAGAAGGTGGGAGCTACATCAGGTGAAGGGCCAGATGACCGAGGTGGCAAAAGGGCATTTAGGAATAGGGATACCTAATATTCAATCGAAATCATGTGCACTACTCCAGGGTAACCCCTGCTCCCTCTGCCTGCACCCCATGGATCTCCAGTGAAGTCACTGCACTTCAAGGAGGCTGGCTTTTGCAGAAATTGAGGACAAGCATATGTCCAGGCCAGGGCTTCTCAATCCTGGCACTACTGACATTTTGGGCTGGATAATTCTTTGCTCTGGGGAGCTGGCCTACGCACTGTAGGAAGTTTAGCAGCATCCCTGGTCTCACCCACTAAATGCCATCAGCACCCTCCCCAGTGGTGACAATGAAAAAATGTCTCCACGTGTTGCCAAAAGTCCCCTGAGGGACAAAATCACCCCAGTTGGGAATCACTAGTTGAGGCCTAGATGACGCAGGACAGAGACATGCACAGAAGCAAGGGAGCCTGGAAGGAAAGGTGACCTTGAGAACGCACGCTCCTTGAGAATTACCCAGATCTGGAGGAGAGGTTTGGGCTTCCATCTGGAGTAGATATTGCCCGGAGTTCAAAAGGCCCGGGCAGCCCACCTAACATCTACGCTATACGCAGAACGAAGGGCAAATATTTCCACTGATTAAAAAAAATGAGCAAACAAAAAAGGAGAAGGGGAAGAGTGATGTTTCATTTTTTTAATTGAGAAGTAATGCAAAAATACTATTTTTTACACACACACATGCACGCGCCCACAGAAAGCGTTCTATAACAAGGTACAGAATGCACAACTTTCCTAAGTTAGCAGTGACGCTAACGTCCTCCGTCCTTCCTCCGTAAAGTTTCTCATAGAAATGTTCACTGGGCTCTAATCTAAGGAAGGAAGGAAATGAAGGAGGCCCTGAAAGAATCCCTAGCACCTCCCCTAATTTAGGGAGGCAAAGGTGGGCCACTCACATAAGCAAAAGGCCGCGTCTGGGAGGTTTCCTGTGGGAAGGCAGCTGCGACATGAGAGATCAACAGGACTTCCTCAAAGAACAAAAATTTTAAATTTTATTTACCGAACATTTACATGGTGTTTAATACATGCCAGACACGCTTCTAAATTCTTTTCAAATATTCATCCCTTTATTCTTCATAGAAATTCTGTGAGATAGGAGCTATTATTATGCCAATGTTACAGATGAAGAAACTGAGGAGCAAAGTCAAACAGGGACTAAGAAAGTGGCAGAGTCAGGATTTGAATCTAGGTAAACTTAGCCCAAAGGAAATATACAGGACCGCTGAGAAAACACTAAAGATCAAAAAGAAAAAACCATCTTGAAGAACTAGAGAAAACGCCTCCCTCTGAAGTAGATTTATTATTAAAGAACAGAAACGTTTAGGAAATTTCTAATCATATTCTCAACAACACCCAAAATGTCATTATATCCATAAGCCAGAGCTTTGCAGACGTAATGAAAATGAAATAATGAGTGATGAGGAAAGACTACATGGAAATTTGTTCTAAATAAATAAATGCTGGATTTAAAACCATAACAAAGTCCGTGACAGATGAGACAACAAAAGAGATGAAATAGAGAGTAGATTAGTGATCCAATATATGTATAATATAAACCCCAGTATGACAGAATAAAACAGCTGGAGCAGAAGTAATGATAATAGAAGAAAACTTTCCAAATTAAAGAAAGACCTACGTCTACACATCAAAAAGGTTCACTATGCAACAGGCAAAATTATGAGAATGTCTAAGACCTTGATACTATCTGGTGACATTTTTGAAAGGAAAGAAAAATACCCCATAAACATCCACGCAGGAGGTAGGAGAAATGGATTATAAAAGAAATGTATCAGTGGCTGGCCCAGTGGCACAGCGGTTGGGTTCACGTGTTCCACTTCAGTGGCCCAGGGTTCGCCGGTTCAGATCTCTGGTGCAGACCTGAGCATTGCCTGTCAAGCCATGCTGTGGCAGGCGTCCCACATATAAAGTAGAGGAAGATGGGCATGGATGCTAGCTCAGGGCCAGTCTTCCTCAGCAAAAAGGAGGAGGATTGGTGGCAGATGTTAGCTCAGGGCTAATCTTCCTCAAAAAAAAAGAAAAAGAAAAAAGGAAATGTATCAGGCTGGCATCAGACTTCTCCTCTACACAACTGAAGACCAGAAGATAAGGGGAGAACTTCTAGAGGTTGAGTTGGGAGGGAGAGGAAGAGTGTGACCCTAGAACCTCATGCCCACAGCTAAATTTATATGAAACTAGATAGACACACACTCAAACCTGCAGAGGCTCAGGAAGTGTAGTATCAAAGTGCCCTGCCTGAGAAACTCACCCGGCATTATATTCGAGATCATCATCTACTAGGACTTTATGCCCTGCCCAGTGCGGTAGCCACTGTGACTACTGAGCAGCTGAAATGTAGCTGGTGCAATTGAGGAAATGAATTTTTTGTTTCACTTAATTTTAGTTAGTTTAAATTTAAACAGTCACACGTGGCTACTGGCTACCTTAGCACAATCTAAACATCTGAGAGAGAAAGAGTTCAAGAATGAAAAAGCCAAGGTACAAAAAAGTAAGCGATGAACAAATTAAACAGGAAAAATTATTAGAGTCATGGTTTTTAAATATTATTCAAATGTCAAAAAATGATTCTTATAATGCACATGATAAAAACATTAATAATTTTCTGATCCTAAAATCTCAAATTATATCAGCAATTTCACATTTCACACAGGAGGAAAGAGCCAAAAGATACTGTTTCATTCTTAATGTTGCTAATCAGAGGGACATGGGTCTTTTTTTTTTTCCCAAGCCATAAGGGTAAAACTACCAGTGGCATAAAACCAGGATGAGTAACTTCTAAATTACTCAAAAGAAAAAAAAATGTAATGATCTAAGAAAATGCTCAGGAGACCACAGTAAGTGGAAAAAACAGCATACAAAACTATACACACAATATATCCCAACTTTTAAAGTTCATGTACATAATAAAAACTGAGAGAAATAGATGGAAATTTACAATGTTAACTATGGATGCCTGTATATCATTGTGTTTTCTAATTTTTTTTTTTTAAAGATTGGCACCTGAGCTAACAACTGTTGCCAATATTCTTTTTTTTTTCTGCTTTTCTCCCCAAATCCCCCCAGTACATAGCTGTATCTTTTAGTTGTGGGTCCTTCTAGTTGTGGCATGTGGGACACCGCCTCAACGTGGCCTGATGAGCGGTGCCATGTCTGCGCCCAGGATCCAAACCCGTGAAACCCTGGGCCACCAAAGTGTAGCACGTGAACTCAACCACTCGGCCACCGGGCCGGCCCCTCTAAATTTTCTACAAAGAGCATTATTACTTTTACAATCAGAAAAACTTACAAAAAAGAGAAACAGAAGAATGGTCAAATCTCACCTTTCAGAATTCAACTGACTAGTAACCCCGTCTATCTAGAAGACAGTCCAGTATCAAAAATTAAGCAAGAAAGACTCTGAGCTGCTAAAATACATGTCACAAAATCTATGCCTAAAGGTTTGGGTACCAGTTCATCAAGAGAGCCCTTCATACCTTCTTTTACACATATCTTAATTCCAACAAACCTGATTATCTGATGTTCCAGAAGTATTGAGGATATAGCTACACTGAGAACAGTGCAAAGTGACAGGCCTGGCCTAACAGTAGGAGAAAGGCGACAAAATAAAAAGACAAAACACAGGGACATTCACAAAGCAGCCCAGGGGCAATTATGGCAGAAACATCCCTAAACAACTTAATATATCTCCATATAGTATGACAATAGATACTCACTACAACAACTCTGAGTTAGAAGTGTTCAGAGGAGGCCCTCTGAACACAGACTGGATAACTGAGGAAGTGAGAAAAGTTCCTAATACATTTTAGAAAAAGACTGATCACCAATGTTTACAATAAAAAGTTAGAGTGCTTAAAGAGAATATCCTCAGCTATCCAGAGCAACTTACTCCTGTGAGTTCCACAGAATTGGAGTTTTACTATATTGAAGAGGATTTTATGGTTGGCTGCATTGACCAATACAAATCTGGAGAACAATCTGGAAGGAAATGATTGACGACTGCTTCTTTCCAAGGAAGTTTAAAAATAAGTAACCATAGGCCTATCAGAACCAGCATTAACGCAGCAATTGCTACTAACTGCAGCCAGGCTGGGGATGTTATTTTGGCTTAAATCCATAGTCTACGGAGGATTTAGGTACCTTACAGGTAGCTGGAACCTACTAGCTATTAGGGTAAAGTCAGTAGGCCCCATTCCATCACACAGGACACACTGTGAACCAAAGAAACATTTATTCTATCTCCTTTATACTTGCCTCTTGTGCTTCTGACTTCAAAAGCGGGGCCAGAAAGACAAGGAAGAAACTGATTATGTTTGTATCTGTGGAGCAAAGATTATGCAAACTGCCAGCACTCCACTCTTTCTGTTTTCAGCATGGTTATCACAAAACAAAAACAAAAAGATAACTTCTACATCTGAAGCCTGATTATTTGAAAACAGACCTGAATATTTCCTCCTCTTTCAATAAGGCAGTAGATGCCCTTCATTTTACTTATCTATAAGATACTTACTTGCTGATCAAGGAGACTAGTTACTATTTCTATAGGAGAGCTTGACAGTCTATTAGAGGAAACTGTTTCCTGAGTTACTCTAGAAGCCTCTCGCTGCTTTAACATTTGCCAAAAATCCAAGAAAGCACCAAAAAAAAAAAAAAAGTCCCCACCTTCCACACACCCCCAGAGCTAACAAGAGAAAAACATAATCACAACCCTGGTTAATGGCCCTTTAGTACTCTGGCCTCCTCAAGCTTCCGCAGTATTTGTCTTTTGTTTGTTCCTTTTTCTTTTAAATAATCTTACTGGTTGCTTTTTCCTGATTACAAAAGTATCACATGGTCATTGTGACCATTTAAACAACACAAAGATGTATGAAATAAAATTAATAACTTCTCCCTCCCCCACCCTCACACTCCCCTCCCAAGGAAACCAATGTTAACAGCTTGCTGTATATTCTGTCTTGCTCCTTCCCAGGCTTACAAAAACATATACAATATATGAGGGGGAGGGGTGTTTTGTTTTGAAACAAAAATGAGGTATTATATAGACTATTGTGCCCCTTGCTTTTTAGTCTTAAAAATGTTATGGACACTTTCTAAGCCAATAGATATAATCCATCACATCCTTCTTAATGGCTGCAAAGTATTCCATAAGATGGATAATTCATTCCAGCTATCGCCCCACCTTTCCCAACTCATGCACATTTAGGAGGGAGCCTTGTATACATACTTCATGTCCTTTAATTTCAGTAACACAGATTCCTAGAAATGGGGTTTCTGGGTCAAATACACCACGTTCAAATGTTTAAAAATTTATCCCTAAACAAAATTAATTTTAGACCTTCAGAATTTCTGTTCCTTTCTTCATTATGCAAAATTTTGGCATAAACCTTTCACAATGCTTTGCATATTTTATTTTTAAAAGCACACACATTATGTCAAAAAATTCCCCTGTCATTTATGCTCGTAGTTATAAATAAAAAACATGCTTAAGTTACGGCTGTGACGGCCAGTGTTAAATCATTGTGCAAATGCTTATGTCTTAGTTTATGAAAGTAGTAATTCACTGTGGGAACTCCTCCCCCCCACGGCCATGTGGCGGCTCTCTCACCCTGTGACTCCCTCCGCTGCGTGGATGTAGAGGTCAGGACCCACAGATGTTCTAATTGTCAACAGTTAACCTTAAAAGGTGTATGTGGGGGGAGACAAGTAAACAGCAACAGACAATAAATGGATAGCCATTATGGGTTTCTAATATCCACAAATTATTTGGACTACAATTAATAATTCTACTGGTCTATGCCAGAGACTGTATTCCATAAAAAACAAAACCTATAACCAATAGGTTGCTAGGATTACATAAACCTTTCAAAAACATATTCTTCAAACATTTTTCAATAGAATTATTGATTGAACCCCAGTTTCACATTTTTTCCTCTACTTCAGATTCATTCGAACTGCAAACTTTAAAAAAAGGCCTTAAAGAAATACATTAACCAACAAAGCTCCTTAAAGTTTAATCTCAGACTCCTCCATATATTCTAAAGACCCAAGCACCTACAGAGATTGTTAAGACACAGCAAGTTTGATACAGAACTATGTGACACGCAATTAATCTCCATTCATACCCTGCTCCACTTGTCAGCAAACAAAGGTTGTGCTTTAGAAGGAGATCTGAAGACTTCAATTAAAAACAGTCAGCTAACAAGAAAATAATCTAAGTTAAAGGAAGGTGGCAGGTGCAGAAATGAGTTGTTTACCAAAGTGTCAGTTTTGAACAATAAAGAACTGACATCAAAAATGTTGAAGGAGTGGATTTCATTGCAAGCCTCTGAAAATAAAAAGGAATTTTCTACCAGGGCTGCACACAACACGGTAGTATAGTTTAACAAGCTTGTAAAACAGGTTACCTCTCATCAAATGACAGATACCAATAAAAAGAATCACTTTATATCTTTAAATGCAAGGGCAGAATTAAACTTTTTCCAGTTCCTTCTCTCCTGGAAACCAGACACTTATAGCCTCTCTTTACATATCAAATATTGAACTGACAGCAGAAGGAAAAGCTGGATTGCCTCTTCCTAGACACCCAGAGGATGCTCTTTTGCCCTGTGAATACTTTCCTCCTCTCAAAGTTTAGATTTAGTCAGATCATAAGTAAAATGGATTCTGGAAACTTCATCTCAAAAGAAATACCTAGTTGACAGCTTTTACATAGAAGCAATCCAGAATGGAAACAGTGCTACAAACAGACCAAAAGGACTTGCCAAATAGCTGATTAGGAGGCATTTATACCAAGATAACAAGGTAATGGAGATATAAAACCAATTAAATTGAGAGAAATTGGAAAAAAAAATACTGCTTGCCAAAAGTATGACCTGCCCAAAGCAGGCCATCTGTTAAATATGTGTCAAAAATGTCACTTAGATGCCAAAAGGCTTAATTCTGAGCAGCTTCCTCCTGGGACCCTTATGCAAGCACAGACTCCAGGCCTCTGTCCTTCCCGGAAGGTCACTTACAGGAAAGCCAGTTACCTTCTCCAGAAAAAGTGTGAACCGAGCAGATGATAGTGCCCATTAGCACGAAGTCTCTTTGGAGTGTTAGAAGTATGTGTGGAGTGTTCGTGAGCGCGGCCTTAACTCTTAAAAGGATTGCTTAGGCACTGTAATTTGAAGGGGAACACATCACAGTGGGGGCACTTCTAGAAAATGAAGAAACCTAATACTGAGCATCAGCCTGCCCTGGGTGGATAGCAAGACCCTAGAAGTCTTCCGGCTGGTGAAGGGAGGCCTGGGCTTTGCGCGCTGACGACAACTCACGCTAACCCCAGGCCCCGGCCCCCAGGATGCCACGAGCCCCTCGCAGCCCCTTGAGAAGCAGGAAGGTGAGGGTCTCCAGTGAGAGGTGGCGGGGTGAGGGTCGGGGAGGGAGGAGGGCGAAAACCTACAGACCTAGGGGGAGTCCGGAGGAAAAAGGGACAGGTGGACCAGCGAGGTGGCAGAGGGGACCATGAACCGGGCCTGAAGTTGCTTAGAAGCCCGGAGGTTAACTGGAGACGCCTTCAGGGAAAAGAAAACGTGGAACTGCGGGGAGTGAAAGGGACCCCGAGGCGGAAGGATGAAAGCCTGGCTTTGCAGGGTAGAAGACTCTAGAAGCCTTGAGGCGCTAGAAGTTGGTGAGAGATGGAGCTGAAAAGAGAGCCGGCCTCGGGAGCCCCTGGCGTTTCCCCCGTCCTCCTTCGGCTCTGCACTTGGGGACCGACCGCACGGTCGGGGGGCCGGGCCGGGCCGGGCGTTACCTTGCAGGAGCCAACAGATCTCCTCCGGGAGGGCGGCGGCGGCCTGCATTTGGCGGGGCGCTGGGGCGGCCGGAGTGGGAGGCGGGAGCGGGCCGTGAAGGCCTGGGGCCGAGGCGGGCGGGCGGCGAGGCGGCGGCTTGCACGGCGGAGGCACCTGTACCTCTGTCGCCGCCGCCGCCGGGCCGAGCCGCAGGGCGGGGCGCGCTCAGGAAGTGGCGCGCGCGGCGGGCTGGGGGCGCCCGGGGCGTGGGGGGCACCTGTGCACGCGCCACTCGCGCCGGTGCCCAGAGGGACAAAGATTGGGGAGGGGGGGCGCCGCATCACGCAGGGCCAATGCTGTGCCCCTCCAGAAGCCCCCACCAAAACAAAAGACTTCACGCGACTCAAAGGAACCTCGTCTCTTGGAGACTTCGCATCCTAAGCACTGGACAGTCGGCCTCAAGGGGCGGGTTTAAAAGCCACCGTGGTGCCCGAAGCGGGGCGCGAGGAGGTAGAATCCGACGACGAGGTTAGTCCCTGCCCAGCACTGCAGCGCTCGATCCCCGATCCATTCGCACGTCCACGTCCGGAAAACCAGGGCAGGACGTTCGCGCTCTCAGGCGAACCACGAGGTTTAAAGGGAATGACCATAAATCCCAGCAAATAATATAAACCCACCAACACTGGGGAGAATCAGAGCGGCATGGCTGCAATGGACACAGGAAGCCCAAGTGTCCCTTCCTCCCTAAGGCTGAGGGGATGGGAGGAAAGGAAGGGGTCACCTGGGGAGAAAGCCGAGGAGAGGGCAACGGAGCCCTTTCCCACTAAGAGCCGGCAAAGGGAGCAAAGTGAAGGACAAGATCGCAGAAAGGATCTCTCCCTCATTCCAAGTACAGTAGGGGTCAACGTCCTGCTTGTGATACGGAGCCGCCATATTGCAGGATGTTACCGTTGGGGGAAACTGGGTAAAGGTAGACTAGATCGCTCCGTGTTATTTCTCATAACTTCCGTGAGTCTCAAAATAGTTTACTTTTTAAAAAAATACAATGGGCCAAGTGTTGTGAAGAAGGTATGAGGTGCCATTGACGGTGAAAGGAGGGAGATGAATATAAGAAAAGGAGGGAGGGGCCGGTGTAGTGACTTTAATGGTGCGTGCGGCATTTGAGATGGGCTCTGAACGCCAGACTTTGAAGGGGCAGGAGAGCTTTCCAGATGGAAGGACCAGAGTAAACAAAGATGGAAAAGCCTCTCCCACTTGAGGAACAGCTCAGAACCCTCTTTTCCTGGATGGTGTAAGGAAATTAAGATTGTCAAGAAAAATTGAAGCTCTTTTGTGAAGGGACTTGAAATTCAGAATGAAGATTTTGAACTCAATTGAGTGGGCACTGGGGAGCCATTGACAAATCCTGAACTGGGGAGTGACCTAACCTGAGCCCCTGTATAGTCTGTGATCTTGCACATCTCACTTCACCTCTACCGTTTTCCTTCTTTGTAAAAAAAATGGAGCTCCTGTTATCAGACTCTGCCTGCAGAATATGTGGGAAGGATTGGGAGTGGTAAGACAGAGGACACTGGGAAGATGGGGGAAGTGGTTTTACAGCAGCCACGGGGGAAATAACGATGGATAAGGGGACAGGAGCAGCAAAGAGAAACTGTCCAGAAAGACTCCTGGTAACAGTGCCTGTCTCCCGGCATAGTTTCCCCTCCAGAGATACAGTCTCAGGGTTGAGGGCTCGATCCTTTAAGGGGTATAGTGGCTTTGAGCCATCCTTACAAGTCTGCACCCTGTGATCTGAAGAGGAATGGTGCCTTGGTTTCAGGCTCCCGTGACCCACCCACGAGCTGCAGCAAATTGGGGTGGGAGTGAGGGGACAGAAGTTGGCAGGAGTTTCTGGGGACTCTGGCTCCCGCTACGACTCCTTCTTGCCCTAGGAAAGTTGACAGTGGCCAGGCTGCCTCCTCCAGGCTCCGGAGCAATACTGGTGCCCCACTGGGGGCATTTTTTTACCAAACACACTGCTGCTTCTATAAAATTGTAGCTGCTCTGGAGTCCTTTTTGAATACTTAGGGCATGGGTTAAAAAAAAAAATGAGAGGATACATGGGAACTCTCTGTACCATCATCACAACTTTTCTGTAAATCTAATTGTTCTGAAAAGCAGCAGGGGGGCCAGGTGTCCTATATGTAACCCCAGCACTTATGCCTTGCGTTCCCTCTCAGCAGTGGAAGGAATTTGATAATCTTCTTCAAGGATATTTGTGAGACGCTAACATAGGCTACAAGCTAATGAGTTGTTTGATAAAGACCAATAAACCCAGGTAATTGCACATCCTCTCAGGCCTCACTGCCTGTCATAGCTTACGTATAGTGAGGGAAGCAGCGGAAGCTGGCGGCATAGGTATTCTACATCCATTGTAGGGTTTAGAGAGGCAGAGATAGAAGGAGGTACAGAGTTGGGTAGTGTGCAGTGGGTGACTGGCAGATTTCAATACGGCATTGTCATGTTGCATCAAGGTTCCTCGTTGCAGATAGAAACCTGCCTCTGCACATGAGCGCAGCCCCTCCTTAATCATCTGAGGACCCTGGTTCAGCAGTCAACCTCACTCCTAATGACATTCTGTTAAATGGACAAATTCCTTTGAAGCCTTGTCCTTCTTTGAAATCCAATTTCGCAGGAAGCCAAATCTGATTGGGGGTAGCCATGGAAACCACACGGAGGAGTCTTAGAGGAGGTGGAGAGAGGCAAGGCAAAATGTGATAGTCGAGAGTCCTTTACTGCGCTGTCGGAAATATCAAAGGGATCTGGAGAGGTTGGCAGCAGACGAGTCCCTGCTCAGGTCCTGTTCTGTGTGGCTGGGTACCATGTGGCTGTCACGGAAGTAAGCAGCCAGCTGTCTCTGCACACAGGCAGGAGGATGGAGCAGAATACACAAATCCCAGGTCTGTCTGCCTCTCTCTTCTTCCCCTCCCCCTCCCCCCAATTCCAGCAAGATCTTAGCATCCCCTTCTTAGTGGCCTGCCCCTTAAAGACAAACAACAAAAGAATGACAAGGTTAAAATACAAGGCCCTCACAGATAAGAGGTCCTTTGGAGCAGAGGCCATGAAATTAATCTGAAATTCCTTGTAATTAGATAAGATAAGGGTATCAAAAGAGATGCAGAGCAGTGAGGAATGGAGTCCTGCAGCACAACATGCGGAAAATATACCGCCTGGTCCACCCGGGCCCCTCGCACACTGTCAGCAGACAGGAGACACAGAAACAGGGCCCATGCCAGCCTCTGGGCCACTTGGAGATGTCACCTCATGTTCTCGTGCCAGGTGGGCACTCACTAAATATGCATCCATGGGGTGTCCAGAGGGCTCCATCAGGAAGAAACAAAAGCATCTGGCACCCAGAATGTCATGGGGTGGGAACAACTGCAGGCAAAGCAGGAGCCGGCTGGCACTGCTGCACTGTGGATGCAGTCGGTCTGGAGAGGAGGCTGTGGAGGGCAGGCTCTGGGGCTTTATTGCGAGGTGGTTATTGATCTCTGGATGCTAGGTCACGACATGCGGCAGAGCTGACGTCTGCCCTGTGGATGTGCGGCCGCTGCATCTCAGCCCCTCGGTCCCAACCCCATCAACCGGGTTTATTGACTCTTTTATTGACGATGCTGGGGCCTAATGAGGACAAGAGCTGCACACTTCATTAAGGGCTGTGGAAGGAGAGATGAGGCGTCCCGCCGATGCCAAGAACCAGGCTTACTGCGTGCTTTGCAAGGCTCTGGCAAGCAAGCCTCATGCCACCCCTGAGGCAGAGGAGACAGATAAAGTTGCTCACTTGGGTGCATCACTTCAGTGGCCTTAAATGCAGGGTTTCCACAGCTTGCCGGAAGCCTTGCTCTTACTAATTAGCTAAAACTTAGGAAGGTCCCATTATACACACTCTCACACAAATGCACTTCGATGGTCTCCCCTTTCAGCTCACATGCCTAGATTCTCTGCGCTGATACATACAACCAAATGAGCAGGTTCTCATATCACATCAGGGAACATTCCCAAAGCAGGTTCTCAGTGAGGCACAGGCTCAGAACAGAACGAGGGATTATTAAAACTCTAAAGAATCTTCAAGGTGATCCAATTCAAGATGAGAAACAGACCCAGTGCTCTGCCCAGGGCCAGCCTGCTCACCAGGGGCTGCACGGCATTAGATTCCTTGTTTTGCAGCTCTGGGCCAAAGCTCTCATAGACCTGAACACCTGAGATGGGTCACTTCAGTCCAGGGATCACTGAGCAGCTCTGTGAAGCAGTCATTTTTAGTCCCCTCCATCGTAATAGTAAATTTCTTTCTTTGTTCTTTATCTCATCTTCGTATCACTCCCCTTATTATTTTTTCCCTGTATTCTCCAATCACTTTTTTGTGTGTGCCTTCTTTGCCTATCCCTTAGGCCACATTAGACATCCCCCATGGACGCTGCTGAGCCCAGCAGAGACCCTAAAGACCGGAGAGGTTGCTGACTCTGACATTCTCTGTCTTTGATTGGTTCTCTTGGGAAGTGGAAGCGGAGGTGGGGGTGGGGGGCACGCAGAGTGTGTCAGCCGCAGCCAGATGAGGCTGTGCACTCTCCTTGAGATGTGCAGGCAGTCTGCAGGGCTCATCTGCAGGGGAGGCAGGTGGGGCCGAGGCCCATTTTAAAGGCTAGATGTTTGCAGACATGATAACTTTGGAAAACTATATAGAAGGAGTAACTGTTTCTTTTGGGGGGGATTAAGAAGATTAGAGGTAAATAATAGAAGGATATCAATTTTCTAAGGTTGAACTGACTTTCTTTGGCTTCTCTGATCTGTTATTTCAAAAGGCAAAGTTTTAAGCTCCCTACGCCCCTTCCTTCCTTTCTGCCTTTTCTTCTCCCTCACTTTACTACAGGTCTTAGAATTCAGGGTTGGGGCAGGGTGATTCAAGGTGAGAGAAGGGGCAGTTATTTAGAATCTGATAGAAAGTTCTGGTCTGCACAACACAGGTGCTCACATGCTTGCGAGAATACTCACACTCAGAGGAACTGATGTATCTGACCACAATCACCAGTCATAATCACAATCACCGTGTTCACAAATACCAACAGAGGCACTACCTGGAGTCAGACATAACACCAGCAATGGCTGATTATTTCAGTGCAAGAAAGTGGGTAAAAATATCTTTACCCTAGTGGTCATCCTATATATAACGATCTTTAGGTCCCCAAAATACGTTCTGTCCTTTCCTTCAGAATTGTGTCAGTGTCCATTTTGGTATTTTCCTGTCTAAATGTCTGTTCTCAACATCCTTGGGCTTCCCTTCCAGCAGCATTTTCTACCAGCATAAACCACACTCTCTTTCACATACAGTGATGTGTTGCTTAACAGTGGGGATACCTTCTGAGAAATGCGTTGTTAGGCGATTTGTCATTGTGCAAACTTCATGGAGTGTACTGACACAAACCTAGATGGTATAGCCTACTCCACACCTAGGCTATGTGGTACTAATCTTATGGGACCACCGTCATATACGCGGTCCATCCTTGACCAAAACATCATTATGTGGCACATGACTATACAAGACAGCACTGTTAGTCCTTGTTGCATTGCCTTCAGGCTTTGCTTTCCTGTCTTTTCTAAAGGATGAATTCTCCCTCCTCTCATTCTTCCACTAGAATTCATGATCCCACCCTCTCCCACCACCTTTTAGATCTGCAGTCCCACATTCTTTTTCACCTTCAGTCTTTCCCTCTGCTAATATTCCTGGTCTCCTCTATCATAGAAACAAAACAAACAAGCAAAAACCTTCCTTCAACCTCACTACCTTCTCCAAACCTCATCCTTTCTGCTCCTTTCTTTCCCCCATCAGCTCACATCCTTTCTTCTCAGTCCTTTCTCCTTGCCTGCCTATCTTTGCACCATCGAAGTGACTCTCTCCCAAGTGCATCAACGCCCTCCTTCCTTCTCAACTCTTCTCAGTCTTGACCAGCCTCTCTTGGCAGCATTGAGTGGCGCTGGCCACTTGCTCTTGCTTTGGGCACTCCGCTTCCTTGGCACTGACCTAGCCTGGTCTTCTTCTATCCTTCTTAGCTTTTAATTCTCTGCTTTCTCTTTTGGCTCTTTTCATTTCGCCTTCTAGTCACAGGTGTTCTGCCTTTCTCCTCCCTGCCTCCCCCCCCTCATTTCTCTCCTTGCTGTCTGAGCCCCTAGTGGTTTCATTCTCCCACCACTCCAACTTTCCCCTTCATGCAGATTACTTTTCAAATTTGTACTTCTGTCCCACATTTCCACCTGGATAACTGAACAGTTCCATAAATTTGCTATTTCCTCTCCCCTTAATCTTTGTAATGGCAACAAAACTCAGTGAAAAGGGCACAAGCTTATGAGGCAAAAAGACGTGAGTCCCAATTCTGGCTCAGCAGCCTACCAGCTCTAAGACTCTGGACAGAACTCTATGAACCTCAGTATCTTCATCTGTAAATTGGAGCTCAGAATCCTTATCTTAGAAGATAATTGTGAGGCTTAAATGAGATGGCATATGTATATAATATATAGTATATGCTAAATAAATTGTAGCAGTTATAAAGGAATTGCTGTTCTCCAGTGTTCCAAACTCAAAATGTAGGATTCATCTTGGACCACTCCTTATCCCCATTCCAAACATCCACCAAGCCTGCCAGTCTTACTTCCTTGCAATGGCTTTTGATTTGTACCCTCCTTTGCATCCTGAGTGTCACCACTCTGGGCTGGGTTCTCATTATCTTTGTTGAGAAGTGTTATTGAAGTGGTTTCCAATCCAGCCTCCAGCATCCAGTTTCCCCACCATCCCATGCCACCCCTCACCCAAGTTCCAGAATAGACACCCCAAAATGTGATCCTGATCCCACCAAAGAGGTGATAGAATATAGTGACCCTGAAGTCAGACAGTCCTGTGCTCAAATTGCCACTTGGCTTCTGTGACTTTGGGCAAGCTGCTTATCTTCTCCATGCCTCAATTTCATCACCTGTAAAATGGCAACACTATCAGTATTTTCAAGGTCGTTGTGAGGCTTCAAAGAGCTAATATACATTGTGTTTATAACTGCCTGCAACATGGTAGGTGCTTCATCCATGTTGGCTATTACTATTATCTCTGGATTCTCTGCAACAACTATCATCTGGAAGGTGCTCAATGACCATATGTACTGAATCATCCATGATCTCTTACTTGATTCTCCTTGCTCACTAAAGATATGTTTGAGGAGTGACTGGCCAAAATATGGGTGTCATTCATCTCCAACATGAGATTCCTTCCTCTTTACGAAGGTAACTTGCCTTTAAAGAGGTGGAAAGGGTGGCCTTGGCTTCCTTGGCACCAGGCTCTAACAAGTCGGGATAATCAGCCTGCAGATTTTCTCTGCCCATCTCCAAAGATTTCCTCCCTGCCCTATCTATTCTGGAGTACTTGCAGTGTTCTCCAAACCACATGGGGAAAACACTCCTCTGGAAGGCATGAGATATTAACTCCTCTTTTCACTCATTGTGGCAGAAACCAAGTTTCCACTATAAATACAGGCCCCAGAAAGAACCAATCAGAAGGCAGATTATACCCCAGGAGTCAGTAGCCTCTTTAGTCTGGAGGGCTGCCAGCAGGGCTAAGCTCTACTGAAAGAAGTGGGGCGGGGGGGTGACAGGGAGGGGTGATGGACAGAGGATAAAGCTAGCAAGAAAGAAGGAAGGAAAAGAGGAAAGTGATGAGAAACTGGATGAAAAATTGAAGGAAGGGAGAAATAGAAAGAAAACATAAGGAGAAAACAAAGAGCTTCCCATAGTTTGGAAGATAGACACTAAATCCAATAGATCCACTCCATTTCCCGAGTTGCAGTTTCAGGATATACCATGTTCCACCCCCAAGGACATTGAGAAGCTCTAAGGACTGACTGTAAATTCCCAAAGTGCCTTGTAGAGATTCAAGCTGTTATTATCTGCTGCTGTACTTTTTAGCATATGCACTACCAACACAATGACATATCTTATTGAGTAATATGTGATATTCCGCATCGTGAGTCTATTGATGCAGAATTTCCCTTTTCAGAGCTCAATACTCTGATCAAAGCCTGTTGCATCCCATCATTGAGGCCATCCACTTAATGACAAGTTGTAAGGTGCATATTGCAGAATATTCATGTTCATTTTCTGCTCACAGTGCTCAAAATCTCCTCTAAACAGCCTCTGCTCCCAGCCTTATTAAGGTGCCTGTGTTATCTACACTCCATTCAATGGTGTGGAAATAATTGTCTTGAGACTAAAGAAAAAATTGATGGTCACAAGCCGAGTCAGCACTTGTGTTCTTTTCTCACTCTGTTGAATCAGGTGTTATTTACCTCTTCCAACACCTGGGACTCCTGATAAGTCACTCCCCTGGTAGCTTTTTCCAGGACAGTGCTGTGGGGTCTTTGGAAGAAGCAGGGATCCTTCATAAACCATATTGTTATCAGCACAATTCACACAGCTACCAGATGTGCAAAATCGAAACCACCAAGGGCACTCAGGCAGAGGGGGCTTCCCCAGCTCTGTCTGGCTGCTCTGAAATGTGCTCATGAGTTGGAGAAGGGATCAGAGAAAGAAGGGCTCTACTTAATACCAGGCTCACATGCCTATGAGAAGGTGCTTGTCTTCTGACAAAGTTGGGGCGCTTTTTGAATCCCCCACATCTGCTATCCCAGCACCTCCACCCCAGAGCCCTCCTCCCTGCAAACCTGGTTCAACTAAAAAGACCTGCCTGCTAGCGACAGGGGGCCCTTTTCTCCATCTCTTCCCCTTCCTCTTATCTCTGGGATGAAGCACCAGGACTCAGGCTGGTGAAAGAGAGCGATTGCCCCTGGCAGCTGATGGTTCAGTAACAGGGCCCGTGACTTTGCCTTTAAATATCAACCACACACACAGACAACACACTGGCAGCATGAGAGGTTTCCATGGTGACAGAATGCAGGCCATGACCTCTGTAAATGTAATCAGAGCTCTGGGATTGGTATGTGAGACAGGTTTAATTTCTCCTCCATTGGAAGCTCTGTGGTCCAGGCCATACATGGGCTTCATACATTGACAGACAACCTGTTATCTTCGCCAGGACAGCTCTGCACATGGCAACCCTCCTCTGCCCCAGAGCTGCCTCCTCCACCGTCTGAGCAGCTGCAGGATGTAAAAGGTCACTGGTAACTGGAATGGCAGTCATATCAATACCTGGAATCCCTGCCTGGGGTCCTCAGGACGTGTGGCTGTCCCTTATACAAGGAGCAGCTATGGCATTGTCCAACGAGAGTCACTCTAAGGGCTCAGAAGATTGGCCGAGGTTTTCATTTCTTCTCTGCCATCAACAGTGTGACTTTGGGCAAGTCATTTAACCTCCAACTTTCAACATCTCCCCCCAAGGGAGAAAATGCCTGGAGAAGAGAGGCCTGAGGGCTTCCAAAGTCAGCAGGAGAAGATGGAACCCAATTATGCTTAATGGGGGTGGGGGAAGGGTGGGAATTCTGCAACCCCCATGGAATCCTGCACCAGGAAGTGAGTTTTCTATCTCACCAGAGCTAGTCACTCTAGCTTCTAACTCTAAGTCCGTGGTTTTCAATGGAGAGTTTGAGGATTGCCATTGGAGGGCCTCAGCAGGACTTCCTCACATCTATCCTGATTTGGAAACAAAACCAGGATGCAATTTCTTCTGAGCTGGCCCAGAGTAGAGACCAGAGTTTTGCACTAAACTGATGGGAAACAGAGGCTCAGAGAGAAATGTAGCAGTGTCAAACGAAGAGCCCAGAGCCTCTTTCCTTGAACTCCACTCAGCCTCCGCAAAGAACTGCTCTGACCATTTCCACTCTGGCATCGTCTGATTCTATTTGCCAACTCACAAGAGATGCTGGCAGACTCAGCTACCAGTCACTCTGCATCTCTGATTTCTTTCACTGTTCTAGTATAGTGCTCTGAGAAAAACAAGTTTTGGGCTAAGAAGAGATTCATAGGGCTATATGACACATTTTTCTTTCCAAAGGGAGCTGGTCCATAAGATTGTCCTTTCAGAATCTCAACAAAGATTCTCAGAGTTTCAGAGCTGGGAGAGACTTTAGAAACCCTGTATCTTATAGGGAAAAAACTGAAGCCCAGAGGGGAGAAGCGATGTGCCTGAGTTACAGCAAATTAACGACAGAACCACAGGGGTGTCAGGGCCCCACTCTGCTCAGCTGGCTACTAATTTACCTCCTAGATGCTTTTGAACCTCAAACTGAAACAGAGGGGAAGTGGGGGGAGGATTCAAAAGTGGTTTTTGAGCATTAGAATCAGGAAGTGGTGATTTGGCTGAATCTACAGATAATAGCATTACCACTTCCTGTGTTAGCTGATGCCAAAGGAGGGAAGATTCTGGAGAAGAAAATGGTTAAGTGACAGGACTGTGGGCTTCCACACAATTGTCCCCAACCAAACCACACTGTTTCTGTCAGGCCACTGAGGGAGCATGAATCTGATTGTTCAGTGGGTTTATCGGTTGGTGTCCAACACAGAATCATGAAATCAAAGAATAATTGAGTGTATAGGAACTCCAAGAGAATATCTGGTTTGGCATCATGTCTTCTGGTAACTAAACCACCTAGGACAAGTAATTTGATTGTCTTTTCTTTTTATTAAAAGACCCACTTCCTCAACTATAAATGAGGAAATAAGTTTCCATCCAGCCCTAACATCCAGAATTCCATGATTTTAAAAGTAAAGACTTCACAGCCTTTTCCAGTATCCCTTTACAGCATTTGACTACTCAAGTGGTAATGCACATCTCGTAAATAGCTCATTTTCCTTGCCCCAAGCCTAGCATGATTAGTGTGGCAAACACCAAGGCTATGTTCAACTCCCAGGGGTTACCATGGACTTCAGGCCAGAACTGGCACATGCAGCAAAGCTCCTTCTAGTGCAAATTGTTAATACTCCAGCTAATAGGATAACTTGAGGCAGGCCAGTAACGTTGTTTGGAGTCAAGGTTACAGGTTTTGTTCTCAGTGGACCCATCAGCTTCACAAGAAAAGGAAAAGGAAACAAACAACAACAAAATATTTCTGTTACTTGAAACTTCTGTTAACCTTAAGTGCAAAAAGGTCTTGGATATTCCTTTAGTCACAATGGGAGCTAGAAATGCCATTGTGGATTCCTTCCTTCCTTCATTCATTCAACGTTATTAAGCCCCAACTATATTCAAAGCACTAGGACACAAATATGTAGAGACAATATGGCTGCCCTCAAGAAACATTTGACCTGGTAGTTGTTGAATATTCTCATTCTTATGATTGGACTCAAACACGTGACCTACAAATGCTGTGTTAATGTCATCTTCGCATCATAAGACAATGCGATGCTCTTCAGAGACCAAAAGACTTCCCTGTTTAATGCCTGAGTATTAACTGAGTACCCAAAAATGTTTAGTGCAAAACAGAGGCTCCCAAAATAAATGCTCAATTAATATTTCATGTGGACCATGAGATGCAGGCCAAGGTCCATCCTATATCGAGCCAGGATGGGCAATTGACCTCATGGTGTGGCTTGAGAAATGTTGAAAGGCCTTCTGCCCTCAAATATCTCCCCCACTCTGATGTGCCACAGAGCTTGAAATTCTTACCAAGAGGGCCTTAACTTTGAGGAAGGTATTGTCTCCAGAAAGTTTGAATGAACAGGAATGTGCTCCATCAATTTTATTTCAGCAGACATGAACTGAATACCTAGTATGTTCCAGGAACAGTGTCGGGTAGTAAGAATTCATAAATAAGTAAGATGTGAATTACCTGGCAGGGCTAACAGGTTGCTATATTCACACTCTTTATTCCATTAGTACAAATGGGTTTATCAGATTAGTAGCTTTCCTGAGATGCTGATATAGGAGACAGGCAGGTAATTTTGATAGGACATGAAAGCAGGAAATGTCTGGGACACTGAGCATTACCCAAGATAATTCAGGCCTGGGTGAATACTAAAAAATTAATTAAATATTAATATTAGAATCAACTTGAAGGACTTTGTACCAGGGAAGGATGCAGAACAAAATGAATCTGAAGGCAAGCAATGCGTATTTCATAGTTTTTTCCCTAGGAGCTCTGATCATTGCTCTCTGGAATCGCCCATCTTTGATCAACCTTACTAATTGCTGGGCTCAGATCTGAGCTTCCTCAGTGGCTTCTCTTTGGGCTAATAAAAGTTTAGTGTGGGCTCCCAGGTGCTACCAGGTGAGGCGACTTTAACAACTTGTTCCTAAGTCCACGGGATCGATAGCCCCATCTCTCAAATGCAATTATTTCAGACCTTCCTTCTTCTATTTCCAGAGTTATTGCACAGATTTGCATCACTTCTGCCTCTGCCAACCCACTGGCTCTTGTTTGTTCTCTTGGGTCAGGTTTGAAAGTGTCTACTTTTGCTTTGCTGCCCATGAGGGGTGGCATTGCTTTCCCTTCAACTAACAGAGACTTCAGTAACCCCAGGGCTGGGTCAGGAGGGCATAGAATGACCACATTCTGCCTTCCGCTCAAATTTTGTCACTGAGTCTGGCCCATCTGCAGACTCCATCCTTACTTTTGTGATTTTCTTTCTCTCAACCCTCTTATTGTCTTTCCAACAACCTGACTTCTTTAAGGGCCCCTGCTATTAATCAAGACTTGGATGTATGAGATAGAAACCCAAATCAAATGGTCTTAGGCAAAAAGAGAAATTAATTGTCACCAAGATTCCAAGGAAGGGTTGAATAATTGAAGATGGAAGGGTAGGAATATAACTAGGCCTTAAATGCAACTGGTCTTTGAGTCCCTGGATTCCATTGTTTTTCAGGCCACAGGGCAGGCTCTCATTGGCCCAACTCGGGTCAGTTGTGGTCCTGGGGGCAGAGTCACATAAGAACATAGCAGCTCCTACAGAAACCAAATGGGTGGAAACGAAGGAGAGAAGAAATTCCTAGGCAACATGGATTGCTGTTGCTAGAAGTAGGTAGAGTTGTTGAACAGAAAAAGCAATCTATCCATCACACCCTCTATCCTTCAGATCCAGCTGGATATGCCTAAATCATTATAGAAAAGGTACAAATTATCTTACAGGATTCTGGGCTCTTGAAAATCAGAGATGTGGTCAGGAAGTTTAGACCCTATGTCACTCGCTGGAGACTTAGTTCCAGTCTGACTGGGACTCTGCTATGCTATATACTATATTTTTGGTTGTGAAATGTGCAGGGTGGACCCAGATTCCACAGAAATAACAACTCGCCCCTCTTAGCCAACCCTCCCTCTCCTTCCATCTTCCCTAAGTCAGTAAATGTACCATGGATAATCCAGTTGCCCAATCTGGAAACCCGGGAGTCATTCATTCCTCTTTCTCCCTCTGCCGAATTCTATCTGCTAAGTATCTTTCAGACTACCCACTTCTCTCCAGCCCTGCTGCCACTATCCTCGTCCAAGCCCTCATCACCTCTCACCTTGCAGCCCTCTAGTCTTATACCCCATCAACCTATTTTCCATCTTATAGCCAGTGATATCCTTAAAAGAAAAAAATCTGCTCATGTCCCTCCCATAATTAAAACCTTAGTAGCTTCCCAATATTATGCTTCCTAATCTCTCAATATGGCTAATAATCACCCCTACTCACACCACCACCACCACCACGCCTGACCTCCTGCTTGTCACCCTGCCCCAGCTCCTGCACGGTCCCTTTACTCTCTGTTGTCTTCAGCAGAGGACTTCTTTCAGTTTCTCAATGGGCCACACCTTCTCCCATTTTCACTTTTTCACATGTGCTGTTCCCTCTCTCTGCAATGCTCTTCCCCCTACCTCTCATTCAGCTAACCCCTACTCATGTGTCGTCTCAACTTAGTTTCTTCTGGTAACCACCCTTGGCTTCCCTCTCGCACATTCCTGTAGCATTTAAGACCTGCCATTCAAAACTCACGTCCCATCTGTAATAACTTGCCCACCACCTGTCTTCCTCTCCCAACTGCAAGCTCCTTGAGGGTCCGGGCCTTTCCTGTCTTGCTCACCTCTGTATTCCTGGTCGACACGTGGTCCTGCAAGGTAAGTTTGTTGGGTTTTTTAATACTTTTTATTTTGAATTAATTTCAAACTTACAGAAAAGTTATCATAGTGCCTGGAACTCTTGTACATCATTTACCTAGAATCATCAATTGTTAGCTTTTGCCACATCAGCTTTATTATTTTCTATTTATGTAAATTTATATATATTTTCCAAACCATGTGAGAGTAAGTTGCAGACATCTTGCTCCTTTTCCCCAAAATGCTTCAATAGTATTTCCTAAGAATGAGGACAGTCCCTTTAATAACACCCAGGACAGTTGTCAAAGTGAGGAAAGTAACAAAGATACATGGATTCTAAAGCAAACGTTTTATTTCTTTTTATTTTTTTATTTTTTAGAGATGTAGAAAGTACTGGCAGAGGGGGCCATTCCCGCAGCTGAGCAGTTAAGTTCGTGGGCTCGCTTCGGTGGCTCAGGGTTTCGCCAGTTCAGCCCCTGGGTGTGGACATGGCCCTGCTCATCAGGCCACGCTGAGGCGGCGTCCCATGCAGCTCAACTAGGGACCTACACCTAGAATATACAACTATGTACTGGGGGTTTGGGGAGGAAAAGAAGGAAAAAAATTTTTTTTTAAAGATTGGCAACAAATGTTAGCTCAGGGGCCAATCTTAAAAAAAAAAGACAAGAAAGTACTGAGGCGGGGTGGCAGTGCAGGATTAAGTGCACACATTTACAGGGTCACCTCCCTCTCTCCTTCCTCTCTCTCTCTCTCTCTCTTTCCTTGTTCAGGGTTTGTTTCTTTTTTCAAAAAACTGAAGTTGTGATTGGAAGGCAGCGCCTTGCTGGTTGTGTCTGTTCTTGTTCTTTCTGTGCCGCCAACTCGAACCAGTAACTTCTCTGCACCCAGGTCCATATCTGGCCTCCCCCATAGTCTTCTGTCGGGACTCTGGAAGCCGCCTGAGCGGGATGGCTTTGTTTCACAACGTCCCGGAGTGAGGAGGAAGCCCAGTCTACCGGAAGTGGAAGTTGGAAGGAAAGGTGAGGCACAGGAAGCGGGAAGATGGCTCCTGGGAGCCATAGTCATGCATGGGCGTTTCAGAATCTCAGAGAAGGGGAGACCAGCTGTGAGGGTAGAGTCAGATTTGCACACCTTGGGTCCTGGGACCATCCTGCTCAGCTGAGTGGAATACCAAACGAGGGTGTCTCGAGCTGCGCTTCACCTCAGCCAGGCAATCGACAGGAGAAGCAGCGAGCGAGACCGACAGACTGTCACTGGCAAAATGAACTGTCACCTCCCATTTTTCAGAGGCACGGCGGGATGAATTGCAGCCTTGAACCGTGCGGCCCGCTGCTGATTGAGTTCCGCTGTCTTAGAACCCCTTCGAACAAGGCGAGTTCATTTCAGACTGACGTCCCACCGCTTATCAATTTAGGAGCCAGTGAAATTAACCGCTTCGGAGCTGATTTGCTCCCTCCCACTGCTTGGATTCCACATCCGGAAAGGTCACCAAATAAATCTCTCTGGGTCCCGCTGGCATAATAGGCAGCTTGGAGACGGGCTTCTCAGAAAAGGAGACTGAGCCAAACGAAGCCCAGGCCCAAAAGGATGCTGAGGCCCCTCACAGCCACTCGCCCATGGCAGTGGTGTGACAAGCCAGGCCTTTGCTAGCTCTACTCGGGCCTGTATCAGCTTCTGCTCCCAAGAGACACTAGAGTTGGGTAGGGTTGGATGGCTGAGAATGGAGGTGCTACAGAAGACCCTCTAGTCTTTTGGCAGAGACCTCAGCACACTGTTTAGCGTCACAATTCCTATGACTGAATGTTTGTGTCCCTCCCCGCCACAGTTCATATGTTGAAACCTTAATCCCCAATATAATGGTATTTGCAGATGGAGCTTTTGGGAGATAATTAAGGTTAGATTAGGTCATGAGAGCGGGCTCCCCCCCCACCATGAGGGGATTAACGCCCTTATGAAAAGAGACACAAGATCTTTCTTGGCCATGTGAAGATACAGCAAGAAGGAGAAGGCAGCCATCTGACACCAGCAAGAGGGCTCTCACCAGGAACCCTACCTGATCTCAAACTTCCAGCCTCCAGAACTGCGAGAAACAAATGTGTGTTAAGCCACTCAGTCCGTAGTATTCTGTTATAGCAGCCCAAACTAAGACAGTATCCTCAGGTCCTTACACGTGGTAGGTGCCCAATAAATTCTGCTAAACCAAATAAGACTCAATTGCTTTAGCATGAATGACTACTTTGAAAAGTTTAAAAAAGGTTTCACGGACAGGGCCTTGGTGGGAAAGGAAAAAGGTGTGTTTGTCCAGGGACATCTTTACTGTCATAGCCATTCATGCTAGAAACCCTCTGGGAAGTCGAAATGCAGCTCTTCGGAGCAGAGCAGAGTCCTCTGTCTCCAGAAGAAAAACCCCCATGTGCCTCGTCCCACACACATACCCGCCTTTTCTCCACAAGACCTGTCCGGGGAGTCTATTTAGCATGTCTGAGGGCTTCTCCTCTCCTCTGCATCTAGGGTGCAAACGATTTCCTCAACACTCTTTTGAACCTGTTCTCACCATGGGAGACTGTGGCAGTATTTGCCTCTGGAGATGCAACCGAATATTCTGATTTTGAGGTTTTCAGGTGATTTTAAGCTGAAGGCCAGATGATGTCTATGCCTCACCCAGTATCCACCAACAGGCCAAATTATGTCTCTGCTGCCTGAAGAGAATGTGTTCACATTCCTGTTCTCATCTGAACGGTTTATTACTGTGTTTTCATTGGGGATTTTTTGCTCTACACCTGGAGGGAGAGGACCTAGTTTTCAAATCTGGCTCTGCCCCCCTAGCTATAGAACTTGAGCAAATTATTTAATTTATCTAAACTTCATTTTCCACATCTATAAGCCCACACAGTTGGTAAAAAGTTCATATAACTCTATGTATGTGAAAGCCTTAGTAAACTGTGCACAAAGTAATGTACACATTGTTCATTCTAGTCTCAGCAACAAAAGAAAATATGAGAATAAATGCCATATAGTATCTCAAAATTTGATCCAGCAATTCCACTTCTAGGAACCTATCCCACAAAAGTGCTGTGCTGTGCGAAAGGATGTATGTGGGAGGAATTTCACTGCAGCGGGTTGAAGTGGAGATAATCTAAATGTTGTCAATAGAGGATTGGGTAGATAAATTATGATGCATAAATTCTATGCAACACTGTGCAACAGTAAAAATAATAAGAAAAAGTAAATGAAAAACGCTGACAGTTGTTATAGCGATGCATCAATGTCAACTTATATAAATTAACAGGTGTGGTTATCACATCATTAGATACTTGAGCACTTATTAGCTACTTGAGTCAAGAGTGATCGTGGAAAAACACATCCAGCTAAACCTTAGGGAAATAATCTAAGGTTTAAACAAAATGGAATCATCTCATATAATAGTTGCATTTTCATTTACTATATTCTGGACATCTCCTTATGTCAGTCCTCTTTTACTTTTATAATTTTTTAAAATTTACATAATAAAACATAGGCCATGGATTACAAAGATCGTTCTCTGGGTTAACTATTGAGAAAAGAAAGGAGATTTGTAGGTAGCTTAAGTGTGTTTTCAGGAAGACAAACCCATAATATTCTAGTCGTGTAAGAGCAGCCTCTTGATACGAGTGGCAACAGCCCTAAACCAAGAGTCAGGCGTCCAGCACGCTCGTCCCAGCTCTGCTGTTAACTTACAACATCACATCAACCAAATCACTTATCTGGGCCCCGGTTTCCACATCCAGGAAATGAGAGTGTTAGAGTACACGTTCTCTCAGGTCCCTTCAAGCTGAAAATTCGGTGGTTCTATGAAATCGCTTTTCAAAGATTCAATAAAAGATGTTTATATATAATCATAGTCTCTGGTTGTTTCTGACACGACCAGGAAGACTTTAAGAAGGGCTTAAGTAGTCAGCTTACACGCAGAGCAGTCCGCCAAGAATTTTTTGTATTTAAACAAAGAGCTTCCTGCCCTCAAGCAACCTATAATTTTAAAAAGAAAATAAGACAGTTGAATTAATAGAAATACAGGAGTCCCAAGTTTTATAAAAAGAATGGACAAAGTGAGATTGCTGGGGTAGATCAGTGGAACTCAAATTTACATCCCTAGAAACCCCAGGGCTCCCCAGAGGGGCTCCAAAGCTGCTTGCTTCAAGGATGGGGCAAGAGGCCAAGGAGTGAGCGCTGCCGCCTCCCATCCCTGGTTTAACTGGAGTAGCTCTGCCTTTCTCTGCCTCCTGCACCTAAGAAATCTGAGACAGACTTCTAAAGAAATAGTGCTGCCGCAATCAAGTTGTGAAAACCACTGGCCTAGATGATTTCTAAGGCCAGTTCCGTCTTTAAGGTTCCACAATCTTATGATTCTAAGATGTATGTAAAATAAGTTTTGTATTTTGCATTCAGTTTTGCATGTACATAGGAAATTAACTCCATAAAGGTTAATTCTCTTATAAAACAAACAATTATTTTGTAATATGAATAACAAACCCTAGGTGTATCTGTTGGACACACTCAGATTTTCCTGTCCCGAATTTTCTGAAAATGAGCCATGGTTGTAATTTCAAAAAAGTTGGATGAGGCAGGCAAAGGGGTCATAAAAAAGATTCACAAGATCCCTGGGACACCGTGGAGAAGCTGTTGGTTTCATCAGTGAGACAAAAGATATGGAACTGGAACTAGAATTCCTGGGCTCTACCATTAGGTAATTTCTGTTTCAGAGAACACAAGTGGGTGGGTGACATGGTTTTAGGAGTCACATGTGGGAGTTGCCACAATTGCTAAGTGCTTTCATTTGATCCTCCCCGCTTCATGAGGCAGGCATTATTTTCTTCACCTTTTACAAACAAGAAAACTGGAACCAAGGATGGTAAGTACCTTGTTCAAGGTCAGAGAGGCAGGGGTTAAACCCAGAGAATGTGACAGCAAAGCCCATGTTCTCAGCCACCACAACCTCTATTCCATGTTGCTATTGGTGACCCGGAGACGCTGAGCCGGCAGCTTGCCCTCCAACCATCAGAGGAGTTAAATGGGACTCTGCCTCCAATTCCTCTGTAAATTTATTTTGCCTTATTATCCAATCACAAAGAAATGTATTACTTCTTTTGATAAAGTATTTTCCCTTTAACTAGAAACAATTCCTTGACCTAGTGGAGCCATTTCCAATGGTGAATGCACTGTGCTGGCATATAGAGGCAGGGGGGAGCTGGGAAATAGTTGGCAGGAGGGTTTAAGAACTCCTGTTTAAGAATCCTAAAACTATGTCACCCACCCACTTGTGAAGAAGAGTCATAGAATTAAAATGGCAAAGCACACAGATGCTAACACTGAGAGCATGTGTGGGCTCTACCCTGGCCAAATGAGTTGACCCAAAAAGATGAACTTTGACCTGCCTCAGGAGCTTGGGGTTCTCCCACTGACCTTCAATCCAGGTTAGGGTCACCTACATGACAGACTCCTCCAGGGAGAAAGGAGCCGGTACTGTATTCTATTGGCATGAGGCTAGGCTGTCAGTGAAAGCAGGGGTTTCAATAAGTCCCTTTTGCTGTACAAATGAAGAAACTAGCCAGGTGACCTGTTCAAGACCATGAAGCCAGAGCCAGAATTAGAACTAAATACTTTGTTTTCTCGAGCTAATATATGGGAATCTTGCTTTTCAACTTATTTAAAAAACTGTATACGTGTTAGCTATTGTTAAGCCTGTTATTTGCCACAGGGCCCAGCAACCCAAAGGCTCTAACCCAAAGGAATTGTGCCTAAGCCTTCTGGATAGAGCAGACAGCATCATCCAAATCTCAGGAAAGTGCATTTAATTAGTGGAACCTAATTCACATCCAGAATCCTAGCTGGAAAACATAATATTTATCTTTCCAGCCTCTGAAGTACCAAAAAAGCACGCTAGAAACTGTGGGAATGGATACCAAATGCTAATTGATCTTATCCAGTACATCAGATATTATATTTTTTAGAAACTTCTTAAACCTTTGACAAATTGGTATCTTAATATCTATTTATTTGATTATTGGCAAAAATGAACTTTTAAAAATGCATCTATTGGCCTTTTCATTTTACTTCTTTCATAAATTACTAGCTCTATTCCTTACCTATTCATCCTTTTTTTTCTTATAGATTTATAAGAACTCTTTATATATTAAGGGTATTAACCCATTAACCAAAAATCATTTTCAAAATGTCAGATTTTGCCATGGGTGAGCCCTGACATGATTAACCCAGCTGATGATTCCTTCTCTTGGCGTTTCCTCTATACTTATGAATTTGGTTTGTTCCACAAATATTCAGCTTTATTCTGTGTGCACATGCCTTTTTCTTTTAATCCCCCATACTCCCAGCAGCAGAATTGGGTTTGTCTGTCAGGGAGATAGGACCACTAGAGAGCTCTGCAGATGTCAAGGACAGACAAATACCAGTGGTCTGGGATCTGGAGATGAAAGTGCAGGTGCCAGAAAGTGGGTGGTCTCCTTTGTTCAAGAGTATGATGAAGGTCTAAACGCCCCGTCAAGTCAGTTAGCAAGATGGGGTAGAGGAACCCGATCAGATGACAGGAGTCTGCTGTTCAGGAAGACATTTATAGTCACATCACAAGTTAACAAAACACATCTTAAATGGCCTTGATCTTCATTTACACTTCCTGCCTTCATAGGAGGATGTGGTCTCAGGAGCTAGCACCACAGACATGAATAAAATGGCTTTAGCTGCTTAAGGAAGTACTAGATAAAGTAGCTGCAGCATTTAAGCCCTTAACTGCTGTTATAGATATTAATTGTGTCCTAGGTCTTCCCAAATATACTTACTGCAGTTGGGCAGATTCTGTAAATAGCTTACCCAATACTGACCCTTCTTTCTTTCTGGCAGAGCTGCCTCTCATGATAGAGGCTGAAAATGCCAGATTCTTGCTTTCTTAGGTTCCCTTGCAGCTAAAGATGGCCACATGACCCAGTTCTGGCCAATGACAGGTAAGAGGAAGACCACACAGAGAGAAGTCTGGAGAAATTTTTATTCTAATTAAAAGGACGAGTATGCATGAGGCTCCTGCCCTTTCCTCCATGTGTATGTACATAGTGTGTGAGGACATGATTTCTTCAACAATGGCAACCACGCAGCCACATGGCTAAAGACCAAGAGCTAATGCTGAGGGTAAAGAACCACAAGGATGAAAGGATCCTGGTCAGTTGTAGTATTTTTCAGCTGAGGAGCCAAAATAGGACCTCTACACTTCTTATTTAGTGAGACGGTAAGAACTGCTATTGAGGCTTTCCGTTAAGTATTCTTGTTACCTGCCTCTGAAAGCATTTTGATGCATTCAAAATACAAAATGATACAGAAACTGGGATTGTAAGTATATAAAATATGTTAGAGTGTGGATAAGGACCGGAGGGTACAATGACTGATACCAGGATGTTCTGTAGAGAGGTCTTGGAGAAAAGGGGGAGCAGGTCTCACTCCTGGATATTTAATCACCTGAGGTAGGCTTGCTACTAAAAAAAAAACAGGGTCTGGCCCGGTGTCCAAGTGGTTAAGTTCGCACACTCCACTTCGGTGGCCCAGGGTTTCACCAGTTGGAATCCTGGGCGCGGACATGGCACCGCTCATCAGGCCATGCTGAGGCAGTATCCCACACAGCACAACCAGAGGCACTCACAACTAGAATATACAACTATGTACTGGGGGGCTTTGGGGAGAAGAAGAGGAAGAAGAAAAAGAAGATTGGCAACAGATGTTAGCTTAGGTGCCAATCTTTAAAAAAAAAAATTGGTATTGTAAGTAAAAAGCCCAGCAGGTGATTGTAATAGGTACAGATGTGAGAACCTCTGTTCTAGTCCAACTCTTTATTTTACAGATGGGGAAACTGAGAGTCAAGCAGTGTGATTGGTAGAAACCATATTATGCAAAGGTAAGCAAAGAGAGAATTGTGCAAAAATGTCTCAGGGTCACTTCTTCCCCTTATCTCGGCCCCTCAGTATTCCTCCCACTAGATATCCAGTGTCCTCATTCTAACTTCTGTCTGTACTGAGCCCCAAAACATTGCACCCCTTCGGTGTAAGGCCCTGTGTCCTTTCCTAGGCCCCTGTCCTGGTCAAACTCTCATCCCCTCAGGGACCTGCTGGGCAACTAGCAGGCTAATGTTAAATGAATTCTAGCCAAGGTGTTAATGACAGATAATGGCTTAATGCATTATTTGTCCCAGATAACATTTCCATTTTAATAGAAGACTTTAAATGCCTTAACCCCAAGGAAACTGCCTGAAAAGTGCAAGGACGCAAATACCTGGCACTTTTGCCCCCTTCTCTGTCCCCAGAAGACTTCTCCAAATTGTCACACAGACCTTCCCTGCTAAGCTTGGGCACAGCCTGAGAAGCCCGCAGGGCTCTGAGCAGCCCCTACCAACCAGTGACAGGAGTTACCGTGTAAGACGAAATCTATTTGCCAAGCCTATCATTGAACAAATATTTGTCTGGGAGTAAGGAGACTTGAATCCTACTTTGGGGCTTTGATGTTATCTGGATATCCGGCCTTGAATAAACTATTAAACATTTCCGGGTGTCAGTTTCCTTAACCATATATCAGGAGGATTGGCATTAGAATCAGGCATCTCCAACGAAGGGTTCGGGATCTGCCAGAGACTCGAAGCCTGACCTGAGAGCTCTGCAAGCTGGGGGCTGCTACCACGTGCCTCTTTCCATTTTTGCACTGCTTCTGACCAGGGAGGGAAATTCACTTGAAATGGGCACCACCTTTCTAGCTCTATTGGGGGAATTTCCTGTCTCTAAAACGTCCTGAGGAAATAACCTAAACTAGCATTTGGGGCGACTGCTAAGAAGCCAAATCTTGTGACCCTTGGAGCCCAATCACGTGGTTCAGGAGCCCAAGACGGCCCGGTGGAGAGGCCGGAGGGGCAGAGCCTCTGCGAGATGTGTCAGGAATGGGTGTGACGGGTCCAGAAGACACATCAAGTGGGAAAAAATCAGGTGTGCAGATAACATTTTGTAAAAGCCTTTCTAATTCTCAATGCTTCAGGAAGGAATCTCAGAGATTAAATTAAGCTGTTAACCCTCTAGGCGCTCCTGTCGTTTATTGTTAAGGAATTAATAGGAATGCGGGAATGCAGATGGCCTGGCTGTCAGCTCAGAGAGGCGATTTTTCTGATCTCCACGGACGTTTCCAGCATCTTTCATTAAGCGCTCATGTACCAATTTGTCATTTTAACCGAGCAGGAAAGAAACTCCCGCTGAACTCCCTTGCTCAGGTGCTGGGAGTTACATCCTCCCACGACGAGGCCTACAGGGCTGCATCCGCAGGGGAGGCTCCGGCTCCGGGCGATGGTGACTGGCCTCTGATGCGGGCGGGGTGGAGCGGAGCCAATTCGGGGAGGAAGTCGAATCCCCAAACCTGGCTGTCCTGGGCACAGGTTTCAGGGGACTGCACGCGAGCCCGCTCTAGCAATCTTAAACAGAGCAGAGATGTAAAGAAAGATTTCTTTCAACTTCCTCAAGCGCTCCGGGCGCAGGTAGCACGCTCAACGAGGGGAGGCGCCACCTACAGGAGAGAGGAAGACCTGCAGCCTGGTCTCGAAAATTCAACCGCTCGGAGGCAGGGACTGACTGGGCACCGCCCCTCCTCCTCGTCGGCCTAGCCCTTGACGTTTATCGAATGCTCTTCTCGTGCCAGACAGTGTCCTAAGCGCTTGACATGTATTAATTTTTTTAAAGGTCACAACTCTATGAGGTAGGTGTTATTCTTATCCCCCTTCTATAGAAGAGAAAACTACAGCTCTAAGAGCGTAACTTGCCCGAAGTCACACAATTAAGAAGTGGCAGGCCGGTTTCCCAACCCTGAGAGTCTGGCTCAGAGCCTGGGTGCTCAACAAGCGTTACACTAAGGAGGGAGTGGTGGAATGGTTAGAGTCAGTCCCAGCTCCACTCATGATTCACAGTGTAACTCAGAGCCAAGTATTTAACTCAGTGGGTCCTCAATTCTGCATCTTGGGGTTCCCATATCTTTGAGACTCACCTGGAGAGAAAATGGTTGCTAAGGTAATTGTAGTCTTGTGCAATAATAATAATAATAATAAAAAGGTGGAGGAGTAGGGTTGGTAGAGATTGTGTAGCTCTCGTCTTCTTTAATTTACAGATGAGAATCAGAGAGATAAGGGACCCAACCATGGTTACAATCTCAGAGACAGGGCAAAAACTAGAACACAGGTCTCCTGACTCCCAGTCTTGTGCTTTCCCCCCATACAACACTCCCTCTTTAATCATCTACAGCCAGGACTGGTTCCACAATGTGGTTTCAGAAGCTCCAGGTCCACCCTCCAACCAAAACATGCTTTTTGAGTTTTTAAACTTGTGGCTCTTACCTGAAATCCCACCATTAGTGACTCATTTCTTTCACTAAGGCTCTGATTCTACCTACTCAGAGACCTGTAAGGCTTTTACTGTTGGCCATAATTTCATGTGTATGTGATTGAGTTCTAAAGCAATGCTACTCGAAGTGTAGTCCATGGACAGCAGCATAAGCGTCATCAACATATTGTTAGTATTGCAAGTCGTGGGTTCTACCCCAGACCTACTGAGTCAGAAGGACCTTAGTCCTCAGACTTCAGTGTGTATGCTTAAGTTGTCACCTGAAGAGCTTATTAAAACAGTCTCCTGGGACAACACCTCCCCACCCCATCACCAGAGATCCTAATTCAGCAAGTCTGGAGAAGGGGCCCAATAATTTGCATTTCTAACAAGTTCTCAGGTGATGCAGACAGTCTAGGGACTATACACTGAGTAGCACCCAAACAGTTCCTGATAGCAGATACTGAGACAGGAGAATAAGTACCCTGGAGTACAAAGAGAGAGAAAGGTTATTGCCAAGGATGAAAAGCATACAGAATATGGAACCTTGGAGTCAAAACCTGCTGAGGGTGTGGGTTCACAATTGTGCCTGTGTCTTTCCACTTGATAAGTTCAAACACTGAAGCCATTAAGTGATGTAATACAATGTATAAATGTTTGTAAGCTGAATTTATCTAGCCGTGGTAAAATTTGCTCTTGCCTCACCCTTTGCTGAGCCCTGCCTGTCTCAGATACAAATGGAAATCTTCCCAGTGCCCTCTGACCATCAGTTAGCTCTCCAATTTCATTCCAGAGTTAACTGCACGGCAGCAGCAGACAAAGCTGGCCCAGCGGCAGGAATACTGTTCCCCAGTGCTATCACAAGCGTTTCTGTATTTATGTCTGCTGTGTGACTGTCACTTGTATACAATCACAGAGAGACTCTGGTATTGACTTGGGCTGCAAATCACCCCCATGGCACAGCTCTGGTGGAAAAGGAAAAGGGGCTTCAGTGGCAACCAGATATCAAACACAAATTACATTGCCTTGTACCAAAATAGGCATCTTTAAGAAATCGTGTCTTCTGGTCCTCCTTTGCTGTACTTCAGGTAATATGGTACCCAGAGGAACCCAGACAGATAACAATCTCTCCTGTTTGTAAAGACCGTTTGTGAAGGAGACTCCATAACCTCCCTGTGGTGGAGTATATTATTGTTCAGCAAATATTCAGTCTTTTCTATGTCCTCCATGGGGGGATAAAACTTCCCCACTCCACTGACGATGGGTTTAGCCATGTGACTTGCTTTGATCAATGGGATGTAAGCAGAGGTTCTTAAATCTACTTGCTTGGCTTGGTTTGGCCTCTTCCATTTCTACCCTTAGCCATGGGAAGAGCATGGCCTCGTCACTTCGTCCCAGGTCCCAGAGTGAGAAGGTACACGGAGTGAATCTGAACAAGATCCACAACCCAGGACAGGGGCACTGCAGCCAATACACAAACCTGTAAGCAAGAAAGAGATGGTGTAACCTCTGAGATTTTAGGTTATTTGTTACATAGCACTGTTGTAGTGAGGTTGACTGATACATTCCCTCCAGCGCCCGTCCTACTGAAGTTTTGCCAGGACGTTTTTCACTGTGTCTGATTCAGATCCCTCATACGTTAAGGGAAAGATCCATTTCATCTGTGGTCCAAACAAGGGGTCACAAGATTACATCCTTGACTCTGACTGTCCAAGAAATGTAGACATTTGTTTGTTTAGTATGTTGATTTGTTTAATACCTTGATTTGTTTAGTATCTATTTAGGCTAAGAAAATAGACATGCACTCAGGGAATCATTTGTTCTATGAAGTATCGCTTATGCTTGTACTTATTGGAGCTGTTAGAGGTTGTGTCCCCAAGAAGTGGTCGTATCCTTCAGGAATCAGAGAATTAGCAACGGGAGAGGTGAGAGTTTAGAGACCTGATTAAAATATTGTTTATTGTTGTTGTTAGTGCCGTGGAGCTCGACACTGGCTCCTAATGACCGCGTGTATAGCAGAGCGGAACCCTGATCTGGGCCACCGTGGTGAGAGTGCCAAATCTTAACCTCTAGACCACCAGGGTTGGCTTAATCCCTTATTCTCTCTCAGTTCTTTCTTAGCACTATCACAGTTTGCAATTATTTTATTTATTTGCCTGTTTTCTTTTCTTCTCTTTTCTTTCTTCTTCTTCTTTTTTTTTTTTTTTGGTGAGAAAGATTGGCCCTGAGCTAACATCTCTTGCCAATCTTCCTCTTTTTGCTGGAGGAAGATTGTCACTTGAGCTAACATCTGTGCCAGTCTTCCTCTATTTTATACATGGGACGTTGCCACAGCATGGCTTAATGAGTGGTATGTAGGTCCACACCCAGGATCCTAGCCTGCAAACCCCAGGCTGCCAAAGTGGAGCACAGGAACTTAACCACTACGCCACCAGGCCAGCCCCTACCTGTTTTCTTTTTTTATTTGTCTCCCCCACTAGAAAGTGTTCCCATATGGGCAGGGACAATGCTTGTCATGTTTACTGCTTTATCCTCCAGTACTCAGCAGACTCTGGCATGTAGCAGTAGCTCAAAAGATATTTGTTGAATAAATAAATGAATTCCAATAAGGCATGTCGTTAGACCAGATAAGGGGAAACACTGAAAAAAGCAGCAGATTTGCAATCTGAAAATCTGGCTCCATAATTATGTGATATTAGACTGTTCAATGGGTACTAAATTAAGATAAACTTTGAGTAACAATAATAATAAGTCAATGGGGAGTCACCGAAGAATTCTGAGCTGGGGAAGGACATGACCAAGAGAGTGTCCTGGGATGATGTATCTAATTGCTGTGTTCAGGGGTGGTTTTGCAGAGAGAGACCAATTAGGTGGCAATTTTGAAGTGAGGTGGTAAGGGCCTGAAGTGTGGAGTGGCGGTGGAAGTTAAGCAGAGTGAGACTGGGGTGGAAGATTCAATAATCCCGTCACCGGATGGAGAAAGGAGGCAGCAGAGACGGAATGTCTAAGGTCACACCATGGTTCTATACCTGTAGAGCTGAAAGAATATTAACAGAGATATGGAAATTTGGAGAAGAGGCCAAATGTTTTGGTGAGATGAGAAGTTAATTTAGATAAATAGAATTGTAGACAATGGCTGGTTATCAAGTGAAAACACCTTGCCCCCAGTTAGAAAGTCAGGACTTCATCTTGAGAGAGAGGTCAGAGCTGGAGCACCGCGTGCAGACACGAGACTGAGGAGGTGCCTGGTCTTGGAAGAGAAAAGCCAAACACTGAAGCCAGGCTTGCAGCCTCCCTAGTTGGAAGGGGCAAGAGGGGGAAGAGTGGCTGGTAAAAGGGATAGAGCAGGCAGGATCAGCAAAGGGTCTCAGAAGCAAAAAAGAAAAAAGAAAAAGGGAGAATTGTGATATTCAGCCCTGTCTCTTATAGGAACAGTGTTGGCTGTCAGACTTCAAGAGGCCTCCTTTGGGAGTGGAGGGGAACATCCTTTAACCTGACTCCCTGACCTCTAACCACCTGGGTGGCTGGGGGCCCCAAAGCTTTGTAAGCCTTTGAAGAAAAACCCAGGGCAGGGAAAATAGAGAAGTGTAATCAATAACAACAAGCCTTGTTTCTTTCCAGTTCATATGCAGGAAGCAATCCAGGCCTGTAGCTGGTGCTATGATGGGTATATTCTGGATGTTCAAAAGGTCATCTGGCATGGAGACAGGCTAAATTATGGCTGGAGTGTATGAATCTGAGGAGGTTCTCCATTAACATTTATTAGGAATTGTCATCGCTTCAACCTGAATGGGCCCCAGATGTGGAAACCCGGCTGCCCCCGACTTCTCTTCCGGGCTGCAGTCTCTCCTCTGATTTATTGTTATTAAACATGACCAGATTTTGTAGAGGGGAAAATTGAAGAAAGCAACACACACATGGGGAACTGTTGGGTAGAGGCTGCCAAGAGAAACAAACCTTTTTATTATTTCTGGTGGCAGTGGGAACACATGGAGATGCAAACCATTGTTAGGAGATCCCATAGTACCTCTTTCCTAAATCAAAAAGACGCAAGCCTGAACTTCTGGGCAGTCCATTCAAAGGGTGGATGTCTTAACCCTGAGGGTGAGAGAGGGGCCATGGAAGGTAATGAGAAATGCTAAGAATAAAGAGACAGTGCTTAAAATTCTAGAAGCCAAGGGACCCTCTTTCTCAAAATATATTACCTTCCGGGGCAGATGACTTCCTGGGAGACAGTCACACCCACTGGATATTAGGTCATTTTTCTTATCAGTAGTAGTTACTCTCCCACTGTGTAACCATTGTGAGGGATTCCAAGAAGTCAAAGTTAGAGCCCCACCTTTTGGTAGATTGTAACCCATTTCATTAATTCACTCATTCAACATAATTTTATTAAGCACATACTATGTAGCAGGCATTGTTGCAGGTGTTGAAGAAATTAGTAATGAAGAGAGATGAAGTCCATGCTCTCAGAGCACTTAGATATCTGGAAGGGAACAAAATCATAAAATACTGAAAAAATAGCTACTAAACAAAGAAGTGTGTATAGAAAGGATACTGTATTAGGAGTCAGGAATCCTGAATTCCAGTCCTGGTTTTGCTACCTAAGAGTCTTGTGGCCTCAGGTAAATTATTTAACCTCAGCTTCTTTTTTGTAAAATGGTGATAAACCTGCCTCGCCTTATCTCATAGGTTTGTTGTAAAAATTAAATGGGGCAATCTATTTGCAGAGTTCCTTGTAAACTGTAAATTGCTCTCTGGTGTCAGGTGTTTTTATGATAAGTGTCAAATGAATGGTCCAGTGAGTGTTATGGGATAGTACATTCACCAGCCAGGAATCTGGAGACTTATCCCCTTCTACTTTCTCTTGGGAAAACGATCAAGCAGGACGATCCCCAGGCTGCTGGATGCATGTCCCTTGGGGTGTCTTTTACTGGCGGGGCTGGGTATCTGTTGCTCATCTTACTAACAGGCCATCCCTGGGAAATCCTCACTTGACTTTGCCTTCTTCCTAGCCTGCACATGGAAATGATCCTATGTGGGAATCCTATGTAGGGGATGAATATGGGTAATGCGGAAAGTCTCAAAAGGCACTGGGTCTAATCACCTCTGTTTGCGTTGTCCCTTTTTCAGAAGATTATCTAAGTTCCCAAGGAGAAGGAATTGTGTTAAGCCATCTTGATCCATCTTCCAGCTTTCTATTCCCTACCCACCCCAATGTACTATTCATATATATACACATACTCACTAGCTCAAATACCTGCATCATGTCTGGGATTAATGGAGCCATCTCTTATACCAGGCAGCTGGACCAAGTGTCCAGGGGCCGAGGTCACAGCGGCTTCCTCCTGGAACAGAACTAACCATGTGGTCTCCCTCCTAAGCCTCATGAGCCCATGCATCCTTGACCTATGAGGAGTGAAGGCTTAACCTGCTTCCTGGCACTCATCACTGTCTGAGTGAAGATTCCCATTAATCCAGAAATGGGAGCATCTCTGGCTTCTACACTTTCAGGAAAGGGAATACCACCCAAGATTTTTCTCCTGGTGGCCATCCTTCCTGCACATAAACATGAGCACTTCTATTTATTTAATGTTCGGGGTTTGTGAACAGTTCCCAGAGCTGTCCCTTCAAAAAGCCTAGCATTAGGTGCTGGGGATAGAGCAGGGGCCTGAATGATGGCCAGGGCCCATCAATAATGATACCCTGGCAGCAGCAAAAATGGAATGGCCATTGGGCTGTTTTTCCACCTGGGGAAAAATTCTAATGGGGAGCAGGGACCTTTCTCTCCCCCTATCTAATCCCGGGGTTTGACTGAAAACCTTTTCCTTTAGGGAGATCATTCGCTTTCTCTAGAAGTGTTGATTGTAGGGGTGAGGACAAGGAGAGAGAGGAGTAGACAGGGAAGGTTATGGGGAACTTGGACTATTCCCTAAGGGTGTCCTCCAGCGGAGAGGCCTACCTTCAAGTGCTGGGGATTGGAAAACCCACCTCTTTCTAGCTTCGCCTTGGGAGAGGGCGAGGACAGAGCACAGAATTCTGGGTTGTTGCTAGATAGCTGGATTTTACCAGAAAGGTATTTTGGGAGAAGGAAAGAAAGAAGTGGTAGAAAGTGGGAAGGGAAAGACTAAGGGGGTCTTTACAGCTCTGATTTTCCCATAACTAGACAAGCCCACTGGGACTTAGTGGTGGGAGATGGGGATGAATATGGCCTAAGACCCTGTAGGGTGGTCCACAGGCCAGCAGCATCAGCATCACCTGGAATCTTAGACCTCAACCCAGACCTACTGAATCAGAAATTGTGTTATAATCCCTAGATGGTTAGTATGCCCATTAAAGTTTCAGAAGTGTTAGCCTAGGATGCTAGGATGGGAATGACTTCCTGCAATGAGCCACTGAGGACGTGTGCCAAATGATCTCTCTGTCCTTCCAAATCCACTCTCCATCCTTCTCATCCCCTTCTCTCAGTGCTGATGCTAGGAAGTGACCTTTATGAATTCCTTCAACAGGTTCCTTTGTCCTCTGATTTCTGGTTAGGTTCAGTCAATGGTCAACGTTCAAGAAACAGTGACTTTACCTGGAGTTTTTATAGGAGAAGAGTAAGATGTGTTTACATCATGCAACAAGTCACTGCAAGAGAGTGAAGGTAGAGAGAACATGAGATTGGGTCTTTATTCATCCAGCTCCCTGCCAGCTGGTCCTCAAGTTGACAGTGGCTGTGTTCCTCAACTAAAGGCCACAGCTCCTGTGAGGCAACCCTCTCCTATAGCTGCCTTCAGATTCTGGGGACCGTTCCTTCCCCAAACCTTCAGGCCTAGAGTAGTAATGGTTCCCCACTCTGGTCAACTTCACCATCCCTCATGGATTTCTCTGAACCTTGCCCATATCTTTGTAAATGTGCCTTTATCAAACTCTCCTTCAACAAACCCTGTTGGAAGGTGCCATCTCTTTCTCAAGAGGACCCTGATCAGTATGAGGTCCTGGAGAAGAGACTCAGAAGGAGTTCTTGCTCATGGTTAGGGGATGGGACTAGAAGAGCACTTCTAATTTAAGAATCTTTGAGATTGAAATAGCCACTTCCAATCCAGTGTACTATTTCTTGTGCCATTCTTGTTTCTGAAATAGAACATATGTCACAGGAGCACTTGGTACTTTCTCCAACATGCCTCAGCTTCTCTGCTACACACTGTTTGTCTTCGTGTTCATGTGCGGGTCACACAAGGGTAGACTAGAGCTGCCTGGTTCTGGCTTGCAAGCACTGATTTTTAAATTTTCAAGACTTTTGCAAAAAGCAGTTGTCTAAAAAAACTAAAATTATATAAAGCTACAGTCAAATTTTATATTAAAAAAATAATAAATACTAAAAATGTATCCCTTCCTAATTATTTTGCTAAACTTCACTGTAATCAAACCTTTTGGGGTTGTGTCTGTTGCACATATATGGTAGGGATACTATATCATAGTGTGCTACTGCACATCTTTTCCCAATTCTGCACTTGATGTCATAATGATAGTTTGAAATCTGGGGTGGTGGAAATATTTACACCCACAAAATTGGCAAACTCTACAAATCAGGACAAGGCTTGTTTTCTGAAGAGCTGTTTGTTTAACCCCACTGGGGTTAGTCTCTATCTTTGGAGGGAGCTGGAGAGATGAATGGGAGGAAGGGAATCCTTTGAGATGGTCATCGTATTTGGCCTTGGATAGTTTTAGGAGAGATCCGTATGGTTGGTTTCTGTGGAGAAAAAGCAGGTGGAACAGTCTTGGCACTTGACTAGAAA
Source organism: Equus asinus (assembly GCF_041296235.1). Taxonomy (NCBI): domain Eukaryota; kingdom Metazoa; phylum Chordata; class Mammalia; order Perissodactyla; family Equidae; genus Equus; species Equus asinus. The sequence continues at coordinate 37,703,925 of NC_091802.1, read as the reverse complement.
GAATAAACTAAACAGGCGGTGGAAGCCCTCTTTGGCTCCCAGGGCCGGGTAGATTAAGCAGGCCTTTTAGCACATGAGATGTGATATTAATAATAGCTTACTTTCACAATGGAGTTGTTTGGTTAAAAGCTCTCAGAGTACTTTACATCTCTTACCTCCTTCATCTGTCAAGTATTTGAGTGACCAAGGAGAGAAGCAATAGAGACATTTCTTCTTAAAGATAGAACAACCGGGGCCCAGGGAGGCTGAGTAAACTTATTAACGTCAGAAAACTGGGGCCAAGAGGGGCAACGTGGTACGTCACCCAGACACCGATTGAAAGCCCCCCTCTGCCAGCTACCACCTGTGTGACCTTGAACAAGTTGTCGTGGTTTCCTAAGCCTCAGCTTCTTCATCCGTGGAAAGTGACGGGAGGAAGAAGTGAAAGAATTCGTGTGAATCACTGTAGTATGCGGTTAGTGCTCCAAAAATGGTGAGTTTAATAGATATACCCAAAGAGTTTATAGGGGCACAGGAAGAAGAGCTTATATTACGCCACACAAACAACTTAAGTGGGCATCATTGTGTTTAAAACACCCACTGGTCAATCCAACTAGGATGGAGTTTCCGCTCGCCTTCACCATGCCTGGCCTCGCTATCCTGTTGGTACCTCCCTCCCCCTCCTCTTTTCTCTCTTCCCTCTTCTCTTTTCTCTCTCGTGCAGAGCAATAGCCTCCCTTCTCTAAAGCTTTGGTAGCATCTGCCGTATGATAAACACATATCAAGGCATTCTTCTAAGCAGAGTTCCCTTCCTAAGAGAAATTCTATTAATAAAATATTACCGCTCCGTTATACATATAGAGTCGTTTGCAGAGGGTTTTCCCATCCACTACTTCCTTTGAACCTCAGAGCCACCCTGTGGCAAGAATTACAAGTGTAAAATTACCACTTTACAGTGGGGGAAATTGAGGCCTGGGGAATTGCCCAGGGTCACAACCTGTAAGTGGCTAAGTCAGGACTCGAACCTGGCAATGTACATTGCACAACACCCTGCTGGGTGCGATTCTTCCTTCCTCAGAGTGTGCATGTTCTAGTCGGCCTCCTAGAGGAACCTTCTTATTCTGCTCTCCCTGCCGTTCAGTTAGCGGCCTAGACTGAGAGCCCCTGGTGAGTAGATTCCTGAGCTGGACGCCGGGTACTGGACAAGGAGACTTGGGAGACCCAGGTTGGGACTCTGATTCCTTTCCTAGCTTGCTGGACAGCCTTGGGCAAGAAGAGTGGAGAGGCAGGAAGGTACCATGTTGTGAACAAACGCTACATTCTAGGCACTACGTGCTAGGAACTTTATATCAGTTACTTCATTTAGTCTTTGCTACAACTCTGTAAGATAATCTCATTATTTTAATTTTAAAGATGTGGAATCCGAGACTCAGAAAGCTTAAGAAATTTGCTCAAGGTCATCTAGGTCATAAGTGATAGAAATGGGATTTGAACCTGTGTCTCTCTGACTCTAAATTCCACCTTCGTTTCCTGTACCATGTGGTCCCCCGGCTCCTGGTTTTCTGAAGTGAATCCAGGCACCTAACCTCTCTGGATCCCAGCTCACCCTTCCATCAACTGCTGGATTATGTTCCTAATCTGGCAGGGACACAGGGCTGGGAGACCTTCATGCCTTTATCAATCCGCTCCCCAGTTCGGAGGTCAGAGGTTAAGGATTCTGATTATTCACGCCCCCCTCCTCCACCTCTGGGATGATACTGCATTTCGCTTGGGGTCAGCAGCCACACCTCCCTACTTCTGCAACATTCTTCAGAACTTTGGCACCCCACCCACAGTTCCTACCTAGCCTGGGGCGGACTGTTCATTAAGGGGCAGGCAGGGAGGTGGCAAACCAAGATAGCACAGAGATCCATCAAGGTGCTGGGCTGACAGGTGCACCCACCTGCTTCTAGCCGGAGGAGCTAGCGGCCAGTGGGAACCTGCCTCATAGGAGAGGACTTTGTCTGGAAAGGGAAGGGAGGATGAAAAAAAAAAAAAACCCACGAAATCGGATCACTCTAATTATACGGCTCTAAATCACTGAGAAGAACCTTGGCTCAAACATCGAAGTAGTGGAGGAGAGATTTCTACCTTGACTCCTGCTAATTTTCATTGATTTATGTGGCTTGAACGCATTTATTTTCTGCTTAGAGGTGGCTCAGCTCCTGCTAAAGAGGCTTAGGACTCCCCTAACTGCTCTCACCGTGGAGAGGCGGGAGGCAGGGGTGAGTTTCCGGGCAGGGGCTGAGTTTCCTGCTCGGTTTCAGTTGCTGCCTCAGAGCCACGGGGCCTAACGGGAGCTGCTAGCCTGCCGCAGCTGCCTCCCAGCTCCCATCCCCAGAGCCCACCTGCTTCTGGTCACAGCTCCTTGAGTTTAACACTCCTGGCAGCTTAGCACTCTAGTTTTTATGTGCTACGCCGTAATATTTGGTGAGCTGTGAGATGAGGTGGGAGCATTTGCAACTGGCACTTCCCTTCCGGCCCTGCCCTGTGATTCGGGCCAGTGGTGTGACAAAGTGAGGCTGTCCCTCCTCCCCACTCTGGCTCCCACCTGTGGCTACTTTATGTGATGTCCTTCCTTCAATGTTTCCTCTTCCCCATGATCCCATGTCTGCTAGACTCCCATAGTTCTTGGCTTTTGAAAGGGCCTGGTCAGTCCTCAAATTCCAAACCATTTGCTCAGTTAAACATTCTGAAGAACAATTCTGAGTCTGCCCAGGACCACATTCCAAAAGGGGAGGGGTGGGTGTCAGGAAGGAGGCTTTCTCAATGTCATAGGCTTTGTAAAAATCTTGACTGATGATGAGAAACCGATGAGGAAGCCAACGGGTCAGCCGGTAGGTATCAGGTTTTCTTGGGGATTAGAAGAATAAAAGAGCACTGCACAGACTGAAAAATTCCTCTATCAGAGGCTCATCACAAGTCATTTAGGCATCTCTGGTCCATTTCTCCAGGTCTGTGGTCCCTGAGCCCTCCCTGCCCCTGCACGTGGCCCAGGGTCAGAGGTCAGAGTTCAGAGTCCTGTGGATCCCTCCAGGCATCCTCCATCTTTAGTTATCTTATTTTCTGCTCCATCTTCCCTCTCTTTGGCCTTCTACTTACAGCTGCTTTCGAGGAATAGAGTAGGTTTTGTTATGGCAGGATAGTACAAGAAAATGGAACTGATTATTTTTTAAGGGAGTAGTTTTGAGTATATGCGAATGGAGAACTTCTTAATAAAATTCTTACCAGAAGATGACTCTGAACTAGATGCAGACTCAGCCTTCACATACAACAGCAGCAGTGGAATCTCCTAAGGCGTCTTTGAAAAGGGAGACTGTCTTAGGCATTTGGTGCTGTGTATAGCCTAGAGATAGTGGGATGGGTAAGAAAACTTCTAGACTCCTGGGGGACGTGCAGTGCAAATAAATAATTAGTTAGGATGAAAGATTAAACTCTTATAATAAAGATTTCCCAAAGTGCAATGGCTCAACAAGATAGAAGTTAATTTTTCTTTCACAGAACAGTCTGAGTTCCAGGATAGCAGGGGGCTCTCTATGCTGTCATTCAGGGACCCAGGTTCCTTCATTCTTGCTTTTCCACCTTCCCCTGGGTTGGCCTTTGTCTACCTGATCCAGACAGGATTGAGGGGACACTGGTGTTCTGGGTCCCAGGAAGAATAAAAAGTGTAGGCGAGGCATACTCATTTCTAAGGCCCCCATCCATAAGTTGTCCCCCATCACCTCTGCTTATATTCCATTACCAACAACTTAGTGATATGACCATCTTAACTGCAAAGGAGATTGGGAAATATATATATGAGCAGGCATATGACCAACAGTTCAATTATTATAGAAGAAGCAAAGAATGGATTTTGGGATAGTGTCATTACATCAACCTACATGTGACCCAAACACCACCAAATAGAGAATCTTCATTTATTATAAGCAATTAGGTAAGAGTTTTTGTTAAAGCAGGAAACAGGAAACTGATTCATAGACGACATAAGGACACAGGGTCCCTTTGAGCAATAGAGCATGTCCCACGGTCTTGCAAAGGACCTATTTCATCTGTTCTTCCAGACAGGGGACTTCAGAGCCGTCAGCAGCAGGCAAGAGTGACTGATACCCAGAACACTGCTTATAAAAAGCTTTATATTTGAATAGCGATTTATATTTTACAAGGATCATTTATCCATGTTATCTGATTGGATGCTGAAAACATTCTTGATTCCAGAAAGCAAGGCTCAGAAAGGTAAATGGTCTTGTGCAAAGACATACAACTTGTAAGTTGCAAAGCTGGGATCAGAACCCATCTTCCTAGTTCAAGTCCAGTGCTTTTTACGCAACAAAATGCTGCCTAGTCACATTACATCCCAGGAGGGTGACTCATTGGACATCCCATGGAGAATCAGAGCTTTACTTTTTTATTGGACTTTACTTGTTCAATATCCACGTGATTTAGATGCCATTATTAAGACATCAAGAGTCATCTGAACAATAATAATACTGGTTATTACTTGTTGACCACCTACTGTGTGCCAGGCTCTGAGCTGACCATGTTATATATATCTTATCTACCCCTTATAATCACTCAGCAAGGGAGACATTATTATCCCTAGAGTACAGAGGAGGAAGCTGAAGAGGTTAGGTAACCTTTCCCAAACAAACAGCTACTAAGTGGTTGAGCCAAGACGTGAACCCAAGTGGATCCCTATCTTTTCTCTCTGTGCGACCTTGAAAGATGAAGGGTATTCGCTGCTTAGGCCTCAGGAAAGGACACACAGGCAAAGCTTGGTAATCTCAAGCCTGAGTTAGACTGAATTGTTTAAGCTTATCCCAAACTCCTGACCACCCATTGGGTATCCTAAAAATTGAGCCTATAGTCAGGTCTTTACTGGCCATGATGTCCAAATGTCCTTGTCCATTGGACTCACAGACAATTATGGTGTCAGAACCTGAAGGAAACAAAATTCCAACATGTCCCTTTTACAGATGGTGACACTGAGACCTAGAAGGAAAAAAAATAATTTGCCAGCAGTCTCAGGGCTAATTCTTGGCAAAACTAGCACAATCATTCAATTCTCCAGGCCCCAGGCCCATGATGACCTCCTGCACTGAGAACTGGCCTCACCTACCACCTGTCAGAGCCTTCCTCAAGTGAGTAAACAGAGGGGCAGAACTCCCTGGCTCCGTGCCGCCGCGGCTAAGACTGTCCCTCATCCCCACTCCATTCCCACCCAGCTGGACGAGCTTGCAGTTTTTCCAAGGCAGGGCCAGCCTGTCCTGAGCTGCAAGATGTATTAATCAATTTGATGAGGATGTTAAAGCTTTCTCTTTGCAACTAATTATGGCCTGATTTATAGGCCTGGCCTTGGTTTGATAGAGCTCTCCTCATGACAGGGATGAATGCGGTACTGGCATGGACCCCTTCATCTCTTCCATTTCTCTCTCTTCTCCCTCCTCCCTCTTCCCTCCCTCCCACGTCTCCTGACTCTGCTCTTGGTTCCCACAGGAACACCCTAATGACATGTTGACAAGCTGGTGAAGCATAGCTCCCTCTCTGTTGTGTCTGCCTGTGGCACCGCCATTCCTCCCGTGTTCTCCGACATGGGCAGATGGAAGCCCTGGCAGGCCCCAGCCACTACTCAGGTGCGGAACTAGAAGAAGCTCTCTATACCCCTTTCTTCTGGAAACAGAGAATAATAAAACTCTTCTGGGTTGACACGGCATCTACCTTCCCAAACACTTCAAGAGCTTGTTAAAATGAACTTCATCTTCAGTTGAACTGGGGATGGATGGAAGGTTTCGGGTAGGTTTTATTCGGATTATTTTACAGATGGGAAAACTAAGGCAGGGAGATGAACTTGTCCGCGATTCTACACACGGTAGAATAATAAAGGTGAGAATGGATTGGTGCCTTGACTTCCAGCTCCAAGATCTTCCCATTGCTGGAGTCCTGGAGTCATCTTGCTGTACTGTCCCTAGGAACCCCTCCCTCCAGGCTGGCTTCCTTGTACCTCCAACAATTTCATACAAGGGGAGCCCTCATGTATGCATTGTTTTCCTAATCTAAGCATGAGGGTCTTTGTGACCATAGTATGCAAATAGGATATGAAATAAGATGTAAATCATCACTTAGTGCAAAGAGTACGTATGCCCATGCATCTGTACATGCAGGCCCGTCTCCAGCAGTCTTTATGGCACACAGAGATAAGGAACAACCCCAAAAAATCACCTTCCGTAGTCTTGAAGGCCATAATGAAGTCGCTGTCCAGACTCAGCAGGGTTCCAGGGGAAGCTTCCCAATGTGGGGGTAGTTCCTTGTATTCTGTCCCCTAAGTATTACCACCACTTCCCAAGAGTGCTAATGGAGAGACACGAAATTCATTATATACTATTTCTGCAATGCGTTTGTCTCTGCAAGGTGCTAACCTAAATATAACCAAAGTACTGACTCTAAACCTAACCTGAACCTGAGCCTTAAGCTGACCCCTAACCCTAAATCTAAACAACTTCCCAGCTCTAACTCTAGACTAACTCTAATCTAAACTCAAACCCAACTCAAAATCTAAACATAATCTGATGTCGGACCTTAATCCTCACTGTAAAGTAATCCTAACCCTAACCCTTATTTTAACTCAGTGGTTCCCAGCAAGGGATGATTCCCGACCCCCCCCCCCCCCCCCCCCCGCCCAGGGAACATCTGACAATGTCTGGAGACATTTTTTGCCTCCTACAATGGGAATGGGAGCAGATACTAGTAGAGTCTAGTGGGTAGAGGCTAGGGTTGCTGCTGAACGTTCTAAAAAGCACACAGCAGCCCCCACAACAGGATCGTCCAGCCTCGATGCCAATAGTGCAGTGGTTAGTGAGAAACACTGCCCTAACCTTAACCTGACCGTAATTCTAAATTAAACTCATACTAACCCTAACTTTAAATATAAACTTAAACCTAATTTCCCAGCCCTAAACTAACTCTAACCTAAACCTGAATCCAAACTCAAAAATCAGAATTTAACTGAAACCCCAACCCTACCCCTAATCCTAACCCAGACCCCAACCACAAATCAAACCCAATCTGAACCCTGCCCTGACGACATCCAGGTGGGCGAGGGTTGTTAGGATGAGAAGAGGGAACCCAGAACCTTGTCCTACTGCTATTTCCTTTGTTTTTCCTTCACAATCAATGAGAGATTGTTCAGACTCTTCTGGAATATGTAGGTCCTCTATTTCTCCTGACCTCCATTATGGCTCCTGACCTCAGCCCCTCTCCCCGGAAGAGAAGGCATTAAAGGAGATGAAATTTAGACTCGGTTTAGCAGTTAGCTGCATACTAATATATCTCAGAGGACACTGGTGAAGGAGGGTGATTTAAAAATATGTATTTTATATATATAAAATGAGATTTGGGGAAAAGTCCTAATAGTGATACTATTTAGTGATAATATATTTTTTTCAATATTCTTTTAAATTAAGAAAAGTTTAAATCTGCTCTCCCACTTGATCTTTAACATATCTTACAAGTCAATGAATCAGGCAGTGTTATCCTCACCTGGTAAAGAAGACACTTAAGCAATGAGATGTTAAAGGCCTTGCCCAAGACCACACAGCAAGGTAGCAGGAGAGCCTAGCCGAATGGCTTCACTCATAGTCTATTTTCTACTCTTCTGTCCTACCTGTGATCTCAATTACTATGATCTCCCATATTCCCCATTTAGTGCAGAAATCCAAGAAACTTCAACATTTTTTTTAGAATTTGGAATCAAGAATGTGTTCAGCGTTTGAGAAGGGGAAGCGGAGTCAGAAATGAGCATGGAATGAGGAGGATTAATCCAAATGCCCAAGTGCTCCCCAACAAACACTTTTAAAAGCTTCAGTCCTTGAATGGGGTGGGGTGGGAGGCGGAGAGAAGGTAGCCAGGTAGTCAGGACCAGATGAAAGCCCTGGAGGGTGGGAACGGGTGTCAGGTTGAAGAGCTGACAGTGGACAATGAGAGGAAGTGGTCCAGAGCCTCAAGAAGAACTAAGTACAGTCCTGATTTCCTTGTAGATGGTCAGTGTCCCCTTTTTGGGCAAAAACATTCCCAGGACTCTCCTTAGTCACGTGAAACCTTATATTCACAAGCCCATGAGCATTACAGAGGCTGGTGATGGAGCAGTTTGCTCAGATGGGCAGTAAGAAAGAAAGCAGCGCACAGTGAGGGATGAGTGGGAACCCTGCACAAAAAGGGTGTGTGCACGAGGAGGAACTAGTTGGGGAGCCATAGAGTTAGAATCATGGAGTCCTAGAAGGCTGGGCGAACCAGGCATTCAGAGAGAAAATGTAGAGGAAAGAACACTGGACTGGGGCCGGAAGACCTATATTTGGATCGCACTTCCAAGTGACTCATGTAGACAAGTCACTGCTCACAATTTCTCCATCTGGAAATAAGAGGTTGGACTAGAACTCAAAGTCCCTCCCAACTTTGACATTCTAGAATTCCCGACTTCCCCATTCAAAACCATCATGTATGTTTTTTCTAATTCTGTCTTCCCTCTGCACTGCTGAACCAGCCTGACCTCCCCACTGGGCACTTTTTTGTGTGTCACATGGGACTTGTTTTCTGGTGGGTCGAAGTCCCTGGCTTCTCCCATTAGACACAAGCCTCTGAAAGATGAAGACCATCTGGAACTCCTGGTTCTTGGAGCCTCCAGTATTGTGCTTTACTGGCCAAAGAGGCTCCACAAGGTCCCCAAGCAGAGATGCCTGTCCTGTCACGTGGCCTCTCCTGTGTTCCAGAAGCTGCCTTTGCCCTTTCCTCAGGCCCCAAGGCTGCCTGGCCAGGAGCAGAGGATGCAAGAGCCTTGTAGAACTGCGCATTAATCCTGCCGGAGCTGGAGGCCCCTCCACCCCGAGGAGCTGATGCTTCTTGATGAGGAGCCTGGCTGCACTGAGTAGATGAAAAGCCGCCTTCACTGTGGAGTGAATTCCCTCATACCCAAAGCAGCTGCTCCTCAAGGTCTCCAAAAACAAAAATCCTCATGAATAAATATTAGGGAAATACCGAGGCTTCGCAAGAACAAAAGCAGAGTTGAGGAGGTTATTGAAAGAAGTGGAGATCTTTCGTCTCACGAAATATGTCACTTACGTGTCGCCCCAGACGCTCCCTGCCAAGCCCCCTCCCTTTCCACTGATCCACAGCCACATCCTGCTTCTCCCTCACTTGGAACAGGCAGCACCTAGGAGATCATCTGCTCAGACTTTCTTTCAGAGGAAAGGAGAAACCACAAACAGCTGTCCACAAGCCCTCCTGCCAAATTCCAGCTCTGACTGGGGATCTGGATGACCTCATCCATGTCTGAGCTGGAACTCACTTCTCCAGAGACAGAAGGGTTGCCAGCGTCCCTGTAGAGTCCCTGGAAAAAGGAGAGGATGCACAGCGCGTTCATGCCTGCGCCACGTGTGGAGAGACGTGCCAAGATCTCCACCAAGGGCAGAGCCCTGGACCAGGCCCCGTCTTGCCAATTGGCTTCTCCCCTCCACCCTACCCCTTCCAAAAGCCCCTTGTTCATCCAGTTGAAAGGAATCCCAAGTTAGAGCCTCAATCCCTCTCATCTGGAAATTCAGATACCCTTGGGAGAAAATATACCTCTGTGTGAATGAATGTATCAGACCCTGTCCAGAGCAATTTTGCCGAAAGAGAAGGTGTGAGAGAACAGGAGGACACTGGGAAAGAAGGGGACAAAGGTTCAAAGCTCCTACAGGGTCAGCGCTGGAGGGGGAGCCTTAGACATCAGGTAGAATAAACCCTCACGTTACAGATGAGGAAAGCAAGGCCCAGATGAAGACAATGTCCTTCCCAGTGTCACACAGCAAGTTAGTAGCAGAAATCAGAACTCAAGTCTCCTGACTCTTAGCCCTGTGCCAGCTGCACATAAAGGAGAGCCCGGGGCCTGAATGATGAACTTTGCCCACTTCACAAGCTTGCCAGGGGCTGGCTCTTTCCAGACCTCCTCCTGCGTAATATTTGGTTCTACCCGGAGTGATCTCTGTTCTTGGCTGCGAGGGCTATGAAGCAGCATGAGTGGGCAGACGGGGGAAGGTGAGATTGGAGAATGGGGTGCAAATCTTCCTGAACAAAGACTTAGTTGCGATCTGAATCTTCGATTGCATCCGACTGTTAACGATGCTGAATCCTGCCTTGGAGTGGAGCTATTGTCTGTCCCTCTCTTTCTGGCCCATTTGCCCAAAGGCAAATAGTAATGCTCTCCTCTTTGGATGCAGAGGATGATACGCTAGTAAATTATTCCTTATCTGGACTCTTCGAATGACACATTCCTTTCCCCCTTACCTTATAGTTGTTTTTGTATTGGAAAAAAAAATGGGACCTTAGAATCAGACCTGGGCTATGTGGCTTCAACTTAAAATTTTTTTTAAGTTGTGGTAAAATATACATAACTTCAAGTTTGCCATCTTAGTCGTTTTTAAGTGCACAGTTCACTAGTGTTAAGTACCCTCACATCGCTGTGCAACCGACCCCAGAACTCTTTTTCTTGAAGAACTGAAACTCTATACCCATTAAATCACCACTCTCCATTCTCCCCACCCCTGGGCCCTGGCAACCACCATTCTACTTTCTGTCGCTGTGAATTTGACTACTCTGGGTACCTCAGATAAGTGGAATTATACACTATTTGTCTTTTTGTGATTGGCTAATCTCACTTAGCATAATGTCCTCAAGTTCATCCATGTCATAGCATGAGAACTGTAGAATTCCCTTCCTTTTTAAGGCTGAGTAATATTCCACTGTAGGTATGTCTATATTTTGCTTATCCATTTATCTGTAGGTGGACACTTGGGTTGCTTCCACCTTTCAGCGATTGTGAATAATGCTGCAATGAACCTGGGTGCACAAATAGCTCTTTGAGACCCTCCTTTCAATTCTTTTGGGTATACAGCCAGAAGCGTAATTGCTGGGTCATATGGTAATTCTATTTTTAATTTTTTGAGAAACTGCCATACAATTAGCTTAAACTTTGAGGGCCCTTAGTTTCCTCATCTATAAAATATGCTTGAGGTTTTTGTAAGTATTGAAGAAATCGTGTACATAAAGCTCTTGGCTTGAGGTAGGGTACATGGAAGGAATTTAAGAAATAGTTATTCCCCATGGACTCTTGAAGAGACGGGCTGTGTTTCATTTCCATATCCCAAGCATTTAGCGTGTTACCAGACACAATACGTGCTCAATACATGACTGTTAGTGAATGAATGAATAATGAATAAATGCATCCTTTTAACTCCTGATGTACTTAGAATAATTCCTGTACATTGTAGGTGCTCAGTAAATGTTCATTGAATGAATGCATACGATATTTCCTATATAAGGCCTATTTCTTCTTCATCCCACTTTATGAGAAAAGGAATTTGCTCACGTCTCTAAAGTTCCTGGCAGAATGATTCAGAATCAAGAATTTGGCATACTGCCACTCATGCCAATATTGACGAGAACTCCCATTTTCTGGAGTCCCTCCTTTTCCTTCACCCACGGCAAGTGGATTCCATTCCGCAAGGGGTGGAAAGGAGGAAGATGTCCAAGTGAAAGTAACCAGAGCACTTGCAGGCTGCACTGGGCTTGCTGGGGTTTCTCTCCTCCCACCACGTTCACAGGACACTTACTGTGAGCTCCAAGGCACGGCTCAAAGCAGGGCTGTCCATGTGGATCCTGTCAGTCCGTGCGACTCAGAGACCTTCAGTCACCTGGCCCAAGTCTGACAGCAGTTCCCAGTCTCCGCTCTCAGCAGCGCCTCCACTCTGCGGCTGCCTCCTTCACCCAGGAGGCTGACTTGCTCTTACAATGGAACCCAAGCCCTTTTTCCTGCCCACAAGTTTGGCTTCTACTTTTCTAAGCACTGCCCACAATACGCCAATGTTTTAACCACTTAGCTCCCTTACAGTGGTGACTGCAAACAGGAACAAGAGGAAGGGAAACTCCCCACCAGGTGCATGGATTAGAAACTCATTTTGGGCATCCTTAGCACCTGACATAGGACCTGGCATACAGTAGGAGCTCAATAAATACATGTTGCATGGATAAATATTGGCTTAATATATTAGATTTCTATACGGTTTTCTTTAGACCATAAACTCCCCCAGCATGGGGTTAAGAACTTTGTCTCTCTCCTATCCGGCAGGAGACCTCCTAACTCAGAGGCACTATCTCCCTATTAAATGAGAGCCTTCTGAGGGCAAGTCCATGCCACCTCCACGTCCTGTGAGTCCCGAAACTTCACCAAGACCTTGCTTAATGCTGACCTAGACCAAGGCTTCTCAACCGCAGCATTATTGACCTTCTGGGCCAGATAATTCTTTGTGGGGGGCTGTCCAGTGCATCGTAGGATGTTTAGCAGCATCCCTGGCCTCTACCCACTAGATGCCAGTAGCACCCCCCTCTCAGTTGTGACAACTGAAAATGTCGCCAAACAATACCAAATATCTCCTGTGTTGGGGGTGCTGGGAGGGTGTGAAAAATCACCCTCATTTGAGAACCACTGACTTAGATTAAGGCAGAAAAAGCAAATTCTCTACTTTTTACTGCCTTGTGGGAATGGAAAATATATTTCTAGTAGAGGAAAAGTTACATATTTATTAGATTAAGAACTGATGAGAAATGTACTTCCAACCCCCAGGGTTTCTCAGAATTGAAACTGGGAGCACTCCAGGTGAGAGCATCTCTGCCTGGGGCAAAATTTCCGTGTCAGGTCATTGGGGTCTAGACTGGAGTGACAGAAGAAGGAAGTGGAAAAGGGTGAGGGCGTGCCCCATCAGAAGTTACTGGAAATGGCAATTAGTCTCCACTCTTCAGCTAGGACCTGCCAGTGCTCTAAACCCAGGGTCAAATACATAAACCCACTCTGGTTGAATCGTACCTGCCTGCAGAAACTAGAGCCCAGAGGGACTGAGTGACTTTTCTGATGTTGCACAGCACATCAGAGATAAAACCAAGACTTGAACTCCCTTTGAAGTTGGACATCTGAGAGACAAGGGGTCGTGGTGCACCCTCAGCTGCCCAGGGCTTTTCCTTTTGTCTGTTCTAATCAGACTGTAGAAGCACAGACTAGGCCAGAAAGAGAGGAGAGAAGTATCCATGTGTGATCTTTGCTTGGGGGTTGGGGGTGAGGATGGGGGGACAAGACTGTTCACAACAGCAGGCCGTTTCCCAAGATGCTTTGGGGCTGCTGGCTTCTGAGGCAGTATCTCACTTTCTCGTTGCTGCGTGGAGATAAGCTACCGGCTTCTGCACAGGATCAACCGAGGAAGTCAGGAGGGAGGGGAGGCCTTGGCAGCTGGCAGGAAAGGGCTGGCAGCAAGAAAAGCAAAGCATCCTGGGGACAAAACTGCTGACTGGACTGTTAAGAAGGAAAGAAGGAAGGAAGAAAACAGAGAATCAAGGCAAGGGAAGAAAATGAGAGAGCGAAAGCAGAGAAAGGCAGAGAGACCCACAAAAACTAATGAGACAGCAAAGCCAAACATCAGGAGACAGTTTTCTCCCCTTCCTATTAAAAATGTATTTCCTCATCAATCTATACATATGCCATTTCAAAACGTGCTTTTCTTCTGTCTTGGCCTTTGAAGAATATGCAAACCAGATATTCTTAAAACTTATTTGTGATCTGATAAAGAATCCAGTCTTCAAGAGTGATTTACTGTGTGACTTCAGGAAAGTCATTCGACTGTTCTGAGACCTTATACCCACCTCTTATTAAAAAAAATGCAGAGATTACCCCAGCCAGCTATAAGGAGAGGCCCCACCGTCTAACTCGCTGGAAGTGCTAAAGAGCTGCTCTTCATCTGGAACTACCTAGGGAGAGATTTTCTTACCATGAGCTTTTACATCCTCATTCATTTGAATTGGCGCTCTGGGAGCCAGGCAGGGAACAGGTATTTTTATCTTACTTTAATGGATAAGCAGTAGTATAACTAGTAAAAAATGGATCTCTCTTTTGTTACACTCTTCTGCGTACTATGGAAAAGGCCCTGACTTTCTCCTTTGAGCAGGATTCCGAGACTTGGCTGAGCAGACTAGATTTTGGGAAGGGGGGCGCCTACTCTTTGGAGAGGGGAGGGACCCACACACTGGCAGAGAGGCTACTGGTATCATCAAAAAGCTTGAATCGAGAGCCTCTCTCCTGAACTCGGCTGCCGAGGCCCCTCGCAGTGATGTCGGTCCGTGGAATTGGCTGGTCTGGTGTGGTTTCATCACTGGAAGTGGAGCAGGGGCGATTCCATTCCATACCCCTCTGACAGAACAAGTCAGGGTTGGGTTAGGGAGCAAACTCAGGATTACAGATTCCCGGGTCTGTGCCCTTAATAAGCAAGAAGATTTCCTTGCAATTCTTGCTCTGTCTTATGTGCTCACTCCCCGCTTCTCTCTCCTTACATTCTCCTCTCCATTCCTATCCAACTGGTAATGGCAGCCTTTTCTTTATTTATACCCTTTTCCTAAGCCCACATCCTCCAGGGGGCCTACTCAGATTACACCTGCCCTTGAGGAATTCTTCCTTTACTTTGTTATTAGATCCCCAAATTTGTCTACAAGAACAAGATCCTGCACACACACAAAGACAGCAATAAATTAGGGGTGAGTTATATGTCTGGTGTAATGTATATGCTGGCATGTAAGTTAACACCGCATGGATGGAATCCAGAACTGCCCCTGCTGATGCACTGCCTCGGACTCTGAAATTCCCATTTTTAGGGAACTGGTTTCTGCAGGGTTGAAGGGATTATGGTCCATCAGTCACGGGGTGGATTCCCCTTGGTTGTTAGAAAAACTGGATTCTTTTGCTCTGTCGAACACAGCCCTGGCCCTAAGCGCCACCTCCTAGGACCAAGTTGGAGAGGGTGCCCCAATGGATGAGGACTTCATCCAGAACCTGTGATATGACTGTCGTGGTTGTCTTTGAAGCTTCTGCCTTTCTGCTTTGACTTCCAGGACAGAAGAGTCTCCAAAAGCAGAAGATGCAAAGAGGACGAGGGGTTCCGAGTTCAAGTCCAGGCACAGCGATAGAGAGAGGAAGCGTCGTCAAGACCTACGGAGACTTTCCTACCCAAGACCTTCCCCGCCCCTCTGCCTTTCCTGATCTGGTCAGCCACTGAGAGAGTTCCCTTGGCCTTGCAGGAGTCCCCTCAGCCAGGCTAGATCAAGGTGAATACTACCCAAGGAAGCTCCCAGGACAGGGAAAGAGTGGGAACAGCGCGGCAAGGGTCCTCTCCAGCCCCCACTGCAGCTGGATGGGTGTCGCGGGGGCAGTTTCCCAGCTGGATGGAGATAGTGTCTCTGCTCTTGACAAATTCTTTTCAGGGATGTCCACTCGTGGGTGCGTGAGTGAGCTTGAGAAAGAGAGAGAGACAGAAGGGAGGGAGGGAGGGGGACAAGGGGGTTCTGGAGAGAAGCCGGGCAAGGCCGGCCACCCTGCAGATCCGGAGCCTTCTGCAGAGGCAGCCGCTAGGGTGCAGCTGCGGGCTGATGAGGGCCTCCGTGCCGTGGGCGGAGCCAGGCGGGAGATGGGCTGGCAGCGATGGCGATGAGGTTCGGGTGTTGTGTTTCCACTGTAACTATAATTAGGCGGATTCTGTGTTTATTTAGGCTGAGAGCTGTAAGATAAATGACAGCTTCGAAGATGCTTTTCAGCACTTCATAAATCACCCACCGGCCCGGGCAGTTTGCTTCTGCCACGTCTCGGTTCTTCCTCGCGCCCTCCCCCACCCCCACTCCCAGAGAAGAGGGCACACCCGGGACGACCCAGGCGATCTCACTACAAAGGGCAGAAGAGCAAAGGGGAAATGGTGTCTGTCCTTCCCAAAGCTCGCGGAGCCCCAGAAAGGGGCAGGGGCAGCTGCCAGGAAAGCTGTCAGGAGAGACGCTCCCTCCTGAGGTGGTCCCTGCGGCCGCGTGGGGCTCGGTTGACGGGCAGGCTTGCCCTCCTCTGGGAGAATATGGTCTCTAATCGGCTCTAATTCAAGTTCTCCTCCCTGTGCCTTGCTGACACATCTGGAGATTTACAGGAGACATTTGAGAAGTATTTATAGTGCAGGGGACCCTTCTTCCCCCTCCTCTGACTGTCGGTGCCTCTCTTGGGGTGGAAGGTTCCATGTCCTTTCCCATGGGAGAGCACATTCTCCGAGAGGGGTTGTGGACAGCACGCTGTCTTCCAACGGGAGCTTGGAACACCCTGGCCATTAGGAAGGGCAAAGACCTGGATGGCGACCAGGCCTGGGTCAGGTCAGTTCCCTTAGCAGAAGAGGGAGCAGGATGTGAGCAGTCGAACACTGAGCCTATTGGGCTTTGACTAGAGCCCAATGCTCTAGTGCTGCATGGAAACAGCATGCAGAGGTGATAAACCAGCAGGGAAGTGAACACCATCTGGACCAGGCACCTTCCCATGCCGAGGTTTAAAGTCAAAGCAGACTCTACGGGGTCTCAGGTCAGATGTCCGGGCCAGTGGCGTGGACCCTTCTCCCAGTTTGGAAACATGGATTTGGGGAAAATGGCCTTGTATAAAAATAGCAGGTTAACCTTCAGTAGACAATAAGCCTCAATAATCTTGTGAGGCCCATACCGCCAAGCCTAGGTCATTCACGGTTTGGGGAGGTCCAGCTAAGTCACCAAGAGGAGAAAGAGATTTCTGGCTCCAGCCATCAAAGTACTGCTGAAGTGAGGAAGGGTGCCACACCACCCCTGCCCAGGTCCCCACGCATAGCCCTCCTCTAATAAGGGGTCAGTATGACACCAGAGAACAAAGCCACCTTCTCATGCAAGCACTGCATCTACTGATATGTCAGGCACTACAGCCCCTGGGTTCTGTAGATGCCATCCTCTCTGACGATGCCCTACCTGGACTGCCAGAATGCACCCAGCAAAGGAGTAAATGGGCCAGACTCTGAGCTTCAGAGATGGAAAGATTATCCACTGCCATTTCTGTTCTGTAGGGCATGTAAGAGGCTGTTCTTCCTCCCAGAAGGACGCCAAGTAGAGAGAACAGATGTAGTGGACCAAGTCCCCAACTCAGGGGCTCTGAGGAGTTATGCTGGTGTTGTGTAACCCTGTGAGCTCTGTCAGAGTTGTGTTCATCTGTTCATTTATTCAGCATTCGTTAAGCACCTTCTCTGTGCCAGGCACTATGCCAGGTGTTGGAAATAAGAAGATGAAAGACACAACCTCTTCAGCCTGTACTCTAGTAGAAGAGATGGGCATAAAAACAGATCATTACAAACAGCTATCGTGGCGGTATGTCCAAAATAGGACGGAGCCTCGTACCTACTTGGCAAGGGAGATCCCTGTGTCAGCGAGGGGTCTCAGTTCTCCATAGCTGGGTATTGCTTCAATCTGAGTAAAGCTATGACAAAATGTAGAGCCATGGTTAAGAGCATGGACTCAGCGGTGAGACGTATTGGGTTTGAATTCCAACTCTGCCACTTACTAGTGGTGTGATCTTGGGCAAGTTGTTTACCTTCCCTGTGCCTCTTCTATAAAATGGGAAGAATAATAATTGCTATTATTATTGGACTTACCTCGCAGGGTTATAGTGAGGAGTAAGGGAGAGAAGGCATACCAAACATAGTAAGTGCTCAATAAATGTTAGCAATGGGGAGGGAGGAGGGGGAGAGAGAGAGAAAATGAGAGAGAGAGGGAAAGAGAAAAACAAGGCCTCTGTGTATATTTCCGCAGGAAGGACATAGGAGAAAATGCTCAGGTCCCTGAATAAGAGAGAAGAAACTCTCATGCAGCCACTGCCGTCTGCTCCATAGTTTCTAACCGTTTTAATGTGAATTAGAAGGCTTTTTGTTCTAACCCCAGCTCTTTCTTGCTCAGTCTCTGAGCTTCATTTCCTCATTTGTAAAAAGAAAGGGGTGAACTTCCTTCTGCAGTCTTTTCACCTTTAACATTTTATGGTTCTGTTCAAGAATGCACACAAAAAATAAAAACAAATGTGTATATTGATAGTTTTGCAAATCAATGAACAAAATGTATTGTTGCAACAGTTTCTAAGCAATGCTCTACCACTGATAAATGTCCTTGTGGCCCTCAAAATGATGATACATTATCATGTGTCCTCAGCCCTGACAACTATCTTTGTGACCCTATCAACTGCACAGCAACCACACTGAGGCTGTAGCAATGACAAGGAAGAAGCTCCAGTCTCCACACCTAGAATCACTTTGGAAGTTTGCCCCAGTCCCAGGCTACTCACGAGAACTTCACTCTGCTGTTTGGCTTTCTGAGACCTAGATCCCCCCATTGATTCGTCTTTATCCTCTCAACCCTCCTTGTTCATTCAATTCAGTCAACATATGCTGAATGTTTCCCATGTGCCAGACAGCCTGCCTAGATGCTTAGGATAAAAACAAACATGACTCCTTCTCTCAAGATGTTTATTGTCTTTTAAGGGGAGATACATGAAAATGTATCAAATAAATGCAATAAAATGCCATAAGTGCTGTGACAGAAGTCTGAGCAGGGGACACCAGGGGTGGCAAAGAAGAAGTGGTCGATTCTCTCTCATGCCTACACAATGCTCTACCCGCTGTTGGTGTTCCATACCTGTTGGATGAGTGCAACCAGCAAATAGCCCGGAGTAAAAGACATGAGTGGGGAGAATAGCGGGAAGGGAAAGAAACCTACCTACTCGCCAACAATGCTGGGAGACAAACCAACCAACTACACTAAAGGAAGTGGGAATGTGGGCACACATCTCTGAGAGCAGCCCCTTGAAGCTGGAAATAGATACATCCTGAAGGTGGTACTGTCTTTCTTTCTGATCTGGCTCTTTGAAAATCCCATGGCTGCAGATTTCCTGGCCAAAACAAGTTGAGCAGGGTAAGGGCAGAGGAAAGGCCTTCTTCCACCCACGCCAGAAGAGCTGAATCCCTGCCTCCCCAGATTGCTGTGTGGAAGCAAAATAGTAACTGTGCTGGCTGCTAAAGAAGTTGGATGAGGATGAACCAAATCTCTCTAATCATATGATCAAAGTCCGCATTGCATCTTGTTGCATCTGGGGTTCACTTGCTCTGTAGCTTAGAATCTGACATGTACAAAGACAAAATTATAGTTCTATCTGTCTTATGGCTCACAGATTTCACCAGACACTGAGAAGCCTGAATGAGAACATGTGGATAAAGCAGTACAACCAGCCCTACCTAGGTAGAGGAACCCTGAAATACGTGCCCTGCTCAGAGAGGGTGAAGATTGACAACTCCCTTGCAAAAGATAGTATATTCTTTGTGTTTATATTTTGGTGTGAGATCCTAAAATGCAAGGAGAAGTAGAATAGCTATCAAATTTACTAGTGGGATCCATCTTCGTAGCCCAGATCTTCGGAGAACTTCTCACAGCATTGTAACCCAGCCCTCCTCAGAGCTTTGCTTCATCTCTGCTCTTGCGGAAACAAGCAAAGAAACGTAGGCATTTCCCCCTCAGCCCTGTGTCAGTTTAGATGCGCTGAAATCCCCTGCCTGGTTCACTTTAGGTTTTTTCCATTGTCAACAATCTCAGAGAAAGCCTCAAATACTAGCCAATGTTTACAGGCAGGTCCAAGTTACTGTCGCCCAGTAATCTCTTTCTGCTGACCCCTGGCTTCAGCTTGGCTCAGTTAATGCTCTTGACTTTTCCCACACCCCAGTCAAAGAAAATGCGGCAGAGCCTGTTTTCCAGTATAAGCTTGTAAGTTCCATACTCCTCAACTCCAGGCATTTGCAGCCCTTGGCTTGGGCCCCATTCAGGAGACAGATAGACATAGGCAATGGAATTTGTTTTTAAAGTCTGCCCTTCAGGTTAAGAAGATGGTGCCCCTAATTTTTGTCAGGAGGACCTCTAATGTGAATGTTTCTCTAGGACTAGAGAGAGGAATCACAAAGACCCAGAACACTCCTTCACCAGTGCACCTTGGCAATCAACAGCTGAGAGCTCGTGCTAATGCTAGGTAATTCTATTTGGCGCAACAAAAATTTGTTGAGTGCCTACTAAATGCCAGGCACTGTGACAGGTGCTGGCAATTATTGCTAACAGCCTGCACTTGTGCAGCAGTTGGCCCGGGTTAGAGATGCTGTTAGGTGGCTAGGGAAAAAAGGACTGAAGGGAGAACCAAGCTCATCATCCCAGTGCTCCCTCTTCCAGAGAGCGTCTTCCACGTGAGAAAAACAGTCATGCACGAAGAGGTCATGTCTCAGGATAACTCATTTGCATTGAGTTATCTGCTTATCTCTTCTTCTTATGAATCATGACACAGTAGACAGAGCTTAGGATCTGGAATCAAAAGACCCAGGTTCAAATTCTGACTCCTCCACTTCGTTGTGGGAGCGTGGGCAAGGTACTTGACCTCTGAGTCTCAGTCTCCGTTGATATGAAATGGAAATAATAAAACCTGCCCTGCCTACCTCATGGGTAGAAGAGAAAACCAGATGAGATAATTTAATAAGGACCAGTGCTTCTCAACGTTTCATGTGCATGTGAATCACCTGGGGATCTTGTTCAATTGCCTATTCTGAATCAATAGTGTGGGTGGGCCCAGGATTCTGCACTTCTAACAAGCTCTCCGGTGATGCTGCTGAGGCTGGTCCATGGATCACACTTTGAGTAGAAGGCTATGGACTGTTTACTAGTCAAATAGAAAGGATGTTGATATTGATGAGCATCTCCATCACTGAGTAAACATCCAAAACTCATTCGGAATTCAATAGAGCCCTACTGAGTGATTAGAGATGTGTTAGGCGGCCACTGTTGTGGCCAATAGAAGAAATTTATGGTGTGTCTTTGCTTACTTAGGTGAAACTAATACTACTAGTCCATCCAAACTCAGCTGCTAGGTCAGAAAAAAAATGGAATTATTCTATCTTTTTCACTTAAAAACATTTACCCAGGCAGGCCCGTGGCCAAGTGGTTAAGTTTGCGCGCTCCGCTGCAGGCGGCCCAGTGTTTCGTTGGTTCGAATCCTGGGCGCGGACATGCCACTGCTCATCAAACCACGCTGAGGCAGCGTCCCACATGCCACAACTAGAGGGACCCACAACGAAGAATATACAACTATGTACCAGGGGGCTTTGGGGAGAAAAAGGAAAAAAATAAAATCTTAAAAAAAAAACCCATTTACCCAGAATGTAAAACATTCAGACAAAAATCAGAAGGTCCTTGATCCTACTAGAGCATATCCTGCACATTGTGACTATCTCCTGCCAAATTTCCATGGAATCTTAAAACTGTTGGAACAGATATGCTTGAGGTTAGGGACCTCATGTCCTCCCCAGTCCTGGACTTGGGCCTTATCCTCGTGTTTGAAAACCCTTCTGAGGTCATCTCAGTCTGCTTCTGGGCACTGACATTGCCCCAGGTGAGAAACAAACATCTCTCTTTGAAATGCCTTCAGAAAAGGCTTCTTCATTTTCCTAATAAGAATGCCCATTTGCTCACACCCTTTGGAATATTAATATTTAGTTAACATTTGCATAACTTGTATGAGCTCATGGGGTTATCCTAGCAGTGTGCAACCTAGAAGAAATGAGCTTGGATCTGCTCGTGCAATTACCTACAAAGAGATGATCCATTTCTTAGAACCTGCACGGCCAGGTCTCCAAGTGCAAAAACAAAGCATAAAATTGAGATAATTATTGAGATAAATAGGAGGGAAAAATATTATAATGAAATATTCTTGGTGGGAGGCAGCACTCCCAGATTTTAGTCTTATCTTTGCCACTGCCCTGCCGATCTGGGATGGGGCTCTCAACATCTCTAAACAGAATTTACCTGCTTGTAGTGTAAATACCTCTTCTGTGACTAGAAGGAATTTATGATTCAAAGGAGATACAAGGGAAGAAGAGCAGTAAAAAGCAAGAAAGCAAAACTCATTGTTTTTTGTTTGCTTAAACCACGGAAACATTATTTCCTCACAATTCTGGAGGCTGGAAGTCCAAGATCAAGGTGTTGGCAGGGTTGGTTTCTTCTAAGGCCTCTCTCCTTGACTTGTAGATGGCTGTCATCTTCTTGTGTCTTCACACGGCCTTCCCTCAGTGCCTGTCTGTGTCCTCATCTCCTCTTTATATAAGGACACTAGCCATATTGGATTAGGGCCCAGCCTGATGGGCTCATTTTACCTTCATTACCTCTTTAAAGACTCTCTCTGCAAACACAGCCACACTGAGGTGCTGGGGAACATGTATTTTAAGCTAACATTCCCCCAGTGGTTTTCACCTGTATTTTTCCAACAGTTGCTGGTTTCCTGCTTCTCTTGGGCCTGGAGAGTTGGGTTCAGCTGGAGCTAAGGGAAATCAAACAAGCTTGCAATCAGAGCTCCAAGAGTCCCCACTCCCTCCAGAACTTCCCTGGAGAGCAAGAGGCACTGGGGCCCCAGCTCCTGCTCCAAGCCCGCTGTGGATGCAAAGTGGAGAGTCTTTCCTGGAGAAGGGAGGGCCGGGAGGAGTAAGTGGCGACAGTTTATCTGAAGCTGGCGCTGGGTTCATTAAGAGGCCTGGTGCAGTTTATCTGCTTCTTGTCCGCAAGACTCAGCTGCTCTGAACGCTGAGTCCAGGGCCTGTCACCATCCCGGTCCTGGTGGCGTCAGGTTGAAAGAGTGTGAAATAGAGCATCCCCTCTCCCCAAACTCAATCGCACCTTGTTCCCAACTGTCTGTCCTCAAGGGGTCAGATAGGAGCTGCAATTGCAGGAATGAAGCTTGAAGGCCTCTGTCAATGCTTTCTGCACCCCCAGACAGTGAGGGCCTGGGAGTTGATTTGGCTGCTCCAATAAAGAAGAGGCCCAGAGCTCGTGGAAGGAGGTAGAAGGAGAACAGATACATGGACTTAGCTTTATCAAAGCCGCCTTGCCTTAAATGTAGGTGGCACTTACTTTGAGTGGTCCCATTTGTCCTTGTCCTTGTTAGATTCTCATTATGAGGAAATGGGATGAACTTCTCTATTCCAGAAGTGGGGGGAGTCCCAGATATCATTAAGTCTCTTTCTTAATGTCCCACAGCAACTCAGTGGTTGAATCAAGAATGGAGCACAAACCTCCTGAGTCCTTGAGCAGCCCTCCCTGGAACTGAAGCCCTGAGCTAAGGGCCTCAGTCCTTTTTTTCCACTCAATTTCCAATATTACAACCAGCTTTGAAAGTAAAGATGGTCCAGACTCCTCAGCAGGATTGTCTGATAGCCAGGGACACATCATCCTGCACCAGCCACCCCCTCTTGCCTGGTTCTCTGGGATCATCAGCACAACAGGTACGTCTGCGAGGGCTTAAAGGCCCAGTCTGTGAACAGGAAGGAGATCCTTTCTCTGGCCAGGCGAAGTTCCTCCTGGGGAAGGGCGGTGACTTGTCCAAATAACTCAAAACACTTGTCCCAGGTGGGAGGTGACACCCTCCTCGAGGGTTAGTGCATTATTCAACTATTTGGAGTATATTCCAAAAACTGAGATTATTAACTTCCTGCTCTAGCCAAAGAGTACCACCTCTGTATCCACTATTGGAATTCCTTTCCAAAGGGTTATTGACTTTTCCCAGGAAGGCGGAAGGCAGCAAGTGGATTTCTCCAAGTCAAAGGGAAGTGGTTGTTTTAATGGAATTCTTCCTCTTCAAAACCCCAAAGCTGTCCCAGCCCTGTGGTCTCCTGCCCCTCTCCAAATCCAGCTTCCTTGAGGGGCCAAGTCACCCTTAAACACTTTGCTATCTGCTTCCCCTAACCCGCCACCTAGATTTGCTTCTTCATTCCGGGTTCAAGAACCACGGTTGTCACCAAGTAAAACCAGGCACCAATGTTCCTAAACACACATCAGTGGCCACGTGGGCCTCTATCCAAGGGTGACTCTGTACCCTTGGACTCTGCCACCCATAGTGTGTCTCTCGACTACAGCATGGTCGTTAAGGGCTTGGGGGCCTGGAGCCAAGCTATCTCACATTTAAGTCTCAGTTCTTCTTACTGGCTGTATACTTAATCTCGCTAAGCCTCTGTTTCCTCGTATGTTAAATGGATGTAATAAGAGTATTTACCTCTTGGGATTAAATGAGATCAAGTGCTTAGCACAGGGCTTGGGCGCATGGTAAGCACCCCATAAATGTTAGTTATTATGGCGAACATCTCTTTATCTTTAAGGGCTGTTAGGGAGGGGGCTTCCCGCACTCTCCACAGCCAACTCCATCCTTCCAGAATGCTATGTCTGTGACAGTGGGCCTTTTTCTACTTCGTCTGTCCCCATCCTTCATAAAACAAGGTTGTCCCTGATGCCCTTTGCTTGGCAGATGCCCATTCCCTTACTCTCCTGGAGGCAAAAGGGGCAGGTAGGTTATTAGGCTACTTATTTCCAAAATCTGTAAATAGAGAAAGAGCAAAATGCCCTGCCCACCAGATAGCTGGAATCAAGGCCCACTTGACCTTCTATATAAACCCGCAGCAGCCCCTGCCCCACCCAGCCCTGTGCCCCTGGACTGGGGTGAGGGCCTTGAAAGAGGCATGGAAGGCCTGTAAGTGGCTCTCCCCGGCTCATCAGAAAGCTGCTTATCAGGGAAAGAAACTCCAGCCCAAGCTTGCCATGACAGCAGGAGCTGCCTGAGAAGAGAGGCTGAGATAAATGAAGGATCCTTCATCCCCGGCAGCGTGGGCCAGACAGAAACCAGGTGCAGGGCAGCGAGCCTTCATCTCTTGTAAACAATCTTCCATCGCCCACTGCAGCAGCGTGAGCCTGAGACGGGGATTAGAAGAACAGCTTCTGCAGGCCTGGGGCCTCTCAGCTGGACAGCGAGTTAAAGGGCGCACCAGATAACTCACTGCTGGGAAAGATGCTTGAGGAAACACAGCCATTCGTCAACAGGGGGTTCACTTGACCTGGCAGGAGAGAATCTGATATCTAAACAGTTTCCTGCATCCCTGAAGCGCTCAGAAAGTTCTCTAGCTAAATATTTGATACCACACCAGATAACAGCCCAGGGCTCTTCCCACTAGTGCAAGAAGGTTGCCACTAGAGAGGAGAGAGACGTAGCCAGCACTGGATCTGGCTGGAATCAGGCAGGACTGGAGCTGGGGGCATTTCAGCTACGCTGGTTTTGGTACCCTGTAACTTTGACCAGTCCAATCAGAGACAAAGACCTTCCCTCCCAAGGGCTGGTCTTCTGTGAATCCATAAAGAGACATGGAACCTAAATCTCTTTTGAAGGCTCTGGTCCCCTCCCCACCCCACTCTACCTGCCTCCCCACTCCCTTGATAGGAGTTTGCAGGAACTGAAAAAATAACCATGACCCCTGTGTTCAGATAGTAGATGGATGCCAGCTTCATCCACCTGAGATTACAAAACAAAGTTAAGTGCTTGAATCCCCTCAGGGAGGTGAGGACTGACAGGCCTGGCGGAATGAAGGAGCTCTTCTGTTTACAAGGCCTATTTTTCCAGCAGTGGGGATGAGAATGTCTCCAATTCCACATTCAGAGTTTCTTGTAAGATGCTGAGCAGGAAAGCACATTTCAAATAGTATTTGTGCGTGTGTGTGTGAGGAAGATTGGCCCTGAGGTAACATCTGTGCCAATCTTCCTCCATTTTGTATGTGGGACGCCACCGCAGTGTGGCTTGATGAACGGTGTGTAGGTCCACACCCAGGATCCAAACCTATGAACACAGGCCACTGAAGTGGAGCACGTGAATTTAACCACTATGCCACTGGCTGGCCCCTCAAATAGTATTGCTTCCAAGAGAAGGATGTTCACCCTCTGGTTGTAATGTAGGAAATAGAAGTTAAAGATAGAGCTCTCAGGCCAGACAGACCTGAGTTCAAGTCTCAGCTCTGATATTTACTAAGGTGTGATCTTGGGCAAGTTACATGATCTCTCTAACCCTCAGTTTCCTCACGTGCAAAACAGGGGTGGTGGTACCTAGGCATAGCATGGTTGTGAGGATTAAACAGTGAGACATATAAAAGCACTTATCAGAGTGCCCAAGACAATAAACACTCAGGAAGTAGGAAGAGGAGCCATTATCAGCCCCACCTCTCTGAGGGGATTCAAGCACAGCCACTAAAAGAAAACTTGGAGGGGCTGGCTCCAGTGGCCTAGACGTTAAGTTTGGTGCTCTCTGATTCACTGGCCTGGGTTTGGTTCCTGAGCACAGACCTACACCATTCATCAGTGGCCATGCCGTGGTGGTGGCCCATATACAAAATAGAGAAAGATTGGCACAGATGTTAGCTCAGGGCAAATCTTCCTCAGAAAAAAAAAAAAAAAAATTTGGAGATAGGTCTTGGATCCAGAATTTAAAGCTTTCAGGGGAAACCAGAGAGAGATGCCTGACCTCAAGTTTGGCCCTAAAGCTATTTTGGCTGTAGCAGGAGAGACGCTATTCCTATCTTGTTTTTCTTCTCTTAGAGAGAAGAGAATTCAGCATTTCATCCTTGCCCCAACTCCTGCCTCCTGGTGGCCCATGAAAACATTATTTCCCTGCTCAGCAGGGCAAAACCTCTTATTGCCAGCTGCCCTTTTCCCATCGCCTAGCTCCACACTGAAGTCCTTGCAGTAGACAGATTTCTCCAGCAAGTTATTTTCTCACCGCTGAGCCCCAGCTGTCGCGCATCCCTGGAGCACACCAGGGCCAGAGCAGAAATGGAAGGACTGAGACAGCGTCAGCTACACTGAGGCCAGGTCACTAACGATCAGATTTTTTGATGAACATGGAGGCCAGGGTCTTGAAAGGAAGGTCGGGGTTCATAGAAGGGCGAGAGCAATCTATGTCTGGATTATTAAATCCTGAACGTGCAGACACTGATGTCTTCCCAATACCCGCTTCTCCCAGGAGCGCACTGCTGCCCCGAGCAGTCAGTGCTCCTGAGCTGCGGGAAGCCTTGACTTCATGCTATCAGAGGAGGATTAAGGACATTTGACAATTGCATCTTGTCCTAAGAATTTGGTTCCCACTCTGACTCTCCAGGATCTTGACTTTTTCTTTTTCCCAGATAGAATCCAGGGCCGAGTTTTCAAAGTGGTTCCAAGAGAAGGATATGGCCTGTAGATGGGAAGCCTTGCTTAGCGGTCCCCTCCGGCCTGTTCCTAAGGCACCTTTCCCTCTTATTCATATTGGGTCACACTTTTGAGTTTTGGAGATCTTGATGTCCTGGTTCCAACTAGAATGAGGGCTTTCATTTTAATCCTAAGCATCACTGGAAGGAACATGTTTCCTGGTGGGAACCTGTCTTTATTTCTTCCACTTAAGGAGTTATTTTTTTATTTGTTTGTGGGAGCAAGATAAAATCCACTCCCCTACAAAGGTGTGATACCTGTCTTTGGTGGTGGTTGTGATGAAGCCAGCCATGCAATATCCATAGGACGAGATATGGAGAAGACTCCAAAGGAATCCTAGAGTCATTGAGAGATCTCAGGGTCATCTGGTCTAAGCTCCCACCCGAGAATCTTCCCTTAAATATCCTTGACAGCTGGTCATATACTGATGCTTTCACACCTCGAGTGATGGGGAACTGACTAGGAAGGCTGGCTCAATTTTGGACAGCTTTTATTGTTCACAATGAAGTTCTTCCTATTCCCTTTCTAATTTCACTCATAGAAGCAAAACAGGATGAAGGGAAGCACTTTCAAGAACTCCATGTGACGTTCCTTGAGATCTTTGAAAATATCTATAATGTCTGCCCCAAGTCTTTTCTCCTCCAAGCTAAGCATTTCCAGTTACTTCAACAATACCCTATACAGAGAAAGAACAATGGACTGGGAGTGAAAAGACCTGGGTTCAAGTCCTAGCTCCACCAGTTACCAGCTGTGTGACCTTAGGAAAGTCATTTAATCTCTCTGAGGTTCACTTTCTTCCTCTGTAAAATGGAGATTGCAGATATATATATATATATATCTCATACCTACTGTTGAGAGAATTCAATGAGATAATATAACACTACAACAATACAAAGGATCATAAGAGATTACTATGAACAAGTGTATACCAACAAATTGGATAGCCTAGAAGAAATGGATAAGTGCCTAGAAATGTATGAACTAGCAAGAACAAATCATGAAGAAAGAGAAAATCTGAACAGACCAATAACAAGTAAGGGGATTGAATCAATAATCAAAAACCTCCCAACAAAGAAAAGCCCAGCACTAGACGGCTTCACTGGTGAATTCCACCAAACTTTCAAAGAACCAATGCCAGTCCTCCTCAAACTCTTCCAAAGAATTGAAAAGGGGGCAACACTTCCAAACTCATTTTACGAGACCAGAATTACTCTGATATCAACGCCAGACAAGGACACTACAAACAAAGAAAATTACAGGCCAATATCCCTGATGAACATAAACACAAAAATCCTCAACAAAATACTAGCAAAACAAATTCAATAGCACGTTAAAAGGATCATACACCATGATCAAGTAGGCTTTATCCCTGGGATGCGAGGATGATTCAACATACACATTTCAACATACACAAATTAATAAACGTGGTCCACCACATCAACAGAACAAAAGTTAAAAACCATGTGCTACAATGGAATACTACTCAGCCACAAAAAAGATTACGTCTTGCCATTTGTGACAATATGGATGGACCTTGAGGCATTCCGGTAAGCAAAATAAGTTAGAGAGAGAAAGCCAAATACCATAAGATTTCACCCATATGTGGAAGATAAAAAGCAACAACAACAACAAACAAACACAGAGACGCAGAGAACAGATTGGTGGTTACCAGAGGGGAGTGGGGGAGGGTGAAAGGGGTAAAAGGCCACATGTGTATGGTGATAGATGGCAATTGGACTTTGAGTGGTGCACACAATGGAGTTTTCACAGAAATCGAAATATAATGATGTAGACCTGAAATTTAAATAATGTTACAAACCAATGTTACCTCAATAAAAAAAAAAACAGAAATTTTAAATAATTTATTTAAAAAATAAAAAAAATTAAAAAGATGTTTTGGGCTAATAGAATTAATAAAGCTCACATACGCACTGAATTCTAAGCAAATTATCACTAGCCTCACAATCCTATGACAATTTTTCCATAGTCTAAAGTAATGCTATTGAATAGAAATATAATGTGAGCCACATATGTAATTTAAAATTTTCTAGCGGCCACATCAAAAACTAGAAAGAAACAGATGAAATTATTTCAACATGTATATAAAAAATAGAAATACTAAAAAATAAAATCAAAAAACCATATGATCATTTCAATAGAATTAGAAAAAGCATTTGACAAAATTCAACATACTTTCATGAATAAAATCTCTCAATAAATTAGGTGTAGAAGGAATGTACCTCAGCATAATGAAGGCCATATATGACAAACCCAGGGCTAAATCTATACTCAATGGAGAAAAGCTGAAAACTTTTCCTCTAAGATTAGGAACAAGACAAGGATCTCACTCTCACCACTCCTGTTCAACATTGTACTGGAAGTCCTGGCCAGAGCAATCAGGCAACAAACAGAAATAAAAGACATCCAATCAGAAAAGAAGAAGGTAAATTGTCTCTACTTGCTGGTGACAGGATTTTATACATAGAAAACCCTAAAGATTCCACCAAAAAACCGTCCAAATAAACAAATTCAGTAAACTCGCAGGATACAAAATCAACTTACAAAAATCAGTTGCATTTCTATAGACTAGCAACAAACTATCTGAAAAAGAAGTTAAGAAAATCCCATTTACAATAGCGTCAAAAAGAACACAATACTTAGGAGGATATTTAACCCAAGAGGAGAAAGATCTGTACACTGAAAGCTGTAACTGATGAAAGAAATTGAAGAAGACACAAATAAAAGGAAAGATACTCTGTGTTCATGAATTGGAAGAATTAACATTGTTAAAATGTCCATACTACCCAAAGTGATGCAGTGTCTATCAAATGCAGTGTCTATCAAAATACCAATGGCATTTTTCACAGAAACAGAAAAAAACCTCCTAAAATTTATATGGAATCACAAAAGATGCTGAATAGCCAAAGCAACCTTGAGAAAGAAGAACAAAGGTGGAGGCATCACACCTCCTGATTTCAAACTATATTATAAAGCTAAAGTAATCAAAACAGTATGGTTCTGTCATAGAGATAGACACATAGACCAATGGAAAAGAATAGAAGGCCAGAAATAAACCCACACATATGTGGTCAACTAATCTTTGATGAGGTGATCAAGAAGACACAATCTTCAATCAGTGGTGTTGGGAAAACTAGCTATCCACGTGCAAAAGAATGAAATTGGACCCTATCTTACACTATTCACAAGAAATGACTCAAAATAGATTGAAGATTTACATGTAAAACCTGAAACCATTAAACTCCAAGAAGAAAACATAAGGGAAAATCTCCTTGACATTGGTCTTGGCAATGATTTTTTGGATATTACACCAAAAGCACAGGCAAGAAAAGCAAAAATATACAAGTGGGACTACATCAAACTAAAAAGTTTCTGCACAGCAAAGAAAACCATCAACAAAATGAAAAGGCAACCTACGAAATGGGAGAAAATGTTTGCAAACCATCTGATAAGAGGTTAATATTCAAAACATATGAAGAACTCATACAACTCAATAGCAAACAAACAAAAAATAAAAATAACTGGGTTAAAAGGGTCGGCCCTGTGGCACAGCACTTAAGTTCGCATGTCCTACTTCGGTGGCACAGGGTTTGCTGGTTCGGATCCCGGGTGCAGATTTATGCACAGCTTGGCAAGCCATGTTGTGGTAGGCGTCCCACATATAAAATAGAGGAAGATGGGCACGAATATTAGCTCAGGGCCAGTCTTCCTCAGCAAAAAGAGGAGGATTGGCAGCAGATGTTAGCTCAGGGCTAATCTTCCTCAAAAAAAGGAAAAAAGAAAAAAGAAAAGAAAAAAAAGAAAAAACCCCACTAGATTAAAAAATGGACAAAGGACCTAAATAGGCATTTTTTCAAAGGTACAAACAGTCAATAGTACATGAAAAGGTGCTCAACATCACTACTCATCAGGGAAACGCAAATCAAAACCACAATGAAATATCACCTCACACCTGTTATGATAACTATTATCAAAAAGATAAGAGATAATAAGTGTTGGTGAGGGTATGGAGAAAAGAGAACCCTTGTGTACTGTTGGTGGGAATGTAAACTGGTACAGCCAGGATGGAAAACAGTTTGGAAGTTTCTTAGAAAAATTAAAAATAGAACTATAATATGATCCAGCAATCCCACTTCTGGGTATCTGTCCAAAGGAAATGAAACGAGTATCTTGAAGAGATACCTGCACTCTCATGTTCACTGCAGCATTAGTCACAGTAGCCAAGATAAGGAAACAACCTCGGTGTCCGTTGATGAATGAATGGATAAAGAAAATGTGGTGTTTATATGCAATGGAATATTATTCAGCCATAAAAAAGGAAATCATGCCATTTGCAACAACATGAATGAACCTGAAGGACATTATGCCGAGTGAAATAAGCCAGACACAGAAAGACAAATATTGTATGTTCTCATTTATATGTTGAATCTAAAAGAGTTAAATTCATAGAACCAGAGAGTAGAATAGTGGTTGCCAGGCACTGGGAGGTAGGGAAAATGGGGAGATGTCGGTCAAAGAGTACAAACTTTCAGTTATAAAATGAAGAAGTTCTGGGAAACTAATGTACGACATGCTGATTATAGTTAATAATACTGCATTGTATACTTGAAATTTGCTAAGAGAGTAGATCTTGAGTGTTCTCACCACGCACACGTGTAAACTATGTGAGGAGACAGATATGTTAATCAACGATTGTGGTAATAATTTCACAATATATACATATATTAAATCATCACATACACTTTTAAAAAATCATGCTGTGCAACCTAAATACATACAATTCTTATTTGTCAATCATGCCTCAATAAAGCTGGGGAGGAAATGAGACAATACCTGCCTACATTATCCACATGCTTTATAATTATCATCATCACTCTCCTCCATCCTGGTTGACCTCCTCGGGATCTCTCTAGTTCAGAACATTCAGCTAAATGCAACATTTGTTAGTTCAATTAGCATATATAAGCCAAAAACTATGAGGTACTGGGAAAACTAGGACTAACAAGATGTTCTCTGCCTCCAAGGTAATCAGAGGATTATAATGCATTGGACTAAAAGCCATAGTCGAGGCACATGCAGAGGACACTCTAGGAATGCGGGGGAAGGGCTTCTAACTCAGACAGAGTGGAGGAAGTGACAACTGGGCTGAGTCTCAGAGGATGCAGGGGAGTTATCCAAACAAAGAAATGTAGAGTGGATTCTAGGCAGAGATGAAAACATGCAAGTCCATGAAGTTTAGTTGGGATAAATGTAAGCTATTGAATTCAAAAAGTCTGTTGCACTGTTGCATCAAAGGACACAATCAACAAGAGTGAAAAGGCCACCCACGGAACCGGAGAAACTAGGGGCAAATCACTTATCTGATAAGGGGTTAATATCCAGAATATATAGAGAACTCCTACAACTCAACAACAACAACAAAACAAAAAACCCTATTAAAAATGGGCAAAGGACTTGAATAGATATTTCTCCAAAGAAGATATACAAATGGCCAAGAAGCACATGAAAAGATGCTCAACATCACTAATCATTAGGGAAAGGTAAATCAAAACCACAGTGAGACGCCACCTCACATCCATCAGGATGGTTACCATTAAAAAAAAACACAGAAAATAACAAGTGTTGGCAAGGATGTAGAAAAATTGGTACCCTTGTACACTGTTGGTGAGAACGTAAGCTGATGCACCCACCATGGAAAACTGTATGGTGGTTCCTCAAAAAATTAAAAATATAATTATCATATAATCCAGCAATACTGCTTCTGGGTATATACACAAAAGAGTTGAAATCAGGATCTCAAAGAGATATCTGTGCACCCATGTTCATTGTAGCACTACTTAATAGCCTAAAAGCATAAGCAACCTAGGTGTTCATCAACAAATGAATGGATAAACAGTCCATACTACCCAAAGCAATCTACAGATTCAATGCAATCCCAATCAGAATCCCAATGACATTCTTCATGGAAATAGAACAAAGGATCCTAAAATTCTTATGGGGAAACCAAAGACCCCCAAATAGGTAAAGCAATACTGAGAAAAAAGAACAAAGTGGTAGGCGTCACAATCCCTGACTTCAAAATGTACCACAACGCCATAGTGATCAAAACAGCATGGTACTGGTACGAAAACAGGCACACAGATCAATGGAACAGAACTGAAAGCCCAGAAATAAAACTGCAAATCTACGGACAGCTAATCTTCAACAAAGGTGCCAAGAACATATAATGGAGAAAAGAAAGTCTCTTCAATAAATGGTGTTGGGAAAACTGGACAGCCACATGCAAAGAATGAAAATAGACCGTTATCTCATGCCATACACAAAAATAAACTCAAAATGGATCAAAGACTTGAAGATAAGTCCTGAAACCATAAAACTCCTGAAAGATAATATAAGTAGTACACTCTTTGACATCGAACTTAAGAGGATCTTTTTGAATGCCATGTCTTCTCAGACAAGGGAAACAAAAGAAAAAATAAACAAGTGGGACTTCATCAGACTAAAGAGCTTCTACAAGGCAAAAGAAACTAGGATCAAAACAAAAAGACAACCTACCAATTGGGAGAAAATATTTGCAAATCCTATATCTGACAAGGGGTTAATCTCCATAATATATAAGGAACTCATACAACTCAACAACAAAAAAATTAACAGCCTGATCAAAAAATGGGCAGAGGATATGAACGGACATTTTTCCGAAGAAGATATACAGATGGCCAATAAACACATGAAAAGATGTTCAATGTCACTAATCATCAGGGAAATGCAAATCAAAACTACACTAAGATACCACCTTGCACCTGTTAAAATGGTTATCATCACCAAGACTAAAAGTAACAAGTGTTGGAGAGGGTGTGGAGAAAAGGGAACCTTCATACACTGCTGGGGGAAGGCCAACTGGTGCAGCCACTATGAAAAATAGTATACAGATTCCTCAAAAAACTAAAAATAGAAATAACATATGACCCAGCTGTCCACTACTGGGTTTCTACCCAAACAACTTGAAATCAATGATCCAAAGTAACCTATGTACCCCTCACTGCAGCACTATTCACAATAGCCAGGACATGGAAGCAATCCAAGTGCCCATCTACCAATGATTGGATAAAGAAGATGTGGTATACATATACAATGGAATACTACTCAGCCATAAAGAAGACAAAATCATCCTATTTGCAACAACATGGATGGACTTGGAGGGTATTATTCTAAGCGAAATAAGGCAGTCTGAGAAAGACAAACACCATATAATTTCACTCGTATGTGGAATATAAACAAACACATGGACAAAGAAAACAGTTCAGTGGTTACTAGGGGAAGGGAGTTGGGGGTAGGCACAGGGGGTGAAGGGGAGCACTTAGGTGGTGACAGACGAGAAATAATGTACAACTGTAATTTCACAACGATGTAGATTGTTATGAACTCAATAAAAAGAAATTCAAGTTGCAAAAGGGGGAAAAAAAGAATGGATAAATAAAACATGGTATATACATACAGTGAAATATTACTCAGCCTTAAAAAGGAAGGAAATTCCACGTTTCCCATGCTACCACATGCACGAATCTTAAGGTCATTATGCTAATGAAATAAGCCAGTCATAAAAAGACAAATACTTTAAAAAGAAAGAAAGAAAGAGACAAATACTGTATGGTTTCACTTATATGAGGTACCCAGAGTAGTGAAATTCATAGAGACAGAAAGTGGAATGGTGGCTGCCAGGGGCTGGGGGCGGTGGGATTGGGGAGTGGTTGTTTAATGGTTATAGAGTGTCAGTTTTTCAAGATGAACAGAGTTCTGGAGTTGGTTGCACAGTAATGTGAATGTGCTTAACATTAGTGAACTATACAGTTAAAAATGATTAAGATGGTAAATCTTGTTATGTGTATTTTACCACAGTTTTTTAAGAAAAGATATTTCGGGAAAGTCAGAGAAATTTGGTACACGCTGGATACTATTGCTAATTTTTTTAGGTGTGATAATGGCACTGTGGTTATATAGGACAATGTCCTTATTCTTAGGCGATGCATGCTGAAAAATTTAAGGGTGAAGTGAAACCTATTTTGAAATGCATCGTTGGGAGAATGGATGCTTACATAAAGCCAATCTGGAAAATGTTAACAACTGAATTCAAGTGGATGTACAGTGTTCATTGAACTATTGTTCAATGTTTTCTCAATATTTGAAAGTTTTAATAATAAAAATTTGGGGGAAAAATTTTAAATCACTGTATGAACTCAGATGGAGAAAATAAGATGAAGCCACCATATATGGAAAAAATAATTAGATGTTTCAATATGACGTGACTGCCAAAAAAAAAGGCAACAAAAAACTAGCAATGAGCAGTATTAACAGAAACACAATATTTGTAGTATGACCCTGAACAAGTTAGTCACCCGCTATAGGTCTTGGTTCCACCGGGTGCAAAATGGGAATTATGCTAACACCTTGCCTCTTAAGGTTGTGGCAAGAATTACAGGAGACAATGTATGCAAAGGACTTGAAACAAAAGCCGATATTCAGTAAGTTCTCCATAAGTAGCTGGTAGGACTAGAAGAATGAGGAAGATGTTACAGTCCTAATCGATTCTGTGCTGGTGACACCGTGAGGCGCAGTCTATACTCCGCTCCAATGAATATTCAGAGGATATTGCTCTGGTTCCGGGGTGATACGGTCATGTCATTTAATGAGCTAGTTCATTATCCTGAAGGATAAGGGGGCTGTTTCACCTGGAGTGGGAAAGACTAGGGTGGAGAAGGCGTCATAACTGTCATCTGATGGCTGAAGGAATAGCATTAGGAGCAAAGGGTAAAAGTTTCCATAAAACAAATCTCGTCTTAAATACAGAAAAAGTCAAAGTGGTCTGAGGAGAAAATTGACTGTCTCAGGAAGTTGTGAGCTCCCTGTCTCTGGTGATGGGTGAGTTGTAGTCAGAGGCTGGAAAACAACTTGATGAAAACATTGTGTGTCACGAAAAGGAGATTGGGCCAGATTATCTTTATGGTCCCTTCCAACCCAGAAAGTCTAAGATGCTCTTAAAAGATGGCACCTGGAAGTGAATGCAAGGTTATAGATGTGAGTTAGTGAGACAAATACCTCCCTTAATATAGTTATAGTTATTTAAATCTTGAAAATCTTTATATTATATGAAGAAGAGAGAAAACCAAAAACTAAATAAATTTGCTCTATCTGGCAGCTCTTATACCATTGTGGTATATTATATTATACCATCTATGCCAAGTCTTGGATCTCTCTCATCTTTACTCTTATATTCATTCATTTATCTTTTCAATATTTCATATGTATTTACAAGATATATTTTTCCTAGGTCCTAAGGATACAAAAATGAATAGACATATGAACAAGTGATAAGAGCAACGTGATAGGTGCCCACCAGCGGGATTAATGGGACACAGGCGGAGCAAACGAGGACAGAGAGTCACTCTGTCTAGGGGTGGTGGGAAGTCTTGAGGAGTGACATTTGAGCTCTGTCTTGGAAGATAAATAAGGATTTCCTAGACATAGAATGGGTAGAAGATCATTCAGGCAAATGGAAGAGCTTACTAGAAGTCAAGACTGAAGG
Organism: Equus asinus; assembly: GCF_041296235.1. NCBI lineage: Eukaryota > Metazoa > Chordata > Mammalia > Perissodactyla > Equidae > Equus > Equus asinus. Next base: position 37,667,312 of record NC_091802.1, on the reverse strand, counting down.
AGTGCCATGTTTGGGAGGGACAAGTAGCCAAGTAATACTGGATCTCAAGGGAATATGAAAAGCCAAGGATACTAGGAACATGTGTCACAATTCTAAAAGGAGAGAAAGAGAGGGAATCACTTAAGCACCCAGACTGCTTCTTCTCCTCTTCTTCCTACTTTTAGAGCCCCCCTCCTAAAACCTGATATCTTTTCGTCCTTTAAGCTGGTGACCTTATTCACACTATAAGTTTTTAGTGTTCTCTCTCCTTCCAGTTATCTTGGTGTTTAAGAGGGTTTGCAGATACAGCAGCCTAGAATCAGTCTCTTCCCGGTTGTACCTTTCAGATTTTCGACCCTCAAAATGCACGCCACCTGCTCCCTCTATCTTTTGATGGGCTTGTCTTGGATCCCCATCAGGACCCTCTCTGCAGGCTTGTCATGTGTGGAGAGCTCCCAGCTTCCTCCAATATCACCTCCAATTAACTGAAATTCCCCTGTCCTCCATTTCTTTAGCTAACAAGCAGGGCTGATGATGGGAGGGATTCAAGTGAGAGTGGAAGAGACTCATGAAGCCTTAACTTGACCTTATAATAAAGAACTCTAGATTCTCCACACCATTCCTCCCACCCCTCCCCACCACCCAGACTCACGCTGTTTAATGATTTTTACTGATTCTCAGCAAAAACTGATATTCCCTTTGGTCAGGGAGCTGAGTGACTAGCTGCAAAGTAAGTGAAACATGGAGTGCTTAGAGTCCCTGAGCTTATGAAATTACCAAGACCCATTATTTCAGCCTAGCTGTCTCCAGGCCAGCTCCAAGGCATGAAAAAAGGCCTGGTAGGATGCCTGGCTCCTGCCTTCCCATAAGCTATTCAATCTGTTTGATACTTCTTACTGGTAAAAGCCCAGGTGAAGGGATAGTGAAGCCGGACTGGGCTGGGACCACGAAATATGTTGAAAATGTTATCTGTTCTTTCTCAAATATGTCTCTCCCATTCCGGTATTTGCTCTGTGATAGCCTTATACCTTGGCAGCCGCTGAGTCTCTGTGCCTTGTACTTCAAAACTGATAAGGAAAGGCCAGATTCCACCCCCTACCCCTGCCTCCTGCCCCCCACCCGCAGCTCTCTCAGAGCACCTGGGGAGGAGAGGCCATGTATGACTTGGGCTGCGTGGGACCAGTGCTCACCCACCTCCCCCTTGTTGTGCATGCTCCACTCATCTAGAGAGCAGAAGGTAACGGGAAGGAGAAAATAAATGGGCTTTCTCTGAGGAACTCACACATGCATTCTCTCTAGTGATCTCCTTATCTGCAGACTTGGCAAATTCTTTACAACATCTGATCAAGGAAAGGCTTTTTTGATGTTTCTGCATGTTCTCGATTTACTGCCCTGCTGCTGAGATATGATGAGATGCCCTTATCAGGAGCCCCTTCAGAGCTTTCCAGATGGGTTGCAAAGTCTGCGTATTTTTAAATAAACAGCAAGCTAGTCCTGGAATGTGGCTTCTTTGGGGCTAAAGCAACATTTGCATAAAGCAGAAGAGTAGATGCCAGACCCAAGTGATCTACTGCTCCTAATCTGGCTCTGTGTCCCCCCCCTTCCCGTCACTCCCCAGACTCCCTGTCATGTCAATTCTATCAGGACCACTCTATAGTCCCCAGGGCCCTGACTGAGTTATGGAATGGGAAGCTGCTCCTGGCCTCCAGATTTCTGCCTTCTTTCTGCCTTGTGCCTGGCTCTGCAGACCAGTGCTGGAAGGCTCACAGCTGGAAGAGGTGGAGATTTGGAATTTGATCTGCTTATTCCTCGAAGTCTTCAAAGCTCTGATCTACATGTCTACCATGACCAGGATCTCCAACAAGGTGGAGGGGGAGGGATGCGGAGGGAGGCTGATTCACGTGAGCATTACATCCACATGCCCATTGTAACAATTTGGAAAGATGTGTCCTCAAAGAGAACCCTTCCCAAATTCACATTAATAGCTCGCTTCCCATCGTCCCCAGGCTTGCTGTAATATACCAATCCTGAACCCTTCGACTTCAAGATCAGTTATGTTCAAACTGTCTACATCTTTCCAAACTTGGAGAAGACACCCCAAGTGGAAGCTCTCTAAAGCAAAATCTCCCATCATGGCCAAACCCTGGACCACTAGAGGTTTTTGCGGAATCTGCGAGTCAATCAATATCTGACTTGGACTATATTTGTAGGAATTCTCAATCTTTAAGGGTTGCATAGAGAGGGATGAACATGGTGATATTGAATATTTGGGTAGTCTGCTCAATTTCTTTTCTCCAAAAAGAAAAATGGAGTGACCTAAGACCCTGAACAACCCCTGATAGCTAGGGTGGGGTTGGGAAAAGGATGAGGTGGAAGAGAGGCCAACATCCTAACTCACTGCATATTCCACGTATGTGGACTTACATATAAATTCCTGGGAGCCAGAGGCAGAAAAAGAAAATGCTATGTTGCTTTTCAGATATGTGACCTTGGGTACATTACTTATTTTCTCTGAGCCTCAGGATCCTCATATGTGAGAATAATGATCATACTAGCCTCCCAGAGATATGATGAGAAGTACGGGCTAACAGAAAAGTGCTATATAAGTGTCAATAACAACAACAATGATGACAAAAATAACAACAGTTGCCACCAGGAAGGGAGGTTAGGGCAAAGCATGGTGAAAGAAGTGGCATTACTTAGACAGCAACGATAAGGAGGACTAGCTCTGGAGTTGCTGCCTTAGCCCAGGTCAACTACACTTCCTTCCCTTGAGATAACAGGGCCTCTCCTTCTCACCTGTCTACATTGTTCCTCTACTCTAACGCTCCTCTCCCTTCTCACAAATTACAGACTCTGCTCAACAAATGTTTGCTCCCCACAAATGGCTGCCAATCTGGCAGCTCTCTCTTTGAGCTTGGGGATTTGTATGGATTATGTTATCAGACTGCTGCAGCCCTAGAGGTCAAGTAGATGGACACAATTTGTACAAGATAAAGGATCCCTCCCATTTCTCACCAGCCACCAGCCTGCCCCATGGTCCTTCCCTGCCCAAGCTATCCTGCCTGTATCAACAGAAATATAGTGCCCAGACCAAGGGATATGATATTCCTACTCTACTTAAAACTGGTCCAATCATACTTTATATTTTCTACTCAGTTCTGGACACTTCATTTTATGGAAAATTTTAACTAAGGAAGGAAGAGCAGAATGAGGAAAGATCTGGAAACCAGGTCATATGAGAAAGAAATGAAGGAATCAGGAATGTGTTCTACTCTAGAGACAGAAAGACCTAGGGACACACATGACAGCTGTCTTCAATATTTGGAGAAGCAACATGTGGTAAAGGAATTGAGTCATTCTGTTGGCTCCAGAAGGCAGCAAAGATGTAAGAGCAGTGGGTGCAAATCCCAAGGAGGCAAATTCCCAGTCCATATGAAGTATTTTCTATCACTTGGAGTAGTCCAACATTAGAGGAATCTTCCTTATAAACAATGATCCCTCCATTGCTAGAGGCGTCCAAGCCCAGGACGTTGTAGTAAAGATTGGGTTAGGGTATAAAGGACAAGGTCTTTCCATTCCTTGCATCTCCAAACTTTTGCTCAGTCTTTGGCTTTGATTTGCCCCACCTTCATCCTCTAAGTTCATCTCAGGTGGGAACTAGTGAGACTGAGAAAAGCAAGAAATTTCCAGCAGTTGTCGACTTTAGCCCTGATGTGTCTCAGGAAATTCACTCACCTGGAAGGAGCAATAAAGGGTTCTTGGGTTGCCGTCAGCGGGTGCGTGGGGAAAGAGAGAAGGGAACAGAGGAGGGTTCAGCAATGCAGTTTCCTCAGCTCTCTCTGTGAGCTAAGAAGCAGCGACACGGTCATTAAAACATCCAAAGGCGATGTTGATCTGAAAGCTGGGTTAGTATCTCACTTGGGGGCGGGAATTTCTCTCCAGATCTGCCAAAAGCCGGGAGAAAAACCTCTCCCTGTTGCCTGAAGCAGATTTACAGGTAACTTCCTCCCCGTCTCCATTAAGCTTTTAAGCTTACAGGGGCGTGTGTGTGTGTGTGTGTGTGTGTGTGTGCGTGTGTGTGTGTTGTCAGGAAGGGAGAGTCCTTTCTCCCCAGGGACACCTAGTATAGAAAGACTTGCTAATCAGACCTGTCAGAGACCTATGAGCTTTTCTCTTTCCTCTCCCAATCAAGGGCTTCAGACCTCGCTGGAGAGTAGACCCTGCTGCGACTCAGGAAACCACGCCCAGTCCCAGGCTGCAGTAGGAAGGGGCTGGGGGGAAGAATGGGACCCTCTGTGACTGCAGGAAAACTGAGTCTTGAACCTCGCCTCAGTTGAAAGGAGAGGATGGAAGGGGGCTCCTGCAGACTGCTGCTGACCCGAAGAAGAATCTGAGTTATGTCTCAGCAACTGAACAAACATTTACATTTGTCACCAAAAAAACCAAAACACAAAAACCCTTAAAACTAAACTTAAAAGTTCTGGGGAGAAAAAAAGAGAGGGAATCAGGTCTTTTCTTGTTTTCCAAGGCAGGAGTCGGACGTGGGGAGCAGCTGATGCAGAAGACATAAGAGCAGGAGGTGCGTGTGCTGATTAAACTAAATGCACACCTAAGACTCTGGTTTTTCTGAAGATCTGTGTGCCAGAGAGCTGGAGGAAGAGAAAGAGTGAAGCAAAGTGTCCTTGAATTTGTTCCAGTCTCTCATATCACTTTGACTTAGAAAAAACAGAGAGAAGGCAGACCCATGTCTATCACAGACAAACCCCTTTTCTTATTCAAAAAGAGGAATTTTTAAAAACAAATTTTTCTCTAATGAGATAGAGTTTTCACAACGGGAGGATTTTGGAAGACAGATTATTTTTAGTAGATTTATTTAACGCTCTTTTGAAAGTGTGATTTTTTTTTCAAAATAGCTTAAGATGTTAAAGAATCCAAAGTCAGGACTGGTATTAGGCACTAACTGAATGCTATTTTTCTTTTATTTTCATATCTGTTCCTCTGTTCTTCATTATTAAATTCTAGGGATAAACACAAGCTCTTTTTCTTTTTCCTACTCAAGGCAGGAAGACTGAGGGAAAGCCTGCTAAACTCTGGGTCCAAACACCCAAATGAAAACCAGGGAAAAAAATCAGCTTTCCAGATCTTTGGTATTCTGTGAAGAAAATGTAGGAGATTAGTCCTGTTTGGGATTTTTTTGGTTGCTTTGCTTTGTCTTAATTTTTGCTTTCCCCTGAGTTTAACCACACACCACTGAACACGGAGAGATGACTAATTTCTCACCTCCTTGCCTTTTTATTTCCATTCTGGAAATTGTGTAGAGATAGATTAGACTGAGGGATTTTGGGCAAAAGGCCCTCTTCCTTTTCACCTCAATGCCAAGAACTTTTCTGCTTCCCACTCAGACTTCTCAGAAGTTTCATTTTGCACCAGTTACAGTCAAAATACAAACTCCAAAGCGTGGAAGAGAAAGAGCAGCTCTCTGCACAGGTAACGGTACCCGGCTCCCTAGCCCCCTTTCTCTGGTTGCTGCAGCCACATCTGCAAAGCTGTGTACAGGTCAGTTTGCTCTCTGGTCGGGGACACAAGTCACGACACCTGTTCACAGATAGGTCTGTGAATGTGTGAGGGAGGCCAGCGTGTCTGTGGGAATGTGTCAGCATGTGGATTTCAACGGGTTTTGAAATGTTCACACTGTAGGTGGGAGCCTGCAAGCATGCAGCCCCTTTCAAAGGTATCTTTGCAATTCCCCATTTCCAAGGCACCCAAATTACTGAATTTGAATTGCTGAATAGAGACCCCATGCTGGATTCAGCACTCGCTCCACCCCACATCACCCTACCCTACCCCACCCCACCCCACCCATGACTTCCTGCCTTCCTCTGACTCTTTCTAGCTTCAGCTCCCTGGGTAGGGTCTCTCCTAAGAAAAGTCAAAGTGTGGAGATTGAAAATTGAGTTCTGGAAAACGGCTGTGTAAATAGGAGAGACAATGGAGTAACTGGAGGCCGTAGAGGCGGGAATGGAAGTTCAGGGCTGGAGAAGAACATGGGATAGCTCTTCTCACCTCCCGCCAGCCTGTGTTTCCTTACATACACCTTGAAGGCTTTCCCACTGTGCTGCTTGTTGTCCAGATTTCACCTCTTCAGACTCCCCAGCCTGAGAAACAACAGCTCCTGGCAGAGGCTGCAGACTGGACTAAAATGTGGAATCAGAGAACTCTGGCCAAAATTGTTAGAGCCATGCCGGGGACCCTGGAACCTTTGCATTCCTTCAGGTCACAGAAATTCCCTCTTTCGATGTCGTTCTTCCTAGGGGGTCCCTGATCTGGAAATCTAACCCCAGAGTGGAGTAAGTGCTGGCAAGCGACTTTTCCTTTTCCTTGACAGCTTCCCCTTCCCTTTTCCTGCCTTAAGTCAGGTTCCTGTTTCTGTGATCAGGATCCACGTGTGAAGATCGATGGTAGGAATAAGCAAGAGGATGTCATCAACTCCCAACAATTTTCAATGATGGTAACCAACCGCTCCAGACAGGGTGATCATCCCGCGGGCTCTGTGAAACTTCCAACGGGTGGTTGTCCTTGCCCCGCAGTTCCATTAAGCATTGAAAGTAATGCTTCCCCTCGCTGTGCCCTTTCAGACCCAAGTAACCCATGCACTGTCCTGTGTGAGTTCACTTTATTGACCATAGAAGGGGAAGACATCCCAAACATTTTTAGAAAAGATAAAAGAAAACCTTGCTCCATTGATGCATAAAGGACGTTGGACTCCGTGGGGCTGAGTCAGGGGATGAAGAAGAGAAAGGTAGGCTTGTCTGTGACTGGAGCCCCTTGCCTGGATCTCCCTGCGAAAGGATGGCTTCTCTGTCCCTTTCCTGCCAACATTTCTACCAATCTAAACATCCAGCTGGGACCTTCAAATCCTTTCCATTTCCAAAGTTGAGTCTTTTCTTGAGTTTACACTTGCTAAAGTAAAGGGAGCCCCAACAAAACAAAAACTCTGTGGGCAAACCCTGGGCGTGGACTCTCCCCAAGCTATAAAGAGAACTGTGTCATTTGCTGAGATGGACACCTTTAACCAATGGAAGGTAGGAGAAAAAGAAAATGCTTCTCAAGCCCCCTCCCATCTCTAACCTTACTTTCATTATCTTCACATGAATACATTGATTATGATAATACTCTTGGACTAATCAAGCATCTGAAAGTGGCATCATTTCAGAACACCATTTGGTGGCTGCCTGCCTTCTAGACAGGAGAATTTTGCTTCACTGTTCACTATTCGAATATTCAACAAATATTTACTGAGCACCTCCTATATGCCAGCATTGTTCGAGGCACTAGAAATAGAGCTCTGAACAAAACAGACAAAAACCTCAGCCTTCATGGGCCTCACATTCTAGAAAGTTAGGAGGTGAGAGAGTGTTTTCATATGTGGTTGCTGGGAACATGTAGGTCACTTCTTTATTGTATTAGCTCTTTTGGTATCTTTGGGAAAAGAGTCCAAACTATTACAAGTTTACCAAGTTTTTCTACCATTAAACATAGTCTACGATACTAATAACATGCAGATATGTGACCCTTTGCTGTCTTGGATCATCTCCCCAATCCAACAGTTCCATTTCAGCCAATCTCCATGTACTCCTTCCTCAAAAAGACAATCATTTGCTCAGTGGTCTCTCCTCTGGGAGGCCCAGGCTGCTGGTCCAGCAAGACTGGAGAGACCAGGGCATGACCCTACGACCGGGGCCCTTCCCCCGCCCTTCTGGCCTCAGCAATCCCCTGGACAGGCGGCTCCACCAGGGCTGGGGGTGGGGGGCTGCAAGTCATTTCAGGGCTGAACTTTCCATGAACCAGGAAGGGAAGGGGGTGGGGGCGGCAGAGCAGAAGCAGCAGGAGCAGGCTGGGGAGGCAAGGCTGCTGGGCCAACCTCTCTGGCTGAGTAAATACTGAGCTGCCTCATCTCCAAGGTGGGGGTTGAAATGGAGCTGTCAGGCCAGAGTAAACTGAAGGGAGCTTCGGGCCTCTGAGGAGCAGAGGGCGCATGCTTTGTGGGGCCCCCTCCCTCCTAGGCTCCCCTCCAAGCAGAAAGGGCTGCAAGGCTCAGAACTGTCTGGACCCAGGCCAGTGATTTTGAGAGCCTGAAGGAAATGGCCTGGGATAGGGGACAGAAAGTGATTTTAATTAGCTCTAACTAGGCCAGTAGACTGTATCCAACAGGATGCTTTCCCCCCTAACCAATCTTGACCATATCTTGACCAAGTTTAACATTTCTTCTTACGCCCTTCTTCTTCTATCCTCAGAGGAAAGGATGAGTCAAGCAGTAGTGGGATAATTCAACTTGTATTAAAGACTGAGAAAGCAGGCCCAGCGAGGTTAAGTGACTTACCAGAGGACACACAGGAAGCCCCTGGTAGAGGAAACTCTGGTCTCCTGACTTCCTACAAAATTTTTTCTTCTCTGAAATATGTGAGCCATTTATTTCCCAGTGATGAGAATGACAGAGGGCAAGGGCTGGGAAGTCTGTCTTTGAGCTGAAGTCTATAGCTGCTTGAGTCTTTCTGTTCTCCTAGGAATGGCCATTAAATATTTTCCATCTCCAACTCCTGTCCCACCCAGGACTCACTCTGATTATATCAAGTATTTACAGAGCCAGGGAAATAGCAAAAGCTGAAGCATCTGGAGTACTGTGGTTGAGTCATGCAAAGGAAGTCATGCAAGGAAATCCTTAGAGCCAGGACTGAACCATGAAAAAAAAAAAATCTGGCACTCGTGCAGGGAGTGCCAACCTCCTGGACTACAGCGAGAATGTACTTCCAGAGTTAGGCACTGGGCTGTCCTGCCAAGAGCACGTCTCCTTAAGATACTATACTTACTGTAAACCAGTATTCTGTGGGAACCCTGAACCCTTCTGTTCGTAATTGTTGTATTTTATTCCCTAGCAGCAAGTCTGATGATTGCGGTACCAGATCGGTCTGCGGGTGCAGAGAGGAGGACCAAGGCTGGAGGACTCCATCCAGCACGTCTCTAAGCATGTCTCCTATACCTCATTTGTTCTTCAACATCCCCCATCTTACATCTGATGAAATGGAACCACAGGGAAATTAAATAATTGGCATAAGCTCATCCGGCTAATAAGAGGGGACTACATTGAAAACTAAGTTGTCCTCCCAAATCTTTGCCCTCCACCGCTCTAAATCAGGAACTCAAAGTTCAAGACTTCTCATCCATCCTCGCAAGGGAGAAAGGAGGGAAAGAGCGTGGGAGGCCCGGATGACTCTCCTTGTCTGCAGGTGTGTTGGCGGAGACCTGCAGGGAAGGACAGGCTCCCAGCCGGACCCATTAGAGGTGTTCTCAGCCACTAGGAAGGGAATCCCTTGTACCTGTACCCAGCCCCGTAGCCTGTCTCTGGTCCCATACACCTATCAGGGATCAAACAAGATACGAGCGTGAGAGGTGAGAGTGTGTGCACATCCCACAGGGTCAAGATGTGCCCTGGAATAGATTAGGGACTACAGAAAGGGGAGTGAACGTGTCCCTTTTCATAATGGTAATTATTATTATAGCGCACATTTATTTACTAGGGACTGCTGCAAGCATTTTACACATATTTATTTAATCCCAACATCAACCCTCTGAAGTAGGTACTATTATGATCCCCACTTTGTAGATAACGAAACTGGGCACAGAGAATTAGGTCATCTGCCCAAGGCCATAAGGCCGTGAGAGGCAGGGTGGAAGGCTGTGGACATCTCGCCAACTCGGAGGCCCTCCTCTCGGGCTCTTCTGGACCTCCCTCATCTCAGTCATCCGGAGGCGCCCCCAGCCTCCCCGTCTACACCTTCTGCTACTCCCCATCCCACAAACTCACTTCCAGCAGCCAAGTGCTATTGGTGCAAGGAATGTTCATAACAAAGAAACCCACATTAATAGTAAGAGCTTCAGGGTTTTTAAAATCTCTTTTTCTTGTCTCTCTTGTTCAGGAGATCAAAGGGCCTCATGTTGGGAGAACAAACGCTGAAGAAAAAGGCAAATGAAAGAGGAAAAGTTCACACTTGGGGCTGAGAAACAGATGGTGCGGAGGGTTGGGTAGAGTGGGGGCTTCACTGCGCCCCCAGACAGCAGGGGAGGGGGCGGGAGATGCTCCTCAGACACCTTGACAAACATTCACCCAGCCCTGAGAAGAATTCTCCCTCCCACGAAAAATCAAGAAAAAAAAAAATCTCAAGATCTTTATTTTCAAAACAGGAGACTTTTTAGAGACCTTTGCATTGAAGCAGTTGCGAAGTTTAGCTTTATTGTGGATTATTTTGAGCCTGCCCCTCTGTTGCAGAGAATTGATTTGCCCCTCACCCTTCCCTGGGGGAATCTGATGGTTCCTTCTGTTTATGACCGAAAATCAAACCGGCCAGCCTCCCTAAGGACCTGTCAGCCCCAGTCTGAGGCCCAGCTCCACCATCCTTATGCTCCTGCTCTAACCACTGCTCCTTCCTCCTCCACCACTTTCCTGCCCACTGGGCCAAAGGTTGCTGGACCCACAAATATGGCGACCAGAAGGCTCTCCCGGCTTACAGTGAATGCCCCCAAGCAAGGGGAATTTTGTGTTCACAGACACTTGCTCTGTCTCCTCTGTCAAGGTGACCCCTTTGGGGAAGCCAACCTTGGTGGCAATTTCTATTAAATGCAGAAAAGCAGTTAATAGGTTTTTTGAAGACAGAGGGCAAGACAGCACCCGCTGAGAAAGCTAGGCTTCCTCTTGCAACACTTCTCTCCCTCTCCAGCTGGGCAGTGCAGTTATTGAGAACGCCTGCGTCTCCTTATAAGGGTACCAATTTGGTTAGGAAGCAAACGCTCAGCGTTTCTTATATACACTCCTGGTCCTTTTCACTGCCTCTCTTCCTTTGAAAGGTCAAGAATTAAATAGATGGGGAGGTGGATAAGACGCCCCTTGGTTCCGCTGACGCCCCCGGGCGCGGGCTGTCCCGGTCCCAGGCCTTTTGGGCTCCCTGGGTAACTGGAATCAATAAACCGGACCGGAGGCCGCAGGCCCGTGTCATCTCGACGGCGCAGCGGGGCGAGTGAGCGATGGCGGTTTGTTGGCCGTCGCCGAGCTTCCTGAGCCCCGGGCCCCCCGCCTCCGCGGACCAAAGATTTGCCAGTGGGACCGGCCCGAGACAATAGGTGCCCCCGCGGGCGCGCTGTTGGCTCGTTTGGAAAGCCCAGGGGCGCTTCGAGGTAAAAAGGTCAGCGCGGGGTTCGCATTGACTTCGGCCTCCTCCGCCCCTCCCGAGTGCCTCCCAAGGTCCTCCGACTTGCCCCCTCCTGGGGCTGCTTCCCCTTCTCCCCCACCGCACCCTCCCCTTCCTGCTGCCCGGCGCCGGGAGAGCCGGGCCGTTCACCTTGAGCCCGGCCGGGACGGCGGGATGGCGCTTTGCCGCCCGAGTCTCCCAGCCACTCCGGCCTCAGAGGTCCCGACGTCTCCGTTGGGTGGAAAGGCGCTGGGGTGGGGGCAGGAATGGGAAGGTGCCAATCTGGAGTTTGTCAGCGACCCATAGTCTGACCTCTCTGAGCAAGAACTGGCCGGGAGCGGCGAAATTACACAGCACCCACCCCCACCCCGGCGCCCTGCCCTCCTTCAGCAAGTGTTTCCTGAGCGCCTACTCTAGGCCGGGCCTTGCTGGGGGTGGGGGAGGGGAGCCGAGGGACTCCCACATTTCCTCCTCCTTTCTCACCCTCTTCGATTCTCTCCAAACAGATCCCTCTCTCTCCTGTCCTGCCTTCCTCACAGGACCCTCTCTGAACTGTTTCCTCCCCACCGTGTTCCTCCTCCACGTCTTTCCTGGTTCTTCCAATGACCCCAGGACTGTGGCTGTCAGACCCTGAGGCCTGGGGCCCAGTTCTGCTCCTGATGGGCACCCAGTAAGTCCTTTTTAATCCAGCTGAGATCTTAAAGCTCAGCTCTTTCCAGCCCAACCAGCCTACACCAACTCTTTCCTCGCCTCTCCCCAAGGCTCCTGGAGTGTGAAGCCTCCTCCAGCACCGTCACCAGGTGGAGGAGCAGAAGCAGGCAGGAAGAGGGGGAAACACAGACTTTATTGAAATGAGGTAGTTGGAGGTACAGAGAGAACCCGGCTTGCTTGGGGCTCAGGTTTCCAGAAACTCAGGAGGTGCCTCCACTGTCTCCAAGGTCCAGAGAAATGCTTGCTGCTGCCAGGAGCTCTCTCTGCACCTGAGCCTCCCTGGGCTGCCCCAGGGCTAGGGGTGGAGATGGGGAGGAGGGTCCTGGGCTCTGCAGGAGGCAATAAATAGGGGAGGAACTAGTGGGGGCGTGCCTGCGCCTTCCTGGTAGAGGCTTGCTAGGGGCAGGCCTCACACAACATTCCAGAAGTCTCCGGAGTACTAAGTTCCAAAACACTTTGGTGGCTTGGAGATGAGGTCGCTGGTGGGAAGAGGCAGGTCTCAGAAAACAACCTCTGGAGGCTGCCTTAGTGCAATACAAATGTGCAGGGAGGGGGTTCAAAGGTTGGGTTGGGAAGGGTTTTGGTCTGTGACAAGGCAGCTGGTGCTATTGTAAGGTCTGTGGTGACTGGAGAGATTAAGCATTGGTATTAGGCCTGAACCCAAACACTTCCCACACAGGAAGCTTCCAGGCCTTCTCTCTGTTCCGGGCCTGGAAGAGGGAGTTAGGATAGGAGTGCATGAGGAGAGTCCTCACAGCTCAAAGGCACTGAACTGAACAAACCCATGTTGGAAGGGAAAGGAGAATCCAGGAGAATGTTGCTTGCTCTCACCCCACCCACGTGCTGATCCCCAGACCAGAGGCAGAAGGAAACCCTTCTCTCCACATGACAGTTTCAGTGTCTCCCATGCCTCTGGTCCTGTAGGATCCCCAGCCATCAGCAGCCCGCCTAGACCGGAGAAAAGTGTTTCCCCGTTCCCCCCAAAGGCAGCCCTAAACTGGCATCCCCAGCCTTGCTGAGGACCGCCCGAGCAGGAAAACGGAGGCACCGGTTAAGGGCTGGACCAGGGCGCTCCGGTGCGGGACAGCCCCCCTGGGTTGGGAGGTTTAGTTCAGGAGGTGACGGAGCTGGGCGAGGCTTCTGGGGAGGTGCATGCCGACTGGTCGGAGGCGTCTCCAGCCGGTTCCTTGGGACAGCCTGGAGGGGCTGGGGGCACCCGGCCTCCCTCCCGCTCGCGCTTCTTCTGCTTCATTCGCCGGTTCTGGAACCAAATCTTGACCTGCGTCTCGTTGAGCTCCAGGGTGGCGGCGATCTCCACCCTCCGGGCCCGGCTCAGGTATTTGTTGAAATGGAACTCCTTCTCCAGCTCGGTCAGCTGCCGCGTGGTGAAGTTGGTGCGGAGGCCGCCAGGCGCGCCTAGACCCAGCTCCGACACCTTCGCTAGGGGCGGGGCGCGAGAAGGGCCACGTCAGTTCTCTCACCTCTTTCTCCTCCCCCCTCCTCCTCCCCGGCCAGCTCTGCACCCCCATTCACTTTTCTGTCCAACTTCAGCTCTCAAAGTTCCCACGGATCACCAGGCACCCCCCAAGGTGATCTCCAAATCTAGAGCGACCTCCCCCACGCTCCCCTCCCACAGCCCCCCGACGCACACCAGGTCCTGGGCCTGTGCTGGGCACACAGATCGGGAAGTTGGGGTGTGTGGAGACTTACTCTTGAGGGTCACTGGGCACTCACTGGATAGGGAGACCCCACCTGACCTGATACGGGCGGAGCGCTCTTACCAGCGTCTACCAGGGCGGCTCGGAGAGAACCCAGCCCAGGCCCAGACCAGCTCAGTGCAGGAGCCGCTTTGGGCCCCTGAGAGGGGTGGCCACGCCTGAGCCCTACCTGTCTTGGGTGGGTTCCTCTTAACTTTCATCCAGTCGAAGGTCCGGGCCGTGGGGGTGCTGGGTTCTGACCGGCAGGGCGATTCCTTGTCCTCGGAGAAGGGATCAGCATAGGCCGGTGCAAAACTCGCTGTCTGCTCGTTCGCGTAAGGGGGCTGCGGCTGGGGGTACGGTCCCGGGCCGGCTCCGCTGGTTCCGTAGCCATCAGACAAGCCCCCTAGCTGGGCCCCGTAGTTCGAAGGATGGTAATAGCCTCCATCTCCTTCCGGTTGGCCCAGAGGGTAGTACTGGGAAGGCCCATAGCTAGGGCTGCAGGCGGCCGGCACGTACCCCGAGGGTGCGGAGCTGGGGAACGGCACCCCCAGAGCCGAGGGCGGCTGCTGGGCAGGATAGCCTGAGGTCTGCTGGAGCGCAGGGCTGGGCAGCCCCCCGCCATAGCGAGTCTCGCCTGCGTAGCTGTCAACAGCAGGAGCCGAGCTGGGGGGGAAGGAGGTAGGGGCGCTGTGGGCGCTGTGGGCGCTGTAGGCGCTGGGTCCCCGGTTACAGAGTGGGTACTCTAAGAAGGAGTTCATCCTATTATAGTCCATGCGTGGAGGCCTCAGGAGGGTCGGCCCGTTTGGGGGAGACACCCTCTTGCCCTACAACCTTTCGGCAGTATGTCACAGCGCTGAAGCTTGCATCCATGGCCTGGCCCAGCTTGCCTGGGCCAGGGCTCCCCAGGAAGGGGGTAGGGAGTGGGGGTGGAGGGGCACATGTGATCTCTCCCAGGCCAATGGGCGCTTCGGGCCAGAGTTTGGCAGCCCCAGCGCCCATCCATCACCCCCCAAGCATTAGCATGACAAAGACACTTCAATCACCCGCAGCCCATCCATCTGAGGGCGACATGGAAGCGTCAAAAACATCTTTCTTCAAAGACTTTTGGAAAGAAGGAACCAGAGGGAGAGGGGGGAAAAGTTAGAGGAATATTCAAGACTTTCCCCCTCCCAACCTCCACGGCCTCAACAGGCTCCTGGGTTATTAGATTTGGACAACCCAGCTGCCCTTCATTCTCCCCCCACCCCCAAGGAGCCCTTCCCTCAAGTCTGTAGACCAGGAGGTGAGGAATCCATCCTCCTTACTTTGCCCAGAACTCCCACTCTGAGTTTCTTTCTCTCAATTTGTCTTCGGGTGATGGGCTGGGACAGCCAGGTGAGGTATGTTATCTTGGGCCAAATGGATGACTGTGAACGAAGAGGGTGCAAAAACACCCAAGGGTGTGAGGCAGGGTCTAGAATCCAGAGGAAAAATTCAGTAAGTGAGGGACGGGAAACTGGCATTTCAGGGAGCAAGACAGGACGACAGAAATGTGGAGAGGAGGATGAGAAACGCCCCATTTCTTTCTCTGTCTCTCCGCATAAATGCTCTCTTCTCATTCACACATCCATCTCCCTCCCTCGGCCTCTCTTTATATTCTCTGTCTCAATCCATCTCTCTGTTCGTCCATCTCTCTCCATATTTATATTTGTTCCCTGCCTAGCCATCAACTCATCTATCCAGATGTATTTATCCTCTCTCTAGCCATCCATAGCTGTAGCTGGCTCACTCACTCAGTCTCAAATAACTCCCTGTATCTCTCCAGAGAGCCACAATGAGCACAGAGCTAGGTGATGTTTACAGGTGAAGAAGAGAGAATTTGTATTCTCTTTCTGAAGGATTTTAAACTAGCATAGATCCTGCATTCTTCTAGTTCCCTCCTCCCCTCTCTCTTTCACCACCCTCCATTTCTTTTCTCCATCCCCCCCTAAAAAAAAATCCCAAGCCTCAAATTCATAAATTCAATACAAATTACATTTTAGAGATTACTCAAATTTTGAATGAATTTTCTAGAATAGATCAAGGGAGTTTGTTCAAAGAATGGGAGAATCAGCATGGAGGTCTTGAGGCTCAGGAGAGGAGTCTCACCCTTTTCTGTGCTGTGTCTGTTGGGTTAAGGTTGGAGGAGGGGAGGGGAACAGGAAGTGCCTCCTTTACTCTCTTCAGACAGGGATGGGACTGGAAGAGAAGCTCTTAGGTAGAGCCCATTGACTCTCCTCCTCCAGACTCCAGGACAAGAGCTCAGCGCAATCCAACACCCACACTCATTTGTAACCTGTCAGGGTGTCTGCCTGGCCCAGGGCCTGCAGCTGGGGCTAGGGCAAGTCCAGGAGGGCAAGAGTTCAGCGAGGGATCTCTAAACAATTCAGCTCCAGAGAGGAAGGGGCAGCAGATGGGACAGGTCCAGAGAGAACCCTCGAAACTTCTCAGGTCTCCCTACCCCAAAAAGGGCAGGATGAGTACTCATCCATCTGCCAGGAACTCCGAAGTTGTCTCTCTTAGTCTCTGTGTCTCTCTGTCTTTCTGTTTCCCATTCCCCCTCATTGTGCCTGTCCTTTATAGTCACCTCTCCTGCTGTCTATCTTTACCACCAGAATCACACTGCCTTTCTCTTCTCTTAATAACTGGGAGCCTCCATTAGCCCCCAACTATGAAAGAACTCAAGCATTTCACAGGATCCCTGCCCCCTTCCCTTCTCAGGAGTGCTCTGCTTCAGACCTTGCTTCAGACCAGGACACGCTGGGGGGAGGGGGACCAGCTGGTAACTTCTTTAGGAGAGATACAATGGGGGAGGGTGAGAGAATGTTCACTGCCAAAGGGATGAGGGCAGACAAAGGGAAGGAGAACTGAGATGGGGGCAGGGGCGGCCTGCACAGGGATTGAAGAGAAAAGGGGTGTTGAGGTGAGAGCAAGCATATTTCTTTCTGTTACCCCTGTTTGGGTTTGTAAATGTTCCCAACTTGTCCCTCTCCCTTCAAGATGTTCTCCACTGAGGCCCTTGGAGAAGAAGGGTATAGGGAACTGGGGTTTCTCTTCCTCAAATCTGAGCTGGGCCTATATCTGACCTGGCTGCCCTGTTTCTGAGAGACTCGAGACTTCTTCACTTTCCACCTTTCCTTCAACCCAGGGAGAACCTACTCACCTCACCCCTTGCCTTCCTGATTAAGGGAACAATTGGAGGCCTAAAGGAGGAAGCAAGTTCCAAATCAGTTTAATAAAAGCAGAAATGGGTCTGGGAGTTGGGGAAATGCAGTCCCCCTAGTAACAACTGAAGTCACCCATCACCTCTTATTAATGACAAGAAGATAAGGGATGGAGCAAAAAGGCCTCAAGTTATCCTGTCAGTCCTAGTAGTTGCTGTGGCCTCAGCTCCCCAAATTCTCTATGCTCTCCAGCTTATCCATGAGTCTTGCTACCTTCCCTTGTGTAGCAGAAAGATTAAAACTTTCCAAAACTCCTGCTGGCACTCCCAGTTCTGACTGAAAGGACGGGGAGAAAAAGCAACTCGGCTTCCTAGGTTCCCAAATCTCTTCCTCCTTAAAAGAAGTTTCACTGGCCCCTGGCCTGAGGAGCAAGTCTGTGGAACCTGGTTGCTTCCCAAGCCCACAGCTGAGTGCAGAACAAAACAAACCAACCGAGAGAAGAAATCCACATCTGGAGTAACCTATGGGTGACAGGACACTCTTGTTGACCAAATTAAATTCATCAGAGAAGGTCTGGGTGGATCCAACACCAAAGTGAAGTAAAATTGATTCCCTCTCTTATATAATCTGCTTAGACATATAGGAGAGCAAGGGGAACATGGGCGTGTTTAGAACTGAATTATCTCTGAGAGGTGCTGGTCCTTATCACACTGAGAATGCAGGCAGGGCAGCCATTCTAATCAGAATGGCCTAGCGTTAGAAGTTGACACCTGATTCTGGCCTTTTCTGTAGAGGAAGCTCCTTTGGCTGGGGCTTGGCAGGAACAATCTGAGCAGTTCTTTTATTAGTCCCTTAAGTGTCTCTCTGCCTGCTCTCCCCAACCCAGATCTTGGAGGCCAAACGCAAGATCAAAGACTAGAACTTAAGAATTAAAACCATAGGGGCTGGCTCGGTGGGTGATGCAGCGGTTAAGCCTGCACATTCCCCTTCAGCAGCCCGGGGTTCGCCGGTTCAGATCCCGGGTGCGGACATGGCACCACTTGGCTCACCATGCTCTGGTAGGCCTCCCATATATAAAGTATAGGAAGATGGGCACGGATGTTAGCTCAGGGCCTGTCTTCCTCAGCAAAAAGAAGAAGATTGGCAGCAGTTAGCTCAGCACCAGTCTTCCTCAAAAAAAAATTTTTTTAAAGAATTAAAAGAGTCATATTTTTTTCTCTATAAGATATGGTTTCTTGTTGCTGTTTGCAGGGAGGACAGAATCTGAATTCAGGGGTATTTCTTGTAATGCCAGCTAATTAAACTGTGATGAATCTGGTTGAGAGCTGTAGACTGTGGGAGGTGCGTATTATAATAAGAAGACTACTAGGTTTGGGGGCCAGAATACTTGAGTGCAAATCCTTGCTTGGGCCATTTCCTAGCATTCTGACCCTGGACAAGTTTCCTGGCTTCTCTGAGTCACAGGCTCAGAGAAGAAGAATGGGTTTAATACTACTTATTTCATTGTGTTGTTAGTAGGATTAGAGCAAACAAGAAAATACAAACCGTAGAGAACTCTATAAATGTACGATATTAACATTTACATGCACATTCTGAAATAGTATGTCAGTCTTCTGTTTTTTTAAATAACTAGCATATTAAAATATAGAAATATGTCATAGGAAAATAGCATATGTACTATATTTGCATGTAACATATCTCCATGTATTATACAACATGTACTTTATCATATGCAAATTTCATTGAGCATTGAGAAGTTTAGCTCTGTTTAGGCAAAGGATTTTCTTCTAAGCTGAAGAGTTTTTTGAAAACTAAAGCCTAATATTATGCATCTATAAAGAATCCAAGTGAAAATTGCAGCAGAAAGGTTTGAAGCTGGATATTAGCAAGAACTTCCTGACCTTCCAAATATTTGGGAAAAATTTTCCAGGAGGCTGTTGTCTCTCCTTCCTCGAGGGGTTTATCTTAGAAAGTGTCCTTCCCTGGGGAGGGGGGACCTGACTTCTATGATCCAGATAGATCAACAGGATGTACATTTTCATCTGTAGTGAAAAGTAAGTCAGAGAGTTGGGATCTTCCTAAAAGGAAAGATCAGAGTGACATGAAGAATTGAAATAATTTTCTACTTAATTGGGTTTATCCAAGTGTGGTACTTTTGGCCAAAATACTCACTTTGGAAACCTCATCAAACTACTGATCAAGCTGAATTTGTATCTGAATGATTTTGCTGTGATGGTTCGAGTTAGAGAAGGTGTTAAGAGGGCTATTTCACTGTTGACTCTCTCGGAGGAGGAGGAAGCAGCTTGTTCGATTTTCTTCAGGCACTAAGTATGTGCCTTAGCACTGAGCATGGAGAGAGGGATGGGGGAGGGGCGGGAGGGGCAGGATGGCTGGAGGGGTCAATGGAGGATTTGGGCCACACCAGCCACAGCAGGTAGAGGGGATAATGTAGGCCCTAAAGGCTGCCTTCTGCAAACTGAGGACATGTATTTGACCACTGCCCATTTCAGGAAGATGTACAGCGGGGCCATCGAGTGAGTACTTGTCAGAGAACCAGTGCAAAGGTGGGCAGAAGAATTCAACAGGGCTGTTTAGAGAGACACAGAATTTGTACCTACGCTGATGCCCCAGCAACCAGATAAAACCTCACTAAAGGAGACTTTTAAGGTCTAGTACACCATGTCAAAGAAGAAGTTTGGTGGCTTTTCTTTCTTTTCTTTTTTTTTTGTATAAAATGTCCTCCTCTTTTTCAAACAAGAGTAAACGTAACTAAATGTTGGGGAAGGTGGCAGAGGATGAAGCCAGAGGAAAACGTGGCTAGGACACTTCTTAATACTCATATTTTTTGAATACCTGGCACCTGGCACACAGCACTGCATCCAATTACACGCTTGTTGAAAAGATTTCTTGCCCCATTCATTTAAATAATGATTGGGAGCATGATTCTTGTTGTAAAGATAGGAATTAATATTTGTTAAAATGGCTCTACCGGATACTTGAGAGGTGGATTATTGTCAAACATCGAGTCACCGCCTCCATTTAAAAGCACATGACACCAGCCGTAATAAATACTTATTTTTTATTTTATATTATTTTTTTTGAGGAAGATTAGCCCTGAGCTAACTACTGCCAATCCTCCTCTTTTTGCTGAGGAAGACCGGCCCTGAGCCAACATCCGTGCCCATCTTCCTCTGCTTTATACGTGGGACACCTACCACAGCATGGCTTGCCAAGCGGTGCCATGTCTGCACCCGGGATCTGAACCGGTGAACCCCGAGCCGCCAAAGAGGAATGTGCGAACTGAAATACTTAATACATTTTGTGAAGACTAACAAGTATACTTTTGGCATATATTGCTGCAGAGGACATTAGAGTCATTTAGTTCTTCCATTTATTTTACAGATGGAGAAACTGAGGTCTGGAAAGGGGAAGGGACTCGCACAGGCATAAGTTAAATTTTTTTTTAATGACTCAAGGTTATCATGATTTCGAATAATTCCTCAATCTAATGGTCCTTTGCTTTCACCATAATATTAATGAACCATTCTTCTTAAAAGAATGACTCACCCAGAGCAGGGCAGACTGACCTGCCGCTTTGGGGACTCCGCTGAAACCTTCCCACTGCAACCACAGCCCATTGAGAACCAGTCTGTGCTGCAGACCACTCACAGTTGGTCCTCACCGAAGAGGAGCCCTGCCCCAATCAGGACGGGATGAGTGAGCACAGCTGCCTGGCGGTGCCCTCTAACCTGCCATCACTGGGGGATCTACTGCCTTTTCTGGGAACCCCTCCTCTTCTCCCTCCTTCTCCATAGCCAGCCAGGAAAACTCAGTCTAAAGAGGATGACCCCAGAGACAAAACAAGGAGAAGCAGCTAATTTGGGATACAAGCATCCTGAATCCCAATTCTTGATGAATCCTAAATTGCCAGGCATTCCTTTGAATTTGAAATTGGGTGGGGAGATTGAAAACAGGAGTCACCTCCTTCTGGAAATGCATTGCCTCTTTGTTCTGCTGTAGTGGCATCAGAGATGGGGAGATTTGTGAATATGGGAAAGAAGAGGAGAGAAAGCCTTGAGTGTTGCCTGTAAAAAGAGTTCCAACTCCTCTCTAATAATCAACCAAGGGAAATGCTGGACTTACTGATTCTCTGGATTGGTTGCTTCTCACCCCCAGGATACACGAAATACCTAGATCTAAACAGGTAGTGAGCCTTTGGCTGGACCCTCCTGGCTCCCCATGTACTTTGGCAGTGAGGACTAAGGACTGATGCAGCCTCAGGCAGGAGCTGAGCTTTCTTGCCCTTTGGGCCACTGGTTTGGGTTGGAGAGGATGGAAAGGCAGGGGCCAGGTAAAGTGGGTCAAAAATTCTTAAGCATGAAAGGAAGGCAGGAAGCAAGGTACTGCAGTATCTGGCAGTACTTCTCAAACTTTAATGTTGCCTATAAATTACGTGGAGATCTGTTAACCTGAGATTTTGATTCAGTAGGTTTGGAGTAGAGCCTAAGATTCTGCATTTCTAACTGGCTCACAGGTAGTGCTCTGCTGCTGGTCCATGGAGCAGTAAGGCTCTCAAAGAACTGGAGCCTCTGAGGCCCCTGGGTATTGCAGACCAAGCCATGATCCCAGCATGTGAATTCTCTCCAGCAGAGCGGACCCCACATTTTTGGCATTGATGAAGGGTGCTCTGCTTTTGACCAAAGAAAGTTGGAAGGTAGGCAATTAGCAAGATCCTTCTGGTATTCTTGATCTTTGTAACAACCAGCTATAGCTGAAAGAGCATTTTTAATTAGACCAAATTATCCAGTTTGGCTGTCCATAGAAATCAAAGCCCCAGCTGAAATGTCTGTATCATTTTGTTAGTGTAGAGATGGCTATGTGCTGTGATTTTTAAGATGTTAAACACTGCCTCTGGGCATATTTTATGGAGAAATAAACACCCAGCCCAATGAGATGTATAGTGTGGTTTTAATATATTGTATATTCACTTATTTATGGGGAAAATAAACACACAAGCCAATAAGCTGTGTATTATTACTTTAATATATTGAATTTATTTCTTACCTATATATTTTATGAGGGAAAATAAACTAATAAGATACACAATATTATTATAATAACACATCTAATTGTTCTATATTAATTTATTTATGAAAGAAATGAGTGCAATTTAACATGACATAAGATTATTTAATGCAGGAGATGAATTCTATATTAAGACAGTTTAAGGGATTAAATTCCAGCTGAATAAAATGTGTGGACTTTCCACACTGAGGGACCAGTTAAAAAATATGCTGGGGCCTGTCTAGTCCTACGTGTTACGACCTATGCTGGCTCCTGGCTTTTCCTGACAGTTGTTGCCTCTCGGTGCCTGGTACTCCAAGTTTCTGTCCTGCTGGTCCAGGGGGAAGTCTGGGAGGCCCAGGAAATAAACTGCTTTGAGAGAAGGGCAGCATCTGCCGGGGAGGTAGCCTGGCGGTGTCTGTTTCTGAGCCGGAGAAATATTAAATAAACCTAAGCAGGATGGATGGCTTTCCAGGGCCCTTTAAATCTCCACGTTCCCCAGAACAAACCAGGAGGCAGATGGGGGAGATCGATGCTTGCTTCCCGCTTACCAGGTTTGCAAGGAGCCAGGCAGGGTGCAATTGGGGCTAGGAGACAGTGTTGAGATGGCAAATGAAGTTGTTGGTGAAGACAGGTAGGTTTGCATTTGGAGTAAGCTCTGGCAGGGCTTCAAATCCCAGAGCGAAGATCAAAAGTCAGACTCGGCGAGGCAGACCCGGGCCTGCAGAGCCGCCGCTCGCCCCCTCCCCTTCCCACCCCGCGCGGACTTTCCGTCCATCTCGCGGCCTCAGCATCCGTTGGGCTCATTTTTTAAACAAAAAGAAAAACTAAAAGGAGGCTCCCTGGCTCCTTTTTTTTTAATGTCGTCGGGAAGATCAGTAAAGGAGAAGGCGGGAGCGGAGACGGATGCCCGGGCTGGGCCCCGCGCGTCCAGAAGCGGCTGTCATGGCCGCCACAATCTCGTCGCTCGCCCTCCCAGCCGCGCGGCCCCAGCGCCATTTTGAGCATCTTCTTTGCTTCCCTGTCTCCCTCCCGCTCTCCTCGCTCCTCCTTCCCTCCCTGCAGGCCAAGCGCCTCCCAACGCCGCCCGGGCCTCCCTGGGCTTGTCGCCCCACCGTTCCTCGGCCGCTCTCCCAACCCCAGGAGCCCTAGGGTGACTGCGGGGTCAAAGAGCATTGGTGCCCGGCCTCCTTTCTTGCCCTCTTGGAGGCCAGTTACCATCCCGGACACCAGGCCATGCTTCCAGAGAAAACCCCACGACCCCCACTCCACTCCTTGGCCCGGCCCATGTCCCCAGGCTTCTTCGCATCCCCAGGTTTCCTGCCTTGGGGGGCAAAAAGCTCCTCCACCCCGCTTGGGGCACTGAAGCGAGAAGCCTGGGAAACCCTAGGGTCCCTCCCAATTCAGCTGAACCTCGGCGCCCCGCGCCACGGCTCCAAAGCCTGTCCCCAGGCCGCCTCTCCTTGCACCTTCTTCCGTTGGCAGCACAGCCTCTCCCTCCTCCCGCCCACCTTTCTGTCTAAGCAGAGGCCCGGGAACACCCGCGCAGGGCCAAAGGCCGTCTGTTAGGGGCTGGCGAGGTGACGGAACTTCCAGCAAACTCCAGACTCTTTCTAGAGCTGCGGGCGGAGAAGCGGCGGCCATCTAGGGCCACTTTTGTACCAGCCGGACTTAGCCGGCCCAAGGCCAGACAAACGTCGCGCAGGTCCTGAGGGAGGGCCGGCCCAGGGGATGCGGCGACAGGGGCTGGGTCCCAACACAAACACTCGTTTTTGTATTATAAAGACATTTATTTAATCTATGAAAATAATGTACAATAAATACTTTTCCATTTTCCTATTATTAAAGAATTTTAATAAATAATCTACCGTCTAAAACAAACAAAAAAAGGAGGAAAATAGGTTCCTCTAATTATTTTTTAAGAAAGTCCCCCCTAAAGTTTATTCCTGAGATTTCGTTGGAAGGAGTCTACCAAACGGAATTTTTCCGTTTTGATTTTTAAAAGACGCCCGAGTGACCAATATTTTAGAGAGAAGAAATGAAGTGGGTTAAACACTAATTCACTAATACCTGAATTGTAGCAAAAAACAAAGTCTAAAAGACTGGGGGGGGTGGTCCTCGGGTTTTCCAGCAGACAGCCCAGGGGACCGGGGGTGGAAAGGGCCGGGAGCACGAAGCGGGTCAGGGGAACTGCAGGTCGATGGCACAGAGGGTGCTGGTGAAGAAGTCCAGCTCTTCCTCGGAAAAGGGAACCGGGCTGTTGAGCGAGCCTTGTAGGCTGGGGGAGAAGCCTCCGGACAGCTGGAGACAGGAATCGGCCGCGAAGAAGTCGAGGTCGGGCAGGAAAGGCGAGTCCTGCCGCTCCGGGCAGGCGTCTTCCGGCAGCGGCTCGGGCTCCAGCCCGCCGGCCCGGCGCAGGGCGCAGCCGGGGCTCGGCGCAGCCGCGTCCTCCACGCGAGAGGCCAAAGGCAGGGGGCCCGGGGGACGCGGCGCGACCTCGGGCGGGTGAGAGCAGGCGTCCCGAGCCGCCCGCGAGGCGGAGTGGCAGCCGGGGCTGGCCACGGGCTCGTCGGCCGGCTCGCCGCTGTCCTCCAGGGCTCCTGGGCAGGCTGGCTCCCCGTCGGGCGGCTCTCGGTGCTGCGTCTGCCGCTTGTGCTTCATGCGCCGGTTCTGGAACCAGACTTTGACCTGCCTCTCGGTGAGGTCCAGCAAGGCCGCGATCTCGACGCGGCGCGGCCGGCACAGGTACTTGTTAAAGTGGAATTCCTTCTCCAGCTCCAGCAGCTGCGTGTTGGTGTAAGCCGTGCGCAGCCTGCGCGCCCCGCCGCCGGCAGCCTCCGGCACTGCCGGGCCATCTGCAGGGAAAGCAGGCTCGGAGTCAGAGCGGGCCGTGTCCTCGGGCCAACCTTAGTTTAGCCGAAATAAAGACGACTACATCTGCCAAAAACAATTTCAGCAGTAACCCCCCGCCTTCTCGCCTACCCAGGCAGCTCGCTCTCCGTTCTTTCCCGTCTCCCTCTCGCCGGCAGACCCAGACCAGGGCAGGGCAAAGCATTCAGAGAGCCGCCCACGGCCCACGCAGGGGGTAGGGAGCGGCTCCTCTTCGCCCCCAGAACCTCAGAGCCCCCCTCCCAAGTCCTCCGAGTGCACCTCTCAATTCAGCACTTTCCAACTCAACCCGAGGAGAGGGCTCATAAAGATTGTTTCCCACCCCTTTTCCTCCCAGCTCTCAAATTCCTCCTCTTGTCTTGGAGCTGGGGAAGATGGGACTGAATGAAGCTTTTCCTGCCCCTAGACTCAACCCCAGCAACAACACATTCACTCCTCCACTCAGATAAAGGTGAAAACCTCCATCGAATCCTTTTCTTCTAGGAGAGAAAAAGCTCTTCCCCAGCCAACTTCCAAAAGCTGCTGTAAGGAAAAAAAAATGCTGGCAGCGACCAGGCCTGAACCCCAGCGGTATATACTGCTTCCTCGTCCCTGGAATCGACAAGGGCAAGGAACCCCAATAGGCTAGCCACCTTTTCTACCTCCCTCATCGATCTTTCTACCCCCTCTTCCAGCTGCCCCTCACCCCACGCCTACCCCGCTTACCGACCTGCTGGCGATCCGACCCCGGAGGCCGGGACGGAAGAGGCGGCCGGAGGAGACGTGGCGGATTGGCTGGGTTTCTTGGCGAATTTCTTCTCTTTCATCCAAGGGAACTCGGGGGCCAGAGGGGCGGCGGGGAGCGGCGGCGGCGGCGGCGGCAGAGCGGGCCCATCTTCGGCTCGCTTTTGGCTCCCGGGTCTCTGAAGGGTGGAGGCGCCGGGCTGGAGACTGGGGAAGGTTTGCTCGAAAGGAGGAGGAGGAGGAATTAATGTCGACTCCTTGATTGATGAAGTTTGAAATGTCTCCAAGACAGCGGGGAAGGAAGTCAGACACTCGGCGAGCGATGGCTGGCTGTTTATAAACCCAATCTCCCTCTCAAATTCAAAATTCATGGCTTTCAATGGTGGGGGAGGGGGCCTGCTGGGGGGGCGTCAGGAGGGAGGATCGGAAGGGAACCCCCCCTCCTGCCCCCCCCAGGTTTATATGATGGAGCGATTTTGGGAGGAGGGATTTTGCGCTTTCTCTCTTTTTTTTTTTTTTTAATTTTGGGCCTTTATAATTGTATATTGCTGATAAATACAAGCGTATGGGGACTCTCTCTATTAAACCCAGGACTCCAGCGAAATTGCAGGGAATTCGTGGTCACGGGACTGGCCTTGGCCAATCGCTCTTCTGGGCCTAGTGGAAAACAGAGAGCATTATTTGCTTTAATTGATTCAAAAACTCTAGAGGACCACGACCTGGACACCAAGAGCCCCCTAGTCCTACACGCCTTCTCTCCAATGCCTCCCTTTCTCCAGAAAAACTAGAGGAACCTTTCCCTCATCCCCTTCAGAGGTTCTGGAAGCCCAAGAAACAAGAGAATCTAAGGGAAAAAATATTCCTCTTTTCCAAATATTTTTTATTTTTTAATACAGTAAATTAATGCTCTCTTTACATTCTCTTCCCCTCCCCCCCCCCAAAAAAGGAAACCTGAGTGAGGATCTCACTGTGAGAGGAAGAGGTAGTAGAAAGAGGCTTCCACTCTTTGGGAAAGGTCAGTGTTAAGGTGTAATAAACAAGAGAAGAGATTTACAATTATCAGTATCACTATCCCGCCCCAACCCCCAAAAGCAACAGATAAATCCCGGAAAATCGACAGGCACTCCCAGGCTGACACAGAGGAGTGAGATGGATGGTGAGGGGTCCTTTTGGGCCTCTGGCCTCCATAGCTGTGTGGTCTCAGTCCCTTCTCTGCCCAGGGTTTGCAGCTCTGCCCCTGCTCTATGTCCACCTGCCTTCCTCACCTGGAGGCATCTGCCCTCCTCTACCACACCTCCAGCAGGCAGGGTGTAAGATGCATACACACTCATTCAACCCTCAAGCCTGTATCTGCATGTATATCCAGGGACATGAACAACCACCAAGGTAGCCGCCAATTTAACTCTGAGCGCTCTCAAAGCTCAGGTCAATGTATGGGGGGAGGCCTTTTCCCCCCAGGACAAAGAGACTCCCCCCCACACACTTTTTGCCATTGTGCTAGTAAAAAAAAAGAAATCCTTGGCAAGAAAGAATTCCTTGAACGTGGAAAGGGTGGAAATTACCACTGAGATGATATTGCACTTCTGGCACCTTGGGAAAAATTTTTTTTAATTTCTTTTGAGGAGACCACGTTTGTCTGAACTTTAGGGAGTGCTGTTAATTTACTGGAGGGAGGGGACACGAGACTCAGGGCCCCAAGCAATTGGTGGGAAACTAGATCTCAAAGCAGAAAATGAAAAGTCGATCTGGGGGAAGATTTTTAAATAAGTGGGTCAGAGGGACCGAGAGGAGATGAGGCGATCAATCTTAGCCCCCTGACAGCTCCCTCCGATGGCATCAAAGAATTTGGCTCTTTTGGAAAGCAGAGGGAACAGCCTAAATTCCACATCCCTTTAAAAGGCCTGGTGGTGGGGGGTGTTAGCAAAAGAGAAAGGTGATTCCGGGAGAGCGGGGAAACAGATGGGAAATGGGGACAGAGGGAAGGGCGCTAAGTTGGGTGGAAAGTTTGTCTGGAGAACTCCCACGGCTCTGGCCTCCCCTCCCCCTCCTGGCTCTCTGACGCCCAGCGAGGAGAAGGCTGGTTAGCAGAGAAATGGCAACTCAGCCCGGAGCTGGAACTGGAAACTTTCTGTCAATGTAACAGCCAGCCGCGTGGGTGGCGGTGAGTATTTAAAAACGACAGAGAAGTCTGAGGGGAAGGGTGGGGGTGGAAGAGAGCCAGGATGGAGAAAGGGGAGTTGGAGGTGGGGGCTGCAGGCTCTGGAGGGCTCAGAACAGAGAGAGCTGCTTTGAACTGGGCGAACTGGCCAGAGACGGTTGTGTCTGGTTCCAAAGCAAGCAAGTTTTGCCACTTGGAGGCGTGGATGGGGATGGGGATATGGGTGTGGGTGGGGTCGTGGGTGGGGGTGGACAGCGAAGAATCCGAATAGGAGTTGTCTGGAAGTTGTGCAGTGAGGCCTGAGAGAGGATTCTCCCTCGGGCCACCCCCTTGAGAAGCCCTGGAAGTTTTTTTCACAGCCTCTCCAGCTGGCTGCAGAGCCAAGCGCGCTCCTCTCGGAAACAACTCCGGGAGAGACTGTCCCTGCAGGAAATACAGCTTTCTCTAACCCTGCTGACAGATTTTACAGCCAGATTAGAGAACAGCAGAAAACTTGGGTGTGAAAAGGGGCCAAGAGAACCCTCCTTTCTGGAGACCGCTTCCCCGCCCCTCTGTTGTGCTGTGAGTCTTACAGCACAGATATTTTCCCCACGACTTTGGCTGCTTAGCTAGCGCCTGGAATCTCGCAGAGAGAAGGGTAGGGGACACCAGGCCAAGTCGGCCTTTATTTTTCTGGTTTGCAATGCCAGCGTCAAGCCAAACCTCTGGTTTTCGAACTGGAGCTAAATTCTCTCTCTTGGCCTACCTCTCTCCTACTAGATACATAATCCACCCACAGAGCCAAACATGGCGCTTCATCTAGTTACATCATTCAGAAAATGTTATTCAGGGAAGAGGAATAGAGAAAGACAGACAGAAAGAAAAACCCTTGAGCGTTATTTGATCCCAAACTTTGCACGCTCTTATGCCTTTAAATTATAGGCTGACCCAATGCTAAATTGCTTGCTGCTTGAATGAGCGCAGTCCGCTTAAAATCTTACTTGGTGGTGGTGGTGGTGGTGAGGAGTAGGAGGGTGTAGAATTCAGGTTGCATTTTTATTGTTATTTATTGTTGCATAAAGACTGTAATTACTAACCTTGGACTGCCAGGATGCAACATAAAAATGAAAATGAGCCATCGCTTTAAGGCTGAGGGCCTGGAACGAGTCTCACCGACACTCCCCCCACCCAACCGCCGCCATCACTACCGCCAAATATATGCTCCTAATTAAGCAGTGCGGGCGCATCGCTTACAATTAGAATTATGCAACTCTTCAGCAAGCAGCCCTCGCTTCTCTTTCAACGAATTAGCTCCATATTTCAGCCGCCCTGTCTCGTCGCTCTTATCGGCTCCAGCGACGCGGCGGTGACATTTCATCTTTGACAGACCCTCTCTATCCTCGCTCCAATGTGATAAAACTTTTATGGAACCACGACTGAGAAATGAAGTTTTCCCGAGGATCGTGGAAACAGAGGCGCACATTAGCCTGGGGACCATTTTATTTACGCGTGGATCCAGCAGCATCTCCCACCTCCTCCTCTCCCCTTTCCCTGGCGGGGAAATCAAATGCACCTCCTCTCCCTCCACCCCGAGTTTTATTTAGTGATTTAATTTCACTTTAGTTTTAAGGTTTGACCTGAGTAGTCTAGGCCTCAGATTTTTTTTTTTTTTTTTAGATTAATCATTTTCCTTTGTTTTCATTTTAGACCCAATGGTGGTTGGGCTTCGGGTCACGTGACGACTTCTTTGTAGCTCCGGAAGAGAACTGTGAAGTTTAGGTTGCCTGGAAGAAGCAGTAATCGGCCAGATTTTTTTGTTGATGGTGGAGAAGGGGGGGCGAGGAGGTTGTGGCCAAAGGAGCCAGGGGACAAAAGGTCAATGAATGAGAAAAACTAAGAGGCAAAGAAGCCAAACAGAAAGGCCCAAAGAAAGCACCCAAGAGTCCCTTTTCCCCAACTTGTTACTTGAATCTTAGCTAAAGAAGTTGGCAGAATGTTCCAGGGTCCTGTGAGTGAGAAAAACTATATAAACCTGAGACAGCAAGGGGGAGGTGAGGGCCTGGGCAGTGGACAAAAAGGCCAGGAGAGGGTCTTCAGTGTCCTTCTTCCCTCGGGGGAAGTCCGCAGTCAGTAGCCTTCCTCTGCTATCTAAATTGGACCACCAGGACAAGATAAAATTGATAACAGAAAGTTTATTCAAGAATTGTTTGACAGACAACCCTTTTAAGTAAGGAAAAAAGTAACTACGGAAGAACAAAGAAAGTTCCAAGAGGGAATTAACTCTAATTCTACAAATTCAGGACTATACAGTGACAATTAGGAGCTGAGTTCATGCCTTTTAGAACTAATTACAATTGCTCATAAGTACGAGGGTAACATAAATCTACAGCTCTTTTCTAGAGTACAATAATAACTAAAATAGCTGGTTTTACATGACAGGAAACACAACGTCCTTTATAACAAGTAAATACTAAAAAAAAAGTACAATTTTTTCCTTTTTTCCCTCATATAAATACATAATGTAGGGGGATAAATAATACAAAAAAGAAAATATTTTAACAAGCTATAACCAATAAATATATATGAAAATGTTCACTAGAACACACGCTTTTTGAGCGATGCTGGACTCCTGCAGGCCCAGGCATCTCTCACAGTTGTTTTTATATCCATTAAAATGTAAACTCTAAGTGCAACAAAAGTGTCCTGTCAGGAGATTGAGCAAGGCGCAGGCCCAGCTGCAGCTCCTGCATGGGACAGACAGTTTGTTAAAATATACCCTGTTTTCACGTTAAGTCAAGAGAGCAACAGAAGAAAAGAAAAGTGTAGAACCTCGTGTCGCTGATTGCCTGCTGTGGAGAGAGGGCGATGGACCTGGAGCTGAGATGGGAGGCAGCAGAAGTGACAGAGCTTCAGTCCTGACGACTTGCCTGCCCTCACCTCCCAGGTTTTCCATAAAAGAAAAAAATATATATTTATAATATAGACAGCTCTGACTTTCAGGATCTCTCACCATCCCTGAGCCCTCTGGAATCTGTAATTGATGGGGGCAGCATATAGATATTAATATCGTAGAGCAGAAAAATACGAGGCTGGAAATGGAGGGAGTGCCCAAAAAACCTCAAATAGATGGGAGGAAATTTGAGGCTTCAGGGAAGTAGGAGGGGGTGGGGTTTTGTGCCCTTGGATTTGAAATGTGTTTTCTTACTTTTTTTAAAAGGAGAATTGAGGAAAAAAAATTCAAGATTTGGAGGCGTTACCTACAGAGATAGAAGGTAAGTTGGTTGGTGATGGCCTAGCCATCTTGTCTGTTTCTGAAAATGTGCTTCTCTATCTCCTCCTTCCTCTACCCCACTCTCCAGCGAGCATGGAATTCCAACGGGGTACTGCTGGAGCCCTAGGGTTGATGGGGTCATCTCCAATCTGCTGCGGATTCTTCTCCTACGGGTTGGCAGGCAGATGGAACAAGGGCTGAAGGACTTTAAAAAAGCAACTTCTCAGGCCAAGGGAGGGTAAGGAGCTCCAGGCCCGTTCTTCCCAGGAAGCTTGGCTATCTCCTTTTGGCCTATCTCTTTCAGATTTCCAGGCTGCCCCCCAGAGCTCCATAGCCCTTGCCTCTCCTGGCTCTCCCCACCCCCACGATCTCGCTCCTCCTGCCCTCCCTCTCCCATCACAGGTGTGTTAATTTGGGCGCTTCTTGGATTCTACCCTGAGGAGGAGGCGCATGGTGAGAGGAGAGGTCTGTGTAGGTGGGGTGTGGGTCGCAGGGTCCGTGGTGCTGGCTGGGGGCCATAGGGGGCGCCCCGTTGTAGTCCAGGTTCCCCGAAGGGTGGTGGGAAAGGTGGTTGAGGCCGTAGAGGGAGGGGCCGGCAGGGGGCGGCAGCGGATCCGCGTAGCCGCCCCCGCCCACGTACACTGGGCTGCCCTGCATGGTGGGCGTCCCGTAGGCGCCCCCGTTGGCTTGGAGGACGTGGGGCTCGTAATCGGGCGCCGGGGTCGGCGGGTACTTTTGCGGGGCGCCGCAGCCTTTGAGAGGGGGCTGGTAGTTGGAGGGCAGCGCGTAGGCATTCTGGTGGCCTTTGCCAAAGGCGGGCGGGGACGGGCTCTCGTAGCTGGGGGTCATGGCGTGTAAGGCGTTCATGAAGCCGGCCGTGGACTGCATGGGCTGCGGGGGGCTGCCGGCGGGGGACGGGCCCCCAGACGACGAGGCCAGGCCCTTGGCCTTCTGGTCCTTCTTGTACTTCATGCGCCGGTTCTGGAACCAGATCTTGATCTGCCGCTCGCTGAGGTTCAGCAGGTTGGCCATCTCCACGCGGCGCGGCCGGCACAGGTAGCGGTTGAAGTGGAACTCCTTCTCCAGCTCCACCAGCTGCGCGCTCGTGTACGCCGTCCGCGCCCGCTTGGACGCTGCCGACCCCGGGGGGCTCTTGTCCCCTCCCCCGCCGCCGCCGCCGCCGCCGCCCCCGCTGCCGCCGCCGCCGCCGCAGCCCTCCGCTGGATCCGCGGGGGAGGGGTGGGAAGGGGAGAAAATGAAATAAAAGATAATTACTGAACACGCCGAAATTGAATGCATCGTTTCTTAATAAATCCAGGCCTGGACTCGGAGCCCCCACCGCCCTCCCCTTCCCGTCCCCGCCTCCTCCTCACTCTCCCCCCCCCCACGCCCGTCGCATTAGCGGACACTCTATAATAGTGGCATTTATTAAGAGACCTGTTCTCCTCTCGCTGCCCCAGCTTATGAAAATTTGATCATGTCACGCAGACAGAGCCGCATGGCCATTTATTTAGGGCTGGGTTTTCTCGCGCCCGCTTCTCCCCCCGCCCCATCCCCAATTGTAGGTCTGGGAAGACACTCCCCCCACACACACCTCGTCCCGTCCTGTGGATAGGGTGGGTGGCTGGGGAGAACCCTAGGGGGAATCTGGACACTCGTGGGCAGGGCACGGAAATGTGGTGCGAAGAGACTGCCATGCCTGGAGGCCGGGACCCTGGGCCGCCCGAGCAATTGTGATTAATACCCACAGTAATCATACTTAATAATAATCAATCGTTGACGACTCTGCGTCTACTGGCAGCGTCTCCTGCCTCCGCAGCCTTGGAAGGGCTGAGGCCGAGCCCCTGGCCTTCTGGAGCTCTCAGAAGCTCAGGTGGAGGCGGCTGGAGGCAGAGGGTGTTGCCGGGGTCAGGGGTCATCAGGTGGTGGTGGGGGGGGGGGGGGCCGAAATGCGCCACGGCCGCCGCCACCTAATATTGTTCCCAGGCCGCCGCCTGGGCGCCTAGGGGCTGGGTGCTAGAATAACAGTGACATTCCTGGCCCGGACAAAAGCTGACGAGGAGGTAGGCAGAGAGCGGGTACCTGTGCCGGGGGAGCTGTTTTTCACCTTGGACGTTTGCCTCGACTCTTTCATCCAGGGGAATATCTGTTTGGTGAGGGTGGAGTTGGAGCCAGGACCGCACTTGGGGGGGCCGCTTTTGCCGGGCCCGCCCCCGTTACTGCTGTTGCTAGTGGCACTGGTGGGTGCGGCGCTGGGCGGGGGCGAGCCGGGCGGGGCGGGCAGCGGCTCGGGGGCCAGGCCGGGCCTCATGCAGCTGCCGTTGAGCTCCTTGCTCTTGGCATGCGGAGCGGCGTTGCCCAGGGACTGCAGCGAGCACGCTGAGCGCTGGTAGTCGCCCTCCAGGTGCGTGGCGGCCTGGAAGGGGGGCTGGGGGGGAGCGTCGTAGCCGAAGCCATTGCTGCCAGGGTACGAGGAATAGCCTCCGAAGAGTGCGGCCGCGGCGTTGTCGTAGTAGGTGGCTTTCTGCATCGCTGGGCGAGGCCCGGGCAGTGGGTGGCAACTTGCAAGAGCCTGATACTCTCACGACCAGACATTGGCACCCCCGGGGGTCACGTGGCGCGCCGGACCCCCCCCCCCCGCCCCCCTCCTCCCGGGTCTGTTCGGAGCGGCTGACCTGCGGGGTGAGAGAAGAGACACAAGGGGGAGAAGAGGACTAGGGCACGAATCCATCTTACGGACTGAAAAGGGAACTGACATCAATAGTTTTGTCTTCTCCCCCACCTCAACATCTTCACAGCAGACGCTGAGCCCGCCTCCCTGACCTGAAATTTTTATTTCAACGTTTTAATTTTAAAGAAAAGGCCCACCAGTTTTTATTTCAACTTAACAAATGAGGACTCTACTCCCTTGGGGACTGCCTAAGGATAGAATCTTACTACTGCAGGGGCCATTGCTGCTCTCCTGCCGGGGCACTGGCCCCTGACCTCTCCTCCTCCCTCTCCCTTCCTCCCCCCACCCCCACTTCTGGGATAGGATGTCTTAAGGAGTGGGGGAGACCAGGAAACACCAAAACAAAAGCATCATCAGCACCCTCCTCTGAGCTGAGAGGCCTCTGCCTCCTTCCTTGTCTACCTAGGTCTCTGTCACCCCAGCAGAGTCTAGCCTGGAGAAAAAACAGGATGTCCGGAAGAGACAGGAGGGAGAAGCAAGTTGAGCAGAGAACCTTCTGTGTGAAGGGTCCTCTCCCTCCCCTCCCACCTCATGAAGACCACAGCAGCCTGACCTAGAAACTTCTTCAAAATTTTTAACCTCCAGAGCCAGCGGAACAGAGCCTCCTCCATGGCCCATGGTGCAGGTAGCACCACCTCCGGTCTGAGTCTTTGCTCAGCCAAGTCTGGAACCCGGCAGCCAGCGGCCCTCATGGGCCCCCAAATGGAGCAGGATTGTTTCAATTTCCCTGACCAGTCTGGGTGGTGCTGTGACCATTTGGCCCAGGTCCCCTCCCCTTCATTTTTTTCATCAGACTTAATTTTTTCCCACCCTTTTCTTGACAGTCTGTTTCCTTTGATTTCTCCAAAAGAAGAAAGAAATTGGATAACTGCTGGACTTTTCTACCAAGAGATGGGAAAGCGCTTTCTAAAAGAGAAAAATTTTCCCTAGCAGAAAAGAAAGTCAACAAAGCAATCTGAACAGTATTATTCTCTGGGTTGAAAACAGGGTACCCCTGTTACCTGAAGTTCTCCAAGACAGAAAAAAAATCATTATTTTAATGCAGCCTTTTAAAAGTGTGCCAGAAAAATAAAGGTTCAAGCTGTCTTAGGATTTTGTGTATTTCTTCTGAAATTTCTGACTGCATGACCCCCCCATCTGTCTTCCCAAACCCCTCACCATCACTTTTCATAAAACTTCGACACTGACCCTCTCTCCTGACATGTGAGTTTGGACTACTTAAATCTCATTCAGCCCAGCTGGTTAACTCCAAAGAAAACTAGAAATAGGAAAATAAAATAAAAGGAGTAGGGGTGAAGGAAGTCCCTCCCACACATAAATTCCCTTCTTAATGGCACAGATTTATACTCAAAAGGGAGCTGGGGTAGCCCTGAGCTCCGATTGGTTTCTGGGAAGAATTTGTTTCTGAGAAATGCACATGGGTCTGCAAAGCAGCAGGTCGTTCCAGGGAGGAGCACTGGAGTTCAATTGACCAGGCTGACCCAATCCTTTTATTATTATTACCATTAGCCTCTGATGATTTAACCAAAATTAGCTTCGGAGCAGCCCTGGCTGAAGGGGGAATTAATTAACAGGCATCACTTGAGTTTGTTATTAATAGAAAGGAGAATGAAATAAAAACGTTGGAGGGGGTTGGCTGGCTGGGCCCTGGCTTTATTTAGTCTAAATGATTGTTACAGCAGTAATGATAATGATGATAATAATAATAATAAAACAATAATTTGACTAGACGCCTGGGGCCGAAATTCCTGTCGTTCCCCCTGCAATAAACCCGCAAACCATCGCAGGACCGAGGCCAGGCAAGTGTGGGAAGCGGAGAAGCCAGAGATGAGATAGGAAAGAATGGAGCCTCCGCCGGCGGTGAGACAGGGCCGGGAAGATCTGTGAACTGGGTGAGCCCCTGGCTGCCGCCGCCGGGCAGTCTCGACCGCTGCTGCCGCGGTGGCTGGCGACTAGCTATGCTGACCCAAGGAGGCGAAGAGAAAGCGTTCAGGATGCTAAAACGGTTAGCGGCGGCAGGTTCCCAACACCCTGGCCTAGGGCCGAGCCCTAAGGGCGGCAGTAAGTTTGGGCGCTGGAGGTAACCGAATTAAAAGGCGCCTTAGCAACTCGGCTCCGGGACTTTGCCAGGCCGGCTGGGCTGGAGGGCGCAGAGGCCTGGCTGACGGGACAGTGAGAAGGCGGAAAGGTGCCGTGGGGGTCCGGGATCTGGGGATCCAGGAGAAGAGGGGGTGGGGAGCAGCTCTACCAAGCCAAACATGTCTATTTCCCTTGCCTCCATGTTGGAAAAATCCAGGCTCCATATGGCTTCTTGGGAGAGAGGGAGGGAGGGAGACGGTGGCTCCCGGCTTCCCCCCAGGGTCTCGCTGGAGAAGGGCGGTGAGCCACCCCAAGAACCCCACCTCTCCAGGCACACCCCCGGAAGAGCCGGGCAGAGTAACAATAGCTGGGGAAGCCCCGGGAGAGAGGATAGGCCACCTTCCAGGACTTAAAAAAAAATTAATGGGAGAAAGAAAAAATAAAAGAACAAGAAAGGAAGAGAGAGAAATGTTAGGCTCTTCTTAGCAGCCGGGAATAAACTCAGCCCTGAATCTGGCTGTTGAAAGAAAAGAGGAGAAAAGGAGAGAAGCAGGAAGAGAGGGAGAGGGAAGAGAGGGAGGGAGGGAGAGAGAGAGAGAGGGAGAGAGAGAGAGAGAGAGTCGCTGCGTGGAAGGAAGCTTAAAGCTTGTGAACTCTTCTTGAACCGAGATTGGAGTCATATGGGCCATAAATCATTGAGACATACTCTCCGCCATTCACAAACTGATAGCCTATTTCAGTCCAGCTTACCTTAGCCACCGACGAGGGGAGAACAGGCAGACATAATATATATTCACATCGAGCCCCAGCGCGAGCGGCAGGCGAGAAATCTCCCCTCCTTGAAGGCAAAGGAAAAAAAGACCACTGTTTAAAGCTGCGTCGCCCCCCCCCCCCCAATAGCCACCCCGGCTGGGGAGCCCGAGGGGCAGACCGGCCGGAGGAGCCGCGCGGCGTCCGCTTCAATTCACTCGGCTTAGGAGCGGGGGTGCGCAGGAGGGAGGGGGTGGGGGAGCGGGAAAAAAATAGAAGACCGAAAGGTGCTCGGGCGGCTCAGCTCGCCGAGAATCCAGCTCCCGGCTCCGGCACGGCCAAGCCGCCACAGTGTGGTTGCCCTATAAGACTGGTACGCCCTACTCTCCGTAACAATGGCCTCTGCTTTTGCACAGGGAAAAAAAACCACACAGACACACACACTCACTCACTCACACACACACAAGCTCACACACCCCCCCACCACTCCCCCTTTAGCAAGCTTAGATGCCTGATAAGGAGGGAAGGTGATGGTGGTGTTGGGGGAGGGGGGAACTTTTTAAATTCTCCCCCCCCCCCGCAAAAAAAAGTGGGAAAGGGAAGAAAGTAGAGGTTTTTTGTTTTGGGTTTGTTTTTTTTTTAAGAACAGGTACATTTTTAAATTGAGATTTTGTCCAGGGAGGAAGAGGAGAGCAGAGGAAAGGCACAGCCGGTGCAGTTCACAGCTCTCCCAGCCCCACTAGCAAACCATTATGCTAATTGAGAAGTGGCTGGGGAGGCCCAGTCAAAGGCACTGGCTTGCCTGGGGGTGGGGGTGCTGGGTGCCCCTCTGCACTCCTTCTCAGTGGGAACACGAGGAATTTCCTTTAAAGTAGTTTCACTCCTCTGGGACTGGTGGCTGGGTCTCCCGCCCTCTGGCTCTGGCTCCCTCCTTCTGAGTCTCCCAGTCTGTTTCTTCTCTCCCCGACACCCTCTCTATTCATCCTTTCTCCCGAAAATCTCCAGGCCCAGTTTCCAACCGGTAGGGGGGAAGGCCAGACCTCTTTTTTTTTTTTTTTTTTTGAGAACAGACAACAAGCGGTGAGTGATTATTTAAAAAATCCAGACCATCTTGCAGGGGGAGGGGAGTTGAGGAGAGGGTGACAAAAGGAGGACCCTGTGTTTAGCTCGAGCTTCAGACACGGCCGGCAATAGAGAGGCTGTAAGAACTTCATGGAGAAGTTTCTGTTAAGATTCTCACCTCCGCATAGGCAGAAGGGGCTAAGAGGTGATAAGGACATTTGTACTTCTAAGAAGATGAGAAGAACTAGCAAAACAGCTTAATTTTACATGCACTGGCAGAAGAGACGGGGGATAGTTACTATTATTCAGAGCAAACCTGTTTGTTTCTCTTAGCGCTGCAAGATTTATGACTCTTGGCACAAGTGAGGAAGACTACAAAAGCTAAACTTTTCTTAGCGTGTGTGAGAAGGGCAGGAAAAGGCAAGGAGGCCTGTAGGAGGAAGACAGGAGCCAAGAATGTAGGTGTCTGCAGATCTGGGGCGGGGGTGGGGAAGAGCCATTCCCGGTGGGGAAAAAGACAAAAAGAGCACCAGGACACTTCCAAAAGCAGGAGTGTTTGCAACTCTGCCTAATTGCTGACTCCGGGGCTTAGGGGATAAAATAGAAGGCAGTCTCTCTTTTCTACGAAGGCAGCTTGGAAAACTTGTCCTCTTAAGTTCGAGTAGACAGAGCCAGCCACTGCCCTGTGACCACCTGGTTAGAAAACTTGGCTTTTTCCTTCTCCCATCTGGATGCACCAGGAGAGATGGGACTGGGAGAACAAAGGTGAGAGATGGTTTCCAGCTATTATCTCCCCTCCAGGAGAGGGTGGCTATGTCTGGCAAAGCTTCCCTTATACCCTGTTGATCCCTAATTACAGGCTCTGCTTTGGGCTGAGAAAGTGTCCTAGTCTCTCAGGGAGAGGCCCCTGGCCTCCTCCGGTCCCTACTGCTTCCAGGCCCGCTAAGTCAGGCTTCCTGGGCTGCAGCAGCCAGTTTCCTGGGATCCTGCTGAACAGAGAGTGGGGAACCCATGTGCTCCCTACCCTCCAGCAATAGGAACTGCATGTGATGTCCCCAGGAACCTACAGCCTCCCTAGAGAGTTGGTGACTGAGGGAAAGGGGGAAGAAAGGTGAGGATGGAGAGTGGGAGACATTTTTATGTATTTACTACTAGTATCAAGAAAAGAAAATGCCCAAGCTAGACCCAGTATTGGGGCTCAAGCCAGGACCCTCAAAGAGAGCCCTGAGGGCTGCCTGAGTGTGTAGCTGCAGGGGTCTGTCCTGAGATCTCTGGACCCTGGTTAGAGACCCACAGGGTTGGAGCCGGTGTAGCTTTGGGCCTGGTGGGGGGTCAGGGGCTTGGGCCAGGGCTTCCAGAGGTTGAAGGCAATCATTCCCTTTGAGTCTTTCCTCTCACTCCCCAAAATAAAGTCAAGAACGTAACTCAGACCCTCCACCTCTCCTAGCTGTTGCTACCACTGGCTAGAGAAGGACACTGTGAAATTGAGAGAAGAGGAGAACCTGGTCACTTGTAGGGCTGCACAGCTTTGCCTCAAGGAATAAAAAAAGAGCCCGGAGGGCACCCAGCCAGCTGCGGGCCTGCAAGGCCAGGCTGCAGGAGGATCCGGCCTGGAGCCCAGCCAAGGGTGGAGGAGTTTCCAGAGACAGCGATGGACCTCTCCCCTCTCAGAACCTCCTTGACTCCTTGTGGTCCCTTCAGGCTACACAAAGAGCTGGGGTGCAGCAGGGTGAGAGCAAAAAGGAGGACTGGGGAGCAAGAAAGCTAACCTGGAAAAAAATTTCAGAGGACATGCACCCCCAATTGTGGTAGGAAATGTTGTGGGAGCTTCTTAATCTTGGAAAACAGAGCCCATCTGAAATGCTGGGGAGGCAATGAGAGCCCAGTTTGGTTTCCTTCTTGCCTTTTTTCTTCCTTTCTCAGAGATTTCTGGCTGGCTGGTTGCCCCTGATTGGGGCTGGGAGGGTAGAGGGTAGATGGTAGAAGTGGCGGCCAGAGCGCGCCCATCTTGTCTGAGACATTGCTGCAGGCCAGGGACCTTTCAGACTTCAGGGGACAAAGGCGGGGCAGAGAGGAGCTTGGGGTGGGAGACTCCAGAGGGGTCTGAGGGAAAACTTGGGATCTGGAAAAAGAGGACCCGGAGGAGTTTTTCACCACTGACAGTGAAGTCATGATTCAGGAAGACTAGAGAGAGAAGAGGAGACAATTTCCTTCTGGATTCAAGGAGGGAAACTTGGACAACTAAGTGTGTGTGTGTGTGTGTGTGTGTGTGTGTGTGAGAGAGAGAGAGAGAGAGAGAGAGAAATTGAAAAAGCAAAAAATGAGAGAAAGATTAAGACACAGAGACCTTAGTGCAATCTAATAAATAGAAAAATTAATAATAAAGGTAAAAATTAGGGAAAATGTTCCCCTTCATAGACATTCTTTCCTCTGGGTTTCAGTTTCCACAGTCAGAGGACCCGCGCGGGCACTTCCCTCCCCCGCTCCTCCTCCACACCCGGGACCAGGAGACAT
Organism: Equus asinus; assembly: GCF_041296235.1. Classification (NCBI taxonomy): domain Eukaryota; kingdom Metazoa; phylum Chordata; class Mammalia; order Perissodactyla; family Equidae; genus Equus; species Equus asinus. The sequence goes on along the minus strand of NC_091802.1, from coordinate 37,627,277 downwards.
GGAGCACTTTAAACCCCCTTGAGCCATCACTGACTGCCTACCCTTCCAGACTTTGGGGGGATCACGTCTGTTTCCCTCCTCCCCCCCCCAAAAAAAAACCCCATCAAAGAGCAAACGAAAATTTTCCTCTCAACAATGACAAACTGGCTGACTCCTTTAAAATCGATTTCTGATATCAGCACTGGGGCCACCAAGGATCCTGCTCCCAGCGCAGCCGGCCCCAAATTCGTGTGGCCCGAATGGCTCCCTAAGACACTGGGACCTGGAGCCCCGGGCCAGACGTTTAGCGATCTGTTTCTTTCTAGTCCTGCCTGGGTTCTGGCTCCCACACACTTTTTCCAGCTTCACTGCCCAACTGTGTGGCCGCAGGAGAGTCGTGGAAAGTTCACACACGCATCTGAATCTCCATCTCTTCTTAAATGTTAATAAAGATTTCAAAGCTGGAGGTCGTAAACTGGGAATTGCTACCGAAGACTGCCTTTGGTCTTTGGATCCCCAGCCCCCACCTCTCTAAGATGCCTGGAGCGGGAGGGAACAAAGCGGCAGCAGGAAAGAGAAGATTCGGCGCCTCTGCAGAGGCCGGTGTAGACCCGGCTCAGCAGAAGCGGGATCGAAAAGAAGAAAAAGCTCGCTACTGTTGGAGAAGAAAAATCCAAGCTCTATTCTCCCTCCGTCCCAGGCGTCGGGACGCGAGAGGGATGCAGGAAAAAACGGGGCAGCTGCGAGGGTTTGCAAAGTCCGTCCACTCGGTGACCACGGAGGCCACGCCTGAACGCGCGGATGAGAGGATGGCGGCGCCAAGGGCCAGGTCGGGAGGGTCCGGAGTCACAGGCCGGCGGGCGCGGTGTGGGCGTATGAGCCCCTTTTGGATCAGGGGTCCCGCCTCATCTAGAAGCTCAGTCCTGGCCTGACAAACGCCACGGTGGCGGATGTTGAGACAAAAGTGGGCAGAGTGGAGAAGGCAAGATGGAGAGGGGCGAATCTTGGACAGCTTGGGGGTGGGGTTGCTGGGGAAGGGAGGGAGAAGAAAGCAAGAGAGGACCCGGGCCCAGCCCGCTGCGAGTGACTGCGCAGGTCCCTCCTGACAGATTGGATGTCTCTCTCCCAGTGACCTCTGTTTAGCAGACAATAACTCACCGGATTAATGACCAATCAGCGCAAAGCCTTCCGAGGTGCCTCCAAATATAAAACTCCAAAGTCAGAGTGGGAGAGGGCCAGAGTCTGGGCCCGCCAGCCCTTTTGTTTTTCTCTCTCTCAAAATAGGGTTTGGGGTGAGGCTTTAGGAAATGGATTATCTGGCCAGAGATTCTGATTTCCAAAACCCAAAAGATGAAGTTGTTTCCCATCTCTTCCCACTTCCTCCCCCAGAACTCATATCCCTGACCACACTTCCCAAGGCAATCTGGGAACCTCCCCTCCCCTGCTGGCCTCCTCACATCCCTGATCCCACGAGAAATCTCCCTTCTCACAACCATGCAACTTCTGAGAAACCCCCATCCCTTTTGAATTTCACCTTCTCCCAGTTGGAGAAGATGGAAAATAAGAGCAAGAATAAAGAGGGCCGGGGTCACCCACCTTGCAGGCCTCCTGTCCTGGCTGCCCTGGGAGGAGACCTGGTATAGTGCGGTGGCACCCTTTGTGTGCCCTCTCCGAGAAAGAAAGGGTCCAAAGGCCCAGGGGTCAGGGTGAGGGTGGGGCAGGGGGGCTGCTGTCACAGAATCTAAATTCAGAAACCACAATTCAGTCCCTGGGCTGGGGTAGTAGGGACTTCAAATGCTGCATTCTGAACAACTCCAGCCTCAGCCAGGGTGCCTGGCATGGAAAGTGCCTTTCTCTGTGAGGCTGAGCCCTCCTTCCTTAGCCCCCATCCAAATGCCAATCCTACCCCAACCCAGCTAGCCAGCCCCCTTCCACTGCCTTCTATTGCCATTGCTCTGGGCCTGGGCTTCTCCTCTACTGAGAATAAGGACGCGTTCAGGAGGAGGAATGGTCCGGATTCCAATGGATTTCCTAGAGCCACTTTGAGTAACCATCCACTTCTCTGTGCATATACAAACTCCCTATATACTGCAAATAAGCGTGCAGTGACACCCAGATGCCCTCAGAGCCCCAAGATACACAAAGGAGCTGCTCCCAAGCAATAGAGAGTTACTCGAGGTCAGAGCTGGGGAGAACTCAGAGAGTGTCCTGTCCAACCCTGCCATTGTTACAGATAGGGAAACTGAGGCCCAGAGCCAGGAAGTGATTTGTCTACTATAATACTTGAGATTTCCTTTGGAGCCAGGAGGCTTGGATTCTAGGTGGTCCAGACTGGTTGTGTGCTCTGAAGCAGAGAACGCCCTGGGCCTCAGTGTTCCCTTCTGTGAAGCCAGAGTGCAGGAAGGTGCACGCACACGTGTGTGTGTGTGTGTGTGTGTGTGTGAGTGTCTATGTGGAGGGGAGGGGAAGGGTTGGGCTAGATGATCTTCTGAGATCCATTTTTGGACTGACAGTTCGTGGTTCTCTGTAGGCTGATATAAAAGTGAGTGACGATAGCAGTAATAAACTGAGTTCAGACAATAATGGTCACCACTGAGACCAAATGCAGAATATTTCCTCTTGGGATTTAAATGCTTACACCTGCACTACTGAGTACCAATCCGACTCCTGGTCCTCCTTGCCTCCAGGGAGGCTCCTGGGCTGATTTTTACTGCTCTTCTGTGTATGCGTGTCGGGGGGATTGTTCTCTACCTTTATTACCAAATCAAAACTGCTATTTTTGGACACAACAACCTGAGCAGTAAATAATTAATTTGTATAATTAAAGGAGGAAGGCTTCAACCTGGCAATTTTTAACCAGGAGTCAATGCACCCATTGTACCAGCCTGGCCTTCTCACCCAACCCCCAACTCTGCCCACGTACCTACCAGCTTCCCCAGGGCCTCCCCCCTAGTTGGAGACCAGCCTTCCCAAGACGGCCAGCAGGGTTCACAGAGTCAGACTCTGCTCCCTCCCCAAGAGAGTTCCATTCACTGCTTTGCTCCCCCACAGAAATCAGTCGGCCTGCAGCTGCCCCTCGCAGCTTGCTTTCACTACCCCTAAAGCTGTGCTGGGCTCCGGGTCCAGGCTCTCTCTGCTCCTGGGACACACATAATCCACCTCCCCAGCTCAAGATGCCCCAACAATGCCGCGAGTTTGCATTTCAAGAAACTCCCATTAATATCAATTTACTTCACCGAAACCTCGGGTTCTTCATCAAGTTGATGATTTATGATAAAATCAATTAAATTACGGCCACTTAGGGCCCAGCCGCTTCCTCTCAGATTTCATTGGTGCGGGGCCCAAGTGTCTGGTGGAAAAATGCAAGTTTAGCTGGAGGCGAGGAAAGATAATTCTGTGGCTGAGAAAATTTAATGCAAAACAATTTCCAGGCAAAGCCGGGCGTCTGGACAGAAATGCAAAAGCCACCAGTCGGCCTGCGGAAATAACTATCTGCGGGTCAAAATATTTTTCTCCCACCCCCATCATCCTGCATGGCTCCCTTGCTCTGTTCCCCTTTGTGCTCACTTGCCCCCTCCCAAGCAGAGACTTCGGGGGAATTTGAGCAGTAACGGTGGAACCCACGCCTGCCAAGGCCCAGCCTTAAACCATCATCTCCCCTACCACCTCAGGCCTTTTTCTCCTTTCTCCCTCTCCTCCCCATGCAGCCATGCTCAGTAATTCCTCAGTCTCCTATGGCAAAGTTAAAGGTTCAAAGTTAAGATGAGGTGGCGTGGGCAGATGGCGAAGAGAGGCCAGGGGCCAGGCCAAGTGGGCTCTGCTGCATATGGCTGTGGGAGGAAAGAAAGCACAGGAGGGAACAAGCCCTACCCATGGTGAGGGCACCGGCCAGCAAAGTGCCTCCAGAGCTGCCCCATCCCAGAATTCTAAGATCAGAGAACACTGAGTTTCCCACCTGGCTCCATGTGTGCCCATGCACAAAGCGATGGGCACCCGACAAACCCCACCTCCAGCACACATTCGCCCCAGTGTAGGATGCACTCACACAGTACACAAACACACCTACATGTGTGCATGCTTGCACACTCTCCTTATACCTCACACAGACCCATCACATCCTGTGTCTGTGAGGGACAGTTCCCACCATCTCCCACACCTGGGAAAATAAATCCCAGGGAATCAACCTGGCATCGCCTCTCACTCCAAGAAGAGGGGCTTCTCCCGCCTCTGCTCTGTTTGGTTTTTGGTTTCCAGAGCAGGCATGGAGTAAACACACAGCTTCTCTGAAGCCATAAATCACCCTCTCTCCTACTTCTCAGTTTAACACCCGGCCTCAGCGCAACCCCTTGTAGTTTCAGCTTCAAATAGGGTGCTAGGTGCTAAAAGTCTCTGCCATGGTGGCAGCTGGACTGTGGAAGTAGAGCTGGCGTGTCCGCCCACCCCAGTGATGCCCCTCACAGCCCACAGTTTAACTCCCCTGGAAAACCCTCCATAGCCTCCAACACCCTTCCTGAGTGGGAGAGCTCCTGATCCCCTGACCGGGATCCTGTCCACCACTTTCCTCCACATTGCCCTGCACACCAGGACCCCTCTCTCACTTCAGCCCCCACCCGCCTCTTTAAGTTGCCCTCATCTTTGTCTTCCACATTTCGCATCCAGCCTCTCTCCTGACCCAAGAGAGGCCTGGGAACGGGGACGCAGCCACCCCTGCTCTGCACCCCGAGACGGGTCTTGGGCGCCCCAGCTCAGCCCGGTGCACTTACCTGTGCGCTCTCCCGCTAGGGCGCGGGCAGCGGCGAGCGGCCGGGAACGGGGGGCGCGCGGGAGCCGACGGCCAGGCCCGGGTCCCTGGGCCCCGGCTGGAGCGCCGCGACCGGCGGCATCGCGGTCATTCAGCCCCCGCAGCCCCGCAGCGGCCCGCCTGGCGAGGGGAGAGGCCCGGAAGCGCTCGCCCCCACCCCGCCCCCGCCCCCGCCCCCGGCTTTGTTCGGCTTTCGGGGCCGCGGGGCTGCAAGGCGCGCGCGGTGGCTGCGCTTGGGGCGCGGCCGGCGCCCCTTTCCGGAGAAGCGGGGGCTCCCCTCCGCTAGGGCCCGCGTGGGGCTGCGGGCCCGGCCCCGAGCTGCAGTCGGGCTTTGAGAGCTGGCCAAGTTGCCAGGCGAGAGGAGCGGAGACTGACAGGGCCACGGCGAGGCGCGGGGAGCGCCGGGGGCGCCATGGCGGAAGGCGGGCGCACGGGCGGCTCTTCAATGTCACCAGCGAAATGGGTTCCATATGTCCGGCCCGGCGGAGAAGGGAGGGGAAGGAAGAGAGTGAGTTCTGGGCAGGACAGGACGTGGGGGGGGGGGGGGGGGCGGGACGGGCGGTGCGCAATGGAGGGAGCAGTGGCGAGGGGTAATGGGAGGGAGGGATTGGAGAGGCGAGAAAGGATTGCATTTTCCATTTTCCCTGGAGTTTTCTAAAGCTGCTTAGGCTGGTAGAAACTTTCTTTCCCTTTTTCCTTTTTCCTTTTCTTTCCTGAAAGATGGGGAGGGAGGAGGTTAGTGAGGGTAGCATCCGTTTGTTCAGTCTGTAGGTTCAAGGGAGGAGATGTGGATTGGAGATGAAAGGGAAAGTTCTTAGGCGGCTGAAGGATCAACATCTTCTTCCCGTCCCTGAAGAGGGAAGACCGAACCCACGAGGGGGAAGAGAGACCAAGGAAAGATCCCAGGGTCCAGGTGTGAGAGACTGACCCCAGGCCCCCCTCCCCCACGGTGGAATTCTGTTTTGGGAGATGCCACTCGTTAAGTTACTGCTGGTGGTGGTGGAAGAGGAGACTGAAGTGCCCAGGACATCTCAGCCATTCTCTGACACTTCAGCTCCTACCCCAGCTGCCTCACACCTGATTGAGCACCCCCAAGGGCCTCCTGGAGAGGCAGTTGCTTCTGGGATGGCCTCCCCTTTGGGCAGTTGTCTATAAAGAAAGCACAGTGTGGAGGAGCTTCCAGACCTCGAAGCTCTCTCCCCTCTGTGCCTGCCCCTCTAGGGGTGGGGCTCTTTCTCGTGCTTTCTGTCCCGCGCGCGCGCGCTCTCTCTCTCTCTCTCTCTCTCTGCCTTTTCTAACCATCTCTGTTGTCCCTGTCCCTTTCTCATAGCCCCTTTGTCTTCTCACACTCTGCCTCTCTCTGTCTTAAGTGAATTTGAATTGAGCCCTGCAAAGGACTTAGGAGTGCCTCCAGAAATCAGTTATTAGGTTGCCCCTCTCCTGGGGGCAACCTGGAGCCCTTGGCTTCAGAGCCCTTTCCTCTGCAAGGGAAATCCACTCCTGTCATGGAGACATTCTCTTCTACAGAGAAGGTGGCAGAGTGTGTGGTTTCCTTTCCTCTTCCCTTCTTTTCACTTAACTTTGTGTGTGTGTGTGTGTGTACTCATCCAAGTTGTGGGACTCATTCTTGCAAGACTGCAGGGCCCCTCTGACTGCCCTTTGTCCCCACTCTCCCTGTCATCCTCTCCTTGGGTTCTGCCTTGACTTCCTACCCCAGAGATAGATCCTGCTGCTTGCGCTCTCTCTGGGGCCCTCTCTTTTTCCTTCATCCTCTCTCTCCTCATCTTTCTATCCAATTCCTCTAGTCATTAAAGCATTGGCAGCCCAGCTTCTTAAAGGCACCGGGAATAAACACTACAGTTATATAAAGTGGACACCAGCAGCATCTGGGGAGAAGACAGAGTCAGCAGCTTTCCTAAATCCCCTTCCATCAAATGCATTCTCCCCCATCCCCTGGACAGCACAAAAGCAAAGGGGGTGTGTGTGCAGAACTGGTAAGAGGCAGGTGCCTCACGGCTAAATGAACCAAATGTATATATATATATTTAAAAATAACCAAGTCTTCTCAAACGTCCTGATTTGGGGGGTAGGCCAGTGCGCCTGGATGGAGGGCATCAGGCCTCACATAGGGAGGCTTAGCGAGGGGCCAGCAACTAAAAGATAATGGAGGAGCGGAACAGTCTCCCTGCTTTTGTCTCCTGGGGAAGAGTCTGTGTGTGAGTTGGGGAAAGGGAAGGGGAGGGGGTATCCCCAGGGCCAGAGAGACAAAGACCTGAAGGGGCTGAGAGAATGGAGAGGAAAAGAGGGGGGATCAGACCTCCACGTCACAGGCACAGGCGAAGGTGGGGGGGAGGATGGAGAAGCGGGGAGGAGTTGGAAACCCAGGGGTAGGGGCCTGCAGGACTGGCTTCCAGCTCTCCCCATTAACTATGGCCTGTGCCAAAGAGCAAACCCTTCAGCCTCCCCATTTTGTTCCCCATCCTCCAAAACAGGCTGGATTTAGAAGCCTAGAAACACAACTCTACCCTCTTCCTTCTCCATGTCTCTCCCCCTCTCCAAGGAAGAAGTAATCCTTCCCAGCTCTCTCAGGAATTCGAAGACATTCGCCTAAATTCTGGAGCACTGGTTTGGGGGTGAATTCACCCTCTCCAGATTTACACCCCCTCACTTCCCAGGTGAGGAGGAGGGAAATACTCACCTCCCACACTGAGTGTGTGTGTGTGATTCTCCAATACACAGGGATGGGGGGCCTGAAGGGTTTGGAGACCCCTATCCCTCAGGTCTCTTTGCTGGCTCCCCCAGCCCTCCCCGCTCCCCATCTCCAGCCCTGTCAAAGCTGCCCCTGAATCCAGACTCTCCCCGCTTCCTTCTATCCAGGCGGGGTAATACCCACGCCCATCCCAGCCTAGGGTCTTGGACTTCTCCTTCTCTCTCCCTAAACCCTTTTCAGCCCAGACTCTCAAATTTGGAGGCTTCACCCACCACCACCCACAAGTCTGCCTGTTAACAAGGATGGGGCTCGCTCGGCACCCACTTGGAACAGAGTGTGGGAGCTGGGAGCAAGCTCCTGGATGCTCCAGGACTGGGGCCTAAGCCGCCACTCGCACGGCCAGTTGATGCCATGAATAATTAACACCTGGGCAAGGCATCACTCTAATTTTCCTGCTCAAAGGTTTACACTAGCAGGCAGAGTTAAATATCACAGATAATAGTGGCTATAAAGTCAGTTGGCTGGGCTCCAGCCAGAAAAGGAACAGCTAGCAGCCTGGACTGGTTGTGGCAAAGGCTCTGGCCCTCTGCCCCTCATCCATCAGAACTTTGGGGTGCAGCGCAGAATGTCCCCAGGAGCCACCTCTGGCTTTGCTCTTGACCAGCAGACTCTAGCCTAATGGGGAGAGACTGAGATCCCCACATGAAACTTGAGGGGAAAGTTACCAGCTCGCCCCCTACCAATCTGAACGCTTAGGGAGGGGAGCACACCCCATGTCCTGGAACACTCTCCAACTTTCTGGGACCATATGATTCCTGGAACATTTCTTTTCTAGAAAAACTTAGAGAACTTCTCCCTGCTTTAGCCTCAAACACACATAGTCCCTCACTACTGAGGAAACTTGCTTTGTTTCAGGAGGTCGAAGAAGGGCTACTGGGGTGTGAATTCATTTCCTTGTTTTGTTAGCCAGGAGGGTGGGAAGCCCAGGCTTCCAGCTTCTCTCCCTGCCCTTCACCCTCCGCCTCCATTGTCTCCCCCAATTTGGGTAGCTCCTTCTCCACCCTCGACACCCTGCCGCACACAACAGTCCTGTAGATTAACCTTTACTACTATAACTGAGTCCCCTGAGCCCCCTTGCAATCGCAGACAACTTTGACTGGGTCCCCATCGATTACAAAAATCTTTGCCTTCAACTCTAGCAATTCCTTCCTCCACCTCCACCCAGGCTCCTTCTGCCTTCAGAGTTGGTTCTTTACCCCGGGCTGGAGTCAGAACAGCCAAACTCCTGGAGGTGAACCACTGAAAACTGAAGCTCTGTCTGCTGCTGCAGGAATGTTGGCTCTGTCAGGCTTGCAAATATAATTTTTATATTAGGTTGTGGTCTTTGACTGGGTTTATATGCCAATGAGGCATTTCTGGTTTACCAAATTTATACAAATCTCGCCTTAATTGATAATCACAGATGCTGTAATTTAAGACCTCCAGCTATAGAGCTTTCATATTAACTGCTGATATATTACTGTAAATCGTCTGAAATAACCAACTCCTGGGAGCAGAGCAGAGAGGGAGGAAGTACCTCCGAGAGCAACTCTCTCCCGGCCGCAGAAATAGCCCAGCTTCCACATCATTTTCCGTGAGAAATGATTTATCGAAGACATGGCCATAAACAACACAACTCGCTCACAAACACACGCAGATGCGCGCGCCCACACACACACACACACACACACACAATGGCTGGCATGCCGGCCGAGAAGCTGACACCCATATTGCTATAAATCAAGAAAAAGGTTGGAGGAGAGGGAGAGAGAGAGAGAGAGAGAAGAGGAATATTCCTAAAATCTCTATGCAATGCCTCAATGGGTATAAATACACAGAGCACCGTGTGAAGAGAAATGGCAGGAAATGAAGATGGCTATTTGTCACATTTTACGACAATAACATTAATAACAAACAATAAATTTACATGGACACATAAGACGCGGTAGGTAGTGAGAAATCCCTTCTACTTACAATACCCCAGCCCGCGGTGTGGCTCCGGCTGCGGGGCTGTTTTATTGCTGTCTCCCTCTCTTTTTCTCTCTCTCTCCCTCTCTCTCCCCCTCTTTTTTTTTTCTCGGGGTACAGGCTTGTTTTTCAAAGGACAGTTGAATTGCACGTCAGAAACAGGGAGACCAAGCCTGCGATTTTCCTGACGAATACATATCTATTCTGCAACCTCGGCATTAATTATTTAATGAATCACGTGACCAGGAGGGGGAAGGGGGTCTTTCGATTTCAGGCTCAAAGGACCACTATGACCTTCCCCTTCAGGAGGAGAAATTTTCCTGCAAAATAGGTTCCCCCTAACCCACCAATGGAATAGTAGCGAGTTCTTCTCTCCCCCATTCACATCTATACCTACTATATCTACAGCTCCCTAACACCGCCCCAGACACACACTTACCCACAGCCCACCTCTCCTCTCTCCTCTCTCCTCCTGCTTCTGCTTAGTTCCTGGAGGTGCAGAAATAGTCTGCAGGGGCGTCTGGGGGGTGGGGGTGGGGTGGGCGCGGATCCCTTCTCCAAGCCCCTGGATTTCTCAGCTTCCAGTTCTTCTCTCAGCATCCTTTAAGATTTAGATTCCCCCCAACTCCATTCTCTCCCTCACTCCTAGGATATTTTGGAGAGATCCACTCCCCATTTCCTAAATAATCGACAAAATTTCCAAAAGGACCGGCTTCAACTGAACACTTCATAAGTCCATGTTATATGTGTATAAAGAATGGGGTTTCTGGCTTCAATTCTCTTTATGATCTTTTGTAGTACCTTTTGAAGGGACAGAAAAGGGACAGGGTGAAGAGATGACTCTGGAGCTTCCAGAGTTGAGGAGAACCGCAAGGGGGACTTTTTTTCGTTGTGCTGTCACTGTTCTCAGGAGCCAAATTCAACTGACCCACTAAGAATATGCTCCGGAGACAAAGACCCAGACTAAGGTTTCTACACAAAAGAAGTGGACACTCAGTCTCTCTACCTATGTCACACCCTGTTTCAGTCCCCTCCACCCCCAACACACAGTGAAGACAGCTGGAGATTCGCACCAGAGGGAAGAGGAGAGAAAGGGAAGAGAGAGACTTTAAAGTTGGCCTGGCAGCCTGGGGTCCCTATTTCCCAGGTGTTAGTACCCTGAGCTTCCAGCAGCAGACAATGGAGATTGATCAATGGGGAAAACAGGGGGAGGGGGTGCATATTAAAGGGTTAACTATGGGGATGATAGGAGAAATCCATCCCCCAGGCCTAGAGAGAGAAACATACACAGACTCCTTCATCTCAGATATAAACAAAACAAAACATCCTCCAAACCTTCACATACAGCTTGGCTCCAGAATGAGCAGATCAGTTACAAGCAGAAGTGGAGTCCTTGGCCACAGTGGTTGGGGGGGGAGTTACAAAGAGGAGCAGAAAAGATATTCCTGAAGAAGCCCCTCACCACACATTCCCAGCTTTATCTTCAGCAGCTCTGGGCAGCCTGGCCAAGCGGCTGGGGCGGGCAGGACGGGAAGAACAAATGGGGTTTAGGGGAGCATGGGGCTGTGGGGCCGCCCTTAGTTTGTTTGAAGGGGTCTGAACCAGAAGCAACTCAGTGGGGAGAAGGTTGAGGACTCAGCTGCCTTAACGACCCTGGAAGAAGCAGCCACCTCCGCGGTATCGCCTCAGGCCGGTCCAGCTGTGGCAGCAGCACGGCCCCTGCCCGAGGCACTGAGCTGGACTGGCCTCCTCGGAATCTCGATCGAGACACACACGGGTGGGGCGCCGGCTGGCCCAGACTCTGTAGGGGGGTAGTCCGCTTTGATTGTCCAGATACAAAACACAGACTGGTATTGAATTCAGCCTCCTCCCAACGTGGGCCCCGGGCTGGCTCCAGCGAGGGCAACTCCCTGTAAGGTCCTGGCCACAAACCCATTAAAATAGTCCCCCAAATAAAAACACTCCACTGAAGTCTAAAAGAAAAATACAAGCCAGGGAGAGAGGAGATAATCTGCTGGAGCAGGGAAAGACAGCAATCTCTGCAACCAAGAAATTATTTTTAAGGATGAGAAAACAAACTGCAAAATGACACGAAGGCATGCCGGGCAGGTTCTGTTAAAATGCCCACACTCTCTGGTTCCTGGGAATGTCCATGTTCAAATAAACAAGCGCCCGGGCGCGAGCTGAGCGCTTTCTTGCTGCCGATAAAGCGAAGGTTTATACTGTGAGAAAGGCGAGATTGATTTACGAATCTAAACGCGCTGGTTTTATGGCCGATCACAAATCCGTCAGCGCTCAACTCACGCTGGGAAATTTCCCAACTCCGTTTTCCAACCAGATCCCCCTCTCCGGCCGGGCCGGCCGGTGCTTCCCAGGGAGACCCACCACCAGCCCTGGGGCCGCCTCCCGGCTCTGGTAGGACCGGGTAGCCCGGGTCTGCCCAGGCGGGTGGAAGTAGGAGGCAGAGTGGGGCGAGCCGCTGAGGGACCTGGAGGAAGAGAGGTCAAAAGATTAGTGTGGCCGCTGGAATTGTAGGAGCTGAGCCAAAGGGGCCAACGAGCCTTTCAGCAGGGCAGCGCTCAGCTTTGCAAAGGTCAGAGTCTGGGAGTAAGAGAAAGAGGGGACCTCACAGTTCCACCTGTGGGGCCGAACCCCTTGAGTGAACCCCAAACTTCCCTTTCCATTGTTTCCCTACTCTTTCCTTTTTTTGGCCCCTAATCCTCACATTGCAGACAGTAGCTTGTAAAGTCCTGGATAACAAGATCTTTGTCACCTGGGCCTATAGAGGGGCCACAACTGGTTGCCTGCCTTTATGAGTAATGGGTGCACATCTCCTCTGAGCCCCAGATATCTTCAGTCCAGGAGCAGCCCAGCTCACCTTTCCACTCACTCCCTTCCCTTCCTGAGGCCTCCATCCCCTGCATTGTTATGCCACCCAGGGACAAAAGAGAGGATACCAACCAATGCCAGTTATTTCTTGTCTGACAAAGTCCCCAAGTTACAGGAGACAATTTACAAAATGCAAACCAACACCCCCCACACATCCCAGCAAGGTTCTGTCTCTCCTAGTCTTAACCCGAAGGGAGCATTTCCTCTTCCCAGCTGGAATCTGTCTGTCTGTCTGTCTCCTTCTCTTTGTCTCTGTCTCCTCCTAAGACGACAGCTGCTGGTGTGGACTTTTAAGATACAGCCAGTAGAGTACAGATTTGGAAAGGCTCTATGTTCTGAGTTCACTTCTTAGCAAAACCTCCACCCATCTCTTAAATTAAAAGTTGCTGGAAACTTTGGTCAATGTGGCAGCGTATCCCCTGGAAATGATCAGAACAGCCTACACTGCTCCTTCTCCCCTCTCTCTTGCTCCTCTGGTGGGGAGGTGCTCCCTGGGCTCTGTGAGAAGCTGGGGTTGGATTGGGGATTACAGGAAGCGGGTGAGAGTGATTACAGGGCTAGCTTCCCAAACAAAGGAACTTCAGACAAGTGGGCCAAGAGGCTGTGGATTTGGCTATCAGAACTGGAGAGACAACGGCCTCTGAGGGACGGCTCTCGGGGGAGCCCTCTCCCTCTAAGGAGCACCAAGGGGCTTATTCCCCTACCCCTCTGAAACCCTATAGACTTCTCATACTGTCCCCTTTGTCTTTATTCCCTCAGCCCCCTCCAAGCGAAATAGGAAAGAAGGAGGGATGAACCAGACACGGGGCGGGTGGTTGCAGGCTAGCCAAGGGAGGGAAGGAGCTGTTCACAGAGACAGACCAGCACCCTACTTCCCTCCCCCGCTGTACCCCTCGGCTAAAAGTTTTACTTCTTTTCTTCTCAACGGATAGTAATGGAAAAACAATCCAGAAATTCCAAGATAGCAAAGAAGGGGTTGGAGGCTAGAGGGGGATGGAGAAGATGGGACACACAACAGCCCAAGGACCCCTCCCTGTGGAGGTGTGACTTTCCCTCCTGGGCAGGAGGCAAAAGCCAGCACAATGTCCAGTCTCAGAGAGGTCAAGGGGCTTCCGAGGTCATTTTGTGGTTCTAATACTGAGCTAATCGCCTAGAAAACGTGGCCTCTCCATGAACTCTCTCTCCTGCCAGCCTCCTGCCTCCAAACCCTCAGTGAGCCTCAGGGAAAAAGGGCCAGCACATTCAGGTCTGAGGCAGAGCCCACTGGCTCCCTCACCCTCAGAAGGAAGGCCGCAGAGAGGGGAACAGAGCCCCCAAACCAAGAGAGCAAAACCAAACTGCACACTGAGCCTCCAGGAAGAAGGGAGGGGGGGAGAGCCGAGGAGGAAGATTCCGGTCAACGAACGCTGCCTGTGAACGGAGCAGTTTCCTGCTCCAGAGAGTTGCAAATATTTGTCTAGAATCCCAAGCTAGACACAAAAAGAAAAAACAAAACGAAGACATCTACCGATACCCTGCTTCAAGGCTGGGGAGTTCCACTCAAGAACTGCATTCCATTTTTCCAGGAGGTGGCAGTGACAACAGCTCACCGGTAAACAGACATATGGGACACAGCTCCCAGTGTAGACAGAGTCACGGAACACACTGGCCACATGTGCACGTTGCTATACACACCCACACACATATGCACACAGGCTGGGCTTCTCAGGCCCGCCTGCATTTTCCAAAACCAGAAAAGCACTTCTGAGCTGCCTCACCAACAACCTTCTCTGGGATTTTTCAGGGGCCAGGACACTTCCATCCCAACCAGTTCAAACACTCTCCAGGTGTCAGGCCCCTCTCTCTCCCTCTCACCCAAGCATCAGTCATCATAAAAGGCAGCAAACCTGACCAAGCATCCACCATAAAAACCCCCGTGAAGATAGTTGAAAAAGAAAAGGAGGAGAGAGTTTCTTCTTTCCCTTGTAAAAAGAGCCCATAAAACGATAAAAAAAAGAAAGAAAGAAAGAAAGAAAGAAAGAAAGAAAGAAAGAAAGAAAGAAAGAAAGAAAGAAAGAAAGAAAAGAAAAATGCCAGCCCAGGCAGGGGCTTTGTTACCTTTGCGCCTCTCCCCTCCTCTTGCCCGAACTCCACGGATCCCATTCATGATGAAGGGCTTCTTCCAAACTGAGAGAAAAAAGTTTTCAACTTTATGGTTCCAAATTTTTTCCCCCTCGCAGATCCGGGAGAGACGGCTAACACTTTTTTCCCCCAACAGCCGGTCTGCGGAGATTTGCTGTTGAATAATAACAAAGGAGAGAGGATACGTATTTAAAGAAAAGAAGTGATTAATGGTTTTCTGTATAATTCTCACATTTTTCTTAGCTCTTGTCTACACAGAATGGCTGTGAACTTTAAGCTCCATAGAAATCTTTTTAATTCTATTCATACCTTCCAAGGAGCAGCTTTGATTTGGTTCTATAGAGGCATTCCTGGGGGGGCATATGCTTTTTAAGAACTATTTCCCCCCCTCTCGTAAGAGCGGCTGCATCCCCTGGCAGCTAAGCATCGCACCGCGATTCCACCGAAACAAAGCTCGCCACTCTCATCCTCCAGGTCCTGGGCGATTTTTTATGAGTCTCCCGGCAGCATTTAAACAGGCGGTTCAGCCACCCTTTCCTGCGCTGTGGACACTGGGCCCCGTCTGTCCCTGGGCCCTACCCAGCCTCAAACTCCTGGGCGCTGCAAACCAGAGGAACACAAAAGAAATAACAATAAAACGTGCGGGTGGAATTGGCTATTTTTATTTTCTGAAGGGAGACGGGATGGAAAAATGACTTTTAGTTGCATACGCTCTCCTGAGCCCCCAGCTTTTTGGAGGCAGGGTGGCTGTACTCTGGACCACCATAGGACCAGAGCCCCCGAGGCCGGAACCCCGAGACCTTAGAACTTCTCTTGGGTGCTGCACAAAAGCAGCTTCTGAGGGTCACCCGCACTCCCTTCCCTGCCCCCATTCCATTCTAGGGGTGACTGGGACCTCAGAGGCAGAAAGCTATTTGGTCCCCAGTTGTACTTTCAATACTTTCTATGAGAAAGAAAATGAAAATTAATACAGGAGCAGGGCTTCACAAAAGAGGCCATTTGTCTTCTTGATTATCTATTTGCTTGTCAGAGTTTGAGCTATGGCATCGGCTAGCTCCTTTGTAATATAAAAATACTCTGAAAACCTGCAAACACCCAGAAACATCTGTGCAAAAAATTAGACTCATTAAAGCCTTAAACACCTCAGAGGAAAACAGTACCTTCTTACGCGGGAGGAAAGAGGCCAGCCTCGCAGAATCCTCTCTTTCGGAACTTTAATAACCAAAGAGCCGTCTGTCTAGAAGGAGACAGCTTAACTGCATTTTATTTGCTTATGACAAATAAATCACAATATGAAAGGCTTTGCCATACTTAAGCCTCTTGTGTCCTAGAATGAAACATTTTCCCCCCCATTAGGGATTGGAGTCAGCCCTCTCAATCCATTTTTGGACTGGAGAGAACAAATTAAAAGCCCCAAACAAAACACACCCACCCCAAAAGGAAAACAAACCAGCTACCACAATTTCGAGTCCTCTGAGATAGAAATTCCCATCAGACTCTGAAAAAAATCCTCAACCACATACGCCATGAGGCTGAATGGACCGGGGTGCTTAGGATATACGCTGGGGGGCATTTGTACCTTTACAGCAAGGTTTCAACAAAAACACGCCGTGCTGGTCACAAGAAACCAAACATTTATTTCTATAGTCACTCTGTACAGGACACAAATTTTCACGCCAACAAAGGGTTCTAGACTCAGGCAGCCCCACTACTAGGAAAGGGGCCTGGTTTGGAATGTCAGAAAGGGAATAGAAGAAAGGACGCACATGACATAAAATAATAATAATTAATAATAATAATAATAATAATCAATGCAACAATGATTAACTATGGGAGAGGTCTCTGTAGCATCATTTCCCAGACCAAGAGGGGCACAACCTTTTATTTCCTAACTTCACATTCATTTTCACTCTAGGAGAGAAGGCTCCCCCAGGCCGCTGTACAACTCTAAGTTCGTGAGAAGGCTGTGCCCAGCTTTCAAACTGAACTGGACCCTCACCCTGCCAGGAACGGCTTGACCTTCCAGAGGAAGGCCCTCCTGGGTCTCCCGGCCTCTTTTTTTCTTGGATTCAGTTTCCCTGCCCACTCCTGCGTTGCCAAGGCTGCCCTCACCTCCACTTGGCCCCTTCCTGCTGCCCCCCACCCCAGCCCCGCGGTGGAAGGCGGTGAACAGTCAGTGTCCCCAAGAAGGGGCACGGAGGAGGAGAAGGAGGTTGTGTGTGTGCGTTTGTTACCGTGGCCAAAACACTGCGCTATCTGGCAGTCAGAGTGGTTTCGCTGGGTGTCAGGAATGGGGGACAAAGAAAGAAAATCCAGGCTGTCTTCCAGCAGCGGCAGTAGCAGAGGCGGCGGCGGCCGAGCCGGGCCTCATTTGTTAGCCGGGTGTCGAGGTAATGGTCGCCACCGAGGCCCGTCCTCTCCTCGGCAGAGTAAACAAGACAGATGGGCCTGGGCCTGGCGTGATTAAAGATGAAACGTGGATCCATCTTCGCCAAAGCTGAAAACGAGGAGTGCAGCCTCCTCCTATTTCTCTTTCTGTCTTTTTCTTTCTTCCTCCTCCTCCTTCTTCTTTTTTTTTAAGGAAGAAAGCAAGAGACTTGAACCTTGCTTTTGGGGGTCTCGCCCGGCTCCCTATTGTCATTTCTATAAATAAAGCTTTCCCTTCCCCTCCTCTGCGTTTATTCTTGTAAATAGATAAAATGGGAGGGGGGGTAGGTAGGCTTTTGCGGGCCCAGGCCCCAGGGTCCCCTCCCGCCTCTCTCCCCCAAACCCCTCGCGCTCGCAACCCACCCCCGCCCCGAGGTTCGCGGTTCCCGCGCCAGGGGCACTAGAGCGCGGGGGGGCCTCCGTTGGGCCGGCCAGGGGGCCCTCCGGCTGCGCCTGCGGTGCCACCCGAGCGGATCTTGGTGTTGGGCAACTTGTGGTCTTTTTTCCATTTCATGCGCCGGTTCTGGAACCAAATCTTGATCTGGCGCTCAGAGAGGCAGAGCGCGTGGGCGATCTCCACCCTCCGGCGCCGCGTCAGGTAGCGGTTGTAGTGAAATTCTTTCTCCAGCTCCAAGACCTGCTGGCGAGTGTAGGCGGTCCGAGAGCGCTTGGGCTCCCCGCCGGCGTAATTGGGGTTTACTGGACACACACAGAGAGAGGGAGAAAGAGAAAGTTTTATTGCCCCGAAAGGGAGGAGGGAGAGCTCTTTCTTCCAGCTAGCACAGTGTCTCCATCCCTCCCACTCCCGCCACCTCTTCTTCCTCCACGGGGGGGTGGGGACGAAAAGGGAAGAAAACGAGATCCCGGGAAGAGAAAGAGACCTCCAAGTTTTGGAAGGTTGTGTTGTCTCTACGTTGTTCAGAAGTCTGGAGAGGGGGTGGGGTGGGGTGGGGGAACGAGAAATCTTCACAAGGTTTTAAACTCTCCTCTCTCCCCCCTTGGCCTGGGGCCCTGGATGGGAAATTGAGGGGTGAAAGAGGGAGGGGAGCGTCCCTAAACCTTTCTTCTGTTAGTTCCCACCCTCGCTGCTCAGATTCCAAAGCGGTGCCTGCCCCCAGTAAAAACTTTTGCTTACTTCTCCAGCCAAGGAGCCAGACTAGAGGAAAGAAAGGGAAAAATAAATACTGGGAGTTGACTCCACTCTCTGCTTAAATACAGATTACCTCCTCCTCCTTCTCCTCCCCCACCTCCTACACCCCTCCCCAACCTCCAACTTCACTGAGACTGCATCTCCCCGGCAAAAAAGTCGCTGGTGAGAATGGCAAAGAGGATGGGGAACCGACTTCAAAGGCGCGGGGCCCACCGGGCCATAAAAATTTATGGGGGATGTAATTATGTGGCTCTGAAAACAGGCGACCGTAAATCTCCGGCAATGGCGAGTTTATAGCGGGGACAATTGGCTTCCCCCAGCTTCCCCCCGCCCCATGCCTCCTGGTCCCTTCGGTGTAAAGCGCCGGGGGCGGGAGGGGGAAGGGGTGCCCACGCACTCACCCGTGCTCACGTGAACTTTGCGCATCCAGGGGTAGACGACGGGCTCTTTGCACGCGGAGTGGGACGGGCTGGGGTGCAGGGGGTTCTGGGCGCAGGGAGGCGGCGGGGGGCTGCTGCTGACCGCCTCGCAGCGCTGGCCAGGCTCCGGGAGGAGGGCCCCGGAGGGCGGCGGCGCAGGAGCCCGAGGGGACAGCCCGGGCGGTGGCGGGGGCGGCGGGGGTGGTGGCGGAGGCGGCGGGGGCCCGGGGTCCCGGCAGGCCGCGTAGCGCTGCACGGTGCACGCCGCGCGCCGCCCGAAGCCCGCCTCCGGCTGGAAGCTGCTCTCTCGCCTCTGGCCGCCGGCGTAGTACCCCGGCGAGTGGTCGCTGGGTAGGTAATCGCTCTGTGAATATTCCTCGCACGGAGGGAACTTGGGGTCGACATAGTTTGAGTTGATCAAAAAAGAACTCATAGCCATTAATTTCTGAGAATTGCCCACAAAATATACTAAAATTTATTCCGACCCCTGACTCGTTTTCCTGTTTCCGAAAGCCCTCCTACTTACTGTCAAGTGAACAAAGTTAGGGGCCCACGTGATCCTCGGAACCAATGGCCGCCCCGCCTGCGATTCCCGGATAAGGAAATCTGCTCACCCAGACCCTACTCCAGCCAAAGAGGTTTATTTCCCCTTCTTCTCTTCCCCCTCCCCACCCACCCAACACCAGGATTTACATAGGGCTCCTGCGGGGCGACCGCCTCCTCGCCCGCCCGGCTCTCTCCGGAATCTGGGAGACGGAGAGAGCGAGCAAGCGAGCGAGCGAGCAGGTTGCCACCGGAGGGCCTGTTGGGGTGCTGGGCAGAGCGCAATCCCGGGATCCCCCCAGAAGTTGGGGCTCCTGGTGTAGTCCCTTCTGCCCTGCCTCACCTCCGCCCAGCATTCTCTGCCTTCCATAGGCCCCCATCACCTCCTCACAACGGGAGGGAACCCATGGCCCCGCCGGCGTCTGTGTGGGGAGTTAAGTGAGGGGCTGACTGGGGGCTCCGCCCAGAGAAGGGAACCCACATGGGGGCGAGGCTCTGAGCGCAAGGCTTTTCTCTGCAGCCGCATGGGGAGGGGTAGGGAGTGAGAGAGGAGGCGTCGGGAGCAAGCAGGCGGGTGCACGGAGGGACTTGTCAGAGATGAATGGAACCGCGGGCGGATCGATAGGAAATTCATGCACTAATTCGGGGAGACCTCGCCTTCCAGATCGCATTTAGCTGCGCTATTAGTTTGGCTGTGTCAGTCAGTCCGTCTGTTCCCCTCTCGTATCCATTCCTCCCCTTACCCCACGCGGCCCAACCGGGATAAACGACTTGATTTCCCACACTGAACATGAGCCCTGGAGTAAAAACCCTACAACTTTTAAGAGCACATTGAATGGCAATTTGCTAATTCCAGAGCCACCGGAGCAATACTAACCACAGCGTCCAGACGTTCTAATTGCCACTAATGCAGCCTCCTCCCCAACGAATAGAAATCTCACATCCCTGTGATTCTGGGGATAAGAGCCTTAGAGGTGCCCCCCACACACAATAACACCCCTTGGTAATCGCGTGTTTCCAGGGCATCTTGTTCTGAACCCAAACGGAAAGGCGACCTCAGCATCCGTTTGAAAAGCGAATTTCCTTCGCCTTCGCACACTGAAGACAACAGTTATTTTTTCCCCGGATTTTCAGTAAAACCTCCCTGAGCCCGGAATAGAGAATAAGTAGGCTTGAGGGAGAGGATAAAATAAAAACACCAACATTAACCTATTAAGAGAAGTGCAAAAGGACCAAGGCTCCCAGGGGCAGGCGTGGGGAGATTCCAGGTAGATGATTCCTCCATCTCTAACCAGCGCAAGGAGGAAAAGAAAGAGGAAAAAAGAAAAAGGAAGGCGTCGTCGCGTGGTCAGTCACCGGATGGTCCTCATTTAGAAAAAAATCTTTCTTCGGGGAAAAAAAATGAGCGGAGTGTTTATGTCAACTACATATTCCCCTAGATACGAATTTGTGACCACAAAATTCCTTACACAAATTCGGATCTACAGGGTATATACAGAAGACAGACATCTTCTTGGCCCAGAAATTTTCCAGCTCTCCTACTTTCGGCGCGTTCTTCGTTTGGGGTATGGTTTGAGCGCTTGGATTTTATTTCGTTTTGTTCTAGTTTTGAGCTCTGGCAACGGGCAAAGGCACTGCGGGTCCATTCTTGGGATTACAAGGTTTTCAATTCTCTTCCTCTTCTATTAAAGAGAAATAGAAGCAGCCAGTCCGCAAAGGACGCGAACCTCGCGGCCGCGGCGAAACTCTCGGCGGCGCATGAATTATGAGATGTAAACATTAGCTAGGCACAAAAGGAGGAAGGGTCATTCTGAGGCTGCCTCGAAGTCAGAATCAGGCCCTTCTGGGTGCCCTCGCGCCCCTCCCCTCCCCCCCAGGACTTTTATTTTTTTTAAAAGAAAAACAAAACCCCAATCGTCTCCTCCGTGCCCCTCGCAGCCTTTAGTTTGTGATCAAACGAATATCTAGATATTTTCCAAGGCGCCTCTCAGCAAAGGGAGGAGAGAGAGGCGGCTGGGTGTGAAGGGAGGTGTCGTAAAAGTCCTTTTGGAAAAATTCAATGGTAAAAAGAGAGAAACAGCTGTAAAGAAAAATGCTAGGAGACCAAGCAGATGGGGCCCCGGATATTTAATGACGGGCAATTCTGTTTATAACCTGAGAAAAAGATCAAAGGCGTTTCATTTCCGAATGAAGGGCGATGAGGAACCATAAAAGATGCAGCCAGATGATGTTCCGGTCCCTCCCAACCTCCCACACCCCCTGGGGCCAGAAAAGGGGGATAATCCCCGGAGTGTGGGGAGGAATCCTGTTTTCCCCACCTCCCTAGCCCCAGGCAGGTTCTGTCTAAAGTTTCTCATCTGGCCACCTGCTAGGGCTGCTGGCAGTGGGACCAAAATGGGGATCTGGGTAATCTAGGGGGTCTGGGGGTTCCAAACGAACTTCCTGAGGCTCCCAGGAGCTGCTCAATTTGCTAGACTGGGAGATGGGATTGGGCTGGAGGGAACTGAGTCCTAGAATGTGAAAGCTGAGGGCCTTCACAGGGTGAGGGGAAGTGTGCACAGAAGCCTCCTCCCCACCCAGACTCCCTGCCCATCTCCCTGGGTCTCAGAAACACTGCATCCCTAGTGAGCAAGTCAGAATAATAAAAATTTAATTAACAAATATAGCAACAACACAAAAAACCACCCTCTAACCGCCACACTCCAGAAATCTCTGCCCATCCTCAGTCCTGGAAGCCTCGCAGGTGCGCATGAGGAGAACTTCCACCTGCCAGCACCCAGGTCCAGAGACCCTCTATCCCACATCTAGATTGCCAACGTCGGCCTCTGGGCCTGATTTCTAACACCAACACTCTCCCAGCCAGGCTGGACTCACGTACATTTGAAAAATCAAACACACACACACAATTATTTTGTAGTTATCTTTGCCAAGAGAGGGTCCAGCTGGTAATCTCAGACCCCCATCTGGGCACCCAAGGACACTGAAGTCTGGCCCTGGGCCCACAGACAAAATGTGTGAGGTAGGACCCCCACTAGCCCCCCCCCCCCCCCGTGTCAAGCAGGGACCTTTCCCCAGTCTTGTCAAAGGCCACGCAGTCAGGGGCTCCACGACCCATTCCAACTGGCCAGGCCCCTCCCCCACCCCATACCTCCTGCCCTTCTCAACTTGCCCGCTCTCTGAAACCCGTCTAACTCGTCGGCTTTTCAGAATTTTGGGAGGGCCGCTTGGCTGGCCACTGGGCCTCTCTGCTGCTCTACACTTCACAAGAGACGCGGCCCAGGTGCCCAGAGCACCCCAAGAGACAGATGGGAAGCAGAGCCACTGCGGGGCTGGGTATGGCCGATCCTAGGGACAGAGCGCGGAGATTTTCTCCTCTGCGCGCTGGGAGCCACCACCTGCCCATGCCACCGAGGCGCCGCACCCCCACCCCAGCCGAGGTGGGTGGAGGACAGGATTTATCAGCGACTCTCAAGACGGGTTTCACCAGAACGGGAGGCTGCCTCTCCCCTCCACTCCCCGGAAGAATACTAACATCAATACGCATAATAAAAATACGAGCGAGGGCTCCGCGCGCGCGCTCGGAGCCGCCTCTCCTGCGCTCCGGGGTCGTTCACTGCCTCGCCAGCCACCTTCTCCCGCAGCCACAGGTTGCTAGCGTGACCTGTCGCTGCTCAGCCCCCTCCACCAGCCCGGGCGTGTCCAGCCCTCGCGAAATCATCTACCTTTTGTCGGCGGGGAGGGAGGGACAGAGCGAGGGAGGGAAACCGAAGGGCCGTGGAGGCGAGCGCCCAGCCGGCCGGCCGGCGCGCCAGCAGCCCAGCGGCGCGGAGGAGTGGAAGGCCCAGAGGGGAGCCGGCAGGAGTACTCACCCGGCCGCTCCCGGCCGCCGACCCGCCCGCGGACCCGCCGGCAGCGGATGAGCTCGCTCTTGTCCACTATTGTGTATCCGGAAAACCGAACCGCGGCTGCGGGCAGAGGAGCTACGGGGCCCCCTTGGAAGCCGGAACAAGACTTTTTTTTGATGTGTTTTTGTTTTTGAAGCGCAAGTTTTCGTATTAATCTCATACTTTGGCAGTCTTTGTTAAACAGCTAGGCGCGTCACGAGGCTCTCGAACATTTTAATAATTTTTAGACGCCGTGACCTGCGGTTCACCCCTCTCCGGGCCTCCCCCACGAGCAGGCAGTTACCATAATACGCTCGCGCAGTTCGTTAGGTCATATTGAATTTTGCGCAGGTCATTACTTGGGAGAAAAATGACGGAGCAGGAATTTGATTCAGTTCATCCTCTTCAGCTCGACTTTTTGCCAGAACCTTCTCTTCCCTTCACCCAGCTCCCATCCCCCCAAAAACCCCATTTGGATAGGACTCTGCCCGGCAGGCCCCTGCTTTGATATTCCGTCATTCCTATATTTTTGTCAGTTTGGGTTTCCAGGGCAAAGAGGGAGAGGATGGGAATCCATGGAGGTTCCCTTTATGGCCTGTGAAGGAGGCTGGCACCTGGAGAAGAGGCAATGTGGCCTTGGGGATCTGGGTCCCAGAGAGCAGGCCTGAGCCAGAGCCCCCTTCTCTCCTGTCTTCCCTATAAATGGCTGCACTGGCAGGGCCTGTATCCTGACCCCATTGCACACTCCATCTGCTTTATTCCCTCCCCAGTGCCAGAGATACCCCCATTTCTGCCCAAACTTTGGAGGCTCCAGGGCCCCAGGAATGACCTTTCCACCTCCCTGCTGAGATTTGGTCCATAGGCTGGCATTTGGGGAAAACAGAGAAAACCCTGAGAGAGGGGCTGGACTGCTCTGGTCAAAGCTGGGCACTTGGCTTTCAGAGGCTTTAATTCTCCTTTAAAAACAAAACAACATCCTCCCCTAATTTCTATTTAAAACCACCTCTCATCTATACAGTAATTTGTTTGCCTGCCCCCATCACCACCACAAGGAGGTTCAGGAGCGAATCAAGGAGATATTGAAAATACTCAAAGATTTTCTTTGGTTTGTCCCTTCAGCATTAGAAGTTGCTGGACTGCCAACAACCCATTTCCCCATTTGTCCAGCCTCCAACGGACCAGCAGAGGAGGGTTAGGTGACTTCCCTTCCACCCAGTTCAAGTCTAGGGGGAGTGTCAGCAGGGTGGTATTCTCCTAGTGAAGGGGGGTCAGGGGAGAGCATCCCAAGGCACACAGCTTGAGGCCCCTCCAGCCTAGGACCCTGGGCTGCTCCAGTCTATCCCACAGAACCATAAATTTGCTACCATTTTGTCCTGGAATGGAGGGAAAAGAGACTGAGGGGGAACAGAAGGAGACAGATTCCTCCAGTTCAGGTTTTCACCTCTACCTCCTCTGGGCCCCAGGAATTCCTTCCTGGCCTGACTCTCCAGCGAAATTTGCCTGAAGATTGAATAGAAATGGAGACCCACATCCAGTTGGTTAGGTCAAAAACTGGGGTCATATTGATTCAAAATTTGACATGAAATCGTTGTTTCTTCTGGCTATATTTAAAAGGCGTCTTTGTGAAAACTCTCAGGTTCTCTCTATTCTGGCAGGACAAACCACAGCACACCCACAGCACACCTCTTTGTTAAATGCTTGGAAGAGACTATGATGGCATCTCATAATGCAACAGTCATTTAAAGACCCAAAGTAGGCATATGCCCTGGTGTTATAATTATAGTCTCTCTAAAGCATTTTACTTAAGAGCTAAGCTCAATGCATGGATTCGAGGTTCATTTCAGGTCGCCTGTTTCAACTCCAGTTAAAAAAATCTCTATGAGGCCATTCGGTATTTTTCCTCCTCGTTTCCCGTCCCTCCTCTTTAAAGAGGAAGAGAGGGATTCTGGATGAACATACAAGTGGAGGTCTGGGAAAGAGAGTATGAACAAGCCTACCTTCTTTCAATATCCAAGTTCTTAAACCTAAGCAATTTGGAAAGAGGGATGGAAGTTTAGAAACCCTCCAGTCTGGGCTCATGGTCATGGACTCCTGCTGCCTGGACCCAGCCTGGGGGTGAGGAGTCCCTGAAAAGCAGGCCTGCCTGGGGGAAGGGAGTTGGGGGAGGCAGCAGTTCGACCCCTTTAGGGGAAGCACGGTGGTGCTGATGTTGGTGAGAATCAGGCCTTCACCTTGGAAGCCTTCTTTGGCCCCAGCAAACGTCCTGCAAGGACGTGTGGGTAATTGGATTTTTTTAAATGTGTGCGGCTGGGTAGGTTTTAATTAAATTTTATGTGGTGACTCAAAGGTTATCTTTGGGGGAGAAAATTGCGCACAAGATTCGCCATGCCCGCAGCGCTCTCTTTGGTGCAGCTCCCCACGGCACCAACGCGGTTTTTTGGAGAAAGGTTTCTTCCTCCCTCAGTTTCTCCTTCCCCAGATGTCTACCTCTCCCCCGCCCCAGTGGTGTTCCCCCACTCCCCGACCCCACAACTCTTCCTTACCTCGAGCATCCCGTGCTCGCTCTGTCCTAGCTTCACACACACAGCGTCCTCCCCTCTCCCACCCCGCCCCCGCCACTAGACGCTCACGCACGCGGTAAACTTTTGACCCTCCAACTTCGCGACCCCTCCGGCAATAACACTGGCCTTACCGCCCAGAGTCTCATTCCGCTGCGCCGGCTGGAGAAACCCAAGCGCAAAACGCCTTCCCTACCCCTCCCTCCTACACGCGGTCCTTTCTCCCCCCAACTAAGGGCCTTAGACCTGGGCAAGAGGGGTCTTTTGATTATTAAATAACTCCTTGGAAAAGACACCAACCCCACTTTCTGCATTGACCCCACTTGCTGCATTTTCACCGGTCTGTCGTGTTAGGATGCCTGGAAGAGCGTTTGACCGCCCACTCCTCTCTATTCTTGTCCCCCAGGGTGGGGCCGCCATTGCTGCGCAAGGGGACGTGTGAGGAGCGGTAGAATGGGTAGCATGACCTGGACAAGGGTGTTTCTGGGCTGAAGAGCGGAAAGAGCTTGGAGCAAGGGTTCCTTGGGAGCGGAGGGGGCCATAGACCCCCCTAGGGCTCGGGAGAGCGCTCCGTGTCGAGACCATGCAAGGCCCAGCGGACCCGGGGCCACTTTGCGCGGCCGCTCGCTGGCGCCTCGGAGGCCCCAGCCTGGCTGTGAACTTGGTCTAAGGCGGACTCTACTGGCAGCTTCGGGACGTTACAGCCTCTGCCTCCCGGCCAGCGCAGCGGCCGCGCCGATGACCTGCGCTCTTTCGGTTTCCCTTGTACCCAAATATCGCTTCCCAGGCCCCCACCTTTCACAGGGAAGCGTTTGTTCTTCTTTCCTAGGGGCCCTTGGGAGCTGGAAAACAGAAAAGGGAGCTCATTAAAGAGACAGAGAGAGAGAAGGAGAATGGAACGGGCCGCAGGAGCTCTGATCTATAGGTATTATCCTCTCTGGTGCCTCCAAGCTCTGAAGCGGAGACGTTCCCACATGCTGGGACTTTCCCTTCACTTCTCTCCTAAATGCTGCTTCCCAGGCTCAGCCCTTCCTTTCCCCCTGGCCTGGGTCATCTCTTGGCTAGGCAAGCTTGACTGGGGCCTGCGAGGTACCTTTCCTCCCTAGATGCCTCCATCCCTACCCCACAAGGCTCTGAGGTCAGGGATCCCTGCAACCAAAGCCAGACGCGGGCGGCGCCGAGGCCGCAGCGATCGGGGCTCAGCCCGAACCCACTCGGGAGAGCAAGGCCAGAGCACGGCTGGGCAGCCTGGGAGCCTTTTCCAGGGAGGAGAAGCTAGAGGATGCTGCAGAGAGAGCATTTTCCTCTCCAAGAGGAAATCTGGGGAGAAGAGAGATCAGAAGATGCCTAAAACATAAAGAAAAGAAGAAAGAGGGGGAAGAGAGAGATTAAAACTTGGGATGGTGATGATATTCGGGTCCAGCAGCTCTCGAATTGCCCGAAGTCCAATCCTCTCCAGTCCCCTAAATTCCCCACTTCCTCTTGGAGCCCGCAAACTGGTCTCAGTAAATTCAACAAAAGAAAGAATGAAAAATCCGCCTAAACCTGTCGGCATGCCCCATGCCCTGGGCTGGGAGTGGTGGAGGTGGCCGCGGTGTGGCCGGAGGGTAATATATGCGGCAGCCGCTCGGAGCCCCAAGCAGGCCAACGCTCAGGGCCCCGTCTGCTGACCTCTGCGTGATCCCGGACTCTATGAATTATTGATGAGATATGAGCGTTGATTTCCCCTTTCAGGATGCAAACTCCATTATATGGTTAAAATGGCGATTTAATCGTTGCGAATAGCTTTGGTGTGGGTTTTTCCCCCAACTCATTTGCGCCTCCTTCCTTTTCATTTAATTCTCTTAATTAAATCCTTTAACAGATTTTAATCACTTTTTGGAGGGAAGGGTGGGAGGAAGGGGAAGACCAACGCTACAACCACCAACAAACACTAAAACCAAACAAGCCGGAAAATCATAAAAAGCTTCTACCTTGGGGAAGTTGAAAGGAAGGTGGGGAGGAGGTGTTAACCCCTCGAGAAAGGTCGTGCTGGGAACATCCACCAGATCCATCCCCCGAAGGGCTGGGGTAATCTAACTCTGACAAGGAAGAGTCCTGGAGGTGTTTTATTCCACCTCTAGGAGACTCGCGCACCGAGTCCCGCTGTGGAGAGTAAGTCACGCTTACTCCTGCTCAGAAGTCGAGGGACTTTGAGCTGGGGAGGCCCACGTGATTCTTCTAGGGAGCGACTCTCCAACCTGCACCCCTGGGGCGCTTAGGGAGAAAAGTCCATTCTCCTTAAGGGGTCCTGTTTCTCCCCTCCCCCTCCCCAAACAGCTCGGTTTCCAGGCGGTGTCTGGGTTAATTAATATGGATGTGTAACAGCGCCGCAGCAATCGATAAATCCCGCTGTGGGCAGATCCCAGCCTCAAAATCTGATTACTCTGAGAAACTCCGAAAATGGAGAGAGTGATCAGTGGGCTTTCCCCTAAAAGAGGGGACAGGTTCCTGCCAGCCCTCTCCTCCTTGGCTGGCTGTGTTGGTCCCCACACTGGGAAGCCCATGCAGGCTACAGCCTTCTCCTGTCGTCCTGGAAGGGACTGAGTTTGGGGGTTCTGCTGAGCCATCTGGTCTGTCTTCTCCCTTGCTCTGAATCCTCCTGCCCCAGCATCCAGACCCTGGGGATAAAGGAACCAGGCCTGGAGAAGAGTTTCTACTTGCTTCCGGCCCCCACACCCTGCCCCACTAGCCCCCAGTGAATACGTTCTCACAGCCAGGGAAGGGTTAAGTGTCCCCGCGGCAGTTATGGAGAGGAAGCCGATGAAATATGGACGCTTGGAACTCCAGGCCCCGCTGGCTTTCCTGTTTACACTTCTTTATACTTCCTCCCACCCGGCGGCCACGCAGAAACAAAACAAAACAAAAAATAACCAAATAAAACAAAAAAAATCAAGATCAAATTGTCCACTGAGTCGTGATCAGGCTGGCTTCAGAAGGAAAAGGGAAACTGCCTCCTGAATCTCCATCGGCCGCCTGCCTCCTTGTCCCTGCCTCAGGTTGAGGGTAGACGGATGGGCCGATGGGCTTAAGGATCTGGTCAGAGGGTGCTGGCCTGTAGCTCAGAGGATGGAGGCCTGGACCCAGCCTGGAATCCGGGAGTCCGAGAGAATATCTTTGGGAAGACGGGAGGGGAGGGTGCAGGTCTGCGGCAGAGGAGAGAGTTCCTTTGCACGAGAAATCCCTTCGCACCGCGCCGCTCATCCCCTCACCTAATGCGTCCTTGTTGGGGTTCAAGGGAGACCTTTGCCCAGAGAAGCTGAAGCAAAGAAGATGAAAGCCCAGCTAGAGCATCTTCTCCAGGGTCTGCTTAGAGCAGGAGGAGACCCTCCAAGGGTTTTGGCATCCACGGCGGAAGTGGGCACCCCCACCCGGGGCTGCTCTTCAACATTCCGGAAAATCTGTCTAGATATGCCCAGCAGATGTCCCCGGGTCACCCCACACACTATCAGAGTTTGCAGAATTGACATGAGTGGAGGCAGAAAAATCTTCAAGGGCAGGCCTGGTAATCTGAGGTTTCTGAGAGAGGGAGGCCAGGGGCACAATAGGAATGGGGTTTCCCAGGAGGTCTCAGGTCTGATTCTGCCCCTGGGGCACTCTTCCTCTGCACCTCACTCAACTCGCTTGCCTTGTCCAGAGTGGAAGCCTGTAGAAGTTATGCCTCCAAAATTTACTAGTATTTTAAGTGGTGCTGGGAATCCTTTGGGAGCTGAGCAGAGTCTCCTTTCCAAGGAATACAAAGGCCCTATCATTCTTGGGGAGATGTGCCTTCCAATCAGGGTGAGGACCCCAAGCTTTCTGTCCTCTTGCTCTCAAAGCCTGTGAAGGGTCTCCTGTAAGTCAGGCCTGGAAGGGTTTGAAGAGCTCAGGAAACAGAGAGCGGCTACAGGAGAGTGAGGGAGAGAGTGCCAAGATGTCCTTCAGTGGGAAAAGGAGGGAATCTTGTGCCCCTCCCCGTGATCAAAGATCAGAAGCCCCTTAAGGTGCCACATGTCCAATTCCAGGGGCTATCCGCAGGAATTGGTAAACTAACTCAAGAGATGGCGGGCTGGCAAAAGCAGGACTGACAGGGTGGTTGACCCCATGGGTCTTAAAATTGGGGGATCAATTTGGTGAAGAGGCCTCTGGTTTTTTAGAAGGGTAACATCCTTAGAAAATAACAGATCCCCTGGGGGTCAAATAATGAAATCCCTCTGGTTTGTGGTACCACAAAACAAAGGGGCTTTTAAGGGTCTGGTGGGGAGAGAGGAGGAAAGGAGAGAAGAAAGAGAGCACCTTTTTAATTTTCTCTCTCAGCTCCTGAGTCCCTTTTTTCCCTCCCGACAGTTGGGGGTCTGTGTTCTTGAGCAAGTTTCATTTATGGAGGGATTGCCAGGGTTCTACTTAAATATCTAACTCTACACAAGGGAAGAAGCTCTCCCTTTCCCCATACTCCCGGCCAGGATTTAGGTTTTGGATTTGAGGGACTGCCCCCCTCTCTCCGCTCCCCACTCTGACCTCAGGACCCTACTTAGAGCCTAGCAGAGGGATTGGCTTGGGACCCACAGGCTGAAGTTGCGTGCAGAGGTGCCGCACTACCCATTCTGGATAACCCTGATGAAGCCATGCAGAATTGGAGGTACCCCCTTTCATGAGGTTCAAAGATCTGAAAACCAGAGAGTGCCCCGCACAAGGCAGCCCCCAGCAGCTGCGTTAGCCTTCACGGTACTTTTTCTCAGCTCAGATGTATCCAGATAAAAGTGCCCAGCGGCGCGCCCCCACACCCCCCTGACAAATGAATGTCATAAACTTTCTTTCTGGGGTGGGAGATGTCTGTCTGAAGATATCCAGCAGTGAAGTGGCCCCCCACAAGGGGCCCTTCTTTCAGCAGTAAACGCCCCTCCTTCTTGTCCCCTAAATTTCCAAGGGCACTGAAGGAACCCACACAAGCCCTTTCCCCCACAAAGAACCAGACACTCCAGCAAATAAAAACCAGGCACCCTAGCTGCTGAGGCCTTATCAAACCGAGTGCCCCCACTTCCGACACCCAGCTTGTCAGAACTTGGTGCAAAAAGCAGACTGAATTTCCCCTATTTATTATCCTACAGCCCTGCCGGAGGCAAGATTTCCTTCCCCAGTCCCAAGCCCCAAAATTGCAAGGGGAAAAAGCAAAAGCTGGAAGCGACTTACTGCGGGCGTGCTGGGCCTGGGCTGCCGCCACCGCCTTCTGGGCTAGGAGAGCGCTCACCTACCTCTGCCCCCTTCCCCACCACAGCAAGCAGTTAAAGTGTCACTTAACATTCTGGAGAATGTGAAATATACCGCGCGGTGTCAACTCCCCAAAACCATAAAACTAACTTTATGGACCTCACGTGACTTTCTCGAGCCAGTGAGGGGTATCTGTCTGACTTCTCGGCGATTTTTACGATCTAACTTCGAGATAAAACCCCTATCCATTTGACATCTAAATGTCATAGCGACTTTTGGGATAGTTTGCTATGGACAAAGGGGAACAAAGTCAAGGGGTGAGGGGAAAGTAGGGCCCAGTAGAACCTCCACGACCCTCGGCTGCCTCCTCACCAGCTCCCCCTCCCCCCAGGTCCTGTAAGAAGTTGGGCCAAGCTGGAAGGGATTGACCGGGTAAGTGTCCAGACTTGACTCTTGCGCTCAGGGTGGAGGCTGACTTGGATGGAGAAGGACTGGGCCCTGGCCCTGGGCCAGTCTGGCTGGAGGGGAAACCAGGGGTCTTCCAGGAGGGACCCCAGCTCATAATCAAGAGGGAAGGTCAGTTGGGCCCCTGGAGAGAGGGAGCCCCTGATAAGTGTAGAGAAAACTAAAGATGAGAGGAAATCTTTGAAATCAAGCAGATTTTTACAATTTTTTTTGCCTTAGTGGGTGGCAGAGCTGAATTGGGATTTGGAGCAGGGGACAGCAGGACTGGGCAGGCCTGTGCCAAGCCCGAAAGGCCAGGGCCTCCTGCTCAGGTCTTAGGCCCAAATACTTTCCCTGAAGAGGTTTCCAGAGGCTTTTCTGGCTGGCTGGTGGAAGGCCAGGGTTGCATCCAGCTTAGCCTTCCTTGGCCCCAGCTCTAGCCCCACAGGGGGTTTCTGGGTCTCTCAGCCCCCCAGGCATGAAAGCCTGTACCCTGGCCCAAGCACTGCTGGCCAAGCAGGGACTTGGGCGGCTGTGAGGGGCTGCTGGTAAGCCTCCTGCTTTCCCTTCCTTACACCCCAGATCTATCAAGAATGGTCTAGGGTGTGCCTGGTGATGGGAGAGGCAGGCCGCCAGAGAAAAGACGAGTGGAAGGGCAGTGGAGTAGGGGAGACATTTATTTGACTTCAAGGAAAGCTACAAACAAATACCAAAAGCGAATCACTGAGACAGGCCCGGCAAAGACAGATTTCACACGGAGCACAGCATCCACTCACTCACTACAAATGGTCTTGGAAGCGAAATGGGTAGGGGGGAGGGGATGGGTCTGACCCAGACTATCCCCATATGTACAAGCTTTGGGCCCTCTATGCCAGACCCACGGATTCACAGAGAAATACACAAGACATTTTACACTGAGGATTATTTTTGTTTCCGTACACTCCCAGACCAGGCCCTGCAAGGCCTCCCCAGGCGGCAGGAAGTTAAATCTCACTATTTTACCTTCCCTCTTCTCAACATCACCTCTTTGGCCCTCCCTGGCCCCTTTCCACCCCAGAACCAAGCCACTGGGAGACTTGGGCCTGGGGAGCAGGGAGGGAGGAGGGTGGAAACAGACACAGTCATGGACTCCATCTCGGAGGCTAGCTCAGCTGGGCCCGGCGCTGCGGCACTACCCCACCTCAACTGCTGCCCCTTAGAGAAGTTTCAAGCTGAAACTCAAAATACAGCGATCATCCTTTTATAAATAAGTTAGAACACAGATGGGGAGGGGAGAGTTCACATTAAACATGCGAGTTTCTTTTTTTTCCTGGGGGAAGGAGTGCAACCACAGACACGAACATTCAGAAACACTGGCGGATTTGGGGCGAGCGGAGGGGAGTGGGGACCATGGAGGGAAAATAATTACCATTATTATTAACAATAATAACAAGATTAACCAGTCCAAGAGAGAGGGAGCCACAGGAAGACCTAAGACCAAACGAAAAATCGTAACACAAGGCCGGGGCGAGGCAGGCTCGTGGGACCGGTCCCCAGGGGGCAGCGGCAGCGTGGGGAGGCTTGGAGGGGCCAGGCTGGGGGCGGCGCGGGCTCTTGGGCCGCCCAGGGCTCCTCCCGGCAGGCTCAGGGCTGGAAGGCGCTGCCGGCTGTAGCCAGGCTCATACTTTTCAGTTTGTTGTCTTTCTTCCACTTCATGCGCCGGTTCTGGAACCATATCTTGATTTGGCGCTCGGACAGGCAGAGCGCGTGGGCGATCTCGATGCGCCGCCGCCGCGTCAGGTAGCGGTTGAAGTGGAACTCCTTCTCCAGCTCCAGGGTCTGGTAGCGGGTGTACGCGGTCCGGGCCCTTTTCCCGTCAGGCCCGGTCATATCTGGAGCAGATAGAGTAGAGCCGCGAGGCAACGTTATTCCGGTTAAGGGAGGGGGCACTGGGTGGGAGGGGGGCGTGGAGCAGGACCCAGGCGTCCCCAGCACCCAGCTCACCGCAGCTCCAATCCTCCCCACTCCAGACGCCCGCCTTCAAGCTTGCTTTCTGCACCCCCTTCTCCTACAGCCCCCACTTCTGCCGGCAGCGAATGCGCCCGGCTTTGTCTCTCGCTCCCTCCCTGTGCCTCACCCTTCGCTGGGCTCAGGCGGCCGCTCGCCCCGGGAGGGAGGAGAGGGGCTGCACTTTTGCCCTGGAAAGCTCGTTTTACTGCTGGCCCCTCCTTTGCTAGCGGCAGTCTCAAAATTTCGGGGGTAAGCAGGAACCTTCCCCATGTTATATAAACCCCATCCTTCATCCAAAAGCTAGGACAGCTGGGCGAATAAAACCTAAGCCGAATCTGGGAACAAATTATTAAAATACTCCTTCCCAGCCCCCCAGCTAAAGACCTTTCTCTCTCCACCCCCCCCCCCCCGGGCTATGAGGACCCTCTTAGAGATTTCTCCCTCTCTGGAAAAAATAAATCTCTATTTGAGGAAAAGCCAAGCTCTCCTGGCACCCGCACCCCCCCCCCCCAAACGCAGAGAAGGAAAGCCGAGAAGACAAAAAAAGGGAGCGAGAGCAAGAATTACCATGGCTGATATGAAGCTTCCTCATCCAGGGGAATATCTGCGGAGTCTGCCCCTCGGGCGCGGCTGTGGAGGTGGCCATGGGCTCTGGCTGTGCCCGGGCTAGGCTCGGGCTGCTTAGCTGGCTCGCCGCTTCCTCAGGCTCCGAGGACGCGCTGGCCTCGTCTATTTCGGTGAAATTGGCGCTGGAGCTGGCCGGGGTCGCCTGGTCGGAGGGGGACGAAGCAGAGGGCTTGGTGCCGTGGCTGTCGCCGTTGGTGCAGGGCAGGGACTCGGGCGAGGACAGGGAGCAGCTCGACGCCGCTTGCCTGAAGCGGGGCTCCTGGGCGGGCGCGGGGAAGGCGCGCGAGCTCTCGCCCACCGCCCCAAAGTGGCTGGAGGAGGCCGAGGAGCGGTTGACGCTGAGGTCCATCCCATTGTAATTGTAGCCGTAAG
Source organism: Equus asinus (assembly GCF_041296235.1). Lineage (NCBI taxonomy): Eukaryota > Metazoa > Chordata > Mammalia > Perissodactyla > Equidae > Equus > Equus asinus. The sequence continues at coordinate 37,593,131 of NC_091802.1, read as the reverse complement.
AGCCGGTGTGCATGGCAGCGGGATCCCTGTAAGAGCCGCTCAGAGAGCTGCCACTGCCATAATTTAGCAACTGATAGTCCGGGCCATTTGGATAACGCCCCGAGAAGGAGTTTACAAAGTACGAGCTCATTTGGGTGATTTTGGAGGGCTTGATTTGTGGATCGTGGTCGTTATAACCCTGTGCTTCACGATTTATGATGTATTAATGAATTATAGCGATGCACTGTACTTCGTTTTGCTATGTATGCGGCCAAATATGGGGGGGGGGGTTGGAAGGGGGATGGGGGGGCGTTAGGGAATCACGTGCTTTTGTTGACCAGTCGTAAATTCTCGCTGATGACCTCAAGAGGTAATTCATGCTCTATGGTTACAAATAATGACGATCCGAGAATCGTTAGGGCCGATTCAATGCGAGCCTCCGAGAGAGGGGGAAAAAAGGAGAAGGGGGAGAAACAGGGAGAAGGTTGGCGGCGGCCTCTGAGCAGAGCGCGCCACCTCCCGGCGATTGGCGGGAGCGCGGGCCGCAGACCGCCATGGCGGCGACGGCTGCCTTCCTGTTGGGTCCCTGCAACCGCCGGGCGAGAAAGAAACCCGGCCTAGGCTCACCAGCAGGGTTGAGTCTTTTAGAGGAGGGACCCTCTTGAGCCTTTAACCACCTTCTTGGGAGTGGAGTTAGTCTATTTGTGTCCTTCTCCCTGTCATTATTTTAACTCTGGATGAGATGATCAAAGATTGAGTTGCTTTTCCCTTACTCGGGCTTTGTAAGTCTCCGAGTTGGGGGCGGAAATGGGGAGGAGGGTTGGAAGATGTGTGTGAAAAACAATGGTTGCAACGGGGATCCCCCGCGAGCTCGGCCTGGCCTGCTTCATAACCAGGCTGCAGTGGCCCAGCCAAGGCGTCCAGGCCCAGCCGGCACGGCGGGGCCAGGGGTTCGAAGGAGAAGCTTTCACTTCTGGGCCCCAGAGAAGTTTGGAATCCTCTTCTTGACCTCCTCCCCATCCTTAGCCAGGCCCAGGGAATGACAGAGCAAGACAGGGACCCCAGAGGATGAGCAGGGCTGCAGCTAAGCGGCCTAGTCGCGGGGGAAAAAGGTGGCGGCGACCGCGTCAGCGGCTGGGGTTTAGATGGAAACGTGGTTCAGAGGGTTGACATCAAGGCAGGACCCCGTCCCTCCTGCCAGATGACTGCTCTTGCATCGGGAGGCCCCACGCGAGAGCCCGCGCTGGCGGCTGGGCAGTTTCAGGATCCGCCCGGCAGCCCACGCCTTCCCGGGAAGGGGTTCCGAGGGCCGGCGGCGCCTTCCTGAGCGCGCTGGGCGGCCCGAGACCAACGCAGCGGGGGCCCTTCTGCAGGGCGGCTATTTTCTTTAAAAATAAAAAAGGGAGAGAGAGGGAGGAGGAAGAAAGGAAAACAGTGTCCGCAGCATGCCGCCTGGGTGAGGGTGGGGGTGGGGAGAGAATGGGTCGTTTTTCGTTGAGGGGATGGCCACACCGCCTCATCACCTGGCCTCCTGTCTTCAGGTCTCCAAGGAGCAGGGGAAAGTCGTGCCCTTCGCCCTGCGCCTGGCGGCGGTCTCGCATTCCCCTACTTGTCGCTGAGCTCCTGCTTGAGGCAGGAAGGGGCGCCTGGAACCTCCAGCTGCGGGCCAAGAGATAGCCAGTGGCCCCGCTTTAGTCTCCGGAGCCACAGGCCCGGAGATGAGTGCCAAGGCCGGCGGAGATCAGGCCATGTGGACAGGCCAAAGGCCGTGGGCCTCCGCGAGCGCGAGGACAGAAAAGCCGGAGACCCGCCTGGCTCAGTCTCTGCAGGAGCTCCAGGCGAGGGGGCCTCGATGGTGGCCCTCCTGCCACGGACAAACGAGGAAATGCTAGAGAATAAGAGGGGAAATGGCCTTCTCCGTCCCCCAAGTCTGCACCGGGAGAAACGGTTCTGAGCCTCAGCACCGGGGAGGCGCGGCGCTGGAGCCGGGGCGGGACCGCTCCAGCCTTTATCTCAACTGTAACTTCCGAGTCTTGTCGGCCCGCTGGGCCGACCAGGGCTCCTGCTTTTGCTGCAGAGCTTCCGGCACGGGGACGATGGGGTGGCGTGAGGGCGGGGGAGTGGCAGGGGAGGAGCAGAGGTGACTGAGCGGCGAGTTTTTACGTCTTTATTATTATTATTATTATTAATATTAATATTATTACCGAAGTATTTCACGTCCAGAGCTAAGACAAGACTACAAACACAACACATAGAAAATTAATAAAATAGAACTTTGTTTTCTTCTGAGGCTCCTCTTCTTACTTCTAGGTAGTATGTGCTCCTTCCAGTGGCTTTGGGGAGGGGGTGGGAGAGAGGTCTGGGGTCAGGGAGTCTTCGAGGCCCCCGCTGAGGGGACTGCGAATCTACCATTGAACCGTGCACGGGGGACATGGACGAAATGAGACGCGACACGGACAAGAGTATTTTGCTCTGCTTCCAGGAAACACCAAGTGAGTTCGGTCCTCAGTTCTCACGGGGAGCCTGATCGGGCGGAGGCGGGTTCCACCGGGTTGGAGGGGGTGAGCGGGCTGCTGGGTGGGCTCAGGCGGCACGGCCTCCCAGCCCCCAGCTAGAGCTCTGCGGGTGGGGGGCGTCCAGGAGAGCGCTGGGCCCCGCCTGTCTTGCGCTGGAGAGCAGGTCCCCGGGCGCCCCCACCCGCAGAGCCTCCACCGGGCTCTCGATGCCCCACAGGCCTCTCCCTTACACGTTCCCCCTCCCTTTCCAGCGCCTTCATTCGGCTGGTTTTTCTTCCTCCTCCTCGGCACTGAGCTGAGACGCGCTGAGCAGTTTGCTCTCCTTTTTCCACTTCATGCGCCGGTTCTGGAACCAGATCTTGATCTGCCGCTCAGTCAGGCACAGGGCGTGCGCGATCTCGATGCGCCGCCGCCGGGTCAGGTAGCGATTGTAGTGAAACTCCTTCTCCAGCTCCAGGGTCTGGTAGCGGGTGTAAGTCTGGCGGCCACGGCGGCCGCTGGGCCCAAAGGAGGAACCTGTTACGCAGAAAGGAGATGCTGAGGCCTGGGGTCACCAGGGCCAGAGCCCCCCTCCCCCACTCAACCCTCAAACACGGACTCCAGCCTGTCTCGGGATGCCCTCCACTCTCTGGTTCCCTGCCCCTCCTCACTCCTCCAGCGCCCCCTCCAGATTCCCTCCGGGTCTCCCAGGCCTGCGCCTCCAGTCTAGACTCTCGATGGGGGGATGGGAGGAGCAGTTTAAAATCCCACCTGAGCCTAAGGGGAGGGGCTGGGGAAGTACTGGCCAGGTGTGTCTCTTCCTAGCCGCATCTTTTCTTTCCATCCATCTGGTTCCGCTACCACCCTATGATAGATTCCGGCCCTTAATCCGTAATGACTTGGATCGATCCATAGTCGGCATTAACGGCTCCTCACTTTCGTGTCCTTCTAATGGACATCAATTTGGGACTTAAGGCCGACAAATAATCCAACCTGAGACTCAGGCGCCTGCTTCTCCCTGTCTCCCCCTCGGCCCGCTCCCTCTCTCTTTCTTCCCCTTATTCTCCCTCCCTCCTCTGACTACCACCCCTTTCCTGGTGCCTCATCTTTCCCCAGCCCCCGACCCCCAGGGAAACACAGTCCGGGACAGACTCAAGTCTCTGCCAGCGTCACGCCGCCCCCTTCCCATGACGCACTCCGTTTTTAAGGGAAGAGTCTTTGGGTGGGGGACCCGACCAGGGCTGGGGGCGCCAAGGGAAAGGCAAGCCCGTGACAGCAGCCCCTGCCCCCTTCCCTGACCCGGAATCCCGCTCTGGCCTGATACTCCCAGAGAGCCCACTCGCTCCCCCTGGCTCCGAGTGCAGCTGGGACTTTGCAAACTTTGTAACTCCTGAGGGCGAAAGGACAGAGCGGGAGACCCAGTGCAGGCGCCCAATCTCCTCTCGGCTCCTCACTGAGACGCCCACCTAGCACCCTGGGGGAGAAGGGGGGGGCGGGGAAGCCTTCCTAGTCCTGTCTCCCGGAGGTGGAGACCCGCGGGGGTCTGGGCGAGGGCGAGAAGTCTCACTCACTGTTGCACGAATTCATCCGCTGCATCCAGGGGTAGACCGGAGTGGAGCACTTCTGCTCCTCGGTCTCGCCGAACACGCTCTTGTCCTGCGCACAGTCGGACTTCCGCGGCTCGGGGTGGAACGGGGGCGGCTCGTCGGCGCCCGAGAGCGCGCAGGCCGACTCCTTCTCGCGGTAGAAGGCCGGCGCCGGCCCGTAGTCGCAGGGCGCCGCTCGGCCGTAGCCGCCGCCAGCCGGCGGGTAATAGGAGGAAGAGGCAAAGCCCTTGTCCTGGCCGGGCCCGGGCCCATAGGGCGCGGGGTAGTGCCTCAGCGGGTCCGCATAGCCCGACGAGTAGAGCGGTAGCTGGCCCAGGAAGGACTCCTGCCCGCTGGCCAGAGTGACGGGGAAGGTGGAGTTCACGAAATAGGAACTCATTGGGAGGGGAGGCGCGCGGCCGCTGCTGCTTCGCCGGCTTTATGATTTGTTGTGTTTTATAGTCCGAGCGCCGCGCCTATTAGTAGTATATCTGAGATTGGGTTTTAGCTGAGGGGGGATGGCGAGGTGCCAGTGAGGGCCAGAAGGAAATACAACCATCTGATCCAACACTGACCAATGGCAGAAGCAGGAATTGTCAAATAGCACCCAGGAGGAGCGCAGCCCGCACGAGGGACCCGCGCACAAACCTATCAACCTTTTTTTTCCTCCTTCTTCTCCTTCTCCTTTCTGTCTCTCCCCAACAACACGACACGTCCTATTCCACCTACGTAGGATCTGCGAAGGACGCGTCTGTGCCTTTGCGGGAGGAGGAAGCATTTGGATGGAGACCACCCCATCCCCCAGTGATTAAATAAATATATCCCTCCCCTCCCCACGCAGGATAGGAAAAAGTTAATTGTGTTTTCAGAAAAGTTAACCCCTGCGTTGCTCGAGCCCCATTCCCTCGAGGGAAGGGTGGGTAAATGTGCCTGAATCTCGAATCTTAATCTCGTTAGGAAAGGACTAAAGGAGAAGGTTTATTTCTCCGGTTTTGTATTAGTAGAGGGAAGAAGAGTTCTCCACTAATGGCATCGTTTTCAGAAAGAGAAGCTAAAGAAGAAACACTCTTTCTTAGGTTTTGAGAACCGTTTTTCCTGCTTCTCAGATCTACTGTCTCCTCCAAGCCGAGGTCTATTCTTCCTGCTTCTCCACAACTCTTATGGTCTGAGGGGCAGGCCAGAGCCTGCTGCTCAGAGGACCCAGAGGCCGGGAAATGGAAAGAGGGTCTGAGCCCAAGCCTCTCCCTTTGGCTCTGCAGCTAGGCTAGGAGCTTCTTGGAAGACTAAGGCTGCCGCTGCCCAAGACACCCCGCCTGGTTCTAGTATGTACTGCTCGCTCTTGGCACGGGAAGGGGCACTGGGGAAGCAGACTAGCTGGCTTCTCACTTAGGGATATGGACAGGAGTGAGGGGCATCCCCCAGCCTCGGTTTGTCTGATCCCTCTCCTGTCTGCAATCCTCACTGGACCCCCACCTCCTACCCCAGAAGACACGAGTGTTCTGGGCTACAGATTCATAGAAATCAAGACTGTCTCAGTAAGTGAATCCGGGGAGGAAACTGTTCCTTCTCCAATTTGGGGTCCTCAAACCCTCCTGATACCTGAGGCAATCAGAGACCACCGGAAAGAGAGGTGCTCGCACTCCTTTTCTAGGTCTCTCCAGAAGCTGGCAGTTCTTTTTAAAATTAATTTTCCAAGACTTGATTTTGCTTTAGTTTTATAATTGAGGGAGGGATGTTTGGGTCCTCCTGGGGACTCAGCAGGCAGTTTACAACTATCAGCCTGCATCCCCTCTCCAGATGCTCACCACCCTTCTGTCTGTCTCTCAGCATCTCTACAATCCCTCCGACACCCCATGTTTGTATCACCAGCTTTGCTGCCCTACAAGCTTGGGTGTGAGAGAGAGTGTATGTCTCTGGCTCCCTCTCTCCAGTGCTCACTCTCCCTCTCTCACCTAAGGAAAATGAGCATTGAAGCCAGGCTGGAAGACTGAGCCACAACGTATTTTCAACATTCTAATATGCATGTGGAGGCCGGGCACTAAAGAGTGAGAACCTCCAGACCTGGGGCCAGGAATGGTTCAGGGTATGAGACAAAGTCGGATGATGAAAGGGCTAGACTGACCCTCCTCTGCCTTGTTCTTTGGATTCCTTTTTATGAGCCACCTCTACCCACTGAAGACAGCACAAAACACTAGGGAAAGTGGTGGAGGGCTGAGATTGGTGACCAAGGATGGAAACTTGGTTGGTTGTAAAGTGGCCTGCAAGGTTCCCTGAATTGAGGACAAATTCTAGGCTGCAGCTTCATGGCCAAGTGGCGATCCCTGGATATCCCAGTGACCACTTCCTAGCCCACCTCTGGGGGGGGGGGGGTTATCAAGATTTAAGAAAATAAACTCAAGCCTCCTAATGATGGAGGATCATAAACGCTCCATTCTAGCTGAGATTGGGCCCACTCCTAGAGAGGAATGGGGAATATTTGGGCAGGGGAGCAAGGTGGAGAAAGTGCCCATGTGCACCTCCCTTCTCCCTGCCACTGAGGCTGGGCCTTGGGCCTCAGCCCTCCCTGCCTCCTCCCTGGCCACAATATCCCCATCCTAGGACTGGACTGAGTGGGCTTTCCTGTGGAGTCTGGACAAAGTAAGATGCGGTGAGGGAGGGAGGCTTCCTCTGGGATAGAAGCACAAAAATCACCTTACCCTTAGAGTTGCTGCCCCAAATTAACCTCACCTCTGCAGGTTGCCTGTCATAAGACGGAGCCGCAAAGGCAGGGCCTGGGCGCCTGGAGTCCGGCATGAAAGGAAATAGCGCCTCATCGCTCTTATCTAAGCCCAGAGGTATTTATGAGCGTTTATTCGTCTGATCCGTTTGTTTGGGAGAAAGAGCAGGCAGGCAGGGCCCGGCCAGAGGCCGCCTGGTTTCTGGAGCCTGGTCTCTACGAATCTGTCTGTGGCTCGGTCCACCGCCGTCTGTCTGTCTCCAAGGGGGAATATGTAAATACACAGCAGGCACGGCTGTCTGCCGGTCTGGGGTGTCTCTCCCTGCCTCAATGAGGAAGTGTGTATGGAGAGGTGGATCTAAATGTGTACTGAGTCTGAGTACACAACAGAAGGATTATACAGAAACCCCACAGGCGGGATTTATAATTCTAATTTTCTGTACTTCGGGTCTGCGGTCCTGTGGCTGCACACACATTCCCGCTCCCGGGGAAATATCCAAGTTGTATTCGGCTCAGGAGTAAAACTCTCCTGTCTGGGTAACCTCAGGGAGGGGTCTCTGTATATGGATGGAGGGGAGGAGGACTGAGACATTGTCCAGGCTTCCCATTTCCTCTGGCTACAGAGCTGCCCCCACCCCCAGCTCTTTGGGTTGTGGGCACCTTTCCCTTCCTCACTCTCAACTCTGGCTGGGGTGGGGCGACTTAAAATATCTCACCCTAGTTCTTGCCCTGGACTCTGGGTTTGGGGAACATAATATTCCCAGAGGGAGCAGTGTGGCTGCTCCCAACCTCTGGGAGCTGTTTAGATGGGACATTGGCTTGAAATTGTCCGGTCCAAAGCTGCTTACAAAGACCTCATTTCCATTATGCAAATGAACGGCATAGTCTGTGATCTTGAGGGGGGAGTGGGCGGTGGCGCGGCTCGCTCTCCCGGTTCCTCCCCTGGGTCCAGGGGCACCCTGGAGCAGAGCCTCAAGTATTTCAACCCTGTCTACCAGCTGCCTTCCCCTCCCTACCTGTCTTTCGGATTACCCATAAGAAAAAATCTCCGAGCGGCCCAAGACTTTCGGGGTGCGCTCCCTCGGGGCCTCCCGCGCTGGGGCCGAGCCTTCTAGCCGCCAGAAAGTCACTCTCGCTGCAGAAAAGCTGAAAAGGCTGCTCCTGCGGCCCAGACTCAGGAGGCGCCGAAGACGTGGGGCAGACACCGGAGCGTTTGCCCCCAGCACCGCCGGGCCCCTGGACTTCGGCAGCTCCGGGCCAGACCCTAGTAACACCTCAGCTTGCCTGGCACCACAGGCAATTTCCTGGAGCCCCCGCCCAGGAACTGGGGCCACAGCACCTTGAAAGGAGCGGCCAGAGCTTCCTCCTGCGGCTTGAAAGCCCGAGCTAATCAGTAACCCGTGAGACAGGGGCCAATATTCAAAGGCGGCAGCAGAGGCGCGCACCCCGCCCTCGCCACCCCCTTCTGGGAAAGCGGTCGAGTTAAGCGGGTGTGAGGGGTCCGGCAGGAACGGAAATAACAATGGTTTGGTTCCCTAATGATTGATTCCCACTCCCACTCTCAATTTTTTTCGCAAAGCATGTTTGTGTCGATTTCGCCTGAAACGATCGAGAATGGGGGAGGGGACCCACACTCACTTGCAGACACCAACAGTTTCCAGAAAACTCGGCTCGATTCCTTCATCGAGGACTCACCGGCCAAGGAACTGGCAAGACCCACCAGCCAACCCGGAGAAAACAGACCCGGTTTGTCTTTTGACAACCGAGTGGAACTGCTGAGGCCGGCAACTCCCCTGCCGGCCCCCTCCCTTGGCCGAGAAGAAAACCAAATAAACCTCGAACAGCCTTGGCCTCGGATCTCTCGAGCGGCCCGGATGATCCCCTCTCCCGCCTGGGTTGCGGGGGAGGAAGGGCTCACGGCTCTGATCCCCCAACCCTTTGATTCAGGGCCCCCTGCCCGCGGGATGCAGTACTAGTTCTCTTTAAATAAGCCCTGGAAAAAGCCGCTTCCTCAGCCAGTCGCCAGGTTGGGAGCTGGGATGGAGAGGGCGGACGAGAGGGATACTTGTTCTCTAATCCACACGCGGGCGATCGGGAACCAAGATCCAGCGGAAAGCGACAATCCGGGCCTGAAATCCCCCCGAATATCCCGCCAAACCTGAGCGGCCCGGGCTCCAGGCGTCGGGCGCGGTTCAGCAGCGACGCGGGGCTCGCGGCGCGGAAGCCGCATGTCTCCGAACGGACGGTAGATGGCAGCAAACCGCATAATTTGGGTCAGAGCATACTAAGGGATGATTTATACCCCGCAAAGACTCCAGGAGAAAAAGACCTTTAGTCTGGGTTGGTTTGTGGGATTTTTCCTTTGAGAATAGGCTCCGAGTGCCGTGGGTGCTGGCCGAGAACTTCTCTCGCTACGCAGCCAAGGGGTTCCTCCAGGCACCAAGTGCGGGCCTGCTTTCAGGTCATCTACCTGTGCCTCCAGGGGCCCCCTCCTGTGCCACAAGTGGCTGCGTCGCTGTCTTCCCAGCTCAAGACTGAGAGAGCCAACATACCCCCACACACCCCAGACCCTGCCATCCCTGGGCAACCAGATGCCCGAGGCTGAATGCTCTGGTCTTTAAACAGAGAAAAGCAGTCACCTATTTGTGCAAACTAAATCAGTCTTTCCTGTCCTCCGTGCCCAAAATCGCTTATTTCTAGGCTGGAAGATTCCCCAGAAACCCTCTCACTCTATTTTTAAGTCTTCACCTCGCGGCTTTCGCCTTCTTTCCACCCCATCAGCTACTTGAGGGATCTGTCTCCCGCCCAAAATGGTTCTTCTCCGCCTCCCCCCTCAGGAGGTCTGGCTAGGGAATGAAATCAGGCGCCGGAGGGACAGGACTAGCTGTCTGAGCTCAGCGCCAGGCAGCTTTCCAGTCTGCACGCCGTCAGGTCCCTTAATTTTTTTTTTTAAATTCTTGTTTTTGTTTACAAGCCTAAAACAACAACACTCTAAACAGCTTCTTCACAATCGCCACACACAAGAAAGTTTGAAATGATTTCACGTCAGATACACACATGGCAGTTTTCTCCTCCACCGAAATCCACACACCCCATACCAATAAAACACAAGTAATAGAATCAATATTACACAGAAGCCAACACGTTGTAACCTACCGCGTCAAAACCACAAAATTGTCTCCCTGCAGAGCGAGGCTTCCTCCTGTGCAAGTGGTGAGAGACCTGGGCATTCTCAAGCAGGCTTCCTGGGGGGGTCTTGCTCGATTTGGGTGCCTCCACCCACTACCCTTTAATTTCAGAAATATCTCCTCCGCAGGGAGATAATGAGCATTTCTCTGTGAATTGTTCTTTCTGTGTCTCTCTAGCCTACTCCTCGCCCTCGCCAGCCTAGGCCCTCCAGAGACCAGGACTCCCTCCAGCGCCACCGCCCCTCGTGCCAATGCTGCTGGGAAATCGCTGATACCCTCACCGGGCAAGAGAACTGCGCGGGGCAACTGGGGGCGGCCGGGACAAGGGAAGGATGGTGGGAGGGGGAGGGGGAGGGGGCGCAAACCACGGAGGCCATAGCAACCGGCTTCTGCGGGCGCCCAGAAGCCCAGACACCCCCATCCTCTCTTTCACAGCCCCTTCGCTTGAGCCTCTCCTCCCAGCTTAAAAAGGCGACTTAGAGCTCGCCTCTGTGTCCCCTTTCGGTTCCTCTTCCCGTCTTCCCTGCCTTGGCTCCCCCTCCAGGAAGCAGCCACCCTTCTCTCGGTCACCGAATATCCTGGGAAGCCTCTCCCTATAGCGCCCAGAGGTGGGGTTCGGCCCCGTCTTGGAGTGGGGGAGGGAGACAAACCCAAGCCCCACCCCCTATAAAATTGATGCAAAAGAATAAGAAGAGAATTGTAGAATCTCCCTTACCTTTGCAGACCTTGGGATTTTTTTCCTCCGGTTGAAAGGGGTGGGGAGGAAGGAGGGGAAAAAAAGAGCGTTCGGTTTCGTCTTCATCTTCCCGATAATATTGTCCCAACCTGAGAGCCGTCGCTTCCCCTTCTCTGACTTGGGAGAGAGGGTGTTTCGATTTTCTGATATTTGCATAGAAAATGGAGTAAGTTCTGGCTTTGAAAAATGGTATCAGGCTGCGGTCCTGGGCAGATTGTCCATTTACCCTCCATGATGACTAAAATCCCAGATCAGCAAGCAAATTAACTTAGAAATTAAAATTATTTTTGGTTCTCTCTTTTGTGTAATTCCCACCCCTCCTGCCCTCTCTCTCTCTCTTTTCCTCTCCCCCCCTCTCTCTTTTGCTTTATCGAGCTGATACTGAAGTATAAAAATATCAAGAGGCTGGAGCCCTGAAGGACGACAGTGCTCCGACCTAGGTGTGGTGTCCAAAAGAATGCTGCATTATAACCACCAGGGAAATGATAAAAAGTTCATGTTCACGACCGCCCGGCCACATGACCGGCGCCGGCCAATCGGCGGATTCAACCACTCATAAACTTCTATCACAAAGTTGTAAATTTTCATAAAACAACAAGGAATTTATTGCATTTCTTCATGGCTGCTCCACCAGCAACCCTTTTCTCAGTCGCCATCTTCTTTTCTTCTCCTTCTCGCTTTTTGGGGAAACCCCATGCAGAGAAGGGCTGAGATTTGGGGTGCAAGGGAATCAGGCGGAGGAGCCACAAGGGTTCAGCTGGGAAGGGTCTCCTTTTCGGAACCTCCCTATTCTCGAAGGAGCTCTCCTCGCTCTTCTAGTAAAAATTCACCCCAAATCCTCCACACAGGGACCATTCTAAGACAATTTGGGGGTGAGTCGGAAGCAGCATGCGGTGTCCAGACTTGCCATTTACATCAGGGCAAAATGAAAGCTTCAGCGCCCCTCTCCGCCTCTGCACGCCGCCCTCGTTCCCAGCCCTATAGATGGCGGGACCCCTACCTGTGAGGCTTGTAGCATTGCGGGTGTGGGGGCCCTAGATCCCCTAGGGCCTAGTTTTTGCCCCCCAGGAGGAACGGTGGCCCGGATGGAGGCCAAGGCGGACAGTCTAGCAAGCGGATTCTCGCCTCCACACCCCAGAATTTGGAGGCGGGTAAAGCCGGATTCTGGCCTCTCCCGCCCAAATGCCCGAATGCCCGGGTTCCCTGTCACAACTCATGTGCTCTCCAGGGGCTTCTGAGGTCATTAATGGGGGAAACTGCAGGTTTAAGGGCATTTTTCTTACAAATTCAAATTCAACAGCTTCTCTTAAGACACACTTCCCCTCCAACCCTCTACCCCTTTCTGGCCGGATGCCCGTTCTTTAAATTTAAATAATCCAGGGCTTACAATCGAATAAGTACTAAAAACCAGCTCCGCAGGTCTAGCGGCTGAGATGCCATCCTCCATTAGGGAGTGTTTTGGACAAAAACAACAACAAAATTCCCCCCATATTTCCCAGGTCCCCTGAAACACTCCCGTATTTTGAATGGAGGTACCAGTGCCTAAATGCAGGAAACGAAATAACCTCCCCCCAAAATGTTTTTCTTCTTTCTCTCTTTCTCTGCCTCCGGAGAAGATTCCAGGTTGCCGGCAGCGCGGAGAGCGGAGAGAAAGGCGCGGAGGAGCCGGCGGACCCCGGCGGGCGGGCGGGCGGCGCAGAGCAGCCGGGATGCGGCCACCCCAGCCGGGAAACTCGCCGCTCAGGCTCTCGCTCTGCGGGCTCATTTCCCCCCCGCCCCCGGTTCATTTATAAGTTTTATTTGGGTCGCTGTGTTAATTTAGAACGAGATAAATTGAAATAAATGAAAGTAAAATAAATTTCAGTAAAATAACCGAATAGCTCTTGCGGAAAATCTTTGCTGAGTGAGCGGGAAGCGGGGAGCACCCTGGCGACGGAGGCCTCCCTGGGCCGGCACGAGGCCTCTGCTCGCCGGCCTGGCCGCTGCCCGACGCCGCCCAAGAAGCGGGAGTGGAGCTGGGTGCTCATTTTCCCTTTCCTTCCCCCCTTCCCTCGTATGCGGCCTAGCACGCCGGATTTCAGCTCTGCAGTTGTACCCGGGCAGCCGCGCCGCCGCAGCCTCATTGGAAGGCCTGGACAAGGAAGTTTGGGGAACTGTGCCTGTTTTGTTTTATGAATGTGTGTGACTGAGCATGTGGCTCATGGGTGTGTTTACTTGGGGGCAGATGTGAATCTGTGTGTTTACAAGCCAACGTGTGAATGTGCATTGGTACGTACAAATGTGTCTGTGAGTGAGTGTGAATGTGTGTTTACTTGTGAGTGTGTGTGAACATGAATGCATGTGTTCTGAGTGTGGAGTTGGGATGTGTGAATGCCTGTATGTTTATCTGTGAACATAGGAATATGGGTTTTTATTTATGACTGTATGTGACAGTGTATATATTTATTTATGTGTGATGAGACCTGTAAATATATGTGATTATATGCATTTGTGTACGTCAACGGGTGTGAAAGTGTAAAGGGAATGAATGTGGTTGATATCGGTGTTCACGAGCTGGCAGCCCCCATAGCAGGTGGGCACCAGGAAAAAGAGCTGAACCCAGCACAGAAAGAAATGGGCCAGCGGCTGAAGTTGGAGCAGAGGGACATTGGGCTGCATGACAAACTTAGAGAGACACAGAAAATAGGGCACCTGTTTATTTTTTATTTGTGTTTTATTTCTCCATCCTTCAGATATACACAGAATGTAAAGAGGATCACAGGGGCTGGCGGGAGCAAGGAGCATCGGGCAGGCCAGGTGCACAGAGGGGACACTCGAGCTACTCGGTGGGTCCTTGGGGCTCCCTAAGGCCCCTTCAGTGCCACTACTGGGGAGTCGGGGGCTCAGAAGGGTGGGGAAGCACACACGTTTGTCCAGACCCAGAGACCACAAAGACAGCGTCAAGAAGGGGGCCTACAAAACAGCGAGATTTTACAAAGACCTTACAATAGCGACATAGAAAAGGCAGGCAAATTCCAGAAAGCTACAGAACAGGTAGAAGATGTCCTTCCCATACTGTACAAAACAAAGCCGACGGACTTTTCTATAGGTAGTATTTTTTTCTCAGTGTTAAGAAACCAAAATTTCACCTTCTCTCCTTAAAAACTTAACTGCTTTACCATTTAAATAGTCCCCCCCCCCATTTGATCTGTTTTCTGGTTCAGTTCCCAGAGCTGGGCCTCTCCCTTTCTCTTCTCTCTCTTCCTCTGCCCTTTCTCCATCCCTCACTCTTCCTCATCCTCCTCCACTTCGGTCTTGTCCTGGCCGCTGGCCCCCAGGCCCGCGGTCTTGTTTTCCTTTTTCCACTTCATGCGCCGGTTCTGGAACCAGATCTTGATCTGTCTCTCGGTGAGGCAGAGCGCGTGCGCGATCTCGATGCGCCGCCGCCGGGTCAGGTAGCGATTGTAGTGAAACTCCTTCTCCAGCTCCAGGGTCTGGTAGCGGGTGTAGGTCTGGCGGCCTCGCTTGCGGTCGGTCCCTGCGCACAGGATTTAGAGAAGAAAAATCAGTGCGTGTGGAAAAAGTCCCGAGAGTGCCCACCTCCCTCTTAGATCCTGTGTGTGACTTGGCGTCGGTGGTTAGAAGAGCCCATTTTCCCATTAAACCAAATTCTCACTTTCCATACCCCAGCCTATGCCTGCCCTCTTCTCTCAATGTGCAAACCTTTGTATAGGCCTCTTGAGGCAAACATTCCCATTTTCCATCCAGGAAGTCTTCCAACACAGGGCTCTGAACTCGAGATCTAATTTGCTGGCTCTTGAAGGCCCGGCGCCTAAGGGGAGCATGTGGAAGGAAGGGAGGTTAATCCTCCCATCACCCTGGGGACCAGGGACCCCGGGCCTCTCATGTCGGATGCTGACTCTGATGGTCTTGGGGGAGTGGGGGAATGGAAACCATGCAAGTGACCGTGGGGTGGGGCTCTAGGCCTGGCCTGAGTGCTTTTCCCAAGAAGAATAGGAGACAAAGAATCCTCCCAGGTCCCATGTCACCCCCACCCCCTTGTGGAATGAGGAGGAGGTGAGAATTTGTAGATTTCCTTCGAGCAGGGAGCATGGAGTTGGTCTGAGAGCAGCTGCCCTCTGACGGCTATTTTCCAGTGAGTGGCTGAGGTTCAGACAGGCCCAGGCTGCCCTGCCTGCCACCTGCCCAGCTCTCCAAAGCAATCTTTGGGCCTCCAGGAAGGCACGGGGAGAGGAGAGACAGCAGCCTGGGTTGGGGTGGAACATGAAATATCTGTGTGGTGGGGGCTGAAGGGTAGAGGAGAGCTGCCCAAGTTGGGCCCAGAACCCTGAGGCAGCTTGGGGGAGGTGGTGCTGGGGGAGGCGCTGGTGCCAGCCCTCCTGGGAAGGGGACAGTGGGAGGAGGGGCTGGGGCCCTAATTTCAAGTCAGATAAAAGCCAAACTGAAATGTTTACAAGCAGAAAAATTTGGGCTTTGATAAATCAACCGGAAATGCAGTTGAATTATGGAGCAGGTAATGGGGACCATGACCACCAATGCTGATGGTGTAAGAGCTGGGCTTCTCCTGGCTCTCAACCCTGGCTGGATTGGGAGCCTCTGACCACACGTCTTGGGGCTTCTAGACCTTGGGGCTGGCCAGGAGTCCAGGGCAGCATTAAGAAGGATGTCTGGGACAGGCTTGTCAGGAGACCCCATGGGGCCCAGTGGCCTGCACTCTCTAACTCTTGATTTGGCTCCGTGGAGTCCTAGTCCCTCCCCCAAAAGGACATTCACCCTCCTGGAATGATACCTGCAAACTTGTTGGCCAGTTCACCAGGGGCACTTAGGAGCTCTAGGGAGGGCACCTGAGGAAGCCAGCTCTACTTCCCTGAGGCCTCTGCCCCTTTCCCTAGTTCTTCTGCCTCCCCCTTCCCAAGTTCACTGGGGGGTCAAGAGCCTCATCTCTCTTGGCCTCAGCCCCTCTCTTTCCACCTGCCTCTCTGGCTCTGTGTCCCTGGCTGGATCCTCATCTCCTTTCATACCCCCTCCTGCCGCCAGGCCTCTAGAGCCCACCTCTAATTGTCCAAAAGGGAATAATGGGGGAGCTGGGTTGGCTGGGAAGGAAGGGGGAGGGGAGAATTGTTCAGCGCTGGGTCCCCTCCCCCAGACCTTATCCAAGCTAGGGCTGGGGGACACACCCAGAGCTGAGATCCCCCGCGGGGGAAGGGAGAAGGGAGGGGGAAACCCTAATGGCTATTCTCTGCAAACCCCAGCCTTCCTCCGAAAGACAAACGGCCTCGTCTCCAGCCCGTGCCGGCGCGGTTGATAAATATTTAAAGCTAAAAGGCCGGGAGGAAGGGTAGGGGGCGGGCTGGGGGCTCGGAGCGCCACGGCGTCGGCGGAGAGAGATCCGCCTGGGAAGCAGAGGGAGCCTGAGAGCACCAAGCAAAAATGGGGGGGGGGTGGGGTGGGGTAGGGTGGGGTGGGGTGGGGGTGGGGGCGGCGCGCCTGGTCGCGGCCCAGGGGGTGCCGCGTCCCCAGGGCCGAGCTCCTGCCGGGAGCACTCTGGACGCGGAAAGGGACACTTGGCCGTGAAGGGGGCGCCTTTCGGGGAATGTACCCGGGGCCACTGCGGCTCGGGAGACGGTTAGGTGCGCGGCGTTACCTGAGCTTCGCATCCAGGGGTAGATCCGGAAGTTAGTATCGGCCGCCAAGTCCGAGTCCCTCTGCTCCTTGGCGCCCGCCGCCTTGGCGGAGTCTCCGGGACACACCCCGGAGAGGTTCTGCTCAAAGGGAGCGCAGTGCATGTTGAAGGAACTCGGCTCAAGCCCGTAGCCGGCCGCGTAGACGCCGGCTGCACTCTGGCCCGCCATGCCCCCCCCGCCGGGGTACAAGCCCTGCATCGAGGCGGCGAAGGAAGCGCCCGAACCCGCTCCATAGCCCGGGCGCTGGGGGTTGGAAGCAAACGCACAAGAAGTTTGTTCGGGGAAGGCTCCGGTAGCGAAAACCGAACTTGCGGCTGGATATTTAGAAAATAAAGCATTCGCATAATACAATGAACTCATAATTTGGCCGGATGATTTGTAGGCAGGGACGTTTTAGTGTCGGTTTTACGAGATTCCTTGATATATTACAGAATTAGAGTCCAGATTTACACCAAAAAGGACCCCCTTTTTCCTCTCCGGACCACGTGACCCCGCCCACGTGACATCCCCTCCGCCAATGGCCGGGCAGCCTCCCCTCGGCTCCCGGTAATGTGGAAAAAATTGTGTGGCGTTGGATTTATAAAATATGATCAATAATGAATGGGAAAGCCAAGCCCCATGGATTGGGGCTGGGGGCTCAAGGGCTGCTGTCGACCCCCGTGGGCTGGAGGCAGCTTGCAGGCGAGATTTGGGGAGGAAAGAATTGAGTAGAAGGGAAAATAAATAACCTCCGAGTGATCTGTGTTGTCACCCCCCCACCCATCCTCCCCAGCCCGTTATCCAGCGAGAAACAAACGCAGGGATTGCACGCAACTAGGTGGTGAGGAGGTCAGCTCTTTATTAATCCGGACCAATTCAGCTTGGCTGGGCCTTTGGGTGAACTTGGTCCGGTTCCCAGGAGGTGAGGAACGAGGTGAGCCTGGCCTGGCGGCTCTCTCTTCTAGTGCCCCAGACATACGCGCAGGGATGGAGCGAGGCTTCGTGGGTGCTCCTAGAGGCGCGGGATCTAGCCCCAGGGCGTAGGATGCTGCGGTTTCTGGTGGCTAAAAAAACGGTTTGAAAATAAAAAAAGGAAGGGGATGGAGTGGGTGGGAAGAGAAAGGAAGGGAGGAGGGCAGTCAGGGTAAGCTACTCTCCTGGTTCCGGGAGGCGGATGCCTCAGTCAAGCTTGGCTGCGGGAGAAACAGAGCGAGCGAAGGAAGGAAGGCTGGGAGCCACGACCTCGGAGCTGGGCACTGGGCGAAGGTGGCCAAGTCCCAAAAAGGGAGAGGCTAGAAAGAGCATCTCCCCTCTTGTCCTGCTCCTCCCACCAGAGTCCGGGAAGAATAAAAATATGAGCTCGTTCAGCAGCCCTGCACTCCACCTTTACCCGCCCCCCATCACCCACATACACAGGAGAGGGCACACAGAAACAAAGGGGGAGGTGGTGGCGGACACAGCCACCAGCTCAGGCGCATCTCTGCAGCGTGGCCTGGGCGCCCGGGTCTCGGGGCCCTGGAGCCTAGGAACGCGAAGGGAGGGGGTTTCTCTTGGCTCCTCTCCCTCGTTCCTCTCTCCTCCAATCACGCGCAGCCGCCTCCTTCACCCCCTGCGCCCCTGGGCCTAGGGACTCGCACCACCTGCCTCCAGCCCCCGCCCCCTCCTCTGTGCGGCCTGGCCTGGCGGGCGCAGGAGCCCGATGACCGGCTCCCCCCCACCTCTGCAAGGCGCCAGGAGCCAACGAGGAGCGCGGGCCGGGCCAGTCTCGGGTTCTCGCTTGTAAACTTTATTGTAACTCTTCCGCCCTTTTCAGGCGCAGACAACAGAACAAAGTATAGAGGAACAACAAAATATATAATTAGCCCTCCCTCCCCCCAATAAAGCAATTCACGGATACAGGATACATTCTCTTCACAGTAAACCTAAGAACACTTTTAACAATTGCCCACAGCGCGCATGCTAACTAAAGTAACCTCTTTTGAGAAACACTTAAGACGAAATTGTCAAACCAAAGGGGGGGGGGGTGGGAGGAAAAGAGAGAAGCAAGAGAGAAAGCCAGCGAGCTAGGGAGGGCAGCGGGGGGGGGGGGGGGGGGGGGAGAGGGGTTAGGAGGGGGAAATGAGGACGCAGCGAGAGAGAGAGAGAGAGAGAGAGAGAGAGAGAGAGAGAGAGAGAGAGAGGGAGACAGAAAGAATTACGGCGTGAATAGGCAGTTTCATGTTGTTGGGAGAACTTAGCAGAAATCGGTACCTCGGTCATTACAAAGAAGCACGTTCAAAGGAAGAAAGACCATTGCACAAGGAGGCTTTTTACACGGGGCGGGGGCGGGGGGTGGGGGCTCAGCCAGGCCGCGGCCGCTCACCCTCGCTGGGCGAGGGAGTCCTTGCTTAAAATCCTTTTCTTTCCCCCGGCCCCCAGGAGAAGGGAAGGAGACCCACGGTAGCTCACACACAGAAGCTATTACGAGATACTACCACTAGCAGGGACTGGCGCGGCGGGGGGACGCTGCAGCGGGAGGCCAGGCTCCCGGCCCCGCTCGCGGGGCCAGAGCTCTCTCGGGCGGGGGCGGGCGACGGCGGCGCGGTCGGGGACCCGCGGACGGAGGGCGGCCGCGGCCCTGGCAGTCCCAGCTGGAGCCTACTTCTTGTCGCCCTTCTGCGCGTCGCCCTCGTCCGCCGCCTCCGGGGCCCGCTCCAGCTTCTGTTTCTCCAGCTCCTCCTGCTCACATTTGCTGCTGGGGAACTTGTCTTTGTTGTTCTCTTTTTTCCACTTCATCCTCCGGTTCTGGAACCAGATTTTGACCTGTCTCTCTGTCAGTCCCAGCGCATGCGATACCTCGATCCGCCGCTTGCGAGTCAGATAGGGATTAAATAGGAACTCCTTCTCCAGCTCCAAGGTCTGGTAGCGGCTGTAGGTCTGTCGGCCTCGCCTGCGTCCGGCGGCTGCTGGGAATGGGGGAAAGGGAGAGACAGAGGGGAGGGGAGGGTGGGGGAGGGGGCAGAGACGGAGAAGGTTGGAAGATTCGTGAACCAGCCTAGGAGACCAGTATAATAAGGGCAGGGGACCTTCTACCCCGCGCGGGGGCGGGGGCGCTGGGAGGCCGTGGTCAGCGGACGGGGGGAGGGGATAAGACACCACTGAATCTAAGGGAGCCAGAAAGGGGGAGCCCCCTCCCCTGGTAACCAGCACCAGAGACTTGGGGGGAGGTTCAAATCTATTATAAGTGCCATAAACTTTAGAAGGAAGGATGTGAAGGGGGGGGAAATAAGAATAAAAAAGCCAGGATGGGGACGAATGGACCCACCTTGAAAAGCCCCCAGAGCCTCTGCCCCAGAAGAAAAGTTTCTTCAGGGTAATTAAACTATAAAGCAATTGAGAAGTGCAAAAGTTGAGCGCCCCTACTCCCACCACCCTCTCTCCATTACCCCCCATAAAACAGTAAAAGGGGGGAAAAAAGGAGAGGAAGAAGAGAAAAGAGTAAGGCAGGGTGAGGGGTTTATGGATTCAGGAAATGTCGCTTAGCGACCCCCCCCCCTTCAAGGGAAACAAAAAAGGAAGAAAAAAAAAACCCGAAAGGAAGGAAGGAAGAAGAGAAAGAAGGAAAGAAGGAAGGGAGGAAGGAAAGAATGGGAGGCGACCTGAAAGGAGCAGGCACGTCTTCCAGGGGCTGGAGGAGAGGCGCTCGGCCTGCCCGGCCTCGGGCCCTCCGCTCTCCCCTCCGCCCGTCCGGCCCCGATGCGAGCTCACCTTGCGGGCGCATCCAGGGGAAGAGCTGTGTGGGCGACGGGCTCTGCTCTGAGCCCTCGGCCTCCTCGCCCAGGCCACTGGCGGCGGCGAGCTTGCAGTCGGCGTACTGCACCAGGTCTGGATCCTGCGCCCCGAACAGGCTCTGCCGCTGCAGCGGGTCGTAGCCGTAAAAGTTGCCGGGGTCCCCGTGGCACGCCACAGCGCACGGGTTCTGCTGGTAGGGAGCCGTGGACAGCGACGACGGCCCGTGGTAGAATTCCTGGATTTGCGACGGGTGCTGGAAGCTGCCGCCGCTGCTGGGACCATACACCACGGTGGGTCGGCCGCCCAGGTCCTGGGCGAAGCCGCAGTCATAATAATTGGGGCGCAGGGACTCCCCGGTTTTGTATTTGGAGAACAGTGAGTTGACGAAATAAGAGCTCATTTTATTGAATTTTGAGGCGGCGGCGGCGGCGGCGGCTGTAGTTGGGGGCTGTTGGGGAGGGGGTGGGGAGGGGGAAAGGGAGGGAGAGAGAGAGAAAAAAACGCGGATTCGCCGGCTCCTAGTCACCCTCGCCAGGAAAGGAGAGGGAAAGGGAGGAGGAAAAAAAAAAGGGCAAAAGAAAGAAAAGGCGAAGAAGATCTCGAAGCCACCACACTTTTTGTGATTTCCAGGAATAGAAAAGGACGGAGAAGCCTCCAAAAGTCTAAGCTTGCATGGCAGCCGCCGCTCGCGCGCCCTCCCCCCACCCCCCCACCCCCCAAACAAAAATATACCGCCACTTAAAGAGGTCCTCGCTTTACATTTCGAAGAAGGGATGCCAGTTCATAAACAGTTTTCGGTGATTTACTTCCCTGCAAATGAGTTGTTTCATATTTTGCACTGTCTTTTCATGATCATTTGCATCCATTAGAGACCCCGCATCCTATTGGCTTCTCCGTACTCCTCCCGGACAGAACGCAGAGCGAGGGTGAGAGCGAGAGAGAGCGAGCGCGAGAGAGAGCTAGAGCGAGAGAGCGCCAGGGAGTGAGGAGAGAGCGGAAAAAAAAAAAAAAAAAGGAGGGGAAGAAAAAAAAACACCCAGGGAGAGAGAGAGGGGGAGAGGGGGAGAGAGAGGGGGAGAGGGAGAGGGGGTGAGAGAGAGAATGAATACGGATTAAATCTGTTTAACTACCTACATTAATGAGATATCTCTCGCCTCGCAACAAATCAAATACCTTCGCAGACCACCCCCAAAGACTGATGTGGGGGAGTCACGGAAAAAAACACGCACACACACATACACAACGCGCCAGGCGTAGGCATGCTGTTAATTTCGCGATTTTTAACGAGGCAGTTGGAGTCTTTTTAAATGTCAGGGTCGCTTCGGAAAAATGTAAAAGAACACGGTTTAATTGCGCCGAGTTTTAAAAGGTCCTATAAATGTAATTGGTATTTTAATACAAGTTATCAAATCATACAGCTTCTTCTCCTAAACATATTTTCAAACAAACGAGGTAGTCATATTTAAAGCTTTAATGATCAATTTCCTTATTATTGATAAAGGTTTAACTATCGTGTGGAGGGAATTGGCTGGGTAACCGGCCCCCAAAAAAACGGCTGTAAACTCTTTAACAAACTATAAAACGCAATAAAGCCGGAGTCTGTTGTTGTTTATGCCGCAGCGCATAAAAGCTGTTAGCATTTTACGAGTTCTTTCCTCTACAGCTATAAAACTGCAGCTTCGATCGCCCCCGCCGCAGGACTGCTGCTCGGTGGGGGTGACGAAGCTGAAATGAGAACGATTATGGGTCTTTTCGGCGCAAACGGTGACTTTTCCGAGATTTTCGCCTCCTTCAGCGGTGGCCAGCACCTGCCCCCATCCCCTCTCGGGAGCCCCCAAGCCGCCCCCTCTCTGCCCCACCCTAGCCAGTCACCAACTTTCCTTCATTAAACAAACAAGCAAGGATTTTCTGTGGAGATGGGGTCCAGGAGGGCGTGAGGAGGGACCAAGAGGGGGAGAAGAAACTTTCTGGTTAATGGGCAGTGGCGAGGCAGGGAGCAAAGTTCATCTTGCAACAGCCAATTCTGCAGTTTTGCACCATCTCGGTTGTCTGGGGGGAGTGCTGGAAGGAGAGGGGGTGTCTCCAGAAGGCACTAGGGCCCAGTCAGCGCTTTTGGGGACGAACTTTGTGTGAGGGAGAGAGGGGTCTCATGCCACCAGCAGGATGACATGCAGTTGGGCTGCTCCAAGCCTGGACCCAGGCGTTGGGACCCAGTAAGCAAGCCCATTGGCTCCCTGCCTTCCCAGACCGGTCCTCCTCACCTCCGGCAGCACCCTTGGGTGAGTGGGCACCGCCAACCCATTGGCACATCAAAGGGAGGGAAGGGCAATGGAGGCTGCTGATGGGCATGGAGGCCCGGGCACCTGGCCATAGTGCCCACTGTCCTGTGCCCTCCTCTGCCCTAGGCAGTGGTTGCAAAGTGTATGTTGGGGGTGGTACCTTTTTGCCTTCAGTGTCCTTTGAGCCACTGTCACTACCTAAACTGACCTTGGGGTAAAGGGCTCGGGATGCAGCAAGGCCACTGGGTCCCCATTTTCTCTCCTCTCCCCCTAGGGAGCCTCTAGTTAAACCCAGCTCTCCCTCCAGACCTGAGGACCTGGGACTTGAGACACAGGCTGCAGGACAGAGCTGACCGGATGCCACACTCTCATGCCGGTTGCCTTTCCCAGCCTAACCGGCCTAGTGACCATGGTGGCCAGGCTTTAGAAGGCCCCATTCTGAGCGTCAGAACCGGTGGCCTCCTGCAGCAGCTCACTGGCCAGGGAAAGGAAAGAAAGAAAGAAGGGAAAGAGAAAGGAAATTTCTGGCAACAAAGGTGGAGGCTTTACAGACACAATCAATCCATTGTTTATTCATCAGAGAGTGGTTTCCTTTTGGAAGGGGACATTCTGGGGATTCCATTCACCCCAACCTTTGTAAAAATGAAACCATCACCTTTTCCAAGGAAAGGTTACCAGTGGGGCCACTTGATCCTTCAAAAGTGAATCCGGAGAATGGGAGAGGGGCTGCAGGGAGAGGGAGAGAAAGGAGAAAAGGAGAGGAGGGCACCGGTCTTGAATTTTCAGCGCGAGGCAGAGGGGGCGGCCAGGCAGCGGGAGGCAGAGTTAAGTTGTTGCCGAAGCGAACATTTTTATCAAGTGCGGGGGGATATTATGGTCATGATTTGAGGACTCACCGGTGAGGTAGAAATTCAATGGCTTGTTCTAAATCATCCCTACACCGTGCCAGAAATTCCTGATGGAAGGAAAATGTTTCTATTATAAGAAAAAACAAGAAAGAGCGAGGAGATAATTTATAAACACCCAACGGAGAGCAGATTTATTAGAGAAACTCAAGTTGAAGAGAAACTCCGCTTGCCTCTTCGCACCCGGTCCTGGGGGAGAGAGGAGAGGCTGCGGCGGGGCTAATTTTAAGGGGGGGGGGCATCTATTTCTCCTGCAGGTTCGTCTGAATGGGGGGCACCGACCGGAATGGGCCGGGAGGAAACCGGCGATTTGGAACCGAAGGGGCTGCGGGCAGACAGCGTGAGGGTCTCCAACGAAAAATGCCCAGAGTCCAGGCCTCCAGTCGCTAAATGCAAAATGACTTGTGTCCTCCAGGTTTGTTTGGGGCCCGGACCGCGGTGTAGAGAGCCGCAGCTCTCACCTGGAAGCCACGGACCGCGGTGTAGAGAGCCGCAGCTCTCACCTGGAAGCCACGGACCGCGGAGAGACCCGAGCTCCTGCTCCCCGGCCGCCGTGCCTGCCCCACAGCCTTCCGGAAAACGCGCCTATTTTTGGCGGCCCAACTTGGGGGCGCAGAATAACCCGAGGAAACATCTGAGTCTCCGCGCACCTCGCCGTTCTGGGGAGCCCCTGCCCCGTGCCTGGCTGGCCCGGCGCGCACCCAGCCCGAACCCGGACACGTACAAAGGCTTCGGACGGAGCCTTCGCGGAGCCTGGCCGCCCCGCAGGCTATGGACACCTCCAGTCCCCGCCAAAGCCACGAATCCATTTCCCCAAAATTGTCCCCCCACCCCCCTGGTTAGCTCACCCCGTTCCCTCTCCTGCCGATCCCGGCAACCGGTTTCGGGGCAGCTTCCTCTCCATCTGACCTTCTTGTGCCGGCTCTGCCCTCTCACCTGACCTGCTCACCGCATCCGCAGACATTCCTCGTGCCCCACTCCCCGGAAGATCCCATTTTTCAGAATCAATTCCCTGTTATTTGGACCTATTATTCCTATTATTATTATTCCCCATTTTCATGCATTTGTTGCCCCACCAAACACAGTAACTGGGTGAGAGGCACTGAGCTCTCCTCCTGGGGGAAATTCAGGAAATTGACCATTTGAGGAGAGGGGGGCAACACTATTATATCTGAAATCTATAAAATGGGGGGAACGGCCACAAGGAACCCTATATTTTTATTACGCTCAAATTATTCATGACTTTTGGTAGCGCTCAGTTCGTAAATTCAGGGCCGACCAAGGTGCGATGTGCAGCCGCCGGCGTCCACAGCCGCCGCACCGGGGATTTTCACGTGGAGCAAGGGTGCCATCTAGCGGCCATTCTGAGAAAGGCGCCGCCGCTACCAGCTAGGCCACTTTCTCGGAGAGCCAGCCACCGGACCAGCGGGAGAAACTAACTTTATTAGCAAAAGAGGGAGAGGGAAACGAGAGTGGACGAAAGAAAAGGCATCGGAAATCAGGAAATGGTTCATGAAATTGTGCAGATAAGCTAAAAAGGCGGGGGGGACGAAGAGGGGAAGGAAAAAAGAAATCATAAGCTTTTCCTGCGGTACTTGCACCCGCCCCCCCACCTCAAACCCCTAATTTCTGGCTGAGACCGCCTAGTAGTACCGTTTATGGCCCGTAAAAAGGGAAGCCGAGCACTTTTCAAACCCAACACGATTGTTTCAAATTCTGAGGGTGGGGGGAGAAGAGGCCTGAGAGGGTGGGATGGGACTGTAAAAGGATCAAGAGGCTGCCCGCGCCCAGACGTCTGGGCCCGCTGGACCTGTGTGTGTGTGTGTGTGCACGCGCGCCTGTGCAGGGGGCTTCTCTCATTTATAATGCCCGATTCTGGAGGGGGTGTGAGGAACAAAGACAAGAGTCCGAATTGTGTTCTCTGAAGTGTTTGTGACAACAAAGTGTTCTTCCCCCCGTCCTCCCCTCCTTGCCCCTCGTTGCCCCCCAGGGCCCCGGAAACCCCAGGCCCCGCGTCCTGCGCGGGTGAGCGAGGGGGCTGCCGGAGCCAGGCGCACCCATTCACCCCGCCAGGCCCGGAGGCCAGGCCCAGCTGCGGCTCTCTCAGCTCCGGAAAGTTTCCCCTCACTGTTTGCTTTGCTGCTGTTTAGTTTCTTAACCTTCAGAAATTTATACGCTATAAACTTTTATAGCGGTCATATTCTTTTATTGCTGCGCACACGGCATTGAATTCTTCTCCCGGCTTCTCTCCGTCTCGCACTCTCGCGGTCTCCCTCTCTGAATCCCTCTCTCTCTTTTATGACAACAGATTTCCCCATCTCCGGCTTCCGAGCCTCCGCATCTTCGCCTTTGTTTGTCTTTAAAGAAGCCACCCCGGGCTCTGCATCCAGGCGCCGCCGGAGGCTCCTCCGGGCGCCCTCGCCCTCTGCTCTGCAGCACTCGTCCGGTTCCAGCCTCGCTTTCTGCTTTTCCTCTTGGCGGAATCCGGCCTTCCGGGCTCACTCTCGGCGCTAGCTGGCTCCAGGGAGCCCAGGAGCGGGAGGGAGCCTAGTCTACACAAGCTCTAAAGCCAGATTCATTTTATATCCCGAATGGAACCCTCCTTGGAGGATGCGGGTCGGGGCCCTGCCATACCCAGGAGCTTCGCTTTCTCTTGCCTCCTGCTCTCTCCGATTAGTTCATCCTTTCCTTCGCTGGAGAGGGGTAGGCCTGGCCTTTTCACTTCTAGGCTCCTTTCACTTGGGTCATGCTTTGTCCCCACGTCTATCCCAACCCTCAGGGTCTCAGCGCCGCTAGGGTGGCCGGGTGGAAGGCTGCGGCAGGAGGTCGGTTCCCAAGCGCCAACCGGGCAGAAGTGGAATCTCAAAGCCGCGATGAGAAAGGCAGGGCTGCCAGAACAGCAGTTGGCGTACGAGGCTCTGGCAGGGACACCACAGTCTGAAAGGGACAGAAAGGTGCCTCTCCAAGCCGAATTTAGTTCTGGGGCCCGATTGGGAAGCGGATTTTTTTTTTCTCCCGAAATGTTTCTGTTCCACACTCAATCGCCTCTCCTGGCCTTTGGGGGCTGCCTCCCCAGGCCTCCACCCCCACCACACTCCACCTGCCTTCCCCTGCAGCTGCTCTGCTGTGGCTGGAATTGGAGCATCAAATTCCAGGTGGGGACCAAGAACCCTAATGGGTTCGCTTCTTTTGAGCAAGACAAAGGAGAGCCCGGCCTTCCGGAGGCCTGGCTCTACACCAAGCCATCCTGCTGCAAGGAACAGCAAAAGGAAGTTGCTGCCTTCCTCGCTTACTGATATTTTAAAGCGGCCAAAGCAAGGTGACATTCTCAGCCCTCTGAGAGAGAAACTGCTTCCAGGACAGCCCCTGCCTTCCATCCGGCCCTGGAGTTGGTGGGGAGGTCTCCAGTGCAACTTTATTTGGAGGAAAATCTCATCGTTCCCTGCAAATCCAGACCCGTCTCCAAATGGCTAATCTTTCCCTTCCCCCCTCTGCAGCCACCCAGCTCTCCTGCTGCAGGGTTTTGCTCAGTTCAAGCAGTGGTCTTGGGACCTTGGGTCTGGACCAGCTCTCCGCTCCACCAGCAAGCCCGCTCTGCAAGGTCTGAGGAGAAACCTCTTGGGTACAGAAGTCTCTGTCTTTTTTCCAAGCCCCCCTCTTGGAACTAGGATCTCTACCTCTGGCCAGGTGAGGAGAGTCAACACAGAATAAGACACAAGGAGAGATTTATTTTCTAGAGTGATATATATTTTTTGTTCTTTTTCTTTTTTTTTTCTTCCAAAACAATCAGAACTCTAGGTCCCTCGCCCTCCCCACTCCCACCCACCGCCCTCCCGTAGAAGCACAACTGAAAACAGGCGAGACAATCACCCCCAAAGAAATCACAAAACACAGCACAATTTCACAACAGCCACCGACAAAGCAAAAAAGTTCTCCTGGAATGTCCCCTTGCAGGGTCAGGAGAAGCAGGAGCAAGAGTCCTTGGGACTGAAGGGGATTGGAGAGGTAGGGGAGCCGAGCGAGGAAGGGAAGCAGAGAGTAAGCTGCGGGACGATGCTTAGGTGCGATTTCTCCAGTCTTTCCTTTGCACGCGGGACTGTTCCCCAGGAGCGTGCGCGCAGCAGCCGCGAGTATTGCCATCCAGGCCCGAGTCGCAGGAGGCAAGGCCTGGCGCTGGGGCGGGCAGCCGCCGAGCCCGGGGCTCCTCTTCGTGGCTGGAGACTGGGCTGGATGGGGCGGAAGGTGCCAAGCTCCGCGCGCTGGAGCCGTTGCTCTTTCCTGTCCTCCACAACTTACCCGGGAAGGGAGCTCGGAATTGATTCACAATAAACTCTCAATGGGACTCTCCTGACCTAGCTTTCCTGCCTCTAATGGGGTTGAGCTAGCAAGAGATGGAGGGTGGAGGGGTTTTTCTACAAGGGGCGGCTTGACTCGCTGGTGCAAGGTGGATTTGGCTGAACAGAGTTGATGTCAGAGCTGGGGAGGATGCGGAAGGATGCAGGTCCGCTGTAGAGCTGGAGAAGCTATAGTCTCAGTCAAGGGGGCACAGATGAGCGGGAGGACGACATGGTCAAGGCTTACGACCCACGATTTGACCTCCTTTTGTTGGAAGGAGAGGAAAATAACATGCAGAATTAAACGCTTCCTGCAACAAAATGTGTGTATGTGGAACACCTTCATAAACCATAGATGCCTCCAGAAGACCACTGCTGCCTTTCCTTGCCCTCTCTAGCCCACCAGCTTAGGGCTGAGGGTACCCCACTTTCCCTTGAGTCTCTGCCCCAGGGATAGTTGGGGACTCATGGGGATGGGACGGTACAGTGAGGCTGAGCCCCTTGCGCTGCAGCACCTCATCAGGAGTGTGTCCCTAGACACCTTCTGGGTGTGTATTTGCGTCAAAGGGTAGAACCTGGGCTTGCTGAGGGTGGGCTGTTCTGCCAGACTTGGGGTGCTATGGTCTGCGTTTGGGGTGTCACTGCATTTGACTGTTCGCTGTGAGCTTTCCCCATTTTTACTGTGGGCTCCAGGCTTTACACATGCGGGCGTCTGCCGGGCTGTGTGCAGCTGGGGTGTCCCAGGATGACGTTGGGATAGGTTAGGGGAGGGAACAGGCAGGCTGGAGGTGAGGGGCTGGGGCTTCCCAGAAAAACTAGAGGGGTCGCTATGAGCTCCACTAGGGTCTCTCTTTCCTTATGGCCCATCACCTTCTTAGGAACCAACTACATCTACCTTCTAAATCAACAAAATTTCCTCCTGAGGCCCAGGAAGAAGAGAAGGGCAGGTAGGGGCGGAGGGAAGGAGAGGCTCTAGGTGCAGAAAAGGACTTTGAAGAGAAAGACTCCCTTCCCCATTCACTTGAATCCATCCCAGACAGCACTGGCTCTGCAGCCACCACTGATAAATAAGCGTGAGATGGGGAAGGGGGAGGGCTGGGGGAAATCTTCACTCTTTGCCCTGTTCCTTATTCATTTTCTTCATTTTCATCCGCCGGTTCTGAAACCAGATTTTGACTTGTCTCTCACTCAGATTGAGGAGTCTGGCCACTTCGTGCCTACGGTCCCTGGTGAGGTACATATTGAACAGAAACTCTTTCTCTAGCTCCAGCGTCTGGTATTTGGTGTAGGGACAGCGCTTTTTCCGGGAAGAGCGAGCGTGCAGCCAGTTGGCGGAGGGGTTGGCTGAAAGAGAAGCAGCATAGAATCAAAGAGGGGAAGCGGGGGATGAAGGCCCCCGTGTTCTTCTTCCAAGAGGGCGCATCCCTGGTTTCCACTCCCCATCTTGCATTGGAGGAAGGGGCACCTAGGCCTTCAAGTTCCCAGAATGGGTCCCAAAGATGGGTCAGGAGTTGCTACAGAAAACTCCAGGTGAGAGGTTATTTGGGCAGGATGGAGCCAAGCACATTCCAGGTTTCTCAGCACTTCCAAAGCTTTGCCTGCCTCAGGGTTCCTCTCAGTCTTTTTCTCCTCTTGGGTCCAAATTGATTAGGACTCAGATCAGAGCACAGCATGGCTAAAGCTCTCCCTCCAACCCCAGCACCCCTGGACTGACGAGGGGTGGCTGACCTGACTGGTCCAGGCTCTAGGTCTGGGAGGTGAGAGAAGGGTTGGGCTAGCAGAGAGGAGCTTCTGATCAGCCACAGCTAAGAGACCTCCTTGCCCTCCGGTCCAGTCCGAGTACACCCTGCCTTGACCACAAGCTTGTGTCTCTTGGCCACATGGCAGCAAGCATGTGTGTCTCTGTAGATATCTCGCTCCCCCTACACACACACCCTGCAAATATGAGTCCATACTTAGAGACACAAACATCCAGCACGCTCCAATTCACATGCAACGCAATTGCAACCATTTGTCAACTCCAGCCTGTGGACAAGAGAGCGCCGGCGGCTCACAGATAACTTATGGTTGCAATAGTCTCTCCTTTTCCGCTCCTGCTCAGCTCGCAGTTTGGTTAAAGCAAGTTCAGGGAAATTGGGAAGCAAGATTGCTCCAGTCCCAAGGTGGGGAGCCATGGATGATGTGGGGGTATCAGAAATCCTTTCACAGCACAGCCCTAACTCCAACTCTCTCCGTATGGGGAGGGGAACAGAGAAAGGGGTAATTGACTGGAAGAAGAGAAAAAAAGAGGAAACAAAAATACATACAGGCTTCTCCTTACCATCTCTCTCCCTACCCAGGAACTCAGAAAAGTTGCCAAATAAAGCAGAGCCAATTAAAAGTAAAACCCATCCTCTGCTAGATTCCTTCTTGCCAAATGAAAAGCTCTGAATTTTTTGTTTGTTTTTTTTTTTGATCTGGTTCGTCCTGCACTAAGTACCTTGCCTTCCCAATTTGCAGCACTATTTCCTGAATGTGATTGCCTGGGATGGGACCTGCAACCGCATTAAATATGAAAGAGGAAAAAAACTGTTAGTAATTGATCTTAGCCAAACCACTGCCTGGCAATAATGGGCTTTCCAGGCAGAGTCTTGGGGTTTGGTGTGGGGAGTCTGGGTGTGAGCAGGGAGGGTTTGGGAAGAGCCCGTCACCCAAACACCAGCTCTTGTGACTCATCCTGGAAGGTTGGAGGTGGTGGGACCCTGCAGGGACCTCAGGGGAGTGAGGCAGCTCTGTACCCTCCAGCCGGCAAGGGCACCCCAAAGGGCCTGTGGGCCACTCTGTTGGTGGGAAATGTGGCAGGGCAAGCAGAGATGGAAAAATTTGACCCTCTTTCCCCAAAGAGAGTAAGAAGCTTCGATTTGCCTCCTCCAGCCTGAGCGTTATTGTTTGGGGCTAAGAGCCCCTAACCAGTTTGCCCTGCTCAACCTCAAAAAGGAAAAAATATGAGACCACCCCCCTCTCTCCCCGCAGCGAGCAGCACCTCCTGGAGATTAGCCAGACTTGGGTTCCTGGCGGTGGTGCTTTTGGAGGAGTGGGAGGTGATGAGAAGCTATGGTCGGAGGGTTAAGTTCTCCGCCTCTCTGCAGCCTCTCTTCTTCCCCCACCCTTCCTCTCCCCAGGGTCCCTTCGGGATCTCTCCTTCTCCACCCAGGCGGTCCGCCCCAAAGTTCGGAAGCGATTCTCCCCGACTCCTCGCGAGGCGGACCGCTCTGGCTGGGGCTAGGGAGCCAGCGGCGAGCAGCGAGGGGCCGCGGAAGACCCAGCGGCAACCGGGGCGAAGATGCCAAGGAGGGGAGGGGGCGGCCGGAGGGAAGACTCCCGGGGAGGGGCCGGCGCATCCGGGGAGGGGGCTCAGTCACCGGGTCCTGGGCTTCCCCCGCCCCTCCCGGCGCCGGTTGCGGACCCTGAGCGGCTACTGCGCGAGATCTGCTAGGAAGAATCCTCCGCCAAGCTGTTGCATCGCAAATAAAATCCTAATGAGCCCCCTCCCACTTCCCCTTGGCCGGCGTTTACGGTCTGCGCGTGGCGCGGGGAGCTCTGCCAGCCGCGCGGGCCCGGGCAGCCCCGTGCGCTCCCGCCCTCGCCCGCGCGGGCTCTCGGCCTCGCTGGCTGCCCGCCCCGGCCCCGCCAGTCCTCTCCCGGCCCGGCGATCGCCAGCCCCTTCCCCGGCTTTCAGCCCTGGCCTCCGGGAGAGTGGGGGAAGGGAGGCCGAGAGAGCAGCGAGCTGGTCCCTGCTCCCCAGTCCCCCACTGGAAGTATAGTGGGGGCGGCGCTCCTACAGTGGCCTCAGTCTCCCCTTCTGGGACACACAGCGTCCTCCCTTCCTTCCTCCCTCTTCCCTCCTCCCCCGCTCGCTCTCTGGCCACCGCCGCGGTTTCCCTTCACATTGTCCGCAGTTTATTGCCTCTCCCCTCCCCTCCCCCTCGCCTGGCCTTCGGCCTGGGTATTTCCTCACTTTTTATAACTTACTTTGATCCGGCCTCTCTTTGTCTTCGCTTCCTTCGCAAATTTTATTGTCCCCGTAGCCGGGTCTTTGATTAGACAGGACGGCCTCCCTGCCCGCCGAAGTTTCCAAACTGTACTCGGGCGTGCCCTGTTTGAGCAGCTCCCCAGGCGCGCCCAGCAGCGGCTCCGCCTTCACCGCCGCCTGGCCCTGCCCCGGAGCAGCTTCGCCGCGCGGCGCCGGCTCCAGCCAGGTGCGGAGGTACCTGCTCTCGGCCGGCGGGACGCCCTGGGGCTGGATGTAGGGGTGGTAGACGGACGGCAGGCTTCCGGACGCGTGCGGGCTCAGCGGCGCCCAGGAGGCGCCGAACACCGGCGCTTTGGGCTGGAAGCTGCACGAGGGGAACTCCAGGTGCTCCGCGTGGCCCGGCTGCCGGGGGCTCGCGTACTGGCCGGAAGGAAACTTGGCTGGAGGCGCGTCCTCACTCTCGTGACTTATGATCGAGTCGACATAATAGCTGCTAAGCGTCCCAGAAATGGACATTCTCAGACATTATCCGGGCGCTCGCAGGGGGAAGGGAAGCGCTCGCGCGGCGGCGCCCAAGCAGGGAGAGGTGGCACCCAGACCCGTGTGAGGGCTTTCGGACGCGACCCCCCCAGCCCCCCACCCTCCCACCCCCACCCCCTGCTCAACTTCTCAGCCAACAAAGTACAGTGGAGCAGCCCGGTTCAGCGCTCCTTGCAAAATGATTGGTCAAAGTTTTTCCGACTGCCTGATAAAGCGTCAGCTCCGACATAAATCAATCGGGCGAGGGGGCTGCGCTCTCGCTGTCATCCGTCCGCACTGCATTCCATATCGAGGATGGATTGTTTTATGCTGATGCAATGTGCTATCACGTCAGGGCTCCGGTGGCCACGTAACCTCAGCCAGAGCTGCCGGCCGCCCGGTCCCCCCCTCCTTTTGCAGGAAGGCGGGGGGAGTTCTCGACATGGGGCGGCGGGGGCGGAGGAGAGGCGGAGGGAAAGCAGCGGGCTGCCTCGGGAGGGACGCAGGCTGTGGAGCCCTCTCCCCAGGCGGGTCCGGGAGGGAGAAAGGGAGAGCAGGGCAGGAGGGAGAGGGCCGGGGAGCAGCCAGAGAGGCCGACAGCATAATTAAAGAGGAGGTGGTCCTGTCCCCCCCACAAGCACACCTCCACTCCACCCTGCAGGCCCTCGTTTCCTCTTCTCTGTCCCCTTGACACAAGATGTTTATTAAACAACGGGGCAGCAGCAATCCACTGGAGAGGAAGTAAAGGGGATGGAGGAGAAGTGGGGATTTCACAGGATGTTATCCCTTTGGAGGAGGCTCTCTCTAACTATTTGGGGAGGTGTACAGGCCTGAGAGCGTCTCCTGACACTTCAGGAGCTGAGGGAATTAAGAAGAGGGTAAGAGGGGGTGAGTGTCCAAAGATCGAGTTCTAACATTTAGCTGTCCCGAAATTAGAACCTGCGTGAGGTTAAAGGGATTCAGCAGGCCCTGCAAAGTCGAGCCTCTGAAAGAGTTTAATACAACTGGCCAAAGAGCCTTTAAATTTCTTGGGCCTCTCTCTGTCCTGGCCAGAGGGAAGTATGGGACTAGGGGCACAGCCATTTCTCCTTTCCTCCACTGAATAACAGGCTGAGCCCTTAGAATTGCCCAGATGGGGGAGCTGAACGTGAGAAGGGTGACGGGAACTTCTGTGAGGTGTCAGTAGAGCGGAGGCCCCGAGTTATCTCCCTTCCACCCAGTGATGAAGGAGCCGCGTCCGAGTTTTCGCCTCTCCTTCCGGCTCCTATCACTCGGCCTTGCCGTTCGGGAAGCTTTCCAAACGCCGGTATTGGACACCAGCGAGGATGGAGAGCCTGCGGGGTCAGTCTCCTGCCCTCCTGCCGCCTCTCCTCCTGCGGACTCTGGCTGGAGCTTCCAAATCTCTTGTTTTATTAGTACCTACTATGCGGCCCTGCGCTGGGACTCCCCCGGGACCACTAGCTCATCTCCCAGCCGCGGCTGCTCCAGCTTCTGTCCTGGGTGCCGCCGCTTCTTGTGTCCTGGACGCTCTGGGAGGCGCGGCCTCTGCACAGACCCGACTCTCCTCGGGTTGGATTTAGGGGCATGCTGGGGTGGGTTTTCTCGGGATTCTCCGACCCTGAGCCCTGATAAGATAGGCTGCCCCCAGCCTGGTCCTTTTAACAAAAGCGGGGCCATTCTAATTCGAGGTTTTATCTTTTGGGCCGTGTACCCCTCTGCCATGCAGAAGGCTGAGGATCACCTCCGAACACGCACAGACACACTCCCGCCCGCTTTTCTTTCCAAATGAAGCCATCTCATGTCATTACGTGTGAAATACGAGGGTGAAGCGCCATATTTCTTCACATTATGGCGATTTCAAAATGATTTTTTAAAGATCAATGCCGGCGCCCAGACGGCCCCCTCCTTTTCCATCCCAGCTCTCGGAGGGCGACAGCCGGGCAGATCAGGAACCAAACAGCGTGAAGATCTGCTTTTTCCATGGGACCCAAGTAGAGAAACAAAAGTCTGATGCAAATTCTTCTAAGTAGCAGTTGGACTCTTGGGAACGTCGAGGGAGCTCCCCGGACTTGCCAGCGAGATAGCTGGGCACAGAGCGAATGAATCACAGTTAAGGCCAGGCACCTGTTCTCGATTTGCCAGACGCATGGAGTCTGCTGTTGGCTTTACCTGTAATAAATATATTCTTCAGGAAAAAAAAAAAACTCTCCTGCCATAAATAACGGTGTTATGAAGCATGGCGGGCTGAGTATATGACTTTCTGTAGTATATAAATTAGGGCCCAAAAGGACATGTGGACTGTGGCCAGGGGCTTTTTTATTTATGGAAGAGTCACAGCGCTGGGCTGTTCTTAAGACCCAGGCTGTGCAGGCGCTGGGCTCTGACGGCAGCCCTTCTGGTTCCACTGCAGGCCCTGGTTTGCCGCCGCTTCTCTTTGCAACAAGAGAGAAGTCAAGAGGGCCACTTAGTTGGGGGAAGAAGTTAGAGGAGGAAGAACCTTAGAGCTCATGGTTTGTGCCTCACAAGGGCCGAGTCACTCAGCAAGCAGAGTTCAGGTTTGTGGGTTGCTGTCTGAGTTGTTCCTGGTGGCTCCTGGGTGCTGAGTGAGGAGGGGACCCAAGCCTCTTTTCTGAGAGCAAAGCTTAGTCTTTCCTTACAAAGAAGCTGGAGGGTGGGAACAACTTCAACATGACAGGTTGTAGAGGTCTTAGTCTTCTCAGGAGAGGTGGCTCTGGAGGGAGGAGAATGAACTAGCGCCGGAGCCCTGGAGTCTGCATCCCAGCTCTTCTCCCTCCAGGTGGGGATGCGGATGCACCAAGCAATGGGTGCCGTCACAGCCAGGCTTTCTAGAAAGCATTGCTGCCCCAAATTGGAGCTCAACTCCAGCTCAGGCAAATGATTAAAGGGTGGATTGACGGAGAGTTTGGGTGCTCTGAGGGCCTATGGACCACCCCCAAATCCTTATTTTCTCTCCCAGAGAAATGGTACCCATCATGATGGAGGGAGGCAAACAGGATCAGGGACTCTGGAGCCCAGTTTCTAAAGACGCCTAATAGAGGGCTTGTTTCAGTGGGGGCCACCTTGTCTTGAGAAAGCAAAATGGCTCCCCACCCCACCCCCAATCCTAAAGAGAAAGAAGGAAAACCCTGCCTTCCCTCGCAGCCTCTTCCCATTCCCTGCACAGGAGCCGCGCCTGAACACAGCTGGGGCCAGAAGCTCTGGGAAGGGGAGGCAGGGAAAAGCTGCAGCCCCTGGCCACACTGGGGCCCAGAGCAGCCAAGAGGCAGGCCGAGGTGGGGAGAGCAGAGGCCGACCCTGCTCAGGACCAGCTGGTGAGTCCCCGTGTTTTAGGGGTGGCTTTTAGAAGGGTCCTGTTAAGAAGAGAGAAAATCTAGATGGAGGGAAGAAAATTAGAGAAGGAAAAAAAGGAAAACAATAAATGGGAAAAGGGGAAAAGTTTGTTTTTAATCAATATGCTAAGCTGAAACTTACGCATGCTGTATTTGAATAGATGTGTGTATCCTGCATGTATATTTCAAATCAATATTGCTTCATGGGGAGCCCAGTGTACAAATGGGCTGTGCGCTATGCTGTGTATACAATATGTAATAAATAAATCTGCCCAACTGTAATGCTGATGTGCTTGGGCGTTCATATATAAAATTTGTAATGGTGTATATGTGGATGCGTGTATAACCCTTGTGTGTGATGTGGGTTTACAATTCTGCTCGTGTAAGAAGATATATGACCCAAAAGCTTGTGTGTACATTTTTATAACCATCACACACCTATGCAAAGGGCAAAAACTTAAGTATCTGTGTACTTGAATTGTGGCTATAAAACATCAGCTGATTCAGAAGGTTCACTTGAAAATCTGCCTGTTGACTTGATATTCAAGCAAAATATATACCGTAACTCCAAAGAAATGCATGTGACTTAAGTCTGGATGCTTTTACAATTTCCTTCTGAAATATTTCTCTGGAAAGTGAAAGAAACACCTCAAATTTGCCTAGGGGAGGTCATGAAATTTTGTGACTTTTCTGTCAGACCATGAAATCCTTTCCTGCGTATCTTACCCAAAACTAGAGGGACAGTGCGCATCATATGATGCTTATTTTGTGGTAGCGATGGCACGGGGATAAAGACATTATTACTTGTGCACAAGTGTGTCCCACACAAGTGTGAATCTGACCAGTGGGCAGAGATGAGCTGAATGCGAAAGCCCTCAGCCAGCTCTGTAGGTCACACAAACACATTGCTGTATACAACGAAATTAGGAAAGTCCCCAAGTCTATGTCTCCAAGAACCCAGAGCCATTTCTTCTGACCCAGGATCAGAGTCCAGACCCACTCTGGGAAAGAATGAGTGGTGGGGACACTTGTTCCAGAGGGGAAGAAATCAAGGTCCCCAGAACCTTCACCCTTTATACCAAATGGATCACATCAAGTCTGCACACACAGGTTCCAACCTCAGTGCTTCCACATCCTCCACCAGGGGATTTTAATTACAAAGTAACGAAATCTTCTGCCAAACCTCCCTCCCCGGTTGTCAGAGGTGAAGGGAAGGACGGAGAGGTCAGCGGCCCAAGCAGACCTCCAGAATCTCCTTACCCACTCTCAGCCATCAGGGATATGGAGGGTGAAGGGGGTGGCTGGCTCTTTGGGAGGGGGGCATCCAGGAGGCCAAACGGGGTGGGCGGCAGGCGGGGCGGAAAGGAGCTGAGCAGGTAGAAGGTTATTGCGGAATTGCTTCCATAAAACTGTGGCTGTTGTAAAACTCTCTGCTTTCCAAAGACTTTATTTCCTCCTTTCTAACATCCCCCTTTTTTCTTTTTACAGCACTATTCCTGGGAGGGGGGGAGCCAAGGCACAGTCAGGCTCCGAGGGGCTGGGCAGGTTTGTGAGAGGCCCAGGGAGAAGGAAGGTAAGGCAGCAGGATACTCCAGACCATCTTCACCCAGACCAGAGGACAATAAAATGTCAAGGGACAGCATTGTGGCCTTTGCTCACCAGGACAGTGGATTGAATGCTGCATTTCCTCTGGGTGGGGGGTGGGTCTCCCCAGGGCCCCTCCACCCTAGCAGAGGCCTCTTGTTCAGAGACCACCCCTCACCCTCCAAGTCAGCCTGGCGCCTGAGCCTCATCCGGTCGGGGCCTCTTTCCCCGGCCCCTTTCCATATTTCCTCTGCCTCAAGCAGGGGGAAAAAGTTTGGGAACAAAAGTTAGCTTATGCTTTAGAGCGTCCCCCTCCTTCCGCCAGTACTTCTAGTTATTCCTTTCCTGGGCAAAGAGCCAGCAGCCTGGAGAGGGCTGGGGTCAAAGAGGGTATCACTGCTTTGCCCCTGCCCCACCCCCAGCTTCATCTCCTGTCACTCCATCAGTCTGGACTGAGCTGCCCAACAGCCCAGGCTCCCCACTAGCCATAAGTCAGGCCCTTCACCCAGGGAGTGGCCCTCCGACGTATGTAAACCCACAGCCCAGCCCAAGGGTCTATGGGGAAGCCTTGGCCACCTGGTGGGGAAGGAGCCAACTGAGGGGTTGGGAAAGTGAAGACTTTGACTCACATCTGTCCCACTAGGGGGCCCTAGGAAGGACCCTGGGGGCCTAGAGGCTGAGACTGCAAGGGATCCTGATGTTTCCCTTTCAGAATGGGACATACTGAGCCCTCTTCAAGGACCTGAAGCTTTCTGTTGAGGTGGAGCCCTGTGCCCCAAAGGGTTACAAATACCTCAAGGACCCCCTGTGTCTCTTGAAATGGAGCATTTGTCAAATTGAGGAGACTTTCTTTGGAAAGCCTGAATGTAGATAGGAGCCCAAGACCTCAACGCAGGAAGCTTGAAACCCCAACTATCATCCTTCAGCTGCACAGAACAGCCCAGCAAGGTGCCTTTGGAGAGTGGAATGCCCCCCTTTCCCCCTTTCCCTCCCAACACACACTAAAAAAATACAGAACAGGGAAGACACCAAGAACTTCCCAGGTCTCTTCTCTGGGGAACATCCTTACTGCTCCTGGGTGAGGGACCTCAAACCTCTTCACCATTTTGCAAGGATGACAGACTAGTCGTGACTCTGCTTCACTCCTCCCCGCCCCCCCCACTCCTCCAGCTAAGCGAGGAGCAGTAACTGCCGTGAGTCGGGTGGTTTAATGTCGTTGTGTTCAGAAATCCAGGCCCAACAACATGAAACTACCTAACTCACTCAGCAGTTCCAGTTCACGCTCCAGGTCAAGGGTTCACTGGGGGCAGGTCCCTGCAGCCATTTTGTGGGCCCAAACGGCTGGCTGGCTAACTTCATTTTCCTTCACCTCTTCCCCAACAGAACCCAGTTGCCAGCAAGCAACATCTCCAAAGAACTGGAGGCAGGACTCCAGGCACAACCATCTGGAACCAGTCCTGGCAGCTCAGATGCCAGAAACTTTTGCTCTCTTCCGGAAGCCCTGGCTGGAGGGGACCCTGGACCCAGCCCCAGGCCTGGGCAGGGCCTTGTGGATATACCTGCTGGGTCACCCTCTCTCAGCCGCTGTCTCAGCAGCTGGAGGTCTCCATAGATAAAAAGACTTCTTCACTTCAAACTGTTATCCAGGTGGTCTACACTCACCGTCTGCTCAGTGCCTGTAGTCCAGGGTCACCCCGGGGAACTCTGAGAAGCCGAATCTTCAAGCCCTATCCCAAACCTCGGCTTCGAGACTGGGATACAGACAGGAGAGAGGAGAGGAGGGCCGAGAAGGTGACGGTCGGAGAAACAGACGGAAAAGCAGAGTGTGAGAAAGTATCAGGAGCACTAGGGAGCAAACGGAAGAACACGACTGGAAGGGAAAGCGAGTTGACCTGAACAGTCGCTGTGAAGTCCCCCTGCCCGAAAAGTCCGGGGGCCGGCTCCGCAGAGGCTGAGCTGTCCCAGGTAAGACAATCTATTCCGAATCCACGAAAGAAACCGGGAGGCTGAGAACCAATTCGCTTCCACCTTCTTGACCTCCAGCCTGGGCCCTTCGCTCCCCGCCCCGCACCGATGTCCCCCACTGATGTCCCCCTCTGCCACCCCTACCTCTCCGACACCCGCATCCCCACAGGTGCTCGCGCGCACACCGCGCCCCGGCCGGCGGCCAACTTACCTGGACGGCGGTGGCGGCTGGCCGGGCGGGAGCGACCGTCGGAAGGTGCGGCGCGAGCCTCCAGTCCCCGGCCGGCCGGCTCCCTCCCGCCCTCGCCCCGGAGGCGAGTGTCCGAGTGGCCACGTGTCCGGCGGGGAAGTCCGAGGGAGCGAAGGAGTCTGCCCGGCCGCCCGCGCCCCCTCCCGGGTATAAATCTTGGGGACCGGAAAGACAATAAAACTTCACCATGTTGATGAACTTCAAACGGTTTACATCCCCTCATGTCCTGAAAAGAAAGACGGCCGGGGGGGGGGGGGGCGGGTTACAAGGCAGGGGAAACAAATTTACGAGCCGGGGAAGCCCCCGCCTCGGCCCCTTTCTCGGCCGGCGCCGCTGCCCGCGTGCAGAGAAGCGGCCTCGGCCGCGCGTCCCCGCCGCCGGGCGCGCGGTCCCTCGGAGGAGTCGCCGGGCGGGACTGAAAGCCACCGCCTAAACGGAAAGTTCACCCAGCCCCGCACATCCTCGGGCTCCGTTCGCCCGGGACCAGCCTCCCAGCCCTTCGCCCAAGCGGAGTTAGGGCCCTGGTCCCTCCTTGCTGAAGCCCTGGCCCTGCCCGCCACGCCTTGGGGCCTCCACGCTTTGCATCTTTCCGCAGAAAGCGGGTTTTTTCCTCCTTTTCATCTCTAGCAGCCAGACCTTTGCTCTGTCCCGCCCGTTTATTGCCAGGGACTTGCTGGAAGGGGACAGGGGGTCAGAAGGCCTGAAGGGGCTAAGCGGGGCTCCCAGAGGAGAAACCGAGGGGTCGGTCTTCGCCGGAGTGAAAGCGACCAGCCGGCGCTGAGTTGTGTGCAAACTGGCCTCTGCCGAGAGCACTGCCATCGCCTCCTCTCCGGCTCCCTAACCGCCTCAAAATCAAACAAAAACCACCACCACCCAGACCTCCACTACCCTCTCCACAGTTCTTTTCCGCCCCTTGCTTTTTCACAAAACTTTGTGGAATCCAGATTTGGAATCGCAATTAGGTCATTGTGAACCAAAACTAAGAAAAATCCCCTTTTGCCTTGGGCTCCAGGTAACTGGGAGGGAAGTCATGGATCTCCTGCTCACTTTGTCTGCTGGAGGGGCCTGGTCAGGTGCGCTTCTTGGTGGGAGAGCCAAGGAATTCGATCATGCTTCACAGTTATTCACCCCCAAAATACCAAAGGTTCAGGTCTAAGAGGCACTGGAGGCCAAGATGAGCTACGGCCCAGACAGGTCTGGGCACAGGCTGGAGGCCCAGCTGCAGACCCATGTGGGAGCTTGGTGCACTGAGGGCACCTTCTTTCCACAGACACACACAGGTGCGGCCCTGGGTAACCAGCCAGCTCCACCCCCTCTTCCAAGAAAAGGCGCCAAAACTCTGCAGGGGATTTTTTTTAAATGGATAAAAAATGGAATGGCCAGGGAAAATACTAGGCTATGGTCTACAGTTCCTGAATTTTCTGAAACGCTAACTCTGCTGCAGGCAGTCCCACTCTGCCCTAGCCGGTTGGGGTGGGGGCACCTCTGGCCCCTTCCTTGCACCAAGGAGGAGGAAGGGGACAGCTCATGAACAGCAGGAGGACAGGAAGTAGCTTGTTTGCATCCCAACGTTCATATTCCAGGATATTGGGGGCGAGGCCCCTCCAGCTCCCCTCCTCATTATGTGCCCCATACTCCCTTATTTCGCTCTTTATCATGCTATATTTTTATTAAAAATACTGTGATGGCAGCCACCAGCCGTCACCCCTCCTATCAGGATTTGCCTCTGGGAGCTGTTACTGATGGGCGGAGGGCCAGACTGAGAGGCCAGCAGTTTCCACACCAGTCAAGACTGTTACTCCAGAGCCCCTGCCCCACCCCAGGGCCTGAAGCGGGGGCGGGTTAGTGTGCTGGCTCCCTGCCCCTTGCTGACCAGGATCTCTGTGGCTCCCTGGGCCGTGGAAAGGAGATTGAACCATTTTAGAGTCTTAGACTCTGGAAAATCTGAAGAGGCCACAGCCTTAAAATGACACACCTGTGCATACACAAGTTTTGCATACGCTTTTCAGGGGCTTTGTGGCTTCCCTCTGCCCACATCCCCAGAACCCAGGCCATGGATCCCGGCCTAAAAAATAAAACTCTCTGCCTGGGGCCAAATGACACCTCAAACCCATTCCCATAGATGCCAGCCAGCCTTCTCATTCCGAGGTCGCCTGGCCCCAGAGCAGTCAACTTTCAAATACTCAGCTCAGACACCCACTGACAGAGGCACTCGTGCCAACAAGCCCCCTCCTGAATGTCACTCAGATATTATTGAGCTGATGATCACTCTGAGTAAAGGCCACTTAGGCAACGTTTCTTTTCACCCTCAACAGTTTTCTGGATACTCTTCCAAAAGCACACCGATCTCCAAATTATTCAGAAAACTGAAAATGCAGATGACCAAGCTGTAAGATTTAGGGGTAACTTTTCCCTACTTCCTTCCCTCCTTGAAGATAAGACAGAGTTCTAGCATAATTGGAGGGGGCTGGACAATTTGGATGATGAGAGGAGGCAATGAAGACACAGATGGAGAACACAGGATCCTCACAACAAAACAAAAACCGAAATTGAGACCCCCTTCCAAGAATAAAAGTTTCTGAGCCTTCCTGGCCCGTCTCCTTTCCTAGGCTTCATTGTTGTTGGGGGGTTGGATCTCAGAGAAGTCAGAGGTGCCAGAAGCTGCGTCCCTGAGACCCGAGCTGGATTAATTTTTTTTGCAATTTCTGTCTCCGGCTGGGGAAGCAGCTCAGCGGTCGCTGGCGTGTGAGGCTGAGGCCGCGGCCGACCTCTAGGCGGCGCCCTGGCGTTGAGTCCCCGCTGAACGAGATCCTCTCGCAGCTCTGTGTCCTGCGCCGGCGGAGGGGCCGCTTCCTTCAGACACGCAGGGCTCGGCCTGGAGCTGGCCGCCGAAGCGTCGCCTTTGGCGCGTCGCCTTTGGCGCCCTCTGCCAAGCGAGAGAAACACGATTAAACGAGTGACGGCTGGGAAAGGACTCGACAGCTAATCATGGCTCCATCCGCTCCCCACCCCCCCACCCCCACCCCCACCCCCACCCCCACCCTAGGAAGCCTTCCACAGCCCGAATTTCCTTTGATCTCCCCAGAAGCCTGCTCAAGGGCAGCGCCAGAATCTCCAACCCCTCCCCCAACTTACAAAAGAAGACACTGAGGCCCCAAGAAATTAAGTGGTTAGCCCACGATCAGAGTAGCTATTAGAAGTGGCGAAGTAAGGCGGGAGGACGTGTTCTCTGTTCAGAATGGAAAATTCTTACTCCAAATTACGACCGCCATCCACGCCAGCAAAAGTGTCTTTCTTGTAAGCAAAATTCATTTCCACGAAAGGCAGCCTTTAGGGGTTGTCTATGTTGGAAGTTTGGGGTTTTCTGGGTTTAAGATTTGGGGGAGCACATGAAAGAACTGGAGGCGGATATAGGAGCAGCTCCTCTAGGATTGGCAGCCAAGACGAGTCCGACCCCCTCCCTTCCAGGACACCGCCAGCTGGACGCTTACAACCTCCCTAGCTGTGTTCGTGGACAAGTGCCTGAGGCCCTCAAAGGCTCCGACGAAAACGACCTACTGAATGGCGATGTCGTGAAGTTTGAGTACTTTGTAAATGAGGCCCTGGTGACTAAGGGAGGTGTCAAACACACCACTGTTCTTTATACCCAAAGAAGGGGCGATTACGGCAGGCAGTCCTTGGCCCGAATGTCGCCTGTTGAGTTACAGGGTGGGGTAAGGGAAAAGAAACCTTTTTCGGGACCTAAGCGCTCTGAATCTAGCCTCAAAGACTTCCAGAAGCTGAGAAGCACGGGGTCGGAGAAACTGGGGTCCCTCCTCCCCTCCCCCCCAAGGCAGAGATGCCATTTTATAGTGCCGAGCCCTCTGCAAGACGTTTCTCTAAAGTTATTCTTAGGATAGAGGTCCCAGAGAATCTCCTGCAGGGAAGGAGGGGAAGAAGAGGGGCGAGGGGGCGTCTGGGGCCAGGACAGCAAAGGGCACGCATCTACCTTGGGGCAGACAAGGGCGTAGCGCCCGCCCAGCGCTGCGCCCCACGAGACGCGCCTTTCCCAGCGGGGCAGGGGCTCTCGCGCGGACGCCTAATTACCGAGCGCACATCTGGAGCAGCTGCGCCCAACCTGGCCTCGGGCACATTATTTTGCTACAAACCCTATTTTCATTCCCGAGGTTGAGTCATAAAAGACTCAAGCAGGATGAAGTCGGGTCTGTGTGTGTCAGCATTCTTGTGTGTGGGAGTGTGTGCGTGTGTGTATGTGAGCTTGCGGGCGGCGTCTGCGCATTTCACTGAGATTGCCCAATCGATGCACAAAAGTTAGGGGGAAAATGGAGCGACATCAGGCGAATACGACTGCGAACATACTGTGGGCATCATTATCCGCCCATTTCCAGGGAAAGCATTTGGGGCTCGGAATTAGCCCGTTAATTGCATCAGTTCTTTGTTCACTTTAGGGCAGAAGAAACTATCCGCGTTCCGTGAAAACATTCCATATTTCAAAAACTTTAAGATCTTTTCATTGTCAATTTTCTTTATTTCCATCCTCCTTATACCACTTGAGCATTCAGATGTGCCAATATCACTCCAACATTATTACACACACACACAGGCTTCATGCCCCAAAAAGTAACTCAGTTTCTTCATCTGCAAAATCTGGATGTCTTAACTCTCAGGGTTGTTAAGGATTAATTCATGTGCGATGGGTCTAGGATTTAGCGCAATGTCTGGTGAACAGGGAGCATTTAGTAAATAGTAACTATTAATAAGGAGGAGGTGGAGAAGGAAGAGGGGGTGAAGGAGGAGGGAGCCTGCTTTGTTCTCAGAGAACCAGTCTAGGTTGGAGCCTGTGTGTCTTGGCCTGTGTATGTAATGTATTCTTTTGACTTAGAGCAATGTCT
Source organism: Equus asinus (assembly GCF_041296235.1). Taxonomy (NCBI): domain Eukaryota; kingdom Metazoa; phylum Chordata; class Mammalia; order Perissodactyla; family Equidae; genus Equus; species Equus asinus. The sequence goes on along the minus strand of NC_091802.1, from coordinate 37,548,907 downwards.
GTAAAATGAGGCCCCTTGAACTCCTGGCTTGTACCTACCTCTTCAATAAGGAATAGAATATTGCGGCAATTATCTGGCTCATTTCAGGTTCAAACTCCCTTTAGCCTGAAGGATCTGGATCTGCTGGGGTTTCAGAAGGTCTGGGGAGTGGTGGCAGATTCTCATTTGGCTTCTCAATGAGCCTTTTCCCTTGGCTGGAGGGAGCAAGAGCTTGCCTTAGAGGATAAGTAGAAAAGAAATAGGGGGCCCAGAAAGCTGAAATGAAAACAGAACATCTGAGCAATGCTTGAGAAAAACCAGATCTTGCTCGTTTCCTGGGCAGCCAGGAGGCCTTGGAGCTCTCCACGAATCGGCCTCAGAGACTCCCCCTAACAAGCCACAGACCTTTGTCTGGTGGGAACTTTCATTCCACCTTCAACAAACATATCCTGAGTGCCTACTGTGTGCCCAGCACTGGGCTGGGCTCTGGGGCTCCAGTGTGAGCACCATCCCACCAGTTAGGGGTGCTGACCCACAGCCAGTGAGAGGGCTCTGCTCCCAGAAACTAGACCAGAAACCCCGGGAAGAGGGACGACCCTGCTAGGCAAGAACTTCTGGCCAATGGCAGCATTGCCTTTTCAGGGCCAAAGTCCTGGTGCAGGGGCGGAGCCAGCTGGTCTGAGGGCACCCCCCCCCCCATTGTCTGTCAGAAAGAGGCCAACTCCACGGTGGAGATGGCCTTGTGGGGGGAGGGGTGGAGCTTAGCAGAGCGAGGAGGGGTGAAGAGATGACTGGAGGCTCCTGGCCCTCAGTCGGAAGTTCCTGAGAACACCAATTAGCTTTTTTAATTAGTAAAGTAGGGAACAAATGGCATGTATTTCTTCTGCTCTGATTAAAAGCATTTAGGTCAGGTGTTTGCAGCCAGAATTATTCAGTTTAAGTTGTCCCAAGCAGAAAATTGTCTATTTTTTTTCTTTTTATTTTCAGCCAGGGGTCTGAATACTATTAGCCAACCATTGGCTTCTTGTTCCAGCACAGAAGTGCTGGGGCTGGTAGGTGGAGGTTGTGCCAGCTCAGCTCAGAGACAGCCAGCCAGGAATGGGGTGGGGTCTTTTCTGCCCCAAGTCACATTTGCTTGGAATGTGTAGGCAATTGAGGACCAGCCCGGAGGGGTTGGGTTTGAAGAGTGTGTGTGTGTGTGTGTGTGTGTTTGTGCACGTGTGGGGGAGGGCGCAATAAACCAGATGATTTCTAGCTCTCCTCATTTGTCTGAACACAGTCCTAAAAGAGGAAAGTTTGTTCACTTCCTGGACCCCAAAGAAATCTGAATTTTCTTCTGGGAGATCTGGCTGGATCAAGTCACAGAAGTAGGGAGAAGGCTGTGGAGGAAAATTAAATCTAAACAAGCCACACAGGAGACTGGGTGAAACCAGGAGGTCCCCCAGGCTTGTCAGGGGCCACCTGCTGTTTGGTTCCTACTAACAAGATCACAAAAATGTTCGGAAGTGAACCCTTCCCCTTTCAGGTCAGAGTTTAGTTTGTTGTTCCCCAGCTTCTAGCCTTGGCTAAGCCCTCAGCCCCACAAAGAGTTGGAGTCTCCGAGGAAAGTGAATAGGTAGACCTATAAGGGACACAAAAGAACATTCTATTGCCTGATCCGCATTTGCTTGGCTCACAGACAGCATTTATCTAGGGGGTTGTCGCTGGATAGCCTTCCCTTCCCAGGAGTTCTGGTAGGTTTTTTATTCCCTGGGAGGATGTGCAAGCCCCAATTCCCTCCAGCAGCTGGTCCCACCCCTTGCCAGTCCACGATCAGCTCTCCCCAGCAAAGCTCTTCCCACGTTCTCCAGCCCCTTGGTCCTGGGGAGAGAGGAAAGACTGACCCCCACTAGGAACCCAGACCCCACTGTAGTGATGGGGAGAGGGACACTGCCACATGGGTGTTGTTAAAGGTGAAAGTTGACCTGGCAAACACCAAGATATCAGCCACAGGAAAAACTGTCAAGACTTGCGTTAACTGACCATTTTCCAAACAGCAGCTTCTTTGATCAATCCAAATGGGAGTTCTTAACCTGGGCCCAAGGGGTCTGAAGCCTTCTGAAATAGTGGGATTTGCTGAGTACTACATAAGTGCATTTTTTTTTCTGTAGAGGAAGGAATCAATAACTTTCATTACATTTTAAAGTATCAGTGAGTGACTCCCAAAATGTCAAGAACCTTTCATCCACCACTCATATATAAATACCCCAAATGTGATGCAGAGGGAGGCAGTGAAATAGACTTGGATATCCGACAAGATGAATTAAAAGAGGACAAACAATTGTGTGTATCACAAGGTGGGTGGATACTGTCTCCTGGCCTTCCCGTGAACAATGGGCACCTGCTCACAGGTGCTGAGGGCTCCAGGACTGAGACAAGGCGGTCCACCATGCCCAATCCCGAACGGGTGCACCCTTGCCCACGTAGAGAAAGAGTGTGCAAGGTCTCTGTATCTCTAATCAAAATGATATGACGCTTTTCTCCACTGGGACCTGGATCTTCCCCAACTATTTGTCGCCTTGTCCTGAGTTGGTCCATACCAGAAAAGAACCGAAAGTTTCAGGATCCGTTTTCCCCTTGCAAATACCCTCGCTCTTGGGGGGAGACAGGGGAGAAGGAGGAAGGGGAAATATTTCCCCGGATCTCTAGCTCCCTCAGCTCCAGGCAGGCCTGTGGTGCCGCGTCTGAGACCCGGGACCGAGACCGCCAGTCGGGGCTGCTCGCCATGACCTTAAAGTTCTCTGGCCGCCGAAAAGGGCCGAGAGACAGCTGGGCAGGTAGACAGAAGCAGACACAAAGAAAGGGACCCTCGAAGGCGACCAGAGAGAAGATAGAGAACGCAAAGAGCGAAGTGAAACAGCCGGACAGGAGGCAGGAGGCGGGCAGGTGGAGCGGCCAAAACCCGCGTGCTGAGAAGGGCCCAGAGGGGCCTCGGAAGCGACCAGGCGCGTCTCCCTTCCCACTTTACCTGGAGGTTAATGACCTCGTTAGCGCCCCCTCGTTCCAAACCGCCCATTTACAACTCCTCGGTTTTCTCGAGGCTCTCTGATTAATTAGCCGGTTCGGCAGGATAGAGGTGCCCCTCCGCCGGGACCTGGCGGCGTTGCTCTAGATGGTTTCTCAATTGCGGGGAGGAAGGGCGCATCCGGGGAGGGGAAATGGGGGGTGAATGGTGCTGGCGCCTGCGGCCTGGAGGGAGTAGATGAACGGTTCGTGAGCTGCAGCCGAACGCTAAGACCCAGAGACTAGGACCCACTCCCCCTCGGATCAGGACAGCAGGAAGGAGATGCTCATTGGGAACTGGTGCCCGCCCCAGACTCTGCAGTCCCCGCGGCCGAGACCCCGCTTGCGGCGAGGCGCTGGGTCAGCGTTTACAGCCACTCCCAGCGCTGGTGGCTGGACAGAGCCCCCTACCCCACCTCATCTCCGCCCATCAGACAGCAGAGGTTGTAAGAATACAGGCCCTTGGCGTTGTGGCGTCCAAGGGGCACCTGTGTAATTGCGATCTCCCTTCTACCCTGAATTGCCACTGCCGAATTTGAAAGCCGCCTTTCTAATCCCTCTGCCAGGCTCCCGCCTCCGGAGGGCCAGGGCTCCGAGCTAGGCCCTCCCAGACTTCCAGGTTCCACCCCTGCGGCGCCAACCTGCGGCTGGGCTGTCGGCGGATGGGGCTGGAGGGGCGCGGGGCCCGGAGGTGCCCCTGACCCTGCTCCCGACGCCAACTTTGCGCTCGGGCTCGCCACCTCCCGGACTGGGGACCTTCCTGTCCTCCTACCCGCAGCAGGTAGGCAGTCGCGGGGCAGGCCAGCGGCTTGCGCTGAGATCTTCACTCTGAACCCAGCCCGGAGGCGAAGGTGCTGATCCCCAGGGAGTACCGCGGGGCGCGCGCCGTCGGAGACTGCTGCGCTGGCCCAGCGCAAGAGAACCCTAGACAGGACTTGGGTACGTCCCGCGCAGTCTCAAGTACGTCCGGGATCGGGGACTGAGGGCGCAGCGGTCGGTCTCCAACCCCTCACCACGACCTCTGCGACTATCTCAATCGCCACGCGCGACCTGGTCCCACAGCAGCGGTGCGGTCTCTCCCAGGAGCCAGTCACTCAGGAGCCGCAAGGCAGGGGCATCTCAGCCCCGGAGGCGCCTCGGAGGAAAAAGGTTGCTGTGAGGAGCATCCTTCCCTCCGGTTCATCTCGGAGCCTAGGAGCCGGGATCCCCGGGGCCAAGGGGCGAAGGGACTAGGAAAAGGTAAGCGGTTTAACGAGTAAAACTTTGGATCCTCTCTCTTTTTATTGTTTTAAAGGATAAGGTCTCTGGGTATTGACTTCTCTCTCCATAAAAGAGTTTCAGGCATTCTGACCAGTCCTCTCGGGTCTGGGCCAATGAGGGGACCTCGGCCATATATTAAGGAGGAACTTTTCTGGATGGTGGAGACTCGGGAGTTCATGGCTATTTTTTCTCATTATTATTACTTAATATCGAGACTATTTCGGACTAAGCCCTCACCTCCACTCTGGCCGAGATTCAGCCTTCAACAGTAGCACGGGAATACTGCACAAGCGGAGGGCTGACATGGAGGCAACTCAGAGCTGCCCCAAGATGGGCGGCGGGATGGGGGTGGGGGCACTTTGGCCTTAATGACCCCTGAGAGGTAAAGGCTGTTGTTCCTATAACTCCGGCTGAGGAGAGGGCGGAAGGGAGTAGGGTAAGGATGGAAAGTGGGCTGAGGGTGGCCGCTCGGGCATCTTCCTAAGGAAGAAGATGTTGAGATTTGGGCCCAACCTTCAGGCCCAGTGGCTGTTGCCCTTTGTTTTGCTGACAGTGGTGGGGAGACACTGCTGCCTGAGTGCCTTCACAGGTGGAGTTCGACCTGGGAAGCACGGAGGGATCAGCTAAAGGGAAACAGTGAAGACCAACATTAACAATCATATTTGGTCTCGGAATTTTCCAGACACAAACTCCCCTGATCAATTCAAACAGGAGTTCTGAACCTGACATTCAAGGAGTCTGAAATCCTCTGAAATTGTGAGATTTCATGGCTCTACAAGAAAGCCCTAGACACCTTCTGGGAAGCTCTGGGAGAGAAAGGAAGCAAGGGGGGGGTGCATGGGAAAAGGAGGTGAGTGGCCCCAAACCCTGCAGTCTAGCTCCTTCGGCACTGAGCTCTGGACCCAAGATCTAAAACCTCAAGCTGACCCCATCCACACGCTGCCAAATTGAAGAGTGAGAAGCTGCAAGTCAGCCAAGGAGACATTTGTTTCCACTGCTTTCAGGATGGGTCTGGGTGTCTAAGCAGATTACAAACCTGGATGTTTTCAGGAATTTTTTTCCTTTTACCTATTCCTGATTTTGGGCCCAGAGTGGGCTCTGGGCCAGTGGGGCAGCCAGGCAGGAGAGGCGCCTGGACCTCCAGTACCCTGAGTCCAGATCTCACCCCCATCTGGTGAGCAGCCCATGGTTCCCTGTCCACCAGATTGGGGCCAAGCCTGCCGTTGCCAAGGCTCAGTCAGTGGCAGGCCTGGCCCCAAGGCCCTCAGCCCTGAGGACTCTTCTCTGCGAGTCCAGGCCTGCTGGCCAGACTGCAGAGTGCTTCCACATCTGGCCACCCAAATAACAGCAGCATGTTTTCTCCTTGTTTTTGAGAAATGCAGAAGCCCCCATTGGATCGTGGGATGAGGGGGGATTGTGGAATCAGATAATCCGTAAGTGTCGGAGGGCAGTTTACTATGCGTTGCTGTCACAGTTCTGGGTGCTGCCTGGATGGGTCAAATATTCCCTCCTTTCTGTCTCTATCCTTTCCCTCCAAGCTCAAGAAAGCCATAGATTTTCTGCCTTTCTATGTTTGGAGGAGAAACAGAAGACAAAACTCGACAGTAAGAGAAAAATGAGGGAGGAGAAATGAGGAAGAGAATTCCAGTAGATTAAAATAATAAAAGTCTCTAATCCAACAGCATTTGAAGGCTGATGTTTGTTTTAATCAGGCCAGAAAAAGAAGTCAGAGGCAGGCCAGGTGGGAGTCTAAGTTTCCAGCCTAACAGATGCTCCAGTTATGGGGTCATTGCCTTCTGAGGTGGTGAGAAGGCAGAACTGCCAACAGTCTGCTGGGAACAGGGGTCTGGGTGCCCCCAAACTGCAGGGTGGAAGAGTGAGGGGCCCTTCTTAAGGGCGCCTGAGGTCTCCCACAGACCCTTTCCTGGGGCTAGTAAAGCCTTTCCTTGCGTTTCTTCTGGGGCAGTGTGCACGTGTCTGAGTGTGATGGGGTGGTGGCTCTGAACCAGGGCAGAGGCCGGGCAGCTCGCCTCCTGGGGAGCCCAGGGTGATGTGCTTGGGAGTGGAATGAGGCTTCATCCTTTCTGGGCCTGGGGAGTGAGGAGGCCGCTCTGGACTTGGAGCCAAGTGCTCCAGACTCCAGGGAAAGGGAGGAGCTGCAGCTCCAAGGGGGGATTTGGAGGGAAGGTAATAGCAGCAAAAGCCCCAGGCTTCTTCCTCCGCAGGTCAGGGAAGTACCCTGAGAAATGCGGTCTTTCACTCAGGGAGCACCTCCCCTCGGGTGTGGGTCTTCATGCTTCTATTGATACTGGAAACTACAGTTCTGTGCTGTATGCTTCCACATTTAGCAAACGTGGAATATGTGAAATGTACTGTGCACTGTTCTACTTTCAAAGGTGGGGTATAAAGGTGAAAATGTGAATTTCTCACTTGAACACAACCGGGAGCGTATAATTTCATGTCTCTCTTGCATGTTTGTAGGAATCCTCAATCTTTAACACGGTGCTTAAATACTGGGGGAGGCACAGCTGCCCTGAGACAGGATTCCCCACTGACTCCTGAGGGTTACCAATTCCTAAGAGACCCCACAATCTCCACCATGCACGCTCCGCTAGGCCTGCTTCTCTCTACCTGCCTTTTCAACAGCGGGTGTTGACCCACGAGTCAGTCTACACAGACTGAAACGCTTTCCCGGCCTTCTGCCCCCTTCCGTAAACGACAAGCCCCTCTACAAAAATGCACACGCATCGTTTTTGTGAGTGTGTTTCAAGTAAGATGGCGGCGCCAGGCATCCCTGCAGATTGAGCTACATGCTCTCCAGGCAGAAGACCAGCAGTGAAAGGCGGTCCGAAGCAAGAGACTCCCCCAAGCGTTTCCCCCCCATCCCTTCCAGGGGGCTGCTGGAGAGAGAGCTGATTCTGCACCTTGCGGGCCTGGGGCTTCCGTCTGGACCCAGAGTTCCAGGCCAATGTCTAATTTCCGTGGAGAAAGAATAACCGTTGTCCCTTTCCAAGCGAACCCCACCCACGAGGCTGCTCAGGGAAGCCGGCCTGTCTCTCTGGCTACATCCGCCTAGAATCCGCGGTTGTGAGCGGGGGAAACCAGCGGGCAGGGCCTGAGGCTGGGCGTGGCGCTCAGCACCCGGCTCTGGGGAGCCAGAGTTGCGGGGCAAGGTTGGGAGGCAACCCTCTGCCCCCCTACACACCTTCGCTTGGAGAGCGAGAGTCCTGTAGGAGCGGGCGGGGAAGGCCAAGGCTTTTGCGGGGGCCCCCCGGGGCTCCACTGGGGAGGCTGGATCGGTCCAGAGCTCAAGGTTAACTGCTGGCCCCGGGAAGCCCACGCTCGCCGTGGCCGATCAGTCCTGAAAGTGGGCCGGGGGCTTGCCCAGCCACAGAGGGGTCTTTCACGCCGCCGCTCTGATCTGCGTGGTCGCGGCCCCCAGCGGCGAAAGCAAGGGCGGGGAGCGTCTCACCTACCTCTCCGAACCGCGCCGTCCTCCGCGCGTCTTCACAGGCTGCAGGAGCCCGAGGCTTTGGGCGCGACAGAGCCTAGGGACAGTGGTGATGGCGCCGGGGGCCGGGGGCCGGGCTGCTCCGGGTCGTCGGCCGCGTCCCCGTCCCTGAGAGGCCTCTGGGCGCAGTGTCTAGGTCTGGGGCGGCGGCGCCGACGGCCCTGGGGCGCGAAGAGACTCCTGCGTCCTCCGTCCCCCTGGCGCCAGCGAGCGGGGGGCGAGCACAGGGCCCAAGCGACGGATTGGCGCGGGCGCCACCTTCCTCCGCGTCCTTCCGGGCGGGGCTCCCGCCAATCTCACCTGCCCCCTCCCCGGGGCGCCGTCGGACCACCTCGCCGCGGCTCACAAAAAGGGCCTTACGCCTTCTGAAAGGCCAGAGCCACGGAGGAAAGGCGCCGAGATGGCCGGCAGAGAGGAGAGAGAGGGTGTGTGTGTGCGTGCGTGTGTGTGCGTGTGTGTGTGTGAGAGAGAGAGAGAGAGAGAAAGAGAGAGAGATAACAGACAAGAGAGAAACAGATCCGAGGCATGCTTCCCAGAGAAGCCGTCAAACGCAGAAATAGACAAAAGAAGTAGGGGAGAAGGCAGAGTCTGGGGACGGAAAGAAGCCCCAGCTTCTGAAGTGAGCGACAAGTTGTCCTTGGGAGTTGGGAATGTGAGAGGGAGGGGCGAGGGCAGAGGAGTCTGAGAAGAGGAGGGGGCGCACAGACCCTTGGCTGGAGGAGACCGATCCACGTAGAAGACGCACAACCAGGAGAAGGAGAGCCCGGGCCCTCGTCCATCCCCCCACCCCCCACCCAGTCCCTCGCCCTGTTGCAGCCCGCTGGATGCAGCAACCCGGCGACTTCTCGAGCTCCCTTCCTGCTGCCCCGCCTCTCTGGGGCTTGATCCCGCCTGGGGGTCCACACCAGGCCGAGAGCTGCCCTTCTACCTGCTCCTTTCTTCTGTTCCTTGGGCCTTAAATAGGATTCTCCTACACTGAATGAACAGGACAAGTGAGGCCAGAGGGAACGACCTTGGCCAAGGTCAAAGGGAGAGCTTGGAAGTTTCACTTTCCCTTCCAGCCCTTAAGACGGTTTTGCGTTTTGGCCCTTCAGGTTACTAGAGTGTCATCCTGAAACCAGAGGCTCCGCTCTTTTTCTCCGAGACCCAAATAGAGGTTCCAACTTCCCGACAATTAGCGAAGCTGCCACAAAGAGTCGGAGTTCCGGCCTTCCTGACTCCCAGCTGGGTGGTCTCCAGGAGGTGCCCTGCTGGCCGGGCCTCAGACTGAGACCTTCCTCCTCAGCCAGCATAGGGCTGGGGACTCGCTCATAATCCAGCCCCTTCCTGAAAACGGTTGTCCAAGAGGGAGTGGGATTGTGTTCTGAGATCTGAGTTCTAGGCCTGGCTCTGCCACCAACTTATTGTGGAACTTCAACTGCATCCCCGCCCCCAAGTTCCTGCTGTAAAATAGAAGGGCAGAGTGTGTGATTTACATTTTGCCTCTGCATCCTCCTCCAGTTTGCAGGTTCTGGTGAACTGGCACTGCTGAGAGAAAAAGATATCCAAACGGTGATTTTATTCTATAGCCACTTAAATGTGCATATTGAAATATGACAAAATTGAATTTTGCTTCCATGAATGGGTCTATTTTTCTATTTTGCTTTTCTGTATTTTTTATTGATATATAGTATAAATGCAGCAAACGATGCTAACATTCAGTGTATGGCTCAATGTAGTTTTGCATATGTACATGTGTGTGTAATCTCCACCTAGACCAAGATATTTCCAGCCTACCAGAAGACTCCCTTAGAACTCCTTCTAGTCAATAGCCCCCCACCCCGAAGTTACCATAATTGTGTCTTCTAACACTGTAGATTAGTTTTGTCTGTCCTTGAACTTCATACAAATGAAGTCATGATATGTATTCTTTTGTGTTTGGCTTCATCTGCTCAGTAATGTATGTGTGGGACTCACCCATGTTGCTGAATATCACCGTAGTTCATCCTCTTTTCTTGCCATATTCCATTTAGTGTCGTATGCCATTGTATGAATATATCCTAACATATTTATCTGTTCTTCTCTTGGTGGACATTTGGGTTGTTTCCAGTTTGGGGCTCTTATGGAAAAGCTGCTGTGAGCATTTGTGTCCGTGTCTTTTGATGGACACCTGCATGTGGAGATTCAGAAGTGGCAATGCCGGGTCGTAGGGTGGGGATATGTTTCTCTTCGCTAGATCCAGACAAAGTGGTTGACCAATTTACACTCCCACCAGCGATGTGTGAGAGATCCAGTTGCTCTATATCCCTTCCAGTACATGGTATTGCCTATCTTGTTATTTTAGGGGTTCTGGTGGGTTTATAGCGATGTTGCAATGTGTTCGTGTGTGTGTGTGTGTGTCCGTTTAAAAAATTGTGGTAAAGGCAGTAAAATTTACCATCTTAACCATTTTAAGTGTACAGTTCAGTAGTTAACTATGTTCACATGGGTAGTACGATAGATCTCTAGCACTTTTTCATCTTGCAAAACTGAAACTATATATACCCACTGAACAGCAGCTCCTTTCCCCCTTCCCTCAGCCCTTGGCAACCACCATTCTACCTTCTGTTTCCATAAATTTGACTACTTTAGATATCTCATGTAAGTGGAATCATATGGTATTTGTCTTTTTTGTGACTGTCTTATTTCTCTTAGCATAATGTCCTCAAGGTTCATCCATGTTGCAGCATTTGACAAGATTTCCTTATTTTTTAAGGCTGAATAATATCCCATTGTATGTATATACCCCATTTTCTTTATTCATTCATCTGTTGATGGACATTTAGGTTACTTCTAACCCTTGACTATTGTGAATAATGCTGCAAATATAGGTGTGCAAATATCTCTTCAAGATCCTACTTTCAATTCTTTTGGATATATACTCAGAAATGGGATTGTTGGAGCATATGTTACATCTATTTTTAATTTTTTGAGGAACCCCCATACTGTTTTCCACAGCGGCTGCACCATTTCACATTCCCACCAACAGTGCACAAGGGTTCCAGTTCCTCCACGTCCTCACCAACACTTGGTATTTTCTGTTTTGTTTTTTAATAGCAGTCATCCTAATGAGGTGATATCTCATTGTGGTTTTAATGTGCACTTCTTTGAAGATTAGTGAAGTTGAGCACTTTTTCATGTGTTTATCGAAGTTTGGGTATCCTCCCCTGGAGAGCATTGGGAGGGATGAGGTGACTAAGACGTAGGCACATCCTGCCGTCAGAGAGCACACGTTCTGGAGGGGCAGGCAGAGAGGAAGCCTGAAGCCATTTTGCAAAGTGTCAGGAAATGGGTCCCAGGACCCTGGGGAGGGCCCTTACCTGGGTGAGGGGCAGGAAAGGGGAGTCTTCCATTCATTTCAAATATATCTGTTCTTCAACACAGACTTATGAGTCAAGCATTGCACATTTTTAAAGTTTATGCGTGTGTGTTTTAAATTATCCTTCATTTGTTTTTCTCCTCCAAATTATATAAATTTTAGGATTTATATTAATACAAATTAACATTGTAACAAGTACAACTAAAACAAAACAAAAACTATTAAACATGAATAAAAATAAAGCTAATCATCTTCATTCCTCAGAGGTAGCCAATATTAGCAGCCTGGTGTATTTTTCCATACCTTTCTCTTGATTTTGCAGACATAAACACACACATACACACAGAACTTTTCTTTGTTTGTCTATTTTTAAAGAGAGAGAAACATGCTATATATATATATATATGTATTTGATATGATTTGATATACTTTATATGTATATGAAATATACATATAATTTTATGGCCAGCTTGTTTTTAGGAGTTGGTCAAAAGGTATGTACATTTCAATAGCTGTTGCCAGACAACTTTCTTAAAAGGCTACAGTAACTCTCATTTCCACTAATACTGTTATCCTTTATCATTTGTGCCAATGTGATAGAGAAAATTTCTCTCTTTGTTTCTTTGCCTTTACCTGAATATCGTAGAGGCTGTCCATCTTTTCATATATCTTTTGACCATTTGGATGTGCTCTTTGTATATATATTTTTTAAAAACTTTCCTCCCTTTTGTACTGAGTTAGTATTTTAGAAAGTTACAAAATATTCTACATGTTATAGTTATCAACCTTTTATCAATTACCTGCACTACAAATATTTCCCCCAACTTGTTGATTTTTTATAGTGTTTTCCATCTGTTTTAAAAATAACATCAAAGATGCTTATCTCCTTTTTTAAATAGCATTTTTGGACATCTGGCTTTATTTAGAAAGTTCTCCCCAACCCATAAGGTGGTCACATAGACACGTGTATTAGCTTTCTATTGCTACTATAAAAAATTCTCACGGGTTTGTCATCTTACAATCTATAGGTCAGAGTCGCACTCGGGTGTCGCTGGGCTGCAGTCGGGGCATTGGAGAGGCTGCATCCCTTTCCGGTGGCTCTAGGGGAGGAGATTTCCTTGCTCATTTGGATTGTTGGCAGAATTAAGTTTCTGCCCTGCAGGACCCCCATTTCCTTTCTGGCTGTCAACAGAGGGCTGCTCTGAGCGTCTAGCGGTCACCCACATTCCTTGCCTCTTTCCTTCCTCCATCTTCAAAGCCATCAATGGCCGGTCAAGTCCTTCTCATGCTTCAAATTTCTTTTCCTTCTTCTTTGGTCTCATCTATCTGACTCAGCCAGGAAAGCTTCTCCGGTTTTAAAGACCCATGTGATTAGATTGGTCCCACCCGGATAATTCAGGATAATCTCCCCAGCTCAAGGTCCTTAATCATATCTACAAAGTCCTTCTGCCCTGTAAGGTAACATATTTACAGGTTCCAGGAATTAGGGCGTGGAGATCTTTGGGGGGCCATTATTCTGTCTACCACAACATCTAAATGTTATTTTTCCTTATTTTTTTAAAAAAATCTAAGCCTGGGGGCTGGCCCCGTGGCCGAGTGGTTAAGTTCAGGCACTCCGCTGCAGGCGGCCCAGTGTTTCGTTGGTTCGAATCCTGGGCGCGGACATGGCACTGCTCATCAAACCACGCTGAGGCAGCATCCCGCGTGCCACAACTAGAAGAACCCACAACGAAGAATACACAACTATGTAGCGGGGGGCTTTGGGGAGAAAAAGGAAAAAAATAAAATCTTTAAAAAAAAAAAGTAAGCCTTTGATACAGCTGAGATTTATTGGTATTTATGGTGTGAAATTCCAAGTGTGTTAGTGGGCTCGATCATCTTTTCATTTGATTATTGGCTCTTCTGTAAATTGCCTATTTAAAACCTTAGCTCACTTTAATTGTTGGTCTTTTCACTGTCCCTTTGTGAGAGCTCTTAGTTTTTTGGTAAGTATTAATCTTTAACGCTTCATCTGTCAACCATGATGAAAATGCCCTTTTGTTTTGTTAAACAAACATAGACATAGTTCCTAAACTCATGAAACTTACATTCTGGGGGAACTTAGATGTTAAATAAATTTATTAACATGGAAGCCAACATTTAATTACAAATTTATATAAAGTGATTGAAAAAAGAGGGAACTAGGTGCTATGATAGAGAAAAAAGAGGAGCATAATTTGAAAGGTGGTTCAGGGAAGTTGCCTGTGAGGACGTGATACTAAAACTATATAATAACAAACTATTAGCCCTAATAATAAGATTCACTATTTTAAAGAGTATAATCCAATTTTTCTTTTTTTAAAAGATTTTATTTTTCCTTTTTCTCCCCAAATCCCCCCAGTACATAGTTGTGTATTTTTAGTTGTGGATCCTTCCAGTTGTGTCATGTGGGATGCTGCCTCAGCGTGGCTTGATGAGTCGTGCCATGTCTGCACTCAGGATTCGAACCGGCGAAACCCTGGGCTGCTGAAGCGGAGTGTGCAAACCTAACCACTCGGCCACGGGGCCGGCCTCTAACCCAGTGATTTTGAACAAATGTATGCAGCCATGTAACTAGCTACCACAGTCATGACATAGGACATTTCTATCACCACAAAAAGTGTCCTTTTGCAGTCCATCTGCTCCCCACCCATCCCCAAGCAACCACTGATCCGTGAACTTGTTGTCACTATTGTCTTGATTTTTCTAGAATTTCGTCCAAATGGAATCACTCAGACTGTAGTATTTTTGTCTGGCTTCTCTCACTTAGCAAGATAATTTTGAGATTTATCCATATTGTACGTTTCAGTAGTTGGTTTCTTTTTATCACTGAGTGCATCTTTTTTATGGATACACCACAATTTATTTATCAATTTACCAATTGTTGGACATTGAGGTTGTTTCCATTTGGGGGCTATTATGAATAAAGCTGCCATAAACATTCACTACTATTCTTCATATGGACAGATGTTTTTTGTTTTGGTTTGGGTTTTTTTGAGGAAGATTAGCCCTGAGCTAACATCTGCTGCCAATCCTCCTCTTTTTGCTGAGGAAGACTGGCCCTGAGCTCACATCCGTGCCCATCTTTCTCTACTTTATGCGTGGGATGCCTACCACAGCATGGCTTGCCAAGTGGTGCCATGTCCGCACCCGGAATCCGAACTGGCGAACCCCGGGCCGCCGATGTGGAACGCGCACACTTAACTGCTGCGCCACTGGGCTGGCCCCTGGACAGATGTTTTCATTTCTCTTGGGAAAATACACAGGAGCTGGGTGGGATGGTTGGTGTATATTTCACTTGTATCCTGTGACCTTGTTGATAGCTCTTATTACCCCTAGCTGCTTTTTTTATGGATTTTTTTAGGTTTTGCAACATAGATGATTATTTCATCTGTAAATAAAGACAGTTTTATTTCTTTCCAATCTATATGCCTCTTATTCATTTCTCTTACCTATTTCACTGGATAGGACCCTAGTACAATGATAACAGTGAGAGCAGATAACCTTGTTTTGTCCTGACCTTATGGGGAAAGCATTCAGTCTTTGACTAGTAGATATGATGCTGGATGTAAGTTTTCCTTAGTTGCTCTTTATCAAGTTGAGGAAGTTTTCTTCTATCCCTAGTTTGCTGAGAGTTTTTGTCATGAATAGATGGTAAATTTCATCAAATGATTTTTAGTCTCTATCTTTTTTAGTTTTTTGATATAGTGAATTGAATTACCTGCACCAAATAACCATGGTTTCAGTCAACGACGGACCACATATATGACTGTGCTCCCATAACATTAGTCCCATAAAGCTAAAGTGTGTAGTAGGCTATATATCATCTAGTTTGTATAAGTACATCGTATGGTGTTTGCACAACGACAAAACCACCTAATGAGGCATTTCTCAGAACGTATCCCCATTGTTGAGTGGAGCATGACTGTACACTGATTGATTTTTCAAGTGTTAAACCAACCTTGCATTCCCAGGATGAACCTCACTTGATTTTGACATATCAGCCTTTTTTACTTATTGCTGCATTTGGTTTGCTTACAATTTAAAGATTTTTGTATCTGTGTCCACGAGGATTATTGATTCGCAGTTTTTTGTTTTTGTTTGGTTTTATAATATCTTTTTTCTCATTTTGATATCAAGGTAATGCCGGCCTCACAAAATAAGTTGGGAAATGTTGCCTCCTCTTCTATTTTCTGGACAAGTTTCTGTAGAATTGGTATTCCTTCCTAAATGTTTGACAGAATCCATCACTGAGGCCGTCTAGGCCTGAGTTTGCTTTCTGGGAAGATTTTGACCACAAGATCAATTTCTTATAGACACAAGACTATTCAGGTTATATATTTCCTTTTGGGTGAACTTTTGTAGTTTGTGTCTTTCAAGGAATTTGTATTCTATGTTATTGAATTTATTGGTGTAAAGTTGTTCCTAATATTCTTTTACTATTCTTTTAATGTCATAGGATCTGTAGTGATGTTCCCTCATTCATTCCTGGTAATTTGTGGCTTCCCAGCTTTTTTTCCTGATCAGTCTGCCTAGAAGTTGATCGGTTCTATTGATATTTTATTTATTTTTTATTTTGGTGAGGAAGATTGGCCCTGAGCTAACAACACCTGTTGCCATTCTTCCTCTTTTTGTTTGAGGAAGAGTGGCCCTGAGCTAACATCTGTGCCAGTCTTCCTCTATTTTGTATGTGGGACGCCACCACAGCATGGCTTGATGAGCGGTGTGCAGGTCCATACCCGGGATCCGAACCTGTGAACCCTGGGCTGCCAAAGCAGAGCACATGAACTTCATTACTATGCCACCAGGCCGGCCCTTATTGATTTTTTTAAAACTGTTTAGTCTCATTGATTTTTCTCTATTGTTTTTGCATTTTCTATTTCATTGGTTTCCACTCTTGTCTTTATTATTGCCTCCCTTCTGCTTAATTTGGGTTTAATTTGCTCTTTTTTTTTTTTGTAATTTCTTAAGGTACAAGCTTAGAGTGTTGCTCTTAGGCTTTTCTTCTTCTCTGATATAGGTATTAAATGCTATAGTTTACCTGTAAGCACTGCCTTAGCTGTATCCACACATTGTAGTATACTGTGTTATTCAATTTCATTCAGCTCAAAGTATTTTCTAATTTCCTTTGTGATTTTTCATATGATCTGTGAGTTAACGGGAAGTGTGTTGTTTAATTTCCGGAAATTTTGATGATTTGTCAGATCTGTTGTTATTGATTTTTGGTTTAATTCTGTTTTGGTCAGAGAACATATTTTGTATAATTTCAGTCCTTTTAAATTTATTAATAATTATTTTATTGCCCAGATTGTGAGCCAATAATCATATGAAAAGACGATCAAGCCTGTTAACAAGCCTAGACTCTATTATAATTCACTCTTGATGTTTGACTGATGATTAAAATGTGCCATTCATTTAGCTATATTTGAACTTGTTTAAGTAAGCCATTATGGTTCTCTACGAGGCCTATAGCCTGAAGCCTGTAAGGGCATTGAACGTTCCATCAAATGCCTTGTTCAAGTGCCCAGTGTTATGTATTTTTAGAAGGGAAGTGAATGCCCTGGTCGCTCTCAGTAATGTCTGGAATGCTGAAGGAGATGAAGAGTGTCTTGGCGAGGCCTTGTATGTGGCTTTAGTGTGTGCAGAGACACATCTGACCTTGATTTATATTTTTGGCTATCTTTGAAGATGGAACATTCCTGGAGTTCTTCACCCCAACTCTTGGATAAAGAGTTGTTGTTGCCGTTGGTTGGACCAGATCATTGGCAATGGTCTAAAGTCTGAAAAAATGTGCAGACAGGGCCAATTGTTGGTCAAGGCGTCCTTTATTACTAAGACGGCTGCTGGCATTTGGGAAACTGCATGGACTTTCTCAGAGATGTGAGTTAAGGGGTAGGAGGCACAGGTGGAAAGCAAGCTTCATCAAGGATGACTGTGGCGCTGTCAGCCTTAAAGTGTACGAACTCCCTTTGCCGTTCACCCACTTGATCCCAACGGGCTCCCCAAGTAGCCAAGAGGTCTGGGAGAGGGATGACCTCCTGCAGCACTGTGGCATTTGGCTAGGAACTGAGGGCAGGGGAGGCCACCCCCTCCTTCAAACGGGATATGCTACCAGACGAGCTTTGGTTCTGTCATGCGGATACCATTTTCATTTTAGCAAGGAGGCATCGATGCCAAGCTTGTGAGTGATTTCTTATGCAACAATAGATAACTAGAAGAAATAATAGCCAACACTTATTGAGTAATAACCACCATACCATCCTGACTCTTTTATGGCTGTGAACTTTTTCTGTTTTTAAATTTACTTTGATCCTATGACCCAAGCAAAGGTCAACAGTTTCTGGTTAGGTCTTTGGAGACAGGCAGACCAAAGTTTGACTCATGGCTCTGCAATCGCTGTGTAACCTCAGGCACCTTAATCAACTGCTCTGAGCCCCAGCTTCCTTTACTTTAAAACTCAGCTAATAATTCCTTCAGACGATTACATGAGATAATATATGGAAATAGTTTAACATAGTGTCTGGCATGTGGTAAGCCTTCAATAACTGTTAGTTATCATTTTATGACCTTATTTGCATCTCAACTATTTACTCTCTGTGGACCAACTTGAACCTCAGTTTCTTCATCTGTTGTGTGAGGACAATAATAGCAAGCATCTCAGAGTTGTTTTGAAACCTATCCCAGTGTCTCATACTGAAACACATATACCCTCATTGTAAGAGATCAGGGCACGAACACCAAGGACCCACCACCAACTCATTGCCATGGAACCTCCAACACTCTGGAACTCAAACATCCCTATAACGTAGCAGCTCCTACAATACAACTCAACACATACTCTAGCCCTACTCAGTTCATCAGCATCCCGGACACTGTGTCTGTGTGCTCTCAGCTCTGGCTGCTGAAGGGGTAATTCTTTTGCCTAACGTGGTGATTGAAAGCTTGCTGTCCTGGAGTCAGACTGCCCTGTGTTCAAACCCCAGGTCACCCTCTTGTTAGCTGTGTGACCTGGGACAAATTACTTAACCTCTCTGAAACTCAAATACAAATCGGGAATAACTAATGCCTATCATCTTTCAATGTACCATCATAGAGAAGGCTAACTCCAAACCCTGAAGTTGAGACAAAAAATGTTATTGGATAAGCAAATTAGATTTTAAAAATAAACTTACTGTTTTTAACCACAGGTCCTGTTACAAAAAGAAGAAATCTCAATTCTTCATCTCCAAAAATGGAGACGGGTGGTTGTAGCATGAAGAAATTAATTTAGACCCAAGATGACATTTTTGGCAGCGTGGGTCACTGAAAGAAAACTAGGGACTAAGAAGACGGGAAAGAGGCTGCAGAAGTTACATTAATGGGTCTCGAAGCACAGAAGGCAGCTTCACCTGGACCACATGGCTTGACTACAGTCCTGGGGAGGCAGGAAGATTGCTCTATCAGTGGTTTTCAAATGCTTTTGATCAGTACCATACATATTCATATATATCTATAATGTGTCACATATGTGTGTGTGTGTGTGTGTGTAGATAGAGAGAGAATGTTCTGGGTCATTATGCACTCTAGTATTTTCCTGATCTTTTGTATTTCATTTTTAAAGTTCTGATCACAATCCACTAAATTGTTACACAGCTCATCAGCGAGTCACAACCCACAGTTTGCAAACTTTAGTTTAGATTCTTTCTTTCTCTCCTTTTCAGTATGAACCCAAGAAAGGCTCGTTCTCATTCCATACTTAATATTTCAACATAAGTCTGCTGGATGTATATAAATTAAAATTCTCGGGGCGGCCCTGTGGCCAAGTGGTTAAGTTTGCCTGCTCCACTTTGGTGACCTGGGGTTTTACCAGTTCAGATCCTGGACGTGGACATGGCACTGCTCATCAGGCCACTCTGAGGCGGCATCCCACATGCCACAACTAGAAAGACGCACAACTGAAAAAAATATATATATATACAACTATGTACCGGGGGGATTTGGGGGGAAAAAAGCAGGGGAAAAAAAGATTGACAACAGTTGTTAGCTCAGGTGCCAATCTTTAAAATTCTCCCAAGTAACTAGGAGAAATTTGACGAATTATCTGGGTATTCCCTGTGGTGTTTGCTTCTCTTTGACAGTAAACCCAAAGAGCATGACTATGGAGTCTGACCACTCGGACTGAATTCTGGCTCTGCCTCTAGCCGGCTGTCTCATCTGCCTGGATTTCTTCATCTGTATGATAATAATACTAGTGTCTGCCTCATGGGTAAGCCAGGAACGGCAATAAACACAGGGCCTGGGACATAGTAAGTGCTCAAAAAATGTTGGCAACTATGTTATTTATTATTTTATAAACTGTCAGTGTTGTCTTGCAGCGGATCCTGAGAGCAGCTTAGCCTCAGCTGCGCTCAACTAGGGGAAGAAACTCTTGGCAGTAAGTAGGGATATTTGGAAAGTTGCGCGTTGGACCTGCTTTACCGTGAACAGACACTAGAGGGTGCTCCGTGCTCAGAAACCCACATGTTTCCAGGCCCGGCGAGCTCCGGCCCCAGCGCTTGGACAGCCCACTCTGAAACTTTCCCTTCGGGTCTGGGGATTTACGATTTACGGTGAAGCAGCGGCTGCGTTGGTTTGGAAACTAAGGACTTTGGGGGAATTAGGAGAGGACAGCAGGCGGCTGTACTGAGCCGAGATCTGGCTCCTTCCAACTTTCACCAGCGGGCTTTCAGCGGGGCTGTGACCTTCTGGAGGGCTAGGGCAGCGACTGATTCATCCATGAGCCCCAGGGTCTAACACAGAGTGTCTGGTAAACTGTAAACACTGTAAATATTTACGGATGGGACCATCCAATGGGAGCGACTGAGACCAAATAGTTATCGTTACAAATTGGCAAGTGCTGGTATGTATGACACTGAGCATTATGGGAGCTTCCAGAAGTTGCGGGGGGGGGGGGGGGGTGGGGGTGGGGGTGGGGGGGTGGCCAGAATGACTTCCTTAAATTCAGGGGTCCTGTTCCTCTCTAGAGTACGAAGGAAAGATCTTTTCTTCCACATCTGGCTTTTGGAAATATTTAAAAACAGCGTTATGCTCCATTTCCTTCATGTCCTTCATGTGGAATGATTTCCAGGCTTTTCACCACGTTGATCACTCCAGGCAGAACTGTAGGAAGGCGAAGAACAGTTTAGCGCCTACTGGGTTCAAGTGTCTCCTATTATGTCTATTATATCCTTTAATTATGTCTACCTCATTTAATCCTCACAGTGACTGTGTGAGGCCAGGGTTATGATCCACATTCTATAGACTAGGATATGGCGAGTGTTCATAACTGGCCCAAGGCCACTCTGTTAGGGAATGGCAGGGCCGGTATTTGAACCCTGACAGTCTAGCTTCAAAAGATGCTTCTTAACAATTTCACTGGAAAGAATAACGACAACTAACAGTTGTCGGTGCCAGATACTCTTGTACGTGTTTTACATTTTAGACCCATTTTAGTCACTTAATCATCACACACACCCGACTGTCACCCTTATTATTAGTACAAAAATCTTAACACAGAAAATTAAAGAGAATAATATAACAAACAGCCATGTATTTACCACCTGGAATGAAAAAAAAGTTAGTATTAAAGCTGGTATTCTCCAGCCAAAGCAATCTTGAAAAAGAACAAAGTTGGAGGACTCACACTTCTCAATTTCAAAAGCTACAGTAACCAAGACAGTGTGGTACTGGCAAAGGATAGACATGCAGACCAATGGAATAGAATTAAGAGTCCAGAAATAAACCCATATATCTATGGTCAGGGTATCTGGACCATTCAATGAGGAATGAATCATTTTTTTCAACTATGGGGCTGGGACAACTGGATATCCACATTCGGATTCATCCACAAAAGAATGAATTTTGGACCCCTCCCACCCGTAATCTACAGAAATTAACTCAAAATGGATCAAAGACCTAAAAGTAAGAGCTGAAACTATAAAACTCTTAGAAGGAAACATAAGTGTAAATCTTTCTTCAGATTAGTCAGTGGTTTTTTAGATATGACACCAAAAGCATAAGAAGTAAAAACACATAAATTGGAGTTTGTCAAAATTAAAAACTTTTGTGGGACAAAGCACTATCAAGAAAGCTAAAAGACAGACCAAAGAATGGAAGAAAATATTTGCAATCATGGCTCTGATAAGATTCTTGTATCCAGAATATAGGAAGAGCTCTTACAATTCAACAATAAAAAGATAAATAACCTAATTTAAAATTGGGCAAGTGATTGGAGTAGACATTTCTCCATGGAAGATATACAGATGGCCAAAAAGCACATGAAAAGATATTCAACGTCATTAGTCATTAGAGAAACGCAAATCAAAACCATGAGATACTACTTCGTACCCACTAGCATGGCTGTAATCAAAAAGGTTACCGTGTTACATCCAAGTGCTAGCAAGTATGTAGAGAATTGGGACTCTCATGTATTGCTGGTGGGAATATCAAATGGTGCAGCCACTGTGGAAAACAGTTTGGTGGGTCCTCAACACGTTAAACATAGAGTTGCCATAAAACCCATCAATTCCACTTCTAGGTATCTGCTCAAGAGAATTGAAAACATACAGTTATATAAACACTTGTACCTGAATGTTCATAGCAGCATTATTCATAACAGCCAGAAAGTGGGGACAACCCAAATGTCTACCAACTGATGAATGAATAAATAAGATGTATATCCATGCAATGGGCTATTATCCTACCATAAGAAGGAGCAGTACAGATACATGCTACCACACTGATGAACCTGGAAAGAAGTGAAAGAACGCTAACGTGAAAGAAGCCAGGCACAAAAGGCCACATATTGTACAATGCCATTTACATGGGATGACCAGATAGGCCACTCCGTTGAGATTTGGGGTTTCCAGGGGTTAGGGAGAGGGGGCGTTGGGGAGCGACTCCCCATAGGTACAGGATTTCTTTTGGGGATGATCAACAAGTTTTGGAGTAAGATAGTGGTGATGATTGAATAACATTGTGAATATACTAAAAACTACTGCAGTGTACACTTTTCAATGGTGAATTTTATGGCATGTGAATTATATTTCAATAATAAAAAAAGAGAGAAATTGATATTCTCCTCATTGCTAGCTCAGTGGTTCTCAAACATTTTTGGTCTCAAAACCTCTGTATATTCCTGACAATTATTGAGGGCCACAAAGGGCTTTTGTTTATGTGTTTTGTTTTGTTTTTGTTTGTGAGTTTATGTTAAAGATCCATTGCCATTTACCATGCTAAAAATTAAAACTGAGAAATTTTTTAAACATTTTTGTTAATTCAAGATGGCATTAATAAACCATACACATGTTAATGTAGGTAACAGTTTATGCAAAAGAATTATTTTCCAAAACAACAACAAACAATAGTAAGAAGAGTGGCATTGCTTTGCATTTTTGCAAATCTCTGTAATGTCTGGCTTAATAAAAGACAGGCAGGGGGCTGGCCCTGTGGCCGAGTGGTTAAGTTCACACACTCTGGTTTGGTGGCCCAGGATTTCACCGGTTCGGATCCTGGGCGCTGACATGGCACCGCTCATCAGGCCATGTTGAGGCAGCATCTCCCATAGCACAGCCAGATGGACCATAACTAGAATATACAATACGTACTGGGGGGCTTTGGGGAGAAGAAGAAGAAGACAGAAAAACAAGAGATTGGCAACAGATGTTAGCTCAGGTGCCAATCTTAAAAAAAAAAAAAACGACAGGCAGATTCTCAAATCCGCTACTATGTTCACTCTGTTGTCATTGGTTGTTCTTGTTGAAATATGTGAAAAAAAATATGACTTCACATAGATACGTATTTGGGAGAGGGAGGAGTATTTTAATAGCCTTTTCAAATAACTGTGGCTATTTTTTCTTTTTCTTTTTCTTTTTCTTTTTTTTTACTGGTGAGGAAGATTGGCCCTGAGCTAACATCCATTGCCAATCCTCCTCTTTTTGCTTGAGGAAGATTGTTGCTGAGCTAACATCCGTGCCAATCGTCCTCTATTTTGCATGTGGGACACCACCACAGCTTGGCTTATGAGTGGTGTGCAGGTCTGCACCTGGGATCCAAACCCATGGACCCCAGGCTGCCTAAGCAGAGCACATGAACTTAACCACTACACCATCGGGCCAGCCCCTGGCTATTTTTTCTTAGATACCACACCAAAACTGGACAAGTGGTAGTTTCTTAAGGGTTAGTTGCAATGTGGAATCTGAAACCATATCAATGAACTTTCCATTCTGTTACATTAAATTCCATTGGTCTATACCCACTTTGAATGTATCTCTTATCCATGCGTGATTTTGGAACATTGTGCATTGGTCATTTGGAAAATATTTGTTTCACTGGGTTATGCTACTCTTCCAAATGTTGACACATTTCATGATTCAATACCACAATATCACATTCATTAATGTCAACACCAAACTCATCAGAAGCATCTTTAGGTTTGGGGAAGCTGTCAAGCTCTTAGTGGCAGATATAAGTTTTCCAAAATTCCACTGTTTGTTTGAAAAGTTGAATTTCATAATTGACAATGAATACCACCCGTTGTTTTCCTTGAAAGGGAAAGCTCACTTTGTTTTCAAAAAAATACCTGCCAATACCCAAGTCTGAATTAGCATAGATTTTTTTTCTGTCAGTCACTTATTCAAGGAAAAAATGATGTTCCATGAAAAAAGTGGCTAGTTTAGCTCACAACT
Organism: Equus asinus; assembly: GCF_041296235.1. Classification (NCBI taxonomy): domain Eukaryota; kingdom Metazoa; phylum Chordata; class Mammalia; order Perissodactyla; family Equidae; genus Equus; species Equus asinus. Next base: position 37,525,056 of record NC_091802.1, on the reverse strand, counting down.
CAAACAAGGGCTTTTCTTCAAGCCAACCTCTGTCATTCGGTTTGCAGCCGAAGCACTTATGTCTACTTCTTATTTCATATACGCAAGGCTTGAGATTTAATAAAACTAATAATTGTTATTGCTTAATCAAGGACGTTCTTGAGAGACCCTGGCTTTTGTTTTGTCCTGCTCTTCCTGTCAGGGCATGGTGGTGAGGAATGCAGTGGCTGCCACAGCAGCTTTACCCACCTTTGCTTTTGCACTTTCATTGTAAATGATGCCAATATCAATATCACTGTGAAAAAAGACAAATTATGACTTGGTGTTTGACTTTGCCGGCCCCCTAGAAGAGTCTAGAGTCCCCCAGGAGTCTGTGGACCAGACTTTGAGAACCACCGCTCTAGTTCATTCATTCGTTGAAATGTTTTAATGGAGCCCCTGGTATGTGCGAGGCCTTATTCTAGGCCCTAGGGACACAGAGGGAAACAAGACAAGGCCTTGCATTCTTGCAGGGAGACAGACAAGGAGCATGTGCACACATAAATGAACACGAAATTCTCCGATGGCGGTGCCATAAAAGTGAAAGAATATCATTGGAGAAGGGGACAATACTGGTTAGGTCAGGGAAGAACCCGCTGAGGTGACATTTGAATGGAGAGCTAATTGATGATGAGAAGGTGACCATCTGATGGCGTCCTTGTTAAAATGCAGTGCTCAGGAGTGCCAAAGATGTGGAGCGAAGCCGTCTCCCTTTGGGGTCTGCCGGTTAGGCTTCATTAAGAAGGCATGAAGACACTGGGTCGGAAAGGATCAAAAACCTGCTTTCTGATCCCACCTTTTCATCAAGCTAATCTCTTTACTTCTCTGTGCTCCAAATTCCAAGTCCTTATCTGAAAGTAGAATGGCAATAGCTGCCCGGCCCACCTTACAGTCGGCGTGGAGTTCAGATGACCAGAGGATGCACTGGAAAGTTCTGTGCATGTGATGAGAGTGTTGTCTACTCCATCAGGCTCGACTACCTTGGTGTGCAGCTGGCTGGGCTGCAGGCCTTCTCACTCAGAGTGCGGGCTCAGCTCTTCTCGCCCGCCCCCTCTCCTTTTTCAGAAGACAGTTGAGTCAGATCTCTTCCATTCCAAACGGGGATTCTTGATTTGGGGAGAATAAGATAAAGGATCTGACATCAATCCTTATTTTTTAAAACATCTTGTTACTTTCTAAAGGTAATTCTGGCTTTTTGAAATTTTTTAGAATCTTGACTCCTAAATCAATACAATGGAATTGCTAAAAAAAACCTGTCTTCTTTGTTTTTATCCAAGTCATGGAATAAAATGCCAAGCACCCACAAGACACTACAGACACACACAGACCTCCCTCCGGATTGCTGTTGATCTTGTTCTCTGTTGTTTCACCAACTCCACATTATTACGAGGAGCATGTGCCATATCTCCAGCTTGTTCTCTGGCTGTCCCATATCTGGCTGCATCGCAAGCCACTCCTGCAGATGGCTCCCCCAAGCGTTTCTCTTATGATAAGAAATGCAAATGGGCATATGAAGATACACTTTTTACTTTGGTTCTCAGAGTGTTTAACTCACTTCATTTTCCAGACATCAAATGGAGGTGCAGAGCCACGTAGGAACGAAAAGCTGAGAATACTGGCTTTTAACTCATTTTTTAGCAGTTTTGGACAAGGAAAGTGGAAAGCAGAGAGGGAGCAGATGGCATGAAATGGGGAGAAGCCGGATCCCTACATCTGGACTCTTAGCGGCCTAAACAGATGTTAGCGCGCTGGCTCTGCAGGATTAACCGCTCTGGATGGGATCCCGAGGCGGCGGCACGGGGGATGCCAGGAGGGGGACAAGAAGCAGGTGCGTTTGGAGGCCGCCGCCACAGAGTGTCTCCTCAGCCTGAGCCTAAGCGGCCGTTGCTCCAGAGTTGGTTCAAAAGCCCCACGTGAGGCTCGGGTTCAGCCGGAGGGGCGTCCCCCGCCCGCCCCAGGTGGCTGGCACCCAGGCGGGGCAAGGAGGGCGGCCCCCAAGTCCCCACACAAGGTGGGGGTGCTGCGCGGCACGGGGAGGCCCGGGAGATGCTCGGGATGGGGAAAATCCTCAGCTCCGGCCCCTTCTGGTGAGAAACTGAGTGAGCGGGGCGATGTGACGTCACCCTAGGTGGCCCAGGTGAGCACAGAGGTGCCGCCGCTTCTCCGGCCCTCTCTGCCTTGTTCCGGGAGAGGGGAGCGCGGTCCCCGGGCCTCCTGCCTGTGACGTGGGCGCCCGCCGGCTCCGGGAGCTGGGCCGGGCGCCGCTGCCCCTCGGGCGGCCGGCAGGGGTCGGTGTTTGGCCGCAGGTGAGCAGGCAGCCGCCAGATGCTGAATCTGGTTCCTCCGGTTGGGTTCTACCCCTACCAATCTGTCTGGATTTCTTCACTGGCCGTTAACTTGGGGGGGGGGGGGCGGTGTTGCCTACCTAGACCCCACATCTTTCCTGGTTCCCCCAGACTGCCCCTGCCAAGTAAGGATACCCGCAGCTCTCTATAAGCATACAACACTCGTCCGTGGTTAATTACTTCTTGGCCTTATGCCAGAAGGTGGCGCAAAGTCGCAAAGAGAATGTGGCTTGGAGTCAGATTTGAGTTCAGGTTCCTGCTCTGCCAATTACCATCTGTGTGACCTTGAGCAAATTACCTTACCTCTCTGTGCCAAGTTTCTAATCTTCAAAAATGAGCCAATGATGAAAGAGTAGCCGTTATGACATGTGCCAAAGATCTACATGCTATATACTGTGTATATTATCATCTCAGGGCTTAAGATGAGGAAATGTGGCTCTGAGAGATCTACAGCTGCAGCGAGAAGCAGAGCCAGCATCTGAACCCGGGTCTGGTTCTTTCTGCCGTGGTACCCTGCCTTGCAGGGCTGTAGTGAGAATTAAAATGTGGAGATTTTATTATTATTCTCTTCTGACAGTTTGGCCTGGATCCTGGGGGGTGTTCTCTCCTACTAAGAGGGGAAGGAGGGGAAGGCCTTGTTCATTTGCCAGAAATTTCCCCAGTTAGCGGCCTTGCGGAACCAGCTCACTGGAATGCAAGCTCCAGGGCATAGTGACCTCGTCTGTCTTGCTCACTGCTCTAAATCTGCTACTCAACATGCTTCCTGATGCGTAGTAAATGCACAACAAATATGGAGGAATATAGAAATTTGTACACCTCTTAAATTCACTCCAAGACAGGTCCTAATATGGAGCCATTTTTCATACCAATCATTCAATTACCAGGCAAGTGACACTAATTACTAGCTCTAATGGCTATTGTCTAATTCAATTAAAGGGGATTATTGGATCTTCTGAAACTCCTGCCACCTTCCCATTATCTAAGTCATGGGGATTCAGTAAGACTCTTTTTATTAGTATGTTCACAAGATGAATTAAGCAAACCAATTTAATGACTCATCTTTGTGATGAATGACATTGACAGTAAGGTAGGGGGAAATGACAAATGTGATAAAACTGAAGTCTCTGAGAAAATGCTGTGGCATGTGGCTTTGAGTGTCCCAGGAATGTTCTCCCATGTGGCCCGGGCTTCAGCAACCCTCGGCCTCCTGTCCATCTTCACTCTGCTTCAATGGTCTAACCACCCTTGTCCAAAGGGTTTTTGAAGGTCTTGATGCTCCTGGTGCTGATCAGGCTCATAGGACTAAAATATCAAATCCTAGACGTGTGAATATTGACAAGTAGGACGACAACAACAGGAGGGCGGAGGAAAGGCAGCCGTCGAGACCTTTAATAAAATACGTTGTCCATACTAACTCTCTCCCTAAAAATCCATTTAAAAAAAATAATAACACAGGATAATAAAAATCCATGGGACGTTTTTGGCAGTGGTGCAGTGGAAAGAGCAAAGGCCTGATTTGAGTCTTGAATCAGCCAACTTCTTGGCTTAGCATCTCAGCTCATTTCTTCAACTCTGAATGGGCGCAGCACTCCTGCTCGTCTTCCTTACTTCTCCCAACAGTCCTTCCCTTCCCGTCGTGAAGTCTTCTTCTCTTGCTCTCTCCTTGGCCTTTGGCAGATTTCGTCCTCAGACTTCCATTTCTCTCCCCCTCGACCCTCTCATTGGAAAGTGTTATAAAGTCTCATCCATTCCTGGATCTACCTGCCGCCCAATGGGGTGATTCCCAGATTTATCACCAGTCTTGTCCTCAATATTCAACAACAACAACAACAACAACAAAAGAACTTTAGGTCAGGCGTCCGTCCTTGACCAGTCAACTCTAGCTGGGGGGGTTGGAGCTTGTATGAACATAGCCACTACCATTAGGGTCACAGAGCGGTAGGGGAAGGAGAATTTACCAGGGGAAGACTAGGGTGGCGTGCTGGGCAGACCACCACTTAGAGCTACCCCCCGAGGACCTTCCTATTTGGATGCACCCCCAGGTATTTCACCGTCATTCTCTGAACTCACCATCTTCCCCTGAAAACCTGCGTCTCCTCCTGTTCTCCCACCTCAGGGCATGGGCCGCCATCGACGAAGTCACCCCAGCTGGAGATCTGAAAGCCAGCCCAGAATCCTCCCTCTCTATCACCAACCCCAACACATCGAATTGCTCACCAGCTCCTTCGAATTCCACCTTCTAAACACTTCCCCTCTCCCTTCTACTACCACTTTCTGAGTTCGGGCCCTCCCCATGGATCTTCTGGAATATTGCAGTAGTTTCTTAGCTGGTCTCTCTGCCTCTAGTCTTGCTCCCCTAAGCCACTCTCCTTAATGATGGGCTTCATTTTCCTGAAAGAAATAGATTATTTCTGATTGTATTAAAAATGTGTGATCATTTAAAGTATCAATCAATACAGAAAAAGCACAAGGAAGAATGTAGGCATTATCTGAAATTTTACTGCCATGAGATAATTATGCTTTCGTTTTGGTGACCATTCTTTTTTGAATTTCTTTATCCTATTTAAATATATGTGCAAATATTTGATTTATGAGATATGTGTATATATCATTTATGAGCTACATTGACCGCAGGCCATGTCTTACCTTGAACACGATGCTCCATCAATAGGGAGTTGCTCATAATTTTCCTGCAGGTACCGTATTGTGTGTTTCTCATCTCTCTGCCTTTGCCTATGCCCAAAACACCCCGTGTTCATTTCCTGGGGCTGAAGGAGCAAAGTACCACAAACAGGAGCTGGGGGAAAGGAGCTTAAAACAGCATAAATTTATTCCCTCACAGACCTAGAAGCCAGAAATCCAAAGTCAAGATGTTGGCAGGACCTTGGTCCTTCCAGAACCTCTAGGAAACGATCCTCCCTTGCCTCTTTCATCTTCTAGTGGCCCCAGGCCTTCCCTGGCGTGTGCAGCATGACTCCAATCATTGTCTCTGACTTCGCACGGTCGCATCCCTCATGTCTGTGTCTCTGCGTCTTCATGTGGTGTTCACCCTTTGTCTCTGTCACTGTGTCCAGATTTCCCTCTTCTTAACAGACCTCCAGTCTATGGGATTAAGGACCCACCTTACTCCAGTATGACCTCGTCTTAACTAATCACGTCTACAATGACCCTCTTTCCAAATAAGGTCATAGTCTAAGGCACGGGGGCTTAGGACTTCAACATATCTTTTTTTTTTTTTTTTAGGGTGACACAATTCGACCCATACCATCCCCTTTTCCATTTTCTTTCCTGACCAACTCCTCTTCGGCGTTCATCCTTCATCTGAGGCATCATCTTTTCAAGGAAGTCTTCCCTGAAGCCCCTAGGTGGCCTGTGTTCTTCCAGAGCAGCTGTTTGAGCACAGCACATTCTATTGGAATGATCTGTATATGAATGATTGCCCTACTCAAACTAGAATCCCCTTGAGGCTGGGGACTCTACCTTCTACCTTTAATGTGCCGACCACTCGTCTCTTATATTAATTCGTTCAAGGCTAAGTGGGCTGGATGCTCAAACATACAGTGACTTAAAGAAGCTTGTTTCTCTCCCGCATGGCAGTCCTGAGTCGAACAGTCCAGGTTAGTAAGGATTCTGTCCCCACACGACCATCTGGGGACTCTGGTTCCTTCCATGTTGTTGCTTTGCCAATATGAGGACTTTGGAGGGTCCTGCTTTGCCCCTCTTTTAGGTGGCCCTTCCCCACTAGGTGAGGAGTCAGTGAGACAAAAGGATGGTCCCATCTGGAGGCTGAGTGTACCCGTTCCAGAGTGTGTCCCAGGTCCCTGAGACACTGGAATTTGCCGTCCAAATGGCCCAAAGCCTGCATGGGCCTCTTTTCCGGGACTAAAGCCTGTGCAGGCCTCTTTAAGACATCTACCTTCCAGAAGAAGAGTATGCCACTGGCGTATTCACTGTGACCAAAGGGCAGCTGTTTGCAGCAGGTATGGAGGGAGGCTGAGATGTCCACACATATGCTCACCAGGCCCCTTAAGGCGGTGGCTTGTTCTTGGGTGGAAAGCATTCAATCTTTAACTGTTAAGTAGAAGGTCAGTTGGTTTTTATTTTTTTTAAAGATTGGCACCTGAGCTAACATCTGTTGCCAATTTTCTGGGTTTTTCTTTCTTCTTCACCCCAAAGCCCCCCAGTACATAGTTGTATATTCTAGTTGTGAGTGCCTCTGGCTGTGCTCTGCGGGACGCCGCCTCAGCATGGCCTGATGAGCGGTGCCATGTCCGCGCCCAGGATCCGAACTGGTGAAACCCTGGGCCGCTGAAGCAGAGGGCGCAAACTTAACTGTTTGGCCACCGGGCTGGCCCAGTTAGTTGGTTTTTATAGATGCTCATTATCAAGTTGAGGGCATTTCCTTCTACTCCTATTTTTATTATTGCTAAATTATATTTGCTAATATTTTGTTAAGGGTTTATGCATCTATATTCATTAGGGATATTGATCTGTAGCTGTGTGTTCGAATTTTTTCTTTTTTTTGGTACTATCTTTATCTGGTTTTGGTATCAGGGAAATATTAGCTTCATAAAATAAATTGTTAAGTATTCTTCCTCTTCCGTTTTCTGGAAGAGATTGTGTCTAATTTAATTCTTCTTTAAGTATTTGATAGAATTCTGCAGTGAGACCATCTAGGCCTGGAAATGGGGAGGAGAGGAATGGTTTTCATTATAAATTCAATTTCTTTAGTAGTTATAGGACTGTTTAAATGACCTCTTTCATACTGAATGAGTTTGAGGAATTAGGCCATTTCATTTAAGTTGCCAAATTTCTGTGTGTAGAGTTGTTCATAGCGTGTTAGTTTCCTGTGACCACTGTAGCAAATTAACGTAACCGAGTGGCTTAAAACACAACAGAAGTTTATTCTCTCACAGTTATGGAGGCCATAAATTCAAAACCAGTATCAATGGACCAAAATCAAGGTGTTGGCAAGACCACGCTCCCTCCAGAGGCTCTGGGGGGAATCCATTCCTTGCCAGTATTCCTTGGCTTGCAGCCTCATCACTTCAACCTCTCCCGTGATCATATTGCCTCATCTTCTGTGTGGGTCAAATCTCCCTCTGCTCTCTCTTATAAGGACACTTGTGGTTGTACTTAGGGGTTACCAGGATAACCTCCTCATCTCAAAATCCTCACTTAATCACATGTGCAAAGACTCTTTCCAAATAAGGTAATATTTATGGATTCCAGGCCTTAGGACCTAATATCTTTGGAGGCCATTATTCAGCCAACTACATTACTATTCCCCTATTATCCTTTTGTTTCTAGGTTCTTGAGGCGGGATCTAAGGTTACTGAGATGTTTCTTCTTTTCTAAGGTATGCATTTAGTGCTTCAAATTTCTTTCTCAGCACTGCTTTAGCTGTGTCCCACAAATATTGGTGTTCTATTTTCATTTTCACCCAGTTCAATGTATTTTTAAATGTCCCTTGAGACTTCCCTTTTTGGCCCATGGATTATTTAGAAGTGTGTTGTTCAGTTTCCAAGTATTGGGAGATTTTTCTGTTGTCTTCTTGTTACTGATTTCTATTTTGATTCCAGTGTAGTCAAAGAACATGTTCAGTATGATTTCAATTGTTTCAATTTGTTGAAGTTTGTTTTATGGCCCAGGATAAGGTTTCTCTTGGTGTATTTTCCACGGACACTTGAAAACAATGGGATTCTGCTGTTATCGGATGGAGTGTTCTATTAATATCCATTAGATCCTGTTGGTTGATGGTGGTGTTGAATGCTTCTATATCCTTGTTGATTTTCTGTCTAGCTGTTCTATTAATTATTAACAGAGGGGTGTTGAAGTCTCCAACTATAACTGTGGATTTGTCTATTTCTCCTTTCAGTTCTACCAGTTTGTATTTCACATGTTTTGCAGCTCTGTTGTTTGGTGCATACATATTTAGGATTGTTAGTCTTCTTGCTGGATTGACCCTTTTGTCATTATATAATGTCTCTGTCTCTGGTAAGTTTCTTTGCTCTGAAGCCTCCTTTATCTGATATTAACACAACCACTCTTGCTTTCTTTTGATTAATGTTTGCATAATTTATCTTTTTACTATTAACCTGCCTATATTGCTATTTTTTAATTTAATTATTTTATTGAAGTCATATTGGCTTATAGCATTGCGTAAATTTCAGGTGTACATTATTATGTATCAGTTTCTGTATATACTGCGTTGTGTTCACCACCAATAGTCTCATTTTTATCTGTCACCATACATATGTGCCCCTTTACCCCTTTCGCCCTCCCCCCACCCCCTGACCCTCTGGTAAGCACTGATCTGTTCTCCTTATCCATGTGTTTGTTTATCTTCTGCGTATGTGTGAAATTATATGGTGTTTGTCTTTCCCTGTCTGGCTTATTTCACTTAGCCTAATACCCTCAAGGTCCATCCATGCTGTTGCAAATGGGATGATTTTGTCCCTTTTTCGTGGCTGAGTAGTATTCCATTGTGTGTATATACTACATCTTCTTTTTTTTTTTTTTTAAAGATTGTCACCTGAGCTAACATCTGTTGCCAATCTTCTTTTTTCTTCTTCTTCTCCTCCCCAAAGCCCCCCAGGACATAGCTGTATATTCTAGTTGTAGGTCCTTCTGTCTCTGCTACATGGGACGCTGCCTCAGCATGGCTTGACGAACAGCACTAGATCTGTGTGCAGGATCCGAACCAGTGAAACCCTGGGCCACTGAAGCAGAATGCATGGACTTAACCACTCAGCCACAGGGCTGGCCCCATGGCACATCTTCTTTATCCATTCATCTGTTGATGGGCACTTGGGTTGCTTCCATGTCTTGGCTATTGTGAATAATGCTGTACTACATTGCTATATTTAAAGTGAGTTTCTTATAGACAGCATCTACTTAGGTCATGTTTTTTAATCCACTCTGCTAATCTCTGTGTTTAGAAAATTCAGACCATTTATATTTAATGTAACTATTGATATGTTAGGGCTTAAGTCTGCCATTTTATTTTTTATTTTATGTTTGTTCCCCCACTTGTCGTTTCTCTGTTTTCTTTTTCCTACCTTCCTGTGGGTTACTTGAACATTTTTTTAGAATTCCATTTTGATATATCCTTAGTGTTTTTGAGGGTTTCTTTTTTTTCTAAAGCAATTTTTTTTTTTTTGCAGGGGAAGATTCGCCTATGCTACCATCTGTTGCCAATCTTCCTCTTTCTTCTTCCTTTTTCTCCCTCCCTCCAAAGCCCCAGTACATAGTTGTACTAAGTTCTTCTAGTTCTTCCATGTGATCCACCACCACTGACAGACAAGTGGTGTGAACGGTTCTGCCCCTGGGAATCAAACCCAGCCCGCCAAAGCAGATCGTGCTGAACTTTAACTGCTGGGCCATCAGGGCTGGCTCTGAAGGTATCTCTTTCTATATAACTTTTTTAGTGATCTCTCTAGGTATTAAATTATATGCACATAACTTGTCACAGTCTACTTGTTTTACCATTTCAGGTGAAGTATAGAAACCTTACCTCTCTTTATATTACTTTACCTGCCCTCATTTTTAATATGATTGTCTTAAATATTTCCTCTGTATAATTTAGAACCACATCAGACTGTATTATAATTTTTGCTTCAACTATCAAACATAATTTAGAAAACTCAAGAAGAGAAGGAAAATCTATTGTATTTACCCTTGTTTTTACTAACTGTGTTCTTTCTCCCTTCCTGATGGTTGTTTCTTGTCTGTTTAGAGAACTTTCTTTAGCCATTCTTTTCAGGTTTGCCTGCTGGTGACAAATTCTTTCAGTTTTCCTTCATCTGAGGATTTCTTGATTTCTTCTTCATTCCTGAAGGATACTCTCAGATGATATAGAATTCTGAGGTGACAGTTCTTTTCTTTCAGCACTTGGAAGATACTGTGCACTTCCTTTTGACCTCCATGCTTTCTGATAAGGAATCTGCTGTCATTTGAATTATTTTCCTCTTATAGGTAAGGTATCATTTCTCTCTCACTGCTCTCAAGATTTTTCTTTGTCTTTAACTTTCAGAAAGAAGTTTGACTATGATGTATCTTGGTGTGAATTTCCTCAGTTTGTCCTGTTTGGGGTCTACTCAGTTTCTTGAATCTGTAGATTTATGTCTTTTGCTAAATTTTGGAAGTTTCAGCCATTATTTCTTTGAGTACTTTTTCAGCCCTGCCATCATCCTTCTCTTTTCTTCCAGGCAGCCAATGACATGAATGGGAGATCTTTTCTTCTAGTCCCACAGGTTCCTGAGGCTTTGCCCACTTTTTTCAGCCTATTTTCTCTCTGTTTTTCGGATTGGGTAGTTATCATTCTATCTTTAAGTTCACGAGTCTTTCCTCTGCCCCCTCTATTGTACTATTTAGCCCATTCATTAATTTTTTAAATTTTGGTTGTTGTATTTTTTAGTTACGAAATTTCCATTTATTTCTTCTTTATATTTTCTGTTTCTTTTCTGAGGCTATTTCTTTGCTGAGATTTCTACTTTTCCATTTGTTTCAAGTGTGCTCTTAATTACTCGCTGAAGCATTTTTATAATGGCTACTTCAAAGTCTTTGTCAGATAATTCTCACATCTCTGTCATATCACCATTGGCATCTATTTATTGTCTTTTTTTCCTTTTGATCAGTTTGAGATCTTTCTGGTTCTTGGTATGATGAGTGATTTTTAATTGATACCTGGACATTTTCAAATTGTATTATGAGACTCTGGATGTCATTTAAACCTTCTGTCTTAGCTGGTTTTCACTGACGCTGCTCTAACAAGGGAAGGGGGGTTCTCCCTCTTTGCTTCCAGGTTGAGGTAGAAGTCCAGGTTTGCCACTTGGCCTCCCTTGACACCTGAAGGGGAGCTATTCCTTGTTACTGCTAGGCAGGGGTGAGAGTTGTGCCTCCTCACGTGGTCTCCGGTGACCCCACTCTGCGGGTGTCCTTGTTATCACTGGGTAATGGTGAAGGTCCTGCCTCCTCACATGACCTCCACTGACACTGTTACTGGCCTGCAGGGATGAAAGTCCCAGATCCCTACAGGTTTTTCTCTGATACCACCCCAGTGGGCATGTTGGGGGGCCTAGTTACAGCTTCGCCCTTGAGAGAATAGAACTCCAGGCTCCTCACTCAGCCTTTGCTGGCGTGGATGGGGCCACAGCGTTTTCTGCGATGTTTGGCTGGAGCAGAGTGGTTACAGTCTAAATGTCTTCTGTCTTGCTGGGCTGTCCTTTTCATGGTCCTTTGCTAGTGAGAGTGGGCTTTTGGTTGAGGCCTTTTTTTTCTCCTGTACCTATCAGCATTTTGGGGTTGCTGTTCCAAATCTTGGATATATGAAACAAAGAAAACCGAGAGAACTCACCACTGTGCCGTTTGTTGGTACTGAGATCCGTAACCAGTCTGCCTTCTTCTCTCCACATTTCAGAGTCTTCTCATAGTTGTCTTACGGGAATGTCCAGGGTTCTTAGTTGTACTTAGTGGAAGGAATAAAGAAAAGTACAGCTTCTCCATCATCTCAGAAGTGGAATTCTTTGCTTCCTTGTTTTTAAACAAGACAAACTCAAGAGGGGGCAAGCAGAGAGCAATTTTATTCTTTCTCATGACTGTCTCTTTCAATCTGATCTGTGGCTTCGTTTTTCTCATGGATGAAATCTCAGGTAGATCCACAGCTTTTTTAGTCACTTTCAGTTATAAATATACGTATGTGTGATTATATATGCATCAATACTCTGAACTCTTGTCCAATTTAATTTTTTCCCTCCCAAAGCCTGGGCCTGCCTTAGGGACCACCTATGGTGGGAAAGGGAGTCTTAGTTCGCTTTTTCACTATTTCTGCTCCTTACTCTCATGCTCCTCCTTCATTGTCTATGTTGCATCTGGCTCCACCAGTGTTGGAGTGGGGGAGAGCAAGGAAAGATAAAGGGCAGAGGAAAGATCCTATGTGACTAGTGTAGTTTTAATCAAGTGTTGGAGCTCTCTGGGTGTGGCCAATGTCCAAAGACTAACTCTTTCTAATGGAGCACTCTTGTGGGTTTTTCAGAGCCCTCCCATGTCTGGCTATTATTTAGAATCAGAATACCAATAATTAGGCAACTCTCCTTGTTGAGCCATGAACCAGCCATGCCCAATTGTGTCTGCATTTCTTTGCTCACGCTGTGCACTGGCTGGAATGCCTTCCTCTTCCTCCTCTAGCCAAATCCTGCTCTTTCTTCAAGGCTCATATAGCCCCTCTTTCTGGAAGCCTCTCATGACTACTCCAATTTGCTTCTTTTTGCAAGATCTTCCCACCTGTCACTATCTACTCTTGCTTCATAAGGGCTGGTCTTGTCTCTGCAATGGATATTGTGCACCCTGGGGTAGAACGGAGAACGCAAGGCTTCAAGTCAAACAGTGTGAGTTCAGACCCCAGCTCTAGTGCTAAATGGCTACATGACTTTGAGCATGTTAGGTCATTTCTCTGAGCCTCAGTCTCCTCACCTGCAAAATGAGGAAAAGAATTACACTATTGCTGATTGTTCTGAGGATTCTGAGAGAGAGAAAGCAGGAGAAGTAACTAAGCAGCCTCAGACATGCAGTCACCTCTACAATGCCATACACTTGGCATCTAGGAAGATGTTACCCATCAGAGTACGACCTCCTCAGCATCTTTCTGCTGGGTTCAAATCTCCCAGGGCCATTTGGGCAGGGTCATCCCCTCCCCAGCCTGACCCCTCCCAGAAAGGGAGACAAATCATGCTGATGGGGCAAAACTAAAGATTTTGGCAAAAAGGGTCAATGACTGTGTTCTGTTTCAGCTCAGAGGTGAGCTGGGAAAGCTACTCCAAAGCCAAGACAAGCAGTTTTCTGGAAAAAGAAGGCTTCATTTCCTGAACTGGCTGTTCAGCTGGTTACTGAACGGCCAATAAAGCAGAACTCATAAAAATCGACAAGCTTGGGCTTCGTCACTGCCATGGTATCCAAACACTGGTTGCTCTGGGCTTTCATTTGCTGATGGACAGAGGAGGGGATGCTCCAACACATATCCTGAGTGGTGGGGGTGGGGAGAGAATGGGAACAATGCTCTCCAGAGATGTATCTGTGTTCTCTAATGTAAATAGGGTAATGTCTACACAAACTTCCTTAACCACACTCAGTTATCTGGACCTCTTGGACTCTTTGTGTATTTTTCCTTTACCCTTTGTGAAGCCCTGAAAAGTGTTAATTATCTAAATGATGATGTTGTGTACACAGAGATCTCTTAAAGATGCTCAAGTGTTAAAGATGTATTTGTTTAAGGTCTTATGGCAATCAAGTATGACCACAGGTTCCAAAATTTGAAAGGAAATTAAAATCATAGTTCTCAAACCAGATATTTTCCAGTGTCCAGATGTTCAGTGGCATGCAAAGCAAATGTCTGAACTACGAGCTAGGGCTTTTTTTTAATTTCCTTTTTTCAGTTTACACCCAGTTTTCAGTCTAACTGGTCAGAAGCCTGGGGCAGAGATAGAAACTCCACCCAGGGTATCTCTTCTCCAGCCTCTCCTGTTCCTCATTCCTGCTTTCTCTCCACCGCACCCCACATCCACCCCCAACTCCCCTTCAAGCTTCCATGGCAAATTAAGTTCATATCCAGAAATAATGCTGCCCTTGGCAGTTGAGTCAACACAGGCAGATCAGATATACGTCTAAAGAAAAATTATGTTGATCATTCAGAACCTTTCCTTTCTCAGAGTAGATTAGAGGACCTCCCCAGTAGACCTCACAAGACAGCAAGGCCAGGCCAGCAGTTTCCAGGGGCTGCTGGAAATGAGGGCCAGGAGGTGGAATGGGATGTCAGAGGAGGCATGTATGTTTCTGATCAGCATCTTAGACGTCCAGAGTGGAGATGATATTGGAAGTCATGATCTCATGACTGGCAAGAGCAGAGACAGAGAAGAACGGAAGCCTGAGGACAGGACTTTCAATGAGAGAAATATGTAAAAGAGGGGGATGGGAATCAGGCGCAGGAGGAGGAAGTGACTCACCCAGGTAGAGGGTGACAGAATAGAACATCCTCACCCAACTGATTTTGATTTGGAAAGACACCCTGGAGAAAAGTCAGAATGCCACTTTTTCCCCTCCTTTTAACAAAATGCTCTTGAATTCCTCTCTTTATAGATGTTCTGCCAATGGAATGGAAGCAGTCCAGAGTAGGGAAGAGAGAGCCACATCCTGTCTGGAATCGGACATCCATCCCCTCATCTCTGGCTGGGTTCATGGGGACACAGCTAACCTCAAGGTCAAAGTTCTCCCACCACCAACCTTAGCTCCTGCCCTAGCCTTGCCTGCCCCTTTCCAGAACCCTCCTCTCCTGGGTAGGGAGAAACTGGAGTCTGCCCCAGCCATACCTCCCCTGTTGTTAAGGAGGGGACCTGAAGCTGGAGGTTCGACTTTCCCTTGGTACCTTCTTCCACTACCAACAGCAGGACAAATGTGGTCCCACTGGACTACACTGTCCCTGGAGGCTGCACAATCCAGGCTGTTGGGGGGTCCCTGCCCTTGGGAATTCAGCTCCTGGAGGCAAATGGATATTGGGCCTTGAGAAGATCCAAAGAAGTCTAGAGAACCACTCCCGTCTCTGTTGCTTCGTGCTGTGGAGGTGGTATCGGGCAGGGTCTGCACACATCTGGAAGGGCAGCCTGGACCAAACCTTTGATGAGACTCTGCTCCAAAAACAAGATGCAATGCCTGGTCTCTCCTGGTGTGTGAGCCCTTTGGTGGCCTGGTTTTGGACTTATCCTCCAAGCCTTCCCCAGGCACATACTCTCTCTGCTTCTCTCTCTCTCTCTTTTGCACTGTCTCACTTTCTATGTCTCCTTCTTTTTCATCTTTTTATTTTCTTCTTTTTCCTTCATCTTTTTTGCTGTCTCTTTTCTTTCTTTATCTCTCTCCATCCTTCACTCTGTCCTCTCTCTCCACACACCCTTCTCTCCCTTTCTATATGATCTCCAAAATATAGTTTCTTCTCAGAGCTGATTCTCTGAGAGATGAGGCATTGATCCAGAGGGGTAATTCTTTGGATGACCTTAAATTTGTATTGCTAGTGGTCAGTTAAATTCTCCCTGCAAGGACTTCTATTTTCTTTCTAGTTTTTCATTTAAAAAATTATATATATAATGCAAAAGTGCCTTAAATTAAAAGAGCTGCCATTTACCTCACTGAAAAGAAAAGAAAATCCCTTTTTATAACCCTTTTTCCTCTTCCTTTTTCCCTCCCCACCCTTGACCTTCTGTGTATTAAGTTGAGTTTGATCACCTTCTTCAGGGGCAGCCCTGCCATCTGCCATAGAGTTGATGGGCCGATGACAGTTTGTGAATGTTGCCACCTCACAAGTGCGGGGACAGCATCAGAAATAGTCTCTGGTGGCTAAACCTTTTTTATTTTTTCAGCAACCTTTTTTATTTTTGAGAGAAATACATTTACATGGTTAAAAAAAACTATAAAAATGTGTAAAGTGAAAAATCTCCCTCCCACACTGTCTCTGTCTCTCTCATTCTCACCATCATCCCATCCCCTCAGAGGAAACCATTGTGGTTAGTCTCATATCCTTCCAGATTGCCTCTATGCAAATGAAAACTACTGTAATAACATGTTCTTATTTCCCCCATTTTAGACAAAAAGGTGACTACTATAATTCTATTTATACCCTTTCTTCACATAACAATAAAATCGTGATTCTATTAACATGGGCTTGTTGAGTGATTACCATGTGCCAGACACCATGCTGGGCGCCGTGGGACACACACAGGTGAATAAGACTCACCCGTGTATTCAAGGCTCTTACAGTCTGGCGACAGAGCCTGGTGGGCTCGTCCACAAATAACCACACTGTGCTTTAAATGACTGTGTTTTAAAGCTGAATTCTGTAAAGTTAGGGGCAGTCAGAGCGCAGAAGAGGGGGGAGACTATGACTCAGGGTGGAGGGGGTATCTGAGCTGACCTTGAAAAATGGACAGGATTCTGAGCACACAGAGTTGGGGAGGTGGAGGTTCCATGTGGTCAGAGATCTAGAGGTAGGAAAGTTCTGGCACATACAAGGAAGTGAAAAGTGGAAGCCTAAGGCATTGGGAGAGGATGTGGCTGGAGAGGTAGTGCGTGCAGGGGAAGCATAGAGAATGTGCAGGCAACAACCTGCATTCAAGTCCTGGTTCTACCCACTGTTAGCTAGTAGGTTCTTCATCTGTAAAACGGAGATAAAAAATTATCTCCTAGCACTGCGAGAAGGATTAAATGAGACAACACTAGTGAAAACTCTGTAAACAATTGAGGACTATACAGCGTGAATTGTTAAGGCTGCGAAGGTAGATAGGAATTGGATGGGGCAGAACTAGAGATTTTGGCAAAAAGGGTCAATGACTGTGTTCTGCTTCAGCTCAGAGGTGAGCTGGGAAAGCTACTCCAAAGCCAAGACAAGCAGTTTTCTGGAAAATGAAGGCTTCATTTCCTGAACCGGCTGCTCAGCTGGACTTGGGGGGCGTAATACAGAGTTGAGGTTTTATTCTGAAGGCCTTAGAGAGGAAACACTGAAGGGTTTGGGATGAAGAAGTGACTTATAGGACTGAGAAGAGAAGGAGCAAGAGGTGGTCTGATGGGCCTTTCATTAAGTGCCGTCAGCCAGCACGTACTAAAACCTTCTCTCTTAATTACTAACGAAAGGCAACCACATATCAAGTAAGCTTTTACTTTATTATAAAAATTATTTACAGTTTTATTTTCAAAGGCAGTTTCAGTTTTATGATGTATAACTCATGATGTCCTTGGGATATATTGATTTAATCACTCCTTGTTTATTTATTCATTCAACCAACGTTTATCCAGCACTTACGAAGAGTTAGGACTTTTGACCCTGAAGTTGAGTTATCAGGCTGTGCTCTGAGGGCTGAGTGAAGAGGGTGAGCTCCACAACCTCTCTGTTGTGTCTCCATGTCTCTCTGGAACACCATGATGAAGAAAACAAAACCCAAGCCTGAGAGAAGCTGTCCTCTTCTTTGCATCTCACAGGCAACAATGGTCGCATCTTTCTCAGACCTCCAGCTCCCTGCAGTTGGAAGGAATCAACCATGGCAGGGCTGAGGATCTCAGAAGAGTCAGTTGAGAGGGTAAAGTGATGACGTCTATAGAGTGGATTATAAGATTAACCAAGAGAAGCCCAGAGTAGAAAATTCTCCTGCAGGTAATTGGGCCTGGATGGTGGACCATTGTGTGGTTCAGGTCTCTCTTTGGAGGTTCAAGACTAGGGGGAAAAATGCCTCATTCCTACTTGCCTTTTTCCCAGATTCTCCTGCAGCTTTGCAGTTTCCTGCTTTCAGCCAGTGGAGGATATGGATTGAGGTGTGGTATAAGCTTCAGGGCAAACCTCATCAGCCTCTTTATTGAATCCAAGGTGGCAGAGATGGACCATGTCAGCCCAGCCCCTAGAAAACCCCTTGGGAACCTAGAGCCCGACATCTCAGCCCAGAGTCACACTTTAGCCCGAGAGCTGCACCAAAAATGATTCTGGGCCATGGAAGCCTTCAGAGTAAAAATAGTATATGGGGTATCTTGAGATGCTTCCAGAGAAACCTTCTCATGGACAAATAGAATGTTTTGATTGGGAAACAGTTTACATCAATCATCCAAACCATCTCTGAAATGAAACAACAAATAATCGCCTGTTACTCACACCTGGGCTGAGGGAGATGCTCCCCTCGGGAAGCCCTTGCTGCTTTGCACGTGAATGGGGAACCCTTTGATTTAGAGTCATGGCTCGCTGTCCAGGAAAGTGGCCTGAAGAAGGGCGATAGCAGAGTCTCCAGTCCAAGGCCCAAGAGATAGTTCTGCCTCTGAGGGCCAAGTAAGCCCCATCTTGGGCCATGCTGGGAAGGAGGCAACACTGGTTTTAATTGTCACCTACCCACACACTCCACAAGGGTCCCTGACGCCAAGTTTCCAGACCTCCCATGCCTCAGACCACATGGCACCAAACATCCAGATGAGAATTCAATTAGGCGCAACAGAATCATTTTCCTATGAGCCACTGAGATGTTAAAATGATGGGAATTTAGATGAGTTCATTTTATTTATCCAAATATTTTAATAAAGGAGGGAGGGGACTGAAGAAAACAATCTTGAGTCTTCAGGTAGAGTGTCAGGGATGTAGCACGTATCCCCCCAATTCCTGGAGGGACAAAACTTTCTAGGACAGTTTTTTCTAAGAGATATAAACCATGAAAGTACATGAATTCAGCCACATATATTGTGAAACATCAGATATTCCATGGCAACTATGTAAAATTCATGTTGTTTGTTAGCTAGAAAACCAAACTCAGAAAACTATGAGTATTTTGCTGTGATGCAGCTGAAAATGACCCTTCGACATCCCCTCTTGGGGAGACCCCTGTCACTAACATGTCTGAGTCATCAGGCTCCCCAGTCCCCATGCCCCAACTCTAAGCATTTTAGATGAGATATCTACTGCCAGGCTGGCCTATAAAGTAATCGTACTTGGTTCAATCACATGGCTAGTTCTTGACCTGACCATTCAGACCATTTCCTTCAGTCTCCCTTTTACTTGGCCTGGGCACACCCAGGCCTGCATGACACAGAAAGATCATTGAAAATTTGGATAATACAGCCAGGAAGATTGCCTAGGAGACTGGATGGGTGTGGAGAAACTCTGGGGAGGCATAAATACTGGCCCAACCCTGAGAGACCTCCATGAACTCTCCCCCTCCCCCACCCAGACTTCTCAGGCCTCCTCAAAGCTGCACAGGAGAGAGTTAGAGACCAAAGCCAAGGAGTCGGGGCTCCTCTCACCTCCGAAAACAACAAGGTGTTGAAAATGGGCAGTTGTTTCCCTCTCCCTGTACCTCACTGAACCACATGAGATAAAAGACGTCAATGTACACAGCTACTTGGAAGATTAAAAAGCACCATATAAACAGCAGAGGGCTCTCTCCCATGCCCCAGCTGGGACTTGAATCCAACCCATGGCTCGAAGTCCAGTGTTCATTCTACTCCACCACAGACACTGAGCCTGGAGGTAAGCCCCGTCTCAGGCCAGGGCCAGCCCAAGTCAGCAGGTGAGAGCCTGTGAGCTGTGTTAGCCTGCTGGGATAGGGTAGTGTAACCTGGAAAATAAAGGCAGATTCTAATGCTCCCTGGGCTCAGGGTGTGGCTGCAGAAATAGCACTGGGCTTCCTTCCTCTGGAATATTAAAATGCCTCAAAATGCTCTCTCCATGTTCCCGACTATAATATGGAGTTGGGAATCAGCATTCTCTTCCGACACACTGCGCCACCTTCTTTTGGGGGTTGAAATGATGGTTTTTAATAAGCTGGCTCCTGGCCCTTGTCACCAGTAATGGAAGTTCTGCCTGAGAAGACAGATCACTTCTTGTTAAAAGACCATGGTGCAATAAATTCCCCAAGTCATAACTCAGCTTCCAAATCAGGACTCAGGAGAATCGCTTCCATCTTCTCGCACTACCCCAGGGGCCAGTGGGCCCTGCTGATCCCGACCTTCGCCCTCAGTCACAGCTCTTCTTTGTCCTGATTCATTGCACTTGCATTGGGGGGAGTTTGGTGGGATCCACATAGACATAACTTGCAGATGCGACAGTGCCCCAGGACTGGATCGGTGGAGGGAGGTGACAGGGAGAACCAGAGCCATGAGTTTTAATGCTGTGCTGTCAGCAAACTCAAATTTCTACCGTCCCTAGGATCCAGGTCATTAAGACTTCAGAATAAGCTTCTTACAGAAATTCGAACAAATATAATCATATACATTAATGTTAGATTTTCCTTCCTCTTAAATCTGACCACTTGCACCAGTTGTGGGGAATTGAGACTGGCACATGGATAACTTGATTTTTAAAGGCACCACATAGTGGTAAAGTTAAACATATACCTAGTTTATAATCTGGAATTTCTATAAGAAATGAGTCAATTTGTCCACCAAAAGACCTGTTCGAGAATATTCATAATAGCTTTATTCACAATAGTCAAAAAATAGAAGCAACTCTAATGTCCTTCAAAAGGTGGATGGATGAACCAATTGTGGTATTCCATAGACTAGAATAACATAGAGTAATTTAAAGTAATAAACTATTGATATGCATAACAACGTGGATGAATTACACAGAAATTCTTTTGATTGGCATAAACTAGATCCAAAAGAGTATATGCTGTACAACTCTGTACCAAGTTCAAGAAGAGGCAAAACGAATCCATGGCCATAGAAATCAGAATGGAAATTATCTCTGGAATATTATACTGGAAAGGGGCAAGAAGGAACCCACAGGGGCGCAGGAAATGTTCTAGATCTTGTTCTGAATAGTGGTTACATGGATACATAGTCCTCAAGCCATACACGTAAGATTACTGCACTTTACCAAAAGAGGGGGCTTTCTAATAAAACATCCACAGTCTATTTTCTAACATGGAAAGATGTCTTTGACGTCTTTCTTCATCAGATATTAAAAATGCAACTTTACCCTGATCCTAAATGAAAAAGGAGTGAAATGACAGTAAGCAATAAGGAATCACTGCTGACTTTCGTGCTGCGGCTGGAGCAGCCTTCTCTCTGAAGCGCGACAGGAAGGAACTGCGGTGTCAAAGAGTGTCTAGGGGTTTTTCCTCTCCTTCGGCGTCCCAGGGACTAAGCACGTGTTCTGGTCAGCTCACGGATGCTGCCAATAAGAGGCTCAGACACCAGACACCACTCCACGCCCTCACGGGTCCCCCTGGTCATCTGGGAGTGCGGTTGTCCCCAGTCTCCAAGTCCCGCCTGCTATTTTTGTAAATGAAAAAGTAGATTGTGGAATAGATCCAAAAGGAATTTTTTTCTGAAAATTTTTTAATTTTTGCATTATATATAAAGCACCCCACTTCTATTTCACATGACAATGTTCGCTGAGTCAGCTTTTCATATGTGAATTTTAACTCTCTTTGTAAACCTCTTCTACCTTATTTTTATTCTTCTTTTACTCACCGGGGAAACTCAAAGCCATGTGAGTACAGCTAAAATAGAAAACCCTTCCTTACTTAACCAGGGTTAGCACTGGGGTGGGGCAGAAGGGCCACCTCTTTTTTTTTTTCCCCTCATCACTAGCTGTCAAATATTTACTCTTGGGCTGTCCGACCTAAAGACAATACTCTAGCAAGGGGTGAACTGATCCAGTTTGGGTTGGTCCCCACCCCTTCCTCACTTCCTCCAGTCTATTTCCTGCATCGTCCTTTTTCTACGTAAACAGTTAGAGTCTTGAGGGAGACAAGTGTTAAAATTTAAGAAGTAAAGTGCACAAATCTTAAACGTTGAGCTTAATGCATTTTTCACTTATCTACACACCCGTTTAACAACACCCTGATCAAAACGTGGAATATTTCAAGCAACCTAAAAGGCCTCCTTTTGCTTCCTCCCAACCAATACCTGGGATGGGGAATTTTAAACTAAAAATTGTGAAGTGTTCTATTCCAGGGAGATTCAACTCTCATCTCCCTGTCAAACACACTTAGGGGCATAACAATGTTCTCTTTCTCCCTTACGAATTACTTAAAAAAGTAAACATAGAAACAATCTAAATGACCACTAATTAGATAAATGCTTTTCCAAATGATGGCACACCTGGATCACTGGATACTGTGCAATCATTAAAATCATGCTTTGGAAGAATGTTTCATGATACTGAGGAATGTTCATAATCTAATTTTAAATTAAAAGGCAAGATACAAAAACGTTCATGCAGAATCTCGATTTCAAAATTATGCACATGCATCGAAAAACAACTGAAGAAAATACAACAAAAGATTCGCTTTGGTAAACTTTGGGTGGTAGGATATGGGGTGGTTTCTCTTCCTTATAATTTTTTTACATTTTGAAATTCTTGACATTGAGAAGGTGTTACTTTTGTAATTGGGAAAAAAGTTTTCTTTTTACATATGGGGATAACCTAAATGATCAGTATTAGGGAAACGGTTTTCTAAATTATGACAACTCATTGTTGTATATTATACATTTTTAAAATGGCATTTAGAAGTCCTCAATAACTGGGGGAATTGTTTATAATATAGTAAATTTATAGTGTGTTTTTAAGCCCGAATAGGATGCGTATAACTTAGTTTGGGAGGGGAGATGCAAAAGTAGCTAATAACGGTCGGTGGTTGCAAATTGTAAAACATAAGCATTGAAATAAAGAATGAAAACTTGTAAAAAAGAGTTGTTTATAAAAAGAATTTTAAGGTATGTGTGTTTAAAGCCTCATATTCTATTTTCTGCTATCTGTATGGATTTTTCGCACTTTGAGGTTTTTTTTTTAAAGGCAGGAATGTTTTGGGTAATTATTTCAATGTGTTTAGTTCCAAGCGTTTGGCGAGCGGTGTAGATGTGGCCTCTTTTACTCTGAATCAGATTCCACGGAAACGGTGGTGCCGAATAAATATTGTGACTCCTTAACTTTCATAAACGCCAGGACCCAACTAACACAAAACTACCCAAGGACCAAAGACCTAAGACTACTTCTGGGAACCTCACTCCAGGAGACCTTCGCATTTCTTTTTCCAAATAAACGGCTTTGTTTCGGATCGAATTATTTCTCCTCTTACACAGCTGAGTGGAGGGGAGGGTGGAGATGTGGGAATGGAACAAAAGAGTAAAATCGAAATGCCCTTCTCGAAACTTCTGTTTCACGCACACACACAGACACATATAACACAAAGTCCCGATTGCTTAGGACGCTCCTAGTCCGGATGACTAGGTTGGCCCCACTTGCTCTAAAAGTTGCGGGCCAGGTCCGTGAACTTGACCCAGGCGCCCAGGCCTCTTTTCCCCAAAGCTCAGACAAAGGCAGAGGGGTTGGCTGGCTTCTTCCCAGGCCCCGGAATGCCTGGGGATCGAAGGCTGGGGAGGAGGGTAAGACAACAAACCCCTTTGGTCCAATCCTGTGGCAGGTAAAAGCCAAGCGGGGGACGGGGGCAACAGAACGCGGACAGCACTGTCCTGATGCCTCCCTCAGGCCTCATTTCCGATTTGCCGGTGAGGGCTTGCCTCCGGGCATTTTATCGGACTCCAGATAAAGAGGTCGGGAGCTTTTCGCTGGTTCGCCGGGGTTTTGTGCCTCCTTAGCCCGTCGCTGAGCCGCGGGGGCTCCTCGTGGAAGGGAAGCCCCGGGTCGAGCGCGCCCCGCACGAGACCGAGAATAGGTTTCTTCTCCGTCGCCCCGCCGGCCCTTGGAGCCTAGTTCCCCGTCGACTGGATTTTATCCAGTCAGGAAGAGACTCTGGGATCGGGACCGAGTCTTTAATCCTCCCTTGCTCCAGGATCCTGGGTTCTTAAAAAAAGAAAAAAACCCACTAATACCGGTCCTGGGCCCCACCTGCAGACCCCAGATCTGTTGGTGAGTGAGAGGCAGGGCTAGGCAGGAAGGGAGAGTGTATCTCCGTTCCATCTCCTCCAGCCTCCCGCTCCAGTGGGAGTTTTTGCATGCAGTAGGCACTAGATAAGTGAATAGCGGATTGAGGAGAGGTACGTCGGGGGTGGGAAAGAGGCCGGCCTTCCTAGTCTCTGGCGTTGGCGTAGACTGCTGAGCTTAGCCCTTAAGAGTTACTGCTTTGGGGGCCGGCTCTGCCACTGCCGGCTGAGTGACACCGGTCGAGTAACAGCCCCTCTCTTGATCTCCGTGTCCTCATTTTGTACAGCGCCCCCTCAGCTGCAGGTCTTGTCAGCGTGGGGGAAGCAGTCCGAGGGGGCATGGGCAGCGGCCGCTTGGGGGGAGGGGTAAGTGAGTGCTGAGTGTGTCAGTAGATGACTTTGCCCACCCCAAGAATCAGCTATATTAATTTTGTCTGTACCAGGACTTCATCCCGTCGGAGACTAACATAAGGTCATATGGGGGGCCTTGCGGCTGGCGCTTGCTCCCACCGCCAGCCTCTCCCCGCCGAGGCCGCGCCGTCCCGCGTGCTGCGAAGCGCTTTGTCTCCTTCTGCCCAGGCGGCTGCCCGTCTCTCCAACCAACGAGGAGGCGCCCCCGCCGGGCGGTCTCTGCAAGAGCCTGACACCCGCCCATCCCTGCCCGAGACTGTGGAGGCCCCCAAATTCCTGGGACGACCCCTCCAGGGCTCCCTGTGCAGGTCCCAGACCGAGAGAGCAGTAACGCCCTTGGCTCACGGATCAGTCAGTTTACCTTCTTAGAGAGAACTGCACTCTTGGAGGTAGTAAAATGGGCCGTTCTTGGTCTGAGAAACGGGCGAATAACACTCGTGTTCTCTCTGCAAGGGCCAGGACCGGAATTCAGCTTGCCCGAAGGCCGTGATCTCTGCAGGCGCCGGTCTGAGGGTTTCAGCCTCCGAGCCGCACAGGGCTCTGCTCCGGCTGCAGGAGGAAGGACAGGAGCGCGGCACTGGGTACCCCCCTCCTGGCAGGGTCCGGGGCGGGGCTCAGAGAGAGGGCGCACAGCCCGAGGCTCCTCTCCTCGCGGCTGCGAGTCTGGCGAAGGCTGGAGTGTCCCCTCCGTAGCGCGCCGCCCGAGGCCTCCTCGCCTCCCCTCCAACCTGGGAGTCTGGAGCCGGTATCATGGTCGCTCTGGCCCTTCCCCCGCTGCTTGGCCTCCTCTCTCCTTCCCAAACACAGAGATGTCCCCCCCACCCCACCTTCCTCCGTCTTCCCATAAAGCTTTTAGGAGAGTGGGGGCGGGGCGACGGAGACCACCAGCGACAAACTTCAAGTTCAAGGGCAAAGCCTCTGACCCTCTCCCTCCTCCCCTCCCTTCTGGGCGCCCGCAGACGCTGCCTTTCCCTCCCCATCATTCTGGGGGCGATTTCGCTCTTGCTGCCCCCTGTCCCCCTCTCATTTGGGAGACAATTTAGAGCAGGGGCGCTAGCGGTGGGACTTCTCCGTCTGCTCAGATCGCCCCCACCCCCTTTCTACACAGAAGTAACTAATAGCCGAGAAAGGAAGAAAGGCTGGCACCAGATCCCCATTGGATGTTTTAAAAATCTCTCTCCAGGCCCAGGCCAGCATCCGGGGGGCGGGGCGGGGTGTCCCACTCGGGTGAGAGGCCTAGGGCCGCTCCGGTGCTTTCTCCCCTCTTTCCAGGAGAGGAACTATTCAAGTGGCTGAGACTATGGTATGAATTTCTTTCAAAAACCGGGGAACCTCCTCCTTTCGCCCCCACTGCAGCAGGAAACCTACCTAAGGTTTCGTTTCTTCCTCAAAGGAAACCTAAGTAAAGTGCAGAATTTAGAACCTTGAATAAAACTTTAATGAAGGGGCGGAGGAAAGCTGCAGGAGGGGGCGCAGGTTGCTGCGTGTTGAAGGAGGGGAGTTGGCGCCGCTCCGAGAACTGGGGGGCTTGATCCGGGCCTTTTTCCTCCCGCAGGGCGGCTTCCGGCCCGGGACTCAGGGTAGGGGTGGCTGGGGGGGAGGGGCACAGCGGTGCAGATCCTCGGCTGGTCGCGCCCTCGCGAGTCCCAGGGCGGCCCTGAAGCTTAGGCCAGCAGAAGTAAGGGACCCCGGAGCTGGAGCCCCGTTCGCTCTCCTGGGCTACTGCGGGAACCGAGATTCGAAAAGAGTTTCCGCAGGTCGCATCTACTCACTTCTCCACCGCCACCCCTAATTCGGCCTCTGGAGGCCTAATAAAATCCACCTCGTTTGGAGTTGGAAGTGATTTCGGTCCTGGAGCTAGCGTAGACGCGACCCTCCAATCCTGTTTCTTCTTTGCTGCGACTCAGCCGGAGATGTTTGGCTCAGGTGGAAGGCAGAGAGCGTGGAAGGCAGCTTTGAGTAAAATTCCGCCTCGGTGTGAAAAGGCGCCCAGTGTATTTTCCGGAGTATATTTATGCACCTCTGCGTGTATTTATCCATGAAAATGTTGTCTGAATTTACCTATTTGTGAACGTTGTGTTCACACGTTTTCCTCTGAGCAATTTTAGCAAAACTCTCTCCCGTAGCTTAAATGGCCCTATTTAAAGGTAAATAGCTGCAGGCAAGTAAATATAGATATGCAGATTTTGTTGTAATTTAGACACAAGTTAATGAGAGGTTTTGTCGGTCTCGGTGGGAGGGGATATAATTCACCTCGGGAGTAAAATTGGTGTTTGGGAAGGGATTTCATAAAAGGGTTTTAATACGAAACGAAATTAACTATTTTTTTTGCACAGGTTCCATACAAGTAACTCATTCAAGGGGGGAAAAAAAGGACGGGGGATCCGCCGCGAATCGCTCTGGTGAGGAAGATAAATACAATCCTTCAGTGGAACGAAGCCCTGGACCGAGGACAGATGGCAACGTGGCCGTGCTCCCGGGGCCCCGACCAGCCTGTTCGTCCTCTGATGGAGATCGCTCCTGCTGCCCTCCTTGCCTTCCTCCTCGGTCTCTCGGAGGCTGGAATGACACATCTGTCGATACCCTGACCCAATTCCGGGGCGACTCCGGGTCCTGGCGCTCTTACTCGCAGCCGGGAACCCCCCAACCCTGGAGGCCCGAAGCCCCAGGCAGCGGGAAGCCAGAGGCTCGGCTTGGGGGTTCAAGCCGAGCCGACCGGCGGGTTCCCCTGAAATGGCGAGCTTCCGCCGGAAGGGGGTGCCCTTGTCTTTTTAATAGTCCAAATTCACATTGGTAGCGAAATAAATCTCTAAAATCTCAAATCTTTTGTTCGTTCTGTAATTATCGCGAGCGAATAATACAGGAGCCCCGAAACTTTAGGTCCCTGAGGGCGGAGTGGAGGAGTTAGAGCCCTGGGAGCCCAGAATCTCGGGGCCCCGACCCCTGGGTCGGTTAGTTCAAGCGTCAGCCCCTCTTGCGGCCTCTCCCTCCCTATGTGGGGACCCCACAGCAGGGCGCGCTCCCTCATTTGTCCCACACCCTACCCACACGCCTGCCTGCGCTGGAGTCTCGCCATTTCTGAAGCGGGGAGGGAGGGGTTTGTGCGCACTAGCCTTGAGAACCTGCGATATTAAAAGCTACTCGCTTGGGACTTCGCTTGGAGAACGTGGAAGGGAGAAAGGAAGCTCCTCGGAGCGAAGCGCGTTGCCGAGGAGCTGCAGCTGGACTGCACGGCTTGGAAGGATTTTTTTAAATCACGAAATTGATACACACTCGGGCAAGCACACCCACTCACGGAGACCCGGGGAGGGAGAGTGACCGCCCGCCTTCGGGCCTTTCCCCTCAGCTCTGGGCTCCTCTTTGGTAAACAGATTTCGAAGAATCTGAGTCGCTTCCCAACTCTTTCCCGGGAGAGGAGCCAGGTCTGGGATCCTACCCGACCACCGGCTGGAAACAGCTGAATCCCTCGGCTGCGGCGGCCAACCCAGGGTTTTCCGGCGAACTACGAGCCTGCGGCGGCCCGAGACGTGGCTGCGGCCCGGCACCGGCTGCTCGCCGCCCCCCGCCGGCTGTTCGCTGGCTCAGAACGTGGGTCCGACGGGTCATCTCTACTTCACGCCTGTGCACTCGAAGGCAGGGAGCGTGTGTGCCGGGACCCCCAGCAGCGGGGAGATCCAGCGCTAACCCGCTGGCTTTGCTGCGCGGCCAAGGTAGCGAGTCCCACCGGGCACTGGGCCCAGGTACACGACATTAGGGAGCGGGCACAGAGGCGGACATTCCTTGTCAGGGTCCCAGGCTCTGCGGCTCTGCCAAGAGTCGGTCTGCCCCAAGTTTCTGGAACTCCACACTATGGTTCTCTGTCTACGTGGGCGGGAAAACAGAGCTGAGGACAACTCGCTCTCCACCCACCCGGGATTCAGGGTAGTGGACTGAGCCAGCGCAAAATGAAAAGAAAACGAAGTCTGTGGACCCTGTCGCCTTGGCTTCCTGGGGTTCCCCACCCCAGCCGGGGTCTTTGGGCTTCAGCCACTCACTGTCCTTTCATCCACAAAAGGCCACATCTCCCAGGGCTTAGACCCACAAGTTCCTCTGGGTGTCACAGGGAGGCAAGCAGAAGAGGAATGGGTGGTGAAGGGGCCATTTTTTGGTTTTATCTCCTGCGCAGCTATACCAGTGGGTTTGGGATGTGCCTGCCAATAGGATAGGATACTACCTCGGTCTGTAACCGTTTGTGCCTGGGAGGGGCTGCGTCTACAAGGCCACAAATATCTATTTCATGTGGCTCCCAAATGCCCAATGAACCATGACCTGCTGAGGCCAGAACCACTAGGAACTTGGGTAAGGGAAGACTTGAAAAGTTTTGGGGAGGAAGTAAGAAATGGTGAATTCTTCTGGCACTTTCTCAAACTCCATTTCTCTGGAAAGAAGGAGAACAGCTCTCTGGCTTCATTTTCACATAAGGACAAAATCTAAGAGTTGGGGATAGGGACTTCTGAGACCAGTGGGCACAACCTAGGGGGTGGGCAGGGAGGGAGGGAGAGGCACCCTCCAGCATTGTCTGTCCTGCCCAACTGTCATCTTAGAAACATGCTGGGGGGGGGGGTGGCATGGAATCTGCCTTTTCTCCTCGCCCCCTGCAGTCACTGGGATGGGAGATGGGCTTGGGGAACCAAAGGGGATCCAGAGGAAGCTGCCTTGCCACCGGTCTCCTTCCAAGTTTATTCATGATCAGCTCAATTCATGAAAGCGCTTTCTAAGGTGCTCTACAGAGCTCTAGATAGAAAATGTGAGACTAATTATCATGGCAACCAGTACTGGTTATGGTGATTATCACCACTGCCAGGATGAATGATTATGGCTGGGACATGTCCTTTGCGTGGTGTTGCTCTGGCAAATCGGGCTGTAACTCTGGGCCTCACTGGCTGTGGGACATGCGGGGTACTCAGGCCATTCCTGAGGAACAGTCCAGGAGCTGTGGCCTGGGAAGAGTATCATCTCTGGGGGCCCCTCAGCAGAGTCCTAGGCCCCAGCCTGGCCTTGGCAGGCTCCTGGTCTCCCCAGGAGACTTCCATTTCTCCCCTTCCCTCCCCAGCAGAGAGCTCCCTCACGGAGTAGCGCTGGTCTTGACCTTGGCGAGGACCTTCTTCTCCTTGACCCGGCGGTTCTGAAACCAGATGGTGATCTGGCGCTCTGAGAGGCTGGTGGCCGCAGAAATCTTGCGCCTCTTGTCCTTGGTGATAAACTTGTTAGCCGAATACTCACGCTCCAGCTCCCGCAGCTGCCCCTTGCTATAGGGAATGCGCTTCTTGCGGCCACGGCGGAATCCGCAGCCATCTGCAGGGTGCTGTGCGCTTGAGTCTGCAAGGTGGGAGAGGGAGGGAGGGAAAGTCACGCTCAGATCCCAGCCTAGCACAAGCCCAGGCAGGCGCAGACCCAGGCCCCACAAGCTAAGTCATCCTGCAGGAGCACCCTGGTCACCCTAACAGGCACACGGTGCGCTCCCACTCCCCCAAAGCACACGGGGACAACTCGGCTTCCCGTTGGTTCTTTGATCTCTGCTCAACCTTGGAGCGACCAGGCTCCTGCAGGCCACCCTCACCCATCACTGCCCTCACGCCTGCAAGGCTGCAGACACACCCATCACACACGGCCAGACCTTTGCCCACAGTCACAGACGTCCACCCTCACATGCATTTTCAGAGTCTTGGGCACTCTTAAAGATTCTACAGGCAAATTCTCTACAGAAGGGAACGCGTTTCTGCCCCATTCCCAACACACACACACACACACACACACACACACACATGAAGGCACACACCTAAGTCATGGCTGCAGGAAATCTAAATTTTCCTTTGGAAACTGAAAAACTCATCTGAGAGAAAATGAGAGGTTGTATTCTTTACAGAACATCTAATATCTCTGTTCCCATCCCACCCACCCACACACGCACTGAATTGAGTTATTTAGCCTTTTTGTAGAATTAACCTAGGATCTAAGCCCCATTCAACATCAAAGAGAGCCAAATGCTCCAACATATTGAAAAGCTGGATCCAAGGCCTCCGAGGGAGGTGAGGGGGCTTGCTGGCCCTCAGGCTTCAGATAGCACCCGGCTCAAGCCCCTGGAACAGACTCCCTGGGGCCTCCACTCAGGCCCTCCGACTGCCTGGACCCTCCTTCAGAGTCCTGATAGCCAACGAAGAAACAGCAAGCTCCTCCTCACCAGCGCCAAGTCACCCTCCAGTTCCTCCCAGGCAAGTGCCAGTGGGGCCTACAACCCCACACTCAGCGCCAAGGGGACCCAGCATAGTGAGGCAAGTTACCTGCAAAGGCTGCCTTCCAGAAGGGACCCGGTGGGTTCTGTTCTCCCTGGCAACACATCTGGCCGTTCCAGCCACCGGTGAGGGCCCAGGGCTGGTAACTGTCCACAGGAAGCAGGGAATCGTGGCGAGGCTCCCCGGGGGCGCCCAGAGTCTGCACCACGGACACATCCAGGTAACTGGCCATAGGCTGGTAGGGTCCCGGGTACCCCGGATAGAAGGCAAACTCGGTCGGGCGGCTGGGGTACTCCTCCCCGGTCGCGGGAGTCTCCGTGGGGTAGGCAGTCAGGGTGGCCGCCTGGGCAGAGGGCTTCAGCGAGCTCCGGGATACTCGGCAGGAGTAGTACCCGCCTCCAAAGTAGCCATAAGGCACCGGCGCCGGGGACGCCCCCTGGGGCACCCCGGGGTATGGGTGGCACTGCTTTGGAGGTTCTGCAGAGCCTGGCAGATCCAGGGGCGCATAGTTGACAGCGGGCATCAGCGTCGGCGCCGCCGCTGGGTGGCTGGTCAGCGGGGAGTGGGCGACGAGATTGCGACTCCCTCCCGCTCCCAGCAAGCCTTCGATATCCTTGGCCCCGTCCAAGGTGGCATAATTGCCGGGCTCCATGGGGCCGAGGGTCGGCTCATGGGGTGCGGGTGTGGGGGATACAGGGAGCACCCAGCTCGCTCTCCCCACCCAAGCCCCGGGAATCCAAAGCGTTTTAAATCGCTCGCAGCTTGCCAGGCGCCTGCATTCGCTCGGCCCTGTCGTCCTGACGCAAGAGACGCAGGGGCCCGGGCACGCGCGCTGATTGGCTGCCGCCTGCGGGAGAGCCGCTCATAAAATCTTCATGGCAGAAATTGTGAAATACTTTCTCTCTCTCTCTCTCTGTCTCTCTGTCTCTCTCTCATTACATTTGAAAACAACAAGACAGAAAAGAGAGGAGGTGTGCTTCGCTGCTTCCCAGTTTGGAGCGACCCAGCTTCGCCTCGGGGGCGGGGGAGTGGAAGAGGGGGAGGGGAGGAGTGGGCGGCGGAGGGAGAGGGGACAAGGAGTCGGCCCCACCTCCGTCTCCTCCTTTCCCTCCCTGGCTCTCTGTCTCCTCTGCTTTGGCAGGTTTAACAAGAGAATAAAAAGCTCTCCCAATAAAGTGTCCATCTCGTAGAGGGAAGGGGAGTCGGGGGTGGGGCCAGGAGGCCGCTCTGGGCCTGAAAGGAGAAACTGGGAATGCGCCTGAGCCAGAGGAGGCTGGGAAATGGGGATTAAAGCGTATTTCTGGGAGCCTCTTGCTTTGGGTCCTGGGTACTAGCATCTCAGTTCACTCCAGGTGCTCCTTCCGTTTCGGATGTGCTGGAACGAGCTGCTGCGGGACACCCTGTTCCCAGCAACCAGCAGCTACTGCCCAAACTCCAGATTCCAGGTGGGAAGGAGGAAGGAGTAGGTGGACACGAGCTTCAAAGGAGAAGATGTGAGATCTGGAGCCTGGGATGTGCTACGTTCAGACCTGAAGGGGAAATGCAACTTCTAGAAGTGGCCTGTGGAAAGGCATCTGGATTCCTGTTTAAGAGTCAAAAGAGACGGTGAGATGGAGAGAAGGAGACACACATGACAAGTATATTCAGAGAGAGAGAGACAGAGACAGAGACAGAGACAGGGACAGGAGACCCAAGGCCAGCAGCACAAAGAAGGAAAGAGAAGTTGAAGGAGGGGATGGGAGAGGACCTTATAAAATCCTGAAGTACCAGTCAGAAAAGAGAATGCCTTTTCCCCCTTTTCTGGGGTCTAAGGAATTTCAGGGAAACCCGGCCTGGCTAACAGGCATGAACTAGTCCAGAATGAGTTCTGGACCCCAAGAACACAGGAGCCTGGCCTATGTGAAGATGCTTAGCCTCTCTGCCCTGTAGTCCTCCTCCGAGAGACCCGAGAAACTCACCCTGACCCTGGCACACTCCTACCCAAGCTGAGTGCCCAGAAAGCCCAGGAACCCTGTCTGTGCTCCCTCCAGGCTTTAAATTTCCTTAGAGGGAAAAGGGGATGGGAGGGGAGCCCCAACCACTGGAGGGATGGCTTGAGGCCCCTCTGTGGGGGCTGCTGTGCAGTGCAACTCAGAAGACAGGAAGGATTCGTCTGACAAATCTGCCTGTAGAGGTCTTGTGTTTCCTCCACCACCCCTCCCAAATCAAATCCCCCTGAGTCCACTTTTTCTAGAACCTCCCGTTTTTTTGGAGAAGACAGGAACTTCCATTTTACACCAAGGTCATGGCATTTATGTCGAACAGATCCCCCCCCCCCACCCCCAGCTCTAGGTGGGCTCAGCGGTGCCCACTCATCAACCTGAACATAAACTTGAGCCATCTTTCAGAAGAGAGCCTATGAAGACACCAAGCACTAAATCCTCACTAGATTGTATTGTATTTGAAACAACATGAGAGTAAAGAGAGGAGATGTCTCTTCGCTGCTTTTCAGTTTCTTATCATAGCCTCTTGCTTGTCTAATTATGAAAGGCAGAAACACCAGGATTTTTACCTAAAGGCTAAGAATTTTTCGCTTGCTTTTACTTGGTAGATGACAATACAGACATCAATAGATCCCTAAATTTTAAAAAAATAATCATAGTCAGACCCTCTGACCCAGCAATTCCATTCCTGGGCATATACCCAACAAAAATGAATGTTTATGTCCACCAGACGGCATGTGCTAGAATGCCCAAAGCAGATTTATTCATTATAGTTCAAAAAAAGAAACAACTCAAATGTCCGTCAATAGTAGAATGGGTAAATGAATCACACTATGATTAAAGAATGGAGTACTACACAGCAATACGAAAAAAAATACTGCTGCACACAACATGGAGGAGTCAGACAGATATGTGGGTGAAAGGAGTCAAACGCAAAAGAGCAACTTTTGTATGCTTCTATTTCCACACAGTTCAAGAACAGGCAAAATTAATCCACGGTGATAGAGGTCAGAAGAGATTTCCCTAGGGAGAGGGGCTCCTGCCTGGGAGGTGACATCAGGAAGCCTTCTGGGGTGCTGGAAATGTTCTCGATCTCAAGCTGGATGCTAGTTACACGGGTGTGTTCACTTTGTGAAAACTCAAGCTGTACACCTGTTATTTCTGCACTTTGCCGTACATTCGTTTTATCTCTATTTTGGAAGAAAAAAATTAAATATAAAAATGTAAAGATTCATAGCAACATTGCCTGCCACTGGGCTTTTTGGATATGTAGTGTTCTTATCCACATTCATGGAAATGAGCAGCTAAGTGCACAGGTAACTGCATCTTTGTGGCATGCAGAGATGACCAACTCAAACCTTGCCTGGGAGAAGCTCGCCAGCTGTGCTGGAGCCCCCATGGAAACAGATGCATTTCAATACAAATAAATACTATGGTTTTTGTGGGTGGTGGTGTTGTTTTACTCTACAATTTATTTAGCATCTACTAGATCCCAGGGAACCGTTCTGCATGGCATATTTATTAACATATATGCAGGTGCTCTCATTTCCTGTAATGTATATGCATGTGTGTCTGTCTGGGACTTCTGGACCTCAGTGGGAGTCAGATAAGGTAGGATTAAGTCTCCTTATCCATAAAAATTATCCATCTGCTTATGGGGACAATAATTCTTACCTCACAGGAAGGATGTGAAGATTAAATGAGATTTTGCACATGAAAGCATTTTATAAACTGAATAAATATGAGTTCTGTGTGTGTTTCTGTACATCAATCCATTTCTAATGAACTACAAGCCACCTGCTTTTATCTGAAAAGAAAAGGACAGTTGCCCTAAAGTGTCCCGGTCACTTCTCACTCCCTTCTCTCAGCCCTGAGTGAGCCTGAGGCTCCCACATGGAGAAACTGAGGCTCAGAGCATCCAAATCCTCCTTGAGACTCCACATGAGTTCACGGCTGAAGTCTCAGGATAGGCCAGGGGGCCTAGACTGAACCCGTCCTTCCGCCAGCCCCACAGACTCCTTTGTGTCCTGCTGGGAGCCTCCCGGCAGATCTTCCGGGACCCCTGAGCCTCCCCCCACCCAGCCCCCTTTATCGACCCCGTCAAACGCACTGAAAGCCTCAGCAGCGCCTTTACATACCCGCCAGACACCTCCAGGAAGGTCAAGGCCAAGTTGAAAGTTAAGAGTCTGTTTACCTCCAGGAGCCCATTGAGCTCGGCCCCACAGACCGCCTCTGACCTTTACAGCGGGCCTTTGAGCGCCGCCGCCGCGCCCCCCGAAGGTTCCGGCCGCGGGGACTTGGCACCTCCGTGTCAGCTCCCGCCCCGCCAGGGCTGGGGACCGCCAACGAGGAGGAGGGGGCGAGAGGCGCCCCCCTGTCCCCTTTGGGGCATTTGCTAAATTATATTTTTTGTAAAACAAAGTGAGCGGCCGGTGCCTCCTTCGTTCTCCCAACTGGAACACGGTTCGTGGTGGTCGCGGCGACCGCGGCGGCCCGCAGCTCGGTCGTGATGAATCAGGAGAATTTATCGGCAGCGGCCACGCTTCTTTTTCTGAAAGGATCCGGGCTCCGCTGCCCCGCCGCACTGCGCGGGGCTGGCTAAACTGTTTGGCGTCGCTCCCTTCTCTCGGTTTCAGGAAAATGGCCTAATTGAGGTGCACCCTTTTCTGTCTTTTCTCTTTTCTTCCATCCTGTCTTTCCATCTGTATGTTCTCTCGTCTGTCTTTGGTCTCTTGGTATCTTTCTTTTCTTTTTGTATTTGTATTTTTCTTTCTACCCGTCTTTCCTTCAATTTTAGTTACCTTACTTTTTCTATCCGTTCTTTTTCTTCTTTATTGCTTTCTTCCTGCTCCCCACCTTTATTTTTCCTTTCTCTCCTTTCTCCCTCTCTGTCACTTACACTATTTTTTCTTTGTTTGCTTTTTCATCCTCTCATCTTTCTTTCTTTCATTTTCTCTTTTTCTTTCTTTT
Organism: Equus asinus; assembly: GCF_041296235.1. Taxonomy (NCBI): domain Eukaryota; kingdom Metazoa; phylum Chordata; class Mammalia; order Perissodactyla; family Equidae; genus Equus; species Equus asinus. The sequence continues at coordinate 37,489,659 of NC_091802.1, read as the reverse complement.
TTTCTCCTCTTCTGTCTTTCCTCTCATCTATTTCTTAATTTTTTCTATTTTTTCTCTCTTATCTCCACCCTCTTTCCTCCCACACACACTCGTTTTTCCTTTCTGGCCCTCTCAATTTTCCATTGTTCTTCTCAGAAGTCTGGAAAGGGCCTGCTGGGCCGCAGCTCTCCGTGGTCGGCCGAGAGCCTGCACTTGGCTGGGGGCCCTGCCGGTGGCCAGAACGGGGAGGCACGATTTGGGGTGAGAGGCAACCTGGGTCCTTCTCCCTGAAATGAAGTCGGGTGGGGCTTCTCCTGGCCTTAGAGGAAAATCTTTTGGACAAATTGATGGCGGGGTCCCGGAGCTACAAGAGCCAGAGAGTGGAGGCACCGGTGTGTCAGGAGGAGGCCACTATTACCTCTCGAGTCCCTCCCCACCAGGGCAGCCTTGCGACGTTCTTGGCATTAGGACCCTCTCAGGACAAACCCAAGCCAACCAAACTGAAGCCAGCCTGGTTTCAGAGGCCAATGCTGAGGGAGCAAGCTAAGAAATTAGAGCTGATGGTGGCCTCAACCACGGAACAAGTGGATCTGAGACTCAATCAAAAGATGGTCTGCTAAAAGGAGAGCCCAGCTCCAAACACACCACGCACTGCCACCACCCTGATGGCACCTGGAAAGCAGAGGAGCACTTAGCCAAGCCCAGGATCCGTGAGTGGGGTCTGAGCAGAGCGCAGGGGTGGGGGAGGGAAGGAGGAACGGGGAGCCAAAATTCAGGGTCGCTGAACAAAGACCAAGAGCTCCGGCCTCTAGTCTTGCAGCTCTGGGCAGGCAAGCCGTCTGCTCCTTGCATGCCACGTATGCCTTGTGCTGAGCTGGAAGGGCCCCTGGTCCCAGAGTCCCCAGGTCCCTCTACCCACCCTTGGGCTTTGCTGAGGAGGCCAACCTCAGTCACCCACCCCCAGCACCCAACTCAGAGAGGCCCAACCTTGATCTGGCCCCAACTATTAGGAATTCTGGGCCTAAATTACCGTGCTGTATGGCAGAGTGCAAGTCTTAGGCAAGGCTTTGTTCCAGCGTGGGTGGTGGGCAAAGTCATTTCCCCTTTCTGCACCTCTGTTTTCTAATCTGCACTGTGTCAGGAGGGAAGGGCTGGACCAGCTGCTCTTTAGGTCTGCATCGGTGTTCACTTTGGAAGGAAGGGTAGTGAGCAGGCAGGATCAGGGAAGGGAGCATTGCTGGAGGTTAAGGGCGTTAGTGTGGAGGAAAACTGTGGAGGGAGCCACAAAGAGGCCACTAGCCTCGCCACTGAGTATTCCATGTGGATCTAGGGCGGGGCGCAGTTATTAGGTCTTTGAGGGAGCCCAGCCCTGCGACCTGGCCTTGTGAGGCAACTGTCAGGGGTTGACTCAGTTGGGATGGTCAGCCCCACCAAACTGGTGGCGGAGATCACCTTGTCTACCCTCACCCTGTAATTCCCTGAGGAGCCCTCCAGCCTCCCCCGGCAATACACACACTTGGAAGTGGAGTAACAGTGGTGGGATCCTCAAATGGGGACACACAACCATCATCTTTGGGGTTTGCAGCATCTTCTAGGGTCCTAGGAGACTTGTCTTCCTTTGTTCCAGCCCCTAGGATCCTGGATGGAACTCAAGATTGGGGGACTACATCAAAAATCCTACTTGCAAATTCAAGAAAGCAATATGACTTGCTTAGGACTCTCCCCTCCCCCATCTCCACTTTGTGTTTTCCCTCAGGGAATGTGGATGTAGGTAATAATCATCAGGATAAATGCTGGCTACACATCAGGGCTGCTGGCCTACAGACCCTACTAGAGACAAAGACTGCGTTTTCACTGAAATCAAGAGAAATGTCAGTGCCAAGGCCCTGGCCCCTCAGTCCCAAACCTACCTGTTTGGACGGAAGCAGAGTGGTAGATTTGAGGCTGAGGGGAGAGTACAGTTTAAGAGACTTGATTTCTTGCTCTGATTCCCCAATTTCCCTTGCTGAAACACCTGAGACCCTTCTAATGGCCCAGAACTGGACCATCTTGTGGCATCATCGCCCTCTTCTCTGTCTCTCCCCCACCCCCATAGCCAAAGGTTTTTTCTTCTCTTCCCACTAAGCTATCTGTTCCAAGAAACAAAGTCCAGAGGGGAGAAAGGCAGACATTTCATACACACACACACACACACACACACACACACACGATGGAACAAGGAAAAATGGCCCATAATCCATGCCTACTGAGGCCTGTCCTGTCCATGGTGCTCATAGGTTCCTGTCTTTGAAGGAGCATATCCAAGATGGGAGGGAGAGGTGCCATAAAGGACTACCTCCTTAGGACTCAGTAATGGCTTGAAAATAACCCTCTCGCCAACAAATGTCGGCTGTGCACACACACACACCATCTGCCTTTCTGAATCTCAGCCCCAGCCTGAGATGAACTTTGGGTAGCTCCTGGTTACTACTTGAGGACTCTGACCTGGAGGAAAGTCCATTTTAGCCAGGCCCCTAAGGTTCTAGGCCAGCCATTTACCCCAGAACTGGATACCTTATGAGGCTGGAGGAGTCTGGCCGATGTTCTGTGGCCTGTCTACACTGACCCTAACTGTTCAGAGCTGATAATGGGCCATACACATGGATCCCTTCATCAGAGTGAGATTTGGGATTGGAGCAGAGCTCCGGGCTTATAATTTGTCTTGGCTGTGGATCCTTTAGGCCTAAAATAATGCTTTTCCCCTTGAGCCTCCTTCAGAGGTTTTCTAAGAGTTCTTCTAATGCCCTTCAGTTTAAATTGGAAAATCGCCCACCAAGAAAAATTTAATATTTGGTCTCGGTAGGGTCTATAGCTTTGTCCGTGATTGGAGAGGACTGTAGTTGCTACTGGCCCCGGATGCCAGAAACCCTTCCCCAGAGAAATGAAGGTCTTTGCTCTCCCTCATGTTGCTTATATGGCCAGGGTAGGCCTTGGGAGGAGAGTCCCATTTTGGCGGCTACTGTGTAGAAACTAACACCAGGACTAAGGATCTGGAAGCTGAGAAGGATTGAAAACCTTTCTCTGTTGACATCATGAATTAGAGCTGTCTCTGTGTGGGGGCGATGTGGGGCTCTCCTTTTCTCCTTTCTTCTTTTGAAGAACAGGAAGCCCTAAGTCCCCTGGTTACCCAAACGAATCAGTTGGCATTTGGGGTTGGAAGGATCCTTGGAGATCATTCCGTTCCAGCCGGTGCTGTGCTCTAGTGGCTGGGTGCCAGAAGCCGAGGGAAGGAAGCCATCTTGTTCAAGTCCTAATGCATTGACCTCAGGAGACTAATGGTCAGTTCCATGGTTCCTGGCAGCTCTGAGATGCTGCAGTGGGAGCAGGAGGAGGAACGACGAACAGGAAGTAGACAGCGACGGCAGCTAGAAGCAATGTCGGAACTTCCAGGGATGCCCTGACTGTCCTTCTGCATGCCTTCCCCAGAGGAGTCCCCATGGTCGGGCAGAATGAGACATGAGTGTGTGGAAGCTCCACAAGCTCAGCTCCACATCCACCAGGTCCTCCGGAGCCAAAGCTTGGTCACTAGGTCGCTCCCTCTCAGGCTGAAGGACTGCTGGTCTGGCTGTTCCAGCTCCACTAGGCAAGGCCAGGGCACCCAGTTTCTTATTCCTAAGGGCCACCTGGAAACTTTTCCTAGGAGTGCAGCTTGGTCCCAGAGGCCCAGATGGAGGCCTGGAGAGGAGCCATGGGAAGCAGACTCCATCCCTCCATCTCCTCCAAGTCCTCAGTAGCCCCTGGGATCCAGCGCACGCCCAGCCCAGATCTCCAGCTGCTGGTGTGTGTGTTTCCGGATGATGCAGACAGAGGCTGGGGGCTGCTCTCTGGCCTTGGATTGGAACCTGCCACATCAGCCTACCTTGGGGTGCTGCCTCATTTATCCCCTGCATGGTTTTTCTAGACTCTGGAATCACCTGTCCCAGGGGGACAGCCCACGCCTTGGACCAGAGGAGGCACAGATGGACTGTGGACCAGCCCCTCATCCCAGGGCCCTTGGTGGCCTGAGATCCGTGCGTGTTAGGCGGCCTAGGCGGCTCCCTCCAGGTAGGAGAATTCCTAGGAATCAAAGGGAACCCAACAACTTTCCATCAAGATGAGGGGTGGCCTAAGGACATTCCCCCTTTTGTCCAAGATTCTTCCTTACTTCCCTTCCTTCCGCGTGTATAAACATCTGGTCAGGCAGATTTTTCCATATGCAATGGAATACAGCGCGACCGGCGAGGTTTAGCCCTCGTTTCTTGGACAGCAAAGCGGATCTGCCGCGGATGAGGTCTCTAACCTCAGACTGCGTGCGCAGCTGGAGAGCGAGGGAGCCTCCTTCCAGACCTTCCTTCCACCCACCCAGAGACCTCCTCTAGGCCATAGGTGCCCCCTGCTCTCCACGGATCCCTCATCCTAAGACGGAGGTTCTACCTCAAGGCAGAAGTTCCTCCTGGACCAAAACCCGCTTAGGGCGCAGGAGGGCGGCGCGCTGCAGCCTGCCTGACCCGCTTTACCACGCGGCGCTTCCTGGACGCCACTTTGCCCAGCGCCTTGAGCGCACAGACCCCCCACATCCTCGCCCCTGGCCCCTCGGGCTTTCTGGAGTGGCCCTTCAGAATCCTCATCGTTGTAATCCTATGTGCTGGGGATGTAAGCACCTTTGGCTTAATCCTCACAACAATAGAACTGGGTAGGAGGCAATTGTTACCCCCATTTTGTCGATAAGAAAACTGATGTTTAGGCGATAAATTTGCCCAACTTCTAGAAGCTAATGGATGATGAAGCCTGGACTCCCAGACAGGTCTTTCTGACACGAATCTAGGCTCTGGCCATTTCACTTTCTCTTCCCTATGCAAACACCAAGTCGTTTCCAATTTTTTAAATGGAAATGAATCTCATTAAAAAGTACAAACTGATGCTAAAAATAGACAAGCTATTTGGGAAGTTATTAAAGGGAAATATAAAAGGATTTGGGAAAAATAAAATATTGACTCCAAAATAAAGGAACCCTTTAACAGTAATTTTTGACCAGTGACCCCCATGACTTATGAAACTACAAAGTTGGGGTCTGAGCTCAGCTCCTTACCCACACCCCACTCCTGCCGCTCTGTTTCCCTTCAGAGCTGAGTCCATATGAGCAACAAGGGAGCTGAGCCTTGCTCAGCTTCAGAAATTTTCACCTAATCACCTGGAAATTTCAGCTGAATTGCCTGAGCCCCAAAGGTCTCAGCGACTCACAGCCCTGCTGCTCACACACGCAGCGCCGCGGAGAAGCAAAACACAGTGCTCTGGTGCCAACACACTTTCCAGTTCTGTCCTCTCCCTGGGGACAAATGGGTGTTTAGTGAGCCTGAAGACTCTGAACTTGATTCCAAGAGGCTTCTCAGAGGCTCACTCCTTGAAATTGAGGGTGAAATTTTGGGTGTGTGGTTTTTTTGGACGTGGATCAACCGCTTTATTGATTTGTTTTCTAGGGGCAAATGTTACATCTACAGAAATGTAAACAGTAAAAAGAAAAAAAAAGTAAATTTCCAATATACAGAAGGGTATCATAACGCCTTATACCCATCATTCAGCCTCAAGAATTATCATCTCATAGCCAATCTTATTTCAATTTTTTTCTGGAGTATTTTAATGCAAATCGCAGACATTTTTCACCCAAAAATTCTTCAGTTTGAATCTTTAACAGGGAAGGGATTCTTTCTTTTTCTTTTCTTTCTTTTTTACAGAACCTCCCTGTGATTATCGCACGTAACAAAATTAACAATAATCCCTTAATACTATCCTCAGTTGTTTCAAAATTGTCTTTTTACAATTTGTTCAAATCATGATCTAAACAAAGTCCACACATTACATTTGGTCACTGTGTCTCTTAACTTTCTTATAACCTATAAGTTTCCTCCTCCCCTTTTTTCATGCCATTTATTTATTTAAAAACCTGGGTCAGCCCAATTCTCAAAGGTACTGGTCGTCGTCAAAAAAAGATTACTGCCCTATGTTGAACCAAATAACTTATTCTTACAGGTTCCTGCCCCGCTGTCCACAGCAGCCAGCTGTGGACCAGCGTCCTCACTCCCTTAGCTTCCTCTGTTGCTCTTGGAATGGGGCACCTCCCTCCCTCTCCCAATCCCAGGCAGCCGAGGATGGGATCCTGTGACGAGTCTTTAGATTATCTGGGTTTCAGAGAGTGTCAAAGACCGAATACACACCTCCAGCTCTAGAGGCAAGATTGCTGCCATTGGGGCAGGAACGTCCAATTCCTCCCTTGGTGATGCCCCCAGAGGCCTCCGTGCTTCCCAAGGGAACCAAGAGTGTGGTCTGTTTCTGAGGTGGAGTAGCCAGACTCTTTGGAATCTCTTACTCCTTCCTGCCCCGAGGGCATCACTGATGTGGGGAGCTCGAACTTCTGTCCCTGCCTTGACACATGTTGCCAGCCATGTGTCCTCGGGCTGGCCATCTCCTGTCTCTGACCCTCGGTCTTCTCACCTGTAAAATAGAAGTGATTGTCTCTCCCCAACCTTCCATGCAGGGCTACTTGGAGACAAACAAAGATGAGGGAAGTGAAGATTCTGTAAAGAGTACAACTCTATGTAACTAATTGGTCATTTCTCTCGTAGTTGGTGTCTGAGGAGCAGGTGAGGATTTCTGCTGGGGGAGGAGGAACTAGCCTACAACCTTGTTCTGGCCTCATGTCTATGGAGAACCCCCCTACCCCCGCCCCGTACCCACCGCTTGGTGGTGCCCAGACAGAGAAGCCGTGACCTCCTGGCATGGAGAAGAGTACCAGGACGCCCACTCTTCTTTTCCAGGAACTGCCAAGGATCCTGGAGACAGAGTTTTGTCTCATCCTTGAACCCCGTCCCCAGTGCCCATAGCCCTTCCCTCTTCCCAGGGTCCCGGCTTTGGTGCAGTCAACCATCCCAAAGCTCCGACTTGTCTCCAAGAGGAACTCCAGGAAACCCTGGCCCAGCCCTGCATACAGAAGCTGAAGGAGGTCCAGCCTGACGGCTATAAGTTGACTCTACTCTTCCAAAGCCAAAGTCCTCCCCCACGCCACGACTTTGCTCTCTGTGACCTGGTGAGAGAGTCTCCGAGAGGCATCGCAGAATGCAGTGTAGACCTCATTGAGGAGTCCTAATGTTTTTCATTTCCAAACTACACCTAGCTCATAAAAAGCCAGTGAATGTAATAAATTCTCCCCTGCAGGATATGGTTTTAATTAATTATTTGGTTATTCAAGGTGACTCATGTGTGAAACACAATTTGCCCTCGTAAACTGAATCTCAGATAATCCATCCTGAGTACTGGGCTGCTTGTGGCCCTCTCCAGAGACTTTCATGAAACTTATATTTATCCTTTGAAGGTCTTGAGGTGAAATATAAGTGTGGCTGTAGCTTAAAGGGAGCTCACTCAGCTAGCCAGGGGTACAAAGAGACTGCATTTTGTTTTCCCAACCACTGATTTGACAGGGGTCTTTTCTTAGAAAATCTGGTGTTTTACACACACACACACACACACAGACACACACACATCTATATATTTTAGTCACTTGTTTAACATTTATAAATATATATCTATTTATTTTCATCACTTTGCAATATCTGCAAAGGACATGTGAAGCCATCTCATTGCAAAACAGACATTTAGAATTTTGCTTCAGCTGACCTGGCAGCTGCTCCTAATGCTGAGGCCTCTGAAATTCGGCCTTTATCCCCACAATTCCTGTTTGCCTCACACTACAAGGTCTCTGCTGTGCAACGTGGAATTACCCTCGTCTGGGATTTATACTCTTTCTGTCTAACTTTAAAAGCTCTTCACTCCAGACCCACGTCTACAAAGCAGGCTCCTTCTTGGAATGAGTGCCGGATCCCTGTAGAGCCATTAGCGCTGCAGGGCTGGGCCACAGCATCAGGGGGTCTACAGTTTTAAAATCTTCTTGAGATGGTGGGGTGGGGAGCTGGAGATGTCCATTGAAAGAGAATCTGGAGGTACCGCGGGAGGGCAGTCTGGGTACTCATGGTGGGGACACCTGTTTGCCAGCCTCCTTCCCCAAACCAAGGCAGTGTAGAGTGGGGGTTGGGGTGGGACGGTGGGAGAGAGGCTGGGATCCAAGGCCAACTTGAGCTCCCTACCCAGAGTTCTACGAGAGAAGGGGTGCAAGACTCTGGCACTGTGTCTGGGTTCCTGCCCCAGAGAAGAATGTGGGTCTTCGGGTGAAAGAAAGGAAGGGGAAACTTAAGGAAGAACAGTAGGACGGCTTGTTTTCTCTTAGTCTTTGGCCCCAGAGTTGGGTGTGGAAGGCTCCGCCAGGGGCCCTACCCTGAGCCGGTTCTGAACTAAGAAAGGCCTCCTCCAGCTTTTTTTTCTTCCTGGTTTTCTTTTCCCTTTTGCCTTCTTTAATTTCCGTCCTTGATTTGGATGCCAGACTTTATTACTGTTCTTCTTATTATTTTACTATTATTATTATTTCAGTAAAAGGGAGGCTGATTCCAGGCACCCCTCAGGTCCCTCTGGACCCCAGAACTCTGTTCTGGCTCGTCCTCAAATTCCCCCGGGTCCTTCCGAATGGGGGGTAAAGTCTGTGTCTCAGCCTGGAGGGGTTTTTTTCACTCATGTCCGGGCCATGGAGACTTCAAACTGAAACAAAATAAAATCTTCTTCCCTCTCTGGTTTACTCAAATTTGCAGTTTCAGAAGGAAAGAAATTTGATGTCGTTCCAAAGTGTGTGGGAATGCAATAAACAGGCAGTGGCGGGCCACCCTCCCCATGAAGACAAATTTGTCTACTCCATAAGACCTCCAGAACAGTGCCCACAAGCACTGCCTGCAAAAAGACGGAGGGACAGAACCACAGAAGGAAGCCATGTCCTCACACACAGAGATTCTGACCCAGCACTTGAAAGAGCCAATTAACACATGACTGGTTAATTCTTTGATCAGACCTAAGAGACTGAATCCAGAGGAGCCCCCTTAGAGAAACGGATGCAGTCTGTGAAAAAATGAACCAATCGAAGCATGTATAGACAAAGAGGGATGGAAATAGAAGTTAAGAAATTGGGGGATTTCGGTGCACACATAGCAGAGGGAAAATCCTAGCGAACTGGGAGGAGGGCAGCGGGGGCTGGGAACCTCCAAAATCCATGTTGACACAGATACAGATCACCCAGCTCAGCACCCACTAGGTTGGCCTTCTAATATGCCAAAATAATCAGCCACTTCAGCCAATTCCAAGAAAAATGAGCCAGAGTCACTGTTTGGCTTTTCTTCGGCCAAACAACAGTTGAATGGCTGGAATTTTCACTTTCCCTAAGTTGTTAACTCCTGCAGAGAGTGGGTGGGCTCCTTTTGCCCTTAACTAGGAGTAGACACCCCCTCCCTCCCCAACCTCTCCCCTCCACTGATTGAATATTGGAAAGAAAGTGTTTTGGTTTGTTGCTTATCAACAAAGTGCCCTGAGAGATGCTGAAATTTTATCAACTCTAATCTTATCTCCTTGATCACGTTACAGACTAGAAGCGGGACCAGAGGGGCACCCACAATTTTCAAGTCCCCAAAAGCCAAAGAGTCTTTATTTTCATTATTTTATTATTAGTCTTAGTCTTGGTCATCTCCTCTTGCTTGATGTGACAGAACCACAGTCACATTTGCATAAAGAAAGCTGGAACATTTGGGGAAAAACTCAATTCCAACTCCCTCCCCTCCCCCCACTTTTAGCCACACCAGTCAAATGAAGGAAGGGTGACAGAGGAACGAGATTCCGAGGGCCCTGCTGGGCTCACTCTGATCTTTCCTTCATTCTGCAATTTCTTTGGAGGGGATTGACAATGGGTAGTGGAATCCCCAGGAAGGGAGAGAAAGGAGGAAAGGGAGGAAATTGCTGGTTTGGGGGCAAATCCAGTCCGTTTATAATTCCTGTGCTGTTTGGATCATTTCAGTCTCTGAGAGGCGGCTCTTTGAGGAGACAGAAGGAGCCTGGGAGGTTGGCTTGCTGGTCCTTCTCCCCGGAGCTCTTTGTGGGGGATCCAGGGCGGTGGGATCTCCCTGTCCTCCAGCATTCCATCCCCCAGCCCAGATGTTCCCCACCCCCAAATTGGGCCACGCTTATCTGTCTGTTCCCCCTCACATAATGCATCCTCCAGGTTTGCCAAGGATCCTGCTGACCAAGAAACCATCCCCAAGATCTCTTTCGTGACCCCATTCCAGCAAATCTCATTCATCTTTCTATGCCTCAGTTTCCCTAAATTTTTAGCGAGAGAGACTCAGAAGATAGCTGAGACACCGGTCTAGGCAGAAAAGGGGAGGATTTGGGTAAAGTTGTGGGGAAGGGGTTTGACCCCAGACCCGTGTTTCTCCTGCAAGGGTTGGCGTCGGTCGCTGCTCGGTCCGGGATGCCGAGAGCAAATGCCGAGAGACGCCCCCCCAACCGAAACGGGTGGAAGCAGAGGACCCAGAGGCCGCCCCGCTCTCGCCCCAGGTGAGAACCTCAGACCCGCTGCCTTCCTCACCATCTGCTCGGATAACCGGCCAAGGGGGCGACTTTCTTTTGACTAATGCGCAGGAGCCAGTCCATCCCCGTAGGATTGCCCGAAGCCGGCCCCGCGGTCGAGATGGGTCTGCGGAGCGAAGGGCTCTTTGGTCCAGGCCCTCATCTCTCACCTGGGGGTGAGGGGAGGCCGCAGAGAGGCCCAGAGGGAGGCATGCCCCTCCAGGAACATTCCTTCCCATCAGGGGTGCGCGCGTGCTTTCAGGCCCGGCCTCCATTCTCATATGGTCCTGGTTCCTCCGGAGGCGCCCACCCCCGGGCAGCCCCGCCTGCGTCTGCCGACTCCCGGCCGGGTCGCCGCCGAAACAGCATCTCCTAGCGCGGGCGCCTCGGGTCTCGGGCGAAAAGGCACGCAAGATCGACGGAGCCGAGCCGGCCTGGAAAAGTCGGGAAGCCCCGCAGCAGTACATATGTTTCAACTTGAAAATGAACGGTTAGAGTTTGGCTTTAATTTTTTGTCTGAAGGGTGCAGATAATTTCCCCTTTTGGTCTTCAGTCGGAGATCTCTGAATTATAGACCTGGTCCGGGAGCCAAAAGAGTTAGTTTCTATCCCCCCCCCCCCCCCCCGCCCCCAATAAATCTTATACTCGCACTACCAGCTGGTAGGAACTGCTTTCGAATGGTTCTTGTTGAGTTCAACTCCCCAAACTTGCTTCATTAAAAAATATCTTTTTATTTTTTAAAACGAATTGTCAGTGGTCTGATTTTTATTAGTTCTAATTATCTAGGAAAAGACTACATTTTAGTTGTTATAAAGGTTGTGTAGATCAGAACCGAATAAATGGAAGGGTAATTAGTTTTTAATTTTTTTATGTTTTCCATCTTTCCATAATAGGCTTTTATTACCCATATAGTTAAAAATAGTACCCATATAGTTAAAAAGCTTAAAATAACAACTTCCAGGTTTTAATCTACCTTTTGAAAACTAAGTAATGTATACAAAAGGTAATGTATACAAAGTTAAAAAAAAAAGTAATGTATACAAAAGGACATACATTGAAAAGTAGTTCTTCCTTGCACCTCTTACCTCATTTCTCCTTCCAGAAGCAACCGCTGTGTTCAGTCGGCTGTTTTCTTATGAATATAGCGTTTAACACAAATGGCACCTTTCCACGCACAAGGCTCTGTATGTCGCCTTTTATTATTTTTTTTTAAAAAAGACATGTTAAAGATGGTTCTGTATCGTTACTAATGCCTTTTTCTTTTCAATGGCTTCATTTCGTTGTATGGATGTGCCATAATTTATTTAATCAGGTGACTATTGACAGATATTTAGATTGTTTCCAATTTTCTCTTCCTTTGTTTCTGCATTTGCACACAATATACGCTGTTCTGTGAGGATATGCAAGTATATCTGTGTGATATATTCTTAGAAATAGGCCATTTCAAAGTCCTTGTGCATTTTTTAATGTCCCTAGAAGTTGAACCTATTTTCATAGTGTTAGGAGCAATTTGTATGTCCTTTTTTCAGAAAACTCTGTTCACGTCATCCCGCTTTGTTGCTTTTTGTTCATCTAGTTTCTTACTAATTTGCTTTTACGCTATCTTACTGAAACACGAGATTGTGGCTTTATTTTGTCAATGGAGTTATGCGTGTGAGGAGTATTTAAAATCTCTCTCTCTAATTATAGTGTTGGAGTTTTCCCTAAAACTTTTTCCCGGAGGTGGACAGAATGGATGGAATGGGGTGTAGATTATTCTCACTTGGATTTTTCTCCTGCAGAATTCTCTCTTTATTGGAAAATGGGGAGAGATTTGTTTTTTCTTAATCATTTCCTCATCTTCTCTGACTCCTTTAAGATTAGAAGACCCGAAAAAGTCTGGCCTTGGACTGTGGTGGGAAGGGCATGGCGGGGAGCGCCGCAGAACTAAGACCTCAGACCCGGCGCCGCGCCATCTCCTTCCCTCTAGGTCTCAGCCTGGGGCAAACCGCTCCGCAGGCCACCAGACTTTCACCCAGGAGCACACAATACTCTAGAAAATCAATCGGGGCGAGGTCTAAGAAATGAGCCTTCCAGGCACCTGGCACTTGGGCTTTTGGAGATAACGTCCTTCCACCCTTGCAGAGGTTGACGGTCTGTGTCTCGGCCTCCAGTTCCTGGTGAACTGAGAGAAAGCAGCCAGTGCCCTTGGCCATCCGGGACCTAGTGATCGCCATGCACTTATGTCCTCAGAGATCCAGGGTACAGAGGAGCGGGACAGCTAGGACTGGCTGGGGGCGGGAGGGTCGGCGGGGCTGGAGTCGGGAGTGAGGAAAGCAAGCGAAGAGTTGGAAGGACCCGAGGAACCATCGAGGCCGCGTCCGGCTCTCCCCAGTGGCGCCCGTCACCCTCAGGATCCCGGCGCTCAGCCAGCTGCCCCTCAAAACTGCAGGCTGGCGCCGCGGTCCCGGCTGGGTCGCAAACGCAGCCCTTTTCAGTCGCTCCAGGTTTCCCTGTGGCGTGCCCAGAAGCCATCGCCCGTGTTCTGCTGGGAGCCTGTTCTCCAGTTCTGAATTTCCACCACTTTCCGGAATTCTTTGGAAGACAAAATGTTTTGCGTGCATTCATCGTACCTGAAATACCAGTCAGGAAACTGGGCAAAAACGTAGGCAGATCTTTAGAGGAAAGGTCAAGAGACACTCGGGCCCTGCAGAGTTCCACCGTGAGGAGCCAGGTCCACCTTAGCGAGGCGAGGACACCGCTAACGTTTACCGAGTCGTCCCCGCAGCCGCAGCCGGGACTTGGTAACAACTTCGAAGGTGCGGGCACGTCGACGTGGTCAAACGCCTCACCGCAGTGTCTGAGGTTTGAACACGAGATACACTTTCCCCAAGATTTGTCATGGAGTTTTATCCCTTCAGAATTGTTGGAAGTGAGTTATGGATTTGGTAACTCAAATTTTCAAGTTTTCTTTTTAACGTTATTCAGATAATGACATTATCTATTTCTTTTTTTGTCAAAAAACCTCTCCCAGGAGACACTTAAGGGTCTTTCTTATTTAATTTCCGACCAAACGACATTTCACTTTTTGGTCCCATTATTGCATTATTTCAGGTGAGAAAATGTTCCAATTGGTCTAAATAATTGCTTGAATTAGTGTAAACTGAACATTTGGGCTTAACAGCTCAGCTCCTGTATAGAAAGGGAGGTGGCCCCTGGGAGAAGGAAGAGCTCCCCTTGCCCCCCCCCCCCAGGGACCCTTCTGCCCTTCCCTGTGGATGCCACTTCCCCCTGCCCCCATCCTGCCTCCTTGGTCTGAGCCGGTCTTCCAAGGATCTTTTCCAGGGGCCCTCTCCTTGGGAGAAGGAGTGAGGAGAAGAGAGGTAGGGGAGAATTCGAGGGCAGAACTGGTGTCACTGGCGGCAGTGGGGGCGCATGAAGCAAGCAGCTGCTGTGAGAATGACCAGCTTTCTATGGGTGGCTCCCTCCACCCTGGACAGATGGTCTGCGAACCTGGGGCTGTGACCCACACGGCCTTTGTCCACGCTTCGTGATACCAGGGGAAAAACACCATCATCCTCAAGTTTCCCAGCAACAGCTTGTTTTGGTGTAGACACTGTCTCCTATCAATATGAGTTTTTTTTTTTTTTTTGAGCAATGTCTAAGAAAGCAAAGGGAAATAAGAAACTGAGAACATTATTCGGTTACACAGTCCCAGTGGACAATCCAGCACTTCTCCCTCCCCCATACTCAGGGTTGAGCTGAGAAGGATTTTAAGCTTCAGTTTCTGAAATTGCTGTTGACATTCTCTGACATCAACTTCCCCTTTCTCTCTCTTAATTTTTACTGTTTCCTGGAGCTCTTCTGAGGCAGAGTCTACACCGGCAAGGCGAGTTGTGATGGGGTAGTGGGTGAAGGAACACTATTTTAGGCCAACCGGGTCTCACAGAAAGTTGGTTCCAGTCCAGAAGCATGAGGCTGGGGGAGAGCATGTGTGGCAAAAGGCCTGATGTGTGGTGCTCCGAAGGCCAGCCCCTGGGAGAAATACAGACACACACCCTGGCGACCCCTCAGCTCCGGGTCGGGGAAAGGACAGGCAGAGAAATCTAGAAAAGCAAAGAAGTTAACGATGTTTGGCCGTCTGGGGGCTTATCAGTGTGCTGGGGTCAGGCGGGGGCCGAGGCGACGTGCTCAGGCAGACGCGTTGGGTGGGGGCCTGTGCAGGTGAGGAGGGGCCACCCTGGGGCCTGCCTGACCCAACCTGGGACCATGCGGCGGCTGGGCTCGGGGACGGGCCTTTCCGGAGCCTCCAGGTGGCAGGAAGGGGGTAGCTGGTGAAATATTAACCCCTTCTGGGTTCTGAGGGCGGGGAATCAGTCCTTGGAGGACCTGGAGAAGCAGAGGGAGGAGGCTGCCACCCCTTCTTCCCCGCAAACTGGGATTCACTTCCCAACCCTCCGAACCCCCAACCCCTGGGCGGTGGAACGGTGCAAGTTCTCAGGTTTCCTCTGCCTCCTGGCTCCTCCTCCCCAAGAGAGAAGAGGAGTCGCTCAGCCCGGTTGGGGGGTGGGGGGAGGAGATCAGAAATCTCCTTCCGTTTGGCAGGGGATGCCTCAGGCAGGGCACAAGTCTTAAAGTGAACAGGGGGTGAGCTGAAGCGGTTTATGGGAACCCCCTCTCCACAGCCCTGAACCTCAATCCCGACAGCCACTGAGGGGTGGGGACACCCAGAGCCCCCTCAGCGGTCTCCCGCGGTTCAGCGTGCGTCCGGGCCTGGCCAGTGCTAGGGGAAGAAGGGCTGGGTCTCGGATCTCGGGAGGGATGCCTGGCAGGCTGGGGAGTCACGGAGGCGTTTACTGGTCGGGTGGGGTGAAGTTTCCCAGCCTCCATCTCCGCACCCTTGGCCACGCTCGGAGCCAGTGGGTGGGGTCCCGCCTCAGGTATCTTCCTGCGGTGAAGCAGGTTTCTGACCTCAGTGCCATCCTGGCCTTGCTCCGGAGGGTAAACATCCTCTGCTCGTTGGAAACTGGTGGGACTAGAAAGGCGAGGGGGTAGCCAGGAGAGGGAGGGAGGAAAGGAGTGGGGCCGAGAGGAGGGAGGTTCTGAAACCCTCTTGCTCTCTCCTGCTAGGAATCCAGCGGTGGCCTTCCTTGGGGGCAGCCACTCTGCCCACTCCAGGCCAAGGAAGGAACATCCCTTGGGGCGTTGTTTCTCTCGCCCCAGATAAAGATAAAGTTCACTGGGGCCTCTCAAGCAACTTTGGAAATGGTCCCAAGCTTGGGGGATGGGGGGAGCAGATAAGGGCTGGGAGCTACCAGCCTGATTCCCAACCCCTCAGAATCACCTGAAGGACATCCCTCCGAGGGGAGACTGGGAATCCGTGAAGGGCTGAGGGTGCATGCAGGACAAGAGTGGAAATCTTCACTCCTTAGGAAGGACTTGGTCACTAAACTTTATGAACCTGATTACTATGGCTATCATTTTTAATGTTGAAGAAGGTGTGGAGGGAACCTGTTTGACTCCCAATTCGAAGCCATTCTTGGGCCATAAGCCCAGGAGAGAGAAGCTGTGAGGTCAGACAGATCCAGCATAAGCCCGGATCCCACTTCCCATCAGCTTCAGGTCCCAGCAAGTGTCTTCATCTGCCTGAGCACAGTCTCCTCGCCTGTAAAAGGGAGATAATCCTACAGCTACAGAGGAGATGCTGGAGTCAAATCAACACAGGGACGCACCTAGCACAGCATAGCCCAGCTCTCAGCGGCTCCAATAGTGTCCCGCTAGCCTCAGCTTCCTCTCAGACCTTGCCAAGGCTTCCATTGCACATGTCCCAGAGAAACCTTCTGCCTCATGCCCTCTTCCCAGTCGCAGCCAAGTGACTAGAGTGACTGAGAAGCGAATCAAAGAAGAAACACCCAACTCCACTCTTCTCCACAGCCCCCTGAGCAGAAGGAAGAGAGGAAGGGAGGGGGAGAGGGAGGGAGGGAGGGAGAGAGGGAGAGAGCTCAGGAGCTCAGTTGCCTTTCCTCTAACGTCCAGGAGATAGCCCTCCACCAAGAGATCTAACGACTCTGAGAAGGGGCAGATGTAGCAATTTGTAGCTACTGTGGGCAGAGACACTCCCAGCAGCCTGTGTTTTCAGCACCCCATTTACATGGAAGACAAAAATAACTCAGGAGAGGGACCTGGCTGAAAGCTCTTCCTGGGTTTAGGACATCAGAAGAGCTTCTTGGAGCTCATCTCCCGACTAGCTGTGAGCCGGATTTGCTGAGCGTGTTTCCTACTCTGTGAAACCGGGGTAACTGACGTTCCTAGCCTGTCTTCCTCTAGAGTTCTTATGGGAGCAGCGACAGGAGGGAGGTGACCCCATTGGAAGGCTCTGTTCCCCTGCGTGGCATTAAACTGATGTTCATACTGGAAACTAATTCCGAGCACACGGTTCAAGTTCAAGCAACCGTGGTCCCAGAAGGGCCGCACCGAGGTCCCGCGTGGCCTTGGAGGCACCGCAGTGTTCTGTCTTGTCTCCGACACATATTGGTTTACTGCGCCTCTCGGACCCAGTTTTCTCATCTGTAAATGGGCATCGTAGCCCCCTCATCGGGTGGCTGGGGGGATAATAAAGCTCGTAAAGTGCTTTGCCCCGGCGCTTGGCACATAATACGCGCTAAATAAACCCCAGTGACACGAATTCTTAAGTGGATACCGGAGGAAGCCGATTTCCCTCCTCCTGGGGAGCCGACTCCACCTCGGCGGCTTTGGGAGGAGAGCGACAGGGAAGCAGCGGGTGGCGGCCCCGCGCTGAGCGTTTCCACTGCGCGCTCAGGCGCAGCTCCCCGTGCCTCCGTCCTGCTTCTCCCGGCCGGGGCGGATCCCCCGCAGACCCCGCTGGCGCGAAGGCCCGGCTTCTCCCGCCGGGAGCCCTTGGGCCCCGCGCAGCCGGCAGCTGCAGGGCCGAGTTCCCGGTCCGGGCGCCGGTGGTGCCGGGAGGCGCTCGGGCGGGACAGCGCGTGTGAGCGTGTCGGGGAAGCACGCAGTGAGTAACGGTCGACCCGGGATTCCTCTCCGCCGAAGAGCGCGGGGCTCAGCGCCCCGGGTCAGCCGTACTCAGAATAGCAACACCGGCCTGTGTCGTGGGGAGCGAGGTGTTCTCCCCGCGTCCTAATCTCCAATTCCCGGCAAGTTCGCCCGGCTGCGCCTTTCCCACGCGCACCTTCTCCAGCAGAATCTCCAAACTAGTCCCGCACAGGCCTCGCTCTCTCCTGGGGACCCTCAGCCCCACCTGCCCTCTAAGTTTTCCCTCCAGAGACGGGGAATAGAGGACTTGCTCCAGTCACGCCCTCCACCTCTACTTTCCCGGGCTCCTTCTGACAAGTGGTATTTCCCGGCAAAGTCCCCAGAAGCAGAGCAAATGAAAACGCTAGGAGAAAAAGGATTGGTTATAGGATCCGAATCCAGTAAACGACTCCTCTTTTCTTCTCCTGTCCTTCCCTCCCCTCAAAAAGGCACGTTGGAGAATAATCAGGAAATTTCAAATAACCAGGAAATGTGTGGAGGAATGGGGACCCAGAAGGGAACAGCCAATCCAACAGCTGGCTTTTCTTCTCTCAATAGGAGCCCAGTCCTTCTATCGGATATGAATATAGCTACTGTGCATCTCTCCACGAAATATAAATTTTCCAACGAGGCGGCAAGGGTATGAATTTTCATAGGTACCTCGGATCCTAGAGACATCAAGAGGCTGCAGGTCATAAGAGGGTCTAACAAGGCCGTGTCCACATACAACCACGTTATTACATGAAAACCAGAGATATTTATTCAGATCTTTCTTGTTTAAAAAAAGGGAGGAAAAAAGTCTGTTGAAATATCCAAAGAATTGAAACTATTCGTAAATATATTAATCTCACTGGGCCTCCGGTTGTGCTGGTGGGTGTGGCAGACAGAATCACGGATGTCAACTGCTGTGTCTTGGTCTAAAAACAAAAATACCCACCCCCCCACCCCGACCCACCTTTGAGCCTCTGCTTCTCAGCTATGAAATGGAAAGAACTCAAGTCCCCTTTAGACTGTGGGAGCTCTGCCGGGAAGGGACTGTGGGAATTGACATGGGGGGAGGGAATGAGAAGTGCAGCAGACAGTGAGGCAGAGGCCCCGAGACTAAGTCCTGGCTCTGTGTCTTTGATCTCCAAGGGCCTCAGTTTTCTCATCTGGAAGATGGGGATAATACTGATCTCACAGGACTGCTGAAGAATAAACAAAGGAATAGCCGTGAAAATGCTGTATCATTATCAGACTCTCCTCAGTCTGTGCCAAATGAAAGACCATGGCAAGGAGAGCAAGGGTCCAGCTCGGACCCCAGCCCAGGGATGGGTATGAGCATTCCCATGGCTACTTGATTCCCTATACGTGGGCTTAGCTGGCTCAGTCTCTCTCTCTGCCAGATCCAAGGGGGAAGTGAGAGTCCATTGCAGTGGGCCGGCCTCAGCCCCTATTTGCTTTGGCCATGTTGCGACGGCCCTGCTGGGTTTGCCAACAGGATTTCGGTGTTTGCTCTCCCGCCTGGCATGGCTGCTGAGGCAGCTGGCATTCTGCTCCCAATTATCGTGCTGACCAATGTTGCTCACAGCAAAAGGGATCTGTCTCAGCGCTGCCTGCTCCACTTCCTGCTGCTTCTGCCCCCTTCTCAGACGGACGGGGTCCCTTTTTGTTATCATTCCTAAGACTCCTAGGCTTGAGAAAGCAGGGTGGTGGAGAGACACCACAGTCACAGTCTTTTCCTTTAAAATGGCTGCCCAAGAAGTACATTCTCAAAGATTAAGAGGAACCAGGAAATAAACCAGGAAAAGAACTCAATGAGCCAGAGAAGCCAGGCACCAATCCTGGATATAAAAGGACTTGTTTTGCTCTTCCACGTTTCTTTCCTTGTGCCTTTTTGGAACAGTGGATGTCCGGGAGTAAAGAGGAAGGGGGTCCTTGCTGAAGGTCACCCCAGACCAGTCAGAGCCCATGGTTTGGGAGAGTTATGGCGGAAGCGTGATTGGCAGGTGCCTGATGGGAAGAACACATGCTGAGAACAAAGACAACCCCTCCCACCCCAAGGCAGCTCCTGGAGCCTCCAGCCACCTCCCCAGCACACCGTGTATGCTCGGAAACATGTAACACCCTCTATGTGACACGTGGCCTGCTTGGCTTTCTGACGCTGCTGGTTAATAACTTAAGAGTCATGGCAGGAGAATGCAAAATAATTTAAAGCAATGCTTCATAAATTGCAGTTCCAAGGTCTTCATTGCCTTCCTAACAATTTGCAAAACCCGTTTTATTGCTTTTTTAGATTCCTTGAGTTGAAATGCCACTGTGTGCTGTAATTAAGCTAAGTGACATGCCAGCTGTAAAGACAGGAGTTATGAATAACTACATTCAGCTCATGTAATAACCCAGGATGGGTCGGGGACAACGCTTGGAACAGCTGCCAATCTGCCTGACTCGCCTTCCCTGCCAGAGTAGAAGGAAAACTGGAATCTGAAATCGCCTTTTAAGGCTGGGGGAGAGTTCCCCGGCCTGTTCCAGGCGTGTTAGGGGCTGTCCAGTGTGGGGTGAGCCAGAAGTGGCTCCCAAACAGAGCTATGCATCAGAACCCTCTGAGAGAGCTTTCTAAATACAGGTCAACACCCCCACCCCTGACTAATTTGGGCCGGGGTGGGGGGGGCCACATGTCGTTTGAGCTGCCCAGGTAGTTCTGAACCTGGGGACCAAGAAAGCCTGCCCAATCAAGATGGCTATTTTTAACAACTTGGTCTTTAGGAAAATCATTTTTGTGTTTGGAAACCTTTCCTTCAGTATTGCTCTTTTAAATCCATCTGGGGACAGGAATTCATACAGCAGCTTTATGAAACAGAACCCGGATCTCCATCCTCCAAAAGCTCCTCTTCCCAGTGTTTCTATTTTCTCTCAGGGGACTCCGTTCTTTTGAAGCCATCTTTCTTGCTCCCTTTCCATTCTCCCCTCCATTTGTCCAGCTGCCACGTCCCAGCTCTACAGTGTTTCTCTCACCTGCCTCCTGCTTTTCCTCCCCACAGTCAGCCATCCTAACAGGGGCTGCAAGGGCTTGACCCTGGGCCATCATCCGAGCCTCCTAATGCTCTCCCACCTTCAGTCTCTCGCCTTGCCAATCATCCATCCTACCATCTACTACCAGATTCATCTTTCTAACACTGAAATCTCTCTCCCATTCAAAAACCTTCAGTGGTTTCCCATTGCTCACTTGAACAAGGCAAACACTTCCCAGGATAACATTTTAGACCCTCCACAATATTAACTCATTCAGTAAATATTTAATGAATTCCTGTTATGTCCGAGGCACTAGGCTAAACTCGGGAGATATAAAGATGTAAAGACGTGGTACGGTCCAGTGGGGAGACAGCCATGCAAACGAGTCCACCATCATGAGGAGTGCAGTAATGGCAATTTAAACAAAGGGCCCTGGGGTCACCAATATGGTCCTTAAGCTATCTTTCCCCTGTCATCTCCCAATTTTCCTTTCTGGTCCAACCAAATTGGACTAGACTACTTCCTGATCATGTTCAGGGTTGTTATTTTCTTCCAGGCCTCCATACCTCAGTCCCACACTTCATGTCCACTTTTAAAAATCCTATTTATTTTTCCTGCCACCTCAAATATCGCCTCCTCCAATGAAGTGGACTACATCCTCCCAGCTGGGTGTGTGAGGGCATTTCCTTCTCATCTACTGACACTTTTTTAGTCGCACTTAACTCAGGATTGTTCTTCGTGGACCTGTCTTACTGCACTGCACACTCCACGGGGGCAAGGACTGCCACAAGCATTTTTTGTCCCCCACAAGCATTCAGTAGAGAGTTGCTCTGCAGAGCCCTGTGGGTGAAGAGGCAGGAGGTGGGTGGGCCTAGGAAGGCTGCCTGCCGTTTTGCCTTTTCCCTGGATAATCCAGAGCTGTTAGTCTCTAGGCAGGACGGGCTACGTCATTTGGCAGGCCCAGTGCAAAATGAAAATGCAGGGTTCCTTGTTCAAAAATTATTCACAATTTCAAGAGCATTAAACAGAGCATTAAACCAAGTGCAGGGCCCTTCTAAGTACAGGGCCCTGGTGACCGCATAGATTGCATGTCCATGAAGCTGACCTGTTTCTAGGATCAAAGGTGCTGGTACCAAACTGTCCCTTGGGAAGACAAATAACTCTGACTTCACCTTATTAAGAGACTTCCTTTTTATCATCAGGAACCTTGACTGCCTGGAGCTGGTGACTAGGGAGGAAAAGGCAGAGCTGTAGAGCTTCTGGGAAGCCCCATTTAGCAAGTCTTACATCTTCTGCCTGGGCCAGGTTATGATGCATGACAACCTGATAATGACAATGGGAGAACCGGCCTCAGATCAGTCTATTTTGAGCCTTCTAAATGGTATCGAGAATGGGCTAGTGAAGGGGTAGCGGGGGACGACTTGAGGTGACAGTTAAGCTTTTACTAGTCTGCCCAGTGATAACCAGGGCTTCCTTCTTCTGCCATCCAGGTGGGCCTTGACTTAATTACTAAAAAGAACCCTACACTAGCAGCCCTTGAAAACCAGGCCTAGGTGGAGCTGAAGGTGTTGTGTACACGTGTGTGCTTTACAGTTGGACACAAATGGCTTGAGTCCAACTTCTCCATTCAATATCTTACATACTGCAGGTCTTTTGCCTGAGGGGTACTGTAATCTTCAAGCATCCCAGAATCCCCTGACATCCTTGAGGCCAGAAATTCATTCCTCTGGGAATCCATAAGGCAAAGCTGGGTCACCATTGTGAAGCAGGTGCTTGACTACAGACCTCACCCTTCTTCCACCCCTTCCCCATACTCCTCCTCCAACGCTCTGTCAGGGATCTGACTCAGGAAGGGCAAGGGAGGCAAAAATCTTGGGTTACATTCCTGGAGAGGGGGGAGACTGAACTGGCAGACAAAGTGAGATGTCATGCCTGGAGGCTAGCCAGGGCCCATGCTGGGCAGAGACACGGCAGCCACAGCGCCCCCTAAAGGGCCACCTGACGCTCTGGGCTCCCAGCAAGAGGGTAGGGCTCACTGTAAACCATTCATCCAAAGAAATTCTTCAAAGGCTCCTGACACATTTTCAGTGGATTTGGAGCTTTCTTAACGAGGGGATCTCGGGAGAACTGTCTCTTCCCCTCCCCGTCCCATTCTCACTCTGGATCAGGCTCCTTGTCCCGGCATTGAGCATGGCGATTTATTTTATTAATGTACACTTGAAGGGAAAATGCATCATTTCTGCAGGTCGACGGAAGAATCACCTGCAGGCTAGACACTCTCACCT
The DNA here is from genome assembly GCF_041296235.1 of Equus asinus. NCBI lineage: Eukaryota > Metazoa > Chordata > Mammalia > Perissodactyla > Equidae > Equus > Equus asinus. The sequence goes on along the minus strand of NC_091802.1, from coordinate 37,466,869 downwards.
CACCTCTGTCTTCGCTGGCGGGATTGAGTTGGGCTGGTAAGGGAGGCAGCAGGATGACGTTTGGGCACTGAGGTGGCTGGGCTGGGAGAAGGTGTGGTCTTTACCTGGTGAAGTTACAACTGCCCCAACTCCCTTACTCAGGGCCCAGAGTTCTCCATCATGCCTAGCCCTTTCTCTCTTTTCTCTTTGCAGTTGAAGACCAGCTGACACAAGCCTATTGGTGGACGGAGGGCTTTGAACTCCTGGAAATTTTGAGTCCTTCTCTGAACGCTCCTCCCCTCACATTGCTGTATCTGGGGGAGAGTTCTGGATGCTGGTGCCACATGAGTAACCCATAGGAATGCCACTAGTGGGGCAAATGGGGTGTGTCCTGGGGCAGCACCAGTAACTCCCAGAAGTCATGGTCCTACAGCGCTGTAAGCTAACTGGGAAGACACAAAAGGCAAGGCTATTGGCCTCAGTGGTGCTAAGGGGAGGTCATTACAAGATCAGGATATCTAGCTGAGGAAATAAAACTTTCAGTTAATTCTATGGACATTATAGACACTGTAGGAAAAGATAAATCATTTCCTGGGAGTAAGAAGTGGAAAGGGAAAAAATGGCAGAGATCCAGTCTGATTCTGGAAAAAAGAAAAAGATTTTTCTTAGATTTTCCTTTAAAATGGCCACTAGAATATTCACATCAATGAACTCATCATTACCATTCCCATCTAGAGGGTCAGGAATTACTCAGGTGACTCACATCCATAGCACCAGAAACCCAGTTTACCTACACAACATCATCTTCCTGTATCCTTACAGCCCCCAAATTGATAGGGATCATTTAAGAGTTGCCAACATGGCTGGCTGGAGATAAGTGGTAGTGGTTAAGAGCACAGGCTTAGGAGTTCTCACTGTCTGTGTGCCCTTGGGCAAGTTACTTAACCTCTCTAAATCTTGGTCTCCTCATTTGAAAAAAGAGAATAACAAAGGTACTCACCACAAAGAGTTGCTTTGAGGATTGATATAATGTATGCAAAGGTTTTAGTACACAGAAAGCAAATGTGTCTTGTTCAGTCCATGCTGGGCTCATCACCATCAGCACAGTATTATCATCATCATCATCATCATTATCATCACCATCATCATCATATCACTGCAGCTACCACTTATTCAGTAAGGTGCCAGGCAGCCCATTTTAGCAAGTTTTTAATTATCACTAAATTCCTACAAAATGGGCCATTTATCCCTTAAACCTAACTTTTCACGGATCTGAAACCCTGGTCTCAGTGACCGACCCACTGTGAAAGTAGACCCAGAGGAAAGATGATGAGATTATAGTGATTTAAGCAGGAAGATGGAGGAATTTGTCAGGGCTCCATTCCTCACATGGGTCAGGACAGGCTCTAAGTTCATGGCAGAGTGGTACAGAGGAAGAAACATCGGGCTCTTTGTCCAGAGCCCATTACTCGTGTGAGGTTGTACCAGTCATCTACTGTCCCCAAACCTTGATTCTCTTCACCTGCAAACTGATGATAAGATAATAATATCTGCCCTGCCAACCTCACAGCGTGGACCTGAGGATTACAAGAGATATGGTACGTAAACTTGATGCATGGAAGGCGTTATTATTACACCTCCCAAGTAATTTGGACCTCTGCTCTGCTCTTTCCTTGTTTCATTCAAACACTACGTATTATGCAGAAGCCCTATTCCCACGCCACATTTGTAAATCAGTGTGTTAATAGACAGGCATTCAGCTGCACATAATTAGACTTTGGCTAGTTTGCCTTGTATGTGTAGTCCATTATGGTCTGATTAGTCGGGAATTTTTAGAAGCCATTATTTTACCTAAAAGCAGAGGGCCTGCTCTGAGATCTGGTGGCTCCACAGGAAAATCTAGGAGGCCCTGCTTAGTCTTGGCCATCTCTGCTACCTGCGGAAATGCCTTCAGCAAAGAGCCATTTATTATGCCCTCAGCTCTAACTGAAGACTAGTATTAAAAACGCCATTTGAAAGAAAGATAGTGTGGCTTTAAGAGCTTGGGGCTTGGGAATCAGAAACATCTGACTCAGATCTTTGCTCCCCCACTTGAAAGCCGTGGGACCTCCTGAATGTTAAGCCTTATGCGCTTTGGTCCTTAGGTTTTTTTCTTTTCTAAAGTGCACAATTGTGATTGGAAGGAAATTAAATAAAACACATATCGAGAAGAGTGCTGGCACCTATATGGTAGGCTACCAAAAAAGTATAATTATTACCTTCGTTAAAATTCATTAAAAAAAACATGTCAGTGCCTTCAGTCATTGTCCGCTATGGTAGTAAAAGTCTATAATGACCACATGACAAACCCCTCTTAGAAATTAGAGCCAGGGAAAGAAGTACGTCCTAAAGACCTATGTATTTGCTAGGTGAGTAAACTTATCTTTACTCCTTTAGGAGGAAATATCAAAAACTCTGCCTACAAAAATCCCAGAGTTTCTCAGGGAGTCTGAATCTAAAGTGGACTTTGCTAAACAATGACACAAAGAAGAGGCGTCTCATGTCAGACCAAGATGCATCTGAGGGAGAAGCTCTCCTCACTCCCAGCTCGCTACAACCCAAAGCTGGTGCTGAGTAGCCACTCACGAGTGCCAGCACATACAGGGATGTGCCGAGAGCTCAGGGGATGGAGTAACCAACAGAACCAGTCCCAATCTTTGAGGAGTGCCTGGTCTGGGTTGGGAGTTGGGGGAAGGGGCGGGAATGAAGGCCCTGACTCCATGGAGACCCTAGTTTGATGGTGGAGACACAGTCTGTGTCCTTAGGGAGTTTCTGTTCTGACTGGGGAGACAAAAAAGATCAAAACAGAATGCTGTGTTTGGCCCTTTCTGCTAAGAGGTTCAGAGCCAAATTCAGTGGTCAATGCAGGAAGCACTGGATCACACCCTCTTAACATAATTATCTCCTCCCTTTCTCTGTGTGGCTTCTGATCATTACAACTTCATTTTAACAGTCATACTGAATCCAAATTGTCACTGTAAGCTGCTACATGACCTCCCTTCTTTTAACAGTACGAGCATAAATAGAAATAATTAGGTAACCCTATCTTTACTTAAAATTCCAGTACTGGAAAATAATGAACCAAAGATAGTGCGAGTGGGTTTGAGCTCCGTAAAGATCGGGGATTTTTGTTCCAAAAACAGGCCCACACGCCAGGCCCGGCTGTCACAGATCCCTCTGCCCAGGCCTGAGTGGCGACGGAGGGCAGCGCTCGCTACCACACTGGAGAGACTTACGCAAAAGACAAATTCCCAGGGCTCCATCCCAAACCTCTTGTGTCAGAATTTCCAGGGGTGTGGCCTAGGAAACCAAAGGCTTAACAAGGGCCCCCACATGATTTATACCATCAGGGAAGTTTGGGAAACACCAGGCCCAGTTTTTCTCTAAGGGTGGTGAGAAGACCATCAGAATCACCTAGAGGAGCTTCTTAAAATGCAGATTCCTGCCCCACCCGCCGCAGGCCTACTGAATGGGAATTTCTGGGCGCAGGCCTTGGAATATGCATTTTTATGCTGAATATGCATTCATCACCCAAAGTGGTACCTATAGGCTGATGTTTCCTCGCTGGCCCTCCTGCGGTGTGAGCCACTGCTCTCGAGGGGGCCAGGTCAGACTGTCTGGTCACAGTCTGCTTTAGGTGGCAGGAGCAAGGGAGATGGTTAAAATGTATAGCCTTCTTCTTTAGGCAGCTAAACATCACAAATCCCTCTACTATACATGAGGCTACGTGTAGAGCTCTCCTAAATTTTACACCCACCTTCCTCAGAAGCACTCAAGTTCTGACAGAGGGCTCCTTGCTATCTCTTTGGGCCTTTCACAGAGTGGAGTCAAAGCTTCAAGTCCTTTGTTTCCAAATCTTCTCAGCCTCCACTGTCCTGTTGTTCTGCCCCCTCAGTATACGCCTTGACAGGGCCAGCTTTGGGGACAAGTGACCTGGACCTAGGCCAGGCGGGCACAGCATGAAAGGTGTGGAAATCAATCCCTCATGGTTGACATGGTTCTACTTCTGGGATCATCAGTTATGACTGTCTTAATTTTAGCCATCAGTGGAAGACAAGGCAGAGTGCACTTAAGCAGTGGGGACAGATCAGTCACAGCAGAAATAGACATTGCAAAGGGGTCACGTCTTGACTGAGGTTAGTCTTAACTGTCTACTTACCTTTATGTTGTCATCGATCCATCCATCCATGTGCCTACCCAACATTCCATAAATATATACACATAGCGCCTGCCAAGGCACCCGAAACATTAAGGGAATGTGGGTGGGCCTACCTACTTCCTCTCACATCCTTTTTGGCCAGAGATCAGGCAGTGACGGTATGCTTCCTGATTCTGTCTACACAGGTCCCTCATAGCACCTGTATGGCTTCGGCCGGGCCTTGGATCCAGGCGGGCTGGAGTGGCCACCACCAGCAGATCATTCGGAGAAACATCTTGGCCGTGAGAACTCTGCAACAGGAGGAGGGAGGAGACGTCCAGCTGCCTCTTCTTGCCAGAGCTTCGCCTGTGGAAGTAGCACTCCTGGGTGAGGGAGGGGTGTTCTGGAATGGCAAAGTCATTGACATCATCAAGTTGTGCTGCTGGCCTCAGACAGATTCCTGGCAAAGGCCACCTCCCACCAGGGTCCCCTGGCCTAAAACTAGTGGAAGCTCTCAAATCAGAATTAGCCATTACTCCTTTCTTCCAAATAGTTTCTCTCCCTGTTTTTTCATACTGAATGCCCCCAAGTGGCACAGGCTGAGCTGACTGGGCCTCAACCGAATGAGAACCAGGAAATGTTGAAGAGGGTACTGAAACATAGCACTCTATTTTTATTTTTCTTATCTTCTCAATAAGACTAGAGACTCCCTAAGGACAGGGACTAGTCTCCACCATCAGACTGGGGTCCCTCTGAGGGCAGGGACTGCAGCGCCCCCCTCAGGCTGAGTGCTCCCCTAAGATGAGGACTGGTCCTATTGGTTACTCCATCCCCTAAGCTCTTGGCACATCCCTGTACACACCGGTACTCACGTGACTGGTTACTCAGCTTTGGACTGTGGTGAGCTGGGAGCAAGGAGAGCTTCTCCCTCAGTCGCATCTTGGTGCACAGCTCTGACATCAGATGCTCCTTCTTCATGGTATTCTTTAGCAAAGTCCAGGTTGGGTTCAGACTCTCCAAGAAGCTCTGGGATTTTGTAGGCAGAGAAACTTTTGATATTTTCCCCTGGATGAGGTGCTGGGAGATTTGATGCTGCTTGTATTTAAAGGAGACCAGCCTGTCCATCTCTGGGCTACTGTATTCAGAGCTTGTTGTCACGGTCACGCTTGGCAGAGACTCAGGAGAGTCTGAGACCTGGGTAGTGGATTCTGGGGAGGTTTCTACTGAGGTTAGAGGCTGGAAGAGAAAACAGTCCAAAATGAGATTGCAGAAAGCAAAGGGCTCCTTCCTATGCCGTTCTTGATAAAACAGAGTAAGAGCTGAGTTCATTGGCAGCAGGAAAGATTTAGGTTAGAATAGTTTCCTAATAATGAATTGGTTAGAGGTTAGGGCAGAAGATGATGGGGAATGCCCACAGAGCCTCCTCTGGAGGTCTTTAAACATGAGAGAGGTTTCAAACAGTATCTTGTATTCAGAAAAATAGGTATTATTTCACAGCTCTCAGACTGGCAAAAATTAGAAAGCTATCAGTGTTGGTGGGATGTCTGGGTATAGGGATTCTCGTGCACTGCTGATGAAAGGTAGACTGGTACAGCCATTCTGATGAGCCATCTAGAAATACTTGGTAAAATGGGATTACAAATATCCTGTGACCCAGCAATTCCGCTCCTAGGTATACATACCAAATAAGTTATTAGATAGCTCCTTTAAAAAAAGTATGTACATTAATGTTCCTGGAAACATTATCCACAATAGGTGAAAGGTGAATACAACCCAAATGTCCACCAACAGATAAAGAATCGATAAACGAAATGTGGTAGATATATACAATGGAATATTATTCAGCCTCAAAAAGGAAAGACATTCTGATACATGCTACAACATGAATGAATTTTTTTTCCTTCTTCTTCTCTCCAAAGCACCCCCAGTACATAGTTGTATATTCTAGTTGTGAGTGCCACCGAAGCAGAGCACATGAACTTAACCACTCGGCCACGGGGTGGGCCCCTGGATGAACTTTGAAAACCTTATGTTAAGTGAAATACGCCGGATATAAAAGTAGAAATATTGTATAATTCTACTTATATGAGGTACCTATAGTAGTCATAAAGGCAGAAAACAAAAGAGAGAGGAACAACGTAAGGCAGAAAGAATATTTGAAGAAATAATGGCCATAAAATTCTCAAATTTGGTGAAAGACATTAATTTGCAAAGCCAACAAGCTCAAGAATCCTAAATAGAATAAATACAAATAAAACTAAATCCAGACACATCATATTGCATTTCAAATTGCTAAAACCCAGGGATGAAAGACAGCAACCAGAGAAAAATGACACATTACATATAGGGGAAAATGTTATGAATACAGTTGACTTCTCATTTAAAAAGAAAAAGAAGAAAACCAGAACTTTTTTTTTTTGAGGAAGATTAGCCTTGAATTAACATCCACTGCCAATCCTCCTCTCTTTTTGCTGAGGAAGATTGGCCCTGAGCAAATATCTGTGCCCATCTTCTTCTACTTTATATGTGGGACGCCTGCCACAGCATGGCTTGATAAGCAGTGTGTAGGCCCGTGCCTGGGATCCAAACCAGCCAACCCTGGGCCACCGAAGTGGAGTACATGAATTTAACCACTACATCACCAGGCCAGCCCCCAGAACATTTTTTAAATGCAGCAAGAAAAAAAAATATCATCCAGAATTCTAGGTCCAACTAATATATCCTTAAAAGTGAAGACTAAAGACACTTTCAGATAACCAAAAACAGAAAATTCATCACCAGCAGATAGACATGCACTACAATAAATACTAATAATATGTTAGTTCAAAAGAAGGAATAAGTTTCCTATATTTAAAATTAAGTACAACTTTACCTCTAAGTAGATTCTGACAAGCTGAAGATGCATATTGCAAGCCCTAGAATACTAAAAAAAAAAAAAAAGCAAAAAGTTCTAAATAAAAGAAAACAAAGGAATTAAAACTAACAAATATCCAATTTTCAGTTAACCCAAAAGAGGGCAGAAAAGGAGGAACACAGGAAAAAAGGCAAAAACAGAAGAGATGAATAGAAAAACAACATGCTAGATGCAGACCTACGCACCGCTTATTGGGCCATGCTGTTGCAGGATCCCACATACAAAGTGGAGGAAGATGGGCACAGATGTTAGCTCAGGGCCAATCTTCCTCAGCAAAAAAAAAAGAGGAGGATTGGTGATGAATGTTAGCTCAGGGTTAATCTTCCTCAAAAAAACCCACAAAACAAATAAAATTTCAACCCTAAATTCAATCATATTAATAATTGTATTAAATGAAAATAGAGTAAACACTCCAATCAGAAGGCAGAGGCTGTCATACTGGGTGTCTTAGGTCTGTCTATAAGAGATGTCCTTTAAATACAATGAGAAAAATGAGTTGAAAGTAAAAAGATTTAGAGGCAGGCCCGTGGCCCTAAGTTTTCACGCTGTGCTTCGGTGGCCCAGGGCTGTGCTGGTTCAAATCCTGGGCGCGGACCTGGCGCCACTCATCAGGTCACGCTGAGGCAGCATCCCACATACCACGACTAGAAGGACCCACAACTAAAATATACAACTATGTACTGGAGGGACTTTGGGGAGGAGAAGAAGGAAAAGTGAAATCTTAAAAAAAAAAAAGAAAGTAAAAGGATTTAAAAACAAAGATATATCATGCATGTACTAGTCACAACCAGCAGGAGTGGTTATATTAATATCAAACAAAATAGATTCTAAGATAAGGAATATTATCCGGGATAAAGAAGATTTTATTTCATGATGATAAAAGGTCACTATCAAAAAGATAAAATGATTTAAAAAGTGTATCTAATAAAAGAGCTTTAAAATACATGAAATAAAAACTGACAGAACAAAATATAGAAATAAACAAACCCACAATTGTGGGTTGAGATGTTAACATCCCTTTCTCAGAAATTAACACAAAAAGGAGACACCAAATTAGTCTGAATACGGAAAATCTGAACAATTATCAACCACAGTGATCTAACTGACAGGTACAACACATACTCAACAACCGTATAATACACATTCTTTTCAAGTGAACAGGGAACATCCATTGAGATAAATCATTTGCTAGGCCATAAAATAAGCCTTGATAAATTTTAAAAACACTGAAATTTTACAAAGTATGTACACTAACCACAAAAGAATTAAATTAGAAACTAGTAACAATGATATCTAGAAAATTCCTAAATATTTAAAACTTAAACAATACACTTCTAGATAACCCATGCGACAAAAAGGAAATTAGAAAACATTTTAAACTGAATGATAATAAAAATGTAACACACCAAAATTTATGGTATGCAGATAAACTAGTGTTTACAGAGAAATTTATAGTGCTAAACACTTATATTAGAAAGTAAGAAAGGCTTAAAATAAATAATCTAATTTTCCACTTTAAGAGGCTATAAGAAGGTGATTGAATTAAACTAAAAGCTGGTAGAGAGAAGAAAATAATAAAGATAATACTGAAAATCAATGAAATGGAAAATAAACTGTAGAGAAAATCAACAAAGCCTAGCATTGGTTCTTTAATTAATAAAATTGATACACTTGTTGTAAGATCAAGATAAAGAAAGAGGAAACACAAATTACTTTTATCAGCCATGACGGAGCATATCACTATGGATCCTGAAGACATCAAAAGGATAACAGGAAAATCTTAAGTGACCAGAAGAAGTAGCAGTTTGGTTCTTGTTCTAGGTAAGATGGATTAAGTATGTTATATCCTGTCTCTCCCACCGATTGTACCTATAAAACCTGCACGGAATGCATGCATAAAGTAGCTCTTTGAAAATTTTGAAAAGTAAGCAGTAGCAGGCATATTGGGAAAGATGAGAATTCAAAGTACCAGCAAGGCAGCAATGAGTTGACTGTCTTCCTTCCCGCGTCCCCTGACCTGAACTCAAGGCAACTCAAAACTCAGAAGTGGGTACTGGGGAGTAGACAGAGAGATCTCTAGGAGAAACCCTACAGTTTTGGTTCAAAGACCTTTTTTTCTTCTTTTCTTTGCTCCACTCTTTTGAGCCCCCACCTCCATGAAATCCTGACGTAGTGGCAGCAGTGGCAGCAACAGAATCACCAGCCGGCCTGAAAGAACCTGAAGCTCTGAGGGAGAGGAACCTTCCTCTCCAAGTGGAAGAGCTGCAGTCCCAAGAGGGTGGAGTGACCCCCTAATACTTTTTTCTCTCTGTGATCTCCTGCCACTTGGCCCTGGAAGTAGGTATAGTCACAGGAAGTGTGCCACAGAGCAGGGTAACTAAAGCTCCAGGTTTCAGGCCAGAAGCCTCAAAAAAAAAAAAAAAATCAGAATCAGAAAAGATGATACGAGGGAGATTGTGGAGAGGAAGGAACTTTGGAAAGTGACTCAACAAAGTGGCTTATGGATTCCTGGGCGCACCCCAGAGCTAGCCATGTGCAACTCTGACCCTAGACAGCTTACCAAAGACTTTGAGAACTGGACTAAGGGACAGATCACCCATGGAAAAGATCTGCCATGCGAACACTAGTCAAAGGAAAGATGCAGTGACTCTGTGAGTATCAGACAAGGTAGACCGCAGAGCAAAGAATTACAAGTAAGAGAGAGAAAGAGACATCACATGACAATAAAAGGGTCAATTGGCCAAGACATAACAATCCTAAGTGTATACGTAACTAATGACAAAGCTTCAAAATACATGAAGGAAAAGCTACCAGAAATGAAAAGAGAAATAGACAAATTCACAATTATAGTTTGAGTTCAACTTTCCTCTCTCAGTAACTGATAGGACTAGTACACAGGAAATTAACAAAGTTGTAGAAGAACTGAACGACATCATCAACCAAATAGATCTGATTGACCCACTACCCAACAACAGCAAAATACAAATTCTTTTGACAGGCACATGGAACATTCTCCAAAAGAGACCATATCCTGGGTCATAACGTAAACTTTAGCAAATCTAAAAGAACTGAAATCATATAAAGTGTGTTCTCTGACTACATGGAATTAAAGTAGAAACCAGTAACTGGAAAATCTCTAAACAATTGAAACTTAAACACACTTCTAAATAATCTGTAAGTCATAAAGGAAGTCTCAAGTGAAATTAGAAAATATTTTAGACTAAATGAAAATGAAAATACAATACAGTCGTGTACCACAAAATAACACTTTAGCCAACAATGGACTGCGTATACAACAGTAGTCCCATGAGATTAGTACCATATAGCCTAGATGTGCAGTAGGCTAGACCACCTGGGTTTGTGTAAGTGCATGCTATGATGTTTGCACAATGACAAAATTGCCTAATGACGCATTTCTCAGAACATATCCCTGTCGTTAAGTAACCCATGTCTGTATATCAAAATTTGTGGTATATAGCGAAAGCTGTGCTTAGAGAGAAATTTAACATTAAATTTTTATATTAGAAAAGAAGGTCTTAAGCAATAATCTAAGCCTCCTCCTTAAGAAACTAGAAAAAGAAAAGCAAAACAATCAAAAGCAAGCAGAAGGAAAGTAATAATAAGAGCAGAAATCAATGAAATACAAAAAAGAAAAAGAGAAAAAACAATGAAACCAAAACCCAGTTCTTTGAAAAGATCAATAAATTGATAAACTCCTAGCAACACTTACAAAGAAAAAAAAAGGAGTGAAAGAATGAACAAAATATTAATATCAGGAATGAAAGCGAGGGTCTGCAGAGGGACTCTGCAGATATTAAAAAGCTAATAGGGGACTACTAGAAACAACTCTTTATATATAAATCCAACAACTTAGATAAAGTGGACCAATTCCTCAAAAACCACAAACCACCAAAACTCACTCAAAATAAAATACATAACTGTTAAAGAAATTAAATTTGTACTTTAAAAATTCCAAAAAAGAAATCTCCAGGCCCAGACACTTTCACTGGAGAACTCAAGCCAAATATTTAAACAAGAAGTAATGACAATTCTACACCATCTCTTCCAGAAAACAGAAGGCAAGGGAACACTTCTCAATTTATTTTATGGAGCCAACATTATCCTGATATTTAAGACAGACAAAGAAAGTAGATAAAATAAAAAAACTATAGAGCAATATCTCTTATGAACACAGACATAAAAATCCTCAATAAAACCTTAGTAAATTGAGGCCAGCAATGTGTAAAAAGGATACTACACCATTGCTAAGTGGGTTTATTCCAGGAATGCAAGGCTGGCTTAGTATTTAAAAATCAATCAGTGTAATCCACCATATTAACAGGCTAAAGTAGAAAAACCATATGATCCTATCAACTGATACAAAAAAAAAATACTTGACAAAATTCAATATTCATTCATGATTTAAAACAACTCTCAGCAAACTAGCAAGAGAAGTGAACTTCTTCAACCTGATAAAGGACGTCTACAAAAACCCTACAGCTAACATCATACTAAATGGTGAAAGACTGAATGTTGCCCCTCTAAGACTGGAAACAGGGCAAGGATGTCTACTCTCTCCAGCCCTATTCAACATTGCACTAGAAATCCTAGATAGTGCAATAAGGTGAGAAAAAGAAATAAAAGGCATAAAAATTGGAAAGAAAGAAGTAAAACTGTCTTTATTTGAAGATGACATAACTGTTTATGATGAAAATCCTAAAGAATCTATAACAACAACAAATACTTACTGGAATTATAAGGCACAGAAGCAATTCAATGAGAAAGGAAAGTCTTTCCAATAAATAGTGCTGGGAATAGATATACACATGGGAAAAACAAACCCTGGTTCCCATCACCTAGCATACTCAAAAATTAATGTGAAATGGATCATGGACCTATACACAAAGCTACAGGAAGAAAGCTTTTAGAGAAAACCTAGGGGGCTGCCCCATGGCCGAGTGGTTAAGTTCGAGCGCTCTGCTTCAGCGGCCCAGAGTTTTGCTGGTTCGGATCCTGGGCGCAGACATTGCACCACTCATCAAGTCATGCCGAGGCGGCGTCCCACACAGCACAACCAGATGGACCTACAACCAGAATGTACAACTATGTGCTGGAGGGCTTTGGGGAGAAGAAAAAGAAAAGAAAAAGAATAAAAAAAGAAAAAGAAAAAACCTAGGCATCTTTGTGACCTGGGGGTGCATGAAAATTTCTCACATAGAACACAGAAAGCAATAACCATAAAAGAAAAATTAGTAAACTTCATCAATATTAAAACTTTTCACTAATCAAAAGACGCTATTAAAAAAAAGAATAGGCAAGTTTCAGGCTATAACTCAATAGTAAAAAGAGCAATAATCCTATTTTATAAAAGGGAAGGAGGCAAAAACTTGAACAGACTCTCCACAAAGAAAGATATATGAATGGCCAATAAGCACTTGACAACGTACTCAACATGGTTAATCATCAGAGAAATGCAAATGAAACCCACAATGTGAAATCACAACATAGCCATTAGAGTGGCTAAAATTTCAAGCACAGATAACACCAAATATCAGCAAAGATGGAGCAACTGGAATTCTCATTTACAGTTGGCTGAAATGCACAATGATACAATCACTTTAAATAAAGAGTTTGGAGTTTCTTCTAAAGTTATACACAGATCTACCCTTTGACCTAGAAATCCTTTTCCTAGGTAGCTATAAGAGAAATTTAAACATATGTCCATAAAAAAAAATTGCACGGGAATGTTCATAGGAGCTTTAATCACAATAGCAATAAAACAATAATACTAGGAAAAAATCCAAATGTCAATATTACATAGTATAGTCCATACTATATAGTATATCACCTATAGAATATTTAGGTGATACTATATACTATGTACAGGAGAATGATAAACAAACTAGTATATTTGTACAGAGGAATACAATTCAGCAATAAAGAACAAACTATTGGGATACCCAACAACATGAATGAATCTCACAGATACAATACTGAGCTAAAGAAGCCAGACACAAAAGAATATATACTATATTATTCCATTTACATAAAATTCTGGAATAGGCAAAACTAAGCTGAAAAAAGTCAGAGTCAGGAGAGTGAATGCCTCAGAGAAGGATGCAGGGGGCGGGGGCAATTGCCTGGGAAAGGACGGGAGGGAACACTTTGAAGATATCAGAAGGTTCTATACCATGATAGGGCTATGGGTTACGTGAGTGTATTTATTTGCCAGAATTGTACAGTTAAGATTTGAGTATTTTATTCATTCATTTTGTTTTTTAACGCTAAGTGTTTCTGAATTTGTAGATGCCCTGTAACTCCAAAGATGTCCATTCAGTCATCTTGGACCAAGAATCATTAGGAGATAGAAGTTAATTCAGGTGGCAAAAAACTTTTCAATTATCTCTCAGCATAACTTTTTAAATATTGATTTTGTCACTACATATCAAATTGTACTTTCTTTTTCTATTAAAAAACAAAACTTAAACCAAAACCAAACAATAAAATAAAACAGTGAGTTTAAAAAAAAGACTTTAGCATTTTAATACATATAAATTGAATCTTAAAATGAAAAGAACAAACAAGGCTCAATAAGAAAAAAATAGGACATAGAATGAGATAATTCAATCATATTTAAATAAATTTTAAATGTATGCATTTAAAAAATCCCTACTTTGCAAGGAAACATACTAACAAGAGATGGTGGGGGGCTGGCCCACGACCAGGTGGTTAAGTTTGTGCATTCCGCTTCAGTGGCCCAGGGTTTCACCCATTTGGATCCTGGGCACAGACCTAGCACTGCTCATTGAGCCATGCTGAGGCGGCGTCCCACACAGCACAACTAGAAGGATCTGCAACTAGAATATATAACTGTGTAGTGCAGGGCTTTGGGGAGGAGGAGGAGGTGAGGGAGGGGGAGGGAGAGGGGAGGAGGGAGGGAGAGGAGGAGGAGGAGGAGGAGGAGGAGGAGAAAGATTGGCAACAGGTGTTAGTTCATGTGTCAATCTTAAAAAAAAATTTTTTTTAGTTAAAAAAATAAAACAAAAACAGAAGATGGTGGATAGGACAATGGGAGGTGAGGACGGGGATAGAGGGCAAAGTAAATAAATAAGACAGGCAAAGGCCTTGAATGAACCAGGCATGATACAGTGTCCTGAACCAAGGATTTTGATTAAATCAATCTTCTGCACATGAAACCCAAAACAGTAACAACAATAATAATAAAATGTTGCTACCTTATTCTTAAAAATCTCTTTAGAGTTAAGTAGCACTGCTTTAAGTCTTAGGTTAATGAGAAAAGAACAAAGGTAGTCTAAAGAAGCAGCAGTAATGGCCAGTCCTTACTGGCTGCTAGTGGTTAAGTTTGCACACTCCGCTTGGGTGGCCCGGGGTTCGCTGGCCTGGATCCCGGGGGCAGACGCACACACTGCCCATCAAGCCATGCCATGATGAGCATGAGGAAGATTGGCATGGATCTTAGCTCAGGGACAATCTTCCTCACCAAAAAAAGGAATATTAAAATTAATATTAAATAATATTTAATATTATTAAATATTAAAATAATAATATTAAAATAATAAGTGATGCTTTCTGAGTCCTGTATGTCTAACACCACTCAGCATTTTCATGGATCCTTCCACTTAATCCTCACAGCAATCCACTGGTTGATACTGTTATTAAAACTCCATTTTTTTAGATGGAGAAACTGAGCCTCAAGGAGATTAGAGTGACTTGATGAAAGTCATATATATAATAAAAGGAGACTCCAGGATCCAAACAGAGGCAGCCAGATCCCCAAAGTGTACTCTTTACTCTTTGTGTGTGTATATATGGTTAAAAAAAAAAAAAAAAAGGATAAAATCAAGCTACCATCTTAACCATTTTTAAATGTATAGCACAGTCGTGTTAACGATATGCACATTGTTGTGCAACAGATCTCTAGAACCTTTTTAACATGCAAAACTGAAACTCTATACCTCTTAAACAGTTCCCTTTTTCGCCTCCCCACAGGCCCTGGCAAGCACCATTCTACTTTCTATTCCTAAGAGTTTGACTACTCTAGTTACCTCATCTAAGTGAAATCACGCAGTATTTGTCTTTGCATGACTGGCTTATTTGACTTTGAAAAAACATCCATTTAAGTCTTTTGCCCATTTTTTAACTGGGTTATTTGGGGTTCTTTGTTAAGCTGTAAAAGTTCTTCCTATATTCTGGATATTAAGCCCTTATCGGATATACGATTTGCAAATATTTCCTCCTGGTCCACAGGTCGCCTTTTCACTCTGTGGATTGTTTAAGTTTGATGGAGTCCCCCTTATCTATTTTTGTTTTTGTCGCCTGTGCTTTTGGCATCATATCCAAGATATCATGGCCACATCCAATGTCATGACGCTCCAAAGCACACTCTCTTAAAGGTGTTCATCAAACTACAGGTTGTAAACCTATTAGTAGGTCACGAAATTAATCTAGTGGGTTGTAACTGGTATTTTTTAAACAATAGAATGGAACACAATAGCACAGAATAGAAAATATCAGATGAGTCACCAGATGTCGTATGGCTAAGCGCTGCTTTAGAAACTTTTCTCCAGTTGTGTGTGTACGTGATGGATTGTGAAATGAAATGGACTTCTACTGTGGGCTATGCTCAGAAATTTGAAAAACACTCCACCACTCTATCCTGCACGTGGACCAAGCAAAGGCCCGACAATGTTGAAGACATTCCAGGAGTTACAGTAGAGTCATCGCATAGCCCGTGGTGGGCCCAACTGTATGACACAAAAGAACCTGTGCTAGGACTGTCAGTACCACATTCATGTGGTGACTTCCTTTCTGCAAAAACAGAAAATTAACTGTCACATTAAAGTAATTTTTTATGTGAATTTTATTGGCATGTTTTGTTTTGGTTTAGTTTTGTAGCTGCATAAGACCCATAAGTATAAAGATTTATGCTTGCATATATTTATAAAAATAATTTAAGTCTACAGTGGGGATCGGAAAGAGTTTTCTTTCCTTCACAAGGTGTCCATACATCAATGGAGTTTGAGAAACACTGTTTAGGTGCTGGACTGGGTTCAATAGTGTCCCCCATGCAAATTCATGTACACCTACAGTCTCAGAATGTGACCTTATTTGGAAAGAAGGTCTTTCCAGATATAACTATTCAAGTTAAAATGAGGTCATACTGGATTAGGATGAGCCCTAAATCCAGTGACTAGTGTCCTTGTGAGAAGGTCGTGTGAAGACTCAGAGAAGAAACACAAGGATGAAGTCCATGGACATGGGGGCAGAGAGTGGGGTTAGGCTGCCACGAGCCAAGGAACGCCAAGGATTTTGTCAGCAACTACCAGAATCTAGCAAGAAGCAAGGAAGGCTCCTTCCTCGAGAGTCTTCAGATGGAGCCTGGCCCTGCAGACACCTTGTTTGCAGACTTCTAGCCTCCAGAACTGTGAGAGAATAAATTTGTGTTTTAAGCCACCAAGTTTGTGGTGACTTGTGACAGCAGCCTTAGAAAACTAATACAACAGGTGGTAACCTGCCTAAAAAAAGGGGATGCATGAGGCGGCCCTTCTAAGAGCCCTCAAAGGATAGGTCTGTACTCCTAGCAGGAATGCCACTCCACAACTTGGGCTTCACAAGGCAGGAAATCGAGGCCCAGGGAGGTTAAGTGGCTTACTCAACGGGCCATAGCAAGTCATGGGCAGAGAAGGGACCATAAAGCAAGGCTCCCCCCACTGCCTCCTGAGCTCAGCCCTCTGGGAAGGTAGATGGCTCTACTTACCCCGGTGGCCGTGAATATGTTCACTGCAGACTTGGCTTCCTTAACTGTGGAGATGGGTTCACTGAGCTCCAGCCTGGAGCAGCTGACGAGGCTTGCATTGCTCAGGTCGGGTGCAGAGCTGTAAGGCCTCGCAGAGGTAGGCTTGTGGGGAACAGTGTCAGCCTCCTTCTTGGGGGCCTGCTGGTCAAGGCTGCTGTCTGTCTCATTTTTCTTTGCATCCCTGACAGTCAAGAGCAAGTCAGGCGTGCAGGACACTACTGTCAATGGCTGGAGGTACTAAGAAGGAGGAAAGCAAACACAAAGTCTGTAGGAACCGAGCTCCGTCCACTTCCAGACTCATCTGCACCCAAGGGTAGGTGCAAAGGAGATGAGGAGAAGGAAAGCAATTGGTATCAAAGTCTCTCTAATCCGGGGCTCTTAACTTGGGGTTCATGGACCCCTAAAAGGCTCATGGATGGTTTGATGGGGTCTTGGAGCCACTTGAAACTGCAGTTTTAAAAGTATATCTTTCTGTACTATATGGCAAGAGATCCCATAGCTTTTATGAGATTCTCAAAAGGTCTATGGCCCTAACAAAGTTATAAAAAAACAAAACAAAAACTAATCTGCTCTAATCCTGTCCCTTTAGGTGAGTGTTTGAGAAAGAGGAGATGGACTGAAAAGTCAACTGAATCTTTCCACGGAGCTGGAAGAGAGAGCTAGGCAGAGAGGAGAACGCAAAGATTCAGATCGTAAGACAACTGAACAGCTGGCCCACAGCCTTGGGCTGGTCCACACTTGAGCAGAGAGCAGGCTGGAAGGACCCAGCTGTGGTCAATCGCCCCACGTAAGGTCCTAAAGGTCCTGCCTCCCAGAAGCTCTTCCCTGTGGCCTCCTCTCTCAGCTATGTCCCTGGCC
Source organism: Equus asinus (assembly GCF_041296235.1). Taxonomy (NCBI): domain Eukaryota; kingdom Metazoa; phylum Chordata; class Mammalia; order Perissodactyla; family Equidae; genus Equus; species Equus asinus. The sequence goes on along the minus strand of NC_091802.1, from coordinate 37,449,124 downwards.
TGTTAGAGGAGGGCATTCTAACCCAAACTGGAGTTGGGGACCATGAGTTCATGCGGTCCCGGAGCCTGGTCCCTACATGGGGATCGTGCTGGGCCTCCCAGCTGCTTTTACTCCTGCTAGAGGAAGCAAGAATGACAGACCAGTGACAGTCCTCTCTGCCCAAATAGAAGGATGCTCTGAAGGACACCAGACTCCTTGAGACTTTCCCCTCCTGGGGCCCAGCCCTCCGTGCAGCCCCATTTCTTCAGTGTGTCTGGGCTCTGAGTAGGGGTCTCCTCAGCAGCCCCCCACGGATTGGCCCCAGCCGGGGAAGGGTGCCGGGCATGTGTGCTCCCCTCCCTTCCACGTTTACTTGTTTGGAGTCGTGGGTTGTGGCGGCTTTGCATTTCTGCTGTTGTTTCTGTGGCCAGTTCCTCCCGCTCTTGCCTCTCGCTGGCTCGCCTGATGATTCCCCCTGCATCTCTGCTGTCTTCTCTTTCGTTTGGAGGGATTTTTTCTCTTCTTTTAGTCTCAGCTCCTGGATCAGCTGCCTGCTCACGGAGGAACAGTGAGTGTCACGTGGGTTAGAGATGGGCTGCGAAAGCGGGTATTTTCCTCGAGGGGAGGACAAGACTGGGCAAAAAGGCAAGTTCTCCGCGTTACCTCCCCAAGCGTGCAGTCTGCATAAATGATTGAAGGTCACAGGGCAGGATGTGGAAGGGAAAGTCATCCCTCCAGCCATGCGCATTCTCAGCCTGGGGAATAGCATCCGAGGAAAGATGTGCAGAAAGGGGGCTACACCCCACCCCACCACACCCCTCTCCCTCTCCACTTCACAGGAGGCCCGATCCCGCACACGGCAGGGGCTGGGGAGAGCATCTGAGTAGCAGAGCAAAGGCAGGGGCTCCCGTGTTGGACTGCTTCATATGCTAGGCCTCTCTGGGCAATGGCGTAGCTGTACTAACGCAGTGGCATGAGTCGGGAGACAGGGGTTCTAGTCCCTCTTCAGTCGTTATGGCTCTAAGATCCCTTCTCTGCTCTGACTGTCCCTTCCATAAAATGAGGTGGGGGGATCAGACTGAGGCGGATGAGTCCCTTCCAGCTCTTCGACGTCACCCCTCTGTGACTCCAGGAGGCAGCTCTGAGGGGCTGGACATTCCGGAGTGTAACGGGGATGCCTGTCTCAGGCACGAGTTTCTGGACACAGCCACACATCTACTTAATGACACCCCACGCCAGGGAAGCCCATGATTCCTGGTCCTTGTGAGACTGAGGCAAATGTTCCCGTGGCAACTTCAAGGTTGGGGACTGAAGCTGAGACCCTCCCCAGCGCCCCAGGCCAGTCACCCAGCAGGTCAAGCACAATCCCCCCAGCCAGCCCACCCACCACACCCTGGGAGCCTTCCTACCGGGCGTACAGCTCCCGAGCCCGCGAGGCGACAGTGTTCTGGAAGAGGGAGCTGTTGTCCTGGAAAAACTTCTCGTACTTCTCCGAATTCGGACTGGGGTAAATCAGGCGGAACCCTCCACAGTTTGCCTTCTCGTATTTCTCAGTTTTCTCTAGACGCAAGGCCTGAAAACCCTTGACTTCCTCGATCCTGTTGAGGAGCAGAACACAGCGCTGCAGTTAGCTTTCCTTGGGACAAAGCTTGGAAGGAACTTGGCCGAGTTGCATGTCATCTAGGGCCAGACGGAGGCCTTGCACACGACAATGGTCAGTCGGTATTTCCTAAATCAACACATGAATGTCTCCCTGAAAGGAGACTCTAGTCCTTCCGGGACAGCCAGTGTCATAACGTACTAGGAGCTCGTTAGAAGAGTCTTTTCTGACAGCACAGGTTCTCTCCTGTTACAAGTAACGCCCATTTCCCTCTCGGCTTAGTTCTGCCCAGGCAGACTGTCGCCGCTTTCCCCATCATAGCGCCTCTTGCCCTTCTCCGGAGAAGGGCAGCTTGTGTTTTTCTAAATCTGAGGGCTTCTTGGATGAGCCTGAGGAGCTTGAGGAGGTTTATGAGCTGTGCTGATCTCACTCTTCCTCACAGCCCCCTGGGGAGCTGGAGGTCAGGAAGGGAGGAGTGATAAGCCCCTCTTACAGCAGGGAAACCAAGAGCTGCTGAGCTATCCCGGGCCAGGTCCTGATGAGGAGACTGAGTCAGAAGAGCGCCCTGGCTGCTCCTTCACTGACGCTGCCTCCTCCTCGAGGGGTTGAGAGAAAGCTGGCACAGTGGAAGGCATCCTGGAATCCCAGGCGGCACACCCACTGGGCTCTGAGTCCAGACCTGCCACTTACCGGAGAAGTGACCTTGTATAAGTCAGTTTCCCTTTCAGAGCTTTGGTCTCCTTGGCTCCAAGAACAGAACCATACAGTACCCCATGCTACCTGCCTACCACCCTCCTTACAGGGAAGACAGTACCCACGAAAGCGCTCTGAGAAACACAGAGCCATCCAAAGACAGATGCTATTGTCCCAGTTCCAGGAGCTCAATCCCGAAGGATCAGGCTGGCTCTGCTCATGAGGAGGGCACAGGGCTGCAGTGGGATCTGAAAAGCAACAAGCCATCTCCTTGACCAACTTCAGAGTCTTCTGGCACTAGAATCACCCTCGGAACCAAAGCCCCTGTTAAAAGGCAAGTGCTGCCCAGCGGGAAACAGGAGACGTCGGTGCCTCCAACACAGTAACACAGGGCAGGACAGACAAATCTTTCTTTTTGTAAAAAAAAAAATGAAGAAGAAGAAGGGCTTTTATTTTTATATTGATAATCCCTGAATCTTCATATGATATTAATCAACTCATATCCATTATATATAGTTATGTCTATAACTTCATCTCCTATTTTTAGGAACAAAGGAATAGTCACAGTGAAGTTGTCCACATTCTGCAAATATAAACTAATTTTCAAAGTAGGATGGTGATAATCACTTGTCAGAACTGATCCCCTCCTCACCAACTCCAGGCAAGATTCATTTTTTTCCCTTTAGAGAAAGTGGTAAACTTTATTGAGAGAAATGTAACAGTCAAACATCCAACAGAACAACAGTTTACATGGTTTCAGCTTGTCTTTGTTTAAACCTTTCGTTGCCCTTCACCCATAAGGTGAACGTCACAGTTGGAAACATTACTTGGCAGGATTTTATTCAGATTACGTTAAAGGCATACAAAGGACACTAGAGTTTTAGTTTTATAAGATAGACTTCTAAGCATATATTTTACCAATATTTTTCAAACATACCACTCCTTCTACTGATACAAGGAAACAAAAAGACTGTTCAAGTTCCAAACACTTTAAATTAACTGAACCTATTAAAAGGTAGTTTTAAATGGAAAGCAAAAATTGTCTATACTTTTACGAAAAATCCAAACACCTGCCAAAAAAACCTAAGAAACAAAAGAAATTTACAAAAAAAGTATCTTTTAAACGCTTTGACTTGAAATGATACTCTGAACATAAAATAGCTAAGACAGTAATGTCATATTTGTTACTGCTTAATGAAGTAAACAGAAAGCCTAGTAGTACATTTGTTTCTTCTCGAACATGCAGAAGTGCAAAAATGTTTCTTTGGGCTAGTTTAGGTTTGATGTCATAGTTTAAGTAGGGTAATCATGTGTCCCCATTCTGTCCTGTAGTCCTAGTTTAATTATGAATAATGCCTTTTTTCATACCAGGCAAGATTCTTTTTTTTTCTTATTTTTTTTTCTTTTTGAGGAAGATTAGCCCTGAACTAACATCTGCCGCAAATCCTCCTCTTTTCGCTGAGGAAGACTGGCCCTGAGCTAACATCTGTGCCCATCTTCCTCTACTTTATATGTGGGACGCCTACCACAGCATGGCGTGCCAAGCAGTGCCATGTCCACACCCGGGATCTGAACCAGCAAACCCCGGGCTGCCAAAGCAGAATGTGCGCACTTAACCACTACGCCACCGGGCCAGCCCCTAGGCAAGATTCTTAATAGTCTCTAACACAAATTATAGCACCAAGCACTAGGCTAAGTTTTTTATACACATTTTTACACATTTATATACATTATACACATTTATACACACATTTTATACAAATTTTATACATAATCCTCCAACAGCCTTATGTCTCATTAGCTCCATTCCACAGAAGGAACACTGAGGCTCAGAGAAGTGACATAAAGGCCACATAACTAGTAGGCTGTCAAGTCATAACTTGAACCAGGACAAGCCAGTCTTACTGGGGGGAGGGAAGTCATAAAGAATGGGGTCCCCGGGGTATGGAGGTGCTACTGTACCTGGTCTCCCGAGAACGACATTGCTGCAGGAACCGCCCCCGTTGTCTCTCCTCCTCCAAGACTTTCTTTTTGTCACAGCTTCCCAAGTTGATCAGAACCAAGGTGTCATACAGCAGACTGTCCTTCACCTCTCTGTCCAAGCAGGAGTCGGTGGAGAAGCTTGGGGAGTGGTTGACCTGTGAGGGCAAGAAGGCAGCTGGGACTGGGCTGTCCAGAGTGAAGGCAGAGAGTGAGGCAAAAATGCCACCTCCAGGGAGTCACCTCAGCCCACCTTGGGGCCCTGGCTACCAAGATGAGTGGAAGGGAGAGGGAGAGATGGTCTGTTCTGGAGCCACAGTGAGGAAAGGAGGAAGTGGAAACCCCTCTAGTTTAACCAGCTTTCATTCCAGTCCTTTCTTCTTGAGAAGCATCAGAGGGTACCCTGTCTTTGGTTTGCCCTCCATCTGGTGTGCATGTTCTCTCATGTGCACTGTGCATTCCACAGAGCAGATGGAATGGGGCAGGCCGAAGGGCCGGGCTGGGAGGGAGGGAGGGAGGGAGTAGAAAGGAGTGATGCGTTTCGAATCCTGACCAGGGTTGAGGGGGAGGCAGCTGGGAGGAGAGAAAGGACTCATTCCCGCTCACAGAAAAGCCCTTATTGTTCAGAGGCACTGTGTGACATTTGAAGATTTCTAGCAGTTTCTGAAGGCTTGCTCCTGATGGGCTTATTCTGCTCTTTGGGTGAGAGCTCCAAACAGCCATATTCTCCTTCCCACCTACACCTGGGAACGAGGGCTGGGAATGGAGGAGAGGCAGGGCTCCCGGAGTCTGATCTATAATTCTGGTTTCTCTGATCTGAAGGCTGACTGTGTCAGGGCAGCTGTCGCTAGCACCTCTGACTTGTGCCTCACAGCCCCACCCGGCACCTGCGCTCTCTGTGTGCATACTGAACGGCCACTTGAGAGGGCTGCTGAGCACAAGACCAATTGTGAAGAGAGGCAACCACCCACGACCCCATTCCAGGAGACGACTCCGTTACAAAATGTAGAGCTGATTCTTTAGAATCACTCTGTGCCTGAGATCAGAGTTTTCAAGTCTGGGTGGACCTCCAGAAGGCACAAGGAATTCTCTAATTCCTGGCCATCTACCCCCCTCTGGTGGCCACTTTTCAGCTAAGGGAGAAGCCCCAGGCAGCAGGCACGGTGGGAGGAACTGGCACAGGAAGTTGATTAAAAGGCTCTAGCTGAGCCGGGAGGGCGGAGGGATGAGCCCGAAGCTGGCTGACCTCAGTAACAGGGCCCAGTGTTCCCCACTCGCCGCAACCTCCTTACCTCCAGCAGCCAGGGCTTGAGTTTGTGGTCCAACAAAACGTCGAAGCCCAGGATTTCAAAGCAGGCGCTGTTGAGGGTGTGGTTGGGGAAGCACGTTTGGTAGTTATGCTTGATGATGGGGTGGGCCGAGATGATCGTCTTGATGATGACGTCCTCAATATCTCTCCATATCTGCTGCACGTTGTAGCCATGGCTCTCCATGTACAGGTTGAAGGTGGAGAGCTTCCTGGAAGGGAACCACAGACCATGACGCAGGGCAGCTCCCCTTTGGTCATCTAAGGCCATGACATACTGGAAACCAGAAACTTCGGGAGAAGATAAGGCCCCAGAGCCAGTGGGGATGGACACCCAGGAGTCAGGGTGACACCAGGGCTGTGTCATCTCAGGAAGGACCTGCAAGAGCTGCAGGGCCACACTCCTCAAGCCTCCACAGCCCTGGAGTGGGTGCAGATATAATGACATGTCAGCCCTGGCTGGGGCCCTCTCACTGTGACCCACAAAACACCCCAGACCTGGGGCAGCTATTTGCTATCCCAGGTGGAAAGCTTAATGGGTGAATAAAAGAGTAAAAATTCAACACCTTCCATCATGCTTTTGCTTTGGTGGCAATGGTTTCTCAGCCTGTGGTGTTCATTAGAAGCACTTAGGGAGCCTTTTAAGAACACCAGTACTGGGGTCCCACCTCAGCCATCCAAGGGGATTCTGGGGACACTAAAGACAGAGAAATTCTGTTTTTAGGGCTGCCCACAGGGAAAAGGCAGCCCCAGGGCATTTCTGCAAATAGAGTTACCAGCTGTCCCAGGCAAACTGGGACAGCCCTGATTTTAGAAGTGAAAGTCCCACATCCCAGGAAACCCCTCGGTCACAGCCTGGTCACCAGATCACAGAGATCAGAGGATGTCTACCCCATGTGGAGAGGTGCATGAGGAAACAACTGAGGGGATGCTCCGGGCAGCTCCAAGCTGGGCAGAACAGAGAGAGGGTAAATCTGACAGGCCCAAGAGGGCACGTGAGACAGACACACACCCTCTCAGACACACATCCATGAGCACAGATAGCCAAGGTGGGAAGTAGAAATACAGGAGGAGGAGACGCAGGGGAGTGAAGAGCAAAGAGGCTAATGAGAAGACAAGTGACATGGCTTATCCAGGTAGTTCAAAGAGCTCACTGGAGGGGCCGGCCCGGTGGCATAGTGATAAAGATCAGTGCACTCTGCTCTGGCAGCCCAGGTTTGCGGGTTCAGATCCTGGGCATGGACCTACCCCACTCATCAGCCATGCTGTGGTGGCGACCCACGTACAAAATAGAGGAAGATCGGCACAGATGTTAGCTCAGGGCTAATCTTCCTCAAGTGAAAAAAAAAAAAAAGAGGAAGATTGGCAACAGATATTAGCTCAGGGTGAATCTTCCTCAGCAAAAACACCAAAAAACAAACAAAAAAGAGAGCTCCCTGGACCCCAGCCAATGGAGCCATAAAGGAGGAATCAGGGTCAGCCAGCCAGCGCACATTTGCTAAGGGCCTGCTGTGCAAGCATGCAAAGCTGATGCAATGATGGGATCCCAAGAAACTGCCACCTCTGTCACGGGAAACCTGAGGACCATTTGGGGAGTCAACACACATATGAAACAACCAGGGATGCGTTTATATAAAGACAGATAAGCAAAGGCCACTCAGTGAAGAGGCCCACCTTGTCTACCTGCCATTACCGGGGAATGGAGTGTGGCACATAAATGAATTTTCCAGATTGTATGAAGCCAGTCCTTTCAAGTGCAAAAAAAAATGTATTTAATTTGTCTAATTGGGAAATAAATTTTCCCGAAATAGATTAAACACTTCCCTGCCTTCTTATAACAGATGTTACCAATTATAATGTAACCTCTTCTTGATGACTCAGGCACGTCACAATGAAGATCCATTATTGTGTGATTTTGTAACACCCAGCGGTTAGTCAGTTCAATTTAACACACCAGCTATGTGCCAGGCACCCTGAAAGATGAAGGGGATCTGGTCTCTGCCCCAGAGGCAGGACAGGTTTCCAGTTTTTCTGTCTTCTCCTCCACTGGTCCTACTGAGTTTGAAGTCTGGTGGGGGATTTACTGCGGGGGGAAGTTGACCTCAAGTTGGGGGAAGTTTGAGGACAGGTGAGGCAGTCAGTATGAAAAGCAGATTGTCTCGAAAGACAGGGAAGCAGAAGAAGAGGAAAGGTGAAAGGAAAAGGGAGGAGAAGGAGAGGGCTCTGCCTGGCAACATGTAAAGTACCCAGAAGCCCAGGGTACCATTCTAACCCTCAAGGAACTTAAGTACAGTTGGGGACACAGGACAAACACGGGCACCAAGCAAAGAACAGTTATGGGTTAGGGCTGATGTTGACTGTAAGGGTGGTGGCAGCCCAGAGATGGAAAGGTTACTGTGGGTGGTCAGACTCAGATTCCACAGGCTGGCCCTTAGAGATGGGAGCCAATCCTCTCATCTGACAGGTGAGGAGACAGAGGCCCACAGAGGAGATGGGTCTCACCCACATCGCAGTGGTTATGTGGCTGGACCAGAACCTAGAACCAGATCAGAGAGGGGAACGCGGAAGCTTAGTAGACAGACGGGCCTTCAAGGATGCTCTCCCATGTTTTCCACGGAAGCTGAGCAAAGACAGAGAGGTGGGAATGAGCAAGGCCCGTATATGGGATGTGAGCAAAAGTGTCCCGGTAGAAGACCAGCGAGTGAACAGCACAGGCAGTATGGCCTAGGGGTTGAGGGCATGGACTCAGGAGTTTTAATTCCAGCCCTACCACTTCCTAGCTGTGTGACCTCGAGCAAGTTACTTAACCTTTTACACCTGTTTCCTAATATATGAAATCGGGATGATAATAATAATGCCTACTTTACATTGTTGTTGTGAGGATTAAATGGGTGGAGATATGCAAATTTCTTAGGGCAGAGCCTGGCACATAGCATGTGCTCAACAAATAAAATATTGGCTGTTAGTGTAGCAGTAACTACAGTGGAAAGTGGGGTCTGGTAAAATTATGGTAGATTGAGCAGAAGAGTTTGAACTTGACGCTCCAGGCACCTGCGAGGCACACTGGCTACCTGAGAGTGGAAGTAATGAGAATACAGAAGGTGTAATAATAACAGCATCCACTTGCATGGGGGTTATTGCTTTTGAAGCCCATTCTACACATCATCTCAATAGGTCCTTACGGCCTATCTGTGAGGCTGCCAGCCAGTATTCATATTTTTACCGTGTCATTTCAGAGATGAGAAAATGGGGGTACAGAGAGGTTAAGCAGAGGTGCCTGGAGCTAGAGAGTAGAGAGAGGAGGCCAATGCAACCATTGGGTCTGAGGCTGAAGTGAGGGCTGGACCTGGTGGAAGGGAAGAGACACAGGGACACTTGAAGAAGGAACCTTCAGGATTCAATGACTCAGTGGAAAAGTAAACACCCAAGATGACACCAAACTCTGATCCCGCAGATTAGAAGGTAGAGATGGGGAAGTCAGGCAGGGGTCTAAGTTTGGAATGCTGGAGTGGAAGCAAAGAGAGAGAACACATCCATGGTGGGAAATGCTGAGTTGAAGGCAACAAGGAGATGTGCAGGTGCAGCTCAAGAGAAATGGGTCTGGAGCTCAGGGGAGAGAGGCTGAGCCAGGCGAGGGCAGGGTGGAGGCTGGGGAGCAGAAGACTGCACCAGCAGAGAGGGGGGTGGAGAAGAGCAGAGGGGTGAGGCCAGACCTGGGGTGAGAGAGAGGCGAGAAGGAAGAGGAAGAAGGGGGGGATGGAGCGTGGCCGAACAATACTCCACACCCTCACCTTAGTCCTGGCACCTCATAGCATCTCTCTATCATGGCATGAGGGGCCAAAGCCTGTTGTTGGGGTGTCAGTTCTCATAAGAGGAGAGAAATGAGGCCCCTTTGATTGCATGTCCTTAAACTAAGGAAAAATAACAGTGACGACAAGCACTGTCCGTGCGGCTATCCTAGGTCATTTGAGCCTCCCTGTGACCCTATGACGTGAGGGCATGGCATGAGGGCATGGCCGGACAGGGCAGGGCAGGGTGTCTCATTGTCCTCATTTTACAGGCCAAGACATGGAGGTTCGGAGAGGTGGAAGGACTTGCCCAAGTCTACTCAGCTGGCAGGAGTCAGAGCTAGGACTGGAAGCCAGGCCTCGCTGAGCACCGACACTCAACTGGCGACACGGCAGGAGGCTCAGTTGGAGCCCGCAGTCCAGGTGGGGAGAAGAGGAGGTGGGAGAGCTTCATGCCAGACAGGTGGCTGGCACCCTCTGAGAAAAGGGAGATAGTCTCCTCCCAGCCCAACAAGTCCCCCTCAAACAGCCTTGACCTAGTGATTTTCCATTTGCTTTTTGGAGCTCTGCCACCGAGGAAGTCATGAAATTTCACGTGCCTCTCTGATGCTCTGAAGCCAAACAGATTGCCTATTTATCAGTTCTTTGAAGCCCAGTGCAGGAGAAGGAGCATGCGCCTTAGAATCTGCAGACCTCCCTTCTCTTCCTGCTCTAGCATTTATAGCTGTGTGACCTTGGGCAACTTAACCTCTCAGATGCTCGGTTTTCTCATCTGTGAAATGGACATGGCACTTAACTCATATTTCTCCATCCACAGAGAGTAGATTACAATGCCTGTGCCACAGTGTCGTCAAAATTCGATGAAAAAAAAAATGCACACAAAGCACCCAGCACGGGCCCCCACACCCAGGAGGCCTCCACAAATACTTCCTGTCCCTTTCCCCTTTGGCCTGATCGTGTTCACATTCTTCAGTCCCTTTTTGTCTTAAAACTCAAATGAGACAGGATTAGACAACAACACGAATGTAGAAACCACTTGGGAAGATACTCATGTGATCCTCTCGCTTTCCCCTCTTCTTCTGGGGAATCTTAAAGGCAGCTAGCCACATGTCATGTCACACCAGGGCATCGTGACACATCATTTGAGAATCTCTGTTGAAGCAACACCCTGGGGAACCACAGTCCAAGGATCAATTGCCTGGCACGTCCTCCTCCCGTGGGAGGCTAGCAATCAATAACTATCTGCTGGTTTGGAAATGTCGGAAGGGTCAACTGAAATCGGCGTATGTTTTGGTGTGTGTGTGTATCCTGCTGGGGAAACAGCGCATGTTTATCGCTCCTCCTCCTAACCTCCTAGGGTTTACAATGTGGCCTTCTTTTAATGATTAACAGCCAGAGGGCAGAGACTAAGGAGTCTGTTCTGGGTTTAGAGGCAAAGAAATATTTTCTGAGACCATGTGACCCAAGATGGAAACACTGATGGGGACGGACAGGGCCTGAGTAGAATCCTGGAGAGCAGCTCTGAGACCAGCAGGGAGAGGAAAGAAAAGTGGAGCCACTTCCTCACCTCTTGCTGCCAGAGTGAGCATCTCGAATGAAATTGGAACTGTGCTTGTTGATGGAATAATTAGTCAGGTGCATGCAGACATCGTCCTGGGAAAGAAACACAAGTCTGTGTAGTCAGGAGGAAGGGCAGGCCTCCCACTTCCTCTCTGTGCCCTCCCACTGCCTCTGGGGCTTAGAGATGGGAAAGAAAGGGGAAGTCTGAGGGCTTACTTAAACTGGCCAAACAGGAAATGAGAAGAGGTATCGTACAGCTTGGAGTAGAACAGCCTCTACCTTCTCCGGAGATTGACACTCCTCCGTGGTGTCCTGCCTGAGGGACACTTCAGGAGTCCTGGGGGCTGGGGGTGTGGGGAGAGGGCTCGGCACTCGCCCATTGCCTTCTCTCCTACCACAGAATTATGGCACTGGCTTGGCAGCCAGGCAGACCTGGCCACAAGTCCCAGCCTCACCTCTTCCTAGTTCTGTGACCTTGGACAAGTGCCTTAAACTCTCTGGGTTTTAATTTCCTCATCTGTAAAGCGGAGATGACAATCCCTATTGCTGAGGGCTCCTGGGAGGGCTGAACAAAAGAACGTATGCAACCTGGCACAGAGTACGTGTGTAGCAAATGACAGTCACATCCACAAGGGCTTGAGAATGCAGATTTAACTGGGATTTTTTATCATGCTAAGGGAGGAGGGGGAGGTGGCATGTCCCCTGAGCTCACCAGGTTGTCTGTGCAAGGGAGGGAGTAAGAGGTCGTGGCGAAGCGGGCCAGTCCTTCATTGTACGCAAAAATTCTGAGGGGGTCACAGGACGTCATCAGCACATAAATCCGTAGGTCAAACTTGAAGCCATCAATGATGAAGGGCTGGGAGGAGAGAGCGGAAGTCACCGAAGCATCAAGATCATCAGTGCCCCATCTTGTCTTCCTGGGGCCAGCCCAACATTGCCTGGTGTTACCAAGTGCACGCTTGGCCACAGTTGGGGAGGGGTACAAGGGGATTTGGGCTCTGTGACCTGCTACGTGACCTTGTGGAAGTCACTAAACCACACTGTGCCTCAGTTTCTTGTCAAATGGCACCAGTATCCACCTCCAAGAGATGTCCTGGCAACTAAACAAAATAGCATTAAAAAGTCCTGTGATGAAGGACCTGTTGTCGCCATCTGGAGCTATGTTATTGCTGCACTGCTGCAAGAGTTCTCCTTGCAGTGCTGACATGCGCGGCTGGCCAGTCCTTCCCCTCCATGCACACGTCTAGAGGGCTCCCTCCCTGCAGTAGGCTATACCACTGTGACCTCTGACCTCTAGTCATGGAGTGAAACTGGTTACCATCGTCTCTCCAGGATCACTCCCGTCTCCCCAAGGAGGTGGATCCTCCACAGACCAAAGGTGCCCTCCCAGCTGTCGTCTGTTGCAGGGAAGGGGCCAGCCTGGTAGGGCCATACCAACTGACAAGGATGTAAGAGCAAGGGATGCTCTTGCCCAGGCACGCATCACATCCCTGGCCAGAAGGCTTGGTCTGACAAAGCCACAGCAGGAGACAGCACCCGGCTTCACCCCCACCCCACCCTCCATTCCCTCATTTCACGTTAGGTCCAGTGGAGCTGCAGCCTGAAGCTGCCATGGGCAATAAATAAATAATCACAATGAGCAAGTACCTTTGAAATATAGAGCTGACAGATCATATCCTCCCCTGGTTTGATTTCTTTCACCGTCCGGGTGATGAATATACCTCTCCCTTGGCAGCCCGAATCCGGCTTACAAATGTATGTCCTATTTTTTCTTGACCTGCTGTAATTCTGCAAATCTCCCCAGCTACCAGAGCAGGGAGGGAACAAGATACACCTTTAGCTGAGGAGCCGTGAAAAGGAAGGCTAGCTCTCTCTCTCTCTCTATATATAAAGCTATCTAATGTGACAAAAGCCCTGGAGTTGACAGACAGATGCCCAGAGGTGTCATTATGGGAGAGACAGGAGAGCACACACAGTGGAGGGAGGGTGGGCTTTTGAGAGAATTCAGAGCTGGATTTAAACCCAGGCAACACCACTTACCAGCTGTGTAACTCTTGGCAAGGATTTAAACTCTCTAAGCCTCAATTCCATCATCTACACAATGAGGATAACGACCCCTAATGCAGGCAAGGCGCTGCCACATGGCTGCACACCCCATAAAGGTGGCCGTGATCTGAGTAGTTTGGCGGTCTGAGTTTGCAGATAGATTTGGGGTTCTCGATCTGGCTCAAGCTCTGACAAATGATGTGACCTTGGGTCAGTCTCTCTTCCCTCACTCTGGGCTTCAGCTCTTCCTCTGTAACACCTCTACTCCAGCCAGAGTGTGAGAGGGCAAATACTATCTTTGAATGTACTTTGAAGAAAGTATATTCAGAAGAAAGAAAGAAACCAACTTAACGGATTATAAATCTCAGTCTTGCTATACTTCTCATTTTGCTCAAAGGAAACTTGTGACCACTGGAGAAGTCATTTATCTGCAAAGTTCTTTGGTGGCCATGAAATCTGGAGGTGCCTGTTGACCTGAGGGTAAACACATTTCCTTTTAAGTTGCTGCTAAGCCCGGAAAGTTATTCCAGACAAATAGGAAAAGTGAGCAACCCTGGACCTCTTGGTCCAGGAACCTGTTGGTTCTGGAAAGCACTAGGTGGGGAGGGGAGAGTGGAATTCCTCTGGGGCCCTTGCCTTGTAAGCATAAATCTGATGGTGACACTTCTCTGCCCCCCTCCACCTCATCTCAAACGCCAGTTTGTACCAGGTCATGTTCAGGTCATCTCACACTTCTCCTGTTTCTTGGTGGTGTGGTCCAGAGTATTTCATGAACCAGGAATGGATGTCCAGCAAGATGGATAAAGTGAGACCAGAGAAGGGGAAAGGCTGACCGCCATCCATGGCACTGCCATGGGACAAAGGTCAGACGTCCCTCCCTGCTCCTAGCCTGGGTGCTAAGCACTACGTCACTCCCTCCAGAAGTGCTCGTGGTCCTTAACAAATCAGAAAGTGCACAGTTAAAAGGTTGGAACAAGTTCAAGATCAACGGCTTTCAGGGTCAGAACAAATGCTCAGGCACAGGCTCCAAGGCACCCACCCCTAAATGTCATCCAGTTTTATAGTCAGAGTCTTATGTTTTCCAACCTTGGACACACCCTTCATCCCTTCTCTTCCTGAAGAGGAGAGAGAGATGGGAGAGCCTATGGAAACGGAAAGTAGCAACGGGGAAATCAGGGGCAAGAGGGAGGTGTAAACTCAGAGAGTAGTGGAGAAGGGGCCACAGGCAGGCACTTACTCAGCAGGAAGACACCAGGTCCTAGGGAAAAAGTGGAAATCTTTGGGGAACATCTTTAACATGCGGCTCATGTTCCGGGCCAGCAAGTCCTTGCGACAGATTTCACTCATGCCCGGGAAGTGATTGATTTTCTGCAAAGGAAGCCGGAGTTGAGGAACAATGGGGGACATGGGAGTACCCACGAGATCCCCTTGGGGGACAGTCATAAAAGTGGGGGCCCCATTCATCCTGAGGATCAGCTCTGATCCAGATACCTGATAACTTTTCATTTCTGTCACTCGCTCTAGCGACACGGAGTAGTCTGTCCAGCAGAGAGTCCAGTCCTCATTTTCCGCTCCCTCTCGAAGCCCGTACTGTTGAGCAGCCCTGCGCACTGCCATGGAGTTGGAGAAAGAAAGGCCTGTTAGCCCAGGAAGCAGAGGAGGAGCATGGGGTGAAGAGGAGCCATTTCTAGGTGCTCCCAGACCAAGCACTGAAGCGAGACACCTTGGCTCCTTGGGACGGGATGCCATCTTGCTCCGTGTGGACACACCATTGCCAAGAAAGGAACACAGAGAGTTGAAAGCTATTGAAGAACACGGCCTATGCCCATTGATCCCCACAGGAGGGTATCTACCTGCCTGCAGAATGTTCTACCTACCCTGGCTTCCTCTTGCCAGGAAGTAGGCCTCTGACTTTCCTCCAAACACTAAGCAATGAATGTTCAGGGAATATAAAATTATCATTAACATCACCAGAGCCAAGCTTACTTAGTAAGGCAAATTTACAGAAAAAAAGTATACAATGTATTTCAAAGCCACATATAGGCTATCACATCTTTCTTCTACTGTCTAACAACTAGGAGCTGACTCCAACACAAATTCAAACACCTTCAAGAGCCTGGAAAGGAAGAAGTGCCAGGGGCCAGTCCAGTGGTGCAGCAGTTAAGTTCCCAAACTCCGCTTCAGCGGCCTGGGGTTCACCAGTTTGTATCCTGAGTGTAGATCTCACGTACCACTTATCAAGCCATGCTTTGGCAGGTGTCCCACATATAAAGTAGAGGAAGATGGGCACAGATGTTAGCTCAGGGCCAGTCTTCCTCAGCAAAAAAGAGGAGGATTGGCGGTGGATGTTAGCTCAGGGCTAATCTTCCTCAAAAAGAAAAAAAGGAAGAAGTGCTTGCAGTGATCTGGAGAGTCAGGACCAGCCTAAAGCATCCAAATTTGAAATTAAAATAATAATAACTAGGGAGCCGACCCCGTAGCCGAGTGGTTAAGTTCACATGCTCTGCTTCGGTGGCCCAGGGTTTCACCGGTTTGGATCCTGGGT
This sequence comes from Equus asinus, assembly GCF_041296235.1. Classification (NCBI taxonomy): domain Eukaryota; kingdom Metazoa; phylum Chordata; class Mammalia; order Perissodactyla; family Equidae; genus Equus; species Equus asinus. Next base: position 37,433,627 of record NC_091802.1, on the reverse strand, counting down.
GCGGGCATGGTACTGCTCATTGGGCCACGTTGAGGCGGTGTCCCACATACCACAACTGGAAGGACCCACAACTAAAATATACAACTGTGTACTTGAGGGATTTGGGGAGAAAAAGCAGGAAAAAAAAAAGAAGATTGGCAACGGTTGTTAGCTCAGGTGCCAATCTTTCAAATAATAATAATAATAATAACACTCACTCTGTAGTACAAAGTAGGTCTGTAGGTCATCTTCAGCCCATAGACTGCCAGTTTGTAACTTGTGCTCTAAAAAAGAGCCACTGATTGCAGCAACAGCTGCCTTCTCTACCATCGGATTCCCCACATAGCCACACACAAGAACAATAGACAGCTGAAGCACACACCAGTGTGGTCAAAACCCATATTTTTTCCGAACGAGATTCCCAACTTCCTCAAATAGTTAATTGAGCTGGGAGAAGCTGAGAACAGGATTTGGAGACACGCCTTTTCATCCTCAAAAATATATAAAAGTGACTCTTCCCAACCCTTTGGGGGAATCCAGTGGGGCCCCATGATGGATCCCTTGAATGCAGATGCTCACCACTCTCATATCGGCAGCTGGATAGATTGATCACCAATCATCTGGAAAAGAGAAAAAAGAAAGCAGAAAGACAGAGGCAGACAGACTTGCCGGGACAGGTGACTGCACACGAGAACACCCTGTCCCAGGTGGAGCTGCATGGAACCTAACCAGCCTCACTTCCGCCTGGTCTGACGGTCCCTGACACTGAGGACACAGATTCAAAGGGTTGCCAAGTGGCAGAAAACGTGGGCTCAGAGTACTATTACTCTGCCCGTGAGGTAGAAATTCCGTCTTGCTGTTGCAGCTAATTTTGCTTGCAGCTTCACGTTAACGTCATCGCCTCCTCAATCCTTTTACTCCAGTGGCCCCTCAAAAACAGGAAGTGAACGTCTTTTTGGGGAAAATACTTAATGGTCTCCCTCCTCTTGCCACCCCATTAAGGGAATCTGTGAGTTAGAAAGTAGACAAGCTTTCAGACATCCATCAGTCTGAGGAGTGATTCATTTCCCCCAAAAACGGAGCAAGGTATAGAAAAATATTAAATAAGAACTGGAATGTAGAAGCTGCAGTCAGATCCTAAGAAGTCGCATAGTCCTGTTATATTTACAGTATATTGAATTCCCACGATAATAAGCACTTCCTAAAACAAGGACATCGTCTCTCCCCACACAATTAAAAAAAAGGAGGCATTATAAACACAAGCAAAATGAAGATGAGGACAAGGTGTAGTTTTAGATTATACATATCAGTATTTGATTCTACAAAACAGATCATCAAAAGTGGTTCTTTTTATACGAACCGAACGAGGTGTGATTTTGACAGTCTCAGCGCACGGTTTCTCCTTGACCCTCCTATTAGCAGCTTAGGCCTCCTTCCCTCCAGGTCCCTCCTGCTCTCGCCAACATGGATCCCCATTCCCCATCTTTCAATCCTAACCTCTTTTTCTTCCTCTTCTTCTTGCCTTCCTGCTGGGCATTCTGAAGCCCCTTTTGCATCCCAGTGTTCTGTCTGACAAAAGCGAGGGTGACGATTTCTTTCGGATCTTCTATGGTACTGTCCTCCCTCTCTTCTGAGTCCGTCCCTTCCTCGCCTTCCAAAGGCAGGCACTGGAGCATCTCCCCAGCCAGGGAGGAGACCCTGGGGAAATACTGGCCCCCCCCTGGAGAGAGGGCAGAGGGAGCGGCAGTTACTTGGATCCACCTGCAGGGGGACCCCCTCCCTCGCTCATGTGGGTGGTGGACCAGCCCTCTGAGACCAAGCAACAGGTTGCAGTTTATAAAACTCCACCCCACGTCTACAGTTGGTGCAAACTCCAGGAGGGAGCCGACTCCACCTTTCGCCAGCGACTATGACCTTGGGGACTCCGTCAGCCAACCCTGGTCTTGGTTTTTCCCTCCTGGGGTTTTCAGGAGATGGCCGAGATGCTTGCTATGTGTGGTGCCAGCTGGTAAACAATCTTATTATTAAACTGAGTTGGGTGTCTGGAGACAGCCTCAGAACCAAGCCCTAAGCCTTCTCAGCTGAGTGAGTTAGTCCCAGCGGGTGCGGATGAGGTGCTTCGAGGAGTCCTGTTAACTGTTTCAGCACTGCACGAACCTGCTGGCCGGAGAGCCACGGAATGCAGGACCGACTCGTAGCTGATTGGATGAGATTCCAGCCCAGGGCCAGATGCAGACCTCCAGAGAGCCCAGCGACAGAAGAGGCTATAATGTCTCCCCGACCACCCGAATCAAAATAGAAACAGGACCAATTCATAACACACCTCCAAGGAAGTCCAGCGAAGTTCTCATCCCCCCACTTTCATGATGACTTCTCTGATGTGTGCTTGAAATTTCAACTACCAGATTTTTTGGGAAAGATTTCTAATGCCCCTGCTTCACTAATGCTTAGGAATGTGCTTAGTTTGCCTTTAGGTAAGCCAGAACCGCTCAGTTCCAATTAACTGATCCCTATCCCCTTCACATCCAAGGTTTCTATGAGCATAAAGCCAATTTTGTGGTGTTCTCCCCTCCTTTCTCACCATCAAAAACCCTGCCAACCTGCTCATCATTTCAACCCCTCTCCTTTGATGGCCGAGTCCTCGTGCGACTTACTAACCTTTTCTTCCCTCACAAACTCTTTGGCTTTTTAAAAAAGATATCAATAATATCTTTATTACAGGGGCTGGCCCTGTGGCCTTAGTGGTTAAGTTTTGCATGCTCTGCTTCAGGGGCCCGGGTTCGGTTCCTGGGTGCAGACCTACACCACTCACTGGTAGCCATGCTGTGGTGTTGACCCACACACAAAAAAAGAGGAAGATTGGCACAGATGTGAGCTCAGGGTGAATCTTCCTCAGCAGATAATAATAATAATAATAATATGTAGTAAAATTAATTCTAATTTATTATTATTATTATTATTGGAATACTGTAACATTAAAGGAAGCTTAGGGGCCGGTCCTGTGGCTGAGTGGTGAAGTTTGCATGCTCTGCTTCGGCAGCCCAGGGTTTCGCAGGTTCAGATCCTGGATGCAGACCTACCACCACTCATCAAGCCATGCTGAGGCAGCATCCCACATGCTACAACTAGAAAGACCCACAGCTAAAAATATATACAACTATGTACCGGAGGGCTTTGGGGAGAAGGAAAAAATAAAATCTTTAAAGGAAGCTTAGAAAAAGGGTAGGGTGGGAAATCCTCATAGCTTTTCTACCTTAGCATAGCAACTTTAGCCTCTTTGTGTAGTCTCTTTTATTCTTCATTTCCAAGCATAATTATTCTTATATAACTGTAACCATAATATATAAACAATTTTGTATCTGCTTTTTGCCCACTTAATATCATATCTAAACATCTTTTGGGTTGTGGCAGAGTTTACATGTTTCTGGTTTTTAATGGTTGTGTAATAATGTCCCACTGAAGGAATGTGTTTGAATTTAACCAACCGTCATCCTATTGTTGGCAATGTAAGTTGCTTCCAATTTTGCTATTATATAAACAGCTCTAAAATGAACACTTTCAAGTATAAAAGGGCTTTAAGTAAAAGGCCTTTACTTTAGAATTATTTTCTTAAGATATATATCCAGAACCAGGATTACTAGGTTAATGAATATGAAAATCCTATAGCTTCTGGTTTTACTTATCTAGTTATTAAGTTATTTATTTATGTCACCATATTATTGCCCAGAGGGATTCCAACAATTTGGACTACCACCAGCAATATGCAATTATAGCAGGCTCACCAGTCACATGATCTCTTGGGAATCCCTTCCCTCTGTACCCAAAGTTGCTAATTCCAGACAACTTTTATACCTTCTGGCCATGTTTCTAACGTTTCTACGCCCTTCCACGTCTCTCCGCCCCTTTCCCAAACCAAAATTGGTGGTGGGCAGTGCTCTAACTTGGAGGCTACCTATGAATAATGTAATCATAAGCCCTTATGTGGGTATAGTTTTTTAAGCTTTCCAAAGAATTGTCACCTACACCATCTCACTGACTGCTCACAACCACGCCCCGGAGAGGGAGGGCAGAATTATTAAGCGAGCCAGGGATTGCCGCTTGTTTCTCTCTCTTCCTGAAGAGGGCTTACACCCAAGTCCCTTTATGGTGACACCTGAGCAGGGGGAGAAAGAGTGTGCTCAGTGCTATGGAGCAATGAGACTTGGGCACGGCGAGTCCGTTTCTCCCAGTGAACAGGCACATTCTTGACGAAGTTCAAGAGGACTAAGCTACATGAAATCTTGACCTTGGGCTGTTCCCTTCCTTCCAGGTAAACAGCCAGCTCCACTCCCCCAGCCCTCCGCAGCAGCTCCTGTTTACCAAGCCCTGGAGGAGGAGTGGCTCCGTTTACCTAAAGGTTAATGTTAACTGGAGGAGAGAAAACTGACCCTGAATTTGGCCTCTGGAGTTGCGGGTTGTCTCTACCCTTTTTTGAGTCCTTGCCCAAGTGATGAGAACAAACCATGGCTGCTTATATTTGTCTGCCTCAAAAAGAACAGAAAAACAGTCAAATTCTGGTATGCTTGCACAAGAGGGCCTCGGGCACATAGAGCAAGGAACGGAGCCGGTGTTCATCATGGCATTCCCGCCTCCTTCCCCTGTAGTCTAGGCTACCTATGACACGAGCGCCACTGGATGGCACCTGAGACAGGTGCAAGATGGCAGACAACTGGCATTGCCACCAGTGACTGTTTTTGCTTTGTCTTTGGTCCCCTGGTTTTCTCTCCCCCGAGTCCTCTCCTTCCTATTTCATCCCCAAGACTAAATCCTGCTGGCTTCTCTCCAAAAGCTCCTGAAAGAGAATATCTCACTCCAAGGTTGCCTACCAGCGGCTTGCTTCCTAGATCTGGCCTGCAGAAACGTTTACTTGGCCCACAGTAATGTGTTGTTGTTACAGTTGTTAAACAGAGGTAGTTGCCAATAACTAGAAAATGTAGATTTATCATAAAAATCCAGATTTCCATTCCTTTTGGAAAAGTAGGTCCCCATTGCTTCATGCCAGCAATCAACCAGAGCTGAGTAACGGCTCCCTCCTTAGATATTTTCCAGTCTGCCCCAGTCCCTAACATTCCCTATTGTCTCCCTGATACAGGAGCCAAGTGACAGCTGTCCTTATGCTATTAGTTTCCTTATAGTAGTATTAAGAGTTCCGGAAGGAACATTTTCCTAGGGTACACTACATCTGAATTTACCCATCTACATCTGAATTTACTCCTCTAGGCTATCTCTGGCCTCCCAGCAGCAACCAGTTAGAACAAAGCTGCTTTCCCCAGGGCGGGACACAAAGCATTATAATGCGCTCATTTTCAGAACAAGAATTAGCTCTGACCTTGCTGGAGCCAGAACCCTCTCGGTCTTTTCAGATGTGGGCCTTATTGGGCTCTTCCAGACTTCTCTTTCCCAGTCTCAGCAACCACTCTCTGCCAACCTGAGGGTTCCCACCCAAGTACGCTCGTAGCCTTGAGGAATGAAAGGAGGCCAGGCAATCGATTCAAAGGACAAGGCCCAAGGAGAACACAAAAGAGTGAAGGGGGCTGCTGCTGGCTTCCCGGGATATACATACATCCCGGCGTAAGGGCCTCTTGCTAAGGCAGCTGTGGTGAAGTGGCGAAGAACTCAGATTCTGGAGTCTGTCTGCCTGGATTTAAATCCCAGCTTTACCCTTCCTAGTTGTGTAACCTCGGGCAATTTACTTAACCTCCATCTGCCCTAGTTTCCTCATCTGTAAAATGGTTCACCCAGTTATGGGAATTAAATTAAATGAGTTAATTCATTTGAGTTAATACAACGCGCTTAGAAGAGTGCCCGGCACACAGGAGGTGCTCACTAAATGCTATCTATCATTCTCAGCTGTTCGGCCCTGGACTATGAACTCCCTGATGGAAGAGGCTGTGTCTGGGAATTCTCAGCCCCTCCCATGGTGTCCGGCACATAGCAGAGGTTCATATGCTTCCTGAATGAACAGACTGGAAGAACGGATAAATGCATGAACTAATTTCACCTAAGGCTCATTTTCCTCATCTATGTAATAGAAGTCTTGCGGTGAGCATTAAATAAATAACATTTATTTAATACTTCCATATAGCAGGCACTTAAAACACTTAGTTTCATTCACTTATAACAGTAGCTACTATTTGCAAGCTACTTAGCAAGTAACAGGCATCATACTAAAGCACTTTACACACATAGTATCTCATCCTCATGATATCATGTCACAGATATGATCTTCTCTCCATTACAGATGAGGAGACCGAGGCCCGGAAAGGCTAAGGTAGAGGCAGAGTTGGGATGAGAAGCCGTGTCCGTTTGACCCCACAGCCTGTCTCTCCTCCACATTCCACCCGCTGCCTTTCCCTCTCTGCTGATCACTCACTAACGGTGGGCCGTAAAGGGAAGCAACTGATCTCCGAGCTCCCAGAAGCAGCCTTCGTGACTTCAGTCCCTTAAGAATCAGTTAGTTCCACATCATTTTCCCTAAAGCCACTGCTTCTAAATTCCCACCTCCAGGAAGGGGCCTGGATCTCCCCAGATTTGCCATAACCTGGGAACAGCTCCATTGTTTCTACTTTGTATTTATTTTCACTTTCTTTCCCTTCTTTTCACCAACGTCCACGTTGTACCTGGGCTCTTATTTGGGGTGTAATTAGAACATTTTCTAAGCTCTTATGGAATTCCTGAATATTACAGCCGGAAGGGACATTAGAGAGTGTCTGGTTCAACCTGTTTGTTTTTTAGAGGTTTTGAAATCCCCCTGCCCAGCTAGGGAAAGAGACTTGCACAAAGTCAGAGAGCAAGTCAGCAGAGCAGGACCGAAGCCCTGGCTTCCTGCCCCACTGTGTACCTTTCCATTATGCCAGGTTAGAGGGCAGGCAATGCGGCCTAAGTGCTTTGGGGAGGTTAAACAAGAAGACTAAGTTGTGCTACAAATGTAGCAAACATAGTAAATACCTCTTCAGTTTTTCTTAATGACACAAGACACATTCCGTTCACCTTTCCAAATAGGATAGTCAAGACAGTGAAAAACTTTGATGTTTCCTTCCATTTTAGTATGGGGTTTGACCTTGGGATCTTCCAAGCCAGAGGCTGTCAAATCCTGTTTAGACAGCATGAAAATGACCTTCATTGGCCACCAGGGGGAGGGGATGAGCACTGGGATGGCTCCATGCAAACACATTGCTGGTTACTGGGGACATTTCACAGGGACCACGTCTCACGTCCACTTCTGAAGGACTGTACATGTTGACTACTCTTTCTTCCCCTGAAGGTGTTGCAGAAGGGTGGAAAATGTTTAGTGCTTTCTTTTGTAAAGCTGAATTAATAGGGGTGTCCTCTAAATGGGTGGAAAGAACCATTTGGCAGTTAAGAAAGATTGGAACATGTTCCAACTTTTAACCAAATTTTTTCATCCTGACCTTCGCAGCCTAGGCTTTTCTTCAGTCTGTAGGAACACATATAGCACTGAAGAGCTCTCCCATGATGTCTGCCTGTGACTTCCTTCTCTTCCTCCAAATAATAGGTTTTCCTGCGCCCCTCTCCCCTTTTCATCCTTTGGTCCTCATTCCCCTACTAGAAGCATCCCTCTGAAGGCTTCCAGTGGCTAGCTCTTGGAAAGGACCAAGTGGATGGGTGTGGGGAGACGTGGAGGGAAGACCTCTGGATCTTGCTTTCAGCTTTGCCTCTTTGACATAGCATATCATAAGAAGCCAAGCGATTATCTCCTTCCTTCCTCATTCCCTTTCTTCTCTGTGATGACAGGATCACCAGGAAGATAAAAGCTTCATATCTAGAAAAGTGCTTTGAGCTTTGATGCAGGCAGGATAAAATAACATGTCTTTTATGGCCTTTTGGCTTTTCATTCTAGCCACCCTTTGAATTTCAGCACAGGGCCTGAAGGGGTCTTTAGCATCACACGGACTAACAAGGGAGGGGTGTGGGTACTCAACTGCTCAAGGGGTTTGCCAATAAGAAGGGCTGAGAATGACGTGCCACATTCACTGGGACAATAAGAATCTTGCTGGGGGCCGGCCCTGTGGCCGAGTGGTTAAGTTGGTTAAGTTCCTGTGCTCTGCTCTATCGGCCCAGGGTTTCCGGCCCAGGGTTTCACCGGTTTGGGTCCTGGTCATGGACATGGCACTGCTCATCAAGGCACGCTGAGGGGGCATCCCCACATAGCACAACCAGAGGCGCTCACAACTAGAATACACAACTATGTACTGGGGGGCTTTGGGGAGAAGAAAGAATAATAATAAAAAACGATTGGCAATAGTTGTTAGCTCAGGTGCCAATCTTTAAAAAAAAACTTCTTGCTGACTCAGATGCCATCTTTTATTCTGCTGGAAACTGGGGAATTCTGCAAGATTGGAAGATGCAATTTTCAGGGCAGGCTTATGCCCAGCCATTTTCTCCACAATACTCAGTGTGTTACTAGCAAAGACAGATGGCTCTGGATCCAAATCCAAGCTCTACCACTTACTAGAAGGGTGACTGTGGGGGAGTAACTGAGCCTCTTTGTACCTCAGTTTCCTCACAAGTAAAATGAGCGTAATAATGTTCATCTTATAGAGTCATTTTAAGGATTAAATGGGTTAATATTCCTATTGCTCTTAAAGCAGTGTTTGGTTCAAAATAAGGGCTTTATTGTAAAATGAAAATATAATGGTAGGATTGGTGTACATATTAAATGACTTATTGAAATGCCTGGCACATACCGGTGCTTAGTACATGTTAGCTCCCTTCCCTTGTCATCCCCAGATGTAAGTTACATTTTTGCTAGGATCCAAATCCCACAGGAGAACTTTCCTCAAGCCTGGAAGAGTTTTCCTTCAGGAGGGTGAGACATAAAAACTGGAAGTGAAAGAAAAAGACTGGAAAAAGGATAGGGGTATTTGCAGAGGCTGTGCTGCCATGAAAAACAGAAGTGTGTTTCTGGGAGGTTTCTCCAGACAAAGGAAGAAACGTGATCAAGAGAAAGATCCAGAGATGGGGAAGGAGGAGAGGAAGAGATCTGTGCATTCCCAGGGCTCTCTGGTATAAGGACAGCTCCCTGGGGGCACCAGGGTTGGTAAATGGAGGGAAGGCAGCAAGTGAGGGTGCACTCGGAGGGCGACCCGGGTTCAGGAGGGACGTGAGGACAGGAAGAATGGAGCTGGGAAAAGAAGGGTCGATGTGTGGGCAAGGTCCTGGCCTTGGGGTCTTGAGGATGAGAAAAGGGCGTGAGGGTATTTTAGCGGAAACTTGAGTAAGGAGCCGGGAAGAGGGCGCTCCTTACCAAGACCTGCTGAGGAGAGCTGAGGTACGGAGCCGAGGGGGAGCAGGGGCCGTGAGGGTGAGTGGCTTGTGCTGTAGAACGTCACCAGGGAAGGCAGAGGGGTAGCCCTGGGGAACTGGTACCGTGGGGGACATCGGGTTTTCACTGGGAAGGCACTAGGAGGCCGCGATCTGGGGCTAGCCCCTGGCTTTGGGGCGCTCTTACCCGCGTTTCCCACTCCCCGGTCTCGCCCCGCTGTACCGCTCCAACCACACTCGCGGGCCCCTCCTCGAAGGATTAAGGAGACGTGCTCCCACTGGCCGCCAGACGAGCCCTAACCACCACCCGCGCTCCTCCTAACTTGGGGTCCTCCTGGCCCTCACATTTGCATATGGGGCTTTCTAGGCCCTCGATTGGCCCCTGCGGTAGGCTGCCGTGCCCCGCCCCCTTCCGAACCCAATTAACCGCCTGGCGCTCGGAGAGAAAAGCGCTCCAGGTTGTCCCGGGAGACGCCGAGGACGCTGGGCCGCGCCGGCGGCGCGCGGGGCCGACCACCGCTCGTCCTGCGCGGGTCCCTGCCCTCCCCAGCCCTCCCACCCCGTCCCACCACGCGCCCCAGCCCGGGTCCGCGGCCACCCCGGCCAGCGCGGTCGGGGAGCCTTGCGCAGGCGCGGCCGGAACATCGGGGTGGGCGCGGATCCGGGGGTCTGGCTCCCTCGCCCGGCTGCGCTGGGCTGCGCTGAGCGAGGGGGGTCTGTACATCCTTAGGCCTCCAGGGAGATAAATATCCACAACTAGGGGCAGGAGGCGCCGTGCGGAGAGCGTTGGATTGAGACCCAAGTCAAGATCTCAGGCGTATTACTGCTTGTGTAACCTCGGGCAGTTGACATTATCTCTTGGAAGCTTAGCTTCTTTAAAGTAAAATGGGTATTGAAAACCTATAATGAACCGCTCAGACTTAGTAAATCATCCGTCTACTCAGAGTGTGTAGGGGGCTCGTGGCCCCTCTACTGAACTGGCCGATAAGAGAGGGCTGCCTGGAGCTCGGGGGTCTTGGCTTCTCATAACGTCTTGACTGTCCTCGGACAGATTGGGAATGAGAGTAGAGAACGGATTCAAATTAATTGTGGTTTCCTTCGGTTTCCACCTGTCTAAGCCCAGACTCCTGCCTGCGAAGGATTGGCAGTCAGTAGAGCTGTTTCTGCCTGGGTTAATTCAGGATGGGTGAAAGAGCAAAGGATCGATTTTAAGTTCCTGAACCCTAATGATTTTAGGAAACTCCCTTGTGGATTGATCCAAGGATTCTTGTTGCCTATTTTCCAGATGCTTGACTTGGTGCCACTGAAATGCAGCTGCTCCTGTGAAAAAGAATTGTTTATTCTTAGACTTCTGGAAGACTATGGGTCATTCCTCTCTACTGAGGGCTCTTGGAAGACATGTGAGGAGGAGAAGCAGGCCCTTCTTTGAAAACCTATAGTCAAGAGAACTAATGGAGGAGGCCAGATCCACATCTTTCATGTGAAGCCTGTTGGAGCTGGTCCAGGAGAGTTTCCCAGAGGATGTGAGCTTTTAGCAGATTCATTGGGAGCATTGCATCCGATGAGAGTGCCCAGTCTTCATGCTGTGCTCTGATAGGATGCTGGAGGAAAGGTGAAGGGACTGAAAAAACCCTCCAGCATAGTTTTCACTTGAAATGAAAACATTTGAGCTACAGCAGATGCAGAAAGATGTCTTATCTGAATTTCTCTTATCTAAATAAAGCAGAGCTTTATGAGAGTCACCTGCCACAACTGCCTCCCTCATCCTCCAGGAAAATTGCCAGGGAGGCAGGCTCTGTCCTTGGACACATGGACATTCCAAAAAAATTGTGTTAACAGGTCTCATCAGGGTCTTCCATCCTTTGAAGCCCTAAACCTCCCTTTTTAAGCTGATGTATAAACGTTTATCTCTACCTGTTTGAAGAGTTACTCACTCCTGAGTGCTCTCATATATATGTGAATATACTTTGTTACCTTTTGCACCTAAGTTGGTAGAGGAAAAGTTTTCCTCCCAACACAGGACACTGTCCCTTTACCTGCTGATCTGCGCAGGCAGGAGGCTAGAGGCAAAGGCATAGCTTAGCCCCAAGCAGACACTGAAAACCTGCTCACCCTGGAGGGCCCGAGGGGGAACCAGCAGCCCATTGCTGCTCTTCTAGAAACCTTTCTGCCGTCCTGTTGTCTTCCCTCTTCCCTCCAGGTGGCCCTGGGCTATCTTGCCACTCCCCCTCTCCAGGGCTCTGGGGACCCAGGTGACCATCATCAACTGGCCACCCAGCAGATGCTTCCCTAAGACCAACTGCCCCAGCTCTGTTCCCCTCCCCCATCCCGCCTCTTTCTTTCCCCAGTGTCCTACCAATCTGCTCTGCCACGCTCCGCTCCCGCTTTGGTCTCACATCCCTCTGGAGTGATATTGTGATGGAAATGAGGGAGAGGATGCAGGAGCGAGCAGCAAAGATTTACCGCTTCCACAGGGTTTCCATTAAAATCCCTGACAATCAGTTATTTATGAAAGGGCTGGCTGCAGTGGGAGCTAATAGGCCAGAGCCTGGCACTGCTGTCCGTTCAGGGGTGATCACAGGAACAAACGCAGGGTGAACAGTAGAGCTATCCCACTGAAGAGCAAAGGCGGATTTGACCCCATCAGACATCCCCTCCAGGGCCAGAGAGCAACAGCCAGGAAGTCAGAGAGCATCCGTGATTTGTGATTTGTGCCGGGCAAACCAGAAACAAACATCCACATAGCAAACACTGAGGGTTTTTCTGAGCCTGGTGTGAAAGGCTGAAGCAATGTGTTGGAGCGTCCTTCCAGTCATCAAAAAACTTAGACTGGGTCCCCTCCTCTGAGCTCCAACTCAGAGGCAAGAGTGTGCAAAAAACGCAGATCTTAAGCTGCTGTTTTCAGTGTCTTTCTGTTCCTAAGGCACCACTTGACTAAATAAATCCCTCTGAAGGTTGTTGGCTCTACAGTTGACACGCAGACTCTGTGTCTCAGTTTGGGACTCTTCTTTTAAGTAGTTAATGAAAAAAAGAGTCCTCCTTCTGCCCGCCTGAACCAAGGTCCCTCCTGTGATAAATAAATATAAACAATAGGATATATTGGAGTATATGAGGAAGCCATTTGGTGTAAAGCTAATTTGGCCTGACCTTGTTTTTCCAAAAGGGCCTGACATGGCCGTTGAGCATGTGTTGTACATCTGCTTTAAGCATTTACTGTGTCCCAAAGACAAGAAGAACAAATGCCCTTAAGATAAAGATGCAACTTCCCCCACATTGGCCTTTCCTTAAGGATAAGCATCTCTCCCTAGGCTGGGGATAATTGCTGTGCTCACCTGTGACCACCCAGCTTGAGACAGCACACCTGCTACCCTGCTGTGCCGGCTAGGCAATCTCACGATGGTTGTAAAAAGGACATTCCTATCATACGTGATGTCTGCTCTTTGTTCTAAGACAGTATATAACCCACTCTGTACACCCCACTTCCTTGGTGCCCTTCCTTCTTTGGGGAAGAAAGGCCCCGGGCTAGTCCTCAGATCTAGCTCATAATAATCTCACCCCAATTTTGATTTATACATTGGTTATAGATTATTTGCTTGACACCTGGAAGCCCTTTCTTCCTGTGCCAGTCAAAATATGTACCAGGCGTGGGGTAAGGAGTGAAATGAGGCAAAGATGCTTAGAAGATCTTTTTTTTAATTCTTGTGCATAACTCGGATTTTTTTTTTTTTTTTTGTCTTTAAGTCTGTAGTCTACGAGGGAATGTTGTAGAAGTGTGTGCAATCACAGAATCAGGATTCTTGTTAAATCAGAGGAGATCTTAGAGACCCCCTAGTATTTCTCCTGTTTTCAGAAGAAGTTGAGACCCAGACAAATGTGACAGCTTGGCCAAGGCCTTGCAGTGGCTTCCTAGAGCCCACTTCTCCTTCCTTCACACCCTCTTATTACTGTTATTGGTGGAATAGAAACAGAAATTGCTGCCCAGCACCTCTTTTGAGTTCTCCGGGTTTGAGGCGCATGTGAGGGAGCCGAGAGAACCCCTGGCACTGGGGCTGCTTGGCCAGGAGCAATGGAGCTTCCAGGCTGCTGTTTTTGATCTTGTCCTTCTTTGTCTTCCCTCTACCTTCTGGGGAAAATGGCTTTCCCTGAAAGGAGCTCTTCATGGTTGTTTCTAGGCATCCTTTTCTTGATGGGGATGGCTCTTGGAAACGAGTTCCATAGAAAGTGCCCTGACTGCAGGAGAAACATGAGGCACGCAAAGCAGATTGTTGGGTGCCGTGGGAGACACAGAAGCACATGCACGAATACACACCCTACGTGTAGCCAAGGATCCTCTGTACTCAAAGTTCCCCTTTAATTTTTCTTCAGAGTACTTGGAGCATCCACTTCCCGTTAACACTTATTTTTGGTCAAACGATATGTATGTGTGAAATGGGTACACAGTACAGAGTCCTCTTACTTACACATTGGTATCATTTTGTGTGGTAAAAATAATAATATTTAGTCAAATCTGGCCTTCCAAGCCAGTTAAATACATGCCGAATCTTTGCTTGTTAATGACTGTTTATTCAATAGTAAGTAAATTATGGTAGAATCACCACTGTAACAAAAAATAAACCAATAATTAGGAAGTTTTATAGTGATATAAAAGTTTTTCTACCTAATAGCACTAAGTGAAAAAAATTTTGTAAAGGCTATGACTATAATTATGTCAAACATGTATTTATATACATAAAAAACTGAAAGAAATGTTAAGAGAATTTTCAAAAACAAGGTTAAAGCCCCAGCTCTCATACAGATAGAAAACAGTATTAAGGATTTTATTTAACTCATGCAATGAGGGAACCAGTCAGTCAGATGGTTCAGCTGGTTCAAAAAAGCAGCAGCACAATTTGTCTGAGAAAAGGAATGTTGACAGGAATTGAAAATGGAGGCAAAACTGGTTTTTTCCACAAGGAAAAGAGGCGGAAACAATCAAATCTCTGTCAGATCAGACAGAAATTGCTTGCCTACCAATTACCTACAATTTACACCGTTGTAAAATAATTCCCATAGTCAACTCGAATCAGCTAATTCAGGGAAGGGTGTCCAACAGACAAATTTTCCTCTGTAGATGATAGTCTTGAAAACATGAGTGGGATTATGGAATTTTGTTTAGTTTACTTAATGTAGTTTTTTAAAACAAAGACATCTCTCTCAAATTTTTTAAGGGAGCGTTGCAAAGTATCTTTAAATATTAACATCCCCTGAGGTGTTTCACAGGCGATTTGGTGTCCCAGCACATTTTAGAAACACGTGGTTAATGTGAGGCGTACCTGGCTCCTGATTCTCCTGAAGTTTATAAAACACCATCGTTTCCCTCCGTGGAGGAGCGCCCAGTGGTAGCCCAACCTAATTAGCAGTCTCCGTCTTCCATTGATTACTCAGTCCTTCTCTTCCTCAAACCTGGGCATAGGAACTATCTGTACTTTGTAGGTCATCCAATTGCAGAGTCCTAGGTGGTTACGGAGACAGCAAGCTTCAGGGATAAAATTCCTCTCACCCTCTTTTTCCATGGAGCTGAGAGTCCAGTGGCCATAAACATTGCTACTGGGCGGGACTGGGCAGGGCCGGAGCGGAGGGCAAGGGTGAAAGGAAGGAGCAGCTGCTGCTTGGCACCTCCTCCTAGGCTGCCTCCTGCATCTCCTTCTTACCACAGTCCACATCCCTGTCACCCAGATGCTGTAGACGGGCACTAGCCAGGACAGTGACCACAAGCCATATATGGCATTAAAATTAAATTAAAATTCAGTCCCTCAGTCACAGTAGCCACTTTTCATGTGCTCAGTAGCCACATGTGGCAGTGGTTATAGGACCCAATAGTGCAGATATGGAACATTTCCATGGTGGAAAAAAATTCTACTAGACAGCACTGCTGTGGATGACCACTCACTCTCTCCGTCTCAAATTTCTTTCCCATCCTTTTTTCCCACTTGCCAGGCTTGCTACTCACATAAATCAAATGTCACCTCTGACAAAGATTCTCTCTTTGACCAAACTTTAGTTAGGTTCTTCTGAGCCCTTTTCTCGACTATACCTTGACCTGGGGCTTTTGTTTCTGTCCTTGCTGAGTCCACTTTTAGCAAAAATCCTAAGTCAATTTAGAGAGATTCCCTGACCCCTGACATGTGATCAACCCCTGGCCTACCTTCAGCAATAATCCTATTAAATCGGTTTGGCAAGAATCCCCCACGCTTGATGTCTCCTCTTAGTAATTTTCCGTCCACTGACCCCCATCACTCTGCTCATTCGCTATAAATCCCCACTTGTCCTTATTGTATTTGGAGTTGAGCCCATTCTCTCTTCCCTGTTATAATGTCCCCATTGCAATCAGCCTGAATAAAGTCTTCCTTACTGTTTGAACAGGCTTCAGAATATTTTTTTCTTTGACACCTCCTTGATGAAGCCTTGCTTCTTGCCCCTAGGAAAAATTAATTCTATGCTATCTTAGCACTGTGTAAATTCCTCTTCTAAAGCCAATATCCGGTGGTGTTATACTCATTTATGCATTTGTCTTCCCTTATAGGTTACTGAACTCTCGTAAGAAGTACAGTGAGTGTAGTGATTAAGAGTGTAGTCACTTGGATCAGAATGCTGGGTTCAAAGCCTTCTGATGGCACTTCCTAGCTGTGAGCTGGGGCAAGTACCTTTGTCTCTAAGCCTCAATTTTCTCATCTGTAAAATGGGGATGATAGAAGTATTTCCCTGTAAGAGTTAATGAGCTAATCCACTGCATCAGGCACAGAATCACTATCGTCACCCCCGGTCTTTGTTTGCCTTCATACCCAACAGTTGAAGATAGGAGTGGAAGATTTTCTCTGTAGGTCCGAATGTCAATTCCCATTCCTTCAGCATCCAGTCATAAAGGGTGGCGCTTGCAGCCTTCCCTTGACACTTCTATTGGAAGTAAATCAGACTCATTAGTTGTTTTTAATTCTGTACTTTCAAATTTGTCTCCCCCAAAAGATCAGCAAAACAACCTTTTGATGGGACAAAGCTGAGTTTATTCTTACTGCAGTCGGGAAAGACACTACTCTGACAGAGCTCCAGGAGCAGCTCCGAGTGGGGCAGGACAAAGTAGTGGTATTATTGAGACTTTGAAGTCTGGTTTAAGGGAGGTGGTTTTTCAATACAGTGGGCAGGAGTTGATTGGGATTGGGTAAAGATCATGATATAAGAGTTTAGGATTGGTGGACACAGCAAGGCGAGGATTTTGAGGCCAGGGGTTCCAAGAGTCTTGGAGTGTACAAAATTGTCATGTGATGCTTTCTATTGAAGAGTCGATGGTTCTTTCAGGAAGCTCCTAAAATGAACAGTGGATTTATTTGCATTTTTAACTTCCAAGCAAGACTGCATGAAATAGTTGTCATGTTAATGCAGACAGTAAGCTGTTGGGTGTGGGAGTTTCAGTTCTCAATGCTTTTTAAAAAGCTAATAAGTAAAATTAAGGGAAATGGATCCAGGATACTGAGGGCTCTTATCCCTGTAGATAGAGCTCAAAATGGAAAAGTAGTATTTTGGCAACTCAGAAGGTGATTGGAACTTTCGACAGAAGCCCCACTGTCTGGTTTACTCATCATTTTCCACCATCCATTCATCTCAGTTGAATGCCCACCTTTGTGAGAAGGCAGAATTAAGAATGCTCATTCTCCTGCCTGACACCTAAAGTGGCTTTAGGGGCATAATTTCCCTGGTTAGATGACATAGAAAAGTTTCTTTCCACATTTAGACGATTGCCACTCCTTGGAAAAGGGGCACTTCTGAATTTAACCTTCCATAGATAGCACATGCCGTGTTTAACTAGCATCTTCTAGATGTTAAAGAAATAATTATTCAGACACTTGTTAAAATGGTAAGAGAGACTTTATTCAGGACTATTGGGACAGGGATATTACCATAGGGGAGAGAGAACGGGCTCACCTCCAAATACAATAAGGACAAGTGGGGATTTACAGCCAAGGAGCAGAGGGAGGAAACAAGGGATAGAAAACTACTAGGAGGAGACATCAGGGTAGGAGGATTCTTGCTAAACCCACTTAACAGGATTCTTGCTGAAGGCAGGCCGGGAACTGATCAGATATCAAGGGTATGGAATTCTCCCTAAACCGACTTAGCGGGATTCTTGCTGAGTTTATTCTCATCGCAGGTAGGAAGAGCACTACCTCGGCAGAGTTAACGCTGAAGAATAATTTCTTTATAGAAAGAGAATGATGAAACACAGAAACTGGGCACCCACGAAGATTTCTGGGTCTCCTAGGGGCAGGTGGGAGGCATGATTAAATGCCAAAGAGAGTCTTATGTATAAGACTCTTAGTGAAGTGTTAAGTGGCCGCAGGAGAAGGATGAGGATGACCTCTCAAAGGCTCTTCAAAGGTGTGGAGCTCCTTCTCGTTCAGGAATGAAAGAAATAAAGTTTGTTTTTTTCCAAAGTTAAGTAAACGGCTCGTTCTAGGGGATAAAATAGGCTCCTTGGGATAAATAGCTGTGTGGGACTAGGGAAAGCCATAAAGCACAGCGGAGCAGCCCCTGGAGCCAAGTCACCGGCGCACTACAAGTCCCGGCAAGCATCGGAGTGAGGGCGGGGCTTGCTGGCCGTTATGACGTTGTGGGCGGGGCCAGACGGGATCAGCTTTCCCTAGGGTTTTTAGCCCCGCCCCTGACCCCTTCCCTGCCCTGTTGCTGTTGCGCCGCCGTCGGCTGCAGGCCCCGGTGAGTCCCTGGAGTGAAGGAGGGTAATTAGGGGCAGTTGGGCCCTCGGGTTCCCGATTCAGACTTGTAGTCCTGAGAAAGGGTCTTGGGCCGGTGAAGGTGCGGCCAGTTTCGGTTTTCACCTCCTTCCATCTTCTTGGGGTGACAGTAAGTGGGAGCGGCGTCCTGGAAGTCCTGGAGCCCCTTCCGCGGCCTCGGAGGGGTGGAGGCAGTTTTCTCCCGAAGAGGGCAGGACTTCAGTGCTTGTGAAGGCCTTCTGGGCCGCGTGGCAGGCTCCTTGGGCAGAAGGGACCCCTCTGACGGGAGTGAGGGTCTTGACGTCACTGCGTCATGCCCCCTCCCGCCGGCCGAGGTCGTGGCGGTTCCTTAATCCCTGTCCTTGACGTCATCGCCGTTTGCTTCCAGGCCGAGGCGGGGCCTTGCCCAGTCACCCGAGGGCAGTTACTTTCTCTTTGGGCCTCAGTTTCCCCGTCTACGAGCAGGCTTGATCCCTGATACCCCTTTCCTTCAGATCAGGCCTTCTGCAATTGGAGATGTTCTAGGCAGCCTAGAAGAAAAAGCAGCTGGAGAGAAGTGACCTGCGTCTTTACAGCTCATCTCCCATAGCCCTTCCCCACCGCCACCATCAGCCCACTACTCACAGTAGGATCTCGACCCCTCCCAGGGCATGTTGACTTTTTTCTATCACTTGGATTCTTTGCCTCTGGTGCAAGCCAACAAGTGGCCGTGGTTGCAGCTGAATAGAATAATGCAGATGCTGCATGTTATGACTTCTCTCCACTGTTAACAAAGACCGTTTAAAGGGCAGGACTTTTCAAGCAGTAGGTCTTTGTAAATGATGTGGTGCACGTGGTTAAGGAATATCCAGGTGACTCACTTTCACAGGTAGTTTCAGAGGACCTCGACCTGAAATTCTTTAACAGACATGACAGCTGTGGTGTGGAAAGGACCCTCAGAAAGGTAGTCAGTAAGAGTTAGCCAGCACTGAAGTCCGTGTTGTCTTTCAAGTCAGATGGTACATCTAGGACGCTTTAAAATTCTCGACTGTGCTTATTGATAAAATACCTTTCTTAATTTTGGGGATGAAAAGAGAGAGAGTTAAAATGAACTCTTTCACTTCCTTTTTCTTTCACTTAGGGTCATCATTATAGCTGGGAAGTTTCTTAGAGATATTCTAGCCTGAGGCATGCAGTTCACTGATGAGGAAACTGAGGCCTAAAAGGGGAGGGCGTGTGACTTGGCCAGGGTCTCAGAGCTGGTTAGGAGCAGAACAAAGACATGAACCCAGGTCCCTTGGCTCCTATCCTAGTCCCCTTTCCACTACAAACACTTCAGGGGTGTATCACTGTATCACTTCAGGGGTTAGCATAGTCACCCCTTTCAAGCAAAAAGTGCATAATCTGGGGCCAGCCCTGTGGCACAGCAGTTAAGTTCTCATGCTCTGCTTCAGTGGCCTGGGGTTCGTCGGTTCAGAGCCCAGGTGCTGACCTACGTACCACTTATCAAGCCATGCTGTGGCAGTGTCCCACATATAAAATAGAGGAAGATGGACACAGATGATGTTAGCTCAGGGCCAATCTTCCTCAGCAAAAACAGGAGGATTGGCAGCGGATGTTAGCTCAGGGCTAATCTTCCTCCAAAAAAAAAAAAAAGCAAAGTGGATAATCTCAGTAAAATGGAGATTTAATACATAGCTTTGACCTTTTCACACAGTTTCTTCTGGTTGCCTGCATTCATGTCCCAGAACTATTTTTCTGTTCTTCCCTCGTACTGCTGGCACTGTGGTGCTGTGGGATGTGGGATGAGGGCCTGCTTAGAACAAGCTGGGCAGCCAGTGCAAACAGTTGGTAATGAGTAGTGTTAAAAGTCTCCTGGGGGGTATAAAATTTTTCTGAAGCACTCTGAAAGATTTTAGGTAAGGAACTTGGAAAATTTGGGTTAGAGCAAGTGGCCCATTAACATGAGGACAAGTGACTGTGTGTCTTTACTTCTGCTCCCTGTCTCAGGCCATCTCCACCGTCAGTGTTCTCTCAGGGTAGTTCTGTGTAAGCATCTCTTCCAGGACCAAGGTGGCCTGGGAGTCAAATCACTGCATCCATTTTACTAATTGCTAATGGTTTAGAAAGTTAATTGGGCACAAAGATGAGGGAATTAGATTAAATGTGAGTTTGGTTTTTACTCGTCTTTGTTTTTACTGTTCCCACATGAAGAATCGATTTGCATTTCTCTCTTGGCTGTGGAAGCTTTTGCTTTCCTTCTGTGAACGAATCCAGAGAAACTACATATAATCTTCATTTCTCTTAAAAATATATGCCCACTGGTATAAAAGGCTAATGTAAAAATGTTGAGCATTCTTTAAGGTAAAATTTTAGTTTTTTTTTTTTTTGATGAAGTTATCTTTTTTTTTTATTTTAAGATTTTATTTTTTCCTTTTTCTCCCCAAAGCCCCCCGCTACATAGTTGTGTATTCTTCGTTGTGGGTTCCTCTAGTTGTGGCATGTGGGACGCTGCCTCAGCGTGGTCTGACGAGCAGTGCCATGTCTGCGCCCAGGATTCGAACCGACGAAACACTGGGCCGCCTGCAGCGGAGCGCGCGAACTTAACCACTCGGCCACGGGGCCAGCCCCAAATTTTAGTTATTTTTAATAAGGTCTCTTCTTTGTGGCTTTGGAAAATTGGTGAGTTGATTTGGTTGAACATTTGCATTGTTAGAATCTGAACCAGGAAGCTTTCGATATTTTTAAAACTTTTCTGCTAAAAAGCGTATCGGTGTAATGTACAGATTCACACGGAAAGAGTGGAAGTGGAAGTGGCCGTTGTTCCTTTTCTTCAGGAAAACATAAGAGGATCTGCCCTCACGGACAGTCCTGGGAGGAGCATATTAGGTTTGAAAAGCTCATTCGATGAAAATGTGTCAGATTTTCTTAGGAGTCGGTTCAGGGGACTCATTTTAAAATACATTGCTGGGCCAGCCCAGTGGTGCAGCGGATAAGTGCACATGTTCCAATTTGGTGGCCCAGGGTTCGCTGGTTCGGATCCCGGGTGTGGACATGGCACCGCTTGGCAAGCCATGCTGTGGTAGGCGTCCCACATATAAAGTGGAGGAAGATGGGCATGGATGTTAGCTCGGGGCCAGTCTTCCTCAGCAAAAAGAGGAGGATTGGCAGCAGTTAGGACTAATCTTCCTCAAAAAAAAAAGAGAGAGGCTGTACCAAGCCCCCATTCTTATAGCTGGTCTTGCCTTTCAGAGAAGCATCCATGTGCAAAACAGCTCGCCAGAGTTTGAGTGTGTAGAAGGTGGGTAATGGAGTATGAATTTTATGGGCCCTTAGGGAAATCAAATCTGTGCCTTTTGTTTTTTGGCACCATGCCACTTGAACCAGCTTTGCCAGCTGAACCAGCCATACCAAGAATTGACATAGCACTTGAAGATTATCATCTCCTCACTCTGTTTTAGAAAAGAGAACACTGCGAAACAGCAGCTTCTCCAAAGGTACCCAACAAATTAAGAACAGGGCAAAAAAAGAATTAGCCCCACCGGCATGCACACCGTTGTTTACCTACAAAGCCCCTTCCTTTCATTTTTTTTTGATGAATTACATGCATATCTTATTCATTTATTCAATGAATACTTAATCAGCAATTACTATGGGCTAGGCATTATGTTGTATATACTGTGGTGATAGCATTATGAAGGAAAATACAGGGAATATGGTACTTGGGTCAATTGAGAGACAAGCCTTGAAGTCCCTGTTACCTGTACTTTCTTCACGATCCTTCGACAGAGGACAGATAAGTCATTTTACCTGCTCAGAGAAATGGTGCTCCAGGCTTAGGACAGAGAGGATATGCTGACCTGCTATGACTGGAAACCACTAGGAAAGATAGGGCTCTGCAAGCTGAGAAGCCCCCCTGCCCCACCCTCCTATAGCATCCAAGAGATCACACAGGCAGCAGCTTATCGGGAGGAACAAGGCCCGACCTAGACTGGAATGTGACCTCTCCCTTTAGAAAAACTGATCTGAGGTTTGAGGTTAAGGATGTGGCTAAACTGTCACAAACCAGAAAGCCAGTCTATTTCTTAGTTCCTTCACTCAATCCCCAGAAGAGACAGCTCAGTGCCCCAAAGTGCCTTGTCTTTGTGAAAAAAGTAACTTTTGGACGAGTTGGACGAAGAGGCCTGGTTGCTCAAAGTTCAAAATGAAACCAGGAAATAAGTTGGGCGGGGCCGGTCTTTTGCGCATTTGCATATGTACAGCTCCTCGTCTGCTGTGTGGAGCTGCAGTGTTGTTTTCATTTCCCGGTAAAAGCCTGGCTTCAGAATCCTGGACTCACTAAATGTTAGAGGAGGGAGGCGCGTGGAAGACGGAGCATGTGACTCTGGGAGGCAGGAAGTATCAGGTCTCAACAGTTCAAAAGACTTTGCTTCTTTTATGTATTGTTTTTACCTCCCAAACAGTTTCCCATCCATGATCACATTTTATCTGTCCTTTGACCTGGAAAGTGAAATACGGGTTATTATCCCTATTCTATAAACAGAGATTCAGCCTTGCTTGCTGTCTTCCATGGGCTGCATTTTTCTTTTCCTTTGCTTTTGTGCATGCTGTTTCTTTCACCTGGAATTTCCTTACCCCCAAGCCCACTTGTCAAAATCCTAATTTTCCTAGAGGGCTTATCTAAGATTCTACTCACTCCCCGAAGCTCTTCTTGGTTTTTCTAGCCAGTTGCCTCTCTCCCTCTTGAACCCACGAGCGTTTTGTTATTAGCCCCATTTCACAGATGAGGAAACAAGCATACAGCCCAGTGGATTAACTAAATTCCCCAAGCTCATGCATTTAATAGGTGGTGAAGCTAGAATTTGAGCTCTGCCATTCTGATTTCAGAACCCATGCTTGTCACCACTGCAGGTCAAATAATAATCTCCTTTTCTCATCTTCCTTCTTGCACCTATGCCCAGCTTCCAGCAGCGTGTCTTAATATATGGAAGGGCCCAATAATTATGGGGAAAATGGAATTGAATGGAAAAGCTGAAATCTAGAGAAATCGACATTCGAAAAGTCATGGGGCTTGCTGGAATGAAAAATCTAGAATCTAAGTCTTAAAATTCTCAGCTCAGGTTATTTTCCTTTAGGCTACCTCACTTATTTAAGACATTTAGAAAGGGAACAAACTAGCTACAAGCAGAGAATAAGGGTATGTGAGGGTGGTGGTGTCTGTGGGTGAAGAAGTCAAAGATCTTCTCAGAAAAGTCTTATAGTTTAGAAAGTTATGAATGCAAACTGGCTCAAAGTGAAAGAGAAAGCAAGTTGTATGATCTCAATACTTGTCAGGCTGTCGCTTTTCCTGTCTTGCTTGGAACGGAATGTTCCCTGGGTGAGAGCCCAGAGATCTCCAGCATTTCAGACAACCATTTCAGAGCCTTATTCTATCTCATATCTCATAACAGGACCCCTACCATGGAAGAGATCACAGAAGACCCCCCCACATCAGCCATCTTGCTGGATCATTGTCATTTCTCTCAGGTCATCTTTAACAGCGTGGAGAAGTTCTACGTCCCTGGAGGGGACGTCACATGCTACTACACCCTCACCCAGCATTTCCTTCCCCGTCGGAAGGACTGGATTGGCATCTTTAGGGTAAGTGGTTAATTTCCTATCAAGTGACTGGAAATTAGAGGTGAATCTTCATTACCTGAGTGTGTGACCATCTGTGTATTATAAGCATTCTGCATATTATGTCTGATCAATTTTTAAATCTTGCACTAAGCTCCCTAGCACTTCCCCTTTCCTAAACCAACATGTGCTATGGGACTCAAGTTTTAATTTCAGCTGCAAGCTAAAATAAGATGGCCTATCATACAATCTCCAAGTTTTATTATGCTTGCAAAGACCAAATGTAAATTGAAAATTATCCTACTTTAAAATATTCATCTATAACTTGACTGGGATGGGTGGCCCCTTATATAATTTCTCTGACTTGAAACATATTTCTTTCTTAGTAGAGTGTTTAATTTGTTTGTGTTTTGGTGAGGAAGATTGGCCCTGAGCTGATATCTCTGCCAATCTTCCTCTATTTTGTATATGGGATGCTGCCACAGCGTGACTTGATGAGTGGGCCTATAGGTCTGCACTCAGGATCCAAACCTGTGAACCCCAGGCCACTGAAGCAGAACGTGAGAACTTAACCACTACGCCACCGGGTTGGCCCCTGTACTTTGTTTTAATGAGTATTACAAATCTGGAAAGGATGTTGAGAAGTTACCTGGTTCGACATCCTGCATCCAAGGAGTTTGTTCCTGAATAAGTGTCTTACCTTTTTTGTAAAGATTCCCAAGGACTGAAGGTTTATGAGCTTTCTCAGTGACCTCTTCCAGTGTCTAATCAGTCAATTGGTTCAAGTACAGAAATGGTACTTTTTGGGCCAGCCCAGTAGCTCAGCAGTTAAGTTCGCGCATTCGATTCGGCGGCCTGGGGTTCGCCGGTTCAGATCCGGGGTGAGGACATGGCACCGCTTGGCAAGCCATGCTGTGGTAGGCGTCCCACATAGAAAGTAGAGGAAGATGGGCATGGATGTTAGCTCAGGGCCAGTCTTCCTCAGCCAAAAGAGGAGGATTGGCAGCAGTTAGCTCAGGGCTAATCTTCCTCAAAAAAAAAAAAGGTACTTTTTTATTATAGTCAGCTTACTGTCTGCCTCCCTTCTGCCCAATCTGTGTCTCTAACATCACACACACACACCCCATAATGACAAATCTTCCTATTTCCAGAGACAGGAGATAAAGGTCAAATTGAAGTAATTTACACTGCTGAGTCCCAACGTCAGTGACCTTTGTTTTGACATCTCAGTATGTCATGTGTGTGTTTGCCAATGTTGTTCATCCTGAAATCAGACATTCTTCTTCACTGTAGTGTGAAGGAGCTGGTGCTTATTCACATCCCTCATTGAGTGATTTTTCCTTAATTGTTTGGAATTCCGAGCTACCGATGGAGCCATGGATGCTAGTGTTTAAAGGGTGGGAGAGTAGACAACGAGAAGGACGCTGGCAGGTATCGTGACAGCTCCCGAGACTTCAGGATATTGAATCATAAGACCAAAAGATGTTCTAACATAGAAAACTGACACACTAGTGTTTTCTGTTTTGGAAAGAAGACAGTAGTTGTTTTTTCTTCCCTATGTGTAACAAAGCTGTCCAGTAGAGCTTTGCAATCAACACTGCCCAGTAGAGCTTTGTACAGTAGACATAGCTTCACTGTCCAGTACAGAAGCCTCTAGCCACGTGTGGCTCCTGAGCACTTAAAATGCGACTAATCTGACTGAGTAACTGGCTTTTAAATTTTATTTAATTTGAATTGATTTGAATTTAAATAGCCTCATGGCTAGTGGCTATCATATTGGGCAGTGCAAGTGTAGACGAAAATAACAGAGGATGATTCACAACTACTTAGTAGGCTTTGAAATGTATTCTGTCACTTTTCGTTGTGACAGTTTTATTTCTGTTTTGCTTAGGCTGATTGTATGCCCCGAGTACTCAGTCACTTCTGGAAACCAAGTGAAAAGCTTATGCTTTTTAAAAACAAATGTTTAAAAACATTAAAAAAAGAAGAAAGCTGCCTGCATATTTGGAATGCTTCATGCATTTCAGTGGGATTGCCATACCTCAGTAAAGAAATCGTGGCTAATCTAAAGAATGGCCTCTAGTGTTCGTTGTCCATAACGTTACTGATTTGAGCAGCAACCACTTTGAAGCCTAGAAGAAAGTTTTAAGACTAACAGAGAGAACACAAACTTCTTGAGAACATACAGTGTGCTGGGTCCACGGTGAGGGGATGTGTGTGTGTGTTTTCTGATTTAATGCTCTCGGCACGGCAGCTCCCTCAGCTTAGTGGTGCTCTCTCTTGTGCACGGATGAATACAATGAATATGCTCGAGATGGTGACTTTCCCAGGGTCTCCCAGTGAGTGGATGGTAAAGCAAGTTTGACTCCCAAACCTCTACTTTTTCTCTTCTGTTCTGCTAAATTCCTTTAAACGACAGATGGTAAATTGGAGAATTAAGAGGTGACTGAAGTTTTGTCCTGCATATCTCACTTCTAAAGCTCTCCTGGTGTTCTCTCGCTGTAGTCTTAATCATATGCCTCAGCTCCTTATCAAGTCTAACACTGGTGCTTCCTGGCACCCAGTAGGCACTGGTGGAATGGGTTTGCTGTGCGCTCTGCTACGGCTTCTCAATGCAGCAAAGGCTACCGCCTTCAGTGGAGCCTGAAGTTGGTGGAGGCAGCTTTCCTTCCCTCCGTGAAAGTCCTGTGCTCCATGCTCTCCTTTACCTGGGCATTTAAATGTTTCCCCGCTTTCCGAGAGGAGCGACAGCAGGCCGCGAGAGGCAGGCTGGGACCAGGACTACTCAGGTCGGGGAGCCCAGGACAGAAATTGCAGGTGGCTAAAAGTTGCTTCCTTGTTCCAAGGCAGCAGTAATTCTTCGGCCTTCCCAGGTGCTATTTTGGTCACAGTGCATTAGGAAACTCCAGGATGTGAATGAAGGCTCCATAAAATTCCTGCTTCCTGGCCCACCGCCGGCTGCAGCGGCTCTGAGATGCTTGCAGCAATGGGGTGTGTGTTAATGAGACACTAAAACATGCCCTAGGATCTGCTGACGAGCTTTCAGTGTAGCCTTTCAACCCTGCCCTGGCTCCTTAATATATAAAAATGGAACTTATTTTTATTCCTTCTTCCCACTGGGCTCAGGCAGGGTCAAAATATGGCAATAAATGTAATTTTGCCTCTCTCTGAGTGTTCTCGCCTTGAAGACACAACGGCTCTCTTTCTATTCTCTGGTGTGCTCTTACCTTCCAGATCCGATTTGAGCCATCTTTTACCCTGTTCGCATTTAGTGAGAATATTTTCCACTTAGCCACCTTTCTGCTCTGAGGCATACTGTACGGTATCCTTGTAGCTTATGACTGATTGCATTCAGTACCTGGAAGAGATTGTTACTATCTTTATCCCCAAAAAGGCTTCATTAAACATGCATTAAGAAGAACACTGAAGAGAGAAAGCTGTGTAGACTGGACTCAGTTATCTGGTGTCTTATAATCTAAGAACTCTCTTGCCCCTCCACCCCCAACACACACATTATTCAAAACATACATTTTTTAAATGCAGTAGTATAATCAGGTTGGTATAGGGGACAAGACTGAATTGGACAGAGGAGAGGACAAACCAATGGAGAGGGCAGATCAGGGTGCTTTCTGATTAAGAAGTTCCAAGGCCACTGTTGTAAGAAGATAGCAGGATCAAGGTTCGCACTCCCAGAACTTTTTCCCCAAACACACTCAGTTCTCTCTTTTTTTTTTTTTTTTTTTTGAGGAAGGTTAGCCCTGAGCTAATATCTGTCGCCAATCCTCCTCTTTTTGCTGAAGAAGACTGGCCCTGAGCTAACATCCATGCCCATCTTCCTCGGCTTTCTATGTGGGACACCTGCCACAGCATGGCTTGCCAAGCAGTGTGGGTCTGCACCCGGAATCCGAACCGGTGAACCCCAGGTGCCAAAGCAGAATGTGTGAACTTAACGGCTGCACCACCGGGCTGGGCCCACACTCTCAGTTCTATGTCTGACTTGGAGAAAAAATTTTTGGAACTCTTGTCCTGGGTGTTGAGTGGCCAGTGTTCATTTCTTTCTAAGACGGGTATTTTGGACTGTGTATGCCTGCCAGTTTTTAAGTGCATTGGACATTTTACCGTATATTGTCATCATAAGTGAAAAAACAAGACTTGATCCATCGTGAGTGGATCTTGTCATAATGAACTCATTCTATTGTATTTTCAACATAAACAAATAAAAAGTAAGTGCATTTTAAGAAGACATGGCCACATGAGGATCTCCCCCGAGCACTGTCAGATGCTGAATGCGAGCCTCTTGTCATTGCAGGTGGGATGGAAGACAACTCGTGAGTATTACACCTTCATGTGGGTTACTTTGCCCGTTGACATAAACAGCGAATCAGCCAAACAGCAGGAAGTCCAATTCAAAGGTGAGGAAAATGCTGGATCAAAGGTGTTGAAGACAGTTAGCAGCTAAGATTAATTAATTCTCTTGAATTTGAGCTTTCTGAGGCAGATAAAAGACTTCCAGATTTTTAGTTTTCTGAATAGACCTTATTTTGGATTAAAAATCATGTTGTGTTTTCAGCTTATTACCTGCCCAAGGATGATGAGTATTACCAGTTCTGCTATGTGGATCAGGATGGTGTGGTCCGGGGGGCGAGCATCCCTTTCCAGTTCCGTCCAGAAAATGAGGAGGACATCCTGGTTGTTACCACTCAGGTCTGTAAACATGTCACTTTGATCCCTTCTTGGCACTAAGAGTAGCAATTCCATGGGCCAGCCCCAGTGGCCTAGTGGTTAAGTTCAGGGCACTCCGCTTCAGAGGCCCGGGTTTTGGTTCCTGGGCGTGCACCACACCCCTCTGTTAGTGGTCATGCTGTGCTGGTGGCCCACATACTAAAAAACAGAGGAAGATTGGCACAGATGTTAGTGCAGGGTGAATCTTCCTTAGCAAAAAAAAGAGTAGCACTTCCAGAATAGGGTGGAATTTGACTCGCGAAGCCTTTATTGAATGTCGAACAGATATGGTTGGGAAAAATTTACCCAGTACTCACTCAAACCCACTCAGGAATGACTTAGTATCATTAGCAGGAATCATAACAATAAATGATTTCTCCCTTCTCTAAAACTTCTGTAACTCAGTTGGCATTCATTTATTCCCGTAACTTTTCCAGTTGCTTAATTTTTGTCATCTGCACAGCTTATTACCTCAGTAAAGATAAGGTCTTCTGGGGAGAGAAGCACCAAATATTCTTTGTATCTCTCAGTTCTGACTCAGAGCCTGTCATACGAGAGTATTAAGATTTATGCACTCACTCGATCGTTTAACAGGATGCCTCCTTTCCATCCAAAACCAGGTAGGCGTTATAGTAGGCACTAGGAATACGGTGAAGAATCGATTAAAACACTGTCCCTGGGCCTCAAGGAGCTAAGTCCAGTAAGAGAGACAAAGAATACTAAGTGTGTGCGAGAAGAATCTATATTCTTCTTCCATTCTCCCTTTTAACTTTTTATGGCCTTAATTTTCTTTACCTTTCTTTCTTGGTAATGGCAGACTCGATGCTGCAATTGTACAGACATACCTCTGTTACTCCCTTCCCTACATGCTGAGGAGCTGCACCCATTTGGGGTACACAGATGTCACTACAGTGGGTGGGACTCAGCCAGACCCCCACCATCCCCTACAGAGACTAGAATATCTGTTGAGCTATAAAGGGTCAAGTGTGAATTCGTAGAATGCTCTTTCATAGGGTGAAGTGGAAGAGATTGAGCAGCACAACAAGGAGCTTTGCAAAGAAAACCAGAAGCTGAAGGACAGCTGTGTCAGCCTCGAGAAGCAGAACTCAGACATGCAGGCTGAGCTGCAAAAGAACCAGGTATGGATGCTGGTTAAAGGTGAACTTGGAGTATGGAGATCAGAGTTGGACGGTGCCTCTTATCCAGCACTGTCTTCTGTTTTGCTTGTGATGTCACTCCCTTATACATATCTTTGAATAGGCACAGTGTTAAAAGTTTTATATGGGTTATTTAAACTTTGTGGCAAACCTTTGCACTAGGTACTACTGTCATCCCAGTTTTATAGTTGAGTATCCTGAGGCTGAAAGGGATTAAGTGATCTCTTATACAGCTGATCAGTGGTAAGGCCAGGATTCAAACCCAGGCAGTCTGACTGCTTCTTTCCATTGTCTATTAATAATTTGAAATATTTATTCCAATTAGCTGGAATGTGGACATCAAGAGAGACAAGAGAGTATTAAAGTAAGGTCGTGGGTTATCCAAATTCTTTGCTACTTCTGTTTTGAATCATCCTTTAAATCAGCAGGTGGTGAATGAGAGTGGAGAATGCTAGAAGCTAAAGAGGAGTGTTTTCTCTAAAGACTTTAAATTGATTACACCAAGGTCAAAGCTTAGAAGTTTCCAG
Source organism: Equus asinus (assembly GCF_041296235.1). Taxonomy (NCBI): domain Eukaryota; kingdom Metazoa; phylum Chordata; class Mammalia; order Perissodactyla; family Equidae; genus Equus; species Equus asinus. The sequence continues at coordinate 37,403,561 of NC_091802.1, read as the reverse complement.
AACACACAGACCTTGGCAGTTACCACCTGTAAAGCCTTGATCTGCAGGTGAGGAAACTGAGGCCCAGAGGAGAGGAGAAGAGGTCTGTTTAGTGATGACACTGGGTTAGGACCCACTTCTCTTGACTCCCAGACAGTGCTCTGTTCTTTACACTTTGCTGTCACACAAGTGCCTGTGATGTCCTCAGCCCTGGACTGGTATATAAGTGTAGGTGGCAGATCCAGCCTGCAGACCTGGCCTGTCCCAGGCAGTGAGATAACAAAGGTGGCATAGGCGTAACTCACAATCTGGCTGTCAAGAACCAGTGTGTGGTCAGGAGCCCTACAGCCCACCTGCCAGGTTCCAGCCAAGGAATCAGAGGGTCTGAGTTCTCGGGTTAGCTCTCCCACATACTTGCTACCAGTTATTATAATGATAACAAAAGTCACTGTTTATTCAGTACCTAGTATGTGCCAGGCACTCTAATGAAGCACATCTCTTCACTTAATCCTTACAACAGCCCTGCAGCTCAGAGTTTAAGCAACTTGTTCAATTCCATAGTCACTTCGTGGCTTTGGAACAAGCTGGGATTTGAACTCTGGTATTTTGTTGTTAAAATCCATGCTTTTGGGGGCTGGCCCCGTGGCCAAGTGGTTAAGCTCCGCTGCAGGCGGCCCAGTGTTTCGTCGGTTCGAATCCTGGGCGCGGACATGGCACTGCTCATCAAACCACGCTGAGGCAGCATCCCACATGCCACAACTAGAAGGACTCACAACGAAGAATGTACAACTACGTACCTGGGGGCTTTGGGGAGAAAAAGGAAAAAAATATAAAACCTTTAAAAAAAAATCCATGCTTTTTAGAGGCCAGATCATACGGTGGTTAGGGACCTTGTCTTTGGAGTCACGCAGACTGGTTCTCCCATTTATTTGATGAACTGAGAGAAATTTCTTAGCATCTTTGAGCCTCAGTTTCCCTTTCTGTAGAAAGGGCATTGATAATACCTGTTTCCTCAAAGAGATACCAGTACACTCATGTCCATGGCAGCATTTCTCACCATGGCCAAAGGGGAGAGGCAGCCCAGGTGTCCAGTGACGGATGGATCCATAGACATGGTGTGGTGTGGGCATACAATGAAATATCGTTCAGTTTTAAAAGGGAAGGAAATTCTGACACATACTGCCACACGGATGAACCTCGAGGACATTATGCTGGGTAAAATGGGTCAGACAGAGTGACAAATGCCATGTGCTTCCACTTACATGAGGTACCTAGAATAGTCACCTTCATAGAGACAGAAACTAAAAGGGTGGTTGTCAGGAGCTGGGGGTGGGGGCTGGGGCGTTAGTGTTGAATAGGTGCAGAGCTTCCGTTCTGCAAGGTGAAAAAGAGTCCTGTGGGTGGATGTGGTGGCGGTTGCCCAACAATGTGAATATACTTAATGCCACTGAAGTGTATGTTTAAAAGTGGTTAAGGTGATAAATTTTATGTTATGTATGTTTTACTATAATTTTTTAAAAATAAAAAATGATTTAAAAAAGACTATAAACTAAAATTTTTTTTAAAAAAGATTGGCACCTGGGGGCTGGCCCCGTGGCCGAGTGGTTAAGTTCGTGCGCTCCGCTGCAGGCGGCCCAGTGTTTCGTTGGTTCGAATCCTGGGCACGGACATGGCACTGCTCATCAAACCACGCTGAGGCAGCGTCCCACATGCCACAACTAGAAGGACCCACAACGAAGAATATACAACTATGTACTGGGGGGCTTTGGGGAGAAAAAGGAAAAACATAAAATCTTAAAAAAAAAAAAAAAAAAGATTGGCACCTGAGCTAACATCTATTGCCAATCTTTTTTTTCTTCCTCTTCTCCCTAAAACCCCCCAGTACATAGTTGTATATTCTAGTTGTGTGTGCCTCTGGTTGTGCTATGTGGGATGCCACCTCAGCACAGCCTGATGAGCAGTGCCATGTCTGCGCCCAGGATCTGAACCGGTGAAAACCCCGGCCACTGAAGCATAGTGTGCAAATTTAACCACTCGGCCATAGGGCCAGTCCCTAAACTAAAAATTTTTAAATCTTAGAGCCAAAAGCAGGGAGTTGTTATTGATGCACAAAATTGGCTTCTGTGCAGAATGAAATTGGGGAAGGAGAAACAAATATCGAAGACCAGTATGGTGGCCACTAACCACATGTGGCTATTGAACATTTGAAATGTGGTGTATTGTGATATACTGTAGCATAAAATGTATACCCGGGGGGCCAGCCCCCTGGCCGAGTGGTTAAGTTCGCGTGCTCCTCTTTAGCAGACCAGGGTTTCACTGGTTCAAATCCTGGGTGTAGACATGGCACCTATCATCAGGCCCTGCTGAGGTGGCATCCTACATGCCACAAGTAGAAGGACCCACAACTAAAATATACAACTATTGGGGCCGGCCCGGTGGCGCAGCGGTTAAGTGTGCACGTTCTGCTTCGGCGGCCCAGGGTTCGCCGGTTCGGATCCCAGGTGCAGACATGGCACTGCTTGGCAAGCCATGCTGTGGTAGGTGTCCCACATATAAAGTAGAGGAAGATGGGCACAGATGTTAGCTCAGGGCCAGTCTTCCTCAGCAAAAAGAGGAGGATTGGCGGCAGATGTTAGCTCAGGGCTAATCTTCCTCAATAAACAAATAAAAAATAAAATAAAATAAAATATGCAACTATATACTGGGGGGATTTGGGGAGAAGAAGCAGAAAAAAATGTATACTGGATTTTGAAGACTTAGTATGAAAAAAATGTAAAATATTTCCTTTTCATTGTTTACATATTGAAAAGATATTTTAGGTATATTGGGTTAAATATATGCTCTTAGTGAACTTAATTTCATCTGTTTCTTTTTACTTTTTTTTAATGTAGCTACTAAAATTTTTTAATTATATATGTGGCTTTTGTGAATTTATCGGATAGCACTTTTCTAGGAGAAAAGCAACTTTATTTTGTCCACTGCTGTGTTTATAGTGCCAGAACAGTGTCTGGTGTGTAATAGGCACTCGTTAAATATTTGTTTAATGAATTAATGGACCAATATAAGCTCCAGTGGAGGAGAAATTAAGGTAGATGCATTTTTAATATGGAAAGGACATATTAAGAACATTTTATATGGAAGTCCCTTTACTTGGATATTTCATTCACTGCTGTGTCATACTCTGCTTGACTTATAATTAAATAAATGTTGAATAAATGTTTGGATGCCTGAGATACTAAAAACTGTCTTAGAAGTGATCTGTGCCTTTGATGTTTCAATCTACAGGAGGAGCTAGAAACCCTAAAGAGCATCAATAAGAAGTTGGAAGAGAAAGTGAAGGAGCAGAAGGACCATTGGGAGACAGAACTGCTTCAGTGAGTGTAATTCTCCGATGGGAGGCGCTGCTGTGTTACGGACGCCCTTAGATGGGGTCAGGTTAGATTGCTAGAATTTGTTAGAAAACAGTCTTCCTGTTATGACAATGATAGATATGATTCTCCCCCTTTGAATCATGAGCTCTTTGATTCTAGGTTAGAGAATTAGTATCAGAATGATGAGAAGAAATGAGGTAAATTCAAGTATTAACATTAAGTATTGAATACTTGTAGTTTGAAGTCAGGAAGCCAAAACAGGACTGAAGAAGAGGGTAGTGGACTTTTAAATAACTCCGTAGGCTTAGGGTCAAGGCAGCCTTAAATCATTGAAGGCCTGGGGGTGCTGACCTGGAATCAGCATGTTTTTCACATAGTCGTCTCCACGTCCGCAGGCTGAAAGAACAAAACCAGAAGATGGCCTCAGAAAATGAGAAGATGGGAGTCAGAGTGGATCAGCTTCAGGTAGGTAACGCCACCCTTCGCCAAAGTGTTTTCTTAGTCTTGCCACCACTCTTCTCTGGTGGCCTGGAAAGTTGTGTTTCATTGTTGTGATGCCTAACTGTGAACCTTTCAAAGCATCGGGCTAAAGTTTCAGAGCCTGTGTTTTCTATTCTTGACCCTCCACACCCTTTTTTTTTTTTATAGTCACAGTCCACAAGGAAGTGAATAATATGTTCAGTTTTTATTTATCATGAGCTCTCAAGAGGGATGACTGTCATCTGTACCAAGATTTTTGAACTTTTTTCTTTTAACTACAAAATCTTTTCGAGCAAAATCTTACTCAAAAACCTGGAACGTAAAGCAGAGAGCTGCAGAAGCGCTGTCATTTTTAGGAAGCTGTGCTTTAAAGAGTGATTTGTTACATTTTACTTGGTTGAGTCTCAGATTCTTAGTGTAAGGTCCAGAAGCAGAAAAGTAAGGAAGTTCTAAGGGGTATTTGGCAGCTGGGAGGTGCTGGGAACACACATCTCTTTATGTTGCTGTACACTAAAACGCATTGTTCCTGTTTAGTTTTCCTTCTTTCATATCTTGGTTATATTCACTATTTCTGCTTTAGGCCCAACTATCAACTCAAGAGAAAGAAATGGAGAAGCTTGTTCAGGGAGATCAAGATAAGACAGAGCAGTTGGAGCATCTGAAAAAGGAAAATGGCCAGCTTTTTCTCAGTTTAACTGAACAGGTAGAGTCATGGAAGAAATCAACACTTTTAGGTATTTGCAAGAAAATATATACGTTGTTCTTTCTTTACTCTGTCATATACCTGGATATCACTGGCTCTGGGAAAGGTCTCAGAGGAAGCCATCTGAAATGAGGTATCTCATGGCTTTCTCAGAAACTAATAAGAGAAGACTCGCTTCTCTCTCCTCATCCTGCTTGCTCATTAGCTCAGCAGGCTCTTGCCCAGTGTGTGCGTGTGTTTTCCCAGCAGTGGTACTGATAATCTGTTTTTGTGCAGAAGGAGCACCAGAAGAAGCTCCAGCAGACAGTGGAGGAGATGAAGCAGAAAGAAACTACTGCAATGAAGAAACAACAGGAGTTAATGGCATGTCTGTCTTTGGATGGCTATGTGGGAGGGAGCCGAAAGAAAGGAAGGGATAGGGTCTACTTTCAGGTGATGGAAAGGGTAAATAAGATAGATTAGATAGCATTTACCTCTGGACATTTTGCTCTCTACCCAAAAGGACAGAGAATCTGCCATTTACCAAATGTTTAGGAGAGGTGGGCATTTCTAAGGTGTGATGAGTGATAAAGGAATATTGAAAGTTGAAGTTTATGATAAGTTGTAGCAAACAGAGCCTTGGGCTCGGACTCACACAGAATAACCCCTGCCTCCTTAAAGAGTTATCGTGGGGGCAGACAAATTAATGGTTATAATGTTGAGTTCTACAATTGGAAGATACTACAGTGGTCAAAACAAATTTTGTTATAATTAATAATAGCCATTATCATCATTATAAATTCTTCTGAGCTATAGTAATATACTAATGAAAGGCTAATTGACTAATAATTTTCCATACTATATTGTTGGAAAAGAGGCCTCATGGTGATGATAGGTGCCTAGAAGCCCCATTTTCTGAGTTGATGCAAGGACATGAGAAATCTGATGTCTAGAGGATATCAAACTATTGAGATTGGAACTCATATCATATCCATATATATGGGATATATAAGATACAGTACTATACTACTATATATAAGATACTGTATGTTTTAGCATGATATAGTAAAGAGTAGAACAAAGTTTGAAAATCCACAGCTCATGGGTTAAGTTTAGCCCACAGAAATGTTTTATTTGGCCTAGGTGTTTTTTTAAAAAATTGAATTGTTTACCAGCAACTAAATATGGGAACATTTCCCATTAAAGAATTTTGTATTTCCAGCTTCTTGAAAACTTAGCGGCTCTGGCAGCCTTGAGCCCGCATTGCCCCAGCAGCTGGAGCTGGAGCTGGAGCTGAGGAGCTGCTGCAGCCTTTAGATGGGTCCTGTTCACTCCATTTGGCTGCAGCCTTCGCTGTTTCATTGCATTCAACTCCTTCATTCAATTGCATTACTTCCCTGGCCCCTATTAGCACATTTGAGTTTATGACCTCTGATGTAGCAAAGAAATTATGGATTTAAATAATCTAGAGCCATTCAAAGGGTTGAGCCTCCTTATAGCAGGTATGGGTTTCTTTGGTTTTCATGGAATGTCTTTTCAAGACCCCGGGGCTCCCCAGCTTTCTGATAGCAAGTCTTCATTCCTCATGCATCTGAAAGGCCCCTAACAATGAGGACTATGTATCTTATACTTCAGGAGCCTAGGAACAAGAAAACAGCAGTGGAAGAGCAGTTAGTACAAGAGGTGGAACGCCTAAAGGCAAAGGTAGAGACCGGGAAAGCCTGTTTCTTAGAGAAGTACAAAGAGTGTCAACGGCTCCACAAACAGATCAGGCAGCTCAGGGCTGCTGCGCTGGTAGGTGACAGATGAGGGGCCCAGAAGCAAGGGCTAGGAAGGTTTATGGTCCTGACCAAGACCACAGCACTGTACACCCTTGTTAAGGAGAGAAGTTTATCTCTCTGCTAAAAAGAGGAGGGATGTGGGGCTGGCCTGGTGGCTCAGCGGTTAAGTCCGCATGTTCCACTTCGGTGGCCCGGGGTTCGCTGGTTCGGATCCCGGGTGTGGACATGACACCACTTGGCAAGCCATGCTGTGGTAGGTGTCCCACATATAAAGTGGAGGAAGATGGGCACGGATGTTAGCTCAGGGCCAGTCTTCCTCAGCAAAAAGAGGAGGATTGGCGGCAGATGTTAGCTCAGGGCTAATCTTCCTCAAAAAAAAAAAAATTAAAAATTAAAAAAATAAAAAGAGGAGGGATGGAGTGTGCGGCCAGAAACCAGCCTGGGGAATCCCTGAAAATATGGGCCCCAGCTCAGCCATGGGTCCCGGGGAAGGTTTTGGTAACCATTGAGCAGGTTTCTGTGCAGACTCAGATAGTCCTTTCTTATTTCTGCCTTTTGAGGAAGTGAAGCAGGACCAGAAGACCCAGCAGGAGCCAATGGGGATGGGGAGCCAGGAGCCTGCAGTCAGCACTGTCATCGGGTAGCCCCCTCTTGCATTACTACCTCAGGGTCGGCTAGAAGCGCACAGCAGTTTGAGCACCAGCATTCAAATAAAAAACCTTGGAAAAAAACCACACCTAGTAGGATTAGCTTAAGTGTTTTCGTGAGGTATGCACACGCGTATGTATGTAGGTAGGAGACGGAAGCAGTGAAGCCTGCCTGTGAGTTTTGTGTTCATGAAACTAATCAGGTCAGCCCATCCTACTGGGAAGCCCAAGACCCCTCCGGGTTCCTTGTAGCCTTGGATAAATGCCTTCCAGGCTTCCTTCTTCCTCAGTGTAACTTGAATCCAGGTGTCTGTCCTCACATGGGGGGAGTCAAACCAACTAACCCTGAGTGCTTCATGCTGTGTTGGGTGACATGTTTATTCAAGACAAAGATGATTCTTTCCATTTTTGGGTGAGGTTAAACAAGGCAACATCCCTAATTCTGATAAGGCAGTCTTGAGGTTTCCCCCAAACTTACTTGTTCTCTCTTGGGTTGCTTAAACTCCCAGCTAAACCAAAAGAAACTGGCATCTTGATGCCAGCTCAGGCCTTCAGGCATTTTGTTAAGTCACTTTTCTGCAAGGCAGCATCTGCCACTCCTCGCTGCCCCAGTGCCTTCTCCCCACCTCAGTCCCACCACTTTGGAAAGCCAGCTCCGCTCTGATCCCCGCGTTTTACCCCACCTTGGATCCAGATTACAATATGTGATCCTAATCTGAATTCTTTTATTATTGACAGGACCAGAACTTTGACCTGTCAAAAAGACTGAGTGAAAACAAGATTATATATGATGCTCTGCAGAGAGAGAAGGAGAACATGGAAAGAGAAAATGATGTAAGTGTGTCAAAGAGGGTAGAAAACCCCAAGGTTTTAAGGGGAAGGAGCAGGGTGACCCAGAGATGTGATAAAAAGAGAAACAAAAGAGCTCTTTCTGGGACAGTGGGTGAGACAGTTGCTCTTAAACAAAGAGTAAATTTAATCTGGTTTCCTAATCTACCGCAAATCCCTCTCTTTGTTCTTTACCTAAAACTTGTTTGGCATGGCAGTAGTCAACTTGAAAGGAAGAGCTTTGATGAAAATCTGACTTAGTATTTTTGCTTTTAATTTCACAGCCATTGTAAGTATTGTCTTTGAGAAGTAATATCCTACATCACTTTTATGCTAGCTGAGGAACCCTTTTCTTAAGCCAACTTTTTCCTTTTTCTCTGCTGCCAACCCAGGAGCAGAAGTGGTAGTCTGTACCAGTGCTGGACCCATGGTAGGCCCCTAAATACATGCTATGCATTGACTTATTCCTCAGTCCATCCATCCATTCATTCATTCATCCAACCAGTATTTCTTTTCTGCATGCTCTGCTTTGGTGGCCCAGGGTTTTGCTGGTTCGAATCCTGAGTGCGGACATGGCGCCGCTCATCAAGCCATGCTGAGGTGGCATCCCACATGCCACAACTAGAAGGACCCACAACTAAAAATACACAACTATGTACTGGGGGGCTTTGGGGAGAAAAAGGAAAAATAAAATCTTTAAAAAAGAAGGTGTTCTAGGCAGGAGACTAAAAGAAGCATTCTGCTCTCAATAATGTACAACAGTTTCAACCTTAATATAGCTCCTGCCACCCTCATATAGCCACACAACTTTTGTGCCCCTCCCTTCAGTTGGAATGTATTTAGAGATTTAAAATTATTTTTTGCATTAATCTAAACAAAACTCAGTATATATTTAAATTCAGTTATTAAGAAGTTAGATCTTTGGAGTTGAGGCTGCTGCTTCCCCTCTTGAAGAATTATGGTTTCTCTTTTCTTGGGCCTCTCCAGTGCCACAGTTAATTGAAAAGTACCTGCAATGTGCATCCCCTAGCCAGTTCCTCGTGGCCGTTCTTTGCTGTTACCTTTCAACATCTCTATAAATATTCTGTCCTTAGCTTTTGAAGAGGGAGAACAGCAGATTGCTGAGTTACATGGGTCTGGATTTTGACTCTTTGCCGTATCAAGCGCCTACTTCAGATCAAGGAGGTGCAGGACAAAACCCCAGACTTGTCTATGGAAATCCATATTCTGGTAAGACAGCTTTGCCATTTGAGCTGGAAGGCCCCTGCCTGCATCCCTTTTCCCCTCACAAGTTTTCTGTGTGTGTCTGAGATGCTAATTAAGACCAGTCCCATTGTTAAGACTTGCTGGGCAGAAGCTGAGGACCCAATAGAAAGATTGCCAGGCAAGAAGTGTTAATTGAGAAATAAATCTGAATCTGGAAGACGCAAATCAGATCATTCGCCTAGAGGCAGCAGACACAAATTGAGTCCCGTGGCTATATTCCAAATAGATAAATCAGAGAAATGTCTCTATGTAGAAGATATACACATCCAAAGCTGAGAAAGCTAATTAGGGTTTGGAAATGGAAGCACGGGAGGCGGGTCATGCCGCCCCGGAATGGGCAGTTCCAGCAGCCACCCTGATGGCCTGCCCAAGGGTAGCAGGCGTGTGCTCCACAGAGAGCCCTGGGTGGCTAGGAGGCCAGAAAGTGGGGGTAAACACCAGTCTTAGCTCTCAAGGACTGGTGGTCGGATGTCCTCGTCAAACAATGCTCTTTCCTCTTTTGTCTCCAAAAGCAGTCTGAAACCTCATGTGCTTTTTTTTGGACAGTTTAAAAGCAGGCATGTTCTCTTAAGAAGCCGAATCGGATCTTTGTAACAGGCAGGGATGCAAGTTTGTTTTTTTCTTTAAAAATATTTTTAAGCATTTGGGAAACAACTGCTTGGATTCAGTCTTAAAATCTATTCTCAGACTATTTCTTGGTAAATTGTTACTATTTTTAGTAAAAGCTCATTTTCCCCACACTTAAAATAGGTTTATTGGGGTTTTTTGGTTATATAACGTATACATGGCTGTGGAAAATGCGACTTTATTATTTTGTCCTCTTTGTCCTTTATCGTTGACTTAGATCCCCTCCAGCAGAAGTAAATGGTACAGCTGAGAGAGAGAGTCAGAGGCAGTGGGGAGAAAGGGAACAATGACGGTTACATGAAACAGCTGTAACCTGTTTACAGCTTCTCCAATTGCTGGAGAATCTAGCGATGATATTTTTTCATTGAATGACATCTTTTTCATTACCCTCAGGTATCCAGGAAAGTTCCGCCCCTGGCCAGGTAAGTATTGGATTCATGAGATTGCCCTCGTCAGATCCTTGAGAAAACGCCCCTTCCTGCTCCAGTCCATGGGAGAAGCATAGGGAGACTGGTCCATTTTGGTAACTCCAGAAGTCAGCTGGATCAGTTTGGTCAGTACCCAAGGCTGAGCGAGCCTGTTGAGGGTGGCAGAGGAAAGCACAATTCATCCATCAGCATTCTGCTCAAGATGGCCACTGTGAGAGGAGTTTGGTGGCAGGACCAGGGAGGAGATGGGAACTAGGCAGCTAGCCAAGCAAGGTCTGGCCAGTGCCCCTTCCCGGCTGGAAGCTGTTTAACTGCTTCAGCGATATTAGGGCCTCTCAATCCTGGGGTTAGAGAAAGCCCCAGTGTTTATCTCCAAATGTGAATTTATTCACATTTTTCACCATGTGCCAAGCGTTATCGTAGATGCTGAGGATATAGTGGAAAATAAGATAGACATGGTCTGTGCCACCTATAGCTTACATTTGTGCTGACCTCTTTGCTCTTCCTCCCAGCTCTCCATCAAGAAGTGCCCCACCTGCAATTCAGACTTGGCTGATGACATTTTTGATCCCACCTTGGAGCAGCAGCACATGCAGTCCCTTTGTCTGAATTGTCCAATTTGTGACAAGGTCTTCCCAGCAAAGGAGAAGCAGATCTTTGAAGACCATGTGTTCTGCCACACTCTATAAGTGTCCCAGCCTCTTGTATCGATACTATACCTAGAGTTTATAGAGTAGAACCTGTAGCTTCTACTATGAGTTATGACCCAAGATCCTGCCTAACCTGAAATTATTAGGGAGGCGCTCAGTCCTACTGCCCTAAAGATGGAGTCATGTTTGTTACCTGAAGGATAGTGTTAAGGGCTGTTACTTCCATCCTTGTGAGTTACTACCTTTTAAGTCACATAACTCTAGCTGTGTCAGCCTGTCACCTGTGGTGCCCTTTCTTCCAAGGATCTCCAATACAGGAGCCCTGGGATGGAACTGACCTGACTCTTCACAAGCCTGACTCCGAGTACTAAGTGAATAAGTTTCCAAGTTGTTCCACTGCCTTTCAAGATCGGGCTTGGAGCGTATTTGTTCTCAGACGTCAGTCCTAACCCCAGAGCTGGACATTGACTGGAGGTTGAGAATTCCTTCCTCTTCCTCCTCCTCAGGCCTCTTTCTCCAATTGCTTGCATTATACTAGCCAAAAATGGCACAACAGAGAACTCAGAAATCTAATTTGGATACCAAAGGTTTCTCATCTTGATTTCTCACCTCCCGATAGAAGCAGCTTATTCCTGAACCATGGACACGAAATATTATTTCAATCACAGAAAGCCTTCTTTCTCTCTGGATACCACTGATTGGCATTTTCTACTCTTTGATCTTTCCTATGCACATAACTTTTATTGTTGTAAGTCCTTTCTTAATGGTTAGTAGGAGGAGTTAGAAACTGTATGGGTTTGCAACTTTTGAGCAGGTGAGTTTGAATATGGATGTCAGAATAATGAAAACTATTGTTAATCTTCTTTAATACTAAAAATAAACTAGTCCTCTATTTCAGGGACTTTGGTAATTTAAAATAAACCTTGAGTTTATGGTCTTTTATTTTTAAGCTTATGGGAAAAGTGTAATCAAAAGGATTGTGGGAATTATAGGTCCCACCAGTGATTTCTCTTCACCTGTCTTAACTAGTCAAGAAAATGTCCTGGTAGTTTTCTTGAGGTGGAGAGAGAGGTGACGAAGCATTGGTTTGAGAAATTGGAGCCCTGACTTTCTCTGCATTTTTGAAAGGGGGCAGTGTGGATTTAGGCGCCCTTTGTTAACTAAGTTCAGTTCTCTCCATCCAGGTTTGCCTAATTGAACTATGAGAAAGCAATTCCATTTTCTGTCCCTCCAAGGGACTGAACAAATGGAAATGGCTCCCAGGCGGTCAACCAGCTGGCCCCTATAAAGACTTTTACAAAAACTTTTGAATGATGTGAAACATGGCGTCGTGGATAAGGTTGAGCCAACGATGGCTCTGCCTTCCTGCTGGGATTTTCTCTGGTGCCATTGGAGTTGTCCTTAGACAGACTACAGTGCCCTGGTCACAGCTTCTTGCCTTCAGTTCTCCTTTGGTAAAATAAAGATGAAACTATACGGCTCCTCCTCCTCTATCACATTTCAGTAAAAGGTCTCTCGGACTCATAAGCCTTTTGCCCCTGAAGAATCAGATGTGACATTGAGAGTAACTCTGGGATAGGATATAACAGGGAGATGGTAAAGCAGTGTTCTGGCAGATACCCTTCCTCCCTGTGAAATCTCTTGCTCCCCAGATAGGTCCAGTGAAGCATTGCAGTTCCATTTTTTTGTACTAGTCAGCTCTTAATTAAGCACATGAATGGAGGGGTGCACATAATGCAAATGAGTGAATACCATTTTCTGGTGAATTACCAGCCCCTTTGCCCCTGCTACCCCGAGGGTTACCACGATTATCAACAGCAGCAGGAGCCCTTCCAACAGGCTTGGTAAAAAAACAGAGGAGGTGTTAATGATCCTTTTTGCTGGATGTAAAACAAAGCATCTTTAACCACTGTTCATTATCCCCAGCTGCTCTTACCAAGGCTTTGAAGGGGAAATTATGCTCCAGGCGGCTACTAGTGCTAAAGGAAACAATCATTCTTATATAATCCACTCCTCACCCCAGCCTTTCCCTTTACACCCCTTGCACCCACACATTTTATAGCTGTAAACTACCTGCAAAACCAGCAGGAAGATAGGGGAGCAAATAGTGTTTGTATCTAAATTGGATTTTAGAATCTTTGTACTTATTATGGCAACAAGTTTTCCTTCCTAATTCATTTTCTCTTGGTCTAATATTAAAATATTTTTGCATTACCTTAGCACACTGACTTGATGAGCAGTGGCGAAGTCACCCTGGCACATGCGAGTGCGAGTGGTGAAGGAAAGCTACCTAAAATCAGCAAAGGGAGAGTTGGCAAGAAATGGTAAACCTAGGCCCCCTAAGAACACCTGTAGCTTCAGCTGTTTTCCCGGGTTTTGCTAAAAATTGGGATGAAATGAAGCTGCCTTGATGTTTAAATATCATTCTCCTATGATTCGAGTGGTTTTCTACAGTGGCCATGGGTTGCACTGAGCTAAGCATACTCTAACCTGGTCTCCTAGCAACAAACGTTAATGAGACGGCTGGCTGGGCTTGAGGGATGCAGTCCATTACCTAGGAAAACAGCAAAATGGGACTAAATACGGAGATCAAACCCAAAGAGATACTCATCTAATTCCCCTGAGTTAACCAACAATAGGCCGCTCAAGCTCAGGGAAATGATGCTAGCCCAGTGCTCTCCTTAGCTGATCTCATACAAATACTAAAATAACGTCTTTACATGCATGTAGTGCTTTGTAGTTTAGAATAGAACTATATTCACATATTCCATGTGTACTTTCAGCAATCGTTTGAAACAGACAGCTAACTCCCATTTTTATTTTATTTACTTATTTAATTTATTTTTTTATTGTGGTCATAATAGTTTGTAGCCTTGTGAAATTTTCAGTTGTACATTATTATTTGTCAGACACCGTATGTGTGTCCCTTCACCCTTTGTGCCCATCCCCCAACCCCTTCCCCCTGGTAACCACTCAACTGTTCTCTTTGTCCGTAAGTTTGTTTATGTTCCACAAATAAGTGAAATCATATGGTGTTTGTCTTTCTCATTCTGGCTTATTTCACTTAACATAATACCCTCAAAGTCCATCCACGGTTGCAAATGGAACGATTTTGCTTTTTTATGGCTATTTCATTGTATATATATACCGCATCTTCTTTATCCAATCATTGGTCGATTAACTCCCCCTTTGTTTTTTAAAGATTGGCACCTGAGCTAACAACTGTTGGCATTCTTTTGTTTTTCCTTTTTATCCCCAAATTCCCCCAGTACATAGCTGTATATTTTTTTTAGTTGTGGGTCCTTCTAGTTGTGGCATGTGGGACGGCCGCCTCAATATGGCGTGATGAGCAGTGGCATGTCTGCGGCCAGGATCCAAACTGGAGAAACCCTGGGCTGCTGAAGCGGAGCGTGCGAACTTAACCACTCGGCCACCGGGCCAGCCCCTAACTCCCATTTTTATAGATGTGAAAATTAAAACATGAAGAAATAACCTGCTAAAAGTAGAAGCAACCTAGATGCCCAGCAATTGAAGAATGGGTAAATAAAAGATGGTTATCCATACAATGGGATATTTGGCAATAAAAAGGAACGAACTCCTGATACTCGTCACAATATGGATGAACTTTGAACACGTGCTGAGTGAAGCCAGTCACCAAAGACCACATATTGTATGATTCCATTTGTATGAAATGTCCAGAATAGGCAAATATTCTATAGAAACAAGTGGATTAGTGTTTTCCTAGGGCTGGACGTCGGGGGACATGGATTGCTAAGGGGTATGGAGGTTCTTTTTGGGGTAAAGAAAATGTTCTAAAACTTATTGTGGAGATAGTCACACAACTCTGTGAATATACTAAAAGCCATTGAATTACACACTTAGAATGGGTGAATGATATGCTATGTGAATTATATCTCAAGTTGTTATAAAAGATTAAAAAATAATTTGCTGCAGTCATCCATTGTGGCGTGTCTTACACAGAGCACGTTCAGCAGTGTTGACCTTGCTTAGAGTACGCTTATCTGAGTACAACCCACTGCCACAACAGTTGTGGGTTCTCCCCCTACCTTGGCCTGGAGGCAGCAGCTTCAGTTGTGATTAAAAGGGTCCAGGCAATTAATGGTAGCCCACCATTTGGCCGGCAGCATTAGTCGTCTCTGGGAATATCTATTCTGTGGAGATGAATGTACCCAATAAAGTTGGGGGAAAAAGTCACGAACCCACAACTCCCAGGTAATCATATTAAGGGAGCCAGCCTGCTCTGTCTAATGTTATTACTTTCTCCCTCTGGGTAAAAAGAATACGACACTCAAGGGGAGTAAGTCTATTGTTTACTCTGTCAATCAACATTTATTGAGCACCCACAGTGTGTAGAACTAGTGTAGGTCCAGGATTGAAAAAAATAGAAGACAAGCTCTTCCCTTAGATGTACAAGATTAATGAAGACATTCTCTCCCCCTTCAGGGAGCTCTCAAACTGCGGGGGCAGAGAGTCTCAGGTTTCGAGGGTCTTCATCTGATGGGGAAAGAGAGAACCACCCACAAAAGCAATTTAAGGACACAAAGATTATTAAGGGAAGTCATCTTGCAAACTGAGGGCATAAGGGCTGTGGGACCTGAGTGTTAATTAAGGTGTGACCAAAGCCCGAGATAACGATGTCTTTATGACAGTCTGCTTTGGAAGAGGGTGGGGGACAGAAATGGCAGACAGAAATGGGGAATATCCTGAGGGTCTCCACAAAGTGGGAGGGAGAAGTGAAGAAGGAGAAGCTGGCCTAGAATGCAAAGGACTTTTAAGCAGAAGTACTAGCATATGAAAAAGAAACCGGTTTCCGTCCTGAAAGACACTACAATCTAGTTGAATCACACCTAACACAAGCTCCTCTGAGCTCAGAAGGGACAGGAATGGGGGTGGGGAAGGATGGTGGTTCTAGGGTACAGGAGCATCTGAGTCCCAGGCTTCAGGACTCTCAGCACTCGGAGCTCCAGGTAACACAGATAGCAGCCCTTGCCATCTCATCCTGCTTCTCTGCCTCTGATTCAAAGCTTCTTTCACTCTAGGCTGACTCTGCCGCCTGGACCACATGATGTAAAAAATGGTTGCTGCCAATAGCTCTGGGTTTTTAAGCTACTCTGCTAAACAAACAATAACAACAAAACAGGTTTTGAAAGGATGGGAATCTTTTAGCCCAATTCTATTTCCCCGAGGGAGGGATTCAGGGGCCCTGCTAGGGGGAACCAGTGCAGTGCTCACTCCTTGTTCAATCAACTGTGGCCAGAGGGTGTGGTCCCCTTGCACCAACACGGCTGCTCCCAGTTGCCGTGAGGATGGGGAGGGTTGGGTATGGGGACAGGAAGATACCAGAGAACAGTTGCGAGCTGAGCACAGAATGAATGACTGCAATAATATGTAACAAATGCACCCTTACACAATGCTGGTGGGAGTGCAAACTGGTGCAGCCACTATGGAAAACGGTATGGAGATTCCTTAAAAAACTGAAAATAGAACTGCCATATGACCTGGCTATCCCACTACTGGGTATCTACCCAAACAATTTGAAATCAACAATCCAAAGTAACATTTGCACCCCTATGTTCATTGCAGCACTATTCACAATAGCCAAGACATGGAAACAATCCAAATGCCCATCAACTGATGATTGGATAAAGAAGACGTGGTATATGTATATACAATGGAATACTACTCAGCCAGAAAAAAGACAAATTCATCCCATTTGCAATAACATGGAAGGACCTGGAGGGTATTATACTAAGTGAAATAAGCCAGTCTAAGACAAACACCAGATGATTTCACTCATATGTGGAATATAAACAAATACATGGACAAAGAAAATAGTTCAGTGGTTACCAGGGGAAGAGGGGTGGGGGGTGGGGGGGTGGGCACAGCGGGTGAAGGGGAGCACTTATGTGGTGACAGTCAAGAAATAATGTACAACTGAAATCTCACATCGATGTAAACTATTATGATCTAAAAAAAAATCTACCAAATGCAGGGGGTGGGAACGTGGGATTTGAATCTGATATTAAAAGATGAATGGGCCTTAGGTGGAGAAAATTGGGGAGGGCAGAGTAAAAAGCCGCAGGATGGAATCCCACTCAGCAATAAAAAGGAACAAACCTGGTGCATGTGATAACTTGACTGAATTCTCCAGGGAATGATGCTAAATTGTAAAGGCATTTTAAATTACATAGATTAGCGATTGCCAGGGGTTAGGTGGAGGCAAGGGGAGGGAGAAGGCCGGTGGGTGTGGTCTAAAGGACTATGCTAGGTGGTGACAGAACTGTTCTGTGTCCTGACTCTGGTGGTGGATACACAACCTACATGTGATACAATTGCAGAGAACTAAATACACACAATGAGAACCAGTAAAATGGGAAATCTGAGTTAGACTGGTGGATTGTATCACTGTTGACCTCCTGGTTGTGATATTGCACTAAAGTTTTGCAAGATGTTACCATTGGGGCAAAATGCCTGGAGGGTACAGAGGAGCTCTCTGTACTATTGCTTACAACTGCCTGTGGATCTATAATTAACTCAAAATTAAAAGTTTCATTTAAAAGAGAGGAGCTTCAAAGAGCATGTCAAGATGCGGGAATCGCAGCCATCCGTGTGATCAGGGCACAGTGTTCCTAGTGGGCACAGTGAGAGAAGGCTGGAAAGAAGGTTAAAGCCAGTCTGGGAAGGGCCTTGTGTACCATTCTGAGGAATAATCTGGACTCGGTCCTATTATAGGCAATAGAGAGCTTTTGAGATTTTTTTTACTAGGGGAGTGATATAATCAAATTTATATTCTAGAATGATCCCTTGTTTCTAGGTTGTAGAAGCACCATGGAGAATGAATTAGCAGTCAGAAGCGGAAGCCTGGAGGAAGGGGGGCCGGTTAGAGACCATTGCAGGAGTCCAAGAGAGAGCGGCAAGGGCCTGGACCAGACAGCGGAGATGTACAAGGGAGGAAAACCCAAGCTATTTAGGAGTTAAAATCAACAGGATTTCTGTGATCAATTAGCTGCCAAGGAATCAGGGTGTATGAGTTTCCTAGGGCCGCCGTAACAAATGCCCACAAACTGGGTGCCTTAAAGCAACAGAAAGTTATTCTCTCACAGTTCTGAATTCTGGCGGCTCTTAAAAGTTCAAAACCAAGGTGTTGGCAGGGCTGCATTCCCTCCCGAGGCTAATGGGACAGTCCGTTCTTTCAGTGGCTTTTGGCATTTCTTGACTTGTGGCATCACTCCAGTCTCTGCCTCCAGGGTCACAATGCCTCCTCTTCTCATTTGTGTGTCTCCTAAGGACACTTGTCAGTGGGTTTAGGACCCACCTGGATAATCCAAAATAAACTCCTCTCAGCATCCTTCATCACATCTTTTGTCACGTAAGGCAGTACTCTTTAGCCATATAAGGTAATATTTACAGGTTCTGGACGTCTTTTTAGGGGGTCACCATCAACCCCCTACAGAGAGGTGGGGAAGAACAGCTGATTACTCGGACTCTGACCCAGGCCGCCAAAGCAGACACTACAGAAGGAAGAGAGCTCTCAGGGAGGGCGTTTAAGTTTCAAGCATATTGAAGAACTTGTAGGGTTGGTCAGTAGGCGATTGGATAAAGGTTTCAGCAAAGAGCTGGGTTGGCACCACAAACTGTTATTGACATCGGGCCCTATAGCTGAAGCCACAGGAGTGAAGGAGCTCACCCGGAGAGAGTACATAGGAAGGGTGACTTGAGGACAGGCTCGAGTAACATCAACTTTAGCAGTTAGGCAGAGGACCGGAAGCCATCCGAGAAGAAAAGAAAGGCCAGGAGAGAAGTGGCAGCCTAAAAGCCAAGCGAGAAAACATCTTCTGAAGATGAGCTCGCTCAGTAGTGTCAGTACTGGTAGGGCAGGGCCGGGAAGAAGCCTTTGATTTTAGGAACTTAACGTTGATGTTCAGATGTTTGGTTTCTCTTTAAAAACCACTATATCCTCATCAAAGAACATTTGAATTGAAAGAAAATTAAAGTCAAGCATAGTTCCATCAACCAAACACAACTGCTATTACCATTTCCATCCAATTTTTTCTATGCATAGAGGAGCTTTAAAAAAACAAGACTGTTTAGGGCCGGCCTGGTGGTGCAGTGGTTAACTTCTCACATTCAGCTTCTCGGCAGCCCGGGGTTCACCGGTTCGGATCCCGGGTGCAGATATGGCACCGCTTGGCACACCATGCTGTGGTAGGCATCCCACATATAAATAGAGGAAGATGGGCATGGATGTTAGCTCAGGGCCAGTCTTCCTCAGCAAAAAGAGGAGGACTGGCAGTAGTTAGCTCAGAGCTAATCTTCCTCAAAAAAAAAAAAGACCATTTATTGTTGTGTGTGTGCACGTATGCATGTGGGTGTCTGCCTTGATTTCCAACATAAGCATCCTTCTCCAAACCCTCCTGGGGGATTTGTCCCCACCTAGGGAGACAGTTCTGGACCTTGGTGAGGGCCACAGGACAGTGTGCTGGATGCGGACCTCCAGACCTGGGGCCCTGTCCTGCACCGTTTGGCCTGGACAAACACCAGGCACTCTTCCCTGGGTCAATATTTCACATCTCTTGCCAGAATCTAATCCATCTTCAACATCTGCTCCCTGTGTGGTTGCTCTCTGCCCTAACACCTCTGACCCCTCATGGTCTCTCCCTCCAAAACAGGCTCTCTGCCCGCACCCAGGGCCAAGGTGCTTTCCCCAGCTCAGCGCTTCTTGGTGTTGATTCTCTTTTCCTTTTTAAATCCTCTAAACTTTGCCAGAGCCAATAATCTCCCTCAAATTACAGGGAGAAGCCCCCTCCATCTGGAAGCCTTCCCTGATTACTAAACACACAGGTGCCGGGTAAATGCTGTTGCCTCGGGTTGAATTCAGTGGCCCTGCCTAATCTTCAGTCCCTGCCGGTCCCCTCTGTGCGTTTGTATGTAAATGGTCACTTCCCCTGTGTCTGCCAGGAGGCCCAGAGCACGCTCTGACCACACGTCCGGATTGCCAGCTGCGCTTCCTGCTGTCGGCCTGTGGGAGCGCTGGGGACACACCTTCATTTGACCAGCATCTCAAAATAGACAGGAAAGAGAAAACCCATGCAGAAATGTCAGAAAATATACCGCAGAGTAACAAGAAATTGTTACCAATGTTTGCGCTTTTGCTCCCCACCATTATCTGGAAAAGGCATTTTCCAATTGCATTTCTTTTGCTTTATGCCTATTTTGTTCCTCTGATCAGCTCCCAAGAACAGGGACAGACTTTTTTCTCTATTCCTTCCCCTCAGGTCGAATCTCTGACCCCAGGAGCCATCACTTATTCTATGATTCATATCCAGCATATGTTGAGTGTTTAAGAACTGTTGCCATCCCCTTTTATAGAGAAAGGAGCCAAGGCTCAGAGAGGCAAGGCCTTGAGGAAGGTTGCACAGCCACAGGAGGCTGGGCCGGACCAGGGTTTGTACACTGTACTCTTGGGGGAAACAGTAAATCCTGCTGCAGGGGGAATGGGAGGGGTGGGTGTGGAGCCTGAGGCTGGCTTCCTCTCACCTAGCCATTCTGTCGTCTCTGCAATAAAGTTCAGAGTCCAGGAAATTCCCTGCAAGTGACAATGACTCTGAAACTTTCCCGAGGATGAGAACTGCTTGCCAGCGCCTCCCTCACCACTTGCTATCCTCTCCGTGGACACGCAGTAACTCTTTGCAAATAGCCAGGCTTTTCAGCTTACCCTCAAGTCAGGACAAATCCTCCTCAGGAGCCTCTAGTGACAGCCAGGCCCCCATCCAGGCCCAGCCCCCATCGGGGACCCATCTCTGCTGCCCCCTCAACCACACCCTTCCTCCCTTTCTTCCTTCTTCCTCCGGGGAGTTTTTGCAGCTCAGCTCCTGCTCAGCCAAAGAGAAGCAATTGTTGATGTGAGCAGCGGGGAGATTTAGGAAGGGCCCAGAGGTACTTTGAAAACAGAAATTTATGGGGCCGGCCCCGTGGGCGAGTGGTTCTACTTCCATGCCCTCTGCTTCTGCAGCCCGGGTTCCAGGCCCAGGTTCGTGGCCAGATCCCCAGCGCGGACCTACTCCACTCGTCAGCCAAGCTGTGGAGGCATCCCAGACAGAAAAAATAGAGGAAGATTGGCACATGTGTTAGCTCAGGGCAAATCTTCCTCACCAAAAAAACCCCCACAAATTTACTCCGGTCTGGGAAACAGCTACAAACGGGCGTCTTGGCAATGCAGGCACCCCATCTCCTGGTTATAAACCCCAGGCAATGCTAGACAGACGTCTGGTTATCAACTGTCATGGATTCAGGAAGCCAAACAGACCCGCCCATCACCGAGGCGTCTCCTCCAGGCCCCCGCCTCCAGGAATGACCACCCACTTGGGAAGAAACTGAGGGGGAGCTTTTACAATGTGCTCAGGCTTCACACCCTGTGTTGTTAGGAGAGTCTTCCTGTAGCCAACTTCAGTCGCTGTGAATACATCCTGAACAGGATTCTTTCTCCTGTTCTCCGTATGCTATATCACATCTCCTTTTAATCTGGATAAAATAATAGGCATTGTGTGCTTGTGTGGTAAGCACAGTGGCGAGCGTTTTGTTTGTATTTGGCCATTTTAATCTCACAACAAACTGTTAATTATTAACACGTGAACAATTAATGGTGAAAGGTGATGAGGATCCAGGCTGCCCCTGCCCCAGGGAGAAGCCCAAGGCTCCTCCCTAGTGCTGATCTATGCCGTCCTTGGGAAGCACAGGACGGCCCGGCCTGATCACATCTGATTCCTGTCTAAAGTTACAGGACCGCCCAATAACCAGACCCCACCTGCACTGAGACCATTTTAATGACTTTTTTCATGATCTTTCCTTTGTCTTATAAAGAAATAACTCACATACCTGTGCTTTATAAGTTTAGCTCTAACCCTCAACACATTGCAGCTCTCACTGCCCCTGGGTCCTGTCCCCATGCCTGCAGCTCTCACTGCCCCTGGGTCCTGTCCCCATGCCTGCAGCTCTCACTGCCCCCGGGTCCTGTCCCCATGTCTGCAGCTCTCACTGCCCCGGGTCCTGTCCCCATGCTACTCCATGCTATTCTCTGAATAAAAGAGCACCACTGCCAGACCTTGAGAGACCAAGACATCTTTCTTTCGACTCCTCGACTCACCAAGCCCACATCAAAAGGTATCATTAATATACCCATTTTAGAGATGGGACACGGCGACTTAGAGACGTTGAGTAAATTACCCAAGGTCATACAGTAACAGAGTTGGGGTTCAACTTCAGAGCCCATGTGCTTAATTATTAATTAAGCTCTGTGTCTCCCTACAGTTTTCTTTTCTCCAAATGGGATCATTTCACTTCCATAAACCTGTCCTTATTATTTCCCTTTGAGTCGGGAAACCCAGAACTGGTCCCAAAGACCCTGAGTAGACTTATGTTAGAGACAGAGCCATGGAAGCTTTCCTTTCCATCACTTATTTCAAACCCTGACCATGTCCACACCGGCCTTTACCCCTGTATAGCCCCGTCTCGCTCAGAGCCTTCTCAACAAAGTTCTCCGAACCCTGACTGGAGGACTGCACTAGCATTCAGGAAAGCTCGGGCAGACCAGTGGCCCTGGTCACAAGGGAGAAAGGAACCCCTATTTGCAAAGCAGCTGTATTTGCTCATTAAAAACCACTTCAACAAAATTCATTTCAGGGACAGATATTTGGGGAGGCATTATGTTCTCAGTAGTTTTGATAGGAACTCAGCATTGAATTCCTCCTGAGGAAGCAGCAGAGAAAAACACTGTGAACATCTCCCGTCTTCTGTGGCTGGGTTCCCCTTCCTCCCACCCACCTCGCGTACCTCATGCACCACTGCATCCCCCCTCCCATTCTCTACCCCACGGGGCCTGTGACTGGCCCCAGGTTTTGACAGCCCCGTAGCTGCGCCTCCAGAGTAGGCAGACTAGTAGAGCATCATGGTAAGGAGCCCAGATTCCAGAACCAGACAGCCTGGCAGCAACGTTAGGCAAGTTACTCAGCCTCTTTTGGCCTTGATTTCCCCATTTGTAAAATTGTCACCCACTAGTTGCCCCCAAGGAACTCAAGGACGGGTTTGGAAGCATTTAACTGTTGTTCCAAGTTGTTTTATCCTTTTCTTATGCTAAGGAGACGCAATCACCAACCACAGTGAACCAGACCTCAAGAGCTCCGCCTAGGACCTTTGCCTTATTTTTCATGCTAAGATCTCTCCCGGAGGAGCTCAGGCCTTATTGTCGTAACCTGCAGTGTAGGTGGAAGCGTGCTTTCCAGCTGAGCCTGCAAAAAACGAATACCCACCTCCCCCTTTTGAATATTCATTCCCCATCCGAAATAAATGTGCCTGCTTCCTTTGTTGGGGGATGCCAGGACTCTGGAAATGATTCCTCGTGGCCTCCTATTTGCTGCAAATCTACCTTACTTTGTGAGACAACTCCTTCTGGTGGAGAGTCTGATTTAGCTCGCCAGGAGGCAAGCCCACTTTGGGTTCGGTAACAAAATGACAATGATAATTATAGTCCCTACTTCAGCTAGATGAGTTAAAATGTGTAAAGCATTTAGAGCAGTGTCTGACACACTAACTGTGAGTGCGCAATAAATGTTGCACTCTGCCACTCAGTGAACAGCCCCGTGGAACGGGGCAGGCCATTTTGAACGAGGTACGGCAGAGCGATGAAGAGCACCGGGTTTGAAGTCAGATGGCCTTGCCCTCCGATCCTGACTTTCGACAACTTACTTAACCTCTCTGACCTCGGTTTCCCTATCTGTGAACCGAACCTAATGAATCCACCTCTCATTAGGGCTATTGAGAGGATTAAATGAGACAGTATACTCGACGGGCTTAGCACAGGGTCTGGCCGGAAATAAGCGCTCAGTAAGCGGCCCTTGTTACTACTGTGATTAACTCCCTGAACGTCAGTCCCTTCCTGTGTAAACTGGAGACAACAGTACCCCAGGAATTCTGTAAGGCCTGAAGGACGCGCCGTGTAGTTCCCTCTGCCTGTCTCCTGCTCTTTTGGGCTGCACCACCTACTGCGTGTGCGACCCTGACTCACCTGTCAAGCCCACTCAAGATGCTAGCTCTTCCAGAAGCCTTCCTGGGTCCCACCCAGTGCTTTCGAGTCCCTGAGCGCTTCTGACTTGAATTCAGAGTCACAGACTCTGTTCTTGTCTCCTGTCCACCCCACCCCTTGAAGCAGAAGACCCAGGGGACAGGCCTCTTCCTATTCGATATGTTCCCAGTGTAGGCACTGAGGTAAGTGCGGTACCACTCCTCTCCCCTCTTACCTTGAGATCAAGGAAGATGGTGGTTGAGGGTAGCCTTTGTTACCGGCTGTAATCTTCGTGGGCTTAGGCTCCAGAGCCCTCAGCAGGAAGAGGGGGACCTGGACCTCCACAGCCTCTGCCTCAGGTGGAGGCTGAGCTAATGAGCAGTGCCCTGAGCCCTCTGGCAGGGAGTCTGGGGTCCTCTTAACGCTCCATCCGCTTTCTCCCTCCCAGGGCCTTTTCAAGGGCATCCATCGGGGCATGCTCACATCATGTCAAAAATAGTAAGATGCGCTCACACCCACACGAAATGTAACATATACGTAAACCACGTACAAGTGGAGGTGCAGCGATTGGTTGACGTTTTGTTTTATAGCCATTTATTTAAATATTTATGAATTTCCATTTTGCAATTTTCTTTTTTCATTTTGAAACCAATAACTTTTTTCCATGTTTCAACCATAGTCCCTAGACCCTAGGCCTCTGTCTAAGGGATGGGCCGGTAGTGCCTCCAGTGCTGAAACGGGCTTGGTTAGATTCTGGGGTCCTAGCGCTTGTCAACTCCAGAGCCCCATCTGGACCACGCCCACCCGACCGATCTATCTATCATCTATCTACCAATCATCTATCTATCATCTATCTATATACCTATCATCCATCCATCCATCTATCTATCTATCTATCATCTATCTATCTATCTATCTATCTATCTGTCTGTCTATCTATCTGTCTATCTATCTATCTATCATCTATCTAATCGATCGAGTTACCTAGGGTAGAAAAAGCGCTTTCGGGTGGAGGTTAGAGCAGCCGCTCGTGGTATGAGACTGCCCTCTAGAGGTTGCTCCAGGAAGGTGCAGGGGGAAGCCCCTTCTATTAGGCTATCAGCCCAACCAACAGCTCGGTGACATTTATTGAGCGCCGATCTATACCAGGCACCATGTACGTGTTCTGGGAAGAAAAGATAATACAAAGAGGAGTAAAGCTCATCCCTGTCGTCCGGGAGGTCACCATTTTGTAGCAGCGACTGCAAACACGTAAACGTACGATTACAGTTCAGTGCAGTAACCCCTGTAATAGATGCGTGTATCAAATTCTACGGGATCACAGCGGGAATGGGAATCAGTCTGGGGCAGTAGAGGAAGGCATCACAGGGGAGGTGATATTTAACTTGGGCCTTGAAGGATGAATAAGAGTTTGACAGGCAGCACTGGGGAGGAAAGACATTCTGGGCAGAGGGAACCACATGAGCAAAGGCAATGAGCACACTGTAGAAGTGCAGGCTTGTTGGGGGACCAGTGAGAGGCGTGGTAGAGCTGGAGCGTGCATAGTATGGAATACTGCAAGACCCATCCAGAGAGCCAGGTGGGGCCAGACGGTGAGGAAGCTCCCACTGGAAAAACAAGGACGCGATGCTCTGTCCAGGACCCTGTGCCACACAAGAGAGAGGAACCTCTCTCCATTCCCACTGCCCCGGCTTGGTTAAGGTCTTGCACTGGGCTCCTTGTTTCTCCTCCCTTCCACTCCTACCTGTCTTCCACATTGCTACCTAAGGATGTTTCTAAATCATGGGGCTGCTCCTGACTTCTCTGTACATAAATCTCTTCATTGTCAAGTCAACGTGCACAAGACAAAGGCCAGACTCTCAGCCTCACATACAAGGGGGTGAGTGTGGGGCTCTTTCAAGTAGCGAGGACTTGAACCACGCTGAAGTTATTTATGTAACGGGGGTTTGTTATGAGGCCATGTGGGGAAGTCAGGAGGACAGGAGTCTCAGCCACCAAACAGCCCGGCCATGGGGTGACCAGAAGGTGACTGAGCGGTCCACAGGGCTGTAAGGCCGCTGCAGGGAAAGCAGTCCTTCACTGGCACACGTTACACATTCCTACAAAAGTGGATGAGAGTGTGATGTCTGAAAGTTGAGCAATTGGCTTATGTGTTAGAGGAAAGAAAGTCTGGTCCCAGAGAGCACAGATATCTCAAAATACCTAAATATGGTTCAGAAACGGAATACAATAGTGACTAAGAGTATGGGTTCTGGACTCAGACTGTCCTGGCTCCATGACCTATTGCTTATGAGATTCTAGGCAAATTAGGTGACCTCTCTCTGCCCCAGTTTCCTTTCCTGTAATAATAGCTTAGTACCCATTTCGTACATTATTGTGCAGATTAAAAGCTTCACACATGCCAAGTGTTTGTAGCCGCGTCCACATAATAACCGCTCACTACGTGCTCTCTATTGTGACTCACGCAGGTCTTGGCGGGCGAGTACTGTTAAGTACAATTATTCCCGGAAGTAGCCCATTCTACACGTTCTCCCTTTCTTCCTGTCAGAAATAGAAACCCCACCCTTCAGCCTTGGCAGGTAAGTGGTGGCCCAGCCAGAGACCAGATTTCATCGCCCTCCTTGCAGCGAGCTGTGACCACGTGGCTTCGTTCTGGCCAATGGGACATGAGCAGTAGTGAAGTGTGCAACTTCTGGGTCCCACCTTAGAAGGAAAAAAGTTGCTTGCTCTTCACAGTTCCCCTTCCTGCTGACTGAGAAGTGGCCTAGACACAGAGACGGCAGCCACATGTTGAGATGGCAGAGACATGCTGAAAACCCCAGGCTACTCACCCCTCACTGCTCCATGAGACAGAAACGGTCTGTCTTACCTAAGCCACAGAATTCCGGGGCCCTTTGTTACAGCAGTTTAGTGCGTGTCTTTGA
Source organism: Equus asinus (assembly GCF_041296235.1). Lineage (NCBI taxonomy): Eukaryota > Metazoa > Chordata > Mammalia > Perissodactyla > Equidae > Equus > Equus asinus. Next base: position 37,376,820 of record NC_091802.1, on the reverse strand, counting down.
TGAATGCAGCACCTTTTTCTAAAATAATCCTTCCCTGTTAGAAAAGTGGGCAAAAGGCATGAGGAGATAGTTTACTCACACACAGAAAAGATGTACAAATGGCCTTTATATATATGAAAATATGCTCAATTTCACTCACAAAGAAGAGAAATGCAAATGAAAACCGCATTGTAATACTGTTTCTCATTTATCAGATTGGCAGAAATTCAAAGTCTTGACCATACTCCATTGGCGAGGCCGTGTGGGAAATAAGCACTTTCATTTGCTGGTGTGTTGTTGGTGTGACATAAGAAGAAACATTAACCTGGGATCTCTGCCACCCCCCACACCCCAACCCCCCGCATCATTGTCATCTTTGTCGACACAGAGCTCCTAAAACCCTCGGGATTTCCTGAGTGTAGGGGTGAGAGGAGCATATTTTGTTATTCACAATAACCCCTCCCAATCTTACCTGAGCTTGTGCTAATGAGATGACTCTGGAGGATGGGGCTGGTTGCCAGAGGAACCAACCACCATCAGAGGGTTGGCGCTTTCAGCCCCACTCCCCAACCATCCCCACGATGCCCCCACCTTTGGGGAGGGCAGGTCTGGGGATTAAGTTAATCACCAATGACCAATGATTCAATCAATCATGGCTACATAATGGAATCTCCATAAAAACTCCAAAGGAAGGGGTTCCAGGAGCCTCCGGGTGGGTGAACACATGAGGGTGCTGGGTGGGTTGAGCACCTGGAGAGGGCGTGGAAGTTCTGCCATCCTCCCCACACACCTTGCTCTATGCATCTCCTCTGTTTGACTATTCCTGACTTGTATCCTTCATAATAAACTAGAAATAATGTCATGTGTTTCCCTGAGTCCTGTGAGCCATTCTAGGAAATTATCAAATCCTGGGACCAGGTCATAGGAACCCTACATTTATAGCTGGTTGGTCAGGATGGGAGGCCTGGACTCGTGACTGGCGTTTGAAGTGGGGGACAGTTTTCTGGGCAGTTTCTGAGCCTTTATCCTGTGGTGTCTGCACCAGCTGGGTGGTTAGCTTCAGAATTTAATTGAATTGCAGGACACCCAGTTGATGTCTAGAGAGTTGGAGAATTGGCTGGTGTGGGAAAAAACCCCGCACATTTGGCGTCAGAAGTGTTGTTGGTGTGAGGAAAAGAAACAGAGTTTTCCTTTAGCTGGTGGGAGTACAAAACCGTGTGTCCCCTATGGAGGAGGGTTTGGCAATCTCCAACAAACAAGGTAGGCATTTACCCTTTGATCTGGCAGTACCAGTTCTAGAATTTACTCTGAATATAACCCTCCCAACAATATGAAAAAGTGTACACACAGTTTTTCAGCATTATTTGTAATAGCAAAGAATCAGAAATAGCTTAAATGCCCAAACCTAGGAGATTGGCTAAAGGAATTATGGTACATCCGTGGAGTGGAGTATTATGCAGCTATATATATATATAAAAAAAAAAAGAATGAGGAAGTTAGCTTTGAATTGATATACAGTCGTGGTCAGGATATATTGTTAAGTGAAAAAAGCAAGGTACAGGGGGCCGGCCCCATGGCCAAGTGGTTAAGTTCGCGCACTCCGCTTGGGTGGCCCAGGGTTTCCCGGGTTCAGATCCTGGGCACGGACATGGCACCGCTCATCTAAGCCATGCTGAGGCGGCGTCCCACATACCACAACTAGAAGGACCCACAACTAAAAATACACAACTATGTACCGGTGGGGTTTGGGGAGAAAAAGGAAAAATAAAAAAAAAATCTAAAAAAAAGCAAGGTACAGGGGCCGGCCCGGTGGTGCAGCAGCAGTTAAGCACACTTGTTCTGCTTCTCTGCGGCCCGGAGTTCACCGGTTCAGATCCCGGGTGTGGACATAGCACCGCTTGGCAAAAGCCATGCTGTGGTAGGCATCCCACATATAAAGTGGAGGAAGATGGGCACAGATGTTAGCTCAGGGCCAGTCTTCCTGAGCAAAAAGAGGAGGATTGGCAGTAGTTAGCTCACAGCTAATCTTCCTAAAAAAAAGCAAGGTACAAAAGAGTGTATAGGTGTAGAGTGCTACCTTTCGTGTAAGAGAAATATTCTCAACCACAAATGGGATTAAGGGCAACAGGGCATTCAACACAGGAGAGTGACAAAGGGGAAGGTGACGGTGACAGCTGGACTGCAGGCTTAGAGACTGAGCAGTCCAGATGGAGCAGGGGGATGAAGGGCTCTTGGAGGACAGGCTTGACCTTGTGGAGAAACATGGAAAAGCCACTGGAGGGAGAGGAAAGAATTACAAGTGGCTACAAAGAAAACTAAACAATGAAAAAATGAGGCAATTAATTCCAGGCAAGCCAAAAACTTGCTTAAGAAAGGAATGTAATAATAGTACACTATGTGGCTCAGCTGGGGGTCATAGTTATATAGTCACAAAATGTAGCCATTAACATTGAATTAACCGAAAGTTATGATACGTGGAGTGTGGAGGTGTGCAAGAGGAGAAGTTGGGTGGAAATGAAGGGAGCTCTATGCTCATCTACCATGATAATAAGTAAAATAGATGATGTCTAATGTTCAGAAATTAGGATTTAACAGTATAAGCATATTATTTACAAATACGGTGGTAATGCCAGAGGAAACGTGGTTGCCTCTGGAGTGTAAGACTGGAGGTGGGGAAGGGTCAGGCAGGGAATTGATATTTTCCATCGCAACCTTTTAGTACCATTTGCTTTTTAATTATGTACACATATTACTTTAACTGGAAAAAAATGTTCTTCACTTTGAAAAACGATAAATGGAAAATTGCAAACTGGAGACTCATACTAGCAGTAGTAGAAGCTACGGAGGTGTGAAGGGGATTGGAGAACCTGGCCCTGTTCCCACTCGTGTTGTCAGAACGCCTTCTATCCCTCTGATTTCAGCCAAGACTGCACAAAGGAGGATCTTACTGGCAATTATCTGACCAAATCCTGAGATGCTCGAGTTTTTTAGGACAAAATAACGGACTTAACTTGGCTTCCCCCAGAAGCAGACCCTGGGTCAGTTTTTGAGGACAAACAGTGCTACTGGGTGACAATCCCAGGAAGTATGGGCTGGGAGGGGAAAGAGGAAGTGAAGGAAGGAAGCCAACACGGTGGTATGTTAATGAGCAGATGACTGCTGTGGGCAGCTGGCTCAATCCTGTGTGGAGCCCACCTCGGAGTGTCCCAACGGAGAGTGAGAAAGCCAGGGTATTTATCCACCGACTCCTCCCCACCATCGCTGGAAGGCTACCCCCAGTGTGAACTCCCGACAGCTGCCCTGGGGCTGGCCGGCCCCAGCAGAGCATGCCTCCGGTGGAGAGTCGCAGGTGCTTGATGTGGAGAACCAGCCGTCTCTTCAGGGAAGGGACATAACGGGGGAACCACGAACGCCAAAGGCATACAGGAGGGACACTGACGTCGTCTGCCAGAGGCCTGAAAGGAACTGAATCTCCTTTTCTTCTGTCGAGGGGTGAAGTTTCCCCAGAAGGGGCTGGGATGTGCTATATGGAGATGATTGAGAGGAGAAAGCTGGTGAGAGGGAGCATCCGCATTAAGCATCCTCCTTTCTGAGGCCCCGGATGGGAAGTCCCTCCCCTTGTACGGTTTGAAGGGACTTGTAAGATAAAATTACTGCCTTTCTTTCTCCATATTCTACTGCTCTTTTGAGCTCCTTCATTCATTGTTGCCTCGTTTGTGTTTGGTGAAGGAAAGACAGGCCCATCATTTTATAGGGTCTTCTGTTGTAATAGCCTGGAAGCCATCAGTTTACCCTCCACCTGTATTTCAGTAACTGCTAGTCACCCCTCATGGTGTCAGCTTTGTCTGAGGACTCTCTTCTGTCACGGCCGCTAGGCAAGCGCAGCAGTTCCTGGCATAAATCCAGACCACAATGTCCAGAGTGAGAAAAAGGATAACTCTTTTTTTTTTTTTTTTTTTTTTGAGGAAGATCAGCCCTGAGCTAACTGTTACCAATCCTCCTTTTTTTTCTGAGGAAGACTGGCCCTGAGCTAACATCCGTGCCCGTCTTCCCCTACTTTATAGGTGGGACAACTGCCACAGCATGGCTTGCCAAGCAGTGCCATATCCGCACCTGGGATCCAGGCCCGTGAACCCCGGGCCGCTAAAGCAGAATGTGCACACTTAACCGCTGTGCCACCGGGCCGGCCCTTGAAAAAGGATAATTTATCCATCTTGTACCTCTTTCTTAGGAACCCCCTGGCAGACTTGCCCTCATATATCATCGGTCAAACATGTTCACATAGAGGGACCAACCATCCAGCCTTGCCTGGAACTGAGGGGTTTTCTTGGATGGAGGACTTTCATGCTAAAACCAGACAGTCCCAGACAAACTGGGCCAGTTGGTCACACTCGTCCTATGCTGGAGTGGCTACCATTGGTGTCCTGCTCACATCACCCTTGCTGGGCTGGGGATTTCTCTGAGGGTTGACTACTAATGACTCACAACTGTCTTCAACTCCAAAGAGTGGCCTTCAGCTGAACCGGAGCCACCTCGCTATGGTGGCTACGGCGCCGCCAGGCCTGCACCTCCTCAGGGGAGTCTGTAGCCAGTGATTGACTCACAGCGGGCTACAGAAGGTTGGCCCCTCACTCCAAGGCGGGAGCAACTGTGCAGAGCAATTCATGCTCCGGAGCCCCCAGGAACTCCGATTGAAGCTAATCACCAAGCGAGACCATAGCCTTGCTTTCCTTTTCCCCGCTTTCCTCACTGCCTTCTCCTGAAGAGACAGGCAGTCTGTCCATCAGCCACTTGCACAAGGACCCCTGGCTCAGGCCGTGAACCTAACCTAAGACACTGACCGTTGCTAAACCAGGCGACAGCAAGGGAAATGGAATTGCCATGATTCACCTCAGGTACTGCCCCTGGAACTGGGATGGAGTGCCCTTCTGCTGACACATATGACACTGTGGAGAAGGAACACCCGGCCCAAACCAGTGGACGACTAAGAAAGAAAAAGGAGAGGAAGACAGGATTATTGATAGGGCAACCAATCAAACAGAGGCGCTGTAGCAAGTAACACTCTCAGGGGAGGGAGAGAAGTAATCCCGTCACCTGTGGGCCACTCATTGTATAAGGAGCAAAGTTTGGGACTTTACGACAGTTAAACCCCAGTTTTTGCCCCCTGTAAAATGCCCCTGTATCTTTATAATAAATCCTCCCAATTTTTCAATAAACTAACTTGACTTGGATTCTGTTACTTGCAACCAAAGAGTCCTGACTGACGTAGAAATGAGCATTCAGAGCAGAGTTCATTTAATAAAGCTTGAGAGAAACTGGACTCAGCTGAGTCGGGCGGAGGGGTGCAAGGAGGAATGTGTGACCACAAAAAGGGAAGCCAGCAGTCCTTGCTACGTGGCAGTGAAGTGGTTGGTTCAGCTCTTTGCTGTTGTCTTATGGCACTCAGCCCATAAGTCCACCGAGACCAGGGCCTCAGGTGACTTGATAGCACAACAGAGCGTGCTGGTTGTTGTCTGTGGACTTCAGTAATGAGCAGCCAGAGACAAGCTGCTGTCCAGCAACGGCCCACTTTAACAAAAGATGGTGACGCCAGGGCGAACTAACTGAGATTGCTGCAGTCAGATGAAGCACCAGCCTTGAATCCTGCGGGACTGCGGTGTCGGCGTCTCTGATTCTCTACACCTCCGCACAGCCAAGAAGGAAGTTAGAGCGTTGATCAGAAAACGTAAGATCTTCGCTGCTGGAATGAGGGCGCCGATTCATCCATTGGACAGATAGTCACGGAGCACTTCCTCCCGGCCAGGTACTGTTCCAGCACAGTGAGCAAAACAGATGAAGATCCCTGACCTCAGGGAGCTCAAATTGTAGGAGAGAGAAAGATGATAAATAGTAAAGGTAACAAACAGTTACATTTTTTGTGACTGGTTTTTTTTTTTTTTTTGAGGAAGATTAGCCCTCAGCTAACTACTGCCAGTCCTCCTCTTTTTGCTGAGGAAGCCTGGCCCTGAGCTAACATCTGTGCCCATCTTCCTCTACTTTATATGTGGGACGCCTACCACAGCATGGCGTGCCAAGTGGTGTCATGTCCACACCAGGATCCGAACCAGCGAACCCTGGGCTGCCGAGAAGCGGAACATGGGAACTTAAGCGCTGCGCCACTGGGCCGGCCCCGTGACTGTTTTTCAGTGAGAGTAATTGTTTGTGAAAGGCACAGTAGAATGGTATGTTAGAAGGTGCTAAATACCATGGAGGAAATAATAGAGCAGGCTAAGAAGTTTGGAAAGAGTAGGGAAGTGGTGGTTGCGATTTTAAATAGCGAGGTCAGGGCAGGCCTCATGCAAAAGGCAAGATTTGAGCAAAAACATGAAAAAACTAGGGATTGAGCTATGTGGACTTAAAGGGGAAGGGCAAGAACATGCCTGGGCGTTCAAGCAACAGCCAAAAGGCCGTGGGGCAGGAGGGGAGCGTGTGGGGGAGCTGTAGGAGGGGTCAGACAGACAGTGGGGGACCAAGTGGGACGGGGTTTCGGGGGGTCGGTTTTTACCCTGAGAGAAATGGGAAGCCACTGCAGGACTTTCAGCAGAGGAGTGATGTAGTGTTCTTATATCTTAAAAGGATCTCTCTGGCTGCTGGTTGGATGGGGACAAATGACAAAGAAGCAAGTGAATGCAGGGCAAGTGTCAGGAGGTCTCTGCAGTAACCCAGATGAGAAAATGAAGGAGGCTCGGGCTAGACCAGAGCACTGGAGGTGTAGAGAAGTGGTCAGATCCTGGATGGAGTTTGAAGGCAGACCCAGCATGGTTTCCTGGCATTGAATGTAGGCTGTAAGAGAAGCCAGCTTTGTTTAAAAAAAGAACAAACACCAAACCTTAGGTCTCCCCAAAATATCTTCCATTGAGCCCCCTCTGCTGGACAGATATGAAATTGCCTCCCCTTTTTAAACACCTTCCAGATAGTGGTGGAAGGTGAGTGCAGGGTTAACCTCCCAAGGCAGATTAGAGGGGAAAGACTCCCATCAGACACCTACACCCTGATTATTCCCCATCCGTACCCTGCAGCTAAGACCCTTAATTGGAGAGGAATTGATATAGACGAGCAGAGCGCCCTAGGCATGCCCAGATCTGAATCTTTACCAGGCCTGGGAATCATCCAAGAAAGACAAGATTCCTGGTTTGGGCTGTACAGCAGAGATCCCCAGATGAAATTCTCAGGCCATCAAGGTTTTATGGGAATTGTAGCACCAGAAAAAAAATATGTAATGGTGGAGAACAGAGGCCTGAGATTTTCTTCAACCAATGTTGCTGGACGACTCAGTCCGGACCACATAAAAAGGAGACCAGCAACCGTAGGAAGCCGATGGCCAACCTGCACAGCTCCCTACAGGAGTGGAGCAGTCCTGAAGGATGCTGGATATGCAAGGGAGGTCCTCCAAGCAGGTAGAGCCTAGGGACCGAGGAACTCAAGCCACTGCCTAGAGAGCGAGTTACACAGTGATGCCCATGAGATTTGCTGGTTCTGTCATGTACCTGCACTGACTTGTTCAGCAAGATACAGCACAGCCTCTGGACCAATGGCCAAGTATGGTGCTTTCATGGAGGCTCCCCGTTAAACGTTTTTCTTAAGGGTAGGTGTTATAATTGTCCTTTTTTTCTTTTTTCGTTTCCCACTATCATATACAAGTAGTGATTAACCGTAGGTACTGCTAATCAGAACTAAAGTTGGGATTTTGTTATGGTCAGTAATATACAAGGAAATATACCTTATAATTGATGCTAACAGGAGCACGGGTAGTTAGGAATATTTTGTGTCAGGAAAAATTCAACAAAATTAGATGAACACTGACGACGGCTGTGCAACAATGTGAAGGTATTTAATACACTGAACTGTACACTTAAAAATGATTAAGATGGTCAATTTTATGTTATGTGTACTTTAACACAATAGAAAATTTTCGAAAAAAGTTAGATGAACATGTCTTGATCAGCAAAATGCTGGGAGATGCAAAATTGATTTAAAAAATAGATGGTACCATTTATTTCTTAAATCATATGAGAGAGAGGGAGGAATTAGGCTGGAACTTGGAAGAACTTTGTGCAAAGATAGTGACTGAGATCCTTAGGCTGAAGATCTAAGTTGTGGATAAAATGAAATACAATAAACCCAGGTGGTCAAAAAGGTCTTGGCACTACACCTGCGTAAATGAACCAAGTGTCCATGAGTCTGTCCTGATCGTTGCACCGTCTGAGAACTTTGCTGCATGGAAGGAAGCCCAAGTGAGCCTAGGGGGGAGCAATATATTCATTGTTTGGTTCATAGATGACAGGAAGATGTGGAGTCACACCAAGGCCAGATCGAGCCTGAACTAGAAGACTAGACATCAGTGGGATCCTATGTACTTGAGAAACGGCTGCCTCGTTAAGTTGCTTCTGGATACTAGCTGGACATGGATGATTTTTAGCTTTGGGAAGAAGATGAGTTGTGGTTGTCGTTGAGGCGGTTGGGTCATGCTTGGTGGAGTCATCTTAGACTATATCGGGAGAAGGGATGTGTACAGTGTGCATGCGCACATGTGCTAGGCAACATGGCCTACAACGTAGTGAAGCCCTCTTGGGTGTCTGCCTGGCTATGAGCCTTCACTTCCACTACTCTAGATACCATGCCTCAATTCTTGGTATGGACTCCAACAGTTACATTTGAAAGCTTTTCCTTTGTTTATGTCTAAATGCATGGTTTTTAATGTTTTGATTTCTTATTTGATTATATTGTGGTCAGAGAACACAGTCTGCGTGATATTGATTCTTTGGTATTTATTGAAGCTTGCTTTGTGGCTTAGTAAGTGGTCAATTTTTATAAGTGTTCCATGTGTGCTTGAGAAGAATGTATACTCTCTGATTGCTGAGTGCAGAGTTCTGTATAAGTTCAATCAATGAAGGTAGTTAATTGTGTCGTTCAAATCCTCTACATTCTGGGTAATTATCGGTCTGCTGGATCTGTTAATTACCGGCAGAGATGTGTTAAATCTCTCACCAATGATGGAGAAGTTCTGAAATTTCTCCTTATACTTCTGTCAATGTCAATTAAACGCATGCAGTTTAGAATTATTATATTCTCTTCATGAATTGAACCCTTTATTAATGTATACATGATCCTCTTTTCTGTAGTAGTGCTTTTTGCTTTAAAGGACATTGTGCCTGATATTAATACAGTTATTGAAAGCCAGCTCCTCTTGGCTACTTAAGAGCATTGCTCCGGAAGTCCTCTCTTTCTCTCCTTTATCGTCAATTTTTTCCATCTGTGTTGGTTTATTCCAATCAGCATAAAATCATGCTGCTAGGGCCCGCCTGGCGGCCCGGTGGCACAGCAGTTAAGTTCAAAGGTTCCGCTTTGGCGGCCCCAGGGTTCTCGGGCTGGGATCCCAGGTGTGGACCCACGCACCACTTGTCAAGCCATGCTGTGGCAGGCGTCCCAATATAAAGTAGAGGAAGATGGGCACAGATGTTAGCTCAGGGCCAGGCTTCCTCAGCAAAAAGAGGAGGATTGGCAGGAGATGTTAGCTCAGGGCTAATCTTCCTCAAAAAAAAAAAAAGAAAGAAAAGAAAAGAAACCCCATACCCATTAGCAGTCACTCCCTCTTCCTCCCAGCCCCTGGCAACCACTAATCTATTTTCTGACTAGATTTGCATATTCTGGAGAAACTCCAGATAAATGGAATCACAAAATATATGACTTTTTGTGTCTGGCTTCTGTCACTAAGCATAATTTTTTCAAGTTCCATCTATGTTGTAGAATTTACTTCATTCTTTTTTTATGACCAAATCATATTCCATTGTATGGATATGCCACATTCTATCCATTCATCAGTTGATGGAAACTTGGGTTGTTTCCATTTTTTGGCTATTATGAATAAAACTGATAGGAACATTTGTGTACGAGTTTTTCTAGGGACATACATTTCATGTCTCTTTCTGGATACATACCTAAAGTGGAATTGCTAGGTCATACGGTAATTCTATGTTTAACATTTTGCGAAACTGTCAAATTATTTTCCAAAGTGGCTGCACCATTTTATATTCCTACCAGCAGTGCATGAGGGTTCTATTTCTCTACATTTTCACCCACACTTGTTGTTGTCTCTCTTTTTGAGCATAGCCATCCTAGTGGGTATGAAGTGGTATCTCATTGCAGTTTCAATTTACATTTCCCTGATGGCTAATGACTGAGCACCTTCCCATGTGCTTATTGGCCATTTGTATATCTTTTTGGAGGAACGTCTCTTCAGATCTTTTGTCCGTTTTTAAGTTGGATTGTTTTTATTGATGAGTTGTAAGAGTTCTTCGTATATTCTAGATATGAGTCCCTTATCAAATACATGATTTGAAAAATTTTCTTGCCTTCTGTGGGTTGTCCTCTCACTTTCTTTTTTTTTTTTATCGGGTTCATAAGTCCTCTCACTTTCTTGATGGTAACCTTTGAAACACAAGTTTTTAATGTTGATTATGTCCAATATATCTATTTTTTTCTTTTGTTACTTGCGCTTTTGGTATCATATCTAAGAAAATATAGCCTAATGCAGGGTCATGAAGATTTACATCTATTTTTCTTCTAAGAGTGTTATAGTTTTAGCTCTCACAGTTAGGTCTGTCCTCCATTTTGAATTGACTTTTGTATGTGGTGTGAGATAGGGGTCCAGCTTCATCCTTTTGCGTGTGGACATTCAGTTTTCCCAGCACCATTTGTTGATACTGGTATTCTTTCCCCACATTGAGTTGTCTTAGAACCCTTGTTGAAAATGAACTGACTGTAAATTTAAGGATTTATTTCTGGATGCTTAATTCTATTACATTGATCTATCGTCTATCCTTACACTAATACTGTCTTGATTACTGTAGTTTGTAGCAAGTTTTGAAACTGGGAAGTGTGAGTCCTTCAACTTTGTCTTTCTCTTTCAAGATCGTTTTTGCTGTTCATATGAATTTTAGCATCAGCTCTTCAATTTCTGCAAAGAATCCAGCTGGGATTCTGGCAGGGATTGCTTTGCATCTATTGATCAACTTCGGGAGTCTTGTCGTCTTAACACTGCTAAGTCTTCCAATCCTCGAACCTGGGATGTCTTTCTATTATTTGTCTTCTTTAATTTTTTTCAATATTTTCTGTACTTTTCAGTGTACAAATCTTATAATTATTTTGTTGAATTTATTCCTGATAATTTTATTATTTTTGATGCTATTGTAATTGGAATTGTTTTCTTAATTTCATTTTTGGGTTGTTCATTGCTAGTGTATGGAAATACAATTGATTTTTGTATATTGATCTTGTATTCTGCCACATTGCTGAACTTGTTTATCAGTTCTTTTTTTTTTTTTTCTTTTAAGGAAAATTAGCCCTGAGCTAACATCTGTGCCTATCTTCCTCTACTTTATATGTGGGACACCTGCCACAGAATGGCTTAATAAGCAATGCCACGTCCGCACCTGGGATCAGAACCGGCAACCCTGAGCCACCGAAGAACAGTGTGCGAACTTAACCACTACACCACTGGGCTGGCCTGTTTATTAGTTCTAAGAGAGTTTGGGGGATTCCTTAAGAATTTCCATATACAAGATCATGTCATCTGCACACACAGATAGTTTTACTTCTTTTTTTTTTTTTTTTGAGGAAGATTAGCCCTGAGCCAACATCTGCTGCCAATCCTCCCCTTTTTGCTGAGGAAGATTGGCCCTGAGCTCACATCCATGCCCATCTTCCTCTACTTTATATGTGGGATGCCTACCACAGCATGGCTTGCCAAGCAGCGCATAGGTGCGCACCTGGGATCCGAACCGGCGGACCCCAGGCCACCCAAGTGGAAAGTGAGCACTTAACCACTGAGGCACCGGGCCGGCCCCGCTTCTTTTCTGATGCGAGTGTCTTTTATTTCTTTTTTATTCCTAATTTCCCTGGCTAAACTCTCCCATACAATGTTGAATAGAAGTGATGAGAGCAGAAATCTTTGTCTTGTTCCTGACCTTAGGGGAAAGCGTCCAGTCTTTCACCATTAAGTATGATATTAGCTGCGGGTTTTTCATAGATAGCATTTATCGAGTTGAGAAAATTCCCTTCTATTCCTAGTTTATCGAATCTTTTTATCATGAAAGGATGTTGGGTTTTGTCAAATGCTTTTTCTGTATCTGTTGAGATGGTCATGTGTTTTTTGTTCTTCATTCTGTTAATATGCTTCACTGCATTATTTTTTTTATGTTAGACAAACCTTGCACGCCTGGAATAAATCCCATTCAGTCATGTCATATGATCTTCTTTATATGTTGCTGGATTTGGTTTGCTAGTATTTTGCTGAGGGCCCTTTCATCCATATTCATAACAGATACTGATCTGTAATTTTCTTTTCTGGTGATGTTGTTATCTGGTTTTGGTATCAGGGTAATACAGGTCTCATAGAATGAGTGAGAAGTGTTCCCTCCTCTTTTATCTTTTGTAAGAGTTTGTGAAGGATTGATGTTAATTCTTCTTTAAATGTTTGGAAGTGGGGCCAGCCCCGTGGCCGAGTGGTGGAGCTGGTGCACTCCACTTTGGTTGCCCAGGGTTTCGCCAGTTCGGATCCTGGGCCCAGACCTAGTACCGCTCATCAAGCCATGCTGAGGCAGCGTCCTACACAGCACAACCAGAGGGACCTACAACTAGAATATACAACTATGCACCTGGGCGCTTTGGGGAGAAGAAAAAGAAGGGAAAAAAAAGAAAAGATTGGCAACAGATGCTAGCTCAGGTGCCGATCTTAAAAAAAAAGAAAAAATGTTTGGAAGAATTCACTGGTGAAGCCATCTGGGCCTGGGCTTTTCTTTCTGGAATTTTTTTTTTTTGCGACTAATTCAGTCTTTTTACTTCTTATAGGTCTGTTGAGATTTTCTAGTTCTTCTTGAGTCAGTTTCTACAGTTTGTGTCTTTCTAGGAATTTTTCCATGTCATCTAATTATCTGATTTGTTGGCATATACTTGTTCATAGTATTCCCTTATAATTCATTTTATTTCTGTAAGGTCATTAGTGACATTTCCTCTTTCACTCCTGATTTTACTAATTTGAGTCTTCTCTCTGTTTTTCTTGGTTAGTCTACCAAGATTTGTCAATATTGTTAATTTTTTCAAAGAATCAACTTCTAGTTTTGTCAATTTTCTCTATGATCTATTCTCTATTTCATTTATTTCCATGCTATCTTTATTATTTCCTTACTTCTGCTTGTTCTGGGTTCGGTTTTCTCTTCTCTTTCTAGTTTCTTTTTTTTTCTTTCTACTTTTTCTCCCCAAATCCCTCCAGTACATAGTTGTATATTTTAGTTGTGGGTCCTTCCAGTTGTGGCATGTGGGACACTGCCTCAGCATGGCCTGATGAGCGGTGCCATGTCCACACCCAGGATCCGAACCAGCAAAACCCTGGGCCACCGCAGCAGAGCATGCGAACTTAACCACTCACCCACGGGGCAGTCCCTCTTTCTAGTTTCTTAAGGTGGAAGATTGTTGATTTCTTAAAGTGGAAGGGTTGTTGATTTCAGATCTTCCTTCTTCGTTTTTTTTTAAAGATTGGCACCTTAGGGGCTGGCCCCGTGGCCGAGTGGTTAAGTTCACATGCTCCACTTTGGCGGCCCAGGGTTTCGCTGGTTCACATACTGGATGCAGACACGGCACTGCTCACCAGGCCATGCTGAAGCGGCATCCCACATGCCACAACTAGAAGGACCCAAACTAAAAAATACACAGCTATGTACTGGGCAGACTTGGGGAGAAAAAGCAGAAAAAAAAAAGATTGGCACCTGAGCTAACTTCTGTTGCCTATCTTTTTTTCTTCTTCTTTTTCTTTTTCTCCCCAAAGCTCCCCAGTACATAGTTGTATATTCTAGTTGCAGGTCCTTCTGGTTGTGCTATGTGGGACGCCACCTCAGCATGACCTGATGAGTGCTGCCATGTCCACGCCCAGGATCCAAACCAGTAAAACCCTGGGCTGCTGAAGCAGAGCATGCAAACTTAACCACTCGGTCATGGGGCTGGCCCCTCCTTCTTTCTTTTTTTTTTTTAAGATGTTATTTTTTTCCTTTTTCTCCCCAAAGCCCCCCAGTACATAGTTGGATATTCTTCGTTGTCGGTCCTTCTAGTTGCGGCATGTGGGATGCCACCTCAGCATGGTTTGATGAGCAGTGCCATGTCCGCGCCCAGGATTCGAACCAACGAAACACTGGGCCGCCTGCAGCAGAGCACGTGAACTTAACCACTCGGCCACGGGGCCAGCCCCCCTCCTTCTTTCTTAATATAGGTGTTCTACAGCTATAAATTTACCTCTAAGAACAGCTTTAGCTGCATCCTATAAGGTTTGGTACATTGTGTTTTCATTTTCATTCATTCTAATTTTTATCTGTCACCATATATATGTGCCCCTTTATACCTATCACCCACCCCCAACCCCCTTCTCCTCTGGTAATGACTAATCTGTTCTCCTTATCCTTGTGTTTATCTTCCACATAAGAGTGAACTCATGCAGTGTTTCTTTTTCTCTGTCTGGCTTATTTTACTTAACATAATACCCTCAAGATCCATCCATGTTGTTGCAAATGGGATGATTTTTATTTTTTATGGCTGAGTAGTATTCCATTGTATACATGTACCACATCTTCTTTATCCATTCACCAGTTGATGGGCACTTGGGTTGCTTCCATGTCTTGACTATTGTGAATAATGCTGCAGTGAACATAGAGGTGCATAAATCTCTTTGAATTGTTGATTTTAAGTTCTTTGGATAAATACTTTGTAGTGGATCATATGTTATCTCTATTTTTAATTTTTTGAGAAATCTCCATACTATTTTCCATGTGCTGCACCAGTTTGCATTCCCACCAGCAGTGTATGAGAGTTCCCTTTTCTCTCCCACATCCTCTTTTTCTTTCCCACATCCTCTCCAAAATTTGTTATTTTTGTCTTGGTAATTATAGCCATTCTGTCAGGTATAAGGTGATATCTCATTGCAGTTTTGATTTGCATTTCCCTAATAATTAGTGATGTTTAACATCTGTTCATGTGCCTGTTGGCCATCTGTAAATCATCTTTGGAAAAATGTCTGTTCCTATCCTCTGCCCATTTTTTTTAAGATTGGGACCTGAGCTAACACCTGTTGCTAATCTCCTTTTTTCTTCTTCTTCTTCCTTTCCCCAAAGCCCCCCAGTACATAGTTGTGTATTTTAGTTGTACGTCCCTCTGGTTGTGCTATGTGGGACACCACCTCAGCATGGCTTGAGGAGTGATGCCATGTCCGTGCCCAGGATTTGAATTGGTGAAACCCTGGGTGTAAGAACTTAACCACTCAGCCATGGGGCCAGCCCCCACCTGCCCATTTTTTGGTGGTGATTTGCTTTTTGTTGTTGAGTTGTATGAGTTCTTGATATTTTTTGGAAATTAACCCCTTCTCAGATATATGATTTGAAAATATTTTCTCCCAGTTGGTGGGTTGTCTTTTCATTTTGTTCCTGGTTTCCTTTGCCTTGCAGAAGCTCTTTAGTCTGATGTAGTCCCATTTGTTTATTTTTTTCTTTTGTTTCCCGTGCCTGAATAGACATGTATTTGAAAAGATGCTGCTAAGCCAGATGTCAAAGAGGGTAATACCTATGTTTCCTTCTGGAAGTTTCATGGTTTCAGGTCTTACGTTCAAGTCTTTAATCCATTTTGAGTTAATTTTTGTGTATAGTGTAAGATACAGGTCTACTTTCATTCTTTTGCATGGGGCTGTCCAGTTTTCCCAACACCATTTATTGAAGAGACTTTCCTTTCTTCATTGTATGTTCCTGGCTCCTTTGTCAATTATTAGCTGTCCATAGATGTATGGTTTTTGTTTCTGGGCTTTCAATCGTTCCATTGATCTGTGTGTCGTCTTTGGGTCAGTACAATACTGATTTGATTACTATAGCTTTGTAGTATATTTTGAAGTCTGTGATTGTAATGCCTCCAGCTGTGTTCTTTTTTCTCAGGATTGCTTTAGCTATTTGGGGTCTTTTGTTGTTCCATATAAATTTTAGAATCCTTTGTTCTGTTTCCATGAAGAATGGCATTGGGATTCTGATTGGGATTGCATTGAATCTATAGATTGCTTTAGGTGATATGGACATTTTAACTATGTCTATTCTTCCAATCTACAAGCATGGAATATCTTTCCATTTCTTTATGTCATCTCCACTTTCTTTCAATAATGTCTGATAGTGTTCAGTGTATAGGTCTTTCACCTCCTTGGTTAAATTTATTCCTAGACATTTTATTCTTTTTGTTGGGATTGTAAATGGGCTTGTATTCTTTTGTGTGTGTGTGTGAGGAAGATTGGCCCTGAACTAGCATCTGTTGCCAATCTTCCTCTTACTGCTTGGGAAAGGTTGTTGCTGAGCTAACATCTGTGCCAATCTTCCTCCGTTTTATGTGGAATGCCACCATAGCATGGCTTGACGAGTGGTGCTAGATCTGTGTCGGGATCTGAACCCACAAATGCCAGGCCACTGAAGCGGAGGACATGAAATTAACCACTATGCTGCCAGGCTGGCCCCATGTATTCTTGACTTCTCTTTCTGCTAGTTCATTACTAGTGTATAGAAATGCAACTGATTTTTTTTTAAAGATTTTATTTTTGCTTCTTCTCCCAAAGCCCCCCGGTACATAGTTGTATATTTTAGTTGTGGGTCCTTCTAGTTGTGGCATGTGGGATGCCACCTCAGCATGGCTTGATGAGTGGTACCATGTCCACGCCCAGGACTCAAATAGGCAAAACCCTGGGCTGCCGAAGCAGAGCATGCAAACTTAACCACTCGGCCATGGGGCCAGCCCCGAAATGCAACTGATTTTTGTAAGTTGATTTTGTACCCTGCAACTGTGCTGTAGCTGTTGATTATTTCTAATAGTTTTCTGATTTCTGGATTCTTTAGGGCTTTCTTTATATAGGATCATGTTGTCCACAAACAGCAAGAGTTTCGCTCTTCCTTGCCAATTTGGATGCCTTTTATTTCTTTTTCTTGCCTCATTGCTCTGGCCAAAACCTCTAGCACTATGTTGAATAAGAGTGGTAAGAGTGAGCACCCTTGTCTTCTTCCTGTTCTCAGAGGGATGGCTTCCAATTTTTCACCATTGAGTTTGATGTTGGCTGTGGGTTTGTCATATGTGGCCTTGACTATGTTGAGGTACTTTCCTTCTATATCCATTTTATTGAGAGTTTTTGTCATAAATGGGTGCCGGATCTTGTCAAATGCTTTCTCTGCACATATTGAGGTGATCGTGTGATTTTTATTCCTCATTTTGTTAATGTGGTGTATCGCATTAATTGATTTGCAGATGTTGAACCATTCCTGTGTTCTTGGTATAAATCCCACTTGATCATGGTGCATGATCCTTTTAATGTATTGCTGTATTCAGTTTGCCAATATTTTGTTGGGGATTTTTGTATCTATGTTCACCAGCAATATTGGCCTGTAATTTTCCTTCTTTGTGTTGTTCTTGTCCAGTTTTGGTATCAGGGTGATGTTGGCCTCATAGAATGAAATAGGAAGTGTTCCATCGTCTTCAATGTTTTGGAATAGTTTGAGAAGGATCTTTGGAATAGTTTAAAAAAAATCTTTTTTGAATGCTTGGTAGAATTCTCCAGAGAAGCCATCTGGTCCTAGACTTTTGTTTTTGGGAAGTTTTTTTTTTATTACTGTTTACATCTCTTTACTTGTGATTTATCTATTCAGATTCTCTATTTTTTATTGATTCAGTTTTTGGAGGTTGTATGAGTCTAAGAATTTATCCACTTCTTCTAGGTTATCCAATTTGTTGGCGTACAGTTTTTCATAGTATTCTCTTATAATCCTTTGTGTTTCTGTAGTATCCATTGTGATTTCTCCTCTTTCATTTCTAATTTTATTTAATTGAGCCTTCTCTCTTTTTTTCTTGATGAGTCTGGCTAAAGGTTTGTCAATTTTGTTTATCTTCTCAAAGAACCAGCTCTTAGTTTCATTGATCAATTCTACTGTATTTTTAGTCTCTATTTCATTCATGTCTGCTCTACTTTTTATTATTTCTCTCCTTATGCTGACTTTGGGCTTTTAAAAATTATGTTTCTAGTTCTGTTACGTATAGTTTAAGATTACTTGTTGGAGAGTTTTCTTCTTTGTGGAGATGGCGCTGTATTGCTATAAATTTCCCTCTTAGAACTGCTTTTGCTGATCCCATAAGAGTTGGCATGATGTGTTTTCATTTTCATTTGTCTCCAGGTATTTTTTAATTTCTCCTTTGATTTCTTCATTGATCCAATGGTTGTTCAGGAGCATGTTGTTTAGTCTCCACATATTTGTGACTTTCTCAGCCTTTTTCTTATGGTTGACTTCTAGTTTCATAGCATTGTGGTCAGAAAAGAAGCTTGATATGATTTTAATCTTCTTAAATTTATTGAGGCTTGTCTTGTTTCCCAGCACATGGTCTATCTTTGAGAATGTTCCATACGCACTTGAGAAGAATGCGTATTCTGCTGTTTTTGAATGGAATGTTCTCTATATATATCTATTAAGTCCATCTGGTCTAGCTTTTCATTTAAGTCCACTATTTCTTTGTTGACTTTCTGTCTGGATGATCTATCCATTGATGTAAGTGGGGTGTTGAGGTTCCCCACTATTATTGTGTTGCTGTTAATTTCTCCCTTTACGTCTGTTAATAGTTGCTTTATACACTTTGGTGCTCCTGTGTTAGGTGCATATATGTTCATAAGTGTTATGTCTTCTTGGTGGAATGTCCCTTTTATCATTATATATGGCCCCCCTTCGTCTCTCATTGTCTTTTTTTTTTTTTTGAAGTCTCCTGTGTCTAATATAAGTATGGCAACACCTGCTTTCTTTTGCTTGACATTTGCTCAGAGTATCACCTTCCATCCCCTCACTCTGAGTCTGTGTTTGTCTTTAGAGCTGAGATGTGTTTCCTCAAGGCAGCATATTGTTGGATTTGTTTTTTTTTAAAGATTGGTACCTGAGCTAAAATCTGTTGCCAATGTTATTTTTTTTCTTCTTCTTCTCCTCAAAGCCCTCCAGTACATAGTTGTATATTCTAGTTGTAGGTCCTTCTGGTTGTGCTATGTGAGACACCACCTCAGCATGGCTTGATGAGCAGCGACACATCCGTGCCCAGCATCCGAAGTGGCACAACCCTGGGCCACTGAAGTGGAGCACATGAACTCAACCACTCAGCCTTGGGGCCAGCCCCTGGGTTTTGTTTTTTAATCCATCCAGCCACTCTGTGTCTTTTGATTGGAGAATTCAATCCATTTACATTTAGAGTGTTTATTGATATATGAGGGCTTAATACTACCATTTTATCTCTTGTTTTCTGGTTGTTCTATATTTCCATTTTTTCTCTTCCCTTGTATTTCTGGCTGCCATTTCAGTTTGGTGGTATTCTGTGATGGTTTTCTCTTTATGATTTGTGTCTCTGCTCTGATTTTTTGTTTAATGGTTACTGTGAGGTTTGTATAAAAGATCTTGTAGATGAGACAGTCCACTTTCTGATAGCCTCCTATCTCCATTAGCCTAACCAAGTTCCATCCTTTTCCTCTTCCACTTCTAAGTTATTGTTGTCACAAATTATTCTGTTTTGTGTTTTGAGTTTGTGAGTAAATTGAAGTATTTATAGTTATTTTTGATGCTTTCCTTTCCTTTATCTTTTATGTTATAATTGTTTGCTAACCTGTTCTGATAGAGAGCTGCAATTTTCAGATTTTGTCTATCTATTTATCTCTTTGCTCAAGGCTTTGTAAACCTTTGCCTTTTTGTTTCAGGTATGAGGGCATCCTTGATCATTTCTTGTAAGAGAAGTCTAGTGGCAATGAACTCCCTCACTTTTTGTTTATTTGTGAAAGCTTTTCTTTCTCCATCATATCTGAAGGATAGTTTCACTGGATAGAGTATTCTTGGCTGAAAGTTTTTGTCTTTCAGTATTTTGAATATATCACTCCAATGTCTCCTAGCCTGTAAGGTTTCTTCTGAGAAATCCACTGAAAGACTGATAAGAGTTCCCTTTTAAATCATTCTCTCTGCCTTGATGCCCTTAATATTTTTTCTTTGTCATTGGCTTTTGCCAATTTTAGTATTATATGCCTTGAAAAAGGTCTTTTTGTATTGATCTAAGTAGGAATTCTATTGGCTTCATATATTTGTAAGTCCAGTTCTTTCCCAGGTTTGGGAAGTTCTCAGCTACGATTTGTTTGAACAAGCTCTTTGTTCCTTTCTCCCCTCTTCTCCCTCTGGAACACCTATAATCCTTACATTGAATTTCCTAATTGAGTCAAATATTTCTCAAAGAATTTCTTCATTTTTCTATGTCTTAGTTCTGTCTCCTCTTCCACCTGGTGAATTTCTATTTTTCTGTCCTCTTAATCACTAATCCTGTCCTCCATAATGTCATATCTGTTTTTTAAGGTTTCTAGGTTGTTTTCTATCTCATTCATTGTGTTCTTCATCTCCACAGTTTCTGTTTTCGGGGTTTTTGTTTGTTTGTTTGTTTGTTTTAGAGTTTCAATCTCTGGTGAAGTATTCCTTCTGATCATTACTTTTATTCCTGAGTTCATTGAACTGTCTTTCTGAGTTTTCTTGTAACTCATTGAGTTTCTTTATGACAACTATTTATTTTGAAGTCTCTGTCATTTCCATTTAAATTTCTGTGACTTCAGGATTGGTTTCTGGAGACTTGTCATTTTCCTTCTGCTCTGAAGTGTTACTTTAGGCTTTCATGGTGTGTGATGAACTGATCCTTTGCTGAGGCATTTGTAGTAGTATCAGGTCATAGATTCCACCTGCCACCTCTGGAGGCAGCGTCTGAACCTGCAGCATCTGCTGGAATTTGTGCTCATAGGGCTCATCTGCATTTGCCCACTGGCCACAGCCAATTGGTGGTTCACACACACACAAGCAGGACACTGGTGTGGAACTGCTGCCTCGGCCAGGGACCAGACAAGCTGGTGCACTAGGCATAGGGAGAGGGCACTTCATTTTGCACATGCCGGCTTGCTTGGTGCTCACAAGTGGTTTGCCTGGGCTGCTTTGTTTGGTGGGGGCGTCCACGCAGTGGCTGAGCTGCACCACTCGGTATGGAGTGTTCCTCTGGGCTGGGCTGTAATTCTGAAAGTACAAGCATTTGCGCAAGCTTGCCTGCCGCCCACACCTCCTCATACAGTCATGCACAAGCTGCTATGTGACAACCTGTGACCTAGGACACTGCTGCTGGGGAGGGGGAGAGGATCTGCTCTCCTCCTTCCACTGCTTCCTGGGGACCCAGTACCCCCCACCTTCAGATGTATGGCTGTGTGGATCTCTCAGATGTCCTATTGTGCTTTGTAGGGAATCCACTGTTCGTTAATGAATGTCCATTTGGTTGTAACTTAGTGGGGAGAGACTAAGGAAACAACTCACTCTGCCATAATGCTGTCATCACTCCTCCTCTTGTCGTTTCTTTTACTGTATTTTTTGAGTTCAGCCTGGAGTTCATGGGTTCAGATCCTGGGTGCAGACCTACTCACCGCTCGTCAAACCATGCTGTGGTGGCATCCCACATGCAAAGTGGAGGAAAATTGGCACAGATGTTAGCTCAGCGACAATCTTCCTCAAGCAAAAGGGGGAGAATTGGCAACAGATGTTGGCTCAGGGCCCATCTTCCTCACCAAAAAATGAAAAAGCATTTATATTGCCTTTTATATTTACCTATATATTTACATTTGCTAGTGCTCTTTATTTCTTCATGTGGCCTCTACTTGTTGTCTAATATCCTATCATTTCAACCTGAAGGACTCCCTTTAGTATTTCTTGTAGGACAGTTCTGCTAGTGATCAATTTTTTCAGTTTTTGTTTGTCTGGGAGTGTCTTAATTTCTCGTGTCATTTTTGAAGGATAGTTTGCTAGATATGGAGTTCTTGGCTGACAATCCTTTTCTTTTGGCACTTGAATATGTCATCCCACTGCTTTCTGGCTTCCATAGTATCTGGTTGGAAATCAGTGGTTAATCTTATTGAGGATCCTTTGTCCATGATGAGTCACTTCCCTCTTGCTCTTTTCAAGATTCTCTCTTTGCCTTCATCTTTTGACAGTTTGGCTATGATGGGTCTAGGTATGATACACTCTTTCTTTGATAATCTCATCCAGTCTCAGAATGTTAAATGCCAACTATTTACTGATGACTCCCCAATATAGATTTCAAACCCAGACTCCTCCTGGACCCTGTACTCATGTATTCAAATGCCTACTATCATCTTCTCTTGAATGTCTAACAGTCACCTCAAACTTAATATGGTAAGATTTCAGTCTTAACCCCACTTTCCAAAAACAACCCTGCTCTAATCACAATCAAACCTTATCTCAGTTAATGGGGACTCTATTATTCCAGCTGTTCAGGCTAGAAACCTTGGAGTCATCTCTAACTCCTCTCATTTTCTCAACCTCATAATCCATTAATAGCATTTCTATGGCCTCTACCTTTAAAATAAAACCAGACTCATATCACTTCTTACCACTTCCACTGATACCATCTTGGTCCAAGCCACATCATCTCTTATCTAGATTATTACAATAATCTCCAGCGGGTGTTCCTGCTTGTTCCCTTGCCTCCCCATGTCCAACTCAATATTCTATTCTGAGTTATCCTTTTAAAACGTAAGTTAGACTATGTTGCTCCTCTACTCAAAACCCTCTAAGGGGTCACCTTTTCACTCAGAGTAAAAGCCAAAATTCTTATAAGGCCAACATTTACAATGCCTCCTCTCCCACCCCACTACCACAACCATCATCTCTCCAACTTCATCTCTAATGACTCTCTCTCTTGCTCCCTTCTCTCTATTCAAACTGGCTCCTTGCCATTTCTAGAATGTGTTAATCATGCTTCTGCCACAGGGCCTTTGCACTTGCTGTTCTTTCTGCCTGGAACACTTTCTCCCCAGATAGCCTCATTCCTTATTCCCCCTCCTTCAAGTCTTTGTTCAAATGTTACCTTCTCAGTGAAATTTTCCATTGTACATAAATTGTTTTTTCTCTGTGGTAGCTTTTAATATCTTTTCTTTGCAGAGTAATCTGTAGTTCTGCTAAAATGAGAACAGGTGTTGATTTTTCTTTTTCATAGTTGTCTTATTTGGGATTTGTTGAGATTCCTAAAGGAGAGGATTCATGTCTTTCATCAGTCTGGAAATTTCTAAGCCATTATAATTTCAAATATTGCCTCGTTCCCTTTCTCTCTATTCTTTCCTTCAAATAGTCTAATTAGATGGATGTTAGCTCTCATTCTGCCCTCTGTGTTTCTTGACCTCCTTTCCATATTTTTTTTAAAGATTTTATTTTTCCTTTTTCTCCCCAAAGCCCCCCAGTACATTGTATATTTTAGTTGTGGATCCTTCTAGTTGTGACACATGGGACACCGCCTCAGTATGGCCTGACAAGCAGTGCCATGTCTGCGCCCAGGATCCAAACCGGCAAAACCCTGGGCCGCTGAAGCAGAGCCTGCAAACTTAACTACTCGGCCACAGGGCTGGCCCCTCCTTTTTATATTTTTGATCTTTTGTTTCTCTGTGCTACATTCTGAATAATTTCCTCAGACCTATTTTCCATTTTGCTAAATTTTCCTTCAGCTGTCATTAATCTCTTGTTTAACCTATCCATTAAGGTTTTTCTTAATTTCAATTACTATATTTTTCTTTCTTTCGTCCTTTCTTTTTCTTTCTTTTTTTTTTTGAGGAAGATTAGCCCTGAGCTAACATTTCCTGCCACTTCTCCTCTCTTTGCTGAGGAAGACTGGCCCTGAGCTCACATCTGTGCCCATCTTCCTCTACTTTATATGTGGGATGCCTACCACAGCATGGCATGCCAAGCAGTGCTATGTCCACACCCAGGATCCGAACTGGTGAACCCCAGGCTGCCAAAGCGGAATGTGCACACTTAACTGCTGTGCCACCGGGCCAGCCCTATATTTTTCATTTTTAGAAGTTTCATTTGTTCCTTTTTCAAATCTGCAAGTTCCTTTTTATACCATCTTGATCTCTCTCATTTTTGTTTTTTATTCCTTATGTCCTTGATCATTGTAAACATACTTATTTTCAAGTAATAACAAACACATCTGTGACACCATGTGCCAAGCACTGTTCTAGGTACTTTATAAATATTAATTCACTGCATCCTCATAACAACCCTATAGAAGGAAATGGAGACAGACAGAAGTTAATCGACTCGCCCAAGATCGCCTGGATAGTAAGTCGAGCATCTGGACTAGAGTCTAGGCAGTCCCGAGGCATTTTACATTGTTTCAGCCCAGGAACATCCCCTGTCCTGAATCACTTTTTTTTTTAAGATTTTATTTTTCCTTTTTCTCCCCGAAGCCCCCCCAGTACATAGTTATGTATTTTTAGTTGTGGGTCCTTCTAGTTGTGGCATGTGGGACGCCACCTCAGCATGGCCTGATGAGCAGTGCCATGTCGGTGCCCAGGACCTGAATTGGCAAAACCCCTGGCTGCCGAAGCGGAGGACGCAAACTTAACCACTCAGCCTCGGGGCCAGCCCCCTGAATCATTTTTATTGCCACTTCCTTTGCCTGGACATCCCTGGACCACAGGGTATAGATTTGAATCCAAAGCCAACATAAAGTATAGTCTTGTAGTTATAAACTCTTGGGAAAGTTTTTTCCACCCAGAGCCTGGAATAGGTGACAAGCTTCCTTGTTACCTCCCTGTGGATGGATTATTTTAAGTCTACCCTTCAAAGGGTATAGCCTCGTGTGTGTGAGGAAGATTGTCACTGAGCTAGCATCTGTGCCAACCTCCCTCTATTTCATGTGGGACGCTGCCACAGCACGGCTTGATGAGTGGTGCTAGGTCTCCACCCAGGATGTGAACCTGTGAACCCTGGGCTGCCGAAGTGGAGTGTGCGAACTTAACCACTAGGCCACTGGGCTGGCCCTATAGCCTTTTGAAGATCTTAGCTTTACTTGGAAATTTCAATTCCAACTCCCTATCTTACACAGGCCTCAAACCCTTCTGTCTCCATGAGGGATTAAAACTCAAGCCACTTCAATTTCTGTGACTAACAGCCCTTTCTCTATCCCACTGTATTCCCAGCCATGCTGGCTCCAGTTTAATGCTACATGTTTACTGCTCTGGTTATATGTTCTCTCTCTGTTTGGGGACCCTAAGGACTTTCCTTATTTCTTATGAGCTCAGCTATGCATTTAAAAGCTAGCATTTATCATCATGAATCATCTCTTCCCCTCCCGCCAGCCCTTCCCCCACCAAAAAACCCTCCTTTTATATGTGTTACCATTGTTGCTACAGAATATATCATCACCAGTTGGGTCATTTGGCAGAGGAAGTCTTTTTTCGGACTGTGGGAAATTGGTAATTTGGATATAATACAGAATACATTTTCTTTTAGCTGTCAAAAACAGCTATGCATTAAAGGCTATGCATTTAAAAATATATTTGTGATATTTTATGCAGCATTTTTAGCTGTTGTGGCAGGAGGCTTTTCAGAATATTTAGTCCAGCCATATTGCCGGAAATGGAGGTGCAGCATCATATTTGAGCTGTCCCCTGGCCGCAGCTGATTGGTCTAAGACTGGATATGCCAACTCTCCTGGGCTTTTATACATGTGGTTCACTCTGCCTGGAATAGCCTCATCCATTCTCACCCTCTCCCTTCACATATCTAGCTAACTTATATTTATCTTCAAAACTCAGCCCAGAAATGTTTTTTTTTTCCCTAAAAGACCTTCCTTGGTTCTCTCCACATGGGGTTCGTCCCTCCCTTCTTTGTATTTTGCAGGTAGTTTTCTTGTGGTGCTCATTAAGACAACAGTTTTAATTAATTATTTACATATTTATTTTCCTGCTAATTCTGAGTTTCTTTAGGGTGGAAACTGGCCCTATTTATCCATGTATTCCCAGCACCAAGTGCCATGCTTGGAACTGTTAAGTGCTCAAAAATGTTTGCTGAACTGAATTCCTAAAGTGAGAGTGAGGACTGGGCTTGAAGGAAGAGAGAAGATCTGAGATAAGACTCTAGCTGGAAGAGGTGGGTTTTGAAGAGTCAGAAATACCTTGGGAAGAGGAAGCCGCTGGTTTATAATCCACAAGTTTGCCCTTTGCCGCCTTCATCAAAAGCATTTCTGCCAACTCGGGAATTCTCTCGGAGTTCCCACAGAAGTTTTCTGGCCTCCTCCAAGCCAGCTGGTATAACTCCCAAGATGTCAGCTCTGGATTTGAGGTTTCCCAACTACCTTCCACTTCACCCAGCCTTTCTGGTTCACCAGGACTTTTTACTTCAGTAATTAAAAGATCACCTCCACATATACTATCTCACTTACTCCTTATAACAATCCTGTTGAAAAAGGAGTATCTCCCTTTTATAGATGAAGACAGAGTCTTAGAGAGGTTAAGAGCCTTGCCCCCCAGGGGCCGCGCCCAGTGGCGCAGTGGTTAAGTGCGCACGTTCTGCTTCAGCGGCCTGGGGTTCACTGGTTGGGATCCCAGGTGTGGACATGGCACCTCAAGCTGTGGCAGGCATCCCACGTATAAAGTAGAGGAAGATGGGCACGGATGTTAGCTCAGGGCCAGTCTTCCTCAGAGGAGGATTGGCAGCAGATGTTGGCTCAGGGCTAATCTTCCTCAAAAAGGAAAAAAAAGAGAGACAGACTTGCTCCAAATCATCCAGCAGTGCTCCAAATCATCCAGCAGTAGGTGGCACTGCCAGGACTTGAATCCAGCTTGCTAAACTCCAAAATTTGAGTTCTAAACCTGACACGGAACTGCCTGATTTCCAGGAGGTCACAGGAAAAACTTGACAACTTTGAATGTGTGCTATGAGTACAGCTATGCGACAAATCTGTATGTGAAAACAAAATTAAGAAATATAGCCAAAGTCAGGGATGATCCACACGAAAATATAACTCGTCCTAGAGCACTCACAGAAAGGGAATATTCACCAACCAACAACCTAGGCCTGGCATTTATTTTGTCTCAGATTGCTGTAAGGGAAACAGCATTAACCCTGTTTTGCAGGTTCTTCAATTTTAGGGAGGCCCACGAGCTAATGGTTAAGAGCTTGTGCTTTGGACCCAGACAGACCTGGGTTCAAATATTGACTTTACCTCTTACCAAATAGGCCAAACGGGAGAAAGATGTTCTGTAAAATGGGGAAATCTGTAAAACAGGGATAATAATTCCTGCTTAAAGGGTTGTTGTAAGGATTAAATTACATAACAGGTGAAAGCACCTGACACAATGCTTTGCCACCTGGGGAGGGCTCAATAAACAATAGCTTCTAATAGTAAAGCCACAAGAGATTCTGTAATCTGCTCAGAGATACACATATCCATTTACATGGCAGAGTCATGATAGGAACTCAAATCTGTGTGATTTCAAAACTCCATTAGTTCCATTACACTATGCTGGCAGGCTATCTTTGGCCTCAATCTTAAAATATTTTTCTAAGAGTCCAGAGTTCCGATTTCCCAGATTAGTATAATTTTTAATATTTTTGTTATAAATTTAATACATCCTCACAAAAATATAAATGAACCTTGTTACATGGTCCAGAACTATTAAAACTTAATTTTCTTCCAATCTTTTTTCCATATTTTTTTCACAGTGGTATACAGTTTTGCGTTTTTCAAGCCTTACATCAAGAAAATTTCTCACTGTAAAACACTTGCCAGAAACATGATTTTAAATATCAGCTTATTTCATCAAGTGAAGATATAATTTATTTAACCATTTACCATTTACTTGTTTCCAATTTCTACAAACTCTGCAACGTACATCTTTTGAAGAGAATCTTTACATTTCTGACTTTTAATTCAGGATAGATTCCTGAAGAAGTGATGTTCGTGGGTCCAAGAGGATGTAGTTTAAAGGCTCTCAATTTCCCAAGAACTTCTGGGCCTTTCAATAAATAAACGTCAAACTGCTTTCAAGAAAGGCTTTCTAATTCATACTCTGACCAGCAGGTTAGGGGAGTGCCTGGCTCACATAAATAAATAAATAAATAAAAACTGCTCTTTCGATAAGTGCGAAATGTTGCGTTTAAACTTCTAGTTCTTTGATTAATGAAACAACAGTCTTTCCTTTAATTTATATTGTTTCTTTAATGAATTGCTTGTTCCTATCCTTTGCCCGTTTTTCTATCGAGGTAGGAAGTGTTTTATCCTTAGAATGTTGTTTTCACAATATAAGAAATACTTTAGAAAGCATCCGGTCGGTGGTCCAGGACTGCTGAACACCGGCAGAAACCCACAAAGGCGCGCTCGCCCACTAGCGAACTTTCAAGGCCAGCTGGCCGCCTTTACGCTCCACGGCGGAAACAAGCTTTCCACAAATCACCAGGGCGGGAATTGCTGCAAAGGCGTTGGCTCTCCCAGCCCGAGGAGGAACGTCTCGCGGGATCTCAGCCGTCCTTGGGGCTTCCGACCGGACTACAAATCCCAACATGCAAAGCGCCTCAAGGTCCGAGCGCCCGAATGAAGGCTCAGGGCCAAGGTCATGTGTCTGGCTGCGTAAGCCGTCCGGTCATCTCTCCCCCGCCTTTTCTGCGGCTGCCACCTTGGCCGCCATTTTGTGCGGGAGTTTATGGAACCTCTGAGTCCCACCGACTCTATGGTCGAGCATTTCAGAGATCGACCAATCGGAAGCCAGATATAGGGGAAAACCCCGCCTTCACCCGCAGGGAGGCGGGAACTGCCACGAAGCTCCTGTGGAGAGAGAGGAAGGAGCTGCGGAAAACCAATAAGAAAGGAGGAGTTGAGGATGTTAACCAATGGGGGTGCAGGAGGATTGCGGCCAATGAGAATGGGGGGACCCCGAGACACGTGGGTGGGGGAGCTGAGCGCTGGGACCTAGAGCTAAAGCTGGGAGGTGAGTCAGTCACCTTGAGCGGGGCGAGCGCTGTGGTCCGAGCAGGGGCAGCGGGGCAGTGGGAGTGCAGGTGACTTGGGGCCAGAAGCCAGCGATCGGCAGGGGTGTGGGCTGGGCTGTGTGGACGGGCAGTTGCCCCTAGGTCCGGGCGAGGCGATGGGCGTTTATAGCCTTAACAATTAATGTTAGTTACCAACGGTAATGGGCGATTAACTGTCCCGCTGAGGCGGGCCGAGGACTGCTGCGTAAACTGGGCAGGACACTGCACGGCACCTGCACGGTGTCTTCCTCCAGTCTGTCAGGAGACCATCCTCTCGCTACGTTTCCCTCCTGGGGCTCGGGCCTCCTTCCTCTACTTCCCATCTCCGTGACCTTCCTTTGCAGACCCGCCGCGCTGAACGTAGTGGACTGGGGAGTTCGCGCGGACACTCTGACCTCTAATGCCCTCCTCAACTGGGGCACAGTGCAAGGAAGAGCGTGGTCCAGGGAGGACGGGCGGGGGTGAAGGGGACGACTGAAGGTCGCCACCATAAGCAAACAATGAGGCTGTCAATGGGATTTTTTTTTCTTGTGCAGACTGAAAAAATGCAGACCACCGGGGCACTACTCATTCCTCCTGCTCTGGTAAGCTGCGTCTCCGGGGTGATCTGTAGTGCCAGATGTGGGAGCCATCAATGTTTAATGAATGAACTGAGGGGAACTTGGCCCCCTGTTGATGTTGGCTCTTTGGGGAGGCTGTAGGATGTGATGCAGTTGACCCCCGTTTATTTGGATCTGTAAACCAAGCTATCTTGGTTTGGAATGTGGTCAGAGAATCTGGATCTGACCTTTACCCCCGCTCTGGCTTGGCTATAGTCAGCCCTCTGAAGCAGTGGTTCTCAGCCTTGGCTGCACATTAGAATCATCTGGGGAGCTTTGAAAAATCATGCCCAGGATGCACAGACTCTGAGAATGGAGGCAGAACCCATGCATCTGTGTTTTTTAGAACTCTCCAAGAGATTCCAATGTTCTGTCAAGTTTGGGAACCACTGCACTAAAAAACATTTCCAGAAAGCCCTATTACAAAGGGCTTCCCTCAGATGGCTGTTTCAGGAGCCTCACCAGGCTTACTGTCCACTCCACTCAGGGTGTGTAACAGTGAGTACCATTTTAGCAAAATAAGATTTCGCCCTTCTGATTCCTTTGGTGATCTGAGTACAAACCCTTCCTGTACCTGGTTTGATAGTAGTCTGGGTTTTTGTTCCATTCTGGGCTACTGGATGTTAGGGCTGTGGCCATTGAAGTGAACTTTGGTACCCAGAGTTAAATGGGAATACTGCCACTCCTGAGTACACCAAGGTCTCAGGCCAGCTGTCTCTGGTGCAGGCCTAGCTGGGAGAAACAGGAATACATCAATTGACCTTGAAATACATTGGGCTTTTCTGTTTATAATATTTGTAGTCTTCTTTTTTTTTTTTTTTTGAGGAAGATTAGCCCTAACATCTGCCGCCAATCCTCTTCTTTTTGCTGAGGAAGATTGGCCCTGAGCTAATATCTGTGTCCATCTTCCTGTATTTTATATGTGGGACGCCTGCCACAGCATAGCTTGAAATGCGATGCGTAGGTCTGCACCCGGGATCCCAACAGGTGAACCCTGGGCCACCAAAGCGGAACATGTGACCGCTGCACCACCAGGCTGGCCCCTGTAGTCATTTTGGACTGGAGCTCAGCAATTAGTTGGTTTTTTTTCCATGCCTGACTTGGCAGGATGTGTCTTTCTGATTTTACAGGTCCGCTGTTGTACCAGGGGTCTAATCAGGCCTGTGTCTGCCTCCTTCCTGAGTAGGCCAGAGATCCCATCTAACCAGGTAAAGGAGTATGGACCATCTGATGAATTTCCCCAGACAGGGGTCCTTCAAGTTAGCTGAGTTGCCTTTAGGCCAAAGTGGGAGGAGAGTTAGAGAATCCGTGGTGTTTTAATAGTTCTAAGTTCCCCAAGGTGAGCATTGTGGGTGAGAAACTTGTAAAAGTGAGGTTTCCCTAACCGCGAGATTTCCCTAGCCCCATCTGGAAACAGACCCTAAGACTAATTCCCAGCATGCTCTGCGGTCTGAGCATTCTGTACTTGACAGGCAGTTTGCCAACATTTCCGAGCTCAGGTGGGTGGGGTGAGGGTGTGGAGTCAGCCACCTGTCCTTGTGCCTCACTATCTCCTTGCTCTCTCTCTTCCTCTCTCTCCTTCCCCACTTTCCTCTCTCCCCTTCCTTTTAGCAGCCTTCCTACAGCAGCTCCCCACTCCAAGTGGCCAGACGGGAGTTCCAGACCAGTGTTGTCTCCCGGGACATTGACACAGCAGCAAAGTTTATTGGGGCTGGGGCTGCCACAGTTGGCGTGGCTGGTTCAGGAGCTGGCATCGGAACAGTGTTTGGCAGCTTGATCATTGGCTATGCCAGGTAAGTTTGAGAGTGGCCAGGAGCATCTCCCACCGTAAACTCCACCCTATTTTGGGGAAGCCTCAGCAGGAGGAGCTCCCTCTAGCTTCTGGTTGATTTCACTTACCTCTTGTTTTCTACAGTGACCTCTGAAGCAGAATTTAAATATGTTTCCAACCTGGCTCACTTAAATTTACCATGTTGGTACTCTGCTTGCTTGTCCAAATGCCTCTCCCAGTTTGAGCGCTCCCCATTATGCAGGCTAGGCCCTCTCATAGTTTGAGCATTCCCCGTTTACCTAACCGACCTGGGTCCTCCAGCACCTGTGCCCTCACCCCTTCCTTTCCCTGCGCTGTCATCGATCTCTGTCCCTGGCAGGAACCCGTCTCTCAAGCAGCAGCTCTTCTCCTATGCCATTCTGGGCTTTGCCCTGTCTGAGGCCATGGGGCTCTTCTGTTTGATGGTCGCCTTCCTCATCCTCTTCGCCATGTGAGGCTCCATGGGGGTCACCTACCTGTCCCTGCTGCTTCGACTCCAGGCCCTGCCCAGTGCTGGAGTGTGCTAAGCTTTACCATTAAACACAACGTTTCTCTAAACCCATGTGCCTGTGCCTCTGTCCTTTGCCCTTGGAGAGGGCCTTGGTGGAAAGATGGGACAAGGGAAGTGGGATTGGGTCAGCCATTGGTGATTAGGAACTCCTCAGGGCCAAGCAGTAGCGCCCCCATGACTGTAAGAACATGGAGGGTTCTCTTTATCTCCCAGGGAGAGCATGGATTTGTCTAAGTAATGATATTGGTGCTTTTTCCCAAATTAGTATAATAACGTATAACATTTTTGCTGGGGTTTTATTTGCACCAGGCTCTATACCAAGTGTTTTACGTTTGGTAGCTCCACAAGCCTATGAATGATGAGTACAATGATTATACCTGTTTTACAAATGAGGGAACCCAGGCTTAAGGAAGCAAAATAACTTTCCAGCATCGCAGAGCTGGTAAGGGGCAGAATGGGGATTGCCCCTCAGCCCAGCCTAAACCTTTAACTGCTGTGCTGTCTCATCTCTTTTCATTTTGGCTACACAATTGAGGTGGCACAAATAGGGAAACTTGGTCCCAGAGAAGTTGTCTAGCACATTAGCCGCAGAGGTACGCCTCCAACTGTTGCATTTAGCCTAACACAATTGTAAGTTTCATTTTCGTTCTCAGTTAGCCTTTGTTAGGTGTTCTCGAGAAAGCAGGTGAGGTACACAGTTTCTGTTCCTGGAGAATTTACAATCTTAACTTTGCTAGGGATAAAAAGGGTGTTTGGGGTAAACCAACTCACGAAATGCTTAGAGAGCTTCACACAGTGTCCTCCTCGTGGTCTCAGTCTGTGCCCAGCAGGCTCCCCTGGCTTGGCTAAAGTGGGACTAATTACCCAGGTAAAAGAAAGCTAAGCTGATTGATCCACATTTGCTGCTTCTCTAAGCCCTAGCAGGAGCAAAACATGGACAGGATGAACAGAGATGCTGGTAGACGTGGCCGGTCTCAGATGGTTTCAAAAGGAATAATAACAAATTAGTGGGACCCATTGGGTAGAAACGTTATACCTCAACTTACTGCAAAACTGTGAAATACTGAAACCAAGAACATTTCTGATTAGCTTTAAGAACACCTTCCAGCTGAAGGGCAACTAGCAAAGGGTTAAACACTAAAAAATGTGTCGATAAGAATGGATTCAATTTACATGCAATTTAAAGACAGTCATGCAGGTATTTATGTGCGAAGCATCATCCTGGGAGTCTTGGGGAAGGCAAAGAAATCTAAGGTCCTTCCCCTTGAGAAGTTTGGGGCATCAACAGAGTGGAAACGGTACTGAATGATGCCATACGTTATTGAATATGTGGGTACAGACGCTATGTGCTAAAGAAGAGGGAAAGTGAGGAGGCTAGTGCTGTAATAACATCAGCTGACACTTGAGCAGGCCAACGATTCCATCCACGTCCATCTAACATTCAGCAGTCATGGTCTTCTACCACAGGATTTCTCGACCATGGCACATTCGGAGCCAGATAATTCATTGTTGTAGGGGCTGTCTTGTGCATCATAGGATGTTTAGCAGCATCCCTGGCCTCTACCCACTAGACACCAGTAGCAACCTCTCTCCCCCAGTTGTGACAACCAGTTGCCAAATATCAGATGCTTCCTAGCTGGGGGGTAAAATCACTCCCAGTTAAGAACTACTGGTCTACCCTAAGCCGCCGCTTGTCCTCTTAGCCTCTTCACCTTGAGTAACTCTCAGGTTGTCCATAGCAAGCTAGTGATAGAACCTGAAGCAGAGCCCAGGAATCTCAGAACCAAAGAGAAGGAATGGAACTGAGGTTGAACTGGCAGCTGAGGTATCGCCTAGGGAGCAATGGATTAACTGGTAATGCTTTTACGCAAATGGAATGCAGTATTCCCTTGGGATGGCAGGTTGGCATCCTCGCCAGGTCACTACCCATCTGGTGGTAATCAAGGAGCAGCCCCCAGGGAAGGTGGTTGCCTTTTCCTTCCTGTGAAGCTCCAGGAACCTAGTTTTTGCTAAGGGGCTGGTAAGAATTTCCCTTCATCATGGGCTCCAAATAGCCTTGGAATTGCTGGACTTAAAAATCCAAATCAGCAGGGTTGGGAATGTGTGGGCCTATGGAACCCTAGAGAGTCAGGGAGAATGCTCCCCCACCCCCAACCAGGCTAGTTCATCCATTACCATTGAGGTTCTGTATCTAGGGTCTATGGTCCATAGATGGAACCAGTTCGCTTAGTGCAAAATATTTGCAGCTGGATACAGAGGTGCATTGTTCTTGGAAGAGGTTCCAATGCTTTCATTACAGTCTCAGAGGGGTAGTGATCAAAAAAGAATCAGTAACTACCACCTTAAGAGTTCAGCGTGGAAGCAAAGAGCATGGACTTGGGAGTCAGAGGGGAGTGCGAATCCCAGCCCTGCCATTTTCTAACAGGGAAGTTAATGATCTCCCCTGAGCCTTGATTTCCTCATCTCTAAAATGGAGATAAGAGGGGCTGGCCCCGGGGTATCGCAGTTAAGTTCCCACGCTCCCCTTCGGCAGTGTCCCAGGGTTTGCTGGTTTGGATCCGGGGATCTGGAGGCAGACAGCCACACTGCTTATCAAGCCATGTTGTAGCAGGCGTCCCTCATGTAAAGTAGAGGAAGATGGGCACAGATGTTAGCTCAGGGCCACTCTTCCTCAGCAAAAAGCAGAGGATTAGCAGTGGATGTTAGCTCAGGGCTAATCTTCCTCAAAAAATAAATGAATAAAATGGAGATAAGAACAATTCATAGTGATTGTGACAACAAAATGACATAATACAGGTAAGTATATGCAAATAATGATAATACATGTAATTATATATACAGTATCAATGAGATATATGTAATATAAAGATGTATTGAGAGATACATAATAAGATGACACATAATGCATGCTGTATTAAATTTTTAAATATAACTATTATTACCTATAATCACCAGGTCTAAGAGTTGATTTCTCCTTTTAGTCCAGGGTTTGTGACCTGGATGGGAACTCTTCATCAATCCCTGGCATTGAGCCCTAGACAAAAGGCTAGGCCCAGGAGCGACAGGGCTACTCCAGAGGGCAGTAGGACACAGGACTTTGGGGTAGGGGAGGAGAAGGTTCTTCAGCACGTATCTTGTTAGAGGTTGAGGCACAACAGTGACCTGAACTCTAGGACACTTGCTGGCCCCTGTCCCTGAGGGAGGGCACTTGCCTAGTTGCCATGAGCAAGGTGCTACCAAACTTTGTAGCACTAGGCGATGGCTCAGCGCAGTGCTGGCGGTGCTGGGGAGGAGAGAGGTGCTGATCCAAGTTCCTGCAGGAAGACCTTTCCGTTGTGTCAGCCGTCCCCAGAGGGCATGGGAGTGCCTCCAGAAGGCACGCTCTTGCCCTCTGGCCGAGCTGCCAGTGAAAAGCAGCCAGGTGTTGGCTTGAGAAAGTCAGTGAGCACTGGAGTAAGCAATGCCAACTTACAGCATTCTGCTAGCCTCTCTCTGGCCCTTCCTCTTCGCCAGCTTAGAGGCCTCCTAGAGTTCCCTCGGGAGGTGGTGAGCCGGTCCTTTAAGTGGCTGCCACCCTCTGCAGCCCTTCAGGCATTGATTTGCACATTCTTCATGTGAACTTGGCTCAGCCCTTTGGAAAGAAAATGAGCCTGTCTGAGGAGGAGGGGATGAAATCCTAAAGATTCAGGGCCAGGGGAAGGGCAACTGGCTACCGTGTCCTCATTTCCATTCTGTTCACCAATCCTGCAGACGCACTGAATGTCGGGTCCTAGAGATACAAGGTGGGTGCTCCATGCTTCCTGCCCTGGAGGACATCATAAGCAGTAGCTAGACAGATGAGTAACCAAACCACTAAAATGAAAAGTAGTATGAGCTATAATAAAGGGATTAATTAATTAATTGTGGAGTAATTAAAAATGACTAATTAGGGGCTGGCCTGGTGGTGTAGTGATTACGTTGACGTGCTCCGCTTCAGCAGCCCTGGGTTTGCAGGTTTGGATCCTGGGTGCGGACCTAGCACTGCTTGTCAAGCCATGCTGTGGCAGCATCCCACATAAAGTAGATTGGCACAGATTTTAGCTCAGGGCCAGTCTTCCTCACACACGCACAAAAAAAAGACTAATTAATAATAATAATAATATGCCTGGAGGTGTTAAGGCTTAGAAGAAAAAGTAATATTCCAGCCAGCCTTGAAGATCAGTAAGAACAGTAAGAGTTAATACTCATTGAACATTTACTCTGGCTGGGTATTGTGCATATTCATTACCATATTATCTCTTCTTTATAGCTACTATTATTTTTACCAATATTACTGATGAGGAACAGAGGCTCAGAGAGTTTAAATAGCTAGGATTTCCCCTGGTAGACTAGAGGGAAAGAGTATTCCAGCTAGAGAAAATATGAGCAAAGCCCTAGAGGAGAGAAGGTATGTGGGCAAGTGAGGAGCCAGTTATTTGGACACTGCTTGCCACTTTGCAAAACACTTCTGGAAATGTCACACTTTATCCTCAGAAACCGCCCGCCCTCCCCCCCCACCAGAGGTAGCATTTATCACCATTCTATGGATGCAGAAATAGGCTCAAAGAAGATATTTGCAGAATAGTACAGATCAAATGCTTGAACCTCTTCTATCTGAATTTAAGGTAAGTGTTGTATGCCCCATCCTAATGGACCTTGTCCTTGAAAACAATGGTCCAGGAGTGAGGAGGGGATGCCCTGAGGAATCCTCACCCCATGGGCCATCTTTAGGCCTCTGCAGTCTGTAGCCATGGAAGAGTCATAGAGTAGTGTTTTTCTTTGTGTGTGGTTACCCAGCAAGCTGACTTTTGACCATTTTAATAAATAATACCCAAGCAAAATTCTAGAATCCTTCAAAAATGAATGATGCGTATAGCTTGAATAGGCAATAGATGCACAGCATAACATTTAAAAGGCACAAATAGGGGCCAGCCCAGTGGCGTAGCAGTTAAGTTCGCCTGTTCCGCTTTGGCAGCCCAGGGTTTGCTGGTTCAGATCTTG
The DNA here is from genome assembly GCF_041296235.1 of Equus asinus. Lineage (NCBI taxonomy): Eukaryota > Metazoa > Chordata > Mammalia > Perissodactyla > Equidae > Equus > Equus asinus. Next base: position 37,339,953 of record NC_091802.1, on the reverse strand, counting down.
GTTGCGGACATGACACCGCTTGGCAATAAGCCATGCTGTAGTAGGCGTCCCACGTATAAAGTAGAGGAAGATGGGCACGGATGTTAGCTCAGGGCCAGTCTTCCTCAGCAAAAAGAGGAGGATTGGCAGCAGATGTTAGCTCAGGGCTGATCTTCCTCAAAAAAACAAATAAAAAAAATAAAAGGCACAAATAGGTATATATAAACATACACATCTTTTTGGCCCACCTCATCAACAGCCAAACCATCCAGAGGCAACTACTGTTACCAGTTTGTTGCATGTTCTTTCAGAGACATTCTGGCATCTTTATTATAGAGTGGTAAAACACTATACCAACAAAACATGAAATCTGTATAAAATATCTTATTGATTCATCTTGCTTCATGTAAGCCCCTAAGCTGTACCAAGGCCCTGTGCTGGATTCACAGATAATACATGGTCTTGAGCCCCAAGAGTATGTCTCTGTGTGCGTGTGTGTGTGTGTGTGTTGAGGGGTAGGGTGTGGGAGCAAAAGGTACTAAAGGACCATAATTAGTACAAGGTAAAGTGAGATAAGTGTGGGAGAGTTCCAAGCTGTGACGGTACCGCATAGTGGTTAAAACTTTTTCTCTGGAGTCAGATAGACTTGGCTTACAGCCCCAGTTCTGCCGCTTGCTCTCAGTGTGATCCGTGTAAGTGATTGAACCTCCGTAAGCCTCTGTTTATCCATCTGTCAGAACGGACTAATAATAGTACTTACTTCACAGGGTTGTTGAAAACAATAAATAAGACAAAGTATACAAAGTGCTCGGCACATATTAAGCACTCAATAAATGTCAACTAAAAACATAAATTTTTAGCTCTCAATGAATGTGACCATTATCATTCCAGTCCATAGTCCCTTACTGGAAAATCCACAAAGCTGTGACAACTGGACTTCTTTTTTTAAAAACAAATTTGGTGGCAAAATATAATCCAAAGCGCGGCTATTCGTCCGATGTATTATGAATATTCATAAGCGTACCCAAATTATTATGAATATTCATAAACTTTGCTGCAGAAATATGTTTGGTGACTGGATGCTGCCCCAGGCCCCGCTAGGAGTGTTACTCTAAATTCTGAAACACATGTGGCCCCAAGGCTTCCCGGATCCGAATATAAGCCTGTATTCTCTCTGATGAGAAAAGGGAAAGGTTTTTTTAGACGGCTTGTTTTTTTTTTAGTCCATAGTATTATTTTTCATAAATCTCAGGAAAGTCCTGAAGAATCCTCCTAGGATTTAAACTCACAGCCCCTTGCTTCCTGTATATTCAAGGACTTGTGGGGAAAAAAAATACTGAGGTTGGAGTCAGGAGGTCTGATTTTCTTCCCTTTACCAACCTCCTCTATGTCTGTTTCATTATCCCTATGGCAACGCCTAGCAACACTGCCTGGCCCTTCATAAATGTACTCTAAAACGAGGTAGTTTTTCACTCGCAAGTTCTGATTCCTTCCTTCCTCTTGATCCTGTTGCAGGCAGCGGACAATGGCAGCCTGCCCTCCGTGGGTGAGGGTGCGGAGAGAAATCAGAGCCTTTCGCACAGGAAGGGCCCTAAGCGAGTCAACTCATCTCCCCAGCACCTCCCTACAGGGGAGCTGGATCCCCAGTCCTACCCCATGGGCACATCTGAGGGCCGCTCTTCTTAAGAGGGAATATGGTCCTCCCTTCCTCCCCTTTCAACATTTGAAAATAAAATATTTCACGGAATTGGGCCCTCAACTGCACCGAGGCGTCCCGACACGCCTCAGAACCTCCCCAGCAAAGCCCAGGACCAACGCAGGCCCAGAATCCTCGCGCGGCCCGCTAGTTCCTCCCCCGCCCGCCGTGGAGGACCGTGGGTGGACGCTCTTGCAAAGCGCCTCTCGCTGGTCGGGGCGGGGGTGGGCGGAGCCAGCGCGGCCCGGGCTGTGGAAGCGGAGGGTGGGGACACTCTGGCCCGGCTCTCGGTGGTGCGGGAGCGGGAGGGAGCAGCGGCCGCTCTGGTCGGCGGACGTGCTGCGGAGTAGTCCCGGAAGCGAAGCAGCGATGGCGGAGAGTCCGACTGAGGAGGCGGCGACGGCGACGGCGGGCGCCGGGGCGGCGGGCCCCGGGGCGAGCGGCGTCGCTGGTGTTGTTGGCGTTAGCGGCAGCGGCGGCGGGTTCGGGCCGCCTTTCCTGCCGGATGTGTGGGCGGCGGCGGCGGCAGCGGGCGGGGCCGGGGGGCCTGGGAGCGGCCTGGCTCCGCTGCCCGGGCTCCCGCCCTCGGCCGCTGCCCACGGGGCCGCGCTGCTTAGCCACTGGGACCCCACACTCAGCTCCGACTGGGACGGCGAGCGGACCGCGCCGCAGTGTCTACTCCGGATCAAGCGGTGAGCCGGGGTTTTCCTCCCCCAGCCTGGAGCTCCGGGGCTCGACCTTCCCCGCCCCCCACCCTTTCCCACCGCGACCCCCCCGCTGCCGCCGCGCTCCCCTCGTAGCTGCCCAGCTCCCCGGCCCACGTCTTGCCAGCCCCGAGAGTCCGGATGCAAGTCCCGTCTCCCCCCGCCCCCAGCCCCGCAAGCACCAAACCCCTGCTCGCGTGCCCGGGGCCGACCCCGCCCCTCGGCCACCTCCCGAGAGCCCTCCGTCTCCGTTCCGGACACCCTCCCCCATACCTGCCGCCCGAAACCCGACCCTTTCGCGCTTCACTAACACCCCCTCCTGCCCTCCGCGCCGCCCGTCTTCCCACTTCCCCACCCCAACCTTGCTAGATGCTGCACGAGGCCGCACCCTTCGATCCCCCCGCCGTCTCCTCCCCAGCCCCGTTTGTAACACATAAACAGCTTGCTTTGCCGGCCTCAAACTCGAGGCCAACCTTCTTTTTCTTTCGCTTCTCCTCAATCCCTCTCCACATGGTCGTCTCCCCGAGTCTAGATCGCTCCCCTCACATACCCGCAATCTTCCCTTGAACCACTTTTCTAGAACCCCCAAGCTGTCCACTCTCACACCTGTTCCAGGAAGTCAGGCTTCTTCCCCGCGTCTCACTCTGGTTTGTAATATCCCAACTCAAGACTCTTTCCTGTAATTTTTCTCTGGGCCATCTGGTTTACTTTTCTGAAGCGAGTATACCCAATTCAAATAGAGGAACATAGGCCCAAGTTCTTTCTGTGCTTATTTCTTGGGTGACTGATCTTAGATCATATCATTTATTAAATAATATGTCTGCAAAAATGCTTAGCATAGTACCTGTGGGATGGGAAAGGGGTAATGTTTTTTAGCTGCCAGTTATCCTGAAACCTGTTTCCTGGTGACCAGACTCCTCTCGCCATGCCCCCATCACAGTCATCCTCCTCTAGGTAACCTCCTTGCCAAGTTCCAAGTCCCTTCAGGTGTCTCTGCCTACCTCTCAAGGTTGTAATAAAAATTAAGCAGCACGTTCTGTGTAAAATACCAGGCCCAGTGCCTGACACAGGACGCCAACTCCATCAGGGTTGCCACCTCCAACTTGAGAAAAACTCAGCTCTCCTTCTCAACTCTTGTGCTCCCTCAGCCATTTCAGTCTTCCAATCCTGACATGCCTTTGAGTTCTGCCAGCACTTCTTTGCTCTGCTCTGCCACTTATTTGCACTTTTTTATGTCCCTATGTATCCTGCCAGGTCCCTAGACTTTTCCCACCTAGAATGTTCCTTCTTTAGACTCTTGTCCACAACTGATCCCTTCTTGTTTATGAGATAGCACGTAGAAATCCTCTCATCTTCTGCAGTAGTCACTACGTGTCATCTGCCAGGTGTGAGATTCTGGGCAGTTTCAGAGGGTCCCCTCCACACTCTGAAGAGATCTCCACCCTATTAGTCTCCTGGGTGAGGAGACCGTTCTGACGCCCTGCCAGCTCACTGGCCTCTTATAATCCCCTTGCCAACAACGGTCTACTGTGTGGTTTATGGAACTGGTTTTTTAGCGGAGTTGACTCTGCCATCCCAGTTACTGAAACATCTTCATTTAGCATTCAGCCGTAGTACCTGGGAATCTCGGAGGTGGGGAGTGAATGAATTGCCATGTGGGAGGAAGTGAGAGTGAATGGGATGTGGCTTTTCCGGGGTGACATCTGATGCCATTGGGATCTCTGATTCCCCCCCCTTCCCTCCCCTCCCCCTGAGGAAACAATGCCTCTTTGATAATAATTTGCTCTCTGCTTGCCTGACAAGTACTCAGCTGAGATTTCTCAGCCAACAAGACAGTGCAAACATTTATGGTACCAAGCACCACTTTCTCGAACCCTGGCCTCATTGAGGTGATGACAACTGTTCTGCTCAAGGGATTCCCCTTTTTTCTCCTCTCCCTCACTCCCTCCCCCACCCCCTCTTGGTGTTATACAGGGATATCATGTCCATTTATAAGGAGCCTCCTCCAGGAATGTTCGTTGTACCTGATACTGTTGACATGACTAAGGTATGTAACTTGGTGGGGGTCGGGGGTTATCGGGAAATTGGGCCCATAAACTTGAAAGAGCGTAAAAGAGATTATCCAGCTCACATCCCTGGTTACGTAGATGAAGAAATCAAGACCCCAAGAGAGTAATTGGCTTGCCCAAGGTCACACAGTGAGATGGAGCAGAGTCTTGAACAGGTGTCTATTATTAGGGTGCCGGTAGGTCCTGGTTGCCTTGGAAAATCCCAGTTTACACCTATCGTCCCAGCTTAACTATTGGTATGGCACTTTTTCACTCTCAGATATGCTCCAGTTTGGATCTTAAGTTATACGGTCACCCTGTTCATTTTACTACCCAGCTCTTCCCCATCCTGCCTCTCTTGACCTTTTAAGATGCTATAAATCAGATGCAGAGAAGGTTGGAGATGGGGCAAGCTTGAGTGAACAGTGTTGTAGTTAAAGGGCCTTGTGTAGGCTCCTCTCTGTGCTGGCTGGTTTTGAATATCCCTTCCACCCCAAAGATCGTTCCTCTCTTGTCATCCACACACAAGAGCTTCAATTCCCTGCACAGATACCTTCTCTGTCATTGAGCGCTGTATGCTCAGAAGTGAATTTTCGCTTAAACTGCTGTTGGGAAGAAATCAGATTTTCTAAATCTAGTGTTGTTTAAATGAAAACTCATAGTTTCAGATTTCTTACAATAAAAATTTAGACTTTGTATCATTGGCACGTCTGTTTTGTTTTGAGTAGGTTTCCCTTTAAATTGACTTTTTCTTTTTTGTGGTTGCAAATGTTTTTCCTGGGACATCTTGTCCTCAGTCAAGTATCAGTGTTAATATGCTAGTCCCTGGGGCCCCAGAACTGATGTCATGTCGATACCATTTGAGCTGGCTCTTCCAAGTGACTGACGGCTAAAAGATCATCCAGAGCGCCACCGGGCAAGGGAGGGACTGCAGACTGAGGCCTTGGTCTGCAGGGCCATTTGCTTTTGCTGTTTAAATTCTGAGCAGACTTAAGTGCCCAGGAGCCTTTGTAGAAGAAATCTAACTGAGTCAGTTCAGGTTTTCCTCCCTTCGGGAAGGGAAATCTTGTTTAATAATCATGGCTGGAGGGGGCCGGCCCCACGGCTGAGTGGTTAAGTTCATGCGATCCGTTGTGGCGGCCCAGGGTTTCACGGGTTCGAATCCTGGGCGCGGACATGACACCACTCATCAGGCCCTGCTGAGGCGGCGTCCCACATGCCACAACTAAAAGGACCCACAACTAAAAATACACAACTATGTACCTGAGAGCTTTGGGGAGAAAAAGGAAAAATAAAATCTTTAAAAGAAAAAAAAAATCATGGGCTGGAGGAAGAGAATTTAATGTTCTGTTGTAAGTGCTGCTGATTTTTTTTTTTGAAACCTACAGTATTGGGGAAAGTTCTAGGTGTGGTCTAATGGCTCCAGGTGGACCCTGAGTCTTCCCCATTTTTCTTTATATCTTTGACACAGCCAGATGCTGCCTGAGCCTCACCCTCCACAGTAGGTTTGATGCTCTGCGGAGGAGGCAGACACCCCAGGCCTCCATCACCACCCTCAGCTCTGCACTGTTACTGGCACTGGTGCTGTGGCCTCCACTCCCTTTGCTCTTTTCCATTCATCTTCCCTCCTCTTTGTGCCACATAAATGGAGGGTGGAGTTGCATCATACGCATGTTTAACTAGGCAAAGCCAAACGTGTGTACTCAGTAAAAATATGTATTATTTTCTTAAAATTAAGCATGCTAGGGTAATATTTTACAGATGCGTATTATATTTTGCACATTGGTGTTCTATTCCTGTGTTATATGTAACACCAATCAGGAAAGCCTGAACAAAAACTGTACGTTAAGGGAGTTTTAAGGGACACTCAAGGGTGATTTTGACTAGATTCAGTTTTTCACGTTGGGCTCTGACTTCAGAATGTAACCCCTGAGTAAGTTGCCACTCCACTGTAGTGGGATTTCATAAAATTCCAAACATATTTGTTAGTCTGAGTGAGCACAGGCTGTTCCTTCTGCATGGTGAGGACATGGAATATGGATACCAGATGAGGGTCCTGCTTCTGGCGTGGGTAGCAAGTGGAAGCCAGGAGGGGTTGGGATGGGACATCACCTCACGATTTTGAGATGGGGTTTTATTTTGCAGATTCATGCATTGATCACAGGCCCATTTGACACTCCTTATGAAGGGGGTTTCTTCCTGTTCGTGTTTCGGTGTCCGCCCGACTATCCCATCCACCCACCTCGGGTCAAACTGATGACAACGGGCAATAACACAGTGAGGTTTAACCCCAACTTCTACCGCAATGGGAAAGTCTGCTTGAGTATTCTAGGGTAAGAGGAGACTTCTAAGTGGCCAAGTTGGTTGTTAGCAAATAATTACTCCAGGCCAGCCTTTATCAACCAGGGTTCCTCATCTGAACCACAGAACACAGAAAATGATTGGAGTGACTGTTTCCTTAATTCTCCCTGGGATGGTGCATGACTAGTATCATTTTAGATGCAAAACAGAAGTTAACTCATGACATGCAATGGATGCTTTAGTGAAGTGGTTCCCCTGAGCAACAGCAGCAACACCTGGAAACTTGTAGCCGTGCAGATTCTGAAGCCCCACCCTAGACTTCCTGTATCAGAAACTCTCGAGAGGGGGCCCCGCGATCTGTGTCTTACAAGCCTCCAGGTGATTCTGGTGCACACTCCAGTTTGAGAACCACTCCCTTAGGGCATCAAGGCTTAATTCTCTTCCAAACAGGTTGAGAAAGGCTGCATATCTGTGCTATTCAAGATTGTGGGTGTCTGTCTTCTGAGTCTCTCAATGAGTGGCTTTGGAGGCGGTGGTGGTGATAATGATGATTATGATATTTTAACAACTGAATGAAAAATGTCTGAGTTTGGAAATCACATCAGCTATGAAACACAAGTTTAAAGTATATTTTGTTTCTGGTCTGGGTTCTACCAAGATTTCACTTCATGTAGTTATCATCCATTCCCTTTTAATTGCCTTAGGAGTTAAAAATTCAGAATGGAAATGTCTTCTAGCATTTTCTGGATTGGTCTTTTTAGTGTGGTCTGAATTTCCCTAGGGCAGAGAACAAATGCAGGTTGAAGTTGAGAAAGTTGCCCAAACTGATGACATTGTTTGCTTTCTTCCTGTCCGGTACATTTCCAGGTTTATGTAGGGAAAAGGCAGCTGAAACAAACTGGAGACATGATTCTTTTTTTCTAATCTCTCAGATCCAGGAATGTGTTCTGTGATTATGGCATTGAGGGAGTCTTTTAAAGGAGGTTGTCCTTAAAGAAGTTGATTGTCTCATTAGTGTATATAATTGTCTGTGCTGGTAGGATACTGCTATATATAACCCACAGTGGTGAGGAGATTTAGTTGTTCCTGTATGAAATTTGCTCATGAAAGTGTTTTTGTATTAGGTTCTCCTTCATTAGACTAATATAAAGCTATTTTGAGCAAACATCAGCTCACAGTAGACACAGGGGAAGTAAGGTGGTGGGGTAAAAGTGGCAAAAGAGTGTTGGGTGGAAAAGGAGAAGCTACCTTGAAATTGAAAATTTGCCACGAAGAGTCACAGTAGAAGATTCCCATGCGTTCTCAGTTGACTATATTCACTTTATCAGCTTCATTCCTTTCCTCCCTACCTAGAAAAAAATTCTGGGCTGATTTACTGACAAAGAAAATTTAACAAAAGTTCACCCTGGTGACTTCAATCCCCGACTTTGTGAAGCTTTAGAGCGCACAGGGTCTGGAGTTCCTGGGGGCGCAAAGCTGAGAGGAGAGCAGGCTCTGATGGAGGTACTGTTCAGCCTCACTCACCTGGGCTTTCCTCAAGTCCAGCAGGGGAAGGGAGGTGGCCAGTTAACTTCAACAAGCCGGTCCTGGCTCAAGGTGTGGTCAGCTTTCAGCTCAGGTGCCATCTTTTCAATTAATTGAGCTAAGAATACATTGTCGTTAATGTCCAGGTTGCCCTCCTTCTTCCAATACTTGGTCAGGTTTGTGAAAGAGCGGAGCAATTGTGCTGTGTTCAAGATGTTTTCCATGTATCATTTTTAGACACCCCCCCTCCCCCAAATCTAGAAATGCCCCTTATTCGTTTCCTGCCTGTTGGCAGAGTTCTCTAGTCTTCAGAGAGTTTGACATGCCTTGAGGGTTTGATACAGAACTGGATCCCTGATCATCAACCCCACCACATGACCTCTAACCAGATGGCTTCGGTCCCCTCTGTGCTCAACTTCTCTCTCCTCACTAACTCCATTACCACCTATAAATAAATAAGTAAGCTCTTTGAGATGCACAGAGGTTAACATTTAGACTGCCCTTGGAGCTGTTTTCTCACCCTGTTCTTTTCATTTTGGTGAACAGAACTTTCCCTGGCTACTGTTTCTTTCCTAGCCCAAAGAAAATCCCTTCAAAGTTACCTTGCTTACTTTACTCTCTTTGCTTTTGTCCCACTTGATAAGAGGATTAGGCAGTTGACTGATTTCTGGTGAATGAGGGTGAGACAGAGGCTGGGAAAATCCAGAGTATTAATAGTGAAAGAGAAATGTTGAGTCACTCGTGATGGTGCTGCTGGGTCCCAGGGTACTTGTGCGCTGGTCTTTCTGTGAGGGCCTTTCCCATCTCTCTCGGCCTCATCCTCTTCCCTGCCCTCTGGTGTGTTTTGCAGTACATGGACTGGCCCTGCCTGGAGCCCAGCCCAGAGCATCTCTTCCGTGCTCATCTCCATCCAGTCCCTGATGACTGAGAATCCCTATCACAATGAGCCTGGCTTCGAGCAGGTAAGGCCAGATGGGCCAAGCTCTGGGATGTGCAAATTGGGTTTTAAGAGATCTGAGAGGTCTGCTTAAGGGACTTTTTTCCTTGACCTGGCTCAGCCCCGTGTATTAAATTTGTCACTGTGGGAGAAAAAAGGAGCTGGCATGTGTGCTCCTTAATAATGAATTTTTTTCCTTGTAAGTTACAGTAACACTGTCAAGTTAAATCCATTTTACTTGGATTAATCTACCATGTGGAAGTCAGTGGAGTCATTTGGAAATTAATTCTGAGCCTACTTTGGGTTCTTCTATTTGCCTCCATTCTCCAGTATCACTTTAAGGTGTTCCTTAGTGACTACTGCTGAGCCAGACATTCTTCTGGAGTTATGAAGTTACTGTTACCTGCAGGGCCAAAAGAGCTAGTGATTAGCTAAGACAAGAATATTTTAGTCAACACTGCCAAAGAGAAGGCAGAAGAAACTCACATTTTCCAAGAGTATGCTATATGCCAGACGCTGTGAAGTTTTTATATATAATTTCTCACTTAATCCTGATAGTAACTCTGTGAGATAAATATTATCCCCGTTTTTAAATGAGGTAATAGTGGTTCATACAGGTTAATTAACCTTCACAAGGACACACAGATGAGGTAGGACCCAGGATTTGCCCTGGAGCCCAGAGTTCTTCCCTTTTTCCACAGTGACTTCCAGGATTACTCAAGAGCACAGGAAAAGAGTTCCAGTGATATTCCCAAAAGATGAGGATTCAGTCTAGGTGATAAAAACAGTGTAATTCATTTGAAACTGTAAGATAACACTAACGTTGATGATTCTTTTATGAACTTGAACAAAGGAAAATGCCATTTAAGAATGAACAAAAAGGGGCCGGCCCTGTGGCTGAGTGGTGAAGTTTGTGTGCTCTGCTTCGGTGGTCCAGGGTTTCGCCAGTTTGGATCCTGGGCATGGACCTAGCACCACTCATCAAGCCATGCTGAGGCAGCCTCCTACAAGCCACAACTAGAAGGACCCACAACTAAAATGTATAACTATGTACTGGGGAAATTTGTGGAGAAAGAAAAATAAAAAATAAATCTTTAGAAAAAGAATGAACAAAAATTATTCCCTAAACCATCCTTTCCAAACAAATGGTGTATTTGATTTCAGGAGTGAGTAGAAATGGAATTGGACCCATTGGCTAAGCAAGGAGCTGATTTTTAGGTCTTTCCTTGTTTGGAAATTCAAGAAATGTGACTTTTATTCCTAATAGTCCCAAATGTTCTTAGTTCGCAGCACCCTCTCGTCTTGGTAGGTTTTTCACAATTCCCCAGGCAGAAAGAAATGCCACACTGTTCCATTTGTTAAGTAGTTAGGCCAAACAACTTTCTTCTTTTTTAAATAACCGTGATAACTTCATGATAGGATGTGTACAGCTGTTGAGCACCACACAACTTTTTAAAATCTTGGAATCAGATTGGACTCACTTCTGTTCCCCATTGTTTTCGTAAGCTACTTGCTATTTATGAAAGTAGTGACTGAAAATCCAGCTTCATAAAGATAATGTGTCATCAAAAAGAATATAATGCAGTTTTGTTTTGTTTTGTTTTTTGAGGAAGATTAGCCCTGAGCTAACTGCTGCCAATCCTCCTCTTTTTGCTGAGGAAGACTGGCCCTGAGCTAACATCCGTGCCCATCTTCCTCTACTTTATATGTGGGACGCCTACCACAGCATGGCTTTTACCAAGCGGTGCCATGTCCGCACCCGGGATCTGAACTGGCAAACCTTGGGCCGCTGAGAAGCGGAACGTGCGCACTTATCCGCTGTGCCACCGGGCGGCCGCTGCAATGCAGTTTAACATTAAAGCTGAACCACTTACCTGCAGCTCGGAGCTCTTGTGTGTGACGGCTGTTGAATACTTAGACAGTTTAAAATATCCCACAGCACCCCTGTGACTTCACTGTGGTGCATTTTGAGAACCATGGTGCTAGGCTGAAGATACGTATCTTTCCTGTTCATCATCCGTTTTTATCAGAGGCCAAGGGTCTGGTTGACTGGGGTTGGTGGTAGGAGGAGCGCTGAAGAGCAAAGGGATAGTTAAAGGATGAGAGACTATATTCCCTTTTGTTCACACCTGCACATTCATATTAGCTTTCTAGACCAAAGTTGGAGTTTTTCTTTTGAAAATTTCAAGTTCTGCTTCTGATAGATTTATAATAGTTGATTCAGTGATAGAGGGACCCTACAGATATGTAAAGGAGTTAACCAGGAAGCATCCTGATATCTATGGGTTTTTTTTTTTTCTGAGGAAGATTAGCCTTGAGATAACATCCACTGCCAGTCTGCGTCTTTTTGCTAAGGAAGACTGGCCCTGAGCTAACATCCGTGCCCATCTTCCTCTACTTTATACGTGGGACACCTATCACAGCCTGGCTTGCCAAGCGGTGCCATGTCTGCACCCGGGATCCGAACTGGTGAACCCCGGGCCGCCAAAGTGGAATGTGTGCATTTAACTGCTGCGCCACTGGGCCAGCCCCTATAGGTTTTCTAGACTGAGACTTCTGATGTCTTTTATACTTTTTGTCCCACCATCATGCTTCTATTTGGTTGTTTCCCATTTAATCCTTATCTGAGAGGCCTTTTAGTTTAGACTTAGGAAAATTTGATGGATCTACTTCGCTCTTTATAGGTCGAATGACCCATAACAGAGGATGGGTATTGGTATGAATGAGGGGAGGTGAATGGTCTCAAAAATAAAGGCTTAGTTGCTCTTCGTACATCTGTGGTACAGTAGGAAAGGTATCCTTTCATTTCATTAGCTTGGGTCACATACCTGATACTAATCCTGAAGTTTCTTCCCATTAGCTTTTCTCTTTGTCTAAATTTTGTACTTGGACACTGTGGTGTCTGTCACGTTACAGGAAAGACATCCAGGAGACAGCAAAAATTACAATGAATGTATTCGGCATGAGACCATCAGAGTGGCTGTCTGTGACATGATGGAAGGAAAGTGTCCCTGCCCTGAACCCTTACGGTATGTGTCAAGACAGCCCACTTGGTACTTGGTATTCCTTTGGAGATTTAGCTCCTTCGTACCTTTGAGAACCTTTGGGGCAAAGTCCAGTGTTGGGCACCAGAGGGAGATAGAGAAGGAGGAAAGGTGCAGTTCCTGCTTTCAAGAGCAAGTGGCTGAGGGTTACCCAAGAGGAAGTTCAGAGCTGCTCTGTTCCTGGAGAGCGCCAGGCCTGATGGGAAAGACCTAGTGCCTGCCTCAGGGAACACCCAGTTTGATGAGGACCAGGACATGGTAAAGACATTTAACTGATCTACAGCCAAATGAGGTGTAGAGCTCTTCATGATAAACCCATTTCTTAGCATTCAGGTTTATTTCTAAGTGTTAAAAGAAGATGATCAAAGAGTTAATGAAACAAACTTTCTAGAATTTCAAGTAAGGTTTGGGATTAGGGGTGGCCTATGGGAAAATAAATGAGATTGAGCAAGTCATGAGTTGAAGTTGGGATTTGAATGATTGGTATTAACAGTCTTTCTCATTTTATAATCCCTAAAGTATAAGGGAAGTCAACTGTGGGCAGTCAGCTGTTATTTTTCCATAGAAAGATTTTTGTAGGAAACCAAATCTGAGCTTGGGAACTCTAGCTGTTTAGTTTGGCCTTAAGGTTAGATGGTGAAGAGGTCACTGCTTCCCCACCTTCTTCCTAACTTAAGCTTCTCTGCTTGTTTTCCAGAGGGGTGATGGAGAAGTCCTTCCTGGAGTATTATGACTTCTATGAGGTGGCCTGCAAAGATCGCCTGCACCTTCAAGGCCAGACTATGCAGGTAATGCAGCCCCTGCTGCTGACTGCAGAGGCCTTACGGCAGACCATGTAAAATCCCCCGTGATGTGACATCTGCATCTGTCCTAGAATTCAGAGCCAGAAGGAACCCGGTTCATTTGAGTAGCTGAGGCCCAGAGAGGAGACTGAGTTGCCTAAAGTCACGTGGAGTCGGTTCTGAATTCCTGCATAAAGTAGATACTCATGAGTGGAATCAGAATCACCCTGCTTTTATCCTGAAACTCCCTCCCTTCTTGTTCAGTAGTCTTTTTCCAACCAAGCACATTCAGCTCTCTCAGAATCTTGGGGACTATAAGAGTCATCTATTAGAATTTCATCCCTAGCACAGAGGGGCGCTAAGAGGAAGAGGGCTTAGGGAAACCTTGGGTATGCAGTGCTACATGTTGAAAGATTTCTATTACAAGGATGGTAACCACTTGTTCATTCTGTGCCTCTACTGGGGAAATATGCTTCCACTTCCAATAGAAATGCAGAATTTAGGCTTGTTTTAAAGAAGAGGTTCTTATTAAACCAAATTGTAAATCAGCTCACATATAAATGAGCTGGTTAGTAAGAAGGTGAGAAACCTTCCTGTCCTGAAGGACCGGTCCTTGTGTCTTTTGGATCATTTATAGGTGGTCTTGCTTAGAAACGTGGAGACTTGGATAAGTGACTAAGACCTGTTAAGGTTTTCTCCAGCTCCTCTTGGGCTATTTCCTCCACCCACCCAACAACATCAGCAGTAGGAGTAAATGTCTTGTTTCCTCTGGTGCTGCTTAGAAATGGTAGTTTCCCTATCCTTCCTTCAAGGCCTTCCCACCCACCTGCCACATTGAAACTCAAAGGGCAAGGCCGGCTCAGGATTAACTTGTTTCCTGCCCCTTTTCTGAGAGTATGTTGAAGAGGATGCACACTGTAGTGTGTTCCCCATCAGGACTTCTCATTGCTGGTATCCAGCAGCATTTTAAATATTCAGTCTGTGAAGGAAAAATAACTTTGATGAGGCAAGGAAAGGGAGGAGCAGCATCTGGGGAGAAGGAGAGTGGGTGGAAATGGAGCCAATGATGAAAGGAGGAAGATTTGGAAGATTGACAGCTCCAGAGTAAGTGTGGAGTTCAGCCTTTGGGGAGTGTAACCTTCGGAAGTGAAAAATGAAGGCTGTAGTGGAAGGAGTTTATGTGGGAGAAGCAGACAGAATGTGAGAGGAAAAATCATGTACCTTTCTGTGACTGCCAAGGAAAGAGGTCTCCACTTGTTTGAACACTGGCAATGCTACTTTGCTGCCGCAGTCCCTATATAGCATTTTAAATTCCTTTTTTTATATCCTCCACCCCATCCTTAGTTATTTTTGAGACTTTGACAGCCCCTTTCTACATAATGTTTGGAGATGTTTGATCTAATGACAAGGACTAGGATTGAGGTTAGGTGGCCCTGGAGTGATGCCCAGAAACCTGGACAAGAATGTGGTGACGGTCCCTGGGGTGCTTATCTGGAAGTCAGAACTCCTGAGTTCTAGACCTACCTACAACCTTAGAAAAGCAAATTACACTTTTTGAGTATAGGAAATAAAGAATAATTTTTCCCTTGTATGGTTTTTATGAGGTTAATTGAAAACATAGGCACACGTAATGATTACATCCCTGCTTTTTAATTTCTTTTCCCTATCTATCTTGCTTTTACTGTGGCCCCTTCTGCATATTGGCTTGCTTTTGAGGAATGCAAACACATTTTAGTGTCAGCCCAAGTCGGACTTCTCTGGGGTGGTAAACATGCCATGATATTCCTAAACAAAGATTATGTTGTCTGCTGTTTGGAGCTATCTGTGCTGTGCCCTCCTCTATTCCCGTGACTCAGAAGTTGAGCATGTGTTTCACATGGGTCCAAAGCCGCTGTCTCTAGGGTGAGCCACCCAGACTTGAATCTTCCATCCCGCTTGTCTCCTTTCCCCCACAGGATCCTTTTGGAGAGAAGCGGGGCCACTTTGACTACCAGTCCCTCTTGATGCGCCTGGGACTGATTCGTCAGAAAGTGCTGGAGAGGCTCCATAATGAGAACGCCGAAATGGACTCTGATAGCAGCTCTTCTGGGACAGAGACAGACCTGCATGGGAGCCTGAGGGTTTAGACCCTGCTCCCTTCTCCCCTCCCCCCACTCGAGAGTCCCAGCAAAGTCCCTTCCCCCCACCCCAGGGATGGAGAGGCACTGTGTATCTCCCTCCAGACGTGACGTCATCCTGCAAGATGGCAAGAACCAAGCAAGCTTGGATCCCAGAGTGTGGGAGTGGGGAGGCTGTTCCGGATCTGACCTCCTTGGCTCTCGAACATTTGGGGCTATGTTCATCCCATATCAGGGGCCAAGGTACCTGTGCAGGAGCACCTAGGGCGAGGGTCTCTGGCAAAAACAAAACAACGAACACACCTCTCCACGTGGCCAGCCCCTTAGGGATAGGTGGGAGGCAGAAACTGCAATTCCAAGAGGGAGTGTGCCCAAATGATTTATGGGGATACCTGGAAGGGAGCTTGGGGTGGGGGGCCGTCTGTGACACTTAAGCAGTCTGGGTGGTCGTCTGTCTGTCTGTCTGCAGTCTTGAAGCAGGGCTTCCCAATGCCCTTTTCCTCCCTGCCTCTCTTCCTCCATTATTTCCCACAGGCCAGCATAATTTTGTTTTTCCTAATTTATAGTCACTGTTCTAGACAGACCAAAGAGAAGGAACAGTGGTGGAGTCTAGGCTGCTGATCAGTAAGCTTTACCTAGCACCTGAGCACCTTTCTCCCCTGCCCCCCGTTTCCTCACCCCTTCCTAGATTTAAGACAGAAGGTAAATGTGACTGGGACTGAACTGAGGTCTTGGTAAAGCCTGCACAGGCACCGTAAGAAGCTGAAAATGCCGTTTGTTCCCACAATCACTGATCTGAAAAGTTCCCAACACAGGCAGCTGCTGTGTGTATGGGATTAGAGCCACTACATAGAATAGTCTCTTACAGATTTTCATAAATACTAGTCACAATGAGGGTATTTCTCCTGGGGGTGGGGTGCGGGGGAAGACTGATGCTACTCCCATTGTATTTTCTTTGGCTCTCCTCGTGTATTTTCACCCCAGCCTGTAGCGTCCCCCCCCTCCCACTTTATTGCCCAGGGACTTGTGGGGAGCAAGGGTAGCCAATGGCAGAGGGGATTGGGGCTGGGACTCTGGAGACCCCTCCCCTCCCCCTCCCTCCCAGCTGCTCTTTGTCACTGGCTCTGATGGGTGTTTGCCTGGCTGTGTCGCTTCTCTGTATTTAGCTGCAGTGATCCTTTGGCTGGTTGGCTCAGAAAAATGTGCTTTAGGTGCCCTGTGATACTGGGCATCAAGGGAATCCATCCTTCCCCTTTCTGATGTGTTCTCCCGTACTTTCCAGATTTCTTACTGTTATGGTTCCCAGTGGGGTATTGGCGATCCACATGACACAGGGCCTCAGTCAGTATCCAGCCACGCGTCAGGGAGAGGATAACTTGTACCTGCTCTGCCCGCTGCTTTGCAGGCCTCTGCCTTGTGGATCGTGGGACTTCCTTGAGGGGGTTGGGCACAAAGGAGAATGTCCTACTTGGGAGGGCAGGAAGCAAAGAAACTGGACAGGAAGTGGGCTTGGGAAGCGGAAGTTTATCTTGAATACCTGAAGGCTGGGTCTCTAAACAAGGAGACCCAGAAAGGAACCCTGCTTCCAATTTTCCTCTTCCATTCCCGGAGCTAGTACAGGGCTTAGAAGAATGCCCTTGGTCTGTTGGTCCAGTGTTGTCCGTCATCCATTTAAGTGTTCCCACTTTCAAGTGACAATCCTCTCCTTGGCCCTGCCATGGGCAGAGCATGTCTGGCATACCGGCCTGACTTTTACGCCCTAATCTTGAGTTGAGGAAATATATGCACAGGAGTCAAAGAGATATGTCTTTATATCTGACTGTACATAAATGAAGTTTTTTTTTTTCTTTTTGGTGCAATAAAGTTTGTTTTGGCAGAAGGAGGAAGCGCCTGTGGGTATGGGAGGGTTTGTGAAAAGGAAGAATGGGATCATCTGACAATCACACCTCTCACCTAGGCCTAAAACTGTCAGGGAGAAAGTGTTCAGTGAATTGTGTAGAAGCTGAAAACTTGGGTTACATGATGTAGGTGGAAGCAGGACTAATGGTGACAAGAGTTTCCCACCAACCAGAAATAGGGTCCATTATTTTTGAGGCTGTAGCTCTGGCAGTCAGGGAGAGGAATGCCATCTTAGCCTCAGTTGCTTCCAAAGAAATGCCTATTAAGAAACTGGGAAGTGAGTATGTCCCACAAGGACAGGCAAAGGTAGAGATGGGCTTAGACCACATATCCCCTGCTAAGGGGTGGATTGTTAGTGTGGATAATCCAAGCCATTGGGTTTTCAGTTTTCTGATACTAAACCTGCCCTTCTTAAGAATTGACTATTCAAACTATGAAGAGTGGGCTCCCAGCTCATCACCGCCTTCCCTACTTGCTGTTGAAGGCTCCTGCGTTTTAGTGCACAGGTTTTTCTTGGCTAACCCTGTGTTTTGGAAGAAATTACACCAAGTATCCTGCCAGCTTGTGCCATGCAAAGCCATGATACAGAAAAACATGGACTCTGGGGTTAGTGGACCTCCACTCCAGCTTTGGCTCTGCTTGAGTTGGTGGCCCCTGGTAAATTAATTCGATTCCTCACCTGCAAAGTTAAAGATACGTACTTAACTTTTAAGGTTGCTATGAGGATTAAATGAGGCGTACATAGAACTGGGCATAGGGTAGGTGTTCAGTAAATGATTCTCTTTCCCAGTAAGGCTAGAGGGACGTGATCAGTATAGGAGGGAAAGCTAGTAGGGAATTTGAGCAATAGAATACCACATCCACTATTGGTTGATTCCCCTCGAATTCCACTGTTTTCTTCTCTAACCAGCATTTAACACTGACCTCTATTTCCTTCACACTCAGCCGAGTCTGCCATAACCTGGAACCTCTACAGAGGAAGCTGGAAGAGACTGAAAGAGTGAATGTTACTTACTGGTCTGTTAGGGTCTTGTTGAGATAAGGAACATTTCATAAGGAAAAGGTTTGAATTAACAGAGGCTGTAATTTATGTCTCAGGGCTACAACGAGACTAGAATGTCTAGCCAGGAGACAGACGGCCTTCATTCAACCCCAGCTCTACCAGAAACTTGTAGATGGCCTGTGCAAGTCATTTTATACGTGCTCGCTATTATCTGTTACTCAGGTTATCCTTACTGGATAAATGAGGTTTTCTCCAATAAAGATGCAATGTGAAGGCACTTTAAAAAATAAAATAATGGGTAAAGAATATTGAGGGAAGAAAAAACTTGGAAGATTTTTTCTTTCTTTTTTTTTTAAACAAAGTTGTCCAGGTTTTATTCACCAACAGCTCCTCCCTCTTCTCCCTGTCTGCCGTGTGCCCCCTCCCGTGCTCCCAGAGTCAGGGGAGGGCTTCTCTGGCCTCCTCAGCGGTGATCTCCTGGGAGTAGAGGTCAGTGAAGAGAGCGGGCAGCCAGTAGTGGGCCTCGCCTGGGGCCTGCAGGTCCAGCCAGGCCAGCCCTTCTTTCAGCAGGTGTTCCTGGAGGGGAAGGGAGGAAGAGTCGTTTGAGAAAGGGGAGTTTCCACAGGTGGGATAGAAACAATCCCCATAGCTATTTTGGCTTCACTGGGGTTTTCAGACTAAATCCACGAGTGCCTTCACACATTTACAAAACCAAACTGGAGTGATCTCTTTGGCCTTGACCTTTGCCTGAGGTGTAAAAAAGGGCACCAAGTCACTTAACCTGTGCTGCTGAGAAAGAGGGTAAAGACAAGTAGAGTGATGTGGAAGGAATGTAGGGCTACAGAAATATTTGCTATATGGCCTTGAGCAAATCACTGACTCCTGTTCCCTAAAGCAAAATGGAGATCACTGTCTATCAGTTAACTTACTAGGTAACAGGCAGATGTGGGTAAACCTTTCTGGAGAAGAAAATGTAAGAGCCATATTAGTATTAGAATGGACTCAGTTTTTACAGCTGGAAATAGGCTCAAGATGGGTTGGTTCTGCCCAGTATCATTAAGCAGATGTTGGTGATCCCCACTTTCAGATGGAATTAAGTCTACAGTTAACTGCCTGGATAAGGAAGGTAGTGAAAGCCAGGGCTGCCACATTTTCATGCTACTCCCTCTTCACATCAGTCTTAGTATCATGAAATTTGTATATATAAAACTATATAATATGCAATATAATAGCATATAATTTTAGCTGTGTAATTATCGTAAGTAGTTAATAGTTCCCTTCACTCTGCACTAACAGTCTTACTTCCAGTACAAACTATATTAACCATCTGACCTAGCTCTAGAGGTCAGGAAGGGGGAGCAGGTGTTGGTGACTCCCCAGTAGCAGCGGCAGCCTGATTCTACACACACGCCAGGGTTTGAAGCCTGCCTTTGTGAGTTCTACCTCTCAGTGCCGTCTTCACAGAACTGCTGCGGGTCACTTCTAGTGTGGCAGCAGCAGCCTTTAAGGCAAGAGGCCAGCAGAGTGAGGCTTAAGCTCCTACCTGTGTGGTACCTATCGACTCACCCACTCCCATCTGGGGCCTGTCTTTCTGGGCCATCCTGCAAGTCACATACCAGCACTTGCCGTGCTCGCTCCGTCTCCCACTTAAGACTGGCTTTGACATCACTGACAGTCACGTAGCCGTTTTTCTGAAGCAAGGAAGAATGGGGAGTAAGTTAACAGTGTGCTTTCCCTTGGAACCCAGGGACAAGTGATTTAACCAGACAGAAGGAAGAACTCCCCTTGGGTGAAGCCTAAGTGACCACAGAACAAGAACGTTTTAGAGGTCCCAGGAGAGAACAAGTGATTTTCAGGGTGACAGAGGTTGAGGGGTTCGGTCTTAAAAAGTAGTGTCCTTGGCACTGAAATATTAATTCAGACTTTCTCACAGAACTTGAGTATGACAAGAGAAGATTCAGAATGATTAACTGGTAGGAAGGAATGGTGATAATCATAAACTGTTCATAATCTAAAATATTTACATATTCGGCCTTTGCCCTGCCTCACCCTACCCATTCCCCGATCGAGAAGAGCCCCTCCCTTATTTAGTTTTGTTCTACATTATAGAATTAAGAAAACTGAGTATGTCTTCCCTAAATACATGATAAGAATTTGGGGGAAGATGGTATATGTTTAAGGCACGCTGAGGAACAGGGGCATGGCAAACAAGATTAAACATTTGTTTTGAAGAATCCATAAAGTAGTTTTAAGAAGACATCAAAGAATTTGTCTACCCAAGGAAATATAGTTAGTTGTCTGCATGTCTGTCTACTCCACTAGACTGTAAGCTCCTTGAGAGCAGGAACTATATGGTTCCCATCGTTCTATGCCCCACAGCCTAGCCCAGGGCTCTGCACCACAGCTGCTCAATAAATGTCTGCTAAATAAGCACAGGTCTGGATAATGCATCCATTAGACAGTTTCAGCAAGACCTGAAGGATGGGGAGGAGATCAGAGCTGCTTCAGAATCCCCTCCCAGACACCCTTACGTGCATGTGCAGGCACCCACGAGCACACACGTGCCCCCACACACACTCTCTTGGCACACCAGTACAGTACCTCCGCCAGCTGCAGCACCACAGTGTGATCCATATTGAGCTCTGCTGGAACAGACTGAATGAGGTAAGTGCCACCCACAGGGATGATACCGAAGCCAGTGCCAAGTGCCTTTAGTTTCTTGATGGCCCTGATCAGGTCGTCTCTGAGGTGAGGAAGAGCTGCTTAAAGATCCTTGGCAGACCAGACCTAGCAACAATGCAGTTTCAGCTCTGCCCTGGGCAGGATACCCTGAGAGAAAACTTAAAAGGCTGCACAATATTTAACTATGTCAGTAAAAAGGCAGGGTTAAAGGGCACCAAATGGTGCTTGGACATTCAAGGGAGATGGTATAGGAGCCAGGCTCTCCACTCAGCAACCCATTCCAACACCAGACACAGGTCAAAATATGCCCAAAGGAGCCCATCAGGCAATGTGCTTGAATGAGCTGAACATAAGAGACAATAGGGAGTAGTGTGAACTATGGCAAAATAGAGAATGCTTACCCATTTTAAAGGGGGCAACCCAGCGATTATTGCCATGTGGAAATACAGCCCCAATAAGGCCAGGTTTTCCGGTTTCTTGACAACTAACTCAAATTAGGGAAAAAGAAAACCCACAAAACAACGTGTGGACCACATCTTCAGCCCACATACTGACAAGGCTTTTTTACCTTTTCTCAAATTGGAATCACACATAGAGGCTGGTGAACCGAGTCAATTTATACCCCATCTTCTGACCCCTAACGCCTTCCCTAGCCTTTCTCAGAGCCTGCTCTAGTCTCCTTGACCTCAAATCATCTCAAGAGTGCACACAACCCTAAGTATGTTAAAAAACTACATATGTATACATGAAAAAAACGCTTAGAAGGAAATATGCCAAAATGTTTAACAGTTGCAATCTCCCAGCTGAGAAATAATGGGTGGTTTTTGGTTTTTTAATCTCTCTCTGTATTTTCAGTTTTCTAAAATGAAAACATTTTTTTCTGATCATAAAGAGGAATAAAAATGATTCCTAACCTAGATATACGAGCGATAGGGAGAAAACATTTCCATCTGATTTTTAAAGAGCTTTCTATACTCCAAGGGGCTAGAAGGCAAGACTTACTGGCTGACGTCCTGGGCAAATTTGCCCCTTCCTTTCAACACCTGCTGATGGAGCTCCTCCAGAGTTATGAGACCTATTGGAGAGCGGGCACAGAAGGCAGATGAAGGATTACCTCTGTGACTAAAACAAACAAAAGCAGCAGCAGCAGCAGCTTTGAAAAACCATAAATGCTCTCTTGACATCAAGGCTGTGTCTGTTCACAGCCAGTGATTTCCAACTGCTTTTAAGTTTTCTTTCTTTGTTACCTGACTTCAACACAGACCACTCCATGTGTTTATTAAGATGACTCCGCTGGATAACCATTTTTAAGGTAAGATTTTTGGGAGCACAGAGACTCATCAGAGAGTCTCCACACCTTGGAGAGGCAGCGCAGGCCTGCAGTTACTAATGAGCAAATCATAACCCAGGGACATCATGCGTCAGGGAGAAAGGCCTACATCCTACCTCCCTACTATTTTCTGTAATGACCAGGGGCTAGGTCTTTGGAGAATAGAGACAATCATTCAGGAAATTCCATTTCCCCTTGGCGACAGAGACCTGCCATGGATTCAACTGCATGAAGCAGCTAAGATGCTTCTCAAGACCAAACAGCTTCTCGAGCCCTTACTGGTCTGCAGACTGCAGGATGGGAAAGATCATCTTTCAACGTTTTCTCCCTCTCAGAGAAGGCCAAAGTCCAAGCCACAGGACCTAGCCTCTCTCACCTCCATTCCGGTGCTTCAGAGCCAGGCACACTTCAATAATCTGGACGCCCAGCTCATAATAGAAGTCTCCCACGCCGAGCATCTCAGACCAAAATCCCTTTCCCGCTAAAAGACAGGAAAACAAAAGCTGGGTTATTCATTAGTTCCACCTTTTCCTTCAAAGCCAGATGAAACACTATCTGATGGGAAGCCTTCCCTGCCTGGCCTTAGACCCTTCTGCTCCACTGACTACTCACGTTCCTCAACACGATCGGACTCTCGGTGGCTCCCGTTAAAGAACGGGCTCAGACAGTTCTTTTTTTTTTTTTAACCATGCAACAGTATCTTTTATTGTGTATGGCTTTTTAAAATTATTTCTCAATCTCTCCATACACAGGCAAAAATAAGGGTACCATTTAACATACTGGAATTTGCAAACTTGATCACTGACTAGATAAGTGAAAATTATCCCTAAAACATGCTTAACCAGGAGGCCAATTCATCTGCCAACCTCCAAGCACATGGAGATGAACATGATAGACAGACTGGCCCCCATCTGAACCTTCATTCACCACCATTCGGTAACTGTTCTTCAGGCCCAGATCAGCAGCACATTTCTTGCCAACAATCATTAAATGTCCAAGAAGACTTTCATCATCATCTTCTGCTACAGAAATCTGGGATATATGTTTTTTGGGTATCATCAGAAAATGTGTTGGCACTTGAGGGGAAATGTCATGGAAAGCAAGGCACTGGTCATCCTCAAAAATGATTTTGGCTGGGATTTCCTTGTGAATGATCTTCCCGAAGATCGTGTCCCCACCAGGCCGAGTGGCCTGAGCCTTAGTGATCTCATCTGCCATCTCAGCCTCCCTCCCTCGCAGCCGCCTGGGGAGAAGCTCAGGAAGAGGGAGGGTGAGACAGTTCTAAAGGGTGAGCAGTCTAAAAGGCATTTCTATTTGGCTGCTACTTCTGGCCCAAGATTCTATAAAAAATGAGTTTTCCTTTCTCAAAGCATACAGTGAAATGTAATGGGATACATGGTCTACACGAGGCTAAGAGAAAGACTATGCAGACCTGGCATTCAAAAATCCACTGAAGGGGCTGGCCCCATGGCCGAGTGGTTAAGTTCTCATGCTCCGCTGCGGTGGCCCAGAGTTTTGTCAGTTCAAATCCTGGGCGCGGACATGGCACCGCTCATCAAACCATGCTGAGGCGGCATCCTACACGCCACAGCTAGTAGGACCCACAACTAAAAATACACAACTATGTACTGGGGGGCTTTAGGGAGAAAAACGAAAAATAAAATCTCAAAAAAAAAAAACCACTGAAGACAATATTTTCTTGAGTGACAAATCCAAGTTACAGAGTAGTAATTATAGCATAATCCCATATAAGTAAAAAAAAGTTTATAAATATGACAAAGGTATCTAGAAAGATACACTTTAAACTGTTAACAGTACTTGATCTCTGCAATTAAGGAACAGGGTCAGGAACTTCTACTTTCTCTTGTTTTTTCTCCTTTGTTGATTGACTACATGATCACATACAACTTTTATTAAAACTCAGTATTTTTTAATAAAGAGAAAAAATAACCATAACAAAATTCCACAGTAGATCGTTCAAGGGAAGATCATGTACACTGACTCCTCAGCCTGCAGTGCAGCCTCTCCATCTTTCCCATCAAACTGCACAGCCATCCTGCTAGGTACTCCCGAAAGACTGCATCCCCTGGATCTCCCTGTAGGCCCTTCTAGAGGATACCCCAACAGTAGTGATGACAACGAGGTGAGCTTTTGTCCCTTAGGAACCCAAGGAGAACACTGGACCCCTAGAGACAACTCCTTACAGGCCAGAGGATCCACCCCAATGGTGGCACACATGTCCTGGAACTGCACCCGGAACTCAGGGTTCTTCCGGATTTCCTGCTTGTGCTTGCTGGCAAATTCCTCCAGGTTGGTTTTGAACATGTCCAACTGCTTTGACATCTGCAGGATGCACAAGAGGGAGATTAGGGGCAGCACAGCCAGGTGATAATCAGATGCCAAAAATAGGTCCCTTGCTCAGTGGCAGGGCAAAGGCTGAAATAACCCGTCTCCTTCAGGCCTAACATCATGCTGTTCACTGTTCCCTTTCTTGCTATCCTTGCCTCTCCTTCACAGTAGTGTCAGAAGAAATGAGATGCTGTCATGTTTCCTCAATTCTAAAACACACTTTTTCACATCTTCTTGTTCTAAAGTCAGGAAGCATCTAACGATGTGCACGTCTAATGTGGTACTTCTTTTCTTTTTCCCAGAAAAACTGTTATTAAATTTAAGGTGCACCTAATAATCCATTTTGTCTTAAAAATGAGGGAATGCAGGATTCACCCAGTGGGAAATCTTCAGCCACTGACAGAAAGGAAGCCTGGCATGAATTAGGTGTGCAGTGTTCTTTCATCTCTGACTCATGGACCTCCTTGGGCATCAACTCCAGATAAGGAATCCCTGAGGGAGGGGTGTGGGTCTACCGGATTACATTCCAAAACTAAGCACAAATGGTGTGGGGATTTTCCTACATCCTATCACCCCTTCTCTTTCCCTAACTAACGAAGCCTATCTTCTACCCCAAGAGTAACCACTCCTGGGCCAGCATCTCCTCATTTGCTACATATTAGAAACTTATGAATTATTATAATCACCATTTCTAATTGATTTCCGCATGTCATCTCCCCTGTGAGTGGGAGCTTTTGAAGAGCAGAGCCTGGGTCTACTATCTCTCCTCAGTTCAAGGGCCCACTTCCCTGCTTCACCGCCTCCTCTTCTTCACGAGGCACAGTAACTGAGTAAACTCAGGGCACGGACAGAAAAGGGAAGCGCTAAGAAGGAACCCGTGCAGGAGCCGCAACCCCATCACTCACACACATTTCTGGTCTGCACCTAGATATGATGGTGGTGGCAGAGGGTGCCACAGGTTAGGCAATATTTTCATGTTATTCTTAGGCATTTAAAATAAAAACCCCAGAAGACCGAAATCAAACAGCTCTACCACTTACTAAGCATATAACCTCGGATAAATTACTCAACACTTCAGTATCCTCAATTCTAAACTGGGAAGAATAGAGTTCCTTCCTGACAGAACTGGGAGGAGAAATGAAAAACATAGTGTATGCAGGGGCCGGCCTGTGGCCGAGGGGTCGAGTTTGTGCTCTGCTTCGGCAGCCCAGGGTTTCATCCGATCAGATCCTGGGCGGGGACCTAGCACTGCTCGCAAAGCATTCTGGGGCAGCGTCCCACACAGCAGAACCAGAAGGACCACAGAAGAACTAGAATATACAACTGTGTACTGCGGGGCTTTGGGGCAAAGAAAAAAAGGAGATAGTATATGTAATGAAAATGGGGGCCAGCCCAGTGGCACAGCAGTTAAGTTCACACATTCTGCTTTGGTAGCCCAGGGTGCCCCGCTTTGGACCTACACACTGCTTGTCAAGCCATGCTGTGGCAGGTGTCCCACATATAAAGCAGAGGGCATGCATGCATGTATATATGCACATATAAAGAAGATGGGCACACGTGTTAGCTTGGATCCAGCCTTCTTCAGCAAAAAGAGGATTGGCGGCAGATGTTAGCTGAGGGAGGGAGGGAGGAAGGAAGGAAGGAAGAAAGAAAAAAAATGGGCACGTGCCTGGGACGATATAAGCAAGTAATCACTCAAACATGTTTGTCACCATTGTTATTAGCAAGTCCCCTAAAAGATCTCAGCAGCCCATAAATCGAGGTTTGCCAAAATACTCTATTTTTAGTTCAATCCAAACAATCTAGTTTATATCAAAGGTGCCCTGTCCAGCCTTGTCAGGTCTCCCTTCCTGCCTGGAGCCCTCCAACCGACTCACCTGGGCCAGCTGGTCCTCAGCCAAGACAGTCCCTCGCTCCTTATATTTGGCCTGTCAGACAAAGAGACCGACATGAGTTGAGAGAGTGGGCGCTGGAGGCTCCCACTTGCACTGCCTCAGCAGAAGTATGAAAAGAGGAGGGTCTCTCTTAAATGGTTTTTCTTAGGGAGAGGGATGAGGAAGTCGAATAGACGACTCGTCTGTAGTTAAATTTGGGGAAGCAGGGGAAAGGGCTGGTGGATCTGGGGATGCTGACATTCCAATCCACCGGAAGCTAGAGAAACTCAGTTTCCAGGGACGCGAGAAGCCCGTGTCAGATTCTGTCGGGAGGCGATGAGAGGCTACAGAGCTCTGCTCCGAGAGACGTCGCTCTGGCGGGTCAGGGGCGGCCGTGGGTCTTCCTTCTTGCCCTCACCTCGGCAAGCTTCTTCTTGGCGATGGCGCCGGCTCCCACCCCGCGGCGGTGCATCCCCGCCCAGGGCCCGCGGGCCGCCCCGCTGCCGGGACCCCAGCTCCCCGCGTCCGGAGATCCGCCGCCGGCTCCCCAATGCGGAAGCGCGGGCCGCGCGTCATCTCCGCGCGCCGGAAGCTATGCGTCCACTTCCTTCCGCGGGGCCGAAAGTCTCCCTCCGCCAGGGGCCCGGCGGCCCCGCCTTCCGCGGGTGGCCCAGCTCCGCGAAGCTTGGCGGCGGGGAGGGCGGGCGGCCGGGATGCCGAGAGCCTGTCGGCTTTGTGCGGCCTCGTGCTCCGCACCGTCGTGGACGCCTCGGACCCTCCCTCCCTCCCTCGACGGCCCCTCCACCGCCATCGTCTGGAGGCCAACAGTGCTCATTAGCTGCCTACTAAGTGTCAGGTCCTGAGTTGAGCTCCAAGGATTCCGTATTGAGCATAAAACAGAATCCATTCCACGCTGTTGGAGCTTCCCTTTTGGAATCACGCGCAGAAATTCTGACTGGGAAAGGCCTTACGGTTAATAACTTGGACTCTGGAGTTAGATTGCCTGGCTCCATAGTTCACTTCCACTGCATATGGTCTGGTAACTTCAGGCAAATTCCTTAATCTCTTGTGTCCCACCTTCTACAGTTGTGAAAGAGTAGTACTAACGCATGAAGTCATTGTGAGGATTAAGTCAGAAAATAGATAACAAAGCATTTAGTACAATGCCTGGCACATAAATAAATATCAGCTGTGATTGTTATTCGTCAGGTTTGGGGTGGAATCGGTCATCTGTTTGTTTAAGAAGCTCCATAGGTGATTTTGATAACGTACTGAGTCTAACAAACAAGGAGCTAACGGAGGATTCTTAAGTCAGCGAGGAATAAGGTCAATTTTTTTTTTCTTTTTCTCCCCAAAGCCCCCCGGTACATAGTTGTCTATTCTTCATTGTGGGTCCTTCTAGTTGTGGCATGTGGGACGCCGCCTCAGCGTGGTTTGATGAGCAGTGCCATGTCGGCGCCCAGGATTCGAACCGACGAAACACTGGGCTGCCTGCAGCGGAGCGCGCGAACTTAACCACTCGGCCACGGGGCCAACCCCTCAAATTTTTGTTTTAAAAAATTAGTGGCAACCTAGACTTAATTAAGTCGGTTATAGCCGTCCAAACTAGAAATGCGGGCCGGAACTAAGACAGTGGCAGTAAGGATAGAGAGAATGGGACAGATTCAGGACATATTAAGAAGGTGGAATGGGAAAACTGCTAAGATCAGGGCAGAGTGAGTGGGAAAAGTCAGCAGGATGCTCAGTTTCCTGGCTTGGGCAACAGGGTGGTGCCATTGGGGGTGGGAGGAGACCAAGGATGAAGTTGGGCAAATACTTATGAGTAGTTTCTGAATATATTGGACTTGAAGTCTGTGAGGCATCACAGGAGAAACGGCCAATTGTCATTTGGATGTACTGGTCTAAAGTTCTACAGAAAGAGCTAGACTGGGCTACAGATCAAGATGAAAGCATGAATGTGAATAATATTACCAGAGAGGTTTCTGTTTGTTGTTGTTGGTTTTTTTTTTTTTTTTTTGAGGAAGATTAGCCCTGAGCTAGCTACTTCCAGTCCTCCTCTTTTTTGCTGAGGAAGCCTGGAACATCCGTGCCCATCTTCCTCTGCTTTATATGTGGGACACCTACCACAGCATGGCGTGCCAAGCGGTGCCGTGTCTGCACCTGGGATCCAAACCGGCAAACCCCGGGCCGGCAAGAAGCGGAACGTGCGAACTTAACCGCTGCGCCACCAGGCCGGCCCCCTAGAGACGTTTCAAGTAAAAGGATAAAAAAGGATGGGAGCAGAGATTGGTGGCAGAATATTTAGTTGCCATTTTGGGCCTTGAGGGATGAGGGAACCATGAGCCCAATGAGCCTGGGTCCCTGAGAATTTTGTGGAGCAGAGCTGTCACACCAGCCCAGGGCTGCCTGCTTCTGGATGTTTATGAGAAAGAGAGATAATGTTCTATCATGCTAAAGCTACTGTTATTGTGTGTTTTCCTGTTATTTGAAGCGGAATATAATCTTAAAGGATGCAAGGACCAAAGCTAAAACAATCATTCAGCCTTTCAGAGTCATACCTTCAGATTCACTTTCATATGTACCCTGAGACACTAAACTCAGATAGCATAAGCTCCTATAAGACACAAACTTATACTTTCTCCGACACAGATTTGTCCCCTCCAACACATACTAGCCTTTTCAGACACAATCTCGTACCCACTGACCACCTCCAATATACCTACCCACCCCCTCCATAAAAACACTCTAGCCCTATACATACACACACTGATTCTTTTTTTTTTTTTTTTTTGAGGAAGATTAGCCCTGAGCTAACTACTGCCAATCTTCCTCTTTTTGCTGAGGAAGACTGGCCCTGAGCTAACATCCATGCCCATCTTCCTCTACTTTACACGTGGGACGCCTACCACAGCATGGCTTGCCCAGCAGTGCCATGTCTGCACCTGGGATCTGAACCGGCGAACCCCGGGCTGCCGATAAGTGGAACGTGCGCACTTAACTGCTGCGCCATCGGGCTGGCCCTCACACGCTCATTCTTACTACACCAGTCTTAACACAAAACCTTGGTACCTTAGGCATTCACTGATACCATCTGGA
The DNA here is from genome assembly GCF_041296235.1 of Equus asinus. Taxonomy (NCBI): domain Eukaryota; kingdom Metazoa; phylum Chordata; class Mammalia; order Perissodactyla; family Equidae; genus Equus; species Equus asinus. The sequence goes on along the minus strand of NC_091802.1, from coordinate 37,310,588 downwards.
CACACCTGCTTCGTTTCTCACTCTTTGACTCACACTGTATGACTTAGGTTACACACACTGATCCCTCACTCACACTCATGACCTCAGATTTAACTATTCATCCCGTCAACTGCACACTAACATACTCTTAGGTACACACATTGGCCCTTGACAAACCTCATTTCTACCCTCAAGCAGACCTGCTTATTTCCTTATTCAGACACATTTGTTCTCCTTTATCATTTTAGAGAAAGTGTGGTGACCAGTCATGTGCTGGTAAATGTTGAACAACCACCTCTCCAGGTTGGGAAGGAGGAGCTCTGATTTACAGCATTTGCCACTTTCCATGGTGTAAATACTCTGACCATGGCCAATTTCAAGCTATCAATGGTTTTACAACCTGCTCACAAAATTCCTGACAATTTAACGATGGCTCTCAGAAGCGCTCTGCTCCAGTACACCGTTGAATGCATGCCCATCACAGATGCCCTCACTTGCTTTAAGTGGCGCACTGGCCTTGTGGCAAGGTGGCTGAGAGCATGTGCTTTTAATTCTCTGCCTCCTGGAGGCAGTGTAGTCCGGCGTCAACAGTTACTATGTTATTATCTTAAAGGGTTGTGATGAGGCTTTAAATGAGATCACCACGATTTTTCAAAAATGGTGTTTATAAATTTGAAGAACAAAAACCAAAAAAATAATTAAAAACTTCAAAAGTTGGGAAAAAGTGATGCTTATAAAGTACTGAGCTCTATGCCTGGTCCATAGTAAGAACATTGTACAAAATTTGTATGGGGCTAGCCCCAGTGGCGCAGCAGTTAAGTTCACGCGTTTCACTTCTCTGCAGCCCGGGGTTCGCTGGTTCGGATCCCAGGTCTGGACATGGCACCGCTTGACAAGCCATGCTGTGGTAGGCATCCCACCTATAAAGTAAAGGTGGGCACGGATGTGAGCTCAGGGCCAGTCTTCCTCAGCAAAAAGAGGAGCACTGGCAGTAGTTAGCTCAGGGCTAATCTTCCTCAAAAAAAAAAAAGAACATTGTACAAAATTTTTTAAAAAGTAAGCTTTTCTGATTCACTGATTCCCAGAGATACCCAAGACGCTAGAAAGAGAGAGCCAAACTCGTCCCCAAGACAATCAGTTCTATCATGGAGAATCACTAAAATATATCTTTTGAGCAAAGGCATGCTCTAAATGGTGTGGTAAACACTCTCAGTCCTCCAGGAGTTTAGAGGAGAGGAAACCAAAAATGCCAGAGCTGGAAGAGATCGCAAACTGGTAGCCCTCAGGCAAATTCAGTTCTCAGAAGAATTTTTGTTTGGTCACCAGGATGCCTTTAGGTAGCAGTCTCTTCCATTTTCACAGTCCCTATCTTTCCCATTGTCTTACACCCTCCCCACTTTGCTCATTAATGTTTACTGGCCTAGCCCTTCAGCCAATCCAGGATGCCACTCCCTGATTTTAAACTAATACCCTTGTACTTTTATTTTATTTTATTTTTGTGAGGAAGATTGGCCCTGAGCTAACATCCTGCCAATCTTCCTTTACTTTGTATGTGGGATGCCAGCACAGCTTGGCTTGATGAGCAATGTGTAGGTCCACGCCCAGGATCCAAACCGCCAAATGCGGGTGGCCAAAGTGGAGCACACAGACTTAACCACTATGCCACTGGGCTGGCCCCTACCCTTGTATTTTTAAACTGAGCTTTAGGTAGTGTGAATAATAATAACAAAGGTTAACTTTTATTGACCATTTACTTTGTACCAGGCCTTATCTTAATACTTACCTCAACCCTATGAGGTGGGTACTTTTTAATCTTATTTTTACAGATGGAAAACTGAGCTTCAGAGAGAGGAACTAACTTGCCAAGTCACAGACCTAGTAAGCGATTTGAATCTAGGTGTGTTTGACTCTACTAAAATATGGCTAGATCAAGGGGAGAGGGGAGGTCATCCCAGGCAAAGATAACCCACGGCAACGGGGAGAAGGAGAGACAGCCTTGCTTTCTGTGGATGTGGGGCATTGGGAGAAGGCAGCAGACCGAGGTAGGGAAGCTTTGAACACCGGAAGATAGAGGTACTGTCGTTTGGACAAACTGTCCACTTGCCTCCACCTGCACTACCATCACCCCAGTGGAAACCTGCAATCCTGCAAGAGCCTCTTCGCTGGTCTTCCTCTTCCACTTTCATCCCTGTTCATCTCAGTATAATCCTCCCTGTCATCGGTGTGATTGCTTTGGAATGCAAATAGATTTTCTCTGACCTGCCCCTGCTTAGAATCCTTCAAGGACTTGCCCTTGCACTGAGGATAAAATCCAAAAGCTTTAACATGGCCTTTAAGGCCCTGCCTCTGCCCCCTGCCAGCCTCGACTTGTGCTATTCTCTCTACTGCCCATTTTGCTGTATAAGTAATAACACTGGCTAATATTTATTAAGGGTCCCTCATCCTTTATCTGCCCATTTAAATGTCATTTCCTGAGAGAGGCCCTCCTGGCTCCCCACTCCATCTGGATAAGGCTTCTCTGTCCTCTCATAACACCCTAGTCTTTCTTCACATAATGTAGCATGTTATGTGATTATTAATATGTTTGTGTGTTTAAAGATTCAGGTCTGCCTCCGTCACTAGGGTGTAAACATTGAGGGAGAGCCGTGTCCTGTGTCTGTCTCCATCATTGCTGTATCCCCAGTGTTCAGCACGGTCGCTGCCTATGCTAAGTTTCCAATAAGTGTTTGCAGAATAAACAGATGAATTATCAGATGGATAAGCGCCCTATCTCCTTTTCATTGGGTGGCACGCACACACAGACAGACACACTGTTAGTGCTCAGTAGACATTTGAATAAGTTTCGACAATAGGCATAAAGATTTATTTCAGCTTAAACTTTATTGATTTGGCTTCTCTTGGGCACCCTGGAATGGGGCTGAGGCAGGAGCTGAGTAAGTGAAGGGCAGAGTCCAGTCCTGAGCTGGCTTTGGTGAGAGTCACTGAAATCTGTGGAGAGAGGAGGGGAAGTGGTGGAGAGGAGGTTCATTTTCAGCTTGGAGTCAGCGAAGTAAATTTATCTTGGAAACCAGCCATAGTTCAGTTGCTCCTACCTCCAAATTACCTTTCTAATTATAAGTATTCAAAATAAGCACAGAGAATGTTACCCACCTTCCTGTGGAGATGTTCTCATACTCTCTTCCCCATTGTTCTGGTCACCTTCCTCTCTCCTTTCTTACCCTCTTACAGGAAACTGTCACAGATTTGTTCCCTCACTCCCTCACTAGCTTCCCAGCATCAAGGTCTTAGTGCATTTTGGATTCTGTGCCTCGGTGTCTGGTGTCTGCATCTTGAGTGGGTGTCCTGTCTCACCCATCGGGTGCATGGCCCTCTCCATGGTATTTAGCCATCCCTTGCTTCTGGGACATAATAGATTGAAGGGCTTCCTAGCTGGTGAGGTAGACTCAAGGACCATTGAGACCAGCAGTGGCTGCAGAGAAGGACAACATGCCTCCAACTATGGCGGTGCCATCACTAGGAAGGTGCCATGGCACGAGGGTACAGAGGGAAAGCTGAGAATAGGATGGACAGTTCAGCTCAGGTGGGCAGGGGGATTGAGAGCAGCATCTCACCTGGAGGAAGTTTCGAAAGAAATGTAAGTAGTAATAATAGCTGCCAACATTACGAACTCTCATTACTCCACAGACGTTGCCCTCTGCTTTTTCCTTTACATTATCTTATTTAAACCCCACAATAATGCCATGAAGTGGTTAAAATAGCTCCGATTTTCATGAAAACACCAAGGTTCAGAGAGTCTAAATAATTTGCCAGTGTTTGTTGGGGTGAAGATCTGAGCATCTGCCTGACCCCAAAGCTCAAGCTTATAATCACCATGCAAGACACTCAAAACCACCAGACTCCCCTACCTGCGCCTGTAGAGCTCCATCTGGTCCACAAGCCAGGCCAGCAGCTCTTGAATCAGTAAATCCTTTAGCAAATCTTCATCGCAGGGGTTCCTGGGCAGGGAGCTGCAAAGGGGAGAGCCTCAGGCAGGCTGTTTTAGCCTGGGCCCACCCAGGAGAGTAAATACAGGGCCTGGGATTCCAAGGGGGAACTGGGCTTGGGGGGAGGGAGTCAATACAGCTGCCTCTCAGTTATCTCAGCTTTCAAAGCCCCACCCAGATCTGTCAGCCAGGGAAATATGGGCTCTTCAATATAGGCAAAGTCGAACAGAAATCTGGTGGGAGACATCCCATGAATTCACCTCTACAAGTATCCGAGAATGAATTTCAGTAAACCCAAAAGGTGACTGGGAACATTCACTCTTTCGAGTGATCTCTGCCACAGACTCCTCTCAGAGAAAGTAACTGGTATCAGGGCTCGGGAGGGTCCCCCTGTTCCACAAACAACCTTCCTGAAGTTTGGCAGGGAAGGCAGTGCCCACGGTCTCCTTCACTGCCCCTCTCCTTGACTCAGTGACTCTGCACACGAAGTCACCAATCTTAGAAACTCTGGCCCCAAAACCCCTCCCAGGACCCCATCCTCCCTCTATTCCTCCTAGGCTTCTCCCTTAATCTCAGGCTGACCTTCAGGAGTTCAATAAAGACCCCTCTTTGAACTCTGAATGGAAGGGGATGCTTATCTCTGGGTCTTGCCCTGCTCTGGAGTCTGGGAGAGGGAACAGTGAGGCAGGGGCAGCTCAGGAGGCCCCACCCTCACCCCTTCCCCTGTGGGCTGACTCACCCCTGCTGCCCCCTCTCCTCCTCCTTCTTCCTGTTGGATCGATGGGTCAGCTCTAGGGCCCGGGCCTCCCTCTGGGTGATGTTGTGTTTCCAACTGGGAAGACAAAGATTAGGAAGTGGGTGAGCCTGGGGAGACCAGATATTCTCCAGTCCAAAGACCTCCAATCTTTTGGTACCTCAACCCAAGGAGCAGAGAGTACCTCTTTCTCCACTCAACCTCCCCACTGCTTGTCTTCAGCTGCCAGTGAATAGCTTTCCAGAATGTACCATGTTGACCAAACAGTGAGGGCAGGGAAAGAGATTTGGCAAAGAGAAGGAGGAAGGATGAGGGCAGTTTATCCTATTTCCAAAGTCTGAAACAGCCACCATCAAATAGTCATTGGCAGCTGCTCAGCTCTCCCTGCCTTCATCCCCAGCCCCCTGGGGATCCTCCGTGAGCCCCACACATTTTCCCCAACCCTTCCCCTTAGAAGAAAAGGGTTGGAAGATTGCCCTAGTCCTGCCCCCAGACTGGACTGCTGCCCAAGTCAGGGTCCTGGCCAGGGCCGCCATGTTGTCCAGTTCCCCATCATCACCTAAGTGAAAGGCACCACCTGGAATTGTGCATCATGTGGCTCGTGTGGCCACATATGGTGCCTGGTCTGAACGTAGGAAGGTAGAGCCGGAGAACGGGGTACAGGAGGGAGGTGTACAATAGCTCACTCATTCTTCTTCCCCTTCTGTGCCAGCAGCCAGTTCACAAAGTCTTGTTGGCGGATCTTGTCCATGGCGATACTGTAGTCACTGATGAAAGTCCCCTCAGCATACCTGGGGCCTCGAGGTTGGGAGTCACTGACCTTAGTCTGGAATCTGAGAGGCAGGGAGAGATAGAAACCAGGACTCCATGGAAGGGGGAGGGGGTGCAAGGAATCACAATGCCAGGGTAAATGATTGTCCCTGACAGGAGGCTGACATTTGAAAACAAACCAGCCCATTTGTTGGGAGTCAGTTTTTATAGGGACACTCTCTTGTCTATGCATCAAGACCCTAGGACTTTAGGACTTTAACTCAAGGGCCTACTTCCTGCATCCTCCATGTATGTGGCTCTGGCTTCTGGACAGAGCGGGATCAGGGCTCCCCCTCATCCCAAAGGACTGAATCTTGGTTCCCTCCTTTACTCCTCTTGCCCTGGCCACACCTGACTCAGTTCTTTGCTTCCCAGTCAGCACTTCAATGTCTCAGGCCCTCTCTAAGCCCTTTAGTACATGACCCAGTTTAATCCTCAGAATACTTCTAGGAGGTAGACACTATTTATGTCCCCTCCCCCCTTTTTTTTTTTTTCCAGAAAGATTAGCCCTGAGCTAACTACTGCCAGTCCACCTCTTTTTGCTGAGGAAGCCTGGCCCTGAGCTAACATCCGTGCCCATCTTCCTCTACTTTATATGTGGGACGCCTACCACAGCATGGCGTGCCAAGCAGTGCCATGTCTGCAGCCGGGATCCGAACCGGCGAACCCCGGGCCGCTGAGAAGCGGAGCGCGCGCACTTAACCCCTGCGCCACCGGACCGGCCCCTATAACCCCTTTTTGTGAATGAGGAAACCAAGGTGCAGAGAGATTAACTTAGCACACGGTGTAGGTGGCAGATTCAGAATTTACCCCCAGGCAGTCTGGGCCCAGGTGTATACTCTCAACTTCTACATGATGTTGTCTCTCCTTGCACATGGCTCTGACGGCCATATTTACATAGCTGAATTTACACGGGCATATGGCTTATCCTGGCATCTGAGAAAGCCCAACTCTTTACTCACACAAGTCTCTTTTGGTCCCTCAAAAGACAGACAGAGCCCCCTGCTGTATTCACTCATAATACTCCCTGCTTTTCCTCACAATACTTGTGATGGTTTGCAACTCGCGTCCATCATTCTTTCTCTGTTCTCCCCTTGGGCTTAGACGCTCTGTGAGGGCAGGAAGTCTTTGTGGTCCACTCTTTGCAAATATCGCCTGTGCCTGTCACACAGGAGGCCCTCCATAAAATTCGATCAAAGGTGGGGGCCAGCCCGACGGCACAGCGGTAAAGTGCCCACGTTCCGCTTTGGCGGCCCCGGGTTTGCTGGTTTGGATGCCAGGTGCGGACATGGCACCGCTTGGCAAGCCATGCTGTGGCAGGCGTCTCACATATAAAGTAGAGGAAGATGGGAATGGATGTTAGCTCAGGGCCAGTCTTCCTTTAAAAAAAAAAAAATTGATCGGATGTATGCATAAATGAGTGGTTAAGGCTTTCTTTAGGGAGGGAGATGCTGTCATCTATTCCAGACACTTAACCACTGAGAAGTCCTTCTCGAGATCTAACCACAGTCTCTCCGGCTGCAAGAGTAGCTCGTAATAAATACTCTCTGGTTCTGTCCTCACTCTGTACTCAGACTGCTGGCAGGTTTTCCGTTGAGCTTCTTTCCTTTTGGCTTGGGGTTCCTCCCTTTCTCACTTCCTTCTTGAAAACCAGAACCCAGTCACCTCCCCAGTCCCCTTCCCTGCGGGTGACCCCCCTCACCCCTACCTGGCGTGACCCTCTTCCTTCTCTCCTAGCACCACGGCCAGGAACAGGGACACCAGCAGCAGAGAGAGGGTCTTCATGGCCACCATCTTCTAGCGGTAATTCCTGAGATAAGAAAGAAAAGGACCAGGCTGAGGTGGAAGCACCATGCTGAGGGAGCAGCCAGCGTGGCGGCGCATTGCTGGCGCCTCAGAGCCTGTGCGGGTTCTGAAAGCTGGGGGCCACTGAGCCCTGGGGGCTGGAGCTTTTCTAAGAGGCTGGAGCAACACCTTGGGGAGGGTGGGAGGCTTTAGAGTTAGCGTCTAGAAGGGACACGGAACCTGGCCAAGAGGTGAACCTGCTTTTGTTTTGTTTTGCAGTGGAGTCTGAGTCGGGTGGGAGGAGGGCAGTGGGGGAGGGATCCAGGCAGGAGAAAGCAGCGAACACCTGTGTGCCTGGATAGACCCCCCCCCTTCCCAGCTCCAGTGGCGAGACATCACAGGCATGTGGTTTGGCAAGATTCTCCCCTCAGAGCCCTCCAAAGTTCATACCAGTCAGCCTCCCGCTCTCAAGTGGGCTGTCACTTAATGCATCACAGCCCTCTTGCCCTCAGTGAAAATGGCACGTGGGACCATCCCACTCTCTCCTTCTCAGGCTTCACTATCTCGACTCAGGGAGGTTCTTCCTGAAGTCTGACCCTTCCACCGAGGGCTTGCCCCGTTTCATCCAGGGGGGTCTTTGGTAGAGATGAAGAGCAGGGAGGAACCTTCCTCCCAAGCCCTGGAAACCGAAACCAGATCTAGAGATGTGCGGGCTGCAAGACCCCATCTTCCTGCCTTTGTCATCTGCATGGTGGAGGAACCGTCAGAGCCACCCTCTTGTTTCCTACATAGAAGAAGAGCACGTGAGATGCATGGGTGCTGAGCATCGCAGCGGGGCCCAGATCCGCCTCCTCTCCAGCATCTCGTCCATCCCCTGTCCTGGCTTTCCTCTTACCAGGCTCCCTTTCTGGCTCTTCCAGAAGAAGGACAGGGCAGGGGAGTCTCTTCCTCCTACCTTCTGGCCCTTCAGAGTCCGTCTCAAGAAAGTCTGCTGCTGCTCCTTTATATCCAGGCATCACTGACCTGCTGATTAGCCTAAAAGCATCTTATCTCAAGAAATTAAGCCCACAGCTCCCGCCACATTAAGTCCATTTGACACGTAATAAAGTTGTCCTTTCCACCTGAACTGTGCTAATTGGTGATTAACATTTGGGTATCTCCAGCTGCTGCCTGGGGGCTGTCCTGGGTAGGGTACCTTAGTGCCCCCTCTCTTCTTCCTCCTTCTCTCTTCTGGGCACAGGGCCCAGTGTTCTCCCATCCCCCACTTCCTTTATAGGTGGCCTCAGTTAGAGAAGATGCCCTTGGGGAGAGCAGAGTTGGGCAGGGTGGCACTAGCTGGGAGAGGGGCACTCTTGTAGGCAATGGGCTCCTCCTGGGTCAGAGAGAGTGGGGCCAGAGCAGTTTGAACCCCAGCTCTGGATAGTGACCTGGGGCTTTGGCAATGCGGCAATGTCCCCATAGTGATATGCAGGGGGTGTCCTGGGTGGCTGAGTAAAGGGGTGAGAGAGAGAGGGCAGAGGGCTGAGAGCACATGAAGACTGAGGGCTTCTTGGTGGCAGCTTGGGCAACTGAGAACTTCCACTCAAGCTGTCTCCCTGCTTAGGGGCAGGCAGAGCAGGGAAAGAGGCACGTTTGCACCCTGGGCACTGGGGGGAAGGTGGGGCAGCTACAGCTCTATCTGGAAAGATTTATGAGTCTCAAGGCTCTCACCTCAAGTGTCTGACGCTCTATATGAGAGAAGTGTCTGGTCCTGTCTCTGCCATCAGGCTGGGGACTCCTGAGGTCATGCTGTGCCTCCCCGTCAGAGGGGAGGACTCTCCACGGCAAGGGCTTTGTCTCCCTGAACAGGCTGGGGGCTCTCTGAGATCAGAGTGTAAGACCGGGGCTGCATCTTCTCCATCACACAGAGCCTCCCTGAGGCTGACGGCCACGTCTGCCCCCTCAGACTGGAGGCTCCCAGAGGGGCTCCTTCACCTTCCTCTGGGTACACAGCACATGGCTCCGTCCCCGGGGCTCTCAGTCAGGAAGGGGCAGGCGCAGACCACATTTCTGGCAGACAGACCTCCAAGGCCTCCTTCCCAGGCTCTCCCTTCTCCACTTGCCAGGGGTACTTTGAACTACAACCAACCAAGCTCCTGCTGTGCCTATTAGCTCCAGGGCCTAATAAAGGCCACTTTCCTTTCCAGGTGAACTCCCCAGTCTGGGAGCAGCTCCAGCATGAAATTAAGTGTGTGTGTGGGATGAGAGGTAACCAGACCAGGGGAGCAACTCACCTCTGCTTCCTAGAAACCTCCCCGCCCACCACCCATTTTTCACCATCTAGAAAAACTTCTTTCTGGGCAAGCTTTCCAAATTCCATCTCCCAGCTATCAATGGGCAGACATTAGACATCAATTCAGATTTGGCCTCCAAAGACGTGAGGCCTGCTTTCGATCTTGTTTCCTGGTGAGTAACACAGTTAATAGGCTCAGAAGGATTTGTGTCAAAACCTGGGCACCCCTGCCTGGAGGCACAGGGTTTCCAAGAAGAACGGACGTCATTCCCTGAGACCCCTAATTCTGCTGCCAAACCAGAGTCGAGGAAGCTTCTGTGATGGGTCCTGGCAGCCTGACCTGCTGCCTGGTGCTCTCGGGATTTGTTTTGGGGTGGGCTGCTCAGTTGTATTTTAAATCCCCACCCCACCGCCTCTTCAGGGGGACCGTTCTACCACCCCCCTCCCTGTTTCCCTTTGATCTTTGGCTCCCATGCTGTGCAGTGGACAGACTAGGGAGAATGTGGCCTGGGCCCCAGGGTGGGGAGGGAGGGATGTGGGGAGGACCTGGGAAGGAGATCAGAGAAGATGCCAAACTCCCAGGGAAGCCCACAGGCCCCCCTCAGGGCATGTTGGGAGGTCGGAGGTGGGGTTGGGGGGGAATGGAAAAGACAGCCTTGGGAAGTTTCTGAGTATCAGAGCCTGCTGGACTTGATCAAAATAGTTCAATAAATCCAACTGGCACCTCGACCAGCGCATCCACGCCATGGTGAGAAGTGCCCTGGTCCACAGAATCCAGCGCAGTGCAGGGGTGGAGCAGGGAGGGGAGGCTCAGGAGGTGGCAGAGCCTCAGTCCACGGCGGAGAATTTCCAGGATGAGAGGAGTCAGGGAGGACACAGGGATGGGGAGGCAGGAGGGCACCTCCAAGCAGCCGGAAGCCCAGATACGAAGACTGATGGCCCAGACATGTGGAGTGTTTGGTTTGGGCGGTATCTAAGGAGCCATGGAAGTCAGGGATCAGTGTGGGAAGCAGGTGAGGGCAGCGCTGTTGCAAGAGAACCCAGGCTCCCTCTTGCCAGACCCTTGTGGCTTCTGAGTCGAAGCCCCAGGTTGAGAACTGGAAGGAAGAGCAGAAGAACCTTTAGGGCTAGTTGGCTCTCCCAGTTCATGGTGGTGACTCACCACCCCCAGGGCCCACAGGGCCATTGCAGACATTCCAGGCCCAGCTCTGCAGCCAGGCCAGGGTGACTCAGAAGGCTGGCTGCAGTCTCCCTGCCGTGGACTCTGCTTCAGAAGTTCACTTGGTCTTCAAGCTCACCGGCTGACTCAGAAAGCAGACATCCCTCTCTCATCTCCCTGGCACCAGGTGGCAGATTTACAGTTGTCCCCCTTTATCCGAAGTTTCACTTTCCACAGTTTCAATTACTCTCAGTCTCAATTACCCAGGGTCAACTGCAATCTGAAAAAATTAAATGGAAAATTCCAGAAATAATTCGTAAGTTTTAAATTGCACACCATTCTGAGGAGCATGATGAAATCTCAAGTTGTCCTGCTTGGTTGTGCCCAGGATGTGAATCATCCTTTTGTCCAACGTGTCCAGGTTGTGTATGCCACCCACCTGGTAGTCACTTAGTAGCCCTCTTGGTTATCAGACTGACTGTGGAGGTATCATAGTACTTGTGTTTAAGTAACCCTTACTTCACTTAATAATGGCCCCAAAGCGCCATCAATCTCTTACTGTGCCTAATTTATAAATTAAACTTTATGGTAGGTATGTATGTATAGGAAAAAACATAGCCTGTATAGTGTTTGGTACTGGCCGTGGTTTCAGGCATCCACTGGGGGTCTTGGAATGTATCCCTCGCAGATAAGGGGGGCTACGGTATTCTTCTCCTCCTGCAGAGGAAACAAGAGATGACCAAACCTTGACAAACTTACTGAGTCATCTGGTCTACCCTGATTCCTAGAAGGACTCCATCCAGCTTTCCTCCCCAGTCACATCACGAGCATGGGCATGGTCCCAAACATTTTTGCCTACCCCAGCACTTAGTACCAACTCAGGTCAAGAGAGATACATTCTAGAGGATCTTCAAGAAAAAATACACTACCTACAGCCTCTTCTGGCCATCTGCAGCAAGGGATCAGCTTGGAAGTCCCCTCTCTGTTCTAACCCCAATCCCTCTCCCTATTTTCAAAAGCTATTTTGTCCGCTTTTGTTTGTCAAGAAAAGAGCTCAGCCCTTAGTAGTTGCAGCCTAATCCGTGGGAGGAGAACTGCAGTGAAGAGTTAGGGCTGTGAAGGGGCAGCCACAAGGTGCTCGGTTCAGCTACAAGGTGTTGGATGTTTCCTCTACACCAGTTAGAGAATTGGTGGTGCATTTAGGATAAAAGGCCAAAGGGCTGGGCCTCCCAGACAGCGAGCAGTGCAGCGTTCCTGAGCTCCTCTTTCTCCCAGGTGGGAGCACCTCCCAGGGAAAGGAAGAGAGGGGTGAGAAGGGAGGGCTTTGCCTGCCTTTTCCTTGCATGTGCACATGAAGGACAGAGCAGTTTCCGGGGTCCCCAGTGAACCCCACCCCCATTCCTGCAATGGGTACGGGGACTCCAGAAAGGCAACCCTCATTATTTGGATTAGAGAGTAGCCTGGTGGGGTGGAGAGAGGAGTGGAGGATTCAAACCCCAGCTCCACCTGCCCACCACTCCCCAGGTTATGTTTGGCTTTGGGCAAAGCCCTCATCCACTCTGAGCCTTAGCTTGCCCGTCTCTAAATTGGGGAGAAGAAAACACAATCTGCCCTTCTTACCTCATAGTAAGTGTGAAGTTAGTGTCTTGTTAACATGAAGGCATCCTGGGGGGGTGAGTTGGCTGGTAGTATTCTCTGGAACGATCTCCTCCACTTCACACTATGGTGAGAAAGAAATAAGATGAAATAATAAAGCCAGGCTGACCCAGCCCCGCCCCTGACAGGAAGGCTGTGAAATTCCCTATAAGGGGTGAGGACTCTGGAGACAGACCCAGCAATGCATACTTGTGGGGTGACCTAGAGTGACAGGCTCTTTCTGTGCTTCAGTGTGCCTTTCTGTAAAATGGGGAATGTGGTAGTTCCGATCTCAAAGAATTGATTTGGGAAACACAGATACTTAGAAGATATATTATGTTACATTGTGTCTTGATATATTAGTTATCTTTTGCTGTGTAACAAAATTACTCCAAATTTTTGCAGCTTAAAACCGTGAATGTTTATTATCTCACACAGTTTCTGAGGATCAGGAATCTGGGAGTGCCTTAGCCGGGTGGTTTGGCGCAGGGTCTCTGATGAAGTCGCAGTCAGCTGTTGGCTGAGCTACAGTCTCAGAAGGCTTGTCTGGGGCTGTGGGTCACCTGCCAAGCTGACTCACGTGGCTGGAGGCTGGAGGCTGCAGTTCCTCACCATGCAGACCTCTCCACAAGGCTGCTCACCACGTGGCTTCTTCCCTGAGAGCAAAGATACGCACCCGAGATGAAGGCCTGATTTAAACCTAAATCCAGAAGTGACATACTGTCACCTCAGCTATATGCCATTGGTCACACAGACCAACCCTGGTATGATGTGGGAGGGACTACACAAGGCTGTGAATGGTGGCTGGGATCATTGGGGGCCACTCAAAGTTGGCTACCATCTACATAATCAGCCCTAGAAAATGTTGACCACTATTGTCATTATTACAGAAGATGCTAGATTCATTAAAGATTTCTTTTCATTGTCATAAACTCTGGCATTTAATACCTGTTTATACTTATCTCAGTCCCCTTCTCTCTATAAGACTGGGGACCGATATGATTTTAGATACTGAAGACAGAAAAAACAAGTAATTTCTCTAATATTCTACAAAGAAAAGCAGAGTACAAATATCAGACTGAGTTGCTTTCCAAAAGCGTACTTGCTGGTTAGGCAGCAAATACTTCATGGGACAGACTTATACTCAAAAATGTTTTTAGGGGCCAGCCTGTTGGCGCAGCGGTTAAGTTCGCACGTTCCGCTTTGGCGGCCCAGGGTTCGCTGGTTCGGATCCGGAGTACAGGCACGGCACCACTTGGCAAGCCATGCTGCGGTAGGCATCCCACATATAAAGTAGAGGAAGATGGGTACAGATGTTAGCTCAGCGCCAGTCTTCCTCAGCAAAAAGAGGAGGATTGGCAGCAGATGTTAGCTCAGGGCTAATCCCCCTCCTCCTCCAAAAAAAAGTTTTTAAATTGTTGTTTATCTGACATTCAAATTTAACTGAGCATCCTATATTGTTACTTGCCAAATCTGGCAACCCTACCTGGAAAATTTTTAAAAATTCCAATGCCTCAGTACCCAGAGACTCCGATGTCATTAGTCTGCAGATTTTTAAAACCTTTCATTTGGAAATAATTTAAAACTTACAGGGAAGTTGCAAAAATAATACAGGGAACTCCAACATACACACAAATTTACCGACTTTTACCATTTTGCCACTTTTGTTGTATAATTCTATTATCTATCTTCTAAACATTTGAGAGTAGATTATATACATCATGCTCCTTTACCATTTAATATTTTCATGTATATTTCCTAAGAACAAGGATATTCACTCATACAACCTCAATAAGTATAATTATGAAATTCAAGAAATTTAACTTTGATATAAGGCATATAGTCTATATTACAATTCTTTACAATTATTGTCCCAATAATGTCCTTTTGGGTATTTCCCCTCCATTATTAGATCCAGTCCAGGATTATGTATTCATTTAATTGTCATGCCCCTTTTATTCTCCTTTAGTCAGTTTCTCAGCCTTTCTTTGTCTTTCATGGTACTGACTTTTTTAAGAGTATAGACCAGTTATATTGCAGAATGTTTTTCAATTTCCATTTGTTGGATGTTTCTTCTAGATTAGATTCAGGTTGTGCATCCCGGTCGGAATACTAGAAAAATGAAAGTGTGTCCTTTTCAAAGTATTGCCCTTGGAGGAACAAGATGTCTACCTGCCCATGATTGATGATAATTTTGATCACTTGGTCAAAGTTTGGTTGGATTTCCCACTGTACAGTTACTATTTTTATCCTTATAACTAATAAGCAATCTACAGGGAGATACTCTAAAACAATGCAAATATCCCCTTCCATATCAGACTTCCCCTACCCTCAGATTTATTTAACAACCATTGATGATTCTTGCTTGAACCCATCTTTACTATGACGATGGAAAATGATCATTTTCCAATTCACCACTCCCTCCACAGTATTGGGACTTTTAAAAGCAGCATTCTTGAGGGATGACACATAATTAACTGCACATGTTTAATTTAAATTGTACAATTTGATGTTTTGACATATATTTTCTTCCATGAAACTGTCACTACAATTAAGGTCATGAACATATTTATCATCCCCTAAATTTTCTTGAGTCCCTCTCTCCTACTATTCACTCCCCCCTCAACCACTGATCTGCTGTCTGTCACTGTAGATTAGTCTGTATTTTCTAGAATCTTATAGAAATGGACTCGTACAGTATGTACCGCTTTTTGTCTGTTTTTTTCATTCAGCATACTCATTTTGAGATTCAATTGTATTATAGCATGATCAATAACCCATTTTTTTATTGATGAGTAATATTCTTCCATCATATGGAATTTACAGTTTGTTTCTCCATTCACCTGTTGATGGACATTTAGGTTGTTTCTAGTTTTTGGCTATTACAAATAAAGTTGCTATGAACAATTGTGAACAAGTCTTTGGATGGACATATGCTTTTATTTTTCTTGGGTAAAAACCTAGGATTGGGGTGTGCTTAACTTTTTAAGAAACTGTTTTCTAAAATGGTTGTAACATTTTACATTCCCACCAACTGTATGAAAGTTCCAGTTCCTCCAGTCTTACCAAAACTGGATATGGTCGTTCTTTTTAATTTTAGCCCTTCTAATAGGTATGTAGTGGGGTCTCACTGTGATTTTAATTTTAATTCCTCTAGTGACTAATGATACTGAGTGTCTTTTCACAAGCTTATTTGCCATCCGTATATCTTCTTTGGTGACACGTCTGTTCAAATCTTTTGCCCATTTTTTTGTGGGGAGAGTGTTGTTTGTTTTCTTGTTATTGAGTTTTGAGAGCTCTTTGTATATTTTGGATATAAGTCCTGTACTAGATATGATTGACAAATATTTTCTCCTAGCCTGTGGCTTCTCTTTTCATTTTCTTAATAGTAACTTTTGAGGAGCAGAAGTTTTTAAAGTTTTGGTGAAGTCTGGTTTATCAATTCTGCTGTGTATGAATTTTGCATTTGGTGTCACTGATTTGCTTTTGGTGCAATTGTGACTTTGCCCTAACCCAAAGTCACAAAGATTTTCTTCTAGAAGTCATGGTTTTTAGTTTTACAGTTAGTTATATGACATAAATGATTATATTTAGGTATATGATTGAGTTAATTTTGTATATAGGCTGGAATATGGAAGGAAATTTCTTTCTTTGCATGTGAATATCCAATTGTTCCATTTGTTGATAAGATTGCATTTTCTCCGTTGAGTTGTCTTTACACCTTTGCATAAAACAAATTGTGATACATGTGTGGATTGCATTGGGATTTTTAAATGCTCCACTGGTATAAAGACAAGAGCAAAGACTTGGGTCCATGTGCACTTGGTTTAGAATCCTGGTTCTGCTCCTTATCTGTGGCATAGTTGACCTATAAAGTAGAAACAATGATACTATCGTACCTCAGGGTGTTTACCACGATTTACAATGTTCTCTCCCTGTCTCTTCTTTTCTCTTCTGCTCTCCTCCTAGGCAAAGTGCTGGAACTAAGAAAGCTGGTCCTGAGTAATATTTCTCAAACCCTAGGGTCCCCAGATCCAGGGCTCTAAGAATGAAGGAAGACAGGTGTAATGGGTACAGTGGTATCTATGGGCTATTTTCAACCAGTTAAGACATTTAACACAAATCAGACATTTGCTCCAGACAAGGCTGTGTGGGCAAATTCCAATTCCAAGTCCCTTTGCTTTTGGTGGAAATAGCAGCACCTCTTGCCACTTGTGTAGAGAAGAAGTTCTGCTCAGCCACTCAGTATGAGAACAATTCTTTATGATTTGATCATTGGAATTTTTTGACAGGCAACATTTTTCAAAACATTGAGCTCATGGAGAAACAATAAAGAAGATCTTACATGGTGAAAATAATGGAAACTACTCAGACAAAGGAAGCAACATGGATCCTGCCCTGTGGTTTTCAACATGTTGAAAGACATGGTCCCAATGCAAGAAACTCCCAGACCAATGAGGAAGAAATGGGCTTCACCCTTAGAGGATTTCCAGTGAATGCAAATGAAAACGAAAATGACTCAAGCATGGGAGTTGAAAGGAGCAATTTATCTGGAAGATCCAGGACAGACTGGGCAGGTGTGAATCTGAGTGCTTGCTTCCTGTTGTTTACCATGCTGATCCTAAGTTTTAGCACATACCCTCTCAGTTTATTATGAAAACATGCATAATTAATCAGACTTTTAGCTAAACTCAAGATACATCCGTGATTGATCAGGGTGCGTTGCAGTTAACCATCAACCCTGGTTTGCTAATAAAAGGAGAATTTCTGGCTACATCAAATCTTGGAAGAGCAGATAACCCAAAACTATTCCCTATTTGGCTTGTAAAGGTATTCTGGGATGATTCATTTGAATACCCGTTTGACTTTTTTTTTTAAGTTTCTTATAAAAATATAATAGTCTAGAAATCTTGAAAAATATAGCAGAGTGGAGAGAGAGAGAAATAGGGAGAGAAGGGAAGAGATAGAAAGAAAGAGAGACAAGAACAGAGAGAAATACACTAATATTTTCAAATCCAAAGAGTTACTGTTAACAGTTTTTTCCAGGCTTTTTATTACTTCAGTTAATTTTTATTATGAAATATTCAAACTCGCCAAAGAAAATATAAACTATACACATACAGTTTCAAGAATAATAAAACAAACACTTGCTTAGCCACCACTCAGATTAAGAACTAGGACATCCATCCCCAGTATCTTTGAAGTCCCTGTGAGCCCCGCTACGATCATCCCTGGGCTACTTCCCAGAAGTAACCACATTCTGGAATTTTATCATTCTCTTTCTTTTCTTTAAAGTTTAACCTTTTCTGGACGCCTCCCTAAACAATGTATTGTTTAGTTTCAGATGTTTTTGAACTTATATAAATGGAACCATAATGTGTATATTCTTCAGTCTCTGTTTTTGTTTTTAAGTCAGCATTGTGAAAATTATAAACTTGAAATCAGCATTAGTGAAATTCACCCATATTGATACGTGTTGCTGAAGCAGATTCATTGTCACTGCTCACTACTATTCCATCGCATGACTGTACCTGGCTTAACTTATTCATTCTCTGGTCGATGGACGTTTCTAGGTTTTGTTATTATAAACAATGCTGCTGGGAATATTCTTGTACACGTCTATGGGTATCCAATGTGCAAGAGTTTCTGTAAAGTAATTTCCAGGCTTTTATGCACAAGTAGTATTTTTTTTTCAGATGGTTCCAAACACATGGATTATATGAGCACAATTACTTTTGTGATGTGCATTTTTTTAAAACTTCTTCCAAGTTTTCCTAAACCCTTTTTGAACATAATTTTTAATGGTTACATAATATTTTACCATGTGGCTATGTTAAAAGTTACTTGAAGATTCCTCTATTTTTAAGCATTTATACTGCTAAGTTTTTTTTTCTTGACTGATAAATAACACATCTTTGCTCATTAAGATTTTTTTTTTTTTAGATTTTGCAAAAGCTAAATTTCTTTTTGCCTTTTAATATCATGGTAAAATATACATAACAAAATTTATAATTTTAACCATTTTTAAGTGTAAAATTCAGTTGTATTAAGCACATTTTCACTGTTGTGCAGCCATCATACTATCCATCTCCAGAACTTTCTCATCCTCCCAAGTTGAAATTCTATACCCATTAAACACTAACTCCCCACCCCACCCCCTCCTCCCAGCGTCTGGTAACCACTATTCTACTTCCTGTCTCTATGAATTTGACTATTCTAGTACCTCATGTAAGTGGAATCACATATTTGCCCTTTTGAGTCTGGCTTATTTTACTTAGCATCACATTTTCTGGTTCATCTATGTTGTTGCAGGTATCAGAATTTTGTTCCTTTTTAAGGCTAAATAAAATGTTTTATGTACTGGACTTTTGGTAGAAAAGTTACTCAAAAGCGCAATTTTTAAGTCAAACAGTACGAATTTTTAAAGGTTTTCGTCGCCTTAACATTGTTTTCCCACAGCCATGTAGGATGCTTTACTTCGCTATATTCTTACTAGTAATGAGTATTAGAAATTAAAATGTGTTTTCATGACCTGCTTAATTTTTGCCTTAATCTAGCCTGCTGTAAAAATTGGTTTGTCTTTTCCTTGAGTGTTCACAGGTGATCTGGTAGCTAGGATATTCAATAAGCATCTGCTGTGGGTAGGTGGTTGGATCAGACATCCTGGGAATCGCTGAGCTGGAAGGCTGTCTTGGGGTGCCATTTTTGCTTTGGATGAAATACAAAATAGCAACTCTTTACATGATTAGTGGGCTGGCTGCTAGTTACATTCCAGAAGGAAGACCCTAAGAGAGCTCCTGGCAGGAGGCGCATGTGGACTGTCCCTAGAGATCGTCATCCTGGCTGTGTGGCATCACGGAGATCAGGATGGGAAAGGGATGTGCCAACTAACGCATGGTTGCCACTGACTGACTGAAGCCCTGAGTTGAGAAGAATTCTGAGGCTATTTGACAAGGAACAAGGGAAAGAGGATGCTCATCAGTGGACATTGGGTGCAAGACTTGGGCGCAACAAGCCCAGAGATACCTCTTGGTTGCTATTATTGATGTAGACCTATCAGCCTTTTGAACGACTACGTTTACTTGTGTTTCATCTGATCATCGTGGAGTGGAGTACTGTATTTACAAAAAAAGAAAGAAAGAAAGAAGAAAGAAGGAAGGAAAAAGAAAGAGAAAGAAAGAAAAAGAAAGAAAGAAAGAAAGAAAAAGAGAAAGAAAGAAAGAAAGAAAGAAAGAAAGAAAGAAAGAAAGAAAGAAAGAAAGAAAGAAAGAAAGGAGGGAGGGAGGAAGGGAGAGATGGAGGGAAGGAAGAAAGGAAGGGAGGGAGGGAGGAAAAAAAGAAAAAGTACTTACAGGCTGAACACAGCATTTTTAACCCTGTCTTCTTCCCAGACAGTATCAAAAGATACTTATTTAATACATATTTTTGGACACCTGTTGGCACTGTGTTGGACTCCCTGGATGATATATAGTCTTTGCCCTCAAGGATTTGATACATAAAATGTTAACAACATTAGTTATAAGCAACATAAGACACAGAAAAATGATACAAAGAAGTAATAGTGTCTAGTGACTGTTCAGACAATCATGCTGGGAGTACAGGGGTGGAGGAGCTCTGGGGTCTGAGTCACCCTGGGGTTCTCCTCAAAAATGTAACGAGTTTCTCGTTTTTGTGTACAAAATAATTCAAGCATCTCTGTATCCTTCCACTTCACCAGAAATAACAGTACGAATGATAACAAGTTAGTGATAGTGGGAAAGGAAGAAGAAAAAGGGAAGGAGTGAAGAAAAGACAGAAAGTTTGGGGTGGGTATATTGATTAAAAAGAGGGAAGAAATGGGTTGAGGGGCAGAGGCGCCAGAGAATAATAAAAGGGGGAAGAGAAGTAACAAAGAAAAAAGAAAAACAGAAGAGCGTTAAGGTAAAGGGGGAGGAGGAAAGGAATTGACAGTGTCGGGAGTAGGAAGAAAAATGGAGGAACAAAAGGAGGGGGGAGAGAGAGGGGAGGTGCGGGGGGAGGGGCAGGGAGGAAGAGGAAGATAGGGAAAGAGACCATAAACCTCATTTCAGAGCAATTTAGAAGGACCTCTAATATTTGTTTCCTACACATTTTAGAAACACATTTTAGAAATGCAAAGAAAATCAGGAAAATTTACTCAATAATTTATCATACAACTGCTGAGCAAATACTTTCAGGTTGTTTAAGAACGGAAGTTAAGTTGTGTTAATAATAATTCTTAAAAATTTGAGAATGTTTATGGGAGAGATGGTTAACCCATAAAAATCAGAAATCACTTTTTGAAGTGTATCTCAGTTTAGTCAACTAGTTTTTTAAAAATAACATATTATTAGGTGGGGGTCTCTTTTCTTTGTAAAACTGGTTTGTTTAACACAGACAGATTGAAGCGTTTTTTTGTGAGTATTTTAGTGATGAAATGTTGGTGAAATTGGGTATGTATTAATTTTTTAAACTTAAATATGAAAAACCGTAGTAGCATTCCCTCTTAAGCTCTGAAATATTTGTCAGCTACTCCCCCCCCCCCAAATCCTAACTGAAACAGAAGTAAAATCAATTAATCTTATCATCAGGAGTAAAATTTTAAACAAGCAAACAAAAATAATTTGCTTTCCAGATAGAAAAATTCTTTTGGTCTTAAAAGGCATAAATGTTACATAGCTAAAATTGAATTAACTGCATGGAGTTTGATGTTGTAATTGATTCTTTTTGAATTAAAATCACTTAAATATTTAGAAGATACATATATTTCAAGTATAAAATTATCTCATTACTATTTCCACCTTAAATAATATTTACTTATGGATTCCCTTTTTTGTTGCTTTTTACAATTTGTTTTATTTTGAAAAATAACATTTATTTCCTTGTCTTTCCTTGAATTGTACAATTTCCCCCAAAATTAACCAGTGATCTATTTTGCCTTTTGTGCAAAATAGGGACTAAACAAAGTGGTTCATTATCTTTTAACCAAGGGAGTTTGGAGTGGGAAAAAAGCAGAAGGCAGTACTAGCGTAGTGGGAGGAATGTTATTGACCATTTCTTTTACATGTGTCAATAGGGGCTAGTGTGCTGTAGTGTAATTTACTAACACATTGGGTTTGGAAACACCCATTTTTTAAAAAGTTAATAAAATAAATGATTCCCTTCCTTATCTAAAAGTTTCTGCATTGTAAACCTGAGCCAAAACAAAAAGGTGGGGAGTTTTGTCACACACATTGTGTGACCCCTAGAAAAACAAATGATTGTTCTTAAAGTTCTTTTTTTCTCCTTGAGTCTCTTCTATCTCTGAAATAAACACATTTCTTTTTAAGGTTTTAAACATTGAACCCTTTTAAATAAGAATTTGAAGGAGGACAATTTCCTTCTCTGCTTACAATTCTTTTACTTTTTATATAATTAATTATCCTTATTTATTTGACAGGAGAAAATGCTGCATGTACTTTTAAATTGGGACTAATTTACACTTTTTCAAGGTTTACATGCATTTAGAAAAGCCACACTAGACTTCAAGTTGCAAGAAGAAACAAAATATCCCCAGGCAATAAGAATGAAAAAACAAGCAAACAACAGCAACAAAACAAATAAAAACCGAGCAAACAAAAACAAATTCCTCCAAAAACTTTGAAGTCAAAGTAGCCATATGTCAGGGAGTATGGATTTTTCTTTTTCTCTGTTTTATAGAAACCATAATTTTATTTCAAAATTGATTATGATTCATTAGAAAATAAAAAATGGAAAAATTCTATTTTAATGCATTTCTCTCCTGCTTTCCAATTTTTTTGTCTTCTCTTTTGTAAAACATGCTAAACTTTTAAAATAGAAAGCCATTGATAAATGTTAGATTTGAAATGCAATATTTATTCTGGGGATTTATCCAAAGGAGCTAATCAAAAGAGGAAAAAAGTTACATGCCCCCAAAATGTCTATTCAGCACTACTTACAAAAGTAAAAAAATTTGATGTAGCCTATATATCTAAAAATAATGATTAATAAATAATTAACTTACATCTACTGGACTAAATGTTACATGTCTGCTAAAAATGATAGTTATGAAAACTTTGAGGCAGCATGGGAAAATGCTTATGGTATAACAGAAGTGAAAAACTAAGATAAAATACGATGACAAAATATAAAATTATTCTAAATGGATAAATACTGGAAGAAATATTCAAAAATGAAATTAATTTTGTATGACAATAGAGGAATTGTTGATTTTTTAACTTTATATTTCCAATTTTTACAAATGTTTTATTCTCTTAATTTTTTTTTCTCTCTGTATGTAATTGTAGGTTCACACTGAAGGAAAATGGATCAAAATCCCATCTTTAAACTGGAATCAAGTTTCAGTGTTCCTGAATTCAGAGAACTGAATCCTGTAACTAGACCAAATATTTCTCCAGGAAAAATGAAGGAGGAGGAAGACGAGACCAAGAAGTATAACATCAACAATAATACATTATTATTATTAAAGAAAGAAAACAACAATTTATCCTGCATATATATTTTTAACTCTAACAAACTAAATTTAATTCTGCATTGAAGGTTAATCTTTCCCCAAAAAGCTGTGTGGAAAAAAAACCTGGAAACAAATATAATGTTTATTAGTTGTCTTTAATATTTAAAAAACAAAGAAAAGAGTGATGATAAATCATGGCATCCCAACACGGCCCATGCCTGTCCCTCACCTCGGAATGTGAGTCTTGACAAGAAATAACCCTTCTCTCAGGTTAATTTTAGTGCTGAGCTCACTCAGAGGGGAGAGATGAAGCACCAATCAACATCATTCAGTGCCCCCAACCCCAGCCTAAAATAGCCAGGTCACTGAGGCAAGGCTGATTTGGGGGCTAAAAAGGTCTGCCTCTCACCCCAGCTGTCTCCAATCTCTTGTGTTCTTGCAGCCTCTGACTATACACAGAAGCCCTTGGTAGTGTGTGTGTGTTGGGGGGGGGGGGGGATTAGAATTCAGTGAAACAGCTGATTTTTAAAAAGAACAAATCAGTTACAATTTAGCAATAGTTGGTAAAACTTTAATTTAATAAATTCATATTTTTTCCTTTCCTGTCATTTAAAAGCATTTAAACTAATTCCAGTTAACATCTAGACTTCTATTATATTTTTTAAATGGAAAAAATCAACCTAAAAGTGAACTGAATTCAATTATTTTAAATTTTTTTGTTTCTCTTTGAATCTAGGATAAGAGGTGGGCTGCATTTCACAGGCATTGAGAGGTCTGGGTTGAGATTTTTGTGGGGTGTAACTTGCTTTTGTTTTAGGAATAAAGAGAGAGAGTAGTGGCTATGTCCCCCAGGGAGAAAACTTGAGAGGTGCTTCTATTAATTCCTAAAGATTTAAATCAAATGAAGGAAACAGCACTTAAAGTTTCTGGGAACTGAAATGTCCGCCCTAGTACCTTCTTCTTTGTCCCCCAATCTAACAGAAAAGATTTAAGGAGATTGGGGCTCCTCTTTAGGAAAAGGCCAAGGAACACAGCAGCCTTTCTGAGACCATCTTTTAGCCCTTTCAAAAGTCCACACACATCACCGAGAAAAGTCCGCGGGAAACAGACCCACACATTCTGGCCAAGATAATTTTTTTTTCTGGACTCGTAATTTTCCTATGAATTTTCTTTGCTCTGCAGTTTGTATTAGCTTGTTTTTCATTAAAAAAATGTTTATTGAATGCCTATTATGTGGTGGGCACCGTTTCCAGCTCGTTGGTTTGTTTTAAAATTGTTTATGGTGAAGAATTGACTAAATATTGAGTGAGAAACAGGGGGGAGGGTGGGAGGAGGTACCGAGGGTGGGATACAGATGTCAGCCACCCCAAAATGCTTTTTCTACTCAGCAACTAATGGCTTACACTATTTTAATTTCTGTCGCCCTATGGAAAGAAAAAAAAATCACAAAAACAAAAATCCGACAAACACGTGGCTGTCCAGAACAAAACGGGGATTTGGAGGATGGGTTTTGAAGGTGGTGGAGACGGAGAAACCGAGCTGGAAGGCTTCCCCCGCCCCCACGCCCAAGCCCCATTTCTTTTCAGCGCGCGGGGACAACCGGGAGGGGGACAAAGGTGCAGCGTTCTGTCTTTTAACTCCCGACTTTGTGAACGGCATGAAATCGTCTGGCAGAAGAGCGGTGCGCCCAAGTCGGAGTCAGCTCACTGACTCTGCACACAAAATCACAAGGAAAAAACCCAAGGCTTTCATATCGGTGCAGCCAACACGTGTTGCGGAGTCGGCCCGGGCTGCAGGCGACTGAGACAATGGGGTCGGGGGCCGGGAAAGGGAGAGTGACCCCCTTCCTCACCTGCCCTCGCAGCACGCGTGCCCCCGACAGGATTTCTCCCTCCTGCAGAACCCGGAGCAAACCCCGAGCTTCCGCCCAGTTCACGGAGACTCTGGCTTTACTGGAGGTCCACCTCCCTCTCTCCCCGGTTCCCTGGCCAAGGGGGCTCCGGGGTCCCCGGGCCGCGCTCTCCGCCACCCCCTGGTGCCGTCCCAGCCCCCGCCGCTGGAAACTCGTTGGCCGCGCTCGCCCTTCGGGCCGGGATCCCGGTTGCGCGTGGACCGCGCGTCCCGCTCTCCGCCGTGTATCCGGGACGCCGAAACGCGCCGCCAACTGCCCCCTCCCCCACCGCCGAGACGGGGCGCGACCGCCCACGTGTCGCCCCTTGCCCAGTCGGGTCCGTCCCTCGGGCTCCCGGGGCCGGAGGATCCGGAACGAGTTGGTCAAAGGCGAGGGAAGGGACCAGGGCGGATCCGCTTCCCCCTCCCCAGGCACGGGCAGGGGAGGGACCGCCGCCCCCTCCTCCGAGCTCCCGCCCCTCGCTCAGCCGAGCGCCGAGCGGAAATTACCCCCTCCCTCCGCGGGCCTGACCTGGGGACGTGGGCGGGGCTTCGCGCTCGGCCCCCTGCCCGCGGCCCCTCTCCCGCCTTCCCGCCCGGATCCGAAGCCTGCACCCCAAACAAAGTTCCGGGACCCGAACCCCGCGCTGGGAAAGCGACTGTCGCCGCGCGGGGTGGAGCGGGCGCAGGGGACTCCACCTGTCTGTCCCGGCGCCAGGGAGGGAGAAGGGACCGTTCGGCTCACCCGATCACTCCCTCCCTGAGACCTCCCCCTTCGGTCCGCCCGGGTCTGCTCACGCTACCACTCCTCTTCCTCCCCTCCAGCATCCACCCCCCCCCCCCGGGGTCATCTTGGGCCGGAGCCGCGCGTTCCCCCAGGACCCCGAGACCTTGTTGTTCAACAGCCGAACCCCGGGTGGGAGCCACCCTTTCTCCCGTGGGAATCCCGAAACATGATTTCCTGTGGATTCCTCGCTCCCAGCCGCGACCCCCCGTGTTCCCAGCTTCCCGGTCCCGCGCTCGCAGGGCCCCTCGGTCTTGGATTCCCGGAGGCGAGGGAGTCTCCTAGGGCTGGGGCCGGGAAGGCCCAGACCCCCTACTTGAAAATGTAGGGGAAGAGCGCCCTTCTTTTTAAATCACCGGCTCGCGCGACCCCCTCCTGAAGACCCTAGAGTCCTCGGCTTCTCTTTGTCTCTCTCGGCCGTCCCCCGCCTGTCAGTCGCTAGCAGTTAACCGGGGTAGGGTGGGCAAACTCCCCCATCCCCCGAACACACGAATAAAAAATCACCGTACATTTTACCCATAAAGAGGTGGGAGATTCTGGGCGCGACCACCCTCCCCCAGCTAGGGCCGGGGTAGGGGGATGGGTGGGGGCGGGGCGCCTCCCTTGGGGCCAGATTCTTGCAAAAGGGGAGGGGGCGAGTAGAGCTTCGGGAGCGCAGACTCCCCCACCCCGCCCAGTTTACCCGGGGGCGAGTTGAGCGCCCCCCCCAAGGCGGGAGATTGGTGGGCTGGGCCGGGCTGGAGGGTCGATGGGCCCGGAGGAGTCGGGGGTCTTCCCCTGCAGGGTGGGTGGGGGCTTTCACCACGTGGCTTCGCCTTTTTTTTTTTTTTTTCCGCTCCATTTTTTTTCAAGTCGATTTTATTTAGAGGCGGCGCCAGGGCGGCCGCGGAGAAACGTGACACACCAGCCCGCTCGGAGGGGTTTCGGACCGAAGGGAAGGAGCAGCGCCGCGTCGTCCGCCTCCCAGCGCGCCGCGGGCACTTCTCCCGGGCCTCCCCGAACTCTGCCGCGACCTCTGCGCGCCCTCGGGCCGCCCTCCCCGCCGGGCTCCGGACAACTTCAGGGGTGGGGTGCAAAGAAAGTTTGCGGCTGCCGCCTCCGGCCTCCCGCCTCTCGGCCTAGGAGGCTCGCCGCCCGCGCCCGCTCGCTCGGCCTCGCCAGGGACCGCGTCCCGCCCCGAGCCCGCCACCATGAACAAGCTTTACATCGGCAACCTCAACGAGAGCGTGACCCCCGCGGACTTGGAGAAAGTGTTTGCGGAGCACAAGATCTCCTACAGCGGCCAGTTCTTGGTCAAATCCGGCTATGCCTTCGTGGACTGCCCCGACGAGCACTGGGCCATGAAGGCCATCGAAACTTTCTCGGGTAAGAGCGCACTCACGGCCCCGAGAAAACCACAACGAAATCCCTGAACAACGGAGACCTGCGCCGCCTCTGTCCTCGCCCGCCAACTCCTCTCTCCCCGCGGCCTGCGGGCTCGGCCTCGGTACCCACCCTGCACCCAGCTCCTTCGACGCCCCCTCCGGCCCCCACTCCCCTCGCGCGCGCAAATATTCGGCATCTCCTCACCCCTTCCTCCCAACCCGAGACCAGAAGCTGGAGCCTTTAGTAAGGTGATCCCCTGACCCCCCACCGACGGGGCGGGAGCCCCCGTGGGCAGTAGTGGGGGGTCGCCACCAAGGCGACCCGGTCAGGGCGTTATTTCCACGTGAGCCCCTCCCTAGCGGCGGCTGGAGGCCCCCGCCCCCAGCGCGAACACCCCCAGCTCCCCTGCCTCCTCCTTAGGCCTTTCCAGGCGGGGCAGGGGTCCCCGCTCCGTTTCCGATCTCCTGGGTTTCCTTAGGGACCGCAGCCTTCGGACAGGACCCGAGAGGAAGGGGGTCCCGCCTCCCGCCCAGGGCCTGGGGCTCGAGCCATTCTGATTTGAAAGTGGGGCGTGAGCGGGGTGGCGCGGCGGCGGCGGCGCCGGGTCGCCATGCTGCTTCCCGAGCCGCCGAGGCTGGGCCGAGAGGCGCGCGCCGCCGCCACCGCGGCCGCCGGGACCCTCCCTGCGGGGCCCCGCTCCGCTCCCCCAGGGCCTCTCCTCCCGACCAGTCCCGACAGGTGACCGCCCAGCCGCTCGAAGCCCTTCTCCCTGGCTCGACCGAAAAATAAAGTTTCATCCCGCACCCCCCTCCCCCCCGCCCTGCAACACACTTCGGGAGAAACGGAGAGCCTTTCTCTCTCGGCCCCTTCTCCCCACATCTGGGAGCCGGAGAGGCGGCCGCGCACTTCTCCCAGATCAGGCTCCCAGAACGACCCGCTGCTCAACCGGCCTCGATGAGATAATAGAACGAAACAAAAATAACGAAAACACAATGAATTTATAGATTCCACCATTCCCAGAGCGACCTTTTCTCATCCGGCTGCGGAACTCACTGCCTGATTCCTAGGAAGATCTCGGATCCGAGTAACTCCTGAATTACCCCAATGGCTTTCTCTGTCCTTTTCCCGCCCCCCTCCCCCCCCCCCCCCATTCAAGTTCTCATATTGTCTCCCTCTCTCCTTGTTTTAATCTTCAGGGAAAGTGGAACTGCAAGGAAAACGCTTAGAGATTGAACACTCGGTCCCCAAAAAACAAAGGTAGGAAAGAGCCTTTCTCCGGGCGGGGATGGGAGCGGGGTCAGTCTGGGGCTCTGAGAAGCTGTGTTCTGGGGTCCAAAGTGTCTCCAGTGGAAGAAACCCATTACCGGCCTTCCCACCCCCAACTCCGGATGTTGGGGGCAGGGAGGGAAGACTGGCTAAGATCTTGTAATGAGTGGTTTACAGCTTGTAAAAAAAATAAATAAATAAGCCGGGGCTGGGGTGGGCTCAGAGATGTTACTTGGAGAAGTGAAAGGGAAAAAATAGGGGAGAAACTTTGTGGAGTTTGTTCAAGGGGTGTGGGGCCATTTTTGTGGGGAAGCTAAAAAGGTTTCAAGAGTTCAGACTCATGGACATTTCTGCAACTTCCTAGCAGGCCTCGTTTTCTCTGTTTTTTTCCCCACCCTTCACTCACCATAATTCTTCAGTGGATTGGTGGGGGTCTCCTTCCACTCCCTAGGGGACGTGGAATGAGTTCCGTTTCCCAAAAGAATTATCTTATACTTGCGCTTCATTTATATTTCTGCAACAGGCATGGACATTATTTTGTTCACAGAGCCCTACTCCTGGTCCCTCACATGCACGTCCTCCCCTCCCAACTGGATTTTGCAAAGAATATGCTTTGGCCGTACTATCCTTTGCGAGCCCCCCCCCCCCCCCCCTTCAGTCCATTGTTACAAGGGGACCATCTGGGGTGAGAGCTTTGTGTTCAGGCTGTGAGCTAGGGCTCTTTGGAGGGTCTAGAACTCCCTGGATGAATGGTGTGCGTGTGTATGTGTGTGAGAGAGAGTGAGTGTTCCAATACCTTTCTAGCCTCACTTCAGCAAAGTGGGGTACCTCTATCATGTTATCCCCAAATCCGATTCACGGTGGATTTCAAATCTTTCATTGAACTCTGGCTGGGAAGTATAAGGGCAGAGTCTTTCTGCTTTCTCAAATCTGACTTTAAACATGTTGACAGTGCAGAGTTTTCTCTCTGTTGCAAACCCCAGTGAATCTTTGATCCCCTCTCATTTCAACTGGAAACTTGCTGCATTTCAGAGTAGTCTCCGGTCTTTTCAGGGTGGGAAGGTGGAGATGGGTGGCTGTGCTTTTTTGGAGGCTGCTAAGAAGATCTAGAAAGTTTAATGTGAGATAATCTGTCCAGTGGTTTAGCTTGAGAGATTTAAGTAACTTGGAACTATTGTATCTATAGATGATCAATATGGCTTGTAACTATGTTTACAGAGCTTGTGACTTAAGCTCAAGTGCTTGAAATACTCTGTTATTGGAAAGGCAATTAGAGTTAGGAGGAAAGAGGCAATAAAATCGGAAGGAAGAAAAAAACGTCTTATTTATTATTTTGAAACATTTCCTGGAGATGGGAATAAGAGAAAAACATACACTGACACTAGTAGAGTTATTGAGAAGATTGTGGGTATTTGAACTGAAATATCCACAAAATATTCACATTTTGAAATATTAAAAAAGCTGAGTTTTTGAAACATGTTGATGAGAAATATCCAGAACAACTG
Source organism: Equus asinus (assembly GCF_041296235.1). Classification (NCBI taxonomy): domain Eukaryota; kingdom Metazoa; phylum Chordata; class Mammalia; order Perissodactyla; family Equidae; genus Equus; species Equus asinus. The sequence goes on along the minus strand of NC_091802.1, from coordinate 37,280,930 downwards.
GGATTCTGAAATATGTGGAAATTTTTCTTTTGCTCTTTAGGATGGTTTAAATTTTAAAGGGAATGCAGTGAAAAGAAGGAGAAATAGCAAAATGTGATGAAATGGAACCTCAAACATTTATATTTTAATTTTTATGGTGCTCTGTATTTATGGATCTTTTTCCCTAAGCCATCTGCTTGATTTCAAGCCATTTTTAGGTTCCCTGTTCCCTCCAAAATGTCTTACTGAGGGCTCTTTTGAGTTGGGAGGGGTGGGTTTTGTGAGAAGAGTGGGTACAAAATCTTCCTTTCCACACCCATATTATCCTAAATTCGATCTTTTGTGTGTTCTCCCCCTTCCTGAAATAATTTTTGAGCACAAACATTGAGTCAGTTCTGTTTTATTTTTTGGGGGTAGTGGTGAGAAGGCACTTCATTTTTCTAGAATGAATCAATTTTTTAAATTTTGGGATTTAAAAAAAGAAAGTTTGTTTTCATGAAGTCAGTTTGCTCTATCATTTTGTGTTCTTTGAGGAAGCATGTTGTGGTATGTGTTTTTAGTCTGTCTGAAAAGTATTCATTTGGTGTGTATACTGGCTTTTTCAATCTCATGTATAGAACAGGAACTAGTTAATTAACTATGACTAATATCTCGAGCAAAGTGAACAACTGTACATATATATTTTGTGTATATATACTCTTGTGTTTTCACTGTTTAAAATAGAGAACTCTTCTTGATGCACTCAGTTCCAAATGAATAATGACTGTAAACATTTCTGAGAGATTCATAAAAACCTAAATGTTCCTGTTTTTTTTTTTTTTGCTTTTTGTTGTTTTAAAGGGTGGAATCAAACAAAATACTACAGGAGTTACCCTGAGCACCTCTGATTTTGAAGTATTAATATGTTTTGTTCTAACTTTGTATCTGTTTGATAAATGTAATTTGTACCCTTTTAAGAACCCAAGAAACTGAACACCATACATCTAAACTGAAATGGTAATTTGAGTTTTTAAAATGGGTGACATTAAATTTCCCTGACGTCTTCCTAAACTCCCTCTTAGTCAGTGTTGGAATTTTGATCAACAATTTTGTCTTTTTGTTGAGAACTGGCATATAGTAACTGTCAAATATTAGGACAAAGGAGAAAAACCAAAAGTATTTTTAAGACAGTTGTGGAAAGGGTTTGCATGTGTATTTTATTTTGAGAGACTTAAGAGTAGTTAAGATAAAGGGCTACCCTCTTGGTGAGACTTGTTTATTTGGGGAAATGACTTGCTTTTAAGGGAATTAAACTTTTGTTTCATTTGCCAGTATGTGTGCCTTTTCCTAGAGGAATGTGACCTAAAGATAGCATACCTACTGTCAACTGGTGTCATCAAAATAAAAGGTGTTGCTGTTAAGAAAAAAATGGAAGAGATGTGTACAGATTTTTCTCAGTGCAACGAGTTCACATTAAAGACTCTGATTTCCTTAGGCAGGTTAATGGTGGTTCTTTTCTCTAAGCTGACTTAAAATGAGGTGGGCCAGCCCTTTCCCTTAAATTTCCAACTATTAAAAAAAAAAAAAACTGGTCTCAGCCATATGTGTGAGAACTCAGAAGAGAAAGTGTTCAACTTCATTCTGATTTTACAGCTTAATTTTCTAAAGTTAGCAGCTTTAAAAATCTCTGTGAAGGGATGTCTTGTAAATGGCAAAAGTATTATTTTTAATTTTAAGTGATATGCAGAGGCTCTGAAGAAATAATTGGATCACTGAATGTTTTCAAAACAAGCAAGAAAATTTTGCCCTGGGAAATGAATTTGCCTTTAATGAAAATTGTTCTGAGGGGCTGAAAATGAATTATAAGGGGGGTTAAGAAACAAGGGAATGTCTTTCTAAAAAAAAACAAAGGAGTAAAAAGTGCTCGAGTGGGAGGATTTTCAGGCACTTTTGTTTTAGTGGTTGTAGTTAAAAGATACATCTGATCCCCATATTCAACAAATAAGTTTAAACTAGAAACAGTTTACGACACTTTTAGTAAAAAGGTTTTCTTACTAATATTAGGTTAGCTCTTTGGGTGTTAAATAAGTTTAAAAAATGGTTGATTCTTAAATTTTTCTGCACTGTTTGGAGGAAAGGTGGAAACCAATTCACTCTCCCCATTTTAATTTCCGCCTAGAAAGTAAACTTGACAAATTTAAATTTTCTTCACTGCTAGAGAAATCCTGAACTTGTTCCCATTTAGTGCTCAGTGTTTCAAGATGACTTCCCTAAGGACGCTGGTATTTGAACATGCTTTGGAAGAGTTGTAGGTTTCCAGAACCCTGTATTTTCTGACCCAAAGTGGAAAGATGAAATTTTACTCCATGGATTTCCTAGATGGAGAACTTTGGAGTAAAGAAGGGGAAGAATTATAATTCCCATCACAAATTTATTCAAAAATAGAGTTAGCTGTTCCAAATGTAAAGCTTTAATGGTGCAGTGTTTGGTGGAAAAAGAGCAAAACATTCTTTCTTATAATTATGTTTTAGAGATGAAATACATGACATTAACCATTGGAAGAATCTTGATTCAAAGGTTCTGGGCTTCTAATCTTTTTAAATTACCTTAATATATGCCATTTGAATCTGTTTTATGTGTTTGGGTACTTTAAGGCTTGTTTTCTGAGTTTGTTTATTCTACACTTTAATGTGTAACAGCCACTTGACAAAGATACCATTCAGATAGGCTAGTGGATATACGATTTTAAAACATTTTTTAAAAATTTAGATCTGGTTTAGTTAGTGGAAAGAGGAAACGGAGACCAGCAAGTGCTATTTGTTGAAGTTTGGGGATTTTTGTGTTGAAGAGATACATACTGGTTGTACCTGTGTTGATTTGGGGGGGGGGGGTTGGTGGTGACAGTGTTATTAGAATAAATGTATGAACCGAAGGCGTTTGAAGAACAGACATTTTGCGAGCTGTTAGATTTTAAATTCAGTCTTGTTTGCTCCCCATCCTCTTAAAAGATTCTTAAAATGTGGCTAATGCCTTCCAGAAAGTGCAGCTTAGATTTTGGGATGGGAGTGTTAGGGAGAGAAAAGGGGAGGAAAAAAACAGCAGGGGAGACTGGAGAAATCAGACGAGTTCGTCCTGGGTTGGAAATTCCAGACGGGGGAAAAAAAAAGAGAGAGAGAGAGATGGGGGTTGGGGTGGGTTTCCCGCTTCCCTTTTAAAGAGGAGCGGCTGGAGGCGCCCGGCGACCCGCGGCAGAGGGGGTCGCAGACACCGGGCTTAGAAGATGGGTGGTAGATTCGGGGACGGCAAGGCTATTTTTGCTTTCGGCGTTGCCTGCCTTCCCTTCCTCTTTTCAAAAAGCAGAGAAAGTCGCGGCGCGCTGGAGGCGCTTCCTGGAGAGCCCGCGCCCGCGGCCCTGGCCTGGCCCTTCCCCGCCCGCCCGCCGAGCCGCCCGGCCTCGCAGTCTCTGCCCGCGCAGCGCCGGGCCCCCGCCTTCCCCCGCTGAGCAAGCCCCTGCCAGGAACATCCGCAGGCCTGGGTCTCCCAGGAGCTTCCTTCCCCAGGGTCCCCGAGACCTCGGGCTGCGGGGTGCCAGCCCACAGCCTCCGCCTTAGTCCTTGGAGCCCCCAGATCCCAAAGCTCGCCCACGTGGAGAGTTTCCCCCGGCTGTGGGGCGCAGACCTTTACAGCGCCTGGGCTGTCTGAAGACCCTTCCGTCCTGAGGCAAAAGCAGAAGGCCCCTGGGTGAATGTGAAGTGAAGAGGCAGGGGAGAGGGGAAGAGAGTGGGTGAGGGGAAAAGAAGAGGATGAGAGAGGTGGAGAGAAAATGGAGGTGCACGTAGCTGTGGCCCTTTCCCAGTGTCCGAGTTCCCTTGGCCATCGGGCATAGAACCTGGAAGAGTTAACAGTGTCAAGTAGTCTGTAATCTTTAGAAAACGGACTGTCTCCACGTCCCAAAGGCTGACTGGAACAATAACGAAGGGAGTAATAGTAACCAGGGGCTCTATGATGGATTTTATTCATGTTGTAAAAGAGAGACAACAGGTCCTCTAGTTGGCCACTGGCTAGGCTTTGAAGACCTTTCTCGGGGTCTCAGCCAGTGTCTGACTCCAGCTTAATAGAAAGTTTACCCCCCAGTTCCACCTGTGCTGAACACATTTCCTCTCCTGGCCTGCACCTTTTTACATGCCTGTCGAAACAAAACAAGAAAAGGTCTCTCCTCAAAAAACACGCACTCAAGAAAGTGCATGTTCATTTGGTTCTTGATAAAAGTTTGATTTGGCTAGAAGATGAAACTGCAGGAGAGCACCTGTGATAACACAAGCATGGCAAGGAAGCGCTGCCAGCAGAGAGATGTCCAGTCCCCCCAGTCCACTGACCGCATTCTAGTAGGAGAACTGGGGCATACCCTCAGATTTTGTTCAAAGGCGGCTGTGTAGTTTTTTGTGCGTGGAAGGGGTCGTCCTGGTTTTGAAAAAGCAGAGCCAGCTTTGGAAGACCTGCTTCTTAACCTACCTTTGCAGCGCAGTAGGTTTGCAATAAATAGCCAGGGATGAACGAACAAAAGGCTTGAACAAGCTTTCCCCCTAAACACCAACTGCTGAAACAAAATGTGTGTTGATTATGGGTTCATCACAGGAGAAAAGGAGGTCTGGACCTCATCATTTTAATAGAGTTGGAGAAAACCTGATTGGCAAACACTGAAATGTAACTCTATACAGAACAAACACCACCAGACATTGCTGTCCTATTGCAGAAGTCCAGGCTTCCAGGATTTGAAGTTCTGGTTGTGTGGCATGGCTCACCATCAGTAAACCGCTTTTGAATGGAATACACAGCAACCAGCTGGATGAGTACAAGAATTTATGACCGGCTTGTCCAGATAACTTTGAAGACCCCTCAGGACAAGTCTGATTATTAGACAAGGGCCATTTGGGTGGCTAAAAGCATATAAGGGGCCTGTCAGGACGGGTGGGAATTTTGCTCAGAGTTTAGGGGGAGGGTTGTGGAGAAAAAAAATCTCTCTTAGAGAGGAGGCAGAGAAATGGAGGAGCTCTCATTTTTTCTTTCCCTTGCTGCCATGTCTGTTTCATGTATTCTGGTCAATCCTTTCACCATTTCCTTAGGAAAAGGGGGTTAAGGAAAACTTCAGTTTTTCTTCATTTTGAGTTTCAGTTAAAAAATTAGTCGTTCCTCCAGATGTTTTGGCCACTTGAAATGGAAAATGTTAAGTCTGAGTGAAATTTGATTGGATAGTTTAGTTTTGTTGATTGGATGTACTTATCTTTAAGAGGAGAAATCAGAGAATTCAGAAATTAAAAAAACAGTTTTGTTTAAAGGTTGTTTGTGGGGTCAGAGTTCTCTGGTGACGAGAGCAGGGCGGACAGGAATCATTCAGAATTCTTGGGGTTCAAGGAGAGAGGGAGCTGTTGGGCCAGTCTCCTGACCTGCCCTAGGTCCCTCACTCAGTCCTCCACGGGAGTGCGGCGGGAAGGTCTCCCCAGGAGAGTCCAGTGTCTCAAAGCAAGAGCTTTGGAGTGGGCATTGATTGCGAAACTGGGAAAGTTATGGTAAACTCCTGAAGCCTCCATTTCTGTAACTGTAAACTGGTGCTATCACACATTAGCGATGACGATGATGATGATGATGATGATATTGTTTTAGATATGGAACTCTGCCTCCTGTCTGGTCTCCGTGTGTGGCAGCTTGGGGCATATATCTAAGGCAGTAGGTTAGGATGTTTACATACGCATAGGGAATTTGGCATGTATTTGGTACAGAGCAGTGATGGGCAGGCATAGTGAAAGGCATATGTGTAGTAGAGTGCTTGATAACCTGTCTGCTGAAAGGAAAAGTCACGTTTTGGGAGAGGGAGATGGAGCCCACCAGGGCAAAGCCCCAGAGCTGTAGATTATGGACCTCATCACTATGTCCCTTACCCATCTTCAGACAGAAGGCTTGAAGAGACGGGGCAAGGATAGTGGAGAATGCTACTGATGGTGCCTTATGGGAATGGGCCATATATTCTATTGTTGGTGATACTCTGAAGCCAGGCCAGGTTCCTAGCCGAAATTTCACACATTGGGGCTATTGTCACAGGTGCATGTAGGGTAGGGATATTGGTGAGGGGAATCATCTTGATTCTGCAGATGAGGTAGCTAATGTAAGAATTCAGGATGAAGGGGACTGTGTGAGTCCTTTGGAGGGTCTGAGGAAGGAAGAAATGAGAGCAGCTTCCTGTACCTGGTGGGAGATGGGCATGTTGGTCCTAGTGTTCTGTGCTTGGTAAGCTAACAAAGTAGGCATTCAGGAGTTGGGGATCCCTAGATGCCCAGGAAGTGACTACTTACATTGTTCTTCCTGTGCCCTTGTAGGGGACAAAGCCACAGTGGCCTCAGATTGTTTCCCTGGCCCCTTGATCTGGAAACAGTCCCCAGAGATGTGTTCAGAACCCATCTTCATGTTGACTTCCTCTCTTGAGCCCACCCAGCATGAGTGGGTGCACACACACATAACACAGATCACAGCCCCTTTCGCAGGCTCAGTCCAGGCAATGACGATTGAACCTTCTTCTATGGATCGAGGAGGGGAAGGGCTTCCAATCCGGATGTGGTTTTTGGCCATTTAACAGGCTTGTGACTTTAATCAGTTACTATAAAGGGTTTTACAATTAGTTTATGCAGAATGATGTGTATTGCCTCTTTTCTGGAGTGGCATTTGGGATTGCTTGGGGCGTGTCAACTTTCATGAGGTGCTCCAGGGAGGAGAGAATCAGGGGAGACAGGAACTAAAGTGGGGGCAGTTGGCTGGAGTAGACTTGTTGAGGATGTCTATTCAGAGTTAGAAATATTTATTCTACTTCCTCCTCCAGGTCTCTGAGTTGCTTGGGTGGAGAAGTCCAACTGTAATAGAGAGCAGTTGCTTTGGCAGGGTTTGGAGACAGAACCCTAAATTAAAGGGCAAAAATGATCCTTCACAGACGTGGCTGTTGGTGGCTGTAGCCAGTCTGTTCTGAGCGATGACTCGATGTAACAGGATGTTGGCTGGGGAGACAGCAGGGTTCAGAAGAATATTTTCTTCACTCCTCTTGTAGTTGTAGTGTCCACTCCAGCAACTTTTTATTTAATGTAGAAGAAGGGGAAATCTAGCTGACTGAAGTTCTTTTATCTAGAGGGTTTTCCTCCCTGTGTTTATTACCATTTGATTCAAAGCTGCTGCTGCTGCTGGGTTTTTAAAATAGGATAGTGATACCTGTCCAGGATAAGCTGGGGGAAGGAGGGAGGGGAATAAAAGGATCTTTGCAAACCTCAAGAATCTCGGTGAGATAATCTTTCTTTCACTTTCCTACCCTTGCCCCTCGCTGACCATCTAGAATGACTAGTTTCCTTTAAACTTCTAACTAGAAGAGGAATGATGCCTGTTGAGACCCAGGCTCCTTTGGTCTCCTCGTCAAAACATCCCGTGGTCAGCAACTTTAGCCTGGGGGTGTGTGGGGGGTCTTTGCCACTCAGTCATTAGCCATTTTTTTTGGGAGAGGGGGTGACTTTTAAAATACATGTTTATATCAAAATTCCACATAAGAAAATATTGAACAAAATATGGATGTCTGTGATAGCTTGTGTATTGCTGCAGAGGTGGTACCTTTGATCATGCTTTTGCTCATTTTTGCATGCATGCATTCATCTGCTTATTTTCATCTCTTCAGAATCTACTATTGCATGACATGCCCTCTGCCAGGTACTGGAAATACAGTGAGGAACAAATGAAAGACCTTGGTCTTAGAGTGGAGATGGAAGGAAATATACTTTATCAGATCATTTTTTCCCCAGGAGCTTTAGATTTTTCACTTTATCTTTGGTATTTAAAAAAGATTATTTTTAATGTAGTAAAAATGTATATAAAATTTACCATAGTAACCATTTTTAAGTGTACAGTTCAGTCGTATTAAGAACATTCACATTTTTGTGCAGTCACATCTCCATTCATCTCTAGAACTCTTCAACTTGCAAGGGTGAAACTCGGTTCCCATTAAACAAACAATAACTCCCCATTTCCCGCTCTCCCCCGGCCACATTTAAACCATTGCCAGTTTTGCTTTGTCCTATACGGTGGTCACCTCTTCATCCTATATAAAATGGGTGTCTTTGCCTGACTCTTCTCCTGTATTAAATACTTATTATTGGTTTTTTATTTAGCACGATTGCATCTCTTTCAGGGTGGGGAAGGGAGGCACAGGGGTTAAGAGAGAAAGAGCTGCACAAAAGAGGTACAAGATAAAATTCCTGCCCTCCAGCATTTTCACTTTAGATCCAGGAAAAGCTGTGGGACAGCAGAGGCCAAGACACTATGTCCTAACATGAGAGGCACACAATCTCAGGAACTAAAAGAGAGGAGCTTTGAGCTAAGCTGTTTTGGAGGATAGGCAGAAAAAAGGGAGCTTGGATTAAGGAGAGCATTGCGAACAGACAGGGCGATATTTGTGGGAACACAATTCATCTAGAGGAGAGGGGGACATTCCAGTGGGGAGAGGCCCTCAGATAGGTAGGGCAGGTGTCCCTGTTTGTCTCCCCTTTTGAGCATCTTCCTTGCTCCTGAGCACTGTGTGAGGTGATGAGGGGCAAAATATGAGTTACAGGGAGCAGTTATTGAGTGTCTACTCAGAGCGAAGCACTTACTTCACTGAATCCTCCTAAGAACCCTGCAGGTTTACTTTCCTTCTGCACAAGAAGAAAGGGAAGCTGGGAGTGGTCACAGTAACTTAGCCGAGGTCATGCCTTGAAGAAGTAGTAGTGTCGGGATTCAAACCCAGGCCTCTCTACCTCCAAGGCTGAGCCCTCTTACTAGCGGCAACAGGTGATCCTCTGATACTCAGAGGAGCTGAGTCTTATCTTGAGCTTTTTTAGGGGGGGAGAGCATAAGCTCAGCAAATAAAAATGCTGCCCAACATTAACTTCGCCCTGCTCTGAACCGCCTCCTTCCCCACGTATTTCATACCTGCTTTGCCTAATATTTTCCTCCCACTGTTGGGATTTTCATGCAGTCTTGAGTGGTTGAAGAAAGCAAAACTCTTCCTTTCTCTGGGCAGCTAAGATGAGAGGTGGGAATTCTGCTCTTGGGACGAAATAGCCCACGGAGAGCCAGCTGGATGGAGTGGAGAAGGACTTGGGGTGGGGTTAGAATTCAGGGATCAGTCCCAGCCTGTCCTTTCCCCAGCTGTGTAAACTGTGGGATCTAGGGACAGTATCTTTCCCCGGGCCTCAGTTCCTCATCTGAACTCTCCCCATCTCCAGAAACCCTATGAAATAGCTGGCTAAGTATTTTGGATCCTAAGAGCCTCCGTCCTCTGGCACTTGTGGTAGGCACCAGGGCTGGAGCCTTTGGCTGATTTTTTTTCCCTCTTCCTTTTGTTTGGGTTCAACCCTGGGGAAAATGGGAGGAAGGGGGAAGGGCAGCTTCCCCTCCCCTCCCCCTCCTCCTAGCAGGAAGGACAAAGAGTTGACCTTTGTTACATGCCTCCAGAATCATAATTCATAGTTCATGCATGTTTTTGAGGAGCAAAGAACCCAGTTACCTTTTTTCCTGACCAGCAGGAGCAGGCGTCATGGTGTAGTGACACTTGTTGGCTAGTGTCACCTTGGGCTAGTCACTTCACCCCTCTGCCGTTTTTCGAAACTGCAGAATGGAAATAAAAATATCCCCAGTCTCCTGTGGTTGTTTAGAGGCTCAAATCCAACTCTCCTCGTCGCTCTAGGTCCATAGGAGAGTGTGGGTGTAAAGAAGTACTTTGTAAACTCCGAAGGACTGTGCAAATGTGAGTTAGTAATAAGATTGTGGTTAAACGATGACACCCCAAAAGGGCAGACAAAGAAAGTGATTCTCACCCCCAGACAAATGTCCTCCTCTGCATGGGGGAGAGTATGACCCTTCGATTATAACTTTTCCGTAGAGGTTCCCAGAACGCCTCTGAAGGAGGGTCTTTTCTCTCCAGGCCCGGAAGGCCCCTTCGTTCGGTTCCCCCTGCCCAGCCCAGCCCACTCCCAGGCCTCAGTTCCTGCCTTCTCGGTGGGAGGCCTCTCCGCCCGGTCCTGCCTCCTCCCGCAGCCCAGCCGAGGTCTCTAAGGAATGCCGCCTCCCGGGCCATTTTCTCCCCTCCAGCTTCTGCGGCCCCACTTCCAGCCCCCTCCCGGCCCCCTCCCCCAGCCGGCTCCCACTTAAATGCTTGCAGGCCTGTTTGCAGGCGGGAAGCCCCCTCCCCCACAGGACCACCTCAGTCACAGCCCTGACCACAGGGAGGTCGGGTCTGGATTTACTAAAGGACCCCGGAGGGGGAGCCTGCCCCTCGCTGGCTGCCTGGCTCGCTGCTAGGGTCGGGTTTCGGCCGGTGGCTCTGGAGAGAGAGACAAAGGGCAAAGTCCTGGTCCCCACCCCCACTCGGCAGCCCCCGGCGCGGGTCCCCTCCCCCTCCGGGCCCTGCGCGGGCCGCCGAGGGCCCCTGGGCCGGGCGGGACTGGCTCGGAGCGAGTCGGGGTACGGAGGGGGTTCTGGTGGCAGAACATTCTAGACCGCCGAGCCCCGCGGCAGACGGGGCCTCGGGGGCATCCTCTGTGCCCCTCTCCTTGTGCTCTGCCTACTCGGCCCACCCAGCGGCCGGCATGGGAGGGTGGGCGCTACGCTTTCCCGGGTTAGGTGAGAGGGACTGGGGGCAGGGGCCGACCCATGTGGGCCACAGGCCCGGCCGACGCCAGCCCGGCCGCTCAGCTGCTCGGAGCTTCTCAATTGCCCGTTCATGAGGACTCCCCTCCTCCCCCCCAGCTGCTGCCAGCCCTCCCCCACCATCAGCTGCTGCCGCCCTTCCCAGGCACCTCTTTCTCCTCAGTTGCCCTGCCTGCTCTCGCTTTCCACTGTCCTCCCCAGTGAAAGGCTGTCTTCGCCGCCCCAGGTCCCCCTGGCTGTTAGGGCCCTTGCCCCCTGCTCCTGGCCGAGGATGGCTGAGAACCATCTTGGAAGGCGCCATTAGTCCTCCCGGACAGAAGTCCCTGGTCTTTGAAGAGAAAGAGAGGGCATTTTGCTCCGGCCCCGGCCAGGCAGAACTCAGGATCAGTATCCCCGTTCGAGGAGGGCTGTTCTGAGTAAGAACTATCCCACTAGGAAGAAACAAACACCGGCTTCCTGAAGTTGCCGACCACCAACAGGTCTTTGTTGGCAGCTGGAGGGGGAGGATGGATCTCTGGCCGTTGTTAACCTCATGTTGGAGGCGCACACCCAGTGCTCCGCTAATCCACTAATAGGATAAATTATTTTTTTTAAATGTATGCTTGGAGACGCTCTCCTCCTTTCCCAGGGAACACCAACCATCTCAAGAATTACTCTAACTGCCATAGGGTGTTTTTCTCAGTGCAGAATTGTGACTTGCAGAAGACTGATTTCTCCTGAGGCTGGTCTGGTTTCCTTTTCCTTGCTTCTGAGAGCTCCACCTCAAAATCCTTGTTTTGAGCTGGGCTCTCAAGCTTGCTCTTCCCTCCTGATGAGAGACTCAACCCTTCCTCCATTTCTGGGGCATGTTCTGCATGCTTTCCTCTGAGCGCCAGCCCCATCCTCAGCCGGGTCTCTGGGCCCCAGAGTGCCAGACCTTTTGGCTCTTAAGCTTCGTGGAGAGATGCTGACATCCCCACGGAGAGTGAGGTGAGAGCTAAACCAGCATCTCCAGTGAGGCTGGGGCAGGAAATGGGCTTTCTAGTCCCGCTGGGCCTTTCCCTCTGTCAGAGCATATTAACCTCCACCCCCAGGGATCATCCCTGAAATGCTTCCCACTGCCAGCCTGCGAAGGATGGTGAGCAGTGTCCCCAACCGTTAATTTCTTACCCACACCATCCCTGCCTCCACCAGGAAGGCTGCACTGCACATTTGGTCACCTCTTTTCCATTTGTCCCCACTGGTTGGGTTTATTCTGATGGTTTCTTCTCCACACATCCCCACTTCCCAGCCTCTCTTTCTTTCCACTTCATGCCGTAGAGCTCACACGGCCAGCTCCCGCTCTAGGAACCACTCAGGTGAAAGAGCGAGATTCTAGGCAGAGAGAGCTCAGTGGAGGGAGGGGGTGGCAGTTGGCCCATGCAGACTTAGATTTTGTCTGGAGAGAGTTCCACTGACTCAGAGCTTCTGTTTTGGCTTCCTCTGGTGCTGCCCAGATGGGCAAGAAAAAAACATGGGCTCTCTTGTCAAACCGTTTATTTCCATGATGAGTGAATTGAGTCAAGTATTCATCCTTGAGGTTTGCTTGCTCTCTGACACCAATTAGTGCCTTGCAGTCTGTGTCCCACCTCTGGCTCCCTTGCCTATCCCAAACCTAGATGAAATTTTGCGAGATGGAAGTTTTGGTGACTACCCTTTCACCCTGCTAACAAATCTCTCTGACGGTCATCCAGCCATATTATAGGGAAGTTAGCTCTTCTGCGAGTTAAATCCTCTGCCCAAATTAGAGCCGCATGCAGTAAAAGCCAGTTGGCATGCACTTAGCCATACAGAATATGGGCATCTTTCCTGATGCTGACATTGGGTATACGGCTTCTGCAGTGTTAAAATGAACACTTCTTGTCAGAGAGAAAGCCGTGAAGTTTGAGATCAACATAAACCAGCCCGGGAGGAGAGCTGAGTTCTAGTCCTACCTCAAAGTTGCCAATTCTCTTTCTTTTTCCTGAACCTCAGATGCTCCTCTATAAAATGAGGATGATGGGTTAAGACCCTCTCAGATCTGAGAGGCTTACCCCTCTCCTGCCTCAGTGTGTGAATTTGGTTTCCTCAATGTATGATTCCTGATTTCCTTCAGCTGGCACTCCCTAGTTCCTGGTTAGTGTGTGTGTCCTTGGTCTGGGGAGTGGTCCCCCTCTTCTTTCCTAACTCAAGTAGCCCAGAAGCATATTAAACAGAGTACAAGAGGCTTCCAAAGGAGAGTGAATAGCGTTCAGCTCGGAGTTTCTCCTGGAGACTTGCCTTTCCTTCCTGCTTGTCCCCAACATGAGCGCTGGAGTCAGAGCACACACGGGACAGCACATATGTGCCACACACATTTAAACAACCGTGTTCAAAGGACTGCAGATACATTCCAGGGGTGTCCTTGTCCTACACTCTGGCATTCTCCTTGGTGGTGGTGTCTGCTCTGCCTGGTCTTGCATCTTCCAGTAGGTCAACATTTTCCTTTCCAGCCCCTAACCTGCCCAACAGCGCACCCGACAGCCCGATGGCTCGCCTGCCCGCCTGCCCGTCTGCCCTGTCTCTAGATCAGCCTGGCACGGAGCCCTGGGCATTGGGCCAGCTCCTCCTCCCCTCCCCAGCCCCGCCCCCTTTCTCAGCTACTGCCATGCCTGAAGCGTGCCAGGTCCGCCCCCTTCAGAAGCTTTCCTGAACAATTATTTCTTTTCTCCACCCTATAGGGATAAGAAGGCAGAATGGGGAGGAAGGACTAAGTCATTGGTGATCTTATGGAAAAGGCAGGGGTTGGCACGTTAGGACATCTTTTATGTGTGATTTCCAGCTGGGAAAAACTGGGGAGGGAGCCAGCTTTGGGAGGGTGCTTCTACTTCTGTGTGAGCCGCGTGACTGTTGTTGAGGAGTTCGCAGGAGCACCCTCTTCTGAAGGGGTCCAGTGGACAGCCCCCCTCCATGCCCCAGTTAACCGTGTCCGTTCCCTTCTCCTGTCCCAGACCACGCTGGGCTCCCCTGCTGGACTGTAAGCTCCATGAGAGCAGAGGCATGCCTGTCATCTTCATCACTCTGCTCTGCACTGTAGCGCAGGGCCAGCACCGGCCAGTAGAAGTGCAGCAGGAGCCAAGCATGGAAGCGTATGTTTTCTAATAGTCACATGAAAAAAAAAAGTGTGGAATTAATGTAAAAGATTAATTCAAAAATTAATTTGAAAGATCATTAGTTAACATGAGATCAATATAAACAGATGTTTTACTTTTGGGGGGGTACTAAGTCTTAGAATCCAGTGTGTATTTTATTTTCTGCTTAGAGCCCATCCCAATTCATAGGCTAAGTTTTCACTGGAAACATTTGATCCATATTTAGGTTTCATAAAATTTACAGATGAAAAAGTTAAACTATAAATACTTAAAATTCAGTTCCTCAGTTGGCAGTAGCCACATTTCAAGTGCTCAATAGCCACATATGAATAGTGGTTATTGTAGTGTGGACAGCACAGGCCCGGTGCATAGTAAGTGCTAAGAAAAATCTGTGGAATGAATGACTCCCGTAGCTGGACTCCAGAAACCTTGAGGAGAGTCATGGAGGCCAGCCAGCTTCTTGACGGCTGATTGGAATTAAGTAAGTCTGGTGTGTTCCTGCAGGTTCAAAGCATCTTAGTTGCCTGCTCTTTTCCAATATCCAAGTAATAACCCCAACCCCATCCCAAGTCAAGCTTAGTAGTTTTCTAAGTCCCTTAGGCTAGTTTCTTCCTAATTGCCTTCAGGCTTGAGTGAAGACTTGGATGGACCTCATTGGGGATGAAGTCAAATGTGTAGATATGTGGGAGGATGTGGTAACTTTGGGTTTATGGATGGATTCCAAAGTCTTCATTAACCCTAAAATCTTGAAATTGTGCAAAATGTTTGCGTTTTTCTGGTGGAGAGTGTTGTTACTTTTCATCACATTTCCTAATGGGAACCAAGTCTCAAAAAAAAAAAAACAGGTCAAGAACTACTTACTTAAGACCATTAGGGCACAGAAGGTCTCTCTAATTAAGAAAGTATTTCCCTGGGGCCGGCCTGGTGGCGCAGCAGTTAAGTGCCCACGTTCTGCTTCGTCAGCCCAGGGTTCACCAATTCGGATCCTGGGTGCAGACATGGCACCACTTGGCAAGCCATGCTGTGGCAGGCGTCCCACATAGAAAGTAGAGGAAGATGGGAATGGATGTGAGCTCAGGGCCAGTCTTCCTCAGCAAAAAGAGGAAGATTGGCAGTAGTTAGCTCAGGGCTAATCTTCCTCAAAAAAAAAAAAAAAAAAGAGAAAGTATTTCCCAATAGGAGGACAAGGGTTGACCCCTGTCTGGGGACACAGACCTTATTTTCTAGATGTGAGAAACTGAGGTCCAGAGAGTTGACAGCTTGACCTACCCAAAACCACACAGCCTGCTAATCAGAGAATCACAGCCTGGGGCACGGGTGGAGGTGAAGGGTATAATCTGGGGATCCCGGTTTAATCCTAGTTCTCTGCCAGTTTAATCCTAGTTCTCTGCGAGATGAAAGTCCAGGTTTAACTCCTGATAGGAGCCTCTGGGGAGTGGGGCCCCAAGCTTGACGAGATTTCCAAAACATACTATTGCCTCCTCCTCCCCACCTCCCTTGGGCTTGCCCCACCCTGGTTTAAAGGAACTACTCCCTCTAGGGAGGGGCAAGGCCATCTGCATTGAGGATGGCACCCTTCCCTCTGGGAATAGGGGTGGGAAGAGGAAGGAGCGGGTTTGCAGAGGATTAGAAAAAGAGCACTCCCTGGGGTGGTTTTCAGCCCTCCTCCTTACTGTTCTCCCAGTGTGCCGTCTGCCCTCTAGGGAGGCCCCATTCTGAGAAGGGTCCCATCTGTGCATCTGCTCCTCACTCCTCGGGACCCCAGGCCCCTGCTCCCTTAGATTCTTGCTAATAAAACACCTATGGGAAAACCTCCTTAGCTTAGATCCACTAATTTGGAACCTGTGATGACTTCAAAACTAGGTGAGCTAGAATAATCTTTTTGTGTGTGTGTGTGTGCATTTTGTTGTTGTTGGTTTTTTTTTTTTTTGAGGAAGATTAGCCCTGAGCTAACTACTGCCACTTCTCCTCTTTTTGCTGAGGAAGACTGGCCCTGAGCTAACATCCATGCCCTTCTTCCTCTACTTTCTATGTGGGTTGCCTGCCACAGCATGGCTTGCCAAGTGGTGCCTTGTCCGCACCCAGGATCCGAACCGCCGAACCCCGGGCTGACGAAGCAGAACGTGGGAACTTAACTGCTGCGCCACTAGGCCAGCCCCATAGAATAATCTTTTTTAAAAAGACATTTTTATTATGGAAAAAAAAGTATAAAAAAGTGGAAAGGATAATGTAATAAATCCCATGTACTTACCACCTGGCTTTAAAAATTACCAACTTGGGGGCCGGCCCCATGTCCGAGTGGTTAAGTTGGCATGCTCCGCTTAGGTGGCCCAGGGTTTCACCGGTTGGGATCCTGGGCGCAGACATGGCACCACTCATCAGGCCATGCTGAGGTGGTGTCCCACATAGCACAACCAGAAGGACCTACAACTAGCATATACAACTATGTACTGGGGGGCGTTGGGGAGAGAAGAAGAAGAAAAAAAAGAACATTGGAAACCGATGTTAGCTCAGGTGCCAATCTTTAAAAAAAAGATTATCAACTTATATCTAATCTATTTTCATTTATGCCCATCCCCTGATTATTTTGAAGCAAATCCTAGACATGTCGTTTTATCTGTAACTGTTTCAGTATGTATTTCTAAAATATAAGAACTTAAAAAAATCACTATGATTTAAAAAAATTAACGCGTTAACCATCTAGTCAGTGTTCAATATGCCATAGAATCACTTTTCAACTAACCATGGAAATATGCAGCTGGAAAAAGAAGTTACTGGTTTAAGAAATTATAGGTGAGATGTTTTGACTTACCGGAGAGCAGCATCCACTCAGCAGGCCCGCTGTTCAGCACGTTGTGTGAACTCTGAATATTTTAAATTTGTCCTCAAGCCTAACATGACTGTATTTTGGCAAAGGCCTTTTTGTCTCCTTCATGCCATCAAAAAGGCAGCACCAGGGGACAGTGCAAAGAACCTGGAAGCAGACAGGCCTTGGGTTCAAATCCCAGCTCTGGCTCTTAGTAGCTGTGTGAGTTGGCAAAGATACTCAACCTCCTGATCTCAGGGCCCTGGTAGGTAAAATGGAGCCGTCACCCTCCCTGGCAATGGCAGGCTTATAGGAGGTGCTGAATCTCAGAGCCTGGCATCTGGGAAGTACCCCTCAGTGTTAGGCTCTTCCCTGATTGACCTGTCTTCCTTCCCATTCCGTCTGAGTCAGTGACACTTCGCTGTAAAGGATGAGAGCTTCCTGCCGAGGGAGAACTCCCAGCCATCCTTCCGGGTGTCCAGCTCCTGTGCCTCCTGAATCTCCCGTCTTCCTACTTAACTCCTTATGCTTTTGCATGAATGCTGTCTCTCTGAATCTCCCCTGGGCTTGAGAAGAATAGTCACTCCATCCCTGTGGCCCTCATGTTCCCTGGCACCATTAGAGAGGTGCATCTCTTGTGTTGCTCTGTATCTGGGGAACTGCCACAGGGCCTGATAACTACCCTATACACGTCAGGGTAGAGAGGTCAGAAGCCACAGGGTGTGGGCACCCAGAGAAATTATTAGGCTGATGCAACCATCGCCTACATTGCCAGGGGCTGGCGGCTCCATTCTTTTACTCAACAGGTTTGTCAGCTCTGGGGTGGGCGGGTGGTGGTTCATGGCCCTCTAGGAGTTCTCTTGCTTTTTCTGAGCGGATATTGAGGTGTAGGCACTCCAGCGTCTGCTCAGAGTGTAGTGCCCTATTACCTGTAGGCTGATCCACTGGTGTGAGTCCCTTTAGTTGTCACAGGGAGGTGGAGGAGTGGGGTGGGACTCAAGGCTGTGGTATTTCCCACTATGTTCCCACCAGTGCAGAAGTCTAACAATTTTACTGTCACGCTGAGCGACTCCTTGTCAGCCTGGCCTGCCTCTTCCTATGCTTCTCTGGATACCTGCAGGCTTCTGCGGACAGGCACAGGGACTAAGGACCATGGCATGGCAGGCACTGTGCTGTAAGTCCTCACAAAAGCCCCATCCGCTTTCCACATGAGGAAACTAAGGCGCCGAGAATGAAGTAAGCGGTCACGGTGCTCTTAGCTTCCATCTGGATCCCCCAAGCCCTCAGCACGCTGCCCCAGCCCAGCCCGCAGTGAGCCTTCCATAAATGTTTGTAGGGTGAATGAGTCCTGGGGAGAGGGTCCTTGGTACAGTTCCCAACATCGCCCTGTGTGCTCTGGGCCTGAAAGAAATTAGGTAGCACCATACTTAACAGAAACCAGGCGAAGGGTTTACCAGGCAAGGTTCTTCATGGCCTCTGTTGTGTTTTTGTCAGGGTCGGGGGCTTTGCTGAAAGGAGGTTTGGAGGCCTGAAGGGGCCTGGTCTGGGTTCCCAGGATTGGGTGCGTGTGCCCTAGAGGGGTGGGTGAGTCTCTGCCTCTTGGGGGTGGGGGAGAGCTGCCAGGATGTCTTTTCTTTCATTGGTTGGGTGGCCCTGCCCTCCTCCCCCTCCTTCTCCTGGAACATTCCAGACATTCCAGACTGCCATTGCTTTCAGGATATGGATTAACATCCCAAGCTGAGATTTGATTTCACTACCCCATCCCCTCCCCATCTCCTCCCTACCCTGAAAAGAAAGCCCCTAAAACTGGGAGTTTGGGGTATTTTTGACCTTTGACCTGAGATTATACTGAGGGACCATCTGAAAGAGCACTCCTCAAACTGAGCTCCTGCACGGGGTACGCCCTTATTGGTTTGAACTCCCAGGCAGGCAGCCCGCACCTCCTACCCTCTGTCCGGAAGAGTTCGCGTGAGAGGTCCTCTCAGCTTGGGTGACCCCTGTCATTGGCATTAAGCTAGATCACTATTCTCAGGGGGCATGATACTTCCAGCTTTGGTCTTCTTTCTCAAGATTGCTTTGGCTATTTGAGGCTTTTTGTAGTTCCATAAAAATTTTAGGATTATTTGTTCTAGTTCTGTGAAAAATGCCATTGGTATTTTAATAGGGATTCCTCTGAATCTGTAGATTAGTTTGGGTAGTATGGACCTTTTAACAATACTAATTCTTTCAATCCATGAGCACGGTATATCTTTGCATTTTTATTTGTGTCATCTTTAGTTTCTTTCATCAGTGTCTTAATAGTTTTCAGTGTACAGGTCTTTCAATTCCTTGGTTAAATTTATTCTTAGGTATTTTATTCTTTTTGATGTAATTGTAAATGGCATTGTTTTCTTAATTTCTCTTTCTGATAGTTTGTTGTTAGTGTATAGAAATGCAACTGGTTTCTGTATATTTATTTTGTATCTTGCAACTTTACTGAATTCATTTATTAGTCCTAATGGTTTTTTGGTGGAGTCTTTAGGGTTTTCTCTATATAGTGTCATGTCGTCTGAAAATAGTGACAGTTTTACTTCTTCTTTTCCAATTTGGATGCCCTTTCTTTCTTTTTCTTGTCTGATTGCTGTAGCTAGGACCTCCAGCACTGTTGAATAAGAGTATCAAGAGTGGGCATCCTTGTGCTAGATCAGTGTTCTCAATCTTCCAGTGGTGTGATCATCTCTTCCTCAATTCTCCAACAGTTTGACTTTCACGGTGAGGGTTCCTGCATTTTCTCTGCCCATTTGGTGTTGAAATGAGTTGTATGGGAAATCCCTCCCAAGGGCAGATGCCATAGGGCTCCCTTTTGTCCAGTGAATTGAATCACAAGGTGGCCTGGTGTGGGATCCGAGGATCTGGAACGGGACTTGTTTCTGATCCTTACTCTTTTGTCCTGCTATCGTCTGACCTCCTTAGATCAGGTTCATGAGTCAACAACCAAAGTAGATTGCCATAGACATAGATTCTCTTCACCATTTATCCTCCTTTTCCCCTAAGTTGTTTTATCCCAGGAAGAGATTTCCTTAATGTATTTCATCGATAAGACCTTCCACGCTCAGAACTGCAGAGCTAGAAGGGATCTTAAAGACCTTTCTGTTTCCACGTACAGCTGAAGACACCTGAGTTGTCAGGGATGAAACGAGTGAGCTGGCCCAGGACAGAGGCAAGACGGAAACATTTGCAGTTAGAGTTTAGCATCCCATCCAGTGTGTTTCCAACACCCCTCCCCTCCAGCTTGGCAAGAGCTGACATAGGCCCCTTGCATATCAGTAGGAATACTGAAGCCTGAAGCTATTAGTGGTTGAGACAGATGAACATCCCATCAGAGGTGGTTTAAGGGCTAGAGGTGGACTTTCTTGCTTCCTAGTCTGGTTTTCCCACATGACACTATAATTTGGTTAGACCATGTCTCTGATCTAAGAGTTTGTGATCAAGGATATGCAGACATAAATGACACTTGACCAACACAGATCAAATTAATTGAAATTTTTTTTTTCAAAGATTTTACTTTTCCTTTTTTCTCCCCAAAGCCCCCAGGTACATAGTTGTATATTTTTAGTTGTGGGTCCTTCTAGTTGTGGCATGTGGGATGCCGCCTCAGCATGGCTTGATGAGCGGTGTCATGTCTGTGTCCAGGATCTGAACTGGCAAAACCCTAGGCCACCAAAGTGGAGCATGTGAACTTAACCACTTGGCCACAGGGCTGGCCCGTAATTGAAATGCTTTAAGCCCAGAGATTAGGGCATCGATTTGGGTATTGAGCAGTTAATTACCCTGGGAGTCAACCTTGAACCTGAAACCCTTCCTCAGAGAAAATTAATTTTTTCTTTTTTTTTGCTGAGGAGGATTCACCCTGAGCTAACATCTGTGCCAATCTTCATCTATTTTGTATGTGGGTTGCCACCACAGCATGGCTGCCAACAAGTGGCGTAGGTCCAAACCTGAGCTGCTGAAGTGGAGTGTGCTGAACTTAACCCATAGGCCATGGGGCCGGCCCTGAAAATTACATTTTTAAGAGGCATATGCAAACTGGGAAGGGAGAAAGTGTAGTAAACTGGGAGGAAGCAAAGTGGTGGTCACGATGCTGGGTTGTGTGTGTGAGTCACTCCCATCTTCACATTCAAAGATGCGTCTCTTGTTACACTGAAGTCCTTACGCCCAGCCGTGTCTAAGCTCTTTATAACCCTATCTAACATCACGCCATACCACCCGGTGAATAGGTATTATCCCTGTTTTACAAAGGAGGAAACTGAGCCTCAGAAGTTAAATAAGCTTTTTGAGATCAGTGCTGTTAGGTGGAGCACAGTTCAAGTCCGGATCTACAGGGAGCACTAACAGCTGCACTGTTATCCTGCCGTAATGTGTTTGCACATGTGCCTCCTCTAATAAATGGTGAGCACCTTGAGGCCAGGCACCTGGTCTGTTTTGATTATTGCTGTGCCCCAGCATTTAGAACAGTGTCTGGCATGAAGTAGGCACCAATGAAAGGTTTTAGATTAATGAATAAAGTCTTAGGTAGCTTTGTATTCCTAGTGCCGGAAACAGTGGGTGATATTAGGTGGTTACTGAATAAAAGAACTGGTGAGAAAGCTAAGTAGAGAGGCAAAAAATGCGGCTGTAATTTTAGGGGATTATGTCACCCTCGTGCTGAGGGCGCCTGATTTCGGCTTTCCTGTCTGTGGTGGCACCGATGGTAATTCTCTAAAGTGAGGCGCCCCTACCCCAAATCTCCATTCCCAAAGGTTATCATTCTTAGACGTTATCATTCTTAGACTCTAAGACTTTGGTGTTGAGCAGAAGGTAGGGAGATAAAGACTGAGACGAGGATTAAAAACTGCAAAGTCACAGGCCCCTAAAGCATCCAGAGCTGTCACTAATCCTGTTCCCTCTAATTTCAGGAGTCGGAAAATTCAGATCCGAAATATTCCACCCCAGCTTCGATGGGAAGTAAGTGATTGGGGAAACTCTGAATGGCGTGGGGTAGTGGAGACTGGAAAGGAAGTCTGGGTCAGCCTCAGTTGGCAGAGATGACTGCGAAGTCGCCTGATGGTTTGGGGCTAGGCCAGGAGGGTCCCCTTGTGCTGAGGGGAGGTTGGTTGGGTCTCATCCTTCACCCTGTTAGCCCTTTGGGCTCTTCCTGTGGTGAGAGGCATTAGAGAGGTGAGAAGGGTGTTCCTTGAGTCCACAATTTCGTGATGGCAGAAGTTGGTTTAGGGACCCAGGTCTGCTTCTAAAAAAGCCCTTAAATGCCTTTTTGAGCTCAAGTGCATTTCTGTAAAGATACCCCGATAGGTCACCACCAGCATTAGTACCTCAGAAAGGGCAACCTGCACAGGCAATAATGCTAAATCCCCACCTAGGCTCTGCCTGGGCCCCAGGGCTTTGGATGAGGGCTGCCCAGTGGCTGGCTTTGTGGTAGTTCCCAGGATGCTCAGAGTAGCCTTCCTCCTTTCTCCATGCTTCTAGGTACTGGACAGCCTCCTGGCTCAGTATGGTACGGTAGAGAACTGCGAGCAAGGTAAGAGGGGCAGAGGTGGTGGGGCGGGTGTTGGAGGGGTTTGGGCGGGGTCTCTTCTGCTTCATTTTTCTTTTCTTTTTTTAAAAGCACTTCACTTTTTTTTTTTTTCCTTTTTTTCCCCCAAATCCCCCAGTACATAGTTGTATATTTTAGTTGTGAGTCCTTCTAGTTGTGGCATGTGGGACGCTGCCTCAGCATGGCTTGATGAGCGGTGCCATGTCCGTGCCCAGGATCTGAACCGACGAAACCCTGGGCCACCACAGTGGAGCATGCAAACTTAACCACTTGGCCACGGGCCTGGCCCCCTGCTTTTTTTTTTTTTTTAAAATTTTTTTTTTAAAGATTTAATTTTTCCTTTTTCTCCCCAAAGCCCCTTGGTATGTAGTTGCATATTTTTAGTTGTGGGTCCTTCTAGTTGTGGCATGTGGGACGCTGCCTCAGCATGGCCTGATGGGTGGTGCCATGTCTGCCCTCAGGACCCAAACTGGTAAAATCCTGGGCTGCTGAAGCGGAGCGGGTGAACTTAACCACTCGGCCACGGGACCGGCCCCCCCTGCTTTGTTTTTAATTACGAAATTTACCTAGCACACCAAAAGAAGGCAGAGAGACAGAATGTATGGAGGGAGATATGCTGGACTGGGGACCTGGACATGTGGTCCTGGCTGTGGCTCCGCTGCGTATCTCTGGAACAGGTTTCTCCTGTTTCCTGAGAGGCTTGAAGAGAGTCACTCATTCCCAACATGGGGTCCCCAGGCTCCTAGGGGTCAACCAAGGTGGAAATAGAGGTCCCAGGATTTTAGAAATAGTTTAAGAATGGAAATGGTGCACTCGGCCTGAGTAAGTCTGCACGGCTTTTACTTTAAAAGCTTCACGAGTCATTGTTTTTGGCTGGAGTAATCAACGGGCTATCTCTTTTGCAAGAAGCTCTGATTATCAGCTACATGTCTTTGGTCAATTAAAAAAAGAAAGCAGAGGAATTACTTAGTACATATTGATGGGCAGGCAAAATCTCTCAAGAGTGGGCCCACAGAAGGAGAAATGATAAAAAGAATTCTAGATCATAAAAAGTTTGCTATGATTTTTGAGGTTTCTCCATTGCTTAAGATTATAAATTATGTTCAGAGGGAATGAGCATAAAATAAAATATGTAGTGGTTTTGATTGGACAAAAGGTAGAGCTTGGTCATTAGGTAGACAAGATACAGTTAGAATTTGTAGATCTTCTGGAAATCTAGAAAATCACCAGGTCAAGATTTAAATATTCATCTCCGAATTCTTGGTGGAAAGGGGCAAGCTGTCAATCATAAATGACTAAAACACTTGCCCGTACAGAAGTAAAGTGCTGAATCAATCAAACAGGCTCTCTCCTGCTCGAATCCTGTGGCTTCCGTTTTATCATAAACGCCAGGGCGCAACTGGACGCACTGATAACCATTGCCCCGTACTGCACACAGCGCAGGCTAACGGCTGCGGTACTCCTGGACAAACAGAGCAACGTTGGGCGGTGGCCTGCAGACAGGTGCCAGGCCCAGCAGGCGTCAACACTAGTTTAAGTTTATCCAGGTCTCACCAGGGGGCTGTTGCATCCAGTGTCTGGAGGGGGATCCCTGCTTCCTGGAGGGAACAGAATGGGAAACGTTTGATTTGGTTGGACAATAGAGAAGGTCTTCAAGTCTGCTCAGATGTCACTTTCGAAGTGAGGTGCTTTCTGTCCACCCTATTTAAAACTGCACCCCTGGGGCCAGCCCAGTGGCCGAGTGGGTAAGTTCACGCACCCCGCTTCGGTGCCCCAGGGTTGCACCGGTTCAGATCCTGGGCGTGCACATGGCACTGCTCATCAGGCCATGCTGAGGTGGTGTCCCATAGGCCACAACTAGAAGGACCCACAGCTAAAAATATACAACTATCTACCGGGGGGCTTTGTGGAGAAAAAGGAAAAATAAAATGTTAAAAAAAAAAAAATAAACCGCACCCCTTACCACTGCCTCCCTCACCCTGATTTATATTTCTCCAGAGCACCCGTCACCCGTCATATGCTATAGAATTTGCTTATTTCACTTACCGCAGTCTTCCGCTTCTAGAATGTAAGCTCCATGGAGGCAGAGGTTGTGTTGGTTTCATTCACTGCTGTATTTCCATTTAACTGGAAGATTGTTCTTGCAGACTCTCCCTCACCACTGAGGTGAGAGAACCGTACCGAAGGCCAGAAGGGTTAAGAGTGTCTGCATTGTGGTTTTGTGGTTAAGTACCTGCTCCTCAGTGTTGTGGGGGCAGAGGCTTGCTTTTTGCCTCTTCCACCCCAGGGTTGAGCAGGCCTAGGGGGCCCGAAATCATAAGACCATCATGTATAAGACAGAAGGTTAATTTTATTAATTTAAAATGAGAAGTATGTGCCCAGATCGCCTGGAATTCGTCCAACCCAGTCTCCCCGCCCCGTAGGAAAGAGTATATGGTCATCTAATGAAAATCCAAAAGCTGCTCGAGATTAGGACCTTGATGGGATTAATGACTGGTGCCATGAATTTATGATGGCCTGAATATGTGCATTTCCCTCGCCAAGATGTTTGGAATACTCACTCAGGAAATCCTTCCCCTGGAAAAGATGCAGACATATTCTTTTTTCCCTCCGTAGACTCCCCAGCAGCCACTCCTGTGAACCCACTTAGCTAGGTCATCATGCACGTGCGTTTGATTAATGTAGCCTTCAGGAT
The DNA here is from genome assembly GCF_041296235.1 of Equus asinus. Classification (NCBI taxonomy): domain Eukaryota; kingdom Metazoa; phylum Chordata; class Mammalia; order Perissodactyla; family Equidae; genus Equus; species Equus asinus. The sequence continues at coordinate 37,256,064 of NC_091802.1, read as the reverse complement.
ACTTAGGCCTCTAAAATAGAGCTGGGTGTTCCCCGAGTCTTTCAGCCATATCCTTACAGACCATTTCTTGGGATGTTTACTTCTTTAAATTGCTAATCGCACTCAGTGTGTGTTGATTTTTAACTAGTTTAACTTTCCAAGGGTAAATTTTATCTCTCTCGGGTTGTTGTGTGTGTGGGCGCATGCGTGCTGGCTGGGTGTTCGCCCTGCTGCCTAACTGCTGTGTTGACTACATCCTTTTGTACACCCAGATCTCTTGGGGGCTGGGTAGGAAAATCAAAAGAAGACATAGAAAGGAAAATGCAGGAAGGTTAATGTGAATTTTCTAGGAGTTCTGGTGAAAGGGACCTGAAAGGGAAGTGTTTGTGTCGTCATTCAAGTATTTCATAAGCTCCAAAGAATCAGCTAGATGCCTCCTTCACCTCACAACGTGGAAGGATGAGCCTTAAGGCTCGGGATTCATCGGCGGCATCGCCAGATTTCGCTGCTCTGACCCTGGCCTCTGTTTTTGCTCCCCCAGTGAACACCGAGAGTGAGACGGCAGTGGTGAATGTGACCTATTCCAACCGGGAACAGACCAGGCAGTGAGTGGGCTGGAAAGTGGGGCTGGGAGGGTCTTTGCGGGGTGTTGGGAACTGGGCCCCCCGATTCTCGACAGGATTGGGTTCCAGGCAGACAGGAGTCCCCAGCTGGGTTCTGATACTGTTGTAGCCAACCCCAGACTCTCATCCTTTGGTTCAGGGATCTCAGCGATTCAGAAACTCACCAGGATTGAAGGCAGATACATCAGAGGGAGGGACCCAGAGACCTTCGAGGGAAGGTGGGAAATCCTGGGGGCGGAAAGGTGGCCTTCTCTTAGGTTTCCCGCTGCAGCAGAACTGCAGCGTCCTTTGCTGTGTTTATGGCGCCATCTAGTGATAGTGAGGAGGAACTGCGAGATTTAAAAAAAGGATTGGTTGACGTTATGATGGGGCCGGGGCAGACATTTTATTGCCCGGATCGCCTTTGCCCAGGGTACGCCTGCTAGGGTCCTTCAGTCCCTTCACACTCACAGTTTCTAGCTCCTTGATCCTTTGGGTGAGCAATTATGCTTCTCACCCACCAGTACTGAAAACTGTACACTTTATGCATGTACTCATTTATATCCATATCTGACCCTGTTTTTAAAGGCCTTTTGCCACGTTTGGCTTTTGATGGCTTTCTTGCTTCTTCAGTGGGTTGCCTCCCACCCTTCTGTTTCCTCCAGCTTAGTGATGCATTGTAAAATCCCACCACTTCCCCAAAATGCTATTTTCTTTCAGAAGCCCACTGGGCCCAGAGTTTTCTGGAGGTGCCTACTGCCCCATGTGGCCAATCTATGGTCTTGAGCCTGGCTTTAGAGATCATGGCAACACTTGCCCACTCCTCCGCTACCTGTTGTTGCCTTGTTAACATTTCTAACCAGAATCAGCTTTGGGAGTGGATGGGGCTTGCTGCCTCCCTTCACTGTTGTCCAGCCTTGTTTTGCAGGCATCCTAGCTATACTTAAACCTCTGCGTCCAAGTGGTAGGGAAGCCATTCCGTCTCTAACTTTCCCTTTTCCACAGAATTTCCTTAATCATAGAAGGTGCCAGACTCAACAAGTGTAAAAACAAATCTCTTGATTTATCATGTTTTAATTTATTGTACTTATTTATCACGAGTCACATGATTTCTCACCTGACTCCTATATGATAGGTGGTTTTGGCTGAAATTAACAAGCTGATCGCAAAATTCAATAGAAATAACTTATTTACATTTCCCTTTGGTGTACTATGCCATTTAGACTGGAAGGTTCTCTAAGGTGGAGGTGGGAGTGGGGGGCAGGTGGTCATCTCCTTCTTTAGCTGTTGTTCCATGCTGTAACCCAGTAGAGTGCTTTACACGTGGAGGGGATTTGGTGTGATTGACATGGATTGGAGTGACCCGTTGATTCTCCCTGTGTCCCCAGAGCCATCATGAAGCTGAACGGTCACCAGCTGGAGAACCACGCCTTGAAGGTCTCCTACATTCCTGACGACCAGATAGCACAGGGTCCTGAGAATGGGCGCCGAGGGGGCTTTGGCTCTCGGGGTCAGCCCCGCCAGGGCTCGCCTGTGGCAGCGGGAGCCCCTGCCAAGCAACAGCAAGTGGACATCCCCCTGCGGCTCCTGGTGCCCACCCAGTATGTGGGCGCCATCATTGGCAAAGAGGGTGCCACCATCCGCAATATCACAAAACAGACCCAGTCGAAGTGAGTCTTGGCTGTTGGGGAATGGAGGCAGGTGCGAGGAAACACCTGGGGAGGTGGGGTGCTTCCTGGAAACACACTGGGGGGCATCAACATTTACCTCTTAGGAAATGTGGCCTGGAGCATGTTCCTTTCTCTTCATTCAAGGGTCACTGCTGTCAGTCCTAGCCTCCTAAATAGAGGGGGCAGGTGGGGAGGTAGAATGGGCCTGGTGCCATTTGGTGGCGGTGGCTGGGCTGTTGTTAGTAAGAAGGGCTCTAAAATTTCTCGTAGAAAATCTCGTCAAGCAAATCTACTCTTGGTGAGTCAGCCACCCGTCAGAGCTCTGCGATTTCAGCACTGCTTGTTGGCGTCAACAGGGCTGGCCAGCAGGGCGAAAGCCAGGGCCCTCAGTAATAGGTCACAGTTCTGCCCCATGTCCCATTCCACCACAGCCACATCTCTTCTCCAATCCTTGTAGCGGATCAGTATACTCTGGAAAAGAACAGGTCACATTATGTCCTTATTTATAATAAATCCTTTATTACTTTTAATTTGGGAGCATATACCTTCCCTTTACAGTTGTTTCAAGACAGAAACCCAGCATTCAAGGGGAAAGAACAGCTTGAGAGTTCTGGGCTCTTGATTCCCACCCCTGTATTCCCGTGATAGATGCCATTCTTCCACCAACCACCTCCTGACTGGGGCAGGATCCATAGCAACAGGCTGGTCATGTGTCCCTGGTCCTCTCTCTCAGCCCTTCCCAATTCTGTGCTTGATCAGCTTTGTTCCAGGAAGAGCAGGCCCTGTGCCTTTGGTTGAGGAGAGATGGGGGAGCCCGAAGAAGACCTGGTTTCACAGGGGACAGCTAACCGTCCTTGTCCTTGTGGTCCTCAGGATAGACGTGCACAGGAAGGAGAATGCAGGTGCTGCGGAGAAGGCCATCAGCGTTCACTCGACCCCCGAGGGCTGCTCCTCTGCCTGTAAGATGATCTTGGAGATTATGCATAAGGAGGCAAAGGACACCAAAACGTAAGGCTTCAGCTTTTCTTGGAATGTGGGGACTGCCACCCTCACCACTCCAGCACACGCTTTATTAGTAAGAATAGAGAGATGTGGGAGGTACAGTTTGAAATTGTACAAAAGGACATAAACTGAGAAATGAAATCCTCCTTCCCACAAGTGACAGCTCGTATACCCTCCTAGAATTTCTGTGCACTCACGAATGTGTGCATGTGCATGTCTGTGCACATATATACGTGCACATGGGTGTTTGAGCATAAATAGGATCATATGAACATTCTGTTCTGTAGTTTGCTTTTTTCATTTTCGTGCATCAGTACATATTAATCCACCTTATTCTTTTTATAGCTGCATAGAATTCTGTAGTATGACTATCTTAAAGAATACAGTTGGATGAGTTTTAACATGCGCATACCCGTGAAACCATCACCACAATTAAGATAACGAACATATCCATCACCCTCATGGCACTTGGTGCCCCATTGGCAAGCCATCCCTACCTTCCCATTTCTCTATCCCTAAGCAACCACCCATCTGCTGATTTTTGCAATCTTCAAATGTAATTTTATCCTGTGGTTTGTGCTGGAATCCCCACATCTGGGGTGGCTTGACGACTGAGTCTCAACGTGGCCCACCATTTAAGGAGCTCTTGTCTCTTGTTTCCTCCCCTGTCTTCCTAAGGGCTGACGAAGTTCCCCTGAAGATCCTGGCCCATAATAACTTTGTGGGGCGTCTCATTGGCAAGGAAGGACGCAACCTGAAGAAGGTGGAGCAGGACACAGAGACGAAAATCACCATTTCCTCGTAAGGCTCTCTTCCATTTCCCTCTTTATGAATGGGATGCCCGGTGGCCCAGGCTTGGCAGTGTTTCATTATTGAGCCCTAATGCTTGCCCCTTAATTTGGATGCAGTTTCTGCTTATTGGAGAAGAATCAAGAAGTGGTAAAGAGCATTTATTTCTATAAGGGTTGGAGCTCTGCCATCACCACTGCCATGTGGGCTGGAGGGCTGTGGGTCGGGTGCTGCCTCCTCAGTCCTCTGCCCTGCACATCATACCTCAGGTGCTCTGCATCTCCAGGAGGGAGCCTGCAGCTGAGAGCTAGGGCTTCAGGGGTTCAGGCATGTCTCCAGGCCATGGGACAGACCCTGGTCCTTTTGGCCTATGCTCTCTCTGCGTGGTACCTGCCTTTCTGGGAAGAACCGGAGCTAAGGGGGCAGGTTAGCTCCTCTTAGGCCATCTTCTTAATTTTGTCGGAGACTTACTGGTGGGCAGAATAACCGCTCTGTTCCAAAAAGGCACAGGAAATGGATTGCCTTGAACTGCTGGGGAAACTTCCAGTCACGAGCATCTTTCTTGCTTTACCAGCGATGAAAACCTGTCTGTGATTGGATTCCTTGCAAGTAGATGGGTTTCGCTTGGGTGTTCTCATCTCCCTGCACTTCACTCTCTGTGCCCTAGTTGTGAAGCAAAGCCCAGAGACACACTTTTTGCCAAAAGTTAAATAGCCTGTAGCAATGGTGGAGCTGTGACTTGTCTCCAGCCTGGCCTGGGCCTGTTTTGTCTGTGGAAGGGTGACACTGCTCTGCTCTCCCCCCAGGCTGCAGGACCTCACCCTCTATAACCCCGAGAGGACCATCACTGTGAAGGGGGCCATCGAGAACTGCTGCAGGGCCGAGCAGGAGATCATGAAGAAAGTTCGGGAGGCCTATGAGAATGACGTGGCTGCCATGAGTGTGAGTGCCGGGTGCCTCTCCCCACCCTCCTCTGAGCCCGAGCCCACCACAGGACTGTGTCTTCCCTGTGGGGTGGGCATGCCGTGCGCTGTGTGGCCTTGGAGCATTTACTTTGCTTTTGAACACTGATTCATCAGAAAAAGGCTTTTACGTTTAGTTAATAGGCGTTCACCTGATTCCTGGGGTGGGAATGGGGTTCCAATCTTGGGCTTCAAGTTCTGTGGTCTCCTGTAAACATGTGTAAAGTTGGTGTTTATGTGTACACTTTAATGGGAAGTAGGTCCGTAATTTTCATCTGGTTTTCAAAGGGGAGTACAGATGTAGGGTACATGACCACAAAGGACAGTCCTAGAAGTCAAACGGAGCTCTGCCCCTGCCACTCCTCACAGTGCAGGGCTGAGCCCATCGTTTACTCCATCAGAGTGGAGTAAACCAGAGAGGAGGGACTTCTGAGGGCGTGAGACTGGTCGGCTCTTCTGGTCCGAGTTGCTAGTTCTTGGTTCAGTGAGACCAGCACGTCGCTCACAGCTGCACACCCTGAGTGTGTATGTGAGTGTATGTGAAAACCAAAAGCTCAGGCAGGGGTTTGTGTAAAGGCGTATCGTTCTCCTGTTTTTGGCCCACTCTCTGGGGGTACTCACCCTCTTAGTTCAGCCAGGGCCACACACAAAGGACCGCTAGACCCCCTCAGAATGAGCTGACCTTCTCTCCTTCCTTCTCCAGCTGCAGTCTCATCTCATCCCCGGCCTGAACTTGGCTGCTGTAGGTCTTTTCCCAGCCTCGTCTAGTGCGGTTCCTCCGCCTCCCAGCAGCGTCACTGGGGCCGCTCCCTACAGCTCCTTTATGGTAGGTGCAAGGTCTTATTACAGGGGACCCCTGGGCCTGTCTGTGGCCTCTCTTAAAGGTCCCACTCTTGTGGGAGCCTCGTGTTTGGGGATTTGCAGGGAGAGGGAAGGGAGGTCTGGAGATGCTCCTCTGCATTGCTCCCAGCCACTGGTGACCCTTCAGAAGGTTAACTGCTTGGAGGGCGGCCTTGGAGATGCTGGCAGCACTCTTCCTCTTCCCTCGTCTTCTTCCTCTTGTCTGGCTTCTTCCTTTTATTCCTGCTGGGCAGAGGGACAGCCAAAGAGCATGTAGCCCAGGTTGGCTGCTGGGTGCCTGCACCCCTTCTTCCTTGAGGCTGCGCGGCAGGGGTGTGGAGGGGCTTCGTGGCCGGGCCCCTTGGCTTCTGTTGTAACAACATGCCCTTTTATGCAGCAGGCTCCAGAGCAAGAGATGGTGCAGGTGTTTATTCCCGCCCAGGCGGTGGGCGCCATCATCGGCAAGAAGGGGCAGCACATCAAGCAGCTCTCCCGTTTCGCCAGCGCCTCCATCAAGGTGATCTGCTCTGTCTCCTTCCAGGTCCCAGACAGAGGAGTGCTCTGCTCCCATCACCTGCTACTTTTGTTCCCAGATGCCCCATCTGGCTGGTGTGGGGGCCTTTTCCCTGTGGAATAACAGTCCCCTTGGCGTTTGGCCTTGCTTGGTCCTCCATGGAATGCCTTCCGAGGTTCTGGATTTTCAGGCCAGGGAGGAGGCAGTATTGTAGCGTAGAAAGAAAGCTTAGGTTCTGGCACAGACTGACTTCGGTTCCAATCCCAGCCCCTAAGCTGTGTGACCCGAGCTTCCGTCTCCTCATCAGTACAGTAGTCACCATAACACTGCAATAATGCAGCCAAAGCCTCTGGCTCCGTCAGTGCCTGGTGCATGGTGGTTGCTCAGTAAATGTTAGCTGTCTTTCTACCTTCCCTGGCCCACGGAGTCCCACGGAGAGAGTGGGGAGAATCTGTCATAATGAAACAAAGGCGTTGTTAAATTTCCCAGGTGTAAATCTGCATTTGTTTCAGTGGCTGTGGTCCCTGCTCTCCTTGCATTCCTGCATTGGTCATCTCATCTGTGCCCCTCTCTCCACTGAAACCCCCCCAGAGATTGGGAGTGGGGAGAGAGGAGAGGCGGGGAGCCCTACTTAGGAAATGTCACTGAAACAAATCCACCCATGCCCTCCAAACAGATTTGGTGCAGAAGCAACGACCTTGGGGTTCGATGTCTTTGTTCTTGCCTCCCCATGTCCTCAGAAGTGGGGAGTGGAAAGTGGGGTGGTGGTAGGGGACTGGAGGAGGTGGAGACAGTGGGCACCTCTTTGACCAGCTCTTTGCTTTGTAGATTGCTCCTCCTGAAACTCCTGACTCCAAAGTTCGTATGGTCATCATCACTGGACCCCCAGAGGCCCAATTCAAGGTTCTGATCTTATTTTTTTTCCAAGCTGGACACACAGAATCAAGATGGGGTGGGAGTACAAATCGTGCCACGTTTGTCAGCTTCCCTGCAGAGATAGGGCTTGTATGGCTGCTTTCAGACTCACATCAGACTTCATTTCTGTTGACTTCTGCTTCCTTTGTTACTTCCTGAGGTCAACAGGAATATGGGAAAGAAGAGGGAGTCTGAGGGCGGCTTCTGTGCACTCTGCTTTAGTTTCTAAGGAAGGCCTTTGATGCCAAATTCCCTTCTCTCTTTTATGTCCCTACTATATCCGTGTGTTCTTGGACTTCTGATCAGACAGTCAAAAGAACTGATAGTAACTTTGCCTGACAGGGTTGGAGAATGGCAGCTTCAGACGCTGTTGAGTGTCTGACAGCCTGCCCTCCAAGTGACTGATAGCTGCCATTCGGGCAGGGCCTTGAGTTGCTAGCCACTGCCTTGTCCAAGTACGTGCAGTCATCCCAGACCCCACAGGTCTGGTTTGTAGTTTATGAATTATATTCTGATGGGAAGTGTGTCTTCAGTTACTCTACCCAGGTTCTCCAGTATTACAAATAAGCAGAAGGGATGTGGAAGGTCAATGCTGTTGGCCCTTTCCTTTCACCTGGCCTAGATGATCGACCCTGCCCTAGGTGGGGTGGGCCTGTGAGCCAGAAGGGGCTCAGGTGGAGCCGGGGGCTGCACTTCGTGGTTACCACGCTTCCCTTTTGTCATGTCTGTGCAGCCCACTGATTAACAATGACCTCCTCTTCTCAGGCTCAGGGAAGAATTTACGGTAAGCTCAAGGAGGAGAACTTCTTTGGTCCAAAGGAGGAAGTAAAGCTGGAGACTCACATCCGGGTACCAGCGTCAGCAGCTGGCCGGGTCATTGGCAAAGGTGGCAAAACGGTGAGCTGCGAGGGCCAGGTTGAAACTTCTGGACTTTAGTCCCCAAAACCAACAGCTCTCCCCTGGCTGTCTGCTCCCTTGCCCTGCTCAACCTTAGGACTCCTGATTTGCCCGTTTATTTGATTCTACTCCCCAAGCTCAGCTCCCGACGACTGCAGTTTCTTCCTGCTAGTCACCCGCCTCTTCCTCTAATCGCACTCGTGCTGTCTGGACGGCACCCTGAGCTCCTCTCTGCCCACCCTGCTCCCAGGTGAATGAGTTGCAGAATTTGACAGCAGCTGAGGTGGTGGTGCCAAGAGATCAGACCCCTGATGAGAACGACCAAGTCATCGTCAAGATCATTGGGCATTTCTATGCCAGCCAGGTACATATGGCACTCCCCCATCACAGGAGGGTGGCAGGAGCCCAGGGATCAGAGAAGCAGGACTCCAGAGGTTGACCTGCATGACCATGACAGGTCCTGTGGACTCTGGGCTGGGTCATTTTTCTCTCCCAGGGGTTAAGAGTATGATGTGTACATGCTTTATTTTCTCTTAAGACTCACTTGATTTAAACAACATCCATATATAGAGTATATATTATATATAAAACAATATCTAATGTGCTATACATTATATATTAATGGTCTTTCCTCTTCTCTAAACTTGGTCCCGCTCTAAGCCCTTATTTCACTGGATAAGAAGAGAAATTGCTGTTATCCATCACCCAGTCTTGTTCAGGAAATAATAACAACAACAGTAATGATATCACCCTAGATTTCCTTTTTCCAGTGCAGTCCCTTCATCCTTCCCAGAATGACTGCTGCATCCCTGGTTCCTGTTCTCCCACCCTCCCATTCCCATTCCAGAATTCACCATTCCTGCACTGCCTCCAATGAGCCAATCGGCACTGCCCTGCGTTGGGACTGACCCCAGAGCCTGGAAAGGAGTGTGAATATCAGGTTTAAATTTTCTGAACCTCAACAAGTCAGAAAGCATGATTGGAAGCTGATGGCATTATCCTAAAATCCTCTTGTTGGAACTGGAAGGGATGTGGAGACTATTGGACACAGCCCCTTCCATTCATAGAGGATAAGCATGTCACAGCAGGCTTGTGGCCTGTGGCTGCTCAAGCAGTCAAGGGCAAAACAGGAACCCAGAACCCCAGCTCTCGGCTGCCAGTGTAGTGTGGCTGCACGGCATCGAGAACATAGATTTTGGAGCGAGAGGCTTTGAGCTCCAACCCCACATGGCCTTTCCTGCTGTGTGACCTTGGATAAGCAACTTTCTTTGACAATCCTTTGAGAAGCATTAATAAGAGCCACAAGAATACCTAAAATTTATGTGTTTCTGATAAACACCAAACACTATTCTACATGGTTTATGTATATTAACTCATTTAATCCCCACAACAGCCTCATTTTACAAATGAGGAACATGAGGTGTAAGAGGGAAAATGATATAATCAAGGATCCACAGAGCCAGGATGTATTAAATACCAAAGTAGGGAAAATATTTGTTGGTTAGAATAAGTGAAAAACTATGTAAAACACCAAGCACGGGGTCGACAGTAAGAATAATAGAAATATTAATTCCACATTCTTTCCCCAACCTAGACCAACTTTGTTTTTAACCAAGAAACCAAGGACTCAGTTTATGGAAAGGGAGACATTCTGGTAAAATATCGGTCAAGTGAATCACATTTTGCTTTTTATTTCCCTTATAAAACTTTGTTCTTAGGCAAGAAACTTTTAAGAAGTAAAGAGTAAAGATACCGATCCTGTGGTATTTTGTCGACTTTCACAATGGACACGATGGACGTTATTTCACTGCTTTTTGTTGTTGTTAATCTGTCTCTGGGCATTTCATGTGTAGTGGAGTTGTGATTTGTGACAAGGTCTCCTAGTTTATGACCCTCTGATGACATGTATCCCTGGAACAAGAATTCCATTTTGGGTCTGCTAACGTATGTGTCAACTTTGTCAATTTTTAGACTTTGTCAAGTTTTAAGTTCTGAAGGAGTTTATACTACTGTTTCTCCTGTGGGTGCCCCCTCCCCGCCACCCACCCGTGCTGTGTGACAGGGCTCAGGGTACTCAAAGGCAGAGAACCTTAAGGTCATTCTACCCTCAATCTTCCTCTAACTCCCATGTGTCCTATTCTGTTTGTTGCTAGTGTCTGGATCCTGATGGCCTCTCTTCTCGTGTCAGGCTGTCTCCTTGCCTTTGGAAGTCCTCACTCCCTCCCTCTTGCCTATTCTCTCTGCAGATGGCTCAGCGGAAGATCCGAGACATCCTGGCCCAAGTTAAACAGCTGCACCAAAAGGGACAAAGTAACCAGGCCCAGGCACGGAGGAAGTGACCAGCCTCTTTCCATCCCGTTGACTCAAGGACCACGGGCTGAAGTCGAGAGCGCGTTCTCCCCAGCAGACCTGAGAATGAGTGGGAATCAGGGACCCTCGGGCTGGGATGGAGATCAGGTTTGCCCACTTGGTTGAGAAAGATGTTCCAGTGAGGAACCCTGATCTCTCGGCCCCAAATACCCAACCAATTGGCCTAAGACTGCCCGCCCCTCAGGATGTCACCATGGAAATTCTAGCTCAGGGTGCTTTTAAACGTGGATTGTTAAGTAAGGTCTCAAGGTCCCACCGAGAGGGTAGGTCAGACCCCAGTGGGAAGAGAAATAAAATTTCCTTCAGGTTTTTAAAACATGCAGAGGGGTGTTTTAATCAGCCTCAAAGGATGGTTTGCTTCTTGACCCTAAAATCCTTCCAGCCTTCTCTGACTTGGTTTATTGATTAAAATACCTCTATTCTTGTGCCCTGCCATGGCCTCTTCCTGTATTCACACTAATTGTTTTATCTTTACTGCTACCAGAAAAAGTGGGAACCAATGCATTGCTCTGCTTCTGTTATTGACTCAAAGGGAGAAGACACGTCAGCCTCTGTAGTTTAATTCCAATCCCTCCCTAACCAACCAACAGGAACAGAAAGAAGTAAAGAATGTGGGAGAAATGGGGAGAAAGATGATTAAATATATAGTAATCCACGTTTAAAAGGAGCGCCCTTGTGGCTGATCTATTCCAGATCACCATCATGAAAAATTGGCACAATGAAAATTTCACCCACTCTCCTGGGGCTTCCCTGCTAAGATTCCCCGCCCTATTCGTGTCCCTCTAACCGTACAGGTCCCACATGGTCTCCAGGTGCACATGGGTGGTGCTGAATGCTCAGCGGGATAGGGGCCAACCACTGTACTGTCCCTGATTCCCACCATTCTCAGGCAGATTTTATATTTTTTTAAAGTCTATTTTAATGATTGGATATGAGCACTGGGAAGGGGACACTAACTCCCCTTGATAAAGTCTCAGTTCCATGGAGGACTTGAGTGGCCCCAAAGGCTGCCACTGTGCCCTCACCCCAGCCCATGTGCTCTCATAAGGGCTGGTTCCCAGAGGCAGGGGTTGCGGGGCACTCCCCTCCCCACGGCACTGTTCCCTTGGTGGTGGGGGGATGTGGAACCCAACCCTGAGCTCCCGATAAAGCTAAAGTCCATCATCTGGCATATATTATGGCTGTTCAGTAAATTGGAGAGTATTTGCTTCTGTTTATATCTTAGAGGCGTATTTAACTGATGGCTCCTGCCTCCCTGAATCATCGGCACGATGTGCCTAAAAGACGAAGTTCAAAATACCAGCAACCTTATGCACAAAGGGGTAAATAAGCTTAATTTATTAATTTACCAGGCTCAATAAGATCCCGTTTGAAGTTCAGCCCTTAGGGAAGACAGCAGACATCAGTTAAATGAGGTCAGGCCTCCCCTCCTAATATACTGATTGTCAGTGCATGTTAGCCAGGCGGTGCACTTTAGCTGCCTTGGACAATGCTATCAAGTGTGCTGGGAAGGGAGGAAAGGCCTCTGCATGTGGAAAAGCCTGTGCGTGGAGTCCCCTCCTTCCGACATTGCAACAACGACAGTAACAACAAGACAACCATGATATGTGGGCGGAGTCAGTCAGGTAATGCTGTGCGCGGAGTAAACTACCTCAAGGTATGAAGTTACCTCAGCAATTACTTTCCTTTTTGTTCCCCCCCACCTCTTTTTTTTTTTTTTAATCTTTTTTTCTTTGCGGCTTGCTGATATTTTATATAAAAAAGAAAAGCAAAGCAAAAGAGAAGCTGATAGTCTTGAATATTTTATTTTTTTAATGAAAAGAAAAAATGAGAAAGTTATGTTTCATAATTAATTACAACATGAGCCAGTGTAACCCTTTAGGAACTCTCTCTGGAGAACAGGCCCTGTGGGAAAGGCAGCGGGGGCTGGCGCCTTGGGAGGAGGCTGGGGCTGAGAGGGAGGCCCAAGCTGAGAGAGACCAGGGCGAGTGAGGCTCTGATCTCAGACTCCCAGATTTCCCGGCCACTGGCCTCTTCTGGATAATCCTGCCTCAGGGGATTCAGAGGCCTAGCAGAGCGCTGGGCCCCCAATGACAAAACACCAGTCTCCAACAACGGCCATGGTCTCCCCTCCCCCTTGGGTTGAAGGCCACCCCAGCTGGATTTTCCCACCAGTGGTGCTGTTGAGATTATTTAAAAATATTGCCTCCGTTTTATCGAGGAGAGAAATAATAACTGAAAAAAAAATATATACCCTTTTAAGAAAAAATCTATACTTCTCTGTCTAAAAATATGGGAGCCAAGATTCCGTTGGTGGAAGAGACAAAGCCACCCTCTCACCCTCGGAGAGGTCCACCTGGTTTGTCATTGCAGTGCTTTTCATTTGTCGTTGCTGTTTCATTCAAACCCATCTTGCTATTCTCCTTGGTTTATATCAATAGACCAGGGGCCAATGGATACTCAGATAACTGCCCCCTCCCATCTCCCTCTCTTCTTTAGATGGATCTGATTGATTCTAAGAGTGGACCCAAACTTAGGGAAGTCTTGATTTAGGGTGGGTGGCAAGGAGGGGCGAGAGATCCGGGAACGTGACTGGGGACAGGTTCCCACCTCGTTTATCTCTTATCACTTTCTCCCCATGACGTTCCTTGGTGGCCCCCAGAACTGTCTGCCCCACAGAGAGGAGAAAGCAGGAAAGCATTTGGGGGTAATATCAGGCCAGTATAATTAAGCTTCCCACCTGTCCTAACTACAAAAAAGGGTCTCCCAACTTCCATCCCTGGCTCTATATGCTTTAACCCAAAATGAAGCAGATGACATTCAGACATCGGCCGTTTAGTGATTTAAGGCGAATTTCCAGCAGCAAGCATGCTTTGATATCTGGTTCAAACTACCATCAGAAAAAGAAAATCCCACAGTACCTGAAATGTGATTGTTGCAGTGTTCAGTTTCCTTGGGATCCTGCTCCCTTCACACCTTATGCCCACATCCTTTTCCTTTGGTGGATTCAGCTCCCAGGAGAGATCAGGAAGTGTGGCAAGGGACAGTCAGACTTCACTTGGATATTAGGCACAGCTCCACTCATTGCTGATACTTGCCCAGCAGGAAAATGGTGAGAAGTTAAACTATCAGAAAGCAAACGGAATATGGTTTGGTGGTTAAGGTTTGGCGGGATAAAGGGCCTGTCTTGGTGGGTCTGCCTTTGGCCCCTAGGCCGGGGCGTGGGCAGTCCTCTGCCCTCCTGCCCAGTGCCTCCGTTTCCCCATCCTTAGCAAGATAACAAGCTAGCTCAAAAAGCACTTGGGAGATTGGACGATCTGAGAAAAGCGACTTTAAAAACCGCTTCTGTGCTCTAAGATATATATGTGTATGTGCTACATATATATTTTTAAGAAAGGACCATCTCTTTAGGATATATTTTTTAATTCTGTGGAACACATAGAAAACCAAAATGGTTTGATTCACTGACTTTGAAGCTGCATCTGTTACACCCCAATGGCTTTATCCCCTCTGGGTCTGGTTGCCTTTGAAGGTTTGGGCTGTGGACTCGGCTCCTAGGAGGGGTCTGGGGAGGAGAGAGCCAGGTTTAGGGACAGGAGTTTGTCACCTTCTACCCTCTCCTCCCCTCCTCCCAGTCGTCCTTGGTCGTTTCCTTTCCCCTGAGCTCTCCACTTCTGGGGGCAATAGGGAGCTATTCTCTTAGTTATGCCTCACTATTGGCAGAAAAGACCCCATGTAAAACCCAGAGAACACTGGAGGGAACACTCCAGTTGGTTCTATGTGTCCGTTTTCCTCTGTGCCAAAGACAGACAGACAGAGGCTGAGAGAGGCCGTTTCTGAATCACAGTAATAGCCATCTTTCGACATATACCTGGGCTGTCTGAGAGGGGAGGGCTCTTGGAAACAGCGTGAGCTAAAGACGCATCCCTTCCCTTCTGAGGCTCCGGGGGCTGTGGGGGCGGATGTGCCAAGGGGAAGGGAGCTGAGAAGGGGGTCGGACGGCTCCTGGTTGCACTTTGGGGAAGGAGGGAAAGTTTGGGGCTCCTCCACATGGGACTGCTCTCCGTCCCCTGCCCCCTCTGCAGAGACAGCACGGAGGGTTCCCTTCAGGCCTGGCAGACTGGCAGTGAGGAGGGGCCTCAGTTAGCTCTCAAGGGTGCCTTCCCCTCCTCCCACCCCAGACACATCCTCTGCCAAACTGGGAACCAGCAGTGCTATGTAACTACCTCACAGAGCCCCAAAGGGCCCGCCTGAGCTTCCCGGTTCCCGAAGAAGCTGGTGCCTCTAGTCAACCCTCTGCTCCCATCTCTCATCCAGCGGTGGGGGATCTCCTCCTTTCTTTCCCTTGGAGTGTTTGTGTGGAGGTCCTAGTGACTGACATTTAAACCATGCAACTGTTTTCGCCTGTTTGTTGAAAACTGGTAGAAGGAAAACAGCACAGTCTGACACAGTAATTATAGGAAGATGGAAGAAAAATCCTCACTGCCAGGGGACATAAAGCCATTTCCCTTCCAAACACTCAATGATTTAGATGCAGAACATTTCTCTTGGCTTCAGACTTAGAGCAACACCCGCGGAAAACTTCAGTTTCTTTCCTTTGGATCCATAAGGCTTCTCTACTGGGGCACAGGACAGGGAGGAGGCCTCGTGACCGAAGGTGGATTGTGAGGGTGAGGGCCGGAGCCCCAACCCTGACCCTCGGCCCTGTGCCCCTCCTGGGGGCACAGTCTGATGGCACCACTACTGGTGCCTTAGTATGGTTGAATCCGGACTGACAAGACAAAAGAAAAGAAAGAATTTTTTTTCTTAAATGAAATAGCAGGAAGCTCTTTGGGAGCATGTGTTTTGAGTAACCACAGGTGATGGATGCTACGAGTATAAATGGATTAACTACCTCAATCCTTACAGTAAGATTGGAACCAAGGGCAGGGACTCGTGCATAAGGATGTGAATCCCAGCCAGGAGGAGTGAGTTGAGGCTTGTGCCACGAAAGGTTTGTCCTTAAGGAACAGGCAAGGCCTGCCTGATCCCCCACTCAGATCGATTGGGTGGGGAGGGCTGGCCGTTAGGTCCCCCCATTCTGCCTTCCTTGCCCTGGGTTCTCATGTTTCACCCCTTTCCCTCCAGTTTGCCCCTCTCTCACCTGCTATACCTTTGTTGGACCAGAGGGTGAGGAGAAGAATTACCTCCTCTCTTCGTTCTGTCAGAGGGGGTTGGCTGGAGGTGAAATCTGGGGCTTGGCCCGGAACCCACCACTTAGCCCCACAGCCAGGAAACCTGGTGAAGCAGAGCTAAGACCTCTTCAACAGGGTTTCTTTGAGATGCTCCACCTCCACTGTACCCCCTTCTCAGTCTTCACGGGGATAGTTGGCTCTAGAAGGAGAAAAGGTGGAGCAGGATCCTGTGTCCTGAGAGTCGGAGGCCCAGCCCTCTGGTCCTCTGATGGCTCGGGTGCCTTTGTAGTCGGGGAGTCCACTGGGCCATCCCAGCCCCTCCCCACCCGCTAATGGACCTCCTCATAGAAGCCCCATTTCACTTTTGTTTTATCTACCTCTTAGCAAGACAATAGAGAGAAATTAGGTAGTGGCAACTCCACTTGCTTAGGTTAGGGGGGAAAAAGATTTCTTTTTCCAAAGGAAAAAAAAATATTACCTTAAAAATACTTTCCAAAAAATTAAAAAACCAAAAAAAAAAACAAAAAAAAACAAAAAAAAAGAGGGAGACATTTTCCAGTGACCACTGGATTGTTTTAATTCCCCAAACTTTTCTTTTTTTCCCCCATAAATAAGTTTCACTCTTCGGCGATTTTCTCCACTTGTTTAAGATGATGTGCTATTCTAACAGGTACAGCTTTCACAGTCTGCCCCCTGGCTTGCCCCACCCCACACCCCAGTCCTGCCAGCGAGTCCTGCCTGAGCTTGTCACCCCAGCAAGAACAAAGGCTTTGTGTGTGTTGGGGTGATTAAGTCTTGACTCATCATTTCCACCCCCGTGGGGTTGGGGGCTGCTTGTAACACTTCTCTGCAAATTTTATGTAACCCGTTGCAATGTAAAGGTGTTCAAGATGAATTTCAGCAGATAATGAGTTAGCATTACGAATAAACATTCTCTACCACCGTTTGGACTCTCCCCTTTCTCCAGCATCTTGGTCCGGGTCCCGGAAACAAGAATAAGCCAAAAGAGTCCCCTCCCCGGAGGCATAGTGAGTTGGTATCCAGTCCTGAGACATCACTTACTCAGGATACTGAAAATGTATTTTTATGAATGCAAAGCTTAGTGGGGGCTGGAGGGGGGAACCCTGCTGGTGATGGTGCTACCCTCTTCTGTAATTGTGGCCACTTTGAACATTGTACTTTGATGGAAATCTGCCAGCCATCACCACTCGGATTTTGATTGTACCCTTTCTCCCACCCTTTAATCTGTTCTTTACTTTGTCGGGGGAGGTGGGGCAGTTGGCTCAGACTTTTGGAGCTTGTTCTTTTGCTGGATGAGCACTCAAATTTTCTTTCCTGCAAAGATTGTTTCAGCCATAAACCACTTCATTCCGCTGTTTCAATTTCAAAATAAAAGGAAACTTATATTGAAAGCTGAGTGTGTCTGTGTCTCAGGGAGGGTTTTCGGGGTCTGTTGGCTGAGATGCCCAGACCTTCAGGGGTCAACCTCAGTGTGAGAGACCTGGTTCCCAGGGACCAGAATCACTCGTGCAAAGTGGGCATTCTTCTTACATTTGCAGGATGGCATAGAGGAGTGGCTTTTAAACGGTGCCTTGCTCTTAATTTCCTTTGCATATTGGAGTAGGGTCTCCACCATTAAAGAAGTTGCACAATCATTGTGCAGAGCAGTCCCACTTGCTCTGGAGGTGAGGACGACGTGTTGCTCTTTCTGACACCCGCCCTAAGAAAAATGATGCCAAGGGCTTCTTTTTCTTCCTGGAAAGGGAACTTGGTTACCATCTACCATGACTGCATTCTCCTATTTCTCTCCTTTTTGAAGGCGAGATTGGTGGCGAGACAGCCTGGTGTGTGACACAGCCTGGACTCCAGCTTGGCTCTCCTGATGGCTGGTTCAGCTCTTTCTGCTATATCATCTGTCTGTCAAAGATGACGTGATGGTCCTGGGCAACGCCACGCTTAAAGGAGCATTCTGGGTTATCTGTGAAGTATAGATGTGCCTTGCACCAAGTGGTGGCGTTCTGCAGTCTAGTGTGGAAGGAACACTAAGGACTATCTCTCCCTCCCATTAGGTTTCAGGGCTGCACTGGATATTGAACGCATCGTGATACCTTACACAGAGCACATATTTGGGGGGAATATTTGCCAAGTGTGGTTACCCCAGTCTCTTCCTTCCTACACTTGCCCTCTGCATCTTTTTTTTCCCTACTTAACTCAATCTTCTTTGAAAAACTTATAAAGTGAATCTGGATGGGTTAAGGTCATTAGGCTAGATTTAGTATTGCTGTCAATTGTGCCTTCTCAAATAATTGAATAAATGTTGGGACATGATTTTCAAGTCTTGGTGGAAGCTTTATATAGGAGGTGAATATTTATTTGTTCCCTGCCTTGTTTCGGAAATAATTAAGGTGGCTTAAACAGGGGAATGAAACCCTGTGGATAGTTTCCTAGTAATGGCCAATATTTGTTGAGATAAAGATTGTACTTCTTACACACATTTAAGGAATTAGAGGCCTTACATGATGGATTATTTATTGAACCCTCACAACAATCCTAAAATGAATGTTATTTCCATTTTATAGATGAAGGAACGGAAGATCAGAGAGGTTATGTTACTAAAGTCACTCAGACATTGATTCTAGAACCCGGACCTTTAACAGTACCGCTTACCAACATCTCTGCAAAAGAAATCTTCGTTGGTGCATGTGAGCCCAGACGAAAACTCTAAACTCAGCTCTTGGTTTACTAGAACACCTTATTCTTTTCACTGTCTGTGTAAGTAATAAACTATAAATCTACAAGTGGCTCTTTGTATCTTTACTGGTCAAATCAGTCAGACTTTGGCCTTGCCTTGTCATGTGTGCATGAGCTTAACAAATTTGGGGCCCAATGTGGGGCCCATAAAGTTACAGTACCCTTAAAAGAAGCCTGGAGACCGTGTCCGCCAGGTTAGGGGATAACATCTGTGCCCCAGGATCTGGCAGTGCAGCCCTCCCCTAAGTGGTGGGGGAGGGGAGGTGTCCTACCTGTTCAGGGGCCGCGTGGGTTGTGAGTTGGATTGGGGGACGGGACTTCCTGGGATCTGACGGCAAATGCAACCTGTTGATAAACATTTGTAGGTCAAGCAGCTAAAGGTAGCATTTGTGCCTTCAGGTGTTAAAAATGGGTTTGAGGCTGAGTTAATGGCCACTTAAATCAAAAGTAAGTGCAAAGCTGTGCTTACCGGTGCGAGTTGTTCCCTCAGCTCCCAGCTCCTGCGTAACTCCTGCAGTGCCTGTGTTAAAACTCCTTGGTCTGTGTTTCTGTAAAAAAGCACCTAATAGAGTTTGGGCAAAGCCCTTGCAGTGAAGGGAGGAAAGAAAGGGGAAAAAAAGATAAAGTAACTTGCAAAAGTGACGGGTCTAGCCCATTCATTGTATGAACTGTTGTAAAAATGTATAATTGGCATTGAAATGTGTCACAGGTTTGAATTGTGAATGTGCATGAAGTGTTAGAAAATTCCTCGGGTGTCCAAAATTTTCACTCTATAATGATGTCTTGTTGTTTGACAAGTTAAAAGTCTCATTCTTAGTGGCCTTGGCTGCCTGCCATTGGGAGCAACCACAACCATAAGCCTCAACAAGACTCAGGGCCTGCTTGCCAAGTAAAGTGTCTTGAAACAAGTGTCTTGAATTTCTTTTGACAATCAAGGGAAAACTGCTGTTTTTTACAAAGTGAGAAACTCTATGTTCTTAATTCAAAACTTGTAACTCTTGGCCAAAGTTGACCTACTCGTCTTGCTGTAAAAGAGGCTATATTAGTGTGCTAGGGCTGCTGTAACAAATTACGCCAAAGCTGGTGGCTTGAAACAACAGTTCTGGAGGCCAGAAGTCTGAAATCAAGGTGTCAGCAGGTCTGTTTCTTCTGGAGGTCCTTAGGGACGTCCATCCCACGCCTCTCTCCTGAGTCCTGGTGGTTGATGGGAGTCCGTGTCCTTCCTTGGCGCATAGACGCATCACTCCAATCTCCGCCTCCATCTTCACATGGCCTTTTCTGTGGTTCTGTCTGTTTCTGTCTCCTGGAAAGACAATCATCATTGGATTTAGGTCTCACCCACATCCAGGATTATCTCGTCTCCAGATTCTTACACGCATCTGCCAAGACCTGTATTCAATTCAGGTCACATTCTAAGGTGAGAGCCTGGCATATCTTTTGAGGGGGACACCATTCAACCTATTACAGAGGCCATACTACGTGGGGCTTTGGCCCACCTGCCTCTGACAGGTTGGCTACATTGGATTTTTCATCCCACTTTCCCCCTGAGGTTGATAAGATCACAACGCCCTTTTGGAAAAAGACAGGTGAGACCCTGCAGGCCGACTAACCGGCTGTGGGTCAGGATGGTAGCAACCCTGGTTGCTGAAGCATTTGGTGACAAGGAGAACAAGTGGTGCTTGACTGTGGTTTGGGTTGGCAGTTAGAGTTAGAGGTAAAGGGGAGAGGACCCCGTAAAGCTAAGGAAAACATAGTATGGTGGTTGTTCAGTTATGCAGAGTTCTACTCAACAATAAGCGGGAAAGGAACATTAGAGATGGATTTGGGCAAAAGCCCAATGTCTTGGTCAGCTTGGGCCAGTATAACAATACCATAGATCCTATGGCTTATAAACCTTATAAATCACAGAAATCTTTTTTCTCACAGTTCAGGAGGCTGGGAAGTCCAGAAGCCTGGAAACAGGTCAAGGTAAATGCCCTTCAGGCTAAAGAGGAGGAAAAGAAACAAATTGAAGGTCCAGGCTGTAAGACAATGTGGACCTGGCATTTACTCCAGGGAGTCCGCAAATGGGATTGATGGTTTGCGCATGAGAGAAATTCTCACTATCACGCCACAAGAGGGCCACACAATTTAAAGATCTGGGCTACAGCAGGAGAAGCTGCCCAGCAAGCTTTGGCATTTACTGTGGACAAAAGAGGACCAAGAAGGCTTGGAGCCCCTGCTGAGGTCTGTGCTGTTGAGACTGCTGTTGGTCTGATGCCTTCACACCACGTGTCTACCCAGACGTCACTCCCTTCAAGAACAAATAGGACGAGGGCAGAAGCTGAGGTCCCTTCTTCCTAAGGAGGGCTGGCGGCCATAGGCACTGCTCAAGGTGTACTCAGGACTTGATGGCAACCAAGGTTGCCAAACCTTTTCAGTCCTTTTGGACACTGAGATATGAGTCACTATGGTGCCAGAAAGCACTCATGGGCATGGCTGGAAGGCTATTGCCACCAGATTTGGAAATAACTCTCAGTTTGGACAATGGACTGCTGTAACACTATGAGTGGGCCCCTTGGGCCAATACACACTCAAGTGGTTGTCGCTGATACTGCTGGAGAAATGCCATAATCAGAACAGTGGTCATGGGACAAGTCCATAATCAGGAGCCCACCAGGCTCCCCCAGTCTAGTCTTTTTTTTTAAAGATTGGCACCTGAGCTTACAACTGTTGCCAATCTTTTTTTCTTCTTCTCCCCAAAGCACCCCCAGTACATAGTTGTATATTCTAGTTGTGAGTGCCTCTGGTTGTGCTACGTGGGACGTCGCCTCAGCATGGCCTGATGAGTGGTGCCACGTCTGCGCCCAGGATCCCAACTGGCTAAATCCTGGGCCACCAAAGTGGAGCACGGGAACTTAACCACTTGGTCACGGGGCCAGCCCCTCTAGTCTTATTATTACTGTGAACCAATACAGGATGCTAGCTGGTGGGGGCAGGGGAGGGACAAGAGGTCACTGTACTGACCAAGAAGCTAATGGAGGCAGAGATGCTTAAGAAATGATTTTGCCTTATGATAGCCTGTGTGGCCAGTGAAAAGGCCGGTGGTACCTGGCATCTCCTGCAAACTCAATGAGGCATAGTTTCTGCTTGTGCCTACTGTTTCAGGCACAACGTAACAATTGTACAGTCCATTACACAGACGGAAGGAGCCTTGTACACAGTGGGGAATGTTGTTAATGCCAACTTCAGCATCCCACCACACCCAGATCAGAGCCAATTTGTCTTCATGTGGCTTAGGTTACAATGTTTTCACCGTGCTGCTGCAAGCCGATCTAAATCTCTTCTACAATTTGTCACTACTGAATAGGCTGAGACCTAGAGAAGGCTTAAATCTCACCAGCAGAGTCCTGGTACCATTCCACGGAGACGTTCTGATTGGAAGGACTAAGGGCGGCAGACGGACTGCCTTAGGTAAGACGGTTAGGTCTCTAAACAGGGCTGGAAGATTGACCCTGACAAGAGTCAGGGTTCAGTCACCCAAGTAAAGTTCTTGGGAACTGTTAGGGGCTGAGTGGTGTCCCCTTAAAATTCGTATGTTGAAGCCCTAACCCCCTGGTACCTCAGGATGTGACTGTATTTGGAGAGAGGGCCTTTAAAGAGGTGATTAAGTTAAAACGAGGCTATTGAAGTGGGTCCTAGTCCAGTCTGCCTGGTGTCCCTGTAAGAGGAGATCTGGGCACAAGGAGAGACCCAGGGATGTGTGACACAGAGGAAAGGCCTTGTGAGGACAGGGCAAGAAGGTGGTCATCTGCAAGTCCAAGAGAGAGGCCTCAGGAGAAACCAAACCTGGTGACACCTTGCTCTCAGACTTCTAGCCTCAGAGCTGTGAAAAAATAATTTCTGTAGCTTCGGCCACCCAGTCTATGGCATTTTGTTATGGTGGCCCTAGCAAATGGTTTCAAACTGGGCACAGGCAAGAGAATTCTGCTTAATGGGCAGATTTGTAGGCTGTGGTACTTGTCCTAAAACACGCCCCCAAATGTACCTTGTGACCAATTCATGGAGTCATGGGACTGGCAGTGTGGTCTGGTGCCTGGCTGGAGTCAAATGGATCATCAAGTCTCAGGCACTGGGAACAAACATTATGGCAACAGATTGCATAAGACCCTCGCCCCCTGTTTGTGAGTCATGTGGATGCCATGGAAAAGGACCCTTCAAGGATGGAAATCAGTGGAAGTGACAAGCCATTCAGATCTGCACTTCCTGAGCGAGGACAGTAACTCCCTGGATACACTATCACACGGTGGTCATCCATGAACAATTCACATCTTTACCCTAAAACAAGGCCTAGCAATTACAGCACACGAGGCTAAGGGAGCCTGGATAATGTGCCGGGACTGCCAGCCACATAGTTGAGTAGCAAAGGCAACTTCAGAGACTATAGCAGGGATATCAGACCAGCTGGTCTCGGCAAGCAGACCGTATAGGTCCCTACCCTCCTCTTGAGGGTACTGCTGGGCACTGGCTGCAGTAGACACTGTGTGCGTTTCCTATTGCTGCTGCAGCAAATTGCCACAAACTGAGAGACTTAGATCAACATAAATTTATCATCTTACTGTTCTGTAGTTCAGAAATCCAAAATACGCTAAAACAAGGTGTTGGCAGAACTGCTTTCCATTCTGGAGGCTTTAAGGGAGAACCTTTTCTTGCCTTTTTTAGTTTCTAGAAGTTGCTCGTGTTCCTTGACTCCTGGACCCCTTCCATCTTCAGAGCCAGCAGTGGCTGATCCAGCCTTCCTCACATGCGTGTGTCACTCTGACATTGACTCTCTTGCCTCCCTCTTTCACTTATAAGGAGCCTAGGGATTACATTGGGCCCACCCAGATAATCCAGATCTTCCTACATCAAATTCAGCTGATAGCAACCTTGATTCCATCTGCAACTTGAATTCCCACTGCTAGGTAATATAATATATTCACAAGTTCAGGAGATTAGAATGTGGATATCTTTGGTGGTCCATAGATATCTTCTCAGGATGGCACTGCCATCTCCATCTGCATGGGAGATGGGTGCCATAATATTCAAGGACTCTTAGACGGCCCATGCCACGTTTTTGGATCCCTGAACACGTGCAATCAGACAATGGCATTGCCTTTGTAGCAAAAAGTACTCAGTAGTGGGCAGCACCTGGAACATTCGCTGGACTTTTCACACCCCTTGTCGTTCTCAGGCAGCAGGTGCCACTGACACATGGTATGGATTTTAAAAAAGGAAAAACTGGAGAAGAGTAACTGGACAACCCAAGTTCAGTTTTCAGCGGAACACTTCAGACAGGCAGTTTGGCCTCTAAATGTGGCAGTTCCCTCCCATTTAAATCAATTGCTTAATCACGAGGTTGGGGAGGAGGGGAAGAGGCCCATAATGGCTGTAAGAGACCCAAACCACATAATTAACCCTTCTCACTCCACCTTCCCCCCTCCCACATCTACCCCTGGGAGACCAGGCTACTGGAATTTGCGAGTAACAAAGAAGGTTGGCAACTCTCCTGGTGCTTCTTATGCCTCCCTCCCCAACCCCCCATCACCTAGCTATGCTTGCTGGATTTGGGCAATTATGGACATTGATGATAATGATCAAGAATACAAAGTGACAACTCCTAAGGTGGTCCTGGCATAGCTCACATGGGGTAGATGTTCTAGGATGGTACAAGGCATATAAGAAACTGCTGAACCACCTAGGGATGAGGCTGTGTGTGTGGTGGACAAGACTTGGGGAGGCTGGAGAAAGGGGAAGCTGTTGCTGCAGAGTCTGGTCCTACAATCATGTGGCCGTGGAAGGAGGGGAAGAATCCCTGCTTCTGGGGAGAGAAAATCTCAGACCTCAGGAGGTTAGGTAATGAAGCTAAGTCAGGCAATGAGACAAAGCAGGGTGACTCAAGCACTGTGGGCAGAGATTTGTGGGGCTGGGTAGGCCTCCCTCTTATTTCTAACTCCCCTCAAGTGGGTCTTGTTCTATTGTGACATGATGGAGCTGCAGAGAAGGCTCCCGCAGGGTTCTCCTTGGGGAGCCTGTCCCAGGGCTGAGTCACCACTCTCTCGGGAGGAGAGAGGAGGTCTCCAGGTGTGCAGATTCCACCACCCACCTTTCCACTTGGTAGCCTGACCCATGCCGGTATGTCAACTGATTCCCGGTGCTGCATTATCCGTTCCAATAGGCTGAACTCTGTCTGTCCTTTCCTGACCAAAGCAGAGAGCTCCACCACTGCCCCACCCCGAAGGGAGGATGCCAGATGAGGAGAGCCCAGAGCAGACTCCTGACAGTTCAAGAGGGCAGGGGCAGATGGAGCAGAGTGCTTCCAAAAGATGCTCCTGCAGGAGGCTGGGAAGAATGAGGAAGTGGCAACATTCCCAGCAGCGATGGTTTCCAGAGCAGAGATAAATCTACCTATGTCGTTGAGGGCAAAACTGAGCCTCAGGAAGGGAAAACAGGGTGACACAGCGAAGTTCAGGGGAGTTAGGGGGTGGGGGACAAGACAGACAAGAAAACTGGTCAAGGCTGGAAAACTAACCCAGAGAAGGCAGGAAAGAGAGGGGACTCAGGGTGGGTTTGCACATTATTGTCACTCTCCAGAATAACGATCTTACTCAAAGGATCCTTGTTTTCTGGACATCGTCTAGGGGTGAAACCACGCATTCAGATGCAAACACCTAAGTCTTCTGCCTTCTCTTCTCTCGTCCTTGCCCAGATGGCTTTTGTGGCTGGTTTGCTAATTGTTTGAAGCCAAAATTCTAACCCAGTCTCAAGCCATTGCTGGAAATAAGGGTCCAGAAACGGTCCAAACAGCTGTCTGCTGTGCACCACTAGCCTGTGAGAGCATCTGCAGGCTTCTCCCTGGGACAGAGCCGGGCCATCCCTAAGGGAAAGAGCCTCTGTACCAGGAAGAGGGAAGGACGTTTCTGGCTGCAGTGTTGCAACACAGAGGAAACGTTCTCGTTCCCAGGGAGAGCTGGAGCTCGTGGCATTACCCCTGGGGACTGAGGAGCCCTGTGATTGCCCATCCCTGACAATTGGGGGTTGGGGGTGGATCCCATACGGTGTACTCAACGGAGGAGTTAGCCTTGAGCAGGCTTCTGAGGAAACTACTGACCTTAGGATAACTCTACTCTGCCCCCAGCCCCATTTTCTCCATGTTCCATAGCTAGGAACTACCTTCTTGACCAGCCTGGAAGAAATCAGCACCTGCCTGATTCTCCTCCATCTGGACTCCTGGGGTCAAAAGCAGCTCTACTTTCTCTGTAGGCTCAGCCTTGACCTTGGCTCCTTCAGACCACAACATCCTTCCTGCTGGGCACTAACCCTGGGTCTGCCATCACTCAAACTCTCCCCAGGCAGAGTGTGGGAGCTACATAGACCTACCCTCAAATCCAGAAAAAGGCCTGTCCACTCATCTACGAGACAGAGATATTAATACTTAAGTCCCAAGTTGCTTTGATAATTAAGAAAACAAACTAACATGTTTAATCACTGCTAAGATTACATCAATTGTAAAATGCAGCATCGATTCAGATGTCACTATGAAAGGAAATGCCATCACTGCTTCTTTTTGAGATTTTTTTTGGTAACCATTTTCTTGAGTTATAATTCCATATTATAAAATTCACTCATTTAAAGTGTACAATTCCATGGTTTTTGTATATCCATAGAGTTGAGTATCTATCACCATGCTCTAATTTTAGAACGTTTTTATCCCTTCCTCCAAAGACACCCCATTACTGGTCACTCCCTGTAGCCCCTTCCTTCAGCCTCTGGCAACCACTAATTTACTTCCTGTCTCTATAGATTTGCCCAGTCTGCATATTTCCTATAAATGAAATCATACGATAGGACTGGCTTTTTTTCATTTAGCATAGTGTTTTCAAGGTTCATTCATGTCATAGATTTATCAGTATTTAATTTCTTTTTATCACTAAATAACATCTCACTGTATGAGCTTTGTTTATCCATTCATAAGTTCATGCATGTTCGGCTTGTTTCCACCTTTTGGCTGTTATGAGTAATGTCGCTGTGAACATTCCTGTCCAAGTGTTTGTGTGGAGATGTATTTTTCTTTCTCGGGTATATACCTATGAATGGAGTTGCTGGGCTATATGATAACTCTATGTTTAACTTTTTGAGGAACTGCCAAACTGTTTTCCAAAGTCGCTGTACCATTTTACTTTCCCTCCAGCAATGTATGAGGTTCCAATCTTTTCGCACCCTCACTAATACTTGTTATTATTATCTATCTGTCTTTTTGATTATAGTTGTCCTAGTGGGTGTGAAGTACTATCTCGTTGTGGTTTTGATTTGCGTTTCTGATGGCTAATGATGTTGAGCGTGTTGTCATTGCTTCCTATCACTTAGAAATTTTATTTTAGGGGCCGGCCCAGTAGTGTAGTGGTTAAGTTCATGTGCTCCACTTCACCCGCCCAAGGGTCATGGGTTCAGATCCCAGGTGCGGATCTACACACTGCTCATCAAGCCATGCTGTGGCGGCATGCCACATACAAAACAGAGGAAGACTGGCACAGATGTTAGCTCAGCAACAATCTTCCTCAAGCAAAAAGAGAAGATTGACAACAGATGTTAGCTCAGGGGCAATCTTCCTCACCAAAAAAAAAAAATTATTTCATTGAAAGAACCTTTTTAGACTTATTTGCACACTTTTTAAATCATATATTACTATTACGCATGCATAGGAGTGAAAATATAGGCAGCTTTACACCTAATGCTTTTAGCAGCTGCTTACAATTCCTGCCTAGCTTCACTATTTCATTAGAGATTGCAATGTTGTTGATATTCTAATTCTATCATTCCTTATTTATTTATTAACTGGAATGTTTCTATAATGAAAACTTTCCCTCATGAGCTATTTGGTTGCCCTGAGGAACAGTTCATACATAAAAGACAGGATAAATGCTTGAAATTTTCACCTTTATTTACCTGTTTCCTAAAGAACAAGTTGGTTTCCAAGCATTCTCCAAAACCAAAAAATATTTTGAAATATTATTATGAATTCAAGAGTTTAAACATCATTGATGTGTTTTAACTCATTGCTGTTGTCATTCTTTTTGTTGCTTGGTCCAGTGAGGAGACAGAAGCCATATCAGTTATCTGGAAAGATAGAATTTAAAATAAAATGTTGTTAAGAATCGCTAACATGTGTCCCCATGTTCATTGCAATATTATTTACAATAGCCAAGATATGGAAACAACCAAAATGTCCATCAGTGAATGAATGGATAAAGAAAATGTGGTGTATCTATAAAGGAATCTTATTCCTCACAAAAAAGAAGGAAATCTTACCATTTGCAACAACATGGGCGAATCTTGAGGACGTTATGCTAAGTGAAATAAGTCAGACAGAGAAAAACAAATACCGTATGATCTCATGTGTATGTGGAATCCAAAAAAACTGAAAAACCAAACTCATAGATACAGAGAGCAGATTGGTGGTTGCAAGAGATGGGGGATTGGGAGTGGGTGAAATGGGTGAAAGAGGTCAAAAGGTACAAACTTCCAGTAATAAAACAAGTAAGTTATGGGGATGTAGTGTGCAGTCTGGCAACTATAGTTAATGATACTGTATTGCATATTTGAAAGTTGCTAAGAGTAAATCTTGAAAGTTCTCATCAAAAGAAAAAGATTTTGTAACTATGTATGGTGACAGATGTTAACTAGACTTATTGTGCTGATAATTTCATAATATATACAAATATCGAATCATTATGTTGTACACCTGAAACTAATATAATGTTATGTGTCAATTATACCTCCATAATTAAAAAGAAATTGTTAGTTAGGTATAAAGTTGTTAAGGAGGTAACTCAAAGTGTAAACAGAGAACCCAGGGTATCACAGAGTTAGAAATTGTCTGAAGTAGCTACAAATAAATGGAAGAAGTTGCTTCTATTGACTGTTTTATCTTAAGATTTTTGGTTACTTCTTTCCTGCTTCTCATGTCCAGAAATTTTTTATTGTATGTTGGACATTGTGATAATGTTTTGTGGAGGTTCTAGATTATTTTATATTCCCATAAAGAGTATATATTTTGTTCTGGCAGGCAGTTAAATTACCAGTCAATAACCCTGTCTTATTCAAGTTTGGTTTTAGGCTTTGTTATAGGGGGTTTATTTTTTATTTTAGTTTTGCCTTTATTCTTGGAGTGTATGTGGCCTTACTCCAAGGACATGGTCTGTCTGAGATCTCAGATTGTTCTTAGAACAGCTGAGATTGTTTGCTGAGCTTTCTTTATTCTGAGTTGGGAAATCTGTGCTGACCACAAGAAACCAGATCTAAGAAGCATAGGAATAAAATTAGACTTTGTGGGAAATTTGCTGCCCCCTCAGTTGGCCCTTCTGGAGAGAAATTTTATTTTTTAATTCAATGTTTCACTTTTGATTTCTCAGAATTGGGTTTTCTTCTTCAAACTTTGAACAAGAGTCTCTATACTGAGCAGACAGAACAAAACAGGTGTAGTTTTGGGGTTAAGAGTGTTAAAGATTCTGGAAGAAAGAGGACAAAGATTTAGTCTTCAGTAGAAGTTTTGGACTGCTTATGTTAGAAAAAGCAGAGGTTGGGAGAGTGGAGGAAGAAATGAAACAAATATAATTTGATAGAAAAACAAACTCAATTTTTTCCTTTTTTTTTTTTTGGTTGGTATGTGTCAAATAATTTTTATTTTTATTTTTTTCAGTTATTTTATTGAGGTCATATTGGTTTAATTTCAGATGTACATTATTATATATCAGTTTCTATATAGACTGCATCATGCTCACCACCAATAGTCTAATTTTTGTCTGTCACCATACATATGTGCCCCTTTATGTCTATCATCCAGCCCCCAACTCCCTTCCCCTCTGGTAACCACTAATCTGTTCTCTTTATCCACGTGTTTGTTTACCTTTCACATATGAGTGAAATCATATGGTGTTTGTCTTTCTTTGTCTGGCTTATTTTGCTTAACATAATACCTTCAAGGTCCACCCATGCTGTTGTGAATGCGACGATTTTGTCTTTTTTTATGGTTGAGTAGTATTCCATTTTATATATATACCACATCTTCTTTATCCATTCATCAGTTGATGGGCACTTGGGTTGCTTCCATGTCTTGGCTGTTGTGAATAATGCTGCAATGAACATAGGGGTGCATAAATCTCTTTGATTTGTTGATTTCACGTTCTTTGGATAAATACTCAGTAGTGGGATAGCTGGATCATATGATATTTCTATTCTTAACTTTTTAAGAAATCTCCGTACTGTTTTCCACAGTGGCTGCACCACTTTGCATTCCCACTAGTATGAGGGTTTCCTTTTCTGCATATCCTCTTTAACACTTGTTATTTTTTGTCTTGGTAGTTATAGCCATTCTGACGGGTGTAAGGTGATATCTCATTGAAGTTTTGATTTGCATTTCCCTAACAATCAGCGATGTTGAACATCTTTTCATGTGCCTGTTGGCCATCTGTATATCTTCTTTGGAAAAATGTCTGTTCATATCCTTTGCCAAATTTTTGATTGGGTTGTTTTTGTTGTTGTTGTTGAGTTGTATGAGTTCTTTATATATTTGGGAAATTAACCCGTGTTGGATATATGATTTGCAAATATTTTCTTCCAATTGGTAGGTTGTCTTTTCGTTTTGTTCATGGTTTCCTTTGCCTTGCAGAAGGTTTTTAGTCTGAGGTAGTTCCAATTGTTTATTTTTCCTTTTGTTTCCCTTGCCTGAGTAGGCATGGTATTTGAAAAGATGCTGCTAAGACTGATGTCAAAGAGCGTACTACCTATATTTTCTTTTAGGAGTTTTATGGTTTCAGGTCTTACATTCAAATGTTTAATGCATTTTGAGTTAATTTTTGTTTATGGTATAAGATAATGGTCTACTTTCATTCTTTTTCGTGTGGCTGTCCAGTTTTCCCAACACCGTTTGTTGAAGAGACTTTCCTTTCTCCATTGTATGTTCTTAGCTCCTTTTTCGAAGATCAGCTGTCCATAGATGTGTGGTTTTATTTCTGGGCTTTCAATTCTATTCCATTGATTTTTGTGTCTGTTTTTGTGCCAGTTCCATGCTCTTTTGATTACTATAGATTTGTAGTATATTTTGAAGTCAGGGATTGTGATGCCTCCAGATTTTTTCTTTTTTCTCAGGATTGCTTTGGCTATTCAGGGTCTTTTGTTGTTCCATACAAATTTTAGGATTCTTTGTTCTATTTCTGTGAAGAATGTCATTGGGATTCTGATTGGGATTGCATTAAATCTATAGATTGCTTTAGGTAATATGGACATTTTAACTACATTTATTCTTCCAATATGTGAGCATGGAATATCTTTCCATTTCTTTGTATCTTCTTCAATATCTTTCAATAATGTCTTATAGTTTTCAGTGTATAGGTCTTTCACCTCCTTGGTTAAATTTATTCCTAGAGATTTTATTCTTTTTGTTGAGCTTGTGAATGGGATTGTATTCTTGACTTCTCTTTATGCTAGTTCATTATTAATGTATAGAAATGCAACTGAATTTTGTAAGCTGATTTTGTACCCTACAACTTTGCTCTAATCGTTGATTATTTCTAATAGCTTTCTGGTGGATTCTTTGGGGTTTTCTATATATAGGATCATGTCATCCACAAACAGTGAGAGTTTCACTTCTCCCTTACCAGTTTGGATACCTTTTATTTCTTACTCTTGTCTAATTTCTGTGGCCAAAACCTCCAGTACTATGTTGAATGGGAGTGGTGAGAATGGGCACCCTTGTCTTGTTCCTCTTCTTAGAGGGATGGCTTTCAGTTTTTCACCATTAACTATGATGTTGGCAGTGCGTTTGTCATATATGGCCTTTATTATGTTGTGGTACTTTCCTTCTATACCAGTTTTATTGAGAGGTTTTATCATAAATGAGTGCTGGATCCTGTCAAATGTTTTCTCTGCATCTATTAGGATGATCATGTGATTTTTATTCCTCATTTTGATAATGGAGTATATCACATTGATTGATTTGCACATGTTGAACCATCCCTGCATTCCTGGTATAAATCCCACTTGATCATGGCATATGATTCTTTTAATGTATTGCTGTATTTGATTTGCCAATATTTTGTTGAGGATTTTTGCATCTATGTTCATCAGTGATATTGGCCTATAATTTTCCTTCTTTGTATTGTCCTTGTCTGGTTTTGGTGTCAGGGTAATGTTGGCCTCACAAAATGAGTTAGAAAGCATTCTGTCTTCTTCATTTTTTTTGAATAGTTTGAGTGTAGATATTAAATCTTTGAATCTTTGGTAGAATTCTCCAGAGAAGCCATCTGATCCTGGACTTTTATTTTTTGGGAGATTTTTGAACACTGTTTCAATCTCTTTACTTGTGATTTGCCTATTCAGATTCTTTATTTCTTCCTGATTCAGTTTTGCGAGGTTTTACGAGTCTAAGAATTTATCTATTTCTTCTAGGTTGTCCAATTTGTTGGCATATAGTTTTTCATAGTATTCTCTTATAATCCTTTGTATTTCTGTGGTATCCATTGTAATTTCTCCTCTTTCATTTTTATTTATATTTATCTGAGGCTCCCCTCTTTTTTTCTTAGTGAGTCTGGCTAAGTGTTTATCAATTATTTTTATCTTGTCAAAGAACCAGCTCTTAGTTTTATTGATCCTTTCTATTCTATTTTTAGTCTCTATTTCATTTATTTCTGCTCTAATTCTTATTATTTCTCTCCTTCTGCTGACTTTGGACTTTGTTCTATATTTCTAGTTCTGTTGGGTGTAGTTTAAGATTACTTATTGGAGATTTTTCTTCTTTATTGAGACGGACCTGTGTTACTGTGAATTTCCCTCTTAGAACCACCTTTGCTACATCTCATAAGAGTTGGTATGTTGTGTTTTCATTTGCATTTGTCTCTAGGTATTTATCGATTTCTCCTTTGATTTCTTCGTTGATCCAATAGTTGTTCAGTAGCATGCTGATTAGTTTCCACATACTTGTGACTTTCTCAGCTTTTTTCTTGTGGTTGATTTCTAGTTTCATAGCATTGTAGTCAGAAAAGAAGCTTGATATGATTTCAATCTTCTTAAATTTATTGAGGCTTGCCTTGTTTCCCGACATAGGGTCTATCTTTGAGAGTGTTCCATATACACTAGAGAAAATTGTGAATTCTGCTCTTTTTGGATGGAATGTTCTATACATATCTATTAAGTCCATTTGGTCTAGTATTTCATTTAAGGCCACTGTTTTCTTTTTTTCTTTTTTTTTTTATTGAGTTATTGATAGGTTACAATCTTGTGAAATTTCAGTTGTACGTTAATGTTTGTCAGTCGTGTTGTAGGTGCACCACTTCACCCTTTGTGCCCACCCCCCACCCCACCTTTCCCCTGATATCCACTAAACTGTTCTTGGTCCATAATTTTAAATTCCTCATATGAGTGGAGTCATACACAGATTATCCTTCTCTCCCTGGCTTATTTCACTTAACATAATTCTCTCAAGGTCCATCCATGTTATTGCAAATGGAATGATTTTGTTCTGTTTTGCAGCTGAGTAGTATTCCATTGTATATATGTACCACATCTTCTTTATCCATTCGTCTGTTGCTGGACACTTAGGTTGCTTCCACGTCTTGGCTATTGTAAACAGTGCTGCAATAAACATTGGGGTGCATAGGACTTTTGGGATTGCTGACTTCAAGCTCTTTGGATAAATACCCAGTAGTGGGATGGCTGGGTCGTATGGTAGTTCTATTTTTAATTTTTTGAGGAATCTCCATACTGTTTTCCATAGTGGCTGCACCAGTTTGCATTCCCACCAGCAGTGTATGACGGTTCCTTTTTCTCCACAACCTCTCCAACATTTGTTGCTATTAGTTTTAGATATTTTTGTCATTCTAACGGGTGTAAGGTGATATCTTAGTGTAGTTTTGACTTGCATTTCCCTGATGATCAGCGATGATGAGCATCTTTTCATGTACCTATTGGCCATCCGTATATCTTCTCTGGAGAAATGTCTGTTCATGTCTCCTGCCCATTTTTTGATTGGGTTGTTTGATGTTTTGTTGTTGAGTTGCGAGAGTTCTTTATATATTATGGATATTAAGCCTTTGTCAGATATATGACTTGCAAATATCTTTTCCCAGTTAGTGGGTTGTTTTTTTGTTTCAATCCTGTTTTCCTTTGCCTTGAAGAAGCTCTTTAATCTGATGAAGTCCCATTTGTTTATTCTTTCTATTGTTTTCCTTCTCTGAGAAGGCATGGTGTCCGAAAAGATCCTTTTAATACTGATGTCAAAGAGTGTACTGCCTACGTTTTCTTCTAGAAGCCTTATGGTTTCAGGTCTCACCTTTAGGTCTTTGATCCATTTTGAGTTTATTTTGGTGAATGGTGAAAAAGAATGGTCAATTTTCATTCTTTTACATGTGGCTTTCCAGTTTTCCCTGCACCATTTGTTGAAAAGACTTTCTTTTCTCCATTGTATGCCCTCAGCTCCTTTGTCAAAGATAAGGTGTCCATAGATGTGTGGTTTTATTTCTGGGCTTTCAATTCTGTTCCATTGATCTGTGCACCTGTTTTTGTACCAGTACCATGCTGTTTTGATTACTGTAGCTTTGTAGTATGTTTTGAAATCAGGGATTGTGATGCCTCCCGTTTTGTTCTTTTTTCTCAGGATTGCTTTAGAAATTCGGGGTCTTTTGTTGCCCCATATGAATTTTAGGATTCTTTGTTCTAATTCTGTAAAGAATGTCATTGGGATTCTTATTGGGATGGCGTTGAATCTGTAGATTTCTTTAGGTAGAACGGACATTTTAACTAGGTTTATTCTTCCAATCCATGTACATGGAATGTCTTTCCATCTCCTTCTGTCATCATCCAATTCTCTCAGAAAGGCCTTAATTTTCATTATATAGGTCCTTCACTTCCTTAGTTAAATTTACCCCAAGGTATTTCATTCTTTTTGTTGTGATTGTGAATGGTAACGTATTCTTCAGTTCTTTTTCTGTTGGTTCATTACTGGAGTATAGAAATGCTACTGATTTATGCAAATTGATTTTATACCCTGCAACTTTGCTGTAGTTGTTGATTACTTCTAACAGTTTTCCAATGGATTCTTTGGGGTTTTCTATATATAAGATCATGTCGTCTGCAAACAGCGAGAGTTTCGCTTCTTCCCTCCCTATTTGGATTCCTTTTATTCCTTTTTCTTGCCTGATTGCTCTGGCCAGGACCTCCAGTACTATGTTAAACAAGAGTGGTGATAGAGGGCATCCTTGTCTCATTCCTGTTTTCAGGGGGATGGCGTTCAGTGTTTGCCCATTGAGTATGATGTTGGCTATGGGTTTGTCACATATGGCCTTTATTATGTTGAGGTAGTTTCCTTCTATGCCCATTTTGTTCAGAGTTTTTATCATAAATGGCTGTTGGATCTTGTCAAATGCCTTCTCTGCATCTATTGTGATGACCATGTGGTTTTTATTCCTCAGTTTGTTGATGTGGTGTATCACGTTGATTGATTTGCGGATGTTGAACCATCCCTGGGTCCCTGGTATGAATCCCACCTCATCATGATGTATGATTCTTTTGATGAATTGCTGAATTCCGGTTGCCAAAATTTTGTTTAGAATTTTTGCATCTATGTTCATCAGTGATATTGGCCTATAGTTCTCTTTTTTCGTGGTGTCCTTGTCAGGTTTTGGTATCAGCGTGATGTTGGCCTCATAGAATGTGTTAGGAAGTGTTCTATCTTCCCTCATTTTTTGGAATAGCTTGAAAAGGATAGGTATTAAATCGTCTCTGAAAGTTTGGTAGAATTCCCCAGGAAAGCCATCTGGTCCTGGGGTTTTATTCTTTGGGATGTTTTTGATTGCTGTTTCAATCTCTTTCCTTGTGATTGGTCTGTTCAAATTGTCTGCCTCTTCTTGAGTGAGCTTTGGGAGATTGTAGGAGTCCAAGAATTTATCCATTTCCTCTAGGTTATCCGTTCTGTTGGCATATAGTTTTTTGTAGTATTCTCTTATAATTTGTTGTATTTCTGCAGAGTCTGTTGTTATTTCTCCTTGCTCATTTCTGATTTTGTTTATTTGAGCTTTCTCCCTTTTTTTCTTTGTAAGTCTGGCTAGTGGTTTGTCAATTTTATTTATCTTCTCAAAAAACTAGCTCTTTGTCTCATTGATCCTTTCTACTGCCTTTTTTGTTTCAATAGTATTTATTTCTGCTCTGATTTTTATTATTTCTCTCCTTCTGCTGACTTTGAGCTTCATTTGTTCTTTTTTTCTCTAGTTCAGTTAGGTGTGCTTTAAGGTTGCTTATTTGGGATTTTTCTTGTTTGTTAAGATGTGCCTGTGTTGCGATGAATTTTCCTCTTAATACAGCTTTTGCTGTATCCCATATGAGTTGGTGTGGCATGCTATCATTTTCATTTGTTTCCAGGTATTTTTTTATTTCTTCTTTAATTTCTTCAATGATCCATTGCTTGTTCAGTAGTGTGTTGTTTAGTCTCCACATCTTTGTGCCTTTCTCAGCTTTTTTCTTGTAATTAATTTCTAGTAAGGCCACTGTTTTCTTGTTGACTTTCTGTCTGGATGATCTATCCATTGATGTAAGTGGGGTGTTAAGGTCCCCTACTATTATTGTGTTGATGTCCATTTCTCCCTTTAGGTCCTTTAATAGTTGCTTTATATACTTTGGCACTCCTGTGTTATGTGCATATATATTCATAAGTGTTATGTCCTCTTGGTGGAATGTTCCTTTTATCATTATATACAGTCCCTTGTTGTCTCTTATTGTCTTTTTTTCTTGAAGTCTCCTTTGTGTGATATAAGTATGGCAACACCTGCTTTCTTTTGCTTCCCATTTGCTTGGAGTATCGTCTTCCATGCCTTCACTCTGAGTCTATGTTTGTCTTCAGAGCTGAGATGTGTTTCCTGGAGGCAGCATATTCTTGGGTCTTGTTTTTTCATCCATCCAAGCACTCTGTGTCTTTTGATTGGAGAATTCAATCCATTTATATTTAGAGTGATTATCCATATATTATTGAGAGCTTAATACTGCCATTTTATCTCTTGTTTTCTGGTTGTCCTATATTTCTATTTTTTCTTTTCCCTTGTGTTTCTGACTGCCATTTCAGTTTGGTGGTTTTCTGTGATGGTTTTCTTAGTTGTGTCTTTATTTGTGATTTGTATCTCTGCTCTGGTTTTGGTTTTTTTTTTTTTTTTAAAGATTGGCACCTGAGCTAACATCTGTTGCCAATCTTCTTTTTTTATTTTTTTCTTCTTCTTCTCCCCAAAGTCCCCAAGTACATAGTTGTATGTTCTAGTTTTACGTCCTTCTGGCTCTGCTATGTGGGACACCACCTCAGCATGGCTCGATGAGCAGTGCTAGGTCTGTGCCCAGGATCCGAACTGGTGAAACCCTGGGCCACTGAAGTGGAGTGCACGAACTTAACCACTGGACCACGGGGCCAGCCCACTGCTCTGATTTTTTGTTTAGTAGTTATCATGAGGTTTATATAAAAGATCTCATAGATGAGATAGTCCATTTCCTGATAACCTCTTATCTCTATCAGCCCAAGCAAGTTCCCTCTCTTTCCTCTTTCCCTTCTGAGTTATTGTTGTCACAAATTGTTCTTTTCTACAATGTGAGTTTGTGACTAAATTGAAGTGTTTATAGTTATTTTTGATGCTTCCCTTCCCTTTGTCTTTTATGTCATAATTGTTTACTGACCTATTCTGTTATAGAGCTGAAATTTTCTGATTCTATTTATCTACTTATCTCCTTGCTCAAGGTTTTGCACATCTTTGCCTTTTTGTTACAGGGAGGATGGCTTCCTCCACCTTTTCTTGTAAGGGAGGTCTAGTGGTGATGAACTCCCTCAACTTTTTTTGTTTTTCTTAATCTGGGAAAACTTTTATTTCTCCATTGTATCTGAAGGATTGTTTCACTGGATAGAGTATTCTGGACTGAAGGGTTTTGTCTTTCAGTATTTTGAATATATCATTCCATTCTCTCCTGCCTGTAAGGTTTCTGCTGAGAAATCTTCTGAAAGCCTGATAGGGGCTCCTGTGGAGGTTATTTTCTTTTGCCTGCTGCCCTTAATATTTTTTCTTTGTCATTGACTTTTAACAGTTTTAATAGTATATGCCTTGGAAAAGGTCTTTTTGCACTGATGTAAGTAAGAGTTCTATTGGCTTCATGTATTTGTAAGTCTAGTTTCTTCCCCAGGTTGGAAAGTTCTCACCTATTGTTTCTTTGAACAAGCTCTCTGCTCCTCTCTCCCTCTTTTCTCCCACTGGAATACCTGTAATCCTTATGTTGCTTTTCCTAATTGAGTTGGATATTTCTTGAAGAATTTCTTCCTCTTCTTCTTCTTTTCACTGAGGAAGATTTGCCTGATGTAACATCTGTTGCCAATATTCCTCTTTTTATATGTGAGCCACTGCACAGCATGGCCACTAACGAGTGGTGTAGGTCCACGCCTGGGAACTGAACCAGGTCTGCTGAAGCAGAAGGTGCTGAACTTAAGCACTAGGCCACCAGGGCTGGCCCTCTTCATTTTTAAAAAATGTTAGATCTCTCTCCTCCTTCACCTGAAGCATTTCTATATTTCTATCCTCTAAATCACTAATTCTGTCCTCCATAATCTCAGCTCTATTTTTTATTGATTCTAGATTATTTTTTATCTCATTAATTGTGTTCTTCATGTCCAGAGTTTCTGTTTCTTTTTCGTTTTTTTAGAGTTTCAACCCCTTTCATGAAGTTTTCCTTCTGTTCATTAATTTTATTCCTGAGCTTATTGAACTGTCTTTCTGGGTTTTCTTGTAACTTGTTGAGTTTCTTTATGATAACTATTTTGAATTCTCTGTCATTTAGACTGTAAATTTCTATGAGTTCAGGATTGGTTTCTGGAGACTTGTCATGTCATTTTCCTTCTGCTCTGAAGTGTTATTGTAGTTCATCATGGTATTTGATGAAGTGATCCTTTGCTAGTGCATTTGTGATAGTATCAGGTCACAGAATCTACCTGCCATTACTGTGGGGGAGCACCAGCTGTGTTTTCTGATCCTGCCCTGTCCACTGGAAGTTTTGTGGGTAAGGCTAGTCTGCATTTGCCTGGGCTGACTGCCATTGCTCTGAAGGTTGTGTTCACATGGGCAGGGCTTCTGTGCTGGGCAGGAGGGTTGGGCACTGTAGATGGCGCCTCTGTGCCTGGCAGGGGACTGAATGGCTGAGTTGCTGCACACTAAGTGGGAGTCTTGCCTACAAGTGAGCTGAGCTACCACTCAGTGGGTCCTGTGGGTTCCTGTTCTCCATGGGTGTGAGTGCCTTTTGAGTGGGCAGGGGTGCTTTCTTGTCTGCACTGTGCTCAGTGGACAGACACCATTCAGGGGCTAAACTGACACGACTCACTGTAGAGTGTTCCCATTGGCAGGGCCACCACCATACAGTGTGCTCCCATGGGCAGGGGTGCAACTCCAAAAGTGTTCACACAGTTTTGGCTGACCCCACCTCTTACAGTCATGGCTGCTGCTGTGTAAGGATCTGTGACCTGGCTCACTGCTGCTGGGAAGGGGGAGGGGTGCTTTTTCCACTGCCTCCTGGGGATCCAGCCCACTCTCCTTCAGATGCACAGCTGTGTGGATCTCTCAGACATCCTGTTGTGCTGTGCGGGTAATCTTGTGCTGGTTAATGAATGTCTATTTGGTTGTAACTTAGAGGGGACAGACTAAGGGAACAAATCATTGTGCCATGATGCTTACTTCACTCCTCTTTACTTTTTCCTTTCTAATAAAAAATTGGGTGAGTTAGTAAATGCTCTAGGCTAGACACTAGGAGTCTGAGGTCTGTTCTCATTGTTTTCACTATCACCAGGGACATTTATTTCAGCCAAGTCTCAATTATGTGTCATTATGGAAGGTCTATGGATAATTAGAATTTTAAACTTTCACCCTAAGCAATAGCTTTATCTGCCTTCTCTTTCTTCTAAACTCTTTACCAGAACCACTCACACATAGAGAATACCATGATTTACAAAACCATGATTTGGAAATCTCTCTTGTTCTCTTCCTGTCTTTTGGTGGAGGTGCTGTGAGAAAGAAGTGGACTGGTTAATCCATAAGCATAGCACATCCCTCTTGAATCTCTGAGAACCATCTGCATCCCCTATTCTCAGGGGCTTAGATTTCCATCTGACCTCCCTGGAGGCTCAAACAGGCCATTAAAGTACCATGGAAGAGCACTAGTCAGTGGTGGGGGTCCTCGAACCCACGGATCTCCTCCCTTAGGGAGGTGGTCGATCTAGTAGATACCTTCTGGTGCCCATGGGCTGTTTTCTACTTGAGGTCGTCACACTTAGGGTGATGGAATGATGTACAGGAGCAATTTGGGTAGCTGAGGATTCTGGGGTGTGAACTCAGTTTGGACACAGATGTAGGGATGGAATGGTGTTCTGGTCTTATGGTGCCTCCAGTTGCGAGAGCCAATCTTATCCTTTTCCTCCAGTGGGGGCCTTGCAGTAATGCTGTCTAAGTGATTACACTGCCTTGTCTCACACTCACTTGCTCTGCCTAGATGCATCTCACCTTTGGGATGAGTTCAGAAGTGGTAGAAGCCAAACAGGTGGCTAAGCAGGAAGGGGATGCAGCAATAACACAGGGTCACATGATTGAAAAGACTCATGAAACTCAGCAAAGTATACTTCTATAAGCTGTAATAATGACAAAGGATACAATACAGAGAAGAAGGAAAACCCAAACAAACATCAAAGAGGTCTAAGACTTCCAGGCCCTTTCTCAGTTACCTAAAACATGCTTTTTTGGGGGGTGGGGATCGCAAGCCACCAAGATATATATGAGATATGTAGGTCTTGCATAAAAGCAAGATGACAGAAAACTGAAATGCTATGGACTGATTTTATCTTCTCCGAATTCATATGTTGAAGCCCTAGCTCGCAATGTAATGGTATTTGGAGATGGGGCTTTTGGGAGGTAATTAAGTTTAGATGAGGTCATGAAGGAAGGGCTCCCATGATGGAATTAGCGTCTTTATAAGAAGAGACACCAGAGAGCTTGTGCTCTCTCTCCACCATGTGAGCACATAGAGAGAAGGTGGCCATTTGCAAGCCAGGAAGAGAGCTCTCACCAGAGCCTCACCATGCTGGCACCCTGATCTCAGACTTCCAGACTCTAGAACTATGAAGAAAGAACTTCCTTTTGTTTAAGCCACCCAGTCTATGGCATTTTGTTATGGTGGTCCTAGTTAGCTAATATATGCAACCATGCTCTTCCAGAACAAAAAGATCAGGGGAAGGCAGGGCAAACTAGCTAAGCCTTTAGCTGGGTGAGAATAGCTAATCTAATTTCATTCATTTATTGAATGCCTACTATGTTCCAGGCGTTGTTGGTACTGGGGATAGAGCATTGAACAAAATAAATGAGATCTCCACTCTCCTGATGTTTACATTCTGCAGGGAGCAGGCGGTGAGGAAGCAATAAACCAAGAAAGAGATTAACATGTAAATATCAGGTAGTGATAAGTGCTGTCCAAAAGTAAACAGAGAGTGACTAAGGAAATACATTAGTCTGGAAAACTACCCCCACTTTCTGGGAGGTGATGTTAAATTGAGGCCTGGGTGCCAAGAAAGGACAGCCATGTGATCTTGAAAACTATTCCAGGCAGGGAACAGCTGACATAAGGGCTGCATAAGGAAAGGAGCTCAATGTGCTTGAGAAAATTAGATAAGGCCTGTGGGGATGGAGAGGAGTGAGGAAGGTGGGGAAATAGAAGGTGCAGTCTGAGAAACAGTCAAAGACCAGATCGTGTAGGCCATGTTGAGAAGTCTTAATTGTAGTCTAAGTCAGCAGAGAGATACTGGATGGTTTTTAAACAGGGAAGTGTCATTATCTGATTCACCCTGTGATGTGAAGAATGGCTTGTAGAGTAAGAGTAGAAGCAAAGAGACCAGCTAGGAAACTTTTGTAAAAAAGAGAGTAAATAAATGATGGAGATTTTGGCAAGAGTGGTACCTGTGGCAACGAAAAGAAGTGAACAGATTTGTAACAGGAATTGAGGTATAGGGGAGGAAGAAATTTTCCTCTACCTTCTAGGTTCTACCGGCTAGTCTAAGAATTAGATTGACATGAGACTGAATAACAAGAGAAAATTGCACGAAGTTTAATAACACGTATACATGAGAGAAACAGTAAAACTGAGTAACTCAACAAAATAGCTGAAGCCACCACCTTAAATACCATCTTCAGCTTAAGACAAAAGAGGTTGTTGGGGGTAGTGGTTTGGGACTTCAAAGGGGAGGAAGGCAATTCATGTGGAGGTGGAAAAGCAAGTGCTTGGTAAATACGTGTTTGCCATGCCTTGTAGAGACAATAAGACATAAAAGGACTCTGGTAAAATGGGCCTTGCTAGGTTCCTCCCTGTCTACCATACCTAGTTCATATCATAATGGTTATCTATGATGTATTTCCTTCCTGGAAAGGCCTTTTATCTTAAATTCTTTGAGGCAGTTAGGGAGAAGTTCAATTTTTCTTCCAGAGTCTTTTGTTCTTAAAAATAATCAGCCCCAAAGTAATCCTCAAGTCGAAGAGACACATTTTGGGGTGGCAAATTCTGCTCCCCTACAGTTCTGCTTTGAAAGTTCTCCAAGAAGTTTCACAGTCCAAAAGCTGAGTTCGTAGGTTGTTCCATCTCACTGAATCAGCCTCTTAGTCATGACAATTAAATTAATTTCAGAAGGCAGTAATGCGGGTGGCCTCCCAAACTTAGGCCTGTGTTGTGTAAGAAAGCAATCAAGTATTTAATAAGAGGTGTTTCTATGGAAACAAAAGAAAAACAGACGTTAATGGTTGGAGCAAATTATAAACCAGTTTCTGCACCCAGAGGGCAGCCAGTCAAGATTTCTAGTGTCAGGCTTGAAGCATCTTTTGCAGTTTGAAATGTCTATGATGATGTCATTGAGTGTTCAGGTAACTTTCTGAGTGCTTAACACAGCAACAGGCATGAACATTGTCTAAACAAGGGCCATTGTGGTGATCTGTCTTAAATTTATATCAAGTTGTTCAGCTTTAGTTTGCAGGGCTTCAGGAAAAAGGATGGTTTCAGTTCTTAATGATTACAGATCAAAAGGATGGGAAAAAATTGAAAATATTAGTTTTGAGATTTGTAGCCATATATTTGGGGAAACTAGAAGAATTCAGAATCCAGTCCAGTTTACAGGTAGAAAACAAAAACCTCAAAGACAACTAACAGAACTAGAATTTAATATCCACAAAGATATGCTACTGGAACATAATTTTTCTCTCTAAAATCTCCCTCATCTCCAGCAAAGATAGCCAAATTAAGACTAATTTGTTCACAAAACGAGTCTAATTTCAATGAACTTGGCCTGTTTATTTACATAAGTACAGCAAGAATAGCAATTGGTCCTATAAGCTCTTTTAAATCTGCTTTGCTGGAACTTTTCATAAGGAATCTCAGATTGAACTTTGAAATGCCTCTTGAGACCAGGAAAGCAAAACCAATGACTTATCAGATTCTGCCTGCAATACCTATAGATTTGGGTGAATTCCTCTCTTCTCAAGGTCCCCCAAATATTCTGATGTTCTTGCACCTGCCATGAAGTGATCTTCCTTACTTATCTGGTAAGAAGTTTGTTTGGAACCCTCTAAGCAAGGTACCAGGGTGATATTTCCAAGAGGCTTTGGTTGTTCCATAAAGTCAAGCTTTGTTCCTTAAAGCTGTCTGGTCATCTTGCTAGGTTCCTCCCTTTCTATCACACATATTTCATCTTATACGATAGTTATCTATGGTGATAGCTCCTCCCTGGAAAGGCCTTGTATCTTAAATTCTTTTAGGCAGTTAGGGGGAAGGTCAACGTTTTTCTTCCTGAGTCTTTTATTCTTAAAAATAACCAGACCAAAATAATCCTCAAGCCAAAGTGACACATTTTTGGGGTGGAAGAGTGTACTCCCCTACAGGGGCTTGCTGATAGGTTGGGTAATAGGGAACAGGGAAAGAAAGGAATCAAGGATGATTCCAAGAATTTTGACTTGAAAAACTTGTTGGAAGTTAGTGCCATTTACTGAATTCAGGAAGACTGTGGGATGATTGGATTTGGAGAAAACTCAGGAGTTTTGTTTTTGACATATTAAGCTTGAGATGCCTGTTAGACATCCAAGTGTCAAGTGGACAATTAGCTGTGTTGAGTAGATAATTGGATATAGAAGTGTTGTATAATAAAGAATTTGTCTAGTATTTGTACGTGCTTCTTGGGAGATATCCTCTAAATCCTAGGAATTTCCTGAGTGACGTGATTGTCTTTGTTTTTCATGAACCCCTGGATCATTCCTGCACCTATCCTAACAAGATGACTCAAATAAGGGCTGGCAAGAAAGACTAACAATGTAGTTGAAGGGTTGAAACTTCAAACCAGGTGATATCAAGCCCAACCTCCAGTGAGGGGCGAGGGGCTGGACATCGAGTTCAACCACATGACTAATGATTTAATTAATTATACCTATGTAATAAAACCCCAATAAAATTCCCCAGAATACCCAAAGCTTGTTGAGCTTCCTGGTTGGTGAACACATTGATATGCTGAGTGTAGTGTCCTGATTCCATGGGGAGAGGACCTAGAAGCTCTGCATTTAAGACCTTCCCAGACCTTGCCCTATGTGTCTCTTCCTTTGGTTGGTCCTGATTTGTATCCTTTATAATAAAACTATAATAATGAGTACAGGATTTCCTGATTCTGTGAGTCATTCTAGCAAATTATTGAATCTGAAGGGACATGGTAACCCCTGAATTTTTAACCAGTTGGTCAGAAGTGTGGGTGGT
This sequence comes from Equus asinus, assembly GCF_041296235.1. NCBI lineage: Eukaryota > Metazoa > Chordata > Mammalia > Perissodactyla > Equidae > Equus > Equus asinus. Next base: position 37,211,757 of record NC_091802.1, on the reverse strand, counting down.
CTGGACATTCTGAACTTGGTGTGTAAAGTGAGGGTACTTTGGAGACTGTGCCTTTAAACCTGCGGAATCTGTGCTAACTCTGGGTGGTTAGTGTCAGAGTTGAATTGCAGTATTACAGCAAGTCTGGAGTTTAGGGAAATGGTGGAGATATGGATTTGATAGTCATTGGCTTGGAGATGGTAGTTAATGCCATTGCCTGGGTGAAATTTCCCAGGAATACTGTACAACTGGAGAAAGAAGTCTCAGGAATGACCTTGGAGCACTCTAACATTTTGGGTTTGAGCAGAAAAAGAGTCAGTAAAAAGATTGGAGACTGGAAAGCAGCTTCCAGGTGGCTTGCTCTATGCAATGGTACATTAGCAAAAGCAATGAAGGCAGAGATTTAAAAAGGGTTTGCCCTCTCTTGCTGAGTTTAGGAACCCTTCTGCCATGTGTGAAAAAGCTTGCTGGAAAACGAGAGACCAGATGGAGCAGAGATCAGTGGTTCCATCTCAGGTTTCCTTAGACCACTCAGCCTGCCAACAATCAGACATTTGGGTAAGGCTCCTTTAGATCATCCAGCCCCAGCTCCGGCTGAGCCAGTCCAGACCAGAAGAGCTTCCAAGTCAACTCATAGAATTATGAGAAATAATGAATGCTTGCTGTTTTAAACCATTAAGTTTTGGAGTAGTTTGTGTTACCAAACCAGTTTCATTTTACCCACTACACAATTATGCCAATCACCAAGACAACAACTTTGCAAAGAGAAAGGATTTAATCAGAAGGCAGACAATCAAGGAAGGAAGAGAGTCAATCTCAGATCTCTCTCTCCAAAAATGGGTACTCAGGGATATTTATGAGATAGAGGGGCAGGGTGATCTGAAGTGTGGGAATAGATGATTGGAGGTAAGGAGAAGTGAGATTATTGATGATCTGCACAAGTGTAGTCAAGTTTCATGCCTCTTCATAGGACACATGTTCACAAAATGGTGGTGGCCTCATGATCTGAGGGTGGAGTTTTTAGCTCCTTGAGGTAAAAAAAAGTCACTTGTCAAGCATTTTCACAGACGCAGTTGATGGATTTGTAGTCTCAACCAACCTGAACTGGACAAGGGGTCTCAGTTTCTGAAAAACTACTCGTAATTACTTTATTGATAAGATGGGGCCAGTTGAACTGGTCCTGGAGGGCCTGTGGTTACAAATCTCCCCTTTTTGTTGTTCATCTGTAAACCTTGAGGAAAATGGGGTAACAACTGCTCTAGCTTCTTCCTGCTGATATGGGGCATAGGTTATTCCATCTCACTGAACCAGTCTCTTAGTAAGGTGGTGATGCAAGTGGGTTCCCAAAATTAGGCTTATATTATGTAAGCAAGTAACCAGCTATTTAATAAGAAGAATTTCTGGAGGAACAATAAGAAAAACAAGGTTAATAATTGGAGCAAATTATAAACCAGTTTCTGACCCCAGGGGCAAGCCAGTCAAGATTTCTAGAAGTCAAGGTCAAAGCATCTTTTGCAGTTTGAAATGTCTCTGATGATGTCATCAGATGTTCAGGTATCTTTTTTGTGTATGTGAGGAAGATTACCCCTGAGCTAACATCTGTTGCTGACCTTCCTCTTTCTGCTGGAGGAATATTGTCCCTGAGCTAACATCCATGCCAATATTCCTCTATTTTTTTTTTTTTTGAGGAAGATTAGCCCTGGGCTAACTGCTTCAAATCCTCCCATTTTTGCTCAGGAAGACTGGCCCTGAGCTCACTTCTGTGCTCATATTCCTCTACTTTATATGTGGGACACCTACCACAGCATGGCTTGCTGAGCAGTACCATGTCCACACCCAGGATCTGAACTGGCAAACCCCTGGCTGCTGAAGTGGAATTGTGTGCAATTAACCGCTGTGCCACCAGGCAGGCCCAAACTTCCTCTGTTTTGTATGTGGGAGGCTGCCACAGCATTGCTTGATGAGCAGTGCACAGGTCCACACCTGGGATCTGAACCCATGAACCATGGGCTGCTGAAGTGGAGTGCGCAAACTTAACCACTATGTAACCTGGCCAGCCCCTCAGGTATCCTTCTGAGTGGCTTACACAGCAACAGACATGAATCTCTCTTAAGTTTATATCAAGTTGTCCATCTTTAGTTTGCAGGGCTTCTGGAAAAAAGGGTAGTTTTACTTCTCAATAATTCCAAATGAAAATGATGGGGAGAAAATGGAAAACACTAGTTGGGAGATTTGTAGCCAGATATTTCAGGAGACCAGAAGAATTCAGCATCCAGTCCAATTTATAGATAGAAAACAAAAATCTCAAAGACAATTAACAGAACTAGAATCTAATATCCATGAATGTGCACTATAGTTTTTATTGAAACAATTTTTCTCTCTAAAATCACCCTCATTTTTACCAAAGATAGCCAAATTAAGACTCACTGGTTGGCAAAATAAGTCTAATTTCAATAAACTTGGCCCAATTATTTACATAAATACAGCAAGAATAGCAATTGATCATATAGGCTCCTTGAAATCTGCTTTGCTGGAACTTTTCATGAGGAATCTCAGATTGAACTTTAAAGGCCTCTCAAGGCCAGGAAAGCCAAACCAAGGATTTGTCATCAGACTCTGCCTACAATGCCAATAGATTTGAGTGAATTCCTCTCTTCTCTTGAGAGTCCCAAAAATATCTTGAGGTTCTTTGCACCTGCTAAGGAAGTGATCTTCTTTACCGACCTGGTAAGTTTGCTGGGAATCCTGTAAGAAAGGTACCAGGCCAACATTTCCAAGAGGCTTTAGTCCATAAAGTCAATCTTTGTGCCTCAAAGCTATTTGGTCATATCTGAGTCTATGCATATTTCTCTCAAATATGATATTCAGTCAAAGCCTTGGTAATATAAGCAATATTTCCAATTGTGTCCTTCTACAAGGAGATTGGATTCTTACTGAACTTATGCAAATAATTATATTTCCTTAAAAATAAGAATACTCACTCATCAAGAGTTTCCAGATTCTGGAGGGATAAAGCATGGAGAAAAAGAGAAATGTTTCACTTCTGCTTTGAAGATATAATTTACAAAATTGCTATAAGTCATAGTTAGCTTAAGAGAAAAGAGAAAAAAGTTTCCTTAAATCTGGAAAAACAAAACATTTAAAAAATCAGCCAAATTTCAAACAAAAATTCATCAAAATTATAATCATCCTCATCAGTTCACTTAGTCCTATGTACTCAATTCTTGATCTTCTATTAGCAGTTTTACGATGCCATCAGCTTCTCCATTAGAGTTCTGTAATCTCTTACCCAGCTCAGTTTTATAATCTGAAAGTTTATCAGAAACCTGCATTCTAGAGCTAATGTCAGAGTCCTTTCCATGAGTCTCTCTGAAGATGAAACATATCTGCAAAAACATCAGAGTAAAACAACAACTATCTGAAAATGGCAAAAGACTCGAAAAGGGCAATTGCCAAAGAAACTTGGCTATTTCTGTGACATACAACAGTTCAAGATAATAACTATAATTATAGCTGACAACTAGGACAGAGCAGAATTTTAGGAATGTTATATAATTTTTAAAACACTTATATCAATAACATTTACCCACATAATATCATAGGTCCCTATGAAACAATGCTTAGTTATCCATTTAACCGAAGTGACAACAGATGTTAAAGGTAAACAGCTTAAAAAATAAAACACCTTAGTTCTTTTCATAGAGAGATTTTACTATTTTAGAACATAGGAAATCATTTTAACAAAACATAGATTTTTGTCTTTTAGTTAGATTGACTCAAAGGTAAACAAAACTTTTTATAATCTCATTATCAAGAGCAAACTAAAAGTCCAGGAAAAGTATCCTTTTAAGAGAGAGAAAACCAAATTCTAATTTTGCACCAGTTTACTTTTGATATTAAAACTCATTCACTTAATTAAACTCATTTCAATCTTAGCCAATTTGACCATGTACAAAACTCTTTCTTCAGGCTTCCTCTTCCACAAACCTTCTATAACTTTTTTTTTACATTCAGAATTTGTCCCATGCCTTCTTTTTTTTTTTTAAAAAACATTTTTTTTCCCTTTTTCTCCCCAAAGCTCCCCGCCGTTACATAGTTGTATATTCTTCATTGTGGGTCCACCTAGTTGTGGCATGTGGGACGCTGCCTCAGCGTGGTCTGATGAGCAGTGCCATGTCCGCGCCCAGGATTCGAACCAACGAAACACTGGGCCGCCTGCAGTGGAGCGCGCAAACTTAACCACTCAGCCACGGGGCCAGCCCCTGTCCCATGCCTTCTTTTGTTTCCCTCCCAGTACTTTGGACAAATTTATCTTTCTAAAAAAAGCAAACAAATATTTCCAGTGTTTATACCTTCTTTACTGAAAACATACATCTTACTTTTCTTGAATACAAAAGTGTTTTCCTCAATTAATTTTTAGTAGCTTTAATTACATATATTAATTAGAATTCTTAAGGCTTACCAACCTTAATTTTTAGTGAAAACTAAAGGGTAAGCAATTATGAATTGTCTTTTATGTTACCATTCTGTGGCTTGGCAAATTTATAAATAATTTCATAATTCCTAGGAATGTGTTACTTCATATTACAATTCTTCATAAAATACAAGACATGTTTACTAATAGACCCAAAGATCTTTTTTTCTCTGTAATAAGAAGCCAAAATTAGGTAAACTTAGACATGTCTAGTGATAATGTTTGAATATTTTATCTTATTTGAAAATGAGCCAGTCAATGAATTTTTTATCATTTAATTTCACCTAGCAAACATTCAAAGTTTCAAGTTACCAGAGCAATTTTGGGAGTTATCTTAAATATACATGCCATTACACGAAATTATTGTTAAAAAGTTCACCCAATACTTTTATCTTTTTCACATCTATTCAGTTTACTCATTCCCCATAATTATTTAGACTGCCTATATAAACTTCTTAAGAAATTAGACAAAATTAATATCATTTTAAGTTACTATTTTTGCTAGCCAGTTTTGTAATAGAGATAACATCAGCTTTTTGACCAATAAATGTAGAATAAAGGCTGCATGTCTGCATTATATCCAATGCTGATAACTCTGAGGACATGTCCATTCTAATTAAATCAGCCATCTTAAGTAAGTTTTCAGTTATCAAAGACATTTATATTTTGTTAATTTAAAAGGAATTTGGGTTAATTTCTATTACATTTAGAATAAATTTCTGTAAGTGCTTACTTTAAACCAATTAAATAGAGCTTTCAGAAATTATGACATTCAGAGGTAGAAAAATATCACATATATAATATATACAGACACACACATAAATAACAGACAGATGCAGCAAAGATTTTATAGACTCTGTTTTAAAATTTTTCCTTAGATTTTTGGGCAAGGGTGCTTTCATAGTAGTCTGCATCTCCAAAAGCTTCTTTCCCCAGTTTTTCTTTCTTTCTTTCTTTCAGTCTTAGGAATCCAGGATGGTCTAGATAATAGCTCCTGGAGAGGTCACAATTTTTTGAGATTAACAGGGGAGATTAGTTACTTATCAAAGGACTAACATGCCCATCCACTTACATTATCCTTAATTTTTCTTTCCCTCTGGGTGGATAGTTTAAATTTAGGGAAGAAGACCAAAAAAATTCCCATCAGGCTTTAAATATCAGCTTCTAATTTGGCTAGATTTCTGATCATAAGTTACTAAATCCTTTCAAATATCTTGTTCAGTTTCAGCTGGAACGAACAGTAATTATTCCTGACAGCAATAAACAACTCCATTAATTTTTTTATTTTAGCTTCCCTTTAACTGTTTAAGGGCAGCAGTTTCCCAGAAAATCTCTGAATCTCATTAACTCTGGGAGGGGCCCTCTTGGGTCCTCCTTTAAAGGTAGATTGTGGAGGTATCTGTAAAAGCCACTACTTAACAAGTGCACTTCTTAAATAATCTCACCTAGTTGGAATGTGCCTTCTAATGGCCAACGTACAAGTCTAGGAGGCTCAAAGGAGCCCCACAGTGGCCACTGTAATTTTAAATTATCCTGAGTTATCTTGATCCACAGATCCAGCCATTTTCAGTTATCCCCACAATATAATTTAAAATACGATCAGGCATAAGTGATGTAATCAATTTTATACAAAGCCCATCATTCCTGGCTGATCCTGTTGGAAGAAGGTTGGCACAAAGACAAAAACAAACAAACAAAAAACCCTAAACAGCTGTTCTTACCTCTTCCGCTGTCACTTCGAAACCTCTTGTTGAGGTGTCTTGGCCACGAGGGTCAAGCAACACTGACTGTGACTTGGGGTGATCAGGCGTCCCTGATCCATCACCCAGTCTGTCCCTCAGGGATTCGTACCAGTCCTTGGGAGAGGGGCTCCCTTAAGAAACTGTTCCCAGAGGCTCCCTCTGTCCCTTCCTGGGGAGAGGGACTCCCTCAGTTCATTGCTGGGGAAAAGCCTCTCCTTTGCCTCAGTTTATTCCTGGGGAGAAGACTCTCTTCTCCCTCAGTCCTGTGTGGGCACACACACCCTGTTCTGATGCTAAACCAAAGGTAGACTTTATGTTGGCTCGTGGGAGATCTGCCTCAACTCAAACGAAGTGGCAGAAGACAAAAGTCTAAGTGTGGCCACACGTGCCAGTTCAGTAAGAGTCAGTAGGGAGAGTCGGCAGTTAAATACTGGGCAGGACAGTCCTGGTTTCCCTCCTGTTTGCAAGCCTCCAGCAACATAGGTGATTCAGCCCAGGATATGCTGCTGCAGCCCATTGCTTCATCTGTTGGGAGCCAAGAGGCAGGAATCAAGGAGAGGAGCCAGTGACTATTTCAGTCCTGCCAGAGCTGCCAAATTTTGGGGAATGTAGCCCAGAGGGCTACAGGTAGCGATAGAACTAGTATTTCCCATTGTTTCAGAATTTAGGCAAGACGGGTCAAAACTATATTTATGCTGTAGCTAGATCGGATGTCCTAAAACCAGGACCCTCACAATGAAGGCCACATCAAGCCTTCCTTTTCGGAAGTCAAACCAGATGGAAGAAGAAATAAGAATTTGGTCCCTTGTGCCAAAGTTACTCACCCAACAGACATCTTCCAAACCCAGAAACCATTTCTTTATTGCAAAGTGAAGTTATACACTGGACCTGGCAGCGCCAAGCCAGGAAAAAATCCTAGAATGGTTCCTGGGACAAGTGGGCCCAGGCAGCTACTGGACTCATCCACAGGTTCTCCACACTGGCAAGGGGCTGATGAACTATGGGCAAAAGAGTCCATCTGGACTTTCCTCCTGGTTGGCGCTCCAAATTGTTACCAAACCACGTGTGTTTTGCCTGCCACATGATTATGCCAATCACCGAGAGGACGAGTTTGCAGAAAGAAAGGACTTAATCACAAGGCAGCCAAGGGAGGAGACGGGAGAATCAATCTCAGATGCGCCTCGAAAATGAGGACACAGGGATACTTATGGGGTAGGGAGCGAGGTGGTCTGAAGTGTGGGAATAGATGATTGGAGGTAAGGAGAAGTGAGGTAATTGATGGTCTGCGCAAGCGTAGTAAAGTTTCATGCCTCTTCATAGGACACGTTTATAAAATGGTGGTGGCCTCATGATCTGAGGGTGGAGTTTTTAGTTCCTTGAGGTCAAAAAGGTCACTTGTCAAGCATTCGCGCAGGCCCCGTTGATGGGTTGGTGGTCTCAACTGGCCTGAACTGGACAAGTTGTCTCAGTTTCTGAAAAACCGCTCTTAATTACTCTGTTGATAAGATGGTGTCAGTCGAACTGGTCCTGGAGGGCCTGTGGTTACATTTGCTATACAGCGAAAGCTAACTGACACAGGCTTGTGTCTTAATGGCAGCGTCACAGGTTTTTCTGAGTCCTCATATGGTCACCAAATTTGTATAGATGGAAAAGTGCTCAGAGATAAAGATATTTATGAACTCCTGGATAATGAAGATAACTCAGCTGGATAGTCTGCGGCCTGGAAGGAGCAAGATTGAAAGATTGGAGAAAGGAGGTCTAAAGAATACGTGTGTGGATGGACCTATGGGAGTGAGCATTAGTGTGCGTGTGTTTATGTTTTCCATCAATAACCATCAGACGGTATCCACGTCAGAGGCACTGAGCAAACAGATGGATACACTAATTTATTCAGTGGGTGTCAGCCAGCCTCTGTCCTTGCCCTGACCCCTTCCATGGTGCTTGCCAATAGCCCTATGAGCAGAGTAGCCATGGTGGCAGGGATGAAGCTATGAATGGGCCTATACATGGGCTCCTGACACCAAAGCTGATCTACCTTCTGCTGCTACTGCTGAATTTCTCACCTGTCAGCAGCAGAAACTACAGCTAGGCCCTCAATATGGCACAATCTCTTAAGGAGACCAATCTGCCACTCAAAGCCAGGTTGATTACATCAGACGCTTTCTATCCTGGAGCAGGTAGCTCCGAAATGGAATTGACATATCTTCCAGGCATGAGTTTGCTTTCCCTGCCCAGCCACCCCAGTGCTTGCTCAGTAGGGGCCCAGGTACAAAGTGGCCCTAGTGGAGACAAGTTCTCTTCCCAAGGTTGATCTAGGAACCACTGCAGAGTGCCCAACTTTCCAACAGCAGAAACTAATACCAAGCCCCCAAAGTTCCCTTGGGAACCAGCTGGCTACCTGGAGGCAAGTGGTCTTCACTGGACCCTTTCTCATCACGGAGGGGCAGTGCTTTGTCCACATGAGGATAAGACAAGTCTTCTGGGTATGGATTTGCCTGCCCTACCTTCAGGTGCTTCTGCCAGCACCCGTGTCATGGCCTTACAGAATACTTCATCTATCACCATGATGTCCACCATAAAATGTGGAATGCCAACCAGGGGATATATTTTATGGCGAAGCAAGAATGACAACAAGCTCATGCTTACAGAAGTCCTGGTCTTAACAAGTAGCCCCATCACAGCGGCTGACAGAACAGCAGAAGGGTCTGCTGAAGACTCAATTACACACTAGCTGGGAGACAATAGCCCATGCCTTTGGTGTTCTGTCCTACAGCATATGGTACATGGGCCCACCCCTAACATTTGCAAGGTTAAGGCAAGAATATAAATAGAGGCAGACAGACATATCATATGTCTAAATATTTTAAAGTTATGAATCAGGCTAACAGCCAAATACAATATGTTCTGCCTCCCTACCTTAACAAATACACCTTCCTAATGAATTGAAAACTCAGGTTTGAATTTGGAGTTTTTGGGTCTCCGTAGTGCAAGGCAAGCCAGCCCGTAGGTGTAGGCTATGGACCAGCCCCTCTCTTTCCTACCACTGATTTTGTCTTTCCATAAATTTGTATGAACACCCAAACTTTCACATCCCAAGCTCCATCCACATGCTCTGCAATTAGCCAACCCTTGTTCACTCCATGAGCCTAGGGCTATGTATGCTGACGGCGGCAGCACAGGCCTAGGGAAGGGAACTGTGCAGACTCTGGAGGGCGGGGAATTCCAGGGTCCTGGGCACGCAGAGTGGCCTGGAGGCATGTAGGCTCCAGGTTGCCCCCACAGGAAAAACAGAGTAAGGCCTCTCAAGTGCAGGGCTCAAGTCAGTGGCCCTTTTTTGCCCAGGTCTAAGGGGCATATGCGTTAAACCAGTGGCCAGTATATACTTCTTCCCCTTAGCCTGAATGCATGAATTGAGGAACCAAGGGATGAAGGATGCAGTAGTCCCTCTCACACGCGTAATAACCTGGTTGAATAATTTTTCCTTCCCATCCCCCATGCCCTCAAGTTTGGGCATGTGAAGGTTCAAGTGCACAAGGAGGAATGTTCTCACGTCGAATGCACTTGTTTTTCTTAGCCTCTCATTTGCACCTGTGCTGCCTTGATTTTACTCGTGAGGCCACTGGACCAGCTCTGAGTCACCACAGGTGTAGGGAAGGCACTATTTGTCCCAAGGCAATGGCAGGGAAGACGCAATAGCATCATTCCAATAGCTCCTCTCCGAGTTTACACACCCGTAGTCGACTGGCCTCCAGCCAAAGCTACTGCCCTAACCTTGCACCCACCCCTCCAGCCCTGGGGTTTTTCCCAATCTTCCCATTTCATGGTATTTTTCCTCTATAGTTAATTCAGCATATAGGTAAAAGCCAGAACCATGCCATAGTTCATTTCTAAATATTTAGCAATTCGTATTCAGATTTCCCCTTTAAGTTGTGCATTATTTGGAAGTATGTGTCTCAATTTCCAAATCAGTAGGGGTTTCTGGCCTCTGTGTGTGTGTGTGTGTGTGTGTGTGTGTGTGTGTAATTCTAATTGCATTGCATTGTGGTTAGAGAATGGGTCTGTAAGTTATGACTTTTTCGAGATTTCTTTTGGGCATAGTAAACGGTCCATTTTGTAAATGTTCATGTGTGTACTTAAAAAGAATGTGCATTGTCTATCTTTGGGGTGCGTCTATGTGTGTGTGTGTACCTGTGTATGTGCACACACACATTTGATCAAGATTGGTAACTGAGTTGTGCAATTCTACTAAATCCTCACTAGAATTTTGTCTACTTGAACTGCTTCTGTTAAAATCTCTAGCTATAATTGGACATCTGTCAATTTCTTCTTATAATTCTTTCTATTTTTTTGAGGTTTTAAGGGGAGAGATGATTTCCCGATTCTCCTACCAACACCTGTTAATATTCATTGTCTAAAATTTTATTTTTTCTGATTTTAGTATTGCCCTATCAGCTTTCTTTTAGTTAGCTATTTGCCCAGTAAATATTTTCCCATCCTTTCATGTTTAACCTTCCCGTATCCTTTTTGTTTTGTTTTATTTTGGTTTTGGGTATGTCTTACCAGGATCATATAGCTCACTTTAAAAATCCAAATTGATAGATTGTCTTTTATATATGAGTTTAGTTCTCGTATTTATCGTGATTTCTAATTTTGTTGGCGTATTTCTGGCATCTTATTTGGAGTTTTCTAATACACATGCTTTTAACCTCCCCTACTCCCTACTGCTTTTCTGTTTTCTGTTGGATTAAGAAAATTTTTCGAGCCAGCCTTGATGGCCTAGTGGTTAAAGTTTGGTGTGCTCCACTCTGGTGGCCCAGGTTCGGTTCCCAGTTGCAGAACCACACCACTCGTCTGTCAGTAGCCATGCTGTGGTGGTGGCTCACACAGAAGAATCAGAAGAACATACAACTATACACCACTATGTACCAGGGTTGTCGGGGTGGAGAAAGAAGGAAAAAGGAGGAAGATTGGAAGCAAATGTTAGCGTAGGGTGAATCTTCCTGTGCAAAAAATAAAAAAGAAAATTTTTGTTTTCCATTTCCCCACTTCTCTCTTTGTTTGGAAGATATACATCTATTTCTATATGTTTAGTTATTACTCTTACATTCTTAACGTATGTACTTATCCTTATATTTTTTCCATCAAAATCTAATGTTGATCAAAACATCTTTCCTCCTTCTGAGCAAGATAAGAATCTTAGCACTTTTTTTCACTATATTCCAAACTTTCTCTCTCCATATTTTATGCTCTTGTTTTCCAATATTTCAATTTTCAAGTATTTACATATTTTAAGTTTAGGTTTTTAGGTGTGCACAAATTAGTCATTATTTATAATCAATAATTATTTAGATACACCAGCTTGTGTTATTGATTTCTCACTTTACTATTTCTCATCGCATCCCACTAATTTCCTTCCAGGTATATTTTCCTTCACTCAGGCACATCCTTTAGCAGCTATTTCAGAGATCTTGGGATTGAAAAAATCCTTTTATTCTTTTTTTTTTTTTTTTTAAGATTTTATTCTTCCTTTTTCTTCCCAAAGCTCCCTGGTACATAGTCGTATAGTTTTAGTTGTGGGTCCTTCTAGTCGTGGCATGTGGGATGCTGCCTCAGCATGGCTTGATGAGTGGTGCCATGTCAGCGCCCAGGATCCGAACCAGTGAAACCCTGGGCCACTGAAGCAGAACACGAGAACTTAACCACTTGGCCACAGGGCTGGCACCAACCCTTTTATTCTTTGTAAGTCTGAAAATGCCTATTTCACTTCACCCTTGAAGTTGTGTATAAGATTCTAAATTGAGAGCTGGCCCTGTGGCATAATGGTTAAGTTTGCGCACTCTGCTTTGGCAGCCTGGGGTTCACAGGTTTGACTCCTGGGTATGGACCTACCTACTGCTCCTGAAGTCAAGCTGTGGTGACATCCCATATACAAAATAGAGGGAGATTGGCACAGATGTTAGCTCAGGGACAGTCCTCCTCAAGCAAAAAGAGGAGGATAGGCAGCAGATGTTAGTTCAGGGCCAAGTTTCCTCACACACACACAAAAAAAGATTCTAAATTGAGAGTTATTTTCCCTGAGCACTACTTGAGTCTCCAAAATATAATTGCAATGTCTCCTGACATCTAGTGTTGCTCATAAACAGGCTGCTGCCAGTCTGGATATCATTTCCTTTTTAGAAATCTTTTAGTATTTGCCTCTTTTTCTGGTAGTTTTAAGTTTTCCATTTTAATCCGTGATCTTCTGCAGTTTCATCACAATATGTTGATTTGCTTTTATTTATCCTGCTCAGCATTTGGTGTACACTTTTCAAACAGAGGAGGCATACCGCTTTCTTCAATTCTGGAAAATTCTTAGCTATGAATTCTTTGAATATCATGACACTCCATTATTGCTATTCTTTTTTTTTCTCCCCAAAGCCCCCCAGTACATAGTTGTATATCCTGGTGTAGGTTCCTCTAGTTTTTCTATGTGGATTGCTGCCTCAGCATGGGCTGACAAGCAGTGCTAGGTCCGTGCCCAGGATCCAAACAGGTGAGCCCTCGGCCACAAAGTAGAGCATGTGAACTTAACCACTCAGCCACAGGGCTGGCCCCCCACTATTCTTTTCTAGTAGAACTCCCATCAGATGTCTTCTGGACCTTCTCATTTAACCTTCCTGCCTCTTAACCTATTTTTCATTTTTTTCAAGTTCTTTAATTCTCTCTGTAGCATTCTGGAGAATTTCTTCAGATCTGTCTGAGTTCCAGTTCATGGAATCTCTTTTCAGCTAAGTCCAAATAGTTTTTATCTATCCACTGGTTTTAATTTTAATGCTTTTTTCCATTTATAGACTTTCTATCTGAATCTTTTTCAAATCCACCTGTTGTTTTTTCCATAATATTCTGCCTTTGTTTTAAGGATTCAATTTCTAACTATAATGTGGTTCTGGCTTTTACCAATATGCTGAATCAACTAGAGAGGAAACACACCATGCAGCTTCCAGGCCTGGGACCTCATGACACTGCCACCAGGTACCCAACCAAACCCTGTGGTATCAGGTACCTTGAGGCTTATGCAGCGCCACTCCATAGAATGAAGCACCTCTGTAAAGTGCTCACAATGAATTGCTCACAAGCTCCACTCTGTTGTCCCCTGACCACTTGGGTCTCCAGGAAGCCTCTGAAATAATTATAGACCAATGCAACTTGGTAGTATTCACAAGGGAGTCAGATTACGGGCAGAGAATGCCGTTAGGCATCCTTTGAAGTGTGAGGTCATTCTGTTCCTTGGCACAGCAGCTCTAGAGAAGTTGGGAGCCAGTGAGGGCACACTGGGTAACTGATGAACGGTTCAAGCATGAACAAAAGTTTCCTAAGCAGCTTTAGTGGTAATTGTGACTGGTTCATCTGGTACCACGTTCCCTGTATTTACTCTAGAAAGAGAATGCCATGTCCATGTGATAAAAACAGTGCACCTACAACATCTCTGCCCTTGCTTTCTGTCTGGGCCTGTGCCCCAGGGCAGAACAGAGCCACTTAGGTGAGTCTCAGCTCTGAGAAACCAAGAGATTTTCTTAACTTGTCGGCGGGGACATGAGTAGAACCTGGAGTCAGTGGTATATGGAGAGCTGAGGATTTATGAATGGAATGGGTATTTAATAAGTTTTCCAAATCCAGGCAATGGGCCTGAAATTCAGGGGCATGACATAAAGACTGTGTGGTCCCACACTACAGACCTGGAGATGAGTGAGGGAGCTGCAGGCACGGTTGGGGTGTTATGAATCAGTTACAATGGGTAACGATTACAGCCAAATGGAAGAGGGCATGAGGGCAACCCCAGCATAAAATTTGTGTGGCTTCTTGCTACAGCGGAGGCTGGGGGATGTTATTGAGCCGTGTGTCAGGAAGAAGAGGGAAACACAGGCACTGATGAGCCCTCCTGGTCTCTGACACAGGGATTATAGCCCAAGGGGTTATTCAATCTCCTCATCTAGCCATGGCAGTCCCCTTTATAGCCAGACAACTCAAGTTCATATATAAAAACATAAAGGGTACTTATTTATGGAGCCAGCTCAATTCTCCCCCTCAGTTTTTCATGGATGTGCCACATGGATTAGAGAAAGATCACTAAGAAACTGCACTAGCTTGGCACTACAAAGATGGAATAATTTAGAAATAAAAATTTTTTCCCCTTTTTCTCCCCAAACCCCCCAGGTACACAGCATAGTTGTATATTCTTCATTGTGGGTCCTTCTAGTTGTGGCATGTGGGACGCTGCCTCAGCGTGGTTTGATGAGCAGTGCCACGTCCGTGCCCAGGATTCGAACCAATGAGACACTGGGCTGCCTGCAGCGGAGCGTGCGAACTTAACCACTCGGCCACAGGGCCAGCCCCCTAGAAATAAAATTTTTATAGATGACTTAGCTACAAAAGATGGCTACAACTACTGCTGCTGATGGAACTCTGGGGCCAGTGCCAGGGAGGGACATAACTCAGAAAACAATAGAAATAGTTTGAAAGGGGTTCAAAATTTAATAGTGAACATTTTATTGTTTTCAGAAGTATAGGAAATTATGTTAATATTTATGGTTACAAATACTGACCGCTGAGAATCTATGACCACAAATACCGTGAAAATTAATAAAGGAAATCTCAACTAAAATTGGAGTTGAAAGGCCTGTGAGGGAGCTCTCACCTACCACCCCACCATCAATAACTCCCAAACAGGAACACTTCAATTATCCCAAACAGGAAGACATCAATTACAATGTCAATTACTGCAAAGTTACAGACTTCAACAGAAAGGGAGGTACCTTGTGCTCCCAGACAGGAAGTAAAATTACTGCTCCGTCAGGAGGAAGAAAGTCTCCCTTCCAGCCCAGTAACAAGCCCAACCAATGGAAGAGGCTGCAGCTCAGCCAAGGAGAAACCTTCCTCACCTACACTTTTACTTTCCTACAATGAACTTTAATTTTTTTTTATACACAGAAGCCCAACAAGTGTGTTTCTTTCTTTTTCTTTCTTTCTTTTTTTTTTTTTTTTTAAGATTGGCACCCAAGCTAATATCTGTTGCCAATCTTCTTGTTTTCTCTTCTTCTTCTCCCCAAAGCCCCCCAGCACATAGTTGTATATTCTGGTTGTGAGTGCCTCTGGTTGTGCTATGTGGGACGCTGCCTCA
This sequence comes from Equus asinus, assembly GCF_041296235.1. Lineage (NCBI taxonomy): Eukaryota > Metazoa > Chordata > Mammalia > Perissodactyla > Equidae > Equus > Equus asinus. The sequence goes on along the minus strand of NC_091802.1, from coordinate 37,196,405 downwards.
GCATGGCCTGATGAGCGGTGCCATGTCCGTGCCCAGGATGTGAACTGGTGAAACTCTAGGCCACCAAAATGGAGTGCGTGAACTTAACCGCTCGGCCATGGGGCCAGCCCCTGAACTTTCATTTTCTCCTTGCTGATAACTTCCTTTCCTCCTCCTCACTCCCTCTGCCTGACGATATGAAGTCTTCCTTGTTGCTAACTCCTGGGAGTCTCTCTCTGCTTGCCAGATGAGACGCTGCTCAATTCATGAATTGTTTAATAACGCCAATTACATCTTCAAATGTACTCAGCTGGATTTGTTTTCCAACAATACCAACCCAGAAAAAAATGGATACTGCTTGGTAGAAAACTGAAGCAAAATTCAGTTCCTTTAAGTTCCAGATGGCAGTTCCTGGACCAAAAAGCTGTGACAATATTTGAAGACACCTCCCATGGGGTCCAAACCTGCAGATCTCTGATCCCAAATTCTGATGTGGAAATGAGGGGTCCTCACAAAATTCTAAGAGCTGACACATCTTCTTAGAATCTTCCATTCTTCTTCTACTGCTAAGATATAGGAAGAGAAGTAATGGAAGGGGAGACTTAAGATAGCCATTGATGAGCATTTTTGATTTTTGATGTCCAGACTAAGTTTGAGGCCCACGACTGTTTTGTGGGGAAAGCACAGTGTATCAGGCTACTATTGCGACAGCAGTGCTGTGCAACAAACAGCTCTAAACTCAGTGGCACACAACAGTAAGCATTAATTATCACACTCAGGCTAACAAGACAGTGGGCCAGCTGGAGCAGCTCTGCTCCTGTGTCTCTCACTCTTCTGGAACAAGGGCATTTTTTTCCCTGTGGCGCTGGCAGCAATGCAGCAATGTAAGTAGAAACATGCAATGCTTCTGAAGTCCTGCGATTGTTCTGGCACACTGTCACTTCTTCCTCTACCCTATTGACCAAAGCAAGTCATGTGGCCAATCCCAGCACCACTGGATGGGGAAGCACACTCCTCCTCTATGGAGAGAACTGGAAAGTTGCATCACAAAAGGCATGGATACAAGGAAGAGTATCCACGGGAACAATAATGCAAACCACTACGTTCCTCAGTGGTTGGGCATGAGGAGGTATATATAACCCGACTCTACAGACTTAGGATGGTGAGGGCCCTGCTGCGAGACTGAGAAAGATGAAGACTGAAAATTGTACATCAGACTTACCAACGTGAAGCAACGGTGATCTTGGCTGACACTGTGGAGTAGAATCCATATGTGGAGATTGAGGAGTGTGTGGCAGGTGGAGGAATGGTGGCAACGAGTACAGGCAACTCTGCAGAGAAATCTGGCTGTGAAGAGAGGGAGGAGAAAAGTAGCTGAAGAAAAAACTGGGGAGGATTTTTCTTTTTTCTTTTTTTTCCCTTTTATATTTATTTATTTATTTATTTTTAATTTTTAAAATTTATTTATTTATTTTATTAAGATTATGATAGATTACAACCTTGTGAGACTTCAGTTGTACATTATTGTTAGTCATGTTGTGGGTACACCACTTCCCCCTTTGTGCCCTCCCCCGACCCCCCCTTTTTCCCTGGTAACCACCGATCAGTTCTCCTTGTCTATATGTTAACTTCCACCTATGAGTGGAGTCATATAGAGTTCGTTTTTCTCTGTCTGGCTTATTTCGCTTAACATAATACCCTCAAGGTCCATCCATGTTGATGCGAATGGGACGATTTTGTCCTTTTTTATGGCTGAGTAGTATTCCATTGTGTATATATACCATATCTTCTTTATCCAATCATCAGTTGCTGGGCACTTAGGTTGGTTCCATGTCTTGGCAATTGTAAATAATGTTGCGATGAACATGGGGGTGCATGGGACTCTTGGAATTGCTGATTTCAGGTTCTTAGGATAGATACACAGTAGTGGGATGGCTGGGTCATAAGGTATTTCTATTTTTAACTTTTTGAGAAATCTCCATACTGTTTTCCATAGTGGCTGCACCAGTTTGCATTCCCACCAACAGTGTATGAGGATTCCTTTTTCTCCACAACCTCTCCAACATTTGTCACTCTTGGTTTTGGATATTTTTGCCAATCTAACGGGTGTAAGGTGATATCTTAGCGTAGTTTTGATTTGCATTTCCCTAATGATTAGTGATGATGAGCATATTTTCATGTGTCTATTGGCCATCCTTATATCTTCTTTGGAGAAATGTCTGTTCATGTCCTCTGCCCATTTTTTGATCAGGTTGTTTGTTTTTTTGTTGTTAAGCTGTGTGAGTTCTTTATATAGTATGGAGATTAACCCTGTGTCGGATAAGTAGCTTGTAAATATTTTTTCCCAATTAGTGGGCTATTTTTTTGTTTCAATCCTGTTTTCCCTTGCCTTGAAGAAGCTCTTTAGTCTGATGAAGTCCCGTTTGTTTATTCTTCTATTGTTTCCCTCATCTGAGGAGTTATGGTGTCCGAAACGATTCTTTTGAAACTGATGTCAAAGAATGTACTGCCTATATTCTCTTCTAGAAGACTTATTGTTTCCGGCCTAATCTTTAGGTCTTTGATCCATTTTGAGTTTATTTTTGTGAATGGTGAAAAAGAATGGTCAATTTTCAATCTTTTACATGTGACTGTCCAGTTTTCCCAGCACCATTTGTTAAAGAGACTTTCTTTTCTCCATTGTATGCCCTCAGCTCCTTTGTCGAAGATTAGCTGTCCATGGATGTGTGGTTTTATTTCTGGGCTTTCAATTCTGTTCCATTGATCTGTGCATCTGTTTTTGTACCAGTACCATGCTGTTTTGATCACTGTAGCTTTGTAGTATGTTTTGAAATCAGGGATTGTGATGCCTCCGGCTTTGTTTTTCTTACTCAGGATTGCTTTAGCAATTCGGGGTCTTTTCTTGTCCCATATGAATTTTAGGATTCTTTGTTCTATTTCTGTGAAGAATGTCATTGGGATTCTGATTGGGATAGCGTTGAATCTGTAGATTGCTTTAGGTAGTATGGACATTTTAACTATGTTTATTCTTCCAATCCATGTGCATGGAATGTCTTTCCATCTTTTTATGTCGTCATGAATTTCTTTCAAGAAAGTCTTGTAGTTTTCGTTGTATAGATCTTTCACTTCCTTGGTTAAATTTATCCCCAGGTATTTTATTCCTTTTATTGCAATTGTGAATGGGATTGAGTTCTTGAGTTCTTTTCCTGTTAGTTTATTGTTAGTGTATAGAAATGCTACTGATTTATGTATGTAGATTTTATACCCTGCAACTTTGCTGTAGCTGTTGATTGTTTCTAATAGTTTTCCTATGGAATCTTTGGGGTTTTCTATACATAAGATCATGTCGTCTGCAAACAGTGAGAGTTTTACTTCTTCATTGCCTATTTGGATTCCTTTTCTTTCTTTTTCCTGCAGAATTGCTCTGGCCAACACCTCCAGTACTATGTTGAATAGGAGTGGTGAAAGTGGGCACCCTTGTCTTGCTCCGTTTCTCAGAGGGATGGCTTTCAGTTGTTGAGTATGATATTGGCTGTGGGTTTGTCATATATGGCCTTTATTATGTTGAGATACTTTCCTTCTATACCCATTTTATTGAGGGTTTTTATCATAAATGGATGTTGGATCTTGTCAAATGCTTTCTCTGCATCTGTTGAGATGATCATGTGGTTTTTGTTTCTCATTTTGTTAATGTAGTGTATCACATTGATTGACTTGTGGATGTTGAACCATCCCTGTGTCCTTGGTATAAATCCCACTTGATCATGGTGTATAACCTTTTTGATGTATTGCTGTGTTCGGTTTGCCAGAATTTTGTTGAGGATTTTTGCATCTATGTTCATCAGTGATATTGGCCTGTAGTTTTCCTTCTTTGTGTTGTCCTTGTCAGGTTTGGGGATCAGAGTGATGTTGGCTTCATAGAATGTGTTAGGGAGTACTCCATCTTCCTCAATTTTCTGGAATAGTTTGAGAAGGATAGGTATTAAATCTTCTTTGAATGTTTGGTAGAATTCTCCAGAGAAGCCGTCTGGTCCCGGACTCTTATTTTTGGGGAGGTTTTTGATTACTGTTTCTATTTCTTTACTTGTGATTGGTCTATTCAGATTCTCTATTTCTTCCTGATTCAGTTTGGGGAGGTTGTGAGAATCTAGGAATTTGTCAATTTCTTCTAGGTTGTTCAATTTGTTGGCATATAGTTTTTCATAGTATTCTCTTATGATCCCTTGTGTTTCTTTGGTATCCATTGAGATTTCTCCTCTCTCATTCCTAATTTTATTTATTTGAGATTTCTCTCTTCTTTTCTTAGTGAGTCTGGCTAAGGGTTTGTCGATTTTGTTAATTTTTTCAAAGAACCAACTCTTTGTTTCATTGATCCTTTCTACTGTCTTTTTTGTTTCAATATCGTTTATTTCTGTTCTAATTTTTATTATTTCCCTCCTTCTACTGACTTTGGGCTTTGTTTGCTCTTCTTTTTCTAATTCTGTTAGGTGTTGTTTGAGGTTGCTTATGTGAGATTTTTCTTGTTTAGTGAGGTGAGCCTGTATTGCAATGAATTTCCCTCTTAGGACTGCTTTTGCTGCGTCCCAAATGAGTTGGTATGGCGTGTTTTCATTTTCATTTGTCTCCAGATAATATTTGATTTCTTCTTTAATTTCTTCAATAATCCATTATTTGTTCAGTAGCGTGTTGCTTAGTCTCCACATTTTTGCACCTTTCCCTGCTTTATTCTTATAGTTGATTTCTATTTTCACAGCATTATGATAAGAAAAGATGCTTGATATTATTTCAACTCTCCTGTATTTATTGATGCTTGCTTTGTTTCCCAAGATATGGTCTATCCTTGAGAATGTTCCATGCTCACTTGAGAAGAATGTGTAACCTGCTGTTTTTGGATGAAGGGTTCTATATATATTTATTAAGTCCATCTGGTCTAATTTTTCATTTAATTCTATAATTTCCTTGTTGGTTTTCTGTCTGGATGTTCTGTCCATTGGTGTTAATGGGGTGTTGAGGTCCCCTACTATTATTGTATTGTTGTTGATGTCTCCTTATAGTTCTGTTAAGAGTTGCTTTACAAATTTTGGTGCTCCTGTGTTGGGTGCTTATATATTTATAAATGTTATGTCATCTTGGTGGAGTGTCCCTTTTATCATTATATACTGTCCCTCTTTGTCTTTCTTTATCTGTTTTGCTTTGAAGTCTACTTTGTCTGATATTAGTATAGCGACACCTGCTTTCTTTTGTTCATTATTAGCTTAGAGTATTGTCTTCCATCCCTTCACTCTGAATCTGTGTTTGTCTTTGGGGCTGAGGTATGTTTCCTGGAGGCAGCATTTTGTTGGGTCTTGTTCTTTGATCCATCCTGCCACTCTGTGTCTTTTGATTGGAGAGTTCAATCCATTTACATTTAGAGTGATTATTGAAATGTGGGGGCCTACCGCTGCCATTTTATATCTTGTTTTCCGGTTGTCTTGCATTTCCTTTGTTTCTCGTCCCATGGTTTTGGGATTATTAATTCAGGTATGTAAATTTCTGTATTGGGTGTCTTCTTATTTGTAATTTGTGTCTTTATTCTTGTTATTTGTTTAGTGGTTACCATATGGTTAGTATAAAACATCTCATAGATGAGATAGTCCATTTTCTGATAGCCTCTTATTTCCTTAAATTAAAACCTTCTATCCCTTTTCTCTTCCCCTTCTAGGTTGTTATTGTCAGGTTTTTTTTTTTTCCTTCTTTCTTGTGTTGTGAGTTTGTGGTTAAAATGACAGGGTTATATTTATTCTTGGTGTTTCCCTTCCTTTATCTTTAATGTTTTATTTAACTTTTGCTAACCTGTTCTGATGGAGAGCTGCTACTTTCTGTTATTGTCCTTCTACTTATCTCATTTGCTCTTGGTTTTGTAGCCCCTTTCCTTTGTTTGATTTTTCAGGTATGAGGGTTTTCCTGAGCATTTCTTGAAGAGGAGGTTTTGTGGCAATGAACTCCCTTAATTTTTGTTTATCTGTGAAAGTTTTTATTTCTCCATCGTATTTGAAGGATATTTCACTGGGTAGAGTATTCTTGGCTGCAGGTTTTTGTCCTTCAGAGTTTTGAATATATCATTCCACTCTCTTCTAGCCTGTAAAGTTTCTGCTGAGAAATCTGCTGATAGCCTTATGGGGGTTCCTTTGTAGGTTATTTTCTTCTGCCTAGCTGCCCTTGGTATTTTCTCCTTGTCATTGACTTTTGCTAGCTTCACTACTATATGCCTTGGGGTTAGTCTTCTTGCATTGATAAAGTTTGGAGATCTATTGGCTTCTGTCACATGAAGTTCCATCTCTCTCCCCAGATTTGGGAAGTTCTCAGCCATTATTTCTTTGAACAGGCTTTCTGCTCCCTTCTCCTTCTCTTCTCCCTCTGGTACACCCATAATCCTTACGTTGCATCTCCTAATTGAGTCAGATAATTCTCAGAGAGTTTCTTCATTTCTTTTTAGTCTTAGTTCTCTGTCCTCCTCTGCCTTCAGCATTTCTATATTCCTATCTTCCAAATTGCTAATTCTGTCCTCCATATTATCGGCCCTACTGTTCAGTGCGTCTAGATTTTTCTTAATCTCCTCTATTGTGTTCTTCACTTCCAGTATTTCTCTTTGGTTCTTCTTTATAGTATCAAACTCTTTTGTGACATAGCTCCTGAACTCGTTGAGTTGTCTATCTGAATTCTCTCTTAACTCATTGAGTTTTTTAATGATGGCTGTTTTGAAGTCATCATCATTTAGGTTATATATTTCATTGTCTTTGGGGTTGTTTTCTGGGTATTTGTCATTTTCCTTCTGTTCTGGAGATTTAATATATTTTTTCATATTGCTTGATGGTGTAGATTTGTGCCTCTGCATAGAGATAGAGTTTAGTTACTGCTTCCACTTGTTTCTGCTGGTGTGGTGGGGGAACAGCTGTTTATACTGTACCCACCAGGAACCCTATCAGCTGTTGCTAACTACGCCTGGCCCCCTCCTCGTAGTCACAGTGGTCCTGTGGGGTTCCTCTTCAGCTGTGGGGGCAGTCACAAGGGGGCTTCAGGCTGCTGGTGCCTACTGTTGCAGACCACCTAGATGTGCTCCCTCCTTAGGGTCTGCAGCGGTGTTATGGGCTTTCCCAGCAGCCAGGGGCAGGATCACCTATATTTGCAGCTCTGTCACTGTCGACACCCACAAAATCTCACTTGTCCACTATAGGTCACAGCAGAGCTATGGGCATCTTCTGCAGTCTGTGGTTAGCTCACCTAGCTATGCTACTTTTGTCCCAGGGTCTTCCAGCCTTGTGGTTGCCGGGTGGGTGCTCTCTACTAGTGCTGTGCAGAGGCTTTCGCTGAGCCTGCTGTAAGACTGTAGAGTTTCCCCCTGGGCCATGGAACCGGGCAGCTGGAACTCCACCCAGCCCCAGTCCTCTCCCCCAGGATCTCAGGGGGCCCCTTGCCCTGTCAGGGGGACAGCCGGAGACTGTGAGTTCAGTGGTGGCTGGCTGGCTGCTGCTCTGCCTGGGATTCTCCTCTTTGGGACCCTCCCAGCATTCTGAATACTGGGAGGAGCCTCTCCACTAATGGCGAGTAGAAGCTTTCCCTGCTGCCAGAACGGGACCCAGAGTTTCCCCCTGGGCTGCAGAGCCAGCCACTGGAACTCCACCCAGCCCCAGTCCTCTCCCAGGAGATCTCCGGTAGCCCCGTGCCCTGACTGGGCAACAGCCGCAGTCTGTGAGACCAGCAGCGGCAGCTGGCGGGCTGCTGCCCCATTCGGGTTTCTCTCCGGGAGCCTCCTGGCGTTCTGGATGCTGGGTGGAGCCTCTCTGCTAATGGTGAGTAGAGGCTTTGCCTGCTGCCAAAACGGGATTTTGGAGTTCCCCCCTGGGCCACGGAGCCGGCCGCTGGAACTCCACCCAGCCCCAGTCCTCTCCCAGGAGATCTCCGGTAGCCCTGTACCCCAACCGGGCGACAGCTGCAGTCTGTGGGACCGGCGGCGGCAGCTGGCGGGCTGCTGCCCCATTTGGGATTCTCTCTGGGAGCCTCCCAGTGTTGCGGATGCTGGGAAGGGCCTCTCTGCTAATGACAGGCAGAGGCTTTGCCTGCTGCCAGGATGGAAGCCTGGAGTTTCCCCCTGGGCTGCGGAGCTGGCAGCTGGAACTCCACCCAGCCCCAGTCCTCTCCCAGGAGATCTCCAGTAGCCCCATGCCCTGACAGGGCGACTACCACAGTCCGTGAGACCAGCGGTGGCAGCTGGCGGGCTGCTGCCCCGTTTGAGATTCTCTCCGGGAGCCTCCCGGTGTTGTGGATGCTGGGAGGGGCCTCTCCACTAATGGCGAGTAGAGGTTTTCCCTGTCGCCTCCGGTATGGGACTCTGGAGTTTCCCCCAGGGCTTAGGTGTAATCGCGTGGGGCTTAGGTAGGGCTGTGGTCACCTGTTTCCACCATCGCTCCTCTGGTGTGCGCACCCTCCTGCCCTTGGTGTGTGGCGATGTTCTGGGGGCCTCCGCTGGAAGAAAGCCGCTTGCAGGTACTAGGCTGTTTGGGGGTCGGGGTCAGAGAGTTTTCACTTATCTCCACCTCCTCCTGGGGGGAAGTCTGTCCGCCTTCCGATGTATAGCAGCACGGGTCTCTCAGGCGTCCTGAGATGCTATATGGATATCCTTTGTTAAGCGATGAATGTCCAAATAGTTGTAGATTCGAAGGGGGAGAGACAGAGAAGACTACTCACGCCTCCATCTTGGTCAGGATCCCAGGATTTTTCTTTTTTAATGAGAGAGGCATGACGTGTTTAAATGTTGCCTGTAAGGGTCTGGTAGAGAGGGAGAAGTTGAAGATACAGGAGACAGAAGAGGCAATTGATAGGGCGGGGCCCTGAGAAAGGGCAGGGAGGGACCCAGGGAACAGTTGAGGTTTGCACTACATGTAGTAGGAGGGACCACACTGGGTCCCACTCTTGACTCACAATGAACTTAGAGTTGACATCAATGCCCCATCTTTTTTTACAGCTGGTGTGGGTATATTCCGAGCCCCTTTTCCTGTAATGGAGCATCAGCGTTTTGGATCTGAGTGCCCCTCTGGACATTTATACCTGCAAATTTCATCAGAATAGGCTCAGGTATTACTAGATAGAGCCAAGTTTCCTTTGGTCTCATTTCTGTCATCTAGTATATTAGCTACACTTCTCCTCTTTGAATCATCGGCGAAATGTCATAAATATGTAAATTAACATTTATTCTTCTTATTTTCATCCTAATTCTGGGTGCTGGTAGGAGGAGAAGGTGGAGACTTTAAGAGTCTCTACATGTTATAGAGAAAGAATGTGGCAAGAGAAGAGAGTAGAAATTGAGACCCAGAGAGGTAAAGTGACCTTCTCAAGGACACACAGAGAAAGGCACAGCTGGAGATCCAGTCAGAATCAAGTCTGTTGCATCTTGGTTTAGGGTTCTGTCACCCCCATTCTGCTGATGCTGATAACTCCAACTGGCAACTGTGGAGTCTCATAAATGTCTCTTTGTCCTTTACTACATGTCTAGTGTGTCATCCATGATGTAAATCTAAGAGTTGGGCAAACTCTAGAGTCATGTCAAGATTAAGACTGTGATTTTCTTTTCAGCCACAATTAACACCTGACTAAAATGGCTTATGCAGCAGGGCCATTGGTCACTGCTTTACCAGAAGCCAGAGAAGCCTGCTCCTCAGAGTTTTCAGTGACTCTCCAGGGTCACTGAGCACCCAAGCTCATACTGTTTTCCTCCTCCACTGTCCTTCCTAGTGTTTCTCTTCATGGTGGAAAGACTAAGGCAGCAGCTCCCCAAATGAGGAAAGTGGGGCAGAGGCTTCTCCTCTTACATGTCTCTCTTACCTGAGGCCCCCAGCACGCTTCCCCTAAGCTCCTTTCCAGCCCCAGCCCCAGGCCAAGGCACGTGGAAGAGTCTGGTGCAGAGAGAGGAGCACTGTTGGGATCCTGATGTTTCAAATCTCTTTCCTAAGAGTGGGTATTCCAAGCTAGGATTCTGTAGTAGTCAGGGTTCTCCAGACAAACAGAACCAACTGACCAACAGGGTATCTGCATCTATCTAGATAGATAGATAAAAATAGATAGATAGATAGATAGATAGATAGATAGATAGATAGACAGGTAGACTGATTCATTATAAGGCATTGGCTCCTGTGATTATGGAGGCTGAGAAGTCCCAAGACCTGCAGATGGCAAGCTGAGACCCAGGGGAGCTGATGGGATAGTTCCAGTCCAAGTCTGAGAGCCTGAGAACCAGGAGAGCAGATGGTGTGAGTTCCAGGCTGAGTCTGAGTCTGAAGGCAGGAGAAGACCGGTGTCCGAGCTCGAAGACAGTTGGTCAGAGAGAGGAAATCCTCTCACTCAGTCTCTTTGTTCTATTCAGGCCTTCAACACATTGGATGAGGCCCATCCACATTGGGGAGAGCAATCTGCTTTTCTCAGTCTATGCATGCAAATGTTAATCTCACCCAGAAACACCCTCACAGACACGCAGAGAATAATGTTTAACCAAATATCTGGGTATTCCACAGTCCAGTCAAGTTGACACATAAATCCCCCAGCAGATTCCAAACAACTCCAGGCACTCTGATCCAATCTGATCTGGTGGTGTTTGCTTTCAAGAGGAAAATGACGTTGTGGGAATCCTGGAAGCCATCTCCCTACCTTGGTCTTTCTTTGCCTCTGAGGAAAATCTCATTCCTCCTTTACTCTAGAAATGAGTATTAGTAGGAAAGTCTAGCATGATGTTTTTGAGATCAGGGCCACTGATATCTTGTTCTCTGCTGTGCAAGCCATTTGTCTCATCTCGCCCTGGGGAGACGCTTTTTCTGTGTGTCTGTAATGTCAAGCAAAGCCTTGGAGGAGATTCTGGTACATTCAGGTGCGTTTATGCCTAGAGAGAGAGGGACAATGTGCACAGAATACAGAATGTAAAGACATTATGGCGGAATGAATAGGGGTGTGAAGGAGCGAATGAAATAGCATTAAAGAGACTTTAGAGTCTTAAAAAGCCAGTCCGGGTGCTCTAGTGATTATGATTCAGTGCTCTCACTGCCATGCCCCAGGTTCGTTTCCCAGTCAGGGAACCACATCATCCATTTCTTGGTTGTCATATTGTGGTGGCTGCGTGTTGCTGTGATACTGAAAGCTATGCCACTGGTATTTTAAATACCAGCTGGGTCACCCATGGTAGACAGGTTTCAATGAAGCTTCCAGACTAGACAGACTAAGAAGGCCCTGGCCACACAGTTCTGAAAAAATTGACCACAAAAACCCTATGAATAGAAGTGGATCATTGTCTGATACAGCACTGGAAGGCGAGAGGATGGTGCAAAAAGACCAGGTAGGGTTCTGCTCTGCTGTCCACAGGGTCGCTAGGAGTCGGAATCAGCTCCATGGCCCTAATAATAGCAAAGAGTCTTAAAAATGTTATTAAATAAGTATATACAAGTTGTTAGTATTTACTCACATGATAAGCACTGTTCTAATTGCTTAACTTGTATTAACTCTTTTAATATTTGCAACAGTTTGGTGAGCTAGGTCCTATTATCATCATCATTTTACAGATGAAGCAACTGAAGCACAGAGAAATTAAGGGATTTCCCTAAGGTCACACAGCTACGAAATAGAACAGAATTTGACCCAGGCAGTCTGTTCTAGAGTCTATGCTCTTACCTGACTTACTACTTTAACTTACTCATCCCTCCAAAAATGAAAGAAAATCAAAATCCATCCAAGCAGTGAGGAAATTAGATGCAATCTTGGAGAGGGTAAAGCCTTCAGTATTCTCAAATTTAATGAAAGAATTAGATAATGGTACCTCATGGACTCAAAGAGATTGGTCCTTTGAGAATTCCCCAATTATAGGATACAGATTTGCAAGTCCCAGCTAGCCGAGCATTTGTTTAAATCATGAAGAGTCAAGTCTTGCATCCCAGTAAAAAAATACCCAGCTCATAAACAGCTCGGCCTGCTGAGATGGTAACCCTAGTTATTTCTGGGTACAGTGAAATTGTTTTCTTAGTAATGCAATTTATTTTAACCCCTGGATCCTTCAGAGCTAAATAAAGAGATGATAAAATAAGTCAAACCCGTAGTAATTTTATGTCATATTCAGGAATAATTTGTGTGTTAGTAATCTTTTGGGTAACAGATTCTAGACTTGTGATACTCAAAGAGAAATGTATGAGATGTACTAAGTTTATAAATAGTGATGGAATGGTTTTAGAGAACTTGAGATTTACTATGTTTTATCAATTTAATTGATTAGGTTTTCCTGGGTGGTTAAAGTACTCGGAGAAGTTTTGTTCATCAGATCAGAAAAGTGAAGTACTTAAAAAAGAGAAAACAATGAATATGAATATATCACCCTTAAGAATGCAACTAGAGGGGCCGGTCCTGGGGCAGAGTGGTTAAGTTCGCGTGCTCCACTTTGGCGGTCCAGGTTTTTGCTGGTTCAGATCCTGGGTGCGGACCTAGTACTGCTAGTCAGGCCATGCTGGGGTGGCGTTCCACATGCCACAACCAGAAGGACCCATCACTAGAATATACAACTATGCACTGGGGGGCTTTGGGGAGAAGAAAAAAAGAAAAGAAGATTGGCAACAGGTGTTAGCTCAGGTGCCAATCTTAAAAAAAAATGCAACTAGAAATGTTTTAAGGAATTTAATGCACTAAGATTGTTGTGGAAAAGAAGGCTGTCTGACCACCCTTGCACAGTGGAAGTCCTCTGAGGCTTGTTGCTAGGGTTGGTGCCAGGAACTGGCTGCACAACCTGGGACTACATTCCCAGGCCCTCTGCACTTGAGTGTGCCCAGTGACTAGCTGTGGCCAGTGGAAGGGAATAGAAGCTATATATCCTCTCTAAACCGAGGAGGTTAGGTATCTGCCGTGCCTTTCCCATGAGCTTCTTTCTATTGAGTGATGACATTAAAGGTCACGTGTTGAGGATGAAGGGTTTACAAGATGGAAAGAGCCTGAGTCCCTTAATCATCCTTTGGAGGAGAGTCACTCAAGAGAACAACCTAACCAGGAACATCTACTGTGGTCTTCATTTTATTTTTAATGCTATTTTTTTCTATTGGCACCTGTGCTAACATCTGTTGCCAATCTTTTTTTTCCCTTCTTCTTCCCCCCAAAGCCCCTCAGTACGTAGCTGTATGTTCTAGTTGTGGGTCCTCTGGATGTGGCATGTGGGACACTGCCTCAGCATGCCTGATGAGCAGTGCCATGTCCGCGTCCAGGATCCAAACCAGGGAAACCCTGGGCTGCCGAAGCAGAGTCTGCGGACTCAACCACTTGGCCCCTGGGCCGGCCCCTACTGTGGTCTTTACATGAGCAAGAAATAAACGTTTACTGTGTTAAGCCGCTAAGATTTGGGGGGTGTTTCTCAATAGCTATTACCAATTGTTGGCTGATCCAGTTGTGAATGAGGCTGTGTGCTAGTTATTCTCTGTTCCTCCAGACCTATCCTCCACCCTTCTCTGCCTTGTCCTGTACTCCGGGAAGACATCTGTAGTCTGTAGGACTCACGCTCCCTTGTCCTCCTGCTTCCAGTTGAATTCAGTCAATGGGAACAACGAGCAGGAAATTAGAGAGTGGAGGAAGAAAGAGATCAGAGTACAGTAGTCCCTTCTTATCCGAGATTTTGCTTTCCATGATTTTAGTTACCCATCGTCAACTGCAGTCTGAAAATATTAAATGGAAAATTCCAGAAATAAGCAATTCATAAGTTTTAAATTGCACGCCATTCTGAGTAGTGTGATGAAATCTGGCACCTTCCGCTACATCCCATCCAGGACATGAATCATCCCTTTGTCCAGCATATCCACACTATACACTACCCACCTGTTGGTCACTCTGTAGCCACCTTAGTTATCAGATTGACTGTCGCAATATCGCAGTGCTCGTGTTCAAGTAACCCTTATTTTACTTAATAATGATGCCAAAGTGCAAGAGTAGTGATGCTGGCAATTCAGATAAGCCAAAGACATGTTATTGTTGTTAATCTCTTCCTGTGCCTACTTTGTAAATTAAACTTCATCATAGGTATGTAGGTATAGGAAAAAACATAGTATATACAGGGGTTGGCACTATCCGTGGTTTTAGGCATCCACTGGGGGGCTTGGGATGCATTCCCCTGTGGATAAGGAGAGACTACTGTATTTACTCCCCAGCTCCCTCCCTGTGGTTGGGCAGTGGCTGTGGCTCCTCCATCTAAGGCCACAGCTCTTGATGGTTTCAGATATCCCTCTTCCCACCCCTTGCCCTTCAGCCTAAGGTGGTAACATCTTCTGGCCATTGCTAGTTGCCGAGGGCTTCACCATCCCATTTTGGTTTCCTTAATCCTACCCACATCTCTGTAAATAGTTCCTTATTCAGGCTCCCTTCAGTTAAGCCCTTTTGAGTGAGCCATATGTTTCCGCCTGTGAGGTTGACATTGACCGATGCACGTAACTGTTTGAGGAAGTTTAAATATTAATCAAAGTTTCCCGTGAAACTTAGAATTAAAATTCACTGGATTTATTAATAGAAATATGTCTTAGTTGGCTTTTGCCACAATAGTAGATAGCAAACCATCCCAACAGTGCATACAACAAGGATTTATTCTCAAGATCTTGGGTACAGAATCAACTATGGTTCAGTGGATCTAGTCCGGGCTCAGCCGAATGACTCTGCTATAGACTGCTGGTCAGCTGGCCTTGGTTCCAGGCCATGGGTTGGGTGTGAATCTGATTCCTGGGTTTCCTTCTGGAGCCAAGGTCGCAGAGGCAACAGGCAGGAGCAGAGCCAGGCTCTGGAGTTTATCTTTTAAGCAGTGCACCATACTGCCTCTTGAAGCTATCTAGACGACTTAGAAGACAATTGAGAAGAAGTCTTCATCCTCTCGAGTCTGTGTTCCTTTTGCCTTGGTCCATGTAAATGATGTACTTCGTGACCACCAGGGTCAGGCTGAGGCCAGCAGGGCAGCACCCTCAACTTCCACCCTTGCCTCGCTCTTCCAGACTGGGCCCTGGTCCTTCCCGACTTTCTCTCTGTCTCCTCTGCATCTCTCCCATACTCAATAACCTGGACCCCCCCACACCCAGGCAGCACAGGAGGTGTAGGGAGTTCGATCCGGCAGACCTGGCTCCAATCCCTCGGTGTCCTCTCACAAGTCTCTGAGTTTCACTTTCTTCATGTGAAAATGAGGCAAATGCAACACGGAGGGCCTGAGAGTGTTCTGAGTGTCAAACGGTATAATAAAATTCATCCATTCCTTTCTCCAGCAGATATTTCTTGAATATCAACTATGAGCCAGCCTCTATGCTAAGGATACAATGGAGAGCAAAACAGAAGTGGTACTGTTTTCCAGGGAACGTGGAAAACAGGCAACAAACAAACACACACCCACGTTAATATACAACTACAGACTCTGACCGAGACTGTGACTACACAGTACCGGATGCTATAGGATACCAAAAGAAGAGTCTGCTCTGGTCTGGAAAAGGCCCCTTTGAGGAAGCGACTTTTAGCCAGAGACTGAAAGTAAAAGCCAGACAAAAGAAGCACGGGACATGGAGAAGTCTTTCGGGGGAGAGTGGCTAGCACGGGAGAGCTGGAACACATTTCAGGGCTCACTGAGGTCCTAGCACCATCTTCAGGACTTCTCCCCTTAAGGGCTAACCCTGCACATCCATCTCTTCTCATTCTTGAGCAAATTACATCACTTCCCTTTTCCTTGAGGTTATGGCAAGCCGGGTGTTGGAGGAGGCAATCAAGAGGACGAGACTGCCAGTTGACCCACAAGCTGGATCCGGGCAATCAGAGACTCCTCACCAGCCCCTCTGTCTTTGGAATATATACTCTTCCTATCGTTCCCACAGTGGGAGCTGCTCCAAGGATGTAGCCTTGAGAGAGTAAAGTGTTGAGACCCTCTGGATGGTACATGAGATTGAACCCTGTTAAGGCTTATATATAACCTTTAAGACCCTGGCAGGTGGATGGAGAGATCTGCTTGTCTCACAGCCTCCCGAGACAAGCCTCGTAAATAAGTTCCCTTGCTTATTAACTTGACACCTACTCAACTGTATTGGGCTGCCTCTTTCTTCAGTCTCTCCTTGCCCTCCGTGTTTGGGGGCCAGTTTACAAACCAACACTAGGGTGTTTTGTCCCTACTCCTTTGGGTCTCCGAACAGCTAGTCCCCCGTCTTCTTTTATCTTTCAACATACATTTATTGAGCATCGGCAAGGACTGGATTTGGGGAAGAGGAAGGGCTAGTGAGGAAACAATCCAACCAGTCAAGGCAATCATTCATTCATTCAGTCAATGAATAGTGCCAACTCTGAGCAGGCCTGTGTGAACCTCTGGGAGTGGAAACATGAATAGGTCATGGTCTCATTCCCCTGGAGCGAAGAAGTGGCTATTAGGCACCACCACTTTGTAGAGTGTCAGAAATCATTTGACTTCCTTCTTCCTTGAGCTCCCCTCCTCTTGGCCAAAAGCACTGTTTTCATTGGACCAGGATGCAAAGCCGGATTAATCAGTCTCCCAAGAACCTCATTCAGAAAGTTCAGGTGTGGCACCAGGATCCACTGGATGCATCTGAGTTCCTTGTGGGCCACTCAAAGCTTCTCTCACAAGGGACAAGTAGACAAGAACTCGATTGTCAAAGACAAAGAGTTTGGCCTTTGGACCAGGGACACCAGTGCCAGAGGCAGGTGTATGGGGCACTGGGAGCCGCTGAAATGGCCAAGCTCAGAGGAAATTCAGGTTACTTAAGAACTTGCTGGGGGCCGGCCCCATGGTCGAGTAGTTAAGTTCGTGTGCTCCGCTTCGGCGGCCCAGGGTTCGCATCCTGGGCACAGACATGGCACCGCTCATTAGGCCATGTTGAGGCGGCATCCCACATGCCACAACTAGAGGGATCCACAACTAAAATATATATATACAACTATGTACTGGGGGGATTTGGGGAGAAAAAAGCAGGGGGAAAAAAAGAAGATTGACAACAGTTGTTAGCTCAGGTGCCAATCTTTGAAGAAAAAAAAAAAAGAACTTGCTGATTTGTCAAACTGACAGCCAGAAATGGGTCCACAGCCAGGAAGAAGTGGAGGTCTTGTCCTGGTGTAAAACAGTAACCAGCCACAGTGGAAAAGCCTGAGGTCACCTACTGGGAGAGGACACCCTCAGGCTGACCCCAGATGGTGCCTGGAGAGAGATGTCACAGGCCTGGCCACCCGTCAGGGCTCCAGGTAGTGCTGAGGGGCCATTTCTTCCCTACCCCTCAGGGCAGCAGCCAACACTCTGCTTGGTTCTCGGTCTAGACCCCCAGGAACCACAGCCTGGCTCTGCTGTAGGGAGCCGGCATTGGAGCTCCCAGCTGATCAAGTTCAAAAACTCGATCCTCACTTAGCTAACTTTCCCTTCCTGCCCATGACCCTCAGAGCAGGCAGACACACTCAAAATCACAGAAAATTCACCCTGAACTGAAATCACAGGTCATAACACTTCTGTGTGGCAGAAGCTATGGTTGAATTAAACGCATTCCCCACTTCCAAGGCACAAGCAGAGCTTTCCCATTTCGACAGAGCTGGCAAGGCACGGGGTACAGGGGAGCCACCACTGGCCTTAGAGACAGAGCACCTGGGTCCAAGTCCTGGCTGTGTCGCTGGCCACAAACGTTTGAACACGTCATGAAATCTCCTAGGCTGGGTCTTCACAACTTCAAAGAGGTTCATGACTTTGTGAGGAGGGTTGTATTAAGGAGGATAATGGATGTGAAAGCCTTTTGTAAACAATGAGTCACATGGTAAGCACAGCCCTTTGCTGATTAGTCTGGTCCAGGAAAGGATAACGTCCCTTTTGCAGCTGTTCCTAGAAAATACTTACCTGCAACTGCTACTTCAGATCGCCCCTCCACCTTGCTTTCCTTTTTCCACTGGCTACTGAGAAGCTCCAGGAGGAATTTGGGACTCCCCTGCACAAGATTGTAGCCTCTCTGACATTTCTTTCTACCCTCTTTACCGACAGACTTGGTTTGATAGATTGTCATTTTTCTCTTTTATTTACACGACCTTGTTTTTTATGTCTCTCTGCCTTAAAGCCTTTTGGGGACACAGCAGGATATAATTAACTGCATACTGTATACAATAGAAACACTGGGCATTTTGCAAGCATTTTCATGCCACCGTTTTGTCCACTTCAAAAAAAATCATGTTCGCGACCTAAGTTGGGTCATAGTCAAATACAATACAATCACGCTCGAGCTGAGCCACGGGGAGCCAGTGCCCAGCGCCTCTCGCCGCTTATGCAAACGGTCCTGCAAATGCTCATTCCATCGGAGGTTCACCAGACTCTTCCAGGCACAGAGGCATTAAGTGGCCGCACAGCTCTGTGAGAGGGATGCAACCTCTTCAGCTTTCCTCCCTGCCTCTTTTGCCAGAAGAGCTCGGGTGGAGCGAAGTAGAGGGTGGCGGCGGGGCAGAGGCCGAACGCGGCGAACCCAAGTGTGAGCTGCTGGCAAAGCCGTGAGGCTCGTGGACGCACGGACACAGCTTCGCCTGGAAGGAGACGAGGGGCTGCGTTGGGAGGGAGACTAGAGGTGGGCGTGGGCATTTCGTTGTTCTTTAAGGTGGAGAAAGAAGTCCAATTACCCACCGAGCGGAAGGAGAAGAGGTCCCAGACAGAGGCTGGACGAGAAGCGCATGGGAGCCGGATTTCAGGCCTCGGGCCGGGCGCGCTCCGAGTTACAAGCGCGGTGCGAGGACCGGCTCCTGCAGCCTGGGGACAACGACCTGGGCAGGGAAGAAGAGAAGCGCGCTCCCAGGCGGTGCGGGGCTCGAGACCGTGCTCCTGTGCAGCCTCTCTCAGTCCCTGGCCATTCGGAAGTTTGGCTGAAACGCTGTATCCACGCGGTCCTCTGCAGAGAGGCCCCCCTCCTGTCACCTCGGACCACAGACACTCTGGAGTCTGGCCGGCTTGGGGGCTCCGCGTCAAAGGGACAGAAAATGCTCGCTTTGCTCCGGGCTTCAGAGTCAGCCAGACGCGCTTGGAATCCCAGCTCCTCCGCCTACTTCCCAATCACCCCACTTTGCCTCAGTTTCCCCATCCTAAAAGTGGGGCTAATAACTGCACTTAGGGCTGTTGTGACGAATAAATGGCCATTATTGTCATCTTCTCGAGCTCTCCAGGACGTGGACTAGTTGGGGGTCTTGTTCGCCGTGAGATTCGGTCATTGGCAAACAACGACAAGGATGCTTGGATGGGGGGGCTAGCCGGTGGCCGACTTGTTAAGTTCGCGTGTTCTGCGTTAGCGGCCCAGGGTTTCGCCGGTTCTGATCCCGGGCTCTGACATGGCACCGCTCGTCAGGCCGTGCTGAGGCGGCATCCCACATGCCACAGCTAAAAGGACCCATAACTAAAAATATACAACTATGTACCGGGGGCTTTGTGGAGAAAAAGGGGAAAAATAAAATTATTTTTTTTAAAAAAGATTCTGGGATGGGTAAGGCGCCAAGCTGGGCGCGGTGAAAGACCAAGGAGGTGGGCGGGGATTGGCGGTGACGTGGGCGGGGACCGACCCAAGCTTTGGCGACCTTCAGCACCTGCTCTGCTCGCAGAGAACCTGCTGGTGTTGGTGCCTGGGCTGGCAGTCGGCGGGGGTGGCTGCCCGGCTCGACCAGCTCCGTCTGTGCGAGGCGGCGCGATTAAGGATGACTTCGTGCCGGTGAGTGTCCCTGGAGCAGAGAAGTGGGAAGTCAAACTTGGCCAGCCCGGCGCGCCGTGGGAGAGCGCCCAGGTGCCGGGGCGGGGCCGCGGACTTTAGGGCCCAGGGAGGGGGCAAGTGGTCTCTAAATTAAGTTCAACCCATCTGCCACATAGGTGGGGGCAGCGGGAAAGGGACGGCGCACGGTGACGCTGTTGGGAGCCTCTGCTCGTTTCTGAACGCTGCGCCCCCGGGGAACACTGGATTTCCAGTTGGAAAATTCGACGTGGAGGATGCCTCTCGTGGCCAGGAATGTGTAGTGTGGTGGCCTCGAGCGTGGGATGAGGTCTTTGGAGTGCGGGGTTCGGGGCGCGAGGCTTGGAAGCCGAAGGTTCTGACCTGGGCTGGGGCCTCTTTCCTGCGCCCAGGACCGAGCGCCTTGGGGATGCGGGTTCCCCGCGCGGGGACCGCCGGCTTCGGGCAGCTGGGGGAGGTGAGGCTGCGTCCTTTCCGCAGCTTCAGGAAACGTCCGAAAAAGATCAGGGATTTTGGAAAGTCGGTTTTCGGATCCAGACGCACGACCTCAAGGCAGAGTGAGCGTGGGTTATGTTGTCCTGGACACCGAAGAGCCTCTAAGGGGTAGCGTAATAATTAACAGGGGGAAAGTAGACTTGGAGGTCTAATTTAATTTTTGTAAACTACGTGGAAGGATCAGAAATACATTTTGTGCCTTTTTATCGCCAAAATTTGTTTTCTTTGTATCTTTCAAAACTAGAACAATCATTAGAAACATTGACAAGGAAGTCACCTCGTGAAAATGCAAGGAGACGTTCGTGAGATGATATTTCGTAAGCGTTAAAATGAAGCGTGCGTTGTACAGAGGATGTGGCGTAGCTAGGGGAAGCAGGGCAGCCCTGGCATCCACCTTGGTCTGGCTAAGGCTTTCATTCCAGCAGGTTCCAGCTCCAACATCCTCCCCAACCCTCACCCCGCATTCCTTAATGAGTAACAAGGGGTGGCACCAGGCTTGAAACTGGTGCCAAAGAATTTAAAGTTGGCAAGTCCTCGGCAAACTTGACTTTTCCTTCGCGTATGGACACCTGAAGTCATGCAGAAAAGGTCTGAGTTTTCATGGATGTCATTTACCATCTTTACATCTCTGAGATCTTAAGGCTGCTGGCCTGTGTGACTTTGGGGGAACTAAGGTTTCTTCCTTCTTTTTTTTTTTTTTTTAAAGATTTTATTTTTTTCCTTTTTCTCCCCAAAGCCCCCCGGTACATAGTTGTATATTCTTCGTTGTGGGTCCTTCTAGTTGTGGCATGTGGGACGCTGCCTCAGCGTGGTTTGATGAGCAGTGCCATGTCCGCGCCCAGGATTCAAACCAACGAAACACGGGGCAGCCTGCAGTGGAGCGCGCGAACTTAACCACTCGGCCACCGGGCCAGACCCCTCTTCCTTCTTCTTTTAAACTTTTCTTTGCCTTTTCAGTTTCCTTTCTTACTAAAAAATGTTTGATTTCGAAATGGGTATTTCTGATTTTGTCCCTTTGAGATAAGATGGTTCACCCCAACGCACCCTATCAATCCAGGAAATGATCGTTATAGTGCCATGCAATAAACTCAGTAAATGCTAGTTGGTATTTCATTTCATTTCATACACTATGGAGTACTTGTGTATTACGTATAGGTCCTGTTCTCGATTGTACCGGTAATGCTCTGAGCAGTGCTCTCTAAAGAATGTACTCTAATTATGTCCACTCTACAGTTGTGAAAATCGAGGAAGGAAGTTGCCCAAGGAATACACTGGAAGGAGCAGATTGGAATTCAGCTCCATTTGAGGCTAAAGCCAATGCTTTTTGATTGTGTGGGATGTTTTCTTTCTAACATTTCCTGCTGTGTGCTAGGCATCGTACCAGGTGCTAGTATTACAACTGTCCTGACCTCTTGAAGAAGTGGTGACAGCCTATTTGACAGCATCAGCTGATCATTTTTAACACTCCTCTTCTCCCTAGGACACAATTATTTTCAGTAATAATCATTCAATACTCAGAAATAGTTATTATTTTATTGCTTCTTTCATTCTAAGACAAATAAAAATAAACTAAAATTTTGAAAGATAATCAAATTGGGTAAAGTAGTTTACGTATAGGTTAAAATTCACACTTAAACTAAAATTTAATTTAATTAATTGAAATTCCAAACAAAATATTACACTTGGCAGTTTGCTATTTTGCTAAAAAATAGCTGTTTTGCTATTTAAAAATTCAAACACTAATGAAAAACTCAGTGGTTGTACCTAATGACAATTGAAGTAACTGAAGTTTGGTTTCCCTGTCTTTAAAATCTCTGTGCTGTTAGTGCATCTCTCACATCGACTGCTTAGGTGGAGGACTGGGTAACACCACGCTGGTTAGAGACACGAATGGCTCCCTAAGCCAGCTTGAACAATTCTGAATGTTATAAACGTACTCTGTTTGCAAGCTGACTCTTGAAAGGAACCTATTTAGCTGAGCCACGTGAGTTCTTCAGATTAACTTCCGTGTAGAATATAATTTCTATTAAAGAATAAGTAATAAAACGTGCTAATCTGAAGATCATATATATTATTAAAACTTTCCTGTAACTGCAGCCACTGCTTAGAACTGAGACCAGCATTTCTGAGTCTTTCTGATCTCAGGAGCCTTTACACTCTTAGAAATTATTGAGCTCCCAAAGAGCTTTTGTTTATGTGGGTTGCATCTATTCCTATGACCATATTAGATATTAAAGTTGAGAAAATCTAAAAATATTTATGAATTAAGTAGTTAAAAATAATAATCATAAACCTGCCAGACATTAATATAATGCATTTTAAGGAAAAGTAGCTGTGATCTGTTGAAGCCTTGACTGGAGCTCAGGGATCCACTTCCTAGCTCACTCATGTGCCTGTCGGCTGGAAGCTTTGGTTCCTCTCCACATGGCTCTCCCTGGGCAATTCACAATATGGAAGCTGGCTCCCCCAGAGCTAATTATCTGAGAGAGAATGTGCCACCAAAACGAAAGCCACAATGTCTTTTATTACCTAATCTCAGACCTAATCAATATGCTGTTTGCATATTGATCACCCAGACCAACGTGAGAAGGAGCTTCTTCTGCTCTGTGCTGTTTGTCACATGGGCCAGTGGGTGAAGGGGCTCCACCAAGGTGTGATTCCCGGAGGCAGAGAGCGTCGAGGGCCACCCTGGAGACTGGCTGCCACAGGATTTTTGCATCTATTTTTATGAGTGAGGTTGCCTGTGATTTTTCTTTCTTATCATCTCCTTGTCAGGTTTTGGTAAAATGTTTATTCTGTTTCACAAAGTAAGTTGAAGAGTGTTCCCTCTTTTCCTGTTCTTTGGAAGAATAAGCAATGAAATGAAAACAAAAAACTGGCTTGACAGGATTATTCAGAATTTTCTATTTTTGCTTTTGTGTCAATTGTTGTAAGTTGTATTCTTCTGTAAGAAGGTGCTCGTCTCATCCACATTTTCTAGTTTATTGGCACAAAATTGTTCACTTATCTTCTCTTATTACTTCTTCAATGGCCGTAAGGTTCAAGTGATGCTCCCAACGTTCCTGACATTGGTGATTTGTGCCTACTCTTGTTTTTTCTTGGTATCGCCAATGAGTTTATTAATTTTATTAGTTTTTTTAAATAAAACAACTTTTGACTTTGGATCTTTGTAGTGTATATTTCCTATCTCATTAATTTCTGCTCTCATATTTATTATTTCCTTCTTTCTGCTTTATTTGAGCCTAATTTGCCAATCTTTTTCTAATTTCTGAGGTAGATATTTGGCTTGCTGACTCTCATATTTTCTTGTTTTCTGATATAGGTATTCAAAGCCGTAAATTTCTCTCTTCCTCTTTTTTTCTCCTCCCTGTTCCCCAGAGATATCCAGTGCTGACAATTCAATGTACTTACTTTTATGCTTACACAAATAGGATCTTACCATATATACCATTTTGCAACCTACTTTGTTTTTCTTTAAGACGTATTTTAAATGTCCCATTGGAGGAAGCTAGGTGAAGGCTACATGGGACTTACTGTACTTACTCTACTATTTTCGCAATTTCTCACGAGTCTATAAATATTTCAGAATAAAATACTTTTTAGAAAGCAATGAGCTTTTCACTTAAAAAAATGTCTCCTAGTTATAGTGCCACTTCAGGACATTACAACCACCTCATTCTGTTGAATGGGTTACTAGTATTTTATTGTTAGGACATATGGTAATTCTCTTAACTAATCTCTTATTGATAGGGATTTAGGTTGCTTTCTGGTTTTTCAGTGTTGCAATAATGATGCAGTGGACAACCTTGTACTTTCACCTGTGGTTGTGATACAGTTTAGCAGGCTGAGCGCCTCACCTACTTTGATTGTTCTTCAGTACGAGGCACGTAATTAACCTTTACAATCTCAGGTAGTCGTGTCCAGGAAAGTTTTGTATTAGCAGATTTCCATTTTTGTAAGAAACAGCTAGTCAGAGCAGGTTTGGGTCTACTCCCCCGAAGTTGCCTCTGCTTTGGAGCTGTGGTCTGTCCTGGAGGGGGCTTATGTTCGCCAGATCCTTCCCACATGTTCCGAGAAGAGTCTTCAGGAGTCCTGATGACTGAACAGCCTTCAACCTTGACACAGTCAAACAAATAAAATCATCTGTGAGTTCAACAAAGAGGAGGGAAGGACTTTCCCTAAGTTGGTTGAACACACAAGCAAAGAAATAATGAACTTCTGGAATCAGTTGCTTAAAACTGTACAGTCATCAGGCCTTCTAAATTTGGTACCTCTTCCTGTTTGACAACCAATGATAGGCTTCATCAAAATTCAATACTTCATCCCTAGGATGAAGCCAGACTCATTTTGAACGTTAATATTTGCCATCATAGCACATATCCTTTTTTTTAAGATTTTATTTTTCCTTTTTCTCCCCAAAGACCCCTGGTACATAGTTGCATATTTTTAGTTGTGGGTCCTTCTAGTTGTGGCATGTGGGACACTGCCTAAGCATGGCCTGATGAGCGGTGCCATGTCCATGGCCAGGATTCGAACCGACGAAACCCCGGGCCGAGGAAGCAGAGCATGCGAACTTAACCACTCGGCCACGGGGCCGGCCCCACACATATCCATTTTGATACTTATTAATATATCAAATTTAGGAGCCCCTCCTATGTGCAGGACACTGTGACACAGGTATTGGGATACAAAGATAGATAAGGGACCTTCTGCACCTCCCAAAAGGTACTCTGTCTAGACCCGTGGTTTTAGCTTTTCTCGCAGCTGTGGACTCGACTCCTTTGAGAATCTGTGGAACTGGGAAAGTGCGCATGTGCACATACACCCAACCCTTTACAAACGATCTTAGCTAGTACTCCAGACTTGGGAGCCAACCACTAATCCATGGACCTAGGTTAAGATCCCTTGTTGTGTTGGAAGTACAAGACAGGTGACTGGAAAAATGAGAGATCATCCAGCCGAAAGGTCTTCTCGTGAAGACAGTAGTCGTCCTTACAGTACTTCTCATTTGCAAAGTGCTTTCTTCTATCAACACCTTCCTATAGTAGGCAGACTCCTTTCCTCTCAGATGAGGTAAGATGCTCCGTGAGATGATGTGAGTAGCCCTCGGCCACTCAGCTATAAACTGGAAGAACTCTGACCAGAATCCAGGTCTATGACACGTTCTCTGTTTTGCCAAATGGAGTAGATGACTAATATGAAATACCATGAACAAGGTTTTTAAAAAAATCCTAGTGTTCACCATACAGGGATGAAAAGTTCTGACCGGTCATCAGGATTACCTGTGTATATGGACGCTTAAAAAATTTTCAAAGTCTTTCTCTCTCTCTTCTTCTATCCTCTCTCTCTCCTTCTATCCGCTCTCTCTCTTTCTCACCTAGTACACATTTGTTTGTATGAGTCGTTCCCCCTATTAACTTATGTATTCCTTGAAGAAAGGGACTATAGTTGGTTTATTCCCATTTCTTGCTGTCTAGCAAAGTGCCTGGCATAGTCAGCACCCATTGTCTGTTGAGCAAATGAAAGTTCATTAGACAAAGAAAGTGGTTAGAGAGATAGGCTTCTATTAAATGTGTTCCTCAGCTCATGTTCTGCCTTCAAGGGTTACCTCTAGGAAAGGAAAAGTGCCATCAGTTCATTGACATATTACTCTTTGTTTCTCCTGTGTTTTTTGTTCTGCCTCCTCCCTGTTTCTTAACCGTGTGGTATCTGGTAAGCGGAACCAAGCTGAGTTGAGTCCAGTTTCAACATTCAATGCTAAGCAGTCTTTCACTCCACGTAATCAAAAATTCTCCCTGTAATATGCCAAAATACAAGAAACTGTAAGCAACAATTTATTTTATTTAAATTAATTGCAGGGTCTGGATATTTTTTAGCTGAAAGCTTATTGAAAAAAAAATTAGGAAAAAGTCAAACTGTAACTTACCACTCAACCCAAGCCAGATGACAGCTCTGGAAGCAACGTGGTTGCTAAAACAATAAGTAGTAGTTTAAGCTCTCTTGGGTCTTGGAAAGTATACTCACACTTGCCAAGAAGAAGTGAGAGAATAAGTGTGTATGTCATTTTAACCACACTGATCTCCTTGAGGACAGGGTCTATTCCTGACCCATCTTTGTGTTCTAGAAAATTGTCTGGCACATAATGAGTGCTCAGTACATTTTTACTAAATTAAATAGAATTTTTGCAAAATTTGTACATGTCTGTAACACATGTTTATATGTGTGTACATATTGTATAAATATCCTATGTGAGTAAATATCCTAAAAGGGCAGGCTATGTCCCGTATTCTCCCATATACAAACTGTAAAGAGCCCATAGTATTCATCTGTGTGTGACCACAGTTAAAGTCTGTTGTGTTACAGAATTGCATCTAGTGTGTGCATACTCTGGTTAAAGCCATTCTGTATAGTACCAATTCTTTATAATACTATCCCTGAGACGTTTTCCTAAATGAAAAGGTAAAATGATCCATTACAATATGCTTAATGTATACTTTTAAACTCAAGCTGGGACTGGAGATGGTACTCCCCCACTTCACCCAGTAAGTTTCTCCGTTCCACCCAGCCCACCCTCTCAGCTAAGGGGGCTCCACTGCACCATCTTGAGCTCAGTATGGTTCTGTATTGTGGGTTGGTACCTACATGCATGGCCCCTTTCTGCCCCTCAGTTTAGCCTTGCTGGGCAGTGGTGATCCACAGCGGCAGATGAAGGTGGGCAGGTAGTGGAGCGGGACTTGCAGCAAAGAAGCTAAGGGAGGGTACAACACGATGCTAAAATGCAAGTTTTATGAGCTCAATGTGTATTTAAGGAAGTGGCTGATGAAACGGAGGGTTAAGATCAGCAGATAATTGGGGACTTATGGAAGTTGTGCAATAGTATATTTCTAAGTATTGGTTTTTAGCTGCTTCCTAGAGGTTTTGATATGTGGTATTTTCATTATCATTTGGGTCAAACTACTGTCTAATTTCTATTGTGATTTCTTCTTTGACCTGTCATTATTTACAAGTGTATTTCTGAATTTCCCCAAACAGGGATTTTCTAGTTATATCTTTGTTATTCACTGCTAGGTTAATTGCATGTGGGTCAGAAAATATACTCCATATTACTTAAATTCTTTGAAATTTTGGACACTTGTTTTATGACCCAGAATTTTTTCAGTTTTTGTAAGCATTCTGTGTACATTTGAAAAGAATGTGTATTCTGCAGACATTACATGCAGTGTTCAATATATGTCTATTTATATCACATTTGCTGATTGGTTCAAGTCATCTAAATACTTATGAATTTTTTGTTTGCTTGCAGTCTTGGTTAGGGAGAGTAGTATGTTAAAATCTCTTACCGTGATTGCAGATTTGTCTATTTCCCCTTGTAATTCTTTCAATATTTTGCTTTCTATATTTTGAGGCTATATTACTGGAATAAAGAATTGCTATCTCTTCTTGTGAAGTGAATATTTTATAACTTTGAAGTATTCTTCATTATCTATGGTTTTAGCTTTTTGTCTGAAAACCTGACTTCATTTGATATTAATATAGAGATATCAACTTTATCTTGGTTACGCTTGGTGTATTTATCTTTCTTTGTACTCTGTATCTTTGTGTTTTAGATGTGTCTCGTGCAAACCCCGTATAATCGTGCTTCTTTCTTCCCATCCAATCTATCTTTGTGTTTTAATTGGAGCATTTAATCAGTTTACATTTAGGTAATTATCAATATAGTTGGTTTAAATCTAACATCTCATTGAATATTTCTACTTTTTCTTATCTGATCTGTTTTCTTCTTTCTCACTTTTTTCTTTTTTAAAGATTGGCACCTGCGCTGACATCTGTTGCCAATCTTTTTTTTCTTTTTCTTCTTCTCCCCAAAGCCCACCAGTACATAGTTGTATATTCTAGTTGTGAGTGCCTCTGGCTGTGCTATGTGGGACGCCGGTTCAACATGACCTGATGAGCTGTGCTATGTCCATGCCCAGGATCCAAACCAGGAAAGCCCTAGGCCGCTGAAGCAGAGAGCATGAACTTAACCACTCGGCCATAGGGCCGGCTCCTCTTTGCACTTTTTTATATTGATTCTTTTTTATTGTTCCATTTTCTTATCTATTAGCTTGGAAGTTATTCTCTATATGTACTATTTCCATAGTAGGTATACTATAGATTATAACATATTCTTGACCTATCAAGGTTTAAAATTACTTGGTATTTTTAATCTTCTTCCTGAATCATACAAAGATCTTAAGACACTTCCGGTCTATTTACTGCCTTTCCTGACTTACGTCAGTATTTTACTGGTTTTTTTGGTTCTTTAGTTTTTTAAAACCAAACAAAACAGCACTGTTGTTTTATGCAGTTAGTAGTCATCTAGATTTACCCACTTATTTGCCATTTTTATTTCTTTTCCTTCTTTCCTTACGACCTTCCGTCTGGGATAATTTGCCTTAGTAGTCACTTTAGTGCAAGTATGCTGGTGACAGATTCCCTCAAATGTTGTTTGCCTGAAAAAGTCTTTATTGCACCTTCATTCTTGAATATTTTTGCTGAGATAGAAGATATTTCAGTGTCTCTAGCTTCCCGTGTCTTCTGTGGGAAAGTTAGCTAGCAATCTCTTTTGAAGGTAATCTTTTCTTCTTTGGCTACTTTTTAAAAAAAATTTCTTTTATTTATTTATTTATTTATTTATTTTGAGGAAGATTAGCCCTGTTGCCAATCCTCCTCTTTTTTGCTGGGGAAGACTGGCCCTGAGCTTCCTGTCCAACTTCCTCTACTTTATATGTGGGACGCCTACCACAGCATGGCTTGACAAGCAGTGTGTGTAGGTCCACACCCCAGATCCCAGCTGGCGAACCCCAAGGGCCAGCCCCGTGGCCGAGTGATTAAGTCCAACTGGCGAACCCCGGGCCACAGAAGCAGCAGCACGTGCAAACTTAACTGCTGCGCCACGGGGCCGGCCCCAGTTCTTTGGCTGCTTTTAAGATGGTCTCCTTGTCTTTAATTGTCAGCATCTTTACTACGATGTTCTTTGGTGCATATTTGATATCGAACCTCTTAGTCTCAAGTTCGTGTGCCCGATGCACGCAGTAAGCCAACCACTGGGACATCCTGCTTGGAGATGGAGAAAGGTTTATTTGAATTGACCAAAAAGAGAAGGCAGAAGGACAGGTTCTCTCAAATCTGCCTTCGTACAGAAGAAAGCAGGGCGTTTTATAGAGCTAAGGGGTGTGGCAGGAGGAGTTTTGAAGAAACAAAGGGATAATCCTTGTTTCTTTCCCTCCCAGTAAGCCCTTCAGCAATCAAACGCAGCCAGGGGCTGATTTTTATAAGGGCAACTTCCTTGAAGGGATTCTCTTTCTTGTGTAAAACAAACTCATATATTTGTGTGAACCTTGAGTCATCCATCAGGTTAAACAAGAAAACGGCAAATTAACAAGATTAATGTCTTTTCATAACAAGGTCAATAGGTAATCTTGTTGAATATTTACAGTAACCCTCAGGTACTCAACTTCATATTCATTTTTAAATTTTCTTCCTTGTTGCTTATCAAGCTCCTTGAAAACTTGAAAACTTTCAAGTTTTGAAAGTTTTTCCTTTTTCCTTTTCCTTTTTTCCTTCAAATGTAACTCCGCCTCATTCTCTCTCCTCCAATACTCCAATACTCACTGTTTCTTTACTTTTTTTTTGATGAGGAAGATTAGCCCTGAGCTAACATCTGTGCCAGTCTTCCTCTATTTTTTTTATGTGAGATGCTGCCTCAGCATGGCTTGATGAGTGGTGTGTAGGTCCACAGCTGGAATCTGAACCTTTGAACCCCGGGCCACCAAAGTGGAGCACGTGAACTTAACCACTACACCACTGGGACAGCCACTGTCTGGCTCTTTTTTTATTTTCCAATTCTGTGTTAAAATTCTGAATCATTAACTTACAGTTCTTTGGCATTGTAAGTCTACTTATTTTATAATATGTGTCTGACAACTCCAATATCTGAAGCCTTGTGTTTTTATTGCCTTATTTGCCTCATTTTAAAAACATTATCTCCGCATGTGTCAAACAGTGGCTTCACAAAATAGTCTGTGGAAATACTTGGCGATCTAGGGTTCTCCAGAGCTGATGTATGTTTGGTTGTGCTAGGCACTGGGAGCACTGGCAATGTTTCAACTTCCAAAGATGATGGGATGGGGCTGGCCTGGTGGCACAGTGGTTAAGTTCGCACATTCTACTTCTCAGAGGCCTGGGGTTCGCCAGTTCGGATCCCGGGTGTGGACATGGCACCGCTTGGCACACCATGCTGTGGTAGGCACCCCACATATAAAGTAGAGGAAGATGGGCACGGATCAGGAAGACGGGCTCAGGGCCAGGCTTCCTCAGCAAAAAAGAGGAGGACTGGCAGTAGTTAGCTCAGGGCTAAACTTCCCCAAAACAAGAAAAAACAAAAAACCCCCAAAAAAACCCCAAAGATGATGGGAAGCCTAGTGGCCATGCCTGGGAGCATCTATCTAATTCTGGTTCACCCCTTCTTCTATTCCAATGCGAAGCAAATGGGAGTCACCAGGAACTGCCCCCCTCCCTGCCCCGACCACCACCCGCGGTGGATCTTGGACTCTAATATCTATTCTCCTAACCCCAAGAGGCTGAGAAAAGCATGCTCAGCCTCCCAGTAGCTACTGAAGGAATCAGCAAACACATCCAGAGGAAGTCGCCTCATTCCTTAGCCTCCTTTATTCCTTGAATTCTATCCCAGTAATTCACTATCTTGGTAGCTGTCTGATCTTTTCAAGCAGATTTTTCCTTTTGGTCCAGCTTTTCTAGTCATCACTGGGAAAGTTGGTCTGAATCACCCTATTTTCGGAGGCAGAAGTCCCTTTTGCTCCTAAGGCTCTTAGATGAGCCAGTAGAGGAGGGAGAAGCTCCATAAGACTGTTTTTGAACTTTCCACCAGTCACAGTAAAGGGTGGAGTGCAGCCGCTTCTAATTTAGTTCAAGAAAATAAAGACAGGCGATATTATTTGTACTCAGTATTGTGAAACGTTTCATGGTTATTATATAATTATGTAATAGTTTGTAGTTATCTTGTATATAATTTGAATGGGTTTCTGATACTTGAAACCAAAAATTCCTGACTTAAATATCCAAAAGCAGGGTGTATATATCACTTTTGCCCACAATATCACCAGACCTTTTTTGTCACTAACTGAATAGGCTTAAAATGCTACTTCAAAGTTATTTTTAATTTCAATATTTTTAAAAAATGTTTTTATCGTTGAGCTATGCGTGGATTTATTTTTATTTATCCAGTTTAGATTTTATTTTGGACTGGTGCTTTACATCAGTTCTTGACAATTCTCAGTCAACGTCTCTTTACTGGTGCCGCTACCCTATTCTTTTGTTTTTCTCTTTGTCTCTGTTAGATGTTCACCAGCAACCAAGTCTCTTACCTCAGTCTCTTACTCTCTTTATTTTTTATCTTTTCAACTGTGGTGAATTCTGAAGTTTCTTCTTCCCTTTCTTCCAGCTTACTAATTTTCTCTTCACCTGTGTCTGCTCTGCTGTTAAATGTGTCCATTGAGTAATTACTTTTTTTTCAGTAATGTTTTATCGAGTTCATAATAGTTTACATTATTGTGAGATTTCAGTTGTACATTATTTCTTGTCCATCACCACATAAGTGCTCCCCTTCACCCCTTGTGCCCACCCTTCACCCCCCTTCCCCTGGTAACGACTGAACTATTCTCTTTGTCAATGTGTTTATCTATCTTCCACATATGAGTGAAGTCATTTGGTGTTTTTCTTTCTCAGCCTGGCTTATTTTGCTTAACATAATACCCTCCAGGTCCATCCATGTTGTTGCAAATGGGATGATTCTGTCTCTTTTATGGCTGAGTAGTATTCCATTGTATATATATATACCACATCTTCTTTCTCCAATCATCAGTCAAGGGCACTTGGATTGCTTCCATGTCTTGGCTATTGTGAATAGTGCTGCAATGAACATAGGGGTACATAGGTCACTTTGGATAGTTGATTTCAAGTTATTTGGATAGATACCCAGCAGTGGGATAGCTGGGTCATATGTTATTTCTATTTTTAGTTTTTGAGGAATCTCCGTACTGTTTTCCATAGTGGCTTCACAAGTTTGCATTTAATTGAAATATTTTTAACTTACAAGTGAGGACAAATATTTTCCTATGTGCTCACCTACTATATTTATTCAAGAATAAAATACGTTTATTCTTGGGTCAGTCATTTCTTCATATTCTGTGCCCATTTATTAGTGTCTTCATGTTTTTCTCATAAGTGAATTAAGATTAAACCTTTGCTCTCTTGTTTGTTATTAACCATTTCAGTAATCCAATATTACCATTTTTACTTCAGTGCTGTTTTCCACTGTGCAGGTGTTAAAAAAAGTTATGATGCATATTTAAGTATTTCAACCTTTTCCTTTGTAGGTGTTTCTGTCAATGAGTCATGGTCATAAGGGGATAGTGTGATAGAGCAACAGAAATCATGAGATTAATTTCTTAGGCAAATGGGGGAAAATCTTGCCTAGCTGGCTTTCATTGTCTGCAAAGAGGGCTTGACATCAGGACCATCCCTGCTGGGTACAAGAGCCCTTGAGGCAATCAGGCTGTCCATCTTCTGACTCAGGACTCAGGCTACCCCTCCAGTTTCTGCCTGTCCCCAAAGCTCTACCTGGAATGTGAGAATTGCTTGGCAGGATTAAACAGCTTCACTTGGCTTGAAGGGGCAAATTGACATCAGCTGAAACGGATGACTGGTTCATTTCCTTATTTCTCACTGACTTCATAATTTGCATCTTGGCCCTTTCTTGAATGTTTCTCAAATGTGGTCCAACCAGAATAGCAGACTCATACAATTATAATTTTAACATCCCCACTTAAGCACATAAGCAGTGCAATTTTTTTATTTTTGAGGAAGATTAGCCCTGAGCTAACATCTGCTGCCAATCCTTCTCTTTTTGCTGCGGAAGGCTGGCCCTGAGCTAACATCCATGTCCATCTTCCTGTACTTTTTTTAATATGTGGGACGCCTGCCACAGCATGGCTTGACAAGCAGTGTGTAGGTCTGCACTTGGATCTGAACCGGCGAAACCCAGGCTGCCGAACTGGAACGTGGGAACTTAACCGCTGCACAACAGTGCAATTTTAATAGTGTAGAACATTCGTAGTTATTGGATA
The DNA here is from genome assembly GCF_041296235.1 of Equus asinus. Taxonomy (NCBI): domain Eukaryota; kingdom Metazoa; phylum Chordata; class Mammalia; order Perissodactyla; family Equidae; genus Equus; species Equus asinus. The sequence continues at coordinate 37,163,008 of NC_091802.1, read as the reverse complement.
AAAATTCAGCTGTGGAATGTTTTATTGGTAATTTCTACCACACAGTTCCTATTAATGACTGCATTGCAAGAGGTTGTCTCCAGCTGGAACCAGGTTTGGTGAACCAGAGCTGCGAACTGAGATACATCTAATCAGATGGTTGAATTTGACTAAGAGGATGTCGAGGTCTGTTTTCTGCCAGTGTTTCTATAACTTGATTAGTTTAAATTATCTATCTTTTTCTGAATACCATTTTAGAAAATTCAGATGTTACTGATATATATGTATAACCAAGTAGTGAAAATTCCACATGGAATTTTTATATGTTCTCAAGTGTTTCTAGACTTTGGTTTATTCCATTCACCTGTTTGCTGATTTCCTGAATCACTGTCATACTTTCAATAACAGTGGCTTTATAATAATTTTATTCTTCAGTAGTGGTGCGGTCTAGTGTACAGACATCATTCTGATTTATAATATTTTCCTTGCTATTCTCATGCATTGCTTCTAATATATTTTAGAATCATGTTGACAAGTTAAAAAATCCTGTCACAGTTTCGCTTATGTGGTTACAGTATTGAATTTACAGATTAATATAGGATGAAGTTACAGCCCTACCATATTGAGTTATTCTAGTTAAGAATAGGAATTTATCTCCATTTATTCTTATTTCCCTAATGTAGTAGTAATTTTCTTAATTCTTAATTCTTTATTTGTTCGATGACAAAATTCATACTTGATCACTGCAAAAAAAAAGAGAAAGAATGAGTATAGGGATATGTTGATATAAGGATATGTTGATTGAAAAATTCCTCCCCATAATCCACTTCTTAGCATTGGCCACAATTAACAACTAGATGTGTGTAATTTCAGATATTTTCTCTATGATTACACGTTTTAAATATGCATGTAATCTGGTATATAATCCAATAAAGTTTTAGGGTTTTTTAGGAAGATTAGCCCTGAGCTAACATCTGCCACCAATCCTCTTCTTTTTTTGCTGAGGAAGACTGGCCCTGAGCTAACATCCATGCCCATCTTCCTCTACTTTATATGTGGGACGCCTGCAACAGCATGGCTTGACAAGGAGTGCCATGTCCACACCCGGGATCCGAACCTGCAGACCCTGGGCCGCCAAAGCGGAACGTACCAACTTAACTGCTGCACCACCAGCCTGGCCTCCAACTTTTAGTTTTTTTAAGGCTCATCCTGTGTATTCTATGTATATTCAGCAATTTGCTTTTGTTTAGAAATGAATTTCATTATTTATTTACATGTTTAAGCTCTCACAGTAAGTTTTTACAAACTAGTGAACACTTGACAAATTGTCTTTCCCAAAGAACTATAATCGTACATGCCCAGATGGCATAAATATATGATTGAATTAATATCAATATGTATCACTATTTTATCAATTACATAATAAAACAAATTATCAAGTATCCAAATATTAGGTTACACAGCTCAAAAGGCATAATATATATTAGATATCTGCTCAATTCATTACCAGAAACTCACTTCCTTTTTTTCTCTGAGAGGTTGGGAAGAAAAGGAAAAAATTCACAGTTCCAACAAAAATAATAGTGGTAGACAACTTCCAACAGGTTGAAAAAATTGCAAGAGCTTCAGAAATTTTATGATTAAATATCGTTTTAGTTCCAAAACGAGGCATCACCACCTTTTAAAAATATATTCTAACAGATATATCTACCTGTTCTGCACAAGACAAAGGCAACATTTTCCTAAAAATATTAACAGTCCACTCCCGTTCTTTTTCCGGCCCTCCCTGTTAAGTTACCCCCCAAATGCAAGCATTCAGTTAACTGTAAGGCTTTTTTGTCTGAAGACGTTAAAGACATGCTTCTGTACAATGGAGATTTTCAAAACGGAGATTTTCTATAACAGCACAAAATGAGATTTATGGAAAGACAAATAGTCACTGTAAGACTTGGTTAAAATGCAGCAAAAATCCATGTTTGCATAAACTAGGTGTATACTGGTACAAATATGGGAGCTATAAACATCAAGTGAGCAGGCAAATAACTGTACAGGGCCTGCTTCCAAAATCTGAAATGCCTGAAGGGATAAACCACGTGAGACCTAGAGTGTTCATAGTCCCTGGGCTTTTAATTCCCTATGATACTAAAAATACACAAGTATTGGGCTGGGTAATTTGGTCGTTCATCTCTCTAAATTTCTTGTATATTGATACAATTCTGGCATGGGAATAGAATAAGAATAAATAAATATAAATAAAGAATAATAGAATAAGTCTTTAAAGAAGACTTATGACTCAAGACTGCGGGATTTCAGGAAAAGTCAGTTGGTACAAATAATAAGCCCGTTTTCAATGCTGAACAGAAAGAATGTTTTGCTAAATGTTCAAATAGAACCAGGGGACCGAGATCATGGGGCCACCGTTGGAGTCTGCCTGCCACATAGGTCCCACATGTTCCTTCTTATGCGTCTGCCTGCCTGAGGATTTTATCCTTTTGTGTTAATTTGAATTGGATCTCTTCTTTCATTGTGTTTTGACCCATCATTCTTGGCTTATAGAAAACTGTGTAGCGTAGCGTTTAAACGTGTGGTCTGGTTTTGAATCCTGCATTCATTAATAACCAACTGAGCAAGTTTGTTTTCCTTTAAGCCTCAGCTAACTCATCTGTTAACCGGCTGGAGTAATGGAACCTCTCTCATTACGCTGTTGTGAGAATTAAATGAGATAATGCACACGAAGCTCTTGGCAGAAGGTTAGAACATTGTAACTGATTGTTGTAATATGAATGATTATTATTATTTTTAAAAAATATTTATTTTGTAACTAGCTACCCTACTAAAATCTTATTATATCTAATAGTTTCTCATTTAATACATTTTAGTTTGCCAAGTACACAATTCATCTATAAATAATATTCCCCTTTTTGTTATATATCTTTTTTATTCCATAAGCTAATCTTACTGCACTAACTGGCACTTTCATGACAATGTTAAATAATTGGAGTGGGCATTCTTATCTTATTCCTGACTATAATGGAATTTTCCAGCGTTTCACCATTAAACGTAATGTTGGCTTTTGGTTTGGAATGTAAACCTTTTGTCACATTGAGAAAGTATCCACCTATTCTTATTTTACCTGAGGAATTTTTATTCCATTGTTTGTAAACCCCAAAGTTTTTATTTTTAAAATTGTCACACCCTAAAGAAAACTTGATGTTACCGTTAATACTCAGACCCCCTCCACCTAGATCAACAATTATTGATATTTTACCTCATTTGCTTTCTCTCTTTCCCCCTCTTTCAAATGGTCAAGACTTTTGAAAGGAAGTTCCAGACATCTTAATACTTCATCCCTAACTACTTCAGCATACTTCTAAGAATAAGAACAATCTCCTATATAATCACAATATCATTGTCTCTCCTAAAAAATCAGCAATTCCCTAACATAATCTAACATTCAGCCCAGGTTCAAATATTCACATTTGTGGAACAAGGATCCCATCAAAGTTCACTCATTGCATTTGGTCATTAGATTTCTTTAAACTATCAAAAGCAGCCCCATTCCCCCCACGTTTTTTTTCTTTTCATAACACTGTCTTTTGGAAGAGTCCAGGCCATTTTCTTGTAGAATATCCGACATGCTGACGTGTCCGATTGTTCTGGATGGTGTTATTCAATTTGCTTCTCTATTTCCTGCTATTTCCTATGAACTGGAAGTCAGGTCTGGAGGCTTGATTACATCTGGATGAAACATTTCCAGCATTAATACTCCGTTAGTGATCCGTGTGCTTCACATTGCATCACGTCAGGAGGCACGCTTTGTCGGGTTGTCTCATTGTTAGTGATGCTGTTTGATCACTTGGTTTAGGTAGTGATGGGCTGATCATTCCACTGTAGAGATATCGTTTTTCTCTTTGTAAATAGTAAGTGATCTCTACATTGGCACCACTAAATATCCTGCTCCCCAACAACCTTGCACGCAATGATTTCAGCGTGCATCCACCATCCTGGCCAGAATCATTTATTCCATTGGTGGTTGCAAAGTGATGATGTTTCTAATTCTATGATTCCTCCTACATTTATTAGTTTTGATTCTTCAGTAAACAAGAGCTTTTCTTCAATAGGCAAAAGATTTAAATTTCAATTACAGAAAAAAGTTCTAAAAAATGTTTTGCATGCAAAAATAGAAACAAAGAAAAAAGACGAAAGTTCCAGAGATGCATTGCACAACAATGTGAATATTGTAGTTAAAACTACTGAATTGTACACTTAGAACTGGTGAAGATGGTAAATTCTGTTATATGTTTATGACCACAATTAAAAATTTCTTTAGCTGCCGCTGATAAGCCTTACCCACCACAGGACCACACACACCTTCAACACAGTCCTGGTCCGTGCACACTTCCTAATCCCCTGGAGAGTATCCTGACGCCCCACTGCAGAGGCCCCCACCTCTCCACCAATGCCCCCCACAGTGCCCCTGGTCCTCACACAAGCTCTGCCCCACAGAGGCGGACACACTTGCCTGCCAGTAGAGGATCAAGGCACCCAGTCAATGCAGGCCGACAAGTAGCCAGCAGGCTTGCTGTTGGGCAGGGCCAGTCCCTAGGGCAAGCTTCCTGCCTGGGCTGAACTGGATTAAATCTGTGTTCTAGTGGGTGTGGCAGACCCCTGCGCTAACAGGCCCAGGGAAGAACCTCAGTGGCATCCACCGGGGTCTGTGTCAGCACGCCAGGTCAGAACAATGGCCCCCACCAATGTCTCAGTCTCCAGAGAGGTCCCTCCTCTCACCGAGATGCCCCCAGAACCCACCAGATTTAGGAATCTCTCAAATCACATCAATAAGTGACAGGATGTCTCCTCTGGATTATCCACTGATTGGGTTATCCACTCCCTTCCCCCATAAAAGGGGAATCAGAGGCATAAGTCACTGCATTTTCCAGCAAACCAGAGGCTGTCTGACATCTGGAGCATGATGGGTCACCAGGACAAGTCTGCAGCCATGGAGGAAGCTGCATCTACCTGTTTTCCAAGCCAGCCTATTCTGGGGAAGCTCAAAAGAAATATGATGCCCCAGACATCAGAGAGGAAAAGATAAGTTCATTTAGCCAAGATGAAGCTTGGATGTCGTGAAAGTTCTGCACTTCCTATAAGCCTCACCAGCTGCATATTCCAGAAGGCTGTCACAAAAATAACTTCTCATCCTGGCCTTGAGGTCAGATGCAGTCAAGGGAGGAGACCTTGCAGAAGCCCCACAAGTCTGTGCATCCAGGAGACTGCAGGGTCCCCAGGCCTGCAGCACTGGAGAACTTTTAAGTACTTTTGACATTACAAATACTTTAAAAATAATCGCTCCTCATAGTCCAGGTAAATCCCTCAGCCGTGTTGGGTGCTGGGTCTCTACACACCAGCCCTGAGCCCACCACTGCACAGTCTTCAGACTGGGCAAAGATGATCCCAGGAGCAGGCCTCTATCTCCCACAGTCGGTTTACAGACAGTCGGTAACCTATGGAGATATCTGCAGACAGAATCAGAAAGTGAAAAAAACACGGGAGAGACTGGCTGAGGCCCTGAGGGCAGACAGGCTTGCCAGGGAGGCAGAGAGAGCAGGAGCCAGGAAGGATGTTCTGAGACCGGATGAAATAGGTCCAAATAGGCCCATTGTGCTGAAGAAGTCAAGAGGTGTGGCCCTGGGGAGGTGGTTCCTGTGAGCAGCCCTCGGTTTCACTCGCCTCTTTTAATGTCAATCCTGCTTCTTGCTCTGGACTGTGATGCTTTGTCATATTAAAATTGATCTTTACTAAAAATAAATAAACACTAGTTTCTTTAAAAAGGAAAAAGACGAGTGACAAACTGGGAGAAGCAATCTTTGCTACTTACACCACAGACAAAGGTGAACCTCTATACATCAAGAGCTTCTAGCGGGCCGGCCCGGTGGCGCAGCGGGTAAGTTTGCACGTTCTGCTTCGGCGGCCCGGGGTTCACTGGTTCGGATCCCGGGTGCGGACATGGCACCGCTTGACAAGCCATGCTGTGGTAGGCGTCCCACATATAAAGTAGAGGAAGATGGGCATGGACATTAGCTCAGGGCCAGGCTTCCTCAGCAAAAAGAGGAGGACTGGCAGTCGTTAGCTCAGGGCTAATCTTCCTCAAAAAAAAAAAAAAAAAAAGCTTCTAGAGAGAAGAAAAAACTCTGACAACCCCATAGAAGAGAAGGGCTGGAGCAGAGGTTCCCACACTGTGGGCTGTAGGGCTCCTGAGGGTCCCAGGGACCCTCTCAGGGAGTCTGCAGGGCAAAACTCTTTTCACAACAATATTAAGATGGTATTTGCCTTTTTCACTGAGCTAACATTTACACTGATGATGCAAAGACAACGATGGGCAAAAGCTGGCGCCTTAGCTTGGATTAGGGTAGCGGCAGCAAACTGGATTGGTGGCGGTTGTCCACCCCACCACCGCACACTCCCGGTACAAAAGACCCCGGGTCCCTTCAAATATCCCGGATGAAACAGTAAGAACGACTGATTTTTAAAACATTCTCAGCTTTTAAGTCTGTCTTTTTAATGAGATTTACGCATAAAACACGCTACATACAATGGCTGTTGCCTCAAGAAAAAGCACTTGTGCCGTCTGACTTGCGAGCTGAGCTGGCTGCTTTTTTGTGGAAATCTTTTTTCACTTGAAGGAAAGGCTCATAAACTGTGGTTATTCAGACTTGTGTATCTGGCAGAAATCTTATCAAAAAATGGACCCGGTGATCCTGTCACTTCAAGAAAAACAGCTGGGAGTATTTGTTGCCAGTAAAAAAATTCAAGTTTTAGAAAAATTAGAACTTTGTAAAACTTCTTTCCACCACCAGGAGCTTGACAGCCTTTTATGAAGAGACTTTTCTGATGAGATTGGTGCTGATATTAATGAATGTGAATTACTGATCTTGCACCATGAAATGTATCAACATTTGGAAGATCAGAGCATGACTCCGTGGACTAATATTTTCCATGTGACCACAGCATGATGTTATCTGACCATGCCTGGGTAAAGGATCCATTCAAAGTGCAAGACGTACCAGTGGATTTTAAGGTAGCAGAGGACGAAAAATTCATTCGTTCCAGATTCCACATTGTGACCAACCTTTTAAGAACTACCACATCTTGGAGCTGGTTAAGTTCGCGCGCTCCGCTGCAGGTGGCCCCGTGTTTGCTGGTTCGAATCCTGGGCGCAGACACGGCACTGCTCATCAAACCACACTGAGGCAGCGTCCCACATGCCACAACTAGAAGGACCCACAACAAAGAATAGACAACTGTGTACCGGGGGGCTTTGGGGAGAAAAAGGGAAAAATAAAATCTTTAAAAAAAAAAAGAACTACCACATCTTGATTTTGGTGTAGTATCAAAGATGAATATCCACAATTATCTGAAAAAGCAATTAAAATATTTCTCCCTTTTCCAACTACATATCTGTGTGAGGCCATATTTTCTTCATACACTTCAGTCAAACAACATATCATAACAGTTTGTATGCGGAAACAAATATAAGAATTCATTTGTCTTCTATTAAGCTAGACATTAAAGAGATATGTGAAAATGTAAAGTTCTGCCACACTTCTCATATATTTTGTTTTGAAAAACGTAGTTATTTTTCATAAAAATATGTTATTTGTGTTAACATGTAATGGGTTTATTATTTTCCTTTTAAATGAACAAATAAATACTTTTTAAATTCTCAAATTGACTTCCCGAAATGGTAGACATTGATAGGTATAACCCACAAAAACAAAAGCTCTTTGGGGTCCTCCATAATTTTTAAGATTATAAAGGGGTCCTGAGACCTATAGAGAACCACTGATTCGGGCAGTCATCAACAAATAGCTGTTAATATCCCCCAAAAGAAAGGTGACGAGCTCTTCTGTGCCCCGCCTCCCTGATGGAAGGACACGCACCATCACCTATGAAGTAGTTTTCTCAGAAAAATCTAACCTGAATCTGATTGAGCCTCTTGATCTAACTAAAAATTTATATTTATTTATTTAAAAATTTTTTTGAGGAAGATTACCCCTGAGCTAACATCCACCGCCAACCCTCCTCTTTTTGCTGAAGAAGATTGGCCCTGAGCTAACATTCATGCCCATCTTCCTCCATTTTTTCATATGTGAGACGCCTGCCACAGCATGGCTTGATAAGCAGTGCATAAGTCTGTGCCCGGGATCCAAACCTCGAGCGTGCGAACTTAACCGCTGTGCCACCCGGCTGGCCCCAACTACAAATTTCTAGAATATACAGGGGACAAAGGAATGTGATGCCAGGGGACTGAAAACATACAGTCCAGGTGTGACAAATCCACACTGCATAGGATAAACAACTCAGTTCCTTCAACAAATAAGTTGCAAGAGAAAATAAAAGAGAGATGCAGGGAAATCTATATGTGAAAAGAAACTTAGGAGACATATCAACGAACGTTTGGACCTTATTTGGATCCTACTTTGATCCTTAAAAAAAAAAAAGACAATGGGGAAATTTAAACACTGTGGACATTTGGTGGTATTAAAGAGTGATTGCTCCTTTTTTAGCTGTGGTGATGGGATTGTGTGTGTGTGTGTGAGAACCCTTATCTATCGGTGCCAGTCACGCCTCAGTCAAGGAAGCAGAACTACTATGAGTATTATAGAGTGAGGAATTTATTGCAGGAATTAACACAATTGCGGGACAAGCGGGAGAGGTAAAGTTCCCAAAAGGATCAGAGAAAAGTCACTACCCAGCCTTGGCACGTGTGAATGACTTGGACCTTGCGAGAATCCATAAGCAGTTGTGGTGGCTTTCTTTCTGGCGCATTTGTTAAGTTTTCAGATGGGCCTGACTCTGCCACATGTATTATTTAGGAGCTGGCGAAGGCTTGATGACAGAGATATCTCTCTAGCCTTTCCTGCATCAGCGATTGGCTCTCACATGTGGCAGGGCCATCTCGTAAGTTTAAGTCCTTACAGACAGGCTGACACAGGTCTGTCTGGCCTGAGGAGAATCTCTGCTGAGGGGTGTTTCTCCACCCCTGTGATGGATTTGCTCCTTCTCAGGAACTGTGCAGGAGGCATGACCTCTCTGGCACCTGCACAAAGAATTTCTCCTATCTCCCTACCCCCTACCCCTACCCCCCAGGTTATTCCTGTGCCACTCAGCTGCTGCACTGCTGATGACATTAAAGATGCCTTCCTTAGCAGGCACGGGAGCAGCAGATAGAGCTGGTGGAAATCCCAGAGCACTCTGACATCAAGCAGATTGCACAGCCAGGAGCAGCGTATTTTTTTTTTTTTTTAAAGATTTTATTTTTTCCTTTTTCTCCCCAAAGCCCCCCGGTACATAGTTATGCATTCTTCGTTGTGGGTTCTTCTAGTTGTGGCATGTGGGACGCTGCCTCAGTGTGGTCTGATGAGCAGTGCCATGTCCGCGCCCAGGATTCGAACTAACGAAACACTGGGCCGCCTGCAGCGGAGCGCGCGAACTTAACCACTCGGCCACGGGGCCAGCCCCAGGAGCAGCGTATTTTTATGTTGAACTTGACACAGGAGAGAAGCTTTTCCATAGAATTAAAAAGAATTTTCCTTTGCAATTTGGAAGGGAGGTCCTGGCCGGTGAAGCCATCCTTAATATTCCTGACAAGTCTGATTGGAGGCAGTGTCAGATCAGCAAGGAAGAGGAGGAGACCCTGGCTCGCTGCTTCCGGAAAGACTTTGAGCCCTTTGACTTCACTCTGGACGACTAAGCAAAGGGAAAAACACTTTATGAACGTCACAGGAATTAGTAGCAGCCTGTTTTTTAAGAAACTACAGTCTCCCATGGGGACTGTTTTCCTGCCTCTTTCTTTGTGCATTCCCATGGAAGCTGCCTGCAGCAAGAGGCCTCAGATTGAATATTTTTTGGAAAAAGTCACATTCTAGGATGAAAATCCTATATTAGAAGCACGTCTGTCAGCTCCAAGTACAGCTTGTGTTTATCAGCATTTGCAAAAACAGTTAAACTATCAAATAAAATCCAAATGCTTTTCCAAAAAAAAAAAAAACCAGAATCCATAAGCATTCATTTTCTGGAGCACAACCACAAAGAGAGTTGGTGGAGAAGAGTATGAAAGGTTGTTAGTTCTTCGTGGCTACCACTGCTGTGAGGTCACAGAGAAAGTTCTGGTAGTGAACTGGAGGTTGCTCGTCAGCAAGGTCAGTAGTTAGGAAGAAGGACTGGACCCAGAGTAGGGAGAAAGAAGACCAAGTGGATGGAATTTGCCAGTATCTCGGCTGTCCTTCACTGCCCCTGACAAAGTACAACCCTCAGAGCATAAAGGCTGCTGCTTTCTTTCTGCCTCCCAAATCTTATGCAAATTTCTCTTGCGGCCTTCCATAACCTGGCATCACACGAGGAAAGGAATTCCGGGAAACCGGTTCCAGCTCAGTTAAGTTGAGTGCAAAACTACTACATTACCCCTCAGAGATATGTACTAGACTATTTACTGATGAAGTGATATGATGTCCAGATTTGCTTCACAATGGTTTGGGAAGGGAGGGAAATCGGTGGAGAAATAGATAAATCCATTTTGTCCGTGAATAGAAGGTGGGCAATGGGTACATGGAGATTCATTTTACTATCCTCTTTGTTTTTTATATCTGCTTGGAATTTTTCTATAATTAAAAAGCTTTACTTTTTAAGTTTTGAGCAACCCCCCCCCCCCCCGCGGCATTGTTTCCTTTGGAGTATCATTAGATTCGTGGATTTTATTTTATTCAATGTGTCTTTTTTCTTTTTCTTTTTTTTTTTTTTGAGGAAGATTAGCCCTGAGCTAACATCTGTTGCCAATCCTCCTCTTTTTGCTGAGGAAGACTGGCCCTGAGCTAACATCCATGCCCATCTTCCTCCACTTTATATGTGGGATGCCTGCCACAGCATGGCTTGCCAAGAGGTGCCATGTCCGTGTCTGCACCTGGGATCCGAACCAGTGAACCCCGGGCTGCCGAAGCGGAATGTGCGAATTTAACCGCTGCGCCACGGGGCCAGCCCCATTGTTGTCCTTTTTCAAACTTCTTATATGATTGCTTAATTTATTCCTTTTATGTCTTGTGATTAGAAATTTGTATTTAAATTCAAATTTTCCTCTTAGTATAGTTTTAGTGTGTTCCATAGTTTTAATATGCAGTGTCTTTACTATCTTTATATTCTTCTTCTGATACTGTCCTTTATTCAAGAGTTGCTTTGGAAAGTTGTGTGTTTTTTCATTTCTATTGAGTTAATGATAAGTTACAATCTTGTGAAATTTCAGTCGTACATTATTGTTTGTCATTCGTGTTGTAGGTGCACCACTTCACCCTTTGTGCCCACCCCCCACACCGCCTTTCCCCTGGTAGCCACTAATCTGTTCTCTTTGTCTACATTTTTAAATTCCTCATATGAGTGGGGTCATACAGAGACTGTCCTTCTCTATCTGGCTTATTTCACTTAACATAATTCCCTCAAGGTCCATCCACATTGTTGCAAATGGGACGATTTTGTTCTTTTTTATGGCTGAGTAGTATTCCATTGTATATATGTACCACATCTTCTTTATCCAATCATCAGTTGATGGGCACTTAGGTTGCTTCCACGTCTTGGCTATTGTAAATAATGCTGCAATGAACATAGCAGTGCATGGGACTTTTGGAATTGCTGATTTCAAGCTCTTTGGATAAATACCCAGTAGTGGGATAGCTGGGTCGTATGGTAGTTCTATTTTTAATTTTTTGAGGAATCTCCATACTGTTTTCCATAGTGGCTGCACCAGTTTGCATTCCCACCAGCAGCGTATGAGGGTTCCTTTTTGTCCACAACCTCTCCAACATTTGTTACTATTTGTTTTAGTTATTTTTGTCATTCTCATGGGTGTAAGGCAATATCTTAGTGTAGTTTTGATTTGCATTTCCCTAATGATCAGTGATGATGAACATCTTTTCATGTGCCTATTGGCCATCCATATATCTTCTTTGGAGAAATGTCTGTTCATGTCTCCCGCCCATTCTTTGATTGGGTTGTTTGATTTTTTTGTTGTTGAGTTGTGTGAGTTCTTTATATATTATGGATATTAAGCCTTTGTCAGATGTATGACTTGCAAATATTTTTTCCAAGTTAGTGGGTTGTTTTTTTGTTTCAATCCTGTTTTCCTTTGCCTTGAAGAAGCTCTTTAGTCTGATGAAGTCCCATTTGTTTATTCTTTCTATTGTTTCCTTTGTCTGAGAAGACATGGTGTCCAAAAAGATCCTTTTAATACTGATGTCAAAGAGTGTACTGCCTACATTTTCTTCTAGAAGCCTTATGGTTTCAGGTCTCACCTTTAGGTCTTCGATCCATTTTGAGTTTATTTTGGTGAATGGTGAAAAAGAATGGTCAATTTTCATTCTTTTACATGTGGCTTTCCAGTTTTCCCAGCACCATTTGTTGAAAAGACTTTCTTTTCTCCATTGTATGCCCTCAGCTCCTTTGTTGAAGATAAGCTGTCCATAGATGTGTGGTTTTATCTGTAGGCTTTCAATTCTGTTCCATTGATCTGTGCACCTGTTTTTGTACCAGTACCATGCTGTTTTGATTACTGTAGCTTTGTAGTATGTTTTGAAATCAGGGATTGTGATGCCTCCTGTTTTGTTCTTTTTTCTCAGGATTGCTTTAGAAATTCGGGGTCTTTTGTTGCCCCATATGAATTTTAGGATTCTTTGTTCTAATTCTGTAAAGAATGTCATTGGGATTCTTATTGGGATTGTGTTGAATCTGTAGATTGCTTTAGGTAGAATGGACATTTTAACTATGTTTATTCTTCCAATCTATGTACATGAAATGTCTTTCCATCTCTTTATGTCATCATCCATTTCTTTCAGAAAAGCTTTGTAATTTTCGTTGTATAGATCTTTCACTTCCTTAGTTAAATTCACCCTGAGGTATTTTATTCTTTTCGTTGTGATTGTGAATGGTATTGTGTTCTTGAGTTCTTTTTCTGTTAGTTTATTATTAGAGTATAGAAATGCTACTGATTTATGCAAATTGATTTTATACCCTGCAACTTTGCTGTAGTTGTTGATTACTTCTAAAAGATTTTCAATGGATTCTTTGGGGTTTTCTATATATAAGGTCATGTCATCTGCAAACAGTGAGAGTTTCACTTCTTCCCTTCCTATTTGGAGTCCTTTTATTCCTTTTTCTTGCCTGATTGCTCTGGCCAAAACCTCCAGTACTACGTTGAATAAGAGTGGTGATAGAGGGCATCCTTGTCTCATTCCTGTTTTCAGGGGGATGGTGCTCAGTTTTTGCCCAGTGAGTATGATGTTGGCTGTGGGCTTGCCATACATGGCCTTTATTATGTTGAGGTAGTTCCCTTCTATCCCCATTTTGTTCAGAGTTTTTATCATAAATGGCTGTTGGATCTTGTCAAATGCTTTCTCTGCATCTATTGAGATACCGTGTGGTTTTTATTCCTCAGTTTGTTGATGTGGTGTATCACAGTGATTGATTTGCGGATGTTGAACCATCCCTGTGTCCCTGGTATGAATCCCACTTGATCATGATGTATAATCCTTTCAATGACTTGCTGAATTCAGGTTGCCAAAATTTTGTTGATTTCTGCAATTTCTTATGCTGGGTTTCTTAGATTTTTCCTTACTTATGTTTTGTGTCTCTCTTCTGTTTTTTAGTTTAGTGGCTACCCTGAAGTTTGTATTCAGAATCTCGTGCATAACATAGTCCATTTTCATGGGGTCTCTTACTTCCTTAGCCTAGACTGATTCAATCCCTTTCCTCCTCCCCTCCTAAATTATTATTTTCATCTCTTATTCCAAATTGTGCTGTGAATTTGTGGTTAGAGTGATAAGATTGTCTTTGCTTTGGTGATTTCCTTCCCTTTATCCTAATGTTATAGTTGAATATTTGCTATCCTATTCTGATTCTATCTGTCTCCCTACTCTGTGTTTTGTGAACCCTTTCTCCATTTTTTTTCTTTTTTCAGGTATGAGGGCCTTCTTGAGCATTTCTTGTAGTGAAGGTCTTGTGGCTACGAAGTCCCTTAGCTTTTGTTTGTCTGGAAAAGCTTTAACTTCTCCCTCATATCTGAAGGATATTTTTGCTGGATAGAGTATTCTTGGCTGAAGATTTTCATCCTTTAAAGTTTTGAATATGTCATTCCAATCTCTCCTAGCTTGTAAGGTTTCTGTAGAGAAATCTGCTGAAAGTCTGATAGGAGTTCCTTTGTAGGTTATTTTCTTTTGCCTTGCTGCCCTGAGTATTCTTTCTTTGTCATTCATTTTTGTCATTTTTAGTACTATATGCCTTGCAGTAGTTCTTTTTACATTGACAAATCTAGATCTGAAAGCTTCCTCCACACACATTTCTCTCTCAATCCCTAGATTTGGGAAATTCTCTTCTATTATTTTGTTGAGCACACTTTCTGCTCCATTTTCCTTTTCCACGCCCTCAGGAATTCCAGTGATCCTTAAGTTGCATTTTCCCATTGAGTCGGCTATTTCTCTGAGATTTTCTTCAGTTTTTTAAATTCTTAGTTCTCTTTCTCCCTCTGTCTGGAGCCATTCAGCCTGTCTATCTTCGATTATGCTAATTTGCTCCTCTATGGTGTCTACACGGGCATTCAGGGAATCCATATTCTATTTATCTGATCCATTGTATTTTTCATCTCTAGTATCTCTGATTGATTCTTCTTTATAGTTTCAATCTCTTTTGTGAAGTAACTCCAGAACTCTTTGACTTGTTTCTCTATATTTCCCTTTACCTCATTGAGTTTTTTGATGATAGCTATTCTGAACTCATTTTCACTTAGTTTACCTATTTCCAAGTCCTCAGGACATACTTCTGTGTTTTTATTGTTTTCCTTTTGGTCTGGAGCTTTTATAAATTGCTGGATGGTAGAGGAGCAGTTTTTGTGCATGATGCTATTATTCGGTTGCAGTTACAGCTAGTCGCCACTAGATGGACGTGGAGAGCCACGCATTCTGAGCCCTGCGCCATCAGCCATGATGGCAGCGTGCAGAGTGGGTTGAGGGAGGAGGGGCACTTTCTGTCTCATGCAAACCTGGATTCCGATCAGCTCTGCTCTCTGGTTTCCTGGGGCCCTGGCTTGATGGGGTGCCCCCACGGGAAAGCTTTCCCCCCTTACAGCGTTTCATGTGCATGGGTCTGTGGGAGTCCTGGACTGTTCCCCCGTGGCACGGCCCCTCCCCCACTCCATCCCTCACCTGCCACAGCGATCCCGGCCTCTAGGGGCAGGAGCGAAGTTCCCTCCCACCCCGTTCCAGCTCCTCTGAGGGGCGCTGCAGCCTCTCCACCCTCCATTGTTTGGCTGCTGTGGATCTCTGACGGTTTCTGTGTTATCAGGATTTTTTTTGGTTGGAAAGTAGTTGCTCCTTTTGGTTGTAATTTGAAGGGGAGAGAGTCCTGGGAGAGCTTACACTGCCATGTCACTGACGTCCTGGGAAGTTTTTAAAACTTTTTCATGTTGTTGGAGGGAGGGGGCTTGTTATAAGGTTACATTTTGATCGCAGTGTCAAGAGTATATGATCTGGGGCCGGCCAGTGGCCGAGTGGTTGGGTTTGCGTGCTCGGCTGTGGTGGCCCAGGGTTTCCCGGGTTCAGATCCTGGGCGGGAACATGGCACTGCTCATCAAGCCACGCTGAGGCAGTGTCCCACGTGCCACAATTAGAAGGGCGCACAACTAAAAATGTACAGCTGTGTACTGGGGGGGTTTGGGGAGAAAAAGGAAAAACAAAATCTTTAAAAAAAAAAGAGTATACGATCTGAACAATTTCTACTTTATTATAGTTTTCTTCGTGTCCAAATATGTGGCCAATTTTTGTAAATGTTCCTGAAACTCTTTAACAGAATATGAATTCTATCATTCACTTGCTTTACTGCTTTATATATTTTTGAGACTTGATCTCTTAAAGACTGAGATGTTAGAATGTGAGGTGTTAAATATGAGAATGTTAGAAACTATGACTATCTTTGCATTTCTAATCCTTCTCCTTTCATATCCTGTCATTCTCTGCTCGGTGTGCTTTAATGCGATTATTTAGTGGATAAAGTTCATGACCACTACCTCTGTTTTGTGGATCATGCACTTGCTCATTATAAGTGATCATTTCTGTCCTATTTAATACTTTTTTTTGTCTTTAATTCAACTATCTGACATTAATATTGCAAACCTTGCTCTCCTTTTTTTTCTCTTGGGATGTTTTTGCCCATTCTTTTCTTTGTGACTTTTCTGAGTCTTTTTGTTGCAATGTGATTCTTTACTGTTTTATTTATCAAATCAATTTTAGTAAATAGGATAAGATATAGGTTTAACTTATATTTTCCCTCAACTTAGTATTTCCGTATGTATGACACAATCAAGTAATTTATTCCATAATCAAGAAAAAAGATTTTAACAGAATTTGCTCTTTTGTGTCCCAACAGCTCTAGATTTCCATGGCTCCTCAAGTTGTCAGTCTTAATCGTAGGACTTGGCATTGTTTTATTTACATTCAGAAGTGTGCCCCTTCTCGCACAGTTCAATAGCCTCATACCAGGGCTCCCACGTCCTGCTCCAGCCATCCAGATGCTGAGGCTTCTGCCTGAGGAACGTCTCAGGAACCTCTTTACCTACAATGGAATCTGGTGAGATAGCAATGTCCCCTCTCTTCCCCTTGGTCCAACACCTCCCTTGCTCCTCCTGTGGTTTACTCTGCCCTGTTGAGCCCATTTTCCTGATGGCTTCCTACCTTCCTGAACCTGTACTGGTTGCTAAAGTAATTCCAAACTGTGGGACCTGGAGAGGACTTGGTCTGCAGGCCACAGGCTCTCTTCTCTACAGCACCCGGCAAAGTCCCTTAAAACTCTGGAGGGCCTCTTTCACCAAAACTATAGGAAAGATGCTGCCTTTCTGGCCCACTCGCCTCCTCTTTTGGTGGGGCTGAGATGCCACTGACATTCGTACAACTCTCAAGTTTAAAGAATTTTGGTGCAGGAGATAATTCAAGAGAGGGGACCTTCTTCCCCTCCCCCCTTCCCTCCCCTCTCTGCGTCTCTGAGGGGCCGCTGCTAGGATTCCAGGGTCTCAGCCCAGCTGGGACAGCCGGGTACAGGAAGGGGGAGTCTCAGGGTGAATGATACACTGGATTGACCTCAGGTTCTCTCCCCACCAGCCCGCCCACCCATCCGTGTTCACAGTCCTCTTGTTTGTTCTAGGCTGTTCCCGAAAAATCAGTGCAAATGTGAAGTCACCAAACCTCAGGGCTATGACTTTCAGAGTGCCTATGACCAGAGTGACCTCCCTGCGGTGAATGCGAGGAGACAGGCTGAATTTGAACACTTTCAGAGGAGGTAATGCAGACTGTGAGGGCTCTTGGGTCCCGAGGTGAGCAAAAGCTCTCTACTCTGCCCGGAGGGCACGGGTGGGAGAGAAAAGGAAGGAACTTTCTCTTTTGCAGGGGTCCCTGGGAGGAACTATTAGGAATAAACCAAGGAAAGAGAACTGAGGAAACAATCCTTAAATGAAGGTTTATAAAACTTGGCACGTCTACAACATTTCCTAATAAAACAGGAGCAAAGGAAGGAAGATAGTTTGAAACGTCCATGTGGTGATGGTGGCACCACGATGGCAGGTGGCAGTGTAGTCTCACCAAATTGCACCATCTACGTCATTTATATGTTGAGAACATACTGTCCCCCTGTGATGTGCAAGGCCCGGGGTTAAACCCTCGGGGTGTATTGACTAGGACTGTTGGTTGAAAAGAGCAGAAATTGATTCTGGTTGGCTTATGTCAAGAGGGAATTTGTGGGAAGGATGTTGGGATCTCACCAGATCTACTGGTGGTAAGATGACCTGGCTGGGAAATCGAGAACCAAGGGTTGGGGCCGGCCCTGTGGCCGAGTGGTTAAGTTCACGTGCTCTGCTTCAGTGACCCAGGGTTTTCCCCGTTCGGATCCTAGGCACTGACATGGCACTGCTCATCAGGCCACGCTGAGGCGGTGTCTCACACAGCACAACTAGAAAAGGACCTAAAACTGGAATATACAACTATGCACAGGGGGTCTTTGGGGAGAAGAAGAAGGAAAAAAAAGATTGGCAACAGATGCTAGCTCAGGTGCCAATCTAAAAAAAAAAACCAAGGGAGCACAGAAGAGCAGGCCCTTCCATTTTTTTTTTTTTTATTAGCAATCATTTATGAGTTACAGTGGAAGGCGTGCTACAAATTTAAAAAAGTTGCACTGTGATTAAGGACTTGAACTCTAGAAGAGCCTGGATGGCAAACTGCTTAACCCCACAGTACTTGAGTATCTTCATATGAAAAACTGTAATAGAGATGCCTCCTTCATAGGCTTACTGTAAGGTGCATTGTGTTAACATACAAAGAGCTAGTAACTCATAAGGGGACCGACGTGGAGAAGCTCTGCAGAAATATTACCTACTATTATCGTTGTGGTTTATTATTAATATTATCATTCTTCTAGTTCCTCCAGGCAATACGTAATACATTAAGAGATACACAAATCACCTAAATATCTGATTATTGTAAGTGCTATTTGGAGATGTAAATTAAAATATTGTGGTGGAATGCTACCTGATGGCATAAAATTTCATGGGATGATGTTGGAAGGTGACCTTGAACTCTGCTTTGTATATCAAGCAGGAGTCCACCACGATCCCCCATGAAAGAGCATCCCAGAAGGAAGACTAACGTAGGGCCCAGAGTCAGGGTGGGCCTGTCGAGATGGCTGCATGACAAGCAAGCGGGCCCTGGCTCTGGGAGCCTAGTAAGTTGGGGGAAGGCTGATGGTATGTGAGCCCAGAGAGAGGCCAGTCATGACAGCCGTTGTAAGCCAAGAGGAGGAGTGTGTATTTTGCTGTCTGGGTAATGCAAAGAATTGAACAGTTTTAAAAAGTGGCAAGTTATCATCTGAGATACTTTTGTAAAATATCACTCTGGCTTTTCTGTGGAGACTACGTGGTAGGGAAGGTATAGGGAAGACCAGAAACCTGCTGAGTATCGGGTGGAAGGTAAACATTCCTTCTATGCTGGAGCAGATGTTGTCTGTGCCTGTGTGATGAACAGTCCCGGGTCACTGCCTTGCTGCTCGGTTGACTGAGCCTAAGGCATGAAACAGGGAAGAGGAAGGGTGAGTCAGGCCCCTCCATGGTTAATTTCAGGAATCAGCTACTACCCCCTAAGCTGCATACAAATGAAAGGCTCCCCAGAAAAGAGAACACAGGAAGGAGTATTGAAAATCTGAAAGCCGGTAGAATACATAGATGATTCTGGCATGGATTTGAACCCTGGTGCCACCCAGCTGTGCGAGGAACAATAGGGCTCAGGAGTTAGTGCTCAGGTGTGCACATTGCAGGAGGTGCATGGTGGGAGAAGGGAGAACAGGAGATTGGAGGGGGTGAGATGGAGCACACAGGGAGGGATAAGAGGACATGAGGTGGGTGACTGTTGGGAGGAGTACTGATCTGGAGGGAGCTGGGGAGAAGGAATTATAAGAAGGAACTAACTGCGAACACGGAAGGCCAAGGAGCTGGCCGTGTTCTCACCTGCTCCCTCCTTCCCCTGTGGAATTGCCCAGCTCTTTCAGTTATGAACAAAAACAGAGCCCAGTGGTAACTACTGATGTGAACCAGGTCTCCTGCCAATAAGGAAGTGGCTGAGTAGGGACACACCCGGGTCCTACCAGGGCCACAAATCTTTGTCAATTAGCTAATGAAACACACTGAACACCAGCTTTGAGCAAGGCGCTGAGTTAGGTACAAAGATAAATGTGACCTAGATCCTGCTGTCAATGAGTTTACGACATGACAGAGAGGAGACAATCAGTGTGCCCTCCCCCAGGTGGCGTCCGTTCTCCGCATCTGTCTCCGTGTGCCGCCATCATTACGGATGCTGGAACTGGTGTTGAGTGAATGTGGGTGGTGAGGCCCATAGAATGTATTCAGCAAACTGTGTAGAACTCAAGGGTTCAATTCAAAGCTCAAGATTATAACAGCAGTCAGAGAGAGTGAAATGGTCGTTCTTAGGAGGGAGAGCAGCTTCCAGCTCTGAGAACTGAAAAAAGGAAGTTGAGAAGAAGGTGACCTTCAGAGCTGGCCTCATCTCTGCTACTGAGCAGATGACCCAGTGTGCTAGTTGTTGGTATCTGGTCTGGGTTCTCCTCCTTCCAGGAATGGGGCTTTACTTTCCTATTATCCCCAGTTTAGTGCAGGGCGTGGCAGTCAAGAAATGAGTGAATAATGGGACGTGAAGTCATGTGTGGCTCTGAGCAGAGCTCTGGATGGGAGTCACTTCCTGAAGAAAAGGGAGCAATTCAGACGACAATGCTTCAGGCGTTCAAAAGAATGAAGTAGATCTAGATATACCAGGAGGGAAGGAGTTCTACTATCTATTATGTTGAAAGAGCAAGGTGTGGTATGCGACCATGCATGTTTTTAACAGGGGAGGGAGTGTGTGTGTGTAGGAGTGTTTGCGTGTGTTGGGGGAGAGGTATGAATAGTGGTGGTAAGTGTCTAACAATGGACTTTTGACAGTGGCCTGTAGTGTTTGCTGGTTTCTGTGGTTTAATAATCATACTGTGGTTGATTTCAAGCTACCAACGTGACGTCATGAACGCAGAGTTGGGAAGAGCTTCTCAGTAGGTCACCATGACACAGTATCTCTACCACGCAGATGCAATAAATAACCTCAAGAGCAGGGGTAATAGTAAAATGTAAAGTAATTAGGAAGTGATGGGTTTTGAGTGTTTATTACCTTTGTTTTCATTATACTTAAGTGTATATAATTTAATTTTTATTAATGGCTATGTTTAATGGCTGGCTTGAAAAATTCTGAAAATTCAACAATTGACTCTCTTGATATATATATCAAGGCCTCTTGATGGGAGCAAGTGGGCAGGATTTTGCCTTACAAGCCCCTTTCACACAAAGCATCCACGCTTACCAATGGACAGTGGGCTGGGCAAGTCACTGAGGTACCACCTTTCAATGGCTGACATACTGGCCATCAATTTAGGGGTATCCAAGAGGCTCCAGCTCTGGGATAAGTTTTCTGCCATTCAGTCCCCCATGTTTAGGAAGGAAGTTCTTGCTTTGGGCTCACGGTGTCTTTCTTCTCACCCCAACCTTTCAAGCGCTCAAGGTCTTCATATTTTCCCCCCTAGTCTGAGGGACACCCCCCAGTTTTAATTACACCCTGAATAAACTACACTCAGATGCAAAAACTCCATCTGCAGGCTCACCCTAATCCTTTGCACACTGCTGACAGTCCAGTGGCTTCTTGCTGGGGTGGGGTGGGTCTGGAGCTTGTAGGTTGGATAAGACTCAGTTTACCTGAGTTTTTACCTGGCAATACAGGTGTAAGCCAAGCTCTCACAGCCTGGATGCTGCATCCCTAATAAATATCATCAGAGGGGACCGGCTGGCTCTTGGGCCAGGAGGCTGGACACTGACACTCTCAGTGGCTGCCCATGTCCCTGCCCCACATTCTCCCAGCCCTGTTCTTAGCAAAACACACCAGTCAACAAGGATTGTTTCCACATTCTCTGTCCCACACACTCTCTTCCTCCGAGCTTCATTTAGCATCTTCAGGCTGGAAACTCTCCACCCTTAGCTCAGCAAGTACCAACTTGACTGGCGGGGATCAGTGGTTCCCAAAGTGTTTCTGTCTCAGCACACCTGGGGGAATGGGGCCCGCTACAACTTCTTGGTAATAGCAAGTAATGGTTCTTCTGGGAGTGATGGGAGGTGGGGCTGGGTAGTAGACAGGATTGTGTAGTTTGAGAAAGCCCTTCCAGCAAGCCTGTTACTTCCCTGTCTCCACTCCACTAGGTTGACAATCCCTGCCTTGTATTAATTTCCAGAACTTGTTGCTCCTAAATGCTAGCTAAGCTGTGTGCCTTGACACTCTCATCTGACTGGTGGCTCCTGAGGGTGGAACTGTGTCGTTCTCCCATCAGCCCAAGGGCTCTGTGAGAGCTAAGCTGTCCTCCATCGGACTGCAAAGCTCATGATACTGGGGCTCTGTCTCCTCCCTTAGATTAGGGATTCCCTGCAAGCTGACGCTGCTCTTAGCAGGATGTCTCCAGCCAAAGAGATCACGTATAGTAAATAACCCAGAATCTTTGGCTCCCTCGTGAATATCTCATAAGCAGTACAACTCTCTGGGGGTATGAATGGAGGTGCTTCATAACTTACGTGCTTCCCGCCATGTGAGGGAATCCAGCAAAACCTCGTTTGGAGATCACGTCTGGTATCCTCTGCCGGAGAGCCCATGTCTGATGTGGGAAGGCATGACCGGGGATAGGGGGCTGGATCCATCCAGGATGCCTATGGCCTCTGTGCTCTGTCTGTGCCTCTTAATTGTCTGTATCCTTGAAATTATTAGTGGAGCTTGATACTGGGTGGATCTCTGATTCACGTGAGTCCGATTGGTTGGTCTGATCCTGTGTGTTAGCTCCACATTAGACTTCAGTTAAGAAGTAGTACATAGATAATGCTCCTTAAAAAAGTCCACTTGAACCAACCCCTTACCCCCATTCTCTTCCCTTCCTTATATGATACGCTCCCTTGCCAACCCAGCTGAGGAATCCACCATTGTGAGTTTGGTATATATTATTCCACACTATTTTTTATGCTGTTATAAACACAGATGAACACACATAATCACAGACATATTATGTGTATATATATCCTTATAAACATATACTTGGGGTTTTGTGTGTATGTTTTTAGTGTAATTGGCACCATAAGAAATTACACTTTACAAGTTACAGATTACTGATATTTGCTTTTTTCATTCGATGATATATTTTTAAGAGCTAGCTATATATCTAGTTCATTCCTTTCAATTGTTGCAGAGGTATGAATATGAAGACTGAATTTTATTAAGCTATTCTCCTATTGAAAGACATTCAAACTAAAAAAATCTTTCATTATGACATTTGCATAATTTATAATAACAATATTACATTCTATTTTTAAAAAGATTTTATTTTTCCTTTTTCTCCTCAAAGCCCCCTGGTACATAGTTGTATATTTTTAGTTGTGGGTTCTTCTAGTTGTGGCATGTGGGACACCGCCTCAGCATGGCCTGATGAGCAGTGCCATGTCCGCGCCCAGGATCCAAACCGGCAAAACCCTGGGCCGCCTGCAGCGGAGCGCGCAAACTTAACCACTCGGCCACGGGGCCAGCCCCTATATTTACATTCTTATTTCATTAAGATGTGTATAAGGATGCTCATTGCAAACAGTGCTGAGATGAACCTCTTTATGCCTGTCATGTTGTTTACACATGAAAGCATTTCTCCCCTTCCTAGCATCTGAATTGCTCCAGCATAGAATATGCTTACTTCTACTTTTAATAAATACTGCCAAATGGCCCTCAAGAGGGCCTATATTAATTCACACTTTCATGAAGAGTGGGTCAGTGTGGTTAGTACCTTCCATGCCCCCTACCTAACCAACTTGCTAGCATCAACTTTTAAAACTTCAATGAAAAAGGTGTTTCGTTGGGGTTTTTTTTTGGGTTTTTTTGAGGAAGATTAGCCCTGAGCTAACCTCTGCTGCCAATCCTCCGCTTTTTTCTGAGGAAGACTGGCCCTGAGCTAACATCCGTGCCCATCTTCCTCCACTTTATATGTGGGATGCCTACCCCAGCATGGCTTGCCAAGCGGTGCCATGTCCACACCCGTGATCCGAACCAGTGAACCCTGGGCCACCGAAGTGGAACGTGCGAACTTAACGGCTGTGCCATTGGGCTGGCCCCTATTTCATTGTTTTTAAAGTTGCATTTCCCTGATTAATATTGAAGCTAAGCATATTTCTTTTTCTTTTTTTTTTATTGAGGTAGCATTGGTTTATAACATTATGTAAATTTTGGGTATACATCATCATATTTCAATTTCTGTGTAGATTACGTCATGTTCACTATCCAAAGACTAATAACCATCCATCACCGTGAACGTGTCCCCTATCACCCCTTTGTCCCTCCTCCCTCCCCCACTTCCCCTCTGGTAATCACCAATCTGTTCTCTGTATCTATGTGTGTGTTTGTTGTTTTCTCTTCCACATATGAATGAAATCACACAGTATTTGACTTTCTCCGTCTGACTTATTTCACTTAGCATTGTATCTTCAAGGTGCATCCATGTTGTCGCAAACGGCAAGATTTCATCTTTTTTATCGCTGAGTAGTATTCCATTGTGTATATGAGCATGTTTAATATATTTATTAGCAGTTTGTATTTTCTCTTTTAATTGCCTATTCATGTCCTTTTGCAGATTTAAATTTTGTCATTTCATATTCCCATAAATATTCGCTGTAGTAGTCTAACCTTTCTTCCAAGTAATCTAAATGATATCCTTGGTTAAACCGGATCCCTGAAGGCTGCATTTCAGCCATACACCTTAGTCCGTCAAAGAATTGATCTCATTGGGTTGGGTTATGCACTGCCTCTGATGGAAGGTATCAGTGACCTTCCTGTTGCTACAACAGCAAAACCATATGAAAATCACCACTGTGTTTGTGTCTAAAACTATCAAGACAACAACCACTCCCCAAAAAGTTTCTTGTGACATATGCTACTTTTCAATTCAGTGCCAGGAGAAGTTTTACTTCCTTCAGGACCTGGTCTACCTTGTCCTTTTGATAATAAGACCAGGGCACTGTTGTCAGTCACTCTGTGCTGGCCGCCAGGACCTTCAGATGTGACTCTGACATTCAGCTCCTGCAGCTGGGTTGGCCCATTGGTGTGATCATTTTGTTTTTTCTTTTTTGCTGGTCATATTTTTATTTTTTTTTATGTGCTTTGTTGTAAACTGCCTCAATTCTTTTGTGGAATTAGAGGCTAGGAGGAGGGGTAGGAATAAAAGAGAGGAATGAGAATGGAGGGGAGAAAAGGACAATCTACTTTCTTTTTTTTTTTAATTGAGGTATAATTGACTCTAACATATGAGTTTCAGGTGTACAACATAATGATTCCATATTTGTATATATTGTGAAATGATCGCCACAATAGGTCTAGTTAATATCCGTCACCATACTTAGTTACAGAATCTTTTTTCTTGTGATGAGAACTTTTAAGATTTACTCTCTTAGCAGCTCTCCAATATGCAATACAGTATTATGAACTATAGTCGCCATGCGATATGTTACAGACCAGGACTTATTTATTTTGTAACTGGAAGTTTATACCTTCTAACTTCCTTTACCCATTTTGCCCGCCCCTCACCCCCACCTCTGGCAACCACCAACCTGTTCTCTGTGTCTATGAGCTTGACGGGACAGCCTGCTTTCAGTTTCTCCCCATTGGCAGCACAAGACTCTGGGCACAGGGACCACTTAAGAACTAACTAGGGACGAGCATCAAGGCAGCTGCTAACGCTTCTGTTTCCCTGCAGAGAAGGGCTGCCCCGCCCACCACCCCTACTGGCTCAGCCCAACCTCCCCTTTGGGTACCCGGTCCACGGGGTGGAGGTGATGCCCCTGCACACAGTTCCCATCCCAGGTAGGTACATCCCCCTCCTGAGACGCCCCGGGCAACTTTCTTATTGTTTCTTTCTTTCTTTTTTTTTTTTACTTTTTATTACAGTTATGATAGTTTACAACCTTGTGAAGTTTCAGTTGTACATTATTGTTTTTCAGTCGTGTTGTAGGTGCACCACTTCACCCTTTGTGCCCACCCCCCACCCCACCTTTCCCCTGGTATCCACTAAACTGTTCTCTTTGTCTACATGTTTAACTTCCACATATGGGTGGAGTCATACAGAGATTGTCTTTCTCTATCTGGTTTATTTCACTTAACATAATACCCTCAAGGTCCATCCATGTTGTTGTGAATGGGACGATTTTATCCTTTTTTATGGCCGAGTAGTATTCTATTGTATATATACCACATCTTCTTTCTCCAATCATCAGTTGATGGGCACTTAGGTTGCTTCCATGTCTTGGCTAATGTAAATAATGCTGCAATGAACGTACCGGTGCATGGGACTTTTGGAATTGCTGACTTCAAGCTCTTTGGATAGATAGCCAGTAGTGGGATGGCTGGGTCATATTGTATTTCTATTTTTAATTTTTTGAGAAATCTCCATACTGTTTTCCATAGTGGCTGCACCAGTTTGCATTCCCACCAGCAGCGTATGAGGGTTCTTTTTTCTCCACAACCTCTGCAACATTTTCTTCTTCCTTCTTAATCAAAAAGAGGGAGTGGAAGACGACAGTCATTCATTGAGTACCTGCTGTGTACCCAGCACAAGGCAAGCAGCTTGATGTGATTTCCTTTTACGTTAATCTCACTGTTTCCACCACTGGGAACCGTCCTTGGTAGCTGTGACTTCCCTGGGGCTCGGAGATCACACAGAACAGGACAGAATTCTATGTGCCTCAAGAAGGACATGATTGGCTTTTTGGTGTCCTCTAACAAATGGGAGCGGGCAAAGCATGAGTCCATATTGAAAAGAATGTTTATGTCAGTTAAAACTCCCCTCCTCGAGGGATTTTTACACACTTCTCTAGTTCAGCATCACATCCCTGTGAGGTGAATATTATTTTGCCAATTTCACAGATGAGTTTAATAAGTTCTCTAAGGCCACATGGGGAGGGTATGTTTGAATTAGAATTTCAATTAGTCATATTGCAAGAAAACAGATATATTCTAAAGTAAATGCATTTGGGATGAATTGCGAGTGGTTTTGAATAGTCATTTTAAAAATGATTTGCCATTTTTGGATGATTCATTTTTTTATTATGGAAAATATACATAACAAAAAATTTACCAATTTTAGCCATTTTTTAAGTGTACAGTTCTGTGGCATTAAGTACATTCACATTGTTCTGCAGCCGTCACCACTGTCCATCTCTAAAACTTTTTCATCTTCCCAACTGAAACTCTGTGCCCATTTAACATTAACTCCCCTCTCCCCTCTGCCCCTGGCAACCACCATTCTACTTCCTGTCTCTGTGACTATTCTAGGAACTTTGTATATGGATGATTCATTATTTATCCATTGCTTCCTTCCCTTCAGTAACGGAGATAAGTGGAAGGGACTGGATTAATTCACAATACCCACCCAAAGCTGAGGGTGGGTATCAGAGGCCTTAGAACCACTGGAATTTGAGAAGGACCACGGGACACCATCTAACAAAACCCTAGGGAGAGGGCAGTGGTCAGCAAACACCCTGGAGAGGAGGTGACACTTGAAGGGACTCTGGAAGGATGTGAAGGAATCAGCCAGGAAAGTGGGAGCATCAGAGAGCTCTTGGCATCCTCTCAGATGGTGTTTTTTCTCCTTTTTTTGTGTGTCCTCTAGGTCTCCAGTTTGAAGGACCCGAAGCCCCCACCTACGAGGCAAGAGTCCCCTTCCCAGCCCCTTTGGCACCTGGCCTCCTCTCCATGGCTCCCTGTCCATGCCCCTTCCCCCACCGGTGACTGGTGTCGGATTTTGACAGAGCCCCCATCCAGATTAAATATCAGACATGGGGCCAAGGTCGGGGGAGGAGAAGGGTGCCTAGAGAAGGCCTGATTTTTCCAGTTATGGGAGTGGCTGGAGTTCCAGGGAGGACTTCCAAAGAACTGGGCCACCAAGGGTGCTGCTGCCCGTGCTGCAGGAGGAAGCTGCCGCCACAGCCACGGGCCCTGGGGTGTGTTGCCTGTGTCAGATTTGGCGTCAGCAAGATGGATGCTCTGTGCCCTGCCTTGCTTTCCCCGCTTAACAAAGCTCCAAAGCAAGGTCTTATGCAAGTATATCTGATCGGGGGGATGCAAATCACATCCAGAATCCTAATTAAAAAGGAGTCAGGGAAATGAAGTTTCTGTTCTCCCCCCTCTGCATGCTAGACAGAAGTGGGAATGAACAAGCCTGCAAAGCTCCTCAATCCTCCAGAGGCCTCTCTGCCCCCTCCCCTGAGTGAAGATCCCTGCCCCGTCACTCCTCGCTACTCTCTTCATAGCACTTGTACCTGAATATCTCATGTGCATCCTGATACACTTATCACCTCTCCTCCCACTAATAGAAGCTTCTCGGAGGCAGGAATTCTGTCCATTCACTACTCTCTTCCCAGTGCCTGTCATTTGCATCTCAGAAAATATCTGTTGACTGACAAAAGCGTATTCAGCAGGGGTGACATAGTCCAGTTTACTTTTCACAAAGATAACTGGCTGTTACAGAAGACAGGAAGACAAGAGAAGAGAGTAGCACTAGGGAGGAGCGATAGGGATGGAGAGAAGTGGGCCAATTCCAGCTACGTTTTGAAGGGAACTGACAGGAGTCACTAATAGATTGGCTGTCCGTGTGAGGGAAAGAGCAGAGCAAGCACGAGTTGCATTTGGGGACGTGAAGAGTTGAGTGGAGGAAGGTGCCATTCTTGAGGCAGGGAGAGCCCGGGAGAGGGTAGAAACAGGTTTAAGGAGAAAAATCAATAGTTTCATTTTGAAGAGATCAGCTTGGGTTGCCTGTGAAACTTCCTAGCAGAGGCTGGATCTCAGAAAGAGATGAGCTGGGGACAAACATTTTTAAACCTACAGCATATGAATGGTTCTTAATGCCGCTTCCTCCAGCGAGGTGTAGAGTAAGAAGGGGAAAGGATGCAGAACCGAACCCTGAAAAACGCCATTTGGAGGTCAGATAGAGGAGAACAAGTTGGCTAACGGAAGTCGAAAGGCGCCGCCAGCGGGAGTGGGAAGAAATCTAGAGGAATGGTATCCTGCAAGCCGAGACCAGAATGTTTCAAGATTTGGCCCTTGAACGCACCAGGCCGCAGGGCTTGCTTCTCCTTGCCTGGGGCAAGAGCAGCAACTTACTTGGAGCCAGACCCTAGCTTTCAGGGGCACCCCGACACTTTTAACCTCTCACCCTTATGTGCTCTGCCCCCTGCTGGCCATCCTGGGTGTGTCCCTGTCCTGGCATTTAGTGTCATTCTGCCTCACCCACCCTAGGTCACCCTGACAGCTTCTCTGGGGACACTGAACACCCTCGCCGACGTCCCAGACAGTGTGGTGCAGGGCAGAGGTCAAAAGCAGCTGAACATTTCGACCAGTTCCCGGGAGCTTTTGAATTTCATCCTCCAGCACGTGACATACACCAGCACCGTGTACCAGAACTACAGAGTGGATGTGGGTGAGAGCCCGTCCCTGGATGGGAGCCAGAAAACACCACTGGGCTCTCTCAAAATCTTCCTCCTCCAGGAAGCCTGCCTGCATTTAAGATTCCTCCCTTGCTCTTGTTTCTGACCCTCTATACCTGACTTCCCAATTACTGTACTCTATACTATCCCCATGTTGCCATTGACTCCATAGAGTGACTGAAAGGAAAGAAGAGGCAAAATGCCTGCTCGTCTCTCTATGAGGACAGATCATTCAGGCTGCATTCCTAGAAACCATCCAATTCTGTTTCCCATGTTCTGCAGCTCTCAAAGCTGAAGACTTCAGCTGTGTTAGAGGAGGGAGCCAGCCTGTGCATCAGCATCTAATCCTGGGCGCTAACAGGGACAGGGATGTGGAGGAACTCCCAGTCCCAAGGGCAGTGGCTCTGTCTGCCTCCTCCCCTCCTAATCCCTACCCCACCCCAGGAATTCCAGGGAGAACAATTCCTGCCACCCTGGAGGAAGCTCCAGTTTCTTCCTGGATGAAATTAAAAGTCACCCTTTCCTCTTTCGATTGGCTACACAGGATGCATTCCCAGGACACCAACAGAAAAAATGAAATATGGGACAGGTTACCCATGACCACCAACTAAAGAGAGAGTTCTCTTCGCTTTCAGATTTTCCAGAATTTCCTTTCACAAAATGACCCTGAGAGGTACAATAGGGCAGGTATTATTAGCCTGGTTTTGTAGCTGGAGAAGGAGATTAAGTGATTTACCTAAGGCAATTCAGATAATAAGTGGCAAAGTCAAAGTTAATCCAGACCCTCTGATTCCAAGCCCACCCCACCCCACACATTCTTATGGGGAAAGAGGCGTTCAGCAGGTCCCCCCAGGGGCACACAGCAAGTCAGGAGCCAGAATGCCGTATACTCTAGGGGGTCCTCAACCTCATCCCAGACAGGACATTCTCTACCAAATCTTCACTCCCCCATCACATCGGCTTCCCTGGGGCAGCGTGGAGAGTGACCCAGGCGTGGTGCTGCCCACTCTGACCTTATTTCTCCCTCCAGTGAGTCTGGAGTCCAAGTCCTCAGTGGCCAAGTTTCCGGTGACCATCCGCTATCCTGTCATACCCAAGTTATACGACCCTGGACCAGGTAAGGCCCTCGTTCCTGGGGCTCCATGCTGGGATCCTGTAGAGCTGTTGGTGAAGTTCAGAAGAGATCCCTTCCGAGATGGGAGAGGAGAAGTGAGGAAAACAACAGCTTTCGTGTGATTCCTGACAACAAGCTTTGTTTGAAGGAAAAGAATTCTAGGACACACTCTCTTAATATCTCTTATTTATATTTATTATATGGTTATACTTATTTTGAAAAAAACCTAATGATTATAACATTTTCATAAGTAATAATAATAAAAACAGAGTGGTACTGGAGCGTGAGTAGATATACCAATGGATACAAATTGGAAATCTGGAAATAGATGTGTTGGAATTCTACCATGTGATAAAGGTAGCTTTGCACATTAAAGAGAGAAAAGATGGATTATTCAAGAAATCTTGTGGGATAACTGTGTAGTTATGTGGAAGATAAAAAGGTGAATATTTCATAGTCATGTCAAGATAAATTCCAAATAGATCAGATATCTAATTTTTTTTAAGTAATAGAAAAAGCCCATGAAGTTTAAAAACTAACCTTAGAGTATAAGACCTTTCTAAATATGACACAAAACCCAGAGGCCATAAAGAAAAGACTTAAAACAGAAAACACATAAAATTTAAAAATATTTTGATGGCAGAAACCCACCATAAGCAAATGACAAAGGACAAATCCGGGAAAAATATCTCCCATACACATTCAAGCGAAAGGTCTAATTTTACTTGAGAGCACCTATGAATCAATAGGAAAAAACACCTAATAAGCCAATGGAAAAATGCACAATTCACAAAAAGTTAAGTTCAACAATGCTTAACCATTAAAATACATTCTCAGGGGCTGGTCCGGTGGTGGAGCGGTTAAGTTTTCGCGTTCCGCTTAGGGGGCCTGGGGTTCACTGGTTTGGATCCGGGATGTGGACCTATGCTGTGGTAGGCGTCCCACACATAAAGTAGAGGAAGATTGGCACAGTGTTAGCTCAGGGCCAGTCTTCCTCAGCAAAAAGAGGAGGATTGGCAGCAGATGTTAGTTCAGGGATAGATGCTCAATCTCACACTAAGAAAAGTGCAAATGAAAACTACATTCATATCAAAAAGTATTGGGCGAGGACTGGGAATCCGGGCGTTCTTAGAAACCGCTGGTGGGAACGTAAAATTGGCACAACCTTGCTAATATCCATCCACATTTTAAGTGTGTATACCCTTTGGGCCAGCAATTCCACTTCCAGAAAGTATCCTACAGATGCATCTGTGTGAAATGATGTTTGTTCGAGGTTATTTGTTGCTGCATTGTTTGCAATGACAAAACCTTAAAAGTGGGATGCACTGGTTAGATCAAATGTGGTCCATCCATATAATGAAATTCCATGCAGTGGCATTCAGGAGGAGGAAGGAGGAAAGTTTTTTTATACTGATAAAAATGCTTTCCAAGAAGTAAGCAAGGTACAGAAGAAAGTGAATAGTAAGCTACCATTTCTGTAAAAAGAAAGAGAGGGAAAAAAGAATGTGTGTACGTAATTGCTTGATTATGGAAAAATAAACAAGTTGGTAATATTGCTTACCTCCTGGAGGAAGATTTAACTTGAGCTAACATCTGTTGCCAATCTTCCTTTTTTTTTTTTTTTTTGCTTGAGGAAGATTAGTCTGGAGCTAACATCTGCCACTTGGCCTTTTTTGAATGTATTACCTATATACTCAAAATATGATCTATTCAAATAGATTCTAGTCAAAATACAAGTTAATTATTATTTAAAAGCAGCAGCTTTAAATATCTATGGAGAAGGATTTAAAATTTTTGTTTAACATCATAACTATCTCAAAAATAAAAGTGCAAGAAATTAACCAAAAAATCTTTTTTTTTAAACTTCAGGTTTGTTTTAAAGATAAAGTGTTACAGACACAATGGAAATCTCCACAGTCTTATCCTCCTCTCTTCTTCCAGCAACTATGATCTTTCTTTTCCTGTTTTTGTACATGTAACATATAGATTCCTATTCCTACACACACACACACACACACAGCATACAGTGTGGTTTTATGCATTTTTGAACTTTTCATGAAAGTTGTCACACTATATGGTATGAAGTTCTAGATTCTGACCTCTTGTCAGTCCATGGCTTGTCTTTTGATTTTGTTTTGAGGTCTTTTGTTACATGAAAGTTTTATCCTTTAATATAGTAAAATTGACTCATCGTCTTCTTTCTAGCTTTCGCTTTTGCTGCCTTGTTCAAGAAATTCTTCCCCACGTTGAAGCTGTAAGATATTCTGTATTTTTTTCCCAAAGTTGCATGTGTTGCTTTTCAGATTTAGCTATTTAATCCACCTAGAAGTTATTTTTATGTGCGGCAGATGGTGGGGGTCTAATTTTTTGTATCTGAGTAGCATATTGTCCCAACACCTTATCTTGAATGGTCCATCCTCCTCCTCCCTGGCTTGGATTGCCACATCTGTCACACACCCAATCTATTCAGGGGTCTGAATATGGGCTTCTTGAGGTTGCATTGATCTCTTTATCCTTGGGCTAATTCCGTAATGTTCCAATACGCTTTATAGTAGGTTTTATATCGGTGGAAGTAAATGCTATACTTCAGAATGACTGCGCTTCGTTGCAAAATTTTCTTAGCTCTTCTTGGTCTTTTCCTTTTCCATTAGAGTTTGAGGATCAGCTCATCGAGATCCGCTAAAATGCCTTGAGATTTGGATTAGAATTTCATAGATTTTATAGATTAATTAGAGGTGAATCGACAACTTTATAAAGTTGAATATTCCCAACTATGAATCTGGTCTGTCTCTCCATATTGTAGTCCCCATGTTATAGTCTCTTCACAGGTTCTGCAATACTTTATTTTGTAATTTTGTTTGTAAAGGAATTGCACGTATTTTTTGGATTTAGTCTTAGGTACCTTATATTTTTTATTGTTATTATGAATTGGATCTTCTACATTTTAACTGGCTGCTGCTAGTATGTAGGACATGAGTGATTTTTGAACATCAAACTTATAAACAGCATCCTTGTTGCACTCATCTTAGTGATTATTTTTTTAACATATAGAGTTTCTTTCTTAGACAAATAATGATGATTTTTGTCTCTTCTCTTCCAATTCTCATAATTTGTTTCTTCTTCTTGTCTAACTGCATTTGGCTGAAATCTCCAGCACCGTGTTGAATAGTCGTAGCGGTAGCAGGCAGTTTTGCTTGTTCCCAGCGTGAAGAAGAAGATTCTAATGTTCCACCATTAGTGTTTGCTGGGTAGTAGTGTGGTAGAGGGATCAGAGTAAGAACGTTTCTTTCTTTCCTATTTCGATTGCTAAGAATTTTTCTATTTCTGCTTTCTATTTCATTGCTAAGAGTTTTTATTATGAATGAGTTTTGAATTTTATAAGGTAATTTGTCTGCATCTATTGAAATAATTTTTCTCTTTTAATTGGGTTTGTGTAGTGATTTACACTGATTGATTTTCTCCTGTTGAAATAGCCTTGCATTTCTGGAACAAACCCATCTTGATTGCAATGCATTATTTGATTAAATGCTGAATTAAATTTTCTGCTATTTTATTTAGGATTCTTGCCTCTATATTCAAAACTCAGACTATCTTTTCCTCTAATGTCCTTGCCTTGTTTCGTTATCAATATTGTACAAGTCTCATAAAATGAGTTGGGTAGTTTTCCCTTTTTTTCTATTTGCTGAAATAAATTGTCATAAAAGAGGAGTTATATGTCCCTTGAAACTTATCTGGTCACTGTGTCTTTTCCATGTCTAAGTTGGGGGGGACGGGCTGAGGGGTTAGGGGTGCGAATGTAAATGAGGAGTGAGAGAAGGGGGACAAATTTTAAAATATCAATTCCATGTCTTTAATGCTTATTGATCTATACGTGCATTGAGTCAACTTTTTAAATGTATCTATAAAAGTATGCTTGATATAAAATTGTCAATTTTTTGTCATAAAGTTGTTCATAGCATTCTCTTATGCTTTTAAAAATATTTTAGTATATCTGAAGTCATATCCCCCTTTTGGTTCTTAACATTTATCTTCAATAATTTTTGGTTGTTTTCATATGCAAATATTCTTATTTCATTTATGCCTGTTTTTGTTTCATATTTCCTTTTTCACATGTTTGATTCTGTTATTTATGACTTTAAAGATTTTAAACATTCTCGTTTTAGATCCTTTTCAGATCTCTCTATTCTTTTCAGTCTGTCTGGAGCAGGTTCCTCTGCACCTGGTAGATGTGTTGGCTGTCACTCTTCATGCTAGTTTCCTTGGAGTGTTCTGGAATTTGGGGTGGTGAGCTCATCTTGAGGAGCAGCCTTCGCCTGCTTATTTGTTTCATTTCCTCCTCTCTCCGTCTCTCCCTCCCTACTCCCTCTCATCTCACAGCATCCCACATTTGGTTCTATTCCCATTATTCCCAGATTCCTAGTCCATCCTTTTCTACTGGAGTCTTGGGGTTCCTGTCCCATGGTGATGCTGGCGTTATTGAAGAGCCAATTGCTGAGCCTGAGGGTGGCTTGGCACAGGCCCTGGCTGTGAGGAGGTGTCATCTCTGTTTGCACCCAGAGGTGTGTGCAGGGCTGACAGCTGTGTTGGGGTTCCCTGCCCAGCAGTTGGTATGTGGTGAGGGATGGAAGGAGCGCAACCTAGCTCCAATCCATGGCTTCCAGCAAAAAGCCTGCCTCTCCACCCATGCTCCCATGAGACACTTTTATTCTGTTTCCCCTCGGAATCAGCCTCC
Organism: Equus asinus; assembly: GCF_041296235.1. Taxonomy (NCBI): domain Eukaryota; kingdom Metazoa; phylum Chordata; class Mammalia; order Perissodactyla; family Equidae; genus Equus; species Equus asinus. The sequence continues at coordinate 37,128,031 of NC_091802.1, read as the reverse complement.
TGGGCCCTGCTGCTGTGACCCCAGAATGCAGCAGCCTCAGCTTCTGCTCTGCTCACGGCTTTTTATTTCTGTTTCTTGGAAGAAACTTTGTCTGTTTTAGAGCATGGCTATATTTTTGCATTTTTCTTTTCATTGCTGTGTGTTTGGGAAAAGAAAAAGAAATCTCAAAGCAGAAAGCTACACCACCAGCTTGGCCAGGAATGGCCTACCTTGACCATATCCTGTGGTAATTCACACCCCTGGTTCTCTGCTGTAACAAAAGAACCAAACTTGTCACGTGGCCTAAGAAAGAAAAGGAGGAGGGATTCAGTTGACATGCTCTTGAACACGATTTTCTTGACTCTTTCCACTGATATCTTTTCCCTCACTCCCTCAGACCCAGGAGGAGCCGGGTCAATGTGCAACATGTATGAAAAAGGGGGTTTTGGAATAACTTCTGACTTCTGACATTCTGAGAAAGTCACTCTGCAGGGGGTTATGCAGCACTCACCAACAAACAATAGGCAGGGTTGTGGCTTTTGGGGTGCCTTAACTCCAACTGACCCCCCCGACCCAGATAGCTCACGTGCTCAGCCAGCTGGGTGCCTCCACATTCGGTGGCTCAACCCCAAACACACACCAGCAGCTCCTGTTGCTTCATCAGGGGGCTTTTCCCACAGAAGATCTGTCCCTTCTCCAACCTTTTATATATATCACACGACTTAAGATGGACATTCTGGTCTGGGCCTTCCAATCTCCAGGCAGACCCCCTTCCACTCATGTCTTCTTGAAGATAAAGACCAAGTAGGTTTCTCTCTGTGAGTACAGCTGGTGACAGGGACAGGTCTAAAGTCCTTTAAGTCTCTTCTCCTCTTCCTGGGCCCAGAGACCCTCCATATTGAACCCCTTGATGGGCAAAGCTCTGTGCATCTCAACTCCTGGTATTAACATGGAGGCAGGATGCAAGCAAAGTGCTGAGAAGCAAGCCTAGGATGAAGCATTCAAATAGACAGTAGAAAATGGCATCATGGAGCCAGAAGAAGAAACTCAAGAATAGAAAACATAAAATTTTAACCCATTGGGTATGTTTGAAATACATTTATTTTCTAATCCAAATAACAAACTCTTATTAAGCACCGACTGTACACAAGAGGCATGAGGCCCACAAACACTGAGAGGTCTTAGCATAAAGAAACCACCAGAACAATATAAGACAGTGAGGCTTCCGGGAAGACAGTGCTCTGACATCTACCCTTTCTTGCCCAGAGAGGAAGCTCAGAGACCTGGTGACCATCGCCACCAAAACTTTCCTCCGTCCGCATAAGCTCATGACCCTGCTCCAGAGCATTCGTGAGTATTACCCAGACTTGACGGTGATCGTGGCTGACGACAGCAAAGAGCCCCTGAAAATTAATGACAACCACGTGGAGTATTACACCATGCCCTTTGGGAAGGTACGTCCCTCCCAGATGGGGAGACAGGGAGTCCCGGGACAAGAGAGCCCCAGAGTTAGCTTCTACCCTGGATGGGGCTGCCCCAGGGGCCTCCCTGGAAGCAGAGTCCTGGAGTGGGAGGGGTAGGACTCTCCTCTGAGTCTCCTTACTGACTCCCAGTTCACAGAAAAATCCAATTACTCTCTCTTTTCTGCATTAACGGGGTGGTTAATCTGCCTTTCTTCACACTTGATGTGGAAATGGAGGTCCTTCTAAGTGACTTGAAGTGTCTGACATCCTAAGGATTCCTGACAGGCAGATCCAACCCCAGAGAAACCTCTCATCCCTAGGATGGCACCCCAGCTGGAGCATCTCTGGAGCATCTCTCCTCTCTATCTCTGTCTCTCTCTCCCCCTGTATACCTTCCTTCAAGTGCGCACAGAAGGAAATGGATATTATACATACCGGGGGGTCCCACCCTCCAACACCTTCCAGGCAACATAAGGGGAAATGCAAGCGGAGCCACAGAGAGTCTGTCGGGAAAAAGGACTTTTGGACTTTTTGGTCCATGGACGATATGGACTGTTGATCCATATTTGCCATGGGGCCAAGGAAGGGCTTGCTAGCCTTACTTTGTCTCAATCTTTGATCCTGAGAGTCACTGTGCTTCTTCCGGTATCTCTTGAGATGTGGACTCCCTTTAACCCACTGGTTCTCAACCTCAGCCGTACATCGGACTCACCCCCACAGATTTGGACTTCAGTTGTCTGAGGTCCTGGCATTGGGAATTTAGAAAGCTCCCCAGATGATCATCCTAATATGTAGCCAACCGCTGATCTAACCTCATCCACCTACAGGGTTGGTTTGCTGGTAGGAACCTGGCCATATCTCAGGTCACCACCAAGTATGTTCTCTGGGTGGACGATGACTTTCTCTTCAACAGCAAGACCAAGATTGAGGTGCTGGTGGATGTCCTGGAGAAAACTGAACTGGACGTGGTAAGGGGGTGTTGCCAGATTTACCCAGGATGCAATCTGCAGAGACAGCCAAGAGAGGGAAGGGGAGGGGCAGAGAAGAGAGGAATGTACGTGAGGGAAGAAGAGAAGAAGGGCAGCGGAGGGAGAGGGGCTGAGGCAGGAGATGAATAAGACAGAGCAGCGCTGGCGGCGTGAGCATCGCACAGGATCAGATGTGCATTTCTGCTTCTGCCTCCGTACTTACTTTTCTTCAAGCAAATTACACGCCCCTCCAAATTCACCGTTGTTCTATCTTGAAAATGGTATGTTTATGCCTCACCTCTAACTTCTTCCCCCGATTGGTGTGAGATGAAAGAGAGCAGTGCTCTGCTTCTGTCCCACACCATTAAAAAAAATGTAAATGGCACAAAATCTTAAAAGCACACATGGCCCTAATGACGTTAAAAAGAAAACAAGGAAAGAAAAGAAGAGAAACATCAAAAGTCAATTCACATATAGAAAAGAGAAGAAAAAGGTGATAGCTAATAAGGCAAGTGGAGAAATTTAGTCTTTAGTTGGACAGTTAGCTATGTCTTAATTTAGCCCACTTAAAACTTAGAGGGTTCATCTACTAAAAGGAAGAAAGAAACAACCAATGATGGGGGACAAGGAGATTTTACTGTGCCACCGAGAGGATTATGACGGTTCAGGCAGAGATGGACTTGCCCCTCCTGTTTCGCTCGGGCTCAAACATACAAATGCGCGTATTTCCCATGAGTGCGTGGACAGGCAGCTCAGAGAAGTGGGCCAGGAGTGGAGAATGGGAGGAAGACAGCTTGAGACAAACTGCTCACTGCAAGAAGCTGGCAGTGGAGACACCACACACACACCACTGCACACGCAGGCTGCTTCTTGTCTGCACTCACATTCCGCTCCTAACGGAAGAGAGTGAGTTGCCTTCTTCTGGAAAAAGTAGGGTGAGCAGAACAGAGAAGTCGTCTGCCATTTAGACTTAGTGTAAGTGCTTGCTGCTCCCGCCAAGGAGATTTTCTGGGGTAAGCAGAAATGAAAAGATCCGAAGGAGCCAGCAGTAGTATGCCGAAGGCTGTGACTGCAACAGCAAAAAAGAGGAACTGAGGGATAGTCTGAAGAGTAGATAGAGAAAGGGTGTGATTCTGGTTATAACTGAGGTTCAGTCCAGTAAGGCTTCCTGGCAGAGGCAACATGGCTATTGAATTTGTGTTCTCTAACATGGATTTCTCTGCCCACTGGCTAGGTAGGTGGCAGTGTGCTTGGAAACGTGTTCCAGTTTAAGTTGTTGCTGGAGCAGGGCGAGAATGGGGACTGTCTTCACCGGAGGTCAGGATTTTTCGGACCCGTGGATGGCTTCCCCAGCTGCGTGGTGACCAGTGGCGTTGTCAACTTCTTCCTGGCCCACACAGAGCGACTCCAAAGAGTTGGCTTTGACCCCCGCTTACAACGAGTGGCTCATTCAGGTGGGGAGGGGGTGTGTTGTCAACTAGAGTCAGAAGTTTGTTCTTTCCAAAGGCCATGCACCCCTGATGGTGGTTGCTCACCAGGCCACAGGGGGTTTCCTTCCCCTCTCACCCCAGACTAGGGCTCATGGTCTCTCTTGCCTCCTTCCACCCTCTCTTTGACTTCCTGTCTCTCTATAGGCTGTAGCTGCCTATCTGAGACACCCTTCCCCAACCTTTCCCCACAGCTCTGTCCTCTCCCTCTTTTCCCACCCTGCTTCCTATTCTCATTTTCCAGAAATCTTTTCCTATTTAACTGCAACTGGTTAACTGTCCTCTCTCTTTCTCCTCCTATACCCTCAGTCCTGGAGTCCACAGATCTGTCCAGCTGGAAGGCTAACCTGTGTCTCTCTGCCCATATCTCTGTCTGAGAAATGAGCTTATTTATGTCCTTCCAACTCATCAGCCTGGGCAAGCGGCTTTGCATGGCACTTAACCTCCCCAGGGGTATAAACAGTGTCGCCTTCCCCGAACTCTCCTCTCAGTCCTGGGATGTGACCCTGGGTCTCTGGCTGCAGCTCACATTTCCCTCTTGTGCTTTCCTTCTCTTGGCAGAGTTCTTTATTGATGGGCTTGGGAGCCTGCTCGTGGGGTCGTGCCCACAGGTAATAGTGGGTCACCAGTCACATGCTCCAGCGGCGGACCAGGAGCTGGCCTCCCTGGAGAAGATGTACAGCACATACCGGGCCAACACCAAAGCCCAGGTCCAGTTCAAGCTGGCTCTCCACTACTTCAAGAACCATCTCCAGTGCTCTACGTAAAGGTGCCCAGGCATGGGGAAAGCACTGCACTGACAGGTTGTGGAACTGGTAGTTGGGCTATCAAAAAATGGACTCCTGATAAGAGGAACGTTGCAATGAACCATCTAGTGGGTAGGGCAAATGGGTTTAGTTTCTGAAAGTACCAATCTAAGGCTCAGGCTTATTAAAAATAGACCAATCACTGATTGGGGCAATGGAGACTGTGTCATTATCTGTATGATGGCTTCCCATTTATGAAGCATTTGCAAATACAGTATTCACATCATCTCATCTGATTTCACACAAAAGGGCGTATGATGTGTTGGTATCCTCAGTCAAAGGAGTGGCTCTTGGGTCCTTGAGGGGCTTTAGTGGAAATGATGTCACAGTCAGAAGCATTATCTCTGGCGTCACTGTCTTCCATAAATTTTTATTTGCTCATACTTTGTGGACTCAAATAATGTGACTAACCCAGGGCCCTTGCCTTGAGAAGGTTGCAGCCTGGTTCAGCTCAGTCCATGAGCAGAACTGGGCAGCCAGAGTCAGAGGATCAGAGGGGGGAGAAGGCAGCGGAGGAAGGTTCTGTGGAATAGTCTCATCTAGAGCCTGGAAGATGGATGGGATTCAGGCAGCGGAGGGAGGGAGGAAGGAGAGCACTGGGGTAGTCCACTGTCTGCCAGAAAAAGATTTCTCTGGCATCAGACTCGCTACCACAAAGACGCATTCCAGAGGGCCAGGGGTTGGAGTTGGAGACCCTGTGCTACGGTGCCATGATACGCCATTGAATTCCAGAGACTTGAGACCAGTGACTGACCACGCAAGACCCATGTCCTCTACAGAGGGGAGCCATCACAGGTTGTCGAGGAAGGTCGTCTCTGTCATCTTGGAAGGCAGTAGATTCTACAGTTACTGCGCTAGCCTTTGTGGTTTCCACTCTTTCTTACCAAAGATGGCCTGGGGTGGTTCAGGATCTCTGAAAACGTGTCTGTGAGATTTTAATAAAACTTCATGAAAAACATTTTGGTAGTCAAGTAATTTTGAAAAATACTGCATGCTGTATCTCCCTCTTGGAAAATTGCAATTCACATTCACATATTAAAGGCTCTGAGAAGTCCTGCAGTAAGGGAATTAGTTTAATTTTGTTTAATTCAGCATTTCTCAGATATGGATACAGATCGGCAATCATCTTCTGTTCTCCCAAACCGTAATTGAACACATATCTCATTCCATTGTGTATGTCATAAAGATTCTATCACAAAAGCTTTTACAGCTTTAAATAACATGCACAATCATTTCGTTCAATAGGACGTGCCTTTTGTGTACTATAACATAGCTATACAGGAAGATGATGTTGGATTGTCCCATCCAGTACTGCCCTTAGACCCAGGCAGGAAGAGCCCCTGAAGAGGCTTCAGAAGAGCTTCAGAGAACCCTGAATATCACAAACACGTTTGCTTACAATGAGCATCTGAACATCTCTGTCAGTCAGGATCCAGGGCTCAGTGCTGGCACAGCATAACCTGTGACCCTAAATATCTACTCTGGGGACTAACACTATTCAGGCCCCAGGGAAACACTTCTCCACACCTCTTGCCTTATGTCTTCAAAACAAAAGACAGCCATGTCCAAATGCACTGAAAGTTTGTGGACAATACTTCGGAGTACAGGTGAGATTTGCGCTTCAGAGTGCTTAGATAAAAGAAAAAGACGAAACTTTTCATTTATTAAACGCTTCCTCTCAGATCACATAAATAGCGGTAGTGTCTTGCCTGTTACCTAGTGTCTGTTTTCCTGCCTTTCAACTCACGGTTCCGGAAGTACTAGACATTTACTGTGGTGTTCACAGGCTTAAGAACACTTGAAAATAGTAACAATTTGTATTACTTTTTAATGTTTCTGTATGTCGTTGTAGCTGTATCAGGCTTGAAGTGTGATGCGGATTCTTTACCTTGGCAATTAGGTAGTTAGTGAAAGCTAAGATTGCAGTCATTGTATTTTTATAAAAATATTTAATGACAAATTTTCAAAAGTTAAATTTAAAACAATTAAACATTTGATTTTTAAATGTGATCTTTGTTCATTATAACTTTCATTTTGTCTTTTAATCTTTGTAGATAAGTTTAGCTATTTTGAAAGAAAAATAACTTCTGAAGACATGAAAAATAATTTTAATTTTTATAACTTTTGGCAAATCTTACACTTGCTTCAATTTACCCTTGGAGGTAAATTTTGCACACTGTGAACACAATCGTACTTTATTCATTGATTCTTTAGATTATGACTACTCAGTGTGCTGGTGCACAAAGAGGTAAGGAGCATGCGTCCCAGTGTAATCAACTTCTGCTTCCTTCATTGAGGAAGACTTGGGGTGAAAACACGGCCGCTTGGCTACAACAGTGCGCTGAGGGGCGGAGGTGAGTTTGATTTTGGCGCGGCTCCTTGTTTCGCTGAAGACTGGAAACAAAGAGTTCACGGACTGGACTGGACCTCAGAGGACGCTTGGAGTAGCAATATGTTAGATCAGGAGTCAGCAAACATTTTTGTAAGGGACCAGATAGTAAATATTTTAGGCTTTGTGGGCCACTTAAGGTCTCTGTCAGATATTCTTTCTCTTTTTTTAAATAACCCTTTAAAAATGGAAAAACCATTCTGAGCTTGTGGGGCCATTCGAAACCCAAGTCACAGGCTGCATTTGGTCTCCAGGCTGTAGTTTGTTGACAGATTAATACTGTCATTGGCTACAAATTATATGAAAAATATCAATTATAAAAACATAATTAGTGATTTTGCTGAAACAAAAGCAAGAAAATCAAATTGTGTGGAATAGATGGATCATAAATTATGAATTTATATATCTTTGTTCTTATCCAAACATCACCAACGCATCAACTAATCAACCAGACACGCACAATAATTATTAAATTCCTTTGCTTTGGTACGTTGCCTACTTTTAGTCATACCAAAACCAAGCTTTAGGATATTTTCGATTTTGCCTTTTCAAGGTAAGAGGATAGAACATTTATTTTGACAGTTTGCTAGCTTCAGTTATCATAGCTTTTAAATATTTAAAAATAATTAAGACAGGGTGAATCTGGTAGTGCGGCAGTTAAGTTCACACATTTTGCTTTGGTGGCCCGGGGTTCGCTGGTTCGGATCCCAGGTGCGAACATGGCACTGCTTGGCAAGCCATGCTGAGGCAGCGTCCCACATATAAAGTAGAGGAAGATGGGCAGGGATGTTAGCTCAGGGCCAGTCTTCCTCGGCAAAAAGAGGAGATTGGCGGCAGATGTTATCTCAGAGCTAATCTTCCTCAAAAAAAAAAAAAAAAGGAAAAAATAATTAAAACAAATTAAATATCTGGACAAATACTTTTGTATGTTTGTCCCTGGCCAGGTTCCACAAAAATGTCTGCCTTTCTGATTAATTCCTTGCATCCTGCATCTAGGGGGTTAGAGCTGGGCCCTTTCACGGCAATTACAGCGTTCTGCAACATCCCCCGGCAGGGACCATCTGACGCGCTGTAGTTATCGTCAGTCTGTTCCAGGCACATCCCCTTCCCTGTCCCAGGATCTGGAGCCTTCTCCTCCAATAGGAAGGAGTAGTTAAAATGGAGCTTTTCTAGGGTGTTTGCCTAAACTGTGAGCCAATTCTCCAGGAATTCTCCAGAAATTCGTCAATTACCCAGAGAGTATGTGTGCCTCTCCCTGGTCAAAATGTATTAGACCAAGAGAGGCAGGCTCCTGAGCCAACGGCCCATCAGATCGTCTGTCTCGGGGTTTGAATTGGGGCTGAAAAACATCGAGGCAGGCTCTGTGCACGGTGGGACCTCAGACATCACACAGGAGCAGAGCTGCCCCTTTATGTTATGCTAAAGAGCAGAGAAGGTCAGTCTGCAGCTACAAAAGAATTCAACATGTGCACCAAGAGGAGCTGAAATGAGAGACTCCTGACAGCCTTCTGGTTCTTTCCTGGGGTCTGGCTACAGTCCTGCCCTGGGGTTTTGTGAAACGGTATACCCTTATAATTTTCCCTTTTTACTTAACCTAATTTGAGTTGGTTCATGTGACTTAGAACCAAAGTGTCCTAAATAATGCAAGCACTCTGTGGGTCTGGGTGTTTTCAAAACAGAAAGGCATAAATAAAAGGTTTTCTCCTTGGGTGGTTTGGAAGCAAAAATCAGGTCACAGACAGTAACGGCCACACAGGCCTCTCTCCAGCCTTGAATTTCAGACACAACCAAGCAGCCTGGACCAAACCAATGACAAAGCTATCCTTCCAGGACAGCGATGGTTCCTTGGTGCTTCCTACGGAACCCTCAAGTCCAGGACAGGTTGGTGCAAATAATTGTGTGAGCCTCTAGGGGGAGCTCAGGCCTCCTCTCTCTGTTTCCCCTCGCTTATTCCTCACCCCCTGCTCAGCAAAGGACAACTGATACCGTGACTTTCAGAAAAGAGGAATCTTATTGGCTACTGGGCAAGTGGCCTTTTACTGGCATGCCTGGGGGTGTCTCATGTGGCTGAAGTGGAAATGGGACTGGGGTCTGCTTCCTTCCGGGTATTCTCTCTTCCACCCTTAGGAAGGCCGCTCCCCAACTGTTTTTGATTTTTGATAGACCAAAAATTTGCATAAGCCACTACACAAAGTGTACCTATTAGAGTGTTTTTGCTTGTAAGTACCGGAAGCTTGACCCAAACTGTCTTAAACTATCTCATATAGCCAAGCCCAGAGGCGGGGCACATGGCAGGGGTCCTACGATGCCCAGGAATATTTATTCCAACAGGCTTGGCCTCCCTGGCAGTGGACAGGGCGCCTTGGTTAGCCCACCCGGCAGCTCCAGCTTCTCCTCTCTAGGGGAAGTCCCTTGTCCATTATCTTCTAGGTCCTCATTTGAGCAAGCATTGGGCAGGCTGACCTTTCTGAGGCCTACACAACTTTAACTGCGCACTTCCTGTTAGTGCTGTTCCCCACCCCAGGGCAGGCCATAGGAGTTAAAATTCACTAGCTGTTATCAGTCAGATTTTAAAGGAAACTGAATTGCCAATGAGATCCCTAAAACTTACAGGTTTTCTGTCATTTCCAGTCAGTTCCAGACATCTTGTCTAGACACAGTCTTTGAGACTGGGAAATCCATTCTGGCAACCACAGACTTCTACACTTTGCCTATCCTCTGGCACTCAGTGAAATGACCTCTGCCTTGAGGCTATTCAGAATAGCGGGCTAAGGTACAGAGAGACCATCTATAATCTGTTCTTTGCCCCTAGGGCTTTCCTCCTCATGGGCGGAAAGTATTTAAAGCATCGCAGTGGAGTAGGCTGGTCTTTCGCTCAGAATGGTCCCCTGTTATGTTTCCCATCCCTGCTTGTGCTTTCTCTTGGGGCAGAGAACTCAGCTTTTCCAGCCCCGCAAGCCTCTGAATTATAGGACTTTTGGTAAACTTGGATTGCAAGCCACTCTTTTGCAACCATATGACTGGCTTTAAAATAGGGCGCCTTCAACCGAAAACTTGTCTCTCTTATAGGGCCATCCTAAGGACGGCATGAAGTCACCAACACATGCCAACATCCTGACTTTTCCCCACCATTTCTCATTCTTGATAGTCTACTGTCTTGATGGACCACAATCTTGTGTTCCAGACACCAGAATCAGTTTCAGAATCACCAGCCTCTCAGGAGGTCATTGCTGTCTATCCCATCTCTTCTGTTCAGCCCTCCATCTAATGACCTTCACAGAGAATTCAAATCTATATGCGGCTCTTCGTTTTCTTAATCCTTTGCCTAAATGCTCAAGCCACCTTTATGCCTTTCGGCATCTTTACTCTGGCTTCAAACAAGTCTCCCATATAAAATCTACATCTCTCATCCCATTTTAAATTTTACCAAGGGGCTGGCCCCATGGCCAAGTGGTTAAGTTCGTGTGCTCTGCTATGGTGGCCCAGGGTTTCTCTGGTTCGGATCCTGGGCACGGACATGGCACTGCTATCAAGCCATGCTGAGGTGGCGTCCCACATGCCACAACTAGAAGGACCCACAACTAAAATATACAACTATGTACCGGGGGGCTTTGGGGAGAAAAAGGAAAAGTAAAAAATTTTTATTTATTTATTTTTAAGATTTTATTTTTTCCTTTTTCTCCCCAAAGTCCCCCGGTACATAGTTGTATATTCTTCGTTGTGGGTCCTTCTAGTTGTGGCATGTGGGATGCTGCCTCAGCATGGTTTGATGAGCAGTGCCATGTCCGTGCCCAGGATCCGAACCAGAGAAACACTGGGCCGCCTGCAGCGGAGCGCGCGAACTTAACCACTCGGCCACGGGGCCGGCCCCCAAAAGTAAAAAATCTTTAAAAAAATCTAAAAAAAGCTTTTTTTACCAGGGGCCGGCCCCGTGGCCGAGTGGTTAAGTTCATGAGCTCTGCTATGGCGGCCCAGGGTTTCACAGGTCGGATCCTGGGCACGGACATGGCACTACTCATCAAGCCATGCTGAGTTGGCATCCCACATGCCACAACTAGAAGGACCTGCAACTAAAAATACACAACTATGTACCAGGGGGCTTTGGGGATAAAAAGGAAAAATAAAACTTAAAAAAAGAAATTTTACCAAGAGATTATCAAAGTTTTCACTATGTGAGTGAGTAATTTGTATAACCGCACGTCCCTCTATTATCCCATGAACTTGGAAACATCCCAGCTCTCCACATGCAAGGACACAGAAGGCATTAATTATAAAAGGAAGAGAAAAGGAGAAATTTGACTTCATTGAAATGAAAACCTTCTGCTAATCAAAAGACACTATTAAGAAAGTGAAAAGACAAGCCACAGACTGGAAGAAAATATACGCAATACAGATATTTGGCAAAGGATTCATATCCTGGATATACAAAGAATTTCTATAAAGCAATAAGAAAAGGCAATTTTTTCTTTAAAAAATGGGCAAAATACTTGAAGAAGTATTTAGAGAAGAAGATATCAAATGGCTAGTGAGCATGTAAAAAAGATGTTTGACATCATTAACCATCAGTGAAATGCAAATTAAAACCACAAGGAGAGCTCATTATACACTCGATAGAATAGCTAAATTTAAATGGCCAACAATACCACGTAACAGCTAAGTTGCAAAGCAACTGGACTCTCTCAGACACTGCCGGTGGGGGCGTCAAATAGTACAACCACTCTGGAACGCTGTTTGGCAGCTCCTAATAAACCTAAGCGGACACTTACTCTATGATCCAGCAATTCCATTGCCAAGTAAATGCCTAAGACAAAAAAAGGTTTGCACAAGAATGGTCATAGTAGCTTTATTTATGTTAGCCCCAAACTGGAAACCACCCGAATGTCCTTCAATTGGAGAATGGACCAACAAATTGTGGTATATTCATACAGTGGTTTACTGCTCAGCGAGAAAAACATGCTACTGAGTTATAAAGTGACACGGATGAATTTCGAAAACATTATCTTGAGCAAAAGATACTGTTTCGTGGTATCTTTTGTGTCTGGCTTCTTTTGCTCAACACAACGTTTTTGAGATTCATCCATGTTGCTTTATGTATCAGTAGCATATTTTTTATTGCCGAATAGTATCCCATCGTATGAATATACCACAGAGATATATACGTAAAGAATAGGCAAAACTAATTTAGGGTGATAGAAACTAGAGGAGTGATTTCAAGGGAGCAGGGTAGGTAATGACTGGAAAAGGGCCCCAGGGAACTTTCTGGAGTGATGGAAATACTCTACGTCTTGATCTAAGTGGTGGTCACACAGGTGTATATCTTTGTGAAAAGTAATTGATTTCTTCAGTTAAGATTTGTGCATTTTACTCAAGGTAAATAATATCTCAATAAAATACCATTAAAAATAATGAGGTCTATTTCATAGGTACTGTTATGGAGCAGTCTTCAAGATATGGTGCTAAGTAAATAAAACAAGGTGCAGAACAGTGTTTTGAATTTTTTCAAGGACAGGAGTATGCATACACATGTATATTTGTCTAAGAATAAAATTTCTAGAAGGAGAGTATCAGAAGTGGCCTCTGAGGACAGAAAGTGACAGTCAGGAAGTTGGATTTTTCTGAGTGTTTCCTTTCATACCTTTTGAATTTTGCAGTATGCTCATGTATTACACATTTAAATATTTGTAGCATTTTTAAGGAGAGAAAAAACAAAATGGTTTTCAACTGATATTTTGTTATTAGGTTAAATGCAAACTCGGGACATAAAATTGTATATACAGTGAGGCTGACTAGGTAAAAATGCGTTTTAAAAAAGGAAAAGAAATACATCAAATGTTAAGAGTGCTTGTTGGAATTGTGGTGATTTTTAAATATTTCTTCTACTTTACTGCATTTTCTACAGTTTCCACAGTAAACATTTTACCTGTATAATCTGAAAAGAAAATAATTACTTTTAAAAAGAGAAAGTGAAAATATTCAAGATAAGGATAAAAGTGGATGTTGCTTTATTCAAAAAAATAAGTGGCCAGATTTCTCCATCAGAGCCTCGAAAATGCCAGGCCCAGAGCAGAGCGCTGGGCATAGGGCTTGTGGGAGGTGAGCTCGGAGACTCAGGGCATCACTTGTCACCCTGCACAAGGAGGCGCTGAAGCCTTGCCTGGCACAGTCGGGGCTCCCAAGGCAAAGTAGGGGCTTCGTGGCAGATATCACCTCTCCTGGGCGGCGAGGACACAGAGCAAGACTGGCTCTGTCCCAGCTGACTGTGGGCAGCCTAGCATGGACAAAGGAAACCGACTGAACATCTCCAGGAGAGTGAATACGAATACTTTCCACTTCGATTGCTCTAAGCATCATTGTCCCTACTATTCCATTTGCTATCCATTTGCAGGCTTGGGAGAATATCTTAAAAGGCCTTAATCCTTGACTTTTGTCCTCTTTTCTTAACCCCTGGCCTCATTGTACTTTCGGGGGTACATTCTACTGCAGCTCAGTTCTGTCTCAGGTGCCACAGCTGAAGTCACACTAACCCCACCTCTGGCAGAGCCCTGGATTCCCCCTCGCTTTAGGAGCCACCTTGTGGAAGCTTAGAGTGTGTTCTCAAAGACGTCATGGGATGCCATCTTTGGGATGTCGTGTACCGTGGACATGTGTTAAAAGAACTTAGTTATACTGGGGCAGGGAGATTACATATTGTCTCCGTTTTCTGTTATTATAAAAAAAATTAATGAATGTGATGTTAAAGGGTCTCAACACAAAACTGAACTGTTGTTTCTTCTAAGTTCCCCCGTGACCTCTAAGGGGGTTCAATGAACGTGTTTGGTGAGGCACTAGCCACATTCAAAGGTAAGGAAGTCCTGGGCCCTATCCCCAAAGGAATTCACAGCCCAATCAAGGGAGGGAAGGGGGAAAGATGGGAGAGACTGAGCCACAGAACACAATTTCCCATAATTCCGGTGAGTAATGACAAAAGCTATAAGGGAGGTGATCCTTTTATGCCCCTTGAGGAATGCACGAGTGGGGGATTCCACAAGAGGGGGATTTTCTTCAAGCCGTGGAGGGAACAGGAAAGGAAGAAGCAGGGAATGGGAGTCAGGAGAAGCAGGGGTAGGAGGGAGCCGGTCCTTTACCTTCATACAGGACAGAAGGAACCGTGTCCCATACACTTTCAAAGGATATAATCATCATCCTTTAGGATTCCTTCAGGAGCTTTTGAAAAAAAAATTTAATACACTCTTGCTGGTACAGAGCCCTGTAAGAAGGAAATAGATGGGAAAGCTGAGGTCCAGAGATGCTGAAGTCATTTGACAGTACGTCACTCCAGCCTTAACAGAGGGACACCCTCATCTCAACATAGGAACTCAAGTGGATTTGGTTCATTCTGCAAAATGGAAAATTGTTAATGTTTCTTCTGACAGTATACAAGAGTTAGAAAAAATTTTTCAAGCAACACAGAAAAACAGGCCCTCAGGAATTTACTCCCCAGAGGTAACTGTCATCCACAGACATTTTCTGATTTGGGCTCAGCAGGTTCTCGACTGTAGGCAACAGAACCCGACTCTGGGTTCCTTAAGCAGATAGTCTCTGCTTCTGGATTCTAGGTCCAACCAGCCAAGCTCAGGACCCACACTTCCACTCCAGCTGCCAGATGTCTATCTTAGGGCACAGCCCTGCTGTTACCCAGACCCACACAATGCTGGATCCCTCAGGAAAGGGAGCCAGTCAGATGTCACAGCGCAAATAAATGACAAATGTTTATTACATATGTATACAGCATTTCTTTTTGTATATAAGTGGGCTTTTATGATACATACTAATTGGTGAGTCGTTTTTTGGTTTTGTTTTGTTTAGGCCTGTATATCTTTCATGTCAATACAGTAACTTATCCCCGAAATTCCTACACAGTATTTATTGTATATGTACTGTCAATATTTATTTAGTCAATTTTCACTTGAAGTACGTTTCTTTTTTTTTTATTGAGTTATTGATAGGTTACAATCTTGTGAAATTTCAGTTGAACATTAATGTTTGTCAGTCATGTTGTAGGTGCACCACTTCACCCTTTGTGCCCACCCCCCACCCCACCTTTCCCCTGGCATCCACTAAACTGTTCTTAGTCCATAATTTTAAATTCCTCATATGAGTGGAGTCATGCACAGATTATCCTTCTCTAGCTGGCTTATTTCACTTAACATAATTCCCTCAAGGTCCATCCATGTTATTGCAAATGGAATGATTTTGTTCTGTTTTGCAGCTGAGTAGTACTCCATTGTATATATGTACCACATCTTCTTTATCCATTCGTCTGCTGATGGGCACTTAGGTTGCTTCCATGTCTTGGCTATTGTAAATAATGCTGCAATGAACATTGGGGTGCATAGGACTTTTGGGATTGCTGACTTCAAGCTCTTTGGATAAATACCCAGTAGTGGGATGGCTGGGTCGTATGGTAGTTCTATTTTTAATTTTTTGAGGAATCTCCATACTGTTTTCCATAGTGGCTGCACCAGTTTGCCGTGTATGAGGGTTCCTTTTTCTCCACAACCTCTCCAACATTTGTTACTATTAGTTTTAGATATTTTTGTCATTCTAACGGGTGTAAGGTGATATCTTAGTGTAGTTTTGACTTGCATTTCCCTGATGATCAGCGATGATGAGCATCTTTTCATGTGCCTATTGGCCATCCGTATATCTTCTCTGGAGAAATGTCTGTTCATGTCTCCTGCCCATTTTTTGATTGGGTTGTTTGATTTTTTGTTGTTGAGTTGTGTGAGTTCTTTATATATTATGGATATTAAGCCTTTGTCAGATATACGACTTGCAAATATTTTTTCCCAGTTAGTGGGTTGTTTTTTTGTTTCAATCCTGTTTTCCTTTGCCTTGAAGAAGCTCTTTAATCTGATGAAGTCCCATTTGTTTATTCTCTCTATTGTTTCCCTTCTCTGAGAAGGCATGGTGTCCGAAAAGATCCTTTTAATACTGATGTCAAAGAGTGTACTGCCTACGTACATTTTCTTCCAGAAGCCTTATGGTTTCAGGTCTCACCTTTAGGTCTTCGATCCATTTTGAGTTTATTTTGGTGAATGGTGAAAAAGAATGGTCAATTTTCATTCTTTTACATGTGGCTTTCCAGTTTTCCCAGCACCCTTTGTTGAAAAGACTTTCTTTTCTCCATTGTAGGCCCTCAGCTCCTTTGTCGAAGATAAGCTGTCCATAGATGTGTGGTTTTATTTCTGGGCTTTCAATTCTGTTCCATTGATCTGTGCACCTGTTTTTGTACCAGTACCATGCTGTTTTGATTACTGTAGCTTTGTAGTATGTTTTGAAATCAGGGATTGTGATGCCTCCTGTTTTGTTCTTTTTTCTCAGGATTGCTTTAGAAATTCAGGGTCTTTTCTTGCCCCATATGAATTTTAGGATTCTTTGTTCTAATTTTGTAAAGAATGTCATTGGGATTCTTATTGGGATGGCGTTGAATCTGTAGATTGCTTTAGGTAGAACGGACATTTTAACTAGGTTTATTCTTCCAATCCATGTACATGGAATGTCTTTCCATCTCCTTATGTCGTCATCCAATTCTCTCAGAAAGGCCTTGTCATTATCATTATATAGGTCCTTCACTTCCTTAGTTAAATTTACCCCAAGGTATTTTATTCTTTTTGTTGCGATTGTGAATGGTATTGTGTTCTTGAGTTCTTTTTCTGTCAGTTCGTTATTGGAGTATAGACATGCTGAAGTACGTTTATTTTCTATTCTTTACAACCACACAGCTAGAACATCCTGAACGCTTGGTACTTACCCTAGTAGTCCCTTAGGATAAAGTTCCAAAAGTGAAATTGCTGAGTCGACCGGCATATAAAATTTTACCTCTGGCCGGACTGACCTGAGAAAACATTAACCATTGACACTCTCACTGAAACTTATGAGAAAGTCCAGAATTAGCTGTTTCTTTCACAGATCTGATTGTAACTTACATGTTAAGGGAACAGCCCATCAAGTTAGTAATCTTATCAAGTAGCTTTTACAGCGGGACATGGAAGTGGAAGCAAAACCTTCCAGCATAGCTGCCTCTAGCCACCTGGGACGCCCGGAATCACACGGGGCCTTGGCTTTGAACCGCTGTCCCCCAACGTCCCAGTCCGCTTCCCTCCCTGCTCGGCCAAGGTGTCCTCCGCAGAGTGCGCCCTACGTAAATAAATAAATAAATAAACACATCCGAAGCCCGGGATGCGCGCGCCGAGCCGCCTGCCCCGGGAGCTGGCTCTCTCCGGCCCCCAGCCCGGCCCAGCATCGCGGGCTGCGCCCCCGCCAGCCCGCCGCCCTCCTGGCTTCCTGGGTTAGGACCTCGGGGAACAGCAGAGAAAGCGGCGGCAAAAGATGACTCCCTGGGACCAGGAACGTCTGGGACGCGGGGGACACGGAGGCCCTCGCTTCTCCGCTTCCCCCAGCCGGTGAGGTCTCGGGCCCAGTGCCCAGGGCCTGCGCCGGGCGAACCGGGCATCAGCCGCCACTTTCCAAAGGCAGCCGGCGGGCTATGTGGCTTGAGAAGGCTCCCGGCCGCCTAAAGCAGCCAGCAGGTCCCATGGTGTAATGGTTAGCACTCTGGACTTTGAATCCAGCGATCCGAGTTCAAATCTCGGTGGGACCTCACCAAGCCTTTTGATTCCACAATTTACATTTTGGAGACCGCTGGCGGCAGCAGCCACCGCGGGCTGTGCCTGTGCCCCTGTGACCTACGGGACCGTGGTTTAGGGTCCCTCCCCCTCTCTCGAGAAAGCTTTCATTTCGGGGCCGGCCTACGGGTCGCAGGGCGCATGCGCGAGAATCGGGCGGAAAAGTAAAAATGTTGGTGAGCGATGGAACTCGACTTTACTCTGGAGGGGACAGCCGAAGACGCCTGAGGCATCCGGAGGAGCCTGCTTGGGGCGGGAACAACCGCGTCTTCTGGTCTAGCAGACCCGCCCCCGCGAAAGCTGCCGGGAATCCTTCTTCCTGTAGGCTAATGTGCAGAGAGCGAAACGCTTCTGCTCCGTGAGCCAGGAACGACACGGCCCGACCGCGCCCGGGGGCATGAGGAGGAGTAACAGGTCGGGGAGGAACGGGTGTGTTTGGGGGTCAGTCTGCCTGTGAGTCGGTCAGATATGAAGTGTGTCTGTCTTGGTTGTGCGGTACTCAGGCAGTAGACAGTGAGGTTGTCCGTGTCTTTCAGTGAGAAAAAAAATCCCTTAGTCAAGGTATCCATTCTTCAGTCCGTCTCAGCCGGCCAGGGTATCTCTGCCGGCGGGTTCTCACCGCATCCATGGGGTGTTTCTCCCGAGCGGAGGATGGGAATCTCTGAGGGGTTCACCAAGAGAGTTGAGCATGTCTCTATTGACGAATCTGTGCAGGATCGGTGTTTTGGGTGCTGACCAGGCGCAGGCGATTTGCAGGAAACGATGTCTCTCTGGGAGAGCGGGAAGAGACGCGCATGGAGTGTCGTCTTCTTCGGATTGGTATTTGGGTTTTGAGAGCTGTCTGCTCCTCTGGGATACGTGACGTGACGAGGGAGCCCACTGACGCATTTGGGATCTCCCTACAGGGTGATTGGCACTGTGGTTATACGTTCCCTCCCCTTGGGAGGGTGCCATGGAAACAGAGAGGATCCTGCTCTCTCTACCTCTCCCCTGAGCGCTTCTCCTCCCCACCCCACCCCACACACTCCTTAAACGTTTGAGTGGATTTGTGTGTATGAGCGATCACAGCCTCAAAAATACCCAGGCATGAGAGGAGGGAGGACTTGCTCTACTGTATATTAAATCTTACAGTATTGTCATCGATAAATTGTAGGAATTAAGATAGTGTGTTACTGGTGCAAGGACAGACAAACATACCAATGGAACAGAATAGAGAGCCCTGATACAGCCCCAATTGTAAGTGGACGAATGATTTATGACAAAGAGCAATGGGAAAAGGACCTACTTTTCAATAAGTTATTCCGAGACAATTAGGTGCCCAGATGGAAAAATATGAAATCAGATTCCTCCCAACTTACACTACACACAGCAATACATTCCTTGTGAATTGCAGACCTTAATGTGAAAAGAAAAGCAGTAAAGCTTTGGGAAGACAACATAGGAGAATATTTTCATGATCTCAGGGTAGGGAAGGTCTTCTTAAACAAAACACAAAAGGTTCTAAAAGCTTGACGTATGTCACCATATTAATATGGTATTCCATGTTCTTCTTATCGAAAGACCCCAGTAAGAAAGTGAAAAGTTAAGCCACAGAATAAGAAAAGACATTTGTAATGCATAACTGACAAAGAATTTGTATCGAGATTATATAAAGAACTTCTAAAATTCAATAAGAATAAAGACAAACAACATAGTAGAAAAATAGGAAAAGACTTAAACTGGCACTTCACAAAAAAAGAAAATCCAAAATAACTGATATACAGATGAAAAGATGCAAAGCATCATTAGTCATCAGGAAAATGCAAATTAAAAGCTCAGTAAGGTACCACTAAACACTCACCAGAGTGACAATGCTGGATGTTATCAAGAATATGGAGGGCCAGCCTGGTGCCCTAGTGGTTAAGTTCAGTGCACTCTGCTTCAGCAGCCCAGGTTCGGTTCCCAGGTGTGGACCTACACAACTTGTAGGTGGCCATGCTGTGGTGGCAACCCACATACAAAATGGAGGAAGACTGGTACAGATGTAAGCTCAGGGAGAACCCTCCTCAAGCAAAGAAAAAAGAGGAAGATTGGCAACAGATATTAGCTCAGGGCAACTCTTCCTAAAGAAAAAAAAAAAAAAGGAATATAAAACAATGTGAACTCTCACAGGAGTGTAAATTGGTGGAAAACAGTTAGACATTAACTACTAACATTGAAGATACTCATATCCTATGATCTAGCAATTTCACTTTTGTATATATATACCCACAGAAATGTGGGCATATGTGCACTTAGAGACATGTATAAGAGTGTTTTTTGGCAAAATAATAGCCCCAAATCAGAAGCAACTCAAATGTCCAACAGTAGAATGGATAAATAATTTGGGGTAAGGCCATAAAATAGAATATTATGCAGCAACAAAACAAATGCACAACTACATGCACAAAACGGATGAGTCTTAAAAAAAAGTATTGAGCAAAAGAAGGCAGACACAAAAGAATAAATAACACACGATTCTATTTACATAGAGTTCCTAAACAGGCAGAACTAACTACAGTACCATATAGTATTTAGAGCTGCAAACTTAGGTGGCAAATCTATCATACTAAACAAGGAAATAATTCATGTGTAAGTGAGGACACTGAATACCTTTGGGGGAGAGAGAAGGCCATGATTGGAAGGGCCCACAGCAGTCTCCTGGGGATACTGGTAATATTCTATGTCATGTCCTGGGTGGAGGTTACAGAGATTGTTCACTTTGTAAAAATTTGTTAAAATGTACATTATGATACCTACGACCAAGAATATTCTACCAGGCAAGATTATCGTTCAGAATGGAAGCAGAGATAGTTTCCCAGACAAGCAAAAATTAAAGGAGTTTATCACCAAGAAACCAGTTTTACAAGAAATGCTAAAGGGACTTATTTATGTGGGAAAGAGAAGACCACAAATAGGAATAAGAAAATTATCAAAAAAGAAAAAAGGCAATAAAATCACTAGTGAAGGCAAAAATATAGTAAAGGTAGCAGATCAACCAACTCTGAAGATAATACGAAGGTCAAAAGACAAAAGTATTAAAATTACCTATTTCCATGATAGGAGGGTAACAGATACACACACACACACAAAGAGATTAGATATGATATCAAAAACATAGAATGTGGTAAAAAAAATAGAATGTGGGAGGAGGTGAGTAAAGGAGTAGAGCTTTTAGGCAGAGGTCAAACTAAAGAGACCATCAACTTAATATAGGTTGCTATAAATGTAGTTTATTATATATGAACCTCATGGGAATCACAAACCAGAAACCTATAATAAATACACAAAAAATTAAGAGAAAGGAACTCAAACATAATACTAAAGGAAGCCATCAAACCACTAGGGAAGAGAGCAAGAGAAGAAGAAAGGAACAGAGAAGACTACTAAAACACCAGGAAAAAAGTAACAAAATGGCAATAAGTACATACTTATCAATAGCTACTTTAAATCTCAATGAACTAAATGCTCAAATCAATAGGCAGAGTGTGACTGATTGGATAAAAAAATCAAGACCCATATATATGCTGCATACAAGAGACACCCTTCAGTCCTAAAGACACTCACAAACTGAAAGTGAAGGGATGGAATAAGATACTCCAGGGGCTGGCCCCGTGGCTGAGTGGTTAAGTTTGTGCCTCTGCTGCAGGCAGCCCAGTGTTTCGTTGGTTTGGATCCTGGGGGTGGAGAGGGCACTGCTCATCCAGCCACACTGAGGCAGCGTCCCACATGCCACAACTAGAAGGACCCACAATGAAGAATATACAACTATGTATCAGGGGGCTTTAGGGAGAAAAAGGAAAAAATAAAAAAAAAAACCTTTAAAAAAAAAGATATTCCATGCAAATGGCAATAAAAAGAAAGCTGGGGGAACAATACTTATATCAGACAAAATAGACTTTAAAACAAAAACTCTAACAAGAGATAAAGAAGGGCTCTACATAATGATAAAGGGAACAATCCAACAAGAGGATACAACACTTGTAAATATCTATGCACCCAACGTAGGAGCACCTAAATATATAAAGCAATTATTAACAGACATAAAAGGAGAAATAGATAGTAACACAATAATAGTAGGGGACTTTAACACTCCACTTTCACCAATAGATAGATCATCCAAACAGAAGATCAGTAAGGAAACATTGGTCTTAAATGGCATATTACACCAGATGGACTTAGTAGATATATACAGCACATTCCACCCAAACACCATAAAATACACATTCTTTTTCAAATGCACATGGAAGATTCTTCAGGATTGATCACATATTGGGCCACAAAACAAGTCTCAATAAATTTAAGAAGATTGAACTAATACTAGGCATCTTTTCTGACCACAAAGGTATGAAATTATAAATCAACTACAGGAAGAAAATCAGAAAAGCCACAAATACGTGGAGATTAAACAAAATGCTATTGAACAATGATTGGGTCAATGAAGAAATCAAAGGAGAAATAAAAAAATAACTGGAGACAAATAAAAATGAAAATACAATGTGCCAAAACTTATGGGATAGAGCAACAGTGGTTCTAAGAGGGAAGTTTATAGCAATACAGGCCTACCTCAACAAACAAGAAAAATATCAAATAAACAAACTAACAGTGCACCTAAAGGAACTGGAAAAGAAAAATAAATAGAGCCAAAATCAGTAGAAGGACGGAAATAATAAAAATCAGAGTAGAAATAAATGAAACAGAGATTTAAAAACAATAGAAAAAATCAATGAAACCAAGAGCTGATTCTTTCAAAAGATAGACAAAATTGACAAATCTTAAGCTAGACTCACCAAGAAAAACAGAGAAGGCTCAAATGAATAAAATCAGAAATGAAAGAGGAAAAATTACAACAGACATCTCAGAAATACAAGATTATAAGAGAATACTACAAAAAGCTATATGCCAACAAACTGGATAACCTAGAAGAAATGGATAAATTCTTAAAATCATACTACCTTCCAAAACTGAATCAAGAAGAAATAGAGAATTTGAATAGACCGATCCCCATCAAGGAGATCGAAACAGGAATCAAAAACCCCCCCAAAAATAAAAGTCCAGGACCAGACAGCTTCCCTGGTGAATTCTACCAAACATTCAAAGAAGACTTAATACCTATTTTTCTCAAACTTTTCCAAAAAACTGAAGAGGAGGAGAAGCTTCCTAACCCATTCTACGAAGCCAACATTACCTTGCTACCAAAACCAGACAAGGACAACACAGAAAAAGAAAATTACAGGCCAATATCACTGATGAACTTCGATGCAAAAGTCCTCAACAAAATGCTAGTAAATCAAATACAATACATTAAGAAGACCATACAATATGATCAAGTGGGATTTATTCCAGGAATGCAGGGATGGTTCAACACCCGCAAATCAGTCAACGTGATACACCACATTAACAAATTGAAGAATAAAAATCAAATGATCATCTCAATAGATGCACAGAAAGCATTTGACAAGATACAGCATCCATTTATGATAAAAACTCTGAAAAAAATGGGTATAGAAGGAAAGTACTTCAACATAATAAAGGGCATATGTGACAAACCCACAGCTAATATCATTCTCAATGGAGAAAAACTGAAAGCTATCCCTCTAAGAACAGGAACTAGACAAGGATGCCCACTTTTACCACTCTTATTTAACATAGTATTGGAAGTCCTAGCCAGAGCAATCAGGCAAGAAAAAGAAATAAAAGGATCCAAATTGAAAAGGAAGAAGTGAAACTGGCACTTTTTGCAGAGACATGATTTTATATACAGAAAACCCTAAAGAATCCACCAAAAAACTTTTAGAAATAATAAATGAATACTGTAAAGTTGCAGGATACAAAATCAACATACAAAAATCAGTTGCATTTCTATATACTAACAACGAAGTAGCAGAAAGAGAAATTAAGAATACAATCCCAGGGGCCGGCACAGTGGCACAGCAGTTAAGTGCACATGTTCTGCTTTGGTGGCCTGGGGTTCACTGGTTAGGATCCCGGGTGCGGACATGGCACTGCTTGGCACACCATGCTGTGGCAGGTGTCCCACATATAAAGTAGAGGAAGATGGGCATGGATGTTAGCCCAGGGCCAGTCTTCTTCAGCAAAAAGAGGAGGATTGGCAGCAGTTAGCTCAGGGCTAATATTCCTAAAAAATAAAAAATAAATAAAATAAAAAGAATACAATCTCATTTACAATTGCAACAAAAAGAATAAAATACCTAGGAATAAACTTAACCAAAGAGGTGAAAGATCTGTACACTGAAAACTATAAAACATTGTTGAAAGAAATTGAAGAACACACAAAGAAATGGAAAGATATTCTGTACTCTTGAATTGGAAGAATTAACATAGTTAAATGTCTATACTTCCTAAAGCAATTTACAGATTCAATGCAATCCCTATCGAAGTTCCAACAACATTTTCACAGAAACAGAACAAAGAATCCTAAAATTTATATGGAACAACAAAAGACCCTGAACAGTGAAAGGAACCATGATAAAAAGAACAAAGCTGGAGGTATCATGCTCCCTGATTTCAAAATATACTGCAAAGCTATAGTAACCAAACCAGCATGGTACTGGCACAAAAACGGACACACAGATCAATGGAACAGAATCGAGAGCCCAGAAATAAACCCACACATCTATGGACAGCTAATATTCGACAAGGGAGCCAAGAATATTCAATGGAGAAAGGAAAGTCTCTTCAACAAATGCTGTCGGGAAAACTGGACAGCCACATGCAAAAGAATGAAAATAGACCATTTTATCTCACACCATGCACAAAAATTAACTCAAAATGGATTAAAGATTTGAATGTAAGACCTGAAACCATGAAACTTCTAGAGGAAAACATAGGCAGTATGCTCTTTGACTTGGTCTTAGCAGCATATCTTCAAGTACCATGTCTGACAGGGCAAGGGAAACAATAGAAAAAATAAACAAATGGGACTACATCAAACTAAAAAGCTTCTGCACAGCAAAGGAAACCAACAACAAAATGAAAAGACAACCTAACAATTGGGAGAAGATATTTGCAAACCATATATCCAATAAGGGGTTAATATCCAAGATACATAAAGAACTCATATATCTCAACAACAAAAAAACCAACAACCCAATTATGGGGCTGGCCCCATGGCCAAGTGGTTAAGTTCACACACTCTGCTTCGGCGGCCCAGGGTTTTGCCAGTTTGAATCCTGGATGTGGACATGGCACTGCTCATCAAGCCAGGCTGAGGCAGCGTCCCACATGCCACAACTAGAAGGACCCACAACTAAAAAAGTACACAACAATGTACTGGGGGGCTTTGGGAGAAAAAGGCAAAAAAAAAAACAATTAAAAAATGGGCAAAAGATCTGAACAGGGGCCAGCCCACGGCCAAGCGGTTAAGTTTGCACGCTCTGCTTTGGCAGCCCAGGGTTTTGCCAGTTCAGATCCTGGGCGCAGACATGGCACCACTCATCAGGTCATGTGGAGGCAGCATCCCACATGCCACAACTAGAAGGACTCACAACTAAATAAAATATACAACTATATACTGGGGCGATTTGGGAGAAAAAGCAGAAAAAAAAAAAGATTGGCAATGTTGTTAGCTCAGGTGCCAATCTAAAAAAAAAAAGATCTGAACAGACATTTCTCCGAAGAAGATATACAGATGGCCAACAGGCACATGAAAGGATGTTCAACATCATTAACTATCAGGGAAATGCAAATCAAAACCACAATGAGCCATCACCTCACTCCAGTCAGAATGGCTATAATTAACTAGACAGGAAACAGCAAGTGTTGGGGAGGATGTGGAGAGAAGGGAACTCTCACAGGCTGCTGGTGGGAGTGCAAACTGGTGCAGCCACCATGGGAAACAGTATGGAGATTCCTCAAAAAATTAAGAATAGATCTACCATACGATCCAGCTATTCCACTGCTGGGTATTTATCCAAAGAACATGAAAACACGAATGCGTAAAGATACATGCACCCCTATGTTCATTGCAGCATTATTCACAGTAGCCAAGACTTGGAAGCAACGTAAGTGCCCAAGAAGGATGGATAAAGAAGATGTGGTATATATACACAATGAAATACTATTTAGCCATAAGAAATGATGAAATCCGGTCATTTGTGACAACATGGATGGGCCTTGAGAGTATTATGTTAAGCGAAATAAGTCAGAGGGAGAAAGTCAAATACTATGATTATTATGATCTCACTCATAAGGAGAAGATAAAAACAACAACAATCACATAGAGATGGAGATTGGATTGGTGGTTACCAGAGGGGAAGCAGAGGGAGGAGGGCAAAAGGGGTGATCAGGCACACGTGTGTGGTGATGGATGGTAATTGGTCTTTGAGTGGTGACGAGGATGTAATCTACACAGGAATCAAAATAGAATGATGTACGCCTGAAATTTACAAACCAATGTTACTGCAATTTAAAAAAACCATATTATGACGTATTTACTATTCTGAATGTATATTTTCTCAACTGAAAAAGTGAGGAATTTGAGATCAAAAGTTTGTCCAGGGGCCACCCGGTGGTGCAGTGGTTGGGTTTATGCTACAGTTCCACAGCACAGGGTTCTCGGGTTCGAATTCTGGGTGCAGACACGCACACTGCTCCTCAAGCCACGCTCAGCAACAATCTTTCTCAAGCAAAAAGAGGAAGATTGGCAACAGATGTTAGCTCAGGGCCAATTTTCTTCACCAAAAAAACAAAGTTTGTCCAAAGAGAGGGAGTCAGGATGAAGATCCTTTACTCTGAGTCAGCTGAACCACATTTGGAGGATCAGATTCAATTCTAGGCATCACACAAAGACATCCAAAAATTTCATTCTGCTACTAACTGGCTGGATGCATAAGCATTTAAATGTTCTGAAATTGTAACAATGTGAGATGATGGATGTGTTAACTAAACTTACTGTAACCATTTCAAAATATATACTGTATATCAAATCACTATGTTGTACACCTTAAACATATACAATGTTATAGTCAATTATATCTCAATAAAGCTGGAAAAATTAAAAATATTCTGAGCCTTATCTATAAAAGGACAACAATGATGTCTTTTGCATGGCAGTGTTGTGAGAATTAGTAATATAACAAGCAAAATGTCCTTTTCTTTGCATCTGATCCACGATAGGCTCAATAATGGTAACTGCTAGACAGACAATCAGAATAGTGAAGATTACGGAAGCTCAGATTCTTGAGGAAAGAACACAAGTTTATTTATTTATTTTTTTGGAGGACGATTAGCCCTGAGCTAACTCCTGCCAATCTTCCTCTTTTTGCTGAGCAAGACTGGCCCTGAGCTCACATCCGTGCCCATCTTCCTCTACTTTATATGTGGGACGCCCACCACAGCATGGTGTGCCAAGTGGTGCCCAGTGTGCACCCGGGATCCGAACCGGCAAACCCCAGGCCGCCGAAGCGGAACGTGTGCACTTAACCCCTGTGCCACTGGGCCGGCCCCAGAACATATTTACATGGGGAGGAACACAAAACTCACAGGGTTGCAACAGAGGCAGAGAATGAGAACTTGTGGCTGGAAGTTAGAGGGGAAAATAGGAAGAACTTTCTATTTGAGTGTCCGTCAACAGAACAGGCTTGAGAAATTCTGAGTTTCTGATGCGTGGAGGTCTCCTGGGGGAGGGGGGGAGTTAAAGGTCTTTGTCACTTGGGGCTGTAGGAAGATTTCCACACTGAGGTGGAGATTGGGCTCTGTAATAGAAAAGTTGCCTTGCCTTCTGCTCTGAGGTTTGGTTCTGCTGTGAACCCTCGAGCTCACTCAGGACCTATACTCACCAGGACCTTTCTCACCATTTCTTCAATGGCTTTCATCGTTTTTTGTTTGTGTTTGTCCGTTTGCACCAAGACCCTCAGTAAGATGTCTGTTTTACATCACAAACCAGTACACATATACGCAAAACTGAAACAAACGTTTAAGAAACAATATTCACCTTTACTGCTGAAAAATAAATGAAAAGCAATAGGATATACTGGAGTATATGAAGAAGCCATTTGGTTTAAAACTAATTTGGCTTGACCTTGTTTTTCCAAAAGGGCCTGATGTGGCCCGTTGAGCAGGCATTGTACATGTGCTTTAAACGTTTACTATGTCCCACAGACAAAAATGACGCCCTGAAAGATAGGGATGTAACTCTCCCTTCCCCGCACCTCCGCCCATCGGCATTTCCTTAATAAGCATCTCTTCCTGGGAACTAAGGATTAATTACCGACCTGCTGTGCTCACCTTGTGACCATTGACCTGCTGACCACCAACCTGCTGTGCCAGCTAAGCATCTTGTGACAATTGTGAAAAGGGACATTCCTATCATATGTGATGTACACTCTTTGTTCCAAGATGGTACTTAACCACTCTGTACACCCCACTTCTTTGGCGCCCTTCTTTCCTTGGAGAAGGAAGGCCCAGGGCTATAGTCCTCAAACCTACTTCTTAATAAACTCACCCCAATTTTGATTTATAGATTGATTACGGATTATTTGCATTGACACCACATGTAAAAGTATGTGTATCTGATA
This sequence comes from Equus asinus, assembly GCF_041296235.1. Lineage (NCBI taxonomy): Eukaryota > Metazoa > Chordata > Mammalia > Perissodactyla > Equidae > Equus > Equus asinus. The sequence goes on along the minus strand of NC_091802.1, from coordinate 37,099,716 downwards.
TTCTGTATTTTTTAAAAGTTGGTCTCAGGGGCCAGCCCAGTGGCACAGTGGTTAAGTTCACACGTTCCGCTTTAGCTGCCCGGCATTCGACTGTTCGGATCCTGGGTACAAATCTACACACTGTTTACCAAGCCATGCTGTGGCAGGTGTCCCACATATAAAGTAAAGGAAGATGGGCATGGATGTTAGCTCAGGGCCAGTCTTCCCCAGCAAAAAAGAGGAGGATTGGCAGCAGATGTTAGCTCAGGGCTAATATTCCTCAAAAAAATAAATAAATAAATAAAGTAAAAGTTGGTCACAATCTATTAAATTGATTCCATAACTCACGAATGGTTCTCACCCACAGTTAGTAAAACACTTATGAGCTCACTACCATCCCCCCGTGCTTCCTCTCCTAGCTCCAGCTTCTCTGAGACCCCCTCCACATTTCCTTCTCTTTCCATCCCCAGTAGCTCAGGGGAGAACGTCTCTCTCCTCCTCACCAACAGTCTGAGGAACCCTTTCCAATAGTTTTATTCCCATGAAGGGTCCCCAGAGGAGGGCATTTTCCAGAAGCTAGCACCTGCTGTATGTTGTCCCTAACCAGAGTCACCAGCAGAGGGCAGAGTGCCAAGACCACCAGGGAAGCCAGGTCTGTGCCTAGCCTGGTCTCTCCCTTGCGCTAGATTCCCAGGGTTGTCCGTTCATTATCTTCCTTGCTGATTCATTTGTACACGAGGCAACGTACGTGCAACACTTGTCACAATGCCTGGCACGCAGGAAGCCTGTAAATTAGAGAACACACACCATCATTTAACACCCATTTGTTGAGCACTTACTGGGTTCTAGGTGCTAGAGATACAAAAATAAAAGACTTGACCTCTCCCTCAAGGAGCTTGAAATCATTTTTTTTTTTTTAAAGATTTGCACCTGAGCTAACAACTGTGGCCAATCTTTTTTTTTCTCCCTGCTTTATCTCCCCCAAATCCCCCCTGGTACAGTTGCAGGTCCTTCTAGTTGTGGCAAATGGGACGCTGCCTCAACGTGGCCTGACGAGCGGTGCCATCTCCGCGCCCAGGATCTGAACCCTGGGCCGCTGCCCCGGAGCGCGCGGACTTAACCACTCGGCCACGGGGCCGGCCCCAAGGAGCTTGAAATCTTGACTGATCAATCAAAGACTGAAATAGAATGTAAAATGAAAAGTACTGGGCTCAGGCGTATACTTGGACACAAAGGTAAGTGAAATCCACCTGGGGAATGTGGAAAAAAAAGAAATTAAGACCCAAGCACAGAACAACACGTACATGCTACTATTTGTGTAAAAAAGGGAGGTTTGTGTGTATTGTTGGCTTGTATATGCCTAAAACACCTCTGAAAGGTGCCATGAGAACCAGGTGACATTGGTTTCTCCAGAGAGGAAATTAGGGGGAGAAAAGGAGAGAGGACTGTTCCCCCACTCCCTTCACACCACTTGAGTTCTGATCCACCTCATTCTGAATGGCTTGTTCCTTCAGTCACCAAGGAGAGAGTCGGGGAAAGCTTACAAGATGCTTAAACCTGGTTGTGACTGTAGGATAGCAGGGGCAGCATGATTAAGATGTCTCAAGCATGGCAGGAACCAGGGGAGGAGTTAAGAGAAGCTGACTGGAGCCCTGGGGGCAGGAGTGTGAGCAGTGGGAGAGCTGAGGTCCCCTGAGGTCAGCAGGGCCCCTTATGGTATAGGAAGGGCCTTGGTGCTAAACCCAGAAGTCATGACTTGGTCTTCCAGGGGGCAGAGAGTCAAGAAGAATTTTAAGCAAGGGAGCCACAGAGAAGACACTAGCAGTGAGGGGCGGCTGGATGGGGCCAGGTAGATGGGAAGTTCTGTGGGAGGCTGTTGAATCCCGGAGTGAGAGGTGGTGAGTCCCTAACTAAGCGCACGGCAGAGGGAGCAGAGGGACAAACAGATGAGGGCGTGAGAGATGGAGAAGGCAGAATCTGCAGGAATTCGCATCTGATTAGACGCGATGGGGGAAGTGGGCGGGGGAGAGGCAGCTTCCCGCTCTTCTTTGCTTCCCTCTCTCCTCTCCTGGCCTCCCTGGTTTCTGTTTCCTCCGCTCTGCTGCTGCAGACGATGAGTCACCCACGTCACTCATTTCCGTGGTCTGGTAGAGAATGGGAAAGTCAGAGGAACCAAGGGGACTTGGGAAACTACCCCGAGCTGCCCCTCTCCCCCAGCCTCTAACCCTCAGAAATGGTGGAGGAGGACAGGGGCCAGGATGCTGTGGGTGCTAGTTTGAACCGCACGTTAAACCCTGCTCCTGGATGAGCATCCTGCCTCCCTCACCAGGCCCGGGCCTCTGTCTCCCTCCTCAGGACCGGACACATGTAGGCCCAGTGCAAAATGAGAATGAGAGCCCTTGTTGAAAAGTTAAGAATTTCAAGACAGCGATAGCAGAGTGTTAAACCAAGCACAGGGCCCTTCTAAGCGGGAGGCTGTGTGTGACAGCACGGGTCCAACACACCCGTGAAGCTGGTCTTGTCCCCAGGCCTCAAGCTCAGGTAGGGAATTGGTGGGGGGTGGCAGAGGGCTCTAACTTTCCTAGAGGCCCAGAGGTCACGGTTGGGTAATTGTCCTCTGCCTAAGGCACCAAGATGCCAAGCAGACAAGACTCCATCCCCATTCCACTCCCTCCAGGCTGCAGGCGTGAGATCCAGAAGGCACAGGGGTCCGGGCACTGGGCTGCCTGATCCACTAGGAGGGTTTCGAGCTGCTGCCAGCCCCAGGAGCTGAGGCCAGATCAACCGGTCAGCCGTTGCCCTCCTGAGAATCCCATCCTGGGAGTGTCTGGTGAATGTGGAGTGTGGAAGGAAGGTGATACAGAATTGAAACTTGAAAATGACTCAGCTTGATGTTAGCTGACCGTGAAATCAGGAGTTGAGAGCACTGCCCCTCTCTTCCTGCCTTGCCCTCGTTTTACTGCTCAGGACCGTCAGAATTTCAATTATCCAGTCTTTGCTTGGCATCTTCACACTTCTGACCCTCCCTTCTCAGTTCTTTTCACGGCTCTTTTCTTCTACCCCAGCCAGAGATGCTGATGTTCTCCAAGTTCAATTTTTTTTTTTTTAGTAATACATTTTTTCTTCTTTTTTTTCTTTCTGCTTTTTTCTCCCCGAGTCCCTCCAGTATATAGTTGTATATTTTAGTTGTGGGTCCTTCTAGCTGTGGCATATGGGATGCTGCCTCAGCGTGGCCTGACGAGCGGTGCCATGTCCCCGCCCAGGATCCGAACCGGTGAAACCCTGGGCCACCGAAGCAGAGCACGCAAACTTAACCACTCGGCCATGGGGCCGGCCCCTCAAATTCTTTTTTTATTTTTTAAAAATTTTTCCTTCTTCTCCCCAAATCCCCCCAATACATAGCTATATATTTTAGTTGTGGGTCCTTCTAGTTGTGGCATGTGGGACACCACCTCAGCATGGCCCGATGAGAGGTGTTAGGTCCGCACCCAGGGTCTGAAAGGGCAAAACCCTGCGCTGCTGAAGCAGAGTGCGTGAACTTAACCACTCGGCCACAGGGCTGGCCCTCCAAGTTCAATTTTTGGCCTCCTCTCGTCTTGATCCTTGCAGCTGTCTTAAGCAGTCTCACCTACTTTTGTAGTACCAGCTACCACCAAGCAGTGATTCTCAGCAGGGCACAAGGGGACAGAGGGGGAGCCTGGGGGAATTATCTAGAATCTGCTACTGGGGAGGGCTTTCCAGCTGGTGACACCACCGTTCACTCAGTCATCCGAGATAGAAACGTGAGGTCATCCTTGATAGTTTCCTTGCCTTTCTGCCAACCTTCGATCAATCTCTAAGCCCTGAAAATTTTACTTCCTAATTATCCCTCGAATTCGTCACCTCCTCTCCCTTCTTCCTCCACTTCCCCAGTTCAGTCCCTAATCCCCCTGAGTGCCTGGAGCCCAGTGATTCCCCTCTCTCTGCGAACAGCCCTTCTCAGCATGGCCCCGAAAGTCAGGGGGAAAGGAAGTCCTTCCTCTCTGACTCCTGGGAAGCAATTAAGGTTCTGGTCAGATGATCGAGGTCTTAGAGTACAATTGAAGGACTGACGACAAGAAGGTCTGGGGAGGGCTCTGTGGCTGGTCTCCTTAGGATGAGCCAGAGACTGAAAATATTCAAGTGTCACGAGCAGGTTTACCAGAAGGCCAGCCCCTGCAGAAGAGGTTCTTTAGAACCCCGTAGATGGGATGACCACTGGGCTGACTAGGGCTCATGAAACAAGGCAGGAATAGAGGTTATGCATGTGGGAGAGCATGGGCTGCCCTTCATCCGGCCCAGCGCAGCTCCACCACTGCCCAATGAGCCAGCAACTGTGCCGACCCTGAGCCCCTCATACAGACCTCGAGGCAGCCAGCCAGTTCTCTGGTGGCAGGTCAACGGAGGGGACAGAGAGTTGTCCTCACTGGAATAGGCACTTATTTAGGAAGTGGATTTCTGTTCCTTGCCTGCCATGACTCTGCCAACGCTCCCATCTATGCGCTTATGGGATGTCTTCCAGCTGGCCGTGGTATCCCAGACCATGCTATCTCCAACCAAGAAGCAAAAAGAAGAAAGACACAAAGTGTAAGGCAGACCCTCGAACAGAAGGACAACATTGGTGGAAAAGCCAGGGAAATCTAAACAGAGTCTGGAGTTTAATTAATAGTATTGTGCAGACGTTAATTTCTCAGTTTTAGTAAAAGTACCATGTTTATGTAAGATGTTAACATTAGGGGAAGCTGGGTGAAGTGCATGTGGGAACTTTCTGTACTATCTTGGCAACTCTTCCGTAAATCTAAAATTATTTCAAAATGAAACTACTGAATTAAAAAAAAGAAGTAAGACAAGAGGCTAATGTCCATAAGATTTGCTGTCATCATGTGTCCATCATGTGGAAGCTGGTGGCTTTAGAGAGTGAAGGACTGGCCCGCTTTGGTGCCAGCTGGGAGACACCACGTTGCAAAGATGAGGTGCTGTCCGAAGGCTGCTGGGTGTGCCCTGAACCGAACCAGTAACGACAGACAGTGCTTTGCTTTCATGGCTAAACAATTCAAAGATCTATGAGATAGACGCGGGGATGGATGGCTCCGCTTACATCAGTCACTCACTCTCAGAACGATCATTCTCATCCTCTGACCTTGCTGAGGTGAAGATTCGGGCCGCAAGGAGGGAATGCTGCCACCGGGCGCAGAATAATAATTCCTTTGAAGTGGAAGCTGAGATCACCCTCAGCCATTTGAGGCTCCTTCTGGCACTAGGAAAACAGACAGGAAAGGGGGGGAGGGTGTTGGGCCAATGACTGATCTTGAGGCTCAGGGGTCCTAGGATTGTCACCACACCTCGGGGTGGCCAGGAAGAGTATGGGTGGAGCTGAGAGAACACCTGGGGCATCATGGCCTGAGTAAAGGGGTACAGAAGAAACTACTGCTCTACTCAGAGTCCCACTAAGGGTTCAAAATCCTTAGGAATAAAGGTCGGAGTCAACCCTCTGGACCAAGAACTCCAACCATGAGATTCTGCCTGAAGGTAGGAGAACAGCTCTCGGTAGGTGGAGGAAAGAAGCCATAGCCACATGGCCTATAGCCATATGACTGTGACCCCATCTGTTTTTCCTTTTTTACGGCTGGAGCCACATGGAATATTCACCCTTCCCCATTTAAAAAAATAAGAATTGTTGCATTTGAGGTTGGCCCGGTGGCGCAGCGGTTAAGTTCGCATGTTTTGCTTCGGTGGACCAGGGTTTGCTGGTTCGGATCCCGGGTGCGGACATGGCACCGCTTGGCAAAAGCCATGCTGTGGTAGGCATCCCACATATAAAGTAGAGGAAGATGGGCATGGATGTTAGCTCAGGGCCAGTCTTCCTCAGCAAAAACAGGAGGATTGGCAGTAGTTAGCTCAGGGCCAACCTTCCTCAAAAAAAAAAAAAAAGGAATTGTTATATTTAAATATTTTCTCTTTCTCATTCCTCTTCTTTGCCTTCCTTTGAGTGGAGTATATTGAGAGTGTCTGAATTTTTTCTAGGTTGCAGAATAGCGAAGTGGGGTCAGGATGGAATTGGGAAAGGAGTGGACACTCCCCAGGAGATCCTGGATTCTGACCCAGTGGCCCAAGACCTCACCAGTGGGAGCAAGACGTGCTCACAGCACAGCTGTGGCGCACTGGAGAGGGGTGCTCAGCGAGTCTGCTCCTCTATGTCAGGTCACTGTATTACGTGAGCTTTGTTGTTAGATCCTTGCTTTCAGTCCTTTCTAGCAATGCCCCAAACCAGAAACTTGGACGTCATCCGTGACACTTCCTGTCCCTCACCCATCACTCGATGAGATGTCAAGATCTGAAAACCTTATTCCCCAGGTCTCACCAGCCCACCTCTCCCTCTGGAGACTTATAGCCACTGCCCTAATTCACCTCTCCCCTGAGCTAACGATCGCCTCCTTAATTGTCTCTCTGCCTTTATTCTTTCCCCATTCCAATCTTACCAAAAGCCAATTTCTTTCTAAGTACAAACATTACCAACTCACTCCCAGACGATGAGGTTGTTTAGTGCAGCAAACAAGACCCCTCTGGTCACCTCCACCTCCACCTTTCCAGAGTATCCTAGGGACCGAGGCCTGTCTCTTGCCATTCCAACAACTCCAGCCTGACTGGTGTTTGCATTGAAACTCTGGTTCTTTCCTTTTTCTCATATCTATGCCTCTGTTTAGACTGTGCCTTCAATCAGATTTGCCATCCATCCACCCATTTACAACTTAACCCTTTAGGACTCAGTTCAGGACATCACCTCCTTCTAGAGACCTTTCCTGTCCCCTCTTCCAGGAGGCTATGCACTCATTCAGCTGGATTTCGTAGCCCTTCCACAGGTCCCCATCATACCCCACACAGACCTCTCTGAGGTTGCACTGCACACATTGTATCACAAGTGTCTGTCTGTGGCTCCTTTAGATAGTAATCACCTTGCTATCAAGGCCCAGGAATCAGTTCCCTTCTTCTTTTTTTTTTTTTCAGGAAGATAAGTCCTGAGCTAACATCTGCTGCAAATCCTCCTCTTTTTGCTGAAGAAGACTGGCCCTGAGCTAACATCCGTGCCCATCTTCCTCTACTTTATATGTGGGACGCCTACCACAGCATGGCGTGCCAAGCGGTGCCATGTCCGCACCCGGGATCCTAACCAGGGAACCCCGGGCCGCCAAAACAGAACGTGCGAACTTAACCACTGCACCACCAGGCTGGCCCCTCACTTCCCATCTTCGTTGTACTCCCGGCTCGGACCAGGATCCAGCCTCTCTTCTGCTAATCAAAGCCTGTCCCTCGGCTACTTAAATACATTCACAGGCTGAAGCTTATTGCCCTGAGGTGAAAAGGAAAGTTCTTAACTGAGCTCACAGAAGGTCCTTTAAGACTTGACCCTATCTCCCTCTCCAGCCCCATGTCTTACCACTCCCCTTTCTGCCCCTCCCCCACTGGTCTGCAGCCGTTACCACTGACCTTGGTCATGGCCCTCAAAGTCTGTCTGCTGTGTGCTCCTATACCACCCCTGACTTTCCTTTCCCCATAGCAGCACTCACTGATCTAATCGTAAACTCTTTGTTCCATGTCTTCTCTGCTAAATTCCATGAAAATAGGAGCCACGTTAGTCTTGCTCACTCTTTAATCTTTAGTGCCCAGCACATAATAGACCCTCAATAATAGTAAATAAATCATGACATCATGTCTTTACAAACTCTTTTTGTCATCAGGCCATCAGGGGTGATCTAAATGACTAGAAGGAGGACCACAGGGTGGGACATGAGACGGGAGCAAGGATTCCCCAACTCCGGCTCCCAACCCAAAGTACTCTGATGGCAATGCTTGTTCCTAGGAAGAGAGTGGAGGGGAAGGATGGGCGGGGTTGTAAGGAGGGGTGAATGTTGCCTAAGGACTGCCCTCTGGGGTCTCAGAATATTGCAGGCACCTCAGATCCCGCGACAGCAGGGGCCAACTGCTAAGCTGGGGAAGCTCAGAGTGTTTCCAAGTGTGGTCAGCACGGACCCAGCAGGCGGAGGAGACAATGGGAGAAAAGAGTTGAAAGCGGGATTGGGGAACGGATTCACAATGAACGCAGTCAGGTATCTTTACTCATTCTGTGACTAAGAGAGGGTGAAAATTCCTGGGTTCGCTGGGTGTCCCGGGACAGTTGGTGCCGGGTGAGGACTGGGGCTGAGGAGGGACAGACGTTGAGGTGAGGGCCACCGGCACCATCAGCTGATCACACAAGAGCCTTTCTCCTTGAAGGGATTCTTGTCCTCAGGGACGCCTTTGAGAAGTGGGTCATTTCCTGCTTCAGCCTCCACATATTCCTTGATTTCCTTTCCTGTCTTGGAAATCTGCGAGAAAGCAAAGTATGCTTCTAGCTCTTGTTTGTTGCTCAGGATCCATGCCTTGGTCAGTCCCAAGAAAACAGGCTTTGGGGCAGAGAGGAGAAAGATGAAAGGGACAGGCAAGTGGGAGAAGGATGTCAGTTCCTCGACCAGAACCACAGGGCCCAACTCTTACCTCCAAGGGCCACTTGGCCAGGCCCCGCCCAGAGACAGGGCTGGACACACAGAGCCCTCCAGCTCCCGGGTTCTCTCCTGTGCACCTCAGTGGGGTCAGACCCTGGCCTCTTCCCACATCCTACCCCATCCCAGAGACACCTCCTGCTCCTTCTACTGTCCTGGAGAGGTCCTACCACGCCATTGTCCATCTGTTCCTTCCTCGTGTCCTGGCTCCGTGAGGAACAGGAAGGGATAGAGAAGAGGGCCAGGGAAGGGGAGAGGAGGCCCACCGGAACCCTAGTGTTCTTCACTTCCTTCTTCAGCTGCTCCACCTCCATCTTCAACAGCTCCTTCTCACTGAGGTCCTGGGCCATCCTGCCCTGGAGACACCTGGTCCTGGAAAGGATTCCATGGCTGGGATTGCGAATCCCCTGGGCTCCCCCAGTTCCCTCCTCTGCACCCTCCACACCTCAACTTCTACCCTCTTCCCCACCACGTCCCGCAGTTCAGGCCCCTCACCGTTCACCATATATTCACTGCACCCCCCGCTTCAGGAGTCTAGGCTGATGGGCGAGGCATAGTCTTTGCCCCCGGATAAGGATCTGTCTACAGAGGAAACGGGAGTCAGCCCACGCAGAAGGGAGAGAAAAGGAGTCTCTTTCAGTGAGGAAGACTTGGGAAGCAAAGTTATTGTTGCACATGATGGACAGGTAGAAGTTTTCAGGAAACTCCAGGACCTATCAGGGGAGAGTGTATCCTAGCGGTTAAGAGAAGGGCTCTGGAGCCTGCCAGCCTCCAGTTCTGACCCCGGCTCTGCTGCCTCCACACTGTGTGGCCTTGAGTCTTAGTTTCCCCATCTGCAAAATGGGTGTAATACTAGTGCTCACCTCATACGATTATTGTAAGTACTAAGAAAATGCATATAAAATATTTTAATACCCTGCCTGGCACATAATGAACACTTAATACATTTATCATCATCTTCATCATCATCATCGCTACAGGGTTATCAGGAAGGCCTGCCGGTGCCTAACCTCAATAATCCCAAGACTAGATGCCAGCCCAGTGCAACCTCAGCCCCTCTCACCTGCCAAGAAAGAGCGTGCGCTTCAAGTCACTTCTCTCCGACTCAGACAAGATGTTGTTTGAGCCTCCCAGCTCCTCATCAGCTGAAAGTCTTTGGATAAAGCAGATGGTCTGGAAGCGCAAATCTCTGAGGCCTAAGCTGATCATAGGCTCAAGGGTCTAAGCCCATCCACCAGCCGGAGGCTCCAAGCCCTCACTGCCCGCAGACCAGACACCCTGCCCCCTGCCTCAGCCCCTCTCTTGTAGGGACCCCCTGGCTTACAGCTTATTTCCCCACTTCTCACCCTCCAGCCCTACCTGCTCCCCTGCCTCTGCCTGCTCTCCCAAGCTGCCCCTCCCCTACATCTGAGCCTGCTCTGAGGCTGGTCTTCCCAATGAGGCAAGTCCTAGACCAGCTTCTAACTTCCCGCACCCAAGAAGCCTGTGTCCCCGTTGGAGCCCCACAATTTCACCTTACAAGGTTCTCCCAGCTCAGTCTTGATTCACGCATTCAATAAAATTGCTCTCACTTAGGATGCTGGGCCAGTCAGCACTTGGGGCCATGGCCACCCCTAATGCCCGTGTCCATGCTTCTTTGCCTCCATGCCTCCCTCTGACCCCTGGGCACGGGTCTTCCTCAGCAGCCCCTGAGCACAGGGCCCACATCCAGAGCTTTCTCTTGGTCTCCTCCCAGGACCACCCAAGGGCTGTGCTGTTCAACAGATACTGAGCTCCTTTTCAGGCTGATGCCTGGCCAATGACAAGGGGACCCTCCTGAGGAGCAGATGTTAGGGGCCAATATGGTCAGCGAGGAATCTTTTTCTCCTGCCTCTAGGATAACCGACTGGGCAGTGGGAGGGGCAGAGAGGAGGCTCAGAGTCCATCCCAACTCCTCCTGCTCCAGGATCCAAGTCCCACTTGCAGCTGCGAGCCCTAAGAACTTAATATCAGGGCAGGACCCCAGAGGTCACCAAGCCCAAGTCCCCTGTTAATGCGGGAAAGAGAGCACATACCTCCTGGGGCCAGCTCAGTGCTCTCTCCACCGCTGCTTCCTAACACCAGCCAGTTAATCCGGAACTTGAACGTGGTGACTCTCAAAGCCAAGTCCTTCCTGTTGTCTAATCTGAGTCTCTCACGCTACACTTGGTCAATTCCATCTTGTGCTGCCTCCATCAGGCACAGAGCGTGTACACCAGATCTTCATGGCACGTAACCCTCCAGTGACTTGGTAACACTTCCCAGGGGATGTCTGGTTGTATCTTTCTGGTGTCCAACTTGAGTCCTCTCGCCGCTATGTCGGCTGTTTCCCATTATTGCTGGGCCGACACCCTATAGCCCCCCAGCATGACTGGTCTCCATATCCTCTCCGCCCTCCACTGCCCTGTCCCTTGGTGACTCATCCCTGAGCTTCCCAAGGAAGCCCCCACCCTCTGCCTTTTCCTCCCCTTCATGAGTGGAAAATCCATCTCTGCCCCCCAGAGCAGGCCAGCCCCCTTCCTCCTCAGTCTCCCCTCCCAACCCCCCCAACAGTTTCCTCTCCGGGCCCAGGGAGCAATCACAGCTGCCCCGACCCTGGTTTCCTCTGCTGGGAGGGGTTGGGGGGCTGGCCCCCAAAGGGGCCCTGGCTTCCCCCTCCTCTGGGCAGGGCACAGAGAGGCACAGGCTCAGGGAGCAGGGACTGACTTCCTCTTGTCCCAGAACGAGCATGCCTGCCCTTTGCAAGGGGGTTTGGGTCTGTCACGCAGAGGAAACCAAAAGTGGCAAGAGGGAGGGAAGGCAGAGCGACCAATCAAGGGCAGGGTGAGGCGCAAAACCAGCGGGCTCCCCGGGGAGCTGGGCAGAGGCCGGGCCATGGCGGAGCTGCAGCAGCTGCAAGAGTTTGAGATCCCCACAGGCCGGGAGGCCCTGCGGGGCAACCACAGCGCCCTGCTGCGAGTTGCGGACTACTGTGAGAACAACTACGTGCAGGTAGGCAGAGCGGGCACAGGCCCCCACACCCCAGCCCCTGGAGGGGCCCGGAGCCCTTCCCCAGGGCAGGGCCGTGGGAGCCATCCTGACAGGTGCTTGTCCTGGGCCTTGGCTGAGAAAGCCTCCCACTCTAGGCCTTGGCTTCATCCCCGTTCCCCCAGACTTGACCCTGACCCCACATTGCCCAAACCCCTGCAGTGTACCTTCTCTCTCCCAGGGCCTCAGAGATGTCCAGGTGGGCAGCTCCACCCCGTCCTGTCATCAGGCCTCACCCCAGGTTCGTCTCCCTCCTGGCCTCCCACTCAAATCCAGAGGCCCCAAAACTTGTCCTCACACACAAGCACTGGTGCCATCATTCCATTTTCAGGCTGGCTCTAGGTGCGACTTCAGAAGAACCTTTCAAACACTACAGCGAACTTGAGATGGACAAGGGGAGGGTTCTTTCCCTGATCCTTGAGGGAGAGCAGAGAGACGTCAGACCAGGCTCGGTAAAGAGACGGCATCTGACACGGAGGCACCAGGATGGACAACACGACTGCTGGGAGCCGCCTACCAGCAAAAGATGGCTACTGGCATTTTAGACCAGTTTTCTAAATTGTGTGGTTGTCCCAGGACTGCAAATGTAGATTCCTGGGTCAAGGGAAGAGGGGTGATAGAAACTTACAACGATCGGGCACCTCTGTTATTTCATTAATCCTCATGACCACCGTGCAAGACAAGTATTATTATTCCTGTTTCAGAGATGAGGAGACAGCAGCACAGGGAGGTGAAGTGGCTCATCTATGGTCACACAGCTTGGAAACGGTAGAGCCGGGCATCAGCCCAGACTCTGAAGCCGAGCTCTCTCTTCTCCACCTTTCCGCCTCCCTCACATGCTGTATGACTTGAAAACAGTTTATCTGCACACTCTGTCCTCAGTTTCCTCTGCCCCTTAAGAGCCTGTACAGGCTAACCCTGGGATCCCTCGGGCAAAACTTCATTTGTCTAACGTCTTCTAACCAAACTGTGAGAAGAGGTACAGGGACCTCCCAGCTCAGTGAGAGTGTTGAAAAAACTAAGAAGAAAAGGAGCAAGTGCTCATGGGAGCACGGCAGATTAAAGAGAGTCAGTGCTAAGAACAGTGAGAACGCTCTGCAGCCTTCCTCTGGGCAGGCCTGGCGCCCGCATTGCCTCCTCCAGTCCGCACCCCAGTCCAGGGAGGTGAGGACCAGGAGGCTGAGGTTCTGGAACATTTGTTCACTTCCCAAAGGTCTCGTGGCAGAACTTGGATTTGAACCTGTAACTCTAAATCCAGAGCCCACCCCTTCACCTCTAGATGAAAGTGCTGCCCTGGGTAGAATTTCCATCTGGGTAGATGTGAGCAGCCAGCTTGTAGATGAGAGGGAAGGTGGACGGTAAACCAGCCCCGCTCCTGTGGCACTGGAAGGTATGCTCCTCCTGTCGACAAGGACAGAAACAGTCCTTCTCTCTCCCTCAGTAACCTCTGCACATCTCAAAGGACTCCCGCCCGGATGGGTCCTCATTTGCACACACAGTGTGCACACAGGATTTGAGGTCACAAAGACCTGAGCCCAATCTCCAACTCTGCCACCGACCAACTATACAATCGGCGGCAAGTTTCCTCTCTGATTCTTATCCCTTCCTCCAAGGGGGTCACATGGGTTAAATGTGATAATGTATTAAAGCATTTAGCCCAGTGCCTGCCCCTTAAGAAGGGCAGGATAAATGGCAGCTGGTACCATTATTATTATTATTGTCATCATCATTCATCAGAAGGATGAAAGACACATGGACAATAAAAGTCAGTTCTAGCAAGGCGAAGCAGCCCCAGCAGAAACACCCAGGGCGTTGGAAGCCCTGACCCACACTGGAATCCCTGGACCCCTGCTTCCTTCATGCAGAATGCTAACCGCTAGACCACACAACCAGGGACCTCTCCGGGCTTCTCTGAGGATCTTTGTCTGGGAAGCAAATGGCTAGGAGGGGTTTGCATGAGTTCTCAGAATTGCTCTTAGACAAGGCCTTGTTCCCACGTCCTCCGTCCCCCCACTCAAGCCCCCTCCACCTCAACCAGGTGTCAGGAAACCCATGGGGAAAAGGGGAGGGCAGGCCGGGTCAACTGCAGAGTTCTTGGTCAGGGTCCGTCGAGTTTACAGACGGGGTAATTTGCATGATGAATAAGCAGGCAGGCATGCAAACGGATACCAGACCCTTGTCCCCCCAGACGTAACTTTGGGCCAAGACCAAAGCTGGGGTCAGTAGGCTTCCAGGCTCTAGCCTCCCAGAGCTGGACCCAAGCAGACAGTTTTCCTGTTTGGGCTGACAATTCCACATGCCAGTCCAGGGAGGGGACAGTACAGGAGAGGCCAGCTAAGAAATCTGGGTAGAGACCCGAGGAGTAGTCGCTGCTCTGTGTTGGGCCTTTGTTTCCTCATCTATGAAAGGAAGGTCTTGAACGCTGAACTTGAAGGAGACCTGCTGTCCTTTCTGGTTTTAACACCCTGGGTTGCTTTCTGCTGATGAAATGTGAATTGCATGCAAATGAACATCTCTCTCCCTCTCTCTCTCTCTCTCTTTCTCTCTCTCTCTCTCTCTCTCTCTCAGTTGGAACAGACGGGCAGGAGGTGTACCCGAGGAGAGAAATACAGGAAGGGCTGCTTAGAAGGTTCTGGGCCTGCCCTTGGGCTCCAGCCTGGCTCGGGCCACACTGGAGCCCCCAGGTCTCTCAGCAGCCTGCTCTGATAGGCTCTAGGACTGCTCTCCTCTGACAGGCCCTGAGGAGCACCCAAGGGCCCTTAGCGAGCAGACCCCATGGGGCAGCCTTGCGGGTCAGTCCACCGGCCTTGCCCAGACTTGCCCTGGACTCACCCTTGCCCCCCTGGAAAGGTACAGGCTGGAGGGCAGCAACTCCATGACCTGACCTGAGATGAGGAAGCTGCCTCAGGGACCAAATGACCAGAGGAGTTCTGCCCCAGCCTCCACAGGCTGATCCAGGACTGAAAAAAACCTCTTCAGTCTTCAGCCACTCCCTGCCCACCCCTCCCCCACTGACCAGCAATGTGACTCTGGCCAGCACCTGGCACAGTGCCTGGCACGCAATAAGAAGATGCCCAGCAAGTGTTTGGGTTCGCATTCAATCCGTTAATTAACTCCCAAATGCATATTTATTAAGTATCGTCTGTGTGTTGGGCACTATTCCAGGATAGGGTATAGAATAAAACAGACCCGCTCCCTGCCCTCACAGCACTCACATTTTAGTGTATGTGTGTGGGGATGGGGGAATAGATAATAAAGTAAATAGATAAATAATTTCTGATAGTGCTAAGTGCTATGAAGAAAAGAGAACAAGTTAAACATGATAGAGAGTCAATCCAGAAGTGAGCTGGGAGGAATCTTAGGGTGGTAAGGGAAGGTGTCTCTGAGGAGCAGAGACTTAATAATAAGAAAGATTCTAGAAAGAAGTACAGCAAGTGCAAAGGCCCTGAGGTAGAAACAGTCTTAGCTTGATCGGGAACGGAAACCCAATGGCTAATGTGGCTGGAGGGCAGTGAGTGAGAGGGGGTGTGGTAAGGGATTCAAGTGAAGACGAAAGCAAGAGCCAGCCTGTGGGGCTCTATATCGGACGTGGTTAGAAGTTTGTGTCTCATTCTCAGTGTATTGGGAAGCTACTGGAGGGAATGAATGAATGAAGTCACTCTCTGCTGGGCCTCAGTTTCCTTATCTATAAAATGGAGCAGATCATTGGTTCCCACCACCAACCTGCAGACTGGAGCTAAACAAGGAGGACCAGAGTCACCTGGGTTGCTTTTAAAGGCACAGATCCACCGGGCTCACTCCCAGGGAATCCTGGTTAGAAGCTCTGAGATGGGGGCCTGCCGTTAGTTGGTTGGTTTTTAAGCTTGAGAATATCTCCTCCAACCAGAACTGCCTTCCTCTTTCCTTTCCACTCTTCACCTGTTAGCCCCCAAAAGGTCCTCAGGAGGGGGCTGGGGTCAATCCTCAGCTTGACTACTCGAGGATGAGTATCTTTCCCCCCTTGCACCCATTTCCCACAGCTGCAGATTCACTTTCCTGATGTCCCTGGAGTCCTTCTTACCACAGTCTCATGCCTATGGAAACCAGCTCAAACATCTAGGGGTTGCTGTTTCTGCCAGTTTAGCCCCCACTTTCCCTATACCCTTTCCCATCCCACCCACCGAATCAGGGACCCAGTGGAAGATGCTGCCCTCAGACCAGGGCTATGTGTATTTCAGGCCACAGACAAGCGGAAGGCACTGGAGGAGACGATGGCCTTTACCACCCAGGCCCTGGCAAGCGTGGCCTACCAGGTGGGCAACCTGGCCGGGCACACACTGCGCATGTTGGACCTGCAGGCGGCCTGCCTGCGGCAGGTGGAAGCCCGCGTGAGCACCCTGGGCCAGGTAAGGGGCATGGGAAGGCTTCTTGCATCGGCTCCCAGCTCTTCAGCCCCAGCTGAAAATATCTTTGGATATTTTCTCTAGCAAAAGTGCTTTCCCGCCTTTCTCCAGATGCCTGAGTGCAACACAGAGGCTTGGCACTTCCCAAGCATTTTGAGCCTTCGTATCTCAGCGGCCATGTCTCAGTGTTGGGCCTTGCTGCCCCACCAGATTAGGAGCTCCCTGAAGGCAGAGCTTTTTCTTTCTCTGAATCCCACCCAGCATGGCAGAAAGCAGGTTCTACCAATCACTGTGGCTGCAGAGTAGAGGAAAGAGGCACATGGATCCTGTTCCCAGCTAAACACAGGCGGTAACTTCATAAATGCCCTAGACCCAGAGTGCTTGCTTGGCAAGGTCCTCTTCAGCCCCGGAAGCACTGCCATCACCATACAGTGCCCCCCACCCATTTAGCATACACACCCTCCTCCTTCCTTCCTGGATCCTTGGCCGAGGAATCGCCCCATGAACCACATGCACAGATCCAGTTACACATGGGCCTGGCCTGCACATCATCCACGTGTTCAATGTGGGGTGTGTCTTTTCCTCTGGCCCCAGCAGGCCAGCGTTCCCACCCTCTCCAGGCTGTACGTTTCTCCACAGAACATCACAAGAGGAAGTTAATTCACTTATTTGTCCCCCAAAAGAGAGAGCTGATCCAGCCACGAATCCCAGCCACCTCCCTGTCACCCGCTCTGTTCCGAGCCAGCCGAGTGCTTGAGTCTCTTCCCAGCCCCCCCCCGGGATGCTGTGTTTTCTCTTTTCCTCTGGTTCCTGCTCGGCTAATAATAACCTTCATTTTCTTCCACCAGGAAGTTGCTCCAAGTAGTTCCATCCTCTCCTGGCAATTCTTTTCCCAAGTGCCGTGTGTGGCCTTGGGGACAGAACTCACTCTTTGTCTAGACCTCACTGCCTCCCAGGGTCCCTGTCCCCACCCCAAAGTCTCTGTCCTCTTCCTCCCTTGAGGGGAAGGGTGCTGTACAGAGGCTGCCCCACTGTTACCCCAAACCCTGTCATCCAGATGGTGAACATGCATATGGAGAAGGTGGCCCGAAGGGAGATCGGCACCTTAGCCGCTGTCCAGAGGCTGCCCCCCGGCCAGAAAGTCATCCCCCCTGAGAGCCTACCTCCCCTCACGCCCTACTACAGGAGACCCCTCAACTTCGGCTGCCTGGATGACATTGGCCATGGGATCAAGGTACAGAGATGAGCCCCTCCCTTCTCCACAACGCGCCCTCTTCTGCCTCATGGCTCCCTTCTGTCCAGCTCCCCACTTCTCTTCCACATCCATTTTCTTGTCCTAACCTGCAGCCCCTTTCTTTCCTCACTCCCTGAGGCCATCACCCTAAGTCTCCCTTACTCTCCAGGTCCTCCTTATGGGAGGAGCCCCTCCTCCTCCTTAAAAGTCCTCATGACCCTCTCCCCCACCCTAATAACTGGCCTTTACCCTGTACTCAGACAATCTGCTGAGTGACATTTGAACACCCCCGCCCTGCGGGTGCTAGGCGTGAGTGTGAGGGGAAGAGAGGGAAGGGAGGATGTGGGGGTGTGCATGAGAATGGCTCCCCAGCCACATGAGAACAGCGACTTCCTCTGTCTGGAGGTTTGAGGTCACAGCACTGAACAGTCACCCCAGAGCCCCTGTTGGGTGGGAAGGGGCGGGGATGCAGCCACCCAAGGGGACATAGCGAAGAGAGGGGAGCATAACTCTGGCATTCTATCCTCAGCCCACCTCCCTCTGAGAGGTGAGAGAAGATGCACACACACAGAGACACACACACTGGATCCCATTTTGTCAATTCCTGTCCTCACACTGCAACATTTCAGATTAGACTGAAGCTCTCCTGTATCTGAATGACCCTCTGATATCTTCAGCATACCATCTCCCCAAAAAGGGGGCACTACACTCCCTCCTTCAGTCACCAGGCCTCCCCACCAGTAAGTTCTTCCTATTGTCCAACTTAAATTCTTTATGCTTCAGCTCAGGTCCCGCTTGTCCCTAGTGAAGTATAGTGAACAGGGAACACCATTCCCCCTGAACCCACTCTTGGGCAACCCCATCAGTGACAGAGGTGCTGTCCCGCCTGGGGGTTTGCACCTGGTCATTTCTACACTCTACTCTAAATGTTCTGCTCCTCTCTGTCCTGAACTCCCAGAGTCAGTTCCACAGGCCTGCAAGGACAGGTGGGACATTTCTAAGCACCGCGGTCCTCTCCTTTCCCCCACTCCCTCCTCAGCCTGCGCTGGGGTTGGGGTCTAATCAGATTAGTGACCACCAAGCTGGGCACTGAGAAGCTTGAGAAGCGGGGTGGGGATGCTGAGCCCACTCAGCCACTGAGGCTATGCAGAGGAAGTGGCCTGCAGACCGTGTCTGTGCTCCGAGGTTTCCGGGCAGATTTGAGGCCCAGGCCCCAGGGCCCAGGCGCGGCAAGAGGGGGTGGGGTGGAGTGGGGTGAGGTGGGGTGGGGTGGGAGAGGGGGCTGGGAAGTGGAAGTGGGAACTTGCTGTGCCCGCCCTCCCCCTCCCAGTTCTTGTCCGCCCCTCCCCCATTTCCTCTCTGGGATGAGGGGGGCTATTGGGGGGGCCCCCATAGACGTCAGCCCCGCCCCTGCTCCCCCTCAGGATCTGAGCACGCAGCTGTCGCGGACTGGGACCCTGTCTCGAAAGAGCATCAAGGCGCCTGCCACACCCGCCTCTGCCACCCTGGGGTGAGACCCCACCGCGATCCAAAGCAGCCCTACTCCGTCCCGAAACTCGACTCCCCCACCCCCTCAACGCGGGCGCCAAACTTCCTCTTACACCAGCTGCCCCCTCCCCGCACCCGACCCCTGCTGCCCAGAAGCCTTCCTCCTGCCTGACGACACCCCGCACCCCACCCCCCCGCCCCCCAGGAGACCGCCGCGGGTTCCGGAGCCCGTGCAGCTCCCGGTGTTGCCCGATGGCAAACTCTCAGCCGCCTCATCTGCTTCTTCTCTGGCTTCGGCCGGGTGAGCCCAAGTCCAAGTGTGGGGTGGCGAGGGGAGGGGTTGAGAGGGGCCTCCTGCCAATTGTCATGGTGACTACTAGGGTTGAGGGGACTCCGGATCACAGGGGCGGGGCCAGTTGGGGGATGCTGAATTAGGGATGTTGTCCTCCAACCTAGCTGAGCCCCGCTTTCTCTGGTCTTCAGCAGCGCCGAAGGTGTCGGTGGGGTCTCCACGACCAAGGGGCAGGCAGCACCCCCACCCCCACCTCTCCCCAGCTCCACGGCCCCACCTCCTCCACCAGCTGCCTCTGACATCTTCCTGCTGCCCCCTCCGCTGGAGGAACTGCCCCTGCCCCCGCCAGGTAAGGAGCTCCGCCCTCTCCTCCTAGCTCAGCCTTTCTTACCTCCCCATACTCCTCCCCACCCCACCCCTCTTGGATCTAATCGGACCCACGTCTATGAAAGGCTTGTCCACGGGAGAGGTCATGGGAGAGAAAGGAGAGGAAGCCGGCAGAGGAACTAACATAACTTGGCACCTGCTTTATACCAGGCCCTGGATTTGAAGCTTCTCATCCGTTTTCTCACTTAAACTTAACACCCTAAGAGGATCTTCACACTCCCATTTAACAGAGGAGGAAGCTAAGGCTGAGAGGTTAAATTCAGTGACTTGCCCAAGGGTCACCCAGCTAAGTGGCAGTGTCTGACTTACACTGTTCAACGTTTTAGTGTTTACTGAACACCTGCTACTTGTCAGAGGCATTGTGGGAGGACCAGGATGGGCAGGGCTGGAGGAAGATTACATAACATGGGGAGAGCCTGGGGCCCTGCTCTTGAACAGTCAAGTTTCCTGGGGCTGGTGGAGGGGTTCCCTGTGTCCCACTCACAGCCCCTCTGCTTCCCTCCCATCCCCAGAGCTGCCCCTGCCCCTGGATCTGCCCCCTCCTCCACCTCTGGATGTAGATGAGTTGGGGCTGCTGCCTCCACCCCCACCAGGCTTTGAACGGGAAGAGCCCAGCTGGGTCCCTGCTACATACTTGGAGAAAGGTACCTGACTCCTGGGAATGAAGGGCACCAGGGTTCTCCCTACTCTTCTACCCTAGAGGCATTCAGCCCCCCACCCCCGCACATATTTTCTCATGAAATGAGCAAGTTGAGAGCCACTGGCCTGGTAGATATTAAGTGAATTGGGGAGGGGTCCCAGGGCTTGGGAGAAGGACCGCCTGCCCCACTCCCTGCAGCCTTCTCCCCTAGATGCTCGCTAGAGTCCAGTATGCGGGCCCCTGCATCCCTACGATGGGGCAGGACGAACATCTCACAGCAGCCTCTCCTCCTGTCCTGCAGTGGTGACACTGTACCCATACACCCGCCAGAAGGACAACGAGCTCTCCTTCTCTGAGGGAACCATCATCTGCGTCACCCGCCGCTACTCCGATGGCTGGTGTGAGGGTGTCAGCTCAGAGGGGACTGGATTCTTCCCGGGGAACTATGTGGAGCCCAGCTGCTGACAGCCTGGGGCTCTCTGGGCTGCTAACCCAGGTTCTGCCCTGAGCAGCCTCTGGAGCCCCAGGCCAAAGCCAGCTCCAAGATCAAGGCTGGACTAGGTCTGCCCGCCTCTTGGGCTGTGAGCTGTGTCCGCTCCTTCCCCCTACTGCGGTGGGAAGGGGTCCTGGGGAGAGAGAGGAGGTACCCAGAGGCCTGCTCCAGACAGGAAAGAACTGAAAGCCAAGGAGTTTGGTGACCTTGTCCACAGAGGACCCCCTACTCTGTGCAGGGCGGGGTCTCCAGCTGCAAGTGCCAGCTTTGAATAAAACTCTGACCCTCTTGATAATTGCCCTGCAGGGCTAGGGGGCAGAGAGGAGGGATTGAAAGGCATCCCAGTTCTAAGGCTCCTGCTAATTACGGAGCCACCCTCTGCCTGCCACTAGCAGCAGTGTCTCTCCCATCTCTTCGGTCCTCATTAAGTGCCCTCTGCACTAGACCTCTGATGCCCCTCAGCAATGACTGACTGCACCTTGTTCTTTTGCCTGTTGCCTGCTGTGTGTTATGTGTTCAGTCTTGGTTCCTGAAGCCGGGCACTCTCCAAGAGTGGGGACTAACTCCCTCACTTAAGTGGGGCTCTCTGAGAGCAGAGACCACCTCACCCTCACCCCTTAGACTGCGGCGCGAGAGATCTCAGTCACCTCTTCCCCCTTCACCTCCTTTATAGCTCTAAAACATCAAAGAGGGAGGAGGGGCTTGGGTTTTGCTGGCTCTGCTTTAAAATATCAAGGCCTTCTGACCCACCGCGGAGGTGGGGGGCGCAGAGGGCCCAGCCCGCGAGGCGACTTTGGTAAAATCCCTGGTCTCTTGCTGCATAGACGAGGCTGGGGTGCGAGGAGACACTGTCGCACGCTGCGAGGTCCCTTGCTGGCCGGACAGTGTGCTACCTCGTTCCACCACCAGGAGGCGACTGTTCCCTCTGGCTTTTTTTCCTTTGGGGATGCTGGCGGGGTGGGTGGGGGAAGAGAGGCAAGAAGAAAAGGGATAGAGGGTGGGGTCGCGGTAGGTGAAGCAGGATCTAGGCCTGGGGCCTTGGGCGGGGAGCCGGGTGCAGCCGGGAGGATTTCGGGATCTGGAAGAGGGGAGGTTACACGGCCCGAGGCAGCGGTTAAAGCAGCGGGAGACGTTTCTTCTCTCCCCTCCCAGGGAACCCAGTCCTCCCAGTTTGGAGGACAAGGTTTTTAGAAACACTGCTGCCTTCCCCGGTATGCGCACCTCCCCGGTGGGGCCAGACTCCAGAATAATTGTTTTGCAGAGGAACTGGGCGGGGCAGCCGAACTGGGTTAACTGCATAGATAGGGGCTGTCCGAACTCCCGCCCCCAGCCCCCAAATGGACAAGCCCGGAATTCCAGAAATTCCCAGAGGGACACACCGAAGCGAAAGGGAAAAGGGAATTAAAAAAACTAGGTTTGTCTTTCCCGATCTCCCCCCTCCTCGCCCCTTCCCCGCCCGGGCGCCCCCCGCAGGCCGCCGTCCTCAGGACGTCTTCAGCACCTGCTGCAGATGCACGCGCACGTCGGCGGCCGTTTCCCAGGGCACCACAGTGGCGCGGAAAGAGCTGGGCTCGGCCTTCTGCGCCTCCTGGATAAGGCGGTGCATGGGGTACCCGCGGCGCGGGAAGGCCACGTCGCCGCCCGCCAGCAGCCCCGTGGGGCAGAAGTCATTGGCGCCGTCGCCCACGTAGAAAAGGCGCTCGAAGTGCACGCCGTCGTGGGCCCGCTCGCGCAGGTAGTCGCTGAGCACCTTGTGCTTGCACATGTTGGCGGGGCAGCGCGCGCAGCTGTGCGTGTGGAAGGGCCGCAGCGTCAGTAGCCCCCGCGCGTCGGGCCCCGCCGGGTTGCTGAAGATGCGGCGGAACAGGCCGTGGTGGCCGGCGGCGCGCAGCGCGCTCTCCACGCCGAAGGTGTTGGCATCGGAGATGAGAATAACCTCGAAGCTGGCGCCCTGCTTGGCCACAAACTGCAGCAGGTCGCCCATGCCTGGCGACAGGGGGATGGCCTCGTAGATGGCGCGCAGGTCCCGCGGCCGCACGCCCTGCTCGCCCAGGTACTTGAAGACGCGCTGCATGTACTCGTTGTAGAAGCCCTCGCGGTAGGTGGCACGCAGGCTCTCCGGCAGCCGCTGGCCCGGCGCGGCGCGCACGATCGAGTCGTCGCTGTTTTCGTCCACGATAGTCTCGTCGAAGTCGAAGGTCAGGAGGAAGCGCGGCGCGCCCTGCGCGGCCATCCCGCCGTCCTGGGAGCAGGGAGGAGAAGAGCAGGAGGAGGAGGAGAGAGCAAGCGAGAGGGGGCGCGGCGGGAGCCGGCCCGGGAGAGGCTGGTTAGCGGGCCACGGCCAGAGGCGCTGGCACGTCCAAGACCTGAGGAGGACCCAAAGCTGGTTAACCTAGGCGGAGTAGCCAAGGCCGCCGCCGCCCCCCGCCCAGCCTTCCCTGCCGCCCCTGCCCCCGATCCCCCTCCCTGACCTCCCTTCTCGGCACCTCTTAGTTAACTGCGTTGGAGTTTATCCTCAGAGGACCATCCTCCTTCCGAACTCAGAAGGGCATCCTTGGCACCTGTTTCTGCTACCCTCATCTGGGGCCATTGGGGCTTAACAAGGGTCAGCTTAAAAATGGGGAAAAGCAGCTTCCAAGGGGTCACCCCTTCGGGGAGGTTTCTGGACTAGACTGTGCTAGAGACTTCTAGTGACTCCTGTTGTTGGTGTAGCTACCGGGAGGGTGGAGGGAGCTCTCCACTCCCTTCTTCCCTAACATAGTCAAGGGAAACACCCATTCACCCAACCGGAGCAGCCTCCTCATTACCCTCTGGACCAGGCCGAGCTGATGGCAGGTGGGACTGTGGTGGACAATAAGAAGCCAGGCTCCAGGGAAGTCTTGTTGGCACCGTCCAAGACATGTGGACGATGAGTGCCGGGTCCTCAGGCCTGGATAGGAGCTAAGGGCTGGGCCTGGAGAGTTAGGTGCCTGGGTGTCTGTCCTGGCCAGACAACTGGATTTTAGCTCTTGGAATAACCAGGTAAGTGAATTGACCACACAAGACTCAGGAAGGCTCTCTGGGAGCTGCTTCTAGCCAGATGGCACTGGGCAGGGGTCTAGGGATGGGATACAGCTTCTCTGGGGAGTTTTAGGACCCTGTGCTGACAGGTCATCACTAGTCACTTGCCAATTCCCTGTGTCAGCGGGTGGGGTTTCTGCCAGAGTCCGAAGCAGGCGGGCAGCAGGAGAAGCAGTGGGGCTTGGGAAGGTAGGAGCCTCCCGCACCAGGCGGCGACATACCTGGGAGACAGGTAAGAAAGAGGAAAGAGAGCAGCAGTGGCTGAAAAGGCAGGGGAGGAGGGAGCAGGTAGTGTAGACATGCAGACATGAGGCAGCAGTGGGGAAGGAGGGGGCTAGGAGGAAGTCATGCTAGGGGAGCGCAGAGACAGACTGGACAGGAAGACGGAGTGGGGGTGGGGAGCTCCAGGAAGTGTAGATCTTGGGCCAGAGTCATGTTGATGGGGGCCATGGGAGAGGACGGGGGACAACAGGGCAAGTGTGAGGGCACGAAGAAAGGCAAGCAAATGGAGACAGCAGAATCCCTCGGCAGCCTGTCCCTCCCACCTTTGCCTGACAGCAGCTGTAGGGGACAGAGGGGCAGAGTGAGCAGATCAGGTCCACCTTCAGCATATCCATCACACTGCCTTTCTCCCTCCCAGCCTCCCACCCCAATGATCTGAGATGGAACCACTCTTCTTTCTGCTTTCTTCCTAACTCCCTCTCTAATATTCCTGTGATGTTTATGGCCGAGCACATCTTGTGAGACAGAAGTCCAAGCTCCTCATTTCAGAGCTGGGATTTGAACCTGGCTATCTGCCTCGCTAATAGAACCATCCCTTTGACCTCAACCCTAGAGACGCTCTCTGCTCTCACCAACGTCCATCTGGGTGTCTCAGTGGCCCAGCACCACTGGAGTTGAGGATGTAAAGTATCAGGACCCCACGCCTGGGAAGGAAGCTTCCAGGGATTAGTGGAGGCCCAGTAGAGGGGAGGGAAAGCCTAAAAGGGGCTCAGCAGGGCTCTTCCCACTCCGGGATGGGAATGTAGGGGCTGAGGCCTCATCCTAAGAGACCCCTGGAGGGCCCCACTTACCCTAGACAGGCATCGGAGGCCAGCAACTGGAAAACACCCACTCATTGTCGGTGCATCACCCTGAGCAGCACCTGTAGGGACTCCGTTGGCCTCCAGGCGTCGTCCAGAGCTCCTGACAACCACACAAGGTCCGTGTGAGGGTGCCCAGTCATCTGGCTCTGTTTCCACTACTAATGCCCACCTGGCCCCATCCCCTCTGCTGAGCCCCAGGAGCCACTCCCAGGGGCTCCGTAAAAACAACCCCTCAAACAGGCATAGCACTTACAGACCACAAAGCCCTTGCTAGGCATCCTCTTACAACCCCCTACAATGCTGGAGAGGTTAGGGATGATATTGATGGAGACCCAGAGAGGGACACCGACTTGCTCAAAGGTCACCCACTGTAAGTGGCAGAGACAGATCTCAAAACCAGATCTCAGAGTCTGAGACCAGAGCTTTTTTCTCCAGTATGACCACTTCCCCTTTCTTGTATGCGGTACCTCACAGTTTACAGATCACCTTCTTTCATATTCTCTCAGTGCCCGCCACAGTCCCATGAATGCAGCAGATGAGAAGGGCTCAGGGAGGCAGAGCCGGGTTCATGAACACCTGGCCACAGCCTTGCCTGCCCTCTGCCCTCAAAAGGGAAGAGGCAGATGACCAGGCTCACTGTACCCCAGCTGGGGGGCCAGGACCCCTGGGCACCACAGGTGATCCGGGACTGGCCTCCCTGGTGCTTTCCGGGGCCCAGGAGTCAGACAGGAGAGTCAGGGTGAAATTTCTGCCCGACTTTGCTGTGTGGCTTTGGGGACAGGTTTGGCTTTGTGGGCCTTCACCAACTACAAAGGACACACCTACAGCCCCTAGTGCCTCCCTACACACACCCCACCCTCCACCCTGGGGTGACACAGAGACCTGAGGCAGCTGGGACAGTTCTGGAAAGAGCCAGGAGACTAGACCAGGGAAAGGAGCAAAGGTCTGGCTGGCTGCTGCCCTCTGGTGGTGACAGCAGGTGACACTGGAAACCCCTCTGACTTTCTCAAGGTGACACTCTCCCCAGAGCATCCCAGGACAGCAGAGGGAAGCTACTGCCCCCAAGACAGAGACTGG
Source organism: Equus asinus (assembly GCF_041296235.1). Lineage (NCBI taxonomy): Eukaryota > Metazoa > Chordata > Mammalia > Perissodactyla > Equidae > Equus > Equus asinus. The sequence goes on along the minus strand of NC_091802.1, from coordinate 37,073,999 downwards.
GACATCCCAGGAGCAGGGCACAGGTCGGAGGGCCTGTGGGAGGGCCTCTCTCACCTTCCATCTCGAATTACCCCCTCCCTCCCCACTCAGACCACCCGTGCATTAAACCCTGTGGTAAGGATGGGATGTGGGTCTCAGCCTTTGCGCTAAGAATTTTTAATCTAGGAATTGGGGGAGGTGGCCAAAGCTGAACGGGGCAGTGGGCAAAAAGGGAGAGGAGAGACACGTCCAGGAGAAGGTGGGAGCGAAGGGGAGCGAGGCATGGGACGCGGGAATGGCATGTTTTGGAGGGTGGGAGGGCTATCCCCAGGCCCCATCTGGAGGCAGTTCCAGCCTTCCAGAGTCCTGGCTAATATCACACGTCCGCCCTGGGCCAGGTGAGTCTCAGGAGAAAGGTCAGGGGATGCCCCTCCCGCTGTAAAAGCAAACAGGACGGACACGTGCCGGGCACGGGGCACAGCGAGGGTCAGATGCAAAGATGCACAGGGCCTCTGGCGCCACCCGGAGAGCAAGCTTCCTTGTTTTGCCCTTGTTTCTTTGTCTTTCTTTTATTTGGTGGAATATTCTATTGCAATATCATGCTCAAAACTTCCCATTTCTCATAGCAAAACACATAAGTTATGTTTTTTTTTCATCTAACAATAGTATTTAGGGAAATCAGTTAAACATTTATTGTTTGGTGAGTTGCCCTTGTTTCTTTCAGTCCCCAGAGCAGAGAGCCAGGCATCCTGAGTGAGTTTCTTCCCCTGGAACCTGAGAAGGCCATGCTGTGACACCCCACCCTTACAGTATAGTCAGAGGGACCCGGGGTCCCGTGGGAATCTGGCCCCTGTGACATTCAGAAAGGTTACTCACCTCTGGCAGCTTTGTCCTGAGTGATCAAATCCTTTTGTGGTCACCAGAAAGAGTCCCTCAGAGAAAAGGGGGACAGGATCTCCGAGCTTCTCGCACAGGATAGAGCAGAGGGGAGAGCGGGTTGCTTAGGGGCGGCAGGCAGTCCCTATTCTAGTCCAGTCCCATCTAAAAGTGGCGCCTGCCTCCCTGACCCCACACAGGATCACGAATTCCTCCCTGCATCCTCCTGCCTTTTACACAAAAGCTCCTAGATGACATCTATGGGAATGGGCTGGGAGGGTCCCCTGGGGATGGGGGAGGGAAACGGGCCTCTCTTTGGCATCAGCCCTAAGTTTGAAATTCCCCTCTTAATGGATGGAGCCCTTGAGACGGTTTGGAAACAGTTTTCCACCGGAAATGTGCAGGATGGGGATGGGGGAGAGGACCCCAGAGATACCACAGGAACAAGCTGTCTACCCAAGACCAAGTCTCCTTGTATCAATCACTAGAAATCAGATTCAGCCACTCAGCTGGAATTCTCTCCCTCCCTGAGATAGCACTCCCAAACTTCACCGTGGTCTCTTCCCTGCTCACGACTGCCAGCAGCAGATAGGAAAAGCAGAGGCCCAGAGAGGTCAAGCTAATATCCTGGGGGTCACACAGCATCAGAATCATATTTAGAACTCAGGGGTCTCTGGTGCCTCTTGGGAAAATCGCAGCCAGAGCTTCCTCTATTGCCCTGGAGACTCCCTTAGGCTGTGAGCTTGCTGTCCTGACTAGCTGGTGGCGATGACCCGCAGTTATGGGGCCAGCGAGGAAGCTGGGACCAGGAGTCACCTCGGGGCTCGCCCTGCCTGGGTGAACAAGCCGGGAGGGGATCCTCACTGGGCAGGGAGGTGGCAGCTGCCGGTGGAGTTGGGGGAGAGATATTTTTAGAGGTGGCTGGAAAGCAGGCTCTCTGGCACACCCCCAGCTGGCGGGAGCTTCGCTCCAATGCGGGGCGGGGGGTGCGCAGCTCGGGGAGCCGAGGGGAGCCCAGGGGACTCGTGGGTGGCAGGGAGCAAGGAGGCACAGATTCCTTCGATTTGTCCGAGTACGGGGAGGGAGAGATACCCGGGCACCACCTTCCTGGATAGGGGAAAGAAGGGGGACTCATTCCTCCGCTCCAGGGACGCCCCCGCTGACACACGCGTGAAGGAGCGCCCTCAAACTCCACACAGCCCCCACCCCACACTGGGACCCCAGCCCTCCCCTACCTCGGAGAGCCCAGGACTCACGTGGGGAGCGGCGGCGGCCGAGGTCTGCCCCGGCTGAGTTTGGATTGCAAAGAGTGGGAAAAGGGGCTAGCTGAGGTATTTGGGCGCAGGATGGAGCTAGGGGTGCTTACGGGAATTGGGGGGGACGCGGTGTCTTAGCCACCCCCGTATTTCTGGGCTCCGGCTCACGAGTCCCTCCAGTCCCAAGGGGCCGTGGATGATGTGCGTCTGGGCCGTCCTCTCCGCCTGCCCCCCATCCCCCCGGGCCGCCGCCGCGTCCCCTTTAAATGCCCGGGAGCCGGAGCCGGAGCCGGAGCCGCGGCTAGCGCTGCGGCAGCCGCAGCACCCGGGCCCTCCGCAGTCCCCGCACGTCACAAGCGACTGTCCAATCACGGCGGCGCCGGCGCACATCAAAGGGGCGGGCCGCCCGCGGGCCACGCCTCCCGGCTGCCCCGGAGACTCCCGGAGCGCCCGCGAAGGTGGGATGGGACGCAACGGGAGAGGGTAGGAGGGCGGAGAGGGGGCGCACCCCTTCAGAGGAGCGTGGTGGGGGCACCTGCCTTAGGGCGGCTGCGGGGCTCTCCAGAAGTCCCCGCCCACACACCTGGAAGTGCCAGGGCTGTGGACTTTCTCAACCGCCGCCTTCAGGGCTCTGATCTCTGAGATTTGCAGAAATGCACCCCCACCTCCAGCCCCTCGTTCCGTTCTTGGCTCCTGAGCCAGGTGGTAAGCACCGGTTGACCCAGCCCAGGAAGGGCAGTTCCTCTGTTTCTCTCCCCTGTGTGCCCTCTGCCCTCCAGGCGGAGCCACAGCGCCCCGCCCCGCCCTGCCCTTGGGACACTCCCCGGCCCCCCACCCCCACCCCCGCCCGTTACAGGTTACAGAGGACTGCCGGCCGGGAAAGGGACTCTCCCACTCCCCTACTCTGTCAACAGGGTTGGGCGACCGCCCAACAGTTTGCCCCTTTGCAAGTGGGGTTGTAAATAAAAAACCCACTTTCTCCTCTGCTTCCTAGGAGTCCGTTCCCAGCCACACTCCCCTCCTCCCTTTCTGCCCTCCCAGCCTGGTGGGGAGGAGAAAGAAAGGCACACTGGACTCATGGGGTCACAAAGGGGCTGTGTGGGTGGGGAGAACGGAGGTGCCCCCAGGCCTGGGTCGAACTTCGGTCCTCCCTTGGTCTCCCCGTGCTCCACTCCTCGAAGAGAGCCAGCGAATTTCAAGGCCCTGAGTGATCTGGAAGCTGATGGGGCTGGAAACCAGAGAGGGAGCCAGGGTCAGCAAGGAACTACCCTCATCTCTGTGCTGGGGGCTAGGAGGGCATTAATAGACACGACAAATGTGTGCCGTGTTTCCACATGTGCACAGGGGAACCAACGCTTTAAAGCTGCAAACCTGCTCCTTAAAACCCTTACTGACAAGTAACTCCCAGCGCCCCAGCTCCTGAAACGGGCTCGCTGCCCCCCTTCATCCCACAGCCCTGCCTTCACTCCTCACCCTTTCTTCCCACTCTCCAGCACACCCTGCTCTCTGCTCCGGACCTCCCTCCTCAGGAACGTGCCCGCCCCATTTGCTGGGCAAGCTCAGCCCCCACATCATCTCTTGCCCTGTTACATATCCGCAAGCTCCTTTTATTACACTGATCACATGCGTGCTGCCAGAGCACACAGTAGTGATGCGGGGTCGGCGAGCCAAAGAGTCGAAAGAAAGATTTCTCGGACTCTCAAGGTCTGGCAGTGGTGCTCTATTATTTAGAGAATAGTACGGGATAGCATGGGGACAGGACCCATGGGCAGTAAAGAGTTGCTGCATAGGGACAGGACCCATGGGCAGTGAAGAGCTGCTGCTGCTGCCCTGAGTTGAGGGTCAGGGCTAATTTTATAAGGCACGGGTACGTGACTTATTTTTACTGGAAAAAGAAAAGATGATGTAAAAAGTCATTAAATGATTTCAGTGCAGATGGGGTCTGGTTATTGTGTGGTCATATAACTTTAGATACGAATCTGGTCATATAGATCGGCATGTAGGCGAGGATGCCCTGGGCTTCTCTCCCTGGGGCAGCCCTAATTCATACTATAAAAATCCACCGGGTCATATAGTTGGGCATGTAGGCCAGGTCACCTTGGGCTTCTCTACCCGGGGCAGCCTTAATCCACATCAGTAGTTGCTGTAAATACTTTTCCAGGTGTCAATTCATGTAATCCTCACCACCCTCTGCAGTGGGCATGGCTCATTTTACCGTCAGGAAATCAAGGCACAAAGAGTTGAGCTAGCCCAGGGTCACCCAGCTGGTAAATGGTAGAGCTGGGCTTCCAACCTGCTCGCCTTAACCATTACCCTACACCGTCCCTCTCATTCGGTGTCTGCCACCCCTCCTCTCCTGTAAGCAACTTGAAGGCGGAGACCATGGTGATCTTATTTATTAACGTCCCCTTAGTCTCTAGCATATAGACCCTGACACACAGTAGGCCTTAGATGTTTTCTGTTGAATGAAACAAGTCCCCTGCTGGGTTCAGCTCCACCTTTGTGCTGCATTTGTGTTCCCTCATTTAACCTTCACACCGCCTGGGTCACTCCAGTATTATGCCCATTTTACAACAGGGAAATTGAGACTCAGAGGGATCAAAGACTTGCCCAGGGCCCCACGCCCCCAGGAGGCACTATATTCAAATCCTTACCCTTTGATGCAATTAGTGACCCTTTCAACCTTGTTTCCAAATTCAGTGGTGGGGGTGGGGGAGGGGTGGGCAGACGATGTCGTCGCTGCCTACAGCGAGTTCTTACCGCCCAGCTCTGCCTTCCAGCGATGGGAACACCAAGGCACACAGGAGCGCCATTGTGCGACAAATGGAGAAACTCCTCATTTCCCCTACACTAAGATTTGCAGGACACAAGCCTATCTCTCTTTAAACTTTCTCCTCTCATCGTGCCAGTGAGTAAGCAAGTTGGGTGATCAGCCATGTGCCTAAAGATGGGGACAGAAAGAAGGGGAACCCCACCTCCCACCCCCACCCCACCCGCATCCTAGCCCAGCAGGTTGAGGCCTCTGCCCAGCACACAGATTTCCTCTCCTCCCCTGGGGTTCACCTTCACACTCAGTTCTGTCATTCTGGCAGAGAGCTCGTGGGGACAGAAGTCATCTGAGGTGACAGGGACAGGAGTCTCTGCTGAACCCTGACTCAGGCACCCAGGGATGGAGCGCTCCAGCTGGTCTTCACAAAGAGGGTGTGACTCTTGCCCAAGGTTTTCAGGTTAGAGCCAGTGAGTCCAGGAATGTGACCTGGTGGTGGGAGGGGCAGGGGTGAGAGGGAGGGGCAGGGGCGGGCAGGGGGCAGATTGCACAGTTGGTCCCTACACTCCACCTGGGGAAGGATTGTGTTCAGAGCACCGACTGGGTGTGTAATCCCCACAATAACCCTGGCAGATGGGGTTTTACTCTTCTCATTTTTACAAGTGAAAAAGGAGAAGCTTGGGGACATTAAGAAAGTGGCTTGCCCAAGAATGCTGTGTAGCAAATGGCAGTCAGCCCCAGATGTCCAGGTCTGCACTTCTCTGTCTGAAGAAGGCAAAGGTCCCTCAGGGATCTGGTGACAGTTGCAGGTGGGCTTAGTGGAGACCACCAGGAGTGTCCCCATTCAGACAATCCTGCAAGATCTGTTGTAGGGCCTTTGGGTCTGAGGCCTTGTGCTGGGACTTAGCGACCAGGGCTGAACAAATCTCTTTCCTGGTCACTCACATGGATGGAGCACCTGCTGTGTGCAAACGGTGTTTTAAAAGGCTCCACTCTTCATTCTCACATCAACCCTATAATCTATGAATTCCCCCCACTTTACCGATGAGAAAAATGAGGCACAGAGTGGTATGTCGTTTGTCCAAGCTCACACAGCTAGGAGGTGGCAGAAGCAAGACTTGAACGCAGGCAGTTGTCTGCAGAGCTACATTCTTAACCAGAACATCACATGGCCTACCTTTAAAATTTCTCAGTTCTGAGTTGCCCTTTATTGGATCTGAATAGGCTGCCCCACCCCTACCTTGGTCCTGGGAAGAATGTGACAGTGACACAGATCAAGGCTCAGATCTTCAGAGCTGGCTCCAGCGTTAGCTGGGGACAGTCTCCTGCTCTCTGCGCCATCACTGCAATGCGGTATTCTTTTGTTTGTGGCGTCTTCCATTCAACAAATGTTAACTGCCTCAGGCACCGGGACATGTGATACTGAACAAGACACAGATCCTGCCCTCAGGGAGCTCACAGTCTAGACCCAGCCATGCAAACAGGTCTTCCCAAAAGAGCGTCAGAGAACAACTGGCAGATCTGCCTGACCTGTGACCGCCAGGGCAATTCTGTCTCGTCCCTCAGCAGGAAGGCAGCTGGGACCTGAGGTGCCTCCAGGATAAAGAGGAGACTCATAATCCAGGGGCGGGGTCCCCCTGGAGATGCCCCATCCTGCCCACCCTCCTTTCCTGTCCCACCCCGACTCCTGTTCTTGGTTGCTGCTGCCTGCCCGGCCCTCTCCTCTCCGCCTCCCCCGAACAGCCCAGAGACGCGGTACGGTACTGCCTTCTCCCCTCTCCCCACTCCCGCCCGCCGCTCCCAGGCCCTCTCTACACGGCTCTCCCTGACAGACGGACGGAGCTGGCCACTGTCCTCCCTGAGCCCCAGCAAGGATGGGGAGTAATGTGGCAGAGGGAACAGGACAGAGCAGGGAGTGAACAAATCTTTTCTGCTACCCGACTGACACAACAGGTGACGTAGAGACAGCAATGCCCCAGAGCCCTTTCTGGGCCAGGAAGTCCTTGCGATCTGACTCAAATTCCACTTGCTGGGGTTTTTCCTCTCATTTGGCTTCTTAGGCACACTTCTTCTGTGTAAGAGCTTTCAGAGACTTGAACTCTGCCACTCCAGTTCCTTTGTCTTTGCAAATGTCACGTCGAAGAGAACAAGACGATTTAGTCTCCCCTGCCTTGTGTCCCTGGTTGCTTCTCTAACTGCATCTCATGTCCCTATCGCCCTCACTCTGTGTGCTCCAACCACACCAGCTTTCTTTCAGACTTTCAAATGAGCTACCACAGGCCCCTTGCACTTGCTGTGGCCTCTGCCCAGAGTACTTCCCACCCCATCCATGGCCCCTCACTGAGTTCAGGGCTCAGCTCATATGTCACTTCTGAAAGGACACTTGCCTTGCCCACAACCCCCGTCCCACCCTGAGATCAGGACCTCCCTTTACACATCTCCACGGCACCCTGTACTGCTCCTGGTGACGGGTTAATATCCACATCCCATCAGACCGTCAGCTCCAAGAGGGCGGGGCCCACAGTGGGTTTGCTCCCATGCTCCTAGCACACACATTGATCTAGAGTAGCTGCTCAAGAAGTATGTGTTGCCTGAAGGATCCCGTGATTCTCAATCTCGTCTCTTTGTGCAGGGCATGGCCTCAGGCCTGGAATGAGACCAAAGCAAGCTGTCCCAGCCTCAGTTGTGCTGAACCTGGCTATCGGACTGTGGATATGCTAACAACAGACAGGGCTGGCAGCTCAGGGTGCTTTCACACCTTTCTCTGAGCAAACCACCCCACCCAGGAATCTCCCCATCCCCAAGGCCAGTCTGTGCTGACGGGAGCTGGTTGATATGAACATTTAGTTCCTTTTACCTAAATCTAGATGCGTCCGCCAGAATAAGAATCCTACCAAAATAAGAGTGCCTCCTGTTTTCAGTAGGCATTGTAGCTTACAGAACACTCTCTGTAATTCACATTATTTTCCTGATGAGGAAAATGAGGCTGAGAGAAGTTAGGTGACAAGTCCAAGGTCACACAGTTGGAAAGGTGGTGAAGGCAAAACTTGAATGCAGGTCTCTGGAAGCCACCAGTTCCCCTGAGGCAATGACACAAGGGGAGAAGATGTGGGTAGCAAACCAGCAAAGATGCCAAGATTCTGGCCTTTTGGGCAGTTGACTCTTTTTTCTTCATTCATTCATGCATGCATTCATTCATTTGTTCAGAACACACGCTCCAGTCATCGCCTTCAAGGAGGCCACAGTCTATGGTCCATCTGTGAATGGCCTGATTATATATACTTTTTTGTGTTTACGTCCAAATGTTTGTTTCACGTCAACTTTCAAAAGGTTGTGACACCACCTCCCCACCCCTCCCTGCAAAAAGATTAAGATCCACTGGTATGACGCATGCTACTCAGTGTAAATAGACAGCAGTCGTGTGCTCATCAGTCCTGCCTGTCTGCCAGTCTGTCCTGCCTGTTTGGATGACTAAGGCCCCAGCACGTGACCGTCTGTGGCTCAAGTGATAAACCTGGTATCTGGACCACATGATCCATCCAAGGCACTGCCAACATGGGACAGCTCCTCTGAGCCGCTGCTCTCAGAAGAGCAAACCTATATAGAAACACACAAACACACCCTCACACACCTCTCAAACTGCTCCTGACACCACGGAGGAACTTTGGTTTTTCCCTCCCGTATGAGTACACGGTACTAGCACACAGTACTGCCCATGACGGGCATTCACTGAGGGCTTGTGTGTGTCAGACACTGTGGTGCTTCCATGCTCCTCTCTTTTCACACCCACAACAGGCCTGTGAGTTGGGAAACTTGCCCAAGGTCCCACGGCTGGGAAGAGGTGGAGTTTAATTGTAAGAGGGCGCTGTGGAGGCCGGGAGGGGTGTGAGGAAAGCCGACCGTGTTTGGCATCCTGCAGGGATGGGGCAGTGGGCAGGGCTGTTAGCTCCCCATGAGAACTGAAGCCCAGACCACGCATTCTGCTGAAGTCTTTCCTGCCCTCGTTCATTCATTCTACAACTATTTCTTGGGTGTCTTCTACGTGCTGAGTATGTATTGGGAATTGTGGTAGCCAGCCTCCAAGATGGCCTCGATGATGCCTGCATCCTGGCGTCCACACCCTCCTGCAGTCCCCTCCCACACTGTATCAGGGTTGGTCTGAGTGACCACTGGCATTGGGCAGAAGCAAAGGGACATCTCTTCCAATATAGGTTATAAAAAGACTGTGGCTTCTGTCTTGGGGGCTCTCTCCCTCCCCATCTTTTTCGGATCACTTGCTGCAGGGGAAGCAAGCTGCCATGTTGTGTGCCCTGCAGGGAGCCCCAGAAGCAAGGAACAGAGGTCTGCAGCCAGCAGCCAGGGCAGACAAGAGGCCTGGCACCAACCACGTGAGTGAGCTTGGATGCAGACCCTCCTGCCCCATTCAGGCCTGGAGATGACTGGAACCTCGTCAGGATTCCTGGCTCCCAGAAACTGCGGGAGATAATATAACGATAGTCTTAAGCTGCTAAATGTTTAAGGTCATCTGTTATACAGCAGTAGAGGACTAAACCAGAGATACATCTGTAAACACAATCAACATTACACTCTATAGAAAGGAGACAGAGAAGAAGGAAGGGAGGGAGGAAGGGAGGGAGAAAGGGAAAGAACCCAGTATGTCAGATAGCAGTGAGTGCTCTGGAGAAAAATAAAGGAGGAAGTGGGATGGGAGTGAGGGAGGTTCAGTTTAAATAGGGCGACCAGGGGAGGTCTGACTGAGAAGGGGCCAGTTAAAGAAAGACCTGAGAGGGTCAGCCTGGTGGCGTGGTGTTTAAGTTCAAACGCTCTGCTTTGGCAGCCTGGGGTTCACGGGTTCTGATCCCGGCGCAGACCTACACACTGCTCATCAAGCCATGCTGTGGCAGTGTCCCATGGCACAGATGTTAGCTCAGAGCCAACCTTCCTCACCAAAAAGAAAAAAAAAAGGACCTGAAGTTCAAGCCCTGTAGAAATCTGAGGGGAAGAGCATCAGGCGGAGGGAAGAGCAAGTGCGAAGGGCTAGAGATGAGAGCATGTCTGGATCATGTGATCCACCCAGAACGCGCACTTGGTGTATCTTGCTGCTAGATTGATTGTCCTCACCAGGCCTGGCTTTCTTTGGCCACCTCGTCATGTGGCCTCCAGGAGCAGGGAAGTGGCGTGCTGAGCCCCCACTGCTCTCTTGTTCTCTCCCTAAAAGCCCTGGGCCCTAGCCCTTGGCTCCATGGCTGTATTCCTGGGCGTGAATCACATGCTCGCAGGAGGTGGAAGGGGCAGCAGTGACCATATTTCCTACCCTCCATCTGGGGCAGATGATCTGGCACAAATTCAGGTGAAGTTGCAGGACGAGAGAAATGATGGAGGAAAGGCAATTTGGATGCAGGAATAGTCAAACTTCAGCGGCCCTCCAGTAATTTATGGGGATAACGGGGACTCATCTGCCGCCAGCCTCGTTGCTGTAGTTGTAGGTTATTCTTCTAGATTTCCCTCTTTGGAGCCAGCAAAATACAAAGCATGTCTCCGTATCACAGCAGAAAGTGCCAGAATAAGCACTTGCCCTGCTGTGTGCCATGCATACCCGCCTTGCCCCCAGTCACAGATTTGTTGCTTGTAAGCGACCCGTGGCCTGAGGACTCTCTCTTTCTGTGCTCTCCTCCCTCTCAACCCAAGGAGGCCTGCCTTATCCTACAGAGCATCCCAGAGCCCCTCAGGACTCCCTCCCAGCAGGCCTCTGGCCCTGGCGACCCTATTTTTCAGATGAGGATGGACAGACAGTGCAGCAAGCCTGAAGTTACGCTTAGAGAACAAAGGGACAGAACTCTGAACATGAGGCTTTCTGGGAAAACGAAGGGCACGAGGTAGCAACCCCCCTCAAGAGACCCCCTCATCCTGGAGGGGCAGAGGAGCCATTCATTTATTCATTCATACATTCTTTCAACAAATTTTTCCTGAACACCTGCTGTGCCAGGACTGGGCGAGGTGCTGGTCAAACAACATAAGCAGACAGAGTTCCTCCCGTGGGAGGGCTTATAGTCAGCTAGGGACATAGACAGGTGCATAGGCAAGGGCCTCGTGGTTCCAGCGAGCAGGGGAAGGACACCCCTCCCAGTCCAAGGAGAGGACCAGGGAGGCATGAGTATATGTGGTGATGTTGGGGGAAGGTTCCATGAGAAGTGACTTCTAAGCTGAGACCTGCAGGATGAGTAGGGGTTCGATGAAGAGGAGAACTGTGTCCAGGCAGTGGGGAGGGCTTGTGCAAAGGTCCTGAGGTGAGAGAGGTGGTAGAAAAGGCAGAGGGTGGAGAGTCTTGTGAGTTTCATCCCTAAGGGCCATGGGGAACCACTGAAGGTTTGGAGCTCAGGAGTCACACAGTCACACTTGTGTTTTAGAAAGATCACTTTCGTTGCTGTTATTGACTGCCCCTCTTTTCATGGCCCTGTGGCTGAGCAGGGGCCTTTGGGGAGACCACAACCCAGGCAGACCCAGTCCCCAGGGTGTTGGGGGGATAATGACAGGCTCTCCTCTTCTCTGCACCCTACCTGCCCTGGCCAACTTCAGGGGCAGGTCCTGAGGGCTGCTATATTGGGCTCCCATGGGTTCCATCCTGCCTCTGCCCACATCGGGCCAGCTTCCCCCAGCACTGAGGGGTCATTTATATCTCCAGGGTGGCAGGGCCTCCTCCCCAGAGCCACGGCGCCCAAGATAACAGGGCAGCCTGGGAGCTGTTTACAAAAAGGCAGTCTAGCGGGGGGTGGGCAGGGCCCCTGGGAACAGTGACTGCTGCCACAGATAGCAGTTCGGGTAGGGAAGCCTGTCTAAATTACAGCTCCCAGAATAGAGGGGCCCAGAGGGAGGGCCGGGGCATCCTACCAAGGAAGCACTGGCAGCCTGCCAGGCTCGTCCCGGCTCCAGGCCCTGCCGCAGGCGGAGGCAGGGTGACCACACGCGGCGGGCGGGCGACGGGGGATGCCATTCATCCGCAGCCAAGGCAGCGGGGCAGCTGAGAGGCCGGCCAGGAGGTGGCAGGGAGGCTCCTAGGGGTTGGGAGAGAAGCAGCCCCGTGTGACCTTCTGGATGGGGTGAGGGTGCGGAGGGGAGGGAGAGGCTGAGCTGAGGGAGGGGGTGACATCTTGCCTGTCCCTGGAGGAGACTCTCTGTCACACGTCTCTGTGGACATTTCACATAAGAAGTGTGAGATACTGTAAAAATAACGAGAATGACAGGCATAATAATAGCAGTGACGTGTCAGGCGCTGCTCTGAGCAATAACATCCATCACTTAGTTCACCCTGCAGCTCCCCAGCATGGAGGTATTATTATCCCATTGTGTAGATGAGGAAACCGAGGCCCACAGGGGTCAAGTACGTGCCAAGTAGAGCTAGTGAGGGGTGAACCCAGGTCACGAGCCCACGTCTGTCTGACTCCAAAGGCTGGGCTCAGAGTCGGGATCTGTCTGGAGCCTTCACCTCCCTGGGTCTCGGTTTCTCATCTGCTACCTGGATCATAGCTCTGGCCCTGGATCAGCCTCCCAGAGCCGTTGTAGGAATCATGCGGGGACAGCGTGATGTGCTGGGAAGAGCTTCAGGTCTGTAGGCCCGGCTGAACTGTGTGACTTACCCACTCCAGACCTCTGGTTTCTCATCTGTAACACGGGGATCATTATAGGTACCTCACAGGGTCCTCTGAGAATCTGAGGAGAGTATATATGGGAGAAAGTATTTGTGTCTTTGAAGGCAGACTATAAATCAGGGAGTGCCACATTGCAAATGGTTGTTATGTGGAAGCTGAGTATTTACAAAGGCAATGATTTCCAGTTCACATATGCACAACGTCCCCGAGGAGCAGCCTTCTCTAGAATGAGGAATAACCCCATCGTTTCTCCTTGGTGGCTCTTCACTCTTCCTGTAAGTGGTGGCTCAAAACGGGGCACACCTGCGTCCATTTTCTATGAGGATTTGCCGCCTTGAAACTGTATTTCTTCAACTGCTTGTACCCGAAGTGCTGATTTTCAGCCAAGTCTGGGAAGCACCCCCATCCCCAAGTTCCCAGCGCTAGCTGGGGACTGGGCTGGGGTGTCTCCACACAGAGACACAGGCTTGGCCCTCGATGACCCTTGTCCCAAGGCTGCTGCTGGCTTTCTGAGCCTCCTGCACTCCCAGGTGCGTTACTTAATGTCGCGCAAGATCCTCTAGTCGGCCCAGGGGAAGTGTCGCAATGAACCCCAGACACTAGAACTTGCTGATTCATCTGGGAAGCCAAGGGCAGGTTAAGGGCACTGAGTCTGGGGACAGGAAGGGACACCTGGCTGGCAGCCTCACCGCCACTCCCATCATGCATGATTGCCTCCTCTCTCTCAATCCCCAGCCCAGTGTCTGTGGTGACTCAGCACCATGCAGGGAACCACGTCTACCACCTCCTCCTCCCAAGCCCTGTGGTGCTCCCTCTCCAAGGGACCTCCCCTCCTGGGGGGGGGGAAGGTCTTCCCCTCCCCCTCTAGGATCCTCATCATCCACCCTGAGGAGCCAGTTCGACTTGACACCTGTACCTTCTAGCGAGATTTATAATTGTGCTGTTATGATGCTCATGACACGGTGAAATTGCACCAGGACGTAGCCGTCCACAAAATCAAAGCTCTGGGCCAATGTGAGCACCCCTCTCCACCCTAGGGAGGATTCTGCAGAGAATCATTAAGAGGGAGTCACTCATGCTTTCATTCATTCAACAAATGTTTATTGCGTACCTACCACGTGTCTGGTGCTATTCTAGGCACCAGGGGCACAGACCATGATTGCCCTCATGAAGCTCACATCTAATGGGAGAGGAAACCAACAAGCAAATATATAGAATGCCAGGCGGTGGTATACGCTATGGAGAACATAAAGCAGGCACTGAGCGTCGGGCCAGGGGTGTTATTTCACCAAGGACAGTTGGAGAAAGCCTCGCGGGTCAGGTGTGGGGCAGAAAGATCCAGCTATGCAGACACCTGAGGGAAGAGCCTTCCGGCAGAGGGAACAAGCAGCAGGAGGCCAGTGTGTGGATGGAGTCCAGCGAGCCAGGGGGGCCACTGGAAGGACCGAGTTGTTATTCATGGAGAAGCAAGTCTGAAGGATGGAACTTCTTGCTGCGAAGACCTAAACTCTAATCCAAGTCCCTTAAGGTAGTTAAATTAACGGGGGTTAAGGGTTCAGGTCCCGATCTGGGGCTTCTTTGACTCTGACCGAGTCTCCAGTGAGCGGCCCAGCTTCCCCTGGAAGGCAGTGTCTCCTGCAGATCCTTTCTGCCCAGCCCCAGCCTTTCTCCCGCCTCCACCCCAGGCCTTCTCTCACCACCGCCCATCCAGAAACCACTTACCTGCCTGCCCACCTGCCTTTAGCCCTCACCCGGCACACAGCTGCCCAATGTCCTTATCATTCTTTTTATGTCTTCTCTCTCCAGCTATATTGAGAGCAAAGGGAGGGTGGGGACTAGTTTTAAACCACTTGGAGTTGATTGCGCTGGACATGTTGGAGGGCTCCAAGAATTATGCTTGAATTGATGGGGATGTGGATGCTCAAAGCAGGTCGGCCACCTCTCTTCTTAGAGACACGTGGGCTCCAAGCAGCCTTCTCCATGGGTACAAGAGCCCTCCATGGGTTTGAGGGTCACGAGGACCGGAGTTTACCAGGCTCTGGGGGTATCCAGGGTTGACACGGGGACAGCTGAGCTGGAACTTCCGATTCCTTCCTCCCACCTTAGATTTGACCATCCAAATACCAAATTCCTGTCACCTCCAGGATGTCACCTAAGATGAGGCTGTGGTCTTTCAACCCCTGGGTTCTAAAGAGGTGCCACAGGGGCCGTCATAAGGCAGGGGAGGCTTGGTGAGTGCCCCCACCCCACCCCTCCCCCACTTCAATAGGAGGAGGAACTCTGCTTTGATTTATTTCACATGTGTGTTCCCAGGTGTGATTTCATTTCAAAAAAGGTTGTGCTGCTAAGGGCACACACACTCGTGCACACAGTCTGCAAAATGTTAGTGTAGCTGAAAGTGTTGCAAACTCTGGTTCTAGATCTGGCGTGAATTTGATCAGGTTTGGCCTCCATCTCCTCTTCTAGAAATAGGCACATACAGAAATATCTTTCCAACCACAGGATGATAGCTGTCAAATTCTTCAAAGCAATGTTCTCCGGCTTTAATGTTTGAGAGCTGGGCACCGGCCTCTGGGTTCTGACTGCAGTGGTCTGTAGACCATGTCTTGACAAACATGGCTTTTTAAAAATTCCTGAAAGAGAATATTTGTTTTCTGGGAAGATATATAAAAAATGAAAACAAATGGTTACCTCTGGGGACGGGGATTGGGAGGCGTGAGGGCAGAGGAGGGGAGTCCTTACTTTTCACTGTCTTCTCTTTTGTACCTTTTGAATTTTGTAGCACATGCACGTGTATTTGACCCATATACATGTATAAATAAATGTAAATTTAACTGAAAATAAATTGAAAACATTTAGAGTATTACTCAAGTACAAGGTAAAAAACCAAACACTCCGAATATGACCACTTGCTGTGTTTCCAGTGAAGCTGAGCCACGGAAAGCCAGCCAACTTGTTCCTAAGGCCTTTGCAAAAAGTCACGCAGGGTGACCCAGAGACCCCAAGAGAAAGGGACAGGGGAATTGCTCGGCTGACTTCTCCCTTAGGTGCAGCACCCAAGCTGGGTGAAGGGTGGCAGGTCCTGAGCTGCGCATGTTTCCCTTAAGGGAGACGCCAATGATGGCAGAGATGTTAAAACCAACCAAACCAACCAACCCACTACACCAGACGGGCAGTGTGCCGCCTCTCCACCTGAGCTCAGGCAGAATGGCTGTGTATGCTATGAAAACCGCCTTGAGGTGTTGTGCTAAGCTGGGTACTCGGCTCTCCCCTACCTGCAGTGCCCATTCCTCCACGGCAAACACCATGTCTCATTCATCCTGTGTGTCCGGTGCCTATGCCCAGCCCTGTTTATGGATCGGATGCAAACACCTGAGGAGAGAAAGGCTTCTCCTAGCTTGATGCTAGACTCCAGTGTTACTGCTGCTACTGCAGTTCACAGCATACAGATAGCCTCCCCTTCTACTCCAGCCGAGCTTCCTACCATCCTGGAAAACAGTTCTATTATCTTTATCAAACAAACAATGAAATGGTCTTGCGTCTACCATCTCACATTTTGTTGTGCGCTCTTGGCCAAGTCACTTCACTTCTTTGGTTTTGTCATCTGTAAAATGGGAGTCATTGTTTCTGATATATCCATGGACCAGGGAACACTTAAGGATGCACAGGTCAAAGAGGCGACATGGCCAGGAGCAGTAAGGACGCGGCAGAGATCAAATTCCAACCCAGCTTGTGAACTGAACTATTTCTGCTGCCTCGCCAGCCTCACCCAGGGCATTGCAGGGGTACTTAGAAAAGGTTGATAAACACATTCATTTTTCTCTTCTTGCTTTTGGTTATCATTACGAATTTGTTAGGAGAGAGGGGACAGGCAAAGGCGTATCTTTATACTTATTAAATAAACCGTCATTGAGTTCTATGTGTACAGGTTCTGGGGAGGTAAGTATAATTATAATACAGAGAAAAGGAAGAAATGTACCTGTTTATGGCAGGCTGTTGCCTGTAGAGAAAGTATCTGAATTAGAATCCTGGAAGATCAGTGCTGGAAGGCTTCTTAAGGGTTCAAATAATATGGATGAGGAAACTGAGGCCCAGAATGGGAAAGGGGTTTGCCCAAATGAGAACACTGAATTGGTCTTTATCCAGATTTATTAACGAGACAATAGAACTATTGGTCCTTAGCCTCTGATCTTAATGAAGTGATGCAGCGAAAAGTGGAGGTGAGGAGAAGACAAGAGGGGAAAGGTGGAGTCCTCTGCAAAAGGAAGCTGGGGAGCCCAGAGCAGGACGCAGGACTTTGGTCCTCCCTCCCTCATGGCTTGGAGATGCTTGAAGCCTGCCATTCCCTCACCAGAGGACGCAGGCAGAAAAAGAGGGAGATTGGCCTGTCGCATTCTGAGCCCACCAACGGAGGGCCTCCCAGAGCTTCACTCCAGGGACCGACAGCGGAGCGATAGGAATTCTCTCGTTTCTATGTGTTGTATCTCGCGATGTGCTTTTGGCCAAGTCACTTCACCCATTAGTTTTGCCATCTGTCAAATGGGGTCATTGTCCCAGGCACATCGCAGGCCAAGATGGCATAAGAGGATCAAAAGAGAGGAGCGCAGAGGCAAAGTTATTTGTGCCTGGCTTTTCCTGAAAACAGAGTTCACCCCCGTCCCCCAGGACCTGTCCCAAAGAGGCGTCTGGAAATTCAACAGAGCCAGCCAGTCTGGGAGCTAAACAATCGGCAGCCCCGACGCGGGGATCCGCCGAGACAGAACAGCTATTCAAACGGCGGGGGCGGTGAGTGGGGGCCCGAGCAGCGAAATGTGGAGAAAGAAGCGCTCCACACGCGTCCCCTCCCAGCGCACACGCGTTGCCATGGCCGCCCCCCGGCCCCGCGCTTAGCTCGCCGCCCCCACGGGTCCCCCAGCCTCGCACGGGCCTCGGCGCCCGCCGGGCGTTCCCCTCGCTTCCTGGTTTGTGGTCGGGGAGCGCGGAGCGTGTCACGTCCAGGAAAGAAGAGTTCGTCTGCGGCGGGGACCCGGCGTCCGGCAGGCAGCGGCCCCCGCCCAGCCCCGGCCACGCCCCTGCAGGCGCCACGTCCCGGGCCGGGCACAGTCGCCGGGAGGGACGCCCTCCCCCGGGCTGCGCCGGGCCGCAGCGGGGCGGGGCCGAGGAGCTCTGCGCCCGCCACCTGGGAGCCCACGTCCCCGCCGCGCGCACGACCCAGGAGCGGTGCGCCCGCCACGCCCGTGATCCGGGAGCCCTGTCCCCGCCGCGCGCACGATCCAGGAGCGGTGCTCCCGCCACGCCCGTGATCCGGGAGCCCCGTCCCCACCACGCCTGCGACCCTGGAACCGTGCGCCTGCCACGCCCGTGATTCGGGAGTCCGCCACGCCCGCGCCCTTTCCCTGCCAGACATGACGCTACTCCGAGCACCAGGCGTCAGGTCGCAGTGGGAGGGCGCATTGTCTTCCACTGACCTCCTTTACAGCCCTGGACACTTGCTCAACTGAGTTGGCAACTTGAGGGCCAAAAGTCAACGAGGGGGAAGGTGCTCAAACAACTTCAGCTGGGTCCCCGCCTCCGCTGCCTCTGGTCGGGGCTGAGAGCTTTTCCTCCGCACTTGGGTAACACTCCCCCTGCCTCTGTCTGAGCCAATCCTACGACTATAGGATGACTTCCTGTGGCGGAGGGAGTGTGGAGAGCCTACGGGTCAACCGTGTGCATTTTACTGATGAGCAAACCGAGGCCCAGAGACCTAACTTCGAGGTCAGGTCCCGCTGTAAGTTAAGGCCCAGCCTGACCCAAGCCCGGCCCAGGGCCCATGCTCCAAACACTCTCCTACCTTACCTCAAATTAAATCAAATCTGCTCTGGGGCTAAGGATGGCCAGAGTTTTTGCCAGGAGTGGTTTGGCTAAATTAGTGAAATGCCAGAAAAATGGAAAATTTCTACTAAAAGCTTCCTTCACGGGCCCAGAGTGTTATAAGCGCGCACCTACTGGCTCCCCAAATCACCTGCACAACCTTGTTTGACATTTGCAGCCTGGCAGCAACAGGCCTCCCTGCGTGCCCCCCTCCCTGCCCCCCCCCCCCCCCATGGCATTTTCTTCTCTGGTACCTGGAAGGAGCAGAAATGCCCGGAGACCTGGTTTGACCTCCTGTTTCCTGTGTTTTTTCTCTGCCTTTAAACAATGCCCAGAGCTGGGAGGGTGGGCGTGGGAGGGGGATTTGATTTTTCTATCCTACACCTCTAGATGGGGTGCTTCCATTCTCCCCACAGGCAGATCTCAAACTGTGTCTCGTATTATATTTAGACATCCTTCGTTCCCAGTCTTTCTGGAGGACTAATTTAGCCACTATCCAAACACGCCATGGCAATGATCCAAACCACACCTAGGAGGACCCTCTGCTTAAAAATCCCACATCAAAAGTGTCTCTTCCTAGATCCCTGCCCTGCCCCTAAACAGTTCAGAGAGGAAATGGCCAGCTGCACCAATGGTGGTAGATTGCAGACCTTAGCCTGGTCAAGACTTTTTTTGGTCAAGATAACCCAGAGGGGGAACTGAGAAAGCCAGCCAAGAATCTGGGCCAACCTTCAACTTGGGTGTGGTTGAGCAAATCACTCAACTCCTCTAGATATCCTTTGCCTCCATCCTCCATTCCCTTGGAGACCACTCCATCTTCTCACCTATTAGAAAAACACCCTCTCCTAAGGACACTGTAATGACAGACCTCAAAATGCTTTCAGATGACTGATCTACGCTCATGGAAGGAAGAGAGTCACATCTAACCCCCAAATCCTTGTCATACCTGTGTACATGATGTACACACGCAATTTCTTTTTGTCCAACTCAGAGACCAACTAGGTTGGGACGCTTGGATCAAGCATGCTTGGTTTGAAGGTTTAAGAATCCTGGGTCTTTCACCTCTCTCTGCCTCTCAGGCATCAGGGCCCTGGAAGTGAGATTGGAGTAATCACAGACTCTTAAATAAGGAAGCCACCTTCAAGATCACCCAACCTAACTCTCTCATTTTGGAGTGATTCCATAATTGTATATTGAGTACTTGCCATTGTATAGCTAGAAAGATGAGATGATCAAGACAATTCTCTTTACTCGAGGAGCTCACAATAGGACTAGGAGACAAGTCTGCCACTAATTATAAACAACATGATAAGAACTGCGACAGTTACGTGCAGAGTGCAGGAGTGACAGAGGAGGAGGGACCAGCTCTGTTTGGGGCAGAATCAAATGTGCGGAGGAGGCGATGCTTGAGCTGGGTTTTGAATGATGAACAGTTGGCCCAGAAAGGTGGGTTGGGATGGAAGCCGAATTAGGACTAGAACCCCGTTTTCTAGGCTGATGCTCTTTCCATACGTGGTCACTATTTCTATCACCCTGAGGTGACTTGCTGGGGAAGCTGGAGGCCTGAATTCCCAGCTGCCTGAAGCAGGCCACTGGCACAGCAGTCTGGGGAAGGCCATTGTTATGCTCAGCCTTGACTCAGCATCCGTCACCAAGACCAGCCCTGCCTGGGCAGGAGAGGGAGGCAATGAGAGACAGGCAGACAGACCATGCTGGGCAGCAGCCGTGAGGATGTGAATCCTTCAAGATCTCGGCATAGCCTGGAGGGAAACCAGGGGCTATTTGTTCCGTTTATCGTACTCAAGGGGAGGAGAGGTGGTTCCCATTTCTCTCTCCATTCATAGGCACCAGAAGTACAGCCTGGTGAATCTGAGCATTTGATTCCCGATTCTCTTTGTGTGACTTATCCACTAGTGAAGAAACTGCTTCCCAGACTTCCTTCCATCTGGCATGGGGTGCTCAGAGGATGCACAAGGCCAACTCAACCCAGAATGGCAACTTGCTGCATTAAACATGCCGTTATAGAATGAGTATCCTTAAAAATGAAGTTGGCACCTATTGCTCTTTTTTGGATCAGCCTTTAATGTTGCTTCTCCTCCGTTAAAATATGAATGAATTAGAATTTGTATATTATTTTGAAAGACTAGAATAAGAGAAATACTAATATGCAAGCAAAAGGATGAGAAGGGAGTGCTTGCAGGGAGGTCCTGGGACCGACTTCCTGAGGGATGCAGCCTCAGCTCTGCCGTGAACTTGCAGTGTGGCCTTGGGTGGTCACTCCTCTCTGGTAGTCAGTTTACTCATCTAAGAAATGGGAGGTGAGACTCCAGGGAATGTGAATCACGGAGTTTTGACTTAGAGAGTTCTGGTTCTTTTTTTTTTTTTTTGAGGAAGATTAGCCTTGAGCTAACATCTACTGCCAATCCTCCTCTTTTTGCTGAGGAAGACTGGCCCTGAGCTAACATCCATGCCCATCTTCCTCTACTTTTTATGTGGTAGGCGACGCCTACGACAGCATGGCTTGCCAAGAGGTGCCATGCCCGCACCCGGGATCCGAACTGGCAAACCTCGGGCCGCCGAGAATCGGAATGTGTGAACTTAACTGCTGCGCCACCGGGCCAGCCCAAGAGAGTTCTGATTCTTGAACCTAAAGCCCACCTGCCTGACTTTATCCCTGTCACGTGGAAACGAGTGTCTCCTGGTGATTGTCTTGCACGTCAGTCTAGAACGCCCAAGTGGAGGAACGAGGCTAGGGTGGAGGAGGAGAAGCGTGCGCCCAGGGTCCAGGCCTGGGTGAGGACGTGGAGAGTGAGGACTGGGAGGGTGGGGGACAGGCAGAGGGGCCTTATGATGGTGAGAGGGCTGGTCTGGAGGAAAGCAGAGGAGGCAGGAGGGGCTCTCGACTGGTCAGGTGGCCTTAATGGAGCCTGTCCTCCTGTCATTCTCACAAACTGTGCTTCAGCTCGTAGGGCAGCTCTTGGGATCCACTAGAGTGTGTCCCCGAGTTTGCTGGAGGTTTCATATGCTCCACCATTGGTCTTCCGAAGCCCCAGCTCCCTCCTGACCCATCCTTGGGGTCTAGTAACTTGGATCATAAAGAGGTGGAAAAAACCAAATCCTTTGAAAAGAGCCCTGTTCTTTCGTTCGGGACAGTGGGTGTGAGTGTTAATAGACCCAACCCAAACATGTCACATCATCCCCAAATACATAATTCTATTCATTCTCCTTGTGGTAGCGACCTGGGAGGAAAGATGTGGCTCTCTGAGGGCAAGGAAGGTAAATAAAAAAAAGTCTTAATTTGTAGCTAACTGATGTTTGAAGTTCTAATTTTGTAGCTCTCCAGGACGAACACTCTTCTGTGGTCCAGGATCGTCTGGGGTATTATTTGCTAACCCAAGCCACCATCATTCACCTCAGCCTGCCTCTGTTCCTGGCCTGTGAAAGTTCTGCCACTCCAGGCCTGCACTGGGCTGGCATGTTCCCCATGTGTTTGCTGGATTTTCATCCGCCACCGTGCTGGCCCCAGGTAATGAACATCCTCTCACCTGGGCCCAGCGTGAGACAGAGAGAACCCCCCAGCTGTGAAATCCCTGCATCAGTCAAAGAAGCTCAGTGGTTTCCTAAACTGATTTTCACAAAGTCACAACCAGGAAGCAAGAAAAGTAATTTTCACACACTGGATACCAACTGTTCTCATTTTCCAGTTCAGCATTCCTGACTCCAGGGGAGCATCTCATTACTCTGACTGCTCAAGCTATCATTTCTCTGCTTTCTCCCTTTCAGTGTTTGACCTGGTCACTTCACACATAAGGGAATGTAGGGGGCTGTGCTTCTGCATTCTTCCTACAGGGACCCCTGACCCCCACCCCAAACATCAACACCTCTCCGTTTACCCAATGTCAGTGAAACTTGTCAGCGAAAGTCTTCTTCGGATTAATCTGTATCCACCCACTCAGGCTGGCCACACTCTGTGGTTACCATTCCTGTCATCCATTGGCAACATTACAAAATGTGATTTACCACCATCTGTGGTTATTAACACATACTGGGCATCAGTGGGCAGCACAGAAGCCTAGCCCAGAGAGTTGAGAGCCTGATAGTTTCCTTCTTCCCCAGTCTTGTCTTTAACATCAGGTCCATATTAATGGATACCACACAACAGGTGCTTGGGACAGGTTAGCTGTGGCCTTAAGTCAGGTTCCCTATAAAATGGTGATTTGGAAGCAGGAGGCTTACTGCCCACTCCCATTCCCCCTTTTTCTTTATAAGCCCGCAGATAGTGATGCTAGCGCAGGCCCTGTATCAGTCAGGGCTCTGCCAGAGAAACAGCGGGAGATGTGTATGTGTGTGTATATATAGACATAGATTTCTTTATCTATATCTATATCTATATCGAGAGATTGATTTACTGCAAAGAACTGGCTTCCACAATCGTGGGGGGCTGGCTAGACAAGTCCGAGATCCATTAGTGGGGCCAGCAGGCTGGAACTCTCGGGCAGGAGCTGATGCTGCAGTCCACAGTGGAATTTCTTCTTCTTCAGGGAAACCTCAGTGTTGATCTTAAGGCCCTTCAACTGGTTAGATGAGACCTTCCCAAATTATCAAGGATAACCTCCTTTACTTAAAGTCAATTGACGGTAGATGTTAAATAGCATCATAGCAACACCTAGATTACCGTTTGATTGAAGAAGGGGACTATAACCTAGCCAAGCTGTCACATAGAAGTCACCGTCACGGGCCCTGTGGCAGGAAAGACACACCCACACCCAGAATATGTGTTGATTCCAGTCAAGATGAATTGTTACCTCATTCAGAGTGGAAGGGATCCAATGTAATCAACTTGTCATCAAGTGGCTAGTTGATCTCTGAGGAATGATGGCACCATATCAGGGGCATGGCGCTGGTCTCTTACCAGCAGGTTGGTTGGCGGTAGCTAGATGACTCTTGGTGAGTGGGAGCCCATGCTACTTGGTCCAGTTATAGTTGTCATTCCCTACCACCATGGATCTCCATTTGGGCACTGGGTTGACCAATGACAGAGGCTGGCTGATGTCGACTGGCCCGGTTCATCTGTCTACTTAGCTGTGTAGTGCATCTTCCAGGGTGGAGGCTCTCTGATAGGCATTAATGTGTAATGTGAAGATTTCACATTTCGCGCCCATTCCCGGAGGGCCTTCTGCATGTCTCTTTACCATGCCCCTGAGCTTCCAAACTTTATTTCTCAAGCCCCTAGACAGCTAGTCAAGCCACTTACCACTGTGCATATCTTTGTTATATTGTTACCTCAGGCTGCTTCTCTTTCCACACACAGCGAATGTCCAGGTGCACTGCCCAAGCTCTGCCCACTGAGAGGGTTCTCCCTCACTGCTGTTTTTCAGGATCACCCAGAGAAGGACCATAGGACAGCAGTAGTCTATTCCCAGCTTGCATCCACCAACCAACTCATCTGTGACCCAAGCTCTGCTTTTTTTCTTCTTCCTTTAAATGACCATAAAGGACCCCTACCTAGCCCCTACTCCCATGTAGCCACCATACATGTAAGCTAAAGGAGAGGAACCAGTGTAACAGTGTGGGTGACACAGGCATCTGGACCACATGCTTGTGTAGCTTATTCACACCTCTTGCTTGTGCCCTCTATTTTTGCTCCAGTTCAATCCTGGAGATATTCCTTGCCTCTTAGAGCACTGCTGGGCCCACCTGACCTTGTGAATTGGTGAGTCTGACAGAATCGAGCTCGAGATGGGAACACGGATGGCCATGGGCAGGTGTTCTGTTTTTACCAGGGGCAAGTGGCATTCCAGGAGCGATTTTGCAAAAGGTTTGTAATGATCTTATGCAGATGGTGTGGACCTGCTCCAGACCCTATGTGTCTACATAATTCTCCTATTGAGGCTTGCCATAAACTCCACATAATTTCGTCACAGATACCTCTAATGCCATGGTCGTATGGCCCTTATCTGCCAGGGGGTAGGCCTGCTTGACCATGGCCTGGATCTGCCAAAGAACCCTTTCTTACCCTGGACCCCACTCAAAGTTGGCATCCTTTTGTGCCATCAGTTCTATGAGTTGAAGCAGCATTACTAAGTATGGAAAGATGCCTCCAGAACCTGTAGAGGCCTACAAGGCATTGCACTTCTTTCTCTGGGGTGGGAAGTGCAGGATAAAATAATTTGTCCTTTATTTTGGATGCCCTAGATCACTGGACCTCTAGACACTTCGCTGTTGTGGCAGGCCCTTGAATCTTCTTAGGACCTTCCACCATCTAGACTACACATGTCTTAGCAAAGCCTCTGAAATACTTGCTACTTCTTGCCCATACAGTCTTATTAACATAATTTTATCAATGTAGTGGATCAATGTAATGCTTTTCAGGATATCCAGAGAGTCAGGACCCCTTGGACTGTGTATATTATATCAGAGGGCGAGAGGGATAACACAGGTGGAAGGGAGGGAGAATAAGACTGTATGTATATTTTTTAATCCATCTAAAGGGAATGTAAGTTTTTTCTGATTCTCTGTGACGGGGATGGAAAAGAAAGCATTCAATAGAATCAATGGCCATAAACCACGTACCCGAGGCCATGTTAATCAGCTTTAGCAAAGATACCACATCCAGCACAGCAGTTTTAGTGGGGCTGCTACTTGTTGAGTTTGCAGTGGTCCATTTTAATCCCCTAGGCTCTGTCTGGTTGTGCAGGGGCCAGCCTGGCGAGTTTAATGAGGATACACTGGAGACTCCCACTCCTACCACGCTCTGTTAATCAGCTCCACAGTTCGCTACAGATCAGCCACCTCACTCCCCTCAATGGACATGGCCGCTCATTATGATGATTGAACCGCCCTTGCTTCTGATGTTTACGTGCTACCGTGTAGCCTCTATTATGTAAGGACCCTGTCATCCCCATTGCTATTAGGGAGTCTAATTCTATAATATCAGCTCTGGCCCACAGAGGACAGACACATGGAGCTTCTCAGTTGATGATGGTGTCCCCCTCACCGGAGATTTCTTATCCTTTTGATAAAACCAGTGTCCTCCAGGCTCTCCTGTGGAATACAGTTAGCTGTTCAATTTGCTGACTCTCCATAGCATATCCACCAGAGCACACCCACTCCTCTGAGCCTTTATTTCTTTGTCTTCCATAGCAGTTTCAGCTTTTCTTCTTCTCTTAATATAGACCACTGCTTTCTCCCAACTTCTGACAGCCATCCTACTATCATATTAGCATCATCTCCTGGGATCTCTGCTAGGGTCCTTTACCAGAATGTTCCCATGTTAATAAACTGTCACTTATCCAACCTTATACCACCCTATACCCCTTGATCCAGTCCTATAACATTGTCTTGGCTTCTGTCAGTCCATGTTGGCTAGGTCCTGAAACTTCAGAATACAGAGCCTGAATCCATCCAAGTCCAATCAAGAAACAGAGATCACACAGTAATTTGAAAAGGCAAAGTTTAATACATAGACTAATGAACTATATTAGGGCATTGGAGTAATGAAGGATTGGCTAGTAAAAAACAAAGAGAACTTGAGAGAGAGTAGAGCAATAGCAGATATAGGGAGCAGCCACTACCCCTAGTGCTGAGATAGAGCCCCAAGGAGAAGTCCACCCCAGGGCTGAGATCCAGATCTCGCAGAGAGGACATAGGCATGGCTCACTGGATGGCAGGAAAGTTACTGTGGTGCTGAGCAGGTGGGACTTGCTGGAAATTTGCCCTGCAGAACTCATCAAAATCTGCCCTCTGGGATACCTGGGAAAGCCATGCATGAGGAAGTGTGTCGCTGGAAGCAGTCCACTGTGAAATTCCCTGAGGGGAGTGCTGGGGAAGGCTACTGACCTCTGGGTGCTGCCCACTGCCAGGCTCTAGAACTGGACAATCGAGAAGCTGCCTGTGCTGCAGAAGCCAGGAGGTGGACAAGCTGCAAGAGGCTGCCAAGAGTAGCACACTAGAACTTGGAAGGAAAACTCCTTTCTCTTGCACAGTTTCTCCATGGCCCTCTAGTGACAAAGGTTAACATTGTGCCAATTGGCAAAGGAGAAATATTTAAAGGGCTTAGATCCATTCTTACAGAGCAGGCGAAGGAGGGCATATTTGGAGCTAAGAGGCAGACACTGACAACAGGCACAGTCCTTCTCTTCCTTTAGCGAGGCCAGCACTTCCCTGGCTAGGTTATGTTGTGACTTGACTAGTGATTGGTCTGGTGGACAGGAGAAGAGGTAGGGTCGATCCAGAGAGGTGTGCAGTATTGCGAGGTAGAGGCCTCTGCGTCTTCTTTAAGCGAGAGGGGAACATTGGCCTCGTGCAGGGAAGAGTGAGCCACTTCTGCAGGCCCAGAGGGTTCAGGGGGATCTGGGACTTCCCGGACACAGATCTCCCTATTACAAATCTCAGGCTCCCACTCCTTCCCAGCCAGGCCCCTAACCTTATCATAGCAGGCCTGCAGTGGATGAGGATTTGACTTTATCTGGAGCCCTGCTACGCTTATAATGAAGTCCTGCGCCTGATCCTCAGCTTTTCTGCTTTCTGGCTGCAGGAGATGAGAATTTCTCCTTTTGTGCTACCAAGGCAGTTTGTTTTCTATCCCTGCATAAAAAACTACCACAAACAGCTGCTTAAGACAACATCCATTTATTATCATGCAATTCTGTAGGTAGGAGTCTGAGCAGGGTATCAGGCCAACTGTGCCATCCAACATAACATCATCATGGGAGCAGACTCTCATCAGATGAACAGGCTCCAAGGGTTAGGGTGTGCAATCTTGGGGGGCCAATTTTAGAATTCTGCCCACCACAGTCCACCGTCTGACCCCTAAAATGCATCCTTCCCAAATGCAAAATACATTCACCCCCCCCCCCCCAAGGTTCTCAAGGGTCTCATCCTAGGATGAGAATTTGAATGAGAAATTCAAAGTCCAAAATTTCATCTAAATATCATCAGCACAAAAGTCCAACGTTTTATCATCCAAATCAGGTGCACATGAATCCCGAGTATAACCCATTAAGTACAGCTCCTGGGTGCAATTCCTCTCCATCGATGGACTTGGGAAACTAAAGAAATAAGTCATATGCCCCCAACACTCCCAACAAACAATGGTGGGAGAGGTATAGGACAACAGTTATATTCCGGTTCAAAAAGGGGGAAATCACCAAGCCAAAGCAGTTTCTGAATCTATTCAAGCAAACTCTATTAGGTTTCAAGGCCTAAGAATAACCTTTCATGGCTCTTGACTCTGCCTTCTGGGCTCCTGGATCCACCCTCTGAGTCACTCTTCCTTTTCCATGAAAGATAGCACGTGTTTGCAGCTGAGAAATTTTATTGACCTTCTCCCTGCCAGTAAAATTTGGGGGACCCAAAAGCCTTCTTTCGTTCTCTGTCTCTTTCAATCCAAGCTCATGGTGTTTCTGCAGGTATAAATTTCTCAAGAACCTTGTGGGCTTTGCATGGATCGCACCAGGACTCACTCCATTACACAAAAGTCTCCCCCACACATCCTTCTGGGACAATCCCTTCTCTATATTTGCTTCTGCTGAGAAGGCTAAGGGGCAATACCCATTAAGGTTCCTGGAGGCTCCCTGGTTTGATTGAGATCTATGAAGAACACCCTTGATATTGAATGGTGTTCCCCCAAAATTCACATGTTGAAATCCTAAGCCTCACTACCTCCAAATAAGGAAATAGGGTTGTTGCAGAGGTAATTAGTTAAGATGAGGTCAACCTGGAATAGGGTGGACCCTTAATCCAACATGACTGGTTTCCTGATAAAAAGGGGAAATTGGACTTAGACACACACAGGGAGAATGTCATGTGAAGATGGAGGCAGAAATCGAGGTGATGCTCCTACAAGTCAAGGAATGCCAAAGATTGTCAGCGACCCACCAGAAGCTGGGAGGGAAGCATGGGACAGATGCTCAGTCTTCAGAAGGAAGCAACCTTTCTGATGCTTTGGTCTTGGTTGTGTAGCCTCAGGAACTGTGAGACGGCACGTGTCTGTTGTTTAAGCCACGAGTTTGTGGTCCTTCGTGGGGGCAGCCCCAGCAAACTAACGCAACCCTTATCTCTGTGACTGGCCTGTTGATCTTTCCGAAGTTCCAGCCAAAGGTTGCCACATTCCCGGGCTTTTTTCTATGCTCGTTTTGGGCAGCCATTTCTGAATTTTAGTATCTTTTGGAATCTGGACAGGCTGAGAATTTCCCATATCATGAAGTCCTCGTTCCTTTTTGTTTAACAGTTCTTCCCTTAATTTCTATCACTCTTCTTGCATTTTACTGTAAACGGCAAAAAGAAACCAGGCTTTCTTCGGCTAAATAACCTCGGCTAAATATCCAGGTTCACTGCTTCTAAGTTCTGTTTTCCACATAACAGCCAGACCCGATTCTGCTAAGCTTTCCACTGCTCCGTAATAAGAAGCGCCCTTCCTCCAGTTCCAGTAACATATTCCTCCCTTCCTCCTGAGCCCTCACCATCAACATCTTAAGGTCCAGGTTTCTACTAACAGTCTGTTCATCAAGATTGAGGCTTTCTCTCAGGCAGTTGAGGATGTCTCTGTAATTTTCCTCACGTTCTTCTGACCGGCAGAGTCTTTAAGGTATATATTTCTACTAAAGGCCTCTTCAAGGCAATCTAGGCTTTTTCTATCACGCTCCTCAAAATTCTTCCAGCCTCCACCCATGGCCCAATTCCAAAGCCATTCCCACAACTTTAGGTATTTGTTATGGTACCCCCACTTCCAGGTACCTGCACCTGTTTTAGTTTTCTATTGCGGCATAACGAATGTCACAAATGTGGTAGCTTTAACAACACAAGGCCTGCTGACTTTGACACTTGCCTTCTGTTGGTGATTAAACACCCTCGGCCATTCATTATCTTTCCCTAATGCATCGATGGTGCTCACCAATGGTCTTTAGAGTCCACTGTGTTTAGAATTAGTGCTTCCCCTAACCTCTCAAAAGCCTGTGATGTTGCACCACCCCACTTCTATAGGTTCACCACTAGTGAGTTTGGACAATCGTACCACTTCAGCATGAGAGGGCTGTCAGTTCCACCTGCCACTAGTGATGGGGTCTTCGTTACCAGCTACCCAGCAAGGGGCCAACGTCCCATTTTGGAGTCTGCTTCCCCGAACCAATCCTGGCACCAACGTATTAGATCAGGTTCCCTGGGAACTGACTCGAGTATTGAGCATCAAGACCTGGAGAGTCTTCCAGGAAGTAGGATTAGGCAGAGGTCAAGCTGGGCACAGAGTTCAACTGTGAGGCCTTCACGACAAAGGCCTCAGCTTGTCTCACAGGGAGTTCAGGAGAGGGTGGCGCTTCACAATTGCCCCGCCTCGAGACAACAGGTCCGGATCTTTATACATCTGCACTAACAAGTCATTGGACGTGGGCTTCCCTGGGGAGGGGAGGAGGCGTGACTTTGGGGGAGGTAACTCTCTTCAGCTGAGAGCAATTCCTGGAGAGGGACTCAGCTGAGAGCTGTTGGCACAAACACTCTGGAGCGGCTGGGAGAATGAGCGCCTCACCCATGAAGAGGGGAGAATCTGGGAGGCTCGCCACAGCATCCGCCACAATTATTGTTTTCTGGAACTCCCAATAGTGAATATTTGTATTTTGTATTAATTGTCTGCATAATAAATTACTCTCAAACTTAGCAACTTCAAAGAACAGCCATCGTCCCCCATTTTCTGTTGGCCATGCATCTGAGCTGGGCGTAGAGGTTCAGGGTCTCTCATGAGGTTGTCATCAAGGTACTGGCTTGGGCCACAGACGCTTCAAGACTCTGCTGTGGCTAGAGAGCCACTTCCAAGCTCACTCACGTGGCTGCTGGCAGGCTTCTGTTCCTGGCCACGTCCTCCTTAGGCTGCCTCACTGTTTTCGTGACATGGCAGCTGGTGACTGTAGAGCGAAAGACCACGCCCAAGAGTCTTTTCGAAAACTAATCTTGGAAGTGACATCATATCACTTCTGTCATATTCTATTCCTTAGAGCATGTCACTGAATCCAGCCCAGTTAAAGGGGAGAGCATTACACAGGGGTGTGAACCCCAGGAGGCAGGGATCATCAGGATCATCGGAGCTGCCTGTCACGAATGCTACCTGCCAAACACTGGGCTGAGCATTCTCCCTGCATTGCTTTATTTAATCCTCACCACGACCTTAAGGGAGCTGCTATTAATATCCTCTTTTGCAGATGTGGAAACAGGCTCAGAGTGGTTAAATAACTTGCTCACAGCCACATTAATGACTGTGTAGGAGAGAAAAGATTGAGCCCAGGTTTGTCTGTGAATGAGCCTGTGTGTTTGTAACACTTTGAGTGTACTGTCTCCCTCAGTAACATCCGGGGAACGATCAAAGTTGTTGCAGAATATTGAGGCCAAATAGGGTGCTACTACGCTTGAGGACAGGGACTGAGGGCGAGATGCACCAGTCACAGGGCTCTGAAAGCAGACCCTTCCTAACTCAGGAAGTTCAGGAATAAGCCTGGGAACACGGAGGAGCAGGCCAGAAGATGGGGTGGAGGGGAATTCTGAAATGGTTGCACTGTTGGTGAAATCAGCTGTGGACATGAGGAATCCCTCCATCCTGTCCAGTTCATAGTTTCTAAGTATAGATTAGAAATAGAGGTATCAGGCACCTAGAAACAAATGAGCTAAAACTGTTACTCGGTTATGGCCAAAAAGGTTAAGATTCTTGCCTAAGGGACTGTGCAAAGCTACAAGCTCTCAGGAACTGTTAGACCTAAATCTGAGGCTATTCCAGGTTATCTATCACAGTGTAACAAATCACCACAAATCTCAGTGGCTTGTAAGAATAATTTATTTCTAGTGATCCTCTGGGTTGGCTGGGCAGTTACTCTGCTGGTCTTACCTGGGCTCCTAAGCATGTATGTAGTTGAGGGCCAGCTGAGCTGAAGGGTCTGGGATGTCCTCATCCGCGTCCGGAGGCTTGGCAGGGAGAACTGGGGCTTCTCTCTCCACGCAGTCTCTCACCGTTCGGTGGTCCAGCCCGAACTTCTTCACTTGGCAGTCATGTTCCGAGAACAAGGGCAGAGGCCGCGAGCATCTTGAGGCATAGGCTCCAGAACTTGCACATCATTTTTGCCACATTTTATTGGTCAAAGAAGTCACAAGACCAGCCCAGATTAAAGGAGATGAGAATGGCCACCCTTACTGGGAGCTTAACAGGAGGAGGGGTAAAGACACCCTATAAAAGGGTGTGAACACAACGAGGTGGGAGCCGAGGGTCATTATTATTACCATTTACCATGGAGACCTTGGAAAGGGAGTTTGTGTTTAAACTGCAGGGAAGGAGTTCTCTGGGCTCGGTAGCGGCACTGGGTCACAGGCCCTTCGAGAAAGGGCTGCCGCGTGCCTGGGACTGGATCTGTCTCCACTGCAGGGCGCTGGAGTGAGCAATGGCCAGTCTGTGCAGGGAGCGTCCAAGTCTGGACCCAGTGAGCAGAAGAAACACGTAAGAATTAAGATGTTGGAAGATCCAGTTAAAACAACCAGATTCTACCCGAAACTGAACTCAGGCTGCTGTTGGAATAAAATAATACATATATATAGTACTCTAGAACAGGATTCTTCAATTGCAGGTAGGACTTATTAGTGGGTCTTAAAATTAATTCAGCAGTTCATGATCAATATTTAAAAAAACAGAATAGAAAATATGTTGGATAGCCAAGGAATGGGAAAATACATTTCTGACTATGGGTCCCAGTAAAAGTTTGAAAGCCACTGACCTAGTATATTTTGGGGTGAGGGGAATATCTACTTTATACCTAGGAAAAAAGTGTTAATATCAATATCCAGTCAGTTACAAGACAATGGAAAATAAGAAAAGTAATTCTATGATCTAGGTAGCTTAGTGCCATTCTAAGAGGTTTTAAACAAATGGAACTTTGAACAATAAGATTTCCTTTCTATATACTTAACTCCCTCACTGGAATCCTTACAACAGGACAGGATGGAGCCTGAGCTGGAAAGGTTTGTGGCAGAAAACAGCTGATCTTCCAGTTGGCTGCAGTAATAGCTCTGAGGGCCAGCCTCCCACAGGATCTCACCAGCTGACGTTCTACCAGATAATTATTTGTTTAATGTCGAGTTTCCTCCACAGGAACACATGCCCCACGAGAGCAGGGATCCCGTCTTGTTCACTACCGAACAAGGGGCTAGGGCAGCGCCCAGCACATACGAAGCCCTCAATAAACATCTGTGGACTAAACAAATGAGTGCCTGAACGGATGGGATGGGGGCAGGAAGAGGAACCTCACCCCAAGCGCCCTATTTCAGAATTACAGCTCCTCACTGAATGTACTTTGTAAGCTATTTCCATCTGTTATTACTTTTCTTCAGACGGGTTCAGACCCAGTCATGACCCTCTTCTCAAACAGTGTTTTCGAGGATCTGCTCAGATTATTGCTCAGCTGGACGCAGCACTGTTACTGAAAGCAATCTGCACTGAGCCAGGCAGCACTGAATAAAGAGAATGAATCACTGATCTGGCCAGCAGCCTCGAAAACAGGTTATCCTTCAGAAACAGGTTTGCGGGCTGGGCAGCCTCTACCAGGACTAGAGACAACCGATAACACCAGATCAGGATTGTGCATTTTACGAGAAAAAGATAACACTGAGCATGGAGACCTCAAAACGTTGTCAACTGAGGATAAGGAAGAAACGAAGTGAAGAAAGACACACAACAGAGATGACTACGTTTTTTTTTTTTTTACTTCGAACATTAGCATTAAGGTGGTTACCGTACACATCCAAAGGCCCAGCATCTCGGAAATAGCATGAAGTGGCACACCTTGTACCAGAGTCTCACAAGAATAAAATAGACAATGCTACATCGAGTGGTTAAAAATACACAAAAAAGTAGTTTTAACAGTCTATAAATTTTTTATACTTAAAATCATGATTGAGTTGAAATAAAAAAGTGCATTTCAATTGCTAAAAAAATAATATTGGTATAGTTAACACAAGGGGGGAGATCAGTACACTGAGGGATCTGACAGGATGCTGGAGAAACGGTGACTCAGGGAAGCTAGGCTAGTTTGGGGATTGAGGAGGGGAGCTCGGTTCCGTCTCCCTGCGGTTCCCTGGGGCCACGCAGCCCTCCTCTCCCCACCATCGTTCCCATCTTAGGAGATCCTGTCCTACCTACCTGCCACCTCCCCGACTGAAAGACTCCTCTAAACTCCTCTGCAGCGTGACAGGTACCTGTCCTACACACCAGTCCAACTTGCCCTTCCGTTGCGTCTTCGCAGAGGTAGGAGAGGGACACTGCCCCCTTCTGGACTTGACACAAGTACCCCAGCCACATGGCCTTAATCCTTACGACCTAGCAGGCAGAACAGGGACCAAGCAGCTTCTGTTTCGTCAAACTCCTTTGGACAAATGTTCAACATTCAACAACAAACTTTGTAAACCTAACCCTCAACAACTCCTGGCAAGCAAACGGGATTTTCTTTTCTTTAAGAAATGAGGAAAAGTGCAAGTGATTTCAGTACTGTCGGGGAAAACAAAAGTAAAAACAAACACGTTACACCTAGCCACCTGCTACCCAAACCAGTCACAGCTTCAGTTTCGCTTTTTGTCGAGTGTTAAAGTTACACGTGGATACCTCTCTCTACCTGTATAGCTCGGGGCCAGACGTGGCTAGGAAAAGGAGCCAGGCGGACATCCGTTCAGAAGGCCACTCCAGGCGCAAACGCCTCCTGGCCCCCCTGCGTCAGTAGGTGCAGTCTGCTATTGCCCCTTAGCTGATTACTGACCCGCCTATTGTGAAGAAGACGCTGCAAGGAGCACCAACGAAGCTCAAGGTCAGAGAGCTGATGAAGGTTGGGAGCCCAGGACAAGTAACTGACAGAGAGGGAACACAAACTGAGTTCTAGCCTGGAGAGGTGGTGCTGCAGGGCTCCTCCTGTGGATCAGGACACAGGGTCTGGCCCAGGACTTGCTGGGCCAGACATCCATCTGGAGCAGAGAAGGTGAGAAGCGTTTCCTCATCCGTGCTCGACTTACCCAGGCAGCTCTTAAGCTTCTCAGAGATGTGAGGGCCCTGTGCTCATGGTGGGGTCTGGAAAAAGTAAGGATGGTCCCTTCCTGCTCTGCGTTTAGCACACAGTGGAGCCCCCATGGGAAGGTCCTGGCTTCCTCTTGGGGCACCGTTATTTTCAAAGGCTAGTGAAGACGCCTGACTCACCCAGCCCTCTGACCCACACATCATTCTTCATTTGCATCATGAAGACTGAGCAACTACTGGACTTAGTAATAAGGGAAAATGGCTTAAAAACCAAGATCTATAAATAAGCACTGAGCCAAGAGAGGATACTCTATAAAAGACTTAAAAGGGGGATCTTTAGAAGGTTGAGAATAAAGAAGCTAAAGTACTTTGTTGCTCCCTTGTGGACAAAGCCAGTACTGCTGATGGAATAGACACACAGCCTGGGTCAAGAAATGAATAAAATATATATTCTAACCT
Organism: Equus asinus; assembly: GCF_041296235.1. Lineage (NCBI taxonomy): Eukaryota > Metazoa > Chordata > Mammalia > Perissodactyla > Equidae > Equus > Equus asinus. The sequence continues at coordinate 37,039,139 of NC_091802.1, read as the reverse complement.
GTAGAAGATTGAGAATTCATCTGATTTTGAGAGGCTGCATATATATCCTTGAGGATGGAAGTTCAGAAGTAAACACCAAAATTATGCCACACACTTTTCTTACTTTTGAAAAAATCAAATGAGTTGAATAATCAAGCATAGAAAAGATATTTGTAGGAGGATTAGAGATTCTAAAAGAATAAAATATTTCCCACCAACTTTCCAATGCAATTAAACACAGCCTTGAGTCTTTTGCAGGATGTAAGTTGGCGTCTCTGTCCTTCTGATCACAAGGTCCCTTTTCACCTGTAAAAGACAGGCAGGGAGGAAGCTGTGTTCCTTCAGAGGAGCTGGATATTCAGAAACAACTTGATCCTTTGGCACATCCAGTACAGAGACAGGCTCTTTGGTTGATCAAGACCAACAATGCAAGTGTCAGATTTCCTTCTGAAGTTAAGCAAAATTCAGCTTCTACCCCTTCTTGTCCCATCCTCATTTTCTCCATGTCCCCAAAAACGTTCTCAAGTGACTTATCCCTGATCGCACCAGAGAAGCTCAAATAGTGTGAAAGGAGCCTGGAGCTAGAAAGTGGAGGAGACCTTGCTCAGGGGCAAGGGCCCTCTGATACTTGGGCCAAACGTCTCCTATCACCGAAGACATGAAACGAGCCAACGGTGGGCGTCAGGGGGGCGGCCCCTCTGCGCGTGAGCACATGCGGCTCTCCACTGTCGTGCTGCCTGCGACTCTGGAGAGAAAAGCCACGGTTTCAAAGTGGTTACGATTAGGAAGCCAGTTACTTCCTAAAAGAGGCCAACTTCTAGGTCAATAATGAGGACTATCAAGGCAAATTAAAGCGAAAAGTATTTAAAACAACAAGAAACTCTTGTTCCTTATTTCTATAGAAATCTACCATTTGCATTTTGTAAACTAGTCTTCCCGTTCCAGCCAGTGAGCCCTTCAAATGTCTTGAATTTACCCATTATCAAACATGGCCAGTTCTCACAATTTTGCCGTCTCACCAATAACATACTCTTGCCAGACCAACAGGATTATGAATTTATTAACAGCTGCCTTCTCAGACTCCCACTTCATGTGGTTATTAGCTAGTCTTGAAAACCTGAGTATTAGTAGTATTAACTTTAAGGAAAGAGGAACAACATTTTAAGTCAGAAAGGAAAGATTTTGACTAAGGCCAAAATACTCAACTTAATAGCTTTCATTCACTTTAAAAAAATGCAATCCAATTTCCTAATTTTAGAGAGTTCTGTTTGTCTTCAGTTTTGGAAGAGAACTGAAAGAGAGCAGGCAACCTGTGCGAGGCATACACTTCAGTTCTGACTGTGAAATATTAGCCAATTGCTAAAACAGTTTCATCAATAAGGTGCTCGTATCATATGGAGAACACACTGCAACCCCCTTTTTATTAAATCCTTCATATGTTATGTCTCAATCTTATTTTTAAATTAATTAGATGAGAACAAGTAGGAAAGAAAGTAGCTGGAAGTCTCTGAGGGACGGGAGCCTAGGGGGCAGATGAAAAGTCAGTAAGGACTTCTGATAAACCCAGAGAGAGATTTTAAATTAATTTGACTACAATAAAATTATGGGTACAACCTTGCAAAACGTTTCTGGACGAGAGAAGCAATATAGGAACAGGGGATGGCAACAGCAGCATTCAGGATCCTGAATCAGAAAGAGGGGGCCTTCGAGAAGACTAAGATGAGAAACACAGGCTCACAAGAGACACTCACTGACCTTTCATTTTAAAAGAACTTCTAGCTTCTGGTGAAAGACAAGAAGATGAAGAGTAAGATAAGGATACAATCTTTCATCACTAAAGATACAATATGTGAAGAAATAAGATATAAATAAAAGTTAAAAATGTAATCTAAAAATGACATGGGGGAACAAAACAGAAATATGTTCAAAATTCTCAGCCAAGGTTTTAGCTAGTTTGTAGAGGCAACCCAATCGGAAAAAGGGTGAATTCCAATACTCACGGAGAATGAAATAATCAGAGGTAGGATTTAGAGCAGGAAAAGAATGTTCCAGGATGCTGGCTTTTTGAAGGCACTCAAGAGTAGAGTGAGAGAGACTGAAGCTGTAGTGAGATACTAGAGGATTAGAGGGAAGTGTATACTCACTTGTCTGTCAAAGGAAATAAAAACAAGTCCAGGGACATTGTGACAACACATATATTACCTAGTAACACACCGAGGAACAAGGTAGAAATCCACTTTATAAGTAGTTTCTTACAACAATATAGCTTCTACTTGGGGAACAAGAAAGAGAAGTTTGTTTTCCAGATACGCAACTCTGCAAAATAGTTTTGACTTAAATGAAGAATTTGATAAATGGTACATTATCTGGCTCTTTAAACAAATTTACTGAAGCTAAAGCTTCAAAGTTGGGACAACCAAGGAGTTTGATTTTCCTTTGAATCTTGCAAAACCTATCCTCTAAGACAAAAAGATCTGGTCACAAAGTCTATAAAAAGTCTGGAGTATAAAAGTATAGAACTATGAGAGTGGGTATGTCGATGGCAACTTTTATGGCTTCCATAGAAAGTGTAGAGAGGATCTCTAGTTTGCTCTATCGAGGTAGTGTCCAGGGTTGGAAGGTCATCGTCATTTAGTACAAATGCTACAGGTGACAGAAGCAGGCTAGCTCGGGTGTCATTATTGCGTAATGCCACTATCTCTAACGGCTAATGACCTTTCATGCCTGAAAAAATGATCTTTTGGGAAATTTCCTGTCTTGGTTCAGGCAAAGGAAAATTAAAACCCAATATTTGTTTGCTCAATTTTATAGCCTGAAGAATTCCAAGTGAGTAGATTTTTGAAATGGTGGATAGGTGACAAAACTCTTAAATGTCACTTATCCCCTTTTTCATTAAATACTTCCTGTACAGTCTAAAACAGCATCGAAATGTTCATCACGTGGACCAGCAATGTAACAAAAGTTGTCTCTTCTATACAGTAGCTCAAACAGAAGGGTTTCTCTAACTTTAGTTTTCCTTTCCTTTTTTTTTTCTCAAACAATAAAACCCCACCTATCATTCTGTGTTTCACTAACTGAAATCTGCAAGATGGAGTAAATATATATACACCTACAACGGATTTCTATTTCTGCTGATCTCCTCAAAATTTAAAACTTCCAGTGAAATCAAAAGTAAGCTAAACATACATATCCATTCAACAAACATAAAAACTGAAAAAAACTTTAAGAAGCAGAAAATTCAAAGTTTACAAGCATCTCTTCAAAGTATTTTGCCTTCAGTTAGTACACTAGGGACAATCAAATTATAGGGAGCACTCTAACCACAATGAAAAGGTACTTCCAACAAATGCAGTTTCTAGAAAGGTGGTACGACTATGGTAACGTCCATGCTCAGTCGTTAGTTTAGAACAGTTAATGTAAATGGTGGACTATAAACGTATGTGTAACTGATTTGCAAGGGTTTCTTTGAACTACTGTAAAGTTTTATGTGGAGACCTCCTTGCTTGCTAAAAATAAGACTCAAATCACAAACATACGTGGAAATGAAGCCACATGCCTTTAAACTCTTCATCTTATTTTCTTCATTCAAATTTAAAAATCTCACTCAGTCGGAGCCTACCTGACTCAATCTGAGAAAGCAGCAAGCAGCCTTTCATTAGGATAAGGAAGAGTTTCTATTTGAATGATAAGACTACGAGAAAAGAACAGAAAAATGCAATACAAAAAAAAGCAATGTCAACTCAAGAAAGTCCTTGGGAATTTTCCTTAAGTAGCTCTTAACCCTAGTAATGATACAAGCCTTTCACCACAGTAAAATTAAGGAATGCGAAACCGCCTCAATCTGACATGTATATAATGCTGAAATGTGGCCTTTGTTGTCTTTAAAAGACTTGTTTGAGTACAGATAAGGGCTGAGAAACTGAAAACTCCTCCAGAGTTCTTTTTTCATAAGCAGAGAGCAAGTAGGTAATAAGTTCTGACGACGTCACGGGGTGCTGTACTGTATGTGGGAGGGAACACACCACATAACGCAACTTTCATTTTGGCAAAGGACCCCAATCACATTTTCAACCCTGAGTTTGAGTCTTAAGCATGTTAAACCTGATGCACATGAATGTTTAAGGCTTAATCCTGCAGTTCTCATATTCAGAAGTGTTAATGTTACGGATATTCTTAACTCATTTCATTATTCATATGTGATATGACACTGATGAGGAGTCATGTTCTGAGCAGTCTTCCTGAAGACCACAGATCCCAAGACAGGGAAGGTATACTTATCTAGGAAAAAAAAATTGCAAGGTTCCAGATTATTCCACAAGACATTTCATTAAGAACTGTATTGTATGACAACGCTGATTTAAAAAAAAATAATAATTCTTTTTTGCTTCTGTTAAGGGTGGTGGTGATTATTTGCTTAATACTGGTTTTCCTATGTAGCAGATATTCTCTTATGGCTATATTCACTTGAATGAAAAATCAAAGATGACTACCTGAATTTTCCAGTGTATAATTATAGTACACCTCATAAATGGTTGATTCAATGGTCTCAAGTCTAGAATTCAGAATTGCTGCCTGATATTGTAATTTAATTAGGACAAGATAAGGTATAACCAATTAACTAAGCTGCAATTTACATCTTTAAAAAAATCATTTTAATAGTACAGGCTTGGCCATGAAATAATAATATGCCTACATAAAGGTATAGATCCACAAACTTGTCATGGAATGCACAGGAGACTGGGAGTAAGGGGGAGCAGCCACTAAAGATATAACAGTCATAACAAGGAATTAACTTTCCTTATTGGTTTGGGTACCGGGGTGTTCAAAGAATGTGTATATATATATATATATATATATATATATATATATTTAAAATGACATTCTTTAGAAATTACATCCAAAAACAGGAAGAAAAGTATATGTCTTGAGATACTTTTCTGCCTCATTCCAAAATTTTCCTATGCTCATTATAAAAGACAAAGGCAATAATCAAAGGAAAAAATTTGGAAATATTAAAGCAAAAAGCTAGCAGAGAATGCGATATTTTTAAAATAGGGACTAAACCTCAATTGAAAGAGTTCCATTTTTTCCTACCACAGAGCTCATTAGCTGGAAAAGTGCTTGAAGTATATCTGCACATTTAATATAAAAAATTAAAAAATAAATAAAAGCCAGGGTTCTGATTCAGGCAATGATTTAAGAGCCTGAGGAGAGAAAACTAAAGAAACTTCAAGATTAAAAAAATAGAGAGGGAGGGAGGGAGAGAGAAAGTAGGCGAGCTTTGGAACTCAGTTCTCTCAGATGAAAAAATACAAAATTTTTAGCTATGCTGAGTCCAGATAAATTTGATCAGTTAAACATAACCCATATGTTAGCCCTTCTCTTCAGCCTTTCTATAATAAGCTCCTGATTTATCGTGCTCTTTAGAAGTTCCCCAAACTTGAAAAAATGACGTGCCTAAGGGTACTGGGGATGCTGCTCTCACCACCCAGCAATGCTGCTGTCATGCAACTATCTGCAGGGGACGGGGCAGCAAAATGCAGGAGCTCGCCTTCCCTCCCGACAGCAAACAGCGCAGAGTGGTGGACACATCCACTGATCTCAGAGACATTTTAAAACTCATAACCAATTTGCGTTCTCATCCAAATTTCTCAGCCACCATCCACAACATCATGTTTGTGATTTTAGTGTGCTATTTTTTGAAAACAATTCTAGAAAAATAAAGCAACCTCAAAAAGAGCAGTGTATTATGAGACTTCGATGTGTCATCCCATGAAGATTGGACACGAACACAGTTCTGAGGGAAGTGAGAGTCAGACGTGACGGAGATGAAACAATCTCCATCACTTCCTCCTCTTGACAGCGACTGGCTTTCCCCAGATTTTCAAAACATGCAAGCTTTAGGTGACTGCCCTGGAAAAGGCCCAACCCTCTGCAAATGATTCCACTGAATGGACCAACTGAACCAATGAAACATGGAGGACAGAAGCATGTCAGTGAGCCTAACAGACACTTGAGTGTTAAGTAGAGATTAAAAAACTACCAAGGACTTATGCCAAGTTCTGAAAGCAAAACCTCATTTTTGCAGTAACCTGGTCTGGAGACCCTCCCAGATACATCTAGTCTCTGAAGCACCTTTGAGTTGTACGGATGTAAGAATAACTTTGAACTACAGAAGTTATATGCATCTTTAAGAATCACATTTTGATGATTATAAAAATTTTTTCTATTTTACAACATAGGTCCAGCTACACTGAAAAAATTACACCGCTTATTGAAATACATTTCATTTTAGAAACAGACTACTAAAGAAGTCTATACAAAAACTCTAAAATAATTTCTGTAGTAAAATAAAGAGTGCGTTAGGAGAGCTACACAAAGAAGAAAATTTCTGTCTTTCTCTATAATGCTTGATATACTGTGAAATGTGGCTAGCTCAACTCTGAAGCCAGCACCAAAAGCTGAAAAGAATTCATTACGATACACAGTGATACAATTAATGCTCTGGATTAATCTCACAGCCTTCCCGATTAGTACAAAGGAAACCGGGCCTGTCCCCTCTTTGAGGAGAAGTCCAGGATATAAAAGCAAGCATACCTCATCAGCTGATATGAAATTATAAAATTCCACAAGTCTGAGTATCTGAAATTTATAAAAGTCACCAGAAAATGCAAGCACATTGGGCTTTAGTTCGGTGGTTCCCCTGGTTTGGACGGCAGCCCCTCTGTGAGCTCAAGGTGGTCTTCTTGTTCATTCCCTTGGATGCGTTGATTCCCCAAGACAATGACAAAGCTGTTGGTGGAGGCCGAGAAGAGTCCGACAGCTGCAGAAAGGCTCACCAACTCCCTCTCTGCAAGCTCACATGTGGGCACACGACACGTGGAGAACACACTGAAGGAGACGGATGTTAATGATGCTGTGCTGAACTGTTCTTCTCTGCCAGGTGCCGAAGAAAGTTGTCCTCACCCTGGCCTCTGTGATTTAAAGGCTCGCTCTTAAAGAGCGCTGGAGGTGGGGGGAGGTGTGGGACCGGAGGGATAGGAAGGTGGTGCGGGTGGTGAGGGTGTGGGTGGATGTGGAGGTGAGAGAAGGAGTGGGGGATGGGCCGAGGGGGAAGAGTGCTTATAGGATTCATATTGATTGGAGGAGTTGGGGTTGTGGGTGTGTTCACCACAGAAGGAACTGGGGTGGCTGGGGAAGTTGTAAGTGGGATCTGGACAGCAGGCGGCACATTCACGGGGCTGGTCACCCGAAAGCACTTCTCCTTGTGGGCCTTAAGCATGTTGGAGAAGCGGAACCGCTGGCCACACACATCGCATGGATAGGGCTTCTCGCCTGTGTGAGTTCTGCGGTGCCTCTTCATGTTGGGGCGGCTGGTGAAGCTTTTGCCACAGATTTCACAGATAAAGGGTTTCTCTCCTGAGATGAACACAGACACAAAAAAATGATTAACATACTGGGCGGTAATTATGTGCTCATGTTACTCTCCGTATTAAAAACGGAGATTACCACTCCTTTCCCTTATGATATCTTATACTCTAAGAGTCATAGAAGCATCTCCCAAAGTTGGGACTTAAATAAGAGCGGACACAAGTCAAACTTACATACAACCTACCATTTGGGCTTGGTTAAAAAAAAAGGAAGGCCCCTTCAGGAATGATCCTTCCTGTCCTACATGAAGAACTGTTCCAATGGCTTTCCTGTGCTCAAGGGAACTAAAACCACAGATGAATCTCTGTCTCTACATTTAGGCAAAGTTAATCTGTAAGCAATTTCTGACATTTCAACCAAAAGTAAGACTTTGCTGAAAATGTCCTGTGGAACAAATAAGTCTCTTCATGTCCACTCACACATAATCCTTAGCATGTGGCTCGCTCTTTGGTACCAGACTTGGAAAATACTGGGCTGACTCACCCCACAACACAAATTTCACACTGCACTGTTTCTCCACGGGAGTGCTGCTGGCATTTCTGCAGACAATTCTTCATTATGTGGGACTATTTGGCACATTTGAAGAGCACTCAGCACTCCTGGTGCCAGCCTACTAAATGTCCCCAAAAGACTCTGACAACCAAAAACGTCCCCACACCATTTCCAAATGTCCATGCGTGTGGGGAGGGTTGGGGGAGGGCTACTCTTCTGGGTTGAGAACCACTGGGCCAATGAGTCAAAAAGGAGACAGAAATCCCACAGTTCTAAGGGTAACTTAGGGAGGAAACTAGCTTTGGGTTCTAAAGGTTCGATTTTTTTTTGAGGTAACACTGGTTTATAACACTATATTAATTTCAGGTGTACATCACTATATTTCGACCTCTGTATACACTATATCATATTCACCACCAGAAGTCTAGTTTCCATCTGCCACCAGACAAAGGTCTCCCCATTTATGCCTTCTGCCCTCCTCCCACCTCCCTTTAAGGGCTTAATCTTTCAGCCTCCTAACTTTCCTTCAGACTTATCACTTAGTTCCATGCTATGTCTGTCTGGTTCTATACCCAGGCTATAGGGGGGAAACAAAATGATTTTTGAACGTACTTGTCCATTAATCACTTCACATGGACTGCTGTGGTGAGGTGTGGAGTACCACGCACGTGTGCCTCAGTGGCCACACGCTTGGACTTATCCACCCCTTCCTCCGTTCTCAGCGTGCAGAGCTTGTGTCTTTACTGTGGCTCCTGCTACAAGAGACTTTGCTCTCACTTCACTTACTGCCCCCCGTCTGTCTAACAGATGTCCTTATTCTACTCTGGATAACAGAACTACTGTGTACTGAGTCTCACTGTGCGCTCGGCACTGTTCTAATCACTTACATCTAGGAACCTTCGGTGATCCTCACGGCGACAAGCCACAGACCACAGACAGTATAAGGCAGGTATGTTATTATCCCTATTTTACTGATAAAGAAATTAAGAAACTTGCCCAAGGTTCTACAGGGCGTGGAGAGCCAGGATTGAAAACTCTGCAGTCTGGCTCCAGAGTCTGCGCTTTGACATGGAAACCATAGCGTTTCCCGCCTCAACACCCTGTACATTCCTGCATACACAAAGGGATGTTATTTCCTTGCTGTTTTCCTCCACTTTGGGACCCGTTCTTATACTAGCAGCAAACACCTGTTTACCTGTACCTAGTCGTTATTTCCTCTCTCTGCCTTTGCAAACCGACATCTCTTGTTGCCCTCCTTCCATAGAAGCCAGAATAGCCCACGCTTCCCTGAGAGACTGGATTAACAGTCAGGAGGGAGCCGTTTTCTCCAAAATCACCAGGACTATTTTCTATCATATTTTTGTTCTCTCTCTGCTTTTCATTATTCAGTAACTGCCGCTGCGAGGATCTTCACTGTGATTCATACTCATCCTTCTAGATAAGTTCTGTGCCCAGCTGTTTTCCTTCCTTTTAATCAGTTTCCTCCAACTACCTTAAAAACTTCAAACTACGTTAAACGGAGTTGACTAAGTCAATTATGGTATACCTATCTAACGGAAAGTGCCATTAAAAATTTATAATATTTTTACACTTTTATAAGATTATTATACTTTTATAATAAGTATAGAAATGTAACAACATGAAAATCTATAATCTATTAAGATTACAGTCTATTAAGTAAACAAGCAAGCTATGGAAATGTACGCAGGGAATTATCCACTTTTAATGAAAAATATAGAGAGAAAAAATATGGAAAGAAATATAACAAATGTTACCAGTGATTATCTCTAGGTAATGGGATTATGAGAGATGTTTTACTTTATTGTTTATGCTTATATGTACTTTCTGTTTTTCTAAAATAAACATGACTTACAGTACAATAAAACGTTTTCAAAGCACACCTGCTTGACAACCTATCCACTCCCTGGACCCCTCCCACTTTGACTTTCCAGAATTAGTATTCTTCACTCCCAACAGCCCTAGGAGACAGCGCCAAAGAACCTAATCTTTGAATTATTAGTCTAACGTGAGCCAACACTCTACAGCTGATTCACTAGTCACTTCTTAGGTGCACTAGACGCTTTATCTGCAAACGGCATGTGTTCATTGAAAGTTTACTGAATGTATGGACACTTAACTTTCTGTTATGTGCTCAGATCTCTCTAATCATCTCTCATTTGTAGCCTTCTAGGCTATAATGATTTGCCATAAAAGGACCAAAAACTCTAACTGGCCTACCAAAAACCTATGGATTCAAATTAAAATGGATCCTTTTCACTGCTTAATAATCTTTTACTCATTTCTTGATGTCTTACTAAATTTTCCACATTTGTTTTGCCAGATGTAAAACCACAATCTCACCTACCTCTAACTCTCATTATTCATTAGGTCCCATCTCCTAATTGTGCTAATAATTAATGTTAAAATTTCCCTGAAACTTCAAGGTAAGATTACAATGAGGCTATAATAAGGAAAAATCAAAATGTAACATTTGAAATCAACCACCTGTACAATGGCCCACTTTAAGGAGGAGCAGATAAATGGGTGGCTGAGAGATATACTAACAGTTAACTCCACCAAGCTAACTAGAAAAGGGCGTCTATCGATACATTTGAAGATATGACCTGCTACATATAGATAAGGCTAACCTGATTGTAAGAAACTGTATTGTAATGAGCCTGAAGAAAGACCGTTATAAATGAAGACAGAGAATCTGCAGGGAAGATAGAAAAGAGCGAGGATTTGGCTAGTTAGTTGTCTTTTGCACTGTTCAAGGGAAAAAGCAATCTGGCCAATGAACACAAGCATTCCAGTCTGCTCAGGACGAATCTCCTTGAGCAGCATCAGAAGTCCATATATCTATATATCCAGCCTAAATCTCTCCAACCAACTACTGGATATTTCCACTTGAATGTCCCATAGATATCTCAAAACTAACAAGTGCAAAATTAAATTCATTATCCTTCCTGGCAAACCTGCTACTCCCTCCACTATTCTCTATCTTGATAAATGGTATACAAGCCCCAAATCTGGGACTAACCCTTGATTCTTCCCTCCTACACCACTGATATCCAATCAATCACCAAGTTCATTGACTCTACCTTGTCTATCACTGTAATTTCATCCACTGCCGTTATCATAGTCCATATCATCACAATCATTCACCTGGATTACTGCAATATCCACCTGACTAGTTTCACCATCTCTATTCTTGCTCCCCACCCTCCAATCCACACTGTAGCCAGAGTGAACTTTCAGATAGTTGTGTTGCACTGTGCTTAAAACCTTTCAAGAACTTCCCACTGTCCTTAGAATAAAATCCAAACGTTTTTACGTGGCTTCTGTTTTTTGTGTGTGATGTGGTACCAGCTTTCTGCTCTCCAGTATCTCGTCTTATCACACCCCTGCCCACCCCAGCCCCCAATCCATCAAACTCTGGCCAACTTCATTTAGTTCCACATGCTTACTACGCTCTCATCACCAAACCACTGCTATGCCTTGCTTGTCTATCACCCCAACCTGACTATAAACTGTGTGAACCTAGGGACCATTTCAGTCTTGTTAACTACAGTAGCTCCATTTAGTAGATTACTAATTAATATTCAAAAATTAATATTTGTTAATTCTAAGACATGCATTTCCCCCTACATATTAACATCTCTGAAACTGACAAATACCTTACTATGAATGGCACATCATTGTTTAATTTGCAGTATTTCCTTAGACGTATATAAATTAAGTTTGTCTTACAACTGCTGGCTTCTTGGATTCAGTGAAGTATGGTACTCATTAAGGTCATTCAGTTACTTCCTTTGCTATAATTCCCTGTCCCTGACAATTTTCTGATTATAATTTAGCTTCTAATACAGATTTTTCTTTAGGCAAAGAATATGCTCACCGAAGAACATATGCGTTCAGAACCACTTGCCACTCAGCCTTTTCACTGTAAATTGATAAATTAGCAATTTTATTTCTGTATCATTAAGACTATTTAGCACAAATCAATCCCTCTGATCCTGATCTGCTTGAGTACAATGACAAATTCTGGAAGCTGAGAGCAACATTCTGGGATGCCGCTTTTTGCCCTCATGATGTCCTGTGCATCCCTCCATTTTATTACTTGCTACATTAAATTTACATCAGAATCATTAAGTCTGTGGTTCTGGAGTCAAACTGCCTTGGACAAGTTACTTAACCTCTGAGCTTCAGTTTCCTCATCTGAAAAATGAAGATAATAACAGGTTATTGTGATAAGTTGAAAAGACAAAGAAAGTGCTTAGAACAGTATCTGGCACATAGCAGACACTCAATGCATTTTAGTGCTATTATTATTATTATTATTAACGACCATCACTATCATTGGACTTTAACCTCCTTGAGGGCAAAACCCTTAGCCTGGTACACTAGCACTGTGCCTGGTACAAGGAGAATCAGCCATTATTCTGTGTTGAACTCACCCCATGTCCACACCATCCTAGGAAACCCTGCCTGAGGGCTGGTCAGCTTCCCTAGATAAGATCTGCCTCACTTCTCTTTAACTGCAAAGAAACAGCCCAATCAATCTCAGTTTCTGCAATGGCCTTAATCCCCACCAAAACACACTCTAAATGTGGTTTCATCCAGTCTGCAAAGAGCTATCCCTTTTCTTCTTTAAAGCTAACCCTTCTCCTTGTGTCTTCTCAGGTACTGCTGTCATCCTTATTTAATACCGAGAAACCAAGCAGAGGCCTACAGAAGCTGCATAATTCACTTAAGGTCACACTGCTAGTGGGTGGTAGAGCCAGGTCTGTCCAGCTCCATCATCCAGCTGCTTTCCCAATTTGAGTATTATAAACAATATTAAAAGGCAGGTGACAAATCAGGGGAAAGTATTTTAATATCAGTGTTAAACAAGGTGAGTATACATAAATATATATAAAGAGCTATTATAAACAATAAGAAACAGTCAAACACTGAAATGGAGAAAGATGAAAACAGAAAAGGCACAAGCAATTTGGAAAAGAAAATATATTGACACCCAACAAGCATATAAAAAAAAGTTCAAACTTACTTAGCAATTAATTAAGTGCAAATTAACACAGTAAGAAACCATTTTTCACCTACCAAATCAGCGAGGACTTTAATATTTAGGCCTGGAAGGGGTTGGGGAAATGGGTATTGTCCTGCGCAGCTGGTAAGAGTGTCTGTGGACAGCAGTTTTGTGACACACACCACCACGTCTTAAAAATGCGCACATTCCTTTGCCCTAATAATCCCATTTCCAGGGATTTATCTTAGGTAAATAACCATGGATGTGTTGGCCACAAAGTTGTTTATGACAATATTATTTATAACAGTAGAAAAACTGGAAACAGAAATAATCTCAGTGTCCAACAGGGCACTGATGTACAGGTAACATTGATGAAATGAGACAATGTATGTGAAACACCTGACAGTGCCGGGCACACGTGTGCATAATAAGTGATGGCTTTTATCACAGCAAATTTATAAGAAGGAATATTATACAACCATTAAAGTGATATTGCTGTTAATGATATAATACAGTAAAATACAAAGGTTACAATAGAGTATAAAGACCCAATTTTTGTTTTATTACTATATACATGAGCTCATAAATACTCATGCATAGTATCTACCTATATGTGTATTAAGAAACTAAAGTTTTTAAAGAAATGTATGCCAAACTGTTAATAGTGATCTCTCAGTGATAAGATTATGGACCATTTTTATTTTGTTTTTCAATTTTCTAATATACTTTTTAAGTATGTACTAGTCTTTTAACGAGAAGGATAAAAATTTAAGTGAATTTAGGTGGCAGTATTCCTTTAGAAGATCTAGGAAATGTTCAGCTTGCCTAATTGGTAAAATGAAGAAGACTTATTTTATTCAGCAAATACGTTAATCATGAAATATACACTTTAGTTTTATATTACGGACATTTAAGGGTCTGAAGAAAGACAGACAAGAAGGAAGGAAGAGAAAGGGAAGGAGAAGGAGAGGGGAAGGAGCAGGGAGAAAGATGCACAGGAGGACACAGAGAAGAGAAGGTGAGGGCAGAGGCTTCAGTGGCTGGCGGTTCCTTCCAATCGTGTGACAAGCATTTGCTGGCACCACTGCGTGCCAAGCGCATGTGTAAATGTGATACAGCTGCCTTCAAAACACTTATTTTCTGTACTTCCATAGTCTCCTGCTGAATAACAAAAAACTGAATCCAAAAAGGAACTCAGTTAGAACTAAGAGCCTATCCAAGAGGAGACTTTGTCAAATACTCTGCCACATCCTGCTATGTGTTCACTTAAGCCTCAAAGTTATCATTACCTTTTAAGGTGTAATTTACTGAATGAAACTTCTCTCATGACTCTTCATCCAGCCTAATCCTTAAAATCTGACTGGGAAAGCAGCCCACCACAAAGGCATTTTTCTTTGGACTTCAACAGAGAAATGGAACTAAAGAGATCCAGCCATGGGCAGAATTTCCTCACCATTAGTCAAGCAAAAAGAACAGCGGGCTAAGCGAGATAATCTCTCGTGGTTCTTTCTAGCTCTGCTACTCTGTAGACTAAAAGAACCAAGAATCCTATGATTAGATTTTATTTAGAAACCTGAAAAATGTTTCATACTGTTCAATGTGTGCAAAGACAGCTAATCCCAGGACAATGCAACGGAGCTGAATGATACGGTGTTTCCAGGGGGAGCTACTATTTTTAGCCAGCTCCCTGGAAGCAGGATAGTCAAACGCCTACAAGATTCAAATCCATGCAAGGAAGCACACACCCCCGAAAACACAAAGTGGTTCAAATATTATTTAACCTCATTTGATGGATGTGTTCCTGAAAAGTAGTGAATTTTGGCAAACCGAGTCCAATCAAGTTTTCAGAACATTGGGGAGGTATTCTACTTGAAGCAGTCAGTGTCTTCCATTTTTTAAAGGTCCAGAATCCTTTCCTTAGAAAAATAACATATGCACATACACAAAACAATTTTTATATAATTTCAGGAGATCTTGTGCCCCAAGTAAAAAGTCCATTATCTTAAAGGAACCTGCAGTCAAAAGGCACTAACAAATAATCCTTTTAAAAATAAACAGGGGCTGGCCCCGTGGCCGAGTGGTTAAGTTCGCGCACTCCGCTGCAGGCGGCCCAGTGTTTCGTTGGTTCGAATCCTGGGCGCGGACATGGCACTGCTCATCAGACCACGCTGAGGCAGCGTCCCACATGCCACAACTAGAAGGACCCACAACAAAGAATATACAACTATGTACCGGGGGGCTTTGGGGAGAAAAAGGGGAAAAAATAAAATCTTAAAAAAAAAATAAAATAAAAAAATAAACAGAGTTACGAAAGCCTAATTCTTCAGTATTATAAATATGTGCTTTTATACATCAGGTTTACTTAAAGTGTAATTTGCACTTAGAATGCAAATTTGTGGTTCCGATTTTTACACAAACAGACTCACAGGTGATCATCGACGAGTGCTTGAGACCCATCCGTACCTTCCCCAGGGAAGTCTTACCAGTGTGTGTTTTCATGTGTTCGTCGAAGTACTGCTTCATGTTGAAATCCTTGCCGCACCACTGGCACATGAACTGCTTGTGCCCAATGTGGATGCTCATGTGGGAGCGCAGCTGGTACTTGTACTGGAACCTTTCGTCGCAGTTCTGCAGTGGACAAGGCAGAGACGTGTGAACACCGAGCGAGCAGCTTTACTTGAGCCCGCCCTCCATAGTCTCTGGGGCTAGGGTTATTTTCCAAACTCAAAATAGAAGCTGTTGGTGCCAACTATTTGGCTCTGCTATATTTCTGCAGTTGAGTTGTTAAAAAAAGGGAAGTTTCCCCATACAGTTATCACTGAAGTATACCCAACTTATCTGAATTACTGAGAAAAGCAAAATAACTCATCCTGTGTTATTTCCAAGTTTAACCTAATCTAAGAAAGTTAACAGTGTGTTAACAATGACAGTTCTCCACCCAGCAGGGCCGTAACACACCACTCAGAGCACACGCCTGATGGTTCTGGGGACGGGCAGCTGCGCCTTGGACCGCAGCACACCTCCCTCACTGCTTCCCCAAGGACACGAGAGCTGGCCCCGAGGCCTGGGCCCGCTGGCAGCACAGTCCTTACCTCGCATCTGAAGGGCTTCTCTCCGGAATGCTGCAAGGAGTGCACCTTGAGTGACATACTGCGTTTGAACGATTTTCCACAGGTCTCACATGTAAATGGCATGTCTTTCGTGTGTGCTGCAACAGAGAACACACTTACACTCTAAGTCCGCCAAAGAGCTCAAACTGAAAGAGACAGGTGTCCTACAGTAGGGTAATTATGCCATCTTAATTTCCTACACTCTAATTTGCAGGCTTTAATAGAAATGTTCTGAAGAGAAAAATAAATAACAACGTTGAAAAGAATCCTGGGTGTGGAAGGCCACACCATCCAATCTGGTGCTGCTCACTGAAGACATGCGGCATTTAGTTTCGACGAGTCAAAACCGATGGAAGTCAGGCAGTTCCTCACCTCCTGCCCAATCCAGAGCATCAAACACACCCAAGAACAAGGGGGATTACAGGTGTGAGAGGAAAGCAGCGGCAAACACTTACCAACCATGTGTTTCCGCACATGAGCCATGGTATAGAACTTCTTCTCACAAATTTCACAGGAAAACTTCTTTTCTGCATAGCCGTGGACGATCTTGATGTGTTCATGAAGGGACCAGAGTTTCTTGAATGATTTGTTACAGGAAACACACTGAGCAGGATAAATAGAAACACTCTTTGTTTATAGGCGCTTGCAGAAAGCCATACCTGCCTGCTGGCAGATGAGACGGACGTGCTTTAGATTCGCGGCACAAGGCCAGAACCCGAACAAACGCTATTCCTCCATGGAGTCCTGATTCCAACACCAGCGTCTGTATGTGCTATTTTCCAAGGGGTGTATTTTAGAGACACTTTGGGAGTATGAAAACAATGGCAAAAAGTAAGACAAAAAGAACTGAAAAGTTCCACTAGTATCAAAGAACTGTCCGCTCTTATCAAGGTAGTATTCTATCTATGAAAAGAATCTTCCGGCTTTTTTTAATATACAGATAACCAAGAGCGGCTGCCTCCCACACATGAGTCACAACGCAATCAGCAGATGTTTACCAGAGAATACAAACTAATGTTAAATTGGCATAAATAAAAACAAGATAAAACAAGGGACTTATTAAATGGTTATAAATCTGTAGAAGTACAACAACGTTTCTGTACCTTAGAGAATGCATTTGGAACCTTCACCAACACACACTACTGAGGTTTTATTACATTTTCCCGAATCTCCTTCCCCCGGCAGAATTTAATATAACCCCTACACTGTTCACTTCCTTCTCCCTTTTCCCTTACAGCCCAGCGCCAGGTCTCCCCCACAAGCATCTATAGGAAACACACGCAACACTGCTCGTTCCTTGTATTACGACTCGTTAACAGTCTAGAATATCAGGCATAAAGTATATCAAAACGAAATACTTCTGATTAAAGTAAAACAGTACTAGAAAGTTCTAGGTAATCATCAGACTCTGGGATACTTAAGGGAACAAGTTGGTATTCACCATAAATAAAGATCGCTGAACATCACTGTCACTTCAGGAAATGGACTCAGAGAAGAGTTAAAAAGACAGACCTCTGGTTGGATGTTGCTCAAGGAAAGGGAAGACTACTCCCATAAGCCAATTTTTAGGGAAGGATTTTAATTTTTACTTGCTCCTAGGTCACCAGGATTATTAGGATCTATACAGAAGAACAAAGCAGTGTTCTTTAGGAATGTAGAGAGAGATCATTTAGCAGAATCCACAAAACCTAAACACAAGTTTAAACACATTTTGGTGAGGAAAGTCACAAAAAAAGGATTTACTAAATGTTTTCTTTCCTGTGACTTACTAAAAAAAACTGTATAACTATAGAAACCGAATAACCATAGAAAGATCAAGATCCACCTTTTCAGCAGACTCATTAGAGCACCCAGGTTCCACCCCTAGGGGGCAGCACCACATCACACCCCCTTTGGCCTGACCTGTTGCAACCAATTCACAACCCAGCAGAGCACTGGCAGTGACTGGAGGGGACGGCGCCACGACTCAGTCGTCTTTCATTTACCCAGTGTGTGCCAGATCAAGTCACAACTGACAAATCAAAAAGCAGTGAAGTTTTAGCCAATGTAATTTATACATTTTTAAAAGTCACTTTAAAGTAAAGCAATGATCTCAGTTGTTGATTAAAAGCAAGAGGAAAAGCGACAAATAAGGAGCACTCCAAATTAGGAGCACGCCAAGAAACAAAGCAAATCAAAACAGTTCCATCTTTTAAAAGAAGTATAGCTCAAATATGGTACAAAATATTTCTATCGTACACATTTTATAGAGATATTAATAGACTTACCTTTTATGAATACTCATTAATATGCATTCACATGTGCAAGCAAATGCAGCTCAACATAACTCACTCAATATAATATAATTAGCACACCTCTTAACCTATCACAACATAGTCCTTCCAAGACACCGGCCTGATTTGAATATCATGTTCTGTTACCTTAACAATATGGTACAAAGCTTTATGGAACCCTCCTGCCAGGTGGGCAACATTTTCAACCAGCTCAGCCTCTGTTTAAAGTTTGCATATTCCCATGGGCTCAGCCTCTTGACAAATTTAGTGTTGTCATCTCTCCACTGGTAAAAGCAAACTCACTCCTGGAGATCTTCCATTTCCTCCGGTCTGAGTCATTACGGTTTTTGTCCCCATCAGCTGCACTAGAATCTGGCATCCTTTTAAACCTAGAAAGGGACCTCTCTCTACTCCTGACCTTTGCTCACTATCTCCCGCTTTGCCAGAGAAGATGCCAGAATGAATTATATTACATGTCCTACAACAGTGAATCTCAGTGCAAAGTCGGTGTTGACTTTACCTCCTGGGCAATCACCTATAACAGATCCCCCTTCTAACGTGCCTGGGTTCCCGCTAGTCCAGCGTCAGCTAAATTTAATGCTTTGAAATAGAACGTTAAGCCTGGGTTTTGAAAAGACCAAAGGAGGAGCTCTTAGAGAGATAAATTGATGAAATCTGTCCCTTCAGCCTCTATCGTATTTATTTTCTTGGGCAGATACCAGGTGAGTCGGAACAGCCAGGTTCTATCCTGGGAAGTTTGCCCTCTTGGTGATGAAACCTACCTGAATATTTTTTTCACAGTCTGTTTGCTGGTGAAGGGACAGCTCACTTTCCAGGACAAACTTCTTGCCACACTTATCACAAATCTGCATGCGCCTATGAGTAACGTTCATGTGCTTCTCCAGGTACCAGCGAGTATTAAACACCCTGGGGCACTTCTCACAGGTCAGAGTCTCTTTCTCTTCACACTTAGCTTTCTGGACTGGTGCTTTGGGCTCCTTTGTGGCCCGCTTCTTACGCTTAGGTGGCTCTACACTCTTCCTACGACCTCTGGTAGTTCTGGGAGTAGGGGAAGCGGCAGCTGCAGCAACAGAGGCAGCTCTCCTCGTCCTCCTTTGTGTAACGCTGACTTTCTCCACTATCTTCTCCTTTTTCTTCTGCCTTTCGTTCTCTCCATAGTCATTGCTGTCATCTGTGGCCTCTTCCTCACTCTCTTCCTCTTCCTCCTCACTGCTTGTCTTAAGAACAGGAGTCTCTTTGGACTGAGAAGAGACACCCTTTTCCCCTTTAGACACATTTAACGTTTGATTATTAAGGTTTACCTCCACTATGATCTGCTCCCTTTTGTAAGAGACCTCTTCGTCGTCCTCCTCTTCTGTGTCATCAGAGTTCTCCCGGTCGCCTTTAACAGCATGCACCTCAGACACTGCTCTTGTCTCCCTGAAATACGGCTGTTCCTCTGTCTCGTGGAGATGTGGTTTGCTCATCTTGGTGTCCACTAACACAGAATAAGGACTTCCCGATTCCCTTTTGTACACTTTGGTGGACAGGTCAAGTTCCTGGTTGGCACCATGATAAAAGGTAGATGGCACTTGACCACGACGGCTATCTTCTTGTGCCATCCCTGCTACATGCACAGCACAGTTTTCAACCAGCTCCTGACAAGAGCTGGCTGTGTGGCTCATTGGTAAGTGGCCCAATTTATTAAGCGGTGCAGGCTCTAGAGAAATAGCTTTAAAACAGGGTAATTATTAAGACTCAAATATTTTTCCATCCACAAAAAATCACTCAAATGAAAAAAAGGTATTCCTGGAAGCTGTGTGCAATTCTTCCAGTGTTGCAGCACCAAAGCATAAGTCAAAAGGTTTGGTATTACGGCAAGAGCAGAGCACTAGTGATTTTTCTTTTGAAGAGAGCTGCAAGTGACTTGGAGCATCTTACCTACAAAGAAAAACAAAGAGGACAAAAGATCAGATATCAATGTTTCCTTCTTACAGCATGCACTTACATCATACAACAAACATAGCTTAACATGATTAAACTCTGCATATATGCAATTCTTTAAATGGTTCAGTGGGCCATTATGTTACTGAGTTACATGAATTCAACAAACATTTGTTAGAATGTAAACTCTAAAACAGCAGGAGTCATCATCTGTCCAGTTCACTGAGATAGCCCATAGAGCTCAGCACAGTGCCTAGCACTTAGAGGTGTTTGGTATGTATGTGATGACTATACAAATATCTACTACTGCGTAGCATTCATTATCCTAGATGCTATGGGACATACTGATATGGCAGAATATACGCTCTTTATCCACGAGGAGTTTACAGACTAGTTGTAGAACATGTGTTGTCCGTGAGACACTCAAGAGCTTTGTGCTGGCTGGCTTTCTTTTCAACATCAGTCACCACCATCCACCACAGTGAGAGCTCACAGAACAAAGGGTAGGGAGCTAGGCACTGTGAACCAGGAAAACAAAGCTGCTAATTGACACAACTACAGAAAAGAGAGAAAATGTCCCTAGCCTTAAATAATTTAGACGATATTATTATAGATCTTATTGTTTTCAGGTTTACTAAACTAATTTCAAAGTTGCCAAGTATTTTAAAATTTGTTCTATGCATAGCTCACTAGATCCACTCAATAACCGGGTGATTTTTCATGTGTCAGTTGCACAGAAGTCTAAATTCTAAGAAACAGAAACCATCAGGTTGATATGGTTCCAAGAAAAATAAAACCATCCATTAGAAAAAAAGATTAGAAGGGCACATAATTTGCTCTGTGACATAGCTCACACTGCTGCTTAGTCAACCACCTAATCTCTGAGTCATACGAATATTAAAGCGAGCACACACGGGGCCTAGCTGACAAGGGAATGAGACGAGCACTTACCGAAGGCCTGTTATGTGCACAGGCACTGCAAAGGTGCTTTTTATCTATTATTTCTATTTAAAACCCTCCGCAAAACTTTGGGGTTGATTTTTAAACTCATTTTAAATTTTTTATCATAGTGATTACTTGGGGGGAAAAAAAGCATACGCAGTTTTCAAGTCAAATGTACTGGCAGGTTTATAACAAACTTCTGCCTGCTCCATCCCACCTAAGTCCCACGCCAGAGACAAAAACATTCAACTATTTTAGCTGTCCCCCGTCCCCTTCCCCCAGTATTTGCATATTTCTAAATAATGTGATGTTTCTATTTCTTGACTTTTTTTTCAATTTTAGATATCACCACTTGTCTCCCACTATAGTTTTCTCACCTTATTGTTCCCAACTCCTCCTTCATTCTCCCAATATAGTTGTTTCACAACTTTTTGCTGTATTTATTGCTTAATTATGACTGTAATTTGTAGTTCCCAACTATTTCTATCATTCCCTTGCCACTGTTTTCTCTTCCATTTTCTTTGTCCTTATGTATTTATTCTTTTAAAAAAACTATTTTGCTTTTATTTCAGTGGGATTTCAGAGAGGAGTGGTGATAAATGCCCCCATGTTTTACTTGACATCTGAATAGATACATTTATACTTTTTTGGATTTATAAATGAGAAAATTATGCCTCTAAGAGGTGAAATAATTTGTCTGAGACCATATATCTATGTCTGACCCCGGGTCTGCCAGACTCCAATGCTCATGATCTTTCTATTTCTGCTGTGACAAATGACACTCCAAAATCATTTAAACTCAATTACTCCTGGTACTACACATCTTTTTTCATCAAATACTCTCATACCTCATATTTTAAGTAGGGAAATCCTAGTAACTTTATTTCGCATGTGCCAAAACTTCTGACCCATGGCAATAATGTAAACTACTACAGGTACCATTAAATAAACTTACTCACATTAATTATCTCAAATTAAGCAAGGGAAGAGAGACAGTAAAATTCAATTAACCAGCAAAAGCTGGGAATTAAAAATCAGGAAGACGAGAAAAATAAATGAAGGGCAATCCTCTGTGGCAGTCACTACAGGCTCCTTCCAGATGCTTCTGGCCCTTGGCCTTCTGGGCATGCAGTGGGACTGCACTTTCTAACCCTGTCCCCTCCCCGACAGCTGGGTGGGGCCACGTGACTACTTCTGGCCTGTGCATCATGAGTAGAAGCAGAAGGCCACGGCATTTTCTAACCCATATGAGACCCCCCCCAGATCTCTTTTCCCTCTGCCACAGGGACCAGCAATCTTCGAGGTGATGGCTACTATCACTGCTATCCCTGGGTGACTAAAATGACCTACAGGATATCAACAGTGCAGTGGATTTTTTTTTTTTTAAAATTCTTTTCTATTAATTCTACAGAGTGTGTTTTTAAAGCCACTGAGATCTTGTGTTGCTTGCTACTGCAGCATGATCTGGCCTATCCTAGCTGATACAGGTAGAGTCCAGAAGTGGGGTGCTGCCTCATCAAAAAACCTAAAATATATGACAAAGGCTTAGGAGCTGGGTGGAAGGAGGAAGGAAACAGTTATTGGAGGCTAAAAGGACAGCAACTTATACTATGCAATGGTGAAATTACTGGTGAAACTATCAGCTACTTATCTCAGAAGGTAGACAATATGCCACGAGAACTTACAGCTCTAGTGGGAAAACGGGCTATTAAGAGAGGGTGTTGGCTACTGTTGGCTGCATTAGACAAATTATTACATGAAATAGATGACTTCAGAAAAGAATTGATCAGTTTACAATCAGGAATAAAAGGAGTCCAGAAAAGTCAGCAATTCATAGGGGTAGAAGAAGCAGGTACCTAACATGAAACTAAGAAGGCCTCTGAGCCACAGATGCTGCTCAGAACTCAGTCTCGAGGCAAGGGTCACGCCAAAGATTTGGCCTTCACAACCACTGATAAAACCTCCCAATTGATCAAGGTGGTGCCAATAAAAAAGCTGGACTAAAATGAGGCTCTCTTACCAGAGCAGTGTCTCAGTCTACTTTGCTACAAAGTGTATTTCTCTCACGTGAATTAGTTCAAATGCTGGTAGTAAAGAGGGAAACGACATCTGTATGCAAAACAAAAAGTCATGTTGGTTTGTACGAGATTCTCCCCTGCAAGGTAATGTTTGAAGTGACCAGGAGAAGGCTTTCTCACAATTAAAAACAAAAGCTTAGCAATAGATGAAGACCTTAAGAAAAAAGCTGAACAGCCTACTTCCGTACCTTCCTTCAATGCAAGTAGTGGCCGGCTCAGCTGCTTCATGAGCCACTACGCACACTTTCCACTTTCTGTCTGGTGAAGCTGAGGGTATATGTTTCCCTTCCTGTGTTTAAAAATGAAAGCTTTTAATCGCTGAGGCCCACATCGTACCATACATCAAATTTTTTATTGTAATGAAACTGGTCTGTACTGTAAGCAAATGTCTTCAAGACCCCAATCTCAGAGCAGGAAACCACCACCCAGGGGATTATGTCTGCAGAGGTTCAACGGACTGATGCTGGGTGCATATGCAGGTGGAGGCTTAATATGCTATTTTTATTATAATTATTGTTGTTTTTATCAGTGCACTGGTTACAGCGTTACACAGATTTTAAGTGGTCTGTCCCAACCCCATTTTTCCCATAAGCCTGTTTACTTTAGTGTACAATTCTGCAGAATTCAGGAAAGCATACACGACATTATAGCAGAAATACCTGTACTCAAAATTAAGTCAAGGAAGAAGCATGGGACGAATAAGACAGAGCTATACAGCAAAT
The DNA here is from genome assembly GCF_041296235.1 of Equus asinus. NCBI lineage: Eukaryota > Metazoa > Chordata > Mammalia > Perissodactyla > Equidae > Equus > Equus asinus. The sequence continues at coordinate 37,015,139 of NC_091802.1, read as the reverse complement.
CTAAGACGTAGGTTTAGAGAAGAACTGTGGATGTGGTTAGGGCACATGGAGCTGACTGGAAACAAATAAATAGAAAACCAACTAAGATTTTGAGAGTTGTACTGCCAAGAGAACCACCAGCCTGGGCTACAGAGGCTGTGACCATGCAAGACTTAAAATGGCCTTTGGGTCCCCAAGCATCTATGGCAAGAAGTGGGCTAAGGAAGCTGTTTACCCCCCTAAAGAGGCATATTCCTCATTGTCCACTTCAGATACAGCCAAGGAACATAACAGGAAAAAAAAGGAGGAGAAGACGGTCCAAGAGGATGAAGCTAGGGAGCAAAGAAAGAACAGACGGGGAGTTAATTTCTAAGAAGCCCAATCAGGACCCATTCGAGACCATTCTTGTGGCCGTCTCAAGGAGTGCTCAGAGGGATTTCAAAACCTGTTGCAGTCCGTTGACTGCCATATGTCTCCTATTCGTCCTCCCTTCAAATGGGAACGTTTAGGTTTATTATCCTGTCACTACGCACGATTGTACGGTGTACGTGGGGCCAGCAGATCATTTGTCAATTTCTTTCATAGGTCTCTGGATCAAGAAGAGCAACATGTGCACCCGGTGCAGAGTCTACTATGCATCATCTCATGAAGAGACCACCAACCATCACCTTTGCATCCCCCAGAGATCCTGGACTTGGACCTTGATGTCATGATCAGATAGGACCTTGGAGTTCCCTACCTTGGGGAGGAAGTGAGTGCATTGTGCCTGTGAGAGAGTAGACTGACTATCTGATGACCAAAACAGGTGCTGTTTATCAAGTATTTTCAGCTCTCTGTCTCCCTGGTACAGGCAATGCTGTGTGTCCTGGCCTCCCGTAGTTACTTGAGATTTTGTGACTAGTTCTGGCCAGGATGTTGTGAAATAAGCAGTATGAGTCACTTCTTTCTGAGCCATGGAATTTAATGCTAATGAGAGACCCTCTGGACCTCTTCTACCTCTTAGCATCGTGATCAGTAGTGTATAAGAAGAGCGGTTATTCCATCAGCCTGGATCACTGAGTGACACAAGCAGAGCTCCCCTGCTGATCTATCACGGCCACATAGTAAAAAAGAAATCCTTCACTGTTTTAGGCCACCTAGACTAGGGGGTGGTTTGTCACTGCAGCATAAGCAGCTAATGCAGTCCTTTATGAACATGTATATGAACACACAGTACATATGTCAGTTACTAAGTGAAAAGTTATAAAATCAGAAAGACAAAGGGCTGAATTCACAGGGCAATTCTTTACTTAATAAATTAGAAAATAAGACTATTTGTTCTTTTAAAAAATTAGAATTAAAGTGCTTTATTCTATTTTACATCATGTGCACATATATGCATTCCCATATGAACCTAAAAGTGACATCTCACCACGATTAAAATCAGGAAAATTCACAGAAACACCAGTAAGTCACATGGTCACAATAGAAGACGCAGTCTAACTGTTCACTCTGAAGCACTCTTGGGCTTTCCGCCCACATTTTACTTCCTTCATTTGATTTTGGCACCTTTTCCCATATGAGTTTTGGTGATAATCTTCTTTTATCCTCTTTCCAAAGAACTTAAAATATCTCCTAAGGGCACAAAAGAGTAACCTTTAAAAAACCAAAAACACGGTACGGAAAGTACAACCTCGCATGCTCCATTTTCCAACTCCTAATGTGTACCCCCAGTTCTAACTTACTTAGTATAAATCATCGTAACTTAGCTTTTTCGAAGACTCTCTAAGCGAATACATTGAGCTCTAAGAACCTGAAAACAGAAGAGTCAAATAAGAAATAACCCTCGTTGATATAAAGCTGTTTAAATTCATCTCTCATGACATTAAAACAACCCAAGTTCATTTGTTTTTAGAGATCTTTTACTGTTTCATAAAACAAATTCCAAAATAAAGTGGGTCATTCCTTAGTGTCTTGCTATAACTAATGCACACAACTTAGGAAAAAATGGAGTGTGTATGTTAGGGGGTATACAAATTGAGGGGCAACCAGTCCTGGCACTCTAAAAGCTTAACCAGCTACTGGGAAGAAAACACAATTTTAAGAAATGAACTAGAGAAAATATGACAGCACATACAAAGAGAGTAAAATACTGCTTCCAGAATGTGCTTTCAAAGCCATTTTTTCCAAGTGAACTAGAAAGTAAGTTTACACAGTTTTCAAGAGTGTTTATTTAGTTTTAACAGTAAAACAATTAATTTTGTTCCCTGAAAAGTTTTAATAGTTAATTTTTGATAAAATCAACAGGTTTTCTTTTTCTATTAAAATAAGCACCTATGCATCCTCCTCATACATTAAAAAGATTCCATTTGGGATGAGTCTCTTCCAGTAGAAAGGGCGGCCTTGTAAGGCAGGTCCATCTGCTTGGTCCACTTCCTTCAGAACCACTTCCACCGACCCGTTTCCAGAGCTCAAACTACACATGCGCCGCCAGACCCCGCTCCTGCTGCATGGAGCGTTTTCTAAGGCATACAACCATCTATGAGGATCAGGGCAAAACTCAAAATGCCAAGGAATGGAAAGGAACAAGGAGGGAAAGATAAATGCAGATCAGCAAAGTTCTTCCAAAAAAATGATCCTCTAGGAAGAATGGCCAGGATGACATTTGGGTCTGTGATAGTAACGGTCTGATACTTGATTCAAAGCTTTGCGGCTTCTGCAGGAGGCTACTCACTTCTTTCTCATCAGGAAGCTATGTTTGTGACACATTTGCCAAATAACAGCTAATCTCAAAGTCTGTGGATGGTCAAATAATTATTTACCAACTACTATAACGCTTACTATGAGTCCAAAAAGAGCAGAAATCCGAAAGTTTAGAAGAGAGAGAAATCACGTCTAGTTGGGGAAATCAGGACTGTTTTGTGAAGGACAGAAGATTTCAGAAAAGCTTGAAGGACAGGTAGGTTTTAGACTGACAGAAATGAAGGCAGAAAAAGTCACTTCAAGTGAAGGAAAATCAGAAGTGGGTAACAGTGGGGTATATTTCTGAACAAGAAACAGTTTATGTTGTTTAGTTTTGCTGGAACATAGGGCTTGTGGAAGGGCGAGATGGCAAGATAGCTGAATTACTGCCATACTGTGGTCAACTTTGAAGGCTCGGCTGAAGAGTTTGTAGTTAATAAGAATGACAAGATAGGGGCCGGCCCGGTGGCGTAGCGGTTAAGTGCGCCCGTTCCGCTTTGGTGGCCCAGGGTTTACCGGTTTGGATCCCAGGAGCGGACATGGTACCGCTTGGCAAGCCATGCTGTGGCAGGCGTTCCACATATAAAGTAGAGGAAGATGGGCACGGATGTGAGCTCAGGGCCAGTCTTCCTCAGCAAAAAGAGGCGGCTGGCAGCACATGTTACCTCAGGGCTAATCTTTCTCAAAAAAAAAAAAAAAAGGAAAGACAAGATAGAGCATCAAAGGTTTTTAAGGAAAGAATATGACTAGAGTTGTGTTTTAGGGGTCAAATTATATGACGGCAAACAATTGTAGGCCTATATTTAAGTATATCTTTGAAACATATATAATAAACATACAATTAAGCATGATAGAATAAAGTAAAATACAGTAAAATAAAATAAGAAATTGAAGTAGAAAAAAATAAAAGTAGTAGGCCAGCCCCACAGCCGAGTGGTTAAAGTTTCATGTGCTCTGCTTTAGTGGCCTGGGTTCACAGGTTCAGATCCTGGGCACGGACCTACTCAACTCATCAGCTATGCTGTGGGGGCATCCCGCATACAAAAAAGATAGAGGAAGACTGGCACAGATGTTAGCTCAATGCTAATCTTCCTCAAGCAAAAAAAAAGAGGAGGATTGGCAACAGATGTTAGCTCAGGGCGAATCTTCCTCATCAAAAAAGAAGTAGGAAAGTAAGATAATACCAGGAATTGCGACAAAAACAAAATAAAAGCACATACCATTATATACTAAATCCTGTATCAGTACTGACTAAAATAAAATTTAAAATATCCAAATCGTAATTTTTAAAACATTTTTTACAGGAATGTGCTCCTTATGACATAATTACTTAATTTCTCTACCTAGCAATTGAGTTTAAAACTCATGTCCACACTAAAAGCTTTATTTTTTTCTTAATACAGTAGGTTCCACTTGCCTGAAATGACTGAAATCTCACCATGTCCTGTCATTTCCTTAAAAATAACCTCTAAGTACAAAACCTTTCAGTATACCTTATGGTGTACACCAGAGGTCCAAATTACCTCCCACGCTCAACTGCTGTGTAATTTTAACAAGTGTAATAAGAATCATTTAGCCCCTCTGATCTTGTCCTTTTACATAAAACAAACCATATTATTATGGCAAAGAGTGTTCGACTAAACAGGCTTAATGATGGAACCAATAACTAGGGTTCATTTTTAACCTAAGTTCTGGTACTGTCAATACTTAAACTTGACCAATCTATACCTCCATCTGTCAACCTGAAAAGTGGGAGCCAAGAAAACAAACCGCAAAACTGGAAAGCTTGATAAATTCTACTCTCTGATCTACAAAATGCATATGGTAGAGGTAATAGTAACTTGCATTTATATGATGCTTTATAGTTTACATAAAGCACATTTATCATACATTTGTTAAACACTCATTAAGTGCCTATTGTGTTAGGCATTGTAGGAAGCCATCAAGGTGTTCAAAGATCTAACTGGGGAGGCAGACAGGAAAACCAGTAATCACAATACAGTGTAATAAGGACAATTGCAAAAGACAGCATAGCACAGTGCTTAAGAGCACAAATTCTAAAGTCAGAGTACCTGCATTAAAAATCTGGCTCTGACACATCCTAGCTGGCTGGCCTAGAGCAAATTAACCTTGCTATGCCTCATTTTCTGTATCTGTAAAATGGAGATAATACTATCTACCCCATGGGATTGTTACTGGGATTAAATGAGTTAATATGTGTAAATGCTTTCAAGAGTACTTAGCAACAGTAAGCACTATAAGTGTTTCTTAAATAAACATACCTAAACATATCATGGACAGAGGCCATGTGGAAAAGGAGAAGACTAAATGGGATAAAAGGTGGTGACCATGTCAGAGGAGCTTTCAGAGATGAGATAAAGCTGGAGCTGGTCTTGAAGGATAAGCAGAAGTCAGAGAGACACAGAGAAGGGAGGTAGGCAAGTTGCATACGAGAAACGCTATATAAAAAAGACAGGAATGAAATCACATAGGTTTTGTTTATCTTATTTAAGCATCACTGCCCTACAATGACTCGGACTGTAGCTCCCATTTCACAGCTGAGGCTCAGTTTAAAAACTGTCCCAGGGGCAGCCCTGTTGCTGAGTGGTTAGGTTCGCGCGCTCCGCTTCCGCGGACCGGGGTTCACCAGTTCAGATCCCGAGCGCGTACCTGTGCACTGCTCATCAAGTCGCGCTGAGGCGGCATCCCTCATAGAAGAACCAGAACAGCTTAAAACTAGGATGTGCAACTATGCAATGGGGCTTTGGGGAGGAATAAACAAAGGAAAAAAAGAAAACCTTTCCCCTTTCCCATTGTCATTGCTGGGTGACGGTGATGGAGCAAGAGCGAGAATTCTGGTTTTCTCACTCCTAGTCCCAGTTTACCCACTGTCTCTGATTGAGCTAAATGGTAAACAACAATTATCTCAAAAGAGGCACTTAGGCCTTGAACAAAGAATACCTATATGATACAAAGTAAAAAAATAAAATTCCAGACTAGTTAGTATTCAAGGGTCTAAGTTTTATCCTTAGCTAGTGAAATCCACATCTCCCTTCAAGATGCCCTGAATGTCAGATTGATTCAAATAGATATATTTCAATCTTCAATTTGATCCACCTGAAGTTTGCCTTTCACAGTAACCACTTCTGACACACTAAAGACTAAAAATTTTAATTGTTTTAGTTTATCTTTTAGTTCATTTTCTTGCAACAAAACTGTTAACTTTCCAGTGGATGAAATCTAAATAAATTTGTGGACTTTAAACTTGGTGTGTAATATGGAAGCTATAGATAGAAAATTTACAGTGAAAAACGTTCTACATCCCAGGATCAGCAACATACTTAGAAATATCCTTCAGTGCCAAAGGTGCTCCCAAAATCCACCGGGGACGCACTAGAAAAGCTACCAAAAACAACATGTAAAAGTCACCTTTTCAACAAACAAAGCCTCAAATGACATATACCGCTGGGCCATATTTTAGATAAACATTATGAAGTGTTCTCAGAGGCCTATATTGTATATAGTTGAAAAAACATGAGATTTAACACACTATCATCTAATAAAAGTTAATATGTCAAACAATTCTTCTTTAAGCAGTCCATCTAATCTATTATCTGTGAGAAATGCCTGTCACCTTCAGTTTTAGACAAAGCTTTTATAAAAATAAAATTTCACTGTAGTTTTTTACACATGCATTTAAATGAGACTGTCATTGTGTTTCTTCAATAACATGCAAGTGAAGCTAGTAGAAGAGGACAAAGGAGAGGTCCTCCTCCTAGTACTACCTAATTACCTTCAAGCATCAGCAGTCTCCACATTTCCATATAAGACAATAAAAACTAACGTGCATTACTCATCACACAGTTGGCTTAAGCAAGCTTAACTTTCACCAATAATCTCCTGGGGCCAAAGAAGAAATCGAATACTAAGTAGGCTACACTGACTGTAGGACCTGGATGATCACAATGTGCATTCAAAACATCTTTCTATTATTCAATGCAATTCACCAAAATCATCTACAGACGGGAGAAAATAATTTAAAGTAATTAATTTTAAAGATTTTATTTTCACTTTTTCTCCCCAAAGCCCCCCGGTACATAGTTGTGTATTTTTAGCTGTGGGTCCTTCTAGTTGTGGCATGTGGGACGCCGCCTCAGCGTGGTTTGATGAGCGGTGCCATGTCCGCGCCCAGGATTCAAATCGGCCAAACCCTGGACCGCCAAAGCAGAGCGCACGAACTTAACCACTCGGCCACGGGGCCGACCCCCTAAAGTAGTTAATTTTAAAAGAAGGGTAAGAGTTTTCAATTAGTTATCTTTTCCGCTGAAATCTGACAGTTAAAGTCTAGGCTTCATGAATGCTTAAATAAAATTGAGTGCCTTATAAAAACAACTAGAAGATATCTACAAGGTACATCATCTTGGAAGGTCTGTCCAGCCTGGACCAAAGCGGTTTTATGGAATCCAATTATTTAATGTGTTAGTTCACTTTCAGAATGTCATTATTAATTGATATCCAGCCAACTAGCTTTATCAAAAGAAAAATCAGCGACTTAAAAGGGTTTCTGAATGTTCCCTTTCCTAATCTCCTAAAAGTAACACCTTAGGTTAGAACTTGGATATACTTAGCAGGTACGGACATTCACGCTGTGGCTACCCATAATGTAAACCATACAAGAGGCCTGTGTCAATTTGACTAGATCATTGTGACCTTGAATTAAAAACCCATTTAGAAAATGAAAATAATTGAGAAATGCCCTCATTACATTCCTATATTTTACAAAAATAAAAATCACAAATGCTTTAGATGTATGAACGGTATCAGGGAATGCTGGAATTTAGTTTATCTATTTGATCTACCAAAAGACAGGATTTATTGTTTTCTCATTAACAAAAAAAATTTGGATACTTCAAAAATTAACAATTGGGGGAAAAAGTTTAACTGAACTAGTCTTAAACCAACAGGCATAAAAAAAAAAAATAGTCTAAAACAAAAAGACTTGAGACCAGATGGGCAGATTTAACCCAAACCATAACACACCCAAAACACGGCCAGTGGAAGAAGAAAAACTGCCAACACGCCCCCTGCCTGTTCCCTCCCAGAAGTCTGTATATGCCTCTTCTTAGCAGCAATTCTTAAACTTTTGAGAATTTTTGGAAAACTACAGATCTTCTCTCCCAGAAAAATGAACACACAAAAGTTTACATGCAATTTCAAGGGGTCTGCCCTTTTCCAGAAATCCATCCATGCATCCCGTAGGGGTCCAAACCCCAGGCGAAGAGCTCCTGTGGGAGGGCAGATTGTACTTCTCCTGATTCCTAATGCATCTTTAGATTAGGCTCCTAAATTAAATTTTTCTCTCCCTCCCTCCTTCCTCTCCCTATGCTTTTCTCTCAATCTCTCCAGCATATCTATGGTCATAAGTGAAGTGACAGCTGAATGGAAGAACAGCGATGAGTAACACTATTAAATGTCAAGTAAAAGATCTAAGTATGAATCCCAATATGCTACTTAACCAGGTGTATGATCTTGGACAAGCCAGTGACTCTCCCCCAACCTTGATGCACCCCCTGTGCAACCAGAACGGCAGCACCTACACTGATTTCATCTGATAATGCAGGCAACGTTCCCAGCACATAAGGGGCTTCCAGTGCTGGCTCCTTTCTCCTTTCTATTTGAGAAACTCTTTCTTAAAGAAGTTATAAATTATGGGTGGGAGAGCGGAGATTTATGTAATTTTAGAGTTTGTTGCACACAATTTTCTGTAGTGAACAGGAGGTAATGAAGATGAGGGAAAGGAAAAGATTGGGAATGGAATGTACGTTTAAAAAGTGAAATAGGGGGCTGGGCCCGTGGCCGAGTGGTTAAGTTCGCGCGCTCCGCTGCAGGCGGCCCAGTGTTTCGTTGGTTCGAATCCTGGACGCGGACATGGCACTGCTCATTAGACCACGCTGAGGCAGCGTCCCACATGCCACAACTAGAAGGACCCACAACGAAATATACAACTATGTACCGGGGGGCTTTGGGGAGAAAAAGGAGAAAAATAAAATCTTTAAAAACATTAAAAAAAAAAAGTGAAATAGGCTATAAGCAACCAAAGAAAGAATATAAATTTAACTTTATCGAAATTAAAAACTTCTGTGCATCAAAGGACACTATCAAGAAAGTGAAAAGACAACCCACAGAATGGGAAAAATGTTTGCAAATCATAGACCTCATGAAGCGCCTAGTATCCAAACACTAAGAACAAAGAAAGACAAATAACCCAATTTTAAAACACACAAAGCAATTGAACAGACAACACTTCTCCAAGCAAGATATACAAATGGCCAATATGGACAGGAAAAGACGCCCAATCTCTTTAGTCACTAGAGAAATGTAAATCAAAGCCACAGTAAGATACCACTTCACACCTGCTAGGATGGCTATCATCAAAAATTGGAAAACAGTAAGTGTTGGCCAGGATGTGGAGAAATTGGTAGCCTCATACATTACTGGTGGGAAGATAAACTGGTACAGCCACTTTGGCAAATAGCTTGGCAGTTCCTCAAAAAGTCAAGCATAGAGTTACCATAAGACCCAGCAATTCCACTCCTGGGTATACACTCAGGAGAACTGAAAATATAAGTTCATACAAAAACTTGTACATAAATGTTCAGAGCAGCATTATTTATAATAGCCAAAAAGTGGAAAGAATCCAAATATACATCAACTGATGAGTGCATAAACAAAATGTATATCCATACAATGGAAGATTATCGGTTGAAAAAAGGGATGAAGTACTGATACGTGGCACAACATGGATGAATCCTGAAAACACTATGCTAAGTGAAAGAAGCCAGACACAAAAGGCTACAATTGCATGATCCTATTTATACGAAATGGTCAGAATAAGCAAATGCATGGAGATAGAAAGTAAATTAGTGACTGACAGGAGCTGGGGGTAGGAACGAGCAGGGAGTGACTGCTACTGGATTCCATGTTTCTTTTCGGGGTGATGAAAATGTTTTGGAATTAGATACTGGTGATGGTTGTACAACCTTGTGAATATACTAAAAACCACTGACCTATACCCTTTAAAATCGTGAATTCTATGGTAGATGAATTACATCTTAAAACAAAAATAATAAAATGAAACAGGCTCTCTGGACATAATAGTCCAAAGGTGGTCTGAAGCAATAAGATTATCTGAGAATTATGATATTTTATACAAAAATGGCATTATTGATTCACTGGCTAGGACATGAACTACGAACGGGGCTCTAACAGCAGGGATGCCATGAGCCTGGGTGGAAAGTGGAAACACCTGCAGTGCTGGGAGTCGGAGGATCTGGACGGGCTCTCTTTGGGGCTCTTCCATGCTTCTTTTCCTCTATTTTCTCAACCACACACTTAACACCACTGATGTTTGCTGTGTGTGGTGATTGTTTCCACTCTCTTGCCTAATTCATCTGGTCACCTCCCGCCACACAGTAACTCCCAAACTGTCCGACATGAAGGGCTATCATATACTCCCCTCTCCTCCTGTCCAATCCCCTGCCATGTTCCCATGGAGCACCGTCTTTAAAAAACTGTAAGCATTTGCATTTAGGTCATACTTTTTAATTTTTACTAACCAAATATCAAAAACAGGCTATCATAACTTTTTTGGTTAGACTGTCCAGCTTTACCATAATTTCTATTTGACTTTTTGAACACTAAAATTAGCTTATAAATCTCAGGTTGGGGACACCTGGGTTAACGGAACATATCATCTACAGTTTTGAAATAAGGGACTGAGCCCACAACTTTAACCATGATATAGGTAAGTTTTTCCAAAAACAATGCCGGGTCCACCATACTTTCTCAGGGTGGAGAGAGACACAACTACACTTAACACCATTCCTTGAATGAATCTATTCAATCTTCTGGCTTAAGCAGAGAAAGCATTCAAGGCAATACGCCAAGTGGGATGTAGAAGAAATCCAGGAAGCCTCAGATAGCTGCCATATCTATTGCTATCTTACTTTTTTTAATGGTCCTTTCTTTTAAAACATAAGTGTAGGCTAAGTGAAACAATACCAGGTAAGAATGCCACAACTGTGTCAACATGAAAGGCAGAAGTGCCCACCTACTCTTAAAGTTGTTGCATAGAGCACAACAGAGACGTGCTACCTTGGATGCTGGCAAACTGACCCAGTGCATCCTCCCTCCCTTTTGGGAAGCACAGGTGAACTCTATAGAGAAGAGGTTGGTTACTGGAGTTTGGGTTGTTACTCAAGCTGTTAACCACACTGAGTTATGGTTAATGAATCTTCGTGAGACATCCAGTATACCCTAGTCTTGGAAGTGATGGGACTCTGTTTACTGAAACTGCTGTACTCAAACGTGGAGTTTATTTGTGAATGCCCAGATCTCCTTTTTCCCTCCAAACACCTTTTTAATTTTTTCTGTCCATAAAGGTGAAGTCTATAGGTCAAAAGGGTTTATATACTAAGCACTTCGGTCCAATTCCTATACTCTACTCTTCATTCACAAGCTTTGACTAGCACCTACATATAAAGTACCAAGAGTCTAATGTAAGGAGAAGATACTTACTTACTCATTCCTTCAAATAATTATTGTATTGGCTCTAACCTTCACAAACTTAAAATTTGTTTGGGGAGCAAGAACTCTACAAAAAAAATGTAACAATTGCCAAATAAAACACATGGCATTTTTTTTTAAAAAGGTGCCATATAATTATTTAAAAGGGCAAGAAAGATGTAGAATGGATAGGCTACGGAAGCCCCTGTGAAGAGCATGAGATCTGAGCTAGGTCCCGAAGAATGGGAGGGATCTGAAAAGACAGAGAGGAAGTTAAAAGACATGTTGAGGAGAAGGCTATGTGAGTAAAGCCATCATCATGAATAAGCACAGTATACCCAGGAGGGGATGAAGACGCAGGCCTAACCAAAGGAATCTTACTGGGATTAGTAGGTGATAACACTATAAACACAGAATACGGACAGAAAATGGAGGGGTTTGATTGGAGGGCTAAGAAATATGAGCAGCACTGAAGGTGGCAGAGAGAGCCAAAAAAAAGGGGAAATCAACAGAATTTGTTCATTAGATGTGAAGGACAAAGAAAAGGATCAAAGATGATTTAGACAATCTGAATTTCCGTTCCTGTATCTACTAAGAAAACACAGGTGGGAGAGATGAGAAGGAACATATTTTTTATTACTGTTAAGATAATCAGCCTCAAACTCAAAGATAGTATCTAATTCTATCTTTTGCACAGTGACTAGATAAGGTTTTGGCTAAATATTGCTAAAACTTCTTTACAATGACAACTACTGCCAAAACCTTAAATCTAAACCTCCTTCAAGATTAGACTCCTCACCTTATCTTTCTAACCTCATTTCCCTCCACAAACCCTATGCACCAGCTTTAGGGTCTACTCAATGTTCCCTGGGCACGCCATATAATTTCTCTATGCGAGTCATTAGTGTATTCTGCCATTTTAGCAGAGAATGCCCTCATCTCCCTCCAGAACAACTGAATCTCACTAATCTTTCAATATTCAGTTCAAACACCAGTTGCCTCTTTCTGAAATTCCCCAGCCTCTTTCAATTCTCCTGTGTGTATTTCTGCTCTACTGCTCCTACCTCTATTATACTTATTTCATTCTATTTTGTATAAAAACTGCTTTATGTTCACATTCCCAGTGCCAGTGATGGGTTTGGAGGTGGGCCCATGACTAAGTTCTGGACAGTGAAATTGAAGTGGAAGTCTGCTGGAAGTCTTCTGAGAAAGATTTCCACTCTTAAAAAGCATAAGAAAACAATAACCACCACCTTCTGCTGGATGTCATCTTGTCTGGATACGATGCCTGGAACTGTGGTACCCATCTTGCATCCATGATGAGAACTGACCAAAGGATAAAGCAGACATGTCCAAGATGGCGGAACAGTCAGGTGGAAAGAACAGGAGTCCTTGATGGTGTCGCTAAACCACAGATTTAAACCAATCCTGGACTGAGGCATCTTGTTACTTGTAATGATACATTTTCCTTATTTTCAAATTATTTTAAATTAGACGGCTATCATTTGAAGCTCAAAGCATCCTAATTTATACTGTCATGTTTGAGATGCAAATTAGACATGTAAGTAGAGATGTCAAGTAGTCAACTGGATAGAAGAATGTGGAGATCAGGGGAGAAGTCAGGACTGGAGCTACATATTTGGGAGACATCAGCATATAGAAAGAATTTAAATTTGGGGCCTGGGAAGACAGGATCAATAGAGAGAAGAAAGCTTTAGGGCACTCTAAGGGCAGATAAGGAAGATCCAACAAAGAAGAGAGAAGAAACTGACAGTAAGGTAAGGGAAGCACTAAACTGCAGTGCACAGAAGCCAAGAAACTAAACACTTTTCAAGAAAGAACTGGTCACCTGTATCAAATGCTGCTAAAACACTGAGTAAGACAGAGAAATGTGACCACTGAATTTAGCGACTGAGTAATTCCTTGACAGGAAGCCCCCCTTGTCCTTCCAGCAGCCTCCTTCCTGGAAAAACATGGGTCTTGAGTTAGTATAATGGCTAAGGGCTCCGACCTGGGCTGAGTTCTGGAGCTCCCACTCACTAGCTGCGGGGCCTACGCAACCAGCCAGCCGTAGTGTGAAGGGGAGGGAATGGAGGCTGAGGAACAGAAGCTGGAATGGCACTCGAAATAGAGAAAAGGTCTGAGTTTGGTTTTTAAAGATGGGAGAGACTTGAGTCATGTTTAACTGCTGATGGGAGGGAACACCTCTTACCACAAAGAACTCCATCACAAGAAAACATTCTGGAATTCATTGTACTAGGAGGTTAGTTCATTAAGCTTTTAAAAATTATATACAGAAGAAAAGTATGATAAAGCCACAATCTTAAGCTCCACCTCATTTCAGAATATTATCAACCAAAAGAAAAAAGACAATACATTACAACATGTAGTAATAGCAAACGGTAAATGAAAAGTGCCTAATTTTCTCTTGTCTATACTATAAAGATGATACCAATACTACAACACAGATTCAAAGCGCTAAGCCACAAAAGCCCAGATATTTTAAAAGGAAATCTATAACACAGCTACCTAAAACTACTTGGAACATCCTCCTAAAACATGTCCTTTCAGTCTTCAATACTTTCTCAAATCTGAAGTATTTTTTCCCTTTGGTCTTATTGAAGAAATACGTTGTCTGGAGATAAGCTCTCTATAAACTTGGGTACAAGAACCACATAAGAAAATATTAAAACATTTTTATGTTCACTTCAGGAAATTCTAAAACTTAAAACCACTCCAAATTAAAATACGACCACTTCAAAGAAGAAGGGATAATTTCAAAGTTAAGACCAAAACAGCTTTTGATACAAACCACTTTAGGCTGCAGAAACAGTAACCTAGTTTCATTTTGAGTGTAGTGTTTGTTGCCCTCAAGGGATCTGCAACTTTCGAGAAAGATTTTTTCATTAAACGCCAGATAACAGGTAAAGCAGAGGGGGGGAAAAGAAATCAATACATCTTCTATGCTACAACACAGCTCAACTCTTCAGATTAAAGGAAGAAAACCACGGTCCTTATGAACAACACACACACACACACACACACACACACACACATAGATGTATCATACCGACAAGCCTCTGTTAGTTATTGGTGACATAACACTAAAATTTTGACTCAAGGCTAAACTATGGAACATATGGCAATTTAACGATCTGCTTGTGAGAAGGAAAAACCCCTTAGAATCACACAAAATTATTCCTATTTGCTCCCTGGCCTGACAACTGGTCAGTAGTAACCCTAGCAGGGAAAGCTGACGGAAGATGTTCAAACATATAAAGGTTTTTTCCACATAGAATTCTAAATTACCTTCTCCCAGAATATGGTTCTCTATATTGAATTGAGTGACCGCATATTTCAGTAAGACAAAAATCCCAAACATGCACTTTCTGAATGAACAACCTGTTTCAAGACGTTATCTCCCCATAAACTCCAGAGAAATTACTTTTAGGGTATAAAATAAATAAATTAGTAACAATACACACTTTAGACGTATATTTTAATGGCACTGGAATGTTTAAAAAACGAACCTATGAACAGCAAGGGCACTGAGCCCAAGAGGAAGTGAACAGACTCCTTGGCTTGTAGACAGATGAGTAGGTGGAGGAAACATTTATGTGGGGAGGATGATTTTTATACAATGCTTTTCTTAATCTAAAGAAAACCACAGCTCTTCACAATGTATGTGCTATAAACAGATGCAACAGGTCAAAAACCTGAATAAACACTTGCTTGCTTGCTTGCTTTCTGTTTTTTTTTCAATAACTTTTGACATAACCCAAATCCAATGAGTAGTCAAGATAATCAAGCCAACATGACCCAGCGGGTGGCCCAGTCGGAAGCCTGGGGACACATGACTAAGTCTAAGTCCCTTCACCCATTTATGCTGAAGAAAAGATTTTAATTAGTAATGTGGATTTTTATGTCATATCTTTAAATATACTTCCTTTACCAAAACCAAAGAATTTTCACACTAGTTTACATCAATGCAAATTTTCTATCACCACTTTCCGCAATATCTTTAAGAAACACGGCTACGGCAACCAAAGATAGTTCTGATCACAGAAACGTTGTTCAAGTAGTTTCTCCCTCCTCCCTCAGCTCCTCCCCACTAAAAAAACAAATTTACCTAAGAATCCCAAAGTTCTGTCAAATAAGTAGTAGTCTTTTATAAATGGACAAAACTACGGCCCACTAGTTAAAATGTGAGTCAGAGGGACTCTGAGCGAGCAAGAACTAGCTGGGTATATAACTGCTGTGCTCTTTTCTCCTGTAAAATGAAATCCGACCAGAGGATAGGCGACTTTCTTTGGAAGTGGAGGTGAAGGTTGGTGGTAGTATCTAGATATTCTAATGTTTTTACAATGAACATGTGTTATTTCTATAATAAGCAAAACAACCAGTCCTAAACGTAAAGAATAAATGAACTCAAATTCATTTTCAACGTAAAAAGATCATTTAGATGCAAGTGTTGATGAAAAAAAGTTGAAAAAAAAGTACAAGCATAATGTAAGCATAAAAAACACTTAAAGTCTGCACCAAGCCTCAAAATATCAACAGACTTTTGGTAACATTCAACAAATATTTATTGAACACCTACTGTGTGGGGTGCCACAGACATAACTGTGAACATGACAGATACGATCCCTGGTCTCAGGAGGCTTACAATACTGCAAAGTAGTTTATAAATAGGGTGACCATATGTCCTACTTTGCTAGGCAAAGTCCTGGTTTATACCTGTTTCTCCCAGAGCAGTTACTAATAATGTCCCTACCACGTCTCCCAGTCTGGACAATAAATTATATGGTTACCTATTTAGGTGAAAACAAACAAACTACTGTTCCTACGGGGCTACATGTCTGTAAATGTATTCCTTTCTTTATTCATTTTATTCTTATTACACATTAAATTT
Organism: Equus asinus; assembly: GCF_041296235.1. NCBI lineage: Eukaryota > Metazoa > Chordata > Mammalia > Perissodactyla > Equidae > Equus > Equus asinus. Next base: position 36,998,962 of record NC_091802.1, on the reverse strand, counting down.
TCTTAAATTATTAAAAACAACTCATTTTAGACATTCATCTCACTTTCTTTTTTTAAGACTTTATTTTTCCTTTTTCTCCCCAAAGCCCCCCGGTACATAGTTGTATATTTTTAGTTGTGGGTCCTTCCAGTTGTGCTATGTGGGACGCCGCCTCAGCGTGGCCTGATGAGCAGTGCCAAGTCCGCGCCCAGGATCTGAACCAGCAAAACCCTGGGCCGCCGAAGTGCAGCACGCGAACTTCACCACTTGGCCATGGGGCCGGCCCCCATCTCACTTTGATATATACCTTTTATACAATGAAATGAAAGATCTGCTTTAATCAAATAAGAGGAAATCAAAATCTGATTTTTTTTGAAGATTGGCACCTGAGCTAACATCTGTTTCCAATCTTGTTTTCTTCTTCTTCTTCTTCTCCCCAAAGCCCCCCAGTATGTAGTTGTATATTCTAGTTGTACGTTCTTCTGGTTGTGCAATGTGGGATGCCACCTCAGCACGACCTGAGATCTGATGAACGGTGCCATGTCCATGCCCAGGATCCGAACTGGCGAAACCCTGGGCCGCCAAAACAGAGAGCACGAACTTAACCACTCAGCCCCGGGGCCAGCCCCCAAAACCTGATTTTAGCACATCACAATGCAGAAATAAATCAAATAAGTAAAAAGTAAAAACCTTAAAGAATACAAGCCCTTTGAGGGCAGGCAGCTTTTTCTAAAATAGTACTTTAACATTCTAGCCTGTGTCTAGCTCAGTACTGAGAACATATTGTGGTTTCCACATATTTTCCCACCAAAAGGAAATGTACGAGGTGAATCTGGAACATCTTGTCACAATGGAAAGCAAGGAAGCCATCAAAGACTACCAGGGTTGTGTCAAAGAGACTCAGGAGCCAGCCTGATAAGCTCCTAATGGACAAAGGTAGGACAACTGAGTATCAACAAGGATTAGTAACAGTGGTGGAATGAAACACATCAAATACACTTAAATCCACTGGTCATTTTTAGAGGACGCTAAGAGAACCAACTCAGTCTCTCGAAAACTGCTAAGTGCAGGGCAAGAATCAAGCATTTGGTCTGCCATTCCTATCAGTTCTGTACCTTAAGGAAAATACTTGTTGAGGGGAAATTTCTTTCTGTAGTAAGCATTCCAGGTAATAACTGAAGAAGAAATTACAGTATTAGACATCATTTTGAAACCCCTAATGAATTAACAGACATAGGCAAAGATCATTAATGGCTGCTAACAGTACCAAAAAAGAAGCCACCAGCACTGTATGTCTCCTGGTGGAATTACATGCCACCACCTATTAAATAGTTCTACCCTACACCCACAAGAAAAACTGAACCTTAATCTGATCAAATCAGTAGATCTAAAGCCCAATTTACAGGAAATAAAAGGGGTTGAGGAACATATTAAATGACACCACATAGATGCAATTAGCAAAATCCAGACCAAGGGAAACTATACAACAAGTAATCTGGATTCGTCAACAAAAACTGCAAGGCAAAAAAAAAAGAGAGGAAAGGAAGGAGAACCCATGGATTTAAAGAGACTTAACAGACACATTCACCAACTACCCTTCTTTGGATCCTAATTCAACCTTCTAGCATATGTCTGAATGTTAAAAAAACAAACAAAAAACAATTATGAGTCAGCTGGGAAACATAAACACCAAATGAATACTTAATGACATTCGGTAAGACTTTTAGAGTAACAATGGCATTGTTGTCTTTTTAAAAAAGAATTCTTATATTTATAAAAATATATATGTATATATGTATATATAATATGATGTCTAATTGCTTCAAAGTAATTGGAAGGAGGGGAGTGTAGTGAGGATGGATATATAGGAAACAAGATTGGCCACGTATTGATAATTGTTGAAGCTGGGAGACGAGTATACTAGGTTCATCATACTTTCTTTTTTTTTGTATTTGAGTATTTCTATAATATAAAAAGATTTTTTTCAAAAGCAGTATTACCTCTTTGGAAAGATCAGAAATAATATCATAGTTTAGAAACATACAGGACATTATAACCTGATAACAATGAAGAGAAAAAGTATTTTATAACAACTACAACTAAATCTAAGTTAACTTTTTGATATGACTAAGGAATTACAGACAAAGTAAAACAAAGTGAAAAATCCTTCCATATTATGACTATATTTAATTTTCTCTTTATGCAGCTTACATTTCATATCTCTAAAACTATAATGTAAGCAATATGGTATACTTATGATTTAATAAAACTTTAATCCCAATTATGCTATCACATAATGATCAAAAGTATAAAAGAAAAATTAAACATGTTAGAAGTAAAACAATTTGCCTAGTAAGACCATCACTCAGTCAAGATTAGAGTCCAACCTTCTGGACAGTAGCCACTACTGTATCCCAGACACAAATTCAACCTTTAATTTTTCAAGGATGGAACAATAAAACCAAACCAAAACTTCTTTGGTTTTCATGTGGAACTCACTACGTAGATCTGGCTACAGGTAAGGTGTTAGATCTGTATTGCTCGAGCGCATAGCTAATGTTTCAGTAGGCTCTGGTATAAAAGCTGCTTTCTATGTGCTCTCCAGCTAAAATACTACACATCACGTTCCACCACCCTCATATACACAGGTCCAACTAAGAGACCATTATCCAAAGAATATGTTTAGAGAGAGAGAGAGTTCAGAGTGAGCCGAAGACCGTTTTAGATGGTTTTCTGAATTTGCTGTACCATGGAGTACCCAGGTCTCTCTTCCTCCTCAGCCAGCGTTGTGGTGGTGGTGTTACCGTAAGCACAATGGTCTGAGGCATTTCACTGAATAAAACTCAGACGCACGCACAGGCCACAACCACAGCTCTCACCGTTAAACGAAAACCATCTTCCTCCTTCCCTGGTTTGCTCCCTCCATCCTGAGTCAGCAAATATCATGTATCCTCAATTCTAAACTGCACGTTTTTTTCTAAAACAAGAATGCTACATTCTTCTCCTCAGTTCTAGGATGGTATTGATTTGAAGTTCTTATTTTATGGCCAAGTCTGTGGAAGATCCAAAGAAAGCAGCTACAGCCTCTGACTGAGGCACCGAATCTCATGTTCACTTCTGGCTGTTCCCTCTACCTTACCCCAGTATCTGATGAACCAAGCCCTGTTTTTAAAAACTGCCCCGCCCTCCCTGTTCCAACTGCTAACATAACCTCCCAATACCAGGCGCTCATCACCTTATACACAGATTCTAACCTTTCTGACTCCCTCTTTCAAACCACTTTACACAGTGATCTTCTGAACTACATTTTCCTAAAGAATCTGGATCATGTAACTCTCTAGCTACAAAACCTTTCTTGGTCTCTGGAGCCTTGGAATAAAGTACAACTCCTTATTAGCAAAGCATTCAAAAACGCCCCCCCATCTGAGCCCAACTGACTTCTTCAACAGCCAGCTGACGTGGCTCCCACGTCCTTCTCTCCCACCGCACATCCTTGGCTTTTTCTACCTCTAAATCTTTGACTATGCCATTCGTTCCTTCTACCTGGAACACCCCCTCCAACCCCGCACACACAATTATAAAATCCTAGACATCTTTCAAGAGCCAGCTCAAACGCACCTTCTTCTTGAAGCGTTTCTTGATCACCATTTTTGTTTCCTAGAATGCTTAAGGATTTCTTTTCTTTTTAAAAAATATGGTACGCTAATGGAAGGAATACTTAAGAATTCCATTTAGGCTGGGAGGAAAGTGATTTTTAAAAATCCATACCTACTTGATGTTGCCAATTTCTTCCTCCTCTTCCATAAACTAAACTGTTTCAAGGAATGATTCAAATGCACATAGTGGGTTTGGATGCCATCGTTTGCCCCAGGAGGGGTTCTTTACAGTAGCGAGTGCTGAGTGAAAAATACCCACGTACGACTCTATCCTTAACAGTATTCTGCCTCAAGGCCAGAATCGTCCTCCTTCAAGAACCATATAATATTTAAAGTCCCTCAGAGCCAGAAATTATGGACAGTGAAACCATCGGCATACTAGACTCGTGACCATTACTTAAGATTAACAGTCCAGTTCATTCCCTAGTAAATAAAAGGTGGCTATTTTCCACATGCTCCTGGAGACAGGGATTCGTAACTGTGCTGAAAAGGGTACCACTGGTGAAGAGCTACACTCATCAATGTTATAAATGTTTCTGCACAGAGCACAAGAAGGGTGGGGAAAAAGATCTTCAACCCTACCCCAAAAGGGCCTTGGGCAGAACTGTCTGTGAATGTCAAAAGATAACTTTCAAAGGTAACTTAAATTTGTTTAAACAAATACAGAGATCTTGATATATTATAAACAGTATATACATATGTACAATGCATGACTAAAATTTATCTATGAACAGATATTCAGTCTTATTTAAGTACAGAATTTAAAAGCCTGATTTAGGGGCCGGCCCTGGTGGTCTGGCAGTTGAGTTTAGTGCACTCTGCTTCAGCAGCCAAGGTTTGGTTCCCAGGTACGGACCTGCACCAGGGCATGGACCTGCACCACTGCTCCATCAGTGGCCACGCTGTGGCAGCAGCTCACATGCAAAATATAGGAGGACTGGCAACAGATGTTAGCTCAGGGCAAATCTTCCTTAGCAAAAATGAATGAATGAATGAATGAATAAACAAATAAATAAATAAATAAATAAAACATTGATTTAGGACATTTCCAAACAGGAAAAGGATATTAGTTGAAAAACTACTGAAATCTGAGTTAAATTTGGGGTTAAGCTGATATAGCAATATTGTAATATATTGGTAATATACCAGTGTTGGTCTCTTAGTTTACATAAGACTTTACAATAAGGGGAACTGGATGAGGGGTATTCACGTATTCTCTTTGCAACTTTTTTGTAAATCTAAAACTATTCCAAAATTTAAAATTTGAAATTTTTTAAGAAGAGAACCTACTGGGATAACACAAATTAAGTTATAACCACTTTAATTAAAACATTTTATTCGAATTTAAAAAGTTGCTTTATCAGTTTTTTTTCTCAAGGCATTGTTTTTAAACTGACTTTTTTTAAGCTTTGAAGTTTTCTCAGGTTTACGTGGTAAGGACTATCAATTAGCAAATGGGCTGGATTTTTTCAGCAGGATCCACATACAAACATGTGTAGATATGTTTTCTGGCTTAAATCCCCAACTGGCTAATGCCAAGATAAGCTAACTGACTTCTGACACTAACTGGCATGGCCAACTAGAGCTCATAATGCTATGTGAATATGGAATAACCTTGCTTGGAGCAGTTCAGTACTATTTTCCTAAGTGTGAAATGTGCACATTTTTGGATCTCGTTATCAAGAATTCAGCATTAGAACATATTAGCAGAAACATAAAAAGATACGTATACAAGAGCATTGATTACAGCACTATTTAATATAACAAAAAACTGGAAACATAAATAACACACAGACTTACTGGCATACTATGTAGCCATCCAAATCATGATACAGGTTTATATTAACTGACACAGAAATATGTCCAGATGAAACAAAAAGACTAAAGAACATGTGGGAAGGAGATCATGCAATCTCATTAGGTAAAGCCATGCTTGCACGTATATGCACATGGACATGCATGTTGAGAGCTATCTCAGAACAGGGCTCAGGGTGGGGAAGGAGACACTGCTATTTTTTTCTTTATATTTTTCTGTAATCTTTAAATAGTTTTAAATAAGCATGTAAATTTTTAGAAAAATAATAAAGCTATTCTTTTTAATGCTATATAGAAACAATTTCTTTCTCACTCAAATGAGACACTAAGGAGAAGTACCTAAATGTGTAATCAAAAAAAAAAAAATTGATCCCTATTATGACAGAAAATGGCAAAATAGTTATTAAACTTACTGTAAACTATAACCCTAGAAAGGTAAAAACATCAGACATTAGCCAAAAAGACTCTAGGTTGTCGATGTTAACTGCAACATTAGCTACACAATTTTAGCATATAGACATGACACACACCATCACAGTATTATTATGTTTAGCTCCAAAGGATAAATTATAGTTATAAATATCTAGTTATTTCATATGGATTCTGTTTATAAATATGTATACTGCTTACAACGTTTGCACTTTAGCTGACCAGATGAGTCAATAGATTTTTTTGCACAAACACTAATCTGTCCTCTTGCCAAGGGTGTCTCTTTCCCTACCAAAGAACTCGGGAGCTGTAAGAGAACTTATAATGCATTCAATATTGTCTATTATATGAGAGATGAGAAAACAAGAGGCTCAGAAAAGTTAAATGGCTTCTCTAAGGTCAACAGTTAGCTGACGGCAGAACTGGGTCTAGCACCCAGATTCTGGTCATAAGTCTCAAAATAAATTATTTCTACATACCTATGAGAATGGCTAAAATAAAAAATATTGACAATATCAAGTGCTGACAAAGATGCAGAACAACTACTGGAACTTTCATATGTTTCTGGTGGGGGTGCAAAAGAGCAGAGTCACTCTGGAAAACAGTTTGGCAGTTTCCTCTAAAGTTAAATATACACGCCGCATGACCCAGCAACCCCACTCCTAGGTATTTACTCTAGAGAAAAGAAAACTTATATTCACCCAGAAACCTGTCCATGAATGTTTATAGCAGCTTCTGTTCCTAATCATCAAAACCTGGAAACAATCCAAATGTCCTCCAACTGGTGATAATCTGTGATACATGCACACGATGGAATATTACTTGGAAATAAAAAGGAGCAACTGTTGATACACACAAAAACTTGCATGAATCTCAAAGGCATTATACCCAGTGAAAAAAGCCAGTCTCAAAAGGTTACATACTGTATGATCCCTCTTATATAACTTTCTCCAAAGACAATACTGGAGTAATGGACAACAGATGAACGGTTGCCAGGGCAGAGGATGGGGAAGGGTATGAATGCAAAGGGATGGTAAGAGGGAGTGTTCTGGGGTGATGGAACTGTTCTGTATCCTGATTGTGGTGGTGGTTACATGAATCTATACATGTACTCAAATTCTTAGAAATGTACACACACGAAAACATCAGTTTTACTGAATGTTAATTTAAAAATTAAAACAAATGGGGGCCAGCCCCTTGACCGAGTGGTTAAGTTTGTGCGCTGTGCTTCAGCCCGGGTTCATCAGTTCAGATCCTGGGCACAGACCTACACACCACTCATCAAGCCATGCTGTGGTGGCATCCCACATAGAAGAACTAGAATCACTTACAACTAGGATATACAACTATGTACTGGGGCTTTGGGGAGGGAAAAAAAAATTAAAACTGACTTAGTCTCTGGTTTCTAAACCCAGAAATATTTATGAATTTTTAAATTCTATTTTTTAAAATTAATTTTCAATTAGCAAAATAAAATGATCTAATGGGTCTTTTCTTACAAAATCCCAATGCCAAGAAAAGAATTCATTCAACTTGGCAGGTTACATAACCTTACTTTGTCTCTATTTCCCTGTTGGTAAAATGGGGTAATAATATCTACTTCAAAGGGTTATATGAGGATTAAATGGTAAATGCTATGTAAGGGTTTGTTAATAAACAAATAGACATATACACTATATCTAACTTTGGGTATAGAAACGAAAGACACCTCCAATCAAGTAACTTCTAAAGTTCGTCTCTGGAGACTGCTTTCCTGATAGAGCTGTCTCTGAAATACAGCCCAGCCCAGAGTCTGATTTTCACACAGGGGTAAACTACATTCACTACAGAGTCCTCGCTGTATTTTTATTCTGTAACCACTCTACACAAGTAACTTATTGTTTAAACCAGGCTCTGTGTTAAAGAAGGTTAGACTATAGAAAAGTCTGTCTATATATTCATTAACCCTCTCAGTTCTACCTAACTTAATGAATAGACAGGTAGGCAGTGTATGCATGCGTGCATGTGTGTGTTTATGAAGCAACAGTAGGTGTACCACCTATTAGAAGACCATAGCTTAAATGCTGGGCAGAAGGAGGATCCAACGTCAATCCTTCCAGAGGTTCGGGTAGTTAAGACTTACCCGTCTATATGGAGCAAGTAAGGTCATATATATATTGATTTCCTTCATGCCACATTTCTTTGCTCTCTATCTCAAACTCATACCTCTAAGCATAGCTTTTAATTTTATCACTTCCCCCATCCCCATTTAACCCAGTAAGCATTTGCTTAGCACCTACTTCAAGAAAACGTTTTTTGTTAAGCACTATATAAGGCAGTGATTTTCAAACTGCCTGTCCCAGTCCAATCTTTAAAAATGAAACAGAAGAATGAAAAATAAGAGACTGCCTCACAGATAGTAAGAGTCAGTACTGCCTCACGAAGCTTGTGTTTCGGGTGGGGGTGGGGGTATGAACGTGAGTGACACCCTCGGGCACACACACGCTGCTTCTTACTGTGGATCATGGTCAGAAAGTCTGAGAAACAGTGCTGTGGGGAATTAAATAAACAACAGGGCTCGAGCTAGAACAGTCTGACCCTGCAACAGCTGGCCTCTGTGGACACGTCTCGTACTGCTCGCCGCACCACCTGACTTTAGAGACGTAAGTCATCTCTAAAGGAAAAGAAAAATCTGACTTTCCATTTGAGGTGACCAAAAGGTTGAGGAGAGGCTGGAAGGCAGAACAAACTCTCTGTTGAATACTGCTGTGATATCTGACAAGTTGGAATAGATGCAGAAGACCATACCTTCTTTACTACTACCTGGAAGGAAGAAACTAGCCTTTTGAAATTAGAAAATAGTTTTTCTACTATGCATATATTTTCCAAATTTAATTTAAATATTTTCTCACTTAGCAATATTAAGGGTTTTTTTAACTTACCATATTATACAAGATTTAGACATATTTTATGTCAAACAACCAAATATTTTCTTTTAGAGCAGAGTAAGATACACATTAGGATCATAAAAGTAAAAATGTATCTGCTTTTGAAAAAACTACACCCCTAAAAGTCTTTGCTTTGATAATATATATAAAGACTTTCTCTTTGTGAATAGCCTTTTAGATAAGAGTTATATTCCAAGATAATCTGGCTTTACTCACTAGGAGACTATAAATAGCCTATTTTTAAAAAGATGACTCCTCCACTAAAACTATACCAAAATCAGTCTTCATATTTAAAATCCACTACTATTTAGAAAATTATGTAGCTTATTTCTTCTCCAGACTAGATAAACTGAGTTTCACATGCTAAATCTAACTAAGTCAACGCTAAAATTGCTACCTGTCCAGTAGCATCAGTTTAGGCAAGCTGCTTTATAGCAGGGGCTCTCAGCCTCAGCACAGCTGGCATTTTAGACCAGATACTTCTCACTGTGGGGCACAGTTCTGTGCACTGGAGGATGTTTAGCAGCATCCTGGGCTCTACCCACTAGATGCCAGCAGCACACCCTGGCCCCACTCGTGACAATTAAAGATATCTCCAGACATTGCCTAATGTCCCCTGGAGGCAAAATCACCCGTGGTTGAGAACCACTGCTTTACAGGTTTATACTTTAGTCATTATTTCCATGTTTGGGCAAAAAGAGGGGGGAAATGACATTACTGCAATTAAAGCAAAAGATCTGATCAAATGCAGTTTTTAATAGAAACGACAATGCCTTAGCAGTTGTTAAAGTGCAGGGGTACACACAATTACGTACCACCAACCAACCGGTTGACAAGTCTAACAAATTTCAAAGTACGCAAAACAAGGTTCACTATATTTAAGTAAGTTCTTCATGTTGCTGTTTGTTTAAAACTTTGGGTTTCAAAAAGTTTGAATATACAGCCATTATAAAAAGTACATTAAATAAAAATTTTTAATAATTAGCAATGCAAGAAGGATTGTGATTTCAATCTTACGAAATGAGTCAGTAAAAGAAATACTCAGCAGTTACAAAAACAAATCTCTCAAGAGTTGTAATTATTTTTAACACATTTTCCATCATTTTTAACCCCTCTTTAATCGAAGGATAAAAGAATATGGAGTTTGCTCTTAGGTTGACTGGGGAATTCTCTTAATACTGTGAAAATTCCAGCTAGATCTTTGAGAATGTACTAAAAAAATGGTTTGAAGTTATTTTGCCCCACTAAATATTTCAATATTTTCTTTAAAATAGGACACTATAGTTTTCCTATAGATCAGCTAGGGGATACTTTTCAAATTAAAAAAAATTATTTAATAGGTATACATTCACATGGATCAAAAATGTTAAGTACGGAAGAGAACATAGTGACTAGAGCAGCATTACTCACAATAGCCCAAACCAGAAACAACCTAAATGTCCATCAATGGTAGAATGAAAAATAAAGTATGACATACGCATATAATGGAATATTATATGAGAATAAAAGTAATTATTGTTACACCAACAAGATGGGTGAATCTTATAGTTTTGAGCTAAGGAAGCACACACGAATGAGTATATACTGTATTCCACGTACATGTCGCTTAGAGAGTTTCCATAGCAATCCATCAAGAGTTTCCCTCATTCTTTTTGTACCTATATAAAATGTATTCTATTGTATGAATATACTCTAATTTATTTAACCACTTCTACACTCATGCACATTTAGGTTTTGCTGAGTTAACTTAAATGAATATATCCTAAAAAGAAAACTGTAGGGCTCTCTCCCAGGAGGCTCCCTCAGGCACGGTAACGTTAAACCCCAGCTCTGGTAGTGTATCAACACAGGAAAGATCCCTGGGCATCTGAGTCACAGTCTTAAGAGGAATTGGGAAAAAATACAGATTTATCCACAAAATTGAGCTCAAACGCTCGTTGCCACCCCCTTAAGAAAAAACAAACAGAAACACTTTACCATGTGTTTCAATACTCATAGGCCACTAATATTACTTCAGATATACTAAAATGATACATTCAAAACAGTTCCTAAGGGTCTAGTTATCAATCTCATTTTGTAGGTCACACGGTCTAATTAGGAAGTTACATTCCATCGCATCCCAAAGTCAATCAAAATTCCAAAGCTGAAAAGCATAAATGTGTTACAGACTATACTCCCCACTAGCATCAAAGATGAAAGGAATCACCCAATGCCGTGCAAATGCCATGCATCTTTGGGAAACCCAGCTAAGAGTCATAACCCCGTGGTGCCACATGCACAGTAAAGACAAGAAATCAGACTCGGGAGCCGTTCTCCGCATCATTTCCATTTCTGTTCTCTTCCAATGATCCCTTCTGACCACGCACTGACTGGGTTATCAAGAAACTGACAGAAGCAACTAGCTATCTGCTAGACCATTTAATCAGAAAAAATAATAGTTAAAAAAAAATAGCACCCACCCCCCCCATCAAGAAAAAGTTTACTTAGCAAAATGTACTACAGTCAAGAAAAAAACAGATAACTCAATCATCTAAGTTTTGTTTAGTCAGCCTGGGTCCACATAGAATAAGTGCTGCTATTATTCTATATTCTGGCCAAGATTACGTTTTTTCAAGAGTCCTGCAGAAATCTAAGGCGAGTCTAAGAACATTATTTGCCAATCCCTCTTTATCAGCAACCCAATACTAGCGACTGATTCCAATGATGGGCAAGCCCGTAGGTGGCTCAATAATAAAAGAAAATAAGGATTAGCAGATTCCCTTGAAGTAAACCCCAGTGCATTACTCGTGTGTCTCCCTTATCTGAAAAGTCTCTAGGTAACTCTAGTGGGTTCACAGACTTATCACAGCGATATCCTGCAAAAATGACAGAAGAGTTTAATTCTATAGAACTCAAGAAATCCTACTTTAAAAACTCTATGCACTGAATAAAACTATATTCATGCCCTTGAATCTACTTTTCAAAGAAATCGATCTCTTAAACTCTGTTTAAAAAGGAAGTAGATAATGTCATATTTTACCTTAAAACTGCCTTTTTGGCTAAAAACAAGGCTAGGAACTACACACACAATCCATAAGCATAGGTCTAAAGTGGAGAGTCGACAAAATCTGACAGGTAAAGGGACCTTATTTTTCTCTCCTTTACCTACCAAAGCGAAAATGTCTAAGGCACTCAAACCTATAGCCCTAGTAACAGTTTATGATCTAACCTCAGAGGAGCAATGGGAATTCTTGAAGAGAAAACATTCACCAGGGTTTTTAAAAATCAAAAATAACTGCTATGTAAACAAACAGATTAACTAAAATAAGCATCTGATGTCTTCACTGATTCTACCAAGCACTTTATGGATTGCATTAACCATGAAAATTTATACAAGGCTTTGCACGTGATTCATCTCTGGACACAGAACTCATTGAGATATGTTAATGTACTAAAACACCCCTTTCACCACATAAGCTCTGAATAGGCTTAAAACAAGCACAGCCTGTGGGTAACACTGTAGAATTTGGAGCTAAGTTTTATTGTCTCCACCAAGTTCAGCCAGCCATAGAGCAACAAATCAAAGTTCCAATAAGCACACTGTACCTGCAAGACTTAGGTATGCTCCAAGTCAAATATTTGCAATTTTTTCAGCCCAAATCTGCACAAATGAAAGCATGCAGATCACAGTGCCAAACTTCTAAATCTTACAAGCCAAAATGATCCGTAGTTTCACTCCCACATCACCCATGTCTTAGCATTTATTGAGTCCTTAATACATCCATGTGCCAGGAACTGTGCTAGAAGCTTGCAGGTATTATCCCTAATCTCATAACAAATCCCATTCTGCTGACGAGGAAACTGAGAACGGAGAGGTCAAGATGACTTGCCCAAGCCCATAAAGCCAATAAATGGTGGAGCTGGGATTCAAACCTAGTTCTCTGCCTGGCTCCAAAGAACTGTCTTCCTGATCTTCTTTCAGCTAAAGTCACTAACTGCAACACCAGTTCACCTCTAACGAAGTAAATTCCAGTGCTGTCTGAAATGATGACAACAGCTGAGAAAAACATCATACCTAAAACCATAGCACAAGACCCAAGAGGTCCCAGCAAGGAAATACTGTCACCTCCTTTGGAATAACTAGTTCCAATGGCTATGATTCAAAATACAAGAGAATCCACAAGTTTTTTCTGTTGTTGGCTGTCTCTCAACTGACTTTTTAGAACAAGGGAAATGAAACTCAGGAGTACATTCACATTTTTGGTGAAATTAACCAAAACCCTTGAGAAAAGGGTGGGTTTTTCTTAACAATTCACTTTTACAGTTTACTTCTTCGACAGGCTTCAGACACTCAAAAACAAAATCACATCAGTAGCATTACTAATCAACTTTTTTCTACAGACTTGAAAAGTATTTTTCTTACCACACTACAAGATTACTTCCCATATTTAAGAGCAGAAATGGAAACAGCTCCGGGTGTCACGAATCAGATCTTGAGGCCACAGTTGCAGAAAGTAGGTGTTGTTTCCCTTGAGTAGGAGCTGCTGAGCTGAAACCTCCTAAGGGAAGGGTGTCTGAAGAAGACTGCTGAAGAAACTAAAGCAAGCTTGTATTAATGAGAGTGAGCTGCTGGCACCACTACTCCTTAAGCGTTTCATTGCTGTGCAATTGTTTTCCAGTTTCCAAGTTCTGAATCTGGCAGAGAGAATGCTGCTCTCACAGCCATCTGTGTTACATGATCAGCTGTTCTGTGGTGTGTGGGTGTTTAAATAGGTAAGCAACTGGTTAGAAGAGGTTCTGCAATATTAAATTAAGGAAGCACAATGTCCCCTGAGATTTTAAAGATCTGTCACATTCGACGCTGACAAAGAAAAGTAACATATTTGCAACTTTGAAAATGGTTTGGGTTTAGGATAGGCAAATAATTTCCGACAATAAAACTTCAGGCATGACATGAACAAAAATATAACCTGTAATGTAAGCCACTTCAAGCATGTTTATTAGATAATAAAAATACATGTTATTTGCAATCTCAGCGTGCTTTCAAACTCTGTAGCATACACAGCATAATTATTAGAATGAATGCTGTTCTTCAGGTGTGTGGAACAGGTTCCATGCAAGATTCCAAGGCTCCTTTGCCTCCCAAAAAGCTGTTCATACCATGAACTCCTTAGCCTCAGGACCCCCAAAATGCAAAAAATATGAAGGTCTCGAAGGATTCTTTAAGTGAAAAATATCGTCAGAACCGTAAGCTCCTGGAGAGCTGGGGACTGTGCTTCCTGAATGCCACTGCCCTTCATGGCTCTATCGCAAGGTGGAATAAATGTCTCTTGATTGAAATATGATCAGAAGGCAAAAGCTGGGTGCAGAGTGATCTAAATCAGAATAGCTGATATGTATCCCCTTGTTATTGATAGAATGGTGTCACCTCCCTAGTTCTAGATTCTAAACACAGGGATTGACTGCCCTAACTACAATGAAAATGCTTCCATTGAAACACAATTTAAAAATGGATGATTCTGACGGTAATTCCACCCGGAATATAGACACGAAATCACACTTAACAAAGTTGAAAAAATCTTCTTCACAAAGGAGGTGCTCTACTACAGGAATCATAAAGTCTTCTTTTAAGAGATCAGATCAACCTCAACCAACACTTAAAGATGCCAGATAGGCATCATGAAACAGACCACTGACGCTGCTGTTGAAATCTGCTACGTTTAGAAAACAGTGCAAGGAACACTATCACTTGGTCAAATTTAGACAGATTACTTTGACTCCAATTTTAAGTTTTTCTGAAACTCACATATATCTCCTTCACAGGAAGACAGGGAAAGGATACCTAACGGTTACCTAACTCACTGTAATCAAAGAAGAAAACACAAAGATACATATATAATCTACTTTGTTGCTTATTGCTCAGGAGCCAAGTAATGCCAATCCTTAAGAGGAAACAAAACAAAACAAAGTAAAACACAAAACTCAAGTTCCTTTCACTTTTGCATAAGACAGGTCTTACCCCGAGGTCTCAGAACGGGCTTCAAGATGACCTTAAATGCAGACAAAATCACGTATGTCTATTTCAGGGAGAACAGGGCCCCAAAGAACGGCTAAGAACCACTGAAGCAGACATTTCCAGGATCACTAAAACTCATCCGTGAACATTTTAAACAGAATTATACTACAGGTAGTGCCTATCTGAACGCATGTGCACAGTCCTCATACAAACCACCAAGCTGCCTGCCAGCACTGCCCATCACAGTACAGCTCACCACTCTCAAATCAGCCCCACACGGGAACATCACCTGCGTTCGGCACACACACACACACACACACACACACACACACATGCCAGCCACAGCAGCTCTCCATTCCCTAAGCATATACATGTTGTCAACAAAGCATGTTGCTAGTTGCCATTCCCAGAACAATACGGGCCTGGCCATTTCTGGAAAAAAAATACAGACATTCTTCCCAAAATATTACCCTATTTATTTACCATGCCTTGACCAAAGATGTTAAACATTACTACAAAACAAATAAAATTCCCACGCACCCTATGTACCTCATTAACCGGGGAAAAAAAGCATCACTCAGGTATTACTGAGGGTACATGGGAGATGCACATAAGATTAGTACTATGAGAATGAGGCTTGAACATGAGGACAATCAAAGATAGACTCACGCAGGCACATCCTGAGAACATGGTTGTGGAAAGCACCCTTTTCCAAAGGCAAAAGCACATTCCTTTGACTGGCACAAGCCATTCCTGACAATGGATTCGCGATGACAGGGGCTGCTCTGCTCGGCAATCAGGAAGTGTGTGTGTGTGTGTATGTGTGTGTTGTGGGGGAGGGATGTACTAGATGCCATCAAAGACTGGCCCTCTTCAAAGAGCATATGGGATCTTAAACCGTGAAGACAGACTTCGAGGGTGAGGCAGGGGCATTTATCATTTCTACTGGATTTATCATTTCTACATTCTCTCGACAATGAACAGGTTATATGCAGATATAACGGGGGTGTCACTACCTTTAATGTCTCTCATCTAACAATCTTAAGTAGAGCCTGATTGGAGGGGAGGAGAGGGTGGGGGTGGAGAAAGGTCTGCATTACCCTCTGGGGTGAATGTTGAGCGGGTGTACACTAGATGCATTTTATCTCGGGCGGCACAATACTCCCGGGGGCTGGAGGTTTGAGCACAACCGCAGGGCGGGGGAGGCAGTGGGTGTAAGCCACCAGCTGCAGGGCACGAGAATGCTCGCAGGAGGACCGGTGCAAGCCTCCCCTCGGCCCGCTAACCCGTGCAACCCCAGCCTCCCCTCGGGCCTCGGGCGAGCAGACTTTCTCTGCAAAACTGGAGCCCAGCCCGGGTCCGAGAGAGACGGCGCGAGGGGGCAGAAGCGGGCGCCCCGGGCCCAGGCTCGGGGCCAGAAGAGCGCAGCGCCCCGGGCCTCCGCGCCGGATGGGGGCTGCTCCGGCCTAGCGCACGCAGCTGCCTCGGCGAAGGGTTATCCCGGCGCCCAGAGCCCTGGCCGGCCCGGCGGGCTGCAGAGAGGAAGGGCTGCGGCGAGGGGCGCAGCCGCGACGCTGGCGTGTGCGTGGGGGCAGGGGCTCCTACTCACCCGGGCCGGCCGCCTCCGCCTCCGCCGCCCCGACCGCCGCCTCGGCGGTCCATCCCTGCGGCGGGGCCCTGTAGCCGCGGCGCTCGAGTAACAACCGCCGGCCCGGCCGGCCCCTCCCCCCTGCCCAACGTCTGTCCTCAGGGCCGCTCCGCAGACCCGGCCTCGGCCGCCGCCGCCGCCGCCGCCGCCGCAGAGCTACGTGGCCGCCGCTCCGACGTCTCGCGACTCCCTTCCGAGCGCGCGAGGGCGAGCGGGGCCGGCGGGGCGGGCGGCGCGCGGGGAGGGAGGCAGGGGAGGGGGTGTGCGTGTGTGGATGTGTGT
The DNA here is from genome assembly GCF_041296235.1 of Equus asinus. Lineage (NCBI taxonomy): Eukaryota > Metazoa > Chordata > Mammalia > Perissodactyla > Equidae > Equus > Equus asinus. The sequence continues at coordinate 36,982,231 of NC_091802.1, read as the reverse complement.
GCGGAGAGGGGGCAGGGAGGGAGGGCGAGCGGCGGCGAGAGCGCGCGCGCGCCCGCGGCCCTTTCCCTCCCCGGCCCCCCCGCCCAACAGGGATCCCGACACCTCCCTCTGCCCGCCCCCCTGGCATCCCGGCCGCTGGGCGCGGCGGCGCGCATGCGCAGCCCCTCGGGCCGCCCCGGCGCACCTTTTCTCCCTCTTGCCACTGTGCGAGCGCCCCGCCGCCCACAGAACCGCCGACTCCCGCTCCACCCCCGCCCTCCGCCCACTCCGCCCACTCCCGAGCGCCCAGGTAAAGGCGTGGGCTGCGCGTGCGCACCGCTCTCCCGGGGTCTGGGGGCGTGGTTGCTGAAAGGAAGGCAAAACCGAGAAGGGGAGGGAGCTTTGGGCAGCGGGTGTGGGACTGCGCGAAATCCGGGGCGGGTTAGGATTAGGGAAAGGTAAAGAGAGGAGAGGAGGCCGAAAGTAGAAAAGTAGGCCCAAGAGAAATTGAGCAGTAAAAGAGCCTTTGGTTTATGAAATAAAGTAAAACAAAAGTCTGGACTGTGGTCTCCTGATTCCTGGAGGGCAGTTTGAGTGACAGAGGACAGAAATAAAGGAGGCAAAATATGAGCAGTGGTGGTCATTCGCCAGATGAACGAGACAGCCGATAAAAACGAGAAATTTAGAGATTGGCAGAGTGGTCAGAAAAACAAATTTAGAGCGGCGCGTGCTCTGCGGCCAGGAATAGGGAAGGGGATGTGTGCGCTTGAGACACAGAGCTGCTGCAAGAAAGGAAGCCTCCACTGTAAGTATTACAGCATTATGACTAATTAGCTATTAATCATTAATATAATTAATGGTACTATTAGCTAACAAGGTAGCATTTATCCAAGTTCAGAGCCAAAAGAGGCTGTCCAGAAATGAAAGTGCATGGAGTACCGAGAGGGGGAGTGAACCAGGCAAGGTGAAGGCCTAGGTGGAGAAGACCCAAGGCACTGCCTGAGGTTAGCATGACCTTCTCCCTGCCACAAACCAAACTGCCCTAATGTTTTCCAAATCTTGTCTTAATTGGAACTCCTTATCCTCCTTCCATTATTAAAAGCACACTTTACAAATGCTCTCACACTAAGGCTGACCTCTCTAAACATTTTCAATACAGATGCAGCTACTTCTCCCCAAAATAGTACCTCCACCCCAAAAAAAATTCCTGCAGGGAGTAAAATGACCCAAGTCTGGGACAAGGTTAAGGAAGAGATGCAAACTTTATAAATAAAGGGGTTCGAGGGCTAACTCTGTCCTTGGTCCCTTCCAAAAACAGATACTCCGTTTTTGTTACACTTGAACTCTAGAGTCCTGGGATTGTAATTTCGCAACTTTGGGTCATGTTCTTCAACAGTGAGTGTCTTCAGTGGATAAACACTAAAAATATCAGAATTTCAGCAGGTAGAAAGAAAATCTTCAGGCAGAACAGGAGGAAATAAGCATAAGTAGTGAAAGGAAAGACTTCAATTTGATGTAGGGAAGAATTTGACATCCCTGGGGGCTGGTGAGCCCAGAACATCTGACTGAGAGGTCTAGCTTTGCCATCTAGGACGCTTGATCCATTCCCCACCCTCTGCCTGTCAGAGCTGTCCTGCTTGTGCAGAGTGATGGCTAAAGAAACGAGGAGACCTTCCAAGACTCTGTGACTCTCCACCCACAGGCCAGCCCTCTGAAGAGCTCCTAGTAATTAGAATCGTAATATTATTACCTTCCATTTGAGGAGAGCTTTATGATTTTTGCAGGGAGGTTATGTCCATTAGCTCATCAGATCTTCCAACAACCCTGTGAGGCAGGCAGGACAGGTATTATTCCCAATGAAGGAAATTCAGGCCAAGGTATGTCTAATGGCTCAGCCAAAGTCACCCAGCCCAGTGAACAGTGGGGCCAGAACAGGACCGAGGTTTTCTGACTTCCAGTGTGCTGTTCTTTCAAAGGGTCTGACAGGCCCACTCCGGAAAACTGCTACATATTCCTATGGTGTAAAAACAAGTAGCCTTGGCACGTGATGGAGAATAATTCTCATGTTCGGTTCCACGTCTGCATCTCCTTTATTTAACATGTTTTTCCTTCTTTCTCTCTCCAGGACCCTGGCACTTGCTGCTGTGTATCTGAAGCCTTGGTGACTAGTAGTTTGGAAGGCCTTGGGCCTCAGGGCAGGCAAGGAGATCCCAGTTCCTCTGCTGTCTCTTAGATGTTCCCTTCACAAACCTACCAAAAGAAGGGGGCTGCCAACCAATGTCATCACTCGACCTGTCACAAGAAGAGGGCATTTGCTCTCAGTCAGACTGCTCGTTCTGGTGCCTCCTTCTTCAGTGGCTGGCACTGCAGCCTGGCAGTCATTGCAACATTTAGCACCCACATCTGGCCTTATTGGAAAATCAGGCTTCTCTTATCCTGGTTTCCTGGACTGGGACATTCTTCACTAACTTTCTCCTGAAGGTACTGGGCAGAAAACAACAGAACCCATTTTTAAAATTTATTTATTTACTTCTTTTTTTTTTTTTTTTTTTTTGCAGTGGAAGATTTGCCCTGAGCTAACATCTGTGCCAATCTTCCTCTATTTTGTGTGTGGGTCACCACCACAGCATGGCTGACAAGTGGTGTAAGTCTGTGCCTGAGATCCAAACCCGTGAACCTGGGCTGCTGAAGCAGAGCTTGCCAAACTTAACCACTACACCACAGGGCCGGCCCCCATTTTTTTAATGTAAAAGTTTTAACAAAAAGTTCTGTACACTTTGACAGTTCTGAAAACCTTGAAAGATTTAATTTAAACAGCAGGCCATCTATCTGGTTCCTGTAAAGTGAGCTGGACAGCCTGGTACAAACTCCCTGTTCACCGCATTTCTTTGCTCCCCAAGTTTCCAGAGATGTGCCCCTAGTCCGTAATAATTCTTACCAACTGTACTTATTTAGAGGCAGTGGCTGTGGCTCCTTGCCCACCCATTAATTAATATAACCCTGTCTTACTGCACCAGACTTGGGGCTGAGTCATGGTCATGGTCATCAGCCTACTTGTAGTGCTGTGACCTTTGCTCAGTCACTTCACCTTTTAGACTTTGTAAAAAGAGGGGATTTTATGGCTCTTAGAGCCTTCCAGATCTGATACCTAGGATTCTACTCTAGAAAGTTGACCGTGTTCGTTAACACCTTCTAATTCCACTCCTTTCCTAGGAATTACTATCCTGTTATCATGTCCAAGCCCTTCCTGTAGGAAACTGCCCCTTTTATAGAATGGATAAAACTGTCCTGGGCTCCCCTTTTCTATTCACACTTTTTTCTCGTATCTCTAAGTGGTAGTGTTTAGAGACAGCTCAGAAAGCTGGACTTTTGGCTTTTCTGCCGTAGGGCTTGTATGTGGATGTGCACTTGTGCACATGTGCGTATATGTATATGTCCCATCTTAAAGGGACGTGGGCCATCGGCACTTTCATTCTGTGCCCCCTCCCCTCCCACCACCCCGACTTGAGTTCTAGTGTAAAGTTAAAATAAATGCCAGGATGCTGTAGAAGAGAAAAAGAGGATGCACTAAAAGGCCAGGCATGTGAGCGGAGCAGTTTTACCTTGGGGACAGAGATGAGAAAGGCTACTAGGCTAGCCATGTCACTTCAGCCTAACGCTTGGTTGTAGCTGTAGCATGGCCTTGGGACCGTCATTTGGGTCACAGCTCCCTACAGCTATGGTTTGAAACATTTCAGAGCTTAGACTTTGGTCCGGTGTCCTTATCATCAAAATGCATTTTGTAATTTTTTCAAAATCAGATTTATGTGATCGTTTCTACAAATCTTTCTTTCACATTACCTCATTTAATCCTTCCCTCAACCCTGGGAGGTAGGAAGAGCAGAAAATGTTGCCCCCACTATTTTTTTTTTTAACAGTGAGTAAAAATGAGGTCCGGATTTTAAGGGTCACATGGCTAGAATTAAAACCTGGGTCTCCAAGGTCCGAGTCCAGGCTTCTCTGTGACACCACACTGTAGCCCTTTGCTGGACATCATACAAAGCAAATTGAACAGATGTGGTCTCTGCTCTGTGGAAGTTTGGACTCAAATGGACAGCCACAATTCCAGCAAACATGAAAGGACAACGTGATTCACAGTCAGCTCACATCCGCCAATAAATAAATGAGTTAAATAGATAAGGAAAGCCATGTTTACCTGGTCTACTAGCGTTTTTTAAATTCCAGTTGGGTGGAAAGGACAACATTAACAAGGATAAGGTTTAGGCCAGTCCCATCTCTGCCTGCTTGCTTTGTACATAGAAAAATATTTGTAGCTACACTGCGTGCTCTTTCCCCTCCTAGTCTTCAACATTTTATCAACCTTCCTGGAGCATCTACCGAGTGTTGCACAAGGTGGGAATCAAGGACCATTAAGAAACCATCTCTGCCTTCAAGCAACGTCTTCAACCATTTTCCTAATTCAAAGCACTGTGAAAGCATCAGTTAACCCTGTGTTTGCCATCTCTACTGATGGAGAAAGGACAAACCAACTTGGTCCCCATCTTATCATTAGAGAGCCTGAGATTCACCTTTATCCATGCAAGACGTCCAGTTAGGACAGTAGAGAGGTGGACTTTGGAATTTGAGGAACGTTGGTCCTATCCCAGAAGCCAAGCCAGCACACCGTGACCTGCAACAGCTTAGCTTCCTGGATATCTAAGCAAAGGCAGAGAGGAAACTTGGGGTTAGGGATTTTGGGCAGCTGAGGGCAGGGACCCCAGCAGAACATCCTCTTATCTCTAAGCGACTGTTACAGCCCAATTTCCCCCCCTGGGGGATCTGCCCCAGGGTCTGTCTACAGCAGAGTGATCTAAGGCGTTAGGCCTGAATTGTGTTTGAGACTTTAAAGAGGCTCACAGGTTCTTTTAAGCAGCAGGCTTAATTGTTGTCTGTAATTGATGTGACATATGCCCCAGAGGCATGCACTGAGGTCCAATCGAAGACATGGTTTTTAAAAAATCGGAATTAATTAATTAAAGAAGGAGCTACATGGGGCTGTGAGTTAGTGCCAAACCCTGTAACCCTAAACCAGCCAACCCACCCAACCGGCCTCACCACCTGAGGAATAATCCCGAAGTTCTCACGGAGGTGGGATCAGAGACCTGGGATGCAGTGCAGGAAATGGAGGCTGCAAGGGGGAAGGGTGGGGCTCAGGGTGGCTCTCTCAGCTTTCACGATCTCTAAAAGGCTTGGCTCTGGGCAACTGTTTGGGTGCAAAAAGAAACGTTTTGGGAGCTAGGAAATTGCGGAAAAGGGAATGCTATGACAAAGGAGGTATGTGAGATTATGGGGAGGGGCAGCAAAGAGAGACAAGTGTCTGGAGCTGGGGGCTGGAATGGGATGGGGAGCTGTTGGCAGGTGTGAAGAATGGTGGAGCCACTCAGGGAGGGAGGGACTGGGAAGATCTGGGGGTGGTGAGGACCCTGTGGGTGGAGCTCAGAGGCAGTGGGGCCCGGATGTCGGGGCGGGAACATGATGCCTGGGGCCTCCAGCATTCCGAGGAGGTATTAATTAAACCCCTGACCTGAGGTCATTAACAAAATGTAAGAGTTGGGTTTAGAACAATAATAACAACAATAATAACAATTAACCATAATGAGACCTTATCTGCAGCAAGTTGTTCCTAGAGCTCGGTAGGCATTAACTCATTAATTCCCCTGGCCCCTCAGGGCCACCTTTTTCTAGAAGTCAAGGAGGTGCAAGGGGACACAGGTAATCCTTGTGCAGTTTGGCCTGCTGCCATTGGTTGGATGGGTTAGCTCACTTGCAGAGGCATAAAATCCAGGGTTCCCTTAGGGTTTCATAAACTGTTACAATCTTTTGCTTTTATTTAGAGTCTCTGAAATGGTGCTTAAAAAGGGTGAACACAGAAATGTAGAAGTCAGCCACCACAAGATGTCTAACCAATTTTGATGTGAAAACTCAAGTCCTGAGAACACCAGGCTGAATGCTGTGCTGCAGAGGAGAGCGGCCTGGACATGGCCACCTCGTGGCCATCTGCATAAAGCCCCAGTTAGTGGCAAGATTGAGCCTTACCCTGCAAACAAGGTAAAGTGGAAGACTTCAGGTGTCTACCCTCCACAGACCAAGGAGGGAAATTTAGGACAAGGGCTCAAGGCAAGTAAAAAGAGGGGCATCATTCTAGAATGGAGGAGTCATATGGGACGGACAGAGCCTGGGAGCCCGGACCCTTGAGCAAATCTTAGTGCCAACAGTGACTAGAATTACAGATTTCAACTGTTCTTTCATTTATGTGTTTTTCATGTAACAGTAATTACTACAAATTTTACACATTCAATCCGAAGACAGATTTTCATTTGCATCCCATAGATGGCGAGTCTTCATTGTTATCCTAGTCAAGATCAAAGCCAACAAAATAGACTGTGCATTGTATAGCACCTTTTTTTTTTTAAACAAATAATCCCAATATACTTAAACAGAATGGGTATACTAGTAGTCTACAAGGTGGATTTGTATTCAAGCAGGGATGATGCTCCCACTAATGAAGCGGGCAGGTGAGATCCAGAGCAGGAGCTGAGCTTGTCCAAATCTCAGAGTTGGGCAGCAGCAGAATTTGTGCCACAGTTGAAGAACCATCACCATTCATGTCAATGACAAAGGAGAGTCCAGTCCTCAGTACTCTGACCCTCTCCAGCCCTCTAGAATCAAAGCCTTCCTTCCTTTCCCTGTGTCGCCACAAAGAAAGTCACCCATAAGCAGGTACTAGAACTTTCATAGCCCGAATACCAATCTACCTTGTAGATCGCATCAAAGGACATACCATAAAGTGTGATATGGTGAAGCTGGGGAATGGAGTGTTCTGGTTAATCAAATAATCTGCTTAACAGGGTAGTACTAAACATATAGTAACATTTGAGACATACTGAAGTTATTCATTATTTATCTAAAATTCAAATTTAATTGGGTGTCCCGTATTTTATCTGGAAACTCTACTGGTAGGTAAACTGCTAGGAGATTTGTATCCACCCTTTCGGAGTTCCTTAGAGAAAAAAGCACCAGGAAGGAGAGAGAGACTTTGATAGCTTCAGGTTCATTGGTACTAGGAAATGGAGACAGAGAAGAAGGCCACAGATGTCTTAGGGAAGCAAGGACCCAGAACCAGGTGCTCACTCCCTCTCTCTGTAAGCACACACATCATCACCCTGGGGGCCTGGGTGAGATGTCACCAGGTCTTCAACAGGCCCCATGTCAAACTCAACAGTTGTGTCAGAGCTCTCAGGGAAGAAAGCTTAAGAGAAAACATCACCTACTCTTTAATATTATCCAACACCCAGACAGAATCCTACCATAAGATGGGAACAGATGTGGGCAGCTTCTTTCCCTCATTTCTTTATACCAACAGAGAGGATGAAGGTGCGTGCTCCGATGAGCAATGTGGTGCCGTTCAGAAGGGCTGCATGTTTCCTCTGTGCCAGGGAATCCTCTGGTGCCTAAGTACCTCCTTCCCTGTTGTGCTGATGGTCCTGGGGAAATGGCCCCATAGGAAGCTAGGTTCTGCTTTGCATGGCATTCACTGTGAATGTCTTTTTCCTGACCAGGTTGCTGTTCTTAGCATGTACTGAGCACCACGATGTTCCCAGTTTATTGAGTGCTTTTCACTTTCCTAAGTGTTTTACCTCTATTATCTCATACAGTCCTTCCAACTACGCTTTGAGGTAGGTGGTAGGAAACAATACAAGGTCACGTAACTCTTAATGGCAGACTCAGGACTGAACTCAGGTAGATGGACTCCTAAGTCTTCTTTTTTAACCACAGCGCTCTACTGCCTAACGCCCAAACTCACTCACACCACTCTCCTGGGCAGAATTCTTCAATGGCTCCATGGTAAGCAGAATAATGGCCCCCTAAAGATGTCCACATCCAATCCCTGGGACCCATGAATATGTTACCTTACATGGCAAAAGGGACTTTGCAGATGGGACTAAGTTAAGGATCTCAAGATGGGGACCTTATCCTGGGTTATCTGGGGTCCAGTGTAATCACAAGAAGAATCAGAGAAGAAGATATGACCACAGAAGCAGAGGTCAGAATGACGTGATTGCTGGCTTTGAAAATGGGAGAGGGACATGAGCCAAGGAATGTGGGCAGCCTCTAGAAACTCAAATAGGCAAAGAACGGGTCTCCCCTAGAGCCTCCAGAAGGAGCACAATCTGCGGACACCTGGATTTCAGCCCAGGGAAACTTCTGACCTCCAGAACAGTCAGATAATAAATCTCTGTTGTTTTAAGCCACTACATTTGTGGTAATTTGTTACAGAGGCAATTGATACATACAGCTCCCATTGCCAAAAGAGAACTCTGAATTGCTTCACAAGGCTTTCAAGGGCCCTGTGTTACCATCCCCTGCCTAGCTGTCCCCTTCCCCGTGCTTTACATGCTGAACGTCTCCAGGCTCCTCCACAGGCCATGCCCTCTCTTATTTTCATGCTTTGCATGTGCTGTTTCTTCCACCTGGAACACCCTCTCCTCACTTGTTTGTCTGGCAAAATCCTCATCCTTTATGTCTCAGCTCAAACAATAACTCCTCTGTGAAGCCTTTCCTACTTCCTCCCAAGGAACTTAGGGCTCCTTTCCTGTGCCTCTGCTGCATTCCATAAGCACTCCCGTTAAAGCAGTCCCCATATTTCAAGGACCCTCCCTAGACTATAAGCTACCTGAGGGCATGGACCTCTCTTTCCACCTTTGGTCTCCCTTAGCAAAGCATGGCCCCTGGCACATCAAAATAAAGGCCCCCAGAGACCAGAGCTCTTATCCTGACTGCCAGTGTGCCCTGGACCAGCAATGCAGCCCTTCCGGCCCCATCTCTCTATCGATAACAAGCGTTGCGAGAATCATCCCTTCCCTTCCCTGGTGAGAGATGAAGATGAAGGAAATCAGGCATGGAAGTGTTTCAAGTCTGAAAAAGAAAAAGGCGTTAATCCAAGTTTTGTAATATTCCAGTTGTACCCACAGTATATAATGCTTCCTCTCCAAGTCTCCATTTCTTCAACTGGGAAATGCCTCTCCATGTGCTTTATAAAGACAGGAACCACATTCCTTCCCGCCCATTGTATCCCCTGCGTCCGCACTGCCCTTTACTCTCAGGTGGATACTCTGGTGGTGGGTGGTGAAGATCTTAGGGGAGGCTTTCCCACATTCTTCAGATTCATGGCTTCTCGCTAATGCGCATGTCGATGTTGGGTATCATCTGAGCAAAGGGTTCCCCACAGTCGCTGCATTCATGTAATTGAGTCCCATGATATTGAGTCAGATGTGCCTTCCAAGCCTCCAGACTCGCCCCGCGGGCTCTCCCACAGACACAGCAGACACAGGTTTCTTTCCTGTAGGAATTCTCTGAGGTTGTATGAGATGGTTACTCCACCCAAATAAAGGCCTATTCGCATTTATTATGCCTATGAATTTTTTTCTGTATGAATTCTCTGATGTTTAATGAGAAGTAAAAGGCAAATGGAGGTCTCATAAAGGCCTATTACTTACCCAGCCCTGTGCCCAGTGTTCAGAGGGACTCCAAAATGTAAGGATTGGCCTCTGCCCTCTAGAAGTTTACAACCTAGTCAAGGAGACAAGATTTGTGTAGAGCCATGGCCCCATAATGATGTTTCAGTCAACAATGGGCCACATGTACGAAGGTGGTCCCCTAAGATTAGTACCATATAGCCTAGGTGTGTAGTAGGCTAGACCAGCTAGGTTGTGTACGTTTCACTCTGTGATGTTCACATGAGGACAAAATCACCTAACAACGCATTTCTCAGAACGTTTCCCGGTTGTTAAGCAACACATGACTGTAGGTGAAGCAGCTGGGGAACATGAGGCATCGTGTAATCATACCAAGCCACAGAGTTTAATGGAATTAAATGGGAATTCAGATCAAGGGGTGTTCAACCAGAGATTGACTAGATAGGAAGGGTGGCATGAAAAATGTTAGACTTTAGCTCAACCTGAAAGGATGGTAGAATTGAGGCTGGAAAAGAGAAGAGGAAAGTATTCAGGATGTGGCTGAACAGCAGGAGCAAAGTCATCCTTCTGTAGGGACTCGCTGTTTTAGATCCTGCAGGAGAAAGAGAAGGGTGGCGGGAGGGAAAAAGAGAGAGAGAGAGGGAGAAGGAAAGAGAATGAGGGGGAGAGAGAAAGAGAGAGAGAGAGAGGAAGAGGGAGAGAGAGACGGAGAGAGGGGGAAAGAGAATGAGAGGGGGAGGGGGAGAGAGAGGAAGAGAACGAAGTGGTGAGGGGGGGCAATAAAGAGAGAGAGAATGACAGGAGGAGAGAGAGGAAGAGAGGGAGAGACGATGGGGTGGGAGAGAGAGGGTAGGAAGGAAGGAGTGAGGGGAGAGAGAGGAGAGAAGGAGAAAAAGAGAGAGAGAAAGAGAGAGAAGGAAAAAAGAAAAAGAGAGAGAAAGGAAAAGAAAGAAAGAAGGAAAGAAGCCCATTCCAATGTAGTGATTTGCCCCTTGATTTAAGAAATTCCCACAAACTTAGGACAGCAGCCTTTGAAAATTTTATTTCTCTGATGCTGTTCTCATTTTAAAGCTCCAGCCACTTTCACCTTTACCGGGCACATCTAAAAAGGAGCGCTTTACCACAGCACTTCATATGCACAGCTCTACCCCACCCACCCTCACCCCCAGCATTCTTGGGGCCCATTCCAGTTCCAAGACCAGGTATGTCACCCCCCAGGGTGACAGAGGCACCGAGTGGGGAGAGAACCCCACTGGGGAGAAGGCCCCAGGAAAGCCCACATCCCCATCACATCCTTTGAAAAAATTTCCATATGGGATGTTGACATTTAGAGAGAAGGAGGGTCACCAGATCCAAAGTCTTTTACTTTTGTCAGTTTCATGGAAGTTTCTTGAGAGAATTCCGAGTAGGGAGTGCTTTATAACATTTCCTTGTTTTCTCCATTCCCCAGGGCAAAGGAGAAGCAGGAGGGTGGAATTTGCAGTGTCTCATCTTGGTGAGATAGTTGGAAGACTTTTCTACCAATTATAATGGTTAAACACTGACTCAACATCCAACAACTGCATGAGCGGTCAGAGCGTTCATTCATGGGCAAGTTTCAAAATGAGACCCGGAGCACCACCTGTCATGGACGATGGAGCCAGAGAACAGAGGGGTGGATTTCACACCCAGAAAGGTGGCTGCTTTCTGGAGAGTCTGCAGGAGCCAATACTTCCTAACACGGTGACATTGGGAAGTGCCTTTGCAGCCCTCCTCAGTTTCATTGCCCAAAGGGTTTGTTTGTACTGGGAATTCTTAGGCTCTTAATTCTGTCCCTGCTTCCTGTGCCACTTCCGTAGGAGACTGGATTCGGGAAGGGAGGGACCTCACCCCCCGGGGAGAACAGATTGGGGGCTGGTGCCTTTCAGATCTTACCATGTGGACATCCTGTTGGAACATTCTCCACTCCTCCCCAGCAAGGCACACTCCACTCTGTGAAGAATTCAGGCAGGAAGTAAAACAGATCTATGTGGCTGCTGTGGAAGTGCAGCCCAAACTCACAGGGACCCCAGATAGGTGTCTACCTCCTCTGCTAGTTTAGGGGCTCCTCCAGGGCAGGAGGCTTGTCTGTCCTGGTCGCCGTCAGAGCTGCCTCAGTACCTGTCACAGTGCCTGTACACAGCAGCTGTTCAGTAAAGGTCTGTTGAATAAATCAACTATAAATGTGGAAGTGATTCCCTTAAAGAGCTCTTTGCTCTTGCTGAGATGTTTGAGAAAGCAGCAAGAATTCTAGTGAGCATTGCTCCTGTGTGAACCCAGAGAGCTGGCGGTGGGAACAGAAGCAGGAACCAGTGCAGTCATGGCCAAAAACAGCCAGGGAGGAGAAGATCCCTCAGGATTCCGGTGTTGTGTTGTGTGCAGTTGGGGTGAAACCAAAAGGAAGATTTGTCTTTCTCCAGAGAGCACCTCCAGAGGGCAGAGGCCATGTCTTATGCCTCTACACTCATAGCTTCCAGCAGAGTGCCTTGCACCTAGTAGCTGCTTAGTAAACACTTGATAAATGCATGCTTGTCTGGTTGGCTGGCTCTGGGAGGCACTGAGGATGTGAGAGCTTGTGGAGTAAACAGCAAGTTCTGTTTATGGCCTTCTCTGCTCCAACTTCCTCAGACTACTTTTCTATGTTGTCTCACCTCTGCTTTAAGCCAAAAGATGTCCCCAAAGATTGCTTCTCTCTAGGTGGACAGCAGATAGTGGGGAAGATGACTCTAGCACTTGCCAACTGGGTCTCAGGCTGTTGGGCCATCCCCTCCCTTCTCCTTGGGATCCCCTCTGCCAGACAGGACCCATGCATTTTGTAGGGTTCCATTCAGCCCCCCCAACCAATCATCAGGTTGTCCTTCACATTTCCATCTAGTCTTTCTCCCTTTGATCTCATCTCAGCAGGCAGGGACATGTCACCACTGGAAGCCTGGTGTTAGCAAATGTGTGCACATATGCACACACCCTTTCCCTGTCTCTGAGCCATTGTCTGGCCCTCTGCCTCTGGGCCTGGCCCATCTTTACGAGACTCTTCCTCTCCTGGGATGCTGAATGTGGCCTCTGATGCAAGAGCACTGGGCACTTTGCATGTCTGCAGCGTTGGCCTCCCTCAGAGGCTTGGGGAAGATCCATTCATACGGCAGGACCTTCCAGAGAGACATGAAACCAGGAGCCTGACCTCATGGTGCCCACAGTGCCTGGCAAGGAGGGTACCAGCTCTGCCTCCTGGCCCCAGCCCAGTTCTCTCTTCTAGAAGCCACACCTTCCCTGGCTCTCCTCCAGGCCGACCAGATCTGCCCCAATTGGGGAGGGATAATCATGGTCTAGTGAGTAGGGGAGGGAGGGGGGTCTCTACCATAGGTCAAATCGTTCCCCTGGCTCTGTGCCTCACTTTCCTCCTTGAGAAATTCTGCCCATGCTTCCAGGGTTAGGAAGTTGCTCAGCACTAGGAAGTTCCCTGAGCTCACTGGGGAAGAAACCCACAGTCACGTGTGTTCCCTTGGAGCCAGGAGACACCCATCCCGCCCCACCCCGGGAGGCCTTGCTAGTTGGTGACGCCAGGCCAGCAAGGCAGGGTCCTGCAGGATGAAAGCTCAGAGAAACCAGAGCAGGAATAATAATGATAATCATCAGCTGCTGCATCTTAACCATCCAGGAATGCAAGGCCCCACGCCCTGTGTGCCTCACACCCCAGGACAATCCAAGGGCTCCTCTCCCTTCATTTTATTGCAGCGATCCCACACTCTGCCATTCCCAGCCCAACCCATTTGGGTTCCCAAGGACTGCAGTCCAGCCACTGGCTCATCCACCACCCAGGTTCCATGGAAAGACTCAGCTCGGTGAGACCCAAGCCAGCAGCTGGGTAGGACGCCCAGCTACTTGGAAACTCAGGCTCCAGGGTTTCCCAGAGAAGCAGCCTGCCCGCCACTGGCCTGGAGCACTTTCCCACAGACCCATCTATGTCTGGTCAGTGTGAGGTCCAGGAGCTTTACTTGTGTCAATATAAATCTGAAATCATGTCTTGACTGGGCCACAAACTAACTCACCATGGGACCCTGGGCAAGATTTGTTTTGTTTTTAACTTCTTTGAGTTCACTGCCTTGCCTGCCCCGAAACTTTGCAAGGCTCCTAATGCTCCCTGAAGATAAACTCTGGCTCTCATAGTCCATCATGTGGCTACTTGAAATCTGATTCTAATCCACCTTTCTAACTCCACTCTCCTTCTTCACCCTCCAGAGACCAGCCGGAAGTAAGTACTCACTGTTGGTCATACATAGCTCACGCTTTTCCATTCTGGGGCTTTGGCCCTTCTTCAGGAATGTCATTTCCTCCATCTCCACCTGCCAGACTCTCCTAGCCTTCAAGGCCGAGGCCAGAGGTCATCACCTCCATGACTGTGCCTGACCCTTGTCCCACCTTGGAACACTGGTTCTTGTTTGTCTCATCCTGTCAAGCCCTCCCACCCCATGGGATGGTTATGTGCATATCTTAACTTGCCCACTGGATCATCAGCGTGCTGAGGTCTCCATCTTTGTGTCCTCATGGTCCCTAGGACAGCGCTCTGCACACAGGGCAAGCACTCGATAAACAAGCATTGGGCATAAATTGTGGTGAATAATCATCTCCACCCTATTAACTTCCCCACACAAATGTGCTTTGAGAAAGTAAAAATAATTCTTTCAGTGTCAAATGTTACCCATGTGTGTTCTGCTCAGCCTCCTCTGGAGTTGGATGTAAGTAGCCAGGTCTCCAGTGAAGGCGTTGGCTCCCTGGCTTTGGCTCCTGGGCTGACATGCGGAACGCCTTCCTCAACCAGTCGCAGGTCCAGTTGGACCTGGACTCTGTCTAGCAGGAGGTGAGCTCTTGCCTCCTCAGAGAATGGCAGCCCCACCCTTTGGGGGCTTCAGTTCTTCTAAGCCCCAGCAGCCTCCATGCCCCATAGGACTCAGACACCAGAAGGTTCCTTGGATTCACATGGTGTAAGAGATGAACAGTTGGACATGCTTTTAGAGACCTTTCCCCTAGATCCTTATGAGAACCCCTTGGAGCAGTGTTCATCACTGCTGCCCATTATTGTTGTTAATAATAGTAACAATAACTTTGGCAACGCCTCATATTTACTTAATGCTTTTCTCCAGGGAGCTCAACTAATCTTTCCCTCATCTCCAGAAGGAAGAGAAGGACCAAGGTGATGGAAGAGGCAGCCACGCTCTAGAATACAAGCATCCATTGTTCTCAGAGGTGAACGTGATACACAGTATTTCAGATGTGTGGAACTGATAAAGTAGGAAACCGGTTCATGCCCTGGGACCTGAAACCTGTGACTTCAGAATTTTTGCCCAAATCAAATGCCATGTGCGATGACAACTCCCATCCTGACAAGTTATGTCTCATCAGTAATAAAATGTGAGCATACACCCTTAATATATGTTCAATTATTTACAAATTGTGTACATGGCCTACCATTATTAGTACCTCAAGACACAATACACACTTGGGGTGAGGTTCACTTTTAACAATGGTAGAAGTGTAAGGTCACATTTGAAATAGTCACCGTGATCATTAGAGATTACAAAAGAGTTTTGTGGCGTTCTTCATGTTAGACCTGATCAGATCATCCTTGTTGTAACCTCATGACGGGGCTGACAAAGAGCTCATATGAGAAGTGCCAGCTTTGGCATCTTCTCGTGTGCTAGCGCCTGCTGAATTCGGTCTTTAATCTGCAGTGTTTGTGCTGAAATCTTTTTAACCCCTTTGCCAATTTTATGAAGTTTAATTTAGTTCAAGTTCGACAACATAGGTCACAAAGTCATTTAACCAGGCAGTGTAAACTGTGACACTTCGCAATTTTCTGGCCATGAGCTAGAGTGAGGGGGCCCTGTCAGCCCCTCTTGTATAATTTCGTGCTTCCTCCAGAGACCCTATGTGTCACACATGGTGCATGACTCAGTGCCCATCCACATGTGAAAATAATCGTGAAGCTTCCTTGATTCAGTCCGAAGGATCTTCTGAACCCCGCCTCATTTCCCTCACGGCACCTGCCATTTCTGCTATCTCCAAGGCCCGCCTGGCTATCTCAACCGTCTCAAGCTCATGCTTTCTAAACCTTCCTTTGTATTGTAAAGCCCACTTCTCTCCCTTTATTCCCAATTCCATTAAGGATACCACTGAGTGTTCAGTTGCCCAGACGAGAAACCAAAGAGTCAGTCTCCCCTCCTTCCTCCTTGTCTCCCTTCCAAATTAGTCCACTTTCTAAGGCCCCTTTCCTCATCGTCTCTGGCCCTGACCATTGCTGGGGTCACTTAACCAGCTGGCCTCCCTGCCACCATTCTCTTCCCCTCTCACCCCCCCACCCCCCATTCTGCCCCGAGAAATTTTTCAAATAAAGTCTGATTTGGATTTCCCCACGTCCTAGTCTCTCCACTTGCCTCATGCCAACAGGATAAGGTGTGAACTCTTGGCAGAGTGTTGCCAGGCCGGGCCCTGCTGACCTTTCCAAATTGGTCACCCCCAGTCAACCACACAGGAGCTGCTGCCCTGAATACCATGGTCCCTCTTGCTTGGAGAGCTTGTCATGTTCCCTCTTCTGGGCCTGCTGAATTACGTTACTTACCCTTCAAGACCAGCACCCAGGCATCTCCCAAACACTGAAGGCCGAGAAGGTTCCTCCATCTCTCTGTACCCTAGCGCTTGTATGAAACTCGCCTGTCTTATGCTGAAATGTGGTTGATTAGCTGTTTGTATCTTCCCTAAGATAGTGGTTCCTGAACACTTGGGCCCATATCCTATTTCTCTCCATACCCTCCTTTCCCCACTCACTCCTAGCCTGGTGTGGTGGCAGGCTCTCTGTGAAGGGCTGTTCCATCCACACGAGGAGTTAAGAACTTCTTTCCCACCCCTCACTTGTACTGCCCCCTACTCCACTCCCGATAGCTACCACTTAAAAAGCAATTACTAGGTACCAGGTACTGTCTTGGCAGCCCTGGGTGTATTAGCTTACTTAATCTTTTCTACAACCCATAAGGTTGGCACTATTGGCATCTCTATTTTACAGAAGAGGAAGCTGAAGCAGAGAGATGTTATGTGACAGTCCAAGGTCATGCAGCTAGTAAGTGGCAGAGTCAGGAGTCAAACTCAGCATCCAGGACCCACAGCCCTGACCATAGCCTCTGTGGCGCAGAGTCGGTGCTGTGCCACCTCGCTCAGCCTTCTCACTGTTTTCCCTTTCCTCGACAAGAGCTGCTGTTTCTGAGGCCCTCTGAAGACCCTTCCACCTGCCCAGGGGTGGGGCTGAGGGTCTGGTGGCTCTGGTGACTCTCTCCCCCCAGGGAGAATGACAGGCATGCCAGGCTGCCCTCTGGTCACCAATGCCCCACTCTCCGTAGGGGAGGCTCTCTACCTGCCCACTCCTTTCCTGGGCCAAGACTCCTTGAGGGGATCTCAGTCCTGGTCTCCAGGGGTCCAAATCACTTCTCTGGGAGGGCCTGCCTGAGCCATGCTCATGACCCCATCCCTGCCTACCAGCCCCTCAGGCACCTGGAGGGCGTTGCCCACCTGGTCTACCTGATCAGTTTCCGGCCATTAATAACATCTCATTCTCCTTCTCTGGGGCTTTTTGCCTATTCTGTCTTACCTCCCCACACTTCCTTCCTGTTCTTTCTCTTTACAACAAGACTGGGTATTTTTAACCTGAGGTTTCCACTCACCTCTCACTGTCCGATTGGGACTGGGCGGGGCTGCTGGTGTGCGGGGAGGGCTGGGAGCGTTTTGCCAGCCTTGGTGGCTACAGTTTGTGTCCCTCACTGCTGGGCCCAGCCTTTGCTCTCACCCTGAGCCATCTCTGTTAAGCTTTTCCTTCTCTGCTTCTGGAGTAAACACTCTAAACTGGGTTTTTACACCCTAAATGAGAGTTGAAGCTTTGGAAACTGCACAGGGCACAGAGGGAGCCGAACTCCCCCCAGGTGATGCTGTGAAGCCTCTCTGCAGAGCTAGGTGAAGATCAAGGAGCACTGGAACCCCACATGTCCCCGGAACAGCCACCAGGGTCATCTCTTGGTCCACCTGCGTGACCCACATTATTGATGCCCTTCGGAGGCGTTAGGGGACTTTCAGAGCTGCTGTTTCATGGCTTGTGCCAGTCTCCTTCGACTTTGGAGATGCAGCCCGGAGAGCTCCTCACTCCCTCCCAGCCTCCTCTGACCTTCCCCCAGGGCTTGGCTACCCTCTCTGCTTCCTGTTCTCCCACCTCAGCCCCGCCTGGCCCACCAATCCTCCTCCACTCCATCCCCGGCTCCCACGGGTCTCACGCTGCTCTGCACCCAGGTGCTTAAGAGGGAAACTTATTTGAAGCCCAGACAGCTGCAAAGAGGGGCTGACTGGGCTTTTAGGGTTTCACAGTTATTGTTGTTTGTTTTTAAGTTTGGTTTCTGTGCCCAGCTTTCTTAAAAAAGAGAACACTCGCAACTAAACAAGTTGATAGAGATTTTTTTTAAAGCAACCGACAGTGACTCACTGAGGGCTGCTGGGCCCACAGCTAATGTTCTCTAAAGTAACTGATAGTCCTAATGATTGCCCGAAGCGCTGCGGCATCCTACTGTGCTCTGAGTCACTGCAGAGGATTAAATATACTCAGCATTGTTTCTATGTTGATTGTGTCTTAAAAATTCTAATTCCTTAAAAACGGGCACCCCCTGTATAATGTATATGGTGACTAAGGAGGGAGCTGATTTTCCACGTGGCCTAGCGGGCATTCGGGACTTGTTGACTGGAATATCTGCAGTCCACATCTCTGGCCTTGGCCCCAGCCACATGTCTGCACTATACTCTGGTGACTGTTCCCAATACTCCCTCCTGTACAGCTGCCACACGGTCCCAAGGAGCAATGCCTTCCGGCCCCACCTTGAGCTGTGGCTGCAACCCTGTTCCCTCTCCTTTGTCCCCTGGCACCCCTTTTGGAGCTGGTCAGTTATTCAGACTACAAACATTTATTGGGCATCCCCTATGCACAGAGAGAGCCGTGCTGGGAAAAGACAGAAGAAAATATCTCAGAGCTGTCTGCAGGGAGAAAACACTCTCGCACCACAAACACCTAAAGAGCTGCTTACTACAAGTTCAAAAGAACTTCATCTCAGAACTAAAGGAGCATGGGGCATCCAAACAGGGTGGGGTGTATCAGAAAAGGCTTCCCAGAGAGGAGAGATCTGAGCCTAACTTGGATTGTCAGTAAGGCTGTCCCAAACTGGGCAAATAGGTACAACAGCGCTGGGAAGCCCATCCTGACGGCGGGACCCAGAATTCCCCGGCCACCTCTGCCAGGAAGCTGCCTTGTGAATCCTGGGCTGCCCTTTCCCCTCTGGGCTAACTGAGCGATAAGGATGGGGGACCAGCCCCAGCAGAGGAAGTGGACTGGCTTCCTGTTTGTTTGTGAATCTCAGAGCATGTGGCCATGAATACCAGCTAAGCAGAGCAGCCTAGAGCCCCAGAGAGCCCGTCTGCCAACCTTGCAAGCCCCCAGCCAGCGGGGACTCCAGGGCAGGGCCTCCATCCCAGGGCAGCCACACTCAGACAGCCAGCCTGGTAGCAGCCATGCCAGCTTGGCAGTGACAGGAGGTAGAGTAACAACTTCCCCAAAGAAGTCGGAGTCACACATTCATCATATGAAACCTCTGGGCAGCTCCAAGGGCTCGAGCATTGCCACCCCTCCACCCCAAAGATTATTTCCTAGGACGCTGGGCACAACCCTTTTGCCCTGTAGGGAAATCTCGTGCAGAGATCACCGGGCCCTTAATCGGGCAGCATGCATTGTGGTTTTGTTTGCAACAGCAAAATGCATAAAAACCACCACCAAGTCATCCAAAAGCTGACTGGTGACAACAAAACATGATAGATCTCTACCAGGGAAAACGATGTAGCCCTTAAAAAAGAACAGGGTGGATCAATATGTGTATTGTGGTGAGATGTTCAAGATATTCCAACAAATGAAGACAAGGCGCAGAACAGTGTGATCCCTTTTGTATAAATAATTAGAACAGCAGAGAACCTGTTCACATAGGCCTGGAGATACGGGTGCTGCTGAATGCATGACTTTTTTTCTGGAAGGAAATTGAAGCAACCTAACAGTGCTTATTTTGAGGGAGAGAAACTGTGGGAGAAAAGTGGTGGGAAGGCTTTCACGTTTCATTATTTATCTTTCCGTCCTGCTTGCATTTTTTAGTGATGTATATATTTTTAAAATATTACCTGTGGGCCATGGGATTATGGTCCATTCTGTTTTATTTTTTATGCTTCTCTGTATCATTTAAAATAAAAAATATTAAACCAATAGGTATTATTATTATTATTATTATTATTATTATTTGAGGAAGCTTTGCCCTGAGCTAACATGTGTGTCCATCTTCCTCCACTTTATATGTGGGACATCACCGCAGCATGGCTTGATAAGCGGTGTGTGTGTCCGCGCTGGGGATCCGAACCGGAGAACCGCAGGCCGCCAAAGCAGTGCGCGTGAACTTAACCACTATGCCACTGGGCTGGCCCCTAATAAGTATTATTTTTGAGACAATTTAAAGAATCGGGCAGTGTGCACTTGCAGGATGAAACAGAGTACAGTGAGGATCACAGATTCTTCAGGAAAATTCGTGGGAGCAGATGGGAAAATGCTGTGCTGTAAGATCTGTACACAATAACAGACAGTGTAGCTGATTCTGCACTCCACTTTGTGGATTCTTTATGGCAAATATTTGAACTGTCTCTGGCCTCCTTCCAACCACTCCCTTTCCCTGTTTCTTTCCCCATTTCATGGCCTCATCATTTAACTTTTGATCTGAACAAATAATGAGAAACAGAAATCTGAAGGGAGAAGAAAAACAGTATAAGGCATTTCAATACACATGACCTAATCAGCTGTCATTTGGACGAAGTTGTATTAGTCTCTTGATAAAGGACCTGTGTTTGATTCATCTTTAATCCCTTGAAGCATCTGGCCCAGGACTGCACACAGTAGGTACTCAATAATTGTTGCAGGAATGAATGGACCCACTTGTGTATATAAGACTTGTCCTTTTCGGGTCTCTTCATTCACAGGGAACATCCACAAGGTGGCAGGTCAGGCCTTCCCCATGTGCTTATCAGCCCATCAGATTTAATTTTGCTCCTCCTCATGACTGTTTAGGAACTCAGAAGGAAACTCCTGGGGCCTCAGAAGGAGAATCTGATGTCTCCTGTATGTCTTATTAATTCATTCACAACTGGGTGAGCTCCCCAAATTGACTCAGGCTGGCTGCAGAGCCTGAGTACCCAGCGTGCTGGGTGCCTCCCTGGTTTAAGAAGGAGTTAAAGCTGAGCTGCGTGGCCATCTCCCACCTGGCAGAGAGAGGGGTAGCACCAGTTTGGCTGGTGGTTGGGGCAGGACACTTGGTATATTTACAGCCACTGATGCCCAGGGGTTCTATATCAGGAAGTCGTCTGCAGAGGATCATCTTGACCTGTTTACTCATCCTCAGCGCTGGTGCTAACCTCCTTCTAGTCCCTTCCCTGGGATCTTTCTCCAAACATCTTGTAATTGTCAACACAGCCTGGCACCTGCAGCAGCAAGCAGGGTGCTGCCATCTGGTGGAGAAAAGAGGCCACAGCCTTGCTGGGCTCTGTCTGAAGGGAATTTGGGAAATGAAAGGAACCTTTGAGAACGACTTCCAGAACAGCGGATTTCAAACTTTTGCAGCCATGGAACCCTTCCTTCAAATGACAGCCGTGACTAAGGTCCTCATGTAGGACTGAGAAACTCACCACTGCTCTGGCTGCAGCAGGGGAGGGAGGGACCCAGAGCCCCAGCGGCCCCGCTCCACACTCCTCCAAGCTCAGTTGGCAAACAGCTGATAGACTTACCCCTCATTGAAAGGATGGGGAAACAGAGATGAAAGATATGGAGGGACTAGTGCAAACAGTGGTATAACAAAGACTAAAGCGCAAATTCCTTGTACAAACAGACTTTGGAATTTAGCCAGCCAACCTCTACCCCCAACTTCAAATAAGGACCAAACACAGCTTCCTGAATGCTGGGTCAAGCCACCTATCCCAACACATCTGGGCCCCTGGGAAGGAGGAGCCTGGAACTTGATCCCTCTTGCACCTCTTTGTTTGAATCAAACCAGGGTGGGACCCTTGAGGGTCCGCATGCTGCCTTCTCAATAGCCAGCTTGGAATCAGGGGCACAGAGATGACCACTGCTAACTCAGGATTCCAAAGAAGTTTGCTGGTCTCTGACATTCGGGAGGAGCAGACAGCCCCCTAGGACACAAATAGGGAAGAGAACGAGAATATTCTGAGCATCAACTGTGTGCTGAGCCCTGTGCTAAGCATTTTCACATCAGTCATCCTATTTACTCAACAATGCTGCCATGTGCATATTCATAGCCTTAGTTTTTTAGAAAAAAAAAAAAAAAAGAGATGCTTAAAGCACTGAAGTAATTTACCCCAGGTCTCCCAAGCTAGTCAGTGGCAGAGTCAGAATCAAAACCTAAATCTTTCTAATTCTGGAACCTGTGTCCTTTCCACTGAACTGAGTTGCCTTCTGGAGTGAGAGATCTGGGAAGTCCAGCCCAGCTCAGGGTTTCACGGTGTCAGGAAGGACCACAGCAGTTCACTGACGCGAAGGGGCTTGCGGAGGAGAAGACATTGTCTCTGCCTCCCACCTGCCATGATCTAGCTGGGGATGAAAGCGGGCTTATGAAAGGAAGGAAGAATACACATGTACCCACCCACTGTGAGCGTCAAGGAAGGATTTCCAGGACGACGAGCCCCAGATATAGAAGAGAAAGCTGAGAGATGGGATGGAAACAGCACTAGACGGAGAGTCTGGGGACTTGGATTCCAAGCCCTGGCTTTGCCGCCTGCATGCTGTGGATGTTGGGCAAAGCTCCTCACCCGCCTCACTCAGGGGCGTTCCTGAGGATCTGAAAGCCCCCGGCTCAGGTCTGTGCTGTTGTGATTTCAGTGGGGGTGGAGCTAGACAGGAAAGGAGGCTGAAGGGAGCGCTGGACAGGCTCATGAGGAGGGGAGGGTCACGGACACAGAAGAGGGAAATGGCATTGCATGCTGAGAGGTTGGCCAAGGCAGGCAAAGAAAAGAAGCAATTACTAGCCAGAGACAGCGAGCTCATCTGTTCTTAAAAGCTTGGTAAGGACTAGATTTGGCACAGTCCACAATAAGGAGCATCTGTAGGTTCTTTTAGGGTCTCTGGCTGTCCAGGATAGACATGGCCTTAACCAAGAGACTCCTCTGCCCAGAGGCGAAAGCTCCCAGAGGCCACTCCTGGGAGTCATTGCTGCACTGGGCTCCCTTCCTTGGCTGTGGCCTCCTCTGGCTTTGGAAAGAGTCCAGCAGCAAATCCTTCCTGGAGGGCAGAGGGGTGGAAAAGAGGTGGTTTTATCCCGGACCTGGAGATCCTCAGACCTTTGGGGGACCATCGGGTTCTTCCTTCTTAACTCCCACCTGCTTGCCACCCCCAGTCCCACCTCCTGCCTTGTTCAGAAACATGTGCAAGCCATGGAGAACAGCAGGTGCTATAAATCTGTGTCCCAGGGTCCCAACGTGACATTGCTTCCCCGATCACCACAGCCAGGGACACAGTCAAGAACTCTGGTGACCATTACCTCGTATCTGACTTACAGTCCTCAGCCCCCCTCGGTGCCTGAGACTTCCAAATTCCAGGGTTCTTCCCCTTCTCCAAGCCTATCTAATCCCCCACATCAGGGTCAGCAAACTTTCCCTGTAAAGGACCAGATAGTAAATACTTTAGGCTTTGCAGGCCATATGGTCTCTGTTACAGCTATTCAAGTCTGCTGCTGTGGTGCGAATGGGCATGGCTGTGCTCCAATAAAACTCTACTTAGGGATGCTGAAGTTTGAATTTCATATAGCTTTCATGTGTCACAAAATAGTATTCCTCTTTTGATTTTTTCCCAACCATTGTTAGCTCGTGAGCTATACAAAAACAAGTGGCGGGCTCTACTTGGCCCACAGGCCATAGTTTGCCAACCCCTGACCTAAGTGTTTGCAGCTCGTTCAGCCAAACTTAGATGGTCCAAGCCTTTCATTGATCAGGCTTTTCGGGCTAATCCAGGTGGTTTGTCTTGTCCTCTAAGGATGACAACAGCTTTAAGCTCCCCTAAAGTAACCTTGCTCTTTCAACTTTACTCTCTCTTACAAAGTAGTTTGATTGGAGAATGCTGGAAAGACCCCCTCCCCCCATCCACCCAGTGTCCTGTGCAAAGGTGTTCTCTTTCAACTCTAAACTCGCTTCCCCGGGCGCAGTACATTTCCACTCATTCTCTCTTCCAGCTATGCACAGCTGGGCCCGGCCCAAGCCTCCCAGCCTCTGCCGGCCGGGGAGGCCTCATCACTCTTTTCTTGTTCAATTCTCTACCCCGTTGCCAGAGTTCCAGAGCCAACGCCCTTTCTCTAAAGGGAGACCTGATATACAGGGAAAGCCAGGAAGAGGTGAGCCAGAGGCGAACTCCAGGAGAAGGGGGTTTAACGCTGGGCTTGAGGCAGGGCGACGGACAGGGAGGGGAAGACGGAGGAGAGAGGAGAGGCGTTCCAGACAGAAGCAGGAGACGGTGAGCTGTGGGCAGGCCACAGCAGGGGGGTGTCTGCACACGGAGCCCACACGAAGTGAGAGCAATGAGACGGGGGAATTGGTCAGGGTGGGACTTAGGGGACGGGTTGGCCTGCTAGACCCCAAGAACCCTGATTCAGAGTAGCTTGAGATAACGTAATGACATAGGAGAACTCATGGGTTTCGACTTCCAGCCCTCATTTCTAACCTCAGCCCTGCACTCTCTATTCCTTCACCTAGTTATTCGACAAACATTCAGTAACTCCCAAAACAACAGCCAGGCAGTTTTGGCTTGGGGAAGATATCAGAGGGTGGTTGAGGAAAGAGGAAGGGGGAACGTAGAATCATGTAAGTGTCCTGCCCTCCATAAATACAGAGTAGGAGAGTGTGTGCATACACATGCACACAACTATACCCCAACGAAGAGAGTGCTAAATGCCTTATGGCAACATGGATAGGGAGGTCAGGAGATGGATGGGGGAGGAGGCCGTCGGCAGAAGTTTCGTGGAAGAGAAAGAACTTGAGCTGGGACCCAAAGGATAGAGGACACGTGGACCTGTGAAATGTGGGGAAGGTCTGCCCAGGAAGAAGCGACACTGAGAAGCGGGTGCGGTGAAATGACAAGGGGTATGCAGACAAGAGCAAGGAACTCGAGCGGGTGTGTGTTTTCAAGGGGGTGTTACTGCAATACTTTCAGGGCAAGCTTTTGCTGTGTCGGTCTGTCCCTTATAAAGTAGGTCTTGTAGCATCCCTGCCACTCCCCTCCCCTGCCCTCCTGCCGGTAGCCACTGTCCCTTTCCTTGCATTTTCAAACAACACTCCCCACCCCGTGGGAACCACTAGGTAGTGAGGCGAAGGCAAACAGTAAAACGTAAAGTTGGACCAGAAAGGTAGTGAGCGAGGGTTTTCAGGAGGGAGGGGATGAGATCTGTTTTAGGAAAATGAAGTCTGGAGGGGTGTGTAGGATGAACGGAAGGCCTGGGAGAGGCAGGGAAATAGGTTACAGCCTCCGCAAGCCTCTCACCCAGGTTGTTTTCACGTGGCTGGGCTGCTTGTCCCACAATGACTGGCAGACGGCAAAGGTCACGGGGAGGTCCTAACTGCGTGTCCCCCCAGCTGATTGCTGGAATGGCCTAGGAGAACAGCATTTGCTAAGTCAGGATTTGACTAATATTCCATTGTCTTTCCTTGTCTTTCAATTCAACCCACCTGGGGATGACCAAACACAGCTCCTCCCCCATCCATCCACACTGGCAGGATTGGTGTAAAACTAGCAGAAGGAAGGAAAATGGCGACCCTTTGAGGGTTTTTCTCTCTCCTCCCTGTCCAAGGTCTACTGCTTTCTTAGTGAGCGACCCCTCAGAGCCCAAACAAGGGAACTATTCAGCCTGACCAAAGCAGCCAGAGGGGAGAGTCCCTGTTCTGTGCCTTCCCTGGCCAGGACAGGACACAGCTTTTGATCCAAGGCCCAGAGAATCCCGAGCTGATAAAGGCCCATTGTGGCAGTTTCTGGAGAAACCCAGAGGCCGTGAGGGGACTCTGGGCTCAGCAACCAGTTAACAGCCCTTGAACATTTGTGAAAAGAATTACTTGGCGGAAATCAAGGCAGAATGAGGCCCCCGGCTGTCACTGGCACCATCCGTGGCAGGCAGGCTAAAGGCAAACCCAGCAGGAGCCTGGCCTACCTGCTGCTGAAGGGGCTGCCCTGAGTCAGACGGAACCAAGGAGCTGTGGAGGGCTCCCCTACAGACACCTATGAAACCCAATCTCTGCCAAAAGCACGAAACACAACTGCTCTTTTAAAAAGGGCCTGGGGAAGAGGAGCCTCTCGTCCCCCCAGCCCCTGGAGGGTGTCCAAAGCAATAATAACCAGCAGGAAAGGAGGACGGCGGCAGAGGGGAAGCCGGTCTGGAAGCCATTTAGGAATTACGCGCTTTCTGCTCCAGTCTTTAAGGCGCTTTGTGGGTCCAGGCACCTCATCATTTGCAGGCCTCACTATTCTTACAGCAAAAAAACAAACGTAGGAAGAGAGCTCCTGAGATAAATGATGCCGGGGAGGTGGTGGGCAGACGGGCTAGATGGGAGGCTCAGGGGAGTATCAACCAGATTGAGGCTTTGGTGGGAGGTTTGAGGTTCAGCCGGCGGTCAGGAGCCCATCGCACACTTGTCTGCACGTTCACAGGAGGATGGGAAGGGACCAGATCTCTGCCGAAAGGCCCTGGGAGGAGTGCAGGGATGGGAGAACTCAGTCCACAGTCCCACCCCAGATCTATGCATCAGTCCCTGCCTTTCCCAGCTGACAGCTGATCCTGACACTCTGGGAGAGGAAATGCAGAATCTGAGGTCAGAGACCAGCCTGCAGAGTGCTCTTAGAGACGGCTCTCCTTGGCCAGGTGGTGAGCCCGGGGATTAAACGGAGAGCAGGGGTTAACGCAGTCAACGTGAGTGCTCACAGCTCATCGCTGTTTCCGTTTTGTTCCTAATAGGATCTGAGGGGGACGAGTGGCATAGTTCGTCTAGGTCCGCTTTCCCTCCCCACCATCCAGCATGCGTAAACTTGGCCCCGTCAAATGCCAAGTGACTTCCACGTCAAAGCAAAGCAGAATAAGCAACATAAACCCACAGCAGGGCAGCCGAAGCCATCTAATGCATATAAAAATCAAAGCAGAGGGCACTGAGGGCTATCGCACATGTGTATTTTATGTCAGTTGCTTCCCTCCCATCAGGAGAAAGTACTGCTGACAGTTGGTGGGCAGTCAGGAGCAGTGGTAAAGCCGCGGAGGAAAGTGAACTAACTCCTCGCCTCGGAAGAGTCCATCTCCGACAAACCTCACCTGATACGAGGCAGATTCGCTTCAGGCTGCGGATGGATCTGGAACGCAGCACAAAGTGTTTTCTGAAACCAAAGCATTTTCTGCCTTGCTGGAGATTCTGTCCCAGCTGGCGATACAAACATGTACATACAACAACTGCTGGAATGCTCTGTTCTGATCCCACGGCTCTCACAAACAAAAAAAACAAACCTCAAAGACTGAGCTGGAAGGTCTGGGTGTCATTTATTGACAGCAGTTTACACACATTTTTCTTCCCATGGTTGTTTCCTCAAAGCACAGGCACAGAACCCTTTAGAAGGGCAGTCTCTGAACGAGGGAGCAGGAACGCAGGATGCACACGTCTTTGGCAGGCATGTTCAGCCCCGGCAGGATGCAATCCTTCAAGCTGGAATTCCACCGGGTATTTGAGACACCAAGGTGGGGGTAGAGAGGAAGTCTCCAGCAGGACTCAGATCGTGGTCCAGGCCCGCTCTCTCTCTATCCAAGTCCATCCCAGCTTTCGGACCCTGCGGGGGCAGCCAGTCAGGCCCACCCACCTTCACAGGGGCAGCTTCTTCAATCCACGCCCTGTTCGTACACACCTGCTTCCGCTGGCCCCACAGTTAGAGATTCAGCCTGATGGTAAGAGACAGACTACTTCCTCTCGGACCCTCCCCAGCACCTCACTTCAGCTGGGTCTGTGCAGGAACCACTGGAGAACCCTGAGTGAGGCCTGCAGTCTCAGCTCAGCTGCCTGGGCCGTCTTCCTTACGTCTTGAATAAATGATAGTTTGGAGGCTACAGGTTTACTTGGCCAACAACTGTGCTCCCCAGCCCGTCACGCACATGGCCCTGCCTTTCTTCTGCCAAAGTGCCAGTACCTCGGCTGGAGCTCCAGCAGGCCCTGGAGACAGGAGGCAAGCTGGTCTGCGTAGGCACTTGGCAATTTTGGGGAGGGAGGCGGATAAAAAGTTGGATGGAAATGAGAAGAATGAAAGAGCTCTATCTGATAATTAGAGATCTGAAGTGACTTTGCTTTTATTTCCTTCACTTTAAGCCAATCATGAAACTTCACAGTGATTTCTGGGGTGGGGGGCAGAAGGAAGGTGGTGCTAAGAATCATCGGGGCTGTGGCCCAAGGAGGTGCAGGCAGGGCAAGCCTCACTGGGGCAGCTGGAGGAGCACTGACTGCCCGGAAGGCAGGTAGGTGATGTTCCGAGAGCGCGACAGCTGGTACGCGATGTCCTCGGCGGCTTCCAGCTTGCGCAGCTCGATCAGGCCGTCGCCCGCAGTGGCGAGCGAGTTGGCGATCAGCTCGGCTGCCTTGGAGTCACCCTCAGCAGAGATGATGGCCGCCTTCTTCTGCTGCTCAGCCTAAGAACGGACGTGGAGAGAGACCAAGATCACACCTCAGGGCGTGGGATGGCAGGCTACAGCCTCCAAGGACCAGGTGAGGCACCTTCTTTGGTTCCTGAAGGCGCTGCGGGAATTTACCGCCTCCACTGGGTGGGGTCAACAAGCACCGCCTACCCAATCCTCCTCTGTACTGTAGCGCCCACGTCTCACCATTGGAGGGATACATTTCTGTTGGCTGCATAAATATCTGTCTTATTCCAAAGTCCTCATTAATATTAATAGCAATCTAGACTGGCCACCCTACTCTGAGCCAGGAAAACAGGAGAGAAGGAAAGGCGGAATCAATCCTCCGGCTCATCTTTCCCACCAGTCCCAAGTCAAAGTGACTTTCATGAAAACCAGCACAGCTAAGAAGGAGCAGCAGGCACTTCCTAGAGTCACATCTGTGAGTTGAACCGGTTCCCAACCAGGAACCCAGCCACCCAGAACCAACTCTCCTGGGCCTTCCCTACCCGCATCACGAGCACGACATCTATCTGCAACGCATGACCTTCAGAAGTGCAGGAGGAGAGGACAGTACCAAGCCCTTCTGAAATTAACAGTTTTGAAACTGCCGGGCTCTGTGACTCTTCGCTCAACAAACATTACTGAGCACCTGGGATCCTCAGGCACAGTCTTAGATATGTTCTAGGCTCCAGAGACAAGCAGAAAAAAGTAAGAAAAGTCCCCGCCCATACGGAGTTTACATTCTCTAGAATTAAATGTTGGTCAGCCATGTGTCCCTCTTTTCCCTGATTCCAAGGTCTAAGGGGTCTTGGATCAGGAATGCTACCCCGAGACATTGAGTGGTGGGAGAAGGGGACAGCAAGAAGTAAATACACCTTTGTTAAGACCTGAAGACCAGGCTGCTATGCAAATATATTGTGTCCCATTGCACTCTGACACATCTGGATGGATTTAATGCTTGAAAAAACGCCAGTGACGATAGCGCATCTGGTGCAATGTTTGATCCTTCCTGCTGACAGCTTTCACTGTGTAACCCTGGTTAAAAATGGCCTCTCGGTGAAGCTGAAAATATTGCAGGAGAAATATTTTTATTTGTAGCAGAGTGTTTTTGATCTTAGCGAAGTAGAAAAAAAATGACCCTTCAGCGATTTAGGAACATAACTTCACATATCCCTGGACTAGCCCCCAAAGACTCTGGAACCAATTGCAGGAGTGCAGTCCCTTCAATCCCCTTCCAATGATCCCGGAAGAAGAGATGACAGATGATGAATTTCCAGGCCACCCAGCAAACGGGGAGGCTGAGCACAGGAGAGAGGGGAGGGAGGCTCCTGCCATCTGGTTGAGCGCTCACCTTCTCCACCACAAATCTGGCCCTCTCCGCTTCCTGCTGAGCCACCTGTTTGGCTTCTACCGCTTCTGTGAACTCCTTCCCGAAGGTCAGATGTGTCTAAGGGGAGAGAGGGAGCGCGAGATGAGGCAGTGTAATTGCTTAGACAGCGCTGCTGTGAGGCCTCCACGGCCGCTGAAAGGAAGAGGCCAGGAATGGCTCTAGCAGCTGGAGGCACCGTGGAGCCAGGACACCCTTCCACCTCTCTATCTTTGTCCAAACTGAGTTCATACCCTGGATTCCTCGGCTGCCCAGATTGCTCCTGTACCGCATTCTGTCACCCTCAGTGTGATGATCTCAAGTAGAAAACACCCCAAAGGCACCAGAAGGTATCTACTGGACTGACCACCTTCCTAGGGGAGCAGACCTATGGGTTCGAGGACCCCCACTGACTAGCGCTCTTCCAAGGTCCTTTGATGGCCTGTTTGCAGCCTCCGGGGAGGCCAGATGGAAAACTGAGCCCCTGAGAGTGGGGGAGGCAGCTGGTTCTCAGGGATTCACGAGCGTGACGCTCTCTGCTTATGGAATAACCAGTCCACTTCTTTCTCACATACCTCCAGCACAGAGCAGGAAGAGGAGGAGAGAGAAGGTGGAACACACATCATGGTATTCCCTATGTGTGAGTGCTTCTGGAAAAGGGTTTAAAAGAAACAGAAGGCAGGTAAAGCTATTGCTTAGGGAGAGGGTTTAAAATTCTGATTACCCACAGACTTTCCCTAATAACATAAATAACTGAGACTTGGCTGAAGTGACTGTCTCTAATGACAGTGCAAATAATGGGAACAGATCTCAGAGCTCCTAATAGCCTGGTCTACAGTAATTTACTTCTTCATCCAACTTTTTATCAAATAGGAAGAAACAAAGGGAAGAACAGTGTTGGTTTTGCTATCAAATTCTACTTGTTTTACGTCCTTCACCCTTTCAATCTCTGCTTTTTTTTTTTTGTTTAATATAAGGAGCTCAAAACTTCTCCTAAAAAGTAAATCCTAGTCCCACTGTCTTCTAGAGTTTTTAACACTCCTAATTCTTAAACTATAGCTGTCTTACTTTGCCCGCTCCATTCCTGGACTCTTGTTCAAAGTCTGGGGAAGAAAACACAATCTTGAGAAACGAAAAACGAAACGTGGAATTAAGGAATAAAATTTCTTTCTAAAAGGGCCAGCTGCGGGCAGCAAATTCTCCATGAAATCTAATTTTCTCCTCACACCTCTTAGATATGGTTTCTTGTGGTCAGCCCACATTTCTCCAGAATGGAGTATGTGGTTAAAGTCTAGCAAAATGCCAAGCTTCTCCTTAGGTTTTTACTTAGTATTTTCTCACGGCCAAGGTGTTCAGGTCAACAGTAAGCTGGAGAGCCTGAGGAACGGCTCTTGTCAGGGGAGCACAAAGGCTGCAGCCTGGCGTCTTGCCAGCAGAGGGAGCCCGCAGGCGCTTCCAGGGCGGGCAATGCTGCAAGGTGGAGCAGTGCCCTCAGGTTTGCGCCGGCTGTGGCAAAGCGTGACTGTTTAAACAGCTGCACAGATGCTGACGGCAAAATGGTGCCTTTCCCTAGCAATGCACAGGAGAGCTAAACAGGAAACACGACCTCACTACCCGAACAAATCACTCCAAATGATTTTTCCCAGAGACTCTAGAAACACGACCCCTTTCCCTCACCCACCTCGATCTGAAATGCTATCCCGCCTGTATTGCTTTCTGTCTGAGTTATGGCATTCAATGCCCTATAAATACACAGCCTATACAGTCTCAAGAGGATAGCTTACACCTCAGAGATGTCCCCTGCCCCCCATACCAGGCTTTGGGGAACAGAACCATTCACTTACACTCTATCATCTTTCATTGGGGGTCCCCAGAGCTCCCTTCACTGAGCTTCAGCCCCTAAGTGTTAGGAAACGCCCAGGGATCAGGCTGGGAGGTCTGCACTAGGGAGAAAGACTAGCCGAGCTGTTCTCTAGTCTCCACCAGGCAGTTTCTTCCTGTGTCAAATGGTTAACAAGACATCACTTCCTGGGGAGCTCGGGGAAACAGTTTCGGGAAGGTGAAAAATCTAGTGCTTAGGGATCATCTGGGTAGGGCCGGAAGTCAAAAGAAAAATGTGTGTGGTACAGGGAAGGTAAAAGAACCCTCATCTGAAAACAAACCCAAGGAGACTGCCTCATACCGTCAAGAAGTTTCCATGTTTTCATGTCTCACATCTAGGAAAGTCAAGTCCTAAGAACGCAGGACCAAACAGTGTCTACCCAGAAATGGAGCCAGGCACCGAAACAAGAACCACAGCCCCTTCCCCACAGGCTCCCCAAGGATCTTACCAAGGACACGTCATCCAGGATGAGCCCAAAGGTTGCTGCTCGCTCCGTAAGGTCATCGCTCACCTGCCTGGAGACCAGCTCTCTCTGGGTGATGAGTTCTCCAGCATCAAAGCGAGCCTGGCTCCAAGGGAGGGCGGAGGAGCTGGTTAGCATGAGGAAGCAGAAAGGGAACCAGGAAACTACGAGCGACATCCCAACCATCCACTGCCAAGCTCTCCCACCTAGCGATCTCATGGGGGCGGTGCTCTAGGCTGGAGGCTGAGGCCCTGTTCACTCACCACCACTGACTTGAGGATCTCTGTAGTGATGGATGGCAGCACGCGCTCGTCATAGTCCTCTCCGATGCTGGTGAAGATGCGGGGAAGCTGGCTAGCAACCGGCCGGAAAAGGATGCGCAGGGTGATGTTGACATTCTGTAAATCTTAGCGTGGGAGACAGACAAATGCTGGAGTTAAAAATAAAAAGCCCAGGGGGGAAACAAGTGGCCTTTTATATCACCTCTCCTACTCTCAATTTGCTATAATTTATAGGTAAAGCTGCTGATTTTAAGACCCTAGAAGGCAAGGAGCACACACACATGGTTTCATTGGTCAAGAACCAAGCACAGCACTAGAGGTAGGAACTTCTCAAAGGCTTCTGGTCATGGCAGCTTTTCAGTACGTCCTGAATGCCCTCTAATATAAGCAATTCAGATTATAAGTCTAACAGGTGCTGTGAGATGTTTGGAACACTGAAGATTTTAAGAAAACAGGCCAGTGCCAAGAATTCTGGGGTGAGGCCTTTGCAAGGCCTGCTGACTGTGGCCCACGTCAGGGGTCTGCCTTGGAGAGATTATCACGGGGCCGAGGGAAGGGTCCACCCTGGACTCACCAGCAGTCCCACTCTCCCGTTTACTAATCACGTGGCCTCAGCCAGCCTTAGCCAATCTCAGCTGCTCCCTCGTCTGTAAGAACAGGGACGATTTCACCTGCCTTCCAGGGAAACCGAAGGAGAAAACAAGATACAAAAGCGCTCCGTCGAATGCACACCAGCCGTAAGGGGTTCTTCCTACACAGCCCCGTCGAAGGACCCCGGGAGGGGATGACAACTTCCCCTGACAATTCCTGTCTGCTTGGAGCTAAAGCACTGTCACAGCCTGCTTGCAGTCACCAACAATGTGGACCGTGGCCTGGGAGATGGTCCGGAGCCAGCACAAGAGCAGTGGGAATGGACCACCCAAGGCTCTGATCTCTGGAAGTTCTTACTAATAGTCTTGAAGACGGGTATGTAACGTAACCTTAGGACAAATGTAAAACAGCAGAGAAAGAAATCCAAAAGAGGTGAGGAGTTTAGAACTAGGTTTTTAAGATTTTGTTTCTCGGTGAACCACACCCCACCTTTGATTTCCTCTGTTGTAGTAGGCAGGCCAGACTCCTTCTGGGAGGCTCCTTCCTTGCCCAGCCAGTAGCTACAGAGTAGACGATGCAAGACCAATTTACCCTTCCCCCTCCTCTGCCCAACACACTTCTCACTCCAAAGTCCCAGCTGACTACTAAGTTCCTCGCAGGAGCCTGCCCAGCCGCCCGTGGGAGCTGGCTGCTCTCTTCTCTGCTCCCCTACGCTCTGCCACCTTGGCTTCAAGGCTCACCACACTTGACTCTAACTGCTTGTTCACACGTCTATCACTCTAGCTAGCCTGAGCTCCCAAAGGCCCCTGCTTAGGTCACCTTCGAATTATCCCCACCCTCTGGCACAGCACAAAGCCGGGCATGGTGACAGTCAGTAAACATCTGCTGAGGAACAGCACTGAAGACATCGAGGGTTACCCAGATGATAAACCAACATCCACACGACCCTCTGCTCTTGCTGCACAGAAATGTCACTGCTGAGCCAACATCTGCTATTCCATTTACTGCCCGTGCCCCTCTTAGAGCAGGATGGAGAACAGTGAGAGCTATTCATTTCAGGCTCCAACTGGAAATCCAGTGGCACGTCAGACACCAGGAGACTGCTCCCAGGTACGTGGGCCTCAGCCTGTGAGATAACAATGTGAGGTCGTCATTGCTGGAAACAGAGGCCTTGGAAAGTAAGGCAAAGGTTAAGTCAGCCATGAAGGCGAACGGAATGGCTAGAGATCGGTTTATATGGCCACTCTGGGGAAGAAGAACCAATGGTAAGGGTCAACTGAGGGAACAAAGGCACATGTACATTTCTCTAAAATTGGATCACCGGGGCTGGCCCAGCAGCACAGCGGTTAAGTCCACACGTTCCACTTCTCGGCGGCCCGGGGTTTGCTGGTTCAGATCCTGGGTGCAGACATGGTGCCGCTTGGCAATAAGCCATGCTGTGGTAGGCATCCCACGTATAAAGTAGAGGAAGATGGACACGGATGTTAGCTCAGGGCCAGTCTTCCTCAGTAAAAAGAGGAGGATTGGCAGTACTTAGCTCAGGGCTGATCTGCCTCAAAAAAAAAAAAAAAAAAAAATTGGATCACCATGTAACTCTTGAAATATACCTTTTGTATTTCTCTAAATTTGTACTGTGTGTGTGTACTTTAAGTATATATTTCTTTTTTTTAACACCTGAGCTAACATCTGTTGCCAATCTTTTTTTTTTTCCTTCTTCCAAAGTCCCCCAGTACATAGTTGTATATTCTAGTTGTAGGTCCCTCCGGTTGTGCTGTGTGGGACGCCACCTCAGCGCGGCCTGATGAGCGGTGCTAGGTCCGCGCCCAGGATCCAAACCAGGGAAACCCTGGGCCGCCGAAGCAGAGTGCGCAAACTTAACCACTCGGCCACAGGGGTGGCCCCTAAGTGTACATTCCTATAAACCCATATAAAACCCTCCAGGAAAAACATGCTAGGAAGTCTTATTACGTGAAGTTCAATCTCTTCCAGATCCCACAGCGCCCCTTCCACACTCTACTTTACCTGACCCCCAGGCAGGACTCACCTTTGCTACCAGTGATTACTGGCACGTTACGTGGTCGAGAGCGGCAGTCAAAGATAATTGGTTTCTGTACCCAAGGGATGAGAAAGTGAGTCCCTTCCCCTACCACAATGTCTTGCACTCCACGGAACCGGTCAAAGATGACAGCTCTGTGCCCAGCATCAACTAGGAATGAAGGATAATGACGGGTCAGGAAAACCCCCTCGCCCTTTAACCAGAAGGACTGTGTCTTCGAAAGACCCCTGGTGCTTTCTGTTCATTTATTAAGTCCCCCTGTCTTGCTCTGTCTTCCCAAACTTCTGGTCTCTAGAAGCTTCCAAAGAGCTACAAAACTAAGCAATCACTTCCTATTCCACGTGTCTTCCCAAGGACTTCAATTATAGATCATCCTCAGCGTCCTTTCTCCTTGAAACAACTGGCTGCTGGTTTTCTGATTAACCACCCCGTCCCTGAACTCCCACCATTACAGTTCCTGGAATCACCTCCCAAAACTGACCAAAGTCTTCACTGTGACTGCATTCCACCCCGGTTCCAATTTAACCCAGTGTTCCCAGAAGCAGCACTCTCACTAGGGGAATCCTAAAACTTGGAAGGTCCCACTCTTTCCTTCAAATAGCTTGGTTTCTCTAAGGTTTTAAGGGCTTAGAGAGTTGTCTTGTTGGTTCAGAGAGAACTTAGTGATGGTGATTACTGTCTAGCTGTGCAAGGGTAGCCAAAAAGATCAGAACATGGAACTGCGCCATACAAGCCAAGGCTTTTCTGATCAGCTGTTTCTGCCTCTGCCATTTTGGACTTTAAAATTGGTCCAAATATCTTCCCTCTGGAAGTACTCCTCCTCTTATCAGACAGTCACACACGAGGTGGGTCAATGCACTGCTGCTTTCCAATAGGGAAAGTTAGGGACTATCAGAGCTGGAGGGGGTCTCAGAGATGAACCAGGTCAGTTGCATTTCTTGACCAATGGGGAAGCTGAGCCCTAGGGAGGGGGAAGTGACTTGCCTAAGGTCACACAGGAAAGTGGGAAAAAAGCCAGCTTAAACCCCTGCCACACTGTTAAAAGCTAGGCAATGTATCTCAAAGATATTTTTCTGGAATGACCAGACTGCGGCAGAGGAAAAGCTCCTGCTGAGGACAAGGTCACCGACGGTCTAAAGCCCTTGCTGAGTCCACGCACAGGCAGAAGGGAACAAAGGAGACCTCCCTTCCAGCCAGCCCATGAAACCCCACACTCTGCTGAAGCACTCGAGTGGTGTAGCATCACTTCAAATTAGCAAGAGCAGCTGGAAACATCCAACGGCAACTGGGCTCAGAGGCGCTTTGTGAATAAAGGCTCTGAGCAAACCTATGGCTACAAGGACAGAGGTCTAATGACAATGCAACCACATGGTGTGGGATGGCAGCAGGTGAGCCCTCTCGGGCACAAACACATTCACAGACAGCGGCTACCATCAGGAGTGTCACATGGGCTGTGCAGACCAACAGACATCCTCCGGCAACGGGCAGAGACCCACCACCCCTCAGGGCCTCACCGTTGTACAAAGCAGAGTTCACCACGCCTCCCGCAACGGCTAAGGCCAGGCCGAACTTGCCAATGGACTCAAACACTTTGGCAGCCATGTCTCCTTCTGCTGGACCCACTCACACCTAAGGGGGTAAAAACAAAAGAACTTGATCCCAAAATCCTCAGAGAAAGCTATGTGTGAGGCATATTCACCTCTCAAGCTGGCTATTTACTCCCCACTCTGGAGTTCTAAACCATCCACTCAAGGACACCTACTAAATGACACTCCACAGCTTGGAAAAGGGTAGTACCAACTCCTCTGCTTGTTTCTTTTTCCATTTCTTTCTTCTTTTTCTACTACTTAAGAAAAGGGGTCTGGGGAACTTGGTTCAATAATGTGAATGAGGCACGGGCATCATATCCAAGAAGAACTCAGTACCACACGAACCCACGCTCCCATTTCCTAGACAAGCAGGCCCCAAGAGAGAGGCTGTGTGGTTGGTTCTTTGCAACTTTGGTTTGGAAAAATAACTCAAAGAATGTGCTACATGGTAATTCCAACAGCAAAAATAACACTAATAGCTAATCTTTATATCTCGCAGTCTTCTAACAGCAATTTATTTAATCCTCACACTAACCCCTATGAAGTAGACTAATACAGATGAGGAAACTGATGTACACAGAGAAGTTACATGAGGAGCCCAAGATCACATAGCTATTAAGTGGCAGAACCAGAATTAGAACCTAGATGTCTAATTCTAGAAGGCACAACTTAACTCATCATCCTGCTTCTCAACATCAGGTATTAAGAATGACCTGTTATCATGGAAGCAGGAGCTAGATGACATTCTGGGATCAAGATAGCTGAAGAAGCAATTGGGCAGAAAGGCTCTAAACAGCTGCGCTGCGCGGGAGAGCCCTGGAAGGAGAGGGTAGGGCGGAGAGGGGGTGGCGGGAGCAAGGCTGACCCAACCAGAATCTACTTCAGCACTTAACTTTTTAATGCCCCGCCCACCGTCGTCCACGTCAGTTTCAACTCCTGAGACTACCTTGACCTCTCCCCGTTCATTTAAATGTTCCTTTCTCGAGGTCAGGACGCCCAAGTCCTGACCCCTCGGCCTTTCCATTTCTAACAGCTTCTGCATTATTCCTCACCCTGCCCCCAAACACCCCTCCCTTACTCTACGCAACCCCTGGCTCGTCCCGGGCTCACCCCCTTTCCCCTCCGACACGAGGCGGACCCACGCACGCACCCCGCCAGCCCAGATCACGAATATGGGTGCAGAGACGCCCGGACGCGGGTCGCTCGCGCTCCCCTGCATTCTCACCTGCTTCCACACTGACCTCCACATGAATTCCCCAGCCTCACATACTGCGCATGCGCTGGCACCTCCGTCTCTTCCCCGCCCTCCTTCCAAGATTCGCGCCTCTGATTGGTGAGGAAGAGCGCGGTGCGTTCTGGGAAGGGTGGCTTGCAGCCTGACCTGGCTTCTCTCGCTCCTCACAGATGAACTACAATTCCCAAAGAGCCGTGCAGCGGCTGGCCCGCGCTGAAAAGGCTTTTCTCTTTGGTGGTAGACGCCGAGATGTTGCCGCAAAGCCTTTTGGGGGCTGTAGTTCCTTGGGGGATAAATGCACGTGCCCATCCTGAACCGATGCTACAGCCTGCGGAGGATGGGCCGGATGGCGCTCGGGAAGAGTGGCAGGGACAAGTTTACGGGTGATGAAAGAGGTCGTATGGAAAGTTGTGAAATAACTGGTGGGCTGAGAGATCTTGAGGGAAGTCGAGGGACCGTCTTCTTTCCAAAGCTCTGTCTGCAAATGTCCTGAGTCAGACGTTGCTTGCCAGAGTTAGAGAGAACCTTAGAAACCATGTGGACTAGAAAACTGAGGCCCAGAGAGAGGAGGGGATTCATTCAGGGTCATGCGTCGATTTAACAAAGGGTCTCGGCTTAGAGTCCGGGTCCGCTGGATACAATTTTTTTAAAAAGTCTTATTGGGAAAAGTTACAAGAATAGTACAAAAAACACGCGTATCCTTTACTCAAATTAATTTATTGCTAACAATCTCCCCCTCTTTCTCTATTTTCTAAGAATAAGGACATTCTTTTATATGACTAGAGTAAGTTTACCCTCTGCATTCCAATTTTGTCCATTGACCCAATAATGAACTTTATAGCAATCTCCACCCTCCCCCATACAAGATGCAGTCTAAGATTAGGCACTGTATTTATTTTTCATGTGTCTTTAGTCTCCTTTAATCTGAAAATTGTCCTCAGCCTTCCCTGTCTTTTATTACATTAAAACAAAACCAAAAAGAATGTTTCTCATTTTGAGTTTGTCTGATGTTTCCTCATGATTAAATTCAGGCTCTGCATTCTTAGCTGGGGCATTACCTAACTGGTGTATGGACACAATTCTAACAAAACCAGGCCCATTTCTGGATTCTAGTAGGATTGGATTCTTTCAATTTCTTTTTCCTGCATTTCCCCCCTCTCCTCTCTGTCCCCCTTCTTTGTCCCCACTTGGCACAATCAAACGATCAGAGATATCCATGGCAGTACTCTTCAGGTGGTAAGAGCTTGCCCTAACCAACCACAATTTTTTCCCCTGACTACTATGATGCAAGCTCTATGAAACTGAAAGTTTAGTCTGCTTTCTTCATTGTTCTATTCCCAGAATATACAACAGTGCTTGGCACACAGTGGGCACTCAGTCAGTATTTGTTGAATGAATGAATAATGAAGGGCGTTGAAGTGGCTGGTTAGGCTGTGGCCAGGAAACACAAACCAGGCTGCTCCAGAATCCTGCAAGAATAGTCTTAGTCTTGTCTGCTTCTATTCTAATATCACTAGCAGGAATGCTGAAAATATTAGAAGAAATCAACTTTTGTATAGTGTTTTATAATCTTCAAGTCTGTATATCTACAGCATCCCACTTGCACATCATTACAGCCCATTATCCCTGTTACACAGATAAGGAAGTTGTGGTTCAGAGGTTAAATGGCTTGCTCAAGGTCACTCATCTAGTCAGAACAAGACTGGACTAGAACACAGGTCTTCAAGGTCTAAGCCTTGTATTCTTTCCACTTGCCCGTATCGTGCCCTGGGAAGCAAAGGCAATGGGAAAGCTCACGTGACGGGAGGGCATCATGTGGACCTGGGCTGGTTATAGGTGGAGAGATGGGGAGGATGAAGGATAAGGACACTGAGGAGGGTATTTGGGAATAATTTAATTGTGGTGAAACAAAGATTAGGGACAGAGTCGCATCAGTGCAGCAGCTTTAGGAGTGGATCCGAATCGCTGCTACATAGAGCACGCTCCCCTTCAGCCCGTGTCCCCGGCCAGACGCGCACATGGAGAATAAGAGCAAATATGTCTTGAACACCGACTGTGGACCAGTTGCTTCATAAATATATAACCTTATTCAGCCCTATTTTCATATCCATTTTGGAAATGAAGAAATGGAGATTCAGAGAAGTCAAGTAACTTGCTTGAAGTCACACAGCTGATAAGTGGCAGATATATGTCTGATACCATAGCCTGTGCTTTTCCAAGCTGTGGGAATGGGTGATCTGAAAGGCATATCCAAAGACTGATTCTGCTTCCTAGTTCAACGCCAAAATGGGAGGAGTGGTAATTAAAGCAAACAATTAGACAAGAATATCTCCATTTCTTCTCTCATTTAACACACATATATTGGAGGCCTATCATGCCCCAGACATCATGCTAGACAATGGGGATACAGTGACGAAGAACGTGGAGAAGAGCCCTGTCCTCATGGAGTTTACATTCTGGGGTGAGGGGAGGGTGGCATACAGACAAAGGCAAGTATATACAAAAAAATAAATTATATGAAATTTTGACTAGC
This sequence comes from Equus asinus, assembly GCF_041296235.1. NCBI lineage: Eukaryota > Metazoa > Chordata > Mammalia > Perissodactyla > Equidae > Equus > Equus asinus. The sequence goes on along the minus strand of NC_091802.1, from coordinate 36,941,936 downwards.
TTCCTGAAGAAAACAAGCAGACAATAAGAGGCGGTGTGACCCAGTCAGGAAGGGCTTTGACTGGAAGAACAGAAAGGTGGACTCAATTGGCTTAAACAAAAAGAATATACCTTATTTCAAATAACAAGTCCCACAGTAGGGCAGTGCTGGGGTTGGTTACCTTAGTGGCTCACCAAGGCCATCAATGGTGCAGAGTCTTTCTGTCTTTCAGCTCTGTCATCTTCAGGTGCGGACTTTTGTCCTCATGCATTGTCCTCTCAAGGCCACAGATGACTGCAGAAGGTCCAAACTTGACGTTCCCGCAAAACAATAACCAAAGGCCAGAAGGCAGGAAAAGGACAAGTCACATTTTGGGTCCCTTTGTTAGAGGTAAAGTTTCCCAGAAGCACCCACCAGATATCCCGTTATGTGCCATTGGGCAGAATTTTTATCATCTGCCCATTTTTAGACCAGTCGTTTGCAAAGGAATAAAATTGCCATGTTGGAGCTCAACAAATCAAGAGTCGTCTTCTGGGACTGGGGAAGGGCCTGGCTTCTCCCCAAACCACATGACTGCCTAATACCTTAACAAATCAAAATGGGACTTCTTGTTAGCCAGGAACTAGATGGAAGGGAGAATGGATGTTGGAATTGCACGCAACATCTGCCACAAGGGGTCTATTTTGGACAAGCTGGTCAGAAGGTCTCGTGAGGAGATGACATTTAAGGCAAGATCTAAACAGGTAAGAAGTGGAAGAAGTTGGGTGGGATGGAAGGAGAGCTTTCAGCAGAGGGAATAGCATGTGTGTGACAAGCACAAGGCAAGGAATGACGGATGGATTTGGCTAGTAAAGAGACAAGGAGCTTTTTTTAGATTCAGACAGTTTATTACTTACATAGACACCAAAAGGAAGAGTGGCCAAAGGTGCCAGCTCCTAGTGGCCCTCAGGTAGGGCAACACTGAAACAAATGGGGCCAGATGACTGCAACACAGATGTTAGGACTCCCAGCTGAACTGTGTCGTTGGAGGGGTGAGACAGAAAGCCTCAGAGCTCCCCACAACCTGGAGGCTATGAGAAACCGTCTTATGACAACCTTCCCAGTAGGTACGGAAGTGAGTGAGAAATGGCCTTGTAGAAGCTCCTCAAAAGCCTCCTTTGTGTTCCAGGAGGATCGCAAGGCGTTCTGCCAAGACTTAGATTCAGCTGAGCTTCCAGCCTTGCCTGTGTGGACTATGTGGAGGCGTGTAAGGTTGCCAGAGCGCCATGGTGGAGCCACTTCCCTACAGTGCAAAGACCTTGAGGCAGGTCAGAGCTTGGTACATTGATGGAACCAAGTGAAGATGAAGATGAAGACGAACGTGTCCCAAAACATGATAAGTGAATGGCAGAGTTACAGAAGATTACAATAGCGAAATAAGCAAGCGCCAGATGTTGTAGGCCTTGCCAAAAAGTCCTTCAAAGTTTCTGAGCAGAAGAGTGAATAATTCTTCTGTGGGGAGAACAACCAGCCCAAAGGAAAAACCTACAGATCCTAACAGTTGGAAATCCTCAGTGAAGGAGCCCAGGCAGGTCACCCTAGTGCAATGGTTCTTAAACTTTTTAATCTTTGGACCTCTTTATATTCTTAAAAGTTATTAAGTACCCCAAAGAGCTTTTAAAATATGGATTATATATATTCAAAATTAATATGAGAAATTTTGAAAATATTTACTCATTTAAAAGTAACAATAATAAACTCATTACATGTTAACATATTTTTATGAAAAACAACTAGAGTTTCCCAAGCAAAAATATTTAGTGAGAAGTGTGGCATTCTTTTACATTTTTTTCAAATCTCGGGTTCTTTATCGATTCTGTTGTGCTATCACAGGTCATATACCCTCTAGAAAACTCTACTGTACACTCAGGAGAGGGTGAGAGTCAAAAAGGTAAATAATGATTTAGTATTATAATGAAAATAATTTTGACTTCAAGTACCCCCTAAAAGGACCCCTCAAGGACCCCAAGGGTTACCTGGACCACATGTGGAGAGGCATAATCTTAGAGTGAAATCTTCTCCAGTAGTGGACAAGCACTCATGCACGTGAAGCTTCCAACCAACTTTTCAGTGCTTGTATTAGCTGGGATGTTAGTTAGAGTAAAGTCTAAGTTGTTGTACCAAGGAGATCCCAAAAGATCCCAAAAGAAGATAGAAATTAATTTCTCTTTGCTCCGCAGATATTTACAGACCTAGTTTCTTTTCATTTCATTGGTTTGCCATCCCTGAAAGATTGTCTTCATCTGACCATGTGCCATCTGTGGTCCAGCTTGTGGGAAGGGAAAACAGAGGAAATTCAGGGCAGCAATTTTGGTTTGAGCAAACAAGGCAGAAACAGCACATATGAATTCCACTCCACTTTACTGGTGAAAACTTGGTTACATGACCTCATCTAGTCCCAGAAGAGGCTGGAAAATGTATTCTTTAGCTGGGCAGCCAAGCATCCAGAGAGAAAAGATTTGGGGGCTAACCAGTAGTCTGCAATACCTCACTCTCAAATATGAACCATCAGACAAGTGACCCCAGTCCATTTGAGAAAAGCCGTATCATGAAAGAGAAAAACAACTAAGCAAAACAGAAACAAAACAAAAGCAATACAAACAAAGAACTTGGCAGAATCAGGACAAGGCAAGGAGCACGGAAAATCTAAACCAACCAACCAACTCTATAATTGGTATTCTCAAATAAAGAGAAAGATACTACTATCCATGCAACTAGAAGATGCTGTTAAGAAAAATAGGTAGAAATGAAAGACTGAATGTTTTCCCCTAAAATCAAGAAGGAGGCAAAGATGCCCACTCTCATCACTTCTATTCAGCATGTGGAGGTCTTGCCCTGTACAATAGCCTACAAAGGACAAGAAAAATAAATAGGAGGCATACAGATTGGAAAAGAAGAAGTAAAACTGTCTTTATTTATTGTGTATGTAGAAAATCCTAAAAAATATTTTTTAAAAACTATTAGAACCAATAAGTGAGCTTAGCAATAATGCAGGACATAAGATCAATATACAAAAATCAGCAATAAACATTTGGAAATTGAAAGTTAAAAATACTACAATAGCATAAAAAACATGAAATACTTAGGGATAAATTTGCTAACACCTGTATGATAAAAACTACAAACATTGCTGAGAGAAATTAAAGAAGACCTAAATAACCGGTGAGCTATACCATATTCATTGAAGAGAAAATTCAATATTGTTAAAATGTCCATTCCCCACAAGTTGATCTAAAGATTCAAAGCAATCCCAACCAAAATTCAAGCAAGCTTTTTTGGTAAGAATTGACAAGCTAATTCTAAAGTTTCTATGGAATGCAGAGGACCTAGAATTTTGAAAAAGACAACAAGCTTGGAAGGTTTAGTGTACATGGAAGATATCGTGTCCCTTCATCCATAAAGCTATAGTAGTCTAGAAGGTGTCATATTGGCTCTCAATGCAACAGAATAGAGAAATAAACCCTTGATTTTTGACAAAGATGACAATGTTATTTAACGGCAAATGGATAGTCTTTTCAAAAAATGGCACTGGAGCAACTGGATATCAGTATGGAAAACCAAAATTACTTGTCCCTTGTCTTACTCCATATCCCCAAATTAACCTGAAATAGATCGTAGACCCAAACATAAAAACTAAAACTATAAACTCAGTTCTAGAAGAAAGCAGGAAAAAATCTTCATGACCATGGTGAGGATTTCTCACATAGGACACAAAAAGCACAAACCATAGATGAAAAAACAAATTGATAAATCAGACTTCATTTAAATGAAAACTTTTGCCCTTTGATACACATTGTTAAGAAAAACAAATTTTTAAGCCACAAACTGGGATAAAATATCTGCAAGGTGTTTTTGTGATACAGGACTTGCATCCAATATGTATGAAGGCTCTTACAACTCAATAACAAGACTACAAAACCAATTAAAAAATTTTTTTAAATAGACGAAAGATTTGAATGGAAACTTCGTCAAAGAATGGCTAACATGCCATTCTGGTCCCGTGGCCGAGTGCTTTGGTGGCCTGGGGTTTCGCCAGTTCGGATCCTGAGCGCGGACATGGCACCGCTCATCAAGCCATGCTGAGGCGGCGTCCCACATAGCAGAACTAGAAGGATCTGCCACTAGGTACATAGCTGTGTACTGGGGAGCTTTGGGGAGAAGGAGAGAAAAAAAAGATTAGCACCAGATGTTAGCTCAGGGCCAATCTTTAAAAAAAAGGAATGGCTAACAAACACATGAGAAGACGCTCAATATCATTAGTCATCAAGGAAATGTAGGTTAAAACCATAATGAGTTACTATTACATATCCACTAAAATGATTAAAATGAAAAAGACTAACAATACCAACTCTTGGGGAGAATGTAGAGTAACTGGAACATTGCTGGTGGGAGTGTAAAATGGTACAATCACTTTGGAAAACTGTTCGGCGGTTTCTTATGAAATTAAACATGTATTTATTATACATTTTGGCAGTTTCATCCCTGGATATTTATCCAAGAGAAATAAAAACTTATGTCCATACAAAGACTTGGGTATAAATGTTCATATCCAGTTTCTTCCTAATAACCCCAAATTGGAAGCAACCCAAATGTCTATCAAGAGGTGGAGAGAGAGAGCCTGTGGTGTGCAATGGAATACTATTCAGCAATGAGAAGAATTACTGCTACAAGTGACAGTACGAAGGAATCTCAAATCCATTATTCTGAATGAAAGAAGCCAGGCACAAAAAAGTGAAAATTCTATGATTTTATTTACATGAAACTCTAGAAAACACACATCTAATCCATATTGTCAGAAAGCAGATTGGTGAGTGCTTGGGACCAGGATAAGAAGCTGATTGACTGCAAAGTGGCTCAAGGGAACTTTTGGGGGTGATAGAGTTTTCCATATCTTGATTGTGGTGGTGGTTACATGGATGTATTAATTTGTCAAATTTTATCAAAATGCACACTTAAATAGGTTCATTTTATTGCTTGTAAACTACATCTCAAAAAAGCTGGTTTTTATTTTTAAGAAAGTAGAATATAAGCTCCTAAGCAGAGGGCTTTTTCCCTATTCACTGCTCTATTCCCATCACCTAGAACAGCGCCTGGCATATAGGAGATTCTCTGCAAATATTCGCTGAACGAATTATTGAAACCATACAACAGCTCTTGGAGATTAAAAATTTGAGATAAAATTTAAAATGAAAAATTCAATAGAGGGGACTGGGAGGTAAAATTATTTCCAGAAAGTAGAACAAAAAGATAAAGAGATGGATAGTAAGAAAGAAAAGATTAGAGAACAATTCAGGTGTGACATCCTACTAATAAGAGTTTCGGAAAATAAAGAGGAAGATAGAATTAAGTAAATAATACAATGAACTGAAGGACATGTTTTAGATTAAAAGATCACACCAAGGAGTGTACAACGCATGAAAAAGACTGACATCAAGACTCATCACCATGAACCTTCAGAACAGTGAGGACAAGAAGAAGATTCTAAATGCTCCCGGAGAGAAAAGAACTGGAATCTGGATGGTATGGACATCTCACCAGCCCTGCTGGAACTTAGAATCCAACGGAATAATGCTTGTAAATTCTAAGGGAAACTGGTTTGCTCCCTAGTGTTCTGTACCCGGCCAACTGATCAAGTGAGAGGCTAAAATCAAGATGTTTTCAGAGTACGAGGTCTCAAAAGTTTGCCTCCTATGCACCCTTTCTCAGGAAACTACTTGAGGATGAGCTGCAGCAAAAAGAAGGAGAAAATTTTAAAAGACGTAAAACATAGGATTCAGAAAATAGGAGATCCAACCATGAGAGAGACAAAAGGGATCTTTCAGATGATGGTGAAGTGAGCTACACAGCCCAGAAAGCAGCCAGACCAGCTGGGAGCATGAGGAAGCAGGGATCCAGGGAGGATGCTGCTAAGGAAAAAAATTGTGTTTGAAAATACTGAGAGAAGATTGTAACTTTATTAGGTGGGGATTAATTAGCAGTAGGTACACAGAAAACTAAGGAAAAATTTTAAAAACAGAGATAAGTTTAATTCCAGGGGAAAGGAATTTATTTGTATTTGAGATAGGACCTAGTGTCCTAGTATACTACGTGGCTCCATGGTGAATAACATTTTCATGGTCATAATTATGTAAGCACTTAATGATCTCATGAAATAGGAGCTAGCAGCTCTATTGGGAAGATGAGAGAGAGGAAAGATGATATCATTTATATGAGCTAAATCTCCATCCTCCATAGCAGGAAGACAGTAATATTTACAGCTGAAATTCAGTAAATAGTTGTATAGAATGTGGTTTACAGACGTGAAAGGAAATGCAAAAGAAATAGATAAAAGAATCAAAAATGTTGGCCTCTGGGAAGCAGGAATTTGGGTGGCGAGAGAAGGGGCAGGACTTCTGTTTGTGTCTGTGAGCCTTCTGGAACTCTCTGGTTCTTTATGTAGATATATAGCTTTGATAAAAATTATAATTGAAAGAAGAAGAAAGATCGTATTAAAGGAGAAAGCACAGACACGAATACACGATAAGACTTGTCTCCCCAAACTGCTAACAAATAATTACAGAGGATGAAGGCCATGATAATTAGGCAGTATAAGAAGACACATATTCTTCTCAGGCAGAAACACGGCAGACTTTTAGCTGAAGGGAAATTTCTCTCCTTTTGTATAGTATTTACTTTGTTGGATTATAAAAAACGTAAAATGTGTTCACTGTAGAAAATAGGAAAAGAGAAAAACATACAAAAGCAAATAAAAATCACCTCTAACCCCAATGTTCAGGAATAGTCACTGCCAGAAACAGGTCTTTCCTTGGTTTTTAATGTATCAATAATTGGGATCAGACTGAATATATAGCTTTGTATCCTGCCTTTTTTCACTCTCTTGTGAGAATTTTCCTGTCATCAAGTATTTTTTGTAAGCATGCGGGAAGAAAAAGAGAATAGGAAGTGAGGAAACTGAGTGTGTCAATAATTCATTTGGAAAGGGGAGAAGAGAAATGAGGTGGGAGGCGGGGGACAATGTGGGAAAAGAGGGGTCCCCCCACTGGTGGGAGATACTCGATCCTGTTTGTGGACTGATAGGAATTATCTGGTGGTGAGAATGATGACTCGAGGGGGTGGGGGTCACTGAAGGAGCAGAGTCTTTGGAAAGGCCAGGGGTGTGGGGTTTGGAGCACAGGTGGAGGCATTGCCCTCGCAAGAGGGGAGGAGGAGGCAGGGCTGGTGCAGATGCAGGAGGGTTGGGGGTTCGGTGGTGGGAGATGGCGGAGTCACGTCGGATGGTTTCTCAGTTAAGTATGCGATAAAGTCATCAGTAGAGAGGAGGGCAGAGGAGGAGGGGTGGGAGGTTCGAGGAAAGATGAGAAGACGTGAGATGTCCTGTGGAGTGGAAGCAAGACCACCCGAGAAACATAGCAGCACTGCTGGGCGGAGTTGAGCCCATGTGAGGTTTGTGAGCAGAAACACCAAGTAGCTGGTCAGCAGTGTGATCCTCTCCAGCAATGGCCAACTGCTCAGGCCCGGCCTGGAGAATGCATAAGGTAGACTGCACCCAGGGTTGGGGTTTTGCCCTGTGGGTTATGACAACAGAAGGAGGGGAAGAGGGGGCGTGGGTAGAGGGATTGCAAGAGGTGGACCTTAGAATCTAGGCCGGGCGAGAAGGGGGAAGTCAGGGAGGGCTGGTGGCCAGTGAGAAAGTGGTACTTGACCAGGAGGCCTCATCAAGCTCGCAGATGTGTGGCCACAGGAGGACCCAAGCGAGCGAGCTGGAAGGACAGGAGGTGGTGGTCAGGAAGTGGTGTTTGAAATGAGAGATTTCAGAGGAGGCTTAGTTTCTGGTGAGGATGAGGTTCAGGGAGGTGGGTCAAGGAAGAGGAAGTAACAAGTGGGGAGAAGGTACCTGGATCCCAGGAGCTTCCAAGGATCTAGGAGTTTTAAAGAAAGGAAGAAGGAGGAAAAAGAAATGGGGAGCAAGGAGAACTCTTACTCCCTTCCAAGTCCCAAGGTAGTCAGAGGGTGAGGGAAGAAAAGTCTTCCATTGAAAAGGCTGCAGGAGAGGCTGCCAGGAGGGGAGCAGTATTCTGGGCAGAGGTGAAGATAGAAGGGAGCTTGCCAGGCACAGACCGAGCCACCAGAGGGCCCTGTGGGAGGGTTGAGAGGACGGGAATGGGGGCACCGGGATCAGGAGTTGGGTTGGACTAGAGGTGTGCCGAGCAGTATGAGGGATGAGAGTCAGAGTGACTCCAGTACCCACCGCAGCTCAGCTTGGACTCCTGGTAGGGACGGAGGTGAAGAGGGGAGTGAGGCATGGAGGGGCTGGGAGGTCTTTGGCATCGGGGTGGGCCCAGGGCTTCCTGTCCCACCCTTGGTGGCTTGGCCTTCCTGCCAACAGCTGTCAGGCCCCGCTGATAGGGGTGCCCAGACTCTGCCTCCTGCCCCTTCTTTTCCTCTCACCTGTCCTCTTTGCTGCAGCAAAATCTGGAAGAGCCCTGCCTTCCCCAGGAAGGGACTGACTTAGTCCTGGATCACTGATGTCTCGGTTTGTTTGTCCCCTGGCCCCCAAAGCCCTGGAGGCCAGGACCATGTTAATTTCTGTTTGAGTCCCCTGTGCTTAGACCACGTCGTGCTCCAGGTGGTGCTCCCCAGGCTCCTGCTCCAACTGGATCCATTCGGGAGGGGAGAGGGGAAGGAAGCTCGTTTCCTGAGCCCCTCTATATCCGGGCACATGTGAGACAGTTTGAAATCATGTCCGCGGTTCCCCTAGTGGAGCACTGGCACTCGGCAAATGTTAGGGGCTATTATTTAACCCTTCTGACACCTCACTGGATAGGGATTATTACCTTTCCTAGTCTATGCATTCACTTAACAAGGACTACTCCTTGAGTGCCCACAGTGTATCCCACACTGTGTTACACCCTGGGAATACTAAGTCTATAGGAACGTGCTGGTCCATCTTAGTTTAACCCCAATCCCCAGATCCTGCTCTGTAGCTGGGGAGGCCAATCCTTTGGCATCAACCCAGCTCACTTGCCAGCTACTTCCAGGTGGGTTAGGCCAACGGGAGGCACTGGCAGAAGATGGAGGAGGAAAGAAATTGGAGTATTTCTTCCTTGCTTCTCCCTCGCTTTGGGCTGTGTTTCTGGCAGTGGCGTGGCTGCAGCCTCTATAGGTCCATCCTTCCTTGTGGTTCTAGCTCTCAAGGGACTTTGGTCACATTACTCCCCTGCCCCACCTCTGCCCCCCAACATACTCCTAGGTAGACCAGTCATTCACATGTTGGTTCCTCCCTTCCTTCAACACAGCTCCTGCCCAGCTGCTCTGTGCCCAGCACGGTGCTGGTGCCAGCGCTAAGAGATAAGTGAGAAACGCACAACTCTGGTCTTCAGAGTCTAACGTCTGACACTTAGAGTGCAGGATTTGTCGGAAGGGAGGAAGGGAGGGAGAGAGGAAGGGCAAGAAGGGGGACAGACCTTATATCTGAGCCAATCCCACGAATCCATCCTCTCCAGGTCGCCAAGCCTGAGGTCACAACCAAACAGGTCTCTGAAAGGTCACAGATCAGGTAAAGTGGGCACCTCTGTTGCAGGGAAAAAACACTGAACTTGAGACTCAGGAGGTCTGGCTTAGGTCCCAGTTTTGTTCCTTTTGCCAATTCTGTGACCTTGAGCAATGCACTTGCCTCAGCTTTCTCCTCTGCTAAGTGGGGATGGGACAACACACCTCTCATGTTCAAAAGTGGTACACGAAAGCCTCTCCAGGCTGTTCTAGTCGCACCCACCCCTGTGCCCAGGCAGGATGCCCTCCTCACACTGGCCCTTCTCCTCTTGCTCCCTCAGAATTGCAGTCACAGCCAGGAGCGATAAAAACCTTTTACCCTAATTGGATGCCGCACACAACTAACTCTTCACATGAAAAAGACAGGAACAGTCATGAAAATCGTGCCCTCTCCCCTGCTCCAGGATTGTGGAGTAAGCAAAAATCTTCAGCTTCTAAAAGATAACGTGGAAAAGGAGACAGATGGGCTCTGGGAAGTGCCGAGGAAGCCCAGGAGGGCTCCGACTCACCTCTGCCCTCTGAGGTGGGTGGAGGGGCAGGGAAGGAGGTGGTGAGGGGGCTGGAGCCAGGAGGGATGGGGGCTAGGTGTAGACCCCAACAGAAAGCTGGACACGGTTCTGGGAGGCACTTCTCCATCTCAGCTGAAGCCTGAAGGGACCTGGCACCAGCCACGCAAAGTAAAGAAGTCTGGGTTTTTTTCTAAAAGGGAGAACTTCATGATGAGCTGAAACTGAGAGGTCAGGGGAGCGCAGACGGCCATCCTGGGGTCGTGTGGAGGGGGAGGGGATCTCTGAGCTCCCAGGATGGCCCAGCGGGGACGTGCTTTCAGTCCCAGCAGACATATTGAGCACCCAATTCCTGCGAGGCACCGTGTCAGACCCCAAGGAAACAAAGGTGAAGTAAGCATGGCTCTTGCCCTCAAGGAGCTCTCAGCCTGGTGAAAAACATCTGGATATGAGACAAATGGGCCACATCCCGCCCCTCGTCATAAGCCTCATCATAAGCCATGGAAACACATCAGTCACAGTCAAGGAGTCTCGCCTGGAGAAGAGTGTCTTGCTGGTGTCAGGCCTCAGCTCTGGAGCGAATGTCTCCTATAGGGGCAGGCAGAGTGTCTGTCAGGGCACTGGCACCTGGGTCTGGGCCCACTGGAGACTGGTCAGGGGGAACTGAGGTCTTATGCTCCAGGGACTTGGACTCTGAGCTCACCTGGGACCACCCAGAGCAATGCTCCTTGTGACCACTAGGAGGAGCCAGTGTCCTCCAGTGGACCACAGGGTGATGCTCTCCAGGGACGAGGAGCACTCAGTTGGTGGGAAGGCAGAGAGGGTCAGAGATCCTCAGGCCTCCCCTAAACACCTCCCCTTTGACCCTGGGCTCTGACTCTCTCCTCTGTCACACATAGTGGTGGTGGTCGGAGTGGGGTTCCAGGTTCTGTGGAAATAGGCAGGTTGTGCATAAATCAAAAGCAAATCTAGGGGTCAACCCAGTGGCACAGCGGTTAAGTTTGCACGTTCCACTTCCGCGGCCCGGGGTTCGCCGGTTCGGATCCCGGGTGCGACAAGGCACCGCTTGGCAAGCCATGCTGTGGTAGGCATCCCACATATAGAGTGGAGGAAGATGGGCACGGATGTCAGCTCAGGGCCAGTCTTCCTCAGCAAAAAGAGGAGGATTGGCAGCAGTTAGTTCAGGGCTAATCTTCCTCAAAAAAAAAAAAAAAGGCAAATCTATATTCACCTTCCCGTCTCAGAGTGTGAGCAACTAAGGGGGGCAGTTTTAGCCAGGTCACTCTACCCATCTGAACCTCAGTTTCCCCATCAGTAAAATGAGAGGATTAGGTCAGCCAGGTGATTTCTGAGGCCCCTCAGCTCCAGTTAAAGCGAGGATTCCGTAACCATGGGGATCCTGCAGTGGCTGGTTCCTGGCACTGCCCTTTCCCTCTACCCTCCATCTTACTGTCTTCTGCAGGTGCACAGCAGCCCTTCCCACTGCGGAGCTTCCTGCCCTTGCTTCCCCCTCCCCCAGCCCCAATTCAGGGACATTCCCCCCGGGGGTTGTGAGAGGGAGAATCCCTGGGAGTCAGAGGACCCCTGTCAAGATCCACGCTCTTGGCATCACCGGGGCCTCTTTCTCAATCCACGATTCACTCCAAGCAGACTGTGTTCCCAGCCCTCAACCAGACCTCTCCGTCTGCACATCTCTGAGGCACCTGCATCCCAACACATCCCAGGCTGAACCCCCCCACCCCCACCCCCACGCCAGGCTGCTCTTCCTCTCAGCTGTCCATCTCAGCGGTGGCCCCACCACCCTCCCAATCACCAAGCCTGAAGTTTGGGCGCTAACATCATCCCCACTCTTCTCACACTCCCCTTTTCCATATTCACGTGGCCAAAAGTCCAGACGGGCTTACCTTGAATGTGCCCACCTCTCACTCTCTCGTGCTCCTGCCCTGGTTCAGGCCTGCATTATTTCTTTCCGGAACCCATTGGTCTCTCTGACTCCAGCCTGTCCTCTCTCTAATCTATCATCTATCTATGCTGCTGCCAGAGAGCTCTTTCTAAAACACAAATCTGATTATGCACATCTCTGCTTTAAAATCTTGGCTGTAGCCTTGTGGCCTAAAGATAAATCCAAAGTCCTAATGAGGCTTCCAAGTCCATTCATGGCCTGACCCTTGCTTCCCAGTGCATGCTCATTTCCCTGCATGCTCCCTGATCCAGCCACACCACATGTCCCTCCCTCTTCCCGATCAGCCCCTGTTCTCTCAGGGTTCTCCTTTGCAAACATCATCCCCCAGCTTAGAATTCTGATTTTTGCTTGGTGAACTTGGACTCCTCCTTGAAGACTGAGCTCCAGGCTGTGAAGCCTTTCCCAAGGATCCCAGGCAGGGTTCCCATCACACTTCTTACAGATCTCTCTTATCTATCTGCTTCCCCTCTAGACTGTAAGCCCCTATTTAGCTCCGTATCTCCATATCTAATCAATGCCTGGTGGGTGGCAGGGATGCAATACATGAGTCTGAATGAATGAATTCATATATGAATGGCCTGGGAAATTGCATGCTGGGTTGAAATCTTCCCTTTTTCTCTGCTGGAGCCCATTAAGCAAAGGAAAGAGAAGAGGGGTAGATGTGGTAGGGGAGAAGGGGAGGCCAGACCAGCCAGCCTTGTGGACCACAATGAGGAGTTTGCAGTTTTTTTCTCTGCTGGATCTCACGTACACAAATTTAATCAAGTAGCTCTTCGTCTTGAGAGAGTGATGTCTTCTCATCCTCATCCTTGTCATTACCCACTGACTATTTTTTTGGTCTCTCCTTTCACACACAGTGAGAACCCACAAATATTTATCTCATGTGAATCTTCCATTCTCCCTACTTTTGCTGACAAAAGAATTTGAGTTTCATTCTCAAAGCAATGAGAAGTCTCTGGAGGCCTTTAAGCAAACGAGTAACATGATGTGGCTTCCATTTTATAAGATTGCTCTGTTTGCTCTGGGAGAACGCATGGTAGGGGAGAAAGTGGAGCTGGGAGACCCAATAGAGTCTGCTGAAGTGGCACAAACGAAAGCTGGTGTGGGCTGGGTGGATGGCCGTGGAGACAGCCAAAGTGACGAGTTGGCGAAGGTTTTGAAGGGAGAGCAGACCAGACTGGCTGGCATATGAGATGTGAGGATCAAGAGAGAAAAAGACCTCAGCAGTGAAGGTTCCAGAATCTCTATTGAGAAGGGTTTGGGAGGCAGTCATTTGTTTGGAAGGGGGCCAGAGAACTTGTCTAGAAGTTGTGTGCACAGCAAGCACACGGTTCTTATTTAGACTCTATTTACTCAGGGCAGGTGAAGAGGGATGGATGCTTAGGGAGATGATGGAGGGGGAGGGTTTACCCCTCTAGCCGCTTCCTAACACCACCGCAGGCCTCAAGGCCTTTGTGTGGAAGGTTCCGCCAAGAGCCTGGAGAGGTGACTTCTGCCCTTGACCCCCAGCATCATTTTACCACACTCTTTTACTTTCTTGGTAGCACTTCTCAAAGCACTGGCATAGTGCAGCCCGCTTCCAGAGCTTTGATGCAGACTTGACGCTCCTCTCCATGTCTCCTGCTTCGGGGACCTTGGCAGGTTGTGATGGAGAGAGAAAAGCTAAGAACTGAGCAGAGGTCCAGGCCTTTGTGAGAGGTTAGTGCAGGGGTTGCACCCCAGCGAGGAGAAAAATTAAGGCCTTAGACCTCCAGCTGGAAGAAGCCCCAGCCCCCAAAAGTGGTACTGGCCCCTACCCCTACTTTCCCCCCTCCCCCAGCTCAGCCAGCTGCTGGAGAGGGAAGCTGGGGAGGAAGGAGGCCGGGTGATTAAGAGCTCCGGTTGTCAGGGCTGGGGCCAGGGGGCACGCCCCCTGGGTGACATTTTCTCGCATTGTGTCCTCAGAACAAAAACGAGTCTTATTTGAGGACTAGGACGCGGGTGGGGGCAGGGGGCCCAGGCAGCCGAGTGGAATCGTGGCTCCAGGGAACAACGATTACTCATCAAAGGCCAGGGCAGCCTTTTGTGTGCCCTCCGCAGCCCGCCCGTGCCTGACCACAGGCCCCCAGCCCTAGACTGGCTCCCCGTCAGCCCCCGCAAGAGCAGGGCTTGTGGGGGAGGGGCTGGCGATCGTGTGTGGGCAAAGAGCTGCGGCAGGCATAATGGGGGGAGGGGGTGACCAGGGCAGGCTTCCTGGAGGAGGGGAGGCACGAGGAGGAGAATGGCTGCGGGCTAAGGGGAGGAAAAAATGGAGTGAGTCTCTGGAGACAAGGGGGTGAGCGCGGGGGAGAGGGAGGGGGCAGAACCTAAGGTGTCAATTCAGCCCCCGGATGGAGAGTCCTGGAGGGGTTGGGGGAGGGGGCCGCTTCCTGCTATGATGGCTATTTTGGGGCCTGAATCAAATCAAATCCGCCGCAGCCCCCAGAGCCCCCAGCAGCTGCGCAGAACAGCTGTCCCGCCGAGGGCGCGGAGCGGCTGGAAGCTGCTTCCTGCCCCGCACTGATCTCTCCCGCCGCCCCGGGGTGTGGGCTGCAAGGGAAGGGAGAAGAGGATGTGAAAAGATGCGCCCGAGGCAGAGACCTGGGCTGCGCCGTGTGCCTTTCCTCCTCTGTGCTGTGCCACCTTGGGGCTGAGACTGGCCTCTGCGCGGGTCTTCCGGGTGCTCCGATAATGGAATGGGATGACTCCAGAAGCTCTTCCCTGCACTCTCGCCCTCCTTTGAGCCCCTACCAGGGTCTCCTCAGGCCCCCACAATCCCTGCCTGAGTTCCCTGCCCAGCTCCACAACCTCCGCTCCAGGAAGCCCTCCTGGTCTTCTCTTGATGGGATGGGCCCTTTCCTCATGTGCTGCCTCCTGCCCTCAAAGCTATACACGCACACCTGTCTCCCTGGGTGGTCTTGGTCTCTCTTCTGGGTGTGTGTCTGACACTTCCTCCAGTGAGGGCTGGGGGGCTGTAAGAGTGGGGGGCCACTTAACAAAGGAGGGAGAGGGGCCGAGTCTCATTAGATTAGCCCTGGCTGCGGACACTTCTTTCCTCAGACTCCGGCTCCCTCAGGGCGGGGCAGTGTCTCCGCCAAGAGACCTGCATTTGTTTCTTCCTCCAGCTGACTCTCCCAGTCCTCCACTGGTCCTGCCCCTCAAGGCACTGGAGGGTCAGCACTCTGGGACACAGGTCAGCTGGAGGGCAGGTACCTGTTCAGGCTCCTGATGTCCCAGAGGGGAGCCCCGCGCATGCGTGCCCACCAGAACCGCAGACATGGGCATGTCAAGGACCCCTCCTCCAGGGAGCCTTCTTGGGACAGGCGGGAAGGAGGGCCTCTCCTTCTCCCTGGTCTGCCCTGGCTCACGGCCAGTCAGCGTCCACAAGTGTGACCAAGGCTGGGATGTGCCCTGAGGCAGCCCTGTCCCTCAGGTCACAAGTCCATGACAGGGTCCCTCGTGCCCATCTTGTGCAGAAAGAGCCCCATTGTCCTGGGAGCATAGCTGAGGGGTGAGTTCAGAGCCCAGAGATGTCGACCACTGGGCTGGTCACCGGCTTCCTGACCGCAGCAGGAGGGAGTCAGGGAAAATCGCTGGGCAGCTTCCTGGGCAAAGGGGCTGGTGCACGCCACTGCATACGGAGCCATGAGCCCAACAGACACTGCATCCTCACCCAGGCCCATGCACTCCCAATGCTCCCCAACACACACACACACATACCCCTGCCCTCAGGCCCAGCAGACTTGCTGACAGCTCCTCCTCTCCTTCTTCCGCATTCCTACCGGCAGATGCTCCTTGCTTTCCTTCCCAGAGCTAGCAAGGCAGAATCTCCCCACCTTCCGGGGCAGGGGCTCCGGACATAGCGACAGCAAGGGGAAGCAGGACTGCGGCACCTGTCCCTGGGGGTAGGGGCAGCCCCTGGAGCCCTACCCACGCTGGGATGAGAGCCGGGGTGTTTTGATCTCCTGTGCGGTGTGCACTTGTGATGGGGGCTGCCAAGATTAACAGAGACCCGCAAACCAGGTCTGCATTCCTAAGCTTGTTTCCAGATCTGAGCCCTCATCTTCCTCCAGAGCCCCACAGACGGTGGCTGAGACAGGTTGCACTGGTCTGCCCATGCCCAGCCCTCCAACAACACACGCACGCACGCAGGCACGCACACACACAGGCATGCGCACCCACAGCGTACCTATCACCACCATCATGCAGGCCCAGCCTAGGAAGGCTCATCTGGGCTTGTAAGGTGGGCAGATTTGGTCACCAGCCAGGTTAGCAGGTCGGGCTTCCTGGCCCAGCAGGGCCTGCCAGGCTTCAAGCAGACCAGGGCCTGGAGAGAAGTACACGGCCAGGGGTAGTCTAGTAACCAAACTCCAGGTTGAACTTGATTTTGGCCCTGAACCTGTATGATAAAGGGTCTTACAATCCAGCCTTCTTGCAGGATCATTCACAGAAATCATTATTTGCCCCCACAAGCTTCCTCAAGCGAGAGAGGCCCTTTCCCCAGCTTCACCCTCTCCCACCCCAGGGCCAGCTCACCCCAGAGAGGCCTGGCCTTGGTGTCAGGAAGTCACCATATGTCCAATCTCACTTCTCCCCGCAGTGATGGAGGCCCACCCTAAGTGAAGCAGGGACCATAGGGTGTGGAGTCCAGGGAGGGAGGAAGAGCGAGACCCAGAGAGCCAGAGACAGAGCAAGCCAGAGAGGTAAGCAGTGGAGAGACCAGGAGGATGAGAGGGAGGGGGGATGAAAGAAAAAGAGAAACTGAGCAGAGGGAAGAGAGGAAGGGGGCAGGGAGCGGGAGACAGAGGAGACGGAGAGAGTGAAGAAGAACTGAGCCAAGAGAGGGGAGAGAGGAAGCTGTAGCCCCTCCCTCTCCCCTCAGCCCAGCCATGCCAGGCAAAGCTCCAGACACAAATGCATCCCATTGGCATCTGGCACCGAGGCTCCAACGTTCTGCCGGGCTCACCTGGCCAAAGGTGTCAAAGCACTCATCATCCATCACCCCAACGCCACCCTGAAGATGAGTCTGGGAGCAAAAAGAAGGCAAATTTGCCCGAGTCTCCGTAGGAGGCTCAGCCTGTCGGTTGCTGGATCCCCTCTCCCCATGACAGGACTGCACTAACCCCTAGGAAGCTAGGCCTGTTGGCAGAAAGAGAGGACCCTCATCCCCTCTATCTTCTGTTTGCCACGCCAGTGACTATTTGCTGACTGTCTCTTTCATGTTGCTAATCACCCAGCCCCATCTAATTGGTAATTAGCCTTGAGAGCCCAGCCTGTGCTTGGCTAATTGCTGTTTGTCTCACCCTCATCTCCGGCAGCGGAGCCGTGCCAACACTGCCGCCTGGGCTCTATCCGGGCTGCTGGCATCCATGCCAGGCTCTGTGGAGGCTTCTGCAGCCCCACCCTGCTCTTTTCCGGGGGGCTGTGGGGTAGAGCCTCTCTCAGCAGCGATCTCTGCCCTGAAGGTGGTCCCCAACAGTCCTTCTGGGCAGCTGCAGAGTGTGGCCCCAGCTTTCGACCATATTCCACACCCGGTTATAGGAGACAGCCATGGTCGCTGCTGGGGAATAGAGTCTGGGAGGGCTCTGGGAAGGAGGGGATGTCTGAGCTGGGCCTTGAAGCATGTCTAGGACTTAACCATCAGAGAAGGGAGAAAGGACAATCCAGGCAGAGGGAAAAGAAGGGCTGCTTGTAAAAAATAGCTCCAGGCAGGACCATGCAGGGCTGCCAGGGACCTAGAGGTGGTTGACCCAGAGTGACTGGAGGGTCTGGCAGGTGAGTGGTCAGAGAGGACACTGGAAAGGCAGGCAGGGGCTGGACTGTGGTGAACTGGCTTTGGGTGCCAGGCTAAGGAGCTGGGTGTTATTCTCTGGGCAGTGGGAGTCATGGAAGGTTTTTGAGCTGGGGAGAAGCATGATCTGCTCTGCTCTGGGGGATCACCTGGAGGCCATAGGGAGGATGAGGTTTGATGTGTGGAGAGACCCAGACAGGCACACCACTGACGAGGCTACAGCTTTGGTACTGGAGGTAGACGGGCGAGGAAGACTGGAGAATTGTTTTAGAAGAATCTACAGGGTTTATTGACCGACTAGAAGGAGTCAAACACTGGGACCAAGTGCTAAGGATGGAATCCACAAAGGGTCTGCCCCTTCTTCCATAGCCCTGTTGGGGAGCAGGGAAAGGGGCATGTCACATGTTTTCCATGACTCAGAGGAGCTTGGGGACCCCTTTTTGAGAACTAACTCTTGGGTCTCTTCAGGAGCCTCTTAAGGAGATGGTGCCATTGTCACAAGAACTGACACTGGGTGGGTCCTTACCATGCAACAGTCACAAAGGGCCCACTTCTCAGAACTTATCTTGTTTTGTGCTCAAATAATCCCACATGGAAGCCACCACTATTATCTTCATTTTTCAGATGAAACCACCATTATTATCTTCATTTTTCAGATGACAAGCCGATTAAGTTTTTTTAAGAGAGTAAGTCACTTGCCCAAGGCCGCACAGCTAGTAAATGACCGAGGCTGGATGCAAACTGAGCCCCAGCTTCTCGGCGAGCATCTTAGATGTGACTTTAGAGTACCTCCCACCCTCTGGTGACAAGCATTCTAGGCTAGAGTTTGTTTTATTGATTGATTGATTTTAATCAAAATAGCACCAACCAGCTTGTCCCCTCTACCTGGAATCCCCCTCCTATTTAACTCTGTCCGAATCTGACTCATCCTTTTGAGCCCAGGGCAAAGTCTGCCTCCTCCAGAAAGCCATCCTGGATTTTGCAAGCCCCTCTCCACATGCTGGAGAGGATCTCTCGGGTGTACCTGGTTTTGAACTGCATGGCAGCACTTCGACTCTTCGCCCTATCCCAGAGCCCCCTCTACAGAGAAGGCCCGCCCTGCAGGACCACACATGTGTTGTCCACATTGCCCCGGGTGGCTTGGGGATGGATCTTTTCCTCCCCAAGTGACCAAGAATGGTGAGTGTCCTTGGTCATCTTTGGGTCCACCCCACTGCCACCCTGGCCTGGGACCATGCCTCAGGTGAGTGCCTGCTGTGCGCTCTGTGCTGGGTGATGCCTGCCCATGCAAGTGAGGAAGGCACCTCTCACTCACCAGGCTGGACTCAAGTGGCTCCTGGCTGTCCCCCACACTCAAGTTCACCCCCACAGCAGGAAGTTCTGCCTTCGTCCAGGACAGCCAGAGGCCTGAGCTGCGAGCTCTAAGTTTGGCCCAGAGAAGGAATTTCCCCCCACACGCTGGGGGATTCCCAGGAAGATTGCTTTGAAAAGGACCACACGTGTTCAATGAGTGAGTCCTGGGGCTTTATCAAAAACATCAGCGACATCTTGTGCTTTTCTTTTAGGACCTTTATTTCTTCCAGTGGTGCTGGCCTCGTGCCCCGGGGAAGAAATGTACTCGTGCTTTCCTCCCAGCCTGGAGGGGCCCATGGTAGGAGCCAGTGGGGCTGCAGGAAAGGGGATGGGTGGGCAGATGAGTCCATCGTTGTTTGTCCCCAAGTGGGTCCCCCAACTGAAGCAACCTAAGAGCCATGGGTGGGAGACCCTACTGACGGCAGGATCCTGGGAGAAGATTTAGAACAGTGTCTTCAGCTGTGGTTGGGAGACCCCTGGGGTCTGGGGAGGTGTCTTGGGGATTGGCTTGGGGTGCAAACGGGCATGATTCGCCTTAGTCTCCTCCATAAGTGCTCTTCTGTCCCTGGTTCACGTGGTCACTGCAGACATGGGCTCTGTGACTAACCCACCTGGGTTCAGCTGCTCTGCCCCCCGCTGTTGTGTAACCGTGGGCAGGTCCCCTAACATCTCTGGGCCTGATTTCCTCCCTTGAAATACAGGAATGATGACAATAATCACATCTGCTTCAAGGTGGGCTGTGATGGTTTTGAAACTTACAGCACAGTGTCTGGTCCTCAATGCAACTTTATAAAATTAACTTGTATTATCTTAACCGTCTGCTTGTTTTTGTCTTTTAATCCTCTCTAGCCTTAATTCTTTAATTCTCTAGCCTATCTGCCATGTTTAGGGAACAGCTTGGCACAAGGCAAGCAAATGCAGAGGATGTCCCCATGACTGTCCCACTTCCTGGGAAGCCTTCTTTCCGGCCAGCCAGGGCTCCGAGCAGACAGGCGGAGAAGAGCCAGGTGTCCCATGGCCTAGAACTTCCGGGAGACCCCTCGGCCTCCCCACCTCTGAGAACATTAGGCCTTTGAGGCATGCCCCCAGCCTGCCCCCAACCCCCCCAGTCTGACAATGGGGGCTTCAGAGGGGACGGGTGGCAGGACACAGCCCCCTCTGTGAACCAGAGCCGACCGCCAAGCTGGTGTGGCTCAGAGGACGCATTCCTCATGGGGCAGGGAAGGACGAACGGAGGGGGCTGTGCATTGGCCCCTCGGCCTGGCTCTGACCCGAGGAGTGGTTGTCACTGGGGGCTTGGACAAAGGTCCCCTCTTCCCGCTCCCGGTCCTCTTGGCGCCCACCCGGGGAATGGTGCCAACAAGGGTCTGTCCCAGGGTCAAGCAGGGAGGCATGAGGCTGGGATGTGGCAGGGGTCACCTCCAGGTTTTAACAGAGCACCCTCGGCACTGCGGCGGGAGGTGGACTTGGGGCAGCCATCCAGGGGAGCCTGCTGGAGCTTGCGGTGGCCCCCAGGCCAGGGCACCCCCTGCCTCCTTCTCTGTGCCCTCCATCCTCAGCCCTCTATACCATCTCGTGGACACCATCTCCATCATTCTCAAAGTTCTCTCCCCCTCCCGTCTTCCTGGAGTAATCAGGGAGAGGGGATGGCTTCACTCAACTCTACTCAGTTTGAGTCAAGCGATTCCACACCGTTTGACAACCCTCTCTCCTTATCAAGGCCAGTGTCCAAATAGTCACATCCCTTGCCTCTGGCACGGTGAAGATAAGTCTGAACCAGGAAGTCCACCTTCCCCTAACAGCACTGTCTCTCCTCGGGCCTTAGCTCACCAGCTAACATTAACTGAGCCCTTGCGATGGGCCAGGCCTTACATACATTACCTCATTTCTTCCTCTAACAATCCTAGGAGGGAGGAACTGTGCCATTACTATCCCCAATATGTAAAACTGAGGCTTAAGCAACTTGCTCAGAGTCTGAGAAAAGAAGTAACCCGCCCAGGGTCACACAGGTAGGAAGTGGGAGAGCTGAGATTTGGACCAAGCAGTCTGACCCCTGAGATTCATGCAGCTGAACTAGAAGTCCAGAAATGACATCCTAATCCCAGCTGCAGGCCAACAGGAGTTGCTGGACTCTGACAAAGGATTCTTGCTGATGAAGGGTAACAAGGAGGATAGAAAGATGACATTGATACCACTGAAGAAGAATGTGTTGATGAAGAGATGATTCTAGGAAGTTCCTGCCTGGGAGTCACCGAGTTGTTCATTCATTAATTCCATCATCCATCTAATGAGCTCTGTAGAGTGCAGTGGTAAAGAACATGAGTTCTGGAGCCTGAGAGACTGAGTTCAAATCCCAGCTCTGCCATGATTCACTGTGTGATCTTAGGCAAGTTGCTTCACCTCTCCGGGCCTCGGATTCTGCATCAATAAAACAGAGATGATAAAAGTACCTGTCCTGTAGGGTTGTGAATAATACATGATATGATCCAGAGGAAGTGGTCTGTATGGTGCCTAGTACAGCACGAACACTCAATAAATGTGAGCTATTGTTATTACTTCCACTCCTTGCCAAATGCTGGGCCAAGGTGCTAGAGTTACAAAGATGAATGGGATTGGCTCCCCCTTTGAAGAGACTCGTGGAAGAGCGAGACGTGGACAGACACAGTGTAACTGGTGCTGGGAGAAGGGCTTGTGCAAACAGCCATGGGAACACTTACTGTGCCTGGAGGATTAATGAAGGCTGCCCAGTGGAAGTGACCTTATCTGGGACTTGAAGGATAAATAGGAGCCTGTCAGGGAGACGGGGAAAGAAGAGGTAAAAGTCATTCAAGCTAGGGAACAGCAAATGCGAAGTGCTCTAGTGCAAAGCAAGCACCGCCCCGGGAGCAGAGCGTGGGTCGTGGGTCGCGCTCTGGTGTGGGTGCAGCGGCAGGAGGTGAGGCTCTGTGCAGGATCAGGGCCTCTCAGATCCTGCAGGCCCTGAGGCTCCTCCAAGGACTTTGCATTTTGTCTTACAGACAGGGCTGGGGTTGGGGGGTGGACCAGGGAAGGGTTTCAAGCAAAGGCAGGACACAAATTAATATTAGACGCCCTAAGCGAAGTTGATCCTGAGAATGCACATTGGATGTGAGAAACAATTTCTGATGATTGGGACCCTTGGGATTTCTTACAGGGGACATATGCGAGCCTTTGTGGATGCTGAAAGAGCAAGGGGACGGCTCTCTGGTGGAAATGAGAGCTGAGCACCGAAAGCTGCTCCTGATAGTGAGGGAGTTTAGTCATAAGTCTCGATACAGATTCCTGGACCTCTCTGCACATGGCCTGTGGGGAGAGGAGATCCTGCTGCCTTGGGGATATGGACTGAGATGGGGGGAGGGTGCATGTATGAGCATGTGGACACATTGGGGAGTGAAGGAATGACCTGGGAGAGGTGGACCCTCTCAAGAAACAGGGATCCTCTCCAAAGAATAAAGCAGAGATGGAGAGGGTGAGTATCAGAACCTCTTGCACAGATCTGGGGTCTTACCCACTACCATGGAAGGTTCTAGAACAGTGACTTTCAAACTTCAGGCTGCATTGGAATCCCCTGGGGAGCTTGTTAAAATGCAGATTCTGATTCCAGAGGCTGGGGTAGGACCTAAGAATTTGCATTTCTAACGAGGGTCCCCTTCCCTGAGATGCTGCTGCTGCTGGTGCAGGAACCTCGCTTGGAGGGGGAGGAAGGATCTAGAACAGCGATTCGCCATCCTGGCTGCACATGACAGTCACCTGGGAGATTTTTAAAAGGAAAAAAAGGATGCCAGGGCCTCACCCCAGACCAATTAAGTCAGAATTTTTAGTGGTAGGGCCTGGGCATCCACAGTTTTAAAGCTCCCTAGATGATTCTGATGCACCAAGAGGACATGAAAGAAAAACCACTCCAGAACGTCCCCGTCCGGGCTGGGGCGGGGGGTTCAAACTTTCTTCCCAGCAGATAATCTAGAAATAGAATGCAAGTCGCACGGAGTCCTAGTCCACAGCCCTGTGAACAGCATTCCTGGTAACCCCAGAAGGGTAACCAAAGGGTATCCATATCGGGAAGGGGAAGAGGCAGGAAGGGCAGCCCCTTCTCAGCTCTGTCCTCACCAGCCCCTTGGAAAGCGGCTTTGTCCAGTGTCTGAGGCAGGAGGCTAAATATAGCCGGGGCTGGGGGCTGAATTCAGGCTATTGAGGGGCCGGGCCTCCCGCTGCCTGCCCCAGGCCCGGGCCGCAGGGAGCCGGAGAAAAGGAGGCTGGGAAGGAAGGAAGGCAGTAGGGGTGAGGAGAGGGCACGTGGGCCCTCCCAGGGGGCCAGGAAGGGCACGAGAGGGTGGGCTTAGAGCATTGGAAGGGGAAATCCAAGCTAGCTCATCTTCAAAAATGAAGGTGCAATGTGGGAGACCAGGAGGGAGATTCCTCACCTTGTGCTATGGCCTGGATTGTGTCCCCGGAACATCATATGCGGAACCCCTAACGCCCAATGGGGCTATATTTGGAGATGTGTGTATTTAGCCCATGAGGAGGTCATCAAGGTTGAATGAGGTCATAAAGGTGGGGTCCTGGTCACCTAGGATTAGTGTCCTTATAAAAAGAGACACCAGAGAGCTGGTCCCCCTCTTCCCTCCGGCACACATGCACCAAAGGAAAGGCTGTCTGTGAGCCAGGAAGAGCTCTCAACCCAAACTGAAATGGCTGCAACCTTGATCTTGGACTTCTAGCCTCCAGAACTGTGAAAACATAAATTTCTGTTCTTTAAGTCACCCGGTCTGTGGTGTTTTGTTATGGCCGCCGGGGCTGACTGGGACAGCTTAGAAGCATAACCTCCCTGCCCAGCCCCTTATTGTGCTTTCATCCTTTTCTCCAAAGGTCTACTTCCCTTCCAGAAACTTCTTCACAGGGGAATCCTTCACTTCCCAAAAGGATGCTCACTCTAGTCTCCCACCAATGTACATGAGGAAGTTCTTCTTGCAATCTAGCCACCATCTCTACAGCTGCAATTAGATACATGGGAAAGAAGAATGGTGCTCAAACGCCCATCCATAAAAACACATTTCTTTGTTGGAGTGCCTACCAGAGGCTTAAGAGAGGCACAGAGGTGGGGGAGAGGGACACAGCAGAGAATGGGCCACCTCTGGCCTCTTGCACACCCATTCTTCTCATACAAAGCCACTCAGGCAGGCAGGCACGCCTGTAGCACACAGAGCATGCCTGGTAGTCAGCTTGCTGTGGTACCAAACCGCCCCCCCCCTGGAGCGCGGGCTCTGTGGCTGGTCCCCACCGGCCTGGAGTGTTTAAGTGGTGAGTTTGCACAGCAGCAAGGCCAGAGGCACATTAAGGATTAACTTCCTGGCTGCAGCCAGCCTGGCTCAGCCTTCCTGTTAGAGGATTCTGTGGGCAGCCTCTGCCCAGAGACACGGCTCTGAAAACCACAGCCCCCTCCCAGGCATGGGCCCCCACCCACCCACCAAAGCCCTCCAGCGCCCAGGCAGGAGCTGTTCTTGTGCCTCCTGCCAAGGCCCTTCCAGATGTCTTTGAGCAGCTGAGCAGCCCGCCAGCGCCTTGAGAAGTCTCAGGTCGGCGAGAGGTGTGTGGAGCTGTCTCAGCTCAGTGCACTGATGTGAACGACGTCCAAAGGTCTAATTGGTCTGCTTAGCTTATGGAGGGCACACCCCACCCTCTGCAGTTCCCAGTCTGGGGGGTGGGGAGACAGTTCATGACTTCTAGAGCCCTCCACCCTAGAGAAGACAGTTCCTCCCATTCAGGGGGACCCAGGCTGCTGGGGGAGACACAGCCCCTGTGCTCAGGGCTCCCAATCTGACAAGGGAGCGTGGACAACCCCGAAGATGGGTGAAATGAAGCTAGGAACATCAGGGTTGGGGGAGACAGCGAGGGAATTGCTTGGCTGAGTGGGGGGCTGGGAGATGCCCCGGGAGAAGGGGGTGTGGTGACAGGGTCCAAGTTGGTTTCACTGCACCAGGAGAAAAGTTTTCAAAGTCACCAGGAGAGTCCCAAAGGCAGGAGCTGTGCCGTCCACCTCATGGAGGGTAAGGCCCTCTGCCTCCTGCACTCCATGTCCTGTGTGCTGACCAGGACTCCCCGCGACTGCCAGAGGGGCTTCCGGGCTTCCTAGGGCCCACACTTGGCCAGCTTGTCTCTACGGAGCAGGCCCGGGTGTTGCCTTCATCACCTCACTCTGCTCCTCTAACAACGTCTGCATCGCAGCCCCAAGTAAGCAAGAAAAGTAGGCCCGTGTGGCGGGTTGGGGGTGAGTAGTCAGTGTGTGTGGAGGCGGGTGGGGGGAGCCATTAGGGAGCTGAGCTGCTGCAGGACCAGAGGATTCTAATCGATGAGCTCATGTTATATTTATCAGCCACAGTACTTAAGCGCTGTCCTGAACAGGACTAATGGCCTCCCCATTGGAGACGCCATTACAGGAAGTGTAGGGGGAGGGGCCGAGGTGCTGAGAGGAGATGGGGTCCTGGCACGGTCTACTTCTCCTGGCAACCGCCCCCAGCCCCCACCACAGGGGCAGCTGTCCTGCAGGCTGCAGTCATGCAGTGCACCCCAGGCTCTTCCTCTCCTCCCCACTGACTGGGAGAAATCCCCCAGAACCCTCAGCCAGAAGGTCACCCCAGTCATCCCCCTGCCTCTCCTTCAACGCGGTCTTTTCTTTGCCCCTTTCCCTTCCCTTGACTGAAGCCACTCCCTCTCCAGCCTCAGCTGTCTGAATGACAGCCACGTGGGCCAACCAAGTGGCTCAGCCTTTCTTGGGGTGGAGCCAGCAGTGGTTACCATGGTGATCTTTCAGGGTGGTGGGCGGAGGGGGGTCTGGATACTTCCTGTAACAGCCTTAATTGCTCATTTATTTAGGGCAATTCATCCCTGGCGACTCTCCCTTCGTTGACCCCAGCAACGACTATTCTCAGCTCACTCAATGTGCCACCAAGATGGAATGGGGCCGGGTCGGAATGAATTGGGTGAGGGAAGGCAGGGAGGCAGGGTGCTCCCAAAATCTAGGAAGCTCCCAGTCGGAGAATCCATATTCAGAGACTGACCTGGTCAGACCGTTCCGTGTCCTGTCTCTGGCGTCCGCTCCCGGCATGCTCTGGGCCCTCTCTGGCAGTTCATTCAGCCCGGTGGGTGGACCCACCCCTCCACGCTCCCAACATTGGTGGCCTCTGGACAGCTGCGCTGTCCACTAGTAGCGCCACTGTCTTCCCCACCCGCTCAGGTCGTGCTTGGCTCTTGCCTAGCTTTGCCCCTCCCTCCCCAAGGCAGCTGCTCCAATAGCTGAAGCTCTCAGGGGGGCCCTTCCTGTCCCGCCAGCTCACACCGTGTCTCATCAGCTGACCACAAGGGCCCCTTCATCCTGTGCTCTGTTCTGCATTCCCGCACCCTGCTGCCTAGAACTTCGTAGTCTGGACTACTAGAACTTTGGCTCCAGAAGGATCTCACCGTACAGATGGGGGAACTGAGGTCCAGAGAGAGTAAAACAAGGCCAGGATCCTGGGTGAGTTAGAGGCAGAGCCAGGACTGGAACCCAGTGCCCTCGATTCCCACCCTACTGCTCAGTGACACCATAACGACATCTCTTCCAAACTCCATTTAGACGAGCCCCTCTTCTTGTCCCTCTTGTCTCTCTTGAAGGCCTCCCATCTTGGCTCCTCAGAAACTCTCTGGTTCACACTCCAGCTCTGTTACTCTTCCAGGCCATAGACATGTTCCCCCTGCCTTCTCCACCCTAAGCTTTCCCTGTGCTCTGAGCCCCAGACTCTCCCTCTATGTGGGCGGCCTGCGTGGCAGGGTGAGTCTGTCTCCAGCTATCCTGTGTCTGTACCTATGGGGACTGTCAGTTCATCCCCTTTTCCCAAGGCCTCTTGGTTGAAAGTTGAGACAAGCTGCTGGGCCTCTAGGATCAGACCCTTAGCTTTTCCTTTGGGGTTTGGAACCATCTTTGTAGGCCGAGCCACATGACAGCCTGAAGATCCTCGTGACGAAGGGTTGGGGACTTTTTCTAGTCCCCGTTGGGGACTCTAAGTTGGAGACTTTTTCTCATCCCACCCCCTGGCTGTACCCATCTCAAACCTTCCTCACCTCCACCGTGCCTGATGCACCCTCCCTACCTGTCAGTGCTCATTCCTGTGCCCCTAGGGAAGCCCTTATTGGGGGGGGGGGGGTTGCCCAGGGGCTTGGGGACAGGGAGTTGGGGGGAGGGTGCTAGGACTCAGTTTTGGTGACTCCTTGGCTCTGGGACAAAGAGAGCCATGTTGGGGGTGACCTCACCCTTTGGGCATCCTTCTGCTGGACAAAGGGCCCAGTTGTTCCCCCGTCTGGAAACAGGAGGCGGGAGGATGACACTCCAGTCCTCGGACCCTCTTCACATACCCTGCATTTGGGGCTGGTGCAGCCTCAGCGTCGGCGTGGGTGGGCCAGGGCAGGGAGACAGGCCCCTCAGAGGGAGGCTGACCCAATTCAGATGGCAAGAGAAAAAGTTGGAATATCTGCTAAGTCTTTCCTGGGGTCCTAACCTCAATCTTGGGATGTGGAAGCCCATTGCTCTCAAGTTAGAGGCAGACAGTCTCTGCTTTCCTTTTTCCAGCAGTGACCTCTCTGGGAGAGGGGAAAAACTTTTCTTCTATTCCCTGGGAGAGTAGTGGTTTTCAACTTTTTAAAAATAGTATTGGGAGCCTTCAAATGAAACCGTCTTAGAAGTGTGATCAGTAAAGCAGATGAAAGTGGAAGCTCCTTTGGTTGGGATGATGGGAATGGTGAGATGGGGAGCAGAGACCTCTTCAACCCTCCTTCCCCATCCCTCATGCCACCCCCCAACCATGGCAGCATCTAAGGCGCGGTGGGGGGGGGGTCCACAAATCATAGTTTGAAGCCACTGCTTTAGACTACTTTGCTCTTTCCTGCTCCCCAAGCATCCAGGGGTAGGTGCTTAAAATCTAGTTGATGACTGACTGACTGACTGAATGAATGAATGAATGGATGAATGGATATCTCCACCCCTCACTTATGCTATGAGGTTTTGTGCTTGGGTCTCTTAGGGACTGGGGCTGGGGCCTCTACTTCCCCTTCATTCTAGGTATCATCGGTATCCTGGATTCCATCCCCAGTTCAGGGACTCCCTCCCGTTTATACCAGAGTTATCCAATGTCCCCAGGTGGGAAGGGCCACAGCAGAGGACATCAGCGGTGACGGCTGAAGTAGTATGCAGAGTGGGGGCAAGCGTGCGCGGGTGGGCTGGACACTGGTTATTGCACGTAATCTGCCAACAGCCCAGACACAGAATGAGTCCCCAGGGCAGAGCCTGAGGCAGCACAGAGCAATGAGGAACTCTCCACTCACCCCACTTCCTCCTCCCTGGGTCAGAGGCCCCGGACTCCAGCCCCGGCTCCACCACATGCTGCCACAGACCCTTGGGCAGGTCGCTTCCCTTCTGTGGGCCTCAGTTTCCTCCCCTGTAAAGTTGATGGAGGAGGACTGATGAGGCCCTCCAGGCTGCACATTCTGAGCTGCGCTCCCAGGGTTGGGCAGGGCCTGGGGGCAGAGCCCAGGGTTGGTTGCCAGGCTGGAAGGGGAGGCTACAGGGACAGGGAGAGACCTAATTCCTGCCCTGAAATGGTCATCAGGAAGTTATGGAAGAGAAAGACAGTGAGCCAGAGCCTGGCCCATCCCGCAGTGTCCCCTCTCGTGCCTGTGGCTGCACGCTTGGGCTTTTGGTTTAGACTTTCTTCTGGGGTTAGGCAAAGCTTCCACCCTCTTTGCCGCCCTGCTCCATCATCCTTAGTCACCTTGTCTGTAGGTGTTCTGCACTCCTACCTCTCTTGGAAAATGAACCTCCCCCCAACACACCCATTCTGTTCTCATCTGTGTCTCCCTCCACTTCATGTCACTACGCCCTGGCCTGGCTTCGTAGCCCCTGACCTGACTTCTCTGAAGGCACGTCTCATGTGTAGTTATCACCCTTTCACCTAGCTGCTTGAAAGTAGGGACTCTGTCCTTTCCTCCCAGAATGCCCACTGCCCGGCTCATCGCAGGCCATATGGAAGTGAGGACACTAATGACCCAGAGGGACACACTCGGTTTGGGACTGGGTGATGCTTGCCTTGTGTGTGCTTGGCCAAGCAAACACTCCAGACATCAAACTCACCCCCACGCATACACGCACCCAGATAGCCCAGAGCAGACACCCCCCCCCCCACACACACACACAAGCCAGCACCCTCTCTCACACTGCGAGCCCCCACACTGTGGAGGAGAGAGTGTAGAGGAGGAGGTAGAGGGGACTGCCCTCCAGATGTTGTTGGAAATCCAACACGTCCCCTCCAGCCCTCCCTCTCCCGCTTCCCGCTCCACTTCCCCTAAATATTTACTGATTTTTATTTACATTCTCTGCCCGAGGTGCCCGGCCCCGTCAGCTCTCATTTGCTTGCCCCTGTTCCCTCCTGCCAGCTCCCCTCCTCCTCCCTCAAATCTGGAGCCAGGAGTTGTATGTGGTTGGCGACAACCTCCTCTAGGCCCCTGGGGTGCTGGGAGCGGTGAAGCCAGTGGGCTGGCAGCTCTGGGGGCAGCTCACCCACACTCTCCTGCCTGTCCCCAATCTGGGGTCGCTTTAGCCACCTCCCTTGTTTCACAGGGACTTCTGGAAGGGACTGAGGGGTGCCGGATGCCAGGAGCATCATCACCCAGAGAGGACTCTGAGGGGAGGGAGGAGGAAGACTGGAGCAGCCGGGCCTATGAGGGGGACACTTCTGTTCCTGGCCTGCTGGGTGGCTACTCAGGAGCTGACCATCCACTCTGGGCCTCCTTACCCCAAGCTGACCAAGGAGCCTGGAAAAATGAGCTCCTCCTCCGTTCCCAGGTTCCCAGCCCCACTTCTGCCCTCTACTCCTCTTAGTTAGTTAAACTGATGTTTACCGAGTACCTTCTGTGTGTCAGGCACTGTCAGGCGCTGATGATGTATCAGTAAACAACAGACCGTTTTTCTTGCCCTATGAAGCTTGCTTTCTCATGAGAGAGAAATAAATTCTGGAGTAGATTAGAAGGTTGTCAGGTAAAGGGAATGAGGAGTGCCAAGTGTGTGTGTGTGGGGGGGGTGCTGGGGAAGAGGTGTGATTTTATTTTATTAATTTTTTTAAATTTTTTTTTTTTTGAGGAAGATTAGCCCTGAGCTAACATCCGCAGCCAATCCTCCTCTTTTTGCTGAGGAAGACTGGCCCTGAGCTCACATCCGTGCCCATCTTTCTCTACTTTATATGTGGGACGCCTACCACAGCATGGCTTGCCAAGCGGTGCCATGTCCGCACCTGGGATCCAAACCGGCAAACCCCGGGCCACCGAGAAGCGGAAAGTGCGAACTTAACCGCTGCGCTACCGGGCCGCCCCTGAGGTGCGATTTTAACTAGCACCATCAGGGAGGTTTCCTTGAGAAGGTGATACTTGAGCAAAGCCTTGCAGGAGGTGAGGGAGTGAGCCATGGGGCTGTCTAAGGAAGCCGGTCCCAGGCGGAGGGAGGAGCCTGAGGAGCACCGCGATGTGTTTGAGGACCGGGGAGGAGGCAGTGTGGCTGAGGGGTGGGAGTCAGGCTGGGTGGGGAGAAGGAGCTGAGGGTAGGGAGGAAGGTCTTTGGTTTTCCTCTGAGTGAGATGGGAGCCTCTGAGGGTTTTGAGCAGAGACTGACACGGCCGGACCTATTAATGCAGCAGGGTGATTCTTGCCCTGCTTGCGCTCTCCGCTCTACTTTGGTCACACCTCCTTTCCTTGCCTGCTGCCTCCTGCTTCTCAGCTACCCTCCCAGGCTGCCTGTGGCTTCTATAAATCTCCTTTACTCCAGGGAGCCCTCCCGGATTGCTCAGAGGAGCCTGCCTGGCTCTGTCTGGACAGTAGATGTCCTTTTCTTTCTCTTTCCTCTTCCCATGGGAGAGATGCTAAAGAGGGAGATCGTGATGCCTGCCTGGAGCAACCCAAGGACCAGAGACGGTGAATCACTTTCCCAAGGTGTTTCCCCAAATGGCCAACATCCTGCCTCCCATGAGCCTTTCTCCCATCACCCTGCATTTTTTCATGGATGCTCTTTCTTCCTTTTCCTTCCTCTTCATCTTTCTCCTTTCCTCCAGGTCTCCACCCTTTAAGCAATGACTGAAGCCTCCCATGTCTCTGCTTTGGGATTGGCCTGGGGAGGACAATTTCAAAGGTAAGGATGTAGCAAGCACTGGGATCCCAAGGCCAAGAACCAGACCCCTGAGAGGGACCGCAGCAGTGGGGACTGTGGTGGGATTCCTTACTCGAATTGGCGCCCTCCTCTGCACCCGGTCCCTGGGGACTGCTTGTTATGTAGCAAACTCTGTTTCCAAATGGTGACTAGTTGCTGGCCAAGCAAGAGGCGGGCTCTTCCAGCAGGGCATGGGACTGTGGCCTCCCGGACCAGCCCCTGGGAGTTAACCAAGGGCTCTGAGTTCCTGATCCTGGTTTGGTGAAGGCCTTTCTCATCCAAGCCTCACTCATTCCAACGGCAATTATTGATTGAAAGCCTACTGTCCGCCAGGTGCTGTGCTGGGCACGGGGATACAGAGAGAGCAAAGCCGTCTTGGCTCCTGCCCTCACTGAGCCTGCAATCCAGTGTGAAGCAGATATCACTTGTATAGCCACAGAAATGCAGTCAAAATGACAACCACGGTCAGTGCAAAGAAAAGGAACCTCAGGACACCCTGAGAGTATATACGGATCATTTGACCAGCTGGGGATGCTGAGGGGTTTCCCCAAGGGGGTGATGCCTGAGCTGAAACTGGAGAGAATGGGAGAACAGTCCAGGCAGAGAAAACAGTACATGCAAAGGCCCTGTGGGGGGAGGGAGCATGTACGAGGGTCTGTAAGAGGGCAGACGTGGCTGGAGTGCAAAAAGCAAGGGGAATGAATACAATGAGAGGTGGGGAGAGATGGCACATGAGGGGTCTTCTAGGGCATGTTTAAAACCTTGATCTAAGAGCAGAGGCAGCCACTTAGGATTTTGGAGTTGTGTTAGAGGGGCGACATGATCATCTCAGGTGGGCTGCAGATTGGGGGTAACGTGAGTGGAGGTGGGGAGACCTGTCAGGAGGTGATGGCAGTGGTCCCAGTGAGAGCTGACACTGGCTTGAACTAGGAGTTGGCGGGGAGTTAGTAAGGGGAGGAGGACGGTGTCAAGGATGACTCTTGGATTCCTGCCTGCGGGGTTTCGCACCTGTAAGGAGGAAAGAAGCAGCTCTACTCTCTCCTGGCAATAAGTTAATTAATGGAGACAAAGGTTCCCCTCCTCGGGAAGGCCCTGCAGTGAACTCTAAGAAAAGCACGAGAACACTCCCCCACGCAGAGAGCTGTACCTTGGATCTCCCCCAAATCCTCAGGCTGTCCATCCCCAACAGAACCCGCGAGGGAAGATGTGCACCCAAAGCTGCAGTGGGCATGACTTAGGTCAACTGCTCACTGCCAACCAGGCTGGAGGGATAAGGTTGGTAAGAACCAGGGGCAGGGGATGAAAGAAGAGACAGGATCCAGGCGGAGGGCCATGGGCCAGGAGCATGGGAGAGAGGCTGTCAACACCCGCAGAAGAGTCAGGATCTCGTGGAGATGAGGGGGTGGTCTCTGAAGCTGGCGCTGGCCGGGATGGACGCAGGACAGCCCAGGTGGAGGCAGCTTCAAAGAAGACTGTACTCTGTGCCTGCAGGGGGCTTGCTCTCCAGCATTGGCCCACCGCCTGGAACCCCAGTTTGACGGAGGAGGAAGAGCACACCTAGGACACACAGGGACAGGGGTGCAGGTACAGAAGCTGGGCAGACACACAGGGAAAACTCCGGTGGGGTGGAGATGATCTGAGAAGTCTTTTTGGAGGGGGAGAGAGAGTTGGGAGGAGGAGGAGGGGAAGAGGGAGGAGGAAGGGGTGCTCAGAAGAGGTCTGGGGACTGCTGGATTTGTTGGTCTGCTCTGGCCCAGCTGGGATGCGCTCATTTAAACTGACAGCGAGTTGGGTGCTGGATGATATTGACTCCCCCCCCCCACCCCGCCCCAAGCCGCGCCTCCCTCCAGGATCCCATCTTGCCATCAGTTTCCAGGCCCTCAGTAAAATGATGGTGGGTTCGTCACTCTGTCTCCTCATCACTCTTTCCTCCTCCCACTCCAGTTGCTAGCCCCACTGGCTCTGGAAGATCTGCATGCGTGGCTCCCTGCGCCTCCCCCCAGCCCCAGGGTGGCCCCGCCATGAGCACCGGCTTGGCCAGTGGTGCGGGGTCTGCTGTGCCTTTGGCTCACATGCTGGCATTTGGGGAGGGGCTGACTCATCCTGAGCATCGCTCCTCTCAAAGGAGGCCCCCCCAGGAGGGACCAGCCTTCAGGTGTGGAAGTTCAAGAGCAGGAAGGATTTCCTGGGCTGCAAAGCGGGACAGCTGAAGGGCTGGATTTCAAGGAATCAGTTCATGTGCACGCTGTTGTGTGGAAGGTCCACGGCTGAGGACTTGGTGGGGGAGGCTCCAAGTCTCAGAGAGCACGAGGGACAAACACACACAGAGGCAAGCAAAGGCTGCCAGCTCCACGCAGCCAGACTGGACATCTGCCCTGCAATGCAGCACAGCACCTGGCCCAGAGCAGGGCTTCAGTGAATCCTGTGGAGGGAAGAGAGTTTAGGTTCTGGCTCAGTTTTCCACTTGGTTTTCCTGAACCTCTAGTCCCCTGTCTACAAAATGGAGCAGTAACCCAGTACTTCCTACCTCCTCAGACTGTCCTGGGTAACAAACGGAAGGATGACAGCAAAAGCGCTTTGTAAACACAACTCACAGGGCCCAAGCCCAGCACAGTGCCTGCCCACAGAGGAGGCTCAGTATTGAATAAATGAACGAATGATTCAGTCCCCACCAGACAATGAGCTTTGCACAGGCAGAGACCCAGCTGGCTCTTCCTCAGCATTGTTTCCCAGTGCCTGGCACATGGTAGGTGCCCAATAAATACTTGGATTGAATGAATGAATGAATGATGAGACTTAATCTTACCCTTGGGAACTTCTAGAACTTTGGAGGTGATGAGACTTAAATCACAAGGCGGTGAACCCAAATGGCTTTGGAGGCATCAAAAGTTTGGGGGCCGGCCTGCTGGTGCGTATGTTCTGCTTCAGTGGCCCAGGGTTCACCGGTTCGGATCCCGGGTGCAGACATGGCACTGCTTGGCAGGCCATGCTGTGGTAGGCATCCCACATATAAAGTGGAGGAAGATGGGCACAGATGTTAGCTCAGGGCCAGACTTGCTCGGCAAAAAGAGGAGGATTGGCAGCAGTTAGCTCAGGGCTAATCTTCCTAAAAAACAAACAGACAAAAAAAGGTCTCACTTTGAATTCTGACTCCACCAGCAAGCCTGAAAGCAGCTGTTATTTCCCCATTTTACACATGAGGAAACAGGTTCAGAGAGGTTGAGTGACTTACCTAGGGCCCCACAGCTCCTAGTAGGTGATGGGGTCAGAAAGGGAGCCCAGGACACTGCCCCCAAAGCCTGTGCCTTTCCTACCATAGGAGGCTCCTCCTGTAGCTGATCCCTTGGGACATTGGCCTCCATGACTACCCAGTTGACAAGCAGGAACATTCTTTTTGGGGAGACCTCAGAATTGCCATGTCAGTAACCCCCTAGTCAGGGTATCTGGGACCAATGAGAGTCAAGACTCATTCTGGATGTGCCAGGTCCAGAATTGCACACCCTGGCCTGGGAGGACATCCATGTTCAGGTGAGGAAACCACCCAGAGAGGAGAGCTGTGGATGGGGTCTCCTGACCCAGCCTCTGTCGTACCCGCCCACAGCCTCACCTCCCCTTTGGCACCCCAGGCCAGCGCTGCTCCTGAGCGCTCCCACAGACTCCTGCTCCCTCGGCAGGGACTTGTCACGTTGCAGCCCTTCCCCTCCCTGAATGGACTTCGGGCTTCACCATTCAGTATACTGCTTCCCAGAGTATGTTCCACGGGTCTGTTTTTAGGTATTTCTTGCAAAAAAGATTGTATGTGATGGGATAGTTTGGGAAAGCTGTGTCAGACAGCTAACCTGGCTGTGCACTAACCTTGCAGAACTTCTCAGAGCCTTTATTCTGCTCAGGTGGAATGCGAATCTCCCAGCAGTGGGGAGCTCCAGTAAAGAGCATTTTCCAAACTTATTTGGCCCCCAAACCGTTTCTTCAGGAGCATCTCTTGGGATGGATGTGCCCCAGGGCATACTTTGAGAATTATTGCTGTAGCTGTGGAGGGTCCCTAAACGCATTTAAGCGGAGTCAGAGGATCTGTGTTTAGGAAGACCTCTGGATGGACTGGAGGAACCAAGACAGAGGCAGAGAAAGCAGTTAGGGGGCTGAATCAACTGTCTGTGAAAGAGGAGCAGCGCCGTCCTGCTAGCCAGGCACCACGCCAAACCAAGGTCTCTGTCCTCAGTGCGCTTGCAGTTGAGGGCAGAGGCCAAGGCCCCACCAGGAGCTCTCCTCCATGGAAGAAGATGCTAAGGGCTGCAAAGTGAACCGCATCTCTGATCCAAGAAGACTCTCATGACTTATTCAACTGGCAGCCTGGGGTTTTGGCCAGCTTCCTCTCCTTTCTCTTTTCAAGAATCAATAAATCATTTGAGACTAAGTCAGGTGGTCCTGTGTTGTTTTTTTCACGCTCATTGATGGGGTTGATGGGCTCAGCATTCATCCCCAAAAGTAATGTGAAGTCAGCCTACCACTTCACTGGGGCGTTGAAAGTCAAGTCAAGAGATGCGGTTCTAAAGTTTAAGTGGCAATGCCTAGTTTATTTTTAGTCTATTGTGTTGTCAAAGGTCCAGTCCCTTGGCACTGAGGACAGCTTAGATTTGGCCAGGCTGGGGGATGGGACACAGTAATCCCAGCATCCTTTCCTATCCCCACCTCTGCCCTTTCCCACACTCACACTGCAGCTCCTGTTCATGGGGAAACGGGCTAATGCAGCATCCCCCTCCATCTCCCCAGGGGGGTCAGGCAGCAACCAGGTCCCCAGAAAAACTGGACAAGAGCAAAGGCTCCCTTCACCGTCCCTCCAAAGAGTCAATGTGGGAGACTGTCAGTTCTGCCTGAGTCTCCGTATGCACCCTTGATATTCGCCCCGCTGTCGTGGCTGTTAGGGTACCTTGCACCTCATATAAACAATGGGTATTTGGGTCTGGTCCTCTCACTTGCTGAGATCCTGAAGCCGCGTCTTCCTTGGAGGTGTTCTCTGGGTTCACAGTTGGGGGCACTGAGAACCCCTTTTCCTCCCTGTGCCCACAGGCTGAGTTTGAAAGGGATTCCCTCCTGCAGACCCCCCTCTCTCTTTGGAACCAGCCCAGAAGACAGGTTTGTTTTCCAACATAAAATCTGATTGGGCCACACCCAGCTCAACAACCTTCAGTGGCTCCTTATTGGCTGCAGGATAAAATCAGCCTTAGAATGGTACAGAGAGCCGCTGGTCATTCGGCTCCTGCCTACTCTCAAGCATCTCTCCTGCTTCTCAACCACTTTAGGCTCCAGCATCCTGAATCTCATTGTAATTGCCCCGGAAAGTTCTGTGCAACGCCCTCCCCCACAACCCTGCCTTGCGTGTGCTGTTTTTTCTGCCTGGAACAGCTTCCTCCTTCTGGTTTACCCAACAAATTCCTATTAGGCCTTTAATTCTGGGCTCAGTTTCTAACTCCTCTGTAAAGGCTTCCCTGTTTTCTGAGCACTTACTGTTATGTGCCACGCTCCCTGCCAAGCACGCTCTGGGCACCACTATTTCATCTTCACCATCCCACCAGGTAGAGGTTATAATTTTTCCTACTTTACACATATGAGAACTGAGGCGTAGTGAGGATAAACAACTTGCCCGTGGTCACACTGCTGAGCAGGCAGGATTAGAGCTCACTTCTTTCTGGCTCTAAGAGCCTGCGCCTTCACCTGCGTCCAGCTCCTGTCCCCATGCCAAGTGTAGCTTGTGCATGCTCCCATTAAAGTCCCTTTGTCACTATGTGGTTCTCCTGTGCTTGCATGTCTGTAGTCCCACCAGCCTATAAGATCCTGGAAGGCAGGGGCTGTGATGATCAATTTGGTATGTGACTGACACATGAGGTGTGCAATTGATGCTGGCTGAGGAAGGATGAAAGAACAAGGGGAGGGTTTATCCGGGTCCCCACTTGAGCCAACAAAGCCCTGTGTAATTAGTAATTAATTAGCAATTACCTATTGCTACTGTACTCATTGCCACAAATTTAGTGATTTTAAAAAGCATAAATTCAGGCCAGAGGTCAGAAGTCTAAAGTGGATCAGCAGCGCTGGTTCCTTCTGAAGGGCAGAATCCATTTCCTTGCCTTTTCTGGTGTCTAGAGGCTGCCGGCATTCCTTGGCTCATGGCCACCTCCTCACGTCGCTCTGACCCCTGCTTCCATCATCACCTCTCTGTGACTCTCCTGCCTCCCTCTTTCCCTTATAAGGACCCTTCAATTGCACTGAGCTCACCAGGCTAATCCCGGATAATCCAGATCACAAGAGCCTTAACTCCATCTGCAAAGTCCCTTTTGCCACATAAGGTAACATATTCACAGGTTCCAGGGACTAAAGCGTGGATATCTTTCCAGAGGGCCGGGGGAGGGGGAGGGGGCATTATTCTGCCTACCACACCCTGGAAACTGAGAATGGGTCAATTTGGGAAGGAGGAAGGTTTTGGGAATCTCAGATGAGACCCCTGTCAGGCCTCAGTTTCCTCACCTGTAATCAGAGGGATGGGACTACAGGATCCACAAAGTCCTTTCGGGGGACATTTTATGAGTCCAAGATTCTACCTCTGAAGCAGGAGGGAAAGAGGTCAGACACAGGAGGGCCATCTCCTTCTCCTGCCCCCGGTGGTGCGGGCCCACTCCAACTTTAACTGACTATCCCCAAAGCCCGCTCGCCCCCATCGGGCTAGAAGCTCCCTGCTCCTGAGACCAAGGCTGGTCCAGGGCCCCAGGGACCCCTGCCTCCCGGTGCCTTCTTCTCTTGGGACAGGACAGAGGGGTGTGTCAGGGCATTCTGTGTCCCCACGGAGTCCTGAGGCATGGCTCAAATGGGGCACAGGGGCCCCCGAGTCCTCGTCAGGTGCCTTCATCGGGCAAAGCCAAAGGGTAAAAATGGCACTGCTTCTCACTCAAAGATTTTTTCAGGGAAAACTTTGGACATTGAACTGGGAGACAAAATATTTTCATATAGAACAACATGGATGTGTTATGGAGTAGAATACAAAATTGGCTAGCATTTTGGAAACAAAACTGGAGAATCCATCGTGGGGCAGCCACTGGAGGAAAAGTTGGAGGAAGCAAGCGGAGTCCACTACGGGGGGCCCTGGAGGGGCCACACTGAGGAGATGAGAGAGAAAACAGGTGCCGGCTGGGGGCAGCTGGGAGTGAGGGACCAGGAGGAGATTAAGGGCCAATCCGTGTTGAATGAAGCCCGGGGGGAGGTGGGGGTGGGGAAGGTGCGCCTCCTCCTGTTTCCGCCCGCTGCCCCCGCCTCAGCCCTGGCCTCCACCGGCTCTGCCTTCAGA
Source organism: Equus asinus (assembly GCF_041296235.1). Lineage (NCBI taxonomy): Eukaryota > Metazoa > Chordata > Mammalia > Perissodactyla > Equidae > Equus > Equus asinus. The sequence goes on along the minus strand of NC_091802.1, from coordinate 36,903,170 downwards.
GCCTTAACTGGAACCTTGCGAAGGAGAGGCGGATGTTTCCAGATGAGGCCAGATGCAGAGAAATGGGGAGGGGGCTGTCCCCTTTGGGCTTGGAGGGAGTAGGGGGATGAAGGGAGGACAGGAAATGAGTGAAGAGGGAGTGTGATCTCTAGCCAGGCCCTTTATAGACAGGGTCTAGCTAATCCTCGCAGCAAGTGGGGAGGCAGGTGTCCGGCCCATTTTTACAGATGAGTCAACTGAGACTCAGCAGGGCCGACCCAGCTTCTGAGATGGCCCGCCTTCGTGCCCCACCCCCTTACTACCCCTTTCACGCTCCAGATGGACAACACATATACGTCCCCTGCAGGCACCTCTTTCCTCTCCCAGTCTCACCACAGACTCTCCCTCTTTTTCCTTGGCTTTGCTCTTCTAGCCTCTCCTTGCCTCCTCCTCTAGGAAGCCCGCCCAAGGCCCTCACTCAGCTCTATCCTGCTGGACTGTCTGTCTCTTCAATCTGTCAGCTGAGGTGTGGGTCCCACCTGCCCCCTCCATCAGACTGGGAGTCCCCTGCAAGCTCAGACTGCTGCTCCCATCAGATCACCTAACTACTCCGTGGTTGAGGGCTGCTCACTTACAGTCCTTGTGGAGAGAGGCCAGGCTGGCCCACCATGGCAGGCGCCGGGCATGGGGAGAAGTACAAAGCAGCTGCCTGGGGCCCCAGATGAGGTGAGAGTCTTGGCTGTGTCCCCAGCCCATAAAGAAGGATGTTAATGGCCTCTCAGGGAGTGGGTGAGAGTCCTTCAAAGGGGTGGGCCAAGGGCTCACTGCCCAGGGAATGGCTCCTTTCAGGTTCTGGGTCAACACTGGCATCTCCTTTCTGCCCCTCCAAATGGGGTGATCCATCCCAGGAGGCTGCAGATTAAAGCAGCGTCGCTTATTCCAGCTGCCTACTCCTCCTCCCTCCCCCCACCCCACCAGGGTCCACTTCTTGCCCCTGCCCCAGGATACTCAGCCGCTGTTCCTCTCCTGCTGTGCAATGAGAGGACTGAGTGGCATCAGCTGAGAGACGAGGAGGGGAAAGTGTAGCTCGGGCTGGCCCACGATCTGTGCTCCCACCAGCCTGACTGTGAAAATCAAAATCAGTTGGGTCTGCCGGCTGACTCATTCAAAACCGGGATCTGGGAGAGGCTGGAAGGCCTGCTGGGAAGTAGGAAGTAGGGAAGAAGAGGAGGCAGGGGCTGCTTTGGGGGTGGGGGGCAGAAAAGCCAGCCAGGCATGGGAAGCACCCAAAGTCAGTGGTAGACAACTTGATAGAGGGTCAGAGGTGGTAAACATGAGGTTGGCAGGACCCTTGGTGGGATTGCGCAGTAAGTGTGCCAAGCCCATGGCCCTTAGAGATGGTCAAGAACAACCCATTATTTTACAGGCGAGAAATGAGGCTCAAAGGCAAACTGGGACTTGCTCAAGGTCAAACAACTGTGAGTCAGCGTCAGACCCACCGGACCCCGGGTCTGGATTTGGGGTCGATGGGAGGAAAGCCTTGTCTCCAGCACCATGAGTCCATTCAAATATATGGCAATGAAGTTCTTTTTAATTTGCATAGGATGACTATTTTCATTGCACCTAAAATTCTCCCTGTCCTTCCCCGCAAATTCTAGCAGCAGGCTTTTCCACTGGCATTGCTCCTTCTCTGAACTCCAGCCCCCCTGCACCTTGCTCTGTCTGGAGTAACCCCTGGGCCAGCCCTGGGAGAGGATGCAAAGAATGATACAGTCCATCCCATTCACTCCTTGGGAGTCTCCATCCCCCAGGCTTTTCCTTGTCTCCTGCCTCCGGCCAGACAATTGATTTTCACAATTAACTGAATCGCAAGGTGCCTGCTTGACCTCTCCAGCTGATCCCTCCTTGTCTTAGGAGCCACCTCTCTGGACAGCTGCGTGTCTGCCCTGGACAGCCCACCCCCAAGATAGAGCTCTCGCTGCTCATTCACGTACCATGCCAACTATCCAGGGCCCTCCACAGGCCATGGAATCATAAAGCAATAAATTCACACAACATCAGAGCTGAAAGGGACTTTAGAAATGTCACCTGCCCTCTACCCATGCCCTCACTTAACATGAGGACACGGAGGCCCATAGAAGAGAAGTGACTTATTCAGGGTCTTGCATTTCGGTTCAGAATCCAAATTCCTTGACTCCAAACTGTGTTTTCTGGTCCAGATCAGATGCTTGCAGTTCCAGGGGTCATATAGACCATGGCCAACTCCCAGGATTGCCTTCCAGCAAGACTCCTTTCACTGGATGGTTTCAACTTGGGAGTGAGGCCAGAAGAACAGGAAGTTGGAGAATTGAGAAAGAGGAGAGAAAGGCCAGTCCATCCACCTGTCAAAGCTTTATTGACCATCTCTGACATGCCAGACCCTATCAGGGAAGCAGAGTTGAGCAAGCCATGGCCCTGCCTCTCAGACAAGGAGGGGCAGACTCCCGCTAACAGTACTCCTGGCGTGGAAGTGCTGGGCCAGCAGTTTGAGTAAAGTGCTGTGGGAGCACAGAGGAGGGAGCAATTCATCCTGCCTGGGCAGGGCAGAGGAAGCTTCTTTGAGGAGATGACATTTAACTGATCTTGGAAGGAGGAGTACAAGCTCATCAGGTGGAGATGGGGAAAGGGCATGGCTGGCAGAGGTACAGCAGGAGCAAAGGCTAAGAGGAGGGAAACTTGGTGCGTGCTGGGCAAAGTGAGCCACCCCACATGGCCGTAGCTCACTGAGTGTTGAGAGGGAAGTGGCCAGAGGCAGATTTAGAAAGATATGCTGGGCCCACTTGTGGAGGCCCTTTAATGCTTTATCTTGAAAGTGATGGGGAGCCAACATTTAAGGTAAGAAGTGAAGGATTCGATTGTATTTGGGGAAGCTCACTTTGGCAGCAACATGGAGGAAGGGATGGAGTGGGGGGATCCTGGAGGTCCACTGGGAGAATCCTGGAATTGTCCAGATAAAAGAGGCCCAGGGCTTGAGCCACACCACTGCCACACAGCTGGGGAGTGGGGGCCCAATGAGGGGCTCATTTCACAAATGGAACAGACCAGATTTTGCACTTGCATGCCTGGTTGGATGTCGAGGAAGAAAGGGAGGAGGGTAGAATATCCCCATGTTGCTGGTTTGGGCAGCCTGTGGCTGAAGGGACCTTTCACAGGAGAGAGGAGAGCACTGGGGAGGGAGGGATAATAAGCTTGGTTGCAACACGTTGAGTTAGAGGCACCTGTGGGACAGCTGGTTGGCGACGTCAACCAGGCAGTTGGATAAATGAGGTCAAGTTCAGGACAGAATCAGTCATGTGGCTCAGAGGTTATCTGCTCCAGCACTGAAGTCAGCTAGACATGTGTTCAAATCTGATTCCCGTGGTCTTGTTCTGGGACCTTGGACAAGTCCCTAAGCCTCTCCAAACCTAGTAATCTCATCTATAAAATGGAGGGAGTAACAGTGAGGATCAAATGAGACCAAGTCACTGGCCAGCATTTGTCGCTTGGCGTCCAAACTCTGGTTGTCTCCCCCTTCACCTTCTCTGACTTCCTCACTGTGACCTCTAATTCTCCAACTCTGGTCCCACCTGAGTGCCCAGACAGAGGACGTTCCCTTCCTCCTCTGCCACTGCCCAACATGCACTTGATGCCAACCATTGACCAGTCACCAGACTCCAGCTTTGGGGCTTCAGCCTGCTGTGAATGATGTCAGCACAGAGACCCATCAAGGACTCAGGGAGGTGGCTCTAGGCACTGGCGAGGCTGACAGGGTGTGGTCGTCTACCACCTGGCTGAGCTGGGTTTCTGACAAGCCCCTTACCTTCTGCGCCTTCACCTCCCTCAGAGGAGGGGGCAGGTTTGGATGGCAGGGGCTGATTTGCATGATCCCTGAAGCCACCTGCATGGCTCATATTTCATATGACCTGATAACCCAGGTCTAGCCCTCTGTCCCTGGAGGACCGACGAAAAGGCCATGCTAAGGGGTCACCCACCACGTCTGTTCTTCTGGTGGGGTGAGCTGGGGAGTTGGGGGGAGATGGGAGGGCCCGTGTCTGGGAGCGTCCAATGCTCTCGTGTCATGCAAATGACGGCAAATGACCTGAGTGGACCCTCACACCGCAGTTTCCGCCATGCGCCATGCGAGGGTCTTCTCAGCAATTCTGAGAGGGAGGGGCTCTCGGGAGGAGGAGACTGTCCGGAGGGAGGAAGGACTCCCCCCCATATCCACCCCCGAGCCAAGACCCCACTTGGGTGGCGGGAGGGGCGAGCCGACCGACTAATGGGCTCATGATTCATCTCTGGGCTCTTGTCTGTGCTAATTGGCTCTGCCGGCCGCCTGATTCATGGCAGGGAGCCGGGCTCTGGGGGACCCCCGTGTCCCTCCCCCGCCTCCCGCCCAGGATGGCTGCATGAGGCTTTTAGATCCAGGATCCGTTCCAAGGGACTGCTGCCCGGCATCCATCACCGATGATAGACTGGGGCTCCGAGGTTGGGGGGGACGCCAGCACGGAGCTGCCATCTGATGCTTCCGACCCCACCCCAGCCACCCAGGGGCATCTGAGGGCAGCAGCCTGGGTTGGGTCTTGGCGACAGGCACAGGGGACATCTGGGCAAGTGTGAGTGGCAAGGGGTAGTTTTCTAGAGGAGGGGGAGGTAAGGTGCAGCTGGAAAATGGGAAGAACATTGGGGCAGGAGGAAAGGCTTGGAGCAAGTAAAGGTCTGGCTGGACGGGAACAGAGAACTGTGAGAGCCAAGGCTGGGGACTCAGAGCGCAGATCTGCAGCACAGTCCTCCGAAGCTTCCTCAAGTTGCCCAGAACAAGACAAAAGAGACCTAAGGCTTTGTTTGGGAAATTGCTGTGTGACCTTTGGTAAGTCACCTCACCAGTCTGAGCTTCCACATCTCAGGACCTCCAGTAGAAAACAATCATCCCCAGGCACGGGCTGCCTCGGGGCCTTCCTCTGGCAGTGTCTTGCTCTAGGCATCCAAGACCCCTATGAGTATTGTCTGTCATCCATTACACTCCACCGTGACAAGAAGTATCTACCGCTGCCTGCCTTCCCGCTACGGGGACTGGCGGGGGCTCCACTTCCTGGACAGGGACACCCTCCCTCCCCCCGAAGCATCCTCCTCCAGAGCATCTCACTACAGAGAGAGATTTTCAAGCTCTCCAAGGGCCCTAATGTCTCTATGCCACGTCTCAGCCCAGACTGAGTCTGTGTATGAGGCCACACCCACCAGGCTGGAGGGGAGGGCAGCTGTCCACCCTGACGGTCAGAAACAGGGCAGCGGCTGGTCAGGCAGGACTAGGGGCTGGCAAGGGCCTGGCTGGAGCTCAAGAGCTACAGGAACCCGTGAATGAACTGTCCTGCAGCCTCCGCAGAGGGAGGCCTGGGCCTCTGCAGCAGATGAATGGAGACTAGTGGGCAGCGAGGCGGCTGCTCCAGCCAAAAGCCCAGGCGTCATCTCCACTCCTCCCTTTGACCCTCAGCCACATCCAGTTGTCAGCAGGGCCTGCTGGCTCTAATTCTAAACCAAACCCGTAGCGGGCTCTTCTCTCTGTCTCCACTGCCGCCAGTGGCTGTTGGCAGGACATTGCAACAGCTCAAGTCTGGCCTCCCCTCCCAGCCTCCACTCTGGCACCCATCGTCCATTCTCCACACAGCAGCCGGATCTTTAAAAGACATAAATCAGATCTCGTCACTCCCTTACTCAAAACCCTCTTGTGGTTTTTCCATCACATTTAGCAGAAAATCCACCTCCTTGCCTTACCTTACAAGGCCCAATGTGATCTAGCCCCCGGCTACCTCTCTGATCCCCCCCTCCCAAAAAGCCTCAACCCACTCACTCTGGCTTTTTGCTCTGGCTCAAAACCTAGCAGGCTTATTCCCACTCCAGGGCCTTTGCACCAGCTGTTCCTTCTTCCCAGAATGCTTTTCCCCCCAGTTCTGCACATGGCTGGCTTCTTCTTGGTCTTGAGGTATCAGTTCAAATGTCACCTCCTCAGAGAGGACCTCCCTGACTGCTCCATCTGTCACAGCCCCCAGGCACTCCGTATCTGTCACACCAATTTTATTGTCTTCAAACCCTTAAAACTACTTGATAAAATTCTCATTTATTTGCTTAAAAATCTGCCATCCCCGGCAGAGTCCTTTGCCCTGAGCCTTCCCTGCACTGGCTGCTGTTTTTCAGGGGTGTCTGGGTCTTTCCTAGTATTCTGAGGGTTGAATGAAGGACTCAAAGGGCAGTCCTCACCACCAGCTTTTCCTAATAGAATATTTTTCTTCTTTTTTGTGTATAAATGTTTGTCTTCCCCATGCCCTTCCCCCACAGTTGGACAGCTGGCTGTCTCTCGTGGCCACTCCATCCTCTTCACAGCCACCCTCCCCCCTACCCCTCATCTCACCCCACTGCCTCCCCCACAGGAAGCCTAGGGCCAGAGCTGTGGTGGGAAGGCAGTCACCAGAAGATGGTCCCCACCATGCTCGAGGTCTCTGTGGCTTTGTAATGGGGCAGGTGGCTTGTGGGTTCGAGAAGCTGGTGGGGGGGCATCCCAGCAGAGTCCAGGATTCTAGCACTGTCCCCCCCCCCCACACACACACACACTGCCCCCAGGGAGGAGGAGCAAAAGGAGGCTGTGTCCAGAGAGACGATCGCCAGCTGGGGGGTGGCCACGCCCTGCAAGGCCACTGCCCACTAGGCCAGGAAATCCTTCCAACCTAGTCTCCATCCACTCTGCTGCCATTTGTGCTCTCAAATGACCTGAGAGACCATGATCCTTTCACAAGATTTATTTTCCTTTCCCGACCCCACCACAGAAGAAACTGGGGGTCAGGGGTCAGGAGAGAAGAGGCCAAGTTCATGTCCTCGGTGCTTAGAGGCCAGGGCCAACAGGGAAAGCCTCTGATCTGCAATTAGCAGTGGGGCCAGACCAGAGAAACAAATCCCCATTTTCTGGGTGGAAACACTGGAGCCTGGAAGGTTCGTTCCACTTGTCTAAACCAGAGGACCACGTTCCTCCTGCTGCTCCTGCCTGCCCCCTCCCCCAGGGGGCTCCAACTTCTTCAAGCTTCCACCACAGACCCCACTCCCACATCCTTACCCCCCTCACTCCCACCAAGAGGACCCCCCTGAGATTTCTGATGTTCCCTGTGCCTCTTCCTCTCTTCTCCTCTCTCCCCTCAGGAGGGTTGGGCTTCCTGAAGGAATGCGGTGACCTTTGACCCTGATGGTGGCCACGACTGGCTGGCTCTGCCCAGTGCCCACACCTCGGGAAGGTGGCTTGCCTCTGTGGCTGACTCCATGGACAACCGGAGGCAAGGGTTGTTCCTCCTCTGAGCCTCCGTTTGTCCATTTGCACAGTGAGTCCAATGGTCCCTTCCAGCTCTGCAGCTGTTGTTCTTTGAAGCCCATCTAGCTGGGGTTCTGGCGGCTGGGGGTCAGCGCACAGACAAGGGCATGGGGAGCACCCACAAAGGGGAGCTGGGTGGAGACTGCGGCACCATTCTGAGACCTCGCAGCTTGACTGCTCTCTGGTCTTCCTCTCTGCATTACTTTACTGACCCTCTCCTTCCCCAGGATGGGCCCTGCTAACTGGGAGGAGGCAAACTGGGGAGAGGGCTATGGGAGAAAGCAGCAGGAGGAATGACAAGACCCCCAGGCCCCGCCCACCCTGCTCTAGCTGTCAGCTACTGACCATCTCCCCCTCCCACTGCCAGCTGAGCAAGGAGGTGCCGCCCCACTCTGGGGGCTTCCAACTTATCAGGAGACACAGGCCCTGCCCCATAGGGAGCCCCAGTTGAATGGGGGGCCACAGCCCCTGCCCTGGGGCAATTCTGAAAGCTGAGGTCTCCCTGGCCTGGGGCAGCTCCTGCCTGAAGCCTGCGACATCAAGACGCAAAGACTGATGTTGCTCCAACACCAGGAGAGACTTGGCAGCTGCCCCAGCTCCTGGGGGCTCAGAGAGGGTGAGAGAGGGGTCTGAGACCACCCTGTGAGTGAGCCACTAAGGCTGTGGGGGATAAGGCTGTGGGGGGTAGGATAAGCCCACTCTTGGGGACACTGCGAAAGGGGCAAGAAACCGAACAGGTTGAATTTCTGAAAAATGCACCAAGATCAAGCATATTTTCCCAGCCATCCCGAATGTGGTTTGAAATGGAAAACACAGCCCATCAGGGCAGGAGCCTGTTTAGATGAGGAGAGCCGCCTCCCTCCCCCGCCCGCCTGGAAGCTTGCTTTCTGCTGAGGCAAACATGTGATTATGTTTATTTCGCAGGCCTGGGAGGCCTGATTGTCATCCCTCCCCGCCCCCTAGCTAGGGGCACACAGATCTAGCCTTCACCACCAGCGGTTTCTTCTCCCAGGAGCTTGGGGGTGGTGGAAAGTTGCTGGATTCAGAGAGAGGGGAAACCCAGGGTTCAAGCCTCTGCTCTGGGTGACTGGAGGAACTCTGGGTGAACCTCCGGTTCCTCCGTCTATGAAATGGAAGTGATCAGATCACCTGTGGAAGCCAGGCTCCGACGTGATCCCCATCAACCTCACCCTCCTGGTTTTCGTGTTCTGAGTCCCCCCCAACACTGAATAGGGCCAAGGAGTGTAACCAAAAGAATGTTACAGAAATGGCAGAGTGTGACTTCCGAGATCAGGTCATAAAAGACATGTGGCTTCCTCCTTATTCTCTCCTGGATCCCTTGCTTGGGGAGAAACCAGCTGCCAAGTTGTGAGAACACTCAAACAGCCCTGTGGAGAGGCCCGTGTGCCGAGGAGCTGAGGCCCCCAGCCAACAGCCAGCATCAGGTGAGTGCGCCATCTTGGAAGTGGTTCCTCCAGCTCCAGTCAAGCCTTCAGATGACTGGAGCCCCAAGTGACATCTGACTGTGACCTCTCAAGAGACCGCTAGCCAGAACTACCCAGCTAAGCTGCTCCCAAATTCCTAACCCACAGAAACTGCGTGAGATAATAAGCGGTTGGAATTGTTTTAGGCCTTTAAGTTTTAGGGTAATTGTTATGCAGCAATAGACAACTGGTATACCCCACCAGTCCCTTATCCTTCTGGCTTGGACCTACCAGCAGCTGCCTCCCTCATCTATGAGCTGTAGGTCCCTCCATCCCATTTTTGCCACCCCCTCAATGCTAGAACCAGCCTTCTTTAGCTTTTCTTCCCTGTTAGCGTTTCCCAAACTTGCCTGAGCTTAACAATCACCTGGTATGCTTGCTAAAAACACTTAGTCCGGGGGCCGGCCCCATGGCCAAGTGGTTAAAGTTCCATGCACTCTGCTTCAGTGGCCTGGGTTTGAAGGTTTGAATCCTGGGCACGGACCTACTCCACTCATCAGCCATGCTGTGGAGGCATCCCACATACAAAATAGAGGAAGATTGGCAACGGATATTAGCTCAGGATGAATCTTCCTCACGAAAAACAAATAGATACAAATTAAAAGCCTCTTAGTCCGGTGGAGGATCTAAGTCACCCCAGTGAGTCTTATGACCCAGCAACTCTGGAAAACTCTGACCCATGTGGAAGCTTCTCACACAGTTCCTAGTACATAGTAGTTATTCAATAAATACTTATTTTTTCAAAAGTTCTGTGTCTACCATTATCTTCTCACGGGACACTCCGTAATGAACACACATGCCATGTAGCAGGGGCTGTGCTAAGCATTAGCCATCTCAGTCTCCCTCCTCTGAGGTGGTGGCCACTAGAAAGCTGTGAGGCTGGGACTTGAACCCAGCTCCTTCCATTTCCAAAGTCTACCCTTAACCACTTCCCCACCCCGCTTCCTGTGTGAAGCCGCCACGGCCCACTGCATCTGGCATCCCTCAGGACAGCCTTCAGCCCCTTCTTTCACTGTCATCCCAGCTCATCCCACTTTGATCCAATACACAGTTCTGGCACCTCCTTGTCTCCCAAGCACCGCCTTCACTAAGTTTTACCAGCTATTCCCCTCCTCCTCTGCATCCCAACCAAACTCTATGGCCCCCTCTGCCAGGAAGCCTGCCCAGGCTGCCCCCTTCAATCTCCCTGCTACTTCTCTGTTCCTGGGTCTAGGTTGGGGCCCTGGGTGCAACTGTCTGGATGCCGTACCCCACCCCCACCTTCCCCGGTCTAAAGGCCCCACAAGGGCTGGAGACCCTACACAGGGCTAACTCTGTTCAGATGTAGCCCTAGCAGCAGCTGTGTGACCTCAGGCCAAACACTTGATTTCTCTGAGCTTCAGGTTCCTCATTCCTACCCTGGGCATCTAAAGCCTGCCTCCCATGGGTTGCAGTGAAGTTTAAATGAGATTGTGACTTAGAAAAGCACCTTACAAATTGCAAAGGGCTGTATAAATGTGAAGGGTTAGTAGATACAAGTGTTTTCCAACACTGCCTCCGTCCACCCCACCATACACGCCCCCTTACACCCTTTGCTGCTGTCCACGGGTAACATTAGTTCTCCCCCAAACACCCCAAGTCTTTGTTCACGCTGCTTCACTGCCTGGAAGGCCCTTGCCTTTCATCTCTGCCTGGCTTGCTCCTATTCATCCTTCTCAGCCCAGCTCGAGAGTCACTGCCTCCATGAAGCCCTCCACTTCTTTTCTCGCCTTCCATTCACTCTGTGGGTGCCTTTACTGTTCTTGTCACCCTATTTATGTCTGCTTCTACCTTGACCTCCCCAGTGGACGGTCTGAGTCATCTCTGTATGTCTGCATGTAGCAGGCACTCAGTAAATGCACATTAGCTCTGCATTCCTTGCGATGCATTCCAGTCCTACTTAATAGCGGTTTGCTGCTTTTTCCTTGCTATCCACAAACACTTCCTCTTCCAAATAGGTCTTCAGGATGCACTCCCCGCCTCCCTGAAAAAATCTTGATCAATGACCTGCCCTCTGCGAAAAGAACCAAAATGAGGCGTGACTGCGGTCTGGCGCTCAGCCTCTCTCCTAGGGCCTGGGGCCGACAAGAAAGGCACCAGGCGGGTACAGGCAGTGGGAGGCTCCAGCACCCCACCCCCACCCATGGGGACTTGGCTTTGGCTCCACTGTTGTGGGACGGGGAGGGGGGTCAGTGTTTGGTTTTCTGGCATTTCATTTATGCCTTGGAAGTCGGCTTGGGCTGTCAGGGGATTTGAGGAGGGGAGCCGGGCTGGTGGCAGGGGGTGTCTCCACGAACGGTCCCTGCCATCTCATTGGCTTCTTCGCTGCACCCAGGGCAAGATCAAACATCAGATGCGGCCCGGCTGGTGCCTGGGCTGATGGAGCTGGGCAAGCATCTTCCAGATGTGTGCAGCTGTTTTCTCCCACTCCCCACCCAGAGTCTTGGGCTTGGAGACCCATGTCAGCTGCTCTGTCCATCCTAGGTCCCCAGGTTTGGGGCTGAAGAGGCTGGCCTCCCTTTCTCCCACCCGCAACCAAAGTTCTCCACTGATGGAGACTCTCTCACCTTCCTTCCATCCTCTCCTTCTATCTAAAGACCCTTTTAATGCACCACCACCTAGGAAGTCCTTCTTGCGGTATAGCCTGCATCCATCCTGCTGTGACAGCATATCTCCTGGGACTAGAGGAAGGTAGAGGAGGAGAAACTCTCTGAGGCAGAGAGGAAGGAAAGAGAGATGCTCGGGACGATTTGACAGGGGGAAGTATGGGGAGATAATGAAATATGTGAAGCTCAAGTTAATTTGAAAATGGGAGCGCTCCACTTCCAGGCACTCAGCCCTCAGAGAGGATATCAGCCTCTTAGCTGCCCAAGTCCCTCTTCCCAAATGCTATAAGCTTCTAATAAGGATGTAATACAATTGGATTTATTACAGACTTAATTGTTTACAGAAATGTACCCAGCTGCAGACATGGACCAGGAGGACTGACCCAGGGGGAAGATGGGAGAGCTGGAGAAATAGATGAGGAGGAGAAGGGAGATTCAGGGATGGGAAGAGAAAAGGGGAAGAGAAGAAGGAGAGGGGACGCAATGAAGAGAACGAAGGAGGGAAGGTGCCTGGAGAAAGAGGGAGTCAGTTCATGTCAGTCCACGGGCTCCCACCCCTCCACGGCTGAGGAGGCCCCATCCCCATGTTGGTGAGAGAGTGCTGTGTGAAGAACGGGTCCACTGGCCCCTTGCTACACCAGGACCTAAGAGGGAGGGGCTGTGATGACACCTCACGCAGGTCTGGGTAGTGGCCAGGTGGAACACTGTGGGTGGGGCTTGGAGAAGGGCAGGATTTCCGGGATCTGTGCAGAGACAGGGATGCCTATGCGACAAATGTATGGACCGCTTCTGCAGGAGGGCATCTTGGATCCATCAGAGCAGGGGCCTGGCTCTTCTGGCAGAACCCCAGCTGGATCTAGGCCCCTCTGCTCTACACGATACTGTCCTTCTCCTTGACTGTCTGCTGCCTCGTCCCAGCACACATAAACACACAGAGAGACATGTGCTCATTAATTCATTTCACAAACACGAGCAAGCAGCAGGTGTCAGGCACTGCCCTAGGCACTGGGGATTCACCAATATGGCGCTCATCATCAAAGAGCTCACCGTCTAAGAGGCAGACACAGAGACAGAGATAGACATAGTCTGTGACAATAGGACAACAGGAGAACCCACAGAGCCTGGCGTGTAGTAGGTGGCCAATGAATATTTGTTGAATGAATAATGTGAACATATGGCCGGGGTGCAGAGGGGGAAGGCGGCTCCCTGTCTGCGGGAGCTGGCCAGGTAACACAGAGGGGCAGCATCTGGACAAAGCTCAGGAGGCTCTGAGCTCCTTGAAGGCAGGGGCTGTGCCCTGGTCATCCTTGGAGTCCGCCACCCGGCTCCTGGCACAGAGCAGAATCACAGTGTTTGATAAATGAGTGATGCATTCGTCAGGAGCTTTTGGGTTGACAGCGATAAAAAGCCATCCCAAACTGGCTTCAGCAAAAAAAAAAAAAAAGAGAGAGATGTTCAACATAACTGAAACTTCCTGGAGTAGGGCCAGGGTCAAGGTCCAGGCAAAGCTAGGTGCAGGTGCTCATGTTGCCATGGAGTACCTCTTGCTCTGCTTTCTTCTTGTGTTGTCTTGTTGTCAGTCAGGCTCTCCCCACGGGATGGTAAGAAGGCTCCAGTATTCCAGCGCGGCAGCCCCAGCACAGAGAAAGCACTTCTTTCTCTGTAGCCCCAAAGCAAGCCAGGGCTGCCTCTCATTGGGTGGATCTAGTGATATGCCCATCCTTGAACCAATCACATGGCTAGGGGTATTGAATACAGAATTCACCAGGCATTGGTCACATGACCAGTCCCAGGGTGGACAGGAGGGTGAAGGTAGAATGAAAGTAGGCTTCTCCCCACAAAAGTGTTGGAAAGAGGAGGTTTCCCATAAGCTAAAAAGGGCGAAGTGGTGCTGGGCAACAGATGTCCATGACAAATGAGTACATGAGTGATTGGGTAAATGAATTGGGACTTGAAGGGTGAATAGGAGTTCACCAGGTAGAGAGAAGAGAGAGGGTCACCTTATATGTGTGTGTATACACACACAGTCTGATTTTACATTCTGTTTTATTTTCAACCCTGGCTGCTCATCCATGTCTTTCCCCATCTGTGTGTCTGGATCATCCTGGAAGCCCCAGAGGGCAGGGATGATGTCTACCACACTCCATCTGGGCACTGCCCAGGCCTGTCCATTTAGACACTTAATCAAGGCTGTTTAGGCTCTGCAGCCACCCTTTCCTGCAAGCAGGGTGCTCTCTCCCTCCTCCAGTAGATCTGGGCTAGGCCAGGTCACCATCCAGTCCTGGAGGATGGGGTGGGTGCAGTGAGGAGCCAGAGATGAGGGAAGAGGGTGATGGGAAACCCCCTGCCCACAATCTGCCCTGTTCATCTGGGGATTTCCTCCCAGCCCCCAATGGCATCAGAAAGTCCTTAAAAAGTCACTCGTGAATTGTAAACATAATAATCCAACATTAAAGGAGGATTTTTAAAAAGGAAAAAACACATATAATTGCTCCCTTCTGGTCTTTGAGCACACGGCATATTGAATTTAGATCGAGTTGCACTTCCTTTTTTTTTTCCCTACTTCTTACTCTCCCCATCCTGTCCTTTGCTTCCTAATTATAGTTTTTAATGGCTACATAAAGTTCGTAGAGAAGCGTGCCTTCTTTGACTTCCTGGATCCTCTACCAGTGGCTGCTTAGGCTGCTGTTGGTTCACCTGCTCATTCCTCCCTTCCTTTATCCACATGTTCATTCACCCAGTTATTGAGGACCTGCTGCACAGGCCCGCGCTAGGCACAGAGGACACTCAGATAGATAACAGACACCATCATTCCCCTCTGCCAGGGGCTCAGCACCCAGGCGGATAGGGAAGGCCATGCCCGAGCATGCCACAGTGTGCTGGTGACAGGGAGGGAAGCAGGGTGCCTGAGGTCCACACAGGTCACCAAGGCTGCTGCAAAATGGAGGGCTTCCCAGAGGAGGTGATTCCTGTGCTGAGTTGTGAATGACGAGTAGGAAGAAGTGAGACAGTTCTAAAGGGGGACACGGTGGGGTGAGGAGGTTGGAGAAATAGATGGGGGCGATGAGCATCACTGGTTTCGGGTTTTTCCTTTGGCTGAGTTCCTTGCCCTCCCCTGTTGCCATGTTGTCATTCATTTATTTGCTTGATCATTCATTCCTACCTGTCTCAGTCCCAGGCACAAGGCTGGGCGCTGTGGAGCCCGACAGGGACTTTCTGTGGGGACCCAGTGGAGTGGTCAGCAGCCCACTTTCTCAAACTCCAGGAGTGCATGCTGCAAGTGGGGGAGGGGAGTCACAGGGGACCCCAGGGGAAGGAAGGGGTGAGAGGGGAGTTAAGTTGTATTTAGGAGCAGAGGCAGCATCCTGCCCCGTGAGATCCAAAGCCGGGTTGAGATTGAGGGTCACGTCATAGGTCCCACATAAAGCTTGAGTGACTCTGTAGCCGGATGGCTGGTCCACTGCCGTGGGGCCTCCGAGGGGGACTGAGATGGGAGAGGGACCTCAAAAGGCAGAGGAAGGAGAGAAAAGCCACCAGAGAAATTACACGTTTCCGAAGCCACTTGGGTCACAGTAATGAAAACCAGAGAAGGGGCTAATGGAGATCAGATTGCCCGGGGGGCCAGCTCCCAGCAGCCCCCTCCCAGGCATGCTGAAAGGAGGGGCCCCGGGGAGAGGCTGTAGGTGGGAAAGGGCCACTCTTGCCACCTGGTCCATCCCTTAATCTCAGCTGGAGTGGAGGGGCTTGAAGCCGGAGGAGCAGGACCAGGTGGCCTGTATCCAATGGGAGGCGGCCGGAGGTGGGAACAGAACACAGAGGCCAGCTAGAGTCAGTGCCCTAGTCACAGTTCCACAGTTGGCCACTCAGTCAGTCGGTCAACAACCTGCCCTATGCATGGGAGCCTCTGGCCCTGGAGGGTGAGGGTGGAGCACTCAGAGGAAGAAGAGAACTTGGGCTGCACGCTCGGGGATTCCCAGCCCACTGGAAGAAACACAACCCAGGAAACCCCCAGCCGGGGACCCCAGTGTGGTGAGCAGGCGGCTGAGGCAAAGGTCCACCTGCCTGGGGCCACCCCGTTAAGATAAGGAAGAGAAACTAGCACTACTGCTGGGACTGGCACTTCCACTAGTTCTGCGAGGAAAAGCCACAGCTATCTTGAATGGAGCGCTCATTTTGGGCCAGACTCTTACAAAACTGAGTTTTGTAAGCCTTTAACCTTGTTTAATCTTCACAAACACCTCCAGAGGAGGGAAGGGCTGACATCACCACCATTTTGCAAGTGGGTAAGCCAGAGCTCGCAGGAGGGACATCCCTTGCCCAAGGTCATGGCACTGGAGGGAGCCCATGCAGCGCTGGCCTCCCAGGCCTCGCCTTCACCGGGCCCTGTGATCTGGACCCCCCCCCACCCTCCCCACCCCAGCCAGGGCCATCTCTCTCCCTGCTCCTTCCCCTCCTGTCTGTCTCAGTCTCCGCCTTTCTCTCCTTCCTCTTGTCTCTTCTTCTTGGACTGGCTCTTCTTTTTCCTTCTTTCTCTGTGCCTCTGCTTCTGCCTCCTTTCTCTTTTTCTCTCTCCCTCCTCTCTTCTCCTCTGACTTACTCTCTGTCCCCTCCTCCCCTGCCCCCGGCCAACGTCCAGCAGGGCATGGGTCCAGAAAGGCAATGAGCGGACCCATGGGAGGCTTGCTTACTCTTGGTCCAGGTCACTTCCCCCAAGGCAGGGAGCCAGGAGCCAGGGTCTGCCTGCGGGGGGCTGCCAGGGCACTGGGGTGGGGCACACAGGCCATGTGACTTCTCAAAGGACTCCAAGGGCCCCGGGAGAGGAGACACGGGAGGATG
Source organism: Equus asinus (assembly GCF_041296235.1). Taxonomy (NCBI): domain Eukaryota; kingdom Metazoa; phylum Chordata; class Mammalia; order Perissodactyla; family Equidae; genus Equus; species Equus asinus. The sequence continues at coordinate 36,886,878 of NC_091802.1, read as the reverse complement.
TTGACGGGAGGCAGCTGGACACAAGGCAGCACAGCCCTGGAGCAGCTCACTGGTCTCTGGCAAGGGTCATGGTCCAAGGTGGGGATGCAAATGCCCCTCCCAGCCCTTCTCCCCCCTTCCAGCCCTTCTCCCCCCTTCCTGCCCTTCTCCTTTCTTATCTGTCTTCCGCCTTTCTCTCCCCTCTTTTTTGTCCTCTCCCCTTCTCCTTCTCTCCCCTCCCTGCACTTACTCTAGGGCTCGCATTTTCTCTCTCTTTCTCTCTCTCTTCCCCCTTCCCCATCCCTCCCCCCTCCTCTATCGATCGGTCTCCCCAGCTCTAGCCAACACGGAGGCCTTGGACGGTGCTCACAGTCTTGCCTTAAATTTATTGCCCAGTAGAGGAGGGGGCAGGTGGAAGGCTCCACCACCCCACCCCCAACCTCCACGTCTCCTCATCCCAACAAAAACCAATCTAGACCTGAATGTCGTCCATCAAAGGCACCAATAGGGGGTTATTTACAGGCCACCCCCTTCCAAGAAAGCAGAGTGTTTTTCATCCTTTCTCTCTTTCCTCTTTGAGTTTTCACGTCTCAGGAGCAAGGGGATGGTTGGATTCAATATTTGAAAAGCCGCGCAGCGAGGTTCCCATCCCTCAGTTCTAGGGTAGGGGGGCGTAGAAGTGTCTTGATTGGAAATGAATTAATTAGAAGTGAGGCTCTTCAAGTCTCCGAGTTGGGTTATTTATAGTGTTCGGTTAATTTTGATAATTAACACCGGGGAAGAAAAGCGAGTTCCAGGCAAGGCAGTGCCCGCCAGCAGAGACACACTTCCCGCCCCGGCGGCTGCCGAGCCCCACGCTGCTCCATTTGGACTTTGTCAAAATAGGCTACTCCCTGCCGCGGAGTCCCGGTTTGTCTAAAAGTAGAAGGAAGGAGGGAAGGTGAAATGTCTGGTGGATAGCCATTTCTGAGAAGTGGGTGACTCAGGCTGTTAGGGATCTGGTGTCGGGTCTCCCACTCGTCATGCCAGCGCCCCTCTCCTCTCCTAGCCAAATTTCCTTCCGGGAGAAGCAGGTATCAGTCTGCTAGTCTTGGCAGCATTCTGCCAGCGGAACTGGGAGAGTAGGGGGAGGCTGCACCCAAAGTCTGGGCGTAGATGCCTATTCTACCAAAGCACCCAGGGACAGAGAGGCCAGTGGACCAGGGTGATCGGAACTGGAGACAACCAGACTCCAGGCACCAGGTTTGGAAGGAGACACGGGGGTTCCCGGGGGTTCGGGGACAGATTTTGAGAGAAGCAGAAGGTTTTGACTTGGAGCCTGCTGCCTGCCCCTGGGGGCAGGATGAACATTTCAATGAGAGAGAGAGTGATCCATCACTACGAGGAACAGGGGACTTCAGAGTGCCCCCAACATGCACGGCCAGCTCCATCTCAATCCATTTGCTCTCCCCATTTGTATGCTGCCCCCAAACTGATTGCTCAGCATTTCCATGGACATCGCTCCCTTTCGTGCTCCCGCCCTCTTGCTCAAAGGGCCCCTCTGCTTAGAATGTACCCTTCCACCACCACCACCCCTGCCCTGATAAGGTCCTCCCCTTGGGCAAGGTGCAATGCACATGTGACCTCCCCTGGGAGCCTCCTGAGTTGGTGGCTCCCCCAGCTTTAGTGGAATTCACAGGGGAGTTGGTGGTAAAGATGGGACTGGAAAGACAAGGGGGCTGGACTCTGAAGGGCCCTGAATACCCCACCACAGAATGTGACCCCTTCCCCAGAGCTGACGGGAAAGGCTTCCTTGCCTGAGAGCTGCTGGACAGTGGGTTGTGTTCTGGGCTGCCGCCGGACACCAGGGTGGTTCACTAGGAAGGGATCACTTTTCTTCCCGGGAGAAGGACCAACTCCCTCCCCTGAGTTGAGGGCAGGTGGGACCACCCAGCACAGGTACAGGAAGTGGTGGGAGGCCTTTCTCTTCGGGGCCAGGTGGCCACTTCTGCAGTCTGCTCTCCCTCCGGGGCGCAGAGGCGGTCCGGAACACAGAGAGCAGCTTCAAACACAACCGTCCTCTCTCACACTCTCGGAGGGAAGCTTTGCTCCAGGGCTTGCCAAGGGCTGGGGCCAGACCGGAAATGGGATCTGGGATCGGTGACCAAGGGCCGTGGGCTCCTGTTCCTGCAGCCTGTGCCAGCTCCCTGCCCGTCCCTCCACCCCTCCTCCCCCTGCGGATGTTCTCAGGTGTCTGGACCAAATCCCCTCCCCCCACTCCCCACTCCTCTCTGCTCCTGACTCCCTTCACCCAGAAGGAGGGGGAGAGAGAAGGGTAGAGTCCTTCTTCTCCTGCTGGCTTCTCCCTGCTCCCCATCTCCCCATCTTTTAACAAATGTGCTGTGTCCCTGCCACACCCCTTCCCAAAGCCTTCCCACTGCTGCCCTCCCAGCCATTCCACGCCTCTCTTCCTTCAGATCTGAAGTCCTCCTGCAGGAAGCCCGCTGAGGCTGCCCCGCTGCCCTCCCACATTCACCCTGTTGTTTTGGAAGTTACTTATCCTTTTCTCATTTTCCATCCGAAATTCTCTATGTCAGACCCCAGCCCTTCTTGAGGACAGTGACCTGCTCCCACCCCAGACTGGGGGCTCCCCAATAGTGAGGGTTTGTGGAAATGGAACTCCTTCTGCTCCCCACCCCACCTCCGCCCCAGGTCCAGGGTGCAGACCTGCTGGCCCACCCGCCTGCCTCTGTTCTTGCTGAGGCCTCTGGGCTCCTGCTGCCCTCTGCAGGCAGGGCCTGTGGGCATGTGGCAGGTCCAGGCCAGGCCCCTGACCCCAGGCCACCGAGGGCCAACCCTCAGACATCTCTGAGAGTTTTCTCCCCACTTTTCAGCCCAGGGGCCTTTGGGGAGCCGCTATTCCGTCTCCAGCTTCCTCTGAACAGAGAGCACATTTTTAATTAAAGTGGAAAAAGAGCTGAAAATCTGTTCGCATTTAATCATCTTGACGACCTTTTTGCTTAAGAGTTTCCAGCTGAGGGGGGGATGTGGTGGGGGGAGTCATTTCTCGAGACTGGGCCTGGGTCGGGAAGGAGGAGGGAAAACCTCTTACAGGGATGAATAATGGAACAGGAGCGGACGTGGCTGGGGCTCTGAGTGCCGACTCAGCACTTTCCTCCGGCCAGCTGGCTCCTCCAGGAGGTGCCCCCGCCAGCACCTGCCTCCCCTCCCCGGGGCACCCTGAGGCCTGGGCCAGGCTAGGGCTGGACAAGAACCTGGTCTCAGCCTCCCCAGGGAGCAGGAGCAGGGGCAGTCTGGGAAGGACAGTTTCCTTCCAGTCACAGGTGGGAAACAGGCCTGGAGAGGCACAGTGAGTGGTCCCAGGTCACACAGGGAGGTGGGGCGATGCTGAGGCGAGAACGCCACCTCCTGCCTGCCGGCCCAGGGCTTTGTTCAGTTCACCGTGCCGAACCTGCTCCATAATTCCCTTCTTTGCAACCGACCCACTGAGTGACTTGGAATATGTCGTGCCCTTCTCTGTGCCTCAGTTTCCCCAACTGTACATAGCCTCTGGGCAGTGTCTTCCACTTCTAAAATCCGAGTCCTGGCCTAGAGTGCGTAACTGGGAGCCCTCTCGCGCTCCTGCCCCAGGTGTGAAACACTCCTGTTTGATTGGGGAACCTCTTAGGCTGGGAGAGCCCCAAGGCCATGGGCTGTCTGCCTCCTCTCTATCCCCCTGAGAGTGCAGGAGAGGACAGTGGCATTGAAGTTCCTCTCCATGTCCCAGCTCCACCTCTGTGCTCCTGTGGAAGGGGAGACTGCAGCATAGAGACCATGAGGCTGCAGGGAGAGGGCTCCTTCTCCCCCTCAAGACTGGCACTCCCCCAGGGCAAGGCTGTGTCTTCTCTCTCCTCGGAGGGGGGCATTCAGTAGGCAAGTGCAGTGGATGGGACTGAGAGAGCTGGAGAAGGAAGAGCTGGCGACCCACATCTTCTGTTCTTACATGTTCAGCCTTGTTCAGGGGTCCCGAGCCCAGCAGACCAGGCCTTGGGATGGGTGGGGCTGGGAAAGGATCCTCCTCTTTCAGCGCCTCCCCCTTCCTAAGTCCTCTTGGGGGTCTTCCCTTAACTGAGAGACCTAACGGACTGTGCATCCATGCCCTTGACCCTCCTCTGCTGGAAACCAACCCAGACAATTGCATTTGACCCCACTTCCCAGACGCACCATAGTGAAGATAACCTTGGGCCTGGGATGTCTCCTCCCCCAGCGATTCCCGTGGGAATTGTGCTGAGCTGGAGGCCTGTCACAGCTCTGGCTTTTCTCTGCAGCAGGAAGGCCCCCAAGCCTGGGTCTCCAGCGCTGAAATGTCATCTCACCCCGCATCCTGTCTCCAGCCTGTGGGCCAGAAGCCACCATCAGCAGCAGCGTCAAACAGAACAAGAGTAACTGACATCTCTGCAGCTCCCTTGACTTTCAAAGCACACTCACACTCACTCCCTCTCTGACTCCTTGCAGTAACTCTGTGAGACTGGCACCTTATGCCCATTTTACAGATGAGGAAACTGAGGCTCAGTGCAGGGGAAGGGCCTGGCCCCAAGGCACACTGGCACCTGGGTCTTCTGAAGCCTCATCCTCTTATCTTCCCATCTGCTGACTTCACACTGCTCCAGTCATGGTGTAACTCAACTCAGTTTTTCTTTCAAATGTCTTGAGTGTCCTTGGCTGCAGGATAAAAAGTGAGAGCGATGATGGACTCCTTCAGAACAACAGGGCAGCTCTGTGATCCTTCAGGACTGAAAAGGATCAAAGTTGAGAGTCAGGAGGAACTTCCTAGAGGAAGGCAACTTGAGAGGAGTGTGTGCTGCAGATGAGGGCACAGAGGCTGGACCACAAGGCCTAAGAGAGGGGACCCGAAGAGTTAGCAAGGAAGATGGCCACCCCGAGGCACAGGCACCCTGAATCTCTCCCTGTGTCCTCAGCACAAGGCCTGGTACTCCCTGTCCTTCCATGCACTTGGGTACAGCATTGTCCAGTGTCCCCTTCCCCAAGACACGAAGTCTGGGGAAATTAAGTCCTTCCCACCTCTTGAATGAATTGATCAGATCTTGTGGTGTCTTGGCAGGAGGTATGGGTGCAGAACGAGGCACAGGTGGGAGGGAGGGTGGATTTTGAAGGAAAAGGTTGCAGACGGGAAGGTGGACGCCTCTGAAGAATTCTACTGTTATGTCAAAGGAAGAGAGAAGACAACTCTCATTGGGGCATGACCCACCAAAGGGCTTGGAGGTAGAAGAAGCCGATGAATGTGGGTCAGACAGGGCCCCTTGCAGGATGGGGTGGAGGCTGGAGCAGACGGTGGGGGAGGGCACTGTGGGACTGGCCCACTTTGACGCTCCAGTTAATCTACTGGACTCCAAAATTGGCTAATTTTTCCCACCCCTCTCACTACTAATGCAGCTCCAGAATCAAAGCGCTGACCCCAAAGCAGTCCTCAGGCCACTCCCCACACCCCCATATTGGTCAGGCCCCTCTCAAGGCCCAGAGGAGCCGCTGAGAGGTAATCATTACCTCGTGCTTCAAAGCCACCAAGCTGGCTGCTGATGGGGGGCAGCGGGTTTCACTTACCTTGCCTGGCTGCCTGCCCAGGGCAGATGGGATGCAGCTGGGGGAGGCCCGGCACCTCCTCCCCACCCCCCTCAGAACTTGTTGTCTCCTTGCCCATCTCCCTTCACCCCTTCTCTGGTTGGACATCGGAACTGGCAAACAGGGGAGGTGATTTCCCCAAAGCAGGACGAGTGAGTGCTCATTCAGAGAGAGTGGAAATCACGCCTCGGATCAAAAGGCAGAGGTCATCCCCTGCTCACCTCTGCCCATCCTGCCCCAGCCCCAAGCCTGGATTCTGCAGATGCGTGTTGGGAGGGGGCGTGTGAGCCGTAGCGTCCAAGGGCAGAGTGCAGTCCCTCTGACATGCAGCCTTGGGGTGAAGGCTGGAGGGGCTGGGATGGAGGGGAGGAGCAACTGCAACATGAGGGTTGACAATGGAGAAGTGTGGCTGTGGACAGCCTTGGGTAGTACGGTGATCACTTATGGCACCTCTGCTACCTTCCGGGGGTCCTTGGGGAAGTGACTTAACCTCTCCAAGCCTCGGTCTCTTCATCTGTGAAACGGTGATCCCAGCACCTTCTGCATGGGATCGCAGTGGGGACTGAAGGAGAGAACTGTGTGGCTCTCCTGGCCCACAGGGTGTCTCAAAGAACATGAGTTCTCATTGTCTGCTCTCCCATTTCTGCTTGGAAGCGGGTTGGGGCTGCAGGCTGATGACTGCTGGGGACAGGAACAGGGAGCTGTGAGCAATGTTCTGCCTGAGGTGAGGGGTTCTGCCCAAGGTGAGGGGTCCCGATGGAGTGGGGGAACAGGGAGTATGTGTTAGGAGCTTGCCTTCCTGGAGGGGTGGGGCGAGGGGCTGTGGTGAGATGAATAGAGGGGCAAACCCCTTCCATTTCTACTCCTGAAGGTACAGTTTGACCCACCACTACCCCTCCCAGCTCCGGGTAGAATTGCCTTGATGGTCTCCACCCTTTTACCTTGGGGTCACTATTAGGTCCAGGAAGCCTTGGTGTGTGAGTAGTGGGGGGAGGGCCCTTCTATCTGTGCAGCTCTGTTATGGGACATGGTTCTGGGGGGCTCTCCAATGAAAACTGCCGCCCTCTTGGTGCTGCCTGTCTGATCCCACTCGGTGGTCAGTTCCTAAGGGCCCTCTCCCCATGCCCCATCCCACAGCTGTGGCTGCAAGTGCTGAGGATTATGGGAAAGAGGCTGGGTCAGGGAGAAATTTTTGAAGGACACTCATGTTTAGGGCCATGACCATTAGGGAGGTAGGCTCAGGCAGCAGCAGCCCCATAGGGCCTCTGATATCGCTCCAAGGAGTGGGGATGGACCCAAGTATCCTGCACTCATCATGCTTGTGTGGACGTGGGAAGACAGGTGGTGGTGGTGGCCATGGCCCTGGCTGTCGTGGTGATGATGGCGACGGTGGTGACGATGCTGTGGTAGTCACGGTGGTGATGGGGATGCTTGTGGGAGTGGGAGCTGTGGGGGTTCTGGGAGTGATGCTGATGTCCTGGCGATGGTGGTCATAGTGGTGCTGGTTTGGGTGTGTGTGTCACATTATAAAATGACCCTCCCCATCAACTAACTAACACACTAGGACATCAGCTCCAGGGGTGCAGCTGCTATCGTACGCTGCTGTATCCCCTGCACCTAGAATATCATGTGGCACATAGTAGGTGCTCAGGAAGTAGGTGTTGAATGAATAAGAGAGACTGAGTCTCTCTTTGTGCTGAACACTGTTATCTCACTTGTTCTTCACCATGCTTGTTCAATTTAGGATCTTTTTTAAATCCCTAATTTACAGAAGAGAAAACAGAGGTTGAGGGAGATGGTATCACCTGCCTAGGACCACACAGGAGTAAGAGCCGTGGGATGCGGTGGGGTGGGCACTTATAGCCAGGTCTGTCTGACTCTCGGCTCAGTGCTCTTTCCTGTACGCACTTCGCAGCCTCTCTCCCCGCCAGCACTCAGCATTACCTCGTGGTCTTGTGCTCGGGCTTAATCATAGAAATACTGCTAATAATAGTAACAATTGCTGTTTGTAATTGTTCGAGCAAGGCTTAAATGATCAAGACCATGGAAATTATTAATAACCCAGGCCCAGCCATGGTAGTGTGGGTCATATTAAATCGTGTTGAGATGGATAACCTTGGCAATAATAGTAACCGGGATCATAAATTAGTAACAGGAATATTTAAATTAATGCCACACTGTCGATAGCCTTGGTAGTGAGGAGCTCAATGTTGCTGTTAGTACTAATGTTGCCCCTTCCTGCCTTCCATGAGTTCAGCTGAGAGGAAAGGCAGGGCCATAAAAGCAGCTGGAGGAGGAGACAGTGTAGCGGTCCCTGTCTGGGAGGAAGGAATCCTCAGGGATGTCTGAAGAGGGGCTGCCTGCCTGGCCTCTTATGCCCAGCCATGGAGGTAGCGGCTCATCCACATTCATGTTCGAGACGACAGTGACGTCTACCTGTCCTTCCTGGGGCTGTCCCCTGGATTTTGTTGGTTACACAAGAAAGAAATTCACAGGGCAGATTTTCTCCCCCCATGAACGAATGAATTAGCTTTAGCTGATCTAGGAAACCACCCACCAATGCCGGCATGCCCTCTTCACAAGTACACTTGATCCTTCCCTTCTTCCGGAAATGTGGGAGGGTAGTACTGCTTGTTTCAAAGTCGAAACTGAGGTCCACACATAGGCAAGAGCACGGTGTAGGGCGGGGCTTTGTAGCTTGCTCCCCACCACTCTGTGCCCCAGGGCCTTCACCTCTGGGTACCAGGAATGGCTGGGGACAGGCAGGGGTTGAGCACCGAGGTGGCAGTGGTGGAACTTCCCACCGAAAGACTGGTGCCACACTCTGTGGATTGGAGAGGCCTATGATCAGACCTGCCAAGGTTTCTAGGGCATAGTGAGTGTGGTCCAGGGGACGCCTACATAGTACATGGATGGGTACACGGATGTGAGTCCATCCAACCACTTTTCCATTTATTCCCTTCTACAGACCTTCACTGAACACCTACGGTGTACCAGGTATTCAGATAAGAACTCCTAGTCCCTGCCTGCAGGGAGCTCATAAGCTAATGGAAACACTCACAGTCTGGTGAAGGCTATATTGTTGAGGATACATCTGTGTGTTTGTGTATGGGTGTAAGTGTGTGTGTGTTCACTAATGTGCATGTGCACTTGTGTGAGACTACACATGTGAGGGCTTGTGTGGAAGTGACTGTACATATGAATAAGTAGGTGAGTATGTATGTTTGAATGTCTTGACCGCGTGCAATGAGTGTGCATGTGCACGAGTGTGGAGGTGCACACGCATGTATGGAACGTGCAGGTCCACATGAATGCATGAGGATGATGCGGGCATATGTGGTACATAAGCACATATATATGTGAGCTTGAGAGAGTGTGTGTTGTGTTTGTGTACACACCTGTGACCCCTTCAAACCCATCTTTTGAGAATTCAAATGATGTCAGGATGGACTCTACCTTGAACGTCCTGGCTGCACACCGTCGGGGTCAAGCCACCTGCTCCCCTTCCTCTCCCTACGCCTTTGCACAGGGAACCCCCCACACTGGGAAGGGGCAGGGGTAGGAGTGGGGTACGGAGCAGAAGATGACGGGCAGGGCGGGCAGTGGACATTCTTGCTGATAATGGCTGGGTAGGCAGTAGGGCACCGAGGAAGAAGCTAAAGCCAGAGGCAGAAAGAGATGGGTAAGAGAGTGAACACTGCGGGGAACCGCAGTGGGGACGCCCTGGTCCCCGAGCCCACAGCATCCGGGACGGACGCGCATTAGCGCGGGCCGGGCAGTGGATACCGGGGCAGGGTTGGGGGGAGGCTCTGAAGGCCAGGGCGCGGAGAAGCGGCAGGAGGGCGCGCGGGCGCGGCTCCCCGCGTGCCCTCCCCGCGCCTCCTCTCCCCTCCCTGAGTCGGCGGGGCGGGCGGGCGCGGTTCCGGGGGTGGGCGGGCTGGACGCGGAGGAGGCGGGGCCGCCGCACTGGCTTCTCGCAGCCCCTCCCGCCCGCAGCCAGAGCGAGCGGAGCCTCGGCCAGCTCTGAGGGGCGGGCGCAGGAGCGCGGCGCCGCGCAGCCCTATCCGTCCGCGGAGCGGACTGAACTGGAAGCCGAGCGCTGCCGCGGGAAGCGGGCGATGAGGGCAGGTGCCGCCGGCTGCGCCATGGACGGACCGCGCCTTCTGCTGCTGCTTCTGCTCTTGGGGGTGAGTGCTAGCCCGAAGGGAGCCCGCTCCCTTTCCCGGGACCGGAACCCCGATGGGTTCATGTTTCCCCGAGGGAAAACAGAACACAGCGTTGAGGTCCCACATGCTGGGGATGGATGGCAGGAGAGGAGCTCCCATACCAGTATACACGGAGGAGCGTCAGGGTTCTCAGAGCGCAGAGGCGACCCTGAGATCCAGGGTAGAGATGCGGGCAAGAGGGGCGCACGGATGCGGGTCCTCCGGTACCGTGGGGTGTGTATGTGGAGGAGCTGGGAGGAGTCTCTTAGGAGGGGGTCCTGGGGTTCTCGGATGCCTGGGTTCCTCAGAAGAGGGCGCTTGAATGCCGGGATCTCGAGGCGACTTTCCCACTGAGCATCTTGATCTCTGAAGGGTTATGGGACGGAACCCAGGCTAGAGAAGGAGGAGAAATGGGACGGGGACTGGAGACGTGAGGGGCGAGCGGGGCTGGGGCAGGGAATGGAACGAGGGGATGGAACAATGAGGGAAGAGGTTGAAGGGACTGGAGGCAGAGGGGACCCAGCATCGGACAATGAGGACCGGCCAGACAATAGGGGGGAGGGGCGCGCGAGGAAAAGGTTCAAGGAGCTGGGGTCAGTTGAAGAGAGAGTAGAAATGGATTCAGGAGGGTAGGACGAGGCAAGGGAGGTAGAGAGATGGAGGCAAAAGGGAAGAGGACAGAGAAGGGAGAGAGGACCCTAAAGTGATCGGGGACCCGCCTGTCCTTCGAGGGACAGTGGGACGAGGAGAGCAGAGGCACGGATGTTCCCCGCGCCTACCGCGCGCTCTTTCTCGCGGCCTCGCCCAGTACGGGAATTACGGCCGGGGTTCCGAGGTTGGGAAGAGAGCGCCCGCTTCGTCGGAGCGAACCCGCTCTCCGGTTCCCCCACGACTGGCGGGCGCCTCTAACGCGCTTATTCTCGCTGTGTGCAGCAGCGCCATGGGCCGGAAGGGATGGAGCGGGCGTCATCGGACTGAACCTGGCCGCCACCACATCTCGGGGTGCAGAGCGCCGGGACGCGCAAAGGCGGGGAATGTCCCGGCAGCGCGCAGCCTCGGGTCGCGCAGGCAGAGGCGGCCCGAAGGGGGCGCTGCGGCGAGAGGGCTGTGCCATCCGCAGCTGCGGGCGCAACTGGGCCCGCGCGCCGCCCCCCGCCCCCATTAAGTTAAACTGCTAGAGCGACGCGCCGGCGGTTCGCTCCGCTCCACGGTGGGGATTCTGCGTGCGCTCCGCCCAGCTTTCGGTGGAAGACGCTGGGCACCGAACGAGTCAGAGGCGCTCGAACGCCTCGGACTCTGTCTCGGCAAAGGACCACGGGTCCTCGTAAGCTTCTAAGCCCGCGCGGTAGTTCTGACCAGATTTTCAGGAGATGTGACCTGGTGTGTGGCCGTGAACGGAGTACCCTCGTAGGTTTGGCAATGGAGGAGGTGTCCTCACTCTCCTTGCCGTCTGCATCTCTCATCTGAGCATTGCGCCCCAAATCCCCGTTTTACAGATAAGGAGACTGAGAGTCTGAGAGTTTAAGCGACTTGGCCAAGTCCTGCAAGCAAGTTGAGCCAGAGTCCTAGCCAGACTGCCCCTCACCTGAGTCCAGCTCAGTACTCCCCGTACCTCTTAAGGGGCAGCCCGGCGTCCCAGCTCCGGATAAGACCTGCGTTTCTCGGCGGGGGTGGGCTTGACACCATCCGCAGAGTCAAGAGGGCGGTGGAATATGGAGGCTGGGGTGAGCAGAGACCCTCTCGGGGCGCTGGCCCCATCCCCGGTTCCCTGGAGCTGTCGGTACCTGTGGCTTCGTCCGGGCATTTGGGAGTGACTGTGGGCACGTTTGCTGACTAACGCCACGGGTTGGAGATGCTTCTCAGTCGGGGAGGGGCGGGGGCGGGAGGCTGGGGCGGCCAGTAGTGTGGATCCGCGAGGGGCGAGGGCGTGGGCTCCGGACCCGGGCTGGAGAGAGTGCCGCCCGAGTACAGAAGAGGCGTGGAAGGAGGGGAGCTGGGCGTGGAGGGCCTGGGGGCTCGAGAAGGTGGACCGCGCGCAGCTTCTGCCGCCTGCAGCCCCCGCGGCTGTCGCCTCCGCCTCGCCGCGGGGCTGGTGGCTGTGGGCTGCCTCTGCGCACCGCGGCGGTCCGAGTTTCTTCCTGGGCCGCGGCGAGAGAGTGCTGAAACCAGAGCGCGTCCCGGCGGGTCGGCTGGCGGGCTGCGCCGGTAATGGAGGCACTTTGTCATTCAGACGTCTGTAACCGGAGCCGCCGGGCTGGCTAATGCGCCTAATAGGGATGCAGCGAGGGCAGCAAATGGGAGGAGGAGCGGCCGGGCGGGGGAGGGGTCTCCGGGAGGGAAGGGGTCCCCATCCCGCTGTACCAGCCCGGTCTTGCTCACGCGCCTCGATTCTTCCCTAGGGATGCGGCGAGGGGGTGGGGTGGAGGCGGGAATAATAAAATTTGTTGAGGGCCTACTATGTGCCACGCACTGCCCTGGGTAATTTCTCTTGTGCTATCTCATCCTTATAAGGTCCCGGCAGAGTAAATCTAGTTAGTCTCGTTTTACAGTCGAGGGAGCGGAACCTCCCAGGCTTTCAGGCACGAAACCAGGCTCCCCCAGTTAGTAAGTAGTGGCATCGTTGTTGGAACCCAGGATGCGTGGCTTGCAGCTTACTCTTTTCCTCTAACCGCCAGCCTCTTTCCCACCCCACCCCCCAGCCATCATTTTATGAGAGACACGTGGCCCTGAACCACCACTAACCCTGGAGATTAGATCTGTGTCCTATGCCCTTGGCACCATAAATTTGGAACTGAACCCTTTCCCCCACTTAGAGCCCCCCCCCCCCCCCCCCCCCCCCCGCTGGCTTCATCCTCAGTAATTAGCACTTGTCTTCCATCAGAAACTCAACGCCTATCTAAAGGGATGGGGGGCATGTGCCAGTGCCCCCCCCCCCCGGGGGTTTGCATCAACCTCAAAAGACCCTCTAGTATTTGAAAACTCCAACACTGTGGTAATGGCTAAGGCTCCATTCACCTGAGGAACCCTTTGCTGAAGCTGTTGTGAACGGTTAACACTCATCGCTGAAGCATTCATGTAGTTTCAAATTCTTTCACCTATTTTGGCGTGTTTTCCATTTTGTCCAATTTTTAAATTTTTTTAAGATTCTGAAAAGTCAATTCATCTAAGGGCATTTCCAAATTAGTTTCTTGAAAGCCTTGAAATAGCAAAAAAAAGGTTGCAAACATTCTCGAAAATGGGATGAAATCATTCCATCAAATTGGAAATGAATAAATGTAATAAATGTAAATTTCAGACAAATGTGTCTATCATTTTGGTAAACTGATCATTTTGGAGCAAATAGGTTGAATCCTAGTCATCCACCCTGCTTCTCAAGATTGCCTGGCCTTGGACCAATAGAGGGTGTGGCAGGGGCCACGCATCAGGGCACTTCGCAGAGCAACCCCTGTGGGCCTTAGTTTCCCCATCTGTCGGAGAGAGGATGAAAGTGATCCCTCAGGTCTTTCCCCTTCAGCATCTTGGCTTCTGGAGCAGCTTTTGGGGGTGACATTTCCTCTCCCTCATGGGATTGTGACTCCCCACAGGGGTCAGGGACCATGTCTCACTGGAAACTCTTAGTTCAATACTCAGTAAATAGTGTTGAATTAGTTAACTTTAAAGAGAGCAATTTCCCACCCTCCTTTGGTCCCCATGCCCTCTGCCGACCCTTCCTGTGGATCTCTCTTTGTATCTATCCTGCCCCCTACTCTTAGATGGTTTCCTCTATTTGGGGATGGCAAAATTCTGCCCTTCCATCGCCTCCCCCCAGCGTCAGCAGCTCATTCTCCATAAGGCAAGACACTTCTTTGATAACTAATGTTTATTGAACCCCTGCTATACACCAGATTGGCATAAATAATTTCGCCCATTTTCACAGCAACTCTGAGCTGTAGATATTACCAACTCAATGTTTTAGGTGGGAAAACTGACACTTAGAGAGATTGAGAATTTATCCAAAGTGACATATTATTGAGTAGCAGATCTGGGATATTTTGAAATAGGAAACATAAAACAAGCACAGGAAATACATGGTTACAAATTATGTGGCCTTGGCTCCAAACATAAACCTTGGGAGAAGAGACAGGACCACAGGCTGCAGCAGGAGAGCAGGCTTCGAGGAAGAAGGGCTTGCACCAGACTGCCACACCACCCACGGCTACCATGGACAGACGCCCTCCACCATCCGGAGCCCAGGTCTCCACTGACCTCATCTAATTGGAATACAGCCAAGAGCCACAAAGGAAGCAAGAAAGGCCTTGGAAAAGAGAAAAGAGGGATCCCAAAATGTATAAACACCTTACTCATTCATTTCATGCTTACAGCAAGCCTATGAGGCAGGCACTGTCATGATTACCTAATGATGAAGACACAGGCACAGAGAGATTCAAGGCCTGTCCCAGATGACCCAGCTCTAAGTGACGAGCCAGGATTCAATGATGGAGGCAGCTGAGGAGGAAGGCAGTAGAGCTCATGCTTTTTACTCAAAGAATTGCCCCCTCCTGGTTCAAATCCCACTTACACTCACTTTATACACTTTCCTACCAAGTCTGGTTACATAGTTGCTAAAGATTCATTTAGACATAGTGAATTAGGATGGCGGGGGAGGGGCTGCTCAGGTCATACTCGAGAGCAGCAAGAATTGACAGCTGATACCTTGACAGGAAGGGAGGAGACAGAAAAACTAAAAAGCTGACAGGAGAACCCACGAGACATAAATGTGTGTAATCTGGGTAAAGAACACAAGGGTTTCATTGCATTGCAACCCAAAATAATCGCTGGTGTGAATACTGAGTCCCTGAGTCCTGGGGAAACCATGAAGGTATGTTCCAGAGTCAGAGAAGGGTGCAGCCACCGTGGTTAAAATAAAAAACATTGGGGCCAGCCTGGTGGCGTAGTGGTTAAGTTTGTGCACTCTGTTTAGCCCAGGGTTCATGGCCCAGATCCCCCGGGGAAACCTACACATTGCCTGTCAAGCCATGCCGTGGCAGTGGTGTCCCACATACAAAACAGAGGAAGATTGGCATAGATGTTAGCTCAGGGACAATCTTCCTCACCAAAAAAAAGAAAGAAAGAAAGAAAAGGAAAAGAAAAACATTAGGTGATGAGGGCAGCAAATGCTTTACTCTCAGGAAAGTCAACTCTCCAAACGTCATTCCCGCAGAGTTCTAGTTAATTAAAGTCATATTGTATTTTCATGTTCTTAAATTCCATAAATATATACGTAGCATCCCTGCTATGTGCCAGGCACTGGGGCTACCACAGTCCCGCCCTCTGGGAGCTGACAATCTAGTGGGTGACCCTGTAAAGTGTCAGACCAGAACAGTGACCAAGGAGAACATGTCATGGGGCAACCCCGCCTGATCTAGGAGGGGTGGGGACCACAGGACCACTTCCTTGAGGAAGCGACACTTCAGCAGAGGCCTAAAGGATGAAAAGAAACCCGAACAGGCCCTTCTGGCATCTCGATTATCTCCTGGGGGAAAGCCTGCATCTGGGATACCCCACCCCCACCCCCGCCGTCCCAGGCTCCTGGTCTGCAGATGTTCCCAGCACTGTGTGTTCCTGACACCTGGGAGGAGATGGTGGCAACTCTCAAGCTTCCCCCTCCTATGCTGCCTGTACCCTCTGTGCTGGTTTCTTGAAGACCACAGGCTGCCGCCTAGACCCATCCAATCTGTCCATCCCCTGCTTCCACCAAACCCATCAACTGGCCAACGTGGAAGCAGAGGAGTGCCCAGAATGACCCTTAATGCTCCCCTCTGCTCCCACGACCCCCAGAGCCCATACTTCCTCTTAGCATCAAATGGGAGTGCATGGTCTGGGGCCAGGGAAACAGGCTTTGGAGTTTTATTAGACGTGAAGAATTTTTTTTAAGGAACAGGAATATAAAGCAAGCTGCCAGCAGCCCCTCCCTCTAGGGAATCTGGTGCTAAATCGTTCCATCCATGAGCAAAGATGCCTTGGCGGCAGGAATCTGCCTCCCCTTTCTCCCGGTTTCAGCACTGTTCCCACCGGCTGCATGGGGGGCAGGGAGAGGGCAGGGCTGGTGGCTGGAATGTAAATCCTGGTGGAGCGGGGCTGCTGGGTGGTGAGAGCAGCCACTCTCTCATTGATAACAGGCCTCCCTCCCTCCCGGTCGTGGCGCCAGACTCTTGCCGATTGGCTGCTCCTTTGCCCTGGCGCTGAGCTGTCTCCAGCTCTCTGTGTGCGGAGAGATGAAGACTCAGAGAGGGAGAGCAGAGTAGGTCAGAACTCCCAGTGCAGAGTCAGGATTTGAACCCACGTCCCCACCCCTCCGCCTTCTGTTCTTGGGTTCAGACACCTCCCATTTGATATTTAATATGTGGAATGGTAGAATTAAGGGCGTGGAGTAGGGCCCTGCTAGCCTTTGTTAGAAAAAGGCTCTCCTCTAGGTAGATGCAGGTGTGCAGCTTAGCAAGTGGCGTTTGGCCTAGATTTCAGCTTCTAGTCGCCCCTTTGGCTGGGAGCCCTGTGCGAGCTGCAACCTGTCCTACTGTTCACGACATGGTCCCTGCCCGAAGGCCCTCTGCTGGGGCCTGAGGCCGCCTTCCCCATGTGGTGTATCCTTGGGATTCCAGGAGTTGTTATAACCCCAAGATGAACTTTGCAGAAGGTCAGGCTCTGACGGTCTGACCTCACACCCCCAGCAGCCTCCAGGAGCGCACTGCCCCTCACTGCCTTTCTCCCCCTCCAGCTTTAATGTGCCTGATGCCTCCCTGGTGAGCTCATCCTGGCCCAGGTGGTTCCAATAGAAGGCTTTAGAAGGGGGTGTTTGCTCCTTCAGAAGACACCCCCTTTCCTTTCTCTTGCCAGCCTTACTTTCTGATCTCCCCCACCCAGGTGTGCCTGCTGGGAGGTGCCAAGGAGGTGTGCCCCACAGACCTGTACACCCACAGCGGCGAGTGCTGCAAAGCCTGCAACCTGGGCGAGGGTGTGGCCCAGCCTTGCGGAGCCAACCAGACTGTGTGTGAACCCTGCCTGGACAGTGAGTACAGGATGGGAGGTGGGGGGGGGGAGGGTCGGGGGCTAGGGAGGAGCATGCCCAGTGGAGGCCTCACAAGTGCTCCGCCTCCTGGCAGGGTCTCCTGCCCACCACTGTATGGGTACCAGAAGTGGGTCTGACCCAGTATAGGAGTCAGAGAGGGGAAGCTGAGAGTGGGTGAGGGATGGATGCAGAAGGAGGAGAGTGACCTGTGGGGCATCCCCAGGGGGGGCCATTCCAGCCCCCAAGCAGAGAAGCCTGGTAGAAGAGTGTGGCCAGGTGGGGAGGAGTAGCTGATGCTAAGACCAGCTAAAAATATCATCTGCGCTGCAAAATCAATGGCTGCCACTTACCCTCGGTGTGTTTGCGGGGAGGGGAGGAGGATCAAATCCTGGCTGCCCTGGAGACTGACCTTGTGGGATCCTGGGAGGGTGTGGCTACCCCTCCCCCCAGGCCAACTGTTCTCGGGCTCTGACCAAGGAAGCAGAACCTTCCCAAGGCAGCAGGGATGGGGGTTGGAGCCCTATGAGGATGTCCTTACTGTGGGGCCGTGTCAGGTGGGGAGGGGCAAGGGGCGCTGTGGCCATTCCTACCTAGGATTTCCTTGGGGAGGAGAGAGAACCCCGTCTTCCAGGGCTGCTGGATGAGAGAGGCAGAGGGATAAGGTATCTGGGGTCTGAATTCTGTGTGCTTTTGAGTCAAGAGTCTCATCTCTGCTGGATGCTCCCAGCCTCAGCTGCTGCCTTCAGGACTCAGTGCCCTTTCCCCCCTCCCCGACTCTGCCTACAGTCTGATCCTGGCTTCTACCTGGCACTCAATGCCACCTGGAGGACCGGTGGAAACCATACTCAGATTATTCTTTAATCATGCTAGGAAAAAGGGTACAAGGAACTGAGAACTGTGAACCCACCTGCCAGCCTAATCTTACCTCTGGCTGCCTCCCCCCACCCCCTCACCCTCTCCCCTCCCTCCCCACAAGCATGCACACACAGAGCTTATCTATCCATCAGGCAACCTCAACTCCTTGGTGTCCCCAAACACACTGTTTTCCTGTCTCTGTGCTTGTGGATCCTGTAACTCCATCCCCCAGCAGAAGGATGCCTGGGCCTGAATGGAGAAGCTGGACATCCTGTAATGCCTTTGCCACCTTGCCATCTGGCCACCTGTCCTGGCCCTGGCCTAACAGGGCTTTGATCCTAGGGCACGGATGGCCAACCGTCAGCTACCCTGCAACCTCCCAAGTCTGTCTCTTTCATCTCCTAGACTCCTGCCCAAGGCCTCTCCTCCCTGGACCCTAGGTCTCCGGATAGGGCCCCACTCCCTCTGTCCAAGCACTGGGAAGGGGACAGGAGTCTAGGCAGGCTCTGGCGTCTCTGGGGGAGGGGAGGGGAGGGGAGGGGCGGGGAGAGAGGAGCAGAGACCCACTGGGAGGTCGTGGCAGGAATCCTCCCTCCCCTTTCCTCCCTCGGTCCCCTCCCTTTCCCTCCCTCTCCCTCCCCTGCCCCCAGCTGCGTTAACAGGCTGCCTTTACAAGCCCACTTTATGGGATGGAGACCCCAGTGGACTTTCCCTCTATCCTCAAAACGTTTCCACAAGGAAACCCCTTAAACTCCTGCCTTCATTCTCTGCCAAAAAAGACCACATTTTCCCCACCCCCTAAAACACTCTCCCAGGAGTTTTCTGCTAATTTTCTGTATTTTCCCATAGGCAAGGCCCTCCCCTTCCCGCAGTGTGACTAGACCCACCCCCTGCCACATGCCAATCAGACAGGAACCTCCTGTTCGGATAAATTGGACATCCTGCCTTGGCCATTTATGTTTGGAAGTCCTTTCTGCTGTCTGACTATACCCCTGCTACTGAAGTTCACCACACTTATCAATGCCCACCCCATGGGGCCCCACCTTTATAGGATCCCTGCTGTGTGTCAAGTGCTTTACGGTGAAATTTCATTTATTCCCCAGCACAACCCTGTGAGTGGAGATATTATTCCCTATTTTACAGAGAAAGAAAAAAGCTCAGAGAGGTTAAGTAAAATACCCAGAGTCACACAGCTAATAAACAATGGGAGCAGGTTTTGAATCCAAATCTGCCTGGTCCCTAGGAAGAGAAATACAGAGGTCCCTCCACCAGAACTGTCTTTTCGTCTCTTCCCCTTCCGTTTCTACCCTGTTCACTTCCCTCTGGTTTTTCCTTCTTTGTTTTCCCATCCTCCCCCTACCCCTCACCCTGCCCCAGATAATGATCCTGTGCTCCATCTTACCTCTTGATGCCTTTGGAAAAGGTTGAGGTCAGACCCCACAGCAGACCTCAATTTCCCTTCGATAGGATCCTAGTCTCTCTACTTCTGCTTCCACATTCTGAGCAATCCCTCCTTCCCTGGTTCTCGGGTTCCTAACTCCGTGCTCTTCCTGCCGGCGGAGCAAGTATCCATCCTCTTGGATTCAGGTTGGCACAAAGTTCTCCATCCTGGCCTGGAAGCGGTGAAGCAGATCTGGCGCTGTGCCTTCCCCCTCCTTGCAGGAGGAGAGGAGCCTGGCATCCCCTGGCATCCCTCCTCTTATTCTGGAGCTCACATCCCTTAATTAAGAGAGTATGAGTCAAGTGTGAGCTTGGAAATCTCCCCTTTATGCCACTTGAAAGGGCAGAGGACTATATATGCAAGTCTGTCTTGCTTTCTAGCTTCAATCCTTCCTGCTGTACCTGAACTTTCTTGCCGGGAGCCCCATCCCCACCCTCAAGAGCCAAGCTCTTCCGCTTCGAGGGGTAGCGCCATGGGTGGGAAATTCTGCTAAGCCTATCCACTCCTATTCAGGCCACACCTGAGCCCCTGCCTGAGAAGAGAGGCCAGGAAGGGCAGGTGAGGCGGGAGACTCCCCAGCGAAGGCCAGCCGTTCCTGGGCTGGGCTCACAGCTCAGGTTTGGCCTGCAGCGAAGCCTGGGTGGGAACCATGCTCAGATTATTCCTTAATCATGCTGGGAACAAGGGTACAGCGCTGGGAACTCGCCAAGAAATTTGCTGGCATCAGCTGGGTTACCCTGCAAAGCCTCAGGGTCAGTGCTCCCTCCTTCCTAGGGGGCTGCCAAGAGCTTTCACAGACCCGGGATCAGGGACCCGAGGGAAGAGGGTGGGTGTCAACGAGCAGACGAGGCTGAACGACGGGGTCAACGCCCTGGCGAGGGATGGGGAGGGAGGGAGGGCCTCCAGCGCCTGCATCCCAAGTGCCCAAAGGGCAGGCGACTAAATTCTGGGCTCCGGCTTCCCCGCGCGTCCATCTGCCCTCAGGCGTGACGTTCTCGGACGTGGTGAGCGCCACAGAGCCATGTAAGCCGTGCACCGAGTGCGTGGGCCTGCAGAGCATGTCGGCGCCATGCGTGGAGGCCGACGACGCGGTGTGCCGCTGCGCCTATGGCTACTACCAGGACGAGACGACAGGCCGCTGCGAGGCGTGCCAGGTGTGCGAGGCGGGCTCGGGCCTCGTGTTCTCGTGCCAGGACAAGCAGAACACCGTGTGCGAGGAGTGCCCCGACGGCACGTACTCCGACGAGGCCAACCACGTGGACCCGTGCCTGCCCTGCACCGTGTGCGAGGACACCGAGCGCCAGCTGCGAGAGTGCACGCGCTGGGCCGACGCCGAGTGCGAGGGTGAGCGGCCGGCGCCCCCTGGGGGTCGAGAAGGGCCAGGCCTGGCCCGAGGGCAGCTCTGTGGCCTCCAGCCAGCAGGCGCCCTCCCTGAAACCTCAGGAAGCAGGTGGCTCCCCATCCTTCCCACCAAAGGACCTCTTTCACTATGTCCTTTGGGCTAAGTGTTTGGAAAACTGTCATCCTCCTGACTCATTTGTCAGGGCTTCATTCATCTGTGGCTGCCAGCGAGGGATTGGATGGGTGGCAGATAAGGAGCTCAAAGGTGGCCATGGTGTCCAGAGCACAGAGCAGGACATGTTTGATCCCAAGGCAGGCTTTCTCAACTGGAGAGGGCATTGAGGACCTTCAGGAGTTGGGACTCTCTGGCTCTGGGGCCTGTCTAGGTCCAGAGTGGTTTATGGCTCTGGGACCTGTGATGGAATGGGCCCTGTCACTTACCATCTGAGTGTTGTTAGGGAGGCCACTCCTATCTCTGGACTTCAGTTTCCTCACTGGTTATTTGGTTGGCAGGGTGGTTGGTTGTGGATTAGAGAAAGTGGTTGGCCCACTTCAACTTGTGATATTTGGGGGAGGGGTCGACAGTCACTGTTACAGTTTAGTCAAGGATGAAGTTGGACCCAGCAGGTCATGGGGGTGGGGGCTTTGGGGCAGAGGAAGAAGGGAAGCGGCAGGCCTGGGGCTTGGGGACCCAAGGACGAGGCAGGGTGCACATGGAGGGCTCTCAGGGATGGCAGGGTGCATGGGAGCTGGGTGTGCCTGCCTTAGCCAGGCATGGAGAGGGGCAGCTCCTGGGATGTGAGGAGGAAGCCCATGGAGCCAGAGCAGAACTGTTTTGGTCTCCGGTTGGTGACATCCATCTCGGGGGAGAGGGGTGGGCTCATCCACTGCAGGGAGAGGTTGACAATGCCTTTCTTTCTGACCATTACCCTGAGGCCAGGCATCCATTTAGCTATGTCTCTTTGGGACCCAACCCTCAGGGTGCCCTCACTCAGCAGGCAACACAGCACCTCCTTCAGGGAGCCCCACGTATGACAGCCTTTGCCCCAGTCTGATGAGAGGGATGTGGTCTCGGCACTTAGTTACCAGGAGATCCCCCATTCTGAAGGAGGCAGCACAGCCTCTGGCCTCAGTCACCCCTTGGTCTGATGGGGGGCCAGATCCCCTGCTTGGGGAGCCTCCAGTTTGATACCACGCCTTCCTTCCACGTCCAGGAGCTCAGGGTGGGGAGGGCTCTTAAGCTGGGCTGAGGCCTAGTATGTGAGTGAAGCTTCCTGAATTGGGGTGGGAGTGGGGGTCAGGGGGGAGGAATGGGGCGCAGAACATGGTAGTTCCGGTGGCGACTGCCCTGGGCCAGGAGGCAGGCAAGTGGTGTCAGGCGCAGGACAGAGCAGGGAGGGGGTTTTAGCAGCAGACAGGCGGCAGCTCAGTTTCCCAGGGCAAGTCTGGACCAGCTTGTGGGGGCACTTAATCGGGGCATGGTTAGAGCAACGAGAGGTGGTGGCTGGGGGAGGGGTGCGCTCCGCCTTTTGGGGCGTTGGCAGATTCCTCCAGATACCACCCCGCTTTTCCAGCCACCCTGAAGGAGGAGGGTACCCTTGAGGGGTGTGTTGATCCCTGCCCCTCTTCCCCGCTTCACTCTTGCCTGGGAAGGGTTAAATGTCAGCAGGGGCAGAGGGAACATTTCAGGAAATGGAATTTGATTGGCCTTTGGTGGCTCCCCTCCCCTCCAGTGCTTGGTACTTTCTTCCATGTACATTTCAGGTGTCAACATGGTGACTCACCCACCCTTGGGACAGACCAACCCGCCCTGGCCCCCAGTGAAATTTGGGTTTAGGAGGAGTAACCTGGTCCCTCCTTTCATCCCCACATCTGACAGCTCCCATTCCGGAAATGGCTGTCAAGACCCACCAAGGGCTTAGTGGGTTGGAATGCTAGTGGACATGGCCACATCTGGATCTCATCCCCCTTCCCCCCATCAGAGGGGATTGGAGAGACGAAACGAGGGGAAAGCGCCCTGGACAGCACTGTCTTCAGCCTGATCTGTCCCTTACTGCTGTCTCAGCCCTTCCCCACTGCTCCTGAATCTCTGGTAGCCTGACACCCCGCCCCCCTATACCTTCAGCCTCTGGGTTGGGGTCTGTCCCAGCAGAGCTGCATCTCAGCCTCAGGGCTCAGGCTGCCCCTCCAGCTTGCCCAGTCCCCTAGCAGGGCAAGAGAAGACTCTCCCCAGTCCAACGCCTTGTCTGGGGCTCCCAAAACACAGGACTGTATCTCCGCCGCTGCCCACCCCCGCCACCGCCCTGGCCCCCCCGCAGGACTGAGATGGGGGAGGGGTGGCTGGGGCAGCAGATGGCAGCCCCCTTCCCATGCAAACCAGATGGATTCCAGATTCACTTCTGGGGGCCTTACCCCTCAGAAGGTGCTGAAAATGGGGGCCTTTGAACCATCTTTGTCTTGAGCTGAGGAGGCCCAGGAGACGGGTGGGCAGCTTCAACTCCAAATTGGGTGGGCAAATTGGGGGCTTGGTGAGGCAGAAGTGGGGGGCAAAGTGTCCTCCCCTTCACCCCTTTGGCATGTCCCGTCTTCTTTCCCTTCCTGCCCCAGGCCTGGGAAGTGAGGACAGATGGGGTAGACATCTTTGCCCAGACAGGTACCCCCAGGCCATGCAGAGCCCACAACCTCCCCTACTGCTCCTGGCTGGATGGCAGAATGGAAAATACCACCCACTGGTGCCAGGAGGTGCTGGGTCCCCTGCCAGGGAGGCTAGCAATGCCCAGCTGGCATGAGAGGGCCTAGGTAGGTGGCAAGGCACAGGCTTCCTCCCTTGAGGCTGTGGGCAGTCCCTGCTTTGTAAGCCCTCTCTCTGCCAGCAGTCTGCTTCCTGTCCAAGTCGGGTTCGGGCTACCTGACACTGTCTTCTCTGGGTGGCAAGATCAGATGGTGTGGGGGACATGCAGGGCAGGAAACAGAGGCGAGCCACTGTCCAAGGACTGGCTGGAGGGAAACAAGCCAGCTGGGCCTCCCCACTCCCTGTCTGAGCCTAGAGCTGGGACGTCAGAGACCGGAAAGGAGGCTGAGTATCAGCTCTCGGGGAGGTGGTGTGGGAGAAGGTATGTCTCTGTGCAGACCTGAGTACCCAGGTCCCTCCTCAGGACAGGGGTGACTGGGGCCACTGGGGCAACCTGGAGCCAGATAAGTTGCAACATTTCCCCAGAATGACTCCAGCTGGAGGCTCCCTGGGCTCCCTCTCTCCTTTGTGTATTTACCTCCATGGGGTAGAGTAGAATTCGAGGGCCACAGCTATACCCAAGATGGGAGAGAGCTTAAACACCATCTCTCCTAATATCCCCATTTCGCAGATGGGGAAATTGAGGTCCTGAGAGTTGAAGGGACTGGTCCAGAGTCACACAGCAAGTCAGTGACAGAGCCGAAGGGGACCTGGGTGGCCTGATTCTTAGGCCCTTGCTCTTCTCCACCATCATGACATCATACACGCAGTCCCAGCCCTCACCCCTATGTGTAACAGCTGGCGCACAAGCACCTGGAACCGGACCCAGGGAACCGCCTGGGAGTGGGTCAGAACATGGGGAAGGGGCTGGGGGGGAATGGGCCCTCACTCCTGCAGCTCTTTCTCCCAGAGATCCCCAGCCGTTGGATTACACGGGCCACGCCGCCGGAGGGCTCAGACAGCACTGCCCCCAGCACCCAGGAGCCCGAGGGACCTCCAGAGAAAGACCTTGTAGCCAGCACGGTGGCGGATGTGGTGACCACAGTGATGGGCAGCTCTCAGCCCGTGGTGACCCGAGGCACCACGGACAACCTCATCCCCGTCTATTGCTCCATCCTGGCCGCTGTGGTTGTGGGCCTTGTGGCCTACATCGCCTTCAAGAGGTGAGAGGGGCACGGGGAACAGAGGGCGGGACCTTTGCCCTCAGGGTGGGCTCTGCTGTGACCTTGACCTGAAAATTCACACACTCTTTTAAGGCAACCCCAAGCCAAGCTCATCCTCACTTACCATCAGCTGCCCCACTCTGGGGTGTGGCAGGTCAGCAATAGGTAGGGGAGGGGATTGTCCCTGTCCTGTCCTGGCACCAGCACCTCCCCACTCACAGGCTGCTCCCCTCCCGGACTCCCGGAGCCCCCAACTGTGCACAGAGCTTTCTTTACCACTGCCTGTGCTCATCTCCTGAGCCCCATTTACCACACGGTTACCTGTGTATGCATGTGTCTCTTCCTTCCCATGTCACATTTGGGATCCTGTGGCACCCACATCCAGAAATCCAGGATGTGCAAGAACATTCAGAAAGCACTTGAAATGTTTAAGTGCTTTTTCCATTTAATGCAAACAAGACCAACGTCTTATAAAGCGAAAAGTAAAAGCCCCTTTCTCTCTCGCCAAATCCTACCCCCTTCCTCATTGGACTCTGTTTGGAATGGATCCTTTCCAGCCCTTTTCTGTTCGTTTATAAATATGTGTATATAAAACTTTTATAGTTATTCATAAACAGGCAGGGTTTTTTAAAGCATCAACAGCATCACACCATACACATCCTACAACTTACTTTTTTATTTAATCTCCCTCGGGAGAGCTTTCCTCAGGACGTATAGATTATCTGATCATTCGTAACCATCATTCAATAATATGAATGGATCATGATTTATGTACCCCGTCTCCTATGGGTGGACATAGGGTTTTTGTTCAGTTTTATTGCTTATAATAGCAGAGGAAATCCTTGTATGAATCCCTGTATACATGTGGGAGTATTTTAGAAGGTAGACTGGGCAAAGTGGAATTCCTGGAAGTCATTTATTTACACGCCATTCATTCTGTGAACATTTAGTGAACATTTGCTGTGTGCACCAGGCCCTGAGCGCTTTCAGGGTAGGCCAGGGCAGGTATGTAGTGAAACAAGGATGCAGGTACTGGGGTGGGGGGGGTGGTATAGTCGGGACCTACCATCCCTCTGGCCCCCACACGTCAGAGTGCAGACACCTTAGCGCATGGCCAATGTGGCCCCTCACCCCCTGGGACCCGGCCTGTCCTCCGGCTCCAGGTGGAACAGCTGCAAGCAGAACAAGCAAGGAGCCAACAGCCGACCCGTGAACCAGACACCACCACCCGAGGGAGAAAAACTCCACAGCGACAGCGGCATCTCTGTGGACAGCCAGAGCCTGCATGACCAGCAGCCTCACACACAGACAGCCGCAGGCCAGGGTGAGCAGCAAGGCCGGGCAGGGGGGCTGAGGCAGCGAGAACAGGAGTGATTGAGATTAGACTGCAGGAAGGACTGCCAGAGGGGCTGGCTCCCGGTGCCTCTGTGTAGAAGGATGGGAGAGGCAAGGGGAGGGAGGGGAGGAGAGGTCCTTTCCAGTGGAATGACTTGGGAAATGGAGGCTTTGACAAATTGGAGCATCCAGACTCATCAGACTAATTGTCCCCCCTAGGGCTAATTACTCCCCAAAGTGGCTGCAATTAGCCTCCTGCCCTGGACTTCTGGGGAACAAGTAGTAATTATGTACCCTAATTAGTGGCCTGTAGCCCAGCTCCAGGACACTTGCTGCAGCTGAGTCTGGGACTGAGAAGTCCTGTCTCCTCTTCTGCTTTGATTGACGGCTGGGGGGCGGGGAGGAGGGTTAGGCGGTGGGATAGGCTGGAGCTATGGCGAGGAGGGGACATGAGTCAGCATCCTCCAGGCCCCTGCACAGCCCTGCCCCACATCCAGGACCTCATCTTGGCCACCCTCTGCCTCTAAGCCCTCGGGGCCTCCCAAGATTGGGAGGACAAATGCCCTGGCCCTTCTTGGGGCTGACCCATGCTCACTGGGGGGAAAGGGGGTCCAGTGGGCAGTACCTGACTCCCCCTGGGTTCTTGGCAGCCCTCAAGGGAGATGGAGGCCTCTACAGCAGCCTGCCACTGGCCAAGAGGGAAGAGGTGGAGAAGCTACTCAATGGCTCCGCAGGGGACACCTGGCGGCACCTGGCGGGTGAGCTGGGCTACCAGCCCGAGCACATAGACTCCTTCACCCACGAGGCCTGCCCCGTCCGCGCCCTGCTTGCCAGCTGGGCCGCCCAGGACAGTGCGACATTCGATGCCCTTCTGACCGCCCTGCGCCGCATCCAGCGAGCCGACATTGTCGAGAGCCTGTGCAGCGAGTCCACCGCCACATCCCCGGTGTGAGCCAACCCGGGAGCCTCTCCCCTGCCCCCACATTCCGATGACTGATGCTCCAGCCAACCCCTATGGGCCAGCGTCAGAGCTGAGCTCCTCTGGGCAGGGCCTCAGAGCCCGGGCCCCTAAACCACAGCCCTGTCACTGCTCCCGTGTGGCCCCATTGCTTCTGATCATACTCCCTTTCCAGCGCTGAAAGAGCCTCTGCTGCCTTTCCCATCCCACCCCTGCCTCATCACCATCTCAGACTTTCTGCTCCTTCTCCCCACACTTCTCAGTGGGCCAGCTCCTCCCACCTTAGCAGGTGTCATATTTGGGGGGCTGACACCAGGGATGGTGTTGGGGGCGATGACAAGGCCCCAGAGACTCAGAGAGAGAGACTGAGGAACCAGAGCCATGGACTCTGCACTGTGAACTTGGGGAACGCGGGGGCATCAGAGTGGCCCACACCCTCCCTCAGCCAGCCTCACCCCTCCCCTCTGGCCTAAGATGAAGAGGATCAAAGGCTTGTCAGAGCTGGAAGGGGGTTTTGAAATCTAGTTCACCCCCTTTGTTTTACATACAGGACAGTGAGGCCCAAAGAGAGGCAGTGACTTACCCAAAGCCACCCAGCAATGGAAGGCCAAATATGGACTGGCCCCTCCTCTCTGAATGAGGGGCATAGGCCTCAGGTTTGCTTAATGACTGGGAGAGGAGGGCCAGGTGACCCTCTGGGAAATGTCTCAAAGTCAAATCCTGTCTGCCCTCCACCATTTCTAGGCCTGTCCAACCCCTGTGAAGATGGGACACTTTGTCCGAGGTCTGGTTCCTTGATCCATCATGACCCCTAGTCAGGTTTGGGGTTTGAGGGTGCTGCCTCCCTCTGCCTGTCCCCTCAGGCATGTCAGTGTGGCATCCGTGGTGTGGCCCAGTCTGTAGGGGCCCACCATCCTGGCACAGACCCACAGCGAGCACAGGCAGCATCTTCCCCTAGAGTCAACCCTGGGGGTTCAGGAACTAAGGACCCCCCAGCAGCGGCACACAGACTCACAGACACGCACATGCAAGATGAGGAACCTTGCTTTTCTCCGGGAGTTCTTTCTCCTGGGCTGCGACCGGATCCTGCCTGGGGCAGTTGCCAGAGAAGCATCGAAGGGAATGCTGTGCTCGCTGTCTTCCCTCGCCCCCAGGTTTGGTGGGCCAAGGACTGCTGAGACTTGAGCTGGTGTCTGTCTTCCAAGGGCCTGCACGCGGAGGAATGCTCCCCCCATCTACCCCTTCCCTGCAAGCTCGGGTTTGGCTGGGCCCCGAAGGCTGCAGTGAAAAGTGGGACCAGCGTGGGAACGCAGCGAGAAGAGACGGCCTTAGACTGTGGCCCATGGAGGGTCTCTCCCAGGTTTAGCGGACCCTACAGAGGACTATTTTTTCCCTAGCTTGGTGCCAGAAAGGGGCCAGGAGGTCTCCTGAGGTCCTTCCCTGGCCTGTTGTGTTTTGCTTGATGTTGGAATGAGTGTGGCTCCCCTTCTATTTAGCATGAACGTGTGTACTGACAGCCACCCCTCCCCTGCCCAGGGTTCTCCACCCTGTATAAGGGACTGGGAACACTGTATGTACATGGCATTTCTTTGACCTCAAGCTGTGACGGGTGGAGGAAACTCACCTGCTGACCCCTCACCTGTGCACCTGGGGAGTGGGACAGAGTCTGAGTGTATTTATTTTCCTCCCCAGCAGCTGGGGAGGGGGCTGGGGGTTGCAAGTATGTTTTAGCATGTGTTTGGTTCTGGGGCCCCTCCTGCCTCCCTTTGGGCCGAGATGGAACCCTTTTGGCCCCCCAGCTGGGGGCTATGAGCTCCAGACTCCCTGTCGCCTCCCCCTTGCATCCTGTGTAATCATTTCTTGGGCCCTCCTGAAACCTACACATAAAACATAAATGATGAACATTAAATAGCAAAGAAAGAGAAATAGTCCAAAGAGATTTTTCTGGAAATACACATAGTTTGAGTTGGTGGGGCTTGTGTGTGTGTGTCAGGGACCCAGGTATAGTTTCCAACTCACTGAGAGCCTGTCCTATTTTTCCCTCCCACAAAATGGGGAAGTTTTCACAGAAATCCAGCAAATTCACATGTGTAGCCATGGAGTTGATTTAAGTGGGATAGGGAAGGAGTGGGGGCCCTTTGCCCCAGATCTTGGACAGGGAAAGTGAAAATGGCCATGCAGGAAGTCGGCCAGCTGTGAACTTGACCACATGTCAGAAGTAAAGCTGACCACAGGGGAGTCAGAGGCTTGCTAGGAAGGCCAGGTCACAACCCTGCAGCTCCCAGCCACCCACATGGCCTGGGAGACACGTACACCCCACCCACACACATGCACATGCACAGTGTCTGGCTCCAGATGGCCTGGTGGGAGCCTGGCTGCCCCAGCCTGGAGTTAGCCAGGCCCCTCCCTCGTGGCTCTCCCTGGCAGGTTCTGACCCCGGCTCCCGCCAGCTTGGCTTTGAGCTCTGCCTAGCCCAGGCCTGGAAGCTCCTGGAGCTGCAGAGTTCCCAGGCCCAGGCCTGTGCCCCTCTCTGAGGCTGGCAGGGCAGCTGGTCAGGCTGCTTAGCCTCTGCTGGTCGCTGGGCCAGGTCTTCTGGTGGGGCTGGCTTGTGATTGCTGGGGAAGGTCACAGGAGGCTTGCTCTTCCCAGAAAGAACAGCAAACAAGCCTTCCTGGTCTCAAGACCCTGGGACGGGCCAGCTGGGCCCCGGCCAGGAGTTAGGCATGAGGTGGAGGGGAGGCTGTCTTCCATCTCCCACCCCAAGTCTGTGAGGGTTGTGAGGAAGGCGGTGGTGGGGGTGATCCAGAGTAGGTAAGGGAAATGGTCCTGGTACTTGGGTAACCCCAAGCCTGATGGGAGAGACAGTCTTGAGGAAGCCTCCCTTCTGATGTGGAGACACAGTCCCAGACTTCAGGATACTCTCATCTGATAAGGGAGGCACAATTCCTGTTCTAAGGGAGTTCCCATCCTGATGGGGAAAATGCCTCTAATTTGGTGGGAAGAGCCAGATGCCGCCTGTGGGAATAAGGGCGACACAAATCCGTGCCTTCAGTGGTCTTGCATTCTTGAGAGGGAGACAGCAGACGGGCCCTATGTGGTGTGCAGTGCCATGCTAGGGATAAGTGGGGTCCCAGCCCAGGCGCACCCCTCCCAGGGGTTAGGGAAGATTGGTGGGAGAAGGGACTTGGAAGCTGAGCCTGTAAGGATGAGTGGAGTTAACAAGCCGGGGGAGGAGAGTGCTCCTGGCAGAGGAATCAGCTCAGCAAGGCCCCGAGGAGAGAGAACAGAGCCCAGGGGCTGGGGAGGCTCCTGTGCCTGGAGCCCAGAGAGTGAGCGCGAGGTCAGTGGGGCCAGATGGGGAAGAGCTTATGAAGAGACACGCAAGGCATCTGGACAACACTCTGAGAACACTGGGGAGCCAGCGAGGGGTTTCAGCAGGGGAGTAACACAGACAGATCTGCACTGAGAAAGTTCAGGCTCTGGCTGAAGTGTGGAGGGTGGGGGTGGGGGCGGCCCGAAGTGAAGGAGGGGCCACAGCAATGGTGAGAAGAGGGCATTCTGAAGTAGGGGGCAGAGCTTTCAAAACAATGTACCAGAGATTCTCACGTCCTCTCTCTGCCACATTGTGGAGAAACCCTCTTTGTTTCTCCTCCATCCCTCCTTCTTTAATTCCCCTCAAGGATGAAAATGCTTCATTACTTCCCATCTTTAATGTGGCCTCGGAGGGTGTGAGGCCCTGCCAACTCCTCCAGACTCACTGCCTTGCTCCAGCCATCCTCTCCCTCACTCTCTGTGCTTCCCCAAATCAGCGTTCTTACAATTCTTCAACCTTCAATGGTCCATCTAGCCACAGGGACTTTGCACATGCTGACCCTCTGCAACACTCTTTCCCCTTCTTTCCCAAATTAACTCCCAGTTCAGTGCTTCTTTGGGGAAGCCCTTGCCATACTCTGAACACAAATCAAGTTTCTTGATCCCAGGTTCAGAGAACATCATGTTCCACTCCTTTTCTTTAAACCACTTATCTCTCTTTGCAATTAGGCACCCGTCTGAGTGATTATTTGATTACTGTAAACTTCAGGAAACCAGAGACAGGGTCTGGTTTTGCTCACTTTCTAATCCTCAGCACGCTGTCTGGCTTACAGCTAGCGACCAATAAAAATTTGTTGAAGAAATGAATGAATGTGCTCTAAAGCCGCACAGTCCCACAGAAATATAACACCAGTGACAGATGTGATTTTTTATTTTTTAGTAGCCACATTACAAAAGTAAAAAGAAGCAGGAGAGATGAACTTAATAATCTATTTTATTTAGCCCAATATATCCAAAGTATTATTTCAACATAGAATCAATATCTTTAAATTATTAATGAAATATGTTACATTTTTTTCCTACTAAGTTTTTGAAATCCAGTGTGCATTTTCTTCTTACAGCACATCTCAGTTTGGACTAGCCCCATTTCAAGTGTTCAACAGCCGCACATGGCTAGTGGTTATCACAGGGGGCAGCTCACCGCTAGGGATTCACATCTCCAGAGTAGGGCTCATTCGGAGACATAGAGATGCTCTCTTGCTACTTCCTGTGCCATCAGTCTCCTTGGTCCTGAGGCCCATGGTTCTCCCCTCCCACCCCCACCCCCAAGGCCTCTCTCCCCTCCGCTCAGGCTCAGGAGCCTCTGTCTCTTTCACTCTCTGGGCCAGAGCATGAGATCTTTCATCTTTGCCGGCCCATCAGGACCCCTTCCCTCCCCAAGTGCCTGCCTCCCGGCTTTCATCCAGTGCGATCAAGTGAGCTGAGACTTGGAACAAGAAAGGCCTCTTCATCCAGAGGGGAGGGGTATGGTGGGGGCCACTGAGCCTGCAGCCTGGTGTTCCCCAGGAAGAAGGGGCTGGGCCAGAGCTGGGGTCAGGAGAAGACATTTCCCATGATGCTCCGGGCTGTGAGGTCTGCCGACCATATGCCTGGGGGAGGTGGCTCCTCTGATAATGCAAAGCAGGTTCCTCCCTAGCTTTGTGGCAGCTGGTGGGCAGAAGGCTAGGGGACAAGACTGAGCCCCCAGGCATCTGGGTACCAAAGAGCTGAGGCGAGGAGGACTCCTTCAGCCTCCTGCCCCTCCTCTCTGACTACCCCCAACACCCTGCCCTCATGCTGACTCCTCCCAGCTAGAATAGGCTCCCTTCAGGGGTCTGCCTGCCCTGGGCCCCGCCCCAGGCTCCAGATCACCTCTAGCTCCATCAAAGACCCCCAGTTCTCAGTGCACATCCTTAGGGGTCTCTGATGCAACACCCTTCTTCAGACAAGCACCCAGTATTCCTCCCAAGGCAGACGCTGAGCAGCCCTCCTCCTCCCCACACACAGGGCAGTTCCTCCCAGACCTGACAGAAAGTTCGAATTTTCCACAACGGTCCCATTTCCACCCCAGTTCTACCTATTCCCGTCCCCCAACCACATCAGAGGAGAGGCCAGGAACATTTCCCTAAGGCTCTGTCATGGAAGAACATTCAGGAGCATTCCAGCTCTCACCCCTCCATCCCTCCCAGGGCACTCAGTCCTGCCCTCTTCCCACAGCATCCGGGCACTTCCCAATCCCTGTGCTCCCTTCCCAGCAATCCCTGCTCCAGCTATTTCCAACAACATTCCCAAAGGGCTCCAGGGAAAGGTGGGATTGGGTCTCCTCCCTGGGCTGGGACTGCTCCCTTGGGAAAAGTCTGGGAATGCTCCCATCTCCTCCCATATGCTAGTGACTCATAGAATCTGGGGTCCTTCTGCCTCACCCAGTTGGAGGCTGACGCCCCCTGAGAAGCCTCAACACTCCCTGGCCTGGGCCTGGGGCTCAGCATCCACATTCCAGGCGCCCAGCCCTACCCCAGGGCATAAGGCTTCACTCCGCAGTCCAGATGGTTCTCATTCTGCTCCCACGCACCTTGGGATGACAGCCGTCCACAGGGGATGAGCAGGTCAGGGGCACGGAGCAGCCAGGCTTCCACCCGTCAACCTTGGAGCCAAGGGAGGTCACATCATGACCTCTCAGAAGACGATGTCGAGATCCCAGAAAGCAGCCACCTGGGAGCTCCCCTCCCTCATCCGGCGAACCAGTTCCGATTCTTTGTGGTGCAAGAGTGAGAAAACCCAACCCAGGCTGGTTTACGGGAATTTACTGTCCGGCCGAAGTGAAAGGCCCAGGGGTAGGCTCCAGACACAGGCTGATTGAGCGGCTCAAACAACACCCCAGGACCCAGTGTCTCCCTCTCCATCTCTTGCCTCCATTTCCTCCCGTAGACTCTTCCCTTATGGTAGCAAGATGGCTGCACAGCTTCAAGTTCAAGCCAGTAGGAAAGACGGCGCCTCAGTCCTAGAATCCCAGCCAGAGTCTCCAGGCGTCCTGGGTTCTGATTGGCCCATCCCGGGGAATGGCGATCACTGATTGGCTAAGGTGGAGGTCACATGCTCCATACCCGGGGCAGGGATGTCTCTCCACCTGAAGCATGGGGGCCGAAACCAGGAAACTGAGATACAGTTTCCAAAAGAGGGCCCCCAAGAACAAATGTAGTCCTCATTCCACATCAACACTTGGGCTCCTTCCTCCTCACCAGGCAACCTGCGCGTGACTCCGCGCCCAGACCCAAGTGCATCTTTCTAGTAAGAATCTTCGTGAAACAACGCGGCCATCGTGGTACAAGAGCGTCCAGGAGGCACTGGGGTTCCGAAGAGGGAGGACATCCTCGTGGCTGCAGGGACCCAGGGAGGGTCCTGGCGGGGAGGCCTTGCCCTGAGCCTTGAAGGATGGACAGGATTTGGATTGTGGGGATGGAAAATAGGTGGGGAGAATATTTCAGGCAGAGGAAACACTGGAGCAAAGGCACAAGAATGGGGAGCAGGAGGAGTTAACTCTGACTGGAATCCATAGTAATGGGGAGGAGATGAAAATCTGGCCAGGTCTAGCAGGGATTCGAACGCCCCACTGAGGAATTTGGACTAAACGGGGAGCTACTGAGGTTGTCTGAACAGGAGAGTGTTCTGGAAGGAGAGGCAGGAAGACCAGCTGGGAGATTGGTGCTTCAGGCACAGGAACTAGCAGTGGGGAGGAAAAGAGGGAAGCAATTCAGGAAATATTAAGAAGAAAAAACGAAGTCGCCTCGGCACCAGATCAGATGGGAAATAGTAAGGCAGAGAGGGGTCTATGTGACTCCCAGTCTCCTGGCAGCTGAGGGGATGGTGGTGCCGCTCATAGAGATGGGAGCCCTGGCAGAGGAGCAGGCTTCAGTGGAAGATCAAGAATGCCGTGTTGAGGGGGCTGGCCCCGTGGCCGAGTGGTTAAGTTCGCGCGCTCTGCTGCAGGCGGCCCAGTGTTTCGTTGGTTTGAGTCCTGGGCGCGGACATGGCACTGCTCATCAGACCACGCTGAGGCAGTGTCCCACATGCCACAACTAGAAGAACCCACAACGAAGAATACACAACTATGTACTGGGGGGCTTTGGGGAGAAAAAGGAAAAAATAAAATCTTTAAAAAAAAAAAAAAAGAAGGAAACCAAAAAAAAAAAAGAATGCCGTGTTGAGTTTGAGAAGCCTGTGGGACATCCGGAGAAAGTCAGGATGCATTTGGTTGTACATGTCAGGAGCAGGAAAATTCCAGGGCTACAGTGGAACGTTTTTAATCATCTGCCAGCCACTGGGGGAAGTCCCTGTGGGACAGAGGGAAAGAGAGCCCTTGGACTGGTCCTGCTAAGGTGACCAAGACAAATGAGGGCGCAGAGATGATCAAGAAGGGCTGGTCAGTGAGTTGGGAGGCATGGATCTTGCAGCATCAGGGAAGCCTAAGAAAGGAGCAAGTTTCCAGGAGGAGGCAG
The DNA here is from genome assembly GCF_041296235.1 of Equus asinus. Classification (NCBI taxonomy): domain Eukaryota; kingdom Metazoa; phylum Chordata; class Mammalia; order Perissodactyla; family Equidae; genus Equus; species Equus asinus. The sequence continues at coordinate 36,852,359 of NC_091802.1, read as the reverse complement.
CAGGTGATCCCCAATGCAGGTACTGCAGAAAGGCCTGAGAGGGAGAGGGCTGGGAGGAGCCACTGGATCCAGGTGTGGAGAGTACAGGAGACGGATGGCAGTGGTGGGAGGAGAGGGAGGTAGATGAGACAGTGGAGCCCCTGTATAACTCTCCTAGAAGCTTTGCTGAGAGGGGGAGGAGATAGGGCTTGCCCTGGGACCAGAAGGGACTTTGATGGGGGGCGGAGGCAGGATGTGAGCATCGTGGTCAGGAGCCTTGAGGTTCACAACCAGCTACCTTGAGTCATCCTTCTCCCCTTGGAAAGCTCCGCAGTCTGGTTCCACCAGCCTTGCTCCTCTGTGTGACATTCCACAGCCTCAAGGGTCCAGGCCAGCAGAAGGAGGTCAGCCTGGTCCTCAGGGTCCCCCTGCCCCAACCGTCTTGCCCTCTACTTCCCACCCATTCTTCAGCCCCCTCACATCCATCTCCCTGCCGCTGATGCAGGATTAATTAGCGAGAACCAGTGCCTTATTCTCCAAGAACGCAAAGTGCAGTTAGAACAAAAAGGGAGATTGTCTGAAATCTAAATGGGATTGGATTCTGCCAGGAGAACCACGACCTAGATCCCATGTCAAAATGTCACCTCTTTGAGACTTTAATAAGCAGCCATTAGGCTCTGTGAGTGAGCTCCTCACTCCGTCCCTTCCAGGAGAGTGATTGGCTGAAAGCCAGGGTAGGACCGAAGAAGCTGCCAGAATCACATGAGGTTCATGCAGAAGCCACCTGGGCAGCTTTGGGCAGCAAGTCCTGTCTCTTCCTGGGGTAACACATGGGCTGGGCACGTGCCCAGAGAGAGCCACATGCCTGTCAGGCTGGGGCCTGCCTCACGCCTCTCCAGGGAGGCTGCTGGAAGCCCTGGGGCAAGGCAAACCCAGAACAGTGACTCAGGTGAGGGGTGGGGGCTGGGGACGGAAGGCTGCAGTCCAGGCCAGACTGTGCCCCACCCCCACCAGGTGCTAGGCTAGTCAAGGGACAAGAGAGGGAGCTTGGGTGCCAGGGGCAGGGGCTTGGCTCGCCCATCTGGGAGCATGGCAATGCCTCCCTTGGCAGGAGGGAGGTCTGCTTGGCAGACCAGGATAGAGGCTGTCGCAGGCAGACCCAAACTCAGAGTTGATGCCCCGACGCCAGGCAACCCTCCATTGATGGAGAGCCTCCATTGAGGACAAAGGGGCAGCTGCAGTCCAGGCCTGGGGGGACATGTCCCTAAGGCCTGCACTGAGGACAGGGGTAGGGGTAGGAGGTGTCAGTGGGAGCCATAGCCTGATTCCTTGGACTCTAGGCCCCGATTCTGGCCTCAAGGTGGGGGAGAGGCCCTGGAGAACCTTGGGGACCCTGGGGAACTAGGGGCTAACCAGAGCCACTGAAGTGACTGAACCAAGTAACACAGCCGCCTGTTAACCGGGGCCTCTGGAGACACTGCTTAATGATAACAGATGACATTTGTCTAGCATTTTAGAGTTTACAAAGCACTTTCACAGCCGTAATTTCATGTGATCATCTCATTAATCCTGGCAGAGAGGTATTATTGGACCCACTTTATAGATGAGACAACGGAAACGCAGAGATTTGCCCAAGGCCACGTGATGGTAAGTGGCAGAGCCAACCTGGGAGCTATGTCTGCCCCCTGCGCCCTCATTTCCTGTTCTTTCCCCATGCTAGGCTGACTGCTGCCAACGGGCTGGGCTGCGGGTGGAGGCGGTTGTGCTGGGGGTGGGTAAGGATGAAGGGCAGGCGCAAGGGGTTGGTCTGGGGAGACAGCAAGGCTGGAGATGGGGCTGGAATTCAGACAGGGGGATGGAGGGTGAAGATAAGCTGACCCCACTCAAATATTTCCAAAGTCTCATTCCCCTTCCAGAACCGCCTGCCCCCTCCCACAGAGAGTGGCAGGGACAGCTGGAGCCCACTATGGGAAGAAGAAAGGGAATCCCAGTTCAGAGCCTGCTGTCTTAACCTTGATGCTGTCAGCATCCCCTCCCCTCTGTTCCCAGCCCCCCACTCAGGCTGCAAGAGGCTCGCGCCACCGGGAGCCTGGCACAGAGCCACACAGGCCAGTCCTGGTGGAAGGAGCAGAAGACCAGCATGGCCACACTGCACCCCGAGTCCCACCTTGGGGGTCCTCTGCCTGGACCCCTCTGCCCATCCCCAATCGCCCACCACTCTGCCAGTCCAAGAGATTCCTCAGGGCCTGAGACCTCAGTGTGGGACTCAGACAAGTCTGCTGTTTCAAGACACCACCCCCCTACCCTGGGCTCTGCTGGGTCCCACTGGGTAGCCCCCCTCCCTGGGTCCCTGAAATGAAGGCTCCAAGGCCCTGCCAGAACACTCTACCCATCCTTGCTCTGGTTATTTTGGCTCCATCACCCAAGGGACACAAGTGGAAAGAATGTGAAGGTGAGAGTCACACAGTCCTGGGTTCAAACCCCAGCCTTGCCACTTACTGGCTCTGGGATTTGGCGCAAGGTAGTCACATATCCTGGCTGAGCCTTTGTTTCTCAGCTGTAAAATGGGAATAAATAGCAGCTACCTTGGAGATTAGCTGTAAAACTTAAAGTTAACAGGCTAGATCTAGCACAACCCTGGGTCAGAGTGGCTATTTGGGTCATCATCACCCCCACCCTGGCATTAGAGGCCCCACAGGAACCCCACCCTGCCCTTCCAAACTATGTCCCACCCTGCGGACAGACTGGGTGACTTGTGTTCCCTGAATACGGCCCAGACTTCCCATTTGGGGCCTGTATTGCTGCGCCTGCTGCCTGGGCGGCCCTCTCCCCACCCTAGCTGCAGCCACGTCCCTTTCCGGGCTCCTCCCAGAAGCCCTCCTGGATCTCCCTCACGTATGGCCTCTGGGGTCTCCTCAGCGCTACGCATAGAAAGGACTCTACTCCATTTTGGGTCCTTGCTTTACATCTTTGATTAAAGTTATATCTTCATTAAATCTTTGTTAAATTGTAAGCTGATTCATCTCTGCAACCCTCCCCATCCCCACTGTGCCCCCCACCTCCAGCACCCTGTGCACAGTAGGTGCTCAAAAGCCCGTGAAATGCTGATTGCGTTCCTCTTCCTGGAGCAAGTCCAGCCCGTCTCCCTCCAACCTGCTTGGACCCACTTGCACACGGAGCCTTCACACCATGCATCGAGGACATTGCCGTTCAAGGAGAGTCTGAATGGTCCCCGGATAGAACGAGAAAGAGAGCTGGAGAGCAGAGAGAGAGGAGCACACTAACCAGGGCCAGCCCTGTGACTTAATCCAGCTTGACATGGTTTGGCAAAAACCATTCACCATTGTCCCTCTGGACCCAGCCAGACCAGCAGCTCGCGCCTTCTCCCCTTCTTAGCCTTCCCCCCTTCTTAGCCAAGGATGTGGAGAAGGAGAAGCCACCCACAGACATCAATTTGCAAGACAGACATAGCCTGGGCCTCCAGGCAGGAGCTGGAGGAAGGTTATGGGCTGGAGGGAAGTAAAGTCAGGGAGGATCGCTGAGCCTGGCTGCAGCCGACACAAGCCTGGAGACCAGTGCATCAGTGTCTGCCTTCTGGGCTGCTGTCCTCCGGCCGCTCCCCCTCTAAACCCTTTTAGATTTTTAGTAAAGTCCCTTCTTCATTTCACCTGAACTGTAAGCTCCTTGAAAACTAGGAAAAGGCTCTTACTAATTATCCCCAAACCCAGCGCTGTACCTCATGAGCAACTATTAGTACAATCACCCCCTTGTACAGGCGAGGAAATTGAGGCTCAGGCATAGTGACTTCTGCAGGATCACACCATGGATGCACAGCAGTGATGGGAACCCATTTGAGACCTTGAGCCTCCAAATACCCTTGTCTCTTCTCACAACCCCCTTGGGGGCGTGGGTCACAAGGGCAAGATATTCTCTGCAAACAAACTGCCAAAGCTCAGCAAGTTCTGGAAGAGTCAGGAGCAGAAAGCAGGCTCCTTCCTCCCCACCCCCATGCACTCCCAGGTCTCCCAAAGTGACCTCCGAGCTTCGAAGGCCCTGAGCAGGGTCACCGGGCCCTGACCAGAGGAGCCTCTCTCCAGGTTTTAGGGCGCAGCCTTCGCTCTCACCGTCCCTTGCTGCCTCGGTTCTATGGGGGAGGATCCAAGGCCCTTGGGGGCAGTGAGCCAGCCAGTGATGCTGCTGGAAGGCGGCTCAGGGGTCTGGCTCCCAGCTGCCAGTCTTTCTCGAACTCTGAGCCTTCCCTGTATAAATAACAAAGCTCTGCACTCTCCCTTCTGCCTGACTTAAGTCTAAGCTGGGGGTGTCTTCTGCTATTTTGAGCAGAAAACAGCTGCTTGGAGCAAGCTTAAGAAGCACCCAGAGGGATGGGAAAGCATGATTCTTGTCTCTCTGATCAACTCCCAGTCTGATGGTGGAAACGGGTCACATTGGAGGATGGCAGAGGGATAAAGAGCAGGGGGCATCTGCAGGGGATTGGGACAGGCAGATGAAGGCGATATGTATGGACGGGGCAGGCAGGCAGAAGGGCTGGGTTGGGGGGAGAGTTTTTGGCCGGAGGAAAGGCCTAGGGGAGAAGGGGGCTGGCGTGGGTGGGGGCAGAGGCCGCCTGCCAGGACTAGCAGAGGGAGCCGAGGGGGCTGCGCGGGTGGGGGGCGTGGGGGGGGCAGGACCCTGGCGCTGGAGGCCCCAGATCCTGGACCCGGCTGCAGCAGAGAAACCTAAGCCTCCGGACCCTACCCCCTCCCAATCCTCCGGTGCTAAAAAGCCCACGACATTTACGACTTCAGGAGGGTAAAGAGCCTGAGAAACGAATCGGAGACCATATGGATTTGTTTCCTGGGTTTAAAAAAAAAAAAAATCCCTCTAATTAGGCCGGGAAAAACCATTGGCCTCTGTCTCGAGGCCCCTGGATTCAATTACCGGCCCGCCTCCCCCACTCGCGCGGCGGCCCTCCCCGCCCCCTCCACGCGCGGGATCGGGGCTGGGTGCCCTGCGCGGGGTGGGCCGGGGAAGGAGGAGAGGGCCGGGCAGGGGCCAGGGGCCGGGGAGGGAGCCGGGAGAGGGACAGTGTTTTTAGTCATTTCTGCTGGATTCGATGTTAAATCCCCTCGAGGGTGCTGTGAGTCCTCAGCGCCCAGCCCCCTCGCCCCCACCCAGCCCCCTCGTCCACTCCTCTCTGGGAAGGCCGGGGTCTTGGGACAGGACCTGCTTGAATTCACTTCCTCTCTCTGCCAGGAAAAACTTCCTGACATCAGGAGAAAATGAAATCGTTGAGCAAGTTGAGAGGTGAAATGGTGGAATTATGGATGTCAAAAAAGATTTTTTTTTTTTGGTTGGCGTAGTACTTTTTCTACAATAAATGGAAACAAGCCATGAAAAAGTCCCTTACTCCTCCACCTGTGCTCTGGATTCCCTTGGAGGAACTCTGTCCCCTCAGTCTATAAACACGCTGCCACTCCCCTCATCCTATAAACACCTTCTCTGAGCCCGGCCACCTTCTCAAACCTCTGTCCTCTCGCCATCCCTGTCTAAGTCCCGATTCTGAGAGAAAGAAGCTCACTGCCTCCTCCCCCCCGCCCTCAAGCAACAGCTCCTTGCACTCCTCCAGCCCCTCACCCCTCTCCCACCCCCGCTGGCCTCCCTCCTTGTGGGATGCCTTGCTGGCCCCCCACCCTCACCCTCCCAGCCTCCCGGCGCCTGCCCTGAAGGCCTCATCGTCGCTCCCTGAGCCATGAGGACGCCGCTGTTTCTCCACTGGCTCCTCTGCCTAGTGCCCCGAGGCCAGACCTTCTGAGTCCCCTTCTTGGCCTTTTCCTCTCTCTCGGCCATACCGTCTTCCTGGCTCACGGGCCGACTCCCACACTGTGGCCCCCATCCCCACTCTAAATGGCTCCCACGTCTGTTGTTACCTCAGCACCACCTCTCTCCTAGGCCCCATTTTCTGGATGCCTGTAAATACTGTCTTTTATGTGTTCTACCAACACCTCACATTCAACAAATGCCACAAAATGCTCAAAATGCAACAAGAATTGGCTCTTCGTCTGCACTGCCCTTTCAAAAACAAAACAATAATAACAAAAGTTCCTCCCTCAGTGCTGTTTTTTTTTTTTTAATTTATAAACTATTTTTTTAGAGCAGTTTTAGGTCCACAGAAAAACTGAGTGGAAAGGACTGAGAGTTCCCATATACCCTCTGTCTCCCCAGCGCATGTCCTCCCCCACCGCCTACACCCCTCACCACAGGGGTACATTTGCTACAACTGATGAACCACACTGACACATGATTATCACCTGAGGTCCATCGTTACAGGAGAGTTCATTTTTAGCATTGTACACACTATGGTTTTGGGCAAATGTGTGATGACCTGTATCCATCATTGTAGCATCATACAGAACCATTTCTGTGCCCTAAAAATCCTCTGTGCTCCTCCTGTTGACCCCTCCTTCCCCCAACCCCAGGCAACCACTCATCCTTCTCCTGTCTGTATAATTTTGCCTTTTCCAGAATGTCATATAATTGGAATCATACAGAATGTAGCCTTTTCACATTGGCTTCTTTCACTTGGTAATATGCATTTAAGTTTCCTCCACATCTTTTCATGGCTTGACAGCTCATTTCTCTTTTGTGCTGAGTGATACTCCATTGTCTGGATGTACCACAGTTTATCAGTTCACCTATTGAAGGACATCTTGGTTGTTTCCAAGTTTTTGACAATTATGATCAAAGCTGCTGTAACATCAATGTGCAGGTTTTTGTGCGGATATAAGTTTTCAATTCATTTGGATAAATACCAGAGAGCACAATTGCTGGATCGTATGATAAGAGTATGTTTAGCTTTGTAAGAAACTGCCAAACTGTCTTCCAACGTGACTGTACCATTTTGCATTCCCACCAGCAATGAATGAGAGTTCCCCTTGCTCCACGTCCTTGCCACCGACTGATGTATCAGTGTTTTGGATTTTGGCCATTCTAATAGGTATGTAGTGGTATCTCGCTGTTGTTTTCACTTACAATTCCCTCATGACATATGATGTTGAACATCTTTTCCTATGCTTACTTACCATCTGTATGTCTTCTTTGGTGAGGTGTCTGTTCAGGTCTTTTGCCCATTTTTTAATCAGGTTGTTAGTTTTCTTATTGTTGAGTTTTAAGAGGTTTTTGTATATTTTGGGTAACAGTCCTTTCTCAGATATGTGTTTTGCCAATATTTTCTCCCAGTCAGTGACTTGTCTTCTGAATCTCTTGACGTTTCCTTTTTACAGAGCAGAAGTTTTTAATTTTAATGGAGTCCAGCTTATCAATGATTTCTTTCTCAGATTGTGACTTTGCTGTTACATCTAAAAAGTCATTGCCATACCCAAGGTCAGTTAGGTTTTCTCTTGTTATCTTCTGGGAGTTTTATAGTTTTGCATTTTACTTTTAAGTCTATGATCCATTTTAAGTTAATTTTTTGTGAAGAGTGCAAAGTCTGCCTAGATTCATATTTTTGCGTGTGGATGCCCAGTTGTTCCAACACCATTTGTTGAAAAAACTATCTTTTCTCCATGGTATTGCCTTTGCTCGTTTGTGAAAGGTCAATTGACTGAATTTATGTGGGTCTGTTTCTGGGCTCTCTATTCTGTGCTTTGATCTGTTTGTCTATTCTCTCATCCATACCACACTGTTTTGATTACTGTAACCTTATAGTAAGTCTTGACGTTGAGTATTATCAGTCTTCTGACTTTGTTTTTCTTCTTCAATATTGAGTTGGCTATTTTGGGTCTTTTGCCTCTCCATATAAATTTTATAATGAGTTTGTTGATATCCACAAAGCAATTTGCTGGTATATTGATTAGGATTTCATTGAATCTATAGATGAAGTTGGGAAGAATTGAGAACTTGACAAAATTGTCTTCCTATCTATGAACATGGAATATCTCTCCATATGTTTAGTTCTTCTTTGATATCTTTCATCAGAGTTTTGTAATCTTCCTCATATAGAACTTGTACGTATTTTGTTAGATTTATATCTAAGTATTTCATTTTGGGGATGATAATGTGTTTTAATTTCAAATTCCACTTGTTCATTGCTGGTATATAGGAAAGCAATTGCCTTTTGGATATTAGCCTTGTATCCTGCAACCTTGCTATAATCACTTAGTTCTAGGAGGTTTTGTGGATTCTTTCAGATTTTCTTTATAGATAATCATGTCATCTATGAACAAAGACAGCTTGATTTCTTCCTCCTCGATACCTTTTATTTCCTTCTCTTGTCTTACTGCATTAGCTAGAACTTCCAGTGCAATGTTGAAAAGCAGTGGCAAGAGGGGCATCCTTGCCTTATTCCTGATCTTGGCGGGAAAGCTTCAAGTTTCTCCTCATTATGTATGAGGTTAGCTATAGGTTTTTCATTGATATTCTTTATCAAGTTGAGGAAGTTCTCCTCTATTCCTAATTTACTGAGAATTTTTATCATGAATGGGTGTTGAATTTTCTGTACCTGTTGATGCGATCATGTGATTTTTCTTCTTTAGCCTATTGATGTGATGGATTACATTAATTGATTTTCAATCTAACCAGCCTTGCATACCTAAGATAAACCCCACTTGGTTATGGTGTGTAACTCTTTTTATACATTGTTGGATTTGATTTGCTAATATTTTGTTGAGGATTTTTGCATCTATGTTCGTGAGAAATATTAGTCTGTAGTTTTCTTTTCTTGTAATGTCTTTTTCGGGTTTCAGTATTTGGATAATGCTGGTCTCATAGAATGAGTTAAAAAGTATTCCCTCATCTCCTGTCTTCTGGAAGAGATTATAGAGAATTGGTATAATTTCTTCCTTAAATATTTGGTAAAATTCACCAGTTCACCAGTGAACCCCTCTGGGCCTGGTGCTTTCTGTTTTGAAAGGTTATTAATTATTGATTCAATTTATTCAATGGATACAGGCCTATTCAGATTGTCTGTTAGTGCTCTGTTCTTAATTAATGATACTTCTACCCGCATAGGTTGTCTATCTCACTCCAATTTCTAACTGCAAACCAAATGGCAACTACTTTGGTTCGGGTCTCCCTCCCTCCAGACTAACCAAGGGTTTGGAAGCTGGGTTCCAGGAGACTAAAAGCGTTGTTCCAATGCTACCACTCATAAGCTCTGTGACCTTCAACAAGACTGTGAACTCTCTGACCTCAATTTTCCCATCTGTAGAATTGTCGAATGATGAGGGTTGACTGTCACAGTCACATTGTATCATAACACACCACTCAGTTCTGCAGTCAACAATATTTACATGGTCAAATGCTGTTTTTTTGGTTCCGTGCTTTTTTTTTTTAAACAAGGATCAACTTTTAGGCAAATCACAGAAGACTTGTCTAAGGTTACAGCCTAGAAGATAAACGTTAATGATTTGAGGTCAGAAGAATAGCTCACAGTGGCTGGGAGGTGGAAAGGAGAGAAGAGAGATGGGGCTCAATGTCCTCACCTTCAAAGTGGAGAATCAAGTCATGCCATCTACAGCGGGCTGAACAAGAAATGGAGGTCCTGATGTGTGATGTTTGATGTTGCAGGGGTGAGGAGTGGAGGGCCTGAGAACAGTGGCGTGCACCATTTGGGAGGACAAGAGGAACTGGGAGGTTGAGAGCCAAATTCTCCTCAATCCTAAAAGGCAATCAATCATTACTGTCTAAAGTTGTCAAGTAAATGAAGAGAAGTAAACAAAATCTTTAAAATAACAGTATAAAAAGTAGAGATAAGGAGACCATCACTAGAATATCTAAAAAATAAAGAAGGTTAAAAATTTTCCCTGGGGAGCAGGACCCCAGACAGAACAGAGAGTAGTTGCTCTCCACTTTAATGCCTTCTGTGCTATTTAATTTTTTAACTATACGCAAATACTATTTAGTTAAAATTAAAATGTTTAAATAAATTATTTTAATTGGAAATTTCAACTGAAGGACTCTTTTAGTTTCCTTTTAAGACTTTTTTCTTTATAGAGGTGTAATTGACATGTAATAAACTGCACATATTTAAAATGTCAAGTTTGATAGCTGTGACATCTGCATACATCTAGGAAGCTCTCGCCACAACCAGGATAAGAGCTTCCTTGTCTTTTGTAACCCCTCCTTCCCCTTGCCTCTCTCATCCTCACTCCCAATGCAACCACTGACCTGCTTTCTGTTGCTAGAGGTTAGCTTCTATTTTCTAGAGTTTTATATAAATGGAATCATGTAGCATGTAATTCTTTTTTTTTCTTTTTCTTTTTTTGGTCTGGATTCTTTCACTCAGCGTAATGGTTTTGAGATTCACCCATGGTGTTGTCAGTATCAATAGTTTATTCCTTTTTATTCCTGCATAGTATTCCATTTTATGGATCTGCCACAGTTTATCCATTCACTTGTGATGAATGAAACATTTGTGTTGTCTCCAGATTATGTGTATGTGTGTGTGTTTGCTTTTCTCTTAGAGAAATATGATTAGAATGACTAGATGAATGCCTAGATCATATGGTAGGTATATGTTTAACTTTAAAGAAACTGTCAAACTGTTTTCCAAAGTGATCATACCATTTTACATTCCCTTAAACAGTGTATGAGAATTTTAATCCCTCCACACCCTTGCCAACAGTTAGTAAAATCAGTTTCTTTTTTTTTTTAATTTTAGCTATTAATAGGTGTGTAGTGGTATCTCATTGTAGTTTTAATTTGCATTTCCCTGATGACTAATGGTGTTGAGCATCTTTTCATGTACTTATTTGCCATCCATATATCTTCCTTAGCAAAATGTCTCTTCAAATCTTTTGCCCACATTTTATTGGGTTGTTTGTTTTCTTGTTGTTGATGTTTGAGTTCTTAGCATATTTCTGGATACAAGTCTTTTATGATATATTCTTTATAAATAGTTTTTCTTGGCTTTTCTTAAAATAAGCTTTTTATTTTAGAATAGTGTTGGATTTACAGAACAATAGTACAGAGAGTTCCCACATATTCCACACCCGGTTTCCCCTATTATTAACATCTTACATTAGGATGGTACATTTGTTACAATTAATAAATCAATATGCAAACATTAATATTAATTAAAGACCAGACTTTATTCAGATTTCCTTAGTTTTTCCTAACATCCCTTTTCTATTCCAAGATCCCGTCCAGGACCCCACATCTAGCAGCCATGTCGCCTTAGGCTCCTGGGGTGGTAACAATTTCTCAGACTTTTCTTGTATTGATGGCCTTGACAGTCTTGAGGAGTATTGCTCAAGTATTTTGTAGAATGTCCCTCCGTTGTGATTTGTCTGATGCTTTCCTCATGATTAGACTGGGGTTATGCATTTGGGGGAGGAAGTGCCATTTTTATCACATCATATCAATGGTACATAGTATTAACATTACTTATCACTGTTGATGTTACCCTGATCACCCAGCTGAGGTCACGTTTGTCAGGTGTTCCCACTGTAAAATGCCTCCTTCCCCCCACTTTCCATACTGTGCTCCTTGGAAGGGGCCCACACTCAAGGAATGGGAAGCTATGCTCCGCCTCAGGAGTGGGGTATCTGCATAAATTGTTTGGACTTCTTCTGCAACGGAGATTTGTCCCTGCTCACTTGTTTATTTACTTACTCAATAATTTATTTATATCAGTATAGATTCACGGATATTCATTTTATACTTTGAGTTATAATCCAATACCACTTTATTTATTTTCTTGCTCAAATTATTCCAGCTTTGGCCATTGGGAGCTCTTTCCATTAGGTCCTGTGTTCTTTGACATATCTCCATGATTATAGGGTTTTTTGTTTATTTATTTGGTTTGTTTCATTTAAGCACCTTCTTACCTCTGGCACTACAAGATTCTCCAGGCTAAGCTTGTGTATTTCCTGCCCAGGTCCTAAAATCAGCCATTTTTCCAAGAATTCCTGGTTCCTTTTGTTGGAGAATGGTATTAGAAACCAAGATCTGGGCGCTAAGTGTGCTCATTTCTAATGGGATGTGGTTGCTTCTAGGCTCTCTCAGTTGACGGAGCAAGGAATTATATGTATACTAGCCCAGGTCTACAGGTATATCTATAAGTATTTCTATATGTAACCATCTGCATCTGTGTTAAGCTAAACATGAGTTTGTACTAATGTCTCCAACTCGAATTCATAAATCATTCTATCATTCTAGCCTCTTCTCCTTGCTTACCTAGATCACTACACAGTGAGAAACCTGGCTCCTACAGTCCATTTACTTAGCTGTTCAGTTCCAGGATATGTATATACCAGTATCAGAATTGTTAACCTGTACCTCTGAAAGAAATAACTTTATCAACTAGAGTACAGTGCTGATGTACAGTTTGTTTTGCCTTTAGTTTTACAGATGCTACTTATTACCAGTTACTTAGAACAGCACCTTTTCTCCCCATCTCCTTTAGTGAGGTTGTTTCATACAGTTGTGATCGTTGTATTATTTTGTCATGTTCTGCATTCTTTCCTGAGATCTCCCAACCTCCTAAATGATTGTTAAAATTTGCCTACATTATTATTCAGTCTGTGCTGTAAAGTTCTATGGGTTTGACAAATGCAGTGTCATGTGTCCACCATCACATTAGCATACGGAATAGTTCCATCATCCTAAACCAAAATCCCCTCTGCTTCATCTAGTCAGTCTTTCCTTCTCCCCACAACCTTCTGACCAACACTGACTTTTTTTACCATCGCTATAATTTTGGCTTTTCCAGAATCACATAATTGGAATCACACCGTATGTAGCCTTTTCAGACTGGCTTCTTTGACTTAGAAATATGCATTTAAAATTCATCCATGTCTTTTCTTTTATCGATGAATAATAATCCACTGGGTAGATCTACACAGTTTGTTTATCCATTCACCCATTGAAGCATCTTAATCACTTCCAGTATTTGGCAATTATAAATAACGCTGCTAAAAACATCTGCACGTAGGTCTTTGTGTAGGCATAAAGTTTTCACCTCAATTGGGTAAATACTTAAGAGTGTGGGTGCTGGATCACATACTATTTAGGTCTGCGGGAAACTGCCAAATTGACTTCCAAAGTGGCTGTCCCACTTTGCAGTCCCACCAGCAATGAATAAGAGTTCCTGTTGCTCTGTACCCTTGCCAGCAGTTGGTGGTGTCAGGGTTTTTGTTTTAAATTTTAGCCAAAAATGAGGCATCTCATTTTTGTTTTGAATTTGTAATTCCCTCATGGCAAATGATGTTGAGTATCTTTTCATATGCTTATTTGCCATCTGTATTTTTCTTTGGGGCGGTGTCTGTCCAGATCTTTTGCCCATTTTTTAATTAGTATGTTTGTTTTCTTACTGTTGAATTTTAAGGGTTCTTTGTATATTTTGGATACAGTCCTTTTTCAGAAACGTATTTTGCAAATACTTTTTCCCAATCTGTGGTTTGTCTTTTCATTCTCTTAACAGCGTCTTTTGAAAAGAAGATTTTTATTTTGATGAAGTCCAGTTTATTGACTTGTTCTTTTATAGACCTTGGTTTTGGCGTCACATCTAAGAAATCTTTGTCTAACCCAAAGTTATAAAATAAATAACATTTTATTAATATTAATAATCAATATTTTATTAATAAAATTAAAGATATTTTCTCTTCTATTTTCTTCTAGAAGTTTTATCCTTTTAAGCTTTGCATTTAGGTCTATGGCAAATTTTGAGTTTATTTTTGCATATGATGTGATATATAGGTCAAACATTGGTTTTTTGGTTTTTGGTTTTTTGCACACACATACGCAGTTGTTCCAGCACGATTTGTTGAGAAGACTCTCCTTTCTCCACTGAGTTGCCTCTGTATCTTTGTCAAGAATCAATTGCTCATCTACGTGTGGGTTATTTCTGGACTGTATTCCATTCCATTGATCTGTTTGTCTATCTTTACACCAATATCATATTGTCTAGATTACTGTAGTGTTATAATGAGTCTTGAAATCAGGTAGTGTCCGCTCTCCAGATTTGTTCTGCTTTTTAAGAAGCAAGTCCAGAGCAGAACTCAGTCCAGGGCTAATTATTTCTCATTACTCGAGTAAGACCTTCCTGAGTATCGACCCAACGCTGCGTGAGTCTGAGTTTTTCCAGTCTGGCTGGTGAGAACAGGCACCATTCTCAGGTGGGAATTTTTCTCTAATCCTTTCAGGTCATCTTTCCTGGGCTTAGAGGGGGTGGTTCCTCACCCACATGTGCTGACCACTAGTGTACCTAACACTCAAGGGGGCCCCTCTTCAGATCTGGGGATGCCCTCTGTGCAGATCTCTCCTGCTAACTCTAGATGCCTTGGTCTCCCTGAACCCTCATCTCCACTCCTCCCCTCTGGGAGCCCCCCAGGCTCTGCCTCAGTCTTTCTCCCCAAGACACAGCCTGAAAACCCTCTCTGGGCAGGAAGCTGGGGAATCTTGGGGTCCAGCTCCTTGTTTGCTCTCTCTCGGGAATTACTGTCCTTCGTTGCCTGAAGTCCAGTGCCTTGATACCCGTTTCAGAATCCTGGCTGGTTGTTTGGTTTGTTTTGAGAGGGAAGGCAAATACAATCCCTGTTACTCCCTCCTGGGCAGAAGCTAAAGGATTTTAAAGTTTCTTCCAGCTTTAAATCTTGCAATTAATTAAGACTTCTGGCTGATCTTCCTTCTCCACACACATCTCCTTGCTAAGTCCAAGGTGACCCTGCCAGGGTGCAGGAAGGCAAGAACGTGTCAGGCAGAGTGAGATGCACAGAGTGTGGAGTGGCGAATGCAGGGCAGGGTGTTTTGGGCGACTCGAGAGTCAGAAATAGAAGAGAAAAGTAAGTGAACTCGAAGGAGAGAAAGTCACATGGCTAGAGGGAGAAGAGCAGATGGAAGAGGTATGGGACCCCGGGAGGAGCTGAGGACAGGAGATCCACAGAGGCCAAGGGAGGCCCAGGGAATCACCCCAGGGCACAAGCTGATGTGTGTGGTGAAGCCAGGGCTGAACCCGGCTCTGTCTGACCCAGGAGCTCAAACCCTGAACTGCTTGCAACCCTGCCTGCTCTGAGAGTCTGGCAAGAAAGATAAAGGAGGAAGAGACGGGCTTCCATGCGGCGCAGGCCAAGGGACCCTGCCTGAGGTTTGCAGACCCCAAGAGGAGCAGAAAGGGAGGGCAGAACTGGGTTTCTGTGGGCCAAGAGGGGCCACTTCCCTCCAAGAGGCTGAGGGACAGCCCCTGTTGTGTGCAAGGCTCAGCCCTGGAGGTCTCACAGGAGTCCAGAGCTCCGACCCAGTGCCCCACATGGTGCTGAGGGCTGGGGGGCAGGGGGCTGCTCACGGTAGATACGTTATTGGGCCCCTGAAGATTCTGGGAGTGGGGAGCTGTGTGGCCCTATAGTGTCAACCTGGCAACTTGCTGAATGTGCAGATGCCCAGGTGCCCCCTGAAGATTTGGGTTCAGTGGGGCTGGGCCTCTGAGCCCAGGCGATTCTGGTGCAGCAGGTGGTCTGGGGTTCTATTCTGAGAGGTACTGCTCCATGCAATGGACATCTTTCACTCAAAGGGTTGCCGAGAAGGTGGCAGGCCCAGCCGTCTCCGTGCTCTGAGAATCTCCGGTCAGCGGCCCGATGTGGAGTCAAGGCCTGCGGAGAACACTGGCCGACGTGGAGGGAAGGAGCCCAGGTGGGCAGGCAGAGGTGAGCTTGTGGGGGGCTGTCAGCACCACTTTAATTTCCTTTGTGCCCTGGGCTCCCTCCTGTCCCAGATCTTATCTCTGGGTGCCTGTCCCTGGATGGAGCTTCCTCCGGGGCACCTCAGGACCCCCCGGGGCCAGAGGAGGGGGCAGATCAAAGGGCAGACACCCCGACAAAGGAACCTGAGATGCCTTCTTTGTCCACATCCTGGAGAGGCCCAGCCTGAGACAGGACGGCGGGGAGTCCTGGGCCAGGGGCTGGGGAGGGGGATGTGAATAGAGAAACCAAATCCTGGTGTATTCACTGTGGACAAAAGGAAGGGCTTGGAGAGGGGACAGGCTCCTCTCACCAGCTGCTGCAGCTGGAGGCTTCCGGCAAGGTCTCGGGCCATCTGGGTCAGGTTCTCTTCAGGGGCAGAAAAGACCCAAAGGGGGTGGCAGTTTGCACCCCTATTGGTTGGGCACCCAGGGGCACTCACCAAGCCCTGCTTTTAGCTGACTCTAAGTCACCCACACCCAGGAGGGAGCCTAGGAGCAGAGCTGGGGGAGGAAGTGGGCTAGGAAGTAGCCCCTCCCAGATTCTCTAATCCCAGCCACCCCCGACCTCCCCATCCCTCCTGGGAAAGCAGAGCAGCCACTGGGGTGTAACAGTATCCCCAGGCTCTGGGTTCCCCCACATCTGGAGCCCCAGCTGCCAACCCACAATGGAGGCTGTGAACTCTTCGCTGAAGCCTGCCTGGTCCCAACAACAGGAGGAGAGCCGAGGGGAGCAGCAGCTGTCTGCAGGGGCTGTCTGGGCCACAGGCGGGCGCCGGGGCTCTGTAAGGGGGCGGCAAGCAGGGGGATCCGTGTTTCACCTGTCTCTATGGTAATTTGGGGTCTCACAGTTGGAGTTAGGGTTGGGGGAGGGTGTTTGGGACACAGTTAGCCTTATTCCAACTTTGGCTTGAATTCAAGGAGACCCAGAGACCAGGACCGCCAAACCATGTACCCGCCAAGTCCCCTACTGAGACCAAATGAATTCCACATAGACTCATGGGACCCAGCAGCCAGTACGGCCAAGCCAGGTCTGGAGGTGGAGATGGGCAGGGGCTGGGGCAGGGGAAGCCCAGCAGTAGGTGGGCAATGAAGGCGGGAATTCAGCCTCCTCTCTCCAGGCTCTCCCGCACCCCATGACCTGACCCCCAGCAGTGCTCTCAGAGGCTGGCTATTCTCAAGCCCACCTGATTGGTTGCTGAGTAACAAATTACAAGTAAGTTACAAATTAGTAACAAACTAGTTACAAATTTGTGGTAACAAATCAGCACAAATTCAGCAGTTTAAAATAACACACATCTATTATCTCACAGTTTCCATGGGTCAGGGTCTGGGTCCAGCTTAACTGAGTGCTCTACTCAGGTCTCACAAGCCTGCACTCAAGGTGTTGGCTGGGCTGCACTCCTTCCTGAGTTCAGGGTCCTCTATGGTTATTGGAAGAGTTTAGTTCCTGAGGCTAGAGGACTGAGGGTCTGGTTTTCTTGCTGGCTGCCAATGGGAGGCTGCTCTCAGCTCCTGAACGCTGCCCACGGTTCCTTGCCACGTGGCCCTCTCCCAGGCCCTCTCACTAGAGGGCAGGTTACTTCTTCAAGGCGAAGAAGAGGATCTCTCTGACCTCAGGGAGGGCCTTACTCTGCCTTTTAAGAGGTTTCACCTGATTAAGCCAGGCCCACCCAGGATCAACTCCCTTTTGATAACCAAAAAGCAACTGATTAGGAACCTTAATTACATCTGCAAACCCCTTCACCTTTGTCATATTCTGTTGGCTAGAAGCAAGTCACAGTTTCTGTCCACGCTCAAGGGGAGGGTATTATATGAGGATGTGGATTGTTGGGCATCACCATAGCCTTGCCTCTGCCACACCATCCGCTGAGGGTCTTTGTCACACCGCTGTGCAGACCCCTGCCATCTCTGAACCATGTGACTGCGAGTGTGCCCATAGCCCGGGCAGGGGGCCAGGTGTGGACCCTGTTTTCAACTTCTACTCAACAAAGGGCTGTTGCATGTACACAAAGCATGCTGGGGATGTGCAGGATGGTGAGCTGTGACCCTGGCCACTGGGACCTCCACCCTCAAGGGAGAGGCCAACCCCACATAAAGAAGTCACTTTAGACCTTTCAGGGAGTCCAGGAAAGCTCCTGAGAGGAGGAACACTCTGAGCTGGCTCTGGGAGGATTTCAAAGGCAACCAAGGTTGGGAGCGGGTGGTGGGGGAAGGGCTATTCCGGCTAAGGGGCAACTTGACGGAAGTGAATCTGGGGAACCATGGGTCTGTTGACCACAGGGCTTTCAATTAAGAGATCAGACTAGAAAGCAGGCAAGGGAGGGCTGAGAACAGGAGGCTGAGGAGGCAACGGGGAGCCGTGAACATGGACTTCTGTGAGCAGGGGAAGGACATGATGACATCTTGTCACAGACACCTCCTGAGAGCCTCGTCTCCCTCTCTATATTGAGCCCCCGCTCCGAGCCAGACGCTGAGTCTGGTGCCGTGAAGGCAACATTGAACCAGCAGAGTGGGGACCCCAGGGGTCTCAGAGACGAGTCCGGGACACCGACGTTAACCAAATCTTCGACTACATCTGGGATATGGGCGAGGAGGGAAGAACGGGGTATTGGAAGAGCGAAGACCTGGGCCCTCACCTAGTCTGGTGAGTCCACGTTCGCCCGGGGTGGGGTGAGGGTGACGCCAACGGAGAAAAGTGAAAGCACAGGAGGGCACCTCGCCTGCTCTCACACGCATGTGCAGTCGGAAAGCAGCCTCACTTCCCTGATTCTCATTCTCACAGCAGAGGCCACCAACACGTCCTCCCGGGAGGCCAGCTCTGGGCCAGCACACTCCCTCTGCCTCCCATGCTGTGTGAAGGGAAAGCTCGTGTGCCGACCCTCTTACACAGCACAGAGACCACAGCCAGCCTGGGGGGCACAAGTCTGTGTCTCCAGGCTGTGGGAGCCCCTCTGTGTGACCACAACAGGCCCAGGGGGCCCAGCCCCACTGCCTCACTGCTCTGCACTCCCCAGGCCCAGATGTTCTCACGCCCCGTCGCCCCAGACATAGCCCCAGACAGCTGCACAGCTGGCCGGCTGGCCTGTGGGACAGTGGGCCTGCCAATAGCCCTGGGAAGGAGGGCAAATAGGGGACACCTCAGACAAACAGAGCTGGCTCTCTGAGCCAAAGCATACACCGGTCAGAGGCCTGAGCAGGCCGGCTGGCCAGGGGGTGGGCTTAACTGTCTCTCTCCCAGCATGGCTGCAGGGAGCCCCTCTGCACTCATCTCTGCCATTCCCCTGCCCCCAGCCAGATGTCCCCACCCCTTCACCATCCTAGCAGACTCTTCTGGCTGGACAAGGAGAGTCCTTCCTTGCTTCCCAGGAACAGGTTCATTCATTCATTCCTTTTTACAGAAATAAGACACAGCTCTTGTCCCTAAGGAATGAAGACCTGGAAGTTCCTTCTGTTGTCTGACCTTGCTCCCACTCTCTGGCTGGGTCACTGCCATCCATCTGCTATGGAACCCACTGACTGCCACCCTGTGATCTCCAGGTTTCCTCAGCCTCCAAGCGGAGAAACAGGAAGTGGGTTTAGGAGTGTCCCAAGGGTGTTGCCTTGCTCTGGAAGCAGCACAGTGAGGCGGGTGAAGCCTGGGCTCCCATCGCAACCCCCCACCCACTAACAGCGCATGTCCCTGGACAGGTTACTGCGGTCTCTGTTGATGCTATGATGGCTCCAGGTGCGGTGCTGACCCCGCTCACAGGGATACAGCGCTCCAGGCACACAGAGCAGGCGTCCTTCAATCCCGGCAGGCAGAGGGAGGAGGGAGGCTCAGGCTGTTGGAGAGAACACTGGAGGTTTGATGAGTGGGGGAGCCCTGGGAGGCCAGGCGTGAAAGGCTCTGAATGCCAGACAAGGAGCTGGGACACTCTCCTCGGGCAATGGGGAGCCATGGAAGGTTTGAGGCCTGGAAGTGACTGTTCAGATGCAGGTTTTGGAAGGACCGCTCTGGCTGCAGTGTGGGGAAGAGATCGGAAGGGTGGGCCTGCAGGAAGGCAGGGAGCCCAGGCAGGGCCAAGTCTGCGTTTAGGAGGAAAATCAGGAGCCCCTGGCAGCTGACGGGACTGCAGAGGAGACAAGAACTGGGTTGTC
Organism: Equus asinus; assembly: GCF_041296235.1. Lineage (NCBI taxonomy): Eukaryota > Metazoa > Chordata > Mammalia > Perissodactyla > Equidae > Equus > Equus asinus. Next base: position 36,832,570 of record NC_091802.1, on the reverse strand, counting down.
TCTGGGAGCCGGACTGTGACTCTCCCCCCACCGTTCGATTCAGCACATCTCCATGAGCACCTGCTGGGGGCCAGGCGTTGCGCTAGGAGCAAGAGTCAGCCACGAAAAAGCCAGATAGCAGTCGCACAGAGGCCCCAGCTTGTGGGAGAACATGTTACACAAACCGCACTGGGAGGGGTGGCTTATGAATGAATAAAGGAAAGTGGGAAGGGCTGTCTGCTTTAGACCTGAGCTCCCTGAGGAGGGGCCATGTCTCCCCCTCACATGGGAGACACCTGAGGTCAAGACAAGTTTTCCTCCACAAGGCTGGAGGCTCCTGCCCATGCTGGGGCTGTGGTCCCCACCAGGCGCCTGCCTGCTCCCCACACCTCTCGAGGGGCCAGGAACAGAGGGGAGCGGGTCGTGTCATCCTGAAACACTTGCCAGCCACCCACCATTTCCTGAACTGAGCCCTCTGCTCCCTGGGCTCTAGCTCAGAAGCACCTCTCAGGGATGAGGCTGGACCCGTGGAAGATCAACTCCCCACGGAAGATCTCGCTGGGGCTCAGGCCCTGCTGCTCGCTGCCCTCCCCCAGTTCCAGCCTTAACCACCTGCTTCCCCAGCTGTAGACTGACCCCGCTGCTGATGTCAGAGGTAAGTGCTGAATGGGGTAGAGGGACACTGGGCAGCGGCCAAAGGTCCACACTCACCCTCAGGAGGGGCCTGAGGGCAGGACCAGGGTTGGAAGAAGACACAGGAGAGGTCACTAGAACAAAGAGGGCCTAGGAAGAGCCAGGAGACACAGCCCCCAGCCTCTGCCCTCAATTCCTGAGGGCCTTGAGTGAGCCCCTTCCGTTCTATTGGCCTGTTTTCCCATGAGACAGTGGGCCTGGGATGGTCAGGGCAGTCCCTTCTGGCCCTCACTTTTTTTTTTTAATTTCAACAGAGATAATACATCTTGGAAAATGGAAAGGTCAGGAGTCACCTCATGTGAGAGTTCCTGAAGCCAAAAGAGAGGAAATACCACAGCATGAGAGATTTGAGGCAGACATGAAGAAGGACTTCCTGGAAGGAAGACGTATGACCCCTGGTCAGGCCCTGTGTCAGTGCTTTCCAGGGCTCCATCTGGCTGGGTGGCAGGAGGGACCTGTGGTCAAGGCAGCATTGGGGATACCTCCTCCCTTGTGACCGGGGTGGCAGGAATTTGTCCTGGTCAGGCTGGATTTCTCTTCCTGGCATTCATGAGGTTTGACCTTTGATCTTTGGCTTAGTCATGGGGCAAGGCTGTTTGTCTGTCCACTCACCCTCCACCGTTAGAATTGTGTGGAGCCCAGTGCTGGCTCTGAGAGGGGCTGGCAGTCTCTCCCATGGGGCAGACACAGCGCCCACCTTCAGGGGCACCATGGAAGCAAGGACTCCCAATCTCTGCCTCGGGGATGAGACCTGTCACATGGAGAAATGACCCAGGAGTCAGGCAAACACCAACCCCCCAAACCCCTCTGGAGGCAGCTGGACCCCCAACTGCGTGTGAATCTGAAACAGGATCAGGACCCAGAGATGGCAGCACGCCCAGCAGCGAGTGTAGTATGTTGGGGAGTTCGTGGGGGCGAGGAAACCGTGCACCCCTGCCCCCACCCATCTGTAGACATGTGCATGGGCGTGAGGGAAGAGGGGTGGGGGTGAAGGCCCTGCTGGAGGCTGTGTGCACATCTGTGCTCAGGCCTGGGGGATGCGTGTACCCTGGCGCGCGGTCCTCGGTGCTGGCCGGCTCCCTGCATGCAGAGGCTGTGCAGAGGGTCTGCAGGGGCGTGAGGTGCAGGCGTGTGCACGAGTCAGGATGTGGACCCCAGTGGAGTGGGGAGCCTGGGCCTGGTCTCAGCCCCATGAAATCATGCTGGGTGATCTGCGTGTCCTCCCTGGACCTCAGGTCCCCTGCAGACAGGGAGGAGGTCGAAGGGCTGTGTGAGGCTTCCCCAGCACCATGGGTCTGTGCACTGAGCCCCAGGGAGAGCCCCAGGGGCCCTGCACACCCACTTCTAGGCCTTCTGTCTGCCCTTGAGCCCTTGCCCTGGCGCCTGAACAACTGCACCAGACCAGTGAATGCAGGCGGGCCAGCTGTCACTGTGACATCCATTCTCCGCAGTGGTCTGGGAGTGTGCACCCAGCTCCCCCAGGGCTCTCACCCGTCTCCCTCCCCACTGCATCCACAACTGTGAATTAGGTTGGTGGCACCTAGAAGCCTCCTGTGGTCATGGGGTCTTGTGGGGTTTTGAACCTTAACCCATGAGCTGGGGAAGGGACCAAGCTGACAAGGAGCTCTGCTCCCAGCACCTCCAGAGCCCCACTTTCCACTGCCCTTGCCCCCTGAGCTCTAGGAGGTGTCCTGGGGCCCCAGCCCAGAACAGGAAAGAGAAGCCTGCTCATTTGCATACCACTTACATCTGATTTGCATGTACCTCCTGGTTGGTCATTTCTAAGCAACCCTGGAATTCTGATCTTCCAGGATGCTGAGGCTTTTCTACGCCCAGCTTCTCTTCATCCCAGGCTTGACCCAGTTGCCTCCTAAGGGACAGTCACACACACACACACACACAGTCCCATCCCTACAAACACCTGCACTTAGGAACATGCACAAGAGTCCACCAGCTTCCACCTACGTGCAAAAAGAGAGTCCTGGGTCCTCCCCTGTGCACTCTCCTCCCAACCCCGTGGGATACGCACTGGGGATACACTCACACGTGCAACTGCACGGGTGCCTGTGGTTCTGCATCTTCACACACACTCAAAATTCACACACATTTGTCTACACTTGTATACACACGCCCCCAGAGCCCCAGCGCATTTTACACATGTGGATTGGTGCACTTGCACTCACAGCTCAGCTTCACATCCGGGCCCTGGGCCTGCACCTGGTCCATGTGCCAGGGCGGGCTGCCAGTGAAGTGCCCTAAGCAGCAGACCCTGCCAGACCCCCAAATGGGCAGGACTGTCAGGGGTCCCCATGTGTGACTCGCTGGGAGGAGACAGTGCTGATCATGTGGCTGTTTTTAGTGGCTTTACCCCCAGTGGGTCTCTGGGAGACCACGGTCGGAGTAGCAGCCCTTCAGTCAGAGCTCTGTCTCTCTGAAATAAGGCTCAAACCTGCATTTTCTGTCTCATCTCTGGTGCCCCCCTCCCGGTCCCCCTGCCCTTATTATTCCCAAACACAGCTTTCTTCAGTCGCCCTGATTTCTGACTTTACTCACCTTGCTCCCCACCAAGAACACCTCCCTGCCTTCCTCCACCATAAACACTCACACCTCTTTGCCTTTGCTCATGCTGTTCCCTCTTCCTGGATGGGCTTCCCTCCTATCCAGCTGGCACACTCCTATGCATCCTTCAAGTCCCACCTCAGATGTAACCTCCTGGATGAATCCTTCTCTAGTCTTGCCAGGCAGAAGTAACTGCTCCTCACTCCGCACATCCAGAGCAGAGCAGGGGGTGGAAAGGCAGAGCTGGCTCTGAATATCTGTATAGGGGATGTCTAGGGGTTGGGGCCACAATCCTCCACCTGTAAGGAGGGGCCGGGGGACTCTTCTGAAAACTGCAGTTATATGGCAAGCACTTTTGTTTAAATTATATTCTATGTTTATTTTGGGGGAAAGAGCATGGGCACCAGAATCAGACAATGCTGCTCCCACCCTTTCTGCTGTGTGCCTTTGGGCAAGTGTCTCAACCTCTCAAAGCCTCACTTCCTTGTCTGTAATGTGGGCTCACCATGAGGGCCTATGAAGACCCAATTAGAGCTTGAACATTTATGGCCTGAACTCTCATTTCATCGAACAGTACAGACTAATTTGGCTCAAAGGATTTTTGCTAATGTCTCTGTCTCTCCACTGGACTGGAAGTTCCTTGGGAACAAGGGCTATGTCTCTGTCTACTAAAGTGAGGCTCATAATGGGACAGACCCCATGTGCTTAGAGTGAGGATTCAATGAGTCAATCCATGTGATGCGCTTAGAAGAGCCCAGCATCACTCCGGCTTTGCTGTTATAGTCACCCTACACACTCTATCGTTTAATCCTCTCAGCAACCTTGTGTTGTTGGACATGTTGTTATCCCACTTTATGGGTGGGGAAAGCAAGACTCAGAACCTTGGGGGCCTCCTTGCCAAGGTCGCACAGTGATAGAGCATCAGATTTGAACCTGGATTTGGCTGTCTTAACCACTCTGCCCTCCTGCCGCCCAGTCAGGGGTCAAGATGTGACAGTTCTGGGCAAACTGATCTAATGTCCGGCCTGGGACTTCCTGGGACAGCTTATTTGCGTGTGTCCACACCCCTCACTGTGTCCTTAGGCCTGTCTCCATCTGGACTCAGCAACTAATGACAGCATAGGACATCCTGAAAAGGAGCTGCCTATTGGCCTGATCCTCACAGCCAACGGAGGTTCATCAGTGCCACCCCGAGAACAGGATTCCACACCGGGAGGGGGAGACAGGGTGCGGACGGGGGTGCGGGGTCTTTCTCCACACTGGCCCAAGGTGCTGGTCATTCACCCCTCCCCACATACCCATTTAGCATCCCAGCCCGGAGCACCTGGGAGGAGGCACGCTCCACTCCACACTTTGTATGGTGAGAACCATGAGTGCCAGGACGCTCCTCCTGGGAAGCTCGCTCTGGAATGTGTTTCCCTGTGGCAGCCTTCATTCACACCCCCCCCACCCCCCCACTACAGACCCAGCGAAGAGCCTAATGGAGGGCCTCAGCGCTGCTGGGGAGCGCCCTGGGGGCAGCAGAGCGGCAGCAGAGGGCCAGGGAGGCCCTGCGGCAGCTGAGCAACAGCCAGGCCAGAGAGTGATTCCTCCACATCACACAGACAGTCTGTGCCCGCCCAGCTCCCGAATCAGGGGGAGCCCCCTTTCCCTCTCCCTACTGGGGGCCTGGCCAATAGGCAGCCCGAGTCCTCTATATTCTGCTGGGGGCCTGCTGACAGCTGTGTGCCCAGTCAGCCCCAAGGAGGGTAACCCGGATGGCCAGTATTCCAGAAGGGACAAACTAGCCATCTGAGAGGCAGCGGCGCTTCCTCTGATGCTGGGACCAAATGCCCGCCCAGGAGCCTGCCAGGCCTGGACCGGCAGAGCCAACGAGGCATGAAACAGGGAAGGAGGAACTTCCTTGGGACAAGATGAAGCGAGACACGGCAGTGAGAGGCCCGCAGCTCGGAGCCGATCCTGCCCACAGAAGTCCCCGGCTGGGCCCAGGCGGCTCTGGGCTTGGGGTGGGGGGCACGGAGGGAGAGGGGAGGCGGAGATTAGACGCAGGAGCATGGAAGGAATGACTTCTTGAGCCCCTTCAGGCTCCCGATCCAGCCTCCCTTCTTCTCTGGACCTTCGCAGGTCCAGAGGAGCGGACACCTGAGTCCTGTGGACACTCTGGCGTGACCAGGGCTGTAGAGAGAAGGACCGGTGGACCGGGAGGCGGAGGACGCGGGGGCTCCCCCGGGACCTCATCTGCAGCGAACGGCTCCGGGACGCGCGGAGCCCGGCCGGGTGCGGCGGCGGCGCAGCGCCCTCTGTTGGCCGGAGGCGGAGGCTGCCTGCTCGGGGCTCTGTAACGGGTGGGGGACCGGGACAGCCTGCAGAACTGTGCCGGAAGGCAAGGTCCCTAGGGTCCCAGGAGTCAGCCCCATTGAGGCGGTCATCCGAGCTGGGAGAACCCTGGAGACTCCTGTGTCAGTCCCTGTTTTATTGCTGGGAAGACTGAAGCCAAGAGAGGGGAGATGACTAGCCCCAAAAGGGGCTGGGACCAGGTACTGGGCTCTGGGGCTAAGTCACAGGGATGGCGCCCTGGGATGGCCCGGATTCCCTAGTCATACACACACCCCACCTCCAGCCATGCTGATACCAGCCACCCCAAATCAACCCACAGGCAGCCGACTCCAGACTGGTCTCCCAGCCCCACCTCTGCTCACCCCTACCACCCGGACCCCTCCTATAACAATTCTAGAAACTCCCTGGCTCCCCACCCAGCCCCTCCTCTGCCGCCATACCCCCAGTCCTCTTCAGCCTGCCCCCAACCCCCCAGCTTCCTGAGACTGCCTGTGCCCCCGACAAACCAAACAATTCCCCATGTGAAGCCTTCTGTTTTTTTCTTATATTTTCCCCAGGAAATGAAAAGTTTAATTTATTTCTTTTCTTTTTTTTTATTAACTTTATTGGATTTTTCTTTTTAATTACAAACCATAGTACGACATGTTCTTTGTAACAGCTTAAACAAACCAGAGATAGCTAAAGAAAAGGTGATGACTCCTCTCTCCCCTTCCAGCCCCACACCCCTGAGGTCACTAACGTGGCAGGAGTGTCATCTTTCCTTATGTTTCTCTAAGGCCATTCACTCAACAAGTAGGAAGTATCGAGACTGTCTACACATCAGGCCCTGTGCTAAGCCTGGACTATCGGGGTAAATGAGAACAGCCACGATGCCCACTCCCCTCATGGGGCTTACATCCTAGCGGAGGGAGAGGAGGCAATAGGGAGTAAGTAAGAATATTTCAAATAGTCATGAATCCTCTGGGGGAAAAATGGTGGGTGACGGGCCGGAGTGATGGGGCCTGGGGCAGGGACCAGGCTGCTTCAGATGGAATGGCCAGAAGAGAGCTCTCTGAGGAGGGCCGTTTGCGTCAAGGCCCAATAGAGGGCACTGCAGGCCACTGTGAGGGGTCTGAATGTTATTCTAAAGGCACCAGAAAGCCGCTGAGAGCGGGGAGCCCTTGCACTAGGACCCCGGGGGTGTCCATTGGGTGGGGAACGGATTGCATGTAGCATGGCTGCCAGGAGACAACTGGAGGCAGATAGATGGATGGATAGATAGATAGATACTCCTTTTAAATATTCCTTCTTTTTATATAAAAAGGGCTCAGACAACACACACTGCTCTGTTTTTCCCTTCCAGGTGAGAATGTGCAGCTCCAATCCCAGAGGGCAGCAGGTCCCCTCCTGGGCAGCCGGCACCCACAGCTGCCGCAGCCCTGGCTCTTAGCCAATCTTTTATTTATGTTTGTTTGTTTATTTGTTCTTATTTTTGTGTGTATGTGAGGAAGATTGGCCCTGAGCTGACATATGTTGCCAATCTTCCTTTTGCTTGAGGAAGATCTCTGCCAATCTTGCTCTATTTTATGTGAGATGTACCACAGTGTGGCTTGATGAGCAGCACTAGCTCTGCCCCTGGGATCCGAACCTGTGGACCACGGGCTGCCGAAGTGGAGAGGGTGAACTCAACCACTATGACACCGGCCTGGCCCCACGATCTTTTGATTGTTCCAATCTGACAGGTAAAGAATACATCACCACAGTTTGAGGAACAAAGTAAATAAGTAGTATTGGATTATAACCCATGGATAAAATAAATCTCCATGTGTCCATACTCATTTAAATAAATATTTTAAAATATTAATAAATGGAGGGAGAAGAGATGAACCTCCCATGCAGAAGAATTCCAAACAAATAATGGAGATACTTAATCCTAAAAGTGGACGCACATAACCCGCACTCCTTAACCGTGGGATGCACATAGTGACTTCTTTCTAAGAGTCCAGTATGGAAAGAGGTGGGCTGTGGGGTGGGGGATAGTTTTACAGCCAAGAAGCCTGACAAACACAGCTGCAGCCAGGTGACCAAGGTCAACATCAAGAGTCACAAATCATGTTGATATGATGTGGTGAAAATGAAACTTTATCTCTGGGGCTGTCCTCCCCCAAACCCATAGCCCCAGTCTATGAGAAAGACATCAGGCAAATTCCAGAAGAGGGGTATTTGATAAAATACCTCAGCAGTGATGCTCAACTTGTCAAGGTCATCGAAAACTAGCAAAGTCACAGCCAAGAGGAGCCAGAAGAGACTAAACATAATGGGGCATCCTGTCTGGGATCCTGGGACAGAAAAAGGACGTTAGGGAAAAGCTAAGAAAATCTGAATAAACTATGGACTTTAGTGAATAATAACATATCAATATTGGTTCTTCAGTTGTAACAAACACACCACGCTAATATTAGTTGTTAATAATAGGAGAAACTGTGTATGGGGACACTGTCTGTGGGAACTCTCTGTACTATCTGCTCCATTTTTTCTGTAAGTCTAAGACCGTTATAAAAAAATAAGGTCTATCGATTTAAAAAAATACACATCTCATTGTTATTTTAATCTGTGTTTTCCTGACTTTTATTGAGGCTGAGTCTCTTTTAACATATATGTTCTGTCAACTGTTTTTTCTACTTCTGCACATTCTTTATTTTTTTGTCTTTTTCTTTTTGGTTTACAGAAATTTCTTCCTAGTAAGGATATTAACCCTTTGTTATATGTGTTGCAAATATTTTTTCAGTCTATTGTTGGCCTCCTTATTTTGCTTAGGGAACCTTGCGTCACTCAGAAATACTTTTTTTCCATCACCAATTCTTTCCTTCTCTTTTATTGCTGCTGGGTTTCCTGTCCCTTCAAGGTTAAAGAATTAGTCTTCTAAATTTTCTTCTAGTATTTCTGTGCTTATTTTTCGCTTTACATCTTTAATCCATCCGGGGTCGGCTCTGTAGGTGGTGTCAGGCGGGAAGGAAGGATTTGGTTCTATTTTCTTCCAGATGGATCACCAACATGGCAGCATCGTTTATTAAATAAATCGACTTTCCTCCTAAATTGACATTTCTCCTTGACAGATAAGTTCCAGTACAGATCCTTGGATCTGCTTCCGGGAGACCATCTTTCCCAGTTCTCCACGCTGTCATCAGCATCCAGCTCAGAAGTCCACACTGACCTTCTCCTCGAACACTATAACCACCCGCCCATTCCTCCCAGCTGGACCAGCCTTTTCCCCACATGGAATGCCTTCATTGCACACACGTGTATTGAGCTCCTCCTGGGTGTCAGGCGCTGGACCAGAGAAGACTGTCCCTGTCTTCTGGGGAGGGATGGGGGAAGAACAAAGTGCAGTAATGCTGTGAGGCCAGGGGACCCTGGGGGTCCAAGGCTGGGAGAGGTCAAGCCCAGAAAAGTGTCAAGAAGGAAATGATGGCTGAGCTGGGTGAAGCCTCCACTGGCAAGCAGATGTTTGCCAGACAGCCCAGAAGGAAGGAGAGGTCGGGTGGAGGCTACAGCATGTTCAAAGGCAGGGGCAAGGCAAAGCCTGGTGAGTTTGGGGAGCTGCAAATGGTTGAGAGGCCACAGCAGGCGAGGGCGAGGAGGGAAGGGAAAGCGAGAGACAGGCTGGCGAGGTAAGCAGGGCCAGAGCGACTTTGAACTTTCTCCTGAGAAGCAGCATGTTGCAACAAGTCTGCCAGCATTCATTTCTGGATATCCACATTCCACCTGTGCTATCATATACCTAGTACTTTTCTTTTAAATCTCTACTTTTTTTCCTAAAGTAACTCATTTTAAAGGGACACTTTGTATTCCTTCCATCAATGGGAAACCAGTATCCCTTGCTATAAATAGAAGAAAATCCCTAAAAGAAACATATTTCTATGAAAATTTAAGTTGTTTTAGTTGTTCATCTGTACTATTTTTAAAAAAGAATCTCTCAGACAACACAATGAATAACTCGCTTCAGGACACACTGGGGCGGGGGGTAAAAGGGTGGGCTCTGGCAGCCTGGGCTCCTGGGTTCAAATCCTGGCTCTGAAGAGTACTAGCTGTTGGTCCCTGGGGAAGTGGCCTTATCCCTCCAAGCCTCAGTTTTATCACCCGTAAAATGTGGCAAGAAAAGGACCTACTCATTGGGTTGTGTGATTAAATGTGAGAATTTGGGTAATGCTTGGTGAGCGCTCTCACTACACCTTAGCTAGTTTGGGGCCATGGGAAGTCTTTGAAGGATTTGAAACAGGAGAGTGACACGGTTAGTTTGCATCATAGAAATCAATCTCCCTCTGGCAGCGGGGTGGGCAAGGAAAGGCTGGGAGAGACCAGTCCGGGGCTGCCATGGTCCCAGTGAGCAGTGATGGGGTCCTGAAGCCTGCTGTGGGATGGAGGAGATGCAATGGGGTATTTGGCAGAGAGGCCCGAGGCAAGGCTGGCATGGAGATTCTGATGAGGTTGGGTCCCTCGTTCACTGGAGAACACAAGCGGCTCCAGGGTTGTGGGTCAGAATGTAATTAGTATGATTTCATACATCTCAAGGTGGCCGAGTTCGTGGAATCCCAGGTCCAGAGGTGGCTGACTTAAGGCCTGGCCTTCAGGAGTGAGTCAGTTATGCCCTTGGGCTGAGGTCAGGCCCCCAGCCCCCTGCAAGGCCCCGGAGCAGGCCAGTGCTGAGTTTGCATGAAGAGGGGATGGGTAGCCACATTCCCCTGATGGTCTGGGGCACAACAGGGGTCAGACAAGCATTTCCAGGTGGCAACTGTTCTGCGGCCTCTCCAAGTCTTCTGCTGGTCTTAGGCCTCCCTGGCTGCAGCTGGCCCCTCCCGGGAGCCACCAGATTGAGGCCCCTTTCAGGCTCGCTTCTCCCGTGTACTGCCCTACATCGTCCCATTGAAACCTCAGACGGGCTGGGACACCAAAGGGGAACAATGATGACCCCCCAAATCGCTGGAGAGAGAAAACGAGGGAAGTCCTCTTGAACTCCCTGGTGGCCCATCTGGCTGCCACCCTGCCCTGCCCCTTCCTCAGGGCCCCTGACTCCCCCTGCCCCACCTCTGATCTGAATTGGAATCAGAAGACTCGAGATTCCATCTCCCCCACAGAAGCCCTGGTCAAGGCTGCTATGGGAAGCCCTTCTACCTCCGGGATGCCTGAGCTGACAGTGTCTGCTCCCCACCCCTCCCCAGCGGTGCCCAGCGGTCCCCTGCTGAGAAGAGCTTCTCAGGAGGGTTTCCTTGTGGCATAGAGGTCGCTGTTGTCCTTCCCTCCGCCGCCAGGTGGCACCACCGACCTGGAAATAGAAGTCGCAGCCAGGCCGGTCTGCACGCCCGGGCGACAGTCGGTGGCGAGGGGCTGAAGCGCCTAGGCAGCTGTGTGCAGGCGGGCGGGGCCACTCCGGGAGCGCAACCTGGACCTCGGGACCTGCTCTGGCCCCAGTGTCCATCGGGGGTCCAGAGGGCGCGCGCCCCTGAATTCGGGCCGCTGCGGCCAGGACTCACGAGGGCCCGGAGGGCGAGAAGGCGTGCAGCCCCTGCCTCCACGCGCACCCGACGCTCCGTTTCCACGCCCCAAGTTACGCGAGGTTCCCCCCCGCTCCCGCCCCCAGTCCAGGCTGTTTCTACTACAGAGCTGCCCCCCACCCCCCACACAAAATCCTAGCACGACAGCGACATTTGAAAACCTGTGGTTGAATGAGTAACTGAATGCGAACATAGCAGAAGCCAGCATTTATTGAGCACTTTCTATGTGCCAGACGCTGTTCTCCACACCCTTTACACGGAGACTATTATCCCCAAGAAGAAACTGAGGCACAGAGAGGTGAAGTGATTTGCCCAAGCCACGGCGGCAAATCCAGGATTGGGACGCAGGCGATCTGGCCCAGAACTCGGGGCGTAACAAAGCCTCTGCGCAGCCCACGCCGGTCGTGGTTTTCAGGCATCTTTAGGAAGCGCTGGCGAGGAGCGGGTCCGGGTACCGGCGGGCGGGCGGGTTCGCCTTCCTCGCCCCGGGCCCAGCGCCCACAGGAGGTGCCGCAAGTGCCCACCAGGCGGCGCGCTGACCCCACTCGCCTCCGACGCGACACGCCCGCGCGGTCTCTCCATCGCCCCCTGCGGGAGTTGGCGTTGACCACAGCGACCAGGGTCCAGCCGACAGGTGGCGGACAGGTGACCTGGTGCCAGGTGTGGGCTCCCCGCCAGGTGCCCTGCAGTCCAGCTGCTGAGTTCAGGCCCTGTTTTCTCCCCTTTGCTTCTCACCCGCGAAGATAGTGAGATGCAGCAGGAAGGAGCGTGGCCAGATCCCGTTTGTTCGGTGATTCACTGTTCACACAGCACTTTCCATCCGTTCAGTTCAGACAACAAACCAGGGGTCACTCTGCGCCCAAGAGAGAGCTAGAAGCTCTCATGCTCACCGAGTCCTCACCCCATGACATGGGCAGTATGATCCCCCTCTACACACTGGGAAACTGAAGCCCAAAGAAGATGAGAGATTCGTCCAAGATCACCCAAACAACAGATCTCAGAGCCAGACCTTTAACCCAGGGCTGCTGGACCCCACGCTCTTCCCTTTTCCATGCTACAAGAGCACATGCAGTAGCCTTTACAGGCAGGAGAAGGACCCTCCTGACTGGTGGGGTCCACTGAGGGGTAGGGGATCGACAGATGGACCTCTCAAAGCCCAGAGCATGCACCATTTGGGATGTTAATGGGCAGCTTCCCTCAGGGCCTTGGGGGCCAGGGGGCTCCCAGCTGCTTGCCTGGCTCCCCTCCACCTCCCCTGCCTCCTGCCCCCTCTCTTCCTTCATTCCTTCCTGCAGGACTGGCCCTGGCAGCCCCGTTTTGCACCCTCCTGTGCTCTGTCCTTTCCAAGCTCCTCACACCCTCACCTCTGATGATTCTCGAGGCTCACACACCTCCCAGGCTTGTCCCTCTAGTCGGACCTCCACTCTGTACCCAGCTGTTCGCTGAGCCTGACACCCTGAAGCACCCACACTCTCCCATCCAGGACAGGGCTCTGCATTTCCTCCTGCAAACTGCTCTTTGTCCTGTGTCCCCAGGCCAGAAAGCTGGGGGTCATCTTTTGTCCTCAACCCCATGTCCTGCAGTCTAACTCCACTTGATTCTACCCTGTAAACGTCTTTCAAGGCCCATCCTGTGGTTTCTGCCCTAATTCAGGCCACCATCACCTCCCAGCCTCCGGTTTCACCCACCCTCTCAAATCCACCCTCCACACTGCTGTCAGAGTGTGCTCCTAGTGATCTGTCTAAAGTGCAAATCTGACCCCTGCTTAAAACGTGTCATTAAAAAACAAAAACATCTTAATCACAGGATGAAACCCAAAACCTTTAACTAAACCCGTAAAGCCCTGGGCCATCTAGCCCGGGCCCACCTCTCTGGCTCTCTCTCCCTCACCTCCTTCACTACACTCAAGTCCTTCAGCTCCTCCAAAGCATTAACCTCTTCCTCTCTCAGAGTCTTAGCATGCACTGTTCCCTCTGCCCAGAAGGGCCCTCCCTGAGCTCTGGGGCTGGCTAAGGCCTCCTCACCCCTCAGATGCCAGCCAAATTGTCCCATCTCAGTTTTCCCTGGCCCCTTCCGGGTCAAGGGGCACCCTCCTTAGTTTCTCGGGCTTGGAACTTACTGTTCTCCCTTCACACCACTTGCCAACATCTCAGAGCTGTGTTTCCGTGTGCTCACCTATTTAATCTGTCTCCCTCATTGCCCAAATTCTCTGTGCCACAAAGACCGCCGTCTCCTGATCACAGCTGTACCCCCACACCCAGCCCAGGACCCGACATAAAAGTGTTCACTCAATAACGATTTGTGGAACAAATGATTCTTTCATCTCGTCCTCCTCAGAACCCCATTTCCAGGCTTGCTTTCATCTCTGGCCTTTGCATGAGTTGCTTCCTCCGCCTGGAAGGTTCTCTCCTTCCCCTCCCACCTGGGCTGATCCACATATCACAAGACTAATTTCTCTGGGATTTGCCCTCGGCCCCCTCATTTGAATTAGGGTTTCCCTCTGGGCTCCCCTAGTCCCCTCGACACAGCACTCTATAACACTTTAAAACTGCCACTTGCCAGGTAAACATGACAGATTATTAACAGTAATGATCTCCTCCCGCCTCTCCTCCTGGACCTCTCCACTCCAGCTGGCTCAAGGGCATCTGCTTTCTGTCTTTCAAACCATCAGGAACCCCATTTCCCATTCATCCGATAAGCACTGATCAGGTGCCCACTGCGTTGTTTTCTTTCCTGCAGCCCCGGGGAGGCAGAGAGGAGGGAAGGGATACAGGCGGGATCCTTCCAAGGGTGAGACTGAAGCAGGTGAGAGGATCGGAGGTGCTGAGCAAACGCCCAGCCAGCCCACAGCCAGGGCACGAGTGGGCGCCAAGGAGGCTGGGGGCTGGCAGGGGGGACTAGTGCGTTGAGGTTTGTCCCCTTCATTGAGCATCTGCCTGTGCGGGGTGGGGGGGGGTGTCGGGGAGGGGGCGGGGGGACATGGAGAGCCTGAACGGCAGGCAGCCTGGGATTGCCTCCAGCACAGCTGTGCAGAGTTCACCGAGTCTGTGGTCTGTCTCCCACCCTGCAAGCAGTTCAAGGGACCAAGGTTGGGTACAGTTGCTGGAGGAATCTTGGCTAAAGCCAAGGATCACTGTTCAGTCTCTACTTGGCCAGGCCGCTCTGCTCCTTTGAGCGGCTGCTCATCCCTCTTTCCTGATGCACCTCACACATCAGAGTTTATCAAAGAGAGATCCAGAGGCCACTTCCATCAGCATCACCTGGGATGGGGGCAAAAATGTGTGGTCCTGGGCTCCCATCTACCCACTAAGCCTCCCTGGGGTGGGACCTTCGAACAGCCTGTGCACAGTACGCTGCTGTGCTCGGCTCGCTAGAGGGCGCGAGCCCCACTGCTCCCGCGCTTCCAGGATCAGCCTGCCTGCCTCCTTGGCCCTGGCTGCTGGGGCCTGCCGGGACCCCTTGGGGGCTGCTCTGCCTCTGCAACCCTTAAATACCAGGGTGCCCAGGGCTCCCCTGTCCAAGCCTCTTGCTCCTCTTGCACACTCACACCTCCAGCACCCAAAGCCAGACTTTCTTCTGCCCTTGGGTGGCCAATGGCACCCAGACTTGACATGACCAAAGCTGACTCCACCACCCTCTCCCCAAAACCCACCTTCCTCCCTGACCTGTGGCACCCACCTCGGTGAGCATCCCGCCTTGTCGAAGCCAGAAACTCAGGATCATACTTGACTCCCTGTCTCCCTTCCCTTCCTCCCTCATCTCAGGAATAATCAAATCTGGATTATTTTACCTCCTAAAGATGTCTTTCGTCTCCCTGTCTCTCTCCCCCAAGACTATTGCATTTATCTCCTAACTGGTTTCCTCCCTCTAGTCTCTCCTCTTTCCAGTGAATTCTCCAAAAGAATTCTAAAATGCAAATCTGACTACAATCACTAGTACCCTTCAAAGAATTCTCAAGTCTTAGCCCCTTCACCGACACCTAAGACCCTCCATCAGCTGGTCCCAACCTCCGCCGGCTTCCTCTCCTCTCCTCTGTGCTCCAGGAACAGCAAGCAGCTTCCGTTCTAGCCTCCAGACCTTGGACCAGTCAGTGCCCCCTGCCAGGAATAGCCCTTGCCTGGCTGACTCCTCCTCACAACTTCAGCATCACCTCCTCCAGTAAGCCATCCCTGACTCTCCCTGCCCCCAGGGTCCTTGGTGCATCCATAACAGGGATCTGTTATTCCACTCACCACACTGAAAGGAAATCATCGATTTCCATGTCTCAGTTCCCCACTAGCCAGTGAGATGCTTGAGGGCAGGGACGGTGTCCTATTCATCTCTGTAGCCCAGCCCATGGCCCAGTGCCTGGCACCAAGGACAGGCTCGGCCAGTGGTTGACGGATGAATGCGGAGGGGAAGCTTGAAGGAAGTGAGAGCCAAGAATGGCCACGAGGGCAGTGAGGGCAAGCCTGGCAGGAGGTGCAGCCAGAGCCACTGTGTGGGAAGCAGAAACTCGAGAACTTCCCTTTATGGCACTCCCACGGCTGCCCGCAGCCATCGTGCCTGCGCTGTTAGCACATTTTGTCTCATTGAGTTCTTGAAACAACAGATCAGGAAACTGGCATCAGAGAACCAAAGCAACCTGCCCAAGGTCACAGGCCTGGAGTGGAATCCACGACTGTCTGATCTGAAAACCTGTGCTCTTTCTGCTGGGCCACACTGCTCTCCTGGGGTCAGGACCTTCTCGAGATGGACAAGGAGTGGGCCCAGCTACGCTTCTGCCGAGCTGAGCACTGGAACCAGCTGCCCACGCTCAGGCCGACAGCTTCTTCCTCCCAGCCGGACCAGAGGCTCAGAGGCCAGACAAGGATTTATCTGTTTCTTCCTTCCCTGGCTTTGGGGGTCTTTGACAAGACATGCATGCCCATGCTCCCCCCGGCCCCAACCACTAGGGAAGGGCTGCTGTATCCTGGTACCGCCCAGGGTGCCTGGGGAACGCAGGGGGTTCTGTGATGCTGTCTGGGTTCTGCAGAATCTGTCTCCCTCATCGCACTTGGCCCAGGCTGATATTAAGATTCATCTGCATTCCCCGTGCACCCGCCTGGCAGATGGTGGGGGAGGAGGCTGGGTGCGTGCTGGGGGCTGCAGCCAGAGACCGAGCTGGGCCTCAAGGGCCACAGAGCAGAGTGCCCACCCATCGTGCCCCAAAGGCCCAGCCCAGGCTGGGGCTACTCTGAATGCTGGGGTGCCTCCTCACCCTCACAGCCTCCAAGGGCTGTTCGGACCTGACCTTTGCTTCTCCTAAGGACTAAAGGAGCCCCGACCTTCCAGGAAGGAAATGTGGATGCGAGTGGAGGGGATGGAGGATGGGTCCCCACCTTTCGGAATCTCAGATCAGAGTCTTGTTCGTCCTCCTTGCCTGGGAGGTCTGCAGAGACCAGAGAGAACCAGGGACCCGGCTGGGGTAGGAATCCAGTTCAGTGACTCCTGGGGTCACAGGGAGGGTAAGCAGTGAAGGATGGAGGTGTAGCTGCAGGGAGGGCTTGCCCACCTCACTCCCCAGCTTCTCAGGAGGCTCACCCCTGACCCCAGACCCAGAATCCACCCTGGCCTCTAGCTGCCTTTTCAGCCCAGGGCTCCAGTCAAGTTTCTTGTCACAGTGGTTGGATTCGGGGGTGGGGCTGGGGGAGTTGTCCCAGCCCCTCTGAGTAAAGTAGAAGAGAAGAACTGACATTACAACAAAAGGAGTACAGGCTAGACACCTAGAAGAACTTCCCTCAGCACAGAAGCAAATCTTGCAGAGACAAAGTGGACTTTGGGCTGTGGAGACAAGCTACATTATTGACGTTCTTTTTTGGCTGTTGGAATAGGTTTGGAAAAAATGATCTTACAAATTCCAGGTCTCCTGGGGTTGACGGCAAGGCTGCGGATGCCCGCTACGGGGAAACAGACCCCCTGCCAGAGGGGTTAGAAAAGGTGGTGTCCCCATCCCCGGGCCACCACCGGCTCCCTTCCTTGCCAAGAGTTACTCCGCCCCCGCATCCTGCCCCTTCGTCCTGGGTCCCCCGGCTGCGGGCCGGCAGGGGAGGAGTTAACTCCGGAGGTACCGGCTGGGCTCACTGTACCTGCCGCCGCCGTCGCCGCCGCCGCCGCGGGTGGGAGGGACGAGGAAGCGGGAGCCGCCTGGGCGCCAGAAGCGCTCCAGTCTGGCGGGGTGCTGCGCGGGGAGCGGCGGCCGGGGCTCGGCGCGGCCAGGGGCGTCCGCCAGGGGGCGCGCCGCGACGGGGCGGGAGGGGCCGTCTGGTGTGGGGAATTAGCACCAGGGACGAGCGCGCGCGCGGGTCCCCAGCACATCTGGGCGAGAGCGGCGCCGCTGGAACCGAGGGGGGCGCCGAGCGCAGATCGGCGGAGCGGCAAAGCCGCCGCGCAGCTGGGGCCCATCGAGGCGCTCGGGGCGCACATCTGGGACCTCGAGAGGGGGTCGCGCCGCGCGCAGCTGGACCGGGGGAGGGGGCGGCGGCTGCACTGCTGGACCGAAGGGGGCGGGGTCGGTCCTGGGCGGCTGGCAGAGGGGAGGGCCGCGAGTCGCCGGGGACCGGAGCATGGGACGGCGCGCCTGAAAAAGCAGGGGTGAGGAAGGGGCCTGGGACCCCACAAGGAAAAGAGGAGAGAGAGGGGCCCAAGAGCAAAGGAGGAAGATGCAACTGACCCGCTGCTGCTTCGTGTTCCTAGTGCAGGGCAGCCTCTATCTGGTGAGTGGTCTGGGGAGCTGCGCGGAGGGGCGGGGGCCCCGAGGATTGCGGGAGAGCGCGGGAAGCTTCCGAGCCCGGAAACTTTCTCCCTTCCCCCCCACATCGCCAGGATGGAGGGGAAGCCTGGAGGCTTGGGGAGAGGGCGGGTCCGAGGCCGGAGACTGTACAGAAAGGGTTAATAGGGGCGGGGAGAGGGTGCTTGGCTGGCCCACCCACTCGGCTGGAGTGGCGGGAGGTGCGACCAGCACTAGGGAAAAGGCCGGCAGCTGGGTCGCCAAGGGTTATTCGACCCCTTCCCGGCGCCCCGAGACGCGCAGAAGGGGAGTGGGGTGGGTTGTGGAGCAGACGACCTGCCAGGTCAGGGGGCGTGGGCTTTTCCCTGACCTCGGAGACCCGGAGGGCCCCGGGCTCTGGGGCCCCCAGCGCGCGGAGCCGGTGCAGGCGGGGGGCGGCCCCTGCGTCCCTCGCTCCCGCCGGCCCTCCCGCTCCCTCCCTCCTCGCCTGTTGTTTTCCTCTCCTCTCCCGACTGCGCGCAACCCAAGCCCCACAGGACCTGGGCAGGCGGCTCCCGCCCCGGGCGCTCGGCGGCTGAGTGGAGCGCCCAGAGCCCGCTCCCCGTGCGCTCGCTCGCGGCTTCCCGGCTGCCCAGGAATCCACCCCAGACCCCAGCCCGGGGCTCAATTCCCCTCCGACCTAGCGCCCGCCCCGCCCCCGCAATCCTGTCGAGGAGAAGCCTCAGCCCCACATCTGGATTTGCCCCTTTCTTCAAAACAATAATCCCCTTTGCCACTGTATGGACGAACCCCTCCCTTCTCGCATCTCCACTTGCAGCCCTTCTCCCCATCCTCCAGCCATTCAGCTGTGACCCCCAGGACCAAATACACACAGGTCTGCAGCCTTGAACCAAACCCCCAGGAGCCTCCCCTCCTGGCTGTCCCTCTACCCTACCCCTTGGGGCCTGGCAGGCGGGGCCACTGCATGTATCCATGGGCATGGCCAGGGCCAGAACAGGGGGCATGAAAACCCCAAACCTCTTTGGAACTCTCTAGACCCCAGGTATCCTCCACCTTCACCCCAGGGTCACCAGCAAATCCAGATGCTGCCCAGCTGTGAGCTGGTGCCCCTGGTGCTGGTAACACAGACGCATAGGCTGAGTACTCTCTTCAAAGACTGAGCAAACGCACGCCAGCCAGCTGCCCTCAGGAAACCTTGTCCACTCCCGATGCCCTCCAGAGCTGTCCTGTGTTTGAGCTCTGTCAGCCTGTCCCTCTGGCCCTCCTCACAGCAACTCCAGGAAGCCTCCCAAGGTGTCGCCTGTCACCAGAGCTGATCTCGCCAAGGCTGGCCAAGAGCCTCGGCAGAGCTTTCCAGGAGATTCCGGGTGGGGTTGGGGCTTGGATAAAACCCCTAGAAAAGGACACCTCTGGTCTGTGAGGCTGGGCATGTGTGGTGGAGTGGGAAGGCTGACCCTGTGTGACTTGACCTTGTGGCAATGTAAGCTTGAGTCCTGGTGTCCTCATCTGTGAAATGGGAATGATCAGAACTCCTACCTCCTAGAGCAAGTGATGTCCTGGCATGTCATCATCCATGGTTCCCAGGGGAGGGTTTGGCTCCCCACACTCTGGCCTTCACTCCAGGTCTCGCCCAAGTCCTCCTGCCAAAATCTAAACTGTATTTGTGCTGGAGAGAGAATTTCACTGGGTTCCGTTTTCTTATTCCATTGTCTGTTGGTTTTGCCTCTGAAAATAGAAACTATCCTAGAGTAGGATGGTGTCTCACCCATCAGACTAGGAAATCCCATAAAGCAGGGGCTGTCCCTCTCCTGTCAAACTGGGGCTCTCCCAGCCTACGGATGGAGCTCTCCTATCTGACTTGGGGATCTTCGAGGGCAGAGACCAGGCCTCCCCCATCAGCCTGGGACTTTCCCAGAGGCAGGGACTCTACCTCTCCTGTAAGATGGGAGCTCTGTCAGCACAGGGATATGCTTTTCTGCCATCAGATGGGGACCTTCCCAAGATCAGGCTGACAACTCCTTAGGGGTAGGGGCCGTGTATCTCTGCCACGGTCCCGTAGAGAGAATTCTCGACCAGCCTTCCAGACTTTGCATACTGGCAAGAGGCAGGACAGTGGGGAGAGAAGTAGGGGTGACCTGAGTGTCAAAACACGAGATGGGACCACAACACAAGCCAGATTGCACATCTACCTCCCAGCTGTAAGTGGGCAATGTGCAGGGGCCCCTCAGTCTGAAGTCAGTGAAAGGGACAGGCAGAGAAACAATGTGGGTGGTGAGAAGTGGGGAACCAGAGCTCCTGGGTGCCCTGGGGACAGGGCTCTCACTCTCCTCCCAACTCCCTCCACAGGTCATCTGTGGCCAGGATGATGGTCCCCCAGGCTCAGAGGACCCTGAGCACGATGACCATGAGAGCCAGCCCCGGCCCCGGATGCCTCGGAAGCGGGGCCATATCTCACCTAGGTCCCGCCCCATGGCCAACTCCACTCTCCTAGGGCTGCTGGCTCCCCCTGGGGAGGCATGGGGGGTCCTTGGGCAGCCCCTCAACCGCCCAAACCACAGCCCCCCACCCTCGGCCAAGGTGAAGAAAATCTTTGGCTGGGGCGACTTCTACTCCAACATCAAGACGGTGGCGCTGAACCTGCTCGTCACAGGGAAGATCGTGGACCACGGCAACGGAACCTTCAGTGTCCACTTCCGGCACAATGCCACGGGCCAGGGCAACATCTCCATCAGCCTCGTGCCCCCCAGTAAAGCTGTAGAGTTCCACCAGGAGCAGCAGATCTTCATCGAAGCCAAGGCCTCCAAAATCTTCAACTGCCGCATGGAGTGGGAGAAGGTGGAACGGGGCCGCCGGACCTCGCTCTGCACCCACGACCCAGCCAAGACCTGCTCCCGAGACCACGCTCAGAGCTCAGCCACCTGGAGCTGCTCTCAGCCCTTCAAAGTTGTCTGTGTCTACATCGCCTTCTACAGCACAGACTATAGGCTGGTCCAGAAGGTGTGCCCAGATTACAACTACCACAGTGATACCCCCTACTACCCCTCTGGGTGACCCTGGGCAGGCCACAGAGGCCAGGCCAGGGCTGGAAGGACAGGTCTGCCCACGAAGGAGGCCATCTGTCTGGACACTGGGCAGGGAAGGGGATGGGCCTCAGGCAGGGATGGGGGTGGAGAGGAGGAGATGCCAAGTGGGGCCAAGGCCAAGTCTCAAGTGGCGGGGAAGGGGTCCCACATGCTGGCCCCAACCTGAGGTTGTTGAGTGGCTAAGACACAGGAGAAGTGGAGGAGGGGAGGAGTGAGTTCTCAGCGCAGCCTCACAGGGTTCCCCACTGAGCAACAGGCGGATGTTGGGTCCAGGATGCCCCTGGGGCAGGCAGACCAGTGGGGCCCCAATAAAGTCATGGAGAGGGTCCTAAAACCTTGGCTCCCTCCCTGCCATCCTGAGGAAGGACAGCAACAAGGAGAGGGGTATTTCATCAGCGTGGCCACCAAGTAGGCAATGAAGAATGGCTGAGATGGGGCTTCCTAGGAGCCAGCCCTGGGGGGCCGGGGCAGGAGGAACTCTCCAGCCCCATCCAGTGGGCAGCCCTAAGCCCCTTGTCCTGGACTGTGACTGAGCTTGGCTTGAGGCTGAAGTGGTGACCTTTGGAGTCTGATGTCTTGACAAATAGACCATCTGCCCCCAGCCCGGCCACCCCTTTCCAAAATCCCCTCTCCTTCCATTGCTCCCCACCCCTACCCACCCTCGTGCTGACGGGACGCCCATCCTTAACCTGAGACAGAGGGCGATCGTGGTTCTCCCAGCACCAAGGCCACAGGTGGAAGCCCACCCGTGCACTGTGTGTCCCTCCTCCACCCCACCCCTGCTGGCTCCTTGAGAGTGTCCTTGTCCAGCGAGCAATCCTTCAATAGCCAGCCTTGCCTGTCAGACTGGGGCTCACCCAGATGGAGATGGTACCTCCCCTCTTGGCCCATGGGGCCATCAGCAGCTTGGGGCTGGACTGTGGAGCGTGTGCTGGACCTGTTCCATAGTGTCTGTCCATGGGGGGGAGGGGAGGGAAGTCTTGTGAAATCACCTGATTGTCAACTTCTGTGTGCGGAATCTTGTTCCTGGAGCAGGAAATAAAGCTTTCCTGAGGCATTGGATTCCGAGTTGTCCAGGGGGGAACGGCCCCGGGTACCTCATGGTCCAGCCAGCATTTCTCAGATGGCAACAAGACATTTCCTGGAGACCAGAGCTGCAGGGCTCCAGCAGCTGTCGGAGCTGGTGCTCACCAAAGGCTTCAGGGCTTCCATCTCCGGCCCCCTTTCCAAGCTATGGGGAAAGCTGAATGAACACAGCGCCTGGTGCTGGCAGGAGGTGGGGCTGGCATCTGCAAAGCAGCTCAGGAGGAAGAGCTGGTAGGTGGGATGGGTCACATAAGGGTGTTCCTTGTTGCCTCCCTGGATTGCCATCTGGGTGGGCCTAGCAGGGGTCCTAGCTCTGTCAGTATTTTGCTCTGTGGTCTTGGGCAAGTCCATTCTCCTCTCTGGGTCTCTTTCTGTTCCTTTTTCTGTATAAAACGAGGAGCTCACCCAGCCCAGAGGTTCTCAAATGTGAGTGGGCATCTGAATTACCAACAGGGTTCATTGACACACAGATTTCTGGGTCCCACCCCATAGTTTCTAACTCGGTAGTTTTGGGGTGAGGCCTAAAGAATTTGCCTTTCTAACACATGCCCAGGTAGACGCTGATGGTCCTGGGCCAGGGACCACACTTTGGGGACTGCTCAAATGACCTCTAAGTTAGTCTCTGGCTCTGGCTCCCCGGGATGAGGAGACCCCTCTGATGCTCTCTCCCGATCCTGGTTTCCATCTGCTTCTCCTGGGGAGGTCTCCTGGGAAGGGTCCCAGCAGACAATCAGGGGTGTCGAGTTTTCAATCTGATGACATGCTAGTGGGGGAACAGGCGAGGGTGGGGTGGGGACAGAAGGGGGGTTGAAAGTAGCCATTCCCTGCCCCAGCCAATAGGAGGGCCTCGGAACAGATGGCTGCTGGTGGCACCTCGTCTGGGAGTTGTTGGGCCCTTCAGGGCTCATGAGGGGAAGGTTGGGGCCCCACTACTAAGACCACAGCGCCCTCTCTGGAGGTCATTCCAGGTCTGCTCTGAGAGGGCAGCACTCAGGTCCCTGGGTCCCCTTTGGCCATGTAGCCACAGTGAAGAGAGTCCTAGCATGAGGAGAAGATGGTCTGCCACCCCCAGCCTGTCTCCCCTGCCCCCAGGACTCAGCACGGACCAGTGCCCCTCACAGTGCAAAGCAGAGCTGGGCCAGGCCTTAGAAGCCACTCGGTGCAGGCCCACGTTGTATGAAGTGACCCAGAAAGGGCATGTGACTTCAGCTCACACTGCTATTCCAGCTTCTGTCCCCTGCACCATGCTTCCTGGGGCCACCTCTCCTGAGCAGAGATTTGAGACCCCCGCCCCCATGCCAACACTCCTCCCTGCCACTCTCTCCCTTCCCACTCTGGGGACGAGTGCTTAGTTTGGAGATACCCAGGGGCTTGGGACTTGCCATGGGCCTGGGGTTGCTGGAATCTGGTGCATTGTCCCACCTGCAGACACCCACTGGACACCAACCAGGAGCACCTCCCACAGCCCTGTGGGCACTAGAGGAAGAGGGGGCTGGTGGTGGCTCTGGGCCCCTCCTCCGTCTGGCCTGGCGGAACTATCAGCAGACTTGGGGGCACTCCGACCCACCGCCTCTGGCTCCTCTCCTCCTGTGGAGAGCCAGATGCTGCCGACAGCTGGAGGGCTGGCCTGCCTGGCATGCAGTTCTGCCTGCGCAGGGGGTGGGTTCATTTTAATAACTTCATCTCGCCCGCGTGCACACTCCGCTGCCTCAACCCTCCTCTTCTGTCTTGCCCAGTAACCCGGCTGCCCTTTGCAGCTAGGATCTTGCTAACAGATTTCCTCCCAATCATAATTCTTCTGGAATAGCCCTCTGGGCCCTACTCCTCTTGCACAGATACTTCCTGTGCCCCTTGGTCCTCACAAGCGTAAGGGGTCTATCAACTGCCTCTGGCTATCGACTGACCTCTTCCGCCTTGGTGAGCAACGTCTAGGGCATCCCCCGGGGTATGGACCCCCAGTCACTGCCAAGTGCTCGGACCTCCCACTCTTGCCATCTGAACACTCCCAGGAGAGCAGATTCCTCGGGAAGGAGCCTGTCTCCTCTCCCAGAGAGAAGCTCTAGGTCCACCCTCGCCCCACCCTTTGGCCTCCCCCACCACTGCCCCTCAGTGGTGCTGGCCCATGGTCCTCCTCCCCTGTCAGCTCAGCCCTGCTGGGGAGCTGCCCTGGGGCAGGGGCCTTGTCCTCTCCATGCAAGTGGAGCCTCTGGGACAAGCCTACCAGACTGGGGGCTCTTTGAGGACACAGTCTGGTATCTCCCCATCAGACTGGAGATCCCCTGGGCCAGGGTCTGTATCTCCCCCATCAGACTGGAGTCTCCCTGAGGCCAAGAACTGCACTATGACACCGGGAAAGCTTGTTCTTTTCTAAGCATCGGAACAGCTGCCTCTGCCCTTCAGCTTTGTGCAGAGGTGCTATCTGGACCTCAGCATTCCCATGTCTAATGGGGGGAATCTCCCCAGCAGTCTGTGAAGCTAATAAGAGGGCACACATGTTAGGTCAACAAGGCTGAGTCTTCCTCTTGATGAAGCTTAAGGCAAAAGCAAATGGGTGTCTGGGTCCCTCCTCCCTCCTCCCTCATACTTCTTCCCTGGGATGAGCAATCGGGAACTGAGTCACCCCCTTCCCCATCCTTGGCAGGAATGCTGATGACCTTGCATGTGGCAGACTCCCGTGGCGAGGCCCATTGCTCAGAGATGCACGAGGTGGTGGGTGGGTAGGGAAGCTGGGGGAAGGGTGTGGATGGGGTGGAGACAGCTGAAGGTCATAGGGTGACCAGGGACCTGGATTATCCAGTGGGTATGTGTAGGGGGTTGTAGGAGATACAAAGAACCAGTTGACCTGTGGCAGAAGTGATCCAATGTCATGGCTGGGAGTGGGAAAGAGAAATGTTACTTCTGAAGACTTTGAGTCCTGGGGTATAGCCAGGAGAACCGGGGGCTGGGATGAGGGGCGAGGAGAGGCACCACCAGCCCCACCAGGTGGAGGCACGATCGAGTGGGGTGGCACCTGCCGATTATGCCAAAGTCCTGGAGTGGCAGCTGCCCCCATCACCAAGACACAAATGCCAAAGGAAACCTGGCACTCAGTAGCTGGGAGCTGGATTCTGGTTCCACAGGGGACCCTGTTTCCTGTTGGTCTGCCAAGCTCAAAGGCCGATCTGGTGATAATCCAAGTGAAGGATGCCCAGTTCAAAGTCTGCCAGTCCATCATCTCAGGGCCACCTGGCCAGACGGTCCCAGGAACAAGCTGGCGCCTCCTGAACCACAGAGACTGCCAGTGAGCTGGCAACGTGAATGTTACAGGAAGGTAGTTCTGGGTCCCAGTCCTGGTCTGTAATTTATTAGCTGGGGGCCTTGGACAAATGACACGATCTCCCAGAGCCTCCTTATGTGAAAAACTAAGGATCTGCCTCCCTTGGAGCATTGTTAGGAAAATCAAATGAGTTGAGCCACGAATGTTACTTCCTCCTCCTTGTTTCTGGAGATGGGTGTGTTGACTTCAGCCTTGCTCCTGGTGCGGAGAGATGAAAGGGCCGCAGGCTGGAGGAAGGAGACCTGGGTTCCTGTCTTGGTTCTGCCCCATAATGCATGTGGCAGAGACCGCTAATAGTCCCATAATCTCCATTTCCCCTTTCTCCATTGTAATGGAATTCTCAGTTTTTAGCTGGGCACATGGCTGCCTGAAGTAAACCCTACATTTCTCTGCCTCCCTGCATCTAAGATCTAGCCAGTGACATGTAAAACAAAGGGATATTTGTCAACTTCCAGAAATGTTAAAACAGTTAATATACATTCTTTGCCTCTTCTTCTTCGTTCCAACCGCCATCCTGCTGCCTGGAATATGTATGTGATTGCTGGAGCTCTAGCTGCCATCTTAGACCATGAGGGATGAGAGCTACACCATAGAAGTAACAAAGCAACAAGTTGGAAGAAGTCTCAGTCCCTGAAAATTTTGCCAAGCTCCAGACTTTTATGTGAGAGAAAAATCAAATTTCTATCTTATTTCCATCCAATTTCTATTTCATTCAACCTCCGTTTCTTTCAGTTACATCTGGCTCTACCTGATTCCATAGATGAGTTTGAGCACTTCACTTCTATGGGCCTCAGTTTCCTCATCTTTAGAAATGAGATAATGCTCACATATCTCGTCACACTTCAGAGAGGTTTTATAGACTCACAGACAAGAACGAACCTGGGAAAGCTCCAGTCTTCCTCCCCTCCTCTGGCATCAAGGCACACGGCCTCCATTTTTGGAGGTGGAACAAGTTGCTTCTGCATTGCAGGGAGCCCCTGAGAGGCCAAGAAGGATTCTCTACCCCTGTCTGAAAGGCCTCCAGTCCCCAAATCAGCCCCCACACGTCTGAGTCCCCATCCACATTCTGATGTTGGTGACACACAATCCTCGTTAAGGGCCTGACTGATCCCAGCCAGATGGGATCCTAATTTAATTAAAACCCTTTAATTACCTGCAACAACACAGCTTTGGAAGTCCAGGCAGAAGGGGCCTGTGATGGGAGGGGAATGGTTGACAGGGCAGAGTAGTGTCTGCCCTTTCATCACTCAGGGAACCCAGGGTCGCAAGGCGTTTCTCCCACCCAGGTGGGCACAAGCTGCGTGGAACAACCAGTTCCGCCCACGCTTCTGGCTCGGTCGACAGCCAGGCAGGGGAGGGGGGCAAACCAGGCTCTTGGGAGCAGAGGACCAGGCTCTTGAATCTGAAGTTGTCGCTGTTGGTTTTGTGCATACACTGAGACTGTTTAAGCTCAGGTCCGAGCCCTCCCGAGACCCCGGCCCTGCGCGGGACACTCTGGGTAGGAGCAGGCATGATTCTAATTCCTTCCGAATTGGCCTGGTTTAGGAAACAGAGGGACCTCTGCATCCTCCAAGGGAAAGCCATGCCCGCAAACAAGGTCTTTCCTGAAGATGTCACCCACCTGGGGAGCGGGGATGAAATGGAGTAACGTAGGTGAGCTGCAGAAGGACCATGTGGTTCTGAGGGATGAGTAAGGACCCCTCCCATGGTGCTGGGCCTCAACTGGCTCCTCCCTGTGAAGGCAGAAGGAAGGAGCCCTCTGGCTCTCAGGCCAGGCCAGAGCCTGCCAAGCCCTGGCGGGGGCAGACTCAGAAATCCAGACTCTGAGCTGGGCTATTTTTAAGCCTTGTGGACATCATACGTTAATACCCTTCTGTTCTCCCTTAGTACTTATTCATTCAACAAATATTGCTTAATAAAGCCTCTGGAAGTTCCAGCTGCTCCCCATGGTGCCTGGAGATCCAGGGAAGAGGTCTTGGTTCACACTTGAGCCACAGCCTTAAAGGAAATGTTCTATTGGGGTCAATTTGATGTCAGTGGCTGGAATTGAATCAAGAAACCCCAAGAGGAAGGAGAAACTCAAGGGGGAAGAGTGGCAGCCAGTAGGCCCACCACTCCACACTCCAAGTTCTTCCAAAGCTGGAGCCCGAGGCTCTGCAGTTTACTCAGTGCAACACGCTCTCCTGAACTGAGGCCTTGTTGCTCCCACCCTTCCCACTCTGTCCTCTCTTCCAGCATCCGGACTCAATTCCCTACTCCATCTTACTTCCCTTGTTATCCTCCAACATCCACAGC
The DNA here is from genome assembly GCF_041296235.1 of Equus asinus. Classification (NCBI taxonomy): domain Eukaryota; kingdom Metazoa; phylum Chordata; class Mammalia; order Perissodactyla; family Equidae; genus Equus; species Equus asinus. The sequence goes on along the minus strand of NC_091802.1, from coordinate 36,804,943 downwards.
ATCTCTAAAGAGCCTGCTCCTCTCTGACTCAGGTTGAGTCTGGAATGCTGTGTACCTGCCAACTTGGGGGCTCTCACAGCAGGAAACATGGATGTCCCCCCAGACCAACTAATGCCCGGACACAGGAGCTTCTTCCCGTCAGCTTGGAGACTCCATGAGGGTGGGGGCTAGGCACTCCTGTCCAGCTGGCCTGGAGACTCCCCAGTGGCAGGATGCCCTTTGTCTGAGGTGTATCTAAAGAGCTACCTGAACCCAGGTGTCCCACACTAAACTCTCCACGGGGGCGTCATCCGTGACAGGCCTCGGTGGACGGTGCGCTGAGGCGTGAGCACAGCCTTCGCTCTGCCAGCTTGGGAGAGGAAGTGACCACAGGAGGACCAACTGCTACACCGTTTGCACTCCAACATGCCCAGGTCCTCCTGGTTGGAGAGGGTGGGCAGGAAGCGTGGCGGCAGGAGAGGAGGATGGCGGCATGTTGCTATTGGCACCCCTCCTCCCACCTCTCCCTGATATTGCATGCTGTCTCTTCTAGAAAGGTCTTCGGAGACCCAGGTTAGCTCCTGAGAGTCACAGGAAAGCCAGGGCCTTCTGGCTCCTAACCCAGCAACCGCTCTCTGTTATAGCTGGCTTCCTTGTCCAGATCCCCTTCACGGCTTGCCGGGGCCCCACCTGGGAAGGACTGGCCTGCTCAGTCCCAGGGAGCCTGGGCTCCCTGACCTTTGGTGAGAGTAGGGCCATGCCCGGCTCCGATGGGTGTGGAGGGAGCTGGGTTCACGTGTCAGTTGCCACGTGATCTCGGTCCACTCACCTCGCCTCCTGGGCCTTGGAGGGCAGTGCTCCCCGACCTGCTCGCTTGGTTACTGAGAGGAATGAGCTGGCTCTGTGAGCTCTGGGCGATGGCCATCCTGCTCCCATCCCCCTGGGCTCCTGGGCCTCCCAGAGCCTCACGGGTGGGGAGAGGGCTGGTCTCTCTTTCCCTGGAAGGCTGCGTCGTGTGGTGGTTGAGAGCACAGACTCTGGAGCTGGGTTGCCTGGATTCATCTCCTTGCTCTGCCACTTCCTAATAGTAGACCTCGGGCAAGTCACTGACATCTTTGTGTCTCAACTTTCCCATCTGTAAAATGGGGATGATCTTTCCCTGTCAGAGGGCTGTTGGGAGTTGGCACGTGTAAGGCAGTTGGAACTGTGTTTGGTGCAGAGACAGTGCTTGAGGCGAGCAGCTCTGGGAGTCCCACACTACAGCGCCCCCACCCCCTGGCCGCCGATCCTGGCCAAGCCCTGTGGGAGGAGGGAGAAGATGGGCCATGGGCACTCTCACTGCTCGCTGCAGGAAGAATGTGCAGGGAAGAACCTCACAGAGGAGGTCAGACGTCTGTCATGTCTACGAAAGATGACACTTATACAAAGGAGTCTACTTTTGTTTTCCTTGATTCTAGCCAAGAAATGGGGCCCTTGGTTGCATTCCTACTATTCCTTGGGCCCAGAATCCCACTTCTGCATCCCACAAGTCCCTGTGATGCACTGGGGGGGTTCATCTGTGTACTGCCTCCTGGGACCCTTACGCATAAACATAACACAAGGCTCAGAGAATGCAGGTGGCTAAAGGGGCTTTATTTAGAAGCACAGACTTAAACACCCAGAGCAGTCAGCCAAGCGTACTCCCCAGGGGGAGGCGGTCTGCCCAGAGCCCCTCCTGCCTTTCCTTTCCCTGAGTCCTGGCCTCACCCTCCACCCCTGACCCTCTGCACTGATCTCTCTCCCCATCCCGTCTTCATCACCTCCACCTGACGACGGATCAGTTTCTCATCAGTCCGGATGGCCCATGGTCCCTTGCTGGTACCCCCGGGAACCGGGTGTGTGAAATGTGCCTGGCTGGGACTGTACTCCTAAGGGTGAGTCAGTCCCTGAGGACTGGGCCTCGCATGATCCATTTCTTCCACACTTTGAGAAGGACCAAATGCATGGGATGCACACAGGGCCCAGCCAGTAAATCTTATTGACTCACGGATCGACTCTGAATTCAATTTCTGTCGTGGGAGTCTTTCACAGGGACAGGGAGGAGGAGAAGGGAGTAGGCACAGGTCAAGAGGCAGCTAAACCCTCCCGGGTGGCATCTGCAATGGACGAGAACGACACTGGTTTGGAGGGATAGGGGGCAGGTGGGGTATACAAGAGTGTGGAAAGGTATATAAATGCCCCATTTACCAGTCTTGGCAGCTCCCAGGCCTGGCCTAGGAGGGAGCTGCTGCTGCTCAGTCAGGCTCTGCCATCTGCCACATCTCAGCGGAGATCAGCACTGGAGGGTTGGTTGTAGGCAGAGTTTTTTTTTTTTTAATGCGACAGGATCAGGCTCAAGATGTCACTCTAGTGAGCAGGACTGGAGACGGGGGAGAGAAATGTCTAGGAAAACGAGAGAGAAATAAATGGAAGCTTCCATGCTCCAAGGAGGAGGGAGGGGCAGGGAGCAGAAGAGGAAGGAAAAAAGAGAAGCAAAACAAGAACTGTGTGGGAAAGATGGGTTCACATTGTCCACCTTCCGGGCCCCTCGGACGCAGCAACAGCCCAGGAAACAGGGCTCCTGGGTCTCAAGTGCCCTCCGTCCTCTCCCCAAGCCCTATTTCACACCTACCAGCCTAACCTCCTCTCTGACCCTCCTCTCTGGGATGCCTCATGACAAGCACTCCTAGCTTTCGGCCATTTGAACAGTGATGACAGTGGTGATCATACATGAAGAATGAAAGAGCTATTGCAGTGACTGACGGGCTCGGGGCAGGCTGACCCTTCCTGGGACCTCTGTGGATGCCCCTCCGCACATGACAGCAGGTGAGCCCCTCAGAGCTCGCAGGACCCTGGGGCCAGCCGTCTGCTGGGGATCCTCTCTCCAGGGTAACCCTGCTTCACAAGGTCCCCAAACTCCCAAAGGTGCCCAACTCAGTGTTTCACTGCAGATTTATATTCCATTCCAAAAAACCCTAAAAGGAAGTGGACTCAAAAGGCTACATCCAGCTTAGGTTCGAACCAACGAGAACTATGTAGCAGTAACAGCAACATTAGCAGCAGTTTCCCTTTCTGGAGGTCTTGTTCAATGGCAGGAACTGTCTTAAGGACTTGACGTGTATTTTCGCATTAATTTCCCGGAGAACTCTATGAGATACACTCATTTTACAGATGAGAAAACTAAGGCGTGTATAGGCAAGCTCTTTCGGCAGATGGCGTGGGATCAGAGCCAGGCTCCTGGACTGTGGTTGCCGTGCTCTCCAAACACCACCCTTGGCTGGACCCTCAGTGCTGCCTGTGCTCTTACCAACCCCTCCCCAACAGCTAGTTCAGATCACGCCTCCAACCCCCCACCCTTTCCCAGGAATTCTCAGCCACTGACCTTATTTTCTTCTTAACACTGAAAAACATGAAGGTCACCAGATATAAACTTGCTCAACTTCCCAGTAGCAGACAAACCCACTTCTTTCTGCAGGACTCTCCTAATTCCCAGACAGAGCGCTGCCTGCCTCTTCCTAACCTCCCCTCTCCCCCATGCACAGGTTATCCCCTCCTCTACTGGGCCCTGGAGCTTTAACCGCTTCCTAGCCACTGGATCCTTCCCATCAGCTTTAAACATGCTCATGTCTCTTTCAATCCTGTGGGAAAAAAATAAAACACCCTCCTCTACTCATTTCCCTCCTCCAGACACTGCCCAAACTTTTCCTTCCCTTCACAGCCATACTTCAAAGCCGTGCCTGTACCCCCTTGGCTCCCACCCACTCACCTTACCCGGATGGCGGTCCCTTCCCTGAAATGGCCCTGGCTAAGGTCACCAGTGATTTCCATTTTGCTAGCTCCAATGGACATTTTTTAATTCTTTCTCTTATTTGACGGAACTTGACACTTTTAACAGTTTTGTATTGGTTCTCTTGAGTGTATTGTATTCCTGTCTATCTCTGGTCACTTCTCCTCCTTTGTGGCTTGTCTTCCTTTACCAGCCTTTAAATACGAATTCCTTCAGGTTTAGTCCTGGGCGCCCTTCTCTCCCTACTCTGTATTCCTCCTCGGTGACCCAATACACCCCAGGGCTTCAATTACACCTATAAACCACTATCTCCCGAACCTTCTCTCCTGTCCTGATCTCTCCTCTGAGTTCCAGGTTCAGAAATTCAACAGCCCATGTGATACCTCCCTTTGGATTTCTCAAGGCATCTCATAATCAACAAGTAAAACAAAATTAATGATCTAATTTCCCTCCAGCCTGTTTATCTTCCCAGTGGTCTCTATTTTGGTGAATCCCTCTTAGTCACCTCTCTGTCCTTACTCTATCCAATCCATCCTCAAGTTCTGCCAAATTTGCCCCCTAAACCTCTCTCAAATATATTTACTCTTCTCCAGCTCTGCCACCTCCCTAGTTCAAGTTCTATCATCTCTTGCCTTCCTCCATCCCTACTCCCGATGTTAACTTTCCTATACTCTAGTCAAAGAGCTTATAAAATGAAAATCTTGTCACCTCTCCTGCTTACAACTCTTCAATGGTTTTCCCACAGTTCTTAGTATAAGTATTTAAGTTCTCATATGACCTATGAAGGTCCTGCCACATCTGGCTCCTAACTTGCTGGGATGCCTTTCCACACTCCAGCTACCCAGCCTTCTCTGGGCTCCTGGGACACACCGAGCTCCCTCTTGACTCAGGGCTTTACGTATGCGATTTCTTCTGTGTGGAATGAGCCTCTCCTACTTTACCAAGCTGACAGCTCTTCATCCCTCAGCTCTCTCTTCAAAAGCTGCTTTCTTAGGGAAGCCTTTCTGGATCCCCCAGCTGAGATTAAATCCCCTCCCAGGCTCTCACGGTGCCCTATACGTTTCTTTCAGAGCACTCACCATGGTTGACATATGTATTCGTGGGATTATTAAGGACACTCTCTCCCCATTAGATTCTAAACCCTAATGAGGGCAGGGAGCAGTTAGTCCTACTCGTTGCTTATCCCTAGAAACTAGCGCAGGCCCTGGCACACTGTATATCCAACGTGTAAACGAATGATTAGCAAAGAAAACAGAAGGGGCTCTAAAAATTCATTCTGAAAAGGCCAAACCAAGGCAGAGGTTCTTAAACGTTGATGAGTGTAGAAGACCCTGGGGACCACCCACTGGCACGCTGACCACTCTCAGATGCCCTTTTCAACGTTTGTTCAGAGGTGATGGGGGCAGGAAGTTATACCCTACGGAAACCACACCCCCCTGGAATGACTGAAGATTATATTGGATAACATGTCAGGGGATATGCCTGTTTTTCATTAGTGTTTGAATACAATACACACTTCCAATACTGGTAAGAGATAGAAATAAAAATGTTTTATCTACCCAGAGAGATTCAAATGTGTAATATGACTATTGATTATGAATCAATGTATCTACAGATTTCTAAAAAGGCGGTACTTCATTTTACCACTAAACTAGGTAACTGCATTTTAAAGTGCTGTGGGCTAACAGGAAGTAATCAGTAACAGATGTTGGAGGAGAAATTTGAAACCACACCAGTGGTGTGATGGAATTGTTTCACACTGGCTCTCTAGAGTGAAGTGTTAAATTTTCAGGAATTTTGAGAGCTGGCTCTTAAATGGCCAGTTAAAAATTAAATTATATTAACGTATAATTAAGAGCAAAGGTAATAAAAACTCAATTCATCTCTTCCTGTTTTACACTTTACTGTTATCTGTGCTCCTGAGGTTATTTGCATCTATCGTTTCTGTATGGTGGAAATACATGACGAGCTGCACACCCCTTTCCACTTAGTAACGTCACCGTGGAAGTGTGAAATGGGCCATGGTGGGAGTACTTACACCGTGGAAACTGGCAAATGCTACCACTCAGGGCCTACATTTTTGGAAACTGCATGTTACACCTGTAATAGCACACCACTGAACCAAAGCGCTGGCCCATGAGAACATTTGAAGGGTCTCTAGCAAGTGTGAAGCAAACTTTCACTTGGAAGATGGATAGGTTGAGGAAGTAGAGAAACACGTGCCTGTCTTTAGAAAATCATTCTCAAAATTGCGTTAAACATTGAAGGTGATTGTTTTCTTTCTCAACTTAGAGCTATAATTATTCTACAAACATGACTTTTACTACAATTATCAGTTACTAAAGTGTAATTTTATGGAACAACCTGTACATCATTCTAGACATAAAATGTGTTGACTAGATTGAGATGTAAGTTCTTAAGAGTGGGTGGGAGAGGTTCCCTTCCTCTCTCCCTGCCAAACTTCTGGAAAGAGGAGCATACACGCAGTCTACGTCTGCTTACCTTCTCATCAGTCTTGCCTTTTTCCTCCACCATTTGACAGAAACTGCTCTAAGGTACCCACTGACCTCCTGATTGCTAAATTCAATAGCTTCTTTTCAGTCCTCAAAGCCACGGCCTCTCTGCTTTGTTACTGTGGGGCAGTCCCCTGCCTCCTCCATTGGACTGAATTAGCAAAGCAGAAATCCTACCCTCCACCCCAATCCTAGCCTGGCACAATGTCTGGCACTGTCTAGATGCTCAGCATTGCTTGCTCAATCAGTGGCCTGAGTCTTAATCTATGACCTTGAGCATGTCATCTCACTTCCCTGGATGTCTGTTTTCTCAGATGTGAAAAGAAGGTGAAATATGTGAGGGACCCCGTTTTCCTTCCATTGGTTAAGAGCTCACCTTCAAGGGTCTTGAGAGGGCTAAAGCTCTCTCCATTTCAACTGAGTGTTATGAGACGGTGCGTCTACTTTACTGCCAGCCAGGCAAACTCCTGGATTTTTACTTTCTCTTTGGTCCCTGGGCCTAAGCCCCAAAGCTATTCCTTTGCCTTCTGTTGCTTCTTGGCTCAGAACCAGGTTGCATGACCTTGAGGAAGTTACATTATCACCTTCCCCAGCTATATAATCGGGATGAATGGGAGCTGTACAAGCCAAGCCAGAAGCGTGCAGAACTCCTGTGAGGTCTGTAAACTACAGGTCCCGGTGCTGTATTCCCATACTTGAGTTACGCATATTTTATCTTCATCATGTTTTCCCCTAGAGGTGATCCCCTTCAACTCCTTAATCATTTCTGTTGCTTGAATTCCCACAACTCTAAAATTCTTTTTTCCTAGAGCTGCAGGAATCAGAACCAAACAGTAGTCCAGATGCCACTTTCCGCTCCAGCATTACAGGATTTACAGAGGGGGAGCGATCATCTTGCTAATGGCTTAGAGGCAAAAAGATCCCATCAGTCAACACATTCAGGTTTCCGCTCTCATCTGGAGGTCAAAGCTTCTGGTTCCCCCAGCTCATTATCCCAAATACTGATCATCCTACATTTGCTTTCTTGTGCAATGTCTCCGTGAGGTGTCCACCTATTGGGTCAAAGGCCCCAATGTGGTGTGGTCACCTCTGAAATTAAAAGGGGGAAAACACATCCACCTCGTGCATACACATACATAAAGAGCAGTCCAATGATACTCACCTGAATGTGAGATTAGTCAGCAAGCCTTTAGAAATGAATCTAAATGATGTAGGGCAGAGTTCAGTGAAAAGTCATGAGACAAAGGAAACACACGGGGCCCAGGCTGATTAAAAAGATAATTAGTTGTGGAAAATAAGGTTGGGCTCTAACCAAGAACATCTTTGACAAAGATAAACCAAAGGATCCAATTCCACCACGCTGGGGGGATTTAGTTGCTCTTCTTTTATAGGAGTTGAAGAGCCAGAACAAAGCAAGTCAGTTTCAAAGTACAGCTCAACTCCCCCTCTGTTTATTGTTCTGTTCACATAAACATACAAGCTGTTTCTTTGCATCTGCACAGACTCACACAACATGGAGAAGCAACAATAGGTTTAAGCCAGATTTATAAATGAACGCACAGAGTGGTGGTCAAGCAGGAGATCTTTTGGCCTAAGAGAGGATCTTGATACGCCCGGCTACAATTAAAAAAAAGAAGAGGAGTCAAACACCTAAAAGGCCAGCAGACTTACCAGTGATAAGGAAAAAAGGGGAATCTCTTACCTAAATTGTTAAAATCTGTAAAGGTGTTCCAATAACACCTAATGTCTATTAACAACACAGAGAGGTTTAACTCTACATAGGGAATGGGAAAATTTTCCGTGGATGGCCAGATATAGGGGGGCTGACAATAGGGAAGGAGGGGAGCTGGGGAATGATGCCAGATACTCTATTTGGACCAGAAACTACAACTCCAAAGGTTCTATGAAACTACTTGCCTGAAATACTGTTTTGATAAATAAGCCATATCCTTGTGGAATTGAAATCTCCAACTGTTCCACTGGCACGGACATCTCTGCAGTGACAGCACATGCCCCAGATTGTGGAGTTAACTTGAATTAAATTTCAGATGTGGGGGAGCTAAGGGAGGGGGAGGTGGCAGTGGGAGGTTTATGAACAGTATGCTGGGGCTCTGATGTTGTCATAACCAGATGGCTTCAACTGTATCATTTAAACAAAAACAAACACGTCCAGAAATAATATAATAATGACAGGAGAAGCATCGAACAGCTTTACCTGTACCTGAAATCCTAACAGCTTTGTACCCACAGTAAAGCCCACATTGGAAACTCCATAAATACTGGAAAATCCCAGAAGAGACCTTCCTCCTGCCAGAAGCGTGGTGCCAGGACAGCTACCCTCCTGAGGACATATTCCCTGAAATCACCAGCCCCCAATGCACAGCTTTCTGTGAATGAGGAAGAAAGCAAATATGAAGCCTGGTTTATCCTCCAGGAACCTCTGAAGAAGAGGCCAGCAGAGGTACCTTTCCAGAGCTTTGCTTCTGCTATTCCCACAGGAAGAAAGCTTTACCTCAGATTTCATACCTAAACATTTCGGAAAAGGAACTTCTTCCAGTAACTTACGTCTTTCCAGGTACTACATTAGAAGACCTGTCACTCAACAGTTGCGTGGTCTTGGTCATGTCACTTGACTTCTCTGGGTTTTAACCTCTCTCATCTATAAAATCGGAAGATGCTATCTATCACTTGTCCTACCAAACTCATCAAGTTGTTGGCAGGTTCAAATGAGATACTGTATACGGAATGTTCGCTGAAAAGCGCGAACTGCTGAGCAAATGCAGTGACCTGAGAGACAAGATGGGTAGAGGAGACTGTGTATGCCCTGATCCCTGGATCTGTGTGCTGAGCTGGAAGCAAGGACTGAGGCGGCACAGGACAGCAGCCAGAACACGGAGAACTGGGCACTTCCTCACACGGTGCCATTTAGGAGGAAACTGAAAGTGAATGGAGTGGTTTCTAATAAGTAAATCCTTTGATTATACTGCTAACAGATCACATCCACTCCATTCCAGGGATAGCAATATAAATGAAAACTGGAAAATTTGCAAAGCCTAAGATCTTTGAAGGGAAATGGAAGGTGGAATATAGCCTCCATCTAAGGTCAGATAATACACACCTTGGCCAGATGGCCAGCACATTTTCCAGTGTGTCCCATTGTCCTGTCCTGTCCAGCACTGCTATGAGAAAGGCAGAACACCCCAGAGCATTCTTGTGAACTCACTGGGAATTCAGAGATTAACTTTTCTGCAAACATATAAAGTCAGTGACAGAAGCAGTCAGAGATAATAATTTCCCTTTATTTAATCAGTCTCCACATTCATGTCCCCTTGATCTTTGTATATTTAGCTAGGAGAAGGGAGATTGGGAGTTAGGTCTTAAAACACGTAGGGTACAGAAAACCACACTTCCGTTACTTGCCTTGGCAGAGGTAGGAGCCCGATCCCTCATTAGGATGTGGACGGTGAGATACTCAAGGACAAGAGACTGGCAGATGCTGGTAGTTCATAAAGGAAACTCGAGATTAGGGAGATGCAGTAAGTCCCTACTGCTTAGACATTTCAAACATCATCTCTGTAAGCTGAAGGATCAAACTAGGCCTTCAAAATCCCTTAAGGATCTCAGACTCAAAGACAAGCCAGGTGAGTGAAACAAAAGACCAGAGATACCACACAGTACAAAATAGTAATTATTTATATTTTCAAAAAGAAAAAAATTAACATTTGGAAGTTCTCCCCTGTAGGAAGAGGGGCAAATTGGAAGGAATGGGACTGGCTCCTATGCAGGCGGCAAGTCAGGTACGAACAGCTGAGCAATCTGGGCTGGGATTTTTTTTCACACAGCATTAATAATAAAATTTCCTTTTCTTTCTCTTCTTTTTAGTTCTCTTTTTGTTTTGTGTTGTGTTTTTTTGCTTTTTTGCTTTTTTTTAGAAAAGGGATGGGGGAGGAAGGAGAAATAAAATCAGAGAAAAATGCCAAAAAACATTTTCCACAATATCTAAAAACAGGGAACCATAGTTCTCGTCAAGACAGTATGAATTCTGGATGAATTATTTTTTCCAGTTTTCAACACCAATAAAGATTTTTTGCAAAAGTCACCACATCAGAACACTCATCTTCCAGATCCGATACCTCCTTCTCCTTCAACTTGTCATTTTTCATAAACGGACAAAAGGATGTATTCTGTTCTTGCAAACAATAAGTGCTAACAACAAGAGAGCTCTTCTGGTGCTTGTACGGTGGTGAGGAGTTTTCACAAATATCCAAGTTTTAGCACAGCTGGATGGGCTAAAATTTCTCTCAACATAAATAATACTTGGAATTCACAAACTGATTTTTGAGAAATTCTGCAAAAATCCTTTTTTCTTTCCTTTCCTTTTCCCTTCTTTTAAAACTAAATGTCCTTTTTTTTCTCCTTTTTGCTCCAGGCACCTGACGATTTGTTCTGCTCAGTCAGATGCAGACAGGTTTCTCCGAAGTACCACCGCTGGGATGTCCTCAGGGCCAGCGCCTAAACTCTGTCCCCACAGTACCAAACTTGGCCAGACCAAGGGGAACACAGTGACGCAGCAACAGGGTTTTCATTAGGTTGAACAGCCCCGAGTCCCGGGCCCTTCCCTCCCCCCCGTTTTCCCCCAGTTGATTTAGTGCTGTTTTAAAAGTCTGGGGCCACAATGCAGTCTCTTCCCCCCACAACAGAGTAAAAACTCCACAGATTGCGCTGTCTACCTGGTGGTCAGTGGCAGCAACAGTGGCTGCTGCTTCTGGAAAATAAACGGAGTCTTACAACAGGCAGGATCTTAGGATTGCTTCAGGCGCTTGCGTGGGGGTCCCAGAAAAGGGCACTGTGCTGAAGCCAGAGAGCGGTATGCCTCGGCCACCAAGTGGGGATGTGACACCACCATTGACTTCCACCCGGAGGTCTCCAAGACATCTGAAGCATGACTAGGAGAAATGTGGAGAGACGGGTTACCAAAGGAGCGAGCGAAGGATGGACTCAACAGCCACCTAGATGGCCTAATTTCCCAGAGTTTGCTGTAAACGGTGTCAATGTAAGAAACAGACAGAACCCTTAATATGCATGAGGATTTGCTTGTTAGACAATGTGGAGACAGCTGACTAGGTTGTGGCTGTTGTAACTCTGAAAACCAGGACTTTGAGCCACTATATTCTCAAAAACAAAAGGTGAAATGTTGCTCAGGCCCTTCTCTACATTGTCAATGCTCTCTGTACTTACTGAAGATGCTAATAAAGAGAAAGAGCACAGGTTCTCTTGGTCAGACAGCTCTGAGCTTCCATCTGGCTTTGTCATTTACTAGTCCCGTATCCACAGAGCAGATTCTAGCCTGGGGCCTATCTGATTACGGAAAAGGAGTGGGTAATAACCACACTTCGTGAAATGGTTACATCTAAAAGCACCAAACAAGTGTCCAGCACAGAGTGAGCACTCATCAGAATGCACATTTAGTGCTCTCTTCCCTCCCTCTTTTGCCTCAACTGGTAACTTTGAAATAATCTTACAAACAGATTTAGGGGCCATTGTTTCCTGTCTTCAGGCACATTCTGTGTTGAATAACGTTCACTCGTCTACCTGGTGACCTCTTAGACCCACCCCCGCAGAACTGCTGCTGTGTGGGCTTCATAAGGCCCGCTTCTCTCCCTTGGGTTTTTTCTAACTTTTGCTCCCCATGAGGCAAGGGAGTAGAACGTGCCCTGAGAGTTATTTCAAAAGTAATACGGCCAGGTCATTAGGATGAAGGGACAGCTCTACTGGAGAGAACGTCTTCCTCAAAACAGTACTTAATCTCATCTACCGCTCACCCCTTCTCTTTTCCCCACTCCACAATCGGCCATTAGACACATTTTACTAACTCCCAAAAAGCATACTTCTGTTCTCCCAGAGATCTCCATGTCCTTATTAAGCCAGTGAGTGTGAAGTAAAGATACTATCATCTGGGGCACACAGCTTTTTCAGGCCAGCCAGTTATCATTTTCATCAATTCCGATTACTACAAGGAAGTAAAACACCTCATTCACCAATAGGGTTAGACCCATGAAAGCAACATCATCTTCCATACTGTCAAGCTGAAGGAAAAATGAAAACTCTCTACTTCCTACTAAAAGGTTAATGAAGCTACTTGTCTATTTTATTCACTAATTCAAAGTCTTTCTCATTTCTCTAGCTGTCCCAACCATCCTGAAAGAACTTTGAAGATGCCAACTCACTAGTTGATGAAATCCACTGCCTGAGTTTTCAACTGATCTGCGCTGTGAAGGTCAGCCAGGATGAGAATTTCTGCGGCGTTCTCCACGGAGAGGTTACTGCAGAGGGCATCCTCGCACATGACCTTTAAGCGCTCCAGGGCGTACTGTAAAACACAAGCACTGCTGTCGTCAGAGCAGGGACAGCTCCGGGCGGACTGCTGCTTAAGTGGTTTTCTTCAGCTGTACACCATGTAACCGGATACCTGAATGGAACTGCACAGGCCATGAGAAGGGTACTACTGCAAGGATAAAACATAACCATACTCCCGAGGCTAAATGAAGACAGCTAAATAAATTGCACAGCTGCCATTCAAGCTCTAAACTCTACCTGTTAGAAAAGTAGCAATTATGAAGTAGATGCACATTCTCAAGTTTACCCTGCCCCAGCTATGATTAGAGTGTGTCTTAAACCATCACCACCCATCCTTACAATGAGGCATTACTGTGCTTCAAGTCAACAGGGGCATTACATTTCGAATTTCTACAATCCTTTTATTTACAGCCAGCCCAGGGTGAAGCACAGTTCTTTCTACTTAAGCATTGTCACCAGCCCGGCAGGGTATCCCAACTGGCCCATCAGGCTGTGAAAAGGAGCCCTGTGGTGACTTTCACCAGCATCTCTGCCACTAGTTGTTCCTGAATGAGGGTCAACCAAAGGTCTCCTTTTAAATAGAAAAGGATAAACGGAGTCCTATTTTATTGGGGTTGAGGTTAAGATGCTCAGAACAGAAGAACAAAGCAACAGAGACCCTGGATCTAGTTTCAGTCTAAAAACTTCCTATTTTCCAACTAAAGGGTATAAACATTTTGGAAATGAAGGTTAATATTGGGCAGATCTGATCTAGCTCATTTGTTTTGATGTAACTATACTACTTGTTCTCAAATATGAGATTATGAACTTAGTAAGGAACTTGAGGGATAAGGAGGAGGAACGGATAAAAGGAGGCACAACATAAAATGTCATTAATTAGTTCACAGGAGAATGGTTTGCTTGGAGGGTATCCACAGTCTCCGAATAGGTCCCATCTTGGGGGCCTCAGAACTCAATGACATAAGACCCCTCCAGGCTGAATCATGGCAATCAAACCAGGACAATTTTATTTTTATGAATTCTGGGGAGGCATATCTACTGGCATTGTGATCTCCTGCAGCAAAAAGAGAGTTTTATTGGTTTTGGTGCAGCTTTAATTTTTTACATTTGAGTAACTGGAAAACAGTTTCCATGGAAAACAGGAATGACACTAGGCAAGCAAGACATCGGGTTGCCGGTTTTGTTTTAAAAGGCTGGGAAAGGTTGAGTAAATGTTCAGTCTTTATACAGTTCTGCACGGAACAATCCTCTTATCCTTTCTCAATATATTCTTTTAAAAGGATTTTTTTCTGTGAATAGCTCCGATCCCTACTGCATAATTAGACAAAAGTAGCCATTCTTGTCCCTTGGGGGACAAAGTTTTTTTTCCCTTAATTATGCTTCTGAAAAACCTGCCTAATGGCAGTATTTACCCGAGAGATTGAAATTGTGTCTCCTAGGCCTGGCCGATGTGTTTTGTTTTGTTTTTGGTCTAATTACACGTGTCCCCAGGAGACTGGAAAAGCTCAGAAGAAGCTGTTTCAACCTCTTGGGTAAATTCTAGATGTTTAGAACCTTCCATGAAAGATTTCTTATTCTGCTTTCCTTAAGCTCAAAAAAAGGGGTAAAGGTAAAAATGTTTCCATATAAGATTGGAGCAAAGACTGTCTAACTGGAAATTCTGAATGGAATTTGGAAACACACCCTTCAGTTACTTCTCATTCATAAAGTTGAAGCACTGCCGTGATTCAACTGCTTTATCTTTTCAAAATGTAAGTTAACACATTGTACTGAAAATACCATTCTTGGAATGTCAATTCAGGCTGATCCCAAGTTCTGTGCACTTACTGGAGGATCCTAGTAGTTCTCTGGCTGAAGAGCAGGAAGGAAAACCCAGGGAACACAGATGTCTACCCCTGGCTCTGGGGATATACCACTCTGAGCCTCAGTATTTCTGTCTAAAAAGTGGGCCCTGTGTTACTACTCATCCTTATGGGAGTAGGAGGATGAGGGGGATAATAAACATCTGGTGTGCCTAAGCACAAGAGACTGCTGAAAAATCAGAGAGATGAGGTACAATCACTATAAACTCAAGTTTACGAAAAGCAGGCATTGGGCTGTGTCTTCTACCTCCCCAGAGCTCACAGTGAATCTTCCTACTGTCTCCACTGAAAGCAACATTCCTCCGGTAAGGACTAAGCCAGAATGGAAGGGTATGGAATGTTCACTTTGCTTAATTGTACTAATAGTCTTGAAAGGTGCTAAGAATACAGCTATTATTCAATCCTTTTCATCAGCAGCATTGATGGGGTTTACATGCCTCACTCCCTACAAACACTCCAAAAAGCTGATCATAAAGATCAAGCCTGCACTATAAACACAGGCCCTTCCCGCTGTCCTCGGGTGCAGAGGGAGGTAGAAGGGGCCCACTCCCACAGCAGCCCGGGAAGGCTCTAGCGCCCTCGGTCAGAGCCCGCGCTGCCCTGAGAGGGGTGCTGCAGCGGCACGGCAGGAAGAGAACCATCTTTCCCACAGGCTCTGTTGCTGGCTGGGTTTAAGCCCTTTTAACGCCCTTGCCTCAACCACCCTCAACACAAGAAAAGCTCCCGCAGGACAGACAGCAATCCTTTCACCCCCACACAGTTGTGTTTCCTCAGACCACAGGGCTCTCTCTGCTATATCTACACAATGAAAGTCAGTTTCCCAAAGTTTGTTTTGGGGAGCACTAATCCCCAGAGGCAGTCCTTGAGGAAAAGCATTCCAGAGTTAACTAAACTGAAGAAATGCTGACCATCACATTCCCTTACAGGAAACTCATAGGGCACACGAGTATAGTAAATGATCTGAGAAATCCTGCAGTGAAACAGAGACACACAACTCCCTGATTGGACTCAGTTAAAAGCAGTGTTTCATTAACCTTCCCCCCATCCCCACCTTATTTTGGGAAGCACTGGCCTGCTGTTTTAGGTAATCCCCAATATTTTCTTGACTCTAAGATCCACATTTTTATTTTCACACTTTAACATCTCTCAAACCAAAACGTGTCTTACAATCAAAGTATACATTTACTATAGCAGTATCTCTTTTTTCCCCAAAGAGCTATTAATCACCTTATAATTTTCAATATGGTATATTTCAATAACTACTTAGGTAAAAGTTGAAAATGATAACCATGACACTGGATAAAAGATTATTCTCTTATTGACAAAGTTTACATAAAAGCTAATGAACTCAAGAACATTTTTAAAATTATAAAGCCAAATTATAAACTATAACTCCAAATGTGAGTATTATCTGAATCTTTAATATCACTGTGGTTAAGTTTGAGATGGGGAAGTAAAGAGAGAAAAACATCAAACTTATCCTTCTTTTCCATAGTTTGCGTGACCATATAATTTACCATTCAAAGCAAGACACTTCTGAAATCAAAAGGGTGCTATCAATACTTGTGCTGGAGAACAAGTGTAACCAGGACCATCCTGGCCAGATTAAGACGCGGCTCCTCTTACCCACAAAGCAACACAGAAGCCCCATCATGACACTCAAGAAGTCACAGAAACTCCTCATCTTGGGATATTTTTCTGTTCTTATCTCACCTTATCAGCAGCTGCCAGTAAATCATCAGCCATTTTGTCGAGGTTCGGAGCCTTCCCCGTGTAAATGAAGCACATCATTTCCTTAAAAACTTCAGGCTCCACATCATTGATTTCAACCCGATTCTATGCCAGAAAAACTGAAAATGAGAAACGTTCCAACAGAACAAAATCCCTAAACAATTTTCATGATTTTAAGCTCTGGTGAGGAGAAAAGCTGATATCATTTAAAATCTAACACGAATGGGGGCCAGCCTGGTAGCGTGGTGGTGAAGTTCGTGTGTTCCACTTTGGCGGCCTAGGGTTCGCAGGTTTGAATCCTGGGCACAGACCTATACACTGGTCATCAAGCCATGCTGTGGTGGCATCCCACATACAAAATAGAGGAAGACTGGCAAGAGATGTTCAGGGACAATATTCCTCACCAAAAAAAAAGAAAGAAAAAAGAAATGTTAAAATCTAACATGAATGGAAAATTTCTCTTTGCCCTGTTTGATTATAACAGCCTTTTCTCCCATCATACATACCACCTTTGTTTTCTTATATACAACAATAAGACAACTATGTTTTTGATTTGTCACCTTTTTTTGTTTTTCTCCTGAGGAGGATTCGCCTGAGCTAACATCCATTGCCAATCTTCCTCCTTTTGTATGTGAGCTGCCACCACAGCACAGCCACTGACAGAAGAGTGGTGTAGGTCTGTGCCTGGGAACTGAACCCTGGCTGCTGAAGCAGAAGCATGCCAAACTTAACCACTAGGCCTCCAGGGCTGGTCCTTGTCACTTTTCCTGCCCTGAGTAGAAACACATATCTAATACTCTCACCCAAAGCTCTGTGCCTGGGACAGAGTGAGACTGCTTTATCTAGAATGCTTCCTAGATATCTAGATAGATAGATATCTAGAATGGACCACCTCTCTGCTCTCAGAAAGTGTCTGTTCAGGGAATCATACTCCATTTTAACAACACATAAGAAAAAAATCATTAGGAAAATAAACCTGCTGCCAAACTAGGAAATCATCTGAATCTAGCCATCTAGCTAAAAAGACATATCTCCCTCCTGTTACATACCTTTTTGCTCTCCTCCATTTCATGCTCAAACATGGCACTAAAAACTGGAGAACGAGCTACAAAGTGAGAGGGAAACAGAGGCAGATACGGTTATCACACTGAAATCTCCTGGTTCTTCTGTTATGAAGAAGAGAGCATTCTCCTTCTGTCCTGTTGCTACAGGAAAGGGTCTTAGCCTCAAATTACACCAGAATTATAAAATTCTTTTCTTCTTATAATACATCAAAATCTGAATAATTACAACACATAGGGGGAAAAAATCACTACTTTCAAAATAATTTCTTATTAGCTCCATCCCAACCATTTATATTTCAAGGAAATTACTCAAATTGCCTATGTTGGATGACAATGATATCCTCTGGGTAGATATGGGGGTTCAAACGGAAAGCCCTTCATGGTGTAAGCAGGGTGTCTTAACAGCTGGACTTTTGCCTGGAACAACGACACCTACTTTCTCCATCTCCAGGGACCACACAGCAACGAGGTCAAGAACAGGGCTCAGTGGCATCCACTAACTAGAGGGAGCGCGTGCTTGTTTTCAGCTGGTTGTCTGTTCCTCCAAGCCAGGCGTTCTCAACAGAGATGAGAGGCCCAAAGAGGCGAAAAAATCTTAGCTATCACAATCGCTGGCAGCCCTTCAAAGCTCAATCCTACCTCAAAAAATCTCAATCCTTAGTATTTAATGTCTCTCATTAGGTATAATTTAATTTTTTCCCTTAGGGGTGGGGATAATAAGAACAGGTTGAGATACAGCATTCTAATCCATGCCCATTCTAGTCTAATAGAGACTATGAAAAATAAGTAAGCCTAATTTCAACCACGAAAGTAATAAAATGGCTAAGAACTCAAATTTTATCATGTTGTCCAATAAATCAAGGGTTTTGGTGAAAGTTGAGACTACCAATCTCTACCTAAGAGAGGAGGAACAGATGGAATACATAGTAGGACTTTGATCTATAGTTTATATCAGAAAGGACTAGTTTTAGATCTGCCATTTTCTAACCACATAATCTTGGGCAAATCACTTAACCCTCTGAGCCTCAATATTTTAATCTATCCCAAAAGGATATTAATTCTCACTGTTCTTATCTCAGAAGGGTTATAGAGTATAAGGTACTAAATAAATACCTTACAGCAGTTGACTACTAAAGTGCTGGTGCTTTTAATAAAGAGAGAAGGATCCAAAGCAGCGATACGCTGAGAGGGCCTTCAGCAGATAGACAGAAGCTGATGCTATGAGAACAAACAAAATCACCTGGGGAAATAAGGAGAGTGAAAAGGGAACTGAGGCAGACCCTCAGGGAACACCAATGTTTGAAGGGATGGGAGAAGAAGAGTGAGGCTATTACTATTAGAAGTAGCCAGAGAACCAGGAGAAAACCAGGAGAAAGGAGTCAAATAATATATGAATTAAAGAGTCCCTCAAATTTAGGAACTAGCAGGTCATATAACGTTAGAAAACTGCTTTCACAGCATGGAGGTAAACTGAGGATAAGTGGGAGGAAAGGAGGAGAGACAGTGAATGTGCTAACTCAAGAAACTTAGCTCTGGAAAAAAAAGAAAAAGAGAGAGAGAGAGAAGAACTAGAGGGAGAGGCCTGAGCCTGTTTCCAGGCTGACGGTAAACAGGCAATAGGAGAGAGAGATGGGGAAGACACCAGACAACAAGGTATAACTGGCAGAGCACAGCTTCTGAGAAGGCAGCAGGGGGTATGAAGCAGAAGTAGAAAACACAGTCTGCTTTGGACATGAGGAAGAACAGCTCCTCCACTGAGAACGCAGGGAAAATGCCGTTAAGGTGAGAAGCAAGAGCTAAGGGAGAAGGACCTCAATCTTCTCGTGGAAGAAGTAGCAGGGTCATCTTCCAGTAGTTGGAGATTAAAGGAGAGTGGTAAAGGTCTGAAGTACCTATTACTGAGAAAACGAAAGGGAGTGGACTACGTTTCTGTAGAAAGAGTCCTGGCAGGGCTGAGGGCCCAGCTGAGCGTGGAGACACTAACCGAGGACTTAGCGACTTCCTATAGCAATACACAGTAACACCTAGTTGCGAGAGGGGGCGGGAAGAGGGCCACATTGAGCCAGGCTGACGTTTTGCTAGGTGCATATTTTAGAATGACAGAGCTGAGGGTCTTGTAATACATCTGTTGCCTGAAGCTTCCTGTGATTTCCTCTTACAGACTCTATGGTCTGAAAAGAAGTTTGTGTCTGATTGCTATACTTTCATGTGAGGTAAATTCAGTCCTGACTTATCAGTTCCTCTTCCGTCAGTATTTCTGGTCTTAAAGACCAAGGGCCTATAATTGGAGCAAGCGGATCCTCCATATCACTGGCAACATTCTCATTCTTCTAGTATCAAAGAGAGAGCCAAGACCTCCAGGATTGGGGACGTAGCTAGATGGCGGTTTGGTCCTGAGTCCAGAATCCTCTCCATTACATCCTAAGCCCCTGTTTAGAGGCTGACACCTGCTCTTAACCACTGTTTGGACATCTACTCTCTAGGTGCAAAGGCATTCAATACACATCATCATCCACTCCTTGAAAATCATGGCCTAAGTCCACTACAGACAGGAAAAACAGAAATACCATTTTTACAGAGCAGCCTTTTTGGTTATGACAACTCATGTTGCCACAATATAAAAATATTATTTAGTTGCACCTTTTTTACACTAGTTCAAAAAGCTCGAGTTACTCAAAAGACAATTACGCAGCCACTGTTTTTCCTTGTTTCACCAAAACTAAATTTCCCCATGAATAAATACCAACCTGCTAAGATAGCTTTGTGAGCCTGGAACTCCTGGCCAGCAACACACAAACAACAGTCTGTGAACCGGGAGTTCTCCCACAGTCCTCCTAACTCATCTGCCAACCGGCACTCAGGAACCTTCACCATATTCATGGTATTCTGGCCAGAAATGTTGACAGAATCTTGCACCACACTCACCTGTAAAAGACAAGGAAACACAGTCCAAAGCTTCTGTTACCAAGAATTTTTTTCCCAGCAGGAGAGATCACTTTTACCTTAATGCTATAGTATACTCGATACTAACGTTAGTCATGCTCCCTTAAAACCAGCTGCACAAATCAAGGCTTTATCCTCTGGATCAAGTAATGTCCAATCTATGACAATCATACTCATTCCACACCATCTCAGGACAACGCGGAGAGGGCCCCACAAATCTCCTTCTCCTCCAACTTCTAATAAGCTCTGCCTCTCCTGCCCTGAAAAGCCGGGCAAAGCCACCAGAGGAAAAAGATGTACAGAAACAAATGATAAACCTCAAGTATTTACTTTATCCTGTCTTAAGCAAAAGGTTAAATACAAAGAACTCCTATAGAAACTACCATTTAAGTTAAACTCTCTAGAGAAAAGAATCTAATAAGCCTAAAGCACTTCAGTTATTTTAGTCTGGAACATGAAAATAAAATACAGCTTCTACAGGGCCTGGGAAATAATTGGCACCTCCTCACAAATGTTAGTTTAATGAACAGAACTGGGCTTGGAAGATCCTTCTGGTCATGATAACTGGATGAATATCCCACACCATTTACACTCTTACTTAGTCATTTGTGACAACGACATACAAGATGGCCAGCTCTAGCTAGACATGCATTTAGAATTTTGGAACAGAATGACGGCAACAGGTTTATAGAGGGATCCAACATGCCACTGTGGCTTCAGCAGCAGCATGTTTTAACCAGCTGAATTTACTGAACTATTCAGCTTAGATAAAAACCCAGGTAACTTCTAGATGGATCAGTGAAACTCAGAAAAATCTGTTAGGACACCAGATACAAGAATTTATAAATCATATAACATTATATAATAAGAGTAAGCTACCACACTGAAGATAAGACCTAGCAGATAAGCCTTCTGCCTAACAACCATTGCTGCGCTTCATCTCCTACGTCACATTAGGTTAGAAATGTTATAATCAAAGGAGAATCCACAAACCTTGAGAATCAGCTCCCCACTCTTGCTCGATGAGAAAGACAGCTTAGGAACATCTTAAATGACCCTTTTAACCTTCGGGATGCAAGTCATCCCTTAAATGCAGTCATAAACCCCGAGGCAAAGTTAATGCCCCATCCAAATGACCCATAGTCCCTTCTGTGCAGGAGTGAGATATTTACTATCAGGTCAAGAAATTTATTTATTTGTTTAAAACTAGCCATTATGGTCTTGAGCAATGAAGGAGCCAAGTTAATCAATTATGAATGTGCTTAGCATTAGTAGCACATTTATCAGAGTCAGATTACAACATTATTTTAATAACCCAGGACCCAGCACAAACCACCCTACAGAGATTCTCTCTTGTCCTGCGTAAGATCTCTAATTTGGTTCAGCCACTTTCTCACATTAACACCCTCACTTCTTTGACAATATTAACACCGAAAGTAGAAGTTGCCTGTTTCTAGTTATAGCTTCAAAATACTGTTGATTAAAAAAAGGGAAAAGATCAATTAAATCCAACTTCCTCATAGGGAATGGCAGGAATCTCTTGGGATGGCCAATGAAGGGAATGGAAAATGCTTTTGGCACTGGGTTCCTAAGCTTGAATTAAACCAGGTTGACAGGAGCCCAAAGTCATTAACACTTGATGGCAATTTACTACACTGAGTAAAATGAATTGGCAAGAGCTAAGCTGAATTTCAAACTACAGTTACCAGTGGACCCTCTGCCGGTTAAAGGTATGCTTGGTAATGAGTAGAGCCCAAGGACCATGACTCCTCTCACTGGGGCAGTTTCTCTCTCTAGACAGACAGGAACACAGCAAGAAGGAGAATGTACCTTCACTGTCTGAGCCAGACTCGTTCTGCAGATATATGGATGCCTGGAGTCTCCAGAGCTCTGAATGTCTGGCACCTCTTACCAACATTAAATACGCTTAATTAAAAATAAATTTTAAATGGCATTCACAAATGAGTCTTCAGAGCCCAAACTTTTAACTTAGAAAGGGATTGTTTTCCTCTGCAAATGATGATGCTAAAATGAGACCATTTTGAGAAAAACTAAAGATTTTTTTAATGCCTATAAAGTTGACTATGGAGACTCATTCAGAATTGCAGCTGTGAAGATGACGTGACTGTGACATTTATGTCGTCTTATAAATGACTGCATGAAAATGTCTCAGGAAGGCTGTATAATCCCCTAAATTTCAAGCTGTAAAAGGGTCTTACTTTGAGTCTATTCCTTTTCTTAAAAAAGAAAATTCCATAAAAGACTATAAAGATTGTGCCAATTCTTGTACATTTTACCTAAACATAAAAAGTCTAAGTAAAACCAATGGAAATATATTTTTAAAATTCTATATAATTAAAACAATCAAGAAAAAAATAGACTGCACGTGGATTGTTTATAGAGCAGCACTATTTCTAATCAAAAGACTAGCAACAATCTAAATGTCCATCAACAAGAGAATGAATTAAACTGTTGTATATTCACACAACAGACTATTAAACAGCACTAAAAATGAATGAACTATAGAACTATAGTTACATCCACAATAATAATGTAAAAAAAGCAAGTCCTGGATGACTATATACAATCTGACACCTTTTTATAAAGCTGAAAACCAGACCAAACCTAAATAATAAAGTATTGTTCAGGCATACAAATAATTAAGAAGGGAATGATAACATACAATTCAAAATAGCTATTAATTATCATCCTCTGAGTAGGGAGATAACAGGTCTAAGGAATAAAGGAGAAGCACACACAGGTTAGTTCCAAGTTACTGCTGGTGTTGGGTTGGGTGGTAGGTTTACATTATCATGTTTTATAACCTGTTATACTGTTACACATTAAATCATCATTTTTGTAGGTCAAGAACAATCAAATAGTAGCTTTTTCATACAGTTCAACTAATATATCCAAACAACCCATTGATAAAATGATAAAAAGGAAAAAAAATAAATGGACCCACATATTTAAAATTTGGCAAAAATACATATTCCCAAGCTATGTTTGAGAAAGAAAGAAAGATGTTTTAAGAGTTAACTATTGATTAGCTATTTCATATTTCAACTTTAATTACAACAACACAAAGAGGCACTAGAATCTTCCACCTGTCAAAGCATATACAGTGAAGACAGTGAAGGCGGAATACATGCATCTTTATTACTAACAGCTACTCGTTTTCAATATAAATAAATGGAGAGAAGGGTCAACACAACTGAAACATTTTTCATGTAGATTTTCTGTGGTCCAAATTATTAAAGAGAAAATCAAAAGTGTAATACAGCTTTCCTGATTCTTTGATTACCAAAATAAATACTCTCTTTTAAGAAAACTTCGTAGAGTTGATGTTTCCTTGGGTGAATGGCATTCAGCTCCGCTTAGTGTAGCACAGCAGACTAAAGACGGAAAACAGAGAGCTGACATGGCCCTGACGCTAGTTTGCTGCACAATGTTAGGAAAAATTACCTGACCTCCTTAGGCACTGCTTCTCTCCCCAGTAACAGGAAACGAAGATAACAGAACTAACCTAGCTGAAAGAATTGTGATAAGACACAATTCAGGGAATGCTTTGAAAATGCTCCAAATACATTAACGAAGCAATATCAACTTGGAAGAGTCACCACATTTCCTAACAGTCAGACAAACACATCACTGAGAAATGAAAGTGAACCCAGTACGGCACTTTACAAACAAGACCATCCATTTGGCATTTTCAGAGTTTGCAATCTAATTTCATTTAAATATTCATTAACAGAAATACCACTGAAATAAAGCCCAAACACACGAAGGTATGATTCTCAGTCTTTCACCTTAGGATTCCCTCTCATGGCCTCCGGGAAGAGCCCCCAAAATCCATGAAATGACTGCACTTATTGAGTCAGGATAGCACAGAAGTGCCTAGGCCAAAGGCTGAGTGAGGAATGGAGTAGTGGAGTACTCATAACCTAAATTTGTATGTGGACATCAACCTCATAAAAGCCTCTAAATAATATGAAACTACTAACCAATAATTAATAAAATATAAACATGACCTAAGATAAACTTGTTTATAAATATTCCATTGATAGAAGGGAGCAACAGGTCAAAGGGATAGAATTTGCACCAGAGGATGATCCAGCTTTGAAAAGCGCTAGGAACTTGGACGAGCTGCAGACATTTTTAAAACCCACGCATCCAACACACACCCCCACGCAACCGTCTTGCAATGCTGAATGCTACTAAGTCCACAGAGAGCCTTGGAACAGAAACGAGTCTCACTAGGCACAAGCCCAAGGATGAGAAGCAACACGCAGCACCTGTGGCTGACAGAGAAGTGTGAAGGGAACAGATGGCACACCTGGTCCGATGGTAAGAAACCGATGGCATCAGCAGAACCCAGCAGACGCTTCCCTGTTCAACATCTCCTCATTTCCAAAGTGTCATCTCACTTCCCTTCTAAGTCAGTAAGGCAAATCTAAACTTAACCACAGGATTTCTCCTAAGAGAATTTCATATGCGGAAGCGAAGGGAGAGCGAGCCTTAGACTTAACCACAAGACGAGAGACTGCCAAGTGAGGGCAGGCTAAATGGTTTCCAAATCAACGTCAATACAAGGGTTGGAGCAGCTGGAATGGATTTTCTGGGGAGGAGGAGAGGAAAGCACATGAGCGAGGCTGGACCCACTGTGGACTTGAAAATGCTGCAATAAAGGTTATGGCATTGCCTAAAACACCAGATGCAATATTTAGAGGCGATGTCTCTTCCTTCAGAGAACAGTTCAAAGTTGGCTTTCATTTCCAACAGAAATTAGAATTTTCCATTATTTTTACATTTTTCTGAAATATAGGTCTCTAGGATAGGCAAAAATTAAATGACAGCCTGTTCATATAACATCTAACCTCATACAAAATCACCTAATTGTTCTCATTTCTTCACTTGGGCAACTGAGTGTGATATGGAATTCAAATTTTAGTTTCATACAAAAAAACAACTACAACATTTTATGTACTTATATATATAGAAGGCATAACTTTAGTATTTCCTTCTTTTACTTAGCAATTACCAAGGAGAAGGAAGTAACTATTAAGCAAACTGTATTTTTTATATTCAGCGTGGTATTTTAATAAACTACACCTCCAAAGTTTTCTAATCACCAGCAACTACTCTGTGGAAATACTCAATGAGCTGTGACTCAGAAAAAAAGCTGGCCACTGCTGGCCAGGCCTCTTCTGCAAAAAGGCAAGATTCCTAAGGGACACCCTTCCCAGCCGCACAGGTGGTGATATGCCTTTGGAACTGTCATTAACTCACAGTGTGAGCCTATTATTTGATAGAGCACACTGGCAGTTGGGGAATTTGCCTGCATCCTCCCCATGAAAATACAATGGTCATCTCATCAAGTGCTGCTGCTCAGGAGTGGTTCCTTGATCATGCAATGTATAGGGAACACTACCATCCCAGCTGACTGAAGGTTTTATTCAATTATTACGCTGTAAGCTTATGAGTATTTATAAATGTACTGATAACAGCATGAAACAACTAATTGGCATATATTCATTAAAGAAACCACTTTCCAACTCACTCTCAGTTTGGGAATTGTACTTCGAGGCTTCCCTGTAAACATGAGAAAGGCTCGTAGGTCGTTTGTGAGAGAAGGATTCCCTTAGCTAACTAGAGATAATTCTCCTGGCAAACAAGTTAGAGAGCTTTACACAGCCTTCACTCTAGAAAAAATGGTTCCCACCTTCCTATTTCACAATTACTCCAGTAAGACAAACCAGAGCCACTCAACTCCTGATGTGAGTCATCTAGTTCAAAGAGCAGAAAAGGCAAATGCTCTGTAGTCAAACACGCGTGGACTTCATACTCAAGGAGAAGTCAGAAAGTTTAAGGAACAGATATACATATCTGTTTGCTGGCCATTCTCCTCAGCTTGAAGTGACAGTCCTTCTAAATGTTATCTGAAAAAACCCGCAATGAAAAAGCCAGAATCTTGACCTAAGCAACTCAAAAATCACACATACCAAGATAGTGCACAATCTTTGTTTGTAAGAACAGTAACAAATGGAAAGCTGAGGTGCCCAACAACCTTGAAATCATGACAATTTTCAATCAGTCACATAAATGACGTGCGTGCGGTGCCACTCCACTTGGGGATTTTTCTCACTTTCTATCCCTGATACAATACAACTAAGCCTACCAAACCCACCAGGTCTGGGAATTGCTAGTCTCACAGTGGGGTAAAAGGACTCACCTCACAGAAGAGGGTAAGCTTGTCATCAGGGAGAAGCCCGTTGGCCTCATCCAAGAGAAAATCTCTACGGATGAATTTTTTGAATCCCCAGTCTTTGCCTTGCACAAACCTATATGCCCGTTGACTCTCTGAGGTAAAAAAAAAAAAAAAAAAAGTTATATTTAGGGTTACTCATAAAAAACCGATCAGATCCGCAACTTGTCAGTGTATATAGTTGTTGTACGTGAAAATAAGCTGTTGAACAAAGAGGAGAACGTTTACCCATAGCTTTGGTTTCTTCTCCCTTGGCATTCAGGATAGAGAATTTGAATTTTGCCCGAACTTCACTCTTCGGACAGCTGACCAGTAACAGGTAAAGTGACAGGTAATCTTTACTTTCTTCATCTAGCCCTTTTGGGTTTACTCGCAAACACCTGTCCAAAACAGATAGGAAAAAAAAAATGTCGAAAGCATCCATGTTTATAGGCTTGTGAAGTGATAGGAGGGAACTAGAATCAAAATCAAGAGAGGGAGATACTAAAAAAACAAGAACAAAAACCCAGGCCCTATACCAGGAGATTCTGATTCAGTAGAATAACTACTTGGGAACCACTTTCCTAGAGCAACCCGAGTCACCTTTTAAAAAGGAACAATCAAAATAAAGGGGCATTCTTTAATGAATGATGCACACCATAATAAAAAAAGAACTTTTGAAAAATAAAGGGGCACCCTAGAATCTGACAACACATCCTGCCTTTTCCTCATAATCTCCCAAATCACTCTTTTCTCCCCCTAAAATATTTTAAAACTCAGCCTAGTCTCACTCTATTCTTACGCTCAATTTCAGGAAAGGCGGCCCCTTATTTTGTCAGGACTTTGGCAAAACCATGAAAATAAATGTCAGTGAGTCCTTTAATATCACCTTGAGAGAGAAAAAGTATTCTAGAGAAATACGTGAATAGTACATAATCCTTTACAGATACTTTATCAATCTAGCAATAATATTCTAAGATTAAAATAAAGGAGGCAGTACGAAGGAAGCACAAAAGGAAACTCCTATTACCCAGGGTAGAGTTCCAAGCTAGGCTTCTCCATAGTGTCAAAGATGCCAATCTGTTACCAATGAATCAAAACAAAATATAGACAGAATTTAACCGTTCGACTGAGTTAAGCTGCAAATGTCATTAGCTGAAGGGCATGTGGTTCAGACACTGCTTCTACCGCATATAATACATAGGCCATATGTATCCTTAGGCCTTGCCAATGTTATGGCACCTCTCTCAGACAGGTGGCCCAATCCAGTGCCTCTCTAGGGAGTGCATATGCCACATACATCACTATACATTGTGCTAAAGATGTAGATTTAAACATAATGCCTAAGAATAGTATTCTCTCCGCACCTAGGAGTACACTGCTTAACGTACATAGCTAAAAAATACTAAATGATGGAGACTTGTTTAACTCCTCAGAGGGTTATCAGAGGTCAAAAGTGGTGGTTCGCAGACATGTGTTCTGGTCTTTGCAGTAAGCACTCGGTTGTATCCTTAACTGCCTACTCCTGGTCAAGAGGACACACGGTTTGGATGGGACTGACCCCCACTCCCAGATCCTATTCCCTTTGCCACAGGACTAACCGAGAGAACCCAGATTTAAACCAGTCAGTGCCTGTATGACGTATTCTTGGCCACAGTTAGTTCACCGAAAGTTCAAAGACTTTTGTTGGATGGTGGTGGGTTATGCCCATTGCTACTGCCAGTCATCCTTCAACCATAAGGGAAGGGAGACCTGAGATGTCCAACAGTGTGAAGAGCACAGCAGAGAGAAATGGAGTCCTTAATCTAACCAGTGGGCTGCTGGATCAAACTACTTTTGAACCCATCCGACACCCTGGGCACTCCAGTTACATAAGCAAATAAACCTCCTTTATTGTTTAAAAACAGGCAATTTAAAAGTCAGCAGATATTGTGTTAAAATCTAGATTTTTTGCTTTTCTTGAAAACTCAGAAAATTTGGTAGCCCTTATTCACACATAGCTATAGTCAGCTGGAGCTGAGCAGCCACCATCCCTTTTAGAAGGACACTCACTCGTTTGCCAAGTGGTCAACACTCATACCGTGGATGGATATCACTTGCAAACACTGGCCCTCTTCAGTCTTTTACATTACCCTACAGCCGTTTGAGTTTGCTGATCCCTGATACACTCACTGAATTAATTCAACAAATATCAGTGAGCATCTGTTATGTGCCAGGCACTGGGGAATACATTCAGAACAAATTCCCAGCCTTCAAAGATCTTACATTCTAGTCAGTCTCCCATAAAACCAAGCAAAGCAGGCAACTTTCAGAAAAATTTTTACAGCTACATATATTCCTCACCATTTCAGTTTATCATTGGCTCCTGATGAAAAGGTTGAACTTTTAATGACTTCACCCATTTCCTCCCGGCAAAAGCTAAAGTTATTGATGGTCCACATGTAGGAGAATTTCACTACTTTGATCTGTTGATAGAAAACCAGAAAGCAATTAAATAGGAAGTGGGCAAACTGACAAACAGGCTGACGATCGGATCGTTGTTTCCCCTCCCTCCCTCTGCATGATCTCCATAGGAAGATAGCACTGTGCGGCCAAAAGGGCGCCTCAGCTTTTTCCATCCCTCATCCACATTTTAAGAAATCGCACAGTGACCAACTGCTTTCATAACTTTTCTCAGCTTCTGAGAAACACTGGATGAGTGAGAAAAACACAGACAGGGTTGGGAAAGCAGATGATAAAGCCATACCTAAAATCAGCCTCTGCTCAGAGCAACATCGGACAATTAGATGTTGATGCCACTGCCTGGGGTTGCAAATCTCAAGCCTGGTTTCCCCCTGAGCTGCACACAGAGGAACACATTTCCATCAAGGGGGATGTAAGTGGATCTAGTTTCAAAGAGTCCCCCTTTATCCTCCAGTAAAAGACACTGGCCTAGGACATTCAGATTCCAAGAGGGAAAACAAGGAATGGAAAGCTGACAAGTACTTTATCTGCTATGGCAGTTATGTCCCAGAGAAAGCAGGAAACTCAACGTAGAAAAGAAATCTTATTCCTTTCATCCCCCCAAATCCTCCCAAGATGCAAGATTTCCAGGGTGAAAACATGAACTTACCTGTGTGTAGCACCAGCTCTCAGCTACAGGGCCACTCGACATTTCTGCCGGAGGTGGAGGACTTGGAACTCTTGACATCGCCAGTTTGAAGGTTAAACAAGATTTCCAAAGTCAGGGGACAAAGATTTCTCTGCTCTCTTCACCCTAAAACCCACCCAAGAAGCAAGAGGATGTTATTAGATTAATGGTCTACTATCCTACTATCTGTCAGACCTTCCAGAGACTGGAAACTTTGTCTCCTGCCTAGAAAGCTCTCCCCTTATCATTCAAATGGCTCCTTAGCATGAAATGTTAACCTCAGAGAAGATTATCTAATCTAAAGTAGTCTCTTAGTCACAATTTTAATCTTCTGCATAATACTTAACACTATCTTACCAAATGAATTTACTCAAAAGACACATAAAGTACATCCTTAAAAAGGCTGCATAAAGAGGAGAAAGCACAGTGAACACCAACACAACTTTGCGACTGGCTCCTTCCCTTGTGGTACAAACACTCTACTCCAAAGGAAATGACCTATTACCTCTCTAACTGCTGTCTCATCTTCTCCTACGCTTCTCTGCAGACTTCAGGGCAGTCTTCTATTCCTCAACCCATTGCTAGCTGCTCTCCTCCAGGGGAACATTTACCCCTTTCCCAGATGTGTTCCTTTCTCTGCAGCACTAGAGATCTCTCCCCACTTACACTCCGTCACTATGCTATTTTCCAGATGCTTCTTGCTCTCTGTTTCATGCTCATTCCTCAGTCTCTTTTATTGGATTCTCTTCCTCCTCTATTGTTCCCATGGTTTCATCCTCATTTTTCCAATCTACATTCTCTTTCATGGCAATTTTATCCCCCCCAACATTGTCAAATTTCTACCTCCATACAAATGTTTCCCAAATCTCTCTAACCATGACCTCTCTCATAAGCCTCAGACCATTTCAAATAACTACTATACATCTCAACAGGGTGTCCCAGTAGCAAATCAAAATCCAACTCCAAATTCTCCCCTCCCGGGCCTTTCTAAACGCAAAAGCCATTAAAAAATTAGTGAATTTGGTTACAATTTTTAAGTACCATAAACAAAACTGAAAAAAAAAAGTTGGCAACCCATGACAAAGGGATTATTTTATTAATACATGAATTGATAAAATATTTCTACAAAATCAGTAAGAAAAAAGCCAACTACCTTATAAAAATATTGTTCACAGAAATAAGATGGCTCAAACATTTTACACCTATCAGACCAGCAAGAAAAAAAATCAACCATACCACATATGGGGATATGGGAACTCTCATATACTGCTGGTGAGACTATAAACTACCCAAGGGAGAAAATTCTTTCCTGAACACCTGGTTTGTTTTCAGCATGATCATGTTGCCCTCTTTGCTTGGCTACTAGGAAGCCCTGAGACAAATTTGTAACCCACCTCTTGAAAGCATAGGTTGATAGGCTTGTTCTATATGCTATATTCTATATAAGATCATATGTTCATTCTATAATAGTTTTATTATTTTCTTAATGTTATTCACTTTGCTCTAATTCCCTCAACTGTTTATTTTACTCTTTTAAATGTTAAGTATTTCTGGAAACTGCCTCAAACCCTTTGTAGAAAGAAGTATAAATGAATAACAAAAAAAACCCACTCAACTCACACATTCTGGCCACTTAAGTAATAAGCATGGAGGGGGATTAATAAGATATAGTCACACCCTCACTTCGTAATGCCATTGGCATTACCAGAGTCCTCATTAGTTGTAAATACCATCCTAAAGGCATTTACAACTGAAGTATTCCATGTAATCACAGATGGAGTTAACAATCTTATACACATGATGTGCTATTTCACTTAAGCTAGCAAACGAAGCATGGCAGTGGCATTTAGGCCTCCATGGTTCGTGCACTTCATGACTCCAGGGTAACACCAAGAAAACAGACCAGATGCTACAATTGATCACCTGTGATCAAGGTAGGCTTGCATCTGATGGAAAACACATTCTTACAGAACAGTTTGTCTAGTAACGAGTAAATACGTCTAAGGCAGTTTTACAAACCCTAGTTACCATTAATGCCAGGAGGAGCCCGAATGAAATCTCAAAATTCTTACTTAAAATTATCTTTTTGGGCGGGTTGACAATGAACATGTGAATTTTACACGTTAGTTAAAAGCATAAAAGTTGGCTCTGGAGGTGTGGGGTACAGGCTCAGCTCTACACTGAGTGATCATAAAACACTAACTTGAGTTTATTTTGAAGTTTAAAAAAATACTTCAAATTTGTCTAACAATTAACAATTTAAGAATTCTCTAAACCTAAGAAAAGGACAAATTTAAAACGAGTTTATTTTAATGGCTTGTTACTACTGAACCATGGTCCATTATAACCACCAGAAAAAAAACCAAAAAAACAAAAGAACTTTGGTCTTGGCCATTTTTTCTTCTTTTTTAGCTTTTCACTTATTTTGTAGCCAAGTCATTTTTTTTTAAACAGTATCACCTCTCTTCCCATTTTTAAAAAATGTCCAACCCAGCAGCTAGTAGAACTGGAGAATCAGCCTTAGACTCTGAGGAGCTCTAACCACACAACCTGCTGAGAGGGAAATTGACCAGGAGAGCACAAGTCTAATTAATTTCACTCATGGCAGGCACCATGGGCAAAGTGTTCAGCAGCAAAGTAGCCTGGTGTCACATGAACTCTCCAGCACTTCGTGCCAACTGCCATAGATGCCTAGCAGAAAAACAATTTTAGAAAAGAGGAGGCCCATTTGAGGGTCATGGTTT
Organism: Equus asinus; assembly: GCF_041296235.1. NCBI lineage: Eukaryota > Metazoa > Chordata > Mammalia > Perissodactyla > Equidae > Equus > Equus asinus. The sequence goes on along the minus strand of NC_091802.1, from coordinate 36,772,571 downwards.
AAGAACCTTTGTAGGAGACAACTAGCACCAAAATATACTGTTCCTGGATGCAAACAGGTTAACACAAGACCGTCCAAGTTCTCCAATGAGAAATTTATTTTCCAAAGCTTAGCAATTCCCCAGTATGCCGACAGTTCTGACGTTGAATGCATCTGTTATATACCACCATTTATTTTCCTGTACACTCTACTAAGTCCTAACCTGTGAGGCTACACCAAGAAATATACTTTTAAATATCTCTGTCAACTCTGCTACTGCTCAAATTCCAAGGAAGGTAGTATCAATAGCAAGTAGCAGCAATCTCTAACAGAATGCTTCCGAGCAGGTATTATGAGACCACGAAGTTGTTAATCATTTTTGACAAGAGATTAAAGTCAATCAATATACATGATTTCTAACTAAAACATTAAACTTTGGAGAGTAGACAGAAGTAAAAAAGAAAATGTAGGGGCCGGCCTGGTGGCGCAGCGGTTAAGTGCGCACGTTCTGCTTTGGTGGCCCAGGGTTCGCCAGTTCGGATCCCAGGTGCAGACATGGCACCGCTTGGCAAGCCACGCTGTGGTAGGCGTCCCACATGTAAAGTAGAGGAAGATGGGTACGGATGTTAGCTCAGGGCCAGTCTTCCTCAGCAAAAAGAGGAAGATTGGCAAATGTTAGCCTCAGGGCTAATCTTTCTAAAAAAAAACAAAAACGTATTAATACTGTCATGATACACAGATAATGCTTTCAATGGAACCTACACAGAGCACTCTTTGCTGCCTTCTTTTACACTTATGAACACTTCTGTTGCCTCCAGTAGACTTAAAACTCCTTCAAAGGAACTCGCAACTATTCTTCGCTGTATCCCCTTATCACCTAGCACAGCCTGCCTGCAACAAGGCATTCAGCACAAATACTTTGATGACTGAAACATTTATCCAGTTGCGTTCAAGTTCATTAACTTTTCTGCTTGTTTCTTTAACATATTTATAAAAGAATCCTTCCAATAATGCTGAGTATATTAGATTTGCAATGCAATGAGAATCATTAATTTCTTCTTTTGGATGAGTTACACACAAAGCCGAAAACTCCCAGCCTGGCACCTCAAGTTATCAGCCCTGGTAAAAGTAACTTTTTCATCCAGTATCAAGTATATCTTCATTCTACAAAAGGAGAAAGGCTTGTTATAATTTCATTTATTTTGAAAACAGAAATCAGTAATTCGAACTAAACTCTTACATAATCAGGATTCTTTCAGAATAGAAGATGAATTCCCTGTACAATAGAGGGAACTGTCTCCATAGTTTAACCTGAAACATATGCAGAGCTGGGCTAGAACACTCTCTGAAAAGTGTTACATAGACAGCTTGTGCAGTTATTTTTTATCTTTCTCTTATTCCCTGTAAGCATTCCTCAATTTTCAACCTAATCCAGTCACCCAGAGAATTAAAAAAAAAATCAGCTAACACAGGTATATCACATGCATGATATCCATGAGTTAGCCTTATATCTATCAGTCTTAAAATACAGAAATAAGATTGTGGTGCTATTAGATTGAATCATGAAATTGCTTTGTAGGCCAAAAATAGTCGAATATCGCCAATTTCATGTGGTTCAACATAACACAAACATGAACAAGCTAGATGGCTGGGAACATAGCTTCTTGCCAAAAAATGGTTAGGGACTTTTCACTTTTTTTTCTTTTGGTTTAAAGCCTTGTACAGTTTCCAAGTAAGGAAAAAATCCCAATGTCATAACTATTTTAAACCTGAGAGACGTCTGCATTTTCAAAAACAGAAGAAGCCAAAAAGATTGTTGACCAAAAAAAAAAAAAAAACACAACTATAGCAAGACTTGAGTATACTCTTTTTGAGAAACTGATGTGACCTCAAAGGGACATTTGTGTTTCTTCTGTTCCAGCGTCTGCAATCATATACAGCGCAGGAGGTAATAACTTCTTTTTCATTACCCCAAGGACAGATTATTACAGGTCATACTGACGTTTTCTGTTGCAAGGTATGAACGACTTTTGATATTTGTTATGGGTAAACTTCTGCAGTTCAATCTAGTCTGACAAAATACTAAATGCACTTTTATTTTTTTAAATTTAGAGACACTTCTTAAAATGAAACTAAGGGCAATCAAGAGATCTCAATCAGCAAAGGAAAGATTGGGATTTTTTTTTTATGTCTCTTATCAGGTTCATGCTTTGTAAAATTCACAAGTTAAAGATGACTGCTTTTTTTATTATTGAGATAAAACTGACACATAACATTGTATTTGTTTTTGTTTAATTCTTTAACAGAGGGATTTAGTATTAGGTGAATCTAAAGATCAAGAAGTCATCAAAAGCCTAACAGAAAAATGGGCAAAGAACACTCAATGGTTTCCAGAAATGTAAATAAGCAATGGTTCTTAACTATGTGAAAACATGTTCAATTCTCTCTCATTCATAATAAGAGAAATGCAATTAAATTGCACATGGATTCACCCAGTGAATTGGCAAAGATCAAAATGTTTGATAACACTTGCCCAGGGTAAGGAGAACATTTCTGGTTAGAGTATAAATTGTTACAATCTCCATGAAGGGAAACGTATATCAGAATGCATAAGAAATGCATATCCCCTTTGATCCAGTAATTCCATTTCTAGAAATTTACCCTGCCGATATATTTAATATGACAAACAAAAGGTTTTTCACTGTCGCATTATTTGTAATCATGAAAGAATGGAAATAACCTAAAAATCCATCAACAAGGAATTGATTAAATAAATTCTGATACACAGTGTAATAATAGTATCTGCAAAAAAAAAAAAAAGGAATGGGGAAGCTCTTTCCATTTAAATAGGCAAAAATATTTCTTTGTTTTAATATATATAACATCTCTGGTAAAACTACACAAGACTCTGGGGATACTAGTTACTTCCAAGGAAGGAAATTGGGTACTTGGGTGGGAAGGAGAATTTCCATTGTATTCCCTTTTGTACTTTATGAATCGTGAACCATGTGAATATATTACCTTTTCAAATAATAAATTAAAAATTTAGAAAGGAATTAGCAGCCTTTACCCTTCTCAGGCACCATGCTTTAGTCATTCAGGCCTTTAACTCTATTTGGTAAACACATCGGGCTCTTTCCTCAGCCTGGAGAGCCCTTCCTTCCCCAGATCTTTTCACAGCTGGCTCCTTCTTGTGATTTAGGAAGCCTGTCAAATGTAATATCCTCAGAGAGGTCTTTCCCAACCCCCTGATCTGAAGTAGCCCACGTCTAGCCTGCCCCTCTCATCACATTACCCTATTTTATTTTCTTCTTTATTACCACTGTCTGAAACTATCTTGCTTTTATTTTTTCACTTATCTATTGTCTTCCCCACTAGAAGTTAATAAGCTCAATGCGAGAAGAGCATCCCTCTGTGCCTAAAATGGTATCATAACTGGCACTCAACAAATATTTGTTCAATGAAACTATTGTTGAATAACTAAACTCACTGTCTTTTGGGATCATATTTTTCCTTAATGAGCTCTAGTTAAAAGGTTAAATTTTGAGAGTGGCTGAATGAATAACAGCCATAGGAATCTAGGCATACTTTTTAAAAAAATTAAACAAAAAAGAAAACTATCAGTTCATCTCACTCCAATTTTAAAGAATTCATTCAATACATTTCCAACACTACACTCTTCTTTGATTAAAAAAAATTCCAAGAAAACTTGGGAGAAAAGGGAAGCCTGTAAGGTTAAATGGAAGTTCCTGAACCCACAAGACCACAGTAATATAAGCACATTTTCCAGAACAAGTCAATCCTGGTTATAGAAAGTACCATTACAGCAGCTGTCAGGAACTCAGGCTAGACCACTATGTTATTTCAAATTAAATTCTATACAATAAAATTCCAATACATAAAATTGAGGCAGATCTTTAGCATTTTCTTAGATTTGACCCATAATTTTCCTATCTGCACAGGGTTTGATTCCCTTAAAAATGACATGTAGAGAAAAGATAACATTAAATATATACATGTGTAAACTTGTATATATATTTATATATATATATATGTTTGGAGAGAGAGAGAGAGATGTTTATAACATGTCTAGATATACAACTAAGTTTTTTCTATACCAGGCTAACATGGGGAACATATTTTCTGCCATACCCAAATATTTATCTAATTAAGAATTGAATTGTTCTTGCAACAGTTGTATATAAGGAAAACTCAGAAACCAGTATAGTATTACATATGTAATGTCAGTACCTTTAAGATTTTCCCAGTCTACAGATATCTCAGGCAAGTATAGACTCTGAAATAATTCTGAGGATTAGATACGTTTTCATACATAAAAAGCCTATCTTTCCCTCTTCTCCTCAATCTAAGTGTTATAAGAGAGAGTTTTATAGAAACAGCCTGGCTAGTAAGGCTCATCCAGACAAAGTCAAGCTAAAGATGAACAAGGAGGTACATGAAAGAATCACAAGGCAGGGAAAGCCGTGGGATAACCAACAGAACACTCCCACTGACTGCCAAACCTCAATGTGTGCCAGCTGTTTACAGCCTTACTGCCCTTCTCTACAGGTTATAAATAACTACAAAGTGTCCTTGTCCCCAAGGAGACCTTAGCAGCCAGCTCAAAGGTTAAAATATGGAATAATTCTCACCTTGGAAGCAACTTTTCCAGTTAAGAAAAAAATCAAAGAGCAGAAAAATTTATTGCCAATTTAAGGGCCACGGAATCACTCCCTCCCCTAAAAACTATCCATTATGTAAGAGCTGTTGAAACAGACATGTTAGCATAATTCCCTACCCCAAAAATATGTCCAGGGAGAATGCAATGCATGTTCTGCTCTAAATGCAGAGGTCCGTCCTGGAAAGGGGCAGATGCCACTTAATAGCCTTGTAAGACTGCATCTCCTTAGACCCTAAAAAGACTTCTGAGTTTTTGTTTTCTTTTTAATTTAGGGCCAAATGACTATTGAGCTAAATAAATCTACATAACAACATTGGAGGAAAAAAATTCTTCACTTGGATGGAGGATCCAGCGGAATAAACCACGGCTGCAACAACCACAGGTTTCACAAGGTCTGTACTAATGCCATCAGGTGATGTGCTGCTGTTGTTAATTACTGAACCCCTGCAGGGGGAAAAAACAACTCCTCCAACTGCTTTTTAAGAAAAGGTAGACACGGTTCATCAGATTAGACTTTTCCATATATCACTTTCAAAATCATCCTTTGGGAGAGGTTGGAGATGGAACAACATGAATCCAAATCAGCACACAAACCTGATTATAAAGGGGCTATTTCACTTCAAAGAGGATCTCAGTTCCAAAGGAAAGCCCCTTTAGAAATGAAGTTAGACAGGCAGAACCAAACAAACAACAACTGCTCTCTCACCACAAACTATAATAAGGTGTTGATTCCACTGACTGGCTTGGGCAAAAATCTCCAGGGCCACAAAGAGCAAACTTAAGAAAGATGAAGATTTTAACACATCCCACGTGTTATCAAAGATTTCTCCTCTAGGTTGAGAAGATTTATTCTTAATCAAGAGCTGGGACAGAATTTTAAAGAGGAGGAGAAGGAAGAAGAGGACAAAAATCTTATGGCTAAGAAGATTCTATTTATTACATAATTATATTCCCAAAGCAGTTTGAAAATTTGAGAGGTTACAGTTTTTCACCCTCTCCCTTCAACTGCAACTATGATGAACCTTATAAAATCCACATAGTAAACAGAGGAAAGGCTTGGTCCTAATGCAACTTAAGCGTGTCCAATCTGCAAGGAATTCAAAAACAGAAGAGTCATTTCATGGAACAAATAGGCAGAGGTTGCATAACCCTGCAGGGTCCTCTGGTCTTTATAGAAGCCAAATTCAACATGCAATTCTCTTTAGCCATCTATACTTTAGTCAAGCCATTTAAAAAGATTTCTTGCTAACACAATTCGGCTCCAGAACGGGCCCAAGGAATGCATACCAAAGAACAAATTCTAAATTAGTCTTAGGGTATGCAATTGAAATAAATTCATTAACTTAGAAGCTGAAAAGGCCCACCTGCTCCAGAGGATTTGGTAATAACACAAGGGCAACCAATTCTCTTCAGCACTAACTACTACTATCTAGCAGTACAGAAATGAGTATTCTCTCAAGACACTTTTCTTTATGAGAGACACCTAGACCTCCCTCCAACTACGAATGGGAGATGGAAGTAAATGTACGCTTTAATCGCCTCCTTTAACTATGGTCTTAACTGAAGTAACCTGACGACTATTTACATGGACCCGTGCTCCTCACCTAGAAACCATCTGCAAAAAATAAATTCTCTCTCCTCCTGAAGTTATTAAAAATAAGCCAATTTCTATGTTAATGTTAAGGTTCTAATGAAACTAAATGGAACAAAGGACTGGCAGAAAGTTCTCAGTTTGAAATGTTCATTCCAAAATTCATGACGCAAGGAAAAAGTAAGACCATACAGACAGACAAAACAGGGGAAAATCAGACAGAACGTCTGTCTTAACAGAATTTCTTGGCTCCTGATGATTTGTGTCAGAATTTAAAAGATTAAAATGCAGTAACACCTATTTTACCCAATAAAACTCTGTAAAAACATATATAAGCATTTGAGGCAAGAGTCTCATGCCACAAAGCAAAAATTTTCAGATGCCAGCCGCAATGGTAGAAAGATTTTTTTAAGTTACTCATAGAAAGATGAGCTCTAAGGTACATAACACAAAGGCAGTCGGCTCAGAATCAAACTCCTTTTCCAGAGTAAAATGAAGCCCATGAATTGCTTTAAGGCATCTCCTTGTATAAAATGTAATTCTAATTTCCCTGAAGATCTTTTCTAGGGAGAAAAATAATCTTACTCTAAGGTCTCCATATCATGTATTATCAACCATTGATTAAAAATTTAAATCCAAACATCTTTTCTCCCCTCCACCATTGGTGTAAAGTCATCCTATGCACAGCAGTCACCAGAGGAGACCTGAATAAATAGCTCTGCTTTAAGCCAGGAAAGAATATTTAGAATAAATATTCTTTTGAAGCCACTTATGAAATATGTTTAACACTGTTTGTAAGGCTCATTATTAAAAAAAAAAAAAAGACAACACTTAGATGCTTACCTTATATGACTTCTAACTTTACATGCCACTTGCACTGAAATGAAATAGTAGATTGCACTCAAGATGTGAAGATGTGCATTTTTTAAAGTCATAGTAAATCTTTCTACACATTTCATTCCGCTTTTTGCCTCATGATCTTAAACTATGTTTAAAATAAAACTATGTAAAAACTCACCAAGTTAAGTCAAAGTCAGTAGGAAGACTCTAATTTGTCTTGTCTAACAGGAAATCACTGTTGGAAATAAAGATGATGAATCAGACAACTAGATTCTCAATCTCATAAATCTTTACTTTGGCTATTCTGAAAAGTGGAACTCTTACAAAAGTAGGTGATACATTTGTTAGCATTTACTAGTCAAAATTACCATTCTTATATCTCAACACTAGTTCTGAGTGCTCTATTTATTAGTCATCTCTCAAAAAGATTATACTTTGAAATTAGTCAGAAAAATCCAAGCTAATTTTTCTAATAAATTGGCCTAATTTGTTAGTACAAAGAAAATGAAATAAATGGCTTGCTCATGTGAACATTTAAAAGAGGGGAGTGATCACTTTTGCCAGCTACTTCACAAAATGTTGAAAGAACTACTAAGTTTTTATGTAAAATACCCCTTTGTAATTATCAAGTGCTCTGTTGGTCAGTTACACCAAAGCAAGATACATTTAAACAAAGCCATGTATCCTATGGTTTCAATAAACAGCTGTCACACTGAAGTTCTTGTTGAAGACTGGGGAAATACCTTGGGTAACCACCACTACCACCACCGCCCTAATGGTCTACCATACCCTACAAAGTGACTCAAAACAAAAACAGGGATAAATGTGGTTGCAAGGCTTCCAGGAGCCTCACCTGGGCAGAAAATTCTGGCCCTATCTTCTCTTTTAGTACTGCATACACCGTGGGTGATTCTTTAAAAACAGAATCTTTTCCTGAAAAATTTAAACACTATTTTTAACTGGTACAAATGAGCTGCTCTTATTTTGGTAAACCAAGTCTGGTTACTATCAGTAATGGAATGAGCCCTCACCAAAAACTGTCCTAAACTACTGACACTAAAACAAGACAGTCTTGCAGAAGATTCAGCAGTAATAAGAGTCCGGTCAAATTCATTTAACACATATTTACTGAACACCAAGTGGGCAACACATTCTTTGAGACACGGTAGTAAAAAAAGACAGACAAGGTCCCTAACCCTCTGAGGGTAGACAGATAAATGCCTTTAAAACTTTATAAGTAACTACTCTGGCAGAAGATATCAACTATAACAAATGAAAATGCTCTGAATATCTGTGATTCTTAAAGTAGAAACCAGTACCTTTAATCTTTTACTCTAATTTTTTTTTTTAAGTTTAAGGCTTTGGCTTCTCAGTTAATTCGCTAGAATGAACATTTTTAGTCCTAAAGAATTGGTAACATTTTTAAAGAGTCTGAAAACACTGGTAAAAAATAGGAGGAACAGGGACACTCTCACACTGTTAGTAGGAGGACAAATTAGCATACCCACTTTGGAGAAAGTTTATTATTATCTAATAAAACTAAAGATCCAGCAATTCCACTCCCAAAATATGGACCAGAGAAGGCCCAGCACATGTCTGTCAGCATACATAAATAAGAATGTTCACAGCAACACTGTTCATAACAGCCAAAAACAGCATCCATAGTAGAATGAATATATAAGTTGTGGTACGTTCATATAACAGGATGCTATATGGCAACGAAATTAAATTACAGTTCTACAATAACAACATAGATGAAAGTTAAAAACATAGTGTTAGGTTCTGAAAGAAGACACAAAAAACCACACATAGTATCATTCCACTTATATAAAGTTCAAAAACAGACAAAAGTAAACTATATTGGTTTGCAATGAATCCTAGGTGGTAAAAATCACAAGGAAAAGTAAAGACATGATTATCAAACACGTCAGACTAGTGATACCTCTGAGCCACGGTTTGGGTTACGATGTAGAAGAGACACAGAGCACGATTCTTCTGGGTGCTGGCAGTGGTATATTTCTAGGTCTAATTGGTGGTTATGTAGGTACTTGCTTTTTATAATTAATCTTTAAACTATACAGTTACGTTTTGTGTATTTTTCTATGTTTCATAATAAAAAGGTTCAAAACAAATTAAAATAATCCAGTAGAGTAGCTGTGTGTGTGTGTGTGTGTGTGTGTGTGTGTGTGTGTGTATCCTCCCATGTCTACGGGTGAATACAATGTCTTGCACAGAATATACCCCTGATTTTTTTTTCCCCAAGACAATTCAGGATGGAGAACTCAGTAATGAAGCAGGGCCCCCCAGGAATGGACACCTATAGACAGGCTTTCCTACTGTACTTCCTTTCTTTGAATTTAAATGCAAATACCTGAGATCTGTTTTTCAGGGAAATTTTCAGTACTGACACAAATGTTTAAATCTATGTATGACTCACCAGTAGCCATTAGTTAATACCAAAATTATTTGCAAGAAATAAACAAAAGCTGTTGAAAAAGGAAAGTCAGAATACCAGTACTTTTTGGCTTTACCTTTTTAGTTTAATCGTGGCCCCTGATAGAACCTCCAGTGACTTCCCGTCTCACTCCCAGTAAAAGCCAAAGTCCTTACAATGGCCAGAAAGGCCCTGCACAGTCTGGACCTTATCACCTCTGCGGCCACATACATTCTCCTGAGCTCACAGTGCTCTGGCCACACTGCCCTTCTTTGCTGTTATGTTCCTCAGACAGAATGGGCTCATTCCTGCCTCAGGCCGTGTGCTCGCCCTTTTCTCTTCCTGGATACCTCTCCCCCTAGATCTTCTCCTGGCACACTCCTCCCCACCGCTGCGTCTTTCTCTAACAGTCACCATCTCTGTGACGCCTTCCCCGATACCCTTCAAAATGCAAACCTCCCCTCACAGCCACAATCCTATTCCTTCTTCATTCCTTAATTTTTTTCTATAGCATATAAAGTCTTTCTACCATAGTGCATCTGGAATTAAGAAGGCAGATCCTTGTCTGTTTTATTGCTGCACCCAGACAGTGTCTAGCACATGGAAAGCGAGAAAAAAATACTTCTTTAATAAATGATTGAATGAATCTCCTTCTCTTTTGCGAAGATTAGACAGTAACTCTATACATTCAACAAACAGAATGTTTCCCCTCTCTGTATGTCAAATTCATTAACAAAGTTTGTTTCGCTAACATGTTTCAGGTTTATGCTCTTGTTAACATTAATGAGTTACAGGTAAGATGTACATAAAGTTGATACAAACTAAATTGTATTTTCCCCTAACAAATGTGTGGTGCCCATTTTCATGATAACAATGCTGGGAGAGCCCAGGGAGACAAGGCCTCTCCTGTACTGGGGGTGCGGGTGTGTACTGGCATACCCACTATGGGAACTACCTGATAGCCACCACGAAGACTGAGTGATTGCCTCCTTTAGCTATACTTTTCGTTTTTAAAAAAATGAGCATGTTTTACTTTTGTAGTAAAAAGAAAACAAAACGTAAAGAAAGAATTACACAAACAAAATACAATTTCACGAAGAAAATTCTTTATATTTTGACTCCCACAGAAACAACAAAGGCTTCTGTTATGTATCAGATGAAATAACCCAAGGTGACTACAGTTGGAAAAAAAATTGCTTTTTACTTAGGAACTAAAAATTTTATAGCAGAGTTTTCAGAATGGAAGGGAAAACAAAACTCCGTGGTGTTAGTGTTCCATATAAGAACATAATTTTATTCTAAAGAAAGACTTAAAATAGGAACATTTCTTTGCAGCATAAAATGTGAGATTGAAGTGACAAAGCGCAGGGAACAAATTCCACTCAAACTTAGTGATTACAACAGCATAAGGAAGATAAATCACTACACAAAACTGCCTCCTGGGTGACATGACCAATACTCCTGAGCACACAGAGAGCTTACACTCCACCCAAGTTAAAGTCAGAGCAAGCCTAAGTCCACAGGTTACTGTCCAACCATAATACTTGTGACCTGAACCATATCCCAAGACATGATAAATCGGAGAGCAAATGCCCAGGCATCTGATATTCCACAGTTATATTTATTACCAAGATTTCCATCTTAAGGTCTTATCAATTGTTTTTAAAAAACACTCAGCAAATAAATCCTTCTCAAATTTTTAAAGATAGTTGATATATTCATGAAGTGAATACATATTCATAGATGAGGCGGCTGCCCAAACTAGTTAAGAAAGGAAGTACTACTCAAACACACGCAGCAGGCAGTGTACCATTAGAGAAGAGTAACAGTTTTCATTTGTAACACTTCAGCATTCCAAGTGCTCAAAGCTCTGAATAAGATGCACATTTAAAGGAGGAGAAAACATGGAACATAAAAATTTAAAATATATTCAACCCCACAATAAGGAATAAAGCATAGGAGATTAAAAACTCCACGAAAAAAAATTATAAATGAGAACCACTGGTCATTGAAATATATGGTCCCTGAACAAAGCTTATCTGTAATAATTCTAATCTAAATCTAAATAATTTTAATCTAATCTGAAGGCTGACATTTTTAAAATGTTTAATTTGGCTAAGAATGCTCCAAGACACTCTTTCATAAATACCAGCTATGTTTGGGTCATGCTGAACTTACAAGGTAACACCCGAACTGCATAAACTGTATTGGAGATCACTAAATAGTCCAACATCTACTAGGTGAGAAGTATTCTAGGAGTTAAAAAGTAGGTTAAAAAAAAAAAACTTAGAAGGGAGAAGGATCCCACAACTAGAAGGACCTGCAACTAAGATATACAACTGTGCATTGGGGGGGGGGGGGTTGGGGTTGGGGAAATAAAGCAGAAAAAAAAAAGAAGGGAGAAGGAGAAAAGGTGAATAATTACTAACATTTATGAAAAACAGCTATTAAATATGACACAATAAAAATACACAATATTAAAATGCAAAGGCTGAGAAATTTATCAGACTCCAAAAAGAATCCATAGGAAAAGAAAATTTCAGAGCCTCTGGCCCTAGTAAAAGAAGACTGGCATTCCAAGTAACGGAAGATGCTCCTCATCCTCCACTCTCCCTCAAACAATGATTGTGAATACCAAACTGGTGGACCAAGTGGGAGAATCAAACCACCAAAACAACAAAAACAACAACAACAACAAAACAAAAAAAGGAGGAAGGAGGAGAAGAAAACCATAAAAGGTATGTAGGAGGTTGTTGTTCACTGGAGTTTTGTCTGTAATGGTAAAAAACAGAAACAATTTAAGTATCTGTCAAAGCGGTTTGGAAAATTGAAATACTCAGACCATGAAATAGAAATGAAACAGCTAAAATGTGGGACCTAGATCTATATGTACCCAGATGAACAGATGTTGAAAAAGAGGAAGAACTGAAAACGATGACTGCCATGGAATCTGTTTAGATATTCATATGCACACTCTCTCTCTCTGCACTGGAAGGATGCACACTAAATTCAGGGACTAGGTCGTCCCAGGGGAGGGAGGGAGGGAAAGGCACTGAGAAAGTGCATAAAGAGGACTTCAGCTGAAGGTGTCTGTCACAGTCTCTCTACTTCTTGTTTGACTTTATTTTTTTTAACTTTTCAAAAACAATGAATTCAGAAGGAAAACTAAATTAGAAAAGCTTTAAAGAAAATCAACGTCAGAGCAATATTTTAAATAGACAATAATGTAGTCTGAATCAAACTAAAAAAGCCAACGACTTCAGTACAGATCTTCTCAATAATTAAAAATCTAGCTCTTCTCGGTAAAATATTTTCCCCAGTTGATGGGAGTTACTGGGGTTACTTAAGCAGAGGGACCAGAGAGACTGACTTCATATACTTCAGTAAGAAAGCACATTTTAAATAAAAAATAATACTCATAGTAAGCCAGCATGTCTTCAGAGAGACTGAATCCTCTTAAGGAACCATGTTTCCACAGAACACCTTCTCTTTCCTGTCCACGATTCTACCTTCTGACCTGAAGACTTGTCCTCCACCTTGCCCTCATTTTACTCATTCCCCTTGAAGGACCATCTCCCCCTTCTTTAAACGCCTCAAATTTTAGTACCTGTACTCAAAGACAGATTTTTTTTAAAAAGAGACTTTTTGAAATGATTTAAGCTTTTCCTCCTCTTTCAAATATGTTTTTCTTCCCTCTTTACTTTTTCCATCCCCAGCCTGGTTTTTTCCCTTCCACTCTCCTGCTGACCAACAGTTGCTTTCAACTGCTAGCAAGCCTCGAGCATGTTTATATTTTTCACTTCTTAAGGAAAAGATACTCCCAAGTAAACTGAACAAATTCCCACTCCACAGCCCAAAGGTCAAATAAGGGAAAAAAACTAAAGCTAAAAAATACTACAAACTAAAAAAATTTTGCTGCCTTTCATTTTGGCATTACCGCTAGGAATAAAGTTCTAACTACCAAATAAGACGGCAAAATCAAACTTGCTTGTACATTTTATCATCTCTATAGCATTTAAATTGATCTGGAGTCCTCTGTTTCACAAGTCACTCTGGCTAAGGATCATAAGGCAACTTACAACAGGTCTGTACAGTTGAGTACCATAGCCTAGCGGAAACCAGAGCATCAAGAGTCACAGTAGAGGGACAACCCGTGCACTTCCACCCCCATCCTCCTGGTCTTCTTTAAACGGTCTTCCAAAGATCTTTTGTGTTCAGTACTTTAAGCCATATTCCCTCACAAGTGGTATTCAGTGCTCCACAGTCTTCAAAGTACTTTGACATTCATGATCTTATTTGAAATTTTTAACAGCTCTGTGAAGCATGCAGGGCAAGTATTTTACAAATAAGGAAACAAAAGCTCAGAGGTTACAGTCTGTCTTGGTCACATGGCTATCAGCAGGTTTGAGTTCAGAGCTCAAGTCTTTCAACTTCTAATCCTATACTTTATAATTCCTGTGACTAGGTGATTCTTAGACCAGGCATGGTCTTTCACTGAACTTGTAAAAACTGGAAAAATATCTGATAGAAGACACATTGCTATATCCCAGCTTTCAACTCCAATTTCATTTTCAAGTGGTAACTCTTTTGAAAAGTATGCTCTTTTGTTCTTACGAATTCTGAGCACAATTACTAATGGGGACCTGGGAAAATTACTGATAGGCTCATGCCTACTTTCACAACTGCCCCCAGGGAACAAATCGTATGTCCTAATACTTTTAGAATGACTTTCTATGCTTTAGTACCTAATCATCATTAATTTTTAAAAAATAAAATGTCTACGGTTCTAACACGCCAGAGTAATTTTCTAGTCTGAGTTTCTGAGAAACCAGTGTCTTTTCCTCTGGAGATCTCTCTCTCTCCTTTGCCACAAGATTACAGAACTAAAAAGCACAATTTCTATCATTCCTTAATTATATTCGAGATGTCTAACATGACCATCTTCTACCCAGTTGCTCAAGCCCAAACCCCTATCTTTTCCTATCCCATCTATCAGCAAGTCCTGTCAGCTGTCCTGCTTCCTAATGTATCCCACATTTACCCAGTTCTGTCTAATTTTATCCATTTCTGTGCAGCTTTCTCTCACCTGAACCAGAGTTAACTGGATTCTTACTGCTCTCCTAGCTTCCTCTGAAGCACAATCTATTCTCCACATAGTAGCCACAATAAACTTGAAAAAAGTAAATGAGAACATGTCACTCTTCCATTTAACCACACTTGGAATACAATTCAATCTCTTTATCTGACCCTATAGGGTTCCATAAGAGCTGGCCCATTATATCAAATTCATCACCTACCCCTCTCCTGCATTACTAATTTCTCTGCAAACACACTGGCCTTCTTTTTACAGATAAGCCAAGTCTGTTTCCACCACAGGGCCTTTGCATTGTTGTCCCTCAGCCTGGAAGACCCTTCTAGATATTCACATTACTCGCTTGCTCGTTATTTGGGTTTAGCTCAAAAGTCACCTCTTTAATAAAAGGCCTTCTCTGACCACAGTCAAAAGTAGCAGGCCCACCCCTACCTTCTATAAATTTGATTTATGTGAATTAATCCCTTACACTGTCTGTGGTCTATAGCCTGATCATCTTCTGAGTGCACCTACAATACTGCCATTCTGGTCCTGTAAAGCTAAAACCAGAACCCAGACAGAGGGGGCTCTGCTAAGATAACGCCCAGTTCGCAGTCAGAAGCAGCCCCCTGGTCTTTTTCTTTTCAGCATCCAAAAGAAACTTTATTAAATGTTCTTTTTTCTTTTGGGTGTAAAATGTTTAAACAAAGCCATCATTAACCTTTGAAAATGTTCCTATTATATCGATTTAGGCTTGTCTTTTTAAAAATTATAATAGCAAGCTCTAGACTCTATATTTTTTGTTTTAAAGAAATCACTAGTTTTTCATAACAGGGACTGGGGATCTGGGATCTGTTTTCCAAAATGGTAAATTGGCTTACAAATAGAAAAATAAAAGGTAGAAATAACAGCATTTTGAGAGACAGAGATATAAATAATACCAACAATTTTAACAAATGCCTTATAGAGTGACAGTAAAAGTGAGAAAACTTGCTAACACTGCTTAATTCTTCGAGAGTAAAAGATCTGGATAAAGTGAAGAAAGTTCTGGGGCCGGCCCCGTGGCTGGGTGGTTGGGTTTGCACGCTCCACTCAACGGTCCAGGGTTTCACTGGTTCGGATCCTGAGTGCAGACATGGCACTGCTCGTTGTGCCACCCTGCGGCAGCGTCCCACATGGCACAACTAGAAGGACCTACAACTGGAATATACAACTATGTACTGGGGGGCTTTGTGGGGAAGAAGAAGAAGAAAAAAAAAAGTAAAGAAAGTTCTTTTACTTGCCTGAATATTCTTCGAGGGCAAGGGGCTTGCACTCAGAGCAGCCTGTATTGTGCCTGGCACACAGAAGCTGCTTCATAAACGTCTGGTGAATAAAGGAATTAGTAAAATAATTCTGGAGATATAAAGGACTTAATGAACATCCACTCAAATGATTTTGTTTTACAGATCAGGAAACTGAACCCTAAAGCAGCTTAGTGGCTTGCCTAATGTGATACATTACACACAGGACACTAGGAGCAGAGCTGAGACCAGAGCCCAGGCTATTATACTATCTCCCCATAGTTATGTTGGAAAAAGCTGGTGTTGGGCTCAAGAATTTCAATGTGGGTAAATGAAAGATAATGTATTGGTGAAAAACAATCAAACTGTAATTAACTGTTCAATTGTGATTTCAAGCAAAAAAGACCTTGGTGAAGCACTATAGTTACCCCTTATGTAGAATCCAAATGGACCAACCAAATTCTCTTCATTATCAGAAAGCATACTGGAAACAAACCAGAAAACACATGCAACATTGACATCCCCCAACCTAGCTGTCCAGTCTTACCTAATGCAACTGTTCAAATTAAGTCAACTGTCAGACAACCCAATTCCACTGCTCAGTCTACATTCACAACAGAATTAAAGTGGCTATACAAACTGGATTCCTCCCTAAGGAGGTAGGGTTACAAAGATAAATTTGCAACTCTATTTGTTCTTGGCCCTCTATAACCTTTTCTCCCTTTCAATTCAACCAAACCTTTACTGATTAAAACTGGACAGACATGATTTGACTCTGATCCTCAAGATGTGAAAAGGCTCCTTTACCCTATTTCCTGAAAACCCCTTCCCATGAAGCAAAGATTCATCTGATCAGCTTAATCAAACTTACTGGAGTGCCCATTTTGAGAGTTGCCTATGGATTATTTACATTTTGGGAGAGTAAGTTTTCCCCACCTATACAAGCAGCAGAGTTACAAGCAAAGACAGATTTTTATCCTAAGTCCAACAAAATCTTAACATTGATAAATGTGTTTCTATTGCTTGAGCCCTAAAGTGAATCAACTATAAAAAATATTCATTGAATGCAGTTTGGATGTCCAGTCCCATGCTGAACCAGCAGCCTCACCAATACCAATTTCCTTGCTTGGTTTGAATAAAAAGAAAACGTTTCTGGCCTCGAGGAGTCAGGAAAACACTCAACATATAGTTAAAAGAAGAAATGCTCACATTTTCGAGAACTGGGAACTCTTCCTCAAAATATAAATTTTATTCCATTAAACAATTTTTCTACCATCTTTTACAGTACACTTTGCCTTTAAATAGTAAGCCACTTAGAAGTCACAAAAATTACTTCTCCATCTATTCACTGGATAGAATAAAAACTAGATGGAACAAAACTCTAGATGGAACAAAAACTCATTAAAAGCAATTTTAAAATCTAGACTAGTCAGCTAGGTATTCAAATCCAAAAGAGAAGCTTTGGACTCTAGACACAAACTTACTTCAAATATTAAATACTTGCAGAACTCATAAGTAAATTCACTTTTAAAGGACTGGGTCTCCAAAGTTACAAAATGCGGATAAGAGTTACCACTAGCACTTTATCCTTATTGCCAGAGATAGTTACTCTAAGAACTGTCTTACAAAGGTCAACATTTTATTGGGTCTTCCAAAATCAATCCTTCACAATGAGAAACGGACATCAGTTAAACAAACTGTTAGAATAAGAATAGAATGAGTCAGTATATTCATAAGCCTTTGCTGTCCTTGGGACCTGAATCCTACTGCAGGCTTTGTAGATACTTTCCTAAATCTGAGTTTTCTCATCTTTAAGTTGGGAGTGACTGTCCAAGAATCTCTAAGGTCCCTTCCAAAGGTAAAGTTCTATGCCCCTTTGGAAATATTGTTAAAATTATTTCTGCCTCTCTTCACGTATGCTTTTTGAAAACTAAAAGTAATACATAGACATCATAAATAATTCAAAAGTTATAGAAAGCTATAATACAAAAGAAAGTACAAGTTTCCTTCCAGACACGCAAATCCATCTTCTAAAGGCTAAAGCCAATCACTGTTTTCTTCGGTATCCTCAGAAACAGACAAAAAAACTCACAAAGCCAAAAAAGGGCATGTACATACAAGCATACAGACAGAGACACACACACACACACTCTCCTATTCCCCAGAAGCACACATATAACTCATTCATTCCAAAGGTGCAAAGAACTCCACTGTACCCTGATGTGTGGTTTCCAAGTTTTTGCTACTGCAAAAATTGTAGCAAATAGGTCTATCTGAAGATAAGTGCAAGCAAGCCCAAGAGCCTGTGCATTGTTGTGACAGATATTGTCAACTGCCCTAAAAAATGTTGTATCAATATATACTCCCTGCGTGACTGCCTGATTCTCCGCACCTTTGAGCATCCACTCTCCTGATACACTATTCATCCAGGATGGCCAGAGACAGAGAGACATAAACAAATTTTTAAGCATGAGAGCCAGTGAGACTCATACCAAAAAAAAAAGGCCAGAAATGTCTTTTATGAATTAAGTGGACAAACTCCTGCCAAAAATACAGCAGACACGATGTGTGGTACCTGTTTGTTTACAAGATTTAAGCGTTGCTGTTTCCTTGAGGTGTTTGTAAGATAGTGACAGAAAATAAATTGCGTAGGGGGGACCACACACAAGGAGAGTAGGTGAGCTACTTGTATGGCAGATTCTATGAATTCCAAGGAGACCCAGTTTTGTCTTAGATCACAATGTGCATTTAATAACACATATGGCTAAATTCCTTCACATATAATTTTGCCACTTTCACCCAGAGATGGTTATCAGCACAGTGAGAGTCAATCTAGTTCCTTAGCTTTACCACTGGCAAAGAATCCCTATTAATTGAGCTGCTTATCCCCAAATTAAATGGGATGGTACGTGATTCCAGAGGTATAAAATTGTTAATAAAGCACATAAAAGGTAACACTTGGTGTATTTTAAAAGTGTTTTTTATTAAATAATTGGTATAATGTCTAGCATGTAGCCGATACTCAATAAGCGGCTGTTCATTAAGTTAATCACATCATCCACTTGGAAAATTATCATGGTTTAATAGGAAGTACTTGCAAAGGACCACGTAAATATCAGGCAACTCTAGGAGTGTGTGTGCGCACACGTGTGTGTAGGGAGGAGCACACGAGTTTCTAAAACAAAATAAATACATACAAAAGTTCTCATTTTACTGTCATAATTTCTTATTATAAGTATTCATTACATCAGTAACAGTATGCTATCACATTTTGGGGGGAAAAAGAAAAAACCATACCTTAGTCTTACAATGAAATGTGAAAAAAAATTTTTTTATTTTAGAATCAGGGAAATGCAATACATCTAATGTTATGTTTGTCTTCAGCAGAAGCTCCCTCTAATTTTATAAGAAAAGTAGGAAAACACAATTTGGGAACAACCACTATGAGATTATTCCCAACACATTCTTTTCTCTCCTCACCCAAGTAAACCAACCACACTCAACACTAAATCTCTCAAGAAAATTGCCCCCAGTTTCTTCTATTATCAAAGGATCACTAAAAAACCCACAATTTTAAGCATCAATCAGAAGCACTCAGAATCAAGGCCAACCTTATATACACCCACACGTGAAACTAACCAAGCACAGCAAGTCCTATGCTGAGCATCTCTTCAAAATGAGGATGGGCTTCTCAGCCCTCGCTCTAACTAAACCGCAAATGATCAATGGGGCCCAACTCCAGACACTGGACTCAGAGCAGACAGTTCCAGGTACCCAACAAGGCACCAGCTGGGAAAGGAAGGGGGAGCTGAACTAAACGGGACACAAAGTCAAAGATAAGAGTTACTTGGCAAAGGTCCTGCCCATGATATTATCAAAAAATCATGTGGGAGGTCCCCAAATTCTACCACTAATAAAGAAACCCTTACCTGTAGGCCTATGAATTGGGTAGATCCTTTAAGATTGGCTGCAGCTCAAGAAAAATTAAAGTCTTCTAGGTGCTGGCAAACACTACCTTATGGAGTTCAACGTCCCATCTACCAAACTGAATTCCGCAGATTAGTAGACAAAAATTTTAGGTTAAGAGTTTTCAAATAAAAACTATAAACCAAAGAAAAACAAATACTACAATCACATTATTAAAGAGGCAGGCCTCAGACTGGAATGAAATAATCACCTCCTTCAATACAATCTACTGTTTCCAAGATACACAAGAATTTGTTTCTTGGACTTGAGATTGGTATTAAGTGGCAACGGATCAAGGAGAAAAAAATAAATACTGGAAACTAAATCAAAAATCAAATCTAAAGACATTCGATTTAACACTGAGCTTGCAAATACTGTTAAAAACAGACTAAAGCCATATTTGGTTGGGTTCTTATGTTAAATGGCAAACTATTATGACATAAAAGAAGATAATGGCTCATGATTGGCTGTAGACAGTTACTACCCGTACTTGCCACAAAAGTTTATCCAATCAGATCATGTAATACAAATAACTTCCAAAATTAAGTAGGTTTTTTTTCCATTGTATCTGTTTTTAATGAGCATGTACTCTATACCAGGCACAGTAGTCAAGACACAGTCTAACAGAGGAAGGGAGGTGTCTTAGTTTTCCATTGCTGCATAACAAATTACCAAAAACCATTGTCCAACGTCTTTGAGACTTCCATATAATTTATAATTAACCCAATCACTTCTATAAATATCTCATGTCAATAAACTTCGACTTTCACAACTGATATAAATTTAGCTAATTCAAAATATCTTTATATTATAGTTAGTAATAAAGATGATAGTTATACTCATTCTTTATTCTAGAATAAAATTATGACCTTTATTTCAATTTCTACCATACTTGAAACAGATGAAAGAAAAACTTTTTTAAATGCTTAAAAGCACTGTAGATATCTATAGTGAAATCATTCACAATTTACTGAGGAAATAAGACTGAATTCAGTACAGTGGTCACTATCCAATTTGTAGACTTTTCAGATCCTGATTCTTGTCCCTCTATCTTCCAGCAGTGATAATCAAGTAGGAGGAGAATGGATAAATTTAAAACCACCCATTTTCTTATGTGTGAGCCTGGTCAAAGAATGGGTGAGAAAGTTTAGAGAAATTCGTTAAAATGAAGTTTTGGTATTATAGTATGGTATTTGGTATTATATTTGGTATTATATGTCTTTTTCTCCTGATCCCCACAACCAAAACCCAACTTAATTAGTGCAGGACATTAATAAACTACAGTATCACCTTAATTAATGCAATACTTTCTTGTTTCATTCCTGCAGAATAAGCTGGTTTTTTGTCAAGGCATCTTTGCATATGTTTTCTCCACCCAGAATGCCTTTCCTTCATCTTTGTAAACATCTACTCTAATCTCTCCAAGTAGAATTAAATGCTTCCTCCTCCTCTATATGTAGATCTCTTGCTGTTGTAATTATTTGTCTTTCCCACTAGACTGAGAATCCCAGGAGGGCACTTAACTGAGGGTTATATTCACCTTGGTAAGCCTGGTGTCTAGGCAGTGCCCAGCAAATACTAGGTGCTTAATACATGTTTGAAAAAGGAATGAGTGAATATATCATGATCCAAATTAAATGGCCTCAAGGATTTTTACTTCCCTTTATTAAGATTCTATACTTACCAAGTCATCTTTTGCCAGCACAACACAGTAGTTACTAGTTGTATGATTTCCAGGCAAGTTACTAAAAAAACCTCTCTGTGCCATGGGCTCCTCAACTATAAAATACAGACAAGAACATCTCCCTTGTAAGGTTATCGTGAAGACTTAGTGAGTTGAACACATGAAAAATGCTTAGAGCAGTGCCTGACACACACATACTACGTGCTCAGCAATCAGGAGTCACTATTATCAGTTTTTTAATAATATCCTAACACGAGGAGGGGAATGGACTGAGAAGACACATGCTGGGTAGCTCATGGGAAAGACTACCTACCCCTCAATGTTCATTAATAAAAGGGCATTCTAGCTTATCTGTCAGCCCCTTTTGAGTTTGGTTAGCCATTTTTTCCCTAAAACCAATCAACAACTCTGGTGACACTGAAGAAACAGAGTTTACTCGCAAAATTGCGGAATGCATCCTGAATCTTAAAGATTCCATCAAGTTAACAGCATCCTGAGAGGGCTTGTCAGAAGAGCTAGTCGGTCACCTTATGACACCTCACCTTGATTCTCTCTAAAAGGCAACATTTTGGTCAAAGATAGTACAATTTAGTGAAAAGAATGTGATGCTAGGAGGGAGAGACTCAAAGAATGCCGCTAATTAGCTTTGAACATGATTGTATATTTTAAAGAGAAAGTCTCTGAGTTTAAAAAAGTACTAGTCAGTTCTCGATTATTCATAATAAAGGAGGTAAAAAGTGGTATAAATAATTCAAAAGAGATAGTAAAAAAGATATACTTAACATTTTACTTTGGAATGTATTATGTAATTTTTCCTACAGATTTATACCCAAAATTTCATCTGGGCTGAACTAATAATAAAACATATTTACATAGCCTGGTCATACATTACCGACATCATGGGAGTGAATTCCAAACAAAAGAAGGATGCCAGCATGAGATAAATTCCTATGGATAATTTACACAAGGATAATTTAAAACTGACTATTAATATATAATTCCTCTCAACCTCACAGCATCCTCTTGAAGCTCAATCTTAGCCATAAAATTCTTTCAAATGAACATCTCCAAATATCATTTAGAACTAAAAGATGAGAACAACTGAGTTTCCAAAGGTGAATCAATCTAGACCTGGAAGCCATGAAAGAATCATCCAATTGTGGATTTTTGCTCCCACAGATGTGGGGGTGCATTACTGTGCCTGAGGAGCTAGAAGTGGTATCAGCCTAAAGCAGGTCAATTTATTCTACAAAATCAAGGTATTCCTGAAAAGTTATGTAACAATCTCAGTGCCAGAAAGGACTTGAGCAACCAGCTTGTCTAAACCCTTTGATTTTATAGAAGAAACTGAGATCCACAAAAACTGCAACATGTCTGTCAAACTACAAGATAAAATAAACATCTAAGTATTGGGAAGTTCATTTTTCAAAAAATATTTTCAATTGACATGTAACATTGTATTTGTTTTAGGTGTACAACATAATGATTTGATATACGTATACACTGCAAAATGATTACCACAATAAGTTTAGTTAACATCACCACACATAGTTACAAAAAAATTTTTTTCTGTGATGAGAGCTTTTAAGATAGACAGGAAGTTCATTATTTAAGTAATTCACTTATATAAATGAATTTCTTCTATATTTCTTGTAGAAAGAGACTTTAATGTATTCAGTTTGCTTAAATTGGGCCGCATCTATATATCTGCTTTTTTTTTTTAAAGATTGGCACCTGAGCTAACAACTGTTGCCAATCTTCTTCTTCTTTTTTTTTTAAATTCTTCTCCCCAAAGCCCCCGTACATAGTTGTATATTCTAGTTGTGAGTGCCTCTGGTTGTGCTATGTGGGACGCCGCCTCAGCATGGCCTAAAGAGTGGTGCCATGTCCATGCTCAGGACCCAAACTGGCAAAACCCTGGGCCACCGAAGCAGAGGGCGCGAACTTAACCACTTGGCCACGGGGCCAGCCCCTATATATCTGCTTTATCTTATAGTTCCATACTGTCCAATTTCAGATTTACTAAAAGTAAAATTGGTCCCCTGGGATATAACTTAACTCCCATAAGTGAAGTCCCACTGCACCACAACACGAGCCTTTCTCTCCAGTCAGTCTAGCGGCTAGACTCTAGCCCATTTGTCAGCTCACACAATCATGCGCCTTCCTCAAATCTGTTCACATCCTTCTGAAAGCCAGGAATGCTCTCCTACCTCCTACCTGAATATTACCCTTCTGGATCCAGGTCAAGTTCCACCTTGCCTTGAAGCATTTCCTAAACACCCCAGTTCACTCTGGATTCCTATCACACTTATTGTCACTTTCTTGGCAGTTAACAAACGTTACTTAGAATCCCTTACCTCATAACTAACAGCGGATGCCCAGAACTGCAATGTGTATGTGTCTTTCCCTACCTCCAAATTCTCTTTCGGTAAGTCTAGTGAAACGGAATAGGTACTTAAAAACAAAACAAAATAACTTACCAGATGGGAAGAGGAAAACAGCTGGTACAAGAATAAAATTGATTTTTTCCATTATTAAAATGTCCTTTAATGCTGTTTAAATATCTTTTCAACTATAAAAATATTTAAAGAATAATCAGAAAAATGGAACACTGCCTATCCTTCAGCACAGCAATTCCACTGCCACTTCCACTTTAGGAACCCATGCTAAGGAATCAATCTGATCAGTGTATAAAACACTTATGTACAAGAGTGTTCATCACAACATAATTTACAAGCAGACACTGAAGAAAAAGGAAGCTCATTAGTAAGGAATCGGCCAAATAAAATATGATACATCCATACAACAGAATTCTATGTAGTTACTTTAAAAGATTATTTTTTAGTGACATGAAATTTTTTAGGTTTTTATTTTTTCTATGTTTCTATTTTTCCATTATTTTATAATCAGAAAATCTTTTTATTCTGAAAAAAATACAGCATAGATTTTGAAATTACACACAAGCCTTTTTAAGGATATGTGCATACAGTGCATTACTCACATTTACTACTATCACCACCCCTAAAGGAGTGACACACTAGCTCATAAAGAGAAGTCCCTAACAATGTATCCAAGTCGAGGCATAATTAACTTCCCTGCTGTATTTATGTTGTTTCTTCAAGCCAGAAGTTTCTGAGATAATTTACCAATAACTTACACTGAAGGAAGTTTCTCACCTATGCAGAGGACGTTTCCTTAGGTGCTGACAGGATGGCAATGAATTGAGTCAAGTTATATTCCAAAGGTCAACCATCACCATTACCCACCGCGCCCCATCATCAGATTACCGACTGAAGGGGAACTACCACTGATTTAGCAACTCCAATCAACAGATTTGAGTACTGAAGTAGCTAAGGCTAACATGGAACTCTGTCTTTGTGTTGACGGGATTTCAACTTCAATGGCTCCCAGAGCCATTCCATTTCAGGTGCTCATCCATACTCTCATACCTTAGCAAGGATCTTTTGGAATTTTCTCTACTTCTCAGATATCGACTTCTAAGTTTTTCTCTCTGAACTCCTATTCCCTCTACCAAGAGGAAGGAAAGAGTTAAGATGAGAAAACAAAAGTATGAAAGCTCTGGAGGAGGACCTAGCTGGGTATACTGGAAGAATAGAAAGCAAGCCAGTGCAGCTTGAACATGAGACACAAAGGAAAAGACTGTACAAGAAACAGGCAGGGACCATATCGCAGAGGGCCTAACAGGTCACGATGAAGACTCTGCACGTTGTTATTTTCAGAAATGTTGCCGCTCCCATTGTGAATCAGTTTTACATAAATGAAACATAAATTTATGTTTCAAACCTCATCTGCTCTTTTAAAACCCAGTGCAAGAGATTCGACTGCCTGCCCGCTAGGCAGCCTCTCCTAAATGTCAACACATGCAAAGCCAAACACTATCTTTTTTCCCAAACCAGCTCCTCCTGACCATTTTATATCTGCTAACAGACGGATCATTCACCCAGGCTTGATATGGCAAAGCTGTCTTTCATTCCTTGCCTATTGTCCACCCCTACTACACACGGGCTCCAAAGGTCCTCAAATCTCCAACCTACTCTTTCTTTTCTACTCCCACTGCCACTATCCTATTTCACTCTAGCACCAGTTCTTGTTCACATTACTGGAACAGGCTAACCAGTTTCCACACCTCCAGTTCTTTCCCCATCAAATTTATCCTATATGTCATCTAGATACTTTTAAGACAACCAATAAGCAGCTGATGCATAAATTTATTACCTCAAGTTCTGACTTCACTTCAAGCTCCACTCCTATATCTGCCTACTTAACATATTTATACTTAGCCTCATTCCCATCTCAAATTTAACATGTCTTAAACTGAACTCCTGATTTCTGATCTTCCCTCCAAATTCCACACCTACTCCTCCCATTCCTCTCTCTCTCCCACTCCCATCTCAGTAAGTGGCACCTCTATCCATCCAATTGCTTCAGCCAGAAACCTGGGAGTCAGCCTTGACACTTTCTTCTCCCTCAACCCCCACATTCCATCTATAATTAAGTTGATTCTTTAACATACTTCTCAAATCCATCTACTTCTCTCTATCGCCTCTACCACTGAGTCCCACCTGCAAGGACTCTTACTTAAGTGGTGTGAGGTGCAGCCCAGGCATGGGGAGTTTTAAAAGCTCCCCAGGGGACTCGAACACGCAGCTAAGGGTGAGAACCGCTGCTCTGCATGGTCTGGCCGCCCACCAATCTCTCTGACCTCATTGCTACTTTCTGCCTTGCTCACTTAAATCCAGCCACACTGGCCTGGTTCCTTAAACATGCCAGACACAAATATTCCTCATGGCTTTTGTCCTTGCTATTCCCTCTCTCTGGAGTCCTGGCTCACTCCTTCACCTTATGCAGGTATTTACTCAACTATCACCTTTGTAGTGATTTAGTGAGCTGTTTCCCAGCCATTCTATCTAAAATTGCAACACCTGCCCCCACCCCAATACTCCCTCTCTCTTTCTCCAGCTTTATTTTTCTCCTTGGGACTTCCCACCTTCTCACATACCATACACCTATCTTGTTTACTGCCTGAATATGCACCTCATGAGAGCAGGGCTTCTGACCCAGCACTGAGAACAGCACCGAGCACAACGTGGGTAGTCAATTAATATTTAACTCCTCACCAAGGCCTTCCCAGCTTCCTCTAACTAAATTTAATTTCCCCATAATTCCCATAATAGTAACATTCCTTTCCTTCATAACATTTACACTAAGTTGTAGTTATATTTGTGTTTATTTGCTGAAGCTCCTTTCCTAGACTATAAATTCCATGAGAATAGGGATTTTGTTTGGTTCACCACTGTATACTGTTCCTCATGCTTAAGTAGCAGAGTAACTAATTAAAAAATAGTCGATAAATGAATTAACAAATGAAAGGGGTCAAATGTATTTTCTGAAAACACACTCTGATCATGTTATTTTTTTCAATCAAAAACTTTCAAAGTCTCTCCGTCACTTACCACATTAAACCCCAACCGCCTGGCCTTGGTAGAAGACCTTCCACGTTCTGGGCCAATTTACTTTCCTGTCTTATCTCCCACTATCCCATGAGTCTTTTGCTTCAGCTACACTACACTGTTCATTATTTCCAGTACACACCCTATACTAACAAACACTGTGTTTCCCCACCTCCACATTTTTGGTCCTGACATTCCTTCTGCCTGAATTCCCTTTCCATCTCTGCCAGTCAAAATTCTAGCCTTCAAAACACCTTCAACACCAAGTTTAAATGTAATTTTCATGAAGACAGGCCTGATTCCCCCCCCCCCCGACTTCCCCAAATGAATGATCTCTTCCTCTTCTAAACACCAAAATATATAATATTGGTTTAATTTCTCACTCATTTCAGAACATACCCCTCCTTCACCTTTTACAAAACATTTGTTTATAGTCAATAGATATTTGTTGAAGTCAGTTAATACCACTTTGTCATAAAACATATTTACATTTGGGGGGCAGGCTCTCTCTAGCAAAACCCTTTAATGATCAAATATTCCCAGCCTTTACCTTCCCTTCTTTTCCTCTTCTGAAAAGGCAAGATGTTCCCAAATACAATTTTTAGAGCTCAAATTTTTTAATGTATTCAACTGCTTGAAAAAAATGTTAAACTGTATGTGCTACTATGATGACATAAATTCCATAAGCTATATTAAAATGTGTTACCCTAGGATTATCACATACTTGAAGGAATATCTGGCTGAAAATCTGAATACCTTAAACTCTGCTGTTTGAAAACAATAATTACTAGGGAAACATTTCTGTTCAACAAGAAATCTGAAACTTTTTATGATCTTTAAAATGTCCCATTCATTTCTACATCCTAGTAAGTGACGTTAGGAAACAGCACCGGCAATCCAGTGAAACTCCACCGTGAAACAGCTGTTGTACGTCAAGTAACAGGCCTTGGTTTCCCTACCCACACCCTCTCACAATGCTGTGGTTCCCAAAGTGTAGTCCACGGATCCCTGGAGGTCCCTTTCAAGCGCTCTGTGAAGTTGAAACTATTTTTATAATACTAAGAAATTGTTTGCCTTTTTCATTTGGTTGACGTTTGCATGGTGGTATGAAAGAAATAATGGGTAAAACTGTTGCTGTCTTAGCCTAAGTCAAGGTAATGGGATCAAACTGTACTAGAAATCATGCGTCTTTCACCATCATGTATTGGTGAGTAAAAAAAAAAAGTTTCACTTAATGTTCTTGATGAGGCAATAAAAATTGTTGATTTTATTCAATCTGAACCCTTGAGTACAGGTCTTTCAAACATTCTGTGTGATGAAACGAGAAGTATGCAAAAAGCACTTCTGCAGGATACTCAAGTACAATAGCTGTCTCCAGGAAAACCACTTGTGACTATTTGAGTTGTGAGCTGAACTGTTTATTTCATCAAACACTACTTTTACTTGGAACAAAGGACAAACTGGTTATTGAGACATGAATATTTAGTATACATTTTCTTGAAAATGAAGTGAGTCTATCACTCCAAGGAAAACAACTGACACTATTTGTCGCTAAAGATAAAATCCAAGCTTTTTTTTTTTCTGCTGAGGAAGATTAGCCCTGAGCAGCTAACACTGTTGCCAATCCTCCTTTTTATTTTCCTTGAGGAAGATCAGCCTTGAGCTAACATCTGTGCCAACCTTCCTCCATTTTGTATGTGGGTCGCTGCCATAGCACTGGCTGATGAATGGTGTAGGTCTGCACCTGAGATGCAAACCTGGCCTACCAAAGTGGAGCATGCCAAACTCAATCACTACACCACAGGGCTGGACGCCCAAGCTTTTAATCAAAAATTAGAATTTTGGAAATCTTATAGCTGCTTGACAGATTCCCAGTACTTAGAGATTTTCTGATGAGATGGGTGGTGATATGAACTAATGTACTTTTTTTGATATTGCAGTATGAAATGTATCATTTGGAAGACTTGCCTAACTCAATGAACCAGTATTTCCCAAACAACCAATGCATGACATTATAAAATCATGTATGGGTAAAAGATCCATTCAAAGCGCAAGACAGCCATTGGATTTTAATGGAACAGAAATATAAATATGATTTCAGATTCCACACTGTAACTTAACTTGTAAGAAACTACCAATTAGCAAGTTTTGGTGTAGCAGCACAATTACTTGAGAATACTCCTCCCTTTTCTAACTACATGTCCTTTGAGGCCATATTTTCTTTATATACTTTAACTAAAAAATTTAGCATATCAGATTGAACATAGAGGCTGATATGAGAATCTAGCTGTCTTTTATTTAAAAAGCCAGATATTTAAGAGACTTCCAAAAATGTAAACATTGTCACTGTTCTAATTTTTTGAAAAGTTCCTTTTCATAAAGATATATTATTTATGTTAACATGATAGGTTTATTTTTCTAATAATTAATACTTAGAAAAGTATTTGTTTTAATTTCTGATTTGGTAAATATCAATAAACCATATAAACAAAAGCTCTTTGGGGTCCTCAATAATTTTTAGGAGTGTAGAGAGCCCTGAGACCAGAAAGTGTGAGAACCACTGCTC
The DNA here is from genome assembly GCF_041296235.1 of Equus asinus. Lineage (NCBI taxonomy): Eukaryota > Metazoa > Chordata > Mammalia > Perissodactyla > Equidae > Equus > Equus asinus. Next base: position 36,743,006 of record NC_091802.1, on the reverse strand, counting down.
TAAGAGAATCTGCCTCTGATTCCAGCCACCCCCAAAACTGCTCTGTTTGTACCAAATCTCCTCTCCCCTATCCTCACCAGAGCTGGACCTGGGGCAGATATCTGGCCCAGAGGAAGTCAAGCCTTGGACTGACCAATCAGATCTCGCTCAGGGATCTGAATTGAACCTCATGGACACTGAGGTCCATTTATGGCAGAACACTAGAGTCCATTAACTCTTATTGCTGAAGTCCTTGGAACTGTTCTGGTTCCAGCCCTTTCTGAGGCCTGACTGTTCAGCTTTTCCTTGGATTCTATGACAGCTATTTCCTTTGACAAATCTCCTTTTATATGAGCTAGTTTTAAACACGTTTCTTTTCCTTATGATGAAGAAAATGCCATAGAATCTCAATGCCTTTACTTAAAGTGTTTTATTTGGTGTCCTTATCTGAGACACCAAATTATAACAAGGTTCCCCTCCATTTGAAGATCATATACCTATATAAAAATGAAAATCACTCCAACAAAACTAAAAATTGAATGGAAATTGTAGGCTCATTCAGAAAAAGAGACACACTTAACGATCAGCTACTAGATAAGCGAGGCTTGATTTTTTTTCTTTTTTAGAAAAGGCCTCTATATACCATGTCAATATACTCTAGGCAGCAAACGGCTTCATTAAAATATACCAATCTGACAGGGTTTTTCAGGGAGGTTGATGAACAGAAAAAGAACTAGGTAGTGAGACTTGCCCTACCAGATATGAACAATTACTACAAAGCTATGATAATTAAGGCAGTGTAGTACCAGCACAAGATATACAAACAGATCAATGGTATGAAATAGAGAATACAGATATAAACCCTCATATATTTGGAAACATATAAGTGGTATTATAAAGTAGCAGACATGACTATTCAATGATGCTGGGTTATCCTTATGGAAAGAAAATTAAATCCCTACTTCAGGATTATCCTTATGGAAAAAAAATTAGATCCCTACTTCACACCAAACATCAAAATAAGTTCTAGGTGGATTAGAGACCTAAAAGTGAAAAGCAAAACTTTAAAATTTTTAGAATATAGGATCTAACTATTACCTCAATATAGCAGACACAAAAAACACATACCATAAAGGAAAACCATAATAAATCTGACTCAAAGTTTAAAACTTAGTTTCAATAAAAGATAAAGTTAAAAAAAATTAAAACACATCCATTAAGATGGCCACTATAAAAAAAAAACCCAGAAAATAACAACTGTTGGCAAGGATGTAGAGAAATTAGAACCCTTGTGCACTATTGGTAGGAATGTAAAATGGTGCAGCCACTACATTAAACAGTATGGCAGTTCCTCAAAAAAATTAAAAATAGAATTACCATATGATTCAGCAATTCCACTTCTGCGTATATATCCAAAAGAACTGAAAGCAGGATCTCAAACAGCTATTTGTACACCCATGTTCACAGTAGCATTATTCACAATAGCCAGAAGGTGGAAGCTACCCAAGTGTCCATCAACAGATGATTGTATAAACAAAACGTGGTATACAGCAGTTCCCTCCTTATCTGTAAGGGGTATGTTCCAAGACCCCCAGTGGATGCCTGAAACCGTGGATAGCACCAAATCCTATATATATTATATATTTTTTCATATACACACATACCTGTGATAAAGTTTAATTTATAAATTAGGCACAGTAAGAAATTAACAATAACAACTAACAATAAAACAGAACAATTGTAACAATATTCTGTAATAAAAGTTATGTGACTGGTCTCTCTCAAAATGTCTTATTGTACAGTACTCACCTTTCTTCTCGTAATGATGTGAGATAACAAAAAGCCTACGGGATGAGATGAACTGAGGTGAATGACATAGGCATTGTGACGCAGCACTGGGCTACTACTGACCTTCTGACGATACATCAGGAGGAGGATCATCTGCTTCCGGACCGCGGTTGACCGTGGGTAACTGAAAGCGGGAAACCAGAACCACGGACAAGGGAGGACTACTATATACATACAATGGACTATTATTCAGCCTTAAAAAGGAAGGAAAGGGGCTGGCCCCGTGGCCAAGTGGTTAAGTTCCCGCGCTCCGCTGCAGGCGGCCCAGTGTTTCCTTGGTTCGAATCCTGGGCGTGGACATGGCACTGCTCATCAGGCCACGCTGAGGCAGCGTCCCACATGCCACAGCTAGAGGGACCCGCAACGAAGAGTATACAACTATGTACCGGGGGCTTTGGGGAGAAAAAGAAAAAAAATAAAATCTTTAAAAAAAAAAATATTAAAAAGGAAGGAAAGTCTGACACATGCTACAACATGGATGAACCTTGAGGATATCATGCTAAGTGAAATAAGCCAGATACAAAAGGACAAAAACAGATCTTCCTTGACTAACAATGGGGTTACATCCCGATAAACCCATTGTAAGTTGAAAACATGGTAAATCGAAAATACATTTAATACACCCACCCTACCCAAGACAGCTTAGCTTAGCCTACCTTACACATGCTCACAACACGTATGTTAGCCTACCATTGGGCAAAATCATCTAACACAAAGACTATTTTATAATAAATAATATCTAATAATAAATTATTATTTAAGATACCATCTCATGTAATTTATTGAACACTGTACTGAAAGTGAAAAGCAGAAGGGCGGTATGGGTACAGAACAGTTCTAAGTGTACCGGTTGTTTACCCTGGCGACCCAGTGGCTGACTGGGAGCTTCGGCTTGCTGCCATTGCCCGGCATCGCGAGAGACTATCATACCGCTGGCCCGGAAAAGACTAAAATTCAAAATTCAAAGTATGGTTTCTACTGAATGCAGATCACTGTCGCACCACTGTCTAGTTGAAAAATTAAGTTGAACCATCTTAAGTTGAGGAGTGTCTGTACCACATAATTCCACTCAGACCAAGTATCTAAAGTAGTCAAAAAATCACAGAAACAGAAAGTACTACCTGTTTCTAAATACCAAGAAAAGGATTATGTAAATCTCAAATTAAGGAGATAAATGATTACATATACATTTTTTCTTACAAATAAATAGACAGGAGGAATTAGAGGCTTTCGGAGAACTACTGCAAGCCCTTCTTTGACGTAGCTGGTGCCACAGCAAGATGATTTATGCCATTGGCTTCTTAGAAAGAAACAGTCAAGAACACACGTCTTCATGGTCAAGGAAAGGCTCCCATTCTGAAGTTTGCACCAGTTCTCCCAAAGCCGCACGACCAGCTCTGCCACACAGAGCAGCTGGGCAACTCCTGCCAGTTCTATTAGACGTGACCAGAGCTGTAAGACTGACGGCCCAAGCATCTCTAAAGAGGCCATACTTTAGAATCTTCTTTCCTATAATGAGAACTGGTCAAAAACAAAAGTAAAAGAAGCTACCAGATCTCGTAGCAAATGTGTCAGGACAGCCTTTCGGAGTGATTCACCATGCCTGAAAACGATTACAAGAAACAGGTGTGCTTCCCTGAATACACCACCAGAATTTAACATGGGGCTAGTATTGTTATGAAACCAGGGTGAAAATAACCTTATAAAGTCCGAAGTAAATACGACAAGATGATAAAAAAAAATTTCAGATAAATATCAGAATATCTTTATCGTCAAGTTTTGAGTAACTTGAAATCAGTAAGATTACTCAAAATACCACTACATGACGAGTCTAACAAAACATTTTCTGCTAAGGCAGGAATAACTCCAGCCCCTAAAACCAGCTTTAGAATGCAGTTCCACCGTATCTTTCATTTGCATTAACCTTCATTAGTGTGGTGGATTTTGAGAAAACACTGTGGATGCAGCAACAGTTCTCCTGAGTCTACAGGACACGATAAAAATCCACAAGATTCAGCACTGTTTCAGACCCTGTGTTAAAACAGCTAGATAGACGAGTTCATGGCCTATCTGAAATTTTTCCCTAATTAAGAACAAATTTGGCTCACTCCTTTTTTATGATGAAAATCTAGTAATAATGAAAAAAATATGCTATTACAGCATAATCTTACATAACACTCCAACTGTGTGGAGAAACGCATGTAAATGAGGAAAGGGGAGGCAAGACAAACACATCCTTGTGCGTATACACACAAAGATGTTTTTATATAACCGTCAAAACCTCACATCTCCAAGAAAGCTTATAAACACAATTGCAGTCTCTAAATTTCATTTTGTGTAACTTTCATCTCAGAAAAAAACCAAGGTTGCTTATGAGAGAAGACATTCCCCAGTCTCCTCTACAGCTAACCTTATATTAAGGAAGTGGGGGGAAGCAACGCTCTCTTCAGAGTACCACCTGTCTTTCACAAAGAGTATTCAAGACAAGCAATCTGTGAGGTCTAGCATCCAGCAACGCCAGTGGCACAGAAGTGAGTCAAACCCTAGTGTTGTGTTAAAATAAAGGCATCTTTAGTTTTTTAGAATTTGGTTCCAGAAGCTCCACAGGGAGATGAACATAATTTATGAAAAGGGAAGAAAATGTGATAGATATATATATCACACATACTTAAACATACAGAGGTGAGGGTTCCACATCTAGGACAGGAAAAATACAAAGTGAGCCAGAAACTTCTTGTGCAAGAGGGCAAGAAAGCACTCACACACCAAGCTTAAAGGGCTCCCAGAGGCCAAATATGGAACATTTTGAGCATCAAAAAAAATGTCTATAATTATTGGTAAAACACAGAATTAACTAAAATTCATGAGTTTATAATGATACTAAAACAGAGTGACAAAAAGAAACCATTCATTTGCTAGAGGCAATTATTATACTCTCTCTTTATTCAGAAAATTATTAAAGGGAAAATTAAGAATTTACCTGAACTTTTTGGTAGAACTTATAACTTATTCCTGACTGAGGAGAGAAATCTTTACAGAAGAGTGAAAGTTAATCAATGTAAAAGGAATGGGAAAATCAGAAAATAGCCATTTTGCAACACCCAAAGAAATAACTGATCCAGACAAGGATCATCAGCACTAGGTGAAAGGCTGCTGGAGAAGGCTAAGAGTACGATGCCCAAGTGTCACCACTCTACAGATCACTTACTAATTACGAAGAGAAAAAAAAGCTTTTACAGTGGAGAGATCTGGTATTTATCTTAAACTCAGCATCATTAATGGTGGGACATCATACGTCATTGTTTCTCTCACGGTGACGCAATATGAGGTACAGAGCAACACTTAAGAAGTATTCTTACCAAAAATCTTTAACCTGAATCTAATCAAGCCTTGAAACTGCAGTGCTAGTTTATAGGAAATACAGGGATAAAGCAACAAATTAAATGAAATTGTGAGAAAACAAGCAGAAAATTCCAGAAGTGATATATTCTACAAGACAAACAACCTGGTCTCTTCAAAACGTAATATTGTGTGGCTTCTAAATAAAGTGTTCTAGATTTAAAAAGGGACTAAAAGACATGTTTGAAGAAAAAAGTGCCAAGAGCTAAAAAGTGTCATTTTCAAGACAACTGGGAAAATCTGAATATGAACTGGGTATTAGATGGTATTAGGAAATTAATGTTAATTGCCTCAACTGTGACAATGTATTGTAAGAACAATTAAGCAAAACGTTTTTATATTAAGAAGATGCAGCTTAATAGGTGCCATGATGTCTGCAACATAAACATTTATATATTATATATAAACACATATGCACATATTTAGACGGAGCAAATACACTCATGTGTCATTTAACAACAGAGATATGCTCTGAGAAATGTACCACTAGACAATTTTGTCGTCGTGTGAACATCACAGAGTATACTTAACACACACCTAAATGGTCTAGCCTACTACACACCTAGGCTATATGGTACTAATCCTGTGAGACCACTGTCATATACTCGGTCCATCGTTGGCCAAAATGTTGTCTTGTGGTGCATCATCCCCAGGTTCTGTTTCCTAACTGTACTCTTATTATTTCATATATTCAGTAGATTTGGTTTTCCAAAAAGATTGTAAGCTCCTTCAGGCATGGATATCTTTTAATTCTTTTCTATTTCCTCACAGTTCATAGTGAAGTATACTGCAATCAGCAGACTTTTAAAAAGTACTAGTAGCAGCATTCTGTGTAGACACTCAGTAATGCACCTTAACTGGGTTAGCTTTTCGATTCCTCAAGAGAATGGCAGTTTACATGTATAAGCAATTTTGAGTCACAGCTCTCAAAAGGAGATCATAAAACATCACTTATGGGCTTACAGAATTTCACAGAGAGAAACTAGCAACTAAGAGTTAAAGGAAGAAATCAGAATATAGGTTTCACAGGTCTTCCTAACATTGTCATGGACTGGCTGTATTATCCAGGCATACGACTTTATTCTCAGGACATTATTCTCCAGTCAAACAATATCTTCCACCACCATCCCCATCTGCAAAACAGCAACGGTATTTATCCACAACTCCTGGGTGTAATGAAGCTTAACAAGCTACACTATAAACTTTAAAATCCTAGATAAAAGACTGCACAAAGATGAAAAATTTGATAATACAGTGTCGGTGAGGAAAGAGGCAGACTCATACACTGCTGGCAAGAATATAAATTTGTAGAACCTTGATGGAAAGCAATTTAGCAATATCTAACAACATCAAAAATGCATATATCCTCTGATCCAGCACTTCCACTAGGAATTTATCCAACAGACACCCAGGTACATAAAAGACACACACAAGGAATTGATTGTAGCACTGCAAACAACTTAAGTATCCAATAATAAGAGCTGGCTGAATGATGGTACATCTACACAATGGAATATTTGTCATCTTTCAAAAAGGAAGAGGTACTTTACACACTGTATGGAATAATGGCCAAGATACATTAAGTGAAAAAAGCAAAGTGCAGAATGGGTATAGTGTCTTACCATTTCTGTAAAATAAAAACTAAACACCGAAGAACATATAGTTGTATATGCTTGTAAAAGAATTGACTGTCTCTAGAAGGGTAAACAAGATACAGGGAACAACAGTCTCCTTTGGGGAGGTAAACAGATGGATGAAAGGAGGACATTAGAAGAAAGATTCTTCACTCTCCCTGCGTATCTTTCGAATTTTGTTTCATATGTATGTACATGTGTTACCCATTTTAAAGAGTTTTTTTAGCATGGCTCTGCACCAATACGAATTATTTAATGATACTCATCTTAATCCTAAAAGCATTTCATGCCTTCATACCATAAAAATTTTAAATGAGCCTTCAATAAATTCAACCAGATGAAATGTGTCCAGATCAAAACAAATCGTCCTGGATAACAGAAGCCTACTGAGAAGAGAAATGGACACTACCTCAATAGTTTTACCTCAAGATTTTACCAAAACCTGATGGAAGTCTGGACACAGGCAACATTAAACATTTCCAAGTACCAAACTAACCACTGTGAAGAGCTCTAAAAGAAGTCACCAAAGTACCAAATGGACACCAACCACCCCCACCCTAGATGCGAGGTTGTCGCAATAACATACTCCTTAGTCTTCACGCAAGGGAAAAAAAAGATGAGTCTCCAGCTCTTTCCCAGGACACAGGATGATATATGCCCCCCAAACTCCTGTGCTTCCTGTGTCATCTCTTGGCTCCAACTGTAACCATGGCAACAGAAAATAGCACAAAAGACAGCTGAACCATGCAAAGGCCAGGATTAAATGGGGAAGTGAAAAACATATATATACTTTAAGGTCCAAGAACATAAGGTCCTACAATTAAGAACGGCAGCCAAAAAAGCCTTGAGAGAATAGCAAAGAAAGAATACAATGGAAAGAGAATAAAAAATAAGGCTTACTAATATATCCCATTCCCAGATATCCAGATAGGAGACAGCGTTGGGAAAGACAACTGAAAAACACAGAAAACGCTTCCCCCACCGCCCCCCCACCCCGCCAATTTAGCTATTCATTTCAATGCTATTCAGCAAACCTTCTGTTTGTAAGCTTATCATCTCCTCATCCTGTTCTGATGGCAGAGCTAAGCAGCCTCAAAGTTTCCAAAAGAATGGCAATACAGGAGCAAATCAAAGGACCATGTATAACCTGCCAACTGAGAACTCAGGTCCTAGATCACTGAAATATTACCGTACTCTTAAAGTTCCTTATTTCAAATCGCTCTCTGTTACTGGTAAATGTGAAAGAAACTTCACTTCATTACTCAAAGTTAAAACCTCCACGGGGTAAGTTATCGTCCACCAGTGGTTTCAGATTGCTTTTGTTTTCAGGTGATGTTGACAGAGCATCAATAATGTACAGCTAAAACGAAAGCGCTAAGAAAGATCTTTTTCAAAAAAAGAGGCAAATAGGTCACACCAAGTAGGAGGGCTAGAGATGAGAATCTCGATGTCTTGATTTAGTTAGTACTCTAACGCCTATACTGTGTGCTCCTGATCTCCACCTTATCTAGTTCCGCGAAGATAACAATTTTACTAAAAGGAAACCCCCCCTTTCTTTTTTATGACCCTTAGTCCTCTTCAGAAAGGATACCAAAATCCCCTGCCAGAATAAATGAATGGGTTGGGGCACCTACTCCTAAATTTAGGGGAGGTTTGCGTTAAAGGTACAGCATGACGATGGGAGTATAGGGAAGAAAAGTATTGCGAGAACTAGAAGTTGCAGTGACAGTTTCAAAAGAAAGGTCAGCTTGGGGCACGCTGGCTGTGGGAGGCGTTTGTAGCCTGGGAGTCTCTAAGGCAACACCAGACGCCAGCAGTGCTTTATCAATAAACCCCTCAAATAATTTACATTCTCCCTTTTGGATCGGAGCTACAGAGGGTCACTATCCGGCAGCAAGTGTAGCCCACTGCCTGGGAAGAAGGCGGGCGCGTGGTCAAGGGGCTCTTTATCCCGCAGGTCCCTGCAACACAGCGATGCGCATGCGCCCCCAGGGCAGCGAACAAGCACCCCTAGCGCGTTCACACTCGCGCATGCGCAGTCACCCATCTCGCCGCAGGCGACAGCTCACTATTTGGCAAGGGGGATGGGGCTGGGAAAATGATGGGGGGGGCTGAAGGCAGGGAGCGCGTTTGTGTCTCCTGAATGCTTGGGATTGGGAGAAGGAACGGGTGATTAGGCTCTGGCAGTCACAGGCCACGTAACCCGGGATGTAGGAAATGGGACAGAGAAGAGTATATGTGTGGCGGGGGGGGCGGGGGGTGTGGGGGTCAGTCACCTCTTAGGGGAGGCGCCCCCCACACTCCGACAGGACAACCCTCTCCCTCGACTCTCCTCCCCCCACTCACCTGAGAGCGGTGGCGACAGCTGCTGGTCCCCGTCCCCCTGCGCTCGCCTCATACTGTCCGCAACATCCGGGACCTGCGAGACCGCCGATACACAAATACACACACACTCGCAGTGCGCACACTCACACACACACACACCGACACACACCGGCCGGGGCGTCATGGCGTCAGCACGTCGACGCAGCGAGCGCGTACCCGCCGGGCCCCACCCCGCGCGGCCTCCGCCCCCTCCGCGTCCCTCCCCTCCCCTTCCCTCCCCTCCCCTCCCCTTCCCTCCCCTTCCCTCCCCTCCCCTCCCTGGGTTCTCCTGCCTCTCCTCCCTCTTCCTCAAGACACCACCCACCACCCCTAGTGCGCCTGCGTCCCAGGGTCTCAGCAGGGTCCGGAAATTTGAGGGGAGGCGGGGCCTGAGGAGAAAGAGGCGGGAACTCGGAGGGAGGTGGGGGTCGCGTGCAGGGCGCGGCGGGCTGCGCCGAGGTGCGAGGACCAAAAAGAGACGCACCAAGTTGGAGTCCGGGTGGGCAGCGTAACAATAAAGGCATTTAGCAGTTGCACCTTATATTTGCAAGCAGTTTATGGGTTACCAACGACTTTTAAGTGCATTACCTGCTTTTTTTCTGACAGTAAAATATTTTCTGGACTTTATGATAATGCTAGAGACTCCTAGATAACTTTTAAAATTTAGCGTTTGGAAACAAAAATAAGAAGGACCATTCCTTGGGGGGAAGGCGGGCAAGTAGGTAGCTTAACTGAAAGGAAGCTGATTCAGTAACAATTTGTTGTCTTGGACACCTGGGTCCCCAGTCAGCCTCACATCCTAGCTTCCAAGGGCCATCAGTGATTCCTGAGTTGAGAAAAAGAAAAGTCTCAGAGCATGTTGGCCCTGGGAGAAAAGAGTCATCTCCACGTTGGAGCGATAATGTCACTGTTGGGATACTTATTATTGCTACGATTCTTTTAGCTTAAACTTTAAAAAATTATTCTTACTGAATCAAGGCAAATAATCTGGAGCAGCACTGTCTCTTTGCCATACTGAGATAGTATCATTATGCAGGCGTACACACACAAATGCCTGAGGAGGCATTGGACCCAAAAGAACAACCAGATGAACCTGTGGGTCATGGGGTGACAAAGTGTGCGCCTTGCCTTGGGAACAGCTTCCCAAAGTCCTGCTGCCGTGGGACTGTCTCCAGGAGACGGTGCTCACTGTCTCTTGCCACATGTGTCCTGGCGGCAGGTAGCTGGTGAGTCTGTTCAGCAGGGAACACTGGGAGCCATGAACAAAGCCACAGGAGTTTGGAAAGAAACCCCTGACAGTGCCAGGCTGTCTTCCACTTTCAAATACACAAGCAGACCCTACAATCCTACAGCTTAAAATGTCCTAGGAATCACAGACAAAACACTCTAAACTCCTAGTTTGCCCAACCCAAATTTCAGCCCAAATGATCAAGAAACGGAGATCTTAAATGCCACAATGACGTGGTTACTGTGCCTGCCCCACTTAAAAAGAGCTTTTGTCACCTGGTAGATGGATGCTTGAAACTTTCCAATTAGTTTTCACTCATCATCATCATTAACAAACATTCATTCTTTTGGCTGAAGCCAGCAAGGTTTTCAGTCCTTGTGAAAATTCGGAGTGCCCCACAGGTAAACCCAGTTACAAGTAACTGACTCCTGGTGTCACTGAGACTGTTCACTTCCTGTTCTCTTGACGTCAGATTTCACAGGACAGCAGGGAAGAGAGAAAAAGGATAGTCCTTGAAGGGAGGAGCATGGTGGTGGGGAAGGGGTGCAGAAAGAGGAAACTGCAGGCATGGACAACATAATTTAGCTACCTCACAATTGGAGCTAATCGTTACAGTTTAGTCAGATTCCACCTGGGACCTGGGAGGGGACTCCTCGGGGCTAGTGAGTCTGTGCCAGCAGCTTGTCCAGGCTGGCCCTGAATCCCCAGAGATCTGGAAGGATATAAGCGTCCTATCTCCATCTGTAGCCTAGCACGATGAGGCTCCCACTCTGCTGTGGGGACCATACTGCCCACCTGAGATGGGATGCCACCAGCCTCTGTACAAAGGACTTTGATTTGGTGTGGATCTGATTAAACAACTGGAGATGTCCTTGGAAGCACTGTGTGGAAGAATTTTAAACAGCTTCTCCTTTTTAATATGCACTTCCTCTTCGGTTTTAATTATTTTGTTCCTACATTTTCCCTTTCAATTTACTAAAATCTAGAAATGTAATTAGAGCAGAGGCTGGGCTCAGAGAAAGCTGCCAGGATTTCTACAGCATGATTAAATATACTAGGCATCCCTTTAGTGTGGGACTGAAAAATAGGATTCTCATTATTATCTATCCCTTATCCAGGAAAGAATCGGCATCACGTACAAATACGGATTTATTGAAAATGCACCACTAATTAAAAACTCACCCAGCCTCTTGACGAGGTTTGGGGGTGGGGGGAGTGCAATTATTTAATTATTTCTTCCATTTACTGTTTTCTTGTTGTAACCATGACAAGCAAGAAGCCCCCCTCAGTCCTCTATGCTCAAAGTAAAATTCTCTCTTCGTGAGGGACTTAATGAGGCTTTTATCTCTGTGACAACAATCAAGTTTACAATGGCACCAATTCAATTCACTGCTCCTTGTGATGGTAGGAAACATGCACAACTCATTTTCTTAATCTGAAACACAAATAACAAAGTGTTCATTGGCCATCATGAGCCAGGTCTGGGCAAGGGCTCTGTCCCAAAAGATCTCAAGACATCTACTATTTCTTCTGCCAACAAGGATCTTCGGCTCCATTTTACAGTCCAGTGAGCAAACGCATGGTTCCCCTTGAAGCTGTATGGGAGGTGGAAGCAGGCAGGAATGAATGAATAGAAGATAAGTATAAGCTCCAATTTTGGTTGTTAGCACTGTATGAAAATGAAGTCCTTCTCTTCCCTCTGTAGTTACTCAGGTGGCCTGTAAAACCCCCTGGCCCAGTGGCCTGCCATGGTAGAGCCTTGTGTGAACATGGGAGATGGATATGCAGGAAAGGAAGATCCTTAATGGGGGCATGGTCTTGTGCTCTGGACGTCCTCAGTCTAAAGGAAGAGAGAGGGACTGGCCTAGTGGTGCAGTGGTTGAGTGCACACGTTCTGCTTCAGCGGCCTGGGGTTTGCTGGTTCAGATCCCAGGTGCAGACATGGCACCGCTTGGCACGCCATGCTGTGGTAGGCGTCCCACATATAAAGTAGAGGAAGATGGGCATGGATGTTAGCTCAGGGCCAGTCTTCCTCAGCAAAAAAGAGGAGGATTGGTGGCGGATGTTAGCTCAGGGCTAATCTTCCTCAAAAAAAAAAAAAAAAAAGGCGCAGCAGTTAAAGGAAGAGAGACAGATGACACACCCTGGGACCCAGATGTAAGACGATATACACGAAGCATGCCAACAAGAACACATTGATGAGGTTGTACTGGGGCCACAATGGGGTTAATAGAAAATTGGCAGTGGAGAAATTTTTTTTGACTGATTAAATTTCATAGTGAAGCAGCTGTGGCTTAATGAAAGAGCACCAGCCTCCTTGTCTGGAGACTCAAGTTCAAACCCGGCACTAACACTAAACTTGGACAAATCTCTCTGAGCCTGTTTTTCCATCCAAATGATGGAGAAAATAATGCCCACCATATCATATTGTTGTGAGAATAACTGAAACAATATTTGAACATTGCACAGTCCCCAGCATAGAGTAGAACCTACTTGTTTACAGATGTGTTACTGAAGGTGGATTTTTGGAGTAAGTGTTCATATGCCTAGCGGTCTTCAAGCCCCACTCTGAACTGCGTTCCATGCTCCTTTTCTCTATGCCCTTTAGAATTCTTCGGGAAGTATGGAATCAAGGAAACAGCACAGACTTCTCAGCCAGAACACTGCTCTTGAACAAGCTCACTGACCTCAGAATCTGTTTCTTCAGATCACTCAGGGTTTCTGGTTGCAGGAACTACACCAAATCTGGCTATATCAACCCAAATTGGAATTTACTGAAGAAATATCTCTGGCTCTCAGAACTGACAAAGAGCTGAAGAATCAGACTTGGAAATCTGACTGGAAACCAAGGGTCAGTGGAGGAAGACCGACCTTCTTTAGCAAGACATTCTGGCCAGGAGGTCCAGTTGCTGGGTAGTGCCACAAAGTGACACCACCAGACACACGGCCACTACTGCTGTCACTGCAAAGGATGTCTAACCTTCCTTCCATTTTTGTGCCTCCTCATGCTGCAAACCCAAAGCCCAAATAGCAGCACCCTGTTGGCCAATCCTAGGCCGTATCCTGGGCCCGGACCACGATTGGGGGGCAATGAAGAAAGATCTGACTGCCACGATGTCCACAGTGTAATGTTCGGCACTCCTTCTCACTGACGCCATCCACAGCAGGGGACTCATCCCAAACAGGAAGCAGATCAGATGCTGGAAGGCCAACCCTCCTGTCTCATCCATGAAATGGGGCATTCATCATAGAGTAATAAGCAGCGTGGAATGACATGGTATTTGTTCTAAAGTGCTTGGCACATAAAAGGCATTCTGTTACTTTACTTCCCTCTTTAATAAAACAAAAGGCTTGGAATGGTGTACTTATCTGAGGCTTTGATCGATGTGCTTATAGGTATTGAAGTTCTGAGTTTTTAACCTGGAAAGAGGGCTGGGAAACACGATATCTGAAGGGTGCAGTGCCAGGGAAAGAAGCAGCGGTGGAAAAGAGAGGAGAGGAAATGGCAAGTTTGAGTGCTAGCTTTATTTTGATTTTTGTCTTGGACTGGCCACACAGCTCCATCTTCATCTCATTCATCTTTAAAACGGGTCTAAAAATTGCCAGAAGTCATTGCTTCAAAAAAAGTTTGAGAGAGTTAATATTTGTTTTCAATGAAGAGTGTGTTACCAAATATAGATTATATTCACTATTATGAATTACTTTCAGTGGCTTTTTGGTCCTATTCTGAATGAGATTGATCCACCACCTGTTGGTATTTACCCTAAAATAATATTTACCTAAACGTAGATAATTGGTTTAGCAAAAACACATTTTTCTCTACCTCGACTCAAATAGAAATTACTTCAGATATTACAATTTTAGATTATCCTATCCGTGGCTCTACTTTATCAAGGTGAACTGATTTCAATCGAAAGTTTACTCTACGTTAGAATCCTATTTTAAAAAAGAAATTTAACCTAAAATTCAATTATGGAAGGTGTGTGCCAAAGTGAACAGTCAACTAGCACTTACTGAACGCTCCCCAGATACAGAGCTTGACCAAGGTAACTCCAGGAGAAGTCAAAATACATAGAAATATTGTCCCTATTCACAAAGAGTTTTCAGTTTAGAACAAAAGAATTTCAAAACTGGAAGGGACCGTAAAGATTCTCCAACCCAGTGGTTTTCAAATGATGCTTGCTTTGCAAGCTCTGGGCTTCTGAAGATTCCCGGGCCCCCCGGGGCTCCAAGGAAAGGATGGAGGGGGGGGGGGTAGCAAATCCCGCTGGGGCAGGCCAAGCCAAGCCAGCATGGTTCTCTTTCCACCCTTTCAGGCCAGAAATTAGGCATCATCCTTGACTCTTTTTCCCCTGATACCTCATATCTAATCCATCAAGAATTCCTGTATGTTCCAGTTTCACAGTATCCCTTGAATTTGTCCACTTCTCTCCATCTCCTCAGTCCCATTGAAGTTCTAGCCAACATCCTCTTTTGCTTGCACCATGGCCAGAGGGTCCTAATTAGTCTTCCTAATTCTTTGCTTGGCCCTTAATTCATTCTTCACTCAGAAACCAGGGCAATCTAGTTAAAATTTAAGTCAGATCATGCTGTAACCCTGCTTAAAACCTTTGAATGGTTTCCCATTGTACCAAGAATAAAATGCAAACTTTGTGCAACTGCCTGGAAAAGTCTCGCATTCAACGGCATCTCATGTGGCGTTGTTTTTCTGTCTTCGCTTCAGCCACACTGGCCACCTATGAGCTCTTCACATGGCTGGTTCTGCCTCTTCTTTCAGGGCTCACTTTAATTTTCACATCCTCAAAGAACCTTCTCTGACCACCCACCCTATCCAAAATAAGGAACTTCTTGGTATCGTGGTACTCTGTTTACTTCGTTTACAACGCTAACAACAATTTGTAATTGTCTTTTTTTTTTTTTTAAAGATTTTATTTTTTCCTTTTTCTCCCCAAAGCCCCCCGGTACATAGTTGTGTATTCTTCATTGTGGGTCCTTCATAGTTGTGGCATGTGGGACGCTGCCTCAGCGTGGTTTGATGAGCAGTGCCATGTCCGCGCCCAGGATTCGAACTAACGAAACACTGGGCCGCCTGCAGCGGAGAGCGCGAACTTAACCACTCGGCCACGGGGCCAGCCCCAATTTGTAATTGTTTTGAATATTTACTTGTTTATTGTTGGTCTCCTCTACTCAACTGTCAGCTCCAAAGGGGCCTGTCTGTTTTGCTCTCCATAGTGTGCCAGTATTCAGCACAGAGCTGACACATGGACAGAAGGTGCTTAGAACATACTGCATAAATAAATGAATGAATGAATGAATGAATGTAAAACGGAAAGCCCTGGTCTTGTCTGGAATGTAAGAGAAGGCTTAAGCAGAGGTTGGAAGCATAGTTAGAAGGTTAGTAGGCAAAAGGCTGTGGAGAAGGGGAATGAGGGAAGAAAGCATTCCAGTAAGATAAAGATCCTAAGGCCAGAGAGAGCATGGAGTTTTTGAGACACTCAAGGAAAATTAATGTGGCTGGAGTCCAGAGAGCAAGTGGGAGAGCTGTGGGAGGTGGGTCAGGAGGGTTAGGCAGAGCCAGCCAGCATCTCCCCCCTAGGATCAAAACCAAAAGATTGAGAACAGGGGAGGAGCGAATTCCCCGAAGGAAACTCAGTGCGCTCTTGGCAGGAGAAGGGAGAAACAAATGCTTGAGGCCAACAACAGAAGACCCCTACTCCTGGCTTTCCTTCTACCACTCTGGCTGCTCCTTCTCAGTCTCCTGTATGGGCTCTTCCTTTAGCCATCCTTTGAATATCGCCTTTCCTTGGATTTTGTTCAGTTCCTCTCCTCTTCACACTGTCCTCACTTGCCTTGAGATGGCTCATTCACTCTCACGGCTCCACTGCCATCCATCTGCTAAAGAATATTCCAAATCTATCTTGAGCCAGGTCTTTCTCTTGAGCTCCAGATTTAAATACCCAACTACCAACCTGATATCTTTGGTTGAATGTCCCATAGGCACCAGCAGATTTAAAACTTGCTTCTTCTCCGGTGTTCTCTGTCTCACCAATTAGCTCAAGCTGACAACTGGGAAGTATCCTGGACTCCTCAAGCCCATATCTAATTCAACACCAAGTTCTGACAATTCCAACTTCAGTTTTCTCCCAGTTCTGCCTACTTCCTTCCATCTTCACTGACTCTTCCCCAATTCTTCCCTGGATCACAGCAGCCTCCTCACTGGTCTCCAGCCTCTGGTCTTCCCTCTTCCAGTTCCTTCTCCACTCTGCAGCCAGAGTGAACTTTCCCAAATGTCAATCTGATCAAGTCACTTCTTTGTATAGAACACTTCAATGGCTCCTCATTGCCCTCAAGATAAAGCCCATGCTCCTTAATAGGGGTAAAATGCTCTTTACCAGTGACCTGTGCCTTTGTCTCTGGGGCTCTTTTATGCTTCTCATTCCACTGAGCAATATGGTTCCAGTCACAGGCAGAACTACTTTCAATTCCCTGAATAAACCAAGTTCTCTCTTTTTGTGCCTGCTGTTACCTCTTCCCAGAACAGTCTTCTCCACACCTTTCCCCACCCCCACCCCCATCTTCCCCTGGTTAATTCTCTGCTGATTCTGTAGGCTTCCGTTTATCCATCTGTTCCTCCAGGAAGCTGTGTGTGTTGCCTAACCCTGAGCTACGTCTCCCATATTCTCCTTCCACTGCACTATCCCCCAGTCTCATGGTTGCCTGATTCCCTCTCTGGGTCTGTAAGCTCCTTAGGGGCAGGGATTTCCTTTTTCTTTCTATCATGTTTCCAGCACCAAGCAGCATTCCTAGTATACAATAGGCATTCAGATTAATGCTTGTGTGATGCATAAATGAATGAATGAGTGAAATAAACATTCCTCTCAGGGATGTGGTTCCTGTAGTTTCAGGCACAGAAGCTTCCAGCAGCTTCTCTTCCTGCATCCACTGTTTGGCCACAGGCTGGTCAGCAGCCTGTGAGAACCCTGAACACTGCTCCTTGACTCACACTCTTTTCTGGGAGCCCAGCCTTCCCTTAAAAGGCCACCTTATCGGAAAGTGCCTGTGATGGCATTTATGAGCTCTATTTTTATCTTTGTTGGAAAAGTCTCAAAGTTAATTCCCAAGCCAAAGACATTAAACTCAGGAACGTGGATGAGCAAGGAAGCATCTACATGATGCCTTTGAGTCACAGGTTTGTTTTCTGTGGCAAGGGCTTCTGTTCCTTTCCATCCCTGGGCCCTTGTTTTTAAGGACTGGCTGACTCTAAAAAGCTTTTGATCCCATGTTTGTTAAAACTAGATCCTGCAGTCCTTAATTGTCTATGAAATGGTGTCCTCTTCCCTAAGATTCTCTTAACTCTACTGGGGTTCTCAGAGCCGAACACAGAACGGGTTGCCAAGCATCTCCCAGTTTATTCAAGCCAGCTCTCCACCCCCACCCCAAATGGAAACGAATCGTGGGTGATAGCATTGCTAGCAGCAGGAAGGAAGGAGGCAGGGTGGCCAGAGGGGAGGGCTCCCAACTAGCCTGGCCAGAGAGATAATTGGACAGAAGCTACAGAAATGAGGAGAGTAACCCAGCAGGGCTGGCGAGCAAGTCAAGGGCCTGTGCCAGGGAAAGGATTCACTGTCAGAACCACAGAGAGAGAGAGAAGGGAGGAATATGGAGAGAGGAAAATGACAGTGAAGGACCAAAGAAGGAAGGGAGAGTGGGCAGGAGGGAAGCAGGAAGCAGCAGAGATGGAAGGAATCATAGGCAGTTTGTGGAGAAAGTGAAGGGGAGAGCAGGAACACAAATTTTCCTTTAATCCAATGGGGGTAATCTGGGGAAAGAGGATGTCGGAGAGTCAGGTGGAGACCCTAGAAAGATGGTCAGTCACATCCCCCGTGGCAGATTGAAAACAAGAGCAGGGGAACATATCAAGGAATGTTCTCACTCCCTGATTCAAGGTACTGAATTTGCCACTATCCCTGCCTCTGGGAATTCAGGAGAGATAGATTTTGTCAAAGGATGCCGGCACTTGGAGGACTCAAGCAAATATTGACTCTCCCTCCCCTTTCCCTTAGCAAAAGACTAAACAACTCAGGCTCCATGCCCCGCTATCTCTGCACCCGCCCTCCCCCCCAATTCCTCCCTCCTGGCAGCATGGGCACAGCCCAGGACCATAGCCCCTGTGCACCCCTGCCTCTGCTGGCTACTCTGGGACAGGAACCAGACTCAGAGCTTGGAGTCTGGGCTGAGTCAGCAGTGCCTGTGGGAGAGATTGCTTCCTGGAAAGTCTTGCTTCAAAGCTTCTGGCTGGCCAAGTGCTGGTAGGGAGCAAGAAGCACCCTGGAGGCTGGAGGTGGCTTTGGCTTTCAAGATACCTCCCACCAGAGAGAGATTCATGAGATAGAAATTTCCATAGTCCAGCTTAAAGAGTGACTCCAGTGTACTTCAGGCTGCCCCAATACCCTCCACCTTCTCAGATTCAGAAAATCACATTTTCCAGGCTTCACAAAGGATTTCAGGGCCAAGATGGAGGCTCTGATTCCTGAATGATTTAGTTACTTCTCTTGAAAATTAGACAAAATATACTTTCTAAGCCTCAGATGTCTATTTTCCAAAGATATGTCCTTATTCATCGGGCCAGCAAGAATGTACATGGGATGCTCCGTGTGGGCACAAGGCAGCATCCTCTTTTGCTAAAAAGGACAGCATACCATTAACAGAAATCGGCAGGCTGCTCCAGCGGTCAAGCTCCTGCTCTGTCTCTGGGGGGCCGTGATGGGGAGTCTAAGCCACCCCCGCCCCTCTCTTTAAATTGGGAGTTTTCATCCCCCAATGCAGGGTGACGGGTCATTTTGATTATCTCACTTTGGACAAGTGAGAAGAGAAAGCATTTTATTCTGACCCACAACTGCTTGCTATGCAGTGGGCACTCTAGCGGGTAGGCGGTGGGTGGCAGCAGCTGCCAGACATCTTCCCCCGAGGATGTGTCAGTTGGTGCCAAAAGCCTATATAAGCTCTTTCTGATCTCTGTGCCAGTGACTACAGGTCCTGGAAGGAAGCCAGGAAGTCCACCATGAGCCCTGCATTCTTCTCCTCCCCCTCATCCGCCGAGAATGGGGAGAGATGGCTTGGGAGTCCACCACGAAAGGAGCCTATGATTCTTAAACACATTTTCCAGCTGTCACACCTGCTAACATTGAAACTCACACTCGTGCACATGCACACTCAGCAATAAATTGTTTTAGGCTTTCTTGTTCCATCTGTCCCACCCCCAAAGCAGCAGTAATAAGAATTTCCATCCACAAACTGTTGTTTCCAGTTCGTCTCCTTCCTCCCTCCCTTCCTTCCTCCCTTCCACAAACATTTATTGATGTTTGACTGGCACCCACCATGTGTCAGTCACTATGTTAGGGGCTGAAGACGCAAGAACACAGTCTTGGGGGAGAAAATATACATAAATATTAATCTGATGCAAGACAATGATATAGTGTTGCAATATGGTAGGTGGCAAACTGGTGGCCATAGGCCATATCTGACCTGTAGGCATGTTTAGTTTAGCTGGAAAGAATTTTAAAAATTGGGAGAGTTTATGTGAAAATCAGTATTTCCATGTTTTTTTGAAATAACAGATCTGGCAACAATTGGGAGGAGGTGAAAAGCCGTTGTCCCTTTTAGATGGGACACGCACTCTCAGTTTGTCACAGGCCACACTCCCCCACCTCTCCACCCCAGCCCCTTCCCTATTAACTTCAATTGGCTCACTTCATTCATCCATGTTCCCTGCAATGGTTGTGCAGGAGTTAGATTTTGGGACCCTTAAAATGAAAATCCATCAGGGGACCCAAAGGAGGGAACCATCAACTCTGCTCGAGGAAGTCAGATCGGTTAACCCTTGAACTAAGCCTGCGTAACCCGTTGATTTGGTTACTTGTTAACTGTTTCTCCCCTCTCCCATCCTGAGATACCCAAGGGAAAGGTTCTAGTCGTCGCCTTCTCCAGCTATCTCCAGTGCACAACATAGTGCCTGGTACACGGTTGGTCTTAAGACATACTTATGAAATGTGGGTGAATGACTGGAGTCACAAGAAGCACCTAGTGGAAAAGGGAATTACCAGCAGAGGGAACTGTGGGCACAAAAGCAGGACAGTAGATAGTGTACAGAGAAACTGCAAATAGTTCGTGGTGAAGGGGGTGCCGGAAGTGCGGAGTGGGATCAGGTAGGGTGGAAGCCGCAGGAGTTGAAGCAGGGAAAATAGACGTCAGTGGATCCTGAAGCACATTTTATGCCGCATGAAGAAGGTAACTATGCAACCTTGAAAGAGATTTAAGGAATGAAGTGACGGGATCAGATTCTTGTTTCACAGAGGTAACTCTGGCAGGGTGGTGGGGTGGGGGAAGTGAGCTCCAGAGGCAATGCAGAAGCAGCAAATCAGAATTCAATGCAATGCTCCCCTTCCCCTTTGAGGCCCCTGAAACTCCACTGGGGATCTATTTTAAGAAAATGGTGCCCCCTGCTGACTACATCTGGGCTTGCACCTCCCCGGGCCAAAAGGGAAATTATAAAATGTTTGGCCCTGAAGTACCTGGAGCCCTGTGCACAGAATTGCAAGGTGGTATGTATCTGAGAGTGCCTTCCTTTTCCTAGGAAAAGAGGGGCCCATGAGAACATGTGTGATAAAGACTAATGCCACAAATAGTGTTGCCAGATAAATACAGAATGCCGGCTAAATTTGAATTTCTGACAAACACCACAATTGTTTGGTATAAGTATGTCTCAAATATTGCACAAATAATTTTTAGTATAAGTATGTCCTAAATATTGCATGGGAAATACTTATGTGTTGTCTATCTGAAATTCAAATTTAGCTGGGCATCCTGTATTTTTATTTGCTAAATCTGACAACTCTAGATAAAGAGTGTGGAGGGGCCAGGAGAGAACTAGAAATGAAATTGAATGGTTACTTTCTTTGGGTATCTCTGCAACTTTAACCTCACCCCTCATCTAAGCAGAACTGGAGATGATGCTTGCTCATATTTTGGGGTGGTGCCCAGTCATACAACTCTATATGGCCAATCTCTTTTAATTAAATGAACCCCATGATTGTGGGGGACCCTACGAATGGACCCCTTTGAGAATGTGAAGAGGACTGTGGACCATTTTCACAGAAAAATGACCCTACAAGCTTGACACACGTGTGAGCCCTTGTGCTGTTGTATACACACACACTTTTACATAAAATTTCAGGGAGTTCCCAGCCTTCATTTAGAGTGATGCATTCCCCCTAGTATGGTCTGATTGTGGCAGTTCTAGGGTCCTGAGTAGGAGGAAATGGTGTCCAGTCAGAACCTAAGTGGAAACATGGTGCTCCTGCTAGCTCTGGCCACCCACACACTATGGCAAAACACAGAAGTGGGCAGGAAGAAACGCTCCATGCCTCGGTAAACGCCTTGAACCTCTTCCTTCTTCCACCTCTCCCAGAAATGACAGAGAATCAGGCATATTCAGACAGAAAACCCAACGGCGCCCGTGGACTTGTGCCTCAGCCAGGTGGAAGGCACTGGATGAACTCTCTCCCATTCCAACACCCTCTTGGTTCCCCTTCTGACCCTTCTTGCTATGGCAGGCATAGCCACCCCGTTCCCAGGCTGAGGACTGTGCCTGTTAGAAAATGGCTTTCACCAGAAGGTGAAAACCTTCCAGAATAAATTCTGGGTGCTCTGAGCTAGGTGACCAAAGCCATGGCCCGCACATCCTGGGAGTAGATCTTGGAGCAGGGGTGCCCTTACTGGAAAGCCCTCTGGCCCCCACAGCCTGCCCTCCTTCTGGTCCTGTAGAGGGAACGCAGAAGTGGCCCAGGTCAGGGGGATGCTGTTTTCAGACTCTCAGAATGTTCTAAATGATGTAAAACCTCATTGCAGGTTGCTTCCATCTTGGCCAGCAGGCCCATGTGAGATTCCAGCTCCAGTGGACTGCATTGAGAATAGAGCCCCAAACAAGTTGTAACAAGTCGACCATCATAATACACCCTACAATGTATTATCATTGGATAACATTTTATGTTGAACATTTTATGCAATTAAAAAATTATCTTATTATCTATATAGTGGTATGATTTCCAACTATAATTTCTTTGGAAGAAGAGTCCTTTATTCTGAGGTGGATAGATTTCCTAAAATGTTCTTTTGTAAGTCATATGGTGATAGCAGATTTTTCAAATGTCCTTTTGCGAAAAAATTAAAAGCCAGAACACCTATGTCAGCCTCCTAAATTACTTGGCAATTCTCTGGACCACGAATTCCCAGAACTGGCCAGGAACCACTGGGTTAGCTCGCTGACCTCTGACATGTGATAAGCAGATACTCCCTTCTGGGCCGTGCCCTCCCTTGGAGTCGTGTGACTATTAGCTGATACTTTGGCAAGTTTCAGGCTCCCTATTTCAAATATGGGGAGACTTGTTTCTGGCCTATGCTCTTCCCAGGAGTGTTGCAAGGATAAAATGTCACAAACTAAAGAGCTTTGGGAAGGGAGGAGCTCAATAAATAGATGAGATAGCTGTTCCTAAAGACAGCTGGTGTGTTTTCAGTGCGAAGGGCTGAATGATCCCACAGAGACCCAGGACAATTTCTCTGCCAGGGCATCTGGGGAAAGTGACCAGCACCACTCATAAAATGTGCAAACTGTTCCACTGACAAGTGGGACCAGACGGCAGGGGCAAAGGGCCTCCTGAGGAGCTTTGCTTCTCTCCCTCAGAGGGCACAGGTCCAAGACACACTAGACCTCGGGGAGCCTCGAGTTCTGGGTGATCTCTTGGGACACACCCAGGGATCTACTGCAGATCACCCAAGCTTCCCTAACTAGTTTTTCCATTTCTAAAAGGTGAAGATGCTTGCTCGGTCCTCTTTACAAGGGTGTCCCAGGGCTGTGAGAAAACACACAATCCATTCCTAAACCCTCCCTTTAAAGATTATCCACAGTGAATGTTTAATTCCTGCCCCTTTAAATCCTTCAAAAAACAATGCGTAACTCTGCTGCCTTTTAATGTTCAATTCCAGAATAGCTTTCCCTATAGTTTTATCCCAAATCACATTTGTGGGTCACTCCCCTTGTCCTAGGCTAAGAGGTGGACAGGAAATGGAAAAACCACTCTACCATGAGCCTTAGCACAAACAGCTGAGGTGGACCTGATGGTTTGACCAAAATAGACGTAAGTACAATACACCCAAACTAAAAACATAGTGCTTGGGAGAAAGTGTGCTGGTTCCCTCCCTTCTGCACATAGCTGCGAATTAGCTGCACATGGAAGTCCTTTGATGTTTAGAAACCTGAGGCATCAGGCTGCCCAGGGTTAGCGATCAACAACACTTTTGTTTGAACTTGTCTGGTATTTCCCATTTATCAGCCCTATTATAACCTAACAGTCTTACTGACTTTAGTCTCACTTGGCACTCTCAGCTCCTCTGATCCCATAGGTAAGGATGCCACCCCGAGCAAACTGGGGGCCTACACATTTTTAAATATCTTCCAATTGAGCTGAGCGATGCCTCACTGCAGAGCCACTCTTCCGTCCCTGTGCTCTCACTTGACTGACTGGAGGCAGGAGAATGGGGACAAGCCAGGTAGTTTAAAACCCCATTTCCCACTTGGTGGTGGAGCCACAGCTCTATTCTCTCCTCCTTTCATCTTCCCACTCTCTCCAGCTCAAGCCTCACCGTGCCCAGACAACTTCCTTCGTTGTTAGCCCTGCATTTCTGAGATGCAGTGACTCGTCTATCGGTCTCCCGATTAGAGTGCCAAGCCCCTAGAGGGTACACACAGGTCCTACTCAACTTTGAATTCCCAGCATGTTCACAGTACATGGAACACAGAAGGCAGTGTTAGATGAATGGACAGGAGACTAAATGAATATACCAGAACTGGGCTCCTAGACCACCACCGCGGGTGGGACAGGCTTGCTCTAGTATCAGGTGAGAGCCAAGCTGAGCCATTGAAAATTCTGTCCTGCTCTTGGTGACTAGCATCAGGCATTAGTTGGGAATGGCAGGGGGTAGAGGTGGAGGGGACTGGTCTGATAGCTGAAAAATGTCTCATTAAAAGCATAGGCCCAGATGTGGACTGCCTGTAGGCCCCGGCCCTGGCAACATGTTCTGACCACCTAACTAATCCACAGGAGACAGTGTGGGAGAACTATCAGGCCAGTAGGTAAGGAGCTAATTGATGCAGCCTTCAGGATGAAAACATCTGAGGGAAAAAGGGTGGAGAAAGGAAGGAAGTTCAGCCACAGGTACTTAAAACCTCTTCTTTCAAGGAGCTCAAAATGAGAGGAGGCCTTTAGGGGCAGAGCTGCAGTGACACCTGGGCCCCCGGAGAGTGAGATGAGTGCAAGTGAGGCAGGGCTTGAAAGGCTGGGCGGGGGGTGGTAAGGCAGCCGCTCAGGAAGGAGGCTGCGCTCCCATCTTGACAGCCAAGGCTGGGGCTGCTGAACAGATGGAGGGAAAGTTGCAGCTGGTGGAAATGCACTTTCATGTGTAAAGTTTGGTCCGTGGAGGATTGCGACTTCCAGCTCTGAAGGCAGCAGTGGGCAGGTGGCTCTGCTCCATGCTCCGCCTTCTCCCCCCATTGCCAACCAGAAAACTCAACAGTGGCTCTACGCCAGGACTCAGCCGCCATGCCTTCCACCAGCATGCCTTTCAACTGGCAGAGGCTGGCATGGTGACACCATGGCACAGCCAGGATGGCAGAGGACTGCAAGGCTTCAGTAGCTGAAGGGGGCAGAGGAATAGCCTAGCCTCCCCAGGAGGGGGCTGGGTAGACAGAGAACAGACACAGAGATGGAGGGAGGGAATCAGACCTTCGAAAGCCGCTCATGACATATACACTGGGTCCACTTGGGCCGTTGGGTGAGTTTTGGCTGAAGGGGAGGCAGTGGGGAAATGTGAAAACACAACAGACTCTGGCTTGGGCTCATTTATCCCAACCTCAAGGGAAGTTTCTTGAGGAGAGAATATGCCTGTAGTTTTTAAAGAAATATTAACCCACCAGAGCTTTAAGAGAGAAAGTGATTTTCACATTCTCTGGCTCTAACAGCCAGCTACCTGTCCTGGCATATTTAGACCCTCACCTGTGGGAACAGAGGCTGCAAGCATAACTACACAGTCTATCCAAGTTCCTCCCTATAATGCTTAGGCTCTTGGGGAATTAGCCATCCAACCAAACTGGCCACACCCCAGAGGGAGCAGCTTAGGCAATGAGCAGCGAGTTCTGCCTCTTCCCTCTCTCTTTCTCTCTTTACTTGCACTAGGTTGTGCTCCAGGTCACCAAGAACAGAAACTGCCAACTCTGTCTTGTTAAAATCCAAGTCCTTTTTTTAGAATATGTGATTTTGCTTCCTTTAAAAAAAAAAAAGACTGGAATACAGTCCCTTATCCCTATTGTGTCCATTTTCCCAAGAGATGTCACTGTTGGAGATAATAACTTAAATATTCTTGGAGTGGAGGTAGTCTCTCTCTTCCTAGTGGGATGTCTTCTTGGTCCCCTTCCCAAACTTGGCATCAAGACCGAGACCTGTGGAAGGCGAGAAAACAGGCTTAGTTTTATGGGGGAAAATGAAACCTATCAATGATTGGGGGTGGGGGGGAGTGTCAGCCTTGGTTCTCCAAAATTGGGGCTTTAAATAAAATTAATTTCTAAACACTGGTTTTATAAAACTCCCTCAGAAAAAAGAGAACGGCATCAAATGAAGAAAATCACTCATACTTAATATATACTGTAAGATACTGATTACATATATATATACAATACAGCAAGATTGAAAGAAACTTGAGAGTCAAAACTTATAAGCCAGTTCTCTCAGCTCATCTATAACAACACTAATCGGTAGAAAGTAAGTATAATAATTTTATCCTGCTCAGCGTCTGGGGAAATCAAGTTACTGGAAGGAAATCACTAAAAGGAAATGCACATTAGGAAGGCCGGATTAGAGGTAATGCTTCCTTTTCTCTTTTAAAAAAGTTTTCCCTAAAATAACTAAATTTTATAAACATATAAGCAAATTTTAGGGAAAAAAACATAAGGCTCTGTCACTGTCCCTCTGTGTGGCCCAGAAATGCCTGCTCTGGATGGAACTTACCCAAGAACACAAGCACAGTGCCCACCCACTGCATGGGGCTGATGGGGTTGGCGAAGAGGATCACAGAGGCCAAAATGGTGAAGAACTTTCGAGTTGTGGTGATAATGGAGCAGGTCAGGGGACCAAAATACACAACTGTCATGAAGATGAAGCTCTAGAGGGAGAGAAAAAGGTGGGTCAGGCTGGTCACTGGGTATCTGCACGAGGTCTGAAGTCTGTGACAGGACATCAGGACCCATTCTGCCACCCCTCTTCTAGTCAGGCCAGTCTCTTGGGGAAGCCAAGCCACCCCCTCTCAAGGCACCTACCTGACCCAGGGCACTGGTCAGGCCAAAGAGCAGGATGTTATAGATGATGATAGGGTACCTTTCGGCAAAGCTCAAGAACTCCCAGAGCTCTCCAGTGAACAGGATTCCTGCGAAGAAATTGTCAGGAGATGAATGGTGCATCCTGTGTGCCCATACTCACACACACCCCCCTGCACAGGGCCCGCAAAAGTATTCTGAAGGAGGGTGGGGCATGGGAAAATGTATGGAGTGGGTTTGTATTGTTCCATCAGGCGTCCCTATTTTTCTGATTAAAGAAACTAACTAAAGACTCTTCTGAGAAAGGCTGGGAAGTTAATGAGTTACTTCTGCTACAGTGATTGAAAGCAGAGATCCTCAGAAGTTGTGGAGCTAATGATCCACACAGCCTTACCTTAAGGCAGCCCCCAGCACTGGTCGCCTCTAGCCATCAGCGGCCTCCTCCGTTAACCCCAGTGTGCTGTACAAAAAATACTTCTGCTTTCTACTATCCCAGATTTGAATAAGGTCAGGAAGCACTGATTTAAAAGCAAATGCATTCAGGTTCAAACTATACTCAGTATACACTACATGCCAACATCTCAGCTCTCTCAGAAGAGGGCGAGTTGCCAGGGCACCCCGTTTTACTGCTTTGTGTTCTCCTGTGACACCTGGCACAGGTCTACCCCTGACTGTGCCAGGAACAAGTTACAAGCAGAGCCTGATGGTGAAGGTTTCTCCAAGAAGGTTTCTCAGGGGCTTGGACATAAGGGCATCTTAGAACTGAGGTAGGCCTTTGGCCTGGGCAAAGTTAGCAACTGGCATCTGGGCTAGGGATCAACTGGATGAGGGCAGTGTGCCCTCTGGTGATACATGGAAAGAACAGCAGAACTGCTCCTTACCAGCTCCCAGCAGCAATGTCGACCAAAGGTTGACGTTCAACATCATGTGGTTGGAGCCTGTTTGGTAATGAGCCCGCATGTGGTCCTGGGAAACTCCTGTCAGTCCATCCAGGGTCAGAGACAATAGCTGAGAAAGAAAGGGTACGGCCTGCAGTGAGAAGGCCAACAGGGCCCCTCCTTAACCCAGCACACAGGACTCTCACTTTTGAGATGCCTCAGAAAGCCACCGCCACAAGACAGAGTCCTCAGACCAAAACGCTGCCAATCGGTCACAGGTGGAGGGTGGGGAGAGACCATGCTAGCCCCCTCTTCCCCCAGGCACTGGAATGACAGGCTATCTGAACCACGCAGTCATTATGTCATCTGAGTAGGACAGGAAGCCTACTACTCCCCAACACAACGCCAGGAAGCCTGGCATGCAGGGCCTAGAACAGGCTGAGGTGAGCCACACACATTCTTCCATTAGAGCTGAAAAGAAAATCCAGCCCCAGCACGTTAGCCTCCCGGTTTGGAATAGAGCGCTCCAGAGACTGGATTCTGTGGCCACGCTGCCTAGATTAGAATCCTGGGCAAAGTTAGCCACTAACTCTGCCAATTAACAGCCATGTGACCATGGGCTAGTGATTTAACCTCTCTTTGCCTCAGTTTCTTCATTTGTAAAATGGAAATAATACTATCTATGTTATGAAGTTATTGTAAAAATTAACCAACTAATATGTAAAACATTTGGAACAGTGCCTAATACATAGTAAGCAATAGCTACTATAGTATTCTTTTTAACTCTGGCTTCCAGGTTTCTTGGAAAGCCACAGTGAGAGACATACTGCTCCTTCCCTTTTTGCTCTCAGGTCTCTGTGATCTTTTTATTATTTTTTTTTTCCTGCTTTTTCTCCCCGAATCCCCCCAGTACATAGTTACATATTCTAGTTGTGGGTCCTTCTAGTTGTGGCATGTGGGACGCTGCCTCAACATGGCCTGACGAGCAGTGCCATGTCTGTGCCCAGGATCCAAACCAGCGAAACCCCAGGCCACTGAAGTGGAGCCCGCGAACTTAACCACTCAGCCACGGGGCCGGCCCCAGGTCTCTGTGATCTCACGCCAGCTTTAGACACAGGCCTCAGAGTCACCCCTTCCTCAGAAGGAGAGCTGAGCTGTAGTTAAATCTTTTAGGCTTCCCACTATGACATGAGCAGAGCCAGAAGCCATGCAGAAAGAGATGAAGACCAGAAATGAGCAGCAAGGAGCATTACAATCTCCCTTAAGACATGGAACTGGCCTTCTGCCTGCCTCAGTGGGGATGTTCCTTGGTTAAGATCACTGGGAAAGGTTGTCTTTCCCACAGGATCACATACCAGGAGCAGCTCTCCATAGCCAACTGTGTGTTCTTCCATCCCAACTACTTTCTTGGGCTTGTACATGAAGAGGGCCACTCCAGCCACAATTAGCAACACACACAGGTACTTGGCCATTGGGTACTTCTTCTTCAAAAGGGTCACTCCAAGGAGCATGACTACAGGGAAAAAACAGAGTGGAAAATTCAGGCATCCATAGGGTTTGATGAGCCCAACACTCTGCTCCTAGGAGACTCATGGGAAAAAAGAATGTCCAAGAAGGAAGGCCTATAGAGGACAAGAGGAGAGTACAAGGGTGGCACCTAGATAAAGACAACTGAGCAATAGGGTTGAACAACAAGTATAACACAGGGAAAACAAAATAACAACGGTGAAAGGTCCAGGAAGGAACAGGGCAAGGGCGGGGACAGCAGGAAAGAGAGAGAGGTTGGGAGAAAGAAACTGACAATCGAAATGGGATTTAGGGTGTCTAATGACAATATAAACACACACACCACCAAAATGATTGACCCCATGAAGCTGACTAGGTCAACCTCTAGCTCCTAGTAAGGATTATCAGCTTATGCACACCCAACACCACAGGAAGTGACAAAGATGACAGGATGGGCAGGGGGAACAGATGGGGGGAAGTCCCTGAAGATAGTTATGGTGGGATGACAATGCCCGGAGGGATACAGTGCTCTAGCAGAGGACAGAGCGCACTATGGGAAGAGGATGGAAGACGGAGACCATCTTCTTCTGCTTACCTGGGATTGGCTTGCAGGATTTACCAAGGACCTGAAATTAAATTCAGCAAATAATTTCTGAGCATCTGTGACGTGCCAGATACTGTGCTAGGTGTTGTGTTAAGATGAGTAAGGGTGGGGCCTGCCTCAGAGACCACAGCCTCAGAATACAGCCCGATTACAGCCAACCCACCACCACTACACCTCAGACCTGTGGTTCTCCACACTGTGAAGTCCTCACACACACTCTCTTTTTATTTATGTCACAGACCTGAGGGAGGAATACTTAAGCCTTTTCAAACAACTTCTCAGCCAACCCTCCTCCCACCCTGAGGTTTCACCTGAGTTGGGTAGTTGACAAACTGTAGTGCTGAGTTGCTGGAGACCATGGCACCCAGATAGGAGACAGAACAGGCAGCATAGAGCCAGCTCTGAGTACGATCCACCCTGGCAGTGTCAAAACACTGGATCACTGGGAGAAGACAAAAAAACACACAAGGGAAACCTGGTGGGCCTAGGATGGACCACTGAGCAAAAGTCAAAGCCACATGAAAGGAACCCGTCTGTCAAGTGAGACAAGAAGCACAAGCTATTTCTGTTCTCTTAGACTGGGAAGTCTCTGAAGATTATTCAACTCTCCAATCCCACCTAAGCCTAACACAAGACCACATGCCGCGCAGGGGTGGGGGCTCATTCAGTTCAAGGGACAAGTTAGCCCTGCTGCTAGTCCCCAGAGAATAAAGAGAGAAAGCTCAAAATATGCTTGAAGCTAACACATAAAGGAAACTCAAAGGGACCACGAAAAAAAATTTAAGTATTCTCAGCGGGGATCTGGAACACAAAAGACCCATTCTCTGCACATTTCTGACTCAGAAGCTGGTTTAATTTAAGGAAAATAGGGTTTTACCCCCTTTCAAAGCCATTAGTTTTATACATTGAACAGAGAGGCTGTGTAAGCACTAAAGGGGGTGGGGGTCTTGAGAGTTACAATTTCAGGTTGGATCACTGCCTAATGCCCAGGAAACAGAGGAGGAACACAACAGATTACTATCCAGGTACTCACAGATCTTGGCAAACACAGCATTGATCGCACATTGGATGAAGACCAAAGTTAAGGCAAAAGTGAATGTCTCCTGCTTGGCTCCCTCCCCATACTTTCCTCTTGTTCTAAGAATTAAATGTATGAGAAAGAGAGGGGAGGAATTAGCACATTTCCATTAGTGTCATCCAGCATGTCCAGAGCCACTGAAAGCTTTGAAATTATCTTGCCTCTCTGGATGTAGGGAGAGTTTGGTAAGGATCACTGGGCTTATTTACAAAAGAGGCTAATTTTACTGGGTCTAGAAACTAGACATCTCAGCCTGCTGATCCCAACCTTTGGGAAAGAATATCCGTAAAGGATGGAGCTAGAGAAAATGCGGAAAATTAGATGGTGAAACGAGGTACCCCGGCAGAAGGGATTTGGGTTACAGCAGCAAGGCCGAGGGCGAAAGAATCAGCTGTCTTGCAAGCATCTGAGAGTTCCAAAGAGGAGCCGGCACAGATCATGGAAACCTGTGTGAGGGTAGAAGTCTCAGCCCGTAAAACCCAGGCCCTTGGAACGAACAAACAAAAGAGCAACTAAGGGAAGAAAAATAACCAGGTCTCGAGAATCCAGAGCCAACTTTCGCGTTTTGGAAATCTGGGGAGGCTCAGCCGCGGCTGCAAAGGCGTCGGGGTGCTGGGAGGGCGGGGGCAAGAGGACCGCGAACCGGGCAACAAGGTTGGGGAGATGGGGCGGAAAAGGGGGGATGTCTGCGTTCCGGCCCCAGGGATCCGCTCACATCTTTTCCTGCAGGATCCCATAGTAGAAATAGCAGACAAAGACGCCGAGGAAGCAAAGCGGCAGGCGCAGCCGGTCGGGCACCAGGGAGCTGCTAGCGGCCATGAGACGCCCGGAAGACCCGACCGGAGACCCGCTCACAGCCGGCAGGGGCAGCGGCGGCGGCGACAGCTCCAGCCGGACATCGCCGACCGGCGACAGGGACCTCATAGGAGCTGCATGCGACCGCCACGCAGCAGGACCCTGCAGCCACCGCCAGAACCGCCAGCTCAAGGGCGGCCAAAGAGGAAACCCCTCAAAACCCAGCAACCGCTGCCAAGGAACAGGGACCCGCCCTAGGACCTTGACCTCGTCCCTGGTGGCCAGGGGAGCCAGACGCCCCGAGGTTAACGCCTCGCCCTCGAGACCTTCCGATCAGGCAACTCCGAGGACAACTGAAACCCAGAGCGCGCCTGTATGGCCCTGGACATACACGGGCGTTGAGTGATGACGTATAAGGATGTGGAGGTCACCAATTGGCTGCGCTGTGCGAAGATAGACAGGTGGGCGGGAAGGAGGAGGTGCGGCCGGCAGGGCAGATCCAACAGGCTTTTCCCCAGTCGGCGGTCAGGCTTCTGCTGGGTCCTAACGCCAAGACCCTCTTAGTGGAGCCTTGGTGCCCCCTAGCCGCTGCCGAGCGTCAGCCACTCTACCCTCTCTAACAGAAGAGGGTCCAAGGCGCAACTTTCGAGAGCGGTCCTCCTGGGGCACAAGATCACTAGGCTTCCAAGGGCCGCAGGGTTCTTGTCCCAGCTCTGTCACTTAAAGGAAGGATAATCTACTCGTGTCACCTAAATTCCGAGCCACAGTTTTCCCAGTCTGTAAACTAGGGATAGATCATTTATGATAGCCACCTTGTCGCCTCTTGACTATTCTGAGGATCAACTGAGCTGAGGTTTGTGAAAGTGTTTTATAAACTGTAGTGCACTGTGCAAGTTCAAGGTTTTATTAGTCGTTATTCTTTCTCAACGCTGATCTTATTTCCTCACATCCTGGAGGTGGAAATAGAAGCTTAGTGATGTGAATTTTCTTCAAGGTCTTACAACTCACCAACAATGGAGCAAACCCTCTGCTGCCCTCCAGATTCTTTCCCATTAATGAGCTCCTTGTTGGACCCCTCCCTCATCCAAGGGCTTCCTCCTGCTGGCACCAAGAGCTAGGACAAGACTGACCCCAGGTCTTCCCACTACCAACCCCAAGCCCCCATTTAATTGCACTCTGGGCTGCTGGCTGGGTAGAGGCTCCTTCTCCCCTTCCAGCAGCCTGCTCCTTTGGCACAGCCTCAAGCTAAGGAAGGAAACCCGGGGCCGCACCACACCCATCACTCCGGGCCTGACTCACTAAGGCTTTGGGGGTAGGCCAAACATCTTTTTGGGGGAGGGGTAGGAGATAGAAGACAAGGTCTGTCTTCAACCCCCTGTCTCCTTCATATTAGTGGGGGAGGGGGAACCCCTACAGATTTGCTCTCTTGCACAGTGGCTCACTCCACTGAATCAGCCCATGATTTCAGGACACCAAGCAGCAGCTGGCTTCTAGTCCCACCTCTGCCTCTTTACCAGCTAGGACTTCAAACAATTCACTTGACCTCTGAGTCAAGTTTCCTCATCTGAAATTAATGGGAATATAATACAAGTGGGAGAGTGCTGTGATTAGAAGCATGGGCACTGGATTCAAATAATCTAGTTCCCAATCCTAGCTCCCCAACTTCATATTTGTGTCTTTGGGGGACACAATTCTATCTTTCTGTCCTTCACTCATTAGTACAGAGGGCTTTACCACATTTCTCTTTGGGTTGCTGTTATTTCAATGACATTTTATGTAAAGCACTTAACAAGGTATCTGATGCTTACCAAGTCAATAAATGGTAGCTGGGATAGCCTGGCTTTGGAATTTTCTTGAGGTCTCAGCAGATAGGTGCAATTGTAGTTATTATGACTGCCCTTGAGGTAGTCAGCTTTTCACCCATACAATGGGGATAATGTGTCTTTTTGTGAAAATGCTTTGTAAATTGCAAAGCACCATCAGAATGTTGGGATGGTTATTCCCATTTTGCCCCAGAGCCTGAGAGCTCTTACAGGTGTGGCACTATAAAACTGAGTGCCTGCAAAAGGACAAGAACAGTTTCTTCTGCGCTCTGTTTTGTGAGTACTCACTGAGATGGAAAGAATACTCAAAAGGAGCTAAAGTTTCCCTAAAACTGTGCTTAAGAGATTCAGCCTGAACGCCATTCCCTGGTCTTGTTCCCTTTGCCAGTGCCAAGAACAACCACAATGTCAACCTGTCTCCCCCTCAGTCACCTTCATTTCCTCTCTGAAATTCAGTCTCCCTAGGGAACCTTTCCAGACTCCCCCAAGAATGGAAGACTTCCCCACTGACTCCTTCCCCCACTTTCACACACTCTTCATTCTGGACAGCTTTTCCATGGACCCACTGTTTATACGTCCATGTAAAGAATCCAGGCCTGGTGGCTTGCGGACAGGGACTCTATGTCCATCCACACAACACCCACACCCATGTCATTATGTGTTACATAAAGGCTCCTCTTGAAGACAAGGATGAAGTGATCAATATAATACCCTCAATCTCCATCCTGTTCCTGCTCCCCTCAAAAAATTTAACAGAACCTCAAGTTGCTGGGAATACTTATTTATTTGGTCTATTAACACCAAAATCTGCAAAAAACAACTTCTAAACACAGGATAAGAAAACTTGAACATTAACATTCTTCAATTTTGTGTAAGCTCTGCAGTACGGAAAATATACAAACTTCAAACAGCTGCAAAAATAGTGTCTTTGGGAGAAAATAGAGTTTCTACATCGATACAAGAAAAATAGGCATTTTTCTAATCCAACCCAGTCCTGGGGCAGGTGGAGGGTGTCAAGTTGCCACTTGCCACCTGGAGGAATGCCAGCTCTCCCTCTCCCCTACTACCCACCTGGGGCCGGCAGGCTGGGCTGCTGCTTAAGACAATCTTAGTCAGGGTGAAAGCGAGATGAAAATGCCACTTGGGAAAACACTTGGTTCCCCCTCTGCCAGCAGCTGGATTGGTCAAGTGTTAGGGCCCTTTAGGGCTGCTTTGGTCAGCTCCTCCAATGAGAGGGAGGCATGTGGGTGAGGGCTGAGAGGACGGGGTTATCTATCTTCGGGTCTCCTATGCTGTGTCTGTGGAGGAGAGGGGAGGAAGTCTGTGGTGTCCCTTCTCCTTCCATCATGGTCAGCTTGCTCCATGACAAGGACAAGGGGCCCATATATAGTCCTTTGGACTCACACTCAGGAGTGGGGGACCCAAGATCTTCCTGGTGAGTTTTCCACCAAGTGAGAGAGGTGGCAAGAACACAGGTGTGACTTGTGAGCTGCCCAGCTGCTAGTGGAGAAGGCAGGTCCCCTCACATTTGGAGGGGCCAGTGTCCATCGGAAAGAGGCCCCGGGGCTTTGACACAATAAATGAAAGTGCTCGAAGGCCGAGAGGGAAGGACTCCTTCATCCCCCTCCTCAGGGGAGCTAGGGAGGGGCCTGCCACCAAGGCACTGGTCTCCACAGTAAAGTGGCGGGGGTGGTATCCTCAGACCACCAGGGAGCTCTGGAAAAGCACGGGCTCTTCTGATGGCGGGGTGCGCTGCCACGGCTCAAACGGCAGCGAGGAGGCCTTGGAGGCCTCTGGATCCTTCCGAGGTGGTGGCCTGGGGCTGGCAGGGGGCAGGGGGGACCCCGGGCTCGAGGGGCAGTTACGGAAAATGAAGCCCATGCTGGGGAAGAGGGGCTTCATCAAGCTCACGGGGCAGAAGGCCGAGCCGGTCGGGTTGAAGTGGACTTTGTTCTTGTCGGGACAGGAAGTCAGGAAGGCCAAGTCAGGACCTGGGGACCTGGAGGATGGAGAGAGAGACATAGACATACATGTGTACACACACACACGGAAACAGCCAGTGAGAAGGGATGAGAGATGTCATGGCATCAGGGAGTAGGGAGCTGGGTCTTTGTTCAAACAGGATGGTAACTTGAGCAAAAAACGAAAGGCTACTGAGCAACAACCAGTCTTGAGGCCCCTCAGCTCCCCATTTGTTAGAAATATTGCTAAACAACAGGAAATCTACTTTAGCTAGGAACAGGAGGGATTGATGTTAGACAGGAAGGAGAACTTTCTGACAATGTGATTCTAGAAGAGGAAACCAAGGGATCTTTTCATTTGAGAGATTTCATCAGTGAACAGTGTTTGGGGGCAGACCACTTACCTGAAAGCAGAGACTCAGGCAAAGACTTTCTAAGACTTTTTATGGCCTAAAGCTGGGTTTCTCAGCCTCAGCACTATTGACATTTTGGGTTGGATAATTCTTGGCTGTGGGGGGCTGTCCTGTGTATCCTAGGATGTTTAGCAGCATCCCTGGTCCCTACCCACTAGATGCCAGTAGCACCGACACTAGCCCCACCCCCCCAACCCTACTTAAGTTGTGACAACCAAAAATGTCTCCTGACATTGCCAAATGTCCCCTGGTGGGAAGAATTATCCCCCATTGAAATCTACTGGCCTAAAGAATCTCATTCTTGAGCATATTTGAAAGGTGTGATTTTCAAAACCCTCGCTGAGAGGAAAGGATAGCAATCATTGTGAGAAAGGCAGCCAGAGCTTATCAGGAGATCACGGTTCTAACTTACCATGTGCTCTTGGCCTGACCTGTCTCACCTTTATCGTGGACAGACTCATCCTTGACTTTCTGATCATGTAGGGGAAATGACAGGAGGTTAAGTCAGAGAGTTCTAAAGTAAGGAACATTTTGATAAAAAAAGATGAGGAGTGTCTGGCACACTTTGAGGGTGAAACAGCCCTGAGAAGTGCTGGTTGTGAGGATTCCAGGTGAGAAGACAAATGTGCAGGAAGACGGGGAAGCTGTTACCAGTGGTTCCCACCAATGACCTTTCTTTAAACTTTTGCTTGAAGTATAATATATATACAGAAAATATATATACTTAGTGTATAGCTTGATAAGTTGATAGCCATTTTAACTGTAGCATTCTAATAATTCCAAACCCAGGAAGAAGAGCAAGGCATGAGGATGAGGGCAGAGGCTGGCACAGAGTGAGAAATATAAAGAAGTGAAGGCCTGGGGTGCCAGAGGACTCCAGTGGCAGGTGTGCCCTGACTGAAAAGGGTTTAAAGAATCCCACTTTGGGGCCAGCCCAGTGGCCTAGGGGTTAAGTTTGCATGCTCCACTTCAGTGGCCTGGGGTTTGTAGGTTTGGATCCCCGGCACGGACCTACACATCGTTCATCAAGCCATGCTGTGGCGGCATCCCACAAACAAAATAGAGGAAGAATGGCACAGATGTTAGCTCAGTGACAATCTTCCTCAAGCAAAAAAGAGAAAGATTGGCAACAGATGTTAGTTCTCAGCCAATCTTCCTCACCAAAAAACAAAACAAAACAAAATAATTTAAAAAAATAAAAAAGAATCCCACTTTATGGAGGGATGGAGAATGCATGGGAGAGGGAATGCTCTCAGTGTGTGCATGCACACATGAGGAAGGTGACCCAGAGGGGATCATAGAACGCTCGAAGGACATGAGGGCAACCAGCATGACCCTGAACAGCTTGATTCCCTCCCTGAGAAATCCAGACCATCTTACAGGGTGGGCAGCTAGGAAGAGGAAAATGTGACAGAAGAACCACTAAACACAAGAACTTCCCAAGAGGAAAGTTCATACAATGAACAGATCCCAATGAGCCGAGAATTTCTACCCTAGGAAATCTTAGAAAGTAACTGACAGATCACCATCACTCTTAAGGGTTAACATGGGGGCAGGCAGCTAGAAGAGATGGTTTCAGACCTCCTCTGGCATTATGAGTCTACAAAAGAATCAAGACAAGCAACAGCCTGATTTCCACAAGCAATTCCAGATTGTAATGACTCAACCACAACGTGGACTGGGGAGGGGTACAAGAGCCCGGAGTCTGCTTAGGCTACAAAGTCTGGCCTCTCCCCCCAACTCCATCCCAGACGACCCAGCGTACTTGGAGATGCTCGGTGGCTATGGTTTTCCCCCGAACTCCCTCTCTGGGTATATATGTACCACCTGCTACTACCCTGGGTGGACTTCTCCCTCATCTGAGATACAAAAGGAGCCATCGAGGCCCAAAACCCTGTCCTAGCTAACTCTCCATGCACACACATGACTAAACTTCTTGACTGCCATCGAAACCACAACTTCCACGGTGGCTCTGCCCCCATGAATATTAAGTGGCAGGGGGAATGAAAGGAGTTCTTAGCAGGGTGCCTGCTAAGAGGGGCTGTGTGGGCACTGGGAAAGGTTGGCTCTCGAGTCTCACTGCTAATGGGAGGGAACTGTAGCAAAGAAATCCACAGAAGAATGACTTCTGAATTGTCCAATCTGGTTTGGGAATATTCCAGAGTCCTTACTTGCAAGGACTGGAAATTTCTGTCCAGGGGTTCATGACACTTGAGCCACTGCAGCTGCAGGCTGAAGACTTGACTCAGAAGCAACCAGAAAGCTGCTCAGGCTCCCTCTGCCACTCTAGTGGGGACGAGGCCCTTCTAGTCTTTGCCTGAAGAGAACTAGTGTGTTCTCTCTCTCTGATTATGGTCTAGCAAATTTTCACACCTTCCTGGGGGATGGAAAAAAATAGAAGAAACAAAGGGTTTAGGTTTCAAATCTCTTTCCTTTCCAGCTCTTGCTGCGTTTGTGGCTGGCATGTGGGCAGAGAGCAGGTTTCTATGGAGATAATGATAAGCAAAGATTTAAGTGCTCAGAGTAGGTAATGTCAACAAGTTTGATCATGGAAAAACTGCAATACCGATAATCTGAAGTTGACACCATCTCTAGGACGAGAGAGAGTCCGAGACTGAAGAAGGGCCTGTCAGGTGGGACAACACGGGCTAACCACCCATCCTCGTCCCTCCCTGACATGCCCCATCCCTCTGATGTACTCACGTGGCCTCTTCAAACACACGCACTCTCTCACAGCCTTCTGGGGGCTCCCGTTTGAAGACGTAGCTGTGATTGGGCCGAGGGGAGGCGGCAAAGACAAGGACTGGAGATGGGCTGCCATCTTCAGGGACGGCTGGGTGGCCTGGAGAGGAGGCTGCAGAGAGAGCAAGGCTGAGTCCAGTGGGGCTGAAGGAAGGTGTCTGCTTTCCTCAGGGCAGGCCTTGGTGTGAAGGGGAGAGACTGGGAGACACAGTAGGGTGGGGGGCAGCGGTTATGCTAATCCAGGTTGTCTGTATATACTCTACCTTAAAAAAATCTTTGAAACAGCTCACAAAAATACATATGCTCTTATACAGGATAAAAAAGTACAGTTGAATTGATGGGAAAATCAGGTCTAATACCAATGCTATCTTCCCAGGAGGTCGACTGTGATTGGAACTCCCAGTCTCAAACTGAAAGGAGTCTTAACTTCTGTCTCTCTCTGCCTTCTTCCAAGACTGCACCGCCCTGCCTGCCAACATACCACAGCTTCTTCCTTTCCACAGTCTTGAAAATCTATCCCTTCTTCCAGGAAGAGCTCTTGTACTGACTCAGAGAAGCAATCTTTACTCAACCCCACTTGTGGGATAAAATTCCTCTTGCTTTCCACACAGCGAATACATTTTGCCTAGGTTGCAAATATTGACTTTATCTGTATTTATCTCACATTTATTCCTTGTTACTCCATGCTCTATTTGCCTCTGTGTATTGTTAGATCACGCCCTGGACCAGCCTACCTCACGGCAATGCAGGCAACAGCGCTAGAGAATGGAAGGATCATTGTTACGCGGAGGGAGGGCTGTATCTCGCCCTCTCAGTGAAGCAGGCAGGGCACCGGACAAAGTGGAGATTTGGAGTCAGAAAGCTTGGATTTCCATCTGGGTCAAACCCTGTGACCCTGAGCCAGAGACCACATTCTCTTCTTTTATGTCATTCACAACACCTCAATAGGTACTGCTGGTAAAGGGTACCGCAAACACCTGAACAGACTCACAGGCTTTCACTTCGGCATGCTGAACCTCCACCAAAAATGGGATGGGAGGGATTGCTTCTTTGGATTACAGAAAGGATTAAATAAAAGTATAGGTGCAGAGACTTTATATAAATTGTAAGTAAGAATCTATATTGAGGACCATTATTATTACTAGCACGATGTACAGAATAAAGATGACTCCTAAAGATATTGTAGTTGATTAGTAGATAAAAATGCCAGGCCTGAAACTGATCAGAGGCGGAAAAGGGAATGGAGACCCCCATCCCCTGTGTCGGCCCTGCCGCCTCGGCCTCCTCCGCTTACTCACCTTTGTCGTTGGGGATGGCTGCCAGCTCCTCCACTGCACCCCGGTGTTCCTCACGGCCACTCTGGCCAGAAGGCTGGGGGGATGCTAGGGGCATGGAGGGAGAGCTGCCAATGTTGCCAGGCTCCAGGAGGAGGAGGGGGTGATCACAGCTGCCGCTCTGAGGGGGAGCTGGGGCACGGTGCCCATCAGGGACATCCAGGATCTGCCAGGGAAGAGGGTGGGTCACGATGCTCAGGCCTGTCCCTTCAGGCTGGCAGAGCTGCAGTGACCCTTAGGGTCTGCCGCATGCTGTTGTTCTTGTCCTCGATTCATAACATACAGTGACACAGGACACCATTGTCTCAAGTCTCTGATTTTCTCGACCACCCCCCAATCTAAGAAAAACCCCTCCTATTTTTCCCATAGCACTTCGTTCTTCTCCCTCATAGCACCTGCAGCCCAACTTATGATTACATATTTATTTTATGGTTCCACCAATGTGTCACCCCCACCAGGCTGTAAGCCTCATGAGAGCAGGGACCTTCTGAACACAAAGATGAATAACACAGCGGCTCTGTAACCACGGTAGGCCCCTGCAGGACAAGTAAGCAGATTAGTATCAGGACTAAATACCCCCTCCCGCTTTGTAACATTCAATGATACTTGTACTCACAGCTCACCAAGTTGTATGCATGTGATTGGATGGGTATAAAATCCTACATATATGCAAATTAAAAATCAACTAGGAAGTAAATCATAAACTGAGGAGTGTGACTGCTAGAATTATATTACTACTGCCCAACTGGCATTTCCCAATTGCACTGTGTCAGTATAAAAATGTGCCTGAGGCGGCAGAAAAGGTAGCAAATAATTCTGCCTGGCAGTGGGGCGGGGAGAGGGCTACACAGGAGACTGGGCATGAAGGATGAAGGCGTGTCACCAGGTGGAGATGGAGGAAAAGGAAGTGGTAACAAGGCAAGGGGGTCGCTTGACCTGAGGCACAGGTGGGTGAGGGTGATGGCACCAAGAACGCCAGGAACAGTGAGCTGGTGCTGAGCTAAAGAGTGAGGCCTCACCCAGTGCTCCCAGCTGGGGACCTTCTCTTTCTACTCACCACCGCAAAGCCCTCCCCAGTTACACCCACCCAGCTCTGCTGTTCTGGTGGTTAATAATTCAAGTCTAAGAAGCTTAATTTGGGTTCCCTCCAGAAGGTGGAGTGTGCATGTTGCTCTGTGGAAGTAGCCACAGCCTGTGAGCCTCAGAGAACAAGAGTCTCATCTCCCCACGTCCAGATTCAGCAAGATGCTGCCGTCAGCATCCAGGACGCGGCCCCCACTCACCCGCAGAAGCTCCTCCTCCCCCTGCTCCTTCACAAACACCTCCTCCAGCTCTTGGTTGAGCCCTTCCAGGCTCCGGTGCAAGCAGGGGCTGAGTCGCAGGACAGGGGACCCTGAGGGGAAGCTGGGAGGGGATGCCTGAGGAGGAGGCAAACAAAGCGATCATTAAGCCCCCATACAGTTATCAGTTCTGACCAGGGGGTGACAGTCATGTCTGCACAGCAGAACCAAGAGAGGAAAGGAGGAGTTGGGGACAGTCACAGATTGCAACAGGTTCATTCAGGGGGGCTTTCTCTAGCAGTTAGGGCTTTGAGAGGTCGAGAGTGTGTTTTATTATCTCAGGAGCATCACTGCCTCTACTGTCGAGGGTGCTGGGCTGGAGGAGAGAGAAATTCAGAGCAGCAAGAAGCCCTTCCACTGTTACTTGGCAAGTCCAAGGTTGCACTAAGACTTCATCTGGCACCCTCATGACCATATGCAATGTGGTGGGGCTCAGTAGCTATTGACTTGAGAGGGATCTGCCCACAGCGGGGGGCCTGCCCTGGAGGATGACAGAGGGAGGAGGAGGGGAAAACATACCCTCAGTGCTCCCCGCACAGCATGGTCCCCTTGGAGTGGGGAGCCCCGCTC
The DNA here is from genome assembly GCF_041296235.1 of Equus asinus. Classification (NCBI taxonomy): domain Eukaryota; kingdom Metazoa; phylum Chordata; class Mammalia; order Perissodactyla; family Equidae; genus Equus; species Equus asinus. The sequence goes on along the minus strand of NC_091802.1, from coordinate 36,701,090 downwards.
CTTCTCTCTCCCACTGCGGCTCAGCTTCGTCCTCTGTAGCTGTTGCTTCAACTTGGTAATCTGGTAGCCCAGAGAGGGAGAGAGGAGAGGCAGGTGAAGCAAAGCAAAACTGTACTGGGTCCCTCCTCCCTGAGGGGTGGCTCCTGCCAGAGGCCATGACAATACATCAAAGGGGGATGGAAGTTAATCTTCCATCTCACAACACTTCAGTGGTGTTCAGGACTACAAGGATAGGTTCATTGGGCAAGCTGGATACCTTCTTAACTAGAGGATTTGATTTTTTTTTAAATTACCATGTGTTCCATAGATGGATCAGTTTCCAAAAAATTAAAAATAACGCTGAAACCATTTTTGTCTCTCACAGATTCCAAAGGCATGGAATACTATTCTATTAATAGAAATGGGAAATGGTGTTTTTTAATTCACTCCTCAAAGTACATTCACAGCTATCTCAAAGGCCCTGAGACAGGAAGGATGGAAGGATTTCCCCCCATTTTCAAGCAGACAGCATTGAGCAAGGAGCAGGTGCTCAAGAAGGAATATCAGGTTTTGTCCTGATCCATATCCTCTAACAGTTATGAATTATCAGCAACAATTCTGATATTATCCCTGTCACATTTGTAATGCTGCACCTACTTGCCCTCGGCTAGGAAATGCTCAGGAGATGCAGAGCTACTGAAATATGGGCCTAAATTAAATGGAATTCAGAGAGCAGACCTGCTACCCACAGCCATGCAATTTATGATGACGGCCATGAAGAAAGTGCTTTTGATTTGCTGCTGGGGATCATTCATGCCATGACTCCATGCTTAGTGTCAATAACTTGCTTGCTCTGATGATTACAAACTTTGAACACTTTGTATTTCCCAGAGCCTTAAACTTGTACAGCATTCACTTCAAATTTTTTCTCTCCTTGCAACCAAGAAGGCAGAAGCTACTCCCCTTCTAAACAGGTTGAGCTGGGCTTCTCAGGGGCTGCCACAAGGCATGGCAGGTGGAGCTGGTTTGGGAGCCCTGGAATTCCAATTTCTGGCTTTCTCTACTCAACCTCAACAAGAGGAGCCCTCCTGAGAGAGAGGGAGAGCCAGGAAAAAGTGCTTGGGAAAGTATAACTGTTTCTTTCTTCTTTGAAACATAAGGCTGGATGAACAGTTAAGCATGAGGTGGGGGCTTCCAATTCCCAGGAACTCACTCTGTCTTTCTCCAGTCTCTGAACTGCTTCTCTGGATCCAGCCTCAAAGTAAAGTGAGAACGTTGGCAGCTCCCACCCTCTGCTTGGCTGCTGGAGGGCACCAGCAGGGGCTGGCCAAGCTCCTAAGGCCTGGCCACCAGGAGGCTGGGAGGCAGCTATGAGGAGCCATCTCATTAGGAAAAGGCAAATTAAACTGGAAATGTGAGTTCACTCTGGAGCAGACACATCCACGGTGCTGGGCTAGACCAAGAGGCAGCTGCCCTGGCCAGGGAGTCAGAGGGGCAGTTACCTCTTTTCGGTGGTCTGTGCTGCCCCAGGATGCTGAGCGCTTGTGTGTACAGGAGCTGGCTCGCTCACCTTCAAGCTCTTGCCAGGACAGGGGGGTCTGCAGGGAGAGAAACCCAGTGAGGCAGGGCAGCTTCTCAGGCAGGCTCTGGGGAAGCAGGCACACCATTTCCTGGGCAGAGCTGGTAGCTCTTTGAAGCCTTCTCTCTTATCTGCTCATCAGCTTCCTGAACACTGCCAGCCTCTGTCATCTTTTCAGGCTTCTCCACCTGCACTGCCTCTTTACCAACCCACTTCCTCCAGGAAACCTTCCCCGATGAGCCAATAAGGTCAACCTGCTCTTTACTCTCATGACTTTTACATGTGGATTATGGCCCCAGCTATTCCAGGTGTGCCCAGCAGTGAGGACAAGTATTACCCCGCCCCACCCCAACCAGCTCCAAGAGAGCACAGACTCAGGGAACCACTGGCACCCTCAACTCTCTCACTCTCTATGTGGCCAGCATAGGCCCAGGTTCCTGGGAGCCTAAGGGAAGTGAGTTACTAGACCGGACTCTGTGAAGGAATCATGAATTGGTCAAGTAGGAAAAAGGTCAGCATGGATCCCCGCCTCCCATCCTTGACCGAAGCAGGAGCCTTCTGTGGAGTGTGGTGCCTTGAGCTAGTTCTGCGAGTTTTCCCTGTAGACAGAGTAAGCAGTGGGGGCCCCGAAGTCCTCCTGAACATGCAAGCAGGCGGGGGGCATTTTCAGGGACAAGGGAGCCAGAGTGCTGAACTCAGCCCTGACTCCTGACCCCTCTTGGCTTTACCATGGCTCCTTCTCCTGGGCCCTGCTCTGCCCCCCGCGAGAACAGGGCTCTCAGTCTGCCTGCTGTCCTCCCTCCCCCGCTGCACAGAAGACTGAGGGCCCAAGATGGAGGCACAGGGAGTTGTGGACCCACTTCCTGAGTCCCCACCCAAGGGAGGAAGCTGTTGGCTCAAAGCGTGAGGCAGAGGAGGACAAGATCCCTCCCTACCACCAACATCCCTACTTCCATTCCAAGGGAGGGGCCCAAGGGGGAGCGCTCCAGTGGAACCAGTTCCTCTCTAACTTCTTTGCACAAGCTGCCAAAACCATGAGGGCCTGGGAACCGTCTCCTCCAGCAGATCTGCTGACCTCCCCCGAGGTTGTTGCAAACAGAAAAGGGGGAGGATAAGAGGGAAAAAAACCAACAACTCACCACCCAACAGCTGTTAAGAAGAGCTCGGTGGGGCAGTCTGAGGGGGACTGTGGGAGCAGACTGCCTGGGCGACAGCTGCAGTGGAGAGGGGCCACAGGGGGCTGGCTCTGCCTGGCTCTTCCTTCTCCCAGCTGCCCACCCATCAGGACCTTTACTGGGCTGTGCAACACAGCCAGGGTGGGACGATGCCCTAACTTCCTTTCCTGATACTAGCACCATAAGGGAGACATCCGGAGAGCCATTCCGCCCCAGTTCTCTCCTTTAGGAAAAGGGCCCACAGCACATCCTTCAGGCCGTACCCCAAAGCCCTTGACGTGAAGCTGGTCTGACAGCACATGGCAACCAAGCAGCTGGTTTACTTCCAAATGCCCACATCTCTCTAAACCAGAGTATTGGCAGACAGAGGCTCAGAAAAGGCTGCTGCACAGACCGAGAAGTGAGAAGGAAGTCCATCTCTCCGGTGGCCCCTGCGCCGGCTGGCACACAAATGCTCCTCCCCTCCCAGGGCTCCAAAGCCAACCCTATAGAGTGACAGCTCTGCTAATCAAAGCTCTGGGTCCCACGCAAGGCTGTCATCCCTGGAAAGGTGGCAGAGACTCTAGAGGAGGGGTGAGAGAGGATAAAGTGAGGGTGCCCACGGCGCCTCCTCCAGGAAGGTTCTGTACTCACAAGTGGGTGGTGAGAGGTAGGAAAAAGCAGCCACATTCAGGCTGCCACCGGTTCTAACATCTCCCGCAAACTCTTCAACTCCTTTCTTTCTTCTGAGATATGGGAGGGGGTGGAAGGAGAAGTGTAGGCTAGCACCGGAGTTTAGAAGGGATGTGAAAATTCGGGGCAGCTAGGATCACCTCCTTTCTCATTCCACTTTACCCCACTGCTCTCTGCTCAGCGACATTGTCCAGTAACCTCTGCCTCCTCTGTGTCAGCTGTGCTGCTAAGGCCATCGCTTTGCCTGAACCCCCACCCCTGGTGGTAGATATCACCCTCTTACCCTCCATTCCATGGGCTCTCCACACTTGGCTCTCTGTCCTCCCCAGGCAAACTGAGCTCCCTCTCCTTTTTCTTACTTTGCCCCTTGACCTGTAAGCCTGGTCTCCCCATCTAGGACGGCCTGCCAACTCTTCCCAGCATCCCCATCAGCAAGCCTTTCCTAACTTGTCCACCTTATGCTGACTGCTCCTTTGCTCTGGGTCTCCTCTGTTCAGATGGGTTTAGAGTAAGCATCATTCATACATTCAACAAACAGTTACCAATGCAAACTGTGTGTCAGTCAGGTACTGTTCCAGGTGCTGGGGACACATAAAGGCACAAAACAACAAAAGTCCTCGTCCTCTTTGAGTTTACATTCTAGATGGGGGCACAGTTTAAACAGTGATAAGTTCTAAGGGAAAAATACAGCAAAGGGGCTAGGAATGCTGGGTGGGGAAACAGGATTTTAAATGTCAGGAAAGTCCTCACTGAAAAGATAACATCTAAAGAAAAACCAGAGATGATGGAGGGAGCCATGTGGACATCTGAGGTAAGAGTGGTCGGGACGGAGGTAACAGTAAGTGCAAAGGCCCTGAAGCAGAATGATGAGGCCAGTGTGGCTGGAGCAGAGTGAGCAAGGGGCAGAGTAGCAGGAGATGAGGTCAGTAGGGTGACAGATTGAAAAATGGCTCCCACAGATATCAGGCCCTAATTCCTGGAACCTGTGAATGTTACCTTATATGGTAAAGTTTTTGCAGATGTGGTTAATTTAAGGATCTTGAGATGGGAAAATTACTCTGGATTATCCTGGTGGGCCCTAAATGCCATTACAAGTGTCCTCATGAGAGAGACACACAGGGAGATTAAACACTCTCAGAAGAAGATAAGATGATGTGACCACAGAGGCATAGATTGGAGCGACGTGGCCAGGAGCCAAGGAATGCTGGCAGCCACCAGAAGCTGGAAGATGCAAGGAATGACCTCCCAGAGAGAGCGCCTCCAGAGAGAGTGTAGGCCTGCCAACACCTTGATCTTGGCCTAGTGGAATGGAATTTGGACTTCTGGAATGACAAGAGAATAAATTTCTGCTGTTTCAAGCCACTAAGTGTGAGGTAATTTGTTACAGCAGCCTCAAGAACCTAATACAGTAGGTTATCCTGTGTTTGAGGCATTCACATGCTGGCTTTGAGTTTCCCGAAGGTGGGCATGTGCACAGGTGTGGGCTTCGGCCCCTCCAACTGAACTGGGAGCATCAAGAGTGGGGACGATGTGCTGCCCCTTATTTCCAGGGCCCCAGATGTCTGGGCCAAGGTCTCCTGGAGCACAGAAAGGCCACAGCTAAGGAAGACTACCCTTCAAAGAGTGACCCTTTATGGCACAATAGGGGTCAAGCTATGCTGTGACTGCACCATAAGTGGTCCTTCCAGATGATCCTTCAGAAGTAGGGTAGAGCCAGCTTGAGCTCAGCAGACCAAAAAAAGTCGTGGTTGTCAAAGGGACGCACACACTGGAACAGATTTATTTTAACACCCTGGCCCGGAGGGAACAGCTGGGGGAGAACAGGGCTACTTACTAGCCATGAGTGGAATCAGCCGACTGTGCAGATGATGCTCATGTTATGCAAAACTGAATGAGGCCTAGCCCAAGGAAGCCTGGCCTGGGATTCGGAGATCCCAAAGCAACATGTGGAAGGATAACTGGGCGTGGGGGTGGGGGACAGCTCTCTAAAGAGCAGCCCGATATAACAACACGACAGGGGAGGGATGGAGCGGAAAACCCTCCAAACTGGAACCTGTTTCTCTGTGGACAACTCAACTAAGTTTCTGTCTGGACTCTGAGGCAAGAAGAGTCCTGGCCGTGCTGTCTCCAGTGACCTTGGCAGAGCCTGGCTGGCTCCTGGGAACATAACCCAGCATACCTGTGTGGAGGTGCAGAGCAGCGTGGTGTCTGGCCTGGTATGGGTGGTCAGTTACTGTGTGTTGAACTGAAATTCAGCAGGGAATCAGTGCCCTGGGTCTCTGGCCAGACGAAGAGGCAGGAAAGCCTCTGAGGATGGTCTGCCCACTAACTCAGAGAACTCTGGTTGCAGGTGGCCAAGGCCACCATCTCTGGCCCTACAGTTACTACGCAACCCTCAGATTTTCCATCATGGACCCATTGGCAAATAGTCTGTGCTGTTGTCAAACCATATGCTGAACAACTGACCCTGCTTGCTGGTCTGGAAAATAGGCGCAGTGCCCAGGCCCCCACACCCACAAAGGAAGGCCCGTGATAGGCAGCTGAATTGTGGATCATCACTAAATCCTGAGGCACTGGCTTGGGAAAAGGAGGAGGACAGTACACAGGTAAGGAGGGAAAAGCCACAGAAAGAGAAGTCTCCCCAAAGCATGCCACCTCCGCCTCTGGCCTGCAAGACACTCCGTGAGGTTTGTCATTTTTTTTCCCCAAAGAGTAAGTCAGGCCTACCATCGAGGCTTCCTCACCACACCTGGAGGATACAGAGAAAACAGGGCTGGGGAGGAGCAGACAGGGAGGCCAGGCAGAGCAGGTACCAAGGGTCCCATCTGTCTGCAGAATGAGAATATCAGTGGGGAACTTTGCTCAAACAGTCATCCCAGCTGTGGTGAGGCCACTTCCTCCCTCTAGAAGAGTGCAAGAAGACTCAAATGCTTTGCACAGCAAGAGAGAGGGGTGACCACAACCACTAGCATGTGCTGCCATCACCCGCCCTGGCCCAGGCCCAGCCGCCAGCAGGGGCTAGCCCAAAGCCCGCGGTGCCCGGCTCTGGTTTACCAGCTGACCTGGGGGAAGGGTGGTCCAGAGAAGGGAAAACGTACTCAGGTTGACCTGGAGAATCCTGACAAAGTCCTCCAGGACACAAAGAAACCTCCTCCAGATGATGGTGACCCCACACAGAAGCCTTCCTAGTTCTCCCTGGCTGGCTGCTCTGTGTCCAGCTCCCATTGCAGCCAAGCTCTTCCTGTGCTCACCAAGCTGATCTCTGGGAGACCTGGTCATCCCTCTCCCATTTCTCATCCTGGCTCAGAACATGCTGCAGCTCCAAAGCACCCCTGCTTCCCCGATGACCATCTTCACACCTCCTCCTGCTTCCTAGAACTACCTGTTTCCCAAGTAAGATCCATCCACCTGTCTTCCTCCCTGCCCCAAACCACTGGGTAACCCAGCTCTCTCTGTCAGACTTTAAATTGCCCAGGGGCTACCGGTGCTATCCTTTGTGCCTGCCTAAGAGCTTAAAACACAGCTAAGCCCAGGGAGGGAATACTGGGACTGTTGGCAACCTGCTATGTTCGAGAAGCGAGAGCTTTTAACCCCATGTTTTGTCTTGTGAGAAGTCTTGAGGATGCAGCATGCCTCGCTATCTAAATGGCAGGTGTTCTGTGTCTGCTGCCCAGGTCTGAAACTTGCTCGGAATGGGCAGGGCCCTCGCTGGCTCTAGGGGCTTCAGAGAGGGGAGCTGCTCAGCCTAAACCATCACGATGGCTGCGGCCCTCACTGCAAGGCATGCCCCCGGGAATGCCAGGGCCGACATAGCTCCAAACACATGCTCTGGCTGCTGGCTCAGGTGTGGGGGTGGGGGACAAGTAGGAGAGCAGACGTGAGGGCCTGCCGGATACGGTGGATGTGCGACACTGGTGTGGCTAGAAGAGAAAGGGCTGAAGGTGAGGGCAGCGGTGGGAACAGCCCCCCTCGAGCTCAAAGGAATTAGGGACAGGTTCTGGGATCAATCTGTTTTTAACAACTTAGAAGCCTTCGGCACACCCTGCCTCCCTACCTTCCTCTATCTTCTCCACACTCCCTCGTATGTCCCCAGTCAAACCTCTCCCTCACGTCCAGGTCTTTCTGGCTGATACCCCTGTGCTCAGGAGGAAAGGAACACCAGCTACTTAGGGAGATGTCTTCATGGTGTAATACCAGTGTTGAAGAAGGTGGGTTGTGCCAGGCCAGGGGGCTTAAGTAGGAATTTGAATGGAGCCCAAAACCTAGAAGCAGAAAATTCCCAGAAGGCCAGGAACGACACTGGGGCAGAGCGCATGTTTTGGTTTGGATGCCTACGTTGATCAGAGTTCTCCCACCTCCTGACTGCAGCCACAATATTGACAGGTTGCTAAGAGTTCCTCGAGGGCTGGAGCCCATCCCGGGGAGAGAGGAAAGCTGCACAGCTCGGCCTTGCCAGACCCATGGAGGCGCATCGCTGACCTCTGTCTTGCTGTGGCAAGAAGCCCAGACTTGTTATATAAAAGATCTGGCCTGCAGCTGGAGCCTGAGCACAAACACACAGCCTGGAGCCCATGCCTCTAAATCCGGCCGGGGACCATCTGAGGCCAACCCGGCTGTGAGTTGACAGAGAATGCTATCTGAGGGATGAGATGGAGGCTTCCTCGAAGGCTGGTAGCAGGAAATGGCAGAGACGGGGATAGGTGGGCTACACAGAAGCCTGCAGTCTGACAAAGGGGGATGTAGTCGTGAGCTTACACGCTCGAAGCAACCTCAAGTCCTGCTCCTCCAGGAAGCCCTCCTTGACTAGACACAGTATTTGGACTAAACACTCCTCTCAAAAGAGAAAGGGGTGCGTGCTCCAGGGCTGTGAGGGAAAGCATAATTTATCCTAATTGCCCTTTTCAAAGGATATAGGGAACACCAGTGCCCAGGGCTCCCAGGAAGCTGACCTACTCTGTCTGCTCCCTGGAGTTGTTTTCCCCCCACATTCTGTTCATAGAGCTACAGCAGGCCATCGAGTTTAAGTGCAGCACACTCTTGTTGGTTCAAGGTGGGGTATTCCCAGGAGAATCCTCCTCCTCTAAGCTGTGCCAGACTTTGGCCCCTTCTCATCCCTTGGCTGTCTGTTTACTGGCCTTCATGGAACTGGCATCCAGACTAGCAGAGGCCAAATCATGTTCTCATTTCCTTCTTCTTCACTTGAACATGCCAAGAACAGTACTGGGCATTCAAACATTCACTAATAACATTTGAAAATGGATCTCATTAAAAAAAATATATCAAAGACAGGGACCGACATGGTGCTCTCAGAGGAGGAGGCAGGGGGAAGTGAGCACACAAAACACTTTCCCACTTGGCCGTCACCCTGTCTGTGAGCAGGCAGAGCGGGCGCACGCCCCCCCAGCTCGCAGAGGAAGAGCTGTCTTGCCCAGCACCCCCGGGACGCCACTCTGCCTCCCAGCCTGTGTTCTTCCCAGCCTGTTTCCTCTTTCCTGAGAACAACTCGTTTTTTCTGAAGTTGAATAGGAATGGGTTCAAACTACATCAAAAAAGAGAAGATCCGACTCCTAACAACTTCACTGCTAAGAATGCTGAAGTCCCAAATCAGATTAAGAAGTATCTTTGTGTAATTTCACATATGAGATGACTTCTTGCTCAGGCTAACACTATCTTATTCAAAAAATGACAAATGAACTGAATGGTCTATGAAGAGTTCTCCCAAGTCCAGGATTCTTAATGAAAAGATTGTTGTGAAGAAAAATCCTGAAGGAGGGGACCTGGGCTCCACAGGACTCGATCACAGGACTGGCTAGGGATCAACTCTCCATTATCTGAGAACTTTCCACTCCTATTGCTCCAGTGAGATCTACTCAGGCTTAACACACTTTTAGGGCCCCTCTTGCAGTTGTCTGGGGAATGCAAACTCAATTGAACGTTGGGCTCAGTTTAATTTTAGCAAGGTAAGTCTCATTTTTTAAAACCTAGAATAAATTCCAAAGTCAACTCTTGCTTACCCACACATGAATCCTCAAAGCCAACTGAAAAACCCCGATTAACTTCTCTCTTCCAACAGTCAGGTGGAATGCAAACTCATGTTCGTGTAAGTTTACAAAGAAAACCAAGCTGGTAAACATTAGATGATGAAAAGTTACATGGTGAACACGTACAGCCCAAACCCAGGACAAGTCATTTCAATGACCGAGAGTTGGTACGTAGATCAAAGGCCTCCTCAGCCAGCCCTCCCCGCCATCCTTATCCCTTATCCCATTAGGAGAGAGCTTCCTTACCTGGGTGGCCTTGTCATTGGTACAGCAGGTGAAGGCCCCATCAACATCTCGTGGCCACTGGCCCAGAAGGTAGGAGCTGAGGATGGTGTCCAGGGAGAATGTACGCCGGACCTGGGGTGGCTGAGGCCTACACACTGACTTTTCTGGGGCCACGGAACACGGGACACTGGCTGGAAGAGAGCACAGCCCGCACACCTTGACATCAGCATGGAGGAAGGAGACGTGGTAACCAACCTTCTCTCTTCTAGGAAGCCTCGCCTGACTGCCACGTCTTCACTCATATCCACCTCCCTCCTAAAAGAATTTGAAGTGGCCCATAAAGCACATACAGTCTGACGAGCGCTTTCCTGACTTAACCAGCTGGCCTCTATCACTGGAAACAATTTACGCCATTTTACTTTGGATTGGGATTACTTTATACACGTTCTCTATCTTTTTCCTGTTCTTAATGGACTATGAACTGTGAATTCCTAGGTCTCCACACTGAGTTTCCCGAGAGCAGGTCTGTTTCCTATCATTAAAGAGGGAACTCTAAGTGGATAAAACCCAAGTTTTCTTCCATCTTTTATCTCCTGTCCTTCTTCCTCCTTCCAGCACCCACTATAGGATCCCTACACACTGCACACATTCAACCCAGTCAACTGAAAGCCTCTTCATATTTCCTTCAAGAGTAGTTAACTTCAGGGAGCCAAGATGACTGAGACAGAGAGCACAATCCAACTACTTTTGACTACCCAGGACTGAGGAATCCAGTTTAGGAAAATATCCAAGTCTTTTGGTTCTCTCCTCTGTCTCTGACTTCTGACTACATGGGACAAAAATAAAGCAATTATAAATCTAACCCCTTTACTTTTTTCTTGGTTAAAGCTTTCTGGGAGGAGGTAAGAGTTGAAACTGTTGATAAAATGTAAGGGTTCTGGAATCATCTGTAAGTTTCAATCATCTGGGTTGACCATGTTTTCTACGGCCACTTTCAGAACACTCTACTCTCTCAAGATCTACAAGCCTCTTTCCTTTAAACACAGCAAAATGCTTTCACGTCTGTACCAAGCCCTTGATAATTCATGTGTGCATTAAGCACAGCAAAGGAACTGGGGATTGTAGGTATAAATAAACTTGAAGAGATTTATATTAAAGAGACACTAACAAGTTGGCAGTCCCTCAAAAAGTTAAACATAGAATTACCACACCATCCAGCAATTCTGCTTCCAGGTATATACCCAAGAGAACTGAAAGCAGGGTCTCAAAGAGCTATTTGTACACCCGTGTTCACAGCAGCATTATTCACAATAGCCAAAAGGTGGAAGAAACTCAAGTGCCCATTGACAGATGAATGCATAAACAGAATGTGGCATACACGTGCAATGCGATGCTGGTCTAAAAAGGAATGAAGTTCTGATAACGTGGTACAATATGGATGAAACTTCAAAACATTATCTAAGCAAGATAAAACAGACACAAAAGGACAAATATTGTATGATTCCACTTATAGGAGGTACCTACAATAGGCAAATTCGTAGGAACATAAAGTAGAAGAGAGGTTACCAGGGGCTTAGGGAGAGAAGGAAGTGGGGAGTTATTGTTTAATGGGCACGCAGTTTCTGCTTGGGATGATGAAAATGTTCTGGAAACGGAGAGGGGTGATGGCTGCACAACATTGTGAACGTACTTAATGTCACTGAATTGTAACCTTAAAATGGTTAAATAATTTTTATTTTAAAAATTAATAAATAAAAAATAAAATTAATAAAATAAGTAAATTTTGCTATGTGTGTTTTACCACAATAAAAAAAGAGACACTAACAACACTATCTACATTCTCCAAATCCATTCAAGTATTTACATACATTTTGACATACTTGTAATCAATACAAAATGTACTACATTAAGTTCTGCTTTGTTCTACCCATTTCATACACCCATTTCCAAGCATCAACAGTCTACATATTTGTCATTTTTAATGACTAAAAATATTGCACCAGGTTGATATGCAGCAGTTTGCTTAGCTACTCCCACATCATTGGACATTTGAGGGGTCTTCCCCCTCCCAATTTGGATACCCTAAATGTTATTGCATGGACAACTTTTAGTCTCAGTTTTTATCTAATTCCTGGTATATTTCTAAGTTATCTCCCTCAGCTATCATATAATATGTGTTCATTTAAAACAAATTAAAAATGACATAATTAGGGGCCGGCCCCATGGCTGAGTGGTTAAGTTTGCGTGCTCTGCTTCGGCGGCCCAGGGTTTCACCGGTTCAGATCCTGGGCGTGGACATGGCACCACTTGTCAGGCCATGCTGAGGCAGTGTCCCACATGCCACAACTAGAAGGGCCCATAATTAAAAATATACAACTATGTACCAGGGGGCTTTGGGGAGGAAAAAGGTAAAATAAAATATTTTTTAAAAAATGACAATTATAAAAGTACTAAGTGTGAGTTGTGGAAAAGAAATACATAAACAAAAAGAAAAAAACCCTCAACTCTCAATATCCACAGATAATCATTGAAGATACTATGAGATATATATCCTTATCAGTCTTACCGTCTGCATGTCTATGTGTGTGTGTATGCTTTAAAATACAAATTGGGATCATATTGTACATATCATTTCACAAGGTGTTTTAACATTATGACATAAACACTTTTCCAAATCAATATATATTGAACTACAAGACCTCTTTTAAATGATCTTAACACTTCTGTTAAAACTCTTCAAAGGCTCCCTTTCAAAGATGGTCGTCAAAGGCCTCATGTTCCGGTCCTGCTTACCTTTATATTTCACTCCTCTTCAAGGTCTCTATGTCCTGGACAAACCACACTACACGCCACTTCCCACCCATGTCCCGGGCCTTCCCTCCTCTGAGTGATGTGTCCAGGGTTGAAATCTGAGTCTCTGACTCCACAGAGTCTCCTGGATCCTCTGGAAGGAAAGTCTCAGAATTCTCTGATTTTACCCAACACTTTGTACTCTTAAAGTACTTACCACCCTCTCTCTTGTCATTACGGGCATTTGCAATTTCTAGATAATAAACAACCTGAGGCCAAGGACTGTCTCTAACTTGTCTTTGTACCCCCTGCAATGCCTAAAGCATAGGGCTGGTGATTGGGAGGTGCCTAAGTATTTGAACAAAATCAAAGAACTGTTACTACAAGGATAGACCTGCTCCAATCATACCATGGATTCTAAGCTCGTCTACTTTGCACATCCAGGCTCTTCCTGCTCCCCACAAGTAAAGCCCTCAGAGCTGTTTGTCTCTTTTTCTGAGGCTCAGGAAGGCCCAACCTCTTTCTTTCCCTCCCTGTACCTTGTCGCCCAGTAAATTGGTGATAGACATGCCGGGTTCAAGCCCCAATTTCATCTCCTATATGATCTTTTCAACTATTCATTTTCCTATCCTGGGTTTAAGATCAAAGGAGGCAACTGGATATTTCTGGGAGCTTCTGACTCACACCAACAGCCAGGTCAGACATCAAAATGCTGTCCTGGGGCCCTCAAACTGTCTGTAAGAGCCCACCGATGAGGCAGGGGCCCTGGAAAGTAAGTTTACAACATTACATGACAGAGAAGTAAAGATGCAGGTGGAAACTAGACAAGCAAGAGATTGGCTTAAAGGCTAGAATGCAATGCTCCTAAGGCTGCGTCCTAACAGTGTGAAGGACAAGGGCTATGTCTCCAGGGCTGAGAAAGAATCGAGGGGGAGAAAGATTTCTTGAAGCTGCCTCTCCCAGCCCCTCGGCAGAGGTTGCCACAAAATCTCCTTTAGATTTTTTCCGTACTGAGACCTTAAATACTCTCTTGTGATTATACTGTATTTTCACGTCTTGCCCCATCCCCACAGCCCTTTCATGTGTGTAATCTTTTACTCTCCTGTCAGCTCTAAGAAGGGCTTGGAAAGACTCCTAAGGGGCCTAAGGCACAGAGAAGCCCCATCTCTGCTTGGACTTGGTCGCCCAGCAAGTCAGCAGCAGTCTGACATCTAAATCCAAGCCTCCTACCTCCTGAATCAACTCACAGGGGCTTGAGGCCCTCTTGCATCAGATCAGGAAAACCCTCTGAGGTTGCAGAGATACCTGCCTCAACACCTGGAGGAAGGACTGCTTCTTTAGCTCCTTTTTAGGAAAAGGGAATAAGGCAGGAGATGGCAGGCCGGACCCTGGTGTCTGCAATGACCTTCTTCTGTTTTTTGGGTTTATTTTTTGAAGAAGTCTTTGAAATCCAGGGTAAAGCATTCTACTATCACCACAGCCCTATTTTACATCAGTTCTCAGTGCCCTTCACGTCCCACCCCATTCATGAGCTATAGTAGGAGTCCAATCTCAAGGGCAGTAATCAGAGGTGGTACTTTACTCCCAGGAATCCCATGGCTAGGGAGAACCTAGAATCCTGGAATTTGGTGTGAGAATCCAACCACCCATTTTGGTCAACTCTACATGCTTTCTGGCCACCTCTGACCAAAGTTATTCACAAAGACTCTGAGGTCCTTGAGTCCTGACTTCCTCATCCATAAGTCACATACCCACACACAAACAAAAAAGGAAGGAAAGAAGGGAGAGAAGGGGGAAGAGATGGGAATGCGGAGACACCAAGCACCCCCATCCAGAAGCAGCAGCCTCTGACCCCTCCTCTCTGCTAGACCTGCAAGGATCCCATTGACTCTAAGTCAAACCGGAGGACTCGCCTGTTTCTTTTCCTTAAATGAGAAAGGTGAGCCTCTGCCTTATTTCTACAGTGACCCCATCCTAGCTTAGGATGCTGGCACAGCCACTAGCTAGCCACAAGATGACAGAATTACCTTCCGTCCAGAGCCCTCAGCAAGGTCCCTCTCCCCTCCCAAACTCCCAAATTCTTGGCATGTCTGGGCCCCTCTGAGGAGACTAAAATGCCATGTTTCCTTCAATGCCCAGAAAATTGGGGGGGGGGGGGGCACTTAAAAAAAAAAGATTAGAGTTTGATAGGGAAAAAAATCTACCACTTATTTCAAAATCCTCACTCCTAATGGTTTGGGGAGCACCTGCTAATTTGGGCATCAAAACTGGTTAAGGGCTAAACCAAGGGGTCAACTGGGAGCGGCTGAGAGGTGAGAGACCTAGTTCTGATTGCAGCTCTGCCCTCACTGTAGAGTGACTGCAGCCACCACTCAACCTCACTGGGTCTGCTCTCCCATCTGACAAGCAGGAGCACAGTCTTGGTCTAAGTTACCTCTTAGAGATGCTATAAAGAATAGAAGACGAGAAACAAAAACGCTTTAAAGTCTTCATTAGATAGATTATGTCAAACCAATTACTGTCACTTAATCCCTCCCCCAACCACAATCCCTAGAAGGTGGGAGTGAGGGAGCCAAGAAAGAGGAGACTATCTAGAAAAGATGTACAGTGTGAGTTCTGGCCACCACCATCCCCTGGGAAGGTGCACATCTTTTGTGTCAAAGCCCTTTCCTTTCCTATCATGGTCTGACCCAGCATGGACACCACCTTGAATAAATGGTGCAGGGAGAATTAAGCTGCTTGTAGACGTGGGTCTTGGCAGCTGCAGGTCGGCACTCAAGTTGTGCTAGCCAATGAGACCTACCTCAGTCACAAACCTTCCCCAAGAAATCTCACAAATGAGTATAGTGGAAATAGAGGCTCATGGCTTATCCCTCCCTCATGGGCATACCGGAAAGATCTGGGCATTGGGCTCTGCCCTGCAATTGTGTGATTATGCTTAAAGGAGAAGAAGCGTTGAGAAGTCACAACGGTTGCTTGTGGTTGGAAGATGAACTGGTTTCATTTCTGGAAAGTACCCCTCTCAGATTTGGGAAACAGAGGGGCGGGATATAGGACAATCGGCTCCCCTATCTGAGAAGAGACACCCATATCATGACAGGCCATGACAAAGCAGCAGGCTGCCGGGGCACTGGCAGGGTGGCTGCAGGAGGGTGGAGTGTCCTGTTTACAGCACTGTGGGGTATTATCGGCCCATCGCATGCAGCAGCCTCCACAGCCCAACCACCTGGCGAAGTATCCTGGCATAGAGCCAGGCCGTGTTACCATGCAGCTGAGCAGTGGCGGATGCTTTGGTTCTTGGGCAACAGCAAATGGAAAAAAACAAAACACAACAGCACACACCAGAGATAAGAAACTTTAGGTTCTATCTTCCAGAGCCACGTGGCTCTGTCTCCCAACTGCTGCATTTGTATGCCTTTGGGGAGAGGGGGCTCTGAGTGCAGAGGGCCAGGGGTCAAGCATCTGTGCATTGGGGGATAGTCAATAAGGCGGAAGCATACAAACAGCAGACAAGACACGGAACCAAGAGTGGCCAAGAGGGGCCCGGTACTCCATAGTAAACTGATTCCTTCAGTAAGCAGATTTTGAGTGCCCACCACAGCCAGCTGTGATAAGCACTGGCGATACAGGAGAAGCAGGACAAGAAGTTGCTGGCAAAGTTGAAGAGGGGGAGGCTGATAGAGGCCCTAAGCACCTGAAGTTACCCCCAGCCAATGCCTCTTCAGAAGGATCACCAATCTGTCTCTGATATTCCCTCATATCCCTGTCTGGAAATCAGCTCAGGCCTGACCACACCAGCAAATGCCGCCCCCAGGAGCCCGAAGGAGAAGGGTGACAGCTCTTAGAAACAGGAAAGCAACAGATGAAGCAGGAATTGAGGCACTTGTGGCTTCCCTTCTCAACTTGGCCAGAGACAGAGTGTGGGGTGGAGGCTCAGCAGCTTACAAGGAGAAACCAGCCCCTGACAAAATGGTCCCAGCTGGGCATCTAGGGAGGCCACTTATTTTACTATCTTTGGGGCAATGTAGGAGAGAGAAGCCTGGGAAATAAGACAAGGCTGCTCTCCACACATCCTCCATTAGCAGGATGCCCAGTAATCCCAAAATGCCTAAGAAGGATTACAGAAGGAAGGAGAGAGAGGCAGCCAATGAGATCGCACACATGGCAGAAACTCAACAACTAGCTGGTCCAACAAACAAGCTCTGAGTCATTTTCTCATGGCGTTGGGCTTTGAAGCATTATTAGCAGTAGTCTCCCCGCCTCCCCTCTTAAAGAGAAAATAACTTATAACAGAAGCTAGACATATGCTGGAGGAAATAAGAAAATGCAGATGAGCAAAAACCGAAAAATAAACACCATGCATGCCCCCACTCAGAGATCACCACGGTGCACATCCTTCCTGCTCTCTCTCCAGGCACATATGTATGCATATGTATTTTTCATAAAATGGGATCATATTATACACGTTTTCCTACAATCTGCTATTTTCAGTCACTGATCTCCACTTAAGAAGGAGAAGCAGGCAGGGGCAGGGCTACCCAGGAGGCTGAGGCAGGGTGTACAGTTGGACATGGAGGGAGCAGGCTCGCCCCGTCCCCGTCTCCTAGCTGTGATGCAGTGCTTTTGTTGGGGGGAATGTTAATCTGGAGAGGAGCAAACTAAAACAGGGATTCAGAATTTCTAAACATTTCCCCAATAAGAGATTTGCAGTAAGCAGGGGAAGTTCCTCCTAGCAGCTTCACAGGGATTATTTTTCCATTTCAGTACGTGTGCTGGGATTAAACAGTGCAGGCAGTCTTCTGAGCTCCCTGTGGTCCAGCGCTGCTTAACTGCTTAACTCAGGGACATGTGGGTTTTGGAGGGAAGTTGTGGTCAAACCGAAATCCCCTATATGACTGTACAAGAGTTAGAAGCCCTCTTTGGAAAGCCCAAGGAGACCCCATCAATCCCAGCTGGGAAAATTAAACCCGGGGCTTTGAATACTTCTTTCAACACCAAGCAATAGCTCATTTCAGCCAAAGAAGGGAGAAGAAACTAGATTAAAAAGAAAGAAGAAAAAAAAAAAAGAGTAACATCCTATTTTCCTAACCATAAAGGGTTAACTAAAGAGAAATGAAAAAGAGTGGTGATATTTGTGCATGCAGGAAAAACTTCTCGGCCAGGCTCTCAATTAATTACTAACTCCATATTTAAGTGGGTAGCCAAGTAAAAGCAATTCTGGCTGTGTGTCTGACTGCCCAGGATGCAGACCATATCCATAGGTAGCACGAAGGAAGAGCCAGGAGAAACCCATCTGGAGATGTCACACCGTGGGGGAAAAATAAGGAATATGCTAACTCTTTGCATCAGCAAGGAGGAAAAAAGTGATTCCCACAGAGAGAGAGGAGGGGTATAAAAAGAATAGACAGCAGTTAGACATTTGTTCAATTCTCAAGAAAATGCAGTTAGAAGAAAAGGAAGTGGTGTGAACTTTTCACCTTTTATCTGAATTTTCTGAAGAGGACTTCTATAGGATTTCAACATTTTAAAAATAAAACAAAATACCAGCAGTTACTGATTGGAGCATGCCTTCCTTTGGGATCTACTTGGCCTTTGCCAGAAGAGCATAAATAGCACATAGCCTAGCCTTCTCTCCCTAAACAAAATCCTCACCCCATGGGGATTTGGGAGCGATGAGTTTCTGGGTGGCCTATAAGCTCAGAGGACAGGCATGAACCCTTCAGTATCTTCACTTCTTACAACAATCTGATTCCTATCAAGCAGAGAAGAAATCACGACATCCAGTCAGCTCTTTTAAGATAAGTGAGGTGAAGGAAGAACCAGAGATTGGGGAGCTTCATCTACAATAAATCCTGTGAGGGGACAACGGTGATTGAAACTATCCTGATTTCTGTTCTCAACGTGTCACCCCACACACTCTCATGAATTCTCCTATGGAAGAGGGGACAGAGCTTCCAAGGCATTACAGGTTGGTGGGCCCATGACATGCCCTCACATAGAGTTGAACTGATTTCTGCAATGCCACAGGGCAAATTGAGACGCCGGCCTTTTCTCCTCAAAAGAAGACTCTTGAAAGTACATTTCCCACCCTTGTGTTTCATTGTCAGACGCAACTGTGGTGACTGCCTGGCCGCCTTGGTTCAGCAACTACTCCACCCATTGGGAGGGTTCTATTCCCTTCCCTTGCTAGGAACCAGGACAACTGATACTCAATTTAATATCAGCCCAAAAAATACCTAGACTTTGACTGAATTTGGTGGCCCCATTTTGATACCTTCCCCCCAATGATTCCAAAACCCAAAAGAAAAATTTTTTTGTTCCTCTTTTGAACTGCTCGTGTCAATCCCACATCCACTAGTGTTAATTCAGAACTTGCTTTATGCCAACTCCCAAAGTAATATCCCAATCAGGAAGTCATCAGTGGATGCCAAAACTACCAAGAGAAGCATTGTGGGGAACAAAATACTTAAATAATGTCAAAGTATCACCCATAAACCACTTATTAAGAGAAGAATAAAGTGCTTTTGCAGTGGGAAATCTGGGGGTCACCACCTCAAGTGACCAAACTTAGCATTACTAGCAATGGACATTCTGACACTATGTGCCTCCCAAAGTGGTATATTATGAAGTACACAACTTCACCCATGAAATGTTCTTGCCAAAAATCTTTTACCTGAATTGAATCAGGCTCCATCTCTAACTCCCCATTTGCAGGAAACACAGGGGATAGAGGAACAAGTTAAATGCCACCAAGAGCAAAGTCAGAAAAATCCAGAACGTGAGACAGCTGGAAGGCAACTGGTCCAGACTTTTCAAAAGTCAGTCATTAAAAAACCAAAACCAAAAAAAAACAAAGAAAAAAAACAGGAGTGGGAAGGGAATTCTAGATAGACTTTTCAAAAAGACATAACTAAATGAGAACCTTTGACTGGATCCTGGATCAAAAACAAAAACAGCCACCAAAGGGAAAATTTGAAAACGAACTGGATATTCGATGATATGGAATTATGGGATAATTTCCTTAGGTGTAATGCTGATATTGTGATTCTGTAGAAGCATGTCCTTATACTCAGGAGATGCCACTGAAGGGTGAAGTGTCATGATATTTGCAACTTATTTTCAAATTGTTTATCAGAAAAAGCGCATACGGACACATAGCTACAGAGAACTGACTGGTGGTTACCACGGAGGAAGGGGGCTGGGTGGCGGGTGAAGCCAGTAAAAGCGCACATGTATACGGTTATAAATGAAAACTAGACTTTTGGTGGTGAACATGATGTAATCTAAACAGAAGTCAAAATACAATGATGTACACCAGAAATTTATATAATGCCATAAACTAACATTATCTCAATAAAAAAAGTGCTTATTGATGCACATATGTGTATACATGTAAACACACATATACATAATACACAGGAGAGAAGAGAGATCAGAAAATTGTGGTGTTTCACCTGGATTCACCAGAGTCTAGGTGAAAGATAAACGTGTGTGCGTTGTGCTGACAACCTTTCTGTAGGTTTGAAATTTTTCCAAAATAAAGTTGTGAGAAAAAAAAGAACTGGCTTGATTTGGGAAGACAGAAATTCAATTCACTCCTCGGCAAGGATCTAAACTCTTTAGCGCTTCCATCTTGGCAGGCTGTAGTCAAATTCAATTGGGTCACTGCTTTGGACTTCTAATTTGGGGAAAGAGAAGGTGGGCAAGAAGAAACGAAACAGTAAATGAGGCTTACTTGGAGGCAAGGAATCGAAAGATGTAAATCAGTACAAGGTAGAATAAAGACACTAAGCGAAGACGATTTTAAATTAAGAAGTATCTAGTCATCCCAGGAGCAAGACCGAAACTGCGGGCAGAATGAAGGGGTTCCGATAGGTCCAGAAACACAGTTGGTGTTGGATATAACCTCAGCTATATCCAGCCAAGTCACCCCCCGCCATTCATTTGCCATTATTGCTCTTCAAAAGGAATGTGGAAACCAGCGAGATCCCAGGGAAGATGGGTAAAAATAGCTAGGGGGGAGGTAGCTAGATCCTAGGAGGAAGGTGAAATAAATTAGGATTTATCAGTCTTTTTCTGTGTAGCGCAAAAATGAAGGGCAATAAAAAGTTAGGAGAGTCTAGCTAGATAAAAGGAAGAACTTCTTGCTCATCGGAATTGAATGAGGGAGATTGCAGAGTCTGCCCCTGAACAGATCCAGGGAGAAATAATTCTATACCCCTAGATGTCTCAACATTCACCGCCCGGAAGGCAGCAGGTTACACCAGAAGAGTCTTAGCCTCCTCTAGTTCTAGAATTCCCCAACTATTAACGGGCAAATAAGGTAGGGCTACTGATCAATTCAGCTAAATTGAAAGTTCAGAGCCTGTGCTACTATCTGGGGCAAGATAAATTCAGGGAGGGGAAGGACAAAGTCAAAGGGAGATTTGCCTTAGCTAGGCTGATCAGACAGCTGTGTTGTGGGCTCCCAGATGATCTCTCCCACCTCCTCCCCCCAGCAGGAGGGTATAAATAGCGTTCAATTTACCTGTGGCTAGCCACAAGCAGAAGGTCTGGTCACGTGACTGGGCAAGCTGGGAGTAACCACGGAGTAGACATCAGAGCTCAGAGGGCAGGTTTGCTCACTTGCTACACCTCACTAGGTTGGAATCTGTCAGGACCTCTGCTCTTAACCCTAACTCTGGTTCAGTTTGCTCTGGGCTGGGGGGCAGGGAGGGGGCTTACAAAGAGCAATTGCTGAGTTATGTTCCTCAAGGCCAGGAAGTTATAATCACAGAGTTTGCTTCACCTTCAGGGTCTAAAATCCTATTAGGGTTACTCAATGCTCACAGCCTTGAAAACCTGCACGAACCATTCTGTTCCACTTGCAGAGAGTCTTCTCTGGTTATCTCCATCTCCTGACTCAAGTTCTACTATGTCCCCCCCAGCTTCAAAGAGGAGACACCCAGGAGACCACTACATCCCATCTAGTGGTTCCCCATCTGGCCTCTGACATTCTGGAACTGACCCAGCCTGACCTCCAATCAGCGGCAAATTCCCAGGTTGCGCCCTATCGGTGGAAAAACCCTGAAGTGTGCTGGGCAACATTCCAGGGCAGCCCCTGCTCTGAAGCTCTGGTCTTGCTGGTTGCTCAGACCTCCTATGGGAGGCTCAAAGGTTATATAGTGCCTCCAGGGCAAACAAGCAAGATTAGATGGCTCCTCCAGAAAGAGCCTCAAAACGTATGACAATGGGACGATTTTTCCTACTATCAATGTATGCCTGAGACCACTGACGACTTCATAGCATAAGGTCATACCTTGTCAGGTCACCTCTCCCCATGTGCTTCCAGAGGCAGAGGAGGGCATGGCAACACACATCGCTGGAAGGTAAGTTATACCATCTCCCCAGAATAAGATGGGCCTTGTATCTGCTCTTAAATCAAGAGCTGCTTAGGAGTAATGTCACCTGCTTTTATAAGTCAGGTAAAGAAAAGGCTTATCCTCCTGAAGCAAAAGGAGAATTCAATCCAGGGAAACAGTTTGGAATGTTAATTACCAAGACATCCTATCCGTGCCACCAAGAACAGAAAGGTAAAGGCTCAGTTGTCATGGTCCCCTCTAGGCAGACAGCTTTGGCCATTTGCACAGCAGCTCCAACACAGACCTCTAAGCTGCAGACAACCCAACAGGAATTTGGGGGCAGGCTTTCCTCATCCTCCCGTATATTGTCCTGATTCTGGATGTCATCCACTCGGCACTTATTTTAGGGTAGGACAGAGCCAAGAAGAATCAGAGAATAGTGGGGATAGCCTATATAGCTTGATAAATGCCAAAGATGAACAATTTAAGTATATAAGCTGGGGTATTAATATAGTAATTGTGGTCTAGCAAAGCATTGTCTAACATAGCACTAGAAGGTGAGGGGATGGTGCAAAAAGACCCAGCAGGGTTCTGTTCTGCTGTCTACAGGGTCGCTAGGGGTTGGAATCAACTCAACGGCACTAACAACAACAAAGTAATATAATAAATACTCATTGGTCTATTTCACATAACTGGCTGGAGCCCATGAAAAAACTCTTTTGATGTCAACTTAACCAGTCTTAAGGCTGTAGGGTAGCTGCGGGGAGGCATTTCAGATAAAGGATGCATGCTAAAACTAAATATTTTGAGAAAATTGGTTTTTTTCTGTTAAGAAGTAGAGTAGGACTCATTCACTTACCCCAGTTCTGGAAGATGAGGAGAAGTTATCAGTAAGCAAAAATGTCAGGAATAATTCAAGTGCCTTCCAGGAGCAGAGACAGATTTTCTCGTGTGAGAGAAAAGGGCCCAAGAACCAACAGCAGTGTCTGAACATCCACCTCTGCCTGCTGAGTGGTGATCACCAGACCCGCCCCTCCTTGGGCCCTGTGGTTTAGTGGACAGTTTTCATTGACGAAGAGTGAGCCCTCCCTTTGTGGATGAAGTTGCAACTCTTGTCCACTTGTAAGTCGTGCCGCACTAAACCATACAAACGCCCTTCTTCAGGCTCCTGTACATTCACGAGGCGGTCGGTACAACCACCCGACTGGCCCACAGCTGAGACAGCTGTCTGGCCCCGGCCCATAACCTGGCATCACTTTCTAAACCTAACTCAACTCCTTTCCCCCTCAGATCTCTACCATAAAAACGTGAAGTAGTATGACTCCTCAGCTCTGCCACAAGAGAGCCTTCCAATTTCATGTATTTTAAGAAATGAAGAGAGTTGAGTGAACAGCAAAGTAAGAGCGTTTCTTAGAATAAGGAAGCAGTTTTCCCTGGAAGGTACCTGGACATCCTGAATACACTCAGTGTGTTTCAGCAGCCGGTTGCAGCCCCGCTGACCCCTCTGCTGGGTCAGTGTGGGGCAGGGACTGGGCTCGGACACACAGCAGCGGGCACCGATCATTCTCAGAATCTGAGGCCAAGCTCGTCGAGCTCGAGCAGTAAGGACAAGCTGCAGTCTCCTGTGAGGTAGCCTACTATAAGGTCAATACCTGGGCCCAAATTCTGCCTCTGCCTCAATGTGCTACATGAACTCAGCCAAGTCACTTAACTTCTCTGGGCTTCAGTTGTTCCGTCTGTTAAATGGGGAGAATAAGAGATGTTATAAGGATGACAGAAGAAAACTGCCATGCTAAAGAACTCCTGGTACAGTCAAATTAGTTTCATATATGTTCATTTTTTAAACTTTTTATTTGGAAATAATTTCAAACGTACAGATGCAAGAACAAGAAAAGCACATAGAACAAATGTAGCCTTTACCCAGACTCACCTATCGTTCAACGTTTGCCCCACGTGCTTCATTCACCTGCTTTCTTTCACACGCACTTTTTTCACACACACATTCTCCCACATTCACACTCAAGACACACACTCACATTCAGATACACACACATACTATCCTTTGTTGGGTTTTTGTGTGGTGTTCTGTTTGAAAACAGGGAAGTATCGGAGGGTGGAAGGTTCAAGATGAAGAGAAAGCACAGGGGGTCTTGTTGATTGGCGATGCTTCCACCGCTCTGCTCCCTTCTCCCTGCCTCCACTGCAAACAGCAAGCACTCAAGCATTCTGGTTTAGAGATGAACCATTACATGGACAGGGACCAGAAAAAGTACTTGTTACATAAGATAGTTGGTTACTCTTTTCTTTTTCTTTAAACAAAACCACAAAAAACAACAACAAACCATTTATATGAACCATGTAAATAGCTTTATTATACAGAATCATTTGCATAATATTTGTTATAATGGGATTTTACCTTATGAAATTGGGAGTAACTGAGAGAGGTTCCATGTAAGCATATTATTAGTTATTAGAACATTCAGGAATTCTATACAACGTCTGGTTTTGTAAGACAGGTAAGGAGGTAAGAGCTGCCCATAACCCTCTCGGGAGGGTTAGGTAACCTCCGTGAAGCAGGCCAGGCAATTCTCGATGATACCAAGTCCCTAGATGGAGATTTTTCCCTAGTTCAAGTCCCCGCTATTCCCCTCATTGGGCACATGCTTGTCTCATGAAGGCACTATCATGTATCACAATGACGCCACTCCCAGTGAACCTAAAGCTAGGAGAGGGAGACATGCCAGGTAGAGCATGACGGCGAGTTGGGGGGAGCTTTGCACCAGGGGTTCCCTACACGGAGGACGAAGTTGTCATTATGACGCAATGGCACCTACACCTACTCCCTACCACAGGAATTCACCATCCACATTTATTCGCAGGTGCTTTTTTTGGGTTCCACATAGTCCACATAAGAAAGACACCCTTTCCTATAAGCTCCATCTTAAGAGCATCTCCCTGACATGGCCCCAAGCTCAGTAACCATGACCATGACCCCACAGAGACAGGAAAACTCTGCCAGCTTCCTGGGCTCTAGCTATCCCTGATTAGCTTCTCATCCCATATGGAAATTGCATATCTCAAACCAGTTAGAAACACTCAAAAGCCACCACATCATACATATAATGTAATAACCATCACTTTCCAATCAGCCACACCATGTGAATAGTCACTTAAGAGGTGCTGAAGGAACAGACTTCTTTGCAGTCCACTTTCCTTTCCAATTCTCTTTTGGTCAACTGAACAAAAACGAACTCTTGCTCCTGGAATACAGGTATACAAGCAGAGAGAAACAAAGGCTGGGCATGCGCTGGGCAGTTAGCAGAGGATGCCAGCTTGGGAGGAAATTCACAACGGATTCTCCACACATCTGTGGGAAGAGCCCTGGGATGGGCTCACGGTCTCGGGCAAGCCACTTCCTTTGTGGGTCTCAGTTTCCTTATCTGCAAAAACGAGCAAATGCCACCTGCACCTGCAGGACTGTTGTGAAGATGAGTGAGAAATATTCGAGAGTACTGACTATGAGCAACAAAGAGCTAAACAAATGCAACACACTGTCAAAACTAAACCTATCTATACTCTCAACTTCCCAGAAAAATACAGATGAATTCTGGGGCCTACCAGAGTTGGGATTCACAGACTCTTTCCTTCCACGGATGTAGCTGTTTTAGTCTTCTGCTGCGAACACAGAGCTACTCAGGATTACAGTTCTAATGAGAAAAAGTCCAGGTGCTGCTCTCAGCACTAAGATGAGCACACACCCCATGACGTGACTCATATTGCCCTCCTCTCCCCAATCTCTAAAGGCAGACTCCGTAATATTGTGAAAGCTCTCTGGCTGCATCCCCTCTGTCATGCCAAACGCTATCTACCTCCACCCTCAACCCCAGTTTGTATGTCGTATCTGATGGGCATGAGTTACAAAGACAATCCCCAAACAGGGGCCTTGCGGCAGGTTTTCAGCCAGCTCGCAGGTGTGGGGCAGGGAGCGCATGTGTTATCAGCAGTGGTTCTCTCAAAGCCGTGTGGGCGATCAAACACACACAGAGCACAGAAAACTCCTAAAGGGAAGACAGTGTGTGGGGTAGGGAAGGAGAGAAGGGAGGAGGAGGTAAGAGAAGCTGCCTTTCTTTCCTCCCAGTTACATTTTTACTCTGTTCAAAGTTACCCCCAGCTAGGCAGGTTTATAAAACCATTTTGACTAAGCCACCAGGCCTGGGGTTGGCAACTTTAAAGGCAGAGGAACACAGACTCCATGGATGACATGTGTGTGTCCAGGGCTTGGGGAATGATAATGAGTATCTCTTCCCAGCATTTCCCCAATCTAGGGGGGAAGAGAAGGAGAAACACCAGTGCTTCGTATCACAGGATGGTGCCTGGCTTAGGAGAGGGGGGCTTCCAGGCTGATCACACCTCTGAAGCCACCCTGGGGCCAATAGACAATTCTCCTCCCTAGCCTAGAAAAGTCGCTGGGTCCAATTTCGTTTGCCTGCTTGCCTTTGCTATACATTATAGCACCACTGGGAATTCGCTGCAAATCTGTCTGGAGTGTAAGGACATCCAGCATTCATCTCGGTCTCCTTGGCCTCTCACCCATATCCACATCTAAGCCTAAAGCCAGGTAGTCTGGCTTTTTTACAAAATCATAACAAAATCCTAAACATTGGCTGTTTCCATGGCTCGACCTGGTAACTAACTGCCCAAGCTCCCCCTCTGGCTTTAAGTATGTGGGGAAGAGAACCTACAGGCCTAGCAATGACATCCATGGAAATGCCACGTCTTTGCTACCAGCTGGGCTTCAAGCCCAATGACCACGATGAATAGGAGACCAGTGATTTAAAGAGAGAGAGAGAACACTAACACTTCGGGGGGGGGGGGGGGGGTTGCCTAGTAAGTAGCTGCAGAGAGGTATTATAAAGGGGGCACAGTGTGTGGGGACCAGAAGTGGGAGAGACCATTTCAGGTGAGCCTGGGGGAAGTGCAGCTCACTCTCCCCACCCCTGCTGCCTTTCCAGCAACTCAATCCAACAAGTATTTATTGAGCACGACACTCCCCATCTGCCCTGGCCCTCCCTCTGCAAAAACACTCAAATCTGTTCAAGCTGCAGGGTGAGTTCCATGGCACTTGAACTTGAAACATGAGGTGCCTACCTTTTAAAAAGGCAGGCACACAATTTCCAGCATGGGGCAGAAGAGACTAGAGATTTGAGAAAGTTAAAGAAAACAGCTGACCAGATAAGGACACATCAATGCCACTTTTGAACTTGAAGGGAGAGAATAAAAACTTAACCTTAGGGAAAATTATACACTGGCCAATTAAAAAAAAAAAAAAAGCCTATTTGAAACATCCTAGTAATTCTCTAAATAAGTCTACTAACATTGACTATTTCTTCATTCTACGCCTCCTCCAGTTTGAATTTATATTTTATCCACTTGTGCACATGTTAGTAATTCACTTTTGGAGTTGGATATTTAATCCTACCTTTGCCTCTTAAGGAGGTTAGACCTCAATGCTCTCTTGCATGTTTTCATTTAGGATCAGATGATAAGGGATTCAGGTAGCAGAGCTGTTGATAGACTAGATCTATGCTTATTAACATAGTTCCCCGCCAAAAGTCACCCACCATTCACAAGATGGGGAGCTCAGGGTCGGAGAAGATGCATCCCACACTTAAACCTCTGTCCTGCCAAATACCACCTGTCCTCTTAGAAGCCACATTCAGGCAGCCTCGGAGGGAAAACTCCCCCACTCCTGATCACAGACCCACTGCTGCAGATACACCAAAGCCCTCAGAGGAGTCTTCCCAGGCCATCCCCAACCTCCACCCCTTTTACTAGGGAGCTGGAAGCAAGAACTGCTAATGTGCAGGCAGGGCTGAGCCCAAGGCGCTCCATCCATCCAGTGTCAGCTGTCTGGGGCTCGTGAGCAGAGCAGGGCAGGGTAAGTGTCTGTACACAGCCCGGACTTCAGTTCCAGGTTCCCCAGGGGCTGGAGTTAAAAGTTTTCCTATTATGAAATACTTTGATAGCATTCTTTTAAGTTCGTTAAAGCAACCCTTGATTGGCTGTGGTGCTCCCACACAGTAAAAGTCAATTGAGGCTTATTCAGGCCTGAGGATAAACATTTAAATGACTCCAAGCTGGGCATTCAGCTTTGTAGTGACCCTGAGGAAAAGTGTGGAGGAGACTGCAAAATGCCAAAGGAAGAGTTTCCAGACCAGGAGGTTCAGGGGGAACCAAGAACTGGAGGCCTGAGTGTGAGCAGCCAGCTGTGCAGAACCTCCCACCATACAGCTGTTCCCAGGAACAACGGCCCCTTCACGAGCTTCACACGACTGGAGAGGAACTGGAGCACAGATAATTCATAACTTCAAATATAATCCAAAACTCTTTTCTCTCTGAGATCAGGATTTGTTTTTGACCTAACAATGTGAATAGATTCAGCTAACGTTTGGTTAATTCATAACCCTGCAAACCAAATAATGGAGCCCTCTGTGAAGATTCAACTCAGGCGGGGCTGGAAAGCTGACCAGATCTCCCACTCACCTCTCCTCTGCTTCCCCTCTTCCCTGCTCCCTCTTCCATCTATTTCAGAGCTAGGTAACTCTATTAACCCACGAAGAGACTGTTCACTCTCACTAAACTAACTTGCTGGTGGGCACCCACCTTTGCTCTGAACTGGAAAGGAAACACCGAGTTGTCCCTTCCAGCCCCTTTAAGGGGCTCCAGACCACCTGTGGAACCGAGTAAGCCCAGGTAAGTCTAGTAAAGCATTTGAGCTGGTGTCAAATAACATTTGACGTATGTGATAGTGTCACTAAGAACTGAAAAACCAGACCTGCCCCCAGAATATCTCACACCCTAAAGTTTGAATCCTTTGGCACAAAGGCTCTATGTGAGAGTTTTAAGAAACTGGAGGAGGCCCCTCGATTTCTAACAGTTCCATTAAGATCAAGGAATAGTGTGGCCTTGGTGCACATGACCCCATTCAGTATAAACTGGCAGAAAATGCAGGTAAGTAGTCCCCTGGCTACTAAAACCCACCAAACACTCTGGCAACACTCATATTGCCACCAGAACTACGAAAGTTTTGCAATCCTGCCTCAAATTGTCTAGAGATCTATCTGCATCTGGAACCAGAGAGAATGCTGTCCTCTTACCACCACACCCTACTGTTGTTCTCACCCTTCCTCCACCGACCTCAAATGATTTAAAATATCTAGCTCTATGTTACACAAGTGGAGAACTTCTCATATATATAATCCTTTGCTATCCAAAATATTGAAGAACACATGGACTCAGACTCGTTTGGGTACCAAAAGGATAAAGTAGTTAGGCACTGTGGCCCCCAATTTCAAGGATGCCATCACTAGTGATAACATTTAAGAGTCAGATACTTCAGCAGTGCATTTTGCTGACCATGTGCCTGGTGCCAGCAAAGCTGTCAAAAGCAAGTTAGCAGAGTCAGGCTGGGAAGTGCTTGGTGTTTAATGCTTCCCAAACAGAAGCTGCCTCAATCACAGGTTTTTGGAGGACAACGGTAGCTGCTAAGGGATTTTAACTGCACCCCCAAGCTTCAATATATCAAAATGGCTCCTTGGCATAGAAAAGCTGCACTGTATTCTAATCTCCAGGCTGTTTCTGGCACCAGGGTCCAGAAGGACCACAGTCTGATCAGGGCTTTCTCTCAGGGTCTCTAATAAGCAACCTCCTTCATGTGGTTCCAAAACTCTCTAAACACCCATCCCCCAAGGACCAAGTTTTCAAAGCATTGCAAGGAAAGGAGTTTAATAATTACCAATAGCATTGCTAATAACAATGCTGCCTTATATTCATTGAACCAGCCATCCTGGAGAACCTAATTGACATGTGAAATAAACCCTTCCTATGTCCCTGTGGGGAAGCCAGTATTTTGGGGCAGCCACGCCTACTGCCAGCTCTCAATGATCTGTTCAGAAAAATAACAGGTAACAAGAAAAGTCCAAAACCGGAGATAAGCCTAAAGTAATTTCCACCTGATTTTGAAATGTGTTCACTGCAATTGTGGGTTGTTAGGTCTAAGAGAAGGGTAACAGGGAGGGGGTGCAAATTTGCCTAACAGTTAAGCTTTTCTGTAAAACCAAATTAGTTTATGTCTACTGAACACATGTCAGCTGACAACAGTGAGGTGGGTAGCCTGGATTCACATGTGCTGATCTTCCACAAAGATTGAGAACTGACTGGAACCTGATGACCCCCTTTTCTTTTCCCCTAAAATATGAGTGGGGACACAGAATTGTTAGCTTTCTTTACCCCCTTAGGATTTTCTGAGGAGGTGTATACTACACACATTTGAAATTGATCTTTAAATAGGAATAATGGTCAGGAACATTGTTTAAGACAAAGGTAAGCCAACTTTTTCTGTAAAATGCCATATAGTAAATATTTTGGGCTTTGCAGGCCATATGGTCTCTATTGCGACTCCTCAATTCTGTCACTGTAGTGCAAAAGCAGCCACAGACAATACTTAAATGAAGGAGTATGTGTCTCAATAAAACTTTATTTACGAAAACAGGCAGAGGCCTGGATGTGGCGTGCAGGCTGTAATTGCCAACCCCTGGTTTAAGAAGGTTCTGGTGGGCAGAGGAGGTATAGAGGCAGCATTTGGCTCCCCCAGCACCCAGGTGGCCCCAGTGGGGCTGGTCCACTGGAGAAGAATTTGCACAACTGGATTAAACATTATCTTCATTCTAGGGATATAGAGACAGAGACACTAAACAGGAGGGTAAGACAGGAACCCAGAACAATTCACCTCCTAGTCCTGTTGTGCCCATCATCAGTGGTCCTGAAAGAACATAAAAGTTAGCAGCCTCCAATTGACATAAGACACAAACGAGAATTTACTTAAAGGGGGAATTGCTGTAAGAAATTTATCCTGGGTTTCTATGACCCACTAGTGGCTCTTACCTTTCTTAGAATGGACTTTCATTTTTCTCCCCATTCTCTCCTGCCTTCCACAACCCTAGCCCAGGGTCATAAAAATGAAGCCATTCCTCACTTTCTGAAGACATCCCTTATGGATGAACGGCCACAGAAGGTAAATCTTGCTCTTTACACCATAACCCTTGTTTACAAGGTCTAATATATCTTGTCAAGAACACAACAGGGTGTGTGGTGACGAGAGAACTGCACAGCCCTGAGCACTACATCACTTTGAGATGGGAGACAGAAACAGTGACGACACTTCATTGTTCCCGAAACCCAGTCCCCGCTCACATGCCTTTTCAAACAGTTGGGTTTCAGAGGCCTGTTTAGAAAGCTCATTTTAAAAGATGAGGGAATAAAAGTGCAAAGGGAGGCCCTGAAATTCTGAAACCTGCAGTTTCAGATGGGTGCTGCTCTTTGGGTTTGCTCTTTGAAGCCTGAAAAGGCAATGGGTTCTGGCCAACAGTGCTCTCACCTTGGCCGGGTGGAGAGAATAATCATACAAGCAGCAGACACTTTCATAGCACCTACTATGTACCAGGCACTGTTCTGAGTATTTTATTAACTCATTTGACTCTTCTGATGTAGCCATTATTATTCACCTGTTACAGATGAGGAAACCTGAGGCACAGAAGTTAAGTAGCTTTTCCAAGCCACACAACTAGCAAATCACAGAACCTGGACTCAAAACCCAGGCATTCTGGCACCCAAAGCCATTCTCTTAAGGGTTTATGAGTGCAAGGCATTTCCTTCTATTACGCATACCCTACTGACCTAGAGGAAACCGCTTCTGCCACTTCTCAAGGCCAAGGAATGGAAACAATCTGAACACACATAAAGGTTAAAGTCAACATGTAGAAGACCTGAAGCATTGCCAAACCAAAAGCCAGGTACCTTCCCTTAATGTATGGCCACAAACAAGTCCACAGGCTCAGGCCACTCTTTCCTCTCTCTTGCCTTACTGAAAATCTATCGATAATCCCACTACATACCAGGTAAGTGCCTTATTAACGCCTCTGGGATACTATTAGGTGGGGAAATAATCCATGGACCCAAGCCACAAACAAGAGACCATCCAGTTTGCCCTAAATCATCCAACAAGTTATGCAGAGCTCTAGCTTCCTATGATTTTATCAGTATCTTAGGGCCCCTGGCCCTATAAAAGGAACAGGCCATGTAAAGAACCCAGTCATCCAAACCTACTCTCTTCTCCTTTCCACAGCATCCACCAGTCTTTGTCCTTTTAATGTTAGTTCTACAGTGGACACAAAATAACTGCTCTTAAAATATGACTGCTAATAGATTTACAGCTACTACACAGACAGTATTTCTGTCGATTTCTACTAAAAGTGACTAAGGTTCTGGTGCTTGCTGTTCTACTAACGTCGCTGGGCTCCAAGGAAGCACAAACAAAACCAACAGATTTGTAGTCTTGCGGTTTTCTTTCTAGTTCATGATAAGCACGAGTTTGTCTGGGCACTGCCTTGCGCTACACCACCAGACTCTAGGCAGACTTTTACTAGTCGGTCACCATCTTGCTACCAGATTTGACCAAGTTTCTGTGTTCCAGGATGCGATGCTAACATTTACAATGAGGTCCACGTAGACTTGGACTTTCTGCTTCAGAAACCGTCTTAATTCCATTCCTACCTGGGAAGGCACAGCAGTAGCTATACTTTCAGGAAGGGGATGTGCAGTAATTAAGCTTAGTAATCACAAAAAGCTCAAGAAACTCTGGCTTAGAGAATGCCATTCACCCTTAGATGGCAAGGACCATGACTTTTGTACATTTGGTAGACTCTGAGGCTTTGTGGAAGTGTGCAATGATCTTTTCACATCTGGTGTGAATCAAATGCAAGTCTCACTTTCAACTTATTGCCAACCTCCTCATGCAAGTAGGTTCCTTTTCCCATTCCCAACTGTCTGCATTTGTGGGGGACCCATTACAGCTTTGAGCATGAAAGCAAAGTTAAGCTTGCTTCTCGCTAATTCCCCCACACCCACATCAAGCTGCTATTAAGACACCGTTTCAAAGCTGTTCAGAAAGTGGGGGTATTTGCGACAGTGTACTTGATTGAAGCCCTCACCCCACTGCCACGTTGGCTGGCAATGCCCAGCACAAAACAGCCAAGGTCGGGGGAGGAGGGAAAGGCAGGGGGCAAACTGCCCAGGTCCTACACACGCTCACACGCACACACACACACACACACACACTATGGTTGGAATGAGACAGCCATATTAAGCAAATCAATGATCTGGGAACATACAACTTCTGCGCTACACCAAGAGGAACGTAGGGAATCTGAGCGGAGCGTCTGTACCGCAGAAAAAGCCGTTAAACTAACTTATTCCAACGACTGAGATGAAATCAGCTCCAGGAGGTGGCATAAAGGGAAGCGCACGTGAAGTGGTGGGGAAAGGAACTCCAGAGCTGTAGAGCGGGATGCTGGAGCCAACCTCAAGTTGGAGAAGTAACACATGGCTCCACGGGGCTCCGCTCCATGCCCCTCCCCCTCCCCGTGCCGACATCCAGCGCCCACCGGCTCCTCGCTCGAGCGCCAGTCCTGAATAGCGCGCCCCCATCAGGCGCCACTCACTCCTTCCTCACACCTCGCTGCCACCCTTGCATCTTCCACTCAACCCCACACGACACCTCTGCCCACTTTTCGGTTACGCCCCTAAAGCCAGCCTCCATCTGCCAGGACCCTCCCCTCACCTCCTGGCCCCGACTCCCTGCACACTCTGTCCGGACAGTGCACCCCACGTTCATAGCTCCTCGTTCTCGCTCCCTCCGCTCTCGCAGACTCTGTGCGACCCCCTTTCTCTTCTCTCGCCCCCATCCTCTTCACCCTCATATTTCTCACCGTACCCCTCCCCCCCGTCACGCGCACCCCCCTCCCCCAACGGCTCCTCCCCCAGCACCCTCTCCAGGCCCGGCTCACCTGCGCGGCCACCCCCGTCCCGGCGCTGGTGCGGCTGCTGCAGCTGGAAGGGGACCGTGGCCCTGAGCGGCTGCAGCCCGGCCCGGGGGGAGCCGGCGGGGGCTGGGGGAGAGCAGCCCCGCCGGAGCCCCCCGGCCCCTCCGCGCCCCGGCCCCCAGGCACCTCCGCCTCTGCCGCCCGCTGCGGCCCCCGCCATGGCCCGCCCGACCGCCTGCCTGCCTCGGCCCCACAGCGAGCCCCACACAGCCCCCCAACCCCCGCTGCGGCTGCTTATCTGCCCTACGGGGCGGAGACCGGCCCCCTCAGCCCAGAGCTCTCATTGGCCTACGGATTTCCAGACCCCTCCTCCCAACCAATCCTCGGCTTGCTCTTCTCTTTCCCGAAGGTGATTGGTAAATATGCTTAGCGATCCAACCCAAGACTTCATCTACCACCCCACCCCCGCCTGCTTGCCTCTGTCCGAGAGGCCACTGATTGGCCCATCCGGAAGAGGGCTGGTTCTCCCGCGCCACCAATGAGAACACGCAGAAAAGGGGAGCGTCACACCCAGTCCCAGGTAGTATGCAAATACGTTGTCACGTGACGTCAGGCTGAGCGGGGGCGGGGCCGGTGTAAGATTTCCATCCTACAAGCATGAGTGAAATATTATGGGGGTAGGGAAGAGTGTCAAACTTTCAGCAGTTGAGTCCCGGCAAGCACGGAGAAAGCGATAACTTCAAAAGCATTACTTTTGGTTAAACCTAAAAACATTGGTTTTGAATCCTCATGGGATCTCAGTGCTGCTTGCAAGCTCCAAACTAAGACTCTACAAATTAATAGAAAGTTTGCATATATTTGCATGCGATTTGCATTATATTCGTGCACTTAATGGCTACCGTGCCTCATGTGACACCCACATTTGTTTTTCTCCACGTTTCCAAGTCTCTACTTGGTACTGGTCCAACCAAAAAAACCAGCTGCTAGCCTGTAAATTAAATTGAGACAGAAAAGGAGCAGGGAATTTCCCTTCCGAGTCGCCCATTCCAAGTATAGCTCAGCAGAGTGGAAGGAACAAAGTGACTGAGAAACTTGCCCAAATTTGCAGTGACTCCATTAGTAAATCCTGGTCTTCCCAGTTTAATGCTCCCTGACCTACAAGTCAAAATGAGACTGGGTGGTCCCCAAAGAGAATGCATGCAGTTGTGAAAATCAATGCTATAACATATATGAAGACATTTGGGAAAGAAAAGAGCAGTTAAGTTGCTATTTAAAATTATTACTCTTCAAAAGAAAAAATTATTACTTATGGTATTTATTAACCATTTTGTTCTATATATGGAAAAAGCAAAAGGCAATCAACCCTGGATTGTCTGCGATAAGGGACCATCCAAATAATTGGATAATTCCCTTCAGATTTATATTTAGCTATGAATTCTATTTTTGATCTTGCTACAGATTTATCGTTCTATTTCTATTTTGCCCAGTTTAATGTTAAAATGAAGGTATTCCCTGAAGCCATACTAACTAATCAGAGAAAAGGAGGTATTCTGGGAGCGTGCTGCAAGGCAAGGAGAGGTCATTCTGTGATTAAATAGTGAAAGCAGATAATACCCAAAGTGGAAATTCAGGAGTTGGTTGTATATTAAACTCAGCCTACATACAAAGAATGAGTTGAGGTAATGGGACATCCTGAAGAGAAGTTTTGTCTGCAAAGAGTGTACTCTTGCAGATTTGAAGACTTTACTTAAAGATCTGACATTTGAAATCTTTTTTATTGACTGGGAAATGCTGTACTCCTTTTCCATGAAGAGGAAAACTTTACCAAAGGCAGATAGGAACGAACAAAAACTAACAAATTAATAAAAACTCAGTCTTTATAAACTTTACTTAGTTTAAAAATCTCACAATTTACAACATTCCTCCATTCCAATTAGTTCAAAGTCTTCATCTACTTTTTTTGTTTTTTTTTCAAATTGTGGTGACAATCTGGAAGAAGAAAACCATGATTCTTATTATGGTGCAAGTAGGGAAACTGAGGCCCAAAAAGGTGAGGCCTTTTGATTCCCAGCTCAGATCTCTATCAGATCTTCTTGGACCTCCCTGTCTCACATCTTCATTAATAAAATCAGTAATGGTAGCAGCTAACATTCATTGAGTCTCTTTCTCCATGCCAGGTACATGTTAAACACTACACATATGTTATCTCATTTAATGCTCATGGCCACACCTATGAGATGGGTACCATCTCCTCTTATCACTCTCTCTCTTTCTTTTTTTTTTTGGTGAAGAAGATTGGCCATGAGCTAACATCTGTTGTCCATCCTCCTCTTTTGCTTAAGGAAGACTGTCGCTAAGCTAACATCTGTGCCAATCTTCCTCCATTTTGTATGTGGGACGCCACCACAGCATGGCTTGATGCACTGTGGTATGTAGGTCTGTCCCTGGGATCTAAACCCATGAACCCTGGGCCACTGCAGCAGAGCATGCCAACTTAACCACTATGTTGCTGGCCGGCCCCTATCATCTCCTCTTTAAGGAAGCTTCAGAAAGAAGTAACATGTCCTAGGTTACTCAGGCAGCCTGACTCCAGAGCTAAACTCCTAATTTCTATTCTTATAAAACTTTCTTATAAACACAGAAGGATTACTATTTATATTTTACATAGTCTCCAAAGATGCAAATTTGGCTGAGATGTTAAAATTAACACTTGTCTAGTACTTTATAGCTTCCACCTATGTCATCTGATTTAATTTTCACAATAGGCATGTAAGGTAGAAAGTGCAGATATTATTGACCCTATTTTACAAAAGGCTAAGTCACAAAGGCTAGATGACTTGCCCAAGATTGTCCACTTAGTAAATGGCAGACCCCAGACTTACATCCCATGTCTTTTGACTCCAGATTCAAGTACTTTCCCAACCAACTTCTAGACCATTGGCCTACCTGACAGCCAAAGGGTGAACTAGTTAGTCTCTTGAAATCTATTCTTGCCTGACAACTTATTCCATTTTAGGACCCCTCAACATGTAAATTCTCAGGCAGTCTTAGGAGAGGACAAGTGATTTTTATTGCTTGGGTCATACAGCATGTGTTACAGGTAAAAGCCCTGGAATGAGGAAACTTGAAATACTTTGGGCAAGTGGCTTCCTTTCTCTATGCCAGAATCATCTCTGCTCCATCAACCTCACAGAGTTGTTCTAAAGATAAAATGGCGTATTATTGGATAGATGCATTCTTCCCTTGGAGAGAAGGGTAATGTGGCTAGTCTCAAGGACATGGTGTTTAAATTTTGTTCGAAAGCCAAGGTACCAGGAATTGAGGGCTTGGACAGTGGAAGAAGAGCCAGTGGAGGTAGCACAGCTGAAGAATTGGATCTTCTGAGTCCAGAGAGTCATGGTCCTTCCTGATAAGTTGCTGGCAAAAGACACTAAAGTTGACCCAGCTGGAGGAGTGAGAAGGCAGGCATGCGTGGGAGATCCCTGTCCTCTCCTTACCCAGGTATCATGCCCAACCAGCTGTCTCTTATTCCCTTCTCTATCACTGATAGCTTCTCCTGGCATGGACATATGGGAGGATAAAGACCTCATCTGAAGATCAACTCCTGTCTGTTCCTCCAATAAAAGAAGCCAAGGCTTTGGGGACGCCGTGTGCTGCTAAGGGGAGATGCCTTGGCTTACGAAGCATCTTCTAGCTTGCAGGAAAACCTTTGTTGCTGTCCCCTCGTCATCCTTATCAACGTGATTGTCATTAATTAATTCACTCGTCACAAATTTATTGAAATGACCACTATGTGCCAGACACAGAGCTAGGCACTAAGGAATGACAATATTGTTCAGAGACATGCTCCCTACCCTGGAGTTCACAGCCCAGCAGGTCTTGAAGCCTGTGTGCAGAAGTGGCACTGGGCTAGACGCTATTCCAATTGAGACATAACCTGGTTCCTGCTTTCAGGGACTTTGGGCAGGGACTTTGGGTCAAAGGCAGGCACTCAAAAACATCAAAAGTGGAGGATTATATACACCAAGGATATCAATAAATTGTTTTTCATCTATAGGAGAGTTATTTGCCTGAGAGGGTTCCAATAGCAAATGCTCAGTCCCTCGATCCCAGCCTGCTCTTGGGATGTCCACAACTGTCACAAATACATGAGGACCCAAGGGATTGGAGTTATTTTTCCTATAGATGTGAGTCAGAGGTATAGCCACTCCCCACGCAGTCCCTATAAGGCCTGGGGTCTTAAAAGCTGCAGGAAACTGGGGGACTACCAAGGAGGAAAGGCTTGGGGAATTCTAGAAGATCAGAAGATCAGCAGGGAGGCCTTATCCTGCTGACTACTGAATTAAGAGAAGGCTGGGGTCGTCATAGCTGAGAGAAGCTTTCCAGTTCTGACGGTGCTGCCAGGCCCTACTTCCAGGGCACTTTGACCCTTGTCCTATGCATTTATGCCACAATAACCAACAAGATTGGGAATTCCAAATCACCATTTTTACCCTCCAGAATCTGATACTCAGTAGCAATTGTCCAGCAGAGAATAGAGAAGTATTAATATTCCTTGGTACCCGGGGGACTCTCTCTGAACTTCCTGGTAAATGTCTAAATGCTTACATCTTTGACCCCTGGGTTCCAAAATAAAAAAAACAGAAAATAAGATGACGCAGACGCACAGCGTCTCTTTTCCGACCTACCTCCTTTCCTCAGCCTCTGTCTGAAATGTCAGGCCCGGCTCCTCAGGGAACGAGATCCTGAGGAAATGGGGTCAGAACTGAAGAGCGGAGCAGCCTGAGAGGGATCAGGAAGGAGGGTTGAGGGAATGAATGAGGTTATGAGAACAGAGTAGGGAGGGGGTCCTAGCCCTCAACATCTCTCCCATTCATGTCCTCCCTCTCCCTATATCCCTTCCCTCCTACTCCCCTGGTAACCAGATGGCCTGGATTTTGACCTTCGGTACTTTGTCTGACACATTTTGTCCCTTGCTGCGGCCCACCGCTTTCTGTCTTCTGGCTTCGTTATCTCACTTGTTCTTTCTCCTTCATTCAGACTGGATGACGTTCACCCCTTACCTCTTCTTTTCCTCTCAGTGGGAATTGAATTTTCTTGCTAAACTGCAGCCTTTTTCAAAAGAAGATTCCTCATCCTTAACAATAAAGGGTATGGTAGGAAGCAGCTTGGCCTTGCTCCTTCCATGCTACTCTGAGAATATCACACCAGTTGGCACCCTCCCTGGAAGTCTCACCCAGAAGCTCCTCCAATTCTCTGACCTCCTGGGTGTTTGCCCAGAATGTCAAGTGAGGCTTTAGATACCAACTCTCTCGATTTCTTAGCCCTATACACCCAATTCTGAATTCTTCCCCAAACAGGTTAGAAATCCTGGGATCCCTGAACCCGTGGTGGGTCTGCATTCCTCAGAATGCCCAAGAAGCCTGCACCACCTGTGGAGACAGTAACACCAGGGCCCCAGGAAGGAAGTAATATAATCAGGATGCTACATGCTATGTGTCCGTTCTATACAGCATAGAAGAAAACTTCCACTGACCGGGCGCTTACTATAGGCTAAGCAGTTTGCACACATAATCTCATTTAATCCTCAGTCATGGTTATTATACCTTATAAGAGGGTATAATTATCCCTATTTCACAAGTGAGAAAACTGAGGCTTAGAGAGGTTAGGAAATGTGTTGAAGGTTATAGAGCCAGAGGCGACAGGTCCACCTGCTTTCAAAGACTGTGTGTCTAACCACTGCTGGGGGGCTCAGTGGACTAGGTTAGAGGGATGCAGACCTAGGGGTCCACTCCTTACCCAGAGGTTGAAGGTCAGGGTTAAGAATAAAGGCCACAACCCAGTCTTCTGCCTCCTTGTCACCTCCCCCAGCTCTACACTCTCAAGAACTCTGACTTTGTTTATATTGCAAGGAAGCAGTGCTCAGAAATTATGGAGGTGAGTCTGGCAGGTTCCAGCTGTTCCTGGTGCGGGAGTTGAACTTTTTTGGAACTTCTCCTTCGCAAAAGCATGCCTCTCCTTCAGTGGAGTAGCCTAGGACCAAAACCATTCCCTCTCTCCAAGCTTCCTACCTTGGGGGAGGACAGAGAGATGGGGAAGCTAGGGGATTTCCATTAAGAAGAAACCAGAGAAGATTCGAGGAGGTAGAAGGATGATACTGCCCTTTAAGGAAGCCTGCCAGAGCTCTGGAGCCAGGACTCTTAAGACACTTCTGTAGTGTGCCAGGTAAAGTGAGAAACCTCTTTGTGGGGTCACAAGAGAAGCTACAAGAGGAGGAAGGACTTGGCAGAAGAGGGTGGCTAGGAGGTAAGAATCTATCCAGGATTGAAAGTGTGTTTTAATTCTGAAACTACCAAAATCAAAAAATAGAGACTCACCCCTGGACTCTGTCTCTTCACCTCTGGTAGGGAGAGGGCAGCTAAATAAGGGAGACTGTTCCTGTACTGTGCTCTCCATTGCCAGAAAACACTGGCTGCACTGCCTGCCCAGCCTGTGAGAGCGCAGCTGGAAAGTGACTGACCGCTGCATTTGGTTGATAAATGATGGGCACCCCTGCCTGCTGCCCATTCTCTCTTTTCTCCCTGCTTAGTTTGCAGCCTTCTCCCTGGCAGGGAGCCCCAGAGTAGGGGATGGGGAGGAAGGGTCCTCCAGACAGTGTTTAATACTCAGTGATTTATAGGCTGCTGGAAAGGGAGGTGGGGAGCCAGAGAGGGGAAGCCTCTGGGACTAGTTTCCATGACGCATCAGCACACCATTGACAAGAGTCAAAGTATTTTCTTGATGTCTGTGCCTTCAAGCACAGCTTTGGGACAAGATATCACCCTCACCCGTCCTGGGGCCCAAGACCACGGTATCGTCTAGGATGAGCCCAGTGGAGCTGGCTGGAGTGAGGCTAACGGACACACATCCCAATCGTCACCCTTTTCTTTAAGCCCCGCACTGCTGGGAGAGGGAAGAAATAAGTGAGGTGGAGCAGCTCAATAGCTGTTTTTGGAGGATTTATTTTTTTAAAGTACAAGAATTCTTTTGAACCCTCCATGGCTCCATGACAAACTATTTGAAATGTCCCTGCTTAAGGGGCCAGGGGGTTAAGTGCCAGGGATGGTAGGCTAAATGCCAGGGATGCTGGTTGCAGGGATTCTTGGGACCTGGGCTAATGGCCTCCCTGCTGTGGGCCCAGGAATACCAGGCCCGGGCTCTGGTTGCCCTGAGAGATGCAGCCATTTTTACTTCTGATTGAAGGGCACCCCCTTCTGGGATTTTCCCTTCTCTGGTGAAAACCAGAGTAGAATATGCCCAGGGGACCAACAGGGCATCTGCCCAAGAGTCTGGAGGGCACTGACAGAGATAACACCGTGAGGGAGGGTGAGACCAATGCTTTATATACGTAGTTTAGAATTTGATCCCTGCTGGTAGAAAGAAGATGTGCTTTGTGAGAGCCTGTGGTAATTGCCCTTCGTAAGGATGGTCTCAAAAGGTCAAGGGATGGGCCTTGAATAGCCCTAATGTCCCTGAAACGGTCTATTGTATAGCTATTGTCTCTACATGGAAAGGAATACTTGTCTTTTTTTGCCTCTGTGGTTTCCTAAGTGAATAATTACATACTACCTTATCTCCAGACCCAACTCTACCTCCTTTAAGCTTCAACAACAAAAGAGTTCAACACACATTTCTTGAGCTCCAACTATGTGCCAGGTATCAGGCTATGTGCTGGGGATACAGAGGTGAATAATACACAGTCTTTTCTCTGGGGAATCCACAGTCTAGTTTTCGAAAGATTTTCCTTCACGCTGACCTTTTGGCGTTTTGTAAACAAATCTGCATCTAGCCCCTTTATATTTTCGTATGCATGGATCATATCCTTAGCCTCCATCTTTACAATCTTCTAAATTTTGCTTCATCTGCTAACCGCTGCTTTTCCCTTGACCAATTTAAATGACTTTCTCTGGACTCTGGTACATCTTCCTCTGGAGCTAAGTGACCAGAACTAGGCACTGTATTTCATATACAAATGCTGTATGAATGTGTGTACAAGAGTAACACTATGTTTTCTAACTTTGTTTATCTACTTGCCATTTATTCATACATCCAGTAGTGACTGAGTGCACACCGACCACCATGCACTGTGCCAGGTGCTGAGGGTGCAGTGGTAAAGTAAAATGGACACTGCTGTAGAAGGTAAAGAATCCAAATAAATGTCACACCAATAGATGCATAGTTACAAACTGAGACAAGTGCTATGAAGAAAAGTACAGGGTACTATCAGAGTGTAGGAATAAGGGCCTTGATCTAGTCCGGAAGCCTCAGGGAACATTTCCCTGAGGAAATGACATTTGACCTGAGATCTGAAGGATTACTGGAAATAGGTGAAAAAGAGTATGGGGGAAGAACATTCCAGGCAGAATAAAGAGTATGTGCAAAGGTCCTGAGGTAGAAGGAACCAGTACACTTCTGGGGAGTTGCAGGAAGGCCAATGAGGCTGAAGCACAGAGAATGAGGTGGTGTGGGATGGGCTGGAGAGTTAGCCAGAGGACAGATCAGGAAGGACACTGCAGGCCAGGTAAGGATTTCAGTCTTCATCCTACAGAAACACATGGAATGAAAGTCTTTACAGAAGAGCCGAGAATGATTCTTTGATTCTTTTCCCCAGATTACTAATGCTGCTTATACTTGTCTTGAAGGAGAACAATTACAACGGTCTGAACAGCTCGGAACTTTCCCAGTGTCCCAGCATGATGTGGCTGTGTCTGGCTGGCACTTGGGAGGCCAGCCCCAGCCTAGCAGCCCTCAGGTGAGAGATGGCCCCCACCAGCATGGACAGAGGGGCAGGGGTGGAGGTTGGGTGGAGTACTTTCCCTGAGTATCAGCGCCACAGTGACATTTGGAACAGCCCCAAGACGATGGCTCTTGTTCTAGATAACTCTATCATGTGTGCCCCCTATTTAAATGGCCTGCTCACTCTGCCGCCTTCCTTCAGCAGCTGTGCTCCCCACCCAATCTGGGGAAGCCCCTGAATAATAACTCTGACTCTGCCCAGAACCTGGGGTCTTGACCTGCTGAGTTCAGGCCTTAGTACTGTCTGGAACCATGTGTATTTACCTATCCTTGATAGTTTGCCAGGGGTATTAATGGAAGCCATGGGAGAAGAGGGTCACGATGGTTGGCCTTGGCCTTTCTGAAGCCCTCTCCATCCTTCCAGGCCCTTGGAGAATGTGGTTTGGTGTGGTGACATCTACTGGCAAGGCTAGGCAGGTAAGAAAATGAGCAGATGCCCACTCATCCTCACGTAATTTCCAGACTAGTAAGGAAATCATCCTTACCCCCTAAGACTGGGTTGGGATTGGTAACCTCTGTTGGTTAGAGCAAGACTATGAAGTCCAAGGCTGTGGGCTTAAACCACGTATGTACTGGTTTGCCATAAACAGAGAAATGTTTTTCCTCATTGTAGCTTGCATCCCTCACCTTGGTCAGTTGATTAACATTTGGGTACAGATAGTCACAAGGGAGATTGGGTAAGCACGTGTAAATGACTCAGAGGGACCCATTCCTAGCCCCCATTCCTTGGAAAGCATCTCCCAACAAAGAAAATGACCTGCAGTTTACAAATGGCACAATACAGTGTCAGTTTTCATCCTCTTGAAGTTGATTTGGGAAATTTTTTTCTGGAACTCAGTTTCTCCTAGGTCACTAAGAAAATAGTGTCCACAAACCATCTTCGAGCTTTCTCTAGCAGCAAGAGTGACTAAAGCTCTTAAAGTGGCCTCTCAACTCTTGCTAAGGTAGGATACAACCTGTCTCCACATTCTGTTCACAATCTCATTCTCTTTGTCAATAGCACTTACACCTGACAGAGTTTACCACCAGACGTAATTGGGGAGTTGGAGTGAGAGTGAGGAGAAATACTGGAGAAATAATTATGAAGCAAATATTCTGCCTTCTTAATAACACTGACTTTATAACTGAATGTGGCTCAGACAAAGCATCTATCTATCTATCTCACATTTAAACTTAAAATCATCAAGACCCTGCTAGAGAAATGCGTAACAA
Organism: Equus asinus; assembly: GCF_041296235.1. Classification (NCBI taxonomy): domain Eukaryota; kingdom Metazoa; phylum Chordata; class Mammalia; order Perissodactyla; family Equidae; genus Equus; species Equus asinus. The sequence continues at coordinate 36,657,362 of NC_091802.1, read as the reverse complement.
ATAAGATTTCAAAGAAGAGGAAACAGAACTAGTAAATAAACACAGGAAGATTGAAGTATGTCCTAACTAGAAATAAAATCAAAAGCACTTGTGAGGTATAGTTTTCATTTTTACTAAAATTGCAATATTTTATTAAGTAGTAATACTTAGTTCTGGGAACAATGTCTTTAAACTGGCACCATCACACAATGATGGTGACATTTTAAATTTGGGCAAGTCTTTGGGGAAAGAAATAAAACCATATAGAAGTGGTATAAATAAAGACAGGAGAGAGCTATGGAAGCAGGCAGACGCTCAGTGCAGCATTATCTGACATAAAAGACCCTCAGTGACCCCAATATGAGAATGAAAGCACATCATGTCACAGTACCACAATGCAATGTCACACAGCGGTTAGAAATACAATTATGAAGACTACAGAGAAACACGGGAAATGTTGAGAATGTGTAAAAAACATGAAACTTCATGTAAAGAATGAGTGCATCTATACAAAATCATGCGTGTTTAATAAAACGTATGCATGTGGAGAAAAATTGGAAGGCAATATGCAAAAGATAGAAATAACTTTGTGGCAGCAGTAAGATTAAGGATGTCTTTTATTTTCTCAAAAATGTATTTAGTGTTATTCACCGGATTAATAATCTTGGAAAAAGTGGAGAGGGGTGGGACAGGTGAAAGTCATACTCCCCTAGCTCCCGCCGGTATACATTTGTCCTACATCATCAGCTCTAGAGGGGAAAGACCACGTCTGTGTTTTCACCGTGGGCACTCGGCTCCCAGCCCAATGCCTATCACTTATCAGATGCTCAATAAATATTTGTTGAATGAATAAATGAAAATGTCTGCAGTCTAAAAAGTTCCAACCCATGATCACTGGGTACATTCTATCCTGGGGAATAAAGAGGAATTTGGTTTCGCTGGAATAAAGAAATGAGGTCCCGTCCATAATGGCAATTCCTTGGTCTTCTTGATAAGTGAATTTGGGCATGGAGAACCCAGGGAGAGACAGTCTGTTAAAGCAAACCCAATTACCACCCAGGAACATATGTTGCCCTGAGGCCTTTGCTGCCATAACAACATTGTGTAACTATAACTACAGCCCTGGAGGGCTTTGGCCCCGTCAAATATGGAAAAGGATGTCTTCATCATATAATGGTTTTGTGCTCAGATTGACTTCCCTAGGGAGCTTGGATCAGGGAGAAGAGGTAGATAAATGGAGGAAAGGGGGAGGTGAAGGGCAGGAGTGGGAGAAGAACTGCTATTGAATCAGGATCAGAGTAATTTTTTTTAAGCAATTTTCAAATGCGGTTATTTGACTGTTTAGTTTTTGTGGTTATTTATAACCCCAGCTGCAGAGGCAGGGAGCTGTGCCTGAGCCTGCTGGGATCTGTCCAATACCTTCCCCCAGGGAGGGGCTAGGGGTGGGTGGTGGATAAGGGTGACACAAGAACCAAATGAACAAGTGGCCAAGAAGGTAAGAGAAGATCCAGGCTATCTTAAGCAAGAGTAAGAAAGGAGGGACCATTAGTGACTGTGCTGACTCTATATTTAAAGCAGATGTAAATAAAAAGATTTAAATATGAATTGTGGTCATATCGGCAACCTCTCAGATTTTCCCCAAGGGATTTTCCCAAAGACTAGGCCAATACTTTTACTCAGAAGTTATAAGACTGGCCTGGCTACACTAGCATTGTCTTAAAAAGGTCAAGACATGCTTCCCCACCTTACAGGACAGGTATCTGCACACAGAGGAAACTGCTGTCCCTGACCACCCCCCCTCCAAGGACATCACGGGTCAAAAAGAGGCTTAGAGGAGAGAGGACAGCGGGTTCTGTGCAAGTTGTTCCTAACTGAGCCAGCACCTGGCAGTGGCCATCCCATTTACTGAGCCCTTTAGATGCCAGGCAGCAAAGGAGAAGCTGGAGATGGTATGGTCAGCCAGGCAAGGCTCTCAACCTCTGGGAGCTCTCAGGTCTTTGAAGCAAACAACGGACAACTACACTTTGTGTCTGAGTATCTATCATTTTACTGGCAAGGGGAGCATTTTAAAGGAAATCAAGGGATCTTTTAGGCAGCTTACAAATGTAAGTGAGGAGACAAGATACAGATACAAGAAAGAAAATGCACAGGGACATACACAAAAGATTGCTCCCACTATCCCTACCCGGTTCAGTTCCTCCTCAACTCTGGGTAAGGTTATTACCAGTCTCCCTGACACTCTCATCAGTGCCCCACACAGCTCCCAGAAAGAGATCTCTAAAGTGAAAGTCTGGTCATGGGACTCCTCTGCTTAAAGTCCTTCAGAGATTCCCCATCCCCTCCAGCCCAGGCTCCTTAGCAGGGTGTTCAAGTCTCTGCATGAACTGCTTCCCTAAACCATTCCTGCCTCTTCTTTTGGCCACCACCCGAACTCCACCATGCCACTGGTCACCCCCCATACACAATGCTGCTCCACACGTCTGTACATGCTGTTCCTTTTGTGTGAAAAGCCCTTATTCTCCTTGTCCACTAGCAAACTTATTTGTCCTATGAAATTCCACTCATTTCACCTCTTTTATGAATCCTTCCCTAAACCTTCCAGACAAAATACTCCACTTCCTCCTCTGTATCACTTCTGAACCTTGCTCTTCCTTCTATCTTTCCATTAATACTCCACGGTGTTTTGGAACAACGAGCTTACTGGCCTGGAGAAACACAGTGTTTTGTGCATACTGGTGTGACTCAATGCCTGGTATACAATGCCTGGGTAATCATTCTGTGTCTCTTAGCGGAAGTGAGGTGAACAGACAGAAGCAAACCACCACTGAGACAATGTAAAGATATATTCACAAACATTAAGCTGTTAGTCCCCCAGCCATGGCCAGGGGGACTAGAATTATAAACATCAACAACAGCCATTTATTGAACGCTTACTCTGTCAGGAAACGTACTAAGGGCTTTACAGCAATCATCTCCTTTAATCCTTACAACAACACTGTGAGGGGGTTATTAGTGTCTCCACTTCATAGATGAGAAAACTGAGGCCCAGATAAATTTAAAAACTTGTCCAAGAGCAGTGCAGATAAAAAGCGACAGAGCTGAAATTCACATTGAGATCTGACATCAAAGCCCTGTACACGACACTAGTAGAACTGACGAATAAAATAAATAAGAATTATGTTCTATTATTCATTTGGGAAGGAGAGAGGGGAATAGGACATCTACTAAATTGTATAAGGAAAAGTATAAATATGACAGTAATTGCAAAATAATGTGTCACTATGCCCTTCTACCTTAGAAAGAATAAATCAGGAAAGATTTTTGGAAGAAAGTAAATTTTAAAGAAGGTTGGGAGACGCATCCAGGCAGGAAGAAAAGCCTGTGCAAAAGCATCAAGGCAAGAAGAACAGCAGAGCCACCCACGTGAAGTCTTGGCGGATGAGGATGGGCAGGGGGGCAACGGGTCAAAGGCTTTGAAACCAACATCAGCTCCTGCTTCCAGAGCTAACTGTGTCATGATGCAAATGACACCCAAAGATTATATTTGGTTCAAAAAGAGAAAGGAAGAAAGAAAGAAAAAAGCTTTTAGGAGTCCCCCTTTCCCATTCTAAATATACCTAGCTGTTTTACTTTCACCTTAAGTATATGCGTTCCTTATGATCGTATTTCTATCCTATTGGTTAGTTTTTTCATCTTTCCACCAGAGTGTACACTTTCCAAGGACAAGAACCATGTTTAAAAGAAACTATAAACTCTTTTAGCGTTAGCTGCAGTGCTTGAAAATCCAGTGTAAGAGATTAACCAGTGTTGAACATTTGTAATGCTGGTATTTGTCTGATGAATGGTTAAGTGGGGATAAGATTCTAAAATACTAATTTCCAAGGAGGGATACTTAACCATCTTTGAGCGCTATACACTCAGAGACTGTGAAATGGGAAACATATTCTGATTGACTAGCAAGCATTTTCTGTGGGTAGAGCACGGTCTGGGTGCTATTAAGGATGGTATGAAAGAATTGATCCATGCTCTTAACGTAAGAGCCCCTTACCACTAGTCGAGGAGCCAGAACATCCAAGAGTGCCCTCAGGAATACACCAGTAAGTGCAAAATAATAGTAATAGTGTGAAATTAAATGCTTAAGTGCTGAAGGAGTACGGAAGAAGAAATGTGAACACTTTTCAAAGAAGTTCTTAGGTGCAGTTTAACCTAAATAGGTTATTCAAAGCTATTTATACTAAACACTAAAAGCTAAATACTAAATACTAAAAGCTGCTTGTGTTAACACCAGCCCAGGATATCCCCAAGGAGAGTGCTGGCTACGAGTCTGGAACTTTAACTCTTCAGAGGTCTCTGTTTAGCACATCAATCAGATGTTTACCTTCGGCTGCTTTGCTCTTTAGCTCTGCTCCAGGGGGAAATCTCCATCTTAGTTGGTCTCAGGTGGAACTGGGGTCTAGGATCCTAACTTAATGACTGAGCTTGCCTGGATTCCACCCAGTGGCTCTTGGCCAAGCTTTGGTCCTCTCAAGGCTTTTCCTCCAGCGAGGTTAAATCCTGAACGCCTGCTCTCCACTTCCCAACGTTTGCTTATGGCTCTTCTTCCGGCCTTATTTCCTTGACTAACCTCTCCTTTCCAGGTCCTCTCAAAGCAGGCCCTATCTGTGCCTCTTTTAGCTGCAGCTTCACTAAAAATATTTCTTCCTCTTCTTCCCTCCCCCAACTCCTGGTTCAAGCATCTGGATTTCCCGAGGTCACTTGGGCTAAATGGGGTTCAATGCTTTTCAGACTCTGGTACGACACCCACCGCCACCCCCGCGGGCCGCCCAGGGCTCTCAGACCCACACAGAATGGGGGAAAGAGGTGGGTGCTTTCCACAGAGCTAAACTGGGAATTCTTTGGAGCTACGGCTTCTGGAGAATGATTTTGCCTCCTTCCGCCATGCGAACGACTAACTTACTTGCTGTTCGCTAAGGGCAAGGACAATGTCTCCTCTACCAGACAGGAAACTTCCTGATGATGGACACTACCCTTTCGTTCCTTTCACAAGCCCCCATTCCCACCACTTTGAGACACAGGATGGTTCTTAAAATACAGTTTCTTGAGCAAAACATCCCTTCCCAACTTAGAATTTATATGATAAACGGAGACGTCCTTTAGCCAATTAGGCAACGAATGGGTTAAATCTCAGCAACCTGATGGATTCTGGGGGTTTCTTTCCTCGACTTCAGAAATCAAAACGACCGGGAAGGGGAATTCTTGCCCAAGGTAAAGATGAGAACCGTTAACTTCAACTGTCAGGCTTCTGCCCCAAACAAGAATGGCTACCCACGCCCACAAAGGGCCATTCCCCTACCTAAAAATGGCTGGCCCGGGTTTCTTCAATCGGTGCCACTTTCTGCCCAATTCCAAAATGGCGCTCACTGGCGTCACCCGAAGGAGCAAACCTCCCAGCACCCTCTCTGGCCCGTAACGTCAGGTGACGCGAGCCCCAGCCGGAAGTGAAGGAAAAAGCGCCTCAGCCCGCGGCGCCTGCGCAGAAGGCTCTAGACGCTGTGAAGCAGGAGGCACTTGGGATCGTCCGCAGACTTGGGACTGCTACAGAGGCCGCCACGGAGCCCGCCGGAGCCACCGTTCCTACTGCTGCTGCCGCCGCTGCCCGAATCGGAACCGTCGGGCCGCAGCCGCCGGCAATGCCGCGAAGGAAGGTGAGAGGAACGGGACGGGAGGGGTGGCGGGTTTCTAAGGACGGTCGATTGAGCAACGTGACGCAGTTGGCCACGCCTCGCGCTGGTTGGGTTCCAACTTCCCGCTCGCCGGAACCCAGATCAGCAAGCTTCTCTTATGTCCGTACCCAACGGAAAAATGTGGGCCCGACCCTGGCCTCGGCCTATGCCTGCGACTATTCCCGCCCTCTGCTTGCCTGGCTCGGAGGCGTTCTTCTTGTTAATTGGTCGCTGCAACGCCTAGGAGCATATTGATTGGCTGGTGACACCGCCCATTTGGGCCCAACGGTCACCTCCCCGCGTGCGGGGGCAGTGTCTCGGCCCGGCCCTGCGGCGCTCGGACTGGCTGTAGAGAACGATCCCTCCTTGTTGATTGGCTGCGCTTGGCAGTCTGTCCCGTGGGGGCGCGGTTTCGCGGGACAGCGATTGGGTGGCACGAATCGCGGCCCTTCCGGCTGGTGATGCTGATAGGTGGAGGGGCGGGGTTTTGGAGCATCCTTCCTTTCCGGGCAGGGGGGGTACAACAAAGCAGAGGACCGGGTGGTAGGGAAGCAGCGCCCACTCCCAAGGGATCCCACTCTGGCCTGTTGCCCCTAAGCAGTAATTTTTCCTTATTTGCTTGGTTGGACAGCGCCTAGAGAAATGCAGTTCGTAAAATCAGCAACTTTCTAGAATTGGGTGGGACTTATGAGATCACCTAGGGACACCCTCGTCCCTTCTCTTTGCAGCTAAACAAACAGAGGCCTAATGGAGTGCTTCAAGCCGCTCAATTAGGCAGTGGCAGAGCCAGGACTACAGAACAAATCTAATTCAGTTCGACAAATGTTTATTGATTTCTTGCTACGTGCTGGTTGCTGGGGATTCAAAAATTAGATTTGATCCTTGGGTTAAGGAAATCACAGTCTCATGGAGAAAACAGACATTTAAATAGCTGTGGAAGGATCTAGTAAATTTTCTCCTTGGAAGTATGTATACATAGCGTTATGGGAGGGAAGTGAGGGAGCGATGGTCTGTTCTGGAGTAAGACGGGAAGTAGATGGTGAAAGCCTGAGAGAAGAGCTGAGTTTGAGAGTCAAGCCTGGAAGAGATGGTCAGAGATGATTGGGGATTCAAATATTTGGGTAATTGGACTAGGTGACCTTTAAGACTCCTCCTTCATCCTATCAATTTTCTGTGACTCTTTCTGGGGCCTCTGCTAATTTCTGGGCAGATTACTCTTGACATTTGGAAAGCTGGGTGGTAGTCTTGCTCATTTTTACAGAAATCTTTCTCTTCACAGAGGCTTTCAAAAAAATATTTACCCTTCTTAATATCTCTTAAAATGATCTACACTGGTAGGTGGTATTTCTATTAAGGCTCAGCAAATGCAGGAATAGTATTGGTGCCTTGGAATAGGTCCACTAGTCCCCTTTCTGCAATTCCCAACTACAAAGAGCTCTTGAAAATGTAAGTTTCTTTAGTAATTTATTTGGTGGCCAAACCTATTCTAAACTGTCCTGAGACTACTTAGAGTTTTTGTGTGTCTCATTTACTGTGATTCTTTCTATAATCTTGCTGCAGAAATAGTAATATGTTTGATTCTGGGTGTTATTTGCAGAGTATTTTCTTTCCAAAAACCTAAAAAGTTATGAATTCTAACCACAACTGGCTCTGAGGGTTTTTGAATAAAGAGTAGGGGACTTGTGGTTTGAATCTTTGTATTGTTTTTTTAGCAAATACTCTTCCTTTTCTGGTTTAGTAAAGAGTATAGTGTTAATGCTCAATTGGTAAAAGTTATCTTTCTGGCTAATCATGCCTCGGGAGGCAAATAATTGACAAATAATTTTTAATAAAAAGAAAATAAAAAAGCCCTCTGTGTTTGAATACTTACGAGTCTTCATGTGCGAGCTTTTTTTTTTTTTTAAAGTATTCATGTAGAGAAACTACAAAGGTAAATAACGTAAGAAAGAATTTTACTGTTTTTCTGCTTATGTTCTTTTGTGATCAGAGTTGTGGACCATGATATTTTGAGTTTGTGTATGGTTTTTAAAAATGTGATAGCTGTTTATGGAGACTTTGAACAAAAGCTACCCTAAAGTTAAATGGAGTCTAGCACTAACATTTTTCTCACTACCTTGGACTTTATATAAAGTGCATGGTTACCGTCAGCCAGACTATTTGGAGTTAGATACTTTTATTTCCAGTTTGTGGTACTCGCCTTCAAATGGACTTGTTTCAGAATTAGTGATAATACAGTAAAAATTAATTCTCTTTCTTCATTTATTTAATAAAGGTGCATTATTTGTAGGTTGTTCCATTTAAATGCTCTCAGTAAAGGGAAGTTGGCTGTGGAATCCTTCTTAGGTTTGAACTTGGTGTTTTGAGCATCATGGTTGATATTTCCAGTGTTAATACAAACCCGCAGAGTAAATGCTTCTGTGCTAATGTCTGGATCTATGGTGTTACAGAGGAATGCAGGCAGTAGTTCAGATGGAACCGAAGATTCCGATTTTTCTACAGATCTCGAGCACACAGACAGTTCAGAGAGTGATGGCACATCCCGGCGATCTGCCCGAGTCACCCGCTCCTCAGCCCGGCTGAGCCAGAGTTCCCAAGGTAAAAGGCTTCCTTCTTCCTGACGGTGCCTCATAGCTCACTGACTGGTCATCATATTATTGTGCTAGTTAACATGGAAACTGATCCCTTGCCTCGATGTAGATGACAGAATCTGGTAAAATGCAGAATGAGTGACTACAGAAGTATCAGGTCTTTCAAAATAATGGGAGTGCTGTCCAGTTTGTAGACCCAAAGAAACTATGTCTGGTATAATGGATGGGTGTCACATGTACGTCTTGAGTCATTTAATTTTTCTTAGATTACAGTTTTCCTGTCAGTAAAATGGGAATGTTACCTTTTCACTTTCTGTTACAATGGTTTAGGCTTAGAGACTTAGTCTCTTGAACTTTATTGGAAGAGGCCCAATATTTCTAAAACTGTGTTTAATTCTGTAATATAGTCAGATACACAATTAGTAGATGTAAATAGTTGAGCCAACTATCAGTTGTAAATACCCCAAATTTTGCTTTGGTAGTAAAGAATAGAGAGTCTCGGTCTCTTGGAGGTTTCTCTAGTCTAATTGGCCATCTGGGCTTAGATTGGAGGGTACCCCTGTCCCCTCCTGGCTTCGCTCTGGGATTCCCTGGGGGAGGAAAGAAGGTTGCAGTTAATACAAAAAGATGGTAATCAATAGATGATAATGGATTAAAGGGGAAAAAAGTGTAATATACTTTGAGCTCTTAAATAGTGCTGCTTTGGTTACTGTTGTGTGCACATGTTGCAAAATGAGAGAGAAACATCAGTTTTTCAAGCAAGAAAGTGGTAACATTGTCTCTCAACAACTGTTTCTAACTTTATTTTTGAATTTAACATTTCAGCTAAAGTATAGCTGTTGTCTTTTGATTTCTCAACTTTTTTAAATTTTTTAGCACAATGGGAATATTAAATGGCTACTATAATTCTGAGACTGTGCTATGTACTGGAATGCCATGATAGAACAATCATAGTTCCTGCCCTCAAGGAGCTCACAGTTTAGTGCGAGATATAGAAATATAAACTGATCACAGTAATGCATTGTGGTAAGGGCTCTGAGAGAGGTTTGCATAGAGTACTATGGAAGCCCAGAGATGGGGCAGCCAACTTAGGGCAGATCTCCTAGATGGAAATCTTAAAGAATCTAGTAGGAATGTATAAGTTGAAAGATGGGAAAGTGTTCTTATAGGCAAAGGGAACAGTATATGCAAAGGAAGGGGCATAATGTTCTTAGAAAGTGTAATTGACCAGGCTCTGGACACCTGAAAGTTGTAAATATTTAGGATGTCTAGGAAATACATGAGCTCTGGGTCTCTTTCTAGTTATTTTACTTCACGACCACAGAGTTACACAACCCCTGGGGGCACCATTTACAGTGTGTTCTGTGTAAGGGGTCCCTCTGTAAGCGAACGTGTGGACTGCATTATAAAGGGAGCCCCCTGGAGTGTGCGTACTGACAAGCTAGCTGTGTGCTAATTTCACACAAGTTTGAGGATTCCACTTGTTTTCTTTGGAGAATCTGTAACATTTACATATTAAGATTTTTTTATTGTTTAAAATATACTTTAATTTTGGCTTCGATTTTCTTTTATTCTTTGTTTAAGCGTCATCACATTGGAGATGTAAAAAGGCTACTTGGGCGCTTCAGAATAGGTTTTGCCATCCAAAAAAATTGTAAAAAGCTATGTTCTTGCCTTACCCTTTGTGAATCTATTACGATTTTGCTTTGGGGTGTCAGAGAGGGTAATCAGGAAGAAGAAAAGATATCTCTGAATAAAGGAACTATTTTTATGTTGTTACACCTTTAGTAGTAGAATATCTGTGTTATGGTGGATTAGAGTAAGGGAAGAAAGAGAGGATGCAGCTAATATTTATAAAGCACTAGATCTACATTAAGTGCCTTCCATGAATTAGCTCCCTTATTCCTCACAACAGATGTATGAGGAATGTGCTAGTAGTATTTTCCTGTTTTTATAGCTCAGGGAACAGGCTTGGAGGGATGAGCTTGCCCAAGATGCCACGGCTAGTTGGTATGATGGAGTGGGGTTGAATCACGTTCAGTCTTGGTTCCAGAACCTAAGCTTTTGATTCTACACTATATTACATCTCTACACCTGATCTAGGTTCTTTTGCTTATATTTTACGTAATAAATAAATAGGATTTGTTTATTTTATCTAGCTAATAGTAACTAATACTTTATTCGATAAAAATAATTTGTTGGATTTTGTGAAATATAAAGAGGAAGGCCTGCATGCTGATAAATCATATGGTTGGAAAATAAAAGAGATACCCTTCTTTTTTCTTTAATTATTTTATTATTTTTTAAAATCGGGATCAGATTCCAGCCCTGTTCGAAATTTGCAGTCTTTTGGCACTGAGGAGCCTGCTTATTCTACCAGGAGAGTGACCCGTAGTCAGCAGCAGCCTACCCCAGTGACTCCGAAAAAATACCCCCTTCGGCAGACTCGTTCATCTGGCTCGGAAACTGAACAAGTGGTTGACTTTTCAGATAGAGGTGAGTGGGTATGGTATGATTTGCACCCATTACAGAGAGAGTGTGGTCAATTTCCTTTTTTTTTTTTTTTTGAGGAAGATTAGCCCTGAGCTAACAGCTGCTGCCAGTCCTCCTCTTGTTGCTGAGGAAGACTGGCCCCGAGCTAACATCCATGTCCATCTTCCTCTACTTTATACGTGGGACACCTACCACAGCATGGCGTGACAAGTGGTGCCATGCCTGCACCCGGGATACGAATTGGCGAAACCCAGGCCGCCAAAGCGGAACGTGCACACTTAACTGCTGCACCACTGGGCCGGCCCCTCAATTTCCTCGTAAGGAAGGCATGGGGCCACTGCAGGTAGATGCCTAATACTGACAAAATCCAGCTAGGTGAATGCTGTTTGCCTGATTCCTTTCTTATGTCTTGCTGAGGACAGTTTGGTACTGGTGTATTCTTGAGGGTCAGAATAGCTAGAGTGTATTAGATGGGACCTGCAATAGGCAGAAGAGACTGGGGGACCTCTCACCCACAGATAAAGAAGGCTTGAACCAGATTTTCTTACAGCCATGCTTATCAGTTCATTTATCCCTGAATTTCTGAGGAAGAGTGACCTTCAGTAATGGGGAATGGCAAGCCCGAATCAGAGGCCTTAGAGCAGAGGTTACAGACTGGTGAGCTTCTAGCCTGCCAACATGGTCGGTTGGTTTGCTTGCATAGTACTTACATTAAAAAAAAAAATTGTGGGGCCGGCCCTGTGGCCGAGTGGTTAAGTTTGTACACTCCACTGCCGTGGCCCAGGGTTTCACTGGTTCAGATCCTGGGCACGGACATGGCACCACTCATCAGGCCACATTGAGGTGGCATCCCACATGCCACAACTAGAAGGACCCACAACTAAGATATACAACTATGTACGGGGGGGATTTGGAGAGATAAAGCAGAAAAGAAAAAGAAAAGAAGATTGGCAACAGATGTTAGCTCAGGTGCCAATCTTTAATTAGAAAAAAAAAGAAATATTTGTTGCCAGTGTTTGAAAATACAGCGATTTCATATAAAAACATGGGTTACTAGTTTCTTTTAAAAAGTGGAAAGATCTGGGAACAGTAGGTGGCCTTTCACCCACAGTAATAATTGCTTGCAGCTGAGTAGTGGTTGTCACCTGGAGATGGACAGTCAGCTCTCTATTTGGCCTTGCTCAGTCCCTGTAGGCATTTGGTTTGCAATCCCTGCTTTAGAGTCGAAATTCTTAGATTACCACAGCTAACTCAAGAGTCAGGCACGTTCAACACTCTCACACCAAGTGTGTTCAATGTCATCCAGAAAGACAACCATTTGAGTTGTCTTCCATCCTCTGTATCTCCTGGAAGGAAAGTGGATGGTAATGCTTTTTAAAAATTTATTTCCATCGGTTTTGATTACTCATGATTGGGAGCTTAGGAGAAACACAGATAAGTGCAATATGTATTAGGTAAACTCCAAATTTAATTTTAGTCAGAATGTAAACTTGCACAAAAGGAATGATGTTAGTTTCTGTTCCTTTTCCATTTAGCCTTAGAGCAGATAAATGGCTAAAAGTTACTGGTTATATGATAGAAAGAGGATCTGGGAAGCCCATAACGTCTTTTAAGTGATAAACCTTTAGGTAAATGAACCCCATTCGTGAGTTCTACCAATTGCTTTTACCATAGAAACTAAAAATACAGCTGATCATGATGAGTCTCCACCTCGAACTCCAACTGGAAATGCACCTTCTTCTGAGTCTGACATTGACATCTCCAGCCCCAACGTGTCTCATGATGAGAGCATTGCCAAAGACATGTCCTTGAAAGACTCAGGCAGTGATCTCTCTCATCGCCCCAAGCGTCGTCGCTTCCATGAAAGCTACAATTTCAATATGAAGTGTCCTACACCAGGCTGTAATTCTCTAGGTAAGTGTGCCCCAGCTTTATGACACGTGTGTTTTGTGGTTCTCTATCCCTCTGGAATTGGGATCACCGAGAAATGTTTAGTGTTCTCTTGCAACCTAGCTTCTTAGGCTCTTCAGTGATCACATGCTCAGAGTAACAGTGGGTTGCCTGCTTGAATAAAAGCATTTCTGCTTATTGGCCTATTGTCCATAGTAATAGATCTGGGTGCAAGGAAATTAACTGTGATGCACCATTCAGTTTATTGAGAGCTTTTCCCAGTGAAAAATTCTCTTTCCAGCAAAAACAAAGCAGAAGACCAGTTATCTCCAAATACCTCATTGCATGGTACATAGTTCAAGCTTAATGAGGACTAATAGAGCATAAGCTAGTGCAGAATAGTGGTTGGCCATACCTGTGGAGAAAATGAGAAAAACAGATTTCTCCTCAAGAGGGTAAGACACTGAAAGAGTACAGATGAGACCCTGGCCTTTTGTGACTTCAGTAGCTTTAAGTCTTGTGGCTTTGTGTACTTAGGAAGTGTCAAGTAGATAAATGTTTCGTCTCAGATAAATGGACATTTCATTGTTTTCTTATGACTTTTACCCCCTTACTGAGAGATTTTTGTAGTGGTTTAAACCTTATTGCTCCTTAGGTAAACTTAGGTGCAAATGTGGGGCTTGAGCTTTTGTCTAGAGTTGGAAGGCGGTGATTGAGAGATAAGGGGCCTTTTACTATGGGTCTGCATCTCAAATTTAGCCTTAGAATGTGGTCCTCAGACTCAGAAAAAAGGTAGAACAGAGTAAGTTGCTATTTTGCAGGGCACCAGTACATTGTCCCCAGTATTTTACTTATTTGGATCCTTTCCTGGTCTTAGCAGCAGTTTCTCAGATAATTTCAGCCCATCAAAGTGCATAAATAGAGTAGGAATTCCCCTGAACGCCATGCCAGTCATCACTCACGGTACTTATTTCAGACCTAAGTCAATTTCCTTGGGATAAATCATGAAAAACCAAGAACAGATGACTTCATTGTATAAACACTAGTACAAAAGATAGCTAGTATGCTTTAAGAGGGCAAGGGGATCTACTTGCCACAGAGCAAGGAAACGAGCCTTATCCCTGCATCCCTAAATTGTTACTTTTATGTACTATGTTTAATCAGTCATTTAATTCTTACTGAATATTTACCATGTGCTAGACACTGTTTTAAGTCCTGGGGATGTCGTTGTGAACAGGTCAAAGTCTCTACCCTCATGGAGCTTGCAGTCTAACTGGGGAAAGCAAAACAGATAGATGCATGATACATCAGCTAGACATATGTGCTATGAAGGAAAATAAAGTAAGGAGTGCAGAGAGGGTAGGATATTGTGCACGTGCACACACACACACAGTAGATTAGGAAAGCGACTCTGATATGATGACATTTGAGCAGAAACGTGGAAGAAGAGAGAGACTGAGCCATTTGAGTATTTGGGGGATAAGCATTATGGGTAGAGGGGACAACAAGTGCAAAGGATCTGGGGCAGGAGGATGTGTAACCAGTTTGAGGCATACTTAGTGCCAATATGCCTGGGGCAGATGGAGATGAGGTCAGAGTAGGGGCCTGGTTGTGTGTTATTTGTGCCCAGGACTTAGCCTCCTTAATGGGGTAGATGAGAGGGTAAGTGTAAATCTGTTGCATCAGAGGAAAGTTTACTGTGACTTTTGGTTTTAATGTACTGGTGAAGTTTGAAAAGTATGAACCTGACCTTCCAAAATTATTCTTGATCCTATTCCACTCCTTATCTTAGGAGAAACAATGTCATTAATTTTTCTTGATAATTTTGGTATAAAAGTATCATGTGCTTTTGATAAATTAAAACCCTACAGGAGGGTTAGAAGTGCACAAGTAAAAGTTCTCCACTCACATGCTCAGAATCATGCCCCAGATGTAAAACTACTGTTGGTAGTTTTTTATGAATGCTTCTAGTAAGTTTCTGTACATATATAAGCACATGTTTATATACATATATTTCTTTTTTGTTATTCATAAAAATGAAACTATACAATGGTTGGTTAGACATCTTGGATATTTTACGTTATTAGCACTTAGAGGTCCATCTGTTTAAAGGATATAGAGAATTCCATTATGTTGCTAGTTCATAAATTATTTAAATTGTCCCATATTCTTTGACTTTTTTTTTTAAAGATTGGCCCTGAAGCTAACATCTGTTGCCAATCTTTTTTTTTTCCTTTTTCTCCCCAAAGCCCCCCAGTACGTAGTTGTATATTCTAGTTGTAGGTCCTCCTGGCTCTGCTATGTGGGACGCCGCCTCAGCATGGCTTGACGAACAGTGCTAGGTCTTCACCCAGGATCTGAACCGGCGAAACCCTAGACTGCCCGAGTGGAGCCCACGAACTTAACCGCTCGCCATGGGGCCAGTCCCTATTCACTGACATTTTGATTATTTCTCATGTTTAGTTCTTTGAACAGTACTGTAATGGATAGCCTTGTATGTACATATTTTGGTGTCTTTCTAGAAAATCTGTTGGATAAATTCATAGCAGTGGAATTACTAGGTCAATTGATCAGCCGTCATTTTTTAAACTTTTAATATAGATGCATTAGATCGGTTTTAGCTTACATAAAATAATAAGACATGACTGGAGTAGTGTGCTTGGAAGTGTAGATGCATGATACCTCACAAGGTGTGCTGCAGCCGGGATCTTACATTTTACATGCGGTCTTTGATTTCTGAGGGTAGTTTTTTGTGTCCAAAATCAATTGTATGGATCTCTGAAATTACATTTCTAGTAATACACTCCCAGAGAAATGGCAGCCTGTATATCCTATATTAATTCCCCCCTCCCTCAGTGCTTGGATTATTTTTGCCCTTTAAAGCTTACTCTATAAATCATGTTGTATAATTTTTAAATCCCAATGTCTCCTTTATCCAAAATTGTCTTTTTTCCATGAAAGAAATGTGAAGATTTTTGTAGACTTGCAATTTAGGTTAACTAATTTATCTTCTTATCTCATTAGCATTGTCTCACCATTCCTCTCAATCTTAGGTATTTTATAAACCTGCTGGTTGAAGAGACATATAAAAAGGAAATAATGTGTGTTTATTCAGTTCCCTCTGTCTTTTCACAAACCACATGAAAAACAAAAAAATGAAGAGATACTCCTTTAGATAAAATGAGCTTTCTCTATTGTTACTCCTAACACTTTCCCCTCATAAGAGGGCCTGGTGCAAACTGCCTGTTTAAAAGTTTGATTATAGAAGAAGCCTAAATCTTTAAACAAAACCAGCCCCGCCTCCCCCCAAAATGAATATATTTCATCTGGTCCAAAATTATTAAAATGTATTTACTAATATGATAGAAAAGGCCATTTCTTTCTCCATTTTTCATGAGGTGTTTTTGATTGTTAAAAAGTTCAATTCAGATTGAATAGCATTGCAGAATAGAAAGGAAAGTACACTTATTATACATATGACTTGATCACTTTAGCATAGGAATGTTAAAGTCCACCAAAAGAAAATAATCCTGCTTGTAATTTTGTGCCTTTTTTATAAATGTATGGCTTTATAATATTTTGGAATTTGAGAAATATATCATCCGAACAGAAGGAACTACAATTTATATCGAACATACACGAGTACATTCAAAGATTGCCAGATCCAGCTTGTGGAAGAAAAGAATTTATTGTTGGTGCAGGTTATGGCCCTAACAGCAGTTGCCTTTGATGGATTCAATCTGTGATCAGACATATATTTGATAAAAATGATAGAGCAAAGAAAGAGGTTTGTCATGGAGAAAAATATCACTTTCTAAGCTTAAATCTTGTTCTATCTTGAGATTAAGTTTTTCCCTCCTTTAACAGGACACCTTACAGGAAAACACGAGAGACATTTCTCCATTTCAGGATGCCCGCTCTATCATAATCTCTCAGCTGACGAATGCAAGGTAATTGTATTCTCATTTATTCAGCATATACTTATTGAGTGCTTACCATCTGCCAGGCACTTTGCTAAACCGTGGGGATATAGTGTGAACAAAATGGGCAAGGTCTTTCTTACATTCTAGTGGAGAAAACATCATAAAAAACAACTTTTTTTTTAAAGAGCCAGTTAAACGGACAAATAAAAGAATTATAATACGTAATGGGTGCTTTGAAAGAAATTAACAAGGAGGTTAAATATGAAATATTTGCAGCATCACCTTCTAGTGCATTGATACTTTCCATTGAAAATTAACTTCAAAGACTGCTAGGAACCTTTTCCACTAAGAAATAATTTGCATAAATATATGATCTCGATATTTACGTATTAGCTTCTCTTCTTATAAATCTATGAAGACATTTTACTTTTAAAAAGTTTTTCATAATTCTTCTCTTTCTCCATTTATTTCTGCGGAATACTTTTCCTTTTTTGTTGTTACTTTCAATTACACCTGCTCTTGGCTTATTCTTGTTTTAAATTCTTGAAAAACAGAGTCCTGGATAACCTTTGGGTTTTTGGAATAATGGGTTTAGGAGTAGAGCCTAAGATCCTATTGTGTATGTTCCTGCGTGGGTTGCTGCTGCCAAGGATAGAACCAAAAACTAATTATGGGGAAGCAAGAATTGAAAATGTTATTAATTAAATGGATTGCTTGGGTTGTATTTGGACAGGTTATCCAAGCTGGTTAGACCAAAGTATTAATTGTTTTTTTTGTGGTTGTTGTTTTGCTAATAAGGCCAGGGTCATGGGTTTGTTCCTGTCTGAGCCAGTTTCATCCTGCGAGGAGTTAGATTCCCCAGCTAAGGTCAACTCTCCCTGATTCAGGAATTTGTTCTCTTGTTTACAAGTAGACACCGTGATAGAAAGTTTGTGTGTTTAGTGTTTCAGCAAAGTAGTGTATTTTCAGTGCTTATGTGGATTTTAAGGTTGAGGACACTTACTCTTATTCTTCATTCCAAATCTCTTGTGTAAACAAGGCAGTTTCTTCTACTCTGTGTGAGACTAAGTGGTAGGGCTTCCCATTGTCTTCCCTTAGTCTGAGACCACATAAAACGGAACAGCTCTGCGGACATCTGCATCAGATGCTGACAAGGTGTTAAGTACTTCTTTCTCTGAAAATGACTGTGATCTCTGTTTTTTGAGAGTTGTTCTCCAACACTTCTCTTTAAATCTAACCATCTGATACTGTGGATGGTTTTACGTAAAAGTCTTCGTAAGGTCTAACTTTAAAAATTGTTGGCGGGGCCGGCCCCTTGGCTGAGTGGTTAAGTTCGCACGCTCCACTTTGGTGGCCCAGCGTTTCGCAGGTTAGGATCCTGGGCGAGGACATCGCGCCCCTCATCATGCCATGCTGAGGTGGCATCTCACATAGCACAACCAGGGGCACTCACAACTAGAATATACAGCTGTGTACTGGGGGGCTTTGGGAAGAAGAAGAAGAAAAAAAAAAGATTGGCAACAGATGTTAGTGCAGGTGCCAATCTTTAATAAAAAAAATGTGTCAAAAAGCTTGTTGGCTTGTAGCAATAGGACCATGTTACCTTGAGCAATTTATTTTTAAAAAAGAAAAAGAAAAATTTCAGTTTGGGCAACAAAAATCTGAAGAAAGGAAAGCATTTCCTGAATTTTTCCTCTTTTGTGCTCTCTTCTTTACAAGGGGAATCAGGGCAGCGTAATCCATCTTTAGCACTGGAACATGTGCTTGGAGGATCAGGAGAATTTTCTGAAAGATACATATTTTTATTACATTTGGAACCCCAGTGGAAAGATTAGACTAATGATCCTCACATTTATTAAAAGCTCTAGAATTTTTTAAGTACTTACATGTACATGATTGCTCTGAGTTTCCTGGTAAACAATTACAATCAATGATTTTACCATTTTTATTCAGTCAGATTTCTGTGACTGTATGTGCCAAACACTGTACAGGTATCTGAGGATGCTGTAAATGAGATGAAAGACTGCATTCAAGGAGCTTACATTCTCATGGGGGAGGTAAAATCAACATATGAATTAATCAGTAAATGCGAATTTCACGTAGTGATAAATCCTGTGGGGAACAAACAGGCTATAGATACAGAGAGTGACTGGGGCTAATGGGGCTATGGCATTGCTTTTGCTTGGGTCGTTAAGGAAGACGTTCTGGAGTCGGCATTTGATCTGAGTCATGACTGATGGCAAAGAGGCAGTTTGGTTGCGTCAAGATCTAAGAGAAGAGATCTAAGTAGGGTGAGCAAGTGCAAAGGCTGTGAGGTGGGGATAAACTGTTGGGTTTGGGGGACTGAAAGTATGCCTGTGTGGCTGGAGCATGATGGGAAATGTGGAAGCAAGATCCAGGTCATGAAGAACCTATAGGCGTTGGCACAAGGTGTATGTTTTTATTCTGGTGGCAATGGGGAACATTTGAAGGGCTTCAGCAGGTGTGATGTAATTTCATAAACACTTTTTAAAATCACAGCTTGCTTGTATGTGGGGAATGGACTGGAAGGGGCAAGAGTTGACCCAGGGTAGACTAGTTGGAAGGCCGCTCTAGAGTTCAGGTAATAGATGGTGGCCTGGACTAGTGTTCTATCAGTGGGGATAGTAAGAATTGATTGGATTCAGGATGTATGTTAGAGGGAGCAACCTAATAAATTTGATGTGAGGTGTGAGAGAAAGAGAAGAATCAAGGGTGGCATTCAGGTTTTTGACCTGAACAGTTGTTTAGAAGATGTTGCTGTTTATTGATACAGGGAAGATTTGGGTGGAGTAGATTTGTGGGAGAATATCAGTCATTCTCTTGTGACCATGATGAGTTTTAGTGTTGAAGTTGAATAGGCAGTTGGATATGAGTTCTTCACTTCTGAGAAGATGAAATTGAAACTGTTGGAGAGCTAATGTAATTTAAGAACACATAACTACAGATTTAAGTTTCCCTATAGACTTGACCACAGGTATTCAACCTTTTCTTTGTACTCTTCCCTCTGTTCTTGCACTTCTCACACTGTTTCTTATCCCTTGTACAGTGGAAAGAGTCCAGGCTCAGAGTCATCAGACTTAATTAAAATCTTAGCTTGACCATCATTTAGTTGTACAGTCGTGCGCTGCATAATGATGTTTCAGTTAACAATGGACCGCATGTACGATGGTGGTCTCATAAAGTTAATACCATATGGCCTGTGTGTGATAGGCTAGCCCATCTCGGTTTGTGTAGGTACACTCTGTGATGTTCAGGCGATGACGAAATTGCCTAATGATGCATTTTTCAGGATGTATCCCCATCGTTAAGTGGTGCATGACTGTAATTATTTCACTTCTCTGATTCTCAGTTAATGGCTGAGAAAACAGAATGTGAAGTTTGCCTTATCTGTTTCTTCTAGAGATTGTGATATAAGTGTGAAGACCCTTTGAAAGTAAAAGCAGAACACAAATTCAAGGGATTACTATGGTATTCTTATGCTTTAAGTAAACATAGTCTTAGAAGCAGGTGGATTTATTGACATTATTGATGGTTGCAGGTGAGAGCACAGAGCCGGGATAAGCAGATAGAAGAAAGGATGCTGTCCCACAGGCAAGATGACAACAACAGGCATGCAACCAGGCACCAGGTATGGGCCTTGTTAAAGCTCTGGCCGTTCACAGTTTGAGAGCCAAGTCTTGGCTCTCCTCTGCCCCATGACTGTCTTTAGGTATATCCATGTCTCTTGTTTCCTATGGTATGTCTGAATGACTGGTCTTCAGTCATAAACTCAGAATCATATTTGTTTTCCAAATGGTAAATTTTAATGAAACAAACACTTCTACCTCATAAATGAAGGAGTCATGCTATCTTTAGTAATAATAGTAAGAGAATAATTATAAAGGATAATCCTGATTAGTTGAAAGATTGCACTTGCTGGTTTATTTCTTCATTTTGCATCCACTTTTTAACCCATTGTAGTTTACCTTCAGACCCTTCCACTCTGCTGGCATGTTTCCAAGGTCATCAGTGGCTTTTCCTTAGCATTTGACACTTGTTGATTATGTCATTTGTCTTCCTTTTCCCTCTTTACTAGGATTCTAAGATGCTGCTTTGCTCTAATCCTTCTTCTCTGAACATTCATGCCTGTTGATTACACTTAATTCCTTGTTCCTCTCTGAATGCCTTTGGTCTTTGTTCTTGCTGTTTTTCTGCCTAAGACTCTATACCTGTACCAAGAAGAGGTTGTATTTATCCCTCAAGGTCTTGTGCAACTCTCCACTGTTGTAGGAATTCTTCCCAAATCTTCTCCTTCCTCATGTATTCCCACTATAATGTTCTCAGAATGTTAGTTTAGCCCCTGTCACGTGATATATACTTAGCTCATCATATGGGTGTCTGTTGTGGTTAGATTATAGGTGGATAGCACAGGAAACATGGTGATGAGGGAATTTGGCTTTGGAGCCAAACAGATCTGGATTTGAATACCGTGACTCTGTTATTCTAACTGTGTGGTCTTGGGCAGGTCAGCTGACCTCCCTAAACATTATTTCCTTGTTAATAAAAAGAGTAAATAATACCTCCCTGGTAGGGTAAATTATGCACATAAAGTACCTATCTGCAGTGCTTGGCAGGGAATAAGCACTCTTTAAGTGGTAGCTACACTTTTCTTCATTGTCTATCTTGTGTTCTATTCATAATCAGTTTTTAAATTTTTATTCATTTTTGTATCTGTACTTGGAAAATGGTAAGCATTCAATAAATGCTTATTGAATTGAAGCAATCTTTATTTTATTCCTGTTGCTTTGATGGGAACTTGCATCCTTGATTTATGTTCTGTTTGGGTTAATATTAAAGTAAGTACATTCCTGAACTCATATTAACTGACAGTAAGGGTAGTGGTCTAGGTGATGGGGGAGCCCAATTTGGAATTTTAAAATTGCTATAGTATTTACAGGGTGGTTGTAACACATCTGGCATCCCTGCCTCCTGCTTTTTGGTTGCTTTCATTTTGAAACTTAATTGCACAATGGGTTTTCTAGCTAGCTTCTCAGTTTTCTCCTTTTTCATTTTAGGCCCCAACAGAGAGGCAGCTGCGATATAAGGAAAAGGTGGCTGAACTCAGGAAGAAAAGGAATTCTGGGCTGAGCAAAGAACAGAAAGAAAAATACATGGTGAGAAAAAGTTAAATATTTAATTAGCATGAACTCTTGCTCTCACGTTTGATTCGTTTTGGTTTCTAAGCTTCTGCTTTTCAGATTTGCCCTTTAGTATTCTCTATAAATAGAAGGACTCTTCTCTGGCAGTTAGAGTTTACTATAATCCCCCAAAAGTGGGTTGTTAAGACTAGAAACAGGAGGTCTTTGAAAAATAAAATACTGTGAGAATTTAGATGAAAAAAATTCAATCCTCTAGTTGTTTGTAAACCTCACTATAGCTTTAAAGGGTTAAATTCACCCTCTCCAACAAATATTGGAGATGTCTGTACAAGGAAAAATATTCAAGTGAAGTGGTAGTCCACTTATTTTAAGGAAAAATAATATTTCTACATGATAAAAGGTATTAATTGGGTAATATGTTCTATAATAGATCTTTTTGTAGTATTTTAACTTTTTTTTCTAGTTTTAAAAGTAATGCACATTTGTAATAGAAAATATAGAACAGTTAAGAAAGGCATACAGAAATACACATTAATTCTACTACCTAAAAATAACCACAGTTAGCATTTTGGGATATATCCTTCTGGCTTTTTACATAATGCCTTATTTACATAATTTGAATATTACTATAAGTACAACTTTGAATTCTGTGTTTTCACTTAAATATTTTGAACTAATTTCCTCATTTCAATTAAAATCTTCAAGAAATTTTTTGCATAAAACTTAATTTTTATGTAGAGATTTGTTTTGTCATAAATGTGTTAATAAATGCTTACTATTGAAAATACGGAAAAAAGAGAGAAGAAAAATTCCAAGGAAAACCACCCACCAAGATATAAACCACTGTTACCATTTTGGCTTGTGATCTGTCTTTTTAATGATGTGTATTTTTATTTTTTATTTTTTCATGGAGTTAAAACATTTGCTTGTTTAGTCATTAGAATAATTATGAAAAGTATGTTTTGTGGATACTTAGTCAGCATGGCTTCCCTAAGACAAAAACAGGTCAAACTATGTATTTACTTTTTTGGTAGTCATCACTGTCTTGAAAATGATAACCTTATGAGTAAATGGAGATGGGCCAATGTGAGATGGGTGGTGTGTTGTGGGGTGACTTTGTTGGGTGTGTAGAGGGAGGGCTCTAGTAGTGGGCTGTGGGGTGCAAGGTTGTATGCTTCCTCTGTCTTGGTCAGTTTCTACAGATTGGGTAGAGGGGCAATAATACGATAATACCATTTATTGAGTGCTCATATGCTAGACACTGTGGTTGTGTTGCTCATCATCTTTGTAACAAAGATGAGTGGTATTTCACCTATTTTATAGATGGGAAACTGAGGTTTAGAGAGGTAATTTGCCCAGAATCATATAGGTAGAAAGAGTGTCTGAGGTAAAAGCTGAAATTTGTCTTCCAAACATCTGCTTTCCAGTAGTTTGGGCTAGGTTATTGGACCCAGCCTTCCTGGTAAAAATGCTGGATAGGACTTTTTTTTAAGCTTTAAAAAAAAAAGAGTTCATGAAACTAGAAGAAATAATTAATGCTTAGAACCTAAATCTTAGGTGAGAGTCCAAATTAAACAAGATATCCATCAGATGGGCACGGATTAACTCAAAGAAATTTTACTAGGGATAAAGGCATTGGTGAATGGTTTCTTCATATGCTAATATGTGTGTGAAATCTATAATGTTCTTCCCGGGGATGAGCCATCCACTCCACTTAACCACCATTATCTCCTATTCTCTGGGTGGGAGGTGGAGTCTAGGACGGAGTGGGAAGGGCTAGAATCAAAGGTTTAAAAGGGAAGTTTCCACTGTGGAATTTCTTTCCTGTGGAAGGATACCTGTAGTGGCTGCCATGGTAAGATCTGATAATTATTTAAAACTGGATTATTTTTATGCTTCTGATTTTCTGTGACTATTCCCTCTTTTGTTCTTGCTTGATGTTTGGTAAAACATTTTTCAAAAAGGCCAGCCTGTTCTATGCACTTAGGCTAGAGGAGTTCTAACGTGGTAGCATTACAGTGCCTTTGGCGGACAGCGTCATGGTGGGTGCAGCAATTCAAGTGAGAGAATTTACAGAAGACTGCCTAGTCCAACTGCCCCTTCTACCTGCAGATTGTCCTTTTGTTCTAAAATCTTAGACTTAAGGCTTACAGCCTCTGTGTTTTGTTTTGTTTTGTTTTTAAGTGGGGAAATATCTACCAGGGTTCCTTGCGGATCTCAAGATTCTCGGAATTTGTAGTGCCTTTTGGGTTTGTTATATTTTATTTATTTGTGCTGTCGTGCATATTTTCAGAGGAAGAAATGGAGGCGTAGAGTTCTGATCCTTGAGGTGCTCATTTAGAGATAGAAGAATGAAACTCCCTTTTGGAGAAGTTGTAAGAGCATTTCCTTTGCAGATTCACTAGGGTAGGTAGTGGGTGTCTTCTGGCGTTAACCTGCCTGATAAATAGTCTGTCTTGTGCTCAATCTCTGTTGCCTAGTGTAATGCCTGGCATATAGTTGGCACTAAATAAATAGCTTATGGTTCTGCTTGGCCCTCCGGTTGGCAGAGACTGAAATGAAATAGATAAATTCTTAGAAGCAGAGAGTATCATGCTCTGGTTATTTTCCTAGGAACACAGGCAGACCTATGGGAACACTCGGGAACCTCTCTTGGAAAACCTGACTAGCGAGTATGACTTGGATCTTTTCCGAAGAGCACAAGCCCGGGCATCAGAGGATTTGGTGAGTATGAAAACCTCCAAGCTGAGGACCACTTGTGAAGGACACTTGGAACCGCCAAGAAAAATGACGAGCAATCAGTTTGATGGGAATTGGATGTGCCTTGCTGCTTGAATCTCTTTCCCTTTCTCCCAGCTATCCTTATTTGAGACTGTCTTCCTTCCCATTCTTATTTAAAATCAATTACCCCTCCTCCCTTCCCGTGTCCCTTACAGTTTTCCCTCTCCACCTTCACTCCTGGAAGGACCTGTTTGGTGGAGGTGGTAAGCTGGATGAAACAATAGGAGCCACTTTGTCTCAGTTGGGTAATTTGCAATTCTGAGAACCTCGAGACTGGGAGATACCCTCTCTGTTGTCCTCTTAACCCAAACAGAAACTCCCCTTTGCAGGGTCGCCGCAGCCCTGCAATACTGCTGTAAAAGAATAAAAAGAACGGTGAGGAGCAACGATGGGAAAGATTGTCGTCAGATATTTTAGAGTTAATCTTTGACACAGCACAGCCAAGTTTTATATATTAAGATGGTTTTCTGTTAGTTAACATTGAGTTTTGATACCCTAGCAGAATTTTCAACAGTTTTGCTTTAAGGAAGTTGTGATTGAGTTTACCTCTGATTTCATGGATTAAATGTGTTCCAGGGAAGCTTAGTTTGTAATGTGAATCTCATCTTCCCTTTTTTCCCAAATGATGTTGAATACTTAATTTAAAAATCCTCGAATAGACTCATTGAAAGTTTTGTGAGAGGCAGGGTTTGATAGCTGCCGTTGGCTGGCATGGGCTGTTAACTGCTGGTTTTCTCTGTCCCACTCTGGAACCGAGCATTTCCTAGGCTAGTCTTTCACAACTCTCCACCTGGGTGTGTTAAAAACGATTTCTATAGCCAACTCGTAGCCACTGAGTGGGGATAGAGATCCCAAAATAATTTCTACTTTCTAGACTTTAGATTCCAGAATTAAAGCATCATCCACGTTTCAAAAATATTTTTTAAAGGACCTAAGGTGAGAGGGTGCCCACTGTGGGGGTGTGTCGTACAGATCTACACAGCTTTGTAAAAGCTTCTGCAGATACGTAAAATACATTCTAGGTAATCTTTTTCTGTTTAGTTTTAGAATGTTTTGTAAAGATGGGGAGTATTATTTGTGGTAGATTGCCTTTTATAATTCAGTTTGATTCAGGCTGATAAAAACGAAATTTTACCAAGGACCCGTTCTGATCTTCAAGAGATGAGGCGCCCAGTGTGGTAGGGAGAAGAGAAAAGCCACCTTCTGTTGAGACCTGTGCTCTGGGCAGTGTAGATAGTAAGTTCTCCGTAAGCCTTTCTGATTATCCGTGCCCATGTAGCCCTCTTCAGTGCAGATTTTTCATGAGTTAGAAGCCAAATCTGTCTTGATTTTTTCCCCCCCATAGCCCAGCGTGGTGACATGCATTTAAGCCTATTACAGGCTTCTAGAAACAAAGATGATCAATTCTAATTCTCCTTTGACTTGATTTCTTCTCTTCATTAGGAGAAGTTGAGGCTGCAAGGCCAAATCACAGAGGGGAGCAATATGATTAAAACAATTGCTTTTGGTCGCTATGAGCTTGATACCTGGTACCATTCTCCCTATCCTGAAGAATATGCACGACTGGGACGTCTCTACATGTGTGAATTCTGTTTAAAATACATGAAGAGCCAAACGATACTTCGCCGACACATGGTAAGTTGTCTGGGTTCCATAAGCATCATGGTGATAAGCTATAGGATCTCTAGATTTTGATGTCTGTCAAGATGATATCTGTCCAGGCATCTCTCAGTGGTCCACAGTAATGGGATGAAGGCATAGGAAATTGAAAGCCACATTTCAGGCGGAGAGTATACAGCGTATGGCATGGCTAGTACTCACCTTTTACCACATCTTGTCATACACATCTCCTTGTCTTTTTTCTTGCTGTCTCCTCTTCTCATTTCTTCTTGGGATATGAATTACCTCTGCCTATAGTTTTTCTGTGTCCCAAACTAGATGAAAATAAATGGACTTCATTAGGTAGACTTCATTAGACAGGCAGGGACAACGTGACTCACCTTTGTATCCCTAGCGACTAGCATGGGTAATAAATATGTGTTGAATGAACGCTTATTTAAGGGAGACAAATTATGAAATTTTGGTGCCTTTCCCTCTTGTTTAGTGCTTTCTGGTTCTGAACATTCTTCCTGTTAAAATAGAAATAGAGACTTGAATCTGACTTTATTATTGACAGATAGGCTTACTAGGTATTTTGCAGCTTTAAGCCATTTTTCTTTCCCTAGTCGTAGAATGAAAAGTCTTGTCTTAAAGGGAATTTCTGCCATGGAGTAGGGGTGGGAAAGGGTAAGGCGTAGAGATTAGTCTCTTTTTTTTCTTGTTTCTATAGTCACAACATAAATTGACTCAGGCCTTTTAGGAGGTCTCTTCTTCCTTCCCGTTACAGCTTCATTTCCCAGGATTTCCATGTGCTGCGCGTCTACAACCAGGCGGCTTGTGCTTTTTGTCATTAAGCTTTCTCCCCGGTGTGGCAATGCTGCTTTTTTGTGTTCCTGGCTCTGGAGCACACAGTCTGTATAGCGTTGTGGCCCAGATCCACCACTGTGAATTAAGCCCTGCAGACTCCAGCTTTATTTGGGGTGGGGACAGAGTGCTGGAGGCGAGGTGATGGGCGGGGACTGATGGGGACACTAGAGCATAGGGGGTGATAGTATCAGAAAGGCTGTCCCCATGATTGTAGACCATGGAGCGAAACTAAAATATGGTTTTGCTTTTTGAAAGTAAGACTTGTATTTTTATTGATGTGAACTACTTACCATTTATGGCCTTTTTCTTTTTGTTTCTGGTTATTTAGTGGCGCTAACCAATAAAATCGCGAAAAAGGGCGAGGAATAGTAGTACAGGGAGAAAACGAAGAGTCTCGATAAGTCTGAGGATCAAGTAAACATTCTGAATATTTGAGGATCCTCCTGTGTTATGAGTCACAGAAATTGAGTTTCAGGAAATGAAAACCTATTTTACTCGATACCTCTTTTTGATTCCTTTTGCTTCAGGAATAATCACTGAAATGGGCTTTCTTTGGCCATTTGGCCAACAGTTTGGCTTCTGTTTCTAAACAAATAATTGTTGCATTAGTTTGGTTATTGTTGGAAAGAGCAGCATGAGTAAAGGGGTGGAGATAGGAACAAACTATAGGTGGAGCTTTCTTGAAGCAATTCCAGTTAATAGATATTTGGCTTTACATGTGACAAATTGGGGCATGATTCTTGAGTTGATCAGAAGTCACAACAAAATTTACTAGAAAATGCTTCGTATGCATATGTATGCTTTAAATGTATTTGCATAAAACTTTTCAAGAATTCACCTATTTACAGCAATGGCTGTCTAGCTGCGTTGAATCTTAACTAGTAATCCGGGGTGAGGAAACAGGTATCTTGTGCCCCCTTGTGGCCAAGTGCCTCTTGGCTTCCTGCTGCTCCACCAAGCTGGCTTGTCTTTTTATTTTTTTTTTTTTTTAAGCCACGGAAAAACTCGCTCCCATTTCCTTGTATAACAAAGGGAACATTCGGGCGGGGGGATGGTTTTTATCACTGTAGGTCTATTTTCTAATCTGAAAAAAGAAGACCATAGTGGTTAGGTGGTAACAAGCAGTCACTGGTAAAGGTGAGCGGAAAGTACTCCTGCCTTTACTTAGCAACTCTAAGCTGCTCCAAGTAAGCTGCTTAAGAATTTCCTGTTGGCCCAAGGCATTTTAATAATAAGCAAGGGTATTTTTTATTTATCTGGCTTTTACGTAGAGATGATTTTAATCTGGGTTGAAACGTTGCCAGAATATAATCCAGAAAACTTGTTCCAAACTTCTATAAAAATACCTTAAATATATTACAGTGACTTTGGAAGCCTTTAATTGTTTTACTGGGGGGAAAAAAATCTGTTTTGCTGTATGTTCTCAAGTGTGTCCAACTGTCTGTCGCCTCGGCTAGTTTAATTTGCCCCATGATTCCTTCTCCCTTTGAGCAGCAGTGTTGTTGGGAAAGTGTGTTTCCCTGATGTGGGTTCCCTTCTGTTGCAGGCTAAATGTGTGTGGAAACACCCACCTGGGGATGAGATATATCGCAAAGGCTCAATCTCCGTGTTTGAAGTGGATGGCAAGAAAAACAAGGTAAAAAGTGATGACCGCAGAAAGAGGGGTGGTAATGTTGTATATTCGCAGGTTTCAGAATGAGGTTGTTTTGTCTCCATCTCACCTGGTAAAGAAGATAGAACTCTTCTCTTGGCCAAAATACACAATTTCTGCTTTCTTAACAATAATGGTATAATCTTTAAGTTTAGGCCTTTACCTGATAAGTTTAGGAATCACTGGCACACACATGAGCTCTGTTTCTCCGCTTCCAGATCTACTGCCAAAACCTGTGCCTGTTGGCCAAGCTTTTTCTGGACCACAAGACGTTATATTATGATGTGGAACCCTTCCTGTTCTATGTTATGACAGAAGCAGACAACACTGGCTGTCACCTCATTGGATATTTTTCCAAGGTCAGCAGGATCTGGAGATTAAGAAGCTAATGGGCAGAGCAGGGTGATTGATGCTGGCGCATGGGGACTCAAAGCACTGACAGGAAGAGGCAGTACCCTGGGTGATGATGACAGCCCTTCCCTTTAAAAAAAAAAAAGAAAAAAGGGCAAATCCATGTATCAAAGATTATTTAATGAAAACGTGCAGTTCTCTATTAAAAGCTTCTGGTTTATTTGTTTCTGGACTTGTGGGTGGTGCTGCCTATTAATTACTGTCCAGGGCCCTGCCTCCTAACCCACAAGCTCACATCTTGCAGTCAAGCCAACTCTCCTGGCTTTGCCCTCCTCTCTGTTATTAGCTCAAAACCAGGAATATATTCTTTTGCCTGGTTTTCTAGCTGAGTTCCTTCAGTCATAACACCACTGTGCCTTTAAAGACTCAAGGCCACATTTTGCCTATGACTTTTTAATATAACAGCTTTATTAAAATATAATTCACATACCATACAGTTCACTCATTTAAAGTGTACAATTCAGTGGTTTTTGGTATAGTCACAGAATTCTGCAACCACCGTGCAGTCACCACAGTCAATTTTTGTTACCCCAGTAAGAAACCCCATACCTGTAAGCAACACTCCCCGTTTCCACTCAACCCCTCCCAGCCCTTCTTTTTCTATAAATTTGCCTGCTCTGTGGCTTTTACATAAATGGAATCATACCATATGTGATTTGACTGTTCTGTGACTCACCCACCCACCTTTCCAGAATGGAGACTTACTGTTTGGGATCCCTCACTTCTCCAGTAGGCAGCTCCCTTTTGAAAAATTGCTTTTAAATAGAATTCCTCTGGGTTGACTGAGCAGTCTCAACATTCTTGCCCTGCTCTGTGACTGTAAATATTCCAGAGTCGGC
This sequence comes from Equus asinus, assembly GCF_041296235.1. NCBI lineage: Eukaryota > Metazoa > Chordata > Mammalia > Perissodactyla > Equidae > Equus > Equus asinus. The sequence goes on along the minus strand of NC_091802.1, from coordinate 36,627,459 downwards.
CGCCTTAAAATGAGTCCGGAGGTCTCAGGTGGGGAAACCTTGGGATTAATGGCCTTGGCCATCATAAAGGGTGGGGACGTAATAGCTCTGAGCCTGATAGCCACTCCCCCAGGACTCGTTAGCCAGATATTTTGCAAGCAGCCTTGTTTTCTATCTCTGTTGGACTATTGACACCTTTGGTTCCAAACCCTCGTGACCTGCTGATTTATTTGCTCTTGATTTTAGGAAAAGAATTCATTCCTCAACTACAATGTATCCTGCATCCTTACCATGCCTCAGTACATGAGACAGGGCTATGGCAAGATGCTCATTGATTTCAGTAAGTGAAACTGCTAAGTTACAAGCTCCACAGGCAGGAACTGTATGAATATTGTCTGTCTTTTTGTCCTATGGTCTCCACAATTCCTGGCATGTAGTGGATGTATACTGATTTTTGTTAAGTGAATGAGTAAGTGGGAAAAACCTGAACGTTGTCTGCTGACCTGGTAACGCGTTGAACACTCAATGAATATAGGACCCTGAGTTGGTACCTGATAGGAGATACAGAGGATAGTTAAGTAAGCATTTTAGGATTATCCCAGCTTGAGACTTATGAACAGCATGTACATGTATAAGGCTTCAAATCTGTTCCTGGATATTAGGGATTTCAGTTGTGTAAGGACTTGTCTAGAGGCAATCCGTATACCTGATGGAGGCTTTAGGCCTCATTAACCGTGGATTCTGTATTTGGGAATTTGCCTACTCAGTAGAATTTATTTGTAACCTCAAATCAATACTCTTGGCACTTTTGCAGTCCTTCACAGGCACGTGCACAGCAGCAGAAAATGTCACCACACGTTCCTGGCTGAGGTCAAACAACGTGCCTTGTTTCAGCTCTCTTAGTATAAGCGGGCGTCCTTTTCATGGTCCATTAGTGCCACATTTTTCATATTTTTATGCTTTTTTTGCTGATTTTAAATGGCCCGAGTGTAGTGTTGAAATACTGCTGGAAAGTCTGTGATATGCCTTACAGAGAAAATATGTGTTAGACAGACTTCGTTTAGGCATAGGTTATTGTGCTGTTGGCCATGAGTTGAATGTTAATAAGGCAACTACATATTAAGGTGGTGTTAAACAGAAATATATAAAACAAGATTACTTATTGATCGGTTGATGCAAATGTGATCAGAGGCTCGTAGGAATCCAACCTTCTGTTTCCCCTGGAAGCACTGGTCAGTGTTCAGTAATTCTGTGTTCACTTTATAGAACATAGCTACTGTAAATATGAGAATCAGCTGTGTTTTATTCAATGTCCACTGTCATATGACATATTTTAATCAAAATTAGAATTCTTAGAATTAGCCTTCCAGTCCTTTCGTTTTTAAGCCACCTGGGAAAAGATGAACTAGAAAGTGGCATAATCCACTGAGGGGAGCAGAGGACTGTATATCTTTGAATAGGTAACATCTGTTTGATAAACTTAGTTTTATGGAAATTTTCAAACATACACATATATACAAAGTAGAATAATAGTATATAATAAAACTCCCTGTGATGAGTACCGTTTTATGGCCGGTCTTGTTTTATCTATATTCTCACCCTCAATTATTTTGCTGTCTCTAAAAGATAAGGTCTATTACACCTAAAAAAACAAAAAATTCCTTAATATCATAAATTATGGTGTTCAAATTTCTCTGATTTTGTTTTAAAAAAAGTTATTTTTACTAAGATCTAGATAGAATTGATATATTGGGATTGATAGATGTGGCTCGTAAATCACTTTTAACCTGTTCCCATTTCATATCTTTCTTTATTCCTTGCTGTTTATTTGTTGAAGAAAGCAGGTTAGTTTTCCAGTAGAGTTTCCCAGAGTATGAATTTTGCTGACTGCATCTCCATAGTGTTGAATGTTAGATGTTTACATGTTAGAACTGGAGGCTTCATGAGATTCGATTCCCCCCCACCCCATAGGTGGTACTGAGATAATCTATTCTGAAGTTCAAACGTTTGAAAAATGTAAAAAGCTATGTATAATGAAATGGATTCCATCTTGGTTCCCATCTATCCTGTTGCTAGCACACAGCTACAGGTAATGTTTATTAAAGTTTCTAGTGAAGCCTTCCGGAGGTTTCGAATATCTGTTATGTGTCCATGCAAATGGACATTCTTCCCCTTTTGTGTGTACAAAGGCAGCATGCTCTACAACAGCCACAGAACAATCGCCTGAATGACTGAACCCTGACTGATACTGCAAAGGGGGCTGCACTTCTTAAACCTCCTTCCATATTGGCACATTGTTCTTTGCTATTAGCATGAGATAAAGCATTACTAGAAAAAGTCTCTTTGTTCCCTGGCAGGTTATTTGCTTTCCAAAGTGGAAGAAAAAGTTGGTTCCCCAGAACGTCCACTCTCAGATCTGGGGCTCATAAGCTATCGCAGTTACTGGAAAGAAGTGCTTCTCCGTTACCTGCATAATTTCCAAGGCAAAGAGATTTCTATCAAAGGTTGGTTTTTGACTCTTTAGAATAGTTGTTACCCAAGATGTTAACTCTGCTGAATATCCTGACTTTTCTACTTGGCCCTTTGCATGCTTTGTAACCTTTAAAGATAATACCCCATTCTGTGTTTCATCTAAATAGGAGAAATGAAGGCATACTGAATATGGGCCTCTGCGGAGACCCTCACTAAAGGTGCCTAAAGATTCCAGAGCATTTGGCTCATCAAATCTTGGGTTGCTGACACTTCAGTTTTTAACAAAAGTCAAGAAAGAACAAAAACGTTTTCAAGTCTTTTGGCACACACAGGAGCTTCTAAGATATCCCTGTGTGTGTGTGTATTTTTTTTTCTGAGGAAGATTGGCCCTGAGCTAACATCTGTTGCTAGTCTTCCTCTTTTTGCTTGAGGAAGAATTGTTGCTGAGCTAACATCTGTGCCAATCTTCCTCTATTTTATGTGGGATGCCGCCACAGCATGGTTTGACGAGTGGTGCTAGGTCTGTGCCTGGGATCTGAACCTGTGAACGCCAGGCTGCTGAGGCACAGCGCACGAACATAACTACTACTACTACACTAGGCTCGCCCCCTTCCTCTTTTTTTTTTTAATGTGAGCTGCTGCCACGGCATGACCACTGACAGATGAGTGGTGTGATTCTGCACCCAGGAGCCAAATCTGGGCTTTTGACGTGGAGCACACCAAACTTCAACCACTAGACCATTGGGGCTGGCCCCATATCCCTGTATATTTATGCAACAGTGGAAGAATTTAGTTTGGTCTGTCCTTGACCTTGATTTCTGTGGAGGCTAAGAGTGGTTTCTTGCTGTAATATCCCTCTTCTATAGCTATTTGGACTGGTCAAACGAATGCTTCATAAACTTTGTGAACTGATTGGGTTGAGTATCAAAGATTCCAACCATTTGGAGTCTGTTTGGATTTCCTCTGAGGGAAAAGGGGGCCTTGTAGAGGAGTGAGGATCTGTGCTTTGGCCAGGTTCTCAGAGGCTCTTCTGTTTCAGAAATTAGCCAGGAGACAGCTGTGAATCCTGTGGACATTGTCAGCACTCTGCAAGCCCTTCAGATGCTCAAGTATTGGAAAGGAAAACACCTAGTTTTAAAGAGACAGGTAAAGTGTTTATCAGCTACTTGCTCCTTGCTGAGTGTCCCCTTGAGGCCTAGTGGAGCACAGCGGGAACTTAAGCCCGCTAAAGGTAACCTTCCCTTCTTAAAGGAGTTTTACTCCATGCACCTGCTACTTGCTCTCATTTCTTTAGCGAGCAGGGCTGCCTTTGTTAGGATTATCTCCTACCTTGTCCTTATCAGAAGCTTTTGGTAAGCTCCTGTCTCAGATTTGGATGACACAAGTTAAGCAGCTGCAGTTAAGCAGCTCTATGTTTCCCTGCACTTCTGTCGTTTGAGGCCTGTCTGTGGAGGGGAATCTTCTAAACGCCAGGGCTTGTGGAAGTGGTTTTAATTCCTTTAACAAATGCCATTTCAACTCATGCCCATTTTTACTTTTTGAGTTGACTCGTGTAGTAAGGGAAGATGAATAATGATTTTCAGGTCTTATTGAGGGCATGGTAGAAAGAAATGGATTAGGTAGGAAAGCATTTTGTAAATAAAAAGATAATTTTTTCACACCTATTTTATACCTTAGTATGTTGTTAAACTTTTGGCAGTTTCTTCTTTGCTACCAGTCATTTTGGAATCCATGTATAAAGACATTTTAGTTGAATATATATAATAATTTTTTCCCATTGTTCTCCCTCAGGACCTGATTGATGAGTGGATAGCCAAAGAGGCCAAAAGATCCAACTCCAATAAAACCATGGATCCAAGCTGTTTAAAATGGACCCCTCCCAAGGGCACTTAAAGTGACCTATTACTCCGAGCCAGCGAACCCCAGCAGTAGGAATCCATACCCTAGGGATCTGTCTGTCATTTCTGTTGCTCTTGTGATTGGCAAGTACAGTATCCTTTGGGAAGGCCATCCCCCTCAGGACTGTCCTGGCTCCGACCTTCATGTACACTGCAGACGCTGGTTCTGAGGAACTGTTGTTTCGGCCTCAGTGAGGTTGCCTGGATGGGATCTATATTAGACTTGAGTGCAGATCCCTTGTAGCACTGACCCAAGGTGTTCTGTTTGGTACTGTACCTGTCCAGTCACTGGTTCTCTCCTCATGTTCTCTAGCTCCATGAGGTTGTGTTGTGTCTTCTAAACTTTGTAATAGTGCTTTTTGCCACCCGGTCACCAGACCTCCGAATACGGTTGCCATGACCAGGACCTTTCCAGTTATTCCTTACTGTGCTTTTTGGAGGGACAGGGCAGAGGTAACACTTCCGAGTGTGTGTGTACTGGGAGGGGTCTGTTCCCTTTGGATTTCATCTCACTTTAAATTTTTTCCTCCATTTTTATTGAAAGACCTGTTTTTGATCAGTATCAGGCTGACCAGAGTCAAATTCTTTTGAAGATTTTCCCAGGGATTAGTCTTGGTGACATCGCATAGTCTATCTGGACGAGATGGAGAGAAGAATTAAGAGGTGGTGATGCTGTGTTTGGTTTGAGTTCACCTTGGGCAGTGGGCAGTCTTCTGGTGGAAGGGAACGGATACTTTTGCCTTGCCAGAAAGTGTCCAGTAGTAAGTGCTCTCTTCTCTCTTTATTCCCTGCCCCTTTTTACATTTGCAGGTGCCAAAATAATTTCCAGTTCTCCCCTTCATGCTGCGTGTTAACTGGTTAATTATACTGCAGAAATCTTTTCAGCAGTACCAGTCTGATGTAGCATACCTAGATTTCCACATAAGTTGCATTGATTTTGTCTGAACATCCTCGGAGAAGTAGAAAATGATTGAAAATGACTTCTGTATCTCAGCCCATGACTCAGCAAGGCAGAACGGTCACCCCTGCCGAGGTTTGCTTCTCTTTTCAGCAGTGCTTCGCACTCCCTCTAGGACTGAAGTGCTAATGCCCTTCCAAGAACAACTCCTCCACTTCCTTTTTGGGATTTGCCACCATCCCCCTATTCTCTGGTCTATTTTTGGTGTGCGAGTGAAGGAAGAGATGCTCCCTCTAATTTCTCTCTAGCCCATCATAACCTGCTATCTTGGGGCAGCTTTTGATGTATGACATGTCACCCTTCCCAACTTGGTCTCCTATAACACTGTCGTCTTCATGTGGAGCCGTCACCACAATCCCGCCTCTGGTCATCTGTGCCTTTCTCTTGTCATCTCTGTACACTACTTATATTCACTGTGGGTTGGGGGGAGCTAATTTTAAGCATGTTCAATGGCTGCTCCCTGCCATTTTCAGTGTCACTGTTAAAATTTATCCAAAAGCAACTTCACTGGGGATTTTCTTAAGGGGTAAAGGCCTTTTACAGAAGCTACCCTTCCCCACATGTGGTAGAATGTGCTGTTCTATATCTACTCCTCAATAAAGCATGTTCTCTGCTCAAGTCTGTTTCACCCAGGGGCTCTCATTTATGTATGAAAACGATGCAGTTGACCTGCTACTAATGGTAAATGCATTGGGGATTTATTTTACCTAGCAGTAAACTGACTGTTGAGGTATGTGGTTTGTGGCTGTGGAATTTTTTTGTCTGTGCTGCAGGCCTTCTATAGAAGGACTTCTTACTCTGAACTTGGCTGGTTGGTGGGTTAAATTCTGTCTGCCTCACTTTGGTTTCAACTGATAGGTATGCATAGCAATGACGAGTTAGTAGTATTCATTCTTTCATTAAGTTCCTTTTCTTCTGATGTAAAGGCAAAGGAACCAGCAGAAAGTTGGGACAGATGGGTACAATTGATGTTGTGGGAGGTGGGAACAGGTATATCCCTTCTCATCTCCAAGCTTATCTGCCACTAGTGAGGAGCAATACCACTTCTCTACCCGGGAGAGTCAATGATGAGGTGATTACTGAAAGTAGCTGATGTCTGCAAGTAATTTTCCTTTTGTATTTACCCAGTGCAAGAAAAGGAAGGCCAGACACCTACCTGTATAGAGGAAGGAAGGAGGGTGGAAATCATTTGCTGGGGTGGTTTTTCTCACCGTGGCTGGTAGTGGTGAGAACCTATCTCAGCGGACAAGCTAAGGGTCCTCCTTTGCAAGGTTAGAGTCCTGTGCATCACTTACTGGGGGTGGAGGATGGGATGGAGAGAAGCTGAAGGTTATAAAAAGACCCCTCTTACACTCATCTTAGAACGTGGGCCCAAATCTCTATTCTAAATATTTACATCAAAGGGAAAGTCTGCTCTCTCACCTTTTGAAAAGATTGAAGTAGATAATAAGGATCACGGGAATGGAATGCTGAGAGGTCAAGGCACCTGAAATTTTGTGCACAATCTGGGTCCCAAGCCTCCACTGATTGCTGCCCCCTTTCCTCACCTAAAAATAAAAGGAAGGTTTCTCTGGTTTAAATCCCTTACAGGTATGGGAACAGTGTTCACTTTCTTGGCAACTTTGAGTAAGACAGACTCTGTCCCCTCTGACTCCTTTTTACCTGCACAAAAGAAGCTCAGCTGCTTAGCCTCCTTCATTAGAAGAGCAAAAGTCTGGAGTTATTCCTGGATCTAGCTCCTGAGACCCTGTCAGTGGAAGCATCTACTCTATTTGTGGAGGAAGAAGAGAGCCCTAGCACATGCTGGTTGCTTCCGCTATGCTCAGCACTGAGCTGGGTGCTTCCACACTGCCTCGTTTGACTCTCGTGTTAGCCTGTGCAGTAGGAGTTCACCTTGGTTCTGCAGAAGGAAACCTGAAGCCCAAGGTGACCCAGTGAGCAGCAAGGCCGGAATCTCACTTTGGTCTGTTCAACTTGGGAACCTACACCCTCCCCTCTACCATTTGCTTCCTCAGCTGTTTGATTCCTTAATGATTAATCATCCTCTCCCTTCTGATTAGATTTCCTTGCTTCAGCCACAGGCCCTCATGCTTCTAGTGGCTTCTGTTGCAAGAAATATAAATTGGTGGAAACTTTGAGACAAAAGACTGCATTATAGTAGATCCTGTAAGCAGCAGTTGGGGGCCAGAGACCTGAAGCAGGAGGCAGATGTGCCCCGTTCTGCCTGTGCTTCTGATTGAGGGATAAGCTGTTTAGGAAGCACTGTCCCTTCACTTAGGCGTTTCCTTCGGTCCTCACCACAGCGCCACTGTAACGTGTGTATTCTCTCCCTTCCCACAGGAGAAAATTTGAGGTTCGGAGGTCTCGCTGCTGGGTTATAGAAACAGAAAGAGCACCCTGCTTCTCTGATGCCAAATCCCACACTTTTGACAATGCTGTCCTGAGTCATCTGGTGCCTCTGTGCCTGTTTTCCCATTTCTCACAAGGGAATAGTGAGTCATGTTAAGTAATTTTTAACAATATGGTATACCTTTTATATGGAAAGATGATGCTTTGGACTTGTCCTCAGCTTTGGTTTGCCCCTGTAGTTCTGGGCAGATCGCCCTGGCTAGAGTTAGGAATGGCCTCGAGTGGAGTTCATTTGAAGCCAGTTGGTTGAGATCAGGGTGGGGGCTACATAGGAAAAGCCAGTACAGAAAAATAGACCACAGCTTGCTTACAGTACACATTCCTTCTGGAATATGAAACGCATGAAAAGCAGCTTTTTGGATGTATATTAGTAACTTTCAAGCGTGGTCATAAGTATGCCCTGCCCCTTTGAAGAGCAACTGGTAAGCCAGTGACATTGAGGACATGTGGGTTTTATGAGGTGCTGTGATCAAGCAGCACAGCTCACAGTCATCCTTATCCTTTTTTTTTACTTCTGATCTTTTGAGAATCTATTCAAAGCATTGAGGTTTTTTATAGCAGATTTTTCCCTTTTTTTCCTTCTGGAGAAGATTGGCCCTGAGCTAACATCTGTTACCAATCTTCCTCTTTTTTTTTTCCTCCCCAAAGGCCCAGTGCATAGTTGTATATCCTAGGTGTAAGTCGTTCTAGTTCTTCTGTGTGGGATGCCTCCATAGCATAGCTTGACAAGCGGCGTGTAGGTCTGCACCCAGGATCCAAAGCAGATCATGTGAACTTAATTAACCACTATGCCACTGGGCCGGCCCCCTCAAAGCACTGAGTGTTTTTTAATGCACATAGTGTAAATATGCACCCATTTGTCTACAGTTCAGGAAATTGAGCCTTTGAAGTCCGGTCTTGGACTGCGGTTATGAATTGAGAACTCTTGGTTTGAGAAAGCCCCAGTGGGAAGACAAGAATCCTGCCTTCTGCCTGCCTTCACTCTGAGCCAGGGCCCTAGGCTAGTTCTTTGTGTCACAGGTTCAGATAACAGCTTCCATCAAGTGAGGTCAATGACAACTGAAGGAGAAGGCCTGGCCCACTGTGGCCCCACAGGTACATATATATACAAAATGCTGTACAGGGCTTTGCATATTTTGAGAATAAAGTGAAAACTCCCTTGCTAAATAATATCTTGCCAGAAATTCTAGAAGCTATCTCTTGCTATTCATTGGGACCATGGAATTAAGAATTGGATCTCCACTGGTTTTGTGCCAGTACTTTTGGCTACAAACTTGTATGACTGCCTCTTCCAGACTATTTCCTGCTGATGGGGGCAGTATAATTGCCCACTTCCTTTGTGGTGTCTTCAGCAAAATGCCAATGAATGTCACTAAGCAGGGAGCAAAAGACGGTCCAGTGGTGAAAGATGTCCCTGGCGCTGAAATATCGGTGTGTATCCTCTGTCTTGTGCAACACCTGGAGATGCAGGTCATGCTGCTGCCATTTTGGGGTTTAGGGGTTGGTTTGTGCCCAAGAGTGGAGAAAATAACCTGTGCTGTTGCACGACTTTGGCTCCATTGCTCCTCCCAGATGTTCTATGTGAGATGTAAACACCTTTATTCTTGAACTCCTGTTCATTCCAAGAAACCCCTCTGTCTTCTTAACCGGGTGTTTGTTTCTGGAAACAACTCACCTTGTATTTACTATATTCCAGGTTATTAGAAACTCCATTATTAACCTCACAGAAAAAGAGGTGTGGTGGGTCATCAGGGATGGCCACCAACAGTTTCTCCCAGCCCTGGATGTGTGTGCTGCTCTTTCCAATAAGAGATCTATTTTTCCCTTAAGTGTGGACTGGACTTTCGTTTTGACTAATTGGATGTAGCAGAAGTGATATTCTGGCAGCTTCCACTTTTGCTCTTGGAAACCAGCTGGCATGTTTCCAAACCAGAATCTTGAGCTAAACTGAATAGTGAGGGGTGGGTATCCTGCCAGCCTAGAGAATCGTGAAAAATACTGTTTTCAGCCATTAATTGTTTTGGGGTTGTTTGATACACAGCAATGGGCAAGTGGAACAAGAACTTTGAAACTCAAGGTCTAGAATTCAGTTTGGCCTTGTAGGTCCCATCAGTTATTGCCTGTGATGGAAAGCCAGGTGTGCCCATGGGAGGGCCACCACCTTGGGTAACTCCAGGGAGCAGTATTCGTATAATACGTAATGGCACCCTTAGAGCCAGTTGGTCACCTGTTTGGTCATTCAGCTTGGCTCAGCTGTCAGTCAAATTGGTTCTGAGGTCCCTGCCTGGCCTTGGCATTCTTAGCCACCTCCTTATGGGAGTGGATTAGGGAAAGCGGAGAGTCTCCTACTGTCAAGACTGAGGCCCATCACTTCCCTGCTCAAGAATTCATGTGGCTTCTGTTTTCTGATTGCATTAAGTTCACGTTTATCCTGGCTTTCAAGTCTTTCCGTAAGCTAACTCAGCCTACATAGCTTTCATCATTCCCCCACACAGCTTCAACATGCAGCTGGATTGGTCTCTATTTCTTTTCCTGTTTTTACTGGGAAAGCCTCCACTTAAACTCCTCGAAGTGTGTCCCGTTAAACACAAAGTAGTGTGGATCGAAAGGGTACTGTAGTCAAACTTGGAAAATACTGAGTTAAAGTGAACACTCAGTGTATTTCTTGACTTCAGGGCTTCTCAAAACCTCCCTCCTGGGATTTTCCCATGAGGGAGACACAGAATGTAACACTTCCTAAAATGATTTCATCTGGAAGGAGCCTCGAGAGATAGAAATGCCGCGGGGCTGGGTGGGGCCATTTGGAAGTTTCTTTCCTGCCTGTTGAAATGGCCCAGCTAAAAAGGAATTCCTCTTGAAGTTTTCATAATTCCACCTGAGATTTATCTATACGACTATAGCATAGACCAAGTGTAGAGGTTGAGTGTGTTTGGAGTGAAGACACCTTGGCTCAAATCCTGGCTCTGCCATTGTGTAACTTCAAGCATGTGGCCTATCCTCATCTGCAGAATGAGGATAATTGTGAAGGTAAGTTGCCATGCAGAATGCTGATACATACACAAATGGTTTGTACATAAAAGATGTGGAACTTGCAATCTCCTGAAAGAGATGTATTAAATGCATATGATTTCTAATTGTGAGCAATACTATGGATGGAAAAGGACAAGGTGTGTAAGCATAACTGGAGAGAACTAGTTGAGCTTGGTTTTTGAGGAAGCCGTGTCTGAGGAAGGACCTTTATTCTGGAACGTGAATGGTGAGGAGTTGGCCAAGGGAGGAGTGGAGGAGCTGGGGCAGTGTTTAGATAGGGAAGAGCCTGAGAACAGACCCCGAGGAAGGCAAGCACTTGGTGTGCATGACGGACTAAGACAAAGCCAGGTGAGGAGGTAGGGGGACCAGAAAGTACAGGGCCTTGGAGGCCTCAACAGCAATGTCAGTGTATCGTAGGAAACCAAACTGTGGCCAGTAGGGCATGGACATGATCTGATTGCCCGTTTTAAAGCGTCATTCTCAGGGAAGAGAATGGATGGGGCTGGTCTGGCAGTAAGATGGGAATCAAGGAAGCCTTCAGGAAACTGCCCTCCAGGCAAGGGAAGACAGTGGCTGGTATTAACAGTGGTAGTGAAGGTGGAAAGAAGATGAATTTGAGATAGATTTGGGGAGAACCAACAACCAGGTGATATATTTGATGTGAGGAGCAAGGACTAGAGGGTAACTCCAGATTTCTGGTTGGGCAGCTGGATGCGTGGAGGTGCCATTTGTGGGGATGCTGATGATGGTGAAGAATAGCTTTGGGGCAGTAGGTTAGGAGCTCAGCGTTTGCACATGCCGAGTTGAGAAGTACAGGATATGTGTTCAATGAGTGGCAGCTGCTATTATTTCAGTTACTTGTATTTAAGTTTGGTTCCTTCATGGCTCTCTAGAGAGAGACTCCCTGAGGACAGGAAGTGCGAGTCCGTCAAAACTCTCCAAAGACCTCTTGTGTGCTGAGCACTATCGTTGGCACTGGGGTAAAGATAAATGAGGTCCATGTACTTTAGAAACCCTGTTTCTCAAGTTGAGGAAATAAACTATTATAACAACATCTATTAAGTGCTGTAATGGAAGAATGTGCAAGGTGCTCTGGGAACTTGGAGCAGGGAACGAATGGGCGGGTGCCGGATTGGGAAAGCTTTAGAGACATTGACCCTCTGAGTAAGAATTCACCAGAATAGGAAGAAAATGGCATGTGCAAAAACCAGAAGGTTGAGTGAACATGCTGGGTTTGAAAAGGATCATTGGAGAGCAGGGTGTGGCTTTTGCGCAGAGCAAGGACATTTTGACTCCCCTCTAAGGTCCTTAGGTCTTCCAGGACAAATTCCAGTCTCGTACTTTCATACACCCAGTCCCATCTGAGTTCCTAGTGAAGTGCCAGCACATAGAGGAAACTCATGAAATATTTGGTGACTTCAGTTTTTCTTATTTACTTATTTATTTATTTTGAGGAAGATTACCCCTGAGCTAACTGCTGCCAATCCCCCTCTTTTTGCTGAGGAAGACGCCCTGAGCTAACATCTGTGCTCATCTTCCTCTTCTTTATATGTGGGACGCCTACCCAGCATGGTGTGCCAAGTGGTGCCATGTCCGCACCCGGGATCTGAACCGGCGAACCCCAGGCCGCTGAAGCAGAACGTGCACACTTAATCGCTGTGCCACTGGGCCGGCCCCTGACTTCAGTTTTTCTTAAGTGTCCCAAACTTCAAACACAAGAATAACATCTTCAATCCTCTGCTGATCCTTCAAGTTGGATTATTACAGTGAACCACCTCTTGAGATCACAGCACTGGGTGCGGTGAGGTGGGGAAGACAATGGGCATGCTAATGGGTTAGAGGTTAGGAGTGGATGGAATGAGAAATACGCTAACTGGGAAATTCCGTGGTAGTGGCGAAGAGTTGTACCGTCTCCCACCCCCATGTTTCTCACTAGGCATGGATAAGGGGTGAGAATGGAGAAGAGAGGCTTGAGGTTTATTCAGGGCTCAGGATGAACCGTCAGTCTTAGGACAGAGACTTGCACTACAGGTCAAATAGAAGAACCTTGCTGGTTGTGCTGACACTATTTGGCCTCTCCTTAGAGGCCTCTGCTAAAACTCCTCAGCACCCAGATGAAGGGTCTGCCCTCTCCACCCATGCCTTCTTCCCCTCCTTTTAAACAGCTTAGCCACTCCCTGCCCCCAAGAATCAGTTGCCCCAAAAAACTTAGAAGGCGTTTCCTTCTTTTTGGAGAGGGGCGCAGGGAAGCTACGTGTTCTGTAGCCTGGTGAATTAATGAACCCACACAGCTCCCAACTCAGTCCTTTGTTCAGCACCTCGATGCTTCTTACCTAAGTTTGCCCGCTAGTTTCATTCTGGCTGATGTGCCACTTTCTACGCATCTGGGGGGCCTCTGTGTCCTGCCTGCCCATAAACCCCTGGGGCAGGGACGGTGGCCTCCCTATCAGACTGGGCTCCCTGAGGGTGGGAACAGCTCCTGTGGGTGCTCAGGGCGAGTGGTGCTTAGGGAGTGACTGACACCTGTGTCCCAGAAGCAAAGCCGTTAATCGAAGGGCCGCCTTATACATGAGAATTGATGAAGGGCCTGGGACCCGATTCTTCTCCACGTCAGAAGACACTGGGTTTGGGTCCTTGAGATCCTGGCTGCGGGTAGGGAGAGTGTTTTCAGGCTGGGCTGTTGTCCTTACCTGTGTCCCAAGCCTGTTTTCCCACCTGAGAGTGGAGACCAGGCTGTTTAGTATTTCCCTTTGCAATTCTGGAAAAGGCCTCCTGGCCTGCTGACATGCCAGGCCACATTCTTGCCCTCTGCCCTGTACCAGAGAAGAAGCCATTCACTGTTCATTCATTTATTGAGCCCCTACTGTGTTCTGGGCACAGAAGACAAAGAACTGGGTGAGAGACAACCCTGCTCTGTAGTCAAAGGCGAGCTCTGAGTGCTGAGGGAGAGATCACTCCAGTTTGCGACTGTGAGAACAGTATATTTATGCACGACCGTTGCTTGAGACTGAGAGTCCTGGAGGGAACCCCAGTGAGTTCAGAGGGCCAGGTTGGACGCACAGGAAACACGGAGAAGAGGGTTGGCCTGGCTGGCTGGTCGGCTGTAATGTCCAGGTAGGGAGAAAGGGGGTTTCATCCACTGGGAAACGTGCGGTAGGGGCTCTCACTCTGACCCGTGGTCCTCGTCCTCTCTTCCTGGGAAGAGTTCTGTACCTGGACGGTGGTTAGGGGAGTCTTGTCTGTCTCCTCCACCCATGGAGGCCCTCCCTAGTCACTGTTCCCGAGGCCCTCCAGGTCCCTAAGTCATGTTTCTCCGGCTATAGATATCTTGGGCAATCAAATTGAAGGTTCATGTGCTGTATCTGCTGTTACTCAATCGTCAATGCCTCCAGAGCAGGAACGAGCCAACCCTGTTTTCCTCTCTAAAGGAAGGGAAGTGGTAATCCTGTATTCACAATCCCAAATGCCCTCCTGGGGACGTGGAAAGTGCCGTGGATTGGGAAACAGTAGGCACAGCTTTTAGTCTTGGCTCTGTTATTAGCTCACTGCATGACTTTGGGCAAGGTGTGTTCCATCCCTGAAAAATGATGACTTTAAGATTCCCGCCCACACTGCACGGAGGGCATTCATTTCTATTTTGTATTAGGATGACTTTGATGGCCCTTTGAATGGAATGGCTCAGACACTTAGAAAAAATCTCGGGGGAAAATAGAGGACTTTCCCATCTTTATGGGAAGAGCCTGTGTTGGAAGGAGCAGGTGTTCATCAGGGAAGCTAGAGAGGGGTCCAGAAGTCTGCAGCTCTTGGGGGAGAGGTCAGGCACTAGGGAAGGCAAACTGGAGCTCAGCATCTTTCCAGCTGGGACGCCCCCTACCCTTCCTCATGTGCTGGGTGGCTTGAGCTATTGATCTTTCCCTCAGCCTGATTCACTTATCTACTTTCATGCCTGTTCATCCATTTATTGAGCATATAGTTGGGCCTTCTTGGGGTTGTGGCCCCTGCCAGAAGGTGTTAGCTGATACCTGCTTAGGTTATTACTCACCTGGGTGATTTGCACTTATTTACAGTTATTAAAGACAGAAAATATCTTAAGACTAAAGGCATGACTCTCTTAACAATCAGTGATTAGTGAGGGAATAAGGAGTATGTGCCAGGGTCGGAAAAACTACACACCATTCTCTGTGGCGTCAGCTGGCCCCTCCTGGATCATCAGAGGGACCACTTCCCTGCCCCTCAACTGCTCTCTTCTCTGTGGCCTCTGCCTAATGGCTTGTGGGGAGCCTGTTCTGTCTGTCCAGCTGCATGGCCCCCACTATGGAGACTGGCAGCAAAGTATCTGGCCCCTTTCCTATGATACCTTGCAATCCACTAGAGGCTCTCACTTACCTTCTGTAGATGGTCTTCCCTTGCCCAGGAGGTCTGGGACCACTTGTCCTCGCTGATTCCCTGGTGATAGAGAGAGAAGAGACAGAGAAGAAAGACAGAGTGCAGCAGAGGAAGGCTGCTTTGGGAACAGGAAGGGCAGGGACAGGGCCGGAGCTGGGGCGTTGTAAATGGAGTCGTTTCTTAATCATCTTGGGAGTTGAGGAAAAACTATGGATTGGTTCATTTGTTCACTGATTCATTCATTGATTCCTTCCTCTTTCTCCTCCATTCTCCTTCCCTTCTGCCCTTGCTTTCATGAACACATAGTGGGTACCTCTAATAGAAACTGCTGGGTGTTGGGGATACAAAGGAGATGGCAGACCTAGTACCTGCTCATGAGGAGTTTCCAGTCTAGGGACACCAGCTGTGTGACCCAGCAGTACAGTGCAGTGCAATATGCCAAGGACAGCATTGTGCCCAGGCCATGGAGACGAGCTCCATCTGGGTAAGGCAGGCAGGCAGGGAAGGAGAGATGGGGCTGGGAGTCCAGTCAGCGAGAGCAGCCCCAGAGGATGCTGGAGTCATGTTCAGGCATTGGACTTGATCCTGAGGGCACTGAGGGGTGGTGGGTAAAGGTTGTTTGTTTGGATTTTATCTTTTCACTGAAAGATTTTGGGCAAGGTACTGGCTACTCAGATTTGCACTTTTAAGATCCTTCCATGGGTTGGGCCGGTGGCATAGTGGTTAAGTTCACGCGCTCTGCTTTGGTGGCCCAGGGTTAGCCGGTTTGGATCCTGGGCACAGACCTACACACGGCTCATGAAGCCATGCTGAGGTGGCTTCCCACATAGAAGCAGTAGAAGGACCTACAACTAGGATATACAACTACGTACTGGGGCTTTGACTAAAAAGCAAACCTTAAAAAGATCTTTTCAGATGCAGTGTGGGAAATGGATTGATTAGTTTTTCTCAAACCATGCTTTAGACCTGAGGTAATCTTGAACCTTTGGCAGAAGCAGATTCATCCCCATTTCCTCCTTATCTCTGCAGCTACTCCCTGGGCATCATAGACCACTGCCCTCAGGCAACAACCCGGAAGCCTGGCATGTGGCCAAACCACACTGGCCCCACCCTCTGCAATGCCAGCCTGGTGTGCCCCTGGACACCACATCTTTTCTCACTTCCCTGACTTGTTAGTGGCCAAGACAACTCGGTACTCCCCAGGGAGCATGCTGAGGGGAAGGTCTGAACAACACTTACCCGTTCTTCTCCCTGGCTGGATGGGAGGTACTCCTGGGGGAAGGAAAGAAGGAATGAGGACCGCATGGCTTTCCCCAGGGGCATGGTGAGATGGGAAGGGCTCAAGGCTCTTTGGGATTTGGTGCCTTTGTGGGTCTTCAGGGAAACTCCAGTCACTCCCCTTTGTCCTCATGTGGCTGAGCCACTCAGCTGCTGCTGGTAGGAGGCGGTGTGGAGTAGTGGGAAGTGCACAGACTTTGGGGTGATTGGCACCTGAGGTTAACGAAGGTTAACCTTCGTTAAGTACTTTAAAATCTGAACCTTCGTTTCCCTACTGGTGATAAATGGGATGTTGTTGTGAGATCTAATCAGATGAGAGCATAGTAGGTGCTCAAGAAATATTTCTCTTATACCCACATCCCTGCTTCTTATGGGTTGTTGGATTTGGAAGAAAGCTCTGCAATGGCCCAGTCCAAAGCTTGTTTTGTGGAGGAGGAAACTAAGGCCAAAAGTGTTTGGTCACAGGTTGGTTTTCTCTGTTTTTTTTAATTACAAAAGCAGTCCTTGAATACATGCCCACTATAAAAAGAATCAAGTAATATAGAAGTACAGTAAAAATTAAAGTTCGTCTTTACTCTCCCTCCCTCACTTCCACTTCCTATTCTAAATGTAACCCCTGTTGACAGTTTGATATTTATCCTTCCAGGATTTTCCCTATGTATTTGCATATATATATGTGTAAGTATGTAGTTTTCTTTTAAACAAGTAGGCTCCTATCATACATATTGTTTATAAGTTGCTTTTTCCACTTAACCAATATCTTGGAAATCTTTCCATATCTTTCCACAGATCTGCCTCATCCTTAATGGCCACAAAGTCTATGGATGTGTCTAATATATTTTGATCATTCTGTACTGATATTTCTATGTTGTTTCCAAATTCTTACCTTTATAAGCAAGTTGGCAATGAACACTCTGGTCCAACTGTCTCAGGGCTTATGTGTCAATAGCATTTCTATTTGATAAATTCTCTGAAGTGAGGCTCTTGGTGAAAAGGTATGTGTATTTCCAACTGGGATGGATATTGCCAACATGTCCTCTAAATAGACAGTGTATTAAAGCACCAGTTTCTTCATACCCTCACCAACACCACTTAAAAATATATGTAATGTTGACAATAAGAAAAGAGAACACTGTTCTCTGCCCCAAACTGCTCTGTCTCCTTGAACCCCTAGGACGTGACTACCGCACTGAGAGTGCCCTCAGGGAACAGAGGTTCATTGTAATAATTCTATGTGAGCCAGAGTCCACTAGAAAGCTTGGCCCCTGGCTTTGCTCACATCTAGATCCTGATCTCTAGCTTCACCACTGCTCTTCAAAGTAGTCCATAGTATTGAAGGCAAGGGCACCAGCCAGGGTGCAAAGCACCGGCCAGCACCTTTAGGGTGACCATACTCTCCATATGCTAGAGACAGCCTGGTTTATAGCTGTTGCCTGGTGTAATTAACACTCTCTGAGTGTACTGGTTTGGATGATAATCTATATGGGCACTACCCCACCCCATTGCGTGGGCAACCCATACCAGACTAGAGTAATGGACCCTGGATCCTGGGCTTTAAGCTAGGGCCCCTGCTTGTTATAACAGAACCCACTCAGAACCACTCATTGCTGGGTGCCCGCCTGCCTCCCCATCAGCCCAAAGAACTCACCTCCCACCCGCTTCCCCATCAGCCCAAAGAACTGCCTGGCTTTGCCCCTCTTCACCTCCTGAAGCTGGAGCTGAATGCTGGGAATGACGCCTTCCTGAAGAAGCAGAGAGTTCATTAGAGTTAGAGTTGGGGGGAGGTTGGCAAGGAGACAGGGCAGCCTGAGCAATAACAATCTCAATAACACGTGTGGTGGTACTGGGTTCTTTTACATATTTTACACAATACTGCGCATAATAATAATAGCTAAATTTCACCTACGATGTTCTTGGCACTGTTCGAAGCACATGAATATATTAACTCATTTAATCATTACCAAAACCCTGTGAAGTAAATACTATAACTGTCACCATTTTACAGATGAAACACTGAGGCACAGAGAGATTAAATAATTTGTCTGAGCTCACCAGCTAGGAAGTGAGAGATGGAGCCAGAACCTGAAGCCAGGTCATCTGGCTCAGAGGCTCAAACACTACGTCATGATCTCATTTACTCTTCACAACCACCTTGTAAAGTAGGGATTGTGATTTATCATCATTTTCCATGTGGGGAAACTGAGGCTTATGGAGGTTAGATGACTTGTCCAAGGTCACACAGGAAGTAAGAGAGCCAAGATTCAAACTCGGGAAGTCTGACTCCAGAGCATGGGCTCTGCTCCATCTTAGGAAATGTCTCTAACATAGACAAGGAGGGGGCAGGTAATGGACTTAGGGTGGGCACCCAGCAGGCAAGGTGGGACAGCTACTCCTCTAACCCCACTCTGACTCTGGTCTCACTCCTCTTCCCCCACACTCCCCTCATTGTCCCAGATTTACCCTTCCCTAGAGCCTGGGCCTCCCATGGGGAACATGTTCTGGACCAAGGGCTGTGGGTTTAAGCACTCATGCTTCCATTAGCCTCTGTGACTTTGGCCAGAGTCCTCTTCCTCTCTGGCCTTAACTGGAGCCCCTGAAGAAGGGCCTGCTCAGCTCTGCTGAAAGAGAGAGAGGCTCTGTCGTGGGAAGAGTACGGTAAGTGACATTCATTAGACTGTCTTCACATCTCTCTATCTCTGTGCCTGGCATAGCGTCTGGTACACACAGGAGCTCAGCATGTGTGGGATACATATGCTCAATGAAGGCCCTTGCTCTGGCAGTCTGGGGATAGGGAAAAGGATGGGGTCTCCTTTTCCAGGAAGACTGAGGACAGGCGCACAGAGTCCTAGAGTAACACAAGCCGCCTGCCCGGAGGCTGGGAGCTGGTGTTGGATCAGGGGTTTGTCCTTCCATCCCCAGTTTCCCCAGGGGCGGTGCTGAGCTCCAGAGGCCTGGCTGGGGTACAGTGGAAACCCCTTTGC
Source organism: Equus asinus (assembly GCF_041296235.1). NCBI lineage: Eukaryota > Metazoa > Chordata > Mammalia > Perissodactyla > Equidae > Equus > Equus asinus. The sequence goes on along the minus strand of NC_091802.1, from coordinate 36,608,068 downwards.
CTCTCATAGCCCGTCTTGTCCCAACTTTTGGGATCAGGAGTAGATTGTTTTCTAAGCCTTGGACTAATTCAGTCACTTCCAATCTGTCTCCTCTCCAGGAGATCAATGGCTAGGGCAGCTGTCTCGGGCTGGAGTCACCCAGCCTGGTCAGGAACGAGAAAGTCTCCTTGGAGATTTGGACCTATTTCTGAAAAGCTCATGAAAACCACTTTGCCTTGGTAAAAGGTAGCTTTCAAATGCAAGCTAGAAAGAACGGTTATTTATAAATTAAATAAGACTCACCTTTTCTCCTACCCACTGGGTTTCTGGGGGCCCCTTAGAAGACTTCATTCCCTTTCACTCAGGAAGGACTCCTGCCCCAACCTGAAGCCCTCCTTATCCAGTGACCCCAAGTCCACAGCTCCAGGGGTGACTGCAGGTGGGGATCCCTGAGATCTGGGGCATTAATCAGATCATCCCTGACAGTGCCACCATTCCTTCCATCACCTCACTCATGTTAGTGGTTCCTGTGTTCCATGCCCTGTGTCTCGGGAAGCAGAGGGATGCTAAATGAGAGTGAAAGGAGAATAAGCATTAGACCCAGCCGCAGCTCTAGTTGAAATTGATGATGTTTCCCGTGTGGCTGTGTAGCAAGCTCCCCGTCACACAGCTCGGCTTCCCTGTGCCTGGGCCAGGTCCCCTGAGTTTGGCACGGACCCCGTAAAGCATCTCAAAGCTTGAAAGAACGCGGGGGATCATGTTCCCTCTCCCCCCATTTTGCAGGTGAGGCAACTGATGTCCAGGGAGCATCAGTGATCTTCCCAAGGTCACATGGAGTCAGTGGAGAAGCAGAGAGTTGAACCTGGGTCTCCCCAGCCTGCCGTCTTCTCAACTGCACACATTTCCATGTTCAGACAAACCAGGAAGAAAACTCGCCACAAATGGCTATTCATCTGATGGCTCTTCCTGTGTCCTCACCTCCCAGGACCGGAAGGAGCCAGGCTCGGCCTTGTCTGTCTGCCTTCCTGCAGGCCTTCCTTGTCACTGGTCCTGTTTGTCTGCCCCCTGTCAGATTGGGAGCTCCCTGAGGTCAGGATCCTTTTCTCCCTGATCAGATGGGGTGGGGCACAGATGCCATGCTCTAAAGTTTAGATTTGTCCCCAGTGACAGCACTCAGTTTAGTAGAAGAGGCCGGCAATCAAACCAGTACTTGTCAGGAAACAAAAGTTTCTACATGTGTGATAAAACAGTGATCCTGCCCCAAGGTGATCCCCTTGAAAGGAAATTCTGGAAAATCTCCTCGATGCACAGAAACACAGAATCAGACCTTGGGCAAGGTGTGCACTTGTGCTTTTAAAGCTGTGTAACCTTGGACAAACTACTTGACTTCTCTGTGCCTCAGTTTCCTCATCTGTGAAATGGGAATAATAATTGTACCTTTCCCATAAGGTTGATATGAAGATTAAATGGGTTAATATTTATAAAGCATTTAGGACAGTGTCAGAAACATAGCATGTGTTAAATGTTTGTTAAATAAAACACACACGCACACACACACTGTGACTCCCATGTGCGGGTGCCCCTTTGGAGGTCAGCCAGGCCAAGTGCCATGGCCTTGAAGCTACGCACCGAGGGGAATCAGACAACCTGCCTTGCAGTGTACAACCTGCTCTCCCGGCAGCCATGGAGGGGATCTTCTGCCCCCTCCACCATGGGTCATCCCCTGCTCTGGGCAGAGCCTCTCCCCAAAAGTACCTCCAGGGTCACGGTTACCCAGGACCCTGCTTCGGCGCTGAGTGTCAGCTCCTCATCACCTGCCACGGCGCACGTAGACAGCCCCATCAGGAGAAGCAGGGTGAGGGAGAGCAGCATGGTGAGCTCTGCTGTGTCCTGGGACCCTCGGGGAGCCCCTCTCAGCCTGAAGACGCCTGCCTCCTGCAGGGCGGACCTCTCTTGGGCTCCTCTCGTGTAGGTGGGGGAAGCTCCACCGTTCTCTGTCCTCCCGGGTACCCTGCGTATTCCTTCACTGCTGCCGGCCAGCACTTGATCCCAGGGCTTAGCACTCTGATGCAACACCCGCCTCACTTTTGGCTGCATTCCTTCCGGTGCCAGGTGCACAATGGGGCAGTGTGTGCCCTGGCTGGGAGCCGAGGGGGCCTTGTCATCTCGGAAATGGGGAGGCAGACTGACTCTATGGCTCCTCCCTTCCTGGGGCTCTGCTCCCCAGAGCTTAGCCAGCATTCTACCGCTTGTCTCTCTTTCCCGTCACTGAGTCCCCCTTCCTCAGTGTTCCCCTCTGTCAATAGTCTCCATGTGTACATAGAAATACTTCTTGCCCTAAGAGAAATAGCACAGTGCTTAGAGAAATGAGGCTCTCACAAGTGGGAATTGGCATTTGCTAGAAGAATGGCTTCCTGCTCAAGTGTCATTGGCTCTAAACTCTCTTCCCACTGTTGTCAAACTGATTTCTCTAAAGCCCCAACCTGACCTGTTTCTCCTTGCTTACAGCCTTTTGATGTCTCCCCACCATCCTTGGAATAAAGTTCAAGCTCCCCAGCACAGCATTCAAGGCCCTTCTTTGCTTAGTTCCTCTCTCTCTTCCACCCACTCATCCATCCACCCACCCATCCATCCATCTGTCTGTCCATTTGTTGGTATAGAACAAGGGCCTTGTGGTCAGAGAGACTTGAATTCCAATTCTAGCTCCACCACCAAATAGCTGTGTGACCTTAGGTGCATTACTTTGCCCAGCTAAACCCCAGAATCCTCATCTGTAAAACGGGATTAATAATGGCACTTATTTCCAAAGTTGTTTGAGGATGAAATGAGGTAATGCCTGTGGAGCACTTAGCACAGTAGGTGATGTTAAATATTTAATACCCGTTAACTATGATTATGGTTACTATTATTGCCACTGAGTGAGATGAATAAGATGCCATCCATGTCTTACAGCATCTCCCAGTCTCCAGGAGAGGAGACCTCTGGTTGGCAGAGAAGCTGTATTCTGTTAGGTATGTGCCAGCATAGAGATGGGAGCAAGGGAAGGGTGCGCCTCCTTCCCAGTCTGCCCCGCAGCCACTCCCTGCCCACGGACGTACTGCCCCACCTGCTCCCAGAACAGGCTGAGACTTCCTGCCCCCATGCTTTGGCCTTGGCTGTTGCCTCTGCCTGGACTTCTCTTTCCACCTGGCAACCCCCCGTCCATCCATAAAGGTCCAGCTTAACGGTCGCCTCCTCAGTAGAGCTTTTTGGTCTCTATTCCTGTCTCCAGCAAGAATTAATTGGCCCCTTTCCTGGCTTTTCCAAAATCTCCCACATATGTCTCTTGCAGCTCTGCAGAGGCTGAGGTGAGAGGTCATGCAGGCTATCTCCTGCAAAGAGGTGGCTGCCGACGGGGAGTGTGGAGGTGAACCCCGGCTCTCATTCTGCTCACTAAACTACACAGCCTGCTGTGAGGCTGTGCACCCCTGGAAGAAGATGCTTTGCTCCATTTCTTCCAAAGGGGCCAGCTGGGCTGAGGGCAGCCCTGCCAGTCTGCCGTATGGTAGTTGATTATGCCATGAGCTCTCTGAGGGTGGGGCCGTCATATATGTGCGTAGCCCACAGTAGGTCCTTAAGAAATGTGCCATCACTCTGAGTCCAGGCCAGCAAAGGCAGAAATGAATGAGGGCAAGTGTGGAGGTTTGAGGGAGGACACCCGCCTCACACACATACCACCTCCACCCCCTTCCAGGAATCTTTTTGGTGGATCCCAAACCTGATGGCTTCAGAATCCCTCCATTTGCTAAAATGCAGATTCCCTGGCAGCCCAGTTCTGACCCAGCCCTCCGTGGTCTGGGTTTGTCTCAGCACTCCAGGAGGCGGGCACACAGCCTCCCACTGCACTTTCCCAGGGCCGGATGCTTAACGCTTCCCATTCCATTTTCGGTTTTCCATTGTTAAGCTCTTCCTAATGGGAACTGAGTTTTGCTTTTCATCCCTTTCATTTTACAGATGTGGAAACTGAGGCAGGTTGGGCTTGCTGTAGGTTACATTGAGAATTGGTGGCAGACCAGCATTCTGGACCCCCAGTCAGTCGCTTCCTACCTCCCACTGAGGCCTCAGCCCACAAGGGCAAGCTGCACAGGGCTGGAGGAGAGTAACAGCATGGGCCTCTGGGCCGGGGAGGTGGTTTCCCAATTTGCAGGTCCAAACAGGGTGACCTTAGGACCTGAGGAGTCTCTTTGAACCTCAATTTCTCCATCTGCAAATTGGAGCCGACCCTCATCTGGTGTTGGTAAAGATTTCGTGAATTCCCACCCTTAAAGCGCTCAGCACGGTGCCTGGCGCATAGTATGCACTCAATCCTAATTTAATTTTCGTGATTATTAGACCTCTGGAACGCTGGACCTCGGTGCTGGTCTCCTGGCCCTGGCTGCACGTCCCACGCGCCAGCGCAGGAACCATCCCGCGTGGGACAGGATGTGGTGGGTGCACAGGGGGGAGGAGGCAGGAGGAGAGGGCGGCGGGAAGAAGGGAGAGAAAATCCCAAAGGTCCGGAAGGCCGGGAGGGAGGCCGGGCCCTGGCTGGAAACCGCGGCTATTTGCAGCGTTGCCCTCGGGCTGCGGTCGGGCTGGCGCTCGCAGACCTGGCGGCCGGGCCCGCCGCCCCGCCCGGTGCCCTCGGCCACCCGGGCACGGCCCTGGCCGCGCGCCCTGCCTCACCCTGTCCTCGCGGCCCTGCTGGCTGACGGGTTGGGGCTCCGCAGCCAGAGGAAGGACGAAGCCAGGCAGACGGGAGCGGGGCAGGGCGCGACCCTTCGCTGGCTGCGGGCGGGCGAGGGACGTCGAGGCAGGGGGCGCCCCCGGGTGGTCTGGGGGTGGGCGAGGGACGTCGAGGCGGGGGGCGCCTCCGGGTGGGCTGGGGGCGGGCGAGGGATGTCGAGACGGGGGGCGCCCCCGGGTGGGCTGGGCAAGGTGGCGGTCTGGCCGCGGGGTGGGTCGCTGCCGTGGCGAGGCTCCCTGGGCGCCGGGTGGGCGCGCAGTATTGCTAAAAGCTGCGGTTTGGCTAAGATTGCGGAGCCAAGAAGAGAAAGGGCGCAGGAGGGAGGGATTTAAAAAAAAAAAAAAAAAAAAAAGGGAAAGCGGAGGGAGAACAGAGAAGAGGGAAACACGAGATGAAGGCGGGTTGCGGGCAGGAAGCTGACGTTTCCTGGGCGCCCACTCCGTCCAAAGTAGGTGGGGTGACTGGCCCCATGTCACCGGCCCGCTGGGGGAGGCTCGGTGCCTCGGGGAAGGCCGCCAGCTGCGGAGCTGCAGAGGCGGGATTCGAGCCTGATCTGACTCCCACCTGCGAGGTGCTTCACCTTGACCGAGAACGCAAACGGGAACGGGAGAGGGGTGTCGCGGCGGGTGACAGAAAGAAGCGGAGCTGGGAGGGGAGGCCGGAGGGAGGGGCTCCAGCGAGGGGTCGCCGCGGGCCAGCTGGCGATCTGGGTTCCGCCACCCTAGAGGACGCCGCGGGGGCCCTGCTTCAGGCTTTCCCGCGCCCTTTCAGCGCCCCCATGTGGAAGCTTCTTCTCAATCCTGATCTCCGCTCTAGAACGCCGAGTTGGCGGATCCAGGCGGGGCAAGAGCTGGACTCGACGGCCTGTCCCTTAGATAGAGGGACAGGAGGTAAAGGAGGTGTTGGGCCGCCAGAGGGAGCGGGGGAGTCTCCTCGAGGCGGGCAGCGCGGTCCTTCCAATGGCTGGGGAGGGTAGTGGGTAAAAGTCGCTTGGAGTGCCTGATTGGGACAATAGTCTGCACCCTGTACTTGTAGCTGCAATGGCTTAAGACCTCTGAAAAAGGCAATTCTCCCCCAAGTCTTTGAGGTTACAATCATGTATTCATCCATTGACTCTGGATTTATGGAGCACCTTACAACATGGGAGCTGCCTCAGAACAGGGGTAAAAGAATCAGACCAAGCATTCTATTTTAAGGAGGGTGAAAAGTGCCTTGGCAGGGGCATTTGGGGAGAAATGAAGAATCCTGGACTCCCTTTACCCACATTTATAGCGTGGGTACACTTTGGACACTTGTCCCAGACAGAACACTTCAGCTTTGGAAAAGCAGGTCTCTACCCCCAGAGCACAGATGGAGCAAACAGCCATTGCCCTCTGTGCCCAGGGGTTGTGTGGGCAGAGTGCTCTGCCCACAGTCATGGCAGACAATGGGGCCCAAGCCTGCCTTGCTTTTGGCTTTCCTAGCCTCTCAGCTGTGCCCCTAGTGTCTCTGGAAGGGCCTGAAGGTACTGCCCAGTTTCAGAAAGAAATTCTCAGAGTCCTAAGAATGATTCAAAACAGTCGCTAATGTTGCCCTTGTCATCAGGCACCTCCCCCACCATCAAAGGTGCATTCTGGCCAGGGGCCCAGGCCCCGGGAGCTTCTCTGCCTGTCTCCCTTCCTTCTCCATCACCCTTCTCCAAAGCATCCTGGGACCCGCTCACCCACGTCTTTTTTGCAATTAGGCTCTATAAGGAAAGACAAGCGTGCACAGTTAGGGGTATTTGTCCTCAAGGATTTCAGTCAAGAGTAGAAGCAGTGCACAGCAGAGTCGTTAAGAATGAGACTCCACATTTCAATTCTGACCCCAGCACTTACCATCTGTGTGACCTTGGGCAAGTTATTTAACCTTTCTGAACTTCACTTACCTTATCCATAAGATGGGGATAATAATATACTCACTTCAAAAGGTCTTTGAGACATTTGAATGAGACAATGCATAAGAGAACTTCATGCAGCCTCTGGCACACTGTGGGTCTTAATAAACGGTACCAATTATTATCGCTATTAATAGTATAATTAAACAATAGCACTCATCCATATTTTACGGGAAAGCCCAGATTAAGGAAAGTCATTTTAGGCATTCTCTGATATTTTGCCATCAGGGTGAGAGTTTCTAAGGACAGGAACTGGGTCTTTCCTGTCAGACTAGGAGCTCCCTGCAGCCAGGTCTCTTAGACAAGGTTCAGTGTGCTGGACCTTGTAGGTAGGGGTCAGAGGCTTCAGGCCTGAGGGCTGAGGGAAGCATGCAAAGCCCCGTTTTGGGGGATGTGGGTTCTGGCCCTCCCCTGCCTCCAACATGGCCGTGAAGAAATGTCTCTTCTGAGTGCTTGCTTCTCTCCGAGCCTATGTACAATAAAGGCACCCAGAGTCTGACCCCATTAGCGGGAGAAGACAAGCTCATGATTCAGATGGGCCTTTCCTTCCTGGATCTTGGTTAGCTAGTGTGGGAGAAAAGCGACCAGCTAATTGAAAATATAATTATAATGCACTGTCCTTTGTCTACCAACTGGAGCCTCCAGACCCCACTGTCTGCAGAACAGTTTGTTTCTTGTGTCGGGGAGGACTCCGGAGCCAGCCACTTGGAGACAGCACCCACGGGTTGGGTAACTTGGCTGGCTGGGGCTCGGAATGTGGCTCAGGAGTGAGCCCCCATCCTGCTCTCCCTGACCCCTGTCTGGAACACCTGGGCTGACGGAGCTCCCGGAAGAATGCTGAGTTCAGCAAAAGCCTGTGCCTAGGAATTAGAGAGGGAGAGATGAGCCTTGAATGCCGGCCTGGGGAGTGTGGATTTTATCCAGCAGACACGGGGGAGTCACTCAAGGTTTTAGGAGTTATGTGGGATTTTGGTTTTTATCCCTTCATGGTTTCCCAAACCCTCCTCCCCTCAACAAGGTGAAGAGGAGGAGGGGCTGGAAGTGGGGCGGAGCTGGAGACAGGAAAGCCTTTGGGGAGGTAATTGTGATAGTCGAGAGGAGACATGGTGGGCCTGAGGCTGGGGAGAAGAGGCGGGGTCGATGTCACTGCAGAGGGTGACAGCAGGTCTGAGATCTGGAGGGACAGAGAGAGGGAGGCCTGGGATGAAGAGGAAGAAGAGCAGACTCCCAGAGGGTGGGGAGGAGCTGGTGAGTGTCAATTTGGACAATCTGACAGTTTGAAATGTCTGTGACTGTCCAAGGGGTGGACCTGGAGGTGCTCGGAGGTCAGGGGACGAGGTGGTGGAGCTTTAAGGTCAGTGTAGCAGGCTGGGGAAGGTAGGGGACTCAAGATAGCCCAGGGGAGTTGAGAATAAAAGGGCTGAAGCTGGAAAGCTGAGCAGCCTCAATATTTAGGAGGCAGGTGATGGATAATAGGGTGGAGTGAGAGAGACTGAAAAGGAGAAATTGGAAGGATGGGCACATCAGGAGAGAGGAGAGGTGCAGACCTGGAGGTGGGAGGTGCTGAGAAAAGATATTTTTGTATATAAACGGACACGTCCGTGTTAACGCCTAGAAAAAGGACATCAGAATACACAGGCTACTTTGGAGATGGCGGTAGGTAGAGGGAGGTTTCCATCATCTATTCAATATCCTATATTATTTAAAAATTTTACAATGAGAATATGTGTATGTATTACTTTCACAGTTTAAAACAAGATAAGAAGTATCCTAAATGTCCACCAACAGGAGAATGGATAAATCAGGCATGGCAGTGGAATACTATACAGCAATGAAAATGGATGAATGATTGTGTGTATCGGTGTGGATAAAACTCATAAAATGTTGAGCAAAAAAGCAATTTGCAGCAGAATAACTACAGTATGATTACATCTCTGTAGAATTGAAAACCATGAACAACATATATCCATATTATAAAAGGATACAGACACATGTGGTGAATGTATATGATACTCATGGGAATAATTGGTAAATTCAGGAGAGAACTTACCTTGATTCCTTTCTTAAGCTGGGTAATGAGCATTCAGGCTTGCTCTACTATCATCTAGATATTTTTATGTGCCTGATATAATTAATGCATTTTGAAAAAGGAAGACTAGAAGAGAAATCTGAAAAACCCTGGGGGAGAGGGGTTTTAAGAAAGAGGGAAAGTCAGCAGTGTGAAATGAGGCAGCAAGTCCTGCAGTGAAGTCAGGGCTGGGGCAGGAGCTGGGATGCCCCAGGGTAGGAGAGTGCCCGCCAGTGTTCGGGGCCCACAGGCAGAGGGTCTGCTTCAGTTTTCCTGCTGAGAGTCCTGATGGAGAGCTCTAAAACCCCACTACCAGCCAGGGGCCCCCCTGAGGATTTCCCACTGTGTCTGGGCCCCCACCTCCTTTGAGACTCATGAGGGAGCACAGTGGGTCTTTGCTGTTGCTAATGACGATACAGTGAAGCTGTCCTCATCTCTGCCCAAAGAGTAAATAGAGTTGTCACCCTGGGAGAGACTCCTTTGAGGACCCGAAAGGGCGACAGTGGCCCTGCCATCAGAGTTGCTGGAGGCACTGATTGGCCCTGAGGCAGGGGGATGACCATGCTGACTTCGGCAGGAGTCAGCAAGTCTCTGGCGCCCAGGGGGCAGGTGGGCGAGGGCAGTGTTGAGGCTTGAAGTTTTGGGGAGGCAAAAGCCAAACCCCGGTGCCCAGGCATGGAGAGTGGGCGATGCCCAGGCTTGGCAGACAGCGGCTGAAAGATGCAGTGCCAGCTGGGGAGGGGGGCAGCCAGGGCTGGAGATCAGAGGAGCGGATGGGGGAGGGCCAGGGCACTGTCAGGGCTTGAAGCTGGAGGCCGCCAGGGGCAGGGTGGCGGTGGAGCAGAGTCTGGAGGATCAGTGAAGCCAGGGGGTGGCCGGGAGGAAGTGGGTAGTGCCAAAGGAGCAATGGGAAGGAGTCAGTGCCAGCTTGGGACTAGGGGGACGAGGGAGCCCAGCCCTGGTGCTTATTCTTTCCCCAGGTCTCACTGTGTTTTGAAACAAGAACAGATGCCTCTGTTGGTGAGCTGTAAAACCCTAGAGTTTCAGGGTTCAGAGGGCCCTTTGGGGTCACCTTTTCCAATCGCTTCTTTGTGCAGGTGGGGACAATGATGCCCACAGTGGGGGACTGGTCTTTCCAAGGCTACCCAGTGAGTCTAGTGACAGGACCTGGACTGAACCTGCCTGTGTGTCCATGTCTGTGCCACACCTGAGGGGTGTATGGTGGGGAACTGGGAGGTGAGGGGTTGCCAATAGCAAAGGGCTCCAGTCTTGACCAAGGGAGCCAGTGGTCTTTTTTGGGGAGACGAGGCCAAACACATGCAAACCCAGCCATCAGTAATGCCACTGGGGAAATCTGCAGGGGCAACAGCGGAGTGGACCTCCTGTGAGTTGGGGCCTTTGGGAGAAGAGGTCCTATGGGAACTGTAGCTTTGGCAGAGCTCCAAAAAGTGGAGAGGCATTTCAGTCCATTAAGAATTTATTTTCAGTGGAAATCAAATGTCCCACGGTACGTTAGGAAAGACTTTGAAAGACAAAAATATACCATGAAGGTGGATTATTGCTGTGTGTCTGAAGCTGACCTTGGTTCCTCAGTTGTTCCGGGGGGTCAGAGCATGGATCTTCTGATCGGCAGATAATGCCGAGGCCTGTGTGTCTGTTGGGGGACAGAGCCAAGGGCTTTCTCTTAGCTTTCATCAGCTGCAGCCCTGAGAACACATAAGCAGAGGTCAACTGGGAAGTGCCCCTGGGGGACGTGGATGGATCCCCTGTCCTCGTTTTACAGTGGCACTGGCTGAGGCCCAGGGACAAGTAACATAACCTCCAACACAACCATTTTTTCAACTTTTCATTTATTTCCAAGATGTGTTTGGGGCCTTGCATGTGACTGAAGGAGTGCTTGGCATTCTGGGAAGGCGTTGGCCTGAGCTAGGATGCCCCAGAGGGCAGGAAATGCTCCTAGATGGACGCTCAGGGGAGTGGGCCTGGCTGGGCAGAGATGGAGGGGTGGGGATCTGCCCTGTTGTCCTCTGGTGGCGGGAGGGGCCAGTGGTGGCCTGAACCTTGGGACCCTCCCCGCACCCTGTTTGTCTGGGAGTGCCTGACTGCTTTGGATGGGCGGCCCACCGTCGGGGGGAAGGGTGGGGTGTCCGGCAGCTCCCGGGGGCTGCAGGATGGGACCCATTTAGCCTCCACAGTCATCTGACCCCCATGACTCAGGCCTGGCCCTGCCCGTGGAGGGCAATGGGCCAGTCTGAGCTCATCACCACTGCCCGGAGCAGAAGTGGTAAACAAGTTCACCCTCTGCCTCCTGCCTGGGAGGAAGCGGGGAAGAGGGGGAGGTGGGGGCCCCCAAACACTCCGCCCAGCCCAAGCCATCTGCATAACACAGGTGCATGTCATAGGTGTCCACGGGGCCTGCCGGGGATGTGCTGTACTCTTGCACCTGAGTCATGTGTGCGGAAGTGTGTTTACCTTCACACATGTCTTTGGGGGAGTAGTGGCCTACCTTTTCCAGGGACCAGGTTGGCCCCGGCTCATGGGGACCATCTCACCCCATCCCTGGTGTCTAGGGCCCACAGTTGAAGGCTGGGTCTGAGCAACACCTGGTTCGACCTGCTGGATCTTGGCATCCTGGCCTTCAGGCCTCATGGCTCACACCCATGTGCTGGGGGGTCCCTTACGGCCTCTGAGAGGCTGCAGACAAATGTTCTTGGGCTGTCACCCCAGCCTGCCAGGCCCAGGCTTCAGCACCTCCCCTCTTGCTGTGAGCCCCCCGGCCCCTTCTCCTCTCCTCCCATCCCTTTCTCCCTCATGCTTGTCTCTGTCTCCCTCCTTCCCTTTTGCACCCGCTTTCCCCATCTTTCCTCCCTCTCTCTTCGCAACCCAGGTAACTAGCATTGCTATTTGTAGCCACCAGATGGCACCAGCACATCACATGTCCCCTCTTTGCTGGGGGTACTGCCCCTGCCCCCCAACCAGCGGGGGATGATTAACAGCCCTTAACCCTTCACAACACCCACACCCTGTCCACGCCTTCCTGGAACCTTAGACAGGGAGGAAAACAGAAGTAGCAAAATATGAGCAAGGCGGGGGTGGGGGCCAGGAGGTGCTCTACTATCCACCACGCAGAGCGGATCGGCTATGTTACAGCATTTACCCCTCGAAACCTGTGAGGTCCTACTGAGCATCCCCACTTCATACACAAGAGGACGAAACCCAGAGAAACAAAGTCACTTGCCCAAGTTGGGACAGCAAATGTGTAGGGGAAAGGAACTCAGACCCAAGCTTTAGGTTCCAAAACCCACCCTGGGTTCTGGGGCTGGAAGGGGGTGGGGCAGGGGTCCCAGGCAGGTGGGCACTTGAGCACTTTCTCCCATGCTAAGGCCCCACCACTGTCCCTGGGATGTCTCTTGGTTCATTTCTTTCAAACCAGACTCAAAATGCTCCTTTGCCCAGGGAGATGCCCATGATTACCTTAGTGCCTGGGCCTTTTCCGAATTTAGGCATCTTTATTCAAACTGGTTTCCCTTTTCCCCGTTGGTCTTCCTATGAATCTTCATGCTCTGTTTCTTCAGTGAGGCTGAAATGTAGAAGCAGCAGCCCCTCTCTGCCTTATGGGAGCCCCCAGGCTGATGGCGAAACACAACCCTGACCCAGGAGCCAACTGAATGGGGGAGACAGAGACGCAGCCTTCTGGGAGCCCCTACTGGTACTGAGCCACAGCCAGGTGAAGGTAGTCAAGGCAGGCTTCCTGGAGGAGGCAGGGCCAGGGCTAGGGGAAGGTAGGCTGAGTAAGGGCCATGCCTGCTGTGGCAGCTATCAGGCTAGGAGCTGCTCAGTGATCCTCATGCATGGGGAGCAGAGCGGGTGTGTATTTCAGCTCTGGAGTCAGGGGAGGGGACCTTGTTGGCCCCGACTTGGGCTAAGCTCCCCTACTGACCCATCCCCCACCCCGCCTCCTCACTCTGTCCCACTGGGAGGCCGCCTGTGGGCTGGGGACAGGAGGCCCAGGGTGGGGTCCCTTCCCCAGGGCCTGAGCAGGATCCTGAGCCGGCTGTGGCAGTGCCCAGGAGCCAGAGAGGAGCCGCCACCCCCCACCCCCTTGGGCCCCTCTGTAATTAGGGCTATTTTTAGGCCCCTCTTCCTTCCTATTTCAGGCCTCTGGACTGGGCTGGAGAGTGGGCTGTCCTGGGGCCCGAGGGCTGGAGCCGCTAAACCGGGCCACAGCGTGGGAGCTGCAGCCACAACGCAGACCACAGCCCGAGGCGGAGTCCTGGGGGGAGGCGAGCCCAGGACGTGGCCAGGCCTGGGGCAGCACGGGGTGGGGCGTGTCTTGGCTCCTCTGACCCCTCCCTGGGCCCCTTGCTGATCAGCCCCATGCTGGCCCATCTCTCTGCCCTGGGCCCCCAGCCCTCCTGATTTGATGCAGTTAGCCCTAGGCCTGAATCCCTCTGTGTGTCCAAGATTGTGCAACCCCAGCACCTTCAGGACAGTGTCACCCCAAGAGGGGTGCCCAGAATGTTCATAATAACGATCAGCATTTATTGAGTACTTACTGTGTGCCAGTACTGTCCCTGCACTTTACTGTATTAATTCATTTACTGTGTACAACACTATAAGGTCAGTGCTCTTTTATCCCTATTTTACAGATAGGAAAACTGAGGCTCAGAGTAGCCCATTTTTCATGCGCCAGACTTGGTCTCACACGGCCTGCTTTCAGGGAACATCCTTGTCTCTTTGATGCAGGGTTGGGGAGAGGGAGGCCGAGAGACATGGCTGTCTTCGCCATCTACTTCCAGGCTCTACTGTGCCGATCCTAACACTCTGTCAGGCCTGGCTCCCAGGCAGCCAACTGGGGACGATCTGCCTGTCCATTGTCTGATGGTCCCTGGCCTGTCCTGCAGGCGGAAGGGCGGGTCTTGCCCAGCTGTTTCCAGTTAGGCACAAGAAAGCTGGCGAGGGGTATATTTAGCCCTGGTTTCTGGAGGAGCCAGAGGTCTTTGATCCTTGGAGGCACTGGCCACAGTGGGACTCAGCTTGCCAATGCTGGGCTCAGGGGCTGTAGGCGACAGGCAGGGAGTGGGGTCAGGGAGGAGAAGGGGCAAACGTGACTGTGCCCACCTCTGGGGCTGCAGGGGGAAAGTGGTGATGCCAGCCAGGGCAACTGAGGTCTGACTGCCACACTCGGGGTGTGTCTCTATAGGCTCGAGGGCTCCTATGGGTATCGGAGGGCAGGCCCAGGGGGAGACCTGCTCTCTGCCCTCTCGGGCCCAGGCCCAGCCTAAGCCTTGCATGTCCATGGCATGGGGCTTATTCTTGGGGTCTCAGCAACCGCCTGGGAGTCTGGGGGCCTGTTGTTAGTCAGGAGGGGCGGGCAGGGGGCAGAGTTCAAGGAATAGGAAGGGGGGTGGCCTTTCTATTCTAAGGAGACTGACATGTTTGGGCGTCGATGTTTGGAGAAGGTGGGAGGGTTAGGAGCAGGTATATGCGTGCAAGAGAAAAAGAAACAGGAGCACAGAGAGGCAACCACGTGGTGCCAAGTGGTGCTACGTGGTGTGTTCGGGTCTGCGGAAGGTGCCCGCGGGGCTGACTCAGCGCCTCATGCTCTGGGCAGGGGGTACTCACTGAGCACGGTGGGAGGCGGCTGGTGGGCTGGGACCCTGTGCGGTGTGGGTGATGTGTTGCTGGGTTCTGGTGGTCTGTGGGTGTGAGACGACCCACGGGTGACCGTGGCATTGCCCCATTGTGAGTGACTAGGACAGCATGTGACCCCATCGTGATGTCTCTGGGGGGCAGCCTCTGAGTATGGTGGGAGATGAGGGACTGGAGCTGTGTTAAGCTGTGCAGCTGTGATCTTTGGGGTTGTGTAATTATCCCCCTGGACGTTGGTCTCTGTGTGTGAGATTGCGAGTAAACACACGTGTGGATGCAGAGTTTGGGCTGTGTGTGTGGATTGTCATTCTGGGTGTGACTGGGTGTGTGAATGTGTAGCTGGGCTATCAGCCACCTGCCAGCTTCCCGCTGCAAACAAGACCTGCTCCCGCGGAGGGTCACGCCCCATTGCCCTTCCAGGGACCCCCACCCCAAAGCCGCAGGCCCTCTGGGCCTGAGGGAGGGAGCCCTACAAGTTGTTAGTGCCTGTCTCTCCCCTAATCCTCTCCCCCCACTCTCTCCGACCATCCCCACAGACGGCAGGCTTCTACCTGCCTGGGGCGGGAGGCAGGGGAAAGCAAGGGGAGCCCGCCCGCCCGCCCGCCGCCCCTCTGTCGTCTCAGCTCTCAGACAAAGAGCTCACCCTGGTCTCTGTGGGCGTCTGGGAGACGCTGGGGGGATTAGCTGCCCGCGCCGCCCTCTCCCCACCCCGTGCCAGCCCACCCGGCTGGCACCAACACCTTGGAGCCCGGGGCGGCGCCCTCACCACAGCCTCTCCAGCTCCGGAGTGTGTGTGTGTGTGTGTGTCGTGCCCTCAGCACTACGTTGGAAGCAGAGGTGCAGCCCACTGAGAAGTGGGTCCTGAGGCACACACCTTCCTCCGCTGGCCTGGCCCAGTCTCCCTTGGTTTCTCTTTCCCTGTCTCTCCAGCGTGTGCTGAGGTGCATCTTTGTTGGCACTCTGAGGTCTCTGAATCTCTCTCTGGGCCCTTGCACCCCTCCCCCACTGTTAATGGCAGCTTCCTTGCTTCCTCTTTGCATTCCTGGGGGAGGGCATGATTAGGCCAGTGTGCACTGAGAGCAAGAGAGAAGGGGGCTGGTTCGCTGGTTCGGATCCTGGGTGCGGGCATGGCACCGCTTGGCAAGCCATGCTGTGGTAGGCGTCCCACATATAACATAGAGGAAGATGGGCATGGATGTTAGCTCAGGGCCAGTCTTCCTCAGCAAAGAGGAGGATCGGCCAGCCTTCCTCAGCAAAGAGGAGGATTGGCAGCAGTTAGCTCAGGGCTAATCTTCCTCAAAAAAAAAAAAAAGAAAGAAAGAAAAAGAGAAGGAAGTAGGGGGCTCAGCCCACCCTAGAGAGGCGATGTGTGGGGTCAGGAGGGGTGGAGCTCAGTGGAGGCTGTTCGTGGAGAGCTACCTCATGCCTTTGAGGCTTTCAGTCTAGCACTTTCTTTGTATTGTGCCAAACCAGAGATGATGCTCAAAGTTCTTTCACGTTTCCTCTGGTTGGATTTTCTCAACAGATGGGACAGGTATTGCTACTTTTCCCATTTCAAGGTAAAGGATTTACCCAAAGTCACATAACTGGTGAGCAACAGAGCCAGGATGAAGCTCAGGGCCTTTTTCTGTAAGTGTCCAGAGAGGCCCTTTGGAGCCCTGGTAATTCCTGTGGCCCGGCCTGTCTCCTCAGTACCCTGTCCCTACCACCCCTGAGGAGGCTGCTGTCTTGGGAAACTCTGGAATGGAGACAGGCCAGTGGGAGCTGGGTGAGATGACCTGGCCCCTCCCTGAGTCACACCCCATCCTTAAGCAATTGGGGCCCCATTCCATGAACAGTTCTTGAAGTCCATCCTGTGCTTTTTGGAGGTATTTATGGAAACTCCCTTCTTCTTGCCAAATGGGTTGGGATCTACTTTGCTCTTAAAGACCCCTCCATATTCTTTTCTATCAAAATGTTATTCTATAGGTTTCGTCCCCTCCTGCTGCAAGTGAGGCTTGTGTCCTTTTATTTGGTCTTCAGTGCAGGCAGTGAGGGTCTGGCCCTCCCTTGCATGGGAGTGTGCAGTCAAGAAGGAAGCTGAGCTTTCCCAATAACTGGGAGAGGCCATGGAGGTTAGAGATCTGGCTCTGTGCCTTCAATGTAAGAGATGATCAATCCGTGTAGACGGACATACGGTGGTAAGTGGGGGCATGAATATATAAAAGAGGGTGAATGCATAGGTGAGCGGTTGGGGAATGCATGTATGGGTTAGTGAGCGAATAGATGGATGGTTAAGTGAGCAGGTGGGATGTGTGGATGGGTGAGTGGTTGGTGTTTGGATGAATGGGGGGGTGGGTATTTAGATAAGTGGATCTATGGGTGAATGGGTGAATTGTTGAATGGGTAGATTATTAGGTGAATGGAGGATGGACGGGTGGATGGATGGATAGATAGATGGATGGAAGAGTGGATGGATGGAAGGACAGATGGATAGATGGATGGATGGAAGGGTGGAGACGGATGGGAGATTGGATGGATAGGTGTGTGAGTGGATTTATGGCAGAGATTTGGGAGCCTGGAGGAGCTTTAGAAGACAGGCTGTACATAGGGAATGAGTTTTTCATGACTACCTTGGTTTTGATCAGCTCTGTCATCTGAACTGATGAAGAGAAACCATACTTTGGAAAAATCTAGAAGACTCTGGCTGGTTGCAGCCCAATTTATGTCACATTCAGGGGTGGGTTTTGGCTCTCCCCTATGAAGTCTGAGGGGACATGTCAGTCATACACACAGGGATGGCTCATCTTGGGAGTTCAGCTCTGACTCTCCTCTCTGCCTGCCATCGTCTTCCTTCCTCCCATGCTGGGAAGGACAGCATCTCCCCTCCCAGTGGTTACAGAGTGCAGACAGAGTGGGTGGGATCCTCCTGCAGCTCTCTGGCAGGCCCCTTCCTCCCCTAGGGTCAGGGAAAAGTTCCTGGACTTGCTGAGGTCTAGGGCTGTTCCTTCAGTTTTCCTTGAGATTTAGTCAGCGCTGGAGGGGCCCAGAATCACAGAGATTAGCCTGGCATCTGCCAGGTGGTGCAATGCTGACAAGAAATTGATAGTGACACCAACAGAGTATGGACACTGTCAAAAACACCCTGACCTGCTCCCTCAAATGAGAGGACACAAACAGAAGCTGTAACAAGACATGTGGAGGTTAGATGGTGGGAGATGGGTGGGGTGGCCTGAAGAATCGTTTCTCTGTCCCTTGCCAGGTGCCAGGCATGTTCTCCGCTTCAAGAGGACTCTCTTGCCCTTCTCTTGGGGAAAATCTTCGCTGGCCCACTTGTTCTCTGGATGGCCTGCTTTCCGTGACAATTATAGGAGCATCATGCACTGAGGACCTGCTGGATGCCAGGCACTTCACATACATCATCACATTTAATTCTCCCAATATCCTTTCAAGGTGGGGAGTATTTCCCCCATTTTACAGATGAGGAAACTGAGGCTCAGAAAGATGAAAGGATGTGCCTAATATTACCCATCTAGGAGGTTGTAAGATCAGGACCCTGACTCAAGTTGGCCTGGCTTCTCTGCCTCTTGCCACCTTTGATTCCTGAGACCACCAACCACTCCCCGCAGTCTGGTCCAGCTGGAGGGAACTGGTCCAAGGAGCAGCAGCTTGAAGGGTACATCAGAGAGATGGCAGTGAGGCCCAGAGAACGAGAAGGCTTGGGAACAAGGAGATGGGCCCTAGTGAGGACCTTCAAGTGTTTCCAGGGCTGTTGTGCAGAGGCCCGCTGGCCTCCATCTGAAATAAGAAGCAGTGTGAAGGATTTGCGTGAGACCACCAGAAGGACTTTCTGGCCTAGAGGGGTGTAGAACTCTGGAATGGGCAGAAGAGGGAAGGTGTAAAGACAAATGCTTTGGTGAAGCCATCCTGTGGTAGTTCCAAAGCAGCTGACTTGCTGACCCAAGACGGGGAGGCCAGAGGTCATCTCAGAACACCCCCTGGCATCTGAAAGAGGCTGGAATCCCCTGCCTGGGGGGCAGTTGGGGATCTTGAGAGCTGGAGTTTTCTGGATCCAAGGAAAGGCAAATCACAGGGACTGTGCTGGGATGCTGATGCTCAAGCTGGGGTGCTGGGAGCCCACCTCAGGATTCAAAAGTAGGGGCTGGGAGATGCCAGGGCGTATGCTCTGCGGGACAGGGAGGTGGTAGCTGCAGGAACCATGAGGGAAGTCTGCCCCTCTCCCCAGGCTGGGCAGTTCCTGAGGCCAGAAGCCTGCCATGCCCCTGGGGATGCTCAGAGGGCAGTGGGCCGAGCTGGAGTCTGAGCCTGAGCCCTAGGCCTGTGACCAGGTGGCTCAGACCTCTGGCCAGTCCAGAGCTGCTGGGTGAGGAGGGCTGGGGGTGGGGCGGGTGGGGGTGGAGATGGGGAGGTCCAGGTGGGCCCCAGGAGAGGGCGGACCCTCTGGTGTCCCCTCTGGCCCGCTGGCTTCCCTCCTCTGCCTTTGATGCCTCTCACCACAGACTTCAAACAGGCTGCCCTCTGCTTCTGCTGCTGCCCGCCGCCCTTAATTAGAGCCTCTCTTGGCTCCCTCTCGCCCTCACTGCCTTCCCTGTCCTCCATCTGGCCCTGGCTCTCTGTCTCGCCTTTATCTCTCTACTTTCTCTGTGTCTCCATCTCTCTCTTCCCCTCTGTTCCTGGTTCTCTGGCTCCCTGTGTCTTTCTGATCCTCTATCTAGATCAGGACCATCTCTAAACGGGTCCCCCCTGCCTCCCAGGCTGCAGCCTCTCCCTCTCTCCCCTTCCCTCTGTCTCCTGTCTGTTCTCTCAGTCCGTCCACTTGACTTTTCTGCCATATCCTCTCTCCATCTCTGTCAGGCTCAGTGCCTGTCTCTCTCCCTTCCATTTAATGTGATCTGCACCCCCTCCCCACATTGGAGGCTGCCCTCATATGTGTCCCTCCTGCACAGAACCTGGGACTGGGGCCTCCACCCTCCTCCCCTGGTTGAGACTGGCCCTGGTGCAGGCTGGCCGGCAGCAAGCTGAGCCAGCTCCGGGCTGGCCACCTCCTCCCTGCTTGGGGCCCTCTGGCCTCCCAGCACAGCTCCAGTGCCTCCGACCCCTCCCTGGACTTCCTTCAGGCCCTTCTCGGGTCCGGTTTTTCTGGCCAGGCTGACCCCCTCACTCAGCAAGCCCCCTTCGTGGCCCCACGGCAGGTAGTGCCATGTCTGTTCTCTTTCCCAGGAGAAGAGGAGTCTTGCTCAGGAGCCTCTCCATGGCCTGATATGGGAAGTAGGGGATTAAGAACCCTACAGATCCCCACCCCCAAGGCACTGGGGCTTGGGCTGGACTGACCCTGCTAGGGCCCGGGCATCTCTGGCAGTGTCTGCCAGGCAAGAGTAGGGGTTCCACCCGCACCAGAGAGGAGGCTCACACTCCCCTCCCGCCCACCCCAGGATACTTGCTGCTGCAGACCCAGGCCCTCTTGGAGAGACTGGCCTGGAGGGGCAAGGGCCTTGGGCAGTGCACGGTCTGTATGCAGGTAGACCCCCAGGGCTGAGAGAGCTGGGTTCGAGCCCTCCCTTGGCATTTCAGTTCTGGACTGGCCCATGGCCTCCCTGGGCTGGCTTCCCAAGGACGCTGTGAGGAGGGTGATAATAAAAAGACATGACTAGCCCGTCGGTCGGCATGATGTTTTCCAGCTGATGATGCCTTTACCTGGTCACTTGGGAACCTTAGGACCTCCAACATGGGCTTGGAATGAGATGACCACATCCTTTTACAGATGAGGACACGGAGGCACAGGGATGCCCAGGAGCTCTCTCAGGGCCCCTCCTGGAGGAGGAGGGCAAGCTGGCTGGGCTGGGGGCTCAGGGCCCCATGGGAGTCCAGGATCCAGATGGTGGAGGGCAGACAGGGCCCAACTGGGGCCTCACTGTCCCTCAGGCCTGGGGAGTTCGGGCTAATTCTGGGTGGCAAGATGGGTGCCCACTGGGTAGATGGGAGCTGAGGAGTCGAAGGGCTACAGCAGGGACCCCAATATTGGGCATTTCTGGACAGGCTGCAGGCATGGCCATGCCTGGGGGCTACTCAGGAGATCAGGAGCTCGATGGGTGGGGGAGCAGCCCCTCTGAGTTGACACAAGACCTGGGGCAGAGGGCACTTGGCCTGGCAGCCTGAGGATGTATGAGTGTGCGCACGATTGTGAGGGAGCGTGTGAGTATGTGTGCATGCGTGCGTGTGTGTCCACCATGAGTGACTGTGGGGGGTGTGCTGTGCATATGGGTGCGCGTCTGCATGTGTGTGCACACTCAGTGTGCATGTGAGTGAGGGTTCGTGCCTATGTAGATAAGTGTGTGAGAGGGTGTGGCTATGTGAGTGCACGCAGTCGTGTGAGATTGTTTCCGAATGTGGATGAGTGAGAGTGATTGTGTCAGCAAGTCCTGAGGGTGTGACTGTGTGTGTATGAATTGACTTGGGTCTCTGATGGTGAAAGGATACACGTAAACACGAATATTTGTAAACATGAGCAAGAGCAGGAGGGAGCCAACAGGTGCGAGAGTATGTGTGCATGTGTGTGCAGATGTGTGAGCATGTGTGCATGCCTAGGGATTCTCCCCGTCTGTGGGGTCAGCAGCACCCTGCCACCACCTCTCTCCCTCCTCTGTCCTTCCCTCCCTTATCCCTCCTCTTTCTCCTTTCTCCCCTGCCTGCCACCCTTTGGGGACCCAGCTCTAGGACCACTCCCCAATTCCAGAGGCCCCCTGGGGACACTCTTTCTTCCTTTTGCTGGCAGGAAGGGGGTCCCCAGAGCCCGGGTGGAGGTGGCTGGTTCAGGAAGGAGGGGCACAGTGGCCCCCATCTCTGAGGCCTGCGTGCTGAGGAGTGGAGGAGGTGTGGCCTCCTGGCCTCCCTCACCCCCTGCTCCCCCGAAGCCTGGCGTGGCATGGGAATGAGGGAGAGAGAGTGTTCCGCTTCAGTGTCTGAGTCCCAAGTGTGTGTGATTGTGCCAGGTGGGCAAGGTAGCTCCGGTGGCCTGGGTGCTGGCTCCTGGCTCTGCCCTGCTGTGCAGCCTGGAGCAAGCCCCTGCCTCTCTGGGCCTCAGCCCCTGCCCTGAGAAGGCTCCTCCTTCCGGTTCTAACATCCAGCTCCCTGGCCCTCACCCTCTCCCCAACCCCGAGAACTTTGGCCTGATTTCCCAGCTCTGCCAACGTGGCAGGGCCTCCAGTCGGAGGTTCTCGGCTGGGGAGAAGTCTGGAGGAGTGTGGGGGTTTGTTTTGCCTTTAGAAATTGAGGATTTGGGCTCAGGTCGGCGTGATCACCCCGGACAGACTCGTCCAATGGACCTCTGCTGCAGGGAGGGACAGATCCTCCAGCCACCCCACCTGGGGCTGGCTTTCTGAGGGGGACACTCAGTGCTTGCTCTGGGGAGCCTCCATCTGAGGGGGGAGCAGCCCTGGCCCACGAACCCTTCAGTTTGATGGGAGAGATGAGTCAGTCACACTGGATACGCAGAGAGCTGGATGTGCACAGTGAAACGAGGACACGGTTCCCAGCCAGATGGCACCTCGAGATCCACGTGCTGACCGAGGGCTGGGCTGAAAGTAGAGCCTCAGATCTTTGAATAAAGAAAGGAAAAAAGGAAAGAAGGAAGGAAGGAAGAGGGGAGGGAGGGACAGATGGAGGGACAGAGGACATTGGAGCTGGAGGGGCCGAGGCGGTAGATGGAGTCAAGCTGGGAGGCCCTGGGCCGCTTCCTGAGGGCTGCCCTGAACCTCTGGCGGTTATTTTAACCGTGGAGGCCTCTCCAGGACCCTGGAGCGAAGTGCTTGTGAGAGTCCCTGCTTAGTTCTCTCTCTTTCTGCCTTAGTCTCCCACTAATATTTTGGGGAGACTGCCTCCTCAGCAGCCCAGAGGGCTGAGAAGGGACCGGCTCCCTGCCCCTCTTGGAGAGAGCACTGGGTTTTTGAGGAGGAAGCAAGGTCCTCAGTAGTGGCGGGTAGGACGTCTCCTACCGGCTCTCCCCCTGTCCCCCCAGACACCATGCCAGTCCTCAGTGCAAGGGGTGTGCACGAGGGTGGGAGAGCCACCAGGTCACCCCTGTGGGCTGCTGTGGGAGAGCTCAGGAGGGCAGGAGCCCCTGGGGGTGTCTGGGACCCGCCCATCCCCAAGTAGCCTGCTTGGCTGCAGGCTGAAAGACCGGGCTCAGAGAACCTCAGAGGTGGGTGGGTGGAACGCGGGTTCCAGGCCGCTCCTTCCTGGAACCATCCCCGACCCCTGTGTCGTGGGCCTGCTGTGCCTCCCTGTGCCCTGCTCTATGCCCTGGGCCTGGTCTCCAGAATCAGATGGACCCGAGGCTGGTCCTCCCCCCTCGGCCGAGGGCCTCTCGGGAGCGGGGACCACATATCGCCATCCAACTGGTTCCATCTTCAAGGAAGAGGGAGGTGGTGGGTGTGTCCAGGAATAGACAGATCTAGAATTAGATCCTGACGGGAAATCAGCCCGTTCCCTCCCTGGAGGATCAAGGTTCTGGAGGGCCGAGGGAGGGCCGGCCCTCTGCCGGCTGTCAAAACCTCCATCTGACCCAAACCGGGCCCGTGTAGCAACGCCTCGAATAGCTGTATTTGAAATTGCTTGATGAAAACGCGTCTCAAATAAGAAGTGCTTGAGTTTGTGAGCACCTTACAGTTTATGCACTCACATACCTGATCCCATTTTAAGTCCCCAGCAATCCTGCAGTGCAGGCAGGAGTGGGGTGAAGGGTTCCCCCCATTCTGCAGGTGAGGAAACAGAGGAGGACCAGTGCCCGCGGTTCAGGAAGAGCACCGGGTTCCGGGACCCCAGGCCCCTCTTTCCCACTGTGTCTTGTTATTTATCACCTTCAGGAAATAACTCAGCTCGGTCCTCAGAGCCAGGAAAGCCTCTGTCCCCCGTGGGTAGGCTGTGTGTCTGTTCAGATCAGGGGGACAGGGACAGCGAGGTGTGGACGGGCTTGTCTCAGGCTCAGTCCAGACCCCTCCCCATCCCAACGCAGCTGTCAGCCCCTCGGTGCCTGCCTGGGGCAGCGTCTGCCTCAGACTCCCTCCGGGGAGGTTCTGCAGGGTAGGTCCTGCTCTCCCCCAGGGGCAGCGCCTGGCAGCCCCGCCAGCATCTTGTGGGCTGCACCCTGGCTCTGGGGCCTGCTGGGGGCTGGTGGGAGGCATGGGGTCCAGGTCTGGCCCCAGACACACTGCTCCTTCATGAGCGGGTGGGAGACGGGAGTGGGAGCCCTTTGATCTGGTGCCATCTCACCCCAGGAGATGAGGGCCAGTGTGTGGCCCCTGCTGGCGACTGGCCAGGCCATTTTTCTCTGAGTGACAGCCTCCTCCCCGCCCTGGCCCCTGGGTGACCCCTCCGCTCCACGCCCAGCCAACAACCCAGACGCCTCATCTCACCGTCTCAGAACTCTCTCTCCCCTCCATCTTCCTCCTTCCTGCTCTGCATTGAGCACCTACTAATGCCAGGCACCTAGTAGGTACGTTACTCAGGCGATCGCACTGGATCTATCTGCAAATAGTTGTCATTATCCCCTATTTTAGGGATGAGGAGCTGAGGCCCAGGAAGGTGGAGTGACCCAGCCAAGGTCACACAGCTAGGGAGCAGGCAGAGGCTGGATTGAGTCTGTCAGGCTCCAAGGAGGGCAGAGGTGGAGGCAATGCTGCAGAGGGAGCTGGGAGCTTGCGAAGGGCTTTGAATGCCTCCCTGAGGAGCCTCCATTTGATTTTGTAGGTAGATTTTTAAATAGGAAAGTTACACAGCAAGAGCTGAGAGCCAGGCTGCCTGGGTCCAAATCTTGCCCTGAACCCCCAGCTGTGTGACCTTGGGCAAGTTACTTAACCTCTCTGTGCCTTGATTTTTCATCTGGAAAAAGGGAATGGTAACAGTGCCTACCTCGTAGGCTTGCTATGAGGAGTAAGTGAGTTAATGAGCCTAAGGCTGGGGGGCCAAGAGCAGTGCATGGCACACAACGGGCACTGTATGTTTGCTTTGGCAGTGTCGGCTCCTAACTGGAGCCCCTTCTCGCTTTCTGACCACCTCTCTCCATCCCCCCATCCTCGTTTTGAGGAATGAGAGATGCTGCCTTGAGTCAGGAGATGAGCCCGTGGCCTGCCGTGGGCAGAGGCCACCCGGCGCCCCTGTTCATCTTTGGCTGTGACTGGCAGGTGCCTGCTGGGCAGAAGATGTGGATGTCCGAGTCGGATGGGGGAAGGAAGGCAAAATGGAAAAGTCTGAGGCCATCTGAAGTAGCCTTCCTAATGACTGCACCCGGCTCTCAGGGCACAGAAGAGGCTCGAAGGGGACCGCCTCCTCGTCCAGATGGGGACAGAGGGTCTTCGGGTGTTGGGTGAGGAGGAGTTGGGGCCAGCTTCCAGCAGGGGGACAGGAGTAGCTGGGCTGAGGAGGGAGGGAGGGGTAGGCCAGGGAGAGGAGGGCATTGGAAGGATGGGGGTGGTGGGAGGGGATGGAAACCCACCCCGGGCGGGGAGGTTGAGGGCAGCCTGGGGGCCAGGAGGCCTGGCAGACAGATAGGTGGGGACGGCGCCCCTGACCAGGTGGGGAGATGACAGTGTCTGGAGAGGCTCCCGTGCCACCCACAGTGTCCCCCAAGCCCTGCTGCTCCTCCAGAGGCTGGGGCATTCTCCCCAGAGCCCCATGGCTCCCTGCCTGCCCCCTCAGCTCTCGGGAGTATGCCCCCCTACCTGGGGCTGTGGGTGAGGGGCAGACAGAGCCCACAGATCAAAGGGTTGGTCTCCTGGGTGGCCCCAGCTGGAAGGGTGTCCCAAGGCCTGAGAGGTGCATAGCCATTCCTGATGGTTGGCAGGGGGCAGCAGGGTGAGGGGGCCGGACAGGATCTCAGCTGAAGGAAAAGGGGGCTATCTCCCAGTGGGAATTAATGGAAGAGCAACATGGCCCCTCCCTCTCCTCTCCCCCTTCCCTTTCTCTCCCCCTCCCCCAGTGCCCCGTTTTATCCTTTTTCCAGCACTGAGGACAGTGCCGGACAGGGACGTGCAGTAGGCATTCAGTAATTATTTGAATCCATAAGCAGAGCCAAGGATGTGAATTCCACGGCTTCTGCTAATGACCTCATGCCAGGATCCAGCTCTCTGGGCTGTGAAGACAGAGGTCATGGGGATGGAACTGGTGATGGGAAAGGGTGGTGAGACAAGAGGTAGGGGTGAGCTCCAGCTGGAGCCCCAGCCAGGAAGAGTCACTCGCCCAGGGTCTTCCGTCATCAGCTGGGACTGGGCAGAGGAAAGCGAGGGAAATGGGTAGAGGGTTGGAATATTGCTGGAGAGATGAATGAAAACATTCTTTTATTTTTAAATGAATCTTCACAAACAATTAAACAGATAAGTAATTGGGCATAAAATTCCAATTATGTCTCGAATTCCGTGCTTCCCACGCTTCAGCTGTGCAAACACTGCCATCACGATTTTTGCAGTACGGAACCTATCAAATGGACTGATTTGCTATCAACCCATTTTGTAAACTTAGCTCTTCCACCACTTGCTAGCTGTGTGACTTTGGCAAGTTTCTTGACTTCTCTGAGCCTTTGTTCCTCATCTGTGAAGTGGAGATAATAAGAGTACTTAATTCATCAGGTTATTGTGAGGATTAAATGAGTTAGTGTTTGTAAAGTGGCTAGAAGAGCACCTGGCTCGTAGAAAGTGCTATGGCAGTGTGTTAAATAGAATAAGTAAATAAGACTTCTGAGCAATAACATCTGTGAAATCACGGCTTGGTGCACTGGTGATATTTCCTCACACACATTAAAATAGAGAACTGTGTACTATTACTATGCCCCAAATCATCTTCCATACCGCCAGCGGGAAATGGTCCCAGATGAACCTTCCACTGCTGTCTGTGTGTGAGTATGTTTTCTGTGGTTTCACCCCGTCCCAGACTTAGCCCATACTCTCTTCCTGTGGCTTCTACCGCAGTGTCCTTATCGGCCTCATTGTCACCATGGCCTTGCCAGAGCTCGTCTGCCAGGAGATGTCAGGGCTTTTGCATCCCATGCTTGCTCCGGGAAAGGCCAGGCTCCGTGGGAAGGCACTGTTCCCAAGGAGGCGCCGAGGCAGCTGAGGCCTCTGTGCCGGGAGTCTCTCCCAGGACTGTCTACTCCAGGATCCCAGAGATGCCATGCTCTGCCCCAACCAAGCCCCTTGTTTCAACCTGCTGCCTTCATGAACCCCGGGAGAGAAGGGAGCCCTGGAATTGAGAAGGAGAACAGGGTAATCCCGAGGCCCGGGCTTGCTGCCTTCAGTTTACCCTCTGGGCTCCTCCTGTTTGATCGGCTTCAGGACTTCAATTTGCCTGTCGTTTGAGATTAACCGCCTACCTTAATGAGGCTGGGGATGGAGAGGGCAGGTGGGAAGAGGAACTCCTGAAGGCGAGAGGGGCCTGATGGCTTTTCTTGGAGGCCCCTGGCCTGGGAGCGTGGGGTGGTGAAGGGTCCTCCCAGGTAGGACCCAGGGGGGAGACACGGTGATTCTCATGGGGTGGGGGAGGGGAGAAGGCCTCCGAACCCACTTCCCTCTGCCTGCCTCCCGGGAGCTCTGCCCAGAGCCAGGGTTTCAAGACAGGAAGCTGGAATTGTGGGCAGGAAGACTCAGGGGCAGACCCCAGAGAAGACTTCCTTCCAGACGCAGGGTGTGTAGAGGGGCTAATGGAGGATTCTGAGGGTGAGGGAATGGCTGTGTGGTCAGACCTGGGTGGGAATCTAGGAGACCAGTCATACAGTGAGTCTTCTGCTGCGGTGGGTTCAACTCAGGATCACGGAATCTGAGAGCGGGGACGTCTAGGATGCCTCCTCCACCTGAACCCAATGTCTGCAGCCCAGGTGTGCAGGAGAGTCAGGATCCACATGCGAGTCTACATGACCAGGGGTACGGGGTGTTAGAGGAGAGAGCTAGCTCCTCCACCAGACTAGGCGCTCCTGTGGCAGGGCTGTGTCAGTCCCATAAACAGGGGCTCCCTGGGGCAGGGGCAGGGGCAGGGGCAGGGGCAGCGCTGCCTCAGTGCTCCGTCCCTGCCAGCAGAGGGCGCTCATCCTCTCAGAGCAGGGCCCCAGGTCCTGAGCACTGGCCCCCACCCGCTTGGTCCTCTCTGTTCTCTCTCTGCCCACTCTCCCTCCCTCCTTCCCTCCCGGCACACGCACCACCGGGAGACTCCCTTTGAAGTCTTGCTGAGTCCTGTTGTTCTTATGACAGAGTAAACAGGCATGGCAGAGCCAGGGGCTGGGGCCCTGGTAATGAGGCTTTTCCGGGGGAGGGGGCCTGAGTGGGGCTCCCATCAGATAAAGCAGCCCTCCGCTACCTCCCCATTTGCTATTCTAATGAGGGACGCAGCTGAGAGACAGGTGGGTCCAGGCCTGGCTGGGCGCAGGGCACCTGCCTTCCCATCCCGGCTGAGATGGACCATGTGGCCATATGACCTCCAGGGTCCCAAGAAGTCCTGTGTCCAAGAAAGCCTTCAGATCAGTCCTCCCTCCTCCACCTGAAGGCAGGGATGGTGGTGGCATCTGTCACCTCATGTAGCATCTCCACTATGCTGTTAGAGAAAGGATTTGGGTCAGACCAGGAGGAGCCTCCCAGGTCATAGGGCTGCATGACATTAAATGTGCCAGATCCGGGCCTGCAGTGGAGCAGAGTTAGAGAATGAGTCCCCTGCTCAGGCTTTGGAGGGCCACCCTGCTGGTGGGGCGTTGGGCAATGTAGGGCGGCGGGCAGGCAGTGGACAGGGGAGAGAAGAAGGAGGCCAAAGAATTAGCACTTAAAGACCTGAGGTTCATCCATACACAGGAAAGGGTCTATGAATGAGTCCGCTTCTGGCTCATTTTCCTCTTCCAGGCGTAATCCTCAGATCCTATGAAAATGTTGGGGACAGAAAGGCCGGCAGCATGCTCAGCTAAGGCCTGGATCCTTCAGCAGTGATCAGGAGAGGGGCACAGTCCAGCCATGGGAGAGCTGTACCGTAACCTTACCGGAAACCTAAAGCTCGCTGTGGGGGCCTTTAGGAGGGCCCGCGGGAGGTCGCCCCAGGCATGCTCCTGCCTCCACACCGATGCTCCATTGTTCACCACGAGGCTGCCTCTGGAGTCGGAGTCCCTGGGCTTGAATCCTGGCATCTCCACTCGTTTACTGAGTGGTCTTGGACAAATGGTTGCCTCAGTTTCCCCATCTGTAAAATGAGGATAATAATTCTAGTGTCTCTCTCGTTGGGAGAAGGGATGAGATAAGTCCTGTCACACCCTTAACTCGTTGGGCACTAGTGATTCCTCCAAAGCCCCCTTTCAAAATCCTTCGCAGCTCTCCTCCTGGAATTCTTCCTGCTTCCTGCCCTCCATCCCTCCTCTGATCATGACAAAGTGTCGCCTTTCCAGCCTACATGGGGAAGCAGGGTAGGTGGGCATGTTGATCCTTTCCGGCCTCAGTTTCTCCCTTCTTAGATGCTGCCTCCCACATCCCCCCTGCCTCCCTCCCTCCCTGACCCACCCACCCACCCAGCACGCATGGTGAGATAATGTCTAAGAGATACTTGGAGTTACTTGGAGGAAGAGGCCAGACAGTGAGTGACCAGAGGTGATTATCTGGCATGACTAAAGCAGCGGTTTCCCTCCCCCCAGCCCAGGCAGAAGGGAGGGGGACATCTGAGGTCACGCTCCAGAAGGAACTTCCCAAGAAGGGCTAGACCTGGGGAGCCTATGTTGGGGAGAGGGAAAAGGGAAGGGAGGAAGCTGGGAAGTCTGCTTCGGGGGGATTTTCCCAGAAAAAACAGCCACCGCCACCAATAACTCATTCCATTTGGGAGGGGCTTTGAGGCAGGGGGTTGGCCAAAATGGCCTCCCCCAGCATCTTGGTTCCATTCTGCCCTTGAACGGCCATCCCATCTCCAGCTCTCAGGCTGCCTCCTCCAGGGACATTGCTGTCTACTCTTGCCCTTGGCCCTGCCCTTCTCCCCTCCACCTCTCAGCCTGGACCTCGCTCCCTCCTAGCACCTCCTCCCCAGCCTGCCCTGGGGTCCCCGATATGGCAGCCCAGGTCCAGATTCCCCTTGGAGAGGGGAGCTCCCTGCAGGTGGAGGACCCAGTCTCCACCTCTCTGGACATCTCCTCTGCCTGCCCCGCCCCCAGAGGCCTGCAGAGGACCAGAGAGCTGCCAGCTGGGGGTGGGGCTGGGCAGCTGGACTCTCATCTGGCTCCCCCAGCCTCCTCTCCACAGAGCAGCCCGCATGGGGAAAGCATGCAGTTCCCACTCGGGCCTCTGGGTGCTGCCCAACAGCTGTGGTTGGTCCCTCCCCTGAAGGGCCCCCCGCACCTGTCAGGTGCTCACCTTCACTCTAACCCTCCCGCCCCCCAAAAAGGGGCCACCTTCATTTTTTAAAAAAAGAGAAACAGCCATTAATACTAAATATTTTAGCAAACATCATCTCATTTGATCCTAGTATGGGAGATTTGCTGACTCCCATTTTACACATGGGAAAACCAAGGCACAGAGAGGCCAAGTGACTTGCCCTGGGTCCCACAGCTGGGTGAGGAATCCTGGCGAAGCCTTGGGAAGACAAGAATGATCCTGCAGAGCTGGGGTAAGCTCCGATGTCTGTGTGTGGGAAGCAGACACTCTGGCTTGTTCTGGTCTCTCGGTACCATGAGAGGAGGATGAAAGAGGAAGGCCTGCCTCGGGAGGGAGCCCTGAGTGAGTTGGCGGCCCAGCCTTTGCTGTGGTCTGACTGTGAGACCTGGGGCCAGACCCCTCTCAGCTCCTCTCTTATATTGGTTAGACTTCCCGACCACAGGTGTGCCTGGAAAATCGCCTTCAGAGACATAGGAACAGTTAAGGACAGTGTTGGGTGAGGGACCTTTGTTCCCCATGCTCAGTGTCAGGGTCTCTGCTCTCTCCCTGTCTCTGAGGGTCCTGCACAGACCATCCT
The DNA here is from genome assembly GCF_041296235.1 of Equus asinus. Taxonomy (NCBI): domain Eukaryota; kingdom Metazoa; phylum Chordata; class Mammalia; order Perissodactyla; family Equidae; genus Equus; species Equus asinus. The sequence continues at coordinate 36,577,741 of NC_091802.1, read as the reverse complement.
GGGCTGTGTGAGGGAGGAAGGGATTGGGGAGGAGGCCCTGCCCTCACAGGCCTTGGGAGGGAAAGGTGGAAGGGGGGCCCCCCTGAGGGAGGGCCTGATCTGTAGGCAGCCGCCTCACGGAGAGGCCTCCTCCCTCCCTCCTCCCCCGCTGGGCCTCCTGCTCCCCTCTGACCTTACCCACTACAGTCTGAGCAGGGCTTGAGGAGGTGACAGCAACTTGGAGGGTGGGGCTGAGAGCGTACGACGTGGTCTGAGAGTGTCAGCATGAGTGGGCCTCAGTTTGCTGCGTTGAGAGGCTGTAGGTTTGAGTGTAGTGTGTGTGTGTGTGTGTGTGTGTGCATGCTCACATGTGTGGAAGCCCTGCCCCAGCTGGGGTTCTTTCCAGGCCTTCTTTACTGTGGATTCCCAATACTCTATGAAGCCCCCTACCCACCCTGCACACTCCCGTGAGACGCAGTCTCCAGTCCCCCCTAAGAGGGCCCCACGTGTCGCAGCCTGTGGTCGGCCTGTCGCACTGCACAGGGACACCCGTGGCGTGGGTCCTTGCTGCGCCAGACTCCCTCTTCTCTAAACCTCCTGCCCGGGCTGGAGCAGGTGCTCCGTCGACATTCAGTGGAGCTGAGGCTGACGGGAGTTGGGGGGCGGAGAGGGGCAGACCTCTCCTGGGGTGCCTGCCCTGCCTCGTCCCCTGAACACAGTAAATTGTGTTCATTAAAAAAAATTGTTTAGTTTAAGAAATTACAAAAGTGCTACGTGCTTATAATATAGAACTTCCTTAAACAATACAAAAGTGTAGAGAATACAAAGGGCTCCATAAGCCCAGCCCCTCATCAGGTAACTGGTTAATGTTGGTGTGCTTCCTTCCAGAAATTTCTAAGCATTAAAAAAAATTTTTTTTCAACATAACTGGGACTTTACTAACAAATAGTAATAGAACAAATAGTTCCTCGACTTGTTTTTCCATCCTTCCTCATCTGCATGCAAAGCCATCTCATGTTTAAGAGCTGCAGGGTGTCCACTGTGTGGATGCAATCGAACTCAACCAACCTCTTATCAGGGGGCATCTGAGCTGTCTGATTTTTCATCATCGCATGTAACACTGAATAAGGATGCTGGTACAAGTACCTTTGTGTGGGTGGGAGCGCGATTCTGTGGAACTGACTCAGATGCCGAACAGCCATACCAGTGGCCTGTGCCTTAGGCCTCCTGATGGACACTGAGTGTGTTGCACATTCGTCACCATCTCTGGAGGAGGGCATCCTGTCTTCCTCCTCGGTGATATAATCCTGGCGGCAGGGTCAGCCCATTCAGGAAGTCCTTCCTCAAGTCTGACCCAAATCCCGTTGGGTGGAAGTTGACGTGTTGAAATCCCCCAGGCAGGGTCTTCTTCTTTGGGGTGGCACTGAGCTGGCTGGGTGATCTGGGAAGGCTGCTCTGTCCCTATAGAGGGGTGTGTGTGCGTTGGAGGGTAGGGAACCATTCCTCTCCTCTCCTTGTTGGAAGCTTCTTGCAGAACAGAGGAGAAAGACCAAGGTGTTTCAGCATTGGTGTGTTCACCAAGAGCTGGGAGCGGTGGTCCCGGGAGGCACCTTCCCGCCTCCCAGGCCTTCATGTCTGGAAAGTGCGTGGAAGTCCTCTCAGTGCTCGGAATTTCAAAGCACTTCCCAGATACACACAAAGGCTTCTCTGGGGAGGTGAGCAGGGGACTGTTGCTTCCACAGTGGGGAGCGGGAGGTGGGGCAGGCAGAGCTTCGGAGAAGACCCTGGTGTCCCTCTCTCCTTAGTTGCCTCTCGCGTTAGCTCCAGCCCTGCCCCTCTGGACCCACTGGAAGATGGTGTGGAGGTCACTCTCTATGTGTGTGTCTGTCTCCACGCTCACCGAGCAGCTCAGAATCCCCAGGTCCTTGGGACGAAGAGCGACAGAGGAGTCAGCATTAACCCTTCGTGGGTGAACCTGATCCACAGGGCCGTGGGTTCTCAGTCAAAAACCAGCCGACAGAGCCAATGAAAGGCAGAACCTTCAGGGCCACACCCACCTCCTTCCTGGGGCTGCTGCTGATTTCACTGGTTATCTTTGCACCCAGAGCACCCATAGATACAGCAAACCCTTACTACACACCCAGGTACCAAGACCCACAGTCTCATGTGTGTATTGTGTGTGTGTCCAGGAGACCAAGCCCACACAATGAGAAAACTGCTTTGACTGGAGAGGCAGCAGCCCCGAGAGAAATCGATGCTTAGAAACTCACTCACCGACGGGCTGTTGCCTCATTACCCCTAATTGACATTGCTCCTGGCCCTCTAACAAGCCAGGGGAAGTCCCAGCCACAAGGGGCAAAGCCCTGGGTGGCTTCCGCCAGGAGCCAGAAGGCTGTATCGAGCTCAGAACTGTCTGACTGCAAAGCTCTTGCTCCTTGCACCATTTTGCCACAGACAACAGTGCTCGTGGCTGAAGGGGCTCAGGCCAAGGACCTGTTTGGTACATGTTTGGTGCACGGATGAGAGAGGGAATGCCTGAACACCCTGGATTGCAAGTGTCTATTTCACGTGCGACTTTTCCTTGAGGCTGTGAGCATCTCTTGATGGCACAGAATTTGCCTTATCCATGTTTGAAGTCCCTGTCGGGAACAGACGAGGGGCCTGGTGAATACATGAGTGAGTGAAGGAGTGATGAAGCCATCAGTAAGTTCCACTCAAGGACATCTCAGCAGGAGATCAGACCACAGGGCTAGAGGCCCCTTCCCCTCCACAAGGCCCAGCACCTCTGGGAAATTCCACTACTGCCTGGACTGGGCAGTGCATGAGGAGGCAGAGATAAGCCTGGCCCGACCTGTGAGCTGGGGGTGGGAAGGCTTGGTAGGGATGCCTCTGGGTCTCAGGAGACCTTAAGAGGTCATTGTGTCCGTCCTGTGGCCTCCATGCCAACCCTCACCCCTCCTCTGGCCCTCAGGCAGGCCGGCGGGACCTCTTCTGAAATGACCAACCTCTAGCACAGCACCTTAGTGGGCTCCCAATAAACGTTACTAAGCAAATGTCGAATGAAAGGAACAAAAACATCGCGGAAGCGTATTCGTTACTTAGGCCACTTGTCACGGGGATGTTTCCCCTCCCGTCACACTGTTTTCCCTGGGGCTACAGAAGGCTTGAAGCCTTCTGCTCTGTGGTCTGAGCCCCCCAAACACCGCTCTCTAGGAATTGCTCCTTGGGTTGGTCCCTTGCAGAAATTAAACTTCTCAGACTCACTGATGGGCATGGGGGTGAGGAGCTTGATGGGGACAGCAGTATAAAATGCAGGTTCCTGGGCCCAGTGAATTGAATGGGGAGACTGGGAATCTACATTTTGAACAAGTGCTCCCCTGATTCTGAGGCAGGTGGGTGCCTATCTTCTTGAGTGCGGGGAAGTGACCTTGAGCAGGAATCTGCTCTTTTTCTCTCCATAAGGGGCCGAGTTTTGTTTCCAGAGAAGAAGATCTGGACAGCCACGGAAACCTCAAGGGCTGGGGCTTGGTCCTCTCACCTATCCCACGCTTGCTGAGACCTCCTCTGCACCAGCACCGCTGCAGGTCCGGGGAAGGAAGAGCGGGGTCAGGGGCGGCTCACAGCCCAGAGAGGCGAGAAGCACCCAGGTAACAGAGTGGGAACATTCTGAAAAGAGAGCTGGCCTTGACGTGTCCTCTGGGCCAATTTTGGGACTTAATAAGCTTCACTTCAGCCACCAAAGTTCCTTCTTTGGGTCTACACTCAATCTCTCTTGCTGCAAAGCAGATTCTTATAGAGGTAGATTCTTAGGTCAGACAGCCTAGGATCCCAGGAAGCCAGAGGGATCCATGAGGATGGTGGAACAGCACCCCCATCCTGTGTGACCCCCTCACCACCACAGTAAGGAAGGAGGGGATGGTGAGGGGGCAGTCAGTCACATCCTAAGGTTGTACTTCATGGGTTCATCCCAGGCTGAAAGCCACTCTCTCCTTTCCTCCTTAGAGAATACTTCACTCCTTTCTCAAAGTCATCAAAGTCATCCATTGGGGGAAGTTCTTCTTGATGTCTAACTACAAGCTTTCCTGCTTACAAGCAGGACATCTTCCCTTTCAGGCTGGGAGAGGAAATGGGATCTGACCCCCATCTCATCCTGCTTCTGAAGTCTACTAAAAATGCCTCCACCATCCAGCCCAACCATGTTCCTTAGTGGCCAGAGAAGCTCCTGGCTCCCTTATTCCTGTCCCACTTCCACCTCTCATGAGCTTCCTCTCCTTTCTCTCCTCTACCCTACCCTCTCATCCCCATCCTGTGTGGAATGTAGGGAACCTCCAGTTCCTGCGACACCGACATGGTCTCCTCCTCGAACTCCAGGCTTGGGGGGGTGGGAAGACCAGTTTTTCCAGCCCTGAGACCAGCCTGCCCCCAGGGGCTCTTCCAAGCCCAGTAGGATGGCAACCGGGGCCTCCGCGGAATGTGGCAGATCCAGCTCTCACTGCCACGACAGAGGGAGGTCAGAGGTAGCAAGAGTCCAGGGCCGCAGGAGGGTCGAAAGACATCCCCTCCCACTCAGACCAGAAACCAGTGCCAGCAGCCTCCCCCCACCTCCAGTCCCCTCCCCTGCTTGGCCAGAGGCTCTGGAGCCTTTCACACCCCCCTCAACGAGGCCAGCCCCCTGGGTGCAGCCCACTCTGCCCTCCCACATTTCCTTGTCCAGTCACCTTCCTCTCTTCCCCCCCCCTTTCTGTCCAGCCTGACACCTGCCTTCTCAGATTGAGGGCTCACTGCTCCCTCCAGACTGTAGGCGCCCCAGGCTCAGGGACCCTGACGATCTCCGATCTCCGTCCCTGCTTATGCTCAGGGCCTGGCAGTCAGTGCCCAGTAAATAACGCCCACCTGCCTGCTGGACTGCTGAACTAAGTGAGCAGAGATAAAAACATCTTGCAGGGGCATGGGCTGGCTGAGAAACCAGGCTCACTATGCTGGACGCTGACATGGCTCATTGGTACCCAGCCCATCCCTGCCAGCCTAGGACCTGGAAAGAGACACAGTGAGGAGCCCTCCCCATTCTTCCCCATCCCCTCACCTCCTATGTATTCCCCCAGCATCAGCCTAACATCCTCCTTTCCTCCTAACGCCCTTTGTCCCCATCCTATCTCTCCCCCAGGATACACAGCCACTTCCCTCTGCTTATCCCACTGCTCCTGGGAGCTCCCTCCTCCATGAGGCCTTCCTGGAACTCGACTGCCTGAGACTCTCTCTGGAGCCCTTTTCTCCCTCAGTGACTCTTCACCGTAGGTGGCCCTGAGCCAAGTGCACTCACCGACCATTCCTGCCTCTCCCTGGGGGCTTGGAGTCCCCTCCGGTAGATGGATGGGTCCGTCTGGATCCTGGGGGTTACTCTGGGGTGAGCTGGAGGTGGAGCAGCAGGTTCAGGGGCAAACACCAATTCATACAAGGCCAGGACCCACTCAGTTTGCGAAGGTCCAGTCCGGTCCACAACATATGTGTTTCTCCATGTGTAGTCTCCCCCACCAGAGTAATATTAACACTTATAACAATGACACCTGCCACTTATTGAGCACCCACCATATGCCAGGCTCTGTGGTAAGAACTTTACATGGTATTTCACTTAATCCTCACGATAACCTTATGTGGTAAGTACCATTATTATTCCCATTTTACAGATGAGCGAACTGAGGCTACTAGCTTCCTACGGGAAGGAAAAAACCCTTAGTCTTCTTTTAAGCCCCAGGGCCTAGCATGGTCCCGAGCACCTGGTGCTGTGTGTGGGAACGTGCAGACATTCACCTGACATGTAGTCTGGTTAGGGGGCAGAGGGCTCCATGTGGAGAGGTGGGCCTAGGCCTCCTCACTCAGGTCCAAGGATTCCATCATCCAAAGGCGCCAGTGCCGCCTGGGGACCGGCCTGTCCTCTGTTCGCTTCCCAAGAATTCAAGGCGGCAGAGAAAACAGACAGCAGGAAGAACTTTTGGGCAAAGCAAGGAGTAACCTATTGAGACCCTGGAACTCAAATCTGCCCCGACCTGGCCAGGGGGCTCTGTGGGTGTGCGTGTGGGTGAAGGGTATGTGTAGGCTCTCAGCACGGAGGTGGGAGGAGGGGTGGGCTGACCCGCCAGGCCCTCTGTGCCTGAAGTCCTGGATCCTGTGTCTCAGGTCTTTCTCCTGAGGCCCGGGGGGGGGGGGGGGGGGGGGGGGGGGGGGGGGGGGACTCCCTGGTGGGTGGGGCTGCTGTCAGGTCTGCATCCTGCTGTTCTGGGCAGAGGGCGTGGTGCAGCACAAGCCCTGACCTGGTTGGGCAGGTTGGCCCACCCTGAGTGGCACCTGTGACCAGGCGCCAACCCCACCCACCGCCCTTTGAAGTCATCCAGCCTGTACTCAAGGCTCAGCCTCTCTTCTGGGTCGCCTCCCTAAAACGAATTGGGGTCTTCTCAGGAGAAAGCTCCTCTTGCCTGAAGCCAGCTCCAGTGGGGGAGGGGGGACGGCAGGCCCGGGCCTGGCTGGAGGAGGTGGCAGAGTCCTTGGATGGGTCTCTGCTGGAACTGGCAGGGGCCAAGGCAGAGGGGGCTGAGTGAGCGTGGGAAGGGGGAGGCCGAGGGGCCGCTAATGAAGGGAGGGGCTTAAAGCAGGGCGGGGAGAAGCTCAGTGAGGGGGAGGGGATTTCCCCAGGGTGCTGGGGACTTGCTGAGGATGCAGCCCTGCCCGCAGACTCTCTCTGAACGGTGCACCCAGACTCAGCCCATGAAAGAGTCCTCTCCAGCAGCACAAGGTGCCTTGGGGTATTTCAGTGCCCACCATCTTCATTATTGTGTCTCCCACCCGCTACCCCAAGCACTGCTCTGCAGTTGGCATTCCTCTCTTGCGTAAAGCGTTGGGCAATTGCCGCTTTAAGACAAGCCCCTTGATGGCCCCTCCCCTCCAGCCTTTCCGTCGACCTTCATCCAGCCTCAGCGCCTACAGCCACAGTGGGTGGGGGTAGGACAAAAAGCCACCCCAACTGCTGGCCCGACTGGACACGTGCAGAGCCCTGGCCGTATCCCGCTCCAAGGCCCAGGTCCTTTTCCCCAGCGCCAGGAACCTCCTCGGAAAACCATTAGGCAGCAGGGCCCCAGGCCTACGGCCTCCAACCCGGACCTGCTCCCCACCGCCCCCCGCCGGCTTAGCGCCCCTGCCGCCCAACGCTGCAGTCTGGGCGCCTGGCCCAAGCGGACCCCTGTTTTGGCTCCACCGCCTGATTTCTGCTGCAGGCGGATGTCTTAGACCCGGGGCTCCAAGGCTGGCCCCGCGCCTCCCCCCAACCCCGCCGCTCCCCGCCTAACCCGGGCCCCCCTCCCGAACTGGTGGGGAGGGCTGGTGGAGGGAGCCCAGCTCTTATACCTAGGCTTCGGGTCCCCGCCACTTCCTCGCCTGTGCCGCCAGTTCGGGGGTGGCCGGGACGCGCGGGGGGCGGGAGGGGCGCGGCGGCTCCTCCCGGGCTGGGCCCAGCGCGTCCCGCCCCGCCCCGCCGAGTCCCAGGATCGCGCTGCCCGGGCCCGCACCCGACCCTGGCCTCCTGCGGCCCCGGTCCCCCCTTTCCAGCCCTGCGCCTTTTCCCCTTGCTCCGGGAGGCCTGCTCCGAGGGCCGCACCTCCTCTCCTCCTCTGGGCAGCCTACGTTTCGGCCCACAGTGGCGTGAGCGAAGGATCACGGGTTCGTCTGGAGTCGCAGAGACCTGGGCTTGTGCTCAGCCCTTGGGCAGCCACTTGACCTCCCCGAGGCGGCTGTTTGCCCAGCTGTAAACAGGGCGGCGGACCCCACCTGTCGCGTTAGGGTATTAGACGACGAGCTTGGCCCAGCAATGTTCGATGATCTTAGGTGTAGCCACGAAGGGCGGGGACCTGTCTGCCTTCAAATTGGTCAGGGACTGTTGCCTTCCAGCTTGTGCCCACGGGGGTCCACTGCGAGAGGACTGCGAATGAGCTCTCTGCCTCACAGGTGATGCTAGACCCAGAAGCAGGTGTTTCTGCTTCTATCTTCACTTGCCAGGAAAACAAAAACGGAACATGGGGGTTGGGGGTTTGGTCTTAGCCTGGAGGGTAGGGGTGCGATGTGGCATCATTCTCCTCGGAGCTCTAGGTTGACAGGACTCCAGGTTGGGGGCAGGGGACTCTCCATGAGAGGCAGGACCCCCCTCAGGAGCGTTTTTTCATCCTTTCTTTGTTCAGGGTTCCTTGAAGAGGAGAAACCTCTGGCACTGGTGGGGGTGGTCAGCAGGCTCTCAGCTCTTATCATTCATTAGCAGCTTTAGGGAGTTCCCGGCCCAGGCGTTGGTGGCCGTGGAAATGTCCCCTCACTGATGGTCCCAATTGCTCCCTCAGAGGTTGGATGAAGGGTGCTTAAAGAAAATAAAGAACTGGCAGTTGCTGAGGAGGCAGACTGTTTGGAGCAAATACAGTGGAGCAAACCATCTTCTAATCAAGATGGATGGCAGAAATGGCAACACAAATGTTTATTGCATGAAGCAATACATATAATTTTGGCTGAATTTTGTTTTTTTCTCAAGAAATTCCAATCTTTTTCAGTCAGGCCCATTGGTGTGTGTTTAGTAATAAGTTTCTATTTATCGTTGCTTAAGACGTGCCAGAGACTGTGCAAAGCACATCGCTGGCTTTAGCTGGTTTCGTTTCCACATCTCCACTATTCATTTATTCAAGAAAATATTTATTGAGCCACTACTATGTGCCAGGTGTTATTCTGGATACTGAGACTGCAAAAACAACAACAACAACAAGTCAGACAACATCTCTGCCTTCTTGGAGCTTACATTCCAGTGAGGAGGGAGAAAATGGATATATCACGTCAGGGAGTGGCAAGTGCTCTGAAGAAACCTGAAGCAGTGTTAAGGGGACAGAGTGCTGGGACGGAGATGGTGATATTTGAGCAGAGACTTGAGTGAAATGAGGGACCCAGCCATTTGAATATTTAGGGGTCCAGCAACGGAGGCAAAAGGAACAGCAAGTTTAATGGCACTGAGCTGGCTGTCGGCTTGGCTTTTGGCACAGCAAGAAGGCCAGTGTGTGGGAGCAGAGAGAGCTCAGGGCAGCACCGAGGGCAGCAGGCTAATGGGGTGAGGGGAGCAGGAGGAGAGGCATCTATGAGGAAGGTACTATTATCAAGTCCATTTTACGTGGGGAAACTGAGGCACGGGGAGACTAAGGAAAAAGTGCAGAGACTGGATACAAACCAGGTCACCTCCATTGCTTGATGACAAGCGCTCTCCTGCGGCCCGGTGTGTGGTCTTCACTCAGCACGGGGGCAGGGGTAGGGTCACCTCCCCAGGCCTCCAGAGGCTCTGGTACTTTCACAGTTGTTAAGTGTATGGGATGAAAAAAGAAAGGCAGACTTCCAACATCGTGCTGATCCGCACATTTGAGTTTTGTGGGGGTGGGAACCCTGCCTTTGCTACAGCCCCGGCACCTTGCACAGAGCAGAGCACACAGGCATTGCTCAGAAAGTGTCCGTGGGGTGAATGGAAGAATACTCGTTTTGAAGTAAAGAGACCGATTTTCTAGGGAGGCCTACCGTCCCTATAGAGAGGTTAAGATTGTTGCAGTGGGAGGATCCTGAGAGACAAGGTTCACCCCCATTGGATTGCAGATGAGGAAGCTGAGGCGTGGCGGGATGGAAGATGGAGAAGGCTGTGGTGTGGGAAGCTGTGGGGATGTGCTCCGGGGTGGGAAGATGGCGTTTTGTGCTCCCCGGAATTGGAGCTGCTGAGGGCTCTTCTCTGGATCGGAGCAAAGGTTTGCCTTGGCTGGAATGGGGCATGGTGGGCCTTAAGGGAAACCCCACTGCGGAAAAATCTGAGATAAATGGGGCATGTTTCGGAGTCAGGGCTGGGGACTTGGACTCAGATCAGGTCAGATTAGCAAGGGAAGGGAAGAAATGATGGTCTGGTTGGCCCCAAGGAAGAGTTACTAGAATTTTCCTCAATATGCCCTGACCGCCTATTCATTCTCTCCAGCCCAGACCTCCTCCTCCCCCTGTTCTCTAAGCCCAAGCTTCTCCACAGAGGCACTGACGTGCCCCAGGCCACATGCAGTGTGCCAGGGGATACCCCAAGCCTTGCACATCTTTCTGATATGTCTATTTGACACAAAGACTTTTAGAGAAAAAAAATAATTCAACTATATGTTTTAGAGCATGCTTTTTTTTAATTGAGGTCACATTGGCTTATAAAATTATATAAATTTCAGGTGTACATCATTATATTTTGGCTTCTATATATGCTACTCGTGTTCACCATCAAAAGTCTAGTTTCCATCTGTGACCGTACAAATGTCCCCTTTTACTCCTTTCACTCTCCCCTCACTTCTCTGGTACCCACCAGTCTGTTCTCTGTATCTGTGTGTTTGTTGTTGGAGAACATATTTTTTATATCAAAGCAGACTTGGATATGATACTGAGTTAACTGCATGTACATATGTACACATCAGTGAAGGTAAAGCAGAAGCCTGAACGGAAAGTGTTTGGGAGTGAGTTGCTTTGAGTGGCATTCCCACCCTACCGCCTCACAGCCTCTGTTCTCACAGGTCCCCCAGGGGGACCTTTGAGAAATACTACTTGCCAATAGCTGCCCTATTTCCTCTCCTATTGTTTGGGATAGGGCCCCCTTCAGAATGGGGGCAGGTCAGCCGCACGGAGGGAAGGATGTCCTAGAGAGGGCCAGAGCCCAGGAAAAGACCATGGCCCCCACCCGTGGTGACAGCTGGCAGAGCCCTCCCAGGACAGGATCTGGGAGGGAGGGAGTGCTGGTTTCTAGGCAGAGGTGTGTGGAGCTCGCTTCCTGGCGGTGGCAGAAGGCGATGAGTGTGTGTCCACAGGGGCTGGGAGGTGGCAGGTTTCAGCAAGAGGAGGCCTGAGCCACGCCCGGGCTGGTCCTGGCACCCAGTGCTCCTCCCCAGGCCTGCTGTGGACTCAGTCTGCGCACCACCACCACCCTGGAGAGAAAGGTTCAGGTGCCAGCCAGAGGGGTGGCAAGGGAGGAGGGCCAGAGGGAGTCACGGGTTGAGAGCAGGGCAGGGACACGGGAAGGATCAGTCCTGGAGTCAGGGTGGGAGGGGAGGGCAGGCGGCACGAACTGGGGCCTGGGTGGGGCCGGGCAGACTCTGAGGAACGTGCAGCTCGTCTGGAGTTTCTCCAGTCTCCGAGAGAAGGAGGTTACTGAGGAATGGACTTTCTGATCGCCAAGGTGGGAAGACTGGGCCTGTGGGGCAATAAGATTAAGGGAGAGGAAGGGCCCTGGGGCTTCTTGTTCCTGAGCCATTTGAACATGAGCTGGTGGGAGTGGAGCGAGAGCCCTGCTCTGCGAGTTGGCGGACGGACAGAACAGCCTTTAGTCTAACACCCCCAACATTCCCCAGACTCTTCCTAAGTATCAGACACTGTACTCAGATCTCTCCCTGGATTCCTCTTATAATCCTCACCATGACCCGTGAGGTAGGTCTTTTCACTATTGCCCATTTTACAAATGAGGACACTGAGACATGGAGGGAGGAAGTCCCTTTCTGTTGGAAATCTAGATGGTGCCCAAGAATCTGTAAGGAAATCAGGCAAAAGACGTCTGCAGAGAGCCCTTCAAGTCCATTCATTCATTCATTCATTCAACGGATGTCGATTCAGCAGGCTCTGCATGCCAGGTGCCACTAGGCAAAAGGCTTCCGTGATCAACTATGGTTCTCACGGTGGTCTTCTGCTTTAGGTTTCCCACTTTACAGCTGGGGAAACTGAGGCTCGCAGAGGTTACATCACAGCTGAGAGTTACGTCATAATAGATCATGGGCACATAGCAAGTAAGTAGCAAAACACGAATTCATTCCCGGGTCACTGTGACTCTTTGGGCGGGAAGAAGAGCTCTTGTTCTTGGAGAACATAAGCCACAAATCAGCTAGAACTGTGCAGGCAAACAGAGGTAGAGGGTGTTTCTGAGAGAAATCAAGGGACTTTCCTGCCTTCCTCCCTTCCTGTTTGTGCTCAGCTGTCTGGAATCAAGGTCTGTAACCCTGCCAGGAGGGGGCGCTCTGCTTAGCCAGGGAAACCTAGGGAGGAGCAGGAATTCTGTTTTTTTTTAAAGATTAGCACCTGAGCTAACATCTGTTGCCAATCTTTTTTTTTCTTCTTCTCCCCAAAGTCCCCCAGTACATAGCTGTATATGCTAGTTGTAGGTCCTTCTAGTTGTGGCATGTGGGACACCACTTCAACATGGCCTGATGAGCGGTGCCATGTCCGCGCCCAGGTACCAAACTGGCGAAACCCTGGGCCACTGAAGCTGGAGCGCGTGAACTTAACCACTGGGCCACGGGGCCAGCCCCTAGCAGAAATTCTTAAAAAACAAAATCAAGTTGTTGATGGAGCGGGATGGAGTCTGTTAAGCGCTTAGATCCTTCTCCCCTCTCTTTCTTCCCCAGGTGCCTCCTGACTTTGCCCACAGGGATTGAGTGCCTCTGTCATCTTTGTCCATCTCCCCAGCCCCCTGCTTCCAGCTGTGCTAGGCTTGGCCCCTCCCTCCAGAAGCAGGCTGCACCTGGTCCCACAGGTTATCACACCAGGTGACTTCCCTGCCCTCTGAGAACCTGGTGGCCCATCTCCCCCTCAGGCTGGCCCCACCCTGCACTGGTTTCCTGGAGTGGAATTCCCCCCAAGGGAGTAGCACTGATGGCAGCAGGATTGGGCCTTGGGAAGGTTTGGGAGTGGGAGTGAAAGGTGAGCCGGGAAAGTTCTAAGGGCCATCCCCAGGGGCAGGAATGGTTTAGCCCTGAGGTGGGGGAGGGCAAGAGTAGAGAAGGGACATGGGGGTAGGAGGTGTTCTCTTCCACGGAGCTGGCCAGGCTGGGGCCCCGATGCCTTCACCTTCTCTCTCGCCCTCAGGCAGGGACCGAGGGCCCTCAGCAGTGCTCCTCTGGGCTGGGCACCGGGGCCCCTGCCTTAGGCCCCAAGTGCCCCCTGTTCAGACCCTCTTCCAGCCAGACCCCTCTCTCCAAGAGTGAGGACTCTGGAAGCCAAGGGGGACTTGGGACAATCCCACTCCTAGACCCCAGGACTCCAGAACCCCTGCACGAACAGCCCTGAGCCTGCGGTCAAGGTCTACATGGGCTTTGTCCTTTACTCCGTCTTTCCTAGGCCGGACCCCTACAATCCCTAGGCCCCAGGATGGCCGTTTGGGTGGGGGGTAATGTTGAGGGGACAAGAGGAGAACAGACCATGGATGGTGGGCTAGAACCTCCAAACCCATGTGTATGAACTGCCTTTCCTGGTACAGGACAGAGGAGAGAGTTCCCGAGGCCGGGGCCTCCGTTTACTCTCCTACCCTGGCCGAGCCACCATCATCACTCCTATCCTACCTCCTCGAACCCTGAAACCCCAGGAGATGCCCATCTCCTTATCGCCTTTTGATCTACATTGGAGGAAGAGAGGCCCAAGTGAAGTGGAAGGTGAGGAAGTTCTTCTCAAAGTCCCACTGGCAGCCCTCCTGCTACAGCCCCACCTTCAGTACGTGTTTTTGGTATAAGCATTTAAGGGGTCGTTTTGGCTCAGAGTTGGAGAGGAGGGGACAGGGGCTCTCCTTTGCTTCTCATCAGCATGCTCAGAGTTGCTGCCTCTAAGAGGTGACATCATCTTGCCTTAAATGATCCCCTAGCCTCTCCCGAGACCCCTCCCTGCTCTTCCCAAGCATGTCCCCAGTTCCTGCCTGTGTCTCCCATTTCCAAGGGATATGCCCTAGCCCCCTTTTCTTCCCCCCACCCCCAGCCTCCCTAAACTGTGTGGCCCCCAGCACCCAGGGCCCAGGGGCCGGCAGAGATGGAGGGGAGACAAGCCCAAGCCAACTCCTGGGGTCCTATGGGAGGGAGAGTGTGGAATCTGGCCTCATCCACTTTCTCCCCAGCCTGTTGTCAGCTGGCCAGCCCCATCCCTGGAGCAAAAGTGCTTCCATGCAGGAGGAAGGGAAGGCTGCTCGGTGGGAGAAAGACGAAGCTGGTCCCCCCATGTGTCAGGGAACAAATTGGGCCAATTTGGTGCGATTAGTGAAGAATTCACATCTGGCCAGCAGAGTCCTCCCCCCACCCCCAGCCCGGCCTGGCTCCTGCTCCCCATTAGAAGCTATTTTCTCTGACGGCTCCATTTGTCTCTGTAGTGGGGGACTTGACAGCTCCCTGGCCAGCCTGGGGGGCCTGGTTCTGAGTGAGAGGCCCAAGGCCAGGCTGCTTGCCTACCCCCTTGACCTGATGCTACAAGCGATGCCATGCTCCAAACAGGGCCCAGGCACCTGTATGTCCCACCTGTGTGTGTGTGTGTGTGTGTGTGTGTGTGTATGTGTGTGTAGATCCACAGCTGGGCGGGGCCTGGGAGCATCATTCTCTAAGCTTCCCCACCAGATCTCCCTTGGACCTTGGTTTCTCATTTTGCACAATGATGGTTATGCTTTGAGATCAACAGAGATGTGTGTGTGTGTGTGAGTGGTGGGGGGAGGCAAGGGTCTGCTGTTTCCTAAAAGGAAACAGCTGGGCATGTCTAGGGGAGGGCCTGCCCCCACTTGCTTCACCCCTTCCCTGCCCCTCCCAGAGACCCACCGCTGCAGCTACCCCTCAGGAATGCCTATGGCCGGCTGTTGCACAGCTGGAAGGCTCACCCCCAGAAGTGACTTCAAGGTAGTGCCATTGGGGGGTGTGGCCTTCAAAGCCTTGGGTCTTCCTCTGCCAGCAGTGACCCCAGGTTGCCTGTGTCAAAGGCAATTTGGGGCTATTTAAAGGAGCTTGACCTAGAGGTCACCTGGGCAAACCTCTTCCCTGGGGAATTACCACCAGATGGCAACCTGGGGCTTGTCTCCTGGAAGGTTCTCCCCAGTGGCCTGGGAGCGCCAGGGCTCTGCTGTTGCCTGGAGTGTGTGAATGGGGGCAGGGGTCCAGGACCTCCGTCCTCGTCCTCGGATGAGAATTCTCCTGGAAGAGGCATAGGTGGGGGAAGGGGTCCTAGCCTTCAGCAGAGAGGAAGGCTGCTTTTCCTGGTGATGTCATACGGTTTTGGTGGGAGGCAGTGGAAGCTTCTCAGGCCGCCAGCCTTTTTCCATTGCCACATGGATACCTAAGGAAAACCAGGCGGGGTGAAAGGAACCAGGCGTCTGTGATCTCTTCAGTCTGCAAAACTGCCTGAGAAAGGGTGACCAGTTGTCTCAGTTTGCCCCAGACTAAGGGGTTTCCAGGGATGTGGGACTTTCAGTGCTAAAACCAGAACAGTCCTGGGCAGACCAGGACAGCTGTTCACCCTACCTAAGCACAAACCCCAGAGACCAGGCAGAGGGATGGAGGAGAAACCAGTTCTTTTGAGGTCTGCTGCCTAATTTCTTATCTGATTGTATTTCATCCTTACCTGATTTTAGCCTGAGGCCTTATTATTATTTGTAGGTCCCCAGCTTTCTTTTCAAGGTAATGCCTGGGGTGTTACGAGGATGTCCTGACTTGGAGGGCCAGTGGGGCTGGGGGGGTGGGTAGCTTGGGAATTCTTCTCATTCATGCTGGGGATCATGGCTGGCCTGCTCTCCCAGGGCACCGACCACCCAGCACCCATCTGTAATTAACAGACAAACCTTCAGAACATCTGCTGTGTGCGGTTTCTGGAGTTATTATCCCATTTCAGAGATGGAAGAACTGAGATGGAGCCGTTGGCCCCAGGGCTGAGTTGGGGGAGAGCGAAGCAGGGTCTCCTAGTTATCCTCCCCCAACGCCCGCCACCTCACTCCATCTCCTGTTCAGGCAAAGACCCCTGTTTTCTTGAGGTCAGGAATAAGCCCTCAGCCCCAAGTGGGAGAGAGCCTGCTGCTCCTCCCTTGAAAGTGGCCTCAACCCCACTCCCCAGACATTAATTACATAATTAACTAAGGATGGAGGAGGAGGAGGCAGTCACCCTGGCAGGATTCCAAAGGCAGAGAAGGGTTTCAGAAAATCTAGATATGAGGCCAAACTGCTACCTGCTCTCAGAGCAGCGCCTGGTGTGCTAGACACGGAACCTGAAGAAGCCAAGATGTAAGGAGGTGTCTGAGGGGCCCGCCAAGGGAAAGGAGAGCGGGGGGCAGAGCTGGGCCTCTGCTCTCCCGGAGTCGGCCTGCTCTGGGCCTGGTCCCCACCTGCTCCTGCCCTCACCGACCTCTCCTCCTCATGCCTCTCCCTCCTCAGCCTCTCCCTCCTCCTCTGCACAATTGCCCAGGGCCCTTGGAACCCAAACAGACAGAGGTGGGAAGCAAGAGCTGAGCTTGCACTTCACATTGAGCTTGAAGTGCCAGTTTGCAGAGGGACTGGAAAATTCTCAGGAGGACACTCTGCTGGTTTCCTAGTGGGTCTGATGACCCTGGGGGCTACTGTGGTATTTGGGAAGCTGCACAATTTAGGGCTTGATTGCCCATCTCTTTTTTCTGGGCTGCCCCAAACGACCCTTTCCCAGAGGGCTTGGGTGGACAAGCTGACCCCAGGGGGATCTGTCTTCCATGAGGGGGTCCCTTGCACACTAGTCTGGCAGAGTGGTGCTGGGCCCTGGGGGGAGATCGGCTTTGGGGCAGCTCTTCTTTAGGATGAGGATCCCTCTGTGAAGTCCCTCTCAAGTCCTGTTGGCCTTCTTGGAGAATCCCGGGGCCTAGGGATGGAGGGGGTGCATTTCCACCACCTCATCAGAGAGAAGGGCGCTCCCCCGTCCTGATGCGTGGGCTCCATCTGGGGGAGCCTGAAGGTGGAGCGCTTGCCTGTTTACACCCTGAGTTTGCTTCAAGCCAAAGGCGACTTCCTGTTTCCACCAACGGGCCCCAGGGGAGATCAAAGGCAAGGGCCGTGAGTTCAGGGAAGAGGAATTGAAGATGGCCAGTCTGCCACTGTGTAATGGAAGGGTTGAAATTTATGTGGACAGCTGGCGCACGGGGAGGACACAGGGGACAGAGGCCGAATTCCCAGGGCCCTCGGCCAGGGTCTGGCTGTGCTTATGCTGTCATGACCCCTCCTCCAGGAAGCCCAGGTCATCTCTCCATCTCTCCATCCCTGAATCCTGACCTCGTGGCGGAGGCTGGCCCGCTCCTCCTCTGGCCCCCCCACAGGGTTTTCCTGGTTCCTCTCCCAGCAAGCGGCTCCCTTCGGAGCATGGGCCGCAGCAAGACAAGAGACGAGGAGCCGCGGTGCCCTGGGCACTCCCCTCGCGGCGGGCCCGCCCCCACCTCTGCGCGGCGGGCTGGGCGGAGGGACCGGCGCCCCGCGCGGGGCTCAGGCGCGGCGGCGGCTGTCACTCACGCACTCACGCGGGAGGAATGCAGACGGCAGGGCTGCCCTGTGGTCACGTCTCCGCCCCACCGACGGAGGTAGGCGCCCAGGTACCCAGCCTGTGGGCCTTGGGAGCCCGCCAAGCTGCTGATGAAAGGCGCTGCAGATTAACCCTTTCTTGGCCGCACCCGCTCGCTGCCGGCGGCTGCCGGGTGGTCGCCGACCGCGGGGGGCGAGAGGCTCCAGCGGAGGCTGGGCGCGCCGGCTAATGAGTGGGCGGCCTCCGCCTCCGGGCGCTGGTGGGAGTCCCCCCGGTGGCCTCAGGCTCCTTTGGTTCCAGGGCTGACACAGCTAAGACACCGGACCCCCAGTAACAGATGATAACTCCTCCCCCACAGAGATTCTCCACTGGGTGCATGCCTGCCAACCTCCCATGCTCATGTGCCCTCTCTAGAAAGTCTTTGTAGCTCAAGAGCACAGGACAGTGAGTCCAGAAGTTCATGTATTCATCCCACACACACATCTGAAGAGCTGAGAGGGTCAGCTCAGCTGCTGGACTCAGGGAGAGTGGACTCTAAGTCTCAGTTTCTCCAATCTGTGGAGTTACAGGGTCGGGAATTCAAAATGTGGGGTTATTTATTTGCATCTGTTTTAGTAGCAACCTACATTTCTCCCCCAAGCGGACTCTCAGGCAGATGACTAGAATATAAATCAAAGTGGAGAGTTTCTGGTTGGAGAAGGGGGTGAGGTCCCCTTTTCCCTCCACCCCATCTCATGAGAACACCTAGGGAGGGTTCCTGAGAACAGTCTGGAAAACCCTGAGATCCAGGTATGGTAGGAGATGCTTTCCCTGACAGCTTTCTCTTCCTTTTGTCTGCTTCTACGGGGTGATGGAGATGTACCTCTGTTCTGTGGGCAACCAGGCACTGGCTCTGTGTCCAGGGCCCGCTGTGGGTCTGGGGGCTCTGTCCTGTGCTCTCCACGGAGGGCCCTGCGTCCCACCTTGTGATTATCATTCAGGGGCAGTGTCCTGGGGCCTGCGCTCCCTCTCTGTACCCAGCATGTTGCTGGACTCAGTGCCTACCCACCAACCCTGTGTGTCTCCTAGACTCTCTTTCTGTTTTGCTAAGAGTTCCAAGAATCCAGGGGCGCACAGATTATCTGGTAGGCAGGGTGAGGACCGCGAAGCTCTCACAGTTCCCATCTCTCCCTGCTCCCCTCTGCTCCACCCCTAACTGCAAGTGAATCTTCCGGAGGTCAAAGCACTCTGTTGACCCTCACTGAATTGGGCCATGGCCTGGGAGCTCCCAGATCTCTCCCCCATCTTATCCAGCCTCCCTGGGGAGCCTCCTCCCCACCTATGAGGGGCTGGGAGCTCGAAAGGGGCAGGAAGTCAGAGGGCCAGTAGGAGGCTGTGCCAGGTGGGGGCAGGAAGCCAGGAGGCCCGGTGCCCAGCTCTAACTTCCCCCCGCCCACCCACTCACTTCCCAGTGGTCTCCGTGAGCCTCACCACCCTGGGGAAGCCATGCCACCCTGAAGCTGGGTTTCTGGGAGGGGCAAGAGAACACAGGCTTTGGCTATAGTAGGAGAAGCAGAGAGTGGACATCAGGAAGGACTACACGGCCAACCCACATGTCCAAATATAACTCATCTCCCTCAAGGACTGGGCCTTGTGTGTGCCTTATCCAGCTCAAAGGCGTCACCAGCTCCAAGACAGCGTGACTAGAATTTGGAAGTCATCCTTCGTGTCAACTCCCTACACCGTCCAACTGGCCACCAAGCCCCATCCTTTCTGCAGCATGAGTGGTTTGAAAGTACCTGCTTTTCTTTATACTCGGATTGCTCCAGACTCAACTGAGGGCTTTTTAAGCCAGTCCCTGAGACTACTGCAACAAAGACTGGTTCCCCTGGCTCCAGGGGAGCACACCCCTGACACCCCCTCCCCCGTCCTTCCTCTGTGCTGCACTGAGAGGCAGTTCAGAACACAGGTTGGAACATGCCACTCTCATGCTCAAAAACCTTTGATGGCTCCCCATTGCCAGCAGGATAAAGCCCTAACGTTGCCTGGCATTTACAGCCTGCCCTGATCTCGTGCCAGCCTGGGCCCCCACTACACGCTTCACCCCCTTCCACTCCAGCCACATCCAGTGGCTTGTTTTGCCCGAGTCCTGCTGAGCGCTTTCATGACGACCACCTTGGCTCACAGACAGGCTTGTTCCCGGCCCTTACGGTGTTGTGAGGGAGAAAGATTAATCACATAATCCCATAAATAAATACATCCTTACAATCTGTGTTAAGTTCAGAGTGTCTTTAGGAACTCGAGGAGAAGTTATAATGGGGTGTGACAGGTTTGGACTGGGGACTCAGAAGGCGTCCGGGCAGAAGAGGCAATTCAGGGCACTGGATTCGAGTTACCTTTTGCTTTACCCTCTGATGCTTGGGGAGTTTATCTTCGATTTTTTGTCAGGACGAACTTCCCCATCTGCACACCCAGATCTCTTAGCATCCCTGCCTCGCTTGTATGTCATTCTGTCTTGAACTGGAATCTGTCTCATGTGGTGGCCCCTGGGCTGTGAGCAACCGAGGGAAGGGTGTGCCGCTCCTTCACGCTTAGATCACCATCATTCAGCACACAGTAGGTATGGAACGTAGTAGGCCTTTATGAAAGTGTTAATATTTTTGAAGTGAGCATGGGGAGACTTCTGCAATGAACACAGGTGGAAGTAGACCTTAAAATGGGAGATATTCAGTGAGGTTTGGCACAGAAGCGAGGGATAGGAGAGATGGTCTTAGTTGTCCCCTCTCTCTAAAACTCTGTCCTCTCTCTGTCTAAATGACTCCCAACAGATACTTCCCAACCTGCCTCAGAATCCTCCCAGTTCTGGCCTAGGAATCAGCATTCCATCTGGCCCAGCTCCCTTCCCCCGAGTCCCCGACCCCGGACTGATCCACATGTGGATAGAGAGGGACTGGGGAGATTGCTGGGGATGGGGCTCTCTCCCTGCTGGGGGACTGGGGACTGGCGTTAGAAGCCATGGGTGTTATCAGCTCCGAATCTGGGCTCCCTTCACCATCCCCCCATGGTCCCCACCACCCAGGAGCACCCCCTGCACCTCCCCTGCGGGCTGCTCTGCTGGCCTGACTGCAGGTCTAGGGAGGAAGGTGCCCTTCAATCCCTTGGTTGCATCCCCACCACTAAATGCTGAGCAGGCCCCCCCTCCCCCGCCGCCCAGCTCGTGGGGGGCAGAGCACAGAAGGAGAGAACGGGTCAGCCTGGCGGCTTTGAGGACGGGATGGAGGAGGAGGGCCATTGGTCTGGGAATGACCCTAATCTAGAGGCTGCATTTCCACACACACTGCCCTCCCCCTACTTCAGCCTTTTCCAGATCACAGGGCAGCAGGCAATTCCCCAGGTTTTCCAGTTCTCTCCAGCTTCCCTGGGGACTTTCCCATTAGTGGAGCATTTTGGATCTGAGCAAGGAGTAGGGTGGGACTGTTGAACCCATGAAGGTGCCAGGCTGCCCCATCAATTCCCAGCCCAGTCGCCTTGAGCCAGGTTCTTGGTGTATGTTCCCCCTTCATGAATCTTCCAGTCTGATGGAGAGGGCCTAACCTCTGCCTCAGGGAGCCCCCAATCTGAAGGTGGAGACCCAACCTCTCTTGTGAGGATAATCCCAGGGTGCTGAAGGTCACAGGATGAAACCAGGACATAGATGCGTAGCCCGTCCATGGGGGTCAGGAGCTAAGGCGCCCCAGCAGGCTGTCCGGATCGGGCCTGTGCCCTCACTTCACGCCTTTGCTTGGAGGAGCTGTGTCTGGTAGTCTCACTGCTCTCTCTAGCTGCAGACACCAGGTGAGTGGTGGTGTTGGCAGTACAGGTGGCAGCTGGCAGGTGGGGAGAGCGGGGGAGGAGGAATGTGCCCCAAGCCCGGGCAGGATGCCACCGGACAGTCTCAGGAACCCCACCCTCTCCTTGTGACCTGCTCACCCCATTGCTTGCCTGCCCCGCTCCGTCCTGGTCTCCATGCCAGGGTCACAGCCAGGTCCTGGGTTCCAGGTAGCCATTCCCTGGAGGAAACCTGGCCGCTAGACACAAAGGACATCTTGTGGGGCATTACTCATTGCCACAACTGTCATTTTAGGAACACTGACCCTGGGCTGGCTTATTTAGTCCTCACAGCTAAATACTGTGTTACTCCCATTTTGCAGGTAGGGAAACCAAGGCTCAGGGCGATAAGGTCACTGATATGATTTACTTTGTGCAGCCTGACCCGGAGAAGCCGTGGACGGGGGATCCTGAGGGGCAGAGGAGGAGGCCATCTGGTGGATCCACCACTCCCTGAGGTTGAGACAGGGGCAGGGCTTCAATCAAAGGGTCCTTCTCAGTCCAGGAAGGAATTGTGCCCTACAGAGAAGGATGAGACATGGGCTGGGAGTGGGGACAGAGGCACAGCCGGCCAGCAAGCACCCCAGAGCCAGCACCCCACAGGGTGCCAGGGACCCTGCACAGGAACAAGCTCTGCCCATCTCCTCGCTCACCCTTCCTGAAGCTGAGGGAGCATGTGGGGAAATGGGGGCTCCCCAGAGCCCCTGTTCTCAGCAGAGAGCTCCCCCTATGCCCCATGTGGCAGCCCAGGTGTCCCTCTTTTGAAGGCCCACAGCAAGCGTCCCTGAGACCCCCATAGGCTTTATGGTTCTCTCTTTGGTGATGCCTCAGAAGACGCACAAGAGCCCAGACCAGCGAGTCCGGGGAAGGCTACCCAGCTTTGCTCTCCCATCTGACTGCTCCCTTCCCGCTCTCTGCTCCCTCCCCACCGGCTTCCCTCCCAAACACTCAGTCATTCATTCCCCAGACCACCTACAAACCACCCATTTGCCTGGACCACACAGCTCCTCTGCCCAGCTCAGCTCTCAGGGATAATGGCCACCCCACCCCCACCCTTCCAGGACCCACCCCCAAGCCTAATTACCACCTTGGCACCTCCGGGGCAAGGGGGGGCACTGACCTCCGTTTATGCTTGGAAATCTCATGGGCACAGGAGGTCTGTTTTCTTCTGGACATCAAGGGGCAGGAGCAAATTAGAGACCCTCAACGGAGCCCCCCTCCAGTCCCTCCCACCCACCACCCAGTCTCTGGGCCCAGGCTACTGGGGCAGGGCAGGAAGGCAAGACGGTGAGACCCCTGTTTGCCCCTCCGTTCTCCTGGGCACAGTGAGGGGATGGAGGAAGGAGCGGACTCAGACTGCCCTTAGGTGCAGGGACAGGCAGGACTCCCCAGAAAGGGCCCCAGACCAGGAGTCAGAAGCCTAGAGTGTAGTTCCACTGCCCAACTCCTCACACTCTCCCCTGCCTGTTGGGGCCTCCGTCTCCTGCTGCGGAAAAGGGAAAGACAGAGCTGATCTCCAAGGTTCCTAAGCGCTCTCCTGGCTTGTGGCCTTGAACCCCGGGGAGGTGACAGAGAGGAGCTGACTGAGGGTCTCTGTCCTCCTGAGGGACCCCCTAGCAAAGAAGCAGGGAGAACCAGAGCAGATGGAGGAGGGCAGGCGGTCAGGATGGGGAGACAGTGGGGCAGGCCTGACACCTGTCAACACAGGGTGGGAGGCGGGATTGGGTGCCATTCCAGGTAAGGAGTGAAGTCAGGAAGTCCCTCACAGGCTCCTGGGGCTGGGGTTCTCTGCTCCCAGACCCTCGTAGCAAGGTGGTGGTGAGGAAGGGCCTTCCTGAAGTGGCTTGTGATCCTGGAGGGGGCCCTCTGCCTTTCTCTCTGACCCAAGTCCTAGAGGCTGCCCCATGAGAGCAGCCACCAGTTTACTTCCAATGGCCAGCATGGGCCCTGGTGCAGAGAAGGCGCCCAATAAATGGGATGAATGAAGAAGGACAAAACAGCAGAGAGGGGAAGGGGGGAGGAGATGGAGGCAAACCAGACGTGTGAGCTTACCTGTGGCTCCAGGGGTTGGAGTTGGCAGGGAGAGGGAAGAGCAGTGGGTGGGGGTGGTGTTGGTGGGTTCACCCTCACCAGGCAGAGCTGAGCCAGGCCTAGGCCCCGGGGCCAGGGCCACCAGGGCTGGGCCAGGGCGGATGAGGTGGTCTCTGTGGGGTCCCTCTCAGGATCCCTCCTTCCCCCATAATTATTTCTGATTAGCTTCACCACAACAGCCAGGCTGGAAAGAGAGGGGTGTTTGGGACATGGGGGAGGGGACAAGGTGGAGCAGAGCACTCAGGACAAGCCAGGGCCCCCAGCTGAGCTCCCTCACCGCAGCTCAACATACACACACACACACACACACACACTCTGATCTGGAAAATTCCAATGGAGCCCCATCTACACAGGCCTGAGAACTGCAGTGATCCAGGGAAATTAGGCCTTTTAGACAACTCAACCATATGTATTAACTCAAAATGCCCCCTCCGAAGTTCCCGGGAGGGGGGTTGGGCACAGCTTCTAGGCAGAGGGGAGCAGGGGGCAGAATAAGCACTTGAGGTCAGAGGGGAGCCTTAGCAGGCATGTCCACAGGCACAACTCAAGGCCCAGCCTGGAGAAGGCCCGGAGCCCACTAGCCAGTCCTCAGAAAATTCTTCCTGGCATCTGGCTGCCCTTTCTGCCTGGTCTGAGCTAAGCTGACGGAGCTGCAGACAGATTCACGTCGTCCATGGCCCTCACCCACCCCGTCTTCTTGCGACAATCCCTGCTGGGACCTTCTCTGGAGGCCACTGGCTGGGGTCCCCTCTTCTCTAACCTGGGGGCAGGACCCTCCCTGCCACTTCCCCAGCAGGAGCTACAGCCCAGGTCCCTGACTTGCCCCAGACCAGCTTTCCGACAGGGCCCCTGGTGGAAGGGGAGGCAGCATGGGGACCATCCCTGCTTCCCTGACTGTTCTGGGGTAGAGAGCTGGAGCTAGGCCCTTGTGGACTCAGGGAGAGAGGAAAGGAGGGACAGGCCTGCTCCCTCTGGAGCCCCATCTTCCCAGAAACTATTATGTAATCAATAGTAGTATTAGCTAATAATTAAAAAAACAAACAAAACATCTTACTCTAGCTCTGAGCATCAGCCTTCCCCACTTTCCATTCTTTCACTGGCCCCCTGCCTTTTAGGGAGACCCGACCCCCACCCTCAGAGAGCTCCCCCGTCTGGCGGGGACAGCACTGTCTCAGCACCTCCCCTCGGCAGCCCCTGGTCTGAAGAGCGCCCACCCCTGCCCTCAGGGAGCCTTTAGTCTGATGGGGAGACAGCAGACAAACAGAATGGGCACTCCTGGCCGGTCTCCTCCCTGAGTCCCCGCGTCCCCACAAGGGACACGGGCTTTTAGAGGTGCGAGGGAGCGCAGGCGGCGGCGGCGGCGTGAGGAGGGCGCGCAGGCCTCCCGGAGGAGCGGCTCCCTGGTGGCGAGGGGCTGCCTGGAGGAGGCGGCGGGCCGGGCCGGGCGCGCGGAGGAGGCCGCCCCGGCGGCGCTCCCACGACCCGGGCACGGCCGTCTGGGCGCCGTCTCCGGTCTCGGGGCCTGCGGTCGGGGCACCGCGGGGCCGTGTTTGAGCCGGTCAGCTCCCCGCGGAAATTACAGGGGCGCTCGGCGCTGCGGTCGCGCCCCCCGGGGCAGCGCCCGCTGGTTGGAGGCGTTTAAATTGAAAGCAGCTTTGGGGAGAGGGGGCGGGCGCGGGCCGCCGAGCACGGGGAGGGGGCGGCCGGGCACAGCGACCCCATTGTTTGCGCCCGCCGAGGGGCGGGACCCGGCGGTGAGCGCGGCGCCCCCTCCCCGCGCTCGGCCCGCGCCGCTCCCGCCTGTTCCCACGCTGCGGCCGACCCCTCGCCCCTTCTCCACCTGGCTCCCGCCTCCCCTCCTCTGGGAGCGCACGCGCACTCGCTTCCTCCAGGAGGCCCTCCCAGACTAACAAGCACTGATGCTCGGGGCGTCCCTGAGTCACGGGAGGTCAGGAGACCTGGGTTGAGTCCTCTAACAGGCTCCGGGACCTTGGGCAAATCTCTCTGGGCCCCAGTGTCCTCTATAAAGATGTAGATACTTAACCTTCTCTGCCTGCCTCTCTCAGTTATTTTAAAGATGATTTGAGCCAATGTATGGAGAAGCGTTATGAAAACTGTAAAGCACTGCAAACATCTGAGGAATAATAAATACCAAGAATAACTCTCCCACCCCTCCTACTCCTCCCTGGGCGGGTTCTTTTGTACACAGGTGTACTTGTGCTGGAAATCTAGCCTGCTGGGGATGGGGTGGGGGAGGAGTTAAGTGGCCAACAAAGTGGAGAGGGGAAACCACGGTGGACTTCTTGGAGGAGGGGAATGTGGAACAGGACTAGCAAGGAGTGAAGGGAGCAATATTGGAAAAAGGAGAGAGATGTCTCTGCTGCTTGGGGGAAGGGCAGGAGAAGGAGAAGCAGGAGCCAAGCAGGAGGAGGGGCTCCTGCCTGGGTGCTGCAGCTGGAGAAGTGGCTTGGGGAGAGGGTTGTCTGCCCAGTTGGTGGGTGGCATGTCTCCCAGAAAGGCAGATTGGTGGCAGATCCTGGTGCAGCACGGGTGGTGGGTGGGGGCCATGCCTGCTGTCCCTGGGGAGTGTGGGGCTCCCCTTTGCCCCTTCCTCGTTCCTTTCCTGCGGGCGTTGGGCACCTGGACGCTGGTCCCTGGGCTCGGGGCGCCAGGTGCAGGGAAGCTGGAGCTGTTGTCTCCTTTGCTTCCAGTGGCAGTGGAAACTTGTTTGCCAGACTTGGTGCCCAGGGACATGCGTTCTTGCTCCACACCTGGCAGAGCCACATGTTTCTGCTCTGCTTTCTGGAGGTCCCTAGTGGGCAGCCTGGTATGGGGGCAAAGCCCATGGTACCAGCTCCTTGTTATGGGCCCTGACACATACACACTTGTTGGCAGGACAGAGAGCTGAACCTGGCCAGAGAGAAGAGGAATCTGTAAGGGTTCCCGGAAGAGGAGGCTGAGGAGCACCCTGGAAAGCATGGAAAGAGAGGGTGAGGCCAAGGGGGTAGGGAGGGCAGAGGGGCCGGGCCAGGTGTTTCCACCCGAGGAGTGGGCTGTCAGATGAGACCCTCCCTGGGCCTGCCCCATCTCTGATACGCTCTGGGCCCCAACCCCTTCTCCAGGGCAGAGCATCTCAAAGGCTTACAACAGAGAGCGCTTTGATCTGCAAGTGGGATGAGATCTGCAAGTGGGCTGAGGGGCACAGACTCGGCGGGGGCGCGAAGGGGCTCGTGGGCTCTGCCTGTCGTCTCTTACCTCCTCCCCTGGCTAGAGCAGGTGCTGAACTGACCCACCCAGGGTAGCTCACTCACCCCCCTGGCATGTCCTGTGCCTGTGCCAGCTGGGCACAGGGCAGGGATGCCATGGGAAAAGAATGAGGGAGCCCAGCAAGGGGTGGGTGGCTGCCCAGAGTAACCTGACCAGGTGGGGCTGGGCCACCCCTGTCCTGAGAGCTGGCCAGGCTCAAGGAAGCTCCCTGACCTCCAGGCCTTGGGCCCCCTGGACACCACTTCTCCCAGGGGCAGGGCCCAGGTTTCCCTTGGGGGCGAGGATGACAGAGTCCTGGGGAGACAGTCCTCCCGTAGGTCACATCCTTTCCTTTGGAAGATCTCAAAGCGTTTAGCCTGACCGACTTCTTCCTCGGCCTTCTCCCTGGGAGCTGGAGGAGGAGGTAGCCCAGTCATCTTACTGGGGGAGGGTGACCCAAGACCGGAGAGCCCCAAGGCTTCCAGGACACCACATTCTGCATTAGTAGCCAAATGCTAAGAGGATTCCACTCCCCACCCAGGCCAAGGGCTCCGCCAGAAACCCAGGTGTCTCTTCTGTCCCCTTTCCTCATCCCCTCCAGCCCTCCCATCGCCTCACCCCCACCTCCTTAGAGCCCACACTGGCTTCTGCGCACACTGCACACCCCTCAGACCATGAGCAAGCCTTTCTCAAGCCCACCTCTTGCAGGAAGCCCACCAGGCTGAGCAGGGATGGAGAAGGGGGTAGCCAGACACCCGCAGGCCTTCGTCTCCAGCCCCTGCAGTGGGCCAGGCCTGAAAGAGGTAGTGTCCTGTTTTTTCCCTGCCCACGCCCCCCAGCCCCAGGATCCTGGAGGTCAGGCCTTTGAGCAGTGGGGAGAGGGTACTGAATCTGAGGCCTCTGTGGGCCCTGGGCCCCAGCTGCCAGGCTCAGCTTGGGGTTGGGGGTGACTCTCCTGGTTCAAACACTTCCATGGGGACTGGGATGGAACTTTTGGGAGAGGGAGTGGGACTCACCCACCGGGGTCATCCCTGTCATCAAAATGCCCACAGGTAGGCGCCATGGGCAGCAACTCTCACAGAGGAGTCCTTGCTCTCAGGAACTCAGCTTTGATGCTTCCAGAAAGGGCAGGCTGGAGGAGGGGACCAGAAGGCGAGTTGCCCCACGTGACCTCTGAGTCTCCTCCAGGATCCGTTCCTGGATCTGTGATCCTGTGATCCTAAGAATCTAAGAGCTTGAGATGTGGTGGTCCTGACAGATTAGGGGTGTAATAACCACCATCATCGTGATAGCGCCAGGCACTGCTAGCAAGCTGTTCAAGCTCCGTCCCACTTCCAGCTCTACGGTGCAGAACTGAGGCGCAGAGAGGGTCAGTTCGCTTGTCCCCTGAGAGCCTTGGGACAGGGAGCCCAGCCCAGCTCTCTGGGACCTCAGAGCCTGCTCCCTTGGCTGCTTCTCTGCCACTCTTGTGCCCCTGAAGCCCCTGTTCTCTTTAGGGTCTGAGATTTGGTGAATCCCCAGGTCCAACACCAAGTCCTGACACAGCATCTTCTGTGGGGAAGGAGCAGGTGGGAGGGGTGCATCCTGGCAGAGGAGCGATGAAGACAGCAGTTATTTGTTGTCTTCTGGGTCCCAGTAAGCTTCCTGGAAGAGGAGGATGGGCAAGAGAAGGCAGAAGAGCAGGAGAGGGGAAGAGGGTATTTCAAGGTGGTTAGGAGGATGGCCATTCCAGACAGCAGCATGGGCACCTGGAGGGAAATGACCTTGTCTGAGATGAGAGGATGGGAGGGACCCAGAGCGGGCAGGACGGAGGAAAGGAGTCTTGTCTGGCTGCATTCCCCTCCTCCCCCAGCTCGTGGGCTCGGGGTCTGAGGACTCAGACCCCAAGGGGCAATTGGACTGTGCCCCACGCCCTCTGAGAAAGCCTCCTGTTTCTCGCCCCCTCCTGCAGCTGCTCAGTCCTCTGCCCCAGGCCTGAGGCCACTTTCAGCCACTCTCAGGCCGAACCCCTAAGGGAAGGGCCCCGCTGATCTCCCCCAGGTCTGATTAACAGCAAACAGCTGGTGGCGAACATCTGCTGTCTCCTAGGGGAGGCCTGTCCTCGTTCCCCCAAAGGTGTGGATCCTGCAGGCATCTTCCATGCCCACTAAGGAGACAGGGCTACCTTCTCAGGCATCCAAGGAGGCTGGACAGAGGGAAGAGAGAAAATAAACATTTATCGAGCGCTAGCCTTTGGGCAGGTGGGAACATCCTCATTTTGCAGAAGGAGAAACTGAGGCACAGGCCAGTGCAGGCACTTGCCCAAAGAGGTAAAAGACTGTGTGCCAGTTGTTCTGGCCCCAAATCTGGCTCTTTTCTGGCTTCAAGGTGCTAGGGGTCTGTGCCCAGCAGGTGCATCTGCCCCCACCTCCAACCCCCACCCTTCCCGCGCCCTGCCCCTGGCCCGTGGGTTTGCCCATGAAGGAGCCCAAAACTCCAGAAAGGAGCTGTGGTGTTGACCGGGTCCCTCTCAAGAGGCAGGGCAGATGGCAAGGTTGCCAGGCACCCTGAGCAAACCCGGCGCAGGCCCTTCCACGCCTTGCAGGTACAGCAGCCTTGCTGCTGGCTGGCTAGGAGTCAGCGCTGACCTTCATGAGGGCCTACGATGTATCAGGTACTGGGCTAAGCACTTTAGCACATAACATGTTTAATCCTCATAACAGCCCTATGAGATAGGTCCTGTTACTCTCCCCATTTTACAGATGAGGAAAGTGAAGCTCAGAAAGGTGAAGTAACTTACCCAAGATCACACAGCTGTCAGCAGTAGAGGCGAGATTTGTATCCAGAATCCTCTCTCTTAGGCTCTATACGACTCCCTTGGTGATACAATTGCTGGGTGTGTGACACTCCATCTCCCCTAAGTGGGGTCCAGGTGGATTGGAAGAGCAAACCTTCTCTTGTCTACCCTCTGGCCTCCTCTCACCTCCCTGAGAAGGATTGGCTTGGGGCTCTGCCTCTAAGAGGTGAGGCCATCCCTCCCAGCCCGGGGCGTCGGGACGGCGCAGGGAAATTGGACAAGTCATGAATCCAGTTTCCTTTCTGCTCACTCCTGTCACAATTTGGAGTTCCAGCTCCCTCCAGGGTCAGAAGGAAATGACTTGTGGGGTGCCTGGTGTTCGGAAAGTGGATAAGGGTGCAGGCCCACATCCTGCTACTGGCTTGCTGTGGGACTCTGGGTAAATTACTTAACTTCTCTGTGCCTAAGTGATGGCATCTATAAAACGAGGAAACAAGAGTACCAGGCTCGTAGGGCTAAGGAGAGCATTGAGTTGGGAAGAGTCTGCAGCGTCTGGAAGAGTGCCTGGCACACAGTAAATGCTGTCATTCTTATTATTAGCTGGAGAATCAAGAAAGGGCTGTTTAAAAAGGGAGCTCAGGAAACATGGGAAGTCTATAAAAAGGACGTGGTTGATTTGGGGGGGTGTCTAGATTTCCTAATTTTTGAGGGCCCAGGGTTCCTGAGAGGGAAGGAAAGGGTGGATGGTTTCCAGGTGACATTCCTCTGCTCCCACCCCCATCCCCAGGAGGATAAAATTCCTCACAGGTTTCTGTGCTTTCATGTGGAGCCTGCCAAGCCCTGGCCAGCATTCCTCTGCCCCTCCTGTCTGTTGGGGGCTGGTGGAGGGGGTCATTAGCCCCTTTTACAGCTGTGTAAAGTGTGAGGGTAGACGCCTGTACCTGAGGTCCCAGCTGGGACCTGCTTGAAGCAGGTGGCCTGCCCCCCAGCAGAGGGGCTATGAGGCTTGAGACAGGGGGAGGAACCCCATGGGCGGGCGTTTGGGTCTGCCTTACCCCCCACACCTCATCTTCAATGCATGCTGATGCCTGTCGTGGGGATGCGTCAGGCACCAGGCAGGTGTGGGTCTGGTCATTTCCCCTGCCACCATCCCTGTCCTGAGAGCCCCTGAAGACAGCGTTCCACGTGGACACCATGGGACGTGCAGTGTTGCCCCAGGGGAATGAACCTCCGTTCTTCCCTGCCCCTGAAGCGCCCAGGCAAGTAGGGGGTGGGCAGGACCTCGAGAAGCATCCAACCCAACTGGTCAGAGCTGGGGAACCAGAGGAGATGGAGGAGAAGGGGAAGTAGGGCAGGCTTCCTGGAGGAGAGGGTAGGAAAGATCAGGGCCTGGAAAAGGAGGATCAGGGCTGGAACTATGCGGCTGCATGTGGGGGATATGGGGACCTGGTCTTTTAACCCTCTGCCCCAGTGCACACGTGTTCTTCTGCACCCATCCACCCATCCATCCACCCACCCATCCATCCATCCATCCATCCACTGACCCATTTTATGTTTACATGTCTGAACAGGACGAGCAGCGGCCTTTTCCCCATTAGCTGGAGCTGTCCCAGCACAGATGGGCTCAGTGACAGGTAGGGAGCGTCCCTTCACTCAAGTTTTGTCAGCAGCTCTTGCAGGAAGGAGCCCTGCACAGGGCGGGGGCTCCCGTAAGTGTCCTCCATGACATCCTTCCCACTCTGGAGGACTGCGAGGTCCTCCGCCTCCAGTTCTGCCCTCTGAGAGCCTGGAGCTCGTGGCCTTCTCCCTCAAATCAGCCAATTTACCCATTTCTCCTGTCTCCTTCCCTGCCATCTCCAACTCACACCCCCTCCCTGCGCAGGTGCGGTCCCACCATGGCCCACGTGGACTTTCTCATCCCTCTCCCCAGCGTCCCTACCTCCAGTCTGGCCTCTTTGCTGCAACCAGGGCTACTTCTGAAGGACCTTGCTGTAAGTGTGGACTTTCCGTTCCTCAGAAGCCTTCCATGGCTCCCCATTGCCTGCAGAAAAACAACCAAACTCCTCCATCTGCCTTTCGAGGCCCTCTCCGGGTGGGCCCCAGGCTCTCACTCACTTTTACAGATGACATTTGCTCCACCTGCAGCTCTTGCCAACCACCTTTCTTGGAAAACCCCAACTACTACTTCCAGTCTAGGCTGAGAAACTGCCTCCTTGAGGAAGGCTCTGGCTGGCGCCCGCACCAAAGCAACAACTGAGTTGCTGAGGCGCTTTCCTTAAGGGTGGGGCCACATCTTCTCGTTTGTATCCCCAGCACCTGGGGGAGTGAGTGAATGAATCCCCATCCTTCTGCTCTGAGAACTTCCCATCTTCCCATCACTGCTGTCAGAATCTCTCCCTTCCTCTGAGGGCATCTCAGTGCCTCCCCATCCTGAACGCCTTCCCTGGGAAGCCTCTCTCTTCTCTGAAGCCCCACAGTGGGTCCTTCTTCTCATCCGTGTGTCCAGGGCCCGCTCCCATCGACCGGCAGGCTTCTCAAGGGCGGGAACTGAGTCTTCCTTCATGATGCTGGATTGTTATTACTGTTGCTATAACCTCTGATGCTTTAAAAAAAAAACTTTCACCCACACCCCATTCAAGATTAATTCAGCAGACACTTAGGGACCGAGCTTCTGCGGCCAGCACGTGCCGGGCCCTGTTCTAGCCTGGGGGGTGGGGGTGGGGGCGGGGGGGCGCTGCAGGGCCCAGAGAGTCCTGTGAGGGAGGCAGACATAAGTAAACCCACTGAGGTCAGGCCGCCATGGCCTCTGTCCCCACTTTAGAGCTGTCACTGAGCCTAGGGAGGTTGAGTCTCCTGCTGGGCCACCCAGCCAGGGAGTAGGGGGCCGGGCTAGCCCCCTGGCTACCCTTTTTCCCTTGTGACCTAGAAGGAATCCTTTTACCCAGCCCAGGCCCGCCCAACTCAGATGGGTGCCCTGTAAAGCAATACATCTACAGTATAGAATTTCTTTTTAAAGTGATAGCAAATGTCGCTTCTTATTTTATGTGGAATCTTGTTGATTGGGAATCCAGGAGGTGTCCCAACTAGGTGTGAGCCATTTCTATTTCTGACGTGAAAAGATGTTTCAAGGGCAACTTATTACTTTCTGGATAAAACCAAAGTCGGGGCCACTCTTGGTCCCCCACCTGCTTCCTCTGTTGCATCTCTCCTAAGCGGGGAGGGTCAGGCTTCGTCTCTCAGGGCCTTTTTCCCACCCTGGCAGCTCCTGTGATTAGGGGTTGGGTCCTTGGTACTCCTGTGTTCCCTCTCAGAGCAGAGACGGGCTCCATCCCCATGAGCAGTGAACCCCACACCCTACCCAGGAGTCTGACCCCAATCCCTCTGGCTCTGGCCACTACCATCTCCCTGTGCTCTGGCCCCAGAGGGAGCACGTCTCCAATGGGGAAACCTCTGCCCCTAGACCCTCGCTCCATCCCCGAGATCCTGCCTTCCTTGCTGTAGAGCGGGCTCCCAGCCCCCACCAGGCTCACCTGCTTGGCTCCTGTCCCGGGGGAAACAGAGATAGTTATCCCTGGGGGTACGGGTCTCAATGGGGGCATTGTTCCCACGGGGTCCAGAGCAGGATCAGGGAGGGACAGGGCAGAGACTGGGAATGTCCCAGGTGTCACACAGGCCAGCTTTGTCCTCCTCCTCCTTCCTTGCCTGGCCCCCTCCCTCTCGCCCCCACCTAGACCACAGACCCTCCCTGGGCCCCCTCCACAGGCTCCTCCTCAGCCCCGGGGCATTGCAGCTGTTGCCCAGGTGGGGTTCAGGATGGCCGCGGGCAGTTCTGCGGGAGCAAGGTGGCCCCCTACATGACAGTGCTCTTGGCACTGGGCCTCTGCCCCAGCCCTGCCTGATCAACTTGTCTGGCCGTGGCACCCCTGTCCAGGAGCACCCTGTCTGGTCCCTGCCCTAGGCCCACCCCCTCCTCTCCACAGGCCCTGCCAACCCAGCCCAACCTCAGCTGCCCCACGGAGACTTCCCGGCAGAACCACACCAACGGGCCCAGGACACAGAATAGGAGGATGTAACAATCAGCTCCCAAGAGCTGACCCCGGAGCCAGGACTCCTGGACTCAGGGCCCAGCTCTGCCAGTAGCTGTGTGAGCTGTGTGAGTCATTGCAACCTGGAGGCTTCCTTCTCTACAGTCCCATCTAGAAAGTGACAGCATTGGACCACCTTCTCTAAGTTCCAGTTGGCCTTGTGGGGCTGCCTCTGAGACATAGAGCTGACCTGGGGAGAAAAGAGCCCACCCCCGACCCAGACGTCTGGTCTCCTTAACCTCCAGCCCGAGCTTTGTCCCCAAAGCATGAGTGACAGTCAAAGAAAGCTCATGGGAATCCACACTGCTGCAGGCGAAACTGATCTCCAGCCCCGGATCCAGTTTCTCCTCTCGGCTGGCCCCCAGGCCTCCCTCACACCTGCTCTGGTCTCCTTTGTACGTTAGGCCAGGAGGCTGGCCGTCTTTCATCCACCTCCTGCCCCATTCATGCCATAAGCCTGGGGCGCCGCCTCCCGCCTCCTGGCTGGGGCTCGAGTGCAGTAGGCTGGCCAGGCGGCACCCCGGAGCCCAGCTTTCCTCCCCCTTTCTCTCATCTGGAAAGATCACAGGGAAGGGAGATTAGGAAGGGCCAGAGGGCAGGAAAGAGGCACTGTGTCCTGTCGGAGGCAGTGAGGAGTTCTCAACACTGGGGTTTTTTTTTTCTGCTAAAAAAGGCATAAATTCAGGAGGGCTTCTTGGAGGAGGGGCAATTTCTCACATGGATGTAGCACAGGTTTAAGCCCAGCAGTGCCCGTGAGCAGGTCCTGCCCTTCCTGTCGGACTGGTCAGAGCCGTTCATTGATTTATTCGGCAAATACTTATTGCTGTTGACTCTGTACGAGGCACCGTTTTAGGTGTTGGGAATATAGCTGTAAACCAAACCAAGCCCCTGCGTTCTCGAGTTTCTGTTCCTGAGTGGGCTTGAGGGAGACAGACACAACAGGTAGATAAGATGTTATTTGGTTATAACTGCTTAGGAGAAAAATTAAAATGGATCATGGAACAGGGAGTGACACGGGGAGATTGAGATAAGGAGCTCAGCAGGCCTCTCTGAGGAGGTGACATTTGAGCAGAGGGCTGGGGGGACAGCTGGGGGAAGATGTCGCAGGCAGAGGGAACAGTCAGTGCAAAGGCCCTGAGATGGAGAGAGCTTGTCATGTTAGAGAATAGCAAGGAGCCTGCCATGGCTGGAGTGGAGTGAATGGAGGGGAGGGTGGTAGGAGATGAGTCTGGAATCAGATCACCTAGGGCCTTGTAGACTGTGGCAATGACTTTGGATTTTATTCAGAGTGAGGTGGGGTAAAGAAAACAGCCAGGGTGCCTCACCTTTGGGGCCCCTGGAAGGCTCTAGAAATCCCCTCTTCCTTACTGCCGTCCAGGTTTGGGGGAAGTTAAGAGCTAATCTGAGAGTCAGACAGACCTAGGCTGATTCATCCGTACCCCCATCTATCCATCTACTTGACAGATCTTTCTTGTGCACCTACTGTGCACTTGGTGCTGCCACTCACTAGCGGGCTGACCTTGAACAAATAGCTTATTTTGCTTATCTGTCAAGTGGACCAGCAATAATTCTTTCTTTCTTCAGAGGCTTGAGAGGACTAAGCAAGATAAAGGGCTTAAATCGCTTAGCACAGCGCCGGGCACGTGATGAGGGCTTCAGACACGAGCCCCAACCCTCTCTGACCTGCCCAAGGGGGTCACCCTACTCTGGGGAGCTCTCAGGGGAAGTTCTCAGAGCTTCCATGTTCCTCTCCCTTCCCAAACTGCCCAGCCCTGCTCCCTGCCCCCTGCCGTCTCCCCTCTGCCTCCTGCCCTATGTGTGGTGTCAAAGTTCAGCAGGACCTTCACTCTGGGCCTCATGGTCTACTTTTCCTCTTGTCAGCCTGCCTCTCTCTGCCCCGGCCCGTGGCCACCCACCCACTGGCCCCCTCTCTGGAAAGGAGTTGTGCTGTCTTGTGTTGGGCCCCCAGCTGGGGACTCAAAGTCCAGAAACAGAAACTTAATTTCCAGGGAGCAAAACCTGGAAAAGGCCTAGGCTTTGAAGCCCTTCGGAGTAAGACGGTGTTGAGTAAACCCTGGCCCAGCACATCCTCGCTGTCGCTCCCTGCAAGTCATTTCTTGGCTCTGGGCCTCAGTTTCTTTATCTGTAAAAGGGAACAATACCACCTGCAGGTGCAGGGCTGTTGGTGGATTGGCGATCACACACAGAACGCTCCTGCATGAAGAACACACTCGCGAGTTGCTGTTAGCAGTGGAGGAGTCGGGACGCACATCCCGGCACTGAAGCCTGGGGGTGTGAATCTCAGGAGTCTGTTCAAATGTGCGTGGACTTTTGCGGGGGGTGAGGATCTGCAGCTTTCATCAGATTCTCCAAGGGGTCCTGAGCCAAAAAGATGAGGATGGGAGGATGACATGGCCCCAAACTTAAAGAGTTGAAGAAGTCAAGACTAGAATTTGTTGGTTCCGTTTTAAAAAATTCAGTTATTCGGATGTGTTTTTGGTGCCAACTCTGTGCCAAGCCCTGTGGGGGAGTCAAAGATCCACAGGGACCCCCCTTCCCACCAAGGTGCTCCCTTTGGCAGTGGAGATAAGCCCCATGAGGGCAGTGCACTTTACAGTTTACAGAGCTGTGAGTAATCATCAATGATCCTTTCCACTCCCCTGTGGGAGAGGCAGTGCTGGGGGGCCATCTTACAGATGACAAAATCGAGACTCAGAGATGCTAAGTGACTGGCCCAAAGTCACACAGCTGATAAACCAGGACTGAGAGCCCTGCCTTCAAGCCTCCCTCCTGGCATGTCCCCCGGCTCCCAGGAGTGGCAAGCTGCTTCCCTGGCACAGGGGCGCAGGGGGCTCCCTCTCCTTTCATATTGGCTGGTTCCTCCTCCTTCCCTTCTCCCGGCCTCAGACGCTTGATGCAGCCTGCCCACTGCCCTCTGCCATGGGAATCGGCAGGGCCCTGGCCATGCCAAGGGTGCCCTTCGGTTGGGAGTTACCTGCCTGTATTTTCTCTTCCCACTGTTGAGGGATGCACTCTGGACCTGTTGGAAGAGGCAAGATGGCTTTAGATTCAAAGGTGCTGAGGAGGGGGTGGCTTGTGCTTGAGGTAGAAAGGGTGGGGTTGTGAGAGATGGGGGGACACCTGCTGACGGACCCTCCCTCCCCACACAGCTTCAACCACCCCCCCCCCCAACACAGGCTTTTTGATGCTGCTGAGGATAAGCCAGGCCTCAGCCCACGCGAAACTCTTCACACACACCTCCAGCTCCAGGCGGTCCCCAAGACCTCGTCAGGGGCTGGCCCCGTGCCTAGGTCCCAGCCCAGGGTGCCGGGCAGCAGCGAGGGGTGGGAGGTCCAGCGTGTTCCAGTATTTATTTGTTTATTTGAAGGCCCAGCATTTACACATACCGGCTCTGATTAACCCCCCCCCCCCCGCCCCCCGGGGCCGGGAGGAGGGGGACGCTGCTGCCTGGGCCTTTGATGTACAGGAGAAGAGATGGGGAGATGGGGAGATGGTGCTGGGAGTTGCTGCTTCTGCTGCTGCTGTGGGGTGTGTGCGCCTCGGGGAGCCCTGGTGATGTCACCTCAGGAGGCTGAGGATGGCAGCCACGGTGGCCCGGCCCAGGGGTAACTAGAAGGGGTTGGAAGTGGGAAAGAGTAGGGGGATCCTTCCTGGGCCGGACCCTTGGCCCACAGCTGGGCTGCCCTCACCAGGGCCATGGCCATTGCATTGGGTTTGGGAGCAGTATGCTCTCCTAGGGAGAAGGGGAGGAGGGTGGAGGTGGAGGGAGGCCAGGAGGCAGGAGCCGCCACGCCCTGTGGGAGAACAATCCCATTCAGTACCTCCCACCCTCAAGACCCACCAGGATGGGCTCTGTAAGTGGGTCCTCCTGTCTCTTCCATATGTCTAGGGTTCCCAAGAGGATGTGCGCTGAGTGATGAGGGGCGCTTTCTCTAAGAATGAATGAATGAATGAACATAATGACACAGATGCAAAGAAAGACAGGAGCATGCCTAGCGTCTCACCCATATTTACCCCTGAGTGTCTTCTATGGGCTAGGCTCTGTTCTAGGGGTGCACAAATGAGTAAGATACAGGAACCCCAGCTGTAAGGGAGGAGTGCAGGTGTCGGGGGTGGGGGGGAGTGAGAGCCGGAGAGATGGTCAGCCATTCTTTTTAGCTCTTTCACTGGAAATAATTTCAAACTTGGAAAAAGTTTACAAAATGAAAACAGTGCAAAGAGTGTATACATTTCACTCGGACTAACCTACTGTTAATATTTTATCCCATTTGCTTTAGCAGTCCCTCTCTTTCTCTCTCTATATACAAATGTATATATTTTTCCCTGAACAATTTGAGGGTAAGCTACATATATCATGGTCCTTTACCCCTAGATGATTCAGTGTGTATTTCCTAAGAATAGGGATATGCTGTTCCTTAACCAGAGTCTAGTCATCCACTTCATAAATTTGCATGGATACAATATTTTATCCGATCCAGCATCCATATATCCGTGTTCCATTTTTTTTGTTTTAAGACTTTGTTTTTTTCCTTTTTCTCCCCAAAGCTCCCCAGGACATAGTTGCGTATTTTTAGTCGTGAGTCCTTCCAGTTGTGGCATGTGGAATGCCACCTCCGCATGGCCTGATGAGCGGTGCCATGTTCGCACCCAGGATTCAACCGTATTCCAATTTTGATTGGACCTAATTCAGTTGCCCTAATAACGTCCTTTCTAGGACTTTTCCCCCTACCATTCACAGGAGCCCAGCAGGTCACGGCACTGCGGGGAGGGAGATGAGTAGTGACAGAGCCATCCGGAGACACAGGCCAGAAGAGTGAGCAGCGGAGTGGATGGAGATGAGCACGTGTGCGTGGGGGCTGGTCCCAGGAGTCCCCAGCAGATCCAGATGTCTTGGCTCCACACTCTGCAGCCCTGATGAGGGCAAGAGGGCGGCCCAGGCCTGCACCCCTCAGTCCTCGAGGGATGAGGTGCCTGCACTCTCTCAGGGACCCCATTTTGAAAACACTTTAAGGCCAGATCCCCAGGTCTCAGGAGCTTCTGAGCGGGCTCCTGAGCACCCGGGGAAGCTTCCTCTTGCCCTGGCCTCTGAGGGCCGGCAACACAGAAAACAGAAAACCCCTGAATTTCAAGGTTTACACAGCCAGCATCCCATAAATGTCACCTGCCACCCTCCCCAGCACACACTTGGAGGGCGGAGGTTACAGTGGAACACGACATCACTTCTTCCGGAGGCTCCAGTGGGTAAGTCCCAGGCTCTGGCAGGGTCAAGGGTGGCCGGTGGGAAAGTCTTGTCCCCTTCCCAGGGAGCCTCTGGGATTTTTGGGTGGAGTCTCTACCCAGAGCTTCCCTGGACAGCTAAAATACTCCTCCCTCTGAGGCCCCTTCTGGAAACAACCCCTCCATCTCTCTGAGGGGCCCTGGCCCCTTCCTCACACTCTTGATCTGGCTGGAGCGGGGCCTTCTAGGGCAGAGCTTCTGCCCGTCTCCTTCCCTGCATGTCCCCACACCTAGAGCAGTGCTCAGCACCTAGTAGGTAGCAATAAATATTTGTGGGACAAACAGACAGTTCTTCTTTCTATTCTGGAGACCAAATTAGCAGTTATATTTTATGGTTCTAAGGCTCCCCCAACAAACCACTGGGTTGCTAATCCTGGGGGTCTATGGGCTTTGCATAGTAGTGGGTGGGAGCACACTCTCTCCATCCATTGGCTAAATCCAGTTATCTCCATGCACCACCTATTGGAAGACACAAAAGGAGCTAGAGAGAGAAAGCACAGTGAGGCAGACAGGGGTCCCAGGAAGACAGAGATCACCTGGTCTTTACCCCTGCTGAAGGCCCAATGGGTGGGGCTTCATGGTTCAACATCAGGAAGGACTTCTCAATATATTTTGGTGTATATTTTCATTGTTGACCTGTCCAGAGGGAGGGGGATGCCAGAAATGACTTCTCGACCCTCCTACATGGCCCTTTGGGGCCTCCCAGGCCCATCCAGGGCTCTGCCCACCAGGCGTGGGTGGCTGGACTGTGGATGGTTGGCTCAAGCCTGAATCCTTGGACTGCACCAACCAGGCCAAAGGTGCCCCACACACTGCCTGGCCTGGGATAGTGTCCAGACTTGGTCCCCAGGGTCCTCCCACCCCTGCTGGACAGCGGCCTCTCCCAGTGACTCAGCCTTGACGTCATGGGGCGAGCGGAAAGGCCGAGGGCGTGGGAGGTGGTAGCTCCCTCCCTCCTGTCCTCACCTCCCTGGGCTCAGTCCCTACAGCCTCCTTCTCTTCCATCGTCCCTATCCTCTCTAACCTTCTTGTGAGTTTCCCATGAACCCATGCGCCCAGAGCTGTTGCCCTTGCCCATGGAGACACGCTCTGTGTGTGCCTAGGTGTGCCAGGCCACTATGGCTCACGGGATAGAAGCAGCACAGTATGAGAGAGCTCCTGGTCTGGATCCTATGACCCCTCTCCTCACCCTAGCAACTCTGCCCTATTAGAGGATGGTGGGGCACCAGCTCCTTTCTTAGGTGGCTGGGGCATTCTTGTTCACACTTGGGCCTCTCTGTGTCCCCAGGCCTTGGATCTGCTTGTCTACCCGCTGCCCTTCAGGTCCTCCCTTAGGTGTATGATATCAGCTTTCTGGTTTCCCCCAGATTGGAGACAGTGCCTGGGACTCACACCGTTCCCCCTGCAGCCAGTGCATTCGGGCCTCTCACTCTGTCCCGCCTGCACCCCACCCAGCTGGCCCCTTCTCCCCGCCACTTCAAAGCCCAGAGCCAGCAGGAGCTAATTACATGCCCCCCGCCCCCCTCGCTCGTTAAGTGTTATTAGTCCCAGTTTACAGATGAGGAAACTGAGACTGGAGAGGTAGAGGACGTCACCTCCTCCATCCCCACCCTGGCCTCTGAGCCAGGACTGGCACAAGGTCTTGGGACCTTGCCAAGACTCCCCTTCCTCAGAGAAGCCAGGGCCCAGTGCCCAGTCCAGCTCCCACTTCCCGCCTTCCCCAGCCCCTCTCTCCTTCCCTCGAAGCCAGCTGTGGGTTTGGGCAGACAGCTGTGGAGCCCCTGGGATGGGGTGGGCAGGGAGCCTGTCTGAAATCACACAAAAGCAAAATGCAAATGAGCCCCCCAATTATTATAGAGTCAGGGCGGTGGCGCTTTAGGTAATAGGACTCGGGGAGTGGGGGGACCCCCACCCTCCTGCTCATCAGTTGTTAGAGGCCCCCGCTAGGGAAGAGTTGGTGATGCTGTCACCCTGCGTGGAGCTGGGCTGGGTGGGGTTGGGTGGGATGAGGTGGGGTGGGGTCGGAGGAGGGTGCTGACACTGGGAGGACTTAGGAGCGCATGGAGCTGATGCTGTCAGCTCACGGCCTTGCCCTCAGGGACAAGAGCCATGCTCTGCATCTCAGCCCCTCTTGGGCAAGGCAGAGGCTTCCCTCTGTGGGCTGGGAGCACAGCCAGCTCCTTGACCCTGTTTGACTCAACTGGGGCCTACCCGGCCATCAGATCTTTGAGACACATCCCAAAGAAGGGGGACAAGGGCCTCTTCTTTACAGACAGGGAAACTGAGGCCCAGAGAAGGGAGTGATTTGTCTGACTGGAGTCACACAGCACAGAGGGCGAAGAGGAGAAAATGAAGAATATAGCCAATGAAATTAGGGCTCTTGAGGGAAAAGTGAAAGCTGGGAGTGAGGCGTGGATGAGACGTGTGGGGGCTGTAAGGGGAAAGGCATTGCTCACAAAACTATAACTTTCCCCAGGGCTGGGATCTTATGGTAAATTTCTTCCTTGGCTCCTATGGGTAGATGGCCTGCTGGGCCCAGGGCAGAAGAGAAATAGTTATTTACTCACTAGTTGAGTTTTTCAGTGCTAATGACTCAGTGAATGCTCAGGGGTTTAAATCGCAGCAAGAGAGACGGAGGGCAGACTTCAGGAAGAACTTTGCACTTTTGTGGATGAAGGCCTCTGAGTTGAGTGCCCAGTGAATACAGGAGCAGACATCCTGCCCTGGCTGGTAGCCTAGATCCTTGTCTGGGATGGAGGGGCATCTCTGGCATCCACTGCATAGGCTTCCCCCCTCCACACTGTCCTCAGCATGGAATGAATGGCCCATAGACTTTGTCATGATGAGAAGATCCCACATCCAGGAAACCTGGAGACAACGTCATGGAAGCTTGGACCAGGTTGGAGGCTGCCCCTTGCTGAGCCTTTGCCCCTGCGGCTGTGAGGGTCTCCACTGAGGTCTTGTGGGGGCGCTGTGGGGAGAGGCAGAGTCAGGAAGCAGAGGGAACCAGAATCGAAGATTCTTCCCTTCTGTCCCCACCCTGTCACTTTAACAGGCCTTTCAAGCACAACATCTGTCTCTTCAGGGTCCTTTTGGCCTGGCGACTCCTTGTTGGTGGCCAGGGCCCAATGAAATGACTTGGAGAGGGGAGAGGGAAGAAGGCAGGGAACCTGGCTCTGTGGGGCTCAGTGTGGTATCA
The DNA here is from genome assembly GCF_041296235.1 of Equus asinus. NCBI lineage: Eukaryota > Metazoa > Chordata > Mammalia > Perissodactyla > Equidae > Equus > Equus asinus. The sequence goes on along the minus strand of NC_091802.1, from coordinate 36,535,893 downwards.
CTGCCCTTCTCTGAGCCTTAGTCTCCTCTGCTTTCGAATGAAGGGCTTGGGCACAAACAGTGGCTTTTAGAGCAGTAAAGGATTCCACGTTGTTGAAACCTCCACAGAAGGACAGTCTGGGAGACAGAGCTAAGCAGACTTCCCGCGGGTGAATCAAGGGTGGGTTCCACGGTGGGCCTGCTCTCTGCCGACACTCATGGTTCCAGACTCTGTGTCCCCTCCCCTGGGGACAGCCTCTCCTTCCTCAGCCCTCAGCAGCAGCAGAAGCTCAAGCTTTCCCTGGGATGTGGCTCCTGTGCCTTATACTACTGTCAGTGGGCTGCTGCCCACCTCCCCTTCAAGAATGGAAGACCCTCTAGGCAGGGATCAGCTTCTCCAAGACTGACTGGCCTGCTCAGGTGAAAATGTGGCAGAAGCTGAGTCTCATGAAGCCTGGGCTGCTACAAGTCTCTGGGCTGTCCCCATCCTGGAGTAATTTGGAGAATACCCCTGCCCCCACCCCCTCCCAGAAGGCTCAGCTTCTTCTATTTGGTCTGGTGGACAGAGCTCTGGCCTTGGTCCCCATGTCAACCTACGTGCTACAAGCCTTTGATGAGGGCTGTCCCCTCCCTGGGCCTCAGTTTCACCAGATCATCTCCAAAGTCTCTTCCAGTTTGAACATTACATCAAATCCATGCTCAGAAACTCATTTGGTCCCACCGACTAACTTATCCTTCCTTTGCTTATTTGCATCTATTTGCATAAATCTGCATGGAGCATCTAACAGTCTCTATGTTTTTCTGTTGAGCTCCCTTTGCTTTGATTTTATTTTTTTTTAAAGATTGGCACCTGAGCTAACAACTGTTGCCAATCTTTTTTTTTTTCTGCTTTATCTCCCCAAACCCCCCGTACATAGTTGTATATCTTAGTTGTGGGTCCTTCTAGTTGTGGCATTGCTTTGATTTTTTTGTCTCATCTCTCCCCTATGAACAAGGAGTGGGTGCAATGGCCAGAGACCACATCCTGTCTCTGAGACCCCGTCACCTGGCACCGGGCCTGTCACACAGTGTGTGCCCTGTAAATGCTTGTTGAAATGAAATGGGTGAGAAGAAGAGCTGGGTGGGTACTTGGTGGGAAGGGGAGGGCAGAAGGGGATGGGTGGGGAGGGGCTCACTGGGGGTGGGGGAATGGTAGGTAGTATCAGGGAGGGAGGTGAGTCAATGTCTTCATCTACAGATTCGTCAAGATGGTGAAATGGGGTCCCACAGTGATGTGACAGCTGCCCAAGCCAGTTCAGACTTGAACCCTTGACTTCTAGGCTGATGCTGGAGAGGTTTGGAGGTAGGATGGGAGGGAGGGGGCTGGGGGGGGGGCTCTCCCCTTCCTATGTCACCTTCCCTGAGACTGAAAGAGAAGCTGAGCTCAGTTCTCCAGTTACAAGGAGCCAGACAGCTGTGGGAAGGGGCAGACCCTCTGGATGGTGAGGGGGGTCCCAGGCTTTGCAGCGGCCTGTGAGACACTCAGAATCCAGTTGGAAAGGTCAAAGAGCAGCATGCTGTGGTCTTGACATTCCTTTGGGATCCGTGATGGGTTCTGAAGAGGGTGAAATCTTGTGCCCTAGGCGTCTCGGAGAATCAGGGGAAGCTGGTGAGATCAGCCTGGTGTGGTGGCAGGGACAGGGCCCTAGGACTGCTCAGAATGTCCCGGTCCTGTGACCCTGGAGGGGGTCCAGGAATCACACAGAGAGGGGCACCCAGAGCCAGCATGCCCCCCACAGCTGGCATTCCAGGCAGTCTGCCCTGCGCATGCCATTCTCACCAGTCACTCAGGGCAGCACCTGGTGGAGGGCGAGGGGATTCCTTTAGTCCCCTGCCCCCTTGGAGGGGATTAGAGTGTTTACGCCCAGTGGAGGCCAAAGAGGGAAAGCTAAGGGGCAGGCTTCAAAACTGGGGGTGTGGGTCTGGAAAGATGCTGGGACGCATTCTTCAAGGGGTGAGGCCAGGCCCCGCCAGCCTCTCCATCCTACCACTCCTCCCTGCCCCATTTCATGGGCCCTGCATATGCAGCTCTTCTCTGAGCCACTCAGAGGGGATGGTGGGGAGCCCTTTTGTCCAGGCCCCATGCTCTTACCCAGGACTCTTTTGCTTTGACCACCAGGGCCCTCTGGATGGAGCTGCTCCTCAGGGGAGACCAATCAATCCCTGAGCTCATCGAATTCACAGCATTTGAACTCAGCTTACAGGGAGCCCTCCAGAGTGATGGCTGACAGTAATCAGTCCAATGGGGGAGCCAAGGTACCAATATACTCAGGATATAGATACAGGTAAAGACAGCAGAGTATAGACGAAGTGAATATTGAAGGGCTATGTCACAGAGGAAGGGTAAATAGAATTTGGGTAGGGGAGTCTTGGCAGACTGCATGGAAGAGTCTAGAAGCTAAGGAGGGAGGAGAGAGGGATGTTGTCTTGGAAGGAGGAAGGGCTTAGGGAAGGGGAGAGTGCCAGCGGACGACAACCCTGAGCTGAGGAGCATGAAAGCTGAGGGAGGACATCACAAGACTCCAAGGAGCTGCTCAGAGGAGAGCCCAGAGCCTAGGAGAGAAGAAGAGGAGGGCGAGTGGGAAGCCAGGAAGATGGTGCCTCAGTCCCCTGAGAGGCTGAGGGGGCGGAGGGAGGACGCTGAGTCCTCACAGGGCAGAGGGAAGGATGGAAGCGATGCAGGGGCCCAGAGGCAGGCCTGGCCCGGAGCCCTGACCGCACTCCCCCTCCTCTGTGCCCATCCTGGCCCACCCTGGCTTTGCCCAAGGCCAGCCGTATCCTGGCCCCCAGCTCTCCCCAGGCAGAGCCAGCCCCGAGCTGGTGCCCGGAGAGCAGGGTGCCGCAGCAGCTGTGAGGGTTCAGCATGGAGCCTCAGTGGGGGTTGATGGGAGACTGCCAGGCGCCGCTTAATAGGATTTTAATTATACAGCTCCAGCAAGAATTTTTTCCCCCCTGGGCTTGGGCCCTCACAGATACCTCCATCTCCACCTCAGCATCTTCCCAGCCCTGGCAGCAGCTCTCTCAGGCCCTCGCTGCCCGCCCCCACCCACTGTGGGGGACTCTGGCCTATCTCCTGGGGGCCCGAGGAGGGCCTGGCATCTGCCCCCAGCAATCGTGGGGAGGACACTGGCTCCTGGGGAGGGACCTGCTGTGGGGAGCTCCTCTGAAGTCTGCATCCAGGGCTGTGCGTGGCCAGAACTGACTTTGGTGCTGGGCAGAGAGGGTGTGCCCACCCTTCCACGCACTGTGGACTCAGTGCTCGTTTTTCCGGGGTGACTGTGCCCCATGCCAGGCCCTTCCACGATAGGTGTCTCATGTGATGCTTACGACAACTCTAGGAGGCAGGCAGGGCAGATAGAATGATAATCTCCATTTTATGGATGAGGAAACTGAGGCCCCAAGAGTTTAAGTGACTTGCCCAGGGACAGGATGAGTAAGGAGTCTGGACTCCAAGCTGGACTCCACGTTCTGGCTGTGGCCCTGAGCTGACATTCCCTTCCACTCTACATCCCAGCCAGAAGGAGCTACATGCAGGTCCTCTGTTTAGAAAGCTCTCCTCGCTTCTCCCCCATCTATCTCCTACTTACCCTTCAGGCATGAGAGGTTCCCTCCCTCCAAGTCTGGGTCAGGGTCCCTGCTTTTGTGTTCTCACAGCTCCCACATTTTGCCACCATAACCCCATGGCACCATAGCGGACTGCCTGGTGGTCTGTCTGGCTTGCCATTAATCTAGAAGTCCCTTGATTCATCAAGACAAACCTTCCTAATGCCCGCTGGTCCAGCCCCGAGAGCCTCCCCATCCAGCTGTGCTCCTGAAATGACCTGGGACCTCTCCTGCCGCTGGCCGGCTCCCACCTCCCACCACCCCCAGCCTCTCCTCAGGCCAAAGGTGGCCACCAGCGTGGCAAGGTCACCAAATGGACTTTTCTAGTGACAGCACTTCGTCTGAGTGAGACTTTTTTGTTTTGGTCCTTATGATATTTTTAACACCTACTTTTTTGTTTGAGAATAACTTTAGATGTACAGAAAAGTTGCAAAGATAGAGCAGAGAGTTCTCGAGTGCCCCTCACTCAGTTTCCCCCATTGTCAACAACCTACATCACTGGGGGAGCTGTTCCAGCTCAGGACCAAACAGCAGTACATTACTCTTAACTAAACTCAATACTTTATTCAGATTTCATCATTTATTGCGTTTTTTAATTCCACCAGTAGTAGATGAATACATTCTTGTGTGAGTTTCAACAGCATAAGAAATTAAGCAGTAAAATGAGGGTCTCCCTCACGCCCTTCCTCCGGGACCCCCCGCCCCTCGTTGCACGTACACCTTCCTCCTGCCCCCTTTCCCCAGACAGCGGGTCTTGAGCGCCGCTGGTCGGCAAGTCCGCTCACCCTCATGCTCTGAGTGGAGTGGGGACAGTTGTTCTTGCCTCCCCCTCTCCCCTGCGGAGAATGCTCTGCTCCTCAATTCCTGCCCATCCCTCTAAGCTCTGCTCCAGCCATGCTCTTTCTGGGCAGCTTCGAGGATCTCTCAGCCCCCTCTCTCTCACTGTCCACCCCACATCTTTGTTTCCCTCCCCTTGAGCCGCAAACGGTTGGGGGTGATGACAGTGCTGCCCTGTGGCTCCCTGTGCAGCTCCTGGAACGCAGGAGGGACCTGGTAACGAGGCTGTGGATGATGAAGTGAACCAGGGCTTCAGGGAAGTCACCTGGATGTCACCGGCAGTGGGCAGTGGCCCCAATACTGTGGTGGAGCAGGTAGGAAGGTACAGAAGAGCCAGTGTCTGCCCTTAGGGGACCCCCAGCCTGTGCAGGAGACACCCACATATCCTGGTCTGGCTCTTGGATGACTGTGGCCCACAGGGCTCAGGCCAGGCCCACCTGTCTGTGCCAAGAGAGTGCTCAAGGCTGGCGGGGCGGGGGGCCAGTTTCTGGACAAAGCCTCTGCACCCCCACACATCCCCATGCCGGGTGCAGCTTCTGTTCTTTTCTGCTGGAGGCAAGGGGATGGCCAAGATACGCCTTGGCCTCAACTCACTCCAGCCAGAGGAGGAGGCTGTATTGTAGCCTTTTCTGTCTCATCCATACCTCGGTCCACAGCAAGCCCTAGAGGGCAACTTGAAGTTATTTCTTCAGCCTACCTGCCCCCATCAAAGTGTCTTCTGCCTCCCTCCCAGCCTCCCGGCAGGCTGCTGCCACCCACCAGTATCACAGAGAATTTATCCTGTCCCCCTTCCCTGCCTATGCCAGGCGGCCTCACCCCACACTGTCCCCCAAGGCCCTGGGCGTGGAGCTGGGCCTAGAAGGCGGTCAATGCCTGTGCTGGCAGCCTGTGCGCCTGTGGAGCTGCTGCCTGCCTCCACCAATCCCAGGAAAGGAAGAAAATTCTGGTGAAGAAAATGGTAGCTCTCATTCCCAGTGTCTGTCCCTTCGAGGGTTGATGGTTGATGGTTGATGGTCAAGCCTTCCCCTGCAGCCTCGTGGCCTCCCCCTGGCTGCCTGGGCCTTCAAGTCAGAGAAGACAGGGCAGGAAACAGGAGGGGTCCTGGGGGTGAGGAGTGATGGAGGGGAAGTTGCCAAGGAGGAAAGGACAGTGGGGGTGTGCCTCAGGGTGTGTGCTCATGTTTACAGGGTGAGGAGGGGCGTACCCCCTAGGCCACCCTGGACAGGGTCTGCAGCAGGACGCCAAGGCCCTGGGGGACCCGGGTCTCCCGCCCTGAGGGGCCCAAGCCCCAGAGAAGCTGTGGAGCTGGCCAGCCTGGGGGGCAGGGGATTGCAGCATCGGCGGCCGGCTGCTGTGGCATGAGATGAAAGGCCAGGAGTGGGCTGTTGGCAGACGGACAGGCGGGGCCGGTGGAAGGGTGGGGTGGGGGAGGGAAGATAACCATCTGCGAGGGCTGCCAGGTGTAGACACGGTGGAGTGTGGAGGACGCGGGCGGAGTATTAGCCCTTGGGATCAGGCAAAGAGCATGGAGTTGGAAGGGTTCCCTGTGAGGTCATCTTGTGCAGCCTGATGTCTCCAGGCGCTCGGCCCCAGCCTGCCTGGGGAGGGCTTCTAGGGTTGGGTGCTCTTCCCTGGCCCCAGCCTGTCCTCCACCTTGTGCCCGTCCTGAGCAGTGCTCCCAAAAATTTAGCTCAGATCCTTCTCTTTGCACTTACGGGCTCTGCCCGCCATGGGCAGGGTCGGCCAGCCCTGGCATCTGGTTAGCCACTTGCTAACTGCCGGAGCACATCAAACAGCCCAGGACTGGGTGGATCTTGGTCATCTCTTGTCCTTGATTCTGAATTTCTCTTACTTTGGCTGTACGAGTTTTTGTCCGTGTCCTCCCACCCACCCTTGGAGAGAAGGTTCTAGAGACCGTGGAGAGAAGGAGGAACTTTCTTTCTTCCTAAATACCTCTCCTCAGCATTCTATGCCCATACCCACTTCTCTGTCCAGGCTTCCACATTTTCTCACCCAGAAATTACTCCAACAGTCCCCCCTAAAATTCCCCCTGACTCCTCACTCCCATCTAATCCATTCCCCAGAGCTTCCAGGAGATCTTGCTAATGTGGGAATCTAACCCTGTCCCTTCTCTGTTCACCCCCGTCCATCAGTGCTGCCCTCATAGCCAGCCAGAGGGCCCCCTGCTCCAGGCCCCTCAAAACAGAAACACAGCCCTGACACTGCATTTGTCAAAGAACCTGGGGATGCCTAGGTCGTGGGGGATCTTGCGCTGAGCGCTGCGTGGCCCGTCCCACAACTTTAAACATCTGCTCTTGTGATTAACGCTGATCAGGCCCCGGGGAAACTTCTCGCTCTAAGTTCTTGAAACAAAAAGCAACTGCGTCTGTGTGCTGTCAGAGTGTGCCTTTGCCAGTGACAGAGATGGACATGGGACAAGTGCTTGGGTGAAATAAAAATAAATGGATATGTTTGTTAAATCCTTCCTTCCAGATAACATACATGCAAAAGGTTGTTTTTTTAAAATATTCAAGAATAATGCAATGGATTCTCACATAATGAAATTTCCTGGTAATGTCAAGCATCTGTGTTCTTGCTTCTCTCTGAGTTCCAGAAGTACATGCAAATTAGTGTAGCATTCAAAATAGATGTACATTGCAGGTGAGAAACATTTTACTCTACTAAATTTAGAATTGAGAGCATATAGCTCTTAATTCGTATAAATGTAGGTCTGGATGTAACATAATGAAATTCGATAATGAATCTTTATTTTGGCAATTTGATGGGCACTGAATGTTGGGATTACAAAGCATTATATTTTATAAAAATATCTCATGTTTAATTCTATTGACAAAATTTTAAGTTAGAAATTTAGATTTACTTCAATAATTTTATTTACTATTTTTATATTCATTAGCTATAATTTATGTTTTGCCTTTTGATTTTAGTAGTTACATTAGAATATTTTAGTCACCTAAATATTCAGCCTTTTAAAAATCAAGACTTTATGCAAAAAATAATTTTTTTTTGGCGAGGAAGATTGGCTCTAAGCTAACATCTGTGCCGATCTTCCTCTATTTTGTATGCAGGATGCCACCAGAGCATGGCTTGACTAGCGGTGTGTAGGTCCATGCCCAGAATCCAGGCCTGCAAACCCTGGGCCACCCTGGGGGCCACCGAACTTAACCACTAGGCCATCAGGCTGGCCCCTATGCAAATTCTTTGATTTTGTTGTTATGAAGGCTTATTGTCAAGGAAGGCAAGAAGAACATTATTTTACTTAGCAATTTGTTATCTCCACATGTGGGCCTCTGTCGATACTCTTGTCCTGGGGCCCACACATTTTAGGGGTGGCCAGCTTCATTGCTCCCCATTTCCTGCTGGACTCCTAGGCATGGCCCACAGATGCCTGCACGGCCCAGCCCCTGCCTGCTTCTCCAGTCCCGTCTGCTGCGTGTCTTCACGCAGCCCTGGGCCCTGGGGGTTCCCAGAGCATGCTGTGCCTGCCCCGTGCCTGAGACGACCTCTCCTTCCCTCGCCATCGTTTGAGGGCCAAAGACCAGCTCATACTTCTAGTGTCCGCCTGCACGTGCCCTCCCCTGGCCCCAGCAGGCAGATGGGCGCCCTCTGGATGCCCCACTCTGTTCGAAAGGCGCCTCTTAGAGCAGTTCTTCCACACAGGGTGAGGCTTGCAGGCTACCCTCCGTGGATCAGGACCTTCTTATGAGCAGGGATGGGCGGGGGCTCTGGGTGTAGCCGGGGCCTCAGTGGAAAGGGGCAGAGGCTCTGTGTGGTGAGCAGGGCTCATTCTGACCCTCAGTGCTGGGACCATGGAGGCTTTGATGCCTCTGAAGTCTGTAGAACTTGCGCCCTAAAGAAACTAAAAATTCTGGGGAAAACTAGGTGAGACCCTAGTCTTCCCTCAGGTCTAAACACCTGCATAGGCCCCGGAGAGCCAAGGCCCGTCTGTGAGGCAGTCGGCAGCAACTCCATTGCCCTCCCTTCCAGCCACCCTGGAGGAGCCAGGATGCTGGGAGGCAGCCAGAGTGGGGAGTAGGTCGAGATGGCCGGGAAGAGGCAGGGACCAGCAGAGGAGGCCGGCTGATACCTTCATCATCGTCTCTGGCTCCCTGGAGGAGGATTCTCTTATTAGCAGGAGTGGGCAGGTGCAGTATGAGGGGAGCCCTGCCCCCTCTCTCCTCAGAGGACCGCTTCACACACATTGGAACCCCAGTATTCACTGAGCCCCCACCACATGTCAGGCACTGTGCTGATGTGCTGCCCCTCACTTTCCCTAGAGAACCAAACAGCCTGTCCATCGGGGTGGCATTAGAGACCATCTAGTCCAATCCTCCCACTTGACAGAGGAGGAAACTGAGCTCAGAGAAGGCATGAGTGAGAGGCAGAGCCCGGGCTGGAGTTTGGGTCTCCTAACTCCTTGTCCGGAGGGTTCTCTCACTATCCCGGGGACCTCCAGGACAAGGACGTTCTCTGCCCAGAGCTGGTGGAGCCCACAGCAGTGAGGGCACATCTCAAGTCCCCGGCATGGTAGCAGGCCTTACAGGAGAACTTCCTGATGCTGCCGTCCTCTGCGCGTGCCCCCACTACCGCTGGCATCGTCCAAAAGGCAGAGCAGCAAAGGAACTGGAAGTGGCTCAGTTCGGCCTCAGTTTCCCCTTTCTCCAATGGACTGGAGAGCCTGGGCTCCCTGGGCCTTACCTCCCACTGGCCCGGCCATCTCCTTTCTGGGTCCCTGGGTCCCTATCCAGCCTTCAGTTCCCCTAAGGCCCAGCCCCCTGGGATCCTGCTTCCTTTAACCCAAAGGCCAGGAGACTGAGACAATCCCCAGGACTAGGAAGTGACAGGCCGGTCTCTTGTCTCACCCTGTTTATTTTTTTCATCATCATCATTGCCATCGACATCCCCATAATGACAGATAACATTTGAGTGCTTGCTCTGTGCTAGTGGCTCTGCTCACAAGAAAGTACTATTATCTGCTCCATTTTGCAGCTGGAAAAACTGAGGTCAGAGAGGCTAAGTGAGGCCCAAAGCCGCCCTATTAGAAAGTGTCAGAAGGGGGCTGACTCTGCGGTCTGTGAGAAGGGCACAGAGTGGAGCAGTTCCCCCCTATCTCCAGTGCCCCTGAGCCACGGCCACCCCTCCTTCTGCTTCTCCTGGAACATCCAAGAAGCCTACCCTGACTCCTACCCCCATGTCCTGCTCGCACCCCAAGCCTGCAGCTTGGTCAACCAGAGAGCTGTCGGGAGCTGGGTGTGTGTGCAGACCTGCCAGGGAGGGAGCTGGGTCTCCTCCTCTCTGCCTCTGCCCTCTCGCCCATCCTGCCTGTGGCTGGGCCCGCAGGGGGCTCCAGGTGTGCCATGGATGGACAGAAGCTCTGCTGACAGTCCCTGTCCATTCAGCCAACAGACATGGACTTGAGCTCCTCTTATGCGTCCCACACCACACTGGGCACTGGGCAGACAGGTCCAGGCATGGACTCCACCCTCCTGGAGCTCACTGTCCAGTAGGGGTGATGGAGAAGAAATCAGTTACCTCCATTTGTTCCACAGATGATGACCCCTGGGTGCCAGGTGCTAGTCTAGGCACTGTGGAGACAGCAATGGACAGAACAGCCCCAAATCCCTGCCCTCAAGGAGCTCACATTCTGGAAGAGGGAGACAGAAAGCAAGTGACATAGCCTGAGAAGGGGATGTGTGCTGTGGAGAAAAATAATGCAGGGAGGGACCAGGGAATGTGGCTGCAATTACATCTCAAACCCAACTGGTGCTGTGATAGTTAGGGGCTCCAGGAGAGTCGAGAAGGGACCTCAGATCCCTCCTTCAGCCGTGCCTGCTCCCTTGGAGGGAGATGAGAGCAGAACTGGGGAATTTGGAGCACCTGAGTCTCAGGCCAGTGGTCCCTAAACATCGTGGCAGATGTTTGTTTCAAGCACTCCATCCCCAAGAGGCTCAGAGTCTCGTGGCAAAGCAGAGAAGACATGAAACAACAGGTGGCATGATGGCAGGGAATGCTAAAGGCGGGACCACCGAGCAAGGGATCACAGGAAAGCCCCAGGAGGCAGCAGGAGTTGAACCAGGCGGGGTTGTGTTTGCTAGATTAAGCTGCAATGACGACAGCTCATCTGTGATGAAATGAAATGGGTCAGCTTAGAAGGCAGTGAGTTCTCATCACTGGAACCTCAAAGGGAGGCTGGACAACCACTTGTGAAGGGGACTCACGGACTGGATTGGGGGATAGTACTGATGTCTTCTAAGGTTACTGGGGTCCTGTGAAGTTGGGGAAGCCACTAAAGAACTGGAGGGAGGAATGGCAGGGTGAAGCACTTGGGTTTTAGCTTAGAGGGCAATGGGGAGCCATGTAGGGTGTCAGAACAGCAGAGAAACACAGGGAAGGCTGAGTCTCGGGAAGACAAATCAGACAGCATTATGCTGGACTGGATTGGAACAAGGAGGGAGGTGGAGGAGAGGAGACCAGCTACTGTACTAACCAAATGCATCAACGGGTGTGCGCATGTGAACACACGTATAACGCATGTGCAAGCAGAAATCTCCAATGACTAGACAACCATCAGTTGAGAGAGCACAGAATGGTCTTGAAGCAGAGGCTGACCTGGACGCTCTCTTGGCCTCATTTCCAAAGTTGCAGGCACATGCATGAGTGTATACGGCTGTGTACGCACACTTGGGTACACAAAAGTCCACATGTAGTTCAGCACTCTTTATTCATTGATGGGGCTCTGTCCGGTTAGCGGGAATGCACACTGCATTGGTGCTGGGATTGGGGTGGCTTTGTGGGTCTCTGTTTGGGGGTGTAGCTGGGGAACAAACAGTAAAGATGAGCATGCCCCTGGGAGAGTCTGTGAGGAGTTCAGGGGTTCTGCTGTCACGTGTGTGTATGTGGGTACGCGTGTGTAGGGGGAAGGACTAGGGAGGGCCGCATGCTGTATGAATCTTTGAGAGTGAAATTTGCTCATGCAGCCTCGGGTAGAGGACTGACTTGTGTGGCTCCAGGTGAGAGTCAGATTTCCATCCAGTCTGGGGAGATCTGTCTTGAGGTTTGCTAGGAGCCAGGCGCTTTCCTGCACACCAGCCCACTGAGCCATCCTACCACCCTGCATGGTATGTATTATTGTTTCCATTTCAGCAGGTAAGGAAGCCCAGGAGCCGAGAGCCTTGCCCAGCGTCCCAGTACTATCCAAAGCAGAACCAGACCCCAGGTTTTCTGACTCTGAGCTGGGCGCTCTGACCTCAAGGGCCACCTCCAGCATCTGGAGAGGTGTCACCAGAACACGCTTGCAGGGGACAGTGATTCCTTCAAGCATCCCTCCCGGGCACCCTTACACCATTGGGAGCCCAGGTGAACATCCACCTGCCTAAATTCTCTGCCCCCATCCCTGCCCTCACCCTGACCCCCTCCTGCCACCAGCAGGCTCATCTGTTCCCCACCCCGGCCCCCTCTCCCCTGCAGCAACCTGGGTGCAGCGTGCCTGGGTTCCAGCTTGCCTGTGTGTTATCCATATATTTTCACCCCCAGCTGGGTGCTCAGTTATTGTTCTGGCGCAGGAGGGCGAGGGGGCGGCTTGTGGGCGTAGTGACGCCGGGCTGTCTGCTCAGTTCTCCGCTTGTTATTACCTCTCCTCCAGGCTCCCATTAGCCCGCCTGCCCCAGAGGGCTGCGCAAGCTCCCTGCTCCTCGGCACCTTTGTTCCTTAATTATCACTGGGGAGCTCTGCTCACCTGCCTGCCACTTTCTAAGAAGCTGTCTGGCCCCCTTCCCCGCCCTGCACCCCCAGGACATAAGCCCCTACACCCCCTGGGGTGGGGGCTGGTGTCTAGGCAGCTTGCCCCAGGCTTGGTAAGCTCCAATCCCTGGCCCCTTGTAGAAACCCTTTCTTTTTGTCCCTGCCACCTCCTCTGAGAACCCTGCCCTGATTGATGCTGTCTTGGATCTCAGCATTGGAAGGGACTTTAAACTATCACGTGGTTCAACACTGCCTCCCCACTCACTGCCTGGACTGGGCCACCTCCAGAAGGGACTCAATGAATAGTCAGTGAGAAGATGATTAACTTCTGCGGCCTCTACTTGAATGTCTCTGCATTGGGCAGCTCCCTCCCTCTCAAGGCAGCCCGTGGCACCTGGAGATGGCTGGGACTGTTAGAAAACCACTCAGCCACATCTCTCTCAGGAGCTCTCTGATTTTCATGGCCTGAAATGGAGTGTTTCTGAGCCCCAGGCTCAGCCCTGTCTTTCCTGCTGGGGGCTCACTGATGCCCCCCTCAGGCAGGGCGCCTCCCAGCACAAGGTTCTGTCGGGGGAGGGGAGGGCGGGGGGGGGGGGGGCAGCCTTTAGTACTCCCCTTGGACTTAGGGACTCAGCCGTGCCCCGGCCCACCACCAGCCCCTGGCTTTCCTCCGTCTCAGGCCTCTGGCTGCTGTTCTTGAGCAGGAAGGCGAGGGGGAGGAGGCAGGGTGAGAACCCTTAGGCCAAACAAGCTCCGACAGCTTGCTGCGCACCGAGGCCAAGGCTGCGGGAGGGAAGGCCTCAGGGAGCTGGGGCAGGAGACAGGAATCTCCCCTCCCCAGCCAGCCCGCCACCCTGCCTGCTGACCCTTGCACAACTCCCTGCCTCAGTGCACTGTGGGTACAAGGGGGTCAGAGGCCGGGCTTCTGGACGAAGGAGCCACGAGCGAGCTGACCCACACGGGCACCCATGGCCGCTTCGTGTCAGGACAGTGCCTGTCCTAGGCTCCTGGGCACAGTGTGTCTCTCCCTGACCTGGTCCACTGGGGGGTTTCCTTTTGATCTTCATGTTTATGGGGCGTTTGAGGGTTTTTTTGGTGAGGAAGAATGGCCCTGAGCTAACATCTGTGCCAGTCTTCCTCTGTTTCACGAGGGATGCCTCTACAGTGTGGCCTGACCAGCAGTGCTAGGTCCATGCCCGGGATCCGAACCCACGAACCCTGGGCCGCCAAAGCAGAGTACGTGAACTTTACTGCTACGCCACTGGGCAGACCCCTTCATCTTTGTGTTCTTTAAGTGCGTCTCCATCTTCTCATCTTCTCTCAGACTGGGGGCTCCGTGAGGGCAGGGTCACGCCTCCATCAATTTGGGCACACCGGAAGGGTGGAGATTGGAGCCCAGTCACGGCCTGGTCTTGGCTCTGAGCATCTTGCGTCCCAGGAGTGCTACACTGACGCCGGGAAGGCGCCTGGTGCGTGTCGGAGGGCCCTCTGGACGGACACCAGCTGGGGGTGGAGGACTCAGGCTGGGAGGCCACCTCCAGCCACCAGGCCGTGATCTCAGCTGGGCCGCCCTGTGCCGCTCTCCGGATCTGACTCAGTCTGTTCCCAACGCTGCTGGGCGTCCATCCCCAGGGCAGCCCCCAGGAGGTCCGCCAGATTCCACCCGCCCCACCCAGATGGAGTCCCCCCACCCCCGCCCCTCGCTGGAGCAGCCAGGGGCTCCTGCAGGGTTTGAGGGGAGGGCAGAGGGCAAAGGTCACCTGCTGGTCCACTTGCTCCACCACCTCAATCCCTTCCTTCTTCCCTTAATTTCTCCAGACCTGAGATTTCTGTCTAGGTGTCGATGTGACCCTGGTCAGGGGTTACCCTCCTCACAGAGCCCCTGACACAGAGACACCCCTACACCAGGCTGGGGACAAAGGGACCCCCAAAGGGAAAACAAGGCAGTTCTTCCACAATAGTCATTTCCTTGGGGGTCTCCCAAAGTCTCCCCAGAATCCTTCTCAACGTGAGACAGTAAATGAAGGCAGGTCTTCTGGAATGTTCCCTGGAGCCTGTGTCCAGATGTGCAGAGGAGTCTGGGGACCAGGGGGCATCAAGATCCTAGAAGAGAAGGATGAGAAAGGACCCTGGCTGATCTCAGTACTCACTCCCTCAGCCGAAGGGACCTTTATGAATATAAATCAGAGCGTGTCCTTCCTCTGTTCCAAACCCTCCAAAGCCTCTCATCTCACTCAAAATAACATGGAAACTCTACAAGGCCCTACACCATCTGGACCCTGCCCACCTCTCTAGCCTCATCTTCTCCTTCTCTTGCTGTTTCTCACACACTCTTGCCTCCTTGCTGTTTCTCACACACACACCAGGCCTGCCTCTGCCTCAGGGCCTTTGCACGGGCCATTCCATCTAACTAGAATGCTCTTCCCTACACTTTCCATTATTTTGGTCATTCAGAGCTCAAGAGACCTCTTCCTAGAGGCTGTCCTAGATGACCCAATCTAAAAGAGTGACCCTAGGTCTCCTGGCATCCCTGCCCACCCACCCACCCACCGTCTTCACAGCTCTGCTTTATTCTTCCTCGCAGCACTAACCTCCTGAAACGAGTTTCTCTTTAATTACTTGGTTATTATCGGCCTCCCCTATTAGAATGCAAGCTCTCTGAGGACATGGCTGTATCCTTAGGGCCCAGCACAAGGCCTGGTGCTCAAGAGATATCTGTTGAATAAACGGATGACCTGGGGAGGGGGAGAGACATGCGCAGGTAACCCAAGGGCTGGCGGGGCTGGGACAAGCAAGGACAGGGGAGCAGCCCTGGTAGGGATGTAGAGGAAGGAGCTGGTCCTTGGGTTCCCGGGCCTCAAAGGGCACGCCAAGGGCTGATGGAGGAGGGGGAGGGATGCCTTCCTAGGATGCTCCCCGCCCAGGCCCCACTCTGAGGGCCAGCGCGGAGGCCAAGGAAGGAGGTACCACAGGCCCCATTCTCTGGGTGCCCTCAGTCTCAAAGGGACAGGAAAGAGTGCCTGGAAAGTCCTGGAGGTCAGGTCTCTACGCTGAGCTCAGAGCCGGGGCTGTTTCTCCTTGGCCACTGCGCCAGGCTCAGCCTGTTCCAAAGCCAGTCCACATCCTTCCTGCGACTTCAGGTTCTGTCAACATCCTCCTGCTCCTGGGCAGGGAGGCTCAAAAGCCCAGCGTCACCGCTGGCTGCTCCCTCTCACTTACCCTGGCCCTCCAGACTTCTCCCTATGCTGACCGGTGACGAGTGTCCCGTCTGGTCCCTGTCCCCTCCATCCCATGAGCAGCTGGAAAATCAACCTGCTGAGGCAGCTTCACCTCCACTGGCCCCAAACGCTCCCAGCCCCTAAAGCAAACTCCACCAAGGGGTGGGTGGGGGTGGGGAGGGAAAGAGGGTCCTGCCTAACTCTGACCCCTGTCGTCTTTGGGGGACACTGGGTTGTGCTGGCAGGTGCATGGACTCTGGAGTTAGGCAGACTTCGGTTTTCTCACTTTCTCCTCAATTCTGTGATCTTGGAGAATTTACTTAACTTCTCCAAGTCTCAGTTTCCCCATCTATCAAATGGAGATAACAATGCACGTCTCACCGGGATGCTTGGGGATTAAGTGGGAAAACCTAATAAGCACCTAGCTAGAATCTGGAATACAGTCAATGCTAAATAAATGGGAGGCCCATCCCTTCCCTTTCAACCTTCACTCCCCTGCTCGAGAACCTGCTCTGGCTCCCTGTTTCCTATCGTGTCTGATCTACATTCCTGTCTTTGGCTCTCAAGGGTCTCCAGCATCTGGCCTGACCTTCTCAACCCAGTCTTCACTCCCAAGATTTCCCACACACAATCTCTCTCTACTTTGGTGCCCCCAGTGAGCACACCACGGTCACTCCTCTGCTGTGCCCTCTGTCCACACTGCCTTTCTTGTCCCTTCTGCCCATCCTACTTGTCCTTCAAGGCCCCTTCCTCCAAGAAGACTGCCTGAACCACTCCTGCCCTGATCGTTCTCTCTCCTCCAAAACCCTGCTATTCACTTAGGCTGGATGAGAGCTGCGGGGTCGGAGTGGCTGGATGTCCGTGTCTGTGGATGACACCGGTCCACCCATGCTGGCAACCTTCTAGGTTAGCAACCCTTCCTGGACCTCTCCGGAGCTTGCTACAGAGCTAAATATACAGCAAGTGCTCTATCAATATCTGTCTTTTGATTCGTCACGAAGCAATAAATAAAGGAAGTGAGTATAAGGCAAACCGAGGCCCTGGGGGGATTCTGGAAAGGGTGGAGGTGCTGAGTCTCCCACCTGGGGCGGGAACCAAGCTCGGTGCTTTATGCGTTCTCTCTTCTTTCTCACCACCCTGGGAGGTAGTATTAGGCCCATTTTACAGATGGGAAGACTGAGGTTCAAAGAGATTTAGTGACTTGACCAGGGTCACTTGGCCAGAAATTGGCAGGGGCAGAACTTGATGTGAGGCTGAGGGGCTGTTTCCTGGGGGGAGGGGCATTCCAGAGGGGGAGCAGCCTGTTCACAGGCTCGGGGGGCCGGGGGTGGGGGGGGGGGAGGCCAAAGGTGGAGTATGTAGAGGGAGACGGTGGGCAGACAGACTGGAGGGGACGAGGGGTACATGGGGGAAGGAGCTGGATGGCCCATTTGAAGAGGACGGGGAAGGGTCTGGAACCATCTTTGTGACAGGCTAGAGAAAGATACAGCAAAACCCCCCTGGGGAACTGGTTGCGGCTTCAGAATTTTCCTTACCAGAAAGTGCCACAGTTAATCCCCTGAGTCCAGATCAGCTAGTGCTCAGCCTCCTGTCCCCAGGGCTTAGGGACAGAGGGACAGAGAAGCTGGTGTCTCTGCCCCCTCCCTGCAGAGACAGGGATGTCAGAGAGGCTGAGTGGCGTCATCTGTGACCTCTGGTTTCTCAACCATCTTCCCAAAAGCAGATTCTTCAGAGTCACTTGTCCAAGTGACTTGCCCAAAGCCCTCATATCACAGACCTGTGGCTGTCACCCCAGCACTTGTCCCTGGTGTGGCCTCTGCAGAGCCTTACCTGCCCCCAGCTCTCATTGGGGTGCCAGTCTCGACTTGGCACAGAGACCCTCACAATTCCCCAGCCCCTCAGTGGCCAAGCCCTCCCCGCGGGCAGCCAGGCCCAGCTGGAATAACAGCTCCCTCCCTCCCTCCCACTAGCACTGGGCTATTTACAGCTCACCAGGGCCTTCACACCCATGAGCTCACTGGAGCCTCCCCCACCCACCCTGGGAACCCAGCAGGGCAGGCACCATTAGCCCCACTTTGCAGATGGAGAAACTGAGGCTAAATGATTTCTCTGTGAGCTCCCCAAAGCAAAGCCTGGCCTCTTGACTCCTTAGCCTGAGGCTCTTCCCAATTCCTCCAGGGGCGTGGCTCAAACACCCAGAAATTTGAAGTGGAGGAGTTTTGGCCCAGGGAGGGCTCTGGCGCGGTAGACAGTCCCAGGAGCTGCAAGGAGCCCCCAAGGCAGGGGGCCAGGAGGGCAGGAGGGGAGGGAAGTCTTCACGGCCTCAGCCACTGGCTGCTAAAAGCCTGGCAGAGGCATCTGCAGGGTGGACTCAGGGGGCTGCAGGCTGGGCAAGCTGGCTGGGCGTGTGGTTGGGGCGTTGGCCCCCAGGCCAGGGCAGGGGAAGGGGATGGTCCCCAGCCTCAGAACTCCCTCCTGGACAACCAGACATGGGGGTGCTGTATGCTGGCTGTAGCCGGAGGGATACCAGGTAGACACCAGAGGGGACTTCCTATGCAGAGGGGAGTTCCTCTGCCAGGAGAACAGAGTCCAGCTCAAGCCCTCCCTGGTCACCTCACACAAGGATTATGCCACCTTGGCCTTCCCACCTCTTCTCGCCTCCTGGACTCGTTCCATCCCTGGGTCCTGCCAGCTGTTCACCCTCCAGGACACACTCTCCCTCCCAGCCTGTCCCAAGTCCCCACAGTCCCTGCCAGAAGCCTCTGATTCTTCCTCTGACTTGGAACGTGACTCTTCTCCCGGCCCAGGGAGCCACAGTTTGAATTCTCCTGGTCTTTGTCTCAGTGCCTGTGTATTGGAGGGTCCTGACTCTCCCTGAGACTGGAGGGCTCCCGGGGACAGCAAGTGAGTCTCCCCATCCAGCTGTGCAGCCTCCTTCCTCTGGCTCCGCCTCCTTCAGCCTGGGCAGCCTCTGCCCATAGGGGGCGCCCAAACAGTGCTGCTGAGGCGGGGCATCCTTGCTACTGCTTGCGCTGGACCAGGGATGAACCTGGAGCCGTGGATCTGGGTGAGATGTCAGATGCACGTCCAAAGCCCCAGCTTACCTTTCAATTGACCTTGTGACTGGAGGCAGGGGAGAACTCTTAGATGAGGAGAGAGCCTCTCATTTGGGGTAGGAGATGGGGCCTGGACGGTCACCTCTAAAGACTCGCTGACCTTCCAGGCTCAGGGAGGGTGAATGGCTCGAGGTGCTCACACAGCCCACAGTGGACCTAGATGTCTTCCTTGGCCCTGCTCTGGAATCCTGGGCTAGTGGGCAGAGGCCCCAAGCAAGCAACCCCGATTTCCTTCCCCAAGTCTCTCGGAAAGAGTGGTGAGTCAGTTGTGGCCATGAACTCATCCAAGGCAGTAAAAATAGGAAAACAAACAGGCTTCTCCTCCAGGCGGGAGGAGAGGGGCAGGGTGAGGGGAAATGGGTTTTTCCCTCGCTGGGCAGAAAGGGCCGCCATCTTTTGAAGTCCTCAAGAGTGAGGCAGGCGTCCTGCGGCCCCTAGAAACTCAGCCACATCAAAGCCACCCAAAGAAGGTTGTTTGAGGGGCATGCTGTCTCACACACAGTCACAGTCACACAAGGTGACACAACCGAGTCCCTGAGGGACACACAGTGACACACACTGCTGAGGGCACAACACCTAGCTACACACACAACATGCAATGCCAGTAACCCACCAGGAAGTTGCATAGATGCCCACAATAACAGTCAGACCCGCCGGCACACTCAGAGACAACATCGCAGAGTCCCACAGAGTCACACGCATCCATGACAGCTGTCTCCACCCAGAGGTGCACACAGATCACGCAGAGCCACACACAGCCACAAAGATGGCCACATGCTCTCTCAAAACCAGTGCACTCTCCACACCCAGCCACTCTCAAAACCAGCCTCCGTGAGCCACGCACGACATCGCACAGGCAACTCCCATTTCTACGCACACAGTGGCACAAACACACAGCCACACGGACAGTCACATGCAGCCCACACCACGCACAGAGCCACACCCAAGCCACAAAGAGTCACACATACAGAGTTTCAGTTACACACTCGTCACATGCTCACAAAAGCAACATCTCCACTTTACGCGCGCCGTCACGGAGACCCATTCTGTTCATGGAACCTCTGGGGCTGAGACCTGATGGGAGTTGGCCCCTTGGGTGGGAATGGGGAGCTGTCTGATTCACGGCTGCCTTCTTCACCCCCTCCCTCCTCTCGGCTGCACCTCCCTGGCCATCCTCTGTTCTGAGCGCCCACTGTTTGGCGTTCTCCAGGCTTCGCTGAGTCCCCACACCTCTTGCCACTGAGGGGAGGGGCATGTAGCCTTGGAGATGACTGAGTCCAACCAACATTAAGGATCATCCATTTATTCAACACGCCATCATTCGGTCCCATGTGCCCAGTGCTGGTGCCAATGCTGGTGCTGGTGCTGGTGAATAGAGAGGTAATTCCAAATCAGACCAAAATTTTCCGCCAGTGTAATGGCTATTTTGGAATGTGTGCCTGCATGACCCTCCATGGCTCCAGCCCCAAACACCAACTCGCTCCCCTGCCTTGGCCTTGAGGAGACCCCGGCAGGCCCGAGACTCCTCATCTCGCTGTTTTGAGCGGCCGTTTCCAGGAGGGTGACTGGTTCTTGTGTAACTGAAACGACCTCTGAAGGAGGCCTGGGGACCAGACTCAGGAAGACCTCCAAGTGAACTGCCCTCCCCTTCTCCGGGGGAGTGAGCCCTGACAGGCAGCCGTGCTGGAAAACACCCTGTACCAGGGTCCAGAGAGCTGGGCTTTCGTCCAGTTCCAGTATGTCATCCTGGGCCGTCTTGTCCCCTCTCAGGCTCAGCTTCTCCCCGAGGGCAAGGGAGCTGGGCCAAATCAGTGTCTCATGGCAGTAGAAGGGGCCAGCTTATTAATATGCAGATTTCCAGGCCCACTCCAGACCTTCTTGAGCCCAGAATTTGAGACCCAGGGGCTCTGGGGACCCCTGAGGTGCCTTCCATTTCTAAAAAGGACTATGAAACTTTGAGGAGCAGCAGTGCTAGAGGCTGAGGGCTGCTCCCGAGGTGGCCGAGGGCCTTTCCTAGCCCGGGGTGTCTGGCATGCAGGAGCCACCGCCACCTTCCAGGAGGTGCCACGTCATCTGGCTGGTTTAAAGGCTTGGGCCAGCAAAGGGCTTGTGGTTAGGGCAGGTGACAGCCAAATCAGAACGTTTGGG
Organism: Equus asinus; assembly: GCF_041296235.1. Lineage (NCBI taxonomy): Eukaryota > Metazoa > Chordata > Mammalia > Perissodactyla > Equidae > Equus > Equus asinus. Next base: position 36,515,193 of record NC_091802.1, on the reverse strand, counting down.
CCCTGTTCTTGGCTGAGGCGAGGCTTTCAGGGCAGGCCACGCTGATGGGGACTCTTGCACCTTTTCTGGGGTTAATGATGCCCAGGTTCGAACCTTAGGTGTTGGGGGCTTGCCTAAGAGGAGGACAGGCAGAGCAAGGTAGGAAAAGTCCACGGGACAGTCTCAAGAACCTAGGGACTCTGAATGGGAGTCCTGTCTATTTTGAACCCAGTTTTCCTCCGTTGAGTCTATCTGCTTCCTGGTTTCTACTCAGCTCCTTTCCTGATGCTCACGGAAAAGACTCACGTGCTGTCAGAATTGGGACATTAGTGGGCACCTACCCCATTTCTCTAGCCCATGACACAGCCCCTCAACCACATATGTCATCAAAAAAGCTGCATTATTAGCTTTCCGTGTGCTGGGCACTCTGCTAGTCACACAAGGTGCGTCATTTGGTCCTCACAACAATTTTATGTGGTAAGGACTATTAACTCCATTTTACAGATGAGAAAAATGAGGCTCAGAAATTCTAAGCCACCTCGCCTAGCAGCAGAACTGGGATTCAAACTTACTGGCATCCGCTCCAGAGCTCAGGCTCCCAACCACATCTTAGAACATCCCTTGCCTCGGCTGGAGCGCCTCAGTGACCGGGACTCCCAAACACTTATTGAGGACAGATTGTGTACACACACACACGGTGAGGAAGTGAAGCTCAAAGAGAGGTGAACCTGCCCCCCCAGAATGCTTATTCCAGCAGAGGAAACAAGAGTGAAAAACCCCTCTGTACGAGGCAGAAGGAGTTGGTGCCTGAGATGGGTGGAGAATGTGCTGCTTTGGAAAACTCTATTAAAAATGTCTTCCTTCTATTGAACCTAAATCTATATTCCTCTGACTTCCATTTGGTTCTCGGCATTCTGGCCTCAAAAGTCGCACAGAATTAGTCTGAAGCCCTTCACGCTTTTGCAGACAATTCCCACAGCCTACTTCCCATGGGGCCGGTTACCTTAGTTCTCTCCATGTCTCCATGTCCTGACTCCTGTCTCTGTATTACCCCCTACAGAGATCCAGGCTTCACCCCCACACATGGCCAGAGACCCCCCAGGCCGGTGCGACAGCCAGTGTTGACAGTCCCTCTCTCCTTCTTCACCCATTCAAAGACAGATGTGCTGCTCGGGAAAAACTCAGAGAATCTCCGAGTCCAGAGGCTGGGGTTCCAATGCCAGCTTTGCCACTTAACTGGTTGTGCAATGTTGGGCAAGGCCCTGAGCTGCTCCGAGCATCGGTTTCATCTGTGAAATGGGGACAGCAATACTTGCCCCACCTGACCGGGAGGTGAGGATCAGCTGAGGTCCTCCGTGAGAAGGTATTCCACGTGTTGCTGCGGGGCAGACCCTCACAAGTGGCCCTGTACCAAGGAGGAGCTGAGAGTGACTTCAGGATGCTGGAGAATGAAAGCCGCCCTGAGCACCTCGGTATGCAGGGTGCAGTGCCAGATGCTGTGAGGATGAGGAGCTGAGGAAGGCAGGGTCTCTGCCCTGCAGGAGCTTTCTGTCCTGGGAGTGACACCTCCAGCCACTACTGGGTCCTCTGGAAACAAAAGCTTTTTAATCAAGTGGGCTCTGGTACCCTCCAGGTAGATTAAGTGATGGGGATAGGCATATCCTTGTGATGAGCCAAAGGAACCAACAGAAAGAGGGAGGGAAGCTAACATATGTGAAACATCTACTAGGCACCAGTTACTTGGAGTAATTTACTGAATCTTAACCCCCTGTGATGTTGGGGTTATTATGCCCATTTCACAGATGAGGAAACTGAGGCACAGCGAAGTTTTATTCACCCAAGTCAGTAAGGTGTGGAGGCAGGATTAGAATGCAGATCTGCCTGGCTCCCAAGCTGATGTGCTTTCCATTGTACCTGGCTGCGCCACAGAAAGGGCCAGGATCTAGGGAGATGCTACCATTTAGGCCTTTCATTCCAGAGGAGCAGCAGGAGGGGAGGGAGGGAGAAGGGGCCCTTTGGCAGGAGCCTACCTCTGGAATGTCACCCTATGGCCTCCAGTATCAGTCCTGTCCTGAGATTTCTCATAAATGTACGCAGAGGTCACCATTTCACTCATTCTCTTTCATTCATTCAGTGCCTGCATACTGAGCACTTATGGTGTGCCTGGCCTGTGCTGGACACCACCTTCACCGAGGCATAAAGGCCCCATCCCTGCCCTCGTGCAGCCAACCCATCTGAGCATCTGAGAGGGGCAATGCAGCTGAGCACGTGGTCCAGGTGGTTGCAGTCCCGGACAAGGAAGTCAGGGGAGGATGTCTTAGAATCCACGAACTGTCAAGTGAGAGAAGCAAGAATCCTGTGTACAGTACGATTCCATTCATGTTAAGGTGATAAACAGGTGAAAGTAAGCAGATACAGGTGATGAAACTGGAAGGAAAAGCAGGGAGGTGATTAACACAAAAACTGGGATGCTTAGGTGGAGGAGAGGATCATGATCAAGGAGGGTCACTCAGCGGGGTTCCTGGGGGACTGGCAGAGTCCTATTTCTTGACCTAGGTATCTAGTTTATAAATATTCCTTAACTGTGTGTATCTTAATTCACTGTACTTTATATGTTTTTGTTCACAATTTTAATACACAGAAATTGCCAAAGTCACTATTGGGTGGGACCGAGGCTGATTTCTCACAGTGCCCCACACAGAACTGTACTAGCAGGTGCTTAAAAAGAGAGTAGTGATAGCACAACTAGAATATACAACTATGTACCCGGGGGCTTTGGGGAGAAGAAAAAAAAAAAGATTGGCAACAGACGTTAGCTCAGGTGCCAATCTTTAAAAAAAAAAGAGAGAGGGGCCGTCCCCATGGCCGAGTGGTTAAGTTCCTGCGCTCCACTGCAGGCGGCCCAGTGTTTCATCGGTTCGAATCCTGGGTGCAGACATGGCACTGCTCATCGAGCCACGCTGAGGTGGCGTCCCACATGCCACAGCTGGAAGGACCCACAACTAAGAATATACAACTATGTACTGGGGGGCTTTGGGGAGAAAAAGGAAAAAAAATAAAATCTTTAAAAAAAAAAAGAGAGAGAGAGTACTGAATTGCAGAGAGTTTTGAAGGAGCCGGAAGTGAGATGCACAGTCCAGCCAGACAGGAGGTCTAGAGACAAGAGCTCACTTACTTGCTGAAGTTCTTGAGGACCGAGAGGATGAAAGGTATCTTTCCCACAACTATCTGGATGCCTGAGGATCAGCAGTTCCCCAAATGGAGCCCCAGACTCTGGAATCAACATCCCCTTCTCTCAGCCCAGCACCAAGCCGTAGAGTAGTGTAATGAGCACTGAGTCAGACGGCCTGGATTGGAAATCCAGCTCTGTACACACTTAGCCAGGCTTTCCCTGGCAAGGCACTTCATGACATGGGCCTCAGTGTCTTCATCTGTAAAATGGGGCTAATAAAGCACCTACTTCACAAGTTACTTTGAGGCCCCAGTGAAGCAGTAGATGTGAAAATGCTTTAGGGAATGCCATATGTGTTGTCTAATTATAAATATCTTATCACCCAGGTATTCTTCCTGCCTTCTCCCCTCCTGCCACCATTTTGCAAGGAGGCCCCAGAATAAAGCTGTACTCTGATTTAGAAAGTCCCCAATCCCAGCCCCCTCCAGGTCCTTGGGTTGGTGATTTTCTGAGGCTGAGCTTCAGGGTGATTCCAAAAGCAAGTTCCCCAAGTTGGAGGAAGCCCAGCTGGGGAGGTGGCATTCCAGGCGGCAAGTCAGAGGGTGAGTCAGGGCTAGGGCGGCCCTCCCCCTCCCCTGGCTCTTGGCTCAGGGCCCGGACCTGGTTACTCTCATTTGCATACATCTGCATATATGCAAGTTTCACCTGTGCATCCTGGCAGGGTGTAAGAGAAAGACACCTGTGCAGGAGCGCGAGGGAAACCAGAGTGGCTGACTGCATGCTGGAGCATCCAAACCTCAAATCTTGGGCCATGGTCCATCTGCCCATCAAATGCCTGAATCTCTGAACCAAACACATGGCTTCTTCCCCAGGGCTCCTCCAGTTGCCCAGGCCAGGAACTTCAGAGTCATTCTTGTCTCTACCCTCTTCCAGTACAGTCACCAAGCCCTGCAGAGTTGTCTTTGAGCCACTCTTCTCATGCTTCCCCTCCTTTCCATTGCCTCTGCCACCAACCCGCTGGGCCCTCCCTCCTCTCTTCACACACGACCTATTTGCAACAGCCTCCTAACTGGGCTCTCTGCCACCTGACTCTTCCCTTCCCAGACCACTTTGGTACCCAAGATGCTCCTAGGAAGCCTCTCAGCAACCCCTCTGCCCCTCACCCATGGGCCCCATTCTGAGCTCTTGGTGGGCGTTCCAGGCCCTCCACAGTGTGGAACTCCTGACTCTCAGTCTCAGCTCTTTCCTCACTTTCTTACCTTCCAACCAAGTGGGTGTAGATGATACACACACTTTTTCTGTGCCTCAGTCTCCTCATCTGTAAACTGGGGCATAGTAATAGGACTCCCTTGCAGGGTTGTTTGAAGATTTCAATGAGGAAATGCATGTGAAGCATAGTATACAAGCCCACAATAAATATCGGCCATTATTGATATTATTACTTACACACATCTTACCACCATTCCATAGAGGGCATTCCTCTCCTGGGGTCCTCTCTGCCTGCTCAGCACTTCCTCTTGCCCTTGCAGAGTGGTACTTCGCCAGGTAACACAACTCCATGGAGTTAAGAGGACAAACTGGCCTGAGTTCCAATTCTAGCTTTTAGCAAGTTACTCACTCTTGCTGTGCCTCAATTTCCTCATCTGTAAAGTGGGGATAATATGATACTTCATAGAATTCGTGTGATAAACGAAATAACGCAAGTAAGAGCTCAGCATAGTGCCTGCAACACAGAAAACAATAATTGTAGCTATTATTACCATTATTATTGTGTTACCCAAGACACAGGGCCTCAGATCACGGCTGCTCCTCTTGCCCTCCGAAAGCTCTAGAAGGTTCATTAAGGTGTTTCCAGGAACAGTGCCTCCATCTGGATCCTCCTGTGCCTCAGACAGCCAAAGAACCACTATCCGCGCCCCTCCTTTCCTGTGGACAGCAACTGAGGCAGCCAGCGTTCCTTTGGGTTGGCTGGCGCTTGGGAGTGGGGCTGAGCTTGCCCCTCCTACTAGTTCTGAGGCACGTTCCACCCAGAATTTGGGCTGGGGAGGACTTGTCTCCCCCCAGAGTTTGGGAGCCGTGCCTCAGCCAAGGTCCAGCCTGGATAGGTGTGGGTCAGCTCACAAGTGGAGAGGGGTCGTTAGGGGAGGGGAGGGGCACACTGGTCTGAGAAGATGGAAATGGGCAAGAGCGCAGCTCAGGTGGCCATGACTAGCGCCCAGCACCCACCCCACCCCGAAAGTCCCAACCCTTCTCCCTTACTGTCCACTTCCGTGTCCTCCAGACTTTTCCAAGGCATCCGTTGACGAACTTCCAGTGTGTGATCCTTTCCCAGCGCGAATTAATAAGGGTGATTGGCGGCGGAGGGTATATGTGGGCGGGAGGAGGTGCGCGAGCCGCCGCCCCCTCCTCAAACAGAAGGAGTGGGCCTGGGCCGCTCCTCTCGGCCTAGCGTCCCCGCCCCTCCTTGCTGAGCCGGGTGGGGGAGGGTTTGGAAGAAAGGGGAAGAGTGGGGGTGGGACTGAGCTGTCTCTCATCCCCCACTCCAATCTCCCCTTCCCCCACACCAGGCCTGACGCTCTGAAGCCCAGAGCCCAACGCGGTGGTACGCAGAGGGAAAGACTACGGGTTTTATTTTTGTGTTTTGTGGGGGAGGGGGGGTTTGTAATTGTGATTATTTTTCTCACTTTGGGGGTCAGGAGGTGCGGGTGCGTCTGCGGCGCCCACGTGGTGGTCCCGCTCTCCTCCCCAAGACAATATTCCCTCATTCTCTCAGGCCCGGCCCAGCAGAGGTAAGGGGCAATCTCCGCAGCCCAGACTGGGATGCGGGGACCAAACCTACCTTTTTGTTACGAAAGAAAAACAGGCCGGACCTCCAACGGGTCTAGTTGGGGAGTCAGAAAGTGAAAACTGTAACCCCACCCGTGTAGACCTTCCGCGGAATCGAGGGGGTCCAGAGGGTCGGGCGCGAGTAACGTGTCTGTATGTGTACCCGTGTGGTGGGTGGGTGCTGTGTGGTGTGTATGTGTGATGTGGTTGTGTATTTGCCGCAAGTGTGTGCTTGCCTGTGTAGTGTGTGCTCCGGCTGCTGGGTTATGGGAGTACGAGTGTGACTGTGGTGTGCGTGTGTGTTCGGTGCTATGTTGTGTGCGCCCGTGCACACACTCGCTTCGTTGGCGCCCGCTAGATGCATGTCCCCACTCCGCCACGTCCTACCTCCGGCTTCCCCCGGGACCGGATGATGGAGACCTCGGCGGAACGCCCTAGTTTCCGTGCTGCGGTCTGGGAAGGTCTGAAGAACCTGGCCGAGCTGTCTTCGTTCGGGGCGCGGCGAATTCGTTGCAGCCGGGTTGGCCGCGGGGCCTCCCGCCAGCTCTCCACGTTCCCCCGGGCGTCCGGCGTGCCGTCCCGCGGTCTGTCCGCCGGCTCTGGGCGCGGGCTCCTCCCTCAGGCCCGCTTGGTCCGAGGCTGGGACACCCGACCGAGAACTCCCGCGTCCCCGCCGCCGAGCCCCGCGCCTCCGCGCCCCCTGCCCGGCCATTTCCCGCGCCCGCGCTCCGCCAGCTCCAGCCGCGCAGAGCGGGGCCTCCAGCGCACCTTCAAAGCCGCTCCAGTTTTTGCTAAATGTTTTCTTTTTGGGGCGTGGGGTGGGGGTACTTGGTCTAAGAGTGGTTCATAGTTTGTTTTGTTTTTAACCTGTTTGGTGACTTCGCATATACGTGTATTTTAAACGTCCCAGTCAGTCCCAAACAGAAGGCTTTCGCTGGGGCGGAGGCTGAAATTTGGAAATAAAGCAAAGACGACGTGGGAAGAATGTCGCTGAGGAGAGAGCCGGAGACCCTGGAAGGGAGCCCGCCTGCCCAGCGGTGCCCAGATCTCTAGGTGGCGCTGACCCCAAGGCCTCTCCCCTCCCCCTCCCCTGGCAGTGTCTCCAAGGTTATCTGGAAAATGAGGCGGGAACGCCAGTCACAGAGAAAGCTCTCGTGGGAGCGTGGAGGTGAGCGCCAACCGAAGTGCACGGCCAGGCTGGCGGTGACCTCGGTAACCAGCCCGCCGCCCCGCTTGCGCCAGCGCTTATTAACTGCTCGATCAGAGAGAAGAAAAGAGACACAATAATTCAAAATTTCAGGAAAAGTCAAATTGGAGTGGGTGGGGATGCAGGGGTCTCTAGACTGCCCCTTCCCCGCCTTGCCTACAGTGGGGCTTTAACCACCGCGCAACAGGCTGAGCAGAACGAGGAATCCTCACCCCCTACCCCCGCCAAATAAATTATTCACAGTTTCCCCAAACCGAGTTACTAGGGAAGCGCCGCCAAATCGGACTTAAATTCCACTGAGAACGGACAAAACTAAACTAAAATTTCGTTTGGGGACGGTGGGTGGGATGGAGGAGAAAGGGCTCGGATGATCCCGCTCTGGCCCCCGAGGGCCGAGAACTGGGGTCGCAGTGGAACCTATTCCCCTGGGCAGATCCACACAGGTGCTGCGTGGAGAATCTGTACCGGGTTACAGACCCCGGAGCGGACTCCAGTCACAGACGCCCACCTTTTGCTCAGGAGCGTGCAGCCCGCTGGATACGAAGCCCGAGGGCTGTGCGGAAAGCCCTGCGCACCCATCACGTGTTTCTGGTGTCGGAAGGGGCACTGGTTTGGACGGAGTTCCCGGCTTCAGGGGAGAGTCCGAACTCACTCCGAGTAAACTGAAGCGAGGTATACATCTCAGGGTCGCGGGCGCTTATTCTGCATAAAGAATCGTTACTGGATCCGGTGGGTTGCGTTTGTCTGGCGACTTGCGAAGAGCCTACAAACATCGCGCTCCGCGCAGATCTGTCAGGTCCAGTCGCCGCACCTCGGCTGATTCCCGAGCCTGCGGTGGCGCGGTGTCCCCCACTCGGGACCCCGCGGTCGGCTCCCAAGGCCTTATTTCGGTACCGGGGATCTTCAAGCGGACCCCTTTGGCTAAGGGAGAGGCCCTGCGTGAGAAAGCTGCGAGAGCCACTTTTAGCTTTCCTGACCATCCAGAGGCTATGTTATTGGTAGAGACAGGAGAGAGTTCGTTTTGTTTTGCCTTCCTTCCTCCTCCTCCTCCAACTCTTCTTCCTCCTTCTTGGTTTTACTATGTTTTGGGATTTTGGTTTTTGCAATTCATTCTAAAGCCAATGACAAAGGCTTGGAGGTTGTAAGTGCAGCTCCCTCATTTTATCCCTTCTGGCTAAAATGAGACTCAGAGATGGGAAATGGCCAACCCAGGCTTCACACAGTCAGCCAAGCTGGGATGGGAACCCAGGCCTCAGGCCTCTCAGGCCAGCCCTCCCTCCCCTCTGAGCAAACACACATTTACTGCCCTTCCTAGCCCCTGTCCCCATCCCTGCCTCCTTTCCCGACTCTCGCTCAGAGGCCCTGTGGTTGGTGAAATAGAGTCTGCATCTGAGGACACTGCTTTGGGGGGCGGGGAGGGGGGGTTCCCACCAGGTGCCCCAGCCTCACACCCTCCAGCACAGGGAAGTAGGGAGCCCTGAAGATGGAGGTGGTGATGGAGGGAGAGATTTTTTCATTGGTAGACTGGAGATAATAATAGTATCTGCTTTCCAGGGGTTTTGTGAAGATGCACAGGGCTTGGATGTTGTGAGTGTTTCATAAATTCTAAAGGGCTGCAGGGTGTTTTCTACTGCTGCATGGGGTTGAGGATCCTGCATGAGTTCAGTGAAGCCCCTTCAGAGTTTAGGAGGGCCTCTCACTATGGGTCTTCCAGCTTTGGAGGATGTCAAAAGTCAACTGCTACAGAGGCCTGCCAGAAAACCCACCTTTGCCCTTTCTTGTTAGGTCCAGCACAGAAAGGTCTCTGGGTTCATTGTCCTGGGAGGAAGTGTCCTTCCACCCATCCTTTCAGTTCCACCTCAAAATCACCTCCTTTGTAAACCTTCCCTGACAGCCAGCCCCACCCCAAAGAGCATTCTTTTCCCTTGGTGCCCTCTGAGATGCTGTCCTTGGAACCCACCAGGGCACTGTTGTGTGGCTGCCTCCCTGCAGAAGGTGATGTTGGTAGAAAGGACGGTTACCCTGTAAGTTCATAGCCCCAGCTCTAAGGAGGTGGTGGCATGGCTGGAGTTGGGGAAAAAAGCAGGAAAGGTGGTCCCCATATGGAAATAGCATTTCTCAACTGAGCTAAACCTGCATACCCTGTTGGATGAGAAGGAAGTGGTTTCTCCAGGTGCCCAGAGAGTAGGCGATCCCCTAAAGAGTCTGCTCCTGAAGCTGCAAGTCTTCAGTGGGAAGAGCTCAGAGCCAGGTGCCAGGGGTGTGTTTTCCTGGAAAGACTCATTTCTATCCCTTCCAAAGGGGAGTCCAGTATGCTCCTCCTCCCCCAGGGACACCTGACTGGGGGGGTTTAACCACCTCTGTACACCCCTTCGACCTTTCTGTCTCTCCAAGGAGGTCTGAGCCTGGCCACCCCCTAGGGCCTTCTCTTACTCTTCTAAGCTTCCTTCTTTCTCAGATCGTCATCCTCTCTCACCCCCCCCCCCCATTCTAAGACTGCTATCTTGACTATGAACTCTGATGAGAGCACACGTGTGTGTACAGGCATGAATATGCCCATCCGAGGCACGTACTCAGGTGGGAGAAGATACGTGGGTATGCTGGGGAATCTGTGAGGACTGGTGGGCTTGGGGGTGTAATTGTCTTTGTCCTAACGTGCAGCAGCCTAATGTGTGTGGACAGGTATCTTTCATAGGGTGGGTACACATGCATCAATGTTTATGTACTTGGGTTTTCTGTATTTTCGAGTGTGTACACCGGCAATTTGACTTGTATAGTCGCGGGTCTGTGTAAGAGACAAGAATAGTGCTTTTATTCAGGGGTATTACTGTTCATCTTTGGGAATGTAGATAGGTAGACATCACAGCCTATACTCTGTATTTGCAGATCCATAAACGAACCTCTCTGTTCGTGGAGAGATGCTAGTGCGAACATTGGTGTAGACACCTATGTGTTGGTATATGCAAGTGTATATGTTGTATTTGAATGGAGTCTCTGTGTAGTTGCGGACCTGTGGCCATAGACGCTTGTATACGTAGACACCTGCCCTTCGAGGCCTTGGATACTAACGTTCAGAGGCAGGTCCTGCACACACACTGCAAAACGCGGCCACCGAGACTGGCCTCCTCTATTTCCCGCGCCCTCCGCAGAGCCATCAAACCGGACTCGCCTCTCACTCCCGGATTTTTTCCCGGTTCGTGCAAGGCTTCAGCCTCACGCGGCGCCAGGAAAGGCGGGGCGCCACTCGGGAAAAAGCCGAGACGGCGGATCCCTCCCGCGGCCTCGGGGGCCTGCAGGAGCTGTGACGTCGCAACCAAACCCGGGCCCCCGCCGGAAGTGGAAGCCAGGGCGGGGGAGGAGGGGGGCCGGTGAGGCGCAGTCGCGGCGGTCGCGGCGTGCCCGGCCGAGGGCAACCCGAGGAGGCGTGCGCGCCGCGCGCCTGCGGGGCAGGCTGGGCGCCGGGCGGCACCTCCCCAGACCTGGCGTCTGTTTACCAACAAACTGCCCGCGCTCGGCAGGGACGCATTCCGACGCGCTGAATAAGCTGCGGGCACTGTCTGTCTGGTCTCAACTCCCCTGCAGGTCCGTGGCGGCAGGATCAGAATCGCCCTGCAGATCCCCAGAGCTGGAGAATGCGACCGCAGGTTCCCTGCGTCCCCGAAGCCACAGGGCCTCCGCCGCTGTGCTGCTCCCCTCGCCCCTTGGCCAGCCCAGCCTCGCCAAATCCCTCGTGTTTCTGTTATGACCGAGGTTCTCAGACTGCCCCAACCGCGCTGCAACCTCGGCACCTCTCTCGGAGAGGACCCCGAGATAGCTGGGCCTGGAGCGTGCGCACCGTCCTCCTCCCATCTCCCAGTTGTGAATTTCCCTGCCGCGGGCTGCCCCCGGGGGCGGGCCCGGCACTAGGCCTCCGTGAGGTCACCGCGTGCGGGAGCCAATCCACGGCGTCTAAATGGGCGGGGCCCCCGTCGGGTCCCGGGAACCGAACCCAAGAGCTGGAAGAGGGGGGCCCCATGGATTTAGGGGGGAGGGGAAAAGCCATGGGGGGCACCCCCCCGGAACCCCTTTCCCAGGCGCGCGCTCTCCGCTGGAAGAGGCGCAGAGAGACATTTTCCTCAGGATCTTAAGTGTGGGGGAGGCTGGCTGGGGGGCTCATCTGGCCCCAACGCCCGAGGCTCGAAAAAGAGAGTTGGCGGAGGGAGAGGACTACGTGCCGGGCCATGGCCTAGGCCCTTTGGCCCCGGCCCCGGCCACAATGACCTCTTTGCCTTGCCCCGTCCCTGGCCCGGACCCCTCCAAAGCCATCTTCCCGAACATCGCCCCCGTCCCATCAGTAGTGGCTGCCTACCAGCTTGGCTTGTCTCCCGCAACCGCAGCAGCCTCCGACTTGCCCTATTCTGGGCCGTATGGCCACCTCTTGCCCTACCCTTACGCCGGGCCGGCGACCCCCAGAGACTCCTACCTGCCCTGCCAGCAACCCGCGGCGCCCTCCCAGCCGGCTCAGCAGGAGCGGGAGGCAGGTAAGTCCGGGCAGCGGCTCTTCCCACCTCTGCGGTCCTGCTCCTGTGCGCCCCTAAACTTCGTCCTCGCCTGGTTGGGCGCGGCTAGCGGGATTCAGACCTTACTCGGATTCCACTCGGATCTGGGGGTGGGGGGAGGGCGAAGGGATGGGGCGGGAGACAAGGGGGAGGGGCGGGGGCGAGTTGATCTAGGTCTCCTTTCAAGACCGACCTGGTTTCGATTTGCACTTGTGTGAAGCCCGTCGGCAGGGCTCCCTACCCCACCCCCTGGAGCAGCGGGGTTGTGTGTACCTACGTGTAACGGAAAACTGAAACAATCCAGATGTGGGTGTGGGTGCCTAGCCCCTTCTCCGGGATTCTCTCCATCGTGCACTCCTTCTCTTCCCCATGTCGCCTTTCTCTGCCTTCGTCTTGTCTCAGAAAGCAGTGCTCAAGTCAAAGCCTGATAAATAGAAATCAGGTCCCAGCTGGAGGGCGGTAGAATTGAGGTATTCGGGGGTCCTTTCCCCTCTCCCCCAGACCGAGCCCGAAAGTGCCTGACAGAGAGGGAAAGCTGGCCTGGCAGAGTCTGGGGTTAGGACCCCACCACCCATTGTTCTAAAAATGTAGCCATAGGTGGGTCAGGCAGTCTCTCATTGTAGACCCCAGCCTTCCAGCCAAAGGAGCGAGCCACACCTATCATCTCCACCCTTTGCCTTTGGGATGGGTTAAGCCCCAGTTCCCATCGCCTGGAACAACTTTGAGCTCCTGAGAAAGTGCTCACTGGAAGGTCTCAAAGAAGCCAAGGAGCTGGCCTGTCTTCCTGGTCCTGGGCCTTGCATAGGCAGAACCCATTCAAGGCTATACATACACCCATCTGTACAGGCTCAGGCTTAGACCTCAGGCCCCCTGCACTCCCTGCCCCCACCTAATGGCCCCCACAATTGTCTTTGGCACAGTTTCCTCCAAGGATGCACATCCACTGACTGACTTCGCTGGAGTCAGCCCAGGACTAAGACACGTCCCTGCCTTCCCCTGTTGCTCCGCTGGGACACTTGACCTTGTAAACATCAGAGCTACAATTGATCTTAGAGATTTGGGAGCTCAACCTCCTTGATGTACAGATGGGCAAACTGAGGCCCAAAGAAAGAGTGTGCCTGGGTCAAAGACAAAGCCTGCCTTCCAGGCTCTTGGCCCTTGCCTATTGACTCTCACTGCATGGGACCAAAAAAGAGGATTTTAGGAAACTTTCTCAGAGTCCCCAGAAGTTAACTGCCTTCTGTGCCAGAACAGGGGCTGCCTCTCCCGGGTGCTGGGTCTGTCTTTGGAGGAGGAGCAGGGGATGGGGGGTGGGTAGTGTTTCTACAAATGATCTAATTTCCACAGACGAGTCCCTTGGATGCTTGCCTTCAGTGTCTGCCAGTATGGGACATTTTCGTGTGTCTGTAGTAGGGTGGGAATAAGATAACCTTGTCTTTAAGAGAACTGTCGTTAAATGAGCTTGGTATTTGCTGCCCTGTTTTCCACACTCCTTGCCTTCCCTTTGCTTGGTCTAAACACAAGAGAATGGAGAGTTCCTTTTCTTTACGGAATTTCCCCGGATCCAACGAAAACCACACATCGCCTTACATTAGATTGTAGCATTTTTCTACGGAAAGTGGTGGGTTTGGCCCACTCTAGACTGAATGATTGGGGTGTGAGTGAGGGCTTGGGGTCTTCCTTTTGCCCCCACTCTGTGTCCACCCCCGCCTCAGGGAGAGGTTTGGCTCCAAGTGAGCTGGCTACCACCACGCACTGAGCAGGTGAGCACGGAGGTGCCTCGAGGGAGGCCCTTGGGCTCCATACTGGCGACCAGGGCAGATCCAGTCAGACTTGCTGCAACTGGTGTGGAGAAAGGCAGCTGTCGGGCAAGGAACTTAGAAGGGGGTCTGGTGGGAGAGTTAGGGCGCAGAGGGCGGAGAGAGTTCAGTAGCTGGGGCTGCCTCCCTGCCTGTCTCTGCGTCACCGCCCAGAGCGCGCCGTCCACGCAGCCAGAGAGGCGCGGGTGGTCGCTCCGCTGCTGCCAGCCTGGGGCCGTGAGCAGTAGGGTCGAAGCAGGGGAGGCCGGACAGGCGCGGGCGGGAGCGGAAACCCAATGGTTTTTCTGGGAAGTGGCTGAGGCGGGGGTCGAAGGGGGTGGATCTAAGAAGCCCGCAGCGCCCGAGGCCACGGGTGAGAGATGCGGGGGAGGTGAAGGCAACTGGTCACCGCGGCCGGCCAAGGGCGGGGAACCTGACGTATGTGGAGTGAGTCCGGTGAGCGGAAGAAGGCAGAGGGCGGGTCAGGGACCCGGACGGACACCTGGGCACCAGGGCCAAGCGCTCTTTCGGCTGGGGCTGGGGCGGCTCTGCAGACCCGTGTGGGGTGCGGCGAACATTGCCCTAAACCCGGGGGCATTGCAGCCGCTTGCTCCCCCTCCGCCCTACCATCTGCATGGAATGGCCTCGGGTGTCCCGGTAGAGTGGCATAGGTTAGCCATCGGAAGAGGGGAACCTCTCGCACCTCCACCCCCCTTGCAATCTAAGGCCAGGCTGTCCCACGGCCGAGATTCCTTGAGAGGCTGGGCCCTGGGGGCAGGAGGTGACCAGATCTCCGGCGGCGGCACCCGCAGCGGGATCCAGGAGCGGCCCCAGGGCCTGCGCTGAGGGCGCTGCGCGCTCTCCGAACCAGTCACCTTCCCTGCCCGCCTAGAACCCCTCTGTGACTGCAGCCGGGCGGAGGGGGCTGCCCCACACTGACCTGGCTTCTAGGGCCCCTGAAAGCCATCTCCCCAGGCAGCCAGCCATGGGGCGGTGAGAGATGGTCGCTTTCTTGCAGGGTGTGCGTTTGGAGAGGGGCGGGCCCTTACAATAGGCGAGGCAATGACAAACCCTGGGGGCACTTTCCACACTCTCTTGCTGGGAAGGGTGCTCATCTTGGCGTTCAAGGTTCGCTCGGTCCCCCCCACCCCCCATCCACCCTTCTTCCGGCAGCGGGGAAGCTGCCACGCAAACACTGCCTGGGGCCTCTGAGCATCGCGTTTGCGTTCCCTCCGCCTGGAATGCCCTTCCCCCGTCATCTCCAGGCCTCAGTCCAGCCCTCGACCGAGCCTTTCTGCCCCGCCCCACCCCAAGCTGGCGCCACTGTACCCTGCTGTACTCTGACCTCCCGCCGCAGGCGCCGCCCGTACCCTCGCTCTGGCCCTTGGTGCTTCCTTCCTAGGGTCACAGGACCCATCAGAGTGGGAGCTCCCTGAGGGCAAGAACTGCGTCTCGCACCACCTGGCGCACGGTGGAAGTGGGGTTCGAAAGGAGCGTGGAGCAAGGTAGAGAGAGGCCGGCCAGGTGCCTGCGCTTTTTGCTAATCCGAGGCCGGCATGCAAACGAGATGCAAATGAGCCTATGAAACTGCGCGTGCGACCCTCTGGAAAACCGTCTTGTGCCGCCCCTAGGCTCCGAGAAGCCGCCGCTGTCCCCGGAGCCCTCGGAGCGGCGCCCGCAGGCCCCGACCAAAAAGCTGCGCAAGCCGAGGACCATCTACTCGAGCCTGCAGCTGCAGCAGCTGAACCAGCGTTTCCAGCACACGCAGTACCTGGCGCTGCCCGAGAGGGCTCAGCTGGCCGCGCAGCTCGGCCTCACCCAGACCCAGGTGGGGCGGTCCCACCTTCCTGCCCACTCACCGTCCCCACGTGTGTGCTCTGGGAACTCACCTACCCCCGACCCCGTATGAATGACTGATGAGTCCCCTAGCCCTGCTGTCACAGCTCTCTGGGGTGTGTTGATAGGTGGTCCTCAGTAAGTTGGGGGAATGTGTTAAAAGGTGGGGGGCCGGGGTCTGTCCAGGTAGAGAAGGGTACCCAGACTGGAGGGCTAGGTACTAGCTCAGAGGCAGGAACTAGGGGCTTCAGGGGCTATGGAGGATGGCAGCAAATGTTCCTGACCTCTGCACTTCTCCCAGGGCTGCTCCCTATCCCTGGGTCCCTTTCCCTCCACCTGACCGGTCCACACATAGCCTTCTCCTGATCTTCCATTCCTCCCCCTTTTCTCCCTGAAGGTAAAGATCTGGTTTCAGAACAAACGCTCCAAATACAAGAAGCTCCTGAAGCAGAACTCGGGGGGACAGGAAGGGGACTTCCCTGGGAGGCCCCCCTCCCTGTCTCCCTGCTCCCCACCCCTTCCATCCCTCTGGGATCTACCCAAGGCAGGGGCCCTGCCCACCGGTGGCTATGGCAACAGCTTTGGAGCCTGGTATCAGCATCACTGCCCAGATGTCCTGGCTCCACCTCAGATGATGTGAGTCTGGGGAAGGGCAGCTCGGCCCCCAGCCCTCCTACAAAGCCCAGGACCCAGCCCACCTGCACCCCTTCTGGACTGGGAGGAAACCAGCTCCAGATGGGTTTTCTCTGGAGGATGAGGAGCTAGAGAAAAAGGATGGGGTGGAGTCCTGTCCCCTTTGCCCCATAACCCAAACAGCCTAATCAAGGCCTTTGCTCTTAACCACTGCCCCCCACTGCTACCATGGACTGGACACCTTCCCTCCAGCTGGTCAAGGCTCTGGTGAGAGAGTCACTGGCTGGCGTTCGGATGGCTCCCAGAATCCCTAGCCTTGCCACTTCTTCCGTGAGGGGGTTGCAGTCCCACCACAGCCTGGGGTCAAGCCAGCAAGAAACACTGAGTGTTTTTTCTCTTTGTGTGCCTTGGGCCTTGCCCAGGCTCTTGGCGAGCAAAAGCAGAAGTGCAGTGGACATCCAGAGTCTTCGAGTTGACCACCGTTGGGTCCCGCCCACCGACTTTTCCTGGAGGTCAGCCCATTGCCCCATAACTGGTAGACCTGCTCACCATCCTGTGAGGTAGAAGGGATGCTGAAAATGTGGAGTTTTGTCGACCTATGGGTAATTTATGCTCTCTTCCTAAAAAAGCCCTCCTTCCCCCATGTCTATCCACTTTGAGTAAATAATGGATCCAATTATCATAGAATTCCACCAGTATTTATTAAGAGCCTGTTCCCCATCCCTAATACCTAACCAATGCACACGCACACACTCTCGGGAACCCAGAAGGGAACACTTTGGGGAGAATGGGGACAAATGAGCTTTCTGGATGAGTGTAGGTGGAGATACCCCCAAATAGGTGGGGTGGACCCTGCAATCAGCTCCTCACAGCTAATCTGTCTAGCATCCCCCCAAGCTCTTACCATCCCCCATCCCATGAGCTCTCAGAGATTAAAGTTCGTACAAAAACCTGGGCCTTGGCTGTGAGGTGTGTTTCCTGACTTCCGGGGCTGTTGCTCATCTCTCTCTCCCATCTGACTCTTCTAGCCTTAAGCTAGAGGCAATGGATCCCAGTTTTGCCTCTACCACTAACTAGCTATCTGGCTCTAGCTCTGGAATGTTCTAACAACATCCATATTTTCATATGCTCCATTGTGAAACTGGAAGATGCTAATGCTGGGAATGACCAAAGTCTGAGCGATCCTCACCAGCGAAGTCTCTCCTGACCCAGTTCTGGAGGGAGCCGGGAACCTCACAGCCTCCCTTGCCCCTGCTCACCTTGGGAGAGGGCACCCCCACTGGGCCAGGCCAGTCCTGCCCTGGAAGAAGTGTGCTCCTTGGGGTAGAATGGCCTCAGCTCGCCTAGGGGAAGGAGGAAGGGGAGGAGAAGAAAACCCCAGAAGGAACTGGACTTCTCCTCCATCCAACAAACATTTGTTGCACCTCTGCTCTCTGTTACATCCTGGGGATATCAAGGTGACCTAGGCAGACAAATGGCCAGATGCTTGTATGTGCCTGGCTGAGGGAAGTACAGAAGGCAGTATGGGCACAGTCAGAGGCTCCATCTCAGATTCATGGCCACTGCTCCCCACCACACACACAGCACCCAACACAGGAGGGCTGAGGACAAGGGCTTCGAATAATTCAGGAATCCAGCCCAGCATGGCCCAAGGGGCTGGGGGAGGGGCCTCCAATTCCAGGCCAAAAGCTCCCAAATGGAGCTTCCTTCTTAGTGCCTGAACCCGTCCCCAGGCACTGCCATCTTGGGGCCTGCCCCAGTCTGAAAAGCCGACTCAGGCACCCGGAACCAACCCTGCTGGCCAGAGAGAGGCCTCAGTGGAGTGAAACGTAGGGCTGGTGGGGGTTGGGGGGGTGGGGATTGTGAAATTCAGTGGAAGCCCCCCACCTGGAAGGAGGCCTGCTCTCAGTCCTTCCCAGGCCCCATTCTGGGTCAGTGGCCACACCCACTGCTCAAAACACACATGGAGATCCACATCCTGGGGATGGCAAATGGCACACAGTGGGCCAAAGCCAAGACCCAGGAGCAGTGAAGAAGGAGGGTGCCAAAGGAGAAACATCCGCCTCTTCCCCTGCCTCCCCACCAACGCCTTCCCCTGCCCCTGGCTCCGGCCTCCACCTGCTCTCTTCGGCCCAGACCCCCCTGAGCTCTCCTCTGGGTCTTCTCTGGGGCCACAGGCCCTCAGGGCCCTGTTCCCTGCGGCTGCAGGTTGCACACTCCTCTTTCCACAGACCTGAGATAAGATCTACCGCCCCATCTCGGAAAGCCTCCAAAGCAAGATTAATTGGACAGCCCAACACGAGTCGCATCGTTAAAACAACAGCCCAGGTTGTAAAGTTAAGTAGCAGAGGGAGTGTAATTACTCTCCCAGCCAGAGGCCAGCTGAGCTGACAGCACCCCTCCTTCCCTACCCCCATCTCTCGGCCCTTTCCGGGGGAGACGGGAATCCTTTTCCACTTGGGAGCTGGCCCAGTTTCCCTGGGCTCCTGGGTGAGGATGGGGCTGGAACCCCAGTGGAGGAGGTGCCCCATTACCCTCCCTCAAGCCATCGGAGCTGTGGAAGGGGAACGTGTGGTTTCTTCCCGTGAAGAGGACGCCACTTTGGGAAAACTGGGTTAATAAGGGAGTGGTTAAGAATGGGGGCTTTGGCCTCCACAGAGTCCCAGCTCTGCTGTGTGACTTTGGGCAAGTTACTTAACCTCTCTCTGAGCCTCGTTTTTCTCCCCTTGAGATGGGAATACTAATGGGACCTGCTTCCC
Organism: Equus asinus; assembly: GCF_041296235.1. Classification (NCBI taxonomy): domain Eukaryota; kingdom Metazoa; phylum Chordata; class Mammalia; order Perissodactyla; family Equidae; genus Equus; species Equus asinus. The sequence goes on along the minus strand of NC_091802.1, from coordinate 36,496,444 downwards.
AGTGTGGTTGTGATGATGAAATGAGATAGTGCTTGTAACATGTTTGACAGGGTGCCTAGAACATAGTAAGCCCTTAATAAACGGCATTTATGGCTGCTGTAGGATTATCGGGGAGGAGAGGTCACGGCGAGGGTGAGTTCATACTGCCATTGCCATCTATTCATCTCTGCCTCCTGAGGGTAGGAGGAGGAACCGGGCTGGAGACTGGAGAACTCCACACACCTCTGGGCACCACCCTCTGAGAGCAGGACAGAGGCAAGCTCCTAAAGGCAAAGGGCCACAGCCCTGGGCATCTGACGTCAGCTGAGACTGGAAAATGGAGAAGGGAGTCCAGGGCACGTGTTCTCCCCGACAAGGGTCTCAGCCACAGGAAAGCTGACTTGGGGCTTCCTTTCCCTCTCCCCATATGCTATTTTAAGACGTGCCCCCCATTTTCTCCCCCAACAAAATGAGATTCAATTAATTCAATTAAAGCAATTTTGGGAGCAGCTCCTGAAGGCTTTCAATGTGAAATAATTACAAGTAATTTGCTGCTGTGAAGAGGAAAAGGGCACACGGGGTCTGGGGGGGAAGGAGGTAGCCCCCTCTCCACCCAACCCACTCAGACCTAGAAGGATTCCACACTGTAATCTTAACTGCCCTCCCATTGGCCAAATTACTTGCAGGTGGGAAGAGGGAGAGTGTGGTGGTGGGAGGGGGCTGGGAAGACCCTGAGTGACAGACCGCCCCTCCCCCACCCCAAAATCCACTGTGTGAGGTGGGGGTGGGGAGCTGGTCGTTCCCGACAAAATGTCTGCACAGCCCTAGCAGTCGATTACTCAGCCCCAAACCTCATTTGGAGTTTAGATGCCTGAACTTGCCTCTGGGATTGGATCCAGAGTCAATGGAATGTTATCCGGGTGGCTGAGGCCTGCATAGACGGGGTCTTGGAGATCAAGGACTTCCCCGAACTTATAAGGGATGTACATAGAGAGGGGAAAGGCCAGAGAAGGCAGACACTGACTTCCTGCTTCCAAGGTGGTGAGGATACACCCACGCTCTCTCCTCTCCTGATCTGTTGCTTTCTTGTTCTGCCCGATGTCTAATCTCAATTCTTTCCACTGTAGTGGTGGCAAATCTTGTCTCAGCTTTCTGTCCTCAGGGCCACTGAACCCTCTTCCCTCAGAAAAGCATCCTGCGGGCGTTTCCCACCCCCAGCTCACCTGGGATAACTCTTTCCTTGCTTGGGCTCATTTGGCCAGGGCGGAGGTAGGGGGAGTGATGGTGCTAGAAGGGAAGTAGAGGCAGAAGCTAGCAGCAGGCAGTGGCTGAGATAAAGGTGTGGGGATGGGCTCAGGCCTCTGCAAAGACCCCTCTAAACCCTGCCCACAGGGGAGCTGGCTTTCAAGGGACTAGGAGCCCCCTTTATGTGGGAGCTCCTGTTCTAGGAGGTGAGTAATGTTTTAACAATTATGGTGGAAAAGAAAAATTCACAGACCCCAGAGTATTTCTTTCATAGCTTCCCTTCTTTCCCATCTTTCCTTGCTTCTCCCATTCCAAGGAGGGGTGAAGAGGAGGGGCGCCTTCAGCTCTGGTTCTCCGGACTCCAGCCCTTGCCCCACCCCTTCTCTGAGTAGCATGGCTGTTGGACCTGGGAGCCAGTGAGTCCTTGGGCCACTTCCGTCTCTCTTCTTCCAAGACAGAACTCTTAGAGAGGGAAAATTGGCTGCCTCTCCAGGCCTCGCCTGCACCCTTTCCTGGCCAGCTTAGATTGGTTCCAAAGAGGGAAATTAAAGACCCTTCCACCCCACATCTCAAAATACAAAGGCTCCAGACAAATGCACAGAGACGGGCAGAGGCAGGGACCCGAGCACAGGGAGCCTGTAAGCGCACACACACTTCCACGGAAGAAGGTGCACGCACAGCCAGGCAGACACACAACAGCATACGTGGAGCGGGCAGAGCCGAACAGAGAGACACACATGAGCACATGTGCATGAAGCCTTCCCATGACGGTACATGGACAGACATAGAGAAATATACTCACAGAGAGAAGCTCAACACCCTGGAATGAACCAAGAAGATGCACAGGGACTTAAACACATGCAGAAACAGACTGAAACATACCCCGAAATAAGCAGACCAGCTTCCCTTATGTGAGTGTTTGTGGGGGCGGGGGTGGTCTCTTTGTCTCTCTCTTTCTTCTCCTGCCCCTTCTTGGTCCCACCCTTTTTCCTGGCTCTTCATCTCCTATTTTCTGGGAATGTTTCCCTGGTGAGTGGTTGGGGAGGGAGACCGAATGGACACAGAAACCCGATAATTTCATTATGACTTTTTCTTTGTTCCTTGAAGCCTTGCCTCCTTCTTTCCCTAAGCTCTAGCAAGAGCTCCTGTCCCAGCTTCTCTTGGCATGTCCCACAGCTCCCAGAAGTGGCCATCAATTCCGGCCCAGGCACAGGAACCCCAAGACTGTCCTCTCAGATGTCTCCACTGATTGCTCTCCTCCCCTTCCCTGACAGCAACTCTGGCCCCAGGGAGGGAGGAGGGGGGCCTGGGATCACAGGGTAATGAGGAGAGCACTGCTCTGCTACTACTTCCTGTGTGACCGTGGCAAGGTTACCTACCCTCTCGGAGGCTCAGATAATTTCTCTTGCCAAATCCTATGTGTGTGTAGGAGTTGATATGTGTCCACCACCACTTTCTACTCCAGTCTAGGTCTCTATAAGGTAGAGCCTGTCCCCCATCAGATTGGGGGCCCCCTGAGTATAGGGCTCTGCTTCCCCCGTCAGAGTAGATACAGTTTGCGGCTCTTTCCAACCCCATAGCTTGATGACTCCGAGGTGCTTAGCCCCATTGGCATCCTGGGGGACATGTCTGGCCAGCCTAAAAAAGGAAAGGAGTTGGCCCCAAGCTTCCTCCAAACATCAAGGTTTCTGATTCAGCTCTTCACAGTGCCAGGCCTTCAGCCTCTCTGGCCCAAAAATGGAGAGATGACTTCATTTCCAGGGGAGGATGCCACTCTCTGTGGAATATATGTGGAATATATTCCTCCCGGCTTCCTCTGAACTATCCCCTTTCAGAGTTCAGTTGAATTGGGGGTCAGATGGAAGGAAAACCCTTTGGCCAGCCTGAGGTATGCCCCTGGCCTGGGGCCCCCGCTCTCTTACCCACACCCCCGCCGCCAACTTCAAGCTGATGAGTAACATACAGGTCAAATCGTGAGGCCTGGAGCATGGCATCTGGTTTATCCCCCTCAGATCATGAGGGTCCCTCTGGGACATGATTCTTCCCCCACTCTGCTCAGGAAACCCCTGGGCCTAGAAGCCACCTGTGATCACCTTCTCTGTGCTGTTTTGCCCAACCCCTCAGGACTTGTACTCTTCCCTCAGACTAGTGATTGTCAGAGAGCAGAGCACTGGCCTCCCCTCTCAGACTGGGGCTCCCCCATTCAGTGGTTCCTTCCTCTGCCTGATCACCCCTCCCCCAGCCCTGCTCCCACTCTCTATGGGGTCGAGGGCCCTAGAGTGTGGAGTTGGGCAGAGTACTAAGAGTAGATGGGGGCATGTGACCCTTGCCCAGGTCCCACCCCTCCTACTGCCCCCTGTGCCTGCCACAGAACCACTAGACCACTCCTTTCAGGTTGGACCCAGGGGAGGCTTTCTCTGTCTCTGCAAGCTGGAGCCTGCCGCACGCTCTCCTCCCAGCCCTGGAGCCACCGGGAATTCTTTGCTCCAACAGATCCTGGGGGAAGCCAGACTGCGGGAGGTTCCTGACATGCCTCTGCTGCGCTCCTGTCACATTCCCCAAGCCCAGGGGGATCAGCTGGATCCACCAAGGCAGGCTTCTTCCACCCCTGTGACCTCCTCAAGTCCTCCTCCCTCCCTCTCCGAAGCCTGAATCTGCCCTGGGACCCATCCCTGGCTTTGGGTCCCTCCCACTCCCAGCCCTTTGGCAGCCCCATTTGAACAGGAAGCATTATTTCCCCTGGTCCCTTGAAAAATAGAATTTGTCTCCTCTAGAGAGACTTTGTGGAGTGTTTGGAATGCAGACACACAGCTGAGAGGCCTTAGGCAAGTCACTTTACCTTTTTGGGTCTTTATTTCCTCACCTACGCAGTGGGCATAATGATTACAGCATCTCAGAAGGTCGTGGAGACAGGTAGACAGGGAGAGTGCACCCTTAGTAAATTGTGAAATATACCAGGCATGCCAGAGGGCGTGGAGACTTAGCCCTTCTCCCTGGCCAAGTCAAGTTGGTGCTGAAATTGTCCCTCTTCCCCCATCCACCTAAATTCTCCTCTGACGCACCAGCTTGTCACAAACTGGTGAAGAGTATAGTGCCATCGTCAGGGATACAAAATACTAAAGAGCCAGATGCCTGAGTTCAAGTCCAACTCTGTGACCTGGGGCAAGTTTCCTACCCTCTCTGTCCCTCCCCTTCCTCATCTGGGACATGAAGATGATGATAGCATGGGCTTCACAGAGTTGTTGTGAGGACTCGTTGAGTTAAAACCCAAAAGGCACTATAATACGGGAAGGATTCAGCAAGGATCAGTCGTTATCTCTGACCGCCAAGGAAGAAAAACCTTCCCTGACCATGAGGGGTCTTGTCCAAGTGCCCCTGCTCCTCCGTTGGTGTCCACCTGTGAGCAGAAGCCTGGTCTGGCTGCGTCCCCAGGCGCCCAGCAGCATGAGTGGTGGGCTGGATGGAAGCTGCCTTGTGAAGAGGGGAGGAAGTTGTGCAGAAGGCTGGCTAAAAAGCCAAGAAGTCTGGTCATGCTCCCAGGATAGCCCTCTGGGTACCCCCCAGGTGAGAAGGTGCCAGAAGAGGTGAGACCACCCAGCACCCGCCTAGGTCAGAGCTAATACAGAGGCAGACGAGGCCCCTGACTCTTCGTTCATAAAAGGTTATCCCTCCTGTAACCCCAGAATCCCTCCCACTTGGCTAAAAAGCAGAGATAAAACCATTTCTTTTTGTTGATATTTGATTGTATACCTAGAAAATTCAAGAGACTCTAGGGGGAAAAAAGAACTTGCAGAATTAAGAAAAATTTGGTATAGTGGCTGGATATAAGATAAATATAAGACATTAGTAGCTGTTTTCTAGTCCAGTGATAAATAAGAAAATATCTTCCTGTTAGAATGGAAACACAAAATAATAAAATACTGTAAGTTTGTAGATGTGGAGAGCAGCTCTTTAGCTGATTAGTAACTGAAAGAGATTGACCTCTGCCCTCTTCTCTTCTGCTGGTGCTAAGGCCCTGCGCATGACTCTGTCCATTACATCTGAAGCATGGCAGACTTAGGTTGGAATCCAGAAAGCACTTTCCCAGTAGAAGGAGGAATTCCCAGTATGAGACCTCCCCCGATGGAGAAGGAGGGGCAAACTTTGGGCCCCTTGAGGTGCCAGGAGCTCCCTAGGGCAACTGAGGAGTGTCCTGACTGTACGGAGGCTGGTTGCATCTAAAACTGACAGAATAGGGGGCCGGCCCCCTGGCCCAGTGCTTAAGTTCGTCTGCTCTACTTCAGCGGCCCAGGGTTTCACCGATTTGGATCCTGGGCTCGCACAGCTCATCAGGTCATGCTGAGGTGGCGTCCCACATTGCACAACCAGAAGGACCTACAACTACAATATACAACTACGTACTGGGGGGCTTTGGGGAGAAGAAGAAGAAAAGAAAAAAAAAACTGACAGCATCATATGCTGAGCTCCCGTCATTGTGCCAAGCTTTGTGCTAAGCCTTTTATGTGTATCTCATTTAATTTCCTCAGCAGCCCTACAAGATACGTATGATTAGCTCCATTTTATAGATGAGGGAAAGTGAGGCTCAGAGAAGGCAAGTGACTTACTTAAGGTTACACAGCTAGTAAGTGTCAAAGTCAGGGTTTGAGGTCAGGTTTGTGCTACGTGTGCCTGTTTGGACACATGTGTCCCAGTCTATGGAATGACATCAATCCTGATGTCTCTAAGGGCACAGGGCAAGCCTGGAAACAAGAAGAAAGGCTGAGCCTGGCCCCCTCCACTCTTTCTCTCCATTTCAGTCTTGGAGATCATGGGGTAGTGAGAGGCCCCCAGACCAGGGATTCAGAATTCCTGCTTCCAATTCACTGGGGAACTTTAGGGGAAGCTATTGAACCTCTCAGAGCCTCAGTTCTCTCACCTGTGAAGTGGGATAATCGTGGCGCTAACCATGCCAGGCAGTTGAGAGGATTAAATGAGACAGTGCCTGTGAAAGTTCCTGGTATGGGGCTTGGTGCATAGTGGGTGCTCAGTTAGCATCTTCCCTGCCCAGATCTTGGGAGGATCTGAGTCTGCACTTGGGAGCAATTTTCTCCCGCTTCCCTTCCTTACCAGCCAGCCTCCTGCTCCCTCTGGCCTCCTGTTTTCCTCAGCTTCTCCCCACCATCCCTTAGCAAGGGGCACGTCACCACCTCCCAATGGGTGATTCCTGAGCTCAGGGCAGGCCTGACTGGCCCGAGGAGTGGGCGTGGGATGGTGCCACACGCATCGCATGACGTGGCTAGGCGCCCTCAGTGCGCAGGGAAGGGCACGCTGCTGCCGTTTGCCAGGTGTAAGGTGAACTGCCAGGATGGGGGGGGGTGCCCCCTCCCCTGCCCCAGCTAATCCTCCAGGGTGTGGAGTCTCTGTTCCCTGCTTACTCAGCAGACATTTCCATTCCTGCTCCGATTTGCCCCAGGAGACAACCCAGGAATTTGGGCCTCAAGGCCCCGCCCTCTGCCAGCCCCCTCCCCAGGTTTGTCTCCTTGCTGGGTGCCTAACCTGGCTGCCCTGGGCCCCTCATCCCCACCTTCTCTTGGACTGCCCCCCAGGGCAGAGAGCAGCCACTAGACTCCAGACCCAGAAGCACTTCCCTAGTGCTTCCAGGGCCTCTGAGCTTCCCAGGACTCTCAGGGGCTCAAGAGGCCAATTCCATACCCCTCACCCCGACCCCAGGAAGCCCCTTAAATTCACCAGCCAGCGGACTGAGCTAATTGAAGAACAGCAGTGCGGTGGGGGGTGGGGGAAGATGGTCAGATCACTGGGTCCCACCTGCCTGCCATCCAGAGAACACTCTTGGTTCCACAGTCTGGGGGCCAGGGTTTAGGAGCCCCCTTAGTAGTGCCTGTCCAGATGTGGCCAGTGTAGGCAGAGGAGCCCTGGCAGGCACTCACAGCACTGCCCCTCATTTGCTGTGTGACCTCGGGCACTTCGCACAGTCTCTGTGGGGCTGCTTCCTGAGGGTTAGATGAGATAATGCCCAGTGAGGGTGCAACCACTGTTAGCTCCTGCAGTTGCTCAGAGGAACGGTTGGGTACTGGCTTTCCCTTTGTCGTCTCATGTAACCCCCAACAGCCGAGAGAGGGGGGCAGTTACTATTTCCTCCTCAGCCTCACAGCGCCCTCTCTGATGGGAGTGGCAGCTGCTGCTGACAGCGATTGTGTGAGGGGGCCCAAGAGCTCCCCATCGCTTCATTTATTCATTCAGACATTTGATGTCCACTGAGGGTCCTGCCCCTCCAGCCTGCGCTAGGCACGTGGGGTGGGAGCGTGTGCGGGTGAGCATGCCCAGGTCCCTAATCCCTCATGTCTCCAGTTCAGATCCTCCCCAGCTCTGCCCCCAGGGCTTGGTATAATAGCCTTCCCTGAGCCCCTGGCCTTGCAGCCCACAACCCTCCCCCGGGTGAACAAAAAAACTCCATGTGGTCCATGCCCAGATGAGGCAGAAAAGAAGGTGAGATGCAGGCTGTGCCTCCACAGAGCTCGGACTAGGAGCCTGGAAAAAGTCACCCAGTTAGTAGTGACCAGCGTGGCTTAGTGACAGAGGAGAAAGATGGGAGCTGGGGACTCAGGCTGGATGTCTGAGGAGCTGACTCAAAGGCTTCTGCGGGAGGGCGCTGGCCCCTTGGAGGAGCTGGAGGCCAGCCTTCCTGACTCCCTGGCCTCAGCCTGCTCCATCAGCCCCCTCCCTGCTCCCTCTGCCCCAAGCCACCCCCAGGGCCCCCATCAACACTGACCTCCCGCCGCCTTCCCCCAGCCGCAGAGGAAACATCTACAAGCACTTTTTGGCTTCTCAGTCTCCCAGTCTCAGGCTGATGGGTGGTTGGTAAACAGCTTATTAAGGTGATTAACGCTGCAATTAAAGCTGGAAAAACAGAGGCCGGGGTGCTGGCTGAAAGCTCCCCTGTCCTCCCCCCTCCCTTCTCCCCTTCCCCTCCCCTCACTCCTCTTCCATCCCCTCTGGGCTTGGTTGATGCAACTCGGCCTGAGCTAGCCAACCAGAGCCCTCACCTAGGGGCTGGGAGGCTGCGCACCTGGGGTCCTGTCTCAGCTGCCCAGGACCCCCTTCCCCACGAGGTGGGGGACTCTTCTGGACTGGGGAGTAAGTGGTCGTGAGAGTGTGTTTCTGAGGCGGATGGTGTATGGAGGCTGAATTGGGATGAGGTCTCTAAGAACCCCTAGTGCCTAGGACCCCTTGAAGGGAGGGGCCTCAGGGACACTAGTGAAGACTACCCTTCTCATCCACGTCCCCAAGGGAGAAGGGCAAGCGCTGTCTCCTCCCAGAATGGGGTCAAGGAGCTTCCTTTCCCCAAGCTCACGGTGTTAGGGCAGCTGCTGGCACATCCGAGGGGCTGGGAACTGCCAGACCCTGGCCCTTCTCAGAGCTCAGCACCCAGGGAAGGATTTAGGGACCCTCTGGATCCATGCCTGCCCTCCCTTCAGCATTGGCTCTAGCCAACCCACCAAGATCCACGTGGCAGCTGCTCAGGCTTTCCCATAAGCCTCCTTTCTCTCCACCCCATGAGTCCTGGAAGGGGAGTTATTCCAGAGGTGGGATCTCCAGGAAGTATGTTCCCAGACCCCCAGCTCTGCCTGTCATGCTGCCATCCTTCTTTCAAGGCATAATTCAAATACCACCTCTTCCATGAAGCCTTTCCAGATTTCCTTCCCACCTGCCACCAAGTGCCTGTGCCCTTTCCTCTGACAGCCCGTCCAGTCCTACCTGACTGTGTCAGGTTTGCCCACCTGGGGGCCTCTTCAAGGTGGGCCCTGCTTCTGGCCCTGGAGCTCCTAGCACAGGTCTGTGCCTCCCTTCCCCAGGCTTCGGTCATCTCTTGCACCAGCTCCTAGAACTGCCTGGCATATGGCAGGTGCTCAATAAATATTGGTTGACTTATCCCTTTGGGGAGTGCACCTAGAGATGGGTGATCAACCAAGGTGGCAAGTACAGCCAAGGGCCTGAGTTTGAATGGGGGTATGGGAAGGTGGGATGGGGCAGGAGGTGAGGCGGGGAATAAGCCCCATCTCCCCATCACCATCATCAACAGCAACTTTCATTAACTGAGCAGTACTCACCTCGTGCTAGTACCTTGTTAAGCATTTTACTCACGTTATCCCATTTAATCCTCTCAACAACCCTGCTGGGTAGGTGGCGTTATCCCTACATTAGAGATGAGGAAACTGAGGCTTAGAAAGGTGAAGCGACTTGCCCAAGATCACACAGTCAGTAACGTGGTGGAGGCAAGATCCCGTCCAGGTCAGCTGACTCCAGCGTGCACATTCCTGCCCACGGCGGGGCGTTAAGCTTTTCCTAGGACCAGCCCAGGGGAAGAAGCCCAGCCTCTTCCCCCTCCGCTTCTCCTCCCAGGGAAGAACCCAGGGAGCAGGACTGGCGGTGGGGTGGGCGGAGCTGCGGTGGCTCCAGCTCACTGACACTCTGCCCTGGGGCGTCTTAGTAAACTGAGCTACAGAAAAGCCTATTAAGAGCACCCATTCCCCAGACAGACCTGGGTTCAAACCCAGTATTGCCATGTATTAGTTATATGACCTCGATGGAGACCGGACCTCTCTGAGCCTCAGTTTCCCCATCCCAAAAATGGGTTCTATACCACCCACCTCCCAGGCTGTTGTGAGGATCACGAGCAAAGTGCCTGGCACAGAGGACGAGTTTAGCAAATGCCAGCTGTTACTAAGGTTTAGAGAATAGTGACCCTCAGGGCAGACAGGGGTCCCCTAGCCCCCTCCTTCTTCCCTGAAGGTTGTCACGAGGCAGTAGGTATCGTTAAGAAGCACCTGGCAAAAGATGGGCTCAGCAGCCCTGCCCTGGCACTCTGCCAGGTCCCCCACCCAAGCTCCTGTCCTCGTGCCCCCGCCACCACCACCAAAGTTGGCAAAGAGGGTGCCTGACTGGCCTGGAGGTGAGGAGAGGAGGAAGGGGAGGTCAGGGGTGGGGCTGACCTCCACGGGAGGTCACCCGGGCAGTTAATCCAGCCTGACAGAGCAGGGATGAGCAGGGAGGAATCAGGGAGCTTACAACATCCTTTCATCCCGCAGCAGCCCGCCCGCCCCGCCAGCCTGCCCGCCCAGCCTCCCTCCTTCCTTCCTCTCTCTTTCTGCCCTTTTTTTCCCTCTCCCTCCCTTTGCTGGCAGCCCAGCCCTAATAAAATGCAGTGTCTCCAGCAAGTCTGCCCGGCTGCCGCCTCGCTGCTCCTGCCTGCACGCAGCCCTCAAACCAAACTGCTCAGCTCAGCCCCGCCTGGCAGCTGCCACTTAACCCTTGCCAGCCCGGCTGGCTGGCGTCGTGGGCTGAAGGCCCTCCTCCCTTCCGCCTCCCTCAGGCATGGGGGGAGGGGAAGGCCTGCCTTCTGAGAGGGAAGGGGTGGAGTGGGGGCATGGAGGGCCCCACTGTTCTGGAGCACCCCCCCACCCCGCCCGAGAACCCCTCGTCCATCTGTGTACCTGTGACTGCTGTCTAAGCAGGTCCTTCGGTGACTGAGACCCCCTCCTTCTGCCTTCTCATCCTTCTGCTTTGTGCCTCACCAGTGCGCCAGAGGACAACAGGGTGGGGATTATTGTCCCCATTTGACAGATGAGGAAACTGAGTGCCTGATGGGGAGGCTTCAGGATGAGCTGGGTCACCTCAGCTGCTGAGTGGTGTTGCTGATTCTCAATCTAAGACTTTTTCCAGTACAGGGAGCTGCCACTGGCCCCACGTGTGTGTGCATGCATGCACGTGTGCCTGCGTGTGATGTTGGGGTGATCTGAGCAATGTGTGTTTGCACACCTGTGTATTGGGGGCCTCTATCTCTTCGAGTGTTATGGCTTTGGCTTTATACATTTGTGTGATGCGAAGGTGTCTCAGGAGTGGGTTTGTGTCTATGCCTGTGCCTGTAGATGATGACACGTTTACCTCAAGCAGGAGTCCACGTACGTGCGATGATGGAGAGATGTCACCGTGTGTCTCGGTACACGTGTGTGTATAAGACAGGTGGCTTCCCAAGTGTGTGCATGCATTCGTGCTGTCTCCCATCTGCTCCAAGACGTGCTGCTCACACCCACCTCCATTCATTCTACCGCCTCCAGCTCTCCGTCTCCAAGGTCTTGGAGCTGGGCAGCTGGAAGAGGAGGATAGCAGCAATGCGGGCCCAAGCAGTCAGCGGCAGCAGCAAAAAGCCTCTGAGTCAGGGCCCGAGCGCCCCCCCTACCAGAAGGTAAACACAGAACCCCCTCATCTCCATCTTCCAGCCTGGATCCCAATGACCTGGGGTCCTTGCCAGCTGTGGGAGCAGTGGTGTTCCCCCGCCTGAGGCTCCACCCTCGCCCCAAGCTGGAAGGGATAGACAGGAGGGTGAGGGGCCAGGGAGTGCCTGGGTGTGGAGGCAGGGGGTTTACACGCGTGTGCAAGCATGTCTTCGTGTGAGCCCAAGATCAAAGAGCAGCCCTGAGGTGACCCGGCGGCGGCAGTGGTGGAGGCCAGCTGACTGGCAGGGAACGCCAAGCCGCCAAGCAGAGTGGAGTCAGGGAGGCCATGGCTGGGAGCCTCCCACCCACCCAGACCTGCCCAGGTTGGGGGCAGCCACCGGGTCAGGAGCGCCTGTCACCCTGGAGGTGCAGAGCTCCGTCCCCACCGAACACCTTCCCCAACTCCCAGGCCCTCCCCGAGAGCTGTCTGTCTCCAGCCTCCAGTTCAAAGAGCTCAGCGGTTATTTTCTTCTTTTTTATTAACTTTATATATAAAGATGGGTCCAGTAAGAAAGGAGAAATGAGAAGGCTGGGAGGGAGTGGGAGCTGGCTTCGTTCCTGTCCCTTAGGGTGGGACTCTTCGAGACCTACCATGTCTCTCCTCTCTGCTGAGCCTCCCACTAAACCCGAATCCAGCCAGAGCCCACATCCCTGTTTCTCTCGGCTTGCGACGCACAGGCAGGTACATCCAAGAGGAAAGGGCCACATAAATAGGAAACCACAGTAGGGAGGAGGCTGCTTCTCTGTTGCTCTTAAAAAAAATACATACTATATATATAGCTACAGTCTTCTACCTCTCCTTCGCTTCGATGCTTGACCACACGAGGGGTGGAGGAAAGTTAGCTCCAAGGGGACGTCTGGGACAAGGAGGGGCAGCGCCACCAGCCCTCCAGACACCCCCTCACCCCTAAAGGCACCGGGTTATAATCCTCCCCCTCTCCCCGTGCACCTCACCCGACATTATCCATCTCAGCGGGAGCCATCTGTTTCCAAGGCCACCAGAAAGAGGGTGTTTTGGGGGTTGTCTTGCCTGGTATTTCTCCTGGGAGATTTGGGGGTTGGCGCCAAAACTATCAACTTACTGAAGGAGAGGAAGCGGTGGCGGGGCGGGGCACAGAGCAGAGACACCCGCGCAGGGGAGATGGTCCTATCTGTTAACAATGCCCTTTGTTTTCCTATTTTTTCAACAGCTTTTAAAACAAAAGTTGTGCAAAGTCCTGTACATGGAATAAGAAATGGGTCCTTAGGAAACATCAGAGACCCGCTCCTCCTCTCCGACCAGAGAGGGAGAAGAGATGGCTCCTTGAGTTCTTCCCTCTAAAGCCACAAATATTAAAAGATTCTCTCACTTGGGGGGGGGGGGTTCTTTGGTTTAACCCTCAAATCTTAAATGAGGGCTAGAAGTGCGGGGCAGGGGCTGGTTGAGGTCCTCACCCTGAGTCCCAGTCACGATGTCCAATGTCTTTTTGGCAGAGGGGATGCTCAGGACGGGGGGAGCCACAGGTAGCTCAGAGGAACCAGGCCTGGCAGGTCCCGGAATCCAAAAAGCCTGGTGTCCCAGCCCAGGCTGGCCCCACAAACGCTCCACAGTTTCCCAGTCCCCAAGTCTGGGGAACAAGTATGAAGTTTTCGAAGCTGGAAGATGATGGGCCCTTTAAAGCCAATCCAGGCTCCTGCAGCAGAAGGGGAACAGCTGTCCCAGCTGGAGTGGAGTGCCCCAACATCTGGAGGGGTACCCCCAGTGTCTAGGCAGGGGGAGGGAGGTTCAGGGGACATCCTTGGTCCATGCAAATTTCATCTGGAAGCTCTTAGGTCCTTGGAGGAAGGGGCAAAGGAAGGGGTAAAGGGGCTGCTCTTTCCCCTGTGCTCCTCGATGATTCCTGAGTGTCGGCTAGGACGGAGGTGCCTTCTGCCTGGTCCCGGGGGTCCTTCGTGGGAGGTTCAGGCCAGGTGGGTGCTCAGTACACAGCCCCAGGGTTGGGCGGGGGCCCGGGGGAGGCATGGTGCAGGGTGGCCGGCTGAGGCGGCTGCTGCTGTAAGTGGGGTCCACTCAGGTTCTGTGCATGGTACCAGGAGTTGGTGGGGTCGTCCAGGTAGCTGGGCGAGGCACTGTATGGGAGCGGCGGGGCCAGCTGACTGCGCGCAGGGGCTGGAGTGGAGTGGGAGGAGGTGTCCCAGAGGGCGGGTGACGGTGGTGAGTTGCAGGCCATGGAGTCGCTGTTGTTGGGGCTATGCTCCAGGGGCACCTCCCCATTCTTGTAGAGCTTCTTGAATTTGGAGCGGCGGTTCTGGAACCAGATTTTCACCTGCGCCAGAGAAGAAAGGGGGAGCGAATTAGCCTCTCAACATGCTGGGTGAAAACCCCCACAGGGAACCCAGCTACAGAGGGCAAGGCCAGCGCCCAATGTCACACAACAAGACCCAGACAAAACCCAGGCATCATGACTTCCAGGCCAGCATCTTTTTGCTATCTGGGATAGAACTGTGGCTAGGATCCTTCAACCACCTGGGTCCAAATTGCACTCTGCCACCTTGGGCGTTACTTAACCTCTCTGGTTCTTGCCTTTCTCATCTGCAAAATGGGGATGATGGCAGCACTATTACCTACCTCCTAAGGTCATTATGACACTCAAAGACTTTAAGACAGCCAAAGAACTTAGAACAGCCTGGTATGTAGTACGCACTCAATAAAAGGCAGCCCAGTGGGGGCTAGGCAGTTTATGGCATTTTGTTCACATTAGAAACCCATAAGCAGAGGCGCCCAGATACACAGAGACAAACACACACCCACATAAGCATCTCCATGCGCAGGAACGTACCCACTCACAGCCTCACACACACACGCTGAACTATAAAGATACATACATGCATGCACAGATACACCCAGATAAACACCCCACAAACATGAGCACCGGCATTCACACACACTAGGGTATGGAGGAGCCCTCCAGGGCTGGCTAATGGGGGTGACCTGGGGACTCAGGAACAGGTGAGCCATGATCCCCAAATTTCCCTTGGGGTATCTCCCCCTCCTCCTGCCACTCCCCATCCCATGACTGGTACAAACAATGAATCAGCTCCTCACCGGCTGACCCAGATTCCCGGCGGACCGGGCCCCACGCAGCCGCAACCCAGGCTTGCCTGTCAACACCTGTGGGGAGCCAGGCGTCCACCACTCCTCCTCTGAGCAGTGACAGGCTGCTGGGGACTTAAGGGACAGGCTGAGGGTGGGAGTGGGGCTCCCACCTCTGAGTCCCTATCCTCCTCTTGGCTGGGGGCAGAGGAAGGGGTGGAGCGTTTGAGTGCTGGGCAGGAATGTGGTGCTTTGATACAGGCACAAATTTGTGTACATGCACCCAAGAGCGTGCAAAGTCACGGACGTGTGCCCCTCCATCTATAAACACAGTGACCTTTGAAAGGTCGCACTCCTTATGTGAGCATTGCCACGTGTCCACAGACCTATTAGCATGTGAACAAACACACATGTGTATACATGTGTGTATACACCTCTACACACACACACGCCTAGCCAGGGCTGGGGGGTGGGGGCGTATGACACGTTGTGGACTTCTACTAAGTGAGTGACCAGCACTGTTGGGGGTCAGTGGGAGTTGGGGACTCTGGGCCAGAGGGAGGAGGACACCTCTCCTTGTGACAGACATACACAGGGGCACGGGTTCACAAATATGCACGCCTGTACACGTGCTAATGCAGAGATTTCCAACAGAAAGGGAGACTTTGGGGTTCCCTGCCCACAGGCAAGGTTTTCAGGGACTTGCAGGGACTTTAAAAGGCCAGCCAGGCTCGGCTCAGCGGCGCCGGGAGAGCCCCGGGGTCCCGCGCGGCCCCCCCACCGCCCCACACTGACCTGCGTCTGCGTGAGGCCCAGCTGCGCGGCCAGCTCGGCGCGCTCGGGCAGCGCCAGGTACTGGGCCTTCTGGAAGCGGCGCTGCAGGGCGGCCAGCTGATAGCTGGAGTAGATCGTGCGCGGCTTTCGGACCTTCTTGGGCTTCCCGTTCACCATGCGCACCTCGGCTTCCGGCTCCTCCTTCACGGAAACTGCGGACAACACACCGGGCGGGGGACGGCTCAGCCTCGGCCTGCGGCTCTGCGCCCCCCAGGGCCCGGCGGGACGTCCCCCACCTCCAGCCCACCGACTCGCCCCTGGATTTCCCGGCTGTGCGCCCGCGGGAGGGAGCCGCGGCGACAGAGCCGGACCGGCGGCGCCCAAGACCCGGCGCTCCCGGCTCCCAGCTCCGCGCCCGGCCCCGGAGCGCGGGCCCCGGCGCCAGCAACCGCCCGGGCGGGGACGGCGGAGGCTCCGCTCACGACGCCTCCCGGGTCACCTCCCAGCCTCGCAGCTCCTCGCCCCCCGGCTGCTGGCCGCCCCCTTCTCACCCCCACCTTGCCCGCAGTCGCTTTTCTCGCTCTTTCCCGTCCGTTCTTCCTTCCCTTTTTTTTTTTAACTTTTTATTTTAGAATAGTTTTACATTTTCAGAAAAGTTGCAAGGATAGTACAGACTCCTTCCCTCCTTCTTTCCTCTTTCCATCCTTCTTTCTTTCCGTCCGTTCCTCTGTTCCTTTCTTCTCTCCTTCCTCTCACTTTGTCCCTCCACATTTCTCTTTTGCTGCGTCTCCACTTTTCTCTTTCAGCTTCTTTACTTCTCAGTCGCTGCTTCCCTGTTTTCCCGTAATTCTGTGGGTCTCTCTCCATGTCGCCCTCACCATTTCCCCCCTCCCCAGCCCAGATCCAGAGGGTCCCTGGAGCTCCCGGTCCCCGCTGCCTACCCGAAAGCCCGGTGCAACCCGATGGAGGCCCCCTTGCTGAAGTGCCCGCGAAAGCACCTCGATTAGGAAGTTCCCTGACAGCCACAGCCCTCTCCTCCCTCGCCCGGTTCACCGCGATCCTCGCCCGAGACCACCGCGCCCCGAACGCGTGCAGTCTCAGGACTGGAAGGTCATCTGTCCCCTCTGGGGGTCATCTAGCCCACCTTCTCTAACTCCACACAGTACTTTTCTTACCCTTGACGCGCCCCTAGATTTCAGCTTCCGTTCCCTGCCTTTCTCTCCCTCGGCATCTTCCAGCGTCTCCCACCCTTCCGCGACCCCGTGGTCCTCACCTGGGTCCTGGGCGGGCAGCGGCTGCTCCCGGTACGCTCCGTATTGCCGGTAGGAGGCTCCATAGGTATATTCCGACTTGGGCGAGTAAGCGCCCGTGCCTGCAAGCCCGTTGAGATTGAACTGGTGGTGGTAGGTGTAGGGGTTCACGGTCTGGCCGTAGGGCTGGCCCGAGTAGTAGTCGTGCTGAGGAGCGCTGTAGTAGCCCAGATCAGTGACCGAAGACTCGGGCAGGGTGGGCGAGTCCTTCGAGCCCGCATGGCAGCTAAGCGAGCTGGAGATATCGGTGAGGATGCTGCTGAGTTTGCGATCGAAGGAGCCACTCATCCTGGCGGGCGCCGGGCCACCCCGGGGTTGGCCTCGGCCGCAGAGCGGAGCGCAGAAGCCGGCAGAAGCGCGGGGGAGGCGGAGGAGACGAGGCAGGGGTGTGTGTCCGGATGGCGAGGGGAGGGCCCGGCAGAGTCTCGGGGGAGGGGAGGCCGACGGGCGCTTAGACCATCGCCGGCCTTCAGGCAGTCGCTGCGCGCCTCTCGTCGCGTCCCAAGCCACAGTCAAATGCTGCCAGCTCCGCCCGGCCAGCCGGTTATAGACTCAATAGTAGAGTCGCCGAGGGAGGCTCCAACGCTCTGATTGGCTGCAAGTCTTGCCTTCGAGGCAAAACATGCTCTTTCGCTCTGTCGTTCTTTCTCTCCCTCTCTCTCTCTCTCCCCCCTCACTCTCCCCCATTCTTTGTTGTTACCCAAAACACACACACACACACACACACACACACACACACCCTCATTCCTCCTCCTGTCGCTCCCTCCCCCAGCCCAGATAAAACCCCCAGTGTCTCCGAAGGAAGGGGATGGGGGAGGGTGGTTTTGCAGAGCCCTCGGGATCTGTCAGTCTGTCTGTCTCCCCGGCTGGGGGTGGGAGGTGGGCTTAGGTGCAATGGGAAAGGAGAGGAATTTGCCATTGGGTGTTTGTGGAGGGAGGTGGTCCATGGTGGGATGTGTGTGTGTGTGAGCCAGCGCTGTGCAAATGACAGGCAGACAAACGTGCCTAACGTGGGGAGGACCCAGGGCCCAGGAAAATGTTTTAATTTCTTTTAAAATCATAAGAAAAGAAATTTTGAAGAAAATATTTGAATATATGATAATCCATTGTCTTTACCTCAATGCACTCATAAAATGTAATTTAAATTATTATTTTTTTTAATAGACGAGGGGGCCCATCAGGCAGAAGTGCCTTGGGCTTATGAAAGTCATAACTGGGTCCACGGAGGGTCCTGTTGGAGGGGGCTGAGGGGGGGCAGATATGTGTGGATTTCCGGGCTTCTGGGGAGGGTAGGGTTGCACTGCCTGCGGGTGGTGATATTGGAGTTGTTTCTGTAACTATGTGTGTGCAGTTTCAGAGATGGCCCAGGCTTGCTGGACGGTGCAGGGGACCTGGGGTCCCCATGGGGTTGGATGGGATACAGCCTGGCTCTCTGACTGTGTGCTTCAGTAAGTTTGGGGCAGAGTCTGTGCTTTGGGGACAGCACTGGGGGATTGTGGGCGTTTTTAAAGATCAGGTATATGGGATGGGTGTGCTAGGGTGTGTGATGTGAGGATTTCCCATGTTGCACAGTATACAGAGATGTACCTGAGTGCAGGAATGCATGTGTGAGAGTGCAGCAGTGTGTGTGGGTGTGTAAGCAGTGTGAGTGGAGGGCCGTGGGACGGTGTGTCTGTGTGTGAATGGGTAGTTGTATGCAGATGTGTGTAAAACTCTCAGGACCTTCCCAATCTCCAGTAGCTGGGAACCATGATGCGCCATTGAACCCTGTCTCCCCAAGAAGGCCCTGAAGAAGAGGTTTCCCTTGCTGGGGACCCCCAGCTCCTAATCCTGTCTGGCTCACAAGGCCAGGCTTCTGGGTCATTCAAGTTGTTCCCAACGTCTAGCCCACTTCACCCTTCTACCACCAATTCTGCTCTCCGCCTTTTCCCTGGGGATCGGGGAGCTCCTTCAAATCTCAGTTCCTAGCTGCATACAACCTTCATACAGGCTGCCGCGTCAATTCTCCTCCTGTCCGCTTCCCCTGCCTGGCGTCCCGGGACACGCAGTGCCAGCGCGCCACCTTGTGGTCACTCCTGGGCTCTGCGGCCTCCCCAAGTCTCGCCAAGCACTGAGCGGGGTCGAGGGCGGGGGTGGAGGGGGGGGTCTCCTTCGTGGACTCTGTCAGGGAGACAAGTGTGCTGGGGGCTCTGTGCCTCTTTCCAAAGTCAGATCCCCGGTGCAGGCTTCCAGCGACTCCAAGGGCTTTGAGAGCTGCAGGTGGTGGAGACAGAGGGCCACGGTTAGCAGGCCGAGGGGCAGGAGTGCCCGCCAAGTCTGAGCGGCTCCGGGGAGGCGAGGTGTGGGAAAGGTGGGGGCGGGGGCCGGGCGAGGGGAGCGCTATCTGTCTGTCTATCTCCGCGTCCCCCCAGCGCCTATCGCCCGCCGCTCCGAGCCCATGGCGGGGCGAGTTGCCACCCGCTCTGGATGCCCTCTGTTCTGTTGCCAAGAGGGCGCCTAGGGAGCCCGCGGCATTGGGGGCAGGAAGGGCACTGGGCGGGCCAGCTCCCCCTCCCAGGATGGGAGCGGGAGAGACCAGCAGGGCCTGCTTTGGAGTACCCAGCTCTCCACAGAGAAGGGACAGCGTCGGGCAAGCCCCTTCTCAGAGGTTCGTTTATTCATTCATCAACCTAGACCCAGAAGGGCCGGGAGATTGAGAGATGGCAGAGAGTCTGTCTTCCTCCTGAGGTCCTCACAGAAGCCTCACTCCTGTCCCTCCTCACCGGCACCGCAACCTGCAGGCTCCTGAGTAAAGAGAATGAGCAAGGGACTGGGAGTCTGGAATCCTGAAATCATGACAATATGGTGGTGGGTTATTTAGGATAATTTCTATGCTCCATTCTGCTCTGAAAAAATCTAAGAGTTTTAGAAACGGACTAAAACTGCAGCATTAGGGACATAAGTTAGTGATTAAACAATTGCTCAGTAATGCGAAGTTAACATCTGGTCCCCCATTGCACTGCATCCTCCAAGACACCGGGAGCTGTATCTGTCCACTTCTCAACCACCTTCCAGATACCTAGGGCCAATCCTGACACACACAACCTCAGTGCTTACTAGATGTTTGTTGAATGAATAAATGAGACTCTGTAATACTGGAGAAGGGCTGGATCATCTTGGCTGAGCACGCTTGCAGGATTAGGAAAAGGGGAGGCATGGAGCAGGCGCCAGCATCGAGGTGTCCCACTCCAGGGTGGGAGCAGGAGCAGCTTTCCAGATGGGGCCATGAGTCGCCTCAGAGGGGCCCGTCAGGCCAGCAGGACTGGTGCCACCAGCTGCTGGGCGGGCACCTGCTGGCTCAGGGTAGTGGGGTTGCCGGAGGATGCAATGGGACCAGTGCCACCCACTGCACCTTGCCTGGGCCAACAAGATGAGCAGGTGTCAGCCTGGCCAGATCCTGCCCCGGGGTGGAGGGGTGATGCAGGCCAGAATGTCAAGAGCCTCTGGGAGGCTGGCAGTGCTGGCCAATGACCAGGTCACAGTCCATTGCTCACCCTCTCCTGGCAGGAGAAAAGGCACCCTGTTGAAGCAAGCTGTTCCCTGGAGCCCGAGTATCATGCCAGCTGAGCACAGCCACAGCCACTGGGCTCACAGAGCGCTGGGTCTGAGGGGAGGAACTGGGAAGGAGGCTGGAACCACAGGGTGAGCCGGGAGCATTTGCTTTCCCCGTTGCCTGGGGAACTGACGCCATCTAGTGGTCAATGTAAGGAGGCCAGAGTCCAGCTCCACTGGGGAGACCTGGGAAGTGGGCCAAGTGCAGGGGCGGGGCCATCATACCCAGAAGGAATATTATCTGTATTATTTTAGGAGCCCTATCAGCACTAAATATTCACTTTTCATCATCACTTACTCTGCAGCTACCATCTCTTCCTCCTCCCACCCATCCTTGTCCAGCCAGTGGCTCCTTCCCTTAGGTTTCTCATTTGTAAATCAGAAAGTGGATTATTAGCTGGCCTCTGAGGTCCCTTCAAGCTCTGATGTTCTGTGATTCTAAATTCTAGGACTCTGGTCCCTCGAGGGGAACTCCCCTCTACCTTCTCGCCAGCTCTCTTGGAGACAAATCCCGGGCGTCCAGCACTTTGCAGCCTGGACAGCTTCTGCAGTCCTTCATCCATCCAAAAAATCTTTCCTGAGCCTCTCCTATACTAGGTGCTTGGGATGGAGTGATGAACAAGACAGGCAGCATGCCTTCCACCATGGAGCCCGAGGTCCAGTGGGGAAGTGGACACCTAAGCAGCCTGTTTCACTATGGTGTGATGTGTATTAGGATGGGGCAGCACATGCTGCTGTGACAGCCCAAGGAGGCCTGGACCCATCACAGAAGCAGGAGGATATCTGAGCCGAGGCCTGAAGGATGTGTGGGTCTTGGCCAGGAAAGGCAGGGATGAGGGGAAGGAGGGGGTTCCCAGCTGTGGCTCATAGGACTGCCTGGGGCAAAGCACTGGGGGAGGGGTGGCTAAGGGTAAAGAAGGAGTGGAGTCTGGGTGGGACCCAGAACACAGAGCCCCTGGAACCCCAAAGCAGGAGAATGAACTTTATCTAGAGGCTATAGGGAACCCCTGAAAGATTTTAATCAGGGGAGAGACGTGAGTGGATTTTCATTCTAGAAGGGTCCCTCTGGCTGCTGTGTGGGGATGAATCAGAGTGGACAAGATTGGAGGCTGGGAGGCTACTGAAGAAGTCCAAGCAAGAGAGGAATTGGGTCTGGGTTGAGAAGAGTCAGCGAGGGTGGAGAGAAGTGAGTGGACTTGAGAGATAGTAAGGAGGTCGGAGTGATAGCATTTGGGAATAGATTGGATGTGAGTGATAAGGAAAGGAGCCCAGTGGGGAAATACCCCCAAGCTTCTGACTTGGGCAACTGAGTGGGAAGTTGAGACTATTCTCTGAGAGAGAAAGAACACCAGGGAGAGGGGGCACTTGATGGGGAAGAGGATGCGTCCTGTTTTGTTTTGTTTTAATTTTTCATTGGAGTATAACATATGGGCAGAAAAG
This sequence comes from Equus asinus, assembly GCF_041296235.1. NCBI lineage: Eukaryota > Metazoa > Chordata > Mammalia > Perissodactyla > Equidae > Equus > Equus asinus. The sequence continues at coordinate 36,474,758 of NC_091802.1, read as the reverse complement.
TGCGTAAATCATAATCAATGAATTTGCACAAGCCAAACACAGCTGTGTAACTAGCACCCAGGTGAGAAGCAGGTTGAGAAACAACATCACCAGCACTGAGAAGCCCCCTCATCCTCCCTTCCAGTTACTACTCCCCAAGGGTGAGCACTGTCTTAACTCCTCGCACCACTGTGCAGTTTTGGATATTGTTGACTTTTAAATACGTGGAAGTATACGGGGTGTGCATATGTTCAGCTTTAGAAGATGCCACCGAATAGTTCTCCAAAGTGGTTGTGCCATTGGCTCCATTTTGATCATGTCAAATTTGAGTGTCTTTGAGACATCTAGGAGGAGCTGTCCAGCAGGCAATTGCTACATGGATCTGAAAAGTCAATAAAGAAGCTGGAATTGGAGACGTAAATTGGGGATATTGGCATCTTGTGTTAAGTGAAGCCACAGGTGTGGGTAAGATGGTTCAAGAAGAGAGGGAGAGAAGAGAGGGCCAAGGAGGGCCCCAGGGCAACACCTGTGAGACCCGGGTCAGAGAGGTGTGAGGCAATGCTGAGGGAGGTGGCCCTGAGGTGAGGGGGGCTGGGAGAGCATTTCAAGGAGGAGGGAGCGGTCAACGAGGTCAAATCCTGCTGTGGACGTGTGGTCCGCAAAGGATGAGAACTGAGATATGCCCCCTGGATGACGTCTCAGTGCTATCAGGAAGAGCAGGTTTGGTGGAGGGGAAGCTGAAAGGCTGTTTACAGCCACTGAGGGGTGAGTGGGAGGGGAGGAAATGGAAGGACAAGTGCAGGCAATTCTGTCCTGAAGTTTGGCTATGAAAGGCAGTAGGGAGCAGAGAGGGCGGTAGCTGGAGGGTATCTGGCATATTGAGAGGGGTGTGTGTGTGTTTTAAAAGAGAGCAAGGCTGTTTGATGTCAATTCTAGCAGCCGGTAGAGAGGTGTTAATCAGGAGTGCCATTCCTGAGTAGGTGGGAGGGGAAGAATCTGGAACTCTGCCCAAGGGGTTAACCTTACAGCAGATTCTCTCATCGGCTGAGTCAAGAGGGAAGATGAACCGATAAGAGCTGGCTTTCACTGAGCACTCACTATGTGCCCTGCACAGTGGGAAACATTCTGCACATATGTTCCTTCACTCCCCGGCCCCCACCCTATGGGGTGGGCATCTCATTTCCAGCTTTTGACAGCAGGGGAAACTGAAGCACAGAGAGGATAAGTAAGTGGTGGATTCAAGATTTAATCCCAGGCAGTCTGACCCTTAACTTCTATGGGGTGGGCAGGTATGTTTGCAAGTTTGGGGTCAGAAGGTAATTTGACACCATTAGGTACAGGACACGTGGGTGTTTGCTCTTCCAGTGTCTGTACTTTTCTGGATGTTTGAAACATTTCAGAGTAAAAAGAATTTTTCAGGTATTTGGGGGTTAGTATGAGTGTGTATGGGAAGTAGATGTGAAGTGAATAGCTGGGGGGAGAGGAAGTAATGGGACCAGAGGTTTAAGGAGAGTGGAGAAAGGTGAGCAAGTCTAAAGGGTAGCTGTTGCCGTGGGAACCAGGAAGAACACTGACCAGGGGACATGGAAGAATTTCTGTGGTGGGAGCCCATGAGGTTCTAGGGACCCCAAGAGGCGTGGTGGGGGCCTCCTTGGTGGTGGGCTGCCCTCCAGCCGGGCTCAGCAGCAGGCTTCGGGCAGAGAGTTGGGTTGACCAGGTTGGAGTTTGGCTTGGCAAGCAAGAGAGGAGCAGACACTAGCGAGAGTTGCTCAAGTGGCTTCTAGAGGAATCTAAGTTGAGCAAGGAAAGACTTGAAGAGTGGAGTGATTGGCAGAGAAGTAGAGAAGAAGGCCAGGCTGGAGGTCCCCATAAGGCCAGAGGGAAGGATAAGGGGATCCTGGAGGGAGTGCTTTTGGGGTCAGAGAGTGGGAATTTGAAATTTATTCAAACTGCAGGAAACCAAATAAAAAGAGAAAGTCTTGAATGAAGCTAGAGAGGGGAAAAATACCTTCTTTACAGAGGAACAAATATAAGAATTACATGAGGCTTCTCAGAAACCATGCAAGCAAGAACAGAGTGGAGAGAAATCTTTAACAGTTTGAAAGGAAAAACAAACCCAACACAGAATTCTGTATTCAGTGAAATTATCCTTCAAAAGTGAATATAAATAAGTAAAGACTTTGTCAGAAAAACAAAAACTGAGACAAGTTGTTGCCAGTAGACCTGGCTTGGAGGAAATGTTAAAATAAACTCTTCAGACAGAAGGAAAATGATAAAGATCAAAATCTCAGTTCTATATGAAAAGAGAAGCATCAGAGAAGGAATAAATGAAAGGAAATAAGATATTTTCTTTTTCTTATTCTTAATTGATCTAATAGAAAACTGTTCATATAATAATAGCCATAATGTATTGGGTGATTATAGCTTATGGACCAGTGAAATGAATTACAGCAAAGTTATAAGGGATGGAAGGAAGGAACAGAGAATGCTCTGTTATGAGGTACTTGTCCGAGCTGTGAAGCAGAATAGTGTTATTTAAAAACGGACTTAGACCAGTTTAAATGTATATCATAGACTAGGGCAACCACTAAAAGCATTTTTAAAGAAGTATAATTGATATGCTAAGAGAGAAGAGAGAACAGAATCATAAAATGTTCAACTAAAGCCAGAGAAGGTAGAAAAAGAGGGATGGGTTTTAAAAAAAAAGAAAAAAGAATAAAGACAAGTAAAATAAATAGAAAACAGCCACAGATATGGTAGATGTCAATTCAGCTGTATCAATAATCATTTAAATGTTAATGGTATAAATACACCAATTAAAAGACAGAGACTGACAGAGTGGATAAAAAGCAAATCAAAACTCAACTATATGTTGTCTACAAGAAACCCACTTTAAGTATAAAGTACAATAGATTAAAAGTAAAGGAATGGGGGCCAGCCCAGTGGCATAGCGGTTAAGTGCACACATTCCACTTTAGCAGCCCGGGGTTTGCTGGTTTGGATTCTGGGTGCGGACACAGCACCTCTTGGCAAGCCATCCTGTGGTAGGCATCCCACATATAAAGTAGAGGAAGATGGGCATGGATGTTAGCTCAGGGCCAGCCTTCCTCAGCAAAACGAAAGAGGAAGATTGGCAGCAGATGTTAGCTCAGGGCTAATCTTCCTTGAAAAAAAAAAAGAGGTAAAGCAATGGAGAAAGATATACTATACTAACACTAATCAAAAGAAAGCTGGAATCACTATATTAATTTCAGACAAAACAGACTTCAGAACAAGGAAAATTATCAGGGATAAAGAAGGACAGTATATAATGATAAAGGGGTTAATTCTCCAGGAAGACACAACAATCCTTGATGTGTGTGCACCTAACAAGAGTGTCAAAATATGTGAAGCAAAAAATAATTGAACTACAAGGAGAAATAGACAAATCTACTATTATAGTTGGAGACACACCTCCCATTAGTAATTGAGTTTGAATTAGTAATAGGTTTGAATTACTAATGGGTTTGAAGAGCAGGAAGGAGGCCATTGTGGCTGGAGAGAGAGTGAGGGAGAATGTCAGAGATGAAGTCAGAAAGGTGATGTGGCAGGGGTTAGGGGACTATCTGGGCCTTACAGGGTATCACAAGGACTTTGCATTTTACTCTAAGTGGGATGAGGAGGGATTGCAGAATTTTGAGCAGAGGAGTGACATAGTCTAACTTGTTTTTCATTAGAATGTGCCTCAGTTTGGATTTTTCCAAGTTTACCCTGCTTGGAGTTCTTTGAGCTTCTTGGATGTGTGGATTCGTGTATTTCATCAAATTTGGGACATTTTTGGCTGTTGTTTCTTCAAATATTCTTTCTGTCCCCTTCTCCTCCTGGGACTTCCATAATGCCTATGTTGGTATTTTTGATGGTGTCCCACAGGTCTCTTAGGCTCTGTTCATTTTTCTTTGTTTTTTTCTTTCTGTCCTTCAAGCTGGATAATTTCAACTGACGTTCATTCATGGACTCTTCTGCTTGCTTAAATCTACTGTTGAACCCCTCTAGTGAATTTTTCATTTCAGGTATTGTCCTCAGCTCCAGAATTTCTATTTGGTTCTGTTGTATAATTTCTATCTCTATTGATATTTTCTATTTGTTCAGACATCATTCTCTTGGTTTCCTTTAGTTCTTTGTCCGTTCTTTAGCTCTTTGGGCATATTTTTAAAACAGTTCATTTAAAGTCTTTTTCTGCTAAGTCCAATGTCTATACTTCCTTAGGGATGGTATCTGTCAATTTCTTTTCCTGTGAATGGTGGCCATATTTTTGGTTTCTTTATATGCCTTGTAATTTTTGGGTTGAAAACTAGACATTTTGAATTTTATAATGTGGTGACTCTGGAAATCAGATTTTTCCTCTTCCCCAGGGTTTGCTGTTGTTGCTTGCTGAGGGATGTGGTTATCCATTTTTTTACTGACTTTTCCAAAGTGTTTTTGCCAAGACCATACTCCTTGTCCTGTGTGGTCACTGAGGCTTCTGCTCTAATATCTCAGTGACCAGTCAGTGGCCTGATCTTAAATGTCAAAATTCAGCAGCTCCTTTCTTCATTATGCATTCCTCTGGTAGCTGTAACTTTTTAATTAGATTTCAGAGTTCAAAAAAAGTTGATTCTGTCAATTGCCAGCTTAATGATTGTTCAGTGAAAAAGCTGAATTTTTTTTTTTGAGGAAGATTAGCCCTGAGGTAGCTACTGCCGATCCTCCTCTTTTTGCTGAGGAAACCTGGCCCTGAGCTAACATCTGTGCCCATCTTCCTCTACTTTATATGGGGGACGCCTACCACAGCATGGTGTGCCAAGCAGTGCCATGTCTGCACCTGGCATCTGAACCAGCAAACCCTGGGCCACCAAGAAGCGGAATGTGCAAACTTAACTGCTGCACCACCGGGCCGGCCCATGAAAAAGCTGATTCTTGGAGCATCCAATTCAACCATTTGCCATGATGTCATCCCTGACTTTTTTTGAAGCTCACTCTCTTCAAGATATATTAAGTAAAAAAATCAAGATGGAGAGAAATGTCTATGGTATGTTACCAGTCATCTAAAAAGGGGGATATATTTGCTTATAAACAGTGAAAGGGTAAGCCACAGAATTTAAAAAGAATAGTTACCCAGTACACATCAATTCCTAATGAATATAGATACAAAAATCTTTATCAAAATATTAGCAAATAGAATTCAGCATTACATAAAAACAATTATATACCATGACCAGGTGGGATGTATTCCAAGGATATAAGGATGATTAAATATTTGAAAATCAATGTAGTCCACCATATTAATAGGCTAAAGGAGGAAAATCACATGATCATATCAATTGATGCAGAAAAAGGCATCTGACAAAATTCAATAGATTCATGATGAAAATTCTCAGCAAACTAGGAGTAGAGGAATTTCCTCAACTCGATAAAGAGCATCTACCAAAAATCTGCGGCTGACATCATACTTAATGGTGAAAGACTGCATATCTTATCCTTAAGATCAGGAACAAAGCAAGGAGGTGCCCTCCATCACTGCCACTCGATGTAATGCTGGAAGTCCTAGCCAGCTCAGCAAGGCAAGAAAAGGAATTGAAAATAAGCACAGATCAGAAGGGAAGAAATCAAGCTGTTCTTATACTTCTAGATGCTAGCAATGAGCACATGGAAACTGAAATTTAAAAGTACCGTTTATAATTGCTCAAGAAAAAAAGAAATACTTAACCTGTAAATCTAACAAACATGTACAGGACCGCTGACGCTGTCAGCTGTGATACGGGGTACACACTCATGGAGCATCATCATGGCGGCACCTGAGCGACAGCACCTCAGTGTGCAATTTAAGTGACTTGTAATTTGAGTGTTACCAGCCCTTGACATGGCCTGTGGATCGGGAGGGAAATAGTCTAATCTTTTAACATTGTGAATATTGTGACCATGTTTTCTACGAGTTCAGATCATGAAAAGGAGACTGATTATAATACAATACCAATGGCATCACAGGGGGGAAAAGGCTAAATGACTGTGTTATTTGAATGACAGATGGAAGGATATATAACGACTGGATTGGGGAGGTCAATAACCAAAACAGCGGACTGCATGATGTGCAGAAAAGAATGTGGGCACCTTGAAGAAGGGGCTCTGAAGAATAGGTAGAATCTCACAAATTCGGGATAAGCTAGGCAAGCACTTCTAAATCAATCAAAAGTTTTCCATCATCCAAAAAGACACCAATCCTCAGTTAAAAATAGTGCCTGCTGGATTAGCCAGGGCCTACCGCACGAATGAGCACACATTCTCATTATTCCCTCAATTGCTTTATGAACCTGAGGGAAGATACAGTCCCTGATTCAGACTTACAACTAAAATGTCCTATGGTCGAACAAAAGGGGAAGTTTTGATAACACCTGTCTTGGCCCCTGATAGGGCTGATTTGGTCAATCTTAGCAACGATTGTACTTTCTACAATATATCACATTTGAATCCAGGCAACAAAAAGATTTTCCCCGGGCTGGCCTGGTGGCATAGCAGTTAAGTTCGCACGTTCCACTTCTCGGCGGCCCGGGGTTCGCTGGTTTGGACCCCAGGTGTGGACATGGCACTGCCTGGCATGCCATGCTGTGGCAGGCGTCCCACATATAGAGTGGAGGAAGATGGGCATGGATGTGAGCTCAGGGCCAGTCTTCCTCAGCAAAGAGGAGGATTTGCGGCAGAAGTTAGCTCAGGGCTAATCTTCCTCAAAAAAAAAAAAAAGAAAGAAAGAAAGAAAGAAAGACAGAAAAGAAAAGATCTTACCTGCTAAATGGCCTGCACATCCTGTGCACACTGCTGCTGAAAGGAGTACGACTTACTTATCAGTGGTACTGAGGCTTTTGTAATGAATGTTTTTAGTCACTTTCAGTTTCCTCAAAGTGTGCAGAAGCACTTAATGAGATTATGGACTTGACAGAAATGGAAGGAGATCCTCCTTAGACAGCTGCCTACAAGACGGCTATCAGTGTTGCTGTCCATGGCAGAGATGTAAGAACGCTGACCTGCTGTGAAATCATATTTAAAGGGTGAGATAAAAAGAACATCCTTCTCTAGTTTGGAAGTACGTTAGAGATGAGAATGGAGAAGGGGATTACAGTAAAACAGAAACTTACACGTTATTTCTCCGAAACTGTTTGATGATCTTTGGAGAGGCCATAAGGAACCTAGAAAAGGATGGAGTGCCTGCATCTAAGTTGTTCAATGTCATGTGTAGGCTGTGAAAAAAACTCATACAGCAAAAAAAAAGGCGTATTTTGGAAATAAGACTGCTTCAGAACTCAAGGAAAAAAATATCATCAGAAAAGCACAGCCAAGTTAAACAAGACTTCCTTAATTTCCTTACTAAAACTATAATTTATTTGACATCTGCATCGGTCTGGGTTCCCCAGAGAAACAGAATCAATGGGAGATTAGCTAGATAGACAGATATAGATAGATATGGATATCTATAAATTTCTACCTGTATGTATTTATTACAAGGAATTGGCTTACGTGGTTACGGAGGTTGAAAAATCCCAATATCTGTAGCCAGCAAGCTGAAGGAAGACCCAAGAGAGCTGATGGTATAGTTCCAGTCTGATATTCAGGCCTCCAAAGGATTGGATGAGGCCCCCCCCAACACTGGGGAGGGCGATCGCTTTGCTCAGTCTACAGATCCAGATGTTAATCTCCTTCAGAAACAGCCTCACAGACACATCCAGAATAATGTTTAACTGAATATCTGGGCACCTCATGACACAATCCAGCTGATACATAAAATTAACCATCACAGAATCCAACTTCAATTTCACACGTTCAAATCACCTCTGTGCTTGAAAACCGTTTCTCTGAGAACGTCAAACTTCTGATGACATCCGAGTATTTAAAACTGATGAACGTTTTAGACGTGGATAGTCTATGTGATGAATGTATAGATGCAAAGGACCCGACTGATAAACAGCTGGTCTACCAAAACAAGCTGGTAGGTACAACATAGATGGACATTTTTGAAGAGCTGTAAACTAATGTCCACAAGTCTGAAAACCTGCTGTTGCCAGTAAGTAAAATCCTAAGTATTCCATGCTCAAATATTTCCGCGGAGAGGACATTTGGTTCAATGTCACTGCATTGGGCATGAAGAATCAGTGGGCTTGATAAGGGCAGACGCTAGGTGAAAGTGAATTTTACCTTTGACTGGCTGCAGTTTCACAGCGACGTAAAAGGAGAGAAAGCTGTCTGAAATAAAGGCCACAGGCACTTCAGAGGGTGGCACTGGAACAGAAAACAGAACGAGCCCAATTATCCTACCACGTCACAGGACAGAAAGGAACACGTCATTGCTCTTTTTAAAAATTAAATATGGGTAGTACCTGTTTAATTTGTTCTATTATATTTATGTTCTTTTAAAAAGTCTTACATTTATGTATCTAAGAATACACAATAATACAGTCCACAAATTTAAATATCAATAAAGAGTTTTAAAGAGTTAAAATAAATTTATAAAATTATATCAGAGGACAAAAAGAGATGTTATCAAAATGTTATGATTTTTATCACGCATTATTTGTTTAATTGGTCCTACCATCAATTAGTACTAATTGCCTCTTTTAACTAATCCTATTGTTTTCTTTGTTTAGATAACAGCATTTATGGACCAGAAAAGTAAATAATAAAGAATAACATATACTTTCAAATAAATACCTATTTTCATATTTTTATGTTAGTCATAAAACGTATATATATATATATATATATATTTTTTTTTTTTAGGAAGATCAGCCCTGAGCTAACCACCGCCAATCCTCCTCTTTTTGCTGAGGAAGACTGGCCCTGAGCTCACATCCGTGCCCATCTTCCTCTACTTTGTACGGAGGACGCCCATCACAGCATGGCTTTTCGCCAAGCGGTGCTATGTCCACACCCGGGATCCGAACTGGTGAACCCCAGGCCACTGAGAAGCGGAACGTGCGGACTTAACCGCTGCTCCACTGGGCCGGCCCCTAAAATGTGTATATATTATATATGATATTATTGTTTTTATTTCTTGTCCAATATGGCTGTTTCCCAGGTTGGCCCTCCCAAAAGTGGGTCCCGGCAGGTGAGGGGATTTGCTGCCTTCTGAAAGCCAGGGCCTGGGCAGAGCTCACCTCACAGATCTCAAAAGATGTCACCCGGTCCTCTCTGTCTGCTTTCCATGGTCCCCCCTCCCCAGACTGCACTTCCGTTGTGCTCACTCAGCAATCCCAGCCAGGAAGGCGCTTCCCGGACACATTCCTGGATTGACTCTCAGCAGGTGCCCTTGGGTCTCTAGCCCATCCCTGAACCACTTGCTGTGTCCAAAAGGAGTGGGTCCTAGGTCCTGCGCTCACCCCAGAGTGGGAAGGAGGCTGAAGGGAGCCAGCTCCCTCTCACACAAGCTGAGAGGGTGGAGAAGTGGTTCCCTAAAGGGAAACCGAGGGGTTCTTACCAGAAGAGGGAATAGATGCTGTGCAGGCAGAAGCATCCTCAGCTGCCCATTACTCTGTCGGCAGGGAGCCAAAGTGCTTTCCGCTACGTTGTTTTGGGCCAGATCCCTGGAGCCAAACAAACACGCATCCATTTCATCACTTACCATATGATATTGAGATGGTCTATCCATGTGGCTCTCTCACTGACTGGACGGCGAGTTTCACAAGGACAAAGACCACGTCTGACTCCTGCTGGGTCCCCAGCGCCTCGCACTCAGCCAGGTGCATAATAGGTGCCTTGGGTCCTGCCCTGGGTCCTGCTCTGGCTTCTGTTCTCAGCTCACAGTTCACACATTCCTTGCACCATCTCTTCCACTCCTACAGCCTTCAAATCTCGGGCTCCGGCATGGACCCTTCCCCCGAGTCCAGAGCTGGGCATCCTCCTGTCTTCTGGACGCTCTCACTTGGATGTCCCACAGGCGGCTCCAACTCCCTCTGTTGGAAACTGAACTTGCCATCTTCATCCCTAAGCATTCTCCTCCACTGCTCCCCTTCTAGCAATGGCACCATCAGTTACTCCATTTACTATGCTCTCTGCCGCAATCAGTCGATCCCCAAGTGTTATTGATCCCACCTCCCAAATACCTTCAATCCCCCACCCTCCCCATCCCACTGCCCCACCCTGCCCAGGCCTCAGTGTCCCTCCCCAGGCCTCAGCATCCCTCCCAGGCCTCAGCATCCCTCCCAGGCCTCAGCATCCCTCCCCTGATGCTGATGATGCAACAGGTGCCCCGCACCAGGCCTCCCTCGGTTTGCCCCTCCTCAGTGCTCCAGCTCTCAGCCCTTCGGTGCTTCTCTCTCACCGTCAAGCCCGCAGCAACAGCACTTCGGCCCTGCAGGCTCTGGTCCTGCTGCTCTGCCCATGCTCCGGGGCTCCAGCCCTGCCAGGAGCCGTGCGTTCCTCGGGGGCCTGCCTTGGAGAACACCACTCTCCTAGTGTCTACCCTCCATCTTCAAGTGCTAAATCCTTCTTATCCTTGAAGACCAAGCTTACCTCCAAGAAGCCCTCCATGATACACAGCCCAGTCCCCCAGCTGAGAGCCCCGCCTCTGGGCTCCTGTGGCTCTGTGCTTTTGTCTTCCCTCCCTTGCAGCACCTTGTACTCATTCATTCCTCTTCTCAGTGGTGCCCTTGATTGCGTGTCTACTATCGTACTTGATGGCAATTTGGCATCCTGGGGTAAAGCCTCTGTGCTTAGACAGATGGTCTCTCTACTTGCCAGTCTCTCCCTCTGGACTGGGAGTGTCAAGAGGGTGGGCATGCTGTCCCTGATCTCCGTGACTTTAGCCACAGGGCTGGCCCTTCATAGGTGCTCCTCAATTGTGAAACGAATGACTCGGCAGACCAGCCACAGCAGAGGTGGGCAAACTTTGTAAAGGGCCAGATAGAAAATATTTAGCCTTTGCAGGCCGTGTGGTCTCTGATACACCAAGAAAGCAGCTGTGGATAACATGTAAAATAATTTACTTACAAAATCAGGTGGTTGGCTGGCTGTAGCTGTGGACTGTAGTTTACCAGCTCCTGAACTACAGGAACGAACTTCCCCCAGCACTCAGGGACAACTGCCACCCTCGCTTTCATCCCCAGAGAGACCTGCTCCTGCTTTCGGTTCTGACCAGTCTCCCTTCTCAGCCCAGGCCCCATGGCCCTTCCTCCGCCCTCCAGTCTCACGCTCCCACCCCATTCCCAGGACGCTCTCCATGCCTCGACTCCCCCTTTAGGCTCACAGCTACCATGGATCAGAATCCAGCCTCTTTCATCCCAGCCACGGGGACTCCTCATCACTTCCCAGCCCTTTGGGCCAAGAAACAATAAGAACTTACTAGGAATAGCACTTCCTTAGCAGATCAGAAGCACTTTAGTTTGCAAAACACACTTACCCACATTATTCTACCCGTGTCTGCCCTGCCTCTCTGTAGCTGGGCTCCCTGAGGCCTTTTCCCTAGAGGCTCGGCCCTCCTGGTCCCTGCCCTGGCAGATCCGCCAGGTGTCAATCAGCAGCTTTGGTGCCCTGGAAGATGGACACTTGGAGGAGGTTAATTGCCTCCCCAGAAAACCGGAGAGTGGTGGGTAGAACAAGCATGGGGGGTTTTGTTTCATGATAGGAAGTGGGGAAGAGAGAAGATGATAGCCAAGGTGTTTGCCGCTGCCCAGCCCCAAGGCCAGGGTTTGCGCTCCTGTGGTTAGGCAGGTGGTAGAGCCACTCAGGTGAGAGATTTTGAGCCTCTGAGCCAGGCACAGCTGCTGTGGGGCCCACGTGTCTGAACTGAGCACTGCTCTGGCACCCCAGGCACTGGTGGGGATCACTGGGAGACAGCACCGTGTGAAGGACACTGGCGTACGATGGCCCTTGGCTGGGGGAGAGAGCGGCCTGGGTGCAGCCTGGCACCTGCTGCTAAGGGACAGGCTTGCGGTCGTTCATGAACTTCCCCTTTGAGGGCTCTAGAGACCCCTGCTGCTCCTAATTAAGGTGGGGAGGAATGGGAGAATGGATGTCAGGGGTAGGCAACCAATGATTTTGCCACACCTGGGATGCTCTTTACAGGGACCAAAAGAAGGAGACATCTGAGAAGTCACCATTTGTTCTGTGGCTGGCCCTGGAAGGTGAAGAGGAGGACAGAGGAGTGGAAAGCGTTGAGGCAACTGTGGAAACTGGGCCTATGGGTGGAGGAAAGAAATGCTGTGGACGTCAGCCAGGCATGGAGAGGCAGAACCACAGGCACCCCCAATTATACAGCTGGGGAAACTGAGGCCAAGAGAGGGGCCATGACCTGCCCAACATCACACAGCAAAGACTCCTGCCTCCAGGCCAGACATTTCCCCATATTAGACCTGCTGAGTTCACTGCAGGCCCTGGTGGGTCCCCACAGCATCCTGCTCTGTGGGGTGAATGGGAGAGTGTGGCTCTGGGCCCTGGCGCCCACTGGGGCGGCCCAGGCCCCTGAAAGCAGCCTGGAATCAGCCCTCCTTCCTCTGAAGAGAAAGAGGCCAAGTCTCCTCGTGTGAATTGAGACGCAGGAGCGAACGACCCATCCTGGCACAAAGCAACCAAGTTAGTATATTTAGAAGTAGGGGAAGAGACAGACAGACAGACAGACAGACAGAATTCCTGCCAGTCCAGGGCCTGGCCCCTCCTCAGGCTGACCTTCCTGTCGGGGTGAGGGGAGGGGTGTCCTCTCATCCTCTCTCCGTCTTGAGGACAAGAGGGCGTAGGAAGAAAACAGGAAGGTCAGACCACAGGTAGGATTTTCCAAGGAGCAAAGGTGAGGGAGGACTCTCTTTCCTCAGAGGTTTTTAAAAATAAGAGAAAACTTGCTGAGGGTGCTGGTGTGGCCGCGAGGCAGGAGGAGGGACAAGGTGGCCCCTGGATCAATCTTTTTTTTTTCTTTTTTTAGGAAGATTAGCCCTGAGGTAACATCCGCTGCCAATCCTCCTCTTTTTGCTGAGGAAGACTGGCCCTGAGCTAACATCCGTGCCCATCTTCCTCTAGTTTATATGTGGGATGCCTACCACAGCATGGCTTGCCAAGCAGTGCCATGTCTGCACCTGGGATCCAAACCGGTGAACCCCAGGCCACGGAAGCGGAACGTGCGCACTTAACCGCTGCGCCACCGGGCCGGCGCCTGGATCAGTCTTAACGGTTACATCCAGGGTTCAATCCAGGTCCGTTGTACCAGTGGGTACAATGCAGGCCTTTTGGAGAAGGGCGGTGCTGGGCCCTGACCCTGGGCTGCAGTTACCTCAATTGCCACCAGGTGGCAGGCCCGCCCATTTCTAACAAGGAGGACTCTGGCTGCTGGGAGCTCAGATTGGTTGACAGATTTGTTTATTCATCCATCATTTATCCATTCATGGTTTTTATTCCCCAAGCACTTGGACTCCTCATATGTGCCAGCAGGCACTGTGCTTGGTGTGCAGAGGAAACAAGTGGGCAAGACAAGGTCTGTGTCCTAGGCACCTAGCACAACGCCTGTCTACTCAGATGGAAAGTCCACATTGGCAGCCACGTGTCTGTGGGGCAGGCTGCTGCCTGGGTGGGTTCCCACTGCAGCGACATGGGATGGTGCCCCTTGCCCTCTGTTCTGCAGCACGAGCCAACGGGCAGTGGGCCCTGAGCGAGGTTTGGACCGCCTCCCGCCTCGGTCTCAGGTCACCCGCAGCGGGTCTCAGGTGCAGCCGCACAGTGGCCCTTGGGGCTGAGGTTTTCTCCCTCTCTGTTCCTCCTCCAACCAGGCCCAACCTCAAACCACCAGTCTCTCCCCCTCCCCCTCTTCCTCCCTTCCCTCTGCTCTGTTCTGGCAGCTTTTCTCAGAAATGTCCACCCAGAGAGCACAAAGTAGGTGCCTGGACAGGCCCAGGTCCTGGGGGCCTTGGGGTTGCTGTACCCCTCTGCCTTCCTCAAGCCTTGCTCCTGCCCCTACCCTGGGCTCCCCGTGCCAGTGTTCACCTCCGGAGCACTGGGCTCCCATGTGCTGGAAGCATCGATGTCTTGGCTGCTTACTCTGTCCCCACCTGAGGTACAGCCTCAGAAGGGCAGGGACATTGGCTTGCTCACTGTTGAAGCCCCAGGACCTTGCACAGTGCCTGACACACAGTGGGTCTCAACAAGTGTGGGTGAGTCACTCAGTGCAGGTGAGTGAATACAGCTATGCAAAGACTTTAAGGTCTCTGGAGGGAGGCCCCACAGATCCACGGGAAAGCAGGGCGGTCAGGGGAAAGCTTGGATGCTAAGAACACATCTGAGAGGGGCCATGTGCCCAAGTAACCGCCCTGAATTCGATCAGAGTACCCCCTGGACCCACCTCAAAGAGGACCACAGGAGCCTGTCTGCTCCTTGTGCACTGGGATACCAGACCCAGCCGGGGTGGGTGGGGTAGCATCCACTTTGGTCACTCTTTGTACAGGGCCCCCAGATGGCTTCCTCAGCCATCAGCCATGGAGCACTAGCTGCTGGAGGCATGCCAGCCACTGTTCTGCCTTGCTTCCATCTCCCTTCTCCTCCTCCCCGGCTTCCCTGGCAACTGGGAACCCCCTCCCTCAACCCAGGCCCCGTGCCTTCTGACTCACGGTGCAGCTCAGCTGGAAAGCATCTGGCCATGCTCATGGCCCTGGCATCCGGCCCGTTGGCCCTGCGTGAGGGGCACCCCTCCCTCAGACCTTCCACGCAGTTCCTCCATTAGGATTATATCCGTTGAAAACTTCCCCAGCCCCAAGAAAACCCCCTCTGATAAGTAACCCCACCACCAGTACTCCATGCCAGGTGGAGTGGGAGTCCCGATCTTAGCAGCTCATCACATTCCAAACATTCTCGGGGGCGGGGGGAGGGGGGTGCGAGGGGAGCAGAAGAGGAGAATGCTGCTTGACTTCAATATCCTGTGTCTCATTTGCTCCAGATCCTCTCCCCGCCCCCACCCCTGACCCAGGCTCAGGTCCCCTGTGGACCTCCCAGGCCCTCACACCTTGGACCTCGTGTCTAGTTCCTTATCCTTTCTGGTCTCTTCTGTCCTTATTTTCCCTCCAATTTCCCTTCTCTCTCTCAGCCTCTTCTCTCTGCCATTCCTGGAGTTTGTGGTAGGAGGTGGGGGGACCAGGCCGGGGTTTTCTGCAGGGCCTTTGTTCCTGTTCTCCTAGGCATCCAAGATCTCTGGGTTTGGTCTGGCCCTGGCTCTGCACCATCTCCCTGTGTATTTTGAGTCCAGGACTTGCCCTCTCTGGCCATGGGCGCCTCCCACCCCTCAGAGCACTGGGATCCTGGGGTTCGAGTCCTTGGGCTCTAAAGCACTCCCAGGCTGATGGTCCAGGCCTGCCCTGGCAGGGAGCTCCCCAAAGCCTCCTTCTGACCGCACAGGACTGGAAGCGCGGGCCAGCTCCTCCACTGCCTCCTGCCTCCCCCAGCCCTGGGCCCCCTTCCTCTCTTGCTGGAGGAGGGGCTCTTTGCCCACCTTCTTTAGACGGCATCTGTGGGTGTTGGGCCCAGTACTTGGACAAAGTTGTCCTGTTCCTAAAACACTTACATGCATATCCCTCTGTCCTCTGGCCACCTCCCAAATCCTCACCATACAGCAGCAGCTGGAAGGGGGCTAGAATCCAGGAAACTCGAGTTCTAATTCTGGCTCTGCCACTAACTTGCTGTGTGACCTGAGGCTAGTCAGTAACCTACTCTGAGCTTCAGTTTTCCCGAGGAATGACAGGAATAGACAGGTGGTTCCAGTGACCTTCTAGACTAGACTAAAGTTTTGACCAGGTTTTGCTGGAAGACATGGAGGAGAGTCATCACGGACTTGTTCCCCCTTGGGAGACAAGTCTGTTTTGTTTTTTGAGAGAGGAGCAGACCACAACCAGGTCTTCCCACAGTGTTCCCCACCCCAGGCCCTCAACCATTCTCTTATTAGAAAAATGTGTCCAAAAAAGTAGTACTATAAAGAGAATCTCCAAACACACACACACACACACATAAACAGAGCCAACATCAAACTTACTGGTGAAATACTGAAAGCTTTTCTCCTGAGATCAGGAACCAGAAAAGGTTCTCACTATCACCACTTCCATCCAGTAGTACACCAGAGGTCCTGGACAGAGCAATAAGACAAGAAAAAAAAAAAAAAGAATTGTAAAGGAAGAAATAAAACTGCCAATATTTATATGACATAATAGTACACAGAGAAAATCCAAAAAATATACAAACTATTAGAATAAATGAGTGAATTTAGCCAGGTCACTGCATCCAAGATCTGTATAAGAAATCAGATGTTCTTCAATATACTACCAATGCACAATTAGGGAAAGGAATTAAAAAGACAATACCATTTATATGCCATAAAAATATCAACTACCTACCTAGAAATAAATCTAACCAAAAAAGTACAAGATCACTCAATACACAGAAAACTACAAAACATTTTTGAGAGAAACTTCTTTTTTTTTGGTGAGAAAGATTCACTGTGAGTTAACATCTGCTGCCAATCCTCCTCTCCTTTTGTTTTGCTTGAGGAAGTTTAGCCCTGATCCAACATCTGTACCAATCTTCCTCCATTTTGTATTGTGGGATGCCTCCACAGCATGGCTGATGAGTGGGGTAGGTCTGTACCCAGGATCTGAACCCACGAACCCAGGTAACAAAAGTGGAGCACGTGGAACTTTAACCACTTGGCCACGGGGCCAGTCGTAAGAGAAACTTCAAAATATCTAAATTAATGGAGAGATATACCATGTTCATGGATTGGAAGATTCACTATCGTGAAGGTGTTCATTCTCCCCAATCAATCTATACAGTCAACACAATCCCAATAAAAATCCTAGCAGGAATGTGGTATGTGTGTGTGTGTGTGTGTGTGTGTATGTGTGTGTTTGGAGATTCTCTATATAGCACTACTTTTTTGCTGTTAAAATTTCTATGGAGATGTAAAAGACCAAGAATGGCCAAAACACTCTTGAAGAAGAGCAAACTGGAGAACTTCTAGCATCAGCTATTAAGACAGTGTGGTATTAGCGCAAGGATAGACCAGTAGAACAAAACAGAGAGCCCTGAAACAGAACCACACATAAATGGCTACTTGATTTTTGACACAGATGATACTGCTGTGTTATACTGGGAAAAGGATGGTCCTTTCAACAAGTGGTGCTGGGTCAACTGGACATGCATGTGGAAGAAAAAGTATCTTGATTCCTACTTCACACCATACCAAAAAACAAATTCCAGGAAAATGTAGATCTAAATATAAAAGGTAAAACAACCAGAAAAAAACATAGAATATCCTCATGACTTTGGAGTAGGCAAAGATTTCTTAAACAGGACACAAAAGTACTAGTCATAAAGGAAAAAACTTGATAAATTATTCTCCACTAAAATGAAGAACTTCTGTTTATCAAAAGTCACCATTAAGAAAGTAAAAGGCTACAGAGTTGGAGAAGATATTTGCAATACAAAAGACTTGTATCCATAATATATAAAGAGCTCTTACAAATCAATAGGAATAAGATGGACAACTCAGTAGAAAATAGGCAAGAGACTTGAACAGGCATTTCACAAATAAGGCTTTCCAAATGGCCTACAAACATATGCGAAGGTGTTCAAAACCATCAGTCACCAGGGAAATGCAAAAACCTCGATGAACTGAAATGAAAAAGACTGATGATACTAAATATTGGCAGGGATGTGACACACGTAGCACTTTCGTACCCAGCCAGTGGGAGTGTAAGCTGGAATGGCCACTTTGGAAAACTTTATGGCAGCATCAACTAAAGCTGAACATATTCAGCCCCCTTGGCCCAGCAATGCCACCTCAGGGCATGATCCAACAGAAAAGCAGACATTATGCTCCAAAAGACATGTATGAGAATGTTCACCGCAGCACGGCTGTCAGCAGCCCCAAACCAGAAAAAACAGAGGTCCATCAGCAGAACGGATAAATAAAGCGTGGCACATTCAGAGGATGGTATACTCGGCAGCAACGTGAAGGAAAAAACTATGACCGCAAGAAACCGCACAGATGAGTCTCACAAGCTTAACGTCCAGCGAAAAAAAGGCAGACGCAAAGAACACCTATCATATGATTCTGTTGATAGGAAGTTCAAAAACAGGCAAAACTAATCTATGGTGGTAGAGGTCAGGATGGCAGTTACCTTCAGCGCAAGAGACTGGGTGGAGGCACAAGGGGGTTTGGGGGATGGGGGAAATATCCTATTTCTCCATCTGGGTTCTGGCTACACAGGTGTGTTGATTTTGTGAGAACCCACACACTTTTCTGTCTGTTACACTTCCATAAAACATTCACATTACAATCAATCACACACCTCTTAGACCGGCAGTTAAAAGTCCTAGGTTGTTTTTCTTGCTTTGTTCCTCACTCTGTAAGGCCCTGGGCAAGTCACTTTCTCTCCTGGGGCTCAGCTTCCCCATCTGTATGGAATGAGAAGAAAAAAAAATCACATTTGTTATTGTAAGAGCCAGCAGCAGAATTCCTCCAAGGGAGAGAGCTCTGCCAGGGGGAACACTTTGCTGGGCTCTCTTTGGACACGAAAGGAGGAGAAGTGTGGCTCCAGCTAATGACCTGGAGCACTCTGGCTTTCAGGAGAGAATTCTTGAAGAGAGATGTCGGGGCAGGGGGGCAGAGAGAGAGACAGAGACTGGGAACCAACAAGATAAGTCGATGTGGGGCAGAGCCTGGGTGAGGTGAGAACACGGCTGTGAGAGGGGAGGGCGGCTGCGGCGCTTGACGGCCAGCGTGTCTGATGTTCGGGGATGGGTGGCAAAGTTGACCTCCTCCCTCCTCCGTCACCCCCACCCCTCAGGAATGACCCCCACCTTCACTGCCTTGGGGAATAGTATTTAGGGACAAATGAAAGGGAGAGAGAGACTGCATTCCGCACCTGGGCTGACAAAGTCCAGAGCCGACAGCTCACAGGTGACAGACAGAGAGGATGTGGAGAATTCCACAAAAGCCGAAAGTCAGAGGGAGAGGGGAGCATCCAGGACCCTCGGGGTGGGGGCTCATCCTTAAAACCCCAGGATGGTTTTTAATGCAAGAGGCGAAGGGTGGGCCTGGAAGTTTCGAGAACCCAAGGTCCTGGGTGACTGACACTTGGGTTGCATGTAAAGCGAGCGGGGAGATTGGATGTGGTGCAGGCCCATGCTGCCCAGCGAGCTTCCCCTCAGCCCCTTCATGCTCTGGTGCAGGGCTGCAGAAGGGCAGTCCCTCTCAGCCAGCACGACACAGCCACGTGGAGAAGAGCAGTGGCCAAAGGCCGAGATGGCTGGGGGAGGCCTTGGGGATTCACCTCACTGACGTTTGGAAGCTTGAAGGAGAGACCCCCCCTTCCGAACTCCCCATCTGGGCCTGTCCTTGGGTGGAAGGACACTGACCCCAAAAAACAAGGAGTTAAATGCAGGCCCCAGGGAGAGAGTCAGCCAGTCCTGAGGAGCTGGAAACAAATGACCCGCTCCCTTGCAAATCAGGGGGCAGCTCTGGGGAGGGTGGGCAGTGGCGGGGGAGGACAGTAGCCCCAATATCTCATTTGCCCTCTCAATTTGGACATGCCAATCCTCTGCACTCTTTGCTCTTGCTGCTTCCCCGTGGGGCTGGCGTTTACGGAGGCCCATGGTACAGGACATCACTTATCCCGGAGCTGTCACCAGCATGACCTCAGCCCATCAGCAGGAAACCGCAGCGTTTTACTATCTCTGTTGCACAGATGAGGCTCGGTCACATACCAGGTACGCTCCTGGGAAGTTATGGGGGTGGGGTGTTTGGAAGGTGGCGGCCGCAGAGAAGAGGCAGCACCCTGGTGAGCTGTCAGTTGGGCAAGGAGCATGCCTTGCTTCTGTGGTTAACGGGGCTCCAGGTTGGTGTGGAGGGAGAGGGGAGCAGGGGCGGCCGTAGCCCCCAAGAGATAGGACCCTCCTCATCAAGGCCCATCTCCAAATGCCACCTCCTCCAGCAAGCCTTCCCGGAAGGCTTCATCAGAGAGGCTGTCCCCACCTTCACCCCCGTCCCCCCAACTTCCCAGAACACAGACCACACCAGCCCCCAAACTTGCGTGGGGGGCCTGCTCTGCCTGTCTCCTCACCTAACGCTGACTGACATCTGAGCCGCAGGGGTGGGGGCTCCTCTGGGTCTCCCCCAAGGTGCCAAATGTGGGCTCTGCGTGGGGTAGGTGCTCACCAGCACTGTCTGAGTCAACCAGAGAAGGGTGAGCTCCACCTGGAAGATCACTTGAGGGAGGGAGCCCTGGAGCTCTGGAGAGGCAGGAGGACCTTCCAGAGGTTGGGGGAGAAGACAGGGGAGGAGCGGAGAGCTGGGAAGGGGAGTTCAGATCTCCTATGAGAGCCACACTTCCCACCACACACCTGAATATAGGGCGGGCCCGCCCTTGCTGTCCTGTCTGGGAACCCCTAAAAGGTGTGGAAGGACCAGCTGGCTCCCCTGACCGGTCCCAGCCAGGGAAGCCAGGTCTGGGGGAGGAGGGGCCGTGACTGGGCCGAGGGCCCCTCCTGCACTGGAGCCCTTTGCCCAGGGGGCCCGGAACCTCTCAGGCCCACAGCCCCTCCCACACTGGCCATGAGGCAGAATGGGGCCTCCCCAGGGGCGGGTGGGGCAGCTGGGAAAGGGGGGCCCTGGAGGAAAGGGGAGCAGGTGTTTACCTGGTCCAGAGACGCTTGGCTGAAGTTCAAGTTTAGCTACTTAAACCACACCAAGAGGGAGAGAGATGCTGTTTGTTCCTAGGTTGCCACCTCAAACCTCCTAGGGCACGGGTGGGGACTGGAAGGGACAGGGAAAGCTGAGGGTCTGGGCCCTCAACACTCAGGGAGGATCCACAACCACTTCTGGCATAGCCCCCCTCCTCCCACCAAACCTCTCTTAGGTGGGCAGCACCTGGATTCCTGTTCCAGCCTGTCTGTGCGGAGAAGAGAGAGGAGGAAAGAGGGGCTGGAGAGACAGAGGGAGACAGAACGAGGGGCCGGAAGTGGGGTGATGGAGGCAAAGGAGGGGGCAAGGGAGAAGGCTCCAGAAAGGACTTGGGCAGCGCCCCTGGGAGTGGAGCAGGGCTGCCCCCGTGTCCTGGCCCAGAGGGAGTTTGCTGCCCAGGGCTGGCCCTGTACTCTGCCTAGAAACAGTATGTGAACTTTCTGGGGGCCCGCCCCAGCCTCTCTGCACCATGGGTAGTTCTGGGTGTGTGTCTAAGGGCTGCTGTATGTGATGTGACAGTGCACTCTGGGAGGTGGCTGCTTGTCGTCGACAGGCCCAGGGCAGCACCCCCACCCCTGTCAAGCTCTTTGATTATTTTTTCCTGCCGACTCTGTCTCCAGGGACTGCCTCCCGCCCAGGATGTAAGGCAGGCAGCAGCTTGTCTGACCCAGCCTGGCCCTGGGCGAGTCCCTGCTCTTAGGGGGCTGGATGGTCTGAGCCAGGGAGACAAGAGACACTGCTCCCATTCCCATCCTGGGAGCCGGCGAGGCCCCCTCCCTTCCTCCAGTTTCCCAACCTCTCTGCTGAGAGCAGACCCGGAGCCCTGGGGAAGCAGCCAGATTCCTGCCAGGCGGGTGGGCCGTGGGAGGGATCAGCAGGCAGCGCTACTGTTCTTCTGCAGCTCCCATCCCCCACGCAGGGTGAGCCAGCCTCCCGCCTCCTCCGGCTTCCCCTCGCAGTGTCCAGGGCCTGCTTGTCCGAGTGAGACAAGAGTAATGGACGCAGACACGGCCTGACCAAAGGGCCTTGGCTCTGGGCCCAGCGCTAGGAATACTGTCCATAAATATTTGGGGAGTGAATGGTGCCTGCCCCTCCCCACACAGCCGCCTCCTTCCTGTAGCCACAGAAGGCTTGCGGGAGAAGGAAGCCATGGTGTCCATCCTCTGCCTCCAAGCTGGGATCAGCATCAAAGATCTTGGGGTCCAGCCTACGGGGCCCTCGACCAGGTCTGGTCACAGACAGGAACCCGCCTTCATTACGCAGGGCAGCACCACTTCAGCCAGCCCCCTGTCTCTAGGCTGGCCAGGGTCAGCTGCAGCCCAGAGATACCAAGCCTTCTCTCTTGGGTCCAGAATCCCTTGCTGGTGGATGTTCCTTTTGAAATCTAGCTTCTGTCCTTCAGGGACCCCTGTACTTGGTAATGAGATGGAAATAAACCTTGTCTGGCCTTTGGAAAATTAACTGCAGTCGTCACCCTGCTCTCCTGTGCCCCCTCCTGGAGAGCTGTCTGCCTGCTGTCACGTTGTCTGGAAGGGCTCAGCCCAGGGTGGATGCTCTGAAACTCCTTGGGGGTCCCCTTCCCTGCCCTACCAGGAGCCTGGCGGGGGACACACAGTCCTCAACGCTCCCCCCTCCTATGGCCTCAGATGGAGACAACAAGGACATCTTTTGAAGGAAGTCTCTGAGCAGTTCCCACAACGGGCAGCTGGGAACTGGAGGTGACCGCCGCCTGCCTGCTGCAGGGGGATGGCTGAAGCAGCCTCAGGGTGCTCCCTTCCCCCACTCCCAGGGCCTCAGGGAGGCTGTGACACAGAAAAGCTGGGGTCAGGGCGGGGAAGAAGGCAGCCGTGTGCGCTCTTCCTGCCTTGCTCCCTTGTCAACAACTTCATATCCAACCTCATTTCAGGAGACTCCCTTGGCCCACTGTCTTATTGAGCAATTTGGGGCAAGTTATTGCAATCCTCCAGGCTAGGTTTCCTCATCCGTAAAATGGGAGTAATAATAGTGCTTACTTCACAGGATCGTTTCAAGGATCAGATTAGATAATGCACGCAGGGCACTTAGCACGGAATAGAGTATACAGTAAATACTCAATAAATGTTAACCATCATGACTAAGACTTTTAAACTGAAAGGCCAGGTTCCCCAAGTCCTCTCAGCCCTGAGTTCTGGGGGTGCTTCTCACGGCCTGAGGGAAGGAAGGTTGTGTAGGCAATAATGTACTTGGGGCCCGACAGACCCCTGCTCCAACCTGCCTGGCGCTGGTCAGGCCAACCTGCTCCCACCTGCTGTTGCCCTCCCCGTTGGGTTCTCATGGGTTCCCGGATCTCGTGCCCTCCCCCGACCCCTTCCAGCCTTGCCAGGCTGGTGCCCATCCCACTTCCAGGAAGCGGGACACAAACACAGCTGGGATGGATAAGAGCCCCCAGCATCCTCCCCGGAAGCCCCAAGGTTGTCTGGGCTCCTGTCTGGGTCAGGGAGGGTCTGGGAATCCCTAGGGCTTGGGTTAGGGAGCCCAGGGTATGGAGACGCACCCCTTCCTGGAACTACGGAGAGAGGGGCAGGGTGGTCTCCCAAAGGCCATGATCAGACTCCTGCCACCCCTGCCTGTATACCTAGTGGCTGTGAAGTGTTGTCTCGTGGTTTTGATTTGCATTTCCCTGATGACTAATGATATTGAGCATCTTTTTAAGTACTTCTTGGCCATTTGTATATCTTCTTTGGAGAAATGTCTATTCAAATGCTTTTTGAAGACCTCGCTGGCACCAAGCCACTAGGCTGTCCTCTCCTCTTCCATCCTCCCCACTGCAGCCTTTCCTCCCTCAGTGCAGCTCTAGCCAGGCTCTTCCCCCGCTTGAAACTTCCGTGGCTCCCCATTGCTGGCAGCCAAGCTTGCCAAACTGTGTTCTGTGGAAAGCGTTTTGGGAGAGGTTCCTCTGAAGAGTTCCACGGTCAGAGTTTGGGGCAATGCTGCATGCTCGAACCCACTCCAGGAGTTGCCAACACATGTCGGCCCAGAGACCTCCCAAAGCAAACCATCTCCTCCTTAACCCAGCATTTCCCAAGCGAATTGGATGATAGATTCACATCCCTCCTTGCGTTTTCTTTTTACAGCTTTATTGAGATGCAATTCGCGTATCACACAACTCAGTCATTTAAAGTGTAGAATTCAATGGTTTTTCGTATATTCACAGAATTGTGCAACCATCACCACAGTCAATTTTGGAACATTTTCGTCATCCCCAAAAGAAACCCCATACCCTTTAGTTATTACTCCCAACCTGCCCCCCCTCATTCCTCCTCCTCAACTCTAGGCGGCTACTAATCTAATTTCTGTTTCTATATTTGCCCATTCTGGACATTTCACACAAACAGAATCAGACTATATGCAGCCTTTTGTGACTGGCCTCTTCCACTCAGCAAAATGTTTTTAAGGCTCTTCCATGTTGTAATGTGTGTCAGTACTCCATTCCTTTATCTGGCCAAATAATAGTCCTTCGTGTGCATAGACTACATTTTGTTCATCCATTCATCAGCCAATGGACGTTTGGGTTGCTCTTACTTTGGGGCTGTTATGAATAATGCTGCTACGGACATTCATGTGCAAGTTTTTGTGTGGACATATGTTTTCATTTCTCTTGGGTATACACCTAGGAATGGAATCCTGGGTCAAGTGGGAACTCTATGTTTAACAATTTGAGGAAATTCTGGACTATATTTGGGAGCAATTGCATCATATTACGTTCCCAGTACACGAGGGCTCCAATTTTTCTACCTCTTTGCCAACACTTACTGACTTTTTAGTTCTATCCATCCTTGTGGGGGTGAATTGGTATCTCATTGTGGTTCTGATTTGCATTTCCCTAATGATTAATGATGTTGACTATTTTTCACGTGCTTGTTGGCCATTTGTACATTTTCTTTGGCAAAATGTCCATTCAAATCCTTTGTCCATTTTTAAACTGAATTATTTATCTTTTTATTTTTGAGTTGTAAGTGTTCTATATATATTCTAGATACAAATCCCTTATCAGATATACGATTTACAAATATTTTATTCCATTCTATGGGTTACCTTTTCGCTTTCTTGTAGGTGTCCTTTAAAGCACAAAAGTGTTAAATCTTGATGAAGTTAAATCCACTTGGGCTGCCATAAGAAAATACCACAGGCTGGGTGGCTTATAAACAACAGAAGTTTATGTCTCACAGTTCTGGAGGCTGGACCGCCAAGATGAGGGAGACAGCCTGGTCCGTGAGGGCCCTCTTCTGGGTCGCAGACTTCCTGTTGTATCCTCACATGATGGACAGGGCTAGGGAGCATGTGGGGCTTCTTTTATAAGGACACTAATCCCCATCACGAGGGCTTTGCCCTCAGGGCCTAATAACCTCCCAAAGGCCTCACCTCCTAAAACCATTATCTTGGGGATTAGGATTTCAACATATGAATTGTGGGGGGATACAAACATTCAGACTGTAGCATTCCGTTTATCTACTTTTTCTTTTGTATCTTTTTAAAATTTAATTAATTAATTTATTTTTTGAGGAAGATTAGCCCTGAGCTAACGTCAGCTGCCAGTCCTCCTCTTTTTGCTGAGGAAGACTGGCCCTGAGCTCACATCCGTGCCCATCTTCCTCTACTTTATATGTGGGATGCCTACCACAGCATGGCATGCCAAGCGGTGCCGCCATGTCTGCACCAGGGATCCCAACCGGCGAACCCCGGAACCCCGGGTCGCCGAGAAGCAGAATGTGCGAAGTTAACCGCTGCACCACCCCTTTTCTGTTTCTTGCGCTTTTGGTGTTATATCTGAGGATCCATTACCAAATCCAAGACCACAAAGATTTGCCCTATGTTTTCTTCTAAAAGTTTTATAGGTTTAGCTTCTGTATTTAGGTCTTTGACCCATTTTGAGTTAATTTTTGTATATGATCTGAGGTAGGGATCCAACTTCTTTCTTGCATGTGGCTATCCAGTCCTCCTTCCCATCCTCCCCCCCGCCCAACCTTGTATGTTTACAAAACATAGTAGCGTGCCATGGAACTCTCGTGTTCCAGGGAACATCAATTAGAAAATGCCAACCTACCAGATCAGGTCCAAGTTCCTTAGCCTGGCCCAGGGCTCTCACCATCTGCCTGCAACTCGCCTCTTCCCAATTTATCGGGACTAGCCTCTTGCTGTTCCTTAGACTTGCACCGGGTTTTCCGGCCTGCGTGTCTTGGAATATGCTCTTCTGATGCTTCCTCCCACCATATCCCCCCACACAGAGAGGCATGCACACACACCACACATCTCGCCTACTGAAATTCGCTTATCCTCTAAAAGATAATAACAGCACTATAACAGCACATTTACTGGGTGCTTGCTATGTACCAGACATTTTCTTAAGCACTTTATTTGTATAAACTCATTTAATTCTTACACTCGCTCTAGGAGGTATAGACTCCTATTACCCCCATTTTACAGGTGAGGAAACCAACATAGTTAGGTAACTTGCCCAAAGTTACACAGTTAGCAAGTGATGGAGGGAGAATTTGAACCCAGGCCATCCGACTCCAGAGTCACTGCTCTTCACAAATCACTACCCTCGCGTCACCTTTGCTTATCACCGCCACTCTGCCCACCTCTTCTTTGGTACCAAAATATATTTACTGAGCTCTACGATGCATTTCACTGAAATAACAAGTTAGCCAGTGAGTAAAAGAATTAATAAAACTGCATCGTCAGAGCTGGAAGGGACCAAGCGGCCGTGTCCATTCCAGGATGACATCTTAATCTGCTGGATGGGGAGGCTCTGCGACTTGGTCAGCATCACAAGTTGGGGCAGAGACGGTGTCAGGACCAGTTCCGACTCCCACCGGCAGCTTCGACAGCATGCCTCGCTGCGCCTCCATTCAGCACACGTTCATTCAGTCCTGCTCTGTGCCTGGCCCCAACCTGAGGCAAACAGAACTAGACCCAGGGACCCTGCCCTGTCTCTTTCCCCAGAGACAGTGCCTGGCAGGGCTATTCCTGGGCTTCAAGACCCTCCTGGTCCCCCCCTGCCCCCCACACAGGGCCATCCCCTGGGCTCCGGTCCAGCTTTCTCTGTTCCCTTGGAGGG
Organism: Equus asinus; assembly: GCF_041296235.1. NCBI lineage: Eukaryota > Metazoa > Chordata > Mammalia > Perissodactyla > Equidae > Equus > Equus asinus. Next base: position 36,447,975 of record NC_091802.1, on the reverse strand, counting down.
AGCGCCAGGAATGGGAGGCGGCAGGCGGCCAGGGGCACAGGGCGGGCCGGGAGGAAGGGCCCCAGGTCTGGTTCATTTCCTGGCATCCCTGTTTGCCGTGTGCCCCTGGCTTCTGGTGGCTGTTTCCGGCCCGCCCACAGCCTCCCTGGCTGAGTGGGTAGCTGGCCTGGGACTGGAATTCTCCCACTGTCCTCAGTTTCAGCTGTCTGTCAGCTGGGCCCTCCCCTCAGAGCCCAACAGGTCCAGAGGAGAATCCTGCTCCCCCACCGGCTGCATGACCTTGGGCATGTCACTTTGCCAGTCTGGTCCTTCATTTCTTCTTCTGGAAAGGGGATAATGGGACTGATCTCACAGGCTTGTCATGAAGAATAAAGGACATGGTATACATAAAGGGCCTGGCACAATGAGACGCCCAATAAAAACTATTATCCATTTTCTGAGCCAGCTCTCTCCATTTTCCTCCTCCAGGAAGTCTTCCAGGATGCCCACTTTCCCTTGCCTCCCCATCCCTGTGTTGGGCTCCCAGTCTGAACCCTGGGTAAGGCCAACTGGGCTCTTCTGTAATGGGGACGCTATCACAGGCTTCCCCAGGTGCTGACACCTCCACTAGCTCTTGGGTGTCCATTTCTCTGACATAGACACACCCACGTCCCACAGTGAATGGGGCCCAGGGGACCGTCAGGGAGCCTTGTGAGTTTTTCAACGGATGAGATTCAATTTGATGTACATCATTGACCTCCATTCCAAGCAGAGCAGTGTAGTAGGAGCTATTGGCAGGGTGGAGAGAGAGGGGGGTCTAAGCTTGTTTTTCCTGGAGGACAGGCCTGTTGGGGGAGCGAGAGCCACTGCCACCCCCACCCCCACCCCCATCCGAATCAAAAATAACATGTATTGAGCTATTACTTCATGGCAGGCCGTGCAATTCTTATTTACTGCAATTCTTGTTACAGCAATTCAGACTGTGCAAATTCTTATTTACTGTCCACAATGACCGTATGATTAGGGTGCAATTTTTAATTCAATGTTACAGAGAGAGAAACTGAGGCACAGACAGCTTAAGCAGCTTTGCTCAAGCTAATAAGTGACATCTGACCAAACGTGACAAATGCTCTGTTGGAGGGAGAAACACAGTTATGCTGGGACAGAAAGCATCTGTTGAGACCCAGGGAGCCTGGGAAGGTGGTGGATTTCAGTTGGCCTTGAAGGAAGGGGAGCTGTCATTGGGCAGGAGGAAGCTGGAGCAATACTTGCAGGCAAAAGGCCTTGGAAAAAGGGTTGAGCAGGCATTTGGGGAATTAAGATCCGCCCAGCGGGCTGGGGCTGCGTGGCGAGGATGGGAGCTTGGAAGGCACAGGCCGAAGGTCATGGAGGACCTCAAGCCCCAGACCAAAGATCTGGGCTTTGGGTTTGGTTCTGGAAGGGATCCAAGGTTGTATTTGAGTGGGGTCAGATTGGAGGGAAATAGGAGGACCTCCTAGGCCAGGTGACAATTGTCTAGGGGAGGAGAAGGGAAGGGCACAGTGTGTGGCCCGATGCGAGGTGTTCCCCATGTACGATCTCAGTTAGCCTCCCAACCATCCCCAGCATTGGGCATGATCATGACCTCTTTGCAAATAAACTGAGGCTCAGAGCTGACCAGAGGTGAGTTAGAGGGTCATGTGCATTGGGTGGGGGGCCCCAGTGCTTGGGGTGGGGCCAGGGCCCAATCACGTTTGTACATCGGTGGCGAGGGTGGGTGTACAGTGCTCTGCGGTCTTCTCAGGGTACCTATGGGTGTAGAGAGGAGGGTAGGCCTGGAATGAATGAAGTGGGGCCCCTGAGGTTCAACTGGGGTCACCAAAAGAGCTAGAACAATAAAGGGGCTGGAAGGAAGAAAGGGCAGAGCTGAGGGGCTGGAGCCCAGGGGCAGGTGGTGAGAGGCCTGTGGAAGTTGGGTCCTGGGGGTCTATCTTGGGTGAGCTTGCTGTGGGCCCAGACTGACCACGTGCAGCCAGGCTAACATGGCCTGATGGTCATCAAAGCCATGGCTGGTTCTCCTGGGGAAAGGCCTCAAAGAATTTCCCTCTGCTGGTGGGTTTGAGGAACACCACCTCGGGGGCCTTCCTGCGCTCTGGCCTCCTTGTCTATCTCCATCCCTGTCCTGGGGCCTCGGGTAGATTGCCAGCCAGACCTGCACCTCCACCTCAGAGGCTATAGAGGTCCCACAGACTCACTGGCCATCCTTGCTGCTGACCTCTCCCATGTCTCCTGCATCCCGCAGCCACCAGCTCCTGCCCACATCTTTCGCCCAAATATCTCTCAAGTCCTGCTACATCTCTCCAGTTTAAGGCAGACCCTCACTCCTTCTCATTCCCATCCCCTCATCGGCCCCCAATGGGTCTCCTTGACTCCTAACCAGAGGAAGCTTTTAAATCCACAAAGGTGGTCAGCTCACTCCCAGAGTTGGGGTGGGGGGCACAGGGGAGGGTGGGCGTGAACCCATCAGTTCCCTTCAGTTTTCTGTCAGCAGACTGAAGCCCAAACTCCCGCCCCTGGTGCTTTCCTGAGCGTGTCCCTTCCAGCCAGCTGTGCTTGGGACCCCTGCTCCACTGCCCTGCCTACTGCATCTCACACCCCCTTGTGCCCTCTAATGCATCTGACTGGCCTCCCCCATCCCCACCCCAAGCTCCCTTCTCAAGAGTCAGACGGGCTATGCCATCACTCTGCTTGGGATCCACGCCTGTCAGGGTCTCTGCCCAGAGCAGTTCTGACACTGAGGGAATGGCCTTGACATCTCCCAAGCCCCATCAGACTCCTCCCCTCAGAGGAGTCCCTGATGCCCAGGACAAGGTGGGGAAGGGTACCTCCAGAGGGAAAAGGCCAAGACCCCGGAGGATCATTTCACAGGAAAGTGAAATCTCCTTCTTCGCTGCCCCCTCATGCTAACAGTTCCTGTCTGGAACCCCTGCCCACCCCCCCTACCCCGAGTTATTCTTTGTCCCAGCTCTTTCCCCTCCAGCACCCTTTCCCTCCCTCCCCCAGCATTCATGGCTGCTTGAGTCATTTATACCCCAGGGCCCTGGTTTCTGTGGGCGATGCTGTAACATCCTGCCCCATCTCTGCCAAGGAGCGCATGAGCTACCCCGGCAGGTAGGGCTCCCTGCATTTTAAGAGGAACCTTCAGGAGACAAGGCCTTAAGTCATACGGCGGTTGCCCAATGGTGAGAACTTCTGTGATCTGGGCAGGGAAGGAGAGGGCCATTACGAGGAAGGGAACTTGTGCGGCCTCGCACATCAAACTCCACAAGGACACCCAGCCCTGCCTTCACAGCGGACTCGGGTCCTGACAGCAGGGCTTGTGCCTCCCCCAGTCTGCCCTGTAGTCTACTCCTCAGCTCTCGGAAACGTGCAAGCAGATTTCAAATTGGCAGTGACTGGCTCCACCGCTTTTCTCGCTGCTGGCTTCTCAGGGGTGAAGCCCGCAGTGAGAGGCTGGGCGGCTGGGACAGGGGCGAGAGCTGGGGAGAGGCTACAACCTGTGTTACTCAGGGCTCCGGCCCGTCCAAGGCGGGCGGGGAGGAGGAAGTGAGTCAGTGGGCACAGCGATTCATGCCTCAGAATTCTGACTTTCCTTTTCAAGCCACTGAGCCAACACGTTTGTCCCAACAGGATCCCGCGGTGGGGGAGGGGACGGGAGCAAGTGGATATTTACCAGATGGAGCTGGCCTCTCACTCCCCCCAACTAGGTTTCCTTTTTTAGGGCCACAAAGAGTATGTGGCCAACTGAATTCAGCTGGATACACAGTAGTTGAAGACCTACTGTGTGTGAGGGACTGTCACCCATGCTGGAAATACAGGTGTAATCAACATTGAGCACATCTACCACTTAGCAGGCAACTTCTGGGTCCCAGTTCTGCTATTTTTCACCAAACTTGTGAGTCTAGTATGTTAACGTCCAATTTATAGTGAGAAGCTGAGGCTAAGAGAGGTGAAAGGACTTGTCCAACGTCACAGCCCTGCCAGTCTATAATCACACTGCAAGTCCAGGCTACAAGTCAGCGCAAGGCCTGGAAGATTCAAGAGTGACTACGTGTGTGTGCACACGCAGGGGTGAAGGGGGCAAGGGTGAAGGAAGAAAATTCACGAAAGATTTCGAAGAACAAGTGGATATTTTCCAAATGGACAAGGGGGTAAAGGGCATTCCGGGCAGAGGGACCAGCATGTGCAAAGGTCAAGTGGCATGGACCAGCCCCGGTGTGCCCGTGGAATCCTGCCGGGGTCGAGGCACTGAGACAGAGGCCATTACAGGGGAGCAGGCTATAGGGATGAGGGGGAGATGCTGAGCCCGTTCTGGACACTCGGACTCTGAGGGGCCTGTGGGCGGCCAGCTAGAGGTGGTTCGTGAGAGTTGGACCTCAAGCTTGGAGCCTGGAGGAGCTTGGGCCCATGTTCCCAGCATGCAGGAGAATGCTAATGCACAGGGGGTGGTCTGGAGAGACAGAGGGATGAGGAATGTGAACGGAAGCCCAGGGTGGGCTGAGGAGTCTCACCAAGGGGGCAAGGGTGCTGGGAAGGGACAGTCAGGAAGAAGGACCAGGAGAGGGCGCAGAGGAGTTTACAGAGGGCAGTCCACAAGGTAACTGCTGTCACCCTAGAGAGGCCAGGGCCAAAGGACCAAAGACAGCTATTGGGTCTGCCCATCGGAGGAGGCTGGTGCCCACGGAGAGAAGGCTTAAGTGAGAGGGAGGGGGCTTCAGTCTGGTGGGGGAGCTGGAAGGGGCCAGGATGACCCAAGGATGGGATCCTCACTCCAGGGACAGCAGACAGGTGATCCCACTCAGAGGATGTGACTTGTAAGCTGTGGCATCCTGGAAGAACAGAGGCCAAGATGACTGGGGGCACAGGGTGGGTAGGGGGCACGTAGTGGAGGTTGGTCATCTCAGCATTTTCAGCTGTAAAGTGGGAGACAGCTCCACCTCCTTGGACTGTTAGAAGATAACATACACAAAGGGCCAGGCACACAGTAGGTGCTCAGTAAATACGGCTCCCTTTCCACATTCAGATGTACACAAAGCATTTGGAGACATGTCATCACATAGGCAAACATGTGTGAATGCATGCACAAACACACATTCCAACCCACGTATATGCAGGAGCTCTCCAGGGATAACCACACATGGCCCTCCACCCCCAGCAGAGTCTTTAGGGAGTTAGTATGGGTGGGCGGGGGAGGTAGATGAAGCCCCCAATCTGCCTGGATTTCCCACCTGAGCACAGAACCCTGCCAGTAAGAAGGCATCTCCCTAGGAAATAGCAAGGCCCCTGAGGACTGGGGACTCAGCTCAGCTGGGGCTACCACATGGGCCCCCATAGCCTCTCAACCTTGAAGGGGCCACCTTGGCAAGAGATGGAGAACTCTGTAGAGCCCACCAGAGTCCTAATCTCCCAGCCAGGAGGTTAGGGCATGTGCAGCAAGGCCAGGCCACGGGTGGCAGCGAGGGCACTACAGAGACGGTTGGAGGAACTAGAAAGATGGGGGGTTGGGGGGAGGACTGGCTGGCAGGGAAGTTTCCTGATGTTTGAGGCCTGCCCCCTCTGCTCTTTCCCTCTCCCAGCCCTGGCACACCCCACCACACCTGTACTTGGAGTCCAAGTCAAGTCAGTGGCCTGGCTCCTTCTCACTCACCCTCTCCCTCCCTCCCTCTGCCCCTGTCCCTGCTCAGCATACCTCACCCCTTGCCTAAATTATGGTAGCCAAAATATTCTTTCAAACACCCCCATCCCGTGACCACACAAGCACCAGCCCTAGATACAATGCAATGTGGGTTTAGGCTGTTTGAATTTGAGAGCTTTCAGAATGTGAGGCCAGGATGAAACTCCGGCTTCCTGAAGATGCTCTGGTTCATCTCTGACACCCCTGGCGGTTCTCAGCTCTGTGCTGGTACACAGCAGGTTGTCGATGAATGCTTGAGGCTGACAGATTCTGAGCCAGGGAAGTTGCCGGGACCAGGCGCCTGCCTCCGCTGGCCCCGTATCTGGGTCACAGAAGAAAGGAAATCTGATAAACACATTCACACTTCACTGCTTCCCCCCTCCTCCCTCCCTCCTCAGTCATCTGCATTTTCAATTCAAGTCAGAGATAGAGACCTGAGTCTCACTTCAGTTAGCAGTGTTTTGGTCCACCTAGTTCAACAAATATTAGGAGCCCTGGGACACAGGGATGCCGGTAGAGGAGGAACGATGGATTTCCTCCAGCCATTTCATTTCACAGAAGGGGAAATTGAGGCCTGGAGGAGGAAAGTAACCTGCCCAAGGTGAGAGGGCAGAAGATAGCTTGCATTCAACTCCCCTGACACCACAATTCCACGCCATCGCTCTCTCTCCAGCAGCTGCCTGTGCACATCATGTTCACCCGCTGACCTTCCCGTGAGAAGTGAGTGAGCAAGTGGTGTGGTCTGGGGCTCTGGGAGAGCGAGATGCGGTGTGCACTGGGGGAGGCAGGCAGAGGAAGGCTGGTGCGTCCCCAGCCAGAAATGAATAAATGGAAGCTACCTTTATAGAATATTGATGTTGTCATTGTTGCGACCGGGAAAACTTCACCTCAAACCCGGCCCCAATTCTTCCGCTTTCTTCTCTCCCAAAGCTTCCTCTTGCTAGCTGTTTAGCTCCTCTTCCTCCTCCTCCTTCTCCCTTGTCCAGCTACTCCTCCTCCAGGAAGCCTTCCTGATCCTACAGCAGAACCCATAGTTTGCATGTCATCATGGTCATCTGCGGTTTGGTTCAATATCAAGGCTGATGATGCCACACACACACCAAGAGGGTATGAAACGGTTTATTATTTAGATAATTGAGGTCTCTAGGGGAGCAGGGCTGTCCTCTCAAGTGGGTCCAAAATGGCTTGAGAGAGGAAGGAAAGGAGATTGGCCTGGGTTTTTAATGTAGTTAGGGAGTGAGGTCAGGGTGTACACTTGTGCAGGAAGGGGTTTACACGGTTTGAATCTCTCAGGGATGCCAAAGGAGGGTGCCCAGGCTGTCCTGTCAGCTTGTCCAGGTGTGAGGCACACGGGGAAGAGGGAGAGGTGACAGCTTCAAAGCTGTCAGCCATCAAACATCAAAAAACGGACTCAGACTCCTCATTACACATGTTAGTCACACGCCCTTGTTTCTCTGTGTCTACATTTCTAGGTGGGTCCCTTCTCCATGGGGAAGAGTTGACATGATAAAGTCAACTGAGGGATGAGATGAAGCTGCAGATGATAATGTCACTGAAACCAGAGGATTTTGAACCTTTGGCATTAACTTGAGATTTCTCTTTCGGCATCTCTCCAGCCCAGAGACCCTTCCAGTCTCCACGTCTCCCTCTACCCCCGTTCCAACTCCCCCAGATCTGAAACTCCCCCACATTCCTTAGCTTGGGTCCTCCCCCTACCAGGCGCCCCTGCTCCCGCTCCCACATTCCCTCTGGATACTCCCCTGGAGTGGAAAAACCATCCCCCATCCCTTTCCTGCTCCCAGCCCTGGGATCGGACATGCTGGTCATTCCTGTTTGGGATGGCCATAGAGATAGTGCCTGGCATGGAGCCCATCTGTCATCACAGGACTCTCAAAGCTATTTCAGGCAGGACCCCTGCCCACACTGAGTGTCCACCCCGGCCCCTGAGCTCCTAGCCCTGTCTGTCTTTCCTTCTTCTGGAACAAGGTGGAGGACCCAGCAGCCAGCTAGAAGGAGAGCAAGGTGACTTCCATCCAGGTCAGCATCCTGTTCCTTGACCTCAGACATCACCTAACCCCTGGAGGCTCTGGGCCACAAGGTGGACCACGGAGAGAGGCTAGGTGGCTCTGGGGCCACGGCTTGGGAACAAATGTTGTAAAGGCAGACAGGGATGAGTGTCCTCTCCACAAACACCACAGAAAATGCTGTTATCACAGCTGGTTTTGTTTAGGTACGTCTGACTGTCTGACCAACATCTGCCTGGAGTTTGTCCCTTAAAGACACTGCTGTGGTCAGCAGCTTCCAGTCCTAGCTCTGCCGCCTATGAGCTGCGTGACCTGGAACATCCAGGTTCCCTCATAAGTCAAATGAGGATGATAATCTGGACCTCAAAGGGAGGCCAGGAGGATGAAATGAGAGTCTGCACGTGAAATGATTCATCAGCTGTAAAATTTGGCTCAAGTCCCCTTCCAGGCTCTGAGTCTAATTTTGCATGCCTAGTTCTTTATTCTTTTCCTTAAAGAGGGCTCCAAATTGTACAAGCTTCAGGCCTCACCAAGCCTAGATCTGCCCTGAGAATTGTACAAATGTTAATTATTAGCCTAAGTGGTCAGGAAGGGCCCTGGGCATAGCGGTTAAGTTTGTGCACTCTGCTTTGGCGACCCGGGGTTCACCAGTTCGGATCCCAGGTAGGGACCTACGCGCTGCTTATCAAGCCATGCTGTGGCAGGCGTCCCACCCATAAAGTAGAGGAAGATGGGTATGGATGTTAGCTCAGGGCCAGTCTTCCTCAAAAAAAGAAGGTCGCTCGGATCAGATAACACAGGATTAAAATCTGAGCTGTGTGGCTTTCACCAAGTTGCTAAGTTGCTTAACCTCCCTGAGCTTCAGTTTTCTCACCTTAAAACAGAGATAACATCTCAAAGATTGTTCTGAGGATTTAATTTAACATATTTGTAAAGTGCTTAGCATAATTCCTGCTGCAGAAGCACTTACTAAACCACAGTTTTCTTCTTCTTATAAGCTCTCAGAGTTAGGGGCTCTAAACGGAACTTCAAGGGAGTGAACGCTGAGGGCTGAATTCCTGGACCCAAATAAGAAAGCTCCTTTAGCCTAGAGAAAAGAATGCTCAGGGGAAATGGGTCTTCACGCTGCAATAAGGGAAACTTGAGTGAGACGCAAGTGAGTAAATAGTGACCTCTTGAAGTTCCATCCTTCTGCGGGTAACCAGAACCATGGGCCCTGCCCACCTGCCGCCACCTGGTGCCACCTATTACACACCTGTGGGGGCTGACGTCCCCGCCCAGTCTCCAAACACTCAGTGTGAGCCTGGGCGGGAGGAGTGGACCTTTGGAATTCTGCTGGGCTGGGCCCTGAAGGCAAGATCGGATAAGAAATGGGTACAGTCTGGGCCCAGCTCACTGGGGACGCAGTGCACTCTAAGGAGAAAGGACTCACTTTCACATCAAGGGATACCAGAAGGCGCAGCCCTTTGGGGAAAACAGTGTCGTGTTGCTAATTACAATTAGCGATACTTGGTTATCACCACTGTTAAATATGTGCCTGGCTTTGCTGAGGCACCATTACTAGCTTGGATCAGAGTGGGTAGGGGCGGGTGGGCAAGAGAAGCAAATCTCGACAGGGACAGCAAAGGGGCCAGATGCGAGGAAGAACGCCCAGAGACCGCCAGCCGCGTCTCAGGGACTCACAGCGTGGCAGAGGCGAGTCGGGCATTCCAGCCAGCGGTGCGCGAGTGTCGTTCCCAGCCACATGCGACAACGCCGGGGCTCTCGGGCCGGGCCGGCAGAAGTGGCCGCGCCTGTAATGGCCTTTCCAGCAGCAATAGCAGCCGCAGCAAAGCGGCCCGACAAATCCCACCCACGGCCCCGCCCGTCCAATCCATCTTGCTCGATAGGCAACGCTTCTCCGGAGGAGCAAGGGGCGGGGAGAGGAAATACAAGCTTTTGGGGGCTCCCGACAGGTGTTTGGGGGAGAGGGCGGAGTCGGTTTAGGGAGGATGAGGAGGGAGGGGCGCTGCTGCCCCTTTAAGAGGCGGTGGCGGAGCCGGGACCTTTTCTCTTTCCCCGGAAGGAAAGCGGAGCTTGGGCTGGGCGCGCAAGGTGGGGAGGTGCGGGGCTGGGCGTGGGGAGGCGGGGCGCGCGCTGGGGGGGACCCCTCCCTGCTGTCCTCCTTGCGGTCGACCGGTCTGCCTGCTGAGATCCGCGGCTGAGGCCGGATCGAAGGCGACAGTGCGGCCAAGGGGGCGCGGCCGGGACTAGCTGGAGTGCAGGGTGTCCGGGGCGGTGGGGAGGTGACCCGGCAGCAGGGCAGGAGGGAGAATAGACCTGCAGACCTCCAAGGGGAATCTGAAAGCGCAGACCCGGAGCGGACGTGAAACTGACGGGGACTGGGAGCCAGAAACTGGTCAGCGCGGCAGGGCTCAGCGACGCGGCCGGCCCGAGTGTCCTCCGGCGGCGCGGGGAGCAGGTGAACAGGTCCTCACTCCCAGCTCCACGCCCTCACGTGCTCTCGCCCGGGCCCCCGCTCCCGCCTGCAGCCATGGGCCCCGGCCCCAGCCGCGCCGCCCGCGTCCCGCGCCCGATGCTCTGCGCGCTCGCCTTGATGGTGGCCGCCGGCGGCCGCGTCGCCTCCGCCTTCAACCTGGACACCCGATTCCTGGTGGTGAAGGAGGCCCAGAACCCGGGCAGCCTCTTCGGCTACTCGGTCGCCCTCCATCGGCAGACGGAGCTGCAGCATCGCTACCTGTAAGTGAGGCTGCCAGGGGTGGGGTGGGAGAGAGAGTGTGTGTGCAGGGTGCGGATCTGGAGCTGAGTCCCAGCCCCGGGCCCGCTGGCTTCCAGGTCCGCGGGCCGCCGGCTCTTGTGAACGAGGGTTAAGGGGGCGGGGACGTGGGCAACCCTCCTGCTGCTGAGGCTTGGCGGGAAATGGAGGTATTGGGTGTGGGATGGGGGACAGTAATCACTGGCGAGTGCTGACCTGGGCAGAACCTGTCTAGACGCAGGCCCTCAGCTCTTTAAACCTCTCTTGAGAACAGAAGTGGGGTCTGAGCCCCCTCCCATTCTGTGAACCTAATACCTACGGAACCCCTCTTCTCTCCAGGGCTGGGAGCTGGGGAAAGCTGCAAGATAAACACCTAGCGGGTCCCCCTTCCCCCTTTCCTGGGAAGAACCTATAGGCATATGTATTTAAGCCCATTCCAGCCTTTACACCTCGTATTTAGTCTGCAGCCGTGCCAGCCACACCCCATGCAGAGCCAGACTGGAGGGCCTTCTCAACTGCTTGGCAGTTGCTAGTGAAGTGATGGGTGAGTCTGGGCGTTTGGAGCTGTCCAGGCACTCCCACTGACCTCTTGAGGATGGGGGAGTAGAAGAGAGAGGAGGGACTGTCCCAACTCCTGCTTGGTCTCCTGCCCACCCCCAGCCCCCAGCAGTGCTGCCCTCCCACCAGACATCTTCCCTGCATTCCACAGATTCATGTTGAATCTTCAACCCTGAGTGTGTTTGTTTTGGTTTGAAGAGGGAAATGGTGTTTTTCTCTTTCTTCTGTTCTCCTTCCCCAACAGCTGCAAGGAGAAGGAGGGGGAAGAGTTAGGCATGGGGGGAGAGGAGAAGGAGATTGCATCCAGCTGCTGTGTCACAAACCCCACTCCCCCTACCCCCCACCCGTACACACTCATGCCCAGAGGGGCATGTGCAGGTTTCAGAGGCTTCTCTGCCATGGGCTCAGTGTGTTGAGGTCAGCAGGTAGGGGAAGAGAGCAGCTGGGGGAGGTGAGGCTGCCCCAGGAGGGACGGTGGTTAGGACAGGTTAGGCAGGCTCCATCTACCTCTCTGAGCTGAGTGACCTACCATACATGTGCCCCCACCTGGTGTCTACCCCTGCTGAGCAAGAGGACGTGGTCAGATTAATGGTGTGTTGAAACCTTTCCCAACTCTGGCTGGTGCCTGCAGAAACTTGAGGAAGCTTGGAATGTCCAAAGTCCAAACTCTGCCCCAGCCTTGGCCCCTGCCCCGCTGGCCCAGCCCTTGCCCAGTCTACCTACCTACTTGGCCTCAATTCCATCTAGCTTCTGCAGAGGCCAGGGCCACCACGCTCTTCCCAGCCTGACCCCATCAGCTGGGGTCTGGCCTCGGCCAACCCTCCCTCTTTTGGAGACCCTAAGTGGCCATCAGCACAAGTTTCTATATTGGTGCTCTTTCTGCCCCAGCTGAGAAAAAGATCTGCAGATTTTCAATGCTGAGTCTGCATGATATAAGGCAACATAGTGTAAAGAGATCAGAAAAGCAAGCATGCAATAGAAAGCTGGAGTAAATAATGGATTCTGTAACATCCGCCACCCCCTACCCCCTGCTTTGCTATGCAACCTTAAGCAAAATATACCCCTTCTCTGGACCAGTTTTCCCCAAAGGGTTGGACCTGGATCTATATGCTCCTTCCTGCCTCTGTTGGCCTATAAAAGGCAACTTGGCATCATGGAGAGAGGAGAGGCTCCAGAGTCCCATTGCCAGTCTCCCATCTTGGATCTGTCACTAATACCTGCGTCTTAATCGCCTCATGTGTGAGGGGGAGGGCAACACACCCTCTTCATGGAGGGATAGTGGGGCTTTAATGAGATGATGTGTGTGCAATGCTTTGCGTAGGCCTGCTTCTCCAGGGAGCAGCTGAGGGCTCTCGTGCTGAAGCCAGGACCTGCATCCACCCTTACTACCCATGGCCTCACCCAAGATGGCTGAGCAGAGGGCTTCTACTTTCCTTCCTGGGCAGCTAGAGATGGCATTAGGCCTGCTAAGAGTCCAGAAGGTTCTAAAACTAATGAACCTCAGAGGAGCAGGTAGTTCTAGATAGAGTTCTGGGTCATTGTCTTGGGTATCCTCAGTCTTTCCCAGGGGTGGTTCTGTATCTTGGCTTATCTCCTCCTCTCACTGAATCCTGCCCCTTGGCCCTTTGGGAGAGCCAGCTGGGCCAGCTGGGCTTAGCTGCAGCCAGCTGTGTAGCCAGATGTGAACAGCTGCCTGAGTATACAGCTCAGGGTAACCAGCAAGTCAAGTTGTGGTCTTATATTGTCAGCCTCAAAGTCCCTCTGGAAAAGGGGGAGGGTTCATGGTCCTGAACAAACTCTTAGCCCGGGGTTCATAGAAGGTTGTCAGGAGATGCAGGGACCTCTGAAAGTATACGCAAAACCTTGCGTGTTTGTGCATTGTTCTGGGGGCAGGAGGAGGGGAGAGCAATGCTTTCATCTTATTCTCAAAGAAGGTCTTATTTCAGAAATGGTTAAAAACCCAGATGTGGACCCTCTTTGTTCCCCATCCCACACATCTCTGGACTGGAGTTCCCTGTCCACGACGTTGGAGGCTCACCCCAACCCAGGCCCCAGTGTCCAGTCTCTGGAAGTGAGGGGTGAAGAGCAGGGCAGAGGACCAAGGTGTTTTGGCCTTCTTGGTGAGATGCATGCGGAGCCTGGGGAAACAGAGGGACAGTTCCTCTGGGAGATGGCCACTGACCTTCCGGCCCCCAGCACCTGCTCTGTCATTCCCTCCTGGGAATCCAGGTGTTCTGGTCTGGCCTGACCTTGTGGGCCATGGGAGACACCTTCGGGGCCCTCTCTCCCTTTCGCCCTTTCTTGGAAATAAGAGTGTCTGGAAGCCTGGGGCGGAGGTGGCTGCGGCTCCTGGAAGATGAGGTCATACCTGAGGTGGGCAGGAAGCAGGCCTCCCTGCCGTGCTCTCCTAAAACATGTTTCCCCGGGCAGGGCAGGCTCCTGGCAGCCTCCAAGGGTCACGCCAGAGGAAATGGGCATAGCAGCTGTGGATGCAGGCAGAGGACCTGCGTGCCTAGTGTCCTTTTCCTCTGGCTCTCTCCAATGACCAGTCCAGGCCCAGGAGCTTTCAACTGGGCGGGAGGTAGGGGAAGCCTGATGTTGTAGAAAAAGAAGTGAAGGGGCTTGGTCAGAGCTAAACAAAGGAGGAAGAGGATGTCCATTGCAGCAAGAGGGACTGAAGTTAGATGACATGAAGAATGCCCTAAGGGATCAAATATGGAAAAAATACGAAGGAGCCAGGGAGAGGGAGAAGAAATGAGAGAAACCGCCTTGTTCCTTTTTATCAGAGGCATGGGCCGAGGCCTCTTTCTCTCATCCTCTCTCATTCTCTCGCTTCCTCCAGCTTGTTGCCCTGCTTCTAGGGCTGAGTCACCGAGGGCAGAGGGGGCTGGGTGGGCAGCGTGAGGAGAAGTAGGGAGGATGGGGAGGGCTGCAGTGTCAGCTACCACCACAGCAGCCTCTGGGGAGATGGCTAGTTCGGGCAGCAGGATTGGCACAGAGCTGGGATTCAAGCAGCTGAGAGCTGCCCCCGCTCCACCTGGGGGCTCAGAGCTGGAACAGCCCCTCCCCAACCTGCTTCCCGGCCTGAGGTGGGGGAGTAAGTCATGGGGCCCCCCTGGCCCCCTCCAAGTTAACTGAAATCTTCCCATTGGAGCCCCCCCAGCACCTCCCTGAAGAGTCTGGGACATTGAATCTTACAGGCTATTTCTCTGAGCATTACCCCACCCCAGGGGGGCCTCTTCTCTTTAGGGTGAGCCAGCCTGATGCCCTGACAGCCCTGGGCCCCATTCCCCAGCCTCCTCCGACTCTACTGCTTTCTACTTGGCTGTTCCATTAGCTTTGAACTGCCCCCTGGGAAGAGGGATGGGGCAGGGGTGAGGAAGTGCTTTTCCAGAACTTGGAGCTCAGGGGTCTCCCCAGAGGCCAGGAGGAGCTGTTTGACTGGGGCCAAGAGTGAAGAGGCAGCTGTTTGAAAGCACTTGAGAGGTCATTTAACCCATCCTCTACCTCCCAGAGGGGTTCCCTGCCCCATCCACACCTCTCTGCAGCCCAGCTGCTAGGAGGGTGGGCTCAATGGCAGTCTGGGAGGGGTCAGCTTTTGGACTCTCTGATCTGGACCAGACCCAAAAGCAGGGAGCAGAGGTGCTCATTTGCATATTAATTTACATTTAAATTTGCATATTAACTTACATGTAAATTTGCGTATCATTGCGGTCTCTTCCACCCTCTGGATTCTCCCACACCTGGCCAGTGGCTGGAAGCTGGACCTAACCCTTTGCACACCGGCCTTCCCCCATCCACTCACAGTCCTCTGGCTGTAGACCCATTGGATCCTGGGCTGGGAGCCAGAGGTCCTTAAGGGGCCTCTGAGCAGGCCAAGTAAGAGCTAAAAATACTCCAGGGGGGTGGGGGGGGGGCTCCCTGTGGAATCTCTGGGGAGGGAGGGGCGTGGGACGTGGGGCTGGGATTAGGGCGCTGGCCCTGCCTCACCATCCATCAGTGGGCACGTGTGGGGCGAGGGCCTAGAGGGTATAGATGGGAAGGGTATTTATTGCAATCCAATTGCCATTTATACCCAGCTCTGCCATCTCAGTAGGTACCCCAGGAGGCTAAAAGGAAAGATCCATCAGCTCACTCCCTCTGAGATGAGGCCACCCCGCTCCTCAGCCACCTCTTGCCCTGACAACTCGGGCAGGGCAGCAGCTGGGCAGCCACACCTCCATTGCACTGCGTGCCCTGGAATGCAACCTGGGCTCCCCAGGGACCCCTCGCCCACTGAGGCCTGGACTCGCCCTTCAAGGTCATTGTAGCCAACCCCCAGCCTCCACTGCCAGCCAAATCTGAGCTCCCACCTTAGAATGCCTCTAGCTGCCAGAGCCAGAGGGGGGCCCCACCCTCACTTTAGTGATTGCTTGCTATCCTTAGGCCATGGAAATGCTACTTCTGTCCCATCCTGTGCTGCCTCTGAACACTGAACTAGCCTGCTATTTGCCCTCCGCTCCAGGTTCTCTAACCTCATAGGGCAGAAATTCCTGGAGGGAGGCCTGGCAGTGTGCTAGGGCCAGGCCCGCTGCCACGAGAAATCAGAACGACAGTGGTCAGGTGGGCCGTGGCTTCATAGTCAGAAAGGCCTTTTGAAGAAAAACCCATTTGTTCCCCTAACAACCCTGGAGGTTGGTGGGACAGCGGCTGTCCCCATTTTACAGATGAGGCACTCACGGCTCAGAGAGAGCAAGGAAATTGCCCCTTGAAGCAGAACAAACCCTAGACCCAGGCCCTTAGGCTCACCAGGCAGGCATGCCAGGGACAGGCGTCCACAGGTGGTCAGGCAGCGGACTCACCAAGCACCCTCCCCAGCCCAGACAGAGGGTGACTAACTAGGCCTGGCTGCCACACTGGCCCCCTGCCAGGTCCTGCGGGCACTCCTAGGACTGCTCCACATAGAGAAGCTGCACCCCTGCCCCCAGGAACACTTCCCCAGGGTGAGGTCTGAGCTGAGCTGTGAGGCGCAGGCGGAGGTCCCGCCCCACTCCCGGAACCCTCAGGCAGTGCATTCCTGACATCCAGTGGGCGGAGGCACCCCAAGCCCTGGCATGCCCAGGCTCTACCCTGCCCACTCCCTGCAGCCCTCATCACAGGTCCCAGGCAGGAGCTGCAGGTGGGGCCATTGCTCTACACTTTCAGACTCTGGCAGGAGGCCCAGAGCCCAGGTTCTGAGCTGGGAGCCTCAGGGTGAGAGTGTCGCTGGGACCAGATGGAGGGGTACCTAGGAGGTGCCTGCCACCCAGGAGGCCTGGTCCATCAGCATCCAGGAGGAGTTCTTGGCAGGGAGGCTACAGGGAGATGATGCCAGGAGAGCAAGGGGTGGTAGAGCTGGCTTCTCAAATCAGAATGCACGATATTTGGGGTGCATGTTAAATATTCAGATTCCAGGGCTCCATTCCCCAGATTTGATTCCAATGGTCTGTAATGAGCTGAGGAATTTGCCTTTTTAACAAATATCCTGGGGATTTCTGATGCTGGTGGTATAAGGACTGTCTTTTGAGATATTTCAAGGCTGACACCCTGCCTTCTGGTCCTCTAGTCACCTCTCTGGAATGGGATGGGTTGCCAGGGCACTAAGCACACTTGTAGGATCTTGCATTCCATGTCCCTAAAGATGGGCCGGCCGGAGGCAAGGCGATAATCCTTGCCCACCCCCAATCTGATCCAGAACTCTGCCCGAGGGCTGTATTGTCCAGTGTCAGGTACCCAGCTGTACCTCATTCCTTATGTACCTGTGGTGGCAGGGGGTAAACATCACCCAGGTCACTTAGAGGCCCAGGCCTCCCAGATCTAAGTCCTCAGATGGCTTAGAGAGGAAGGACTCAGGCCCTCAACAACAACTCCACCCCATCCATCCGATGTTCTCCCAGAGCCCCCAGAAGTTGGTCCCCGTGCCAGGATTCCTCCAGTCTTGCTCTCTTCCGGTCTACCTTCATCTCAGAGGCCAAAGCATTCCTTCCAAAACCCAGATCTGACCAAGTCACTCCCTTGCTTCAGATCCCTCCGTGGGTCCCCAAGGCCCTCCCCACCCTGCCCTCTTGTCCCTCCCCGAGTTCCTGGACACCAGCGGTACCGAGGGCTGGCTGATCCCTGAGTCACCCTGCTTGCTCATGCTTCCTGGCCCTTGTACATACCGTATTTTTCCCCAAAGTGCCCTTCCTTTCCTTCTTCACCTGGTGAGCCCTGGTCATCATCCTCAGACTCCGCCTGGGGCCCCCTCTTCTGTGGGCCTCCCTGACTGCCCTCCATGCTGAGTCTGGGCTGGTTTGCTCCCTGCTTTCTTCTCATGAGCCGCTGACTACAGGGGTCCGCTTCCTCACCTGCCTTCCTCTGCACTGGGTACTCCTGGCAGGCAGGGGCTAGGATCCACTCATCATCTCCTGATCCCAGAGCCTGGCACAGAGCAGACGCTCAGTAAATGCATGTTGAACAGCAAGTTGTTTGAAGTGGGCTTTGGGGAGTCTGAGCCCAGGCCCCACTACCTCCTTGCCCCCCAGGCTCCTGGCTGGTGCCCCCCGGGACCTCGCCGTGCCTGATGGCTACACCAACCGGACCGGTGCCGTGTACCTGTGTCCACTCACTGCCCACAAGGACGACTGTGAGCGGATGGACATCAAGGAGAAAAGTGAGGGGAAGGTGCTGGGGCTCAGTGCTGGGTCAGGAGCCTGGTGAAGGGGGTAGCACAGAGAGGACCTGGAGGAGATACCAGGCTTGCCTGGGCAGTGTCTAGTCACTTTTTGTCCAGCTGAGAAGAGGGAGCTGTAGAGTAGAGTGGGACCATATGGGATTCAGGGAGCTCAGATGAACGGTGGGCTAGAGAAGGGGAGAAGGGAGGGCTGCCCTGCTGGAGTGGAGGGTCCAAGGGGGACCAACCCCTGCCCTCTGGAGTATCTGGGCACTGGGAAGATGGGGTGAGATGCCCTGGCTCATGACCCCTCCCATGCCCACAGGTGACCCTACCCATCACATTATTGAGGACATGTGGCTTGGAGTGACTGTGGCCAGCCAGGGCCCTGCAGGCAGAGTCCTGGTAAGTGGGCACTCACTGTTGGCTCCCCCGCCAGCCCTCTCCTTCGTCTCCCAGGAGCTGGGGAGGGAAGCAGAGCGCAGGAGAGGAGTCCTCAGTATGTGAGCTGGGACCTTGCAAATGGCCATTTCTGTGGCTGTCTCCACAGACATGTGTGTCCCTTGGTCCTGCCCTCGGGGGGCAGGGTGTTGTTGTCCTCCCAAGGCCCAGCATGGCCTGGGTCCTGTTGAATCATCCACTTCCTCCTGGCCCCATGCCCCCCTCCTCCTGGCTGCTCACCCTTCGTGGGAACAGCCGAGGGAACTGGAGGAGGAAAGGGCAGAGAGTGCCTCGGGCGGGCGTGCGGCCTGGGCTGCTCCTTCCTGGGAGGCTGGCTGGCGGAAGAGGCGCAGCCCTGCTGACCCCAGCTTACCCGGCTTGGGTTTGGGGGCCACTCCCTGCTGACAATTGTCACTTCCTTCCCACATTTTTCAGTTCTGGCCCCTGGTGTCTCAATTTCTGAGTCCCAGATGGACAATATTTTTAAAAATGTTTTGAATTGATGTAAAATTTACATACAGCAAAATGTACAGATTTTAAATTTCAACAAGTTTTGAGAAATTATACACCTGTGTAGCCAACACCCATTAAAGAAATAGCATATTTGCATCACTCCAGAAAGTGTGCCCGCTTCCAATCAATCGTCACCCCCATGGTCATCACCGTTGTGACTTCTGTTACCTTTGAACACTGTTTTAAGCTCTGGGTTTACACCAGTTCACTGAAACATGTTTTCTAGAGCCCTGTTATGGATGGTACGGGTCTAGGATTCCATTGAAGGCGGTTCTAGATCCTTCCACAGCTCTCTCATTGTTCATTCAAGTTTTTTGTGAGCACCTACTCTGTGCCATGTACCTACTGTGTGCCACACATTTTTTGTGAGCACCTACTATGTGCCACGTACTGTGGTAGCACTAGAAACTTAGCAGTGACTCAGGACAGGCTTGACCCAGGGCTAGTGGGGCTCACAGCTGGAAGGGACACAAAAAGCAATCCAACAAGAACTCAGCCTGGTTCTGGGTTTCACCTGGCCCCTGGCTGTTTTACAAACACCCTATTCTGATGGATTTGCCAACTAACTATTTATCGAGACCTCCCATGTGCTGGAGAAGCTACAAGAGGGAGCGCAGCCTAGTGCTAGAGAGTTCAGACTCTGGAGCCAACAGCCTTGGTTTGAATATTCTTTGCCTCTCTCTAGATGTGAGAGCTTACTCAAAGACAAGGTTCTCTGGGCCTCAGTTTCCTTATCTAAAATGGGGGAAATAATTGTCCCTGCTCCATAGGGTTGCTAAGAGGCTTAAAAGAGTTAGTATGTGAAGAGCTTAGAGCTGTGTCTGGCTAACGGCAAGCACTCAGTGTTAGCTGCTGCTACTGTTATTGCTGTTGTTATTTTAATAACCTCTTCATTATGAGGACAGGGCCTCTGTGAACAGCAGAGGAGCAAGTCCCTTAATCTGCTCTGTATCTAACTCTTTTTAGACTTGAGAGCCTGAACCCTACATCCCCTCCTTCTTTCCTCTTTTCCTTTTGCCAAGATCTCTAAGCCACTCTCGAATCCGGTACTTTCTGGCCTTCCAAAAAGTTCCCAACCTTCAGAGCAGATTTCTGAATTCTGGAAAGGAGAGGCAGGTCCAGCCATCGCTGTGGGAAGATGGAAAGTGGGGAGACCCCTTTCAAGTCCTCTCCCGCAAAGCCAGAGGTGCACAGGGCCAAGGAGACAGCTGGCCCTAAGTCCCTGCAGTGTGCTCAGACTATGTGTGTTGGGGTGGGGTCCCCAGGTCTGTGCCCACCGCTACACCCAGGTCCTGTGGTCGGGGTCGGAGGACCAGCGGCGCATGGTGGGCAAGTGCTATGTGCGGGGCAATGACCTGAAGCTGGACCCCACTGATGACTGGCAGACCTACCACAACGAGATGTGCAACAGCAACACCGACTACCTGGAGACGGGCATGTGCCAGCTGGGCACCAGCGGCGGCTTCACCCAGAACACTGTGTACTTTGGCGCTCCTGGTGCCTACAACTGGAAAGGTGGGGACCATGGGGGAAGGGAGGAGGAGCAAGGACCACCACCCTGGTTAGCCACTGGGACACCCGGCCCAGACCCTCCACACCAGAGGGCAGAAGAGGCAGGACCTCTTTGCCAGAGCCAGCCCTGATGAGCTACCGGTTAAGAGTTGGTGCTCTCATTGCTGTAGCCCAGGTTTGTTTCTGGGTCAGGGAACTACATTACCTGTCTGTCGGTTGTCATACTGTGGCGGCTGCATGTTGCTGTGATGCTGGAAGCTCTGCCACCAGTATTTCAAATACCAGCAGGGTCACCCATGGTGGACAGGTTTCAGCGGAGTTCCAGACTCAGACAGACTAGGAAGAAAGACCTGGCTACCCACTTCCAGAAAAATTGTCCATGATACCCTATGAATAGCAGTGGAGCATTGTCTGATAAAGTGCAGGAAGGTGAGAGAATGGAGCAAAAAGACTGGGCAGGGTTCTGCTCAGCTGCACACAGTGTTGCTAGGAGTCGGAATCAACTTGATGGCAATAACAACAACAAACTATGTGCCGGAGGCTTTACACATATTATCTTAATTAACCTTAAAATACTCTATGAGGCAAGGATTATTATACCCATTTTACCGAAAACTGAGCCTCAGAGAAGTGAAATAAATCGCCCAAGGCCAACAGTAAGTTATGAAACCTGAATTGGTATGCAGGTCCATCTGACTCCAGCGTAACCATTTAAAAACTTACTTGAAAAAAATAAAACGTATTCCTGGTACAACTACAAAATGGCACAGTAGGATTTGGTACAATAAAGAGTAAAAGTGTCCCCCCGACCCATCTCCCTTGTCCCACTTCCCAGGGATTACTACTAAGCGTTTGGTGGATCCTCCTGACTTATTTTAGAATATATAGATATCTTTTTTAAAAATACACGCATGCAGGATCACACTAAACAGGCTGTTCTGCTACTTTCTCTTTTCACTTAGCAATAAATTGTGAGCGTTGTTTCATGTCCATACATATAGGGCAGGCTTTTGAGGGGGCTGCAGAGTATTTTCTTGTATCAAGACCCAAATTTGTAACTACCACGGCTCACACCTCCTCTCAGGGGTCTGATGGCTCACACTCCCTCCGTCTCCGCCTCTCTCCGCCACATAGGTTGTAGCAACAGTGACCTCTCGCCCCTTACCACACACTTACTGTTGCAGAATCAACAGGTGGAGGGAGCCCCAAATCTCCTTCTTTTGACTGACAGGTAGCTTGGGGCATAGTCACAGCTCTGGGCTCACGTGAGGCTGAGGCCTCTGTTCGCTCCTCTGGTCCTGCCTCCCACCCCCTGGTCCTTTAGAACCATGCCAGGGCCGCAGATATTCTCTAGCAGCAGCCCGGGGGAGCAGGGGACAGGTAGGCAGCCCGAGTCTGGGGCCAGGACCAGGAAGAGATGATGACGTGGAGTCTGCCCTCCGTGTCTAGAGTGGGGGAAACATCGTCTAGCATCCAGGAGCCTGGATGACCGATTCCAGCCATGTCTCTACAAGTGGCTTCCCATCCCTGAGCCTCGCTTTTCTCATCTGCAAAACAGAGGCCATCATACTAACTTACACACATGTTAAAGTAAAGAGAAAGTGGTCCACAAATGGCAAAGTGCTCACAAATAAAAAGGGTTATTATTATCCTCATCTGGGGGCCCTGGACATGGTGGAGAAAAGGAGTGGTGACTTATACTCCCTCCCCAAATCCTTGTCAAGGAAACAGCTATATGATTCAGCGGAAGGACTGGGATTTGTCTGAATACAGTTACAAGGAGCCCAAGGACCAAGGAAACCTCTACATTGGTGAGTGCAGTTGTGGTGGCTCATTGGGTGGTAGAGGAGGAAGGGGGTCAGTCCCTGGCACGCTGGCCTTCTCACTCCAGTGCCTGGTGGAAGAGTGAGGCCAGGGTGCAGGTGTGACTAGTGGCATTTAGTTCAACTAGCACACACCTGTTGAGCATCACCTGTATGCATCCAAGATGCAAAGTCTCTACCCTCATGGAGCTCACGGTCTAGTGTGCAGGCAGGACTGGGGGCTGGGCATCCAGGGTCCCCTTTCTTGCCTAACTTGGAATAGAGAAATAGATAATGGGGGGGGGGCGTTGGAGGGATGAGTCCAGAGTAGAATGGGATAGAGTTTACTGGGGCCTCGATTGACCACCTTCCCTCCATCCCAGGGTACACGGTGCAGGTGGGCAGCGCGATCCTGCATCCCACGGACATCACCATTGTGACGGGTGCCCCGCGGCACCAACATATGGGTGCTGTCTTCTTGCTGAGCCAGGAGGCAGGCGGAGACCTGCGGAGGAGGCAGGTGCTGGAGGGCACGCAGGTGGGCGCCTATTTTGGCAGCGCCATTGCCCTGGCAGACCTGAACAATGATGGGTGAGAATCCAGGGACATTCTCTGGGGCCAGGAGAATGGTGAAGCGGGCGGGCTTGCCCAAGCCAGGGCAGAGAAATGGAAGTTTGCAACTGTGCATTTGTTTGCATGCTGTTTGCAGGGATTTGCAAGTCAATTTTGTGTATTGACTTGTAATCAGATTTATGGGATTCTGGGTATTTGCATGTCAATTGCATGACACCTGCATCTCCGTATCTATGCCTGTCATTATGGCTCTAGTGGATGCAGGCTGTTTGGGTGTGATCTGTGCGTGCATGGCTCCTCTATGATATGTGCTTTCTATTAAATGGGTCATGTTGACATTTCCATGTCTTTCCCATAACCTGTGCCCAGAGATACCATTTGTACAGCCGTGTACACTGGCACAATTATGCCTGCTAAACGAGAGCTATGCTGCATATTGGGGGCTGACGCCACACTCCATTTCCCTCTCCTCTCCTGTATAGGTGGCAGGACCTCCTGGTGGGTGCTCCCTACTACTTTGAGCGGAAGGAGGAGGTAGGGGGTGCCATCTATGTCTTCATGAACCAGGCAGGCACTTCCTTTCCTGCCCACCCCTCCCTCCTTCTTCACGGCCCCAGTCGCTCCGCCTTCGGCTTCTCCGTGGCCAGCATTGGTGACATCAACCAGGATGGATTCCAGGGTATGAGCCAGCACTCCTGCCCCAGCACACCCACTGACTGAGTGCCAACTGCATACCAGGCTTGACAGGGCCCGAAGGAGAGACGGGATGAGGCCCAGGCCTGGGGAGCTCACAGTGGGGACAGCACTACCTACCCCAGCCCTCTTGTGAGGGTTAAATGAGATAAGAGCTTGATAACTACCTGGTACTAGAGAGAGGACGTGCAGAGGGAACCACCAGAGGCAAGCTCAGTGGACCTCCTAGAGAAGCAGACGTACCCCTGGGCATTGAAGGCTGGGCTGAGTGTGCACAGTGGAGGGGAACAGAAGGGGTATAACATAAGTGTGGGACACTCACATGGCATGCCCAAATCTAGCAGGTGTGGGGTGTTCATGTCAGAGATGAGGCTGGACAGGTAGTGTGGGGGTGGGGGTGAATGCTTTGAAATCCAGGCAGAAGAACTGAGGCTTGTTATTTGGTTAATGGTAGAGGGATGTTCAGAGGTTTGGGGGCAGGGATATGACATGATAGCTTGGTACCTGGAAAGATGAGCTGGAGGGAGATGTGGGCTGGATGATGGGGAGAAAGGCTGGGGGTGTTAAGATCAAGAATGTCATATATTGGGTGTGGGATGTTAAGAGTTGGGATGAGATGGGAACCCCGGAATAGGGGATGTCACCAGTGCTCTGCAGGACTAGGGGACCAATCAGACCTGGGGTGTCAGGGAGAAGGACAGATCAAGGGGTTGAGCCCGGCTGCCCCGGGAGCACCTGGCTTATCTGGAAGCCACTGGAAGCCTCTGACATCCTCAATTTCCCAGAACACAGCTGAGGACCAAAAGGAAGGCAGAGGA
The DNA here is from genome assembly GCF_041296235.1 of Equus asinus. NCBI lineage: Eukaryota > Metazoa > Chordata > Mammalia > Perissodactyla > Equidae > Equus > Equus asinus. Next base: position 36,423,924 of record NC_091802.1, on the reverse strand, counting down.
GCCTCTAAAATGCCAAACGAGGTGCTAGAATGTTCCATGAACGTGGCCCTAGCACTTCCTGATAGAAGAGTCGTCTGGTTTCCACTCAGGACCTTTACATACTTGTCCAACAAGCTTGACCTCCTGCTTACCTGGGCCTTATCAGATCCAAAGCAGCACACTAGAAGGAGTTCAGTAAAGTTTAAGAAGATTATAAAACATCTGGGGGTTATTTGTGGAAATAATGGTCAGAACTTTAAAAGTCTTGACATTTGAACAAGTAACGTTCGTTACAGTGTTGTCATTAACATTCCAGCCCCCCGTGTTAGACCTGAGCTCCAATGTCCTCATCTCTACCGGTTGGCTGTGTGTCTGGGGGTTTCCGAGTCTGCCTCCTCATCTATAAAGTGGGGACAGTACCTACCCCAGCACTCTGGTGAGGGTTAAATGAGACGAGAGCCTGATAACTACCTGGTAAAGTCACCAAAGGAGACACCTGCTTTTGTGACCCTGCTGGTCAATGTCATCAGAAGAACCAGGTGTCTCGAGGGGAAGTTGGTGGGGAGATGGAAGGCACTGTAAAAAGGGAAAACAAACACCAGCCTGTTATCAAGAATCTGGAGTTTAGGCCTGCCTGGGATATAAACTTGCTGTGTGACTCTGGATAAGTCACTTCCCTCTCCTGGACTTACTTTCCCACATATAAAAAGAGGCAGTTGGGCTTCCAACGGCCCCAGTTTTCATCCTAAGCTGCACAGCTCTGTTCCCTGATGTCTGAGCACTGCCTGGCAGGGTGAGGTCAATGCCATGCTGGGCTCTGTGGCCTGCAGCACAGGGTGGGAGAGACGTGGGGCCCACAGTACCCGGGGTGACCCCTCCTGCCTCTCTTCCCCAGACATTGCTGTAGGAGCCCCGTTCGAGGGCTTGGGCAAAGTGTACATCTACCACAGCAGCTCCAGGGGGCTCCTCAGACAGCCCCAGCAGGTATGGACGGACAGGGACTGAGGGGCCTTCCCTCCTGTCCCTCACCCACCCCCTCCCTATTCCCCCTGGGCCCCACACCCAGAGCCTGTCCTCACCACTTCCCCTCACCCCCAGGTAATCCACGGAGAGAAGCTGGGACTGCCTGGCTTGGCCACCTTCGGCTATTCCTTGAGTGGGCAGATGGATGTGGATGACAACTTCTACCCAGACCTGCTAGTGGGGAGCCTGTCTGACCGCATCGTGCTGCTGCGGTGAGCCAGGGCCATGGTGAATAGGGGTCTTTCTCTCTCCCAGCCCTGTCTGCGTGGAGCCCCATGTCTGTCTACCTTTGGCACCAGGTCCACACAAACCTGAGCCCCAACCTGGCCTGGGACAAGCAGAAGGTACTGATAGCTGCATGTCTTCTATGCAGGGCCCGGCCTGTCATCAACATCCTCCACAGGACCTTGGTGGCCAGGCCATCTGTGCTGGACCCTGCACTCTGCACGGCCACCTCCTGGTGAGACTCAGACCCTGCTCTGTACACCCGCTCCTCCTTATGTATGGGCAGGCCAGGAGGGGCCCTGCCTCCCAAGCCCCTTCCCTGGCAACTCCTGATATCCCAGCATGAGAGGGCTGATCCTTGGCATAAGCATTGCCCTCCCTACCCAACCTCATTAAAAAGCAAAATTCCTTGCATGAGGTAGTGGATGAACTCGGGACCAGTACGGCATGGTGGTTTGGACCGGGAGCTCTGGATGGCCTGGTTCAAATCCCAGTTATGCCCACTGCAGTGGCAGGGGCGGGCTCTGGGGAGTGAGATCCTAGAGGAGGAGGAGGGAGGGAGACACTTAGGTGGACAGATGTGGGGAAGGAGAGAGAGCCACCTCAAGCAAATTATTAATCTGAGTCTCAAATTCCTTGCCTATAAAACAAAGTTAATAATAATAACCAATTCACAGGGTTGTTGTGAAAATTAAATGAGATAATGTACAAAAAGCCCTTAGCATGGTGCCCTGTACACTCTAAGTGCTCAAAAAATGTTAGTTGCTAGGATGGTGACGATAATGATGGTGATGACCCCAAGATCTCTGTTTGAATGAGGACACTGGATCAGAAGGCAAAGGGAGACAGAGCAGCGAAGCAGAGGAGTGGGTGGTGGAAGGAGAGCTGGACTGGGGATCCTGCATAACACTGGGCTGGGCCAATGACTAAGGACTTCAGGCAACACCTTCTGCTCTCAGGGCCTCAGTTTCCCCATTGGTGACCTCTAACCCTGTTTTCTATGGCTCTAATGGAAGTGGAGAAGGAAGGGGCCAGGGACACCCCAGACCAACTCTGTGGACTCCCCAGTTTTGCCCCTGCCTTTCCCCTAAGGGCCCTGTTTCCCCTTGCGCAGTAAAGGGGCGAGAGCTAGGGCTTGGATACCAGGGTCCCACCGTAACCAGGCCCTCCTGTATGTCCCTCGCCCCCAACAGTGTGCAGGTGGAGCTGTGCTTTGCTTACAACCAGAGTGCTGGGAACCCCAACTACAGGCGAAACATCAGTGAGTGCTGGGGTGCAGGGCGAGGGGGGCATGCTCACCTGGCCACTTGCTGACCCCCCTCCCCCTGCAGCCTTGGCCTACACTCTGGAGGCCGACCGGGACCGCCGTCCACCCCGGCTTCGCTTTGCGCGCAGCCAGTCAGCTGTCTTCCACGGCTTCTTCTCCATGCCCGAGATGCGCTGCCAGACGCTGGAGCTTCTCCTGATGGTGAGGGAGGGGCAAGGGGCGAGACATGGGCTCCACGATTGCTGGAGGAGGTTATCTCCCCAGTTCAAGGGTGAGGGACTGGAGTCTCCCCAGAGACAGAGAAGGGCAAGGTCGGCCTGGAAGGCCACAGGCCTGTAGGGGGTACAGTGCACAGCACCCAGCAGTGGTGGAGGAGAGAGAGAGACCCTCGGAGTGGGGATGGGGGCCAAAGAGCTTGTCATCTCTGAGAAAAGTGATGAGTGTGAGACTCTTGGCTCAGCTCAGCTCTGGGGCAAAGTGATCCATGAGTGGGGGGCATGCTCAGCCCCTCTCTGAGACATCAGGGTAGAAAGGGAGAGCTCAACTTGGGGTGCCCGGGGATGAAGGGAGGCTCACTCCCCCCCAGCCCCCCGCCCCAGGGATCTTTGGAGAGGAGGAGCCCCGGGTCCTAGCTTGTGAATCAAGGTGGTAGGAAGGGGGTCAATTTGGTGGTCGGACCAGAGCGGGTTCAGCCTTACTGCGGGGTTTTCAGGGTGGAGGGGGCTCAGCTCCCCCCGGGGGTTCAACTTGAGGAGGGGGGCAGTGCAGACCTGGGCTCAGCTCGCCCTCCTTCCCAGGACAACGTCCGCGACAAACTCCGTCCCATCATCATCTCCATGAACTACTCTTTACCTTTGCGGATGCCCGAGCGCCCCCGGCTGGGGCCGCGGTCCCTGGACGCCTATCCAGTCCTCAACCAGGCGCAGGCTCTGGAGAACCACACGGAGGTGGGAGGGGCCGGGGGCCAGGAGGGCCGTGGGGCGGGAGGGCGCTGTCGGTGGTGGGCCCCTCACGCCTCTGGCCACCCCTAGGTCCAGTTCCAGAAGGAGTGCGGGCAGGACAACAAGTGCGACAGCAACTTGCAGATGCGAGCGGCCTTCGTGTCGGAGCAGGGACAGCGGCTGAGCAGGTGCGCTGTGGGCCGCGCCAATGGGCCCGGGGTGGGGCTGATTTCATTGGCTAATAGGATTGGAGGGGCGGAGCCTATTGTCAGGGAAATCAGAGAGACCCGGTAAGATCTGAGGGGAGGGGCCTCAGAGAGGCACATCTGAGAGGATGGACTTTAATCGGCTGGGGCGGGTAAAGGGGCTTTTTTCTCCAGGTGAGACTAGAGGGCGGGGCCTGGCTGTCCTGAGATGGGGCTTTCTTCACTTAGTAATCCCAAGGGGTAGGGCCTAATTGATCTGGGGAGTGCCCAAGGGCGCGGCTTTGCGCTCAGTCTGGGGCTCCTCGCCCCCGCAGGCTCCAGTACAGCAGAGATGTCCGGAAACTGCTCCTGAGCATCAATGTGACCAACCCCCAGAGCCAGGAGCGGGCTGGGGAAGACGCCCATGAGGCGCTGCTCACCCTATTGGTGCCTCCCGCCCTGCTGCTGTCCTCCGTGCGCCCTGTGAGTGCCCTCCGCCCGACTGAGAGCCCAATCAGGGCTCCACTGCGTACTTGCATCCTTATATGCATGCCATTTACATGTGTTATTTGCCATGTGTTCCCCCTCCTCTGGGCTGGGCCTCCTCAGGTGCCTGCAGTGTCTTGAGACCCGTCTTGAGAACCCAGTTCTCAAGCCTTTAGGGCTTCTGACCGTGTACCGCACGGGAGGGGTGGGAGAAGCCCTACCCTAACCACCCAGACATGATTCGTCTTCTTTCCTCAGCCTGGGGCCTGCCAGGCCAACGAGACCATCATTTGCGAGCTGGGGAACCCCTTCAAACGGAACCAGAGGGTGAGCGCTGGCCACACTTTCCTGGCTCTGTGGATCCCAGGCTGCTCCTCTGATGAGCTCCTTATCCTTCTTGATTCTGCCTGCCTGCTTCCAGGGCCTCCTTGAAGCAGAGAGCCAGAGTAGGGGAGGAGGAGATACAGTAGAGGGTGGAGAGAGACCCAGAGACTGAGAAAAATGGGGCCACTAGGGAGCTATGCCCAAAGCTAGAGCAGGCAGAGGTGAGGAAACCAGCCAGCATTGACTCTGTGCCAGGCCCCAACCCCAACACTTTGCTTCGTTTATATGATACAATTCTGACAACCTTCTGAGGAGGTAGATGCTGATTTACAGAAAGGAAACACAGGTTTAGAAACTTCTAGTAACTTATTCAAGATCATGACACTCAAAAGTAGCAGAGGTGTCACTGATGGAGGAAAAGGGTAAAGGGAAGTGAAGATGAGGCTAGGAAGGTGAAGGAGTGGAAGTGGATGGGGAGAAAGAAGAGGAGCCAGAGACCCAGCTCTCTAGCCTAGTGTTCAGGGCCTCTGTCCCCCATGGCATCACTCCTCCCCAGCCCCACTCTCTGCCTCCCTGACCCTCTTGGCAGATGGAGCTGCTCATCGCCTTCGAGGTCATCGGGGTGACCCTGCACACAAGGGAGCTCCAGGCACAGCTGCAGCTCTCCACGTGAGTGACCTTGAGAAGCCGGTTGATGTCGGGGTTGAGGTGTCCTGGGGCCTCCCCCAGCCCCAGCCTCAGCTGACACATCTCCCCTACCTCCTGCATTCCCTCTCCAGGTCCAGTCACCAGGACGACCTGTGGCCCGTGACCCTGACTCTGCTAGTGGACTACACGCTCCAGGCCTCGCTCAGCATGTGGGTACCACTCCCCCACCAGCCTGCTGTGGCTGAGCTGGGGTCTCCCTGTCCCCAAGGTGTCTCCCAAGCTCCTCTGACACACCTCTCTTGGCCTGGGATCCTCAGGCCTCCACTTCCTCTGGGTCATCCTTTCCCTGAAAAACAGTAATCACTATCATTATTGTTATTATTATTCCCCCTGCAAACCAGGTGGCAGTGGCGGAATTGGCAACCCTGGGGCTAAGGCGTTGGTGTGGCCCTATCATTTCTTAAGAGCTCATTGTGATAAGGATTTTATATACATCATCTCATTGACTTTTCACAACAGCCCCATGACATAGCAACTGTTATGAGCTCCACTTTACAGAAGAGGAAACTGAGGCTCAGAGAGGATAAAAACTTGCTTGAGGCCACACAGCTAGAACATGGCAGAGCTGGGATTTGTCTCATCTGCCTGATGTCAGAGGAGCTGTAGTTAACCAAGTTCGGTGCCCACCCCCTCTGCCAGGGCCCCTCCTGTCCCCGATGACTCCAGCATTTTTCTTACTCCTAGGGTGAGTCACCGGCTACAAAGCTTCTTTGGGGGGACAGTAATGGGCGAGTCTGGCATGAAAACTGTGGAGGATGTGGGAAGCCCTCTCAAGTATGAGTTCCAGGTAAGGAGGCCTCTAGGATCCTGGGCTGGGGACTCTTGGGAAGGATGATGGGGGATTTCCTTCTGGGTCTGGGGTCCGAGGGTGTGAGGGTTAGGGGTTGGTGAGATGGAGGTGGTTTTGCAGGAGACAATGGCCATGACACCCCTTGTGCCCACAGGTGGGCTCAATGGGGGAAGGGCTGACAGCCCTGGGGACCTTGGTCCTAGGGCTGGAATGGCCCTATGAAGTCATCAATGGCAAATGGCTGCTGTACCCCACTGCGATCACCATCCACGGCAATGGGTCCTGGCCCTGCCAGCCACCTGGAGACCTCGTCAACCCTCTCAACCTCACTCTTTCTGTAAGGACACCATCAGGGATCTTTCTATTGCATCTCATTTGTGTTGCATCTCATTTGCATACCGCAGGGCGGAAAGGCTAGTGTCTTCCCCTCCCTCCCCTCGTGCCCTTTTGGGAGCTTGCCTCTCCCCCTGCCCTTTCTTCCTCTCTCCACCTCTGCTCCCTCTCCTTCCTCCCAGCAAATCTCTTCCTTCTTCAGGTCCTTGGGGACAGACCGCCATTTCCACAGCGCAGGCGGCGACAGCTGGACCCAGGGGGAGGCCAGGGCCCCCCGCCTGTCACTCTGGCTGCTGCCAAAAAAGCCAAGTCTGAGACCCTGCTGGTGAGTGGCCGAGGTGGACTTGGGGAGCATTGTGCCCAGACACCTGGAGGATGCAGGAAGCAAGGGAGATAGGTGCTACTCACCAGGAGACCCCAGTCTGATGAGGTGATGTGGCCCCTGCCCTCAGGAGCCCCGAGTAAGAGGGGGGAGACTCATCTCCTGCCCTCAGAGGACACCCCACTGCCCTTGCCCTTGGGGAGTAGCCAATAGCATGGACCAAAGGAAGACACTGGCTCTATTCCCAGAAGCCCCAACCTGTTGGGGGCGATATAGCTGCTCAGAACCTTAGAGAGGCAGGATGAAGGTGGAGCAGGGAGACGGCATGATGTAGGGTGCCCTCTGTCGGAAGGGAGAGAGACCAGGCCTGGAAAGCAAGTTGAGGCCTAGCTGGGTGGAGAGGCAGGAGGCGGTGTCCCAGGTGGAGGGAGGGGCATGAACAAAGGCTCAGTGTGGGAGGGGGTTGGGACAGGGGTCTGGGGATTGGGCCCCACTTCCATGAGCAGGGATCAGATTTCATGTTATCCACGTCCCTGTATGTGCTTGACCCAGAGAATGTGCCTTAAACATATGAGTGTGTGTGTGGGGGGGGAGTGTGCATGAGTGAAGGGATGAGGTCAGGTCCCTTTGTGTCCGCCATGGGTGGGACAAAGCCAGGGGAGGAGTCGAAGGTAGGGGGTGAAGCGTGGAGAATCTGGAGACCCAGACTGTCTCATGTCTTGTGTTCCATGTCCACCTCAGAGCTGTGGCAGTGACCTCACCCGCTGTGTGTGGCTGGAGTGCCCCATTCCTGAGGCTCCTGTCATCACCAACGTGACCGTGCAGGCACGAGTGTGGAACAGCACCTTCATCGAGGTCAGTGCCTGGGTCTGGAGGTCTCCACTGCCAGTGGCCCGGGCGGGGAGAGCGACAGGGAGAGGGTGAGGCGGGGGTGCATGTGTGTGCATGTGTGTGTGTCAGTGAAGCATCATGTTTTAGGCCTGACAAGTTGTACACCGGTGTCAGTGTTAATTTGTGTTTGTGTGTGGACATGATGTAATGTTTGTCTCCAGCCAAAGTGACCTCTCATGTGTCCGTTATTCTGTCATGGATCCATTACATTCCCACCTCCGTGCCTTGGCTCAGCCGTTCCTTCCCCCTGGAATGGCAGCTCCCCGTCTGTCATCCCTGCGTGGAAACTGCCATTCAGCCTTCTAGATCTCCCTCAGACGCTTCACCAGCAGTGAGGTCTCTCGTGTGCTGGCCTTCTCATGCCACCTAGACCTAACCTTTTCTGTAAAGGACGAGATGAAAAATCTTTTCAGCTTTGTGGGCCATGCAGTTTCTGTTGCAGCTGCTCGGTTCTGCCATTGTAGCACAAAGCTGCCATAGACAATATGTCAATGAATGGGGGTGGCCATGGGCCAGAAATGCTTGGTTTACAAAAGCAGGTGATGGGCCTGATTTAGCTCACAGATCTGACCTGGACCATGACCTTCATTGTCTCTGCTGTCCCCAGCAGCCAGCACAGGACCTGATGCACAAATGAATGAATGACGTGCATCTGTGTGTGGAGGAGAGGCCTGACTGTCAGATCCTCTTGGGTGCTGCTTAAGGATGCTGTGTTGGGGGAGACGGTGCCCTGGGGGGTGCTTAGGGTCAGGAGGGAGGCTCAGAGGGGCTTCTGCTGCTTCTTTTGACCCACCCCTTCCCCACTCTAGGACTACAGAGACTTTGACCGAGTCAGGGTGGCCAGCTGGGCTACCCTGTTCCTCCGAACCAGCGTCCCCACCATCAACATGGAGAACAAGACTGTGGGGGTGAGTGAGCGTGTTAAGGAGCAACAGTGCCTGGCCAGGGCGTGGGAGCGCAGGGCGTCTTTTCAGAGCACTTTCACACACTTTAGCTCTGTGGTTCTCAGTCTTGGCAGCACATGGGAATCCCCTGGAGGACTTCTGGTGCCGGAGTACACCCACGAGCAATGAAACCTGAGTCTGTGGAGGTGGGACCCTGGGGTTGGTGCGTTTAGAAGTCCCCCCACTGGTGATTTTAATGTGCAGCCAGAGTTGAGAATCTCTGCTTTAGCCTGTTTGATCTGCACAACATCTTGGCGAAGATGTTCCATCTCCGTGGAAACTGGAAAAGAAAGTTCCCAAACTTGATTGTGAGTTACATCTGGAAGAAGAAATATGACAAAATTGCTAATAATGTGTTGTGAGAAGGATATAAGTGGAGATATGTAGGAGACACACATAGGAGACGAATGGAGGGTTGGTTAAATATGTTATAGTACATTTTTGAGAATAAATTAAGGTAGCAGAGGAAGGGCCAGGAAGATCAATGGGACAGAATAGACGTTTATTTTATTATACAGATGCCATTTTTAATCCATGGAGAAAGGTAGTTTATTTAAGCAGTGTTGGGAGAACACATTTGGAAAGTAAAGACAAACCCCTACCTCACACCATAAATAAAAATACGTTTGAGTTACATTGAATATTTAAATATAGGAAATAAAACCTAATACACTGAAAGAAAATTCAGAAAGTAATTTCATAATAATCCTTAATTATGGGGAGAGGGAGTTATTTTACTAAACTCAGAAGTCACAAAGGAAAAATTTGACAAATTAGATTATATGAAATTTTAAATCTGTATCCAGCCAAAGAGATGGTGAAGAAACTAAAAGAGCAACTGATACACAGTCATGCATCGCATAACAACAGGAATATGTCTGAGAAAGGCGTCATTAGGCAATTTTGTTGTTGTGTGAATGTCATACCGTGTACCTCCACAAACCCAGATGGTCTAGCCTACTGCACAGCTAGGCTATATGGTACTAATCTCATGGGACTACTCTTGTATACGCAGTCCGTCATTGACCGAAACGTCGTTAGGGCAACACGTGACTATCGCTTTTTAAAAAGTTTACAGCATATATGACAAAGTATTGATGTATATATTTGTAATATGTAAGGGTAAAGGGCAGCATAAAGATAAATAGATGGTGTACATAGGGTGAAATACAAATGTTCAACTCAACAGTAAAGAAATAAAAATTAGAGCAACAAGATTTTTTTTCCTATCAGATTGGAAAACATTGACAAGAATAATGCTGTCTGGTGCTGATGAGGTAGAAGGAAATGCTATTGATTGGAGTATAAATTGATGGATTCTTTTTCAAGATGAATTTGTCAATATCTATTAAAATTTTAAGTGCACATTTCCTTTAATCCAGCACATGATAATATATCTTAAGGAGCTAATAGGACAAGTATGCAAAGATAGATAGATCGTTTTAAAAAATAAAGCATTGTTTATAGTGACATAAAATTGGAAACAATCTAAATGTCTTTCAGCAGGAGATGGGCTCAAGAAATTGTGGCACATTTCCTACAATGCCTCTGCAGTCACCAAAAGAGACTGGTTGATCTTTATTGGTTGACATTGAAAGAGGCTGATATTAAGTGAGAAAGGACGCAGGTCTCAGAAGAGTGTGTGGGGTACATATATATCCCATTTACGTGGAAGAAAAGAATATAGATGTTTCATATATACACTAAAAAATGTGGAAAGAGAGTCACCAAAATGTTGAAGATGGTTATTTCTAGAGGGTAAAATTACTGGGAACCTTTAGTTTTCTTTATATCATCTGTATTTTTAAAAAATAATAATCAAAATAATTTTAAGGAAATAATCAAAGGCCGGCCCAGTGGTGCAGCGGTTAAGTTTGCACATTCCGCTTCGGCAGCCTGGGGTTCGCCAGTTCAGATCCCGGGTGCAGACATGGCACTGCTTGTCAAGCCATGCTGTGGTAGGCGTCCCACATGTAAAGTAGAGGAAGATGGGCACGGATGTTAGCTCAGGGCCAGTCTTCCTCAGCAAAAAAGAGGAGGATTGGTGGCAGATGTTAGCTCAGGGCTAATCTTCCTCAAAAAAAATAAAAGAAAGAATCATATATAGTCAGAAAAAATTTTTTCTATATATAAAAACATATAGTTTTATAATATAAAGATATATAATACATAAAATAATAATATACAAATATATGTATTAAAAATATATATGTATCCATTGTAGGGGAAGAAAAGGAATGGTACTATATGCTATGCATTCTTTGTCTTATTTGTAAATATTTATGGAGTGCTTGCTGTGAACTAGGAATGGCTCAAAGCAATTTAGTCATGTTAAACACATTTTATTCTCCCCAGTAACCTATGAGGTAGGTCTTATTATCATAATCCCCATTTTACAGATGAACAACAGAGAGGTTAAGTAACTTGCCCAAAGTCACACAGCTAGTGAATAGCACAGCTGGGACTTGAACCCAGGTAGTCTGACTCTAGAACCCATGCTTTTGGCCACTCTGCTATACTATGAGGTAGGCATTATGATCCCCTTATCAGAGAGCATGAAATGGAGAGGTGAAATTACTTGTCCAAGGTCACACAGCTCGTCAGAGATGGAGCTGCTTCCTAAGCCCGGATGTGTGGGTCACAAACCCAGACTCCAGGCTGCCTCCAGATCTGAGGCTGCTCCTTTGGAGCCAGATCTACACCAAGGAGAAATCAGAGGATGGGTGACTCTTCTGTCAGTGGCAGGCAGGGGCTTTTTCCGATCCCTGAGTGCCCCCTACTGGCAGTAGGTCAAACAGCAGGGTCCTGGGCCCAGCAGGGACAGGAAGAATGAGCATGGGGCCTATGGGTGCCCACACAAGGCTGAGCCCCTTCTCTCTCCCTCCAGTTCTCCGTGGACATCGACTCTGACCTGGTGGAGGAGCTGCCGGCTGAGATCGAGCTGTGGCTGGTGCTTGTGGCTGTGAGTGCCGGGCTGCTGCTCCTAGGGCTGATCATCCTCTTGCTGTGGAAGGTAGGACGCCCAGCTCGCCACCCACCAGCACTCCCTCTCCACGACCTCCTCCAGCAGACCCTCACCGACTCTCCCTTCATCCCATTCCTTACCTCCATCTCACCCCCACCCTTCTCCCTAGCTTCCAGTCTCACCCCCGCCCCATCCTCACCTCTCCCACCAGGACCAGGATGCTTGGGCCTGGGTTAATGGGGGGACCTGCAAGCTGGAAAGGGGGACCCAGGAGCTCTGGCTTCTGGTCACACTGCCAGGCTGGGGCAGGGACCCAGGCATCCCGGCCCCCAGCCCTAAGCCCCAGTCCATGAGTGCTGCTGGCAAGGACCTCCCAGCTCCCCCTGATGGCCCCTCCCCACCTCCTCCCCTCCGCAGTGCGGCTTCTTCAAGCGAGCCCGCACTCGTGCCCTGTATGAAGCTAAGAGGCAGAAGGCGGAGATGAAGAGCCAGCCATCAGAGACAGAGAGGCTGACCGACGACTACTGAGGGGGGCAGCCCCCCACCCCCGGCCCACCCGGGTAACGCTGCCTCCGGGCCCTCTTCCCTGAGCCCCCCAGCTGGCTGGGGCCTCTGACTCTGTCCTGTCTGCTCCTCTTCCTTTATGGGCCCTCCGTGCCTCACTCTGTCTCCAGCATCACCCCAAAGAGCAGGCCACTCTGTCTGTGTCCCCTCCCTGCCCTGGGAGAGCTTGGGGTGTCTGTTCTCACCAGCCTCCCCACTGAGCCCCTCAAGGACTTGGGACCCCAAGAGGGAGCCCTAAAACCTTCCCCATGACTACTTTGCCTTCTGGGGATTGGAGAAAGGTCAAGACGAAGGTCAGGCCCCATCTCTGTAGGACAAAGACAAGTTTCCGGAGTGATTCTACACCCCATCCCCACCTCCAGGGAAGGAGGGGACTAGGAGAGTCCTTCTTCCGGGGAACCAGCACGTTTCCTCCTGGGAGCCCCCTCGGGGGGGGGACACTGATACCTCCCAACATGACGCTCAGGGTGGACCGCCACCCTTCCTAGCCATTCCGTCAGCAATATCGGCGACTGCCCCTCTGTCTCCATCTGCCTCTCCCTCTCCGCTCTGCCTTCCTCAACTCCTCCTTCCTCTGGGGCCTGGGGTGGGGAACCCCATCCTGTCTCAGCACAGGGAGATGGTGCGTGTTTGGGTCAGGGGTCCTGGCTTTGAGGACCTCTTGGCGGGGGAGGAAGGCGCTGGGCACATCTTCCTGGTGGCTCATAAGCTGGATGCTGATGCCCTTCCTCTTCTGCCCCCAACTCCAGTGTGACTTCTTTAAGCGCACCCGCTATTACCGGATCATGCCCAAGTACCATGCAGTGCGGATCCGGGAGGAAGAGCGCTACCCGCCTCCAGGGAGCACCCCGCCCACCAAGAAGCACTGGGTGACCAGCTGGCAGACTCGGGACCGATACTACTGATGTCCTCCCTGATCTCACCCCTGCTCCCCCAGTGTCCCCTTCTATTTATCATAAGTTATGCCCCAACAGTCCACACGGGCCACTGCCTTTGGCTGGCACCAGCAGGCTCAGGCACACACACCTCTTCAAGCGCATGCACGTACTGCCACGGGCTGCTCCCCAGAGGAGGGCTGGGGCCATGGGCCTTGCAGTGCCGAGCACACCACAGCCATGTGTCCTGGACACATGTGGACACGTGGGTCCCACTGCTGGTGGACTGTGCTTGTGCACTACAGATGGTGCGTGGACACGTGTGTCCTGGCCTCTGCATGTGCCAAAACCAAGCCAAAGGGCTTCCACCAGAGCCATAAGGAAAAGGCCCCCAATGTGGTGACACATCCCTATTCACACTGGACCCATCTTGAGCCATAGTCACTGGATTGACTCCACTCTGGAGATTAAAACTACTGACAGGGAGCAGCCCACCGGGCCCCCAGCTGCAGCTCCGGGCACCCATGCCAGGGAGCAGGGGGCCTGCCTGAGGTTGTTCAAGGGGACGTTTGCTGGACCTGGGCATGCTCAGACCCAAGAGCAGAATGAACTAGAAAGACAGTCCCCGGGATGGCTTGCTTTCATGGATCTCTGCGAAGCCTCTCTCCTTGGCCACAGCCTGCACGAGCGGGAATGCAGCCTGAAGGGACGAAGAAGGACAAGCACTAGACAGCCTGGACACGCGGCACCGGGACTGCGCGGGGAGCACGGTGGAATCCTCAAGAGAGGAGGGGAGCGGTCCCGGGCCAAGGAGATGTTGGAAGGATACAGAGGAGATAGCACTTCTCATCACCACTACCGCGCTGGCCTCTGAAGGCCCAGAGAGACCCCCACAGGACCACAGAGGGAGCGACGCTTGAATGTAGAACAGGGAGGGAGTCCTGACCCTGCCCCATCGGCCAGACCCCACTCTGCCCCCACTGACCATGGGCTGCGGGCCCAGGAGTGGAGGTCTTGGCTGCCCTTGGCTTTCAGAGCCAACTCGGCTCTGCCTCTTCCCCCTTGGGCGGAGTCCTGAGGCCCATTCTAGAATCTGAGGCTGCTTCCAGAAGACCTCTCCTGAGCCCTGCCTGTTGGCAGTCCCCCTTCCCAGCCCCCACAAGTTCCACGGTACTGTAGCAGGGGAGCTCCCTCCCCCCTCGTGCCTTCTTTGTACATAGGCTTCTCACAGCAACCAATAAACAGCTCCCGGTTTGTACAGGCTGCATCTCCCTCAGTCCACCCCCAGCCCCTTACCAAGCCCGGTGCAGTCTGATGGATAATAGTATCATCTAGCTGACCCCTAGAAGGACAAAGCCAGGTGCAGGGGTCTTAGAGGCGGGGAAGGTGAAGACCTATGGAGGAGACACCAGCCCCCGCCCTTAGGATGCCCCAGTCTAAGGAATGGTCATAGACACATAACTGAGCTCCAGAACATAAAGTCAGGGAAGAGATCTGGGTAGACTGGATGGAATCCAAAATGGCTTCTTGGTGGACAGTGCGCTGGCCCTGGGGAGGGAGGATGTGGGTAGAGGTGGTGGTATGTAGGGCCCGGAAGAGGCAGGACCTACTTTGCTGTAGAAACAGGTAGTCCTGGATAATGGTGGAGGGAAGCTGGGTGAGACGGTGGAGAGCTGAGAGCCCTCGTCAGGTGGCTTAATTCAGATAAGAACCTGCTTTTCTGCCTCAGTTTCCCCACCACTACCCTTAGGTACTGTGATGAGTAGATCAGAAGGTGAACCAGTGACCCAAGGCTGGAAAGACTAAAAATCACAGTATCCATTCCCCAGCCTCTGGGCAGGGGTACCTGGAACCCTCATCTCATGGCAGCCCCTCCGGGAGCGCTCCAGTACCGGGCCCACAGCATTGGACCAAGGCCTCCCCCTCCCCCTCCACGCTAAGGCTGTCCCCTCCACACAGGCCTGGGGGAATGAAGCAAGGCTGCTGTCCTCTTGGCTTCTTTGTCCTAAATTGTGACCTAGGTGCTTCTGTTAACTGTCCCCAAGTCTGTGACCTTTGGCAAGACTTCAATGAAGGCCGGAAATTACTATCCAGAGAAGCCTAGAGGCAAATCCTCCTGCTCTGAGAGCCCACAGGCCCAGGCTGTTCTCCCGGGATCTCCTCCTGATGTCTGCCTGGGCATCTCCAGGCTGCCTCACCGTGGCAGCTGACTGCCCTCCACTCCCTCCTCCGGAGCCCACCTCACATGGAGTCCTGGGCCCAGCACCTCCCCCACTCCTCCACCCGTCTTCACTTTCCATGCTGGGGTTTGCCCCTTCCCAGGTTGATTGACAGTGGAATGTTCAATTCCTCAAGGAAAACCCCAGCCCCGACCCAGACTCCCAGAACCAGTAATCAGAGACACCAGTTTATTTTCTAGAATCTGGGTTATTCACTCGGTCAGGAATAACACCACATGTGGATTGGCGAAGCCCAGCTCAGGTTGAGCAGAGTTCAGTCCAGCTTAGCCCTGTGCTTTGCAGCCACTTCCTTCTTCAGAAAAAGGTGGGACCTACACATCCCTCTGGCCAGCTTCCCACACCCAGTCCCCCCTGCCCCGTCATGTGTGAGTGTGTGTGTGAGAGACTCTGTGCTTGGATGGGGACACACAGAAACACACACACACACACTCGAAAATAAGTGATTTTCAGGACTGGTGCAGCTACACTTTTATGAAAGAAACATAATGCCAGAGATGCAGCAATGCCCACTTATCAAAGGACCCTCTGCAGTGCCAAGCTTCTTGAGCTCCCTGGAGGGTCTTGGCTCTTGGATCGCTAACAGGACCCATCAAGGTGATTCTCCCCCTTCTGGGCACATGATTGATTGTACTTCCTGGGCCCTCCTGCTTGGGTGAGGTTGTGTGACTAATTCTGGCCAGGAGTCGTGAGCAGGAGGGAAGTGATCACTTCTGGCCTGAGGCGGTTCGTTGCTGGGCGAGACTCTCCCAGTTCTGCTTTCCCCACCTCTGTGTTAAGGTAAAGCTTCCCACAGTCTGAGTCCCTGAGAGCCCCTCACCAACTGTGATGTACACGCAGTGGGCAATTTGGGGACCTGGGGGTCCTGTTACCTCAACATCACCTAACCAAGCCTGACTGACAGACCACACCACGCCACTCCCGCTACCGCCCAGCAGCAGTCTCTGCAGAAGGGATTTTGGTCAAGCACAGAGCCCACGTTATGAAGTCCAGCTCCAAGGGGAGAATCATGGGAAATCTCTTTCCCTCTCCTATCGCTAGCTTCAGAGCTTATGGCCTTTTCCTTGTTTAACTGCAACGATTATAGTAATAGCTGCCATTTATTGATTATTTACTATGTGCAGGCACAGGGCTAGGCTTTTTACATATAGTATACCATATACTCTTCCAGGCACTCACCAACATCATCAATCGCCTAACTGCTAGTCCGATGGATATTTAGTGATCCTCCCTGATACCTCTGTGGCCTGTCTCCCTACCGACCCCACCCTCTTTTTCCCCCTCTTCTCCTTTCTATGTGCCTGGTGCTGGAGCTAGAGCAGTGAATCAGACTGACACAGCCCTGCCCTCTGGAGCTTAAAGTCTAGTGAGGGAGACAGAGGAGTGGGCAGGCGATCGCCCCTTAGTGTCATAAGAGCTAAAATGATGCTAAGATTAGGAGGTCTACGAACCCTTTGGAGGGAGCCCATAACCCAGCCTGGCAAGGTCAGGGACCTGAAGAACGGGTAGGTGAAGATGAGAAGAAAGAATGATCCAGACTGAAGAGACAGCATTTGCAACGGCTTGGAGATTGGAGGCTGGTTCAAGGCAGTAGATAAGTGGGGCTGGGAGCTGAGCAGAGAATGTGCAGAGACGAGGCTGGAGAGTTAACCCAGAGCAGATCGTGTGAGAACTGAAAAAGCTCCAGCCAGAAGTGGAGTCATTGAAAGGCTGTGAGCCAGGGAACTAATGAGTTCAAATTTGCAACTGAGAATGATCCCTGAGTCTCAGTTCCCTCATGTATAAAATGGGGATAATAATAGCACAATAGAGCTGTCTGGAGAAGTAAATGACATAATGCATGCAAACAGGGCTTGGCACATAGGTTAATATTCATTCAGCCAAGAGTCCCTTCCATCGTGAAGCCTTGCACAGGCTCTGTGTTGGCCATAATCACATTCTGTTAGAACTATTTATTTACTTATGTAGCTATCTCCCAAACTGATAAATGAAATGATCGAGGGGAAAGACCGTGTCTTAATCCTATATATATTCCCTGTTCCCAGCGCAAAACTTGGCACATATTAGGCACTTGGTAAGTGCCAGCCAAGGACCCAACAGCAAAGAGCCAAAACATCAAAGGGGCGAGTCAGAGGACCGGACGTACCTTGTTTGACCACAAGAGGGCGCGCTACGTTCCTACAGGAGAGCCGGGGCTGCTGGGGACCGGCGGGCTCGGCGCCCAGGACAAATCACCTTTTAGAACCTTTCTCTAAGGAAGCCCAGGGCGGAGAAGGTTGCTTTCTCAGGTCCAATGAGCTAGAGAATAATAAAATAAAAGTGTTTTGAAAACTGCACTCGTAGGACGGATGGTAGCGGCGGCCTCCAGCGCCATAAGTCGTTAGTTAGGGTTTTGACTCAGTGTTTGTCAACTGGAAAAGCAAAGTGCCGCCTTTTCCTGAGCGGCTTGGATCCTCGTGAAAGTGGGTGGGCTGCACGTCTCTATGAGGGATTAGCACAGGCTTGCATCTTGATCCCGAAGTTTGCAAGCATTCACAGTCCGAGTCACTATCATCCGGCCTGGGAACCCACCCGACGCCCTGAGCGAGAGCAGGGAGGGATTGTGACAGGTGAAACAGGCCCCTTTGGGAGAAGGAGATTCGTGGAAGGCTCCCCGGCCAGATTCGGGGACCGCAAGTGAAGGAGACTCGGGGAGGAGAGCGGAGAGCAAGGAGTGGGAGAGGCAGAGGCCTAACGGGCCTCCGGGGAGGGAGGGGTTAACCCGGGCTCAGCCCCAGGAGGCGGGGGCGGAGCGACGGCTGGGAGGCGGGCTCTCGGCGCGGCCTCTCGCAAACAACAGGCCGCCGGGGCAAACAAGGGGTTAAGGGGGCGGGCCCGAGGGAAGCCACGTGCCGGGGCGAGGCGCTATTGGCTCTCCCGGAGTTGTTTGTGAGCGGCCATTGGCGACGTCGGTGGCGGCGCGACGAGCCGATTGGCCGGGGCCGGGGAGGGCCGTCGGGGCCGGGGAGGGGAGGAGGCGGCCGGACCGCTTCGCTGGGCCGGGCTGGGCAGGGCCGAGCCGAGCGGCAGCGCTACCCGCGTGGGGACCGGAGCCCGAGCCCGAGCCCGAGCCCGAGCCCGAGCCCGGCCGCCGCCGCCGCCATGCGCTGGGTCCGCGCGCTGCTGAAGAATGCGTCCCTGGCAGGGGCGCCCAAGTACATCGAGCACTTCAGCAAGTTCTCCCCGTCCCCGCTGTCCATGAAGCAGTTTCTGGACTTCGGTACGGCGCGGGCGGGAGGCGGCTGGCCGTGGGGCCCGCGGGGGGCTGGGTGGGGTGAATGAGGGGTCTCTTAAGGAAGGATTAACGCAGAGGAGGAGAGGCCCTGAGTGACAGGGCAGGGGCTTGGAGGGTCCAGGCAGGAACGGGTTAACGGGAGGCAGGGCCGGCAGGGCCTGAAAGGGTTAAGGTATCCCGGTTGGAGAGACTGTCACTGGGCTGTGATGGGAAGTGGGGGCATTGAGAAGGAGGGGTCCAAGGTGTCTTCCTGAGCTTTGCCAGGGGTCTTGGAGAGTAAGGGGCAGGGAGGGACTAGGGTGTCTCCAGGCTTAAAAGGTTAATGGGGCTTGTTCTGGTACCTCTAAGAGTGTGGGACTGAGAGGAAACACGCGGAGGGGGCGGGGCGGGAGTCGGGGTGGGGGGAGGGCGGGGGGGTGGTGGATGCTGGTGGGAGTTACAGTTGGGTTGGGAGGTGCAGCCTCCTGGAAGGAGACCTGATCTGGGCACCAAGGAGTCAGTTGGGGGAGGGGACTCTTTCAGAACATACCAAAAGGAGAGAGGCCCCTGACCAGTGTATGGCCACCCACTGAAGGAGCTGGCCCCCAGCTGTCTTAGTGGACAAGGACACTTGAAGATCAAATCTGCTCCGGCCTGGCCGCCTGTACCCTGCTGGGCAGGGTCTGGGGCACCATGAGGTGGAGTCAGGTGGCTTGTACCCACCCTTGGCTGCCCCTGGGTTCCTGGGCCAGGATCACCAACCACTGGCATTGTGGGGGTGGCTCTAGAGCAGGAGCAAGGCTGTGCCAGCGTGGTGACTGAGACAGGCATTGTGTGGGCCGTGTCTGTCCCCACGATATTTCCATGGTGCCAGCTGGGGATTAGGAGGGGATGTGCAGGTCTCTCTAGAGTAGAGGAGACAGTGGCTGGCTCAGGTTACAGCTGCGTCACTGATGGGAAGGGGCGGGGAGGTGGCAGTCAGGACACAGGGCCGCGTTCCAGGACTCGTTTCCCTGCCCCCTGCCCTGTTTGAGCTGCCTCCATGTAGGAAAGCCTCCTGGGCCCACTCCCAGCCACCAGCAGATGTCCAGTCCAGACTGGACCCCCATTACAGAAATGTCGGAATCGGGTGGGACTCACAGTAGAGTTTGGTCCACTTGCAGTACAGTGGGGGAAACTGACACATGATGGGGACATGCCCTGAGTGACAGCGTTGGAAGCAGAACCTGGCCTAGAAGCTAGGTCTCCCAACTCTGGGCCATGGCCTTGTTCAGTTCTCCACCTCCTCTTCATGTGAAGCCAGACCAGGGACCGAGGTATTTGTGTTCCCATCCTTGGGCCCTGTTTGCCTCACAAGTGGGCATTAATGCAGGGGTGACCCTACAGTGGGCATCAAGACTGGGCTGGGTGAAGAGGGCCTGGGCCAGAGCTGATGCTGGGACCCTGTAACTGTGGTGGTCCAGGCATAGCTCCCCTCAGCCAGAGCCCGGCCTCAGGAAGGGATGGACTCCCCAGGCTCCTCCTCCCACCTGCATCAACCTCCCCAGAGGGAGTGTCTCCTAGGAGGGAAAGAAAGAGAAGTGAGGTAACTTAGGCCAGAGGCAGCTCCATGTGGGCCTGGGAGTCGCCCTGTCCCCTGTGGTTGAAGCCAGGCAGGGTTCAGCTGTCAGCTGGGGATGGGGAGAGGATGCAGCCTCTCAGAGGGTTGGGCGGGGAGTGGTCGGAGCATTGCAGGGCGTTAGGACAGTTGACTTGCTCTGTACCCCTGGTCCCTTCTCTGAGCCCTCAGGAAATGAAGGATTTAGTTGAGCTGCCCCCTGAGATATCCTCTGGCTCTGATGGTTTGTGGCTCTGTGGGCTCACCTCTCTCTCGCCCACCAGGGTCCAGCAATGCCTGTGAGAAAACCTCATTCACCTTCCTCAGGCAGGAGCTGCCTGTGCGCCTGGCCAACATCATGAAGGAGATCAACCTGCTTCCCGACCGAGTGCTCAGCACCCCCTCGGTGCAGCTGGTACAGAGCTGGTGAGCAGGGGCTAGGTCCCCACACCTCTCCCTCCATTGCCAGATGCCTCTGGGCTCAGACATGGAGTCCCCATGCTCCCAGCAGCCTTGAGGGAGGCGAGGACAGAGAGGAAGCACAGGGACTCCGAGGGGCCAGGGAGCTGACAAAGTCAAGAGGAATGCTAGGCAAGAGCAGGGACTAAGACCGAGCTCCTAGCCTCCATGTCTGGGGGACAGCCCTACACTTACCACCGTCCTTTCTCTGGAAACCCAGGATCCACCCAGGAAATTGTTTTCTTAGCCAAAACCCCAAAAGAGACTAATGTCAGCATTCGCCACCAGCCCTGGTCCTGAAAACCCTTCCCCTGTTGGGTACTGTTTACCTGGGGCGAGTTTGTGGGAAACAGAGAGACAGGAAGAAAGAAATCTTCAAATTATATAATCCAAGCTACAAGTCAGACTGTTTTAGGTGTTGGAAAACATTCAAATAGACACAAGGATGGCACAGTCCCCACCCCAAAGTGGAGGGGCAGAGACCAAAAGTTTACCAAAAATGCAGAGCAGCAGTAGCGGAGGGAAAGGCTCAAAGTTCACTGAAGACCTCTGACCCCGGTTAAGTAACTGGATGACGTTAGCCCGTGGCCGGGCACAGGAAGAATAAACAAGAGTTTACTCTGTAACTGGGCACATAAATGGCTAATCGTGGTCTGTCTTCAGTGGCACCTGTGCGGAAATCTTTGCCAGTTCTTTAGCTGTGATAGGTATGGCTGTGGTTTCCTGTCTGGTTCACGAGCTGCATCCACACCTGCTTTTGGCCCAGTGCCATGCTAGGTGCAGGAAAAAAGCAGCTGCCCCGGGGAGCCCGTGATCTTGTGGGGAGAATGGAAGAGGGTGAACTGAGTGCTACAAAGATAGTGGGAGGACTAGTGAGCTGCTGAAGTTTCCTTTTACTTACAGTAAGAATCAAAATATTATTTCAAAGTAACATTGCTTGGGGTTTTGTCCCCTAGTTGCAGAAGTATAACACGCTCACTTCTGTGTTTGGGAAACACAGGAAAGCGGATAGAAGAGAATGCTGACCACTACCCTCCCCCCAGAACCAAACGCTGTTAAGGGTTTATTGGTGCCCTTCCAGCATTTTTTCTATGCATGGATATGCATATGCATGACTTATTCTAATTAAACGAGACATGGGAAGGAAAGTGTTTCACACACAAGGCCAGACACATAGCTGGTGCACAACGAGTGTGTATTGCATCAGAAAGTTGTGGGGAAGTTGCAGTGGACACATAAAGGAGGTGACATGTCCCTCGGCCTTACAGGGTGCCTGTGTGAACCTGGACCTAGAAAGAAGGGAAGGGCATTCCAAACCAAAGGAACTACTTGTGCCAAGATGTCGAGGCAGGTGAGGGCCCGGCTGGGGCGTCCGAGAACTGAGTTTGTGGATATAGTGCTGTTAGTGCAAGCTGTGAAGGTGAGAGGGGGCACGGAGGGCAGAGCCTAATTTCATGTAGCCCAACCAGATCACCCCTTGCTGGGCCCTGTCCTTCAGAGGTCCAGGACCTCTAAGCCAACCAGCAGTTCCTACCATGGGGCGCTGTGGAAGTCATGAGGGGGAGACAGAAGGTGCCATCTGTTCTCCCCACACCTCCTCTGGCTCTCTCCGGCTGATTGACCTGGCTGCCTCTCCAGCTGGTTCCTGACTCCAGGACAGGGCTTCCCAGGCCCCTCCCTGCACATTGTGTTCCTAAGAGAGCCAGGGGATGTGGGGAGGGTGGGCAGGGAGCTGCTGAACTGTCGTGACGCCCCCAGGCGTCCGAAGAGCCTCTCCGAAGATAAGTTACTCGTGTGGGAGCTTGCCCTGACTTAGTCTTCCCTCAAAGCTTGTAAGTAATGTCAAGCAACAACAGAAGGGTGTGAAGTTAGGCAGGAGAGAACATTTCCCAGTGCATGATTCAGCTTAAAGGAGAGCTGGCCAAGGGATTGCCAGAGCGTCCTGACACGCTGAAGGGACAGCCTGCTGAGATCATTTCCACAGAGTGGGCATCGGCTGCAGCAGGAGGGACGGAGGTCTGAAGGCAGGAAGGACTTCCTGACAGGGACGAGGTGGCCACCTGTGAAAGAGTGCAGACCTCCTTCTGCAGGAGAATGCCCCTGCCAGCTTGGATGATGGAGGCGGTGGAGGAGGGCAGGGTTTTACAAGAGGATGGGGACGACCTACCAGGGAGCCTGGCAGGAGAGCCACTAGCCTCAGAGTCTGATGAGTAAGGAGCAAAACCTCCCCTTTGGAAAACGGAGAAGTCCTGAACAGATGCTGTTAGTAGGGGTGGTCATGGTTAATGTGTGGTAATAGCTAATGGGGTTTCTACTCACCTGGGGAGAGGTTCTAGGCAAGAGTCACAGTTGGCAATTCGAGAGTCACTGGTTCTAAATAAAGCTGATGCATTATTTCCATTGGACAGAGTTGGTGGGGCCAGACTCTGTTTTGGAAGTGGCTGGAAGGACTTGGAAAGCCCTGGGTGTGGCATCAGCATGCTTGACTTGAGGCTTGGCTTCACTGCTTGCTAGACAGTTGATCCTTAGCCATCCCTATGGTCTCTCTGAGTCTCAGCCTCCTCTGCTGTACAATGGGAAGCCATTCTGTTTCTAGGTGGCACGTGCCCCTGATAGCTGTGAAATTGTGTGGAACTCTGTAAGCACAAGCGATGTGCCTACGCTTCTGGGCAGCAGCACCTCCAGGCCAAAAGTGATGTGGTTGTGGCCGAGGTTTGCTTTGACACTGTATCCCAATAGTGATGACAATGACGGAGCAGACAGACTTGAAGGGGCTGCTGTGTATCAGGCATTGTTCTCAGTGTGCCCGCATATTAACTCATTTCGCCTTCAGCATGACCTTACGAAGCAGGCCTAGTTACCATCCCCATTTTATAGATGAAGAAACTGACATTTGGAGAGGTTAAGGAACTTATCTGAGGTCACTCAGGAAGTCAGTGGGAGAGCCAGGCTTCCAGCCCAGGCTGTGTGATCTGCAGGCTGCATTCTTGGAGGGAAAGGAAAGTGCTGGGACAGTGGCCTGGCATCAGAGAGTTCACATCTCCCAATGCAGGTCAGTGGGAAAGTGGGATGCACCCTACAGAAATCTGACAGCTGCTGTTGCTGGAGCACAGATGGGGTAACCTCGACTCCTCTCAACAGAGAAAGAGCCTGACGGAGGGTGTAGAGTCGGTGGGATGTGCTTCCAGAAAGCTGGGGGTTGAGTGAGAGTTGCAGAGTAGAATCAAATGACAGCAAGTCCCTCCTGTCACTAAACAGAGTCTTTGCGGGGGTTATAGGGAAGGGGGTGGGAGGCAGGATGGCTGGCCCCTTCTCATGAACCTCCCTTGCTGGTCAGCAAGGTGTGTGGACTCCCCCAGCCTGTGGGCCCCCCACCCCCACAGGAGCCAGTCCTCACCCTGTGAAGAGTGACCACCACCAGGGCAATGGCTCCAGGCACCCAGGGCCTGCTCCGCGCCAGGCACTGGCTGGGGCTTTAGCCCAATGCACCCATTCACTCCCTCAGCCACCCCTGCAGGATCGGAGTAGAGACTTGACCTGCATCCTCTCTTCTAACTGCACCACAGCCCCGCAGAATGCCCACTGCTGTGAGCCCATTTTACAGACGAGGACCTCAGTGGCTCAGGGGCCTCTTTAGGGCACAGCCAGCAATGGGACCTGAGTCTGCCTGGCTCAGGGCTCTTGGCCACCACCCCTCCACAGAGTGGCCTCAGGACACGTCTCTCATCTCTCCCCTTCTCACGTGCCATCACCTTGTTCACACCCCTTGTCTCCAGCGGCTGTCACACTGATGCACACGCCCACAGGTGCACAGACTTACACATACTCCCCACTTGCTCAGCACTCCCTCCTGCTCCCTCACAAGCCTGCACCCCCTCCCCCGTCACCCTCACACTCATTCCAACACACACACATCAGCTGCCTCTCCCCACATTCCACCCCTCCTGCCTCCCAAATCCACAGCTCTGGACTGGCTAGAAAGCCCCAGAAGGCGGGGTTTGGGACCTCCACCTTACCCTGGGCCAGGGGCAGGAAGCTCGAGATCTCACCAAGGGAGTCTTGGGCCGCCTTGCTTACTGCTGTGGTCGGTAGGCCCAGGCCATCCCTCGGGTGTCATGTTGGGCCCCCACTGCCTGTCTAAGGCTAGTTCTTTCTCTGGCCCTGGAAGGAGTGGGCCGCCCAGGAGCCAGCATCACTCGACCCTGTTGTCTCTCCTTTAGGACCAAGATCTGGCCCAGGGTGAGAGTTGGTGTGCCAGGCCTCTGGGGGCTTCAGGCCAGGTCTGGGTCCTCTGGGAAGAGTCCTCCTTGTCTTCCCCTCTCCCTTCCGAGAGTGTGCCCAGACCGCTCCCCTGAAGGAGTGGCTCTGCAAGGGAGACAGGCAGGGATTCCAACCCTGACTCACGGGCCAGGAGCCCGAGGCCTGGGGCGGGCAGCTCTCCCATACCTGTGCTGGCAGGCGCTGTCTGTTGTCAGTCCATCCTGGTGCCCTTTGCTCTGCTTCATTGGCCACGTGCCCAGGCCCCGTTTCTGCCCTCTAGGGTTCGTTAGGCAGCCACAGAGGGCGATGCCAGCAGCTAGAGCACTCACCATACCCCTGGGTGCTGGGATTCTGGCCGTCCCCCACTCCTGGCCAAGCACGGGCCAAGCCTGTCAGGGCCTCCCAGCTCTGCCCTGCTCCCTCCCTGCTTGCCCCTCGGGTCTTGGGAAGGAGTTCCAGGGCCCCTACTCTCCAGCTGGTCTCCTCCTTTTCCTCTCTCTACCTACCTCCTCGCCCCCCGTCCCCTCTCCCTCCAAGAATCGTGTGAGCATGAAGCTGTATCATGGGCGTGGATAGGGGACAAGGGGTTTGGAGTCCCACAGGCCTGCGAGAGAGAACCCCAGCTCTGCACGTTAACTTCCTCGTCTGTAAAACTGGTCTAGCGGTAGTGCCCACCCCACAGGGTAATCGTGGAGGTTAAAGTCAGGGAGGAGGTTAGCACAGAGCAGAGCCCTGGCACAAGGCTGGTACCCAGTAAATGCTGGCTGTTAACACCATCAACATCAGGAGCGTCACTGTTAGGACCAGTGTAGACGGTGAGCAGCTGGCCTTGTGGTATAGACTTGGAATCAGACAGACCTGGGTTAGAATCCCAGCACCACTGCTTACTGTGTGGCCCAGGGTATGTCACCTGCCCTCTCTGAGCTGGTTCCCTTGTCTGCAAAAGGGTAAAATACTGTGTGCTCACCCAGGCTGCTGGGAGAGGGCAGACTCTGTGTAGCCTCAGCACAGGCGGCACTGACGGTCATTGCGTAAGTGCTGGCTGTTATCAGACTCCAGGGAGACTGAGGGGAGGCCTTAGAAGTGCCGCTCTGGTTGTCTGCTGGGGCTGCAGGGATGGGGAGGCAGAGGGGCAGAGCTGATCTCTCCTGCTGTCTCCCCCAAACCCCCATCAGTGATGACGCCACCTCCTGCGGGCGCTGTGCTGGGCCTGGGTGGGGAAGGCAGGCCGGGAGCACCAGGGCTGGGACGGCCCCATTCCTTCCATCCAAATATGGTGTGATCCAGAGCCTACAGCAGTACAACCAGGAGGAGGCTGTCAAGTGCTCCCCGGAGGGCTCAGAGGATGCTCTCAGCTGCTGTCTATGTTGAGCCACTATTCATAACAAAAGCAAGCGTCTGGAGAGTGCTCACTATGTGCCAGGCACTGTGCTAACTGTCACATTAATCCTCACCAAAACACAGTA
This sequence comes from Equus asinus, assembly GCF_041296235.1. Taxonomy (NCBI): domain Eukaryota; kingdom Metazoa; phylum Chordata; class Mammalia; order Perissodactyla; family Equidae; genus Equus; species Equus asinus. The sequence goes on along the minus strand of NC_091802.1, from coordinate 36,397,830 downwards.
ATAGCAGTAGGTGCAAAAGACCCCCCATTTTCCTGATAAGGAAACTCAGGTCCAGAGAGGTTCCACAGCTTAGCCAGGGCCACCCAGCTTGAAGTGGAGAAGCCAAGACTGGGAGTCGGCAGAGCCGGCTCCCGAGGCAGCTCTCACCCTCTTCTCTACTGTCTTAAGCCAGAGGAGGAAGAGCGGCAGTCGGCAGGTGAAGGGGGGAGGGCGTTCGGGGCAGAGGGCACCTCAGGACTGGTGGGCTGAGCGACTGGAGCAGCCCCAGCCTGTACAGTGGCCTCGCTGGAGACTCCAGTCTTACATTATAGCGCTTCCCAGCTGCGGGCTGCTTCAGGCCTCAGCTGAGGGGCCTGTGCAGTAGGGCTAATTCCTCACCCAGGAATGCTCCTGCTGTGATGGGGCCTGTTCTAGAGCTCCTCAGGGCCCTCAGCAGGCCCGCCTTCCACCAGAGACAGGGCTGGGCATGCCCACCCCACCCCCCCGGGGCCTTTGCACCCACCACTGAAAATCCAGTTCCTTAGGTAGATCACCCAGTCCTGGTGTCCAGCCCGGAACCGCCCAGCCCAGAGTCGGGGGTGTGAGGCTGTCATCTCCAAGCCCCTTCCAAGACTACTATTCTTGCATTCCAAAGCAAAGGTGTTCTAAGGGGACCAACAAATTAGAGATTTTCTTGCATAACTTACTGTGTTGTCAGGGCAACTCAACATACAGATGAAATGGAGTGAGAGAAATTGTGCTACAGCTTGTCGACCGGTGCAGCTCTGTGTGGTGCCCACAGTGGGGGCAGAACAAGAATGAGGGCAGGCGAGTTGAGTGGAAAGGGGGCCTGGCCTGGCGCCGCCTGGAGCTGAGGCGATGTTCCCCCACCCCCACCCCTTGTACACAGGTATGTCCAGAGTCTCCTGGACATCATGGAGTTCCTGGACAAGGACCCCGAGGACCATCGTACCCTGAGCCAGTGAGTAAAGGCCCTGGTTGGGGGCAGGAGGGCAGGTGCAAGCAAGGGGCACCCCGGATCATAGCCCCCAGGGCAGAAATGCCAGTAGGCTGGAAGAAATGACCCCTGCCCTCAGGGATATCCAATCTGAGGGAGGAAACAGACTCTGCTTCAGGGAGCCTAAGTCTGATGGGAGAGGCACAGCCGCCATTCTCAGGGAGGCCCTTGTCCCCAGTGCGCCCTGAGTCTAATGGGGGGAGCCAGGCCCCACCCCTGGGGAGCTCCCAGGCCGCTAGGCAGCAGTGGGAGATTCAGCGTGGTCTTCGGGAGGAGTAGGGAGGGCACTGTGTGTCCATCATCAGGTTGGGAAGGGGTGAGTGGGTGAAGACACGTGGAGAGGAGGTCAGAAGCGGGGGAGAGTCTGAGGGTGTCCCCAGGACTGGGACTGGGTGGGGGCCAACATCTGCCCCTCCTCACAGGTTCGCTGACGCCCTAGTCACCATCCGGAACCGCCACAATGACGTGGTGCCCACCATGGCGCAGGGCGTGCTGGAGTACAAGGACACCTACGGCGATGACCCCGTCTCCAACCAGAACATCCAGTACTTCCTGGACCGCTTCTACCTCAGCCGCATCTCCATCCGCATGCTCATCAACCAGCACAGTGAGCCGGGGCCATGAGGGGCTGTGTAGGGGGGTCAAGGGCAACGCTGAAATGTGTTGTTTTAAATGTCTACAGAATGCCAAATTATGTCACCTTTTTAAAAAGTGTTCAGTGTAGTATTCATAAAACTCATTACGTTCGGAAACAGGTTGTTTAGAGTTTTTTATTCCAGGAGTATTCACTATGCTTGTTGAGAAATCATAGCCAATCGAAAATTAAATGAATTCCTCACACTCAAGTAATTTAAAACATGAGATGGTAAAAATTATGTTTAAACGGTATAGCAAAAGAGAAGGAATGAATGTGATGTGGGATGTGATGTGGGATGAGCCCTCTGAGAAGAAGCAAGCTTCAAGCCTGCAAAGGTCCAAAAGTGGCCTGAGCCAGGGATGGAGGGGTCAGGGGTCAGGTGTCAGGGGAGGGAGGGCACAAGGGTGGGGAGGGGGTGCAGTTTTAGGGCTAGAGGCAATCAATATGGAGGTAGAGAGCTGGAGAGCCCTGGGGAAGAGGGAGAGATGGGGCAGGCCAACAGCCCCCTCCTTCCCGTCCGCCTGCAGCCCTGATCTTTGACGGCAGCACCAACCCAGCCCACCCCAAACACATCGGCAGCATTGACCCCAACTGCAACGTCTCCGAGGTGGTGAAAGGTAAGCATCCCCACGGTGCCTGGCCTATAGAGGGACCCCATGACCCCTCCAAGCTTCCCTGGCCAGAAGGTGACCCATTCCCCAGTGGGTGGGGGCCACATCCCCATGGATTTAATGTTGGTGATGGCCAGTGTCGGTGCCAAGAGCACTGCCTGCTGGGTGTGCCACCCGATTCCCTGCATGGCCCCTCTGTTCCCTCAGATGCCTATGACATGGCCAAGCTCCTGTGTGACAAGTATTACATGGCCTCACCTGACCTGGAGATCCAGGAGATCAATGGTGAGTGAGCGAGACTGTGTGGATGTGTGTGGATGTCTGTCTGTCTAAGGGCTGGGGATATGGGAGAGGAAGACGAGATGGGGAATCAGGAAATGAACTGTTACCTGGATGGGGGAGAAGCAGAGTTATTGTATTGTTATTATTATTATTAATTTGATAAATATTTATTAAGCAGTAAATACAACAGGCAAGGTCCCCATTCCCATGGAGCTTACATTCTTGGTGCTGGGGAGGTTGGGGAATGGGGCCTTTAACCAATGAACAAATAAATATAAACAAGATAATTTCAGATCATGATGAGTGGCAGGAAGGAAATAAAATGTGGTAACGTGACAGTGATGGGGAAGAGTGGTATATTAGATGGGATATCAGTTTGGCTGCCTTCCCAGAATCCAAATAACAGGGGCTTAATTAAGGGAGAGGTTTCCCTCTTTGCAGCCCCTGGGTGGAATGGTCAAAGCTGGCTACCCACCCTCACGTCTCAGTTCCAGCCTGGAGAAGGGGAAAGAGGATATGGAAGGCAGGGCTCAGCAGTAGAACCCATCACTTCCCTAAGTCCTGGCCACCCCAGCTGCAAGGGAGGCTGGGAATTTAGTCTTTGGCTGGGCACCCATGTGTCCAGCTAAAATGTTAGGGGAGGGAGGTGTCCATGACCAAAAGAAGAAGGATGAATGGATACAAGAGAATGGGTACAGGGGTCCTACTTTGGATGGGGTAGTCAAGGACCAGAAAGAGCAGTGTGGTGGATGACAGGTTGGAGAGAGAGGCTGCGGCATCAGGGCCCGTGGGCCGTGGACAGGAATTGGGATTTTGAATGCACTGGGAGCCACTGGAGGGTTTGAAGCACAGTAATGACAGAGTGCGACTTACATTCTAAAGATAATTAGAGGTTGGAGGAGGCAGGAGAGGACACAGGAAGACCACTGGAGGTTACTGTAGGAATCCAGGCAAGGGGAAGGGAAGACAGCAGAGATGGAAAGAAGGGGGTGGGTTTGATAAATGTCTTGGAGGTAGGGATATAAAGGAAAGGAGGATCAGGGACCTGGGAGGTATCTCCATCCTTTCCCTCACCCACCTGCTCCTCAGCCAGCCCCAGCCTGTGTGCTAGAAATCCAAGATGTCTCATGCCTCTGTACCTGGTAGTCACCCTGCCCACATCCTAATTTTCCCTTAAGCCCAGTTTAAGTCCAGCTCCTCCGAAAAGCCTCCCCAGACCTCCCGGACAAGACAGTTAGGCCCCCGTCTGTCCAAGGTATACCTCTGTGTTGCACTGTTTGAATTACTTGGAGGCAGAGACCAAAGGGTGCAGACAGGCCACTTTGCTTCAGTGTCCCCAGAGTCAAGCCCGGGGCCTGGCACACAGCTCTGGGTACAACACCGAATGTGAAAGTCAGTTGTGTGTTTCTCTGTCTGGATTTGAATTTCTGCGAGAATTGAGCTAAATCTTGCTCATCTTTATGTTCCCCTGCCCAGCACCACTCCTGAGATTCGTTCATTCATTGATCCATTGTACATTTATTGAGCTCCTGCTACATGCAAAGCTCTGTGCCAGGCACTAGGAAAAGACACACAGTCCCTACCACCAAGAAAATCTCCAGGCTAGAGTGATTCTTGGGGAGCAGGATGCTGGTGTCAGAATCATCAGGGAAGCATCCCTCTCCCCTCCCCACTAGGTGAAAAGCTCTCCAGGGGATTCTGTATCCAGATGAATGCTAGTAGGCTGGATATAAGATGGATAGATACTATTTGAATGGATGAATGATGGATAGACAAGCAGTGGAAGAATAGAACGGATGGGGTGGATATTGGAGAGATGTACTCTATGAATGAATGGATAGATGAGGATAGATGTTTGAAGAGATGCATAGTTGGATGGTTGAATGGACATTGGATGGATGGTAGAGGAATTAATGGATACAATGGGTAAATGGATGGATGGACAGACGGACATTTGTGTAATTGGATTCTGTATGGATAGATAAGTGGTTGAATGGACACTGAATGAATGGATCAATGGATGAATGAATGCTGGATGAATGGATGAACAGATAGATGGACATAGATGGGTGTTGAATGCTGGGGGCTAGATGCTATATGAATGAATGTTGAATGGTGATGAACTCTTGACAATTTCCTGATTGCTGGTCTTGACTTGCTTGGCAGCAACCAACTCCAAACAGCCAATTCACATGGTCTATGTCCCCTCCCACCTCTACCACATGCTTTTTGAACTCTTCAAGGTGAGGAGGCTGGGAGATGGTCCTTTATAGGGGGTGGGGGGCGGTTAGGGCTAGGCTTCTCTCACTCATCTCTTACCTCTTTCCCTCCCCAGAATGCCATGCGAGCAACTGTGGAAAGCCACGAATCCAGCCTCACTCTCCCACCTATCAAGGTCATGGTGGCTTTGGGCGAGGAAGATCTGTCCATCAAAGTATATGACCCTTAACTTTGGGGGCCAGAGAGCAGTGGGGTGGAGACGTCCCTCCTGTCAGGAGATGGGCTTGGGAAAGACCCTGGGGATGGGGAAGACCATGGGTCAGGGGTGTCAAGGGGTGTGGGGGTGTGGAAAACTGAGGTCTGGAGAGCCCCTGACATGTCCCATCTCCCCCAGATGAGTGACCGAGGCGGGGGTGTCCCCTTGAGGAAGATTGAGCGACTCTTCAGCTACATGTATTCCACAGCACCCACCCCCCAACTCGGCACTGGGGGAACCCCACTGGTGAGATGGCTTCACTCCAGTCCCCCTCCTACTTCCTAAAGGATGCCTGTCTGTCTTTTCCTCTCTTCTCATCAAGTTGTCACTCTTCCCCCTCTCTCGTTTCCTTGTCTCTCGTGGTCTCTCCGTTCTTGGGCGGCTGTGTGTGACATCAGTCACCTCTCCCTGGTCTGGGCCACCCTGCTCCTCTGGTCTCCCCCTAGCCTGTACCCAACCTACTTATCTGTGCCTGTCTGTCTGTCTGTCTGTCACCTTTTCTCAATTCTCCCTCCTCCCAAACTTACCTTTCTCCTTGCGTTGTTCAACCTGCTGACATCTCCCTGCCCATTCCCAGTGGAGTAGTCACGGCTGAGTTTGGGAAATAGAGATTCTGAGGAGCCCAGTGACCTGTCCAGACCCCCTGGCTACCAGGGCCGAGCTCCTCTTCCTGCCCCGCTGACTGTCCGCCACCCCCGTGCCTGCTCAGCCTTCTTCCCTCATCCCACACCCCATCTTGCCTTGGCGCTCTCCCTATCTCACATCCTCTCCTCACCCCAGTTCTGGGAATCCCCCTGCACAACTCCAGCTCAGCACTCCACACTCAGCACATGGGTGCCTGCAGCTCCAGGAGGCCCAGCACCAGCCTCCTAGCACACCCCCTTCCTGTCCCCTTGCAGGCTGGCTTCGGGTACGGGCTCCCCATTTCCCGTCTCTATGCCAAGTACTTCCAGGGGGACCTGCAGCTCTTCTCCATGGAGGGCTTTGGGACGGACGCTGTCATCTATCTCAAGGTGAGGCCCCTGCCTGCAGAGCCCGGCTGCGGGGTTTGCCTACAGGGTGGCAGGACTGGCCTGTTGTTAGGTTTCCTTTCCATCCCTCCAGTCCTTTCCTGATTCCAGACTCAGAGAATCAGAGCAAAGCTACAGTTTCCTACCCTCCAGACACTCCCAGCATGGCAGGCAATGTCAGGGGGTCCATGTCCATGATTAAGACCCCTGTTCTGGGGACCCCTGACTTGTTAGACCCAGAAGGAAGCAGGGAAACTACAGAGATCTTTTCCTTCAGCTCAGGGGGGTACTGAGGCCCAGAGTTAGTGACCTTGTTCAAGGTTACACAGCTTGGCTTCTCCCTCTCCCTCCCTGACCCTGTGAGTGAGCAGCCTTCTTAAGTGGGAGGAACGAGACGTGGAAAGGATGGACCCTTTCATGGGTCTTCCTGGGCCGGGGTTACTTGCCACAGCCAGCGTCTGGCACCTGGCTGGGCTGACTCAGATATGGGGTCAGAGGTGTGGGCCACAATTGGTGGCCACCACAGCCCACCTTGCAGCAAGGGTGGTCTGCTGAGGAGTGAGCAAGGTGCAGGGACGTGGGAGAGGCTGACCCTGCTGCTCTCCAGGCCCTGTCCACGGACTCGGTGGAGCGCCTGCCTGTCTACAACAAGTCAGCCTGGCGCCACTACCAGACCATCCAGGAGGCTGGCGACTGGTGTGTGCCCAGCACAGAGCCCAAGAACACGTCCACGTACCGTGTCAGCTAGGGGCCGCCCCACTCCTCTGCACCTGAGAGGATGGACTGCGGTCTCCGGGACCGGCCACCATGGTGACCCTCCCCAGCATCCCCAGGTTGGGGGAGGCTCTCCCTGATGACCAGCTTCTGTCTGTGAAAATCACTGCGGTGCCCAATCTGTGGTGACCCCTAAGTGCCAATCTCTGTCTCATGGAGACCCCTAGGTGGTCTCCCTGGTGTCCAATCTCTGTGGGCGATGCCTGAGGATTGGGGATGTCTCCACCCTGATGGGGTATCCCAGAGTTATGTCGCCTCTCTGAGACCAGGGCTGCCACTTTTCTGCCAGGGGTCCTAGATCTCCCTCACTGCCCTCCATAGTCCTGGCCTTCCAAGCGGATGTGTTCCTGCTTGCCTTAGTCCCAAGCCTGCACAGGCATCCTGGCCCTGGTCCGGGGTCAGTGTTAGGAAAGGGTCAGATGCCCCTACATCTAGGGTAGTGGGTGGGAAAGGGGATGCACCCTTGGACCCCTGGTTGGGGACCTGGTCTTGCAGCCTCTCCCTCCACTCAGAGCTTTAAGGTCAAGGTTGGGAGGGAGGGAGTTCTCACCAGGGGCTCACCCCTAAAGTGGAGGAACCTGGGAGGACCCAGAGGTTCAAAGCCCTGCAGGCGGCCCCAGCAATGTTTCTGCCGCCTCCCCAGCCCTTCTCCGGCATGTCTTCACGTACACACGCCCACACAGCCCACCTGAGCTCCAGACCCCAGCTCCCACTGTGCCCAACATGTGTGCCAGGGTGGCTCTCCCTAGAATGCTCTGTGTACATAGCTAGTTTTATAGCCCTGAATTCCCCCACCCTGCCCCTTAGCACACAGGGGGTTAAAGTTGTGTGCTCCTCCGAGTGGCTGTGATGGTGACAGTGACATCCACAGTAAAGAGATCGAATGAGACTGCGGCCTGGCTGCTTTCCTGGGGGGAAGAAGATCCACACGTGCAAGTGCATGTAGGCTGCAGTCCCTGTGACCAATGTATGACGCGCTCGGGACACCCACCCAGCTCAGGACACAGCCCGGTGTGTACCACGAGTACCCCACCCCATAAAGCCATCCATTCAGAACACCAGACAGTGCAGCACCTGGTGACAGCCATGTCACCCCACCACACTTGGGGTACGGCAGAGCCTCCTGACCCAGCCCAGCCCCCCACTGGGGCAGACAGAAAGGTCACTGGCACGTCATTAGTGTTTATTGAAGTAAACTGAGTACCGCCTCCCCCCTTCACATGCAGGTGGGCACCCATATAGCCCCTGATAGCTTCAAGGACCTGGGTGCCATCCAGCCTCCCCATCGGTACCCCCACCAGGGCCAGATGCTGCCAGTGCCCCCATACCTGTTTCCCTCTGAAGCCCCTCTCCCAGCCTATATAGCAAGAGAAGTAAAAGGTTGAATCCCAGGGAGACAGGGCCTTGGCTATACCAGGGTGGCCCTCAAGCCCCAGTGCTGGGCAGGAATGAGGGAAATCAGCGTGTGTAGGGTCCTGTCCACCACTCCAGGCAGATGGGGGTGTGTGGTGCTTCTAAGCAGAGATGCCCTGGCCCCATCGGTACCTCTGGCCAATGCTCCCAAAGCTGGACTAGCTGCTGGCCAGTGCCATACCCGAACACTCCCTGCCTACAGTGATAGATGCCGTCTCTCCATGGGCTCCACCCCACCAAGGGGGCTGGCCCCACCCCTCCTTGGGGCCCAGCAAACCAGAGCCTGCACTGTCTGCCAGTTCCAGAGCCCACTGAGGCACCAACGGGAACCAAGGCAGATGGGGGAGGGCCGATGAACCGTTCCAGTCTAGTAGCGTCCAGGGGACCTCCTAGATTTTGCCTCTCTGCCTGGCAGGGGTGGGGAATCACCAGTTCAGTACCACCTAGGCATTGGCAGGGGATGTCCTCTGTCCGTACCAGTTCCCAAACTTGCTCTATCCCCAAGAAGGCTCAGGTGCCCTCTGAGGGAGCAGCAGGAGGAGAAGGGGGCCCTGGGCTGGAGAGTGGGTCAACGGCCAGGCCTTGAATGGGCCCCAGGAGGGGCAGGCCTGTATGGATGTCATCTCACCATTAGGACTCACGGGATGGGAAGGAGAAAGGAGGAGGAGGTTTCCAGCCTCCCTCCCTTCTGAAGGATTGCGTGAGATAACCTGCTGCTCTCTCTGCTCTCCTGCTGAGTGCAGACTGGGAGTCTACCCTGAGTGCAAGTTGCTGCAGTGCCCACCAGCCTGCCTGGGGAGCAGAACAGAGCTCTCCCAACACACAGCCTCCTTGGAGAGCTGGAGAGGAACAACTCTGTCCACCTCCTGCCGAGGTGCTCAGCTACTCTCTGAGCCCTGGGACCCTGGCCCCGTCTCAGGGCCTCTGGAAGGCAGGCGGGCATTCTAGCTCACTGTGGGCCCCAGCACCAGCGGGGCCTGAGGGCAGAGGGTCAGACTGACCCAGGTGCCTCTGGGTTTGCAGACTAGCTTCCGCTCTCTGCCCTCTTCCCATAAGCTGCCACCTCTCCCAGGAACTCTGCCAAACGAGTCCTTGAAATTGGATTTATTACTGGGCCCTCTCCCTGGGGTCTCCCTTTCTTGGGGATCTGGGTCCAGATAGAGTGACAGGGTGAGAGGGCGTCTACCCCCTGAGAGCGTGGGGCCAGGCCAGCCCAAGCTTGGCGTCCAGGCCCCGCATCCCCGTAAGGCCTGTGCCGGCCGAGCCCATGGCCACCCGCGCCTGGGTGCCCGGGTGCCAGTGCCTGCCCCGCCCGCCCCTAGCTCTTCTTGGCCTCCTGCTCCCTGCGCCGGAGCTTCTCTCGCTGCCGCGCGGCCTTCTCCTGCGCCTTGCGCTCCTTCTCAGCAGCCGCCGCCAGCTCCTTCACCTTCCGCTTCACTAGCGCCCGGTCATGTGAGTTGGTGAGCCCCAGGCTCTGGGGGAGGAATGGAGGGTGAGGGAAAGCCGAGAACCGCTGGCCCTGGCCAACCCAAGCCCCGGGTTCTTTGTGCCCCAGGTGAAATCTCTCTGGAGCTCTGTGTGTCCTCCCTCCTTGAACTGTGGCCCACACATCCCAGACTTGTGATGGATGTGACCCTCAAGGCAAGAATTTGCAACGTTAGTGGTTGGGAGAGATCAGGGTGGAGGGTACCAGGCCCCTTGCCACCCCCTCCCCCTTGGTTCCCATTCCTCCATTCAGATTTCAGCCTTGGCACGACCCTGTCCAACACCCTGAGGCCCAGAGATGGGGAGCAACTTGCCCAAGGTCACACAGCTACTCAGTGGCTGAGGCCCCTCCCACTCCAGCGGCTTCCTGGGGGACTGTCCTCATCACCTGTTCCCCACAACTCAGCAGAGGGTGGGAAATGCCAGAAACCTCCCAGCACAGCCATCAGAGGCCCCCCAACAGCCCCGCTATCACCAGTTTCCAAGACTGAGAATCAGACAAGGCGATCAGGGGAGAGGCCTGGCTTCTCATCATACCAGGAGACTCATTAGAGTCAAGAGGCAGGTAATATGGTAGTCCTAGAGGCCAAGGTCAACCTGGAGACTTGGGCTGGAGCTTGAAGGTCAAACCAAAGAATTGGGCGTGAGTTTCAAGTCAGACTGGTGACCCGTGCTAGGGGTGCAAAGACTAGGTCAAGGACCTTGCCTAAAGGTCAGAGGTCAGGGCAGTGGCCTCAGGGAGTGAAAAGGTCAGGATGAGGAGCTCCCAACCCTTGAAGGTTGCCCTAGGCTCCAGCTGGGGCGTGGCCCTTCCACTCTGACCCACCTTCAGTTTGCTTCCATCGAGCTGCAGTAGCTGTGGCCCGTCCACCTGCCGCGCAGCGAACTCAGCAGCATACTGCTCCAGATTGAGGCTGTGCAGCCACTGGCCCACCTGCTGACTGGTCCAGTGGTGGACAGCAGGGAGAGGTTCATCCAGGAACTGGGGCGGAGACCAAGGAGAATGAGGGGTTACACGTGGCCTGTGGCCTGCACAGCCAGCAGAGTCAGAGGCCAGGGCTTGCTCACCTCATCTGAAGACTGGGACAGCGTGTGGTAGGGGTAGGAACACTTGGCCTCCTGCCGGGAACTACTCGGGATCTTGGGGCTGCTGCTGGGGGGTGTGGAGTCATCACTCAGAGTGGATTCCTACACAGTGGGAGGTGCATGCCACTGAGGAGACAGCTCACCCCCAAGCCCAAGGGAGTCTCCCCAACCCACCACCCCTCATTCGGATGGAGATGAGGTCAGGGACTGGGTACCAGGAGTTACACAGTGCACCCTATGCATGAGCCAGGAGCTGGGCAGGCACATGTGACATTGTGACTTGTGTGGGGCATCAGGATCTGAGGCCTCTGGGAGGACATGGGGCTAGAACTCAGTCAAGCAGAATAGTTAGCAGGAATGGAGGAGGTTTCAGACTAGGTGTTGCTTCTTACAGGCAGTCAACCAGGATTCCCCTAGGCTGGATCAGGTGTCCCTGCCTTGTGCCTCCCCACCATAGCCTCTAGCACCCTGGCTTGTAAGTGCCTGGTTAGAGGTCCTTGTCCTCCCTGCACTGTGAGCTCTATGCGGGCCTGGGCTGTGTCTGTTCACTGTGGTATCCCCAGGACCCCAGCACAAGAGAAGGAAGAAAGGGAAGGCATGCCAGGAGGGAGGAAAGAAGGAAGTCTCAGGTCAGAAGGGTCTCCTTCTCCCCTGAATTCCCAGCTTCCTGATCTTCTCTGCCCCAGCTGCACATAAGGAACAGAACCACAGAATGAGCACTGGGCTCAGAGTCATAGAACCTGGCAGCTAACTCCATGCGAGTCTGTGGGCAAGTCCCTTCTCTCTGGGCCTTCATTTGCCCATCTGTGCAGTGGGGGAGAGCATACCTGCCCTCCCTACTTCACTGAGCCTTCATGAGAGGAAAGCAAAAACATGCCTTTGGAGCTTTGTCAACTGTAGGGTGCTGTGTGAGGATAAGCGAACGCTCATTGTTGCTTCTGTGACTCGGTCTCACTTCTCCCAAGGGCTGTGAGCTTTCTGAGCACTAGCTAGGTTGGGGTCCTATTTATCTCTATATCCCACAAGCCTTATGCCACCACACAGGTAGCCCAGCTCATAAGACAGGACATGGGGCCAGAATGGAGCCAGGTAGCATAGTCAGCAGGAACGAGGTGACCTCGGGCTGGGTATACACCAGGGCAATCAGTGGTCAGTGATGTGTGTTGAATGGATGAGGCAGGGAATGAATCAACTACTCAGAACATGAATGAGTGACCGAGTGAGTGCAGGAACTCAGAGAATGGATGAATGAATGAATCACTGAATGGCTCCATCGATGGACAAATGGATGCCCAGAATGCCTGGAGCCCAGCCCAAGCCAAGGTCAAGTATGACGTCATGCCACCTCAGTCTGGGGGCGAGATGGCAATGGACTCACCTGGGAAGCTGACTTCTTAGGGCTGAATCCCTCATGTTTAGGGGAGCAAGTGGGGGAGGTGGTGCTGCCGGAGGACGCCGAGCCCTTGCCGCTGTCTGTGAACCAGGAAAAGGGCAGAAACGGGGAGCCCCCTGACCTGCCGGACGCCTCCACCGACTCCCTGTGGAGAGAGCGCCCTGCATGGGTAGGGGCACTGAGGGAAGGGCCGGGACCCACAGGGAGATAGGGGCGGAAGCTGTGCTGAGGCGCTGTGGGTGCCTCTTACCTGCTGCCCATGGACAGGCGGTTGCTGCCCTTCTCCTTCCGGCTCTTGCTAGTGGATGCTCGGCGTAAGGTGACCCTGTGGTGAGGGCGGGGGGAGTGGGGCGGTGCTGCCCCTGTGCTGCCCCTGACCCCCACAGCTCCACACCTTTGTTCTGGTCCCTCCTCCACTCACCCCAGGTCCAGGAACTTTCGGCGAGTCTTCTTATCCAGGCCAATGGTGGGGCTGGCAGGCTCAGGTGGGCTGGCATCCCGGCTGTCATCTTTCGGGGAAGAGAGGGAAAGAATGTATGTACGGTGGCTTGCCTGCCTCCTTCAGGTGCCAGTACGAAGTGGTAGAAATTCTCTTGACTTAGAATCAGGCGACCTGGCTCTGGTGCCCGTCACTAGCTGTGTGACCTTGGACACGTCACTTTACCTGAGTTTCCTTCATCTCAAATATGGAATAATAACACCTGCTTATTTCATGGGGCCTAATGGGATGTTTATGAAAGCCGTATACAAACCGTAAACCACTCTGAAAAAGTAGGAACCACTACTATTTACTGTTAATTTTATCTTGGCCAACTTCTAGCCCTTCCAATCTTGGCTTCCAATCTGTGACTTCCTCAGAGAAGCCTTCCAGCATGCTCCCAACCTGGGTCCTTTCACCCTGGTATATGCTCTCCTGCCACCGTGCACGTTTCCCTGATAGCACTTCTTACAGCTTGTAACTACACATTTAATTAAGGGATGCTCTGCTGGCTTCCCCTTAAACTATAAGGAATTATTTGATTGTTTCTCCCTGAAGCTACAAGCCCCATGAGGACAAGGGCCGCATCTGTTTGCTCACCTATGTGTCCCAGTGCACAACAGTGTCTGGCACATAGTAGGTGCTCAGTTGATGAATGAATGAGCCGCGGTGATTACTCTCCACCTCCCCGCAAGCCACCCGGTCCCTCTTGGTCCAGTCCTGCCCCTCGGCGCCCACCCTGCGGGAAGGATCGGAGGGGCCGCTGCGCTCCCGGCGCGCACCAGCAGGGGGCGCCGCGCCGGCTGCTGCTCACCTTCGCTGTGCGGCTCTGCGCGCGGGTGGCGGCGCACGAAGCTAGGCGAGCTGTCCGAGGAGGGTGCGGAGCGCGGCGGTGAGCCGGAGGCGGCGGCCAGGCCCTCGTGCGAGGCGGCGTTGTGCAGGGGCCGATAGCGTGTGAGCGGCGAGGGCGGCGCCTCGTCCTCGTCCAGGCTGCGCCGCAACCCCGGGGGATCCAGGCAGAAAGAGCCCCCGGCCGGGGACCCCGGGCCCGAGTGCAAAGGTGAGCGCAGCCGGTGCAGGGGGCTCCCGCAGCCGTCGTTCACCTGGGGGAGGGGGCAGCCGCTCACCGCCAACCCTCCTCCCCGCTTCCCGGAGCGTCTGGGAACAGGTTCACCCTATAAACTGCATGGGAGCCTCCAAGGCAGGGAGCCTGGAGGGAGGGTTTCCCGGTGCCCGTGGGCCGTGGGGTGCCCGGGCTTTCAGTCACACAAACTGGGGTTGAATCCCGCCTGCTTCACTAACTGTATGACTGCTACTGAACCGATGGGGGTGATAACACCTTCCTTGAAAGGATGAAATGAGCCAGAAGTGAATGCAGCTAATATTTGTGCGCATTATTATGTCAGAAGCCTGGGGGTGTGGTTTCCCTGGAAGAGCGATTTGGAGGGATTATCCAGGGGCCAGAAGGGTGGGTGGGGATATGTGATTGGGTGGGTTGCCCCAACCTTGCCTCCGGGCCCATCGGAGCCTTCACCATCCTCTGCAGAGCTGGCACTGTCCCGAAGCCTTGAGCGAGAGGGCCGGTGTCTCCGGCCCTTGGCCAGTAGTTGGGCCCGGGCCTTGTGTAAACTGCTGTCCAGTCTGACGGTCTCTGGCACAGCCAAGTCCAAGTCTGCGAACCAGGTAGAGGGGGCAGAGACCAGACACATGAAGACAGCAAGCCCAGAGGGTCGCCTCAGGCGGCCACCTGCACTCACACCCCAGACATTCAACAAATGTTTCCCAGTGCCAGGCACTGGGAATACAGATGAGGTGGAAAACAGGGTCTCTCGGTCTCCGGGGGAGCCAGACACGAGAGCATGTAAATACAGCAGTGTGATGGAAGCTCTCCCAGGCACACACAGCAGGACATGGGTTTGGATGGGTCTGAAGAGGAAATACCAACGCTGGGTCTTGGGTCTGGGTGGCAAGCTTGGTACATGCAATGATGGGAAGTACGGAAGTTGGTGGGGGCGGGGTGCACCTCTAGGGCAATTGAAGACTAGGTTTGTGGAGGGGAGGGCTGGGGCATGAAGCTGGGGAGACCATGGTAATAATGGCTACCACGGAAGAAGGGCCTACTACGCACCAGAATGTACATACGGCACCTCATCTACTCAGAGCAAACCAGTGAGCCAGGGACAGCTATTATGCACATTTTACAGCTGAGCAAAGGTAGCAATGGTCCAGGATTTGAGCCTGGCTAGTCTGACTCGAAGACTGGCCCTGCTGGGGACTTGCTGTGCCATGCTCAGCGCTGCACTCAGAGACAGCACTGCGGAGCATCTGGAGGGCTTGCAGTTGAAGTGGAGCAGAAGGAACCCCCTACAAGTTGGTGGCAGCAGCAGGGAGGAAAGCTCGCTGGCCCCTGAAGCCTGTCCTGTCCTGGGGTCAGTGGCACAGAGCTGGGTCCCGGATGAGGACATGGAGGAAGAGCAGGCAAACCCAATGTATCCTGCATAAACTCTATTGCTCCTAGTTTCACTTTTCATTCGCTCCACCTGAGCATGCATCCCTCACTCTGCAGCATCTCTGGGTTTGGTACTGGGGTCTCCTGGCAGAAGAGGTTCCTTCCAGACCTCAGGCTGGGTTAAGACCTCTCTTCCCGACTCCCCCCTGCCCCAACCATGATCTCGGGAACCCCCATCGCCTGCTCCTCTTTCTCTTGTCTGCACACTTCCCCTAAGCCACCCCAGTGGCTCTCCTGGCTTAACTATCACCTATGTCTTTTCCAGCCCTGACCCCTCCCCTGAATTCCAAGCCCAGGCACCTTAGCACCTGCTGGGGAACTTGCCATGTCAGAGACCCAGGCACTCAAACTCAACCCATCAAAATGAACCCACCACCTTGCCTCAAACTGGCTTCTCCTTGTTCCCTGGCTCAGTGAAAGGCCCCGTCGTCCACCCAGTCACCCCATTCAGACAGCTCCAAGCTGCCCGTCCTCCTAAGCTCCAGACCCAGTTGGTAATTCATGTGTCCAGCTGCCTACTTGACACCTCCACTTGGAGGTCCAACAGGCATCTTCAATGTATGTGTCAAAACTGGACTCCCGACTTCCTCACCCCCCAAGGCTGCTCCTCCCAGTCTGCCCATCTCGGTGAATGGCAGCTCCATCCTCCAGCTGCTCAGGCCAGACCCCTGGAGTCATCCCTGACTCCTCTCTTTCCCTCCCACCCCACAAAGCGATCCAGTCACAATTCTTGTTAGCTCTACTTTTGAAATATATCTAGACGTACTGAAATATTTATGGTGAGATGATATGATGTTTTGGATTAGGTTCAAAACAATACTGGGGAATAGGAGTGGAGGGTGGAAGGGGATACAGAGGAAACAAGACTGGCCACGAGTTGATGATTGCTGAGGCTGAGTGATAAGTACGCGAGCACGTGATAGAAAACACTGAGATTCCCTCCACTTTTGATTTCCAAAAACTGTCTGTGTGCACACATACGGAGAGAAAGGAGAGAGAGACAGCAGAAGAGTAAAGGAGAAGAGGAGAGGAGAGGAAGGAAGGAGAGGGGAGAGGATGGGAGGGCAGGGAAGGGGAGAGGAGAGAAAGAACTCACAGCTTCCCGGGTCTAGGTCACCATCGCCTCAACTCTTGCCTCGATTATTACAGAAGCCTCCCAGCTGGTCTCCCTCCCTTTCCCATTTACAGTCTATTTTCAACACAGCAGCCAGAGTGATCCTGATAAAACGTGTCAGCTCATGTCACTCCTCTGCTCAGAGCCCTCTGGTGATTCCATCGCACACAGAAAAGAGCCAAAGTTCCCCCAGTGGCCTTCCAGACTCAGTCTGCGCTCCCCTACCACTGAGCTTCTATTTCTCTCTCGCTTTCTCTGCTCCAGCCACCCTGGCTGCCTGCTCTTCCTCACACAAGCCTAGCCTGCACCACAGGGCCTTTGCACTCCCTCTTCGCTTTTCCTGCAAGGCTCTTGCCACAGGTTTCTGTCTGGTTCTCTCCCTCATCTCCTTCATGTCTTTGGTTAAATGCTTTCTCTCACTGAGGCCTTCCCTGACCACCCAATTTATCATACCCCAGAGCCCCTCCCCTATTTATTGCCTGTATCATTTATAATTCTCTGGCATACTATTTTTTTGGTATTTTACTTTCTTAGTTTACTGTCTGTCTCCACCCATTAGAATGTCGGCTCCATGACGGCAGATGTTTCTCTATTCTGTTCACTGTGCTCACACAGGCATCACATGGTGCCTGGCACATAGTAGGTGCTTAGTAAATATTATTTTAAGAACACAGTTCTATTGATCTACCTTCTTCATCCCTGGGGACCTGGCCTCTCCTCTCGGTTGGGACTGAACTGCCTTAGCTCAGGCCTTCACCAGTGGCCCACCGCCGCCCCCACCCTCCCAGAGCATGGCCTCAGTATCCGTCCATCCCTAGCTCCCTGCCTCTGGTCTGCCTTCCTCCCCACTTTGCACAAGCTGGAAGAAACTTTCTAGAACACATTTCTGACTGTGTCCCATACTCTCCTGCTTTTGATACCCAGTTGGGGGAGGGGGTCCCAAAGCCAACAACATGAAGTCCATGCCCCTCAGCCCTCCATTCAAGGTCTGAGGGGCCCAGCGCACCGCTCCATGTTCCCACACTCCCTCCTCCGTGCAGCACAGCAGAGCACAGCATGCTCTTACACAACACCGGTTCCGCGGGGTGGAGCGTAGGCCCTGCAGCCAAACGGCCCGGGCTGACTCCAGTTCCTTGGACAAGTTACTCACATTTAGGTACTGGCTTCCTCATCTGTAACATGGGGTCCAGATGGCATATTTTCCTTATAGGGCTGTCGTGAGCACTAAACAAGATCATGTATATGAAGTGCTTCACCATCATGCCTGAGACTTGTAAGTGCTCAGAAGCACTACTCTTGTGGGAACAGTAGTGACCTGCTTATACCCATACCCAGCTACCTGGAGACCTGCCTCTGCCTTCGTTCCCCGCCTCCAGCCCCGCGCTCATGCTGCTCTCTCTGCTCCATCGCTCGCCACCCCTCCTTGGCCTGGCTGTCAGCGCCGGTACATCACCTCCCGGCACTCTGGACAGCTGCGCCTCTTCAGCCTCAGCACTATGATCTGGTCGGCAACGCGTGTCACCTGTGGGTCTGCACAAGGCAGAGGGGGAGGCCTTGCACTGTCCACTGGGTACCATGAGAGCCTGGTGCAAGGCTTGGCAGAGAGCAGGTGCTCAGTCATATTTGATGAACTGAAGGACCGGTGCACAGGTGGGCAGAGATGGACTCAAGACACACGCAGTGCTGATGCCCCCATTCCGTCACACCCGGATCTTAATCCTCTCCTCGCCGTCTGATATGTTCCTTCTTTAGTTATGTGCACTTTATTATCCATCCCCCTGCTTGCCCCTGCACTAGAAGTCAAGCTCCACAAGGACAGTGACTTTATCTGGCTTGTTCTGTGCTGTCTCCCCAGGGTTTAGACTAGAGCCTGGCACAGAGCCGGAGCTCAGGAATATTGCGGAATGGACAAAAGAGACAGGGAGTGGTGGGGGGGCTACCACTTTAGAGGAGGTGGCCAGGCTGAAGTCTGGGTGGCCATAAAGACCCAAGGTTGTAGAAAGAACAAGAGAGAGCTTTCTAAGGAGAGGGGATGGTGTGGCCTTGGGCGGGGAGTGTCTGAGGATTACCAGGGACCAGTGCATCCTGTAAGGAAAGGGAATAGTCAAGCTGAAGGGGGAGGGTGGACTCAGAGAGGCTGTTGCAGTCATCCAGGGACCGTGGGTGGTGGCTTGGAGAGGCAAGAGGTCCTGTCAGAGGACTGCTATCTTGGACCCCAGGCTCGACACCGCTGCTCTGCTGCCTTAACTGCCCCTGCTTCACTTCTAGAGTTTCCAGGCCTGGGGCTGAGCTGGGCGAGGGAGCCCTCTGCCCCCTGCTCCCTGACACTAAGGACTGGGGACTGAAACACAGAATAATGATAGCTAGCACTTAGGGGGCTCTCACTGTGCCAGGCACTGTTCTAAGTGCTCTACAATTACTAGCTCATTTAAAACTCCCCACAACCCTGGAGGAAGAGACTCCAGGAATCCCCAGGGTAGCCTTAATTTGCCTGTAGGCATACGGCTGGTGAAAAGCGGGCCAGGGTTACAAGCAGTCTGGCTCCTGGCTCTGGAGGCTCAGTTTGTAACTACCAAGCCCGCTATACTTCCTCTGAGGCAGAGATGGGAGCGACTTGTGAGTCCAACCCCTCGTTTTATATGTGGGGAAACTGAGGCTCAGAAGGTTTGGCCCAGGGTGCAGAGGGGGAGCTGATGAGCATTCTCTACCCCTCTGGCACTCAGCTGGAGCCCAGCCACCCTGGGCCAGGGGGCCCTTTGCTCCTGACTCTGGGCCACATCAAGGCTGTGGTCATCTTACCTTGGAGGGTCTAGGGAGCAAAGGGATTCCTAAGGGGTCTGTGGGTTTTTGAGGCAAGGTGAGGCCAGCCTCTCCTCCAATGCTTCACTCTACCAGGCTCTCTCACCTCCTTCTATGCCTCCCTCCATCTCTCTCTCTTCCTCTCTGCCTCTCTCCCTTTCTCCCTCTCTCTCCCCTCTGCGGGAGTTAGCCCAGCCCTGGGCATTGGGAAGTCATGAATATTTAATTGCCTTTTGCATCTGGAAGCAGGCAAGGCAGCCAGCTACCTCAGCAGGTCTGGGAGAAGGAAAACAGGAAGGGTGGGGGAGTGGAGGCTGAGAAGCCGGGGAAGGGGGAGCTCATCTCTGTCAGGCCAGGGGTCGGGCCTCCTGAGTGGAGATGGAGATGCTCAGAGTCTGAGGCCCAGATGCAGTCCAGGGCTGGGGGCATCCTGGAGGCAAACCCTCCACTTCACAGGTCCTAGGGAGGCCAGGGCAGGAAGTAGTTCCTGGCAGTGCCAGGGCATGTGCGGTGGCAGGGGAGAGTGAGGTGCCCAGGGGAGGGGGGGAGGAGAGGGGAAGGAAGGTAGAGATGAGGAGAAGGCAGGGAGGAGAGACTGGAAGCCCCTTGAGGCCATAGGCACAAATGTGACCGCCCTGAAGGCGGCACATATTACAGGCTTCAGACAGCTTCTTCTTTCTGTCTCCACCTCTTCCTTCCTGTTCCTCCATGGCCTTTGCTCACTGACTCCTCCACCAAATCCAGCTGGGAAACAGCTTTTCCACCCAGTGCATGCTGGGAGCTCTGCCCAGTCAGGTGGAGTGGTCTTTCTCCAGTCCACACAATAGAAAGATTACAGGGGGTAAATGATGGTGCAGCCGGTGTGTGCATGCACCCCAGCGTGTATCTGCACCCCAGCGTGCATGGACGGGCCGGCCTGGGAGTACTGAGGCTGAGAGTGTGTTATGCCTTTGATTTCCATGCACATCCATGCAGGGTGAGGTTCCTTATTTATGTGACTTGGAGGTAATGTGTGTCACCTGTGCTGGGGGATACAGCTCTACGGATAGTGACTGAGAGCAAGGAGTTGGGCAGTCTGGAGTTCTAGTCCCAGCTCTGCCACCAACCTGCCGTGTGATCTTTAAAGCAAGTCACTTTACCACTCTGTACCACAGGCTCCTTGTCTGTAAAATGCGCACTCTTCTTAGCATTATTGCAAGGGTTAAATGATACAGTGCATGTGAGGTGGGGATGCTAGCCGAGTACCTGGCAGGGAGACAAGCACTTAGCGAGGACGCTTATTATTATTTTTGTTGTAAATGGCACGTCCACTCAGATAGTAGTGACAAAGAATCAGGCTGGAAGGTCACAATACACACACACACATACACACACTGAAGTCCCCAAGGGAACCCCTTCCCCCCACCACATGCCAGGTGGCCTTGGCTAGAGAAAGAGCCAAACAGAACTTACCGAAAACTTCATCCGCGGGTTCTCGGAGCTTTGAAGAAGCCATGACTCAAGAGAGCTGGGGAGGACAAGCGAGGAGAGAGAGAGAAAAAGACTGTGGATGAAAGGTTCAGGTTGGTGGAAGCAAGGGAGCCGCCAATGGCTACCTGCTCTGGGCCTTCTGGCCCCTCACCTCCCCTTAGAACTCTTCTTCCGGGCCCCCTGGAAGAGAAGTCATCTGAACCACACCTCTCCCTGGCGGGGGAGGGCGTTGGGGCAGGAGGCCGGAGCAGAAGGGTAGGGGCAGAAGCACATCCAGGCTGTAGACCCAGGCTGTGTCCTGCGGTCTTGCTCTGGGCTGATCTGCTGTGCGCCTCCACATGGGTCACTGAACTTCTCCCCTTCACTGTCTTGGGCCTTTCCATCATTAGCATTCCCTAAAAACTTGAATCATCATAAATTGTCCAACATCAAATCTGGGAGAAATCTTGGAGATTATTAAATCCAATCCTCTGATTTTACAAATAAACAGAGGGCAGAATGACTGGCCTAAGATCACAGAACAACTTAACGGCAAAATCAGGACCAGAACCCAGGTTCTTCCATCCACCCACCTCCCTCCCTCCCTACTTATCCATCCACCTGCTTGCCCATCCGTCCATTCATTCACTCACCCATCCATCCAACATCCACCCCCATCCATAACCCATCCATCTTCCCATCCATCACCCAGTTCTGCCTCCCCCACCCCCCATCACGGGTGTGCTCACCACCTGTCTTCCTGAACACGAGCTGTTCAGGAAGCTGGCACCATCAGCAGGGCCACTGTTTTTGACAAACTCACAGTTCTCACAGTTCTAGAGAGACTCACAGATGCAGGAGGGTATGAGGAGTACTCAGCAGAACAGTGGACAGCCAGATCTCTATGATGCATCAAGTATGTTCTGGGAAGAAGTGTGGATGGGTAGGGGTTTGGTTTGCTTTTGTGGGAAGCAAGAAGGGAGGGCGGGTCGGGAAGCTGGATCTATGAAGCTGAAACAATTGGGGCAGGCTTCCTAGCAGATGTAGGATAGCAGCAGCCCTAGACCAAGGCCTGGGGGTCAGAGGGGCAGGGAAGCTCAGGGGCAGGAGCATACAGCATGGCTGAGACCTGATCTCCAGTTACTTCTAACACTCAGGTCCCCACGAAAAAGGCAGGGCACTGGGCCAGACCACACATTTGACAGGTGTAGGAAAGCTAGGGTTTGGGGTTTTTTTTTCCCCCTGCTGGGGTCTTTTCCAACTCTCCTCTTTTGTTATTACATAGACATCATCTCACTGTGAGCTGGCCTGGCCTGGGAGTCTCAGTATCCCCACTTTACAGATGGGAAAACGGATGCAGGAGATAAGAGGTAGAACTCAAACTTGACTCCAGTCTCCTGCCCCTCGGCCCTATCCTGGGTGATGATCGGCAGTTGTGTGGGGTGCTCATGAGGAAAGGGCCGAGGGAGGGGGCTGGTTGGAGAAGCTTCAAAACCAGCTCCACCCAGGCTCCACGGATGCTTGCCTCTGAAAGCAGGAAATGAGGTGTGAAAAGGGGCCAGGGATATGGGCCTTCAAGAACCCTCCTGCCATTCTTGAACTCTGGGTGCTAGTAGCAAAGAAGTTCTAGAACCTCTCTTCCTATCCCGGAGGGCCAGATGGGAAGGGAGGCTGCCCCTAAGAATGAACTAAAGTCCCTCATTCAACCACAAAGCCTCAGCCAACCAGGACCCAGCTGCTACCTCCTCCAGACAGCCGCCTTGGATAGCCCTCTCTCCTCCCATTCGTCCACGTAATTTCTAAATCCACTCTTCCCCAACCACTGGGAAATGCGGGATTTTTCATACTTCATTGATTCCCTATCTGGGCCATGTCTCCCTGACATCAGATGGGAGCTCCCTGAGGAGAGGGGCCAGTATTCCCCATGAGGGGAGGGACTCTCTGAAGATAAGTACTGCCTCTGCCATCAGAATGGAGGTTCTCTGAGGACAGTAGTGGTGCCTCCTCTCTTAGACTACCTGAGAATAGAGATCCCATGTCTTCTTTATTTAAGGTCCCAGGCCAGGGTGGAGACCCTCATATGAATGGAGTCCTCATTCAGGTTCCCTCTGGGGTAGGCTGGGGCTTCCAGCTCCCACCAGCACCCAATCCATCCTGATTCAGCACAAGCTGGTTTCTTTTCCTCTCTTCAACAACTAAGTCCCTGGGGTGTGTATGGGCGATCCTTGCTACACTGTCCGAAGCACATTATCCAGGAGGTCACCAGGTCCCTCCCACCCAACCCCCTCCTTCCAAAGCTGAGCCTTGGAAAATGAGACACCGAATTCTCCCCACCATTTACACTCCTACACACACACACAAACACACACACACACACACATACTCATACATGCACATTCAACCAGGCAACTGCCACAAGGCGGAAATGAACCTGTTCCTCTGGACACACACAGTCTGGGCTCTGACTACCAGGCCACTCCTTCCTCCCAAAGCTTCCAATTCCCAGACAGGAGCACCTTTGACCCTTCTCTGGGAGAATGGGAAGCGGTGAGCTCAAAGCTTCCTGGGACCCAGGGGAAGGAGAAGGAGAAAGAAAGGACACACAAGCCCTGGAGTGGAAGTGGGGAGTAGGAAAAGAGAGAGACAGGTTGGTGGAGAGTCAGTCCACAGAGCTGCAGAGAGAAGGAAGAAAGAGATGAGACAGAGAGTGGGGCCAGGGCAAGTAGTCCTGGGGACAGGGCTCCAGCAGCCCTGACTGAGGCCCAAGGGATGCAGGCCAGGAGGGAAGGAGAATCCGCGGGCAGGGAGAGGGGAGGCCCCCAGCCGGGCAGGCAGGAGGAAAGGGGCCCTGGAAGAGGAGAAAGAGACCAAGAGAGAAATGCAACCGGGAAAGGCGGGGAAGGAAAGGAATGGACGGGAGAGGGGGCTGGGGGTAGGAGGAGGCCGTTGTGGGGCTAGAGAAAGCAGTGCCCCCTCCCATAAGGCCCAGGCTTGAGGCAGCCGGCAAGAGTCGGATCCCCCCTCCAAGCGCCGCTGGAGACGGGGTAGGGGCGCAGGACAGGGCACCCACTGCA
Organism: Equus asinus; assembly: GCF_041296235.1. Taxonomy (NCBI): domain Eukaryota; kingdom Metazoa; phylum Chordata; class Mammalia; order Perissodactyla; family Equidae; genus Equus; species Equus asinus. The sequence continues at coordinate 36,374,243 of NC_091802.1, read as the reverse complement.
CTCCCAGGGCCCCTATCCCCCAGTCAGAGCCGGGTGGCTAGTTTCTCTCCAATCCATCCATCCAACTCTGCGCCGGGCAAGAAGGAGTTAAGTCCTCTCCCCCTCCCCCCACAGCAGTTTTTTTAAATTAATTTCTCCAGGCGGCAGGCAGGAGGGAGAGGATTAGGGACACAATCCTATCTCGCCCCCCTCCCCTGACAGCCCAACACCCTAGTTCCGTGCGGTCCCCCTTGGGATAGGGGAAGAAAGGCCCTTGTCGACTTCGTCCCATCCAACCGCACTCGGGGGTCCCACCACGAGCCCTAGTGACGCCCAGCTCCGCTTCCCCATCCACCTCAGGGTCCTTGGGGTCCCGGCCCCTCACCTCCAGCATCACTCATCTTCAGCGTCCGGCGCCTCGGGAACCCCTCAGGCCCATGGTGCTCGGGGCGGGGGCCAGGCGGGAGAGGGGCGGGGGACCGTCACCCCGGCCGCGGGGGGCTCCAGGCTGGCTCGATCCGCTTCATCCCGGGAGTGGGGGTGGGGGTCGGCGAGGAGGGTCCTGGAGCTAGAGGGAATGGGGCGGGGGGTGGAGTGTGGGGAGAGAAGGAGAAGGTTTGCAGGAAGCAGGAGGCGCGGGCGGGGCTGGACAAGGAGACCTGACGGGAGGATGCTGCGTGCGCGCGCGCGCGCGCGTGTATGTGTGTGTGTGTGTGTGTGTGTGTGTGTGTGTGCTGGACAAGGAGACCTGACGGGAGGATGCTGCGTGCGCGCGCGCGCGCGCGTGTATGTGTGTGTGTGTGTGTGTGTGTGTGAGAGAGAGAGAGAGAGAGAGAGAGAGAGAGAGAGATAACCCCACCTCCCCGCCCCGCCTACAGGCCCGGAGGACTCGGGGCCCCCTCCTGGCAGGCCGATATGCTTAGCGTCGCGTCCGCAGGGGTCCGCGGGCGTCCCCTGGGAGGGGCGATGCGGGGGGCGCGTGGCGGGGAGGCTAGGCGCCAGGGAGACAAAGAGCGGGAGGGAGGGATGGAGGGAGGGAGGGGGCGGAGGCGGCAGGAGCACCGAGGAGGGAGGGGGCGGCCCCGCGCCGCTGCCAGGCGAGGGGATTCTGAGTTGCCGCTACTTCTTCGGCTCGCGGGAGTCACAGTGGGTGGGAACGGCCGGCGGGGCGGCCCCGCCTCAGGACCCACGGGCCTTCCGCCTCCTCTGCAAGGTCTGTGAAGGCTCCCCCCGATTCATCGATTCCACAGACATCCACCGAGCCGTCGGGTGCGCCGAGGCCTGAGGGGGCCGCAGGGAACAGAACCCACCCGGTCCAGGCCATCGGGACTCGCGGCATTGTCCGGGGGACAGACGAGGGGGAGGCCCTCATAAGCCCGAGTGCCGTGAGCCCTGGTTCACAGAGGACACTTCAGCGCGAGGAGAGCGCACCGGAGGGCGCCCGCCGCCGGGGGGCGGGACGAGGGAGGTGGGGGCGATCTGGGAGGATTCCGGAGGAGGTAATGTGTTGGCTACTCACGCAGGCCACGGCAGGGTACAAATGCTAGTGGGGCTTGGCGGGGTGCGTGGGCAAGGGAGGAAGATGAGCGAGGCTGCGGAGGGGCCGGGGGTGGAGGGAAGGCTTGCAGTTTATCCTAAGAGCCGTGGGGGAAAAGTAACAGAGGAGGGAGGAGCTCAGAATTGCATTTTAGGAAGAACCCCTTGGCTCCTCTGTGGAGAATGGACTGGAGAGGGCCCCCTGAAGGAAGGGAGACTCCTCATGAGGCTGCGGACAGATGTTGGCGGTGGGCATGAGGATCAAAGATCAAGTTGAGAACTATTCAGGATGTAGAACTGAAGAAACTGACACGATCTGGGGACTGGCTGGACACGGAGGGAGAAGGAGGGGTCTAGGATGACCTAGGTCTTGGCTTGAGGCCAGGAGCCCTGGAGGTGGAGCCTGCAGGGATGGGGGAGCAATGAGATCAGACTTGGACCTGGTAAGCTGGAGGTGATGGCAGGCCAGCCAGGGAAGATGACCTAATAACAACTAGCTACCATACCCTGATGGCTTAGGAGGTGCTAGGCACTGTACTGAGCACTTTTCTCACATTAGTGTCACCCTCACAATAAACCCACGAGGTAGGTGTTTCTATTACCCCCATTTTAAGACAGGAAAACAGAGACTTAGAAGAATGAAGTGGTTTGTTCAAGAGTAGGTGGTGAGGTTGGATCAGGGGGTCTAGAGCTCAGGAGAGAGGTATGCAGTCTGTAGGGATCGAGTTCCCTGATGGCCTGCCTAAGTCTGTGGTCCCAGGTCTCTGAGGGACTGTGAGAGGTGGCACATTGAGCCAGGATGGTCTTTAGGGGCTGAAGGTATACGAGGAGATCTGTGGGAGTTTTGAGGTCTCCAGGTATCTTCAGACTCTTCTGGCACCCATGGGTGCTGTTAGATTGTGGGGATCTGGGGATGGGTGGTGTCTCTGGGTGACAGCCAGTCAGGGCTGTGTCTGGGGTCTTTAAAGAGGATGTGGTTTTCAGGCATCTGGTGAGATCTGGGTGGTAGGCTGGAGTCGGGGGGATTGATTATATAGTCCGGTAGGGAGTGGGGAGAAGATGGGTATGTAATGTCAGTGCGGGGGGCAGGTTCTGTGGGAGGGTGTCTGCTAGGCCATAGGACCTGGGAGGACCCCTGTTCCTCGTGATGCTCAAGCTCTGGGTGTTGAGAAACCCCCCTCATCTGATTTCCCTTCCCTATGGGAAGTGTCAGGATTGTGGCAAACCTGCTCAAGCTTCTAAGAACTGGGCATGTGACAGAGCAGGGCTGAGGTGACAAGCCTCACAGAGGCCTGCTCAGAGCCACTTGACACAGCCCCAAACATGGACATATCCTATGGATGAGTCACATCTCAGGCTTCAGAAACTTACAGCAAAGTCCCCTTAATACACTCAGGCGTGAACCTGGGTGGCTACTTGGCCCGCCTTTTGGAAATACAATGTACAGGCCCCTCACCTAATACACAGGACAGACGAGGGCAGCAGGACCCCAACATGGCTGTTTACCCCGTCAGACCAGCAGAAACCCTCAACACCCCCCATGTCTGACTCCCCACCCAGAAAGGTCTGGCCACTTTGCTTCCTGGGACTTTTTGGCGAGGTTTCCTGCACAGGGCCTCAGTGATGTCTAACTCTGGAGCCATGATCTGTGACCCTGTGGTTTGGTGGTTTCTGATCTTGGGATTCACCCACTTGGCTCTGTCTTCCTTGAAGTGTCCCAAGGATGATCCACTTGGAAAAGATGCCTTAAGAGGCATGGTCACCATCCCCAGGTTTCCAGGTGACCCTCAGGTGGGTAGCAGGACTGGATGGGTCCTATGTGGCCGAGGTGTAGACTATGATTTTTGAGGGGAAGCTATGGGAAGCCAGAATTTGGCTCTACAAGAATGAGACTGTGTGACAGAGCCATCCACAAGGGAGGGGCTGCCTCAGGAGCTGACGGTCACTGGAGTTCTGGTACAGGCCACTCATCTTGGGTGTTGTCAGGTACCCACCAAGGTGACCTTCAAGGCCCTGATGTTGGGACTCCCATTCCTTAGGGCAAGAGGAAGGAAGGGGAAGGGGAAGATAAGAATCCCCTTGGGGGCCAGGCCACGGAACACAAGTGCCTGGTGCTTCAGTTCTCTCACACAGACGCACATCAGCACCCAAAGCAAGGAAAGGCTGCTGGTAGGGATGACCATAAGCCCTGGCCCCACTACCCCCACCCACCCCGCTCTAGAACTTCCTCAAAGCTTGTCCCTGGAGCCCACGCATCTGGACTCCCAAACCCTTCCGTATTAGAGCTGATGAGTTTGCAACCAGACCTGCTTGCACAAAGCAGGGGGGCTAGGACTATTTAAGGCTTCTTGGGCCACCCTCAGAGGAATTGTCTAGAACGGAACAGATCCTGTAGGACCCTGGGGACAAAACTGCTCTGACATGACTCCTCTTGCCCCAGCTGCCACCTCCAGGAAATCTTTGATCATTTCTGTACCTCATAGAGGGTGCCTTGTGAGACTAGGGGCTGGGTATCCCCATCAGGTTATAGGATTTCTCAGGGGAGGGACTTGCGGTTCACCTTACCATAGTTAACCCATCCACTGAATTCCATCAGATGCCTCGAGAGAAAGAGGAATGTGATGGGCCCAAGGAACTCTCTAAACTCCGGCCCTGCCCAGGAGCACCGGATAAAAGAGCATGGGTGCTGATGGGAGTTATGGTGGCAGAGAGGGAGTTTGCTGGAACCGGGAACCGAGTTCTGTTGAAAGCCCCTCAGGGTCAGAGGCAGCATGGGTGGGAGGGGAACACTAGGCTCAGATCGGCATCTCTGCTCTTCCCCCAACTCCCCTCTCCCGCGAATCAAGAAACCAGGCAGCGAGGCTCTGGGGGCTGCTTTTATGGGGGCGACCTGACAGAGGGCATGGTCCGTACAAAACCGGGAACAATACATACATATATATATTATATACAGAGACGCGGTCCTGCGGAGGGCGGGGCAGGGGCGGCCACCGGCCGAGAAACAGGAAGCGCCCCGCGGACCCGCCCCCTCCATCTGCCGGGGCGCAGGAGGCTAAGCGCGTGGGCCCGGCACTGTGACAGCCAGCTCTTCAGGGGGTGGGGGCACGTCTGGGGGCTGGAAGAGGGGCTGAGAAATACTGATTGATGGCATGGTCTATTTACAGGGGACAAGGAGAAGCCAAACGGATGGGCTAGGGGTTGTCTGTTGTTAAAAAATGAACAAAAACCCAGTCTGGGGCAGGGGCATGAGAAAGAGGCAAAATGAGAGATGGATTCTGAAAGGGGAGGGGACCTGGGGGGGGTCTCACCTCCCTTGGTCCAAGCCCCAATTTGGGGTTACAGTGGGGAAACGGAGTCAATTTCACTTAGGAAGCAGGCTGCCAGCAGGGCAGCCCTGGTCTCCAAAAAGATGCGAAGTAGTAAAATTTTGCCCTCCAGTCAAAACATTGGAAAACAGTGTGGGTGGGGGAGGCTGAGTCTCTGCGATGTTAGTACAAGGCTTCCAGGTGTGGCCCTGGGCAGGGCAGGGCAGGGCCTGGCTCTCCAGCGAGAAATGTCCCCCTTGCCTGAGGCCAGGGTCTTGCAGCCAGGCCTCCTAAGCTGACCTCCTCTCTCTCTGGCATTCCCAGCTTTGGCCAGGAAACCAGGACCCCAGAGGGCACAGAACAGTTCCAGGAGGAGGTTATGGCTATTTGGCACCTGGGGGAAGGGAGGCACAAGGAGAAATTGAGGGCTGCTGCCCCAGGAAAGGGGGAGCTGGGGCCCAGATGCCCTGGACTCTCCCCCTTTCCTGAAGAATATGTGAGAAATCAGTGCAGGGCCAGGCCCAGCCTCCAGGCTCTGGGGTGGACTCTCCCTCCAGGAGGAGGGACAGGGACGGGAGGAGGTGTGGAGGCAACCTCTCCCCAGCGGGAGGGTCAGAATGCAACAGAGACAGCACAATGATGGGGGGAGGGGGAAGGGCCAAGAAGGTAGAATCTCAAGTCAAGAGGCCCAGGGGCCACCCAGGAGCCCCATGGGCAGGAAGCAGCCTCCAGGTGGTGAGATGCTGGGAAAGCCCCCAGCCCCATTCCAGTCCAGAGACAAAGGCTGGAGGTTGTAAAGTCTGGCAGTTTCGTCTGCAGGTCCTTGTGTCCATCCACCACCCAGGCCCACCCTTGACATCCCTTGGCCTCTGTGCCTCAGCCCCATGGGGCAAGGAGGCCGTCCTTCCAGCCACCTCTGTCTGCCTGGGCCACCTTAAGGGGGCCTGTGATATGGGCCCTCTGGTCCCTGAAGCTGGGGGAGGTGGGGTGGAGGGGTGGGGGAGTCGGGGCACCTGTCCCCAGGCTGGTAGGGGGCGGGGTGGAGTTTTGAGGACAGGGGAGGGAGGACAATGGGAGGGGATTAATTATTGTCCGGTTAGGAATGATTCCTGTTAAGTGGAATTGGAATTCCTCAGTGTTTGCAGGTTTCCTTCCAGTTCTGAGATCTAGAAAACAAGGAGGAGAGGGGATCAGGCCTGGGCACCAGGCATGGGTGCTGCCCTGGCTGTCCCCGTGGTAGGCACATGATGACTCCCCCTTGCTCCCTCCATAGGGCCTGGCCCAGGGCACCCCTGGTCCTACCTTGTCCAGGAGCTTGTCCATCTCCTCCTTCCTAGCCAGCTCCGACTCCTCCAGAACCCGGCGCTGTGCAGTCTCCTTTTTCAGGAACTCGATCTCCCTGGGGATGGGCAGGGGACAGACGGGGGCGGGGGGGTGAGGGTGTGTGGTCTGGTTTCCATCCAGGGAGTCTCAGGGGCCTCAGCTCCACCTGGGCAGCTCTGCCCCTCTCCCTGCTCTCACGGCGGGAGGCCCCAGGTCTCCCTAAAGCCTGTGGGGCCTGGCTAAGCTGGCTCTGGCACCCAGTCATTCCGAACCCAGGTATCCCCACCATGGGGCCCCCCAACTTCTGTGCTCCTCCCCTCCCTACTCAGCTGGGGGCAAGGAGGGACTGCCACCAGGCTTCTCAGTCCTCCCTGGGCCCAGGACCCCCAGCCGCCAGCCTGGCCACGCACTTCTGCTGGTAGTCCTTGATGAGGCGCTTGGCCTTGCTGTATTTGCGCTCCAGGGCCTGGTACTGGGCCTGGGTCTCCCGCAGGTGCTCATCCACAGCCTGGCACAGGCTCTGGGCCTCGCCCCAGTAGCCCTCCAGCTTCTCCATGCGCTCCTTGTTCTCCTCCACACTCTGCTCCAGCTGGGCCTTCTCCACCCGCCACCGGCCCTTCTCCTGCTCCAGGCTCTGCAGCTGAGAGAGGAAGGAGGAGCCCTGGATTGATGGGGGCCAGAGGGAGCCAAGGAGGACCCCATCCCGGCACCAGGGCCCGAGTCTCGAGATGATTCCTGCAGATATGGAGCCCAGTGCCCCCCAACTACTAACTCTCCTTGGCTGAGCCTGAGAAGTGAAACCCAGAGAGGGAGGAGGTGGCACCTCAGAGCTCCTAGCCAGGGTCCCTGACAACGTACCACACTCCTAGAAGGCAGGAGGCCTGGGTTAGTCACCGACTAGCTCTGTGACTTAGGCAAGGCAACTTCTGTCTTAAGCCTCAGTCTTCCAATCTGTAAAATGGGAGTGATTCCTGCCTTGCCAAGCTCACAAAGGCTACAGTGAGATGGTAAATGTGGAAGATGAAAGAGCAGGGCAGGTGAGGATCACCATTGCCCTCTGGCCCCTCTCTGCAGCTCTGGCCCTGCTGACTAGTCCCTGCTTCTGTGGCTTCCTGAACAATCCTGGCTCCTCTCCCAGCTCCCAGGCCAGAGTGCAGACCTCCCAGCCCAAGAGCGCAGTCCTGGAGCCTCTGTTCTCTCTATACTCACCTCCCACACCACCTCTATGCACTCAGAGCCCCAACTCTCCAGCTCCAACCCAGCCTTGCTCCCAACTCCAGCCTCGTCTCCCAGCTGCTCATAGGCACCAGGCCCCAAACACAACCCCCACCTGCACAAACTTATTCCTCCTTTCCAGACCAGCCCACCTGTTAGAAGGTGCCAGCATCTCATTGCCACTCCAGTGCTCAGCCTCACCCCTGCCTGCCCCTCCAGCCTTAGTGGCTGCAAACGCCACTTGCTCCCTGTGCCTCGGCCACAGGGGCTTTCCTACAGACACGCAGACTCACCACGTTCCCTCTTGCCAAGGGCCTTTGGCGTGCTGTCCCTCTGCCTGGAATGCCCCCATCGACCCTCCCCCTTGCCACGTCATTTCCCACTAGCTCACCCTTCAGCTCTCTGCTCAGGGTATCACTTCCCCAGAGAAGTCTCCTGTGATTCCCTCCAACAGCACAGCCCCACACACTCCCCACCTGGATTAGGTTCCGTCTGCTCTAGGAGCTCAGTAACCCCGTCCTCTCCTGCAGAGCCCCGTGTCAGTTTGCAATGGAACAGTCATCGGTGTGCGGACTCTAAGCTGCGCAAGGGCAAGGATCAAGTCTGCTTTTGCCCGTCACAGGGACTGGAGTGGTGCCAGGCACCTAGAGGCCACCCAGGAGACGCTTACGACCTCTGGATCACCCCTCCCCTTCAGGCTCTGCATCCACCCAGGAATGCAGTCTGTCATCTCGGCCTCAGAAATGCAGCTCTAAGCCGCCCCTCCCAGCCATACCCTTGGCCTGTACTCTGGGCAGCCCTCGCTCGCCCCTGCCAGGACACCACCGGGCCTCTAACCTCCAAGTCCTGCCCACCCTCATGCCCTCCTCCTTTGTAGACAGTGACCTTCCCACTTATGGCCACCATATGGCCACAGGGCCTAGGCTAGAGTCCTTCGGGGAGTCAGGATGCTGCAAGCCACAGCCCACCCTGCCAGACGAGCTCTGCCTCCGGCTTCTCCCCTGCAGGAATGGCTGCCACAGGCAGCGGGCCTCCTCCCAAAGCCAGCCTCCAAGCTCACGCGTGTCTCCCTGCCAGGAACGCCCTTCTTCTGCCTCAGTCACCTAAACCCTACCCTCCCTGCAAGGCTCAGCTTTACCCTCTTCTCTCTCTGTGCATGGGTGTAAACCCACAGGTGGGAGTGCACACACGCCTGTACCTGGAGGCACCATGTCTGCACGGCCCGTGTCCCCTTGCCTCTCTCCACCACAGTGGAAGCCCCGCAGGAGTTGGGACTCCTAATGTGCAGGCCCGGCAGGGGCCCAGGACAGGCTTCTAATATGGCGTCTGTGTATCTACACGCCTGTGAGTGTGTTGGCACCCAACCTGCTTGTGTGGGTGTCTGTGCATGGCCCATATGCGTGTTTGTGTATGTCATGTGTGTCACCATCTGGTAGCATCAGCACCAGCCCCTCTGTGAGAATGCACGTCCCGTGACACTCTTCCTTTGTGGCGGTCACGCCTGTGTGTCTCACAACAGACGAACGCAGAGGGGTCTGCACATCCAGGCTGAGGCAACTGGGTGTAGTGTCACGAGAAACGTGGGTCCAGTGTCTCTGTGGTATGTCTGCCTGGAGGGGATGTCCCTTGGTGTCTGGTGAGTGGGTCTGTGGGTACTATGTGCCTGGGGTTCAGGCGGGTGTGGGCCAGTGTGTACCTCTGGGGAGTGTGCATTTATCACTGGGCCTGTATGTAGAGGACGTGTGTGGGACAGTGTGAACACGAAGACATCTGGAGTGTGACTTGGTGTGCTTCAGGGTAACAGCTGATAGCTCAACTATGCATTGAGCACCTAGTGTGTGTCAGACACTATGCTAAGGACTTTACGTGGATTCTCTTGTTTAATCCTCACAACAACCCCACGGAGCTGGCACTGTTATTAGCCCATATTATAGGGAAGGAGGCTGAGGCAAAGAGCAGCGAGTGATGGAGCAGATGGGTCCAGAGCGCAAGCTCCCTTGCCTAGAGTGGCTTGTTCTGTATGTGCCTCTGGTGGTAGGTGGTGGCCAAGTGTCGGCATGTGCCAGTGTGAGGGTGGGAGTCGCCCCCACTCTTACCTTTCTCTTCAGCTGCTGGATCTCGGCCTCAGTCACAGCATGCTTGATCTGGAGCTGTGGGGCAGAGGAGCAGGTGCTCAGCTCCGCCGCGGGCAGACAGTCCTGCAGGGCAGGACGCTGGCCTGCCTTTGCCCTCCACCGCCCCAGGACCCCCCTCCTCTCACCTCCTTGAACTTGTGCACCAGCTTCTCGGGCTCCATGTCCACAGGGGACAAGGCATCCTCATTCTCTGCCAGCTCGAACACCTCGATGGCCATCTCACCACCTGGGAACGTGGGGCTCAGCTCCTCATCCTCGTCAGTGGCATACTCTCCAGTCTGCGAGGGGAGAACGGAGGCCATGTGCCCTGCCCTCCCCAGCCTCCCTGAGCCATGATGGCTAAGGCTTGGACCGGCAGGAGTCTGCCTGTTTCAGTCTGGGTGTTACCCAGGGTGTGGTTCATGCCTTGCCCATCAGACTGGGGGTCCCCTAAAGGCACAGGTAGTTCTGCCACAAGACTAGGACCCCTGAAGAAACAGCCCAAGCTTTCCCCCTCACGCTACGGGGTCCCCTGAGGTCTGGAGCTGTCTCCTTCCTCAGATTAGGTCCCTTGAGGTTAGGGGCTATGCCTTCCCCTCAGAAGGGGGACTCCTTGAGGGAACTGTGTTTTCCTTGTAGGACCAGGAAGGCTCTCTGAAGACAGAGGGTGTGACTCCTCCCTCGGACTAGGGGCTCTTTGAAGGAAGGGCCTGCATCGCCTCCCTCAGACTGAGGGCTCCCCCAGGATAGGGACTGGTGCTCTGGGCTTCTTTACCAGACCTGGGAAAGTGGCAGAGGCAGGGGATGGCTGTAACGTTCCATCTAGCCACCAGGGGGCGATGATGCTGCCAACCAGGCCAGGAGTTCCTACCTCCTCGTCATCCTCCCCATACTGGGCATATCTCTGCTCCATCATCTCCCGCTGCCATCGCTCCTGTTCCAGGGTCTGCTGAATTAGCTGGGCCACCTCACTCTGCTCGCCTGGCCGCTCCCGGCCAATCATAAACCTGCAGGGGCACCATCGTCATCCCCCTGCCTCCGTCCTCAGCTTGGGTAATGCCACCATCCTCCCACTGGTGCTCCCCTCTCCACACCCAGGCCCTCCCAAGGGAGGTGAAACGAGAGGGCTGAGTCCAGAGGCTACAGAGTGTTAATAATGAATGGGGGAGCTGGGGGCCCTTATTGTGTTTCCTTCCCAGGAGAGTAGAGGCCCACTAGCCCTCAGGGCCAGTTTCGGGGGAGGGGCGATGTCAGCCAAACTTCAGGCTGGGCTGCAGGAGACATGAGTTCAGGAGCTGCCAGAGTAGGGGCTCTTCCCTCACCACGTGGGAGAAGACAAGGCAGCAATGGTGAAGCTGACCCATCCCAGCAGGGCTGGGGCTGTGGAGGGGTGTCTCATGTGCGCTCCAAGGCTCTGAGCTTCAGGAAGGGGCAGGATGATGGTGACTGGAGATTAGGATGGAGAGGAAATAGTGGAACTTCCAGGCACCAGCCCCTCCTCTCCGTGGCCACCCACATCCTGTTTCTCTCTACCACCCTTTCCGGGGGGCAGTGCCCCTCTTGGAGGGGGACAGGGAGTGGTCCCTGAATGTTAGGCCGGAGAGGGACACAGGGCACTTCAAACCCAACCCCCTTGACAGGCCCAGGGAGGAGAGTCCTCCTGGGATTACACAGGGCTGGTGAGGAGGGAGGGATGAAGTGCCCGGTGGGGGAACCCCAACTTGGATGGTATTCTCCCTGCACAGCTTGGTTCTTCAATGAATGAATTGGGAACAGGAAGAGGGAAGGAGAAAAAGCCCAAGAGGCCAGTTTGGAGGCAGGGTGGACGGTGGGCCTTGAAGCCCAAGTGCAGGTGGGGGCCCAGCAGCAGTCAGGGGCTCCGGGTGGGAAGGCAGGCACCAGGCAGGGACACACACAGAGCAATTCCTTCCAGCCGGGAGGCAGTGGAACCTCCTCTATAAACTGGGCCACCCAGAAGCTTAACTGGGTGTGGGCAGGTGGGCAGAGTAGCCAGATGAGGACCGAGCCTCCTGCCTGCTCCCACTCCCCACCCGCCCCACCCTCCCAGCCCTCACCGCACGCGGCCCTTGGTGTTCCGGAGCACGGAGGCTGCAAAGCTCTGGGTCACTCCCACCAGACTCGTTCCATCCACCTCCACCAGGAGATCGTTCACCTGGATCCTAGGGGAAGCGACACTGGTTAGGGGGTCACCAGGGGAACTGTGGCTGGAGTAGAGGTGGCCCCCCTCCCATCAGAAACTCAAGGCTCAGTCCCCACAGGGACCTGGTATTTTGTCTACCTGCACGAAATGCATGAGCCGGAGGATCAGCTATCAGCCAGACCCACCTGTGGACTTTGAGACTCAGGCAAGCAAAGCAGACACAGGCAGCCTCCAGGACCAGGAGTGGTGGCAGAGACACTTCCTGTGACAATCACACTCTTGTCCCCTCCTCCATCACATCCAACAGATTGGTGTGACATCCACAAAGCTCATCACGGCCATGCACACCAGCAAGGGCCCGCAGCACACATGTGACACACAGCCCTCTTACACACACACTTCTGTACAGACCTGAGCTCACAGATTTCCTCCCAAATGCCTGAGACCCACGTAACACACTTTCTCATGTTCACAAGCAGTCCCACTGGGTCACCTCACCCTGACATGGGGGCATAGCTCCCCACACGTTGCAGCTGTGGCTCCAGAAGCCCTTGTTCTCCACACAGGGGGATGAAGGGGCGGGAGGGATGCTTGGCCGCCTCCTTCCTCCACTCCCACTTCCCCCGGGGTTGCAGGCCTTCTCTCAGAGCTCCCCCACGGAAGTGGAGGAAATGGCTTATTGTGAACAGCTCACCCCCACATGCCCCGCATGTGGGCATAAGCTTGTGGACACGCTCTCTCACATGCACACACACTCCCCCAACTGCTGCCAGGCGACCGTGGGAGAGGCTCTGGAAAGTTCAAATGAGGGCTAAGGGAGAGAGCAGGGGCAGTCGCCATCCTTTTCTCTGCCCCCCATGCCACTAGGGCTGCAGCGGGCAGAAGCCCCCTGAATGAGGCCATCTCACCTCTAGCAACATGACCCTAAAGTCACTCAGCCCTTACAAGGACACCCACTCACTTCGGTCACATAGAGTGGGGCTGGGTTTGGAGAGACCACGGCAAGGTTGCCCCAATGTCCAACTTACAACAACCTGGGAGGTGCCCTAAAGCCCTTCCCACTTGTCTGCTGCAATACACACAGTAGAGCAGCCCACAGAGGGGACACTGGGCTGCCCAGGACTCCAGGAAGCCCTCCTAGAATACTCTGACCTACAGAACTCATGCCCTCCAGGCTTAGATGCCAAACACAGGCACGCATGCAAGGAGCAGCCTCATCTCCGGGCAACCCCCACCAAATTCTCTAGCCACACCACACACCTGGATCCCCCTTGCTCTCTGGGCTCCAGCCATACCTGCCTACTTTCGGTGCCCTACCTGGGACATCTTGCGCACCCACTCCCTCAGCCTCTCTAACTCCTGTTCATCCTACAGGTCTCAGCTCCAACGTCACTTCCTTCAGGAAGCCTTCCCTGATACCCAGAGAGGTCAGGCCCTCCTGTTTTATTCCTTCGTGGCACCTGTACTTTTTCTCCATTTCACCATTTTCTGTGTGTCCACTTGAATGTTTGTCTGCCTCACTATGCAACACTCTCCCTGAGACTAAGGCCCTCATCACTGACTCTCCAGGGCCTGGCACCAGCCCTACAACAGTCAGGGACTTGATATTTGCTAAGGAAAAACAAATTCTCAAAAGCACTCCACCAGGCACACAGCCTCCACACGCGTGCTCTGCCTACTATGACCCAACACACCCCCAAAACCAGGACACACAATGCCTACAGACAGCCCGCACCCTCGGACCCCAGAATGCAAACACCATAAGGGTGGGGTTTCCATCTGTTTTGTTCACTGCTGTACCCCAGGAACAACTGACCCCGACACCGGGAGTGGCGGATCCTGGCTTGGTGGCCCACCCCAGATGACGGTCGCTCGGGGACAGGGGAGGCGGTACCTGCCATCCCGATGGGCTGCGCCACCCTCAGTCACGGTCTTGACGAAGATGCCCAGCTTCTCCAGGCCCATGTCTGCCCCGGCCCCCATGCCAATGATGCTGATGCCCAGGCCCTCGGAGTCTGTGGAACAGAGGGTAGTGAGATGCCAGTAGGCGGTCGGGAGCACCAGCCGGGGGCTTGCAGGCAACAGAGAAACCTCCCCATCCCCAACCTTCACTCTGGGCACAGCCCCACCTCAAAAAGCAGTCCCTATGATTAGGGAATGTCCCATACCTGGGGACAGGACATCATTCTGTCCATCTCCTCTTGGCCAAGCCAACTAGGATGCCCTTGGGTCACTCACTGTCCTTTGCCCCGCCCAAAGAACAAATGGGTAGCTGAGGGAGGCAGGGGCAGGAGACTATTTGTATGCAGATGAGCGGGAATGGTGGCCTTGGGGATGGGGTGGGGTGGGGGTGGGGCGGCCACAATGGGCTTGGTTTTCTCCCTCTCTAAGCAGTCTCATCCATACTCACAGCCTCAATGACCAAAGCCCTCCTGCTTTTCTTTCCCGAGGCCCACTCCCCTCTCCATGGCGGCCCCCACCTGTCTCATGGGCCTCTGACATCCAAACTCCTGATGTTCCCCCACAAACAGGCTTTTCCCGTCTGCCACTCCCTCAGGGGGGGATGGCACTGTCACTGGCTGCCATGCCTGGGAGTCACCTGGATTCCCCCCTGCTCCTCACAGCCTCTGCCAGAGCCAAATAACCACCAGAGCCTGCCGATTCTACCTCCCAAGGATCTGTCAAGGCCACCCACTTCTGGCATGGCCATCATCTTGTCCAAACCACAGTGGTCTCCCTCCATCCACTTAAGACCCTTCTCCCCACATGGCAGCCTGGTGTGGTCTTTCTAGAATACTTTTCCCCTGCCTTGCAATGGTCTCCAGCTACGAGGCCTTATGTGCACACCCTACTTCCCCTCACTGTCCAAATCTAGCCAAGCCTGTCTTCTCTCTTTCCCACATACTCCCCTGAATTCCTCTTCAGAGCTCAAGTATCTCTTCCTTGGGGAACCCCCACCCCACGTCTGGTCAGGTCTCCTGTTAAATGCTGTTATAGCACACCCCCCCCCCCATCCCTTCCCAGCACCTATTACAGAGCTTAAGGACGTAGTTAGATGTGACTGTTCCATTGACGTCTGCCTCCCCCATAGGTCTCCCCTCACGATATGGCCAACATAACCCCCAGGATGCAGCCCACAGTGCTCCTCAGGGACCTGGTAACTGAAGAAGCACAGAGAGCTGCATGACAGGGTTGCAGCCCGTGTGGCTGTAGGGCGCTGACTGGGGCCCAGTGAGAGGTAGAAGCTGATCATGCCTGTGGAAGACCCTGAGGGTCCAGGGCAGAAGCTGGCACAGAAAGGAGCCCCGCTCAGCCTGGTCCCGGTCTCTCACCCTTCTCCAGCTCCACGGGAAACAGCTCCAACCTCTCCACTCGCTTCTCCAGCTCGTACTCAGCTGAGGCCGCCATGGGATCCACGTCCTCGTTGCGACGATCGTAGTCCTCGTTGGAGTAGGTGCTGAACACCTGGGGAGGGGCCGCTTATCAGAACTGGTATGGGGAGGTCGTCAGGGCAGGCTGCGCCACCCACGGCTGCTCCACTCCTGCCATAGGCCTCCCCCGGTCCCGCAATGACCCCAGCTCAGAGCGAAGGCCCTTCTCATTCTGGAGTCCGTGGTGCAAGAGAGAAGGGGATGCAGCCTTGCCCAGTTCATGCCATTACTCTCTCTTGCAGCCCCAACTTGCATGGGCACGGCTAGCTGCAGAAGGAAAGGAAGAGCAATCCTGGGGAAACTGTCAGACTCAGCAACCCAGGTCCTCAGGTCAGAGAGAGACCAACAGTCAGGGACAGAGAGACAGTGAGAGACGAGGACCCAGAGGGCAAGACAGAGGCGAGGGTGGACACGGACACAGACGGCAGGAGAGTGGAAGGAACAGGCTGAGCAGGAGAAGAGGGGAAGATGAGGAGGGGAGAAAGAATGGAGGAGACGGCTAGGATGCCAGATGGGGAGAGAGGGGGGAGCGGGTGTGAGATGCAGGGAGGGGGAGGGGAGAGCGATGGATGGAGAGAGGCAGAGGGGCACCCAGGACCCAGTGCAACCTGAATGTGAAGTTGAGGCCGGGGTAGAGGAGGGAGGAGGGCAGGACCGGGCAGGACCACCTCCACCTCAATGGAGAAAGGGCAGGCCCTCTACCTGAGGTGGCCCTCAGCTGGCAGGAGCGGGGAGAATGCCAGGCCCCCGTGGCCTTGCCTGCATGGCCAGGCCTCTGCCTCCCTCCAGAACTGCAGCTCTCTGAGGTCTGCCTCTTATTCCCAGCGTACTAGGAGGCCCATCTGGCAGGAGCAAGGAGGTGGCAGCCTCTCTGACACTGTCCACAGTGAACCCAGACTCTGTGGGGACCCTAAGGCCAGCCCTGCCTTGTTGTCCCCCGGACCCCTCTCCTGTCTCCCTCTTCCTGTTTCTCAGCACAAAGGGGAATTCCCCAGCCTGACCCTCTTCCAGAAAGAGAGAAGGCAGGGCAGGGCCCTAATTCTGGGCCCAGGCAGGGGTGCCCCCAGTGGGAGGTTAATGAGCACCATTTGGGGTCCCATGACGTGTTCGTGCTTCACTGCCTGCAGCGACAGGTGGGCACCATTTGGAGCCAAGTGGGGGCGAGGAAGGGTGGGAGCAGCTCTCTCAGACGGCTGGGCCTGAGGCCTGAGGAGCTGGAGTGGGGCACCGTCTCCCCCGAGGCCCCTGCCAGGGCCCCCTCTCCTCCAGGAACAGGCCCCATGGGCATCCCAGCGGACAGCGGCACTCCTGTGTCCCAGCCTTTGTTTGGGCTCGCTCCATGTCACCCCCCAGCCCCCACCACAGAGGCTCACTCCCACGGTGGGGGGTTCCTAGGATTAGAAGCACAGCTGGGAGAAGCCTATGTGGTCACTTAATTCACTGCCCTCAATTTCACAGCATCAGAGAAACTGGAGCTCAGGCCCTTAAAGCTCATCGTCAATTGTGCAGTGGTGGGACTGTTCTCCTGACACCTGGCCAGCGGCCTCCAAGCCCCCCTGGAGGGACGGGCCACCCAGGCTGCACATAGTGCAAGACGCCAGGTCTGCTGCCAAGGTCACGTGGGTTAGCCAGTGGCAGAGCAGGATGAGACTGGGCCCAGCTGGGCCCTCGTGGGGGGGGGGGTCACCCGTGACTTTGTTCCTATTGCACACAGGCCCCAGGCCCTAGGTCAGAGGCTGGCATGAGCCTGGACCTGGCAAGCGAGGTTTGGCCCACTTTTGCATGAGTCCCCTGATCCTCACCCTCTGCTCTGGCAGACAGGGTCCCTTCATCCCTCAGGCTTTGTGGTGGCGCACACTGACACACACACTGTGACCTCCAAACACCCTCACAGCCTGTCCTGAGCTTTGCCCTCCTCTCTTTTCTCAGTCTGTCAAATCCCGCCCTCTGCAGCAAACCCAGGCCTCAGGCTCAGAGGCCCCAGATCACCCCTCACATTGCCCACCCCTATGTGCCCAACCTATCAGAGGGCCGTGGGCCCAGCCCCCCGACCCCAGGTGACAATCTGAAGTTGGGTTCTCTGTCCTCAGCAGAAGCCTCCATAAAGGCAACAACTGGGTCATCGGCAGGGCACAAGCCCCTGGACTTGGTATCAATGCAGGGCAGGGGCAGGGAGAGGGAAAAACTGGGACCCACCGCCAGGGTGGGGAGGAGGAAATCCCCAGCAAGGTCAAAAGTCAGACACACCAAGGCAGCACCACACACCACTGGCTTCCACACTTTGCGAGCAGCGGTCACCAGGGAGTCGGGGAGCACTGCTCCAAATCATGTGCTATTTTTTACACAAAAATCAGGATAAGGTGTCAAATATAGACAGTCAGAGGCCCAGGACTGAAGGACCAAACTCTACCTCTGAGGGGATCATCTCTGGTGGTGGTGGTGGAGGTGGGGTTCCTGACTCCCTCAGGGGTCCCCACCTGCTTCCTCAACATCCTAAGAAACACCATAATCCTCCATTCCCGCCAGGATCCCATCCTCTTCAGGAGGGGAGGGGGTAAGAAAGGACTTGTAAGGTCATAGCCCGATGAAGGGGCTGGCCTGGCAGCAACAAGCATGGTTCAGGCCTCTGGCTGGGGCAGGAGGTGGGAGAGGGCCAGAGGTTAAGATACCAGGGCAGGGGAGAGGAAACTTGGGCAGCTTCAGTGTCTGGGAGTAGTTATGGAAACTGCCAGCAAACAGATGAGGGTTTGGCTGGGGAGAGCTAAAGGCAGGGTCCAGGCCAGGGAAAGTCCAGGCGCCTGGACACCGCCATGCAGCGGACCTGGCGCTGGGCACAGCTGAGCCTGGGGCGCTAAGAAAGGCCATTGAGGCTGAATGTGCCAGCCAAGAGTTGGGGGGGGGTGGTCTGGGGTTCTTATTTCTTCCCAGGGGATGTCCCCTGGCCCATCAGCACCCCTCTGTGGTTCTCACCCCTGAGGATCTCAGGCACTGGCACAACCCACAAAACAATCACCAAGAGTGGAGGTAGGTGGGGGGGCAAACTGAGACCCCAAAATGGACAGTTCTCATTCCTCTTTCAGGGGACCCAGAGAATGTGGCAAGAGCACTTGAAACCTGCCAAGGCCACGGGGGGCTGTCCTATTGAGTGGCCAAGAGCAAAGGCTGGCAGGTGCTGCCAGGAACTCTGGGGGGGTTCCCAACCCCACCCCCTCCTCCTCTGAGCCCTGGGGAAGGCCCAGCCTGGTCAAGGGCCACACAAAGTGCCTGCTCCCTTTGGAACCCAACATCTCCACCTTGGGGAGCTGGCCAGCACAGACCCGACGGAACAGGGCCCCAGCCCAGGCTTTTCCCCCACCCCAGTCACATGGCCCCAGCCCAGCTCACCCTCACAGACCTGCTTCCCTCTTTCACTTCTGCAAAGTTGGGGTGGGGGTACACACAGGATGGAGGAAGGGCTGCGGTCCACTGCACGGTCCCCTGCACCTTCGTTTTGGGAAGTTGCTGCCTTCTCCCTCCCTCCCCCTAAGCAGCTCCAATACGGGGAAAGCAGGGGGTGTTTCTAAGCTCCGCTGACCCCTCCCGCCCAGAATGGAGTAAGGACCAATGTGGGGAGACTTTCCTGAGGACACACACACACACACCCCTTCCCACCACCCATTCCAGTTTCTGGAGGAAGAATGTCTGGGAAAGGACGAGAAAGCAGGTGCCCCAGGACTTGCGTGGGGCAGGGCGGGTGGGGCCCTAACGCTGGGCGGGGCAGCAGGCAGGGGAACCTGAGGGCAGGTCAGGGCAGGCCACCCCCTGTCTCAGGTCTGAAAATCTTCCCCCTCTGACAAACAGCTGGAACTCCCCCACACCCCTCTCAGGGTGGTAACTTCTGGGAAGGGGGCTGGGTGGCAGGGGCTGACTCAGCCTGCCAAACCCGGCTGGCTGGCGAGGCGGGGGCGACGGCGCGCACGTGGCAGGGGCGGCGCGGGGGCGGGAGGGGGGCTCACTTACTTGGATGGGCGCCGTGCTGAAATGGATCTTCCGGCTCGGGGCCGGGTCCTCTTCCTCCGAGAGCCCTGGGATCTCCACGCACCCCGACTCGGGCTCGTAGGGGGGCTCCCCATCCTCCTCATCTTCGTCGTCGTCCTCCTCTAGGGCACTGCCCCCAGAGTCGTCCCCCAGCCCACTATAGGCGCTCACGTCCACCAAGTCCGCCTCCGAGAAGTCCTCCTTCTTGGACTCATCTGCCTCCTCGGGGGCCACGTCCGGGGCCCGTCCATTGCCCACCCCTCTCTCAGGCGCCGCCAAGGTCGCCGCCGCCGCCGCCGCCTCCTCGAGGGCGGCTTGGGCCTTCTGCTCCTCCGGCGCGGGGCTGGCTGTGGTTGCCAAGGTGCTGCCATTCTCCAGGGCCGCGTGGACCGTCACCTCCGCCTGGATCACCTCCCCGGGCGCCGCCTCGGCCTCCGACTCCCCGCTCTCCTCCACCTCCACCGGCTTAATCTTGCGCACCTCCCGGGGCTTGGGGGGCGGCCGGGCGGGGGCCACTCGGTGCTGCGGGGGCTGCTGCCCTCCGGGGCCACGCTCCTTCTCGGCTGGGGCATCCCCCGACGGGGCGGGCGGTGGCGGTGGCGGCTGGAACACGCGGGAGCGCTTACTGACCAGCTTCGAGTTGACTTGGGGAACCCCGGCGGCCGCGGCCCGGGGGATCCCGGGCCCACGGTGGAGGCCGGTCCTCGAGTCGGCCTTCTCAAAGACGGCGCTGAGCTGGCTGACCGTCGGCGACACGGCGTCGGCGTCCAGCTTGTCCAGCGCCTCGGTGCTGCCGTTGAAGCGCACCACGACGTCCAGCTTCCGGTCCTGCAGGCCGGCGCGCTCCTGCCTCAGCAGCCGCCGCGCCGCGGCCTCCTTGTCGCCGCCCGCGGCCGCCGGGGCGCTCCGCTCGAACAGCTTCCGCGTCTCCTGCAGCCGGGACGGCGGGTGCGGCGGCGGCACGGGCTGCGCGGAGGGCGCGGGCTTGGAGTCGAAGCGGCTCACGCGCTCCGACACGCTGGTGCCCAGCTTGAGCAGGGCGCTGTGGTCCACGTTCTCGTTCAGGCTGCTGGCCCGCGGCAGCGACAGGCGCACGCCGCGCTCGGGCGCCCGCGGGGCCTCGCTGGGGCCCGCGCCGCCGCCCGCCTCGCCCGGCGGCCCCGCCGTCGTGCCCATCTGCAGGAACATACTTTTGATGCGGTGGACGTTGGAGCCATATTTCTTGTGGTGGGCCGCCTTGGGTGCCTCGTCGGGCCCGGGCGCGTCGGGCGGCTTCAACGCCTGGATGCCCGCCTCGTAGGCGCTGCGGTGCGGGGAGGCGCTCCGGAGGGGACCCCCGGGCCCCCGCGGCTCCGTCTTCATCATGATGGGGGGAGCCGGGTTCGCATCCCCCCGCTTCCCGCTCCCCCCCTCCAACAGGCGGCTCGCCAAGTCGGGACCACCGCCCCCTCCCCCCGAAAAAAGAAACCCCGAAAGGCCTTTTTAGGCTCCCCCCAAACCAAGCTGCCAAAAACAGTTAACCCTGCTTTAAAAAAGAAAAGAAAAGAAAAAAAAACCCTCCCAGCGCCCTGTGTGGGTCGCCTCCCCCAATCAAGCTGCCAAAGACAGCCAGCCCCTCTTCCAAAGCCCGAGCGGCCTGTACGGTCGCCCCCACCCAAAGGAGAAAAGCGGCGGCCGGGCCGGTGGGACCGCGCGCCCTGCCCGCGAAGCAGCGGCGGAGGCGCCGGCTCACATAGTCCGAGGCGGTGTCAGCGGGGCTGGCAGCCCGGGCGCCCCCCACCCCGGCCGGGGGCCTTGGCTCTCGGGGGGCCCGGCACCCCGGTGCCCATGGCTGCTCGGCTGGCCCGGGCCGCTCTGCCGCCGCGCCACCCTCCCTCCCTCCCTCCCCCCCGCGCCCCGAGCCTCGGTCTTTCTCTGGCTCTGCCGGAGCGGCGGCTGCCCGAGACCGAGCGGCTGCCCTTCTCGCCGCCGCCGCTGGGGGACTGGCACCTCTGGGTCCTAAAGGGATCGGATTTCCGGGCCGGAGTCTGAGCCCTCCCCTTCCCCTCCACCGAATGTATCCCCTCCCCTGCCCTGCCCTCGCTGACAGCCTTCCGCTGACCTCGACCCGGGCCGATTCTCTTCAGCCCTTCCATCCTGACCTCTGAAGGCGGCTATCACAACCCACATAACCGCACCCCGTTTCAAACTGGGGAGAGGCAACCCAGCCACAGTGGTCTGAGGGCGGCCCCTCTCCACCCCAACGTGAAGGGACATTAGTGGGAGGGGCAAAGGGTCGTTTCCTTGAAGGTCTTTTGAGCTCCCTAGTGTGGTTCAAGGCCATCAGCATCAAAATCTGGGTGCTTCAAAAATTTTAGAAATTCCAATTTCTGGGCCCTCCCCAAACTTTGGGAAGCAGAATCTCAGAGGCAAGGCTGGGAATCTGCATTTAACACTTTCCCATTGGGAACTTTTTGCACCCTTTAAGGTGTGAAACCTTGGCCCAGGGTTGCTGGCCTTGTGCTGGAGGAGGAAAGGCGATGGAGAAAGATGGTCCTTAGCACCCAAGTGGCAGCCCAGAGCTGGCCTTTGCCCTTTAAATCTGAAGAGGGTGTCCTGTCACCTGCCTGTTCTGCACCAGGCTGGAAGAAGGGGCGGAAACTCTGTCTTCATGCCCCTACTAGAGCACTCTTGCTTCTCAAACAGGAAGAAGGAGTTTTGGAGGAGGAATTCTGGAGGCCTGGGGCCAAAGTCTGACCAGGGAGAGCTCTAGCTTGGGTCTCATCCGAGAAAAAAAGATCCTGGCCACCGTGTGCAAGTGTGTGTAAGGAGGGAGGGGGAAGGGAGGCAGTGACCTGCACTTCCCGGCCGCGCAACCCAGAAAGCTGTTTTGATGATCCCCGCCCGCCCCCTACACACACACCCAGAGCCTGGGGTTGCCCTCTACCTCGCCCCAGCTGCCAGGGGCTGGGAGTGAAAGTCCACCCTCTAGACCATGACAGGTCCAGATGCTCTGCTTCACTCCACAGATCCCAGAAAATGGTGAACATTGTGGACCCTAGGACCCAGAGAACAACTCAGGCACAAAGCCTCCCCCCCACTCCCAGCTGCTTCCTGCATCTCGGGCCTTCCTGCGGCCTCTGCCTCCTCCCCCGCCCTCTTCCCTTCCATCCCCTTCCTCTTCCCAATCTCCCACTCTCTCCCCTACCCGTGGCCTAGAAGGGCTGTCGAAGGGAATCCTCCCACCCCTCCACTGTACCGGTGTGTGTGCGTTTTGTGGGATATAAACCGGTTAGCACGTGCAAAAGAGCATGGGGGATGGGGTGCGGGAAGCCGCCTGGGAATCCTGAATATTGGGGCAAGGAGGGGCCGGGAACCACTGGATCCTGAGGCTAGTGATTCGACGCTAAGGGAGAGGCAAGGGTTAGGTTCTGAGCAGGAGCCGGAAATGAACCCAGACCTCAGACTTTCCAGTGCCACCTGCCTCTCCTTTGCCCAGATGCCCAGGGAACTTACCCCTCTCCAATTTTATGCGGTGGGGCAGAGTAAAGAAGCCAGCCTCAATCCCCCCCTCCCTCCTAACCCTTCTTAGAAGACCACTTTCAAGAAGAAGCTTTGGGAAGGCTGGGGCTTGAGCACAACCCCCCCTCCCTCCCAGACCCCTCAACCCTGCTTGCAAGTTGGGTGAGACAGAAATCTCACCTAGCTGGGGTTGGGGGTTTGGGCAGTGTCCTCAGAAGCTCTTGTGCGCATTGGAGGAGGGCGCAGGCCCCTGAGTGTTCTGCCCAGAATCTCCCACACCCTTTGGTGAGTCATCTTAACTAGTCCCAGCCCAAGGGGTCCGTGCCCACGCTTCTGGCCAGGTGGGGAAGCCGGCTTCTAAGGGTGGGAGGAGGCGCTTAGAACCAGCTGTGAGGCCCAGCGACCCTGGGACCCCCAACAACACCTCCAGTAGCAGCTTGGAGTTAATGAGAATTATTGGGGTGCTCGGGTCTCCCTTTCCTGAGACTCCAAGAGTGAAACCCCTTTAAGTGTTTTGGGGTGCAGGAGGGGGGAGCCAGCCTAGAGCTTGGAGGGCTGAGACTAAGGAATGGGAGTATTATTTCACGGGCTCCCGGTTAGCTCAGCGACACCCCCAGCCAGAATTCCCGAAGAAGATTTTTGGAGCAATAAGCGCTTTACCATCTGTCCCTCCTTCCCTGGGGTCAGGCACCCAGCCGGGCTGGCCTGTGAGACCGGTAGGGAAGAGGGTGTTATCTCCTCCATCCCCTCCCTGCCTGCCTGGAGCAGTAATCCCACCTGGGAGGGCCAGGAGGGTGGTTACGTTTGGGAGGGTTCGTTCCCATCCAAAGGGAAGGATTTAAACTTAGTTTATTCCTCAGGCTGCGGCCTCACCTAGCTCCTCCTGTTCAGTACTCCAGGGTAATTTAACCATTCTTTCTCGTGCCACTGTCCCTTGTGGAGGAGGCCTGGATGCCCAAGTTGCCTGGTGGTCTTTGAATGGAAGTTCTTTTCTTACCTTTGCCCTGGAAGTGAGGGTAGAGTGGTTCACAAAGTTGACCCAGAAGCCGGACTGCCGGAGTTCAAATCCTACCTCCCATGACTTACTAGCTGTGTGACCGTGGACAAGTCAGGTAACCTCTCTGTGCTCTGAGAGGATGAACTGAGGTGAAAGTGGCTGGAACACAGAAGATAGGGTTTGTGGGAAAGGAAATGCCTTTCCCAGTCCTTGCTAAAAAAAACTGGAGGTCCTTTATTAAAGCCCCTCCCTGTTTTCCCACCCACCCGCAAACTTGATGAGGGCCCTCTGGGACTCTTCCTTAAGGCTTGCTGTTTTTAAACGCCAGGTGTAACTGCAAAGACAGGTGATGAAGCCAGAGAGAGACCTGATTTGTGATAAATCCAAGCCCTCAGCACCCTGGGCTCAGGCCCGGGCTGGGAGCCAAGGCTGGCTTCTCTTCCCAGCCCTGGGGCTTTGAAACTCAGCCTCTGAAAGTGGTGTTTCCGTGGCCACGGTCATCTGAGCAGAGGCTGGCCTAGACCCTGCCCTTCGGCCATTTTGTGATGAGCCAGTGGTCCCTGCCCCCATCACTCTCCTTCATCTGTCCTTCTCTGCCAGGAACTTGGGTTGATATGAGGATGCTGGAAAGGCATGCGTGTGTGTACACACTTACACAGAGGAGAACTCAAATCCAGGATGTCAGTGTTGGAGGGCCTTTAGTGGCCCTTGGCTGACCCCTTCCCAGGGGGAATGAGGAAGGCTGAGACATGAAGAGGGAAGTGGCTTACCTAGTCTTGGAGGAAAGAGACCAGGCTAAGGGTCACAAGGTCTGAATCGAGTCCTAGTTCCATTCATTTGCTGCGTGATCTTGGGCCAGTCATTTCCCCTCCCTAAGCCTAATTTCCTCAAAATGCTCAGTTTGAATGTCTGATTGTGTCTCCTGAGCGTGAGCGATCCTGATCTCCCCTGCTCTGTGTGCAGCAGAGCAGAACGTGGGCTCTGAAGCCAGACAATCTTTCTTAGAATCTCCAACCTGCTGCTTCCCAGCTAAGAGACTTCAACAAGTTCCTTCATCTGTGAAACGGAGATAATGTGCCAGCCTCATAGCGTTGTGAAGATTAAACGAGTTCTAAACGCATAAAGCATTAACAACAGCTCCTGGCCAAAGTAGGAGCTTGGTGCGTTGGCTGTTATTGATTACATGTATGGGTGTGCACGCATGTGTGCACATGTGTGGGCAGGTGTGGCCAAAAACGGACATCAGTGTTTGCATCTCTATGTGTGTCTTCATGGGACCTTGGGCCTCTTGTTTCCTTCTATGGCCTATTATGTGGAATTCTGAAGTTTAAGCATCCCTTGCCTGTGGCTCCTCCAGATCTTTTGGGATGATCCCTAGAGTAAAGGTGACCTCCCTTCTCTTCCTTCCCAGGGATTTTTTCATTCCTGCCTCTTAGTGTCCCAAATCCCCCATTGCCACTGCAGGGAGAGGGGTCCCTTGGGGTCCTCCCGCAGCTGGCAGACTGCCTTGCTGCCTGCGCCCCTCTGCTCTGCCCCCTTTCTGTCATTCACCCTCCATACTTCACTCTAGTGCCACTTGGAAAGGGAGACCAAGCAGGAGTCAGTGTGTGTGTGTGTGTGTTGGAGGGGGAGAGGGTAGGACAGAGGAAAGATTTCTCCAAATCATCATTTGCTTTAAAAGAAAGCCTATATTTAGCCAGGCTTAGAGGGCCTGTAAATATGTATTTTGCAATGCAGACAGCCATAGCTGTGAGAGCTCCAAAGATATGCAGGGAGGTCAAAGAAAAAAAAAATAACCGGAAAGATTGGGCAATGTATTTTGTCATCAGCAGATTCGAAGAACTCTTTCTACTGTCTGTTCCAACTGCTAATAATACACATTCCTATGTTTTGATGACGGTTTCTAATTTTCATCTGCTCTCCGGGTCTTGTGCAGTGGGTGCCTGAGGAGGAGACTGGCTCTCAGACTCACCTTCCTCCACCAGCCTTTGCCTCACCTGTGCTGGGTCAAGGAAAAGAGCATCCTGCCCCTGCCTGCTCCCCTCCCCACAGGCACCGCCAGGCTCTGCCAGGCTGGCCTGGCACCTGGCACACATACAGCCTCCATAAGGCCAGCTCTCCAGTCTCCCACACTCGACCCCTTGCATTTCAGGTGACCTTGGGGGTGAGGGTTGGGGGGACAACTTCTGCCACTTCAGGGCAGCTCTACTTCAGAAAACTTTTTTCTTTTAGTTTGAAAAGATTCTTTAAGAATAAGTTCAGAGAATCACATAAAACAGAGTTTACAAATGCTACCATTGTGCCATTTTGGCTTCAAGTTCTTTCATATAAAAAAAATAGAACATGAGGGGCCGGCCCCGTGGCTGAGTGGTTAAGTTCACGTGCTCCGCTGCAGGCGGCCCAGTGTTTCGTCAGTTCGGGCGTGGACATGGCACCACTCATTGAGCCATGCTGAGGCGGCGTCCCACATGCCACAACTAGAAGGACCCACAACTAAGAATATACAAGTATGTACCGGGGGGCTTTGGGGACAAAAAGGAAAAAAATAAAATCTTTGAAAAAAAAAATAGAACATGAGAGTCTGCACTGCAGCCCTTCTTTTGCCCCAATCCCGTTGCCTGCCACACCCACTCTCACAAATTTGAGATGCATCCTGTATAGTCTATAATTTTGTATTATTATTTTTAATTGTAAAACATTTATAACATGAAATGGGCTATTTTAACCATTTTAAGCACACAGTTCATTGGCATTAGTACATTCACGTTGTTGTGCAACCATCACCACTATCGGTCTCCAGAACTTTTTTCATCTCCCAAAACTGGAACTCTGTACCCATTAAACCAGAGCTCCCCATGTCCTCCTCTCCCCAGCCCCCTGCAACTACCCTTCTACTTCCTGTTTCTATGAATTTGACTGCTCTAGGGACCTCGTGTAAGTGGAATCATACAGAATTTGTCCTTTTGTGACTGGCTTCCTTCACTTAGCATAATATCTTCAAGGTTCATTCATGTTGTAGCATTGGCAGAACTTCCTTCCTTTTTAAAGTCTACCCCATAATTTCATATTTTCCCTACATATTTAAATATTCATAAAGCAACACATAGCAATGCTTTCTCTATCATTCATATGTATATAACCACCATCATCTTGCGTGTATCATTTTGTGTCTTTTTTTCACTTGACACGGTTTTTGGTTTTTCGCAGTGGGGCCACGTTGATACATATGGCTTTGATTCCTTCTGTTTATTATTTCATCATGTGAATTTCATCATATTTATTTATCAGTTCCTCTACTGGCTGGCATTTGAGTTGTGGCTATGTTTTGCTATAATAAGCAGGGCTGCCACGAACACCGTTGTACTTGTCTGAACCCATCCTTAGAGTGTATATTTAGGAGCAGAAGACCAGAGCTGTCGGGTAGGCGCACTTTCAACTTGACTAGTACTGCCAAGCTGCTCTCTATGGAGACTGCACCAACTGATGCTCTCGCCACCAGCATTTGTACAAGACGTCTTGCCTGACCACATCCTTGCCAACATCTGCTCTTGTCAGACTTTTTATTTTTGCCAATCTGCTGGGTGTGAAGTGGTATCTCATCTGAATCTGCATTCCCTGCCTATGAGGTGAAGCATCTTACCATGTTCCTTGGTCATCTGGGTCTGCTCCAGGCAAATCGCTTATGTCCACATCCTTTGCCATCTATTGCAGCTTTGGATACAAATTATAGAAAACCCAACTAGATGTGGTTTAAGCAAAAAAAAAAAAGGAATTTTACTATCTCACATCACAAGAAGTCCTAGGGTTGGTTAATTTGGAGACTCCAACTGTGACATCAAGGACCAAGTTCTTTCCATCACCTTGTCATCATGTTGGCTTGCCTCTTAGGCTAGCCCCCTCATGGTCCAAGACAGCTGGCTGCCTCAGCTCTGGGTGTCTCATGCAGACAACAATGTCCAGAGGCAGAAGAAAGTGGATGCTTCCTTCTCAGTGTCTCTTTCCCAAAGGCCATACAGGAGATCCCCCTTCTCATCTTGGTGACCAGAATTGCATACATGTCCATACCTAAACCAATTATGGACCAGAGGAACCGAATTATCATGCTATATTTAGACCAATCACCATTCACCTGAGGGGGCTGGGAAAGGTCGCACCTCCCCCAAAGCCTAGACCCCTGATTCCTGAGTCAGAACAATGTTCCATTAGCAAGGAAGAGGGGAAAGCGCGCCATCTGGCACTCAAAAGGTCGGCGCTTTCCTTATTGATTTGTAGGAGGTCTTTACATATCCTGGATACTAACCTTTTATCTGTTTCATGTGCTGCCAACATTGACACCTAGGCTGTCGCTTGTCTTTTAGCTGTGTTTATAATGTCATTTTTAAAGCAGAAAGCTTTTTTTTTGGGGGGGGGGCGTAATGTAGTAAAATCAATCAGTCTTTTGTGGCTTATCTAGGAAATCTTTTCCTACCCTGAGATCGCCTACATTTTCTTCTAATTATTTTAAAGTTTTGTTTTTCCCTTTTAGTTCTTTAATCCATCTGGAATTAATATTTATGGATGGGGTGAAGATTTTTCATATGAAAAGCCAATTGTCACACCACTTCTTATTAAATAGTCTATTCGCTCTCACCGAGTTACAATGCCACTGCCGTCGTAAATCAAATTCCCACTTATGCCTAGATCTGTTCTGGGCACTCTATTCTATTGATCTCTTTGTCTGGCCCGGCACTAATACCACATTGTTTTAATTACTGTTGCTTTCAAATAAGTCTTGGTATCTGTTACGGGCTTATTCTTTTTCAGAATTGTCTAGTCTCTCCTCGGTCCTTTGCTCTTCCATGTGAATTTTAGAATCAGTTTGCCTAGCTCTCTGAAAACTCCTCTTGGGATATTTATTGGACTTGCATTGGATCGCTAGATTCATATGAAGAGAGCTGTCTTTATGACATTGAGGCTGCTCATTCCTAAACTTAAGACATCTCTCCATTTATTCCTTTTATAGCCTATAGTTTTTACAGTTTTATAGCCTATAGTTTTTCTTCATAAATATCTTTTGCAAGTTTTTTTCTGGGTTCTGTACGATTTTAATTTTATTGTGAATAATTTCTTTTTAAAAAGATATTACAATTTCCAATAAATTATTGCTAGGGTATGGAAACACTGTGGAATTTTGGAGTTTATTTGTATCTGGATGTTAATCGTTGTTCAGCAACCTTACTGATAACTCTGAAAAACTCTAATAGCATGCTTGTAGAATCTCTTGGATTTTCTATATAAATAATCTCCATCTGCAAAAAATGTCAGAGATTTTGTTTCTTTTATTTTCCTCGTCCTTCTATCACTGAGTGGTGGCCTCTGAATCTGACTTCTCCCAGCTCTGCTGTGCCAGTGGGCTGGCCCTGGGCAGCTACCGCCTTGCACTGTCAGTTATAAATAAATAAAAGACCCCTTACTTTCTCCAGAGCTTTACAGTTTACAAAGCACTTTCACTTCCATTATCTCATTGATCTTTATTACCCCCACTTTACAGAAAGGGAGTCTCTCGGTGGAAAGCGCTCTGGCTCCACATCCAGAGATCTAGCTGTGCAGAATACTGTGCTGTGGGACCTCAGACAGTCCCTCCCCGTCTCTGTTTCTCCCGCAAGCTACGAAGTTTGGCGAGGGATTGTCTCCGGCATTCTCAGATTCATGTTTGACGGCTTTGGGCGGGCACGAGGCTCCAGGAAGCTCTTTGAAGGCTGAAGTTCACCGATAAAAAAGGCGGGGGAGGCGTCTGGGTACACTTAGGTCCTCAGGCTGGTGCCCCTAAATTTCGTGGTGGGTGGGGAAATAATGGAAATATCCTTGGAAGTCGGAGGGTTGATATAGATGATGGGAAGAGACTGTGTCCAGCCCGCTGTTTCCACGCGGGTTCTCCTGCCCGTTTAGAAGAACATCTTCTAGACCCGGAAAAAGAGGACGAGGTGGAGCTATAGATCGTGGGTTCCCTCCTCCGTCGCCCTCCTCCAGCCGCCGCGCTCAGTACGCACTTCGGACGCGTATGTGCAACCCCGGGCGGGGCGCTCCACGGCCAGACCGCCCCTCCACCCCCGGCTCCGCCCCAATATTGCGCATGCGCAGGTCCTGGCTGGAGCCGGCGAACGCGCCCTCTTGTGGCGGACTGACAGATCGCACTCTTTGTTGTTGCGCTGGGGGCGGGCGAAGAGGATGGAGGAGAAAGATGTGGGTGGAGTCTGGGAGGCGATGCGACAATCAGATCACAACGACGAGAATCTCTTTCCTTTGTCCCTCATGACAATATATAACCCCCCGTTTTAGATGCAGATGAAGAAAATCTGACCCTCAGAGATCAAGAGACAGGTTCATAGAGACAGAAGTGGAATGAGACAGAGTTGAGGAGATGATGCATTCATTCGTTCAGTCATTCATTCATTCAGCAAACATTCGTTGTTTTGGGGAGAGACAGGGACAAAGGACCAGAGGTATTAAACTGAGACATTGACGGGCCAAGATCAGGCAGAAAGCTGGGGAGACAGGTGCTGATGGCAAAATAACGGACAGAGAACCAGCTAGCTGAGAGCGGGGCTGGGGTAGCAGGAGTAAAGCAGAGACGCCGGAACCTGGGCTGGGCTCATGGAGACAAGGCTGAGAGAGACCAAGATGCAGAGACCTGACCCTCCAGCCCCCCAGATGGATGCTCCAACTGGTGAGGATCAAATTGGCACTCAAGATGGGACAATGTAGCACCAGGAGGGACACTAGTTGCAATGGATTGAAGCAATCAGATATGTTTAAAGCCATAAATTTATAATTATACTACTAATTTAAAAAAGCTAATTAGTCACAGTTTGGAGGATGCTAGGGAATCAACTCATTATTTGGAAATTGGTAAATACAAGAACAGAATCAAGCGTTTATCCCATCTTTCCTATATGCGCTGTATTCCACTCAGTAACCAAATAGTAAGCGAGGGGCAGTTTCTCTGTCTAGAATTATTCTGGCTAATAAAGGAAGGAGCGATGGAATTTGAATATCACCATTTTGTAGGAAAAAAAAGAACTGAGGGATGAGGCACTGAGTACCAGTGGCTGCTGTGCCTCTGGATGAAAGAAGTGTCACTACCACCTATGAAACGGTCTTGCCAAAGAAAATGGAACCTACACCTGATCAGGACTCTCGATCCAACTACAATTTACAGGAAATAAGAACGTACAGGAAGGGCCAGCCCGGTGGCCCAGCGATTATGTCTGCACATTCTGCTTCGGTGACCCAGGGTTTGCCAGTTCGGATCCCGAGTGTGGACCTGCGCACGGCTCATCAAGCCATGCTGTGGCAGGCATCCCACATATGAAAAAAATAGAGGAAGATGGGCACGGACGTTAGCTCAGGGCTAATCTTCCTCAAAAAAAAAAAAAAAAAAAGAATGTATAGGAAATGCAATTTACAAGAAGTACAGAGGTCAGAAGAACATGTTAAAAAACACTATAGAGATGCTATCCGCAAAATTCAGACTGTGGAAAACTACACAACAAATGACCTGGTTCCCTCAAGGAAAAAGAAAGAGCGAGAGAGTTGGCGGGGTAACATAGATTTAAAGAGATTTAAAAGAGACCTATCAATCAGTTTCAGTGTGTGTACCTTATGTGGATCCTGATTCAAACAAATACATTGTAAAAAAAAAATGACATTATGAGAAATTGGAAATTTGAACACTATAGATCTGATATTAAGAGATTATTCTTAACTTTAAGGTATGATCATGTGATTGGGTATAATAATTGTGATTATGTTTAAACAAAGAGCCATTATCTTTCAAAGATAGACAATGAAATATTGACAGGAAATTAAGTGGGGGGGAAATTAAATAAGAGGAGTATAGATGAAATGAGATCGGCCACGAGTGAGAACTCTTGACGGGGTGAAGCGTGATTGATATATGGAGGCTCATTAGAGTATTCTATATACTTTTGTTTGTCCTCTGGAGGGCCAGAGGAGACTTTCGGGGGACTTCCAGCTGGCTCCTGGCACAGTCCCTGGTTGCCTTGGTTTTGGGGACGGAGAGAAGGACTAGTAAGGAAGGCTGGCTGCTGTGGGCCTGGTGACACTGGGTTCAGGCACTGCCACCTTAAGACAGCTGAGGGTGTGTGTGGGTGGCTCCAAAAATAGCAGGGGAGGCAGCAGGGGAGAGGGCAGGAATCACATGGAGCCAGGAGGGGCTGAGGCCTGGCGACTGACCGGGCTCCGGCACCTCTGCCTGCTCCCCCGAGCCCTCTGGCTCTCCCTCTGCCTCCACAGCCTTTCTTCCTCTTTCCCTCCATCTTGGAGAAGGCAGAGGGGTGCCAAGGTGACTAGGGGACAAACACCGCCCTGTCTGAGAGCCTGAGCAGATGCTGACTCTGGAATTAGCTGGCTCTCCAGGGACGGGTGGACGGTCAGGTGGGGAGAGAGAGGAAGGGACAAGGACTAAGTCACTGCCCACGGGTCACCCCAGTCTGCAGGCCAACACCCTCCCCCTCAGGCCTGCCTCAGGGCAGGGCCCAGACATCCTTGCCTGGGGCCTTTTTTCATGGGGGTGAGGTGGCAGCACTCTTTGTCCCCAGGCCCAGGAGGGCTGCTCACACAGCCACCAAGAATTTTGGAACCGTGGCATCCATGGGCCCCTGCCTCCTTGTCAGAGCATCAGAGTGCCCCTCTGTCTGCTCAGCCCCTCGAGAGAAGGGCACCCCACCCCTTCACCCCTGGACTCAGATCCTTTGGCAGAGGCAGGAAGAAAGAGGAAGCGGGGCCAGCCAGCACCCAGTACCTCAGTGGTGTCATGGATTGAGGAGGCGCTGGGCTAAGCTCTTTATATGCATTCAGCCACTCAGTAGTGTGGCCTTGGGGAAGTTCTACACCCTTGTGCCTCAGTTTTCTTGTCTGTAAAATGGGGACAATAGTACTACCTTCTTCATGGAACTGCTATGGGCATGGAATGAGTTACTCTCTCTAAATACAGATAAAACCTCTGGTGTAGGTGCAGGCGGGGGTTAGCTGTCATGATCCCAAGCAGGCAAGCCCCACACGGGCAGCGGTCTGCTCATCTCTGCGTCCTCCGTGCCTGGTCCGTGGCAGGTGCTTTACAGATGTGTGCTGGCTTCACGATTCTGTGGATTCCTCACAAGGACACCAAGGCGAGCACTATTTTTGCCAGTTTGTAGTTGTGGAAACAGAGCCCAGAGAGGGCGACTGAGTCTTTCAAGGACACATATCCAGTAAGTGGTGAAGGCGGGATTCATGTCCAGGCCTGCAGGCCTCAAAGCCTGTGGCCGCCGCCCCACCCCTCTTCCAGTCCCCTGTCTCTACCTGTCTTCCCAGACCTGGGCTACACGCGGTGGGGTGCTTGGTCTGAGGATGAGGCTGGGTGAACAGGCACCCTCGTGTGCCCGTAATGAAGTGGTCGCCTAGCCCCCTGCACCTAGTTGCTAGGCCCCATGCCAGGTCCAGGGACACAAAGGTAGTAAGATCCTAGTCCACCCCCAGTGCTGTGCATAGGGGTTCAGGGGCCCCCGCGGCCTGGGGGAGGACAGAAGCTTCAGAGAGGAGAGGATGCCTGTGCTGAGTCTGGAAAGGTGGGTGGAAGTTTATCAGTCGGACGAGGGCAGGAAGGGAGCTCCAGGCAGAGGGAACAGCTTGTGCAAAGGTGCATAGACTTAGGAGAGCATAACAGGTAGGAGGGCAGCCGAGGGAGGTGGGCAGAAGCCTGGCACGGGGGGGGGGGGGGGTGTGAGTGTGAGTGTGAGTGTGTGTGTATGTGGGGGCGTGGGTAGAGAAGGGATTCTAGACGGGATGGCCAGGCATAGGGTGGGCCTGAAAGCCAGCAGCAGCAGGGGAACTCAGGGCAATGGGAGCCATTAAGGGTTTAAGGGGAGACGGAGGCAGTCAGGTTGGTGGTTTAGGAAACCTATTCTGGCCACCAGGAGGGCGCGACTGGAGGGGCCTTGTCACATGAGGAGCATGTCCAGCCTAGATTGGGTACCTGCTTTGGGTGGGGATGGACAGGGGCCCACTTGCTAAAGCCAGGGCCCAGCTGCTCTGGGACACCTCCCCGTTCCTCCCTCCCTCCTTCCCTCCCTCCCTCCCTCCTCCCTGCTCCTGTCTCTGTCACTCATGGGCAGCCAGGCCAGGCCGAGGCAGCCATGGCTGAAGCAGTAATCTGGATTCCTCTCCTTGTGGGCAAGTTGGGGCCTTCTCAGGGGAGAGGCCCAGGACGAGGGGGTGGGATTCAGGGCTGATGAGATGGAAGTATTGAAGTTCCTCGAGAGAGGGGTCTGGGGGGCTGAGGCAGGGGCCAGAAGGACTTTGGGGTATAAATGCCATGCTCGGCAGGGGTTCCAGGGAACTGGGGCTGGGAGCTGGGCTCTGGGATGTGGGGCTGGGAGCTCTGAGAGTTGGGGTGTCCTAGTCGGGGTGGGCCTGACAGCACAGGCCCGGAGCGCTGTGGGCCCTTTAATGGGCTGACCAGGACGGCTTCTCCCTAGGCCCAGGCTAAATTTGGCCCTGGGAGGGTGTGGGGGCCCGCTGGTGCAGATCCTCTTCCCAGGACTCCGGATCCCCTTTGCTCGGCTCCCAATGGCCTCTAGTGCGGGCCCTGTTCCCCTGTATGTTGGAGGAGGCTGGCGGGGGTCCCAGAATGGCTACCCTCCTCCTCCAAAGGCTCCTTCTCTCTCCCCCTCCTCTCCAGCCTGCCACACACTCAGCATGAGGTTCTTTTCCAAGTGAACTTAGCTTGAACCTCCCCCCAAATCCGCCACACTCACTCACACCCCCCCACACCGCCTCCAGCCAAACATCGGTCCTTGCCCACTTGACCCCAACAGGGGCCTAAAATGGGGAGTGGGGGGTGGTCTGGTTGGGGCTCGTCATGGATTAAAGCGTGTGGCACAGGCAGGCCTCTCTGTCCTTTCCTGGGAGCCAGCAAAGGAGCCCCCCTCCCTCACATGCTTCTTTCGGTCCCTGAGGGGCACCAGGGACATGGTCGGGAAGGGGAGCTTATCCCCTGCTCAGAACTGAGGCTGGTCCGTGTGTTTGGGGTTCTGGGTCCCCACAGGTCTCCTGGCAGGGCTGGGGGACACCGAGACCCAGCAGACCACCCTGCACCCGCTTGTGGGCCGCGTCTTCGTGCACACCTTGGACCACGAAACCTTCCTGCACCTTCCCGAGCATGTCGGTGAGAGGGCCCGATGGGCACCCGGGGGAGCTGGGGGTGCCTGGCCCCGCGCTGGTGAAGGCTACTGTTGTGTCTCCAATCCCCTCTCCTCCCTTCCACCAGCTGTCCCACCCACCGTCCCTGTCACCTACCACGCCCACCTCCAGGGACACCCCGACCTGCCCCGGTGGCTCCGCTATACCCAGCGCAGCCCCCACCACCCCGGCTTCCTCTATGGCACCCCCACACCAGAAGATCGTGGACAGCAGGTCATCGAGGTATCAGCAGGGACCCCACGGGGCTGTGTCACATGTGTGTGCTCCTTCAAGTTCATTTACATAATTTACATGCTTCTAATTTGGTGGCATCTCAGTCCTTTCCTGGCAGGTCCCAGCTGCACCATTTCTCCACTAACCCCACCTCTCAGCCCTCTTCCCCGTCCTCCCCCAGGTCATAGCCTACAATCGGGACAGCTTTGACACCACCCGGCAGAAGCTCTTGCTGTTGATTGAGGACCCTGAAGGTACCACCGGGCCCACCCCACGCCCACCCCAACAACACCAGTCCTGGGGGATCTCTCCTGGAAGGTGGGGTGTGGAAGGGAGAGACTTGGAGAGTAGTGGGGAGCAGGGCATTCTGGAAAGACTCTGAGGTGTATTCTTGGCTGCTTTGCTGACAGTCTTTGGGGCCTTGGGTGAGTCATTGAGGCTGGGTGTTTGAGAAGAGCTTTTGGGACCTGCGACGTGCGTGCGGGGTGTTAGGGAGGAAGGAAGGGTCTGGGGGGATGCGGGGAGGAGCTTGGGTCGGGTCAGGCTCGGGAAGGATCCATGGAGGGCTGAGTGCAGCCTGAGGTGCCAACCCGGCCCTTCCAGGCCCCCCGCTGCCATACCAGGCTGAGTTCCTGGTGCGCAGCCATGACGTGGAGGAAGTGTTGCCCTCGTCGCCTGCCAGCCGCTTCCTCACTGCCTCGGCGGGGCTCTGGGAGCCGGGGGAGCTCCAGCTGCTCAACATCACCTCTGCCTTGGACCGTGGGGGCCGCGTCCCTCTTCCCATCGAGGGCCGCAAGGAAGGGTAGGTATGCAGCCCAGGAGGGCTTCCTGGAGGAGGAGGAGGAGGCAGCTTGCCTTTTGTCTGTGTGGAGGGCATAGAATATGGGTCTCCCTAGCTTCCAGGTGGGGCTTTACCCACCTTTGCACACCCTCACCACACCCGTCTGCACCTCGCTGCTTCACACCACTGTCCACTTCCCTCCGGCCGCCCCTCATCTCCCTCTTGCCCTTCCTGGGTCCAAACCCTAGTTACCCTGAACTCTGCACTTCCTGGTGCCCCACGAGGACATGAAAGATCCATCCGTTAAAGGACATCCTGGGGGGATAAGACCCCTTAGAAGACTAGAGTGTTCCTGTGTCCTCTCACATAACCCCAGATCTCAGGATGGGCCTGTAACCTCCAAATCTCCAGTGCCCCACCCAGACATCCCTCCAGTTCGCTGACGGCAGCTTCTATCTGGGCCCAGGGTGTACATCAAGGTGGGCTCTGCCTCACCCTTCTCCTCCTGCCTGAAGATGGTGGCGTCCCCCGACAGCCACGCTCGCTGTGCCCAGGGCCAGCCTCCACTTCTGTCCTGCTATGACACCTTGGCACCTCACTTCCGTGTTGACTGGTGCAATGTGTCCCTGGTGAGGAGGGACCCTGGCTTTGGGTGGGGGTGTCCCGTGGCCCCATCACAGTCTCTTCCCTACCCCTCTTCCCATCCCAGTCTTTCTGTCCCCATTTCTTTCTCTGATTATCTGCTTTCTCTGTCTCTGTCTCTCTGTGTCTGTCTGACACACACACACGCACGCACGCACGCACGCACGCACGCACGCACGCACTGAAGTTCCATCTTCTCCCACAAGAGGGAGACAGAGTCCATAATCCAGACAGACACAGACTCTCAGAAATCCCAGATATACCCAACACAAGGGCTAGAACAGTCTCTCCCACAGGGCAGTTCCAAAACCCTTTCCCCAACAAGGGCCTCTGTGTGACAGCTCTGTCTGCTTCCTTCTAGCGTGTCACCTAGCAAATCTGCCCACAAGGAACAGATAGCTCTCATCCCCATGTAATAAGCCAAATACGCTCACTACTGCTCTTTGGTATATGGGGCCGAGGAATCCGGGGTCCCTGGAGACCCTGACTCCCTGGGCTGGGAACCCGGAAGGACTCTGGTCCTGTGAAGTGTCTGACAGCGCAGCCAGGGCCTGGTCCTCAACCACATTCTGGAGCACTTGCTCCGCACTGGGTACGATGCAATCAACATGTTTTATCCTCACAAATCACCCCAGGAGACAGTGCCTCTATTAGCATTCCGACTTTACAGGTGAGGAAACTGAGGCACCGAGACGTAAATCATTGCAGTAAAGCACTGTCTGAGACAGAATTCAACCCAGGCAGTCGGACCCTGGAGCTGTGCTCTTAACCATTGTACAGTCCATGCTCTCCTGGGCTTGTCCTGCTAGGTCACCCAAGCTGGGGGAGGCAGGCAGGAGGAAACCCTGTTGTTGCAAGGGGCAATAGGTAGAGTGGCCCCAGAACCCCTGCCCTGTGCCCCGGGGGTCTCTGTGTCCAGCTAGCCGCTCCTGGGTCAGCCATGGACTTTCTGAGCAGGTGGATAAATCAGTGCCAGAGCCTGCAGACCAGGTGCCCACCCCTGGTGACGGGATCCTGGAGCATGACCTGTCCTGCTCGCCCACCAAGGCCACAGCCCGAGACTTCCTGACTGACGCACTGGTCACCCTCCTGGTGCCTCTGCTGGTGGCCCTGCTGCTCACCCTGCTGCTGGCTTATGTCATGTGCTGCCGGCGGGAGGGACGGTGAGTGTGGGGGACGGACGCAGGGAGGGCCCTGTGGCTGGTGCTCAAATCTGTGGGACTCCTTGTGGCACTTGTGTTGTGTGGGGACCCAGACCCCTCAGGGAGTGGGGTCCTCAGCCAGGAAAGGAGTGGGGGACCCTTTGCTGGGCAGCTCAGGGCTTGGGTCCTGCTCGGCTTGGCACCAGGAGGGGCTTGTGGATAATAGTTAATCCCCTCCCTCGCTTTTCTACAGGCTGAAGAGAGACCTGGCCACCTCTGAGTGAGTAGGGGAAGCTGGGGGTCGGGTGGGAGCCCCCTTAGACTGTCAAGCTGGACCCACCAGCCTTCATGAGCATCGTAGACAAACCAGATTATTCTGGGATGATGGGACCACCTTTGGCCACTGAGCTCCTGCCCTGGGCTGAGTGGATGTTGGGCCTGGCCTATCCTGAAATCCCAGGGCATGGCTCCTCATTTTCTGGTCTCCATGGAACAGCCTAAGTAGAATGAGACAGGGGAGGGGACCTGGCCAGGCTTTGGGGATCTGCTGCCACCCTGGGGGAAAGGGTTGAGAAGCAATTTAAGAGGATTCCCGCTGGCATTCATGCACACGCACACAGACGCACACACCCCCATTTCACTGTGAGGCGGGCACTTGGGTTCCAGGCCCGGTTCTGCCACACAATCACTGTGACCCTTTCTGGCCTCAGTTTCTCCACTTGTGATGTGGTCGGACTAGCTAATGTCTGTGGATGCTTTCAGCTCCTCCAGCCCTTCCCAAATCCATCTCGCCTTTATTTTGCCCAGGTTTCCCTGACCCGTGGCCTCACCCCTCCTGTGTACCCAGCCCTCTCGCTCTCCTGCGCCCTTGAACCCCAGAGATTCCAGGAGGCAGGTGTGAAATAAGTCAGGTTCCTTTTATTCCCGCTGCGCGGAGCCTGTGGCAAGCCTGGCACCACTGCCTGCTTGCCCGGCCTGCCTTGTTAATTGCGGCGGCATCTGGCCGCTCTGCGGACCCCCTTGACTGGCCGCTTGTGCCCCTGTTTGGAGCCCAGGAACAACCTGCGCTGCCCAGGCCGGCGCTGCTCAGGCCGGCGTGGCCCAGACCGGCGTGGCCCAGACTGTTGTCGCCGCTGCCGCCGGCTTTTGGCCTTGAGCTTGAACTTGGAGGCCGGCTTCTTCCTGATGCAGAAGGAGCCTGAGGCCCCCTTGCCGGTCACCTGCCTGAGCACGCCTTTGTCCACCAGCCGCTTGAGCACTCGCCTGAAGCGCCAGGCGTTGCAGGTCATGTTGTAGCCGGAGGTGGCGACGGCCTTCCTCAGCGAGGTCATGGATATGCGGCTGTACGCCCCCTTGTCCGCCATAATCCCGAGGATCACCTTGGATATGTTGGGCTTGGTTTGGCAGGTGTGGTGTCCAGGCTCGCTCTTGCCAGGGGCTCCTGACACGCTGGCCTGCTGGCCTGCACCCAGGGGGGTGTTTGAGGCCAAGGGTGCAGATGGTGGTGGCAGCGAAGGGTCTTTCTGCATCTCTCCCTGGGGTGGGTGAAGGGAGCTGGGTACGAGGACCTCCAGGATGGCAGCTGGAAGTCTTCACTGGGGTGCTCCTCGGTGGGTAAGGTGTGCCCTGGGTCCTGGTTCCCTCAGAGGCTTCCTTTCAGGGCTCTGGCCCCAGCCTTCCCCTGGGTGGCCAAAAGGAGGACCAAGGATGATCACCCACGGCTGGCCTCAGCAGACTTGTGCCTTGAGCATAGGGGATGGTAAGGTTATCTCTGTGGTGACCTCAGGGGGACATTGTGAGGCCACCAGAATCCTGTGAGGGTCATAGTGGCCTCATTGTTCCCTCCTGGGAGGGACGGACGGGAGATGCCAGATAGTGTGGGCATCTGACATGCCAGGTACCCTGGGAAGAAGGGTTGTGGCCGTGTGGGCCAGACAGGCAGACCCATATGATGTGTGCGTGCACAAGCAGGGGCATATATGCATGAGTGCCGACTGATTCCAGGGTCTTCTGAGACCCCAGCTTTAAACCCATTGTGTTGACCCCACCAACTTAACCTATTGGGTTGAGCAATACAAACACTTTTAGAATCAGAATTATACCAGCATTTATGAATTTTTGTGGGGAATATATTTTCCAGAGTGAACAGAAATGTCATTCCTTGCTCTACCTAAATCAACTTAATTCTTTGATCAACTTTCTATACAAAGCAATGAAAAGGCTTTGCTTTTTTTTCTGTTTTCATTTTTTTTTAGATAGAATTTTTTTCGCGTTGGGATGAGTGATTTTCTATGTAAATTTTACGAGGAGGATTTTATTCCTCAATTTTTTTGGCCTGTGCCAAATTTGATCAATTGTATCTTGTGCTATTGTGGATATTCTCTTCTGACCAGCTATTTCCACTACATCCAGCTTTTCTGGGTCAGGTTTGTAGCCCTGACGGTGTCAGGAAAATCGACTTCCTCCATCAGTTTTGAATCAATAACCAATTTTACCGTGTACAATATCGGCCCTTGTTGGTTTGAGTTTTGTGTTGATTTATTTCTACAAAATCCATTTTTTTTTCTTGCTCAATGTCTATCATTTTTCAAATTATCTGCAAATTGTGATTCTGCTGCCTGTTTTCACCTCTATCTGGTCAGAAAGTTCTCCAGCCCAAAGAGCCTCTCCTGTGGTCTGTGTGCCAGAGGAGAGGCTGTATGTTGGTGGTGTGTGTGTGTGTGTGTGTGTGTGTGTGCAGGCATGTATGTGCAGGAAGGCCTGCCCATTTGTGTCTGCCCAAGTGCTGATGTGGAAGGATGTGGGGGCAGCACCGCGGGTCTGGCTCCTGCTCCTGCTCTAGAAAAACATCCTCAGAACATTTTTCCACCTGTGTGTGTTGCCAGAGTAATGAGACCCAGATGTGGGGCCGGGGGCTGGGAGGGGCCCATTAACTAAGGCCCTTCCTCCACTGGGGGCATTACCTGCCTGGCTGCCTGTGGCCCTCGGCATCCACACGCTCCTTACTTCCTCTCCCCCCTCAGCCTTCCTTGCCTGGGAATGGAAAACAGTGTTTTGGACAACTCTGCTTGCCAAATTCCAGAATCAAGAGCTCATCTTGACCCTCCCCTGGCCTTAGAGGGTGACTCCACCTCCTCCCGCCAGCCTGACGGGACTTGGTCCTACTCCCCCCAAGGAGGAGCATGGCTCATTCAGCAGGAAGCTAGAAAGTCCTTCCAGTAGTCTAATCTCTCAGGCTCTAGCTGGAGCCTGTGCCACTAATGGAGATGTGGACATGGGTGACGACCACTTGCCTCCCTTATTTGACCAGTAACCCAGTGACAAGCAGGGTTGTTTCTGCCCTACCTGGGCCCCCTCCCCTTTAAAAAAACAGTTCTTATTGCTGGTAATGAAAAGTCCTTGCCGTCTGTCTGACCCAGCAGCCAGGTAGTCTGGGAGGACATCTCCAGGCTGAGCCCACAAATGTGAGTGGTTTCATGCAAAAGGGCTTGGAAATATCCCTCCACTGGAGGCCAAGTTCATCAGTGGGCCTACTATAATAAGATAATACTGATGATGATAATAGTAACTGAAGGCTCCCTAGAATAATAGCTACCACTTGCTGCATGCTGACCAGAA
Organism: Equus asinus; assembly: GCF_041296235.1. Taxonomy (NCBI): domain Eukaryota; kingdom Metazoa; phylum Chordata; class Mammalia; order Perissodactyla; family Equidae; genus Equus; species Equus asinus. Next base: position 36,333,027 of record NC_091802.1, on the reverse strand, counting down.
GACATTCTAAGTGTTTTTCCAGAATGAACTCATTTAATTCATGTAACAACTGCGTTAAACTTGAGAAAATCGTGGCACAGAGAGGTTAACTAGCTCACACAAGGTCACACAGCCAGTAAGCAGAGGAATTTACGTTTAAACCCAAAGCAAGTCCTCATGCTTAACCATTATGCTGCCCTACTTCTCAGAATGAACTAAAGCTTGCCACTGGACAGCAGAAAGCAAGACTGAGAGAGTCAAATGAGAACGAAGCTGAACCTTCTGGGGAGAAACGGGCTAGAGCTCAGGCGGGACTTCCTGAGGTGTGTGGCCACCAGTCCACTCAGAGCTGCTGGGATTTCCAGCCTGTTGAGGGTGGAGCCTGGTGCTGGCCTCCAGGAGCCTTGGTTTGAAACAAAGATAGGGAGACAGGACTCAGTGTGTGAAGCTGGTCCATGCTGGGGGCCGACTGGGGTGGGAGTGGGAGGGGTCAAAGTATGGAGGGAGCGAGGGACAGGTCTGAGGAGCCAGAAGATGAGAAGGTCAAGGCATGGCAGCAAACAGCTTGGGCAAAAGCTAGGAGGTGGGAAAAGATGGAGGAGGTGTGTTTGCCAGATTCAGGGACGGGGGAGCCGAGGAGGACTGAAGTTCAGTGGCGGGAGAGGGCGTTAGCGGAGGGAGCTGAGTGCCAGAAGGGACTGGAGGGTCGTATATCCACTGGAGACATATGTCCACTGGGGATATCTATCCATGTCTTGGTATCTCGGGAGCTCTTACCACGTGCCAGGCACATTTCTAAACACTCAGCCTGCATTTTCTCCTTTAATCCCCACAACAATCCTGGGAGGTAGCTTCTATTATTATCCCCATTTTACAGTTGAGGAAACTGAGGCAGAGAAGTGGTTAAGCAACTTGCAAAGGACACACAGCTTTAAATCCAGGCTGTTGACACACAGAGCCCAGGCCTCAGTCACCGGGCACTGAGCTGGTGCCACAGAGCTTTCTGTGTGTGAGTCTCCCTCCACATAACGGGGGAAGACTGCAGAGTGGCTCGGACGGAGTGCCAGGCTGAACCTCAAAGGGGGGTGCTGACTCCTAGAGCTGATGACTCTGCCCGCCCTGTGCCCCAGCATCCAGATGGTCCACCATTGCACCATCCGCGGGAACATGGAGGAGCTGCGACAGATGGCAGCTAGCCGAGAGGTGCCCCGGCCACTCTCCACCCTGCCCATGTTCAATGTGCGCACAGGCGAGCGGCTGCCTCCCCAAGTGGACAGCGCCCAGGTGCCCCTCATCCTGGACCAGCACTGAGGGCCCACACTGAGGCCCTGCCCAGGTGGGTCTGGCTGGGCAGTGCCAGCCTCATTTCTGGGAACGGGTGGCCTCCGTCTCAAGGCTGGGGCAGGTGGTGGAGGATGGGGGATGTCAAGGGAAGAGGCACACAGACCTGCCTGCCCCTTAATGGGGTGGCTCATCAGTGCCAGGGCTATGCCCCCCAGTGCCAAGCTCTTGGGGTCAGAGAGTCAGGGTAGGGAAGGCAGGAGAACCAAGGCCTGGTCCTCACAGGCCCCCACACTCTCTTCCCTCTGCTGTTCCAGTGCCAGCCCTGGCCTCGTCGTCCTCCCTTCTCTCCGTACTCACAGAGCAGCCACGGCCCACGGCCACACCCTTCCTCCTGATTCCGGCTCCCAGCCCGACGGACCCAGCCCGACGGACCCCAGGCTTGGAATAAGCAGAGAGATGAGGATGGGGCAGGGTGAGGGTCCCCCAGAATAAATACCTGCTGCTCTGCTCCTCCCTTGCTGCCAGCGCCTTCCTCTCAGGAGCACCCGAGCCTTGTTGCCTCTGTTTCCTGCAGAAGCGGCCAGGGGCTGCCAGCCTGCCCTGTGGACTCCTGCCATTTTGCCGTTTTCTCGAATTCTCTGGAAGAAAGAAGGAACGACATGCATATGTGGCCCTGGTCTTAATCCTCACATCAAGCCAACAGTGAGGGCTTACTGGATCATTATTCCCATCTTCTAGACAAGGAAACTGAGGGCCAGGGAGAATCTGTGACTCACCCGAGGTCACAGAGCTAGCAAGTCGCAGAGTATGGATCCCACTGTGGCGTGTCCACCTGCACACTGCCTTCTGGAGGGTTGAAGGGTTCTGGAGGCAGGAGATCCAGGCTCTTACCCATCCAGATCCCCTGGAGGGGGAGCCCATTGGGTAGTTGTGAAGGGAGACGAGCCCATCTAGATACGGAGAGAGGGGGTGGGGGGCAGGACCCTGAGTGCCCAGGCTCAATGACCCCCTTCCAGTGCATTCCTCCAGGGACAGAGCTGAGGTCTGGAGGACACTGCACAGCCTGGACATTGAACTGAGTGTCACCAGCTTGGCTTGGTGTCCATGTGAGCCCTGGACATCTCAGCTGGCCAGGGAGCAGCCCCAGCTCCTTTTTCCTAGGTGGCTACAACCAAAGCGGGCCACTCCCCCATCCACTGCCATTCTGAGCCACACCTGGTCTCACATCTGACTCCTCGAGGGGACAGGCCAAAGACCAAGGCCAAGAGGGGACCTGGACAAAGGAGAGGGAGCAGAGGAGCAAGGACTAGTGGCCCAGGCCCCTGACCCAGGTGGCAACTCCAAGAGAATCCGAACAAAGGCAAGACGCCGACAGCCCTGGGCCTCTACATCCTTTTATGTTGTACCCGCCAGGTCCTGGAACCATTCTCCGTCCTGGGGCTGACTCCCAATCTTCCCTTCTCCCTGGGGTGTGGGTGGTGTAGATTGGGGCCCGCAGGGAGTGTCCACCACCTGGAGACAAGGGCCCAGCCTGGGGGCTGTTTCAGGGGTGGGGGGTGCAAGTGCCTCCTGGGCCAAGGATCCCCGAGGAGGGCTGAGTTTCTGCATACTGCCTCCTGGTGCTCAGAGCTGTGTAGGCAAGGGGTCCTGAGGGCCCCAAATTGTCCTTGGACCCCCCCCTCCCCTTTGTCTCACTCCCCAGAATCCTCACCTTCATCGTATGTCCTGAATCCAGCCATTTCCCAGGCTCCATCTGACCTTCCCAGTCCAGCCCTAGGGCCTCGCTTCTGGACCCCGGCCACTACCTCCAGTGGTTCCCATGCCTGCAGCAGCCAGGCCCAGTCTTTAAAGGAAAGATCCAGGTGTCTTGTCTTCCCGCTCTCAAGCCTCTGATGCCTTCCTTTCACGTGAGGGTAAAATCCAGCCCCCGGGGTGAAGAAGCTATTGCTCAAGCTTCTGCCATTATCTTCTGTCCCACCTCCCTGTGGGGCATCCCATATCCATTAATTAGTTAACCCCATAAGGATCTTTGGAGGCAGGTGGAGGCCCAGTGCTGGCTCATCTCTGTTGAGATGTGTTGACTGAATGGTTCCTCAGGTGCTCACCCCCCAACCACCTGGGTTCTCTGACCAAAGGGCATCTCTGACTTCTCATTGGGATTTACTCCTGTCCCTGGGGGCGCCTTGTCTGGTGAAAACGAAGCATTGCACAGAATCTGCTCAGAATGGAGGTTCATAGCAGCCAGCCTGCTGTCTGGGGTGGCTCTTCCTTGATCCCTGTCCCTTGAGGAGGGGGCTGCCCTCTCCCTGCCTCTGTGCTCCACCCCCCTGCAGCCAGGCAGGGCCTCTGTGCGCTTCCCATGCCGGCCAGGGATGGGAGAGTTCAAGGCCAACCCCTCGCTTCCCTCTGCTTCCCAGCTTTGCCCTGGGATCTTGGCAGGGCCTTCCTCCCAGCTCAGCTCCAAGGAGCGCACGGGAGCCTGGCTGCCAGCCTGGAAGGAAGTGGCCCAGACAAGCAGCTGGGAGGATGGCGTGACTGCAAAGGACACTGAGCCGTGCCTGGGCACACACACGAGCACGCTCAGCCACCCCTGGCAGCATATGGGGAGGGCACGGACACACCCAGCCCCCCTTGACTCATTGAGGGGTAAGAGTCCACCCGGGAGTCACACTCCACACCCCCCCCCACCCCACCAACAGCCGAGGACAAATAGACACAGCGTCCCCAGCGTCCACCTCCTTCCACTCTGAGACTGGACCTCACACCCCGCTCCAACCCTATCTCCTCCAGTCCCACAGCCAGCACTGCCCATTGTGACGCAGTGCACAGCCTCTACCTTCATCCTAAACACAGCCCCCATGCATGGCCTGACCCTGGACAGTTCCTCACCACCTCTCAATGGACAAGAGGGATCCCTGCTAGACATGGGGACTCAGAGCACCCCCTACAACTGGCCTCAGCCCCACGTGCCCCTTTCTGCCTCATTCTCTTTTTTCTTTTTTTGAGGAAGATTAGCCCTGAGCTAACATTTGCTGCCAATCCTTCTGTTTTTGCTGAGGAAGGCTGGCCCTGAGCTAACATCCGTGCCCATCTTCCTCTACTTTACATGTGGGACGCCTGCCACAGCATAGCTTGCCAAGCGGTGCCGTGTCTGCACCCGGGATCCGAACCGGTGAACCCCAGGCTGCCGAAGTGGAATGTGTGCACTAAACCGCTGCTCCACTGGGCCGGCCCCTGCCTTATTCTTGAAACACACACACACCCCATTTCCCAGGGAGCTCACTCGGTGCATTTGTTGGGGTTTGGGGTCAGAGCAAGCAGGGCTGGAATCTCAGCTCTGACAGTTAGTTTACTCATAGACATTATCATAACTGCTCCGGACTGTTGTGAGTATCTGTGAGGACCAGGCAAGTGCCCGGCATTTGCTAGCTCCCCAAGTGGAGCCATTATTACATACAAACACTCGCACGATCCCTCCCAAACCAGGGGTCGTGGGGTCTCCCTGCCCCCTCAGATCCAGATCAAATGGGCTCAGTTTCCATTCTGCACCCTGAGAAGAGTTCAAGCTCTCCCTGTGAGTTAGGGTGGAGGCTGGAATCCACACTGCTTGGCCCTGATCTGCTGTCTGATGCTGCGCTGTCTGGTACGGCAGCCGCGGGCCATGTGTGGCCACTGCCATGGAGCACTTGAAATATGGCTGGTCCCAAACAAGATCTGCTGCAAATGTAATGATGGAATGACAATATTTGGGGACACATGAGGTTAAATAAAATGTTATTAAAATTAACTTCATCCGTTTTAAAAATGTTTTTAATAGGGCTGCTAAAAAATGAAAAAGTACATATGTGGCTCACATTATATTTTTACTGCGCCTGTTTCACGGCTCTTCCTTAATCTCCACTCCAGATTGACCCAAGCCCAAAACTCAGCCCCTTTCCTTGCTTTCTCCAGAACGTCTGCTTGCACAGGCCTCTGTGCACTCATCAGTTTTCCAAAGCCTTGAGGAGCAGGAGAGGTTTGCCCCACAGCAGCGAAGTCACCTAGAACTTGAATCTGTGGCCTCCTTGTTCTAAAACGTACTTTGGTCCCTGCGCCACCCCATCCCCCTCTTCCTCCTCCTGTCTTATGCAGAGATAACCCCACGCTCTCAGCACCTCTGCACCAAACTCACCTCCCTCCGGGCCTTGCCATGTGCATCCTCTGCAAAGCTTGAAACTCCTGTGTCCGTGTATGAGGGTCAGATTACCCTCCTAGGCAAGGGCCGTCCTTCCAGGGTCTTGCCTCCTGGTCTGTGGACATCTCTCAGTCCTACTTGGTACCCTCTGGAGCACACATCAGGAAGGGGACACAGAGATGCAGCCGCTCACCGGCACTCAGGCCCCACTGCCTTTAGGACGGTAGTCTCCCACCACACCCAGCCTCTCCAAATCTTCCCCCACTGCTCCTGGCTCTACCGGCCCCCATTCATCCTCACCTCACAAACAGACGCCCCATGCCCTCTCTCAGACCTCTGCATGCTCACATCCCCAGTGCCACATCCCAAAGCATTTTCAGTTCACATTGCATCTCTTCTGCTGCTACGTGTGTAGAGAAGCTGTCCCCACATAGACAGACCCCTGTCTGTCCCCAACACATCCACTCGTGGATAGGGCCCCTCTGGACACAGACACATATGTTCATGGGGGGTGGGCACCCAGAGAGTGAGACACATTCTCATCCACACAGGAACAGCTGGGTTAGACCCACCTCACTCACGTACACAGCCTCCCACACTCACTGCCCCCATGCGGCCTCCTCCCGGGGGTCCTGGCTTTGAGAGCAGCCACACGTTTTCTCACAGCAGACCCATGCTCACTCCTGTTTCACACAGCCCTGTGTGCCCCTCATCTGAGGCTCCCACACTCCAGCTGGGAGGCCCCCCTCCACCACTCCCCTCGTCCCCTCGCCCAGCTCCATCCAGGAAAGTCTTGCAGACACCAGGAAAGCTGAGGGCCAAGGAGCTGGAAAAAAAAGGAGGGAAATTTTGCCATATTTCGGTCATAGAAAATCCTGCCGGGCTCACGCCACAAAAGGGACCCAGGATTCTGAAAGGAGCAAAAATAAAAAATCCTAAGGAAGCCTCCTCCATTTCTAGAATTTTCCATCTGTATTTGACTGAAAAATCAGCCACAGAAACGTGGCTCATCTTCTTACAAAGAAGACAAAGGTGAGTCCCTTGGAGCAGCGCTGGGCACCCTTCAGGGGGCAGCAGGGTCTGGGGGAGCGGGTCTGGGCAGCTGTATTTAGGGCAGCTGTGATGTCAGCGGAAAGGAGGGCTTGAGTTGGGAAAGTGGTACAATGGCCCCTTTGTCCCCCTGCTCTCCTGTCCTGCACACACACTGAAACCACAGTCTGGCCTCACACCACGTGGTACAGGCACGGAGCTGCGCAGCCGGGCACTGCCACCACCACAGCCCTGACGTGCGGTGTCACCTCATGTGCCCTCACAAGTGTGTGTGCATACACACGCACACACACACTCGTGTGCCCATGTGTAGATTTGTACGTATGTAGCAAGAGCCATATTCACTCCTTTGCCTAGAGCTGTGGTGCCCTGCCCAATACGGTAGCCATGAGCCACATGTAGCTATTAAAATTCATTACAAAAGTAAAATTAAAAACTGAGTTCCTCCTTAGCATGATCTACGTGTCAAGTGCTCCATAGCCACGTGTGGCTCATGGCTACCGTGCTGGACAGCACAGATAGAGAACACTTTTACTATTGCAGAAAGTGCTGGCCTAGAGCCTTCAACTGCTGTCTGCTGCACACGTGGACTGGTTTTCACTGCTCTTCCTCTCACGCTTGCTCACTCCCGTTCACAGAGGCGCACTCAGCTCCACACTGTCATCTAGAACTGCCTCTCCACCTCACGTTCTCTTTGTAGTCTCCCAATAGCCACGCCGGGACCCTGTGTCCTGTCCTGCATTGCTGCACCAGGCCTCTGGCCTCAGTCGGCTCCGCGTGGCCTGGAGAGAATAGCAGGGTGAAAACACGACAGCTAAAAATGGCAATAATGTCTGGTATTAAGGCTAAGATTAATTTTGCAGGCACGGAGAGCTCTGGAAACTCAGAGAGGACAAACTCGGCCTGCGTTGGGGAGGAGAATGAGGGGGCGACGAGACATTTGAGGCATAAAGAAAGGCCTGGAGGTGGGAAGTGTGGTGCAGCTGCGGGAACCATGGTCACCCTTTCTGGCTGGTGTGACAGGTGTGGGCAGGGGAGGGGACAATGAGAATGGACAGATGGATAATGGCCAGGTAGTGCCTTAGATGCCGGGCTCAGGATGCTTCTGGATCCTCCGTAGGGGCAGGTGGGGATGGGGTAAGACAGCCAAGGGCCCCAAAAGGCCACTGGTCCAGGTAGGTGGCGGTTACCTAGGGGTGTCAGGCAGGTATCACCAATCAATCAATGGATTGCTTAATCCATCACCACATAACTTTGGATAATTTGCACAAGAATAACCCTTCACTTACATGCCACAATTTCTTACTCTCTAGACTAATTCTTCTTCTACACTGTTCCAATTGTGGTAGAAGTGCTAATGATGAATTATTAAAGACCATAATTAATAACCATGACTACTGAATGATTAGTATTAGGATTGCAGACGATGGCCTCTGCAGACTTGTCCATCTCTCTGTAGACCCGAGGGAGGGACATGGGTCTCTCCTGCCTTGAGGTTTAGGCTCTGAGACCTTGGGTGGGAGGGGGACACCTGTCAACTCCCTGTCTCTGGGTCTCTCGGCGCCTGGTCTGTTCCAGACTTCTGACTCTCTGGATCCTCTGTGTCCCTAGTGGCCACCTGCTGCTGTCCCCCTTCTCTGAGATCGGGGAGCTGAGCAGTCACCTTCCCTTTGGGGGCCTCAGGTTCTCAGGCAGGCAGAGAGGGGCTGGCAGAAGATAAAAGTAAAGGGAAGGGAGAGAGAAGCAGGAGGAAGAGGAAGCAGGAATTTTGAAAAGGATGAGGAATGGGCATGGGGCAGGGACTGGGCCAAGCGACCTCCCCAGGCCACCCCCACCAGGGGGTCTCGTATTCTGGGGACTGAGAAGGGCCTGTGAATTCCTTGACTCCAGCTCTCCAAGAGCTGGGCCATCGCCCTCCCTCCTTCCTCTGGGAGCCCCTGTGAGCGAGCAGGAGGCCTCTTTGCTCCCATTTCCTCACAGATCCTCAGGGCAGACTCAGAGACCGCCTCACGCTGTACTGCTTGTTACTCCTTGGGCAGGAGCTCAGGGCGGGCAAGGACAGGGGAGAGGCCAGACCACCCTCCATGTTTGCCCCCGGGGAGGACTTGCTGAGGGACTCCGGGTACTCCTCCCCAGTCCCACATCCCTCAGCCAGGTGTGGGCCTTGCTAGTGCCCCATGGGCAGTGCCTTCCACAGTCCCCAACCATGCAGAATGCCCACAGCAGCAGAGAGGGCAGCGAGAACTGATGGTGTTGGTGGGAGAGTGGGCGTGAGGTCTGGGCAGCTTGCATGTGTGTGTGTGTGTGTGAGAGAGTTGCTGCACATGTGGGTTGCCTATATGGCACTGTAAAGGAGAAGGGGGTTTGAAAGACATACCGGGAGGATTACACGAGAAAAAAGAAAAAGTGTCAAGACATAAGAAAGGCAATAGGAAGGGGGAGGGACCCTCCAGGGCACTAGATGAGGATGAGGGGAGGGAAGGGGCAAGAAATGGAAGGAGAACCCACCCACGCACCCCAAAGCACCCTCCCCAGGTCTCCCCTCCCCCGACTCCAAGGAAGGAAATTAGGAGGCCACTGCAGATATGCTTGGGTCATTTCCACATGCTTTATTCCAGCAATCAAAATAATTAAAAACATCTCAAATTATTATACACATACAAAATAGGTACAGAGTCTCTTGCTTCCTCCCACCCCTAGGGGAAAAAACTGCTTTGTGCTTTGGGAAGTTGTGCTCTGAAACCCAGCAGCGGCGAGAGGGGGACACAGGACAGACTATGAGAGGGGCTGTGAGGATGGGGTGCAGCTGAGGAGGAGAGGGTTTCAGAGGAGAGAGAGGTGGAGAGAGAGAGGCCGGAGAGGCGAGAGGCGGCGAGGGGGTGGAGAGAGTGGAAAGTGGGTGGCGCTGTCTGGAGCCGGCACTCTCTCCCCCACGTTAAATAGCACCTTTAGAAAATTCACATGAGTCCCCATCCACAAGAAAAAAAAAAAACAAAGAATAAAAAAAGACTTTGAACAAAAAGGAACATTTGCTGGCCTGGGGGGGGTGCGTCTCGACTTCTATAGCACCAGTGATTTCCTCCCCACCCCACCCCATCACAGAGATGTAGCACCTTTGGTATAAAATGGGGAGCCCCTTCATGCCCCCATCCCCGCCCCCACGCAGTTGCCCCGGTGACACAATAAAGACGAGAACGAGGTAGTCTTTCAGCAACACAATTACACAAGGAACAGAGCAGTCTCTCCCACCCAGCCCTGTGGCTGGGACTGACACGTGTCCTGAATCCGGTGTTTCTGCTCTGTTGTGGCCCCTCCTGACTTTCCTCCAAACCCGGCGGCGAGGGGCCAGTGGTCCCCCCGGGCATGCCCCCTCAAAAACAAAGAGGGGTATGTTGCAGGGGCCACGGGGATGCCAGATGGTAAGGCTTCTTTGGCAGTCTGAGAACCCCAGGTCCCCCCACGGTTTGGGGGTGCTGGGTGAGGGGAGCGGGCTGGGAGCGTGGGGGCCACTTGGGTGTTTTAGCATTGCCTTTGGTTGCTGGGCAGACAATGCATTGTTTCCTGTGTCTTTTGGGGAGACTTAGATTTGGGGAGCAGTGGAGGGGAGGCCCCAAGAAGGCATGGAGAAAGGAGCAGAAAGGGCAGCGTTGGGGTATCATAAGCCCAACGGGCAGAAAAGGACTTACCCCCACATGGGTCTTCAAGCAAGTGGACCAAGCTTCCTTTTTTAAAAAGTTATTTATTTATTCTTTTTTTTTTTTTGGTAAGGTTGAATGCACTTTTGGTTTTTGGTCATGGTCAGTTGGTCAAAGATAAAAACTAAGTTTGAGAGATGAATGCAAAGGAAAAAAAATATTTTCCAAAGTCCATGTGAAATTGTCTCCCATTTTTTGGCTTTTTGGGGGGTTCAGTTTGGGTTGTTTGTCTGTTTCCAGGGGCAGGGGCAAGTGGACTGGGTGGGAGGGAGCCAGGTTGGGGCGGAGGGAGTTTACAGGAAGCAGACAGGGCCAATGTCGATGCCGAATTCCTGGTCTGGGGCGCCAATATCCAAGGGAGCCACATCGATGATGGGCAAGCGGGAGGTCTTGGTGGTTTTGTATTCGATCACTGTCTTGCCCCAGGCTCCGGTGTGACTCTGGGGTGAAGGGGAGACAATGGGAGAGGGGTGTCACCAGATGGGAGTGATGGAGTGAGGGGAACCCTGGCCTGCCAGGAAAGCCAAAGCCCAGAGAAGGGGCCCTGCTTGGGGACTCACCGTGCAGCCATCGTAGGTGACGCTGTAGGTGAAGCGGCTGTTGCCCTCGGCCCGGATCTCGATCTCGTTGGAGCCCTGGAGGAGCAGGGCCTTCTTGAGGTTGCCAGTCTGCTGGTCCATGTAGGCCACGCTGTTCTTGCAGTGGTAGGTGATGTTCTGGGAGGCCTCGGTGGACATCAGGCGCAGGAAAGTCAGCTGGATGGCCACATCGGCAGGATCGGAGCCCTGGCCACCATACTCGAACTGTGGGGTGGGGAGAATGAGGAGTCAATGACCGTGCTGGAGCCTCTAGTCCTGGCCTCCCTCCCTGAGGTCCTGTGAGAGCATCCCAGTGAAGCCCCACATCCAGAGGTGGCATCACTTGCCCCTGGGTACCTATGTCTGAGCCAGTATCAAGGACCCACGACTCCTGTTTCCCAGCCCAGCTCTGTCTCTCACACTTAGCAGAGGTCTAGTCCACCAAAAGCTTCTCTCATGCCCCCTCTGAGCCTTGGGCCAGCCCATTTCGTGAGAGTGGTTCCAGGGTCCAGCTCACGCACCTGGAATCCGTCGGTCATGCTTTCGCCGTACCAGACGTGCCTCTTGTCCTTGGGGTTCTTGCTGATGTACCAGTTCTTCTGGGCCACTTGGGGCTGAGTGGGGTACACGCAGGTCTCACCTGTCTCCATGTTGCAGAAGACCTTGATGGCGTCCAGGTTGCAGCCTTGGTTGGGGTCAATCCAGTATTCTCCTGTGGTGGGGCAGGGCAAGGCAGAGTCAGGGGAGGTAAGGGAGGTGGGACACACATGGGCATCTGGGCCCCTCGGGGCTCGGCCCTGTCACGGCAGGAGGAGGAGGAAGGGCACAGCTGGACAGGCCCTCACCGCTCTTCCAGTCAGAGTGGCACATCTTGAGGTCACGGCAGGTACGGGCTGGGTTCTTGCGGCTGCCTTCGGGACTCCGGATGTTCTCGATCTGCTGGCTCAGGCTCTTGAGAGTGGTGTCCACCTCGAGGTCACGGTCACGGACCACATTGGCATCATCGGCCCGGTAGTAGCGGCCGCCATCGTGAGACTTCTCTTGAGGTGGCTGAGGCAAGAAGCTGAAGTCGAAACCGGCGCTGGGAGGACCAGGGGGACCAGGGGGTCCAGGAGGGCCGGGGGGACCCTGTGCAGAAAGGGAGGAGAGCAAGGATTACCGGAGTCCGAGTGCTCTCAGGGCTGGAGGGCCATGGACAGATGAGGTGGGGGGCTACGTACAACAGGACCAGCATCACCAGTGCGACCACGAGGACCAGGGGGGCCGATGGGGCCTGGGAGACCGTTGAGTCCATCTTTGCCAGGAGCACCAGCAGAGCCAGGGGGACCCTACAGGGAGGAACTTGGTTGAAGATAGCCTGCCAGAAAGCAGGGGTCCACCCCAACTTTGGCAGAGAAGCCCACGACCCCCCTGCTTGTGGCTCCTCAGCCTCAGCATAGTTCATTCCCACAGCCGGGCCAGGAAACATCTTGTGGGAGGAAGGGGCGGGGAGGGGCAGGCCAAGGGCTGAGCAAGCTCGTCCGGGACTCTTCCACCCCTCTCCCATCCCCTGCCCCGGACCCTCCCCCAGAGAAGTAGGGGACACCTGTCTCCCAGGCAAACAACCCTGAAGTGAACCTGGGCTTGGGACCCGGGAAGAGGAGATAGACAGAAGACGTGACTTACGCGGGGACCAGCAGGACCAGAAGCTCCAGAGGGACCTTGTTCACCAGGAGAGCCCTGAAGACAGACGCAAAGGCTATTCAGGCCCAGTGCGGGTCAAACCCAGTGCGGGGGCCAGTGACCTGCACCCCGTCTCGTTATTCTGCAAATCTAGTCCCAAGGTGTCCATGGGCTGAGACCCCTCTTACATCCCTCTTTGTGCACCCCCTGCCTTCAGAAGCTTCTTGGAAATGCCCCCCAAATCTTCAGAACCCAGTCCCCACTAGGGAGGAGAGAGAATGACTCTCCAGAGGGGGAAACTGAGGCAAAGGGTCCCCCCCCCAATCATACAGCAGGGCATGGGGAGGTGAGAAGAGAAGATTCAGTGGCAGCTGGGGGCTGGGGAGGGGCTGAGCATACTCACGGGAGGACCAGGGGGACCCTGGAGACCAGAGAAGCCACGGTGACCCTTAATGCCTCTGTCGCCCTGTTCGCCTGTCTCACCCTTGTCACCACGGGGGCCTTGGGGTCCCTAGAAGAGAAGAGGGGACAAGCTGTCAGGTAGAAGGCTCACGAACACTGAGTGGGGTGCAGTCCACATCTGGACAAGAGCTCTAAGGACTTGAGGGCCAGAGCAGGGCACTTACAGCAGGACCACGGGCACCAACGGGGCCGATGGGACCAGCAGGACCAGCAGGACCCTGGGGAGAGCAAAGAGAGTGTCAGATCTCGGTAGAGCCTGAGCTGCAGGATAAGGCCACCCCAAGGCCCAATCCCTCTTCCTTTGCATCCTTTCACATTATGTCCATCTCTCCTGAGCCCCAGATGAATTTCATGTGAATTCTGGCCACGTGTGAGCCGGGGCAAGCACCTGGGGACAAACTCCATTCCTCAGAGGGGACAGGGTACTGTTGGGAAAGGGGCCCTGAAGCTGAGCTGGGGCTCAATGTTTTCGGGGAGACCAAAGGCCTGGACATCCTGCAAGATGTCCTCTCCTCCCAGCCTAGGTGAAGTCAGATGTCCATCTACAGGCCTCTGGGGAGGCCAGGAGAGTCCCCGGCTTGACCAGAAGCAGCAAGCCGGAACCCAGCTACTTACAGCCTCACCACGATCGCCACTCTTGCCAGCAGGGCCAACGGGGCCAGGGGCACCAGGGGCACCAGGAGCACCAGGGGGTCCAGCAGGGCCAGTCTCACCACGGTCACCCTGGGAGAGGAGAGGAGTGGAGTACATGTCAGCTCCAGGCGAAGGAACCAGGTCGGGGCGAGGGAGCGGCAGGTGGGGCTGTGGCCCTGGGGTGCAGCCGTCTTACCTTGGGGCCAGGAGAACCGTCTCGTCCGGGGGAGCCTTCAGCACCAGGGGATCCCTACAGAGAGAGTGACGGAGGTGAGAGTCAGCCAAGGGGAGGGAGGCTCGGGTCAAGGCCAAAGCCGCTGCGCTGGGGACACTGGAATGGGGCTGGTGACTACTCACTTCACGTCCAGACTCGCCAGGGGGTCCAGCCAATCCAGGGGGGCCCACGGGACCAGGGGGGCCACGTTCACCACTTGCTCCAGAAGGACCTTGCTTACCGGGTTCACCCTGGGGGAGAAGGAAGAGTCAGGCCAGAGATGGGGATGGGGTCCCCAGGTCATCCATCACATCTGTCCTCACTGGCCCCACCACCCCAACTCCTGTGATGGTTCTTTTTGGGGTCCCCCAAGATGAGGGGGCACTCACAGAGGGGCCGGGAAGACCAGGGAAGCCTCTTTCTCCTCGCTGACCGGGCAGACCGACCACACCACGCTGTCCAGCAATGCCCTGAGGCCCAGGAGTGCCGGGAGCACCCTGTGGGAGGAAGATGGCGGTGAGGGACCGTACAGAGGCCAAGGTCCACGCCCCGACTCAGGACCCCTCCAACCTCGCACTTACAGCAGGTCCATCAGCACCAGGAGATCCCTTCTCGCCAGCGGGGCCAGGGGGCCCAGGGGGACCGGCCTCACCAGGACGTCCAGCGGGGCCAGTCTCACCACGGGGGCCTTTGCCGCCTTCTTTGCCAACAGGGCCAGGAGGGCCAGGGGGTCCAGCATTTCCCTGGACGGGGAGAAAAGGGGCTGTCAGATTCCAGTGGATTCTGGAGCACTACTGAGGCCTCAGTTGGGCCCACCACCCTCCTGACAGCCTGTGCCCCAACCCCCAGAGAAGTGGCGTCTCCACTACAGATACTTACAGAGGGGCCGGGGGGACCGACTCGGCCAGCAGCACCAGGGAAACCAGTAGCACCCTGGCGGAAGAGGACAAAGCAGTAGTTAACAGGAGGACAGCTCCTCACCTGGCCCAGCCACCCCTACCTCTGAAGGTGGGCAGGGGAGAGCCACATGAGAGAGACTGAGATACTCACAGGGGGACCAGCGCTGCCACGAGCACCTTTGGGTCCAGGAGCACCAACGCTACCCTGTAGGAGAGCACAGAAGCGTCAAGGCTGGGCCAATCCTGGGTCCAGGCCTGCCAGCAGCTCAGGGCCTAGAGGGTGAGATACTCACAATGGGGCCAGGGGGTCCGGCGGGTCCAGCAGGGCCAGGGGGACCAGCATCGCCTTTAGCACCAGCATCACCGGGTTCGCCTTTAGCACCAGGTTGGCCATCAGCACCCTGGGGAAGGAGGGAGCGTGGTGAGTGGAGGAGCTACATATGTCAGAGGAGGGAGCCGGGTGGTGCCACGGGGCTGGGTAAGGACAGGAACTGCAGGCAGAAAGATGCCTGAATGGGAGACAATCCTCTCCCCACCCTCCTTCCCTGGGCCAACGCCTTTGTCCTCATTCAGTCACCCAAGGCCCGGGGTCCCAGTTGGTGACGGAACAGGAAGGCGGTCTTGGTACTCACAGGGGGGCCAGCAAAGCCAGCAGGGCCGGGAGGACCAGGCTCACCACGGTCTCCCTAGAAGAAAAGGAGGCAGACTGGAGACATGCTCTGATGTGGAGGAAAGTAGGATAGAGTGGAGGGACAGTGGGAGGAGGGGGGCCCTGAGGAGCATTCCCCAGGGCCCATGGAGGTAGGAGTCATGAAGGTGGAGGAGACAAAGAAAGAGGACCAGGGGGCATATGAAGGGAGAGAAAGGCCAAGTATGGGGTCTTAACCGGGTCTTCTGTACTTACGGGGGCACCACGAGCTCCAGTGGGACCAGCAGGACCGCTAGGACCAGTTTCACCCTGAGAGGGAGGGACAGGAGGCTCAGGGTCAGGGGTTCCCCTTGAACACTCCTGACCCCAGAAAAGCCTCCCCTCCTTTTTGGTCTGCCTAGCTTCCTGAGTCGCCAGCTGGGAATGCAGGACCTGCCTTCCTGGCTGAGCCATGCCCAGGCATGCTGGGGGAAGCTGTGTGTTAGGGCAGAAAGTGGGGAAGCTGCCACCTCACCTTGTCGCCAGGGGCACCAGCGGGGCCAGGAGGACCGATGGGGCCAGTCAGACCACGGACGCCATCTTTGCCAGGAGAACCATCAGCACCTTTGGGACCAGCATCGCCCTAAAGACATGGGAAAGCCTGAGACTTCCAGTGTGGGGCAAGGAGGCAACCTCTCGTGGCTTGCTTGTGTCTGAGACCCCTCCCCAGATCTTCCTTGCCCCCACCTGTGCCAAGGACTCAAGATCTTTCAGGGGAAAATGTGCCTGCCTGAGGATTGTGGCGGAACCTAGGTTAAGAAGCCCCTGCCTTGAGTTGAGAGAGGAATGAGGGATCTCCCTTTCAGGAGGCGGCCCCACCTCTTGTTGCCATGTTAACTGATGGGAAGAGATGGGCCTGGAACACAGGTAGACAATTTATCAGCAAAGAGGCCAGAGGGGAAGAAGGGAAGATTCAGGAGAAGAGGGAAAGATCCCAGGGAGGGGAAAGAGAGAGATGACAACCACACAGGACTCAGGGGAGGGGAGCTTGGACTTACTCTGTCACCCTTAGGGCCTGGAAGACCAGCTGCACCTCGTTCACCAGGCATTCCCTGAAGGCCAGGGGCACCCTGGCTACCGGGAGCTCCAGGGGCACCAGCATCACCCTATGTGACAACCAAGAGGACTGGAGTGAGGCCTGGGGTCACAGCCCACTCCTGAGCCCCCTCCTGATATCTCCTAGGCTTGATTCTGAGACCAAAGACAGGCACCAGCTAAGAGGGCAGACTCAGCCCAGAGCCTCAGGCTGCACGTGGACTCCATCCCAGTCTTGCCCCTCTGCCCCTCCCCCACATCTAGGTGGCTTTGGTCACAGCCAGGCGTCCCCTGCCTTAGGAGGGGTGAGACCTGGTCCCCAAGCTGCCCTCACCTTAGCACCATCGTTGCCAGGGGCACCGTTGGACCCACGGGGACCTGCAGGACCGGGGGGACCTTGCACACCACGCTCACCGGGGAAACCTCTCTCTCCCTAGAAGGGAAGGAAGGACAGGGCACGTGATGGTGGCTCCAGAGACAGGGCCGTCGTGAGGCATCTCGACGGGAGCAGTAGAGGCGTTACTTACTCTTGCTCCAGAGGGGCCAGGGGCACCAAGGTCTCCAGGAACACCCTGAGGGGGAGTGAGGGACAGAAAATGAGAAAACCTGCCTGGGCCTCTCCACTGGAAAGCACTGCTGTCCTCCTCCTGGGGACCCCCGTTCTGTGATTACAGACCAACCCTTTCTCAGCACTGAACTGAAATTAGCCCTCTACTCCTCCTCGGATGTGTCAAAGACCGACCCCCTCCCCAAACTTTGGATTGAGGAGAAGTCACAGAGTATTCCAGCAGCTCTACAAAGAAATCAGCCAGACTAGCAGCCAAGCAGCTCCTTCCAGACCATACCACGCAGAGGTGCAGCTCCCTGCTTCCCTCTGTGTGGCTCCCTTCGTGATGGGAAGTCCTTGCTGGTGTCTAACCGTGATCCCTCTGGCTGACAGTTGTCTGATTAGCTAGGATGGCTGGCCTCTCCCTCTGTAATCCCTGCCTTTCCCACCTCTCTGGCCGGCTGCTACCTCTTACCTGTTCACCAGGTTTGCCTGATTCACCAGGAGGACCAGCGGGGCCAGGGAGACCCTGTAGGGTGGGAAATGGGGGAGAGTGGGGGGAGGGATTAGATCTGGAAGAGAACAAAGGGGAGCCCAGCCCTCGCCGACACCCTGACAGCTGTGAACCTCACCTGGAATCCTGGGGAGCCAGCAGGACCTTGTTCACCTCTCTCACCAGCGGGGCCCTGTCACAGAGAGAGCTGGGGTCATGGGAAGGCCCAGGAGAGGAGGGCGGGAGTGTCTCCCTTTCCTGCTCCACAGTGCCCCCTCCCCAAATCTCCCTGTCAGGGACACTTACAGCAGGGCCGGGGGGTCCCTGAGCTCCAGCTTCTCCATCTTTGCCAGCAGGGCCCTGTGGGGAGACAGCAAAGAAGAATTCAGGGTGGTGAGGCAGGCAGGCAGCTGGAGGAAGAGGGCGCAGGTGGGGGTGGGGGGCCTGGGGCTGGGAGCTCCAGATGCTCTGGTGATGGGCTGCGGCCTCCCGCATCCCTCCTGCATCCCTCCTGCAGGGATGGGGAAGTGTCACGGGCAGGGGCAGGAAGGGGACAGGGACCAACAGGAGATACTTACCACAGCACCGGGGGGTCCGGGAACACCTCGTTCTCCAGCTTTGCCAGGCTCTCCCTGTGGGGAAAGAGAGTGAGGGTTGAGGGGGCTGAAGTGGGAGACTGGGGCCTCCTGGGTCCCTCCCATTTACTTCGAGCAGACTTTTTATAACGAGCTTTCTCATCTACTGCCTCTGGCCCTGGGGAAATGCCTTTTTACTGCTCTGTCCCTTAGCCTTTCCCTGGGCCCTCTCCTCACGACCACATGCACCTTCAAGCTCCTCTCTCACCCTCTCCCTTCATCCTCCCGGTCATATGCCTGTGGTGACCTGAGTTACAAAGGACTTTCATCTCCTCTTGTATCTCTTTTTGATCCTCAAAGAACCCACCAAGATTTGGAGGTTCTTGTCATACAAAAGGCCTATTCCATCCCCATGTGTTTATGAGGGGCACCAATAACATTTATTTCCAGAGATAAAGCAATGATTGTGGAGCCAAGAGACGGCTCTCATTTTATAGATAAGGCGACTGAGGCCCAGAGAGGGGCAATGAGTGACCTGAGGCCACACAGCAAGTCAGTGGCAGAGCTAGGACCAGAGCCCAAGACTCTCGCCTCCTGGGCGTGTCTGTCCCTGGCTCTGTGATGCTCCTCCCTGAATACTCACAGCAGCACCTTTAGGTCCAGGGAATCCCATCACACCAGCCTGACCACGGGCACCAGGGGGACCTGGAGGTCCGGGGCGACCATCTTGACCAGCGGGACCCTGAGGATGGGAAGGCACAAACGCAGAGATGAGGGCAGCGGGCGGGTGAGCAGGGGAGCAGGAGAGGCCTAGGGGGAGCGATACTTACAGGGGGCCCAGTTTTGCCATCAGGACCAGGGCTGCCAGGGCTTCCAGTCAGACCCTAAGGAGGAGGCAGAGAGGTGTGAGCGGGTGAGGGAGATGGGCGATGGGGGGGAGCGGGGGGAGACGACTGGGGGCGGGGGTGGGGGGCACTCCAGAAGGCAGATCTGTGGTCCTGCCCCAAAGTGGCTCATCCCAGACCCCACGCAGGATGAGCAGGGTCTAGGGCTGAGCAGGGCAGAGGGCTGGGGTCTCACCTTGGCACCAGGCAGACCGGCTTCACCGGGGCGACCAGCTTCACCAGGAGAACCTTTGGGACCAGCAGGGCCAGGAGCACCACGTTCACCAGCGGGACCCTGGGTGGGGAAGTCACGGGAAAAATTAGGGTCTTGGGTCTGGGCCTCTTTGCCACAGGCCAGCATCTTCTTCCCCCCAGTGGGGCAGGGGAGCTTTGAGGGGCATTGGTGGAGGTGGGAAGGTCGAGGGGAGGCTGAGTGTGCAGACAGTCCTGCAGCCACAGCGTGGAGCACTAACGACTGGGGGTGGAGGTGGGAAGGGGCTGACTACATTGAAAGAGGAAGGTAATGCCTAGGGAGCAGCAGGGTCAACTTCCCAGACGGGGAGAGAGGTTACCTTGGGACCAGCAACACCATCTGCTCCAGGGAAGCCACGGGCACCAGGTCCACCCTGCAGGAGGAGAGGAGGCCAGTGAGCTCAGACACGCAGGCACCAGGCCGGCACTGGGGGCGTAGAAGGGGACACTTACACGCTCGCCAGGGGGTCCGGGCAGGCCAGTGGGTCCAGGTTCACCTCGGGCTCCTCGCTTTCCTTCTTCCCCAGCAGGGCCAGGGGGGCCTTGAATACCAGTGGGGCCCTGGGGAGGGAAGAGGGGGAGCGGCCTGCAGTAAGGGGCCATCCTGGTGCAGGCTCCAGAGCCAGCTCGAGGCTGGGCCTCCAGCACCAGCGGCTCCCGGTCCCCTCTGAGTCTCCCTCAAGGGGCTCTGAGGGCAAATGGGCTGAGCAGGGCACTTACGGGCTCTCCCTTGGCACCGGTGTCTCCTTTGTTGCCGGGAGCACCAGGTTCACCCTGTGTTGGGGGAGGAGCAGAGGATGAGCGGAGAGTTGGGGGTGTTCAGTTGGCCTGGATCTTCATACTCCCCAGAAGAGAGCCACACTGGGGCCAGCACATGGGGTGGGGCAGAAGTGACAAGAGCGGTACTTACGCTGTTACCCTTGGGACCAGGGGGGCCACTGGGGCCCTGGGGTCCAGAGGGGCCTCGGGCACCAGGGAAGCCAGGAGCACCAGCAATACCAGGAGCGCCCTGTGGGAGGCAGAACAGGTTGAGACCGGGAGTCGGGGGCACGGGGCAGGTGGGAGTGGGCACCAGGGGCAGCTCTGAAACCTGCAAGATACTTACATTGGCACCCTTAGCACCAGGCTGTCCATCAGCACCAGGGTTTCCCTGTGGCACAGAGAAAGCAGGGTGAGTGACAGGCAAGGACTCTGAGTTGAGAAGTGGTACAGGGGACTGAGGAGGTGACACTTACAGCGGGGCCAGCAGCACCAGCGGGGCCGGGGGGGCCAGGCTCACCACGCACACCCTGGGGACCTTCAGAGCCTCGGGCTCCTTGGGGACCAGCTTCACCCTGGATGGGAAGAAAGGACATGACAGGAGCTGCCCTGGAAGTCCAGCCTCACCCCTAGAAGAGGACAGGAGGCCAGGGAACGGAAGGGGTGTGGGGGGAAGGGGAAGGGGTCAGGGAAGGGGCAGGAGACCAAGAATCAGGACTCCAAGGTCAGAGACGGGGACCCCATGACAAAAGTCCTGGGGAATGGGCTTCTCACTTGCCACTCCGGGTCCATTAGGTTTGGGAAGCAGGAAGACACCCACCCCTTAGCCTGTGGAAGCTTTGCTCAGAGGAGGTCGGGGGTCTCACCTTAGCACCAACAGCACCAGGGAAACCAGGAGGACCAGCGGGGCCAGTGGGACCCTGTGAATGAAAGGGAGGTGTTAGCAAGAAGAAAGGTGGCAGCTGCAGGTCGCACCCTGGGACAGAAAAAGTCCTGAGGTCCAGACCAACATGGGCTACCCCCACTATCAGCCCAAGAGCTGACCCTGAGACCCTCCCCACTCCCAGGCACCAAGGTCTAGGGGTGATACTCACAGGTGGTCCAGCAGCACCAGTAGCACCATCATTTCCACGAGCACCCTGCAGGAGAGAGGGGAAGTCCCGGTTACGTCCGTTGAGCACTGGCCAGTCCCTGTAGCTCCTGGGAAACCCCTTCCAGAGCCCAGGGGTCCCCCACAAGGCCAGGAGTACTTACAGCAGGGCCAGGGGCTCCAGGGCGACCTCTCTCACCAGGCAGACCACGGGGACCCTGACAGCAAAACCAAGAGAAGCCATGTCAGATGAGAGAGACATCCCTATCCTCCAATCCCCCATCTTGCTCCTATACTCTGCTTCCTTTCTTCCTTCTAGAACTGGTCGCACTCACCATCTGGCCAGGAGCTCCATTTTCACCAGGGCTACCAGGCTCACCCTAGAGAGCAGAGAACAGAGTGAGGAATTTGTTCATGGCGGGGAGGTGGAGGATCGTGACATTCAGACATGGACATTCTTACCTTGGGGCCAGCAGGACCAGCATCTCCCTTGGCACCATCCAAACCACTGAAACCCTAAGATGAGAAGGAGAGGCAAGGTGAGACCCTGTGGAGGGGTGGACCACTTTGACACCCACCCTGGCCTCAGAAGGAGCCTCAGGAGGTCCTCACAGCCATCCCCCTGTCTCTGAGCTGGACAAAACCCCAGCTGGCCCAAGATCTCACCCGATCCTTTTGTCAAGACTTCTTCCCCACCAGTGGGAAGTTTTTTTGGATGTCTACTCTCTATCTCTTGAGACTTCTTTAGCTGCCACCCACCCCAACACACACTAGGATCCTTTGGGGAAGGGGCTGGAATGGTGGGATGCTGGGACTTTGAAAACTTCGATGACTTAAAGGAGACTCACTCTGTGTCCCTTCATTCCAGGGAGGCCAGCTGTTCCAGGCAATCCCCGAGCACCCTGGAGAGCAAAGAAAGGGAGAACAGAGGCAGGGCTGTTAGAAGACGCCACCGACGACACAGCTCCCACATGATGCCCGAACGCAGCGAGGCCGGGGCCAGCCACGCTATCCTGCTCACCTGAGGTCCAGGAGGCCCACGCTCACCAGGACGACCAGGCTTTCCAGCTTCACCCTGCGATGGAGAGAAAAGGCCATCGTGCCCATGCCCCCTGGGCTGGAAAATTGTGGAAGGTCTGAATCTTCTTGGGATTGTCGAAGGTCAGGCTTAGGGGCCCAGAATCTTATTTAGAGCTCAGTTTAAATTGGTGAATTCTGAGTCCCTCCAAAGGAATTTCTGTTTATTTCTCCTACCATCGTTTTGCTCTTCACAATACGGGGAGCAAATCTGAAGTGCCCAGAGTGGTTAAGCCTAGGGAAGTCATTCACCCTGAGGGATGGGACTGGGGACTGCTTTAAGGTGGCTGGGGCCAGGGGAGACGGAGAAGGGTGAAGATTATTGTTCAAGGGCAGTGCCATCGGTCAGGGAGAACTTGCCCTCCTTTCTTGGTGTGTCACCCCCAAAGGTGGTGGGGCCAATGGGGTGTAGATGACAGAGACCTAGCCCATGCAGGCCGTGGGGGTCAGATGGTGTCTTCTCTCGGGGGCTACTTACATCATCTCCGTTCTTGCCAGGGGGGCCAGGGGGACCGCGGGGACCCATGGGACCCTGGAGGAGATAAGAGGAGCAGTTAGAACCACTGGGATAAGGAAAAAAGAAGGAGAAGACTGGGATTGGAAGGAGGAGGTAGGGACCACTCCAGATACAGGTGTCACAACAGGAGAATCTGCATTTGTCGAGGGAGTGTGTATTTGTATAGAATACATGTTTAGAGTACACGTTGAGGGACACTTACTGAGGCTCCAGGCTCGCCAGGCTCACCAGGGGGGCCTTGGAAACCTTGGGGACCCTGGAGAACAAGGAGACAGGAATGGGGTTAGAAGGGCAAGTCCCTGCCAACCTTTCCCCATCTCACCAAGAGATCTCTGAGCACTTTCCTGCCCTCATCCCAATCCTCCCTCCGAAAGACCAAAGCCCAAGTGGTGTGTGAAGACATCCTGGATACTCACGGGCGCGCCAGGGGGGCCAGGGAGACCACGAGGACCAGAAGGACCCTACAGAAAGGAAAGAAGGGGAAGCCACAGTGATACCTCTGTAGGAAAGAGCAAGGTGGGTGAAGTCTGGCTATCTCCCAACGGTTCCTATTGTTTTGTATCCTCTCTGGACTCTGAGGTCCCAGAAGTCGTCTTGACCTCCCAAATTATCTATGCCACCCCCATATGCCCATCACTGGCCCATCTTGTCTGCATTCCCATCGGCTCCTCTTCTGTCATCTCTACACCCCCTGGTGGCTCACCATGGGGCCAGGCACGGAAATTCCAGCAGATTTCTCATCATAGCCATAAGACAACTGGGGAGCAAAGTTCTAGAAAAAACAAGAGAGAGTGCATGAGAAAGCAGTGAGTTGAAAGGCAGAAGACATCACCAACAACGGGACACACTGACATCATTGCCTCCTCCCTTGATGCATTAAGAGCAACAACAACATCCCTTGTGAGACATTCCTGCCAAAAACGCACCGCCTGAATCTAATTATGAGCACACGTCTGCCAAACCCAAATTGAGTGACAGTCTACAAAATGACTGGCCTCTTCCAAAAATTTCAGAGACGTGAAAGATAAAGTCTGAGGAATGTTCTAGATAAAAGGAAACTAAAGAGACATGACAATTAAATGCAATTCATGATCCCAGATTGTATCCTGGCTCAGGGAAAAAAAAATGCTATAGAGAACATTATTGGGTCATTGGTAGAATTTGAATATGGGTTGTATTTTACATAATAGTATTCTCTCAATATTAGATCTAAATGTAATCATTGTGCTACGATCATGTAAGAGAATGTTCTTGTTCTCAGGAAATACTGATTTAGGAGCAAAGGGGACATAATATCAGCAAGTTACTCTCAAATGGTTCACACACACAAAATTATGATAATTATATGTATGCATAAACAGAGACTGGTAAAGCAAATGTGACAAACTGTGAAGGGTGTATGAGAGTTCTTTGCACTGCTCTTGCAACTTTTCTGTAATTTTGAAATTATTTCAAAATATAAAGTATGCCAACTGCCAAACGAAAAAAAAACCCACAAAAACACCCTAGGGCGATGAGGGGAGCGCACGAGGCCTTCCACAAGCCAGCGTGGAGCCTCTCCACTTACTCCTCCGAGGCCAGGGGGTCCGGGAGGTCCAGGAGGCCCGGGGGGGCCGGGGAGTCCAGGCTGTCCGGGGATGCCATCTCGGCCAGGGGGGCCTGCGGGTCCCTGCAGGGGGAGAGGGCGACTGGGTGAGCGCAGGCCAGTAGCCACACCCACCTCCAGCCCTCAACAGCGGAGAGAGCAAAACGCTTACCCTTGGGCCTCGGGGACCAGTGTCTCCTTTGGGTCCCTATAGGGTAGGGGGAAAAAAACCAGAAGAAGCCGGGTTAGGGAAGGGAGGACCGTGGTCACGGGCAGGGTGGCAAAAGTCGAGGGTAGAGGATTACCTCGACTCCTGTGGTTTGGTCGTCTGTAGGTGACACTAGGGGGAGAAGAGACGCGGGTTAGGGGCAGGGTGGGGGCTCCGGTGCCCCGACGGCCCCGCCCTCCGCCCGCCCCAGGCCCCAAGCGTACCCTGGCCTTCGGGGCAGACGGGGCAGCACTCGTCCTTGGGGACCGAGGCTCCAGGACAGTTCTTGGTGTCTTCGCAGATCACGTCATCGCACAACACGTTGCCATTGTCGCAGATACAGACCCGGCAGGGCTCGGGTTTCCATACGGCTCGGTCGTGGTACCTGAGGCCGTCCTGTATGCAGGTTACTGCTGGGACTGGGGCAAGAGGGGAAGAGGGGGCCTGTCAGCGGCGACCGAGCCTCCCACCTTGGGGCTCCAGGGGCCCCAACTCTATCCGCCCTTCTCCTCCGATTTAGAGACGCATTTAGATTTTCCATTTCCCGCCTCCTCCTCCTTTTTTTTTTCTTCCTTTTCCCAAAATCCTTCAAAGCTCGTCTGCTCCTCATCAGAGCCAGTGACAGCGTCGAGGCGCCTGGCCAGCGCGGCTATAACTCTTTCCAGTTCTCAGGAATTTAAACAAAGCTCTAGGCCGAGGTTGTTTCCAACTCCAACCTCAGCCCATTGGCGCTGAAGCCAAGTGAAATAAAAAGCCACTGGGTGGGGGAGTGGGGGGTGGGGGAGTGGGAAGGAGAGAGGAGGGGCTCTGTCAGGAGGGCAGAATTGTGGGGCGTGGTTTGGGTGGAGACAGGAGGAAGGAATGGGAGGAGAGATGGGAGGTCCAGCCCCCACTCGGCCCCATTCCTCGGGCAGGTGGGACGGCGTGGGCGGAGCTAGGAGGATGGGGAGGGGCTGATTGGCGTGGCGTCCCGCCCAGAAACTTGAAATGTACCCCCAAAGTAGGATACGCCCTACACTCCAGAGCCCAGACATCTCAAAAGCCCTGTCTTAGGGACAACTCCCGTCTTCCGAAGCCAGCCAGTGCCTCTGGGTCCCTCTTTAGCCAAAGAACCAAAAGCCGCAAATAGTAATAAAGTTAGTTAGCCGAGCCCACGGCGCGAGCTTCTCCCCAGGCGGCCACTAGGTGGCGGGCAACACTAAGCAATTTCCCGGGACTGGCCGCTTCCTTTAGAGACAAGGGCTACCCGGTCTCCAGTTGTATTTTCCAGGTCTAGAGGTGGGGTCCACACCCGGCAATAACCCCCATTTTCCCTCCAGCTCCTGCCCCGGGAAGCGCTGGACAGGGAGGCGCGGTGCTCAGTGTTGATCAGCAGAGGGCGCAAGGACCCGCCCTGCCAAGTCCGCGCCAAAGTTTCTCAACCTCCAACCCGCCCACTCTCCGCGCCCCCTCCCCCTCGGCCCGGCACCCCCGCGGCCCCAGGAACACTGTCTAGCCTGCAGAGAGGGCAAACAATCTTTCCCTGTGAATCATCGCACAGCCTTCCCGATCGCTTTTACATCTTGGGCTCCAAATTCCCAGCTCGGCACCCGCATCCCATCTTCGACGTACTTTTCCCCCCACCCGCGCCCAGACCCCCATTTTCCCTGTTGTACGCCGCAGCGCGCGCTCGGGACTCCCTCCTGTGCCAACTCAGGCCGAGATGCATCCTCCTCTCCCACTCCTGGGGGACGTTCATCTACACTCCCCGCCCAGGGTGCACGCCCTTCTCTCCCAGGGCGCCGACCAAGAGCCCTCACCATCTGCCCTCCATCCCTGAGTCTCCGGAGCATCCCGAGTCTCATTTTAGGGTGCGGACTCCCCGGGACCGAGCGCAGGGCAGAATACCAAGTAGCCCTGGACTCCCAAAAGTTTGGGACTTACTGTCTTCTTCTTGGCCTTCTTCTTGGCCCTCCTCTTGGCCGTGCGTCAGGAGGGCGGTGGCCGCTAAGAGGAGCAGGAGCCGGAGGTCCACAAAGCTGAACATGTCTAGACCCTAGACATGTAGACTCTTTGCGGCTGGGGTGGGGGTTAGCGTCCGCTCATGCGTGGCCTCACTCTCCGCGTGCCTCCTGCTCCGACCCCGAGGGGAAACTCCCGTCTGCTCGGACGACCGGCCCGGGCCCCTTTTATACCATCTTGATGGAGAGCGGGGAGGAACCCTGCCCCTGGGAGAGGGGGAGCCGGCTGCCCGTCCCCCAGCCAATCAGAGCTGCCTGGCCCGGCCCCCAATTTTGGAGTTGGAACGGAGAGGGGGAGGAGGAGGGAAGAGAAGGGAAGGGAGTCCACCGCGCATCTCCCCCTTCACAGCTCGGCCTCCCCAGCCCCCCAGCTCAGCCAGGGCCAGAGATGCTGCCGCTGGGGTGCACCTAGGCCCTCAGTATGGTGCGGGCTAAAAAGTGGGTAGGGGTGCCACTTCGGCTTTCTTCCTGGGATCCCCCAATCTGGAGACACTGGAATTGGGGAGTGGGTAGGGAGCCTTCCAAAGGTGGAAGGATTGGGGTAATTGGGAGAGGGTCCTCCTGGCCATTCCTCATTCACCCTCCTGACATCCTTGGCAAGAGCTGAGGGATGAGTGTGAAGAGGCCAGCGGGGGACCCCTCCAAAACAGCGCAGACCAGAGAATTAAAAAGATGTACCTGTTAGGGGTGTCTTCTGGTGTTGCCGGGGTAAGGAACTTAGGAATATTTGGGGAACAAGTTAGAAATTCCTTTAGACCTTAAGAATTAGATAGTTGGGGGAGGAGTGCTGGGAAGACGGGTTTTATTTTGATGGTGTTGATTCTTCTGCCATGCCTCAGGCTCCAAGAGGGACTCAAATGTTCTCCCTCAAACCCTGGGCATGATTGAGAGAGATGGGATGGGGAGGCTGAGGCACTGGGTGAGAAATTTGACTACGTGGTCTGTCTCTCCAAAAGGAAGCTTCGGTGTTGGGTGATGGGCAGGAGGGCAGTGGTGGGGAATTGCTAGGACTCTTCCATCCGAGGGGGAGTGAGTTTGCACGGGGAGGGCTGTGATCAATGGTGACTTAGAAAGGGGTCTTGTGTGAGTGTGCCGTGGCTGTGGCCAGGACCTGGTTAGACACCCTCCTTCCTAGCATAGTCAGACAGGAGAGAGCTCGGGTTGAGGGGACTTGACCAGAGAGAGGGTGCTCCCTCTGGCAGCTGCATAAAGCCCCTTCTCTGATTGTACCTGGACTCAGGGTTGGGGGCATATGGGAGAATTTGGGTGTTTGGGGGAGACTTGCTGTTGGAGTTTGGGATGGAATTGCATGGGAGGGTGAGTGACCTTGTTTTAGAGGATGTTTCCCGCTTCCCCCGCTCTTTCCTGAAAACCCGGGGCATTTCTCTCTGCCACTGGAACCAAGAGAGAACATCTGCACCCTGAAAGGGGGTGGGCACCCCAAGAACAACAGTCTGTGTTTGGGAGAGATGCCTCTAGAAGCCAGTGTCCTCCCTCCCCGATGTCCCAACCTCTCCACGGTGGTCCACCTCAACCTCAATCTCTCCAGGCCCCTGGTCTGGCCAGAACCTGTGGGCCCAGAGAAGGCAATGGGGGTTCCTTTGCAGTGCTCGTCAACTCCAGTCCCTCCTGCACAGCTTCCCCACCCCCATCACTCCAGAGCTGCAAACGTGGAAGCGGGGAGTCCCGCCTCCCCCAAACCATCCAAGATTCCATTGCCTCCCCCCGCCCCTCTCCACGCCCTCCCCCAGCTGGTTTTGTGCAACGAAGGCAAAGGAAAAAAAAGACCAAGGGAACAGAAGGGGAGGGAGCCACGTTGGCCGTGGGCAGCCAGGATGAGCGGTGCGGGCGGGGCAGCGGAGGGAGACTGCAGGGGCTATAATTAAAGGGAAAATATAGAGTTTCCAGGGAGGCAGGCTGGAGACAGCTATGGAGGGACAGGCCTTCATCAATTATCCCCACCATGTGGCAGCAACTTGTGGCCTAGGATCTGCCCCCGCCTAGTGCCAGCGACTACAGGGCAGGACCGGGGGCTGAGGCACTGAGATGGCAGTTCCTGCACCCTCCAGTGTGGGTCAGGGACAAGGGGCACCATCTCCCTAAGAGGGAACAAGGGTCCTGTCCTTTGGAATAGTCAACCCTTTGGAGTGGGTGTCTGGGGTGGGGTGTCACAGGCTTGGGGCAAAGGTTGGTGTGACCTGCCCACCTCCCTGCTGGCTGAGTTGTCACAGCGTGAAGGACTCCTCCCCGCAGCCCCCTCCCCATGTGCACTCTGTCCAGGCCGTCCTGCTCTCCCCTTCAAGAAGAGATTAAGCCTCAGAGATGCGGATTGGGATTTGCTACATCATGGGCCGGGGGTTCTGAAGGATGTTCAGGGACCCCTGGGATGGGGGTGGGTGGGATTTGTGTGGGGGGCGTGTGACAGTCACCACCCCAATGTCCAGTTTCAGACCTCCATACCAGGAGCTTCGGGCAGAGGGTTTCCAAGCATCCTTTACACGTGGCATGGAGCTGAGTCCCAGGGCCGCCTCTGCCACTTTTCGACTTGAAACGCTTGGCGGGCACCCAGCCCAAAGATGTGTCTTTAATTTCTGCAGCATGACAGTGAGAGGAAGAATGTGCTTGGGGTCTCCTCCCAGCCTGCCTGGGCCTCCTTGGCCAGGACAGAGGGCTTGAGACTTGGGGGGAGGGCGGGGGGGAGGGAGCTCGGGCTGGAGAGGGGAGGAGACGCCACCTCATCTTTAGGAAACTCTGAAGCTCTGGCTTCTTGTGGAATGTAAGACTTTGTCCGGCATTTGGAGTGGGGGGAGCAAAAGCCAAACTCTCCTCCCCCCACCCCCGAGAATGGTAAAGTCATCAGCACTTAGGGAAAAAAATTCCTCAAGAAGAAAAACAGAAAGAGGAAAGTGCTGAGCTCTGAGATCTCACCCTCTCCAAATTTCCCCAAGTGCCCTCCCTCCATGAGGGAGGGGGCAGGCCTGTGCTCCCCAGCTCCCCTCTCCCTCTGGAGCCCCTCAAGCCCCCGGTCTGGACTCGGTGATGTGGGACAAGGGAGAAGAGGCGGCCCTGGTGTTGGTGCACCTGGTGGGCAGGTGGGTCAGCCCTTTCCAGCTGCTCTGGTCCTCTGCTGAGGTTCTGTTGCCTTCCCTCCATGACTTGACCCTCCAGAATGCTCCTCCGTCCCCACCCTGGCCCCAGCCCGGTGATGGAGAGAGGGTCTCTAGAGAGGGGTTGAGGAGAGAGAAGGGGAGGGGGCCTAAGAATGAGGCTGCAGTGAAGACCTTGGTCTCCGTGTGTCCCCGTCATGGAGGCCTGCACGGTTCCTACTGAGGAACCCTGGGGGCAGAGTCTGGGGACAGACTCCAGGTGAGTGGGGTCCCCTCCTCTTCCCTTTCCTCAGTGGTACACCGTCTGCGCCCTTTGGTCCTTAGCTAAATTCCTTAGCCTCCAGGCACAGCTCTGCTCTTTCTATGCCTCAGCCTCAACCCAGCCGTTTGGCCTTCTGAGATTTCCCTCCAACTCTTCATCCTTTCCGGGTTTAGAGACAAGATGATGGGTTAAGTTTGTCCATGTTGAGTGTTAGGTGCCCATGAGACATCCAGTCAGAAACGTGGAGGAAACCCCTAGGTGTCTGGGTCGGGAGTTTAGAGGAGAGACAAATGTGGGCCCTCAGGGCAATGGTGTGGATGGAGTTGTATTCTGAGAAAGCCTGGAACGGGGAGAGATGAAGGGCTGGGACTGAGCTTGAGGACCCTCAGGGTTTAAGGGCTGGGAAGGGGAGAAGGAGGCTGCACAGGACAAGAGTGGGAGAAGTAGGAGGGGAGGGCAAAGAGGAGAGGGATGGTGGATATCATGTATGCAGAGGGAAGATGGTTCTAGAAGGAGGGAGAGTGATAGGCTTCAGAGAGAATTAGTATGATAAGGAGTAGATTGTTCACTGGGTTTAGCAACATGGCAGTGATTGGTGCCATAAGTGTGAGCTGTTTCGGTGGAGTGAGGATGAGGAAGTCTGATTGGAGTGGGCTCAGGAGTGAGCGGGAGGCCAGGAAACAGGGTCAGGGTGCAGACAACACAGAGGAGGGGTTTGGTGTAAAGGGGAGGAGAGCGAGTAGATGCCTCATCCTCCCTCCCTCCCTCCTTCTCTTTTTCCTTCTTTCTCTACACTCCCCCCACCCCCACTCCTGTCTGTCCCCTGCCTCCCTTCTCTGCTTCTTTCTCCATCCTTCCCTCTCTAGAGCCCTTTTTCTGGGTCTTATTTGCCTTTTTGGCTCTTCCTCCCCTCAGATGTACACTTCCAGGCCCGGACATCCACTTCATTCTCTTCTAGAGCGAGCCCTCAGTCCAGGCTCCTGAAGAGAAGGCTTAATTTCTAGTCCTGGCAGGCCCCGCCCCATTTTCTGGGACCCCCTGCCCCTCCCCGCCAAGTCCAAGAGGGGATCTTGGGGCAGAGGAACCAGGGGACGAGCTGGGAGGAGCTGGGAGAAGGGCTGGGTGTGGTCCTCAGGTGACACTAGGACTTCTGCTTAACGCAGCTCCCCAGGCCCATTCCAGTCAACCCACAGGCCCCAGCCAGGTCCCAGCTGAGAATAATGTGCTGGATGGGGACATTGTCAGGCTTTGTCTTTGCTTCCACTCTGTGCTGGTCACAAGTGCGAGGTCAGTGCCCATCTTTCCTGCTGGGCGTGAGCTCCGGGCCAGGGAGCTGGCAGGTTCCTCATCGTGTCTCTAGCCCCTCACTGTGTCTGGAGGCAGAACAGGGTCATCATCACAGTTTGGGTGAGTGCACTAATTGAATTGTCATTTACCTCTTTCTGGTTTGATTCAGTTTTCTACTTGTGCTAGCCCATTCCTGTTCCTCACTGCTTTCCTTTTTTCTACTCTTTTATCTCCTCCTACGCTTAAGCTTTTTCCTCCTCCTGTACTTTTCTTCCTTGTCTTAGTTCTTTTCTTTTCTTTCCTTCTCTCTTCCGCCTCTGGCCCCTTGTCCCAGGCCTCCACCCACACACTCCTTCTCCCTTCCTCTTTTTCTTTCATATTCTCTTCCGGTATCTCTGGTGCCTCCATCCTGTCTCCCGGTCTCCTGATGCTGCGTGCAGGCGCTCAGCTCTGGGCGGCGGACAGAGATACAGCAGCCTCAGAGGGGCGGGGCCGACGGGGAACAGACTTGCATCACAACCAGAGGTCTGGTTGAAGGGCTTAGGAGATGGATGCAAAGTTTCCTTTGAAGCTTGAATTTAAAAAAAAAAAGAATGAGAGGGGCAGCCTCTGTGAGACAGAGGCACTTGTCCAGCTCCTGATCTCCTTCCTTCGTCCCCACCCCCATGCCCCCAGGTGAGCCTCAGCCACAGATATCTGGTGTCTTCCACTTCTACATCAGGCACCAGTTCCTCCTCCTGGCAGACCTGGGGTTCTGCAGTTTCTGGGGTGGGGAGTTGAGCAGGGCGTGAAAGGGGTGGATCCCAGTCTGCTCATTTGCACCAACGCTGGATAGAACTCCCCTTTGGACAGAGTCTGGCTTGGACAGAGAAAGGACACAGAATTATTCATTCAACACTATTTATATGCTGGGCACCTTGCTGGACACTGGGCCTTCAGTGCTGGCCTGTGTGGAGCTTGTATCTGGTAGCGACAGACATGAATGAAATCACATAAATAAATGTGTAATTGCAGCTATAAAAGTTATGAAGGAAAGAGACACAGTCTGAGTCGCAGGCATCCCAGGGAGTCCACCTTAGACCCAGGGGCCCAGTAAGGCTTCCCTGAATAGGTTGACAGATGAGTAGAGATAACTTAGGTAAGGGGTAGGTGGCAAGGTGGGGAGTTGAGGCAGGTGTGATGGTACCGCGTATGCAAAGGCTCTGGGGCAGGAGGGAGCATGGCAAGTTCTAGATGCTCAAGGAATCCAGAGAAGGCCAATGTGGTGGAGCACAGGAGGTTAAGGCTGGACAGACCAAAGAAGCCACATTGAGGGATTCACTCCTTCTCCTTAGAGCTTTGGTCCCCAGCAGGGGGTCTGAAGCAGAGAGGGTCACAATCAGGTCTGGATTTGGAAGAGACCCTCATGGTCACTTGGTGGAGCAGATACTGAAGGAGGGCTCTGGTGGACGGTGGCTGCTGCAGCTGCCCGGGTGAGAGCTGCTAGGAGCCTGGACCAGGCTGAAGCGAATGGAAACAAAGAAGAGGATGGATTCAAGAGGTCTTTGGGAGGCAGGATTTATAGGCGTTGGGGCTGGATTGGACGTGGGAATGTGGTGGTGAGGAGCAGGGCTGACACCTGGCCTTCTGATCTGAGAGACTGGGTTGTGTGGTATCCTGGGAGAGAGGGGGCTGGGCGAGGACTCTGTTTGGGGAAGAAGATCCTGAGTTTGGTGCCTACTGCAGACACTGTAGTCAATTCTATTCAATGGATGGTTACTGTAGACATCCTGGGGCCAGCCCTGTGCTGGGCAGAGCTCTGGGGAAAACAGCTCCGGCCTTCTGAGAAGAGGAAGCTGGGAAGGGGAATAAAATAAACACAAAAGTGTTTCTCACCCAAGGCAGCACTGGCTGTTTGATTTTGAGTGAGTTGCTTCATCTCTCAGAACCTCATTTCTCCAATCTGTGAAATGGAGTAGTAATAAGACCACCATGCTGGCCGATGTCATGGCCAGTAAATGGAAGTCTCCAGAAAGATGCAGAGGGTGATGAGAATGCCAATGGGAGAGAAGGCAGGTGTCATGGAGGAGGCAGCTTCTGAGTTGGCCCTGGGAGGGCCGGGGACTGGGCTGGAATGCAGGGTTGGAATGGGAGAGAAGGCACCGCCAAAACTGGAAAGAGACAGAGAGAGAGAGAAAGCCTTGAGCAGAAGGAGCATGGAAGATACAGCAGGAAAGATAGGCTGGGGCTGACTTCCAGAGGCCTGGGATTCTATGAGAGGAATTTATCATCAATTTGATGGCCATAGGGAGCCAGGGACTGCTTTTGAGCAGGGCGCGGTGGGGATCCTTTTGCCCAGCACTTGCTCAGAGAACCTATACCTCAGTGACAGCCGAAGAACTCAAGTTAGATGGCAGGGGCCCTTGTGGGGAGACACAAGGAAAGTGGGTGGGATTTGTGGATCTCAGGATCAACAAGAAATCGTGGCTTGGGAACAGGAGAAGATAGACCAGGTGACCCCTCCAAAGTTGGTGTTCAACATCTACTAGGTTCCAGAACCTTTCAGTTTCAGGATAGGAATATCACAGGACAAGAGATGCTCAGTTGGAAAGAAACTTTGAGCTCATTCTGCCCTGCTCTCACCTCCTTGCACAGATGGAAAAACTAAGGGCCAGAGAAGGGAAGTGATCTGCTTAAGGTCACACAGCTGGGACTGAGGGGTCAGAGGTAAAATCCCTGCTGCCCTTCAAGCTCCTGGCTGGTGGGGCCTGGGGAGCTGGAGGGGGCAGGGAAGCAATGGGGATAGGCGCTGTCATGACACAGGGCTCCCGCATAATACCAGTCAGGCCTGTGGGGACAGGGCAAGAGAATTCCTCCCCGACTCTCCGCTGAGCCATGTGGCCAGAGGGGGAAGGGAGCCTGGTGGGCAGGGTGGAACTGCCACATGGAAGAGGCTTGATGCGAACCATCTGGCCTGGGCTGAGTGTGGGCTGCAGGGAGGGAGGAGCAGGAGACGGGAAAGAGGCCATGGTGGGCGGGTGGGTGGCGGCTCGGGGCTGGGAGTGGCCGGCCGGCTGGGAGGCCCCTACCTTCCAGACTGCTGTAGCCCAGATGCCTTCGCAGCCGGGGCCTGGCCCGTCCAGCCCGCTGACCTCATTCCCAACTCCCCTCCCGCGCAGGCCCCCCTTTGCCTGCCACGTAGACTGAAGGTTTTAGCATCTTCTGCTGGGGGAGGAAGAGGAGAAGGACACAGGCACTCTGAGCCCAGAGCTCTGCCAGGTCAGGCTGACCTGTGGAGAGAAGCTGTGTTCCCTGAGCCCCCAGACCATTCTGGGCCTCAGTTTCCCCTCCCCAAACATGGAGGCCCAGTAAATGGAGGGACTGGAGTCTTGGGGGGAGTGTGACAGTGAAGCAAGTTGGAGTGGGTGAGAACCAAGGAGGGGTGGTTTGGAGGTCCTCGAAGCCATCCCCCAGCCTCCTCAGGCAGGAGGTGTTATTCTCAGACCCAGGAAGGGGGAAGGGCAGAACATCTTCTCCTCCAAGTGTCCTCAGGAGAGGGAGTTCCCTGAAGGTCGGGGCGCAGCGGGGTCCTCTGTTACATCTAGCCTTCATCCCTCCTGCGTTGGGGGCGCGGTGTGTGGCTAGGATGGAAGTGGGGAGGCACACTGTCCCCCTCCCCAGGCACCTCTCTCGACCTTCCCTTTAGCCCGTTTCCAGGCCAGAGCCTCTCCCTGGCTCTGCCTCTTGACCTTCTGCCTCCCCCTCGCCTCCCTGCCCCCCGGGTCCTGGGTCTTCTCAGGCTGCCCCAGCTGAACAGGGGGCTGTCCCACCGCCTTGCGAGGCGTTCCGGGCCTGTGAGTCATCGGGAATGTCTGCTCTGGTTGCAGCTTCCCTCCCCTGGCTGAGGACCCTCTTTCCCCTCCTCCCCCAACTCGGGGCAGAGGGGGTCCCTCCCAGGCACGGGGCTCTGGAGGAGGGGGAGGGAAGGCCTGTGCAGGACTGCAGGGAGGCCCTGCTCCCCCAGGGCAGTGAGGTGGGGGGGTGCTTAGAGGAATCCCCCCAGACTCTGCCTCATCC
Organism: Equus asinus; assembly: GCF_041296235.1. Classification (NCBI taxonomy): domain Eukaryota; kingdom Metazoa; phylum Chordata; class Mammalia; order Perissodactyla; family Equidae; genus Equus; species Equus asinus. The sequence continues at coordinate 36,297,975 of NC_091802.1, read as the reverse complement.
ATCACAGATAGAATTTCCTTCCTTTTCTCCCATTTCCCAGGTGGAGAAACTGAGGAGAGGTGGGTGGAGGAGGGTCAGAACTTTGGTGGGCTCAGGCTTCTCCCCCCTCCATTTTAGGGCTCAGCTTTGCCAAGCTGGGAACCCGTCCAAGCCTCTTTCTGAAGGGCCCTCCCGACGTTCAAGGCTGGGTCTGGCAGGGAAGCTGGAGAGAGGCTGCTGCTACTGTTGTGGACTCTAAGGATGACACGTCCCAGCTCGGGTGCAGAGTCCACGTCTGCAGGGAAGGGGGAAGCCGGGTGCCTGGACCCTTCCCACAGGGCCCCTGCCCTGCGAGGCTGCCTCCTACCCGCTCCTCCTCTCCTGACTCCTCCTGGGCAGCCCTGTCCTGCCCCCTCCTCCTCCCCAGCCTGAAGAAACAGCTGGGACAAGAGAAGAGACTGAGGGGAAGGGAAGGAGTTAGGAAAAGTGCCCAATCCTCTCCTCCCTAAATGTGCCTCCCCATCCCCTTCTTCTCCCCCTCTGACTGCCCCTCAGCCCTGGATTAGTGGTCTAGAGACCAAGGGTCTAGTACCTGACTTGCCTAGTGACTTTGGGCTTCGCTTCCCATCACTGAGCCTCAGTTTCCTCATCTGTGAAATAGGGATCTGGGCAGAAAAAGTCCCTCCGAGTGGGGTTGGTTTTTTCTCTCTTTTCCCAGTCAGACAGACAGACAGACACGCAGGCACTCGTACACACACTCACTCACACACACTGACTCACATACTCTCCCTCTCACACACATACACTCTTTCACACATGCATTCGCATGCACGCATGGCCCTCTGCAGACTTTGTGGCAGCAAACACCCACAATTTCTGTTTCCCGCTTTCTGACAGCCCCCTACTTCTTTCATCCCTATCACCCCACCCCCCGCCACCCCTTTACATGTTCCTGCTCCTGGTTCTCCTCCTCCTGAGGTCACCGGCAGGACAAGGGCAAGAAGGAGCTGTGGGATGTGACATTCGAACCACAGAGTGTCAGACGTCTGATCCTGCCAAAGACGGCTCCCACCGCCCCCTCAGGTCCCTCAGCTCTTTTCTGAGGTTCTGGGTGGGAGGGAGGACGAGAAGGGGAGAAGGAACAGAGCACAGAAAGAGCTGCTCTTCTCCACCCAGCTGGGGACCCGCCGAAGGATGCCCCTCACGTCTCTTTCCTGAAATTCACTAACGTTCACTTTCAAAATATCTGTCCCACTGACATCCTGGAGCTTCCTTTGAAGAGTGATTATTTTAGCAGCTTGCGCTGGCTGCGTTGCCCCAGGCTGCACCCTTCTAGGAACTTCCTCCTAAGGGAGGCTGGTCAGAGCTCAGAAAGGGCTGTTCCAGAGGATGAGCTATCTGTTGGCCAGGAAGGACATAGGAACTGGGCAGCAGAGCGCACCCCTCAGACCCAGCCCAACTCAGGAATAACAAGCGAATGTACCAGGCTGTGTGGAAGTACCTTCCACGCTGGAACTCATGTACTCCTCACAAAGCCCTCTGAGGTGGGTGCTATCATTGTCTCCAGTTTCAGAAGAGGGAAGAGAGGTACAGAGAGGTTAAGTCAGTTGCTTGAAGTCACAAGGTTGGGAAGTGGCTGAGCTGGGATTCAAACCCAAGCAGCCTGGCTCCAGCACCCACAGGCTTAACCGCTACTCTCAACAGGTCCAAGAGACCCACGATGGAGGCCAAGGGCTGCCTCCTACCTAGTCGGAAGAAGCAGCTCTTTGCACAAACATGCACACTCCATCTGTGGGCACGCAGGGGAAGGATCACAGCGTCACGGGCCTGAAAACCAACCGCAGGCATCATCACAGCTGAGAAGCTCTCATGCGGTGCTGTTTCCCTCGCATTTGCTGAGGAACTATTGGGAGCTGGGGCCCCGCCCAGGTCATCTCGTTTAATCCTCACACAGCTCTGGGAGGTCAGTCTTACTACCTCTGTTTTACAGACGGAGAATCTGAGACCCCAGAGGGCTGAGGCATCGCCACAGACCCCCTTGCTAGAGCTGAGAGAGAACGCAGGTACTTCGACGGCCAGATCAGGCTTCTTTCCGTTGACTGGCGTGTCCCCTACGTGCAAATCCATACGACCACCAGACACGCAGAGCCACACACCATTGACCACATACAACACTGGGAAGAACTGCAGCCCTCAGTCGTGTTTCAAGTGGCACTTTCTCCTCCTCACTGACAACCCCCTGAGGAAGGTCTTACACCCATTCTGTGGGTGAGGGGATGCCCCTTGCTGGGGTCCTCTCAGCCAGAAAGTGGTGAAGCTGTGACTACATCTCACAGAGCTGGCGCTCTTCCCATTGCACCACACTGCCTGCCTCGTCACTGTCCTCCAGCTCAGAAGCACCCCTGCACACACCATGTCCCCACTGAGCACACAGGTGTGTAACACACAGGAGAATCATACCCACGTGCCCCTGCATGATACAGACTGAGAGTCACCTGGTGTTTTCTGAGTGCTAGGCACTGTCCCAAGTGCCATATAACCATTAGCTAACTGAATGACCACAACAATCCTATGATGTTATGTTCTGTCAACATCCTTATCTTCATTTTACAGATGAGGAAACGGAGGCTCAGCGAGGTTAAGTAACTTGCTCAAGGTCACACAGCTAGGACATTGCAGAGCTGAGGTTTGAACCCAGGCTCTCGTCACTATGCTATAGTCCATTCTCTGATATGAACTGGGTATTATTCACTCAGTTGGTCAGCAACCGCTGCTGACCACCCAGTTGTGCCCAGCACTGTGCCAGGCCCTAGGCACACACGGGTGAACAAGGCACAGGTCCTCCCTGCCTCCTCCACCTGTCCCTGCCTGGCACTACGTGGTGGATGGGGCTGTGCCCGCTCTCACTATCCTTCCTTCCCAGAGAGCCTCTTCAGTTCCCTCCCTCCGAGAGGGGTCCTCACTTCCCTGGGGCAATTGGAGACAAAGAAAGACAGGAATATGAATATCTGGCATTCCACAAAGAAATCTGTGGGTAGAGATCCTGTCCAATCACCAGTGTCCCAGTGTCCCAATTGTACCCAAGAGCCAAGCTTGGCCTCCTCCTGGAAGCCTTCCTGGACCAGCAAAGCCCACCTGTCTTTCTCCTCATTTCTGGAAGTATTTAGAGCGCAGATGTCTGATGGTTCCCTAATGCTATTTTTCAAATGACCATTCTATTTTGGAATAATTTTAGATTTTCAGAGAAGTTGAAAAGAGAGTATAGAAAGTTCCCACGTACCCCTCATCCAATTTCCCTAATGTTAATGCTCTATGTCACCTTGGTACATTTGCTAAAGCTAAGAAGCCACCATTGGTACGTCACTATTAACTAAACTCCAGACTTTATTGGATTTCACTGGTTTTTCTCTCAATGTCCCTTTTCTGTTCCAGGACCCCATCCAAGACATCATGTTGCATTTGGTCATCGTGTCTCCTCGGTCTCCTCTGGTTCATGACTGTTTCTCCGTATTTCCTTGCTTTTTGGAATCTTGGCAGTTTTGAGGAGTACTGGTCAGATATTCTGTAGAGTTTCCTAGTGTTATTTTTCAGCAGTAAAAAAGCCTTTCTTAAGATGCAACCTCCTGTACAGTACATGAGCAGATAAAAGTGGCGTGCTCTGTTTGCAGCAGCAGTGGGAGAGGGTGCAGGGCGAGCCTGAATGTTAATCTCCGTGAGGCGCCCTGAGAATGCTAAGGAACCCCTAGGGTGTCATGGAACTCAGTTTGAAGACCATTAGTTTGGGCCAGGCTCTGCTCGGTGCATGGTTTTGTTCTATAAAACCCTGGACTGGTAATTATAGACTCAGGCTTACATACTTCCATTGACAGGGCCATTACTACTTTTCAAGGAAACTCCAGTGGCCAGAAAGGTCTGTGAAATCTGCCTTTCCCCAGCCTGTCTGTTGTAGACACACTTGGGGTGTGCTGCCTGGGTACCCCCTGCAGGACTGAGACACCCATTCCCCAGCTAATAGGAATGTGAGAGGGGGCTGGCTCCGCATCCCTCTCCAAGTGTCGCTGTCAGCCAAAGGGAGTTACTCTGCCAAAGATCATGCTCCCTCCTCAGGGGCAGTCATCCTGTGCCTGCTTGTTGTGAGGGTACAAAAGCCTTGACCCCTTGCCCAAGGGGGACAACTCTGAAGGGCCATCTCAGCTCCAGAGCTCCTGGTGGGATTGGCTGAGGCCTTTGTCATGAGTGCATTGCAGCTAAAGACCACCCCCCCCCCCCGCCCCCCGCCCCAGCCCTACATCCTACATTTCCCAGCAAATTCCTGCACACAAATCTCCATTTCAGAGTCTGTTTCCTGGGGACCTTGCCTAGGACAGTGATGCCAGGAGTGGTCCAAGGAAGCAGACACTACAATAAGATTTTGGACCTGAATCACCCACTGGCCAGCTTTACCCTAAGGAAAGTAGAAATGCTACAATTGCCATAGCAGACCGTAGAAGAAGGGATCAAAAACCTCAGAGAAGCAGGCATGCTAGAGTGGCTATATTGTGTAAAACCAAAAATTCACCAGATAGCTCCTAGAGGATGACAGTGGACTATTGCAATGCAACCAAGTACCAGCCCAATTGCAGCTGCTGGGCTAGGTGTGGTATGTTTACTAAAGAAAATTAACACGCCTCAGATGCATAGGATGTGTGGCCATTGGCCCATCAAATGCATGCTTTTCTACTCCTATCAGGAAGGAGGAGCAGAAACAGTTTGCATTTACTTGGGATGGACAGCAGTACACATTTAAGGTCTTGTCACAGGAAGTATTAACTCTCCTACTCTCTCTCATAATATAGTCTGAAGGGACATTCTGCAGAATATCAGATTGATCTACTATTTTGATGATCTGCAATTAACCTCATGTTAACTGGACCAGAAGAGCAAGAAGGGGCAGGAGCATTCTTGTGAGTAAGGCATATGCATTCCAGAGGATGGGAAGAAAAATCCCTACAAAGATTTAGGGGCTCATAGCATCCTGAAGTCTTTGAGGGTTAAGTGGTCTGGGGCATGCCTGGATATCCCTCCAAAGAGAAAGAGAAATTATTGCACCTCGGACTTCCCACCACAAATAAGAAAGCACATCTGGTAGGCCTCTTCTAACTCTGGAGAAAATACATTCTATACATGGGAATACTGCTCTCACCCATTTACAGATGACATGAAAGGCTGACAAATTTGAGTAAGACCTAGAGCAGGAAAGAACTCTGCAACAGTTCCAGTTGTAGCCACTTGTACCATAAGACCTGCAGATCCTATGGCACTAGGGGTATTTGTGACACCAAAAAAGACTTTGACACCCCAAAAGGGGAATCACCATGTAGCCCCCTAGGGTTCTGGAGAAAGGCCACCAGCATTGGAGGATTATCTGCTGTTGAAGAACAGCTTCTTGTATGCTACAGGGCTCTTATAGAGGCAGAGTCCTAACCAGGACATCAGGTGACCATGTGGCTGGACCTGCCCATCATGAGCTGGGTTCTGACAGACCCATCATGTTTCCAGGAGTCTCCTTCAAACTGAGCTGCCCAAGTTTCTGGCCATTACATTGTCCTAGATCTCTCTTGGACGGCCCTTATGTGTCTATTAATGTTCCTCCCACTTAACGTGTCACTCGGCCAAGAGCACACACTTCCAGCTGGAACTGACCAGAGACCAGAGTAACAGGGCGCCTCCCACCCTCCATCCTGTGACTCAGACAGTAGATTTAACAGCTATAGAAATTTTCCTAAAGTATGGTCCGTGGACCATTGGGGATCCCTCAAGGGCTACAAGTGGTCCACAGGTGTTGGAGGTTTCCGAGGAAAAAAGGATGAAATTATTTTACTCATCTATTTGAAAGCAAAATTGATTAAGATTCTCCCCAAAATCCCATTTAATCCAATTTAAATTAATAACTGTCACATTCTTCAACATTGCACGTGTGCTCCAAGGGTTGAATTTGGTTGATCTATCTTGGCAGTTTGTCTCAAGTGATATATTTTTCATGTCATTTATGGGTTTTTGGCTATTACTTTTGTGATGTGTAATATCCTCGACTCCAATAAGAAGTCAGTGGTTCAAAAGTGGCTCATTAAATCTTAAGAGGAGTGATGAAAACAGGAACCCAAAGACTACAACTGAGCACAGTTCTGTAAAAGTAAATGGTGAACAAGAATCTAGTGCAAAAAAATGTAAATCTCTAAGAACTGGGACATGTATGATGATTTCACACAAGCAGCTAAAAAAGACAAGTGTAAATAGTGAGTATGATATTGAATATCTGACACTGGACTTCCCTCGCCTGGCTGTCCGTCCTGTCTTAATCTCCAGAGCATTGTATGTTATGAAACTTTGTCAAACAGTGGCATAAAGCCATCAAGGCTTTCACATCTTTTCAAACAAAGCACAGTGACCTTTCTGGTAAACCATTAGAGCCTTTCTTTTTTTCCAGAACAAGAGTAAAATAAGCTTTCCAGGACAAAATTGAAGGATTCCCCTCCCCCCCCCCCACCCCCCACTAAAGGCAGGAATGAAAACAAAACTCCATAGGGCAGCATTTAAAATTGCATTCCTCTCAGCAGAACCCAGATACAAGGCGTACTATCTGAGAAGCTTGTAAAACAGCTGTGTTGTTCATGACACATTTTTCTCAGAGAGAATGCAGAACTAGCTTTTGGCAAACTTCCTTTATTGAGTGACAGTGTTAGGCATCACATAGTATCAATGGCATACATTATGAGAAAATAGTTTCGTTTGAATAAGCACTCCTCATTAAAAATCGTACACTTTTGCTCCTCTGAGGTTGAGTTCGGACTACCCCAGGTATTGAACAAATTGCCATCTGAGCAAACTATTTAAGATCTCAGAACCGGTCTTGCATGATTATTTTGTGAATTATGATATGAGTTGAAAAGATGGCTTGGCAATCACTGCTGAGGGAGCAGCAGGAAGGACACCCCTCCAAGGATGAAAGAAGTTGACCTGAAAGCCAGTTCCAATCTGTTTCTTGATCCTTCTCCAGCATTTTGGCAACGTCGGCTCTTGTCCCCTAATATTCCTTCTTGCCTTGTCTCTTATAGTAGTATTCCCAATTTTTGGCTGGACACATGACCACTCAATAAAAACTACATTTCCCATCCTCCCTTTTGGCTAGATGTGGTCATGTGGCAATGTTCTGGCCAATGAGATATGAGTTGAAGGGAGAGGCCATGTCTTTCAACCCTACTTTGCTCACTATTGCTTGGAACCTGATGTAGTGGTGAGCCACCTTGGAGCATACCAATGAGGGAAAGACCTAAGGGTAGCAGAACAATAAGATGGAAGGAGCCTGGGTCTCTGGACAAACTAGTGAAGAAGAAGCACTTTTCCAGCCCTGGACCACCTGTCCCTAGGCTATGAGATGAAAGAGAAATACACTTCCGTCTTGTTTAAGCCACTGCTATTGTGGATCTAGGGAATGACTGGCCAAACCTAAATCCTACCCAATATGGAGTGGAAGGAAATAGTGAAAATTGTGCCTATGATCCAGTTACATTCACTGAGCATACTTCTCTTTGGCATCCTGTTCAAAGACCAGGGCAGCAAGGTCAAGAGTCCACTTTTCCAGCCTGAGATATTCTAGCTACGGGGGGAAAAGGTCCCCAAAGAAGTTTTGAAAAGAACGATGAGATAAAACCATTTTTTCATGTCATTGATAATGTCACTCAAGACCACTTCTAAGATCTTAGCTGTCCTGCTCAGACGGCAATATGTTCAACATCTGTACTGCCCAGACATCACCAAACTATTATGATGTTTACTGTTGAGTATCAAGTTAGCAGAATTTCTTAAAACCAAACTGTGGTGTGACCGCTCCATTATGAGGGTTTGATTCTTTCTCAGCACTTGATGACTTTTGTTTCTGAGCAGGAGAAAGGAATCAATGACATATTATTAAGGTTATTTAAAAACCACATCCAAATATGACATCAGAACTTAAAGAATTCTTTCCAGAGTCAAATTCAACCAATGAGAGAATCATGGCTCCATTTGGTACTTTCTGCCTCTCAAGGTGAAATACTCAATCTTCTCACTTTTGAAAGCTTTGTACCTGTTGACCTCGTGTCCAAGAGAGCAGAAAATAGTCTTCAGGGAGGAACAGCTCTGTGATTTCTGAATTCTTGTTTGGTCTGAATCCACAACCATCTGACAGAGCCACCAAACTTGGCTGCCATTTCTAACGACCTATAATTGTGGTTTAGGATTTTCTAATTTAGTACAAATAAGGAGTAAGAAAAGAAACTGACAGGATGTGAAAACTCCTTATGGCTCTGTATAGTGACACGGGGCATAGATATACTGGTGGAAATTTTCAGATGGTACCATCTCTCTCACTGATATGAAACAGAGATCCTTCATATTACTTTTACAGAGTTGCAGTTTTCTTCTTTTAGAAATACAATGTTCTCTTTAAATTTGCTTAAACTTGGTGGTTGCTGTGTGAGCTCCATGCCTGATAAGGGACTGCTGATGCTAAGAGTGTGGGAAACATCTTTCTGTACTGCCTAGGATGGCTGCATTCCACCGCAGATAAAGAAATTCCTAAAGGGAATCCAGAGAGGCCCCTAAGATTGTGCAGCCCTGCTTGTCCAGCTCAGGCCCCTGTGCCAGCTGGACTGACCCTCCATCACAGCCTCTCCCCATGAGTCACAAGCTCCTGCTCATACAGTGGCCCATCTGCTCCACTCCAAGTCCAGCATCAGAGTTAGTGTTCTCCTTATACAGACAAGGACCCAGAAACCCAGAGAACTTCTCCCCAAAGCCACCTAGCTTGTAGAGGAGGGGCGAGGACAAGAACCCAGAATTCCTATGCCCCCAAAATGCTCCCTGACCTGGCTACCTCAGACTTAAATGTCTGCAGAGGAAGCTAAACTACAGAATAACAAGGGCTAGAGTACTTAGGACTCCCTGAGTACCAGGTTCATGTGCTTCCATTTCTTCAGTCTTCATCACAGCCCTATGGGATATATCGATCATTAGTTCTACTTTACAGATGAGCAAACTGAGGTTCAGAGAGTTTAAGTAACTCGCCCTCTGTCGCATTGCTAGAAAGTGGGAACATTGGCCTCAAACTGAGGTCAGCCAGTCAGGAGCGCGCTTTTAACACCCGCCACAAACGGCATCGCACGGGGCTCCGAGTTCTCCCCCGCTAAAATCTCTCCACGCAGGGGCTTGAATTCGAGCTGCTCTCTCCCTCGCTGCCTCGCCACCTCTGCGAATTTCAGCAACAGCTGCCCTACTCCTCTCCCTGCCCGCACCTCGCTCCTGTCCAGCCTCTTCTCCGAAAGGCCAGAGTGGTTTTCGCCGCTCTGTCCCCTGCGCGGTGGCCCCCCTGCCTGGGGAGGACCCGAGCGCCGCCCCCCCCCCCCCCCACGGCTGCTCCCAGGCCCTGCCTCCCAGCGCCCGCGCCTCCCGCTCGCGCGGCTCGCGAACGTGCGGGGCCCGGATTCCGAGGCCGGTGCACACGTGGCCCATGGGTCCCTGGGCACCGCCCAACCCGCTGGGTGCCAACCCGCTGGGTCCCGCCCGCCTGGGTCCCGCCCGCCTGGGTCCCGCCGGCGCTCCTTTCCTGAGCCCGAGGCCGGGCATGCCGGCTCAGCGCGGACACCTGCACCGCGCAGCCGGATTCCGAAGCCGCCCCCTCCCCGTGAGCTCCCCCGGCCCGACCAGCTCCCGGCTTTTCCCGGGTTTGAATCCTCGGCATAGATGCTCCCGTGGCTCATTCACGCTCCCCCTCCCCCGTCAACCCCAGCCCCCACGTCCGCCCCGCCTCGGCGGGTCACTGTCCGCAATCACTTCCATAGACTCGTTTTCCTCGATGTCTCTGAAAGCCAGGGCCTTTCCTGCCTGACCCCAGCCCCATGTCTCTGGCCAGCGTTTCTGAAACAAGCGCCCACTGCCCGCCAGGGAACCTGCTCGCACCCCGCTGCGGAAGGGCTCCCACCGCCCTTGGGGTGAGGCCCAAGCACCTCCTACCGCGGGAGCCCCCTTAACTATGCCCACCCTACAGGGCTTCGGGGGCGCGGGTTCTAACCCGCTTTGAGGCCTTCTTGCCGGCTGCCCCTCCTCTGCCCCGAGGAGCATCCTCCTCTCCACCTACTGTCCCACTCTCGCCCTCTCTTTTGTGTCTCTGACTCATCCTTCAAAGACTCACCTTGGGTACCACCTCTGCGGAAAGCTTCCCGGACCCGCCCCATCCGGGTTCTCCCACTGGACCCGCACTTGCCCTGCCAGAGCCCATGCTCTGCCTGGCTGTTTGCCCTCTCCCATACCACCCTCCAACGGAGCAGCTCTGGAAGGATTGGGGCCCGTCTGTCACGTTCATCCTGGCTCCTGGCACAGCACCTGGCGTGTAGCGGATGAGAACCTGGTAGCAGTGTAGTGGAGCTCTTGCGAGCTTGGGCTCTGGGCTCAGACTTCCAGCTCAAATCCTAACCCCTCCTTTTCCCAGCTCTGGGCTTTTCCAGCTTTTAGGCAGCTCACTTCCCCTTTTTGTGCCTGTTTCCTCATCTCTAAAATGGGGATAATAGATCTTTTCCATAGGGTTGTTGTGAGAGCTTAGAGCACGTAGAACAGTGCCTGGCATAGGTAAGTTTGCACTATATTAGGTATATTAGATAATATATAATGATTATTAATCTTATTTGTGTGGTTAGTTTACTGTTTCCTCTACATGTCTCTTCCACTAAACAGTGGGCATCTTGGGTGTACGGTCCAACCTACTCCTTGCTCAATTCCTGACCCCCTAGGGCCCTGGCCAGCGCATGGTGGTCCTTGGGTCCTGCCCAAGGAATTAGTATTCTGTGAAGCCCCTACCCTGCCCCAATCAGCATCCTGACCCCTGACAGTGTTCCCTCCCCACTTCTCTCACCTGAGGGCTCACATGCCCCTGAAATCCTGGCCCCTCCCCACTCACTCAAGGGCAGTCCCAAAATCCAAGGGGAGAGATTCCGTCTTCCCCCACACCTTCCACACCGGGGTAACGCGCCATCCCTCAGCCCCATCTCAGAAATTCCAAAGCATGAGGAGCGCTAGAAAGAACTCTGGACTTGGAGAGAGGAGCCCCGTCCCCTAGTCGTGGCTCTGCCACTGAACAGATGTGTGACTTTGGACAGGTTGCTTTACCTCTCCGAGCCTTACTTTCCACACCTGTAATATGGGGATAACCCCAGCCCTACCTCCCTCATGGGTTGTCCTGATGCTCAGTCGCACAAACTGAAGGCAGGGTGCTTTGTAAATGGAGGCAGTGTGAGGAAACGCAAGGCATAGTTACTATGAGTTTGGAAATGGGGATCAGGACCCGGCCTGTAGGCGTCTCTGGTCAGGACTGTGCCAAGGGTGTGGCCACTGGGCTCTGGGCTGGGCAGCAAGCTGTTATGAGGTGCAGCTGACTGGGAATAAGCTGAAGACCCAGATTTGTCCAAAGTCACTCCAGGACTTCTGCTTGGTCATTGTCTCCTTGCTGCCTGCTCTCACCACTGCTCCCAAGGTAACTTCAGGTGCCCCTGAGGGCCCCCACGACTCGCACTGAATCCTGATGCCCAGAGGGCCGGCCGTGTCTGGCTGTCAGCTACAAGTCTCCTCCCATCCCCCACCCCTGAACGCCGGCCCGGCGGAATTAGGAATTTCCTAACATTAGTCATGATTCTTTCAGTTGCAAGTGCCAACAGCCTAACTCTAAGTGGCTTAAGCAGAAAATTAAATATATTTGGCTTTAACCAAAGAGTCTGAGCACAGCTGGATCTATGGGCTAAAATGCTATCAGGAAGACTCCGTTTCTCTGTTATTTTTGCTTTTCTCTGAAATGGCTTTTTTCCCCTGGACAGTCTGGCTCCATGTGGTGGTCTCAGGCAGTTCCAGGTTTATTTTCTAAAAGCTAAGCAACCCCAGAGAGAAAAACAGAGCCTCTTTCACAATAGTTTCAGAAAAAAATCTCAATGTTGACCTATATTGGGCTGACTTGAGCCCTTCCCTAAACTGATGACCATGGCCAGGCGGATGAAATATGCTGGTTGACCTGGGCACATGCCCACAGTAGTGACACATAGATCAAGAGTGAGGGAGGGGCAGACCCTCAAAATAAGATCTGGATGCTGTTTCTGGAAGAAGGAGGAATGAATGCTAGGGAAGACGGGACAATAGAAATCCAAAACATTCCAGCCCTTAGCTGCTAGCATATATACACACACATACTTTTTCCATACACGTAATATGTATAAGTATTTTTGTCACCATTTTTTCATCTTTTTTGGAAATAATTTCAAATTTACAGATAAGTTCCAAGAATAGTGCAAAGAACTTTTTCTTCCCTGAAGTCTTTCAGAGTAAGTTGCCAACATGATGTCCCATCGCCCCTGAATACTTTAGTATAAATCCTATAAAACAAAGCAGTCGTAAAAATTATAGATATAGAACTATAATTTATTCATTTTTTTCCATTTGTCTCAATAATGTTCTTTGTAGCAAAATGACCCAGTTTGGAACCATCCCTTGGGTTTACTTGCCACGCCTCCTTCGTCCTTTTCAGTGTGGAACGGCTCCTCCTTAACCATCGTGACTTTGTAAATTTTGACGATTACAGGCCACTGATTTTGTAGAATATCCTTCAATTTGGGTTTATCTGATGTTTCCTCTTGATTCGATTCAAGAGACGCATTTTGGGCAGGAACGTCACAGAAGAGATGCTGTGTTCTGCCTCATCAGGTGGTGCATGATTTCAATTTGTCTCGTTACTGATGATGTTCACTTTGATCATTTGATATAGATGGTGTCTACCAGGTTTATCTACTGTAAAGTTACTCCTTTTCTCATTTTAATTAGTACATTTTTTGTGGGGAGGCGCTTTGTAAAGTCCCATTCCTCATCCAACTTGGACCCATTAATTTTAGCATCCGGTGATGTCTCTTGGCTGAAATATTTTTATTATGATGGTTGCCAAATGGTGATTATCTAATTCCGCCATTCCGTCTGTCATTCTACTCAAAAGAAAAGCTTTACCTTTTCTTCATTTATTTGTATTGCCATTATTATTATTTATTTTGATGCTTCAATTGTCCAGATTCTGCCAGTGGGCACCTCTTTGAACTGGCATCTGTGTCTTTTTATTTGTCTCTGTTATGGACTGAATTATGTCCCCCAAAATTTCTGTTGAAGCCCTAACTTGCAATGTGACTGTATTTGCAGATAGGGCCTTTAAAGAGGCATAAGGTTAACTGAGGGCATAAAGGTGGGACCCTAATCCAATAGGACTAGTGTCCTTATAAGAGGAGAAAGAGACACTAGGATGGCCAGAGGAAAAGCCATGTAAGGACACAGCCGGAGGCGGCCATCTGCAAGCCAAGGAGAAAGGTCTCTGAAGAAACCAAACCTACCAGTACCTTAATCTTGGACTTCCAGCCTCCAGAACTATGAGGAAATAAATTTCTGTTACTTAAGCCACCCAGTCAGTGATATTCTGTTATTCTGCAGCCCTAACAAACTAATATAGTCCCTATCATTCTTTGAGCAGCTCCTTACTTTCTGGCACAAGATATTCCAGGTTCATTTTGTATTTTCCCTGCCCCAGCCCTGGAACCAGCCATTTCTCCAAAGAGTTCTGGTTGTTTTTAGTGGAAAGTGGTACTTAGAAACCAAGATGTAGGTGCTAAGTGCTCATTGCTGTTGGAATGTCACTGCTCCCAAGCCTTCCTGAGGGAGAGAACTAGGGAATAGATGCACCTACAAATATCCACACCTACGTTTACTTCTTTATTTATATGTGTGTATCAAAAACTAGGGATTCATACAGGTACCCCCAGTCCTAATCCAACAGCACAGGATTCATTCCAGTTTTCTCCCTTTCCCTATTCTAATGTCCTTCTCCAATGTCAAGAAACCTGGGTTCCATTTTATTTAATATATTTACTTATTTGATCAATTCCCCTGTTTGTAAACAATCTCTGTCTCTGCTGCCACCTCCTCCTCATATGGATTCTGTCTACTCCCTGCTTGGGCTCTGTTATCCCATTCCAGGCCACTCCTCGGCACAGATGCCCTTTCCATGCCACTCAGGCTGACTCTTCACATTGGGCCACCCTCTATGTGGATTCCCTGCTACTTCTCAGACTGAGATCCCACACCTTGCCACCCCATATGCATGGAATCCTTCTTAAACACACTGTGGTCCTGACTTCCCATGCCAGGTCATACCCATGAGGCAACACCCTCCTCAACCTGGCTCTAATAAACTGCACAGGGCCATGCCAATGCATGCAATCCCTCACCTCTGTTGGGTTGACTAAACACACTGGCCACCCCCTCCCCCGAGTAGATGCCCTCATCTCCCTACTCTGGCTCTGACACTTTGCTCCGGACCACTATGGCTCCCACCACCACCATCATGGGCACCAACCTTGTTCTGGCCTACCTAATGGCTTTAGGGATGAATTGTCCAGCTAAGGAAGGAAAGGGAATGGAAAGCAAGGGTAAGGGAGGAAAGATGGAAGGGGGAGGAAAGAGGAAGAGGAATTTTTAAAATTGAGGTAGAGCATAGTTACTATAAAGTACATAAATCTTAAGTGCACGCCTCATGAACTTCTACCAAGTAGAACATTACCAGCGTCTTGGAAATCTCCCTCATTCCTCATGCAATTATTGTCCTCTCCAAGACAACCAGCTTCAATCAATACAGAATAATTTTCCTTATTTTTTAACTTTATATAAATGGAAACATAGAGTATACTCCTATGTTTGTGAATGACTTCATTCACTCAGTATCATGTTTGTGAGATTCACCCATGCTTTTGCATATAGCAACAGTTTATTCTTTGGCGTTGCTGTATAGTATTCCTTTGAATGAATATACCACTATTTAACTACCCATTCTATTACTGATGGCCATTTGGATTCTGTCTAGTTTTTTATCATTAGGAGCAATGTGGCTCCTAACAAACCTGAAATGCCCTTTCGATGCATCTGTCTGTGCACTTCTGTTGGACGTGTCTCAAGAGCGGAACTGCTGGATTATAGGGAATGCGTGCGTTCAGCTTTAGTAGTTACTGCCAGAGCTTTTTCTGCAGTGGTTGTACAAATTTACACCCTTCACACTGAATGAGAGTTCCGGTGGCCACATCCTTGCTAACACTTCGTATTGCCACTTTTTCATTTTAGTCATTCTGGCAAATGTGTAGTGGTATCTCACTGTGGTATTTGTAATTCTCTGATAACTATGTTGAATACCTTTCCATGCATCTATCAGCTATTTGGATGTCTTCTTTTATGAAAAGCATGTTAAATCTTTTTTAAAAATTTGGATTGTCTGTCTTTTTCTCTTATTTTGTAGGATAATTTTAATATATTCTAGATACAAGTTCTCCGTCAGATACATATATTGAAAGTATCTTTCTCTCTGTGGCATGCTTTTTCACTCAATAATGTCTTTTCATAAACAGAAGTCTTTAATTTTGCTAAAATACAATTTATCAATCTTTTCTTTATGGTTAGTTGTGTGTGTGTGTTGTTTAAGAATCTTTGCCTAATTCAAAGATGATGAATTTAGTTTCTTTTATTATTCTTCATTGTTTTCTTTGAGAGCTTTCTTTGTTTTCTTTTACTATTTACATTTATTTAGACGTAGTTTTAGGTTTTAACAAAGATATATATGTACGTGGCTTAAAGAGGCAATGAATTTACAGGGCATGTAAAGCTAAACAGCAGTCCCATATTCCTTCGTACTTATGTCCTGCTCCCCAGAGTCAGTGATTTTCAACTCAAATCAGCTGATATTTTTGAGAGAGATCTTCCATATCTCTAAATAACAAGCTTTTGTTGCCAATTCTTGATTTTTCAGTTTTGGGCTTTCTCTTTTGACTTCCCAGTGTGGAAGATGAGGATTTAAATCTTTTCAGCTCCTCGCTACCATGCTCAGTCACACGTCCAGTCCTACTAACCTCCCAATATCGTTACATGATAATTTGGTTAGGCCAGTATTCAGTGTTTACCTTATAGGACTCCATAATCGTGATTCGTGTCTGAGCTGTGTAGGGTGAAATGATCACTTCTGCTTTTTTATTTTCTGGAGTTAATCTTGTTTCATTGTGGCTGATGTTCATTTAGTTTGCTATATAATGACCACTGTTTCAACTCTAGTTGTTCAAATCCCCTGTCGAGAGTTTCCACTTCTTGAAGCAATCTCTTCTGAAGACCTTTGACCCACCCCAATCCTGACGGGTTACTCTCTAGCCCAGTGAACAGCTCTCATGCTGGAATCTCCTTTCACCATGCTCCTTAAGATGCCCTTTGTCTCTTTCCCACATCTGATTCCCTCATTTCCTGAAGCCCATGTCTTCCCCTTTCTTGTTTTATTCTTTTGCTTTTTTTTTAGGCGTGCATCCTCTAATAGGTTCTTGGGAAGGTATACAAAGGCAGTGTAATTTCTGAAACATTGAACCTCTGAAAATGTCTTTAACTTACTCTCAGACTTGATTGATAATTTTACTGGGTACAGAATTCTAGGTGACAATTTCCCTTTAGAATTTTCAAGACATATTTCTATTGTCCTTCACATTTGGGTTAATGACCAATCTAGGACTAATTTTTCTGCATAGTGAGGTGGGAGTCAAAGTTCATTCTTTTGCCACAAGGATATTACATTTATCCAGTACCACTTGTTGAAAAGATCATTCTTTCCCCACATCATACCACTGGTCCACATAGGTGTGAGACTGTTTCTGGACTGTCCATTGTGTTCTGTCAGTCTGTTTGTCTATAAGTCTGCCAATACTAACTGTTTTAATTACTATAGCTTTTTTTTTTAAAGATTTAATTTTTCCTTTTTCTCCCCAAAGCCCCCAGGTGCATAGTTGCATATTTTTAGTTGTGGGTCCTTCTAGTTGTGGCATGTGGGATGCCGCCTCAACATGGCTTGATGAACAGTGCCACGTCTGCGCCCAGGATTCGAACCAGCAAAACCCTGGGCCACCGAAGTGGAGCATGCAAACTTAACCACTCGGTCATGGGGCTGGCCACTACTATAGCTTTATAATAAGTTTTACTAATAGGTATTTTAAGTTCTCAAACTTTGCAATTTTTTAATCATCTTTATTATTCCCAGACTTTTGCATTTCCATATAAATTTTAGAATCAGCTTGTCAGTTCCCATCAAAATAAAATAAAATCTTCAGGATTCTTTTATTCAGTTTTTAAAAAAATAGCTTTAATTCACATACCATACAAATGATCCATTTAAGTAAGTACGTAATTCAGTGGATTTTAGTGTATTCACAGAGCTGTGCAACCATCACCACAATAAATTTGAGAACATTTTCATCACTCTTCAAGAGAAATCCCATGCCCATTAGCAGTCACTTCCCCAGCCAGCCCTAGGCAATCATTAGTGCTATTTTCTGTCTGAATAGATTTGCCTATTCTGGACATTCACATCAATGGGATCATAAAATATGTGGTCTTTTGTGACTTGTTTTTTCACTTAGCATAATGTTTGCAAGGTTCATCCCTGTTGTGGCATGTGTCAGTGCTTCATTCCTTTATATGGCTGAATAATATTTCATTATATGGATATACCACATTTTATTTATCCATACATTAGTTGATGCTCATTTGGGTTGTATCTATATTTGGACTATTATGAGTAATGTCACTGTGAACATTTGTGTGCAAGTTTTTGTGTGGACATACATTTTAATTTCTCTTGGGTATATACCTAGGATTTGAATTGCTGGGTCACATGGTAACATTATATTTGCCTTTTGGAGGAACTGCCAAACTGTTTTCCAAAGATGTTGCACTATTTTACATTCTCATCAGTAGTGTATGAAGTTTTATTGAGGTTGAATTGAATATGTAGATCAACGGGGGGAAAAATTGACCACTTTACAATATTGACGTTATCATTCTATGAACATAGTATATCCCCATTTTCTTTTAAAAAAAAACTCTTCTCCTTTTCCTCTCAGTAATATTCTGTAGTTTTCTATGTAGAATTGTGAACATATTTTATCAGATTTATTCCTAAGCATTTGGGGTTTTTTTCTTTATTAATAATTTTTTTTAAAAGATTTTATTTTTTTCCTTTTTCTCCCCAAAGCCCCCCGGTACATAGTTGTATACTCTTCGTTGTGGGTCCTTCTAGTTGTGGCGTGTGGGACGCTGCCTCAGTGTGGTTTGATGAGCAGTGCCATGTCCGCGCCCAGGATTCGAACCAACGAAACACTGGGCCGCCTGCAGCGGAGTGCACGAACTTAACCACCTGGCCACGGGGCCAGCCCCAGCATTTGGGTTTTTTAAATTTTAAAAAATGCTATTGTTGATGAGATATCTTTTCATTTTCTATTTGCTTATTGTCAGCTTATAGAAATACAATTGATTTTTGTATATTGATTTTGTTTCTAGTAACCTTGCTAAATTTATTCACTCTTATAGCATATCTGTAAGTTTTTAAAAATTTCCAACATACGTAATCATGGCCTCAATGAATAGACCCAGTTTTTTTTTCCTTTTCAAATCTTATGTCTTTTATTTCTTTTTCATGTCTTATTGCACTGGCTAGGATTTCCCATACATTGTTAAATAGAAGTGGTGGTGGTGGACATCCTCATTTGTTCCAATCTCAAGGGGAGACCTTTCAATACCTTATCATTAAGTGTGATTTTTGTTGTAGCTTTTTTTGTTTGATATTATCAAATTAAGAAAATTCCCTTTTGTTCCTAGTTTGCTAAGAATTTTCATTGTGAATAAATGTTGAATTTTTATCAAATGCTTTTCCACATCTATTGAAATCTGGCTTTGCTTCTTTATAAGTCTAATGTGGTGATTTGCATAATTGGTTTTCAAATGTGAAGCCAACCTCACATTCCTGGAATGAACTCAAATTTGTCATGATGTGTTATCATCTTTATATAACACTGGATTTGATTGCTATTATTTTGTTTAGGATTTACCTCTATGTTTTTACAGGAATTATTCTGTAATTATCCTTTCTTTTAATATCGTAGTTCAGTTCTAATATCAAGGTTATGCTGCCCTCATCCAAAAAGTTAGGAAGTGTTCTTTTTCTCTCTCTTTCTATTCTCCGTATGAGTTTGTATAAAACTGGTGTTATTTCTTTCTTTAATGTTTGGAAGAATTCGTCAGTGAAGCCATCTGGACTTGAAATTTCCTTTGTGGGAAGATGTTTAATTACTGACAAATTTTTCTAATAGACATGGAACTATTCTCTATATTGTCTTCTGTAAGATTTGCTAAGTTGTGTTTTTCAAGGAATTCGCTCATTTCATCAAAAACTTCAAATTAATTGGCAGAGAGTCATAATAATATCCTCATAATATTTTAATTGCCTGTAGGAATTATAGCAATGACATCTTTTTCATTTTCTTTTTTTTTTTTAAAGATTGGCACCTCAGCTAACATCTGTAGCCAATCTTTTTTTCTTCTTCTTCTCCCCAAAGCCCCCCAGTACACAGTCATATATTTTATTTTATCTTATTTTATTTATTTATTTTTTGAGGAAGACTAGCCTTGAGCTAACATCTGTGCCCATCTTCCTCTACTTTCTATGTGGGACGCCTACCATAGCATGGCTTGTCAAGCGATGCCATGTCTGCACCTGGGATCTGAACTGGTGAACCCTGGGCCACCGAAGCGGAACGTATACACTTAACTGCTGTGCCACCGGGCCAGCCCCCCATAGTTGTACATTTTAGTTGTAGGTCCTTCTGGTTGTGTTATGTGGGATGCCACCTCAGCGTGGCCTGATGAGCAGTGCCATGACCGCACCCAGGATCTGAACCAGCGAAATCCTGGGACACCCAAGCAGAGTGCACAAACTTAACCACTAGGCCATGGGGCCAGCCCGTCTTTTCCACTTCTGATGTTGGAAATTGGTGCCATTTTTTCCTTCCTTCCTTCCTTCCTTTCTTCCTTTCTTGATCACTCTTGATCTTTATTATTTCTCCCTTATATTTTATTGGGTTTGTTTTGCTATGAGGTTTATTTTGCTATTCTTTATAATTTTCAGTTTTTCTTTTCTAATGTATGTATATATGTTCATAAATTTCCCTCTAAGCACTGTTTCAGCTACATACCAATGTTTTAATATATTTCATTATAATTCATCTATTTTCTGATATCCAGTGTGATTTCTTCTTCAAACAATGGGTTATTTAGAAGGGTATTGCTTAATGCTGAAACATTTGGAGATTTTCAAGTTATCCTTTTGTTACTTATTTCTAGCCTAATTCCATGGCTTTCAGAGAATACACTTTGTATGATGCATGATTTCCATTTTTTGACATTTCTCAAGGTTTGCTTTATGACACAGTATAAGGTCAGTTTCGGTAATTATTCCATGCGCATGGAAAGAATGTGCATTCTGAAGATGTTGGGTACGCTGGTGTGTATATATATATATCAATAAGATCATATTGGTTTAAATTCTCTATATGCTGGAGCCAGCCCGGTGGTGCAGTGGTTAAGTTCACACATTCCACTTTGGTGGCCTGGGGGTCGTTGGTTCAGATCCGGGGTGTAGACATGGCACCGCTTGGCAAGCCATGCTGTGGTAGGCGTCCCACATATAAAGTAGAGGAAGATGGGCATGGATGTTAGCTCGGGGCCAGTCTTCCTCAGCAAAAAAGAGGAGGATTGGCAGCAGATGTAACCTCAGGGCTAATCTTCCTCAAAAAAAATTCTCTATATGCTTACGGGTTTTTGTCTGCTTTTCCATCAAGTGCTGAGAGAGGAATCTCCCTTCTATTCCTAGTTTGCTGCAAGTATCTATCATGAATTGCTGTTGGATTTTGTCAAATGCTTTTTCTGCATCTATTGATACTATGGGTGATTTTTATTGTTTAGTCTGTTGATGTGATGGATTACATTAATTGATTTTTCAGTGTTGAACCAGCCTTGCTCACGTGCAATAAATCCCACTTTATCGTAGTGTATAATTCTTTTCATACATTGATACATTCTTGGATTTGATTTGCTAATATTTTGTTGAGGACTTTTGTATCTATGTACATGAGCGATATTGGTCTGTAGGGTTTTTTTCTTGTAATGTCTTTGTCTGGCTTTGCTATTAGGTTAATGTTGGCCTCATAGAATGAGATAGAAAGTATTCCCTCTGCTTCTATCTTCTGGAAGAGGCTGTAGAGAATAAGTATAATTTCTTCCTTAAATTCTTAGTAGCTTCACCAGTGAACCCATCTGGGCCTGGTGCCTTTTGTTTGGGAAGGTTATTAGTTATCAATGAAATTTGTTTCATAGATATAGGCCTATTCAAATAGTCTATTTTTCATTGTGTAAGTTTTGGCAGATTGTGTCTTTCAAAGAAGTACTTTATTTAATCTAGGTTATCAAATTTGTGGGCACACAGTTGTTCATCATTTTCCTTTATTATCCTTTTAACGTACATCGAATCTATAGAGATGCTCCCTCTTTCATTTCTGATATTAGCAATTTGTGTCTTCTCTCTATTTTCTTAGTTAGCCTGGCTAGAAGTTTGTTTGATTTAATCAATCTTTTCAAAGAACTAGCTTTTGATTTTGTTGAATTTCTCTGTTGATTTCCTATTTTCCATTTTATTGATTTCTGCTCTAATTTTTTATTATTTAATTTATATTTTATTATTTAATAATTATTTTACTATAAATAATTTTTGTTATTTATAACATATTTATTATATTAATTATTTCTTTTTTTATGAGGAAGATTGGCCCTGAGCTAACATCTGTTGCCAATCTTCCTCTTTTTACTTGAGGAAGATCATCACTGAGCTAACATCTCTGCCAGTCTTCCTCTATTTTATGTGGGGTGCTGCCACAGTGTGTCTTGATGAGCAGTGCTAGATCTGCACCCAGGATCCGAACCTGTGAACCCCAGGCTGCCAAAGCAGAGCATGTGAACTTAACCACTATGCTACCAGGCCAGCCCCTTATTTCTTTTCTTTTGCTTACTTTGGAATTAATTTGTTCTTCTTTTTCTAGTTTCTTAAGGTGGAAGCTTAGATTACTGACTTTATAACCTTCTTCTTTTCTGATATATGCATTCAATGTTATAAACTTCCCTCTAAACACTGATTTCTCTGCATTCCACAAAGTCTTATAAGTTATGTTTCCATCTTCACTTAGTTCAAAATATTTTTTTAATTCTCTTGAGATTTCTTCTTTGACTCATGTGTTATTTAGAAGTATGTTATTTAGTTTGGGATTTTCCAGCTTTCTTTTTTTTTTTTCTGCTTTTTATCCCCAAATCTCCCCAGTACATAATCGTATATTTTAGTTGTGGGTCCTTCTAGTTGTGGGACGCCACCTCAGCATGGCCTGATGAGCAGTGCCACGTCCGCGCCCAGGATCCGAACCAGCGAAACCCTGGACCGCCGAAGTGAAGTGCACGAACTTAACCACTCGGCCACGGGGCCAGCCCCTCCAGCTATCTTTGTGACTGATTTCTGACTTAGTTTCATTGTGATCTGAGAGCAGACGTTTTATGACTTCCGTTGTTTTAAATGTGTTAAGGTGTATTTTATCACCCAGAATGTGGTCTATCTTGATGAATGCTCCATGTGACCTTGAGAAGAATGTGTATTATGCTGTTATTGGATGAAGCAGTCTATAGATGTCAGTTGTATCCAGTGGATTGATATTGCTCTTGAATTCAGCTATGTCCTTGTTGCGTTTTTGCCTGCTGGATCTGTCCATTTCCTTTAGAGGGGTGTTGAGGTCTCCAACTATGATATAATATTATAGTGGCTACCCTTGTGTTTGCAATATGCATTTATAACTGATTTCAAATAACATTATACAACTTCATGAGTAGTGTAAGTATCTTATAATAACAAAATAATCCAAATTCCTCCCTCTAGTCCCTTGTGTTAATGCTGTCATTCATTTCACTTATACATAAGCATGTATACAAGGTGTATATATATACACACACACACATTAGCATGCATAATCAAATACATTGCTGCTATTAGTATTTTAACAAAACGTCAGATCAATCAAGAATAAGAAAAATAAAAATTTTTTTTGAGGGAGATTAGCCCTGAATTAACATCCATGCCCATCTTCCTCTACTTTAGGTGTGAGACGCCTGCCACAGCATGTCTTGAGCAGCAATGCTTAGGTCCACACCTGGGATCCGAACCAGCAAACCTCCGGCTGCCAAAGCAGATTGTGTGAACTTAACTACCGCGCCACTGGGCCAGCCTCCAAAAATAAAAGTTTTCATTTTATCTTCACTTATTCCTTCTCCAGTGCTCTTCCTTTCTTTATATAGATTTCAGTTTCTAAGCTATATAATTTTCCTTCTCTCTGAAGTACTTCTTTCAACATTTCTTGCAAGGCAGACCTACTGGCAATAAATTCCCTCAATTTTTGTTTGTCTGAGAAAGTCTTTATTTCCTGTGCACTTTTAAAGGATAATTTTGCAGGCTACAGAATTCTAGGTTGGTGAGGGTTTTTTCTCAACACTTTAAATATTTCACTGCACTCTTTTCTTTCTTGCATGGTTTCTGAGAAGTTAGATATAATTCTTAGCTTTGCTCCTCTACAGGCTAGGTGTTTTTTTCCTTTGACGTATTTCAAGATTTTCTCTTTATTTCTGATTTTCTGTAGTTTGAATATGATATGCCTAGGTGTATTTTTTCCTCTGGTATTTATTCTTCTTAGTGTTTTCTGAGCTTCCTGGATGGGTAACTTGGTGTCTGACATTAATGTAGGGAAATCCTCCGTCATCATTGCTTCAAATATTTCTTCTGTTCCTTTCTCTCTTTCTTATCCTTCTAGTATTCCCACTACATGTATGTTAAACTCTTTGTAGTTGTCCTACAGTTCTGGGATATTTTATTCTAGGGGTTTTCTTTTCAATTTTCTTCTCTTGCTTTCTTATTTTGGAAGGTCCTAGTGACATCCTCAAGCTTAGAGATTCTTTCCTCAGCCGTGGCCAGCCTATTAATGAGATCATCAAAAAGGAATTCTTCATTTCTCTTTCAATGATTTTGATCTCTGGCATTTCTTCTTGATTCTCTCTTAGAATTTCCATCTCTCTGCTTATATTGTCCATCTGTTATTGCATGTGTCTACGTTATCCATTACAATCCTCAGCATATGTATTAGTCAGGCTTCTCTGCAGAAACAGAACCAGTAGGAAATATATAGATATATATAAGAGGAGATTTATTATAGGTATTGGCTCACATGGTTATGGTGGCAGAGAAGTCCTACAGTCTTCTGTCTGCAAGGTGGAGAACCAGGAAGACTGGTGGTATAATTCCATTCAAGTTCGAAGTCTGGAGAACCTGGGGAGCCATTGCTATAACTTCCTGTCTGAGGCCAAAATCCTGAGAACTGGGGGGCCATTGGTGTGAGTCTTGCAGCCCAAAGGCCTGAGAACCAGGCCAGACAGAATTTGCCCTTCCTGCCCCTTTTTGTTCTGTTTGGTCCCTCAAAAGAGTGGCGGAAGCTTGCCTACATTGGTGAGGGCAAATCTCCTTTACACAGCCTACTGATCCAATGCTCATCTCTTCTAGAAACACCCTCAGACACACCGCCAAATAATGTTTTACCAACTTTCTGGTCGACCCTTAGCCCAGTCAAGTTGACATAAAATTAACCATCACAGCATACTAATTATAGTTGTTTTAAATTCTCCTTCTGATCATTCTAAAATCCTGACCATAGCTGAGTCTGGTTCTGATGCTCGCTCTGTCTCTTCAAACTGTGCTTTCTGCCTTTTAGTTTGCCTTGGAATTTTGTCCTGATAGCTGGACGTGATGTACTGGGTAAAAGGAAGTGCAGTGAATGGACCTTCAGCAATGTGGTGGTGAGGAGTGGGTGAGGGGAAGCATTCTGTGGTCCAATGATTAGGTCTCAGCCTTTTCATGAGCCTGTCTTTGGACTGTGAACCCCACAAGTGCTTCTCAGTCCCCCCACTTAGGTGGGACAGGATGGCTAGAGCGGGCTGGAGTTAGGTACTTCCCTTCCTTAAGTCTGTTAAACTCTCAAAAAACTGTAATTGTTTAGGCTCTGGCAGAACAGTTTCTCATGAGGGCAGGTCTTGTTAAGAACAGAAAGCACCGGCCATTTCAAAATGATTACTTTTCTCTTCCCCCTGATGGAAGCATGAGGGGATTTTTCCCTGATATTTCCTGTGAGAACCTTGTGGAGCTCCTGGAAGTGAAATTCACAGAAGTGCGGGGGCGCCCCTCCGTGACTGGGTCACCCTGAAGTTTTTACCTCTCAGGCTGTCCACCCTGAACCTCCCGAAACTCATCACTTACGGTTTAAATTCTCCTACCTTGGCACTGGTGCCCGCAGAGGTTTCTGCTCAGGTAAGTTGTGATTCTCTGCATCCCTCTGTCCGTCTGTTCGATTCTGGGGGCAGCAGGTTGCCCTGTGATTGATTCAAGAAGAGTCGTTGCTTCTTCAGCTTGCTCAGCTTTTTAGGTGTTGTTAGGGTAGAGCTATGACTTCTGAGCTTCTTATGTGCTAGAATGGAATCATCATTTTTTAAAAAATATTTTCACTTATTTGCCAGTTTGACAGTTATTTTACAGCACCTTAGATATGCCATTTCATTGTCTTCTGGTTTCCGTCATATCTGTGGAAATATTAGATGTCAGTCGTCAGTCATATGTCTTAAAGATAGCAGATAATTGGGTCTTGCTTTTTTTAAAATCCAGTCTGATAATCTCTATCTTAGAGTATTTAGATCATTTACATTTGATGTAATGATGAGTACGGTTGGGTCTAAGTGTACCATCTTTTTCTTTGGTTTCTATTGGTACCATGTGTTCTTTATTTCTTTTTTCCTCTTTTCTTGCCTTGTTTTGAATTAATTGACTGTTTTTAAATATTCCTTTTATCTCTGTTAATATCTCAATATCTATACTTCTTTTAAATATTTTTAGTGGTTGCTTTGGGGCAGGGGTCAGCATAGGGCCCATGGCCTGTTTTTTATGGCCCATGAAATTAGAAAAAAAAATTTAACAGCAAACTTTATTTCTTAGGACAGTTTTAAATTTACAGAAAATTGTGAGGCTAGTACAAAGTTTCATATATCTTATGCCCAGTTTTCCTATTTTTAGCATCTTATATTATAGTATGGTCCATTTGTTATGATTAATGAAACAACACTGATATATTATTATTGACTAAGGTCCTTACTTTATTGAGATGTCTTTAGTTTTTTAAAAAATTGTGGTAGTATATACATAGCATGAAATTTACCATCTTACCCATTTTTAAGTGTTCAGTTCAGTAGGATGAAGTATATTCACATCGCTGTGCAACTCATCTCCAGAACTCTTTTCATCTTGCAAAACTGAAACTTGGTACCCATTAAACAATTCCCCATTTTCCTTTCCCCCAGCCTCTGGTGGCCACATTTTACTTTCTGTTTGCATGAACTTGACTGCCCTAGAGAGCTCACGTAAGTGGAACAATATGGTATTTGCCTTTTTGTGACTGGTTTATTTCACTTAGAATAATGCCTTCCAGGTTCATCCATGTTATAGCATGCGTCAGAATGTCCTTTCTTTTTAAGGCTGAATAATATTCCATTGTATGTATATACTACATTTTGCTTATCCATCAATGGTCACTTAGGAGATTTCCTCAGTTTTTACCTAATGTCCTTTTTCTGTCCCGAGCTCCCATCCATGGTACCACATTACACTTCATCATCATGCTTCCTTGGGCTCCTCTGGGCTATGACCGTTTCTCAGGCTTTGCTTTTTTTTTTTTTTAATGATCTTGACAATTTTGAGGAGTACTAGGCAGATATTTTGCATAATGTCCCTCTATTGGGATTTGCCTGATGTTTTCTGCATGCTTTGACTGAAGTTATGGGGTTTTTGAAGGAAGACCACACAGGTAAAGCGCCAGTTTCATCATGTCATATCAAGAGTACATACTGTTAACATGACTTATCAGTGTTGATATTGACCTTGATCACCTGGCTGAGGTAGTGACTGTCAGGTTTCTCTAAAGTTATCCTTTTCCTCCCTTCCCATATTGTTCTGTTCAGAAGGAAGTCACTATACCCAGCCCACACATAAGGAGTGTGGAGTTATGCTCCACCTCCTCAAGAGCAGAGAATCTACAGAAATCATCTGCGATTCTTCTGCCTGGGAGATTTGTTAAGAATGATTTTTACATTATTAAAAGGTTGAAAAAACTCAAAAGAAGAAGAATATTTTGAGAGATATGAAAATGGTTTGAAATTCAAATTTCAGAGTCTACAAATAAAGTTTTATTGGCACACAGCCGTGCTCACTCATTTGCACATGTCTATGGCTGCTTTCCTGCTACAACCGCAGAGTTGATTCATTGCAATAGAGACTGTACGGCCCCCAACATCTGAAATATTTACTATCTGGCCCTCTACAGAAAAATGTTGCTGACCCTTGCTCTAAGGTTTATAATATGCATCTTTAACTTAGCACAGTTTTCCTTCAAGTAACATGATATCACTTTGTGTAAAAGTTAAAAACTTAAATAGGGGCTGGCCCCTTGGCCGAGTGGTTAAGCTTACACACTCCACCGTAGGTGGCCCGGTGTTTCACTGGTTCGAATCCCGGGCGTGGACATGGCACTGCTCATCAAACCACACTGAGGCAGCATCCCACATGCCACAACTAGAAGGACCCACAACGAAGAATATACAACTATGTACTGGGGGGCTTTGGGGAGAAAAAGGAAAAAATAAAATCTTAAAAAAAAAAAACTTAAAATAGTATAGTTCCATCTTCCCCTTCAATACTTTGTGCCATCGTTGTCATACATTTTATTTCTACATATGTTATAAACCCGACAGTAGTTTGTTATTCTTTTGGCTTTAAAAGTCAGTTATCTTTTAAACAAATATATATATATTTTAAGGTATGCTTTTTTTTGATGAGGAGAATTGGCCCTGGGCTAATATCTGTTGCCAATCTTTCTCCTTTTCTTTTTCCTCCCCACAGCCCCCCAGTACATAGCTGTATATCCTAGTTGTAAGTCCTTCTAGTTCTTCTGTGTGGGATGCTGCTACAGCATGGCTTGATGAGCAGTGTGTAGGTCTGCAGCCGGGATCCAAACTGGCAAACGCCGGGCTGCCAAAGCAGAGCATGCAAACTTAATCACTAGGCAACAGGGCTGCCCCCGTCACTTTATTTTCCCTGAGGAAGATTTGCCCTGAGCTAACATCTGTTGTCAATCTTACTCTATTTGGTATGTGGGTCACCGCCACAGCATGGCCACGGATGAGTAATGTAGGTCTGCACCCGGGAACCGACCCCAGGCTACTGTAGTGAAGCATGCTGAACTTAACCACCAGGCCACCAGGCTGGCCCCTAAACATATTTCTAAATGAGAAAAAATATACTTTATATTTATCCACGTATTTTCCATGTCTAGTTCTATTCATTCCTTTGTGTAGATCCAAATTTCCATCTGGTATCATGTTCCTTCTGCCTGAAGAACTTTCTTTAACATTTTTTATGGTGCAGGTGGACCGATGATGAAGTCTCACTTTTTTGTGTTTGTGAGTCTTTCTTTCATCTTCATTTTTAAGATATTTTCACTGGGTTTAGAGATCTATGTTGATAGTACCTTTTTTTCCCCGTAACTTAAAAAATTCTACTCTATTGTCTTCTGGCTTGTACAGTCTCTGACGATAAGTCTATGATAATTTTATCTCTGTCTCTCTATATGTAATGTCCCTTTTTCCCTCTGGCTTCTTTTAAGATTTCCTCATTGTCACAGATTTTCAGCAACTTGATTATAATCGACCTCACCATCATTTTGTGTCTTTTATGGGTGGTGTTGAGATCCTTTGATCTTTGGGTTTCTAGTTTCTGTCAAATTTGGAAAAATTTGGCCATTTATCCATTTTCCCGTCTTTCTGCATTTCAGCTGCAAGCATGTTAGAGCATTCAATATCCTCCGATAGGTCACTGTGCTTCTCTTACATTTTCAGAGTGCTTCCCTTGTTTCTCTTCATGTTTCCTTCCAGAAACTTCCTGCTGATATGTCTTCATGTATCTTCAAGTTTACTGATCTCTTTGCAGTATCTAACCTGCTCTTAATCCCATCCATTCAAAACACATTTAGATTTCGTACTTTGGAACTCTAGACTTTCTCTAGAACCTCAACTTGTCAGTCTTATGATTGTTTCTTTGAAGTGATGTGCCTTTACATTTTTTCTTTGTTTTTAATTTTCAGCAGTTTAACTACAATGTGCCTAAGTATGGTTTCTTTGTATTTACCCTGTTTAGCTTGATTCTTGGGTCAATTATAGAACAATTTTGGCCAGTAATATTGCTTCTGCCCCATTCTCTTTCTCCTCTCTTTTTTGGACTCCAGAAACCTATATGTTAGAACTTTTCATTGTGTCTCATATAACATCAGTGCTATTTTCTGTGTTCTTTTTTTCTGTCTGTGCTTCAATCTAGGTATTTTCTACTGACCTATCTTCCAATTCACTAATCTTCTCTTTGGCTCCATCTAATCTGTCTTTAGATCTATGTAATAAATTCTTAATTTCAGTTATTGTATTTTTTCCATTCAAGGATTCCATCTGAGTTTTTATTTTTGTATTAATCCCAATTCTCTCAAGAAACTCCCTAGTTTTTAAATCTGTTTTATTATACAGAGTAATCATGGTTATTTTTAAACTGTGTTAATGAAAATAGCCAAATATGAGCATCAGAAGACCTTCCAGTCTACTCAATTCATGATCTCTGTAGTTCTGAGAAGCAAATGTACAAAGTAATTTAGAATAATGAGGGCTTATGTCTGGTGTGTGAGTGTCTGTGTCTGTGGCTGTGTTTACAAAGGTGACAGTTGATAACTGAGGACTTGCTGATGCATGAATGAGATTGAAGGGGATATGTGTATATGAAATGCATTCAAGTTTCACTGGTGGTCCCAATGATGTCCTTCTAGCAAAAGGATCCAGTGCAGAGTGAGGTGCCTCCAGTCTCTTTCAATATGGATCAGTTCTCCAGTGTTTTCTTAACTTTAACAACAATTTTGTAGATTATAGACCAATTATTTTTAGACTGTCTCTTAATTTGGGTTTGTCCAATGATTCCTCATGTTGAGATTCAGGTTATGCATTTTGGCAGGAATATCAGAGGAGTGATGCTGTGTCTCTCCCATTGCATCCTGTCAGATGGTACATGATTTTAATCTGTCCCATCACAGTTGATGTTCACTCTGATCACTTGATTAAGTCAGTGCCCACCAGGTTTCTCCACTGTACCACTGTAAAGTTACTCTTTTCCCCTTCACAATTAACAGGTATTTTGTGGAGAAGCACTTTGAGAATATGTGACGATCCAATTCCTCAACAAACTTTCCACTTTTCGTTTATTTATATTAGTGTGGAATCACGGATTCCTATTTTATTCATTATGTTTAATTCATTAATATCATTATTTCCTTTGATGCTCAAATTATCCAGATCCAGCCAACAGAAGTCCCTTCCAACTGGCTTCTGTATACTTTTGACATGTCTCCGTAATTCTTTGAGTATTTTTTTAAAAAATAGCTTTATTGAGGCATAATTTACACACCATACAATTAACCCATTTAAAGTATATGATTCAATGGTTTTTAGTACATTCACAGATACATGCCGCTATCATACAGTCAGTTTTAGAACATTTTCATCATCTTAAAGTAAACTTTGTAACCCTTAGTTATCACCCCCTATCCTCCAATTCCCACTTCAGCCCGAGGCAACCACTAATCTGCTTTCTGTCTCTACACATTTCCCAATTCTGTACTTTCATATGAACGGAGTTACATACAGTATATGGTCTTTTGTGACTTAGCATAATGTTTTCAAGACTCATCCAAATTGTAGAGTGTATAATTACTTCATTCCTTTTTATGGCTGAGTATTACTCCACTGTATGGATGTACCACATTTTGTTTATCTGTTCATCAGTTGATAGCCACTTGGGTTGTTTCCACCTTTTGACTATTATGAACAACGTGGCTGTAAACATTCAGGTACAAGTTTTTGTGTGGACGTATGTTGTCATTTCTCTTGGGTATACTTAGGAACAGAATTGCTGGGTCATATGATAATTGTGTTCAATCACTTCTGAGCACTTCTTTACCTTCTGGCACAAGATGACCCAGGCTTATCTTGTATTTTCCCTGCCCTAGGCCTATCATCAGCCATTTCTCCAGGGAGCCCTGGTTCCTTCCAGTGGACAGTGGTATTTAGAAGTCAAGATTTGGGTGCTAGCTATGTTCATCATTATTAAGATGTCACTGCTCCTAGGCCCTCTCAGCGGATGAAGCTGGATAAATGGACATGCACTGACACATACATATGCAACATAAACACATACATACACATCAACATTTATTTCTATATTTATTCTGAAAATCACGAGTTCTCACCAAGACCTCCAATTCCAATCCAACACCACAGGGTTCATTCTAGTTTTCTACCTTTCTTCCATAGTTATAACACCTTTCGCCAATAGTAAGAAATCTAGTTCATTCCCTTAACATATTTACTTATTAAATCAGTCCCACTGTGGGTAACCTATGTCCCATTGCCACTGCTCCCCACCACGTGCAGACCCCTCCTGGGCTCCGACACCCTGCCTCTGGCCACCGCTGCCACCCCTTCCCCCACATGAATGTGCTCTTCACCTCCACAGGCTCCGACATCCCACACCCTCTGGACACTGGGCCGCATCCCTTTAGGGGTGCCCTTCTCATCCCCCATGGACTCCACTTCCCGGGGCTTGGCCTGGTCAGATGCACTCTTCACCCCTCACAGGGTCCAGTCTCCCTTGCTGAGCTGGCTCCCACGTGGACATCCTCCTTAGCTTGCTTGGGCTTCGACACCCCACGCCAGGCTGCCCTCCTACTTGGATGCCCTCTTTCTCTGCTCAAGCTCCGGCAGTCAATGTTTGGGCCAGGCCATCTGCCTGTACAATTGAGCTTTGATGGACTCTCTCTCTCTCTGCTCTGGCTGGCCCCCACTGGAGATGCCCTCCTTACTTCACTTGAGCTCCAAAACCATGTGCTGGGCCACTGCATTTCCCCTCTACCCCTCCCCCTCCCTGGGGGTGCCTGCCTCCCTTGGCCCCATCTAAAGGCTTCTGGACTTAACTGTTCTTTAAGGGGAGGGAAGGGAACAGAAGAGAAAAAGAAAGAAGAGGAGGCGAAGGAAAGGAGGAGGAGGAAGAGAGCTGCCAGGCACTTTGTTATTAAAAGGTGGACGTCGGGTGTGCCTGGTTGCAAAGAATCTGGTTGGCATCGTCTTCTTCCACAGAGAATTTCGCTTCCTTCTGACAACCAGAGCACAGGTAAATCGTCCTGATGCGGCAAAGCTGGTGTAGTTCCAATTTGCCCTTATTCCTAAGTGTGGCTCTTCCCAGGGTCTCAGCTGTAAGCCAGAGCGGAGCAGGTGGAGGGGTGAATGGAAGCTGAGGCAGCCCTGTAGGAAGCCCAGCGGAAGGGGAAGAAGGAGCTGGGCAGGTGACTGGGGGCTCAGGACAGGCTGGCCAGAGACACTAGCGTGCGTTTGTGGAAGGAGCTCGTCAAGTGGGAGGTGTGGGCAGCACTGGGAGAACACGGGGGGCGGGGGGGGGCAGGGGCAGGAGACTGGGCCCCTGAGCCTGGGGCGGGCGGGCTTTGGACAAGAGGGGCCACCCCCTCACAGGGTGAGGAGAAGAAAGGCTCAGGCCCGCCAGGCGTGCGGGATTGCTGGGGGTTGGGGGGGACCCCGCCTGCCTCCCTGTGGGGCTGCTATTTCCTGCAGAGGCTGGAGATGAGGTCACTGCAGAGAGGAGCAGCCCACGGTGGGGAGAGGAGTGGAGAAAGAATGGGATGCAGTGGGGGGACTGCAGCTCAGTGAGGGGAGGGTGTCCAGTGGGGAGGAGGCTCAGTAAGGGGATGGGGGCTCGGTAGGGAAAGGAGCTTTACTAAGTGGCAGGGGGCTTAGAGGTTCCGTCTCTTTGTCTAGACAGGGAGCACCCCAGAGCAATGACTTTGTGCCTTCCCTCTGACAATGGGCCCCAGCCCAGAGCCTGAGTAGGGAAATGAGGAGGCGGCCTCTTTGCTCATTCTTCTCCAGGGCTGGGGGTGGGGAGCCACAAGAGTGGTGCCCCAGACACTCTGCCTCATGGTGGGTGTGGGCCCTCTCCTCCCCTCCCCAGCTAAGCCTTTTGCCCCTGGGGTCCTGGAGCAGCCAGGCATCCTGGGTGGAGGGTGGGAGTGGGGAAGGGAAGGGGCTGGGGGCTCCCTCTCCCCCTCCCTCCATCCATAGGGGCAAGAGGGATCCAGCAGCCCCAGGCCGGATTTGTTTCTCATTTCGCTCTTGGCTCTTCTGGTGGAAAAATCGAAGCGCTCCCCCTGGTACAGCTGAGGTGGAGAGGGTGAGCGTGGCTGGGAGCTGTCCTGGCGGGGAAGCTGAGGGGCAGGCGGGGCCTAGCCAGGAGAGACTGCCCCCCTTCAGCCCCCTCTGCTTCTACGTGGCTCTCCAGGCCCAGGACATAAGTTGATGGAGTCCGAGGTAGAGGGGCTGGGGCCTGGACCACTGGCTTGGGTTCAGCCTCAGGCCCATAGCACCCTCTCTCCCAGGCCTGACCCCAGAACAGTCTCCAAAGGGTGCTGGGAAGCCCCCCTGGAGTGCCAGGAGGAACCACTGGAAGCTACAGCAGGAGAGACTTGAGTCAGACTGGCACAGCTTTCTCCCCACACCTGAGGACACGGGAAGCCTTTCTGTATGTAATCCACGCCACCTTCATGACCGCCCCAAGGTCACATGAGCCATCTCTATTTTCCAGGTGAGGAAACTGAGACTCCAAGAAGTCAAGGGTCGCAGAGCTTCTAAGGGTCAGAGCCAGGATTAGAACCCAGTTGTGTCGGGCTCATCGGATGGTGCTCTCTCCCCAACACTGGAAACACGGGAAAGCCTCCCTCCCAGGGGCCCCGAGCCCCCTGAGCAGCTGCTGGTGGGCTTCCCGGTCAGGGAGCGAGCCTTGCGGGAATCCAGCAGGTCAGCAGCACAGCCCCACAGTCTCTCCCACTGTCCCCAGCCCCTCACTTGGCTGAGAGGTGTCTCGAGAGATCTCCCCCATTGTGGAGCTAGCGCCCGCCCACCCCCGACTCCATCTTTCCAGCCGCCCTGGTCCCTCACCCTGGCCCCCTCTCCAGCCTGATGGAAAGAGGAGCCCAGAGAGGAGCCCAACCACTTTCCCTCTGGAATCTGCTGCCTCGGCTTTCAGATGGAGAAACCATCTGGAGCGTATTATGGGCAGTGGAGAAAGCCGAGCACAGGAAAATGTGAGTTGGCCCCGGCGGCAACCGTCTGCAGGAAGAGGGGGCTCAGTGCTCTTCAGGGGATGGACCAGCAGTTGCCCCCACCTCCCTAGTCCCTGGAAGGGGCAGAGAAGAGATGTGCCCAGGAAAGGGTGGCCCGAGGAAGGCAGGGCCCAGGTTTCCAGACACCTCTGCAGAGCGCAGTTTGAAATTGCTTATCTTATCCACCCTCCCATTTCACAGATGACACCAAGGTCCAGAGAGGGACAGTGGCTTCCCCAGGGTCACACAGCAAGGCCTGAGGAACAAGATCAGAATTAGAACGCTTCCACATATATGCATATGCCAATGGACACTGGAAGTCCCCAGGGTCGGTGGGGGTGGAGGTGGGGGGTGGGCATAAGCTGGAGCAAGGGGGCTGGCTAGAGGCTGGATGATTTTTCTCTCCTTCAGCTTCAAACAAGTGAAGCAAAGGGCCAAAGACCAATGAGAACAGGAAGGAATAGGCTTCATTCTTTTTTGGGTCTCCTTTCCTTGCCTCCCAATCCCACTCCTGCCCTACCTGCCACCCTTCCCTTGTGCCTGATCCCTGAGGACGGCTGAGTCCTGGGATGGGGGTTGCTAGGCTCTTCCTCTGGGTCCCAGGAGTCCCCTCCCCCAAGCGGGGCCCCAGCTCCAGACGTGGCAGGGCAAGCAGGAGTGAGGTTTCTCTGCTCCCTCGCTCCCTCCCAAGTGCTGCGCTGGCGGCTCCCGAAATAAAAATCAAATGTGGGCTTGGCAGAGGGAGCTGGGTGGGAGAAGCAGCCGGCCCCAGCAGCGCTGGGCCTTCATTCTTTCCATTGTAACTTCACCTCCTAACCTCTGGCATTTTAATTATTCTCCTACTGGCTTTGCTCTCCCTGGGCCAGAGGGTGAGCTCACCCTTTCCTCTAGCCTGGGAGGGGGCGGCCGCTGCCTGGACCCCCAGCCCCCAGCCTGCTCCCGGGAAAGCTTAGGGGAGCGGCAGGCTGGCAGTGCTGGCCTGGCTGCTCCCTCCTGCTTCTGCAGTCCCTGAAGGGCCCAGAGAGGGCTGGGCTCCCAGGCATGCAGCCTGGCACCTACGCTTCCATGTGTGAATCATTAAATCTTCACACCCACTGCTCCATTTAATGGTGGCCACCGTCTTAAGCCGAGGAATCGCTGGCTCACCACCCATTTTGTGGATAATGCAGCCATGTTCAGCGTGTGCAGAGCAGGGCCTAGGACCCAGACCTGTGGCTCCTGGTCCTGCCCTCTTTGCAAGCCCAGGAAGATGCAAGAACGGCTCAGCCCTGACCACTGGCCTCATCCCCCAGAGTGTCCATTTTTTTCCCAAGTGGTAAGTGATTTAAAGCATTATCTTGATGTTAAGACATACAAGGACATAGTATAGGGTGGCAGGTAAAATGCCTATGAATTCTTAAGGTAGAAAACAAGTTCTCAAAGAAGATCTCCCTTTGGGGCTGTCCACAGACACCAAACAGCAGCATCTTCCCCCTGGGCCTGGCAGTGAACTGGGGTGAGATGCTGGGCATGTCTGTCTGTGGTCAGTTTGTCCAGACCCCAGGCTATCGCTGAAGGTGCTGGTGGGTGCTGGTGGGCAGAGGCCCGTCCTGGGATGCAGAGGCCTTCTCCCACCTCAGGCCTGGGCTGGAGCTCTCTGCTGCATCTCCCTGTCTCCTGAGGAGGTAACCTTCGTCAGAGCAAGCAGCACAGGCACTGACCCCTGGGCCAGCACCCCAAGTGAAGCCTCCTGCTCCACCCCCGGGCCCCGGAATCCCCACCCCCACCCCACCGCCTCAGAGGCCCAGTGCTGTCTTCTTCCTTCTCGCCCTGTAAGTCTCCCCCAAATGAATGTCCCACCAACAATGATTCCTGGGGGCCCACCCTGTCTGCGCCCAGCCTCGCAATGGGTGGTGATTGTCTCTGCTCTAGTGGAGCTTCCAGAAGGGGAGAGTGAAGAGGTCTTCGACACCATGAGTGCTATGATGGGGGAAATTAAGACTATGGCAGCCCCTGGAAGGGGACTCCTGACTCAAGCTCGGTGAGAAGAGCTTCAGGGAAGACTTCCCAGGGTAAGTGACAACCAGGAGGAGCCCAGAGGAAGAGCGTTGCAGGCCAAGGGAACAGCACCCGCAAGGGCTCAGCAGTGAGAGAACCTAATGCAGAACTACGGGCTGGTAGAGGCCACAGGGGAGCGGGCCAAGGCGTGGACTGCCGCAGGGGCACCTGGGGTGGAGGCGCGGCGGGATGACACGAACAAATTGGGGTTTAGGAAGATTTCTGGGTGAAGTGTGGAGGACTGGTTGGCGAGTGATCAGAATGGAGGTGGGGTGGCCCCTAGGAGGCAGCCACAGAGGTCCAGGTGGGAAGTGACAGTGGCCAGGCCCAGGCTGCTGGCAGTGGGGTGGAAAGAGGTGGCCAGACTGACAGAGATTTAGGAAGCAGAAGTCACAGGACTTGGTGACCGGTGGGCAGAGGGCAAGGGATGGCTTCAGGTCTCTGGTCTGAACTTCTGCCTGGTGGTTTACCGTTGGACATGGTGACCTTGACATACCTGTATGGCATCCAAGTGGAGATGCCCACCAGGTGGCTGAACATGCGGAGGTCCCCTGAAGAAACTGTAGAGAAAAGAGGCCAGGCCCAGACCCAAGGGAACATGGAGGAGGCAGAGTCCGCAAAGGAGCTGGAGGCGGGCAGCCAGAGAGGAGGAGGGAACCCAGGAGAGTAAGGGGCCACGGAAGCCCCCAGAGGAGGAAGCGTGGCCAACACGCCACGGCTGCCGAGGTGAAGCGGGCTGAGGCTCAGGAAGGACGTATAGTCTGGGGCCCAGGAGGCCTTCGCCTCTCTCCAACCCTAGTCTGCCCTTCTCTCTGACTCCCAGCCTCGACTGCTCTCTGCCTGTCCTCCTGCCTCCCCAGCCCTCAGCGCCCCCTCACTCTTCCCCATGTTCCCTCTTTCACCCACTCTTTCTCTCTGCATCCTCCTTTTCTTTCTGACCCAAAGGTTCAACATCTTTCTAAGGGAAACTTCATGCCACCTCCAGCCCACTCGGGTCCTGGTTGTCCTCCCTGGCTCCTGAAATCATCCTCCCCCACACCACCCCAGCACATACACCTCTCACCAGAGAATCACCCAGAGTTCCCACAAGCTGGGGCAGGGAGGAGCACACACCACCATCCAGGCCCCTGGGTGGCTCAAAGCTTCCTCTGAGCCCCCATGGGGTGCCAGTCTCCAGGACAGCCCCAGGCAAGCTTGGCCCCCGGGGGCTTATGGATTAAAGGAGAGAGAAGCAATGCACCCCGGCAGCCCCGTGCAGAGAGAGAGGAGAGGCCCAGAGAACAAGCTCTGGGCGTTCAGAGCCAGCAGAGGGATCTAAATGGGCTTCATGGAGGAGGTGACTCTGCCTGGGGCCTTGAAGAACTAGCAAGATTTGGTCAAGTGGCAATGGGAGCAAAAGAAATTGCAGGAGGAAAGAATGTGGTGAGAAAGGGTGTGGAGCTGGAGCAGGGGCCCAACATTTGGGCAGCAGCCAACAGCTCAGGGTGGCTGGTGGCCCCAAGGTCGGGGGGAGCAGAGGGGGCAGGAGGCTGCAACGTGAGGGAGTCGGGTCATGTGGGCCTGGAATGCCACGGGAGAGGGCTTCAGACCGTCCACTGCTGCCTCTTGCCCTGGGACCTTCAGATCTGGTACTGTTTCCCCATCATTCATTCATTCATTCATTCACTCATTTATTCCTTTGGGAAATATTTATTGAGCTCCCACTCTGTGCCAGGCAAGCGCTGAAGATACTGTGAGGGACAGAATAAAGTCCCTGCCATGACGGAGTTGAAGTTCCAGGAAGAGACACAGACTATAAAGTCGTAAACAAATAAAGACTAAAAATTAAGATCATGATAGGGGTTGTGAAGAAAATAATCAGTGGCCACTTGAAGTAGAGCCTGTGTCCTGTCTGCCCCTCAGTCCGTGGACTCCCTGAGGGCAGAGCCCTAGTCTCCTCCAGCAGACCGGGAGCCCCCCCCCCCCCCCCCCCCCCCCCCCCCCCCCGCCCCGCACTCCGGGGAAGGACAGAGAATGGAGCATCTGGGAGCAAGAGATGAGGTGTCTCGGAAGGCTCCCAGGAATGGCTGCTTCCCCAGCCCGAGGACCCTCCAGCAGAGCCCTCTCTGCCTGCATGCTGCCCACTGTCCCCCTGCCCAGCTGTCATTACTTCCCGCATCCCCCAGCTGCTCCTGGTGCCTGGTGGTGCGAGGAGCGCTGGGACCCACGACCTGGAGCCCAGGCCTCGAAGGGGACTGCAAACTGCTGCCCGCTGCTGGGGAGGCAGGTCAGAGGGATCCGGGAGGGCCTCCCAGGAGGAACTCAGGGACGGAGGGTAGCGGGGATCTCAGAAAGGACCCCCCTTCCCAATCAGGCCCCAGTGGGAGGGCTTCCATCTCCCCCTCCCCGACAAACCCCCACCCCATTAAACCCTTAAATTAACTTGTGCCCCACCCGGAGCTGGAGAGAGTGCCCCAAAAATAAATCCTAAATTACATGCTGCCTGGGGGCAACCACAACTCTCCTTCCTCCCTCTCCAGCAAGCAGACCCGCCCTACCTAATGCTGGGGGGGGGGGCCTCTCCCCCAAATGGGCTATTTATACAGCTCCCCTCTTTGCTGTCTGGCCCTGTTGTCCTTGGGTGAGGCCCAACCAGGCTACAGGGCTCTCCTGGGAGGTGGAAGGGGGTGGGGAGGCTGTGAGGCTCTCCAGGGTCTGTCTGGGCCATGGGGACATAACTTATAGTCCACACCAGGATGCTCTGGGGTGCTGCTAAGAATACACCCAGGTGATAGCATAGATCTGGACTGTCCTGGGCATCTGGGCATCTGGTCACCCAGGAATGGGCCCAGACTCTAGCCTCCCCCAGGATGAGAGAGAGAGCGAGAGAGAGAGAGAGAGAGAGAGAGAGAGAGAGAGAGAGAGAGAGAGAGAGGAGAGAGAGATCTGCCTTCCTGCCCTGGGTGGCAAGGGAGCAACCCTCCCCCCCTCATCCCGCTCCCCCTGCCCCAGGCAAAGTGGCTCTGGCTACAAGGACCCCAGGCACAGAGGGGGCTGTGGGAGGGTCTGAACCAAGGGGAACTGGACATGGTTATTTTGAGACCATGGGCTTAGGCCAAGGACCTCCCTGGACAAAGCCACCGTCCATTCCGGGAACCTGGCTCCAGACACTGGGTCTGCTCCCCTCAAAGAGTAAAGGGAGAGGAGGGGAGGGAAAAGGCAAGAGAGAAGAAATTGGGAGATGGAGACATGCACACACACAGAGAAACAGAACTACGGAAAGAGACTGACACAGACACACAGAGAAGGATAATGACGGAGGGAGGGCGGGGGAAGGGAAGGACAGAGGCGGGTGCTTCCGGAGCCCCAGGCCTGGCAGCTCTCCATCTCTACTGCGTGGCACCCAGGGGCCTGGACACCTGCCCACCGGCCCCTCGGACCCCCTCCCCTGCTCTCCAGGAGGGTGGGTGAAGGGCCTCCAGCCTGCCCCGGTGGGAGACTCTCCTCCCGCTCCCCCATGCCTCAGCGCTGCCAAACGCCCCCTCCCCTCCGCCAGGAGCCTGCCCCTCAAGGTGGGGGGCTTCGGCGGCTGAGACTCCTCCTCCCTCTCGGTTGCCCTGTAGGGGGCAGCAGTGAGTCCAGAAGAAGGACAGAGAAATAAGTACCCCCTCTCGCTTAGACTCAGCCCCAGAGGAGGGGAGGGGAGAGGAGCTGAGAGGAAGCAGGGAGGGAAGGGAGACTGAGAGGAAGGTGGGGGAGGGGAGGGAGACGGGAGTGGAGAGACGGGGAGAGCCTGAGAAGGAGCTGGCTTCCAGCCAGAGTCCCAGGAGGAGGGAGAGATGTGGCCAAGGGATCAGGCGGGTGGTGGTATCATCACTGTGTCTGGAGGACCATGTACACATCCAAGTTCATAGCTGATGCGGGCGATTTAGAGGATAGGCTCACCCTCTCTGGGCTGCACCCACGGATTGTGAAAGAGGGAACAGGACAGCACAAGATGAGTGGACAGGGTCCCAGCCACCACTGAGGGGATATATTCTGCAGGCACAAGGAAAGTGGGTGTGGAGGACTGTGCTGAAAACCTGGAGGAGTGGGCTGGTGTGTGTGTGTGTGTGTGTGTGTGTGTGTGTGTGTGTTGAGGGTAATAGAAGATGCCACCAGTGCTGCCTGAGAGAGGCGAGGACCCCTTCAGCTTGGGGTGGTGTGTGACTCACAAAAGCCCCCCGACTTGTTGTCTCCCCATTAAACTTCATAATCCATCCGCTCATGGGATCCCCATGACCCCCACCTGCTCAGAAAACCCTGTTGACGGGGCCTGGGGCATCAGACCTATCATTTTGCTGAAGGAGGCAACCCAAGCCACAGCCAGCCTTCAGTGGAGAAGCGGTGCCCAGCGCACGGCAGGCACCAGCCCAGACACTTAGTGCCCCGTTTACCCTGGCATGGGCGGCTGGCACAGGTGGGGCTCTCCAGGGAGCGGCCAGAGGCCTGGCCAGCAGACCCACCTGGAGGCCAGGACAGCAGCTCTGGCTGAGGCAGAGTGTGTGGAGAGGCGTTCGCCCGGCTGCACACCTGGTCCTCGCACTGCCGTGCACAGGGCACTAGCCCCCCAAAGCTCGGCGGCCTCTCAGCTGCCCTGCAAGAGGAGATCACACAGGCTGGGCCCCAGCAGGAAAAACTGCTAAGCTCCAAGGATTCTAGAAGCCCCCCCAACCCAACACCCGCCCAGGAAGTGGGGAGGCCTGAGGAGGTAGAGAAAGCCCAGGACTTTGGAGCCCTGGTCTGGCGTGCCTAGACGCCTCTTGACTCCCGGGGTCCAAGGGACCTGCCCTCAGCACCCAAAGACACATGTGGCTTCGCTTAAGCGTGGACCGTCACAGCCCCCTCCCCAAGAGCCAATCACTACACAGATGCTGTCTCCACATTCTTTCTCTATCATACAGACCACAGAGACCACACCCCACAACCCACCACACCCGACATGCACATATCTTCTAATAGCCAGTGCACAAACACACCTTATGCATGTCAGACACACGATGCTTGCCCTCAGATACCCCCCTCCCCACGTATAACCTACACTCCAGCAACAGGGTCACACACGTACAAACACACACATATACAGCTTCAGTCCTGAGCTTCTCCCTGTCCTTCCCTGTCTTCGGCCCCCCTCCCGTCTCCTCTGCCCACCCCTCTCCCCACCTTCTGCCTCTCTCTCTCCAGTCTCTGGGCGACCTCCTAGCTGGGCCTCTTGCCCTGGGGCCTCATTCTCTCCTCTCCCCATCTGCACACGATGGGAAATGAGGGCCGCACATCTGGGCAGCTCTCCGGCAGCTACCACTTCACCGGGCCCGCAGGCTTCAGGGGGCTGGGCTCCAGAGGAAGGGGAGCTGCAGCTGGCAGTTGCTTGGGGCCTCACTTCCCCCTGCTCACCATCCCCCTCCATGGACCGCCCACTCCTCCCCATTCCGGGCTGAGTCATCCTCACATCTGGAGCCTCTGCACATCTGGAAGAGCTGAAGCCTGTGCAGGCAGCTCCACGTGGACACCCCCTCCCCTCCCCCATACTCCATCTCACTCTCATCCCTACTAGCAGCTGGGGTCCAACCCCTCAACCCCGACCTGGGCCAGGCCCCTGGTCACCTAGCAGGCAGGTGGGTGCCACCCTCCATGACAGGACATCCATTGCCCCAGGGCCTCTCCCTGGTAGTAGTAACCACTGCCATTCAGTGCCCACCCCAATGGGTGGGCAGAGCAGCGCTGGCCTTGGGGAAGGCAGGCTCCAGGCTGAGGAAGGCACTTGAGCCGAGCGCTGGGGCGGCAGTGGTTTGGCCTGGCAGGCAGAGGGAGTTTATCCTGGCGCTGGGCCCTGAAGCCAAACATCCTTCACTAACCTCGCAGACACATCAAAGCCGCCAGGAAGGGGCCCTTCAGCAGAGGAAACCTGCAGTCCTCGCAGCCTGACAGCCTGGCTCCGGCTCCGGGCGCAGGACCACCCTGTCCCGCCCGGCAGCCCAGACTCAGGTGGGGCGCAGCTGTCCTGGAATGGGTAGGCGGAAGAGGACACTTGTACTTCCATCCTCCCTCCACCCCTCAGTGCTGTAGAGAGAGTGGCGATTTGCCCTCGTGAGGCTGGCGCGGCTGGCACCATGAATTAGCTTTGGCCCCTAGTCCAGGGCTCCCTCCCAAACTTGCCCTCTCCCACCCTCTAGGCAAGAGAGGCTGATTTGGGGGGGCTGGCTTTGTGCCCCAGCCTGGAAGAGGAGTGTGTGCTAAACTGGAGGGTCACCAACCTCATCCCCCAAGCTCCCCCGTTAAGGAAAGGACGTGTCCTTGTGGACGAGGGAGGATGCGGAGGGTAGGGGGCTTAGGGGTTGCGAGAAGAAGGAAGCTTTGGAAAATGAGAAGCTGAAGTGGAGTCGAAAGACAAGAGCTGGGCTGCAAGCCATGGGGCCTCTCTCTGGGGACACCAGGGGCCGGAGGAAGAGAGGGGCTGTGAGGCGCTAACAAGAGAGGGAGGAGGTGCTAACAGAGCCACTGGGGTGAGGGGATCCTACAGTCAGCCCCCTAAAGGCTGGCCTGGTGATAAGGAAGCTGGGGCGGGGGGGCTGAGTGGGGGCTGCCACATCAGCAGAGGAGGCGGGGTGGTGTGCATACATGCATGCACATATATGTATACACATGCAGACACACTGCACACGCCCACACATGCGTGCGTGCACACAACCGCAGCCAAGTCGGCTGGGGGCCAGATGATGTGGCGGCTTAGAGGAGCTATGATTTGCAGAAGAATGTGGTTTCTGTCGGCCTCGCTTCCCGGTCCCTCTGCTCGCACTCCTTCCTTGCCTACAGATTCCCAGGTCCCTAGGAGGTGATCAGCTTCAGGGATGTCCCAAGCTGTACCTTCTCTGCACTTTAGTCTGAGCCCCCAGACCCTTTAGAGGCGCTCCCCTCAATACGCCCAGCCCACAGAGGGGGCTACCTTCTCCACTGGCTGGCCTCAACCCCCAGCTTCTTTGGGACTGGGAAGTCCTTCTGAAGTCTAACCACAATCCCCTGTAACATTTGGATCTGAGCAGAGGAACGTACAAGCCAGTGTGGTAGAACCCTCTTTCAAGGGGCCAATAGGAGCAGAGCTATAAAGTAGGGCCCTGGGGGCTCCCGAACCCCTTTCTTCTCTCTGACTACAGTGTCTTATCTCAAAGAGTCAACAGCAAGGGTGGGGCTGCGGAGAGGGGGAGGGGCAGGAAAGCCTTGGGGAGAGGGAGCCACGGAGGGAGGGTGCCAGGGTCAGGGGTGGGGGGAGGGTGGGGGGAGGGTGGGGGGATGGGGGTGGCGCTCTCAAGACCTTTAACCTGGTTTTGGCTCAGCTCCTCCCGCCAGAGTCTTAGTGGCTCTGCTCATCGGCCACCCTGCCACCCCAGCCAGCCAAGGCTTGTGAGCTCAGCCTTCCCCTGACTCCTCACCCCGCCTCCTGGAGGTGTTTCCATCCCTGGCTGTGCCCGGAAACCTACTCTTTAGAAGGATAATGGCTCCAAATGCCGTTTTTGTCTCTCTAAGCCTTGGGGAAGGTGAGCATTAGCTGAGCTCCTCTACCCGCTCATTAGGATAATAAGCTCCTTGTACCGTTAATTGTCAGGTGGCACACCTCCCTCCACCCTCTTGGCCCACAGGTTGGCAGCTCAGAGCTGGGGTCAACTCTGGAAGTCATTTCCCCACTCCCACACCCATCACCCTAAGAATGGTGAGAGGCAGTGGGCTTCAATTTCCAAAAGAATGCTGGGAAGGAGACTCAGACCCTAGTCCTCTGGCCAAGAATTCCTACTGGCAACCCAACATGCATCCTGCCTCCTCCTGGAAGGTGGACCGTGAGCCCAGCATTCCTTGTAGCACACCACGTAGGAGTCGCTCGGTCCCTAGGGAGCCATCTTACTCACTTGGGGAGTATGCGTACCCTTGGGGAGGGAGCAGAAAGCAGAAGAGGTGGCCTCCCCAAAGCACACAGCCAGTGGAGATGGGGAGTCCAGTCAGTCTGGAACAATACCCCCAACCGAGAGCCCCCAACCAAGGCCTATGGAAATTCATTCCCTATCCCCTCTGAGAAATCTGGTCCATGACCTTGGGAGGCCCCCAACCAACTTTAGTTCAGTGACAACAGAGCCAGTGTT
Organism: Equus asinus; assembly: GCF_041296235.1. Classification (NCBI taxonomy): domain Eukaryota; kingdom Metazoa; phylum Chordata; class Mammalia; order Perissodactyla; family Equidae; genus Equus; species Equus asinus. The sequence continues at coordinate 36,253,445 of NC_091802.1, read as the reverse complement.
TACTTGGAACAAAGCGCCATGGGGAAATGAAAGCTGAATCAGAACTGGGCCAGCCCCCGCAGCCTGGTGGGAACATTAGGACATGTACACACATCTTCAAGGGAGAGTGGCCAAGGGCGTCAGAGAGGCCCAGAGGAAAGGCCACGGTGGGTGAGCAGGGAGGGGACAATCACTTCTTGTGGGAAGATCTAAGTCCAGGAAGGCTTTCTGGAGGAGGTGGTATTTCAGCCGAGCCTTGAAAGATGGGTGGGACTTTGTTACGGTTCAGGGAGTGGTTGGCGACAGGTGTTCTCAGTGGAGAGGAAAGGAGGGAAGCTGAAAGGGTGGTCAGGTGAGGGGCTGGAGAACAGGTGGGCAGGAGAAGGAGAGCACACTGCACGGGCAGGTGGGAGCGGTTATGAAGGACCCTGGAGGTCTCTTTGAGATGGGACTTAATTCAGGCAGAAGTGGGGGTCCTCTGGAAGACAGGGAGCAAGTGGGTGGCACGCCCCAACAGGGGTAATGGGAGACCAGGCTGGAGGCCTTGTTGAAGACAGTTGTGGTGGCCCTAGGGAGCCACACTGCATGGGTGCAGAGGGGACGCCTGTGACCGGCACAGTCTCCGTCCCCCAAGCTCTCAGCCTGAGGGAGGGGTGAGCACCCACCGCGAGGCCCATCCAGGCTTAGTGGGCAGTGGGGGAGCAGAAGAGGAGGACAAACCAGGAGGAGAGGGAACTGCTCAAACCTCGGGGCCCACACTGCCACATCCCGTCCTCTGTGGCCCTCCAGGAGGAGGGGGTCGTTATCAAGTCGTCCTCTGAAGTTGGCCACTGGCCCTGCCTCTCTGACCTGGCCCTTGGGAGGGGCCCAGAGCACTGAATGGACAGCAGAGGGGGCTAGTGAGCAGGGCATTCTGGGGAACTGGAGCTGGAGTCTGTGGCCCATCCAGAGGGGCCCAGAGCGGTGCTCAGAGGGAAGCAAGACAAGATCTTAAGTCCTTGGCACCTCATTCTGCATGAAATGGAGAGAGGAACTTTGGGCCCCTCTCCTCTGCCAGGAACAAAACACTTACTGCTTATTATTATTAAGCTAACATTTATTTACCATTACTGAGTTCCAGACACGGATGGCTTATTACTTCATCCTCGCAATGACCCTATTTGATACGGGAGGTGCTGTTATCCAATGCCTTGCTTCACAGATGAGTTTAGAGAGGCACAGAGAAGTTTAGTTTCTTGACTCAGGTCACACAGCACACTATAGCAATGTGGTGGTGGCACAATTCCTAACACAACACAATACTGTCCCTGCAGGCAGAGCCGGGCTAGAGCAGTTGTCCCGGAGGCTTTGGAAGGAAAGATCTCAGCCCAGTGCCATAAGCCATTATGGGTATTGGTGTCCCCACAGTATGGCAGGGAGGGGGGCTGAGAGGAACAGAGCTCAGCCTGGCTCTTCTCCCTCACCCAGGGCCTGGCTCCCCAGGCTGGGCTGAGCCAGGCCTGACAAGGCCTCCTACCTCAACCTTCAGTGGGGGATTCCTCCATCTGGAGCAGCAGCTCCCCAGGCCTGACGTGTGTGCTGCCTCTGAGGCTGCCTCTGGCTGTGGGGTCTCCAGACCTGCGTGATTCTGGTCCTGACTCAGCCCCAGTGGCCCGTGTGACTTGGCCTTCCTGCCCCTCTGGGCTCCAGCTGGCTTCTCTGAGAAGGGAGCGAGTGGCCCAGCTGACCTCCGGGGCCCTTCCAGCTGGGCCCTTGTAGGACGCACAGACAATCAGCTCCTTCTTCAGCGAATGGGCTGGGGAGGCGGCAAGCGAGCGAGTATGAAGACATTTCAACTTTGCCGCTCTTGGGAAACCACAGGTGGAATTTGGCATGGAATCTAGGGGGACCCACTGACGGCATGAGGTCTCTGGACCTCCCCGCCCAGGTCCCTGCAAGCCTGAGCATGCACGTGCAGGCGCACGCACGCACACACTTCCCTCCCATGGCCAGATTAAGTGTTGCACAGAAGATGTTGCCCTTATCCAGGACTCTCCTGCCTCTAGACACGAACAGCTCCCTGTCTGGTCAGTCTGGGGCCCCTCTGTGCCCCCACCCCCACCTGACCTCACCCACCAAGAATGCTGGGGCCCCAGGAGCCATGATGGATGCTGACAACAGGGCTTAGTGTTCTTGGCCTGAGCTGGGACCACCCACCTCCAGGCCCCGCACGCCGTCTCCCTATACAGGAAGGAGCATAGATTAGTTTGGTGTCATGGAAAACACTGGGGACCCAAGGCAGGTTCCAGAAGACCTCTGGACTCTGCCCCGCAAGCCTCATTTTCCCATTGGGAAGATGTGGGGCACCAGGTGGAGGAGCCATTCTCCAATGTCTGTTCCTATGACATTTTAAGGACATGGGTAGAGTTGCCAGATTTAACGAATAAAAATACAGGACACTCAGTTAAATTTGAATTTCAGGTAAACAACGAATAAATTTTATTTGGGACATACTTATACCAAAACTTAGTTGTTCATCTGAAACTCAAACTTAACTGGGCATCCTGTGTTTTTTGGTGGTTTTTTTTTTAGATAGATAAATAAATTTTATCTATTTAAAAATTTTTTAATTTAATTTTTATTGAGTTAATGATAGGTTACAATCTTGTGAAATTTCAGTTGTACATTATTGTTTGTCATTCGTGTTGTAGGTGCCCCACTTCACCCTTTGTGCCCACCCCTCATTCCCCTTTCCCCTGGTAGCCACTAATCTGTTCTCTTTGTCTGCATTTTTAAATTCCTCATATGAGTGGAGTCATACAGAGATTGTCCTTCTCTATCTGGCTTATTTCACTTAACATAATTCCCTCAAGGTCCATCCATGTTGTTGCAAATGGAATGACTTTGTTCTGTTTTACAGCTGAGTAGTATTCCGTTGTATATATGTACCACATCTTCTTTATCCATTCGTCTGTTGATGGGCACTTAGGTTGCTTCCACGTCTTGGCTATTGTAAATAATGCTGCAATGAACATTGGGGTGCATAGGACTTTTTGGATTGCTGACTTCAAGCTCTTTGGATAAATACCCAGTAGTGGGATGGCTGGGTCGTATGGTAGTTCTATTTTTAATTTTTTGAGGAATCTCCATACTGTTTTCCATAGTGGCTGCTCCAGTTTGCATTCCCACCAGCAGAGTATGAGGGTTCCTTTTTCTCCACAACCTCTCCAACATTTGTTACTATTTGTTTTGGTTATTTTTGTCATTCTAATGGGTGTAAGGTGATATCTTAGTGTAGTTTTGATTTGTATTTCCCTGATGATCAGCGATGATGAACATCTTTTCATGCGCCTGTTGGCCATCCATATATCTTCTTTGGAGAAATGTCTGTTCATGTCTCCTTAAGCATCCTGTTTTTTGTCTGGCAACCATAAATCTGTGTCAGGTGGAAGCAGAGAGCCAGAGGAGGTAACGCCAGTCTCTGCCCTCCTCCGGCCCCTCCTTGGGGCACTGGCGCCTGCCTGGCCCCTGCCCCTCTCAAGCCCTCCCAGACTCCCAAGCCTACCCCTCAGGCCTCCCCACGCCCTTCTTGGCACCCTCATTTCACTCCCCAGGACACTCGCCCCCCCCTAAGCTCACCCATCTTCCCCTCCCCTAAGGGCCACATCTCTGTAGGGCCCCAGGCCTGGGCAGAGTGGCAGGGGGTGTGGGAGAGATACCCCAGGCCTAGGGTGTTGTTCCAGTGGGGCCAGGGCAGAGGCAGGACAGCCCTGGAGGCCCAAGTCGCAAGGACCTCACTAAGGAGGCAGCAGCATGGGTGCTGCTGGGAGAAGGCTCCAGCGCTCTCTGGACTAGGTCCTCCTTGGCAGAGGGGCAGGCTGGGTCCAGAGCCAACTCCAGGGGAACGAGGGAAGAGGTGTGTCTTTATTCCCTTCTTCAAGCTCAGAGTCACCAGCAACTGCAAATAGAGAGGGCATTCTCTGGGGCCAGACCCCAATTCCACTTGGATCAGAAGAATGGAAGATTCTGTCCTTCGGGGCCGAAAAGGGCCAAGAGATAATGAGAAACAGAGACAGGGAAAGAGGGGACGAGCAAGAGGGATCAGAGAGAGATATACTGGGAGAGAGAGACTAGGAGAGTCAGTGAGAAACAGACAAAGAGACAGGAAGACACAGGACCAAACCAGGGACAAGGTAAATGGAAAGAGAGAGACACACAGATTCTCCCGCCCAGACAAAGCGAGATCCAGGCAGAGAGAACAGAGATGGGAAAACAGGAGAAGACACAGGAACGCAGAGAAGCCGCGTGGAGCCAGAGAGGCAAGAAACTGAAACAGGAAGACAGATTGACAGAAACGGGGAGGGACGAAGAGAGGTTAAATACAAGACAGATACAACTGGGAAAGATGAGAACCAGAGTTAAAGAGAAAGCGGTCACAGGAGGACGGCTGTCCTTTCCTAAGTTCAGGACATTTTTCACTAGCAAAGTCAGAACTGAGACAGCAGGAGACATCTAAAGACCTAAGAACAGAGCCTTTCCCGGAGCCCCCTCCCCCTTTCCTCGGGTCAGGGAGCAGCACCCCACCCACCATCTCCACTTCGCCCCCTCCCCAGGCGTCCTGGCTCCATCTCTCCAACTCCCGCACGACCTCCACAAGTTTCATCCCTGTTTGGGCGTCTGGCTCTCAGCCTGCGCCTATCACCCTCGGAGACGGCCTCCCATCCCGCCCACCAGCCGGCTCTCCCAGGAGGGAGCTCAGGGAACCGCAGCCCCAGGTCCCGGCCCCGCGCCTCCCGCTCCCGGGGAATCCCGCGTTGGGCGATGCTGCCACCTGTCGGCCGAATCGGGAAGCACGGCGCCCCGAGGGCTGGGGCGCAGCCGCCGATGGTCGGAATCCGGCCCCTCCCCGCTGATACCGCCTCCGCGGGGTCTTTCCAGGAATGCGGATGGGCCCGCTCTCCCGGCTGCCGCTCTGCCCCAGCTGCGGCCCCGGGGGGCAAGTCTCTGAATCCCGGGGCCTTAATTTCCCCTGTAGTCAAATGGAGGAAGCGTACCAACACCTCGTCCCAGGATTTCAAGGGAGGTGGGGAGGGAGTGAATGTACCAGTGCCGTGTCCTGAATCTTCCCCAGAAATCATCCAGGCCGCCCCTCCCTCCCTTCTTGGCCAAAAAATCAAGATGACACCTCCCCCATACAATCCCCTCAATCCACTCCAGAGCCTTCGCCTCCCCTTTCTCTTAACCTCTGGCCCCCAGAAGTCCAAGTGGGAAGGGACTTCCAGTGTTCTTGCTCCCTCTGCCTGCACCCCCTCTCCCCTTGCCAGGCACAGCACTCCCGCCCTTAAGCCTGGGACCACGTAGGGCTGGAGGAGTTGGGGGTTAGGAAGGAGTAGCTCAGCAGTCGTGAATTGACCCTACAATCTTCTTTTATCTGTTAAAATCTCTTCAACCTCCCAATTCCTAAAACCCAACCCAGACCTCTTCCTCTCCCCTCCCCGCCCCAAGTCCGGCCCATCCCTGGCATAGGCTCCGCCCCCACTCGAGGCGGGGCCCCATAGGTGGAGAGAAGTGGGAGAGGTCGCGGCCCCGCCTCTGCCCTCCTCCCCCTACACACGGAAGCTCAGTGGCCCCCATGCCAGGATGTCCGACGCCTGGGTCCCCGGCCTCGTATTCTCCCTGCTGCTCAGCCTCCTGGCCGGCCTCCAACAGGTGAGCGCTTGGGAGGTGAAGCTGTTAAACCTTCCGGGCCTACCCTTGTGGCTCAGGGGCCTGCTTCTGAAGTCCGGTCACCACCTTCCATTGTCAGGATTTCCTCGTGACCACACGCAATTAAGCAATTTCCTTTCTCTTTTTTTGCTGGGGAAGTGAAGGTGGGGGCAGTGGAGGGAGGCCCTGAGAGGACCTGAGTTCCCTCACCTGGGGCGGCTGTGTAGTGGGACCTGGCCCCTGCCTACCACCATTGACACCCAGCGTCTCTCTCTGAGTGGGGACTTTGCCCTCGTATTAGCCTTGGCTCGTCCTTCCCGCTCGTTCCTGCTGCGTCAGAAAGCGGGCACTAGCGGGGACTGAGGTCTGGACGCCTGGCCAGCCTGTCTCCCCAGCTCTGTCCTTCCAGTGCTGTGTCACCTTGGGGAAGTCCTGGCCCTGTCTGCTTGTGCCCTAGGGGAGAGGAGGCTCCCTCGTCCCCTTCTAGGAGAGGGGCTAGTATTCCAGCCCGTGGTAGGATTTGATTTGGCTGCCTGACCCAAGGCTGGGGTGACCTCTGTCATCTGTGATTCTGAGCGTGAGACAGGGTAGGGGAAGTCTATCCAGTTTTGTGATGGGAGATTATCCTGGAAACTGACGTGGGTCTAGAACACGGATTTCTAGCCTACTTCTGTGTAAGAATCCGCGGGAAATCCCTGGCCGCTCCCCAGAACATTCACACAGCTGTGCCGACTTTCAGGGCGGCTCTGCCCCTGAAGGCCTGGTCTGCCTGCTCCATCACTAGTGATCAGTTTGTGCCAGCGCTGGGCTGAGCATCCTCTTGATTCCTGCCAACAGCTGCAGAGCGCAGGCGCGTTAATGCCCCAGTTCACGGGTAAGCAAGCTGAGGTTGCCCAAGGTCACCTCAACACTTGATCAAACTCAGGCTCTGAACCACCTCAGACAAGACCACCCCCTGGTTAAAATGGGAGAAGAGAACCTGGGACATTGCCTCCCCCTCCCAAACAGGAACTCGGGATTAATGTATTAAACCTGTTCATTATCTGTCCTTAACTGGGAGCCAGGAGAGGGAGGAGGGGCAGGCTGGGATCTGACGGGGAAGGGGTGCCGCTCAGTCCCCGGACCCCTTGGTCTGCCCCAACTCTGCAGTCACCCCAGTGTGCTATGTGGCGCTCACCTTCTCTGTCCCCACCAGCCAAGGCTCACAGGGGACTGAGCTCCGAAAAGGGGAATCAGCCCAACTATTATTGGCTGTCACTGGTATTCTTAGCCAAACTGTTGTTGTCATTAGCAACTGAAATGTTATTATTTCAAGTAAAGCTATAAAGATAAGGTGGTCTCCTGAAAGTCGGCTTCTTATTGTAGTTGGTTGTCCCCAGAGGCTGGGGTGGGGTGACATAACCACCCATTCCTGGTGTTCCTGTACCTGCATTCCTCCCTCGCAGTCTGGGGGGCAGTCTGGGAGCCGCCAGGATGGAATGAAACCAGGTGACAATGAATGCTCCTTCATTCATTCTGCCAATATTGTGACTGCTGGCTTTTCAACAGTGATGAATAGACAAACATCCCTGCCCTCATGGAGGTTCCATTCTACTGAGGGGACAGACAATTAGCAAGATAAAATATACAGATGTTGATAAGAGCCATGCAGAAAAATTAAGCACAGTGAGGGGCAGCGGAGTGCTTTGGGGGAGTAGATGTAATTTTAAGTGAGATGGTCAGAGAGGGGGCTGCCGGAGCCAGCCTCGTGGATATCTGGGGGAAGAATGTTCTGAGGAGGGCTTATACACCAAACTGCTATTAATCGGGTTAAATTTTGTAACAGTACCCTGGATGTCCTGCAGAACTAGTGCAGAAGAGGAAGGGAAGGAGGGAGGAGCTGGGTCCGGAGAGGAGGGTCTGGCGGGCTTTGCAGAGCAAGGAACCCCCCAGGCAGGGATCGGAAGGATGAATGGAGGTTCCGCACACCATGAGGCTGGGGGAAGAGGGCCTGCCCCTGCACGCAAGTGTAAAACAGCCAGGCGTGTGCAGGGAACTTCCAGTGGGTGTGCAGGCAAGCGGGCCCAGGGGGAGCAGGGCTAAGGCTGATGGCTGGGGGTCTGGGCCCCAGGGAACCCCTGAAGGGAGCTTCCAGCAAGGTGGCAGGTGATGAGATTTGTGGGATAGGAACTTGCCCACAGTATCAGGAGTGACTCGGGTTGCAGGAGGAGAGTTGCTGGCGTCCTGGACCATCGAGGGCATGGAAAGAAGATGGATTGAGGTGGTCAGAAGGTGTAAACTTACAGACCTGTGGATGAGCGAATGTGGTGTGGGGTGTGCTGAGCATGGGAAGGAGACCAGGGGCCGCCAGGTGGCAGCTGGGGCTCCAGTCAGTGACCTGGGGAACTTGTGGAGTGAGGTGGAAAGCAGACTTGGGGGAAGATATGGATCCATTGGGGACCTGCTGGCTGTCAGGCACCTGGGCAGTGTCTGGGGGGAGACCCCACCTCCAGTTTATGACCCCTAACCTCTGCCTCTTTTCTCCCACAGGCTGCAGCCAAATGTGGCATCTTCTTGTAAGTCTGGGATTTGGGCTATAACTTCCAGTCTGGAAAGGAGACACCCCAAATCCTGCCCTGTCTGCCTTCATGGGGAGGGGGTACCATCCTCACCGGCTCCCCTTCCAGCCAGAAGAAATCATCCTCCCCCTCATCTCCCCAACCCAGAGAAGGAGGGAGAGGGTGACAGCGCCCCCTTCCTTCCTCCCCCAGCCTACCCCGGGGCAGTTCCACAGGGGGTGGAATGCTCACCCTCGCTGCAGTCTCAGGCCCTCCCCCCTCCGAGGGTACCCCTGGGAAGGGGGACAAAAGTCGGTGCCAACCTTAATACATACATGCCAAGAAGCCTGTGCACAATGAGGAGGGACCGAGCGGTGGTCTTGGGCAGAAAAGCGTTTCTATCAAGTCAGCACTGGATGTTCTAGGAGCACCTCTCCTTCCTGCTTCCTACTCCATGGGCCCCAGCAGGGGCTCGCTCCTCCTCCACTTAGCTCCTGGACACTCCCCGCTGCCCCTCTCTCTCCATCTCCTTAGAGTGATGCTGTAGCCACTACAACTCTCAATCCCCACACCTGCCCAGTGAGGTCGACAGGACATCCATTACCCCCATTTTATAGATGAGGCACGTGAGGTCCAGCAAGGAGCATAGCTTTACACAAGTGCACAAGGCTGGTGGTGAGATGAGCCAGGAACCCGGGTCCTGATCCTACCCCCAGGTTCCTCCCACTGAGCCGAAGGGGGCCCATAATCCCCACCCCGCTGGGGCGTGGCTCATGCCCTGAGTATATGGGTGAGTGTTGGAGAGGCTGGGATCCTTCTGCCTCCCCACCTTGGTACCAGCACCTTCTCTCTGCTCCCTGCCAGCACCTGCCCCCAGGGATTCAAATGCTGTGGTGACAGCTGCTGCCAAGAGTATGAGATCTTCTCCGGCCCCTTGAGGTGAGTCCAGGGCCAGCTCCTCTGGGCTCCGTCCTCCGAGGGGCCTGGTCCACATAGGGTGGGCTGGACTTCCTGCCGAGGGGGTGGGTGTAGGTCGTGGGAGGGAGGGAGGGAGGGAAGCAGGGGGCGCTCAATGTCCCCCCGGGTGACGGTGGTGGTTCCTCACCCCAGGATCTTTGTCATCATCTTCCTGATCATCCTCCCTCTCCTGTGCATCTGTGGCCTGGTCAAGCGCTTCTGTCAGAACTGCAGAGAGCCGGAGCAGGACAGCCCAGTGGATCGTGAGAGGCTTCCAGAGCGGCCCCACATTGCCTCCCCAGAGAGGGTCAGGGCGTCCGCCTCAGAGCCCCCACCCCCCTACAGCGAGGTGGGTGTCTGTTCCAATCCCTTCTCTGCTCCTCAGCCGTCCATACCTCCCTATTGTCCATATATTTAGAGCAGCAGGGGCAGGGGAGGCCTCTGGACTCTAGAGAGGGCTCTGCAATAAGCATCAGGTCACCCTCTCCCTGGTAAACATGCCACCACCAGCACGGTGAGTGGCAATGGCCTGCGACAGGCCCTAAGAAGAATGTGTGTCCCCTCTCTTCCCTGCAGATTATTCTGAAACCTGTCCTGAGCCTGCCCCCCATGGAGCCACCCCCTCCCTACAGCTTCAGGCCTGAAGAGAATGCTGGGACACTCAGGGGCGTCGACAACCCAGCCTTCTGATCCACCTCCTGCCTGGAATCCCGCCGTCAGCCACCTCCTCCGCCACGCCTCCTGGAGCAAGCCAGAGACGCCTGGGACCCCTGGAATGCCCACTGCCCATCCTGCCACATCTCTGGCCATTCTTGGATTTAACTTATTCTTTTTCCTGCCCCTGCTCCATCCCAGCTGCCTCTCTTGTCCCGAGGGCTGGGCTGGAGCAACAGTGTCCACCCTGTGCCTCCAGCCCAATTTAGAGGCTGCCAGGAGGAAAATGTCAACAGTTAGAGGTGCTCGACAGTGGAGTGGGCCACTCCGAGGAGTGGAGAGAGCCCCATTTCTGGAAGTGTACGAATCTGGACTGGACAGCCAGCTGTGAGATATTATGGAGGGCGTTTCTGCACCCATGGGAGATGGGACCGGATGAGCTCTGAGCCACCTTGCACTTCTATCTGAATGAAGACCCCATTGTACTGTTCCCCCCAACACGTGTACTCACTAAATTTTAGCTGGTTGTTGCTGAGAGTCTGCCTCTGGGTGCGGCGGGAGGTGAGCCCAGGCTCTGCTGGGGGACTGCGTGCAAAATCCCACCATGCGCAAGTCCTCCCTGGCTGGGTTGACGATGAGCCTGGGAGGACAGTAGGTCCAGGACCACCCTCCGGGAAAGGCTCTTTGCACATGCTTTGACTGCTGGTTTCTTGAGGTCTCTGGGTGCTAAGGAGCCTGGACAGGGAGCTGGGGATGGGGTGTGAGGGACCGTTGTGTGCTTCCCCATCCCATCCTCCCACTGCTTTCCCAAGGAGACAGAGCTCAGCTCCCTGACTCCATGGGGCTGAGAAGGGGGCAAAGGAGAGGAGTCAGGGAGGCGGGCCATCTGTGGGGTAGGGCCTCCAGACTCCTTGATCAGCGCCCCCCTGGAATCTCCTGGAGCGAGGAGAGGAGAGGGCAGACCCACTCTTCTCTTCCACCTTGTGTGGTTCTGGGCACCGCCACCTCAGCCCCATCTGTGAGGTTAACCCTTAAGAGGAAAGAGTCATTCACCATTGCAGCGTGCGAGAGTCTTTGAGGGGCACTGGTCCCTGTGGGGGTCTGCAGCAAAGTGTGGAGCTAGGAGGCTGGCACAGGGCATGCAGAGTGAGAGGGACCCCCGTGCCAGTGTCTTGGGGCTCAGGTAGGGCTGGGCTCCTCCCCCCTGACCCTGCCTTTGCGCTGCTCCCCTGTAGCCCATGAATGCCAGCCTTCCTCCCCAGGTGGAGGGCATAGCAGCAAAGCTGGCCAGAGCTTCTGGGAGGATTGGAGGTAGAGCTGGGCCTGGTGTGCTGGCAGGGATGCATCCTCCATGGCTTTCCCAATAATACCCATCCTTGGGGCATCAGGACCCAGGTACGGGGCAGGGAGATTGTTCAGCCTTCCCCAAAGGTGCTAGGAACATGGGCTGTCTGGCTGGGGTTCCTGCTGGAGACAGGGCCCCAGAGGGGAGAACAGTAGTTACTGAGGACATAGTGCCAGAATTGGCAGTAGGAGAAGGAGCCCAGCCATAGGAAGTTTCCCTTCAGTTTCAGGGACTGATGGGGTGCGAGGGGTGGGGGGAGCAGCAGGAGGATATGTGAGTGCTTTGTGTAAGTGTAACCAGCTCCAATTAGTGAAGCCCCAGGGCTGATGTTGCCCTCACTGTGGTAAACACACCCCAGTGGGAAGATGTTGACAATGGGCTTTGCAGACCCAGAGGAGGAGGTCACCCTCAGCCTGCACACTTCCTTTCTTTCATCAAAGATGGCATTGGGCCTTTAAATCCTCCCCCGCAGCAGCAGAGTGGCCTGGAGGAAAGTGGTCATCCTGAAGCCCAGCGTTCCTGGGAACTAGTGGCAGAAATGGCGAGTTCTGTGACTCTCTGTTCACTGTTGGTGAGGGTGAAAATGGTGTGATCTTCCTGGAGGGAAATCTACCAGTATCCATTCATGCCACAGACATTTACAAAGCTCCTACCATGTGTCGGGCACTATGCCTGGCACTGAGTATCCATTAAAAGTTAAAATGCACATCACTCTAGGATTGATCTTCCAGAAATGCTCCTACAAAAGGGCTCAAAGACATGTCCATCACAGCATTGTAGCTGAAAACACCCTCAATGTCCATTGACAGGAGCCTGTTAAATAAACCAGGTACATCCTTATTATGAATGCTATGCAGCCTTTACAAAGACTGAAGTGAATCTGAAGAACCCACATGGCACAATGTTCATCATTTATTGTTACAGAGAAAAGGCAAGTCGCAGATCTCAATTTGTAAATATATACTCCATCATACATATTATATATATATATATATATATATTTCCTCTTTGCAAATGTATAGAAAAAATCTAGAATGATATGAACCAAAACCTTATAGTGGTGGTTGGCACTGTGGGATGGTGGGAGCCAACTGGCGGGAGATTTTTTACTATGTATGCTTTGTCATTGTATTTTTTGCAAAGAGCAAGCACGGCTCTTGTAAATTTAAAAGAGCTTTCTTTAATGGAAAAAATATAGGCAGCTTTAGAAATGAATAAAAACTTACCTTGTGGACTTTGATCAATAGCAATTTATGATCAGCTCTGCTATGAGGAAGAGGCTAGAAAGACTCAGACATGTGGCACACACATGACATAGGCAACCCAGGGAACAGATAAGCAATGGACATAGGAAAGCCTGGACAGCTGCCAGACGCGTGAGGAATACGTGATGCCCGTATGCCCGTATGTCACACCCGTGCAGGACTGTGGTGGGTGCTCAGTATATGTGGAATGAGAAACAATGGGTTGTGTCTGGCTGCTTGGTTGGTTGGATGAACGGTTTCGCAATGGACCCTTATCATTATCATCTGTCCATAAATATGCCTCAGCAGCCATCTTAGAGACACCTCCCTCGATGCTCTCATTCCCTCTTGGCTCTGCTGTTCCACTTCCTCCTGCCACGCCCATTCCATCCTGCTCCAAGCAGCCCTCCGTCGCCATCATTACATGAAACGGCTCTTGTCCACATCACCAGGGACCTACATCGTGCTGAAGCCAAAGGACAATTCTGTAGCCTCATTTATTCAGTCTCTTGGTGGCATTTGACATACTTGGCCACTTCCTCCTTCTGAGAATCTTCCTTTTCTGGACCTCTCTGGCACCACCTTCCCTGGTTTTCCTCTTACTCACCAGCTGCCCCTTCTCAGGCTCCTTCACTTTCCCTTCCGCCTCCACCATCTCTAGATGACGGTTGACCTGGAGGTTCGTCTCGGGCTCTCTTGTCTTTATCTCCGTTCACTCCCATAGCGGGTCTCATCTAGTTCTGTGGCTTCAGAGACCATCTGCTACCTGGTGAATCCCAAATCTTTCTCTCTGGCCAAGACTTCTCCCTTGAACTCCAGGTTTTTATATTTAACTACCTAGCACCTCCACTTGGATGCCCAATGAGCATTTCACAGCCCAGACTAGGCTCTAGTGTCCCTCCGCCCCACCCCAAATCCAGTCCTTCCCGGATTGTCCCATCAGAAATAAGTCGTGCCACCAGCCAGCCATCTATTCAGGTGGAAAAACCGAGTTATTCTGATTTCTCTCTTTCCCTCACGCTCTCATCCTGCCTCCAAAATAGACCCATGTCCACTTTTCACCGTTTCACTTTTCCAGCCCTAAACCAAGCCATGGTCAAGTCCAGCCTAGGTTTTTTCTTCTTTTTTTGAGGAAGATTAGCCCTGAGCTAACATCTGCTGCCAATCCTCCTCTTTTTGCTGAGGAAGACTGGCCCTGAGCTAACATCCATGCCCATCTTCCTCTACTTTCTATGTGGGACATCTACCACAGCATGGCTTGCCAAGCGGCGCCATGTCTGCACCCGGGATCTGAACCAGCGAACCTCGGGCCGCCGAAGCAGAACGTGTGCACCCAACCGCTGTACCACCAGGCCAGCCCCCAGCCTAGGCTATCTTAATGACTTCCTAGCTGGTTTCCTGCCACCACTCCTGTCTCCATATTGTCCCCTGCAGTTTATGCTGCACACTGCACTCGGGCAGATCTTTCTAAAGCATAAATAAGACCTGTCAATCCCTTGCTGGAAAGCCTCTGATGGTTGCCCATTGCACTCGGAATAAGCTCCAAACCCCTGACTGTGGCCTGTGAGACTTACAAGGTATGGCCCCTCCTGTCCTCTCTGACATCATCTCTTGCTTCTCCCCTCCTTTCTCACTGCATTCCAGCCACGGTGGCCTCTCTGAGCCTTGACTGTCCCAAATTAGCCTGGCTCAGGGCCTTTGATAGCTTTTCTGCTTGGAACCCCCGCCCCCACCCCAGCTTCTCCGTCAGTCTTCACATGGCTGCCATCTTTTCGTCATTCTGGGTCCAGTTCAGCTGTCATCTCCTCAGAGAAGCCTTTCCTGACTACCCTGCATAAAGTAGCCCCTCTAGTCCCTTTCTATCACGCTATCCTATGTTATTTTCTTCACAGCACATCCCAGTACCGGAAATCACCTTATTTATTTACATGCTCCTGTGTTTACAGTCTGTTTCCCCTCTCGGGACCCAACCTCCTCAGGGACAAGGATCTGCCGTGTTCTCTGTTGGGTCCAGAGTCTAGAACGTGCTTAGGGTCTGGTAGGTGTCATTCTTTGTTGACTGACTCACTATCTGTGGCCACAGTGGCCATGGCTACCTCGAGAGCAAAGCTCAAAAGGTCCTGCAGGCAGAGCACCCAGGAAAGGCCTACTTGATTCCACATAAAACCTGTTTTCCTTCTCATAATCCCTGTGGAATTTTGAGACCCTGTCATCCTGTGGAACCAGCTCTGGTGATCTAATGGTTAAGATCTGGCACTCTCACTGCTGCGGCCCAGGTTCATTTTCTGGTCAGGGAACCACACCACCCGTCTGTCAGTTGTCACACCGTGGCGGCTGCGTGTTGCTGTGGTGCTAGAAGCTCTGCCACCGGTATTTCAAGTACCAGCAGGGTCACCCATGGTGGACAGGTTTCAGCGGCGCTTCCAGACTAAGACAGACTAGGAAGAAGGACCTGGCCACCCACTTGCGAAAAAATTTGCCATGAAAACTGTATAGATAGCAGCAGAGCATTGTCTGACACAGCGCCGGAAGGTGAGAGGATGGAGCAAAAAGCCCGGGCAGGGTTCCGCTCTGCTGCCCACAGGCTCGCTGGCAGTCGGAATCCACCCGACGGCGCTAATACCAGAAAATCATCCTGTGGAAATCTGAGAGAAATGCTGAGGGAGTCCAACCTTGTGTTATTATAGATAAGACCGTCAAAGTCCAGAAAAGAGAGGGGACTCAGCCAAGGTCACACAGCTGTCAGGGTCAAAGGTTGGATTTAAAACTCAGTCTAGGGAGTGCCAGCCGTTAGGGATGCTGTGGGGGAGGAAGTGGGTTTGACTCTCAAGGGGTGGCAGGAGGGACATCTTTGTGGTGATGGAACAGTTCTGCATCTTGATTGTGGTGGTGATTACAAAAATCTAGACAGGTGCAAAAATGACATGGAAACACACACACATTGTACAGTGTCAATTTCCTGATTTCGATACTGGACGCAAGATGGAACCACTGGGAGAAACTGGGCAAAGGGAACTTGAGACCTCTTTGTACTTTCTTGGCAACTTCCTGAGAATCTATATTGATTTCAAAATAAAAGGATTTTAAAAATCAGTCTCCTGCCTCCAGGTTCAAGAGCTTTTTACATCGTTAAAGTTCATTAGGTCAAATTTAGTTTGATCTAATGTTTAGTTTGATCTAAGTTTATGTGCCCAGGGCCCCATATAAAACACATTTTGTGCACTTTTTTTTTTTATGAGGAAGAGTGGCCCTGAGCTAACATGCATGCTAATCTTCCTCTTTTTTGTATGTGGGATGCTGCCACAGCATGGCTTGATGAGCAGTGTGTAGGTTCACATCTGGGATCCAAACCCATGAACCTCGAGCCATCCAAGTGTAACATGTGACCTTAACCACCACACCACCAGAAAGCCCCCGTTTTGTGCTTTCTATAGTTTGCAGTTTGTTTAAACTGTGGTAATTTGGGTGTAGAGGGCTGTAATTTGCAGGCATCCACTGCAGTGGTGAATGCAAAGTTGGATGGATCTTCTCCCTCCTTCCCACCTGACCGTGGCTTTCCTGTAGCCAAGAGTGTGGCTCCTGCTCACATAGAGATGCAGAGACAGGGAGGAGGCCCTTGGTCTGAGAGATGAGAGTTTCTTAGTCATCTAGATGGACCTCCATAGGGCAGGATTATATATATATATACACACACACAGAAAATGTAAACTTTATTTAAAAAACAGGCAACTGGCGGGGCCGGCCCCATGGCCGAGTGGTTAAGTTCACATGCTCTGCTTCAACAGCCCAGGGTTTCACTGGTTTGGATCCTGGGTGCGGACATGGCACCGCTCACAAGCCACGCTGAGGCGGCGTCCCAGGTGCCACACCTAGAAGGACCCACAGCTAAGAATAAACAACTATGTCCCTGGGGGCTTTGGGAAGAAAAAAGAAAAAAGAAAATCTTTAAAAACAGGCTGCATTTGGCTCATGCACCATTGTTTGCTGGCTTCTGAACTAAAACATTGAAACAGGTTTTGTTTCCCCACCTCTTATCCCCTACTCAGCTTGCTTGTGCAGTTGGCTCTTTTAGTTGTCGTTCTGTTTTGTTTTTCCAACTTTTTTACACCATTCTTTTTATTGTGGTAAAATACACAACACATAAAATTTACCACCTTAATCATTTTTAAGTGTACAGTTCAGAGGTACCAAACACATTTATGATGCTGTGCAACCATTGCCACCACCCATCTCTATAACTCTTGTCATCTTGTAAAACTGTACCCATTAAATAACCACTCTGCATTCTCTCTCTCTTCCCCCCAGCCTCTGGCAACCACCATTCTGCTTCCTGTCTCCGTGATTTTGACTACTCTAGGTGCTTCATATAAGTGGAATCACACAGTATTTGTCTTTTGGGTCTGGCTTATTTCACTTAGCATAATATCCTCAAGGTTCTTCCACGTTGTAGCATATGTTAGAATTTCCCCCCGTTTTATTTTTTTTATTTTTATTTTTTATGTTTTGAGGAAGATTAGCCCTGAGCTAACTGCTGCCAATCCTCCTCTTTTTGCTGAGGAAGACTGGCCCTGAGCTAACATCCATGCCCATCTTCCTCTACTTTCTGTCTATTTATGTCTTCTTTAATTTCTCTCAGCAAGGTTTTGTAATTTTCATTGCACAAGTCTTTCACCTCCTTGGTTAATTTCTAAGTATTCTATTCTTTTTGATACTACCATAAATGGAATTGTTTTTATCCTTTCCTTTTCAGATTGCTCATTGCTAGTGTGTAGAAATGCCACTGATTTTTGCATGTTGACTTTATATCCTGCTACTTTACTGGATTCATTTATTAGTTCAAACATTTTTTTGTGTGGAATCTTTAGGGTTTTCTACATATAAGATCATATCACCTGTGAACAGAGATAATGTTACTTCTTCTTTTCTAGTTTGGGTGTCTTCTCTTTCTTTTTCTTTCCTAACTGCTCTGGCTAGGATTTGCATTACTACATGGAATAGAAGCAGCAAAAGCAGGCAGCTTTGTCTTGTTCCTGCTCTTTTTTTTTATCGTGTTTTTATCATGAGAAGGTGTTGAATTTTGTCAAATTATTTTTCTGCATCAATGGAGATAATCATTTCCTTCTTCCTATTAGTGCGATGTGTTACAGATCGATTCATCTGTTGAAGTGTCCTTGCTTTCCAGGAATAAATCCCACTCGACCGTGGTGTATAATCCTTTTAATATACTGTTCAGTTGCATTTGCTAGTATTTTGTTGAGGATTTTTGCATCAATGTCCATAAGGGCTGCTGGTCTGTAGTTTTCTTGTAGTGTCTTTGCCCGGCTTTGGTATTAGGGTATTGCTGGCTTCATAGAATAACTTAGGAAGTCTTCCCTCCTCTTCAGGTTTTTGGACAGTTTTGAGAAGGATTAGTCTTAGCTCTTCTTTAAATAGCCGGTAGAATTCACCAGGGAAGCCATCAGGTCCAGGGCTTTACTTTGTTGGAAGATTTTTGATCACTCAGTCAATCTCCTTACTTGTCATAGATCTATTCAAATTTTCTATTTCTTCATGATTTAGTCTTGGTAGGTGTTGTGTTCCCAGGACGGGGGGAAGGAGGGTGACAACCGTGGCTGCCCCCCTCTGTGTCTGCATCTCTGAGATGAGAAGCAGCAGTCACCAAAGAGAGCATAGATCCCTGATATTTGAAGGACAGAGTCCTTTTTGCCCACTCTGGTTCTTGCAAGCTGTGTGCAAGCTGCTCCAGGCACACATGCACGGCTGCCTGCCACCTGGCTGGGGGTGGGGGATGGGTCCCTGCTACTGTGCTAAGAGCTGAAATTGACTGAAATTAACTGCAATTTACTGTCCAAGTCTTCCCCTGGAAGTTGCAAACCTTTGATAGGCTCCAGAGTTCCAAAATAGTTACATCAGACAGATTCTGCCTGTGCAGCTGTTGTCTAGGTGGGGAGACAGATTCCTGGTGCTTCCTACTCCACCACCTTCCCAGAAGCCTCTCAGCGGGATTATATTTTAATTGTATCCATTTGAGAAAATTCAACTGTGTGAGCTGAGATTTGACCAATAATTTATTCAAAACTTGCTTTCATTTCTTGCCAACATTTTCTCAGAACAAAGGATATTAAGAACTTTTATCAGAGGCTCAAGAAGACAATTTCTTGATTTGACACAGCAATAGCAGAATCTTCATCAACAATCAAACTCCGAATTTGTTATACCGCACATTTTTTTCCATATGTCCAGCCCCCTGGATTTTCCTGGACTTGTCTCTACCTGCCTCCTACCCCATTCACATAATGACAGGACTAGGGAGCAGCCATTTGTCACAGAGTGGCTCTGCCTCTCTGGCCACAGTTGACCGGTCCAAGGGTGGGCACGGATGCAATCGGGGCCCATCAGAGCCTTTCCACGAAGATTTTGGATTTGGAAATCAGTGAGTCTGTCTAATCTCTAGATTGCTCAGGTAGCAAAGCTGTTAGGTGGAGAACCTGGAGCCAGTGGGGCCCCTGTTAGCCACTGTGTGAAGAAACCCAGTTGAGTGAGTAAGAAAGAAGTCAGCAATCAGAGGAAAGTGGAGACAGGAGACAGAAAGTCCTGATAACAGTCAAATGTCTGGTTCCGTTTGTTGCTGAGGCCCAGCTGTCTTCCCATAGCCTGGCTACTCCACCCTTCTTTGGCAACCAGAAGCTAATAAATCTCCCATTTGCTCAAGCTAGTGTGAGTTGGTTTATAGTCGCTTGTAACCCAAAGAGCCCAGTGTGGTCTACTTGACCAACTCCCTCACTTTACAGATGACGAAACAGATTCTGAGAAAGGCTATGACTTCCCTAAGGCTGCAAGGTTAGTGAGTGGCGAGGTTAGAATTAAATCTCAAGTTTCCTGATTGTAGCTCCCACATATTCCTGCACAGCTGCTGCTACTGCAGTGCCACGTGACATTTCCAAAGCCTGTTGGAGAATTCCAAAGTCCTCAGCTGGAGGGAAATGCATCTGTACCTCCTCCTATCTATAAACAAAGGGGAAAAAATAAAAATAGAAGACCATCGAAACACAACTGGAGACCTGGAACCCAGGGGATGGCACAGGAAATTGAGAATGGAAAGAACAAAGTCAGACTTGGTAGAGGTGAAAACTCAAAGGACCCCACACTATTCGTGGCTGAGCTCTCACATCAGGAAGACAGGAGCAAAGGAGCCCTTCGCCACTTTGCAAAACTCTCGTGCAGGATTCAGATTAAACTGAGCTGATAAATATCCTCCTAACCAAGGCTGAAGGGAGATCAGAGACCCACTCAAGTGTCGGCTGCCCGTGGGTCCCCAAGCCTGCCAGCCTTCTGAGGTCACCCTTACCTTCAATATAAAATAAGATGGCTTGGAGGGGCCAGATGCCCTTCTGGCGTTGTTGCCTCCTGATCCCCCGCCCTGTCCTAGACACAGCCTCCCCACCTGCTCCCACCTCCCAGGTACCACCGACCAAGTTGTGTGTCTCTGACTTTCGTCGTAGGTTTGGGGTAACAGAGAGGGGTGGTGGGGCCTGGCAGGTCTGCAGGAGTTGTGGTTCCTCCCGCGCCCTGTGGTGTAAGAGGGTAACAGAGTGGGCCTGCCTCAGGCTGATCACAAGGAAATCCACGACTTCACCGCCTGGACTGAAATGTGCGGCAAGGCGGTGCCCGTAGCCATGTAGGAACTTGTCCAGAACCACAGTGTTGGTTAGATTCCAGGGACCTGCCTCGTTCAAAGCAGGTTTTACAAGCCCATGAGGCAATTATGCCGGGGTTTCGGGAAGACGTGGCTGGGGGACAAGAGCCTTGGGGAGCTGCCACTTAGAGCTACCTGGACGTGGCAGATCTTCACCCAGGACGGGCAGAAGCCACCACCCCAGGAACCCAGTGTGGGGGGATGGACCCGAGTAGCCACAATCGCTGACATCTCCCAGCTCATCCTCCTCTGGTACCCTCTGAGCCTCCCACAGTCAGAGGGCACTTCACCGGGTTCCCAGTGCAGAGGGCAACTTCTAGGCGGCCCCGGAGCCCACCCTCTGCAGAACCTGTGCAGAGGGTCACATGTCAAACACGTTAATACACGGTGTGTACGCATCATGCCTGACCTTAGGACAGCAGCCCCCTCCTCAGGAACACCTCACCTGGGGCTTCCCTGGGCCCTGCCTGCAGCGGGGTTTCTCTTCCTCTCCGTGTATTCCCAAAAGAACCCCAAGCTCCATCCTGCAGTCCACTCTGAAGAGCATTTTAACGCTTTTTATCTAAGGCTTCCCATTCCTCTGAGGTCTTGCCTTCCACCAACAAACATATTTATTAAGGTACTTTTCCCAATCCTAGAGCGTGTCTCTCAGGGACAATGCTGCCCGATTCTGGACCAAAAGATGCGATTCACAAGCCCCAGCAAAAGCTTTCAAATAGCAAAAACTGTCCCCCCATCTCCCAAACATTAGCCTGATCCATGTGTATTGTTTCTCCACTTACCATACGCAACAGTGGGACATACTTTCCGATAATGGCACAGAATCTTTACGGTCAGAACTACCCTGGAAAATCCAGGAAGGACTGTCGTTGTTTCTGTTTCCCATATGTCTACCGCTCACACCTGAAATGGAAATGGAGCCATTCCTTGGCTCTCCTTTACCTGGGAAACATCAGGGCTCCCCAGGTGGCTTCTCAGGGTCTCCGTCACAGGAGAAAGCTTTGAGGAGCCTTCAGAATCCAGAGAATAAGCTGCGAGAATCAGATAGGTTTAAATTTCAAAAGTTCTTAGCAGACTTTCGAAATTCCTCAATGACAATTGTCTGTTCCAACCAGCTTCCTCAGAGCCCGCCGGACACAACCTGCGTCACTGACCACATTCCTCTTTGCGGCTTCCCCTCCTTCTCAGCTCCAATTTGGTGCTAGATTCACCAGACCCTCTGGACTAGACCCACAAGCCTCAGGGAGGACTCCAGCTCACTCTGCGTTTGGGGGCCGTTTGCAATCCTGGCCACGAAGGGCAGGACTCCCGACGCTGGCTCCGGCCTCCTGCAGTGAGCAGTGTCCACACAGCCTGCGAGCAGGTGCAGAATGCCTGCCTGGTGAGGAAGACCTTCTGTTTCTTCCTCCTTCCAGACTCCATCAAAATGGAGCCTAGCCAGTCTGCTGTTCTTCTTCACTAAGATTTAAACATTTACCTCCTTGATGGAAAAGAGTCTTAAAGCTGAATTTCTGTAGCTGGGATGGACGGTTTTCATAAGCTGCCTACAGTTCTGTAGCGAGGCTGGAGGGCAGGTTGGAAGCGTGAGCTCCGTGGACCCCGATAGTTTCCTGGATAGAATTCAGGGAGTGTGTGAACTGAAAGGGGAAAGGCATTTCATCTTGATTTTCACAAACCTCCAAGTGAAATTTGGCCTTTCCTTCATCACGAAGGTAGGCATCAAGCCGTGGCAATATTATCAGAGCAGGAGCTGGGGATCTGTCACATGTAAGCCACAGATGGTGTATGTCACCTACAGTAGGTGCAGGTCTCTGGAAATGTCATTCACACTCAGAACGACTTTAAAATTAGGTTACATATTAGACTCATTGCTAGATCTCATGATTTAGTGTTTTTACAAAGAAGCACATGCATCATGTTATCACAATTTTTCCAAATATTTTGATTATTGCCTTTTAATACAATTTCTTCCCTTTGTTCTGATGTCTTTTATTTTATACCTTTAAAGTGCATTTTATGCATTATTCCAAGAAGAGGTCCGTAGACTCCACCAGCTTGCCAAAGGATCCCAGGGCAAAAAAAATAAATAAATAAAATTAGGTACTTCTGAACTCTGGGTAGATGGTCCAGGCATATGGATGTTTTTGGGGAAAATTCTGCTTTTTATAGGGAAAGCAAAAGTGGCTTGTCTGGGAGGGGCATCTGTTTACGCGTTGTTCCCGTGCGTTGTCAGGAGGAAGGCCCATGAGGTCCCGCAGCAGCACTCCCGCGGGGTTGTGAGGAGCCTCTTTCCATGCGCCTGTCACCTGTACTCCCTGATCTGTCACGCGTCCCTCTCTGCACTCAGCCCGCGCGTCACATTCTCGTCGCACATCTGTTACACCCAGTCACTTAGTTTACGTGTCTGCACGTGCATTGCACGTTCCCGTCAAGGCTCTGTCACGTTTGGTCCAGTGCCTGCTGTGGTGGGTCCCCCACATGCCAGTTGTATGTCCACAGATGAATTTCACATGTAAGTCACTTGTCCATTGGGTAATATTTCCCTCATAGGTCCAGCAGGTGTTTGACATGTAACTATCAAGGTAACTCATGTATTCATTCATTCATTCATTCATTCATGAATTCCTACCATGTGGCAGTCACTATTTTAGGCTCAGTGGATGTAACAGTGAACAAACAAAAAGCCCTGCCTTTGCAGAGGCAAGACAATAAACGCAACAATAGTAACTCAATATTCAACTGAAAATTATTATTATTCAACGTAATGATAAGAACAACAACACAGTAAGCACACCAATAAATAAATCAATAAGCATAACACAGTAAATCATACCATATGCCAGAAGTGATGAGTCTTATGGGAAAAACAGGGCGAGGTGAGGGGATCAGGGCTGTGGGGCAGAGTGGATACAACTGTAAATAGGGAGGTCACGTAGGCCCTTGAAGAGTCCTTTGAGCAAAGACTTGAAGGAGGCAATTAAAGGAGCTTTGACGGTATCAAGGAAACACGTTCCAGGCAGAGGGAACAGCAGGTGGCGAAGCCCAGAGCAGGAACACATCAGGAGGAATGTCGAGGAGGCCAGTGTGGCTGGAGTGGAGGAAATGGTCAGAGGACAGCAGGACTGCTCCGGTTTCTCTCAGGCTCGATGAATTCAGAGTTTTCTTGCTACCCTAAACCTTTGACATGGTTTAGCACACACTCCTCGGTGACACAGTCTGAGGCCTGAACATCCGTCCTGGAAACCGTTGCCTGTTGTGTCCCGGCTCACTTTAAAACACTCTGATGAGTTTAATCTCAGGGGGAAGGAGCCCTTCTCTCTGCAAAGCAGGGTATGGCAGCTGGGCCAGAAAATGAAAATCGTGTCACCCACAGGTGGCAGGGGAAAGGTCCCAGTCTGCCACTTAGCAAGCTGGGGGACAGTGGTCACTGTGCCAGCCTCGCTGAATCTGTTTCCACGTATGTGAAACGGGGCACTAACCCCTGGATCGTGTGGCTAGAATGCAGAAACAAACCTCCGGTCTCCAGCCTGAGCCTGGCACTCAGGCCAGCCCAGCGCGCGGTCACCTGCTTTGCCTGGCCGCCAGTGCCCGTGTGTCTCTCCTTGGACCTCACTTGCCCTGCGACTCAGAACTGACTTCAGGACCTGAGGCTCTGCTCATGAGTGAGTCAGATCTTGGCATGGTTTCTGCTCTATTCTTAATCCTGAATTCTCCCATGTAGTAAAATTCTTCAAATCTTCTTGGAGTAAAAAAAAAGCTGGAGCCTAAATCCTAAACAAATAAAAACCTGAGGTTGCTGGCACAGCTTGTCTTGTAACCCTTTGAAAGGACATGAAAAAAGTGGTTACAAGTGCCCACTTGTCACCTTCAGTTGGCAGGAGGCTGCCCTCTGAGACTCCTTGTCCTCTGCTGCCATCACCTGGAGAGAAGAGGGACTGCGGGACACGCCGGCACAGAGACCACAGAGGAGGGAGACCAGGGGCTGAGACCCTTCCCGCTCACTAGGAGACACGGGGCCTACCCCAGAGAGGCCAGCAGCGCACCTCGCATGAAAAGGCAGGTGGTGTGGCTTGAAAAGCTGGTTTTCAGGCCCATGTCAGGGCCCAGAGAGGGCTCAATGTCAAAGGAGGGAGTTCTGAGAATGACAGGTCTAGTCTCACCTCTTACAAAAGAGGAAACCAAGACCAAGGCAGTTGTATCTTTTTCCCAAGGCTGAACTACATGTTAGAGACAGTCAGCATTTGAACTCAGAGCCCTGATCTCGAAATCCAGGCTTGCTTTAGAGCCTGGCTGCTCAGGGTGTAGTCCTTGGACCAGCAGCCTAGGAGTCCCTTAGAGGCTCGTTAGAAATGCAGGACCTCAGGCTCACCGGAAACTGACTGGATGGGGACCAGCATTTGAATAGAGCCCCAGGCAAGCGGTATGCAGGAGAGCCGCGGAGCCCTGCTTTCCAACCCACTGCCTTCCAGCTTTCCTAGCAGGGTGCATTAAGATGCTTTTATTTCCCCAAATGGAAATCGTGACATTGTTCTTTCCTGCTTGTAAAGGTTCTAAATGTTCACTGTAAAGAAATTCAGATGATAGAGGACAATTGAAAGCAGAAAGCAATAAACATTGTGGTATATAAAGAGCCTTCTAAACATTTTCTGGGTGCACGCACGCACCCGCACACACACTTTTATGAACATCAGATTGTATTTTCCATACTCTCTTGCAGCCTTTGCTTTTTACTAAAGATACTTAAGGATGATTTTTCTTTTGAAATAGTAGTTGCTCAACGAATATTTGCTAAATGAAAAAATTGAATAAACCAATAATCATGGGTGTATTAGTTATCTATTGCTGCGTGAAAATTACCCCCACACTTAGCAGTTTAAAATAACAAGTATTTCTTGTCTCACACTGTTTCTGAGGGTCAGCCCCTGGGAGTGGCTTAGGAGGGTGATTGTGGCTCAGAGTCCCTCACGGACATCGCAGTCAACTCGTTGATGGGTGCAGTCATCTGAAGACGGTGTCACCTCTACTCCAAAGCCATCACCATCTCACCTGACCTCATACGACAGCCATTTGTCCTATCAGGTATCCGCATATCTGCCCTCACCCCCTCTCAACTATTGGCCCATGTACCAGCCAGAGCGAGCTTGGAACAAGGCAGACCCCACCTAGTTGCCCCATGCTTAAAATCCATCGGTGGTTTCCCATGGCTTATAGAATAAAATATAAACGATGCCAATGTCCCCCTCTCACCTCCTGGCCTTGTCCCCTCGCTCTCTGTGGTCCATCCCTCTCTCAGCCTCTCCTACATGCCAAGCTCTGCTCCCCTTGGAGTTCTTCCCAGATACGGTTCCCTCTGACTGGAACTCTACCCAGACACACTCGCCGCACGCATTTGCCATGCGCGTTTGCTGCAAGCATTACGTGAGTGCCCTGCGAATGGTAGGCGCTCAGTAAATATTTGTTGAACATACTATCTTTTATCCTTCATATTAGCGGCAAATATTTTCCCTAGATTGTGGTTTGCTTCTAACTTTGTTTACTGGTTCTTTAACCTTCAGAAGTTTTACATTTTGATGTAGTCAAGGCAGTCAGTCTTTCTATGGGGATTTCTCTGTTGCTTTATGCACAGAAAGTTCCAGAGGTTTTATAAGAAGAGCAAGTGCCTAAGCAAGGGCCCAAGTTTGAGGAATTCAGATTAGAAGGAAGAGGAAGCAAACGTCCTTGTTGGAAACTGACGGAGGGAGTCACGGGTGTGATCAAGGCCAGGTGCAACAGCAGCATGGGGTGAGGATGTCCCGGGCGTGGTTCCCTTGGCCTGCCATTGTCCTCATGGTGCTGCCATGGTATTAATGGTATTCATACCTTCCTAGTGGGTTGGGAAAGTATTACTACCCTAGGACATGTCAAAGGAAAGCAGGTCAGAGCCTACCATTTGCCAGGCACTGACTTTCAAGGTAAGAATTGAAGGATGGGGTAGTAGTTTATCAGGTGCAGGCTGTGGGTGCGTGTGTGTGTGTGTGTGTGTGTGTGTGAGCATGCGTAAATGTGGCTGGGAGAGGTTTCAGATAGAGGGAACAGTATCTGTGCAGAGCCCCAGATGGGATGTTTTCAGGTGGTCTTCATTAAATGCCTACTCTGTCTTCCAAAACCCATCAACGGGGCAAGGAGAGGATGTTGCCGACCACGATGAGGAGCTGTGTTCTTGAGGGTCTCAGCCCAGCCTCAATTTCCATGGAGGACAGGACCAGCCAGCTCTGGTCCTACCACACTTCTCCACCCCCGCCACAAGAATTAGGTGCAAAGCCATGACTACAGCACAGAAGTTGTCCCAGGTGAAGCCCCTGTCCCCAGGCAGCCTTGGTTCCTGGCTGGCTGTCCCGCCTTTGGCTGTGAGAAGGGGTGGTCCTTTGACGTTCAGTAAAACACGTGTAAGCTGCAGCCGTTCAGGGTGGGGTACAGTGTTGAACCTCTTGGGGTGGGAAGGTCAATAAAGATGCCACTCAGGCCTGCCCAGCCTTCAGCCCAGCAAGGTGACACCGGGAGGAGAGTGTCTCACCTTCTGTCTGCTGGGTGCCAGGCAGAATATAATGGCGATTCTGTGACTCCCGGTTGCGGGCAGGAGCCAGGCCCTGTGCTGAGAAAGGCTTTCCTCAGTACAACCTTAGGTGGTAGGTGTGACTCTTATCCCCACCTTACAGATAAGGTATCTGTGCTTTGGGCCAGGTCGCTCAGCTATACCTGGCAAGATCCAGATGAGGACCCAGGTGGCCCGGCTCTAGAGCCCCTGAAGGGAACCGGGACGCCCTGCGGTCTCCCAGCCCCTGGTGGAGGGAGGGTGTCCATGGGCCGGGCGTGGGCACGTGTGAGGCAGGGCTGGGACCTCCACGTCTGGTACCCGGGGAAGGAGCCTGAGCCAGGGATTCTGATTCCAACAAGGAAGGACTTCATGGGGTGTGGAGATGCTGCTGCTCAGAACTTTCTCATAAGGCAAGTCCCTCCTCTGCCCCGTTGCAGGGCTGGAAGAGGACAATTTTAGTAGCAGCAGATCTGCGTGGGCCCCAGATGAATGGCAGGGGGCCAGCTCACCAAGTACGGACAGAGCTGGGGAAACACTGAAACAGAGGCTGTTAGAACATAACCTTACATGCAAGGAAGGCTGAGGTGGTTTGGGTTATGTGACATTTGTCAGCATGAGGCCATCCCCCAGGAGGACGAAGGACAAGGTGCCAATCCAGGCTTCGAGAGGCACAGGCATGCTGACAAAGAACAGAGAGGGGCTGCCTCCCCTTGCAGCAGGACCCTAGTGGCCTACCTGGAGGAGGGGGCCCTGGAATGTGGAGTGGAGACAAGTGGGGAAAGGAGTGGGGTGAAGCAACTCAGGGAGAGATATGGGACGAGCAGCAAGCGACCCGGGCTTACTCACTGGTGGACTGCCGGATTCCAGGAAGCATTTGTGAGCCTGAGTGTCTGCGTGTTTTTATAAACTTCCCCACTTCCAACTTGGGATCAAGACTTATTTGGCAAAGAATGTTGCCTTGGGGAAGGAGGCTGACGCCTGGAGACGGGAACCAGTAGGTGAATTCGTTCCTCAGAGGTCTAAATATGGCTTATTTCTCCAGGGCTCTGGTATTTTTCTAAGATAAATAATTGAATTGCTGAAACTGTGAAAGTGAGCCCTTGTGCAGACTCTGGAAGATTCTTAGTGTGTAAGTCTGGGAGTCTGTGTCAGTTAAAGCTTATGTATGTATAACTGATTTTTTTTTTTTTGAGGAAGATTAACCCTGAGCTAACATCTGCTGCCAATCCTCCTCTTTTTGCTGAGGAAGACTGGCCCTGAGCTAACATCTGTGCCCATCTTCCTCTACTTTATACATGAGACACCTACCACAGCATGGCTTGACAAATGGTGCCATGTCTGCACCTGGGATCTGAGCCGGCGAACCCTGGGCCACCGAGAAGTGGAATGCGCGCACTTAACTGCTGCGCCACCAGGCAGGCCACCCATATAACTGATTTTAATCATGATAAAATTGGGGCTTGTGTTATTTTTTCTGTGTGTTGAATGGTTTTCTTTGCAAAAAATGCAGTCATGCACTATGATTTTTAATCGGAAGAGATTAGAAATATGACCTTGTATTGATAGATTTGTCTGTTTTAATTAATAGACTATATGTTTTAGAGCAGTTGTAGATTTATGAAACATTGAACAGAAAGTACAGGCGTTTCCACGAACCCTCCTTACCCCCCACACCCACGGTTTCCCTGTTATTAATATCTTGCATTAGTGTGGTATCTTTTCTAAAACTGAGTCAATATTGATGCATTATTATTAACTAAAGTCCACGTTTGCATTCGGGTTCATTCTTCCTGTGGCACATTGGATGGGTTTTGACAAACGGATGATGATGTGGAGCCACCCTTACAATATCCCACAGAATAGTTCCCCTGCCCTATAAATCCCTGTGCTCTGCCCAGTATTAATAATTTTTTAAAAGGAAGATTTTAGATTTAAGTGATGTTCCCCTCCACTTACTTCTAGAAAGTACAAGTTATACTGTGTCCCTTCCACCCTTCCAGGAAGCCGGTCAAAATGCTTCCTCAGTGACCAAAGGGATGGCCAGCACATGTTCAGTACCTCCATTCCACGTGGCAATGTGGGGGGCCCCTGAGGACCAGAGAGGATGTTGACATGATGGCCCCCCAACATTGTGATGGGAGATGGTTACCCACAGTCTCAGCTCAGGGGCTCCTGGACGGATTCCATTCAGCCCAGCCACATGCCGGTGTCGCTTTCGGTTGGAAGCAACAGAAACTCAGCTCAAACTAACTTAAGCAGCAGAAGGAGTTCAAATACCACAAGGACGGGTCTCAGGTCTGGTCCTGCACCAGGTAAACTCTCACTGGTGTCGCTGCTTGGGGATCCGTCTCCAAAGGGCGCCTCCATCTTGCCGAGGTGATAGTGCCTTTCATCTTTCATTGTCTGGGGGTTTTGTCTCAAACCAGGAGGGGTGCACATCTCCGCAGCCAGGTTTGCTGCCAGGTACACAAACACGAAGTCAGGTTCTCACGTGCCCTCCCTCCATTTTATCTCTTCTGGTTAAAGGTGTGGCTCCCTGACTGAATCTCCGTTAAACAGCAGCTGCGTTGTCTTGCAGGGTGGGCCTGGCTGGGCTGGCTCCAGCATGCTATCTCCAAGGGCACCGTGGGTTTTGACCAAAGGGCCTCACACGTGCTGCAGAGATATATTTAACTGCTCCTGTTCACATAACAGCAGGACGCCTCAGGAACAATCTTTCCAAAGCAGCCTTCCTGTGGTTTCCCTCTGCCTTTCAGTCCCACCAGCCTGGTTCCTCCCACCTGGGCTGAAAACCCAGGCAGCCTTCCTGGCAACTCTGGTCATCCTTTCTCCAGTCCCTCCAAGTGACAAACAGTGTGACATTAGTCACTAAAAGGCCTAATTCTGCAAAATGGTGGAAACATCCATCTTCCTGTCAAGGAGACTTCTCCCCAAGCTGGGGCCCATGCTGGGGAGAACCTGCGTCTGGAGAGAGGTGGGGCCATTGGCTCCTGCTTTCTTCAAGCAAGGACTTGCTGGGAGCAGAGTTGGCCTCCCTTCCAAGCGCTGCCTCGCCAGGAGCACGCCCCACGTCCCATGACCCCCAGAGGCTGGGGCAGAAGGGCTGGCTGCAGGCCCACTGAGAGACAGCCCACCTCACTGGCCCCTCTGCCCACCCTTGGGCTCCCACTTCCCTTGTTTGGCTGTCCTTCCCTGAGAAAGTTCCCTAATAAATACCCTGCAGGCCAAATTCCACCTCAGCATTTGAGAGGCCCTCCCTGCCTCTCCCTTTCTGCTGGTGGAGGTTGCAGCCGTGTCCAGGGGTGGAGCTCAAGGACGCAGATGGAAGGCAGGGAGCCCCAAAGCCCTCGTTTCACTGATGCTGTCACGCTGACCCAGCCTCTGCGCCCTCTGCACCTGGGATGTCCCTCGAGATGACCCTCTCCACCCTCTTACCAGCACTTACAAGGACGCCTCGGGCTGGGGCTCAACCCCCTCCCCATCTAGGGGGATCTCCCATCTTAGTGTCAAAGGCTGGCTCCCCAAACATTACTAACACAACCTGTTTTGTATTTATTGCTCACTGCAGGCACCAGGTCACCACCTCAGTCACCAGGTCACCATGACCAGGGCACCACCTCGCAAAGCTTGGCGGTGTCTCAGAGAAGGAAAGGTAAGGTCAGAAGGCATTGAGAGTTGTGAGCTTGGTCTAAAGCAGAGCTGGGGGCTTGACTAGGACTGGGCAGGAATCGTGGTACCACAGTCCCGAATGGATGGAGACAGCAAGGCCAGGATTCTGAGCCGTGGCATTCAAAGAATCTTAGGGCACAAATGGTGGGTGCTTCCCACTGAAGAGCTGACAGGTCTTTCTGGAAGTTCCTATAGTGAACAGTTAAATTATTGCCTGGGCAGGACAGTCCCAGAAGAGCTGAGAAATGCTAATGAAGGCAGCAGAGAGCCACGTTCTGTGAATGCAGAAGGCAACGCACAGTTTCCCTTCTCGGTGGAGTCTGAGTTTGGGGGTGACAGTTTGGGTTCTAGTTAGTTCCCTCAACAGAGCCATGCATCTCCATCCCGGCCCTGGGGCTCTGGCTTCACCCCTCGCCTCGCTCTGCCGAGGTGTTTACCCCTCCAGGAGGTCCTCCTGGACTGGATTTCAGTGACTCCTCAGCACTTCCATCCTGTCTACAGGAAACATTCACCGTTCCTATTAACTCCAAGCGTCAACCAGAACCTCTCTTTAACATCTTTTTAATGGCATCAAGACCTCCTGCCTAAATGACACTAAACTCCTACCAACCTTTTTACTCCCGGTGTTTTTGTGGCTTTTTTTCCTTTGGAGAGGAAGATTGGCCATGAGCTAACATCTGTTGCCAAGCTTCCTCTTTTTGCTTGAGGAAGATTGTTGCTGAGCTAACATTTGTGCCAATCTTCCTCTATTTTATGTGGGATGCCGCCACAGCATGGCTTGACAAGTGGTGCTAGGTCTGCGCTCACGATCCGAAACTGTGAACCCCAGGCCGCCAAAGCAAAGCACGTGGACTTAACTACTATGCCAGCAGGCCGGCCCCTTCTGGGTGTTTTTGAAGGTCTCTCAGCCCAGTGATGGCAACACCTGCTCTCAGCCCTCCCTCACCCAGATATACCCTCAAAGAACCACCAGAAGCAGCGTCTACAAGATATATTCATAATGTCCAACATTTTTAAGCATTTACTGTGTGCAAGGCACGCCAAGCATTTTATATGGACCATTTCAAATAGTCCTCATAGCAACCCTCCGAGAGAAGTGCTGTTATTATTTCTATTTTACAGATAAGGAAACCGGAAACCCAAAGAGGTTAAGTAACCTGCCTAGGGTCACACAGCCAGCAAGCAGGCGGTTAGGATAGGAGGCAGGCCCCCGGGATCAGAGTAGACATGCTCCTAGCATTCCTTCCCCTCTTCTTCCAGCCCCAGCCCCTATTTTCATCTGGGGCTCTATCCCTCTTCCACTGTCAGCCCACATAGTCCTTGGGGGGAACTGCTGCCAGCCCTAGAGGAGGAGCCCGCGACCAGCACAGTGCACGCCCCCGACTCCAGTCATTGGTTCAGCACACACATATGTCCGGGGCTATAGATCAGAGCATGGCGGGGGATGCTGGACAAGATCACTTAGTGGTTTCGGTGGAATTTAAAGTTGCAATATAGAATTAGCCTTCCCTCTCCCCCCCGCCCCCCGAGGGAAGGAGGTGCCTGAGAACATGGTTAGCACAGAAGAGAGAAGCCTAGCAATGGGAAGAGGGGCGCTGGTCTTCAGCAAAACCCCTGAGCGCTTGTGCCCAGCTCCACCTACTCTAGTCAGGCTCTGAGCCCACACTCTCCTTTTCCACCTAAACCCAACTGAGTGAAGTTTTCTCCTATTAAGCGCACAGGAAGAATCCCGGGGCCTTAACAACGGACCAGTGCTCTTAATCCCATTGCCATACTGGGCGTTTGCCTGGCTTGCCCTGAGGCACAGAGTGAGGCTCCAGTCATGTCAAAGTCACTGCTGGGATTTGAAGGGTCCCAGTAAATTACACTCCATGACCCGCCCTCCTCCAGTTCTAAACCAAATGAGAGCCAGCAAAGGAGTTAAGCAGATGGCGATCAAAATAGTAGCTTTATTACTGTGGCAGCTGAGGGAGAGCACGGTTTAGATAAGCAATGATGACAGATTTCCTCACAGTGTACCCGGAATCAGGCCGACCCACCCCCAGTCGCAGGCAGTGCTGGACATGGTCCTCCCCAGCCAGGGGCAGAGCCTGACACGTTAGTGTAGGGTCTGGGGGAACTAAGCACATGGTGGGCTTCCCGTGGGTGCTGGCTCCCAAGAAGAAGAGAAGGAGCTGAGGAAGCCTTGCAATCAGGGAGGAGGGGAGAGCCCAGGAGCACCAGGAACAAAGCTTCTTTCACAAGGAAGCAAGAAGGAAGACCTGGGGAACAATCCCACTACCTCCCAGGAATAAATAAAAACCCCAAGGAAAGATTAAGTCTAACGTCCAAAATGGTATCACGTTATCTCAGAGCTTTTCAACCTCAGCACTACTGACATTTTGGACCAGATAATTCTTTGTTGTCGGGGGCTGTCCTGTGCATCGGAGGAAATTTATTTACAGTATCCCTAGCACCTCATTACCCCCACCTCCAATCATGACAAACAAAAATGTCTCCAGGCTTTGCCAAATGTCCCCCGGGGGTGACATCGCCCCGGGTTAAGAACTGCTGTATTAACTGTTCAGAAAGTCAAGGAAAAACTACTACGCTAGATACTCCAGTCTCAAGTGCTAGGGGGATACACCGAAACTGGAAAGGAAAGGACCAGAGGTGGCAAGAAAGAGTGAGGATGTCTATCCAGAGATGTCTGCGGTGGTGGGGAGCTGGAGGTGATGTAGGCGTGAGCAAAGAGGAACCAATGTGGTGAGTACACGCTGATCAGTCAGGACACCGATCCTACAGCGTGGCTGAGGGCAGTTCAATGATGGAGGAATTACAAGGCATGGGCAGTGTCTAGAGATACCAATAAGGGACAGCGGAGCACCTGCGGACTAGCATCCACAGGGAGCGGTTACCTCCCATGTGCCTGAAGGGGCAGGGACTCCAGACACAGCTGCAGCTTGTTGCCGTTGGTAAAGGAATGCAGCCACTGCTCCCCTAGCCCATCAGATGAGATAAACATCCCAGCCTCACCCTCTGCCTACCCTCTGACGGTGCCTCCCAAAGGCCAACCCCAACAGGAAGCCGGAAGAAAAGGGAACCCGGCAGATACAGTCAAGTGGAGAGTGCCCAGCACACACACTGCAGAGAAATTTGCAGAGCTAGAAGAATGGTTTAGACACACGCACAGCCACATGGACAGATCTCAGAAACATAGCGCTGGATGAGACAAAAAAGAATCAGAATAAGATACGTAACTCAACACCACTTGTGAACATTTAAAATGTAGGCATACAAATACATTTTTAAAATACAAAACACCAAGACTCTTTTTACAAGAGTACCTGCAAACAAAAGATGCACTCACTAGAATATTTGCCCACGGCAGGGGAGGCAGTACAGAATGACAAAGGGGAATGTGGATAAAAGAGAATAAATAAATCATTACAAACGAGAAGCATCATGCGTGGATAACAGAGTGCCATGAACTCTGCATATGATTAAATCAATTTTCTGCACTTGAGGCTTAAAAACAGGGGGAAAACAAAAGCAAAGGAGGGAGGAAAGAGAGAAGAAAGCTTGTCCAGGAAGGGGATGCGTGACTGCCCCAGAGTCCCCAGGCTCTGGTCCAGAGCGGCCCCAGGCCAGATGGGGTAGGAGACATGTCAGGGGGCCTCTCAGAAGCTCCTTCACATTTTTATGAAAATGGGAGACATGTCGAGAGATTGCATAAGGTCCTCATTTCCAAAAAGGATTCCAGAATTTTAAGGCCACTAAGCTTGACACCTTTGATTTTGGAAAGAATTCCAGTCCAGAGACCCAGATCTAGCCCCAATGTTGCGTCCAGCCAGTGTGAATCATCCAACAGATGGTGGGTGCACATTTAGAAACCAGCCCGGTGAGCCCTCGGAGCTTGAGAGGCTCCTAAGGAGAGCCCTGCCAAGCTAAGCTGCCGTCCTGTTCTGAGAGGAGCTGAGCGACCAGGTGATGTGCGGGTTCCACCCTTTCTGGGTGCAGGGAGCAGTTGTAACTCCGAAAATTCAAGTAATTTGGGGCGGGGGGCAGTAAGTGGCAGCTGTCAGAATAAGAAAGCACACACTGGGGTCCAGCTCAGCTTCTCCTCCCCTTCCCGGTCTCTCACAGCTTTCCCAAGCACCTTCTTTTTGTCTCTCTGCTTCTCATCTTTGACCTTCCTAAGGAGAGGTTTCATTGGATAGTTCTGTCACCATCCAACATGGAGACTCCGGATTGGGTAGGTTTTGGCTCAGCTGTTGTTAGCTCATCCAGGGCAGACTGGTTCTTTCCAAGCAGTGGTTGTTTTCCCATGTGGGGCAGGCAGGCACTGGGGTTTTGTGGTGTGCCCAGGAGACATGTGACAGATATAGGGGGTCTTTATTAGGCATCACTCTGCGTTAGTCCTGTGCCAGACGCTGGGACACTGCTTAACTGATATTGCCCAGGCCACTCCTGGGAGCTCCAGTTAGTAGGAGATAAACATAAGCTCCTTGCTCATGGCGCTGCCCCACCAAGACCACCACGGGCCATCGCCACCTGCCTCTGGCCAAGTCTCAGAGGGGAAGGCTCACAAATGCATCTTCCTCCGGGTCCCTATTTGGGGTCGGTTTAGTGGGCAGACCCCTCCACTTTAATGCCCTCTAGACTGAACCAGACTGTTCCATCTAATGTTTCATGTCAGTAAATGCTCAGGCTTTATTGATTCCCCCTGACCCCAGTATTGTCCTCTAAGCCCCCAAGGGAAGGAGAAAAGCAGACTAAGACAAAGATGACGGAATCAGTGGAGGTGAGAATTTTGCCCAACAATGTCCAGAATAATTTGGCAACTGGGGACCTTCCACCTGGTCTCCCTGGTGGGTGCAAGCATAGAAACAAAAGGCAGACCCTCCGCAGAGGGGCGTGGGGCTTGATGAGGTTTTCCAACCCTGCCAACTGGGTCACCCTCCTAAGGACAAGGGATAGGACTTCCAGAACCATGTTCCAGAAACATGGAAGTGAAAATGTCCCCTTTAAATATGGTGTTGGCTATGTTTCAAAGCGATGAGTTTTAGGATGTTAAGGAAGGAGCCTTCTGTTCTATTTTGTGGGTGTTAGAAGTTACTGCGTCAGTGTCAGCTGTCCTACGCAATCTCTGTTGTTGCCCATGCCGGTCTTGTATCTATGGCATTAGTGAGCAACGTGGATTTTATTTCATAGAGAAAGCTGAGCAGGAGGTTTTTATATCACTCACTCCATAGCAAACTCTTCAGATTCTTCTCCTGCCTTGTCTTCTTCCCAGTCTCTCATCAGCGGGGTCCCGGGACTCTCTTCTGATCCTCCCCAGGCAGGCCCTGGCAGTGCTCACCCCGCAATCCTGCTTCCTTGGTCCTGCCTCTCCCCCTGGACCTCCTTCCACAGCTCCCTTCTTTTGTGGAATGGTTTGCTTTCTCTCTGGGCTCCTCACCACAATCCTGCATACTCCCCTTTCCGTCACATTGCTCAGGAAACCCCACTTTCCAAGACGAGCCCTTAGATCCAGCCCTTAGGCCTTCAGAGGGAAGGGCTCTGATTGGCCAGTATTTTTCACACGTCCACCTCTTGGAACAATTACAGGGTCCAAGAACGTGTACCACTAAGTTAGACCCG
Source organism: Equus asinus (assembly GCF_041296235.1). Taxonomy (NCBI): domain Eukaryota; kingdom Metazoa; phylum Chordata; class Mammalia; order Perissodactyla; family Equidae; genus Equus; species Equus asinus. The sequence goes on along the minus strand of NC_091802.1, from coordinate 36,217,483 downwards.
GCCTGAGTCACATGCCCACCCAGGCTGTAGAAGCAGGATGGGCACAGTGATTGCCACCGGGACTACAGGGAGTTGGGTGCATTTGCTCCAAAACAAAGGGGTGTTATTCGCAGGAGAAGGGGCCCACAAAACCAATAGTTATCCCAGCCCTCGAGGGTCCCCTCGTAAGTGAGAATAAGATATGGAGGAGGGGAGGAAGAATCTCCTTCCTACTTTATAACAAAACAAACATTTTTGGTTATTTTAATCCCCTACTATCCTCCATGCTGGATTTCTGTCACTTGCAATCAAAAGAACCTTGACTGTTATAGAAACACTGCAAAAAAAAAAAATCATTTTTGCGTTTATTTTTAATATCCATGTGCTTTGCTAAAAATGTTTTTAAGAATTTTAAGGTTTATTTGTTTTGACATTTTGCAGGTTAGTTCTCAATTGGACCTGCCCTTAAAGATTCCTGTGCAGTGGTTTATCATCTTTGATCTCTTCCACATAAAATGTTTGAATGACTTATTGGTAAATGTGACTTGTTTAAAAAGTTATTTAGTGGTTGTTCAGGAAGTGGATGAAGCATGATAGCCTCACAACAGAAATATTGGCCACCTGAAGAATTTAGGGCCTTGCCACTCTGACAAACATGTCCTGCCCCAATTCCCACAAGGAAACTTCTGGCTTCATCTGATGACCTTGCTTCTATAGTTTCGTTGTAGCTTTAAGTACTTGTCTGAGCAAGGCTGTTTGTTCGTGGATGGCTGACGACACTTTATGAAGAGGTCCTCTTCACAAGACTAAGTAACAGAAAGCACTGTGTCAAAATGAATGTAAATAAAATCACACTGTATGTCCCGTTGGTCACTGAAGCAGGCATTAAGAAAGTCTTATCTTCAATAGTACATTGAGAATGCCTGTCACAGAAAATTATCTTTAAATGATAGCTCAGAAAACAAATATAAAAAGTGCTCGTGCCATTTATTATTAATGTGATTTACGTTAAGTCTCTCAGTGGAATGCTGAAAATGTGCCAGTAAATTAGTTCACGAAATGATGCAAAATTAAATATTAATGAAGTGCTCAAACAGGCACCAATTATACTGCAGTATAAGCTTGTAAATATTTCTGTAAGTGATTCCTACTCCATATTCAGGTTGCACTACAACCCAAAGAAAAAGAATTATCATTAATTTATACAGAAACTTTTTTTTACTAAGAAATTTTCCAATTCACAGATGTAATCTTAGCTTCTGATTTTTAAAATGGCAATAAGCTGTTGCTGTTTGCGCTTGGTTTCCTAGATTGTGGATGTCTTCATTTTGCAAGTGAGAAAGCCCGACTCACATGGCTTAAACACAAAGAATTTGCTTGCATGCTTAACTGAAAAGTACAAACAAAATGTGGCTTCGGGCAAGGTTTCATCCAGCAGCTCAAAGGACGTCATCAAGAAATTGGTATCCTTCTGCCTCTCTGCCTTCTGCTGTATTATCCTCTTCCTCAAGGTAGTGGATACTGAGAGCACTTCCCCTCTGTCGCCTCAGGACCACAGCACTCATTTCCCCAGCTGTCACGAGGATTGGCTGTTGATGCTCGCAGCTGAGTCCTCTAGGTGTTGTTTCATATTAGTAAATTCTCAGGCTGTATTTATTCCCATCCAAATACTATCCTCTACCTCGCCTAAGGTTCTGTGGCTGCCCAATGACTGGTCAGTGCAGGGGTACAAAGGCCAAGTCCTTTTGTCTAAATTTGAGACAACTCTGAAGAGCCAGCTCTGCTCCAGAGCTCCCTGTAGGACCAGTTGCTGCCTCTGCAACAACTGCATCACAGTTCAGCTTCCTCTCCTCGATCCTGCTTCATTTACCTTCTTGTCATTTTCTGAGACCACTCTCATTTCTGAGATCACTCCCGAGTAAGTTTCTGGCATGTGGATCTCCACCACAGAATCTGTTTCCATGGACCCAGTGCTATGACAGTTGGGGCTAAGAGTGGTTTTAGGGAGCAGACTCTAAAAATAGGAGTTTGGAGCTGGAAGGTGGTGCACCAATGGCCCCTGGCATGCTGAAGTGGTCCAACTGTTGAAACTTTCTCTGGGGATGTATTGGGATGGGAAACTGGTGGAAGAGAAGGCACTGGTGGAGGCAGATTCCCAGGCTTTTGGGAAGCTCAGGGAAGTAGTAATTTAAGGACTGTGGAATCACATGTCTGAAGGCTGTCAATGCTTAAAGAAAGACAATGACGGTTGGGGGTGCTTCATCATCAGTTTAAGGCAAAGCGTGAAAATCTCCTTGGCAGCATGTGCAGACAGACTCTTACCTTCTGCAGCTGGAGGGCAGAAAAAGCTGAGTATGCGGTCTGGAACTTCACTCTAAGAGTAATGGAGTGACTGCCACTGCCACTACTGCCAGACCAAGATGGCGGCAACAGTGACCCTCCTCGTGCACCCCTCCAGTACTCACCACCTTCCTCAAGAATGCCTGGGCCAGGGAGCCACTGCTGGTTATGTCCTTTTACCATTGGAGGCCTTGCTATAATTCTGTCCCCACTCAGCCCCTACACCAAGTAGCCATCGTGATCAACCAGGCCACACCTTACAACTACCCAGTGCCCCTCTGAGATGATGGGAACATGTCTGACACGCCCAGCCACCCCCAGAACCCTCAGGGCCCAAGCTTGGAGTGGCCAAAGAAACTGTGAGCACCTCTGTTGACAGGGAGGACGTCCCCTCTGTGGCCTCCAATAAAAATGTGGAAACCGACTCCAGGAAAAAGAAAAAGTAATGGAGCTGCAGAGAAGGTCAAATTCTCAACCAAGACAAGGCTGTTCTGCCAAGGTCATGCCCCAGGAGAGAGGGATCGGCACTCGGAGACTTGAGATGGGAACATGGGGGTCAACGCACTCGGAAATCTTGAGTCTCCTGATTCCACTGAACCTCTGGACCTGCAGAAGGGCCCCCTCCTCCCTGTTAAGGGCTAAAGCTCCCTCTTCCTTGAAGATGATGCAGGGACCTCTGCTTTGCAAGGTGGTAAGCATTCCTCTTCCTGGCCACCAGACAAAGAACTAGAGTCAAGCAAAACCCAGCCCGGGAAGAGCTACAAGAACTTGCCAACGTGCACCAGCATGTACCCTTGGTGAGGACCAAGGGGGTAGGACATACAGTTTGACTAGAGAGAACTGATTAATATGGGAGCCCTCGCTCTTCTGTGATACAGGATTTCACCCCCTGGCAAGGACCCCAGGAGAAGGTGTTAGGATGGCTCTTAGAAGCCTGGAAATAGCAGTGGCCCAAACTAAGTGGAGTAGAAAAGCCCAGACTTCCATGGCAGGTGGCAGAAGAAGGGATCGAACAGCTCAAGGAGGGACTGCTCGACTGGATTATCGTATGGCTGGAAGGCGCGCAAACCCCCCAGCTGACCGTGTTCTCCGGGAGAGCGCGTAGGACACTCTTACCAAAGCTGGTAGAACAAGCACCAGCATCACTGAGAAGTTCGCTGCTGGCTATATCCTCCATAGGCCAGGGCTGAGGGTGGGAGACACTATTATAATATAATATGATATAATATGATATGATATGATATGATATGATATGATATAATATAATATAATATAATATAATATAATATAATATGTAATACATGGGGCCCCTGAGAGTAATGGGGATAAGAGGAGCCTAGAATAATAGAAGCTAGATGGTAGCACTTAACTGTCGGAAGATGCCACAATTCTCATAATGAGCAGCAAGGTCAGAGAGGCAGCCAGAGGTCCTGACTTTGGTAGGAGAAAGGACTGTTTGACTGATACAAGTTTCACTCAGAGGGAACTAAAACCGTCTCCTTCACATGCAAACCTCTTCCACTTCCATTGAGAGAAGAACCAGAAAGAACCATTTGGCTGAGAGCCTGGAATGGGGAAGCAAACAGATAAAATGACCAGGGACTGTTTGGAGGTTAGAGGGGGGATGGGGAAGAGGAAGAGAATAAGGAGGAACCAGAGAGGGAATTCTCAGATGTCCACTGATTTGGGCTCAGTGGAAAAAGGAGTAAGTTTTCTATACCATTCTTGACTGTAGGGTTGATTGTCTAATGATAAGGTTTTACCTTCCCACCCTTTCAAATCTGAAGGGTCATACTTACCTTGAGCTTAAACCAGTACTAATTAGTTCTGGGTATCACCCAAAGATGTCTTGGTTGAGCCAGATGAAGAGAAGGCCAGCACGGCAGTTGTCTGGGGTGGACCCTTGGCGTTAATCAGAAAGGTGGCGCCAGTGAACCAGGTTTCCACAAGCGACTCCTTACATAAGAGGCAAGATGTAAATTATTCCCACTCCTCCCAGAGCGGGCAATGCCCTTAGGTGCAAATTTTAAAATACTGTTCATCAGTCCCAAACAATTTCTTTGAGTATTTCTACCAACATGTAAATTACAAGGTGCAGCCACGGGCCTGGCACCAAACCGAAAACCAGCCAGCAACTTTGCTATGCTTCCCTGAAGATTGCGGCTGCAGTCCGCTGAAATTATGAAACCAAATCACACAAGGAGAAGACTGTGTACCCAGAAGGAGAGATTTATTTTATTGTCTAATATTTAAACAGTTTTATATGCCTCCCAATAAATTGTCTGAATGGTTCAGAAAAAAAGCATGTAACAAATATATGCAATAAATCCCTCTTTTTCAACATAAAGGACTATATGTGCAGATTTTATTAACAGGGCATCTGTTTCTCTCCATCTCAACCACATCTCTCAGTCCCCCTGGCCTCAATAGCCTGTGGGTACAAATGAGGCCACATTATCATTACTCCCCAAACTATAAAAGCTCTTTGCTCTGGCCTGCAGCACCTCAGATGCTCAGCCACCCCCTCCCCAGTATCGCTGAATGAGGGGCCTCTCTGTGCCCAAGGACAGCCTCCCTGTCTGAGCCTCCTCCCCAGCCAGCCATTGCCCACATGCCTCAAATAGGAACCCTGTACTGTTGCTGCTTCTGGAGCCCTGCAGCGACCAAGATGTCTCCTGACGCTGCGCTGCTGGGCAGGCTGGTCGTTGCTGGTGGCACCCGGTGCCCTCAGGCCATGAAAGCTACCGAGGTCTGTGGAGATGCGGAGGTGGAGGAGCGGAGGGAGAATGGCCCCTCCACAGCTCCACACCACGTCTTGTCACCTGGACTTCAAAGGGGCAGAGGGGTGTTCAGAGTCTCCTTGCACCCTTCAGCTTCTGGCCCTGACCTGTCTCTATCAAGGTTCTAAACCAGTTTCTCAGGCAGGGCCAGGAGACACAGGCCACTCCATTCCCTCCCTTCTCCTCCCTCACTTCCTCCCTGTCCTGGATTCCCTTCCACGCTAGCCTGCATGTGTGTGCATGCGCACATATGCACAGACATACAAACGTAAGCTCCATGAGGGCAGGGATTTTTTAAAAAATTACTTTACTGAGGTCATATTGGTTTATAACATTGTGTAATTTCAGGTGTACATTATTATATATCAGCTTCTGTATACAAAGCATCTTGCTTACCCCCAATAGTCTAGTTTTTGTCTGACACCATACACATGTGCCCCATTCGCCCTGCCCTCTACCCCTTTCCCCTCTGGTAACCACTAAACTGTTCTCCTAATGCATGTGTTTATCTTCCACATATGAGTGAAATCATATGGTGTTTGTCTTTCTCTGTCTGCCTTATTTCGCTTAACACAATGCCCTCAAGTTTCATCCATGTTGTTGCAAATGGGATGATTTTGCCTTTTTTGTGGCTAATATTCCATTATATATATATATATATATCACATCTTCTTTCTCCATTCATCAGTTGATGGGCACTTGGGTTGCTTGCACATCTTGGCTATTGTGAATAATGCTGCAGTGAACATAGGGGTGCATAGATCTCTTTGGATTGTTGATTTCATGTTCTTTGGATAAATACCCAGTAGTGAGATAGGTGGATTGTATGGTATTTCTATTTTTAATTTTTTGAGGAATCTCCATACTGTTTTCCACAGTGGCTGCACCACTTTGATTCCCACCAGCAGTGTATGAGGGTTCCCTTTCCTCCACATCTTCTCCAACATTTGTTATTTCTTGTCTTGTTAATTGTAGTCGTTCTAACCAGTATAAGGTGATATCTCGTAGTTGTGATTTAAATTTCCCTAATAATTAGTGATGTTGAACATCTTTTCATGTGCCTGTTGGCCATCTGTGTGTCTTTGGGAAAAGGACTGTTCACATGAGGGCAGGGATTTTTGCCCATTTTAGTCACCATTATGTCTTCAGTGCCAAGAACAGTGCTAGCACATAATAGATGCTCAAGAAACCTTGTGAATGAATGGGGGAAAAAAGTGAATCCAAGAAACCCTCCTACCTCCTCCTTCATGACAAAAGTCCAGGCACCTATGTGTATCATTACACAAAGAGAGCCCACAGGGTCCCCAGTCCACCATTTTACCGCTCAGCTAGGTTCAGCCAGGATGAGGATGCAGCTGTCATAGTCATGTTGTCAGCATGCCCTGGCCTCAGCAGCCTGGGCCTACAAAATGGGCACAAGTCACAGAGGCTCCAGTTCCCATCTCACTCAACTATAGGAAGTCTGGCCTTCCTGAGTACTCCTGGGGTCCCTGGGGGAATGCTGGGACCACCCTGTGCCCCTGCTGCCTCACCCAGCCTTCTGCCCCTACCACTGCTCCACTCTCTCCATCCACCCAGTGCCTGCTCTGTTGCAGCCCGTCCCCAGCCTCCCTCAAGCTGATCCTCCTTATCCCCAGCACTGGCCCAGACCCTTCTGGGAGTTCAACACAAGAGTAGGAGCTAGGTTCCAACTGCTAAAGACTTGACTGAAAGTTTGAGGGAAGAGAAAGAAAGCAGAAGACAGAGAGACACTTCCCACTGCCTCTCGATGCCCCGGGGCCCATCCCCCAGGGCCTCTAACATCTCTTTGACCACCTGGCCGGCTTCTGGGAGCAGGGCCACTGCCCTGAGTACATGATCTGGCCTGGGCCATCACTCCTATCTCATTTCCTCCCACTCCCCCTTGCTCGTCAACCTGCAGGCCCTGGAGCCTTCTTTCTATTCCAGGAACACGCCCAGCTCACTTCCACTGCAGGACCTTCACCTGGCTGGCTTCATCTGGCCTTTACTTCCTCTCCTGATGTTGCCCCAGGAGGCCTTCTCTGAGTATACCATCTACAATAGCCACCCGGCCCCTCGCTGTCACCTCTGCCTGTTGTATGGTCCTCATAGCATCTATCACTATCTGAATTACTCTTATCCCACAGGGATATCCATTTATTTTTGCTTGTGTATTGTCTATCTCTCTTGGGGAGACTGTAAGCCCCATGTGAGCAAGGACTTTGTTCCACTCACCACCGCATCCCGATGCTTAGAATGGTGCCTGGCACACAGTAGGTGCTCGATTAAAACTCACTGGATGTTGAATGTTGACTATCCTCCCTGCTTGGACTCCTGGTCCAACAACCACCAGCCCAGAGAGAAGAAGGGTTTCCCTCCTCTCAGCGTTAGGCCTACCCCCGAGGCTCTGATATCTCATGATGGGATCTAGCTCATCCCAGCATGCCTGACGGGGGAACTGTTGACTCTTCTCAGGGGAGACCCCACCACCGCCCTTAGCCCCAATCAACCCAGACAAAATTCCCCAACATCCGGACATTTCCTAGTGATGGTCATTTAGGGCTGAGGACCAACATGTGGAGGGCATCAGCGGTCTGGGGAAAGTGAAGCCCTGCCAAATCCAGGCCAGTTCCTTTAGTCAGTCAGAGGCAGGCAGGGTCAGGCCTGCGGGAGCCCCCTCACAGCTTTGGCGCCCCTGTCTGTGAGCGTGGGAACAACACACACATCACCGGGCACAGACCCTTGAATCCGTTCTCAGAGGCCCCTGAGTCTGGAGACCGAGGCCCAGCTCCACACAAACACGCACGCTGCGGACACTGGGAAGCAGACTGCTCACTTCGTCTCCAGGCACGGTATGGTCAGTGACTCAAGGGTCCTCCCCAGGAAGGACAAGTGGGAACTTGCTGGTCATCCAGGTAACTCCTGTCTCCTCCTAAGGTTTTGCCCAGAATAAGAATCAGCCTTGGTGCAAAGGTGATGTCAAACCGCCGCCACACGGGCTTCCACTTCTCAGAAGGCAATTTTCTCAGATCCAGCATCAAGGTTTCAAAAGGCCTCCATCCCCTCCATGCACCCCATCACAGCCAGGACCTGGGCCCTTCCTGTTTCCATCTGCACTATCCCTTCTGGTGCACAAACAAGGCAGGGCGGGGGGCTTGATTAACTCGGAATGGCTTTAGCTGTTTCAGCCTCTCTCTGATAATTCTTAAAATGCTAAAAGCACAGAAGATGACTCTAAGTGTTTTCACAATCAGAAACCAAAGGGGAGTAGCAAACCTTTTAAAATCAGAATAGACTGAGAGTGGAACATGTTCTGACAAATGCATGAGTGCACACTGATGGGAGGTGGGCGAGCGCACAGGGATCCGGGGGCGGGGAGGGGGGCACACGTGGTCACTTCTGCCTGCAGAGAGGGGAGGGCCCAGGAAGAGGGGGCCTGAAGGGGGAATTTAAGCTGCGTTTAAAAGACGAGGTGACGTACCAGGCAACAGCTGTCTAGGGGTCCGGGGGCCATCCAGGCCTGTGTCTCTTCCGTCTGACACTATTTCCATGCAGAAGCCCCTGTCTTTATTGCCTTTATCACCAGAAAATCATATCACAGTAATTGGGAACATGAATCCCAAAAGCCTGGAATGTAGAATGGTAAGAGTAGGAAAATATTGTTTTCTCGTTTTCAAATGATGAAGTAGACATAAGAATTGGGAATAAGTGAGTAAAACTTGGTTGGGAATTCCTGGCAGGAGGGTGACATAGACACTGCTCTCTAGATATCGTCCTCAGCCTCCCCTCCTCCTGTCCCCAAAAAACACCCCTGAAATGGCTGTCAGAAAAGCAGAAGCCTTGCAAGAGCCCTGGAAACTAGCCATCCACACCATGGAAGCATGAGGTCTTTCTGCTGGATTGTGCCCTGCGGGCCAAATGGAAGGCCAGGTTAAGAGAAGGCAGGCTGCTACCACATCCACAGGGGCCACGTGTCCAGGACAAAGTAGGAGATGCTGGCTACCCAGGGGAGTCCACTTCAGTCAGCAGGCAAGGGCTGGAGGCCAGGGTGGCCCAAGGGATGATGGGGAAAAGGTGCACCCCTAAGCTTCCCTCCCACCTCTACACACCTGCAGCTTTCAGACCACCCCTAGCACACTCTGTGCCTGGCTGGTCACACCTGGGCACAGCCACCGAGAAGCTCTGAGATGCAGCTGGTGGCTCTATAAATCAGAAAAGCGTGCCACCATCCAGCCAGTAATCCCCCAAAATCTTTTATGAACTTATTTGCAATGGTTATGTCTTCTTGAGAATTTAAAAATAATAAAACTCCATTATTTTTTTTTTCCTTTTCTAAAAATTCATCCATGGAGGTGGCAGTAAATCTCCCAGCAGTGGCGGCCCAGCTCTTGCTTTCTCCCACTCCTCCTGGGCTGCGTGATGTCTGAAATGATCATTTCCTGCTGTGTTCTCTGTCAATTTTCCTTGAGTCCTTTGGTTGAACCTGAACGACTGAGAAAGATTCAGGCAGAAACTCTTACCACCTCCCACTGAAGTGGCTCGGTTCCTTCTTGACTTGAGTCGTTGCTGGATAGGAAAAAATGACGTCCCTTTCTTCCCCCGCTAAGTGTGGGATCATCTGAGAAATAGGTCACAGGAATTAGGCAACTGGAGATGAAACTGTCAGGTTTATCACCGACAAAGGAGGCTAGAGAACATAGCTTTAGCTCCTTAGACAAGTGGGCTCCCCAGTGGTTCACACTTGAACTCCACAGTCTTTGCCATCAGCCCCTGATACGCTGCCCCCTGCAGGGACAAGGCATTTATTGCCAGGCAAAGAGAAAACCAGAAAACACTCTTTCTGAGAAGGAGCTGAGCCACACTGACCAAACAGATAAGACATTCCTCTGAGGAGTGGGCGGCAGCCAGAGAGGCCTCTAGAGTTTCTGTGGCCTAAGTCTGAACCCCACCCTTACCCCCACCCCCAATCTCACCCTGCCCCAAAAAGATGAAACTAGAGAAATAAAGCTTCTCTGCTAACGGCCATACTGGTCAGACATAGACTTTCCTCTGTGAGGATGAGGCAAAGAAAGCTCATAGGATCTGGGAACAGTGCAGCTCCAAACATAAACGTCCCCTAAAGGTTCTGAGGTCGCTGCCTCTCTGAGGGGGGAAAGAAAACAACAGACTGCAGCACAAGTTTCTTAAAAAAGATCTGATTCAAACTCTCAATAAGATTCTAGGGGGCTCTGGAAAAGGTCTAGAAACTAGAAAAGATCATAACCCAGAGGCAGAAATCTGAGAGCAGGAAGTGTAACAAGGAGACAGAAACCACAATAGCTGGGTTAAAAACCTATGACGTAGGCTGCAAATAGCAGACAAGACACTGGAGAAAATAAAACTAACGTGGTCAAGGGCAAAATGATAAAGAGATGAAAAGGAAAGAAGCAGGCGCTCAGACATGGGGGATATAATCGGGGAACGCCAGCAATTCTGGAGAGAAAAGAATAGGTACAGCAAAAGCAGTAATCAAAGACACGAGAGGAGAAAACTTTTCTGGTATACAGAAAGAACTCAGCTGGAAACCGAGAGTGTGTTCTGAGTCCCGAGCAAAGGTGATGAAAAGAGGACCACATTTTGACACGCTGTGGTGGAACTCTCAAAGGAAAATGAGTTAACAAAATTTCTGGAACACACACACGCACGCACGCACACACACACACACACACCCTTGGAACGGGGAACTGAAGAGGGAGAGAGATTTTGCTTTTCTTTTTATATCCTTTGTTCTGCTGTATTTTTTCAAACCACCACATGCATATGTTTCCTGTGTAATTTTTAAAACAGGCTTAAATTAGGGGGAGGGGTGATAAATAAGGATCTTGCAGACAAATGGGAAAAAGAACAAAGAGCTTAAAACTAAAATGATTTCAGACTTCTCACAACATCCAAAGAAGTAAATGTCATTTTTTTACCTCAACTCACTGTTAGAAATACATTTTTCTTTGTAACACATTTATATATATATGTAAATATGATAAAAGATACAAAAAGAAAATGTAAATCTCCCTCTTACTTAAATCTTCAGACATTCATGATGCAATAATTATCCTTACTACATCCAATGCACTTTAATATTTTCTATTCTTGTCTATATTGTTCCATGTTTTTTAAAATGCAGTCACAATCTATTAAATAGAGTGGGTTGTGACCTGCAGTTTGAAATACTCTCATCTAGAAAAACCTAAAGGAAAAGCCATGTTGTCATTCATGGATGATGTCAGCAAAAAGACCTTCTCAGGTGTGGAAGTTGTTTAAAAAATAATCCCTCCTGAGAAATAAAAAAATATCTGGAGACAAATGAGACTGAAAATACACCATACCAACTCATATTGGATGCAGCAAAAGTGGTCCTAAGAGGGAAATTCATAGCAACACAGGCCTAGCTTAACAAACAAGAAAAATCTCAAATAAGCAATCTTAAACTACACCTAACAGAATTAGAAAAAGAAGAACAAATAAAGCCCAAAATCAGCAGAAGGAGAGAAATAATAAAAATTAGAGGTGAAATAAATGAAATTGAAACAAACAAACAAAAAACAGTAAAAATGATCAATGAAACAAAAAGGTGGTTCTTTGAGAAGATAAACAAAATTGACAAACCCTTAGCTAGACTAAGAAAAAAAGACAGAATCCTCAAATAAACAAAATTAGAAATGAAAGAAGAGAAATTACAATGGATACCAGAGAAATACAAAGCATTATAAGAGAATACTATGAAAAAACTATATGCTGACAAATTGGACAATCTATAAGAAATGGACAAATTCTGAGGCTCATACAACCTCCCAAAACTGAATCAAGAAGAAATAGAGAATCTGAATAGACCAATCACAAGTAAAGAGATTGAAACAGTAATTAAAAACCTCCCCCAAAATAAAAGTCCAGGACTAGATGGCTTCTCTGGAGAATTCTACCAAAAATTCAAAGAAGATTTAATACCTATATTTCTAAAATTATTCCAAAAAACTGAGGAGGATGGAACACTTCCTAACACATTCTATAAGGCCAACATCACCCTGATACCAAAGCCAGACAAGGACAACACAAAGAAGGAAAATTACAGGCCAATATCACTGATGAACATAGATGCAAAAATTCTCAACAAAATATTGGCAAATCAAATACAGGAATACATTAAAAAGATCATACACCATGATCAAGTGTGATTTATACCAGGGACACAGGGATGGTTCAACATCCACAAATCAATCAATGTGATACACCAAATTAATAAAATGAGGAATAAAAGCCACATGATCATCTCAATAGATGCAAAAAAGCATTTGACAAGATCCAACATCCATTTGTGAGAAAAACTCTCAATAAAATGGGTGTAGAAGGAAAGTACCTCAATATAATAAAGGCCATATGTGACAAACCTACAGCCAACATCATACTCAATGGGGAAAAACTGAACGCCATCCCTCTGAGAACAGGAACAAGACAAGGATGACCACTTTTGCCACTCTTATTCAACATAGTACTGGAGGTTTTGGCCAGAGCAAATAGGCAAGAAAAAGAAATAAAAGGAGTCCAAACATGCAATGAAGAAATAAACTCTTGCTGTTTGCAGATGACATGATTATATATATAGAAAACCCTAAAGAATCCATCAGAAAGCTGTTAGAAATAATCAACAACTACAGCAAAGTTGCAGGGTACAAAATCGACTGACAAAAATCAGTTGCATTTCTATACCCTAATAACAAACTAACAGAAAGAGAACTCAAGAATACAATCCTATTTACAACTGCAACAAAAAGAATAAAATATCCAGGAATAAATTTAACCAAGGAGGTAAAAAACCTATAAATGAAAACTATAAGACATTATCAAAAGAAATCAGTGATGACATAAAGAAATGGAAATATATTTCATGCTCATGGATTGGAAGAATAAATATAGTTAAAATATCCATACTACCTAAAGCAATCTACAGATTCAACACAATCTCAATCAGAATCCCAATGATATTCTTCATGGAAATATAACAAAGAATCCTAAAATACATATGGGGCAACAAAAGACCTCGAATAGCTAAAGGGATCCTGAGAAAAAAGAACAAAGCTGGAAGCATCATAATCCCTGACTTCAAAATATACTACAAAGCTATAGTGATCAAAACAGCATGGAACTAGTACAAAAACAGACACACAGATCAATGAAACAGAATTGAAAGCCCAGAAATAAAACCACACATCTACGGATAGCTAATCTTAGACAAAGGAGCCAAGAACATACAATGAAGAAAGGAAAGTCTCTTCAATAAGTGGTGTTGGGAAAACTGGACAGCCACATGCAAAAGAATGAAAGTAGACCGTTATCTTACACCACACAAAAATTAACTCAAAATGGATCAAAGACTTGAAGGTGAGACATGAAACCATAAAACTCCTAGAATAAAACATAGGCAGTACGCTCTTTGACATTGGTCTTAGAAGGATCTTTTCAAATATGACGTCTACTCAGACAATGGAAACAAAAGAAAAAATAAACAAGTGGGACTTCATTGGACTAAAGTGCTTCTGCAAGGCAAAGGAAACCAGGAACAAAAGGAAAAGACAACCCACCAACTGGGAGAAAATATTTACAAATCACATACCCAACAAGCGATTAATCTCCAAAATATATAAAGAACTCACACAACTGAACCACAAAAAAACAAACAACCAGATCAAAAAATGGGCAGAGGATATATGAACAGACATTTTTCCAAAGAAGATATACAGATGGCCAATAGGCACATGAAAAGATGTTCAACATCACTAATCATCAAGGAAATGCAAATCACTTAGATATCACCTTGCACATGTTAGAATGGCTAGAATCACCAAGCCAACAAATAACAAATGTTGGAGAGGGTGTGGAGAAAAGGGAACCCTCACACACTGCTGGTGGGAATGCAAACTGGTGCAGTCACTACGGAAAACAGTATGGAGATTTCTCAAAAAATTGAAAATAGAAACACCATATGACCTAGCAATCCCACTACTGGTATTTATCCAGAGAACTTGAAATCAACAAATCAGAGACTTATGCACCTCTATGTTTACCGCAGCATTATTCACAATAGCCAAGACGTGGAAGCAATCCAAATGCCCATCAACTGATGAATGGATAAAGAAGATGTGGTATATATATATACAATAGAATACTACTCAGCCATAAAAAAGACAAAATCATCCCATTTGCAACAATATGGATGGACCTTGTGGGTATTATGTTAAGCAAAATAAGCCAGACAGAGAAAGACAAACACCGTATGATTTCACTTGTATGTGGAAGATAAACTAACACATGGACAAAGAGAACAGATTAGTAGTTACCAGAGGGGAAGGGGGTTGCGGGGTGGGCACAGGGGTGAAGAGGCACATTTATACGGTAACTGACAAATAACAACATACAAATAAAATTTCGCAATGTTATAAACTGTTATCACCTCAATAAAAAGATAAAAAATAATACCTCCCAAGTGCTCTTCTTGAATAAATCACTTGAAAATATATGCTAAGATACTAGGAGAAAAATCACATGTAAAAATAAGAATGGGGCTGGCCCCATGGTCAAGTGGTTAAGTTCATGCCCTCTGCTTCAGCGGCCCAGGATTTCTCCAGTTCAGATCCTGGGTGTGGACGTCGTGCAGCTCGTCTTGCCATGCTGAGGTGGTGTCCCACATGCCACAGCTAGAAGGACCCACAACTACAATGTGCAGCTGTGTACTGGGGTCTTTGGGGAGAAAAGCAGAAAAAAAAAATTGGCAACAGTTTTTAGCTCAGGTACCAATCTTAAAAAAAAAAAAAAACATAAAAAACCCTCAAGAATGAGGGGCCGGCCCGTGGCAAAGTGGTTAGGTTTGTGCATTCCGCTTCAGTGGCCCAGGGTTTCACCGGTTTGAATCCTGGGTACGGACATGGCACCACTCATCAAGCCACGCTGAGGCGGCATCCCACATGCCACAACTAGGTACCAGGGGGCTTTGGGGAGAAAAAGGAAAAATAAAATCTTTAAAAAAAAAAAAAAGAAAAACTCAAGAATGAGAAAAAAATCCAGCTTGAGGTGTCTGCTTAGAGGTTTATGTCTTCTAATGAAAAAAGACTTTCATGTCTTCTCAAAAGAATATGAATTGCTAGCATCTTTTTTTTCAATCTTCTGGCAATATCTTTTAAAAATTGGAATGTACATACTCATCTCACTTGTGGGAATCTGTCATACAAAAATAGAGACACCAGTATACAAGGATATATGAACTAAGATGCTTCTTGCAGCAATATGTATAGTGGCAAAATAACTAGCAATGACCTCAAGTCCAATAACGTGTAGATGGTTTAATAAATTATGGTGCGTCTATACTAAAGTAATAAACAGTCTGTAGCTATTTCTAATAAATTAGCTATATGTGTATTAACTGGAAGGGTGTCCATGATAAAATGAACCTAAAAGAATGACCATAAACAAATAATGATTTAAACGACGATTAAATGATAAAATGATGATTAAAGAAAGCATGTAGTTGGTCCCATGGCCTAGTGGCTAAGTTTGGTGTGCTCCGCTTCGGCAGCCTGGATTCAGTTCCTGGGTGTGGACCTACACCACTTGTCAGCAGCCATGCTGTGGCAGCGACCCACATACAAAATAGAGGAAGATTGGCACAGATGTTAGCTCATGGCGAATCTTCCTCAGGAAAAAAAAAAAAAGCAAGTAGTTGAGTAATTCCTGTATGATCCCATTTCTGTAAAACATTGAGGGGGAACATATGAAAGAGTTTACATCTGCATGTATTTATGTGAGCAGAGAGGAAGATGTGGCAAGAACACAGCAAACTGTCAAGGCTGCTTAATTCTAAAGGGTTGGGGCAGAGGGGAAAGAGGGGGAGATCGCTGGCTGTCCTGAAACACTTTTGAGGTGACTTGTTGCAATAAATACACCTTACTTTTGAAATTTCTAATCCAATTTAAAAAATGATCGACTTGGTAAAGGGCATTAAATGTAACATAACTTAAAGTTATATAACTTAAAGTTAATATACATGCATTACTCTAAATAATTGTTTCTTTTTTTTTTAAGATTTTATTTTTCCTTTTTCTCCCCAAAGCTCCCTGGCACATAGCTGTGTAATTTTAGTTGTGGGTCCTTCTAGCTGTGGCATGTGGGACGCTGCCTCAGCATGGCTTGATGAGCGGTGCCATGTCCGCGCCCAGGATCTGAACCAGTGAAACCCTGAACCACCAAAGCAGAGCATGTGAACTTAACCACTTGGCCACAGGGCTGGCCCCTAAATAACTGTTTCTTTAAAAATTATTTCAAATTGAAGATTCCAAAGAAATATTTATTCTTTTAAAAGAGATTAGCTATTATAAATAAAAATGACAAAGTTTGTAATCCCAGATGAAATTAAGAGAAAGCGGGAATGAATGGGGACAAACTTATTTTCCACAACAGGGAGTAAAAATTAGTTTTATATGGACTATGGTCATTGAATATTATATCAAACACATCTGAAAATCTCTAAGGCAAATCTGAGTAAAGTTAGTAAAGAATTCTAATTCTTTTTTTTTTTTTTGAGGAAGATTAGCCCTGAGCTAACTGCTGCCAATCCTCCTCTTTTTGCTGAGGAAGACTGGCCCTGAGCTAACATCCATGCCCATCTTCCTCTACTTTATATGTGGGATGCCTACCACAGCATGGCTTGCCAAGTGGTACCATGTCCACACCAGGATCTGAACCGGCGAACCCCAGGCTGCCAAAGCAGAACGTGTGCACTTAACCACTGCACCACCGGGCCGGCCCCAAGAATTATAATTCTTGCCTTCTAAATTATTGAGGATTACAGTAAACAGTCTATACAGCACTAAAAAGAAAATTAACAGCAAAATGTGTGTTAGGCCTAAAACTAAAGCCCAATATTAAGTCCCAAACAACCCTCCTTATCAAGGGGATCAGGGCAGGTCCTGCTTGTTCCTGAGGAGTGGGTTTCAGTTCCTGCTAGCCTGCATAATTATTCAAAGAAGCCCATAATATCCTCCCAGAAAAACCAGGGGTCATCTCACACTTTTGATACTATAAACCCTGCCTCCTTGCAGCCCCTGGTTGTTCACTCTGTTCCTGAATTTACTCTGTTCCCTGTACAACACTGCACAGTATGCTGTTCCCTCCTCCCCTGGACAGTGCACATGTGTGACTAAGAAACCACCCAGAAATGGGTGCCATGTGTTCGGCCATCTCCATAACCCTAAGGCAGAAATCCCTCTCTCACCAATGGGGTGAATAGTTGGCAATTAAAAAACAAGAAGATACAAAAAAGCAGAAGGCATCAAATAAATTGGTAAAAGCAGTAAAAAAGAGCTGGGAGAGAAAAGGAAAACAGAAGATTTTATCAATTCAACAGAAGGTAGGAAAGGAGAGAAAAACTAGAGAAAAAGGATGGTAAACAGAAAATATAGTGTAACAGTAAAGGAAAGTCCAAATAAGTCATTAATGGCAATAAATGTGAACTGATTAAGCACATGTAGGAAGACATAGATTATCAGATTGGGTAAAAATTAAAATCTTACCATATGTTATTAATTTTTCCTCAATTCTGGAATAATCTCAGCTATTGTATCTTCAATATTACTTCCCTGCCTTTTTTTTTTTTTTTTGGTGAGGAAGATTAGCCCTGAGCTAACCTTTGTTCCAGTCTTCCTCTACTTTGTACATGGAATGCCTCCACAGCATGGCCAACAAGTGGACTAGGTCTGTGCCTGGGATCTGAACCCATGAACTTGGGCCACCGAAGCAGAGTTCACAGAACTTTAACCGTTCAGCCACAGGGCTGGCCTCCTGCCATTTTCTTTTCTTTTTTTTTTTTCTTTTTGGTGAGAAAGTTTTCCTCTGAGCTAACATCCATTGCCAATCTTCCTCTTTTTTTTTCTTGAGGAAGACTAGCTCTGAGCTAACATCTGTGCCAATCTTCCTGTTTTGTATGTGGGATGCTGCCACAGCATGGCTTGACGAATGGTGCAGGTCTGTCCCTGGGATCGGAACCCGCAAACCCAGGCTACCAAAGCGGAGTACACTGAACTTAACCACTACGTCATGGGGCTGGCTCCCCCGCCATTTTCTTTTTTCTTTTCTTCTCTAAGTCCTATTGGACATATTTTGGAGTCTCTCAATCTATTCTCCTGCTTTTTGAACTGTTCCCTCTTATTTTAAATCTCTTTGTTTCTCCACCTGCACTCTGTGTAGATTCTTCAGAACTATCTTCCAATTCACTAACTTTATCTTCAACTATATCTAGTCTAAAGTTCATCCCGTCTATTGAGATTTTTTTTGCTTCATGACTATATTTTTATTTCTGAGATTTATAATTGTTTATATTTCACATCCATATGTTCATTTCATTTTCATCTACATTGTTTCATAATTTCTTGTTTGTCAAATGATGTCTTCATTTCTCTCTGAGATAAATGAGATAAATTCCTTATTTGCAAGTGTTGCCAGTATATCCCAAAGAAATGAATTTCATCTGTGACTTTGTATTTCAGTTGTTGAGTTGGTTGGTTGTCTTCCTTAGTATTTTATTTCTTCCTGTGCTTTAGAGTTTTGGTTTGCAGGCTCATCATGGCTGGGAGTTTCTGCTTTTGCTTTGTGCTCTGCTTTTCACTTTTTCCTGTCTCATCTGGTGGATTTAGTTTGGTGTTCGCATCCACTGTGCCTAGTCCGGAACTGGCCTTGTGATGCAGCTGTGAACTTGTGCTCTCCACCGATGTGGGGGTCTGACAGACCCAGTCACAGGGTTAGAGGATGGCTTGACCCAATTCTTGGTTGTGAGGCTGTCTTTGCTCAGCTGCCTCCTTAAGCCCACAGTTTTGGCCATAGCTCCTAAAAGCTGGTCAGTTGCCATTTTTTCCAGCCTCCTTTCACGAGTGAGGGGGCCTCACTCCAGTCCCTGGCTTCAGCCAGAGAGCCTGGCTCTATCCTCTACTCCATGTGCAACATTTTAGCTCCCACGACCCCATCAGCCCTCGGCTTTGGCCCTACTCACCACTTTGCTTTCCAGTTAGTTCTCTTTCATGTCCACTGAGATGTTTAGCCTGCTTTTTAGCCTGTTTACGTCTTATTAATGTCTTCTAAAACTTTTTCTCTCATTGTTA
The DNA here is from genome assembly GCF_041296235.1 of Equus asinus. Classification (NCBI taxonomy): domain Eukaryota; kingdom Metazoa; phylum Chordata; class Mammalia; order Perissodactyla; family Equidae; genus Equus; species Equus asinus. The sequence goes on along the minus strand of NC_091802.1, from coordinate 36,198,210 downwards.
TGTGTTTGGAGCATAGAGGGTATGTCAGAACAAGAACTTTCCCACCTGCCTCTCGTGAGTGTTTAAACAACTTGGGGATGGAGTTTCCACTTCTCACGGTGGAAACATACTAGTGGACAGAGTTTGGGGTGACAGAATTGAGCACTGAGACTACAACTCTGGGGTGCAAGTAATGGGCATTTTGTCTGGGCTTAGTGGGCTGTCCAGAGATGTGGATCAGACCAGTAAAAGTCCCTCCGGGCAACTTCTAATTATGGACCAGCTTCCTACATCGACCCCAGGTGGCAGTAAGACGATTTGCAGGGGCAGAATGTTCTGCCCAACGTGCTCTCTTGCTTGGGAGTGGAAGCCCAGCTGACACCTCCTTTGTGAACTGCATGTGCCCACCACAGGTTTTTTAGACAACTCGGGAGACCAAAAAGAAAGCTAATACAACATATGGGCTCTCAGCTGGCTAAATAGAAAATTGAAAGAGAGGTCACCCTTTCATTTTGGGAGCAATTCATACTAACATAGAATACAAACAAAATAACAGAAAAATAAGAGAGACATAGTTGAGTGTTTAAATTCTTCTCCAGAAAAAGATTCATAAACTTCAACATTGATCCAAAAAAGAAGCACAAAATTCTGAATAGACCAATAACCAAGAAAGAAATAAAATAGAAGTTACCAAAGAATTAGCTCCCTGGGTTACCTTTGCTGGCGAGACTTTTTAAATGTTTCAGGAACAGCAGTGTGTATTTTTGCACAAATTATTTCAAAACACGGAATAAAGAAAGAATGCTCCTCAATGTGGGTTGTAAACTGATATAACTCTGATTCTCAAATCTACCAAAAAATAAATTAATAAATAATAAGCAAAGAAAACCATAGACCAGAGTTTGCAAACACAAGTGTCTTTAAGAACCGGAAAGTAATATAAATGGGTGAAGTTGATTGAGTTTGAAATAACAGTGAAAAGTGGGTGGTACAGGAAGTAGAGAGTGTGTGCCCCTTCACCAGGAATTCAAAATCAACCTGCGCTGGTCAAATAAACAAGTTCCATGAGTCACCAGTTTGCAGCTTCTGGTATATAGATCCATCTCTGCTATAAACATAGATGTAAAAATCCTAAATAAAATATTAGCAAGTCCAATTCAACCTATATTAAAACAAAAACAAAATCTACTTAGACCAAGTTACATTTACCCTAAAGGATGCAAAAATGTTTTAATATGTGGAAATTATTTTTAAAATAATCCATCATCTCAAAAGGTCACATTAGAAAAACCCATATGATCATTTCAATAGATATTGGGACTTACTTCCTGAGAAGCAGAGGCGCAGGGCTCCAGAGCTGGGTTGGGTGTGGGCTGGAAGAGGGTTTCCCAACAGTAGCATCCAGGAGTAAAGCCAGCATCAGGCCCAGTGGACAGGCCAGTGAAGTGTCAGGACAAGGAATGGACAGGGAAGCAGGGTAGCCAGATAAAGGCGAGAAGACAGAGGCTGGGGAGATGCTTGGAGGCACAGCCTTGGGGATCTACGTCCGCTGGTCCTCAGCCTCCATGTCCTCTGGTCCTGAGCCAAGTGTTGACTCGAGCTTCCAAAAACGCATTTGAAAACATTCAGCACCCATGCCTCATAAACTAGCTCCTAAAACTACCACTCTAAGGATAATAACTTCATGTGAGACAGGATAGATCATACAAGCAGCCCACTTAAAACTAAAAATGGGGGCCAGCCCGGTGGTGCAGCAGTTAAATACGCACGTTCTGCTTCTGTGGCCTGGGGCTCGCTGGTTCGGATCCCGCGTGCAGACAGCACCACTTGGTCAAGCCATGCTGTGATAGGCGTCCCACATATAAAGTGGAGGAAGATGGGCATGGATGTGAGCTTAGGGCCAGTCTTCCTCAGCAAAGAGAGGAGGATGGACAGCAGATGTTAGCTGAGGGCTAATCTTCCTCAAAAAAAAAAAACCCACAAAAAATGCTTTTCATTCTGATTTTCTGAGGAGCCATTTCTGTATTTTTAAGGCTTTCTGCAATAAAAGAAAAAAAAGCACAATGGAAGTTTTAGGGGAAGCTGAAGAGGAGAAAGAGGGCAGCAGGGGGCTGGCCCCCTGGCCGAGTGGTTAAGTTCATGTGCTCTGCTTTGGCGGCCCAGGGTTGCGCCGGTTCGGATCATGGGCGCGGACAAGGCACTGTCCATCAAGCCACGTTGAGGCAGCGTCCCACATGCCACAACTAGAAGGACCCACAACTAAAAAAAAATATGCAACTGTGTACTGGGGGGATTTGGGGAGAAAAAAAAGAAAAAGAAAAAGAGGGCAGAAATGAACCTTGCATTTCGTGTGGTCAAATCTAAACCCGTCTCTGCACGTTATACCTCAGTAACAAATTTGTTTTAAAAAACAGTTAAATCTGAGTGGATACTGATATAGTGACAGGGAATAAATGCTAAATAAAGACTCCCACACTCTACTTCAGACCACACACAAAACAAACTGCAGACGGATTAAAGACTTACATGTAATCTGTAAAATAAAAACTGCAGGAGAAAATATATGCGAAGACATCCCTCATCAAAGATCAGATCTTCTGAACCAGAACAGAAAACGAGAAGCCATAAAACAAGAGGAATATATTTGATTCCCGAAAAAGTTAAAAATTTTAGAAAAGTCTTAAAAAGTCAAAGTGCAGCGATAAATTGACGGAAACTTTAAACTTTAAAAGGATGAACAACTCTTAAAATTGATAAGAAAAAGACAAATGATGCAATAGCATTAGAGAAACTCATGGAGATTTTGAAGAGGCAATTCTGGGACGAGCAAATCCAGCCAAAAAACCAATTAACAGACACTCCCCAGCAGAGAAGCGAAAATTAAGAAAACCGAGGAGGTCACTTCTCACCTCTCAGGTTAGCAAAAATTAAAAACAGTGCTACCACCTGCTGCTGGAAGGGATGCAGGAAGACAATACTCCGACACAGTGCTGTTGGCAATGTGAATTGTCACAGCATTTTGGAAAAGCAATCTAGCAATAGCTATTAAAATTAAAAATTCCCCTTTTCCCAGGAATCCCATTCCTGGGAAACTCTACCATAGAAATAAATGCATCAGTGCCTAGGGATATGTGTAAAACCATGTTTATTATAGCCTTGTGGTAGTGGCAAAAACTGAAAACCAAGTGAACACCCATTCATGAAGGGAGTGGAATATTATGCAGCCATTAAAAAAGAATTTTAGATCCATCCCATCCAACTTGGAGGAACTTCTGCCCCATATTTATGGTGAAGGGAGAAAAGCAAGATGCAGAGAAGTGTATGTAGTATGAGTCAACTTTTTAAATATAATGACACCCATCCCCCTCAAAGTAAAAAAGCTGTGTGTGTCAACTGTTACAGAGAAAGGTGGAAGGAAGGAAGTTAGGAAGACAGCAAGCAAGCCAGCCAGGCTGTTAACATGGAGGGGAAGGGGAGAGAAATACTTATAATTAGTTTCTATATTTAAAAACCGTGTGTAATGTGACCCCATCTATGCAAAGTTATGTACTCATAAAGACATGGGGAAAAGGATGGCCACCAAGATATTAATGATGAATATCTTAGGGGGTAGGACTGCAAGTGACTTTTACCGTTTCCCTTATATTTTTTCTATGTTTTAAATGTATATAAGTATGTATTATTTGAGTATTTATATAATCAGCAGAAAACAGTTACTTCATGGTGAGGTGGGGAGTACTGGCAGGCAGCCCTAGGGGACCTGATTTCATGAGCACACGAGATGCATATTTAATTGACATGTCAATTGCTGGCATGTCAACTGATGTTTTCCAAAATCTCTGAAGTGCAGGTTCTCTTAGGTAGCCGGACTATCATCTCACACATTGTGTACAATTCTCCCGTTGAAGGAAGGCTGAAGAAAGGAATGATCACGAATACTGAAGGGGTGAGAGATGAGCAAAGGAGGTTTCACGTAAGTGCCATCAAATATCTGGATCTCCTGTACTCAGCACAGCTTAGAATTCCCTCACCAAGCTCAGCTCCCAGCAACTTCCAAACCCTTTATCATCGCTTTCAAACTTTGTGTGTTTGTTTGTTTACCTTTTCTTTTCCCAGACCTCTCTGGAGTGATTCTGAGGGTCTTCCTGTTAAATCTCCAGTCTTGGTTTGTTCTGCTGCGGTGCTCGGCTCCGCTGCAGGGGCGTGCACCTGGCTTTGGCGGACACTGCCTTCCCTCCCCTCCCCTCCCCTCTCCTCTCTCCGTGGACCTGCCAGCTTCAGGAGACAGCGGCAGGTGTTCAGACCGCGTCTACGCGGAGTTGAACATGCCAGGGTCTGAAAAAATATTAGGGTCAGCTGGTTAAACAGGAAGTTGGGCTTCACCTGCTCTTTCTTTCACAACATTTATTGAGCATGGTGTCCAGTGCCAGGCTAAGGATTTAAAGGTGAATAAGGCACGATCCCAGAGAAATCACGCCCAGATATGTGCTCGACTGGACAGTGCTGGGGAAGCACTAGGGGAGGACGCCATTGATGGGGGGAACATGCCAAGGTCTAGCTGTTTCCAAGTTGGGTCCCAGATTAGCAGCACAACATCACCTGGGAACTTGTTGAAAATTCTAATTCTCAAGCCCCATTCCTGACCTACCAAAGCAGAAACTGGGCACGGGGCCCAGCAATCTGTTTCATCAAGTCCTCCAGGTGATTCTCACACACCCTAGACCTTGAGAACCGCGTCTCTAGCAGAGGCCTGAGGATGCTTATGATGAGAGAGGGCGGGGAGAGGTAAGAGGCTTTGTGAAGGACCTCAGATGCCAGTCAAGGGGGTTAGACTTTGCCCCGTAAGTGCGGCCTCCAGGGTCGCAAAGAAAGCAAGGGCCTGTGGCACTTAGTCTCTGTCAACTTGGCGTTTCTGGGAGCTACAGCATTCTCTGTGCGCCCTGGAGCGGAGAGTCTATCCGCGCGGGGCTGAGTTTTCCCGCTCCCCCGAGATACCAGTCGGAGAGCAAGAGAGGGGTCGGGCCCCGGTACCACGGTCTGCGGTCCAAGAGGAGGTGAGCACACGCAGGAGAAGGAGCATGTGCACAGACAGGGAAGGTACGGTGGGGAGCAGACCCGGCGCGGGAGGCCCGCGCCCCGCCCCACGCCCTCCGCGGCTAGAGCAGGCGGCTCTGCGGGCCCAGGCTCCGCCCCTGGCCTGCGGGGCGCGGCGATTCGGACCCGCGGGCCCCTCCTCCGGCCCCGCCCCAGCGCGCACCCGGCCCGCCTACCGAGGGGGAGCCAGCAAGGTCCGCGCTCGTGCGCGCGCCCGCGGACGGGTTGCAGGTCTGGGCGCGCGCCCCGCGTCCCGGGCAGGAAGATGGTGGCGAGCGCGCGAGTGCAGAAGCTGGTGCGGCGCTACAAGCTGGCGATCGCGACGGCGCTGGCCATCCTGCTGCTGCAAGGCCTAGTGGTGTGGAGCTTCAGCGGCCTGGAGGAGGACGAGCCGGGCGAGGTGCTCCGACTGCCGGGCGGGCAGGCGGGCAGGCCGGGCGCGGGAGCGCGCGGGGTCCTGGCGGGGCTGCGGGCGGCCCCGGCTGGGGAAGTGGGGCACTGGCCGCGTGCGTGCCGAGCGCGGGCGGTTGCCTGGAGCGCGTCATCGGACGCCGGGAGCCCCCTTCCCAGTCGGGCCCGGGGACTGCGCGCGGGGGCGGTGCGTGACCCGGAGGCCCGGGCCGCGGGAGGACAGGGGACCGGGGTGAGAGGGGCGGGTCTTGGTGGGGTGGTTTACCGCCTGGGGAGCAATGAAGGTCAGGCGCAGGGAGCGGGGCCGGGAGGTGGGGCTGGGCCCGAGCCTGCTCCGAGGTGGGGTGCCCCAGGCCAAACTTTCTGAAGTTGGGAGGGGGCCGGGGGGGGTGCGCGCCGTGGGTCGAGGAGTGGGGCCGAGGGACCCCGGGCATCCTCGCCTAGCGGCGCCTGACGAGCAAGGGCCGGTGGGGAAGTGGAGCCCTGGGCTGGAACTCACTCCAGCAACTGAGGGAAAAGGGAGCGACCCCGAGGGAGAGACGTGGAGTGTCCCCGAGGCATGGCTGTCTCAGCCAGGGGTCTGAAGAACCTGTGTGGGTCTTCAGGAGAGGATGGCAGGGGAAAGTGAGCTGGTGAGTTGGCCTTAAGACATTAGGGAATTGGGGAGGGGGCCCCTCTGGCTCTAAGGGAATGGGGACAGCAGCAGCTGGTTTAGCAGAGCCCCAGGCCACGGAGCAGGGGCAAACCCGTCCTGCTCAGTCCCCAAGTCCCTGCCCCGTGGGTCTCACCCACTCTTGGCTGCTGTGGTTTTAGCTGGAGGCCCACATATGTCCTCCCCAGCGTGGTCAGGAAGGGTGCAGTGGGGTCTGGGGCCATCCTGAAAGGTCCGGGAGGATAGGCCAAACCCTGGCCCTAAGCTGTGGGGCAGAGGACAGGACTTCCCAGTCCTCAGCACCACCCCCTTGGTTCTGGTGCTCCTAGGATTCTAGGTCAGACGCTCTGCTTGCCATGTCGTCCTGGGTTTCTCCAACTGGCAGACGGAAGGCCAAGGTTCCCCTTCCTGCGTCTGGGCCGTCTGGAAGGCCGGGTGCGGAGACTGGGAGAAGAGCTGCTCTTGCCTTTTTTGGGAGAACCAAGCAGCTGGGATGGTGAGGGGAGCTGGAACAGAGTCACCTGAGACCATAAGTCCAAAAGGAGGTGGTGGGGGAGGCTAGCTCTGTGACATCCGAAGGGAGTGAGCTTGTTCTATGTGGACCAATAAGTAGGAGGAAGAGGAAGCGAGTGTTTTGGGCTCAGTGTAAGAAGACTCTCTGGGCAGATGAGACATTCTGAGATGGAATGGGCTGCTGAGGCAGTTAGGGAGCGCTCTGACTCTGGAGTATGTGACAGAAGCCTGTGACCACCCTGGGGAGGGGCATGGTAAAGCATCTGAGGCTTCTCAGAAACAAATGGCCCTGAGTGGCACGGCTCTGTGAGTCTTTGTTTGGGCAGAGAGATTGTCCAGGCCTCAAGGTCCCTGCTGCCCTGCCCACGGGCTGGGGTGGAGAAGTGGGGCAGTAGAGTGGTTGGGAGCCCCTCTCCCCTCTCCTCTGCTTCCTGGCAGAAGCTTGATAGGGGAATCCCTGGACTAGAATGGAAAACGATCCTTGATGACCTAAATGTTGTGCTGTCCAAGCAGCCACTGGTGCTTGGTCTCCCTCAGCAGCCACCGCATCAGACCTGGGTATTGCCAGGCAGCCTAATATAGTGCTTAGGAAGGTGGACACTGAGGTTGGACTGCCCCGCTTCACCGACCTATGTCCTATTCCAGCGCTGCTCCTAAGTAGCCATGTGACCACCGGCAAGTCACCCAACCTCTTTCTGTGTCCTCATCAGTATCCCCCCTCAAGACAGGGATAATAGCACCTCTCTCATTGGGTGATTGTAACGATTAAATAAAAATGATACCTGTGAAGTATTTGCAGGAGTTCCTGGCATATGCTAAGCCATCAGTAAATAACTCTGATTATCTCAGCTCTGCACATTGGGAATGGGATTCATTCCTTCATTTAATCATTCATTCAACAAATATTTATTAAGTCCTACTTTGTACGAGGCACTGTGATGATACTGGGAATAGAGAAATGAACAAAATAGACAAGGTCTCGGCCCTCGTGGGCAGACACTCTGCAGGGAGAGGCTGACAGTGAAAAGGAAATTCAGTCGAATAACAAGGGGGCTGGTTTAGAACAGATGGTCGGGTAAGGCTTCTGCAGGAAGTGGCCCGTGAGCTGGAGGCACCAGTCAGCCTGGGGAAGAGGCCGGCAGAGTTTGGGCAAAAGGGCCCGAGGACAATGGGCTTAGCTAGGGGCCTCTGAGGAATGGAAAGGAGGGTGTGGTGGTTCCCTGGAAGAGGGTTTAAGACTTAGCCCAGGGCACATCCTCGAGACTACAGTGAGGGGCTGGGGTTTTATTCTAAGTGCAGTGGGAGAGCACCGAAGGGGCTTAAGCAGTCATGGGATCAGATGTGCATTTAAGATGCACACTCCGCCCGTCTGTGGAGGGACTAGAGTGGAGACCAGGGATGCCCATTAACATCCAAAGAGCCACTTTATGGTTTTCAGAGCTTTCACAAACATTGTCTCACCGCTCACTTTAAACACAGTCTGAGAAATCCAGAGGTGGGGGGGTTTGGGTAAGCGTTGCTGTATTCGTGGTCTCCCTGGCTCAGAGAAGGGTTCTGAGGAGCTGCGGAGCCAGGAAGTGGCAGAGGACTTTGAATGCCTCCTCAGTGGGGAGGAGGGGGCCTCAGAGGCCGGAACGCATCCAGACCAGAGGTCAGAGGGCCAGTCCCCACCCTCAGTAGTCAGAGGGGACTCTGACCTCAGGGCACAGAGGGCAGCTCCTCTAGGGGCACAAGTATAGGGCCCTGCTGCTAATCATATGAACATGCCTGCAAGGGGCAGAGGTGGGGGCTGGCTGCCCACTAGGGGACCTCCCTCCCGTTCCTCACTGCTGCCTTCTAGTTCCCCAGCCTCCTCTGGGGTGTCCTTCTCAGGGTCAGCAAGCTCCCTGCTGCAGTGCAGGGCACCAAGATGCCCATCTCCTCCCACATCCTGTCCCCCACCACAGCCAGCCTGGCCCTGTGCCCTGTGCCCTGCCCTCCAGACCAGCTTCCTGTCTCGCTGATACTGGCTTCCATCCTGAGAGCCCCCAGCTCCTCGCCATCTCTACCCACCTAAGCTCGAGAATGTCTTTCTCTGCCCACTGTGTGGCCAGGTCAGACATCACCAGGTTGATGTACACTGCACTCAGTGGGGCTGCCCAGTTCTGGGTGCCCTCCCCAATGTGGATATAGAATGGGGTCTGTTGCTTCCTCCCCACCCTGCCCTCCCTCCTGCAGGTGCCTCTTCTCAGATGGAGATGGATGCCCTAGCTCTCATTGCACACCTCTCAAGAGATTAGAGGGCTATGCCAGGCACAGAGGGCATGGGTGCTAGGGTGTAGGGGTGGGGCTCTGGCCTTAAGGCAGCTGTCAGCCTGACATGTGAGGTGCCTGCTGTGCTCTGACAGAGGAAGGGAGGAAGGTGCTAGGCGAGGAGGGGCAGGGAAAACTCAACCCAGAAGAGTCCAAAGCGTCTGAGGGTCTTGAGCCCTCTCCTGAGTTCGCATTTGACTGTTTCTCCGTCCACTTTCAGTAATAAGAATAAGGATGGCGGCACTGAATGCTGAGCCTGCACCCAGAGCTCTACATTCATTCATTCATTCAACAAATATTTATTGAGTGTCTCCCATTGCCAGACATTCAGTGAACAAAACGACAAAAAGCCTTGTCCCCGTGGAGCTTACATCCTTGAAGGGGAGAGACACAGAATAACAATATATTGAATACAGTAGAGGATGAGCGAAGGCATTGAGTGCCATAGAGGAAACAAAGCAGAGGCGGCAAGAGGGCTGGAGCTTTAAGTACAGTGGTCAGGGTCTTACTGAGAAGATCCCATTTGAGCAAAGAATGGAAGAAGGCAAGGAATGATCTGTGGGGACATCTAGGGGAGAGCATTCCAGGTACAGGGCACAGCGAGTGTCAGGTGGGATGGAGGGATACTGAGAAGGCCATTGTGGCTGGAGAAGAGTGAGCATGAGAAGAGGTTGGTAGGAGATGAGGTCAGAGAGGGGCAGGGTGGCGGGAGGGGGCAGCCAGACACAGCTCACACCACCTTTGTAGGCTCCTGTAAGGGCTTTGGGCCTCGTCCTCAGAGGGGGTGCCGTGGGCGGTTTCCAGCAGAGGGCTGGTGAGATGGGCCTTGTTTTCCCAGGAACGCTGGCTGCTGTGATGAGAACCAACTACAGGGAAACCAGAGTAGGAGCAGGGACCCCAGGCAGAGGCAGGCAGTGATGGAGGCAATGAGATGTGATCAGATTCTGGATGTATTTGGAAGGATTTACAGGGGATGGGTATGAGGGAAACAAGAGTCAAAGATGACTTGCAAAAGTTTTTGTCCTGGACAACTTGAAGGATGGAGTCGTCATTGACTGAGATGGGGAAGACTGCAGCAGACGCTGGTTGGGGAGGAAGCTCAGGAGTCGCTTTTGGACTTGTGGGTTTGAGAGGTCTATCAAGCTCCCAAGGGAGATGTCAAGGAGGCTGGCAGTTAAATACCTGAAGGTTCAGGGGAGCAATCCAGGCCAGAGAGAGAAACCTCTGAATAGATGGAGTTTAGAGACTGAATGAGATCTCCCGGGAAGTGAGGACAAGGAAAGGCCCCAGGGTAGCCTTGGGAGATAAGGAAGGGTCAGCCAAGAAGACTGATAAGGAGAGGCCAGGAGGATGGCGTCCTGGAAGCCAAATGAAGAGGGCGCTTCAAGAAGAGGCTGTGGCCAGGCCAGAAAGGGACTTGCCCTCGGGTGGTGGAGGGGAGGCCCATGAAGTGGTTTACAGAGAATGGTGAGAGGAAAGGGGGCAGCTTATGGAGACAGCTCTTTCCAGCTGCATTATCTCAGGCTCTCTTTCATTTGACACTGACACTTCTCTCCTGTATTTTACAGCTGAGGGAACACACTCAGAGACGGTGGGTACCTGCGGAGGAGTGACAGAGCCCTAGTCATTCCAGAGTCTGTCACACTATACCTCTTGCTCCTCCATGCTTTCCACATCTCACCCACCAGACACCAAACAGATGCCCTCGTGTGCACTGGGGAGATGGGGCTGACATGAAAGCCTCTCCCCAAGGAGCTCAGTCTGCTAGAGGAACGTCCCACTTGGGGCAAATAGGCTGGCTTCCCACGAGGGGACTTGGAGCTGGATCTTGAAGGATGGATAGGATTTGGTCGGGCAGGGAAGAGGGGTTACCGCACGGGGACAGGGAAGGCTGGAGAGAAGGGTAGGGTGTGTATACACACTTTCAAATGTAACCGGGCCATCCAGGGAAGCACCTGGGTTGAGAAGAGGCAGGAGGAGCCAGGAAGCAGGGTGTGGCAGCTATGGAGGTACACCACTCAGGTTTCCCTTCGAGAGAGAACCTGCTGGGAGTAGCATTACTGGCCAGCCTCCAGCTGCAGGTGCCTTCAGGCTCTGCCTCAGCCTTCTAGCCACAGCCGGGCTCTTCCTGGGCAGCTCCCAGCCAGTGACTAAGTGTGGTGGTGGTACAAGGGCTCGCATCCACAGGCCGTCTTTGCACCGGCGTTTCCCATTAGCTGGCCAAGGCTTTCTCCGAGCTGAACTGTAGTCTGAAGCTCTTCCTTTCTCCCTGTCCTTGCACAGGTGTCAGGCCTGCATGGTGGTCCAGAGGCTTTCCCTCTGATTCCTACTCCCGCTCCCCCATCATGCATAGCTGCTACCCCCTGTGAATCTCTTGCATTCTGACTCTATCTCAGTCTCTGCCTCCCAGAGAACCCAGCCCATCCTGGGGTCTCAGATTGCATCTCTGTCCTCCCCACCAGGCAAGACCCCTTCACTCTCTTGTGGCCTCAGCACTCCCACATGGAAATGCCCTCATCAGCAGAGTGCTTTCCTTCTGAAGAACGCTGCCTCTTTCCAGCCAGGCCCGGGTCGGAGTGCTGGGTGGACGCTCTTGTATCGTCTGCAGGGTCTCTGCACCTCTCTCTTGTGATATATGTGGAAATTCATTTTCCTATCTGCTGAAAAAGAAAGTCGTATCTGAATCCAAAGCACAAAAGAGAGGCAGTGTCCTGTCATCCGTGTGATAGTGGGGATGTGGATGCGATGGTGCCATGGGGGGAGGTGACGCTTCCTCGGCCGGCTGGTCAGGGAAGCTCCCTCTGGAAGTGCTGTTTGTGCAGAATCCTCACATGAACAGAACTTCTGGGTAAAGATGGCAGGAGCCCCTGGGCCTGAGGCCAGCAGGGAGCTAAAGGAGCAGGAGGAGAGTGCCCCAGTGACCTGTGTCTGCCTGTCTTTTACAGAAAGGAAGGCAGAGGAAGCCACGGCCGCTGGACCCCGGCGAGGGCTCCAAGGACACAGACAGTTCAGCTGGGCGACGGGGCAGCGCAGGCAGAAGGCATGGGCGCTGGCGGGGCCGTGCCGAGAGCCCAGGTGTACCTGTGGCCAAGGTGGTACGGGCAGTAACCAGCCGGCACAGAGCCAGCCGGCGGGTCCCGCCAGCCCCACCCCCAGAGGCCCCAGGCCGCCAGAACCTGAGTGGGGCAGCGGCTGGGGAGGCGCTGGTTGGGGCAGCTGGCTTCCCACCACACGGAGACACAGGGAGTGTGGAGGGTGCCCCCCAGCCTACTGACAACGGCTTCACCCCAAAGTGTGAGATTGTGGGCAAGGACGCGCTGTCTGCACTGGCCCGGGCCAGCTCCAAGCAGTGCCAGCAGGAGATCGCCAACGTGGTGTGCCTGCACCAGGCTGGGAACCTCATGCCCAAGGCTGTGCCCCGGCACTGCCAGCTGGCTGGTAAGACACAGGCCTGGGCGGAGAGGTGGCAGCCCTGGGAGGTGGCATGGCAAGGATCCTCACCCCCATTTCTCAGAGGATGAAAGCTCAGAGGGGCCCACCTCCCTGCCCAAGTTGGTGATCAGTGCTGAGTCGCAGATGCAGAGCTGGGACCCAGGACCGTCAGGCTCCAAGTCCAGGGTTCTTCCTTTGGAAGGCAGGCGGCCCCCTCTTCCCACCTTGTTCTCTACTCTCAGGGAAGATGAGCCCTGGCATCCAGTGGGATGAGGTCCAGGCCCAGCAGCCCGTGGATGGCCCTCCGGTACGAATTGCCTACATGCTGGTGGTTCATGGCCGCGCCATCCGCCAGCTGAAGCGTCTTCTCAAGGCTGTGTACCACAAGCAGCACTTCTTTTACATCCATGTGGACAAGGTACTATGGGGAGGGCTGGTGAGGAGACCGTGGGGATCTGAGTAGAGCAGAGATCCAGAAGGTCACAGACAGAGAGGGTCTCTCACCCGCTCTGGTGGCCCAGAGACCGGGAAACAGGTCCAGAATGGGGGAACAGCCAGCACGAGGTGACACGGCTAGTTAGGAGCTGGAGCCTTGGCTTCTGCTCTCTCCATTCCATGTCACTTATATTCTGTCCTGGGGTTGGGGTAGAGTGGGGAGGTTGTAATGCTGGGGGTCCACCTGTGGCTGCTGAGCGTCCCCCTCTCCCCCTTGCAGCGCTCCAACTACCTGCACCGCGAGGTGGTGGAGCTGGCCCGGCAGTATGATAACGTGCGGGTGACGCCCTGGCGCATGGTCACCATTTGGGGCGGGGCCAGCCTGCTGAGGATGTATCTGCGGAGCATGCAGGACCTGCTGGAGGTGCCTGGCTGGGCCTGGGACTTCTTCATCAACCTCAGTGCCACCGACTACCCAACCAGGTGTGGGGAGGTGCTCTGAACCCTCCAGATGGGAGGGGGGCCATTTGGGCACTCGCAGTTGGAGGGTCCTGATGGATTCCTACACTGCTCCCCCCATGCCTCCTTCTGGGATCCACACAGCCCAGATATGGTCCCTTGGCCCCAGCAATGTTTTAGGGGAGGGGTTGGTGAAAGATGATCTGGAGATTGAGAGTGACCAGAGATGGGGAGGAGGAGGAGCCAGAGGTCTGTACCTGGGGGTGCTGGGTCAGACAGCAAGGGGTGGAGGAAGGATGAGGTGGTCTTCCTAAGGCGTCTCAGGTGCCCACCACTCCAGAGCATCAATTGGGGGTAGGGCACGAGGCCAGGACAGCTCTCTGTGAGAAAGGAAGGGGCCTGGGGGTGAAGGTAAAGAGTGCTGGAGGGAGTCTGTTCTGGGCCAGTGACTGAGCAACCCCCTTCACCACTGCCCACACCCCGTTCCCTCTCCAGGACCAACGAGGAGCTGGTGGCTTTCCTGTCGAAGAACCGAGACAAGAATTTTCTCAAGTCACATGGCCGGGACAACTCCAGGTGAGGGAGTCGGGGAGGAGGCCTTGGCCCTGGGGTCTCATCACATCCTCTCCCACACAGGGGGCTCGGTGGCCCAGGCCCTGGGTTACAAAGCCTCCAAACCAATCACAGATTGAGGAGTGCTGCTTCCCAGGCAGATGAGAGAGCCTGGACCCCACCTAGCACAACCCTCAGCCATGGCGGTCTGCCACCAACAGGTTCATCAAGAAACAGGGCCTGGACCGGCTCTTCCATGAGTGTGACTCACACATGTGGCGCCTGGGTGAACGGCAGATCCCAGCAGGCATCGTGGTGGACGGCGGCTCTGACTGGTTCGTGCTAACGCGCAGCTTCGTGGAGTATGTGGTGTACACAGATGACCCACTTGTGGCCCAGCTACGCCAATTCTACACGTACACACTGCTCCCTGCTGAGGTGGGTGGCCTGGGCCCGCACCAGTGCCAGGGAGGGCACATGACGGGGTGCCCACGGCTCACCCTCCACCCTGCCCTGCTGTCTGCAGTCCTTCTTCCACACGGTGCTGGAGAACAGCCCAGCCTGTGAGAGCCTCGTGGACAACAACCTGCGGGTCACCAACTGGAACCGCAAACTGGGCTGCAAGTGCCAGTACAAGCATATCGTGGACTGGTGTGGCTGCTCCCCCAATGACTTCAAGCCACAGGACTTCCTCCGACTGCAGGTGCTTCCCCACGACCCCCAGTGGCTGCCCCTTGCTAGCTTTTCACCATCAGCTTTCCAGAGTCAGAAAGGATTCAGGGTGGGCTAGTCAGAGAATCTGGGGGCCTTCCCCTGGAGCCGCCCTCGGGGCTCTGGGCAACAGTGGCAGCAGGAAGAGCCCAGGAGGCTGATCTCTAGGAAGTTCTGGGAGGGTCCCCCTCCCCTGCCTTGTGCTCTGGGACTTCCAGACCCCTTCACCCTCCCTGCCTGTCTCCAGCAAGTCTCCAGACCCACCTTCTTTGCCCGGAAGTTTGAGTCGACTGTGAACCAGGAGGTACTGGAAATCCTGGACTTCCACCTGTACGGCAGCTACCCCCCCGGCACACCAGCCCTGAAGGCCTACTGGGAGAACACCTATGACATGGCCGATGGCCCCAGTGGGCTCAGTGATGTCATGCTCACCGCTTATACTGCCTTTGCCCGCCTCAGCCTGCGCCATGCTGCCACCGCTGCATCCCCGCTGGCCACCCCACTCTGCAGGTGAGACCTCCTTCTGACATATTGCAGGCCCTCGGGGTGTGGTGCCCCATGGGGAGGCCAATCAGAAAGAGACAGCCCTTGTCCCCAGGGAGCCCCCAGTCTGAGGCCGGGAAAAATGGAAATAAAACAAAGACAGCAGGAGCCAGGCACATAGGTGCTATGGGTGTGAGATTTGGGGCAAAGGAAGCACCTGGGGATGGGACTCCCCAGAGCCCCCTTCCTGGGACTCCAGGCCAAGTCAGGTGTGCTGATGGCATCTCCCTTTCTCCCTGCTGGAACCTTCTTAGGTTTGAGCCCAGGGGCTTGCCGTCCAGCGTGCACCTGTATTTCTATGACGACCATTTCCAGGGCTACCTGGTGACACAGGCGGTGCAGCCCTCAGCCCAGGGGCCAGCAGAGACGCTTGAGATGTGGCTGATGCCCCAGGGGTCGCTGAAGCTGTTGGGGCACAGTGACCAGGCCAGCCGGCTCCAGAGTTTGGAGGTGGGACAGGCCCTCCCCTTGCTTTCTCCTGACCCCCAGCAAGACTCAGGGTAGTGGGAAGAGAGGGACAGACACCAAGGGAAGGGTAAGGACCGGGTTAGGCCTTTCAGGACTGGGTTCCTGGGCTCTTCTTTCCAGTGATGCAGCCTTGGCCATGCCCTGTGCACGTGCCTATCAACCTCGCATGCGCACATTGAGGAGCACCTCACTTGGGGCGTACAGAGGACATGCAGTGTGCAGGGAGGGGACTGTAGTTCCACTACAACACAAGCCAGTCTTCTAAACTACAGGGATTTTCTTCTAGAGGGACTTGGATGTTCCATTCAGGCCATAGGTTAAGCTTCTGAGTGTCTCCTTGGTCTCTTTCTCAGAGGCCTTGGCTTCATGTGGGGATGGTCTCTGGGCAGGGCTTCAAACCTCTCTGCCTTACTGTCCCCATCACTGCAGAACAGGTCAGAATGGGAGCCTACAAGGACTCTCAGAGCTGGGAGAGAGATTAAAGAAATCCTAGTCTGAGCACTACGTTTTGTAGATGGGGAAATGGAGGCCCAGAGAGAGACAGTAACTAGCCCGAGGTCACAGTGAGTTAGAGGCAGCATCAGAGTAGAGAGGACTTTCCCGCCAGGCTCCTGCCCAGCTGCCTCCCTCCCTACAGGTTGGCACCGAGTGGGACCCCAAGGAGCGTATTTTCCGGAACTTTGGGGGGTTGCTGGGGCCGCTGGACGAGCCTATGGCCATGCAGCGCTGGGCCCGGGGCCCCAACCTCACAGCCACCGTGGTGTGGATTGACCCCACCTATGTGGTGGCCACGTCTTATGACATCGCAGTAGACACGGAGACTGAGGTCACGCAGTACAAGCCCCCACTGAGCCGGCCCCTGCGGCCAGGGGCCTGGACGGTTCGACTGCTTCAGTTCTGGGAACCCCTGGGTGAGATCCGCTTCCTCGTGCTGCCCTTGACCTTCAACCGCAAACTACCTCTCAGGAAAGGTAAGGATCTTTCCCAAATGATGCCCAGAAGCCGAACAGAATAGGATTTGCCAGGCAGGTGACCCCAAGAAGCTGGCCATCAGAGCTGACCCCCATCCCTAGAGGAGGGGAATGGGAAGGGTGGGGCTTGGTCGTGCAGCCTTAGCCTCCAGGACCCTGCACTGTGGTGCGGGAAAAAGGGAAGCTTTGGAGTCAGGGAGACGCAGCTTTGGAACAGAGCTCTGACACTTCAGTTGGACTTTTATCCTTGGCAAATTACTTGTCCTTCCTGAGCCTCAGTCTTATGACACATAAGTAGGAGTAATACAACAACCACTGGAGACCTCCTGGGTGCGTGGTACACAAATCCACTCAAACTAGCTCGAGTCAAAAAGGGGAAATTATTGGAAGAATGTAGGGCTCTCCCTGAGAACCCAGGAAATGTCTCAGGTCTCACTGGGAACCAGAAGTGCTGTCTCTTTCTCTGGGGCCATCTTGTCCCTCGTCCTGTCCTCTCTCTCTCTATGAGCCTCAGGCTCTGGCCTCTCAATACATGATACATGGCTTCTCAGTGCAACAGAGACTGATGAGGGCCTCTTGGTCCCCAAGTTCCACGTTCTTGAGACAGCAAATCTGACTGGCCATCCTAGTCCATTGCATAGTAGGTGGGCAGGGTCACATGACCCTCCACCCACTTGCCTGAGGCTAAGGGAGCAGGCTCTGAACACAGGTATAGGCTACAGGTTCCCACACGGGGGGCCTAATACAGGTAACTACCCCTGAGGAGATATTAGGGATGAGTAGGTGGGTAGAAGTGGCTGGTATGCAGTAGGTGCTCAAGAGGTAGGTAGATGTTTCCTTCCTCCAGCCACATCCTATCATGGAGAAGGTAGGTGAGAGCAGGGGTAACCCAGAGGAGGATGAGGTACTGGGGGCCGTGGCAGATCTAGAGCAGGAAGCCACACCCCTGCTCTCCTAGGACTGTCTGATGAAGGAGAAGGGGAAGAATGGAGGCAACCCTTCCAGCAGGCAGGTATGGAAGCTGAGCCTTGAATGAAGCTGGACCTTTGCAGACAGAGAAGGGTGTTTCAAGCTGAGGGGGCCAAGTTGGCAGGTGTGTGGTACATGAGGAAACAGAGGGCGGAGGGGAGTAGGATGCAGTAGAGTGGTGGGAAGGAAGGTTGGTGAAGCAAGCAGGCCCCCACGGCTGGAAGGCCTGAGTCCTAGGCTTCTGACGGCTCTGGGAACCACTGGGGATGGCTGAGAGGGCCGTAGGTAACACAGACTAGACCATTATGGGAAGGTTACCTTAATTTCTAAAGCACCTTGAAGCCACTGTTTTATTTAATCCTCACATTGGGAATTTAGGGCTTACTGTCTTGATTTTATAAAATTAACAGTTTTCTAAGCACAGAAAGTTCCATGACCTGGGGCTACCCAGGTCACAGGTCACTCAGCAAGATGTGACTCAGTGGTTGAGCTGGAGCAGGAACTGGGATGCCCAGACCTGACCCCCAGGGTCTGGCCTTCATGGAATCAGTTGGGCAGGGCACGCTTACTGTCTGCTCCGCACCCGCAGATGATGCCAGCTGGCTGCACGCCGGGCCACCCCACAACGAGTATATGGAGCAGAGTTTCCAGGGCCTGAGCGGCATCCTGAACTTGCCTCAGCCAGAGCTCGTGGAGGAGGCCGCCCGGCGACACGTGGAGCTCACAGGCCCCGCACTCGAGGCCTGGACAGATGGGGAACTGAGCAGCTTCTGGTCTGTGGCCGGACTGTGTGCCATGGGCCCCTCCGCCTGCCCCTCCCTGGAGCTCTGCAGACTGACCAGCTGGAGCTCTCTGTTCCCCGACCCCAAATCAGAGCTGGGGCCTGTCAAAGCAGATGGGCGACTCAGGTAGCAGGGCCCCAGCCAGCGCCTCCGGAAGACCCGGAGAATTGCACCTTAAAGAAATGGAGGGTGTCCACCCCCCACAGGCAAGAACCAGAGGCCCAGGCAGTACCCCCATGTCAGCCATCAAGAACCCGCATAGACGGCAGGAAGGCGGGCATAGTATTTACTCCTGCTGATGGCTCTGCTGAGGACCAGAAGTTGGCGGGAATGTGGGGAGAAGGGCTCCAGTTTCCACACCCCGCTCTTGCTCACCTTCTCCTCCAGTTTTGTTTTGTTTTTTAAGGAAAAGGGGTGGTGGGGGGAGGAACTGGAAACAAAAGATGTGCAATAGGGCTCACAGCAGCCCCAGGAAGTGGGCCATGGCTCTGGGGAGCAGGGGCCTGACCAGCCCATCTGCTGTTGCCCTGGAGGAGGCTGGGCCCACCTCATTCTTCAGGGCCTCATCCCCCAGCCTGGGCGTGTGGTGCTCACGGCTGAGGCTCTGCAGGGGTGCAAGTGCCGTGCCAGGCTCCGAGGTCTGGAGAACAGGTGATTTGGGGGAGCACTGCAGAGCTGGACTCTAGCGGGATAGCCTCCCCTCTTGTAGCCAGGGGACCGTAGAAGAGGGGGTGGGGCTGGCTCTAGGGTTTTCCGCATACCCTGCCCCTTGATGGGAAAGGCAGGGCACCAGGCCTGCTGAGACCAGTGCAGGGTCTCCCAGCGACCCAGAACTGCAAGCAGGGCCTGGGCTCCCGCCTTAGTCGGGGGAGCCCTCACGAGCAGCGTGGGAAGAAGACTCTGTCAGGGCTCTCAGAAGAACCTGGAGCAGCATTGTGCCTGAAGCTCAGTGTGAAGTCTGAAATATGCAACAGAAGAAATATATCTCTATCTCTCTAAGCTAAGCCTCTGTGTGTTTCCTCCTGGGTGTCAGGGAGCCATCACTGTAGGACCTTCACCTAAGTCTTGGCTGCGGGCCAGCCCAGTGACGTAGTGGTCAAGTTCACGTGCTCCACTTCAGTGGCCCGGGGTTCACGGTTTCAGATCCTGGGCATGGGCCTATGCACCATGCATGGTTGTGTCCCATATACAAAATAGAGGAACATTGGCAACAGATATTAGCTCAGGGCCACTCGTCCTCACCAAAAAATAAGTAAATAAAAATATATAATAATAAAAGTCTTAGCTGGTATTTTGGCAGCTGTGAGAGGATGGAGGTCTCATTCCCCCAGAGTGAGAACAGTTTAGAACCCATCCAAGAGCCAGATGGGACGCAAGAACCCATCTAATCCAGCCCTCTCTTTTTCGGAGGGGTAAACAGGCCCACAGAGGCTCAGAGACATCCTCATCACCACCTAGTAGGCCAGCAGGAGAGCCAGCTGAGTTCTTGAGAGTCCTGACCCAGCCACGGCCTGGTGGTTACCGTTGGTGCTTGTCCCTTTAGGGGCAGGAACAGCGGGGGCTGGGGTCCCTGGCCACTGCCCTAGCACCTTGGAGGGCCATGGTGGAAAGGTTCATCCTGGCTCCCTCCTTTTCTCAAGCCCTTTCTCCCTCTAACTATCCTGCCATTGTCAGCAAGGGCTCAATGTCACCTCACGCTTTGCTTAGTGTGGAAGGGAGAAGAAGGTTTCTCGGCCCTTTAAAAGCACCCTATCAGCCAGTCACAGTGCTCCGATCAGCTCAGCCTGGGGAACAAAGGGCTCAGTTCTTGCCCAGGATGCCACATGGCAAGTTTTCCTAGTTGCCAGTAGAGGGCACCCTTGACCACCAGTAACAGCATTGGGTTTTTTGTTGGTTTAGCCACTGTGCTGACGGGGCATGCAGTATCTCATTTATTCCCCACAGCCAACAACAAAGGGCACTTTTATTATCTTCATTTAGCACATCAGAGAACTGTGAAATGATGAGCCCCAAGTCATAGCTATTAGGTGGTGGCAGCAGGCTTCAGACGGAAGCAGGAGGCCTCCAGGCCACTATCACTACATTCTCCTGCTTTCCTAAGGGCAGGTAACCAGGAAGGGGCTAACAGCAAGAATTCCAAGGAAGAACAGTGTTTGGGTTCAGGGGCTAAGATGACTGTTTATTCTAGCTCCTATTTTAGCGAACATCTGAAGCTCTACTCTGCTTCTCCAGAATTTTTTTTTTTACATCAACTCAAGTCAATGAAAAGAAAAATTAATCTCTGCATTCAGCATATTAGGCACAGGCAGTAAATATCAGAACACACAGACTCTGCTGGCTAAGGGCTCACAGACCAGCCTGCAGGTTTAATCCGGGCTGTGGCTATGCTATTGTTGGGTTAGCACAAGTTATCAAAGCCCTCTTTTTTGAACCTAGGCGGGACATGCGCTGTTTCAGCCTCTGCCATTCCCACCCTATCACCCCAGGTCCTAGTTACTCATTACTGTCACCTGCTGTGAACACTTTGCGTTTGCACTTTCAGCCCAGTGGATGTGATCCTCACAGAGGGTTCAGAGTTAATTGGTCTGAGATGGCAACCCAACAGTGGCGTGGGTTTAAAGCTCCCCCCGGCGATTCTAATTTGCAGGCCAGTGGGAGAACTAGGAAGTCCAGCCCCACTCCCACTGCTCTGGCGGGCCCTCTTGGCCCCATGAGTTAGAAGCACTGCAGGACCCGGCTCCAGGACTCCCGATAGGTCCAGGGGGTGGGCCTGGCAGCAGGGGCCCTCCCCTCCCCTCTCTCTGTCCGGGTCACTGAGGCAAGCGTGAGTACGGCGTGTCTGCTGCCGGAGGTCCCCACCCTCATCTTTTTGTAGGGGAGCTCAGCCTGGAAGCTTGGGCTTTTTGAGGCTTCTTTGAAATCCTCCCCTGGCTGGGCCCCTGGGGTCAAGATCAGGATTCCGGGCAGGCGGATGTGGGATGGGGATGGGAGCGGGCCGGTTGGGGCAGGCTGGGCCCCTGGAGCTGCACACTAATTCCTTTGCAGGGAGGGGGAGAGCCTGGGCAGAGAGGCTTTTGTATTTTGTGGCCCTGCACGTGCCCAGTTTCCAGGGCAACCATGGACACCTCTGTTCCATTTGAGGTGACAAGTCCAGAGACAGCCAATTGGCATGTGGAGCCCAGTTACCTGGGCCAATGGGAAGTGGAGGGTGGCAGAGTTGGGCTGGGAGGGGAGCTGGGACTGAGAAGTGCAGAGA
The DNA here is from genome assembly GCF_041296235.1 of Equus asinus. Taxonomy (NCBI): domain Eukaryota; kingdom Metazoa; phylum Chordata; class Mammalia; order Perissodactyla; family Equidae; genus Equus; species Equus asinus. The sequence goes on along the minus strand of NC_091802.1, from coordinate 36,176,691 downwards.
TCTGGGCAAGTTGGAGCTCCCCTGGCTGTCTCTCAGTTTTAGTGGAAGCAGAGCCTGTTCTCCTGAAGATTCTAGGGGGACCTTTGTGGCTGCCAGGCCTGCAGAGGGGACTGCCATCTGGGGGACACTAGGTCATGGCATAGAATTGACCAGGACAAGCAGGGGCAGAAGCCAAGAACCTGGAGAGCTGCCCACAGATATCCTGGCCCTGAATGAAGTTGCCCCTCTGGGCCACGGTTCCTGGATTGGGGGGTGACCCAGTGTTGAGGGAGAGCCAGTCCTGTGGCCCTGCTGGCTGTCCCCAAGGTAGCTCAAGGCTGATGTCCTTTCTTGGCACCCCTCTGCCACTGATGCTCCACGTGCAGAGATCACCATGGACAACAGCCTCCTAGCCATAATTGTGGCCACCGGTAAGTCCCTACTGCTGTCCGAGTCCCAGGGTTGGGGCGGATGCACCCTTGGCCCCTTACCATAGGCCAGAAGCCCAGCCTCCTCTATAGGGTCATCCAGAGTAAGCCACTTGGGAAGAATGCTGTGTATGGTCAGTATAGGATCCCTGAGGTCCCTTCCCTGCCAGGTTCCATGATGCCACAGTCTAGGACAGCAGGAGGGGCTGGACACAGGAGTCTGAGTCCAGACTCTCGAGCCCTCCGCTGCCTTCTCAGATCCAGCATTTCTAAGGGTGTCTGTCCTGCCACAAGTTCCTGCCCCTCCCTTCCTAAGTATGTCCCTCTGTAAATTCCCTCACACACATGCCTCCTTCCCTGGGCTGACGGAAGAGACAGGATAAAGCTACTCCACTCTCCCGCACAAACCTCTCCCACAGGGAGCTGATGCAGCAGCACAAAGGGAGCTGCCTGCGCCTCAGTCTCCCCTGCATGTCAAGCTGACACCAGACCCAGCCAGGTCATTCCTACCCAACTTCTGGAGCCGAATTCCAACCCTGGGGAGGGGAGACGGGACTCTGCATGCCAGACCCAGGCTGAACCCGGCTGTGCCCCTTGGGGGAGGGTAGTTTCATCCCTGGTGTTCATCACAGCCATCCTGCTGCTGCTGCTGTACCAGCGGGAGCCCCAGTGCTGCCAGGTCCTCTGCTCCTGCCACTTCTTCCGGAGCCCCAGCCAAAACGTAAGCACCCCTACCCAACAACCCCTTCCCTTCATGGTCCCCTAGCCCAATCCCAACAAAGGGGCACCTGCTCTCTGACCAAGAAGCTGTTTCAGTATGGAAGACGCCTTTGGAATCTACTCTATGACAGACTCTACATCTTCCAGCCTGGGTTCCCTCGGGGCCAGGGCAGCAGTGTGCAAAGAGTTAACAACATCCTGGCCAGCCTCCTCCATGGCCATTGTTAAAACAGGACCCAGTGCTGGGAGCTGCGGCTGAAGACAATCGTCTTTTCCCAGCTCTCCAAGCAACTGGAGGCCCACCGTCTCCCTAGTTCCCAGGGGAAGGCTCAGAGCCCCGACTGCTGGGAGGGGTGGTGGTGGTAGGGGTATTGTCAGTCCTCTCCTCAGGGATGGGGCACCATATGTGATCCTGGGTACAGAAAGCAAAAGAAATCTTCTGACCTGCAGCCTCCCCAGGCTCTGATCCCTGCAAGTTGGGGCACCAGACAGAGGATGGAGAGGTGGGACAGGAAGAGGAGGTTTTCTCTGACTCTCCCCACAAAGGTCATCAGAGCTGGCTGCCAGATCATGAGAGAATGACTAGTGGCTAGAAAGGAGTGGAATCTCTTTATACCCAAGTGCATTTCTGAAATGAGGATCTAAGCTTTGTGCCTTGAACTCGATAGTGAGAACTAAAGGGATGGGGAGAGGGACATGGGGACAGAAATGGTTTGGGCTTTGCTCTCTTGCTTGCTGACCCTAAATGCTGAGCTCCACTTTGAGTTGTCCTTCATAACTCCCAGGACAGCCCCCCTCCCTACCTCAGCACCATGGGACACCCCACCGAGGTCCAGGCAGAAAGGTGCCGAGAGTCTCGGCGGATGCAGGTAAGGGAGGACCCTTGGGGCTGCCACCTGGGAGTAGGGGGAGAGGTGTGTGCTGGCAGCCTAGTGTGGCTAAGAGAAGGATGGGAGGAGGCCTAGAGAGACTCGGAGAGGAGGAGGGCCTGTGGTATCACTCTGGGGAAGAACGTCCAGATGGAAGTTGGAGAAGCGTCGTGCATGCCTGCCTGGCTCCCTTGGCTTTTCTTGGTCACAGGGCTATCCCCAGGGGCCCGAGGTATTCTGTGTGGGGCTACCTAGCAGTTACCAGCTGCCCCTGTGGCAGCTGGCTCGCCTGCCCAGCTATGAGAGTGTTCGAAAGAAGGATCGGCAGCAGCAGATTCACCAGCTGATTGCACAGCGCTTCAGACTCTGGGCCTGCAGAGAGGTGAATGTTCAGCCCTCCCGGCCTTGGGTGCCTTGGAGAACTGAGCTTTTTTCATATTATTCTTTTTACACATAATGCCCAATTAGAGTCCCTCGGGCCAGGACAAGGAAAGGGCCACTGATGGAGAGCCCCAGGATTTGGCTGGAGGCCCCACTTCTCCTCTTTGGGTGGAAGGAAGGATGGCAGACACCAGCCCAAGGAGGCCTGCCTTGCAACTCAAGATGGGCTCCTGCAGAAAAGTTTCCATGGAGCCAACAGCTCTAGGACTCAACTTGTTTCCAGAAAGGACTGTGACTGGGGGAGAGGAGAGATAGGAAGCAGCAGTCCAAAGAAGGGGCAAGTGTGTATGGGGGGTGTGGGGGTTGGTTAATGCCTTTGCTCTGCCCTGCAGCTGCCACCGAGCTACGAAGAAGCCCTAAGGTCACTGCCTGCACCATCACCCAACCGTGGCTCTGCTCACCCACCTCAGGAAGCAGCCACCTGCCTTGCTTAGGGAAACACCACTGTGCAGAAGGGAGCAAGCTCTTCCCTTCTGCCCCTTCCCACTTCTCCAGGGACAGCGCTGAGCCTCTGGAGATGCCCCCACCAATCTCCCCCAGCTGGGCCTTGGTACATGAGACTCCAGGAGAAGGAAGCCAAAGTGAACCTCAACAAACCCCGGATCACCTTTGCCAAGGATCTGCAGGAGGTGGGGAATCTGGGATCACGCCCTGAGAGAACAAGGTGACAAGTTCAAGGCAGACCTCCAGAATTGGGAGGTTCCTCTGCCCTCAGTTCCTGCAGCTCCTGCCTTCAGGGCAGAGGAAAGTCCTTGGAAGGAAGCCACTGGACTCTACAAGCCCCTCTCTGGGGCCGCAGCCCACATCACCTACCTCCAACAGCCAGGACGACCATCCACCCCAGCTGAGACTTCCTTCCTGGCCCTTCCATGCAAAGCCATGTCTCTAAAGGTCTTGGGTTGGGTTGACAATGAAGGCCTGGCCCCAGTCCACTCTAGGCCCAGACTGAGTATTCCTGAAGCCAGATTCTTTGCTGCTGCTTATGGCTTGAGATAAACTAAGAACCAGAAAAGAATGAGCTTGCTGTGTCTCTCTGGGTGAGGGGGAAGAAGCCCATTTGTCACCTTCACCCGTTCTGTCTTATCACTGGAGGAAGGACCTCGGTATTCCAGGCAGATGGGGCCTCTCTGCCCTCGACCTACAGAGACAGGGAAGGGTCTCCCATGTGGCCATTTCTGGGACTGCCGCCCCAGCTCCTCTGAATGTGACTCCAGGAGAGAAACAGAACTGTGTTGCTTCCTCCATTGGCCCTTCCCACCCACTCCCCCAAGGACCCTGACTTCTGTAGGACCCAGGAGGGGAAGTAGCAGTGACACCCTCAAGCACTCCTTTTCCTTCCTCTCCGGGGAACGGTGCTAAAGCAATCCTCTCCTCAAAACAAAGTCCCCTCTTCTCATTTCCTCACTCTGATAGGCCTCTCTCCTGCTTGGTGTGCACTAGAGATGGGCGAAGACCAAATCAGAAAACAGCTCCATCCAGGCTTGTCCCCACATAGCACAGACTCATGACTCCAGCTAACTTTATTTTTGGCTCAGGTCAGGTCTCCCAAGGGGTTTCCCAGTCAGTCACTTCACAGAGTGTCCTGCAGTCACCATCAAGCAGACTTCTTCCTCAGGAGGCCATGTCATCACCCTAACCCTTGACTTCTCCTGGTACCACCCTCTCCTGTGAGCTGGGCTCCAGTCTCTGTCCAATGGCCTCAACCAGGAGTTCAAAGCATAGCAACCAGTTTGAAGGTGCCCTCAGGCTTGGCAGGAACCACGTGAACAAAAGTCTTGTAGAGCACAGCACCCTTGGGCAGCCTGGTAACCAGATCCACAGCTTCCGAGTTGCTGGGATTGGGCACGTAGACCTCCTTAGTGAAGCGGACTACCCCCTCCTCCAGGGCATACAGGTACTTCCTCTTCCCCAGCCCCACCTGCAACACATAGACCTGGTCAGCTGGACAGACAGCCAGGGGGTCCATCCCACGGCTTCAGGACAGACTTCACACAAGGATTCAGGCCCTGAGGCCGAAGGGGGGAGGGTCAGAAAGCTCCATCTTGGGTTCCCTTTCCCACTGCTTGGCCCTTCCTTGCCTTCTACTTCTCTACTGACTCCATGACAGAGGAGGGAAAAGAAAACTCCAACAGCCAATCCTGGTGGCTGCTCAGTCCCTGATGGCTGATACCTGGACCCACATCTCTGCAACTGGCCAGAAGCCATACCAAATAGATCCCCAAACAGGCCCAGGAAAATGCCCCTAATCACTGCCCCTGGGAGCTTGCTTCACTTAGACTTAAAAAACACTGGAGTTGTCATATTAAACAGTAGTTTGAAATACATTTTCATCTATACAGTGATCTATAAAGTTCAGGCTCTGTGGAAAGTATAGACTAAAGCTATATGGATAAGGCACATGCTAATAAAACAACAAGAATAATACCAGCCAACACTTATACAGTGCTCACTGTGTGTAAGGGATGTTCCAAGCTCTTTCATATACATTAACTCAGTCAACTCTCACCTTGTGAAGTAGGCACTATTTCTAACCCTGTTTTTCAGATGAGAAATAACGAGCAAAGAGATTAAACTATGTGTTGGATACGCAGCTTTTTAACTGTATATATTTTAACTTTTTTCTTTTAGAACTTGAGATTGGATGTGTGGTGATTTTCACCAGGCAGTCCAGCATTATTCAGAATTTCTCTGATTAAAAGAATGGATTGTGGAGCCAGGATGCCTGGTGCAAATCCTAGCACTACTACGTGCCACTGTGTGATCTGGGCAAGGTGCTTGACTTCACTGTCTCAGTTCTTTCATCTATAAAATGGGGACAAATATTCACTACTCCAGGGTCACCTGAACTCAATTAAAAAAAAGAAATGGTTGAATAAATTTAGCATACTGACTCACTCAAAACATGTTAGCTTTTATTATTGTTGACGTTATTATTTTAGCAAGTCCCAACAGTTAACATAGCCAAGGTCTCAAGTTCTAAAAGACAAAGCTACTACAAATACAATCAATTTACATACAAATTAGCATTTCTGAAATAATTATGAGCTACCATCAGTCTTTCTGTACCTACTAAAACTGACAAAAAGGGGACAGCCGGGGGGTGGGGCAGGGGGCGTGGAGGGCGGATAGATTACAAAGGAAACTAAACTAATATTTAAAATAATGTAAAGAGTATAGCATAGATTTGTGTTAATAAGAACTTTTCTACCTCAGAAAGTAATCCCAGCTTGCTGAAACTGAAATCCCTGCCTGGTATGGACCTAATTTCTAGCACACTGAATTCTATTTTACTAAATTCAAGCTCTCTTTCAGCCATCTAATAAAAACTTTATGCAAAAGAGAAATTATTAGAAATAAGGAAAAGTGAACAAGTTGAAATTAGTTTCCCAAGATTCAAAAAATAACTTAAATCACTAGGCATCTCCTCCAAGAACTAGGGATTAGAAAGGAGCTCCAAGAGACCCAGGCTAATGCTATACCAGGCAAGACACAGCGATTGCGAGTCAGGCAGACCCGGTTTAAATCCCAGCTCTGTCCCTTGGGCCCCTCCACTCTCCAGGTCTCTGGCATCTTACCTGTGAAACAGAGATGATACCTACTACCTCACAGGGATGGGATAAGGACGAAGGATGCTTGGCATTTGATAAGCACCCAATAAATGCAACTGATATTATTATTGTTGCTGTGTTAGGAGCATGGAGAGGTGGTCCTAGAAAAGAAAAAAGCGGGGAGGGCCACAAAAAACTCACGTGGGCGCCTGGGTGCCAACGGAAGTGGCGCTGAGTCGCAAGAATGTTGCCAGCATGAACATAGTGACCTGGAAGAGAAGTCCACAAGTGTGCTGACTCTGGGCCCCAGTGATGGGGCAGCACGATGAGCTACTAAGAACACAGGATGGCTCAAATGCTGCGTGCCAACCTCTAAGTCTCCCGCTGGATAAAACCAACTCCCAGATGGTCCGACACAAGTAGACCCCCGGCCCCCACCCAGCAGCCTCCTCTCTCCAATTGCATGGCCAAGGTTCACATCTGCTCTTCCTCAGGGCCCCCACCCCACCTCAGGTCTTATCTGCCTCTTTAATCTGGAGCCAAATGCTCTCATGAGCTAAGGGAGAGTGAGGGCCAGGCACTTGCAGGGTCTTCCTACTCTTCAAAGGAATGCCAGGGGCAGGAGGGTAGGGTGCAGCTGGGAGATGGAAGCCAAGGCACACCCTCACCCTCCATTTTCTTGAGGCCAAAGCGTCTGCCTGGTGACTTTCCACCAAGGTTTTTGGAGCTGCCACCTGTCTTCTTGGATGCATATCTGACGGCAAGAGCTGCGGCCTGAGGCGGGCTCAGCAGGGCTACAACAGCAGAGAGAACAGACATGTTGTTCAGACGGAGAGGCTCCCAACTAGACTCTTTCCCTGACTCAATGGGCCATTTGCTAAGCTGAGGGATGGCAGGGGGCAGTGGCAGGGGAGGTGCGGAAGATATGTGAGCAGAAATGCCACTTGACTGTGTTGGCGGGGGACAAGTCACTACTTGTATTGTCCAGGGTGTAAGCACTGCAACAGACTGTGTGTGTGTGGCCGGGGGAAGAGGGCAGCAGGGAAATATTAAGTAAACACCATGTGCCCTGGGTCCTGACACATTCAGTCCTGTTGAGAAACAAACACCACAGAAACAGAAGCCAGCAAGAGGACATCACAGAGCTGCCTGTTTCAGCCTCACTCACCACATCCCTCAAGGCTCCACGCACTGTGGAGGGGCCAGACCACAGAGCCCAGCAACAGGACACCCAGAGAGAGGATCCTACTTGGGCCTCATCCACCACTTTCTTAGCCATCCACCCATCCAGTGCACACCAGATACTTGTAAACAAAAAGGGCAGCTTCTCTGAGGGTGGCTCCCACAGGCTCCTGGCCATCCCAGAAGGCTGGACTCTCTTCAGCAAGCCCATCAAGCACAGGTCCAACCGAGAAGACTGACACCCTGCCCTTGTTAATCTGACCTCTCCATACTCATTCCAAAGTGCTCAATGGCATTTATTTTAAAAAGGAAAGTGCACTAAAATGCATACTAACCAAGATGGAAGCCGCCTGCTATATGACAAGCCCAGGGCTGGCAGTCCTTGCCTTCAGGTCTCCAGACACAGCCATGGCTAATCAGGGCTATCCCATGGTCTTTAGAGAAGCCTTGTGGGTCTCTGGAGCCTCTAAGTTCAGAGTTCCTGAAGCCTAGGCTTCTAAAGTTCTAATGCGAACAGAGACCAGGCTGGGGCAAAGCACCAGAGATAAACAGACAACATGTTAAATGCCCAGCACCAGGATCTACCTACATATAAACACCTATTCATTCACTCATTCACTCACTTAAGCTCAGAAACTGGGCTTTTGCTTTACCTATATTATCTCACTCACACATCTCTGCCCTTCACCCTACTCCACATCCTCCTCCTCAAAGTAAATGATGTTACCACCTAAGCAGAAATCAAGGAATCACTGCAGATTCCTTCCCTTTACTCAGCTCACATATCCAGTTCACCAGCAAGCTCTGTGGATTCTACCTTCAAAATAGATCTCAGATGCATCCATTTCCCTCCGAGTTCACTGACTCTACCAACATCTTAGCTAAGTCATCTCTCATCAGAGCTACTACTATTACAGCCTCCCATCTGGTTTCCTCAGTTCCACTCCTATCCCCTTTAAATTCACATAAGAGCAATGGTTTGCTTCTCAAAATGTAAAAGCGGGTCAAGTCACTCTCTTGCCCTCACTCTCTTCCAAGGCTAGGCCTCCTGTCATCCTTTAGGTCCTAACTCAGATGTTACCTTCTCAGAGAGCTTCCCTGACAACCCAACCCCCCAAAAAAAGACACACAGAAACAGTTTTACTTTCTTTCACAGCGCTTGTCGCCATTTACAACCATTTTATTTATGCGCTCATTTATTGATTTATCCACTAGAAGAAGCGTCCAGGGGATGGAGACTATGTCTCCATCTCCTCTGAGATCCCCAACACCTACCACAGTGTTTGGCACAAAGCACTTAATCTGCTGAAGGAACGTATTAACTGTTTGAGCTCCAAAGTGCCAATGTTATTAACCCATTTTTATAGGTGAAGGAATCCAAACAAACCCAGAGAGGGGAAGCGGCGTGCCCATGTCACCAACCGCCAGGAAAGCTGTACTTGCAAGCCAGGCAGTGGAAAGACACGTGCTCCTCGAACCACCGCCCACAGGGCTCGGTGCCTTAGATGTGTCACACGATCAGCGACAGCCGTCCGGCAAACCTCGTGGGCCCCACACACTCCCTTCTCTGCACCCAGGGTCCTTCGCAAGAAATGGCCTCCACCCCAGGCTCCCTGCAAAGTCCCTACTCCGCCTCCGCCCCTCAACCCGCAAGGACCACTGGGTCCGGTTACCAGCTATCCGCGTCCGTAGAGCCAGCACCGCCGACGCCATGTTTGCCGAAACTCGCTTCCGGTCTCAGAAAACTTCTGCTTCCGCTACCGGGTGATCTACTTCCGGGGCCTGCCGGGCAGTTGAAAGAGTGGCGCGGAAAGTCGCAGGTGAGCGCTGGGGGTGCTGGCGCGGCGGGCGCGGCGGGCGCGGCAGGGCTCTCCCCTGAGCCCCGCTCCGCGGGGGTTTGGTGGTCAGGGCGCCCAGAGCCTCCGCCGCGGAGTGTAGGCGAACCGCCCCGCCCGGGGGCCGGCGTGAGAGGCGCGGAGCGCGCCCAGCGGGGCCGGCTTGTCCGACCCATCGTTTTGCCCGAGTCAGCCGAGGCCCAGGGTGGGACAGGGATGAGGTCCCTCCCTAGTCCTTCAGCTTACTTTACTGAGCGCCTGCTGTGTGGCAGAGACTGTACTAAGCACTGCAGGTGCATGCTTTCATTTAGTTCTCACAACGTTATAAAGTAGGTATTGTTGTTATTCCTATTTTACTAAAGAAGAAAGCGAGGCCCAAAAAAGGTTACGTGGCTCATCCCGGCTCACACCAACAGCGCTGGTAAATATTTGTTGGAAGAATGACTCTTATATACGACCCAGCAACTGCCGTCTTTGGTATTATGCAAGAGAATCGAAAACATGTCCCCACAAAAACTTGGATGTGAATGTTCATGGCAGCATTACTATAATGACCAAAAAATGGAAACAAACCAAATATATATCAAATGGATAAATAAAATGTGGCATATCTATACAGTGGAATATTATTCAGGCATGAAAAGCAATTAAGTACTGACACATGCTACAATAGAAATGATCCTTGAAAATGTTATGCTAAGTGAAAGAAGCCAGTCACAAAAGACCACATACTGTATGATTCCATTTATACGAGATATGCAGAATAGGCAAATCCTTAGAGAGAGAAGTAGATTTGTGGTTGCCAAGGGCTAGGGGAAGGGGAAAATGGACAGTGACTGCTTAATGGCTATGGAATTTTTGGCTGGGGGGTGATGAAAATGTTCTGGAATTAGTAGTAGTGAGTTGTACAACCTTGTGAATATACCAAAAACCACCCACTGAACTGTATATTTTAAAAGGATGAATTTTATGGTATGTGAATTATATCTCAATTTTTTTTTTTTTAAGATTTTATTTTTTTCCTTTTTATCCCCAAAGCCCCCTGGTACATAGTTGTATATTCTTCGTTGTGGGTCCCTCTAGTTGTGGCATGTGGGACTCTGCCTCAGCGTTGTTTGATGAGCAGTGCCATGTCCACGCCCAGGATTCAAACCAACGAAACACTGGGCCACCTGCAGCGGAGCACGCGAACTTAACCACTCGGCCACAGGGCCAGCCCCTATATCTCAATTTTTTAAAAGCGGATGACTTGGCATCTCCAATTCAAATGCGGACATCAACAAGAGGGTGGTGTTATCACCCAGTTGAAGTTTTGTAATAGTAACCTCCACTTTGTTTATACCTCACCTTGACCTAGAAAGGATCTGAAGTGAGTTTCTGTTAGACTACAGACGTAGCTGTTCTGAGTTCCAGAATAAACGCATTAGGACCGTGTCCTATTTCTCTGTTTCTCTATTTCCCTCCGTCTGTTGTATTTACTCCCATAAAGCTGGGCGATAGAACACATCTAGTAGACTGAATTGATTGAGTGCATCTCATCTCTCTTTTCCTTTTAGGGAATTAATCTGATAGCAGTATTGATGGCTCTAAAGAAGTCATCAGTCTCGCTGGAATCCAGTGAGAGTGACTCTGAGGAGTTGCCGACATTTACCTTTCTGAAGAAGGGACCATCTTCAACAACGAGGAGGCACCCTCAGAGGGAGGAGAAGATTGTAGTGGTTGACGCCTCAGATTCTGAGGCTTCCTGTCCTTCATCACCAAGGTTGAAAGATCCATCACCTGTTCCAGATGTAGCTGCAACTGTCACACAAACCCAGCCGGTCAGGGTGCTAAGCAGTGGAAGTGACGATGAGGAGGAGTTTATTCCCCTGGCTGAGAGGCTTACACGTAAGTTTTTGACCCACAAGCAGCTGAGCCCTGAGGAGTCTCGTTTCCCAGTTAAAAGGGTTTTGGGTCATCAAAATAAAGAAAGAGCATCATGTGACTGGAAAGAACAGCCCTTTCCAAAGATCCCTGATATTCCCCTCCATGACACCTCAGAGAGGCGTGCATTAAATAGCAAAGACCTTTTGGTAGACAATTCACACCGTCAGCTTCCAGCCTGCCAAGCTACCTGCCCTGTCCAGAGCAACAGCTTGATAGAAACCAAAACAAATGCTGAGGAACCCCTGCCTCAGAAGAGAACCAAGCATAGTCGGAAGGTCCAGAAGAAAGGCGCACAGGAATGCCAGCAGCGGGGACAAGCAAGCCAGAAGGAAAACACCCTGAGACAACAGGAAAGGAAGAAGAAGGCAGCGCTGGTTAACAGGCTGAAAGCTCAGAGGCCAGAGGAATGCTTAAAGCACATCATTGTGGTGCTCGATCCAGGTCCTCATAGCATCTATCTTCACTCTTTGCTGAGTTAACTGCCTTCTGGGCCACCCACTGACAGCCCGTTTCCCATCTGTTGCAGTGCTTTTACAAATGGGAGGTGGGGGCCAGCTTCTCGGAGCACTGCAGTCCATGGAGTGCTGCTGTGTGATTGAGGCACAGGCCGTGCCTTGCAGCATCACCTGGAGGAGGAGGGCTGGGCCAGCCGAGGTAGGGCTTTTCTGGCTGATGTCTCCCCTCCCCCTTAGAGTTACAGGATAAACATGCCTTTATTCTAAAGGATATCTATCAGTCAAGGCCCCAGCAGGAAAATAGATGGCACGCTCGACTTAGGATAATTTGAGGAGGATTTCCAAGGCATGGGCAGGGTACAAGGAAACTACAGGGGACAGCGCAGTACCTCAGGGTAATAACAGCATTAACCAGTTTCTCCACCTCAGGTACTGTTTGCATTTCAGATCGGATAATTCTGTTGTGCTGGGCTGTCCCGTGCATTGTAGAATGCTTAGCAGCATCCCTGGCATCCACCCACTAGACGCCAATAGCACCCCTCCCTCCCCTCCGTCGTGACAGTTGAAAATGTCTCCACATATTGCCAAATGTCCCTTGTGGGGAAAAATCGCCCCTGGTTGAGAAGCACTGGCATAGCTGTTTCCATGCCTAGGCCTGAAGGGATGAGGTTGCAAAAGTCAGGAAGGAGAGAGAAATGTAGAGAGGACCCGCCTTGAGAGAAGCTTGACATCCAGTAGAGGAGCATAGCCAACCCTAGGCGACCCCACTGGGAGGGAGCCAGGGGAAGACATGGCCTGACTTCACTCCTCCCTCTTTCCAATCGCCTGCTGCATTCCCACTGGCCATACCCTGCCAGCGGATGGGCGGCCCTTGTGATGTGGTGTGTAGAGATCACCTCCGGCAGAGAGCAGAGTGGGGACGGGTGGAGAGTGGATCTTTGGGCAGAGAAGATAATCTGCACAGGATTCCTAGTTCTCTCTCACTGGGCTTTGGGAATGGGCGGGCTTGTGTTTGAATCCCAGCCTCATGGCTTTATCGCTATGACCCTGGGCAAATTATTTCATCTCTTCGTGCTTCATGTATAAAGTGAGGCCACGGTTACGTCCCTTTCAGTCCCTTCTCTTGTTGGGACTAAATGAGATAGCCAAGCACCAAGCACGTCATAGGCACTCAGTAAGTGTTCCTTCCCTCTCCTGGCTCCCCTGGTTACTACAGCTCCTGTCCTTCCACTCCTCTTACCTGCGAATCCAGAATACTCCACCCCTCATTTTCAAGAGTGTATTGATGAAACATTAAGATTTTTTCCTCTCTTGTTTGGATCTCGTGATTTAGGGCAGTTTCAGTAACAGTTATCCTGTAAGGACTTCTCCCCACATCACAGTTGGGGATACTGAGGCTTAGAGAAGTTGAAAGCCTTGTGATGGATCACAACTGATCAGTGGCTGGGTGGGAACTAAAACCCAGAGCCCCTCCCACCTACGTTTTGCTGTAGTATGAGTCTTAGCTTTTGCTTATAGACCCAGTCAGAAAGCTCTGCAGTCCTGCTCCCCATCGCTCCACGGTACTGCTCTGCTGGGGACTGTGGGCCGGGAGGCGGCCTTGGCGTCATTTGATTGTGCCCTGACTGTGGTGAAGAGGAGGCGCTCTCACAGACTGACGTTTCCCTTATGGTTCTTATCTTTGTCACACAAAATCCATGTGTTTAAAGGGCCACTCAGCTCATAGGTGGCATCTGCCCTCAAAGTCCAAGTTACTTGTTTGTCCCAAGTCCTTTGGAAGAGTCTCCTTCCCTCCACTCCCCTATCCAAAATGCATAGGGATATTGGCAGTCACTGCTCAGCCCATCTCAGCTCCTTGCTTGTTCGCTGCCTCTGAGATGCAGTACACCAAGGTTGAATAGTTGAGCACTGGGAGGGACAGGATCATGCGTTATTGTTTTTTGCCACTGTGACTTCATTCCAGAGGAAAAAAGATAATGCAAAATGGGCTAGGCTGGTGGAGGTGAGTTCATTCACCCAGAAGGCCCGGGACTCTCTCGCAGGTGCTGAGCACCTGCTGATCTGCCTCCTTCTGCTGGGTTCCGCGTCCTTTGGCAGGATGGAGAGGAGGGCTGGAAGGAGGAGCCGATGGTCCTGGTGCTGCTCCAGGCAGAGGCGTTTGTGTCCATGATCTATAACTTCAAGCAGGTGGGCAGAGCGAAAGGCGGGGCGGTGCTGACGCATGGGACAGAGGTTGATTCTAGGGAGCAAAAATTAATGCAGCTTCTGCCCCTTCACACAGGGAAGTCTGGGCAGCACCGAGAAAGGGAAGGAAACACTTCGGAGCTTTGTCACTGACATCACAGCAAGGACAGCGGGGAAAGCTCTGTCACTGGTGATTGTGGATCAGGAGAAATCCTTCAGGTTTGGATTTGTCCTCGAGATTTAGCATTAACAGGGGCAACTCCTGGGCCAAAAGGGGTGAATTTATTCATCCAAGATCTGGGTCCCTCTCCAAGATAGGGTCCCTGATAAGCCCTGTGGGACACTGTGGTCCAGTCTTCTCACACCTCTTCTACCTGAGCTCAGCCTGGAGCTGCTGCCCTTCTTTGATGTCCTCCCCTGCTGCAGTGCTCCGAATCCTCCAAGGAGAAGGAAACAGGGAGTGGCAAATAGAGAACTGGCCAAGGAGAAGAAACAGCAAAGACAACGGGAGGCCAACCCGGGGCCCCTGGTGTCCAGGGTAGACATAGAAGAGGTAAGAACTTCCTGTTGCCTGAGTCAGCCTGGGGGTCTGCTTTGCTATTGATAAAGAGTAAAATGCCTGCTCGGTACAGCTTTCCTTGGCACTGAGTAAGAGAGAAGGGGCCAAACGGGGAGCCAAGGGGCTGGGGTGCAGCTTCAGTGAAAGCAAGAGGAGAACAACTTCAAACTAGTCTCTCCCCGCCCTTCCAGTCCATCTTGCTTTTGGGTTTCTAGGCACTGGTGGATCTGCAGCTACACACACAAGCACAGGCTCAAATTGTGCAGAGCTGGAAAGAGCTGGCTGACTTTGCATGCACCTTCACAAAGGCTGTGGCTGAGGCGCCCTTCAAGTGAGTGCCCCTGGCAAGTCCTGGCTCCACCGCTGGGCCTCGTCCTTTACAGCGGTTCTGGTACCCAAAGATGTCCCTTTCCCCTCAACTCTGCTGTCAGTCCATTGTCTCTCAAGCTTGAGGCAGAAGGGGCTGACCTCCGCTAGGCATTCTTGGGAAGAGCCCTCTAGCTGTCCCCCTAAAATGTTCTGCTTTAGCTTGTGTGTAAGTTTCTGTTCTGCAGGTTGGAACTGGGTTACCAGCAGGTCAAGTTACCAGAATTCATTACAGGTCAGATCACACTGTAATAAGACCCCATAAAACAAATTTTTAGCCTACTTAGTTCAAGGAGTGTTCATAGTCAGAATTTAAAATTAATATGGGACCTAAGACCATCCAGTCCAAGTCTCTGATTTTATACCTGAGGGAACTGAGCCTGGGGGAGACTGACTTGTCTAACTCCTAGCTGGTTAGAACCAGAACTAGGCTCCCAATTGCCTGATACCTAGTCCCTTGTGCCTACCCCTTGCACATTCCCTCTTGGTCAATACAAAACAATCTCAAGATATGCAAAAGAATCCAGTACTTTTCTGGTACCTTCTCTCTCAATGAGAAAGGACTAGATGTTGCTTTTAGGGAAATCAACTAGCACTGCTTGGGAACAAAGCGAGCACTATATGGGTCAGATATAATATTGTGTCCACCTCTTCTGAGGTCAGAGGAGGGAAGGTTTTAAGTTCCTAGTTAAGGGAACAGGTACAGGAGAGTAACAAGTAACTCACAGCTCTTCAACTGTGCTGTTTGCAGGAAGCTCCGAGATCAAACTAGTTTCTCCTTCTGCCTGGAGAGTGACTGGGCTGGAGGGGCAAAGGTGGATCGCGCTGGCAGAGGACTTGCACTGGTCTGGAGGAGACAGATTCAGCAGCTGAACCGAGTCAGCCTGGAAATGGCCAGTGCTGTTGTGGATGCCTATCCCTCCCCACAGCTCCTGGTCCAGGTATGCTGTTCCAGGGGTCACCGCCCAGCACCCTCTGGCCTTACTGGACTCCCAGATGGTTTCCATGGACAGCATTGATGAGGGCCCAAGAATGCCTTGTAGGTCAACAGTGCAGGTCTGCTAAGATCAGAGTTGTTAACACTGACTGGGGAGGGAGGACAGGCTCTCATCCCCAACCCAAGTTTACCACCCACCTTGTTCATGGATGAGGAATGCCCATGGATGGTATGGTATTAAGAGATCATTTACCACTTTCAGGCTTATAAGCGGTGTTTTTCGGAGCAAGAATGCCAGAATTTGCTTGCAAGCATACAGGTGCGTCGTGGGGAAGGCGTGACATCCACCTCCCGCCGGGTTGGACCAGAGCTGTCCAGGCGTATCTACCTTCAGATGACCACTCTGCAGCCAGATCTCTCTTTAGACAGTGCAGACTGATGATAGCCCTCAAGGACAAGGATGGAACGCTAGAGAGAGACTGCGATCTCACCCACCTCAGAACATGACTACAGTACAGATTGGAAGCGCCTCCCGGAGCCCAAGCCTGGGTCAGGCCCACAACAGACTCTTTCCTGGGTGTCATTATTTGTGAAAGTCTCCCTGTCAACTTGGGGCAGAAGGCTGAGATACTTGCCTCTACCTTCACCAGCATTTAATGTTCCCCTCCTGGCAAAAATCAGCTGCCATGTACGAACCACCCCTACCCCTGCCAGCCCTCCAAAGACAAAGGAACATAGAGAGACCACTCAGACACATATTTAATAATTGCAGAAATCCAAAAGAACTGCAGCATCAAATCTCAAGATCATGAGTGAACTGCCCTCGGTGGGTTGTTGACTAGGCTGGATGTGCTCCAGCCTTCCTCTCACCCACTGGAGCTGCCTCGACCAGCCAAGGAACAGGGGTGTGATCACTATGCTGACTTCTGTATTCTCTCAATCTCATTTTATGTACTCTGGGTTTAGATTCAATAAAGCATTTGTACCACTGGCTCCGGAGCTTGGAGGAAGACTAGGAATGTATAGTGATTCTGAGTAAGGTGTGGGCCTACGCAGCAGAGCTATCCTTGGGGGAGGAGAAAACAAGTCATTTCTTCCAATATCAAGACAGTTGTGAGTGGCAGTCTTATCCAAATGGGTCACTAGGGCTAAAAAACTGGACCCTGACCTTTGTCTCTGAACTGTGACAGGTTCCTGCTCTCCCTGGGGGGAGGCAAGGAGCTTGCAATTGGGAGTTTTTAGTGAATGAACCCCACGACATGGCCATTTCTGATCCCTTCATTCAGCTGCTGTGAAAAGATGAGGCAAAGGAGGCCACAGAGTAACAAAACGCTTAATCTGGCAGAGGAGAATGGACCGTCCTGCCCTTTTCTGTGCTGGTCATTAGTGAACACCCTGCTCTTAAACTCCATGGTGCTGCTGGTTTCCCTTCACTGCACAGGTGTAGTTATAGGTCCAGAATGAAACAATTCTAAACCCCAGTCCCCATGAAGCTTGAGTTTCCAGGTTGCCTTTGAGGTATTTAGTCACACCAACTAACAGATGGTCATTAACAGAACTGTCACAATGTGGCTTTCAAGGGTCTGCCTTCCTGGTTATTGGCAATTGGCGAGTTAATGCTCTAAGATTGAGGCAAGGAATCTGGACCATCCCCATTTTATGGAAGCCACGAGTTGTGGGGGGACTCCACAGGAGCTGCCCAAGACCCTCATGGCAATGAGATTTCCATTTGTGGGTCATAAATCTGTCTACCATGGGAGATTCTATACTCTGGCTGAGAGATGCTCAATTCTGGTGTGAGTTCTGTCCTCTCGGGACATTACAAAGCAGGCAAAATGATGGAAAAGAAAGGATACTGGAGTTCTGCTTCAAACTAGCTGGGAGACTGTAGGGAAGTCATGGAAGGTCTCAGTTTTCCTGTCTGCAGGTGTTACATTAGACTGGATGATCCTGAAGTCCCTTTCACGGCCTGAGAGTTTGTATGGTCACTAAAATGTCTGAATGTCTGAGGTCCTTAAGAAAATAGGTATCCCCTCCCCCCCAATTTAGGCTAGATTTGCTGAGTGTGGTGTTCCCCTAGTCCCCAAAAACACACTGCCTCCTGATCTGCCCTGGCTACCCAGGGAGGAATGAAAGAGGGTTTGTGACATAAAAAAGGTATAAATGTAGTGACAGCTGACCATTTAGTAGAAACAAGCCTTGCCTTTACACAGCTTTGTATAACAACTAGAAAAGGCTATGTTTCCTCTTCCTACCCCCCAGCCTGTTCCTTTAGGCATGCAGCTAACTGTCCCCACCTCCCATTTCTCCTCATTCCACCAGGGAACCCTGACTAAGGAACAAAGAAGTCCTACGAAGAGGAGGTCTCAAGTACCAATCAGCAGCCATTTGATGATGGCAGGTAGGTCTGATGCTAAAAAGAGGTTGTGTCCAGCAGAACCCAATTCCATAGGAATCCAAGCTCCAAGGCTGGGAGGCAGCGGGTGTTGAGGACAAGCTCACTGCTGAGAATCGGTCTGCAGGACCCACTGGAGGATGTTGTGGCTGCGCAGACCCCGGACTGCATTGTCGTAGATGGTGTTCACGCTGGTGCAGAGGGGCTGCTGCTGCAGCTCTGTCATCCGACAAGCAACCAGCCCACCGGCCACACACAGCAGCAGCAGCAGCAGCAGCTTCAGCACAGCCCAGGACCGGGTGTGTTTCCGGGGTGGTGGCTTCCGTGGGCGAGAGCCAGACTTAGATTCTGGAGGGACAAAGGCACAGTAGACAAAACAGTTGAGGCAGTTTGAGGAGACCCACACTCTACCCATCAGTGCTAATCTCCTCCGCGCAGATCCACTTACTCCCCTCTTCTCTAACGAAAACTCCCCAGCCCCAGAAGAGAAAACTGTCATAAGGACATCTGAGCTCTTAAAAACTTTGCTTTGCAGAGACAAAAACAAGTGCCTTCTCCCTTGGATCTCAAGGGACTACACTCAAAACTGGAACTCTTTTTCCATGTCTCACTTAGCACACACAGTCCCCAAGTCCCAAGTTCTCCTCCGTAACATGGTGACGATCCAGGCCCCCTGGGACCAGGGGGAGGGGCCTATCAGGAGGCATCAAGCATGGATACAGTGCTCCCCATTTGGGGAAACAGTTTCAAGAGTTATTAATATTGCTAATGGCCTTATTATTATACTAGATGCATATAAAAAGAAAGCTTGGAAGGTACACCATATTGTTAACAGTGATTACTGCTGGGAATGGGGGACTACAGGGGATTGCCATTTCTGATAATATACATATAACTTTTCTAAATTCTCTGCAATGAACACATATTACATTTATAATTAGACAAAAATTGTTTTCACGATTTTTACCCAAATTTTGGAAAACTTGACTGAGCACCCACATGCCAAGAACTGCATGATCCTGTCACACAGATTTTCTCATTTAATCCTATCACTATCCTGCGAGGAGGTGTGATCCTCATTTCACACAGGGAAACAAAAAGGGTGGTCAGGTTAGGTGACTTGCTCAAGGCCAAAGAGAGTGAGCAGGAACAGGGCCTCGGGGCCCCACCTCCCTCCAGAGCTCCTTGCCCCTCAGCTGCCTCTCCCTCACGGGTCTCTTTGGGCCCAGAGGGTATACAATCCTCCCTTGTACATGGAGCCATCACCACACAAATTCAACTGGACACATTTGGGCAAAACACTAACGTGTTTTTTATACAACAGCTCTCTGAATGCAGGCCAAGTGATTCCTGTGGTGTTCAAGCAAAAAGAGAGTGATCTGTTCTGACTTGGAAAGAACCATAGGCAGCGCTGGCTTTCCTGAGATTGCACCACATACCCAAAGCACACCCTGGACACTTCACAGATGACCTGGGGGATTTTGGGGCGTAATCTGACCATAAGCAATCTTTGCTTTTCCATAGGATTTTACAATCTAACCCCTACAAAATGTGCAGCTCTGTTCTGGGAATGCTTTAAGCCACATCTGACCAAAACACCTGCACATAAGCTCATGGCTCTGGGGAAACACACCAGCTGGGCACTCACTCCCTAGGAGGTCCACCATTCCCTGTAAGCAAACTCTCCAAGCTACTCCCAGGCGTGAGGATACTGTATCTGACAAGGTTTGCAAACTCGCTCGCTCGCTCACTTGCTTGCTCACTCACTCATCTATGCCTGAAAATGTAAGCAAGTCTCCCCAAGGCACCCTTGCTGGAGCCCTGCAACTGAGAGCGAACGTACTTGCGGCCTGATTTGTTTCCTTCTTAGGTTTCTTCTCCTGCTCCCGCTTGGCTGCCTTGAGGGCATCGTACTCCTTTCTTCGGCGCTCCTTCTCTTCTGCCTTCTCCCGCTTCCGTACTTCCCGCTCCTGAGCCTCCTTAGCTCGCTGCTTGGCCTCCCGCTTCTTCTCAGCCTCTGCAAGAGAATACACCCCAAAATGACTTCTCTCCCGCAAACTTTCCAGTATCCTTTCCTCAGTGACTAAAAGGATGGCTTCAGCTTCCTTTCCCTTATGCCATGGGTCACCTAAGATATATTAAAAGGAAACAACTGTCTTTCTGCTCTCCCTAAAATGCAATAAGCTGCTCTCAGGGTTTGCTGAGTAGATTCTTACCGAGGGGTTTCTAGTCACAAGCAGCAGAGATTAGGGTGATGTAACAAGGGGGACATGAGAAAGGCATGGGTGCTGAGTCTGGTGCTCCTCTAGAATTAGGTACTAATTCAGAAGGCACAGCAACTATACAGCTCAGAGACGAGGAGAAGAAACAATGGAGGTGTTAATTTACAGGATTCCTACCTTCCCCAGCTTCGGAAAGGAATGTGGTGTGGGGAGGGCAAGTAAGAAGAGAAAGTGAGCACTCAGGTTCATGGTTAGAGACGATGGAAATGTTTGCCTGAAAAAGCGAGACTAATAGTTTGTCACAGGGAACCTCTAGACTTCAACTCAGGATCTACAGGACACGTTCAGATTCACTTCACAGCTCAAGCCTGTTTACACGCAGGACCCAACTTACAAATTACTGGGTTCTAAAAATGCATTTCCAAATTAGTTATTTGGAAGCCTGAGGTACATTTTTCCAAAGCCAGAATGCCACAAATGATGGTGAAATGTCCTCTTAGGGCTGAAAAGCCTATTTGAACCATCATGTAGCTGAATAGTAGTACTATAAGTACTGTAGCTTTCCACTGCCTCTCCACGTACAAACAAGCTCCAGGTTCCAGCTGGCCACTGAGAATGCCAAGAACACGCTACCCCCAGCCTTGAGAGAACATGTGCCATCAAGAAGCAAAAGCAGCAGTGGTCACAGAGTAAACATGGGCGCCACAGCAGCCATGCGTGTAAAATGGACGGTTCTAACTCAGGAGTTCCACCTCAGGGACTGCCTGTAACCAGTACTGCATACATTCCTCCTCTAACCACGGGAGCCCTCACGTAAGGGGGCTCAGAGTCAGCCATCCAGTTGACAGAGCGCCTGCTGTGTGCCAGGCCTTGTTCTAAGTGCTTGAGATGCAGCAGTGAAGACAAGCCAGGTTCTAGTGCCTAAGTCATCTACTTTCTAAAGAAGGAGAGAGATGATAAATAAGTGAAGAGTAAAAAAGACAGTGATAGGTGCCATAAAGGAAATAATAGGGGATGTGATGGAGGATGACAGGTGGGATGGCCATTCTAGTTTAGATGGTTCTGAAAGGGTTAAGGTTAACCCCTGGCAACATCGGAGCAGAGACAGGAAGGACTGTAGGGAGCCAGTCATGTGAAGATCTGAAGGAAAAGGAAACCAAGCAAAGCCCCTACGGTGAGACTGTACTTGCTGTGTTCAAGCAACAGCAGAGACTCCTGTGGTGCAAGTTAACTGCTTTCTCTCCCTTGTGGGTGGAACAAGGCCAGAGAAGCAAGCAGGCTTGGGCCATGGCAACCCTTGTTGGCCATGTTACTGAGTTTGAATTTCATTCCGAGTTCAACTGGAACCCATTAGAGGGTTTTAAGGAAATAGCAGCATAATTGATTTATGTTTCAAAAAGATCTCCTTGGCTGCTGTGTGGAAAATGGCTTCATGGAGAGGGCACAGGTATGGAGACAGGACCTCGTGTTAGGAGGTACTGTGGCGGTCCACAGCATGGCGGTGTGATTACGGTGGTGGCTCTGGAGGTGGAGAAATGGTCATGTACAGGACCTGCTGACAGACTGGATATGGGAGTAACAGAAGAATCACAGAGGTCCTTCCAATTTCAGGCTTGAATAACTGCAATGATGGTGATTTCCTATTACGGGGGGACACTGGGAGGGGTTAAGGGGACCTGTTTTAGCCATGTTTAATCTGACAAGCCTATTAACCCTCCAAACAGGCATGAAAGACAAGCAGTTGAATATGACCCTGGAGCTCAGTGGAGAAGCCGGGACTGGAGAGAAAATCGTCAGATAAAGATGATACCGTCTACCACCACACTGCTCCCCACTGCTCTTCATGACACTTACTGGATTCTAGCTCCTGAAGCATGAGAATCAGCTGGCTAGGATAAGGACCCAGAAGATGACTAGAGAAGGGATGGCCACCTACCTCGTTCTACTTCTAGTCGCCGCTGCCTCTCTCGCTCCTGATCCGCCTGCACAGCCTTCATGTGCTGTAACACCTGCAAAGGGGGAGGAGGGAGCTGAATTACTCGAAGCAGTAGTCTTCACAGCTCACACGTTTGCGCAGGTGTCTCAAAAGAGAGACGGCTCTTTTCAGGATCCCAGATGACTCCTGGCCCAGCAGAAATGCAGACCTAATGGAGTCAATCCTATCTTTGTATCCTAACTTACTGCACCAACCTTACTTGGAGAAGAATCATCTGAGCCCTGGTCACTAAAGCTTTCGGGGGAAAAAAGTCTGTGAAACCCAATGCCGGCTGGAATCTCTAAAAAGTCCTGCCGTTTACAAACACTCTCACGTGCACGATCTCATATAATTCTCCCAGCAACTCTATGATGAACGGACAGCACTTCCTCTGAGATGCTCTCCTGACCTCCCTCCTTTGGCTACCGCAGGTTCCCCTCCTCCAGGTCCTGGGGAGTTTCCTTATCCATCTCAGTCCTAAGACTGCAAGTTCCCTAAGAGTAGGGACTACTGTCTTGTCTGTAGGTGAGCACAGAGCTCAGCTAATTATAGGCACTCAATCCATGTGTGATGAACTGACTAGATTCCCATTTCAAAGGAAGGAAACAAGGCTCTGATAGGGCCATTTGTCCACATCGCATGGCTAGAAAGCAGCACAGCCAAGAGTGTGGGTCTTCAGAGTTCCTAGACCAGAGCTTGTTCCGCTCACTTCTAGTGCTCCTTCCTTTGAGAAAAGGAAAGAGCCATTCGGCCCAAACACCACACAGTGCACTCGCACCCAGAGCCCCTCAAGTCCTTGTCAGCTCAGTCAATGGATGACCTCTGACTGAAACAGCCAGATTCTCACTATGGGCATCGAGAGAGGAGGAGGTAAAAGACTTTTTTTTTGGTTTGTTTGTATTTTTTAGAAGCTGGTATTCCTCGGATCTAGGGGCCAGAATGTCAGCTTGGAGCCCAACACGATCCTGACTCTACCAGTTGCTAACTGTGTGACTTTTGCAAGTCACTTAACCTTTCTGAGCCAATTTTCTCATCTGGAAAACGGAGATAAGACAGACTTCTCTAGCCTGTTGTGAAGATTAAATTACCTAACTTATACTGGCTGCCTAACATAACCCCTGGCATTACACAGGTTCAATAAATACTGCTGCTTTTTACTTTATCTTCTTTACTGCATTAATAAGGAGAGGAAAACCTAAACTATTCTAAGTTAAGACAGCAAACTGTGTTTCACTGCTGTACTAAACAATGTGTAGGACAGACGTGTATTCACATGTAATTATTTTATTTTGTGGAAACTTCAGACAAGCACACACCCATCATATGAGGTACTGAGGAGCAGGCCTGTGAAAGCGGCTCCCTTCCAGAGCCTAGGGTGAAGCCACAAGGAACCCTGTTCTGAGTAACCCAGGACTTGAACCTGCTGTCACCTCTCCAAAGAGTCACGTTTACTAAAACATGCCTGCTCAATGAGGAGCTTCTGGAGGAAGGTCAAGCATGATGGTGGGGGGCAGATGGTGGCAATCCAAGTACAAAGTCCCCGTGTCGCTCTGAACTCTGACTATTAAATAAGCACCAAGCATTCAGTTGGTTTTAGCGGATGTACAGCTGGCTAAACAAAGAGCTAGGAGGTTTAAGAGATGTCCCTTTTTACTTTGACTACAACATATGAGGAGTTAATGATCTGAACACACACCAGGTTCAGAAATCAGAGACTCCTGTAGTCTAGACTGTGAGCCCCTGAAGGGCAGACTGCTCTACCGATCCCAGTCCACTGCATACGGTAAGCACTTGATGACTGCTCTTGCACTAACACATTATTTTTATTTTTATTATTTTTATTTATTTTTTTATTTTTATTTTTTTGAGGAAGGTTAGCCCTGAGCTAACTGCTGCCAATCCTTCTCTTTTTGCTGAGAAAGGCTGGCCCTGAGCTCACATCCATGCCCATCTTTCTCTACTTTATATGTGGGACGCCTACCACAGCATGGTTTGCCGAGCGGTGCCATGTCCGCACCCGGGATCCAAACCGGCGAACCCTGGGCCGCAAAAAAGTGGAATGTGCGCACTTAACCGCTGTGCCACCGGGCCGGCCCCCTAACACATTATTTTTAAAAGGTGCTTTACTCTGCACCATGCTGATCGGTTACTATGACTAACCTATGCACCCACAAGGTCAGAGCTGGTGAGACCTAAACTAACTCCTGGAGACAAGTGACCTCATTCTGACTCCCCCAAGCTGCTCTCCTACAGTGCCTCATGGTGACAGCTGAAGCTCTGGGGCAGCGGTGCCAGGGAGCACGGCTTTCGTACTACATCCACAACACACTGTGCCACCTGGAGCTTTGTCTGGGAGATATATGTGAGTATTAAAGACATTTGCACTCAGTAAAAATGACTTTTGTGGATCAAAAATTATTTCTGTGGATCAGCAATTTCATATGGCTCAACGTATTATTTGTTGAATGAATAAGTGGATAAATGAAAGGTGTGTGCATACTGAGGGTTGCTCCTGTCAGAGAAATGGAAGTAATACCTACTTCCCAGCGTCATGAGGATTATGAGAAACATGTAAAGCATGTTGGACAAAGGAAGAGTGGTCAATAGTATCCACAGTTCCTCTTCAGAACAGACCTAAGGCACCAAGTTTTCAAAACAAGATTCCACTGATGACATGTACTGTTGCCAGCTAAGGGCAAACTGTTGCCTTAGCTATTTGATCGCACTGACTTTGGGCTTGGTTCCTTGTAACAATGGGTGATACAGATGACGAGACTATATAAGAAGCCCTGAGCCAATGATAAGAAAAGAACGGCCATTACTCTTGAGATTCATATAGAGACCCATCACACACACATTTTGCTTACATTAATTCTAGCATTTAAAGTTCAGTCTTTTTGTTCACCATGCCCCCTAAACATAGCCACGTAAGTCATCTGGCGCTCAGGTGACGAAGCAGCAATCTGTTCTAAAGCTGGAGGGAAAGAAATGACAGTAGTTGGCGTATCTGAGAGATGGGTATAGTGCTTTTCCTAAGAAGCAGTGGAAGGCATCTTCAAGGTTACTGGCCACCAGCAATGTCTGCCTTCCATGCTGCCTTTAGCTCCTCACTCTTGTGTCAGAGGGCTCCACTGAAATCAAACGCCAGATCTGCCCAAGATGTGCCTGTCTACAGCTATAAACTTACAATTAACACCTTTATTATCAAAATTTCTACAATTACTGTGACTCAGCAAGGCCACAGCCCCTAACCCTCTATCCCATTTAAACACCTGTCGACATAGTGCAGTGTTACAAGGTCCTGGTTTCCTAAGAAGGGAAGTGCTGCAGTAGGGCAGAAGACGGTACTGTTCTATTCCGTGTGAAGTAAACAGAGAAACAAAGGTCCCTTTGCTTGACAGGCTCATAGGAGACAGGTTTCACTGAGACCTCAGTGCTTTAATCAACACACAGCTGCAGGTGTCCTGGGGGTGGTAAACAAGAGGCAGCGGAGGCAGGTCCCAGGGGGGATGTGAAGGCGACACCAGGAGCTTCGTCTTACCTTGCTGGCACACTGCTTACACTGCTTCTCATCCAAGCAATCGCCTGCCACTTTGGCCAGGACAGGATCCAGGGGGTTATCCTTCAGGTCCAGCCACTTCAGGCTCTAAAGAGATGGGGCAGAGAGGCTGCTTAAGCCCGAGTTCACACAGAGTCCCTCCAAGTGGAACAAAAGGAGCAGGAAGAAAGCTCCTCTGTGTCCCAGCTGCAGGGAGAGCAATCTGGGGCAGCGCCATCAGGGTGCTGTTTCTGCCAGCCTTTCTCCAGCCATGCTCCGTGTCCCTGAGCCCTTTGCCACACCTGGCCACTAGTTCATGAATTGTTACCTTGAGCTGAGCAAAGCTGACAGGCAGGGTGACCAGCCTGTTGTTGAGGAGATCCAGGTGCTGGAGGTTGACCAGACGGCCGAAGTCGGCCGGCAGTTGCTGCAGTTTGTTCTTACTTAGGTCCAGCTTCACCAGGTGCGTGAGGCCACAGAAATCCGACTAGGAGCCAAAGAGAGAACACCTAAGCCTCAGGCTCACACGCTTGGATGTAACAGTCCAGGAGCACCTATGTGTCAGAGGCACCTATGTGTAAATCCTGACTCTACCTTTTCCCAGCTATTCCACCTCCAATGAAAATGGACATCACACTCATCACTCCTGGTGGTAAGTAGTGAGATGTGTATGCAAAACGGCTTTGCACAAACTAGGCACAAAATAAGTGTGGGTTCCTTTACCCTCAGTTCTCTCCAAGCCATCCTCCACATCGCTCCTGGAGTGATTAGGGACCCATTCTGTCCTCTCACAGAACCCTATATTCACCTTTCACAAGAGCTGCCAAACACAGTGCAACCATCCATTTTCCAAAAAGATGCAGCACCCCTTGAGCACCCGGTGTTCTCCCCTGTGCTCTTTGCAGCAGCTAGCACAGTACTTAGCACAGGCGCTCGATGAGTTTTCTTTGAATGACTGAATGACTGAGGGACTGACTGGGCTGGGACCCACCCTACCCACATCCTGGCTCTTCTTCAGCACAGTTCAAAACATCCCTCTTGTCATTAAGCCTTTGCTCAGCACCCATCTGAAGTGATGCTCCCACCTCAGCTGACGAGGCACAAGTTGTGTTCTCTGGGGACTTGTGAACGCCAGTGGACCTGCACTGCAGGGAAGGCATGACAACTGAACAAACTCAGACTGAAAGTACACTTGGGGTGCTCAGTAACTACCTGACAGTATAGAGCAGGTGTCAGGTTGCAAGGAATTGCCACCCTTCTGTAATGAGACAGAAAACACTCTCTCGGAGAAGCGGGATCTCAGGTGCTTTTTTCAACGTTAGAAACAGTTCTTGATAGCTACGGGAAGATGCTATGGACAAGTGGGGCCCCAGAGAATACTGAGAGGGGAATGGACTAATGATCCAATGAAGAAGCTGCCAACTTGTGAGACTCGATCTCTGAGCCAGAGCCCAAGAGAGCAGCAAGGAGTAACGCAGCCAGAGTAATGGATGGAAAAGGCAACAATGACAACAAACAGGCCTGACAGTGAAGGAGCACTGCCACGACCCAGGAGAGGCTGAGGGGCTGAACGACTCCAGTACCTACAAAGGTGGAGCAAAAGGGAACTGGGAGAAGTTGAACAAGAAAAATCAAAAGGATTTGACCATAGATTGCATGTGCTAGACAAAAAAGTATATCGACTAAGTCAAGGATTGGGAGGAAAATGATACAGTAGTCCTATAAAACCTCACTTTTTCCTGTTCCCCATCAAAAGATGCACAAGGAGGCTGCTCATAAACCGCTTTCTCCCTGGAACGCACAGCAACTTACAAAATGGTCCTAGCCTCCTCTATGCAATAGGGAGGTAAACTGTTTATCAAAGGAATAAAAAAAGGCAGAAAAAGGATGAGCCCAATAAGTGACCCAGCCAGCGTCCTGCTGACTTTAGTTTTCATGGCCTGACTTTCTCACTGTTCTAAACAAGAGGCCTCTACCTTGCTTCCCTTCCCACTGAGAGAACCACCCCACTCCACCCCCCGCCCCCAACACACTCAGATTCAGCTGTAGCCTGCCTGCAGGCCTATCCTGAGATTATACCATATGACACAACTCCCCCAAACAGGAGGGAGAAGCATCGGGGCTCTAGAAGGAATCATGCCTACTTGCCAATCTTACCGGTAGAGTAGTCAGTTTATTGCAGGACAGATCCAGTACAGTGGCCTTTGGCAGGGCAGCCTAAGAAAGGGAATGAGAACAAAATGTCAAACCAACACGGAATGATTCAGTGACATCTGCTAATAAAACATTTTCCAGAGAAAGTTCCCACGATTAGCAAAGACCTTTAAAAAAAAACAGCACTAAAGTATAATGTTCCTGGGGATAGGAGAGGAAAAACTAAGCCAGGAACCATGACCTAGGGAAGAATGCAAAGAGTAGGGATTCGGTTGTGGAACATTCAAGAAAGACAAACAGATTCTTAGAAATTCTCCATAGCACTTTTAATATTTTCTCCAGCATCCCTACTTATTAGGTTTCAGGGCAGGGACTGTGTCTAACACAGCTTTGTGATTTCCATATTCCCCAGTTTAGGGCCTTCCAGGCACTCAGTATACATGTTGGCTGATTCACGACTGAATGAATGAGTTAATGAGCAAATGCCAGAGGGAAAACAAGGCCCTCACAGCCCATCTCCATTTTCCCATGGTGTTCCGGGCTGGAGAGGCTCAGCAAAACTGACCCTTCTTTCTCCCTAGAGGCAATGCTGCGCTGACCAGATGCCTGGTGTAAACAGTTCCTGGTCCTAGGGCCAGGCTGAAACAAGAGTGGCCATCTTCCTGGGGTGAAGGAGGAGGAAAAAATTCAGTTAAGGACTCTGGGCCAACCTATACTTTCCAACTGTCAGAAAGTCCCAAGAATAAAGTTTGACTACCTAAAAAAGTTTTAGATACTACATTGAGAAGAATGCCATAATAGCCACATGCATCAGCATTTGCTACCTGCCAAGTATTTTACATTACAATCTTATTTAACCCTTGCAACACTCCTATGAGATAGGAACTATTATCACCATTTATAAATGAGGAAATCTAGGCACAAAGGTTAACTAGCTTGCCAAGGGTACTCAGCTATTAAGCAGCGGAGCTGGAATATGAACTGGGAATCCCATTCTAACCTGGGTGTTACACAGCCAGGGAGGAGGGAAGACTGGGCCAAGTGCCGAAGCAAATGTAGTTGTTAGAGGCACTGAGGAAAGTGTAGGTGATCCAAGGTAGGGTTATGGGGGGGCAGGTGGGAAAAGCAGGGATATGCGATCTCACTCCACTTTTGCAACAAACTAGTTGTGTAATCTCCCTGGAGCCTCAGGCCTCAGTTTCCTGGGTAAGGACTGGGAGTAGGAGGGTGGAAAGGGGGGGCCACTGGCAGCGTGAGATTCCCACCAGTTTCAGCCAAGTAGGGAATAGACCTTGCCAACCAAGCAGTGAGACTTCGCTCTCTCCAGGGAAGGCCGCCTCGGGGCTGGGGCAGCCAGCTGCAATGAAAAGCCCGGTCTGGGCCACACCCAAGTGTACCCGGAGGCCTACTCTCGGACCAAGTCGTTCATTCATTTGTTCATTCATTCTCCAGCAACCGTTCCGCGGGCGCCCACTTTGGGTCGGGCACGGCGCCGAAAGCTGTGAAAGCTCCCAGAACGCGGGGAGATTCACTTCTGACCCATAAAAAGCCCAGGACCGGACCAGCAGCTCCTCTCCATCTTCTGGAACTGCGCCAAAGTGACACGTGTACATCCCAGGAAGAATACCCGGGCCGGACACGGCCTCCCCGGGAACTCAGTCCCACTCCCATCCTCTTGGTATTAGGACCTGGAAACTGAGGCACGGGAAAGGAGGCGGCCCAAGCAGGGGCCAGCGCCAGGCACTGGTGGCCGCCTAGGCCTCGCGGGACTGTACTGACCAGCTCCTTGACAGGGACCTCATTCAGGTCGCTGAGGCTCAGGTCCAGCTCGTTGCCGTCCAGCTTGTCGCGGAGGTTCCCGCCCTTGCTACTGGCCTTGGTCATGGTGACGCCGGCTGAGCGGATCCCAGCTCTGGGGTCCGACGGGCAGGAGAAAGGGGCTGAGAAGCCGTTTGTCGGCACAGCGGACTCGCACCCAACCAACAACTCCCGCGTCCTCCCGCCGCAGGTGCGAGACCGCCGCCGCCGCCCGTCCACCGCCCGCCGCACTCCGAGCCCCGCGCCCTGCTCCCACCGGCGCTGCCGCGACGACGACCACTTCCGTGTCCACGTCACCTTCCGCGGCCACAGAGACGGACTGGGCCAGAGCGGCCCGGGAGTGTGCGGGAGCGCCCTCTGGCGTCCAGGAGACGCGTTGCAGCCGCCACAGCTGCCGGAGGGGTGCTCGGAGCTAGGTTGCCCCGCCAAGCGGCAATATTTCCCGGTGGCCCGGAGCGCCCGCGCTCAGGCACCGTCGCTGGCAGCGCCAGGAGGCGAAAGGGCACGGGACTGGGGCCAGAAGACCTTGGTTCGCATCCAAAAGTGGTCTCATCAGATCATCTCCATTCCCCTGGATTAGGAGCAGAAACTGGGTGTCCTTCAAAATTGCTCCTTGTCGTCTGTGTAACAATCTCCAAATCATCATCATCTGGAAAACTCAGCCTTTGACCTTTCTTATCTCCTCCTCACTGCCCAGCCCTTCTCCAGGCCGCCATCAACTCGCGCCTGGATTACTCTCTCCGTCCCATCCAGTCCACCCAGCTGCCCAGATAGTCTTCGTAAATATCTAGCCAAGCCTCTCCTCCGCTTAAAACCCTTCACACCTCCAGATAGCTAGCCGTAGGGTATGGACGTCTCTCCTTTCTAGACTGGATCCTGCCTGCTTCTGCAGCCTCCTCACAAGCCCAAGGCCCTGCATGGGATGCTGCATAGACTTCCAGAGGGTGGCCTCCTCACCTTTCCCTCTCCTGCAATGGCCCTTCCTTACCCACCCACCTTGTCTGCCTAGCTAATTCCAAGTCCTTCAGGAAACCTCCCGGACCACCATGAACTCCAGGCTGCGTTAGAGGTCCCTCCTGGGGGCTCTGGCAATGCCCTTCGTGCTGCCTTATTATCACAGGTGGTAGAGCTTGGTGGCTAAGGTGGGGCCGCTGGCACTAGACAAATTGGGTATTAATCCTGGCTCTGCCACTTGCTATTTATGAAACTTTGTGCAATCACCGTGCTTTAGGTGTGGATCTCTGAGAAATGTGCATAATAATGCTACCTAGCTGAGAGAATTTGGGGAGGACTGAATGAGTAAAAGCCATGAAGAGCTTACCACAGTGACCCGCATTTAGTAAGTACCCAGTAAATATCAACTATAATTCACAATCCACCTTGTGTTATTCTTCTCTTTATGTGTCTGACCTTGGCTCTGGACTGTAAAGGCAGGGATTTTGTCTTTGTATCCCCAGTGCCTGAGTGTCTGGTGCACAATAATTGCTCATTCAACTGCCTGATGAATGAATGAGTGAAGCACTTTACCCACTCCAAACTTCAGTTTGCTCATCTTTGAAATGGGGATATTAAAGTTTATCTCAGAGGGGAACTGAGACCAAATGAAGTCAGTGCAATGGTCTGTTCCTTGAACAAATCATTGTACACACCCCTCCCTCCCCCCAGAAAGGCTCTGTGCTGGGCTTCTGGGAAACAGACAAGGGCAACTGGGTAATAACGTAACCATGGGCCCTCTCGGACCAGTTCAACTGACCCTGTCTTATCAACAGAGTCATTATGAGTGGTTTTTCGGGAACTAAGACCCTTGGTATGGTTCAGGCCAGTTGAGACCACCAACCCATCAACTGGGCCTGTGCAAATACCCAATAAGTGACCTTTTGGATGTCAAAGGGCTGAAAACTTCACCCTCAGATCATTTTAACACCACCATTTTGTGAACATGCATCCTATGAAGACCCATGAAGCTTGACTATGCTTTCACAGATTAATTACCTCACTTCTTCTTACCTCCAATCATCTATCTCTACACTTCAGACCGCTCCGTCCTTCATTCCATAAATTTTGCCCCAAGCCCTGAATCGGGGAGACAGATCTGAGAGCATCTCTCTCCTGTCCCCTTGCAGAACGATCATGTAAATAAAGCTATTTTTCTTTCCCAAAGACTGATGCCGTAATAATTGGCTCTTTATGTGCATTGGGTGCCAAACCCTTGCTCAGTAAAATTTTTGGTGACGTGAAGGGACAAGGTCCTGTCACCACCTGCCCAAGGCTCTGAAACCCCGAGCAGGATGCAAGGTCTTTTTGTCTACCCTAAGTGGCCACCTAGACAATTTTGTCTAAAATCTTGGCTGATTAGATTCCCATTTCCTGCTGCAGTACTCCAGGCCCCACTGTGGTTTTATTTTTTTCCTTTGGGGAGAAGAAACAGCTTCTGGATCAAGACATCTCGGGGCTCTGGGTGAGTAACTTTAAGAAAATGACTGCCCTTTACCTTATATCTCTGGTTTGATTCTCTGCAAATGTAAGTTTGGCTTGTATTCTGGGAAATTCTAGTGGACTGAGTCCCAAACTTTGGGCCTGAACCACTCCAGGTAACTAGAGGCAGAATAAATGGCTCGCTCGTGAAGTTGCTCCTGAGAAGCTCCTAGCACTAGTTCTGAGCTATTCCTGGTTCTGAGCAACTCCTGGCACTGATTTTGAGTTGCTCCTGAAAATCTGGTTCTGAGTAGCTTCTGG
The DNA here is from genome assembly GCF_041296235.1 of Equus asinus. Classification (NCBI taxonomy): domain Eukaryota; kingdom Metazoa; phylum Chordata; class Mammalia; order Perissodactyla; family Equidae; genus Equus; species Equus asinus. The sequence goes on along the minus strand of NC_091802.1, from coordinate 36,144,424 downwards.
CACTGGTTCTAAGCTACTCCCAGCAACTAGCTAGTTATGCCTGGTCTGTGTTGTATGTAAAATTGTATTGTGTTGATATTTGTCTAAATTGAATTGGCTGTTTTGGAGACTGAGTTTCTCAGTGACTGTGACAAACTCTCTAATTTAGAAATTACCTTGTTTGTTGTGGCCACCTTGGAAAGAGCCCCATAAAATGGAAATAACTGCAAACAGCTGGCAAGATAACCCGGGATAATTTAAAATTACAGTGGACACTTAGGGCTTCTTTTGAGCTTTCAAACCAAGAAACAAAGAAATCTTTAATCTTTAAAGAGTTGAGGACTCCACCTTCTGGCACAATTGCTCAAAACCTAAGTTTCCAGAAGCTGTGACTATTTACTAAGAACTACAAAATCTTACTAAGCTTGTACAGTGTCTTGAGGGCTTGGCTTAATAATCATCGGGTTGGAGGTCCCAAAAACACTGTCAGACAAAAATGTGGTTGCACCCCATGTTGCAGTCAGAGACGGTTGGACAGAAATTTGAGTTGCGCTTCCTTTTGTGGGTAAGGTCCTACCAAACTGCCATCAGCCTCAGGGGAATTACATTGGCGACTAGAAAGAACATTCCCATTAGATAAGATTATTTAAAAAGTACGCTTACAAGTAAAGACTTCAAAATTCTGAAGTAACCCTATTGAAAGTTTTGTTGCAAAAAGAAAAAATAAGTGATAAAAAAAACTAAAAAAGAAAAGCCTATTAGGTCATGACTTTACAGACACCCAGGTAATCTACTCCCAGAGTTAATGAGACTCTGAACGATTTTCTGGGAAACTGCTGTTTAATACAGCCAGGTATAGTTAAAGCTCAACCCAGCTGAAACCTGACAAGATATCTGAAAGGATTTAGCAACTCATAATCAGAAATTCAGCCAAACTGGAAGCCAATATTCAGAGCTGGATAGGCATTTTTTTAGGCCTTCTTCCATAAGTTAAAACAGAACTAAGCACTCAGAGGGAAAGAAGTAAGTTAGGCATCATGTAGTTGGAAAGGCAGATCAACTTGCAATGTCATTTAAGTTACAACTCAATTTTTTAGGAATTAAGAGCAAATGTCCTTAAAAATCCTTGCAAAACTGGAAATGCAGCTCTAGAGGCAGTTCAGATTCCACCTATTTCCTTTATCTCAAAAAGGCCTATAGCCTCTCCAGGAACTGTTAACTAGCCCATCACTAATTCTTAAGACTGAAGGAAAAAAGGAAAGAAAAACTGCCTATAGAGCGCCTTGCCCAAAATCTAGCATCTTGGGTGTCTTCTCCACAAATGGTAGTAGAAAAAGCTTAAAACAAAATTTGGATTCAATTATTCTTTCATAACTAGTGAGCTTTGTATTACTGTACCTGATTCATGGCAGTAATTTTAAAACAATAGCTGTGGAGTCTTTGTGTACGTGTGTCTATATGTATGTTATATATGTGCGATAGCTCACCTCCAGATGGTGTAATTTCTAAAGAGCTCTATTCAATTGGCTTAAAGTAAGCACTTATATAAATTATTTCTAAATGTAATAGAAACTAACCCAAATGTCTTTCAAGTTAACATGATATAAATTAATCTTCAGTAAATGAAAGCTTATTTAAGTTTGTCAGTTTGATTGAAATAGGCATGTTCTCAGAGTTGTCAACATTGAATATGTTGTCGACACGGAGACTTTATTAGTCAAATAAGATCATGTCATCACTATTACAAAATCTGTCAGCAAAAATAATAGCTTAGAATGATAGCTGACTTTGCCTAATGTCTCAAAGTTTTTGTAGGGAATCTAAATAATTATTGAGAACAAGTAAATTAAATAGATGTAACTAAGGTAATAGTTTTGGGGTAAACTTTTTAACAATAATTGTGTGTTATGACGTGTATATTTAAAATAACTTCTCAAATCTCCTTGGTAACTTGAAACTTTGAAGTTTTGCTAGGTGAAATTAAATGATAAAAAATTCATTGATTGTCTAGGTCATTTTCAAATAAGATGAAATATTGAAACAGTATTACTAGACATGTCTAAGTTCATCTACTTTTGGCTTCTTGTTAGAGTAACTAAAAGATGTTTGGGTCTATTAGTAATCATGTCTCGTATTTTATTAAAAGATTGTACTATGAAGTACCATATTTCTAGAAATTATAAAACATATTTATAAATTTTCCAAGCCATAGAATGCTCAAAATTAGAATTTGGTTTTCTCTCTCTTAAAAGGATAATTTTCTTGAACTTTTAGTCTGTTCTTGATAAACAGATTATAAGAGGTTTGTCTTTATTTTTGAGTAAGTCTACCTATAAGACAGAAATTCTATGTTTTGTCAAAATAATTTCCTATGTTCTTAAAAGCTGAGGTCTGTCTATTAAGAAAACTAAGAGTTTTTTGTTTGTTTGTTTAACTCTCTCTGTTGCCTTTAACATATTCTCCTGTCAGTTTGGTTAAATAGATAACTAAGGATTGTTTCCTATCTTACCAAGTGTTTTAAAATTTTTTGATATTTTTGACAAACTTCCCCAAAATTCGAACTTTGAGAATTTCCAATGGGAGCCCTGGGACTTCTCAAAGAATTTGTTCTCTCTTTCTATAAAGAAGGAGATATTAAATTAATTAGGTTTATTTGGTATGTTAAATTACATGGGAAGCATTGTCAAATAAATGATGATAAACTTTCTTGGGTTATATTGCATGGGTAAATGTTATTAATATAAATGTTTTAAAAATTATATAACATTCCAAAAATTCTGATCTGTCCTGGTTATCAGTCATAACTCCAGTTATTTTAAATTGTTGCATGTCACAGAAATAACCAAGTTTCTTTGTCAGTTGCCATTTTAAGTCTTTCATCATTCATAGACAGTTATTGTTTTACTCTGATGCTTTAGCAAATGTTTCATCTTCAGGGAGATTTGTGGAAAGGACTCTGACACTTGCTCTGGAATACAGGTTTCTGACAAACTTTCATCTTATAGAACTGAGCTGGGTAAAAAATTACAGAACTGTAACAGAGAAACGGATGGCCTCATAAAACTGGTAACAGAAGATCAGCAGTTGATTACATAGGGCTGAATGAACTGATGAGGATGATTATAATTTTTATGACTTTTAATTTGAAATATTACTTATCTTTAATGTTTTGTTTTTCCAGATTTAAGGAAACCTTTTCCTCTTTTCTCTTAAGCTAACTATGACTTATGGCAACTTGGTAAAATTATGCCTTTGTAAGCAGAATTGAAACATTTATTTTTTTCTCACTACCTGATGCCTCCAGAATTCAGAAACTCTTGATGAGTGAGCATTCTTATTTTCATGGCAATATAGTTATTTGCATAAGTGCAATAAGAATCCAGTCTCCAAGACACAAGTGAAAATATTGGTTATATTACCAAGGTTTTTACTGGAATGTCATATTTGAGAGAAACATGCATAGACTCAGTTATGATCAGACAGCTTTGAGGAACAGAGATTGGACTTTATGGAGTAAAGCCACTTGGAAATATTTGCCTGGTACCTTGCTTACAGGGTTCCCAGCAACCTTACCAGTTGAGTAAAAAAGGTCACTTCTCTGGCAGATGCAAAGAACCTCAGGATATTTGGGGGAACCTCAGAGAAGAGAGGAATTCACTCAAATCTATAGGTATTGCAAGCAGAGTCTGATGACAAGTCCTTGGCTTGGTTTTCCTGGCCTAGAGAGGTCTTTAAAGTTCATTCTGAGATTCCTTATGAAAAGTGCCAGCAAAGCAGATTTTTTTTTTTTTTAAGATTGGCACCTGAGCTAACAACTGTTGCCAGTCTCCTTCCCCTTCTCCTTCCCCTTCTCCTTCCCCTTCTCCTTCTCCTTCTTTCTCCCCAAATCCCCCCAGTACATAGTTGTATATTTTAGTTGTGGGTCCTTCCAGTTGTGGCATGTGGGACATTGCCTCAACGTGGCCCGATGAGTGATGCCATGTCCGTCCAGGATCCAAACTGGTGAAACCCTGGGCCACTGAAGTGGAGTGTGCAAACTTAACCACTCGGCCATGGGGCTGGCCCAGCAAAGCAGATTTAAAAGAGCCTATATGATCAATTGCTATTCTTGCTGTAATTATGTAAATAATTGGGCCAAGTTTATTGAAACTAGACTTATTTTGCAAACCTATGAGTCTTAATTTGGCTATCTTTAGTAAAAATGAGGGTGATTTTAGAGAGAAAAATTATGTTTCAACAAAAACTGTCCTACAGAGGCCAGCCCAGGGGTGCAATGGTTAAGTTCTCACGTTCTGCTTTGGCAGCCTGGGGTTCACCAGTTCAGATCCCGGGTGCAGACATGGCACTGCTTGGCAAGCCATGCTATGGCAGGCATCCCACATGTAAAACAGAGGAAGATGGCCATGGATGTTAGCTCAGGGCCAGTCTTCCTCAGCAAAAAGAGGAGGATTGGCAGCAGTTAGCTCAGGGCTAATCTTCCTCAAAAAAAAATTGTACTATACATTCATGGATATTAGATTCTAGTTCTGTTAATTGTCTTTGAGGTTTTTGTTTTCTATCTGTAAACTGGACTGGATCCTGAAATCTTCTAGTCCCCTGAAATATCTGGCCACAAATCTCCAAACTAGTGTTTTCAATTCTTTCCATCATTTTCATTTGGAATCATTGAGAACTGAAACCACTCTTTTTCCTGAAGCCCTACAAACTGAAGCTGGACAACTTGATATAAACTTAAGACAGATTCATGCCTGTTGCTGTGTAAGCCACTCAAAAAGATACCTGAACACCTGATGACATCATCAGAGACATTTCAAACTGCAAAAGATGCTTTGACCTTGACTTCTAGAAATCTTCTTGACTGGCTGCCCCCTGGGCTCAGAAACTGGCTTATAATTTGCTCCAACTATTAATCTTGTTTTTCTTTTTGTTTCTCCAGAAATTCTTCTTATTAAATAGCTGGTTATTTGCTTACACAGTATAGGCCTAACTTTGGGAGCCCACCTGCATGATTATCTTACTAAGAGACTGGCTCAGTGAGATGGAACAACCTACACCCCTTATCAACAGGAAGAAGCTAGAGAAGTTGTCACTCCATTTCTCTCAAGATTTATGAATGAACAACAAAAAGGGGGAATTTTTAACCATGGGCCTTCTGGGACCTGTTCAACTGACCTCATCTTATCAACAAAGTCATTAAGAGTGGTTTTTCATGAACTGAGACCCCTTGTCCAGTTCAGGCCAGTTGAGATCACCAAGCCATCAACGGGGCCTGTGCAAATGCCCAATAAGTGACCTTTTGGATGTCAAAGAGCTGAAAACTCCACCCTCAGATTATGCTAATACCACCATTTTGTGAACCTCTGTCCTATGAAGACCCATGAAGCTTGACTACCCTTGTGCAGATCATCAATTACCTCACTTCTCTTTACCTCCAATCATCTATCTCCACACGTCAGACTGCCTTGCCTTTCATTCCATAAATTTTTCCCCAAGCCCTGAATCAGGGAGACAGAACTGAAAGCATCCCTCTCCTGTCTCCTTGCAGATCCATCTCACAAATAAAGCTGTTTTTTCTTTTCCCAAGTGGTCATGCCATAATAGTTGGCTCTTTATGTTCGTGGGGTGAGCAAGTCATTGCTCAATAAGAATAATACATTGGCGCTTGGCAACTTCTAAAGCCTTTGAGCACTCATTATCTTATTTTGATAATGTCCATGAAGAGACTTGAGGACATTTGATTATCTCCCTTTTATGAAGGAAGAAACTCAGGGAGGGGAAGTAACTTGTCTTGAGTCACATAACTGGTTGAGGGGCAGACCCAAACCTTTTGATTCCAAGTCCTGTTTCTTTTCACTACACCTTATTATCCCTACCCTCAAGGAGCCTGCCGTCAATACAAATAATTTGTATATAAGGTAGAGAGGATAAGTGCCCTAACACATACAGATAAAATCTGTGTGAATGTGCAGGGCTGTGTGGGTGTATGTTTGCATGTGATAACAACAGACTAGCATATGTAAGCACATCCTGTGTGCCTAGGACTGTAATTAACATGTATTATTTCTTTTAACTTGCAATAGCCTTATAAGGCAGATGTTATTTTGGTTTTACAAAAGAAGTAATTGAGGCTCAGAAAGGTCAACTATTTAAGGACAGTCACAGCAAGTAAGTGAATGTATTCCGAGGAAGGTAGCTCATACCCAGCATGGAGGAGAGGAGGAGCCTGGGAGGAAGGAAGAAATCAGAAAAGGCTTTACCGAGAAGGTGGCATTTAAGTTGCGCTTTGAACAATGGGTCGGGTTCAGACAGGCAGAGATGCAGCCCAGGAAGTGGGGCAGCAGAGTGAGGAATTCACAGTAGCTGTTCACTTTGAGAAAAATTTTTCAAATCCCTGAGGTTGGAAACTTGCAGCTTCATGAGAAAGTGAAGGCTGTCATCTGTTGACAGCTTTTTCATGGGAAAATAGACTGGCCCTGTGCTGCAGCCCTGAAACCAAGTGCTGCCTTGTGCCTGGATGTCCAAGGTTGTTTGGGGAGCTGCCAAAGTGAAGACAAGTACCAGCAGCCCTTGAGAAGCCAAAGGTCAGGACAAGGACAGGATGCAGCTTCTTCCTGGAAAAATCTTGGGCATCAGGCCAGCACTGCCACTCTAGGGCAATCCTGACTAGTTACTCCACTTCCCCAAGGTTCTGTTTCTCCTTCTATAGAATGAGGATAATAAAATGGGAAAGTGCATCAAGGACCCACAGAGACACATGTTAGAAAGAGCCAAGAGCACTATGCAGCATGAGTCAGCCTTTCTAAGGGCAGCTGGTTTCATGGATTGTCCCCACAGTCAGAGATGAATTGAAAAAGGGACAGACGCAGACGGCCCTTGAGGATTGGAGCCCCCAAAGTACTTTTTGATGCAAATTATCTCTGTTTATATAGTTTACTTATTTACATAGAATGGCTTTAAATACTTCCACCTGTAGAGAGAGACATCATGTTCGTGTAAATCAGTCCATCCCAAAGTAAATTTCAAGTTTAAAGCAATCGCAATTAGAAATCACAAGATTTTTGCTTTGTTTTCAGAACTAGGTAAAAGTGATCTGATTGCAATCCCTGACTTCAAAATATATTACAAAGCTATAGTAATCAAAATAGCATGGTACTGGTACAAGAACAGGCACACAAATCAATGGAACAGAATTGAAAGCCCAGAAATAAAACCACACATCTATGGACAGCTAATCGTTGACGAAGGAGGCAGGAACATACACTGGTATAAAGAAAGCCTCTTTAATAAATGGTACTGGGAAAACTGGACGGCCACATACAAAAGAATGAAAGTAGACCAGTATGTTTCCCCATACACAAAAATAGACTCAAAATGGACCAAAGACTTGAAGGTAAGACCTGAAACATAAAACTTCTGGAAGAGAATATAGGCAGTACATTCTTTGATATCAGACTTAAAAGGAGGGGCCAGCCTGGTGGCACAGGAGTTAAGTTTGCACGTTCCGCTTCGGCAGCCCGGGATTCGCCGGTTCGGATCCTGGGTGCAGACATGGCGCTACTTGGCAAGCCATGCTGTGGTAGGCATCCCACATATAAAGGAGAGGAAGATGGGCACGGATGTTAGCTCAGGGCCAGACTTCTTCAGAAAAAAAGAGGAGGATTGGCAGATAGCTCAGGGCTAATCTTCATGGGAAAAAAAATAAAAAATTTAAAAAATTAAAAAATAAAGACTTAAAAGGATCTTTTCGAATACCATGTCTACTCACACAAAGGAAACAAAAGAAAAAATAAACATATGGGACTTTATCAGACTAAAGAGCTTCTGGAAGGCAAAAGAAACCAAGATCAAAATGAAAAAAACCCACCAACTGGTGGAAAATATTGGCAAGTCATATATTCCAATAAGGGGTTAATCTCCATAATATATAAAGAGCTACAATGTTCATTCACAAATGAACTACAAGAAAACAAACAACTCAATCAAAAAGTGGGCAGAAGATATGAACAGACATTTTTCCAAAGAAGACATACATACGGCCAACAGGCACATGAAAAGATGCTCAACGTCACTAATCATCAGGGAAATGCAAATCAAAACCACACTTAGATACCATTTTACACCCATTAGAATGGCTATAATCACCAAGTCAAAAAAACAACAAATGTTGGAGAGGTTGTGGAGGAAAGGGAACCCTCATCCACTGCTGATGGGAATGCAAACTGGTGCAGTCACTGTGGAAAAGAGTATGGAGATTTCTCAAAAAATCAAAAATAGAAATACCATATGATCCAGCTATCTCACTACTGGGTATTTACCCAAAGAACTGGAAATCAAGAATTCAAAGAGTCTTACGCACCCTTATGTTCATTTCAGCGCTATTCACAATAGCTAAGATGTGAAAGCAATCCAAGTGCCCATTGACAGATGATTGGATAAAGAAGATGTGGTATATATATACAATGGAATACTACTCAGCCATAAAAAAGACAAAACCATCCCATTTGCAACCACATGGATGAACCTTGAGGGCATCGTGTCAAGCGAAATAAGCCAGACAGAGAAAGACAAACATCATATGATTTCACTCATATGTGGAATATAAACAAACTTACGGACAAAGAGAATAAATTAGTGGTTACTGGGGGAAGAGGGGTGGAGGGTGGGCCCAAGGGGTGAAGGGGCATACTTGCATGGTATATGACAAACAATAATGTACAACTGAAATCTCACTATGTTATAAGCTATTATGACCACAATAAAAAACATTGAGAAAAAAAGTGATCTGAAAATCCATATATGAGGGAAGAAATCAAATTTATATGGAAGGATAAGTGTACAAGAATTGCCAAGAACACTTCATGAAATAAAAAAATAGCAATAAGGGTCCTGTCCAATCAGATATGAGAATAAAACTCAAAACAGTCTAGCATTGCCAGAGACAGGTATCAGTGAACAACACAGAGAGTCTGGAAACATGTGGAAATGTATATGAGTCTTTAATATAAAATTAAGATGGCATTTAAAGTCAAATCCATCAAAAGGAGAGTAGTTGAATAAATTAGAATATATTTATCCAGTGGAACGTTATGCAGCCATTAGAGAATGATTAGAATCATATGTATTTACCTGGAAAAAATGTTTATTGTAGATGGTCAAGTAAGAAATGCAAGGCATTGGGTAAAATGCATGGCATGATCTCATTTTTAAAGAAATCTTTGTTTTGACATTATTTCAGACTTACAGAAAAGTTGCAAGAATAGAAGGAAGAATTCCTGGATACCCTTCACCTAGATTTCCCAACTGTTAACATTTTACTACAGAAATATACACATATTTCTGAACTATTTAAGTGTATGTTTCAGACAAATGCTCCTTTATCCCTAAATATACCAGTGTGTATCTCCCAAGGAAATCTCTTATATAACCACAAGATAATTACCAAACTCAACAAATTAATACTGATCAATATTACTATCTAATTTATGGACCTTCATCAGTTGTCCAGCCTGATCTTGTTTTTTTGAAAAAATGTATAGGGGCCGGCCCCACGGCTGAGTGGTTAAGTTCGTGTGCTCTGCTTCAGCGGCCCAAGGTTTCACTGGTTCAGATCCTGGGCATGAACCTTGCACCGCTCATCAAGCCATGCTGAGGCAGTGTCCCATGTGCCACAACTAGAAGGACCCACAACTAAAATATACAACTATGTACTGGGGGCTTTGGGGAAGAAGGAAAAATAAATAAATAAATAAGTAAAATCTTTAAAATATACATATATATATAAAAGGGAGGATGGAGAAATACATACATGTGTCTACATGTTTGTATGAGCCTAGGAAAGTTATGGAAGAATATCCACACTTTTAACCTTGCTTACCTTGAATATTTGTTATAAGGTGCATGTATTTCTTTTGTAATAAATTATAATGTAGACAAGTTTAATATAAATAAATAAACAATGAATGAACAAATGGGTAAAATCACCATATGTTGGAGACAAACGAGATCAAATCATGGTTCTGCCAACTTTGGACACATTACCTAATTTCTCCAAGCCTGGATTTCCTCAGTCATAAATTTCCATCTATAGAGGAAGCTATAGTTTTAATAAGGATTAAATGGGAAAAAATACACAGGGTTCCAAGTCTCTAGAAGGCACTCAAAAAATGATTCCTGTAAAACCATTCAACTTGTTTCCTCTTGTTTGTTCCCTCCTCCTCCTTTTTTGCTCATGCTATGCAGCTTGGAATGCGCTTTCCTTCCTTCCAAGGTCACTTGATCCTTCAAGGCCCAGTCTAGATGCCACCTTCTCCAGAAATACTTGCCTGATCACTCCGACCAAAAGTGAGCTATTGCTGCTGATACTTTCTGGCTACCCCAGGCTGTAGCACTATGCCCTGCTTTGCATTAGAGATGTCGGCAAGGATAACAATGATAGAACCCTGGGGAGTCTGCTGGGGGGGTTCAGAGAAAGCCTTTCCTTGCTAATCAAAGGCTGCCATGCTTTTTGCTGGTTCTGTCTGTGTGTGATGCCTGGAACTGCCATGACGAGTCCATGAGGGAAAGCACTGCCTGTACACCGAGAATGGCAGAGTGGCAAGATGGATTAGCTAAGGTCGTGGTGCCAGTATCTGGAAGTATCCTAACACACAGCCCAGGCCTGAAAGGCCTCACTTCTTCATCACAGGCCTTGAATCCCACCAAATGGAGATCCTTTTTAATATTTATACCTCCAAAAAATGTACAGTAGGCATTCTACGAATATTACTTGTTTTAGTCATTCATTTGACTCAAATCGCCCAAAGTACTGAGTACCCACCATATGCCACACTAGCTAAGGGCTGGCTGAGAATAAAATCCGTAAGCATTACAACATATGCCCTGCTTGTCTCTCTCATAAGGAAGGCTGTGCCTTATCTCTCACTACTCCGCAAAAAGCACTTTTGTTCCCCTAAGAAAACTACTAGCAACTTCCAGAATATACATGCTCTCTGCCTTCACATACACTTTCTCCCCAGTCTCATTATATAAGATCCTCCTACCATATCCCTTGGCTGTCCACAGTTTCCCCTCCCAATCCTATCCGTGATGGGCTGCATAACAGCTCCCAAGGATATCCGTGTCCTCATTCCCAGGACCTGTGAATACGTTCCCTTATATGGCAAAAGGAATTTTTCAGATGTAACTAAGTCAAGGATCTTGAGATGGAGAGATTATCCAGGATTCTTCAGGTGGGCCCTATATGTAATAACAAGTGTCTTTATAAGAAAGGTAGAGAGAGACTGGACACAGAAGAGGAGGGAATGTGACCACAGAGGCAGAGATGAGGGTGATGTGGCCACAAGCCAAGGACAGCTTGGAGCCATCAGAAGCTGGAAGAGACAAGGAGTGATTCTCCCTTGGAGGCTCTAGAAAGGACTATCCCTGCCCACACTTGATTTTAGTCACATAGGACTCACTCAGACTTCTGGCCTCCAGAACTGTAAGAGAATAAACTTCTATCATTGTTAAGCCACTAAATTTGTGCAGTTTATTCCAGTAGTAATAGGAAACGAATATATTACTCATTTCTCAGGACTCGGCTCAGATCTCTAGGAGACCTTCTGCGATACACCTAGGGTAGGAGCCTGTCTCCCGCAGCACTGACCACACTGCCTGCCATCGTCAGTCTCACGGTTGGTGTTCTCTACAAGACAGTGAGCTCTCTGAGGGCAGATCATGTCTGGAGATTTGTATCACCAGCCTGAGGGCCCAGCATTGTTCCTGGTACCAAGTAGACACTCAATGAATGTCTGTTGAGCCAATGAATGAGTCAAGGAAGATAAATTACCGTTTGATCTGATAACACTGAGTCTTTATCCAGGACTTCACAGTTGACTTTAGCTGTTGACTTTGGCCCAAGAAAAGTTAAAAACCACATCACCCAAAGAAAGATTTTTGTCCTAAGCTCTTTACGAAAGCAAGGCTTTCACAGCCTTTTGCAGCTGCTAGGATTGCAGCTTATTTAGTTTTTCAATTTTGAGCTGTTGGCAAGAAAATACTGATTGTCGAAGATCACATCCGCCTGTGTCTGCCATCAGTTATTAGTTCTGATCAAAATAATTTTGCTCTACAAAGCGGTTCACAACAAGTTCCTTATTTTCACTTTCAGTTTGAAAATCAGAAACATCCGTTTTTAGAACCATTTTTATCAGCCTTGTTTTTTTTTCCACAGAGGGTACTGGCTACTGGATCTGATTGGCAGAGTGTAAGCATTATGTTCTAGGTCACTGTCACATCTTCCTTCAAAATTAAAAGTCCTCCCTCATCCTCCTCTCCCGTCTTCTTTATGTGGTTACCAGCATGCTCTCCTTTTTTCCCACCTCCCCTTCATGACCACTGCATTTACTAGACAGCTCCCATCTCAGACACACAATGAAGAAAATTCTTTAAAAGGGACATTTTTCATACACTACTTGGAAACAGTCAAACACAACAAAGAGCTATGAAACATTACACAGGAAAAGAAACATGCTCAAGGTCATTGAGAGAAAAAGCAGAGCTGGCCTCTTCCCAGATCTGACTCCATGACTGACTGAAGGGCAGTGGAAGCCCTTTGCACAATTTGCTTTACAGTAAAAACCTCACAAAACATGCTGGTCCCTGTAAATGATCAATGGCACAAGCCAGGATGCCTCCCTCGGCCTGTAAAGAAAACACTGTATCAAGATAAAACATGTACCCTGTTGTAGGAAAATAAGACAAGAAAAAGGCTTTTTAACAAAAAGCAGCAGTTCTCTGCCCCACCCTTCCTCGCAGTCCCATGCTCTACAGAGAACATTTTTTGTATGTATGTGGCAAAATAGATATAAACAAAATTTACCATTTTTGGGGCCGGCCCGGTGGCGCAGTGGTTAAGTTCGCACATTCCCCTTCTCGGAGGCCCGGGGTTCCCCGGTTCGGATCCTGGGTGCGGACATGGCACCGCTTAGCAAAAGCCATGCTGTGGTAGGCGTCCCACGTATCAAGTAGAGGAAGATGGGCGTGTATGTTAGCTCAGGGCCAGTCTTCCTCAGCAAAAAGAGGAGGATTGGCAGCAGTTAGCTCAGGGCTAATCTTCCTCAAAAAAAAAAAAATTTTTACCATTTTTAAGTATACAGTTCAGTGGCATTAAGTACATTCACAGTGTTGAGCAACTATCACCATCATACATGTCCAGAACTTTTTCATCTTCCCAAACTAAAGCTCTGTGCCCACATACAAAAAATACTACCCATTCCCCATCTCCCAGCCCTCGGTAACCACCATTCTACTTCCTGCCTCTATGAATTTAACTACACTAGGGACCTCATATAAGTGGAATCATACAGTATTTGTCCTTGTGTCTGGTTTATTTCACTCAGCATAATGTCTTTGAGGTCCATCCCTGTTGTAGCATGTGTCAGAATTTCCTTTTTTTATGAGGCTGAATAATATTCTATTGTATATATAGAAATATACCACATTCTGTTTATCCGTTCGTTGATTGATGGACATTTGGGTTGTCTCTGCCTTTTGGCTGTTGTGAATAATGCCACTATGAACACTGGTGTATAAATGTCTGTTCAACCCCTACTTTGAACTCTCTGGGGTAGATGCCCAGAAGTGGAGTTTCTGGATCATGTGGTAATTCTGTTGTGAATTTTTTGAGGAACTGCCCTACAGTCTCCCACAGTGGCTGAACAATTTCACATTCCGATCAGCAATGCACTTTGGTTCCAATTTCTCCACATCCTCACCAACAGTTGTTGTTTTCTGTTTTGTTGATAGTAACTGCCTTTTTTTAAAAAAACAAATTTGGAGGGGCTGGCCCCGTGGCCGAGTGGTTAAGTTCGTGCGCTCCGCTGCAGGCGGCCCAGTGTTTCGTTGCTTCGAATCCTGGGCGCTGACATGGCACTGCTCATCAAACTACGCTGAGGCAGAGTCCCACACGCCACAACTAGAAGGACCCACAACGAAGAATATACAACTATGTACCGGGGGGCTTTGGGGAGAAAAAGGAAAAAATAAAATCTTTAAAAAAAAAAAAACAAAAAAAAACAAATTTGGAGACTTTCCCCTGACTTACCACATCTCTATTGCACCTTTTTTTTTTTTAAGATTGGCACCTGAGCTAACATCTGTTGCCAATCTTCTTTTTTTTCTTCTTCTTCTTCTCCTAAAAGCACCCCAGTACATAGTTGTATATTCTAGTTGTAGGTCCTTCTGGCTCTGCTATGTGGGATGCCGCCTCAGCATGACTTGACGAGCGGTGCTAGGTCCCTGCCCAGGATCCGAACCAGCAAAACCCTGGGCCACCAAAGCGGAGCGCACAAACTTAACCACTCGGCCCCAGGGCCGGCCCCAATAGTAACCATCCTAATAGGTATGAGGTGGTATCTCATTGTGGTTTTGATTTGCATTTCCCTAATGACTAGTGATGTTGAGCATCTTTTCTTGTGTTTGTTAGCCATTCGTATATCTTCTTTGGAGAAATGTCTATTCAAGTCCAAAGGGAACCATTTTGAACTATTTTAACCATTTCTGTTTTATCTTCTTCTGTTATTTACTTCTAAATAATATACTTATTGAGCCATTTCTTGTTTTCCCACTTGATAGGTAAGGATTTGCACTCCCACCTCTCCTCCTCAAGTCCTCCTAATATAGTTTATTGTTATTTTTGTACATACACTTTAAATAACTTTAAATACTTTGTAAATACACTTTAAATAACTTTGTAACTTTAAATAGCATACTCTTTGATTTCATGTTCCATCATTGGTGGACAGGATCTCTCGACATCTCAGTTTCTAAGGTAAGAACATTTGCCTCCACTCCCCATCTCTTGTCCTCACCTACTGTCAGGTGTGACTTCCAAGGTTCACAGCATTTCAACTCTGTTCCCTAGTTGTGACAAAGTCTTCTGGACTTTATTCGTAGACTGATCTAAGAATTTAAAAAGTCAACAAATGGTGTTTACACTTTAAGCTCATTTTTGAAGCACAGAAGGGAAGGATATTGGCAAAGGGGAGGGACTGAGGGCTTTCTGAGGGTAGACAATGGCATAAGCAAAATCCCAGGGACCGTGTGCAGCATGCAGCACATGTGCTCCACTTGGGCGGAAAGCCCCTTGGGGAGCAGTGAGGAGTGGAGTTGGTGAAGGGAGAGGGAGGAAAGTTGAAGCTACCTGGATGGCCGGTGTGCCCTGCTCCCTCTCCTTCAAAGTGGTCCCCAAGAATTCTGGTCAACATGATCTGCTACTGGGACTCAGGAACTCCCAAGTGAGGCCTCGTCACTCCCCTTTCTCCCAGCCCTCCTCCCTCTCCATGGAACCAGTGCCTACCAGCCCTCTGAAGGCTTTGCAGAGATGAAAACTAATTCCTCCTCCTATAAATGGTTTGCAACACCTAACACAGAGGAAGGTCTGAGTGTAGACACAGGAGGAAGGAGAGGATAGAGAAAGAAACAATCACTGAAAGCTGGCCAAGTGCCAGTTCTGTGCCACGTTGCTCAATCCTCACCCCAACCCTCCGCATGAGGCTGGTATTATTATGCCCATTATAAAGACTATGACTGAGGCTGGAGTGGCCTCGCCCAAAGCCACAAAGTTGAGTATGGGAAGACCCTTGGCCTGTGTTCACTGTGCCCACCTTGACCTTGGGCAAGTAGCTGAACCTCTCTAGCTCTCAGTTTCTTCATCCATGAAAACAGGGACACATTCCAAGGCACACCTGTCCCTTGCAGGGTGATTGTGAGGGCCAGAAACTGCATCCTTGAAGAGCCTGACAGGTGGGAGATCATCCTGAAACTGGAGGCCATGATTTCACGCGTGTGTGTCTGGGAAGTCAGGAAAGCCAGAGTGTGGAGAGCCGAGGCTGGATCAAAGTCCAAGGAGCAACTCATTCCTCCCTTCTTCCAGGCTGACCTTCAAACTAGCGAGGAAAGTGGAGGGGCCTGTGAGATCAGTCTCCATGCCTCACTTCACAGGCCCTGAGAGGGACAAAGGACTTCCCAAGGTCACCCAGCAAGGTAGTGGCAGAACCTGCCACGCAGGGCTCATACCCTGGACTTGGAGACACCCCAGGGCCCCACATTTCTGGCCCAGGCTCAGAGTCAGTGAGTTAGTCTAATTAGGAAGGCATGCCATTGCAAGCCCAGCTCTTCATAATCTCTCTGCTTCTCTGTTTTCCTTCCCACCCCTTAGACACACAATTTGAAGTGTGGAGATTCTCCCCAGGAACCAGGGTTTCAGGGGGATCCGCTGTCACTCTTAGGATCACAAAGAGGAGCAGCGCAGTCTCCTCACGACCTCACAGGAGCCAGAGTTCCCAGATAAGGGCAAAGGTCTTCTCATGCCAGGCACCACGCTTAGCCAGGCCTTCTGCCTGGCCCAGCCTACATCACCACCTCTGGGTCAGGAGAAGGGAGGTCACCCTGCCAGGGCCTTTCCCCCATTGGTCTCCCCCTCCTCCTCTGGAGGAAGGGTCAAGGCTGGACCGACTCCATGTGAATCTGGCACATGTGCCCAGGGCCACCTTTCCCAGCCAGCACCAAAGATGGGCAGTCAGTACTCCTGAAGCTCTGTCCAGGTCCTAGCACCGCACCCACACCTGGGCCTCAGGGGACCATAAGGAGGGCTGGAGGGAGAGCGAGAAGGACAGTGGGCTGAGCCTTCCGTAAGGTCCTATGTTTGCGCCCAGGGCAGCGCAAGGGACCTGGGCCCGCTGAGCTAGGGCCGGTAGACGGGGATGAGAAACACAGGTTCCAATCCCTGACTCCACCTTATGGTGCACGGCAGGGCAAGGCAGAGGCCCAGGAGGAGGGATGGGAGCTGCTGCGTGGGAGATGGGGCTACCAACTGGCGTCCCTTCTGACGCTGACCTCTGGCCGCAGCCGGGACTCGGCCCACCCCCGCGGGCCCCCGAGAAGGCTCCCCCGCCGCACCCTTTGTCCTGGCTGCCTCCCCACCTGCCGCCAGCCCTCTGCTCCAGCTGGCACGCCCCAGGGGCGCTTAGCGCCGGCTCCCCTGGCCTCGGGCTAGCAACCCCGGGGGGCCAGCACGTGACCCGCGCGCTAAACCTGGCTCCGGGTGTGGACGCGTCTGGGCCTCGCAGCCCGCCCCGCAGTCACGCACCGCTAGCAGCCCCTCTACGAAATCAAGAAGCAAGCTCTTGCGCCCCCAAACCCAGGTTCCCGGTGGTTGGAAGAGGAGATCTGCCTTGGGCTGCAGCCGGAGCCTTCGGATCCCGAGGGAAATCAGGGCAATTCTACGAGGGCAGGAGGGGGAGGGCCTCGGGTCCGAGAGGAAGGTGCCCGGCGCGGAGTCCCTTCCTCCACGCCTCACCCCGCCCCGCCCCGCCCCGCCCCGCCAGGACCGAGTCCTCCGCACCCCATAGGCAGAGGCGACCCTCCCCGCCTCCCCGCCTGCTCCGCGCTCGCCCCGCCTCGGCTCACTTCAAAAGTTTACTCCGGCTGGGTCGCGGGGCCTAGCGAGCCATGGCTGTCTACGTCTGGATGCTACGCCTCGGGAGGCTGTGCGCCCGGAGCCCAGGGGTGCTGGGGGCCCGGGCTGTCCTCTCCCGGGGTTGGCAGGAAGCGAGGTGGCAGGGCGTCCGTCCCCTCAGGTATGCGGACCGGGGAACAGAGGGGACGGGTCAGTCCCCCGAGAGGGGCTCTTCGGGGTCCTGCAGAGCTTCGCTGGGGGCCGATCCCACTCGGGCTGGGAGGCCCACGGCTGCCGCACGTCTGGATGGCGCGCTCTGGGGAGTAGGTAACCCGCGTCTAGCACCTAGGCAACAGGAAATGCTGGCCTGGCCCACGCAGATTGGGGCTGCGGCTCGGGGCTGGCAGTGACCCTGCCCTGAGTGCGGGTTCTGGTCTAGGACTCTAGATTCTTCCCTTCACGGGACCAGGAGTGTGGGCCTTTAGCAGTCTAGCTTGAGGGGGAGGGGCAGGGCAGGCCTCGTCTCTGTCCCCAGGACACTGCCTCTGAGCTGGACCCCCTTCAGGGATAAACTTACAGATCTTCAGCCCCATCTTGCCCCTTCCCAGGCTGCTGAGCTCAGCAGTCTCCCTTCTCACCAGCTGCTGACAAACACTGCTTTTGCTCCTTGCTACCTACTGGGCCTGTTTTCTTCTGTCCTCAGTGCAAAAGGGTGGGATCGGGGCTGGCTGGTGGAGGATGTGTTCCCAGTAGCTTTGCTGCCTCTATAGCAGTATCATAAGTAACGCTGCCTTCCTGTAAGTTTGCAAATGTGAAAGTGTACTGGTTAAGCAGAGTTGAGGTCCCCCACTGATGTTTTCAGTGGTGGTTGTTATCTTCGGCACCGGAGGGTGGGGGTGGGGGGGCCTGCACAGCGCTGAGCCTATCCTGCCACCCACATGGGTCAGGGACTAAGTCTGGGGTCAGGACATGGTTTTTGGACACCAGGTGAGGTGTGGGCCTGCCTGGGCATGGAAAAGTGAGGAGAAGCCAAAGAATCTTCTCAAATGAGAGAACTGTTTGGTTTAAAAAAAAAAAAAATTTTGGTTGTGGGGAGTTGGAGAGAGATGCAAACTCCTCTTTTGACTAGAACTCCAAGATCACAATGTTTTGAACCTGCTGGTTCCCGAAAACTAGAAAGCATGCAAGGCTTTCAGATTGCTATGCCTCGTTTTCTAAAACCCAATGGCTGAAGGCTGATTAGGTGATGGGACTCTGATGAAAAGAGCTGGGTTCTCTTCTAGCTCTGTCACTCGTTACCTCCCAGGTCCTCCCTAGGCAAGCTCCGCCATCGCTACCCACTAGCCTCCAAGCCCCACCTCTGGACTCCTGGGGACCCCCTTAGACTGTGAGGGCTCTAAGAAAAGTTACCTCCAAAAGTGTACATGTTTCATGATGCTACACTTTTGTACCGTGTTTAGGCTACCTCTCGCTACATGGCAACATGCCTGACCTTTGACTTCTTTGTGGATAAGCAAAGCAGGTCCCTTACCTGTTACAGGCCCGCAACCTCAGAATAGGGGCACCAGGCCTCAGAGGAAGTCTGACTTAGTGTGGGGAGGAGATCTGTTTGTCCAGGGATAAGACTTCCTGAGCATTTGGCCTAATTCCTTCCATTCCTTGTGCTTGAACCATTACCTGCTGATTATGGTGGTTTGGCCTGATTTCACTCCTACTTTCTCCTTCAGAAACCTCAAGAGTCTCAAGCATTCAACGGATATTCCTGAGAACATGTCATGTCAAGCACCTGGTGGGTGCTGTGGCTATAGAACCCATAGAACCTAGTCCTCTAGGAATTTGTAGTCTAGGGCGGAAACGATGAGTCAAGCTGATCACTACCCGATGTTCCAAGTGCCATGGTGTGGAAAGCTCCTGGACTTCAGCTCTCTGCTCTTTCTGATCTATTCACATAAAGCCTGCTTTCCTGCCGCCCAACACCCCAGGCCTGTTACTCCCCATACCCCCAGTCTTGCCTGTTAGGAAAAAGCAAGAACTTTGAAGCCAGACTACCTTGGCTCACAGCCCTGGCTCCTCCACCTACTCGATGCATGATCTTGAGTACCTTACCCAACCTCTGAGCCTGGCAAGTGTCACTTGTGCTACCTGCTTGCTGGATTGACAAAGGCTTGCTCTTCTCTGCCTTTCCTTTGGGGCAGGGCTGTTCCCTGAGAACCTTCACATGGTGTCTGAGTAGGAATTCCAACTGATATGAAAGTAGGAAAGGATTCTCTCCTCAGTGGCCTCCTTTTTGCACCAGGTTCTCTCTCTTGGCCAATTGCCAAGATGGTAGCCTCTGCCCAGCCAGAAGTCCAGTCCTTGGATCTGCTGGATCCTCCCTTCTCCATCGAAGTCAAGGCTGTCCAGAGCCTTTTCCCCCAGAAGGAAAGAAGAAGCTGTCCGTTGCTCTCCAAGTTTCCCAAACCACCAACATCTTCCCCTTGTCCACACCTCCCCTTCCCAGAGGAAGGTGGATGGGCTAGTCTGAGGCCTCAGGGAGCCTTGGAGAGAGGAATCCAATGCTGACTCCTTGATGATCCCGAGACGAGCAGGCTTCCTCCTGACCTCTAAAGCTAGCCTGTGAGGCAGCTGCATTCAGGGTTTTGGGAGCACTTGGAGCTGGGAAAGACAGAAGGAACAGTGGCCTAAACCTCTTGGAATTGGGTGTGGTGCTCAGAGCTGGGCTCCAGTGAGTTGATGCTAATGGTAGGGGCAGAGGCATAAGTGGGCTTCATGGGCCACCCTCCAGGGGGATAGCTGTAGTCAGATGGGACCAGTATCAGAAACTATAAAATGCTGTCCCTATATGAGAAGATTGTGTTAAGCCAGGAAATGTTTTGGGTGAAAACTGTAATAGTTACAGAAAAGAGACTTCCCATAATCCCCCAAAGATGATTAATAAATGATTTGGTAATGGTATACCTATACATTACACAGGGCATCCTCCAGCCTAAATGTAACACTGGAAAATAAACCATAAACTTGGGCATTGTAATCAGTAAATGGTACAAATTGGTATTAGTTACCCTTTTCTGCCTTGCACGTAGTAGGTATGCAGTCTGCTGTGGAGGGTGCAGTGGGGTGTACAAAGATGGATGAACTCGTTTCCACTGAGTTCTTTGCCTAAATGGGATCTATAGGGGAAGCCATAGACTCTCCAATTCAAGGCAGAAAGGGTGCTGTACCATGGAGAATGTCAATCAAAGCTGGGAAGAATCTGATTGGTGGAAATGGGATTAGGGAAGATTTCTAAAGAGGCTGGGCTTTGAGCCTGATCCCTCCAACCATAGGGCTGTAGATTGATGTAAGAAGCCTTTAGGAGGGTATGAAGCCCTCCTAATCTACCCAACATTATTTTCTTTATTCAATCTACAGACAGAAACTTTGGAGCCAGAAAATCTGGGTCCAAATGAACCACTTTCTAGCTGGTAGCTTTGGGACTTAGTTGAACTTGACTTTTCTCATGTGTAAAGAGTGTTGTGAGGGTTAAATGAGGTTACCTAAGAAAATTCTTAACCTACAGCCTGGTGCCCAGGAAATTTTCAACCCATTGTAGTAATGGGCTATTATATGAGTATAATATGAGTGCTTA
This sequence comes from Equus asinus, assembly GCF_041296235.1. Lineage (NCBI taxonomy): Eukaryota > Metazoa > Chordata > Mammalia > Perissodactyla > Equidae > Equus > Equus asinus. Next base: position 36,123,380 of record NC_091802.1, on the reverse strand, counting down.
TGTAACAATGGCCTTGCAAATTCCTACCGTGACCCCAAGGCCTACATTTTAGTAACCTTGTCTGTAGAGTCGGAGGAAGACAGTTCTGGCAGGGTCAACTGTCTGAACCCGGCTGGGGCTGGGTATATTGACTGGCCTGTGCTTATGCTGACTGTTGAGATAAAGGGCTGGGTTTTTTGTTTTTTTTTTTTCGCTGATCATATGTTGAACAAACCAAAGTACAGCATGTAATTTCATCTCTTGAGTGGGCCTTGCGAGGGGAGTGTCCTGAGAAATGACAGGTACCAACAATTCTGCCAGGTCCCTCTCCCTTGGGAAATAAACAAGTTGTCTTTCTAGCTTGGGAATCATGTTTTGTGAATGTCGTTGGCATGGGAGTGTTTCTCCATGTGGGAGTCAGATGACAGGGAAACAAATCCCAGCCCTACCACTTCTAGCTCAGTAGGGCTTTAGAGCAAATGACTCAATCTCTCTGGACCTTGGTTTCTTTGTAAAATAGGCCGCTTGGACGAGAAGCACTCTCCATTCATTTCTGCAGACATTCTGTGATTCCTAAGGAGGCTGGGCATCCAGCCTGATTCCTGAATCTGAGAGGGCTGTGGTTGCAAGATGAAGCCTTCATACTTACGTGAAGTCTGACTGTATTTGATCCCTTGTGAACGCCTCCTAACCTCCTGAATCTCGGTGTTCTCTCTAGTCCTCTGTGAGTGAACAGAGAACATCGAGGGTTTTGTCCCTTGAAAGCTAAGACCTAGACCTTGTGTGTGCCTTAGTGATCCCATCAAGGGGCAAGTGCCCTGAATCAACCCCCACCCTGATGCCTGTGTGCTTTCCCCAGGGGCTCCGAACAAGTGGCCCAAGGGAAGACCTGCAGCATGGATGCCTCCCAACCCCAAGTATTTCATGCTTTCAGAAACGTCCTCTGTCTTCTTGAGTTTGCTAGACTCAATAATGATTTCCTGCGTACTGTCTCTAGGTACACACAAACACCAGTGGTTTTATTTGAGATGCTAAGAATGGAAGCTTCCACCAAAATAGAGTACCTTGCTCAAATCTTTATTGTAGCTGTCACCACTTGGGAGCTCTTTGTCACCTGTGTCCTTTGTAGGCTGTAGACTCCTTCAGGAAGGTTATGGTGAGTGGTGGAAAGATCATGGGGCTTTATGGTATAATTACATACAGTAAAATCACGAATCTTAAGTCTGTAGTTTGATAAATTTTAACAAATGTATACACCCATTACTCAATACCTCAAGATATAGAACTTGTCCATCGTTCTAAACAGTGCTGTTCAATAGAAATATAATGTGAGCCGCATATGTAATTTTGTTTTCTGGTAGCCGTATTAAAAAAATAACAAGAAGTAGGTGACATTAATTTTAATGATATATTTTCTTTAACTTAGTATAGCCAAAATATCATTTCAGCGTGTGGTCAATCTTTTAAAAATTGTTAATGAGATATTTTACTTTTTTTTTCATAAAATCTTCCAAATCTGGTACATATTTAACATAGAACACTCAATTCAGACTAGCCACATTTCAGGTGTTCCACAGCCACATATGACTGGTGGCTACGATATAGACAGCATAGCTCTAGAAATTTCTCTTGTGCCTCTTTCCAGTCAATTCCCTTCTCCAACCAGAGGCTACCACAGTTCTGATTTCTAATCTCCATAGGCTAATTTTGCCTCCTCTTGAATCTTAGAGTATATACTCTTGTGTCTGGCTTCTTTCACTCAAAAACAAAGGGATGCTTTTGGGAAACATGACCCACTAATCCTGACAAAAATTCATGAAAGTGTGTGTTATACATTAAATGTTTTAGCTTTCCTTGATAACCATGGGGAAAAGGACATGATCTTATCTGTCCAGTATTTCACCTCTTGGGTATGGCAGCAGGAAGGCAAGCTGAGAAGTGGGGGTCCCAGAATAGGTCTTACAAATTTGTCAAGGGGCCATCCCAGCAGAGAGCGTTGGGAACAGGGTGACTTCAAGACCACTGAACTGGGCAGCCCGCTGACACCTTGTGGTTCCCAATATTCTATAATCTAAGGACATTTTTTGGTAATAATTTTTTGAGATAATTGTACATTCACATGCAGTTTTAAGAAGTAATACAAACAGATCCCATATAGCCTTTATCCAGTTTCCCCTAATGATAACATCTCGCAAAACTGTAGTACGGTGTCACAACCAGGATATTAACATTGATACAATCAGGATACAGAACATTTCCATCCTGGCAGGGGCCCTTCAAGTTTCCCTTTCATAACCATAGGCATTTTTCTGCCTCCAGCCGCTCCTCAACCTCTAGCAATCTGTAATCTGTTCTCTATTTATACGATTTTGTAATTTCAAGATGTTGTATAAATGGAGTCATACAGCATACAACCTTTTGGGATTGGTTTTTTTCACGCAACATAATTCTCTGGAGATTCATACAGGTTGTTTTGTGTATCAACAGTTCCTTTTTTTAATTGCTAAATAGTATAAGTTGAGTCATATTCTTGACATGGATATACAGTTGGTTTAACCATTCACCCACTGAAGGACATTTGGGTTGTTTCCAGTTTTTTTGAATAAGGCTGCTATAAACATTCATGTATAGGTTTTTGTGTGAACATAGGTCTTCATTTCTCTGGGAACATAATTCTTCATTTCTTTGGAATAATTGCCCAGAAGTGCAATTGCTGGCTCATAGGGTAGTTGCCTGTTTAGTTTTTAAAGAAATGACCTGTTTTCCAGAATGATTGTACCCTTTTACAATCCCACCAACAATGTATGAGTGATCCAGCATCCTCGCCAGCATTTGGTATTGTCACTATTTTTTATTTTTGCCATTCTGATAGGTGTATAGTGATATCTGACTGTGATTTTAATATGCATTTTCCTTCTAGCTAATGATGTTGGCTATCTTTGCACCTGCTTATTTGCCACCTGTATATCCTCTTTGGTAAAATATCTCTTCATGTCTTTTACCCATTTTCTAGTTGGATAGCTTTTTTTTACTGTTGAGTTTTCAGTGTTCTTTGCGTATTCTAGATACTAGCCCTTTGTGAGATATGTAGTTTGCAAATATTTTCTCCCACTATGTAGCTCATCTTTTCATCCTCTTAGCAGGGTCTTTCACAGAGCAAAAATTTGCAGTTTTGATGAGGACCAGTTTATCAGTTTTATGGATCGTGCTTGTGGTGGTAAATCTAAAGCCCTAGATCCTGAAATTTTTCTTTCATGTTTTTTCCTACATGTTTTTTAGTTTTATGTTTTACATGTAAGTCTGTGATCTATTTTGAGTTACTTTTTTTTCTAAGAGACTTAGGTCAAAATTCCTTTTTTTTTTTTGCTGAGGACTTTTTTTTAACATCACAGTCTTGTGCTCTTGGTGACCACTGTGCATTAAAATGGCCGTCAGGGGCCAGCTCAGTGGCGCAGCAGTCAAGTGCACACGTTCTGCTTCGGCAGACTGGGGTTCTCCGGTTCGGATCCCGGGTGCGGACATGGCACCACTTGGCAAGCCATGCTGTGGTAGGCGTCCCACATATAAAGCAGAGGAAGATGGGCACGGATGTGTGCTCAGGGCCAGTCTTCCTCAACAACAAAAAAAACCAAACATAAAAAAAGAGGAGGATTGGCAGCCAGTGTTAGCTCAGGGCTAATCTTCCTTAAAAAAAAATGGCCATCAATTCAGAAAATGAGCATTCGGTAGTGCTCATTTTTAGATTTTATTTGTCACAACAGCACCTTCATTTTCTTGAACAATAGTTGTATGTTGTAACTGGTATAAATGTGTCACCCATCTGTGCAGGGACATAAAAATTACGGCTTTATTTCAGGATGAAATGACTATTACAGGTTCTAAGTTGTCCCTTCCTGCCCAAGAATCTGCCATCTATACTCCCATGTCAGGGGCCAGTCCCAGGTCGACCACCAGCCTAGTGTCTTTGTGCAAATTAGGGAAAGGAGCCCCCTGCCCCTGAGAGGATGCAGCCCCATGGTGTGTGGATTGGTGAGTGATGCATGGGCTGGAAGAATGGTGTATTGGAGAATGAATCTTGGGGTGATGTCTAAGGGACATGCAAGAGGAGAGCCTGCCTCTCATCTGCCATGAGCTAGGAGATTTATTGGCACATTCAACTAGAACTATGTCTTACACAAGAGCGAATGTGTTGACTGAGAACTGAGGTTTGCCTATGAGCACAGCACATGAACTTAATGGATGGACTGGGGCTCTTCCTCAATGCGTAAATGTTAATCCTGCCCTGGCCTTCACATGACAGGTCCTGTGGGTCTCATTCGGTTCACGCCAGGAAGTTGCCGCACTTTTTAAATATTTTATGAACCCTTCTTAGGAGATCATCAGGCCTCTAGTATTTTGCCTCTTAAAAATTTCACATGGAGGGTCCAGCCTGGTGGTGTAGTGGTTAAGTTCACGTACTCCACTTCGGCAGGCTGGAGTTCACGGATTGGGATCCTGGACGCAGACCTACACACCACTTGTCAAGCCATGTCATGGTGGTGTCTCACGTATAAAATAGAGGAAGATTGATGTGGATGTTAGCTCAGGGCCAGTCTTCCTCAGCAAAAAGAGAAAGATTGGCAACAGATGTTACCTCAGGGCCAATCTTCCTCACCAAAAGAAAATAATAATAATAAAAAACTTTTATGTGGAAAATGATTTTAAACATAATCCCACGATAGAATAACAAACACCTGCATACCTACCACTCCAAATTAAAATAGAACCAGACTTGTTACAGAAAATTATAAATAAAAGAAATACAATGTTACAAATCAAGTTGAAGTCCCTTCGCTAACCCTCCTCCAAACCACCCCTCACCAGAGAGCCACTGTCGTGAATTTAATGTATGTCATGTCAGAACATGTTTTTTGCTTTTAATATGTCTCTAGATCCATAAACAGTATATTGTGTCATTTGCAAGGCACTTAGAATCATGTCTTGCAAGTAATAGGTGCTCTTAATTTTCCTATTATTTGTATACATAAAGAATACTTATTATGCTTTTATAGTTTTAGCAAAAATAGTATCGTAGTGCCCTTCTTTTTTCACTCAACAGTATGTTTTTGAGGTCTATTTACACTGGCACCTGTAGATCTAAATTATCTGTTTAACCTGCTGTAGAGTGGACCCTTGTATGACTATGTCTCTGGCAGTGCAAGTCCTGTGTTAAAAGCTTGAGATTTTCAGCTTTTCTAGAAATTTCCCTGGAGAGGCTGTGCTGCTCTGACCCCCAGGAGCAACCGAGTCACTGTTTCCCCACATCCTCGCAAGTACTTAGTGTTGCTGAGTGTTAAATGCTTGCCACTCTGGTGGGGACAAAAGATTATCTCATTGTGGTTTGAACTTACATTTCCCTGATTACCAATAAGATTGGGCATCTTTTGAAATGTCTTCTGTGAGTATTCTCTTCATATCCTATACCCATTTATTGTGTTAATATTTGGTGTTTTTTTTTCTTTTGCTGAGGAAGATTTGCCCTGAGCTAACATCTGTTGCCAATCTTCCTCTTTTTGTACATGAGCCACTGCCACAGCATGGCCACTGACAGGTGAGTGGTGTAGGTCCATGCCCAGGAACCAAACCTGGCCCACCGAAGTAGAGTGTGCCAAATTTAACCACTAGGCCACCAGAGCTGGCCCTTTATTTTTTTTTAAATATAGGCTAAATACTAATGCCTGGTCTCTTGTATATAAAATAAAATTTGTAAACTCTTGCAGTTGCTTGCCTTTTAGCTTCATTGAGGATTTATGTTTCTCTTAGGGCTCAGGGACCAGCCTGGCATCCAATGCCTGTAGGGGGAGGAGCAGAGGCCAGTCCGTGACTTAGAACAAAAGTAGGCTGTTGCTTCCAGTTTTGTTTCTAAAACCTTCTTCCTAGTGGCTGGCGTTGCCCCTTGCCCAGGGAAGCTGTGGTCAGCCTCAGCTTGGGAAATGTCCCCCCCAGTTCCATGTGAGGGGCCCTCACATCTAGTCACGCTCCCTCCCTGGTGGCTTCTGAAAGGATTAAGAGGCCTTGCTCAGGACCTGGAGACGCTCAGCCTCCTGCAGGGGCAGGGTCCACCTGCAAGCCTCTGGCCCAGGTCCCAAGCACCTTCACCCAGCAGGTAATGTGTAATAGGAGGCTGAACAAACAGCTTCTCTCACAGGTAGACTCTACAGACCTGTTTGCTCAGGCATTGTGATCTCCCTACCTCCCATCCACGACTCCTCCAGGCCCAGCTCTATCTGTGCTGTCCACCGGACCTTGTCAGGACTGTGTGGTCCTTGGTGCCCAGAGCAGCCTCTAGCCCTGACGTTAGTCACCAGAACTGGAATGTCACAAGATGTTCCACAGGAACATGCCAGCCCGTGTTTTCTGTCTAGGTCCTGCTGGAAGGCAAGGCTGGATTGTGCAGGGCCGACACTGGGACACAAGGCTTTCCAGCTTGGTCTAACCAGGAGGCCGTGCAGTTAGGGTACAAAGCCATTGTGGTTGGTGCCAGGAGAGGCGAGCTGGAACCATGAGAACAGGACAGTGAGGTCAGAGGCAGTGAAGAAGATGAATCGGATACCACAAGTAAAGCACAGAAAAGGGCCAGTGTGTGCTTGAGAGTGAGAGGTGGGGGCCGGGTGGGGGTAGTTCTCCAGGGGCCCATGGCACTCCAAGAGCCCATCAGCCTCAGGTTTGCTGCTCCAGTCCCCACAGGGCCCCTGGGGGAGGCTGTGGATGGGATGCAGTGTACAATGTGGGACGCCGCCTCAGCATGGGCTGATGAGTGGTGCCACATCCGCGCCCAGGATCGGAACATGTAAAACCCTGGGCCGGAACACATGAACTTAACCACTTGGCCACGGGGCCGGCCCCTGGGATGCAATGTAAAGAGCAGTGGATGCAGAAAAGGGTCCACGGTTGCCACCCACCAGATTTGGAACCTTAAGAAAATGAACCTCTTGCTTCTTCATCCACAAAAAGGAATAATTCTTTTTATAGATGGTCCAAGACTGATGTGAGGATCACATGACACACACGGAAGCCCTTTTTAAGCCATAAGCCTCTACAAAGTCTCATCTTGTATTGTATCGAGACCTTGGAAGTGCAAGTCCTAGGTATGAATCCCAGCTTGGCCTCTTACCTGCATTTCTTTGAGCCTCATTTTCTCGTCTATAAAGTGGGTATGCATCTTGGTTAGGGAGTGGTCATGAGGATCACAAGAAATCATGTGTGTGGAGTGTTTAGAAGAGAGCTGGCATGAGGACACACCAGTGAATGTCAGTTCACATTATCTTGAAATGTGCTTTTTCACCTAAAATATATTAGACATTTTCCATATCATTAAAAATATAGTCTCCATTTTTTTAATGGCATAGTGTTCCATTGTATAGATGCCCCATAATTTAGTTATCTAATCCCTTACTTATAGAAATAAAGTTTTTTTCTCAATTCTTTGCTAAGCAGCAATTAACATTCTTATTCGTACCTTAGGCGTTCATTAGTTTTTTTTTGTTTCTTGTTTTTTAGGATAGATTCCTAAAAGTAGAATTGCTGGTCAAAAGGTATGGGCATATTCAAACATTAGTAGATTTTACTAAATAAGAAAGGATCTAGATTTTTTGGGTTCTGAGGTTTATACAATTTGGGGCATTTAATTAATTTGGAAATTAACCAGGACTCCTCTAGAAAGACAGCAATCTTCAGTTTGGGCAGAGAATTACTGATTTGTTATATTTTCCCTTGTAGTGACTTCTCATTTATTACAATATCAGACAGATTTAATTACTTTCAATATATATATGATTTTTAGAATAACAGCTCACGTGGGCCGGTGGCATGATTATCCAGAAGAATGACCAAAAAGACTGAGTTGGAAATATCAGCTGCTAAAGGGTCTGAGAGGAAGTCTCCTCAAGGCACTGTCGGCCTTTCTCTCTCTGCAAATGCACACACACACCTTTTTTGCCACTATTTGAAAATAAGTGTCAGACATCGTAATATCAATATTTTCCATCATTGCTGATCTCTCAGGGAACAAATACCTCCTGGTCATTTTACTTAGATTTGTGACATGAACCTCTTTCCTATGCTAACTGGCCATTTATCTTCCTTCTTCTGTGACTTTGGGGCAGATTTGGTTGTTATGTATTTTATGTGTCAGTGTCACTTGGTCTGTTTTCCTTCTTCTCCCCAAACCCCCCCAGTACATAGTTGTGTATTTTTAGTTGTGGGTCCTTCTAGTTGTGGTATGTGGGACGCCACCTCAGCGTGGTTTGATGAGCGGTGCCATGTCTGTGCCCAGGATCGGAACCGGTGAAACCCTGGGCCACCAAAGTGGAGTGCATGAACTTAACCACTCGGCCACGGGGCCGGCCCTCATTTAACGTTTTTTAAGTGAGTTTCATTCACATTGTTGGATGTAGTCATAGTTCGTTTGCTTTCATTAATGTACAACATTGCAAATAATAAATCACCACTTATCTATTCTACTGTTGATGGGTATTTGGGTAGTTTCTATATTGGAGATAATATGGATAGTATGGAGATAATATGTCTAATACCTGTCTCTGGGTGAGCACATGTATGATTTCTGCTGGATATATACCTAGGAGTGAAATTATGTGCATCATTTTTAAAAGCGTAAATCCAATAGTTTTTAGTACACTTATGAATATGTACAACCATCACCACAGTCAACTTTAGAACATTTTCATCACCTCAGAGAGAAACCCCACACCCTCAGCTATCACCTCTCTCTCCTCGCATCCCCCCAGCCCTAAGCAACCCCTTAATCTACTTTCTGTCTCTATACATTTGTCTATTCTCAATATTTCATATAAACGGAATTATGCAATATGTGGCTTTCTGTGTCTGGCTTCTTTCACTTACCATAATGTTTTCAAGGGTCATCCGTGTTGCAGAATGTGTCAACTTAAAAATAAAACAGCAAATTATTTTACCAGCAAAATGGATTTATTTAGGAATGGCAGAGCAATTACAATTCGGGACACACAAGCTATGGCGAAACATAGGTCTGTCCCAAGGGACAAAGGGAAAGTCAGGTTTTATGAGGTTTCAGGAGGAAACTGGGCAAGCTTCCTTTGAACAAAACCTTGGAGAAGAACCAGAGCTTGAGGCTGTGGCAGCTTCTCATGGACTACAAGCAGTGGTTAGTGTCTTGTTGCTGGGGCAGGGAGAAATCTTCCTTGTTTTTCTTAAAAGCAGGAGATGAAATTCCCACATGATTAATGTCCTCCTTTGTCAAAATAATTCTCACCTTTCTTCCTTCTGGTTATGCAGCTGCAACAAGTGGTATGTGTGTCAGTTCCCCCTTCAGGCCTTCCCGATTCCATTTTAAATGAGGTTTCCTTTATTTATTTTCACAAATGTACCACTACTTAATTCCTTCGAATGGCCAAATAATATCCCATTGTATGAATATTTCACATTTTGTTTATCCATTTCTCCGCTCTGGACCTTTGGGTTGTTTTCACCTTTTGGCTATTAAATAGTGCTGCTAGAAACATTTGTGTACAAGTCTTTTTCTGAACATCTGTTTTCAATTCGTACGTACCAAAGAGTGGAATTATATGGGTTATATGGTAATTCTATGTTTAACTTATTGGAGAACTGCCAGACTGTTTTCCAAAGTGGCTGCACCATTTGACTTTCCTACCAGCAATGCACAAGTGTTCCAATTTCTCCCCATGCTCACCAATACTTGTCATTTTGGTTTTTTGATTATAGCCTTCGTAGTGGGTTTGAAGTGGCATCTCATTGTGGTTTTAATTTGCATTTCTCATACTTGTTGACCATTCGTATATCTTCTTTGGAAAAAGTGCCTATCCAAGTCCTTTGCTTATTTTTTAGTTGGATTCTTATGTGCATCATTTATGATCCATTCATTTGGTCATTCAACAGAGCACCTCTCACATTCTGGGTACTGTAAGGCACTGGGGATAAAACAGTGAACATATTAGTTGTCAAAAATGAAGTCAAGAAAATTCTTGAAAAAATTTTAAAAGTCCTTGTTTCCTCACTTCTCTTATGAAATCAGATCTGGCACCAGATCTGGGCCTGAAGTCTCATGTGCCAACTCCCTGAGGGCACCTGTAGGCGAGGCTGTGTTGCCTCCAGGTCCTTCACAGCTCCCACCTGGCTAGTTTAATTAGCTTAGGTCCCACCTGGAGCCTTGCGTTTTACAATGCCCAGTCCAAGTAGCTGCCGGCCTTCCCAAGTGTTTATTTTATTTACTCAGTTCTTTGAATTGAGAGCAATTGGAAAGGCTGGCTCGCCTCTACCTCCTTAAGCTTCCCACCCACATTTAAACAAACAAACAAAAATCTTTTCCTAAAACCAAATCTCTTTCTTGTCTTTTTCAGGTTTAAAGGGGATATTTGCCACTTTGTTTAAGAATAGGAAAAGAAGTGGCTATCTTTTTTGCCCATAGCTTTTGGGGTGTGTTCAAGGAAAGAGGGGGGTAAAATCGCTTCTATTTGTGCCTGCGCTTTCAAAATGGTGGGACCTTCTTCGGTTTATGAGCAAAATGCATTGACAGGAGTTTCTGCAACCCTTCAGTCCTTTGGAGGGGGCACCTGTCTTCACCTCAACCCTGCCCTACCCTAGTCCCAGTTTCTTGGGTTCAATTAGTTAACAATTATGGACAAAATAAAACTGAGATTAGACAATCTCTGGTAATCAGATAGGGGATAAATCCACAGCCTAAAGAACAGAATCACCCGTCCCACTCCTTTCTCCCCAGAACCGGAAGCATGTGGGCAGGCATGGCTGTAACGCTGGGGGAGTTACACTGGATTCTTGCTCGGCTATTTACCAGCTGGGCAGTCTGCTTGGTCTCTTTGCACTCCCATTTCTGTACCTGTAGACTTCATAATTCGCACTTGTATTTTTTAGGATTAGCTTAGTGTGTATCAGAGAACCCCATTCTCACTGTGGTTTAAAGGAGATGGAAGTTTCTTTTCCTGGAAGACAGCCAGTCTGTGGCTGACATGGCACATCCTGCTGTCAGGCTCCAGGCTCCTCTGTCATGTTGCTCTGTGGTGCCCAAGCTTACTATGTGGCCTAAGATGGCTGCCGTTCTTTTCCTGTCACAGGTAGCATTCCAGCCACTGGGAAGGGAAAAGAAAAGATGCCTTTTCCCCTTAAGTATTCTCAGAAGTTGCACACAGTACCTCTCTTTAAATCCCATTAGCCAGAACTACACCTTTGGGCCAGACCACCTGCTGGGAAGCTTGGAAATGTGTTCTCTATTCCACGTGGCCACGGCCAGCTAAACATGAGGGTGTATTATTAAGGAAGAAGGGGCATTTGGGGTCTCTGTCACAGCACCTATCAGAGCTCCTATGACGATAAAGCAGAGAACACACGTGACCATTGAACTGGATTTTGGGGGGTGGGGGTGCGTAAATAAACCTGTTAATTGCCAGCTAGACTTTGCAAGAGGTCACTTGTCCAGTCTGAAAACCATGGTGAGTGAGTAGAAAACCAGGTTCAACCAAATAGGGCTCCAGGTCATTGTGAGAATAGGAGGATGCCTGTTGTGAGGCAAAACCACCCATCCTTAATGCTTTATTGACAACAAAACCATTAAACTGGCCGAGATTTGCACTTTGCTGCCTCCTAATCCAGATGCTGGGCTGTAGGAGGTGGCCCGCCAGGCCTTCAAGGGCCCTGGTTATCCACTGAATGTGGACAATGTAGGTGTAGTCAGTATTCACCGGTTGTAAGTAACAGAAACCCAACTCAAGCTGGCTTTTGACAGTGACAAGTCCAGAGGTAGGTAGACTTAGTGTGTGGCAGGGTCCAGAGATTCAATAACCTCAAGATTAAGTCTGTCACTGTGTCTTCCTGTTTTTGTCTCTCCATCTCTCCCTCCTGCCCTCTGCATTGGCTTTCTTCTCCACATGCTTGCTCTTGCAACTGTCAGTTTGGCAAACCCAAAGGAAAGAGCTTATCGTTTCTCAGTGGGCAAGAATGGATCCCTCTACGGTACGTCTGTGAGGCAGGGATTTAGGGACACAACCTCTCTTGAGGGATGTCATGGTGACCACCGGGAACTACCTCATCAGTTCCTTAGGTTTGTCATCCTATGGATAGCAGGGAGCGGGGGCTCACAGGACCTTAGGGCCTTGTGGTTCTTGGCTGCTTTCTGTCCCAGCACACCTGCAGGTGCCACCGGGCTTAGGTGGCTCCCTGCAACCCTTCAAGAAGATTGCCCAGGTCATTTAATAACATCTCCTTGAGAATAACCACTGATCCAGTCCCCAAACTTTATAGGTAGGGCAGCTGCGGCCTAGAGAGGAGAAGTCCTGTGTCTTAGCTTGGATTTCCCCAAGAACAAGGACTTAGGTGCGGGTGGTTTATTTGTGATCCTAGGAAACGAGAGTGGGGAAAGGAGACAGGAAGAGAAGCCCATAGAGGGTGTGTTATTGAAGTCGTCGCCCAGGCAACCAGGTTTTACCCACCAGGGTAAACCTTCTGATGGTACCACCATCTGAGAAGGGACAGATGCCTCCCAGAACTGTCCAGCTTAAGAAGGGGAGACTTGAGGAAGTCCCTGAGCACACGGACCCCCAAGGAGCTGTCCCAGCAGCTGAAACCAGGGATACGCTGAGGAGACGTGACATGGGACACCAAAGGTGTCTGCAAGAGTCACTTACCCAGCCAGCAGCACACTGGGATGAGACCTCAGACCCCCAACCCCAGCCTAGTGCTCGCTCCTCCCCGTAGAGCTTCAGCTCTGTGACTCATCTCTGCCTTCCCTGCCTCCGGCCGGAGTCAAAGTCAGGGCAGCCTCCCCGTGAGCCCGCATCATCACTCACCCTCCCATGAGGTGGCAGTGGTCTCCTCTCCCATTTACAGGCAAACACAGTTTTGCTCCCTCCTGCCTTGATCTTCCCAATAATTCTCCCCGTCAAGTCAGAGGCAGTCAAACAACAAAAGATAGATAGACGTGGTCTTTTTAGCACAGCAGCTGCAGAATTGAATCACCGGGATTGGCCCTCGGGCCCACACCACCTAGTGGTGCCCTGGAAGTCCTGGATCCTGGAGCATGCTCTCTGATGGGAACAGGATCTGAGACCTGTTACAGTCCCAACTAGGCCTGGGTGAGAGCCCAGCACTGTTACCCAGGTGGGCAAGTGAGCACATGTAGGCTTAAGTGTGTGATACTTGGACTTCCGGGTGCCTTTTTTTTCTTTTTTTTTTTTTGAGGAAGATTAGCCCTGAGCTAACTACTGCTGATCCTCCTCTTTTTGCTGAGGAAGACTGGCCCTGAGCTAACATCCATGCCCATCTTCCTCTACTTTATACATGGGGCGCCTACCACAGCATGGCTTGCCAAGCGGTGCCATGTCCACACCCAGGATCCGAACTGGCAAGCCTCGGGCCGCCCAGAAGCAGAACATGTGAACTTAACCGCTGCGCCACAGGGCCAGCCCCTATTTTTGTTTTTTTAATGATTAATAGACTTTATTTTTTTTTAGTACAGTTTTAGAGTTACAGAATAACTGAGCAGATTGTACATACAGTTCCACCCCACCCCAGGCACGGTTTCCCCTATTATTAACATTTTGCAATAGTGTGACACATCTGTTACAATTAGTGAACTGGTACTGATACATTCTTATTGACCCTGGTCCCTAGTTGACGTTAAGGTTTAGTCCTTGTTTTGGACTATTCTATGGGTTTTGACAAATACCCAGGGGCCTTTTCATCAGGAGTGAGCAGTGACCAGGATGAGGCCATTCCTAGCCCTCTTAGGCCACCTCTCTGCTTAGTCAAAGCAGCATGATTTCCCTCAGTTTCCCTTTCCAGGCCCCAGGCTGCTGGCACTGAGCAGAAACTGGGGAGTCGGTTGGGCAAAGAACCTTCTCTCAGAGTAAAGACAGGAAGTCAGCCTCGGGGTTTGCATCCCCCAAAGGTCAAGCAGCCCCTAAGTTAAATGGCCATGGTTCCTGGGGATAGGGTGGGGTCGGAGAGTTATCCTGAATGGTCCCTAACACGTTGTAAGCAGCCTCCCTCCCAGCTGGGTGTGCCAGGCTCTTGGTGCCAGGGAGGCCTGGCCTGGTGCAATCAAGCCCAGAGTCCCTCTCCCTGTAGTTCCAGAGAGGTGGATGGCACCACCCCCCTGCCCGTTGGTGGCTGCAGCTACATCCAGGGCCACACTGGATTGCATCTTATCAACAAGACTGTGGGGCAGTGCCTGGATGCCACAGTACAGAAGATCCCGGACCGAGAGGCCTTGGTCGTCCTCCATGAAAATGTCCGGTTGACCTTTGCCCAGCTCAAGGAGGAGGTGGGTCCTGACCTTGAACCCTCAAAGTGAGCAGGTGCTAGCTCCCAGGCTGCCTTGGCTGGGTGGAGCCAGAAGAGCAGCACCTGGCTGTGGGGCGGGGTGCTGTGGCTGCCTGAGAACCCCAAGGGATGTCAGGAGAAGGGGACAGGACTGAGGCAGAAGTGGCCTGGATACCATCTGCATCAGTCACTCCTTGGACATTTGTTAACTATGCAAATTCCCAGGCCCCGCTCCTGAGGCCTGGGAATCTGCCTGTCCCTTGCTCCCAGGTGGTTCAGATGTGAACCCCTGGTCCAAGGGCTGGGGTGGGAGTCATGGGCTCCTTCCTGCTCGCCCACATCTCATCCCTTTGTGCCCCATTGGTTTATATCAGGTGGACAAAGCTGCTTCTGGGCTCCTGAGTATCGGCCTCTGCAAGGGTGACCGGCTGGGCATGTGGGGACCCAACTCCTATGCGTGGGTGCTCATGCAGCTGGCCTCGGCCCAGGCGGGCATCATTCTGGTGAGGAGGGGCTTGCCTGGCACAGCTGGGTATATGGAGAGGGCATCATTCAGGGGGAGCCCCCTGGCCCCTTGGCCTCAGAACCAAACCAGTGCCTGACTGATTTCAGATCAGGTCGTGTTTTCTCCTGGAGACTACCAAGGAGGCCCAGAGGTGGAAGGTGCTGCCTCTGTGCCTCCTGAGGGTGGAGGGGCAGCGAGAGGGACAGGGTCTGCCCAGGACACTGACATACCCTTGCTGTCTTCACCAGGTGTCTGTGAACCCAGCCTACCAGGCTAGGGAGCTGGAGTATGCCCTCAAGAAGGTAGGACCTGCTCCTGGGGGAGGGGCCCAACTGGTGCCTGGCTCAGGGGGCGTCTGGTTGTCACTGAGGTCTGACAGGGGGTGGGGAGGGCATGCACAGGTGGTGACCCCCAGAGTCTGTACCTTCCTCAGGTTGTGGGTGGGTGGGAGGAGGGGGTAGTTGGGCAGACACAAGGCTGGTCTGTGTGTTGGGGGTGGCCTGTGTGTATGTGTGTATGTCCTGGGGGTGGTGCATGTGAGTTGGCGTGTGTGTGTTAGAGGGTAGTGCATGTGTGTGTCAGGGTAGTGGTGCATGTGTATGAGAGAGAGCAACTGTTAGTGTGGACTCCACCAGATCCCCAGTCCGGGCTTCGTGCTAACTGTGGGGGTGGGGGTGGGGGCTCTCCTTCCACAGGTGGGCTGCAAAGCCCTTGTGTTCCCCAAGCAATTCAAGACCCAGCAATACTACAACATCCTGAAGCAGATCTGTCCAGAGTTGGAGAAGGCCCAGCCAGGGGCCTTGAAGAGTCAGAGGTGGGGTGCCCCGGGCCCCTTCATCCCCTACCCATCCCCAGGGATGAGGCTGGTGTCTCCCCGAGCCTTCCCTCAGCCCCTGACTCTTACCATCTTCCCTACCCCCCAGGCTTCCAGATCTGACCACAGTCATCTTAGTGGATGCCTCTCTGCCAGGGACCCTGCTCCTGGATGACGTGATAGCAGCTGGCAGTACAGAGCAGCATCTGGCCCACCTCCAGCACACCCAGAAGTTCCTGTCCTGCCATGACCCCATCAACATCCAGTTCACCTCGGTAGGGCAGAGGTCTCTGGGCCGCAAGCCCAGGTGGCATACTAACCTGCTAACCCCTGCCTGCCTCTATGACCCTTCCTTGAGCAGAGGCGGTCAGGCATGCAGACACTCTTCTCCTGGGGCCAGCCAGCCCTAGCTGTCCTCTCTGCCCTGGAAAACATCAGCAACTGGTGTCCTTGTCACTTGTCCCCCTCCCCGGGCCCTCCTGTCCCCATCCCAGGGGCAGATGCACTATGGCACCGCAGGTCAGAGCTGGTAGAGCCTGCCCCTCATTTAGCAGATGGTGAAACTGAAACCCAGAGAGGAAATCTTCTGGTGGGCCACAGAGTTCTCTGAGCCACTTTATGAGTAGCATGAGGACAGAGGCCTTATCCTCCACGTTTCTGGATCCTAACACTTGGCACCGTGCAGGCACGTGGTAAACCTTTGTGAATATGTCTTGACCGACTGAATGGATCTAGGGCAACAGTCCCAGTCTCCTGACTCCCAGGCTAGTACTCTTCCATGCAGTGGCCCAGGGTAGGAAGGAGATGGGGAGAAGGAGGCCAAGTATCACCTGCTTGTCTTATTAGGGGACGACAGGCAGCCCCAAGGGGGCCACCCTCTCCCACTACAACATTGTCAACAACGCCAACATGATAGGGGAGCGCCTCAGACTGCCCCTGAAGGTGAGGGGGTGATGGTCCAGGCCGAGGCTTACTGGCACCTGCAGGGCTCGGGGGCTTGCTGGGCTTCCCCTGCTGGCGAGAGGAACTGGCTGCTGGGGCTTCTAGCTCCAGGATAGAACCAGATTCCTGCCTCTACCTCCAGATGCCGAAGGAGTTGCGGATGGTCCTGCCCACCCCCCTGTACCACTGCCTGGGTTCTGTAGGGGGCACAATGGTGAGCATGACGCATGGTATCACCCTCATCCTGCCCTCTCCAAGCTTTGATGGCAAGAAGGCGCTGGAGGCCATCAGCAGAGAGAGGTGGGCATCAGTAGGCAGCCACCCGTGGGCTACTGAAACCCTCCTGTTCCTCACTCATGGACCCTCATCCCTTCCCAAGATCTCCTCCCTCCAGCCAGGAGAAATGGAAACATGGAAATGGAGAAATGGAGCCAGGGGTAGTGGGGGACCCCCGGGAGAGGACCAGTTCCTGCTTCCAAAGAGCTTCTCCTGCCTGTTGCCCCCCAGTTGCAGCCTTGGTCCTGACTCAGGTTCAGGGTGGGATGGGGGAGAAGAAAGAGTTCCCTTCCACTTGTAAGCCTGATTTTGAGATGTGCTCCCCCCACCCCAATACAGAGGCTCCTTCCTGTATGGCACCCCCACAATGTTTGTGGACATTCTGAACCAGCCAGACTTCTCCAGTTACGACATCTCGGCCATGCTTGGAGGTGGGATGGGGCAAGGGTGGCCAGGCCAGGATTGGCCTGGGTGAGCTAGATATGCACCCAATCTTTTATTTAGAGGGCAAGAAGGTCACTGTAGAAATGTGGGTGGGAGGGAGGCAAATCCCCAGTGTCCCTGAACACTAGCCCAAGGCCAGCTGGCAGGTGTAGAAACAGGTCCTGGGTCAGTTGGAGAGAAGGGAATGTTCTTCCCCAGAAAGAGTTGTAAGGGAAGGGGGGCCATTGGGCCTGGAGAAGCGGGGAGCCGTGTCAGCACTCTCTCTGATTCAGGTGTAATTGCTGGGTCCCCTGCACCCCCAGAGCTGATCCGAGCCATCATCAACAAGCTGAACATGAAGGAGCTGGTGGTGAGTGGAGGCTGGGACTGGGGCTAGGGCTGTGGGTGGGCGGTAGCCCAGGCTTGGGGTGGGGACAGATTGGCGGGAGTAGGGGTGAGCCTAGGCTACATCTCCAAGAAGACCCTCTCAGCTAGCCCTCATTCCAGAAAGCAGATGTGAGAAAATGCAGTCTGACCTCTTCAGTAGCTGGCGAGTCATGGAGATAGGGGACAAGGAAGTAAATATCATACATACATATATTTATATTTATAGACATCTGGGGAAGAAATGCAGCATGGGAGGCTATGCAGCAAAGCACCGGTGTCCTGCTAGAGTGTCCTGGCAGGTGGGGGCTGGCGGAGTTGGGAGACGGGCTTAAGACCCATTCTGGGAGCAAGGGTGGGGCAAGGATCTGATGTTTCCAAATAGCAGGGAAAGGGGGGCAGAGGGAAGGAGGATTCTGGAAGGTTGGCCATCCTGATGACCACCGTATTCTGGTTCTGAAGGACTTGGGGGTCTCAGCAACAGCTTCTCTGAGAGCAGCCATGGTGGTGGGGCCAGGTGTGATGGCGCTCTCCACGGCAGGTGGAAGTGGGCTCATGGTGGAGTGCCCGACTCCCCCTGCCAGGACCATCTAGGTGTGGACAGCTCTGTGCATCAGCAGAGGCTGTGGGGAGAAGGTGTGGGTGAGAGGTGGGAGGGTCAGTAGTTTCTCCAGCAGAAGACAGAGGCCAGTCACCAGGACTGGCTGGGTCAGGACCTGCGGTAAGGCAAGGATCAGTGTCAGGACTCCAGCAACTCAGATGATCAGTGTCAGGACTTCAGCAACCCAAGAGTGCTTGGAGAGAATGGTAGGAGTCCTGGGCAGTATCATTTTTTCCTTTAGAGGGGAATCCCAGTCCTCCCCTCCTCTCCCTGCAAAAATGGAGGGTCCACATGCCCCTCTGTGGGAAGGGAGTATCCTGGGACACCCGCCTCACTTGCCAGAATCTCCAGAAGGGAATGGGAAACCTGCCCGCCCGGCCCTCACCTGTTTAATGGCGGCCGGCTTTCTTGGACCTCTTAGTAGGGAACTTGCAGCCGCGGAAGGCGTCGGTGTCACGAATGTGCTGGCCCCTGAACTTGGCCGGTGAGGCGCAAGTGGCATCAGGGCGGGAAGTCTTGGCTTCCAGCCACCTAGAGAGACAGAAAGTTGCTGGGGTTGGGGAAGAAATGTGGGAGTGCTGGGGGAAAGGACAGTGAGCCCTGGGCCAGGATCAATGTGGCTCTCAGAATAGCCTGGAGCCAACATCCTCATTTTACAACGGGGAAACTCCCAGGAGACACCCATTAGGTAGCAGATCTAGGACACATGCCCAAGATATCTTAGTGCAGGACCAGTGTATCTCCACTCCACCAAATGTGGGTGGATTCTGGGGGTGGCTCTCACCTCCGGAGGCCCCGAAGCTGGCAAGTACACTTCCAGGGGTTGTTGGTGAGGGTGAGGGTCTCCAGGCTGTCAAAGGGGAAGTTGGAGGGCAGCTGGTTCAGGCGGTTGTTCTCCAGATGGACATGTTTCAGCGTGGTCACACCCAGGAAGGCGCCGTCGGAGAACTGAGGGGCAAGGTGGATATGAATGAGCACCCCAGCCTCTCCCAGCTCTGTGGTTCAGGAGGGGCAGGGTCCTTCCCTAGACATAAGCGATGGTACCTTGAGGAGTTTCACACGGTGACTAAGTTGTCTCAGATGATCTAATCCATACAACCACCTTTTGAGATAGGTAGTGTTATTTCCGAAATGCAGACAGGGAAAAAAAAGTTCAGTCCCTTGCCCAGGGTCACACTAGCAAGTAAACAGTAGCTGCAGGACCACACCCAGCTCCTCTTCTCCTGGCACCATGCTCCCTATACAAACTCTGGGACTGGAGTGGCAGCCAGAGTTTGGCCCCAACGGCCCAAGCTGGCACACAGTGAAGCTGGTCAGTGTTTGGCGGGATGGGCAGTGGGCCCAGGCTCCCCACAGACCCAGGGTCCTGGGACTTCCCCCAGCTCTGTCCTCACTGCTCCCTCACTGCCTGCCAGACACTATTTGTGGAGTGTCCTTGGTGGAGCTTTGGCCAGGTTGTGCGGCTACAGAGGAAATGTTCTATTGGTGCCCATGTCTTGGTCTAGGCAGCACAGTTCCTGCCTGGCCTCCCCTGCCCCAGATCAACCCCTGCTGCCCACTGAAAAGCCACTGTGGCACTGGTGGCCCACAAGGGACTCTTGACTTCAGCTGGGGAGGGGCCAGGGATGAAGAAGGGCAGGCTCAGGTGGGCTCCATCCACCCAGACAAAGGTTGGCTGCCATCCAGGTATGATTCCACCCTCATCTCCATGCCTGTGGCCCAGGGAGGGTGTGAAGTTCCCTGGTAACCAGGCTATTCTGATGACGTGGCTTCTCCACCTTGCCCTGGTCCCCGCCCAAACCGCCTGGCTGAAACCCCTATACCAGAAAGAGTTTCCAGTCCCAAGGAGGGATTCTGCCCCGACCCAAGGCAGTCCCACCTGGCCAGATGCTAGGCATCACTGGGGAGGAAGGACTGAGCAAGGATGCAGCCAAGAGATGGGTCTGGCAGCTGGAGTGCGCAAAGGGCACTCAGTGGTCTGGGGCACAGTGAGGCAGAGCCAGTCTTCCCTGTAGGGAGATACCCGGGGTCCTGCACCAAAGACTGACAATGGTGCGTGGCTCTTTCCTTTGCACCTTCACAAAGCTCATGGGGCCATGCCTGCAACCTGGGGGAGCCCCTGGTCCCTGGTCCCCATTCAGTTGAAATGGACTCATAATGCAGTGGAATGTGTGTGTTTGTCTGGACTGACTGGGGGTGGGGGAGTTGCATCAACCAGGGCCTCTGGGGGGTGTGGAGGAGGTCTTCCTTAGGTATTTGTTCCCCCCTCACTTCCCAGCCCCCACCCCACCTTAGCACACATGCACACCCCTACTAGGAACAGGGTCTCTTTGTGGGCCTGATTCGCCCAGCTCCTCTGGAAGGCTCCTCAATAAACAAAACTTCCTTTATGGAGTGGTAGGTTGACTGGAGACAGGAAAAACACAGCAGAGGAGGGGCGGAAGGCCCAACAGGAAGAGGTGGCTGCTGCCCACAGCGGGGGGTGGGGGGAATGGGGGGGTTGGGAGTGCCGGAGATGCCTCCTAGGGGACACTGGTGGGGCCAGGGCAGCCCCAGCTCTGTTTATAAGTAGGAATCCTAGGAAGGCAGTGGCTGAGACAAGGGATAGGGGCTACAGGGCAGGATTTATGGTGGGGATGTGATATGATGAGGGACAGAGGTGGCACTACTCCTCACCCTGGAGACAGCCAGAGAGACAGAGGCAATTTTAGGGGAGAGGGGATGGTGCCCAGCCGTGGCCCTGGATCCCTGGGCCTCCAGGCAGAGGAGCTGCAGCCAGAGCAGAGCTCTGCAGCCAGGAGCTCACCTTCTCCAGGTTGGTATTGTCCAGCCAGAGGGTCTCCAGGTATCTGCCGAAGGACTGGAAAGCGTTGTCAGGAATGCTTTTCAGGGGGTTGTGGGACAGCTTCAGCTCCTCCACCACTCGCAGCTTGCTCAGAGCAGCTGAGGGGTAGCTGGACAGCTGGTTCCTATCCAGGTGGAACTTGGCGAGGTTCTCCACATCGTCCAGAGCGCCAGGCTGCAGGGAACTGAGTGCATTTTCCGACAGGTAGAGCCAGCGCAGATCCTTGGCGCCCTGGAAGGCGCCTGCGCGCAGCTCACGGATCTTGTTGTTGTTGAGCTGCAGGATGAAGAGGTTGACCAGTGGAGAGAGCAGCCCCCGGGGCAGCTCAGTCACCTTGTTGTGGTCCAGGTAGAGGTAGGTGAGCTCGGTCAGGTCGTCAAAGGCGCCGGCGCGCAGCACACGGATGTCGTTGTGGGACAGGTATAGGTAGATGAGCTGCTTGAGGCCACGGAAGGCGCCGGAGGCCACCTCGCGGATCTGGCAGTGCTGCAGGTGCAGCGACACGAGGTTCGGCATGGCCCGAAACGAGTTGGCAGCCAGCACCGGGAAGTTGTTACGCTGTAGGTTGAGCAGCTTGGTCTTCTCTGACACCTTGGGGATCTTCTGCAGCCCCACCTTGTCGCAGATGACATGCTGCAGGTCGCCGTGGCAGTGGCAGTTCTGGGGGCAGGCGGCCAGCGCCGGCAGCAGACCGGCCAGAAGGCCGAGGCTGAGCAAGAGCATCGGGCGAGCCATGGCCGGGACGCCTGGGGCCGGGGCTGGGGGCAGCGGCGACGGCGGGGCGCGGGCGGCGGCAAGTCCTCGGCGCTCGGGTCTCCCGCCCTATTTATACGGTGGCCCTGACCGCAGCCGGCAGCCGGAGCCAGCTCCTACGTGGAGCATCGAGGGCACCCGGCTTAACTCCCTCCCGCCCAGAGATGCGCCCCCGCCCTGGACGGGGAGGGGGGCGGGGCCCTTCCCCCAGCGTGCGACCCTGCAGGCTGGGACTATGGCCCCCAAACCCGTCCCCCAGCCCTGGCTCCCCTCCTCCCTGCTCTCTGATCCTGCTATCTCCCGACCCCCACCTCCTTTCCTCGCGCTTTTCTGGGATGGGGGGATGGGTGTGTCTAGAGCCCCAAGTTTACACCGGAGAGAGGGAGGCGTCCCTGAACTTATTTGTTTGCTCAAGTTTGAGCCTCCACACCACCGCCAATCACACCGGGCCCGGTGCCCTGGGCCCGGGGAGGGAGGAAGCGGGCCCGGACAGCCGGACGCAAGTCTCGCCGCGGTCTGCCGGCCGGCGACGCTTTTAATGGGGCGCTTGTGCGGCGCCGGCCGAGCGTGAGGGCTGCTCGGGCTCCCCCTGCCGGCAGGCTGGAGACTTGCCGCTGGCCGCTCGCTCGCAGCCCAGGGCTTGAGTTTCTGTCCCCTGCACTCCTGTCCCCTTTTTCCACGACTGAGGGCTCACCAGAAAGTGGGAACTGAGGGTGGGCGTGGGGGTGACCCACAGGACTCGTAAACACACCTGAAGACCACAGGCACGGAGTCAGGGCGACGGAACAAGCACAATGGCACCACCTTCCCCCGCTCCTCAATCTCCCTAAAATATCCCCATCTCCTCACCTCCACCCTCAGTGGTCAGGACCTGCCCCTGAGGGGTCTCTCAGGGTGGCGGCCAGAGTGGCGCCAAGGTGTACTTGGAAGAGGCCACACCTGGGCAATGGCCCCAGGACTATGAGGGCGGGTGAGTTGGGCCCAGTCTTGGCTACAAGGGACCAGCTCTGGACAGCTGGGGCTGCCAGACCCTGGGTCCTGTGGGCAGCCCTGCCCCAGCCGACCAGGTCTCTGTGCGTCCACTTGCCAGCCCCGGTGCCCAGATTCCTGTGGAAAGGGGAGGGTGGGCAGGCAAGGTCTCAGCTCTGGCCCCAGAGTGAGCTCTGGGCTGCCTGGTAGGGGTTGTTGTCTGTGTTGGACAGCCGGGGGGGGGGGGAAGGGACCTTAGATCTCGCCAGACCCCAGCTGTGCCTAAGCTGGGCCAGCTAGTACGGAGGAAATTGGGGGTGGTGGGGGTGTAGGACAGACAAAGGTCTGGTGTCCTTGCTGACCGAAGGAACCTAGAATACAGGGTAGCTAGTCCCTCTCTTAGTTCCGTTTCACCACTCGCCTCTAGACAGGGGTCATAGTTGGCCCACAACATTCCCTGATGGTATTTAGGCTCCTCCAAGGCTGGCTTCTGGTTTTCTGTTGTTCAGGATGTTCCAACCACTAGAAGTGTGGGGAGGTGGGGGGTGCCACTGACTTTTTAAATTCCAGCTTTGGCTCTATTTTTATTTTGATGGAAAGAAATTTACAGGAAAGTCTCCAGAGCTTGGGGGGCACTCACCCCAAGGCCAGGCACTTGTCCCAGGTTTTGTGTAGGTGGGGCAGGGTAGGCGTGGGTGGGTGTGTCCGTGCAGCTCCCAGCTGGGCCAAGGCGGGCTGGCTTTCTCATCAAGTTTATGGGACCTTGGGCTTGGAAGGGAGGGGCAGGGTGTGTTGTGGCTTTAAATCAGGAAGGGGCCAGGATGGGGGCTAAGGCAGCCTGGGGGAGAAGGAGAGAAGGCTGGAGCATTGGTAACACTGGGAGCCACAGTTTCGAGCCTCAGGTTCGGGCTTGGGCTGCTCCAGGGAAGCAGGGAGACTGAGAGAGCCCTGGATGGGAGAGAATGGCTTCCCTGCTTTCAGTTTATCTCAGACCTGGGGCCCCTGCTAGCTGAGCTAGTCTGCTCACCTTCCCAACACCTCTGCCTCCTGACCCCTGACCTCTGCTGATTATGCCTCTTTTTCCACCATTCAGCTGCCTTCAACTTTCCCTTGACTTCTTTCCCATTCCCCTAGGGGAGCTCGCCCCATCCCTCTGCAGTCCCCGCACGCCCTCCATACACCCTTTCCGGACCCTCTAGGTGGCTTACGGAACCACAGAGAACAGTCCCGTGACCTTCATGAACTTTGCTGAGGACACTGTGCAGGAGAAGGCGGAAAGTGTGGGCCGAGTGATGCCTCACACAGAGGTGAGCCCCAGACCCTACCCACCACTCAACTGGGGGGCACCCTCGCTCCCCAGGACTCTTATGGGACATTTCTTGCTTTCAATTAAAGATCCAAACAGCTCACTCTAGATGCTGAGGGACCCACTGCAGCAGGGTCTGCCTTGGCCTGGGTCTTTCTCTGTGGACCGAGGCCTGAGAGGGGAAGAGCTGGAGCAGCGGCCTTGAGCAGCTGCCAGCTGAACTTCTCTGCAGCCTCCCTTCCTGTCTGAGGTGTGTTTTTGCCAAGCCCCACTGTCTGTTTCGGGGCAGCCAGGACAGCCTCAAAGAGGAGCCAGAGCACAGAGATTTTTCCTACACAGCTCTTTCTCTCCCATAGCCACCGACCCCCCTCCACCTCTCACTCCAGCAAAATTCCTCTTTTTGCTTGGCATAAACAATTTCCCAAGCAGCCTGTCCCTTTGGGGGTCCCTTGCACCTTGAAGGCGGACCCAGAGCATCCCTCACAAATTCCCAGCCGTGACTCCTTTGCTGCTCCAACACTCCCACACCTGGTTCCCCTGCCACTGTGTCACTGCCATTGTGCCCAAGCCGCTGCTTCCCCGGGGGCTAACTGCCATCCCGTTGCACATCTCTCCTGCCCTCCTCCCTGGAGGGGGTGTGCAGTGACGTTAGCTCCCTCTCCTGTGTCTATGGCCTCACTGCCACTCAGTGGGATGCCATACTTGTCCCCATTTCACAGAGGCAGACACTGAGGCACACAGGCTAAGCTTTCCTCGCACATTGGCTGCAGCTCATTTGTCTACAGGCTTTCAGACTCTGCCTCTTGATCACGGCTCCCGTTCACAGGGCTCTGCCATGCCACCCTCTTTGACTTCTTTATTTGCTGCTTAATGGGAAGTAAGAAGAGACTCCCTTCCTTCTGCATAGTTTGTAATTCCTCAGCTGGCCTGGCCCTCCACAGGCCCTGCTCTCTGTGGCAGCTCCTGCCCACTCCATTTCCTCAGCTCCTCCTGGCCTTGGCTTTGACCGTTCTTTCGTGCCCAGCTCAGGTGTCTGGCTGGTGATGGATCTACTCCAGCTTTTGTCTCCCTTCCCTGGATTGGAATGGCCAGAGCCCGGAGCCTCATTACTCGGGGGAGGGAAGGTGAAGTTCTCCTCATTCCTGAGGGCCCCCCTCCCCCATCCTGAAGTGAGAGGGTGGGAGGTCCCAGCCTGAAGCTGCCCGGTTCCAGGCCCAGATCGTGAACATGGAGACGGGGACACTGACAAAGCTGAATACACCAGGAGAGCTGTGGATCCGAGGGTACTGCGTCATGCTGGGCTACTGGGGTGATCCCCAGAAGACCGAGGAAGCAGTTGGACAGGACAAGTGGTATCGGACAGGGTGAGAAGGGCAGAGGGTTTGGCTGCTGAGGGGAGGCAGGCTGGTGGTCCTGAGGCTGAACTGGGAACATTAAACTAGAACAGGGAGATCATGTGTGTCAGGATGGCCGCCTCACATCTCGGGAGACTTAATTTCCGAAATGTGTAAAATGGGGATGGTCATGCTCTCCACATAGGGCTCCTGGGAGGATCAGATGCAGTACAGATGAGAGGGCCCAGGACAGTGCATTACACCTACGTCCGTGAAATAGGAGCCAAGATTCACTCATTTGGTGGTGAAACAAATTCTTGTTAAGCACCTCGCAGGTGCTGGCACTATTCTAGACACAGGTGGCCCAGTGGAAGGCAAGACGAAAAGGGTCTTCCTCTAACTTCCCACATGTCTGGTGGAGGGAGACAGATACAAACAAGAAAATTTCAGACACTGATGAACACCATGAAGAAAGTAAAATAGGGTCATGGGAGAGAAGGTGGCTGTGGTGGGGAGAGGAGCTTCTCTCAGACTGGGTGATCAGAGAAGGCCTCCTTAAGGTGGAAACATTTGAGCCAAGACCTGAATGGTGAAAAAGAAGCTAGCCTTGAAAGGCATATATGTAGATATGTTTAGAGAGAGAGAGAGGATATGTTATAGGTATTGGTGTATTTGTTTTTGTCTGTCTCCTCCACTAGACTGTGAGTTCCAGGGTATGTCTTGTTCATGCTGTGTCCCCCAGGGTCTAGAGCAGTGCAAGACACAGAGTAGGTTTGATGAATGAGCGAGCCAGCCAGCTGGATGAGGCAGAGGTGGGAGGCCATTCCCGGGCTTTCCTTGCAGAGACATCGCCACGATGGATGAAAAGGGCTTCTGCAAGATCGTGGGCCGCTCCAAGGATATGATCATCCGGGGCGGCGAGAACATCTACCCTGCGGAGCTGGAAGACTTCTTTCACACACACCCGAAGGTGCAGGAAGTGCAGGTGAGCACCCAGCCCAGGGGAGAGCCCAGGAGTAGGAAACACGGATGCGGATGGTGAGGTCTGATATCTGCCTCTGACTCTGGAAGGTGGTGGGTGTGAAGGACAAGCGGCTGGGAGAAGAAATCTGTGCCTGCATTCGGCTGAAGAAAGGGGAGAAGACCACGGCGGAGGAGATCAAGGCTTTCTGCAAGGGGAAGGTAGGAGCCTCAACCCCTCCCTCCGACGCTGATGTGGCTCACTTCTTCAACCCCCTCTCCCTGCCCACCAGCCAGCCCACTGTTCCCTTCCCCTAACCCTCTGACCCCACCTAGCCTCACCCTATATCTCCCTCTGGTCTGCAGATCGCCCACTTCAAGATTCCCCGATACATCGTGTTTGTCACAGAGTACCCCCTCACTGTCTCAGGAAAGGTGTGTACTGTAGAGGAGCCTAGGGAGGGGCAGGGCAGCCTGGGTCCCCAGGTGCAGAAGGCCAGGTGGCCCCACCTATGCCTCCCTCAGGGATGGGCAATAGGGTGACCAACTAGTCGGCTCCTCCTGGTTTGCCCTGAACTTTCCTGGCCTTAGCTAAAGAAACTCCTCCATCCCAGGCTAACCAAGACGGGTGGTCACCCTAGCTGGCGGAGGCCCCAAGCCTGGCTCTCACTCTGTTCTCTTTCCTCTAGATCCAGAAATTCAAACTTCGCGAGCAGATGGAACAACATCTAAACCTGTGAATAAAGGGGGGAGTGGGGTCCTCCCAGGTCCTCACTGCTCTTCCCCCACATTCCCCTTGTCTGTCTTGGTGATTTGGCATAAAGAGCTTCTGTTGTCTTTGGCCGGTCTCTTGCTGACATGCTCTCTTGGCAGCTACTATGGGATGGACAAGGGAAGAGACTGAAGGGAAACTAGCACTTTTCCTATTCCTTGTCCATGACGGCATTAAACGCTTTGGCACGTATTCCCTACTTAACTTAATCCTCATTCGATCCCTTTGAGATACCAACCCCATGTTTTGGGGGCTATATTTGTTTCTTTTTCAAATTGTTGTCAGATTAGTCCCTCAAGAAGCATTCTTTTTTTATATACGCAACAGCTTTATTAAGATATAATTTACCCATTTAAAGTGTACGATTCTGTGGTTTTTAGTATATTCACAGATATGTGCAACCATCACCAAAGTCAATTTTAAACATTTTCATCACCTTAAAAAAAATTCCCTACCCTTTAGCTGTCATCCCACATCTTCCTATTCCCCTGTCGCTCCCCACCAACTGACCCAATTTTGATTTTTCTCTTTTTTTTTGAGGAAGATTAGCTGTGAGCTAACATCTGTGCCCATCTTCTTCTACTTTCTTTCTATGTGGGACGCCTGCCACAGCATGGCTTGACAAGCAGTGTGTAGGTCCACACCCGGGATCCCCACCGGTGAACGCTGGGCCTCCGAAGTGGAACGTGTGAACTTGTGAACTTAACCACTGTGCCACAGGGCTGGCCTCCTTTTTTTTTAAATTGATGAACCCGGGGCTTCCCTGACGGGCAGGGCCAGATCAAGCAGGCTGTAGCTTGACCCAAGAAATGAAAACAGCTGGGTTCCAAAAGACACCTAGGTTTCCAGCTCAGAAACAGAAACTTTGCTTCTGTTTCCAGTCCTTACTCCCTGCTGTGTCTGCCCCCAGCAGCAGTGGCCTCCTCTTTACTTGTTAGAAAATGAACATAAGTTTAGGATACTCTCGGTGCCGGGTGCTGTGCTAGACACTTTCACATACATTTTCTCTTGAAATCTTCCCAACAACCCTATCAAGTAGGCATTAGCCCCACTTCACAAATGGTGAAACTGAGACTCAGAGAGGTTCAGTCTTGCCCAAGGCCACACAGCTGGAATTAGAACCCAGGTGTCTGACTCCAAAGCCCGTGATCTTTCCACTTCATAGGACAGTTCATCAGGTGCCTGCTTTCCCACTCCTTCCACTGCACCCTGTCTCTCCCACATACACCATCTCTGACTCTCCTCCCAGCCGGTATCCAGGTTGGCCTGACCCAGGAGATCACAGCTACTCTCCTGGCCAACCCCATGCCCCCTGGGATTTCTGCTCCTTCAACACCCAGCCCAAGGGCCCTCTCCTCCCCCACCGACTCCATGGCCCCTGTAACAGACTGCCTCGCAGCACGGAGCACACTGGCCTGGTATTCAGAGGTGCTGAATTAATACCTGCTGCCTGTTGTCTCTTGTTTATTTGCCTCTCTCCTTGTCTTATGCACTGTCACTGCGACCTGCTCTTATGCATCTAGATGTCCCCAGCGCCCAGCTCTGAGCCAGGCACATAAAATGTGAAGGAACTGGTAGAACGAACTAAGAGTCTCTGGATGGCTCAGGGAACTCGCCCCCGGACAGGGTGCCAAAAGGCGGGCTGCTCCAGGCCGCCGAGGACAGGATGGACAGACGGCTGCGGCGAGCGCATCAGTGCCCAGCAGGTGGCGCCGCAGACCCGAGGCCCGGGCCCTCCGGGCGCGTCGACGGACGCGGCGCGCGGTCACGCAGCCCCTCCTCCTTCCGCCCCGGTGGCGCGCTCGGCCTGCCTGTGCACAGCCTGGCGCCCCGGGCGCGGCTCGGCCTCGGGCGCTGCCTCGTGCGGCCGGTCGCCCCCCGCCGCAGTGGGCGCC
The DNA here is from genome assembly GCF_041296235.1 of Equus asinus. Classification (NCBI taxonomy): domain Eukaryota; kingdom Metazoa; phylum Chordata; class Mammalia; order Perissodactyla; family Equidae; genus Equus; species Equus asinus. The sequence goes on along the minus strand of NC_091802.1, from coordinate 36,094,294 downwards.
ATGGCGCTGCCCGGGGCCCGGGCCCGCGGCTGGGCGGCAGCGGCCAAGATGGCCCAGAGGCGCCGCCGCGCGGAGGGCGCATCCCCGAGCCGTGCACCCCGGAGCCAGCGCGCGGCGCTGTACGTCCACGTGAGTGGAAGGGGCACGCGGGGCTCGCGGGGCGCGGCCCCCGGGGTCCAGAGCCTACCTGCCGGCTTTCCTCGCCCCCAAGGGAAGTCTGGGATGGGACCTAGTGCCCTGACTGGGAAATGTTTTGGTCCGGAGACCTGAAGTCTCTGGGGCTCACCAGCTCGGTGACCTTGACCAAGTGATTTCCCTGCTGCAGCTCAGTTTTCTCGTATTGAAGTGGGCGCGGTAATCCCAGCCCGACCTGCCTTGGGGAGCTGTGTGGCTTGGATGGGGTAGCCACTGTTGACGGACCTCGGAATGGGGATGGGGATGTGTGCGACTGAACCCTGGAAGTGGCCAGGGCCGCTTGGGTCGCCTCTCGCCCTGTTCATGCACTCCCTGCCCCCAGTGGCCGTACTGTGAGAAGCGCTGCTCTTACTGCAACTTCAACAAGTACATCCCCCGCGGCGTGGAGGAGGCGGCTATGCGGAGCTGTCTGGTGACCGAGGCTCAGACGCTGCTGCAGCTCAGCGGGGTGCGGCGGTGGGTACTGGCGGCCCCGTAGGCGGGTCTTGGGAATTATCTGGGGGAGTGGACAGGGCAGGTGCAGACATCCCGGAGCGCTCCCCCGGGTCTCATCTTCTCCATCCTCTTTCCCCAGGGTGGACTCTGTGTTCTTTGGTGGGGGCACCCCCAGTCTGGCCAGTCCCCACACTGTGGCTGCTGTGCTGGAGGCAGTGGCCCAGGCAGCCCACCTGCCTGCAGACTCAGAAGTCACATTGGAGGTCAACCCGACTTCGGCCCCAGGCTCCAGGCTGGCAGCCTTTGGGACAGCAGGAGTCAACAGGTTGTCCATTGGCCTCCAGGTAACCCATGATACCCAGCCCATCCCAGGGCAGCCAGGCCTTCTGTGCTGTCTCTCCTCTGCTCCCCATCATTTATTGGGCAAACGTTGATTGAGCTCCTTCTGGATGCCAGGACCCAGTAGGTACTGAAAAGTGTACAGTGACACTTTTGTGACTTCGTAACTGTCTCCTGCTGGCTGGACCAAAGCTCTCTGAGGCAGGGATCATGCATGCCTTTCTGTACATTGTGACATTCCGAGCACCCACCATACTGGCCAGCACATTGTGGAAGCTCAAAAAAAATTTGCGACATGATTGGAGAAAAAGGAGGAGGCAAACGGGTGGTCAGATCACTGCAGCATGGCAAAGCAAATCTCTACAAAAGGCCTTCAGAGTGCAGCCCGAAGGGCATCTCAGTCTGATGAAATCGTGGAAAACTTCCTGGAGGAGGTGATCTTTGAATGAGGATGAGGAATTCACCAGGGGAGAGGGTATAGGAGGAAAAGACACGGGATATGGAAGAGCCTGCATGTTTTGGGGGAGCTGTGAGTCATTCATTGTGACTGGAGAGGCTGGAGACTAGGCTGCAAGGTAGGGCCCAGAGCCTTCAGCACCATGCTAGGGAGTTTGGGGTTTTGTCTACTGGTGACAGGGGAGCCTCTGAAGGTTTTTAAGTAGGAGAAACATTATTCTCTCAGGCTGACCCCTGGTCTTTCCATATCCAGTATTCCCTCCCCTTCTAGTACATGTGTCACTCACCATAGAGTGGGGTCAGGGCTTTGTCCCGATGGGATATACTGAAAGGGACACATCATTTCTGAGATATTCTGGCTCCAATATCTTGGATCTAATTGTGAGGAAATATTAGGAAAACCTAAATTAAGAGACCGTGTGTGTGTGGTAAGAACAGATAACATGAGATCGACCTACCCTCTCAGATGTTTGAGTGTCCGGTACGGTCTTGTTAACTGTCAGCACAAAGATGTCCCGCAGATCTCGAGAACTGGTTCTTTAAGAGAGGCTTTTAAAAGCAACTGGCCTGTACTCTTCAAAAATGTCATTGTCATGGAAGACAAAGAAAGGCTGAAGATCTAGACTAAAGGAGACTAAAGAGATAATGACACCTGAATGCCGTGTGTGACCCCTGGTTGGATCCTGGGTTGGGGTGGGAAGAGGAATTGACTACAGTAGACATTGGGACCATTGGTCCAATTTGAATATGACTGTGTATTGGATAATGGCATTGTATCAATGTTACGTTTCCTGAACTCTGTAACTGGATTGTGATTATGTAAGAGAGTGTCCTTATTTTTTGAGGAAATATGCACTTAAGTATGCTTAAGGGTACAGTACGCACTTAGGGGTGAGGGGGTACAATATTCAAGTTAATTACATTTAAATAACCACATTGCAGGTGCTCACTAGCACATGGCCAGTGGCTACCATATTCTACTAAAATGCTCTATGTCTGCACTGACCAGTACAGTAGTCACCGACCGCATGCCGGTAAGCACTTGGAATGTGATGGTTTAAATTTAATTAACTTTAAACAGCTGTATGTGGTTAGTGCCTACAGTATTGGAAAGTGCAGATGTAAAACATTTCCATCATCGCAGAAAGTTCTTTTGGACAGTGCTGATCTATAGCTTACTCTCGGATGATTCAACAAAATAATTATATACGTATATACTTAGAGAGAAGGCCAATGTGGCTGAGTGTTAGTTGGTAAATCTAGATGAAGGTGTTTATTGAGCTTTTCTTTCCATTTTTCTATACGTTCGAAATAATTCAAAATTAAACTTAAAAAAGACTGTTGGCTTTGGAGTCAGACAGTCCTAAATTCTAGTCTGACTTTGCCATTGTGTGACCTTGGGCAAGTTACTTAACATCTCTGAACCTCAGTATTCTCACCTGTAAAATGGAGTTAATGTTGGAGGGTTATTTAGGATAAATTAGATATTGCTTAAAAATGCTTGGCACGTCGTGACCGTTCAGTGAGTGGTACCCTTGGCACTGGCTTGACCATCCGCCTTCCAGCTCCCTGCCGTGTCCTGCATTTTCCCCTGTATCTGAGCCCACGGTATGTCTCTGTCTCCCTCAAAGCTGGCCTGCGTGCTTACAGCCGACCCTCTCTCCCCAGTCCTTGGATGACACTGAGCTCCGGCTGCTGGGGCGGACACACTCGGCCAACGATGCTCTGCGGACGCTGGCGGAGGCCCGGCACCTCTTCCCCGGGCGTGTGTCTGTGGACCTGATGCTGGGGCTGCCGGCGCAGCAGGTGGGGCCGTGGCTTGGGCAGCTGCAGGAACTGCTTCGCCACTGTGACGACCACATCTCCCTCTACCAGCTGTCCCTGGAGCGGGGCACCGCACTCTTCACCCAGGTGCAGCAGGGCGCCCTTCCTGCCCCTGACCCCGAGCTGGCTGCTGAGATGTACCAGGAGGGACGGGCAGTCCTTCGGGAGGCTGGCTTCCGCCAGTACGAGGTCTCCAACTTTGCCCGGAATGTAAGTCTTAGGGCTGAGCTGGAGGTGGGGAATGGGCGAGCTGAGGCGTGACCAGGGAATCGTGGCCCTTTGGGGAGAAGGGTGCTCTTGAGGCCTGAGATGGTGGGACCTTCTAACCAGGTGCCCCCTACCTGAGCAGGAGCAGGGTCACCCTCCTCACGCTGCACTGGCTATCCCTTCCTTCCCCCCAGGGGGCGCTGAGCACCCACAATTGGACTTACTGGCAGTGCGGGCAGTACCTTGGCGTCGGGCCTGGTGAGTCCCCTGTGAACCATGAAAGGGATGACTCAGGAGAAGAATGTCATGGCTGTGTGATCTTGGGCCACTTATTCACCTCTCCAAGACTCTGTTTCCTTGTACATAAAGTGGAGCAGAAAACACCTACTCCGTAGAGCTGTTGGGTATATGTTTTGAGGCATTTGATGTTGTGCCTGGCATTGTGGTTCTCCATCTTCAGCGTGTATCAGAATTACCCAGAGGGCTTGTTAAAACCTGCCTTGTGGGGCCCCACCTCCAACATTTCTGATTGGACAGGCCTGGGGTAGGGCCCGAGAATTTACATTTCTAGCATATTAGATGCTGTTGGTCCAGGGACCACACTTTGAGAACCACTGATTTAACATCTGGCAAGCACACGGTGCTAGCTGCTATTAAAATAGGGTGGTGGTTGATGTTGTCAGGGGCCCATGGGCGATTTATGCCCCAGGGGGTCGGAGGCCACATCCAGGAGGCTCGGATCCAGACCTTGGAGCCTGACAACTGGATGAAGGAAGTGATGCTGTTTGGTCATGGCACCCGGAAGCGTGTCCCCCTGGGCGAGCTGGAGCTGTGAGCATCTGAGGGCACGGGGCTCTTCACCAGGGGTTCCCTGCACCCCCAGAACCACCTCCACGTAGACACACTTGTTTCCTGCCTTGTCCTGCCCCCACCCTGCCCCATCCTGCATGATCTTCATAAGCCCCCCATATACACATTCCAGCATAGGGTTTGAGGAATGTGAGAGGCACAGGTCTCTCCAGGACCGCTTGGTGGTTTTTCTTTCAGGCTGGAGGAAGTTTTGGCCATGGGGCTACGCACAGACTTGGGGATCACTCACCAAGTAAGGGGTTATGGGGCTCTGGCACACCGCTTCCTCCTAAACCTTGCAGAATCACTCTCTCTGCCTCTCACTCTCTCTCCTATACACACACACACACACACACACACACAAACACACCCCTCCCACTCCTCTGGTGCCAGCAGCTGGATGGTTGGGCTTTAGTCCAGCCGAGGCCTGATGGGCAGAACCAATGGGCAGTGTGGTGCAATGGTGAGAACCCTAGACTAGGGCTACAGAAACCCGGGCTCTCGTCCCCATTCTGCTGCAACCTTGGGCACATGTCCTTTCACCTCTCTGAACATCAGTTTTCTCAGCTATGTGGGGGAATAGACTAGATAAGGGTTTTCAAATGTTGTTAAGCAGCGCTGAAAGCTCAGATAGGAAGTACAACAGATAATAATCGCTCAAACTCTGAGCTGCTCTGGGTGAAGTCAGGGCCATAAAGCCCTGGCTGGGGCTGGCCATACCCTGGCCAGCAGAGAGAGAAGGGAGGAGCAGGGAGACCTGGCTTGGCTGGGAGCTGGGTTTCAACCTGTTGGCCTGGTCCTGGTGTGCCTGAGTCAGTTGCTGAGATCCCTGGACTGGACCCTCCCTCGCCCCTTACCACACCCCCAGACAGGTGGCCCAGAGTAGCCCCACCAGCTGCCCACCCTGTAGTCTCTGCACCTCTGACCCTTCCGGTTTCCCCAGCACTGGCAGCAGTTTGAGCCCCAGCTGACCCTTTGGGACGTGTTTGGAGCAAGCACGGAGGTGAAGGTGCTGCTGGCGCAGGGCCTCTTGCTGCTGGATCACAGGTGTGTTGAAGGGTGTGGGTTGTTAGGAGTCCCAGGGAGCCCTGACTGCAGATCCACAGACCCAGGAGAAGAGAGAAAGACTGACAAGGAGGGGCCTGCGGGTGCCAGGGCCTTGGCACTGGTGGTGGGTGACGATTAAAATTGGTAAGATGAGGCAGTCACATCCGGGTCTCTTGGTTTTCCAGGGGCCTTCGGTGTTCCTGGGAGGGTCTGGCTGTGCTGGACTCTCTGTTGCTGACCCTTCTTCCTCGACTCCAAGAGTCCTGGCTGCAGAGCACCTCCTCCCCTGTGCCTGGAGGATGACCCAATGTTCCTGTATCCCGGGACAACACCAGGTAGGCTTTGGGGAGGGGGCCGACACTGCAGACATCTCCACTGGCAGGCGCTGTCTCAGCTCTGGTCATTGCCCAGCCCTGGCATCCCCAGGGGAATGGCTACAGCAATGTAGATGGGAGGACATTTTTGGTCTGGGAACTAGCATCAAGTTCACCCACCACTGCCAAGGAAGGAGTGATGGTTTCTATGAGTGCCTGTCATTAGTGGACTCTAAAGCAAATCCTAGCTGGCAAGAGATTCTGAGAAATAGAGTTCTCAGGTTTCCAACCCCTGCAATACATGACATGACATAGAAGAGACTGGGTATGCTGGTGGACTCATGTGTATATCCAGCATGGCGGCCTGGTGGACTCGGAGAACAGTGGGGAGATCAGAGCAAGCCTTGCCCCTTCTCTTTTGGCAAGCAGGATACGTTTGGGGTGTCAGGAGCCCCACAGACCCTCCTGAGTCGCCTCCCCCAACCACTCCCCACTGCAGCCTTTCCCTTGAGAGAGTGAAGGTGTGGGGAGCCAAGCAGCGAAAGGGGAGGGGAGAGGAATCCAGGAGAGACCCAGAGCCCAGATTCTCCCCTGGCCTTTTACCTGCAGAAATGGTCACCTGGTTTTATTTAAGTAGTCTCTTAAGCCCATCTGGAGCCTGTCTTGACTGTGGTCCTCTCCTTGGTCCGGGCTCCTCCATGGAGTGTGGAGTCCTGATTTGGGGGCCAGAGGCTTTGTCTAGGGCTGAGATTCCTTCCTGTTCCCTGACAACCATTGCTCAGTGATTTTAGCATCCATCAATGATCTTTGCCAAAATCAGTGGTTAGATTGGGGGTTGCAAAATGTTCATTTCTGACCCTAGCATTCCATCTACTGGCATTATATTTACTGGCACTCATCCATAAAAAAAGAGCTCTCCCTTTTTTTTGAAGGGAAATTGTATGCAGGACGTGTGTGTATGTGAGAGAGAGAGAAAGGCATTTTCCTATGAAGAGGCTCCATAACTTATCATTTCAAAGGGTGTCCTGATGCCAAAAGTAACTTAGTACCTCTGCAGATCAGGGCATGCTAAGCTCAGCCTCCAGCTGGGTGACTAAGGATGGGGTTCCCCCCACCCCAGAAGTGAGCACGTGGATTCCCCTCATGCCTAGTGGGTGTGAATATCAGTCCTTCTTTGACCCTGTGGTAATGTAGTAAGTGTTACTACTTCTCCTTTATTCATGAAATATTCAGCAAACACTAATGGTGTGCCAGGCACTGCACCAGGCATGCAGAGAGGAATAAGACCTGCCCCAGCCCTTGAGGAACTCACCACTATGTTGATAGATGTGTCAAGAGATAAAGTCCAGGGTTATCAGGAGAGGTGTGCAGGCAGGCCAAGGAAGCTGGGAGCAGGAATGGGGGAATATGTTTCTCTTACTACCTCCTCTGGCCCCGAGACAGCTCGCAGGGTGACCTGTGCCGCCTGGGGAGCATCTTCCCAAGCCTTCCCCTGATCTTGACATTCAAGAAGTGAGCACGGGCCGGAGCAGGCGCGCCATCAGATAACCTGGGCCCACTCAGGTTTCTCCTGGCTGCCAGGGCTCGTGCCACTCAAGCTGCCCGGGCCCTCCCTCCTGGGGCATCTCACGAGGCCTGTGCAGAGGGGCTGGACGGGAGCCAGGGCCAGGTTGGGGTGGCATGGATCACCTTCTCTGGCTCAGCCTGGTGCCACCCTCACTACGTCAATCACCTCCAGGAGGCAAAGCCCAGGAATCTAGTTTTTAAATGCTTCCTGAACTGCTCTGATGATCAGGCCGGTTTGGAAAGACCTGTGGTCTCCTGCCTTCATCCTGAGAGGCCGGGGTCAGGAGGAATGAGCGGGACACAGCTACTTCCAAACATGACAGAGTGGAGTGGGGTCCTTTCCTCTGCATCCCGGGCCTTCTCTGGCTCATCCATCAAAGGGGCTCTCCTTCTCTGTATTGAGGCGTTGGTGTCCTCTTTCTACCTGCCCTACCGAAAAGCACACAAACCCAAGTGCAAGGGTGGAGCAAGCTCCTTTGGTGATGAGAGGAGTTGGGGAAATGTGATATGTTGAGTGTGGTTACAGCTTGAAGGACCAAACCTTCCGCGTGCAGGAGCACTAACAGTTTTAAAGCCCTGTGACTGAGCCTCCCCAACCCCACCCCACCCTCCCCTACCCCACCCCTCCCCTCCCGTCCCCTCCCCCCAAGTAGTGTAAAGTGGGTAGGGAAGCTGTTTTAATCTCTGTTTTACACATGGGGACATTCAAAGGGCGCTCTACCTTGACTCAAGTCCTATAAGTAGTAAGTAGCAGACCTGGCAGAACACTGCCGGACATCCAGAACTTTCTGTTACATCGTTGTTTTATACTTACCTTGAGTCCTGGTTGATTGACCTGTCTCTTAAATTAGGCAAAATCCTGACCTCTTTCTGGCCCTTCTGCCCTGCTGGGTAGCTTGGACTTGGTGCCTGTATTTTCCGTCCTGAAGATGCTCTAACAGAGAGAACCCACGTGTCCCATCTCCATGAGACCATCCACTTCCTGGGACAGACCTGCTTTTGGCAAAGAAAAGGACTTTAAGTAATAGGATTGCTATAGACCTAATGTTTGTGTGTCCCCCAGAATTCATATGTGGAAATCTCATCCCCAGGGGGATGGTATTTGGAGGTGGAGCTTTGGGACGTGACTGGGTCGTGAGGAGGGACCCCTCGTAAATGGGATTAGTGCCCCTATAAAAGAGACTTCACAGAACTCCCTCGCCCCTTCTACCACGTGAGGACACAGATAGAAGACAGACATCTATGAACTGCGAGGCTGGCTCTCATCAGACACGAGATCTGCTGGCACCTTGATCTTAGACCTCCCAGCCTCCAAAACTGTGAGAAATAAATATTTGTAGTTTAAGCCACCCAGTCTATGATATTTTCATTATAGCAGCCTGAACAGACTAAGACAAGGATGAAATAACTTGTGTGGTAAATTGTATTATTGTTCAAAATGTTCCCGCCCCTCCTTGAGTGGCCTTTCCCTAGGGCCTGTGGGGGATTATATTCCCTGCCCTGTGGAACCTTGGAAGGGCCATGAGACTTGCCCAGCACGGATTGTAAGAGCCAGTGGGTGGTCCACCATCTCCTCCCTGGGCCACAGAGACCTGCAGTGTTCAGACGCAGACCGTTTCATCAGCCTGGGTCCTAGAGAGGAGAAGGTGTTGGGAAGAGGGGTGACCCATCACAACAGACGTGAGCAGGAGCGAGAAATGAACATTTGCTGTTGTGAACCTGGGGATTTTTGGGTTGTTTGTTACTGCAACATAATTCGGACTAAACTGGCTGATACAGTTTGTAATCCCACCATTCAGAGACGACCCAGTTAGAATTCTGGTGTTTATCTTAGTAGAGATTCTTATATGCATATTTAGATACGTAATGTTACAAAAACGGGATAGTGTGCACCTTGCTTTGGAAGCTTCTTGTTCTACTTCATATGAAGTGGGCATCTTTTCATGTCAGATTTATATCTACTTTTTTCTCTTAGCGAAGCTTCATAGTATACCACTGCGTGGTTGTGCCAAGATTTAGTTTACCAATTCCGTTTTGGTGAAACTGAGGGTGTAACTTTTTATTTTTATAAACTCTGTGGTGAACATTTTATGTAAATATTTGTATGCACTGGCTGATCATTTCCTTAGGCTTGGGATAAATCCCAAGAAATGGGATTGCTGACCAAGGATACACACAGCCTTTGCATACGCAATGCCAAACTGCCCTCCGGGAAGCCTGCGCTGTTCACACTCCAGCCAGCCCGCTGGTGCTCGTTTCTCTGTGATCTCATCAATAGCAAGTGTGATCAGTTTTTCCAGATGATTCCAGTCCGAAGAACACTTAACCCTGGCTTTATCATCAGCTAACATCCTGCTTCCCTAACTTCGGCAACTATTTTGGCCCATCTGATCACTCTCAAGTCAGAGAGCAAAGGGGATGCACCTCTGGGGCCACCCCAGCAAAGACCTGTGTGTTTCAGATTGCCTCCGAATTCCTCTTGTCCAAACCCCCTTCTGGGAGAATCCCAGACCTCCTTTCTATCTCCCTCTCCCTGCTTCCCTTCTTTTCCCTGAGGGGACTTTTAAAGCCTCCCCTTTTTTTTTTATTACACAAACAACATTATGGAAACATTAGAATTCTAAATCCAAAAAAAAAGTCACCCACCATCAGTGGCTCCGACAAATTAAACTGTTTTTATTTGCCTATGTTCCCTTGCAGCCCTCGTCCAAATGCACACAAGATTTTTGCCCAGCTGTGCTCCTGGCGCAGATCTCATTTTGCATTCTGCCCCTTTTCCTTCTTGTTCTGTCATCAGCAATTTTCCGCGTTGCTCCCTGGTCATCATCTTCCTCATTGTTATTATTGCATAATGTTCCAATGAGTGAATAATTTAATAATTACGGCCCTAATGTAAGTCACTTAAGTGGTTCCCCATTTTCCTCTATTATAAATAATCCTGCAGTGCATGTTTTTATGGATATAGCTTCTTTCTTCATTTAAATGATTTCCTCAGGGTAGTTCTCAAAAGTGAGATAGGTGGGTCAAAGGGTATGAAGGCTTTCATGATTCTTGGTGTGAATTGTTATATTGTTTTCCAAGGGGTTTTTCTTTTTTTATTTTCCTGCTCAAAAAATACTAATGCTCTTTTTCAACCATAGAGAAGAAAGCAAAAATTCTACTACCCAGAAATTACCATTACTAACATTTGGACAACCATCCCTCCAGACATCTCATGATGTATATATACACATATAGATATAGAACTAAAAATAATTTTTCACAAAAGGGATCCTACTCATATGCCAGTTTTGCCACCTGTTCTTCTACTCAACATGTCCCAGGTTTTCCTAATTGGTTCTGCCACCCCCAGTGCCTACGTGGTAGCATAATGTAGTGCAGTAACAGCTGTAAGCCAAGCATGGTGCCAAGAATGTTATCTGCTTTAGCTCATTTAAGATCCACAACAACCCAATGAGATAAGTTCTATTATTATGATGCCCATTTTGCAGATGAGGAAACAGGCTCAGAGAAATTAATTGGCCAAGGTCACATAGCTAGGAAGTTGGGCTGCCACTCAAATTGAGTTCTCTGGGGCTCCAAAACAGATGGTTGTACTAGTAATATGTGAATACATTTGTATTGTAAAAAGTAATAATAATAAATGCAAGTAATACCATGGCATAGAAAGTAAAGTAAGAAAGTCCTCGTCACACTTCCATAGAAGCTGGATGTGTGTATCAGTTTAGGTTAAGCTGCATAGGACAGAAATTCAAAGAAATATAAGCTTAAACAAATAAATTCATTTATTTTTCTCCCACATAAAAGAAGTCTGGACAAAGCATTTCAGCGCTAGCATGGTGGACCCATGGTCATTGGTCATGAAGAACCCAGGCTTCTGACTTTATGCTCTGTATCCTCAGTTGGTAACTTCCATCCCTAAGGTCTCCACATGGTCTAATATGGTCCCTGGAGCTCCAGCCATCATGTCTGCATTCCAGGCAATAAGAAGGAGAAAGGCTAGAGGGGCAACAGAGTGTTTTTTTTCCAGCTGGATCAGCCCCTCTGAAGAGCTTCCCTGGGGCCGGCCCGGTTGCATAATGGTTAATTCGCACACTGCTTCGGTGGCCCAGGGTTCACCGGTTCCAAACTCAGTGGCCCAGAGTTCACAGGTTCGGATCCTGGGCGCGGACCTAGCACTGCTCATCAAGCCATGCTGTGGCAGCATCCCACATAAAGTGGAGGAAGATTGGCACAGATGTTAGCCCAGCAACAGTCTTCCTCAAGCAAAAAGAGGAAGATTGGCGACAGATGTTAACTCAGGGCCAATTTTCCTCATACACAAAAAAATAAAATAAAATAAAGAGCTTCCCTGAAAATCCCCATGCCCCATGACATCAGCTTACTCCCAAGTGGCCGCCCTGATCCACAAGGGACACTGGGAAGTGTAGTTTTCAAACTGATCATGTGCCTACTTCCCCATCACCCCCCGTGATAGATAGGCTTCGTTAATTAAAAAAAAAGGAGTGAATAGATATTAAGAGGCAATCAGACAGTTCTGCCACCATGTGTGTCCTTCCCAATCCTTTTCTATAAGTTTACATATATATATGTACATATATAAAAATAGAGCTTAGGAAGAGTCTAATATGTAAACAGTACCTTGTTTTAATTTACATTTTAAAGATTACCAAGCAGATTAAAAATATTTGTTTACTAACTGTGATGTCGTGTGCACATGTATGCTGTTTACTTATTTACCCAACTAAAGCCTTGATGGTTTCCTGATCGAGTTGAATGAACTGTCTAGATAGATAGATCGACGGATGGATAGATAGATGTTATGAGTATATTGACTCTGTCTTATTTGCTCCAAGTATTGTTTCCAATATGCTATTTTTATCTTTTGTAGATTTTTACTTTTTTAGAAGTGAGTTTTCTAGAAATTTCAAATATTTATATATCGAGTGCATCTTCTGCCTTGCAACTTTTTGTCTCAGTTCCAGGCTCCAGAGATATGATCACCTTTCAAGTTGGTTCCCTCCTCCCAGGAGACACAGTCTAATAGGTGGGCTGCTGTGCCTGCCTGGGTCCAAATCTCCACTCGGCCACCTGTAGGACCGTAGGCAGGACACTCCCCTCAGCTGAGATCTCCTTTTCTTGACTGTTTAGTGAAGAGGGTGGACCAGCCTCAGGTTCTCAAACCTGGCTCTGCATCAGAAACACTGGAGGTTCCATAAAATGCACATTCCTGGGCCCCCCTCAGAGCTACAGAATCCAAATCTCTGTATCTAGGAATCTGTATTTTTAAATGCGCTCCAGTAAGCCTGATGCTCAGACGTGTTTCAGAACCTCTGGACCAGCCAATGTCTGAGATTGCTTCCTGTGCTAGGCTCCCTGGGTAGTGAGTGAGAGGAGGGCAGCAGCCCTTGGCCACTTGGCCAAGTTGTGTCCGCTGAAGCCAGTTGGCCCTGCCTCATCCTCTGGGGTCACGGCCCCCATTTCACATCCAGCTTGAGCAGCTGCCCGTTCTTCCTGCTGAGTCAGGGGTGAGGGTGGGGTAAGGTAATGGTCAGGCTCGTGGGGTGTGGCCTGGGGGGCCACCCAGCAATGCCCCTGGGAGGGGGCCAGCATCACTTACTAGGACCTTAGTTAAGCCACTCACTCAGTGAGTCTCCATTTCCTCAGCTCTGAAAGCAGGGACCGTGCCTGCCTCAAGGTTAGTATAAGGTTGGCGATGATGGATGGGTGGAGGAATGGAAGCCAGTGCAGTTCCTGGCACAGAATGTGCCTTTGACAAATGTGGCAGTTATTACTAGTCGTTTCACTGTGATTTACAGTGCCCTGGGCATGCTGGCCTCAAGGAAGGCAGGTCCCAAACAGGAATTCCTGGTGCCTGACAAGACAGACCTGTCATTTCTCTATGATGCTGAAACTTGTCAGTAGGTAGCCCTGGGCTTCTGGAAAATTTTCCCCTTGGCCCAGTGTGGACCTTGCTGCCTCCCAGGTAGCTAGGAGGGTGTGTGCCACACAGCAGACTGACAGCCTCCAGGCATTGGCCCCCACAGTGGAAGGAAGGGCGCCTCACTAGAGACTCCCCATACCAGTGCTCCTTGCTTTCCTCCCGCAGGTCAGACAGGAATGGTTCCATTCCTCAAGTGGCTGACCTCTGCAGGCAGGGCCAGACCCCGGACACCTGGGAGACACTCCCAGCACTTCCTTCGCCCCACCTCTGGATCCAGTCTCTTCTGGTGCCTGGCACTCCTCACCCTTCCCCTGGGCTTCCTTGCCTCCATCCCTGGGATCGCTGATTCAGCCTGGGGCTTCCCCCTGCCCTTGAACCCGACCAGTTTACACAGGCCTCACTTGCTTTGCTGACCTTTCTTATTGTAATTAAGATGGCAGAAAGAGGCCAGAATCCTTTTCTGGGCCTTGGCAGCGGCACCCAAGGGGGCAAGGTGTCAGGGCCTCAGCTCAGGGAGGCTGCTTCGTTGAGGAAGTCGCTGTGGAAACCCCACTCCTCCCACCCCGCACTGACCCCTCAGATCCATTCATGAACAATACAAAATGAGCTGTGAGAACTGTCCAGTAGGCAATTCTAATCTTGAACGAGGCCTGAAGGGCCAGCACAATTTAAGGATCCTACGCATGCACACCACATTGAGCACAGGAGCTGTGAACAGTTCCTCCATGGGGCCCTGGAGCGCCCGTGCTTGTGTTCAGACCCCAGCTTGGCTGCCCCGTCAGCCGCTTCATCTCGGGTAGCAAGGTGCTTAGCCTTTCTATGCCTCAGTTTCCTCATCTGTAAAACGAGGATGCTAATACTATTCTCTACCTCATGTGTTGTTGTAAACGTTCAAGAAGTTAGCACACCCAGCTAAAACAACCAAAGCAAAAAATATAAATTGGATTTCATCAAAATTAAAAACTTCTATGTGTCAAGGACACTATCAAGAAAGGGAAAGGAAAACCCACAGAATGGGAGAAACTATTTGCAAATCACATATCTGATAAGGGTTTCATATCCAGAATATATAAAGGACTCCTACAACTTGACAACAAAAAGACAAACAACCCAATTAAAAGATGGGCAAAGCATTTCTCCAGAGAAGATATACACATGGCCGATAAGCACATGAAAAGCTGCTCAACGTCATTAGCCAGTAAGGAAATGCAAATTAAAACCACAGTGAGATACCACTTCACACCCACCAAGATAGTTACAATTTTTTTTTTTAAAAAAGGAAAATAAGTGTTGACAAGAACATGGAGAAATTGGAACCGTCGTACACTGCTGGTGGGAATGTAAGATGGTGCAGCTGCTCTGGAAAGCAGTCTGGCAGTTCCTCAGAAAGTTAAACACAGAGATGCCGTATGACCCAGCAATTCCACTCCTAGGTACATACCTAAGAAAACTGAAAACGTATGTTCACACCAAAACTTGCACACACATGTTCACAGCAGCACTATTCACAAGAGCCACAAAGTGGAAACAGCCCAAATGCTCATCAACTGATGAATGGATAAAGAAAATATGGTATATTTATACAAGGAAACATTATTTGGCAATAAAAAGAAATACTTACTGATGCATGTTACATGGATGAACCTTGAAAGCATTTTGCTAAGTGAAAGAAACCAGACACGAAAGGCCACATATTGTACAATCACATGTATGAAATGTCCAGAAGAGGCAAATCTGTGGACACAGACGGTAGCTTAGGGTTTGCCAGGCACTGGGGGAAGAGGGGAATTGGGGTTGACCGCTAATGCATACAAGGTTTATTTTGGGGTGATGGAAATGTTCTGGAACTAGGTAGTGGTGATGGTTGTACAACCTATGAATACAGTAAAAAAACACTGAATTGTATACCATAAATAGTGAATTTTATGTTATAGAAAATTTTGTTATGCAAATTATATCTCAAACAAAAAAAAAAGAAGTCAGTACACATACATGCTTAGAAGGCCTCCCGGCCCACGATAAGGACACGGTCAGGGTAGTTGCCATTTAGTTTAAACTCCACTGGACTTGTGTGTTGATCTGGATCAGGAGGAAGGAAAAAAACCCCTAAAAGGCATATCGCCTTTAGAGATTGAATTCACATATTTAACAGAAGTTAAAGCATTTATTTGCATGTAGTTTCTTTTTTCATTTATTTTCATATTCAGTTTTGATTTTACATACTTTATACCTATGCATGTGTATACATATATTATACATAAGCATTTATGTGTGTGTTGTTTTTAAATCTTATTTTCATGCTTACTTTAGAGATTTTTAAGAAATGAAATGGGTTTCCAAGGCTCAAATTGCATTTGTTTCTGAGGCCTCAATTGAGTTTTAAGTGCAGGGCTGCCTTGTGGCTCAGCTAGTCCACTCAAGGTCAGGCCTGTGAGAGCAGGATGCTCGTTGACCTTGCGGTTGAAAGGTCTGAGATTGGGGCGTAGCTCTCTTGCTTACAAACTACATGACCTAGGACAAGACCCAGGTTGCCAGATTGGCAAATCAAAATATACACCTAGTTACCTTTAAATTTCAAATAAAATAATGAATAAGTATTTAGTGTATGTCCCAAATATTGCACAGGATGTACTAATACTGAAAAAAAACACCTTCTTTTATCTGAAATTCAAGTTTAACTGGGCATTTGGGGTTTTATCTGGCAACCCTAGACATGACCCTTAATTTCTATAAAAGGAAAAGAGTTCTTGAGTGGAATCATATTTAATTCTCATAGCTCCCTATTTTTGCCAAAGAAGAGGCTCACTCAGAGAGGTTGAGTGACCTAGCCCAAGGTCACCCAGTTAGAAAATTATTGAGCTAAGGGGTTTGCCCAGTGGTGCAGCGGTTAAGTGCACACGTTCCGCTTCGACGGCCCGGGGTTCGCTGGTTCGGATCCCAGGTGTGGACATGGCACTGCTTGGCAAAAGCCATGCTTTGGTAGGTGTCCCACATATAAACTAGAGGAAGATGGGCATGGATGTTAGCTCAGGGCCAGTCTTCCTCAGCAAAAAGAGGAGGATTAGCAGTAGTTAGCTCAGGGCTAATCTTCCTCAAAAAAATAAAATAAAAAAATAAAAATTATAAAGTAGAGGAAGATGAGCACGGATGTTAACTCAGGGCCAGTCTTCCTCAGCAAAAAGAGGAGGATTGGTGGCAGATGTTAGCTCAGGGCTAATCTTCCTCAAAAAAAAAAAAAAAAGAAAAAGAAAATTATTGAGCTGAGATTGTAACTCGGGTGTGTCAAGTTTGGCACCCTCTGCTAAAATGGAACTCAAGACAGATAAGCAGCGATCTGTCTACGGATAGCATGGGAGTCAGAAGCTAACTTGGTAACCATAGAAGCTTTCATTAACTGAAAAGGAATATTGAAAAAGAGAGCTGGAGAATCAGATTTGAAACAGTGTTCATATAACTCTGTTTATATTAATTTCCTATTGCTGCCATAACAAATTACTGCAAACTTAGTGGCTTACCCTATGACCCAGCCATCCCATTACTGGGTATCTATCCTAAGAACCTGATATCAGATATCTCAAGAGTCCGTTGCACCCCTATGTTCATCGCAGCATTATTTACAATAGCCAAGACGTGGAACCAGCCTACATGCCCAGAAACTGATGATTGGATAAAGAAGATGTGGTATATATACACAATGGAATACTACTCAGCCAAAAAAAAAGACGAAATTGGCCCATTCACAACAACGTGGATGGACCTCGAGGGCATTATGTTAAGCGAAATAAGTCAGTCAGAGAAAGACGAACTCTATATGACTCCACTCATAGGTGGAAATTAGTATATTGAGAAGGAGATCTGATCGGTGGTTACCAGGGAAAAGGGGGGGTGGGGGGAGGGTACGGAGGGGGAAGTGGTGTACCCACAACATGACTAACAAAAATGTACAACTGAAATCTCACAAGGTTGTAATCTATCATAACATTAATAAAAAAAAAAAAGAAAAAAAAAAGAAAAAAAAAAAAAGGGATGCTGTAAAATTGGCCAAATTGGGGGAGAAAAGAGTATATTATTGTCATGACCAGAAAGACAAAATCTATAAAGCCTAAATGAGATATAAAGAACATCAATAATTAATTAATAATACCTCAAAAAAAAAAAAAAAACTTAGTGGCTTACCCACATTTATTACCTTGCAGTTCTGGAGGTCAGAAGTCTGAAATGGCTAAAATCAAGGTGTCAGCAGAGCTGTGTTCCCCCGGGGGCTCCAGGAAAGAAGCCATTCCTTGCCTTTTCCAGCTTCTAAAAGTTGCGGCATTTCTTGACTCATGGCCACATCACTCTGACCTCTGCTTCCATCATCACATCTCCTGCTCTGACTCTGACCCTCCTGCCTCCCTCTTATAAGGAGCCAGTGATTACAGTGGGTTCATCTGGAGAATTCAGGATAATCTCCCCTTCGCAACATCCTTAATCACATCTGCAAAGTTCTTGTTGCCTTGGTAAAGTAACAAATTCACAGCTTCTGGCGATGATGATGTGGACGTCTTTGGGGAGCCATTATTCTGCCTGCCACACTGTCTAAGAGAGAAATTATCTAGTGGATTTGAGTGTTCTGAGCGTCAACTATAATCCCTTTCTCTGTTCAGTTTTCAGAGTACTCACTTTTTTTTGCTCCTTACATTGATCCTGGGAAGTCGATTATGCGGTATTGAGCCCATTCTGTAAGGGAAGTAGATGAGACTCAGAAGGGAGCATAGTGTCTGGTCACACAGCTAGAGAGACTTGGGCCCAGGGCTTTTCATTCAGCACCCCTTGCCCCTGCTCCCACCACACACACACACAGCCCACCTCTTAGTTCCTGGCCATGTGCCACTGGAACAGGGTTGTCACTGGTGGAGTGGGGCAATTCCTCAGGTTCCCCCGCCACTCACACAATCTAGAGCAAGAAGCCCCCAAGGTGAGCCAGTTCCCTTGGGCCTAATTCTGACCTCAGCAAACAGCCTTCTGACCAGGACAAGGAGGGAGGGAGGGAGAGAAGGAGAGATGGAGATGCAGACAGAGAGCCTTCCTTTTGGTGGAGAACCTTGGCACAGAGCCCCAGAATTCAATGTCCATCCATCTTGGTACGTCCTCCACAGCAGCCCAGGCAGATGGTCCCAGGACCTGTGCGGGAACTCCTGCACCAGGAGGGAGCTCTGATTCTTAGAAAAGTCATATAGCAAATCTCACAGGAATGTGTCGCTGCAGTTGATGGTTTTGCCTTTAAGCACTGCTGCACAGGAGGAGCCGGGCTCTCTCCCTGCCCCACAGATACTGGAAGGCAGCCCCGTGAACCCACTGGTGCTTCTCCGGGCTTCCCCCACCCCTATCCATTACTGATGGCCCACGTGTGCCAGACATTATTCCAGGAACTAGGACCCAGCTGTGAATCTGACAGGCAATGCCCTTGCTCCCCTGGAACTTACACTTTAGTGGGGGCAGACAGATAGACAGACCATCCAGAAATGTGGGGTAAGGATTCTGAGGGTAGCAAATCAGGACAAGACTGGCCCTGTCCCCACTCTCAAGAGGAGGGAGATGGCCTAGGAAGGGGCCACACTGAGACGCAAACCCATGTTTTGCTCCGAAGCACCTCTGCCCCTAACCCTACTGGATGTGGCCTCTGAAAAACCTCCCGTGTGTCCTTCTCCAGAAGAGAAGAAGAGCAGTTTGAACCTGAGGGTGCTGCCCAGAGTCTGTGAATCATCCCTGAGGCTGAGGTCCGTCTATTCTGGGAAGAGCATCCAGCTGTGGCCTGACTTCAGGGCCAAGGAGAATGTGAGACTCCTGCTGCGTGTTGGCTGAGCTAGGTTCTAGTAAGAAGGGTAGAGGTGGATGCTTCGTTTAAGGGGGGGGAGGGACAGCTGGATTTGAGGGGAATGAGCCAGATGTGGAGAGTGAGCCAGGTATGTGTGGGGATGGCCAGATGTAAGAGGGGGCAATGCAGACAATAGGGGAGGGAGCCAGGTGTGTGCGTGGAGGTGAGACAGAAGTGGTGGGATGAGCTGGGAGGGGGGAACCAGAGAGGAAGGGGGTGGGCTAGATGTGAGGGGCTTGAGAACAGACTGCACCAGCCTCAGGCTTTGGGAGGGTGGCTGTCCTGGAAAGAGATGACGCAGCTTGTGGAGGAAACACACTTTCTATTGAGGGAGGCTGTTTAGCCTCTGCGAAGAGCAGCTGACAACATACCCAGCCCCTGGCTGGGTGGAAATAAACAGAGACATGAAGCAATATTTGATGTCGTGCCCTCTGTCAACCCAGCCGCCTCCTCCTCCCTGGGCTCGAGGAGGTTGGTCAGAGTTGCTGAGCTGGGAGGAAACTGCCAGCGCTGTGGTGGCCAATGATGCAGTTCCCTAAACTTGTGCCTTATCACCTCTGGGCCTTGGTCCTACTGTGTCCCCATATGGAGTGCCTGCCGCCTGACCTGCCTATTGAACTCATCTCTAGTGTCCCACCCCAGATGCCTCCTCCTCTAAGAAGGCTCCCCTAATACTCATTCTGCCATTACCAAGGTGTGACTGCTCACTGCCTGCTGAACACACAGACTTGGAAACACTCTGAGATGACTCAACTCTGTGTTTAAGACACACTGACCTCAGCCCACCCCAACCCAGGGCACACGAATGAACTTCAGAAAGTCCCTGGAATCGAATGCAAAATCATGTGCAAAATCAAAGGCGCAGATGAAAGGATAAACAAAATGTGGTATACCCATACAATGGAAGATTATTCAGCCATAAAAAGGACTGAAGTTCTGATACACACTACAACATGGGTGAACCTTCAAAATGTTAGGCTAACTGAAGGAAAGCAGATACAAAAGGCCAGATGTGATATGATTCCATTTATAGGAAATATCCAGAATAGGCAAATCAATAAAGTCAGAAAGTAGATTAGTGTTTGCCAGGGGCTGGGGGCAAGGGGGAAAGGGGATGTGACTGCTTAACAGGTAAGGGTTTCTTTGGGGAGGAAGAAAAAGTTCTGGAACTAGATAGTGGTGATGGTTGCACAACATCGTGAATGTACTAAATGACACCAAATTGTATTTGTTAAAATGGTAAATTTATGATACGTGTATTTTACCACTAAAAAAAAAATCCAATGCAAATTTCCAGGGAGGAGGTTCCCAGCTTTGATCAGATTCTCAAAAGGTTAAGCAGCTCTGATCTGGTTCAACACCTTCATGATGCAGATGAAGATGCTGAGGCACAGAGAGGGGATGGACCTATCCAAGGTCACACAGGGGCTGGCAGCAGAGCCCAGGCAGGTTGCTTACCTGCTTGACCATACACCTCTCCCACAGCCTTCTTCTCTTGTCCTTTAACCTCTACCGACCGCCCCCCCCCATCCCCCAATGGCCTCCAGGCCTCCGTCCTGCTCCCAGCCAGGCTTCCCACAAGCTGTGTAACTTCCCGAAGTTAGAAGACCTTCTGGAAGCTGGGTGCATGGATTAGAGTTTCTGAGTGTTTGTCTCTTGCTCCAGGGTAGACGCTGAGCTTCTAGAGGGCAAGAGGAAATGTTTCTGACTTTCCTCCCTATCTCGCAGAGCTCCTGTGGCAGCCATGGCCTTGAGCTCTCCCTATCTCCCTTTGAGGAAGAGCTTGTGTTCACCTGCAAGGAGGGCAGTTAGCCAATAGCCTCTAACGAACATTCTTTGCCCCAGAGGTCCACATTGGCTTGGCGCAGACTTTGTCAGATCTGCAACACAGTCCGAGGCTCTCCCAGCCTGGCCCCGCTCCCTTCCTTTTCGTCTTTCCTAGGCCTTACTGCCGCCCCCACCCCTGCTCACAATAAACCTCTTGCACTCTTATTTCCATTTCAATGTCTGCTTCCCGGAGGGCCCTGGTGACACAGTACCTAGCCTGGTGTATCACAAGCACTCAGGACATGGAGCAAACTGAACTGGGGACTGCCTGGAGGGTGGAAGGAGCCTGGTGCCTGGGCCTCTGTGAGGAAGAGAGGAGAGGCTGCCCATGGAGGATGTCTCAGTCATAGGAAGAGTGAAAGTCTACATGCACGTGGAGAAGGGGCCATGCCCCTGGGAGAGGCGCAGGAGTGGAGAACACTGAGGGAGCCCAGGGACCGACCAGCCTACTGGCATCCTCCCAGCTCCTCCCTCTGGGGCCAAATAGGGCAAAGCTCAGAAATGGCCCAGGAGACAGGGTCCAAAGAGCCCTGGCCTTGTACTTGGAAGAACCAAGTTCAAACTGTGTTTCTTGCTAGTCAGGTGACTTTACACTCTTCTTGGCAGATCTCAGTTGTTCCATGGGTAAAATGGGTACAGAGTGCATCTCCCCAACCCCAGCATGATACTGCGAATTGACTGAGAAGACACTACAGTTTATGGAAGGCACCGTGTTGGGTAGTTTAAATGCATACTTCCACTTAATCCACAGTGGCCCTATGTGAGAGGCAGTTTGACCTCCATTTTATAAGTGAGAAAACTGTGGCTCAGAGAGGTCAAGGGACTGGCCTAAGAACGCACAGCTAGCAAGCTGGCAGAGCTAGGATTGGAATCCAGTTCTGTCTGGCTCTAGAGCCCCTTCATTATTCCACACACAATTTCTGAGTGACTACTGTGTGCTAAACTTTGGGTTGGGATCGGGGGAAAGGTCAGGTTGTTCTTGCTCTCATGGAGTTTATATTCTTACAGCGAGCCTGACAACAGACAACCGCATACACAAACAAAATAATTCCAGAATGCGTTAGGGCTCGGGGGAAAAAATAAACCGGGTGCTTTTATGAAGGGATAAAAAAGGTTTCTTTAAATTGGGGAGTCAAGGGCAGCATCTCCAAGGACTGAAACCGACCGCGTGAGAAAGCCCCAAGTCGCCAAGTCCCCAAGTCGGGGTAAAAGCTTGGCTTTTTTGGGAAGCGATGGAAGGCCAAGGTGGCTGCAGCAAGCGTGGGCGGGGGAGGTCACCAGGCGCGTGTAGGGCATAGGCAGGGGCTACCGAGAAACTGAAATCCACGGAAAGCCATCAGGGGTGTTCAGCATGGCGTGAAGAAACGAGCCTATAGTCGCTGTGTGGAGGAGCGGAGGGAAGGCGGGAGTCGGGGGCAGGCGGGGACACAGGCTGGCCGCTAGGACACCCCTCGCCTGGCACTCGGCAGGGCAGGGCTGGTCACGCAGCCCCTCCCTCCACCTCCCCGGCGGCTCCCCGAGGCCTCGCCCCGCCCCATCTGGCTGGTGACGTCACGGCGCTCGCCGCCGTCTCCTGTGACGTCACGGTCCTGGTGGTTCTCGGGGTCCGCGCGGGAGGAGCGGCACGCGCTGATCGCAGCATGCTGAAGAAGGAGCTTTCCAAGCTGCCTCAGCCCAAGTTGTGGGGTGGGTGCGCGCCCCCGCGCGGAGCGCTGGTTGCTATGGACGCGGCGGCAGCCGCTGGCGGGCGGGCGGGCGCGCGCGGGGTCGCGGTGGGTGCCGCCCAGCTTCGTTATCCCGGGTCCCCGCGGCGCAGGGCCACGCTCACAGCCCGAGCGGCACCATGAAGTCGCTAAAGAAGGAATCCCGCCTCAGAATCCCTCCAAACAGATTGTTGGAGGCCGCCGAGAATATGAAAGGTTGGCGCTGGCTGACTTGGGCGCTCAGGAGAACCCGCCAGGGGCAGGGGTTCTGGGATGGGATTCACGACACGGGGCCTAGAGGATAGGAGTGACACTAGGATGGAGGCAAAGACCATGGAGGAATGGGGTACGGGACAAGGCGTACTCCTTACCTAGAGATGATGGACAAGGCGGAGACCCCGGAAGGGACGGGGCACGGGGCACTGGGGCCTTGGGAGTGGGGACCTAGGTAGTGGGGAACTGATGGAGTCTGCAGGGGTTATTGTTGGGGCGATGGCCTTGGGCAGGAAGGCATAGGAGACCCCTACCTCGAACCATATCTGAGGGGTGCAGAAGGCAGGATCCCTGGGCTGGGTGGGGTGCGGAAGAGCCAGGAAAGAGTGTAAGACTAGAAGGGCCCGGACCTGGAGTCTTTGGGAAAAGAAATTGGGGAAAGAAAGCAAGACACATGTTGAGGTGGTGAAACCAACAACCTTGGTGGGGTTCTTTGGGGGGGGGGGTGTCACCTAAGAGTCCTGCTGGAAAAACCCAAGTAAAGTGTCTAACTTGGCCAGTTCTGTTCTGACCTTTTCCCACCACATGCCCTTTCCAGCTGGATGACACCTGTCCCGCTTGTTTAACCTGGAGACGGTCAGTAGACATGACTGCTTCCTGGCCTCTGCAGCTACCCTCTGGTTGCAGGTGGGAGACCCCCAGGGTGTCTGACAGCAGACTGACCCCCATGGACGTGTTTTCATTTTCCACCAACATCCTCTTCCATCTTTTTTTGTTGTTTCCATTTATTGAGGGCCTGCTGTGTGGGGGCTGTGTTTTGGGCAACAAGGCTGTCAAGGTGTTAGCTGTGGACCCCTGCCCTCGAGAAACTCAGAGTCTGGTGAAATCTTGGAGGACTAGCCAGACAAATATAAATGCTGCGATACAGGCATTCCGTACAGGTTAAGGGGGCTCAGAGCACCTGACCCACGCCATGGATGGCAGAATTCGGGGGGAAGGTTTTTGAAGAAGGTGACATCTGTGGCCGACAACACACACACACAAAAGGAGTGGTGTGGTTCTCCAGGTCTAGGGAGCAGCATGAGCTGAGGCATGGAGCTGTGGACTTATGTGACATTGGTGGCCAGGGCGGAGGTGGGGAGTGTGGAGGAGAGGGAAGGAGCCAGAGGGGCCTGCACAGGCTTTGAGGGGACCAGCCTCAGAGTCATGATGAAAGCTCAGGGTGAGGCGAGGGGCAGGCCTGGAGTCAGCAGGGGCCCTGGGAGGGCCTGGAGCTTAGTCGCTTTTCAGTATGGCTTTCTTTAATGCTTCTTATAGTATAAAAAAGTCCAATTTTGGCTGGCTTGAGATGCTGTTTCATGGTATACTTTTTAACAGTTAAGAGAGAAAGAGAAAAATCGCTGGTCTCCTTTCCCAAGGGCAGTCAAGGGCTTTCCTAGCTGCTGCCTCCTGCACACCTGGTTTCTGGAGATCTTATCAGATTTGAACTTTCTACTGTAAACAAATCAAGGAAAAAATTTTCACTCTGTATTTATTTTTAATAAGAGGAGATTTAGTTTGTTATATAGCCCTTGAGTTAAGAGCATGCAGTGGGATGAGGAGGGAAAAAAGACAAAGTGTTTAGTTTAGCATGCAAGATATTTTTCCCCCATAAACATCTCAGGGGAAGTCTCTAATGTAGTAGCATGATATTTTCCCCCCTCCGTATAATATAGCTAATCAACAAAAGTAATCTTGTGCTGTGTTTCTCCAAGGTCTCTGAATGATAAGCAAAAAGGCAAACAAATATTGTGACTGTAAACCTGTTTAGGGACCTGAGCCCTTTTAAATCTCAGGTTTCTCCCTACTCTTGTTGCTAAGAAACCAGGAAGACTCCGGGCAGTACCAGGTTCCCCTCCCCCATCAATTAAAGCTCGGCCCTGGCAGGGACAGTCCTCCCTTGGTTCCCCCAGCGAAACTCTGAAGTCAGAATTTCCTAAAGACCTTAATCAACACTAAAAAAGAGTAACGTTTAGATAAAACAAGAAGCAGAAAAGTAGAAGCCAGGTTTCTTCGTCCTCTGTGGTCCCCCACCCCCCACCTGAGCGCAGTGCTTCCAGCGGCCTGGCCTAGCTCCAGCAGGGGTGTCACCTGACTGCTGCGATAGGGCTCCTACCTCCCTCTCCAGGCACGTGCAAGGGGGCTGTCCTCTTTGACCCACTCACAGCTGTCAGGATCCAGGGAGAAATGCCAGCTGTATGGCTCCCCAGGAGCCCCACTCAGCCTGGGTTTCCAGACCAAAGAACAGGAACGAGCAGGGCCTCTGTGGGTTTAGTAGCGAGACATACCTCCACCCTGTGGAGTCCTCCTGCAGGTCCTGAAATGACCCCCACAGGATCTTCCTTCCTCCCCGGTCTCCCCAGCTTGCCCCTGCCCCCACAGTCCAGCAGGCTCCCCCCTTTGGATGAATCACTGAAATGCTGCTTTCATCACTCGCTCTCCTGGACCGAACCTCCTTCCTGCCAACAGAGGAAGATCAGATGCCCAGCCTTACTTTACAGAGCCATCATGTCCTATTTCCCTCTCGTCCCCAGTATCATCCCCTACCTCCCCAACAGCCTTCTGTGTCCCCGTGCCTCACACCTGCTGGGCTCAGCCCTGCCTCCACCTTTCCTCTGACTGTGACCTCACCTGGAACACCACCGTCTGCTGCTCCACCTGGGCAAAGCCTTCCTGTCCTTCAAGGCCTGACTTAGCCTGTGAAGCTGCCTCTGACCCCTGCAGCGGCTCTTCCAAACCTTCCTTTAGAGCCCTAAACTGTATGATCCACATCCATCTCCTCCTCTTTGATGTGTCACCATACCCATTGCCTGTGCCCCTAATTTAGGCCTTACGTTATGATTGGTGTGTGTTAGTGTCTGCTGCATTTTTCAGTTCCTCAAGAGAAGGAGCTATATTTTAACCTTTTACAGCATCTTCTCTGTAGTGTATAGCACACCGAAGGTGCTTGGTAAATATTCTCTAGGGTGAATTGAAATTTAAAAGGGATGCATCATTTTTAGGAGTACTTTCTTACCTACAGCGCACCAGTCCCTGTGTGCGGTAACAGCATGTATTGCACCGCATTCAAGAGAACCTTCTCAGGAAAACCTCAGACCCAGGGTGTCACTATTTCAGAAATCTTCAGCAATCTTGAAGGTTTATAAATGTACACGTGGTAATTATATACCCACCAGCAAAAGGCACGCATCTGGAGATGTTTCATCCCTTGGGAAGGTGTAAAACCAGCCAAGGTGATGGACAGAGGAAGCAGATGTCCTAGAAAATATAAATAGTACCAAAATATTTATAAAAGCAGACCTTCGACTGGCTCCAGTTCTCCCTTGGGCTGCCACCAACTTCGATGACTATGTAGAAGGGAGAGGGGAAGTCAAAATGAAAACCCAAGGCGGCACGTCCACATTGGCGGTGGGTGGGACCAGAACACGGGGTCCAGCCGCTTGGCCCGTGTGTGTTTGTGTGGATGCAGAGCCATGTGGCCCACTGACAGATGCTCCTGAGTTTCTGCTGACCCCAGGGCTGAGGAGGTGCACCCTGGCCAACAGACTGAATTTAGCGTTATGTTTGGGATGATTCTGGCTTGGGGTTTTTTGCCACCAGCTATGTGGGCATTTCCTAAAAATTAGTTTGCCTTTGGTAACCAAAACACCTGCCCTGATGTTTTAGTGATATTGCCTCTTAAAAATTGAAGTCCTGGGGCCAGCCTGGTGGCACAGCAGTTAAGTTTGTGTGCTCCGCTTCAGCGGCCCAGGGTTTGCTGGTTCAGGTCCTGGGCATGGACCTAGCACTATGTATCAAGCCATGCTGTGGCAGCATCTCATATATAAAGTAGAGGAACATGGGCACATATGTTAGCTCAGGGCTAATCTTCCTCCAAAAAAAAAAAAAAATTGAAGTGCCGTAAGAAGCAGTGGACGAAACCAAGTTCTGTTTTCAAGTCCCTGAACGCAGGACTTAGGTTTTCTTTTGATGATTTTGTGTAGGGCCTTATATCAACCCATTCTGAAGCAGAGGGCAGCAGACAGGAGGATACCAGCCAGAGAAATGAGGTGCATTTGAAACCGTTACCCCACCTCTGAGGGAGGCAGGCAGGGCTTGTGTCCCCACTGAAGAATAACTCGCTTCTGCCCGTGTGTTCTCAGTGCCGGGCTCCAGCATGCTGCATGAGAGACACAGGCTCCGATCTCTGCACTTTTCTCCAGTCCTGTGAGCCACTGTCATCGTCAACCACTTCATTACTACAGTAGACTCTGGACAGTCTCGGCCTCAGTCTGGGGCCTCCTAATCCATTCTGTACTGTGTCATGGCCCACCGGGTAAAGACCCGAGTCCTTCACACGGCTCACTAAGCATTTCGTGATAGGGTTCCTAGTTCCCTCTCCAGGCACTGCCCCCTACCTCCCACCTCACTACACTCCAGCTATTTTAAAAATACATGCTTTGAGTTCCAGGAGCGAGCTGCGTTCTCTCTTGCCGCCAGGCCTCTTCATGCTGGTCCCTTTGGAATGCCTGTTCCCCATGCCCTTTCTCTCATTTAAGTTCTCTTCATCCTTCAGCTCTCAGTTTAAACATCGCCTCCTTAGGAAGCCCTCCCTGAGCACCCCACACCCCGGGCTGGGCCCCCCGGATGCTCCCGCAGTAACCCCAGATCAGTCTGTTTGACAGTCTTGTGTCCCACGGGCATGAGTCTCTGCCTTATGTCCCTAGAGCCTAGCAGAGTGCCTGGCATATAGAAGATGCTTAAACAGTATTTATTAAATGAAAGAATGTGAAATAAATGGTCAGCGGTGAATGTTCTGCTTCTCCCAGAGCATCTGCATTTTAACCAGTGTCTTAAGAAACCCGATGCCTTCACCCGGAAGAAAGGATCAGTGCCAGCAATGGAGGAGGCTGGGAAGGCATCTTGTCCAGTTGTCCCAGACCACTGTGCATCAGAGTCACCTAGGGAGTTTAAGGAATACAGCTCCCAGGCCCAGCTCCACGCAGGAGCCAGGAAGCTGTATTTGTAAATCTCCCCGGAAGATTCCGAGGCAGACATTTGACTAATATTTGGGAACCACTGGCTTAGTCCAGCTTCCTTTTTTAACAAAAGGGAAGACTGAGGTCAAGAGAGGTTAAGTGACATACCCAAGATTGTCCAGCTTTTAAGTAGCACAGCCTGGAATGAAACGTCTTCTGGTCTCAATTCTGGAAGTCTACGGAAGACTCAGTCACTGGCAGGCCAGGGGTGATATTAGGAGGACCTTAAAGAGAAAAGTCCTGTCACCCCAGGAAAGTGCTGCCCAAGCTACCTTGGTAGCCTCTGCTGTCCATCCATGTGGCCAGTCTGCCCCTCCCCCGCAGCATGGAGTCTAATATCTATCTATTTTTAAGTACTTGTAACTTTCTGCTTCTCTTCAGATAAGAAGCGGGCAAAGGTAACTGAGCAGCCCACGCCCCCCATTCAGGAAGAACCTGAGCCTGTTAGCAATGTCCTACAAGGAGATGACATCCTTGCCTTGGCCATCAAGAAGGAAGACTTGAGGAA
Organism: Equus asinus; assembly: GCF_041296235.1. Taxonomy (NCBI): domain Eukaryota; kingdom Metazoa; phylum Chordata; class Mammalia; order Perissodactyla; family Equidae; genus Equus; species Equus asinus. Next base: position 36,065,953 of record NC_091802.1, on the reverse strand, counting down.
GGTAAGGATGAAGTCCAGGGATGCCTTACGGCAGGAACGTTTCCCTGCCAGCCTGTGTGGCCTAGAACATCAACCATGTCCACTGTCTCCATCACCTCCCTACTTATAGGGAGTGTCTAGTTCCATGGAAAAATCCATGCAACACAAATTCTTTGCACTTTTGCCTCTAAAGGAATTTACTATGTTTGCTTGAACATTTTTGAGATTCGAATAAAAACCACAGGGGTAATGAGATGATGAGGTATCTTGCTTTCTATGGAGGCCAGAGCCATCATCCCCATTTCACAGAAGGGAAAGTGAGTTTAAGAAGCACGGTTACAGATGTGGATAAAGCTGCTGAACCCGAACCCCAGGTGCTACCTGGAAGAGGCACCCGCTTCTCAGCGAAACTGTCTGGAAGCATAAGATACTATTTTTTCCTCCAGGACATTACTAAGTCTCATGCTGTTACACAGGCGTTTCCTCAACAGAACATATGGACAGAGCTGGAGAAACAGATTGGTCAGCCTTCAGGAATTCCACCAAGAATTAGGACGGAGGAGATGGGTGGTTTTCTTCCTCCTCCTGATCTCAAGTGGAATTCTCCTCTGTTTTGTTTCTTTTTAGCAACACATTCCTCGCCTTATTGAAACAGAAGATAAACCTGTCATTACCCAGAAGTTTATCATCCGTAAATTCAAACCCAAGGATTCTAGGAAGACGATCTGCCACTTAGTAGCACATCCTGCTACTCCAGATGCAGCCACAAAGCCGCTGGACTACTCTGGTAGGCCCAGCCTTGGCCCTGGCATTGCTGGTCTCTGAAGGATCAGCCTTGAAAGAAAGCAGGGTCTCCATCAGAAATTAACCCCTCGAGTTGTTTACATCTGCTAGCTACAGCTTGTCTTTCCTCCTCCTCTTTTGCCCCCCAGGTCCAGGTGACAGCTTCCATGGCAGTGACCAGATCCTGCCCCACCACATCCTGGGGAGTCTCGAGGACTTTAAGAGAATTGCAGTTTCTCGAGGGAACATCCAGGTGCGTTTGCACAGAGCTGCCTGGGTGAGAGAGGTCACTGTGGTCATTTCATCTCAGTCCCTGGCACAGTCAAGCGGGGCGGGGATTAGAAAGGCAGTCCAGTCTCAGGGCCCTGGAGTCTGGGGTGATAAGTGATTTCCCCCTGAAACAGTGAAGCCACCTTAAGCTAGCTTCAGCTGAAGTCAGGAATGCACCATAAGGATACAGAGGTGCCTCGAGGAGCCCAAAGGCGAGTGCGTGCCTGGCTCCGGTTAGACTGAACCCAGAAAGGCATCAGGGCGCAGGGCCCACACTCCCTCATTGCCCTCTGCTCCTCTGTGCATCAGCTTCCTTTTCCCTTCTCCCAAGACTGGCCTGCTCTGCTCCTCAGTCCGCACAGTGGAGGAAGGTGCTTCCCACAGCTCCCAGGGCCACGTGAAGAGTCTGCCTGTCTTTCCGACTTTCCCATCATGCAGAACCATTCTCTGTCTCTCAGTCCTTCACTTCCCTGCTTCCAGGCAAAGAATCGCTGATTGGTCAGGTTCTAAGGAGGCCTGGGGTCATACAGCTCAGTCACCCTGCGGGTGAAGGTGTCAACATCAGTTGTGAGGAGGACAGACACACTGAGAGATGTTGACCACACTCTTAGGACAAAGGTTCCCATTCTAGGGGAGAGGGGACCGACAGCAGTTTCCAAGGCCCCTGGGTCCTGTGATTTGTGTTCTGTCACTTGTTACCTTAGGGTCCTGAAGAGGAGGGCAGCTCAGCAGTGTGGGAAGACGGCAGGGATTTAGGTCTCGCGAAATCTCTGCTCAGCCCCGGTTCAGCGTCTTCTCACCATCCTCTGCACACTCGTGTTGTACTTTTCAGCTGGCTGAGCTGATACATACCCCACCCTCTCTGATGACCCTCATCTCAGCTAAAGACGAGCCGAAGCAGAAAGCCCCCAAAGAAAAGAAGGCACATCTCTGGGCGCCCCCTCCTCAGCACAACTTTCTGAAAAACTGGCAGCGCAACATAGCCCTGCGGAGGAAGCAGCAGGAAGCGCTCAGCGGTGAGCAGGGTGGACCAGGCTCCCGCCTGGCCTCCGTCTGGCATCAAGGCTCGGCTGTATTTTTTCTCTCCCTCTACCTGTCCAGAGCCTGTTTGTTCTATTCACTCCCAAGCGTTTCTTAGTGGGTCCTGAAATCAGCCCAGTGATGAGGCTGACCAGTGCAGCATGCCAGGGCCCCTGTTTGTTCTGATTTGGTGCCGGGGCTGCATTCTTGGCTTTCTCTCTAGAACGCCTGAAAAAGCCAGTGGGCGAGCTGCTGATGCACACTGGGGAGACCTATAGACAGATCCAGGAGGAGCGAGAGCTCATTAACCGATTGCTACCAACACAACATGATGGGAAGGTAAGGACAGCATTCGCAAGTGCTCTGTGAGGAGGGGTCTGCACACACGGATGGGTGCCTTAGGGCACACAGTAGCGGACAAAAAAAAATCTCTCTGTTGCAAAAAACCCTCTAGGCCTTTACTAAATTATGTTACTGGTCCTATTATTGGGTGTTTGGGGACTGGCCAGTTAAGTAATTCAGCCTATGATAGTCACTGGTAGTTAATTTGAGGACAAGGACATCACAGGTACTGAGTTATTAGAATAGTCTTAGTGTTCTCTCCTAAACGCTGTCTCCAAGATGTCCAGGTGATCTGACTCATCCATCCTTCCTTGCCAGGGCCATCAGGAGACCAATGGGTTCTGGAGTCCACTGGAGTACCTGGGAGATGACATGACGGGTCTGGTAATGACGAAGACAAAAACTCAGCGTGGCCTCATGGAACCGGTCATGCACATCAGGAAGCCCCAGTCCATCCAGGCAGAGATGGGTGAGGAACAGGCTGCAAAGGAAGCAGCAGCTTGTGACTGTCCTGGGAGGCGGGATGGCGTGCTCTGCGTGAGACCGACCTGAGATCAAGTCCCATAACCCTCTGGGGGCCCACCCCCTCGTCGGGAAGACAGCAACAGAGGTGGTAGGAGAAGCGGGTGGGAGTGTGGCTGTAGGGCTGTGCTGTACGGTACAGCTGCCGCCAGCCACCATGGCCACTGAGCACCTGGAATGTGCTTGGAAGTTAGATGTGCTGTGAGTATAAGCTGCACACTGGGCTTCAAAGATTAGTAAGAAAAAATAGATTTTGTTAATAATTTTTATGTTGATTACACACTGACAATATTTTTGATATATGGGGTTAAACTATATTACTAAAATTAATTCCACCCGTTTCTTTTTACCGTAGGGAATGTGGCATCTAGAAAATTTTAAGTTACACACGTGGCTCACATTTGTGGTTGGCATGAAATTTCTATTGGGTGGCCCTGCTCTCAAGGCTGCCAGGCGGCCTGGGTTCAGCTCCCAGTTGTGCTGGGTTGGTGAACTCTCATGAGTTATTCCATCTCTCTGGCCCTCAGTGTCCCCCTTGTGAAATATTCACAGGACGGTGAGAGGGTTAAATGAGACATGATGCGTATTAAGAGGTTCTGGCCCATTGTTAAAATAAAAGGGAGCTGCTGTTATTATTTTTATTATAATTCAAAGATGTGACGGTTTGGAAGCTAATTTTGCAGGAGCCTGCCTCAGTAGGTGTGGGGCAGGAGGACTGGAGCCCAGCTGCACAGGGAAGCTGTATCTTCACCTGTCCCGGAAATGGTGCTGGGATGGGCGCTCTCAGAGCCCTTGGGAGTGGGTGGGGAAGGGGCATGGCAGCAGCCTGTGCTGAGTGTCCTTGGACCCTGCTCTAGGATTGCCGGCTCAGAAGAATACCTGGTACCGCTACACCTGGGATCGGAGTCTGTTTCTCATCTACCGACGCAAGGAGCTGCAGAGCCTCATGGCAGAACTGAATTTCAGCCAGCAGGTTGGTCACGCCTCCGTGCTCAGCCTGAAGCCAGCCCCTTAAGGTGGCATCTGTCTTCAGTCAGCTAATCTTTCCTTTCTTGGTTCCCTCTAAGGATATTGATGGCCTGGAGGTAGTGGGCAGAGGGCAGCCTTTCTCGACTGTTACAGTGGAAGACTATCCAGTGTTTGAAAGGAGCCAGGAAAGCTCCTCTGAAGACACAGTGCCCTTGTGAGTCAGGCCTGGGCCCGAGGGAGAGAGGCTGGAGAGGGTGGCTTCCCCAGCACCCACAAGTACTGAAGGGCAGGCTTCCCTCCCTGAAATCAGGGTGCCTCCATCCCAGCTTCTCTCTAGTGGCTGCCACCTCCTCCTCTAGCCCCTTCCAACACCTGTGCTAGCTTTTCTGTTGCCATCTGCTCCCTTCCAGAAACCAGCTCCTAATGGGGATTTCCCAGACATTCCTCTGCTGGTAAACAGGGCACCTCCAAGTTCCCAGTACCACACACACTGAATGGCTTTGCGTGAAGAGTCTCTGTGTGTCCAGCAACCTCCCACCTACAGGAATGGAGCAGGACGAAGCTGAGCTCGATGGGGCTGATGACACTCCATTGGAGGGCAGAGCCAATCACCTCTCCAGACCTCCTCCATGGGCTCCATGTGGCAAGACTGTGGCAGCCTCAGGGAAAACAAGTCCTTGGTTTTTCTTACAGAGACGACTTAGCCAGTTACCCTGATGTGGTCCCCATGCCTATTCTCGGCCCTTCTCTGCTGTTCTGTGGGAAGCCAGCGTGCTGGATCAGAGGCAGGAACCCACAAGACAAGGTAAAACTGTCACCCTCACCCGCCTGCTGGGAGGGCCTCCCTCGTGGGGCAATCCCAAGGTGACCGTGGTGGTCCCGAGGAGGCTGCACGGTCTCCTATTTGCATTTTCATCTGGTTGTGCATTCAGCATGTCTGAAAATGGTAACAGAAACACTAACTTGAGCCAGAATAAACTCACAAGGCTGAAAAGAGTGTCAGAAGTCACCCAGTTTGTACCTAGCCCCAAGCATGTAAATAAGCAAACCTTCTCAAACAGGTGTGGCTTTAGGAATGTTCTAAAATATTCTTCAGATGCTAAGGAGCAGAAATGTTCATCAGATACTAAATATGTTTGTCTCCTCTTCTTATGTGGATGGTGCCTCAGAGACAGCCACCCTTGGGAATGATAACACTGTCTGAGAGCAGCCAGGCCCTGGAGGCCCGGGACGTAGGACTTTCAGCACAAAACCCAGGAAGGTCCCGGCAAACCAGGATAAGCTGGTCAGCCTAGGCCGGGGCCCCCCTCAGAGACCTTTATCGTACCTCCTCCTTCCCCAGAAGCATGTCGGAATTGCTGTCCGCATGACCTTTGAAACTCTAGAAGGGGAGAAAACATCTTCGGAACTAACTGTGGTCAATAATGGCACTGTGGCCATTTGGTACGACTGGCGGCGGTGGTCCCAGCCAAACTCTTTCCAAGACCTGAAGAGAAAGAGGATGCAGCGGTTTTACTTTGACAATCGGGAAGGTACCTAGGAGAAGCTGCCCTGCACACCTGCTCCTGCCCTCAATGTCTGTGAGAAGCCATAGTGCAGCTAATGCCCAGCTCCTGCAAGTTTGAGCCCCTCTTCCCCACCTCATCCTTCCCATTTCTATGCTGAAGTGTGTCATCTCCTACCTGTTCATGTCTGTTGGGGAACGGTTGAACTCTTAAGAAGACAGGGAGGTGAGCTACCAGGGAGCATTCTCGGGGTTCAGGGACCTATATGCACAGGCCTGAGGGTAGGATGACCAGCTGTCCCTGTTTGCCTGGGACTTTCCCAGTTTTAGCACGAATAGTCCCACATCCCTGGAAACCCCTCAGTCCTGGGAAAACCGGGACAGTTCGTCACCCTATCTGGGGCTCAGTTACACGTGTCTGCATAAGCTTAGGGCTCAGTTAACTTTATATGTGCTGGCTTGGGGCTCAGTTAACGTTATACTTGCAGGCTTGGGGCTCAGCTAGCTCCTGCTTTGTGAAAACTGCTGTCTCTGTCCCTCTCAGGTGTGATTCTGCCTGGAGAAACTAAAAACTTCACCTTCTTCTTCAAGTCTCTGAACGCAGGGATCTTCAGGGAATGTTGGGAGTTTGGAACCCACCCCACTCTGTTGGGAGGTGCTCTTCTGCAGGTCAATCTCCACGCCGTCTCCCTGGCCCAGGACATTTTTAAGGATGAGAGGAAGTCACTGGAGGTGAGGGAGTCAGGATCTTGGCCCCTTTGGACACCAGATAGGCCACCCTAGTGTTCTTCCTGGCACTGCCCGCAGGGGTCTTGTTTCTCCCAGCCTAAGGGGTGAATTTTTCGCAAGCAGGCAGCTGTTCTTGGTCCGCCAACTCTTCCCAGGGCTTTGTGATGTGAAAGATGGGTGGGCAGGTAGGGGGAGGGGCAGCTGGGAGGTCTGCCACACACGGCCCCCACTGCGTTAGAGAGAAAGGAGACTGGGCCTTAAGACGCAGACTGTGTGGAAGTACTTGAGTGCAAACACAACAGATGACCCTTCGCGCCGCCACTATATTTGTTCAGTGCTGTCTGGTGCTCGCTGGTGGAGTCCTATTTAACTGGCAAGACTTCAAAACCAGGCAAAACTAGAGGGAACAATTTAATTGGCTGGCGACCTGGAGTGAGTGCGAGGTGGGAGCTGGGAACCTGCTGGCCCCAGTCAGTTCACAGCTGCCCATCTGCAGCTGTGCTTTTTGACTCATTGTGGCCTCCAAACATAAGTCAGCTGGGCCTGAGTCTACAGTGACCAAAGGTAACTTTGATGAGCTTCGTGCCTACTTTACTCACTGACTATAGGACCAGCCTCTCTCAGTCCCTTCACTGTTTCGGTGGCACTGACCAGGTGGCCAGGCCGTGTTCTTAGCAGGGCCCAAATCCTGTGGCCCCTGCCCCTTGCCCTTCTTCCTGATCTGGGGGAGAGGCTGGCTGTGTGACCTGGCTCCATGAGGGAGCAGCCTGTCCGGAACTGGCCCCTCCGCTGGATCCTTTCAACCTTTTTTAGGGAACAAGGATGTCTGGAGAGATTCAGGGGGTGTTGAGTCTTGGAATAGGGGGGTGTGTGTGTGCCAGACAGACAGTGGCAGCAACTTGACCCCTAGGAAGGCACAAAGTCCTAAGGGATATGGCTCCCCTCGAGGATGCAGCATGAGTTTTGAAAGCCTGAGCCGCCTTCCTTTCCCCAGGACAAGTTGGCTGCCCATGAAGCAGTCACCATCGTGGAGAGCGTGTTGCAGGAGCTGCTGAGGGGGATCCAGACCCCGGAGCGTGTGCAGTCACCTGTGGACACCTATCTCACTGAGGAGGACTTGTTCTCCCATAGGAATCCTCGGGTACAGGCCCAGCGCCGGCCCCCGTCCCTCCTGTGTGCCATGGGTGAAAGCAGTAGCAAACCCTGAAATGCGCCAGGACCTGTTCTGAGCATCTTCCATGAGTAATTCACTTTCCCCTCACAGCAGGCCTGTGAGATGGGTGTTATTTGTATCTTCATTTCACATGGAGGAAACAGGCCCAGAGAGGTGAAGATAGGGCCCAAGATCACTTAGCTAGTAAGTGGGTGCTTGAGAGAACAGAGCTTGACACACTCCTTCATTCAAACCTTGTCTTACTTGGAAGCCCAAATGTAAAAAAGCTTTAAGATGGAGATGCTCAGTTTGAAGGAGAAGTGGGAAGCCCCTCTGGCCACAGCCGCTCCTGATGCCTTCCTCCCTGCCTCCCCCATCAGCGTGCCCTGGAGGGAATGGGAAACCAGAGCCGGGCTGCTCAGGCTCTGGGTACCCCACACTCTGGCCGCCACATCACATGTCTTCCCTTGCCTCTGCTGCAGCTGCACTACCAGCACCAAGTGGTACAAAACCTGCACCAGCTGTGGCGCCAGTACATGATCTCGCCTTCCAAGGCCAAGGAGGCCAGGAGCGAGGAGGAGCACCTCAGCCCCAAGGCCCGGGCTGCCATGGCCCAGTCAGCCTATTTGGAGAAGCCCTCACTGAACGTCGAGTCTTCAGTGAACTTTAAGACCCCAGTCTTGGAATCCCAACAGCCCTGGCAGGAGGACTCCCGAGATTTTTTCAGGTCCCAGAAGACCGGACTGGAGGCCAGGAATTTTCCACGGAAGAGCATCATGGAGGAGCTTCTGGTAGAGGGGAGCCCAGACCTGGAGAGCGCCAAGAGCCCGTGGGAGCTGGATGGCTTTCCCCGAGCTGAGTGGAACCTCTGCTTGGAGGACTTCAGAAAGGTGCCTTCCTGAGCCTTGAAGGGGTTGATGGAGAATGGCCCTGGCTCAGCCGGGTGCTGGTGCTCTTGTCCTGAACCAAGGGAGGGCCCCAGCAGAGCCCACTCCTCCTCAGAGGCAAAAAAGTGAAACCTCAGGGCCTGGAGAAAGCCACCTTTTGGTTCATCTCTTTTTGTCTCGGGGACCTAGCTCACTGTGCAGCAGGGGCTCCCTCTCTCAGCCTGGCATTCCTTGGAGAAGGAGTTCATGGGTACCAACTTCTGAGGGAGGTCTCAGGTTCCCACAGAAGGCACCCCAGACAGACTCTCCATGGCTGTGTCCCCTCCTTGCCACATGTTCTCACTGCACCAGGCTCGTCACTAGAGGACACAGGGACCCTTGGTGTCCTGGGCAGAATGGTTGCCCATGGTCCCTATGACCCTGTGGCCAGGTGGTGATGGCACTCCCTGAGGAGAACCAGAGAGAAGATGCCCTAATCGGGCTCAACAAAGCAGCCCTGGAGCTGTGCCAGGAACAGAGGCCGCTGCAGTCTGACTTCCTGTACCAGATGTGGTAGGTGCCCCCCCAGGAGACCAGCGCCATCTCCTCCCCTGTATAGCATCAGGGCAGGCAGTCCCAGGACTCCCTTTATGCTCAGGTTGCTGAAGGACGCTGCAGACAGTCCATGCCCTGGCACCCGCCACAGCCCCTACTGCTGTCAGGGGAGCAGTCACAGCACAGTAAGCACCTAGTCTGTTTAAAAATGTTTCCTCTTTCCTTTTTCCTTCTCAATGAGCAGAGGAATGAAAAGAGGAGAAACCAGAGGGCAGTGAGAAGCGGGGCATATTCCATGGAAAGCCTCACTTCTCGGTTGTCAGCCTTCCCATCGCCTGTTTGGAACTTGCCTGGAGAGGCTTGGGGACCTTCAGCAAGGCCCTCAGAACACATCCCTGGGAGCCTCATGCTAGAAATCTTGGGCAAGGTCCGGCCCCTGCAGTGAGGCTGGACCCAAGTCTAGCTGTGGTTTCAAGCTAGCAGTTAGACTGACCCGACCCTGGTCCCTGGCCACTTTTTCTTGGCTGTGCCTGAGAGAAGCCAGATCCCCATCTGAATGCTTGCACAGGTGCCGGGGAGGATGCTGGGTGGACAGGACCATGGTGTTCCCAGGGCAGTTCATGGCACTAGCATCTCGGAAGGGAAGGACCCAAGCCCCTGCAGGTTCAAAGGCAAGTGAGGGGTGACGGCTGCTCTCCACTGTGTCTTGCCCTCCAGTTTGCAGCTGTGGCGGGATGTGATTGACAGCCTGGTGAGCCATTCCCTGTGGCTGAGGGCTCTGCTGGGCCTGCCTGAGAAGGAGACCACCTATTTGGACGTACCAGATGAGCAAGGTCAGACATTGTGCAGCCACATTTCCGCGGAGTCTTCACTATCCCTCTGCCCAGACAGCAGTGGCGCCTCAGCCATTTCTACCCCTGTGGTGGAACCTCCATTAGGTTGATCCATGGAGAAGGCCCCTGCCACCCTTTTATCTGCTGCCAGGATTTGGGATCCAGAATCAACCTTAGCGATCACCTTAGTTCAGTTCCCTTGTTTTACAGATGGAGTCCCAGAGAAGTTAAATGACCTGTCCATGCCATACGTGGGGGAGTGCAGAGCTGGGACTAGGACCCAGGCCTCCCACCCCTGTCCCACAGTCCTGTTCCACAAGGCCATGTGGCTGAGCCAGGGGCTTTACTCTCAGGCTGTGGGAATTCTCTCAAAGCTGCTGGGAGCACTGACAGCTCAAGACCCTTTGCTGTCCCGACTCCTGCTGGTGCGGTCAGCTGGGCCACAGGCCACAATGTCTTCCATTCACCTTCCTTAGATTGGAAATCGCCTCCTGTCATGGAGGTGAAGGTGGCTGCCGGGAGAGTTGGGAAGGAGGACCGGAAAGCAGCAGCCCAGGAAAAGAAGCAGTTGGGAATCAAAGACAAAGAGGATAAAAAAGGAGCCAAGCTGCCGGGGAAAGAGGCATGGTCTGGGCCTGGGGCGGGCTGGGGAGGGCATTGGGGGGCTGTGGAAGGTGGGCGGTCACTCCAGCGTGCTGCCCTGGCTCTCCCGTGCGCTGCTCTTGAGGAAGTCCCGGACTTCCCTCAGGAGCTGTCGAAGACTGTGCGTGTCCCCATCTCTCCAAGCAGGACCGGTTAAACAGCAAGAAGCACAAGGCAAAGGATGACAAGAAACCGATAAAATCTTTAAGTCGGGACAGGTTTTCCTTGGAAGACCCTGCCCCTGACAGCACCACCCATTCTCATGAGCCCATCGATCCCCTGGTCATGGAGAAATACACCCAGAGGCTGCACACCGAGGTGAGGGCAGGAGCCCAGCGCTCAGCCTTCCCCTCGCTCCCACTGCCCTGCGCACCTTCCTCCACTCCCTCCTTCAGCCCGTTTATTCCACAAGTGATAAGAGCCTACCACATCCATGATGGAAGCAGAGCGGCCCTTGTGAAGGGCATCCTCCTGTTCGAGATGGACCTCATGCATAAGTAATGCATCTAGTATGTTAGGCGATGAGCACTATGGAAACGAGAGAGACTGGGCCCGGGGAATGGGAAGGCCCCAGCCGGGACAAGTGGGCCTCGAGAAGGTGACATCAGACAAAGATTTGAAGGGGTGGCCGTGTGGACATCTGAGGAAGGGTGGCCTAGGCAGAGGGAGCGGCTAATGAGGGGAGGGAGTGGGCTAGGACAAGAGGGCAGAGAGGCCTCTGAGAGGGAGCAGGTCTTGTGGGGCTCTGTAGGCCATTGTGAGGACTTGGGGTTTTTCTGAATGAAATGAGAAGTCACACAGGGTTTTGAATGGAGGAGTGATATGACCTGGCTTACGCTTAAGTCCTTGCCTTTCTGCTGCTCCCACTGCCTCTCTGCGTTGGGTGTGTCTTGGCAGATGCCCTCCCTGGGGGAACACCGTGTAGACTGAACTTCCAGCAAGCGTAAGGGTTTTGAAATACCGGAGAGACTGCATAAGGATATATTCTTAAGCAGTAGGTCCTTGGAGATTCACCCAGGCGTGTTTTGTTGTTGTTTGTTTTGGAGGGGAGGTCCACAAAGCCATGCTCGATACATCAGTGTGTCTCCTGGCAGTGCTTTGTCTTCCTCTGGTGTGGACCGCTGGGTCATTGGGGTTGCATCATGCATTGTGGTGACACTCTGGGTCTCATCTGATCAGAAGCTCCATTTGCTGCTGGTGACATCACTGAGATTTCTGAAGGTCGTTGGAGCCTAGAAAGTGATCACAGGGCCCTGAGGACCTACGGGGCAGACTCTTCCTTGGCTCTTTGTCATTAGGAATCAACTTGCCGAGGCTTGTGTGTTCCAGCCCCACTGGAGGGGCACAGTCCTGAAGGTGTTGCATCCGTGGACCTGTGATCTCACAGGAAGGAAAGCTGGCTTCCAGGAGGCCAGGGGAGAACTGGGCCGCCCAAGGGGCTAAATGCTCCCTGGTGTCCCTGGAATTGCCCCTTTAACCACACGAGGCTCTAACGTCCCCACATGTCCAAGGGGCCAGTGGAGATTACCTCCCGAGACTGGTTCAAAAAGTAAGACTATTTGCAAAAATGCAAGTTCTACAGAAACTCACAACTTTGGTTTCTCTGCTCGCCAGCTGTTCTCTCCGTGGTGTAGACATGTCCACCCTCGTAGCCTGGTGAATGTTCCCTTGTGTGAGTGCTTTCCACAGAGCGAACCTTTGCCCATGACGTCTGTCCCATTCTTCCAGGTCTACGGGCTGCTGGACACCCTGGTGACCGACCTGATGATCCTGGCTGACGAGCTCAGCCCCATGAAGAATGTCGGGGAGCTTTTCCTCTGTGAACCTGACCCATGTGCCCGAGCGGCCTTCTGTGAAACTGGTTAACAAACAAATCAATAAAGAACTTTTATCTTTCTACCACTTCTGTTATGCCTCCATGTCTTGAATGTCAAATCTTGATGAGGTCCTCGCGTGTCCCACCTGCCCTCAGCTTCCTCTCCTCCCAGTTCCTGGAGCCGTCTAACAGGAGGAGAGAGAAACGCAGCTGGGAGGTGATGTGTGGGATGATGATTGGAAGAGCAAGTTGGTAGCAGGACAAGGTATGAATCAGGTGATGGGACAGACAGCGTCACCCCTTGTGGTCCCTGCCTCTGACCTTCCTTGGCCCACACTTTCGGGATCATGCTTCCTGGAGGCAGGTTTTCCCCAAGTGTCATCACCAAGTATGACAAAGTGTAAGACTAGGAGAGCTAGATCCCATGGGACTGGCTCCCTGAGATCCTCCCACTTGGGCTGGCTCCAAGGGCCCTGTCCCAGTCCCTGAGGGTCAAGCTCACCATACTCCTAAACCCTAGAGGCCTGATCCCTTTGCCCTTGGCCAGAGGTCATTATTCTGGATTTTAGTCTGTCTCGTTCCTCTCCTCATGTCAAACCATCAGGCCTCCTTGAACCATTTTTCTGCCTTAAAAACAGCCTCTGGACTTTATAGTCTCTCCCTGCTCAGAGAAATGCGAAGCAGGTAAGAGACAGCTCTTGGAAAGAAAGGCGCTGTCAGCTCAAACTCAGTACCATAATTGTTGTGTCAGTAATCATCATTCTGGGCCAGGCTTCCTGTGTAGAGTGGGCTCAAGACTCCCAGAGTTTGAAGAACAACTTTGCCAATGGTGAGCTTATTGCCTTAGTATCGATGGAGCAGAGGTGTGGATGGGAGACGGGGGAGTGGCCACAGTCTCCCTCCCACTTAGTTCTGCTTTTGGTGCTTCTGATAAGGACCTCCTGGGCCTTCAGCATCCCTCAGTTGAGACGTGGGAGGAGATTTGAGTGAGTGGGGCACTCAGTCCTCATGTCAGGGGGCTGTGCCTGGAGTCCCGATGCCCCCACCAGGATGGCTGAGGGGGCCAGCTGGAAGCCCACAGAAGGCAGTAACTCCATCAAAGGGCCAGCCCCAGGGAATGGTACTCCTGGCCCAGAGGGGAGGGGGTGGGGTGAGATGGGTGTTGGAGCCCCCCTGGCCCCGTTTCCTGTTGAGGAGGCAGGGGAAGGGTTAACTCCCTGCAGCGTGGGAGTGGGCCGCCGGCACAGGCTCCTTTGGGATCTGCATCTTCTGGGGACTGGCAGCAGGCAGGTTTCCCACCTCTGAAGGTGCCACCGGCTGCCCAGCCAGCAGGAAGGGGTTAACATGCCCTGCGCGTCCTCCTGTGTCCTGTTACTGCTGAGGCAGACCTGCCCGGCCAGCTGAGAAACTTTCCTGCGAGTGCTGAGTGCTGCCTGCCGGAGAAGGCAGGCCGGCCAGAGGAAGAGCTGCAGCCTGTTCTGGGACCCCGCGGCCGCCCTTCCGAGGGTGTTTGCGCCTCACAGGAGAGGGCGGGTCTCCAGGACGAGGGTTCGTGGTGGATGGCTCTTGGGACGCCCCCAAGTCTGTGCCGTCCTCCTGCCGCGCAGGTCGGAGGGTCACTGCAGAGGCTGCTCAGGGTCCCGGGGCTGGGGCCAAGGGAGCCTGCACCGGAGGTAAGCTGGCCCCTCCCATCCACGGTGGTGCCCGGCATGGAAGGCATGGAAGGTTGCGGCTTGTCTCCCACCCAGGTCTCAGGGAGAGGGGCGAGCAGGGCAGGGACATCCAGGATACTAGAGGCTTCCTGCCTGCAGCACTCAGGAAGGGGGACTCGGGGGCTCGCTCCCCATCCGGGGACTAACATCCTTGGTGGCATTCCCCACAGACTCCTGCTCCTCTCTGCCCACTCCTCCTCCTCAGGCCCTGTTGCCCCTCTAGCCTCAGGGCAGCCCCTACCCAACTCCAGTGCCCTGCAGGACACAGCTACCTGAGGGCTTACTTCAGCTCAGCCAGAGCTCCTGCATGTCCCTCCACCCACAGGAGGTAGGATACTGCCACTCCCCCACTGCTCCTGCTGGACCTCATGTGGGGGCAGAGGATGAGAGGGGTGCGCGCTGTGGGGGCACACACAGACTTTGGACAAACTCATGCACGTGACTCGACAGATCTGGGTTCTTTCCATCTCCCCGGACCCCCACTCTAGGGATGCGATCTGCTTCCTTAGTCCTGACCGTCCCCCGTCCTGTGGGCCCTGAGAAGAGCAGCCCCCTCCCCACTGTACAGTTTTGTCCGGGATCCTATATCTAGGAGAGACTGAGACTCCGGCCCCCCATGGCTGTCCCATCGGCGGCTGGCCCTCCTCCCATCGCCCCAGCTTACTCCTCCCTCCTCTGCCCTGCACTGCCCTCCTGCCTCCCCACCCTCCCCCTGTCTCTGAATTGGCCTCTGGGCCCTGCCTTCTCAGTGTCCTTCCCTCCACCTGACAGGGTCTGGCTCAAGGTCACTGCAGTAATTCCATACCCGGCCGCCCGGGCTGCTGCTGCCGCTGCCACTGCCGCCACCACCACCGCTGCCTTATCGGCGGCTGGGTTTCTGTTTCACTCCCTTTTATTTCTGGCCATATTGTGTTCGATAAAACCCTTTGCTTTAACACCGCTGGCAGCGCTCCCAGCCACTCCCTCCCGCGTTCCTTCCTTTCCTTCTCTCTCCCCTCGGTGCTCCCTTGGCCTCACCGGGTCCCTGTTCCTCCTCACCTGGCCCCTCAAACTTCAGGGCAGGGAGGTGGAGGCACCTCCTTGGTGTTTCTGACCCCTTCCTTCCCCCAGCCCCGGGAGAGGTGTGCAGGGAAGTCTCCTCCGAGCCCAGCTTCTAGGAGGAAAGTCCAGGCAGGGCCGCAGGGCCCATACGGAGGGCCCCCTCCCACCACCCCAGGCCACGCAGGAGGGCCAGGGAGCCGGGCCCAGGTAGGGCTGCTGGTGGAGTCCTGATGCCTGACTGGTTCTGCTGGTTTCTGCGGCCAGCACTGGGAGGAGCATACACTCTGGGCGGGCTTTAGGGCAGAATTATTTCTCATCTTGACTTGCCACCCGCTACCAGTCGGGAAGGTAAAGCAGGTCTGAGTCACTACTGAGGGGGAGGGCAGGAGTTATAGGAGTGCTGGCTGCGGGGGGGCATGCCCACAGAAGGCCTGTCACCAGCCAGCTGGACGGACACGGACAGAGAGACAGCAGACAGAAGGTAGGCAGCACTTTCAATGGGCGCTCTCCACACCACCTGGTCTCTCTCGGGATCCCATCCTCTGGGCAAAGCTCTCCCCAGCCCCCCCCGGGCCCTGATGAAACCTGCCAAGGCCTTAGGGGCCACTTTGAACTGAGCCCAAGGCTGGGAGGGCTGGGTGGAGGGAGAGTTGAGATGGGGGGTGGGGCAGGACAGGCTCCTTCTCCCGCTGAGTCTCAGGGCAGAGCTGAGAGGCACCATCTCCACGGCGGGCTGGTGGTTAAAGTGGAGGCTCTGCAGGTCCAGTCAGTGTGCATGTGTGCCCATGCCAGTGTACGTCCATGCCAGCGTGTGCCCATGCCAGAGGAACAGCCGTGGCAGGGGGATTCTGGTTTGGGTTTCTGGTAGAGCCCTGGAGACCCTTTCTCTGTCATGGGCCTGGGTTTACTTTCAGCAGGTGGCCGGGTCCTGAGGCTGTAGGGAGGCAGTGGGCTGGCCCAAGCCTCCCTCAGCTGGGGTGTCAGAGGTCTACCATGTGCCAGGGCCAGGAGTTTGGGGAGCCCAGACTGGCCTTGCCCTCAGGGAGCTCACGTTCTGGCTGAGAAGGTAGGACTAAGACAATAAAGCAATCAGATGAATTAATTGCAAAACTGGTGACACTGACAATAACTTTTAGATTAGTCTCCTGGAGACCTAGGTGTTAGTCCCAGCTGTGCCACCTACATGCTGTGTGACTGTGGGCAGGCCATGTGCCCTCTCTGGCTTCAGTGTTCTTGTGTGTATAACTTGGGTGGTGGTGGCTAGAACTCTCTGAGGCGCAGCTTCCCCCATATGCTCCTTCCTCTCTTGCCTTCTGGCCCAGCTCACAGTATCCCCTTTCAGCTGCCCTTCCCCTCCTTGCTGCCTCACTCCTCCTCCTCACCCTTCCCTTTGGATCTCAGCCTCAGCTCAGCCATCACCTCCTCTGGGAAGCCTGCCCTGATTTTCCTAGCTTGGGTACCCCTGTGCTCCTCTGCACTCCCACACTGGACTGTGATTGTCCGTACCCTCTCAACTAAACGTGGGTGGACCAGGACTTCTGCTCTGTGCCTGGCATAGTGCCTGGCTCAGAGAGGGCCCCAGGAAATAGGTGTTGAATGAATTAAGCTACAAAAATTAACAATGTGAGAAGGGAGGTAAGTGAGCACTGAGAAGTTTTGGAAAGGATAGGTCTTAAGCAAGATCCTGGCAGAAACGGGAGAGGTAGCCAAGAAGAAGTGAGGCGAGCAGGCATTCCTGGGGTCACCTTCACGTCCCTCGCTAAGGGCAAGGACTGTGGGGTGCCTCTGCCTAGGTTAATCCTGGCTCCCCACTTGCCGGTTCTGTGATCTTGGACAAGTCATTTAATCCTTCCCTGGACCTCACTTTCCCCATCTGTGGATGGAGATAAAAATAATAGCATCTTTGTCGTGTGATTGTGAAGATAAACGAGCAGGCAAAGCTTGAAGAACCTGCTGAATAACAAGAAAAATAAAAAGAGCCTGCTGAAGGCTGTTCCTGGCAGTGGGGACACCCTGGCTAGGCCTTAGGTTGGGGGCTGAGTGGCCAGAGAGGTGGGCCACTGCCTCTGACTTCCTGACCCTCTCTTCCTCAGACCCATGTGGAACCCAAAGACACAGTTGCCCTGCTGAGAGCACCGTGGCCCATCCTTGCAGACCGTGATCTCACAACGGTGGCCCTCGGCCCTCCACCTCCGGCTGGGGCGGGGGCCGCCCATCTCCAAGTCCCCAGCCATGACGACCTCAGCACTGCGGCGCCAGGTAAAGAACATCGTGCACAACTACTCTGAGGCAGAGGTCAAGGTCCGCGAGGCCACCAGCAATGACCCGTGGGGCCCGCCCAGCTCGCTCATGTCGGAGATTGCTGACCTGACTTTCAACACAGTGGCCTTCGCCGAGGTCATGGGCATGCTGTGGCGGCGGCTCAATGACAGCGGCAAGAACTGGCGGCACGTGTACAAGGCGCTGACGCTGCTGGACTACCTGCTCAAGACGGGCTCCGAGCGGGTGGCCCACCAGTGCCGCGAGAACCTCTACACCATCCAGACACTCAAGGACTTCCAGTACATCGACCGCGACGGCAAGGACCAGGGCGTCAACGTGCGCGAGAAGGTCAAGCAGGTGATGGCTCTGCTCAAGGACGAGGAGCGCCTGCGGCAGGAGCGGACCCACGCCCTCAAGACCAAGGAGCGCATGGCGCTGGAGGGCACGGGCATCGGCAGCGGGCAGCTGGGCTTCAGCCGCCGCCATGGCGATGACTACGGCCGCTCACGCAGTTCCCCTTCCTCCTACAACTGTGAGTGGGCCTCGGGGGTGTGGCTGGGGAGAGGGAGGCGGCCTGAGTTCCAATTCTGAGCCATGTCTGAGCCACGGACAATAACACCTCCTTCTGGGGGATGTCGTGACGATTCAGGGAGATAAGGAATGTGCCATGCAAGTCACAATGTGGGCACATAGTAGGTGCCTAACAAGTCGGCATACACAGTAATGTTATCATATAGCTGTTATTATCGTTAATTCGCTGTCCGGCCGGATGGTTGGTGGTAGAAGCATAGACTCTGGAGTCCAGCAGCATTCCTTATTCTGCTCCTTCCAAGCTGAGTGATCTGGACAACCACCTCTCCGAACCTCAGTTTCCTCATCTGTAAAGTGGGGATAATCTTACCTACTTCAATTGTTATATGTGAGAATTAAATGAGACCAGGCCCAGCAATGCCCTCGGCCCTGTGCCTGGACACACGGCACATGGCATTCTCTTAATCCCCCCGCTTGAGGGCACTGCCCTTGAAAACAGGAGTGGCTGCACAGCAGTTCCTGACTCCACCCCCATCCCGCCCCTGCAGCGGTGGGGGCTTCCCTGATCTAAGGAATACTCAGAATGGCCCTCCTTTCATGAAGCTCTTGACAGTACGCTGAGGGCTTAGAGGGCTGTGACCTTGATTGAATGGAGCTTCTGACCCTCCCACCCCTACTTGACCCCAGGCTGGACGGCACCCAGCTGGAAGAGTCCAGGAGCTGGAGTAGGGGGACCTGGGTTCAAGTCTTGCTGCAGGAGCCTGGCCAGGCACCCCTGGAGCTGTTTGCACATCTGTAAAGGAGGAGTTGGAATCTCTCCTGGGTGGAATGGGAAACCTTACAGAGAATGCAGACACACACTGCCTGGCCCCAGGAGCCCGTGACTGCCGGTTGTCCCTTCCCCCTCAGTTTCCTTGGCTTCCTGGCAGGGTGGGAGGGAGCCTGTGGGCACCTGTGTGGTTATGGCCATGTTGGTCCTCTGCAGCCTCCTCCTCATCCCCCCGCTACACCTCCGACCTGGAGCAGGCCCGGCCCCAGACGTCAGGAGAAGAGGAGCTGCAGCTGCAGCTGGCCCTGGCCATGAGCCGTGAGGAGGCCGAGAAGGTGAGGGCAGCCCCTGGAGGTCCCATCGGCTGGGGTGGCATGGGGAGGGGACTGGAAGACTGAAAAAGGAAGGAGAGTTGCCGAATACCCAACAGGCTTCCCTACTCTGGGCCCCAAAGCCCTAGGCCTGCTCCCAAGGACAGCACAGGGCCCTGGGATTGTCCTGCAGGGGCTGCCTCCCCGCCTCCTGTCCTCTCTGGCCAGCCTAGAAAGGGCAGTGAGTGTGTAGTGGGTCAGGGGTACACATGGGTCCAGTGGGGCTGCTGCCACTTAATGGAGGCAAAGGGGACAAGTGCCAACAGGCACAGGAGACAGAGAGATATGCTGCCCCCCATGAGCTGTCCTTTTGGGGAGCAGCGATAGCCCTCTTGATATCATCCTCTCTGCCCTCACCTCCATGGATCCAGGCAGACTGGACAGGAAGCAGCGGGGCCTCACACAGCAGGGCTTGGGGAGCACTCAGGGGACTCAGAGGAAAAGGATCAATCTTGTTGATTTTTAAGCTGCATCTCAGATCCAGGCAGGGAGAAGCAGCACCCACACTGCTCTCTGAGGACAGGCTGCCCTCACCCACTCAGGGTGGGCGTTCTCTCCATCCTCCTCACTGCACAGGGCTATGTTGCCCTTCAGTGCACAGGTGGGCATGCTGGGCCAAGTTCACCCCTCTCTTCCTCCCCCGCAGCCAGTCCCCCCAGCCTCCCACAGGGATGAGGACCTGCAGCTGCAGCTGGCTCTGCGCCTGAGCCAGCAGGAGCATGAGAAGGTAGTGGGCCGAGCCTCCTGGACTGGTGCTGGTGCTGGTGCTGGTGGAGGTGCTTACCCGGGCACTAACAGGCTCCTCCCGCTTCCCTGGTGGTCCTGCTGCACCTAACCTCTCGGCCACCTCCCACCTTGCATTCTTCTTGACTGCAGCTCAGGTCGCCTCAAGGCCAGCCTGGGCTGCTCATGCTCTCTTCACTCCTGCAGGAGGTGAGGTCCTGGCGGGGAGATGACTCCCCGATGGCCAATGGTGCTGGGGCCACAGCCCGCTGTTGGCAGGACAGAGAGCCCGCAAGAGAAGAGAGGAAGGAAGAGAAGCTGAAAACCAGCCAGGTAGGGGGGTGCTGGGGTATGTGGGCTGACAGAGCCTGGGAGATGAATTGAGTTAATATTTGTAAGGAGTGTAGAACAGTGCTTGGTATATAGTAAGCACGACTTAAGTGTTTATTCAACGCAAATGAGGGTGGAGGGGGTATAGCAGCCCCTAGTCCCATACTGCATGGGCTGGTGACTGAGTTGACAGCAAAGTGGGATGCAAAGAATCTTGATCTGAGACCCCCAGATTTGGGTTCTGGATTTGCTGCCACTTACTTTATGACTCAGGGCATGTCACTGTCTTGGCCTCAGTTCCCTTCTCTGTACAGTGGGCTTGTTGGACAGTTCCAGATCTGACATTCTAGGATTATGTGACACTGTGGATCTAGACTCAGGCATATGGTGCTGAAAACATCTTGGGCTCATACACATACTTTCCAAGAGGAGGGACTGGTTAGCTATTGGGAGCAAGACCATCCTCCAAAGCTGTCCATGCTACACCTGGGGTGTCTCTGTCTCCTTCCTGCCCATGTTTGCTGTGGCCAATTTCTCTTGGGACACTGACTTATGAAGGTAGCTTTGTCATAAAATTTGTCTTTTACCACTGATGGTCTAAGGAGCTGGACAACTGAGGAAGGGGTCAGGCAGGCCTGGGTTCCGTCCCAGCTTTGCCTCTCCCTGGCTGTGTGACTTCAGGCAAATCGTCCTCCCTGCCTGGACCTCAGTTGGTGCATCTGTAAAATGGGCACACCACTACCTGCCCAACCTACTGCACAGGGTTGTTATGAAAATCAGGCACTAAATGGATGAGGAAATATAAACTGGAAAGCACTGTAAAGAGGTGAGGGATCATTAGTAGATGTTTGTGGAATGAATAAAGCAGAGAATGAGCTGACATTAGGATGACAGGTCAGGGCCCGCCCTTCCTTCTGAGCCATGGTTGCCTCTCCCTTCTACAGTCCTCCATCCTGGACTTGGCGGACATCTTCACAGCCGCCCTGGTCCCGCCCTCCACACACTGCTCTGCTGACCCATGGGACATCCCAGGTGGGCATGCAGGGCTGCAAGAGGATCCCAGGCTAGCCCCAGAGAGCCCCTTCCTTCCCAGCCACTTGCTGGCACCCCCCTCCCCAAAGCTGAGGACCATTGGGCAAGTCACTCACCTCCCTGAGCCTCAGCTTCACTGTGACATGGAGTCATAGTGAGGGATGGGGGAGCACATCTGAAGAGCCCAGCTCATGGGAAACTCAGAGATGTTCACTTGTTGCCCCGGCCAGTCCCTGACTGGGAAGGTGGTCTGAGCTGCCCATGCCTGGGGGTCCAGGCTCCTGGGATAAATTGCCGAAAATGGGATCCAGCTTGCTGGGTGATCCTGAGTCAGACCCATCTGTGAAATGGGTCCCTCGGCCTCCCAACTTGGTCTGGGTAACTGGGAAGGGCCCTGGACTGGGGGTAAGCGTGGGCCTGGGGTCACGTCTGTACTGTTCCCTTTTCAGGTCTCAGGCCAAGCACAGAACCCAGCGGCTCCTCCTGGGGGCCTTCTGCAGACCCCTGGTCTCCCATCCCCTCGGGAAGTGCCCTGTCCCGAAGCCAGCCCTGGGACTTGCCCCCTGTGCTCTCCTCCTCTGAGCCCTGGGGCCGGACCCCAGTGCTGCCTGCTGGACTGCCCACCACAGACCCCTGGGCACAGAAGTCCCCCCACCACAAACTTCCCAACACTGGCGCTGACCCTTGGGGGCCTTCGGTGGAGACCTCCAACAAACCTGGTAAGTGGGGGGCCAGAGGGTGTGGGTAAAGGGCTGGAGAACTGCTGACTCCCCCTAGACAGCAGATCCCGTCTGTGTTAACAGGGCTGCTTGAATGGAAAGGGGTCAGTCCAGTGCCTACCCTTTTCGCCAGGCCATCTCATCTGCCTCTTCCTCCTTCACTAGCTCTTGGTGGTACCTCGACCTTTGACCCATTTGCCAAACCTCCAGAATCCACAGAGACCAAGGAAGGGCTAGAGTGTGCCCAGGCCCTGCCCTCTGGGAAGCCCAGCAGCCCTGTGGGTAAGCAGGAGGCAGGGGATGATGCAGCTCTGGGGAATGGGGGCCCACCCGGAACTGGCCTCTCGGCCCTCTTCCTCCCACAGTGACCAATCCCTCTCTACCAATGAGCTCTATCATTTGTGTTCCAGAGCTGGACCTGTTTGGAGACCCCATCCCCAGTTCCAAGCAAAATGGCACAAAGGAGCCAGATGCCTTTGACCTGGGTGTACTGGAGGAAGCGCTAGCCCAGCCCAGTAAGGAGGCCCGAGCTTGCCGGACTCCTGAGTCTTTCCTGGGCCCCTCAGCCTCTTCTCTGGTCAACCTAGACTCATTAGTCAAGGTGCCCCAGGCTGCAAAGACCCGGAACCCCTTCCTGACAGGTAGGACACTCCCTTGTCTCTGCCAGGTCTCAACATTGGAGGCCCCTGCTCTCTTCCCAACCCTCCTTTTAAAGCCCCGCCCCTGCCCTTGAAACTTACTCTTTTCCCTATTTCTAAGACCCAAGATCTTGACCCCCTCTCATTTTAAGGCTTTGCCTCCCGGCCCCCTCCAACCACCTTCTCCCCCTCCTCTCGTTCCGCAGGTCTCAGCGCTCCGTCCCCCACCAACCCGTTCGGCGGGGGCGAGCAGGGCAGGCCGACCCTGAACCAGATGCGCAGCGGGTCGCCGGCGCAGGGCCTGGCGTCGGGCGGGCCAGCCGGGGCGCCCTCGGGCTCCATGACCTACAGCGCCTCCCTGCCCCTCCCGCTCAGCAGCGTGCCAGCCGGCGTGACCCTCCCCGCCTCGGTCAGCGTCTTCCCGCAGGCTGGCGCCTTCACGCCGCCGCCAGCGAGCCTGCAGCAGCCGCTGCTGCCCACGTCGGGGTCGGCGGGGCCGCTCCACCCGCCCCCGCAGGCCAGCACCAACCCCTTCCTCTGAGCGCCTCCGCCCCGGCCGGCCGGCGCATGCGCGCGAGCCCCGCCCCCACGGCGCGGACCGGCGCGGGGCGGGGCTGCCACTCCAGGACTGGTACCCGGAGCTCCGACCCGCAGAGATGCAGCTCCCGCCCCGAGGCCTGCAAAGATGCTGCTCCGGGCCTCCGCAGACCTTTGCCGCTCCAGGAGCTAGAGACGGACGACCTCCCAGGGACCGAGACCCGCCCCGTAATAAAGACTGGAACCACGTCCTCAGCTCTCACCAGGAGGACTTTTTGCGTGGACCCGGGGCGTGGCGGCCGGGTCTGGACCCCAACGCGAGTCACCTGCTGCTGTGGAAACAACTGCTTCATAGTGCGGGGCACACCAAATGCTCCCACTTTCCGTACAGCCCCCTCTGCCTGGCGCTTTCGCTTCCCGATGCTCCCCAGGCTCTTACTCATTCCATCATTTCATTCATCACACAGGGCCCTGGAGATGATACAATAGCAAGGAACAGTGGGCGGTTGTTCCCATTTATTGCACACTCGTCATGTGCTAAGCACTTTAGGAACATTATTTCATTTAATCCTTGCAACAACCCTCTGAGGTAGATAATAATATTACTCCCGTTCAAGACTGGCTACAGAATTTGTGGGGTCCAGTGCATAATGAAAATGCGGGGGCCCTTGTTAAATTTGCGTTAAGAATTTCAAAATGGGGGCACCAGAGCATTAAACCAAGCGCAAAGCCTCGGCCCTGCTCCCATTTTATAGGTGAGGAAACTGAGGTTTGGAGAGGTTAAGCGGGGCATGCTCGAAGTCACAAAGTTAGCACAGTGTGGGGCTGGGATTCAGAGTCAGACAGTCTGGCTCTACAGCCCTGAGCTCCCGGGCTGGGCCCCAGATTTAATTAGCAAATACTGACTGGCTGCTGTGGATGAATTGCTGGGCTTGCCTTGGAGGGATCCAAGAATTGCTAAGCCCACAGCCTCCAGGAGCTCAGAACTCAGTGGGGCAGGCAAGTCAGGTCCAGGAGCCCCCACGCTCCTTTGTTTTACTGAGTCACCTCAAATCTGGCTCGACCTCTCTCTTCTCCTTCACCAGAGCTGGGAAGAAACCCAATCTTAGCCGTGCGGAGGGAGCCTGACCCCACCTGGGGGTTTATGTGGACTCTGGGAAACCAAGGGGAGGGGCAGGGCCTGGTACTTCATACTGTGGGCCACCATAGTCACCCCTATTCCTTTTCTACTCAATGCTTTCCGGCCACTGGACCACTGGACACTGATATGTCCTCAATGCTCAGGGTCTGGCCTTGCAGGCAGCCTGCTGCCAGCCCCCACCCCTTTTCAGGGCGCTGGGGGGAAATGGCCTTCCAGTTGTCAGAAACACCAAAGTTGGCTGGGAGGACACAATGCTGCTCTCCTTCCTAAGATGGGGGTGGGCAAAGGAGCTGCTTTTCTTTTCTTTGGAGGGAGGGAGTCCCACCTTGGCTGTTCCAGGCAGGATGGACAAGAGCACTTAGGAGTCAGACCGACAGGGCTCAAAACTCTGCTCCCAGGTTTGCAGTTAGTAATAATCACTTAGTAAGAAGTGGTTATGCTCGCTGACCTTGAGTAAATTACTTAACCTATGAGTCTGTGCCTCCGTTTCCTTATGTGTCAAATGGGAACAGGAGTTCCTTCCTTATGAGGTTGCTGTGTGGCTCCTCCCCACCCAGTGTCCATTGGGCCCAGGGTCCACCCTCTCCAGAGACTAACCATGAGGAATGCACCTGCCATACCCCTCATTCCTGGCTCTGCCAGGCAGTCCCCAGAGTCCAGCCCCATGTCTTCTGCGCACAAACCCAGGAGGTCTCCATCCTTGGTCACTGACCCGTCCCTTGTCCCTCCCCTGTCTGGGCCCTCCTCTTCTAAACTGGCTTTCCCTGTGGACATTGCTTCCCTGAGGACTCTCAAGGGGTGTGGTTTTGATTCCCACAAAGACGAGCTTGGTAGCTTTGCTCCCCAGCTACTTCTGGACCGTCTTCTCCTGTAAGATCCTTCCTCCTTCCTTTTGGAGGCTGGAGCCACTGGGCTGTCCTGCCTCCTCCCCGCCTGGGGCTGCGCTCCACCTCATTCTTGCCATGCTTCCATCTTGCCTCACAGTCTTCTTCTCACCCAGATCTTGCTCAATCTTGCATGACTCCATTATCCAAGAGGATGACCTTGCTGCCCCTTGACCTCTCATCTACCCTTGCCAATGGTCACACTTTGGGTCTTGTCATCACCCCAAATTCTTCCACATTCAAGGCAGGCTCCCTGTTTTCTGATCTTAACCTTATTCCTTCCAGGGAGCACCCACCAGACCCCCTGGCCAGCCAACCCTTCCATTACCTCCCCATCCCCACCTTCTGAGATCTCTTCTCTCCTCCATATGGTCAGTGGCCTACTCTCAACCGAATCCTTCCCCTTGATATTTGTCATAATTAGCCTTATCCATTGAAAGTGTCTTTCCATCATTCCCCTCTCATCAAGCACCCATCCTTTTTCTCTATGTTGCCCTTCTTTCCCCTCCCTCTTCAACCCACTCCAACCCACTCCAGTCAGCTTCTGCTGTCTCCTCACCCCACCGGAACACCATCCACCAAGCCCGCCAACGGCCTCCATGTGGCTGAAGCCAGTGGACTTTTTCTGTCTCATCCCAGTTGACTTCCCTGGAGTCTGACCATGCGGACCCTCCCTCCTTGCAACTCTCTGTCCCTTTGCCTCTACGGCACCACCCTCTCCTGGTTTTCCCTTGACCCTCTGGCCCGTCCCTCTCCGTCTTTCATGGGTGCCTTCCTGAGTTCCCGGAGCCCGCGCCTGTGGCGTCTTCTCTCCTCTCACTGCAGGCTCCCTGGATGATCCCCCCCATGCCCGCACTGTCTCCACACTGAACACCCCGATTCCTCTCTCCCACCAACCTCTCCTCTGCATTCCAGAGCCTTGGCATCTCCACATGTAGGTCTCAAAGGCACCTCAAACCAACACGTCCAAAAATGACCTCATGGACCCCTGACCTGAGCCTCTCCCTGTGCCCCCTCCCCAGCAAATGGCCCCACCATCCAGCACAAGCCCGCTCTGCGAATCACTCGACACCTCCCTCTCCCTCACTGCCAATCCTGACGATATTTCCTGCTCTGCAGACCTCAAGTCCCTCCCCTTCTATCTCCACCATCCACCTCTTGCCTCCTAACCACTCCTGCTCTGCTCTTGCCCCTTTCCAGTCCATTCTCCACCAGGAAGCCAGAGGGAGCTTTCCAAAATGCAGGGGCAGTCCCCTGACTAAAGCCCTCCACCATCTTCTGCTCTCATCCATAACCAGAACTTCTCACAGACCTGGCCCCTGCCCTCCTCCCCAACCTCACGTCCTCATCTAACCACCTCTCTCCCCTTTGTGCTCTGCCCTGCAGCCATCCTGGCCTCTGCAGTTTCCCAGCCCCGACTCACTGCTATGTCACAGGGCCTTTGCACATCTATTCCTCTTGCTTCCCCAGCACTCCCCCCACGCCTCTCCAGATTCCATCTTGTTCTTCCATGGCTGCTACACAAATGCGATTTCCTCAGGGAAGCCTCCCCCCCTTGCCTCTCCCGCCAGACCAGATTCCTTGTCATCCTCAGGCATGGCACTTCTCACAGTGGCTGGTTGTACATTCGCTTGTATTGCTATCGGATTAGGTTCTGCCTCCCTCATCGGATTGTGAACAGCACAAGGGCAGGAGCCTGGCCTCTCTGCTCACCAGTGTACCTAGCAGAGTGTCTGGCAGGCAGTGGGCACTCAATAAATATTGGCTGAATGTAGCAAGCGAGGCAAGTGTGTAAAACACATGATAGGACCTAAAGTTGGCTCATTATTATTATTCAGGGAAGGCTTCCTGGAGTGGGTGGGACTTAAGCTGGACTTTGAGATGGGGGGGGCGGAGCAAAATCAAAGCTCGCTGGCTGGGCGGGCATGCACAAACCACGAGTTCTGCTCATGCCTCATTTTTCATTTGTAAAATGGGCAAAGGTTGGACCAAACGAGCCGAGACTCTGGCCTTCCACGGCCCTGGCATCCTCACAGCTCTCCATGTGCTCCTCATGAGGGTCGTTCTCCGCAGGCAGCTGGTTTAGGTCCAGCGGAGTCCGCCCAATTTTGTGCACAGATCCGGGTCCTCCCCAGACCGGGCGGTCTGGTCTGGAATCCCGCGCTCGGCCAGCGGGCGGCGCTCGGAGACCAGCCACGCGGCCCGGAGTCGCGGCGAAGACCCGCCCGCGGCTGGGTGGGTGCCCGGGCCCGCCCCTCGCAGCCTGCCGCCCTCCATCCTTGGCCGCGGCGTCCCGACCCAGGGCCCCAGCAGCCATGCTGGGCGCGCAGGCCTTGCAGTGCCGCGGCCTCTTGCTGCCTGGCGCCCGGCCGGGCCTCGCTGCAAGCCGCAGGTACGGGCGGGCGAGTGGGGTCGCTGCGGCCGCCCGCTGGGCCCCGGGGCCGGTCGTCCTGGCGTTGGTCCCCACTGGCTGCCTGGCTGCCTTCTCATACCTGCCTGCATCCCCCCCGCCCCCCCCTCCCCCCCCCGCCCCGCCCCAAGCCTGCTGCTGCGACCCGGCCCAGGCAGTAACCCCCTCCTTCCCTGCCCTCCAGCCGCAGAGCAGCTCTCCTGGGACACTGTTCTGACACCACCTCCAGGAAGCCTTCCTTGAACCCCAAATGCTGGGCCAAGGGTCCTTGTCCAAAAGCAGCCGGGGCTGGCCTTTCACAGTCGTTATTGCTGCATGAGCCTGTCATTATTTAGGTTTTCCTGGCAGCAGCACCCTCCAAGGCTGAGCCCCCTGAGATCAGGGCCTGTTTCTTATTCCCTGGGAGCCCTGGGGGTGTGGCACAGGACCTGGCCCCACAGAAGTGCCCCCAGGGTGGATGTTGAGGGAGTGAGTTCCCTGTGTTGCTTTTCCTCTGGTTGCCCCTCAACTGGTGGGGTCCCAGACCCAACTCATCTTGCCCTGTCAGCCACCAGCAGTGGGCAGCCTTCCTGCCCAGATCACACCCGCAGGCGTCCCAGAGACACCTCTGAGCAACCACCCTGGGGAGGGGCCAGGGCAGGGGGAGAGAATGGAACCTAAAGGACATTCTGCCCATTGTGACTCGCCCTGACCTCACAGTCATCATCCGTCCCACCACCGGGTCCAGGAGGTTGGGGGAGACTAACCTGGCAAGCAGGCCCCAATGAGCCACCTTCCTTCACCCCCCCAAAAACACAAGGGGGAGCACAAAGGCCACGGTCTCCCCCGTGGTTCAGAAAGGTGGGTTGGGCTGTGAGCAGGGGGTTCCGGGAGGGGTACCGGAGGACAAGGTGGGGTGGGGTGCACCTAGGGGGAGGTGGGTGGAGACCCCTCACCTGACCCACCTGTCCACGCCAGGGGTAGCTCCTCCAGGGACAAGGACCGAAGTGTGAGCGTCAGTGGTTCAGTGCCCATGCCTGCGGGAGGGAAGGGAAGCCGCACCAACTGCTCCCAGGCCACACCCCAGAAGGTCCCCAACCGCCTGATCAATGAGAAGTCACCGTACCTCCAGCAACATGCCTACAATCCTGTGGACTGGTGAGCACCACTCCTGAGGCCTGCCACTCCCCCAACTCCCCCCCCACATCCACCCCCACAGCTGCCTCTCAGCCCCTCCGAACCCCTGGGCCAGTGAGTGATGCCCCCCTGCTGGGCCTAGGTACCCTTGGGGACAGGAAGCCTTCGACAAGGCCAGGAAAGAAAACAAGCCAATTTTCCTTTCAGGTAAGGCACCCACCTTCCCGGGGATTGGGGGAGGGGAGTGGTGATGAATAGAGGAAGCGTCCTCTGGGCCTGGGGGCCTCCCAGCAAACTCGAGATCTGGGCCAGTCCAATCCAGCTGGGGCCCCTCCAACCAGTCACTGGGCCTCCCTGTTCCCCCGGTGACCCCATTCCAGTGGGGTACTCCACCTGCCACTGGTGCCACATGATGGAGGAGGAGTCCTTCCAGAATGAGGAGATTGGCCGCCTGCTCAATGAGGACTTTGTCAGCGTGAAGGTGGACCGGGAGGAGCGGCCAGACGTGGACAAGGTGTATATGACCTTCGTGCAGGTAAGTGGTCTTCCCGTGAGGGGAGGAGGGGTTGCCGGTGCACAGGGGGCTGCTCCCCTCACCCTCGCCCTCTCTCCGCCAGGCCACCAGCAATGGTGGGGGCTGGCCCATGAATGTGTGGTTGACTCCCAACCTCCAGCCCTTTGTGGGGGGCACCTATTTCCCCCCTGAGGATGGCTTGACCCGAGTTGGCTTCCACACCGTGTTGCAGAGAATACGGGAGCAGGTGGGTGTGCGTTAGGGAGTGGGGGGAACAAGGGCGAGGGCACAAGGGCCCCCCAGCCTATGCTGAACTCCAGGTCTGCTGCTGCCTCCCACAGTGGAAACAGAACAAGAATACCCTGCTAGAAAACAGCCAGCGTGTCACCACAGCCCTGCTGGCCCGGTCGGAGATCAGCATGGGTGACCGCCAGCTGCCACCCTCCGCTGCCACCATGAACAGCCGCTGCTTCCAGCAGCTGGATGAGGGCTATGATGAGGAGTACGGCGGCTTCGCTGAGGCCCCCAAGTTCCCCACACCAGGTCAGTGCCTCCCATGCCTGCCCCACCCCCATCCTGGCCACCTGATGCCTGTCCTGGTCAATGATTTTCTGACCCCTGGCTTAACTTCCTGCTCTCCTGACTGGCCAGTGACCTTATCCCCAGGCTGTCAGTAGCTATCTAGTGAAGACCTGACTTCTGGTCTTAGCAGTGACCCTCTGACACTGACTTGGATAATGATCTTCCGTCCTCTGGGTTTGACCAAAGGCTTGACCTTTGACCTCCTAACCCCCAGCCTGTCCAGAGAGACTGCCTGTTGAGTGAACTCCTAACCCCAGCCTAGCCAAGGGCATCCTGCCCACCTAGATCTCGGTCCCTGTCTCCCCATTCTCTCACCCGGTCCTCTTGGTGCCCACAGTGATCCTGAGCTTCCTGTTCTCGTACTGGCTCAGTCATCGGCTAACCCAGGATGGCTCTCGGGCCCAGCAGATGGCCTTGCACACCCTGAAAATGATGGCTAATGGGGGCATCCGAGACCATGTGGGGCAGGTGAGGGAGGCTAGGCATTCCCTGGAGGAGGCAGCAGGAGGCAGCGTGGGGAGGGCAGGCAGGGTTCAGAGGCTGGGCTCGGTCTCCAGCCCCACATCCCGTCTGGTGCAGGGCTTCCACCGCTACTCCACGGACCGCCAGTGGCACGTCCCCCACTTTGAGAAGATGCTGTATGACCAGGCACAGCTCGCTGTTGCCTATTCACAGGCCTTCCAGGTGACCCCTGACCCCAGCCTGGAGCAAAGACACCCAGCTTGTCCACCTCTCCGTGGCTGCCCTCCCAGGGCCTTCCTGGTGGCTTGTGGCTCCCCCTTAACCTCACTCCTAATTCCCTCGGGTATGCGTGCGTGCTGGCCAGGCTCCCTCCCCACCCTCCTGGGAGAGTACTGACTGCCCGCCCATTCCTGGGCTGCCCCCAGCACCTCGGTTTACAGCCTCCTTTCTCCCCCCTCAGATATCTGGTGACGAGTTCTACTCTGACGTCGCTAAAGGCATCCTGCAGTACGTGACGCGGAACCTGAGTCACCGGGTGTGTGTCCACTGAGGCAGGCGGGCCTGGCTGCGGGAGGGCTCGGGGCCTCCGCTGCCCTGAAGGCTGGGGCCAGTCAACCCTCCCCTCTCCACAGTCCGGTGGCTTCTACAGCGCGGAGGACGCAGACTCACCCCCGGAGCGGGGCATGCGGCCCAAGGAGGGCGCCTTCTACGTGTGGACGGTCAAAGAGGTCCAGCAGCTCCTCCCTGAGCCCGTGCCGGGTGCCACCGAGCCGCTGACCTCCGGCCAGCTCCTCATGAAGCACTATGGGCTCACGGAGGCCGGCAACATCAGCTCCAATCAGGTGAGGACTCCTGGGGACACGGGAGGGGTCCTGAAGCTGGACGGGTGCGTGGACTCCCTCGGACACGGCTGTTTTCCTCAGGACCCCAAGGGGGAGCTGCATGGCCAGAATGTGCTGACCGTCCGGTATTCACTGGAGCTGACCGCTGCCCGCTTCGGCCTGGACGTGGACGCTGTACGGACCTTGCTCAATACGGGGCTGGAGAAGCTCTTCCAGGCGCGGAAACATCGGCCGAAGCCGCACCTGGACAGCAAGATGCTGGCCGCCTGGAATGGTGGGGGCGGCCGTGTCTGAGGCCTCATCCCGTTTATAGAATTACCCTTCACAAGGCCCCTCTGTGTCAGACACCTGCTAAATATGAGTTCTTCCTTCATCAGATTTATTATCCTCACTTTACAAATGAGCAAACTGAGTCTGGGAGGGCTTAAGTAGCCCATCCAAGGTCACGTACAGGGGCCAGGAGCCCAGCCCTGCCTGGTGCTGGGGCCCAAGCTCTCCCCGCTCACCCCACTGCTCCAGCGAGGTGCTGGGGCTTGGGGAGGTTGGGGTGGACATACCCGGAGGGCCCCGCCAGCATCTCACAACCACCCGTGTCTCCTCCCTCCAGGACTGATGGTGTCTGGCTATGCTGTGACTGGGGCTGTCCTGGGCCTGGAGAGGCTGATCAACTACGCCATCAACTGTGCCAAGTTCCTGAAGCGACACATGTTTGACGTGGCCAGCGGCCGCCTGATGCGGACCTGCTACGCGGGCTCTGGGGGAACCGTGGAGCACAGGTGGGGGCCCGGACAGAGCGGGAAGGCTGGTCTCCCTGGGTGTGCCAGGCCTGTCTGTGCTCCTCTCCTCCCCTCCAGGCAGGCTCCAGTCCTGGCTCTGCCATCTGCC
Source organism: Equus asinus (assembly GCF_041296235.1). NCBI lineage: Eukaryota > Metazoa > Chordata > Mammalia > Perissodactyla > Equidae > Equus > Equus asinus. The sequence continues at coordinate 36,034,469 of NC_091802.1, read as the reverse complement.
CACTGTGAGCTCTTAACCTCCCTGGGTCCATTTGCTCATCTGGGAAATGGGCTAATAGAACCTACCCGAGAGGTAGATTTTGAGGGTTAAATGAGAGTATGCGTGAAAAGGGCTTCCTCTGGGAAAGCCCCTCTCTCCCTGGCCTGTTCCCTCCCCTAATGCCTGTCCCCCCAGCAACCCGCCCTGCTGGGGCTTCCTGGAGGACTACGCCTTCGTCGTGCGGGGCCTGCTGGACCTGTATGAGGCCACGCAGGAGAGCGCGTGGCTCGAGTGGGCTCTGAGGCTGCAGGACACGCAGGACAGGCTCTTCTGGGACTCCCAGGGTGGCGGCTACTTCTGCAGTGAGGCTGAGCTGGGGGCTGGCCTGCCCCTGCGTCTGAAGGATGGTCAGTAGCGGGTGTGGAGCTGGCCTGGGGTCCTGGACCCAGCAGGGGCTTGGTTTCCCTGGGGGAGGCCTGGGCACAGTGTGGTGGTAAAGAGCCGGTGTGGACAGGGGCCAGGCCCTCCTGGGTTCACATCTCCACCACTGCTAAACCCATTGACTTTGGGCTGGTTTTGTATTTCAGAGCCTTGGTTTCTTAATATGCAAAACGGAGCTGCCACTGGTATTACCTTAGAGGGTCGATGTAAAGATTACTTTATTCTTTGAACATGCTTAGCTGCAGTAACTGACACGCCTGGATTCAGATATTGAACAAGGCTGACTTGGTCCCTACCTTACAAAGCTGACAGTGGCCTAGGGGAGACAACTCACAGACAGTAATACTAAATGCAAAACTGCATGCACAAACGAGTAGTTAAAAGTCAGATGCCACGAAGAAGTAGGGGCCCTCCACTGTGCACCATGTCCTCTTCTCTCGGGAGCGCTTACTATCACCCATGTGTCTGTCTGTTAATGGCCTCTTTCCCCCACTCGAATGTGTGCATGTTGGGAGCAGACCTTTGTGCCACTGCTGTATCCCCAGGGTCTAGCGCAGGCCTGGTACATGGTAGCGGCTCAGTAAATGTCAGCGGAATGAATGAAAGGGCCTTGAGAGAGAACAGCAGTGGGGCCTAACTCCACTAGGGGGAGGTCAGGTTAAACCTGTGATGGGTGTCATTTAACCGAGGGCTGGAGGGCATGATGGGGCCGTGTGGTCGTGGAGGAGCTGAGGAGAGATTCAGGCATTGGGGGCAGAGGCCAACGTGTGAGGCGGGGGCACCCAGGTGAGCAGGGAGGCTGGCTCCCTGCAGGGTTTGTAGGCTTAGCAGAGAGTGGAATGCTCTGAAGGGCTTTAAGTGGATTGTGACCTGTCTAGGTTAGGTCTGAGAATGTCACTCTGACTGGTGGTGGAGACAGATGGGGGCAGGGGGAACAGGGTGACCAGTTGGAGCCCATTAGTGGCATTCAGTCCAGGCAGGCACTGGTGAAGGTAGAAAGATGAGGTAGGGAGAAGTGGTTGGATGCGGGTCTATTCTGCCTGCAGACTCGTGGGTAGATTAGAAGTGGGAGGTGAGGGAGGGCAGGGATGATGCCACTATGGCTCCAGCCGCTGGGTGGTTGGATCGAGGTGTCAGCAGTGAGAGGGGGGAGCCTGGAGACCAGCAGTTCGGCCTGGGGCAAGTGGAGTTGAGGATGCGTGAGAGAGGCAAGAATCAACTGCTTGTGCTGGCGTTACCCTTGCATACCTGGGCCAGGAGCAGCTGGGCAGGGACGCCTCCATCCCATCTCTCCACGTGCCCTGGCCACAGTCCTGGGGCAGGGTCCTGGGACCCAAGGACCCTCCCTTACTGCCCCGTCCCCTCACACCCTGCAGACCAGGATGGTGCAGAGCCCAGCGCCAACTCCGTGTCGGCCCACAACCTGCTTCGGCTGCACGGCTTCACAGGCCACAAGGACTGGATGGACAAGTGTGTGTGCCTCCTGATTGCCTTCTCTGAGCGCATGCGCCGTGTCCCCGTGGCATTGCCCGAGATGGTCCGCGCCCTCTCAGCCCACCAGCAGACTCTCAAACAGGTGCGGGATGTGAGGGCACTTGGGCTGGGACCTTGGGTGGGAGGGGAGGGGAGTGGGGACCGCAGTGGGGGATGGGGGTACGGGCTGGGGCCCCAGGAACTCAGGTCTGTGAGTGCGTGGCCATCTATGAGTGAGGCGCAGGTGTCTCCAAGGGATCGTCTGTAAGGGCTGCTCTGTGCAGGTGGAGGAGTCGGTGTGAGTGTGCATCTGAGCCAGCTTCTGGCACAGGCAGGGGCCCGTGTGAGTGCCTGGCACTGGGGCTCTCAGTGTTGGGGGGGTGGGCAGGGGCTAAGCGTGGGTCCCTGTGGTTGGTGAAGTGTTTCTCTGTGTGTCTGTGTAGTTGGGTCTGCTGGTACGTGTGTGGGTATCTCCTTATCTGCGTGTGTGTCCCTATGTGTGTTATTGCTGTGTTGCCTCTCTGGATGTGTGTGACCCCGGAGGTGTGGGACTGTGTGTCTGCAGGCCTGCTTTCCTGAGTGTGTGCTGGTGTGAGTGTTCACCAGTGTGTGTTTGCTTGTGCATCCCATGTTCAGGTCTGCCTGCTTACATTTGCACACTTGCCTGTATATCTCTGCCTCAGTGTGTGTGTGTATGTGTGTGTCTGTGGTTTGTAAGTGGCATCTGTCTCTCTGGGGGCATCCACTGTGTGTATATGTGACAACTCTATGTCTCCTTGTGTGTGGGTTTCTGTGTGTTTGTGTGTCTTCCAGTATGTTGAGTCTTCTGTGTGTATGTGCGTGTGTGCGCTGGTGTGTCTGCCCATGTGTGCATCTCCCCATGTTTGTATCTCCACCACTATGCGTGACACTGCCACTTCATGTAATCTGATGAGACTGCTAGTAGCTGGTCTGGGGGAGGCGGAGCTGAAGCCCCATTCTTCCTTAGGGATGTGGGGTGGGGTGGTGGGAGGAAGGGACAGCACTGGTGGGTCTACGTCCAGCCCCCTGCGCTTGTCACTGGAGTAACCTTCTGTTCCCGCCAGATTGTGATCTGTGGAGACCCCCAGGCTAAGGACACCAAGGCTCTGTTGCAGTGTGTCCACTCCATCTACATCCCTAACAAGGTTTGTGCCTGTGAGCCCGGCCCCACATTCCGCCTCCCCTGCCTGGTCCCCCTTCCCTCCTTGGCTCTTCAATGCCTCCTTCTCTGAAGGCCCAGGGAGAGGAAGCCCACCAGTGGGCCCTGCCACTGTCCCCATGCCCCCCAGGTGACCCTCTTTACACTGCCTCTACCCAGGTCCTGATTCTGGCTGATGGGGACCCCTCGAGCTTCCTGTCCCGCCAGCTGCCCTTCCTGAGTACCCTGCGAAGGCTAGAAGACCGTGCCACCGCCTACATATATGGAAGTCAAGTCTGCTCCCTGCCCGTCACCGAGCCCTGCGAATTACGGAAACTGCTACATCAGTGATGCCTCCTCTCCTCTCGGGCTGGGGCAGAAGGTGGAACTTGCCAGCCCACCAGAGACTCGGGCCCTGCAGGGCCCTGCAGAACCCGTGGCCATCCCTGGGCACCCTGTCACCAGGTGACCTCAGCCATCCTTGCTGCCCCCACCATGGGCACCCACTCACCCTGGAATAAACCTAACAGCGTCCCGTGGTCACTTCAGGGGCTCAGTCTTGCTTGTGAGGGAGGGGCCTCGGGCTCCAGCCTGGGAACAAGTTGGGAACCAGAGGAGCTCGTTCCTCTGGGAGCCCCTAGCTGACCCCTCTGCTTTCTCAAATTCCTCCTTCACCTTTAGAGGTCCCTGGGCTGACCCTGCCCCCATCCATGGTCATTGCAGCCTGAATGAAACTGAGAGCAGGGGACCAGTAATGACTGCCAAGAGTGAGGACAAGGATATGGACTTGCCCAGAAGGGGAAAGGTCAGTCCTTGCCTCCAGGTGGGGGTAAGAAGGGGCCTGCTCTCCCGCTCCCGTTGTCTCCTCCTATTTTAAGCGGTGGAAGAGGCAGGGGGTTCTCTATGAGCTATTTTGCACAGAATGGCAACATTTGCAATATGCTCTGGTACGTCATAGGAGCTGCTGTTTTCAGGACCAAGGACATTTCTTTTAGGGTATCCATCCGGCCCCCAGCCTCACCAGGATGGAACCAGAGCTGCCCTGCAGGAGGTCGTATTGGCCCTCCTCCTGCTTTCACACAGCCAGTCCAGAGAAGGAGTTCTCTTTCATTTGGAACATCAGTTGGGTTGGAAATCCTTCTCCGAATCTGAGTCCTTCCTGCTGCAGGGCAATCTAGTGTCTTCCTGTGGTCTCCTCCTGTCCCCTCAATGTTGGGGGATGCTCACAAGTCTTGTCCTGGGCACCCGCATCTTCACAGTCCCAGAAAACCCATCTAGCTTCCACTGGTGGGAGGCAATTGGGAAGCGTGCTTTGGGGAGGGCAGTTTTAGGGGGATGGGGCTGACAGGCGTGGAGGAGGGGAAGGAGCTGCCCTCCCAGGCCCTTCAGAGGTCTGCTGAACCTGGGCACCCTTGTAGCCCCAGAGCCACGCAGTACAGATAGCCAGAAAAGGCTGCTGGAGATTAAGTCCTAATAGGGCCACTGATTGTGGGGATGTCAGCAGTGAGGAGGAGTGGGCAGGAAGGAGCTGGGAGACTAGACTGAGTCACTCCAAGATCCACTCAGGACCGTGGCCACCCCCTGCACACAGTTACACACCACTACACATGGTCACTGGGACCGGGGTCAGCTTTGTCTGGGCAGCTGGGCCCTCAGTGCAAGCCACCAGCCCATCTGGAGGAGATTAGGGCTCTGGCCAACAAGGTCAGCTGGCCCCTTCCTGGCGGGAGGCTGCTCAGCCTTGCCCGGAAGTCTGAGGGCTGGGCAAGTGGAGCCTGGTCTTGGGGGCAGCGAGGAAGGAGGGTGGGGCATGGTGGAGCACAGGTGGCCTTTTTGGCAACCCCAGCCCTGGCTTTGGAAAGGTCTAGACAGTTGGCAAAGCACTCTTGTCTCTGTCATCCTGTTGACCCTCATAAAAGAGGTGGCAAGGCAGGTACCTTTGGCCTCATATGGATAGATATTCAAGGCCCAGAGAGGGTAAGAGACTGGCCTGAGACCACTCAACACATCTGGTTCTTTCTGGGGTCTTCAGGGTACAATAAAGACCACTAAGGCTTCCTCGTCCCCTCGGAGGTCCAGGCACAGCTGTGAAGGAGGGTGTGTTTGGATGACCTGCATCCAGGCTTCCTTCTGCTCTTGTATCCTCTTTCCCTTCCCCTGGTACCAGCACACACCTAACAATGGGATTCTGTAAATGGGATCAGAGGAAGGAGGTAGGGCCTTAGGGGCTGAGTTCTCCTGGGAGGGGTGTGTTTTATAAAGAGGACAAGGCTGAACACAAGTCTTGCTCAGACGTGGGATTTAAAGTCTGCAGCCTCTCTTCCCCTTTGCTGGTCCCTCTTGGGTCGGCTCCTTGAACTGCCGGCAGGACTGTCCTGGAGGACCTGTGGGTCAGGGTCATTGGAAACAGGGCCTAATGGGTTTGAGCAGTCGCTTAAGTAATTCCATCTCTCTGAGCCTCAGTTTTCTGATCTAAAAAATGGGACAACTACCACCCAGCTCCCAAGGCTATGAGGTGACTAAATGGGACGATGTTTGTATCATTGCCGAGCAGAGAGCATCACAGAGGGGAAGATTATGTTGGTTCCTGAGGGAGCCAGCCAGGCCGTGAGGGAGGCGTAAAGGGGAGGGGGCTGGATGGGCTGGTGGGGCTGGCCGAGCAGGGCCAAATGGGGGTTCCCCCTCAAACCCAGAAGTGATGTTAGACAACACTTAAGCCTAACTTCTTTGTTGGGAAACTGAGGCCCAAACAAAGGAATTCCTTGTCCCTCTTACCCCCCTTCCCTGTCTGAGGTTATTTATTCATCTAACAGATCTATTAAGCACCTACTATGTGCCAAGCCCTGGACTAGGCCCTGGTGAGTGAAATGGACATAGCCCTGCCCTCAGGGGACACACAGCCTAGAGGGGAAGACAGTTGTTTCATTGCTACAAACAAATATGTAATCCCAGCCTGGGCAAAGTGTGAGGAGGGTCCAGACTCTTGTCTGGCTCAGTACTGTGCCCTCAGCACCTTAGCACTTAGTAGGCACTGCAGTGCTTGCTGAAGGAAGGCTGCTGAGGAGGTGATGTCAGAGCTGAGGCTTGGAGGGTGGGAGTTAAAGATGGTCTCACTGCTTCCTTTGCCCTCTCCATGGGTCCTGCCTTCCCCTCCCTTCTCCACTCAGGCTAATAGTGAGCATCTCTGACTGGGATGTCAGAGTCCGCCAGTGCCCACACAGGGATCAGGATGCCTTAGGTGACGGGTCACTCCACACCCTGAGCCCAGGGAAGTAAATGTGGGTCTCATTTTGTCAAGATGGTACATGTGTCTGTTCCCCCTTTCTGGATATGTTCTAGAACAGAGTTCAGCCCAGAGACTGGGGGTGGCCTGGATGATAGATGAAGGTGTGGGGCCTGCTGACCACCAGGAAACCTGGCCATTGGTCTGGGCAAGTCTCTGTGGCCTTATTCTCCTCTCTGCAAAGAGGGGATGATTAGAGTCACTATCTCCGGTGCCAGTCCTGGGGCCTCTTGACCCATCGGGGAAGGGCAGGATGACCCGGCAGACTGCGGACCGGCGGGAGGGAAGTAGGTGTCAGACACGTAGAGCGAACCATAAATAGGTCCCTCTCCCAGAAGACGGCTGCGAGTTCAAGACTCTGGCGGGGCACACGCGGAATGAGAGCAGAGACTCCCGCTAGGACAGCGAGGCACTTAAGGGATCTGCTCATTAGCATGAAATGCAAATGAGCCCGGCCTCATTTGCAACAACTCGGTGCCCGATTCGGCGAAAGGGCAACCAGGGAGGCGACGGCGCAGCCCTCCCCACTGCATTCCCCGCAACGCCCCCCGGAGGGAGCTGAGACACTCACCCCACGCCGCGGGAGGCACGCAGGGGCTGCGTGGGTGGCACAGCCATGGGAGAGCGTACAACGCCGGGGAGTCGGGGGGGGGCGGGTGCGGGAGGTCATCCGGTCCATCCCTCTGCCTCTCCGCAGTGGCGTAAGCGCCCCGAAATCCCGGGAGGGGGAACTGACTGACCTGCTTTGTTCCGTTGGGTCTACCTCCTGCAGAGGTGGGCAAGTGCTTCCCGATGTCTAATCCTCGATGCCCTCTCCACCCCACTTCACCCCAGCGCCCAGCACTCCCGCGGCGCTCCGCTCCCGGGTACCCACAGCCTGTTGGGGCAGCGCCGGCGGCGAGAGGGAGCCCGGGGACTCGGGAAGGTGAGGCAGAGCGAGGGCCGGGGTCTGCCCGTGCGCGTGCGCGCGTGGGAAGCCGCAGACACTCGAGGACATCCTCCCGTTGGGAGAGCAGCCCCGCGAAGCTCCTGTCCTGCGGACAGCCTCCACATACCATATTCGAACTCGAGAGGGAGAAACTGAGGCACGGAGTGGATGATTGATGAGACTTTGCAGGTTAAGAGTCGGCAAAGCCCAGCTCTGTGCTGCCACCCGCTCCCACACACTCTTTGCAGGAGCCTCTTTGCTCTGAGCTGCTCTTGGGGATCCCGGCTCTGAGTCCGACGTGGCCTGCCTGGGGCCACGTGCTCAAGCGCGAAGCCCCCTGCGCTGGATCCACACCCTCCAAAGGATCCCTAGGGGCAGAGGGGATGAAACTCAGGAATGTCAACGAGAGGTCAGGGTCAGCGGGTTAGGGTTAGGAGGTCAGGGTCAAAGTCGCAGAAGTGGACCTGGGAGGAGGACCAACAAGCCCCAGAGGTTGGTGGAGGCCACGCCCAGACCTTGTGTGCCCCAGCTTTTCCTTGGCTCGGCCTGTTTCCCCAAGACCATGTCTCTCCTGCGTGAAGCCCTACCCCCGGGACATCTTGCTCCGCTCCTCTCCTTCCTCAGTCCCGCTCCCAGGCTCAACTCCAGTGAGTGATTAACCAGGTGGAGACCCAGGATTCCTCTCTGGGACCCTGGTCACACCCCACACCCCAGCTGCCCGCCTCCCTTCTCCAGGCCCGCCCAGAGCTGAGCCCCGCCTTCCGGCTGTGGTCCAATTCAGGGGTCGTGGACAAAGGATGCCGGGGGCCGGCGGCGCTATCCCAGGACCCCGCGGCGAATTCTCTGATACCCCGGGGCTCCCTCCAGGGGAGTCCCAGAGACCCCAGCGGCCAATAGGAAAGTGGGTTCGGTCTGGGTAGCCTTCTAATTGGCTCCGGCCTTCGGGAGTGGACCCAGGGGCAAGGGGAGGGGAGAGGGGCGGTCCAGGGCTTTGGGGTGGGAATAGAATTCCAGCTGTGGTTCTTTCCGCGGGCGCCCCGCCCTCACTGCCACGGCAGCTGGCCAATGGGCGCGCGGCTCGGGACCGGCGGCGTGCGGCGATTGGCTGCGAGGCTGGCTGGGGAGAGGCGGGGCCGAGGCTTGAAGTTGGAGTGAGGGATCCAGCTGTGGTGTGCGCCGGGCTCCTCGCCGCCGCTTTCGCTTGCTCGCTCCGCGTCTCGGCCGGAGGAGGAGGCAGTGGCGCCGGCGACAGCTACGGCAGCGGCAGCCACCGCGGCGGCTGCGGCGGCGGCATCTCCGCCTCCACCCTCGCCCGGGACGGCCCCCCACCGTCTCCCCGCCCCTCCTGGACCGTGAGCCCGCCGAGGGGCGGAGGAAGGAGCCGCCCCCCACCCCTCCAAACCCACCCCCGAAGAGATCCCTCCTCCCCTCCCCCCGCCGCCGCTGGCTCGGAGCCGGGACGATGCTGACCCCTTAGATCCTGCTCCAGCTGCGCCGCGGGAAGAGGGGGCGCCCCTCCCCGGACCCCCCGCCCTCCGCCCCCTTCTCTCTCCCCTTCTCGGGGCCGCTTCGCCGAAGGTAGCGCCGAACCGGGCGACCGGAGCCTGGGCGCGAATCGAAGAAGCCGGAACAAAGTGAGGGGGAGCCGGCCGGCTGGCCCGGGGGGCCCCAGGGGCCCTGGGGGAGCGGGACTCGCGCCGGGCGGGGCTTCCCTGCGAGCCGGCGCCCCGCGGGCAGCATGCCCCTGCGGGCAGGGGGAGCTGGGCTGAACTGGCCCTCCCGGGGGCTCAGCCTGAGCCCTAGAGCCCCCCAAATGCGCCCCCGCCGGGGCCCCCCGCTTGCGTGAGGACACCTCCTCTGAGGGGCGCCGCTCGCCCCTCTCGAGACCGCCCGGGGCCCCGGCTGGCCAGAGGATGGACGAGGAGGAGGATGGAGCGGGCGCCGAGGAGTCAGGACAGCCCCGGAGCTTCATGCGGCTCAACGACCTGTCGGGGGCCGGGGGCCGGCCGGGGCCGGGGTCGGCGGAAAAGGACCCGGGCAGCGCGGACTCCGAGGCGGAGGGGCTGCCGTACCCGGCGCTGGCCCCGGTGGTTTTCTTCTACTTGAGCCAGGACAGCCGCCCGCGGAGCTGGTGTCTCCGCACGGTCTGTAACCCATATCCTCCGGGGTACGACGGCCGGGCTGGGGGGTCCGCAGGGGGGCGGGCCGAGCCTCCGGAGGGGACCAAAAGCCAGGTGAGTGGGAGAAGTGAGCCTGGAAGGTAGGCAGAGGAGAAGGGAGCTACTAAGGAATGGAGGGGGGCTTCGGAGTGGGAGCAGAGACGCGAGTAGGTTTGGCCGATACCCCAGGCGAGCCCCACCTCGGTACACACACCTCAGTCCTCGCTGGGGGGGCTGGGATCCAGGCCAGGAAAAGAGAGGAGACGTGCCCCGCTGGTTGGCAGCTGGATGCTCTCCAGATGTGGGCAGGGGAGGGTCGTCATCCTCCAGATGTGGGAAGCTTCGGGAGCCTGGGAGCTCTACTCCGCCTGCCGCCGGTTAGCGAGCTAGGTTTGGTTTCCGAGTTTGGGGGGTGGGGTGTGGAGGAAGCTGCGGGGACGGGGGAGGGGGGACCGCAATCTCCTGGGTTTCCCTCTTGCCCCTGCTCCAAAGTTTGCGGTGGATTCCAGGGTCTGATCCCCACCCAACCCCCTCCCCTGACCTGGTCCTCGAGGCTGAGGTTTTTACTGACCCAGAGGGAAATGTTGGGGGGCGGGGACCAGGTCCTAACCACCACCCCCGGCCCCCACCCCGCGGGTTGGAGGCACAACAAGGAGATTCCGGCGGCGGCTGATGTCAGGGGTGCAGAATGAGAACAAGATGTGGCGGAGGAGAAGCTGTCTGCCCCCAGAGCTGGGACAGAGACCCTTCCAGTTGGAGCCCAATACCCAGAGTGCCTCCCTTCTCTCCAATTCCTTCTTCAATGCGGGTGCTTGAGGTTGGGTTGGGGAGTTTTGTGCTAGATTTTTTTCTTGTGGAGGGAAAGACTGTGGTGAGAGCTTTGGCAAGTGGGGGATGGGATTAAGCTGGTCCAAGTTACCCATCCCGTTTCACAAATAAAGAGTGTTCCCACCTGAGCACAGAGCAGGTATGGGAGACGGCAGCCCTCCAAGAAAGTATTGGGGGCACAGGGAGACTGTGAGCCTGTTCGCTAAGGAAGACTCTGGTCCACCACCCCAGTGTCTACTCCTCAGATGGGTTTGTGGAAGGCAAGCCCCACATTCCAGGGAGAAAGATCCTCTGCCCTGTCTGAAGTGGTATGGGAGACCCCAGCCCCCTCATCCCCAGGGCCTCTCCCCCTCAGCCTCTAGCACAAAGCACTGCTTGACTGATGCTGGGCTCCAGGCTCCCGGGTGGGTCCCACTACCGCCAGAAGGCAAGGGGGGTGCGCTGCCATCCTAGGTCTTGACAGCTTCTCCTGGCTCCTTCTTCCCAGCTCAGAGGCTCTTTTGGACCCAGGATGGGAACCCTTAGGTCTCCCTTGTAACCCCTGAGAACCCAACTGGGACACTGCTTTGGGGAAGGGGGGAGGCTTGGTGCCGCCCTCACTCTCTGCAGCTCTGCTGCCTCTAGTGCGCAAAGCAGGGATGTGAGCTTGGGTCCCCCCAACCCCCATCCTCTACACCCTGTGGGTCTTCAAGACGTTCCCCTCATGACACCCCCTCTCCATCCCTTGCCCCTTCTTCCTTTCTCTCTGAGCTGCAGAAAGGGGGGGAGGTACTCAGAGGTTTGTTGACCTGCTGAATAGGCACATCTTGGCCTCTAATTCCCCCCGTCCCTGGTCCCCTACCCTGGGCCCCTTTCTGCATGGCAGAGATGGAGAACAAATATCTCTGAGAAAGGTGGGCTCTGGGCATCCCTTCTCTTTGCCCCTAACCAACCACCCTCTCCATAAAGGGGAAAAGGCACCAGGCCCATCCTCTCCTTTGCAGGGGTCCAGGGGAGGTGGAGAGATCTTCTCTCCCTTTTCCCTCCCCCTCCAAAAAACCCAGACCTCTTGGCTAGCATCTCCCCACCTGCTCTATGTCAGGTGCTAGGGGATGATCTCACGGCCGATTTCTTCCTTGAGGGGTCGTGGAGAGGGTTGGAATGAAGAGAGGTGGGAGCCTAGTGCTCATCTTGGGGGTGAGGGATAGGCTTATGTCTGAGGCGTGGGAGTCTGCCGTGTGGGGCACTGGCATCCTAGGGCTGGACAAGGTGCAAAGCCTGGGGTGGCTGAGGACAGTTTCTTGGCAAGGAGGCCGCCTAAGCTGTGCCCCTCACCACTCCCGTTACCCCCAAGTGTCAAGGGAAACCTGTATTTTCACTGCCAGAGGGGCTGTGCACTGACTCCTGGGCCTCCGTCTTTCTCTTCTCTCTTTTTGGTATCTGTGAGGCTTCCCTTGGCTCCACAAGGTTCCTCTCTGCACCTCCGAGCCTGCGGGACCTAAGGACACCTCCCCCCAACGCACTGAAGCCAGTTAGACTCTTCTTGGTCTTCTTCTCAGCCCTCTCCTCTCTTAGCCTCTTTAAGAGGCCAAGTTTCCTAGAGAGGAGATCCAGACCCAGGTAGGAAGTGGGGTGTGTGTGTGTGTGTTGGGGGTGGGGGAGGGAGGGAGTGCAGCCAAGGGAAAAAAGGAAGAGCGGCTCAGAAGTGCATGTTTTAGTCTTGGAGAGACCAGGGATACTCGTGGACAGTCAGTTCATTGTCAGAAAGGCCCCCTCCTCCTAGGTTATAGAGAAGCGTGTTGGGTTTTCCAGCGTGTATTTCTTCAAGTGTGAGGGAGTGCGTTTCCCCTCCTGGGAAGGAGATCCTGAGCATTCCCTCTCCGGCTGTTGTGTCACATCTGGAAGTTTGTGTAGGAGTTTCTCCAAGCTCAGAGCCCAGCACAGCTTTTTCTCATTTGGAAATCACAGGCTGGCATTTGGGATGCCGAGAGGGGGAGTGAGAGGGGGGGCCAGAGGGGGAGAGGGGAGCCTGCCAGGAGTGGGGGGAGGAGAAGGGGGAGGCCCAAACGGCAGGAGCCCTAATGGCTTCCAGAAGTGAGTGTGAGTGTGTGACTGCGTCACTGTGTGTGTCTGAGTGTGTGTGCCTAGAGGGGAGGGGGCACCGGGAATTTCTGGAGCTTTCCTTGCCACTGTCCCAGTGCCCCAACTTTGCCTGTTTCTCTTACCTAGGGAGAATTCTCCATTTTGGTCCTCAGAGGAAATGGGGGGGTTTGTTCTTCCTGTGTCCTCACCAATTCCCTCTTCTCATTTTAAGCCCAAGGCTCTGCAGAGGGGGTCTGGGGAGAAGGTCAGGGGCTGAGGAATTGAATAGGACTTGGTGGGGCCAGAGCACCCCCTGGCACCCTTTCTGTCCCAGGCTCACCTTCCTTTTGGGTCACACACCCACTCTGCTCCACCGAACTGTTGGGGGACTCCCCATCGCCCACAGTGCCAGTTGGAGCCATTCCTGGGATTATCCCCACCACAGAGCCCCACCTCACCCCGCGCCTGCTCCCGCCCCAGCCCTCACCCCGCCCTGCCTTCCTCAGCCAGGATGGCGACAGACACAACTGCTCACACACGCAGACATGCGCGCGTGCGCGCACACGCACACACACACACACACACACACACACACACACACGAGTCACAGACATTTGAATCAGATTTCTGGCCTATTTCCTCTCCCAAAGATTCCAATGGGCTGGCTCTCTTGTGTCTCTGTGTCTCACGTCTCTGTCTCTGGGTGGGGCCGGCCGCCTTTCTTCGGGCTTCAGTTTTTGGTTCAGCTGGAAGCCTCCCTCCCCACACACCCACACACTGGAGCGGGCGGCAGGGAGCCCACTGGGAAATGGGCTGTAGGAGTGGGGGCTTGGCTGGGGGAATCCCCCTTTCAGCCTTCCTAGCAGGAGCCTCGCTGCTGAGCCCTATATCCCTCCCCACCCCGGGAATGCTGAATCCCATAACCCATAGGCACCAGCCTCTCTTGGCGGGGGAGGGGGGGAGACAAGGACTGCACCTTCCTAACGCATACTAGGAGGCTAGGATTCCTGGGTCCAGGCCGGTTTCCTCCTCAGCACTCCTCAGTACCAGATTTCCAGGTTTCCAGAGGGGAATGGGGCAGCCGGAGGGCCTGCTTCCCTTCTCAGTCACGCCCTGCCCCAAGCCCCCATGCCCCTGGAGGCGCCCCAGCCCTCCTCCCTCCTCTCCACACCTCCCTGTCCCTTGCTGCCAGGCGAGGCAAGGGCTCTAGATAAGCCCCACAGAGAGGACTCAGTTGTGCAGATAACATGCTCTAGTTCTCTCTCCTAGAGGGAGAAGAGGCGGAGGGATGGCAGTGGGGCTCCTTGCCCTGCCATTTCCTTTTTGTCTGCTTTTGATGGTGGGTTGTGGGGAGAAGAAAGATCCTCCCCTCTCCTACCCACCTCCCCCTTTGGGATCCACTCCAGCCCGGACAGTCACCATAGCAACAGTAGACATATGACTGCACAGGTCTCTCATAGTCACTATGGCAACCAGTGTCCCCCGTTCCTTTGGTTGCCATGGGGATTTGTCACATGGTTTCCCTTCAACCTGATAACCTGTGGGTCTCCCTACTTCCCCTTCCCTGCATGAGGACAAGACAGCAGCCTGGGTAAGGGGAGTTCATGTGTGAGGGGTCCCTTTAATTACCATGGCAACAAATCCCCACCACCTGGTGACATATCCTCCCGTTGTTATGGCAACAGAGGAACATCACACAGTGACATACGGCCATGTTCCCAAGGAAACGAGCCCTCCTCTGAGAAGGGTGAAGGACCCCCTCACCCTGCTAATTATTCCTTGACTCAGATTGTCCAAGTTTTCCTGTGCCTTGGTGTATTCCCTGTCTTTTTATGTTTTTTTTTCTATTTTATTTTTTATTGAGGTTATGATAGTTTACAACCTTGTGAAATTTCAGTTGTACATTATTATTTGTCCGTCTTATTGTAGGCACACCACTTCACTCTTTGTGCCCACCCCCCCCCCCCTTTCCCCTGGTAACCACTAATCTGTTCTCTTTGTCCACGTTTTTGTATCTTCCACATATGAGTGGAGTCATACAGAGATTGTCTTTCTCTATCTGGCTTATTTCCCTTATAACATAATACTGTCAAGGTCCATCCATGTTGTTGTGAATGGGACGATTTTATGCTTTGTTATGGCTGAGTAGTATTCCATTGTGTATATATACCATATCTTCCTTATCCAGTCACCGGTCGATGGGCACTTGTATTGCTTCCACGTCTTGGCAATTGTGAATAATGCTGCAATGAACATAGAGGTGCATGGGTCTCTTTGAATTGCTGATTTCAGGTTCTTTGGATAGATACCCAGTAGTGGGATGTCTGGGTCATATGATATTTCTATTTTTAATTTTTTGAGACATCTCCATACTGTTTTCCATAGTGGCTGCACCAGTTTTCATTCCCACCAGCAGTATATGACCTGTCCTTTTATGTTTACCTGTAGAGAAAGGGGAGTGGTAGAGAGCGGGCAGAATGTACGTGGGAGTAAGGTGAATTGCAAAGGGGGCCCTCGAGAAGGGACTTCAGTGGTGAAGAGCTGGAGGTGGGGTTATTTGGAGGCAGACTCTGGCTATGAGAGGCCCCAGTGTCAGCATGTCGAAGGTGGGGACAGAAGGAGAGACAGAAGGAGGGACAGCTCTCTCCGGTGTCGCTTCTGCCCCTCCCCCCCGTTGTTATCATCAGTTCATTGCTACTGAGGCAAACAAGGCAGGAAAACATGAATGGGGAGATACATCTGGCTTCTAGGAAGGGAGATTGACTGATTGATTCACTCATTCACTCATTTATTGTATTGTATTGATCATCTGCTACATGCCAGGCACTACTCTAAGCTTTGTAGGGGATATAAAGATGTAAGAGAGTGCCCCTGTCTCAGCAAGGGAGAGGAGACAAATGCACAGAGCCATGGTAGGAGCACAGCTATTAGAGGGGTCCAAACAGGCATCCCAGGAGCCCCACTTCCCAGAGCTACCCACTCCCCCGTGTAGAGATATCTGCACATATTGGTCCCTTCCCTGCAGAGGAGAGGAGGGGGTGAGCTTGGGGAAAGCAGGCCAGTTCTTGAGGGTAATTGTGTCCTTTCCTTTCCAGATGATTGCCCCAAGGGAGCTCTCTCCCTGTCCCCCTTTTTTCAGGGTGACCCCTGGCTGACCCCTATTCTTGGGAGAGATCCATTGGGCTCCAGCTCCACCAGGAAAACAGCTCCATGGAAACAGAGCCTTCATTTTATTTCCCCTTCCATCTACTTACCCCAAAAACCTAGAACTATGTTATTGTATTTTTTTACTCTTATTCTTGTGAAGAGGTGGAGATTAGGGAAATTGCAGTACCTTGGGGTGTTTGAGTACCTGTCAGCGGGAAGGGATGTGAGTCTGAGGGAGAAGGACCTGAGTGACAGAGGAGGGGGTCCGAGGGCTGTGAGGGAATCGAGGAGTTGTGGGCTCCTGGGGAGGGGCATGGTCTGAGGTTCCAGACAGAGATGGAGTATGGCTGGGACCAGCCAGGAGGAAAGTCCTTGGGTTCCTGGCCAAAGCCCTCTCACTCCAGAAGTGGGGTTATGGCAGCAAGAGTCCGTCTGCTCGGGCCCTCTCCACTCCACTGAGTCTGGCTTGGTGGGCCGGGCCGTGGGTTGCCATGACTCCCTCCCCACCTCCATCCCCGAGGCCTACTCTTTTCCCCAGTCTCACACTCTCTGCTTGTTTCTAGTCTCTTTGCTCTTCTGCACTCCTCCCATTTTCCTTGAGAAAAATAGGGTGCTTGCACTTATCTGTGAGTCTGGTGCGCAGAACCTTCTAAGGTGCACAGGTCATTTTGTATATTCTCCTGCACATGGGCTGGAAGTGAGCCCCTTAATAAAATCCGCTATGTGGAAAGACTCAGGGTTTAGAAGGATGCCTCTCTCCCCCTTGCTGCAGAACAGAGTCCATTTTAGTTGGTCTGGGCTAGGGTTTTGCTAGAAGCCATGAGAAGATGCGATGGTGGCATAGTCTGTTTATACAGGATACTGTCCATTCTGCATGGGCTGGGGGCTGATGCGTAGCATGGGGCCTGGTGTGTAGTGGGTCCTCATTATTTAAATGTGCGAATGAGTCTAGAGGCCATCTGAGGGCTTTGAGAGGCCAGGGGGCTGGTGGTGGGAGAGGCAGCCTCTGGCTCTGGTGCTGTGGTGAAGGGGCACTACAGCTGCAGGCCCCCTTGTCTGCCTCTGCCTGTCTGTCTGGTGCCAGCATGGTTGTGACAGCCCCTTCGCGGCATGCCTGAGCGCTGTGGAAGCAGCTATCCCAGATCAGGAGCTTGGAAACCTCCATCTCATCCTGGCTTGTCCCGTGACCTTCAGCACATGTCTTTGACTCTCTGGGCCTCAGTTTCCTCAGGTTCTGGGGAAGAAAATGATCTACCCCGGATACTTCACGGGGCTGTTGTGAGCATCAAGTGTGGCATGGTGCGAACGTGCTTGGTAAACTGTAAGGCAGGCATAATCCGACTTGAGGTTTGTGTCACACATCCACATACATTATCTCATTTGCTTCTCACATCTTCCCTGTGAGGTAGGGAGAATAGGATTCAGCTTCAGCAGCAAACTCTCAGTGTCTGGCATTTCCACAAGCACGATCGATTTTATCCCCCAAATGGCTTGTGCAAATAGTCAGGGTATTTGTGGCTTTTCCTGATTTACGGATGAGGAAGCAGAGTCCAGAGAGGTGAGAGGACCAAAATGGGACTGGACCTGGGGACTGGTCTGATGTGTAGGCCAGGGCCTTCCCATCACGACTGGTTGCGTCTCCGATGGGGTTGGGAGGTCAAGAAGCAGGAGGTGCTAGGGTGGGCTGGGAGGGCACGGGCTCGGCTCCGGGGCTGGCCAGCTGTTTCCTTAACCGCCTGGATACCTGGTTCGAGCGCATCAGCATGTTGGTCATCCTCCTCAACTGTGTGACCCTGGGCATGTTCCGGCCGTGCGAGGACATCGCCTGTGACTCCCAGCGCTGCCGGATCCTGCAGGTGAGTGTGTGTGGTGGGGGAGGGGGCTGCTCCTGATCTTAATAATCCTGACACCTTCTCTGCAAGACGCCCTGACCCCACTGGTGGGGGTGGGGGTGGGGGTGTTCCCCCACCTGCTTCTCAGTTTCAGCAGACTCTCGTCCCCACATCAGGCCTTTGATGACTTCATCTTTGCCTTCTTCGCTGTGGAGATGGTGGTGAAGATGGTGGCCTTAGGCATCTTTGGGAAAAAGTGTTACCTGGGAGACACTTGGAACCGGCTTGACTTTTTCATCGTCATTGCAGGGTGAGGGCCTGGGCTGGGGGTGGGAGAGCAGTGGATCAGATCAGTCCTTTCCCCAGGGCCAGGGTTCTCGGCCCCAACCCCCAGCTCAGCCCACTTACAGCACCACTTTCTCCCTGGCCGTCCGCTAAGGCTCCGAGGCTGCCCTGTCTGTAGCGCTGAGTCTGGACTTCTCTGTATTCCACGGCCCCTCCATCCACACCCTCCTCCGTTCGTTCTCTGATGAGGAGTCTGTCCTTGGCTTGGGGGTGGCCTTGCCCACAGACAGAGAGCCGGCTTTTCGGGGTTCCTTGGTGGAGGAGGGGGAGGAGTCAGAGGTGGTGCTGCCCCACCACAGCAGGATTCCTCATTGACCTCTTTTGACCCCCCCCCCCCCACCGACGGCGGCCTCAGACTCAAAGGGCCTCCCTTTGGGCCCCTCCCTGCAGGATGCTGGAGTATTCGCTGGACCTGCAGAACGTCAGCTTCTCAGCTGTCAGGACAGTCCGTGTGCTGCGACCGCTCAGGGCCATTAACCGGGTGCCCAGTGAGTGACCCCTTGGCCCTCAGCCCCTTGGTGGAGAGCCCCAAGAAGAAATATGGAAATCTCAGACCCTACCCCTACCTTGTGACCACTTACAGGCCACATCAGGGCCTGGCACTCTGAGGCAGACCCCATCAAAGAAGGGCTGAGTGGGCTCAAGTTGGGGGTCATGGGCCAAATGGAGCCCCCACACCTGGCTGTGGCACTGTGAAAGTTGCGTGGAAAGACCCTTCCCCCTCATTTTGCCTGATTTGGGGTCAGAGTCTCAGAAATGTCTCAGATGACCCCTTCCCTCCAGTGAAATAGGGCTGAGTGGGAATGGGGTGGAGAGGCTGGCGGGCCCGGAGGAGTGGGTGCAAAGTGTGATGGCCTTTTCTAGCCAGAACAGCCTCCTACACAGTCTGATTCTCCCTGGTGAGACCACACTGGCCACCCAAGCATGACTACTCCCAAGACAAGGCCACTCTGTGCCTCACCCTCCTGCCCGTGTCCCCTTCCTCCTTCCCACCCACCCCCTTCCAACCCGTTGCAGCAACTGACTGCCGGGACCATTATCTAAATTAAACCGCATTGGTTTCCCGAGCCAGCGCAGCTTTGGCAGCTCTAGCTCCCCCGACATCCTGCCCCCCCACCCTTACTCAGGCCCCCTTTGCAACTCCCCAACCTACACAAGCTGCAGATGGTCCCTGCTGCAGTCCCAGGAGTGGGGGGGGCATGTTTCTGGGGCTCTGCGCCTGATGAAGCAGCAGCCCCCTTTGCTGTGTGTGTGTGTGTGTGTGTGCGCGTGTGTGTATCTGTGTGTGTGTGTTTCTGGGTGAGATACAGCTGCCTCTGGGTGGGAGAGCTGTTCGGTGCATCCTTCAGGCGTTGGGGTGTTTTGGTGTTAACAGGAGCTCTAGACGAGGGGTATGCCTGTGCCTCCTCTCCCGCCCCAGGTGACGGCTGGCAGATTTATAGGCTTCTGTCTAACCACCGGTGTAATTCCCTTAATGCAAACCCTGAGGAATTGATCTCAGTTGGAGCACAGAGGAGCTGAAGGGGGATGGGGCTGCAGGAGGGGGAGAGGGACTGAGTGAGAAGACTGGGCTGGGAGGGGCGGAGGCCGGGCAGCGGCAGTCACCAAGAGGGTTAATTAGCTGCTGCTTAGAAGCTTTTTCCCTGGAGGGGGCAGGGGGCCGTGAGCGGCACTTTGGGGGTAGAAACCAGCCATTGGAGGTCTGTGTGCTTGACAAGGGCTTGGTTGCCTGGGGGCTGGTTCAAACGCTGGTTGGGTCTTAGACCTGGAGTAGGGAGGGAGGGCAGTATCTGTAACAGGGCTTGTCGGGGCGGGGTTGTGGTGGCTCAACCTATGGAAGGGGTTGTTAGTTGATGGCCACTGGAGATGTCAGCCTGAGTCTCTTCAGGCCCTGATGTGGGGATCTGGACCAAGCAGAGAACAGACTCGGGGCAGGGGGCTCAGAACCATAGTAAAGTGCAGGGCATCTAGGCCTCTGCTGAGGGACTGGCTCCCAAAGTGAGACTCCTGCCTGCTAACGTCCCTCCTGGGTTCTCTGCCTCAGTTTCCCCAACGACTGTGATGGTGATAATTTAAAAAGGTCAGGTGACTGTGTCTGGTGAGAGAAGGAAGTTGGAGGGGAGTGTGTGTGTGTGGGTGTGTGTGTGTGTGTGTTGCAGAGTGGGATTCGGAAGCAGAAAGTCCTGGCACCTACATTTAGCAGCTCTGTGATACTGGACAAGTCATGTCAGTTCTCTGAAACTCGATCTTCGTCTGTAAATTGGGGGAGAAATCCGCACCCATGATGATGTTGGGAGAGTTAGGAGGGATGCAGTGCAGGAGAGTGGAAGCCGCAGTTACTTTGGCTCATCCTTGGTGGTCCTGAGCACTGATTAACATGGGCGGGCAGAGAGGGCTCATGGGTAGGGGTTAGGGGCTGCAAGGGCTACCCACAGAGTTAGGGGTGTCTGTCGGTCTCCCCTCCAGCTTGAGCCAGGCCGTCTCAGCCTCAGAGGCCCGGTGGGCCCCCTCTGGGAGTGCTGCCAGGCCCATGGCAGCCAGCCCAGCCCGGCCAGCCTGGCGCCCCCAGCGTGGCTTCTGACCCCACAGGCATGCGCATCCTTGTCACGCTGCTGCTGGACACGCTGCCCATGCTGGGCAACGTCCTGCTGCTCTGCTTCTTCGTCTTCTTCATCTTCGGCATCGTCGGCGTCCAGCTGTGGGCAGGGCTGCTTCGTAACCGATGCTTCCTGCCCGAGAATTTCACCCTGTGAGTGGTGCCCGGTGTGGGGGGTGACCTGGGAGTGGTTGTGGGGCTGGGACCTCCCTCAGTCCCTGTTGGTATTGACATATCTGTTCTCACACTGGTGACATGTCTGGTTGTCAAATTTGGCTACATATTGGAGTTATTGGGGAGTTTAAAAATGTACTGAGGCCTTGGTCCCACCCCCACAGATTCTGATTTCATTGGTGTGGGGTTTAGCCTGGGCACGGGGATTTTGAAAAGCCCCTCAGTGAGCCTAATGGGCAGGCACGTTGTAAAGCCACTGCTCTGGGATGTAAGCTTCTAACATCCTGACTCTGCAGTTTCACGTTCAGTCCTCATGTTCCCGGCACCCCCCATGCACACCCACATGTTTCTGCCCCTGCCCGGTGCTTGTCCCCAACTCTGCCCCCTGCCCTGTCATCCTGCATGCCTCAGTGCACTGACCCAGCTCTCCGTTCCCGGGCCCTCACCCAGGAGAACCCTGCTCCCACCTCATCCCTGTCCCCTCCGCAGCCCCCTGAGCGTGGACCTGGAGCGCTATTACCAGACGGAGAACGAGGACGAGAACCCCTTCATCTGCTCCCAGCCGCGCGAGAATGGCATGCGCTCCTGCCGAAGCGTGCCCACGCTGCGCGGGGAGGGCGGCGGCGGCCCGCCCTGCGGCCTGGACTACGAGGCCTACAACAGCTCCAGCAACACCACCTGTGTCAACTGGAACCAGTACTACACCAACTGCTCCGCAGGGGAGCACAACCCCTTCAAGGGTGCCATCAACTTCGACAACATCGGCTATGCCTGGATCGCCATCTTCCAGGTGGGGCAGCCTGGGCGCTGGGAGATTCTCCAGAACGCAGGCGCCAGGACACAGTCCAGGCTTGGAGCAGTCATTCTCGGGGTTGGGAGGGGGTTCTGGGCTTCTGGAGGAGGCTGCAGGAGGCTCTAGGAGGCCCAGAGTCAGCCTGCCCCTCTGCAACCCCCCCAGGTCATCACGCTGGAGGGCTGGGTCGACATCATGTACTTCGTGATGGATGCTCATTCCTTCTACAACTTCATCTACTTCATCCTTCTCATCATCGTGAGTGACTCCTCAGGCCCCCATGGGGATGGGGGATCCTGGGGAAACAGGTGGGGCAATCAGAGAGGGGAAGGCTTACCTGGTCTCAGGACAAGTCCCGGAGAGATGCAGGCAGAGAGGGCACCTGTTGTGACGAGTCAGGAGGGAATCTAAGGTCAAGGCCTGACTGTCACTTACCGCCACTTACAACCCCATGCAGCCCCAACCCTGGGCATCCATTTCTTCATCAGTAAAATGGATGATTCTCAACCCAAGGTGATGCTGCCTCTCCCAGAGGGCATTTGGAAGGGGCAAAGGGTGGTCCTATTTTTCACCAGGACTGTTGGCATTTTGTTGGGGGGCAGAGGGGAGATGATAAACATCCTGAAATGACAGTCCTGCCAACAAAGAATTGTAGAATTGTTTCACCCCAAATTCCTGTCATTCGGTGTTGAGAAACTGCCTGATCTTTTGTTCCTTCCAGCTCAGAAGTTCCAAGACTTTACGAGGGCAGAAGGCAGAGGCAAAAGTAGCAATATTTAATCGTTTTAATCACTACCATTCGTAGTTAATAATGTAATTGTTACTACTTATAGCTGGTATTTATTGAGCACTTACTATGCACAGTCCCTGCTCTAAGCACTTTCTATGTGCGGGTGCATTTAATCCCCACCACGATCCTCTTACCATCTCCACTTGCAGATGAGGAAACTGACGTTTCCTCATTTGTCTGACCCCGTCGTGGGCTTTGCATGCTGTGGATTAATCCTGCTGGGAGGGGCGTTGCTGCTGAAGTGTGCTGTAATATCTGCTGTCTGCTTAATCGTCATAGTCCCCTGTGAGGTGCAGGGACTGTGGCCCCATCGCCTCAACGAGAGCTCTGAGCTTGGTCACTGGGCTGCGTAAGTGACTGGAGCTGAGAACTCAACCCCAGGCTAGCGATTCCAAGTGCAGCCTTTTTCCCCGTGTCATCAAGAGGCCAGTGGCAGAGCCAGACAGGGGGACCAGCTATCGAGGGAGAGAGATTAAGATCTAGGCAGGACCTAGGACAAGCTCCAGAGAGAGGTGGAGACAGAATCAGGCAGCTCTTAGTGAGTGACAGTCAGAGGGTAGGCCTTGAGAAAGAGCAAGTCCTCGAGGCCACCCTCTCCTGCCCTTGAAAGCTTCCCTGGTGCGGAAGCGTGCCCGGGCTGGAGGCCTGTCCCCATCCCCCCACCGTCACCTCGGGTGGCAGGGCCAGTGGCTTGGGGAAGCAGAAACGTGGTCTTTTCACTCTGCTTCTCTCTGTGGGCTTGGGGGCAGGAGAAGGAAGCAGACAGGGAGGTAAGGGGCCTGGTTTCCACCCGCCCACACACCCCCTGAAAAATCTTTCCAAACAGCTCTCTGAAATCACACTAGTGAAGCTAATTATCATAATTACTAGGACACAATCTAGAAAAAAAAAATCTGCTTTGTCACTATAAATATTCATTTCCTTCATTCTAGATTGTTGTTCCAGCAGTGGCCATCCCAGAGTCCTGGAGAAATTGAGGCATGGGTTCAGGGTTCAGCCCATCTGGGGGAGGGGAGGGAACAGGGAAAAGGGATACAGGTAAGGCAATGGTCATGAGGATACTGAAGCCCCAAGGTTAAGGGTCTCACTCAAGGTCACGCAGCTAGAATTGGGACGAGCAGCAGGAGTCTTGTGAACAATGTTTTTACCAAGATTTCAAAGATTGAATCCTATGTGAAAACCACACGTCCCCAATATTGCATTCATTTCCACAGCGTTCTCTATTCCTAATGGGAATTGGGGCGGAGTGCTCAGATTCTCCGAGGATGAGCGTGTTTAGCGGCAGAGAGTTGCAGGACAGCATCGTGATCAATAGCAATGGCTTGGAATTCCACAGAGCTTGGCTCAAGTCTTAGCTTTGCTGTGCATTATCTGAATGATCTTGGGCAAATTCCTTGACCTCGCTGAGCCTCCATTTTTTTCACCTGTAAGATGGAGATAACAAAAGTGTCACCTTTTGAGACGATGCTGAGAATAAAATGAGATCAGGCTTAGGCAATCATGGAGCCCGGCACCTGGCACGTGGGAAGTGCTTGGTACACTGTGGCTGGCATTGTGATTCCCTTTTCTTCAGGACATCTCCTCTTCCTGTCCCCACCCCAACAGGTGGGCTCCTTCTTCATGATCAACCTGTGCCTGGTGGTGATCGCCACCCAGTTCTCAGAGACCAAGCAGCGGGAAAGCCAGCTGATGCGGGAGCAGCGCGTGCGGTTCCTGTCCAACGCCAGCACCCTGGCCAGCTTCTCTGAGCCAGGCAGCTGCTATGAGGAGCTGCTCAAGTACCTGGTGTACATCCTCCGTAAAGCAGCCCGCAGGCTGGCCCAAGTCTCCCGGGCAGCGGGCGTGCGGGCTGGGCTGCTGAGCAGCCCGGCACCCCGAGGGGGCCCAGAGCCCCAGCCCAGCGGCAGCTGCTCTCGCTCCCACCGCCGCCCATCCGTCCACCACTTGGTGCACCACCACCACCACCATCACCACCACTATCACCTGGGAAATGGGACGCTTCGGGCCCCCCGGGCCAGCCCGGAGATCCAGGACAGGGATGCCAACGGGTCCCGTCAGCTCATGCTGCCACCACCCTCGACACCCGCCCTCTCTGGGGGCCCTCCAGGGGGCACAGAATCTGTGCACAGCTTCTACCATGCCGACTGCCACTTGGAGCCAGTCCGCTGCCAGGCACCCCCTCCCAGGTCACCATCTGAGGCATCAGGCAGGACTGTGGGCAGTGGGAAGGTGTACCCCACTGTGCACACCAGCCCTCCACCAGAGATGCTGAAGGACAAGGCGCTAGTGGAGGTGGCCCCCACCTCTGGACCCCCTACCCTCACCAGCCTCAACATCCCACCTGGGCCCTACAGCTCCATGCACAAGCTGCTAGAGACACATAGTACAGGTGAGAACTCTGGGTGAGGGCGTGTTTGGTGCCCCTCGCCCAGGAGCTGGGTGGTATCCCACCGAAGACTGGTGGTCTGGAGTCAGAAGGACGAGGCTCAGATTCCCATTCTTCCAGTTGCAGCCTTGGGACCTTCAACCAGTCACATCACTTCCTTGAGCCCTAATTTTCTCATCTGTTAAGATGGGAATCATAATCCCTACATTGTAATAATAACAATAACTCTCGTGTAACGAGCTGTGCTGTGTGTTCTGCTCCAGCTGTTTGCAATAATGCCTAACAGTTGTGGACCTATTGCTGCATGCCTGTCATGTGCTTTGCAGGCAGAATCCCATTGGATTCTCTCAACACTTTAGGTGATAAGCTTTCTTATTGTCCCCATTTCACTCATGAGTAAAAGGAGGCTCAGAGAGGTTGCGTGACTTGCCCAAGGTTGTGCTGTTGGTGAAGGGTGGACTCAGGACCATTTGACTTTGAGGCCCATGCTCTATACTGCAAGGCTCAGAGGGGTAATGGTGGGTGACTGTGGCCAGCTCTGTGTCCCATGCTAAGGGGTCTCTGTAAACAGGAGTTTCATCCCCTCCCCAGAGGGAAGCAGCAAGTCCTCAAGTGGCTGTGAGTGGGACCCAGCGTCTTAGGGGAAGTGAGCTGCTCACCGCCTGTGGGCGGCCCCCAGTCTGACGGGGCGGCAGGCCCTCCTCCACAGGCAGACTCACTGTAGCCGCAGCCCAGGGCCTGTGTTTCAGGAAGGATGCGGCACGTGGGAGAAGTGGTATATTTGTGGGATGTTATGTGGGAATGTGGGCTGGGACAGGAAGGTGCCATCGCAGAACGCAGTGTGAAGGCTCTTGTGCCAGCTCTTCCACTACTCTGCCACGGGACACAAGCCAGTGGCACACGCGCACGTTTCAGCCCCCTCCTGTGTGAGAGGCAGGGCTGGGACCGTCGTTGCTGTGAGTGGGTGCTTACTGACGCCCTCCTGTGTGCAGTCAGAAGGGGAAACGTTGCCCTGAGCCTGGTGCCTTCGAGTCCATGCTTCCCCTGGGTGGTCTCTGAGTTTCCTTTCAGCTCTCATCTTCTATGATCAAAGCTGGATTTAAATGGATGTTGATGTTTTGGGATAGGTCGCTATGCAGTCTGGTATGTGTGTATGTGTGCATGAAGGTGTCTGGTGTGTATGAGTGCCCATGTGTGCATGTGCCTGGCACACATGCATTGTGTGATACGCATGTGTCTGGCGCTGCATGTATGTGTGTGTAACTGTGTATCTAGTGCACATGTACGTGTCTGGTGTATGCACACGACCACACATGTGGGTGTGTATCTTAAGAATGCCTTGGAAAATGCTATTCAGAGGAGTGTTGATTCAGGGCTGGCTTCCCTGGGAAGGTGAGAGAGTCTAGGCTCCTTGCTGAAGGCTCCTAGGGCATAGGAGCTGCCCAGGACCTCAGAGGACATCACGGCCACCTGTCTGAACCGTAGGACACCAGCGGTGACTGTCAGTGGGATGCTATGGGCATTTGGAGGCAGTCTAGTGCTCAGGACTGCCCACGGTGCAGGGCCTTCACCTCTCCTGGCCCACTAAGTGCCTAGCACCCCCTCATTGTAGCAACTCCCAACTCCCCCACTCATTTTATGCACACTCAGAGGGAAGGGCCACCCCAAGTAAGAAACCCGGGAACCTCTAACCTCTCCCCTTCTGTCCCAGGCACCTGCCAACGCTCTTGCAAGATCTCCAGCCCTTGCTTGAAGGCAGACAGTGGAGCCTGTGGCCCCGACAGCTGCCCCTACTGTGCCCGGGCGGGGGCAGGGGAGGTGGAGCTCGCAGGCCACGAGATGCCTGATTCAGACAGCGAGGCGGTTTATGAGTTCACACAGGAAGCCCAGCATGGCGACCTCCGGGACCCCCACAGCCGGCGGCGACGGAACCTGGGGCTGGACGTGGAGCCCAACTCTGTGCTGGCCTTCTGGAGGCTGATCTGTGACACCTTCCGGAAGATTGTGGACAGCAAGTACTTTGGCCGGGGGATCATGATTGCTATCCTGGTCAACACACTCAGCATGGGCATCGAATACCACGAGCAGGTAGGGTGTGGGCACGGGCACCGTCCTGGGGGCTGGGGACCCTCCCTTCCTTGCCTCCCTCCTCCTGTGTTCAATTTCCTCTTCATGCTGCCAGCCTGCAGGGCAGGGAGGAGGACACGAGGAGATGCAGCAATGCATGGGGACTCTGGAGAGTGACAACCAGTGAATGTCACTCAGTCTTTGAGTATGGAGATTGCCCAGGGCAGGGACAGGGTCTGAGCTGGGCATATGCTATCTGGAAAGGCTTCTCAGAGGAGAAGGTCTTTGAAGGATTTGAATGAGTGCTGAGCATCAGATGTGGGTAAGGCCTCTTTGGAGGGACAAATCACTAGAAGAGATTGGGATCTTTGGAGGAGATATGGTGGGGAGAGAAGGTGTCGGGGGATCCCCCAGCGCAGTGCCAGGCCCTTCAGCATTCATTCACCTGATTCAGTATTTGGGTGGGATTGCCTAGAGGCAGAAGGAGGCCGGGTCAGTAGGAGGGAGGAGCGGAGGGTTGGTGGCTGTGCCTGCGTGGAAGCAAGGCATATCGGGGTCGGGCGGGAGGCCATCTGCTCCTGGCCTCCATTCTGGGAGCCTTGCTGTGAGCGAGGCGGCGCTGGGTGGATGAGAGGGCCTAGCATGGCGAGGGGACTTGAAACCATTGCGTTTGAGGAATCGTTCTAAGAAGCAGGATGTTTAGTCAGGAGAAGAGGAGGCTCAGCAGGGACTGGCAAGCTGTCTCCAAATATTTGAAGGGCTGTCGTGTGGAAGAAGGAGCGGCTCGTTCTGTGGGGCCAATGGCTGCAAGCTGTGGGATCTGGGCTGAGGGGCAGGAGGCATTCTCCCTCTCAGAGCTGTGTGAGGACAGAAGGGGTGGCCTCGGGGACCCCACTGACTTCCCACCCCCTACACGGACTAGGGGTGGGAGCATAGGGTTCTTTCCAGAAGGCAGCCCTTCCTCCCAGTTTGGCCTTCCAGGTCACCCCCTTGGCTGATTCCTGGAAAAGGAGGGAGGCGGCAGGCAGGTGCCGCAGTCCACAGGCCCTTCTGTGCTCTTCTCGTCTATGTTCTCGCCTCCCTGGGGCTCGGGGAGGGGACTGGGCCGCCAGAACCTGACTTTTCCCGGTATGGAACCGTGGCTACGGACCTCCCCAACCCCCTAATCAGGGGTAGAGGCGGGTTGGGGTTGGAGTGTGAAGGGGGCGCCTGCAGGGGTGTGTGTCGGGGGAGTGACCACAGGGCGGGGCCTGGGCTCTGCCGAATGGTGCCCAGGGGAAGGGGAGAGGGGGTCTGGGTCGAGGCTGGGGATCATAGATCCACCGGGGCTGGAGGCGATGGGAAATGTTCACTTTTCAGGGGGATCTGAAGCTCCGGCCCCCCACTGCGCTGACTCTCTCTCTGCCGTGTTGTGAGCACTCAGCTCTTACTCCAACTGCCCCGTCTGGCCAGGCACACCCCAGCCCCAGCCCTCCCCCATCACCATCGTACCAAGTTGTGGCCTGTTCCTCTTGCCTGAACAGCCAGCTATGCCCTGTTCCCTCCCTCTGGAGGTGAGGTGCAGGGGGGCAGGACACGGGTGACAATGCCAGCAGGTGCAGAGTGTGGCACTGTGGTGGGCGTGTTGTGTCTAGGCGCATGGGGCGTGGGTGTGTGTACACAAGCCCGCTCAGCCAGCCTCCCGGGGAGAGGCACTCTGCTCCGCTGGGCTGGCAGGGGCAGCATTTTCTGCTGCAGGGACCCGTCATGAAAGCCCCTAACCTCCCATTACCCCAGCTCCTGAGCCTGACGTCAACCTCCTCTCCCTCACCTCAGATCTGGCCCTGGTCAGATGCCCCTCCCCCAGGGTGCACCTCCTCAGCGCCTCCCCCTGGGGGACGGCGTGCCCAGCAATCTCTGCCCAGCCGATGCTGCTGGTGGAGGCTTAACTGCACTGGGAAGAAGCTGAGTCACAGAAACTGAGGGCAGATGAAGCCGCAGCAAGAGGGCTTTCAGGTAGACGTCAAGAAGAACAGCCCCTTGGGGAGGAAGTAAAAACGATCAGTCAAGGATGCCTGCAGCATCTCCTTGCCCAAATTCCTAAGGAAAGTCAGGGATGGGCCCCCCAAGCCCTCAGCAGCAGGGAGTCCCTACTCAGTGGTAGCACCATGTCTGCTCCATGGAGGCGTTTGTCCCAATACCTGGTTGCCGAGGGCCCCATAGGGGTGAGTGGGAGTCCCCAGCAGGCCGGACGGATAACTGACTGCTGCCCGGCAGGCTCAGAGTCTGGGGGTGGTGAGACGTCCCAGAAGCAGCCATGGCCCTGTGCTTGCAGGCACTGCGGCGTGAACGTCCCGCCATCTGGGCCCCGGAGCCTGAGCAGGCTGGGTGGGGGGGTGGGGAGGAGAGTGAGGAGATGCTGGGCCGAGAGACAGAGACAGAGAGAGAGAGATGGAAACACAGCAGAGGAGACAGAGACAGAGAAAGAGGGAGACAGAGATGGGGGCACAGAGGGCAAGACGGAGACCCAGAGGGAGGGAGGCAGATATAAAGACACAGAGACAAGTGGGACAGAGATATAGAGGGGGAGATGGAGTCTCACGGGGAGGAGACAGAGACAGGTGGAGGCACAGAGACGTAGGGGTGACAGAGACAGAGAGATACACACTGGGAGCTGAAGAGAGAGACGGAACCCCAGATGTAGATGAGGACAGAGACAGGCTTAGAGGGAGCCTCGCAGACTGAGGAGAGAGGTGGGGCCAGCTGAGGAAGAGAGCTGAGAGAGACAGCAAGGGAGAGTGTCAGCAGATGCTGAGAGGGGCAATAGCCACAGGCTCCTGGTCCCCCTGCGATGCCCTTAATGAGGCGATTGTGTCCATCCATCCTGGTATTGATCAGATTGGGGGCTCTGGGGAGGGTGTTGCTGGTGCTTCCGTGGGGGAGGAGCCCTGTTGCTGCCGCCCTCTCCAGCCTATCCTCTCCCACTGTCATCTACCTTACCCATCATTCAGTTTCCCTGCTGGGGATGGTAGTGCCACTCCTGACCTCCTCTACCAACGTCTTGACTCGAGATGTTGAAGAAGCCCCCATTTTATCATCCCCGTTCTACCCAAAGCAGGTCCCAGGCTGTCCGCACTCTCTTGCTTCCCCACCCCTTAACCCACCACTGCTAGATAATTGGCAGGACTGGTTTGCCCAGAGGGCCTGGTGAGGAGGACACAGAACACTGAGGAGGGAGCAAGAATATGACTGAAGGGGAGGAAGTGGGACCTGATGATCTGATGGAGGGGGACCATGTGTGTGCCCATCCACTAGGGGGCAGTACATGGAACGAAGAACTTGTGAATTACCCATCCATCTATCCATCCATCCATCCATCCATCCATCCATCCATTGCACACCATTTCCTGTGCATGGGAGGTGGCCTAGGCAGTGGCATGCTGATAAAGGTTTAATAACTAGACCTTTAAAAAGGAAAAAGAAAAAAATGTTCTGATTTGTGGTGTCTGTAGTGTTTGCCAATTTCCGTGGTGTAAATGCTCCCTCCATGGCCAATTTCAAGCCACCAACATGATGTCACTGAATGTGGAGATGGGAAGAGATGTGCACAAGGTGTCTCCAGCACACCACTGAGTCTGAGGCACTGCATCCATCCTCTCAAAGAAGTCACTTTGAGAGGACGACCAGTCAACTGTCCCATTTACTTGTAGTACATGCTCAGAGAAGATACACGGAGGAGTAGCCTGTGACCCAGCCTGGGGAAATAATTCAGGGAGGGCTTGACCTGGCCTGGGAGCTGAGTTTGAAGGAAGAGTGGGATGTACCCAGTGAAGGGTGGAGGGTAAGGCACAGCCTAGGGGAGGGCCAGAGACACCAGACATCAGAATGAGAGGTTTATAAGGAATTCAGAATGAGTAGGGCACTGGGTGGGGGCTGGGATGGGCAAGTGACAAGAGTTGAATTTGGAAAAAAACTCAGGGCCAGGTCCTGAGAAGCACAGGAAGGAGTTTGGATTTTGTCCTGAAGATAATAGGTTCCTAACAACGGTTTTAAGCAGGTCAATGATATGAGTAGGTTTGCGTTCTATCAAAAGTCTTCCAGAAGCTATGTGGGGAGCAGGAGGGAGGGAGGGGAGACAGGAGGCAGGGAGGCCAGACAGGAGGCAGGGAGGCCAATGAGAGGGCTACTACAGTGGTCCAGGCAGTTCATACATCTCTGTCCCTGGAGATGGAGAGGTGAGGGCTGGGAAGACCTGGCAGGTGTCTGAATCTGCAGGACTCATCACCAACTGGATATCTGGGGGTAGGAGGCTGCAAGGGTGACACCTATTTTTCTGTCTGGGGTGGGAGCACTGGGGCTTGAGCAGATTTGGGCTGGAGGACTTTGCACACAAGGTGCCTGTGGGACATCCCGGCACATAGCCAGTAGGCTGTGGAGCTCAGAAGATAGGTTGTTTCCTGGACCCTGCCTCCACCTGGGTCTGCACTGACGCAAGGCTCCTCCAGGAGGAGGGGAGGGTGTAGGGATGGGGTCTTGGGGACACAGGAGCTTCCTAATCATCCCCCTCCTGGTTGTGGCTTGCTGAGGACAGGGGCTAGCCTCATTTTCTAGAAGAGGGACAACAGCATGTGTGGGGTTGGGGTAGGGACAGGCGGCCTGTGGTCTCCTGGGCTACAGATGGGAGAGAGGGAGGGTCCAGAGTAGACGGCCTTTCAGGCTGGGAGAGGACAGGGCAGGTGATGATTCTGCTCGTTGCTCAGACTCTGGGCCCATCTTGTCACTCTAGATCCGTGTCCAGGGAGGGTTTCTATTTATAAGTGAGTGAGGTCGGCTCTTCAAGGCGAGAGAAGCTGGGGGTGGGGTGGGGGAAAGTCCAGATGTGGTAGGTGTTAACTTCTGAGGGGGTTCACAGACTCCTTTTGGATTCTTCTGAAAGCAAGGGACCCTCTACCTAGAAAATACATACATGCATAGACACCCCAAATGTGGCCTGTGAGGACAAGGGCTTATGGACTCCTCCCACCCCAAGCCTATCCTTTGGGCCTCCCAGGAGTCCATGGCCTCCAGGCAGAGGAGCCCTGGCTGAGGAATTGGGGCTGGGGGCCAAGCAGGACTTCGGATGATAATCCTTTTGCAGCTGCCCTGGCCCCAGACTTTCGAAGGATCTCCAGGTGGGAGGGAGAAGGGTGGCTTTTGGTGGCCAGCGAAGGGGATGCTCGCATTCCTCCAGGCTCCCTCCGGCTCCAGGCTCCTCTAATTCAGCAGCCACGGGCAGCACCTCCTGTGCACAGCACGCTGGAATGGAATAATAGAACGGCAGGAGGCTGGGGGGGCAGAGCCAGAAGCGCCTGAGAAACTTAGTTTCTAACGGAAAAGTCCGTTCTGCTTCACGGATGATTATGCCAAATGCTGTAAGGGAGGCTTCTGGGGCAGAGGAGAGATGCTCACACCAGGTGGGGGATTTGGAAGGGCTTCCTGCAGGAGGTGGCCTTTTGAGAGGGGCCTTGAAAGATAAGTGGGATTGGCAGCTGGGGCTGGGAGCAGAGAGGTCTGCGGGGAGGGATTGGAGGAAATTTCAGCGGCCTGGCGTGGGAATGCACAGGGTGACATGGGACTCTGTGAAGGACAGCCGTGTTGCCTCCCCCCACCCGCACCCGAGGTGTCAGAGCGGGACTGACATGAGTCCAGCAGTGTTGAAGGAAGCCGGAGCTTCCAGTAGGTGCCGGCTGGGTTGGAGGAGGGGCCCAGAGGCTATTTCTGTCGCTCAGATCAGAGGCAATAAGGGCCCCAAGTATGGGAGTGGCAGGGAGAACGTGGGGGTGGGGGACAGCACTTCCATTGGCAGGGTGTGTGGGCCGAGGCACCTGCTGCTGGAAGGATGAGGGCAGGCGTGACTCCCAGATCACCGCAGAGTTCGGGACAGAATCCTGGAGAGTGATGGAGCTGGGGAGTCGGGAAGAGGGAGTTTGGGAGAGGAGGTGAGAGGGTGGACGTGGTGCATTTGCCCTGGAGGGGCCGTGGGCCCTCCTGGGAAGGCTGTCGGCCAGGCTCGCTGGGTGAGGAGCCTAGGGCTTGGAGGGATTGTTTAGTGTCGTCTACACTCCAGTGACAGGTGAAGATGGCCGAGGAGGGGGGAGCCAAGGGGAGGGAGTGGGATCAGACTGGGATCTGAGGAACGCTGGCCTGAGGGGAGAAGGGCAGCAGGGGAGGAGTCCTAGGACGGCAGGAGGTGGCCACACAGGGTCAGGAAAGTGAGGGGAGGCGGCCATCAGGCAGGAAGGGCTGGCAGCAGGCTCAGATGCTGCCAAGGCATCCACTAAGAGGAGGGCTGGGAAGAGGGCTTGGAGAGAGCTGGAGTCGTGGGGCCCGAGGTTCAGGGGTGAATGGGCCTGGACTCCCTGAAGGTTTCTGCCTTCAGGCAGGAGAAAGGAGATTGGAGAAGCTGGGGGACCAGGGATAACTGATGGGATGGAATGCGGCCCAGGGGAGCCGGGGGCGGGGGTGAGATGGAGGTGCAGGTGGAGGAGGGGTCGGCTCCTTTCCAAGAGGGGAAGAGAGATGAGCAGGCTGCAGGACGCAGAGCTGTTTTCGGGAGGGAAGCAGAGCCCCATGAAGCAGGAGGCCAGGTTGGGAGTGGGGATGGGAGCCAAGGAGAGGGAGGTTTGGGGCAGCCCTGGGGGAGAGACCAGCAACAGAGGAGAGTGAATAAAGGTACGGAGCGGCCATGGGGCCCCCAGCAGGGCATCGCCTGTCCAGTCAGCACTGGTTCGTGACTTTCTAGCGATGCTCAGCAATTTGACAGCCGCAGCAGAGAGGCAGAGGGGGTGGGGACTTACCTGGGCTGAGACTGGGCAGCACAGGAGCCCTCTAAGGTCTGTGGCTTGAGGACAGCCTTTAAACAGTTCACCGTAGACTCCGGGCTGAGAGGCTGTGTGGGCGGGTGAGGGGCAGGGGCCACAGCTCCAGAATGGTAAGTGGCAAGGGCTTTGGGTTCGCTGTCTCCAAGCCGAGTGAGCACTGTGGGTGCCCTGTGCCTACTTAGCTTGTGTGTTTACTTGGGGTGGCTTCAGGGAGCTGGCGGGAGGTTGTAGGGAGGGGCTAAAGCCATCCCCTGGTTAGGAGGCACTGGGACACAATGACACCTAACGGTGGGCCCAGTGCGCACCAGGGACCTGAAGGAGATATGTTTAGACAGGCAAAGCTCCAAGCTGGAGAGCATCCATGGGGACAGCGAAGGGCAAGGCCTGTGTGATGAGGGCTGTGGGATTTCCTGGAAACCTCCTACACTCAGGTGTCCCCTGACTTCCCACACCTCCTTGAAGACTCGCCTCCCACTGACCCAGTGACACTCACCCCATCACTGCGGTCCATCTGGACCACTTCCCTTGGATGTGTGGGAGGAGCAGGCAGGACTGTCAAAAGCAGAAGTGAGGTGAGCTGAGGAGCAGAGATTTCAGGGTCAGTGGAGCAAGTGGGAGCTGAGGAGATGGGGGTGGGAGTGGCGCTTGGGCAGGGCTGGGGTGACTCGTCCAGGCTTCTGCTCAGCTCTGGTCTGGCTTGTTCACCCCCTTGAGACTTCCCTGCATGTCACTGTCAGCCAGAGCTGGCTCTCAGGCCTCCTGCCTGGACCGCTGCAGTATCCCCTAATTGGTCTCCATCTCTTGGTCTCTCCAAGCCCTCTGCATGCTGCCACCACTGCAGCCAGATTAATCTTCTTAATACACTCCTTTGCACATCTCCTCCCTTCCCTCAGAAGCCTCAATGGCAACATTGTGGGCAGAGGCAAGTCCAGCCTGCGTCATGGAGCAGAGTCAAGGCCATTCTGCCTGGGCCCTGCTGACCTTGCAACCTTGTCCCCCACGGGTCCCTCCCACCCTGTAACCAGGGCAGACCACTTGATTCTTGGTCCCTGCACCCTCCTTCCTCGGCACCTTTGCTCGTGCTGCCCCGAGATGGGGATGCCTGCCCCACTGGCCCACTGATCTCCGCTGGGTTTGAGCTCCTGGGGTGCTCCTGATTTGACCCCCAGTGTGGTGCTTGGTTGTAGCCTTGCAGGCTCTTTCTCCTGCCATGTTTGAGGCCTGCTTCCACTGGCAGTGCCCACAGGGCCACCTGAGCGTGCTCTGGGCTGGGCGTTTTCACAGGCTTTAACTCCTGTGTTCTGCAGAGCAGACTTGCCATGTGGTAGTATTACTCTGTTTTACAGAAGAGGCCACCGGGGATCAGAGATGTTAAGGGACTCGCCCAAGGTCACACAGGTCGGAAGTCTCAGAGTTGGCAGGCCTCCTGCGTTCAGGTTCAACTCCACCTTTTACCACCAGGGTGTGCACACCGTGGGCTCTTTGAGGGCTGGGTGATGGAGGTGCTGTAAGTTTCAGGGGCCTGGTGCTGGGAAGTACTGAACAGCTTAGCAGCTTAGCTGGGGCCGCAGTTGTTCCAGGTGGCAGGCTGAGGGGAAGGGAAGTGTTGGAAGATGGGAAATTTACAATTAGCATCAGCCCAGAGAAGAGCCTGGGGCCTCTGGGTGGGAGAAACTCAGGCTGCCAGGCCTCAACTCGCTGAAGCCCCCACTGGGCCTCGACATCTGTGAACAGGAGGGAGGATGCAGTCTGGACCTGAGAAAGGACTTCCTGGCAGCAGGGGAGAGTCAGTGAGGGGAGGCTGGTAACCCCTGATGGGCTTGTGTGTGTCTGATGGGCTGTCAGGGGAGAGGGGGCAGCAGTGTGGAAAGATGCAGAGGAAAGTGCAGGCAGACCTAGCTCTGCACCTGTCTAAGCCAGCGGTGTAACCTCCATGAAGTTACCATACCTCTCAGAGCTTCAGTTTCCTCGGCCATCTAGGAGGCTCCTGTCCCTCCCTTGTTTGGTTGTGAGCAGGGAGGAAATGAAGTCCTGGGAGGAAGGTATTCACAGTGCGGGGCCGTGGAGGGTAGTAACAGAAGTTGGCTCCCTCCCTGTCCCTTTTCAGCTGCAGTGGCCCTGACCGCAGCTCTGGTCCCTGGGGCAACCGTGTTGCTAAGATTGTGTCTCTGCGTCCTCATCCTGAGTTTGCGGAACATTCCCAGCCTCCGATTTAGTAACTTGGACAGACCTGGCTGTCTGCGGGGGAAGGCTTTTTTCCCAGGGATCACTGGGGATACGGAGGCCCTGGAAGGGAAGGGGCATTGCCCCTAAGTGTGTGCAGTGAGGTGGGCGAGGGCAGGCCCAGAAGAGTGCCCGGCCCTCCTTTCTACCGGCTTCTACAGTCCTGGAGCTGCCTGGACTGGCCGGGTGGGGGCTCCAGCCTTTGCTGCCGCTCCCCCTTGACAAGGACAGTGATGCAGGCCTGGGGGGCGCCCTGCACCACCACCACCCCTTCTGATGAGGTTCTTGGTTGGTGTGCAGGTGAGTGGGGCATGTGTGTGTCTGTGAGCCATTGGGTTCAGGCTGCAGCAACCCTGTCGTCCGTAACACCAGGAAATGACTAGAACACCCTCCCTCTCCACGCCCAGCAGTCATTGTACTTTTATGATCCACTGATTGACTAAATATGTGATCCAAAAAGCTACAATGCTTTCAGCTACTTTTTAAAAAAACATTTGATTAATTTTTCTTTTTGGTACCTTTTTTGGGGTATAATTTATGCGCCATAAAAGCCCCTCTTTGTTAGTGCACCTCAGCTGTGCTTTCACATCGACTTGTTCTTCATTCGTCCATCTGTGCTCATGTGAAATATCATTTTATAGACATTAGAAGACACATGAGGTCTTCAGTCCATGCACGTGTCTGGCTTCATGGGCTCCCCGCTGTCCCCCGGGAGCGGTTTGCATCCTGACAATCTAGTATTGGAATCAGAGTGAGGTGGGATTGGGGCCCACTCTCTGGTTCTCCTCGCCCTGTGACTTTGAATGAGTCCTTCACCATCTCTTGACCTCTTCTGCTCATGTGTTAAACGAGGGTGTGATGGCTGTTGTGTGGATGGCATGAGGTGACACACATGGTGAGCCAGGGAACTGCACAGCGTCACACCTGTGTGGTCTGTGCTCATCATCTTTATCCAATGCAAGGATAGGAAGCAGGGCAGGTGGCAGAGTGACCGGGAGGCAGGCTCACTGACCATGGCTTCCCCAGCAGACTGGACTTGAGAGCACAGAGTGGGGGGGCCCACTTAGTCAGGAGGAGTCTGAGCCCTGGGCTTTATCTGTCATGCCAGTGGCCCCTTCGCCACCACCTGCTCCATGCTCATGTGGAGGGACTAAAGGTCTTATCTCTGTGACCCCCTTCACAAGGTCAGGTGACAGTCCTCTTCCTGTCCCTACTCGCAGTCTGGGGAGCAAAGACTCGCTCAAAATCTGCTAGAGCAATGGGTTCCATGCCACACCAGCCCACACGACAGCCACTCACTCTCTGGACAGCTGGCTCGAGGCCCTGCCTGCTGATCCTGGCTCTGCTCCCTGGGCCCTGCCTTTGGAAAGAATCCATGCACAAGCTAAGAGCTGGTCTCCTTCTGAGTAGCCATTGACCCCACACATGTCCACCCACCAGTCAAAAGGCCCTTCCTACCAGCTCTCCCCACTTCTCGCCCAGGCTGGCCACATGGATTGGGGCCATTAGGATACATTTGGTGGTGCCCAGGGCCTGGCTCCATGCTTGGGTGACCTACCTGGGCAGCCAGCCAGAGGAAGCAGCTGGGTAAACAGGGGGAGGTGTCTGACGGACTAAGGCTTCGTTTGGTTATTTATTTAACTCATACTTCTTGAGCGGCTACTATGGACTTTGGGCTTTTGGGTGATCAAGACACCCCATCAGGTGGGCAGTGGGCTGCATTGAACCAATTATATCTCACCCTGTATCCCCAGCCCTCAGCCCCCACTGACTCTCCCTTTTTCCCCAAACAAGGCTCATTCCTTGTGCTCGACCCGTGCTGTCTTCCTGCCCATCTCTCTCCGAGACCTCACTCACTCTTCAGAGTTCATTTCAAGTGCTGCCTCCAACTCGGGCTTTCCCCGTGTGCTCCTCCCTCGCCTTCTCTCCCCTGAACTCTTGGATTTACTGTCTGGATAATTTATTTTGGCTCTGAAGCATCTAAGGCCTCTTGTGGTTATTCAGCTGTTTTGTGTGTGTACAACTTGTTTCCAGCTAGACTCTGGGCTCCTGGGAGCAGGGAGCATGGCTGGCATGCTTGTGCAGCTCCTGTAATACCCGGTGCATTGCTAGGCATGCAGTAGGCACTTAATAATGAAAGGAGGGGGCTGGCCCCTTGGCCGAGTGGTTAAGTTCGCACGCTCTGCTGCAGGCGGCCCAGTGTTTCGTCGGTTCAAATCCTGGGCGCGGACATGGCACTGCTCATCAAACCACGCTGAGGCAGCATCCCACATGCCACAACTAGAAGGACCCACAACGAAGAGTATACAACTATGTACTGGGGGGCTTTGGGGAGAAAAAAGGAAAAAAAAATAATGAAAGGAGGAGGAAGGAGGGGGTGACTAGTGAGCTGGAACAGGAGATGAGATCAAGTTTGTCATTAGTTCTGATGACCTCTCTTGGATATGTCCTTGGTTCCAATACCAGGCCCTAGGTAGGGGCATAAGAGTAATTACCTCCAGTGTTTTATGTTTGGCCAGAGAGTTTGCGAATCCTGCTGAAGGTCTCACAGTGAGTTGATAGGATAGGCTGAGAATTAACCCAGGGGTCCTAGTCTCAGGTAGCAGCTTCAGGTGCCTCCTCGTCTATGACAACCATTCTTGGGGTCTCCCTTCTGCCTGTAAGCATGTTTGCGTGTGTGTGCGTGTACTTGTGTGAGTGTGTTTGTGCATGTGTATGCTTGTACACGTGTTTGTGTGCACGTGTGTGTTTGTGTGTGTATGCATAGGTATGTGTGTGTGAGAGTTTGTGTGTGCGTGTGTCTGGCAGGAAGCAGTGTAGCTAACAGTTGTTCAAGAGAAGGCTGCCAAGTCCAGAGAGTAATTGTAGAGCACGTGTGACTGCGTGTGGCTGTGTGACTGGGTATGCGCGTGAGGCCTTGGCAATCGCCCTGTGACGTTGGCCAGCACTGTCGCCAGCGCTGCTAGCCTGGGCCCATGAGCTGACATGTCAGCAAAGGACAGGATGGGTCTCGGAGATCCCAGCAGGAGGTGGGCAGAACCCACAGCACAAGCCTCAGGTGAGGCTGTGGCCCCAGGATCTGAGACCCAGAGCTGGGAAGGGCTGGGGGCCGAGGGTTTTGTGTGGTGGCTGCCCCTGAATGCATTTCCTCATGGACCCTGTCGGGGAGGGTTCTCCCCATGAGCCTGAGCATCCAGCACCACCATGGGCCCCTCCCCCAGCTTGCTGTTCCTGCTCCTCCTCTCCCTGCGGTCCCGTGTTTGGGAGGACTGACATGAGGGGCTCAGGGACAAGCTGCAGCTGCTTCATACCCTACCCTGCCCTCCAGCCCGAGGAGCTTACCAACGCCCTGGAAATCAGCAACATCGTCTTCACCAGCCTCTTTGCCCTGGAGATGCTGCTGAAGCTGCTCGTGTACGGTCCCTTTGGCTACATCAAGAACCCCTACAACATCTTTGATGGCGTCATTGTTGTCATCAGGTATAACTGCCCCTCTACTCTCTCTCTCTCCGTGCTTGGAGCATGGAGCCATGCAGCCTGTTCCTCTGGAGTGGAGGGGTCTGGAGTCAGGCGCCATTGACCCACAGGATCTGCCACTCCTCCAGGAGCGGCCTTTCTGTGCCCCCACACTCTACTCTATCCTCTCCCTCGGCCCTAGCTTGCTCAGGCAGAGCTTGGCCTCACATGTCCTTTGGCTGGGCCCTTCTGCAGTCTCCTCTCCCCACTTCTGCTCCTTATCCTCTACCCGACACAGGCCTGGGGTGGGTGAGGACTGGGGAGTTGGCTTTGGAGAGGAGCTGGAGAAGGAATGAGGCCCAGTTAGCTGTCCTTGCTTGCAAAGTGCTTGGAAACCATCTCAGATGCCAGCGACTTGCTTTAGGGTTTCCAAGACCTTGGGAAAGTGCTCTGTGCCCCCAGGCCTGGGGCCAGGAGAACTGCTTTATTGCTTTTTGGAATTGGTTTTAGATTTCATTAGAAAGGAACAAAGCAAATATTCTATAACTTGATGCTGTTGCGTTGGCTGGATTGAGGGAGAGGGCTGTCCATTGCCAGGATATGATCTCCAGCCTGGAGGGGCGGGTGGAGAGGGCTGGAGCTGTCAGGCAAAACCTTGCCATCTTGGAGGCTCCTGCCTGGAGGCCCGAGGGCCCATCTGTGCCCCACTTTCTCATGGTGTGCCGGCCAGTCCCGGCCCTCAGGTGCTGCTGGGCCCTCTCAAAGGGAGGGGCAGGGGGAGGGCAAGTGTGCATGGACTCAGACCACCCTCTCTCGCAGTGTGTGGGAGATCGTGGGCCAGCAGGGGGGCGGCCTGTCGGTGCTGCGGACTTTCCGCCTGATGCGGGTGCTGAAGCTGGTGCGCTTCCTGCCGGCGCTACAGCGGCAGCTCGTGGTGCTCATGAAGACCATGGACAATGTGGCTACCTTCTGCATGCTGCTCATGCTCTTCATCTTCATCTTCAGGTGAGGGCAGGTGCGGCATCTCTGCCGGCCGGGAGAGGGGCCCGAGGGGCAGGGGGTACTGGGGCCTGACCCCCATCTTGTGGCTCCTGTGTCTTCAGCATCCTGGGCATGCATCTCTTCGGCTGCAAATTTGCATCTGAGCGGGACGGGGACACGCTGCCGGACCGGAAGAATTTTGACTCCCTGCTCTGGGCCATCGTCACCGTCTTTCAGGTGGGAGGGTAACAGGGCAGGGGTGAGGGAGTGGGGTGGTACCCCCGGTAGAGGCCCTAACTCCTGTCCTGTCCTCTGCCCACAGATCCTGACACAGGAGGACTGGAACAAGGTGCTGTACAACGGAATGGCCTCCACATCGTCCTGGGCTGCCCTTTATTTCATCGCCCTCATGACCTTTGGCAACTACGTGCTTTTTAATCTGCTTGTCGCCATCCTGGTGGAGGGCTTCCAGGCAGAGGTAACCCCCTACCCACAACAGTCCACTTCTAGGAGGTATCCAATGCCCAGCTTGCACTGTGGCGGCCTGGGATGTCCCGCAGAAAGCGCCCTTCAAACTAGGTAGCAGAGTGTCCAGGGGTGGGAGGCTCAGGGTCTCAGGCAGCCCTCAGCACTCAGGAGACAGGTCCTATGGGGTCCCTGGGTTCCAGGTTAGCTGCCGACTGGGCATCCCCCTCAAAGTCAGCTAGACCCTTCCCCAGAGAGCTGGACAGGATAAGTGTTGGCACGTGGTGCAG
Source organism: Equus asinus (assembly GCF_041296235.1). Lineage (NCBI taxonomy): Eukaryota > Metazoa > Chordata > Mammalia > Perissodactyla > Equidae > Equus > Equus asinus. The sequence continues at coordinate 35,993,774 of NC_091802.1, read as the reverse complement.
GTGGATCCCTGAGCACAGGTGCTCTTGGGGGTATCCAGAGGGGACCCATCTGAGCCTAGGGGTGGGGGAAGCTTGTGTGCAAGTCATCTGAGCTCTGGCTGAGCTGATGAAGATGCCACCAGGGCCCAGGCAGGGCTGAGCTGCCTAGGGTGAGAAATGAGCCCAATTAGCTGCGGGCATGGCAAAGATGAGCGTCCTATTTCCAGCCTAGGCTCCATCACCTTCGTCACAGGCAGCATCATCAATTAATATTGATTTACATTGATCCCACCCTTGCCATGCCAGAACACAGCCTCTGCCCGAAGGGCTGCACCCACCTCCTCTCCCGCAGCTCTGCCCCTCTTCCCACCTGAGCCCCAGGCCCAGCCCGGTGTCCTGGCACCTCGCACAGGTCACGTTGACCCAGCCTAGAAATGCTCCAGGTTGGGAGTGGAGAAGCTCTTGGTCCAGTTCTCTTCGGGTGACCCGGATGGAAACTCCCGCTGCGGCCTGGTCTATAAATACCTAGCACACGGTGGAAAAACAAAAATCTATTTTTCGACTCTTTCCCAGCCTTGCGAGGGAGGGCTGTTCCCGTGGGCCGGGCTGGGCTGGTGGCGTGCGGGTGCAGTCCCGCACCGGCCTTCTCCGGCTTCCGTTGCAATTCTGTAGTTATCTATTATCGCACTTCCTCCCCGCTGGGCGGCAGTGAGGGCAGCTGGTGGGGGAGGTAGGCCCTGCCCATGGTGATGGCTGGACCTCTTGCAGGGAGGAAGGGATGTTGGCATTCTCCGTGGGACGGGACACTTCTTTGGGGGTTCCCTGGGGCCTGAAGGGTTAAGGGGTGCCACCATGCTCCCACAAGAACCAGGGTCTCTGTGGAGACCTGCCGCTCTCAGCCACTGCTCTTGGCCTGTGGGAGGAGGAGCTGCGTGGGGACAGGGTCCTTCAGCCCCTTCCAAACCACAGCTCCTGATGACTAAGATTCCCTCAGAAAAATTCCTGTGGAAATCTGTGGAGGGAAATGGAGGACTCCCGAGCCTATTCCCTTCCCCTCAACTGGCTGTTCAGCCACCATGGCAGTCCTGGGGGTGCGCCGCGCAGACAGCCCCCTCCCCACCACTGGCCCTTTCAGCAAACACCTTGTTAAATTGAGTGCTACTGAGCAGGCTGGTTGCTAAGCAGCGGCAGAGTCTGCGTGTGGGAACAGAGAGCAGCCCGGCCCTCTGGCCAGGCCTGGTCACTCTGGCCCTGCTGGGGGCCTGTGGCTGCCCCAGCCTGAGGGCTCAGCCAGGGTCTGGGGCCACAGCATCCTCAACCTTCAGAGCGCAGGGGCCTGGAGGGGTGGGTCTCACTCAGAATGTGATGCCTGGGTCTGGGGTGGGATAAAGAAAGGGTTCCAGGATCAACCCCTTTCCATGGGGATGGGCAGTGGCCTGGCCCTGAAGTGCCCAGGTGAGGGGCTGGACCAGCTGTTCACTGTCCTGCATGTGGTAGGCCAACACCTGGATGGGGGGGTTGGTCACTTAATGCCAGAGACCTGGACACCTCCAGAGGCCCCTGCCCTCTCCTGTACAGAGTTTCAGGGGGCTGCACCTGTGGCTCTGAGGGAGCCCCACAATCCGGCGAGGTTTATTTTACAAACGAGACAACCCGCCTCAGTGGAGTAAGTGCCTGCCCCGTTTTGTTGGGTTTCACCAGTAGGCAGCCTCAAGGGTAGCTCCCTGCTGGCCTTGCCACCCTGCCAGGAGGTAGGAGCGGGTGGCCAGGGGGCCAGGCCTGCTCAGCTGTTGATTTCCCGACTTGCAGGGGGCAGCGCCCTGAATCCTTGTATATTTATCATCCACACACTTAATTAAATGAACAGGCAGCAGGCCTGGTATGAGGCCATTAATTGATAGGAAACAACATCATAGCCGTCATCTCAGTGTTACTTGTCACATCCCATCCCAGTAGGAGCAGCTGGCCCCGTTCTGATTTGGAGGGATGCAGGCAGAGTGGATGAGAGTTAGGACGCCTGCTCTTGCTCCTGGCCTTCTGCCGCCTCCCCAGCCTCTGACTTCCGTCCGCTGCTCATTCCCGCCCTCCTGTCCATTCCCCAAGCCCGCTGCCTCGCAACCAGGGAGAGGCAAGCTGGAGACTCAGGTGTGAGACCCAGCTGCACCTCTTACTCTCTCTGTGACTTGGGGCAGTTTCCTTAACGTCTCCAAACCTCAGTGCCTCTTCTAAGATGGAGCCAGCGGTACCTCCCTCCCACCTTGCAAGGAGGCAAGCTTAGTGTTAATGAGGCACTTCTGCCATGCCTGACACGCCCCCAGAGAAGGGTACCTGTTATTATTAGGATTTCTGGGGGGGCTCCATCTCCTTTCCTGCCCTTGCCCCATCTTCATGGCCTCTGCCCTCACCCTTCAGATTCATTCTGGCCCAAGGGCCTGTGGTTGAATTCTGGAAGGCTGTTCTGTCCCTTTTCTTCTCCTCCCACCCCCATGTCTCATCCTGCCCCCACCCCTTGGGGTCTGCACCCCTCCTTTTCTCCCTCCCCTTTCGACACTGCTGATGTTTGAGAGCCCAAGCACCTGTGACCAGCGCCCACCCCTGCCTCCCACTCTCCCTGTAGGAAATCAGCAAACGGGAAGATGCGAGTGGACAGTTAAGCTGTATTCAGCTGCCTGTCGACTCCCAGGGGGTAGGTACGCGATCATGAGTCGGCATGCGCCCTGTGCCCTGTGCCCCCTCCACTCCGTCTCTGTGTCTCTGTGCTCGTGTTCACGCTCAGCTGCTGTGCAACCTGTGGTAGCCGTGGTGGTCACTGGTGTCGTGAGGTTGGCTTTGATTTTAAGTCCCTTCCCCCTTGAGGACATTGAGGGGAGGTGCCTCCTCCCTCTGCCCCCATCAACCCGCACGGGGCACCCTTCCGTCCTGTGAGACCGGTGGATGGACGGGAGAAGGAAGGGACTTAGAATCCTCTGTGTGCATGTGTGTGGTACACCGCGTGTGTGTGCCTACGCTGAGGTCCCCGCGGAGTTCGAGTCGTAGGGCCTCAGTGGAGTCAGGACCTGGGCCACAGACCATGTACCTTCATCTCTCTCCCCTCCCCCTTGTCCTGAGCCCCTGTTGGAGACCCCACAGCTGCCTCAGCTCAGGACAAAGTCTTTGGAGGATGTGGGGGCGGGGGAGATGCCTTTTGCCAGAAGGTCCCAGAATTTTAAATCCACTTCCAGGCCTCTGGCCCCTTGATTACACAGGAGGTCCAGCAAGTGTTTTGGGGCATGCTCCTCCTCTGGCTCCCACACTGAGCTAGTGCCCTGCTGTTTCTTGTGCTGGCACCAGAATTCAGGGCGAAGTCAGGATCCCCGTGGGACTCCATGGTGCTGTGCCTCCCGAGCAGCCCCCTGGAGATCCCACTTGATAATTAAAGGCCTCGTTAGGAATATAAACTGAGTTAATGAAAATGATCCCCCGAGATGCCAATTACGCAATATTTATGTCCTTATCAAAAGTGGCAATCAAGTATTTTTTAATAACTTCTTAAGGAGAAGTGTGTAATTACTGGGAAACCTACTGACCTGCTAAGAAGGAAGAAAAAACTGTCCCCGAGACAGGGAGAGAGGTAAAAATGGGGCTGGCGCAGGGGCGGGGCTTGGGGAAGATGGAGGGAAGAAGGAGAGGTTCTGAAGTACATCCTTGGGCTGAGCCGCTCTGTCTAGGGTCTTTCCTTCCAGGGTCCTTGGGTCTGAGGCTCGGGAAGGGCAGCCATCGAGGGAAAGCAGAGGGCATACTAGCAGCCTTTGGAACTGAGGCTCTAGTGACCACTTCACTCAGGTCCCCAGCTCCCTCCGGCCTGTGCCACCAACCTGCCCAGCTATCCCCTCTCCCCTCAGCCATTCCTGGAGCCAGTCTCAGCCAGGCCGGTTGTGCTGTGGGCTCTGGGCTTAGCTGTGGTCTTCTCTGAGGTGTGGCTGGAGGGAGGCAGAGGTGTCAGGGCCCCGGGGTGGTCTGGCCTCCGTTGATGCATGCTTTGTGCCATGATTGCTGGTTCCTGTGGCCTATATGTGGTGTGTGTGCGAAGACAGGGAGACCTCAGTCCATCCTGCCGACCCCTGCCCGGCGAGGTCCCTAATGACTCCATGCTCCCCTACCCTAGGGAGATGCCACCAAGTCCGAGTCAGAGCCCGATTTCTTCTCGCCCAGCCTAGATGGCAATGGGGACAGGAAGAAGCACTTGGCCTGTGAGTATCTATCCTGGGGGTGCAGCCCCTGGCCGCGAGACCACTCTGAGTGGACACAGGGTCGCTCCCTCTCTCCCCCATCAGTGGTGTCCCTGGGAGAGCACCTGGAGCTGCCGAGGAGCCTGCTGCCGCCTCTCATCATCCACACGGCCGCCACGCCCATGTCGCTGCCCAAGAGCTCCAGCACCGGCCTGGCTGAGGCACTGGGCCCTGCCTCCCGCCGCACCAGCAGCAGCGGGTCCGGGGAGCCAGGGACGGCCCAGGAGATGAAGTCACCGGTAGGGGTGGCATGTAGGGGCCCGAAGGTGGGAGGTGTGCTGACGTCAGGAGAGGAGAGGGGACAGGGGTGGGCAGGCCCAAGGGGACAGCTGCTGAGCCATGGGCTGGACAAGCCCCGGGTGGTCAGTAGGGCTGGTAAGGCAGGCAGATGAAGGAGCTCTGGCCTTGGAGGCAAAAGATCAGGGTTCCAATCCTGTGTCTTCTGTTCTCTGAGGGACCTTGGGCGAGACTCAACCTCTGAGCCACCTCTGTAAAATAGGGGAGTCTCTACCTCCGTAAGAGCTCATCATGATAATAGCAAGCCCCATCCAGCTACTGATGCTGTGCCAGACACTGTTCTAGACGCTGCTCACAAGGGTCCTAAACACATTTAATCCTCACAGCAACCCTATGAGCTAGGTACCATTGTTATCCCCATTTTACAGATGGGGCCTGAGTCTCAGGTTGCCCAAATGATTTGTGGGAAGCTCTGCAGCGAGCAGGTGACAGAGCCGGCCTTGTAATCCAGGAAGCTGGTGTCAGGGCCCATGCTCTCACAGTTATTTGATGATACTGCTCAGCTGATGATAAGACTTCTCTCACCAACTAATGAGGAATAGGTGCTAGCATCATATCTGTTTTACAGATGAGGAACTGAGCACAGAGAGGTTTAGTCGCTCGCCCCAGGTCATATAGCTGGTTAGAGTGAGACAGGATCTGAACCCAGGCATCCAGTCCAGGGCTCCTGCTCACCTCCACACCTGGTACAAAGCTAGGAAGGCTCACAGGAGACAGGGTGCCTGTGGGGGTAGGGTTCAGGGCTGCATGGTCCTGGCTGAGACCACCCTCTCCTGCTCACCCCGCAGCCAAGTGCCCGCAGCTCCCCGCACAGTCCCTGGAGCGCAGCAAGCAGCTGGACCAGCAGGCGCTCCAGCCGGAACAGCCTGGGCCGTGCCTCCAGCCTGAAGCGGAGGAGCCCGAGCGGGGAGCGGCGGTCCCTGTTATCGGGCGAGGGCCGGGAGAGCCAGGATGAGGAGGACAGCTCAGAAGAGGAGCGGGCCAGCCCAGCGGGTGGTCACTGTCGCCATGGTGGCTCCCTGGAACGGGAGGCCAAGAGCTCCTTTGACCTGCCGGACACGCTGCAGGTGCCCGGGCTGCACCGCACAGCCACTGGTCGCAGCACGGCCTCTGAGCACCAGGACTGCAATGGCAAGTCAGCTCCAGGGCGCCTGGCCCGGGCGCTGCTGCCCGACGACCCTCCATTGGATGGGGATGATGGTGATGATGAAGGCAACCTGGTGAGGCCCTTGTGGGCACAGAGACCCCCTCACCCCTGGCCTTGCGCGAGGGAAGCTGTGCCCAGCCAGGCGCAGGACGGGACAGCCCCCTCCCAGCGCTGTGGCATTCAGAGAGTTAGCATTGTGCCCAAGGCATCACAGGGGGTGCCAACCTAGCAAGCCAAACTCCAAACACTCCCTTTTCTCCCTCCGCCCGCCTTGTCGAGCCCCAGATCCTCATCCTGCCTGGGCGGCCCTTGGTGGATATGAATGGTTCCGGGCAGATGTGTATGAATCTTTCATGGCCCTCCCCCTGTGACTCAGAAAGACCCATCACTCATCTCTCCAAACTGATGCCCTCCCTTGACCCCCTCTCTCATCGCAACCTCATCACAGGCCTTGATTTCGCTCCCATCCTTACCCGTTCTCCCCTCCCCTAGCCCCCTGGCTGCCACCTTTAACCCTGGGGATGAGGCTCAGGGACCCAGGACCCCAGGGTTAGCATGTGAGGAGAAGGGGTAGTGTCTCCTCATCCCAGGTGTGTCTTTGAACAGACAGCTGTGATGGGTACAATGTTTGATAATTGATGCAGCTTCCGAGCCCAGTGGGGAGGGAAGGAGGGAGGACAGGCAGGCAGGGGGCTGGGCTGGAGGCAGAGATGGGAGAAGAGTGGAGAGCCTGGGGGAGGGGACAGTACAGGGGAGGAGAGGGGGGAGATGAAGGACCTGAGGGATGCTCAGGGGCTGAGAGGAGGCTTAGAGGGAAGTGGGGAGGAGGTTTGAGGAATACAGGAAGGGAAGCAGGGCAGAGGGCTGGGCCAGAATGGGAGAGAGTAGACAAGGAGTGAGGGGTCGTGAGCCCTCACGTGGAGCTGCTGAAAGAGGGGAGGGGTGGTGAACCTGGAGGCCTGGTGTGCTCACAACCCTGGGGATCCTTCTACAGAGCAAAGCAGAACGGCTAAGAGCATGGATCCGAGCTCGGCTCCCTGCCTGCTGCCGTGAGCGAGACTCGTGGTCTGCCTACATCTTCCCACCTCAGTCAAGGTAGGCAGGGGGGCCCCCTGACCTGCGCCCCGATCTCTCCTCACAGGAAACTATCCCATGATGCCATTCCAATGATGCTAGAAGATGCTAGAAGTGTCCCCTGACAGGGGGGCATGTGAGAGAAGGGCCTCGGGCAGGGAGGGCCCAGGAGGGGTAGGGGCCGAGGGGTGGTGCCTCTCACTGCTGCCCTGCCCTGCCTCCTTCCTGCTCAGCCTTTGCTTCCTTCCTGGAGCAGGTTCCGCCTCCTGTGTCACCGCATCATCACCCACAAGATGTTCGATCATGTGGTCCTTGTCATCATCTTCCTCAACTGCATCACCATCGCCATGGAGCGTCCCAAGATCGACCCCCACAGCGCTGTGAGTCACCGGGACTAAACACGGTGGCTGTTGAGTGCCTGCTCGGTGCCAGGCCCCTCCCCGGTTAGCAGTCACAGAGCCAGCACCAGCAAGGCGGGCAAAGAGGCCGAGAGACACGGAGGGAGGGAGCCAGGAGTCTCCCTTAGGCCTCCCTGACTCCGCCCCTTGCAACTGGTGCCCCAAGATGCCTCCTGTGTCCCTCTCCTGCCTTGGTTTCCCTTCTGTGATACGTCAGCCCAGCTAGGGAAGTGGGCCCTGCTCTTTACCTGGGTGAAAAGTGAGCTCCATTGCACCCTGGCTGTTTGCAGATGGCGTGTTCTCGTGAGCCAGAGACTTGTGAGGCCCATGTGTGAGTCAGTGAGTGTTGGGGTCATGTGAACAGTGAGACTGGCCCTGCCTAGGCTGAGTGGTCTTCCTTCCCCTGCTCCCGGCAAAGGGTAGCAGTTTCACCCATGACCTGCGCACCAATGGGAGAGATAATTCTCCCAGCCTGCCCCATGGGTGAAGCAGAGTGGGAGAGGGAAGCTGCCCTTCGCTCCTCATGGTCCTGCCAGGTCACAAACAAGTAGGTTTTCAGGGGTGTTAGGGGGGATGTCCGTCACTTCTGCTTGGCTGTGAACCTGAAGGAGAGGAGAGGCCAGAGGCCCGAGTATCTGGACCTACTCCCAGGGTCCCAACCTCTTCCAGGATGGGCCGAGCTGGTTCTGGGAGCTGTCTCTTCCCAGCCTGGCATCATAGCCCCTCCCCGCTGACAATGATTCAGGTGCTAGAAGTGCGGGTGGGTATGGCTTTGTTGCCCCTCATGGCATTTTGCACCACTTGCCTGAGGTGGCCCCCCCGCCCCTCCTCACTGCCTCCCATACCATTGCTCAGATTTCAATGCTGTCGGGGCTTCTGTTTTCCATTAGGGTGGGCTCCAGCCAGGCCAGGGCAGGGATGGAGGGAGCCTGAGGAATAGAGGGGCCGGCTTAGGAAGAGGTGGGTGAGGGATGGGTCTGTGTGGGGTGGAGCCAGGGCATCTGGTCACACTGGCCCCCTTGTCTGCATCCCACCCAAGAGCTCTCTGCCACTGTCGCCACACCTTCCCACTCAGCTCGCCCATCTCCAGCTCTGTCCTTGGGCATGCTTCTCTCCTTCCCCTTTCTCAGTTTCTCACTGTCTCTGGCACTCAACGCTCTGCCTGCTGCCTCTCCAGCTCTCTACACCCCTCTCCTGGCCACCCAGCAACAGAATCAGCCCACAGATATCAGGGGGCTGGATTGCCTTCTTTCCCACCTTGCCCCACCCTATGCCTGGCAGAAATACGATGCCTGGGGGTGCACAGCCTGCACTCAGGCCCCCAGTTTGCCCTGCAGCTCTATTTCTGGGGCACACAGCAGGAGAGCAAGTACGTGGAGCAGAGAGACATAGAATAGGGGAGGTCAGAGATGAAGTTAAATCCTGCCCCAGTTTTAGGAAAGGAATCACGGAATAGGGCCTGCGATATGGGGCTCACACAGCAGTGCGGTGAGGATCATATCCCCCTCCAGGCCCCTCTGGGGGTGGGAAGGCAAAGGTGAGGCTGTCCATGGAGCTGTTAGTGAGTTGGGGGCCTGGCACTGGCTGCATGTGTGTGTGTGTGTGTGTGTGTGTGTGTGTGTGTGTAGCGGGGGAGGAGATTGTCTGCCTTGTTGGGGAGGGTGGGGATCGTTTTTCTGAGTCAAATGTTGGAGGCAGTCCCGGGCTTCTGTATGCAGAGCAGACCTGGCCCCAGGAGGGGGCCCTGGCGGGCAACACCTGGCTGCTCTGTCTTGCAGGAACGCATCTTCCTGACCCTCTCCAATTACATCTTCACCGCAGTCTTTCTGGCGGAGATGACAGTGAAGGTGATGGGGGGTTGGCATTGGTTTAGGGCCTTCTGGTTCCTGGTCGGGGTGGAAAGGATTGGCCACAAGTTGGGGGCAGGGCTGGGGACCGCAGAGAGGTGGCGGTGGTGGTGACTGGTGGGCGTCCCCAGGTGGTGGCGCTGGGCTGGTGCTTCGGGGAGCAGGCATACCTGCGCAGCAGCTGGAATGTGCTCGACGGGCTGCTGGTGCTCATCTCCATCATCGACATCCTCGTGTCCATGGTCTCCGACAGCGGCACCAAGATCCTGGGCATGCTGAGGGTGCTGCGGCTGCTGAGGACCCTGCGCCCGCTCAGGTGACCCCCGAGCCACGCTTCCTCCTCAGGGACACCTCCAACAACCAACACCCCCACAATGGAGTGAAAGCCCACTTCCTGCCTGTGACCGTCACAGGGAACCCTGTCCCCCGCATCACTCAGCTTAAACTACAGCCCCAGCAGTTTCCCTCCAAGGGCACCCCTCCCTGCCAGTGACTCCCCATCTGACATTCTCCTGCAGAGCACAGTACAAGGGGCCCTCATAGTCTTCAGCTGCAGTTCTCCCTTGGGTGGGACCCCATGAGGTAACAGACTCCGTTCAATGGCTTTCCCCACCTTCACCCCCTCTCAGAGCCCACCCACCAGGTAACACTTCTGGCGGGGGGTCTGCCCTCAGGAAACCCTCCCCAATAAGGCAACACCTCTGCCCCTACCCCAGACTCAGAACTTTCTGTGGATTGGGACGATACTGACTGACGAGGGATGCCTCCCTGGCTGTGATGACCCTCCTCTCCATCCCCTTCCCCTCCCTGCCACCCCCTGCATGCTCCCCTCAAGTTCATCTTCCTGTCCCCATAACACGCTGCATCCTGGGTAACACCTCCCTGGGTTGAATCCCCACCCTAGCCCCATCAGGTAATACTTTGACATCCTGGGAGGGGAGGTGGAGGCGTCAGGGTGTAGGGGTGTCTGCATCCTGTTTGGAGAGCTTGTGGGTGGGAGTGCGGAAGGTGGGGTCCCAGGAAAAGAACAGCTCTGCGTGACGAGCCCAGAAAGCAGCCCTCTTCCCTCTGCCAGAGCCCAGGATGGGGACCATGAGCCAACACTGGGGGCTGCTCAGCAGGGCAAGGGAGATGGAGTGTCTGAGCTGGAGGAGCCCCTCTTACCCACCTCCCTCCCTCCCCAGGGTAATCAGCCGGGCACAGGGGCTGAAGCTGGTGGTGGAAACGCTGATGTCCTCGCTGAAGCCCATCGGCAACATTGTGGTCATCTGTTGTGCCTTCTTCATCATTTTTGGCATCCTGGGGGTGCAGGTTTGTGGGGGTCTGAGGGCCAGCTGTTGGCAGAAGCCCGAGGGGGGCCTTCTTCTTGGCCTCTAGATCCTGAGGCTTGAGCTGCTGCTGCATTTTTTCCAGAAAGGAATAAACAGAGACACTTCCCTCAACACCCTAGGCCTCAGATCCCTTTGCCTCCTGGGCATTTTTCAGAAAACGGGAAGCCTAGAAGAGGCCCCTAAGGGGAGAGGGCCTCAGAGAGGCTTCTGGCCCTTGATAGCCGGGGCTGCTGTTCCGCCCCTCACGCACTGCGCTCTGGCGTGCAGACGCTGGCCCTGGCCCACAGTCTGCTCAGGGATCCCCTCCCTTCCTTCCCTGCTTGAGTCGGGTGGGCTGCAGGCCAGGTCTGGGGATCCAGGGCCCAGACAGCTGGGCCAGGTTAGCGGCGTGCTGGCAGGCAGGCCGGTGCAGACCCCAGACAAGGCAGGAAGTGGGGGCTGCTGGGGAAACTTGGCCTCTGGCCCAGGGAGGGAACTTGGCTTTGGAGGGAAAAGAGCGGGAACTGCCTGCAGGATTCCACAGGCACCTCCAGGAGCCGGGGAGCCCTTCCAGCCCCGCCTTCCAGCCCCACCCCTCTCCCCTCCTGCTCCAGATGTTTCACTTGCAGGGTAGATAGCTGACTGTTGGGGCAGGAGGAGTTCCTGGGTGGTTGCCCCCTCCCACTCCCTTCCTTTGGGTTCCTGGGGTATCCATTCTGCCCTGGGGAGGTGGCCATTCTCAGGTTTCCTTAAATTCTCTAGCCCCAGAGACCAGGCTGGGGCCCGTTTGCCAAGGCTGTGTAGTGCCCCTCTGCACGCCTGTTCCCCGTCCCCCTCCCTCCCTTCCTGGCCTGCTCAGGCGAGTGAGGGGAACCCCAGGCTCTCCCAGCAGATGCAGGTCTGCCCTGAGAGGCTTGCTCAGGCCCCTGTTCCTCCCATTCCTCAGATCCCTTCCCCACAATCATAGCCTGGTTTGTTCTGGAATGAGGGAGAGCTTTCCAGTCAGAAAGACCTGAGTTCGAGCCCCTTTTCTGCCGCCTCCTGATTATATATGACCTTAATGAGTGAATCTACTTCTCTGAGCCTCAGTTTTCCTCATCTGTTAAGTGGGGTCGATAATACCTAGCCCATCCTCACCATTAAACAAGATCCCTCGGCCCCTCCCCCAGAGTGTCTGATTCAGTGGGTGGGGATGGGCCTGAGAATTTGCATTTCTAGCATATTCCCAAGTGCTGCTGATGCTGCTGGTCCAGGGACCCCACTTGAGGAACCACTGGCCTTGCCCTTTCTAGAAAACCAATGGCTGTTCCTGCCATCCGCTCTTTCCCAGCGCCTGCCACGTGGCCTTTCCTCCCTCTTTAGGGCCTCTGCTCCCAGGACCACAGAGGAGGGGGTGCCTGCAGGGAAGCTTCCCTGGCTTGACTGATGCCGGGGCTGAGCGCCTCACCCTCACCCGGGGTGGGCCCGGAGCTCTGAGGCCCCAGGGCTGGGGGGTGGGGGGAGGGGCTGGGGACTTCTGGGCTTCCTGTGGTCACAGTTCACTTCTCTCTGTCTCTGGGTGTGTGTGGCCAGCTCTTCAAAGGGAAGTTCTTCGTGTGCCAGGGAGAGGACACCAGGAACATTACCAACAAGTCTGACTGTGCCGAGGCCAGTTACCGGTGGGTCCGGCACAAATACAACTTTGACAACCTGGGCCAGGTGAGCCCCAGGCTCCGAGGTGGGGGTGGGAGTGGTGGCAGGAGTCTGGAGAGGACACATTCCATGCATAGTGACGCGTGCAGGGCAACTGACTTGCCAGGGCCACAGCTTCATCACCTGGTGCCTGGGTCGTGCCGGTGTCTCCTTGGAGGGCCTAGTAAGGATGCAGAGAGACGATGAGTACATTTGCTTAGCACGGTACAGGGTGCAGCTGTATGGTCAAGACGGCTCCTTTCCTTACTTCACATTCGCAGAAACAGAGAAATGTAGAAAACGAAATAGCTCACTAGGTTTTGCTGGTTCATTTCTCAGACCCTCCCTGGTTTGCGTTTCTGGATTTCCAGGGCTCTGGGTCCCTTGCTCTATCTGGCTGAGGTCAGAGGGTTTGATCATCTCCCACGGCCCCCTTGGTTTCATACCAGCCCTGGAGGCCTGGGACAGAGAGCTCTCCTGGGGCATGGAGTGTGATTCCAGCCTAACTTCCGAAGGGCTGAGGTCCCCTGAGCTGCTGCCAGGAGATGCTTGGGGGGCAGGTGGTGAGTAGTTTAGCTATACATCTTAGGTTTCAGGTGGTATCCCTTCTCCTACCCTGCCCCCAGGCTCTGATGTCGCTGTTCGTGCTGGCCTCCAAGGATGGCTGGGTGGACATCATGTACGACGGGCTGGATGCTGTGGGCGTGGACCAGCAGGTAGGACCAAGGTGGGCAGGATCCATCTTTGGGCTCAGGTCACTTAGCATGGGCCAACTGTAAGCATGACGGGCGTAGGCAACGGACAGAGAGAAAGCAAGGCAGGCTGGCAAAATGCCATCAAAGGGGCATCACCTCGCAGCAGAGGCTGTACTGGTAACTTGAGGGCCAAATCTGGGCATATTTTATTGGCTTGCACATGTTTAAATGATTTTGAATTAGTGGTGAACATTTAAAAATTCGCAAATCTCACATGAAAATCCAAATTTGGGCCTGCTCAGGAGAAGTCCAAAGATCTGGGAACACAGAAGTCAGCTGGAACAAAGAAGCAGCTGCCTCTTTTGGATAGAACATCCACTCTCCACTTTGCCGCAGTCCCCACCCCTCCCTAATGCATAACACCAAACCCACGTCATTCATTCGCATCACCTTCTGGGTCCCTGTAGCTCACTGAGTTTGCAGGTCCTGTCCTAAGGGACCCAGGCTGTGGGGCAGCACCTGAGACAGGCACCCCCCCGGCTGATGCCTCCACCTGTCCTTGCTGCTCCCTGCCAGCCCATCATGAACCACAACCCCTGGATGCTGCTCTACTTCATCTCGTTCCTGCTCATTGTGGCCTTCTTTGTCCTGAACATGTTTGTGGGCGTGGTGGTGGAGAACTTCCACAAGTGTCGGCAGCACCAGGAGGAGGAAGAGGCCCGGCGGCGGGAGGAGAAGCGTCTTCGGAGACTGGAGAAAAAGAGAAGGAGTAAGGAGAAGCAGCTGGCTGGTCGGTAGTCTTTCCACATCTCTCTGAGCCATGCTTGACCTTGGCCTTGCGACTGTAGGGGGCCAGGAGCTGGGGCCGGGGGCAGGGAGCAAATGCTCCCACCCCCCTCCTCACCTCCTTCCCCCCAAGAGCATGTCAGCCTTTAGAGCCCGCATGAAGCAGACCAGTGTAGCCCCGTGGGGTGGGGGTAGCTCCCTCTGCCCTATGGGGCTCCCCAGGTCTCAGCATCATACTCCCCAGATGAGGCCAGGTGGAAGTTGATGCACGGCCTCTCCCAGCTCGACTCTCAGAGGAGCCTCGTTGGATGAGAATCATGCTACGTTGCCCTGTGCCGATGCCCAGTGACCCAGGGATTGGCTCAGGTGCCAGCCTTGCCCACCCCAGGGTTGGCGAGCAAGCCTCTTGAACCTGTGCCTGCCTAGTGTCTGTAGCTGCTGAGCAAGGCCTCGGCAGAACCTGCAAACGGATGGCATCGTGACATAACCCCAGACCCGCCCTCCCTCCCTATCTCCAGCAAAACTCCCTGGCTTCCCGTCGTTTTTTCTGTCAAGCTGTAAAAAAATCCCCCCTGGCTCAGGGAAGGTCTGAGGTCACAGGAACTCTAAGCTCATGACTCTCTGGCCTTAGACCCTTTACCCCCTCACCTGTGATCTCCAACATCTCTTGGCATTGGCTGGGTGAGACCCCATGCCATACCTCCTCACGCTCTTACGCCATGGGTGGGCCAAGACTAAGCGAAAAGACACACAGATTCCAGGAAGGATGCGAGAGAAGTGACAGGCACGGGAGCCCCCTGTTTCTCAGTGTGTCTCCAGGTGTGTCTGCACCTATCTCCCTGTCTTCAGAGTTTCCGCCTGTCTGTCTGGTACTCGATCATCTCTGTGACTCTCTCTCAGTCACTGCCCACGTCTCTCCGAGTGTCTTTGTGTGTGGGTTTCTCTAAGCCTTTGTGTGTCTGTCTCTGTTTGGTCTGTGGGTTTCCCTTCCTCTCCACCCTTTCACAAACCAGCTCCCTTACGCCGATAAGATGTGCACAGTGCTCTGAGTTTTCCCTTTGATTTGTTGAAATGTGAGTACTACCAAATGGGTTAGGGGCTCTGGGGCCCCTCCCTCCCCTCTGCCCCTGGTTCTGTCTCCTGCTACCTGGGAGGGGCACCTGGAGCGAGGGGAGGAAGTGTGGGAGAGCATGGGAGTGGGTGAGGATGGGACACAGCTGATGCTCCCTGTGAGAGGCAGGGGCTGCTCAAGGCAGAACGTAGAAAGATACTGGGCTCTGGGCAGCGGTGGGGGGTGCCATTCTCCGCGTCCCACATCCTCAGCACCTGTACCCCAGGCTTCCTGCTGAGCTCTGGGGAAGGGGTGCCACCTCGGCTCTCCCTGTGGATATCTGAAGCTGAGCAGGCGCACTACCCCCAGCAGCCATGCTCCCACCCCTGCTCCATCCGCCCGCCCCTCTGTGCAGTCTGCCTCCTCGGCAGGGCATCTGCAGATGGAATTCTTTTGGCAGGAGGCACTTGTGGCCCTGCCTGACCAGCCGGCTCCCCTTCTGGGGTCTGTAGCCGTCTCAGGTGCAGCTGAGGCCACGGTGTGGGTAGGAGTGGACATCTGTTCTGATGACAGGCTGCCTGCCCTTCCCCATGTGTCCGACTCCTGCCCCTGTGACCCTGACAAGCTGGCTGAATTGCTCATTTCCTCAAGCACCCTGTTCCCGGAGTTTGGGGCTGGACACTCAGGACCAGCCACCCATGCTCAGTACACGCCATTCATAGGCAGAGTGAGGGTCAGAGCCAAGGGGGAGCGAGCTGCTGAGGGGGCCCTGCTCAGCCCACCTGGTCCGGCCAGTGACCAATGTCGTGTTTCGTTCTTTTAGATCTAATGCTGGACGATGTAATTGCTTCCGGCAGCTCAGCCAGCGCGGCGCCAGGTACTGCGTCTGGGGTTGCGGGTTCCAGGGCGTGGCCGGGGGTGCGGTCCGGCCCTGCCTGCCCCCGGCCCGCCTCGTGCGTGCGATGCGTGCGGGACGTCCTCTTTGCTCCTCCATCCTCTCGGGTCCAGGGGCTGAGGGTCCCTGGGGAGCTGGGCTCTGTGTCATCCCACGGTCCTGTGCTACCTGGATCAGAGGTGAGGGCCCCCGCACGCCCCTCCCTCTGACGTCTCTTGGATGACCCCCCTTCTCTTCCAAAGCTGCCAAGGCCTGAGCTCCCCAGCCCCTGCTGCCTCTTCCCTCTCCCGCTCCTCCTCCCGTTCGATTATTAGAGCTGCAAATCTCTCCTGTCTCCTTTTGTCTGAAGGGGAGACTTTGATCCAAACGAGCAGGATGAGAGGAACGGAGAGGGCAAGGATTTGTTTTAAAAATGTAATGATGAATAATTGAACAGACTCATTAATAGTCAAGTAAGCGCGGTGGCCACGTCATCGCTACAAACAGCAGGAATTGGGGATCAAAGGCCTGAGTTAGCCGCAAGCTTCTCCCGAAACCCCGAGATTTGGGAGAGAGTTGGGTCCTTCTCTTCGAGAGCAGTGTCTCTGGGCCGCCGGTCCTTGCTGGTCCTGCCTGCCCTGCCTGGTCCTCGGGCCCCTGCTCCCCACAACACGGCCCCCAGACCTCAGACAGAGGTTCAGAGGTCCCGAGAATCTGTGACAGGGCTGCGGGGCCTCGTTATACCTCGGATGTCTCCACCCGGTGGTTCCCAACCTGTTCATCCCCAAGGGTCCCCTTTATCATCTCCTCCAACAGACCCCACATTCTGAAAGACTGTCTTTGGAGCTAAGAGCACTTCACTAATGACTTTGTTTCACCAGTTTTACTAATCAAAGACCTATCTAATTGCTCATCAGAGCTTCTGAGCTGCACGTTTCACACTGAATAATGGCACAGAACGACCATTTGCCATTAGATTCATCTGTGGGGTCTTAACACAGGCATATGTATGATTTCTTTTAAGCTTTTGGAAATATTGAAAAGAATGTGAGGACCCCTGTGTGGCTGCCTTCTCAGGCTGTGGAGGGCCTGGGACCTCAGGCTGGGAACCGCCGGGCTGGCTGTACCTCTCTCCGCTATCCCACACTCCCCAGAAGCCACTCCAGCAGGTGCCACCCTGTGGGGGTTGGGCTGTCTGATCGATCGGGCCTCAGGGACCCACCCAAGGGGGGATCCCCTGAGCTGCCATTTGGGAGATCATCCCTGAGGCCGTGGGTGGATCAATGTCTCCCCTCCCTGTGGTGCTGAGCTATGATGTTTGGCATTGATTGGTTTGACCGTCTCTCTGTGGGCTCAGGAGTCTCCAGCGGTTTGTGTCTGGATTGCCTGGGTCCCGCAACTCTGTGTCAGGCTGTACTGAAAATTCCTGATGTGTCGGGGGATGAGCAGAGGGTGGGAGGAAGTGACCTTCAGATCTCCCTGTGGGTTCACCTGGTCTGTAGAATGTGTCCACACATACATACTCACCCTAAAGTACCACCCTAGCATCAGGCTGGCCCACAGAGGCTGCCCCACCGAGAATTAACACATGCAGGCTCTCATGGGCCTCAAGAACTCCTCCCGACACACCGACTCAATGATACCTACTCTTGTCACTCTCACGCTGCACCCCGGCTCTGGGGATGTTCTGCCATGTTCCTCTGGGCACATGCAGGCATATACACTGATTATGATAGTGTCTCACTTTTCCAGCTGGTAATGAGAACCCAGAGACCCCAAACAGGGGTAAAGTTCATCCCATATTCCTCTTACCCAGACCTCGTGTTCTGCCTGTTCTATACCAGAGCTTTTCCAACTTCAGTGTATATAAGAATTACCTGGAGAACATATGAAAACACAGATTCCCCAGCCCCACCCTAGAAATTCTCAGGGAGTGGTGTGGGTACCTGAGCATCTGCATTTCCAGTCAGCTCCCAGGGGATGTACTGATCTACCCAGCAGGGTAATGGGGCCAAGTCACACCCCCTAATCTGGGGCTCCGGGAACCGAACATGGGCATCGCCACACCTCCCGCTAGTCCCACACCCACCCCGTGCTGCTCCCAGCAGGAGGAGACAGCCAGACCCCAGGGAAAGGCAGAAGGGACGAGTCTTTGATTATCTGGGGAATGGGCCTGACTGGACACCTGGGTCCAGCCCAGCTTCCAGGTGGTGGGAGAGACTGGGGCTGCTGGGCAATCAAGGCAGCCCCAAGTGACCGCTCAGCCTCCAGCACCAGCTCCACTCCCACGGCCACCTGTGGCACCCCCCTCCATTCACCCTCTCTCCTTCCAGCGGGACCCAGTGATCAGGCCTGGCCACGGAAGCTGAGGGCATGGCCTCTGCCGTGGGGGCCTGTGTCCCTGCCTTCCACCTACTCCCTGCCACTCTCCTTTGCAAACCCTCCGCCCTGGCTGTGCCTCGGGCTCCCAGCTACGCCTACTAACTCACCGTGCCTGTTGCTCCCACTCACAGCCTCACACCCCCTCCTGTACCTCTCCTCTGCTCCGGCCCCTGACTGTGGGCTTGACAGTCCTGGAGGTTCCCTTCTCCCCACTGTCTGACTGGTATTTTCTCTGCCTAAGGCAGCTCATACTGGTGGGAGGCAGGGAGATGGGGCCAGGGCTGCCAACATGCCAGTGACCACTAGTCAAGGGCTACGGCCACGGCTCTCAGAGCAGCACACGGGCCCAAGGCTCCTGCCAGGGGGTCTCTATTTCTTCTCTGAGCCCAGGTCTTGCCTTTAGAACTGAAGTCCGGGGAGCAGCAGGGGCGTGGCATCATCCAGAGCCCAACAGCGAGGGCCTTTGGGCAAACTCTTTGAGGGTACCGTCTGGGCCAAAACCCCATGGCCTTTTGTCTAAACCTGCCTGGCAGCTGGCAAGGAACTCGGGCTGGGAGTTTGGGTTCTGGCTCGGTCACTGTCTCACAGTGTGTGGACGACTGGCTTTGTGCTGAGTCTTCTTGACTGTACAGGCAAAGGGATGGCGGAGGAGAGGCTGATCAGATTGGCCCTGGTACTCTGGACCTGTGCTCTGCTGGGGGATTTCTGGCAGCCTCGGCACCTGCTGCTCTGGATAGGACCGGAAGTAGAGGGGCCTTTGTATAGACCTCGGTGGCCTGGGACTGGTCACTATGAGCAGATGCCCTGCCTTAGTCGTCCTGTCCCCACCTTCTCTCTGGGCCACTTGGAGGAGGGTCCCTGGCTGAATCCCAGCCCACCGCCCCTCAGACTCCTGGAGCAAGGCCGGAGGCAGCCATGTTGGTGGCAGCAGCTCCATTTGGCCTGGGGCTGCCTACACAGTCAGACAGGGGTGACAGGGGAGAGAGGGGACTCTCCCACCCTCTCCTCTGCATTGTCTCAGCTAATAATGGGGCTAATAAGGAGCCACTTTTTCTAACCTAATTGTATTCAAACATTTTAGTTAATTCTCCATTCATATTTTAGCATAATGGGATCGGTGCTCTCGGCACTTATGGAGATTAATGCAGAGAAAGAGTTCCGGCTGCTAAGGCAACGCAGGGCGACTAGCGCCCTCTGGTTCTCGTGGTACTGAAAGAAGGAAGCAAGAGGCCCGCTCGCCGGCTCCACCCTCCACGATCGCCATGTGGATGACCCGCGGCCTCTTGTGGTGCCCTGTCCCCGTCTCTCCATCCCCACACTCCTGGGGGGCAGGAGGGCCGCCTGAGCAAACAAAGCCACAGTTGGCTGGCCCATCTCTGAAAACAAAAAGAGGGCCTATCGCACCACATGGTGCACCAGAACATTCCGGACTTTCTGCCTCTTGGTTATCCATACCTCAAGGCCAGTGCTGGAGAGTGGCATCCGGCGAGGCTGAACATGCAGCTCTTGGGCGCTCTTCTTCCTTCGGCCTTCGGTGGGGGCCCACCCCAGGCCACTCCCTGCCTCAGTTTACCTCTCTGTTAAATAGTCCTCTGCATGGGAAAGGACACTTATATCTGAGCTGGCCTGGGCTCAAAGCTTCCTGCTGCCCCTGAGCCAGCCACCCCTGGCACAGTCCTCAGAGGCTGCAGCCCTTGCTGGCTGGCTTCCGCCCTAGACTTCCTGAGGAGGAAGGGCTGTCTGGGACCTGGGGCTGCCCAAGCCTTCCCGTGCAGAGCCTCTTCTTTCTGTGTGGCTGCCTGGGAGACCAGTCTGTCAACTGCCTCCAGGTGACATGGATCCCCAACTTGGCCTGGCCTAACCTCAGCACCTGGAGGAGGGGCCCTCTGCCATCTCCTGCCCCCAGATACATTCTGCCTGCTTAGCAGGCCAACCTTTTGGCACCATGAGTTTTATAACTAAGTGGTTCACTAATTACGAGAGAAATATTATGCCTCTGACAGATCTCAGACAGTGCTTCCGGCCCAGCCTGCAGTCTAATGCTGCCCTGACACCCAGGAGCAGGCTGGGCATTGCCTCATTAGAAACTGGGTGAGTCCTTCCGGTGGGCCCTCCCAGATGACTCTGGGACAGAGCAGAGCCCCGTGGCCTCCCCTCTGCCCTCCCCACCATGGGGGTACAGGAGGCCCAGGCCCTGCCCCCACGGAGGCCATCTGGGCGGGTCAGTGCAGCCAGCCAGGAAGATGTCCAATTTCCAATGTCCGGTTTTGTCTCCAAATCCCAGCTCTGTGTAATCTCTGCTCCCCTCGAGGGGCTGAGCCTGGTGAAGGAGCAAGAGCCTTCGCCTCTCAGTTGATGGAGCTTCCTCTAAGCCCAATAAGACCGGTTGTTTTTCATCTTATTGATCCGGCCTCGCTGCGGAACACTGAGTCGAGGGCGTTATGAGGGGCTGGTGGATTTTGGAGGCTGCCTCGGGGTGGGGGCTCACCTGGTGTCTAATGTGGGTGGGGAGCTCTCTGCATGTCCTGACCCCGTCTGCACCCAACTGTAGCCAGTAGAACAGATGCTTGGTGGGGAGATGCCAAGAGAGCTGCTCCCCACCCTGGAAAAAAGGACAGTGTGTGGAGAGCAAGGATGCTGATGACACTGGAATGTTTCAGCTCTGGGCTTAGAGGCTGGTGGCTGTGAGGGGACTGTGGGTGGAGGGGGCACAGGGGACAGGGGGCCGATGGCTGCTCTGCTCTCCTCCCTGCCCCACCAGAAGCCCAGTGCAAACCCTACTACTCAGACTACTCCCGCTTCCGGCTCCTTGTCCACCACTTGTGTACCAGCCACTACCTGGATCTCTTCATCACGGGGGTCATCGGGCTGAATGTGATCACCATGGCAATGGAGCATTACCGGCAACCTCAGGTGGGAGCGAGTGACCAGCCATCCAGGCCCTGCCTCCAGCTGTAGGGCAGCAGGGCTGAGGCTCACCCAGCCTGAGCTGGGCACTCCACAGGGGCTCCTCTTGTACCCCTTGTACCCCTTGAAGCGACCCTTGGAGGTGGGTATCATCTTGGTCTTACAGATGAGGTCACTGAGGCTCAGAGAGGTTAGTTGACTAGATTGAGGTCACACTGCTAGGAAGTAGAGGACCTGATTTCTTCACCCAGAAAATATTTACTGAGTGCCTACTGTGTGCTGGGCTCTGGACCTTTGAGGGTACAGAAGGCAGATCAGTGCCTGCCCTTCAAAGTTAGGTTCTAGTGAATGGCCAGCTCCAAAACTCACCCATGATCTTGCCACTTTTCAAATCAGCCTCTCTTGGCTGCCCTCCAGGCCTCAGTTTCCCCATCTGTAAAATGAGGATGTTGAATTGGTAATGCACAAGGCCCCTTCCAGGCTCTGTGCCTTCCAGCACATTCTCACGTGGTCTCCTCGCCATCCCTCAAGGAGAGAGATCCTTTAGTACAAATGTGAATGAGGATCCTACCCTATCCCGCAGTAGTGGCCAGTGGTCAGCCATCCTGGTGGGGACAGAGAAGAAAGATCCCCTTAGACCACCCTGTCTCCCGGATCTGGAAGGAGTAATGGAGAGGGAGGGGCAGACACGGTCCCTGGCCTTAGGAGACCCTGCATCGTGCCCCATCCCTGCCAGGTCCTAGACGAGGCTCTGAAGATCTGCAACTACATCTTCACCGTCATCTTCGTCTTGGAGTCCGTTTTCAAACTCGTGGCCTTTGGCTTCCGGCGGTTCTTCCAGGACAGGTAACAGAGAGGGAGGGGTGTGGGAGAGCGGGGGGAAAGGGCGTGTCTCCCGGGGAAGGATAAGGTGCCTGAAGACCTTTCTTGACTCCTGAGGTTCAGCCTCCAATCTAGGACCACCCATGGCTGATGGCCAGGTGAGGGGGGGGGGCGCATCCAGGGCCTAGAAGATGGGAAGGAAGGGAGACAACTTGACAAGACAGGGCCTGGGGGACGCTGGCGGCTGGAAATCAATGTGGTCTAGAGTGGGGCTTAAGAGCACAGAGCCTGGAGCCACACTGCCTGGACCAGATTCGAAACCTGGCTCCATCGCTTAGAAGCTGGTGACCTCGGGTAAGTTACTTTGTCTGTGCCTCAGTTTCCTCATCTGTAAATGGGAGATAATAACAGTATCCACATGAGAGTTGTGAAGATTATGAGTTCCTATTAGTAAAGCCCTTAACAGTGCTTGGCACACAGCAAACACCATATATGTGCTAAATTAAAAAGTGAATGTATAAAAATGAAAAGCAGAGGCCCTCAAGCTAAAGTTGTAGCCCTACCTCTGCCACCAACTGGCTGTGTGACCATAGATAAGCCACATCTTCTCTGCAGGATGGGGAGGCTGGACCAGCTGACCTCCACCCTCCTTTCTCTAGCCACTTGTGTTGCCACACTCTCCCTTCCCTGTGGTGCCCCTCCCCCACTCAGGGAGCTGTGTCCTGGGCTTTCCAGGTGGAACCAGCTGGACCTGGCCATTGTGCTGCTGTCCATCATGGGCATCACGCTGGAGGAGATCGAGGTCAACGCCTCGCTGCCCATCAACCCCACTATCATCCGCATCATGAGGGTGCTGCGCATCGCCCGAGGTGAGTACCTGACCGCCTGCCCACCACACCCACCCTCCCGGGTGTCTGGCCCAGGGGTCAGCTCTGTGGCTGCTCAGGGACTGGGTGGGTGTGGGTTCCCATGGGTCATTCTCCCACCCTCTGCCAAAGGAGAAGGCTAGGGGCAGGGCTGAGGGTGGGGGTGGAGCCTGGCAGCCTGGCTGTCCAGGGCTGGCCATCCCTCTAGCCACAGCCCTGGCCCTGACCCCAGCTCCACCAGCTGTGTGACCTGGGACGCAGAGGGGCCAGCTCATGACTTTGTCCTGTTCTGCAGTGCTAAAGCTGCTGAAGATGGCTGTGGGCATGCGGGCGCTGCTGGACACGGTGATGCAGGCCCTGCCCCAGGTAGCTGGGAGGTAGAGGTGGGTGGGAGGGGTCCTCTGGGGGAAGATGTGCTCTCCAAAGGGGACAGGGGCTCAGGGAAGCTGGCTGGGAGATCCAGCGGCACCTTTTCCATTTCTTCTCCTCTTTTCCAGGTGGGGAACCTGGGACTTCTCTTCATGTTGTTGTTTTTCATCTTTGCAGCTCTGGGCGTGGAGCTCTTTGGAGACCTGGGTGAGTTGGGGTAGGGAGGGCGGAGGAACCAGGCCTGGAGACCCAGGGGCTCCTGGGCTAAGGTGGGCCTCTCTCCCCTTCCCTCCTCCTCCAGAATGTGATGAGACGCACCCCTGTGAGGGCCTGGGCCGGCATGCCACCTTTCGGAACTTTGGCATGGCCTTCCTGACCCTCTTCCGAGTCTCCACAGGTGACAACTGGAACGGCATTATGAAGGTGAGAGCCCAGCACTGCGGGGTCCCTCCCAGGGCTGGCTCAGTCCCCAAGGAGACAACCCCACTTCTTGAGCCAAGATTCCCTGGCAAGATGAATAAAAGCATGTGACCTTCTATCCCCTATGCTGGAACACTCTGGAACTCCCTCTCCCCAGGACATGCTCC
The DNA here is from genome assembly GCF_041296235.1 of Equus asinus. NCBI lineage: Eukaryota > Metazoa > Chordata > Mammalia > Perissodactyla > Equidae > Equus > Equus asinus. The sequence goes on along the minus strand of NC_091802.1, from coordinate 35,970,444 downwards.
GACTCACACCTCCCAGGATAGTGTCTAATGCTCCTCTGCCCCCGGGACACCATAACTCCCTCCTCCTGCCCTTCCTTCTCCTCCTTCAATCCTCTGTGACACCAGTGACCCGATTTCCCATGATGGCTCCGTCTGCTGTCCTCGCGGCCTCACCCCTCTAACCCACCTCCCCCAGGATACCCTCCGGGACTGCGACCAGGAGTCCACCTGCTACAACACGGTCATCTCCCCCATCTACTTCGTGTCCTTTGTGCTGACTGCCCAGTTTGTGCTGGTCAATGTGGTGATCGCTGTGCTGATGAAGCATCTGGAGGAGAGCAACAAGGAGGCCAAGGAGGAAGCCGAGCTGGAGGCCGAGCTGGAGCTGGAGATGAAGACGCTCAGCCCGCAGCCCCACTCACCGCTGGGCAGCCCCTTCTTCTGGCCTGGGGGCCCCGAAAGCCCTGACAGCCCCAAATCTGGGGCTCTGCATGCAACGGCCCATGCCGGAGCAGCCTCCCGCCTCTCCCTCGAGCACTCAACGGTGAGCCTACACCCACCCAGCCGCGACGGGTTGCGGGGATGGGACAAGTGGGGTGGTGGGGGGGATGGGGAGCACAGCGGCTCAGTGGGTGGGTGGTATACAGGGAGTGGGCAGCACAGCAGACTCAAGGGCTCCTCCTGGATCCTTCTGCCCCTCCTGCCTGGATGCGGAGGGGACAGCAGTCCCTGACCATTCCGCAGAGATGCCTGCCCACACTCACTGCACAGGGTTCCTACCCGACTAGCCGCCGGCACATGTGCTGGCTCATCCAGCCCCTGTACCTCCAGCCCGGCCTGGCTGCCCTTCCTGGCTCTTAGGTTCAAGGCTAAGTTTTCTGTTTCCTTCCTGTTTCTTTCTTACCCTTGCCCGATTGCCACACCTCTTTCCTTCACACCCTTCGACCTGCCTGAGTCCATCTCTCAATCCTTCCACTGATCTTCTCTTTCCTTCTCCCTCTCCCTGTGGGCTCGGCTCATCTTCTATCTCCCATCTCCCATCTCTCCTTCCTCCTCCCACACCTCTCTCCTCCCCACCTTCCCCATCTCGTCCTCTTTCTCTGTCTCTTTGGTGCTGTGTGTGTGTGTGTTTGTGTTCGTGTGTATGTGTGACCTCCTCTTTCTCCCTCTGTGTCTCTTGTCAATCCCCTGCCATGACACTTCCCATCACTGCCCTCTGACCCCCGCTCCCCTGACTCACCAGCTCCCCTCATGGGCTGGTCCTCCCCAGGACAGACAGCTGTTTGACACCATATCCCTGCTGATCCAGGGCTCCCTGGAGGGGGAGCTGAAGCTGATGGACGAGCTGGCAGGCCCAGGGGGCCAGCCCTCTGCCTTCCCTCCCGCTCGCAGCCCGGGCGGCTCCGACCCACAGGTTACTATGTCCCAGTGCTGTGCCCCCTCGCCTGACCGTGCTGGGCTGTGCCATGCTGTGCTGTGCTTCTGGGGAGGTGGGGCTGTTTCCTGCTCACTGGGTATCTGGAAAAAGAGCAGCCTCAGGGCCTCACTTGAGCTGTGGGCTTGGCAGGAGGCAGCCAGGGGTTCTTCAGGCTGAGATCAACCTCTGGAACACATAGTTGGAAGGTAGAGATGCTGAGATTGCACTTCTGAGGGAGAAGGATGGATGGAGGAGGGGTTTGGAGAGGGGGCGTTTCTAAGAAAGAAGCTGGAAGAGAAGAGGTGGACGGAGCAGAAGACAAGTTGGCAGTGGGACCTTAGGGGGTTGAGGAAGTAAGATGCCAGATCCAGGGGAGAAGGACCTCTGGGGATAGTGCAGGTGGCCAGGGGACCCACTGAGGAACATGTCTTAGGCCACCATCTGCTTCTTCTCTGTATTCAGCATCCACCTCCCTACCCCCATCCTCCGTTTGGTGGCTTTTTAAGCCATGGAACCAACTGGGCATGGTGGGTGCTGTCAGTAGCCAGGGAGTTGTGACCTGGTCCCAAGAGGGAATGGAAGACTCCAGATCAGAGTGGATTTTGGGACCCTAGTGTGAAATAGGACATGGCTTCTTCCCCAAGCCCAGCCCCTTCCCACAGCGCCACATGTTGTCCCCTCAGACCCATCTAAACGTGTATCTTCCGTTTTCTGGGGTCCTCCTCTTCTTCCCTCACCACTTGTCTGGCTGCCTTTGACACCCTCCACTTGCAGAGCACCCCACCACCCCTCCTCCTAGGTCAGGGGCTGCAGGAAAGGCCCCAGGAGACGTGGAGTAGAGGCAAGGAGACAGGTGTCAGCTGGACATAGCACAGCCTAGTGCTCTGCAGGCCCTGTTGGGTGGAGGGGCGGGCAGGCCGGCTCCCGGTGCCTGGAACACCTGCGGCTGGATCCAAAGAAACAGATAGTGACGCTCACAAGGAAAGGGCCCTCGCCTCTGGGGTTCCTGACCTCTGGTTCGGACTCAGTCTCAGATAGGCTACAGGGACCTGAACCTGGCAGTGGCCTAGAACGATCAGTGGGAGACTGAGTCCTTTCCTGAGGCTTCCCATCCTGAAGGAGGCTCCTAGGAAAAGGTACTGAGAGAAAAGAGGACGTGATGAGAAGGTGACCATGGCAGCCAGCTCATCTGGGAGGGATGGCCCCACTCCTCCCCCGGGTCCTGGAGGCACTGAAGCCCCCCTGCCAATCCCAGGTGAGCCAGCCAGATGGCGTGGTGGCTCACCCACGTGTGCCCAGTGCAGGCTGGCGGGAGGCGAGCATCTCCCAGAACCCAAGCAGGAGAGGGCGGCGCTGCTGGCAGGCGGAGGAGGGCCCGGGAGGGGAGATGCCAGAATCTGGGGGCAGGCCAAGTCCTGCCAGGCTTTTGGAAGTGGAGAGAATAGGCAGAAAACAGTTGTCAGATTGGTGGCTTTGTCCTCAGGGCCCCCCACGCTGCTCTGTCTGTGCGGAGAGCAGAGAGGCGCTTTGCTGGCCTTTCTTTCTTTTCTTTTTTTCTGATATCATCTTCACGGGATTCAAAAACCCTCCCCACTCCCCGCTCTCTCCCTGGGTGGTGGCAGTGTGGGAGGGGGCCATTCCGGTTCCTGGGGTCTCTTTAGAATATGTCTCTGCGTGTCCTGCTTTGTCAGTGTTTGTGCTGGCTCTTTGGTGCCTGCCTCAGCCTCTCTGATCGGAGCGGGGGTTGAAGTTGGGGGAGGGGAGGCACTGTCAGTTTACTTAGGAAAGGGGTGGGAAGAGAGAAGGGTGGCCTTTTTCCTCTCTGCTTCGTGAAAAGGGGGAAAGGAGGGCTCTGCGTGTGTGCGTGCGTGTGTGTGCATGCACACGCGGGAGCGTGCGCTGTCCTGGTTTCTCATGCCTGATCATCTCTCTCCCTGTCTAGATCCCTCTAGCTGAGATGGAGGCTCTGTCTCTGACGTCAGAGATTGTGTCTGAACCATCCTGCTCTCTAGCTCTGACGGATGACTCTTTGCCTGATGACACTCACACTCTCTTACTTAGTGCCCCGGAGAGCAATGTACATACACACGGCCCCTCACTTCTCCCTCAGCCTCCCCAGGGGCTGGGCTGGCTGCAGGGCTCCAGATCCCTCCCCTCTCACTCTGACACCAGGCTCCACCAGAGGTATCAACCGGCAGGCACTGAGTGCCCCAGCCTTTGCTAGGTCTTTCAGATCCCTCTCTGTGGACAAAGAAATCGGAGATTACACTGGGACCTCCCAGAAGGGCCCAGGGGCGGCAGTTGTGAAGGGTTAATCCAGATGCCCAGAGGTGGCATCAGCCAGCAGGCCAAAGGGCCTGCCTGGAGGCAGAGTCGGTCTATGTATTTGGAGCCCTGTGCAAGCCAGCCCTCCCCCTGCCTGCACCCCTGCTTCCCCCACCCCAACATGAGCCATTTGCCACCACGTAGGAGGTGAGAGCCACATCTCTGCTGCCACCACCATGCCCTTCTCCACCCGGGGAGCCGTCCTGTCTCCTCCGTCACTGTCCCTATATGTCCCTGTGTTCTGGGGGCTTCCTTGTGTTTGACAGCTTCTCCCCCCTTGCCTGGCTCCCTGTCCCCCTCTGACTCTGAGCAGCCCCCTCCTCCCTGTCTTCCCCCTCCTCCAGGGACTTAAGAAGGGACAGAGACCCCTTCCTCACAGTAGGGCTCTGCTGGGGCAGGGCCTTGACCACAGCCTGGGGTCCCTAGGGGTCTTAGGGTGGCTGGCAGACGTGGAACCTGGGGCTGAGGGGGAAGCAGAGGATCCCGACTGAGTTCCAGCACAGCCATTCTCAGGCCTGCTGAGGCTGCTTAACTCGCTGGGCCCTCATGGGGACAGAAACCCTACAGCCTCTCTGAGAACTAGGAACAGGCAGGATGATGGAAAAATCTCTTGGGAGCAAACCTTGTTTCCCTCCGGCTGGGGTCAAAGGCTGATTATTGCCTTTCTTTAAAATAGATTCAAAAAACCCACTCCCACTCTCAGACCTCCCACTAAGGGAGGACCTGAGTCCACAGTACCCAGGCCTTGCCCCACACCCCCCACCTACCAAAGTCATTGTGTAGTTGAAAGTGGGGGAGACAGGTGGGTGAGCCAGCTGCGACATCCCCTAGTGATCATCTGTTATTCAACCCACATTAACCCAGCCACGCCCAGTGCTGGGTGCTGGGGCTGCCTTAAAGAACTGGATGGTGAACCAGGCTCTGCTCTGCAGGCAGTCCGGGCTGCCAAGTCTCCTGCTCCCTGGGAGGGTCCTCGCCACTCCCCAGGCCCTCATGGCCCCAGCACAGGGACTGGGGGGCTGCTGTTAGCTTTTAATCCTTCACTGTGCTGCATCAGAGCCTCTCAATGGGGCCTTGAGAATGAGCTCTTGGGCCACCTGTGGGGCTGGGGGCTAGGGCTGGGGGCTGTTCTCCCTCCTTTGGACACCTCCTCACCCCTTTGCCATCCCCACTGGGAGCCTCCAAGCTGATGCAGTATGGATCATTTTCTGGGGCCAGGGCCTCCTCCCACCCGCTTCTTCCCTGTGTGTGGAGGGTTCATCCATGTGTCTGCCCCTTCTCCCCAAGCACACTCATTCCATCCCAACTTGCCAGGGGAGGGGATGGGGGCCCGGGTCTGGGGTTGGGTTCTGGTTTCTGTTGTCCAGATCCACCTCAGCTACCCAATCCGGACCACCCCTCTTCCTCCACCTCCCTCCCCTGTTCCTTTTGCAGATGGAACGCCACCCTGAGGAGGTGCCCCTCTCAATGGGACCAGACCTGCTGACTGTGCGGAAGTCTGGGGTCAGCCGAACGCACTCTCTGCCCAATGACAGCTACATGTGCCGGGATGGGAGCACTGCCAAGGGGTCCCTGGGACACAGGGGCTGGGGGCTCCCCAAAGCTCAGTCAGGTACTAGGGCTGGGGGCAGGTGGGCTCGGCTCACACCAGGAGACCCCGTCCTTGCCTAAGCCTCGTCCTGACCCAGGAAGGGGGTGCTGAGACAGCAAAAGAGGTCTCACCTACCTCTGAGGAGCCCCCAGACTGAGGGGGGTGGCTTTCAATCCAGCGTGAGGTGATGTGGTGAGGGTGGATGCCCTGATTGGGGAGGGAGAATGGACGAGAGGGGACTCAAGCTCTTTTCTCTCCTCCTCCCCCCATGCTCCTCCCCCACAGGTTCCGTCCTGTCCGTTCACTCCCAGCCAGCAGACACCAGCTACATCCTGCAGGTTCCCAAAGATGCACCCCATCTGCTTCAGCCCCACAGCACTCCCACGTGGGGTACCATCCCCAAACTGCCCCCGCCGGGCCGCTCCCCTTTGGCTCAGAGGCCACTCCGGCGCCAGGTAAGCAGGTGGGCATGGGGCTGGGGGCTGGCCTCTCTGCTGGGAATCCTAGGCTGGTGGTAATGACTGGGATTGACACTTTCATTCTCCTAACCAACATTTATTGTGTGCCAATGATGTGCCAGATTGAGTTTGAGGTACCAGGGACACAATGCCAGGCAAAGCAAAAGCGGTCTGTACCCTCCCTTGTTTCCCTGAGGAGGTCTGGAGACCAGAGGGGGGCCTAGTTACCAGGGATACACATCAAGTTGGAGGAAGAACCCAGGTCTCTGGACCCCCTTTCCCCAGCCCAGGGCTGCCTCCGTATTCTCTGTACTTCTAGACCTAGTTAAGGGGCATGAGGCATGTTTTAGGTCTCTCCACCTTTGGCCAAGCCGTAGGGCCAGCTTCCAGAGCCCACGTTCCAGGGGCACAGAGCAGAGGTTCATGTAGCCTAGTGAAGCTTGACTGCCCTGTTGTGACAAGGCCACAGCCCATGCTGCGAGTGCCCTTATGTGTGAGTATGACCACATGAGAATCTGCTTAATCCCACACATTTTGAGGAGCAAGCACAGTCCTCATCCATTCTGCAAATATTCACCGAGCAGCCTCTCTGTGCCAGGCACTGGGGACACAGACAAATGAGACTGCCCCTACCCTCTGGAGCTCAAGGTCTAACAGTGGAGACATACACCCTGTCAGATCATTGCAGTGACAGGTCATTGCTGGGATGCTCACGTGCGTGGTGCAGCAGGGAGCAAAGAGGAGGAAGGAGGCAGTTTTACTTGGGGGTTGAGATTGTCAGGCACTACGTCCTAGAGCACCTGTGTCCATAAAGTTGAAGGGTGCTTGCCACTCGGAAAGGGTATTTAAGGCCAAAGAAATAGCCTATGCGGAGGCTGGGAGGCATGAAGGAGCCAGCTGGGGAGCAGAGCTGGCCCCGTGCTTCTTGTGTCCCAGGGGTTGGGAGCTGTAGAGAGCAATTTGTGTAGGCTTAGGGAAGGGGTGAGGGAGGAGGAGCATGGTGGACAACAGAGGTCAGGCTGCACATGGCTCCCAGCTCCCAACGAGAGCAAATACCAGTACCCCTGCTTAGGGTGGTCCTACAGCTCCATGGAGGGGGAAGAGGGGGCTATCTGGCTTGACAGGTGGGACCGTTCTTGCGGGAGAGGAAGCCCCCAGCCTGAGCCCTCCCCGTCCCCCACACAGGCAGCAATAAGGACTGATTCCCTGGATGTTCAGGGCCTGGGCAGCCGGGAAGACCTGCTGTCAGAGGTGAGTGGGCCCTCCCCGCCTCTGGCCCGGGCCTCCTCTTTCTGGGGCCGCTTGAGCACCCAGGTGCAGCAGCATTCCTGCGACCAGAGCAAGATCTCAAAGCACATGCCCCCGCCAGCCCCCTGCTCGGGCCCAGAGCCCACCTGGGGCACAGGCCCCTCAGAGACCAGAAGCAGCTTAGAGCTCGACACGGAGCTGAGCTGGATTTCAGGAGACCTCCTGCCCGCCGGCAGCCAGGAGGAGCCCCCGTCCCCACGGGACCTGAAGAAGTGCTACAGCGTGGAGTCTCAGAGCTGCCGGCGCCGGCCCACGTCCTGGCTGGACGAGCAGAGGAGGCACTCCATCGCGGTCAGCTGCCTGGACAGCGGCTCCCAGCCGCACCTGGGCCCCAGCCCCTCGACCCTCGGCGGCCAACCTCTTGGGGGGCCTGGGAGCCGGCCCAAGAAAAAACTCAGCCCGCCCAGTATCTCCATAGACCCCCCGGAGAGTCAGGGCCCTCGGCCCCCACCCAGCCCTGGCATCTGCCTCCGAAGGAGGGCTCCGTCCAGCGACTCCAAGGATCCCTCGGCCTCTGGCCCCCCTGACAGCATGGCTGCCTCGCCCCCCCCAAAGAAAGACGTGCTGAGTCTCTCCGGTTTATCCTCTGACCCGGCAGAATTGGACCCCTGAGTCCTGCCCCACTCTCCCACTCACCTTTCTCCACTGGGTGCCAAATCCTAGCTCCTCCTCCTGGGTTATATTCCTGAAAACAGTTCCATATGGACACCGAGGGGGCGCTCCTCCCCGCCTCAGTGGCTCTGGGCACCGGCGAGCAGAATTTCCAGAGTGGAAAGCAGCAGCCAGGGCCTCCGGCTCCAGGCAGGAAGAGAAGCCCAGGGTAGCTGAGGTTCCCGACACCAGGAGCTGTTGGGAGAAAGCAATACGTTTGTGCAGAATCTCTATGTATATTCTATTTTATTAAATTAATTGAATCTAGTATATGCGGGATGTACGACATTTTGTGACTGAAGAGACTTGTTTCCTTCTACTTTTATGTGTCTCAGAATATTTTTGAGGCGAAGGCGTCTGTCTCTTGGCTATTTCAACCTAAAATAACCATCTAGTTATATTCCCTCTTCTTGCAAAGCACAAGCTGGGACCACGAGTGCATTACAGCCCGGACAGTGGCCCATCTTCAGCGGAGAGCGAGACCCATTTTGGAAACTGTAATGTAATTTATTTTCTCCTTTAACCTCGTCATCATTTTCTGTAGGAAAAAAAAGAGAGAAAAAGAAAAAAAATAAGATTTTACAAATGAAATGGAACCTTTTTATATATACATACATATCTATATCTATATCTATATAATAAAGTAATTTTCCAAAATAAAAAGTTAATCACGGTCCAGAGTAAAAGCAGAAGGGACAATTAGGCATTTCTGGATGGCACTGGAGAGAGTCCAGGAGATGGGGGTGGGCGGGAGGGCAGGGGTTGGGGTGCCTCTGTGTGTATGAGGGTGTGTGTGTGTGTGTGTGTCTGAGAGAGAGAACTAAACGCCTCTCCCTGGGGGGCTGACCCTTGCAGCCCTGCCTCCTAGGGACGAGGGAGGAGGGGAGAAGCCCCTCTGATTGGCGGAAGGCTGGGCCAGCAGGGTCTGCTCCTGCTTCATCAAAGCTTTATCGCTTCCTTTTGGCCAGGCAGCTCTGTGAATGTGAGTAATTCCAGATTAACTCTTCTTTCTGCTGACAGTTATCAGCCGCACATTGAAAGCTGAAAATTGGCATAATGAAGCTGTTTTGGTTAACGGAGGCTGGGGGAGGGGGTCTCGGCTGCTGTGATCAGGATTCGTAGATTGGTGGGGGAGGGACCAGCGCTTCTGGGTTTTCCTTCCCCAGGCTCTGGCCCAGGTGACCCGAGCAGTCTGGGCTTCAGCCTTCTGCCCTGGGGGGCCTGCTGACCTGCACTGCGGGCACTGCCCCATTGGGATGGCAATGGAAGAAGCTGTACAGTAGAGCAGCCGCTCCCTCTCCATATTTAGGGGGCCAGGGCCTGGGGCCCAGAGGCGACCTCGCAATGGAGTTGGTAGGGTCGGTGGCCAGGCTGGTGGGTGGGTGGGGAGCTGGCCCCCTGAGGGGTGATGAACAGGCACCATCAAGGTGTTTACATGGTCTGGTGCCACCTGCCCAGTGGGAGCCAGTGGAGAAGGGAGGGGTGAAGGCAGCCACCAGCAGGGCGGGGAGGAGGAGGGGTTAGCAGTATGGCCAAGAACCTCTTTTCGGTGCTAACACGGGCAATATGCTCTTATCTAAAGCCCTGGTGCCAACAGGCTAGCCAGGGGCACCAACCAGGCTCAACCAGCCTGTCCCTTGCCAGCCACCCCCAAACATCCACCCTACCCCCACTCCCTTGAACATGCTTCACCCTCAGCACCTTCAAACTCCCGGACTCTTGAAACCTCACAGGCAGCTGGGCTAGCTCACCTCTGCTGTGTTCCACAGCCCTCACACACAGCCCCATCTGAACCTGGGAGCCGAGGGTGCCAGGCTGCTGGGTGGATGGCCTGAGGCTTTGTCCAACCCCCTGTTCTCTAAGCTGGTGAAAGGTTTTCTAATCGCTCTTTTGGACAGAAATGACACACCACACCTTGAAGCAAACAGCTGGTTTTGTCCTCTTGGCATCTGCAATAGCCTGGGACTCTTTTTTTTCCTCTGGCCTCCTTGGATGAGGAGAGAGGGGTGCTTGTAGGAGCTGCCTGTTTTTATATATAAAGCAAACTACAAAATTCCTGGAGCTTTGTCACCTGGGGCCGCAGATTAAGCTTTTCTATTTTTGTAGAGTTCTGTAGCTGTCTATTCCTCATGAGGGTGGGAGATTCGGGGAGGGGGCTCTGGGGTCTGTCTTTCTTCTAATGGTTGGAGGATTCTAGGTCATGATGAAGCCGGAGAGCTAGGTGTCACCCCCTCCCCTCCATCCCAGCTTTCCCCACCAGGACCCCCCCAGAGTCAAAGTGGATATTTTGGGGGAGAGAATTGTGGCCTCTCCCTTAACAATCTCCCCCAACAATGTGAAATCTTTTCCGTGCTGGAAACTGTTGTGTCTCATTAAAAGAGTTTTGAAGTGGAGATAATGATGCTGCTGAATCTTATTAACAGTAGTAATAATAACGATGCTGCTAACCTCATGATGCTTGTCTGGATGGTTATTGGATTCTGCTCCACGATACACGAGGAGCAGGGAATGGAGAAGGGCTGGAGGAGGCTGGGGTGGGGAGGGGCTGCTGGAGGCAGCAGGTCTTGCATTCGGGCCTCCAGGGCAGAGCTGGGACTGGCCAGGAGCTTCAGGGATGCGGGGCTTTTGGAGGTAAGAACATCCACCCTGGCACTTCTGCTCCCAACCTTCTCCTCGGGGGTTCAGAGGAAACTGTGTCAACAGTTGCAGGCCCCCACCTCAGGCTTGGCTGCTTCAGCTTCCTCCACCCCAAGACTCCAGGAAAAGGTCTGTCTGGGGGTGGGGGACTAGGAAGAGGAGTGAGCTGAGCTGGTGCTAAAAACAAATCTGAGGCTCATCTGCAGTCTCTCGCTTACTCCTCACAACACCCTAGCAAGGGAAGTGCCATGGCAATCATTTTTCATCCATGAGGCAATGGATTCAGAGAGGTTAAGTGACTTGCCTAAGATCACACAGCCAGGACAAGGCTGAGTTGGGATTGATCCTAGGTCTGGTCAACTTTTAGCTCATTGGCTTCACACTACCCCGGTCTCCTCTCACTGTGGAGGGAATGGGAAATGGTGCCAGGAATCCTGATCACAAAATGACTTGCCAGGGAGGCCTTTTCCAAAGCAGTCACATTTGTGTTCATAGAAATGAACACATGAGCTCCCAGCTTGACATACTCAGAGGCTGAGAGGAGGCCACAGCCCTCCACCTCGTGTGGGGAGAGAGGTTCAACCACAAGAGAAGCTGTCCCTCAGCTCCACGGGCTTGGCCAAGGGCTGGCTCTGCAATAACCCAGTTTCCCAGGCACCACCTTTCCCTGGCATGAGGCTGCCCTTGAACCCCATACCACCTGCTCTCCACCTCCTCCTCCCACCTCTTTGCTTCCTGTCCTCTCCCCTAACCCCACCCAGACCTCTCCCACTTTCCAAACAGCTTTCACCTACATTGTCACCTGCAGTCCCCACCCATCACAGCCTGGTGCCCCATGGCCTCCTCACCCCTTTTCTGGGACAGCTGAGTGGCGCAACGTCGGGGGCTGTGACAGCAGTGCGGTGTGGGCATCCGACACCAGGTGGCAGCACAGGGCACGTTCACCTGGCACCACCCTGGTGACCCTTCTGAGAGGTGCCCAGCCAGGGAGAGGACGTCAACACTGAAGCACATCTTCTATGGACAGGTGCCCTGTGTACCCCCCCGAAAGAGGAAACAGGCTCACAGGGCCCAGTGAAGGATTTAGCTGTGCGTGGGGAATCTTGGCCGTTGGAGCGCTGAGCCCATGTCCCAATGATCCCTGCCTAAGGCCAGTGGACCCAGGACTAATCCAGGACAGGGGTTGCCAGAAAGGGAATTACCTCTCAAAAGCTAGTTTAGTCGTGGGCTGGCGCCCTGCTCTGAGGGCACAGCAAGCTACATAAGGGGGTTGCAGCTCCAGCAAATGCCCAAGAGGGAATGCTGCTAAGAACTTCGGAATTCTGCGTGTCTTAGCCCTCGTCCAGGTGTGGGAACTGCTGACTGTGGCCCGCGGAGCTAATTAATTTGTCTTGCTTTGCAAACTCATGAGTCGGGCACAGCAGCCAGCGCTCACGTGCATGCTAAATCAGATCACCCGTAAATCGGGGGCGGAGGGGCAGCCTTGCCGAGGCCAGGAGTGGAGTGGGGCCAGTGTGGCCCCCACCAGGCTGGGGTCTGGAGGAAACAGCTCCTGCCCCACTGCACGGGAGGAGAGAAGGGGGAGGCTGGAGTTTGGGAGCTGGAGGCTGCTTTGGGGGTGCTCCAGCCCTTCGAGGAGCCATAAGGGGCTAAAAGGAATCAGGCAGTGAGTGGACGGGAAAGCTGGCAGCCTGCCCTTGCTCGTCCACGCCCCTCCCCCTTTTGTCAGCTCCCACCTGACTCTCAGTTTGCAGTATGTCCTGCCTCTGGGTCTCCCCGTCCCTCCCTTGCTTTGCTTTCTTCTCTCTGCAGTCATTCCTGCTCGGAGCTGTACCTTGCAATTATCTTATCTTTCCATTTCCCTGCCAGGAAATCCCCAATGCTGCGTCCCCCTGGGATGCTCACTGGCGGGGAAGGCACAGCATGCGCTCTGTCCATCCTGCCTGGAGCTGCAGTCAGTGGAAGGGAGGGTGGGGCTGGGGCTGCTGAAGCTGGGGGAGGTTCTGTTCCTCTCTCTGCTGCAGCCCAAGCCACAGGTCTTTACTGCTCCTCTCAGGAGCCTCCAGCTGGAAACATCTTGGTTCTGAAAACTCAAAAGCAGAGTGGACAGTGCCCACTGCTGGGACTGTACCTAATGCAACAGTGGCCTCGCTGCTTATGACCTCTCCTAAGGACATGAGATACTTATTTAGTCAGTCAACAAACATTTCCTGAGGACCAACTTTGCCTGGCTCTGTCCTGGGTCCTGAGGATAAAGCAATAAACAAGAGCTGGTCCTTATCCTTAAGGTGTCCACGGTTGCCTAGGGGAGGTAAGCCAGTAATCAGTGAGTACAATACAGGGAGGGCGAGCAGGGCCCTGCAGGGGGAGGGTCCCTAGCCCAGGACTGGGGTGAGGAGGTTCAAGGAAGCCTTCAAGGGGCGGTGGGGCTTGAGCAAACTCTTCAAGGATGAGTAGTTTGCCAGGTGCAGAAAGGGAGGTGAGGGGGGCCGGCCCCGTGGCCGAGTGGTTAAGTTCATGCGCTCCGCTTTGGCGGGCCAGGATTTCTCCAGTTCGAATCATGGGTGTGGACATGGCACCGCTCATCAAGCCATGCTGAGGCGGTGTCCCACATGCCACAACTAGAAGGACCCACAACTAAAAAAAAATACACAACTATGTACTGGGGGGCTTTGGGAGAAAAAGGAAAAATAAAATATTTTTAAAAAAAGAAAGAAAGGGAGGTGAGGTATAGCAGGAAGAGTCTGCAAGCAACCTTGAAGGTGTCCCAGGGGCATTGAGTGCAACAGGTAAGGACACAGGAAATGCATCCTGCCCAAGGAGGCTGCATGGAAGCAGCCCAGCAGTCAGAAGGTGTGGAGCTCATCCTGCCTCTTCCAGGATGAAGTGTCTCAGGGCCTCAATTTTCTTGCCCTGCTGAGAACAACCCAAACCATGATGTCCTAGGAATATTGTGGTTATTATCAAGGGCTGTGGGAAACAGGCCACATCCCCTGAGGGGCCAGGAAGGGCGAAGGCCCAGTGAATGCCTCAGGAGAGATGGGAGGAGGCAAGGATTGCCAAGATCTCCCCTCATGACCTCAGAGCTCCCACCCAACGCCGCAGCTTGGGAAGGGCTCTCCACTGCCAAAGTGAGAAGGCTGGGGCCAAAGGGGATGGTGCTTCAGCCCCAAGGCTGATGACAGAAGCCAAGAGTCCTGGCCCTGAACTAGAGGACGGGTTGGAGGGGATTCCCAGCTGCTGACCATCGAAGCCTAGAACACCATGGCTGGAAGAGACCTTAGATGGCATCTTGTCCAAGTGGCTCTGAAGAAACTGACTCCCAGAGACATCAAGGGGCTTGTTGAGGTCACACAGTATACAGAAGGGACTGCCCAAGGCATGGAGGGGGATTGAAAGTGACTCAGTCCATCCCTGCCCTTGAGGACCTCCAAGACAGGCAGGGAAGACAGATTCTTCACAACTAAGTATAACCCAGGGCAAGCCGTGACAGGAGTTTGAAAGCTCTGTAAAGTCTTTGGTTCAGAGATGGGGTTTGGGGGGTGTGACCGCGTGAGTGGAGGGGATGGGGGCAGACGAAGGGCTGGGAGGATTGCCCAGTGGAGGGGAGAGGCCCCTGGCCCCACAGCCTGAGAAGGGGGAGGCTTGTGCACCCTGCTCCCACACCCCACCCCGTGCTGGCTCAGATCTCTGTTCTGGTAGCCCTTGGCCGAAGAAACTTCCTCGCTTGACTTCCTGCCTGCCCAGAGGGACATGCCGTGGCTGGCCGCTTCTGTGCAATCTTGCTGGCACCCACCACGCCTGCTCATGGGCACCCTTGAAGAACACACCTTTTCTTGAGAACAAGTGCCAGGGAAGGGATTCCCAGGGTGAGCCTGGGCAGACTCCACAGACAGGGACAAGGTTGGGGAGGGGAGGACAGGGCAGGGATGGGCCAGAGCTGCAAAGGGAGTGGGAGGGTGGATCCCAGCATGGCCAACCTGGGGAAGCAAACCCCTTTTACAGACGGGGAATATGGAGACAGCCTCAGGAAGAGGCTGCTAATGTGGGGCTCTTCCTGGGGCCTCCCCTGCCCACCTCCAACCCCAAGCAGGCTGAAGGGGAGGAAATTAACTAAATGTGCCAGGCAACATGCTCGATGCTGCACACATCTTCCCCATTAAATCTTCAGAGTAACCCTGTGAGATGGGTCCCATGATTATCCCTGTCTGACAGGAGTGAAAGTGGAGGCACGGAGTGGTGCTGAAGCAACAGTCACAAGATCAGGGAGCCGCAGGACCGCAGGAAGGCAGCAATTTAAGAGAATCATAGGAAGCCACCATCTGGATGATGCTGGGACCCCCTTCCATCCTCCTCTCCTCGGGTACCTACGCGCACACATGTGCACATTATGTGTTTGTGTCTACCAGTTCTCCAGGAACTTACAGGGCAGAGAGGCAGCATTCTGGATTGTCTGAGCACACGAGCTCTCCCCATTTCACAGATGAGGAGACACGTGCACAGAGATGAACGTGACCTCATTAAGGATTTATTCATGGAGGGAGTCTTGCTACGCCCCTTTCCCTATCTCTGGACCCATCAGGCCCCAACGGCGTTGAGCGCGGCGTTGAGCGCGGCGTTGAGCGCGGCGAAGCAGCTGTGTGCCGCTGCGAAACAGACCAACAGACCCTGCTCCAGCCCCGTCAGCCTCGGTCTGTGGAGGGGCGTCTCTCCTGCGTGGCCTAGTGGCCACTAGAAGGGGATGTCACTGTGTCCATGGCCCCCACTCTTGTCCCAAAGTCCCTCCCGGAACCCCAGTTTCAGGCAGGCGCTGTCGCAGTTCGCGGAAAGGCGAGAATTCATCCCAAAGGCCCTGGGAGGACAGCTCGGCGGGGCGGGACCGGGGCGGAGCGCGGGGACGGGGGCGGCTCCGGGCGGTCGCTCGGCTTGTCTCGGGCTGGGTAGCCGACCGCGCCTGCCTTCCTCGCCGCCGCGCTTCGGCCCCATGGACGCCCTGTGCGGCTCCGGGGAGCTCAGCTCCAAGTTCTGGGTAAGGAGGCGTCCCGGGGCCGTGGGCGCGCACCGGTGAGCCCCTGAGACGGCGCCGGGGCGGGGGCGATGCGACTCCAGGAGGGGCTCTGGCGCGCCACCCATAGCCGATGCCGCGCGGTGCTCGGGAGATGCCCTGCCCTCCCGGATGCGTGCAGGAGCCTGGGAAAGCGAGGCACGAGGCTCCTTGAGGGTGCACTGGGTGGCATCCCAGAATCGAACTTGCCCGCACTTGCCACCTCGCCCCAGTCCCTCTCCAGGGCTGATCCGCAGGGTACAGAAGGGGCATTTACCCATTAGCTACGTTCCTTCAGCGTCTGCCCCGTGTACTGGGCTCGGTTGCCCACCCGCACACCTGCCCGGGGCCCCAGGGCAGTCAGAGATCCTGTTCAGCCTGTTTTTGGGGGAGGCTGGCTCCTGCTGTGCTCTGCCCTTCTTGAAAAGGGTCCTTGCCGCCCTGTTTTCTCTGGGCAAGAAGCACTGGCAAGCAGGCGATCCTCACTGCCCTGGCCTCAGGAGGAGAAGCAGACCTCACTCTGGCAACAGGCCCTCACTGGTGGAGGATGTCAGGATTCCCGGGTTGAATCCGCTTTTTCACAGATGGGGGAAGGGAGGTCCAGAAAGAGGAAGGGACTTGCTCACATCACCCAGTTAGAAGAAAGCAAAGCTGGGTGGAAAAGCAGGCCTTTTGACATGCACCAAATCCCTTTCTAAGACATCAGGCTGCCTTTCTGACTGCTGACCCCGGTCCCCCAGCATGGTTCAGGTCCATTAAGTGTAGACAGCTCAAGAGCTTTCTTAGAGCTTTCAAAACCTACTCACGGCAGCTCCCTTGATCTCCATTGCAGCTCTGGGAGGCACGTGGTGGTGTGTCTCCATTTCACAGATGAGCTCAGACTAGCGGGGCTTGTCCATAGTCATCCAGCAGATGCCCAGCACAGGCTGGTCTCAAATGCCAGGTCTCTGAATCCCAGCCTCAAGTCTTCTTCCCATTTCGAGTATTTGTACATATGTGCCTGGTGTGTGTATGCTCAGTGTGTGTGTTTTGTGGATGTGTGCTTGTGTAACTAGGGCGGTTACATAGATTTTTGAAACTCGAGCAATGGAGTATCCATAAAAAAGTATCTTTGGGGATCTCTCTTTTTCTCTGGGTCACTAAAGGGTTAAATCAGAGATGGTGAGACTTCTCTGCAGCTTCACTTCTTGCCCAGCCCCACAGAAGTGCCATCCGTCATCCAGCCTGCATTGGTCACTTGTTACCGGAGTCCAGAGGTTGTCCCCTTGGCTTATGAGTATACATCCTTTCCCTGTACAGTTGAGGCTGGCTGCTGTGGCCACGGCATGGTCGTGGTGTCTCGGGTGGCCAGGCAGAGGACTTGCAAATCAAGGGAGCAATTATGCCCATGCCTCAAGTGTAAGGGCCCCCTGTTGTGGGTGGACAGTTAACCCTGTGAACTGAGGACTGTACAGAAACAAACTTCGAGGAAGCCGGAGCCAGGGAACTCAAGACACCCTTCTTGTTAAAGATCGTTTGGCTCGATCCTTCCACGATATCATGGAATCCAAGAGTGTCGGCCCTTGGGGGCTTGGAGCAGCTAGCCCTGCCCCTCGTTATAGAGCTGGGGAAACTGAGGACCAGGGAGGGAATGGACTTGTCAAGGTCATACAACAGTCAGTCTCAGAGCGCTGGTCCAGGAAGCCGGACCCCTGGACTATGGTTTTGCCTTTGCCGTTGCCTGACTACGCACCTACATTTGGGCTTCTGGACCCCTGGTCCCTGAACTTCGTGCTGCTCATAAGCTGTATGTAGCTCCTCTGAGGACCTCAGGGTCCTGGGAGTCAGCTTGTCTATGTTAGGTATCTGCAGTGGAGTCTCTGCTTGGTTACGTCATACGACAAGGGAACTGAGTACTCCTCCTCGTCACCCCAATCTCTCAACACCCTCCACCTTCCACATTATCTTCTTGGCTCCTGAAAGCTGTTCCAGGCTGCACCCAGTGTGGTTGGTGACGGGAGAGGGGTGGGGAGAAAGCAGGAAGGTTCTCAGCTCATCCTCATCCTCTGAGCGTTGGCAGAACGGAGAAAAGGGAGGGTCTGAGGTTCTAGCTCAGTTACCCAAAATGGGGTTCAGTGGCGGTGTGCTGTTTTGCATCTCATTTGCTTTGTATACCATTCAGGTAAACCTGCTCCTGAACCTTTAATCTTAGGGGCCTGTGGGTGACCCGCCTTGTAGGAAGCAGTTCAGAGCAGCTGGGAAGTACCTAAGCCAGGAGTGAAAAGGAGGGTGGGGGGGGAGGAGGAGGGGACATGGCTCAGGCTACCAAGCCTTTCACTAGCTTATCCTCACAGGCTCAGCTTCTCCCCCTGTGAAATGGGGAAATAACCCATCTCCTACCACCAACAATCACAAGATTATTCTTGAGATCAAATGAGATAGGGAACGTGAAACGATTTTGAGAACTAAAAAACTCTCTATGAGTGGCAGGTTCTGATATTCCTGGGAAGACGAGGGAAGAAAAAGAGAAATGAGATTAGAGTACGGTGTTAGATCTGGAAAGACCTACAAGAAAGGGGCTGACAGGGCTGTTGGTCCAGGGGCTCCCATTTCAGCTGTTTGCTGGGGATTTTGTGGCTAAATCCTTCGGCCTCAGCCCCAGCTAAATCTGAGAATAGGAGACTCGAGGGGACCCATGACCCCCTGGACTGACACACGGCATGCACCGGGTGAATGATTTATCACTTTCTGTGACTCTCTCTCTCATCTCTACTTACCTTGGCGGATTACCAACATCTCTGAGCACGCCTTGGGAGTTTTCATGAAAATACGTTTCAAAAGAATGAGCTATGGGGGCTGGCCCCGTGGCTGAGTGGTTAAGTTCACGCGCTCCGCTGCAGGCGGCCCAGTGTTTCGTTAGTTCGAATCCTGGGCGCGGACATGGCACTGCTCATCAGACCACGCTGAGGCAGCGTCCCACATGCCACAACTAGAAGAACCCACAACGAAGAATACACAACTATGTACCGGGGGGCTTTGGGGAGAAAAAGGAAAAAAAATAAAATCTTTAAAAAAAAAAAAAGAATGAGCTATGGCCAAACTGCCCAGCGTTCATGAGGTCAGAGATGCCTCTAGAACAGAGGAGGTGTTGGCGTCCCTTTGCTGTGTCCCATTGCCCCCTGCCTGGAGGATTACTGTCTGTTCTGAGCAGTGGAGGGAGGGGAGCACCCAGGTGGTGAAGAGTCCAAGGAGGAAGGGCCTGGGGCTGTTTACCTCCAGGATGTCTTGTCTTCTTTGCAGAATTAGCCTTGATCTGATGGCCCCCAGGAAGCTCCTGGGAGGCTGATGTCGGCTCAGAAATCCTAAAGTACTGACCATGTAAGTTGTCCAAAGATGGCACTGATTGCCTGAAAAGTAGTGAGCTCCCCATCATGGGGAGTGTGCAAGCACATGGTTAGCGACCACTTGAGAGGAATGCTGGAGAGAGGATTCCAGTCAAGGAAGGAGCTGGGGGTCTCACCCTGAAACTCTGTGACCAACTGGGAAGAGGGAAGTTGGGCCAGTGGGAGATTTCCCACTTCCTCACCTGAGCTTTCCAGACTCCCCTTTCCCTGGCTCTCTCCCCACTTTAGACATGGAATTGACCTAGTAGCAGCTCTTGGTAGAGGTCTTTGGTTCTCCCGCTGGTCAGGCACTAGCACCTTCCCTGTTCCCTCACCCTAGGAAGGGGCAAAGCCCTTGTCCCTCAGAGGCTCAGCTTCCTGTGTGTTCTGCCCTGTTCCAGTTAGTCTCATTGTGTCGCTCACTGGTTGTGTGACTTTGGGCAAATCACGCACCATCTCTGAGCTCCAGCTGGGCTTAGATGGGCTCTGGGGCCCCCTTCAGGTCTACTTGCCCAGTGCTGATTCTGGCAGGCTGAGCCTCAGGCTAAGGGCCCTCCAAACTTTGGGGCTTCTGGGTGTCAGGGTCTTCCTCCTGGATCGTTGGCCGGTGTGAGTAGACAGCCACCAGAACATGTGTGTAATGGACGAGGCTCTGGTTTCAATGAGCTTTGACTCTCAAATGAAGACAGTTACATACAAAGCTGGGGCTGAAGTAGGCAGGCAGGTGGGAGAAGGGCACCCCTCAGCCTCCTGGTACCGGAACTTCCTCCCCAGGAGCCCAGCCTCCCTGCAGGCCGGGGCCCCAGAATCCGCTCCTTCCATCCCAGCTGGAGGCAGCAAAGCTGGGGCTGGACGGCTTTGACCTCTGAGTTCTTGGCTTCTGCTGAGAGAATTGGGTCCCCTGTGGCCCCAGGCTGGCTTCTCCCCAGCCCTGCTGCTCCCTCATGACCCCTGGACCTGGATGTCAAGTCCTGAAGACCTAGGGGAGGAAGTGAGTCAGGGAAGTGGCATTTGGGAGGGAACTTTGCCAAACCCTCCTGCTGACCCCCCCAGACCAAGAAATGGTCTTGGGGCACCTGGCTGGTGCCCAGAGAGGGAGGTCCCAGCAGAGCCTGCCAGCTGACCCTCCGCAGGAGGCAGGATCAGAGCCCCTGGGCTGTGTCCACCCCTCTCCAGCGGGGCTGTCCCAGGGGCGACAGGTGGAGCAGGATCCCTGGGAGGCCGTGACCTGGGTGTGCCGCTTCTGGGAGGCCGTCCCATCCCCCACCTGCAGCTGTTCCTGTTTCCAGGGCTGGATCCAGGAGGTGGTGCTGAGGGGGCAGCTCAGGGGGGCCCACCCTTTGGGTTGGATTTCTCCTTCCAACTGGATATTCAGGTTTTCCAGGCCAGTGGTTCCCAGAACCCCAGCTAGTCTGTCACCAGGTGAGGGCAGCCGCTTCCCCTCAGCTCCGTGAATGAGCCGCAGGGGTGGTGCCTCCAGGGTGGGCTGTGTGGCGGAACAGAGATGCTTCATGTTTCAGGTGATCTGAAGGTGTTCTGTGCCCAAGGTCAATGTCAAGTTGGAGCCCTACAGGGTGTAGACAAAGTGCCAGAACTGGGGCTGGCACTCTGAACTGTCCTGCCCGGGTTCAAATCCTGGCCTCAGCCGGTATGAACCGGGCCCGTCACTGTCTGTGAGTCTCAGCCAGTGTGAACATTAGATGATGATCCTAGAACACTGCAGGCCTCAATTAACCCAGTCGTTGTTGGCCGGCTCGGCCCCTTTCAGACTCGGACAGGTCAGCAGGCCCGATGAGCCATAGACTAGCCAGGCCTTGTCCCCCTGCCCCCACGCCCCTCTGAAGGCTGCGGTTTCAGCCGCCATAGGTCAGTGAGCGTGACCTGGCCTCAGAGCGGGCCCCTGCCCTTCCTGTACGTCCATTTCTGCTGAGATAAATGAACTTGTCAGTTGATCCCTTCTCCTCACCAGCAGGATTAAGGAAGTAATTACTCTTTTCAAGACAGAAGCTGTCAACAAGCCTGGGGCCCCAGGGGGCTGGGAAGTGCCTCAGAGAGCTGTAACCCAGCAAGGACAGAGGGCTCCCGCGTCCTCACTCCCCCCCCCCACCCCCACATCCCCTGCTTGGGTCTACAGGGATTTCAGCCTTGGTGGCCATGAAGGGACCTCCGTCGTTCATCCGTCGTTCAGTCCATTCTGGGTGCCCGACCTTATCAGCGCCATCCAGCTGTTTAATCGCATTATTAAGGAAGCAGTTGTTGCTGTGGAAACTGTGTGGGCGACAGTGGGGGAGGCCTGTGGGCCCAGCTCCCAGCCCAGCCGAGCCCATGCTCTTCAGAATGGGAAGCGGGGGTGGTGGTTTGAGAAGGGAGCATCTGTCCTGCCCTGCGGGATAGCTGGGCGTGTCATGGGGTCGGGGATGTGACCTCCACCCACCCCGTTCTTTACACTTAACCTTGGTGCAGGGAGTGAGTAGACTGTGCTCCTGAGCATGCAGCTGCAGAAGCTGGGCTTCAGAAGATACGCTTCCTTCCTTCATTCATTCTTTCTTTCATTCATTCATTCTTTTGTTCAACAAATACATACGTGTGTCGCTCTGTCGCAGGTCCTGTTCTAGGCAATGGGGAGTACCCTGGTCAACAGAACTAAGAAACCTGCCCTCATGGAGCGTATATTCCAGTGGGAGGAGACAGAGAAACAATAAACATGATATATAACTCAATTATATATAGAGTATGCTAGAAGCTGAGTAGGCCTATGGGAAAAATAGGACAGGCTAAGAAGGATGGGGGTGCAGGGACAGGGTGGGGTAGGGGCGAGTTACAATTTTAATTAAGAAGGTCAGGGTGGACCTCCACGAGGTGAGATCTGAGCAAAAACTTGGAGGCGATGAGGGCAGGAGTCAGTACTGCTGCCCTGAGACAGGGCCAGGGGGGTGCGGTGGAATGAGAGCCCAGATAGGGGAGAGGAGGTCAGAGAGACAGCGAGGAAGAAAATGAGGGTCTTGTGGGCCACGCAGGGACTTTGGCTTTTACTCTGAGTGAAACGGAGGGCCCTTGGCAGGTTCTAATCAGAGGAGTGACATGGTAGCGGGATCGGCTTAGATTTCATAAAGATCTGGCTCTGGCGGCCGTGCTGGAAAAGACCGCCAGGGCAAGTGGCAGGGGTGCAAGCAGGAAGACCAGAGAGGGGCTGGCTCAGGAATCCAGGTGAGAGAGTGGGGTGGAGAGAAGTGGTTGGATTCTGGATATGTGAGGGAGAACCAGATGAAGCTGCCTTTTTATTAATGAGAAGAGTTGAAAGTAGTGCTTTCATAGAGTTGGGCCTATAAGTTGAAGGTAGAGTGGACAGGATTTGCTGAGGGTTGGATGTGGGGTGTGAGAGAAAGAGAGGAATCAAGGGCAACTCCAAGGGTTCTGGCCTGGGAGGAGTGCAGAGCTGCCATCCATCAAGGCGGGCAGGCTGAAGAGGAGGGCATTATCTGAGGGAAAGGAGCCCAGCCGATCTCTCCGTGGATCAAAGCAGCCTTCTGGGTCCTCACACCTCAAGCATCTCTTGATTGTTGCCGCAGTGTGGGTTGCTGCCTCACCTGCTTCCCCAGGTGTTGTCCTGTTTGAGTCAAGGAGCTTTGCTGTTCATTCTCTCCCCCGCGGGGAGCTGGCTGGGATGCTGTCGTTCTCCCATTGCTCACACGTGGAGACTGAGGTTCACAGACATGAAGGAGCTTGCCCATGGTTCCATGGCTCAAAAGTGGCAGCCCATACTGGGTCTTCTGCATTGGGGTTTGGTTCTTCTTGTGGCCACTCCCCTCTTGCCTCAAAGACCCATGCCACCGACTGGCACACCCATGCAATGATTCTCTGTCATGCTCTGGGACTCAGGCTCGCCCTACACACACACTCCCTTGTCAGTCACTGTGTAGACCATTTCTGGGCCGCTCCTGCATACCTGGTCGTGTGCTGGGAGTTGGAGGGTGTGGGGAGGAGAGAGAGCAATAGGAGCAGGGCCCCATGTTCGTCCTCAAGGGCTCACGTTGCTGAAGGAGAGAGGATGTGTTCACATGTCCAGGTCCAAGTGGCACAGGGTGGGGAGAAACCCCAACGTGGCATCTCAAGGCCAGGGTGCTTGTCCCAGCTGCCTACTGCCAGGTGTCCTTGGACCTGTTGCCGGAGCAGGTAGAGCAGGCTTTCTCTTTTGCACACGGGCCTAGCAGTGCTCATCCTCTCTACTCATGGAAGTTTTTCTGAATCGACAACCAGATAATGAAACCAAGTGCTGTAATAAAATGCTACTAAACTATAAGGGGCCTTTGTCACTCTAGGATAATAGTCACCTGGCTACAGAGGCCACACGAGATAAAGCAAAGAGAAACCCCATTGGAGGCTGGGTGCTCCCGAAGGCTTCCTGTAGGAGGTGAGGCTTGGGCTGGGCCTGGAGAGATGGGAAGTGCACTCCAGGCCCGGAGGCCCAATGGTCTGAGTTACGGGTGGCCTTGGGCAGGCTATCTGGATGGCGACTAAGTGGATGGGATTAGTCACACATCATTTAATGATGGGTTATGTTCTGAGGAATGCACTATTAGGCAATTTTGTCATCGCGCAATCGTCACAGAGTGTACTTAAACAAACCTAGATGGTGTGGCCTACTACACACCTAGGCTATATGGTACTAATCTCAGGGGACCCCCATTGTATATGCGGTCCATCATTGACCAAAACATCACCATGACTGTAATGGGCTCGCCAAGTTTAAAGCAGGGTGGGGCCTCCCAATGACCATAGAATGGATAAATCCATGGGTCCATTCACACCATGGACCACCATGCAGAAATGAGGAGGGACTGTCCCCACTCACTCAAGGATGATACCCACAAACCCAGCGTCGAGTGAAAGAAGCCAGATATGAAAGATACATGCTGTATAATTTCCTTTGTAGGAAGATCCAAAATGGGCAAAATTAAGCCATGTTGTTAGAAGTCAGGATAGCATTCTCCTGGGATGAGCAGTGGCTTAGGGTGAGGGAGAGGGCTTCTGGGTGTCAGCAATTGTTCTGTTTCTTGATTCAGTGCTGGAGACACAGGTGTGTTCAGTGTATGAAAATTCATAGAGGTGTATACTTAAGATATGCGCACTTTTCTGTAAGCATATTATACTTGAATAAGAAATGTTTCACAAAGGAAAAAAATGTGGGCCGAGCTGGATTAGCTGTGTCTGCCTCCCCTCTCCCTGGGGTGCCTGACCAGGCCTAGTGGTGTACCCAGCTCTGTGACCCAGTGCCTAGCCCATGCTGGCTGCTCAGCAAGAGTTTGTGGGTCCTTTGCTCACATTGCTTGAGCAACTACTGAATACAGGGCTCTAGAATCAAGAGGTACGTGGTACCGCCTCTGCCCACGAGGGCTTGAGTGAAATGCCCCAAAACAGTGTGTCCCTGGACCACATGCTTCCCAAAGACAGGGACAGGTCTGCCCCAGGTACAGATAGCACGCTGCCTGACTCACAGCAGGCCCTCACCAAAGCATCGTCAAGTGGAGACCGATGCTCCAGAAAGGTGCTGACTTCAGAGGAGGAAGGGTGCGCAAGATGGCAGAGGCGGGTCCTGAGGCCGCCCGACACGGCTCCCCTGTAGTTGTCGAGACTTTGACAAGTGGAAGAAAGAGGGACCCGGCTGAGCAAAGGTGACGGAGGGAGACTCTTAGGGCAAATGGAGCATGGAGTGCGTTTGGCAGCAGGAGAAGGAGCAGTGGGAAGTCACATGGGAAGAGATGCCTGTGGGGTGCTTGAATGTGGCTCCATCAGCAGCAGGAGCCACTGCAGGTTTGTGGGCAAGAGACAACGAAAGCTGCATTTCAGGAAGAGTCGCCTTGCCTTGGTGGGCAGGGACCCTGGAGGACAGAGGGCTGACCCGGACGGGATTAAAGAGTGAAAGTCGATTGAGGAAGGGGGGTCAGGGCTTGCACGCCATGAAATATTATCTGGAGATGGGAGAACTCCAGCACATCGATAATTGAATAGTTCACATAGATACATAATTCAAGGCCAGCTGGGGACCTCAAATGCCATAGTAACATGCTTGAACTTTGTTTTCTAAGCAGTAAGGAGCCACTGAAGGTTTAGAGGGTTTTGTTCATTCATTCATTTATTCAACAAATATTTAATTTAACTTATTTAAGCAAATTTTAATTGAGCACCTACTATGCGTTAGGCACTGTTTCAGGTACTTAAGATACATCAACAAATGAAATAGAGATTTTGTTCTTCAAGAAATTTACATGCCAGCAGGAAGAGATGAGAGAAAACATAATAGACTAGCAAATTATATCACATATTAGAAGGTGATACGTGCTTTAGAGAAATGAAAAAGCAGAGAAAGGGAAGGAGAGTGGTTTGGGAATGCTAGAGGGGTGCGGTTGGCAATATTAAACAGGGTGGTCAGGGGAGGCCTCTCTGAGAAAGAAAGACTTAAGGATGTCTGAAGGAGGAGTCTTCCAGGCAGCAGGTACAGCAAATGCAAAGGCCCTGAGGCAGGAACACACCTGGTGTGTTCAGGAACAGTAAGGAGGCTGTTGGCTGGAGTGGTGCAGGAGAGGCAGTGACAGAAGTCACAGGTTGGTGGAGAGAGACACTGCGCAGGTCCTTGCAGGCTCTCGTAGGGTGTGTAAAGTGGAGATGTCCAGTCAGCAGTCAGATATAGAGTTGAGGATTTGGAGAGTGGTGGGCTGGAGAGAGAAAGATGAGAATCATCGGCATGTTGATGAGACTGGATGAGATTGCCCAGGGGGTGAGTGCAGACGGAGAAGAAGATGGAGAAGAGGAAAGGACTGAGCCCTGGGGCGCTCCAATGCCAAGGGGGGAACCAGCAGAGACTTGGGAGGAAGGGGAAGCCCAGGGAAGACCAGGGGAGTGTGGGCAGCCATCTGGGCCCCTAGGACATGGAAGGGAAGCGACCAGAACCCCATGGAAATTGCTTAGGAAGAGGTGAGGACCTGGGCTAGTATCATGGCTGAGGGGCCAGGTGGGAGGGATCATATGGGAGATGTTATCATCCCAATGTTACCCTTGAAGAAACCAAGGCCCAGGGGCCGGCCCCATGGCCAAGTGGTTAAGTTGATGCACTCTGCTTTGGCAGCCCAGGGTTTCACCCGTTCGAATCCTGGGCGCAGACATGGCACTGCTCGTCAAGCCATGCTGAGGCGGCGTCCCATATGCCACAACTAGAAGGACCCACAACTAAAAGTACAAAACTATGTATCGGGGGGCTTCGGGAGAAAAAGGAAAAATAAAATATTAAAAAAAAAAAGAAACCAAGGCCCAGAGAGGTGAAGGTCAAGCATCTTGCCCAAGGTCACACAGCTTGAAAGATGTAGAGCCAGCTGTCGTGAACTTCACAATGAACAATATTTACACAGTCATAACAGGGTATTCTCTGAGTCTTATTTAACAAAAGGCTGTGTTGTTGCTACACTGGAAGGATGAGGGAGCTCAGGTGGAGAGGATGTGAGAGAGGGACAGCCTCAACAAGAGAAAATAGTGATGATCGAATAATGGTAAATCAAATCATAATCGTAAAAGCAAATTGCTTAAAAATATGGAAGTAGATACCAGAACAAAGTTAGCATACTTGAACATAATTACCCCCGGGAAATGGAACGAGGGGTGGGGGGCGATGAGGCAGGGACCATTTTCTTTTCCACAGTTTGACTTTTTAAATTATGTGCACGCAGGAGGGCCGGCCCGGTGGCACAGAGGTTAAGCGAGCACATTCTGCGTCGGTGGCCCGGGGTTCACGGGTTCGGATCCCGGGTGTGGACCTATGCACTGCCTGTCAAGCCATGCTGTGGCAGGCATCCCACATATAAAGTAGAGGAAGATGGGCACGGATGTTGTCTCAGGGCCAATCTTCCTCAGCGAAAAGAGGACGATTGGCAGCAGATGTTATCTCAGGGCTAGTCTCAAAAAAGAAAAGGAAACAAATAAACAAATTATGTCCATGCATAACTTTGACAAAAATTAAAATGATAATTATTTAAATTGGCAGTTAGAAGGTGGGAGGTTATATCCTCCGGTGTTAACAGTGTTCTCTAGGTGGATGGGATTGTGGATGGGGCTTTTTTTTCCACTTGGTTATATTTTCTGAGCTTTCTGTAAAGAATGTCTAATACTTTGCCAGAAGGGAAGAAAAGATTAGTTCATTGGTGACCTTGGAGGAAACAATCTCAGTAAAATATGTGTTCGAATGTATTCCCATATCTCTTTCTAAAAATGTTCTTAGTGGAGTCATGTTCAAAGACAAGAGGAGTTCTGTCTGGACTCAGAGGTTCTCCAGGACACCAGGCTTTCAGTGCCGGAACCAGGACAGTCCCACGCAGACCGGGATGGCTGCTCACCCAAGGCTTTGTCATTCACAAAGCGCTCTCCCCTCCCCTTGTTCCTTTGAGCTCATACCTACCCAGTGAGGTAGGTGGGCAGGGGTGGCCTCCCCCATTTTAAAGGAGAGGCAACTAAAGCTCAGAGAAGCTCCCTGTCCCTTCCTTGGGAGAGCCTTCGAGAGGAAGTGGGCTCTTCAATCACGTGCCCATATTGCCTTGCTAAAAAAAAAAATTTTTCAAAAAAAAAAAAGAGAGGAAATCTAGAATGCCAGACAGCAGATCAGTGGTTGCCTGGGAGGGGTGGGCTGCAGACGGCACAGGGGAACCCGTGGGATGATGGAAATATTCTATATCTTTATTGCAGCAGTGGTTTTGCAAGTGTGTACAACTGTCAAACTCATTGGATTCTGCACTTTAAATGGGTGCAGTTTATTGTACTTAAATTACACATCAATTCGAGGGAGACAGACAATAGGAGGGAATGGAGCAATCACGGCCTCCTAGGAAAGCTCACACTCGGGACAACACCTGCCCATTTGCACACTCAGGCTCTTCCGCCTTCACACACCTTCCGACCCCCATCGCGCGTGGAGCATCTCTCCTGCCCAGCCGCCGCCCTCGAGGAAGGGCCCAGTTCTGCAGGAGGCTGCCACCACACTGAATTGTTCTCTCTGTCCCCAGGACTCCAATCTGTCCATGCACACAGACAACCCGGACCTCACTCCCTGCTTCCAGAACTCCCTGCTGGCCTGGGCCCCCTGCATCTACCTGTGGGCCACCCTCCCCTGCTACCTGTTCTACCTGAGGCACCACGGTCAAGGCTACATCATCCTCTCCCACCTCTCCAAGCTCAAGACGGTCAGGGGCTCAGGGCTCTCCTGCGGGTGGGACTGGGACCTTGGGGGTCTCCTTCAATGAGTCCCTTCCCCCACCCTCAGCGGCTGGACTGTGTTCCCCAGCCTCGCCTGCCCGGCACTCTGGGCCATGGCAGCCTGCCAACTGGGTCTGCAGCCAAATGACATATTCCCTGCTTGGGGTGGTTCAAGCGAGTTCTCCAGCAACATTCTCCCCACCCTCGAGAAGCTTCCGGCCAGTGCCCACCCCACCCTCAGGGCCAGGCCCTGAGCAAGCCTGCTGGCTTCAGGAGCAAAGCACCTCCTCGGTGAGGACTGTCCCTGTCTTTGGGGATGGAGACTCCAACATGTGTGTGCCCTGTCTGTAGGCCTTGGGCGTCCTGTTGTGGTGTGTCTCCTGGACTGACCTCTTCTACTCCTTCCATGGCCTGATCCACGGCCGGGCCCCTGCCCCTGTCTTCTTTGTCACCCCCTTGGTGGTGGGGGTCACCATGGTCAGTGTGGGGCCCGGGAAGCTGATGTGGGAGGGTCTCCAG
Source organism: Equus asinus (assembly GCF_041296235.1). NCBI lineage: Eukaryota > Metazoa > Chordata > Mammalia > Perissodactyla > Equidae > Equus > Equus asinus. Next base: position 35,941,919 of record NC_091802.1, on the reverse strand, counting down.
GGGGTTGTGGGATTGTAAAGGTGGGGCCATGGGCTCTAAGAAGGCTGGACATCTTAGCAGTGGGAAAAGGATGCGGGTGACCCCAGAAACATCTGGCCACATGGGGTGGGGAGGAAGGGAGGCAGGTCCAGATGTGTGTGCTCTGGCCGAGCCTCCCCTGCCATGCCTGCACAGCTGCTGGCCACCCTGCTGATCCAGTACGAGCGGCTGCGCGGGGTGCAGTCCTCGGGGGTCCTCATCATCTTCTGGTTCCTGTGTATGGTCTGCGGCATCATCCCTTTCCGCTCCAAGATCCTCTCTGTCCTGGCCAAGGTAAGGGGCAAGAAGGGAACCTGCGAGGTGCGTGCTCCCTTAGGGGATGACCTCAAGGCTCAAGGTCATTGCTGGGTCCCAGGCTCCACCCCTCTGTCCCTCCCTGGCTCCCCAGACCCCTCTGCTGTTCAGTCCTCTGTGTTATTCCCCACTTGTTGCATCTCTGCTGGGAGGCAGACTGGGGGCTGGGGGGAAGGCCAGTGCAACCTGGAGAATGGGACAAGACGCAGCCATCGTTGGATGTCTGTGGGAGTGCAGGGGACTCTTCTGTTGCTGCCACCAGCAGCACCACCAAGTGCAATGTCTGACAGGAGTGTCCACCAGTGTCTGTGTAATGAACACACGTATGCCAACACTCACGGAGAGTTCTGGCTTCCCTGGAAGTCCCATTATCTTGTCTCCCCTTTCTTCCTACCTTCCTCGGTTCCTGGCCTTCCTCTTGATCTTTGGTGGTGATAAGCAGGATAGGGTGGTGGTAGGAACACTGGACATCAGTTTAGCGTCTCCCCATTTCTCCATCTCAAGGGGAGGTAGTCAAGTGTGGCAGCAAGAGCACAAGCTTGGAACAATCCACTTACTCTCTGTGTGATCTTGGGCAAGTTGCTTTGCCTTTTGGAGCCTCATTTCCTCGATTGCAGACTGGTGATCATAAGACTTCCCGCCTTGTAGAGAGGGTTGGACGAGGGGGTGTAGGTGAGGTGCTTGTCACGATGCACTGAACGGCAGCCCCCTTACGACCCTTTCCCTCTCACGGAACCCTCTGAGAGAGGGACCCGGGTGTCCCTCGGGTGCCACCTCCTACCCCAGAGGAGCCTGACCTTCTGATGCCCCTCCCATCCTCCCCCAGGGCGAAGTCGAAGACCCCTTCCGCTTCACCACCTTCTACGTCCACTTCGCCCTGGTGCTCTTTGCCCTCGTCCTGTCCTGCTTCAGGGAAAAGCCGCCACTTTTCTCCCCAAAAGATGCCGACCCTGTGAGTTTTCCATGGAGGCCGGGTGGTCGTGGGAGTTCACAGCCCACTCCTCAGCCCAGGCCTTACCAGCGTTGCCCATCCCTCCCGGTTCCTTCCATCCCCCACGTCATCTCCACAGTGTGCAAACTGGGGCTTGGAGCAGGAAGGAATGGGCCCCTCCACCCCTGTTCTGCCTTGAGAGCGTGGTGAGCACTCCTGATTTTTCCCGTCCCACCCTCTCACCTTCCAGAACCCCTGCCCAGAGGCCAGTGCTGGCTTCATCTCCCGCCTGACTTTCTGGTGGTTCACAAAGTGAGTTGGCTCTTGCTCCAGCCTGGGCCTGAGGGAGGGGGAGACGGGGTGAGAAGGAGGAGGGAGAGCAGGTCAGAAGTTCAGGGGCCTGAGAAGTTGGGCCCGGCTGGCCCCGCCTCACCCCTGCAGGCATGGGGCAGGGGAGGCTGGGGTCACCTGTCTCTTGGGCCTGGGGACTGAGTGCAGGGACCGGGCCTGGCCCAGCTCTGATCCCAGGCCACAGGCCAGCCCTGCATCTGGCGGGCTGAGGGGAAAGGCCCAGGGGCTGGGGGGAGACTGTAATTAGTTCCGAGCTCTCCTGTCTGGGATAAGCTTGCAGCTTGTCATTTCCCTGGCCACCCCTCAGAGCAGCCTGAGCAAGGCCATTTCCTCTGCGACCCGGGTGAGGGCTTATTAACCACGCTGTGCTGAGGAGCCACCTGGGCTGCAGCTCCATCCGCCCGGCCTTGTCCTCGCCCAGGGCCTCAGCCAGCATGGATTTCATCACTGGGGCCTGGGGGTCAATGGGACAATCTGGGGAGGAAAGAGAGGAGGGACTGAGATAGGAACTTGGGGTCGGTGGCAGTGACCTCCAGCCTGTTCACTGTGGGAATAAAGGAGACAGCTCCCTTGACCACAGCACCCTAGGGAGACCCTCCTTTCTGGAGACCCTGGTCTCCAGCTCCAGGCTGCTAAACTCTGACCCTGTTTGGGGCTGCCCGCTGCCCTAGGATGGCCATCCGCGGGTACCGGCGCCCCCTGCAGGATCGAGACCTCTGGTCCCTGAACAAGGAGGACCGCTCCCAGATGGTGGTGGAGAGGCTGTTCAAGGCATGGAAGAAGCAGCAGAAGAGGGCAGCAGGGTGAGGCCCTCCCAGGGTCCCCACGCCCCTCCATCCCAGCGCCTTCACACACCCCAGTTCTCCTGCAGAAGAAGCTGGTAGACCTGGGGTTCACATGGCTGAGGGTGGGGAGAAGAGCAGGTGCAGGTGGTCCTGGGGTGGGACACTCACGCCTGGGTGGGGCCAGCTCTCCCCAGCTCTACTGAGGCCAGAGAATGGCTGCCACTTTTGTAGCACTTACTCTTGTCCCAGGCACAGCCCTAAGCAAGTTGCTTAACTCGATCTCCAACAGCCCTGTGGTGTAAATTCTATTGTCCCCGTGTAACACATGGGGGTACTGAGGCACAGAGGTTTAATGATGCACCCGAGGTCCCCTAGTTGGTGGTGGGCAAGGCTGGAATCCATACCACACATTGCACTTACCACTGCACTACCCTGCCTGACTTGAAGGGTAGATTCCAGGGCCTTGCCTCAGGAGGATAACAGGCTGGGGGAAGAAGGTTGAGGCCAGCCCCTCTTCTCAATCTTGTCTCCTCCCGTCTGGAGCAGGGGCTGGAGGAGATGACCCTCTGGCCAAGGGACCTTCCCATTAGCAGCCTCCTGTCCAGGATCCAGGAACCTGTCTCTGGCCAACTGCCCAGCCAAGAGAACTGGGGCCCCTTCCCTACACACTTCGGACCCCAGGACTGAACTCCCTTCCCTCCCACCCAGAACCCGGGGCCCAGGAGCTCCGTATTGTTCATCCAGAGCCCCCGATTGCCAACTGGCTGTTGGAGGAGCCGGTGGCCCGGGCTTGGTGTGCCATGTCTTAGCTTTCACGGCTTGGAGCCTCTGGGAAGACCTAAGAGCCCCCAGTCTGCCCACTGTGCCCCATCTCTGTCCCTCCTTGCCACCTCCACCCCTCCCTGCTCGGCTCCCCAGTGACTAGGCCGCTAGTCATCCCTGTGCATGCGTTCATTCTCAGTTGGCACCCTCCCTGGAGCCAGCCCTGGGGAGGCGGGAGAGGCCCAGAGGCTGGGAATTGCTGGGTCCGTAGGCCTTCTCCTGGAGGAGCAGTTAGAGCGCCCTTCATATGCCCTCTGGCACCTGCTGACAGAGACATTTGGGGAAAGAGCTGTAAGGTCACGTTGTCCGCTCCCCTCCTAGTTCCAAGATCTAAGGAAGCAGCTCCTCGATCCTCTCCACTCCTCCCAGCACCTGGCTTTGTGAGGCCCACGTGTCCACTCCTTCCCACTGCTCCTTCCTTCCAGGACCAGACACCAGCCTGAGGCGGCATCTGGGAAGAGAGTCTCCGGTGAGGATGAAGTGCTGCTGGGGGCCCGGCCCAGGTCCCCGGAGCCCTCCTTCCTGAAGACCCTGATAGCCACCTTTGCGCCCAGCTTACTCATCAGCATCTGCTTCAAACTGATCCAGGACCTGCTCGCCTTTGTCAATCCGCAGCTGCTCAGGTCTCCCCATGCTCTCTCTTGCTGCAGCCCTTCCCTGGACGGGGGGCTGTCTGGCTGTCCCTCAGCCCTGAGCCCAGAGGAAGGAACAACATGTGAAAAGAACCCCAGACCAGGAACCGAAAGGGCTATCCCCACTCCGTGTGAGCTCCGGCGAGTGGCAACGCCTCTGCCTCAGTCTCCCCATTCACAGCCAGCTTCTATTTACTGGGCACACACTGTGTGCCAGGCACCCTGGGGGAGGCATTAACAAACATCCTCTCATGAAATCCTCCCTACAGTCCCACAAGGAGGTGCCCCTATTCCCATTTTACAAATGAAGAAGCTGAAAAACGAAAAGCAAAAAAAACCCAGAGGAAACAGAAACTCAGAGAGGTGAAGGGACTTGCCCCAGGGCACACTGGGTTTGAGTCCAGGGCCCTCATGCCATCATAATCTGTCACATGAGGGGCTTCGACTAGAAGGAGCTCTCAGATAAGGGAGTGGGGAGGAGAGCTGCCTAGCAGCTGAGTCCCCCAATCCTTTGCTCCTCCATTTGTGCATTCATTCATTCATCCATTCATTCATTCAAAAGATATCTATTGAGACCCCAGGGTAGCAGAATGGTGCCAGACAGTACAATACAGAAGTAACTAAGAAATGATCTTAAAGTCCTATGGGAGAAATCAACGTGTCAATCCAGTACAGTGCAGGCAGAGGTGTCCTCAGGTGTCTGGAAAAACCCCAGGAGGGGCAGGGAAGCCAGCTTGGGGAGGAGCAGGCTATACTGGCAAGCAAAGGAGGTGATCAAGTTTGGAAGGACAAATAGGCACTAGTTAACGAGGTGAGGAAGGAGGGGAAAGGGCAGCTCAGGCACAGCCACAAAGACCTGAGGCAGCGTGACTCCAGAACTCCAGGTGATTCTGAATGCTGGAGGAGAGGGTGACCAATGAGAGGGGCAGAAAACAGACAGAGACAGCGAGCTAAGGAAATCTTTGAGGGATTTGATTTTCAAATCTTTTTGAAAGGGCGGGCAGGGGCACCTGGTTTGCATTTTGGAAGGATCCCCCTGCCCATAGTGTGGGGGATGTAGGGCAGGGTGGCCAGGTGGAAGTGGGCAGACCGTGTCAGAGGACGGTCCGGGCCAGGAATGAGATGGGATGGGGGACCTACTGGAGATGGGTGTGTGCGCCAGGGAGAGGGAGGGGTCAAAGGTGACCTGGGTTCTGGCCTGGGTAACTGGAGGATGACGGATCTTTTGCTAAGATGATGGACTCAGCAGGAGGAGGGGGCTGGGCACCCATATGGTGGTGAGTTGAGTCTCAGCCACATGGGCCACCCCAGGGGAGATTCCTAGCTGGCTAGTGATCACCTGTTCGGAGCCACCCAGTGGAAGCCCAGGGGCCCATATTTGTGGCTAAGCTCTCCCAGAGAGTTCATGCAGAGACCCCAGACAGAACCCTAGGGATTCTCACAGGTGAGGGGTGAGCAGAAGACTAGCTTGGAGGGGCCAGAGCTGGCAAAGAATGATGGAAGAGCAGAGCACAGAGAATGCTTGAGGGTGAGGGTTGGGGGCGTGGCCTCCAGTGAAGCAAGTTGGCCAGTAATATAGAGCCTGAGGAAGATAAGGTGGAGTTTGCTAGTGACTGTCAACAACAGAGGCTGAGACAGAGGGGAAGGGCCTGAGAGCAGGGGGTCTGCCATGGAGACAGGGGCCATGGAGGTCTAGAAACTTCTTATAAAGAAAGGTGTGTTAGTTTCCTGTAGCTGCCAGAACAAGTCACCACAAACTGTGGGGCTTAAGACAGAAATTTATTCTCACGGTGCTGGAGGGCACAAGTCTGAGATCAAGGTGTCGCCGGGGTTGGTTCTTTCTAGAGGCTCTGAGTGGGAATCTGTTCCCTGCTTCCTGGCTTCTGGTGGTTGCTGGCAATCCATGGCATTCCTAAGCTTGTGGATGCATCACTCCAGTCTCTGCCTCCATCTTCCCATGGTGTTCTCCTCTGTATGTGTGTCTGCATCTGTGCCTCTGTGTGCAAATCTTCCTCTCCTTTCTCTTATAAAGACCCCGGTAACTGGATTAGGGCCCATCCTACTCTACTATGCCCTCATCTTAATTCAATTATATCTGCAAAGAGCCGATCTCCAAATAAGGTCATGTTCACAGGCACAAGGGTTAGGTCTTGAACGTATCTTTCTGGGAGACGACTCAGCCCCCATCAGGAGAGGCCTGGCTAAGATGATGGCGGTAACTCCATGGGGCCGAGGGGAGCTTTGTCCCAACATGGAAGAGACTTGGTCATGTCAGTAGGTGAAGGTACAGGGCTGCCAGCAGAGATGAAGACACTGAAGCTGAGGAGAAAGGGGGCACCGGTGGAGCATGTTCCTGAGGAGACCGATGGGATCCAGGGCTCAGGGAGCAGGATCAGGCTCAGAAGCCACACGGACACCTCCTCTCCTGGGCCGGAGAAAAGGAAGAGGGCCAGCGTCGGGAGGGAAGTCCGTGGTCGGCAGGGAGTTCTCCATGGGTGGTTGAATGGGAAGACTTAAGTGGGTGGCTGCTGAGAGGGGTGAGGAGTGGGGACAGGTCAGAAGGGAAGAGAAGACAAGTGAAGAGGTCTGTGGCAGGGGGCGTAGGGCCCTGGAGAAGGTCACGGGCTGCACTGGGGGCTGCTGATGTTGGAGAGGCTGGATTTGAGGGGCAAGAGTCTGAGTGGTAGTGCACTGGGCTCCAGAGCCCTCAGCAGCCCAGCAGAAGGTGCAGGAAAGTCTGATCAATGGACACATGGCATTTCTTCCTGCCATGTGGTCCAAGGAGGCAAGGAAGGCAGGCTGGTGAGGCTGGTGGTGACAGAAGTCATGGTTGGCAGGGGCCACAGTAGATAAGAATGGAGCTGAAGGCAGAAGGGAGAAGGACGGAGGGTCATGATCTTGAGGCAGCACTGAGCTGAGTCCCTCTGGCCAGGCAGGGGTGGGGAGGGCCAGCAGCCCCCACCGGAGAGGTTTCAGAGGCAGGGGCAGGGAGGGGGCTGAGGGTGAAAGGGGAGGGCAGCAGTAGAGGGAGCAATGGGGCAAGCCCTCTCCGCTCTCATGCCTCTCTCCTCCCCTCGCAGCGTCCTGATCAGGTTTATTTCAAACCCCACGGCCCCCACCTGGTGGGGCTTCCTAGTGGCCGGGCTGATGTTCGTGTGCTCCATAATGCAGACTCTGATCCTACACCAGTATTTCCAGTGCATCTTTGTAATGGCGTTGAGGATTCGCACGGGGGTTGTGGGTATCATCTACAGGAAGGTCAGCTGGAGCAGGGCGTGGAGGGCTGGGGAGGCTGGCCCCGGGGAGCTTTGGAGAGGCCCAGCTCATGACCCCGCTGTCCGCCTGCAGGCTCTGGTCATCACCAATTCAGTCAAACGTGAGTCCACTGTGGGAGAAATTGTCAACCTCATGTCAGTGGACGCCCAGCGCCTCATGGAAGTTGCTCCCTTCCTCAACCTGCTATGGTCAGCACCCTTGCAGATCTTCCTGGCAATCTACTTCCTCTGGCAGGTGACTCTTGAACCCTGACCTCTACTCCCTTCCTCTAACCTTGACCTCTGTGAGAAAGGACAGAGAAGGTTCTTCTGGGTCAGCAGAGGGACTGCATAATGGACACAGGAGCTTCCCTAGATATTGGGGTGGGGGACAGGGCTGCACGGATGCTGGTGTCTGCAACCGAATCTTTCTAGCCTGTGTAATTGTCCTTCTCACAGAACTCAGGGGAGGGAAGAGGGACTTTGAGGCAGGGTGGGTGTGACTCTGGCTGTCATTGTCTGTCTGTCTGTATTTGCCTTCCTGTGTGTTTGGGCCCCTTCCATGTCTTCCTCTTTGTCCCTATCTGTTGTCATTATCTGATGGCCGGCTGCTTCTGCAAATGTTTTCGTCATTAGCTTTCTCTGTGTGTTTGCTTTTCACTATCTATCTGTTTGGTTGACCATCATCGTTTGCTTCCCTCCCATTTCCACGTTTCAGGTCAATAGGCCTCTGTTTGTCTGTTGGGTTCTGTCTATATACTTTGGTTATCTGTCTATCTGTCTTAAATATCCACCATTCGTCCTCAGAACCTGGGTCCCTCCGTCCTGGCTGGAGTCGCTCTTATGGTCTTGCTGATCCCACTCAATGCAGCTGTGGCCATGAAGATCCGTACTTTCCAGGTGGGTGCAGTCAGAGCTGCCAGGTGCCTGGGGAAAGGGCATTCGCTAACCTGGGGCCTCTCACCTACTGGGCTTGCTGAGTATGGATGGCTACAAGCTGCCTTCTCAAACCTTAGCTCACTCTATCCTCGCAACAATGTGAGGGGGTGTTAGAAACACTCTCATTTTGCAGCTGAGGAACGAAGGCCCAGCGAGGTTATGATGGTCCAGAATCAGGCAGAGCTGGGATTCAAACCTGCATCTTCTGGTCTAATGAGAGTTTCTTCCACCACACCGTGCTGAGTGTAAAGAGCCAGTCATCCAGTCCTTTCTTTGCAAACATTTATTGAAGTCTGCGGTAGTTTCCCATTGCACACAGAAATGACAAACTCCCTAGGACCACCCACCAGACCCCTGCTTGCCTTGCAAGCCCTCACCTCCTGGGGTAAGGCCAAGTTTCAGCCAGTCTGGCCTTCTTTCTTTTCTCCAAAGCACCAAGCTCTGCGTGCCTCTGGGCCACCACACACACTGTTCCCTGGAATGCACTTCATCTCTTCCTTGCTTGCCCAGCTCCTCCCCTTCCTCACCTCCCAGCGTAAACTCTGATGTCCCAGTCCCCACTCCACTATTCTCTCACGGGATCCTGTTGTTTCCCTTCAGAGTGCGCATGCTAATTCATTCCGCATTTATTCAGGGAGTTGTCTGCTTCCCATCTGCCTCCGCCATCAGACTGTCAGCTTCCTGATGGCAGGGGCCTTGTTTGAGTTGTTCATCATTATCTGCCCCACATCCAGCACATGGCGTGGCACATAGTAGATCCTCAATAAATGGAGGTTGAACAAATAAATTAATTTGGTGTGCCATATCCTGGGTTAGGGTCTGGAGGAACAAAGAGAAATAAGCCATCTATACCTTCAGGAGGCTCACAGTCTACAAAGGAAAGGACACCAAGCCTTAGAAACCCAGGGAAGGAGCAGAGGATGCTGCCTGGGAGGGTCAGTGATGGAGGCACTGAGATGGCAGCTGGATTTTTTCGGGCAGAGGAGACAGGGAGGCCAGGCTGGGCATTCCAGGCTGAGGTGCAGCAGGGCTGGAGGGAGGAAGAATGGGGAGCGGCCTGGATGCCTGCAGTGGCGGTGAGCACATGGACAGTACGAGCCCCTATGGGCAGAGGCCTGGGCAGGGGAGCGGGGCCTGCCACCGCCACTCTTTCTGCAGGTAAAGCAAATGAAGTTCAAGGACTCACGCACCAAGCTGATGAACGAGATCCTGAGTGGCATCAAGGTGCTGAAGCTGTATGCCTGGGAGCCCAGCTTCCTGAAACAGGTGGAGGGCATCCGGCAGAACGAACTCCAGCTGCTGCGCCAGGCTGCCTACTTCCACGCCGTGTCTACCTTCATCTGGACCTGCACCCCTTTCCTGGTGAGGCTCTCCCACCTCCCCGCGGCCAACCCAGCCCTCTGGGCCCAGCAGGCTCCACTCTAATGCCCATCCCCCACTCCCCAGGTGACCCTGATCACCCTCGGGACGTACGTGACTGTGGATTCAAACAACGTGCTGGATGCTGAGAAGGCCTTTGTGTCCATATCTCTGTTTAATATCTTAAAGATGCCCCTCAACATGCTTCCCCAGTTAATCAGCCTCATGGCCCAGGTAACCCGGGGTAGGGCTGGGGATTCTGCTGGCGTTACGGCTGGTTGTTTGGGACATTTAGGGTCAGGGGGCAATCCGGGGGACTTACTGGAATTGGGGTCGGGGGGATGGCTATTTGACATTGTGAAGAATTGTTTAAAGTTGAATGAGGTCATTAGAGTCCAGGGTCATTTGGAGTCAGAGGAGGTCAGGCAGCGTCTCTGGAAGCCTGAGTTCTCACAGCTTCCTCTTACCAAACTGGACCCTGTCTGTGGCGGTGCGAGCCAGAGAAGACTCAGTCATGGGAGGGGCCCCAGCGTTGGCATCTGGGCTCTCAGGGGCCCCGCCTGGCCCAGAAAGTTCGGGGCCAGCAAGGGTGGAAAGGAGTGGGGGCTGACTCACACTCTCCTGCAGACCAGCGTGTCTCTGAAACGGATCCAACATTTCCTGAGCCAAGATGAGCTTGACTTCGAGTGTGTGGAAAGAAAGACCATCGCCCCAGGTCTAGACAGCCTCTACCTGGGCTGCCCTCCGCCCAGCTCCTGCTTCAGAAAATCCTCTGTTCCACGCTTTACACTTTTCCAGCGTGGCCCTTTACTTCTTCCTCTTATCACTCTGCTTCAACACTATGGCCCGCTCTCTGCTTCTTCCAGGCTCTCTGCTCTCCTCTCCTTCATCCCTCCCCAGGTCTTGCCCTCTCTCCTTCCTTCCCTCGGGCTCCCTCTGCCCTTTCCACTGCCCCCCAGCTTCTCTGCCTTCTCCCCTTGGCCCCCTCCCCCAGAGATCCCCATACCTCTCTCCTCCCCCTCCCTCAGGCTTCCTGCCCTCTCCTCCTCTTCTCCCAGCCCTCCCTGCCTGCTGCCCCATCCCCTGGGCCCCCTGACCCTGTATACCTTGGTCTTCCCAGGCCATGCCATCACCATACACAACGGCACCTTCACTTGGGCCCAGGACCTGCCCCCCATCCTGCACAGGTACCAGCTTCTCCCATCCCTTCTCAGCGACCTAAGTGGACTAAAGGTCAAATCAATGGCAGAACCCCCGCCTCACCCCCTAGTCTTTGGCCTGAAAAGCAGGAAAGCCTCAGCTTGCCAGGGTGGTATCTGGAAGAGAGGAGGATTTGGGTCTCTGAGTGGAAGATTGGGGACCAAAAACCTGACTGCTGTCTCTGACTGGCTCCTGGGCTCCTTGCCCCCAGCTTAAACATCCAAGTGCCAAAAGGGGCACTCGTGGCCGTGGTGGGGCCCGTAGGCTGTGGGAAGTCCTCCCTGGTGTCTGCCCTGCTGGGAGAGATGGAGAAGCTGGAAGGCAAGGTGTATATGAAGGTAAGAGGGGTAGGGACTCCTGGGAAGGGAAGCTTGGCCAGGCCTTGGGCAAACCCTGAAGTAACCTTCTCCTGTGGCCAGGGCTCTGTGGCCTACGTGCCCCAGCAGGCGTGGATCCAGAACTGCACTCTTCAGGAAAACGTGCTGTTTGGCCAAGCCCTGGACCCCAAGCGCTACCAACAGGCGCTGGAGACCTGTGCCCTGCTAGCCGACCTGGAGGTGCTGCCTGGCAGGGACCAGACAGAGATTGGAGAGAAGGTACAGGGTTCCCTCCCATCCCTCGGGGAGCTGGTACATACAGCTGCCTACCTCAACCCAGCCGAGGTCCATATATTCATTCATTCACGCAGTCATGTAATATCATGCCCAGCTCTGTGCCAGGTACTGGGGAAACAGACCTATTAGTGGGGGAGGCTGACTTTGAACAGGTAGAGGCTGTAGAATGTCCTGAGGGCCAGGCTGAAGGCCTGTGCGGGATACAGGGAGGCACTGAGTGGGGAGTCTGTGTAAGGAGAAGCATCATTGCATTTTGAGCTGAATCTTAACGGCTGAGGAAGAGGAGCTCATCGTTCATCTATTCATTCATTCATTCATCAGATTTTATTACATACCTACTATATGCCAGGTAATATTATACAGTAGTGAATATGCCAGACCAAAATCTCTGCCTTCTTATAGCTTACACTCTAGTGGGGGAAAGAGATGATAAGCAAGATAAATAAGTAAAATATATAATATTTAGCTAAATGCTAAGGGGAAAGAATAAAATGGGGAAGGGATATAGGAATATGTGTGAGGCTGTATTGGTAGGCTGGCTTCTCACTGGGAATCGGACACCTAAACAAAGTGAGGGAGTGGGCCACATCTGGGGACATGGAGCCCTATTTGGGGGAAGGGCAGTCGAGTGGAGAGAGGAGGAAGTGCAAAGGTCCTGAGGTAGAAGTGTGATTGGGGTATTCAAGAACCAGCAAGGAGGCCAGCGTGGCTGGAGTGGAGTAAGCAGGGATGAGGAAGAAGAGATGAGGCCAGTGAGGTGTTCAGGCAGCCAGGTTACATAGGGCCTTGCAGTCCACTATATAGACTGTGGCTTTTACCAAGAGGGGTGGAAAGCCTTTGAAGGGGTGAGCTGAGGAATGATGGGTAGACAGTCATTCCGGTGCAATTTGGTGTGACTGGAGGTTAGGAAGGGATGGGGAGGGTATGCAAGGCAGAACATTTACCCTAAAAACTATGGGACATCAGTGAGAGTTTTGTTTTAATTAACTTATTTATTTTTAGTTGTAAAATATGCCTGACATAAAATTTACCATCTGAACCATTTTTCAGTGTGCAGGTCAGTAGTGTTAAGTACATTCACAAAACCAATCTCCAGAACCCTTTTCATCTTGCAAAACTGAAACTCTATGCCTACGAACCAGTAACTCCCCATATTCCCCATTCGCTTCTCCCCCCGGCCCCTGGCAGCCACCATTCTACTCCCTATTTCTATGAATTTGATTATTCTATGTACTTCCTATAAGTAGAATCAGACAGCATTGTCTTTTTGTGACTGGCTTATTTCACTTAACATAATGTCCTCAAGGTTCATCCATGTTGTAGCACGTGTCAGAATGTCTTTCCTTTTTAGGGCTAATATTCCATTTTATGTATAGACCACATTTTGTTTATCCACTCACTTGTCAATGGTCACTTGGGTAGCTTCCACCTTTTAGCTATTGTGAATAATGCTGTGGTGAACACGGGTGTGCAAAGATCTCTTAGAGCCCCAGCTTTCAATTCTTTTGAGTATATACTCAGAAGGGGAATTGCTAGATCATACGGCAATTCTATTTTTTTTATTTTTTGAGGAACTGCCATACTGTTTGCCATAACGGCTGCACTATTTTACATTCCCCCCAGCAGTGCACACAGGTTCCAACTTCACATTCTGGCCAACACTTGTTATTTTCTGTTTTAATTTTTGTTGTCATGCTTTTTTTTTTTTTCTTTGAGGAAGATTAGCCATGAGCTAACTGCTGCCAATCCTCCTCTTTTTGCTGAGGAAGACTGGCCCTGAGCTAACATCCATACCCATCTTCCTCTACTTTATATGTGGGATGCCTACCACAGCATGGCTTGCCAAGCGGTGCCATGTCTGCCTCCGGGATCCAAACTGGCAAACCCTGGCCCTCCGAAGTGGGACATGCAAACTTTACCGCTGCGCCACCAGGCTAGCCCCTTTTGTTGTCATTCTAATGGATGTGAGGTGATATCTCATTGGGGTTTGATTACATTTCTCTAATGATTAGTGACGTTGAGCATGTTCTCTTGTGCCTCTATATCTTCTTTGGAGAAATGTCTATTTACATTATTTGCCCATTTTCTAATCAAGTTGTTTGTTTTGTTGTTGAGTTGTAGGAATTCTTGATTTATACTGGATGTTAACCCCTCATCAGTTATGAGAGTTGCAAATATTTTCTTCCTTTCTATAGGTTGCTTTTTCACTCTTTTGATTGTGTCCTTTGATGCATATAAGTTTTTAATTTTGATGTGGTCCAATTTATCTATTTTTACTTTTATTGCCTGTGCTTTTGGTGTCATATCCAAGAAACCATCGCCAAATCCAATGTCATAAAACTTTCCACTCTGTTTTCTTCTAAGAGTTTTATAGTTGAAGCTCTTTTAGGTTTTTCGTTTGTTTTTATCCTAAAGATTTCAGTGTATTTTCTCAAAACAAAGACATTATCTTAGGCAATTATAGTTGGACTATCGAAATCAAGAAATTTAACATTGATACAATATTGTTATCTAATTCACTGTCTGTGGTCAAATGTTGTCCTGTGTCCCAGTAATGTCTTTTTTAGCTATTTTCTTTCCTGGTCTAGGATCCAATTCAGGATCATGGCTTTGTATTGCGTTGTCATCTTTCTTTATTCTCTATCAGTCTGGATAATTCCTCAGTCTGTCTTTCATGACCTTGACACTTTTGAAGACTGCAGGCCAGTCATTTTCTAGGATGTCTGTCAATTTGAGCATGATTAGATTCAGAGTACAGTCATTCCCCACACGGTGATGTTTCTGTCTATGATGGACTGCACATATGACAGGGGTCCCATAAGATTAGTACCATGTAGCCTAGGTGTGTAGTAGGCTAGACCATCTAGGTTTGTGTAAGTACTGTATTTCTAGGTTCTTCTGGCGGGTCTGAGAATTAAATTGACATAAGACAGATTAACAGGAGACAAACAAACGAAAGTTTAACAACAGGTGTACACGGGAGAAACCCAGGAAAACTGAGTAACTTGCCAAACTGGCTGAAACCCTCACCTTAAACACCATCCTCAGATAAAGACAAAAGAAGGTGGTGGGGGTGGGGAGAGTCAGGGGGTTCAAGGGGAAGGAAGGCAACTCACAGGTAGGTGAAAAGGAGCAAACTTTGGAGAACAAGTAGTGTTTGGCCACACAGAAACAGAAGAACACAGAGGGGAGCCCAAGAAACAGGCTTTTCTAGGTTCCTCCCTCTCTACCACCTAGTTCCTGTTACGCTAAGGCCATACTGCTTCCTGAGACAGGTTTTTTTTAATCTGACTTCTTTTAGGAAGTTAAGAGGGAGGTAAGGAGAAAAACTTTCTGAGTCTTTTGCTTCTTAAAAATAACCAGCCTAAAATAATCCTCATGTTAAAGAGACACATTTTAGGGTGGCAAATTTTATTCCCTGTCAGTACACCCTATGATATTAGCACAATAATGAAATCACCTAACAATGCATTTCTCAAAACATCCTCCCCATGATGAAGTGATGTGTGACTGTATATGTCTTTTGGGGAAATATACCAAGGAAATGATGTTATGTCCTCCTTGGTGCATCATATCAGGAGGCACATGATGTTGGTTGGTGCCTTATTGACAATGTTAACTTTGATCACTTGATTGAGATGGTATCTTTTTTTTTAAAGATTTTTTATTTTTTCCTTTTTCTCCCCAAAGCCCCCCGGTACATAGTTGTATATTCTTTGTTGTGGGTCCTTCTAGTTGTGGCATGTGGGACGCTGCCTCAGCGTGGCTTGATGAGCAGTGCTTTGTCCGCGCCCAGGATTCGAACCAACGAAACACTGGGCCGCCTGCAGCGGAGCACACGAACTTAACCGCTCGGCCACGGGGCCAGCCCCTGAGATGGTATCTTTCATTGATGATTTTATTTCATAACTTTCATTGATGTTTCTTGCCTAAATCAATGTTTACTGTGGTTTTTGCCAAACAGTGATTTCCTAACTCCTTAGTTATTGGTTGGCATTCTACTCTAAGAGAGAGCTTTGGGGCTGGCCCGGTGGCGCAGCAGTTAAGTGTGCATGTTCCGCTTCTCAGCGACCCGGGCTTCGCCGGTTCGGATCCCGGGTACGGACACGGCACCACTTGGCACACCATGCTGTGGTAGGCGTCCCACATATAAAGTAGAGGAAGATGGGCATGGATGTTAGCTCAGGGCCAGTCTTCCTCAGCAAAAAGAGGAGGATTGGCAGCTGTTAGCTCACGGCTAATCTTCCTCAAAAAAAAAAAAGAGAGAGAACTTCTCCCTCCTTCCCCATTTTTTACTTATTCATTAATTTCTTTATATCAATATTAATTTCTCATGGATTCTGATTTAATTCCATGGGTTATCATCCATTACTATCATTATTTATCTTGATGCTCAACTTGTCAGTGAAGGGTTTTAAGCAGGGACGTGAATTGCATTTTGAAAAGTTGCCCGGACTGCATTGTGGAGGGGCCTAAGGGCATAGGAACCAGTGAGGAGGCTCTCCTGATGGTCTGGGGGAAGTGATGAGGGTCTGAGCCTTGAGGTGGGCATGGGAAACTTTTAGGTAGGAGTCCGAAGTTATAGGAACCCAGAGAAGGCCTCCACATCTGACTCAACTCCTTCCCGTCTCTCCTGGACCCACGCTGACCTCACACACGCAAACCTAATTTAGTGCCCAGCACATAGTAGGCACTCAAAAAGGGCTGGTTGGTTGAATGCAGGCATGCTCGCATGCCTCAGTCACTACAGCTGCATGTCCACCCCCTGCTTCTCCCCAGAAGCTCCAGCTCCCACCCCATACTTGCTCTCCCCAGGGGTCAATTTCTAAGGGTACCCTGAAGAACTGGGCCCTGAGGAAAGCGGGTGGTAGGAGAGCAGGCTGTACCTCTGGGGTCTACCCTCTGGGCCCAGCCCTGCCACTGTGTGCCTCAGTTTATCCATCAGGGGTTAAAGGAGAGATCTTACCTCCCCGCGGCACCTGAAAAATCTCAAGGTTGATGAATTCTGGGGTTGATGCTGGGTTTCCATCCTTGCTTCTGCCCTCAATAGTTCAGGACCTTGAACAAAGTCATTAACATCTTGGGCTCTAATTTCTTAATCTGGAAAGTGGGGCTGATGATACCTCCCTGGAAGGACTGACATGAGGACCAAATGAGATAGTTGTTACGAAAGTCACCTGAGGACTGTATGGGCGATGGGAGATTAAAAAGTCTATTAAGGACCTCCTGGGGATTTCTAGCCTCCCAGTGTTGGAAGATGGCAGGCAGGGAACCCACCTGGGTAGGGTGGTGGAGCCAGGGGAGCAGGATGTCCTCACTCACCCTGGGAGGACTCAGAGCCACTACCCCTTCCTCTGTGGCCTCAGAGCTTCACAGGGACAGGATGAGGCATGTGAAATGTGGATTTAGTCATCTCCCTTGCTGAATGGCAGTGGACAGGGCCCTTGTCCCCCTTGTCCCTGTCTGACTCCCTTCTACTCAGCCCATTCCTCCCCTCCCTCCTCCATCCAGGGCATTAACCTGTCTGGGGGCCAGCGGCAGCGGGTCAGTATGGCCCGAGCTGTTTACAGTGCTGCCGACATTTTTTTGCTGGATGACCCACTGTCAGCTGTGGACTCCCATGTGGCCAAGCATATCTTTGACCAAGTCATCGGGCCAGAGGGTGTGCTGGCAGGCAAGGTGAGACCCGCAGGAGGCTAAGGGGACTAAGGTGAGACCTAGGACCCTAGAAGAGAACGGGTGGGAGGCCAAGGGGTTTGTATGAGACCTGGAGGTGTGGAAGGCCTGAGAAGCAGGAGTGTGGGTTGGGCGGAAGGAGAACCCACAGTGCGGGGGACACACTCCAGAGGCACTGAGCCAGCTGGGGGTGTGAGCATGGGGTGAGTCACTCGTGTGCCTGTCCATGCTCCTGGGCACACCGGTGCCTCTCACTCCACGGCCTCGTGCCTGTGCAGTGGGCGTGCCGAGGGTGCTAGGAGTGATAGCCTGCTGTCTCCTCCCCAGACGCGGGTGCTGGTGACGCATGGCATCAGCTTCCTGCCCCAGACAGACTTCATCATAGTGCTGGCTGACGGACGGGTGTCTGAGGTGGGCACCTACACAGCCCTGCTGCAGCGCAACGACTCCTTTGCCAACTTCCTCCGAAACTACACACTGGATGACAATGGGGAGCACCTGGAGGAGGACAGCAGGGCCGGTAGGTGCCATCCCTGGCCCTGCGTGTTCCTACGCCTTCCCAGCGTCTCCTCTGTCTCGGGGCCTCTGAGTGTCTCTGGACAGGCCCAGTGTTGTACAGGGGAGGTTCTGGGCAACTTGGACCACCTGTGTGGCAGTCAGACATCCCCAAGAGGGAAAGGGAACCAGATGTGGTCAGCTCCCTCCTCCCCCTCTTCCCTAACTGGGTGACCCCCACCCGCAGCTCGGGTCTCAGAGCCTTAGTTTTCCCAAGCGTCAAAAGGGCATGAGAACCCAGCTTGGACGGCAAGGCTGTTTCACAGATAAATTGTAAATATGCAAGTGCTGGGAAAAGTCATTTGTTTATCAATAAATATTTATTGAGGAATTACTATATCTAGGCACTGAGAGAGAGCAGCGAACAAACAGAAGACTCCCTGTGCTCGTGGAGCGTATTGAAAGCCCCGGGCTCACGAGAGCACCGTGTGGCCCAGTCCTGGCTCCGCCACCCCAGACTCTGCTGGCTCACAGCCCTTCTCCTGAGTTTTTTTGCTGTATATACAGCTAACATGTCTTGAGCATTTCCTAAGTGCTATGCCCCCCGCTAAGCACTTGACACACATTCTTTGCTTCGGTCCTCACAGTGACAATGACACGATGAGGCAGGTACTATTCTTATCTTCATTTTACCTGCCTGCCTACAGTGACGCAGTGAGGATTTGAGATTTAAGCTCAGCCTGTCTGACTCCAGAGCCCAAGCTCCTAACCCTTGTATTTGAGTCCCCTTCTCCAGGGTCTCCAATGGGAAGTTTCTCTTCTGTCTAACCTAAGTCTTTCTTGCTGCCCTCTCAATGCTCTCTTCTGTCATGCTTGTCCATTCGGGCCTCGTCGTTGGAGTGGGGACTGGGGGATACCAGGGGCTTTCAGGGAGCTAGCTGGCCTCTGTCTCCTTCCTCCCAACCCACTGCAGCTTTGGAGACTGTAGACGACGAGGAGATGCTGCTGATTGAAGACACGCTCAGCAGTCACACGGACATGATGGAGAATGAGCCAGTCATGTATGAGGTCCAGAAGCAGTTTATGAGGTGAGCTCCTGAGCTCTCAGCACCCTGGGAGGCTGCCTCAGGGCTCCCCAAGCCCTGCCAGGGTGGGTGCAGGTGGTTGTATTCCCTGACGCTCACACCCCGGGCCTCTGGCTGCAGCCTGAACCCTCCTCCTGGGGCTCTGTCCTGTGGGTGTGTTGGAGGCCTCCTCTCTGGGCCTGACCAGCTGCCTCCACAGACAGCTGAGTGCCATGTCCTCGGAAGGGGAGGGCCAGGGTCGGCCTGTGTCCCGGAGACGTGTGGGTCCAGCAGAAAAGGTAGTGCCCGTAGCAGAGGCGAAGGCAAGCGGGGCGCTGATCCAGGAGGAGAAGATGGAGACAGGCACTGTGAGTAGGGTGGACAAGGAGGGCTGGAGAGGGTGGGCAGGCCCCCAAAAGTCCCCGGCCTCACAGGTGTCCTCTGTCCCTGACTGCCATTGCTGTGCAGGTGAAGCTGAGTGTGTTCTGGGATTATGCCAAGGCCATGGGACTCTGTACAACACTGGTCGTCTGTCTGCTGTATGCGGGTCAGAGTGCAGCTGCCATTGGGGCCAACGTTTGGCTCAGCGCCTGGACTAACGAGGCCATGGTGGACAGCCGCCAGAACAACACCTCCCTGAGGCTGGGTGTCTATGCCACCTTGGGAATTCTGCAAGGTGAGCCTACAGAGAGACCTGGAAGGGGCTCCATTTGCCCCTTCCTCACCTCAGGGCTCCTAGGTCCCCCAGCCATGCCCTTGCCTCTGAGTCTCCCTCCACCATCATAGCCCTGGTGCCACCCAATGCCTCCTTAACCCACCCAAGTGGTCCCCTCGCCTCTGAGCCCACCTAGCCCACCCTGGCGATCCCCTCTCTCAGAACCTGCCCCTGCATGCCCACCACCTGGCCTAGGTGAGTGAGAGTCCCTCTGTCTCCTCCAACAGGGTTCCTGGTGTTGCTGGCAGCCGTCACGATGGTGGTGGGCAGCGTCCAAGCTGGGCGCTTGCTTCACCAGGCGCTGCTACACAACAAGATGCGCTCACCACAGTCCTTCTTCGACACGACGCCCTCAGGCCGTATCCTCAACCGCTTCTCCAAGGACATCTATGTCATCGATGAGGCTCTGTCTCCCGGCATCCTCATGCTGCTGGGTACCTTCTTCAATGCACTCTCCATCCTCGTGGTCGTCATGACCAGCACACCGCTCTTCACGGTGGTCATCCTGCCCCTGGCTGTCCTCTACATCTTGGTGCAGGTGCGTGGCATGCCGGTGGGCGTGGCTCTCGTGTGGGCGGGGGACCAGGGGTGGGATGTAGGGAGGCCGGACTCCAGCATCACAGCTGAATTTGCTTAAGGACAATAGTAGTCAGTTACTCACCTCTTTGAAACTTCTTTTTATCACCTGCAAAATAGAGAGACTCATGGAACCTACCTCATAGGGCTGTTGTTGGATAAAATGAAACCCTTGCAAATTGTGGCTGGCCCTGGAACTCCGGATGCTGGCTGTTTTTTAGTAAAATATTAAGTTTGAGACATATTATCCTTCCCATCTTTTTACACCTGTCTAAACATGGATGTGTATGTATGTTCTAAGACATATGAGCTGATAACATTCAGATCCAGCTAACTGTAAAAGGCATTTGCATTGCTGAGCCCCTAGCTTGCCAGGACTAATCAATTGATGAAGGTCATCCACGAGGTGGCCGGAAGCTCAGCCCCTGTGTACAGGTCTGGGCTGTGCTAAGTGTTGGGGCAGGGACCCCCAGATATACATTCTATATGGCCCTCGCCATCTTGGGGCCCACAGGGTAGAAGATGGAAGCTGTAGACAGAACCATGTTTTTGTGGGGCTGAAGTGGGGCTGGGGTGGGGAGAGTCTCTTGAAGAAAAAGAATACAAAATTATCTTCTTTTTGCACATTTTGCAAAATTTTGACTGTGTGAGAACACTGCTAGGGCCCTTAGTGGAGTAGGCATATTCGCTGACTTAGGAGGCCGTGCAAGTTCAGTGCTGTAATCCAGGGCCCCACAGAGGGGGCGGGGGTCAGGAACTGAGAGGGAATCACGAAAGGCTTTGTGGAGGAAGTGGCCTGGAAGATGGAGCAGAGATGAGCAGAGAGAAAGCGGGGAATGAGTTCACGGAGCCACATCAGAACCCCAAGTCTTGAGTCCTTGCAGGTAGCAGGAGGGAGCAAGGTCTAATGCAGGAGTGGGGCTGTCTGGGAAGAGGCCCGGGGGAAATGGATGGGTTCAGAGGACATGTAGGACTGAGTTGGGGGTCGCACAGTTCTGACCCCAAGCTCTTTCTCCATCCTCTGTCAGCGCTTCTATGCAGCCACATCACGGCAACTGAAGCGTCTGGAATCGGTCAGTCGCTCGCCCATTTATTCACGCTTTTCGGAGACGGTAACTGGCTCCAGCGTCATCCGGGCTTATGGCCGCAGCCAGGACTTCATAGCCCTCAGTGATGCTACAGTGGACACGAACCAGAGGAGCTGCTACGTCGATATCGCCTCCAACCGGTCAGAAACCTGCCCCCCTTACTCCCGGCCCCTCCAGGAGTTCCCACCAGGGTCTCTGTGGTTCTGGGTCCTAGCCCCTCCTTCCCCTCAAACAGAAAACTGGCCCCTTCCTGCACCTGCCCCACTTCCTCCCTGTCTGATCCCCACAGGTGGCTGGGGGTCCATGTGGAGTTCACGGGGAACTGTATTGTGCTCTTTGCTGCCCTCTTTGCTGTGATTGGGAGAAGCAGCCTGAGTCCGGGGCTGGTGGGCCTTTCTGTGTCCTATGCCCTACAGGTACGCAGGGCTCCGGGCCCCAGGGCAGGGCCACCTCTAGGGCGGAGGACACACAGGTGTCCCAGACATCACCTGAGCACCTCACTCTGCCCGGTGTGGGGACCAGCCACAGATTCTGCCCACCAGGACTGTGAGCTCCCAGTGCCGCGTGGAGTGCCACTCCCACCAGCAGGGAACTGTAATGCAGGGTGAGCAGGTCTCTGTGGAGGGAGGAACAAAATGTTGTAAGAACGTGGTGGAGAGTCTCTACCTGGGGTGTTGGAGAAATGATCCTGGAGCTTGGCCCCAAAAGACAAACTGAATTTGTCCTGCCTGTGCACAAGTTCTAGAAGGTCAACCCTGACAGAGGCCCTGGGCGGGGAATCCCCCTCGTTTCACACACCCACAGAGAAAGTACCTGGAGAAGGTGACCGGAGCCGGGGCTGGAGGTTGGGCAGGTCACTGTGATATCAGCCTATAGTTTCAAAGGGTTAAATAATTACCAATGGACTTTGTGCGAATCAGATCACCTTTTTGATGCCTCAAGTGGTTCAAGTCTTGAATGTTCTGGTAAACAAAGGACAATCCAGACACATCTTCATCTCACACTTTAATGTACACATGAATCAGGGAGAGCTTGTTAAAATGTAGGTTCTGGTACAGTAGGCCTAGAATAGGGCTCAGGATTCTGCATGTCTATCAAGACTCCTTGGGGCCAGCCACGTGGCTGAGTGGTTAAGGTCACATGCTCTCCTTCCCACGGCCCAGGGTTTCGCTGGTTCACCACTCGTCAGGCCACGTTGAGGCGGCGTCCCACGTACCACAACTAGAAGGAACTACAACTGAAAATTCACAACTACGTGCTGGGGGGATTTGGGGAGAAAAAAGCAGAAAAAAAAAAAAGAGGATTGGCAACAGTTGTTAGCTCAGGTGCCAATCTTTAAAAAAAAGAAAAAGACTCCTTGGTCCACAAAGTGTGGTCCAGGGGTGAGTCACGTCAACATGGTCTGGGAGGTTGTTAGAAATGCAGAATCTCAAGTCCCACCACAGACCTACTGAATCAGAAGCTGCATTTCAACGAGATCCTCTGGGAAGTCTTTCTTATAC
Organism: Equus asinus; assembly: GCF_041296235.1. Taxonomy (NCBI): domain Eukaryota; kingdom Metazoa; phylum Chordata; class Mammalia; order Perissodactyla; family Equidae; genus Equus; species Equus asinus. Next base: position 35,919,583 of record NC_091802.1, on the reverse strand, counting down.
ATATTAATGTTGAGAATCACTGGGCTGGGTGGCCATTAGTTAAATCTGCATTGCCACTGCCTGAGGTACAGTTGTGATGAGAGCCCCAGGTGGCACCCCTGTGGACTTGCCTAGGCCCACCTGGGTCATAGATGGGACAGGAGCATAATCAGGGAGTCTGAACTCCTCCCAAAGCTGTTGCAGAGGGAGGGAAGATCACGCTACCCATGACCCAGTCCCTTTGGCCAGGTGACATTTATTCTGAACTGGATGATCCGAATGATGTCAGCCTTGGAGTCTAATATCGTGGCCGTGGAGAGAGTCAAGGAGTACTCCAAGACGGAGACGGAGGTGCGTCCGGCAGAGAGCCTGGGGCAGGGGGAACCTAGAATTGCTGGGGAAGGGTGCTTGGTGGCCCGCCATCCCTGTAGCCCAAGGCCCGGTGTGCAGGCGGCTCTTTCCTCGTTCATTTAACCCTTATTGAACATCAGCCAGGTCTGTGCTAGAAGATGTAGAGGGTCCAGAGCTGAGCAATGTCGGCTCTGCCCTCAGGCAGATTGTGAGCCAGTGGGAGCGGTAGGACAGTGCGGGGCTCTGCAGTGGAGGACAGCAGCCTTGCGTGGTGCACCCAAAGAGGGCACATATGGGGGGGTCATTCAGCTGGGGTGAGCAAGACAGGTAAGCATTCCAGCCAAGGACATCCGCCTGGATGAAGGAGCGGGGGTGGGGCGGCGTGCCCTTTGTTGGGGAAAGGAAGTTGTCCTCCCCTGGGGGCGCACACTTTTCTCCGCCCGCTCCCTCCCGTGGTTGCACCACAGGCTTCTTCATGTCCAGAAGCTGTACCATCTCTGAGATCTTAACGTCAAGCGTCCCACTTTCAGACCACCCTTCTCATCCCCCCTGGATCACGTGTTCCACACCCTCCGCTGACCCAGTACTTTGTCCTCATTGGGACCCCCAATCCCGTCACCTGCCTTTATCCCTCTATCCATCAGCTCATCTAGCCTGGATCCTATGTTCCACCACTGCCGCTGCTCTCAAGGCCCCTGCCCTTCTCCCTCTCAGTTATACTCACCTACGAAACCCCGCCTCAGGTGCCCATCTGTCTACCTTCTACGTGCCTGCACGGAGCAGCTGAAACCTTGCTGGAGGACCTCACTGCTTCTACTTCCAGTTTATAACCACACACCACTGCTGGGTATTCCTGCTTTTCTTCCCCAGGAAGCAGGTGTTCCCACTCTCAGAAAGATCTGTTCTGAACATTTTTTCCTCAAACCTCCACACCTCCTTCTCCCTTGTGCTCATCCATCAGCCTTGCCTGACAGGTCAATGAGAAAATAGGTAATAAGGTGTGAACTCCCTTGACCTTCCTGCCTCCGGATTTTCAAACCTGCCTGTGGTCCTTTCACCTTCTTCCTTTCTCTTTTAACAGGAAGTGGCCCTCCTTGTTTCAAAGTCCACTCCTTCTACTTTGCACGGCCACCCAAGGACTCACTTCCTCCATTACACCCTCCATCTCCTACATGGTCCGTCTTGCTCCCTCTGTTGGATGATTCCCACTCACATGCAAAAATATGCCATCATATCTTCCACTTAGACACACAAACCAACCCGCCCTTTCCCCTACATCCTACTGCCCCATTTCTCTGGTCTCTTTTGCCACGCAGCTTGCTTTAAAATATGGTCCACACATGTTCTCCCCACTCCCATCACCCTTGAACTCATCTGCCTCCTGCAACCTGGAGGAAGGACCCCTCCCTTCTTCTTGGAAGGCCCTCCCTCATGGCTTCTGTGACCCCAACTCTGGCCCTGTCAGTCTCCACTGAGCTCCCCGCCCCACCCCCCACCCGCCTGGCCTCTCCTGGCCCTACGGCCTCCACCACCCCTGCCTTCCCCCGGCATCCCCCGTCATCCCCCCAGCCCCACACTCTCTAGGAGCTTCAACTTCTCCCTCTTCATGTCTCGTGTTCCCATTTTCCCCTGTCTGTTCACATGATCCTGTCTCCATATCCTAAAAAATTCTGCCCCCCACCCTGCTGCCCCTTCTTTGACACCTTCTCCTCCTCGAGAGCCCTCTCTGTCGGCTGCCTTGCTTTCTGTGTGCTCACAGGCTGGCTTCCCCCGTCTCGAAGCAGGGCTGGCTTCGTGGGTGTGTGTGTGTGTCAGGCACACAGGTCCCCCTGCTCAGAAGGGCCTCATGCTTGGTTTGACACTCTGCTGTCACCACCTGGACATTCTTCATAATTTTTGAACAAGGAGCCCCACCTTTTCATTTTGCACTGGGCTTCCCAAATTATGTAGTTGGTCCTGTCTCGAAGTTACCGTATCTTACGCCCAACTTATTCTGACACCCTTCTAACTAGCCTCCCTGTTTCCACCCTCCCCTCACCCTTTCCCTCACAGCAGCCAGAGGCATCCTTTAAAACCACATCAAATTACGTCATCCCTCTGTGCGTTGCCTTCTAATGGCTTTGCATCTTACTCAGAGTAAAAAAACCAAAGTTCTTAAAATAACCTGCAAGGCTCTACGTGATGGGGCCACCAACTGCCTCTCCTCTTTGTCACTGTGCCCTAGAACACACCTGGAGGCATTTGCACTTGCTGTTCCCTCTGCCTGGCATGCCCTTCCCCCAGATAGCTACTTGGCTTGTTCCTTCACCTCCCTCAGGTCTTTACTGAAATGTCACCTCCTCCGGGAAGCCATCCCTGACCACCCTGTATACAACAGCAACTCCAAGCTCTTCTTAGCATTCATCACCTTCTTACACTATATGGATGTGCTTGTTTGTTGATTTTATGCTCCCTATACTAGAATGTAAGCCTCCCAGGGGGCAAGGACTTTGTCTTGTTCACCGCTGTGACCCTTGAACCAGAGGGGCCACAGGGGCACCAGGGACTTTCCCACAGGGACCAAGTCGGTGAGGATGGAGGGGGCTTTGGGAGGGAGACTGAAAAGTGGGAGAGGGCCAGTTGGGAAGAGGTGCCACGCTGATGCTGACGCAGAGCCGTCTCCCCTCCCACCAGGCTCCTTGGGTGGTGGAGGGCCGCCGCCCCCCCGCAGGCTGGCCCTCGCAGGGCGAGGTGGAGTTCCGCAACTACTCTGTGCGCTACCGGCCGGGCCTGGAGCTGGTGCTGAAGGACCTGAGTCTGCACGTGCGCGGTGGTGAGAAGGTGCGCATGGGGTGGGTTTGCCCCTGGAGATGCGGCCACAACCCTTGTGGAGAGTATCAATCGGTGGCAGAGCAGGTGCTTCGGCCCACACCTCTGCTGGGCCGCTCTAGGGGAGTCCCAGAGATGCCCTCCTGACCCCTTAGCCTCCCCCTGGCAGCGCTTCCCTACCTCCTCCAGGTGGGGATCGTCGGCCGCACTGGTGCTGGCAAATCGTCCATGACCCTCTCCCTGTTCCGCATCCTGGAGGCCGCAGGGGGGGAAATCCGCATTGACGGCCTCAACGTGGCAGACATAGGACTCCATGACCTGCGTTCTCAGCTGACCATCATCCCCCAGGTACCAGCCTGACGTGGACGGGCCACACTGACCAATGACTCTGGGGAGCAGGCCCCAGCCCTGTTCTGTAGCTTGAGGTCTGAGACTGGGACCTCGGTCTGGGAGGCTGGAGAGCAGACCAGCAAAGACAGAGCCACAGAGCCACCACCGGTCATGGATCTGGAAGGGTCAGACGCACCCTGGCCTAGTCAGACCCTGCCCTCTGACCTCCTGGGCCAGCAAATGGGGCAGGACCCTAGGACCCCTCGAGCACCTCATCCCCTGAGACATGCTGTCCTGGGCTCCTTGTTTCATAGCTCAGAATTACACTCACTTTTTCTGGCTCCTCTGGGGTGTTTTTTCTGCCGACTGGACACTTCAGAGTCAGATTAGCGGCTCCGGTCTCTGCTTTAGCGGAGGGCTTTGTGATGGGCAAGGCTGAGGTTATCGCTTCCCTGCAGGCATTTTTCTCTCCCCTTGGCCATTGCCTCCCTCCTCGAGGGCTGGGGACAGAGTGGGAATGCTGCCACCTCCATCCCTCTCTTTGTCCCTGGCCCTGGGGCCCACGGCTCCTGATGGGGCCTGAGCTGCCCCCCTCTGAGACCTTGTTGTGTCCCTAGGACCCCATCCTCTTCTCGGGGACCCTGCGTATGAACCTGGACCCCTCTGGCAGTTACTCAGAAGAAGACTTATGGCGGGCCTTGGAACTGTCCCACCTGCACACGTTCGTGAGCTCGCAGCCAGCGGGCCTGGACTTCGAGTGCTCCGAGGGTGGGGAGAATCTCAGGTAACAGCTCGGAGCGGGTCAGAAACGCAGAAACACACAGACAAGAACAGATTGGCGGTTATCAGTGGGGAAGGGTGAAAGGGGTAAAGGGGCACATATGTATATATGGTGAGGGATAAAAACTAGATTATTGGGGGTGAGCATGATGCAGGCTGTACAGAAACTGGTATATGATAATGCACACCTGAAATTACACAATGTTATAAACCCATATGACCTCCATAAAATAATTTAAAAAAGAAAGAAAGAAACAGCACTCTGGAGCCGGATGATCGAGCATCTGATGACCCGGAGTCCAGGCAGCCCCATCTTCCCTCCCCACTCCCATCTCAGCCTGTGTGAACTCAGGGGGCCTTGTTTTGCATCGAGCATATTCTGTGTGCCACGCACGTTGCACTACTTCACTGAGTCCTCACACAAGCCCCAGAGGTGGTCCGTGGTCCCACTTCACAGATGGGGAAACTGAGGCAGAGCCAGAGCCACACAGCTGGGAGGAGGTGTGCCTGGGATTTGAACCAGGTCTGGGAGATTCAAGCCCTGTTCAGTCCTGTCTTGTGAGGCTGTCAGCGCTATGCTTGGCCTGGGGAGAGGGCGTGACTGAGCCTGTGGAGCAGTGGGCGGAAGCCCACAGTGTTTCCAGATCACAGATAGTTTCCAAGATGGAGGCAGTCTCGTCTGTAGTTTAGGAGAGGGCAAAGTGAGCTCTCCAGGCCCTTCTTTGCCTTCTTATAGTCTCAGACTTTATATACTCAGCCACTAGGCTGTGCATTAGGGAGAGCCAGAAGTCACTTTTCACTGGGTCTAAAGGCTTGAAATACCCATACCTGTGTTAGCTGTGTGATTTGGGGCAAGTTGCTTAACCTCTCTGTGCCTCTTTTTCCTTCACTCTAAAATGGGGATAATAATACCCATACCTCTTGGCATCACACTGCCCAATAAAAATATATGAGCTACATATGTGTAATTAAAATCTTTTTTAGTAGCCACCTTAAAAAAAGGAAAAAGAAGCAGGTGAAATAAATTTTCCTAGTATATTTTATTGAGCCCAATCTATCTAAAATATTATCATTTCAACATGTAATTGATATAAAAGTTATTAGGTACACTTTGCACTTTTTTTGTGCTAAGTTTGAAATCCTATGCGTATTTTTACATCTTGCAGCACTTCCCAGTTCAGACTAACCACACTGCAAGTGCTCAAGAGCCACGTGTGGCCGGGGGCTCCCGTTGGGACAGAGAGGTCCTAGGGTCGCTGGGATGTGACGGGTGATGTGTATGATGAGACAGAAAGCACTTCCCCTGGATATGCTCCTGAGAAATTTAGCTATTCTTATGCTTATTCTGACTCTACTCTCTTCGAGGCTATACCCGTGGACTTTCTCCAGACCTCAGAAACAGAAACAACCCCCTTTCCACTTGCTCAGCACTGTTAAGTGTTCAGAGCACTTTGGCCTCCACTATATTGTCTCATCTTTACTGCAGTCCTACGGGCCGGAAACGAGCCTCCAAACTGTAAAATTATTTGCCCAAAGCTGCTCATCTAGCAAGGGGAGGGGCAGGGACTCAAGGACGTGAGGGCTCTTTTTTTCTTTTTTAAATGGAACGTTATTTTGTTTTCTTTTTTATTTATGGGTTTTTTTTTGTTTTGGTTCTTTTGTTTTTGTTTTTGCTGAGGAAGATTCACCTTGAGTGAAACATCTGTGCCAATCTTCCTGTTTTGTATGTGAGTCACCACCACTGCATTGTTGCCAATGACTGGTGTAAATCTGCACCCAGGAACTGAATCCAGGCTGCCAAAGTGGAGCATGCCGAAGTTTACCACTAGGCCACAGGGCCAGCCCCCAAAGTGGGGACTTCTGCCCCAAACCTTTCCTTGCTGCATCCTAGCCACCAGTGCGATGCCCCCACCTCCCCAGGCAGCCCTGTAGGACGGAGTGTACATTTTATCTGGATTTCACTTACACATCCATGTTGAGGGAGCTGGTGGACAAGCATAGGCTTCTAGACCCTGCACCCCATAGCTGTTTTTTGGTCCATTCTTCTCTCACTGCTCCTCCCCCAGAGCATCTCCTCCAGCCCCACATACACCAGGTCTGAGATGGAAATCGGCTCCCTCCTCCCTCACTGAACTTGTAGCCACTTTAAGTATAACCTGTATCCTGTGCCAGTCCCACCATAAATCAGCCCCGAGTTCTATCTGGCAGATCTTTCTGTTGCCAAAACCTTCATTAGTTGCGGGAATAGGCCAGGGAGAAAGCCTGGCCTTCACTCGGGCTGTGGTGACTCACCCCTTTGGGAAGGGCTGAGGTATGTGTCCTTGGGTATGGGGGTGCAGCAGCCTCTGTGGTTGGGGACACGGCCTCACTTTGTTCCCTAGCTCTGCCTTCCAAGGCAAGAGGTTGAAGGTATGCATCCTGCCCTTCCTCTGCCTCCCTGTTGACCAGACATGGAGGAGTGCCCCAAGTCCTCCCCTCTCCTGCCCCTTCCTTATTCCCATAGCAGAGCCCTGGCCTATATCCCCAGTTGGGACAGGAGATGACTGTCTGAATCGTGTGATATTAGGCTCAGCAAGATGGCATAATGTGTGCAAATATCTAGGAAGAGCCATTTAAGTGTGTTTTTACTAAGGTGTAAATGACTGATAGAGTGAAGCAGAGAAAGATCATGACACTAGTTGAGGAGTAAGGACCAGGAAGAAAGCACAGAAAGAGGAGGCTGGGGGTGCCAGAGACAGACTGAGGATTTCACAATGTTGTCCAGTACTGGCTCCATCTGGAGGCCCCTCATTATCCCTGTGGTGTCCAGACCTCGACTCTGTGTTCCAGGAGGACAGGGCCGAGGCAGAAATGGGAGAGGTTAGACAGAAAGCCAGTCCTGGGCCTTTGGGGTGGAGTGAAGACGGAAACAGTTCGGGGAGTGAGGCCTGGAGGCAGGTTGAGGGCACCCAGCTGGAGATGCTTTCCTTCCCAATTCCCAGCGTGGGCCAGCGGCAGCTCGTGTGCCTGGCCCGAGCCCTGCTCCGCAAGAGCCGCATCCTGGTTTTAGATGAGGCCACGGCCGCCGTCGACCTGGAGACTGACGACCTCATCCAGGCTACCATCCGCACCCAGTTTGAGAGCTGCACGGTGCTGACCATCGCACACCGGCTCAACACCATCATGGACTACAACAGGTGGGGCACCAGAACCCAAGCGTGGAGGGACCTAGTGGGGTCACCTTGGCCATTGGGAAGAGGCAAGCAGATTAAAGTTATCTGGACTTGGGAGAGCTCGTGGGGTTGTCTAGAGTGTAGAGGGCAGAGCAGCGTTCCCCAAGTTATAGATAAGGAACAGAACAGAGTGGGGTTACATGGACGCGGGGGGCACAGTGATGTTTTCTGAGACACAGGGGACACTTTGGGGTTACCGTGTGAGAATGGGGCACACTGAGGCTCCAGTGAATTGTGCACAGGCCACCTCCCTCCAGCTTCCTATTAATGCGATGAGATGAGGGGAACTGGACCCTTTGTGCCAAATCCTGTCATTCCCTGAGCCCCCGTTTGCAGAATGCCCGTTTGGCCATCACTTCACTTTGTGCCTCCCTTCCTCCCCGGGAGGTGGGTGTACAGATGAGGAAGCCTCTGAGTTCCAGAAGGTGCATGATGCTTGGGTCCCTGCCTTGGTGGGCTGGACCCTGACAGCACCGTAAGGAGCAGACGCCTTGTGGTAGGAGAGCAGAGGGCTGACTCCCAGACCCCGCTCAGCTGCTGACTGCTGTGTGACCTTGGGCAGTTCGCAAAATCGTCATGAACCTCTCTCTCAGGGCTGTGGTAAGGAGTCAATGAAATAAAGCATTGAAAGTGCAGGTGGTCCTGGGAGATGTTAGTTTCCCCGCAGCCCCTTACTGTAATCCTCCCTGGCACCAGTCCCTCCCAGGAGTAGGGAAGGGGCCTTGCCCTCAGAATCTTAGGGCTTCCTTGGGGAGGCAGCCCACTCAGCCAAAAGGAAAAACTGTGACCTAGTCCCTCATTGTGCCCAATGCCGAGGTGTGGCAGGAGGACAAGGGGAGGGGCTGTGTGACTCAGAAGCGTCACGGAAGGGAGGTGGCGCTGGCCTGGCAGGCTGGCCTCCTTGCAGACATGGGAGCTCAGAGTGAGGAGAGCAGACAGGAAGCTGCAACAAATCTGTGTTGAAGGAGTGTGGTGGGAGTATATCAACAGGGCTTCATTCACAAAACAAATGCCCAGAGGGCATGGGGAGGTGGGGAGGCTGCCATGGACAGGGCACTGGGGCAGACCTTGTCCCTCCCTCAGAAGTGTCCCCACACGGCCCCTGGGGGCTTGCGAACCAAGCTGAGAGTGCCTGATGCTACCATCTGTCTGTTCCATCCCTGAGGGTAGAAGGCTCAGACTGACCTTGTGGGTTGGGAGCTCATTCATTCTAGTGGGGTGGGCAGAAATTAAATAATCATGCTACTGAACGGGTAATGAGAGCCTGCAGGAAGGAAGCAGGGGTCCATGTGTGCAGGCAGAGAAGCCAATGCACACAGGGCAGCTAGGACACTTTCTCTCCTAAGGAAGGAGTACGGCCAGGCCCTAAAGGATGAGTAAGAGTTGGGGAGCAGGCGGGGAGATAGGGTAGGGAGGGAGCTGGAAATTTCAGGCAAAGGATACAACACACACGAAGACCCTGCGGTAGGAGGGCACATGAGGCTGGAGTGCAAAGGGCAAAGAGGGCAGTAGACCCAAGATGAGGGGGAGGGAGGGACAGGCCCCACTGCTGCACTTTGAAGACCATGGTGAAGCATTCGATCCGTACCCTAAGAGCAATGAGAAGCCACTGAAGGGAGGGGGGCAGTCTCCTGGGCTCCAATTTGGGCAGCGACTGGCAGTGATGTCCACAGACAAGCTCCTTCCCAAGACATGTTTCCGGGAGGCGGGGAAACAGAGTGCAGTCCACCCCCAACCCCCATCCCTTCCTATCGAGAAGCATCTTCCTCGGCTTGGGAGAGCCCTTTCCATTCCTGCCTCACCCTGGGAGCCAGGCTCTTGGCCCTGCACCAGGCGCACCCTGCCTTTGGTTGGCAGGAGATCCTACTTCGAGGCCCAGGCCTGACTGTGGGTATTGGACGGGGGCGGGGGAGGAACATCCACCCAACAGCAGCAGCCAGATTTGCAGCCCAAGACCCAGATTCCAGTGTCAGGCCTCAGTGCAGCCCGGTTTCCTGCCGTGTGCCTTTGTGAGTTGGCACAAAGCAGATGCAAGCGCACAGGGCCCCGCGCACAGGCCCGTGGCTCTCTGCGCACAGTCTTGTGACCCCAGCGAGGGGGAGGACTCATTAGGGAAGGTTTTCGGAGCCCCGACTAGCAGACATGAATAGGAAGTTTGTGTTTGATCGCAGAAACCACCTCATCTGCCAGGAGAGCAAACCGAGCGGCTAAAATAACCAGCCTTGCAAGCGTGCCCATGCGGCGTCGCGGCTGTGTTGGGTGGGTTGACTGAAGTGGGAAGGTTGGCATGTCACTGCGGGGCCTGAGCAGTATCCAGAAGGGAGGGGATGGGCTCGGAGGCCAGGTCTGGGCTGACGGAGACCTGACCGCTTCTTTTCTTTGGCTAGGGTCCTGGTCCTGGACAAAGGGATGGTAGCTGAGTTTGACTCTCCCGCCAACCTCATTGCAGCCAGAGGAATCTTCCACGGGATGGCCAGAGACGCTGGACTTGCCTAAATATATTCCTGGGATTGCCTTCTGGCCCTTCCTGCCTTTCATCAGTAAGGGCAAGGACACCAAATCTGTCTGCAGAATGGACCTGATGGCCAGCGCTGGGGGCGTGTTAGATTCTGCCCCTAGAAAGTGGCTCACAGGATCACCGTCGCCACTGGCTTGAGGCAGAGCCCAGACCAGTCCCCCGTCTCCTGATCCCCAGTGTCCTGTGATTCCCACACTTCACCGTTCTCAATCGTTTCATGGAATGACCTCTCTACCCCTTTTGATTTTTCATATTTTCTACTCTGAAGTATTTTTTTTTAATAAAGCTTTTTCCTCCTGGAACAGAAGATGGCTGGGTCAGGCTGTCCCTAGGAACTGAGTCCTGTACTCTGGGGTGCTGGCCTGAATCCATTAAAAATGGAGCACTGATGAAATAAAGCTATGTGGTCAACAGCTTATACACCCCGATGTGGCCTGTCTCTGCCCGTTCTCAAGACTTGGGGTTAGGCCCTTTGGAGGAGGTAGACTTTACACACATCCACGTGGCTGGAATTATCTGAAAACTTAAGACTCGAGAGCTTTTGGCTGGAAATATTGTCTTCACATCCAAAATTCACTGGGAAATTACCAGTAGTTCCTGCTCTGCTGTGCAGATAATATAAAGGGGGGAGAAATAAAGCCCCTGAAATCTGACCCGAGGCCTCTTGGGAAAGCTGCGGTGAACACCTCCATGTTTATATCGGCCCCCAGACCTCTCAGCCTGCTTCTCTAGGGGCTGAGCAGTGCATGGTGCTTTATTTCCTGCTCCTTTAGAAGTCTGCTCCAGACAGGTCCCCACCACCAGTGAGGCCTCCGACTCACTCACCTTCCTGGGTCGGGCCACAGCTGAATGTGGGAGCACAGAGGAGCCCAGAGGCTGCCCCTGCCCTGACAGTCCCAGGCAGGTGAAGGAGATGAGGGCGGGAATTAAATTTGCATTCTTGAGCAAGCCAGTGAAGTATTTTTCTGCAGGTCACTCAGCCTGGCACAAGGCCGTATATTTGGAATGGATCTCTTCTCTTTGTTACCTTCCTAAGTTTTTGGGTGTCCTCTGAGCCTCTCATTTCCTCGACCTTTATTCTCGGTACGATGTGAGTGGTTGTGAGTGATGGTTTGTTTTTCCCCTACCCGAAATGGTTTGCAGTAGGTGTGGAGATGGCTCCTTTGATCTGGTTTTTCTCCATGCACTGGGTTGGCCTGTGCTGCAGGACCATTTGTTAAAGGTTAATCACATTTTTTTTGGCAGGCTGTTTCTGCCCAGGATGTTTATGAGTGTATGGAAGAAGACTTCCATCCTTGTGATAAAGCAAGTATGAAAGCACAAATGCCCAAATTATTCTACCTCTCCTCGGTGCTAAGAAAAGGTCTCTGCTCTGCTCCCTGATTTATTAGGCCAATTTGGCATGACGTCTGCTGTGTGAGGCCCTAGCTGCCCCAAACCAACAGAAACGCAAATTATCCGGCATCCTTCTCAGCTGAAGATCTGAAGGTGTGAGGCTCTATTTCCTCTCCTGTCTCAGGAGTTTGCTTCTGAGCTCATTTGAGGCCCTGACAGGTGCTGACAGCCCAAAGGAGAGCCTCAGTTGTGTAAAGTAAATAGGATCATCAAAAGATGTGGTTAATAGAGGATGACCTCCATCTCGCTGGCTCAGCTACTCCGGGGAAATGAAGCTGTGAACCGGGAGGAAAGACATCGCACAGAGTGTCTGTCCCCAGTGCCACTGATGGGCTGAGCGCCGTGGCAGCAGCGGATGGAGGCGGCCCAGGTGGGGAACGGTCCTTCTATTCTTCCCCAGAGTGTCTTGTCCCTGGGCTCTCCAACAATTTGAACCCCCTATGATTAGAAGTATAGTGCTGTTTAGGAGGCCAGAATTACAGAATATGACTTAACTCAGTTAATATTTAATTTTAATAATAGTTGTTATGTTTGAACAGTCAGCAATGCACACAAAAAAAACCTTCAGTGAATGTTTACACACAGTGTGAACACATGCGGTAAATATGCAGTGGAGGAGGGTGGTGAATTCACAGTTAACAGAGCTAAAAAGAATCCTTGTTATAAATTACACAGAGCTTATAAAAATATTTCTCTGAATGCATAGATTAAGACTTTAAACTCACCTACCAGCAATGTGCAGCCTTACCCCACTGCCGTCCGCAGGAGTCAGTTGACCAGAGGACTTATAACGGAGGAGCCCCAGTGCAGGACTCATCTCTCACTGGAGACTCCGAACCCCTCGCTGGCCTCCGTTTCCAGGCCCAGGAAAGCCCTGGAGCTAGTCCTGTGTAGACCCCTCCCAGCCAGGGGCCTCCACTGCTTCTGAAAATCTCGAATTGATCTGGATAGCTGGAAGAGTTTTCACCCCAGTGATTTAAAAATGAATTAATACTGAATTTACTTACTCCAGGAGAGAACTAGCCTTAATTTATCAGTAAATTGTAACTTTTTTCAAAGGAAAGGGAAAAAAAGGTTCGTATGTCTAGATAAACCAGCTTCTGATTGACTGAAACACAAGGGAGGTTTCTTCTCGAAAGCACTTCATAGAAAGAGGGTAATAAGTAACCTTTACTCTGCTGTGCAAACACCAGACAAGGGCCAGTTACTCACTATCACTAAGTGGCGGAACACAATTAAGTCACTGAACAGAGTGACTCCATGCAGTTGGCCTTGAACACACCTCAGCCCCGGCTCAGCATTGAGGCCGCAGCAGGAGGCCATTATCTTAGCACAACACCCTCTTCCACGGGCACCTTCACACGTTCTCTCACAGTTGCGGGTTCCGATAAAATTAACCCAGTTGGAAGTGAAGTTTCTTTGGAAGCTAGAGGCACTATGGGAAAAGCTGCTCAAGACAGCAGGGAGCCTCCTGGGCAGCTGCTGCGCGCCCCTGCTCTCCCGGCTGTCCGAGCTTGCTCCTTCTTATTTCTAGAGTTAATAAGCTGTTTGTTTCAACAAGACAGTGGCTTTTCTTTTAACAGTAATGACACTGAAGGAAGGGAAAGAAGCCTTGAATGCGTTCTTTAAAAAATTCTGATGCCATGCTCGAGAGTTTAATCAGATGTGTGTTTGTTTTTCCCAGAACAAAGCCTGGTAGGCTCACAATTGACTTTGTTGAGTGGATTGGTGGCGGTAGTGGGGGATCCCCAAGATCAAACAATTTGTTTACAAAAAACAGATTTCAGAGTTGTGTAAAAATCCTAATAATTTCAAAATAACCTTTATCTTTGATACAAAAATAAAGATGCTAACTCCTTTAGCTCAGTTTCCCACAATAACCTTTAAAATAGCAACAGATTCAGTCTCAAAAATTGCTTTTCATTCCTAGTGGACAATGAAAGTGGAGAACTCGGACCAGCAATGTTTGTGCTCTTCTCATGTGGTGCAATTAAACATGTAGATGACAGGAACTGCTTCAGAGTTAAAAAAAAAAAAAGTGGTTGCTCTTTGAGAAAGCATCAGAGAGCCCTCTAGCGACACGAAGGGGAGTTAATGCAGAGATGACTGGAGGCGAGGGCAGACTGGAGACAGAGGCAGTCATGAGTGCTCACAAAGGAAAGAGCGGGGACGGGGAGCTCTTTTGGTTAACAGCGTATTTACAATTAGGTAACTGTATTCCTAAGTACTTTAACCTGAGTAACATTTAGAAATATGTTATGTGAAACCTCACAGCCACAAATCACACTGAAATTGCTTTGTCCAGTACCTGTGCTTTCCCCCGTTTCCCTCTCTAGTCAGTTCACATTTCAGGAGAGTTGGGAGCATGCAACACCAAGAAAAGTGCAACCCGGCCCTTCAGGTGCACTGTCAACAGGAGCGGCTAGAAATAGGCTCCATTCTCTCTCAGCTTCTGCTTGGACAACTCTCTTACATTCTGCACATAAAACACACTGATACAGAACCGCCGGCTGCTGCCTCTCCAGACCACTTCTCAGCTGTTCATGGCTTCAAGCAATAGGTTTATTGTGCACCAAGAGGCTTGGAAGCGTGGCACCGCTGCTTAGGGGTCAGGGGCTTCCTACCTTGGCAGAACGATGTTAGTGTATGCTATGCGGTGGCACCAGGGACCCTCCCGGGCGTCCAAGGCATATCAATGGTTTGTCCTTGGCCCAGAGGTGACACACTGTCACAACGCGCAGTGATAACAGTCCTGATGCATTAGTAAGTCAGTTTTGAAGCTCTCCGGTTGTAGCAAGGCCTTTCAGTCAGTGTGGATGCAGCATTTCTGAACAGAAAGTTATTTTCACTTATCGTTAGAACCAATTCCAGCTCTTGGAAATCTTGAAGTCGAGCAACATCTTTGTCCTAGAATGAAAACAGGTTAAACAGATTAGGAGGAGCCACTTGTCTCTATATGTTTGGTGTGCTGTTTTGATACTAGTATCTTGGCTCATTTTAAAGCCTACAGCAAAAAAGCAAATATCCCTGTGGCAGGCTGTTAGTGAGAGGGCAGGAAAGCTCCCCAGCGCAGGAATTGGGTTGCAATGGTGGGAACCCTTAACAGCAGTGCTGGAGGATGAGCAGGCCTTGAAGGGAGAGGGAATTCAGGAATCAGTTTTCCTCAGATGCCCTGAGGAGCCAGAAGCCTACTGATGTGCAAGGAAACCAGAGATGTTGGAGGAGCACACATATATCTATGTGGGTTTGCCCTACAATTTAACCTGGCTCCTCTGCTATAAAACACAAGGCACATCTGATAGCGCACTAAGATAATACTCACAGATCACTATGGAAACGACCGAAAACACGTACATGGGAAGGGTAATTCAGGAAATTCTCTCTGGGATCCTATAACTTTCAAAAATGCCAATGTCTGTACAGACCCAGTAGAGGGAAAGAAAGTTCAATGCTTACATTTGGGAAACCACCTTTTGCTCCTTTTCTCTTCTCTTTCATTTCTTCAACTATGACCCATAGAACCAAGGAGGAAGCTGGTATTTTCCAGACACAAAAAGCAACCAACCATTCACTCATGCCTAACAGACCTTTCTTACCTTTCTTACCAGAGTATTGGGTAACTTTCTGATCTTCTCCACTTGATCTGGATTAACACCCAGCTCACAGCAACTCACTCTGAGCAGTTCTTGGTAGGTGAGCTCCTGTCGGTCCAGTTCAATTTCAATGAAATCATTTTCTCGAAGAGATGGGTTCTGAATCCTTACCTTGAGTACCAGTTCTAGATAAGACGGGGGAGATATGTTAATGAATGGTTCTGGCATTGTCAGCTATAATTTAATCTTTTCCAGAAGACTATGGTTCACAAGTAAAAGGGAGGGGGGACAGCCATCCCAGCTGTAGAGAGGGATAATTTACTTCTGTTGTGGGAGCTGAGGCAATAAAGGCTTAAGAATGGGTTTGGGAATCAAACTACACACAAGCACGGGAAGAGAAGGGAAAAAAAGGCAAGCTACAGAACACGAATTATTCTAAAAAGATTTAATAATTGTGAATCTAAAGGTATTTATGAAATATGAAACTCTTTGCAATAAACACAGTAAACGAGCAAAAAGATAAGCTACTAATAACAATTAAAGTCTAAGTCTGACTTGAATATATACACTTTAATAAGGAAGGAGCCTTGGCGTTGGGAGTAAATAAACACAATTATTTGTGGGTCTGGGATCTAAGCAGTCTGCCCCAAATTCTGAGCCCAGCTACCAAGATGGCCCAAGCCAAGCACCTATGGGCGTTTGATGGTTCTGCTTTGCTCCTCACATAGGAATCCCTCACAGCACCGTTAGGCCCCTGTTATCAGCACCTACAACAGCAGGATGTTCAGAAAGTGAGGGAGTTACTTAAATGAAAAAGGAAACGTAAGACTAGACTGTACCCTGTGGTGTTTGACTGGAATTGGAGGCATCAGGAGGAATTGTGGTTTTTATTTTTAATTTTTTTTGAGGAAGACTAGCCCTGAGCTAACATCTGTCGCCAATCCTTCCCTTTTTGCAAAGGAAGACTGGCCTTGAGCTAACATCCGTGCCCATCTTCCTCTACTTTATATGTGGGACGCCTACCACAGCATGGCTTTTGTCAAGCGGTGCCATGTCTGCACCCGGGATCCGAACCAGCGAACCCCGGGCCACCTAAGCGGAACGTGTGCACTTAACCACTGCGCCACCAGGCTGGCCCCAAATTGGGGTTTTTAATATCTGAAAAAATAGAGAGAGGGAGGGCACAAAGGGTGAAGTGGTGCACCTACAACATGACTAATAATAATGTACAACTGAAATTTCCCAAGGTTGTAAACTATCGTAATCTTAATAAAAAGTTAAAAAAAAATTATACAAAAAAAAATAGAGAGGGGGCTGGTCCAGTGACGTAGCAGCTAAGTTCCCGTGCTCTCCTTTTGTGGCCTGGGGTTTGCAGGTTCGTATCCAGTCGCAGACCTAGCACTGCTCATCAAGCCATGCTGAGGCGGCATCCCACACAAAATAAAGGAAGGTTGGCACAGATGTAAGCTCAGTGACAATCTTCCTCAAGCAAAAACAAACAAAAATATAGATAAATAGATACAGAAATATAGAAAACAGTGTATATAAATGTATACATGTGTTTGTCTGTTTGCTTAGCTTTTTTCTTTCTTTCTTTCTTGGCTTTGTCCTCTGAGTGGGCCTAGAAGAAATGACACACCTTCAGCAATGAGCACACCAAGTGTCCACATCCTGGTTTTTTAATACCATTCTCCACCAAAAGAACCAGGGCTCCTTGGAGAAATGGCTCATTCCAGGGCTGGGAAAGTTACACTGGGAGCCTGGAACATCTGGCTGCACCAGAAAACAAGGAAGTGCTCTCAGAATGACGGGACACGTCCAAGGGACACAAGAACTGGCTTGAAGGGGTTCCCTCCAGACAAATCTGGCATAATTTGAACATCAAGATAGTTACAGTAATGGATTATAACCTAAGAAATAAAATAGGAATCTATGAGTTCACATTGATATAAATAGAGGAGAGGGAAAGGCTCTTCTTTACAGTAGAATATCAACTAATAAATAGAGAAAGAATGATAGGAAATTGTTCCACAAAATAGCTGGCTTCGACTCTTCCAAAATATTGAGGTCCAAAATGATAGAGAAAGGCTGAGGAAATGTTCCAGATTAGAGACTAAAAGGACGTGGTAACTAAATGCAATGAGTGACCCTGGGCAAAGGGCAGGGGTGGAGGAAGTGAAGAAGGCTGCAAAGGGCACTGCTGAGACAACTGACAGAATTTAAACACAGACTGTGGCTTAGAGAACAGTAGTATATCAAGGTCACATTTCCTAAATTTGATAATGGCACCATGGTTACGTAAGAGAGTATCCTTGTTCTTAGGAAGTACACACTTAAGTATTTCAGGGTAAAAGGGCAAAAGGTAAATAATTTGTGAATCTGAGTAAAGAGAGCTCCTTATACTACTCTTGCAACTTTTCTGTAAGTTTGTAATTATACTCAAAATAAATAAATAAATCCCACCTCCACTGCCCAAAAACCGGGAAGTGAAACACGAGGCTTCGGGACCTCTCTGCCTTGTTGCGGAGGCTGTTTGCTGATGTTACCTTGCATGTTAAATGGAAACGCTCCAGTGAAGAAAAATGGCTGGAATGCTGGCGCCGGTCCTGCATACGTCCCATTCTGAGGCTCCAGAGACACTGGTGGCTTGGACGGGACAGAAGAGAACAATGAGCGACTCTGACTCACTGGTGGCTGACAAACAGGACCCGGTTTTGTGCTTTCTGGTGCTCTGAGTATGGCAGAGGGGGCAGACACATCCCCGTTCTGAACGAGTGCCAAAGAGGTGTGGTCCCGTGGAAAGGCCCCCAGCAGCGGAGGGTTCCCTGGGGAGAGCAAGGGAGGTGAGCCATCTGCAGGGGGTGATGCCGGAGGTGTGGAGGGGCCCCCGTTCTGCAGCTGGGCTGAATCCTCTGCCGCAGGGGTGTAGATAAAAGGGAAGGCTGGGTTGGCCAAATAGTTGGGAACAAAGGGAAGTTCTGACTCCTTCTTCAGCTGGGGGAGGTTGTCGTCATCATCATTGTCGTCTTCCACTTAAAAAGAAGAAAATACAGAACATTTACATAACCCTTGAAAAATTACCAAGAAAAGAGTGTCTTGTGAAAGCTAGCGTCCTTTGGTGTATGAGAAATATTTTGGTCAATGTCTATGGCCTCTTCAAGTCAGAAGAGAAAATATTTCATTGGGTTTATGATTACCATTTTTATCTTCTTAAATTTTACAGATTAAAAAAATAAAACCCTCTAAGCCTACCTTTCCAGAAACAGCATGGAATTACTACTTCGGCACAGTAATACTATCTTTACTTTTAGAAACAGACTAGTTGTTTGACTGGCATCAAGAATACAGCTAATATGGTGCCGACCCGGTGGCGCAGAGGTTAAGTTTGCACGTTCCACTTCTCGGGGGCCAGCACTTTGCCGGTTCGGATCCCGGGTGGGGACATGACACCGCTTGGCAAAAGCCATGCTGTGGTAGGCGTCCCACATATAAAGTAGAGGAAGATGGGCATGGATGTTAGCTCAGGGCCAGTCTTCCTCAGCAAAAACAGGAGGATAGGCAGTAGCTAGCTCAGGGCTAATCTTCATCAAAAAAAAAAAAAAAAGAATACAGCTGATAATATACCACAAGTCTTAAATTAGTCTGACAAAATCAAAAGTTGCCCCAAAACACAGACTCACCTCCCATAATCTTCCTGATTTCTCTCCTTGATGTTAACTGGACTGGCATTTCTCCTTTTGTGGTAAGAATCTCTTTGTCAGCTCCTGATTTTAACAAGTAAGAGACCACCTGACCATGATTGCGTTTACATGCCCAGTGTAAGCAGGTCCTGTCCCAAAGAAAAGGAAGAAAGAGTGATTTAAGAGGAGGGGTGATTTGGGATATCAAATTCTACATGTTAGTAAATAAATATATGCAAGCCTGTTAGAGTTCAGCTAGAACCAGGCTGGTAATCTCAACCTTTCTTTTCAGAAAATAGATAATCAAAATATTTAGTATGCTTAAAATTTATTTTTAAATTTCATTTCTGGCCCTTGGGAACAACTAATCTATCCTAGGAGCTTTAATTTCAATGGCTTCCGGAAGGCTGGCTGGCTAACTCTAAAGGTATTGCTGAGCGTTACTCTATCAGTATGGCTCATTAGATTATCCCAGTCTCTTTAAAATAGATTTTTATATTGCCACATTCCTTTTTAGGGACTATGGAAACTCGCTTCATATGCATCAAATGTCACTTGAAGATTAAATATTGTGAGGCTAATAACCATCTCCTATCTACAGCTTTCTCTGCCACTAAAATTATTATTACTACAGCAGATATTCCTGTCTGAATTTCAGCTGCTTTGCTCCTGTTGTCTTTACTTTTCTTTCCTTCACCAAAAAAAAATGGATTTCCAAATTTCCGTTTTTAAAAAAGCTGCTTTCTCTAGTTCTCTCCAGAAGGCCACAAACATACCCTCATCTGCTTAGAGTAAGGCACTGCACACAGACCTTAATTCCTTAGGCACTTTAAAAATGCACATCAATGACCAACATTTTCGAGAACAAATTCTTCTAACGTATTAGACGCATTTAAGTAAAACTAATTATTTAATATTGGACACATAGGAAGAGATTATTCACACTCTGAAGGGCTATTATTTTAACACTGCATAGAAATATGATTATCATGCCAGCAAAAACTCCATCTTAACAGAAATGAAAGGATTCAGAGCTACTAAATTCGTCCCCAGCTACCAAAGCTGAATAATATTATGGAAGGAAAATACTTTTTTTCCCCTCTGTTTTGAAATGTCCCCATTCACCAACTCTCTAATTGAACTGAGATAAGTATCTTCAGAGCTTAGAGTCAAATACAGAACGTATGTTCAATAGTGAGAGTTCAGGTCACTAACCTGGGAAACATAACTCTCTAGAAAGTTTATTTGGTTCCAGGAAAAAGCTGATTTGCGCTGGGTACCTTAACATTCATGACTCACAGAAAGCTAGCTTTCTGGCTGGCTGAGAGCAACTCCACTGACGTTTCAGTGACATTTCACACTATTATCCATTAGAATTAGATTATCCAGGTGCCATTAAGGTGTACATTATGATGAAAAGACCATCAATTTGGCAAAAATAAGGGAAGAGTCTTGATCTAAACGACTAAAATATGAAGATAAGGAAGTGTCTGCTTGGACACATAGGTGCTTCATATTTGCTGAACAAGTCAATGAAGAACAAGGTGGACATTGCTCAGGGTAGAAGGAACCAATGCATCCTTGATTTTGGGCAAACTGCAGCTGAGAGCGTGTTTGGGCGTGATGTCTGTGGCCTAGGCTTGAAAAGTGAATAATTATAATGATAAGCGAGCACTCAGAAATGAATGGAACACGATGAGAAAAATATGTTCCCTTTTGGAAATAAAGTGCTCACTTGCTAGTAGTAAATCACCTGTCCATGACAAGCTTGAGAGTGAAGGAGGTAATTTACTGTCAGTGGGTCTGAGACACTCTGGGACAAACCAAGTAGCTAAAGCATCACCATGTAAAGTGGGGTTAAGTCAACACAGCACGTCCCCCTCAGCCCTGTGCCCTAGTGAACATCATTTACAGTCCAGACCTGTGTGGCTCGGGGCAGCCATAACTCAGAGCCATTGCAGCCAGCCAATATTTTCAACTTCTTCATGAGCCATTATACTTGTTCCTTAAAGTCAAGGGGTATGCATGACACAAATTAAAATCGATGTAGGAACTCTATCTTTGAACTTCAACTCTTTAAGCTTTAAATTTGCAGTCAGAATATTCTATTAGTGCTGGGAAATATTTCAGACCAGAGGTACTGAGCATCATTCATTAGTGCTAAAATTGTGGCTTCTGAGCAACTAGGAATCGCAAGCAGTAACTTTTCTGCTTTTCTATGCTAGAGAGTAAGTTTTTGATGGTAATCTTTATATCCCATTACCTAGCACACTGCTTAGTAATAAGAAAAATAATAAGTTAACACAGATATAACTTTGTACATGCTGGACATTGTTCTAAAGGCTTTACATAAATTAACTCATGTAATCCTCTAAACAGCCCATGAGTGAAGTACCATTGTCAACATTCCCCCGTCTTACAGATGAGGAAACTGAGGCAGTCAGCAAAGTGAATAAGCAAAACAAACAGTATGCTAGGTGGTGATTAAGTGATATAGGGACATTAAAGCAAGGAAGGGAGCAGGGAATGCCAGAGGCAGGAGAGAGGCATGGTGCAATTTCAAATTGAAGGCCAAGGAAAGGCTCACCTAGAAGGTACCATCTAAGCTGAGACCTAAAGGAGGGGAGGGAAGATTAAGGCCTTGAATCAGGACAGTGACTGGTGTTTCAGGAAAAGCAAGGAGGTCAGGGGAGCAGCATGAAGGGAACAAGGGGGCAAATCCCAAGATGAGACACAGAGGTAAGGAGGGAGGATGGGGCGCAAGGAGTAGAAACCGGAGGACGCTGTGGGCTGTTACCGAGTGAGATGGGAGTCCCTAGGGGGTTCTGAGCCCAGTGAAATGACCCGACATGTATGGGGTTTTTTTATTGTGATAATATCGGTTTATAACATTATATAAATTTCAGGTATACATCATTATATTTCAATTCCTGTGTAGGTTACATCATGTTCACCACCCAAAGACGAATTACCATCCATCACCACACACACACACCCCTAATCACCTGTTCGGCCCTCCTCCCCCCGCCTTCCCCTCTGCTAACCTCCAGTTCAATCTCTGTCTCCATGTGATTGCTGTTGTATGACATGTTTTCTAAGTCACTATCCCTCTAGCTCCTGTGTTGAGAAAAGTCTATTAGGGCATGAGGGTAGAAGCAAGGAGACTAATTAGGGGGCTCCCGCGACAACGGAGGAGACAGAATGATGGTGGCTCCGTCTCCGAGGTGTCGTGGTGGAGCTAGTGAGAAATGGCCAGATTCTGACTATGGCTGAAGGTGGAGCTGGCAGAACTGGATGTGGGGTGTGGGGGAAAGACAGGAGGCAGGCAGGACACCAAGGATTCCGGTCTGAGCACCTCAGATGCCGAGATGAGGAGGCCTCAGAGGAGCAGGCCCGAGGCAGTTAGGAGGATGAGAGGAGACTGGGAATTCACCCTGGACATGTTGAATTTGAGGTGCCTATTTACACCTTCCCCAATTAAAGCTATGAGAAGCCTCTTCAGGTAACTTCAGATTCAACTTACACTTACTCAGCATCTACTATGCACAGGCACTGTGGTTAGGAGAGTAGGGTCTGGAGTCAGACACTGGGTTCATTTCCCAGCTCCACTTGCTAGTGTCATTAAGTGGATTCTGACTCCCACCGACCCTGTGGATAGCAGAGTGGAAGCCTGCCCAGTCTTTTTGCTCCATCCTCTCACCTTCCTGCACTCTATCAGACAATGTTCCGCTGCTATTCATAGGGTATCATGGCCAATTTTTCTGGAAGTGGGTGACCAGGTCCTTCTTCCCAGTCTGTCTTAGTCTAGAAGACTCCACTGAAAGCTGTCCACCATGGGTGACCCTGCTGGTATTTGAAATACTGGTGGCAGAGCTTTCAGTATCACAGCAACATGCAGCTGCCTCAGTATAACAACCGACAGACGGATGGTGTGGTTCCCTGTCCAGGAAATGAACCTGGGTTGCAGTGATGAGAAAGCCAAATCTTAACAACTAGACCACTTCAGCTCCATAGTTACTGTAAATTCTATGACCCTGGAGGAATTACTTAATCTTTCTGGGCCTCAGTTTCCTCATCTGCAAAATGGAGAGACTAACAATAGCTGTGTCACTGAGTAGTTGTGAATGAGATGATACATGTGAAGCACTTAGAACCTGCTTGTGCTACAGAGCAAGCTCAATAAATGTTAGCTTATTTATATTATGCTTCATTCAGTGCTTGTTATGCTCATAACACTCTTTCGAAATAACTGGAAAATGAAGTGACTCCGCAAGGTCGCAGAGCTAGACAGGAACGGAGAAGAACACGCAGGAAGGCCAGGCTCCTTCTTCTACACAACACTGCCCCCCAGCGCCCAAACAGTGACTCACAGCTTGTGAACCATCCACAACGCTCAGAGAAGCCACACGCAGAACAGCAAGCTTGTTTGCAAACACTTTTAAACAAAACAAAATAAAAAGGCAGTATCTACTGTTTCCTGGCTTTCTGGAGAGCTACCGAGGCTGTTTTCTTTAGGGTAAAGAAGTAGATACATTTGTGAGGTGTCAGGAAACCGTGGTTCTGGTCCTGGCTATTCATATTAATAGTTGAGTGACCTAGGGCAAGTTATTCTCTGGGGTTCAACCCATCTCCAATGTTCCTTTCAGTTCTAAAATGTATGATTCTCCTTTAAAACATAAAACATTTGCAATATTCTTTAAGCTAGCCCAACAGGCTGGTTAAGCATTACCTGGATCAAATAAAAATTTAAATGCAAAGAGGGCAGAATAACACCACACTCAGTAACTTAAAGCTAAAAATCTAACCAACAGCACATCCTAAAATGAGACTCCTTATTTAATGGGGAAGGACTCAATTGCAGGCAGGCATCTAATAAAGCCTTGGATCAAATTCTATATTTGAAATTTTAACAAGAAAACAAAGCAAAACACTCTAAAGGATAAACGAATGAGTATTCTTCCCTCGACAGGCAGCTGGAGACAGCAGAAAATCACTGCTGCCCTGAGACAACAGAGAAGCAGAATAGTGGGGGGCTTTTGTTTCTGGTCTTGGGAAAAGAAATCGTGCTGGTTTGTACGATTCATTTTTGCTCAGCTGCTTATGCTTTTTGCTCTGCACAGATGTGTTCTTCAGAAGCACCTCTGGCAAAATAACCCAACGCTGGAAGTGGGGTGAGCTCCATGTTAGTCTCGGAGAATTGCAGCCAGCACCAATCCGGCCAAGCGAGCCAGGGGGCGCGGGGCCGGCGCGGGGCGCCAGGGTCCGGGAGGCGCTGCCCGGGAAGACACGTGGGCCGGGATTCGGGCAGGCCGTGCTCCCACGGCCCCGGGCCGGGGGCCGGGACTGGCCACCCGAGCGGAGCGCACAGCCCTGGGGCGCCACGGGCAGCGCTGGGCCGAGGGCGCGGCCGGCCGCCCCACGCCCCGGGCCCGCGGCTCTGACCTTAGGCCTCCCCCGCTCCCCACTTACCAGCCGTTGACCTCATTTTGGGAGTTCACATCCACCCCGCTCTCCACCAGTTTCTGCACCTCCCGAATGTCCCCCAAGGCCGCGGCCTCCCGCAGCCTCTCCTGCTGCTCCTTCTGCTCTAGTAGGGCGCTCATCTTCCCCTCGGCCCCGGGCCCCCACCCCGGGCCTAGCAGCGCCGCCGCCGCCGCGGCCCGCTCCCCGCCATGGGGACAGAGCGCGGAGCTCGCCTGCCCTGCTCGCGCCGCCGCCCGCGCCCAGCCCGGGGCTCCGGCTCCCTCCCGCCGGCCGCCCGCCCGCCCGCCGCGCCCCTGCTACTCCCGGCCCGCAGGCCCAAGCCTCCTCCCCGGCCGCGCCTCCCGAAGGCCGGCTCTGGGGGAACCTATTCGGAGTGACAACTCTGACCCAGATCTTTTCCGTTCCTACCCTCGGCCCCGGCGCCCAGGCCGGCTGCTTATGCAACGGCGGCACATTATTATCCGCCGTGATTCACCGACTATTTTTAGACCTCCCCGCCCCGCAGCTTCCAGGGAGGAGGACAGGCACATGGAAAGAGAAAAAAGAGTGTTTGAGAGCCAGAAAAGTCTTATCCTCTCGCGCAGGCTGTTTACCAGGCATCAAAAAATAATTGGTGTGCGCCCCCCCCTTGCCCCTCCCCCCCACTTGTTTGACTCTTTTTCCTTATCTGAGCCAATTCTTGCCTAGCAGGATGGGGAAATGGGCTGAAAACGATCCTACTATTATATGCCCATTATTGCAGAGATAGATTACACCGTTCTTTCTTCTTTTGACAGTCCATGGGACCATTCGGTTCGAATATTTATTTCAACTGCTATTTTACATCTCATTTTAGACAGGAATTTCTTCTAACTTGGCTTTCAGGAAAAATATTTATATTGTGCCTAGAGTCTATAAACTGTAATTTATTACTGCTTATGTCACAATTAATTACTTTTCATGAACGCCATGTAAAGAAAAAAGAAAGAAAAGGACACCAGAGAGGTTTTGGAGTTATCCTGGTCCGGATTCCAGGAGCTCAAGGGGAGGCCCTGTGGTGTGTAGATAAACAGCAGTTTGCATAACTCCTTGCCTAATCAATCTAACGAGGCTCAGAGCCAGGGTTGGCACTGTGTTACTACCCAGTGGGAGAAAAAGGAAATGTTTTGCTGAGCCCAGGTGAGAGCTCTTCCAATGTGGCACAGGATGGAACCTTGCAGATGGGGTCGGGAGGATTAAGGAAATAATCCTGGGGTGGAGAGGAGGAAGGCCTGAACAAAGAAAGGAGATGAAGTAGGAAGGGACAAATTTAGGCATGGGGTTTTCATTTCCCTCTCTTGGGGCTGCCCAGGGTCTGCACAGCAAGCATTTTTCTTGCTACTGTTTGAGAAAAACCCATGTCTGTTTGTTTCTTATGATACAGTAATTCACACAGTACACAGTGCACACCAGGTGATGTTGAATATAAACTGACTACACGCTTAAATTAACCCCTGTAGCAAATTGGAACTCTGCTGCAGCCTACATTTTTATTTGTCCCCCAATTTAAATTTTAATTCTCAGATCCAGCATGATACTCCATCTGAAGCTGACGTGCACAGCCCTGGAATTAGGCCCTTTAACACAATTTGAGTGACATGGGAGTAGGTAGTGGCCTCTTTTTTTAACAAGCAGTTTAAAAAATTGGTAATGACTGCGCACCAAGGTCTGTGAGTTCTCTTATGAGTTTATTTGTCAAATTGTCCTTCCTTAAAAGGATTATAGCATGTGCCTTGCAACAACTGTTGAATCAGTGAATATTGTCTTTTTAAACTCATATCTCTGGCTCCAATCTTCTGCTTGTTATCCTCACATAAAAAAACAAAACTATCTCTACAAACAATACCTTTAACCCTGGCCATAACTGAATGCAATCTGATGGCTGTTCTGTGACTTCCGTTTACCTATACTTTTCATGTCTCTAGGAATTATCTAACCCACTGGGTGTATTAGGCATGCTTTGTTTGCCAGGCACCATTCTAGTCACTGAAGATGCTGCTGCGAATAAATTAGAGCCCATAACTCAAAGAACACACAATCTAGCGGGAGAGACAAGAATGTGATAAATATTACAATAGAAGCAGTATGGCATTCGGCATAGTGGTTGTGAGCAGGGAGATTAAAACCAGACTGCCTCGGTTCACAGCCCAGCTCTGCCACTCGTATAATCTTTGATGAGTTACTTAACCTTTCTGGGCCTCAAATTCTGCATCCTCAAAATAGGGATGCTAATAATAGCACCTACTTTGCAGGATTGTTCTATGATTGAATTAATGACTGTGTGTCAAGTCTGGACATTGGAGACCCTCAGTGGATCGTACCTATGTTACAACAAGGTTAATTCAAGGGAGAGTCCTGATAGACTGGAAGGGCAGTGGTGGTCAGGAAACAAGGATAACATCTGGGGTTCTGGCTGGGTAGATAATGGTGCTATTTACTGAGATTTGGGTCAAAGAATGAAGAGAAGACTTCAGGCATGGTGATTAATTCACTTTTGAATCTGTTGAATGGAGCTTTCTGAGGACCTTTAATTACTACTACTATTAACTCATTGCCAGGCACTACGCTAAGTGCTGTACACAAGTTATCTCATTTAATTCTCACAACAACCCCATAAGGTAGGGCCATCATTATTTTTGGAGGCACAGAGAGGTAATTAACTTGCCCACCACCATACAGCTTAGTTCATGATGGAGTAAGGCTTTGAACTCAAGTAGTTGACTCCAGAGCCTGTGTTTTCTTTTCTTTTCTTTCTTTCTTTTTTTTTTTTTTTTGAGGAAGATTAGCCCTGGGCTAACTACTGCCAGTCCTCCTCTTTTTGCCAAGGAAGCCTGGCCCTGAGCTAACATCTGTGCCCATCTTCCTCTACTTTATATGTGGGATGCCTACCACAGCATGGAGTGCCAAGCAGTGCCATGTCCGCACCCGGGATCCGAACCGGGGAACCCTGGGCCACTGAGATGTGGAACGTGCGAACTTAACTGCTGCGCCATCGGGCCAGCCCCTGTGTTTTCTTTCCTGATTTTCATTTAGGTGGAGACGTCCGGTAAACAGTTATGTATATGAGTGTGACATTTAGGAAGGAATTCTGGGCTGGTGATTTGGGTTTGGTAGTCATCAGCAAAAGGTGCTAGCTGAAGTCATGGGAATGGAAGAGATTGCCTCAAGAGAGTATGTCGAGCACTGAAAGAAGACAGCCAAAGACGGAACCCCAAAGAACACCCGTTATTTTAATGATGGACAGAAGAGGAGAAATTCTCAAATGAGACTGAAGAGGAGCAGCTGGAATAGTGAGGAGGAAAAGCAAAAGAATGAGAGGGTTTGGAGAAAAGAGTGTGATGCATATGGTCGAATGCTGCAGAAAAGGCAAGAAAGAAAGGACTGAAAAGTGTAGAATGGATTTAACCACAAGGAGATTGCTGGTGACCTTGGAGAGGGAGGTTGTGATGGAATGGTGGGGATGGCAGCCAGACTATAATGGGGTTAGGAGTAAACAGGACTTACTTCCTACGTGTTATATACAGTGCGAGAATCTGGGAATACCAGGATGAATACGAAATGGCATCTGACTTAAAGGAATTGTCAGTTTAAAGGAAAAGACTGATATTTGCAATATCTTGTGACCAACCCAAAAATGTGCAAGGATGTTTAAGGTAAATGGTGGCATAGTGAGAAGAGTGATCAGTTGTGTGTGGCAGGTTGAGAATGAGGGTCCAGTTTGGCTTCATGGAGCTGAGCTGAATGATGGGTTGGAGTTGGTGGGGTGAAGGGAGAGCATTCCATGGCTGCAGCAGCGTAACGTGGTAGGAAACAGGGACGTTCAGGGTGTGGGGGAGCAGTAGCAAGTGAAATTGGAGAGGCAGGTCAGATCATGGGTGACCTTATGGTGTCTGAATTTCAGAGTGGGGATGACGGGGAGCCATTGGGAGGTTCTGAGCAGGGAAGAGATATGACCAGATTGACATTTAGAAAGATGACTGAGGCAGCAAAGCAGATGGAGGATGGAGTCGTAGGGGCCATGCTGGAGGCTGGGAAGCGGTTAGAAGACCTGTAGTCACAGTGGTTTCCTTTCTATATTCGTTCGCTAGAGTTGCCATAACAAAATACCACCGACCGGGGGGCTTAAGCAACAGAAATTAATTTTCTCATAGTTCTGGAGACTAAGAGTCCAAGATCAAGGAGTCAGCAGGTTTGGTTTCTCCTGAGGCCTCTCTCCTTGGCTTGCAGATGGCCTTCCCTCTGTGTGTGTGCCTCTCTGGTCTCTCTCTTTTTTTTTTTTTTTGAGGAAGATTAGCCCTGAGCTAACATCTGCTGCCAATCATCCTCTTTTTTTGCTGAGTAAGACTGGCCCTGAGCTAACATCCGTGCCCATCTTCCTCTACTTCATATGTGGGATGCCCACCACAGCATGGCTTGATAAGTGGCACGTAGGTCCACACCAGGAAAACCCTAGGCCACCAAAACAGAACTTGCGAACTTAACCACCATGTGCCACTGGGATGGCCCCTCCCTGGTGTCTCTTTATGTGTCCAAATCTCCTCTTTTTATAAGGACACCAGTAAGATTGGATGATGGCCCACCCTAATGATCTCATTTTAACTTCATCACCTCTTTAAGGGCCCTATCTCATAATGACATTTTAGTCAACAATGGACCTCATATATGACAATGGTCCCATAAGATTAATACCATATAGCCCAGATGTGTAGTAGGCTACACCATCTAGGTTTGTGTAAGTGCACTCTATGATCTTTGCACAATGATGAAATCGCCTAACGATGAATTTCTCAGAACTTATCCCCATCGTTAAGTGATGCATGACTGGATGGTCACATTCTAAAGTACTGGGGATTACAGCTTCAAAATATGAATTGGAGGGAGTGAGGGGACACAATACGGTCCATTAAGACTTTCCATTAATAACATTAACGGAGTGGGGTCTGGAGACCATGGGCTGATAAGATTAAATTGTTTCCATCTCATCATCAGGAAACAACAGTTAAAAAAAGAAATTCAACTGGGTATATCTGAAAATTGTATTGGCTTTATTCAACAATTCATGAATTGGGCAGCATCTCATCTAACAAATAGAAGGGTGCTCTGAGGAGTTGTATAAAATGGAAGGCTTTTATAGGTAGAAACAAAACGTGCAGGACAGGGAAGTTGTCAGCGAAAGAAAACAAAGGATTATTTCAGGCAAGGTCACCTTCCCTTAGGGGGACTGGCAAGTGGTCTTATCTTACAGATTACTTCACTACTGTTGATCAAGAAATTCCAGACTGAATAGTTTAAACCTCCACTCCTGGGAGAGGCTGAGCCTGCAATCTGGTCAGGTATTAAGCCTTGGTGGGTGTTAACACAAGTGACTCCATTTGGGCTTGTTTTTTTTTTAACACCAGCAACTCATATAATCTACAGAAGTTATCTGTAAACTGGGCATTGTGATTTCTTAATAAAGACTGCTTTTGGGGCTGGCCTGATGACACGGCGGTTAAGTGCACACTTTCTGCTTCTCAGCGGCCCAGGGTTCACTGGTTTGGATCCTGGGTGCAGACATGGCACCGCTTGGCAAGCCATGCTGTGGTAGGCATCCCACGTATAAAGTAGAGGAAGATGGGCACGGATGTTAGCTCAGGGCCAGTCTTCCTCAGCAAAAAGGGGAGGATTGGCAGCAGTTAGCTCAGGGCTAATCTTCCTCAAAAAAAAAAAAAAAAGACTGCTTTTATCTCTGAGTCCCTGATGCCCGGCTGAGAGACTGAACCAGATGATGCTGGCGCTGGTTGAATTAATGAAGGATAAATGAATGAATTCATTACCTGCAGTGGTAATACACACTGAACTGTGGCTGCCCTTAGAGTCTAGGAAAAGGAGAGTTGTAGAGTAAGACTGTCTAGTGTTTGACTGGTATAGGAACTCTTGCTTCTATGATCCAAAGGCATCTAATACTAATACTATTTTCATTTCATTTCAAGTTATTGTTACATTTTTATCCTCCACGAATCAGGAGCTCTCTGAGAACTGAGTCTTATACATCTGTCTTTGTATTCTCAGCCCCTAAGCCAGTTCCTGGCGCAGAGCACATGCACCGTTAAAGTTTGTGGAACGGATGAGGGAGTTAGATTAAAAAGCTTTAGTGAGCAGAAACTGTAATTTTGCATTCAGGTTTTATAAGTCCTGTTTATGGTTCAAGATGTATACTTTTTCTCCCCCTTTTTAGTGGGAGTGGCAGTGGTGAACCTTCAAAAATGCTTCCTTGAGAAAACAGCAGCCATCAGCTGAGAGCTCCTTCATCTCGCTGCTACATTACAGACTGATACTGTATCTTTTTCTTCTTCCTTGTTTCAGTAGAGAAAGGGTCTTTTCTTCTAGCAAAGGCCAATAGCTACAAATATTTCCAGCGCCTACCTTCTGGAGAACTTAGACCTTTAGCTATCTACTTCCTTCTCTAACATTAAACATATTCTAATTTCCCATCCTACAAAAGCCTCCCTTGACCCATAGCCCCTTTCAGTTCTCACCCTGTTTCACCGCTTCCCTTCTTAAAGTTCATTGTCTGAACACCTTTCTACTTCCTCATTTCCCCTCCATTCCTTCAATCTCTTCCTGTCTGGCTTTCAACTACAAGATGAAATGGATACTTTTCAGTTTTCCCATACCAGACCTTCAGCAGTTGTCTACAATGTTGATCACTTTCACCTTCTTGAAACAGCTTCTCTGGGGTTTTTTTTGGTTTTGTTTTGTGTTTTCTTTGCCTTTCCTGACTCTACACTCTTCAGATTTTCCTTTTATCTCTTTGGCTTCCCTTTTACAGTCTTCTTTGCTAGTTCCTTCTCTACTCAAGTCTAAAGCATCATCTCTCAAATGTTTGGCATCCTCAATCCACTTAATGAGGATCCTGCATACCCAGGACTGTTAGTTTTAGGGATATTTAAAATAATGATGAGCATTGTATCATATATAGATAGTCCAGACTTATGATGGTTCAGCTGATGATTTTTCAGCTGTATGATGGTGTAAAAGCCATACGCATGCAGTAGAAACTCTACTTAGAATTTTGAATTTTGATCTTTTTCCGGGCTAGCGAATATGCAGGACTCGGCTCTCATGTGATGCTGGGCAGTGGCGGTGAGCTGCGGCTCCCTGTCAGCCACCGGATCACCAGGGTAAACAACCAATACACTTACCACCATTCTGTACCCATACAACCATTCTGTTTTTCACTTTCAGTACAGTATTCAATAAATTACGAGATATTCAACACTATTATAAAAAATGCTTTATGTTAGATGATTTTGCCCAACTGTAGGCCAATCTAAGTGTTCTGAGCATGTTTAAGGTAGTCTAGGCTAAGCTATGATGTTCGGTAGGTTAGGTGCATTAAACACGTTTTCTACTAACAACGTTTTCAATTTACAATGAGTTTATGTCCTGATAAACCTATCATAAGTTGAGGAAGAGTTGTAATGAGATGGCCTTGGTATATGCTACTCTCTCTGTCTTGAATTCTTTTCTGTCCACTTTGTTTGGCTGGATCCTTATCTTTTAGGTCTTAAGTCATTTCCACAGAGAGGCCTCTCTCTTTACTCTGACAGAACACTGCTTTTTTCCCTAACCATCATAATAGCTACGGATTAAATGACTTTAAAATGTGTTGGCCCTGGTCTACGTGCCTTACACTGTATCAATTCATCTAATCTTCACAATAACATCGTTCGTGTAGGGCACTATTATTATCGTAAAGCGTACTTTACAGATGGGGAAGCGAAGGCAGAGCGGCAGAGCTGAGATTAGCACACGAGGCGACCTGGCTTCCGAGTCCACACCCTTAGCTGTGCTAGAGTACTTATCACAATTTGCATTGACATATTTGATTTTATTTCTTTAGTGATTGTCTCCCTCACTAATCCTCAAGGTCTGGGGGAGCAAGGACTGTGTCTGAACCGTTCAGAACTTAGCTTGAAGAGCTTACCTGGCACATGGTAAGTACTCAGATATTGGTTGAATAAGTTAATCAATAATTTAAAAAAATTCCAGACCAGGAGGCATCAGGTGCAGAACTGAATCCCCATACTCCGTGTGACCTTGTAGAAACCACCTTATCTCTTCCTGCTTGATTTCCCACCCTGTGAATCACAGGAATCGGGGGAAGGGAGGACCAAGCCAGGCGGAAGAGGCGGTGAGCGCAGTGACTGGGAAAATGGTGTCGGCACACGGAATGAGCGCTGATCGTCATTCTCCACTGGAAGATGGCATCGAGTGCACCGCGTGGGAAAAAGGGATACACTGTGCTTTTCCCCATTTCGGAGCGGTGTCGAAGCTTCACGCCGTAGGCTCCCATTTCTCCCCGTGAAAGATCTCGGGGAGACGGGCGCTTGGGGGCCAGGCGGGCGGCGTCACCGCGCGGTGTAGCCTCTGGTCCCGCCTGGCGCGGACAGGGGCGGTACCACCCGGCAGGGGCGGAGTCCGGGCCCAGCCTCGGCAGGCCCCGCCCCCGGGCCGGCGGCCGCGGGCCCACCTCGCCTCCCAGGCCTGGGCGTGTCCCCGCGGGCGCACGCGCGCGCGTGGCATGCTGGGAAGGCGCCCGCGCGGCGGCCATTTTGTCTTGTCGGCTCCGCTTTAGAGGAGGGTTTTCGGCCTGCGAGTGGGCCGGAGGGGTTGGCGGCGGTGTCGCCGGCGTTTTTTTTGGCGGGTGCCAGGGCTGGTGGGAGCAGCCGCCCGAGGAAAGCACCATGATTTCGGCCGCGCAATTGCTGGATGAGTTAATGGGCCGAGACCGAAACCTCGCCCCGGACGAGAAGCGCAGCAACGTGCGGTGGGACCACGAGAGCGTAAGTCCCGCGGGCTTTGGGCCTGTGCCCGGGCGCCGTGGGGGAGGGGCGGGGAGGGCGCGGGCTGGGCCGCCGGGCCCGCGGCGCGATTTGGGGCCGCGCCGGGGCCGGGTGTCTGACCCCGTGGCCCGGGGAAGGCGGGAGGCCGCCCGGGAGGGAGGAGTCCGCCCGAATCCAGGGATGAGGGATGGGTGGTGGTTGTGGTTGTTGTTGTTTTAGTATCGAGGAAGCCAAAGGGGGCCTCAGTAGCACCGAGGAGCACCTTCCTGAGGCGGGGAAACGCGGGAGAGGAAGGAGTATTTTACTACGTCTGGAGGCTGCAGTGTTTTCACCTCGGGAAATAGGGGAAAGGCCACATTCTTCCGTTATTTGGGTTGAGCGGCGTATTTAAACTGAAATTTGTGGCCAGGATTAGTGGTAAAAAATTGTGGCAGTGTATTATTTCAGGAATAGTTTCGTTTCGACGTTTCGGTGGGGAAATAAGATTTTAAATAGAGGATCCTAACTTGGTAGGGTTTGCCGTGATGGTTTACAAGTATTGTTTGTCTGCAGTACGTTGTAGGAAGCCCTGCGTGGAGAGGGCCGTCCAGGCGTTTTCTTCCAGTAAAACTCATGTGATCCTCTTGACCCTGTGAGTAAGGGTAACTGTTGTAAACCCCGTTTGGGGGCGCTCACCCGGGGTCTCTTGGCAAGTTAAAGGGGCGAGCCTCAACCTAATCTTTGTAGGCCTGTGTACTTTCCCCGCTTCTCTGAAGCCAGGTCTGTGCAAATGACCGTAATGTATTTCGAGTGTTTTGAACATGCTGTGTAACGTTTATTTTAGGTCTCACCTGAAGAACAGGTGCAGAATTTAGTCTTACTTGTCTTGCGCTTGTCACCAAACAACGTGGTCATTTAAAGGCAGTTGCTAATGAAAGTACGAAGAAGTAGGCAAATAGACTTTTTAAAGAAATTGCTTCGTCTCTTTAAACATAGGCTGTGGTTAGAGTGAAATTTCTCTTTTGCAGTGCAGGGAAACACGTTGGTGCTAAATGAGTCCTATCTACCTTAAAAAATAACGTGTTTGGCTAAAGCGTTGGGGTGCAACCTGATTGCAAAGTACTATGAAGTGTGGAGTCAAATTCACGCGTTTTGTCATTGACGTCGAGAGTTGAAGCTTTTTAAGTGTTTTTTTTTTTTTTTTTTAACGTTTGGGTTTTTTCCCCCACGTGTCAGAAGAGACAGTAACTTTGCTGCATGTCTTGACCGTCTTTCCTTTCTAGGCATTTCTTTGCAACAATGAAGTAAATTTTTCCTTTACCACTTAACTCGGTAGTCTTTCCCTCTAAGCTTTGCAAAAAAAAAGAAAAAAGTTAAGATCCAGTTGATGTACAGATAGGGTATTTATCTATTTTGTATTAAAGAGAAAATGGCATTTGATTGCCTGCTCATTAACGGCAGCACCTGTTTGTTCTTCCTTGGTTTTGAACACGTGTTGTGAAGAAACTGGTTTCCTGATGGTATTTTATTGCCACATTGCATTATATGTGACGGGTTTATAACATTAGCAGTGAGGCTCTCAGAATAGCAACTTAGGTTTTTATGTCATCTCAGCTGTAATAAATCTGCTTTCCCTTCTGTTTTAGTGCTTCTCACTGATTTAAACTTTTGGTGCTTGTCACCACAATATCTTATGCGTTTAATGACAGATTTCACTTCATTCTAGATTCAGGGATTTGAAAAAGTCAGTTGCTGGTGTTTCAGATTCATGTCTTCAGGGAGAAGGTTGGTGTTGACCAGGAACAAAGTGTATGGCCTCATCTAAGTAAGTCAGGATAAAGCTGGGGAAGCTCTTGCCATCACTTCCGGGTCGTTTACATATTCTAATGCTGTTGGCTATTAGTGGAGAAATGTACAACCCCCCAGCATATAGTGTAAGGATTTCACTATCGCTGTAACCTGATATTTCAAAATATTTTTGCATTCCTATTCTATCTGGAAATTTTTCTTTGGCACACTTGGCACTAAATGGGAAAGGCTATTTCAGCTGGGTGGGGTCCTTTTGTTTAACAGTTGAAATGGAAACTTACCTTAGTGTTAAAAGTAGTTCCAGAGTGTCTGTATCTGACCGACCTGTGGAATTTGTTTTAAATGCAGATTTCTTTACTTCACTCCCTAGAGGGAGTAGGTCAGTCTGGGGGAAGGCCCCTGAAAGCTGCATTTTTAAAAAAATGGCCTCACCACCTTTTAAAGCTTCTGAGCTACTGCTTTCTGATCACATGATTAGTCCTGGCTTTTTAATTGTGAGAGTTGGGGAACTCGTTTTTAAGTGAAGGATACACCTGTGGTGCAAATTATCGACCTTTTGTTTATTCATAATAAGGCTATATGTAAATACTCTCAAGGCTCAATGTCCGAAAGTGCTTTATTGGGATTAGTACTTTACAGGCATTTCCAGCTTCTTTGCAGATTGCTACCTCTGGATCTGGAGAAAGTAGTTTTCGGCTAAAGTCAAACCAGCTTTATTACTGCTCAAAGGATTCATTGAGACACCCTTCTGCCTGGGTTATTGTTATTTTACATTTCCTTGAGATTATTACTATTTTTGCATCAAACAGTTGGTTGGTTTGCTCTGCTTTGCTTTGTTAATCCTGAACAACCACAGTCATGAGGAAAGCATATGATTTTTAACTGCCTTGTGTGAGCACCTTTCAGTTAGTGTCCACATGGGAAGATTTCAGTGTTTGCCAGAGAAGGCATTTGGTAGCCTTGTAATTACCTGAATAGTTCACATTGTAGGGAATTGTAAAGTCTGGTCTGGAGCTTTTATTATTATTTATATAAGAGAACAGGAATTTTGTAGTTCAAATTGAGGTTTTTACTTTTTCAACCCGAAAGTGAAATTATTTTACTGTTGACTTAACTCTGATTCTAATAATCCTTAAAATGAAGTTTCCTTCATCATTAATCAAATTCAGGTATGCCCTGTTCAGTGAAGGTTTAATAATTTATGAAGGTAATTGAACTAAATGTTATTTTCTAAAATCTTAAGAATGTTAGGAAATACTGTCATTGATGCTGACAGTTGTTTAGAAAAGAAAAAAACAGTTAAGGCTTCTGTCCATGTTTTTACTTGTGAACATTTTTGTTTTTACATGTAAAAAAGGGATTCAGAGTTTGGGAAGGAAAATTGGAAGCAAAAAATTAATAATTATAGCGCATGACATCTATAAATATTTTACTGGTTTTAATTCAGAGCCACCAAAATGTTCTTTCTGTCAGAAGTATAGGCGTTTCCTACCTTACTCTGTGGTACATGGTAATTGTCAGCAGTCTGTGTGTTATATGTGCATATGACTGCTGTTTGTTTTTTCACCCCAAAACAAACAAGGTGAATGAATAGTATAATGAACTCTCCTTGTGCCCATACCCCAGTACAACAGTATCAACACATGGCCAATATTATTTCCTGTATATGCTGTAGGGACATTTCCTTAATATTTGATTGCTTTAGGAAAAATGTGTGTTTATGTATGTATATATATCATTAGATTTGATTTCTTCACTACTGCTTGCTAGGGGAGAAAGTAGTTTAAGTTAGTAATACAGTGCTTCATTGTTTTATGAAATATGTTTAATTTTCTCATTTCTTGTAACTTGGGGAAATTCCTGTATTCATTTATTCAACAAAAATGTTTCACTTTTATGGTAGATAGAATAGTATAGATAACAGCACTTAGCCTGAGAGAACCATCAGTCTGGTGGCAGATAGGAAGGAGTAGATGTGCTTTCATAACACAATGTGATAAGTGCCACAGTGGAGAAAAGTGTGGGGTCTTGAAAAGTACACTTGAGAGGGGCTCCTAACTCAGCCTGGGGTACTTGAGAAAGGCCT
This sequence comes from Equus asinus, assembly GCF_041296235.1. NCBI lineage: Eukaryota > Metazoa > Chordata > Mammalia > Perissodactyla > Equidae > Equus > Equus asinus. The sequence continues at coordinate 35,882,733 of NC_091802.1, read as the reverse complement.
CTTCAAGTGACCCTTAAATACTGGGACCTAAAGGATTAGTAGGAATTAGCCAGAGGGAGTGGGAGAGAAGACATGTTACTGGAGGCTGGAGAAAAAGTAAGCCTGAGGAATTGTAAGTAGTGTTATTACCTGGAGCCCGTGGTTGCTTTTGTTGGGGAAGGGGGCATGTGGATGGATGGGCAGGAACCTGGTTTTGAATGGTTTTTATAAATCTTGTTAGAAGTTGGGACTAAATTACATTGGGAAACAGTTGAAAGCTTCTAGGCAGGAGAGAGATGTTTACTCTCTGGCTCCTGTGGAAAATTGATTAAAATTTTACCAAAAGTTTGTGTGGGCAAGGAGAGTGAACCATGACTGCAAAGGTATATGTAATATAAAAGGCATGGAAATGAATGATTATAGAAAGTGTGGTCCTGATACAGCTGAAACATAGTATATGTTATGAGGGACTGGCTCTTTTTGTTATAAATTGTTATATTAAAATTTTTTCTTTTGGGGTTTGTCTTTTTTTTGAAACACGAATTCAGTTCTTTTAGCTAAAAAGAAACATTGCTGCTTTTTTTTCCTACTTATTTATTTTTGAGGAAGATTAGCCCTGAGCTAACATCCACTGCCAATCCTCTTCTTTTGGCTGAGGAAGACTGGCCCTGAGCTAACATCCCTGCCCATCTTCCTCCGCTTTTTTTATCTGGGACGCCTACCACAGCATGGCTTGAATAGCTCCGCACCTGGGATTCAAACCAGCAAAACTTGGGCCCTGAAGCATAACGTGAGAACTTAACGGCTGAGCCGCCGTGCCGGCCCCAGAAACATTACTTCTATCTAGCCTGTTGTAGTCAAAGTTAAACTATTAATGGAAGTGACTAAAGACTACACGTTGAAAGGTATTCTTTTTTTCCCCATCAATAAAGTTTCTGGAAATTCTTGGATTTTAAATGAAAAAATGTACATGACAGCTGAAGTGAAGTTCTTGTCAAGGATCAGATTTACTGTTGCCACCATGATGAATTTAAAATGCCAGTATTTAGATTATCAGAAATAGACATTGAATAAATACATTATGTTTATGACTTGTTTATAAAATGGAACTTGGTGTCTGGTGGAACCAAATACCTATCCAGAGTGGTTAGTAACTTAGAATACCAAAAGAAGCTCTTTAAGGCATCCACAGGATTTTAGGTAGGGACCTATATTTGTTGGTGTCTGTAAAGACGTTTATATGTGATTTACTGATTTGAATTCTTTACTATTTGTAAATGATAAATAGCTGACCTAACCATTAGAGTGAGAAACAGCTAAACATTCAACTGATTTGGGGAAAGCAGTTTAACAAAAGTAATGCAGACAGCATTGAAAATACTTGATTAGCTTAAGCGGGAATTATATTGCTTACTGTTGGGTTCAAGTAGATATAGAAAGATAAAAGTCAATGAGATACTCTTAGTGCACTTTTGTGATTGGTAGTAGTTTAAATTGATGACCAGAATTAATGGTGCCTTGAAGAAGTGAATGCATAAAAAAATGGGTCTGTTTTTGATAAAAACTGTAAGTCTGGGGCCGGCCCGGTGGCGCATTGGTTAAGTTCTCGTGTTCCACTTGGGCAGCCCAGGGTTCGCCAGTTCGGATCCCGGGTGGGGACATGGTACCGCTTGGCAAGCCATGCTATGGTAGGCGTCCCATATATAAAGTAGAGGAAGGTGGGCGCAGATGTTAGCTCAGGGCCAGTCTTCCTCAGCAAAAAGAGGAGGATTGGCAAATGTTAGCTCAGGGCTAATCTTCCTCAGGGAAAAAAAAAAAGATGAAAGTAAAAAGCTGTAAGTCAGCATTTTCTTAGTTAAATATTTATACTTACTTAAACCCCCCAAAATGCGTAAGTCTTCTTCACATTAAATAATGTTGTCTCATTTAAAGATTGATTCCATTAATATATTGGGAATTGATTTTGCTGTTTTATATTTTCCCTCTGAGTTTAGAACCGTTAAAATTACTTTTTACAGAAGTAAACGTGGTTACTATATAAAAGGTTAGAATTTAACATAGGGATAAACAGTGAAAATCTGTTTTTGCCTCTCCTCTCCATTGCCAAATCCCCCTGAAAAACATAAAAATTGCTCTGTGTTTTCAAATCTTTCCTAATAATTTACAGACACATACGCATATATACATATGAGTGAAAGTTGTTAATAGGGTCTAATATATAAATATAATATGTATTTTACAACTTTGACTTAAACTCTGAACTCTTTCCTTGTTGGTACATATAAATCTACCTTAATTTATTTAACGATTTGTTTTCTGCTGGGTGTGTACATTATGTCTAATTCTTTTGCCGTTACCAACCAAGCTGCAGTGAACGTTGTAGTACATGTAGCTGAGTCACTTGTAGTATTGGTTCCTGGAAAGACAATGACTAAGTTAAATGCACATTTTACATTTTGGTGGATGCTGCCAAGTTGTCCCATAGCCCTCTAGTATTGTTTGGAGTGTCATTTTCCCAACACTGTATATAACAACAAATATTGCCTTAAATTTTGACAATTTGACTTTAATATGGTGGAAACTTGGAATTAAAATTTTCTAGTCACGAGCCAGCCCTGATGGCCTAGTGGTTAGAGTTTGGTGCACCCCACTTCAGCGGCCCGGGTTCGGTTCCTGGGTGCAAAACCACACCACTTACATAGAACTAGAGGAGCTTAGAACTGTACACAACTGTCTGCTGGAGCTTTGAGGGGGAAGAAAAAAGGAGGAAGATTGGCATAGATGTTAGCGTAGGGAGACTCTTCCCCTGCAAAAAAATAAAAATAAAAAATTTTTCTAGTTAGATTTCCAGGATTGTGTTTCTCCATTCTCTTAACTGATAGTGAAAAGCCTGCTATTGAGGTTGAACTCTTCTGGTCACTGGTGTTGCCTTAAATTTATCAAGGGATAAATCACAATTACCTTGTGAGAATTCTGGCCTCCACCACCACCCCTTTGTTGCTACTCCTCCCACCTTTGGTTATCAGATTATTAGGGTTTTGATAGACATTTAGTAAAGACTTACTGAATAAAAGACTAAGTGTTAATATTTTTAGTTGAACAGCCACAATCCCTGGGGAGGGTTAAAAGAAGCTGTCTAAGTGGCTAGAGCTGATTGGATAGAGTAACAAACACCTTGATGTACTGTCACGTTACAGCAGTTTCTTAAGGAGAGTTGAAGTGTGTAAAGAGCACACAAAACCGCATTAGGAAAATGGGTTCTAATCTGGATTCTATAAGTAGCTAGATGCCTTCCAAGCAGGTCATGTGTTTTCTGGACTCAAGTGGGTTGATTGGACTAAGCTACAGGGATCATCTCATTAATCCACAGGCAGGCATGGCATGTCTTAGTAGGTCTACATAGTGCCTAAAAACTTTTTTCTTTTTTTTTAAAGATTGGCACCTGAGGGACTGGCCCTGTGACCGAGTGGTTAAGATCGTGTGCTCCACTGGGGTGGCCCAGGGTTTCACCAGTTCAGATCCTGGGCGCAGACATGGCACCGCTCATCAGGCCATGCTGAGGCGGTGTCCCACATGCCGCAACCAGAAGGACCCACAACTAAAATATACAACCATGTACTGGGGGGATTTGGGGGTGGTGGGGAAAGATTGGCACCATCTGTTGCCAATCTTTTTTCTTCCCCTTCTTCTCCACCCCCAAGCCTCCCAGTACATAGTTGTAGGTCCTTCTGGCTCTGCCATGTGGGATGCTGCCCTAGCGTGGCGTGATGAGCAGTGCTAGGTCATGCCCAGGATCCGAACCCATGAAACCCTGGGCCGCTGAAGCGGAGCATGCGAAGTTAACCACTTGGCCACGGGGCCAGCCCCTAAAAACATTTTTGAAAAAGTACTGGGTAGTATTTTAAAAATTTGCCCACTTCTCCCAATTTAACATAAAGTTTAAATTTCACAGTCCCACTATGAAGTATATTTGTTGTCTCCTTTTTTTTCTTACTACTTCTCCTAGCCAAAGTCCCCCAGTACATAGTTGTACATTCCACTTGTGGGTCCTGGTTGTGCCTTGCGGGACACCGCCTCAGCATGGCCTGATGAGCAGTGCCATGTCTGCGCCCAGGATCTGCACTGGCAAAACCCTGGGCCGCCAAAGTGGAGCATGCAAACTTAACCACTTGGCCATGGGGCCAGCCCCCATTGTCTCCTTTTTTTATATGAGGAAATCAAGGAGCATTACAGTCTATATTCTATAGTGGATAAGTGGCGGCCAGGATTCAGACTCCGCATTTTGTTGCCTCTCCAAGTGTACCTGTCTACACTTGCCTGTTGCATACTCTGTTGTCCATCTTCTCACGTTTCCTTATACCTAGAATGTCTTGCAGCCTTTCCACTTCTGAACTAAGAACCAGTTCAAGCTTCACCATCTGTGATGACTTGATATTCCTGACTAAACTAATTTCCTTTTGTTTCTAGAGTTGCATGTAAATACTAGTACACTCTATTTTTTGGTTTCTGTTTCTGTTCTGTCTTCTACTAGACTAAGCTTTTTTTTTTTTTTAAAGATTTTATTTTTTTCCTTTTTCTCCCCAAAGTCCCCCGGTACATAGTTGTATATTCTTCGTTGTGGGTCCTTCTAGTTGTGGCATGTGGGACGCTGCCTGAGCGTGGTTTGATGAGCAGTGCCATGTCCGCGCCCAGGATTCGAACCAACGAAACACTGGGTCGCCTGCAGCAGAGCCCACAAACTTAACCACTCGGCCACTGGGGCCAGCCCCTAGACTAAGCTTTTTGAGGAGTGGGTCTTATTCGTTCTTGTATTTCCAGCATCGGTTTTAGCACATAGTGTTACATGATTGTTGAGATGACATTTTCCACTTTTTAAAATTCAAACCCATTTTAAATTAAAGTCCCATTCAGTACCTATTAGATTTAAGAGTGTGTTCATTCGTATATTTTATTGAAAAACTGATGTAGTACATTTAGATTTAGAGTTTTGATCACTTAGAACCTCCTACCTTTTGGAAAGCCTTATTCATGTAAATAAAACTTTAAATAGGGTCCAGCCCCGTGGCCAAGTGGTTAAGTTTGTGTGCTCTGCTTCGGTGGCCCAGGGTTTCATTGGTTCGAATCCTGGGCGCAGACACAGCACTGCTCATCAAGGCATGCTGAGGTGACGTCCCACATGCCACAACTAGAAGGACCCACAGCTAAAAATACACAACTATGTACTGAGGGGCTTTGGGGAGAAAAAGGAAAAAAAAATCTTTAAAAAAAACTTTAAATAGCTCTACAAAATCAGAGGTATTTTAGTTTTAAAAAATAACATTTATTAGACATTTTATGACAAACCTTGAAGCTAGTAGTAATCAGTTTTACAGAACGTTAAGTCACACAATATATGGTAAAGCCCCCAGTCAGATCCAGTGATAAGTGTTATTAAAACTAAGATTTGATAAGTACTATAAGTCCTATGTTGGTATTTCATTACCAAAAATAATTATATGATTTCTTTCCTAGAAATGTTTGAAGTTTGTATTTGCTTATATTTCACAGTCAGAAGGGACCATGGAGATGTGTATTCCTTTTGTTTCAATGATGAGCCTTTTTGAGGATCATGGAGATTGGCCCAGTTTAAACAGAAGGAACAAGTAGTCTTATGTTTATTAGTTATGACAATAAAAGCCCTATTGAAAACAATAAAATCAGTCTTTAGATAGAATCCACTCCAAAACCCTAGAATATACTTCTGTAAACATGGGAATAGAGATTAAAATAAACTTTGATAAGTAAGTGAAAGTAAAATGCACAGAGGTAGTAAAGTTTCATACCTATGAGGGGTGCACACTAAATTTAGTTTTTAAATTATTATATAACCATACAATTTGTAGCTATAAATAGCACTGAATGCTGGCAATAACTATTACTAAGCTATTACAGATAGCTATTACAGTTGTGGGAAACTTGTTAAATAATTTTTGGGCCCTTGGAACTAGGGTTAATAGTCTGAACAGTAAGTGGCATACTCTTTGTCTCTGTCCTCACTCCCCCAAATAAGAGATTCTTAAATATTTTTTATTTATTTATTTGTTTTGTTTTATTTTATTTTTTGAGGAAGATTAGCCCTGAGCTCACTGCTGCCAATCCTCCTCTTTTTTGCTGAGGAAGACTGGCCCTGAACTAATGTCCGTGCCCATCTTCCTCTATTTTATATGTGGGACGCCTACCACAGCATGGCCTGTCGAGTGGTGCCATGTCCGCACCCGGATCCAAACCAGTGAACTCCACGCCGCCGAGAAGCAGAACGTGTGCACTTAACTGCTGCACCACCGGGCCAGCCCCTTAAATATTTTTTAAAATTGAGTATTTGCGTTGATATTTTATTGTGATACACTTAAAGTGGATGCAAGGTTTAACAAATCATACTTTTTAATAGTTAGAAAAGTATGTACCATTTTTAAACATTTCTTATGACCATTGGAAGTTTGGAAATAATTTGGAAAGACATTGACCATTTGAGCATACAGAGCCTTTTAAAAAAATAATTTGTAAGAATGATTTTTAAGTTGCAGAGTAATCTTAGAAATGAAGTATGAGAAGAACTTCTAAAGAAAATAGTACATACTATGATGTATGGCTATATATAATAGGATAATATTGATATAAGACTAAATTTGTTGAGGGGCCAACCCTGTGGCATAGTGGTTAAGTTCAGTGTGCTCCGTTTCAGCGGCTCAGATTCATGGGTTTGGATCCCCAGCACAGACCTACACCACTCATCAGTCATGCTGTCGTGGCAACCCCCATATAAAGTGAAGGAAGGTTGGCACAGATGTTGGCTTAGGGCTAATCTTCTTCAGCAAAAAGAAAAAACAACTAAATCTGTTGATCAGACAGTCATTTTTGTTTTTCATGACCTTAATTCCTCTGGACTCAGCTTATGGAACCACATTGCTTCAGACAAGCATAAAATAATTGACCTTTGAGGCAGAAAACAATCTATTGTAGATTTAACATCCAGTACTAAGTGTCTAGAAAGAACTCTCATTCAGTCTTAAATTTAACATCTCTCTTTTTTCATATGTCATAGTTGCACAGTTGTGCATTATCTAACAGTGGGATATGTTCTGAGAAATGCATTTATTAGGTGGTTTTGTCATTGTGTGAACATCATAGAATGCACTTACACAAACCTAGATGGTCTAGCCTACTACACACCTAGGCTATATGGTGCTAATCTTAGGGGACCACTGTTGTATAGGTGGTCCATTGGTGACCGTAATGTTGTTATGTGGCACGTGACTGTACATTGATAATCTACCCAGTAACAATGAAGTCTTTAGTACGTGAAGAAAGGAAGATATTTTGAAGTTTCGCCTACAAGTTTTGGTTTGCAGTGTTGTAGAATTAAATATAGGATAGAGAGGTCTTGGAATATATATGAAGGAGTTACAGAACTACCAATGGAAGAAAATTAAAAGTCGATTTCATGTTAATAGTTTTCCCCCCATACCATTTGGTAAAGTACTGGCGTGTATGAAAATATCCAATACGTTTTAGAGCCTGTTAAAGGATCTCTTAAGTGAAAATAGTGAACGAAATTGCTTTAAATGAATATTATTTGTAATTTAGATAATGATTCCCAAATCCTAATCTGTAAATTGGTTCTGGTCTTTTAACAAAGTTAGAGCGATAAGAACAGTGCGATGTGTTTTGTTTTTAAATGAAAATAAACATTTTCCTTTCTTCTGGATGTCGTATTTGTTGTTGCTATGGGAAAGGGGCAGTAGTTAAAAGAAGGTAGAAAATGCTGGTAAATCTTTCAGTCATGTACATATTTTACTGAAATCCAGGAGTCTGAAAGTCACTAATTTACCTAACTAATATGGTTTAACAAATGAGATTGTTCTTATACTTGATTGAAAGATGAAGACCAAGAAATGATAAAATAGTTATTTGGCACCCTTTTCCAATATGGTTTTAAAACTGAACAATTTTAAAAAGTCAAGTACCTTGGGGCTGGCCCAGTGGTGTAGTGGTTAAATTTGAGGACTTTGCTTTGGCAACCCAGAGTTTGCTGGTTTGGATCCTGGGTGTGGACCTACACACAGCTCGTCAAGCGACGTTGTGGTGGTGTCCCACATACAAAATATAGGAAGGTTGGTACAGATGTTAGTTCAGGGCCAATCTTCCTCACCAGAACAACAACAACAACAACAAGTACCTTTGTTTTTCTTCACTAGGTTTGTAAATATTATCTCTGTGGTTTTTGTCCTGCGGAATTGTTCACAAACACTCGTTCTGATCTTGGTAAGTAAATTTTCTGTGTAACTTTATCAAATTTATGATTAAGGAAAACTAGTACTTTATGATTCTGAAAAGCAGTTTTCTCTTAAAGCTTTGTTGATAAAGTAATTTCTTTCCTGGATTAGCTTTTTGTAATAAATAAATGCCAGTCTAATTAAACATGGTGGCTTAATTGAACATACGTGTCTATTTCCACTACGTCCCAAAACCCCTCCAATAAAATGAAAGTGTAAAAAAAAAAAGAAGGTGTAATTGGAAGAGGAGCTAACATTAGACATGTCAACAAATGTTTGGAAGATAACAAGTGGATGGAAGAGTAGCAGCAAACTCAACAGAGCAGAGAAACCTGTACCCTAAAAGCCTGCAGAAGGGGATATTACACAGAAGTGAATGTTTGATCAGTAGAACCCTGGGCAGGCTCAGGGTTTGGAGGCACCAGGGATCAGAGAAGGCAAAGTTGAGTCATGGGGATGAAATTACGAGAAATTAGTCTAGTTCATGGTTTCTCAGCCTTAACATTTGACCTTTTGAGCTGGATAATTTTGTGTTTTAGGGGTCCATCCTGTGCATTGTAGGATGTTTAGCAGCATCCGTGGTCTCTACCCACTAGATAGGCCAGTAACCCCCTGCAGTTGTAATCCCCTCCAGGCATTGCCACATGTCTCTGGGGGGCAGAGTTGCCCCCTCTTGAGAACAACTAGTCTAGGTGGTCAGACTCTTAAGACCTGTGCATCTGGTGATTCTGCCTCTCCCAACCCTACGCCTGAGGAGACTAGGGTAATTTTCTGGAGAAATTGGACTAAAGAAACTCTAGTTCATCCGAACCACAAAATGCAAAAAATATAATTGACTATTTCTTCTCCCACGGGTGGTACATAACTAGTATCATTCTAGAAACATCAAAGAGAACTTAATTCATTAAGCACAATGCTTGCCCTAGAGCATTAGGAGGACATTAGGACTGGACAAGTCTAGATAATGGGATCCTAGATACTGCACAGGGCAGTAATGAGTGAAAATGAGACTATAAGAGAGATTAAATGAGTCTGTATTCTTAATAGTGGGGTTTTCCCATTCCCTTCCTCTGCCCTGTTCCTAGAAGGATACAGCCAGATGTTTTTCCCCAGGCAGAAGAGAAGAGGATTCTTTAGAGAAAGTGAACAGTTCCAGAGAAGTGATCTACAGGTACTGACCCTTGGGGACTCTCCTAAAAGAAAGTCTTGCCTGATTTTCCTGTGGTAAAGCCCATTAGTTGACAAAACTGCCTGTGCATACCAGCTTTTAGGCAGATACTGGAAGTGTTTTGCCAGCCGAGGAACAACAGTCAGACATTTGAAGAAAACCTTCGACACGAAAGACTAACAAAACCAACAGAAAAAAAGAATTTAGTGGAAGTAGAGATCATGGGGAAAGCAGAAGAAAAAATTTGTGTCTTAACTAAAGTTAGTATCCTCAGAGAAAGTGAGGATAACAGGAAGATTAGGATGCTATATAAAAAGGGAATTTTTGAAAAACCAAAAAGAGCTCTTGGAAATTAGAACTGGAGAAATCTGAAATCAGTGGAAAGTTTTGAGAATAAAATCAAGGAAATTTGTTGGAATATTGGGTAATTGGACCGAAAAGATTAAAATTAGAAAAAACTCTATCAGTCCAGTGCTCTAATAGCTGATTAAGAGTTCTAGGTAGGGGAAACAGAAGGGAAGAAATTGAAAAATTTGCAGTACTGAAGGATGTTAGTCTCTAGATTGAATGGGTCCTTCAAGTGCTTAGCACAATAAGTGAAAAAAGATCCATACCAAGGCACACCGTTGTGAAATTTCAGAACACCAGGGATGGGGGTGGTGGGGCACACAGGATCATGAATCACAGTGGCCTCAGGTTTGTCAGTAACAACACTGAAAGCTTGAAGACATGGGAGAAACACCCTCAGGATTCTGAGTGAAAAAATATTTTTACCTAGGTTAGCTATATAGGCAAACATCAAAGTATGAGGGTGAAAAAAGACCTTTTCAGGCATGCAATGTCTCAACAAATTTATCTCCCATGAGCCTTTTCTCTGGAAACTTCACCAAGATATGGCCATAACCCAAGAAGGAGGAAAAACGACATCCAGTAAACTGCATCCAATATAGACCCGAAAAAGAATTTCTCAGGAAGACAACTCTATTAGTGAGCTTAGGAAATAAGCGGCCCAGACTGAAGCAGGACAGAAAGCTTATGGAAGAAAATGAAGCTGATTATCTGGTATAGTTTGAATCTTGAGGGAAATTAGTATTGAGATAGTTTCTATAGTTGAGTTAGTGTTTGAGAGGAATTTGGAAATGGATCCATAGAAAACTAAACAAATGAAAAAATTACAATAAAAGTATGAAGTTTATCAAAATTGTTATAATGCACCTTTTGTTTGGCTCAGCAGTTAATAGTATTGCATAGTCACTGAGTGTTTATTTAACCTAAAATTTTAATGTCTAAGATGAACCAAGAAAAAGCAAAATAAGCATAGAATTTAGAAATAGGTAAAAGGGTTAAAATTGGTTGCCTTTTGGAGGTGGGAGGGGGTAGGACTAGGGTGCTAGCCTTGTACTATTTGACTTCATGTGCAGATACTTGAAATTAATAAAGTGTCAGCGGTGGTTCAGATCAGTGGTCTGCCCTCATCCTAGTTCTTTTCATGAGTGGCAGTGAGGAACAGTTTTCTCTTTCCTCTCACTCCCTCTTTTCTTACCATATTGTAGTTGCTCTCCATTATACTGATCTTGAAGGTCATTATACTGATCTTGAAGGTGAACAGTTTTCGTGTGCCTAACTTGGGCATGTTGCTTCATGATTCAGTAGGCTCAGTTTAGGTGTCTACAGACTACTCAGTGATTAGAAAGGAAGTTTTTTCCTTTTTTTAAAAAAAAGAACTTTTGGCAAGAGAAAAGGTTGTTGATGTCACCAATAATTGCTACATTCATATCTCTCATTCTTTTTTTTTCAGGTCCATGTGAAAAAATTCATGATGAAAATCTACGAAAACAGTAAGTTACCTTTTTTTGGTCATTTTTTTCCTCCCTAGTCATTATTGAAGAAGTAATTGGAATTAGTGTAAAATCAATGTCTGGCAGAGGTCCTATTCATTACCTGGGGGTGGTAGAAAGTCATAGAGCTTCAATAATGATACTGATAGCCATCATAGAAGTGCATACTATATACCAAGCATAAAGCCCAAGCTTTTTTATTTTTTTTCTTTTTTAAAATCACATTTGCCTTTTTAACAGCCCTGATTTGATAGACGAGACGAGACCTGTCCTGGGTCCACGGTCACAGATCCACTGTAGTGGTAGAGCTGGTGTCTGAGCACCCAGATTGTAAAATCTGTGCTCCTAACCACATATAAAGCTAAATACTGCCTTCCATTTACTGGGATGAGGGACAACCAGAAAGTTACTTATACACCTGGTTTACTCTTCAGCCTAAATGCAACAGTCCATGAGACTAGTTAAGATAGAATGTGTGAGTTGTAATGGATAAAGATTTGGACAGGAAATATTGCATGTTTGTTATCATTTTTATCAGGTATGAGAAGAGTTCTCGTTTTATGAAAGTTGGCTATGAGAGAGATTTTCTGCGATACTTACAGAGCTTACTTGCAGAAGTAGAACGTAGAATTAGACGAGGCCATGCTCGTTTGGCATTATCTCAAAACCAGCAGTCCTCTGGGGTGAGTATGAAGTTAATTTACAGCCTTTATAAAGTGTCCTTGTTCTCTGGAGACCCAGAGACCTCCGAATATTGAAACTTGTGTTCAAGTTCATTTATTACTTTGTGTTCTTTTAGAATGATTTAAAACTTAGAAGGCGTTCATTTTTCTTAGTCTTTATTACTTTATTAGTAAATATAATATTGATTTTGCTGATCTTAAGATTTTTCTCTTAAATATCGGTAACTGACAAAATATGTAATTGATGAACAGAAATTGAAGATAATAGAGTTACTATCCTTGTGATTCAACATTTTAACTATTAGATACAAATATTATGTATTTTATGTGAGAGTTTGAATATTTCTTTCTTTTTTACTTGTTGAAAATACCTTTTATTGTCTTCAATAGGCAGCTGGCCCAACAGGCAAAAATGAAGAAAAAATTCAGGTTCTGACAGATAAAATTGATGTACTCCTGCAACAGGTGAGAATTGTGTGCATTAATGTCAGAAAGTACTTGAAATAGACACTTAGCCAAAGAAGATAGAATGATGGCAGTTAAGTGTATGTAAAGGTGCTCAGTGTCATAGTCATTATGGAAATACAGAATAAAACCACAGTGAGATACTTATTGTATACCTATTAGAATGGCTAAAATTAAAGAAACTGCCCATACCAAGTGTTAGTGAAAATGTGGGCAAACTGGAATTATCATATATTGTTGATGGAATTTAAAATGGCGCACCCAGTTTGGAAAACAATTTATCTGTTTCTAAAAAAGTTAAAAGATGCACCATGAGCCATTCCTCTCCTAGATATTTACCCAAGAGAAATCAAAACATATAGTTTACACAAGAGTTGTATACCAATGTTTGTGGCAGCTTTAGTCATAATAGGCAAAAACCCTAAAAAAACTACAACTCAAATGTCTATCAACAGCTAAATGAATAAACAAATTGTCATGTATTCATGCAGTGGAATACTACTCCATAATAAAAAGGAATTAACTACATGTAACAGTATGAATGAATCTTAAGATAATTAGGCTGAGTGAAAGAAGCCAGACCAAAAAAAATAGGAATAAAAAGTGGATGGTTCCGTGTATATAAAATTCTAGAAAATGCAAACTAATCTGTAGTAACAGAAAGCAGATCATTGGGTGCTTGGGGAGGAGATAGTACAATGTAAGAGACAGGAGGAAACTTTTTGGGGTAAGGGATGCGTTCATTATTTAGATAATGGTGTTGGTTTTATGGGGTCAAAACTTAGCAAATCATGTTCCTTAAAAATGTACGGTCTATATTGCATGTCAAGTATACTTCATTAATGTGAAAAATCAAAAGGGTAAATTAAACCCAGAGGTTTCAGTAAACAAAACCAAACAAAAATTCCATTTAACAACCACTGAAAGCAAGTGAAGCTTGAGGAAGAGAGTTCCTGGGTAGTTTGGTTAGAAAGGAGTCTTGACTGCTTTTTTTTATCCCCCTTAGATTGAAGAATTAGGATCTGAAGGAAAAGTAGAAGAAGCCCAGGGAATGATGAAATTAGTTGAACAGTTAAAAGAAGAGAGAGAATTGCTTAGGTCTACAACCTCGGTAAGTAGCAACCTCATTTTGATTTACCCAGACTGTTCACTGTGAATTAGTAGGACCTATTCCTATTTGAGAACCTTTGTAAACAATTTTCTGACGTCCTAAATCAAGAGTCAAGCAGCTTTATTTAAAGGGCCACATAGTAAATATTGTAGGTTTGCAGGCCACAAGGTCCCTGACAGCTACTAGGCTCTGCCTTTATATCATGTATAAAGCAGCTTTAGACAATACATAAACAAATGGGTGGGACTGTTCCAATAAAACTTCATTTACAGAAACAAACCTCTACCTGCTGCCTTGCCAACCCATGTCTTGGGTCATAAGTATTCATTTGTTCCTGGGTTTTATTTTATTTTTTGTTATGATAAATTACTCAGTACATATTTACCTCAGCTCAAAATTAGTATACTCTTAAAATATCTTCTGCCTTCTTACCTGTTTTAATTAGAGAATCTAATATACATGTTTTGGATATTGATGGTGGAATATAATTGATCATTGGTTCTCAAATATTGAATAGGATATGTTCAGATTACACTCAATGAGTTAATTTCCCTAATAATTTTGAAAAGCATTTTTAATATGGAGGCCACACCTTTAGCCTATTGAACCTAAGTAAGAACTGAATTCAGACTAAAATAAGTAGCTTTCTGAAAGGTAGTTTAACTTTTTCAAGGTGATGTGGGTAATTCAGCGGTTGCAGTTGAGTGATGAGATCTCAACACTTCCTGGATGATATGGAAAGTTGGTTGCTGTTGCCATGCTTCCTCTCTCTAAAAGATGACCAGTTGCTGCTCAGTATTATGGCTTTGGGGAAATGGAAGGTAGCAATTCACAATATTAGAAATCTATTCTAAATATTAAGTATTTTGGGGGGGATTTATTTATTCTCTCTTCCTCAGATATTCTTATAATAATTGATTTGTCATTTCAGACAATTGAAAGTTTTGCTGCCCAAGAAAAACAAATGGAAGTTTGTGAAGTGTGTGGAGCTTTTTTGATAGTAGGAGATGCCCAGTCCCGGGTAGATGACCATTTGATGGGAAAACAGCACATGGGCTATGCCAAAATTAAAGCTACTGTAGAAGAATTAAAAGTAAGTTTCTTCTAAACGTGTATTTTAGCTATAGCTCATGTTATATTTTATTATGGCAAATAAATGATCACACAGAGACAGAAACCTCATTGATGTTTTACTGATGTGTATTATTTGAAGCAGTGATAATACATAGGAAATTTTGCTGTTCATCAGATTATCAAAGCACTGTATTTTCTTCACTCTTTAGTGCCAGGAATTTGGGGGAAAGAATATTCCTTAGGATTTAGTCAAGTAATGGTTTCTTGTGTTCATACATGATGTTGGAGTTTCTGCATTTCCCTTTCAGGGCATCAGATTCCGTAAGTTGGTCTGCAGATGCCTCCCCTTAGGTAACTGTTGTTTGACAGTGTCTTTAAGGTTATAGTTATATAAAAATCAAACCTAATTTCTTCAGGAAAAGTTAAGAAAAAGAACTGAAGAACCTGATCGTGATGAGCGTTTAAAAAAGGAGAAGCAAGAACGAGAAGAAAGAGAAAAAGAACGGGAGAGAGAAAGGGAAGAAAGAGAAAGGAAGAGACGAAGAGAAGAGGAAGAAAGAGAAAAGGAAAGGGCTAGAGACAGAGAAAGAAGAAAGAGAAGTCGTTCCCGAAGTCGGCACTCAAGCCGAACTTCTGACCGAAGATGCAGCAGGTCTCGGGACCACAAAAGATCACGAAGTAGAGAAAGACGGCGAAGCAGGTACATAGAACACATGAGACAGTGCCTGGCACGTAGTGAGCGTGCAGTAAACAGTATTAATTACTAGTGTTATTCCTTGGAACTTGGGAAGCTCTTAAGTATTGTTAAGCACTAGGATGGATTATGAGAGTTGAGTCAGTAAGAGCAAGTCCGTCTTCAAGTTTCCCACCAGTATTAGGGGGTTTGATGCTATCTTATTAGGAGGTCAGTGTACCCAGGTGGTCTCTTAAGTGCTTCTCTTCTCATTGATTTTAAGAAGATAGTTAAATTATTAGTTATGTTGAGTAAGGTTACCTGCTTTTGCTTTGAACAACATCAAGCGCAATATAAGAACTAAAATGTCATGTAACTAATTCTTTAAAAACATGAAAAAATAAATTTTACCGTTTTAATTAGAGTTGTGATTAAAGAAGAGGAGTCTTAAAGAGCACAGTGATAACTATGTGAGCACTATTTGAAAAATTGAAGTTAGAAAGATTTGCAGTAATTTTCAGTTAAGATTTCTAATATAAATATGTTTTAGTAGTAGATTCTATCCATTTGCCTTTTAAGGGTAAGTTTTGCTTAATCTTGTTAATTGTTCAATATATAATTCAAGATTTTTCCTCACTGTAATACCAGCTGAAGTTGCTTTCCTTTTGTTTTAAATTAAGAAGTAGAGATCGACGAAGAAGCAGAAGCCATGATAGATCAGAAAGAAAGCATAGATCTCGTAGTCGGGATAGAAGAAGATCAAAAAGCCGCGATCGAAAGTCATATAAGCACAGGAGCAAAAGCCGGGACAGAGAGCAAGATGGAAAATCCAAGGAGAAAGGTTAGTTTGTGTGAGAATTTCATTCAGTAAGAGACTGTTTCACACTCTTGTCTCCCCACTTACTTTTCTTTGGCCCTAGACAGAGTTCCATGTCAAGCTCTATTCCTTTTCCCTTAACAAAGTCCTTCACTAAGAGGCAGGCATTATTTTCCCCTCTCCTCTGATTTGTGAGAATGACAGTTACCCTGATGTTTTTCTTAGTACATGTCAAAACCACATTTTTCAATTTATAAGCTGAAGTTTTATCGTCTAGATTCTTCCAAGTATTGCATTATCTTTCAGGGTTATTAGGCTGTAGAATTTATTAACTTGGTTATTGGCAACCTTTTTTTTTAATCTGCAGTGTTCCATAATATGTCTTACAGAGTAAATGTGTATTGGTCCTCATGTACAGTGTTCATTTAAGTCAGTAATTAACTTCTAAGGTCACAGAAGTTGAATAGCTTACATGTGTTTTAACCATCTTTTCTATTGAAACAACATGCTGTTTTCCCTCTCCTTTCTTCTTTGGTTTTCTGTGGTGTTCCAGTAGCTGGTTCACTGCGCACTATTAGTGGACCTTTTCATTTTGTGTTTGGCATGTTTTCACAAGGATATTGTCATCTTTTAACTTAGCCTTTACTGAAAGATAATTCTTTCAATCATCAGGGTCTCTTTTCTGCATTTTCTTCAGATTCTTTGAGCATCTTTCATTTTGTATTGACTGGGCTGTTCTGCTTTGCATGGTTTTTAGGAATGAGAGAAAGGACCTATTTTCTAATTTTCTTGGCTCTGCTTGTTCCATCCTGTTCTGCCTGTGTTCATGTTTGATCACCAACATAATATATGTGCTGCTGGGCTTTATTTGATAGTCATTTCTGATTTTCTTTTATGGAACTATCGTATAGTTTTTGTTTTTTTGTGGGTTTTTGAGGGCTAGGTTTTGGCTAGACTGAGTTAGAGGACCAGCAGCACAAACAGTGGACATACTTTTTGATCTTCTGCTTTTATTTTTCCTTAAAAAGTACACCTTCTCTTTTAAAAATATTTGCATATATTGCCCTTTTCTACAACATGGAGCAAATGTTAAAAAGTAGCAAACAAGGATGATTTTTAAAACCTACTGTCATGAACTTTAGTATTTACCATTTAAGTTCAGAAATTACTTCTGCATTTCAAAAAACAATTGCTACAAAACGTTGACTGATTTTTACATTGGTTTTAAGAAAGTTTCACTCAACCTTTTTGCAAGATTTTCTGTGCAATGTATTTTGGGGTGACGGGTCAACCCTCAAGAGCCAGTTATAAGGTGTCAGATCAAATCGGTCACTTCTCTTTGAGAACTAAAGCTCTTTGCCGTACCATCATTCGTGTCACTTGACATAGTTGGATTGGTTCTCAGGGACAAGAGCTAGCTAGCCTTCATGACTATCTGGGATTAAGTTGAGCAGTAAAATGGCGCTGGCCTGACTCAAAACAGGTGTGTTAGTGTAGTTTCTTGAGAGAGCAAAAAAGATGTCCTGAGTTGCTCAGCTGTAATCCTAATTGTAATGATGACGTTGTGGAATTTAATAAAACTTTTAAGTAAAATAAGCTGCGTTGGTTTAGATTATGGATAAACAAGGATTTTCCTGATGCGATACGGAGGAAGGAGAGAAGACTTGATTCAGAGAAAACTCGGCATCAGGTCCATCTTGAAAGATTGGATATGCCGTTATAGATTTATCATAAACTTTGGGATCTCTTTTAGAAGTCATGATTTACTGGCTTTTGAACATGCCATCTAGCTATTCAGGCACTCACAGGTATACAGATGACTGAAAGCTTGAACTCTGAGGCCACGTCGGAGCAGTAGCAAGCATTTGATTGTAGCAAATGAGTGAGAGGGAGTTCACTACTCCAGGTGCTCTGATGGAAGCAGTTCATCTGACTCCACAAATGAAAAGTGGTTTCTCACACAAATCTGTCCTTACCACCAACCAGTGTAGGGTGCTCTCTTTGTCTAGAGAGTTTTCCTTTTTTAAACCATAGCCCTAAAATCCACTACACTTTGTGGATGTCCTTAGGACTATTAAGATCTACCATATTTACATAGGGCAGAAGATAAGATTATTGGACTGACTACTAGTCCTCTACGGGGCAACAAGACGACTCTTCCTCATTGAAGCTACCTGTGCACCGGAGAAGCCCATAAGGCACAAAGGGAGGACTTTCCCACAAGGTCAGTTAGAGCATACTGTACTGGCACAGTTCCCATAAGTGGACAGATAGACATGAAGCAAGTCCTGCAGTCAGCTCCATGGACGTTGCTTCGTGCATCCTGCAAGTGTTATGGACTGAACATGCTCCTTCACATAAGATCTTCAATTCTTACACTCTTGAATGAGTGCCCACCCCGCCCCCCCGCCTTATTTTGTTTTCATTGCCAGTTATTTGATGTTGTGTCTTAACAGCTTTGTCCAGAATCTGTAGAGGGTTCTGCTTCTCTTAAAATGTCTTCCTGTCTTATGAACAACTCTGCTAGCCCAGCTATTCTTAACTTAAAGGTTTAAGGGGAAAAATAATTCTTCCAGAAAGTTTGTAGTTTGCTTTAACGTTTCTGTAGAAGTCTTTTGTAGGCAATACTTGGATCTAAAAAAATCTAGAATATGCTTGCTCTGTGTACCACTCTTTGCCTCTAGTCGGTTTCACCATTCCAAAGACAATGGGGAAAAGTTGAGATTTACTTTTTTCATTCTTTGTTTGCAGCTGAGTTGAATTTTAATTTCTCCTTTTGGAAAAACAACTCCCAGATGGCATATATATTACTTTTCTTAGCAAAGCACTGAAGTTCAGTACTTGGAATGGGATTTAAGATCCCCTTTCTTTCATTGGCTTGTCTCTCTTGGGTATTCAAATATATATATGTATGTAACCTGTACATTTAAAAATAGTTGGAGAAATATGCCTGTCAGCTTTTTTTGCTTTTGTAGTTACTATTTTTACCTAAGTTAGTGATTTACTTCATGTGAACGCAGTTTTTGCCCGTTTCTTTTGTATGTTCTTTATCACAAATGAAATTTACTTTCAAATTTTGTATTGTGCAGTGATTTGGAGTTCCTGTAGTTAATAGCTTCTCACCAATTTGAGGGAGTTTGCCCACTATTTTACCTTTTGTTTTCCCTTAATTCCCCATCGTACCCTCTTCCTCCTCTGTAAATTGCAAATTTTATCCCTTTGATAGATTCACCAAACTGTGTTACTTACAGTCTGTGGGAAATGATTGTCTTTTCATCTCTCAATTGTTTCGCTTTTCTAAGTGTCATGTCTGTATTGTATTTTGCTTTAAAATCCATGGTCACTGTCTTCTTTTATGGCAGAAAAGAGGGGATCTGATGATAAAAAAAGTAGTGTGAAGTCCAGTAGTCGAGAAAAACAGAGTGAAGACACAAACACTGAATCAAAGGAAAGTGATACTAAGAATGAGGTCAATGGGACCAGTGAAGACATTAAATCTGAAGGTGACACTCAGTCCAATTAAAACTGATCTGATAAGACCTCAGATCAGACAGAGGTAAGTGTATTGTTTCTCACTTTGATTAGGGCTTTTTGTTACTGTTTGACAGTGCAGCGTAAGTATGCACAGATGAAGATGGAACTAAGCCGAGTAAGAAGACATACAAAAGCATCTTCTGAAGGAAAAGACAGTGTAGTCCTGCAAAACATTTTGAGGTACATTGTTTTGTCTCAGCTATTTTGTAGCAGACTCGTGCCCCCGTTAGTGTGCCTCTTTGGAAATTATTGCCCACGTTTGTAATATAGTCGCCATTGAAAAGTTAATTATCCTTTTTTTAGGGATTTTGCTGTCATTTCTTTTTTTTTTTAATAAAAAGGTTGAACTGTTTTTTTTTTCTTTTTGGTATTAAGTCCATCTTGTGTTGGTACATTGGCAGAGACATATGCTTTAAAAACTTAAATATTTCTGAGGCACATGTTGGACTACTTTGTTTTAATTAAACTGCTAGTATTTCTTTGTCAAGGATGTTTCTAGTTTTTTGCTTTATTGCCTTGCATTCTAATGCAGTTTGTTCTGTAACTCGAGAGCCAGTAGCATTGGATTGATGGAAGTGTAGGGTTTATGAATTATTGCAGCTGACTACCATACCTCACACAGCGTTGGTGTTGTGAGCGGCCCATGAAAAGCCAAATTAAAAATCAAGGATTCAGTCAAACTAAGCAGGTACTCATGCCAGGTACTCCTTTCTCTACCCACATCCATGTTTGAATGCTATTGCCTGTGATCTTTACGCTTAACTGTTGTGTATCTTTTTTGTTCTTTACAAGAAGCACAGAGGGGTTTTTTGTGTATTGTGTGAAAACTTATAAATCAAATGTTAACAGAATGGAATTTTTTTTCAACTGTATGTAGGGATGCAGTGGTGCCCAGAATTAGATATCTTTAAAGAATTTTAAATACAATAAACACTTCATATTATTCGCCTTGTTACATTCAATGCAATTCTCAAGTCTTTAAGAGGTATGTGTTTAATATTTCCTACTGTGTAGGAGAATTTGCAGTCCTCCATAGATACACAGGAATAGTCACTGGCTGATACACTTACAGCAGCAGTGAATAGTAAGGACAGACACCTTCAATCTGTGAAATACAAAGAACGGATCAACCATATAGGATGAATTTGGGTTTTTAAAGAACTATTAAATTCAGGTTTTATAAGAGTTCTTAAAACCTGTGAACTGTTCATTCTTTGGGCTAGTGGCATGGGATAAAATATTCCTAATGAAAGGAAGTACAATTAGTTGATTTGTCAATGGCATTCCTTTTCTAGGACAGTAATATAGTGTTATGTGTGTGAGCCATTCACACATAGGCAAGCATACACAGGCACATGGCTTTAAGACCGCACTGATGCCTTGATAATTAAAAAGAATACAAACAATCCATATACATATATTAATTAGCAGTTAGTGACTGGGCCAACACTTAGTCATAAAAATTTGCCTTTTATGTGTTGTCTAATTATCATTTTTCCCCAAATTTTGCATTGTAGGACTACTGTTCGAAGATTTTTGGAAGAATACTGAAAACGACATAAAATGAAGATCGACATTAAAATGAGGTGAAAGAAAACTATAGTGGCATAGAAAAAGTATAAAGCTCAGTTAGTTGTTTGTTTTTTTTTTAATTAAAAATTAATTCAGGACTGATGTGACCTACCAGATTTCAGAACATGTGTTAATAGCATATATATGCCACTGAAAACTTAGGTCCTGTATCATATTTTTTTCTTTAAGACTTTTTAAGAAATATTACTTAACATGTGGCTTGCTCAGTGTTTAATTGCAAGTTTTCATTCTTGGACTTTGAAAACGGGATTAAACGTTAGTATTTGTGTGAATCAGACTAAGTGGGATTCCATTTTTACAACTCTGCTATACCTAGCCTTTGGATTTAGAAGTGAAAATAAAGTATCTCTGACTTTCTGTTACAAATTTGATTGTCTCTGTCATTGAAAAGTTTTAGTATTAATCTTTTTCTAATAAAGTTATTGACTCTGAACTAGTCCCTTGTTTTAAATATGAGGTACACTGTTACTAGAGGTGTTGGTGTACTGTTTTATCTGATTTGTTCTGTTTAAGACTAATTTTTATAGAATTTCCACATTTCAAATGTTTTAAATAATGGTGCTTCAATTTTGGATATGAATAAATTTGGTTCTGAATAAATTTGAATTTTGCTTTTAATAGTGAAGATGTACATTGAACTAGAATATATTTTTACATCCTTGAGAGATTTCCTTAGCAGTAGAAAATTAAAAATATCCTTCTGACCAAAACTATCATCCTCTAGTTATGAAATAATGATATAGAAGAGCATTCAAGAACTTTTAGCTAGTTTTTCTTTTTTTTTAAATCTTGTATCAAGATTTCTTTTAACTTGATATTGTCAGATTACAGATGTATTTATTTCTGTGTATAGGCTGTGTAGTGCGTATAGCAAGGATTTTTTAAAAAACTGATACATAAGCAGGTGATTTTTTTTTGTCACATACAGCAGGTTGGCAGCATGTTTCTATCTAAAGCCAGCTTTGTTGACTGTATAAAAGTATTATTTCCAGCTACATATATAATAGCAATTCTCTGTGCTTTATAATTTCCAGATAGTACCATCAGTTTATAAGTAGAGAAACTGAGTAAGTGGGTTAAATGACTTCCCCAAGGTCATATGGCTCCATGTTGTTGGAGAGCTAGCACATGGAATCTAGGTCTCTGCCTCATGGTCAAATGCCTCACTGTTATGATGAGACTATTCATTCTAATAGGTATAATGAACCATTACAGAATTTCCTAAAGCACCTTCCACCAAGCTTTGGAAAATAATGAAGCCGCTACTTCAGAGGCTCCGTATGAGATAATGTTATGGGGACAGAGCACTCCTGGCTTACCTAGCTGACCGTGGAGATGCAGCAGGAGGTGAATGGGTTATCTCTGAAATTTGTTAGAGATGATTGACATAGGGTTAAGATGAGATGGGAAACAGTCTTACACAAAGTCAGCCACCTCTCAAGTACTACGTTGTGTAGTTTGATGAGATTGTGGTTGTAAAAGTAAAGGACTGAAAGTGATAGTTTACCATGTTCTGTTACTAAGTATAAAGAAAATCAGAAGACAAGACATTTGCTAAATTATTAAGGTGCTAAAATGCCAGATTTGTTCTGTTCTGCTTCATCTAGAATCAGTAGCTAACTTATTTCAGTGAAGTACAGTAATGAGTTCATGAAAGTCTTCATCTTCACCTCTACAGACAGATCTGTAGATCACTCTGAAGTTATGTAGGATTTGAGCGGGAGGTCTGGTCCCTTAGGGTGTCCATGACTAAGGTCTGGTCTTCGTTGTAGAGATCTAGATGTTGGGTTACCCCAGATACCCCAAATTTATCTGGCTCAAGAGGAAATGATTCTTACTAACCATATTAACAAGAATCCAATATAGAGGCCATGTGCTAATAGAAGAAATAACGTTTCTGCCGTGCAGACCAAAAAGTTGTCAGTTGGTTAATGCAGATTTTTCTCTTTGAAAAGCCTTAAGGGGAGCCACTTTTTATTAATCAGAAGATTATTTGATAAGATTACAGTCAGAGAATCTATTGATTTTTTTTAACTTTTTAGTTTGGAAAATTTAAGACATACACAAAAGTAGAACAGTATAATTAACCTCTCTTAAAACCAATCACCAGTAAGGCTCAATGGCCAGTCTTCGTGTGTGTGTGTGTGTTTGTGTACATATATTTCCTGCCCCCTATCATTTTCAAGCAAGTCTCAGACATATCATTTAATCTGTAAATACTTAAGCATGTAATCTCTAAAAGATAAGGACTCAAAAACTAGTTCAGTAGTTAAAATAAATTGGATGAACTTTCAGTTGCCCAAAGTCATCAACTGTAGTACTGGTCTGATAGCTTACTTTTCACTGTGCCTCAAAGGGACCAGGTAATTGAGTCTGCTACTTAGGCATCCTCCCCTCTGCAGTGTAGGGAGAGACTATGCATGCGTCATCTCCCTTTATGTGAAGACATATTTTTCCTTCAAACGTCACAATGCATTTATTTTTCAGTTTGGATTAAAACAGCTTTCTTGCCTTCTTGAGCTTCTAAGATTGCCCAGCTTAGGTGTTTACATCTTCTCCTTGTAGACAGCATTACTTACCTGCAGGATCTGTCTAGGTTTTTTCAGTGTAGTGTTGCAGAGGATAACTGACCCTATATCCAAGGTCTACGAACACTTTGATTACATGTGGGTTGACTTCAGCCACCTTCTGATTAAAGTTTCTAGAGAGGTTAAAACTGAACAGTTTAGGATGGAATTTTCTTGAGCTTGCATACATTCTGTGACTTTAAAAATGCATTGTAGATGAGCTGTGTGACTATTTTTAAGTATTCTAAAGTGCATGAAACAAACACTTGAATTTATTATGTATCTTTTCTGTGAGATGTTTCTTCATTCAGGGTTTGTTTTCAAGTTTGAGTTCTGATTGAAGTTTAGTTATTTATGAAAGAACCCCAGGCAACTACTTTTTTAAACTTTTGTATTGTAATGCTTGTACATGGTTCAAAAAAAACCCAGTAGAAATGTTTAGTGATCTGTGTCTCCCTTCTGCTTCTGTCCCTTCTGTTCTTCCTCTCCAGGAGCTACTACTGTTAACAGTGTTCTTCCAAGTGGTGGTTTTTTTTTTGTGGGGAGGTGGGGGGGTGTAAGCGTATATGTATAGATCTTTTTTATATATGATAGTACGTCATATGTTCTGAATCTTGCTGTTTCACTTAGTATATTTAGAATCATTTATTTTGAGAAATAGGAGATAGCACTTTGAAGTTTAAAATTGTAGTTTTTAAAAGTACATTTCAAGTAAACCAAAGCAGAGAAGTAAATGTAGTTTTCATTGTTGTATCAGATTTTGAATTTCCTCTTTTAAAAATGCAGCTTGAGAGTTTGATAGTTGATCTATTTCTTTCCCTCAGCCGTCTCAAGTAGGTCAGTTGTCAACAGCTTTAAGAATGTTTAGGAACAACAGCTTTGGCAAACAACTTGGCATAAATGGCTGTGCCGTAATTTCTCTTGTGGCTATTTCACCCCTAGATACATACCATAGAGAGAAACTTTTAACATATGTGTGCCAGGAGATGGATGTAAAAATGTCATAACAGCATCGTTTGTAATAGGAAGAAAAGGAAACAAAAATAAAAACTGGAAAGACCCCAAATGTCCACCCACAGTCCACTGGATAAATATTGTGGTATATTCCTACAGTGGAATTCCACAGACGTCAGACTGAACTACAGCTACATATGTGAACGTGGTTGAATCTCAACATAATGGTCACAAAAGGAAGTTACAGAAGAATACATCCACTATGGTTCCATTTCTATGAAGGTCAAAACCAGGCTGTCACATATATATGTTGTAAACAAAAGAAAAGTAAGGAAATGATTAACACAGAATTCAATGTTATCCTTTGCATTGGAGGATGGAGGGAGATGAGAACTGTGGAGGGCAAGGAGGAGCCTTCAGAGGAACTGTTGGTGGTGCTCTGTTGCTAAAGCTGGGTGGGTGGTTTCTTTTTTAAACTATGTTGATGTGCTTTTGTATATATGATGTTTCTTAATAAAATTTAAATTTAAAAAAAGAATGGGAAAAGGTCTTGGTGTAGGTAGTGACTAATAAAGTAGATAAATAAGTATAATGTATTTCATGAAATTAACCCTTCAATGAGTGGCAGATTTAAGAGGTACTGTGCTTTGGATGCCAGCCAAATTTAGGTTCTTAATTGTAGTTCTTTAAAAAGTTAGAAACAGGACCTAAATCTGGGTTTTCTTTGTGATATCTTGTTTTTATCTTGATGTAATTTTCATGTGGGTGTCAGGCCAAAAGCTGATGCTTTTGTACTGCTTGTCTAAGCAGCTTCCAAGGAAGCTTTTCTCAGACTTAGGCCATTCGAGGCTGGGGTGAGAACAGCCAATACTCCTGACCCATGTGTCAGCATGTCCCTCCCTTTGTTCACGTTAGATTGTCATGCTAGAGAGGCTGCTGCTACTTTTAGTAGGGTACCTTGAAGTGTTAGGAAAATTTGCCCTTTAGAAGGGAAGTGGTTGAAACTTGAAATGTACCTGCAGGTGCATAGAATTCACATAGTTAAGGCCTTTTATCAGCAGTGGCCCTCTTAGCACAATCATGCTCCCCAGGTGAGACTTGCACCCCCCCCCCCCCCCCCCCCCCCCCGAGCTTCGTGAGCTCAGGGCTTAGCAGTGAGTTCATTCAGCGCATCCCTGAGTGCTACTTTCGGGCCAGGTGCTTTTCTCTGATACCTTGTGTCCAACTGAACGGAGTAGGGGCAGCTCCTTACCCTATTGAAGTCTGCCCTCCCAGCGACTCCCCTTAGGCCTAAGAGTGGTGTAGGAAGGACTTCTGCTCTGAGGAGAGTGGAAGAGGGCAGCGCTGTGAGTTACTAGTCACCCCATTGTAAATGAACATAGGTTGTGAACAACTAAGAATTCTAGATCATTCCATATTTTAACGTAAGTATGTTCCGGAACTTTTTAGGATTACATTCTGGTACCTGGTTCATTTCAGTGATTTAAAAATATTAAAATGGCATAAAAATCTTTTAGTGAAATTGCACCGTAATCAAATTAATTTTTGCAATCTATGCATGAAGTGAAAACTGCAATAAAAATTACTCTTGAAGCTCTTCAAATTTTTATTCTTCATCTGCAGCCTTAAGACTATTCATGTTATAGAAAGATTTTCTTTTATTTTTGGCACAGGCTGTGTTTATTAACTTGGAAGGGATATTGAATTTGCTGGTCAACTTTGTGAATTAAGTTGCCCTCATTGATCTTATTGTAATTAACCACTAGGCAACACATGTGTAGGCTGTCAGGATAGTGTAAGCTTTCCTTCCAATAGTAAATTTTTTCAAATTTATTCTATCCACGTTCACTTAAAAACACAACCTAAAAATCTAATTTTTCCACAAATGATGCTTTGGGGCCATTAACATGACTAACCCTGAGCCCCTTCCTAAATTTTCCTTATTCAAAACAAAAACTGAAAATACCTTAGGGTGGTGGCACTTGGGGACCACAATCCTCTGGCATTGGAACACTGAGCACTAGGTGCAATTGGCTTTCGTTAGAGGCCATGCTGTATTTTAAGAACACGTGAATGTGACTTGGATGCTGAGCTTACATTCATGCGAAGGTCGCTTCTACCATAAGAGGCCCATGGATACCTAGCAGATTGCAGATTCGATCTCATAGTCATTACATTCCATGGATGAAATGGTACACACTTCTGCACCTGCCCTATTTAAAACATTTTCTCTTCTTTGAACAATTGGGTGAGAAATGTTCATGTAATGCCTGTGTCCCTTCCTCACCCTTCATCAAAACTGAGCATGGAGAGTTTGGAGATTAGGGGACAGCGGCCTGTTTCATGTGCTGGGGAGACAAGGAAGACACTGATTGCACAGAAGCTCTCTGGTATTTTATCCCTCAGTTCCATAAGAGTTAGAGACAACTACACAGTCTAGGAGTAATGGGTGTGTAAAGAAGTGACAGTGTGGTGTGTGTTAATAAAAGCGTGTAAAGGAGGTCCAGCAGCTACATGAATGCTTCCCAAGTATAAGCACTTGTTAACTAGACGTTAGAGTTGACCTAGAAAGATTCTAGGCAGTGTGGTAGGGAGGCACCTGGTGTGGAATGTGACGACAGCCCACCTTTGAGCTAGTTGTTAGCTTGTCAGCTCTGGTTGGTTTCACCTGAGTAGAGTTCAGTGCTGTGGGCTGTGCCTTGGACATTCTGCAAGTTGTATGAAAAATAGCCTCAAAGGTAGTTGCTCAAGTCATATAAGTCATGCCATTTTGTAGGTAGATTAAAGGTGTAAATAGGAAATGATAGTATGACATGCATTTAAAAACAAGGAGTACTGGTTGAAGCCCTGTGCCAAGTGGGTCCCGGCCTTCCCAGCTGCATCAGCGCAGCCTCCCCCTCCAGGGTTCATGTGAACAGACCCTGGCCATTTGTCCTGAGCGAGTCCCAGCAGTGCATACCTGTGCCTCGTTAGGGTTGAGGTACAACTGTACAAAATAAACATGCATTGGTAAGTATCATAATACTTTTGTTATAGTTCTATTTGTCAAAGCGCTTTGAACTTACTCTTCTCCCAGCCCAGAGAAGTTGGAGATGAAACAACTTTCTGAGGCACACACAAAAAGTTAGCACACTGGTACATGCATCCAGGCTTCATTGTTTAGAAAATGCTGATTCCAGTTTTTAGTTTCTGGGACTTTTAATAAGTCATCTTTGCAGCGTTACTGTTGTAGCAGGGCTTCTCTATCAGAGACGGTGTGTATTCTATCAATTGAGAGCTCCCAGTTTTCATTAAAATGAGTTCAACTTCCTGCAAGTCCCGTAGTCTTAGAATGTCTTTGTCCTTAATATGGAGAAAAAATTGTACTGGTTTATAAATACCACATGAAGTTATTAAGATAAAAGCTTTAATAATAATGGCCAGGATCTTGGGTTCTTGCCTAAACTCATAAGATATTTCTGCATTGTTTTCTCTATTTATGATAAAACTGAGTAAATACTTGAGACCTTTTTTCTTTTTTTGGTCCCATTTGCAGGGACCAAAGGGGACTATAGTCCCAATTTGGTGCGTTTCAAGAAAAAACATTAGGTCAGGGCTTTTTTTTTAAGGTATCTAGAAAGTGTGATCATCCTGTCACTTACTGTTAGTTTACAAAGAAGATAGCTAGCCAAGACACCAATAAGAATTGCTAAAGGGGGGCTGGTTTGGATCCTGGCTACAGACCTAGCACCACTCATCAAGCCATGCTGAGGCAGCGTCCCACATAGCACAACTAGGAGGACCCACAACTGAAAATATATATGACTGTGTACCGGGGGGTTTTGGGGGAAAAAAGGAAAAATCTTTAAAAAAAAAATTGCTAAGGGCATTTAGAAAGCTTTCTTTTTTTTAAGCCCAAAGAAATGAGATTTTTCTCCTGGCATTAAAAACTGAGGTCTGTATGTTGAATCTGGAAAGTACATAAAAATGCAAAATTTTATTTCCTGAGATTGCAAAGGCCAACTTGCTAAGCAAGTAAGAATGGGTTTGTGTTTTCTGTTCTGGGAGCCATGCCACCTATTGTTAACCAGTCAGTTTTGCAGAGGTTGGAGGGGCCATGTGTTTTGAACTAGAGTTTTAAATTTGGGCATTTGTGATAATTCAGGGAATTTCAAGGGGGGATGAATTGTGTGCGTCTGTAGAAGCACCAGATTGCAAATTACCTAGCTACCATATTGGACCATCCTGCAGTGAGAATTTACAATGTCTTGAATTTTGTTTTTATATTAGAAATGCAAAAGCTAAATGCTTGGCTTTACAGAATATAACTTTACCCACCTTAGAGCCCGGTCTGCATTTAGAAACTTGGATACTCTACCTTTCTGAGCAGTGTGTTTGGTAGCTTTCTGATCTTCTCCACTTGATCGGGGTTTATCCCCAGTTCACAGCAGCTCACTTGCAGCAGATTTTGATAACTCAGCTCCTGTCTGTTCAGTTCAACTTCAATAAAGTCATTTTCTTTGGGGCTCTGAATTCTGACTTTCAGCACCAGCTCTACATCACACGCAAATTCATTTGTAAAAGAAACAAAATACCTGTTTTAAAGCCTTTCAACACTGCCAGTTATTACAGTATAGATAATCCCAAGATGAATAGTTATTACCCAATCATCAAGTACATATCCCAACAACTGAATTATAAGTAGGGAGCTTTTATTGGCATATATAAACTTTGAATTATCTGAGGCTTTTCTTAGTATGTTGGGCAAGCTCTGGGATATATGCCCCATTGTACCCACTGCAAACAAAAAGCTTGCAGTTTGAAACCAGGCTAAGATTTTGACTATGCAGTGGATATTTAAATACATCGCCCAAGGGGGCCGGCCCCATGGCTGAGTGGTTAAGTTCACGTGCTCCACTTCAGCAGCCCAGCGTTTTGCTGGTTCGGATCCTGGGTGCAGACATGGCACCATTCAGCAAGCCATGCAGAGATGGCATCCCACATGCCACAACTGTACGGGGGGGGGGGGTGGCTTTGGGGAGAAAAAGGAAAAAAAAATCTTTAAATACATCGCCCTTGGGCAACACGTGGGAGTTGTTTGTACCATGTTGGTTATTTGGAAAGCTTCAAGGAGATGTGTAGCCCTGGGGCTCTGTATCCTTGAGAAGCCATTGTGCAGAGGTGCAAATCCTTCTGTGTGACTCCTACCACACCCCCATGCCCCACCCCAGGACTTCAAGGTAAGAGGTAGGCCCTGAGAAATAGGATAATTCTACCCTCTTTTGGAGCAGTGGTATTGAGAGTCTTAAAACTTACTGTCCTAGGAAGGGGCAGTATTGACTGGAGGCAGAGGAAACCAAAGAGTGAGTTCGGCTTTGCAATGTGATCTAGGGGCTGAGTCCTCACCTAGACAGGTATGGTTAGGTTTGGCATCATCACCTGGGTCAGTTGGCAGTGGTGGATTTGGGCCTTGTTTATTTTCACCTGAGAAAGGATTAGAGAAAGTTGAGAAACATCAGCACCTTGGCGCTTGGCTCTCTGCCAGTTAGGGGACGCTGGTGCCCCATCTCCACTTCCTGCTCCTCCTCCTGAAGGGAAAAACCAGTCCCAGAATGGGTAGTAATTAGGTTTAGACGTGAAGAATAATTTTCCTTAATCACCACCCAAATCGTGAGAAGGGGCTGAGGCAGTATTTTTAAGTGGTACGTTATCTGGGGAAGAAATATTTATGATCTGTGTGCTTAACTCAAGTTTCTGCTTAGATGTTTTCAGCACTGAGTGCTCTGTGTCTCCAGTTTTCTGGCAGAGTTATACAGTCAGAACGGTCCCCTTATAAGGAGAGGTTTTCTCAGCCAGAGGGAAGAGAGAGGAGTGGACGTTACAGAGTACTTTCCAGGGGGCCGGCCTTGTACATGCACCCTTGTACATGCTTACATCATCCATCCTGCACGTGGAAAGCCTGCTCTGCACCAGGCACTGTGCTAAACCCTGGGGAGATGAGTAAAACAACCACAAAAACCAGAGTAGTCTCTGTCCTGGCCTTTATAAGTTAGCAGGAAAGAGAGATTAATCAAGTGACCTCAAGTAAATGTGAAAGCACCATTGTGGGCGTGCTGAGGATGAAATACACAACAGGACAGCATGGAAGGAGGTCAAGGACGTTCTCCCTGAAGGCTGGGCATTTGAGCTGACATCTGAAGGGTGAGCAGGCATTTCTAGATCCAGAGGGAAGAAAGGGAGAAGATCTTTCCAGGACCCAGAACAGTAGAAGGCCCTGTGTGGGGAGGGAGTGGAGCTTTTGAGAAAAGAAAAGCAATTGAGTATGGCTGCGGGGCAGAAAGCATGGAGGGACAGTGAGACCAGGCAGGCGAGGCCGGTGACGGAGAGACCATGGGATTATGGACGTGTACCCCTGTGTTGTCCATTTCGGTAGCCACTAGTCACATGAAACGAGACATGCTCTAAGTATGAAAGAAACACTGGATTTCAAAGACTTGTGGAAAAAATTTCATTGAAGTAAAACATTTCATTAATTTTTAAATATTGGTTATATGTTGAACTAATTTGATATATGAGTAAAGTAAATAAAATTTATTTTGCCCATTTACTCTTTTTAAATGTGGCTACTAGAAAATTTTAAATTACATATGTGGCTTACATTATACTTTTATTGGACAGCACTGGTCTAGGTGAAAGATTTTTGTCTTTATTCTAGAACAACAACAAGCCATTAGACAGTTTTCAGCTGTCATAATCAGACTTGAATTTTGGAAAAAAAGGCAAATAGAAACCTCACTGTCCTCAAAAGAATCCTATGGGGTGTAGACATTATTGCCATTTTCAGACAAGAAAACAGGCTGAATGGTGAAGTAATTTGCTTGAGTTTGCTCCGTTAGTGAACAGCAGGACCTGGGGAGTGGAGCCCAGTGCAGAAGGAAAATGTGCAAAACGACTTCCCACAAGCTGCACCCCTAACTCGGGGCAGATGGGCCACCCCTCAGGAATTGCGACCTCCCCACCTGAACACACTGGTACCTGGTTGGGGGGTGAGAGGTCCCCGCCTCCTCTCTGCCCAATTGCCCTCAGAACATGCCCTGTCTTCCCCATCTCAGATCGCAACTTGTAGGCATCAGTCCCCACCAGGGGCCGAGGGTGACAGCAGAATGAGGGACTTGGGGGGAGGTTATAGCGGTGGTGGGGTGGGAAGGGGACAGTGGGCTGGGAGTGGCACCACACACGTGAGCCAAGGCTGCAAGCTCCCAATCCCCTAGCACGTGCTCCATTGTCCCATCTAACTTCACTTACAAAACAAAGATAAAATTACTAAAAATTTCAAACCAGCAAGCACAGAGCATTTAATCTCAAGTGTGGGGCCTTTCTGAATGCAGGATCCTGCGCAACTGCTCTGATGGCAGGCTCATGAAGCCGGTCCTGCTTAGGGCTCAAATCATGCTTTTTCCACACTGCCAAATGCCTCCTGCCCAGCTCAGCCCCCACCCAGGACAGAATGTCCCTCCCCTTAGTGCACAGTCTCATTTTCGCTCTTCCACTCTCACTGAGGGCCCTAGAGGGAGCTTAGCGCTGGGGTCTGGAGGGCTGAGGCCCCTCTCCCGGGCAGCCCGTGTAGCAGCTTGTCCTCAGCACCCCAGAGACAGCATATTTGAACCTAGACGATGCCTTCTCCATGTCTCCACTACTCATCCAACACAGAGCTCAAGAACTTCCCCCAGCCTGGCCTACCATGTTTAAAAGCATCTTATTTTTCTGATTAGTTTGTCAGATTCAGATACCCTGTGGCTAGACAGGGTCTTGTAGAGGTCAGAAAGCACGCCCTTTGAAATCAGGCAGATTTGGGTCTGAATTTTTCCTCTGCTGTCTGGTAGCTGTGACACCTTGGACAAGTTATTTAACCTCTCTGAGCCTCAGTTTTCTGCTCTGGAAATGGGATTAACAGTCTCTACCCCACAAGGTTGTAAGAAGCAAATGAGACAGTGCACAGAAAGCCCAACTACTGGCACGTAGCCGGCAATTGCAGGCCGCTATTATTTACTAGCTGTTGATACTTGTTTCCCCCTGAAAGGACCCTTGGTCGACTCGCCCTGCTCTTGACCACACCACTGGCAGAGTAGGGGAGGGCCACAGACCCCTTGGCTGCAGCATCGCCCCTGTATCTCCCTTCCTCAGGCCCCTCCCCAATCCTCCTTGAGGACCATGTTGGAAACAGGACTTCCAGACTCACCTGCGGGCTCATCCCTCATGTCCTGTTGGGGTTCAGCCATGGTTCAGCTCTGTCGCGTCAGATCAGCAGCCTTCTCACACTTATGCATGAGCTCCCGATCGGTTAAGAAGCACTTTCTAAAGCCTCAGTGCATCTGCAGTGACACAAGAAGTTCTTCTCATTAGCTGGTGAGATAGGGCATTTTATAGATAGGCAAACTAAGGCTCAGGTATGTCGCATGACTTGCACAGGATGCCGCGAGTGAAGGAAGGGACTGAAATTCAAGGCTCCCTCCTCCCTCCTCAGGCCATGTCCACTGGGAGACAGTCTAGGCTCATAGTGCTCCCCAAGGGAATGGCGCCCCTAGGAGGGGAGGGCTGGGAGGCACAGCCAGGGGCACCCAGCCATACCCCAGCTGGGGGTCAGCCCTCCTTGGAAAAGGTTAGCAGTTGCTACCTCATGGATAAGAAAAGCCAGACCCCTAGTATCCCTGATTGCACAGGCTCCCCTCCTCCCCAGTTCTCTCTCCCTTTCTCCCAGCCCCTTCCTCAGTAGCTGTGCGTGACAAGAAAGCAGGAAGGCCCTGGCCCATACCTGGGGAGACTCAGCCTTGGCGAGGATCCTGGATTCCCTGATTCCAAACATCAAAATGGAGGCGGCAAGGGCAGGAGCAGGAGGTTCATTGAAGGGTGGGTGGGGCTGGGCAAAGTCCTGGGCAGGGCTGCTGCCTCAAAGGCCAGCTGAGGATAGGAACCTGCGTGTTTGGAGGTGACTCGCATTTCACTTAACCCTCCAGGGACAGAGGACAGCAAAAGGACAGGCCATCAAGGTGGGCCTCAGCATCAGAGTTGTAGGGAACCACGGAGATCGTAGCCCACAGGCTCTCAAATTTAGCTGTGTGTTGGAATGACCTGGGAAGCCTTAAAACCCGCGAGTGTCTGGGCCCCACTCCCCAGCCAGCTCATTTTAACGTGTGGCCAAAGTTGAGAACCACTCATCTGGCCAAACTGCTTAAGGTGTAAATGGGGAAACAGAGGCCCAAGAAAGGGAAATACTCGCCCACAGTCACATGCGCAGCCCCGCACAGGCCTGGGGCTAGATCTGGGCCGCTTGGTTGCCAGCCTGCTGCCACCTCCCCAATATGCGCTGCAGCGCCTTTCTGCCAAGAACGGAGGAAGGGGGCCCCCTGCAGAGAGGAGGAAGCAGTGGGGATCCACCTGGCCTGACCTCCTAAGAATGGGGAAGAAAATGAACTGTGGCCAGCCTGGCCGCCAGGGTGTGGTCAGCCATAAACCCAGCCGTCCTGCACCTCCTCACCCAAGCGGAGAGGCCTCAAGGCGCAGAGGGACTGGAGATGACAAGGCTTTCGCGTTGACAGGGAGCCTTCGTCCATTTCCACTTCACTCCCCTGCTCTGTCCATTCATTCACTCACTCCCCACTCACTGATTCATTCACTCAACAGTACTCACTTGTTCTTGTTTTTCTCTCTCTTTTTTTTTTTTTTCTGGCCTGGGATACAATTCAGGATCATGCATTGCATTTAATTTTCACGTTTCATAAATTTCTTTAATCCAGAAGAATTCTTCAGCCTTTCTTTGTTTTTCATGACATTGAGATTTTTGGAGTCCAAGCCAGTAATTTTGTCTTTTGTCCCTCAGTTGGTTTCGTCTGATGTTTCCTTGTGATTAGGTTCAGATTATGCACTTTGGCAGGAATACCACAGAAGTGACGTTGGGTTTGCCTTAGTGCCTGGTGTTGGGAGGCATCTGTGGGTTTGGACCACTTTAGGGGATGGGAACTTTATTCACTCGTGGAAGGAGGTGTCTGCCAGAGATTTCCATTGTAAAGTTTGTCTTTCTCCCTTTGTAATTAATATGTAGTTTATGGGGAGATATTATGAAACCGTGCAGATACGCTGTTCTTCAAATCTTCACCGTTTAGTTTTTAGAATCTGTTGAAGATTTTGGCTTGAATCAGTTGTTACTATGATGAGTGCAAAATGGTGATTCTCTAATTCCATTATTCTTTCTACACTCATTATTTGGTATTCTACTGTAAGAAAGAGCTTTTCTTCTCATTCATTCATCTATTATCAGTTTGGACCCATGGATTCTTATTTTATTCAATGAGTTGTAATTCATTACTATCATTACTAATTTTGGTGTTCAAACTATTCCAACTTTGTACAGTATCTGCTACAGCTGTTTCCCATATCCTGTGACATATCTCCATCATTTTATGAGCACATTCTTACTTTCTGGCACATCAAGATGTTCTAGGCTCAGGGCCGGCCCCGTGGCCAAATGGTTAGGTTTGCGCGCTCCGCTGCGGCAGCCCAGGGTTTCGCTGGTTCAGATCCTGGGTGCGGACGTGGCACCGCTCATCAGGCCGCGCTGAGGCAGCGTCCCACATGCTACGGCTAGAAGGACCCACAACTGAAAGTACACAGCTAGGTACCAGGGGGCTTTGGGGAGAAAAGGGAAAAAATTTAAAAAATCTTAAAAAAAAAAGATGTTCTGGGCTCAACTTGTATTTTCCCTGCCCTAACCCCAGAATCAGTGATTTCTCCATGGAGCCAGGTTCCTGTCAGTGGAGAACGGGTATACTCGTTCCTACAGGGATGTCAAGAAGAATGCTGCTTGGCCCTTCCAGTGGACAGAACTAGGAACACACATACTCACATGTACACACACACATTTATCTATTTCTGCATATATATATTTAAGACCACACGTTCATACTGATACTTCCAATTCCATCCCCAAGCCACAGGGCTCTCCCAAGCTTTCTTCAATTCCATATTGTAACTCTCTTCTCCAACAGTGGGGAATCTGGTTCCTAACATCTTTAATATATTTACTCATTTGCTCCATTCTACAACACACAGAAAGTAGTTCCAGAATTGCTCATTTGAAATACCCTTAGGTTCATTGCTTGTGTTTGCGTTTTAGGATTCTTCTCAATCCTCGTTGACATTTTTCTGAGTATATAAAACACTAACATGGTTCTAAGAGTCAAAACTGCACAAAAATTTATATTTTGAGAAGTGTTATTCAACCCTCCAGCCCTTCCATTTTGCTTTCTTCTATCCCCTGTAGGAAACTGATCTCCTTAGTTTCTAACTTATCCTTCCTATGTTTCTTTTTGCAAAATTAAACAGACAGATGTATATTTTCTTTTTCTTTAAAGATTTTATTTTTCCTTTTTCTCCCCGAAGCTCCCCAGTACATAGTTGTATATTTTTAGTTGTGGGTCCTTCTAGTCATGGCATGTGGGATGCTGCCTCAGCGTGGCTTGATGAGTGGTGCCACGTCTGTGCCTAGGATCCGAACCAGCGAAACCCTGGGCCACTGCAGCAGAGCACACAAACTTAACCACTCGGCCACAGGGCCAGCCCCAGATATATATTTTCTTATTATTCTGTTCTCACAGAAAAGATAGTACATGTATTCTCTTCTACTTTGCCTTTGTTTCACTAAAAAATATATCCTGGAAATTATTCCATATCAGTTCATAGAGATTTTTCTCACTCCGCCCCCACAGTAGTGTGAGTATCCTGTAGTTTATGCAACAAGATCCTTGCGTACAGGTATTCAGTACGTTTCCAGTATTTTGCAATTATAAACAATGCTGCTCCAATTAGTAATCTTGTGCCTGTGTATTTTTTTTATTGTTGGAAGTATATATTCTGGCTAAATTCCTAGAAGTTGGATTGGTGGGTCAAAAAGTAAATGCATGTGTAGTTTTGTTAGCTAGTGCCAAATTTCCCTCCATACGTGTTTAACCATTTCCCATCCCACTGGCATATACGAGAATGCTTGTTTCCCCACAGCCTCGCCAATAGTGAGTTGTCAAGCTTTGAAATAGTAAGAGATGGCACGTTAAAATGTAGATTTTACTGTTATTGAGCTGTGACGAAGCCAACAGATCAGGAGACACTGACCTTGAAAAGATAGTTTGTGACTCACAGTTCCCAAGGCAGGAGGTAGGGGGCATGGCATGCCACCCAGGGCCACACAGAGGAGCACCGGGGTTGGTCAGGAGACAGATGGAGGGGAAAATGTGGACGAGAGCCTTTATTTTATGGAAAGAATGGATGAGACAGGGTAAGCAGGCTAAGCGAGTTTAGGATTGTCTAGTTTGAATAATTTCACTGGGCTCTGTGGTGTAGGGGCTGCCCCTAGTTGTCTGGTACCTGGCCCTGGGGTTGATTAGGGCAGGTGGATAGTGGCCCAGAGTGTACGAGCTTTATATCCTGCCATGTTTGAATTCTTTTATTGTTTTAGCTTTATCATTTAGTAGGTCTTTTTAATTGTTGGGAGGTAATTTTTTTTTTTTTTTTTTTTTTTTTTGCTGAGGAAGATTAACCCTGAGCTGACATCTGTTGCCAATCTTCCTCTTTTTTTGCTTGAGGAAGATTAGCCCTGAGCTAACATCTGTGCCAGTCTTCCTCTACTTTTTATATGTGAGTTGCTGCCACAGTGTTGACTGACAAGTGGTGCTGGTCCACGCCTGGGATCCGAACCTGCCAACCCAGGCTGCCGAAGCAGACTGTGCTGAATTTAACCACTATGCCACAGGGCTGGCCCCCTGAACTTCCTTTTTGACTGAACAATTCATGGTGGGTATTTTTCTGTGTTGCGTTATACCAGGGTTTCTCAGCTTTGGCACTGTTGATATTTGGGGCTGGATCATCCCTTGTCAGGGGCAGTCCTGGGTACTGAAGGATGTTGAGCAGCATCCCTGGCCTCCACCCACCAGATGCCAGTAGTGCACCTCCACCGTATGGTAATCAAAAAGGTCTCCAGATGTTGTCCAGTGTCCCCTGGGAGGCTAATTTGCCCCCGCTGGAGAGCAACAGATTTATACAGACCTACCTTTTTTATTGGCTGCCTCAGAGTATCCCAGAGTGTGGCTGTGGAATCTTTTCGCTAATTGCTTGTTGACACACAGTTGCTTCCAGTCTCTTGCCAGGGGCCTACCCAAACACTTGCATAAGTGTTTCTACAGGACACTTCCTAGAAGTGGGATCGCAGGGCGGACGATTGTACCGATCTTGGCCGCTACTGATGGGGCCCGGTGGAGCCCAGTTCACTCCATGCTGGACGGCAGTGGGAATTAATCTTTTCCATCTTGCCAGTCTGATGCTGTTTGTAAGCAACGTCACTTCTTATTTCGTTCTCTTGTACAATTGTATTAACATTTCTAGGAAAATGGTAGATAACAGTAGTGATCTTGAGGAGCCCCCTTCTTGGCTCTGACTTCAGCAGTGTGCTTGGAAAAACTGTGATCCCATAGACAGCTGTCTGTACATCTCACGTCTATATGTAAACTCACTTTCCAAATGCTCTGCACTGGGGGGGGGGGGGGTCTTCATGTTCTTTTTGAACACAAGGTTGTTTAGGAGAGAGCTTTAAAGTTTCTAAGTGGTGGGGGGATTTCATTTCTAGCTTTATTATTTCTTTCTAATTTTTCAATTGTAATAGAAAAAAATGGGGCTTGTAGGTGCTATTTCTTCTGGAATTTACTGAGATTTCTTTTGCAGCCCAAGTCAATTTTTGCAAATGTTTATAAATATTACATTACTACCAGGATGTGAGCCACAGCACAGCAGAGATTCTCCCCAGCTCCCAGCTGTGTCCCCAGGGCTTTGAATGAACCCCGGCACACGGTTGGTACTCAGTGTAAATTTGTTGAAGAGAGGAGTGGATGCGTGGCCCTTGGACAGGTGTTTTCATTGTCTGTAATGCACAACTTCTGAGAAACAGGATTTTCTTGGTTTTTCAAATATCTGGTTTGTTAAGGGCTGAGAGGTGTTTCCACTTGTCTGTTTTTCCATGCATTTCCTAAAGTTTTTGCCTTATCTATGTTTTTAAAAGAACAGCTTTATTAAAATATAATTCACATCATAAAGTTTACCAATTTTAAAGTGTACAATTTCGTGGTTTTAGTATATTCACAAGGTTGTGCAATATTCAATCGCCACTATCTTATTTCAGAACATTTTCATCACCACGAAAAGAAAGCCCGTACCCAGCAGCAGTCACTTCTCGTTCCCCCTGGTCTAGCCTGTGGCAACCACTAATATACTTTCTGTCTCTATGGATTTGCCTATTCTGGACATTTCTTATCAATGGAGTCATGCAATACGTGGCCTTTTGTGTCTGGTTCCTTTCGCTTAGCATGTTTTCAAGGTTCATCCATGTTGTAGCCTGTATTATACTACATTCCTTTTTATTGCTGAATAATATTCCATTGCACGAGTCTGCTGCATTTTATTTATCCATTCATCAGTTGATGGACATTTGGGTCGTTTGCACGGTTTGGCTGTTATGAATAATGCTGCCATGAACATTCTTGTACAAGTTTCTTTGTGGACATATGTTTTTTTAATTTCTCTTAAGTGTGTATAGGAGTGGAATTGCCAGGTCATAGGATAACTATATGTTTAACATCT
Source organism: Equus asinus (assembly GCF_041296235.1). NCBI lineage: Eukaryota > Metazoa > Chordata > Mammalia > Perissodactyla > Equidae > Equus > Equus asinus. The sequence goes on along the minus strand of NC_091802.1, from coordinate 35,843,310 downwards.
GAGTTATCGTCAAACTGTTCTCCAGAGCGGCTGCAGCGTTTTACAATCCCACTAACAAGGTCAAAGGGTTCCGATTTATCCACAGCCTTGTCCATACTTGTTAGGACCTGTTTTTTAATTTTAGCCATCCTCGTAGGTGTGAAGTGGTATCTCATCGTGGTTTTGAATTTCTCTAATGACTAATGATATTGGGCATCTTTTCATGTGCTTATTGGCCATTTGTGTATCTTCTTTGGAGAAATGTTTATTAAAATCCTTCGCTCATTTTTAAATTGGGTTGTCTTTTTATTGTTGAGTTGTAAGAGATTTTTTGACGTGTTTTGATACAAGTCTCTTATCAGATACATGATTTGTAAATATCTTCTCCCATTCTATGGGTTGTCTTTTCACTTTCGTGATGTACAGGTTTTTATATTATGTTATTTGGTGCACATTTTGTCTTCTGGGGTCTTGTCCCCCTCAGCATTATAAAGAGATCTGCTTTGTTCCATGTAATTCTTTCTGAGTTGAACTCGGCTTTGATCTTCAGCTCATGACCTCGTTTTCCTTTTGGTTTGCCTGTGCTTGTGTATCTTTGCCCATTTTTAAAGTGGGTACCATTCTTTTCAGGTGTCTCTTCTAAGCATATGGTCAGCGCTCAGCGAAGGTCCATTGCCTTCCTCCTCTCTGTCCTCACAGAATGCCCCTCCGCAGACCGGGCCCCCCTGGAGTAGCCACTGCAGTCTCAGGGCTGAGCTCCTGAGTCCAGACCCCACATCGCAACCTGCGACCTCTGCCAGCCCCGCCTCTGAGCCGCGCCCGCCTCTTCCCTTCCCTTCCCCCTCCTCTCATTCAAGGCCGTTGGCGGAGCGGGCAGAGCCTTCGAGCTGCCATTCTCCTCATGTCCACCAGGGGCCGCCCTGCTCCTGCCTGAGTTCCCTCCAAGAACCTGCGCTGTGATAAACCTCCTCCCTCCCGGTAGTCCGTCTCTCCCAACACCACCTTCGGATTTAAAGCCCCAGAGCAGCATTCTCGGTTATCCAAGGAACTCATCTGTGCAGCCACTGCGACTAAAGCCGTCCTGTGGGAGATCAGCCCAGTGTGTCCTGGCACTCCCTTTCAATGCCTCTGTGCCTCAGTTTCCTCATCTGTAGAATGGGAATAATTTCCCAAATTAGTATATAGTGTTTAGCATGGTGCCTGGTACACAGCCGGTGCCTAATGAAAGCAAGCCACTTTACCAAGGCTTCAAACTCCTACTAATGTCTCTCTCCACAACTCTCCCTAAAGCTCTCCAGGCCACGAGCAGACCTGCCTACCCTTTGTTCTCTTGGGTAAAGACCGTGGTGGGCTTCTTTGGGGTGGGATACTTTGTAGCAGGTACAAACTTTGCAGGACACAAAATCAGATACGTGAACATCTTTGTTTTCCATAACTGACTCTAATTTCCATTTCAATTTCCCATGTTGCATGATGTGGAAACGTTTTCTTAAAGAATTCAGGGTTTCCTCAGTCAATTCTGTTTTTGCCTCCTCTCCCTGGGGTTCCAGCTAGTGCTGTCAGTAGGGAGAGGGCTTCTGATCTTGGTCATTCTCATTTTCTCTGCTGGCATCTGTAAAGATGGCCCCTGGCTCCACTGGCCATCACTTGCTGGTGTCTGTCCATGCCGGCATCCACCCCTGCCCGCATTCACCAAGAGGGCCCATGGTCCCTCCAGCCTCCTTTGTCACTGTATCATCCTGACCCTAGCCTCTTCTGGCCCCAGAACCCTGTCTCAGCCACTCCTGTGGAACCTGGGGGAGGGGGCAGCATCAGGCCCTCTCTGTCCAGACGAGCCGCACCACCACATCTGTTTACCTATAAATACATGTAGGGTGTCCTGAGAGAGTGGCACCTCCAGGCCCCCCACCCAGGAGGCAGGCTCCTCTCCTCCCTGAGCTCTGTGGCTCCCCTGCTCCGGCCTGGAGAATGGGACGGAGTGGTAGGAAGAGAATGCTCTGGGATGGGTAGTATTTTTACTGAGGCAAGGACCTCAGCTTTGAAGCTCAATATTCGAGACCTAGCTCCTTTAGCTTCTCTCCATTTCATCTGGAACAGCCCTACCCTGGAGCCGCCCTTGCTGCCCTCTGCGTTGGGGCGGGTGGTATGATGTACTCGGAAAGAAGCGAGGTTGGTGTTTGCAAATATCAGCCTGCCACACCTTTTCACCCTGTTTTCTGGGTGCTCTGAGTACAGGCTGACTCACGGCCATAGCACCCTGGGGAGTTTTGTGCTCCTGGTGGTGTGTGGGGTGGAGCTGACGGCGACAGCTTGGTTTCCTGAGGGTTAGTGCTCAGCCCCTTTTGGGAGGGTAGAGGAGTCAGAGTTCCTGGTTGCAAACAACAGAAAACAACCCTAGTTAACTACAGCTTGAAAAGAATTTTCGGGAAAAATGACGGGTGGCCCACAGAATCACAGGGTAGGCTGGAGAACCAGGAGTACCAACTCTGCAGCAACCCAGAAGGCTGGAAGGCAGAACCACAGGCAGGGACCCGTGAGGATGGGCCTGCTGACATCACAGCCATGGCTGCCCCTTGGTGCGGGCTACTGGGCCCCTGACACCGGAGGAGTGACGTCTCAATGGTCCCAGCTTGTGTGTGACCCTCAGTCACTGTTACAGTCGTAGGGAGGATGAGCCCAAGCTGAGTGCCCAAGCTCTCTCTGCGGGCCTCTGGGAGAGAGAGTCTGGCCCCACTGGGCTTCCATAGGGGAGCCCTGCCTCCTGCCCCTGCAGGGATTCGACCCCCCCTCATGGGTGTTTGGATGCTAAGCAACCAGAAACAACAAATGCCATACATCTTCCTTATTTCCCAGAATGTGCATTTGCCAAGAGGCAGTTTCAAACCTGCCTCATCTGGGCAGTCTGATACCTGGAGTGCGGCTTGTTTATGCCACTCGGAGAGCTTGCCAAACACGGTGCAGTCACGTAAACAGACCAAGTGCTTCCAGAGGATCCTTACACTGGTCTTCTTTCCATGGCTGGTGTAATAGCTAACCCTTGTGGAACAGTGTGAGGCTCTGAGCTCGGTGCTTTAATTCCAGCATCTCAGTGGGTCTTGTCCTTGAAGTTACTGCCATTTTTCCAAGGAGGAAAGTGAGGCTGGTGGTTTAGTAGCCTTCCCAAATTCATACGGATCTAAATGAACAGGGACTTGAACCCAGGCACCTGTCTCTGGAGCTTGGCTAGAAAGGGGCCTGGTTCTCCGTAACCCATTGAGACAGACAGGAACCTGTAAACACAGGATTGTGGATGTTATTCCAGTGAGCTCTGCAGGGGAAGCTAGGGCGGAGGAGAGACGAACAGAGAAGCTGAGCTAGAGGGTGGGGCACGGGGTCGCGAAGAAGGGCTCTGTGAAGTGCTTTCAAGTCATGACCCTGACGACAAGGCCTTAGCCAGGCAGAGAACAAGGAGAAGGAGAGAGCGGCCAGTGCCAGGGGCCTGAGGCAGGAAGGAATTGAATGTTTTTGAGGGGAACTGTGCGGCTGGAAAAGGCTGTGCACCTGGAAGGGTGAGAGCTGGGAGTCTCTGGCTGGGAACCTCAAGGCCAGTTGGCTGGTGGTCACCTGGTTTCATCACCTCAACATTCCCTGGCCCCCGGAGCCCCTGCCTCTGCCCAGGTGCTGTCTCTGTTCCCAGCAGCACCAAGGCCATCTTTTCCATGCGTGGTCAGACCACGGCCCGCCTCTGCTTCTCATCTCACTGAGTGCAAGCCCACGTCTTACCACGGTCTACGAAGCCCTCTGTGGTCTGACGCCTATGGCCTCCTTGCAACTCTCCCCTCCCTCACTGGGCTGCCACCATGCTGGCCTTTTGCTGTCTCTCAAGCCCTCCAGGCAAGCTCCTGCCTTTGGGCCTTGCTGTTCCCTCGGTCCAGAGTGTTCTCCCCCACATATCCTGGGTCTCCCATCATCCAGCAGGCTTGCCCGGGCATGTTCTCATAGTGAAGCAGAGGGCCTGAGCAGGCGGAAAGGCACCGCCCTCTGCTGTGTCTCCTCTGCTAACATCCTCCCGGCCAAAGTGAGTGGCTGGCTTAGCCCAGAGTCCCAGGAGGTGGGCACGACGACCCTGGATGGCACAGGCTGAGGAGGCAGGGAGGGGTGAGGACTGGGGCCCTGTGCGCTGACCGAGACCCCTGGACCTGAGCTCCATCCCACCCCTCCCTGGCCCAGGGCCCTGCTTCCTTCAAGGGTCACTCCTGCAGTCATCATTCTGTCTTCATCCAACAAATATTTATTGAGCATTTGCAACATGGCAGGCCCTGTTCTAGACATGGGGACACAGCAGCACATAAAGTGACAAAGTCCCTGCCCTTTGGGAGCTTACATTTTTTCTTTTTAAAAGATTTTATTTTTTTCCTTTTTCTCCTCAAAGCCCCCCAGGACATAGTTGTATATTCTTCGTTGTGGGTCCTTCTAGTTGTGGCACGTGGGACGCTGCCTCAGCACGGTTTGATGAGCAGTGCCATGTCCACGCCCAGGATTCGAACCAACGAAACACTGGGCCGCCTGCAGCAGAGTGCGCGAACTTAACCACTCCGCCACGGGGCCAGCCCCATGGGAGCTTACACTTTTGAGGCAATGACACCCAATAAACAGAGAAACAAAGGGCCGTGAAGGGCACTGGGAAGTCCGGAAAGTGCCACGAAGAAACGGGAAGCAGGTAAGGACTCTGTCCTCCATCGAGTGGTCAGGGAAGTCCTTCTGATGAAATGTTTGAGCCGAGACCTGAAGAAGCGAGAGGGAGTCATGTGGATACGTGGGAGGAAGGCTCCAGGTCAGGGCAACGGCAGGTACTGAGCTCTGGGGCCGGATATGCTTGGTGTGCTTGAGGAACAGTGAGCAGCCGGCGGCTGGAACAGAGTGTGTGAAGCAGAGACAGGAAGGCAGTGAGGTGATGAGATAAGCAGGGCCAGCCACGTGGGGCTTTGTGGGTCTGGTGACGACTCTGATTCTACTCCGCGTGTGAAGGGAGCTGTTGGAGAGTGATGAGCAGAGAGTGAGGCAATCCGAGTCATAGTTTCAGAAGGCCCCCCGGGGAGCGGGGGACCCCATTAGGAGCTTGTTGCAGTCAAGGAGAGAGTCAGTGGCAGTGATGGGGGCCATGGCAGGTGGTCGGAGTCAGGATATAGCTGGAAGTGAACCCAACAGGATCTGCCAAAGCACTGGAGGGAAGCGAGGCGGGAGTCTGGGCGGGCTGGCACTTTGGTCTGAACAAGTGGGTCATTGGAGTTGCTATTTGCTTAGATGGGAGTGCTGGCTAGGGTAGGGGCTCAGTTTTAGACATAAAAAGTCCTCTGGGAGGAGAGAGTCTTTGGGACCTGGACAGAGTGACTGGTGTCTGAGGGAGGCATGGGGCTTGGGGAGCCCCACCTTCCACTGAGTGGGGGAAGCAAGAGGCCATCAGAGGGTCACTAGTTAGTTCATTCATTCTGCAAAAATTTATTGAGCACGAAGGATAAGTCAGACACTTTTCCAGATTCTGGGGAAACAGCAGAGAAGAGAAACAATGTTGCCACTCTAACTTGGTACCTTACTTTCCCGAGGGTGAGATAGACAATGAGTAAGCAAACACATATAAAAATAAGACTATGTCACAGCAGGATGGGTGTTACAAGGAAACACTGGAGGGTGATGCAGAGTGACCAGAGGACTCACAGTTGGGCAGGATGGTCACCCAGGCAGCCCCAAGGACCAAACCCAGACTCCCAGGAGGACCCTGGTCCAGTTTGGCTTCTTTTTGTCCCCCAAAGTGGCTGCTGTGTCATGAGGAGGGTTGGGAAGAGGAGTGGACCTCCAGTGACCCTCAGGGGTCTCGGGAAGGGCTTTGTCCTAGAGGAGGGCTCCTGAGGCGGGCTGCCTCTGTGAGGCTGTCCTGGTTATCAAGCTCTGGGCATGAGGAATCTTGGACAGAACAGGTGGAAGTGGAGAGGTAAGGGGCCAGGGAAGCCAGGAGAGGAGCATGGCCATGTTCCCACAGAGTGAAGCCGCTCGGCCCACGGCAAATTCTTCTCGGAGTGTGTGGAAAGGAAGCTGCTTACTTTGTCCTGGTTCAAGAGTTTCTGCTATGCAAAGAATTTTCTTTGTGCTTCCTGGAGCTTTATCCTGCAAAGAATGGGGGAGTGGAGCAATGGGTCTTTGAAGGCTCATAAACTAAAGTTCCCATCTCAGTTGTGTCATTGCAGATGGGTAACCTCAGGTGATGTGTCTATGTCCTTGGGGACAGCAAGAAATTCATCCAGGCGAGTGGTTTAGGCTGACTAGATTTTGAAGAAGCTGCCTCAGACAATTGCATGAAAGCTTTGGGGGTGGTTGGAGTCATGGCAACAGGTTAGGAGGCTAATACCAGAGCTGCGGCAGGGTACAGAGAAGTCGCGGGAAGATTTGGGAAACATAAGTTCAAAGGCCCGTGGAGAGCGTGGGTCTCAAGGCTGAGGATGAGGAAGGTCATGGGCAAATCCTGGAGTTTCTAGTGGGGGCGACTGAGTGAATGATGAACTGTGAGCTGAATTACAAACCACAGAAGGAGAAACAGATTTGGAGGAAAAGGGATCAAGTTCTGTTTGAGGACGTGAAGTGGAAGAAGTCTGGCACGTTGCTATAAATATGGATCTAGAGTTTAGGAGAGAACGCTGAGTCAGAAGCCACCAGGGCCTGCAGGGTGTTTGTGGCAGAGACTGGCCAAATGACAGCCCTGCCTGTTTCCTTGCCTTCCGGGGACACACTGAGGACACACTTCCCAGCCTCCCTTACAGTGGCGGGGCCACGTGGCTGAGTTCTGGCTGATGGAATGTGATGGCACTTCCAGGCCTGGCCCATCTACCCTCAGCCCTTGATCCCCCACAGCAAGGTTGGCAGACTTTTTATGTAAAGGGCCAGATAGTCACTAGTTTGGGCTTTGTGAGTCATATACTCTCTCCTGCAACTAACCTACTCTTCCATTGTCGCATGAGGACAGCCATAGCAATATGTAAACAAATGGGTCTGAAGTGTCCCAAGAAACCTTTGTCTATGAAACAGGCCAACCCCTGATCTGCTCTGCTCTTTTCTATTTGATGCCTGGTTTCTGATGTCCAGGTTTCAGGTTCTGAGAAGCCATGTATTGATTTTGTTTTTGTTTTTTTTTTTTTTGAGGAAGATTAGCCCTGAGCTGACTGCTGCCACTCCTCCTCTTTTTGCTGAGGAAGACTGGCCCTGAGCACACATCCATGCCCATCTTCCTCTACTTTATATGTGGGATGCCTGCCACAGCATGGCGTGCCAAGCAGTGCCATGTCCGCACCCGGGATCTGAACCGGCGAACCCCGGGCCACCGAAGCGGAATGTGCGCACTTAACCGCTGCACCACGGGCCGGCTCTGATGCCATGTATTGAAAAAGGCCAAGCCTCAATCTGTCTGACTCATGCAGGACTGTGAGGCGCAGAGATCCCTAATCCCTCACAGGAAGTAAAAAATAAACTTTTAGTGTGTTTAGCAAATGAAATTTGCAGGTTTATCTCTTATACAGGTTAGTATTCCTTTAACTAAGACAGAAATTGGTCCTAGGAGTGGGGTGTTACCATAATGAAAATCGACAATGTTTGGCATTGGTTCGTAGGTGAGGAGGAAACCATTGTCGAGGTCTGGAAATATGGAGGCCCATGCTCTGCAAGGGTGACACATTTAGTAGAACAGTTGCCTGAGACCAGGAGGCTGGCTGTCCTCTGAGCCTGTCACTCCTCGGGAAGAGGTTGTAAAACAGATTGTCATAACGAGCCTCGGTTGTTACAGGCAGCAGTTAGCAAAGTATTAGAAGAATATGATGAGTCCAGACAAGAACTGGCTGATTTGCAAGCAAAACTAAAATGAAATAGAAAGATTCCAGAAGTTTGGGGCTCTGGTTGGGAAAATTGACTGCTTCTAGACGCCAAACAGAGGGAAATCACATTTAACAAGCCTTTCAAGCGGCAGAGGCCAGTAGGCCTGAGCCTTGTGCCAGGTCAGAGTGAGCCAGCATTCCGCTCCCGGGCCCAGCCTCAGGATCCCGCCTCAAGATCCCCATCAGTACAGGGAGAGAGAGAACGGCCTGAGGGCTGCAAGCAAAACAATCAATCTGGAGAACTATGTCTCAAAATGAATTTTGCATGTGGTCACTGGCACCTGAAACTGACTGGAAGGAAAGAGATGAGGAGCCTTTTTAGGTTTTGAGGGAACTGTGTTGTCAGATAAAGCCAGAAGCCTGAACTAAAAAAAAAAAAAGGCTTTGACCCTTTGGGCCTTAAAACCACTGCAGGCCTCAAAACTTCTACCAGCGGGAGCTGTAGACTGCAAAAGATTAGCAGCGCCCGAGGAGGGTGTATGCCCAATATCTACTTCAAATGAGGCCTTGGATCAAAATGGCGAGAGGAACCCCTGAGCCGGCAGCCACAGAGGACAGGACGGGGCATTCCCCCAAGAGCAGAACCCCCGGCAGGGGCTTTCCCAGCTGCCCAGCAAGATTTCACAATTGCTGGGGTCAGAGTCTGATTTGCATCTTCCGTTCTTCTTCTGATTGGGATATGGTATTGTGGTTATGCTGTCTGAGTCCTAACACTGAATAGCGAGTGTGTGTGTGTGTGTGTGTGTGTGTGTGTGTGTGTTGTGGGGGCAGGGGGAGGGAAGGACACAGATAACTTGTTCTTACAGTGCATTGGTCTCCAGATCACAAGGAACCACATGGGACCTGGAGAGAGAACCGTGCCTCTCCTGGAGGTCCCCGGCCTGTGGCGGAGGTCTCAGGAGACAGTGAGGGCACAGGACGTGGCTGTCTCTTTGGGGAGCGATGAGGGTGTGCCACGTGTGAGGGGAAGAGTGAAATGGCTCTCCAGTGACCAGATGGACAGCCTGTGTCAGGGACTAGTCAGCTGCTTACCTGCCCTAACCCGTCTGCTGCCGGGTGTGCCATTAGACCATGTCTCCTGCCTGCCTTGCAGTTGGATGTGGCCACAGGTGGTGTTATGGACTGAATGTTAGTGTCCCTTCAAAATTCATATGTGAAGATCCTAGCCCCCAATGGGATGGTATCAGGAGGTGGGACCTTAGGGAGGTGGCTAGGTCATGAGGGTGGAGTCCTCGTGAGTGGGATTAGTGCCCTTGTAAAAGGGACCCCAGAGAGCTCCCTCGCTCCTTCCGTCATGTGAGGACACAGTGAGAAGAGCCGTCTGTGAACCAGGAAGTGGGCTCTCACCAGACACTGAATCTGCCGGTGCCTTGATCTTGGACTTGCCAGACTCCAGAACTGTGAGAAATAAATGTCTGCTGTTTATAAGCCACTCAGTCTATAGTATTCCCTTACAGCTGCCTGAATGGACTAAGACAGGCGGAGTTCTGGCCAATGGAGGGTGAGTGAAAGTGATGTAGTGTCTACCACAAAAACCTGTAACACCTCCCTCACGAGTCTCCATGTTCTCACGCCGTCAGGCTGCTGGCTGGATGCAGATGCCCAAGGCCACTGTGGAGGCCAGTTACAGATGGCAGGGGCTCATCCCTTGATGACTTTGTGGAACGCCAGTTGGATTTTATATGAAGAAAGACACTATTACGTTAAGCCACTGAAACCTTGGGTTTGCGTATCAGAGCAGCTGGTGTCACCTTCACTAAAGTGGAATAGAAGCTGTGGGAACAGAGGGACCAGAGCTGGGAGAGGGGTGGCGTGAGGCGGAAAGAGACCCAGGTGGGACCTGGGGAACACCAGCGCTTAAAAGGGGATGAAGGGAAGTTGGCAGCAAAGGGGGCTGAGAAGGAGTTAGGAGGAGAGTGAGGGTAGAGGGGTGGGTAGAGAAGGAATGCTAGTACCCTATTTCACAAACGACCCTGGGTCAGGCAGGGGGTACAAGGATGCACCCGAGTGAGTCCCTTTCCTCCAAGGGCATGGAAGACAGGCCACCACAGTACCACACGGTAAATGCAACTCAGAGCAAGATGTAAGGTGAGTGGAAACCCAGGAAAGATGCTCAGCCCAAAGCGGGCAGTGTGCCCGGTGCTCTGAGCAAGGGGATTGACCCAGAGGTCTTGACTTCTGGTGTAATGGACCCCTCAGAACCAGACAAAAGCTAAGGACGCTCTCCTCAGAGCAATGCATGCATTCCGAAGTACGAAGAGTCAGGACTCCAACGTATCTTTTTGGGGAACACAGTTCACCCCATACATGCTGTGAGCGAATTTGCTTTTCCCTAACAACACCCACCCTGAACACCCTCTGGACTGTGGCGTCCTCCCCAGAGCCCCCGGCAACTGCAGACCTGGCCAAGCAGGGAACTGTGGGTGCTTTCACAGCCCAGGACTGGGCATGACTCCCCTCCAGGACGATGTTGTGAGTGAGAATGTGCTGGTAATGCACAGCATGCAGCTTAGAGTGCTGGGCTTGCTGCTCACCAGCCTGTAATTTCCCCCAACCTCAGCAAGGATGTCTTGGTGGCAGGGGCTGCTGAATTCCATCCCAGGAACGTGCGGAAGGAGGTGGCACTGGTGCTCTGCTTTTGAGAGAAGAAGGTAAGGAGGGAGCCATGGTTTGTGGCCTGAGCTTCCTGACCAACAGTCCCTAGCCAGTCTGGCTTGCCTTGGGGAGGCTGCGGGGGAGCAGGGTGGGGAAGGAGGGCGCAGCCCCTTCAGCTCCAGGCGGGTTCTAGCAGGAGGACCTAAGACAGGCACTGGGTCTCCTCAGGGCCACCTCAGGGCCCAGTTAGGCTTGATCATTAATTCACCACCATTATCATATACCAGATGCAGTCTGGATGGGGACAAAAGCAAAGTGACAACAAGGAGAAATGCTCTGGATAAAAACATTCACAGGAGGGAGGGCCCGTGGGAGGAGAGGCAGGGAGCTGTCATCTGGGATGACATTGAGGGGTGAGTGGGGTTCTTCTGCAAGTTAGAAGAATGGAGACCTGGGAAATCCGGGGCCCTTCAAGGATGCCAATCACTCGGCAGGGCTGGAAGAGCCAAGGTGAGGGGCAGGGCTGAGGACAGGGCGGAGGAGGCAGGCAGGGCCTGATGGCATGGAGTCTTGGGCCCAGGAGTCTGTGTTGAATCCTCTAAGCAATGGCAGGGCCTTGATGGGTCTTAAGCAGCATAAAGCCTTGGTTCAGTCCATGAATTCAACCAGGCAGGCTGCTGGGCACTGGGAATGATGTGGGAGTCCAGGCATGTCGGTGGCCATCTACCCCTTGGGAGGGGGTGTGTTCATCTGGGGAGATGCAGCGAGAAGGGAGAAGCCTGAGCCCGTGTCTTTAGGAGTGCAGTGCAGAAGGGGAAAGGAGACGGGGAGGAGGGCTGCGGGTAGGGCCCTCAGCCGTGTCTCTGGCTGGGCAGGAGCCGCGGCTGCTTGGCGACTGTTCGCTCTGGGCAGAGGCCCGCGTGGACAGTTGCCTCCACGTTCTAAGGTGCCATACTGTAGCAGCAAAGAGTCCCCTGGTATAACGGCCACCACCACTGATGGCCCACTGCGCGCCCAGCACTGTGCTCCAGCTTTGTGTGCCCGATCTCACGGGTCTCTCTGAATCCCCCCTGGGATATTACTCCTCCCATTTTGCTGAGGTTCGCAGAGGTGAGCGACTTGAGCAAAGAAACCCTGCTAGTGAGTGGCAGAGAAGGGGTTTGAAGTCAGGACTGCCTGTAGCCCAAGCTGCATCCCACTGTTGCCCCGACTCCTAAAGGATGTGCTGAGAAGCTCTCTTTGGTCACTGGTTGTTGGGTAGTGAGTGGTTGTTGGGTGACAATGCTTGTCCTGTCGGCATAGGAACTGGGACTTCAGGTGGCTGGATCATTCATGGAGAGAAAGCTTCTGCCGAGTGAGCGGCAGTGGCCGGAGTTGGCAGAGTTGGTGGAAGGTGCCATCTTCACGAGGGGCCACGGCTGTCAGGGTCCTGGGATATCCATGGAGGCAGTGGAGTGTGGGTGGGGGGCTTATCTGAAAATCTTTGGCCACGCTACCCTACAGGGGCTGTCAGTCCTCGGTCAGGGTCAAGGGTCCCAAGTGGTAGACCTGGAGCCATGTGAAGATTGGAGCATCCAGAATTGGGGAGGGCGATTCAGAATTGCCCTCTGATGAGTAAGCACTGAGGAGGCAGCCTTCCCTGAAGGCTGGGATGGTGGTGGTACAACCTGTGGAAATTATAGTCTGGTGCTCCCAGAGCCACCGCCGTGTAGGCTGCCAGGCTGGCTCTGGAATTCAGAAGCATGGACACTGCACACAGGTGACCCTCACATCCATGACCGCCACAGTTGGACGGTGTGACAAGGATTGCTAGCTGCTCTCCAAACTGGTGTCCTCTTTATTCTGGGCACGTAGCTAGACTGCATTGTCAGCTTCCCTTGCAGTTAGATGTGGCCATGAGTCTCAGCCCACGAGATGTGACCATTTTTCTAGGCCTGCTGTAACCATAAAAGGCTCGCTCACTTTCCTGGTCCTTTGTGCCCTCTCCCCTTTCGTTACTGGATGTCAACACCAAGGAGGTCTCAGAAGCCATGTGTTGAAGATGACAGAGTCTGCATTTGAAGAACTGTGTGGCCAAGAGCTCCACCCCCACCTGCCAGAACTGGACCTGCCGGGGACTGTCAATATGAGTGAGAAATAAACTCAACTGTGTTTATGCCATTATTATTCTTGGACTTGTTGCAGCATTAACTTACCCTGATAATACAGAGAACCACAAAGCTTGCAGGCCACAGGATCTTCAGCTGCCGTCTCCAGCTAGTCTGACACCTGTTCAGCAGTTTCAGCTCCCGGCCTGTATCAGACGTGGAACCTGAACTTCTTGGAGAACAGTGCCCATTTCGCTAGGCACAAACCAAGTCACTTTCCTCAGATGACCAGGCTGTGGTGGCCTGATGTCCCATCTTGGGGAGCTAGGTCCCTGTAAAGTGCTTTGTCCACCCTTGAAGCTGGCCTACTTGCTCCTACCTGGGATGTTGACCTCAGCTAGGACCACCTTTCTCCAAAGAGGTGGTACCCCTGTGTTTGAAGCCTGTTGTGATCTTACGTCCCTGCCAATGCACAAAAGACACCACCCTAGGCGAGGCTGGCTCAGAGAACACCAAGGAGGGCAGACAGGAATGGGTTTCTCAGCTGCTGGCGGCCTGTGGCTGCCACTTAAGGCTGGACATCCCTCCTTCTTGAGGAGGCTGGCTGCTGCGGTGGCAGGGGCTCAAAAATGATGATGAAGGCTCTCTTGTCTCTGGGGAAGCCTAGAAATGTTGGGTATCTTTGACACAAGGGCCACTCAAATCAGTTAAAACAAAACAAGGGGGCTCTATTGGAGAGACACTGAGGAAAGCCCCAGAGAGTGGCAGCAACGGGGGTGTCTCTGAAGACCTCGGAAGCTGGAGTCAGGGAGGCGACGCCCCCGCTTCCATGCCTTCAGCAGCTCCAGGCCGTGTCCTCCAGCCCCATCACCTAGAGGTGACAGCCTTGGCAGAGAAGCCTCAGGGAGGTTCTGATGGGTCTGGCTTGGCAATCACCAGAGCCAGGAGAAGGGCTGCAGCCTGGGGCAGAGTCTGAGTGGAAGAAATAAAGCTTTGCTTTCATTAAAATTCAGAAACAGCCAGAAGCACCTTTATTCTAAAACGGTATCTGCAGAGAAGAATAGCAGCCTGAATTACTTCTCTGCTGGGTCTTTCTTAGTATGTGAAACAAAGGAATCTGGGTTAGATGGAAAAAACAAAGAAGGGCAGGAATCTAGCGAGTTTGCTGAGCTTGTTTACGCCTGAAGTGATCGGCGATAGACATAATTCCTGAACCATCATTGCATCCTGTACCACCCGTGTTTTATGATTTCACTCAGTTGTCTAAGATGTGTTTTACAAGCTTAATATTTATAATGCTGGTGATGGTGATGATAATGACAAAATATATTTTATTGCTTCTAAGTTCCAGGCACAGTTCTTAAGTGATTGATAATTCTTAAATCCTCAAAATATTCCTATGGAGTAAGTATTATCATCCCATTTTACAGATGAGGAAACTGAGGCACAGAGATATTAAGGCTTATCTTTTACATGGGAAAGACAGACTGTGTAGAAAAAAATGACAAGAAAATTTCATCTTTTTATATGGAGTGGCTGGACGACACTCAGAGAAAATCTCTTATGACAAAGGCCAGAGAAGAATCTAATTTAATTGTACTTGGGATGTTTGCCTGATGAGTCAGATAATCAGGGCTCTGTGGAGTCCATGAGTTCATTAATATTCTTCAGCTTTTCTCATTAGCGTGAAGTAACCACACTATTTTAATAACCACAATACTTCTTTTTTGGGGCCAAGGAAATTGTTCCGTTTTAAAGAAGACTGAACAAAAGAGATTTCTATAATTGTCATTCTGCATTTCTTACCTCCAAAGGGAAGACATGTACTTTCTGATTTCACAATTTGTTACGAGGAGGTGGTGGAGAAGATAGCAGATCAGACGTAGATGGTGGCACCTGGTGGGGAATCCACCTTGGAAGTGTCAGAGCCCAGTTCCACTCCAGAGGAGCCCTGGTTAGACACGCCAGGGCCCGGGAGGTCTGCATTGGGAAACACAGGCCTTGGCATAGGCTGGCTCAGAGGCCATGCTGCCCAGCCAGTGACTCCTTCCAGGTGACATTGGGCAGTACCCAAAGATGTCCTCCAGGTGGATGGTGACCCCTTGTAGGATCCCATTTGTCACCCATTAAATGACATGGGGGATGGTGGGGGCATCCCATAGCTGAGGGTTGATGACCAGGTAGCAAGCTATCCAAAAAGTAACTGGGAAACTTTCTTGCATTCTTGACCTCCGGGCTGTGCATGCCCCTGAGGCCCTGTTTTATGAAGATCATCCTGACAGTTCAAAGTTCAATGAAAACACCTAGGATCCCACAGAGTCACTCCATCGAGGCGGTGGTAGTCTGGGCGGAGGTGGAGCTCCCCGTTTTCTCCACTTCAGAGAACACCAGGCCTTGTGGTGGCAGAGGGCTGTTGATGCCACAGTCAGAATTCTTTGGGTTGAAATCCAATATGACATAGTTTAGGCAGAAAGAGGAATTTACTGGAATCAACCAACAAACTGTAGGAAATCCCACACAGCGGCTTCCAGGACCCGCAGCCCAGTGGGACTCTCTTCTCTCAGCTCTGCTTCTCTCTCCCCCTGTGGTTTGTTCTCTCCCCCTGCAGACTTGGCTCCTCCACTCATGGGAAACACCAAGAGTGGCGGCGCCCTGTAACAGTTAGGACTCTAGGATGGCAAGGCAGTCCCACTAGGACCACAGGGTTGGAGGAAGGGAAGAGGCAGTCCCCGAGAGAAGGCAGACCAACAGGTGGTTGTGCCGTTCACCAAGGAACCTGGTTTGCCAGGGCCACATTCTCTCTCCACATCGGATTAAGGTCAAGCCCTGTTCGATTTGGCACAGAAGTTCCTGAACCAACAGGCAGCGCTGCTGCCCCATTCAGGAGTGACAGATGCAGGGTCTAGGGGGGCTCTGAGGTTCCAGTTGGGAACAGCCACAAGTAGAAAATAACCTACATGTCCACCAGCTGATGAGAGGATAAACAAAATGTCCTACATATACACAACAGAATACCGTCCAGGCATAAAGAGGAATGAGGTACTGATACGTGCTACAACATGGATGAACCTTGAAAACATTGTGCTATGAAAGAAGCCAGACACAAAAGGCCAACATCGTATGATTCCTTTTATAGGAAATATCCAGAATAGGCCAATGCGTAGAGAGAGACAGCAGACTAGTGGTTGCCAGGGCCTGAGGGAGGGAGGTGCAGTGAGTGGCTAGAACTAGGTAATGATGCTGGTTGCACAACATTGTGAATGTACTTGATGCCACTGATTTGTAAATTTTTCAATGGTTAAAATGGTAAAATTGATGTTATGTGTATTTCAGCACGATAAGAATAGCAAGAATAACATAGGCTGACTTCAGACAAACATGTCGGGGCTTGAAGCACCGAGACTCCAGTGAGGGGGTGAGTAGGTCCCCACATGGATCCCCTGCCTGGGGAAGGTGAGGCACCCACAGAACACAGGCCACGGGCCCATCACAGGGTGATCGGGGGGTGGAGATACTGGAGTGTCATTTGACTGAGCCCTCATGTTTCCGGAAGGCCTCCCACAGAGCTTTTGGATGTCCCTCTAAGCAAGGTTGTCCACGCAGAAGCAGAGAGGCACTGGCTGGACAGGAGTGTTCTCTCACAGCCTTGAATTGATGCTCTGCCCCTGGATCACAGCACCTGTGTGAGTTAATAATGTTTACTAATCCTGTCGTTATCTGTGCATAGCACTGTTCTGGTGTAAATATTTTTAAAAGATTTAAATCTATAGATTACCAGTATGTGGTGAGTTGAATAACGGTTCCCAAAGAAATCAGGCTCTAATCCCTTAAAACCTGTAAATGTTACCTTATCTGGCCCCAAATGTGATTAAGCTAAGGATTTTGAGATGGGGAGATTATTCTGGATTATCTGGGTGGGCCCTAAATGCCACCACAAGGACTCCTATGAGAGGGAGGCAGCGGGGGACATTACCGCAGAAGAGGAGAAGGCCACGCGGCCACAGAGGCGGAGACTGGCGTGATGCAGCCAGGGAGCTAGAAGCCGACAGACGCCGGACGAGGCAGGAAGGGACTCGCCCCTGGAGCCTCACCCAGCGAAAACTGATTTCAGACTTGTGGCCTCCAGAGTGAGAGAGAATACATTTCTGCTGTTTGAAGGCACCACACCTGCGGTGGCTTGTTACAGCAGCCACAGGAAACTAAAGTACAGTGACACACGGTTGTCATTAAACTGTAATTAGGATAATATTGTCTTACCGAAAATGCAAAATTAATGTGATTTTGCTGCAAGGTTCTGACATTTTGCATCACTTGAAACTACATCAATCTTTTTGGTCTTTTGGGCAGAGAAATAAAATATTTCATCACTTGCATGGGTACGCGTCAGAAGTACTAACTTAATAAAAAGAACGTGTAGAATATGCCAGTTTTAGAAATCCTATTTTGATATTTCTTGATTTTTAAAAAAACAGACTGGGAGCCTCAGAGAAAGGAGGTGGCCTTGGCCTCTGAGAGGCCCTCGCTGGTCAGTACCATGTGCTCCCACCCCCTGGGGATCCAGTTGACACTGGTGCACTGATGACCGTCACTGGGTGTCCTGTGCACCAAGAGGGATGATCCCACAGGGCCTGGCCGGGTTCCCGGCTCACACGCCTGAGTCTCCAGCTGCCGAGATTCCATCTGTTGCCTGCGCGGCCAGGGCCCTGCAGAGCCACCAGGGGATATCCTGCACACGCAAGAGTGGGAACCTCCGCCTCGGGACTGGGAGGGAGAGGTGCCTAAACTTTGAGGACTCCAGCTGATTCACACGCCCAGAGAGGCTTCCCGGCGAATGACAGCCTGTGTATCAGGCCAGGAGAGGGGCCCGGGCTGGGCTGGTGAGACTCGGCACCGCTCTTTCAGTTCACTGGATCCCTTTTCTCAGCCAAGCGACCCTGGCAGGTTTCCCAAGGGATGAAAACCCTGCGTGGGGGAGTGAGGTAAGTACATCGGGGTCCACACTTCCGAGTTCGTGCCTCTCCAGGACCTCGATGCTTCTGGAGCCAGAGCTGCAGTCTGAACTGGGGGAATGAGGGAAGATCAGAACTTCCAGAGACGTGAGGCCGAGGGTCAGTTTCCAGTAGAACAAAGCTGTTGAGGGAAAACGAATAGGAATTTAGAAACCGGGAAGGTGAGTCAAGGCTGGTGGTTCGGAATGGAGACTGTGAAAATGCCAGGCTGTCCAGAGGCCTGTTTGTAAGCCGTGCTCGCTGCGTGGCGCAGGAGCAGCTCTAGGGCATTAAAAAGAAGGGTTCAGAATGCCTCACTCAGCCGCCTAGTCCTCCAGGCTTGGTGGGGTGAGGTGGAGGAATCTTCATTTCTAACCAGCACTTCACATGGTTCTAGTGTATATGCCTTATGGGAGGACGTGTGCATATCTATGTCTGTATGTGCATGTGTGTGTTTCAACACGGATGTGTACCTATATTTGTGTGTGTTTGTGTTATCAGTGTGCATATGTAAACGTGTATGTGTGTACTTGTGTGCATGTATCTATGTGTCTTTATACGTGTACATGGGTTTGTGTTTGTGTGTCTGCGTGTGCACATCTTTGTGTGGTGTGTTTTCCTAGGCGGACTCCAGGGGAGCTGGTGACTGGCCGGAAGGCGGAGAGAGGGAAGGGGGTGGTCAAGGATAGCTGATGAGCCTTGCCTGGGGACTCGGTGACTACGATTCCAGGAGAGTGACTGGCCCACGTTGTAAATGATACTGCACAGCTGAGCACATGTGCACACTAGTAGTTACACCATTCCAAGTTACCAGGAGGGCAGTTTTGGTCCTAAGTCGAAACCCTGCCACAGAAAGAACCACCGTGGCCCGGCAAAGGAGCCCGAGGGGAGGCCCCCTCCAGTCGAAGCCTCTGGAGTTCTCTTCGTCCTCAGCATCCTGCTCCTGGCTGGTCACACTGAGTGCAGAGCAGACAGCCTCCTGGGCTACGTTTCTTCCCATCCAGACCCCATTACCTGCGGAGCCCCTCACCGTACTTCTGAGGCTCTGGGCTGCTCTTGCTAACCCATCTTAGCGAGTGTGGGGAAGAGTGTCTCTCCCACAGGCCCTGCTGTGGCTTCCGGTGACCCATGGGGGCTCCTCTCTGCTTTGTCTCTGCACCACATCCAGCCACAGGAGGGCTGTGTGGACCACCCTGACTTATGGCAGGAAGAGAACAACTTTCCAGTCCAGTGACAACTAGAAAGGTCTCCCCATTGTGCGGGGAGCCATCAACTCCACGTTAATTCCCCTCCCCTCCCCCCACCCACCAGTGGCCCAGGCTTAACCATTTCATAACCAGTGTATACACCTGGTGACGCTGCTCTGTGGACCTTTGCCGTGGCTGCTTCCCCTCTGTTGGAGTAGAACAAGAGAGGGGCGGCAAAACCAGCCAGTGGTGGGGGCTTTAGCAGCAGCTGCTGCAAGGATGCCTAGAGCCAACAGGGCCTCACAGGCCAGGGGTGGGCAGGGACAGTGCAAAGGAGAGCATAAGCCGCAGCAGCACAGCGGGGAGTCCGTGAGGGGCTTGCCATGCAAATAAGAGAAACCCAGTTCAAGCAGCCGCTGCATGCCCCAAGACACAGGCTGGTTGCTTGTCTCTTCTGTCCCCGCCCCCGTCCCTGTCTGTCCTCCCAGCTGCTCCCCTGGGCTCTCAAGACGGGCTCCGTAGGGCCAGGCCTCAGACTCCGGCAATGACACAACTTCTGTAGCTTTTGTCTCCTTTTAAAGATGAAAAAAATCCTTCTCCGGAGCCTCACATTTCATTGGCCAGAACTGCTTCACCTGCCCATGCCTGATCAGTCATTTGTCAGGGAAAATGAGCCAGCACGATGGCTGTGGACCGATTAGAATTCACGCCCGTGGGCTTGGCGGTCCCGGTCTTCCCTGAGGAGCAGGGTGAACCAAGTTGGGGGCCAGTTCGTAGGAAGACATGGGGGTGAGGGCGTTGGTCAGGCCACAGTGTCTGCCAGAGAGAGAACGAGGGGGCTAGGTGTTCAGGAACCACATCGGAGTCCAAAAAAGGGAGGGCTTGAAGCTGAGCCAGAATCCCTTGTTCCCTCTGCATTGCTTTGACCCCAGCCGACTGTGGCCTAAGGTGACATGGGCTGTTGGTAGTCCTGTCCTGGATTATTCCAAGGACAGTGGCCCACTTACGCTCTCGCTCACTGCCACCCTGGAAGTGGTTCTGAGTGAGCTTTGGGGAAGCATGGCCACCATAAGGCAGGAGGCCCAAGGCCTGTGGACTCTGACGGATGGCTGGGGTCTGGGGACATCGGAGCATGGTCGTGAGGGTGCTGGGAAGGACGGAAGGGAGGCAGCCAAGGGAGGGGAGGCCCTCAGGGCTGTGGGTTCCAGTGAGTGTGGGGAGCAGAAGCAGGGTTTGAAGACCTGTGAGCATCTCTGCCACCCAACTCAAAGGGGCCCCAGGGGCCTTTCCAGAGCAGGGATCGGAGGGAGAGGACCAAGTCTCCTGGCGGGAAGAGAAGAAGGTGAGCACAGTCCGCTGAGTCCTTCTGCAGATTCGAGGGACCTCAAGTTCTAATGGGGACCTCCAGAGATGACTGCTTGCAAAACACCTTGGAGCCGGGTACCTGAGTGTGGTTCACCCCCCGAGATGTGCTCGTCCTAGACCCCAGATCCTGTGGATATGTTACTTTACAGGGTAAAAAGGACTTTGCAGATGAGACTAAGTCGGGATCTTGAGATGGGGAGGTTATCCTGGTTCTCCAGGTGGACTCAGTGTAGTACAAGGATCCTTCTAGGAGGGAGGCAGAAGGTCATGGAGGAGAGAAGATGCTACACCACTGGCTTTGAGGATGGAGGAGGGGCCATAAGTCAAGGAATGTAGGCGGTTTCTAGAAGCTGGAAAAGGCTAGGCACAGATTCTCACCATATTAGTTTCCTGCGATTGCTGTAACACATGACCTCAAATTTGGTAGCTTAAAACCACAGAAATTTATTCTCTTACAGTTCTGGAGGCCAGAAGCCGGAGATCATAGCGTCGAAATGCAGGCCCCACTGCAGGCTCGGGGGGAGTCCGTGCTCTGCTGCCTCCAGCTTCGGGCGGCTGTCGACTTTCTCTGGTTTGTGGCAGCATCATTCCAGTCTCTGGCACACAGTCACACTGCCTTCTCCATTCTCTGTCTTCTTGTCCGTCTGTCCGTGTGTCTCTCTGATAAGGATACACGTGGCTGCATTTAGGGCCCACCTGGGAAATCCAAGAGAAGCTCCTCCTCTCAGCATCCTTAGCTTAATCCCACGCTTTTCCATATAAGGTAATGTGCACTCTTTTGCCATATAAGGTGCTATTCTCAGGACCCCGGGATGAGGACGTGGACATATCTTTTGGGGGCCACTGTTCAGCCCCCTACACTCACCTAGAGCCTCCAGGAGGACCCCGCCCTGCCGACACCCTTAGTCCTGTTAAGATCTGACTCCCAGAACTGCAGAATAAACTCACATTGCTCAAGGCCGTGAGGTTGGTGGTAATTTGTTACAGCAGCTGTAGGAAATGAACACACTGTATTTACTGACATGAAAAGACACACTGTCGAGTGACACTCAGGCAGGACACTAACCCGGGTTATGGTAAGAACCGCTTTATATCACAGAAGTCTGTGTGCCAGGCTGCTCTCAGGGGAGGGCACCCAGCAGAGGGGCCGGGACAGGAGGCAGGCTCGGTGGAGGCCCAGAGCAGTGTGGCCGCTTGTCACCCGCCTACCCCCATCCCCACCCCGCCACTTGTCCTCCTCCCTCCTCCACACTCTTCCAGAAAAGATTTAAGGACAGGCCCTCCCTGCCGCTCCCCCCTCAAGTTCTCTTCCTTTCTCCTCCTCCCTCGCCTGCCTCACTTCCCCACAGTTCCCTAGAAGCTAGCTTAAAGCCAGGCCCCTGGGGGAGACGACGAGGGGGCAAGATGAAGATGGAGGGAGGGTGACATGGGCCATCAAGGATGATGTTGGGAGACCTGGGGACTCTGGAGGGGGTGCCTTGCCTCTTAGCACCAAGGAAATCGGTTCTGGGAGGCGACCCTGCTCCCACAGACCCGTTTGACTTGAAGCACCTCCTCCTGGCCTAGATTCCCCATTCTGCTTGTGCTAAACCCCACATCCCCCAGGGGGCTGTGGGGCACCAGGCCCACTCCCTCACGAGTCAGGAGTGCGGGCCCCAGGGCCCGAGGCCGCCCCTTGCCCACGGTGGTGGATCCGATGAGCGGAGCACTCTGTCAGCCTCCTCGCATCCACCCCCACCAGCCTCACCCAACCCCCTCCCCACTCCCTTTCTGAGGTTCCTCCTCAGAGTCCCCAACTTCCTGGCAAAGGTTCTCCAGCTAGGCTCTCCCAAGAAAGCCGTCCACGGTCAGATGGGAATGTTTCCAGTTCACGGTGAGGCTCTGAGGAGAGACACTAAGTTTTTAGAGCTTGGTTCTCCTCTGTGCTCAGGTACTCACTCTCCCTGGGGCCTCAGTGTCGGCAGAGCTCAGCCCCTGGGGAGAGTCCCTGGTGTCCAGCATCACAGCACAGGCCAGCTTGGCTTAAAGGAAAGTGTCGCTTCTATTGGCTTTTCAGAGAGAAAACTAAATTATCCATCCAATTCAAAAGTGGAAAACTTCCATTCATTTAAAAATTCTTTCATAGCAGATTGGGGGCTGGGGCTGGGGAATGGGAAGTGACAGCTTAATGGGTACGAGGCTCCCTTTTGGGTTGATGAAAATGGAACTAGATAGGGATGGCAGTGGTACAGCATTTGACTATCCTAAATGCCTCTGAATTGTTCGCTTTAAAATGGCTGTTTTTATGTTGTGTGAATTTCACCTCAAAAAAATTATTCCTTTCTTTTCAACGAAAATATATGGAGCGTTGACTGTGTTTCACATACTGTTGAATGTCCTGGGGACATATTGACGAGGAAGACACGCAAGATGCCCACCCCACAGAGCATAAGGTCTAGTGAAACATACAGGTAAGAATAATACAGTGATGCAGCTGAACTTGGCACAAAAGTGGTGATCAATAAATGCTTGTTAAATAAAATATAAATGGATATAGGAGCTCTTGGAGGTCTATGTAACCCAGACTAAGGATCACAGAGGGCTTCCTGGAGGAAGTGGTATCTAAACGAACTCTTGAGAGATAAGTAGGAGTTAGCCAAGCAGGACTGTAAGATGTGCAAATGCCCAGAGGTGAGGCAGCTTCCAGGAACTGAGAGATGTCCTGTGTGGCTGGGAACAATGTTGGAGGAGTGAGGGGTGTGAAACAAGGCGTGAAGAGTGGGCAGGAGTCGGCTCCAGAGGCCCTTTGAGTTACTAATGTTTGTTCACACAGGCATTCTTTCTGCCAACGGTACCCGGATTTTCCTTTAGGGAATTTACTCATCCACCATTCCCAGCCGTGCAGTAGAATGAGTAGGAAGTGAGGAGTCTGGAGTATTTATTACTGTTATGTGAGTAAAATTCATTATAGATAGATGATAGAGAGAGATAGCTAGATATCGATAGCTAGAGAGATGTAAATAGATAGATATAGATAGACGTTAATAGATAGAGAGAGACAGAGACAGAAAGAGACAGAGGTGATAGATAGACAAGAACTGGTTGTTAAACATTCACCAGCACACGGCTGTCTGTAGAGGTGGAGGGATATGACTCAAATCTGATATAAACATCTATTTTTTACATCTGTCTGGGCTCCCTGAGTTCCCAGCCAACACCAAAACTGTTTATTTAATAAGGGGAAGTTCCATCCCTCCTTCCACCATTAGGGACCAGTTAGATGAGGGGGTCTGTGGGGCCTGGGAGCGTGGCTGTGCTCATCTGCACCTGGATCACAGCGTTCAGTGGAACTAAGCCGAGAAACGCATCGCGGTTCCATCTCTGCTAAGCTGCTGGCAGAATGATGTTGAAAAGAGAAGATCGAGAGAGCAGGAGTCCTGGGTGCCTGGAATTACTCTCTGGAAGACGAATGTGTGATCTGGGCACAGAGCCGCTGTGACCTTCAGAATGGCTGTGCCAGCACGTCCAGGGCTGGAGGACCAGGCTGGGGTCTGCACAGACCTCCTGTGAAAGACACTGCAGAAGGCAGCCCGTGGACGGGGTGGACATGTTTGCGGCATCCAACAAAGGTAATTTTTTAGGATGGATTTGCTCTGCAGAGGGAAAGTAGATTTGTAATTACGCAGTTCACTAATGAGACTAACGAGACATGTTGTTTCCTGACAACAGCTGTCCCCACCTTCTTACTGACAAAACTCGGGTTTGTTCTGGTGTCAGCAGTCCTGGGCTTTGTGTTCTTCCCAGCCTGGTGGGGTAATCATGGTTGGTGTTTCTCTCCTCTGGGCAGCGACTGATTTAAGAAATGAACCTGAGAGGAAGCCTGTGGAGGTGTCTCTGGGAAGGACTTTCTCTTCTTCTAGAAAGAACTACTGGGAGAAATGCCCCCATTCTCTTTGGGTGTGGTGGTCCCTCTGGGAGGCTGGAACTGCTGCAGCCCCTTTGCGACCATGAGGAGACAAAGCAATATGTTGTGTGTGTGTGTGGGGGGGGGTGTAGATATCTAGTCATATCTGTCATCCTGGAGCAGATCCCTGGAAGAAGTGGGCAATGAGAGGAGCCCAAGGGGCCCTGGGGTTGGCTGAGGGGAAAGCTATGACTTCTGGTGACAGTGATGCTGAGGGACCTCCAAGGAGCCAGAAAGGAGATAAAGCGAGTAGAGGAGGTACTCCTGGACAAGACTGTAGTATTGTGCACCAGGTTTGTAACAACGAGGACAGAGAGAAGTGGACAGGCAATAGATATCTTGGAGGCAACTTGGTGATCACTTGGATAGAGAGGTTGAAGAAGAGAGGCTTCACAGATTTTCCTTCAATAAAGAACAAATTCCTCCCCACCATGGACCACACAGCCCTGTCCACCACGGCTCCTGCCCATCTCTCCAGACACTTCTTTCCACCTCGCCCTCCTTGGTCTCTAAAATACGGTCCGTCATGTTAATCTTTTGGTTTCTCAGAGGTTCCTTTGCACTCTGCCCTCTGCCCTCTGCCCTCATCACTCACCCGCCCACCTGCCAGACTCCGGCTCACCTTTCAGCCTGCTTCCTCTGTGCTGCTCTCGGCTGCCCTGGTCCGGCTCGCTCGCCACCCTGTGCCTCCTCAGCCCCTCTCCCCGCTCATGATAGTACTGAGACTGCTGTGTCCAGCCTGCGGCTCTGCAAGTGCCATGGGGCCGAGATCAGCTCCCAACACAGCGCCTGGCCCCCAGCAGGTGCTTCACAAACACCTGTGGAACGAGGGACTGAGAGCCGATGAGATGAGTGACGGGGGACCCTGGTGGCCTAGAAAGAGCTTTGGGTGGGGGAGGTGAGGAAGAGGAGACTGGGGGTGTAGAAACACTTTAGGGTGTCTCGCTCCTTCCAAAGGTGCACCTACCACTTCTCTCCTTCCCAGGACTTCACTGCCAAGACCCTCATTGTCCCTATGCTGCTGCTTTCTCTGTCTCTCTCTTTTTTTTTTGTGAGGAAGATTGGCCCTGAGCTAACATCTGTTGCCAATCTTCCTCTTTTTGCTTGAGGAAGATTGTTGCTGAGTTAACATCTGTGCCCATCTTCCCCTATTTTGTATGTGGGATGCCGCCACAGCATGGCTTGATGAGTGGTATGTGGGTCTGTGCCTGGGATCTGAACCCACCAACCCCCGGCCACTGAAGCAGAGCACGGGAATTAACCACTATTGTGGCCCCTGGTTTCTCTTTTTCTATCAATTCATTTCCATGGGCCCATGAACCTGCTCTTCGAGTGTCTCCATTACAAATCCCTTAGGAGGCAACGCATTTCTACACCTCACCTCCCAGTGCCGCTGGCAAAACCTACTGAAAGACTCATGCGTGCTCGCTGTTCCGCCTGCTCACCTCCTCGTCTCTTCAACCTGCTCCTACGGGGGCTCTATGCACTCTGCTTTGCTGAGTCTGCCCAGGTCAGCGTCACTGGGGACAGGAGACCTCAGGCTCCTGGTTTTCCTCCTGGTCACAGGCTGCTGGATTTCATCTCCTTTACTTGTTTTTCCTCCACTGCCTCTAAATGTAGTGGTGTCCCCGGCCTGGGCCCCTTTCTCTGCCTGCTCTCCACCCTGGTGATCACATCCATTCCCATGGCTTTGAACCCCATCTTTATACCTACGGCTGCCACACTTAGGACTCCAGCTCTGAGTTTCAGTCTGCTTACCTGGTGTGTCCAGTCACAGGGTCGAATTAATACCCTTTGAAAAAAACTTAGCATCTTGAATTTAACTTCGTTCAAATAGAATCTTGACCCCCGCACACCCTGTGCCTCCCCTCTCCTCCCCCATCTCTGGCACAGCACATAGTGGGTGTTCAATATCATTTGTTGATGGTGGATGTGATATTGTGATATAATAAGATCTATATATTTTATCTTTGTCTCCTGTTCCTGGCACAGAGGTTCTAAAATCTTTCTAATTTCCTGAGTGACAGAATCATCTTTTGTTATAATATTTGGTCTCAGTCTCTAGGTCCTTGGGTTCTCCAGAATGATGAGTGTCTTGTATGCTAATGAGAAGACTGGTGGCTGGAGGCCCCCAGATAGCTTTGGGATGGGGGCTGGTCACCAGAAAGACCAGGCATGACTAGAAGGTTGGCACTTTCAGCCCTACCCCCAGCCTCCTGGGAGGGGAGAGGGCCTGAAGATTGAGTTAATCACCAATGGCCGATGATTTACTCTATCATGCCTACACAATGGTATCTCCATAAAACCCCCTAAATAATGGGGTTGGGGGGTTCAGAGGGCTGGGTTGGTGAACCCGCTTCTTGGCGGCCCGGGGTTCACCGGTTCGGATCCCAGGTGAGGACGTGGCACCGCTTGGCAAGCCATGCTGTGGTAGGTGTCCCACATATAAAGTGGAGGAAGATGGGCATGGATGTTGGCTCAGGGCCAGTCTTCCTCAGCAAAAAGAGGAGGATTGGCAGTAGTTAGCTCAGGGCTAATCTTCCTCAAAATAACTAACTAACTAAATAAATAAATAAATTGTAGGGCACCCAGCTGGAGTCAGAGAATTGGTTGGTGTGGGACCCTCCCCCGTACACACACATATTTGGTGTCGGAAGTGTTCTGTGGGTAGAAACAGATCACAGCCGTGAGTGATTGCGAGGCAGTCGTGCTTCCTGCTTCTGAGAGCTCTGGCCGCTGACCTGGTTTGGGGAACCAGACCAATCGCTGGGCTGAACTCTCTGCCTTCAAGCTGACCACTGGTGCCCAGCTCTGAGGTTCTCACAGAGCCAGGGGGTGTCCACAGAAAACGGTTTACTTATGAGCAACCACATCTTTTTTTTTAATTGTGGTAAAATATGCATAACATAAAAGTCACCATTTTAACCATTTTAAAGATTTTATTTTTTCCTTTTTCTCCCCAAAACCCCCAGGTACACAGTTGTATATTCTTCGTTGTGGGTCCTTCTAGTTGTGGCGTGTGGGATGCTGCCTCAGCGTGGTTTGATGAGCAGTGCCATGTCTGCGCCCAGGATTTGAACCAACGAAACACTGGGCCGCCTGCAGCGGAGCGCACGAACTTAACCACTCGGCCATGGGGCCAGACCCCATTTTAACCATTTTAAAGTGTACAATTCAGTGGCATTTACTACATTCACAGTATTGGGCAACCGTCACCATTATCTGGCTCCAGAACATTTCAGCACCCCAAAAGGGAAATTCTGTACCCATCAGCAGTCAGTCCCAATGCCTCCCAACTCCTGGCAACCACTAATCTACTTTCCATCTCTATGCGTTTGTCTGTTCTGGACATTTTGTATAAATGGAGTCATATATTATGTGGCCTTTTGTGTCTGGCTTCTTTCACTTGGCATCACCTTTTCACGATTCATCCGTGTTACAGTATGTGCAGGACTTCCTCCTCTTTGATGACTGAATAATATCCCATCGCGTGGATATACCACGTCTCCATGTCTGTTCTTGAAGGAACAGGAGTAGAGAAGATTCTCCATGGCAGGTGTATGCTGGGGGCTGGGCAAACACAGCCAGGAGCACAAATGACACTGGGCTTCTGGGCAGTGGGGAGCGGCTGCAGCCCCCTGGAAAAGCCTTTTAACCCTGCCTTGTCCCCATCATTCAGATGGCTTATCCAAACGTCCCAGGGGAAACAGGAGGTCTCCTGGTCCAGCAAGGGAGGCTGTGGATGGGTGAGCCCCTGGACACCGTCTCCAGCATCCCTTCTGTGCCCACTTGGGCTTCCCCAGCCCAGCAGGGGGCGCTGGGGCAAGTCTGGTTCCAAGAAATGGTCTCCTACTTGGGATACTGGTGAATTTCCACCTTTCAGTGTTTTTTTCCTCAGCTTACTTCCCAGGTATTCGAGTGATGGGAACTTTGCGTTTGGGGAGTGCTAGACCGTTCCAGGTTCTGGTCTGCAGCCAGTGGGAGTGTGTGAAAGACAAATTCCCCATCTCAGTGGGGTCAGAATGGGTCTGACAAGCCTTCCAGCTGATGCTTGTGCATCCCAGGCTCAGGATGCTCCACAAGACCCTCCTCAAGTTCATGCCCAGAGCGGGAGCGTGTCCTTTCTGCAGACAGTAGAGGGCTGCCTCCCAAATGATCGTTGCTAGGCTGAGCGCTCCTGTCTCTTCTTTGTGAATCCATTCAGGAGAACCAACCTGAGTGGTGGCTTATTCTGTGGGCCACACCCGTAACATTTCGTTCATTCATTCATTCATTCATTCAACGAAACTTTGTCCTATGCCGGGCACCATGCTGGCATGGAAGTTACAGCGCAGACTAAGACATGGTCCCTGCCTACAAAGGCCTTGCATTCTGGGTGGGGAGACACCTAATCCCACTCCAGCGAGGAGGGAGCCTGGCGGGCGGAGCAGGACGGGTTCCCAGGTCAGGGAATCAGGAAGCCGAAGGCAGCAGCAACATTTTTCTTTTTTTTGGGAGAGTGAAGCAGAGAACTGAACCAGAGCATCATGATTTGGTCGTAGGCATTTTAGCCTTCTATATTTTTTCCATTCAACATTCAAGAGATAAAAATAATAAACTTGTTTCTGGTTCTGCTATGAAGGTCTATCTTAGGTCAGAAAGAAAATGTCCTCCCTAATTAGTCCATTATGGAAATGCACAAGCGGACTGTCCACAGAGAAAAGGGAGAGCTGTACGGCTTTAGTTTCGGGATAAGCGTGCTCAACTCTGGAACAGCTTCTACGAAAGCTGAGAAGACACCGCCGAATCCACTTCCAACAGGAGGAGCCGTCTGGCTGGAATCTTTGGGCAAGCAAAGGTGTTTCTGGGTGCGTCAGGGTCTGCAGATACGGCTCTGAAGGCTCCGGGGTGTAGGTGGTCAGGAAGTCCTGGGGGTCACCGAGGGCAGTGGCTTGAAACCCTGGCCGCCCCTTCAGAATCGCCTGGGAGCTTTTAAAGCTACCACATCTGGCCCCACTCTAGTGACTCTGATTTAATTAGGGGGCACTCAGGTGCTGGTACTTTTTAAAAGCTCCCCAGATGATTCTAATGTGCAGCCGGTACTGAAAACCTCTGGCTGTGGGGGGAGGGGCAGCAATGTACAAGAAGAGGAGGGGGCCATGCCAGCCTTGACACACCCCTATGCGCAACGCCTGGGGAGAGGAGATGGGGGCGGGGCTACCAGAGAAGTGGATGGAGACCAGGAACAGGCATATCACAGGAGCGGGCCACATGCTGCGAGAGATGGAGAAAAACCACCACTGGATGTGCCGTTTAGGGCCATGCCAGCCACTGGCGGCGTTAGCAGGTTTGTCGCAAAGTGACGTGTGGGCAGCTGGATCAGAGGGTGCGAAAGAGTGAGATATGAGTCGGGACTCTGGAGGTGAGAAAACGGACACAGAGAATGCAGACTGACTTGGAGGCGAGGAGCGAGGCAGTAGTTGTCGATGGAGGGGGGACGTGGGGTCGAGGGCAGGCTTTAGTTGTCTGTCTAGGATGGGGGAGACGTGCGTGTGTCTGAATGCTGATGGAAATGGTCCAGTTGAGAGGAGGTGGTGAGTGTTTGGGAGAAGAGAGGCATAATTGATGGTATCAAGCTCCTAAGAAGGTGGAAGGGGAGCGAAGGGTGGGGATCAAACACAACGGTGGCAGCACAATCTTAAATCAGAGTGACACCTCCTCAGTTGTACCAGGTGGAAGACGGAGAGGATGCGGGCAAGAGAGGAAGGGCGGCTCATCGCACTGGGTGAGTTCCAAGAACAGTCGTTCACCCTTGCTTTACTCACCCATGGGGTTACTTTCAAAGGCTCGTGGCCTTAACATGCTCCCTCTCTTCCATGAAGACTCTGGTATTTCTCTTTCCTTTTGTCTCCACATGGCAGCCAGACCTGGAGCCACTGTCCCAGTGATGGGTGAGCTGGTGGAGGCCTGGCCGTCCTCTCTTCCTGGTCCACCTTCTTCACCTGTGGCTGTTGGGTGTTGGGTCAGTCAGCCAGCAGTGACCCCATGGCTGAGACCCTGGAGAAGCTGGGAGGTGAAGCCTGCCCTGAGCCTCCTGGCCTGAGCTCCGGTCTCAACCAGGATCTATCTCACTAGAGAGTCTCTGCAGTGGGGGCAGCCCCTTCGCACTAAGGTTGATGAATGGGTACTGCACTGGGTCCCGTTGCCCTTGTCTTGTGTGTGTGTGCTCCTTCCTTGGGAAACCCCAAGGGGCAGAGGGTTAGTCACAGGGTTCAGGCATTGACCTCTCACCCTGACACCCTAATGGCCTCTGACCTCAGTGGTGGAGTCTTTGCCTCCCTGATCCTTTCACACCTGAGACCGTGCTGGGCAGGTCGGCAGTTAAGGTCACTGCCCACGGATTGAAACTGGAAGGTATGGAGGGGCCACTCCCGTGGATAGGTGTCTCCTGCCCCCACTTCATCTTCCAGCTCACTCCCACCTCCGTGCAGCTGACTCAGACTTAGGAACAGCTCCTCGCAAATCTCCTTTGGGGAAGCACCCCCGGCCCTCTGCCTTGATGCCCGCCCGCTGGGCTCAGCGTTACAGAAGCATCGCCCTCTGGCCCATCACTGGCAGGAAGTCCTCCTGGTGGCTCCTGACAAACGGGCCTGGCCCATTTCCTGCCCCTATTCTGTATCCAGCTGTGTCCCTAACCATCCCACCGTGAAATGGGCAGTAGCTTTCAATCTCTCACCTGTTTTGTGCTCATCGAAGATGCCATCAATGCTGACACAGTAGTTGGTGCTTACGTTTTTAATGGGCTGCAAGCCAGAGCAGTGCCTAACCAACAGGTCTCCTGTGTCCCCTCTTCCTGTAGCTGTGCACCGGGTTTGTGTGGTTTGTTTGGTTTCTCAAGTCCCCACCCCAACACCTGCCCCAAACAGAATCCAAAGTGCAAAAGAAGCGTGTTTTTAAATGAAGGGTAAAATCAGGGCCTCCTTCCTGGTGGTGGTGTAGGCGTGGGTCTGAGATTCTCCCCCTGAGTCGAGTCCCGCTTGGACTTGGGTAGACTTGCTCCTCTCCGGCCACCCTGGCTGTCTTCCAGTTCCTCAAATGTTCCGTATCACCTCCCACCACACAGCCCTTGCAAGTGCTGTTCCCTCCTTGCCCAGTTACCTGCAAGTCATCCTTGAGGGCTCAGCGTGAAGTTACTTCCTCTGGAAGCCCTTCCTGACCCCTGCTCTAAATTGGAAACAGGGCTCCTAACCCTGAATGCTCTTCCCTGGCATCTGAGCCAGCCAGCTGTTCAGAGTCTACTCCAGCGACTTCCCATCCTTCGTAGGTGGAGAGAAAAGATGGGGGAGGGCAGGGGGCTGGCCTTGTTGCCTGAGGTCAATCACCTGTGTATTTCCTTTAAGCTCCCTCTATCAAGTGTCATTTATATTTATTTGTATATTTGTCTATTATCTGTATCCTACACCAAAATTTCTTCTTTTTTTTTTTTGGTGAGGAAGATTGGCCCTGAGATAACATCTGTTGCCAATCCTCCTCTTTTTGCTTGAGGACCATTCTCCCTGACCTAACATCTGTGCCAATCTTCTTCTATTTTGTATGTGAGATGCTGCCACAGCATGGCTTGATGAGTGGTGTGTAGGTCCACACCCAGGATCTGAACTGGCGAACCCCAGGCCACCGAAGCAGAGCGTGCAAACTTAACCACTGTGCCACTGGGCTGGCCTCCAAAATTTCAAATCCATGAGGATGGAGGCTATAACTGTTTCCACCACTGTCCCGGTTCTAAGCACAGCAAGGGCACACAATAGCTCCTCAAAAATGTTTGCTCAGTAAATACTTGAAAAATCCCCCTTTGCTGTGGGTCTGTTGATGGTGCTTTCCTTTGACTCCACACTGCAGGCCTCTCTGATGATGTCGCTGCAGGTACAGGCTGGAACGGACCCAAGCGTTCCATCTCAGACTCTAAGGGGGTCTCTGGCAGCATTGTTTCTGACTCCTGACTTGTCGTGAGCTGAGCAGCTGCCGCTGGCCTCCCCAACCCTCCCTGCGTGCCTAGAGCATCCATGTATTGCTATGTAACAAACTATCCCACAAGTTAGTGGCACCAAACATGTAATTTGCTCCCAGTTCTGTGGACTAGGAGTTGGAGCAGGACTCAGCTGGGCTGGCCTTCTGCTCTGGGTGGCGTTGTCTGGGGTATTCACTCAACCACATTCAGCCGGTGGCTGGGCTGGGCTGGGCTGGAAGAAAAGGCCTTCACCTTCCTGGAACTGTGGTGCTCCTCCAGGCGTCCTTTACGTGTCTCTCTCCAGGGGGCTTCGGGACCGCCTCCTGGCATGGTGGGCTCAAGGGAGCTGATTTCTTACCTGGTGGCTGGCTTCCAAGAGGGCGCCTTCAGAGGGCGGCGTATGTGGAAGCTGCAGTCTCTCGGGCCTGACCCCGGAAGTTAGACAGTGTCACTTGTGCCACATGGTATTGGTCACAGTCAGTTATGGGATGAGGCAGACCCAGGGGAAGAGGATATACAGCCCGTCTCCCTATCAAGGGAGTAGCAGAGGACCTGTGGCCGCCTTTACCCCACCATGACGCCTCACTTGGCACTGGCGAGCCAGAGTTGAGAGCCTCGGGCCCCATTTGGAAGGGCTTTCCTCTAGGATCACGTGCGGGACTTGCCCATAACTGCTCACTTGAGGGCTAGGAACTCTAACTTGAGAGCAGGACTCAAGATGGACACATTCCTGGGCAAAGCAATGGCTATTTCTCCTTCATAGTCATCTTTATCTCATCCGTCCCCTGACCCTTGACACTGGTGTCAGTGTGGAGAGTGAAGGGTTTGGAGGCATCAGCAAATATCAGCATGGGTGCTTGGATCAGGCAGGTGATGAAGACCTTGAACCCGTGCTAAGGGCTTCCACACACCAATATTGCTTCCACTCACAGTCCATGGGCCAGAACTGGTTATGTAACCTCCACCTGATGTCAAGGAAGGCTGGGAAATGTAGGGAGCACACATAACTGGTGTGCACTAATGACCTCTGCCACACCTTCTCTTCCTGCCTACCTTTGAATGTTGTCACTTGGAGTGATGGCAACCATTTTGTGACTGTGAGGAGAAGGTCAAGAGAATCACAGAAAGGCTGGCCTGAAGCCCTAGTGTTGTGCAACTGCTGAACTACCCTGGTACCACCTGTTCTTGGACCCCTTGATAGGTGAGATGCTTTTATTTAGGAGTTCTGCTGCTGTTTTTTTCAGCCAAAAGAAACTCAACAGATACAGTAGCTAGTGCTATGAAGAAAATAAAGCAGGGAGAAGTGTAATGTGACTGGGGGAGGGGATGACAATGAGCTGAGTGTGTGTGTGTGTGTGTGTGTGTGACAACAATGGACAAGGAGGTAAGGGACGTCTTTGAGAATAGAAGAGACCATTACGGGCAGAGTGATTTGGACAGAGAAAGCACTACATGCAAAGGCCCTGAGGTAAGAACACACATGGCGTGTTTGAAAGGGAAGGCCAGTGAGGCTGGAGCAGAGTGGAGGGAGAGCGGAAAAGGATGACAGAGGGGCTGGAAGGGGCCAGAAAGGGCAGGGCTTTGTATATTAGGTCAGGGCTTGACTTTCTTAAAAAACAGGCTCATTGATGCATAATTGACAAACAAGATGCTGCCCTTGTTTAAAGTGTACTTACATGTCTGTCTTTTTCCACTCAGCGTAATTATTTTGAGATTCATCCATTTGTTGCATGTGTCAGTAGTTTGTTCCTTTTCATTGCTGAGCAGTATTCTATTGTATAATACGTTGTAATTTGTTTAAACATCCTCCTGTTGAGGGACCTTGAGGTTGTTTCCAGTTTCTGGCTATTATAAACAAACTCCCGTGAACATTTGTGGATGAGTCTTGTGTGGATATATCCTTTCATTCCTCTTCGGTAGATACCAAGAAGTGGAACGGGAGATGTATTTTCCACTTTAAAAGAAAGAGACAAACATTTCACAGCGATTGTGCCATTTTATGCCCCGTGAGCACTGTCTGAAAGTTGCCCTTCCTCAACATCCTTGCTAACTCTTGGTATGGCCAGGCTTTTGAATTTTAGCCATTCTAATTAGTGTGTAATAATATCTCATTGTGGTTGTGATTTGCATTTCCCTAATGGTTAATAACGAGCATCTTTTTATATAATTGCTTATTCATATATCTTCTTTGGTGAAGGGTCTGTTCAAATCTTTTGCCCATCTTTTCATTAGGTCGTTTGTTTTCTTATTATTGAGTTTTGAGAGTTCTTTATATATTCTGGGCACAAGTCCTTTATCAGATATATGTTTTGCAAATATTTTCTCCCAGGCTTTGGTTTTTCTTTTCACTCTCTTAACGGGATCTTTTGCAGGGCAGAAGTAACATCAATTTTTTTCTTTCATGGATCGTGCTTTCCGTGTTGTATTTAAAAACTCATTGCCAAACTCAAGGTCACCTAGATTTTCTCCTGTTGCCTTCCAGAAATTTTATAGTTTTGCATTTTACATTTAGCTCTTTGATCCATTTTGAGTTAACTTTTGTGAAAGATGTAAGGTCTATGTCTAGATTTTTTTTAAAAAAGATTTTATTTTTCATTTTTCTCCCCAAAGCCCCCTGGTACATAGTTGCATATTTTAATTGTGGGTCCTTCTAGTTGTGGTATGTCGGACGCCACCTCAGTGTGGCCTGATGAGCAGTGCCATGTCTGTGCCCAGGATCAGAACCAGCAGAACCCTGGGCCACCGAAGCAGAGTGTGTGAACCCAACCACTCAGCCACGGGGCCGGCCCCTAGATTTTATTTTTTTAAAATATGTTTTGTATATGGATGTCTAATTGGCTCAGCACTGTCTGTTGAACAGACTGTCCTTTCTCCACTGAATGGCCTTTGCTCCTTTGTCAAAGATCATTTGACTCTCCTTGTGTGTGTTCATTTCCGGCTCTGTATTCTGTTTTTCGTTGCTCTGTTTGTCCATTCTTTCATCAATATCATGTTGTCTGGATCACTGCGGCTTTATAGTAAGGCTTGAAGTGGGGTGATGCCAGTCCTCTGACTTTGTTCTTCAGTATCGTATTAGCTGTTCTGCTGTTTTCGCCTTTCCCTGTAAACTTTAGAATCATTTTAATCAGTATATACAAAATAGTTTGCTTGAATTTTGATTGGGATTGCATTGAATCCATAGATCAAATTCGGGGGAACTGACATATTGACAATATTGAGTTATCTGATCTATAAACATACAACATCTCTACATATATTTGGATTTCCTTTGATTTCTTTCATCAGAGTTTTGTAGTTCTCTGCGTATCTATCCTGCACATATTTTATTAGATTTATACCTAAGTATTTTGTTTTTGGATGTGAATGTGAATGGTTTTGTCTGTTTAATTTCAAACTCCAATTGTTCATTGATGGGATGAAGGAAAGCAATTGACTTCTATATGTTAACCTCATATCCTGCAGCCTTGAGCTTTCTGTCTTTTTTTTAAAGATTGGCACCTGAGCTAACATCTGTTGCCAATTTTTTTTTCTTCTTCTTTTTCTCCCCCAGTCCACCCAGTACATAGCTGTATATTGTAGTTGTGGGTCCTTCTAGTTGTGGCATGTGGGATGCCACCTCAGTGTGGCCCGATGAGCGGTGCCATGTCCGTGCCCGGTATCCAAACCAGCAAAACCCTGGGCTGCCGCAGTGGAGGGCGAGAACTTAACCACTCGGCCACGGGGCCGGGCCCCAGCCTTGAGCTTTCTGATGGAGACAACAGAAGTCCCCGAAGCCCTGGCCTTTGGTTGTTCCCAACCTTCCCCAGTGATCTTCAACTTTTGGAATACTAAAGAGCTCATCATCCATAGAAAGGGTAACTGCTATTTTATAACATTTTTGCTTCAATTATGAATGTAATGAGGTGTACTGAATCACAATGAAAAATGTATTTCTTACTACATGTTGAGTCAAAACATTTGAAAGCCCTGCCATAGAAGACTTTTCTTCCTCCCGGATCACAGGGTAAAGTGGGCTCGGTTCAGCCCAGCCCCTCCTTCAGCACCTGCCTCCTAAAAGCTCGTCCGATGCCACCAGCCCCCCTGCGCTGGGGGGGTAGATCAAGGCTTCCAGCTGTTGGGCTTGGTTCTCGACTGCTCTGGCCACCCAAGCCCTGCCGGGTGACTTTACTCTGAGACC
This sequence comes from Equus asinus, assembly GCF_041296235.1. Classification (NCBI taxonomy): domain Eukaryota; kingdom Metazoa; phylum Chordata; class Mammalia; order Perissodactyla; family Equidae; genus Equus; species Equus asinus. Next base: position 35,807,110 of record NC_091802.1, on the reverse strand, counting down.
ATCTTGACCATCGGTTTCCATCAAAGAGTAAAAACAACAAAGAGGACCCACTCCAGGGAAGCAATTAACTGCGTGGTTTAGGAGGAACTAGAAGGGGCAGGTCATGGTGGTCGTGCTAATTGAGCACTGACCTCTGGCCTCCTGGATTAGGTAGAATGAGTCTGCAGGTTTGTACGTAGTGACAAGCCCCGTTGTTTACGGGGCAGGGAAGTCCTCACTGGGGTCTGGCATCTGAGTCACTAAAAACCCTTGGTCCTTTATCAGCCTCTGCTGATTGGAGGAAGTTGTGACGAAGCCAGTGGTCAGTTTTGATTCTCCCAGGCAAGTGCTGCCCTCCGTGGGAAACTCCTCCTTTTCCCTCTCTGGGCAGCCACCTAGTCCTCATCCTCTTCCTTTTTCCTCCCTCCCCTTCCCATGTAACTTCCGTAACTGTGAGAAAGTAGAGGGCGGTCCCTCGCCTGTCAGTCAAAGCTTCCAGAGCCATTGCTCTGCCAGCCCCGCAGTCACTTCCAGGAAGCAGGCATGGTCTATGTCCCTAGCTCCCTACTACCCTGTCCGGCCTCAGCCCACTCTCACGTGGGACAGTCACCCCGGGCCCACCTGAGTGCTCCAGGTGGAGCACAGGGCCTCAGTATGGGCTTCCCACCCTCCTACCCCTCACCTCTTTCCACATCTGATACGCGCCACCTTTCAGAGTCTCAGTGGCACAGTCCAGTCTTAAAATTAAGTCCAAACTCCTCACCACAGTCTGAAGCCCTACAGAGTCTGGTTCTTCCTACCTTGGCAGCCGCGGGTACAGCTGCTTCTCTCTCTTTCCGGGCTCTAGCCACACCGGCCTTGTCACTGACCCAGCTAAGAGCCTCCTGGCCTCCGTTGGACTGTTTCCTCTGCTTGACGGCTCTTCCCCTCCTCGTGTGCCCACTGGCCTCCTGGACCTCATCCCTGCACACATCGCTGCAGCTGGATTCTCGAGGATGTGGTTAGCTGTTCCACACTCGTCTCTCTACCTCGATTCCATACCTGCCCGAGGCAAGGACTCCACCTGGTTTGTAGCCCCAATGCCTCGTACAACGCCTAGCAGGTATGAAGTTGGTTTTGACTGAGTGAATGAGTGTTGAAGGGCAGCTCCCCTTCCCGGGGGCTGGCCCAGCACCCCGTAAAGTCATCTCGGTGTTTAGTGTGCTGTGAATTGTACGACAACTCATCTTCCCACTTAAACCGCCTCCCCCCCCCACCACTCACCTCAGTGTCTGGGCCTCAGTCTTGATGCGGACTTGGGGCTGTGGACTTGAACTCATCCCCAAAGCTCTGGCCTCTCCTGACACTGGCCTCCCTGCTTTCCTTTCATTTGTGAGATGGTCACTGTCCAGGTAGGCAAGTTCAAGCTCCTTTCCCAGCTACCTCGTTTGCCCAGCTTCTCGCAGGGATGGCGGCCATCAGCAAGCTCTGCTTCATGAACCCGAGCACATCCTCTGCGGCTCAGAGCATCCTACCAACTTCTTCCCGGGGCTTGTGGGCCTGGCTCTGTCCAGCTTGACCGGAGCTGCCTGGCCTCCTACAGAATCGCAGGGATCTCTCAGAACCTTCATCCGTCTTTCCCTAATGTGGCATCAGTTGACTCCAATTCTAGAAGCAGAAGCTAGTTCACAGTGCAGACAAGCTCAGGGTCTGCAAAAAGGCCCCCCCTACCCCACACCCAGCTAATTGTCACTGTGGCAGATGCCGTGGATTACCCACCAAAAAGCTACTCACAACTGCTTTCTCACCTTTCCAGACGCCCTTGCAGCTAGAGTCATGTGACACGGTCCTGGCCATGGGGCTGCAGTGGGGAGGCCCCTGGGGAGGGTGTCCCTCCCTGAATAAACAGACCTGGTTCCAAGGGCTTTGGCCCTTCCCCCTAATCTGGGTCTGGAACAAGGATGTATCTAGGGGAGCAGCCATCATTGGATATTAAGGACAAAAGCCACATGCTGAGGGTGGCAGAAGAGGAAAGACAGGAGCCAGGGCCTCGAGGAGTCAGCTAAGCTGCCTTGGACTTCTTGTTCTCTGAGAAAAGCAACGTCTTAAGTCTCTAAGCCGCACTGCTCACTCAGGGTCTCCGTCAGGCGCCGCCGAAAGCACTGCTGACTGATGGTGATTTCAGCTGTGTCTCTTTAACCCTCAGGATCACTGGACCCTCCTGACAGAATGCCTGTGCTGTGTCTCCCCTTCCCCAGCAGCCATGGCAGCGACTCCCTCTGCGCAGTCACCTCCTCTGGACCGTTGTCTCAGTTCACCCGCACCAGTGCCAGCTGTGATGGTTCCCATGGGGCTAGAGCCACACTCCGCTGCCAGCCCACCCGGGCCTCTGTCACCCTTCCCTGCTGCTGGTGCCTGAGGCTCAGTCACCAGCTGACTCTGGGTCCCTGGCAAGAAAAGTGCTGTCTTCGTGGTTTACTGTGGGGTCCAAGTGTGGGCTCTGTGAGGTGTAGATGGCCCTCCCCTGGCCTCTGGACTGCCCTGCTGGCACTTTTTCTGGCCTTGTCCTGCAGTAGAGTTTCTTGGATGTTTTGAGCAGAGGGAATGGCCTGAACAAAGGTTTGGATGGCACGGTACATAGGGTCAACGACTGCTCTGGTTTACCCAGGACTCAGGCGTCTCCTGGGGTGCAGGAGTTTCAGTGCTAAAGCCAGGCCAAGCCAGGATGGCTGGTCACCCTAATGGTCCATCTGGAGAGTGTCAGTAATCTGTGCAGCTGGAGCAGGCAGGGTGAGCAATGAGGCCGGAGAGGTGGCAGGGGCCGACCTCAGAGGGATCCCTGGGCGTTTGACGCTGACCAGGAAGGGCCAGTGAAGAGTCTGGGATGAGTGTATAGGATTCCTAGGGCTGCTGGAATTACTACAAACTGGGGGTCTTAAGACAACAGAAATGTATTCTCTCTCAGTTCTGGAGGCCGGAAGTCTGAAGTCAGGGTGTCGGCAGGGCTGCGTTCCCTCTGAAGGTCCTAGGGGAGAACACCCTCCCTGCCTCTGCCACCTGCTGGGGCTCAGGCACTCCTGGGCTGTGGCTGCATCGCTCCCATCTCTTCTCCATCTTCACGTGGCCTTCCCCTCTTCCATGACGAAGTCTCCCTCTGCTTATCTCTTATAAGGACACCTGTTGCTGGATTTAGGGTCCTCTTGGATAAATCAGGATGATCTCATTTCAAGATCCTTGACTTAATTCCATCTGCAAAGACACTTTTTCCAAATAAGGTCACATTCCCAGGTTCCAGGGCTTAGCACGTGGACATATCTGTTACGGGGCCACTATTTAACCCCTGAGGCAGCCAAGAGACATGTTCAAGTTTGCAATTTGGAAAGATTACTCTGGAAGCAGAGAAGAGGGGACGTTCAGCTGTTAAATATGATGTCACAGAGGACATCCTGGGGAGAAGCCGAGGCACGCATACATGAAGAGCAGCCTGGGGGGCACGGTGGATCCCACTGGGGCGCTTCCTACCACCTCTAAGGCTGTCCACATGACGCCCGAGCCTACCACAGCCGCCACAGTCTGGGCCTGTCCCTTGCAGACTCCAGATTGCTTCTCGCCCAGGGTCACTGACGGGCCCAGGGATAGATGGACCCTCCCTCGCCTGCCTAAAGCTGGTCTTCAGAGTCCTGGTTTCCTGTCTTAGGACTAATGTCTCTCTCAGCTATGACTGACACCAGGAATATTTGCCCCTGCTCTGCAAGGCCATGCTCTGCTTCACGGGGTCATCCATTCATTCCTTCAACTTACCTCGGTTGAGGGCATGCTGGTTGCGGGAACCATGGACCCATCACAGCCCCTCCTCTAGGGGTTCATAGGCCCATCCAGGCAATAGATGAGGAATGAGTGATTTCAACACCACATAAACTGCGCTCGGGTGGGTCACAGGCGGGCCCAGGAGGGTCCTCAGGCCAGGCCACGCTCACAAAGGGCCTTAAATGTGGATTTTTGACATCATCCCCAAACCATTTTACACCCACAGACACAGGGCTTCGTCCTGACAGTGTTGAACGTTTAAACCTTGCCACACATTTTGTAACCCAGTTTTGGCTTTTTGTTTTGCTTTTCACTTTAAAAACGACATGAGGTTGGGGCCGGGCCCATGGCGGAGTGGTTAAGTTCACACACTCCGCTTCAGCGGCCCAGGGTTTCGCTAGTTCGAATCCTGGGCAGGGACATGGCACCGCTCATCAAGCCATGCTGAGGCAGCATCCCACATGCCACAACTAGAAGGACCCACAACTAAAAATATACGACTATATACCGGGGTGCTTTGGGGAGAAAAAGGGAAAATAAAATCTTTCAAAAAAAAAAAAGCTACATGAGGAGCCCCCAAAATGGGAAGTGGCTTGGGCCTTCCTCAGCCTCCGAGGTCAGGAGGCTTCCTGAAGGCTGCAGCTCCTGAGATGGTTTGGGAAGCGGTCAGCCAGGAGAAGATGGACCTGCAGGGCACGAGGAGTGTCCCTGGCAGAGGACGGCATCTGTGAGAGGCCGAGCAGGGAGGGCTGTGGAGCTTTTACAGGCCTGAGAGAGCAGTGTGGCAGCTTCCAGAGTTTGAGAGAAAGAATAGCTGGCGACAAGACTGCAGAAGTAAACTGAGGCAGAAGTTCATGATGTCCAGGTGAAAGGCTTTGGCCTTCCTCTTGAAGGTGTGGGGAAGCATTCTTCTAGCCAGAAGTCTTGAAATAATGGTCAGTCAGGAAAAGGCCTGCTTCTCACGCCCCAGCCCAGTCATTGCACGTTTTGTATGTTGGAACGGGTACCAGGGGGCGTTTGGTTTCACAGAATGTGTGTCCTTTCTCAGCAGCATGCTGGTGAGCAGAGAGGCCCAAGAGTCAGAGGCCTTCTCATTTCTCTCCACCTAAAGAAAGAAAAGACTGAGGCAGAGAGGGCAAGGGACCCAGAGCGTGAGGAGTCGAGTAGCCAGAGGAAGCTTCTAGGATGGGGGGGCTTGAGTGGGAGGGAGACCATGCCCCTCTCCTGGCATTTTTGCTGATCCTCCGGGCTGGGAAAACTGGCAATGGGGCCCCTGTTCTCCCCCAGCAGAACGGAGGGGCGGAACCGCCGCCAACCCCACCGCCCCGCCGCCTTCTGGCTTCTCTACTCCTGTGTTTGTCTTGGCTGAGAGCTGCTCAGGGCTTTTTGAAGCTGATTCCATCAAGGCAAAGCTGGAGGAATCGGGACACTGGATCAGAGAGGAGGGAGCTGGAAGGGGCCTCAGATGGGGAAGCAGAGGTGGTTGCACCGTGAGCGGCTGGTTGACCAGAACCCAAGGCTCCTGACTCCTTGCACAGTGCTCAACCCAAGCACCACGGAGCTTCCCCAGTGGGTGAGGGTCTGACCCAGGGCTGCAGTCCCCTGAGCTCCTGCTGCCCACCTTCTCCAGGAAGGCGTTTGAGGGCTGGAAGGTGCCTGCAATTGTGCTGTACCTCAAGTTGTGTCTCCTGTTCTTTCTTCATGATATACAGACCCGCTCAGACACTGGCACTCCAGCTTCCAGGGACTCGGCCCCACCAACAGGCCCCCCTGGCTGGGCTTGCCCAGTGCACTGGGCCATGCCCCACCACAGCCAAGCCCGCAATTGTCAGATGTGGATTCGGCACTGCCTCCCCCAGGCCCAGCGTGGACCCTCCCACGTTCTGCTCTGCACAGATGCCGACCAGTCACGTGCGCCACAGCTGAAGGCCTCCCCCGTTGGCCTTCGCCATCTGCTGAGGCCCCATAATTATTCCAAGGCCCGGTGCAGTCTCACTCCGAGGGAGAGTTCCAACAGCCCTGTAATGTAACCCAGGCCCTCGGCTGCTCGGCAGGGGGTCCCCAGCTGGGTAATGAGCCGCCAGCTTATTGAATTCCCCGGCTGGGTCTGACTGATCACTGCCTTAGCCAGGCGGCCCAGGCCCTCTGAGAACCCATCTGAGCACCCTCGTTAAGGACTCCTTCTCCCCGGCACCCCAAATCCTGCTCCTCAAATCCTTCCTCCTCCCCAGATGTGTTTAAATGACAAAGATCAGTGCAAGGAGGCTCCCCGGGGGCTGGCCTCCCCCATCTATTCAGGAGAGAGTGTGGCTGCCTCCGGTCTGGGGCCCCAAGCCGGGTGGCTCAGAGGGGCTGCTGGTGGGCCTTTGCTGGGGCTGCCCTATGCGGAAGCAAGACCTGCAGTTCCCACCCCCGGCCCGTCTCCACCACTTGCTGACTTCCTTCTCCCCTCCCCTTTCTGGCGGCCCAGGCCCCTGGAGGGAGGGCCTTGGCCCAGGACGCTGTGCTGTGGGCCAGGCCTTTCCAAGGAGACGTGTAGGAAGCTGCCTTCTCTGCGCCGTCTTGCAGACTCCTGCTCAGGCGTCAAGACCCACCCCATGTCACGTCTGCATCTGCGCAACAGCAAACCCAGGCTTCCCTCCCACCTGCCCAGCTCTTGTAAGACCCCCACAACAGCATTTACTTGTCCTATCATGCTTTTGCCTGCTTGTTTTCTGGCCGACACGGTGCCCTGTCTGTGGGCAAGGACTGCCCTCTATCTCTCTGTACCCAGAACTCAGCACATAGTAGATGCTTTAAAAACCTCCAAGTAGGGAAAGAGGGAGGAGATGCTGCCAAAGGTAAGAGGTTCGGTCTGTGCATGAGTGACACAGCATCCGAGATGTTGGTGTCTCCCCGGGCCTGCGTGCCTCCCCACCACGTGGATGGCTGAAGTCCTCAGAAAGGAGAGGCCTGACAGTTTTGGGAAATGCTGTCAGCTGTGTTGTCCTGTCAAGGCCCTAATGGCTCAGGAGTTGTTATGCTAACAGTGAACCTGAGGTCAGGGGTCACCTAGAGTTCGTTGACCTGGGTGACTTCCTGCCGGCTGCACCTAGCATGGGCCTTGAACCCACCCTGGGGGTGTGATGGATCCGTGGTCCCTCTGCCCTTCGTCCCTCTGCACTCCAACAGTAGGGGGGCAGAGCTCGTCTGAGCTGAAGTCAGAGCCCAGCCCTCTTTCTGACTGAGCTGTGCCTGAGGTCCTCTGGGAAGGCAAAAGGCAGGGGGCAGCCCCGAGGTCAGACCCCTGCCTGGCTGACCCAGCCCGGCTCCACTCCCCAGAGACCTGTGTTGAGGGAGGAACGGCCTTGTGGACAGTAGGAGTAGGCAGCTGGTCCCTCATTCGGTGCCAGGGGGTGGTGAGGGTGGGGTCCACGCCACCCTTGAGAAGGGTGTGGGAGAGACGGAGCCGCAGGGAGGGCCGGAGGGAGGGAGGACCTGGGCGGAGGAGGCTCCAGACGGCTCCCGGAACAGTTTACGTGCAGCGGGCTGGCAGGGTGGCCGTGGGGCCTTTCTGGAGGGCTGGAAGCCTGCACAGCATTGTGGGAAGAGCACAGAACTGGGCTCCAAGAGGGGAGGGTGTGAGCCACTGGACTCCGAGTAGGCCCCGCCTAACGTCTCTGTGACTCGGTTTCCTCTCCCGTACCACGGAGCTCAGAGCAGCCTCTGCTGGGCTCCCTCCTGGGGCTGGCGTGAGGGTCAGCGGCGATGATGTCGGTGGAACGCGGTGTGGGCGCCCAGCCCTGATCGGATATTATTTGTTATTCTGAGCTGTGTTTCGGTGGGAGACTTGGAGGGGCTGAGAGGGCGAGCTGGAGTGTTCTGGGGTCCCTTCTTCTCTGATGCTGTTTTGAGAGTTCTCAGAGCAGAATGGCCAGGTGAGGTGTCCTGGGCGGGAGAGGCCCATGGCTCTTGACCAGACCAAGCTGGGCAGAGGGCTTTCTCCACCAACCCCAAAGAGCAGGCGAGGATGCACAAGCTTCCTGCCGACTCCCCTCCAGCCCCCCCCCTCCCTCAAGGGATGTCAAGGGACTCCCCAGAAATCTCTCCCTGGATACTTGTCCTCACATAATGGGGCTGTGACAATTTTTCTAAGTCCTGCTTAGAAACGTGTCACCGTCCGTTTCCCTTTGTGATGTCAAAGGAGGCTGCACAAACCACGTTCGCCAAGCGCTGGGCTGAGGCCCCGCTCCGAGCAGCTGGAACACGGGTTTCCGAAATTACAGGCATTCAAAGCAGCCAGCGTCGCCCGCTGTCTGGCTTCATTACTGGGACCAGCCTTGGAGGGCAGTTTACTCCAGTAATTTAGGGGATTAGGATCTGACACCCTTCATTAGCTCTTTGACATAAGCAGAAAGGACAGATCCTGCAGAATGACCCGCGCACCGGGAAGGACTTGGCTCAGGCGGGAGAAGGCAACCCACACCCCTCCAGGAAGAGGACCAGTCTGCAGGGCGGAAAGAAGGCTCAGCTGCCTTTTTACAGTCAAATTAGACGGCGAACTCTAACCCTGAAGGGGAGAGCGGACCTGGGAAAGGAGAGGCCTGGGCTCAGGACTCAGCTTCCCCATCTGTAAACAAGAGCACGGCTGGGGACCTTCCGGGTCCCTTCTGGCTCTGACATGTGCTGGGTCCACTGGCTCTACTCTCCCTGGGACACAGCAGCTCAGTTCCCGCCCCCAGATCCTTTGCGGTTTGGCCTTGAAAAGGCGCCTCTCTCTTCGGGGGATCTGTCTCCCCACCTCCCACCCTCTGGGGATCGAGTGACCAATGCAAAAACTCTCAGCCTGCTCACTTTTCGGTGGCATTTTAGATACGAGCCATTTCATGCCAAATGGGAGAGAAATTGCCCCCAGCCCCTGGCAGCTTCTGGCTCTTTTCCTGGCCCCCTCCACAAACACAGCCTCTGAGATTTCACAAACTTCTTGTCCAGCCTGTAAAAACCAGAGTTGGGGCCGTACCTTGACAGCCGTTCTGACAGTTGGGGGTGGGGAGTGGTTTCCAAAGGCCCCTGCCCGCACCCCGCAAGCTGGTGTCCCTGTTTCCTGTATTAATGGTGGGCCACCTAGCTGTGCAACGCCGGGCACGTTGCTTAGGCTCTCTGTGCATCCTTTCCTCAAATCTAAAATGAAGGTAGGGTTTGTTGCGAGGATTAAATGAGATGATGCACACTGAGCCTGGCGCCTAGTAAGAGCCCAGTAAATAGCAGCAGTTGGGATTACTAGCACTGCTTACTCTGCGTGACCTTGGGCAAGTCGCTTGCCCTCTCCCCCTATGAACCTTCTCCTTTGTAAAGTGGGGGGAAGTGAGGCCCGAGAGTTCTGGCCCTCCGACAGAGCTCACTGAGTGCAGCCATCGTGGTTGGCAGCGAGGGCAGCCCGGCGGCCCAGCGCCCTCCTCAGACGCTGTTACCGCGGAGGTTTTCTTGGAGCCGACAGTGTGTCAGTCGAGGAGCGAGGAATGTGATCCTCCCTGGCAGCCGGGGGAGCCGGAGCATATCTGGTATGTGTCTCTGGAATGATTTGGGGAAAATTCACCAAAGTTGGAACTTGAGACGCAAACTGCCCGGGACAGAGAGATAGGGAGCTGTCCGTGCGCACACCCCCCACAAAGGGACCCGGGGCTGGGCTGGGAGTCGGCTTACAGCACAGCGCTGCTCAGGCCCGCCCTGGAATGGCCGTGAACTTGTTGTTTTTCCACGTCATTTGCTCTCAAATGTACTATCGGGCCTGGCGATGCTAACCCTGCGGCTGCAGGTCCCTCCTTGTAACAAGCGATTGTGTGTTCTTCAGAGGTGGCCAAGGGAAGGAGGGGGCCCGGCCGGGGAGGTGGGGGAAAGGGAAACAAACCGCCCCTTTACAGCGAGCTTGCGTGTCCTGGAGCCAGCTCCCCCCAAAGCACATGCCATTTCTGGCCCTTGAAGGGGTTAAAGGCCTCCTGGAGTCAAAAACAAGCAGGTGTCCCACCGTGCCAGATACGCCGCCTAAACTGCTTCCAGCTTTTTTTTTTCCCCTTCTGCAACAAGTCTGTGATCAGCCACGGGACGGAGGAGCCAGCAGCCGGCCTGTGACAGGCGTCAGGTCAGCTCGCTCCCACTCGGGGGGCGCGCCCAGGATAGAAACCCGGCCTGGGCCCCTGCTGCGGCTCCTCTCCCTGCACCTCAGGAGAGGGAGTTTCCTTGCAAAGACCTTTCCTTTATCTGAGGCCGCACAGCCCGGCTCCACTGACTTGGTGGAGGCAGCCGCGGCAGCCGCAGCCTCGGCAGCGGCAGGGGAGCCTGCTGGAGTGGGGAGGGCAGGTGTCTGCAGCCCTGAGAAGGAGAAGGCCCTGGTGGGCCCCAGCCGCTGGCGTTGTCGCAGGGGAGGTCTCTGGCCACCGCGGACCGCACCATGTGGGCCCTGGGGTGCCGCCGGTTCTGGTTCTGCTGGGGACAGGTGGCAGTGCTGCTGCTGCTGCTCGGGGTGCCCCCGCGAGGCCTGGCACTGCCGCCCATCCGCTATTCCCACGCTGGCATCTGCCCCAACGACATGAACCCCAACCTCTGGGTGGATGCTCAGAGCACCTGCAAGCGGGAGTGTGAGACGGACCAGGTGAGTGGGGATCCGGAAGGCTGAGACAGATCACGTGAGAGTGTTAGTGAGGGACAGTGGGACCGTGGGGGTGGGGACGGCTCAGGAGTGCCCTGCAGGGCCCAGGAAGGTGAAGGACCTCGGGCCCCAGGCCACATGGAGTACACGGGGCATGATGTCTAACTCCAAGTCCTGAAAGAAGAGGCAGGTGTGATGTCCACATTCACCGAGGACTGGGAACGCTCCGATTCCTGGTCTCAGGTTCACAGAGGGCTGCTCAGAGCCAGCGCTATGCCAGGCACATCGCATGGACTGGCGCAACCCATCAGCAGCCCATTAACAGGTGAGAGGAGACACTTTAGACGGTGCAGAGAGCAACACAAGTTCCCACAGCCGGGGACGGGAGGGTGGGCTTGGAACCCACGTCTCACAACAAAGCTGAGGCTTCGTCCAGCCTCCAGGCCCCCTCCCCAGGGGTTTGGTCCCTGACCCTGAGATCTGACCAGGCTGACAGGGAGGGTGGGCAGGAGCAGCTCTAAACAGACGCTCTGGGTGTCCTTGGGAGGGAAGTAGACGTCGTTTCAACCTGCCAGATTCCTCGGTCCTCCCCTCTGCTCCCATCAGAGCACCCTGCCGTAAGCAGGACAGGCCTGCTTCTAGGGTAATTCTCTCCCAGCCTCCAAGTCCAAGGGCCATTCATGCCACCCCCCGACCCCCAGGCGTGAAGAGTCTGCCCTTACCTGGCACCTGCCTGGGCGAAGGCCCTTCCTGCCGGCCTGGCCCGCTCCTGGGGCTCAGGGCTAGGCTGGGCATCAGCAGGGAATATGAGAGACCCTGATGTTCCCTCTGCCAAATGCATGTCACCCACAGGAGAGCACAGGATCACCCTGGAGAGAGGGGCCTGTGCCTCACAGTGCCCAGGGGACAATTCTCAGGCCTCTCAGGCCAGACACTGCCAATGAACAATGGTGGTGCCGAGGGAAGGGAAGATAAGGAGTGGGGAGGGGTGGCAGAGTGTGCCCCTCTGGCTGAGGTCACGCCCTCGGTCAGCTGCATTTGCAGGGCAGCCTGCACAGGCTGGTCTGATAAGTCAGGTGGGATTGGGGACAGTGAGGCTCTAGCTGGTTTTGCATCTTGGGGAGAAGGCACCTGTGTGGAGCTGGGGATTCAGACAGCCTATGGGCACATTCTGGGCCCTTAAGCAAAAGCTGTTCTAAGGAGTCATTCTAGGTTTCCTGTGCCCAGAAATACCTTGCCCCTGGTCCCCGAGGCCCCGGCCTTCCTTGGACCTCCAAGTCCTGAGGGAGCTTCCTGGGCCAGCATCTCTTAGGGAATTGACTGCCCTCTGGCCGAGGAGCTGGTTCTCCTGCCTGCTCCCAGGCCCCTCCTTCCTCAATCCCCCACTGGGTCTCTCTCCCTCAGACCCCAGCTCTGAGCTCTGCCCATCCCTGTCCCAAAGCCTCCCCTGGCGTGGCCTAGAAGCCTGTGGCAAACAAGGGCTCCACACAAAGTCCGCATTCTGAGCCGAGAGGGGAGAACAGTAGAGGAGTCAAGTGGGCAGGCTCCGTGCAGCCCGGCGGGGGTGTTTCCCCCTCTTAGCTGATGTGGAATGTCAAAGAAGCTGAAATAAAAGTCGGAACCACAAGAGGCCAGCCCGAGTGGGGAGTAATTCACAGAGCTACTACCAGGCGGGGGATTAGGCCTGCCGCCCGCCCAGCGGGCACCGTGTGTTGTTGTCGAAAACACCACGTGAAATCCTTGTTTGTGTCGGCCCCAGCCCATGTTGCTAATTTCGAGGAATTAAACTACTGCCCTACGTGCCTCCACAGAGCATCAGAGGGAATTACAGCCTGGTAAGTCCTCGCTGACGGCCTCGCTGACCTTTGTCACCCAAGAGGGCTTTTTCCCTTGTTGATTTCCCCATGAAATGTTCCGTACGTTGGAACTGGGCACCGGCTGCAGCGCAGCCCAGGGAGCTGAGACCTGGCGTCCTGGGCCAGTGCCGCCTGCCCGGCCGCTCGGCTTTGGATGCACGTGGGCCCTCATCCGAGCCGCCACTCCCGATGCGTGTGTGGACAGCCTCAAACGTCTGTCCCAGCAGTGTCTGACTTTTCCTTCTTAGTGTTTGGTGTGACCTCTTCAGTTTGGCCAGGGCATCCTCGCCCCAATAGAAAAAAGACAAAAAAGGCAGGCTCATTTGTTCCAGCATAGACCTTGTTTGTGGTAACTATACGAAGTAGAAGGAAAAAACGACATTTCACAATCCCGCCCACCTGAAGCTTGGAGCCTTTTGTCCCACTTTCCAGTTCTGTGGACTCCGGCGTCTCCTCTCTGAGTCTCTGCACGCTCATCTGTGAAACAATAGCAGGAAAACTCCCCTCTTAGAGATATGTGCCTGCGTCTTCCCACACCTGCTGTGTGACCTTGGGCAAGTTACCTGATCTCTCTGTGCCTCAGTTACCATCACCTCTGAAGGGAGGCTCATGGGCCTACCTGGCTCACGGGTGTGATGAGCATTGAGTAAGTTGACTGTGCAAAGGCTCTTAGAAGAAGGACTGGCAAATAGTAGGCACTGTGTCTCTGTTGGTGATTATTATTCTCGAAATGTTTCATTCACGGTGGGCGAGTACATGTCAGTTCCCTTCTGCAGAAACCGTGGGATGAGGGGAAGCCTGTCCCCTCTTCCTTCTCCTCCTTGCTCAGGCCTCTCCCTTTGGCTCTCTCCAGGAGTGTGAGACCTATGAGAAGTGCTGCCCCAACGTGTGCGGGACCAAGAGCTGTGTGGCGGCCCGCTACATGGACGTGAAGGGGAAGAAGGGCCCGGTGGGCATGCCCAAGGAGGCCACGTGCGACCACTTCATGTGTCTGCAGCAGGGCTCCGAGTGTGACATCTGGGACGGCCAGCCTGTGTGTAAATGCAAAGATCGCTGTGAGAAGGAGCCCAGTTTTACCTGCGCTTCGGATGGCCTCACCTATTATAACCGCTGCTACATGGACGCAGAGGCCTGCTCCAAGGGCATCACGCTGGCTGTGGTCACCTGCCGCTATCACTTCACCTGGCCCAACACCAGCCCCCCGCCGCCCGAGACAACCGTGCGCCCCACCACGGCCTCCCCGGAGACCCCCGGGCTGGACATGGTGGCCCCAGCTCTGCTCAACCACCCTGTGCACCAGTCGGTCAGCATGGGGGAGACGGTGAGCTTCCTCTGTGACGTGGTGGGCCGGCCCCGGCCTGAGATCACCTGGGAGAAGCAGCTGGAGGATCGAGAGAACGTGGTCATGCGGCCCAACCATGTGCGCGGCAACGTGGTGGTCACCAACATTGCCCAGCTGGTCATCTACAACGCCCAGCTGCAGGACGCCGGCATCTACACCTGCACAGCCCGCAACGCCGCTGGGGTCCTTCGCGCCGACTTCCCGCTGTCGGTGGTCAGGGGGGCGCCGGCCGCGGCCAGCGTGGAGGGCAGCGTCAACGCCACGGCATTCCCCGCGGCTGAGTGCCTGCAGCCGCCCGACAGCGAGGACTGCGGCGAGGAGCAGACCCGCTGGCACTTCGACGCCCAGGCCAACAACTGCCTCACCTTCACCTTCGGCCACTGCCACCGCAACCGCAACCACTTTGAGACCTACGAGGCCTGCGTGCTGGCCTGCATGAGCGGGCCGCTGGCCGTGTGCAGCCTGCCCGCCCTGCAGGGGCCCTGCAAGGCCTACGCGCCCCGCTGGGCCTACAACAGCCAGACGGGCCAGTGCCAGTCCTTCGTCTACGGCGGCTGCGAGGGCAATGGCAACAACTTTGAGAGCCGCGAGGCCTGCGAGGAGTCCTGCCCCTTCCCTCGGGGGAATCCGCGCTGCCGGGCCTGCAAGCCCAGGCAGAAGCTCGTTACCAGCTTCTGCCGGAGCGACTTTGTCATCTTGGGCCGAGTCTCCGAGGTGACGGAGGAGCCCGACTCGGGTCGCGCCCTGGTGACCGTGGACGAGGTCCTAAAGGATGAGAAGATGGGCCTCAAGTTCCTGGGCCGGGAGCCGCTGGAGGTCACCCTGCTGCATGTGGACTGGACCTGCCCCTGCCCCAACGTGACGGTGGGCGACACCCCGCTCATCATCATGGGCGAGGTGGACAGCGGCATGGCCATGCTGCGGCCTGAGAGCTTTGTGGGGGCGTCGAGCAGCCGGCGGGTTAGGAAGCTGCGCGAGGTCATGCACAAGAAGACCTGCGACGTCCTCAAGGAGTTCCCGGGCTTGCAGTGAAGCCCCCCACCTCTCCCCGGCCCCTCCCTGGCCCTCTTCCACGTACCCGCCCCCGACGCCCCCTCAGTCAGCAAACTGGGCAAGGGCTGATTAGACAGTCTCAGGCCAGCAGGGAAACATCAATCAATGCACCAGGAAAAAGCCACCAGGGGGTCTTAGATCAACTTCAGTTCTTCGGGTTCAATAAGGGGTCCATATCTTTTTTAGCTGAGGGGGACAAGAGGAGAGGTCAGTAGACACCTGCAAGTTATTCCTGACGACCAGTCTGCTCGGGCATCATTATCATCTCTGCTGGCCACCCTCCTCCTCTGGCTCTCCCGGCCACCCTGCCCCCAGCCAGCCTCCCAGTCAGGGTTCTAGAGTGTTGGCCAGGTGGTGATCACAGGAATAACTGAGTGAATTGGTTGGCAAAAGGAATAGGTGGGGACAGAAAGGAGGGCCCGGGGACTCATCAGACAAATTCCCCACAGCCCTCTGGACTGCTGGGAGCCGGGCCCCCTTCATGTTAGGGCCGTGGGCGGTGGGAAGCGGGAGGCAAGCTCCAGCTCAGCACACGACCTGCCCCGTGTGGGGGCTGCCGGGCGGGCGCCTGCGGTGGTGTCCAGCTGGCCCAGCGGTCTCTGAGGCTGTCACGGCACCAGCAGAAACTTGTTTCTCATGGTTCCTCTCCTGGGCTTTATTGACCAGTTTATTGATTGTCGGTTTATTGATTCAGTTCTGTATAGTCCAACTCAACAGGCACCTTCTGAACCCTCACTGGGGCCAGGTGCTAGGACCACAGAGAGACTTTGGTCACTGGCCAGCTCATAGTGACTGAACACAGATTTCCAGATCCCAGTGTCCCCCAGAACTAGACCCACGACTGGCCCTCCCAGCTGTCAAATGGTCCCATTTGATGGACAGTGTGCTTTCATCTGCTGCTGGCTTCCTGGGACATAAAGCAGATAGAAGCCCCAGAATATGTTTTGGTAGGAGGAGAAATAAAGGAAGAGAAAAGGTAGGCATGGAAGGCGGTTGGTGAAGAAAAAAGGAGGGAGGGAGAGGGGAGGCAGGCTCGGGAAGAAAAGGAATGTTGCTCGAGGCTGCCCTCTGGTGGTGGCCTTGGGAGCCGCAGGGAGCTGGAGGGCGGCTCTGCACCAGGCCTGGGAGGGCAGGTCTGGGGATGTGGCAGCTGGTTGGTGATGTTTGTTTCCGGACTGCCTGTGCATGTCCAGCCACCCCGCCGCTAGGTAAAGGATTCAGGAAGCCCACTGTCAGCTCTTCCACTGCCCCCCATTCCCTCCTCAGCCCTTCATTCTGTCCATGACCCTCCGCAGCTGAAGAAGGTCCTTGTGGGGCATCCTCATCTCTTCCTCAAATGTAGGGAGGAAGATACGAATTAAAAGCTCATAGTATCAACAGGCCTTCTTGTGTGCTGTTTTTGGGCTAATGTGTGTGTGGGAGAGGGGAGTGGGTGTGGATGGTGTTGTTTCTTTGGTGACCCTTGCAGGAGGAAAGTCTGGCCCACGGGACCATGGTTGGGTGATGGAGGGACACTGCATCTCCTGGGCCCCTTAGCTGCAGTGCGCACCACAGCTCTGTGGACTAGGGACAGGAGAGGCCAGAAGGACCAGGTGACTCACCAAGAACGCAGAGGCAGGAAGGCATGGGGCTTAGACCCAGATGTTCTGACTCGTATCTCAGTCCCCAGCCCCATCACCAAGCATGGAAGGCCAGGGAGACTCCAGACCCTGCCACTGATGGTGTCGAGTTTAGAGGCACCAAGGTAGAAGAGACAAGAGTGGGGCGGGGTGGTATTCTGCCCGGCTGTGACTCCCTAGGGAGCTCTGGGAGAGGAGGCTCAGGGTACGTGGCTCAGTGCCCACGGCGACAGAGCACCCTGGTCTCAGGTCTCGCGGCTGCTCCCCTCCCCTGGAGATGTGTTCAGGAGCCTGCAGCAGCGGCATGGCCCACAGCTTGTCAGTGCCCCAGGCAGGGAGGCAACTAGGCACAAGTGTCCCCTGTCCCCTGTCCGCTTCCCTGGGTCTTCCTAGGCCACAGCTCCAAGAAGGAATCCAGGACCAGCTCCACCAATCCCTGCTTAGAGATAATTTTCTGCAGTAAGGATGTGGCCAGGATCGGAAGACAAGCTGCTCCCCGAGAGAGAAGAGAGGCCAGAGGAGTGGGAGCTTCTCAAGGCACCATGGGAAAATGGTGAGCACAAAACAGCCTCCGAGGAGGTGTGAGCGCCAGCCACTCAGGTCAGGGGACCAGGGAGGTGAGGACTCAGCTCCTCACCCACCCTCAGAGGCTTTGGGGCAGTCTGTTGCACCTGCTTCTAGGCCAGGGCGCCCCAATAAATAGCACATTATCTTAGAGCCTGAGGGGACAAGTGTCCAGATACCAGTACCTGTCACCTTCCTTCTTCCCCCTACTTGCACAGATACGGGGCCTGGGAACTATGGCTACCTGGCGGAGATGTGAGGTTCAGGGGAGTCCAATCTCAGGGCTCCCTCTCACCAGCTCACTGCCCACCCGCAGCCCCAGACCAGTCACTGTCACACTCCAGCCTCAGCCTGTACAGTCAGACTCACCCAGTCTGAGTCTGGGCTCGGCTGCTTACTCGCTGTCTCTTTGAGCCTCAGTTTCCTCATCTGTAAAACAGGGTAATAAGAGCACTTCCTGGAGACTTTGACCCTACCACCTTGTCAACCTGAAGCCTAGGAAGCAGAGCCTGCCACAGATGGCTGCCCCTCGGCCCTCCCTGTCCCCAGCAGCTCCCTGGCCCCCAGGAGCTAAAGCTCTCCCGCCGTCCTTCCAGGCCTCAGGTTTCACAAGGTCAGTGACCACACAGCTTCAAATACTTTATTCTGTTGCTCACAGTGCACATCCCACATAGGCTGATTTGGGGTTCAGAAAATATGGGTACTTAGGGATGGGTGATTTAGAGTCTACTATAACTTTGGACCTACTACATGGCATTTATTTTTCTGTCCTTGAAACCAGGTCTGAGTCTCAGATCTCTGTTACCCAGGCCTTACACAACAACCGACATCCGTGAGGGACTCAGGAAAGGTGGAACTGAGTGCCCAGGGCCTGTGGTGGCCAGGTAACCTGCGGAGGCACTGGACACAGTCCGGGAGCTTGGGCCCCAGTCTGGGCCCCAGGACATAGGGCGATGAGGCCTCTTTCAGGTCTGAGGCCAGACTCGCCTGCTCTCCTGTCTGCACTGGACGCTCACGCCTGCCCTCCTTGCATCTACTGGTTCCCCCCCCAGTCTACACCCCCTCCAGTCCATCTCTCTGTTTGCCTCCTCAGAGGCCTGGTCTGGCTCCGGCTGTCTCCGGACCAGCCCTGAGGCCTCTGGGGCAGGATGGCTTGGCTTTTTCCACCCTCCGCCTCCCCCAGCACCTCCAGCCTCCTAGGACACTCTGCTCCATTGTCTGGCCAGCTGCTCCATAGTCTGATGTCACCCCCTGGACAGTGGGGCCAGAGAGCAGGGACCAGGGGCGGAACCTGACGAGGGAAGGGGGAAAATAAACACACAGCCACATGGCAATTTCCTTAGACTGGGGAGAACGCCTGTGTCCAACTGTCCTGTTACAACAGCACATTGAGTGGGCTTACCATGTCACAGGCACTCGACATCATCTCTTGTCATCTGCATCACAACTGTCTGAGACAGATGCTATTTTATAGGTGCGAAGACTGAAGCTATAAGGGAAAGAAACTCGCCTGAGACCACCCCCCCCAGCTGCTAAGTGGCAGAGCCAAGATTTGAACCTAGGCAGTCTGACCTCAGAGTTCTTCAAGCTCATGTTATGCTATGTCTCCCAGTGTGTCACACACACACACACACACACACACACACACAAACACACACACGGCTGGGAAGTGTGGAATCCCATCAGGACCCCAAAAAATATCTCTAAAGAGCTTACCTCCCATCAGCTGCGCACGTACCCCCCAGGGCTGTCTTTCGACCTCACCACGTGACATGGTATTTCTATCACACACATAAGCAGTCATGGCCTAGATTCCTGAGCGAGACATCAGCCTTATGCCTACTCATCCTTCAGGACTCAGCTCCTCAGGGAAGCCTCCGCTGTCCCCAGGCTGCATAAACACTCTTCCCCACGTCTCTGTCTCCCTCTATGCCTGCACTGATCCCAGGTCAGACTCATGGCTCGGGGCTCCAGGTGGCCTGTGGGCCCAGCTCGCAGAGTGACTGAGGGATTCACCGGATGAACAAAGGGTCCCAGGACGAAGGGCCTGTGGTGCACTGGACGAGCGCAAGGCTGTGAAGGGGCTTCTCTGGGGTCTTCCCTCCTTTCTCCCAGCTCCACTTCCTGACACGGTCTCCTCCTCCTCCTCCTCCCACCTTCCCAAGGAGTCTGAAGTCTCCCGCCTGCTCTGGGAATGTGTGATTAATGTAGGCAGGATGGGTGTCAGGGTTCCTGGGTCCTATTCTGGGCTGTGGCCTCACTCTGGAATGTGCCCTGAGGTTAAGTGACACTCCTCTCTCAGGCCGTGTCAGGAGGAAGGAAGAATCACCCTCCAGCTGGCAGACTCCTGAGCGAGAGAGGAGGGCAGGCAGGTGGGCAAGAACCCCACCCCTCTGCTTCCCGTCTCTGTGGCTCCTGAGCCCCTCGGCCCTTCTATTTCAGGGTCAGGTTGGAGCCTCTGTGTCCCCAACCCAAATTGTCCCAGGACATGGAACTCTGGCATCTGGGTCTCCTGCAACACCGTGGTCACCCTCAACCCTACTCATATGAGGGGGAAGCAGGACTCGTCTCCAACACTTCCCCGACTGGACCCTCCCGGAGGTGGGGCCTCTTCCCAGCATATCTGTCAGGGTGAGGCAGGGACTGGGGTGTTTTCTGACCTTTTCAAGTCTTGAGGACACTGCCAGAGACCTGACAGGATGAAGATGTGTCATCCTGATTGTTTTCTGTCTTGGTGTGAGGGCCGCATCCAGTCCATCAGAGGATGGCCACTGTTTTGTCTCCTTTCTGTGTGGGCAGCCAGGCAGTGGAGAGGTGGCCTGGGGTGTTGGCAAGGGCCCTCAGCAGGAGAGAGGCATGGCACCAAAAGAGAAGGAGTGGACATCCAAGTGCTAACAACTCTTATCAAGCACTTTACATAAGTTGTCCGGTTTAACCCTCACAACCCTCTCTAAGCTAGACGGTTCACTATTTCACCATTTGACCGACCCCGCCGTGGGCTACAACATTCAGGAGGGCAAAGACAGTATGTGCTGTGCTCACCTCTGTGTACCCAGCACTGGGGCTGACCGTAGAGTGTGTTCAATTAGCATCTGTGGAATGAATGAATGAATGAATGAATGAAGCAAGCCCTGTAGACCTGACGGAGGAAGAGATGCCCTCACAGGTCTTATTTTCTCTGCTTCACTGATGCTGAATCTGAGACTCTGAATGTTTAAAGGAAACTTGCCCAAGGTCATAGGGCCAATAAACGGAAGAGTCAAGATTCAGGCCCAGGTCTGTCTGACTTCAGAGTCTATATTCTTTTCAGGGTGACAGACATATTTTAACCATTGCAGCTAAAGGCTGAGGACCCCAAAGGGCAGTTCTCCTCCTGAACATCCATAACCTTCCCTTTTTTTTTTTTTAGAATAACAGCTTATTCGAGAATCTGAAAATCTATTCTTTCTCTTTTAAGTCTTGCAAAATGAATGGTAAGTCAAGGATTTGTTCACTGTTCTCTGAGTGTGTGTGATTGTGTGTCTCTGTGTGTCTCTGTGTGTGTCTACAGATGCTTTGGTTTTTTATAGTCATTTTAGCCCCACTTTAATTAATATATAAAGTCTTACTATTCTAAGAATGCTAAAACCTGAATCAAATATTCCCTGAGTCTAATGGTCTCTTCTCCCAAGCCTGCCTCCCTCCCTCCCCGTAAGTCTGCTCCTCAGCCTTCGTTAATGCCAGGTCTTTAGGGACCCCCAGCATTCAGATTGTTCGAGAACCTAGAAATGAATGCTGATCTTAAGTCCCTCTGACCTATGCACCCTCTAGCCAATGAGCCTCTCCCAGGAGGTTTGTGGCGGGAGGTCTCGGTAGCTCTTCAGAGCTGGGCATTTTGAATTGTAGATACGTCTTCTCGAGGCTCAGGAGCTATGATGTTGCTTTCTTCTGGAACCGCAGAGACACGAAGCTGAAGATCTTGGCTCTCAGGGGAGTCAGCTGAGATAAGCTCATTGTTCTCTTCCTTCTCTTCCATCTTCCCTGCCTTGTCAGACGCTGAAAAAACCTGAGAGACCATCAAGGTAGGAGAAGCAGAAAGTTTTTCGGGGTTCAGATTCTCAGTGTTTTCCTTTTTTTCTAGCTTCAGGAGTTCTCCCTGGCTTCTCTCCCTAACTGCCACTTCTAACTGGCCCCTGACCTCCAGGAGTACCAAATCTTTACAGGACGTTTATGAAGCCGCACTGCCCCATACAGTTACTATTGATTCATGTAAATGAATTCATATGAAATAAAATTTTAAAATTCAGTTCCTCAGGCCCACTAGCTACATTTCAAGTGCCACATTTTGTGTAGTTAGTGGCTATTGTATAGGACAAAACAGACAGAATATTTCCATCATCACAGAAAATTCTACTGGACAGCCTGTCAGAAAGGATTTTCTCTGGCGGAGGGCTTGTGGAGGGGCGGGGATCTCTCTGTAGGGGCCCCTGACTCCGTCTCCTGCCCTGCCAAGGGCTCCAGGGACTCCTGCCTTCTTAGGCGTTGCTGGTTTTGCTCTCATTGATCCTATTGCCACAAGGGCTCTTGGAATTACCCTCTTGTCTCCGGACTCTGACCTCAGCCTTAACATCCCCTCATTTTTTCCCCTGGAAGGTTTACAGGTCTTCTTGCAAACAAAGTTCTTGATGGCCTTCTTCAATATCCCAGAGTTCCTAGAGAGGTATGCAAATTAGTACACACACACCTAGCCCCAACAGTCATGGCTCAGGTGAAGATGGGTTTACCGAACATTTAGCCAACTGTGATGGAGAGGGGCTGACAACAGGAAGGAAACAGTGGGAGCCAGAGGCCAAGTCCTCTCACGGCACAGCACAGAGCCCACGACAGCTGCTGTCACGCTCCTTGCAGGAATCATAGTCTACCACCGGGCCAGTTACTTACCAGCTCTTCAGACACACCTGTGCTGCAGCTGCCATCTTGTTTCTTGCATGGAAGTGCTGAGTAAAGGTCTAAGAATTATTTTGAAATGGTTATTGCTTTTATAATTGAACTGCATAAGCCTTTAATAAGAGGCACCAGGTATTTTAGGCCTTAGGGTCCCCAAACCTCCCTGGTACCCAGGGGAGGTGGCAGTGAGGAAAGGTTAGAGTCCCGGAAGAGCATGGGCTCTTGAGTTGGGCTGCCTGGGCTCAAATACTGGCCATGTGACTTTGGGTAGGTTAGCCTTTCTATGCCTCAGTATTTTCCTCTATAAAATGGAGTAATAATAGTACCCATAGTGCCTCTCTGGAAGTCTGGGCCTGGTTGCTCCAGTTGGTTGGGAGTAATTGCTGTTGCATGTTCCCGTCCATGGCTGGAACAAGAACCAGGAGATGAGAACAAGCCCCTCTCCCGAAAGCTGCCCTTGGACAGCAAAGTGAGCACAGATGCAATCTCCTTTGCTGACAAAGGAAGAGTCCAGGATGAGGGTAGCTGGAGAGGAGAGAAGAGAGAGGAAAGCAAAGGGAGAGAGAAAGAGAGAACTCTGGGTTGTGCAGGGGGGACCAGCAGGCAGAGACAAAGTATAGTAATGGGGTAGAGATGGGGGACCTCTGGGACCTCCATGCAGGCCCTAGGAGCATTTCTCCACCCTTCATTCCTGCCTCCAATACCTCAGAGCATGGAGCTGAGCTCGTGCTGACCCTTCATGTCAAGCATCACTGCCCCTTCAATGCACAAGGGGCAACAGAAACAAAGGGAAAACAGCCTTAGGGTCCTGGTGTGACCAGTTCCTCAGACTCAAAGCAATGCTCACAATCACCACAACCAATAATTTCACTCTGTGACCCTATTAAGAGGAGAAGCTGGTGTTTATGGAGGAGCAGAATGCTACTTCAGTGCGACTTACACAGATGGTGACCCATCCCCATCCCAGGCCTCACAGAAGCTGGGAATTCTTTACCAATTAGATGCCCTGGTGGCTGTGTTAATAATTTCCATTACTAACAGCTGACAGCACCTAACATGTGCTCATCATACATCATCTCATCAAATATTTACAATCCTGTGAGGTGTGTATTACTCACCTCCATTTAATATTCTCTCCATTTCAGAGATGACGAAACTGAGGCTCGGAGAGATTGAATAATTTGCCCAAGGTCCCTAGTCAAGCATGAAACCAAGCCGAGGTCTGTCTATGTGCCTCCCGAGCCCATGCATTTAACTCCACGTTTAATACCTTCCACCGCAGATTCAAGAACAGTGAAGTATGATTTTCTCTCACTTTTGCTTCCTCCCTTCTCTCTGCTAATCTGCCAGGAAGTTTTATGCCTAGGATTCTCGTGAGAAGGCATGTTTAAGGCCAGATGACCTCCGCTAAGCAGGCTGAGCACATGCCCTTGAGGCTAAGCCACAGGCAGAGAGAGAGAGAGGGAGAGAAAGGGGCTTCAAGCCCCCCGTCACAGAAGTATAGAAAGAGTTCAAGTTATTCCCCATGGGCAAGAGGATTATGCTTAATGCTTTATATATCTTACATAATCCTCACACTAACCCTAACAAGTAGGATTTTTCAGACTGGAAATCTGAGGCTGAATAGGTTGACCAGGGCACAGCTATTCAAGGGTGACTTTGGGATTCAATTCAAAGTCTGACCCCAAAGCGCATATTCCTTCTTGCACAGGGTTACCACAAGCAATTTTATTTGGAGGCTTAATCAAGCCCCTACACTACTCTAGAACATTCCTACTTAGTTCTTAGCAGTCACCATGGAGTCTGGAGGGGAAACTGTGGGGTCTAGACCTCCAGCTCCGCGGGTGAAGTTAGGGCAACACATGGATCAGACGCTGGTGTTTTCTGTTCCAAAGCAAGATCCATCCTTTGTACAAACCAGTGATGCTCTCTCAACAGTCCCAGGTCACATGAATGGTCCTTGGCCAGCTTGTGGAAGTATTTTCAGTGGATGACAGAGTGCTCAGCCGCAAAGGAGACTCCGGGGAGCCCAGGGGAAAAGTTATTTGGGGCTGTTAATTTCTGGATTAGATTTATATAAAGCTTTCCCTCCAAAGCCTCGTTCTTTGGTATATACTCAAACTGGAAGATATTGTAAGCATTCAAAAAGCTGAACTAGGAAACGGAACGGTTGAGCTCTGAAAAGACTTGTCACCTTGGCCAGAGGTAGAGTGGGGTGACGGGGGGTGGCAGGTGGGAGTGAGCCGGAGGTGTCTGAGTGTGTGCTGTGAACACACGCGTTCCACGGACACCGACTGCTGGAAGGGTGCTACCTGCTGACAACCCTGATACTTGCAAAAATAAAAACAAGTCTCGTCTCTAAAGGTAGGAAAACAAATGAGATGACCCCTAGAGGGAGCTTCTGGCCTGAGGAGGTTTCTAGGATAAGTATTAAAATGAAACTCTTGCTCTTTTTTTTTTGGTGAGGAACATTGGCCCTGAGCTAACATCTATGCCAGTCTTCCTCTATTTTATGTGGGATGCCACCACAGCGTGGCTTGACGATCGGTGCTAGGTCTGCGCCCAGGATCCGAACCTGAGAACCCCAGGCTGCTGGAGTGGAGCATGCAAACTTAACCACTGTGCCGCCTGGCCAGCCCCTGACACTCTCTTGAAAAGACAGGAATTAGAGCCATCCCCCCCATACCACCTACTTCTCCTCCCTCAGAACCCGCCACTTCTTCCCCTGGACTTCTCACCTGGCCGCCCCATCCCACCCCTGGGTTTAATGAATACAGAAGTTCTAAACCATCCCTCTTTCACACTGTATCTGTTCAAAGCTTGGAACAATGAAAAAAATGAAAATGCCCAAAGTCACGGGCAGCTTCTCCTGGGAGTGATGGGCTGGCAGCTGAGCCTCTCGTTCTGATTTCCTCGGCCTTTTCCCCTAAGGGTTAGCAGCACACATTCTTCCCACTGCGGACACGTTAGATGAAGAACAAGAACCAGGACCGAGTTTTTCCTCCACTGGAGCTGGGAATCTGAGGGAGCCCATGCTTCCCCAGGTGACCCATCCTTCATGACTCCTAATTCCTCCCCAGTCTAGAGTCCCTCAGGTGGGACCATCTCTCCCTTTTTTGTTCACACCTCCACCTTCTCCTGTGTATGATTCTTTTGCTAGAATGTAAGCTCCTTGAAAGGTCCTAAAGGTTTATGTATGTATCACCACCTGTTCCTAACCCAAAAGATGCTCAATAAATGTGTTGAGTGGATGAATACAGGGCTTGTTTAAAATGATACCTTATTTCGTTTGAGACAGTTTAGGGACCTGAATGGAATCTGACCCCAGAGCAGCTACTCAGGTCAACATCGCCCTTTTGCTATTGTAAGTACTAGTAGAACCCAGGACCAAAGTCTTAGGGATGCGAAGTGCCTAGAGTTACTTCTCAATGAACCCAAGTGCCCAGACAGTAGTAGTGATGTGGGTGAGTAAAACCAGCACATGGCCCTCAAACCCTTGTATTCTATTCCACTGTGGTTTTGCAACCGACTTCTCTTTCCTGACTGTGCCTGGCAAAGGCTGATATTGAAATGAGTTTGGGGTTGCTGAGCACACAACCACTTACAGGACCACGCTGCGTACGCAGGGGAGGGAAACTTGGCACAAAGCACATTTTAGATAATGTCTCCTAAATAACCAAGTGTAGCTCTTTTATAAAGCCTTCCTACTGAGGTGAGCCGAAGGAGCAGTGTAGTGTAATGGTTAAGGATTATGGACCTTGGAAACAATCCCACAGTCAAATCCTGGCTCAACTGGCTGTAACTTTGTCACAAGCTCTCTGCTTCCATTTATTTATCTCTAAATGAGGGAAATAACACAACCTTCAGAATGTTCATGAAATTTAAGTGAGTTAATATGTACAAGTGCTTAAAACAATATTTAGCACATAGTAAATACTATAAAGTGTTGGCTATTATTATTGGGCTTCTGAGGTTGGTTACTCTCTCTGGACCCTCCAAGGCTTTTGACAACATCGAAATCACCATCATTCAAATAGGCAGCGTGAGAGGCACGGGAAGCAGCTACTGACCCTCCGTCAAAGGCTGGAAGAAAGCGCGTGGCCGTCAGGAAAGCGTGCTGTGCCTGGCCTGGCTCTCCCAACTTCTTCAAAGCCTCCATCCAGGGGAACTGAGCTCCAGGACCAGTCCCAAGGCAGCGCCTACAGAGGCTCCCTCCTTTGCTGTTCTTTCGCTTCTCCCAGACCCTGAAGGAAGGGCAGACGGAAGGAAGCCCCCTATCTACCCCCGCTGGACCCGTCTCCTCCGGCAGAGGCCGCTGGGGAGATAAGGGCTCACCTCCGTCCCTCCGTTCCTTTTACCTGGAACCCGAAAGCTCTTTGAACTTTTGTGGCTCAGGTAACAAACAAGAGTCTTCTTCCAAAAAACATTTCTTCCTAAGTTACAAAGCAAAAGATTTTCTTCCTTTCTTCTAGTCTTTTGTAAAATTCAGAAAGATGAAATTTCCCCAGGTAAGACCCTTTATAGCCATGTGAAAACTGGGTTGTTCTCAAAGTCTTTAGTTAAAGGGCCTCTGGTAACACCTTAGTTTCTGGAAAGGCTGCCCAGAGATTGCAGCTACCTCAAGCATTGGATTGAAATGGTTTAAGATCTCCGTTATGTTTCCTGGCCATAGAAAGGCGTGGGCAGAACGTAAGTCACCAGGGCTCCACAGAATTTCAGAAGGCGGCAGTTTACAAACGAGGGAGCGTTCTTTTGGGGAAAAGAGTTCTGAGGCAGTAGGCAGATCTGATAATCAGAGTGAAAAAAGAGGAGGCATGCTCATTACAAAACAAATTGAAATCCAACCTTCCTTCGTCCCGGCCATGAATTGATGGATGGTAGGGGGTGGCAAGGGAAAACCATGTGAAAGGAGCACCTGCAGTCAGCGCAAAACAGAAAAAGGGGCTGTGCCTAGAACTACTGAGCCTGTGTCACAGGGCTTCTCGACTCTGGACTAAAATGGACAGTATTGATGGAGTCCTCTGATTCCATTTCTTAAACCGTACTGATAGAAGTCTCCAGTATTCCCTTCTATCAGTATCCAGAAGTCATCAATTTATACCCATTTCCTAGAAACCAGGCTAGACTGATGCCACGCCCATGCTCATCACCTTTCTGTCGAGCCTAGGGGAAGTACGAAACTGCCGTGAACCAGAATCTGGTTTCGGGGGACATCACAACCCAGCCCTCATGCTCTGAAAGAAGCCATGGAGCCACGTCGTCCCAGCTCTCGCAGCGGCACTGGGGAAGGATGAGAAAAGGAGACTCGAGGGCTGTGGAAGGGCTTGCGGGGAACCAGCGGTCAAAAATAGCTGCAACCTGATGGCTGGGGAGGAAGTTTATGTTCGACTTTAACATTCAGCACCAAAAACCCATAAAAGCAACGTCTACCTTATTTTGTAAATGTGGTTTTTCCACAATTATTTCTGAAACTCTAGAGGAGTGTATAGATAGAAGGGATGCAACCTACAGTAGACGCCAAGGTTTGTCTAAAAATATTTTACACCTGTTCTCTGTTCTGCACACTGGTCATATTTTATCAGTGAAGCAAAGTACTCATAATGCCAGACGGAATGTGTTTTTCCTTCCAAGTCCTCAATGTTTTTCCCTTCTGTAAAGCAAACCTCCTCTTCTTCTCTACTTGCACCAAAATAAAGCCAGCACCATTAACCAGAGGACGAGCTGTCAGCAGAGCTGGACTTTAACTACGCCTATTCCCGTGCCATTATCGTTTAAATAGGAATGACCATTTCAAATACTTTTCCCCACAGCATGGACACTTTAGCAAACATTTTTGGCTGCTCCCAAAAGGAACGTCAACTTGTATCCTGGGTTTAAATCAACTTGCTGATTGTATGAAAAAGAATGCTGAAACACTGGTTTCCCTCTCAGCGCCTCGAAACTAGAAACACAAACTCAGTGGTATTTATGACTGAAACACGAACAGAATAGCTTTTAGGATATTACTGTAGAATTTTTATTTAATTCTCTCTTGATGCAAATAACAGACTGGACAACAAGATGTTGATATAATAAAGACATTATGGTCTTCATTTACTTTTCTGATTTCAAAAGGCAACAAGCATGGGTAACATTCTGGACTTCACGGCTTCAAATACTGAGAGCTCAGAAGGACACGCGTTCCATCAGGTCTTCACAGCAAGGTGACGAGCTCCTCATAACTCCCTGAGGAAGTATATCGAGCTCACATTTTTGCAAACAAAAAAACTGAGCCCTCTGAGTCAAATGACTTAATGTGCTTAAGGAAGGAATTGAACTCATAATTTCGAATGGCCTCCAGGCATGTGCTGCCTCCCGATTAAATGTTTTCTTCTAAGGCTTGCCTAATTGTGAGATGATCTCAAAGCTCCATTTACAGATTAAACGTACAAAGCAAGTCTTCTAAAATGTAAATCTTAAAACTCAAATACTGAGAAATGGTTAGCAGAGGTTTATTGCTTATGAGTCAAATTCCATTAATGACAAGACCTTTTGCCCAGTCTAAACCTCCTAAAGCCCACCTAAGGTTCAGCAACATTTGGTCCAATCAAATTCTAACTAACCCCAAATCTAAACAGTAGGCACTAAGTATAACAAGATTTAATCCATATGGAAACTTCAGAAATTCCTCTGAGCCATTTTTAAAATGGGCTTTTCTGTTTACTGTGCAGTTTAAACATGATCAAAACTAATAGCAACACTAAAGGGAATGCAAGTTCATCCGTACTAGCTTATGCTTCTAAAATGTGACCATTTTTTATTTTAAACCAAAATACGTTTTGATTTTTTCAAGGAAGGCTTTCAGAACCAATTTGAAATAAGAGGTCACTTGGTTTCCTTAATGTTTTAAAATAAAAGCAAGAAGACCATTTATTGGGTCAGCCCCAACGGCCTAGTGGTTAAGTTTGGCATGCTCCACTTCGGCGGCCCGGGCTCGGTTCCTGAGCGTGGAACCACACGGCTCGTGTCAGTGGCCATGCTGCGTGGCAGCTCACATTAAAGAGAGAGAGAGACAGAGGAAGACTGGCAACAGATGTTAGCTCAGAGTGGATCTTCCCCAGCAAAAAAAGAGGGGAAAAAAAGATCAGTTCTCACAACATCTATACACATAGAAATCATGTATTACAAAGAAGTGCCTTAAGATAGCTTTCCAAAGTAATTTAAAAACAAATCATAGGCACTAAAACACATTGCTGAAGGCTATGTTGGTAACTTACTTGGCCTTTCTTTATCGTTTATCATGAGCACAGGTAAGGAGTGTGTATGAAAATAGTTACAGGAGGTCAATGTTTACAATTTTGCTTAGAAGTCATGGGGCCACTAACTCTGCCGTCCTTACTCAGTCTGAGGGAATCATCCAGTGGTTCTAAATGAGAGAAGTAAGTACACAACTGAGTTAAGAAAATCAACAAAATTAGAGCATTGATGTGACTTAATGGCTTCTAAAAACATTTCCAGATAGCCTGATGGTAGTTTATGGCCACTGGAAATAAAAAGCAGCTCTCTGAAAACATCATGACTTCTGCGCATGACTAAGAGCCTTCCACTAGACTTTACATTAACACTCTTGTAGAGATTCTACAAGTCATGTAACTAATACATCAAAAATGGTCCTATTCTGGGGCCGGCCCCACGGCCAAGTGGTTGAAGTTCTGTGCACTCTGCTTCAGCGGCCCAGGTTCACGGGTTTAGATCCCAGGGCGGAACCTAACTTCACTCATCAGCCATGCTGTGGAGGCATCCCACACACACAAAAAAGAACAGGACTGGCAACGAATGTTAACTCAGGGTGAATCTCCCTCACCAAAAAAAAAAAAAAATGTCTTACTCCCCTGACTTCAAATCAGAATACCAACTAATTGGAGAGAACAAAGCATAGAGTTTAAGGGCATGAACTCTGGAACCGGACTATGAGTTTGAATCCTGTATGCCACTCACTGGCCATGCAATCGTGGGTGAGTTAATGAAGCTGTCACAGTCCCCCTTCTGTAAACTGGGTTAGAACTGCGTGTGGCACATAGTGCTATATATGTTAACAGAATGATTTAAAACATCAAAAAAAAAAAGGCTTCAACACAAGTGTTGTACTAATTTTCCAATTGTATGCACACAGATATTGGTCTTAGGTCCTTTTAAACATTAAGATATCTTCCTAATATAACAGAAAAACTGAAGAACTCTGATCTCAAGCAGGCTCCTGGGCCAAACCGATTAAGCATCAACTGATTGGCGTGCTAAACAGTATAACGGGTTTTATTCAGCAGTGGCACTTGTCTTCTAATAAGGCTAATTTCCTCTCCTCTGATCTTGCACTAGAGCTGTTACCCTGCGTCTGACAGGAGCAGGCATTCTAGTCAAGTGCAGATCTACAGTTGGTGGACCAGCCTCAGCTCTTGTCTGTTTGTGTAGGGAGGGGTGTGGAGGAAGGTCTCGACCAGCATCTCACTTCACTAACAAAAGAGCAAAGAGAGACTTCACTTTATGAGAATGAAATCAACACCCACACACATTAGGAAAACATTTGAAACTCAGGGCACCTTTAGTTTCGCCTTCAAAAGCTAAGAAGCTAATCACAGTAAACAAAGATTATCGTGATGTTTACGGAGGCATTTTGACTGAGGCCGACATTTGCCATGTAATATAGGTTAAAGCTATTCAAAGATTAACATTACACCCGATTTTAGAGAAGATGGGCAGTAAAGGAACACTCTAACCAAGAGCGCTACTATCTTCTTCACCCGACACAGAGCTACGCAATCCGCAAGGCAGTGTTTCAAACACCAGGATCCGGCCATGCAAAGACTGCTGGAGTATCTAGAGCTAGAGAAGTCAAAATGAGGGGAACAACCTATTAAGATAATTACCTCATCAAACTGTCAATCCAGGGCCAGCCACAGTGGTTAAGTTCGTGTGCTCTGCTTCAGCAGCCTTGGGTTTGCAGGTTTGGATCCCTGGCATAGGCCTGGCACCACACGTCAAGCCATGCTGTGGCGGCATCCCACATAAAATAGAGGAAGACTGGCACAGATGTTAGCTCAGGGTCAATCTTTCTCACAGGAAAACAACTCCAAAAAACTGTCAACCAAAACAGTCTCCACACAGAAGGTCAAGTGTGATGGGCACAGTGGGGAGAAAAACATTTGGGACTAAGATAGAAGCTTTTCTAAGGTATGCTAGACAAAAGCACCTTTTAAAAAAAGTTCCATTCCTAATGAGCAAAAAGGGCTTGAAAACAGAGCCTTTGTTCATTTCCTTGAAAACAAATCATAAAGTCCTCAAGGACACCAAACTCAGACTAATTTTCTCGAAGCCAGTCAAGATAAAATTTAATATTTTTCAAGCAACAAACCAGCATATGTACTAATATGAAATTTCCCTAAGATTTTTTGTCCGTACACACATCCCTAAGATCTGAAAGATACTCATACTTACACTAACCTCAATTATTTAAAATCTGAACATATGTATTAGTCTTCTAGATTGTTACAAATTCTATTGTGTATGTGCTGGCCAGCTGCCCTATTCTGATTTTCAGAAAAAGTATGCTAACTTGAGCCTTTCATTTATAAAAATGCAGTTTTCTTCCAAGTTAAGCCTGTGATAACCACCCAGAAGTCTCTACCAGAATCTAGTGCTTAAAACCATTACTTGGGTTGTTCTCTTACAGCTATTCAACTTCATGATCACAAAAGCACATAATTGATCGTGCTGGCAGACAGATCTCTGCCAGCTCCACTCACTACCCCAATACTTCTTCGTAGCCTCATTCTGTCCACTGCAGGACAAAGGCTTCACCATGGAGCTGACCAACAGCTTCGCTGTGTTATTTCCAGGGCTTGTTTCCTTACAACTTTTTATTGCTCTAAACTGCATGGTTAACAAACAAAAGGCTTTTGTAGACTGGTGTCCAAAAAACCCATGAGACCAAATTTATTTCCCTAGTAACCCGTACAGTGCTGGTTTCTTACTATAAAAGTAAAGAGTTATTTTTTTCTTCCAAGACAATTTTCTCACCAATACTGTCAACACTGTATCAATGGACATTTGAACAGTGAAATGACTCATCACTTTACTTTAAAAATAGTGTCTCTCTCTGCCAACTCATCGGTTTTTAAAAAACTCCATCCTTAAGCCACTACAATTTGACACATTATGGATGACTAACCTTTGAACCTCCCAAACCAGCAGTTTGGCTATGCACTTGCACAAAAAAAAAAAAAAAAAAAAAAAAGCCAAAAAAACTCAGAATGTAAACTTTTTTGTGGGGAAAACACACACAAATACTAATGTTCAGCAACCTGTCCAATCTTGAATAGATTTTGATCGTAAATTCTCCAGCTCCAATGACTGAACTCTAAGGGTAAGGATTAGTAAACAGAAATCTTTTTAAACAGTTAAGTCAGCTGCATTGTCCAAGCAAGTTTTGCTATTCATCTCCATGCAAAAACCGAAAACTGACCCAATGGCCTCTCTCCATATACATTTCAAATAAATCCTCTCTGGTTAGATGAGAGAATTTCTTTTTATTATCTTAGATGTCAGCATGATACCACATTTCAAAACTTGCTATAAAATAAGGTTGCCTGGCCTTGGCATACCATCCCTAGCATGGGGAGACAGATGTGGACTGAAGAGAGTTGCTGAAGGAAATAAAGCTGTCCCAGGCGTTGGTCAGGTCACGGAGCTTTGACAGGGACAACTGTGCACGCAGCAATCTACTACGTGGCGCGGTAGGAGAGCAACTGCTTTACATTCATTATTCCTCTGTAATTCACTGAGTCAGACCTTTCTGCATCATAAGCATTTACAACATCGTAACTCCAGAGGCAGGGCTTTGGCAAAGGTTAAAAATAAAGACCAGAATAAGCGTTTTTAATTTTAAAGAATTTTAATACAAACTTAATATAAACTATTTCAGTCCCTCTTAACATGTAAGACACTGACTCAAAATACTTTTATACCGTTTTTTCAAGTATTGCACAATATAGGTACAAAATTAATATTTACGATTACATTTTCTTCCATAATATATAGCAAAAATCTTTAAACCTTTAACAGAAAATACATTTTTTTTTGAAAAAGCAAATATTCGTACATTTTAATTCCACCACTAAAGGAATATCCTGTACACAATTTTTAGAATAGTTGATGTCTTTAAGATGGATATTTTACAATTTCAGTAAAAAAAATACAACATGAAGCTGCTGCTGTCACAGATCACTGTAGTAAAAAGATATAAATGCAATACCATGTCGTAGAAACAATATATATATATCCTCTGATATTTTACAAACTTTGTACTAAATTAAATTATACAATTAGAAAAGACCAATAAACCCACTTATTAGTGCCAATTTTTTATAAAAAAAAATCAGCCATGTCTTTGCTATATCTTAAATACTGTAAGAGGCCATATCTGAGAGTATACTTTAAAATATACAGTCAGTATAAAATAACTTTGTGCTTGGTTGGCAAATGAAAAATGATGCATGTTTTATTTTTGTAACCAAGCTTGAATGTATCCTTACTATAAGCTTAAAAAAAAAAAAAAAAAATCTCAAGGAGGTGAAAAAAAAATCCCCCTTGGGCCCGAGCATTTTAACTTGTACGAGACTTTTTTTTCTTTTTTTAGTTAGCCATGACAGGCTGGAATTGCTGGTTAGAATACTGCATGTTATTCAAGCTAAAATTCAAGCCATCTACAAAAGACTTCTCGTTGAGGCCTCCATAGGCCGCAAACACATCAAAGGCATTACTGTACTGGAGAGGGCTGAGGTTAAGGGGGCTGTCACCTGGGAACATTCCATTGGTACCGCTACCTTGACCCTGCATATTAGGAAAAATAAATTCCTTGGCATTAGGAGAAAGAGCAGAGGTTTTCTGCTGTTGCTGCTGCTGCTGTGGTGGTGGTGGTGGCGGCGGCGGCTGGGATGGCTGCTGCTGTTGTGGCTGCTGCTGGCTCCCCAGGCCAAGCCCGTACAGAGAGTGCATTGAGGACGAGATGGCTTTCTGCTTCAAGAGGTCATTCACATTCAAGCCGAGGTTGATAGGAGAAGTACGAGCAACCTTGTTGCTGCGGCCACTATTCTTCATTTTGGTAGAGCCGAACTTGGTGGCAGCAAAAGTGGCAGTGGTAAAGGTTAAAGGCTGAGTGGACCGGGGCATGAAAGTAGGGCTTACAGCAGCAGAGTGACCAAAGGGAGGTGATGGAGAGCTGGACACTGAGGAGGCTGGATCACTTATGGGCATAAAAACCTGGGCCTCTGGGTTAAAGCTGTTTTTGATCTCCTTATCCAACTCACATCCATTTTCATTATTATCATCCACATAAAGCACCTTCACTGGTCCCTTTTCACCAATCTGGTAGGAAACCTCAAACGGGTCGATCCAAACACTAAGATCCTGCGGCAGATTGCCACGAACATCATCAATGTCCAAACCACTCTCTTTGGATGCTTGTTCAATCACTGGGTCCACTTTCTCCCCTATGTGGATACATCTAAACCCTGATCCTTTGTATGGCTTTTCAGGATACCAGTGCCCTTCATATTTCTTCTTAAGAAGTCTTTCAAGCTCTTCACCAAAAATGTTGACACGTCTCCTGGGAAGCTTATTGTACAAATATGAAATAATAAAATTTAGTGCTACTTGGATTTCAAGCTGCATAGCTGCTATGCCACAAAGTTAATTTGTGTTTCAATTCCCCAACACAAAAAAAAGAGTGTTCAGTTTGTGGCAGAGAAACAAATTTTCATTCAAAGTGCTGGTATTAGTAGATTATCTTCACCTTGAGTGATCTTGTTCCTTAAAGAAGAACAAACAAACAAAAGCAAACACATCCAAGTAAGATAAATGTTAAGCCCCACAACCTTTTTCTACCCCCCCGAGTAATTGAACTTTTGAAAAAGTCCAACAAGCTAGAAAGTCTGAAAAATATAATCAGCACAAAATAAGGGAACATACGATAGAAAACTGTTTATTGAAGTTCAAAATCTCATGGGAAAACTTAGGATTTAGAGTTAAAACAGTATTTTTGTCACCCTATTATTTGCTTTCTGTTTCTGAATAGAGTTCTCTAAGAGGAAAAATATCTCTAGAATATGTAGTGTATGCCTTCTTTGTCTTCCCTCAATTCTCACAGGAACATTTACTGGAAACTATATTCAGCATACCCATCCACCCACCTCCACACATATACATGCCAGTTTTAGAAGTTGGTCATGTTCGTATTCACCGGTTTAGAAGTGAATTCTATATTTCAGTTCATTTTGGATATATACTGCTTCAATCTGCTTTACCATTAAACACTTAGAAATCTGAGAAGAAAATTATTTTAATTTCCAAAGTCGATGATGCTAAAATTAAAGGTACTAAATGACTTGCCATCCTAGTGAACGATAATTATGAACCAAATTATCCTACACAGTCGCGGTCTTCGATATACGAAGGGCATACAATGTAATAAGCGAGCTTCTCTGTGCGTTTTCTTTTCAACGTGTATTTTTCGAAATCTGAAAATACCTCTTCGGCAGTAAGGACAACAAAAGAAACAATCAATTTCAAAACTCTATTGATTATTCTGCTTAAGGGGCAGGGTTCTGAGTTTTATTCTGATTTTCAAAACCACCTCCCTCCGTCACGATAAGAGAACAGCCCGAGAGGCATGGACGATAAGCTCGACCTTTAAACGTTTGCTGGATCAGCACTGGGTGGGGATAAGAAAAGATCAAGGGCAAACAGAAGATATTTGCAAAGGGGATCTCTTTGTACCCTGAGATTGATTTAAAAGGACATTTGAAAATCAAGTTGGTATGAATCCGTCTGTTCCATTTTCCATATTCGTGGTGACAAAGGGGGAGAAAAAAATCCCTTGGCAGCCCCCAAACTACAAACACTTTGCAAGCCAACAGCCCGAGCGCCGGCAAAGGCAGCTGCTGATTAAGCCAAATTGCTTGGAGGTGCAACGGAGCGAAATCCAGGCTCGGCGGAAGGTAGTTTAAAGCAACGCCTTAAGACAGGAGTGGGAAGAATTACATAAACAGCCAGTTGGAGCTCATTAGATTTCTGCTCACAGCTCTCGGAGCGCCAGCGCTACAGCGGCCCCGGCAAGAGGAGGGGGGCGGCGGGGGGCGGGGGGGGAGGAGGAGGCGGCAGCGGCGGCCACGAGCAATGCAAGAGCAAGCCCCCCGGGCCGGGCACCGCAGGTCGGGGCGCCGGCCGCCCCGGGCCCCGCTCCCCTCCCCCCGCCGTAACCCGACCTGCCGCTCCCGCCCCCCGCCCGCGGCTCCTGGGACCCGGCCAGAGCCCGAAGAGCACCGGTTCCCCGGCACCATTGTCGG
The DNA here is from genome assembly GCF_041296235.1 of Equus asinus. Classification (NCBI taxonomy): domain Eukaryota; kingdom Metazoa; phylum Chordata; class Mammalia; order Perissodactyla; family Equidae; genus Equus; species Equus asinus. The sequence goes on along the minus strand of NC_091802.1, from coordinate 35,770,982 downwards.
CCCCGCGCACCCCAGCGATCCCCTCGAGCTCGCCGCTCCTCCCGGGCGCCCCAACCCCCGATGCCCGTCGGCTCGGCCCGGGCCGCCCTTCCCCGGTCACGCGCCCCGGCCCGGGCCGAGCCGCCGCGCCGGCCCGCCCCGCCTCCGGCTCCCGGGCGGCCCCCGGCGCCGCTCCCCTCCGCGCCGCCGCCGCCGCCCCGAGGAGCCCCGGAGGAGCGCGGAGGGCCCGGGGCTCGCCGCCGCTGCAGCCCCTCCTCCTCCGGACCGCGCCCGCCCGCCGCCCCTTGATACTTACGGGCTGCTTCGGGGCTGCGTCCGCCACAGACCCGGCCGCTGGGCGGGGGCGAGGGGGCGGCAGGGCGGGGGCACGAGAGTCGGCAGCGGCGAGCGGCCCGAGTGCGCGACGCGGCCGGGCGGGGCCGTGGAGGACGGGGCCTCGGCCCTTCTGGCTCGGGGTGGCGGGGACGGGGGCAGGCAAGCGCGCTCACTTCTCCACACAGCCCGGAGCCCGGCCCAGCGTCCCCGTAAAGCGCCCACTCCGCGCCGGGCCAGAGCTTCGCTCCTTCTGCCGCGGCGCGCGCCCCGCCTCTCGTTTTATAGCCTCCTCCCCGCCCGTCGGGGTGCGCGCGCGCCCGCCCCGCGTCACACAGCTGCGGGTGGCGTAACCATTCCCCTCCCGCCCAGCCCGCGCCCGGCCCTCGCCGGCCGGCTCCGCCCCTGCCCTGCCCCCCGACGCCATTGGCCGAGTCCCGCCTGCCCACGTCCGGACCGGCTGCGGGGGGGGGGGGGGGGGGGGGGGGGCCGGGGCGGGAAAGGCCACGCCCCCTGGCTCCAGGATGGCCAATGAGTCGACGCCTGGAGCCACTGTGGGCGGGATTAAGAGAAAACTTGGAAAGGGATTGGGGGAGAGACGTGTCAGTGAGGGCGACAGAGATGGGGTGGGGTGGCTGACGCTCTGTCCAGGCGGAGAGAGCTGGAGAGAAGGGGGGAGGGGAGCGAAGCAGGTGGCAAAGCGGCAGGGGAGGAGAGCCCAAGGCCTCGAGAGGGAGGAGAGAGTTTACGAAAAATGCCCCACCCGAGTGGGACTGTGGCCGAGGTGAATCCCACTCGTGGACGAGCTACCAAGTCGGCCTCCAGTGCACCCGGGAGAGCCTAGAGAAAGGGCAAGCTGTGACAGGCACTCGTGCACCCGATTAATTGAATATTAATCACCTCAGGGGCCTAGGCCAACTGCCACCCAGAGAGTGGCAACTGCAGAACCCAAAGCTTCGGCGCCAGGCTGGGGGTGGGGAAGAGAGAGATCACCTGGCCACACCTCCCGCCCAGGTGACAGTTTAACTGCCTCCGTATCGCACATCAGACCTCCCCGTGCGACCTAGCAGCAACTCGGACGTGGGGGTGGCTTGAGACCGTAAGGAGAATCACATTTTATTCCAAATGCCCCAACCCAGATCTCCGTGCCAAATTGCGTACGTATCTAAGTATACCTATGCATGCGTGTATTTCAAGTGCCTACTTTAACATAAATACACATAATAAACACGGTGCCTTCCTGTAATGTGCATTTAAGATAATTGATGGTTGAAATATGGGTGGGTAAGCAGGGAGCCCGGGAAAGAGAGGGACTCAAGGGTGTGGGTGAGCGCCCCTTTTCACAACCTGCAGCAGAGAAATACACGAAGTTACCCTGGGAGTGGAACCAAGCGTCCCTCTCGGCTAAAAATATTACTGACAGGTAGCAACGACGCCTGATTGGCTACGCTTCTCCCTTAGCAATCAGGCGATTGGCTGTCTGGTATCCAGGAGACCGACGTCAAACTCGCGCTGGGAAAAGGGGAGAGAAAGTCTAGGCGGAGGGAAGCGGGGAGGAGGGGAAAGAGGAGCAATGAATGAAACGCCCATTGCCGGCCTTCCCCTCTCCCCTTTCCTCTGCACTCCAGGAGCGCTTCCTGGAAAAACACCAGTTGGGGCTCCGCCTTCCCCTCCAAACTGAGGGGTCTGCACTCTGCACCTGCTAGAAGGAAGTTAAGCCGCAACTCACTGAGGAGTGGGGTATCTGCGGAGCCGGCTGTGTACACCAGCTGTGCTCCTCCGGCACAAACCAGCTTTACGTGTTAGGCCTAGAGGCTTTGAGCTTAATAGACGCAAAATCTGGTTGTAGCCTTTTTCCTCCAAGTTGACTCTCGTGCCCTCTCCCCCACTCCCCTTTTAGAAGGAACGGAATTGAAAAAGGGTATTTGTAAAGTCCCAATGTGTGTGAGAGAGGGAGGGAAGATGGGTTTGTGGAATGGGCTGAGGGTGGGAGTGAGCAGGGGACTGATTTCATGTTTATTGTACAGATTCCTAAAACTCGGGCCGCGTTTTTTTAAGAACACGGAAGTTTTATTCAATGACTCTTAAAATGCTGATTTTCTAGTGTTTGGGTTTTCTAGTTATAAACAAGGAAGAATGGGATTTGATTGTCTAAGTATGGAAGAATTTTAAATTGAAACGCCCCTTCCTCTGCATCAAAAAAATTTATATTATTCGTTCGGTATTTTCTTCTTGCTCATTTGTATTTTTTATGTAATGAACATTAATTCCATTTGTCATAAAAAATGAGTTATTTTTAATTTTATAATCACTTGAGCACAGAAATTGCAAGAAACTGGGTAGAATATTTTGGGAATGGCTTATGAGAGAAACACTTGATTTTTCATGTGCTCCAGAGCAGAATTTCTCTTACCATTAGGCAAATAATATTGCTGTACCAAACATCCAGAATCCTAGGAGTGTGTGTCGGGCCACGAGTCTTGACTTGTAATTTGGAAAATATATCACTATAATTAGAGAAGCGTATTAGGCTTGGCTGAGATTAAGATGTCTAACTAAAGATAGATGAATTATAATTTTATCAAGCTGATCTATACTTTTCAAAAATTCTCTAAAGGGAAGGCACAAATTCTCTTTACTGAATATCCCCAATCTATAATCCCAGGTTTAAAATTCGAGAGCAATCATCTGATAGGTACTGATTAAATATCAATAGCAGTAAGTAGAATTTTTAAATGAGAAACTTAGATATCAAAAATTTATGATTTGTTGCCGCTCAGCCCAAGGGTAGGAGAGGGTTTCAGACCAAATGTAAATATAAACACACACACACTGAGGCCCCATGCACGCTGGAAAAAGCACTGAAAAGAAGGTGTTGGGAGATCTGAATTTTACCCATTTCTATCAACTTTTAGTTCTCTCATCTGTAAAAAAGTGTTGGATTAAATAATCTCTAACATCTCTTTCAATTAAAAAAATTCCACATTGAACATTCAATGTCTCTAAAGTAAATAATGTAGTTCTTTTTCAAATATAGATTGCAAATAAAAGGGAAACCAGATTCATAGCCTTCCAACATTGCCAGTCACAAGGTCTAAAATTCCCTTCATCTGAGTTTTAAACTTTAAAGGACCCCCTCATGTGGCTTATTTAACTATTTAACACTGATTTTGTAATTGCTCAGGGGAGTGGACTGCTAAATGATTATTTCGATTTAGGGAGGGGAAAAGAGAAGAACTTGAGATTACACTCCAGGTGGTATCCCAATCAACAGGTGTTCCTCTCTCTGCTAACCCATAGCCACCGGAGCTCCCGGCGCTTGCCTTCACGTCCTTGCATTCCACACAGTTCCTACAGAGGGGCCTTACAATAAAGGGAATGATTGCTTGGTAAACGAATAAGTTCCCATATCATTGTAAAATTCAGTTCTTGAAAGTGCCCTGAATTATTATGCCATTCACACGTATAAACACACGCACACAACCTGCTTTGATTTCTGAGAGAAATGTGTCCTAAACTTTCTAATTCTCATTCTGTCTCCTTGCAAACTGAGAGAGGATTATGGCAGAGACACCATCACAGGATGTGTATTTACTAGGGCTCATTTCACTTCTAGGGGATCAGCCTTTTACCTTTATTTGAAAATTAGGCAACATGCAAATGTAGTGTTGTTCTTATCGTTATTGTTGTTCCTTTCTTTTAGACAGTTGTGCAGCGTAAACCATAGCATGCACATCTTAAAAATTGTTAAGAAGGAGTAGTTATAAACAAATCATTGAGTTAGTAAAAACCAAGTAAACCAATTCTTTCCTAAACATTTCTCAAAGGAAGGCACACTCCTATGACTGAGGAAACCTCAGTGCGGCTTCCTGTGGCTTCTTATGGGTTAGTAGAGGAAGGCCATACATTCTCCCAAAGAGATGGGAACATAGACATTTGTAATGAAAAGATAGCTAGATAACATTGAACAAACCCCTTTATCTTTGAAACAGGAAATTCCAGTGAAGCAACTTGGTCTGATGACAATGTCTCCTTATAACTTGCTCACTCCCTACGATCTTGATGAACGAAAATCCAAACCAAATCTTGAAATTTCTTTCCATTAGCCAAGGATGGCGATTCCAATCTCGGCCAGAGACTACAGTTGCAGGTTCTAGGAGTGATACGGTATTCACCACATTCTAAGTGCAAAGAACATTTATTTAAAGTACTCTGTGTTATTGGAGTACTTTAAATATACGAATTCTAGGTTTCATCCGTTGCACACGATGTTAAGGAAAATTGGAACCACTCTATTGGAATGACACATAAATTTAAAGCATAGATTGCATCTGTTATTATGCAGCTCTGCTTACTAAAATAGAATTATATATATAAAATTCTATTTTATAACAGAGATACACGGTCCAGCAGTTCTGAATTTATATATAAAGAGAGAGAGAGGGAGAGAGAGAATATGTGTGTTGCCAATTGTAGCAGACACTGTTGCTAGCTCACCCATTTCCCATGCCCCATCCCCTTCCCCTCGTCTTCCTGACTAAAGAGGCTATAAGAGCTAAATATGTACTTTCCCTGCCTTCATTGCAGTAGGGGTGGCATTGTGACACCGTTCTGCCAATGAGACATAAACAGAAGTCAGCTGGGATGGTTTCTGAGAAAGCTTTGCTTGCCTTATCAAAGGAGCTTGTTCTGGTTCCGGTTGCTGCATAACAACTGTCTGAAACTTAGTGGCATAAAACACCCTTGTTCTTAAGCTCTTGGATCCCGTAGGTCAGGAATTCAGCGGGGCACGGGGTGGGGGGATGGCTCGCTTGTCTCTGCTCCACAATGTCTGGATCTTCAGCTGGAAGGCTCACGAATCATCTGGAGCAGATTTGTCTAATAGAACTTTCTCCAATGATGGAAACAGGCTGTATCTGTATTATCCAATATGATGGCCACTAGCCACATGTGGCTATTGAGCACTTGAAAGGTGCCAAGTGTGACAGAGGAACTGAAGTTTTTATTTTATTTAGTTTTAATTAAATGTAAATTTAGGTAACCACACGTGGCCAGTGGCTCCTGAATTGGACAGCATGGATTGATCTGGAGGCTTCTTCACTTACATGTCTAGCACCCGGGCTGGGATGACCCAAAAGCTGGGCTCAGTCGGCACTGTTGATTGGAGCATCTACACATGGCCTCTGAACTCTCCCTATGGCTTGAGCATCAAGCCATAGCATGGCACCTGGTTCTGAGGAGAAGCAACCCAAGAAGGAGTTTCTGGAGAATGAACACTCTAAGGGAGCCACCTGTAAGCTGCGTGACCTTTTATGACCCAGCCTCAGAAGTCACAAAACACCACTTCTGCCATACTCTATGGGTCAAAGTAATCATAATCCTGCCTAGATTCAAGAGGAAAGCACATAGACTCCAAGCTCTCAAGGGAGGAATGTCAAAGATTTTGGGATCGTTTTTTAAGGTCACCACTGGGACACTTCCACATTTTTCCTGCTTTAACATGGATCTGATGGCAGGAGCTGCAGCAGCCTTCTTATAATCATGAAGAGAGCGCAAGACAATCACAGAGATAAGGGTTCTGTCAAAGTTAATAACTGTCTAGGGCTAGTCTACTTTTTAAACCATGGTAAGTGCTCCAAGACTTACAGCTGAACGTATTCTCAACAAAAACATCAATTTAACATCTTTTAAGGAAATCTGAACTTGATTCTTAACAAAACAAAATTAAATTTTTCTAGTCTAAAATATCAGGGCTTCTTTCTCATTGTAAAACCTGGAAATGCTCATCGTAGAAAATTTGGAAAACAGAAATAAAGAAGAAAATAGCAATCATCTTTAATCTCTCCACGTAGTGATAACCGTTGTCAGCGTCCTGCCCCGTTTCTTTCTGAATGAGTTTCTACTGCATATGCACTTCTGTATCCTGCAGTTCACTTAGCATTACATTGTTCCTATTCTCCTCTGGCACTAAGCATTGTCATAATCATCATTTTTAATGACTGTATTCTGTGATTTAGAATAATTTACTTCATCATCACTTGGCATGTAGGTTGTTGAGAATTTTTCTGTATTAAACACAAGCATGTTTAACAAAGATTTTTTTTTTTTTTTAAAGATTTTATTTTTTCCTTTTTCTCCCCAAAGCCCCCCGGTACATAGTTGTGTATTCTTCATTGTGGGTTCTTCTAGTTGTGGCATGTGGGACGCTGCCTCAGCGTGGTCTGATGAGCAGTGCCATGTCCGCGCCCAGGATTCGAACTAACGAAACACTGGGCCGCCTGCAGCAGAGCGCGCAAACTTAACCACTCGGCCACGGGGCCAGCCCCTTAACAAAGATTTTTACATGTATCTTTAATTACATCTCTGATTTTTCCTCGGGATAGTTCCATAAGTCAATTTACCAGATCAAACAGAAAGGATGTTTATTAAGATCCTTAATGTATAATGACAATCCACTTTCCAGAAAGATCATACTATTTTACACTCCTAGGGTATAATCATGTCTGCCTGACTACATCCCAGCCAGCATTGCCCACTAAGATTTTTTTTTTTCTGCTCTTTTTCTGCTTTTTTATTCTTTGCCTAATTTGTGAGGTAAAATGGCCTCTGTTGTTTTAGCTTGCATTTCTTTGATTATATGTAGGATGAACATGTTTTCACGTGTTTATCAGCTCCTTGAATTACCCTTTCAATGAATTTTCTATCAATGCCTTTTCTCCACATTTCTATGAGAGGTCTTTGCGTTTTTGTCTTCAATTTGTGTAAGCATCTTGCATATTGATTGCCAAATCGGTGGCTGAACACTGGTCCGATCTGAAGTTTCACTCTAGAACTTTCCCGAACTTTTAAACATGTGATTTCCCTGCCTAGAACCTTGATTTCCGATCTATTGTTTAACTTTTTAACATTCAGCATGACTCAGAGGTGATCAATGAATGCTTAAAAAAGAAAGGGGAGGGGGGCAAAAACAAAACAGTTCTGATGATCTTTACTCAGTTATCTTTCTCCTTGGTCTTTCTGCTCCATTTTGCACTCTTTGCTGGTAACTACTTGAAACATTCCTTTTTGACTTTGCACATTCTTGCATTGATGTTAAGATGTACCCAATGTGGCTCCCATTTCCTAACTTTCTCATCTGGAGTTGAGCGTAGTAGAAAAATCATGGACTGGAAATTAGAGGGTTTGTGTTTGAGTCCTGCTCTGCCAGATATTAGCTGGGTATGGCTGTGCTGGGTCTCAGGCCTCATGTAACAAATAGAAGCAATAATTACTCTCCCAGCCGTGTAGAGAATCAAATGAGACAATGCCCGTGAAAATGCTTTGCGAACTGTAAAACCCTACATAGATGTTAACATTTTCTTCCTTCCTTCCTTTCTCCCTCCTTCTCTCCTTCCCTCTCCTCTCCCAAGCTCTGCTTTCCCCTCCTCCTCCTTTGCTGTGTATATCCAACGCAAATTTGATTCAGCTCAAGTAAGAAAATATGTGAAATTGCTTTTAAACTATAAACAAGTATTATTAACACACTCTCTTCTCTCATATATAGTGTTCCCATCTCTGTCATTCTCACCTTCAAAATGTTTCTCAGAATCTCATGCCTTGGTGTTTTAGATTGTTATTTAATTCTTAGGTTATCTGGCTTTCCAGGTGTTCATGTCCTCTTTCCTATACTGGGTTGATTCCAAGCCTATTTAGGGCAGGAACTATGTCTCATGCTTTTTTATATCTTTGCACTAGTGTCTTGCAGTCAGTCAACATTGACGGACTGATGGCTTTGCCCTGCAGTTGCCTAATCCAATGAAAGAACATAGAATATTCGAGAAAGGGTAAGTGGTTCAGAGTGGCTGGTTTAGGGGTTAAAGTGAGACTCTAGAGAGTGGGCTGGGTGGGCAGAAGCCGGATTGCTGAGGGCCTTAGGTTAGGAAACTGGGAATTTTGCCTTCAATAGATGGGAAGATGTTGAGTGATTTTTCAGTAGGGAAATGACATTGTTGGAGCTCTGATTGGAACATAGTTTCTTTAGCTCTGAACCCCAGAGCCTGGTACAGAGCTTGGCACACAGGAATTGCCCTGTCAATGTGTTCAATTGCCTTTATCACTTAGCAGAGCATTCTGCAATTGTTCAGTCATTTTGGAGATGAAATCCTCTGTCTTTTAGGGAGGAAATAGACCTTGCCTGTAGACCAATATTTCTACTCACCTTGGAACAAAAGAAAAGGAAACAATTCCATGGGAAGGCGTAAACCCAAAGCTTTTGATTTCTGGAAAAGCTAAAAACTTTCTGTGGGAAATTCTCCTGGGGCTCCAGGAAGGTTGCTTTCTCCTACCGCTACCTTTTCTGTCTGTGCTGGGTATTTGTCGTCACTTTAGACAATATCCATTCCCCTTTCCTCCAGCGACAGTCCTGACTTTTGTTTGTGCATCCATCTCTCTCCCACTCTCCATCCATGTGCTTCCTTTGGGACCCGACGTCCAGGCTGAGGACAACTAGAACATGGCGTTCTCCTGGCAACTCTGATGGGCTCAGGGATGGCCACGGACCTAAGCAGGCCAATCAGAGCCAATAACTTTCAATTCTGGGACTTCCTTCTGTTTGAGGCCTTGAGGGTAAGGACTCTTTCCTGTGACATATGAACCTGGAAGCATCCATTTTTGAGGCTCCTAGGGCCATCTTAGTACCGCAGGGAGAGAGCCTGTGGGAGAATGCAGCTAACCCAGGCAAAACATGGGGAAAACACAAGTCCTAGAAACATCCTTTGAGCCCCTGCATCACCTCTACCGGGCTTTCAGCTATAGGATGTCTAAGCATGGGTCCCCAAAAGAGCAGAACCTGAGCCAAGGGCTCTGCGCTCCCACTTTAATAAGGAGTAAAAGCCCCACAGCAGGAGCGAGGGATGAAGGGAATTAAAGAGTGAAGGAGGGAGAACCAATCCAATTTTGCATTACTGAGCTGGCTACTCGAAGTACAGTTGTTTGACCCCATGGGCTAGTCCTCCAAGAAACCACAGGACAGTCCATCTGAGGAAAGGCAGGGTGAAGAGTTTATTGACTGGTTCTTGTCTCCCACTGATTAAAAGATTCACATCATGGGATGTTAACTCTCCCAGTTTCTGGGTATTGGATGTTGGAAGCCAAATGGGGTCTTGCACCTCAGTGTCAACTGGGAAGTCCTGAGGCAGGAGGCAAGTGACAGTGTGAGGTGAAGAGCTGTCAAATGATGCCCATGTGAAGCTAGTGGGGGCCTGTGCAGATCCGGTCACAGCAGCAGCAGATGGAAGGTGAGGTGAGGCCAGGAGAAGCTGAAGTGATGCCTGAGAGGTATCAATACTCATGAGCTAATAATAAGTTCCTTTTTGGCTAAAGCCAGTCGGGGTTAGGTTTCTACACAGAGGATCCTGTGTCCACACCCCTCATCTCCCCACTCCCTGGACTGCTGTAGCACTCACTGCCTGGGCCATTCATTTGGCATGAAAGCTGTGCTGCCTATTTTGTTACTTAACTATATCACATGGGTGTCCGTCCCGTCTCTCCAGGAGATCTGTGGTGCCATGAGAGGCTTCTGCCGTCTTGTGCCTGTGCCACTCACAGAATGCTTAGTAAATATTTGGCTGAATTGACTGTTCAAGTTTTATAAAATTCAGCATTCTGTGACTTGACAATTTGCATCCTAATGTGCTTTTCCCAATATGTACTGTTTTTTTAACCTGTCGAACTTTATCGTTTAGGCAGTACTTAAACAATGAATCACCAGATGATTTCACATGCTCGGTGGCATTTGAATTCTAGAGTTAAATCATTGTCCTTCTTTCCTCAATATGGTTAATAGGAAAAAATGTTAAATGACATGTAGAATAGCTCCAGGAGATTTGATATTGAGCAAAACAGGAATGCCAGAAGTTAAGAATGGAGAGAACAACCAGAAGGAAATAATTAAATCACAGGAAAAAATTGATATATTAATTAGATGAAAAGTAAACATTTGGATAATAAGCTTGCTTGAATAGATATCTGTGTTCTTGTAGGACTTTCCAAAGATAGACATTTTTTTTAAATGTCCATGGAATAGTTTAAAATTGCCTGTGTCATATATCACAATGAAAATTTCTGTAAATTCCCCAAAGCGGAAACCTTATGACCCAAACTGTCCACAGAACCTCAACACCAAAAATTAACAACAAACATAACAAAAAATCTACTTACTTGCAGTTTTAAAGCACTTTTTGAAATAGTTCTTACGTTAAAGAGGAAATCAAACTGAAATTTCACGTAATTTGTAGTTAAATAGGAAATCAAAACGGAAACACCAGATTACTTTAGAATAATGACAATGTGGACACTATATTCCAAATTCTATAGAAGACAGATAAAAGGATCATTGGAGGAAAATTTATTACCTTAAACACATTTATTAGAAAATAAGAAAAACTGAAGCTAAGTTATATAAGCAGTCAACTCAGGATGCTAGAAAAAGAGAAGCCGAGTAGACCTAAATGAAGTAGAACATAAGAATTAATAAAGATATGCGGTCCAGCCTGGTGGCATAGTGGTTAAGTTCGCACACTCCGTTTCGGTGGCCCAGGGTCTGCAGGCTCCCATCCCAGGCACAGACCTAGTACCACTCATCAAGCCAGACTCTGGCTGCATCCCACATAAAATAGAGGAAGATTAACATAGATGTTAGCTCAGTGACAATCTTCCTTAAGCAAAAAGAGGAAGATTGGCAACAGATGTTAGCTCAGGGCCAATCTTCCTTGCACACACACACACACACACACAAATATATATATATATAAAAGGAACTAATAAAACTGAAATTGTTGGAATAACATCAGATATCTAAAAGCAAAAGCTGATGATTGACCAATAAAACAGGTAACATTTTTACAAGTCAGATTAAGGGAAAAGGACTCAAACTGACAATTTCAGAAAGAAGAAGAGAACATGATTATAGAAACAGAAGTTATTTAAGAATTAAGAGAATACTATGCACAAGTGGATTAGATCTGGATTAAATTTACGATTTTCTCTCAGGGAAAGTATAAATTATCTCAATTGAGTTAAGAAATAGTATTAAACCTAAATAGATCTCCTACAATGGAAAAAAATTAGTTTAAGATCTACCCGCAGAAAAGAAATGAGGCTAGAGTGGTTTTATGATAAGACCTTACAAACTTGTTCCGTGAAGCTGGCATAATGCTGATGCCAAAGTGGACAAGCATAGAACAACAACAACAAAAGGAACCCAAAGGCTAAAGTTGCTTATAAACACAGATTTTAAAAATCCTAAATGAAATTTTAGCAAACTGAATCAGCGTATTAAAAGTAGGGCAAGGATGGTTCAACATCAGGATACTTGTTAATACAATTTGCTACATTAACACACCCAAGATGTATGAAAAATGATCATTTCAATTGATACAAAAAAAAGCATTTGATAAAATCCAATACCCTTTGAAGATTTGGAAAAACCTGCAAAATCTTTTAAGTGAAGTAGAGAAGGAAACATCCTTAACTTGATTAAATCTCCATCAGAAACCTATAGCAAATGTTATACTTAATAGTGAAGTATTGGAAGCATTTTCTTTAATGGCAGGATTGAGACAAAGAGAGTTGATACCATTGTTATTATTCAACAAGCCTGGAGTACCTAGTCATTGTAATAAAGTGTGAAAAGCAAGTAAGAGGCATACATCGACAGAGAAGGGACAAATGGCATTATTTACAGATGATATGACTATTCATACAGAACGTCCAAAACCAACGCCTTAAAAAATGATTGTGGCTTATGAAATAGTTTAACAAGGTGATAAATTAGAAAATAAACATACAAAGAAAATCAATAGCTTTTCTATACAACAGTGATAATCAATTAGGAAATATAATGGAAACAAGAATATAATTTACATTAATAATAAAAACCATAAGGCACTTAGGAGCAAATTATTAAAAAATATAGAGGATTTATTATGAAGAAAACTATGAAACTTTATTGAAGGACATCCAAATATTGAATATGCAGAGAAACAGCTTATCCCTGGATGAAAAGACTCAGTATTAAAAAGATATTAATTCTCCTCCAAATTAATCTCTATCAACATTCCAGCAGGACTTTTTATGGATATGCTGATTCTAAAATTCATCTGGAAGAGCAAATATACGAGAATAACCAAGAACATTTTGAAATAGAATAATAATGAGACAAACACCTCCTACTATATGTCAAGACATACAACAAAGATATCAAAGACAGAATAATAAAAAACATGGAATTGATGTAGGAATAAGCAAATGGGTGAGGAAACAGAAAAGGATCCTGAAGTACATCCCATATAAACAGGAATTTAGTTTATAATAATCATGGCAATTACAATTTATGGGGGATAACGGCATCGGGACAACTGGTTATCAATTTTAGGGGGAAGAAGTTATCTCACAACATACACAAAAATTCCAAGTGGCTTAAAGATCAAAGCATTTTAAGGCCTACAACAAGAGATAAATATAAAAACATATTTTTTAAATCTTGAGTTGGGGTAGGCCTTTTTAAGGAAGGCCCTAATCCTAAAAGCTATAAAAAAAAAAAAAAAGATTAACAGACTATAGATAAAGTTTTATCTGTTTATAAACAGTTTAACAGATAAACATTTAAATCTTTGGTATAAGTAAAGAAATCATAAACATTAAAAGACAAGAGGCCAGCTAAGAGAAATTATTTACAACTTAAGCAAAGAACAAAAGATTAATGTCTATAATATGTAAAGAATTTCTACAAATCAACAACTGAAAGATCTGTAAACCCAATGGAAACTGACCAACAGTAAAATGGAATCAATTCACTGAAGAAAAAAAAAACCAATTTATTAATAAACACATAAAATGACCCTCTATCTCACTAATAACATGAGAAACAAAATGAAAGTGATGAGATATTTTATTTTGGCTTGATAAAACTTGCTAAAAATTGCTAATTGTTAGCGTTGATAAAAGAGTGGGGGAAAGGCCCTCTAATAGGGATTCAAATTGGTTAAGTATGAGGGTGGGAGTGAACATTGATGCAATTTTGTAGTGAGGACAAAAATGGCCACATGTGTGCAGAAAGATATATCTTTAAAGATACTTTAAAGATACTTAGAGCTTAGAATTGCAACAGAAATGGAAGCAACTTCCAGCAATAAAGGATAGTTGAGTAATTTTGATACATCTTGTACTTTTCAGCTGTTGATGAGATGGGTCCATACTGATGAGTATAATATGTATCAGACATTGTTCTCCGAGCTTTACATCTATTTAATCCTCACAGAGACCCCATGAGGAAGATACCATAATTTGTGCTCTTTCACAGATGAGGGAACTGAGGCACAATGGGGTAAGTCATTCATCTAAGATCACACAGCTGGTAAGTGGCAGAGCTGGCAGTGGAACCCCGATGATCTGGCTCCGCAGACTGTGGCTTCACCAAGACCCTAAATCATGCTTCCATTTGACTATGACATACTGAGAAGATAAGCAAGCCACACAAAAATATTGAATCATCTCATCTTTATTAAAAGTAGAAAATTTGGTGCATAGGAAAAAGGGGTTACATAGTGTTTGCCTCCAGAAACTTCCTTTCGTTCAAACTTATCTTGTAAAAATGAGAACAGAATGCTCACACCCCACTTATGCCTACATTCCAAAAGCATTAATTTATCACTTTGGAAGAGATCTGATTTTGGTGCCTTAAAATGCAAATACCTTTTTGTAACAAGAATTCTGTAAATGGTCTGGCTAAAATGGCTTTAATTTAACACCTCACATATTCCCTAATAGAGAGAGTTTGCCTGTTTGTCCCCGGCATCTGGATTTCCCTTCCACAGCTCTTTGCAAGATGCTGTGCTGGGTGCAGGGGCTTGTAAGACTGAATGCGCCCCAGGCTAGTGGAAGCAACAGACACTTCCCAAACCAGAAACTGAGGAGCCATCTTGGACGCCCCCTTTTCTCACCTCCTCCCTATTTCCAACTTGCTACTGAGCACATCAGTCTGACCTCGTACCTGTTGATCTAGTCCATCCACCACTATCCAGGCCACAGACACCTCTTCCCTGGGCCACTGCACCAGCCCCCCGCTGGCTCTCCTGCCTTCACTGCTGCCCCCCTTGCTAACCCGTTCTCCACCCCACAGCTGAGGGATGGATCTTTATAAAATGCAAATCAGTCATGTTCCCATCCCCCCACCCCAACCAGGGCAAACCCATCAGCGCCTCCCATTTCTCTCAGCAGGAGGATCAAAACCCTCGTTGTGGTCTACAAGGCCCATGTAGCCACAGCCCGGAGCTTGCACAACTTCATCCTCTGTCTTTTACTTCCTCAAATATGCCAGGTCCCCTCCTACTTGAAGGTTTTGCTCCCTGCTAGTCCTTCTGCTTGGGGCCTCTCACCTGCCTCCTTGACCTCATGAACCTCTGCTTAGCTTTCAGCTGTTACTTCACTTCTTCAGGAGAAGCTGTCCCAACCCTGGGGGAACAAACTCTTGCTCTTTACTCCCATAACTCCTAGGCAGTTATATCCTCAACAGCTGTAAGATCCATAAGGGTAGGAACTCTATTTTGTTCCCTGTGGTACACTTGGAAACAAGCACAGAGCTTGATTCATACACGTACTCAATGAATGCTTGTTGAGTGAATGAATGAATGGAGTAATGAGTGAGTGAGTGAGTGAGTGAGTGATCCTGCTGTGTTACCAGACAGATGGTGATAAGGCAGCAGCTGCCATTGGGGCATGGTGGGACTGTCTTTCCCCGGGTGGTGGAGGAGGCATCTCGAGCAGAAGGAGGCCTTGAAGAGTGGGTATGGCTTCATGGGCAGGGAGGAGAAAGGACATTCCAGACTCAGAAGCTGCAGACGCCTGACGTAACTCCTGTGGTTGTCAGGTCAGAGTCGGGAGAGGCAGAGATAAGGCTGCAATTGTGGGCGAGCCCAGCCTGGGAAGAGCTCTGCATACCAAAAAAGAATTTGAACTTTATTCTGTAGGTGATGGCGGAAGCTGGGAAGGTTGTTAGGCAATCTTTCCCCAACTCCCTTCTGTTTCTGTCCCTCCTTCCCTGCTCTCCTTCCTTCTGGAGGCAGGGAACAATGTCCCCAAGTGCTGGACAGTAAGCTTTGGGATGGTAATGAGGTGACAAGGGGCTGTCAGGTCAATTGGGCTCAATGGATCCCTTTTCCTGGCTCTGTCCCCAGACATAGCACAGATAGAGTAGTTGAAAGGGGGAGAGGCACTTGGGGCTGCCACATTCACCCAGAGAGGTGCCTGGGAGCCCCTGAAGCACTCAAGCCCGAGGGGTGGAGGCCAGAAGGAGGAGTGAGAGGGCAGGTGCCCATCAGTGAGAATCACAAGTTGACTGGAGCTGTTGACAAGTGTCTTGGGGAGGGTCCCTGGGATGTACCTCTTTCCATTGTTTCTTTGGCACTATCGGCTTTGCCTCAGGACAAATGAGAGGTTGAAAGCCACAACTCCAGGGCGCCTGCTCTGGGGCACAAACAGGTTCCACCTTGCCCAAAGCCAGGCGAAGTCGCCTTTCTCTGAACGAGGTCGAGGTCAGGGAGTAAGGGAGCTCAAGGTGCCACCGCGGTCCGAGGATTTGCAGCCTCACCTTGAAGTTACCAGTGTCCCAGGTGAGGGCGAGACCTTTTGCCCAAGGTGAGTTGGGAAGGCAAGTGCCCGTGTGGCCAGGCCTGCAGCTGCTTCCATGGGCTCAGACTCCTGCTCTCTCGGCTCCTCTGCAGACGTGTCAAGCCCTTCAACATTTCAACACCGTGGGACCTGTTGGCTTCAGTGTTCCCCACCCTGCTCTTGGGGCTTGAATTTGTACTTCAATTCAACAGCATGCATTGCTCTGTGCAAAGCCCCGCGCTAGGCTCTCAGTCATAAAGATGAGTGATTCACGATTCCTGCTCTCAAGAGGCTTACAGTCTAGTCAGGGAAATGGATACAAACAAAAACTTTCAGAACAATGTAAAGACCTCAGAAGAGGTCAAACTCTCTGGAGTCCACACAACTTTTTACTGTCTTTATGTAACCGCCATATATAATGCATGACCTAGATGGGTGACCCAACATTTTATCGTCTTTAGAATCCTTATTTTATTTTTTTCCTCCTGTACTCTTTTGGGGTTTGGGATTGTTTTGTTTTGTTTGGCTATCAAGAAGGTTAGATGTGGCTAAGAGTCTCAAAATTTCCTCTGCATTATCAACCAGCTCAGTCTCCTCTGAATTAGATCTGCCTATCCCCTCCTCCCCTGGGAAAGGTAGACCTATAACAGGTGGGCTGGGAGCCACTGAAGGAAGCAACCAGGATGAGGCCTCTGAAGAGCAGAAAGGAGGGTCCCTGGCCATAGATATGCCCTTGATAAGGGCCTGCAATCCCTCTGTGAGAACTTTATTCCTCTGAAGGTGCATGCGCCCCTGGGAGGAATGACACCTTAAGTAAATCCTGCCCACCTGCCAACTCTAGTGGGGATTTCTTTACAGCAGGGAGGGGCAGCCAGCTTTCCAGGCCCTGTTGTATTCTCTAGATCTTGTGGTTGTTTCAGTCAGCTATTGCTGTGTAACAAACCACAGCAAAACCTAGTGGCTTACCACAGTGATTTATTATGTCCCACAATGCTGTAGGTTGGCTACTTGGGCCATTCTGACAGTCTCACTTGCGATCACTCACGTGATCTGACAGGCTAGAGGGTCCAACACAGCCCCATTCGCATGTCTGGCAGTTGGTGCTGGCTGTCAACCCTCCGAGTGGCCTCTCTTCCTCCAGTAGACTCGGTAAACTTCATCAAGGTATGGTGGTCTCAAGGCGATGAGAGGGTGAGTAGGAACTGGAGGACCCTTTAGGTCTAAGCTCTAGAATTTGCACAATTTCTGCCACATTCTCTTGGTCAAAAAAAGACCTGAGGCCAGTCCAGATGCAAGGAGGTGGAAAAACAGACTTGACCTCTTGATGGGGGAGCGGCCACATCACATTGCAAAGGAACATCGACACAAGAAGATGGGGTTCACTGGGGCCGTGATTATACCAATCTTCCACCAAGATCTAAAAGATGAGAAGTGTCCACTTCAGGACAGCAGGCTGGAGGAGTAGAGGAGTCGTGAGTCCCCTCTTCTCTGCCGGCATCTGTTTCCATGACCCTGCCTGGGGGTTCCGTTATTTTTCACCAACAAGGACACAGCCTACAAATCCAGTTCACCTGACTCTATAGAGCTCATCAAACTATGTAGAGATATTTGGCTGATCCTCTTGAGTTGTTCAAGCATGTTCTTCACCAGACCCAGTGATGTGCTGGAAAACTGGATGTGGGGAGCCCAGATTTGCAGCATTTGCCAGTTTCTATGGTGTAAATACTCCTACCATGGCCAATTTCAAGCTACCAATGTGACATCACTTAACGACGAGTTTGGAATAGATATGCATAATTGATTCTTGGTCCTGCACAAGCCAGCTCTACACGTTTTCCTTATCTCTTGAATTTTCTAGAAAAAGTGAATACATTAATAAAAAAAAAAAATAAGCCTTTCTTGGTGCCAAGCTAATAAAATGTGTTAAGAAGACAGAGTCTTGTCTTGGAAGGCAGGGAATTCCACAGCTATTAGGCAGGCTGTGGCATCCGTGGAAACCAGGTGAGATCTAAACACACCTGTGGTATCTTTGTGTGGGCACAGACAATTTCTGGAAGGGTACTCACCTCATTAAAGTGGTTATTTTTGGAGGCGATGGTGGGTGGAGGTGCGGGACGTGTCTGATATGTTTCTGTACCATCTTCACTTTTTCACAGCGAACATGCATTTGATTTATAACTAAATAATTAAAACTAGACAGGCGTATAGAAGGACCTGGCCACCCACTTCTAGGAAAACTGACCATGAGAGCCCTATGAAGAGCAGCAGAGCACTGTCTGATACAGCCCTGGAAGGCAAGGGGATGGAGCAAAAAGACCGGGCAGGGCTCCGCTCTGCTGCCCACAGGGTCACTAGGAGTCAGAATCGGCTTGATGGCACTAACAACAACAAAAGTGTACATAGACTCATTGAACTTCACCAACTATTTGATTCAGGCAAACATCATCTCAGAGAAGTTAGGGAATTTGCCCTGGTCAGGACTAAGATCAGCCAAGACTAGGACTAAGGTCAGCCAAGACTAGGACCCAGGTCACCCAACTTCTGACCCAGAATCCTCTCAGAATTCGGTGACAAAGTGGGAAGAGAGTGATAATTCTACCACCAACAGCTTATGGCAGTTCGGAGAACTCCTTACCCTGGGATACAGGGCACAGAAGGGAAGACAGCCACCGGGAGTAGCTCCCAGGCTTGACAGGCCACCAAAGGGCAACGGCACAGAACGCTTTGGGGACAGAGCCCGCGGCCCCATAGGAAGTCTGAGCCATTGCGAGTGTCACTCGTCGGTGAAGTGAAGCAGGCTGTGGCAATCCCTGATCTGCACTGTTGGCCTGAACGCTCCTCCCACCCGACCTCTGCGCTCTCTTCTCGGGAAACTTCACCCCTGGTCCTAAATTGGTCGGTAGAAAATTCTTTTTTTTTTTTGGCGAGTTTGGTGTTTCTTTGATTTGTTTTTCCCTTTCTTGTGCCCTTTTGCTTAAACAACCTTCGGGCTTCAACAAAGTAAGTACAAGGCCAATCAAACACAGCATGAAAACAAGCGTCAATAAATTAATGAAAACGACACACAAAGGGCACGCTTATCTCGCCACGGGAGGAGGAGACAGTTGTTTTTTAAGGAAAGGTCTTGTCTTGTTTGGGATGAGTGTGGGAGGAGGGTCAGGGAAAAGGAGCACCAGCAAACAAGACAAGTGGGGAATGAAGAAAAAAACTCTCTGAAAACGCACGAAGTGGTTGCAATGCCGACTCTCAGCTCCGAGCTGGTTCAAGGCTGAAGGGGACTTGGTTGGAGCCCCGGTGGGGAGAGGACTCTTCCAGGCTGCGCTGACCCACAGGGGCCAAACCACTGGGGCACTTGGAGGTGAAACCAGTGCAGCCTAGCCTTCAGGCTCTTGTGGAAACGTTTTGTGCTTTCTAGCTTATTTCTAATTCGTGGCGTGCATGCTCCTCCTTAGGCTGAAGGCTCCTTGAGGGCGGCATCCGCATCTCCTTTGTCTTGGTATCCCTCCTGGTGCCCATCACAGTAGCTCCTTCTTGGCAAGTGATCAGTAAATGTGTATCAACCGAGGGAATCAGATTCAAGGAAACTTACCCTGCAGATGGACTTTGCTGGTTGGTTTTTGGGGGAGGGACGGGCATGGGAATTGGGAGTGGGTAGGAAATGAAGGAGGAAGCAAAAGATGGTCAAGATACATCCCTGCCTCAAAGGGCTTACAGATACATCTAAGAGACGGACTATGACACAGATACGGGTTAATTACCCGTAGAGCTTCTTGCTGGGGTCTGTTAATTTCTACAGGTTGTGAACAAACTTGAGACTCAGTCTTCTCCCTCTGCCCCCCACCCCCACAGGGCCACTCCAGCCCAAACACAGGAGAGCAGGAGAACGTGGGTGGAAGAAGTGCTGGGTCCCTCCTGCCGTGGCTTCAAGGGCTGATCTGAGCTCTAACGTCCCATGCGGGTCCCCAGCAATAGAGGACAAGGGCCAGGGCGGAGGTCCAGGGTTGGGGAAAGGGCAGGCTGTCCACTCGAAAACGGGCAGGAGCAAGAAGAGCCAGAAGGCCAGTTCCAGCCAGGGCCCTTAAAGAGTGCCAAAGGTCAAATGGGAGAAAGCAAGTTCAGGTGTCAAGTCCAAAGGGCAAGAGGAGGGCTGTGAGTGGGGGAGGACCTGGGTGGCCCTGGAATGGAGTGGGGGCTGGCTGGGCCGGAAGGGAGTGGCCTGGATTGTCCGCATGCAGGCTCAGGCCAGGACAGACACCTTGGACGTGACCACAGAGGCTTCGTCATGCTCCTCACAACCAAGTCCCCTCACCCCCCAGTAGCCCGGGCCCTGGGAAGGGGAGTCCTGGGCGCTACCGAATGCTAAGCTCTGCCCTGCCAGCCAGCCCTGCTCCACAACAGGGGTCCCCTCCATCAGCTGCACGCTGAGCAAAAGACATCGTCAGTGAGCATTTTGTAAAGTTAATTTTCCAATTTAATGTCTGTCTGTTCTGAGATTATGTCTGTCTTACTTTTGGTGATAAGACGGCTTTTATGAAGTCATGGTAATGGTAGGTGGTAAGGTTTTTGTTGTTTGAATGACCTCCCTTGGCTAAATAAGAAAGTTGACAATATTGGTCCCCAAACTTATGGGGGAAAATTATAAAGCATCAAATCCCACTCTGGTTACTTCTGCTCTAAGGATCTGAAATCTTTCCCTTGAACCCCAGATCCTGGCTACCAAAATAACATCATCATCATCATCATCACCATCACAATCACCATCACCATCAACACTGCATAGCCTGCACTCTGAGCCAAGCGCTATCCTAAATCCTTGCGTATGCTAATGAACTCCTCTCCTTGTTTTGACCACTTGCCACCTCCATCTCGCTAATATCTGGGTCTGGCCCTCCTACTCTGACCTAGCCCACTGTCAACTGAACCCCAGCTCTGATGGCTCCTCTCCACAGGTTTCGTAATCTCTTCCCTGACCTCCGGCCACTCAGAAAGTAGAATTCTGCCTCCAAATTCCAGGCCAGTAGCTGTGTCTTCACTCCCTGCTGCCAGGTCCTCACCAGACAATTACACTGACTGCCTGGCTGGGCGTTCTGCCAGACTCTCCAAACTCTGAGCACCGGGGCCCCAGAAGGACCCCCCCGTCCAATTGGACCCTTCCTCATATTCCTCCATCTGACTCTCCCGGGCCTCCAGTACGCCCTCCCAGCAGCCTGATTTTACTGCTTGCTTCCTGTGAGAATCTTCCCTGAACAACCCCCCACGACTGCGTGGTCTTCTGGTTTCTGGGAACAGCCCTTATCAGACCTCCTCTAAGCAAAGCAAACCTTGAGGCAAATACATACGCTTGTCCCAGGCCTGGAGCTCTTACTTTTAAGAACCACTGAGAGCGTCCCACATGCCACTCTTCTATGCTCTAAGTGTATTAACTCGTGTGCACCTCACCATGACCATAGGAGGTAGATACTATTGTCATCTCCATTTTACAGATGAGCAAACCAAAGCCCAGAGAGGTAAAGTCATTTGCCCAAGGTCACATAGCTAGGAAGTGGCAGAAAAGGGCTTTGAACCCAGGTTCTAGAAACCCAACCCTTAACTACCACCTTGCCTGGCTTTGCCTTAAAGTCTAAGAAATCCTGCACTGGAAAGTTTGGAATCAGACAACGGTTCCACGGTTCATGGTTATGGAGCTCTCCATGACTGCGGAAAGTCACTTGCTCTCCAAGTCTCCGCTCCCACATCTTGCACGGTTTTGTGAGAATCAACCGAGGCTCTCGGCACACGCTGGACACCATCATCACCCCCGCCCTTTCCTGTGTTAAAACCCCAGCAACCACAGGCATGTCTTGAGTGGGGTGTAAGGTGTTCAATTGGGCGCTCTGGAAACATCCGTCACAACCTGGAGGAATAAACCCGCTTCTACTGGTAAAGCATTCTGCAGCCGATGGAGGAGGCGAATGCAGGGGGCTAATGCCCCGAGTCTGGACCCTGGTGCCCGGTTTAAGTCCGGACTCCGCAATAGTGTGTGACCGGGGGCAAGTTTCTTAACTGCCCCCTGCCTTAGTTATCTCATGATAATAATAGTAATAATAGCTACCTTGTGTAGGGTTGTTCTAACTATAGAGTTAATATATGTACGTAAAGCCCTCGGAACAGTGCCGGCCACACACAGGGAGCTCGTCATCAGTGTACGCTGTTATTAGTCTCTGGGTAGGAGAACTGGTATGTCACCCCCGTTTCGCAGTCAAGGAAACTGAGACTCCAAGAGGTTGAATGATTTGCTCAATATCACACGGCTTTCACGGAGCGGACCCAGCATTGAAATCCACAGCCTCTGGTGGAAAACACGCCAGCTCCTCCGTTTCTTCCAGTGGTGTCTTATTTCCATTGCTCACGAGATGGCGGTTGCTCTGATTCCCAGGCCACCGGTTTCCAACCTCTCTAATCCACTCCTGCGAAAGTCAGGCTCCCCCCGACGGGCATTGCTGCTGTGCAGAGCAGACCTGAGCCCAGGCAGCAGCTGTCCGCCTGTCTCCCGTCGCTAGAATGGTGCAGAATACGACTGTGGGGTGGGGGTGGGGGGGGTGGGGGGGGTGGGGGGGTGCAGCTACCTCCATCAGGTGCCTAATTATGCAAATCCTGAGCATAAGAAATGAAGGGGAGAGTGTGGCCTGCCCAGGGGTGACTGATGAGCTGGCTGGTTTTATCTCCGCTGAGGTATAGGCCGGAGGCTTTATCATGAGAGCAGCTGAGCCACGGTATCTCGGTTGCTTTGTTGCAGGCGCTGGGGCGATGAAGACTGAACTGGGTTAATATAATCCTCCAGTGACTCATCCGGGGAGAGGACCTGTGATGGATCATTAAGCTGTCTTGGAACTGATTTCAGGCCCACGCCCCCAAGATGAATGTTCTCAATTTGTTTATCGGGTCCCCAACAATAGGCCACTATTCTTCCCCACAACTCGGTTGCACAATCTTTCCCCTCGTGTCTTTCAGCCACCTACTGAAAATCTGTCTGTGCACTGAGCACGCGCTCCGCATCCCTCTACCAAATGCCCACCTGGCACTTCATCCCCTGTCTTTGATGGGGATGCTCACCATCTTCTTGACAAGCTCGACTCTGCTCACCAGGATCCCCCTAAAATGGAGGCACTCGTTCTCCCTCCTGAGCCCTCATGCGGGCAGATTTTGTTCTCTCTCCCTCCTAAATCTTCTCACCCTCCCCAGCTCCAAACTGGCTCTAGACCTCTGAATTCTCCCTCTTCTGATGCCTAATGAATGTCCTGGATCTTCCAATTCCCTTTTGATCCAAAGTTCCATGGCTGATTGTTTTTACATTAATTCTTTTAAAAAATACATAAATAAATTTATTGTATAAAAGAAATACAAATCACCCATAATCCTGCCACCCAGAAATAATCTCCATAAACATTGTGAGGGGATGTCCTCTCGGGTCTACCTCCCCACGTTCCGAAGTTTACCTCTGTGCCCTTCCCTGCTGGGGCACATCTGATAGACGGAGTCGGATGTATGCAGATGCCATTTCTTAATAAGCATCTACTACAGGATAGGTTATATTTTCAACTTGTATGTGGATCCAGATCTTGGAGTCATCTTCCTTGTGGCCCCTGTGTAGCTCCAGGCAGGAATGTCTTGCCTGAGTTACCGGACTAGCCCCCTCCTGGTCTCGTCTCCTGTCCCCCGGCCTGTCCTCCATGTGGCCTCCAGAGTGAGCAGACCAAGACCCTAACGCCATCAGCTCATGCTTTTGCTGCAACCTTCAATGGCTTTCCATCACCTTCGGGAGAGAATCAGGACTCCTTAGCCTGGTGTCGGTGGCTCTTCATGACATGAGACTGGCTTGCTTTTCCCACCTCTTCACTTACCTCCTCACTGAGGGTGTTTACTCTCAACCCTTGTCAGGGAGTTTGCTCTTCCTAGAATGAGACTGCTCTTTGCACCCCGAGTTCTTTGTCTCTGCTGCTGCCTTTGCCTGGAATGAGCTTCCCTTCCCCCTTCTTTGTCTGGCTAATTTCGACTCTTCCTTCAAGACTTAGTTCTAGCATCTCCTCTTGCAGAAGCCTTCTTTAACCACCTCACCTCCAGTCTCGTCCCCTCTCAGTTCAGTGCCTCCTCTCTGGGAGGACACACCATGTTACCTATGGAAGCTGACTTGCGTGACCCATGTCCTGTCTATCTCCCTCCCTAGACTATGAGCTACATGAGGGCAGGACTGTGTTTTTTAACTCTGTTTTTTAACCACTAACAAAATGTCTGACCCACAGTAGTTCAAAAATTTTTTTTTGGCTGCCTAGAAGGTAAGAATGGGAACTATACCTGTAGCTGCCCGATGTTATTCTTGCTTAGGAGGTGAGCATTTTTATTAGATCCTGGTACAGTGTACATTGCAAAATAGATTCAGATGCTAAGTTGGTACACACTTACGATCGCAATGCTTTCCGTTATGTAAATTATCCCATTTAATCTCATTTCAACCTCACAACAGCCGTGTGAGATGGGAATTACTTCCACGTTACAAATCAGCAAGATTTAGGATATATCAGCATCTTACAAATACTAAACAATAGGATCAGAATTTGAACCAAGGTCAACATAACGATCATTTTCTGAAGAAGTGATTGGGATTCCACTGTCCAGTTTTCGGGATGCAGAAATTTGTCCATCCGGTTCCCTGTAATTTAGCAGCCGGGTAATCAGGGGTTCACATCCTTCTCAAAGGTAATTAGGGACCTTGTGATTCGATCATGGGAGGGTGGGCGACTCTGGCACTGCTTTCCTGCTGACTTTCGGTACCACCGCTGTCCCCAGGTTGCTCAGGCCCTGTCCTTTCCTGTCCTTCCTCTCACAGGGATGATAAACTTTCTCCAGTCGTCTTTCCTCACCCAAATCCTCTGTTCCACTTGAAGAAGCAGCGGATCGTTACCCACAAACAAGATGCTGCCAATCCAGGTCACCCTGTTGGTACCTTGACCTGTCTTTAAGATCTTACCAGAAGGACTCTGACACTGAAGGTTTTTTATGGGTAGGAAAGCGCCTTGTTGGACCCTGTAGGCTCTCATTCACGCCTTCATTCAAAATACATTCACAGAGGGGCTAGTGATCACAGTTAATAGCAGTTGCTAACATTTATTGAGGGCTTAATACATGATAGCCACTGCTCTACATGCCTCACAAGTAGTAACTCATTTAATCCTCACTGTTGAGGAGTCCCTCGGGGAGGAATTACTATTATGGCAGTTTTATAAACAAGCAAACTGAGACAGAGAGGGTAATTAACTTGCCCAAGGTCACACAGCCTCTGGTATACTGCCTCTCCTACCATGCACAAGGCTCTCTGCCAGCTTTGGATATATGGAAGTGACTATGACACAGGCCCTGGCCGCAGGGGACTTATGTGCATATGCAAAAGAGACTTGGGGGAAAGAACTACAATACTCTCTGATCGTCCACTGTGCTAGAGACGCGTGCAAGATGAAAAGAGGCATCCGAAAGGGCTGTTTGAAGGCTAGCTGATGACATCAGGGGAGTCACAGAGAGGCGACATTTCAGTTGGGTCTTGAAGGACTAGGGTGAGTCCAGGAGGTTGGAGAGGGTGGGGTTTGTCGTGGAGAGCCACCTTTGCAGAGGGGATAGAGGACGCAGAGTGTGGAGGTGGAAGAACGACTCGCTCGAAGAACAGCGAGAAGCTCCGAGGGCTTGGCTCCCGGCCCACAGGGGAACGCAGCGAGAATGCGCTGGAGAAGGAGGTCGGGCCAAATCACGGCGGGGCTAAAGGATTGTACTTGATTTTGTGAAAAATGGAGAGTTTCTGACGGTATTAACAATGGAGTATCATGATTGGATTTGTGTTATGTGCATGAGCAATGGAGAAGATAGACAGGTAGAGGAGAGAGTCAAAAAAAAGGAAGACAGGGGATCAGTCAACCGATTCCTGGTTGGAATTAACCAGGCAGGAAACACACAGTTCCCCAAAGGAGGCATTCATGGGAGAAGTGTTTTAAGAAGTAGCATCAACAGGACTCGATGACCCTAAAGCTTCTCACTTGGGCCTCGTGTAAACAGACTGACATTAACCATGGCAGGGAGTAAAGGAGGGAGGGCTCATCATTCATCTGTTTCTTTGTTCAGCAGACACTTGGTCAGAGAGCCGGGACCTGCACCAGGGAGTGGGGACCCAGCAGCCAATCAGACATGAGCCTGCCCTCAGAGAGCCTACAGTCTAGTGGGCGAGCCAGACAAGTAAACAGACTGATTACCATACAAAGTAGTGGGTGGGCCACCCACAGAGTTGAGTCCTTGGAGTCTGATGGTGACATCTTGCTGTCAGCCCTCACTGGCACAAACTACACTGGAGGCAGCGCTAGTGTCCTCTGCCCCTTTGCTGGTCCCTCTACCTCCCCCTCACGTGGGCTGTCCAGCTTGGCTTCCCCAGAGCAGAGGCCAAGAGTCTGGTGTGGATATTTGGGGTTGGCAGGGCTGGAGCCAGGACACAGCTCCTGTGAAGGCAGTGTAGAAACTGGGCATCCCAGTGTGTGAGCCACGCAATGTCCATCCAGGAAATCCAAGAGCCGAATGCCAGTGGGACTGGATAGAAAACCCGAGTCCAAAGGGCCAGGGCTGAGGGGGCATAGTCAAGAGTATGGAGCTGGGCATCTATGAGGCCAGAATGAACCAGAGCAGGCAATGATTGCCACAAACCCAGGGGGGATGTGCTGTTTTCTCTGATGGGCTGGTGTGCATACGACGCAGGGGTTCTGGGGCTGGCCAAAGGGTCAGAGGTAGGACGCCAACCAGTGTGGCTTTCCTGCCTGCCACAGAGAAATGTCCCAGTCCCCATACGCTTCTCCTCGGCCTGTCAGGTAACCCTCGCCAGTTCATCCCAGTGTGCTGTGGATTGCAAGGAACGAAGATTTCCTGTCTCTAATTGTGCCAGCAGGATGCAAGTTGCAGGAGATGAAGGCAGGAAGGGAGAGGAGCCCAACAGGGCCTGTGAGGAGAAGGTTGTTCCCAACTTGCCCTCTCCGCTTCCCTGTCTTTACAAAGAAAAAGGAATGAACAGGGTCAGCAAAAGCTGGAGACTGTTTCAGCTGCCTGAGCTGCTGAGCAGAGCGGACAGCGCCTGCTCGACTCCGGGAGACACCCACAGAATCCAGGCCCCGCTGAGAACATGCAGGGCAAGTGGACAGGGTCAGCCACCAGGCGAAGGAGGTGGGTAGAGAAGATAGTGGGAAATGAGAGACACCGTGAACAGGAAAGGGAGCGGCAAAGGAGAACAAAAGAGGTTGGGGAAGGAGGGGAGAAGTCAAGGCCCGGTTTCCTGTCCAGTTCTTACAGCTCTGCTTGCCGCAGCCGCGTTCCAAACAATGTGGCCCCTTTGACAAGGCAGCAGTGGAGGGGCCAGGGCTGAGTGGGGGACCCAGTGGGGGAACTTGAAGCCCCACAGCACCCGACGGGAGATGACAACAGGTCAACTGAGCCTCGGAGGGAAGGCAGGCCACATGGTGGGGCGGAGGGGCGTGGGGAGCGGACCCAGCAACTGGAGCCCCGTGGTCGCTGCAGGCTCCTGTGTGGTTGATGGTGCATTTGGCAGAATTTGCATCGATCATTCCCCGCTGTCTCTTCATTTTATTAACTTTAATTTGTAACTGGGTTAATCAGCAATTGTTCTTCCTGGAGGGTGTAATTAGAATTATAAATAAAGCCAAGCAGAGAGTTTGGACGACCAACGGCTGTGCTTTCTGTGCTGTGATGAGCCCAGGCCACCGCCCCCCCCCCCAGGAGAACCCATTTTCCCACAATAGGTTTGTTGCTTCACTGGCTCAAACGGAAAGCTGAGGTCTCAGAGAATCCTCACACTTCACCGTCAGGAAGGAATCAAGGTTGGAAACCTAGGGATCAGTGAGCTTGAGTATTTGCTGTAGGAGCCTTTTGAATTTAGAGTCCACAGCGTTAAGCCAATTCCAGAAGTCATGTCTCCTACGTGAAACCTTCCCAGGCATGGTATATATTCCTTTCCTTCTTCCTCGTCCACGCTGGACCCGGAAGCCCCTCAGATCCACCCCCTTCTCTCCATGCCCACCGTCCAGGCTTGAGTTTCGGACACCTCAGTTTTCACCTGGATTATTCCACTGTCCTCCTGGCTGGGGTCCCCATGTTATCCAGCTCACTTTATCTAAAGTGATCTTCCTAAACTGCAAATTTCTCCATGCCATGTCCCTGCATGTAAGCCTTCCAGACAGCTCAGGTCCTCCTTTGCTGGTGCACAGACCTCCATAATCAGACCCATCTGGCCCCCAACCTCCGGCCATACCACTCCAGACGATTCCAAACACGGCCAGCCCCTCACACCTCTGAACCTTTGCACAGGTAATTCCCTTTTCTTTGACTCTCCTTCTGTCTTCTTCACGTGAAAAACTTCTATCCACCCTTCAAGGCCCAGTCCAAGTACCTCTTCCTCAAACGAGTCTCGTCTGCCTCCTTCCAACAGCCACCCCTCCTCCAAGCTCCCACGGGACTTGACTCTCTCTTCTCTAATTGTCGTCTCTCTTGCCCTTATACGACCATCATTGCTTGGCCTAATATTTGTCCTCTGCTGTCTTAAATCCTGTCATTGCCTCTTTCCGGAATTGCAAGTGCCTTTTGTGCAGGGATCATATCTCTGAGATTTTTTTTCTTTAAGGCCCAGCCCAGACAAGGGCCCTAGGTAGATGATGCAGAAAATGTTCTAGGTGACGAAGCTGCTGCTGAACACACGGCTAACTGTTTACACCAGGGCCGTCTGATAGCACTTTCTGCGGCCCTGGAAATTATTACATCTGCCTTGTCCAACGTGGCAGCCAGCAAACCATGTGTGGCTGTTGAGCACAAGAAATGTGATTGGTGCCTCAAGGAACTAAAATTTTAATTTTGTTTAATTTCACTTAATCAGTTTAAATTTAAATAACCCCATGCGGCAGTGGCTACCACAGTGGACAGCACAGGTTTGGATTAAGCCAATTTAGAATAAAAATTAGCCTAAAGAAACACCTGCCTTTATCAAATTCAGCACCTCACAGCTATATTACAATCTTTAAACAAAAGAAATGCTACCAGTAATAACAATAAGGGGGTAAATGTTATTTTATTTTTTTTAAAGATTGGGACCTGAGCTAACATCTGTTGCCAATCTTCTTCTTCTCTTTCTCCTCCTCTTCCTTCTCCTTTCTTCTTCTTCTCCTCCTCCTCTTCCCCAACGCCCCCCAGTAGATAATTGTATATTCCAGTTTCAGGTCCTCCTGGCTCTGCTATGTGGGACGCTGTCCCAGCATGGCCTGATGAGTGGTGCCATGTTTGTGCCCAGGATCCGAAGCGGCAAAATCCTAGGCCGCCGAAGTGGAGCGCACAAACTTAACCACTCTGCCACGGGGCCGGCCCCTGAATGTTATTTTGAGAGCTCATGCTGGGGTGGAATCACAAGATGATCCCCACAGTCAAACTTTTTTTTTTATTGAGTTATTGATAGGTTACAATCTTGTGAAATTTCAGTTGTACATTAATGTTTGTCAGTCATGTTGTAGGTGCACCACTTCACCCTTTGTGCCCACCCCCCACCCCACCTCTCCCCTGGCATCCACTAAACTGTTCTTAGTCCATAATTTTAAATTCCTCATATGAGTGGAGTCATACACAGATTATCCTTCTCTCGCTGGCTTATTTCACTCAACATAATTCTCTCAAGGTCCATCCATGTTATTGCAAATGGAATGATTTTGTTCTGTTTTGCAGCTGAGTAGTATTCCATTGCATATATGTACCACATCTTCTTTATCCATTCGTCTGTTGCTGGACACTTAGGTTGCTTCCACGTCTTGGCTATTGTAAACAGTGCCCCACAGTCAAACTTTTGATGGTCCGGGGCTCTATCATCGGTGGACTTGCTTAAAACCTTCTGGGATGCTACCGGTACGTGCCTTCTGAAGGGTGAGAGCATGAAAACAGCTAAATGAGCTTCTCCTGGAAGATGTAATGGTATTTTCCCAAGCAGGGGAGAAGGGTTTCTCAGGTATCCAGAGGTCTGAGAGAGATTGCAGCCCAAGAGTCTTATAATGAAGGTCTTAATTTATCCTGAAGCAGCCGCTTGTTGGCTCAGGCCTAAAAGCTTCAGAACAGGGGCAAGAATAGGCCCAGCTCGGCCGATGGGCAGTGCCAGGCTCCTTGGTTTCCTTAACTCTTGCTCCGGTGGAAGATCCTTTCTTCTGCCCGCACTTTCCCGCCTCCCAGCAATTAGCAAGGTGTCTGAACCCAAAAAGAAAGCTACATCTTTTCCCTCGGGGCAGCTGCATCCTTTGAAGTCAGAGGAGCCCAAAACTCTCTGGTGACTGATGGCTGACGGCAAGGTGGAACAATGTGACCGGGAGGTGAGAGCTGAGGTGGGACACTGACAGCCAAAGAGCAAAGTTCTCCAGCTACACACACCGCCTCCTCCAGTTATCAGCCTGCGCAGGTGGAAAGGGAGGACTCAGAACAGAAGCACCAACTCCTCCTGGTCTCGGGAAGCAATGGTTTTAGCTTGGGGGGGTGGCAGGCAGGGGAATTGGGGTGAGGCTGCCAGTGTGGTGGCAGCCCTGTTCAAAAACACTCTCACGGGATGGTAAGAACTAGCAAAAGGAAAATAATTACAGTGTTTTAGCCAACAATACATCTGCTTAAATTCAGGTATAAATAGATCCTTAAGCCCTCCTCTCCTCAGCACAGCCGCTCTAATCTCAGCCTCCAGCAGCCGCTTGGTGGGGGAAGGGGGATGCTTCTTGGTGAGGCAAGGGGGCCCTTCCGCCTCCGTGAAGCGCCAAACCGCCCTACCCAACCTTCTCAGCCCCTGGGGAAGAGAAAGGCCAAGGTGCAGAACCGAGGAGGACTGCATCCAAAATCCCGTCCTACCCAGACATCGTAAAATGGTACAACCACTTGGGAAACATGTTGGCGGTTTGTTAAAGAGTTAAACGTACCCTTATCACACACGCCAGCAACCCCATTTCTAGGTGCTAAGAGCAGTGAAAACATACGTCCATGTAAAGACATATACATACGTTCACAGCAACTTTATTCATGATAGCCATAAACTGGAAACCACCCAAATGTCCAAAAACAAGGGAATGAATCAACGACCTACGATATAATCCAGATCATGGAACATTATTCAGCAATACAAAGGGAAGGACTGCCCACAGACACAATGACATGGATGAATCTCAAAATCATTATGCTGAATGAAAAAAGTGAGACACAAGAGTACAAACTGTGTGGTGATATATATGAAACAGGCAAATCTAATCCATATGGACAGAAGTGGATCAGTGGATGCCTGGGGCCGGGGTAGAGACTGACTGGGAAGGGGAGGTGAGGGAACCTTCCAGGGTGATGGAAATGTTCTATACCTTGATTATTGGGATATGTACACAAGCACATGCATTTATAACTCAGTGAACAGTGATCTAAAATGAGTACATTTCATTGTATGAAAATTTTCTGGTTGTTAGTACCATTGAGTGGGTTCTGACTCCCGGTGACCCTGTGGACAGCAGAGCGGAACCCTGCCGGGTCTTTTTGCTCCATCCTCTCACCTTGCTGCGCTTTATCAGACAATGCTCTGCTGCTATTCGTAGGGTTTTCAATTATGTAAATTAGACCTCAATAAAATCGACTGAAGAAATCATTCCTTCCCAAGGGCCTGGGTGAGGGGGCTGGAGTCTCCGTCTTGTCAGAAACAGCCACAGGCCTGCCGGCTCGTCCTAGGAGGTGCAGGCAAACACCTTTCCAGAAAACCCTAACAGTGATCAGGGAAGTCTCTGTAAAGGCCCAGCCATACCGCCAAGCTGGAAGAACAGCTCGCTCATGGCCTGGAAAAGGCCCTTCTCTGGCCCTTGATCCTTAAAAGGCTGGAATTTCTGGCTGAACGGGAAGTCCTGGGCCCTGGTCCCCGGGCGGCTTCTCCGCAGCTCCGGGCGGTATGCCCAGCCACCCCTCGAGCAGGTGCCGGCTTGCTGCCCAAGCACGGGACCCGAGGGCCCCGCAGGGCTTCTGCTGGGGGGAGCGGAGGGAGGCCACCACTGCCCAGCCCATCCTCTGCCCCCACCGCCCGTGGCTGGCAGGGCCTCTGCCTGCAAAGCCAGCTCGTAGGGGAAGAAAGCAACTCCCCTTCTCCCGCCTGGCTCCCCCAGCCACGCTCTGGGCTGGGGAGCCAGAGAGCCACCTGAGACCTTTACTCGGAGTGGGGAGGGTTTAACAGCCCCTGAGACAGGCAGGGAGTCCGTGACAAGACAGGGCCTGGAGCCGTGGACTTCAAACTCTTAGCTCAGTGCCCTTTCCCCCACACCAGACTGGGCTCCCAGTTACTTGCTGGGGGAGGGTTTTTCAGCAGGGCTGGTTCTGAGCAAGAGTTCTCCAGGGCAGGGCCTATGAAACAAAGGGACCGTCTGCAGCAGCGTCTGGGCTGCCCTTGGGAAGGCGGGGTCTGCCGCTGCTGCTGGCTCATCAAAGGGCAACCCTGAGCCCTAGGTGTGCCCATCGCCTTTGCTCAGTGCCTGAGGCCAAGGTGCTCCCTTCAGATGCTCTGATCATGCAGTTCGGGGCCCTTTGGGGCCCAGTTAACCCTCCATGAGATCATAGTAAGGGTGGGCCTGGGACTAGAATCTGCTCACCGTGGGATCTGACCTTCTGGACCACACTCGATCCCCAAGGGTCCAGGAGCATCCCCCCACCCACTCCCACCCCTCCCCTGCTCTGTCTGGTTCCCTCTATCTCTCTCTGTCTCTGCTTCTCTGTCTTTCTCTCTCTTTGTCTCCCCTCCCCTATTCTCTCTTGTCACCTGCACCTGTTTCTCCTGCCTTGCTCAATCTCTCCAGTCCACAGGCTGTTCCTTCCCAGGGTCCCCTCCCCTTATCTTCCACACAGCTGTTGGCCCCGGCCTCGGCCTCGAGGTTCGAGCTTCAGAATTAGTTAACTCTTCCTCTCCTCCTACCCATGCCCTCC
The DNA here is from genome assembly GCF_041296235.1 of Equus asinus. Taxonomy (NCBI): domain Eukaryota; kingdom Metazoa; phylum Chordata; class Mammalia; order Perissodactyla; family Equidae; genus Equus; species Equus asinus. The sequence goes on along the minus strand of NC_091802.1, from coordinate 35,738,003 downwards.
CACTGAACCATCAGCGGCAAAGCGCCAAGGAGAGCCCCAGCTTAGGGGCTCAGGGGGTCTGGGGTCTGGCCCTCCCTGCTGTGCGGCCCCTGCCACATGGTATGCCCTTGAGCTGGGCACTTGCCCCGGCACCTCAGTTTCCTCATGCGTAAAATGAGAGCATCTTACCTTTTTATTAACCCAGCTCTGCACCCCACCCCCAACACACACACACACACACACACACACACTCACTCCATATTTCAAAAGTTTAGGGTTACCAAATTACATTTATTCAGTAATTATTAAATCCAGATGCAATTGTGTGAAACAAAACTGACTAGAGCTTCTGAGTAGCACGTGGTGGTTTCATTTCATATAGAGCAGGATCCTAACTTAGTAATCACTGAATAAATGTACATTTATCATGTTCTTCATTATAATTCCAGCAAAGAAACTTGACATTTTGGTTAGGCCTGTGTAGCCTTCACACAGATAAGTGTTCTATTTCTGCTAGTGTTTCAAAGATCACAAGTCAGCTCCTGGTCTCTTGCTCCTGACTCTTGCCTGGTCTGGGGTGGGGGTGGGGAGCCGGCACAGGCGGTCTTTAAGAGCCTTGTATTGCTGGGTTAGCAGGCTCGGGTGTGTCCCATTGGCTAGCACATCAGTCACTCACTAGGCACCAGTGTCATTGGTCCCGCCTACCAATGCCTGGCCTCCCCTCAGATGACAAAGAAAATGGCCCGCAGGACAGGGTCTGGGCCCCAAGACCCACCCCAGCACAAATCCCTCTGCTCCTCACCTGCCAGCCCAACCCACAATTAATGCCAGAATTACGAGTGAGTGACAACGGAAACAGGAAGGGGCTGTGGTTGGGGGCACCTCAGGATTTTCCCAAGGGAACGGGTCCAGGTGTCTTGGCAAGGAGACTGTACTTGGGAACAGAGGCCATTCCCAGCCTATCTCGCAGGGTTTAAAGCAAAGTTTGAGGAGAGCTGGTCCCCAAGACCTCCTCTTATTCCACAGAAGGGGAAACCGAGGCCCAGGAGTGTCACTGCCCTGTCATTCTCTTTTTCTGTCTGTCTCTCTGTTTTCCACCCATCCCTGCACTCCAGGTCTCCAAGGAGTAGGTCGACGACTCTGAGCTGGATGGGACAGCCTGGGTTTCTAGTCTCGGCCCCATCTAGTGACTTCCAGACCTATACCTCTGCTCCTAACCCATTCCTTACAGGACAGTCGCCATGGATGTCTTGTAGGTACCTCCAATTCATCCTGCTCAATACAGCCCATCTTTCCCCTCTGGCAGGGGAGGTGCCCCTCGGGCTGGGTTGTCCAGCTTTGTACCTAGCCACCAGCCACCCAGGGAAGCCATCACCTCTGAACCCCCCTCCTCCCGGCCCCTCTTCAGGACCTCCAGCCAGGGCTCCAGGTGCAAACAGTGTTTTCTCGTCAGCTCTCTGCACCTGCCCACTTTCTCTTCCTCTGCCTCAGCCCAGGCCTCATCCCAGCCCTCCTGGACCACGGTGGCGGCCCTCCATCCTCCAGCTCACCCCACACCGGAGCTAGAGGGACTTTTTCACTTTGCCCGTGATTGAGCACTCACACCTCGGTCAAACCTTCAGTGACTTCGTCATACGGAGACTTGGCACGTGTGGGAGGCAGAATGGGAAGAAATGAAGGGGTAACAAGTCCTAGGAGGGAAAGATGGGGAACGATTCATCAGACTCAGACGGGAAGAGACTGGTTCAAGGTCACCCAGCAAAGCAGAGGCAGACTGCATGTTTTGGGGACAGTAACGCTGTCTCGCACCAGGCAAGCTGACGGCTCCGCCATACACCCTCCTCCCTTGGACACTATGCTCCAGCCACACGGAACTTCCGTGTGCCCTAAACTTGCACATGCTTTCACACCTCTGCTTCCTTCCTCATGCAGTCATGCCCTTCCTCTCTTCCCCCAACTCCACAGTTAGCCAACTGCCCAAGCGCAGCTGAAATGCTGCCTCCTCCAGGAAGCCATTCCTGAATGCCTGTCCTGGCACGCCTCTCTTCATGTCACCCAGCACTCAGACTTTGGTTGAATGATTCCTGTGCAAACCCCCTAGTAGGGGCGGGACTCATGTTACTCACCTTCAAATCTCCAAGAGCACCCTGCACAGTGCCTGGCTGTTGCAGGTGCTCAACAGGTATTTCTGGAAAGAAGTATCATTATATTTATTGTCGTTATGAATGGTTGGCGTTGACAGAACCCTCATTTGAGTCAGCCACTGGGCTCAGCATGCAAGTCAGAGCACACGCATCTTCACAACACCCCAACGATTCAGCCCATTTCACAGGTGGGGAAACTGGGACTCAGGAAACATGGCTGGCCCCAGGTCTCACTGCTGGAAGCCAGCCCAGTGGGAACTCAGCACCAAGTTTAGCTGATTCTAAAGACTTGATGGAGTCCTGTGATCTCTGTGCTCTGTCTGCAGCCAGGATGCAGTCGCCTGGGCCAGCTGAGAAGCTGCTCAGGGCCCCAGGACTCTGCCTACCCCAGATGGCCCTTCTAGCCTTGGTGACCCCTGTGGTCCAGGGCCTGAGGGCAGAGGCCCCTCTAGGTGTCACCACAGGCTCCACTCCGGCCTGCTTTGCAGACAACCCCATTGGTTTAGACTGGCCCTGGAATCCCCAGTCAGGCCAGGTGACAAGAGTTCCCTGCTGGCCCCTGGCCACAGGAACATAAAGTACCTCTGCACACAACCTCTCTTTGTCCCCCGCTGGTGACGGCAAATAGGGCAGGCCCAGGGCAAAATGGGAAGGTGGCAGAAGTTTGTCTTGGACGGGTTTTGCAACCTCTCTGTTCTGTTCCCTTTCCACGTGGGATTTCCTGCTGGTGACCCCCTCCCCAGGCTGTGGCTGGAAGCTGGGGTTTAACCCGTCGATAACCGAGAGTGGCCTGAAGAGGCTGCAAAGGGAACTTCAGGCTTTTTGGAGAGATTTGGAATGAAGGTGGGGGTTTTCCTTGCTCCTGAGGCCTGGACCGACCTACAGCAAGTCCCAACGAGAGCCTGTGCGAAAGCCCCTTGGTGCCCCCATCACAAAGCCCGGTGGGAAACTACACTCTCTTGCTTCTTTCCCTCGCTGGATCCAAGTCCCTGTGCCAAGGCTCCCAGATACGGGGGCTGCACAACCTCCCGTCCCTTCCACCACCCCTGTGCCCCCCGGGATGGGGTCTGTTCACGTCCGCCCTTTCCCGTGTGCCAGGCCTGCACCAGGCTTCACAGACATCGGCTCACCCAACCATCACAAGAGCCCTGAACTCTCCTCCCCACTTGATGGCCAAGGCACCGAGGCTCAGAGTGGCTCCGATCACATGGTGAGTGGGTGAGCTGCTGGGATGTGAACTTTGGTCCGTGTGGCTGCGAAGCCCGTCATGCTACCTTCATCTTCCTCTCCACTCCCTGCAGTCTGGAGATCAGGCTGGATCCCCTGGGCAGGCACGCAGCCTGACGCCTCTGCTACCCTCGTCTGTCCAGCACGGGGGTCCCCAGGGAGCAGAGGCCAGCCAGGGAGGAGGGACAGGGGCCATCCAGCACTGTGGTTTCACCCAGAGGCAGGGTCACACTGCCAGGGTTGGCTCATTCCTGCTTCTGTGACCATGGGCAGCATAGCCAACCTGAACCTCAGTTTTCTCTTTTGTGAACCATGAGCTAAAAATACCTATTTCTGGGGATTCTTGCGAGGATTAAACGAGATAATCCGAGCTGAGTGCTTTGCATAGCGGCACATGGTAGATGCTCAAGAAAACCTTGTGTCTGCCTGGGACCTGGGTGGGGGCAGGGCAGGGCCGCGACGGTGGTGAAATTCGCAGAAACCCACAGGAAACTTCATCACAGATGGCCGGCCGAGGCAAGGGAAGGAACAAAACAAGAAGAAAAACCTTTACAATTTTGGCTGAGTAAAGGCAACAGTATAATTACCATCATTTATAAAAACTGCTTCCCATTAATGCCTAATTCCCATGCAGCACAACAATGATTATCTCATTAACTATGTATCAGATTAACTTTGTTGTAGGTTTTATTTGATTAAAACAGTGAACTCTCAACACGGATGCTCATTCTTCATAGTCTGTGGTTTCTGGAGCACGGTCTTCTGTTGACAACTTTTTCTAAATTAGAAAGCATATTTCCAGGGAGGTGTCTCGTAAAAGTCAGTTATTTTGATTCCCCAAAGCAGGGTGGAGAGGGTGGAGGGAGCCTCAGTGCCCACCTTCGGATTTGCAAAGGCCGGTGATGAAAGGCAAATTGTGTGTCAGACTTTTAAAAACTTGGGGCTTTTGTGTTATTTGAATATTTTACTACGTGCATTTGTATTATCTTGTAGTAGTGGAAGGGGCTGGGGTGTTTTTCCCTGATGCGTTGCAAACTCCAGAGTCGTTCCATCCTGGATTCTATTTCCCCCACGGGGAGAAAAGGTTGCTATCTGTCATATGCACTTAAGCGCCTGACATTGTTCTCATTTTCTGATAGGCAGTGCAGCCCCCTCCCCCTCTGCTTCCCCGCTACCTTGACAGAGAAAAGCTGCTGGCTGACAGCTCCCAGCTGCATGGGGAGATAGCTGAGAATTTCCAATAGGGATGTGTCATGCTTTGCCAACTCCGGGGAAGACAGAATAATTGGCTGGAAGCACAGACCCGGGAAATGTGCAAGAGAGGACAGAGCCGGTGGGAGGTCCCCCAGGGTGGGCTGGGCAACTCCCATGATGCCAGACTAGAGGCATTGTGTCCAGAGGTCCAGGCCCTTCGGTGGCCCCTCTCACCCCCAGGAGCCCTATGTTTGGGAGAGTCTCTGCAGTCCACACTGGATCCCAAGGACCCTCTCCTCGAGGTCAAGTGGTGGAGAAGTTCAAGAGGAGGAGGCCAGCCCCAGCACTCAACTCTGACATGGAGGGGCAGATGGGGCAGGGGCAGCAAAGACCCTTGTCGTCATTACAGAAATGGGAGGCCAGAGATGTGGGAGAGGGTCCTCGCACTGTCCTGCCTCCCCAGGGTCTGTGCAGACCCCGGGCCTGCAGGGGAAGGACGGCATGCCAGGTGGAGATGGCCTACTCTGATTCAAGCTTGGCTCTCAAGGACAGAGACAGGGCAAGCTTGGATCCTGGAGGGGCCGGGTGGGAGGACCTCAGAGAGAGGAGACCCTGACAATGGCAGAGGGGAGACTTACTTATTCCGTCCTCTCCTGATCAGAACCCAGCGCCCAGATGGGGCCTGTGAAGAGTGCCCCCAGCTCAGGGCTCCTGCCGACCATCCTCCTCCTCCGGCCCCAGCCCCCCTCTCTGGGCTCTAGCTGCTTTGCCTTTCGCTGCCAAGCGTCAGGCCTAGGGCAGCACTGCCCAGCAGAAATAGAATTTAAAATTTTTCAATAGCCACATTTTTAAAAAGTGCAAAAGAAACAGATAAAATTAATTTTTGGAATATATTTTGCTTAACCCAGCATATCCAGAATACTATCAATACGTAATCAATATAAAAAGTAATGAGATCTTTTCTTTTAAGATTTAATTTTTCCTTCTATCTCCCCAAAGCCCCCCCCCCCGTACGTCGTTGTGTATTTTTAGTTGTGGGTCCTTCTAGTTGTGGCATATGGGACGCTGCCTCAGCGTGGCTTGATGAGCGGTGCCACGTCCATGCCCAGGATCTGAACCAGTGAAACCCTGGGCCACCAAAGCAGAGCGTGCGAACTTAACCACTCGGCCACTGGCCAGCCCTGTAACGAGGTCTTTTGCATTCTGTTTTTGTACCGAGTCTTCAAATTCCGGGGTGTAGTTCGCTCCTGCAGCGCCTCTCAGCTTGGACCAGCCCCATTCCCAGGACTCAACAGCCACAGGTGGCTCTCAGCTGCCATATTGGGCAGCACAGATCTAGGGCTTTCCTTGTGCTCTGCCACTCCCCAAAGGGGCCGTCGTTTGGCCTCCTCAGAGTCCCCAGGTCCAGACACCTTTGCTTTTCCCTGACACGGAATCAAATCAGCCTTTGGGTCTGGGGGCACGTTTTTTTTTTTTTTGAGGAAGATTAGCCCTGAGCTAACTACTGCCAGTCCTCCTCTTTTTGCTGAGGAAGCCTGGCCCTGAGCTAACATCCGTGCCCATCTTCCTCTAGTTTATACGTGGGACGCCTACCACAGCATGGCTGCCAAGCAGTGCCATGTCCGCACCTGGGATCCGAACCAGCGAACCCCGGGCCGCCGAGAAGCGGAACGTGCGAACTTAACCGCTGCGCCACCGGGCTGGCCCGGGTCTGGGGGCACTTTTATCTTTCCTTTGTCTACAAAGGAGGCTGGTGGGGAAGCTGAGAGTCCTGGATGGGGCATCAGAAGGCCCAGCCACTCAGCCTGCTGTGTGACCTAGAGTGAGTCACCTCCCCTCTCTGGGCCCTAGTCTCATCCTCTGTCAGGTGAGGGGTTTCCATTAGACCTGTGACTTTCAAGCAGTAGAATCTGTTTTTCAAAGGAAACCTCATGCAGAAGGCCAATGTATAAATTAGAGGAGAGAGTTGCTGCTCTGTGTGTTTGAAGAGGGTAAGGGGCTTGGGCCCTGCCTCCTCCAGCCCCCACTTGGAGGTAACTCATCGGCCAGGCCCCAGAGCACTGAGAAGGACAACACTGCACCGAGCATCCATCCACAGCTCACATTTTCACACATCGTTTTATAAACACTCAAAACTCCCCCGGAGGTTGCTTATGGACCCACATCTATAGTAAAGGTATGAAAACACACACATGGGAAAAGGCCTTAATTCCAGTTCGTGGCCCCCCTGAAGAGGGAGGAAGACAACAGGCTGGGGACAGCACTTTGGTTCTATTGCCAGCGTTTAAGTTGTTGACCAAAGGAGACCTCAAAAAAATAAAGCAAAATGTGAACATCTGTTCAGGCTTAGCCGTGGCTGTGTGGCTTTCTGGTACTTCCCTGTGTGTTCGAAATATTTTATAATTTAAATTTATTTAAAACCTCAAGAAGGGTAAAAATATATAATTTGATGTTACTTTAGGCAAACACTTTTTTGTGAAATAGGAAAGTGTAAGTTCCCTCCCGCCCTGTTCCCATTATCCCTAAGATCACCCCCCCAACCCCCTCCCCACCCCCACCCCGGGCCCTGATAGTCCAGGAATCCAGGTGCTGAACTGGCTGAGGGCTGAGGATCATGGGCAGAAAGGCTAGACCCAAGCAGAGATTCAATAAGCGTTGATGGCACCCACGGGTATCAGACAGGTGGGGGCCCCTGGGGGGTTAAAACCCGACACTGCTTCAAGAAGAACCTAAGAGGGGAGACCTCCCGTGGCTGACCTGGCCGTGGGCTCTGCCCCCTCCCTGGCTCCCACACTCCCCAGTCTGTAGACTTTGGGGAGGCCCCTCCCCTTCAGTTCTCACTGAAGCTCCCCTCCCATCCCAGCCTGCCTCTCCAGTGCACTGTGGTTTGCTCTGGACGTGTCTAGACAAGTCTGGGGGACACTGCTGGCTCACCTCTTGTCTGCCTGCGTGTTCTCCCCTAAGCCCTGCCTCGGCTCCTCCCAGTGGCCCCTCCCCCCTTGTCTGCCCATGAAAGGTTAGGAGACTTGCCAAGGTCACCTTGCCAGGCTGGGCATGTCGGGAGGTGGAGACGTGTGGGAGGGCAGCCATGCACCAGGTCCAGTGGGGTTATTTCATCCCAGCAAACAGGTCCTGCTGGTTTGCCATTTGGAGAGTTTGGCCCCAATTCCCATGGGCTGGTTAAATGGTAACTTGTCTTTGGTCATTTGTGGAAAAGTGACAGGGAAGGGGCCACCAGCTCTGAGGAGGGAGTCATGTGAGGCTCAGCTAGCTCTGGGCACTGGACTGTGAATGAAGCTTATTTTCTTTCTTTTTTGTTCTTTTCTGGAATCTCCCTCTTTCACACATTTTCCCAGCCAGATGAGTAAGAGCAAGGAGGAGTGGTGATGGTAATAACAGAGTCCCACAGCCATCGAAGGCCTGTCATTGGGAGATTGCTTAACCAAGAGCCGCTGTGCCCATTTTATAGGGGGAACCACAGAGGCCCAGAAAACTCAGGTCACTATGAGTCACTGGCCATCCTGGCCTGACTCAGACCTGGCTAAATATGGCTGAGCCTAAGAGCAGAGCAGGCCGGGGCGGGGGCGGGGGCTTCACCTTACAATCTCTGGTTCTTCCAACCAAGTCAAATGTTTTTTTTGGCCTTGGATCTCCTCAATTGTGTGGTCAGAGGGTGGGGGCCTCCCTCCTCCTTTTGTTCAGCGCCTGCCTGATTACAGAGCTGGGCACCCGGATCTCATCGCCCCCACAGCAACCTTCTCCTTAGGCAGGGCTAGGTTTACAGACAAGGAGACAGAGTCAGCGAGATTAGGGCCTTTGTTCAAAGCATCCCAGCTGGTCGGTCTGATGTGACCGATGTCCCAGGTCTCAGGATGCCAGCCTGGGACACAGGCTTGTCTGTGGCTCCTGGACTTGTGCCATGCCAGCCCTGCCTCCAGAAAAGGAGCCCCCGGACAGAATGATTCTGGTCTAAGGACCTGCAGATGTTTGTCTTGGGAAGGACAATCACTCTGAGAGCAAAGCTTCATACCAGCCCTTCATTTCCCCCTTCCAGCTGGGTTGGCCAGCCCGGCCCTGAGACATCTGTGTGCTCAGTACCGGGGCGTCGGTGCCACTGTGTATACTGTTAGCTGGACTGTTTCTCCAGCAGGGTTTCACCTGTCCCCGTCTGCTCTCTTGATGTCAACACTCTAGTGAGAAGAAGGAAGGAGGAGGACCCCCACCCCCAGCCACAATCCCAGGGGGCAGAGGGAGTTCTTGCCAGCTTTTGGAGATCTTGGGGAGGCGGGAGCCCAGACTGTCTGTGTGAGCCCTAGTCAGAGACTGTGTGCCACACAACACAGGCCTGGGTCACCCTGGCTCCAAGGAGTGTGAGCTGTGACTCCCTTTCCTTCTTGGTGCCCTGGAAAAGGTACTACCTTCCTCGGCAGGTCTCGTGAAGGCCCAGCAACGTAACTCGCATGAAAGAGCCTCATGCAGGGTCCCGCACTCATGGCTCTCTGGGCATCTCTGGCATGATTTCAGCCTCAGAGGAGCAGGAGGCCCCAGGATTCCCCCAGGAGGGAGCATGGCGTCCTCATCCTAGCAGCTGGCCCCTGCTCCATGGAGGCCACTCGATACCATGCTGGGGCCGGAGGTTCTTTACTGAGAAATCTGCAGAGGTCAGTGGGAGGCGGGAGCCACGGTCATGGGGAGGGCAGGCGGAGGACAGCTGCCCACAGCAGGCTGCTGCTGGGGCCCTCCCCACACCGAAGGCTGATCTGTTTTTCTTCTGCAAAACCATGTTATGTAAATCGGTGCTGGGTTGAGCGCACTCAAGTCAAAGTCAAGAATGGAGCCCCCCAGGGTGTCCCAAGGCCTGGGCCAGCACAGATCATCATTTAGCCAGCTCTGGGAGCCTGCTAAGGCCAGAAAAAGTGGCCAGAAGAGCTGAGCTCTTCCCCAGATGTGTTTGGAGAGAGGGATGGACGCTAGGCCTGGGGCCCACCCTCCTGTGGGAAGGCCAAAGGATGCAGCCTCCTCGGAAAGCTCATTCTCTGCTGAGGGTGGAGCCGTCCTCCTGACAGGTGCTTCCAACCTTTGACCCAATTCTTCCCTCCCTGAGGGATAGCCGGACTGGGAAAGGGCATGGCTGGTGTCCCAGGCACCCAGGTCCAGCCACTATCCTTTGATGGGGTCAGACAGCTGCCGATTATACTGGGGCTCTCTTCTTCTGAGAGACTGTGTCCCAAGGTGGGCACCAATTCCGCCTCCAGGGGGTCCTCAGGCCTCTATCTGAGAAAGGGCGTTCCTTCTCCCAGTGCCTTCCCTGCCTCCTGCTCCCGGATGCCTGCCTCCTCCAGGGCACCCCATGGGTGATTGCCACCCCAAGGACACTGGACGGGGGCCGCCCTCACAGAACCGGTTTGAAGCCAATCAGTGGTGCATCGCAGTCCAGCCGAGCAGAGGCTACGGCGGGGTGAACATGAGTCAGTCCAAGGCCGCGATGGGCGGGGGGTCCACAGGGACCACGGGGCAGACCTCGGCGTGTGTACGGTGGCCTCCTCCCGCCCTCCCCTGGGCTGCACGGGCCCAGCAAGGTGACCTCAGGGCTCCCGTCTCCTCCTGTGACCCTCTCGCAGCTGCGGTGCAATATACCCTCCTCTCCCTGGCAGCAGGCTGGTGCCCTCGCCCTGGGAGGTGAGAGAGGAAGGAGACACAGAGAGGGGGGCTTCGGCCTTCCTAACGTGAGGGGGGAGCATGTAGCTCCGAACGGCTGTCTCAAACTCACAGAAGCCTCCTGAGAGGTCGACGAGGGACCCCCGGCGCCCTGGGAGGTCTGCCCTCTCCCAAAGGGAGCTGGGAGCCCCGGGAGGGTCCCTGGACCAGAGGGAGGCCCGGGTGCGGGCGTCTGGGTGGAGGCTGAGCAAAGTCTGGCAGAATGGGGGGCTGGACCAACCCAACAGGGAACAGGCTGGGAGGGGAAGAGCTGATGGTGGGGGGGTGAGCTGGGAGGGCAGCAAGCTCTGCGGGGCTGAGGCCTCATCCCAGAACTGCCCTCCCATGTGTGCTGGGACAGGGGTGGGGGGTGCAGCAGGCAGGGTGGGGGGCACTGGTAGAGAACAGACTGGGCCCCCTGGCCTGAGCTTGGAGATGGAAATGTCCAAGGGAACCTTCTGAACGTGCTGCCCGGCCTCCCAAGGAGGAGGCAGCAAAGAGGAAGCCGGTGTGGCTTTTCTCAGCCCCCGCTGCCTGGCCCTTGGGGTGGACACCCACCCACAGCTCCACTGATCTCGAAGGTCACACCCTCGCCACGGCCGCCTGCCTCTGACTACTGGTTTCCCGCAAGGCAGGCAGCCTTACTCCCACACTGTGAGGAACAGAGCGGCTTCCCTCCCAGGGCCCACCCACCGGGCACAGGGGACCCTTGCCGACATCCCAGCTCTGGTCACCCCTACTTCCTGGACCTCTGAATCCTCATCTGCCAACCGAGGGTGTGAGACCAGAACACACACACACCAGAACACCCCTGAGCCACCATCCAGACCCTACAGTCTCTCCATTCCATGACTTTCCTCACCAGATACCACCCGCTCAGTGCCCCGTCCCCTGGAAGGAGTAGATGGATAACTGTGCTTTCTCCTCCTCAATTCCCAGGCTCCTCTGTGGGATTCCACATCAAGGGGCCTGGTGGTCAGGGGGCTCCCATTGGAATAGGTCTTTACAATTTACCACGCACCTGTCTATCATCCACGATTTCGTTTCACCCTCACTGCAGAGGAGATACTGTTAGCTCTATTTCATAGATTAGGAGACTGAGTCTCAGGCCCCTGATTTCCTCAGAGTCACCTGGCAAGTCAGGGGCAGGGCTGGGCTTTGAACCCGGATCTGCATGGGGCCTGGGACCGGGGAAGGCCCACTCCAGCAGGCCGCCCTCCTCCCTGGGGCTGCAGCGTGAACTCCCAGGCGTCTCCATTCAGGGCCTGGCCATGCAGACGCTGAGCCTGGTGATGTCAGAGTTGCCATGGAAACCCTTCCCCTGGTGGGCAGGACCAGCCTCCCGGCGCAGTTTCCCTTTGTGTGGACTTTGCTGTGCGTTGCCAAGGCAGTGGGGCCTGCTGGGCGGGTTGGCATGGGGTGGGGAAGGCAGACAGAAACCTACACTGCATCCCAGCAACCATCAGCTCACAACACGGCCCACAGCACCCTCGGGAAGGAGGGGCTGCAGGCCAGGTCATGAGGGTGGGAGGGAGACCCTGCACACCGGCTCAAGACCCCTGCCTGGCAATAGCCTTTTAGTATCTTTAGTGCTCGGTTGGGGTCCTGCCACCACAGAATCACCTGGGCTGGGGTCCTACGAAAAAGGCAAATCCAGGGCCCCCTGCAGACCTGCTTGGCAGGGCGTGGAGGGGCCTTCCGCCTGGGGGACTTCAACCAAACCGCCCAGGTGATTCGGATGTGCAGTCAGTTCTGAGAACTACCATTTAGGGAAGAATGAGGTTTATGGAGCACATAGATATGTCAGGCCCTTTTGCCTAATTTATCTTGCATAATCCTTTGCCAACCCTGAAAGGGGAAGGTGAATAGAGGAAAGAGGTTTGCGGTTTGTTTTTAATCCCCATTTCACAGTGGAAGACACTATAACTCAGAAAGGTTAAATCCTTGGCTTGCCCATGGTCACTCAGCTTGGACGTGGCAGAATCTGGATTCAAATCCAGGGAACGGAGACTCTACTCTGTGGCCTTCCCGTTGGCAGGGGCCAAGGGCACAGGCCGGCAGCCTGGCATCGTTAGCTTCCTCCTCCTGCTGGTTTTCCAGGAAGAATCCTAAAGTACCTTTGTGGAGTGGGCCAGCTCTGTCTGAAGCCTCCCACAAGCTCCCAGATCTAAGAGGGGCCTGAGCCAACGGAGAACCACAGAGCCAGGCCCCTCCCCGCAGGCATGGCAGCCTGTGGAGGCTCAGAAAGCCTGCCCTGCCTAGTAAGGAAAACCATGTCCTTCGCCCCCACCTCGGCCCTCCCCCACCCCCCTCTATCCCACGGTCTGCCCAGGCCTCCTTGCTCACTTGAAGGACTCCTGAAGTCCCTGGTCCTTCCCCCTGCCTGGGAGGAAGCGGCTATTGACCCAGTCCACAGAGATGCCGCTCCCCCGCCCTTGGAAGTCTCCAGGAAGAGAAACTCCGCGACCTTTGCTGGCATCACGGAACCTCCGCTTACAGCTGACAGCCTGCCTGTGTCCAACCTCCACCCCTCCTGCTTTCTTTCAAGATTGTCTCCTCTAGTGCTGTCTCCCTTTTTCTTAACCTCTCAGGGGGTTCCCAGGGGAGGAGCCCTGCCCTTTAGTCCCTGGGTTCTGGTCTGCCTGTCAGTCTGGGAGGAGGCTGACCCTGGCAGACACCACAGCCCCGAGTCGGGCGCCTCCCCTCCGCCTGCATCTCCTGTAGTAAAGGTTGACAAACACGGGTGATGTCAGATGAGGGCTCATCGCACACCACGGATGCTAGCCATGGTTGCATGCTGAACAGGGATGGGGATCCTGAACCCCGTGCTGGGCATGTCTAGAGCCAACAGCGTTCCAGCCCCAACTGTTCCCGGGCTCTGCCTGTCATTCCTGCATTGAACAAGTATTTCCTGAAATCTGTGCTACGTACTAGGAAGGATTTTTTTTTTTTTGAGGAAGATTAGCCCTGAGCTAACATCTGTCGCCAATCCTCCTCTTTTTGCTGAGTAAGACTGGCCCTGAGCTAACATCGATGCCCATCTTCCTCTACTTTATATGTGGGATGCCTACCACAGCATGGCTTGCCAAGCAGTGCCATGTCTCTACCCAGGATCTGAACCGGTGAACCTTGGGTCACCGAGGCAGAACATGCACACTTAACCACTGCACCACTGGGCCAGCCCCCAAAAGGATTTTTTTAAAAAAAGTCTCTAAACAAGCCAAAAAAGGTTGGAGGGAGATTTAAAAAAAAAAGAAGGAGAAGAAATACCTGTGATCCCTCCCCCAAAGAAGAGTACAATCCAGTTATAATTCACGTTTAACATCACTTAGAGACAGAAAGGAAAGATACCTCCCAATACCAACAGTGGCCGTCTCTAACTGGCGGCATCATGGGTGACTTTTAAATGCCTGTGTCATATTTGCAAACTTTCTACTCTATAAGACGTAAGGGTTTTTTTTGAGATTGCCTGAGCTAACATCTGTTCCCAGTATTCTTTTTTTCCCCAAATTCCCCCAGTACATAGTTGTATATCTTACTTGTGGATCCTTCTAGTTGTGGCGTGTGGGATGCCGCCTCAACATGGCCTCATGAGCGGTGTCATGTCTGCACCCAGGATCCGAACCGGTGAAACCCTGGGCCGCAGAAGCAGAGTGCATGAACTGAACCATTCAGCCATGGGTCCGGCCCCTAAGGTGTAAGTTTTGTAAGCAGAGTTGCCCCAGTAAACATGAGAGTTCCTTGGGATCCTCTTAAGGCGCCATTAACAGACTCTGGGCTGGAGGAAGGGGTGGAGGTCAGCTGGTCCATCCCTTCTCGGGACAGGGACATGCCCAGACAAGTTGATAAGGTTCCCCAGTGCCACCTCTGCCACATGGGTGAGGCTGCCTGGACCAAGAGCCCAGCCCAGAGGGCGCCCGGAGACTGACCCCAGTCAAAGGGCACAGAACAAGCAAGGTTCCAGCGGACACTGAGTGTCAGCTCCACCACAGCCCTTTTACCCTCCTTCCTGGGCCTGCCAGCCCGGGGAGCAGAGGGGAGAAACGGGGTTACAGCTTCCCCGAAGGGGAGGGCTACTGATGCGACTCGGCCTCTCCCAGCCTCAGTTTAGTCGTCTGTAAATGGGGACAATAATACCTCTTGCCCTGGCTCTGGGGGAATTAAATGAGGTAAATGCCCACGGGCTCTAGAGGGTACTTGTTACATAGTAGGTACTCAGGAAACCCTGCAGGGTAAGTGGGTGCATGCACGATCTGGCTGTCCTCCCTTCCTGGGTGGGCAACCCTCCCACTCTGACTTGGTCATTGTAAAGCATCCTCTTCTTTATAATTTGAGGGAGAACCCTCTCTACTCCTCCAATCCCCCAGCACAGGCTGCAGCAGCCAGTAGGTCCCACTCTCTGGAATTTCTCCCAGTGCCCTGGGGCCCAGGCAGCCCTGTTGGATCTGCCACGTCCAGTCCCACCACACCCCAAGCAGTGGCCACAGGAATGAAAAGGATGATGGCTGGTTTGTAGGAAATTCAAACGTTTAAAAAACCCCATGAAGGCCAAAAGAAGTCCATCCGTGGGCTACTGTCTATGTTCTAAATGTTAGCGTTGATCTTGTTAAAATAACGCCTTTGCATCTTACGGGGGTCTTTCTGGGGAATGTTGGCCTCCGAGGCGGAGATCATAGTGGGGGAATCTTGAGTCCTCTATGTGTCCGTGCTCACTGACCCTACCTCCCCCTCAGTGCATTTTCAGGCACCAGTGGACTTGGGGTTTTGGCAACAGTCTAAGGCCTTGAGTTTCTGCCAGAAAATAAGGTGGAGGCCTCTCTGGAAGCAGAGGGTGCCAGCTGTGCCCTGCACTTGCAGAAAACGGATCTGCTACAAAGCTGTGGGCTGGGGATTCTCGGGGGGTGGTCCTAGGAACACTCCCCTCCCCAGACGGAGCAGATTAGGGTTTCCACCTGCTCTTTCTTTCAATAATCCTCGCATTTGATTCTCCAACCAACCATGAACCAGGCCAGGCAGCCACGGTCATGATCCCCACTGCAAGTGACGAAATTAAGGCCCAATGAGTGACTTGCCAGAGGCCACACAGAGACTAAATTCAAGCCCTAAGAGCTAGGACCACATTGTAGCAGATTCCCCAAAGGCCATGTCTTTCTTGTCACATCTCCCCCAGGAGACTCAGTGGCTATTACAGCTAGCGGGACTTCTCTCCCTTTGTAACTTCTATTTTGTAATCATTACCCAAACTGTATGTTAATACCCATGACAAGAACCCCGAAAGGTCAAAAGATGTCCCGTAACCCGCAAGCATCCTTCTGCTGTATTTCTGTATGTTTCCTTCAGATCATTGTTCCTAGGAAAATCCTATTTCATTGCCTCTGGGATATATATTTTTCACATTTCTAAAATACAAGTGCATTTTATAATTGGTATATACGCACAATGTGCCTGTATTTTTTTTTTTTCCACCAAAAAAAGCTCTTGGTAACTCTCTGGTGTCACAGAATCAAGGAAATAGGATAGGTCATTTCGTGGAGATGTGATAAAATCATCAATGTGATTTGCCTCCCACTCCACTCACTTCTCTTTAGATCCCTCAGCCTTGACAGAGATTTTCCAGCAAGGACAAGCAGCCCCAGTATTTCCTAATCCCCGGCCAGCTGGCCACCCCACGCAGGGCTCTTGGGCAATGCAACGAATTTTAATATAAATCAAAACAGCAGGAGAACGCACGTCAGTCACTGCTCTGTAAATTCCAAGGAGAAAAGGGAAGGAAAGAAATCGCCCTTTAGCAAGCACCTACTGACCTACTGTGTGCCAGCCTTGTGTTGGGGAATCAGAGGAATGAGGCGAGTTCTGGCCCCAGACTATAAAGGAGCGGGTAACAATTCCTCGGTCAGAGTGGGGAAGGTTTCCAATTGAATAAGGGAGAAGAGCCCAACTTGTCATGTTCCCTGACCCTAGGGAATTAACATTAATTAAATCCTAAACTAGATTATGATTTTTTTTTCCCCAAAAGTGTCTTTCAATTGAACATGTCTTGTTAAACTGGTTGTCTTCAGATGGGCCGACCACTGGCGGGTACCACCTGTGCACATGCGTCCTCAGTCTGAAATGATGAAGCTCAAAGTTTATCAAGAGCCGGAATCACCTGGAGGGTTGGTCAGACCACAGATTGCTGGGCCCCACCCCAGAGGTGCTGATTCAGTTGGTCTAGGGTGGGGTTTGAGAATGGGCATTTCTAACAAGCTACTTGGAGTGCTGGTGCTGCTGGTCCGCATGAGGATTACCGAGGAGCTTTTAAAAATGCTGATGCCTGGGCTCTCCCCCAGGACCCTGATTTAACTGGTCTGGGTACAGCCAGGGCATCAGGACCGTCAAAGCTCCCACGTGATTCCAACGTACTGACAAGCCTGAGAACCCTGGGGTTTATGGGAAAAGCCAGCAGACATGATTAAGGTTCCCGTGGTCTGGAGGGTTCCTTGGATTTTGTGGACAATCTCTTCACTTTTCCCCGATTGGGGACTGCCACGTGTGGGTCTCTGAGGGTCAGAGGGAAGCTGACCTATGCAAGCCATACTTCCATACCTGTATCTTTGAAACCAACTAAACTGTTTGCTAATGCTGGAAAAAATGTGTAAGCCTATTACCAACATTTAAATCAGATGTCATAAAACCAAGCCTTGTGGTTCCTCTGGGCGGGCATCTGAGCACGTGGCCGTGGCCGGCTAGGACCGGGCGTGGGCACCCCTTCAGATGGGCGCACCCTTACCAGCTCGCCACAGTTCCCATCACTTCCTGGTGTACGATCTCCTCTTGGCCTGAGACGCCCATTGATTTTAGCTGCCCAGGGCTGTTTCCACCCAGCCCCTGTGGGTGGGCAGGTGCGGGAGGACAGGAGATCTGGAAGTGGGAGCTCAGACTGATACCTCCAACTGAAGACAGGAGATCGGGGGGGAAAGGACAGCGAGTGTGTGTGTGTGTGTGTGTGTGTGTTGGGTGTTGGGGAGTGAGGTTAGGCCCTGCTCTTAGTCTGGAAAGTTGAGGGGCGGGTTCTAGACTGAAACTCAGGAGACCCGGCGTGAATCCCAGCCTGTCACTAATTTGCAGGGTGACTTTAGAAACTATCACGCTCTCCCTGTGCCTCAGTGTCCTCACCTGCAAGGAAGGGTAAGGCCTGCTCACTTCCTGGGTCCTTCCCATTCTAGGAGCTGGAGCGAAGAGGGTCCAGGGCCTGCAGCCAAGAGCTGGGAGGAGGAGGAGGAGGGGGAGGAGGGGGAGGAGGGGGAGGAGGGAGAGGAGGAGGTGAGGGGGATGGCTGGGCCCAGGCTGCAGGCTGGGCGGAGTCACGCCTTATGCCTGGTCTCACCCCAGGCCTGTGCCGTCCCCAGTGCCCCCAAGCTGGGCTCTCTGGGTCCCCACTGTGGGCTCAGGCCCACCCAATCCCTATATCAACTCCAGTGTGAGGCACAGTGGGTAGCCGGATGGTCCACTCGTGTGGCTTTGCCACCTCCCTGGCTGTGAGGCCTCAGGCAGGTCCCTAACCTCACGGAGTCTCCAGGATCTCATGTGTAAAATGGACTAGTAATGCATTGCTGTGAGGGTCAAACAGCCAAAGCATGGAAAGCGTTTAGCACAGAGCCCTGTGTGGGGTAGACACTTGAGGTCACCATCATCTTCATTATAAAAGGAGATACTCAAGTGCACCCTGGGCCCTGTTTATCCCCTGAAATCTCAGCCCCAGCCCCAAGATGCATCTCCGGGTAACAGGGATCCACTGTCCTCTTCCGTTCCTACGGAGCCTAAGTTCCTGGAAATGGAGTTCCGGCCCAGCCCAACTTCACCCAGACGGTGCCTTAGCTTCCCTGCAGACCTGGGCCCCCGGAATCAGACAGCCCTGCTGTCTCCTCTCCCAGCTGCCGTGCCTCGGTGCCCTGAAGCATCCTGGACACGGAGTGAGGCAGCTCACCCCTTAGCAGCAGTGTGATCTTGGGCAAGTTACTGATGGGGATAATAATCTCCACTCAGTTCCACGAGGGCAGCAGCAGCGTTCGTTTTATTCACCAGTATATCCCCAGAACCCAGTCCAGTGCCTGGCGCATAGGGGGTGCTCAACAAATATTTGTTGAGTCAATGAATGGGTTGGCCTAAGAATTAAATAATATATGTGGAACGCAGTACCAGGCGCATAGTAGGTGCTGAATTAATGGATCTGACCCTACCTGACTCCCCGGACTTCTGTATTTTCCTCCTTGCCTCTTGTGTGGTCCACCTGTCGGGACACACCCCAGGAAATCTGCCCTAGGCCACCAGGATCACTAGGTGCTTGGTTACCACACTCAGCTCCCACCTATGCCTCCCGGGCCAATTTCAGCAGTAGAGCCAGTCCCCAGGGCCCGTCCCTCATAGCCTTGCCACCGCATCTAACCTAATGGATTCAACGACCACCACCTGGTGCACATTCATTCATCCATGCAACACATTTTAGGGGCTGTCTGCTGTCTCTATACCTCCTCCCTGGACCTCTCCCCAAGTTTCCCATTGCACATCTGATGAGTTGATGGACATCTTCACGTGGACCTGCCACAACGCCACAAAAAAGCCAGATCAGACCCTCCTCGTCTCATACCCACTTCTCCTCCAGGGTTCTCTAAAGTGCTGAGGCCACTGCCCGCCCAGCCAGCAAGCTAGAAACCCAGGAGCTGCCCAAGACACTCCCAGCCAGGCACCCGGGTCTGACAACTAACCTCATTAGTGTTTCTCACATCTCAGCCTCCCAGCCTTTCCAGCTCTGGGATCGCCAAGTTCTCATTCCTACGTCTTTGCCTTCTCACCGGTCTGTCCACTTCCCGTCTCCCAGTCTTCTTCTCCCTCCTCCTGGCTGTGCCCCCACAGGCTCCATCTCCTGCCCCACCTTCAATGCCTCCCAATGGCTCTCCTGTCCTTCAAGGCTCCCATGATTTGGGGTCCCTGCCACCTGCCCAGTCTCATCTCCTTCCCTCTCTGTCTCCCACTTCATAAGGTGCCCCCAGGTGACCCCATTCTGTTTCTCACTCCGGGGCTTACTCCTGCTACTCTTCTGCCTGGACCACCTTTCCTTCCTCACTTCATCCCTCACCTGGACAACCCTTATTACCTTTCAAAGCCAGTTCAATGTCACCTCCTCCAGGAAAACGTTTCAGACCCCACCTAGCCTAGATTACAGACTCCAGCTCTGCTCCCATATTACTTGTGTATGACTCCCTCATGGTGATTACCACATTATTTTATAATTATCTGCTTATGTGTCTGGCTTCGTCATTAAATTGTCAGTTTATTGGGGGCACCGACCAGACTTATTCATCTCTCTCCTCCTCTGTGCATGGTGCCTGGCATACAGTAATCCCCTTTTCAGATATTACTGCTTTGTAACAAATCATCCTATAATTTAGTGAGTTAAAATTACTATTTTATTTTGCTCATGGCTTTGCGGGTCTGCAATTTGGGAAGGTCTCAGTGAGGGGTCTGCCATGGGCTTCAGTCATCTGAAGGCTCACCTGGGCTGGGTGCACAAGGCGGTGCATGCACACAGCTGCAGCTGATGCTGGCGGCTGGCTGGGGGGCTCGGCTGGGCTTTCGACTCAAGTGCTACACATGGCCTCTCCAGCATGGCAGTTTCAGGGTTGTCAGACTTCTTACATAGCCTGGCTCCCCGCTGAGTGAGCATCCCAAAAGAGCCAGAAGAAAGCTGCATGGCCTTTTCTGATCCAGATTTGGAAGTCAGGCAGTGTCACTTCCACTACGTTCTCTGGGTTCCAACTGAGTCGCTAAGATCAGCCCAGATTCAAGGGGAGGGGACAGAGACTCACTTCCCAACGGGAAGAGACTCAAAGAGTTTGCAGACATGCTTTCAATGCACCATAGCCCTCAAAACATTTGTTGGATGGATGGTTGGATGGATGGATGCCAAACCGCTCCCCACCTATCCCGCCCCACGAGTACCTAGTTCTTTCTTTCCACCTCCTTCTCCTGCACCACCATGACCCCAGCATATTTGAGAATCGGCAATGCAGAGCAGCCAGTGGTGGAAGAGCCACAAGCTAACAACCCATGGCTCCTGTCTCCACATGCCCACTGCCAGCTCGTGGGAGACGCTGCGGCCGGGCCCTCTCTGGTCCTGGGCTTCAGTTTCCCTATTCAGATAATAGGATGCTGGGCCAGATCTTATCTAAGACCCTCTCTGCTCTAATTTTAGGCACGTCCGGACCTTCCTTCTTGCTTTCTGAAAAGGCAGCTGGAGGCGGAGGCCAGCCTCTCTCTGCAAGGCTGCCCCCAACCTTCATCTCTTTGAGGTTCTGTTTCCTAATGACACAAGCACACACAGTACATTCTGGTGTGAGAAATTCGAATAGTACAGAGATATACAGAGTAAAATGTGAACTTCCCCGGGGCCTTCCTTTCAGCCCTGCCTCCCTCCAAAGGGGCCGCTGCCATCAGAGCAGTGGCCGCCTGGGTGGCTCTTTGAAAGGCATCTGCTTTCATGTACGTGGCAGATGCAGAAAGAGACAAGTTTGCTGGGGAGCGGTGGTTTGTTTTTCCTTTTGACATAAACGAGACCATACTGTTCAGGTTTTTCTGCAACGTGCTCTTTTTCACTTAATTCCGTGTCAGGGACATCTTTCCGTCTCTGAACGGAGAGATCGCCCCAGTCTTTTTGTACTGCCCTAGAATATGCCACGGTATGCACGCTCCGCCGTTCACCTGCCCATTCTCCTCACTGTCAAATGTTCTGGTAGTTTCCAGCTTCTGTTGTTCCGTGCAATCCCGCAATGCACGTCCCCAGGCTGCGCTCCGCGCTCCCGGGCTTGCTGGGCTTCGGAACAGCCCACTTGTGCGCGACGACATGGAGAGAAAGCCGCTTTCCAGTCAGACCCAATTCAAACCCTGGGTGCAGGTTCCGAGCTGCGTGGCCTGGGACGACTCGCTTGAGCCCTCTAAGTCCCTTGTAAGGCAGGCTAACAACAGCGCCCCCTCCCCGGGGCGGCGGGCGTGGAGCCCGAGGGCCGATCGGCAACGCAGCCGGGCCTGGCGCCAGTTACGTAACCGGGCCGCTAAGGCTGCTTTCTTTGCGATGGGACCCAAATTAAAAGAGGAAATTATTCTCCTGATGCTCAGCTCGCCTAATCCCCATCTGTCTCTCCCCTGGTCCCCCACGCTCGCATCGAAAGGTCTTGAACGCGCTCCAGATTTCTAATTTAGTTTGCTTATGCAACCAAAAATATTATGGCCGCGTTTCCTGGGGGTGATTAAGTCTATATTCCGGGCTCCTGGCACGCTAAAAACGGCAGCGCCGCGCCCCGCGCCGCTCGCGCGCGCACCACGCGCCGGCTTTTTTTGGTTCCCGCGAGGCGCGGGCCGCTCAGCAGCCGCGGGGGCTGGGCTGGACCCGCCCAGAGCCGGGAGGGCCCGGACTGGTACCCCGGAGCAAAGGCCACAGAGCTGGGTGGAAGGAGGGGGCGCGACAAAGGCGGGCCTGGGGTGCCCAGGGACGCTCTGGTGGCAGCCACCTGGGGTCCTCTCGGAACCTCAGCCTCCTCCCTGGTCTTTTATTCTCCGGCTCTGATTCTTGTGTGCCAGGCGCAGGAATCCATCCTTCCCGTATGTGTCCCCCATCCCAGAGATCTGTTGAAAGATGTTTAGTTGCTCCATTGTTTATTCTGAAATAGCGAAAAATTAGGAAGAACACGTCTGTCAATGGGGAGCGATCAAATAAATGAGGGGAGCGTCAACCGTCTGATAACAAATTAACGGGGGAGATCAAGATGTATGGATGTGGATTGCTAAATTGGAAAAAAAAAAGCAAGTCACAGAAAAATACACAGTGTGGTTCCACTTGTGTTCTTTTAAATCCAACAGTGTGGAAATGGAAGGATACACCCAGCTGTTAACAAGGTCACCTCTGGGATGGGGACCAGGATTGGGAGGTGAGGATGGGTGAGAGAGACTTTTGGGGTTTACTCTCCTTCTGCAGTGTTTGAATTGTGCAAAGAGGGTGTATTCCTGTATTACTTGCATAAGTTTCAATATTCACTTTCAGTGTTGTGGGGGAGGGGGAGAGGAGCATGGGAGCCTCCTTGAGTCTATCTTTCTCTCTGGAAGCAGTGGTCAGATCAGGAGTGGGACTGGCTGGAAGGCATCTGTTCTCCGCCGGCTGCTGGGCTGGGGCTTCAAGATGTCTGACCTCTGTGCCTCCAGGTCTTGGCTGGGGGAAGTCTTGGGACCAAGGAAGGAATGGGCATCTGGCCTGGCAGGGCGAGTCCTGAGGGGCAGAGCACTGGACTGGGAGTCAGAAATTCGGCTTTTAGTCCTGGAGCGCTGGCTCTGATGGCCGGATGTCCCTCATGTCCACTGCTCTGGCACCTTCTGCCCTGATGGCAGGGCCAGGGCCAGTCGGACGGAGGTGCCGCTGCTCAGCACCAGCTCTGAGTCCTGGAGCGAGTGCGAGGCCTCAGCCCCTTCGGGAGAAGTGCCCCCTGACTTGGCTTCTCTGGGCAAGGCCAGGGCTCCCTGCAGCCCCAGCAGCAGAGGGCCAGGGATGTGTTTCCCAAGCCTGGGCCCCCTCCCGAGACCAGCCCAGCCTGCGCCTGCACAGTACCAATCCACCGGACATTTGGAGGCGTCCACACAGCCGCTGGAGAAGCAGCAAGGAGGCTGCCCATACACCGCAGGCATCCCCAAGTGTGTGCTGACCCCAGCAGGTGTTATCATCTCAAATCAGGTTCCAAATGATTCCAGAAACCCTGTGTGGAACTAACTTCACCAGGTCTCTTTACTCCAGGACTTCTCTGGCCTTCACTGCGCTCAGACACATGGAGACTCTCCGAGAGGGCATACTGAAGACAGCTTCTACCAAAAATATGTGACTCAGGAGCCCTTCCCTCCCAGAGCCCCTCACGGGCCTACACAGCTACAAACCCAGGAGCTAGGGAAGGTGGGAGCGAGGCGTGGAGGGTGAAGGAACGTTCCAGGCAAGTTGGGGAAACCTGAGACAAGGATGATTAAATATAAGGAGGTGTGAGAAAAATAGAGGCGGCCTCATCTGTGAGAGAGTAAAGCAAA
The DNA here is from genome assembly GCF_041296235.1 of Equus asinus. Classification (NCBI taxonomy): domain Eukaryota; kingdom Metazoa; phylum Chordata; class Mammalia; order Perissodactyla; family Equidae; genus Equus; species Equus asinus. The sequence continues at coordinate 35,714,667 of NC_091802.1, read as the reverse complement.
CAGCCCTGCCAGTAGGAGGTGTGGGGAGACAGGGCATGGCCGCCAGCAGCTGTAGGGCCAGCGTCCATCTCTATTCTCAGAGCTTGACCCCTGGCACGTGCACATATGTGCACGTGCCAAGGACACACGCACGTACACAAGCTCACATATGAGCATGCACACAGGTGCACCCGCAAGAGCATACACACAGCCCCTCACGCGAGCACATCCACGCGTGTGCACACTCACACACACCAGTGCACATACAAGCTCACCACGGGCTCACCACACATAAGCAGAGGAGCACATGTCCATGTACACACAGGTACATACCCACACAAACCCCCGTGCCCAGGCACGCCCACAGGAGCTCACACACAAGGAGACAAGCACACACAAGATGCCAAAGCACAGAGGCACACGTGCACACCCTCGGGAGCACAGCACCCCACACCCCAACACCCACTCGTGTACACACACTGGGGTGTGCATGCAGGTGAACACAGATGTTGGCCTGCTGGCGCCCACACGGGTAGGCGTGCACTCAGAGAACACGCCTGATCCAAGCACTCGTGCGCTCACACACACGGGTTTCCCGCTTCTCCGTGCAAGTGGGGCTGCTGGGGGTGGAGTGGAATTGTGGGGAGGCTGAAGGACTCCGAAAGCACATTTCGCAAAGCAGTTCACAGAAGGCATATGTCCTTCGAGTATTTTTATCTTTAACACCCGTGTCTAGCAGAGTCTGGGTGGCTCCGTATTGCTACCAGGCAGGAGGACAAGTGGCTGGATTGTAAAGCAGGTGGCCTCTGAGTGCAGAGGAAGGACACCCCTGGCTCTTCTGCCCCACCCCACATCCCCCCACATTCCCTCCCCCAACAGATTAGGTTCCCCAGAAGCCTGCCTGGGCGGCCCCCCTCCTGCCAGGAAAACAGCCGGCAGTGCGGGTTCCCCAGCCCCCATCTTGGGGCCCCAGCCCATCTCAGGAGCTCGGCTCTCCCAACGCTGTGGGTCAGGACCGTCAGCCGTGGGCCTGGGCTGTGGCCAACAGGGGGAAGCCGCTCCCCAGTTCCCCCAGACGTGCGCCCGGATGGCGTTTTCCACTGTTCCTGAGCTGGCAGAAGGTCTGGGCTTGCGCCCCGGCCCTCTGGCGGGTTGCGGACAAGCTGGTGGATTTCGAAAGCTTTTTAATCCCCGGGTTCTGACACACCCGCTTCACCACCGAGCAGGATCTAGCGCCCACGGATCTGATGTCAGAGGGCGGCCCTGGCATCGCTCCTTCCTTCCTGCCCACATGGCAGCGCGGCGGAGCCGGCCGAGAGCAGGGGCCCCAAAGCCCTTGCCTCTCGAATCACATCTATTGGCTTCATGCTAGGCCTGCACACAGCAGCACCTTCTAAAAAACAGTGTCCTAAAAGAATAATGACAGGGAAAAATAACCAGGAGCTATCGAGTGAAGATAGCAGAGAAGCAAAACATTATGACCTTGTGTTTACTTTAGACCAATAAGGAACGAATTTGGGCCGAGGAAAAAACTGGAAAAACTAACAGGGACTATCTTTAGAAATTTATCATTCGGCAAATATTTATTGAGCAGCTACTATTTGTTGGACTCTTCTAGGTGCTGGGTCATAACAGCCAACCGATGAAGCCCTTAGGGATATAACATTCATGAGAGGCAACGGAGTCACGAAGTCCCTGAGGCCCAAATGCAGCGAGTCAAACGGTGGAGTGGGCAACGGGCAGGGAGGAGGGAGATGGAGTTTTAAGGGGGTTTTATTTTTAATAGATTTTATGTTTTTAGAGCAGTTTTAGATTTACGGAAAAATTAAGAAGATAGCACAGAAGGTTCCCGAAGCCGCTCCCCCTCCACTCAGTTTCTCCTTATTGACATTTTACATCGATCATGGTGCATTTGTTACCATTAAGGGACCCGTATTGATACATCATTAGTCTGTCGTTCACTCGGATTTCCTTAGTTTACCTAACTTCCTTTTTCTGCCCCAGGATCCCACCGTCTACTCAGGTGTCTTCTTCGGCTCCTCTCGGCAGTGACGGTTTCTCAGACTTCCCTGGCTTGGGGTGAGCTTGAGAGTTTTGAGGGGTACTGGTCAGGTACTGCGTATTGGAATTTGCCTCACGTTTTTCTCATGATCCGATGGGACCATGGGTTTCAAGAGCACAGAGGTAACGTGCCATTTTCATCATATCTCGTGTCAAGGGGACATACCATCAGCACGATGTATGCCTGTCCATATGGACCTTGATCACCCGGCTTCTCCACTGGGAAGTGACTCTCCCTTCCCCTCAATTTCCAAACCACCCTCTGGGAAGGCAGGCGCCGTGTGCAGCCCACACCGAGGGGGTGGGAGTTATGTCCCTCACAGCAGGTGAAGTATCGACGTAAATTTCTGAAATTCTTCTGCGTGGGAGATTTGTCTCCTCTCCCTCATTTACTAATTTATCCCATCACTTATTTATAATGGACTCATGGATATTTGTTTTACCTTTGGGTTATAGTTCAATAATACTTTATTTTCCTGCTCAAGTTGTCCTGCCTTTGCCTGTTGGGACCTCTGCCATGTGGCTCCTGTGTCCCTTTGACATGACCCATCCGTTTTTTGGGGTTTTTTTTTAGCACTTCCTTACTCTCTGACACTACAAGATGCTCCAGGCCCATCTTGTGTATTTCCTGCTCCAGTCCTAGAATCAGCCATTTCTCTAAGAATCCCTGGTTCCTTTTATTGTAGAATGATATTAGAAACCAAGGTCTGGGCACTTGGTATGCCCTGTAATTTTTAATATGGTGGTTAATGAAAGCTTGTCTGAGGAAGTAGTAGGTGATTGAAGACCTGAAGAAGGCGAGGAGCAAACCATGGAGCTACTGGGGGGAAGGGAGCATTCCAGGAAGAGGAATTGCAAGTGCAAAGGCCCTGAGGCAGGCATGTGTGTTGTGTATGCAAAGAACAAGGAGGCCAGTGTGACTGGAGCCGAACGTGTCCTGGGAGGTGAGGGCGGGGGATGCAGATGGTACAGGGGCCGTCATAAAGGACTGTGGCTTTTCCTCAGATTGACAGGGGAGCAGACAAGTGATGTGATCTAACTTATTGCTTAACAAAATCACTCTGGCTGCTGTGCTGGGAATAGAATGAAAGGGGCGACCGCAGAGGCTACTGTAAGAATCCACTGAGCAATGATGTTGGTTAGATCAGGTCGTAGGCAGGAAGTGGGGCGAAGGCTTCAGATCCCAGGGCAGAGCTGACAGCACTTCCTGACGTACTGGATGCTGGGCACGAGCTAGAAGGATGAGGCTGAGGTTTTGCCAGATCATCGGGAAGGAACAGCTGTGAGTGGCCACGTTGGGGGACGCCCAGGGGAGGGGCAGTTTGGGGGGTCTCAAAAGCTCCCTTGGACATGCCTTTGAGACGCCCGTCATTCGTCCAGCCTGGCCCTCAGGGGGAGGGGGGCTGGAGCTACAAAATGAGCCACGGCCGGCCGGGGCGAGGACCAGCTCTCCGGCCTCCAGCCCAGCCCTTGTCCAGCACGCGTGGCTGTGCCGGCTGATGCCACAACCTGAGCTGGACCCAAGACCACGGAGCCAGCCCTCAACCATGGGGGGACGAGGGGAGGAAGGAGGCTTTGAGAAAGGCCGGCCCCAGCTCCTGGAGACCGCTTGGTCAGCTCCCAAAGGACGCTGGGCTTGCTTTAGCCCAGGCTTGACCACACACATCTGGGGCTCAGGGCCTGGAGATGCCCCAAGTGGGGGCTGGGCTTTCTCTCCAGGGTGGGACTCGGGGGCCACAGCTACTTTTTCCTCAGCTCCCAGCCTCTGGACCCCTGGCCACAGTCATTGGGACTGCTGAGTGAATGAAGGACATGTTCCTGAGGGCAGCATCTCTGGCCTGTGGGAGGTGACAGCATGAGGTCACTGGACTCCTGAAACAGGAGGGATGGAGAAGGGGGAGAAGGGGGGAAGGGAGGAGAGGTGAGGGGATAGGAGCTAAATGGAAGGAGGAGGCAGGGAGGGTCCTAGACATGAGGGGAGAAAGAGAGGGGAGGAGGGGAGGGGCGGCTGGCAGCCCTGGGTCCGTGTGGGGATCCGACAGGGTGGTGAACGGATCCATCAGCAGGAGCCCTCCCTGCCTCTCCCCACATCTCACACCCACGTCTACCCATCAGCAAGTGCTCAGGCCCCACCCTCACGGTGGACACACACACCCTGTCACCACTGACTGCCTCCACCCTGGCTCCTCCCGCTTTGCCCCCACAGGCTGTTCTCGCAGAGCAGCCAGAGTGATCCTTCTAAAACAAAGCCAAGAGCAGGCCATCCCTTCCCAGATCCCAGGCTTCCAGCCCTAGCATGGAAAGGCCTCCTCTTGGCCCCGCTCAGCCTTCCCTCCACTCTCCAGTCCTCACTCCAGTCCTTGCACACTGGCCTCCTGCTGCTCCTCTGACACACCAAGCACATGCCTGCCTCAGGGCCTTGGCACTTGCTATGCCCTCCACCTGGACCACTTTCCCCCAGCTATCTCGGTGCCTAATTCCTTCATTTTATTCAGGACTCACCTCTTCAAAGAGGCCTTCCCTGACCACCCTCTCTGAAACAGACTCCCCTCCACCACCGTCGCTTACTACTTGCTTCCCAGCTTAGTTTTTCTTAAGACTTATCACTACTTTATATATATTTATTTACGTCTTCCCCGCTAGGTCTGTTTTGCCCACCAGTGTATCCCCAGTTCCTGGAACAACCCCCAGACAGGTAGGTGCTCCATAAATTTTATTTGTCAAATAAATGAGTGACCATCCCCACCTCCTGGAACCCCCTAGGACCAGCTCAGCCTGTCCTCCTCAGGTCCAACCACCCAGAAGCTCTTAGACCCACGCAGAGTCTGCTGGGGACGGGAAGGAAATTCACCAAGGCTTCAGCAGAGCCCCTCACCCCCCCTGCGACTCTGCCATACCTCACGCCTTCCTGACGCTCCTCCTCCCCCACCCCAGGCCAGCCAGGCTCCAGATTCTTCCAGGACACCTCCTTCGGCCCCCTCTTCTCCGCCACAGGCTGCCCCTTATCAACCCAAGGCCTCCGAAGGTCTCTGGCCTTCGCTCTTGTCTCACCACAAGCCAGTTGCCCCAGGGATCCAGAGGGATCTTGCTGACAAGTACATCTGACCTGCTCCCTCCCCTGCCTAAACCCCTTCAGTGGTCCTCAGGGTAAAGTCCAAAGTCCAGATGGGTCTGCCTCTGGCCCCAGCCTTGCCAGCCTCACCTCTCAGGAGTTCCTTCCTCCGTGAGCTCCTGTCAGATCATTGAGTCCTAACACCACCCTCCCCCCACCCCCAACCCCAACTGCCCCTTCTTGGGTGATTGCAGTTAACAGTGTCATTCCATTGTCATTGTCTGTTCCCGCTCTCAGTTCTCGGAGTTGACCTGGCTGGACGGCAGAGCCTGCTGCCCTGTTCAGATGTGCATCGGGAGCGGCTGCGGGGGCCTGAGATGTGGCCGGTGGAGATCGTGGGCAGTGCTGAGGCCCCCGGTCTAGCCCCCAGCGCCACCGCTGCTGGCCTGGCCGCAGACCCCATGAGGGAGGCCTTGGGTCCCACCTCTCATCCAGGGCCTGACACAAAAGAGGCCCTTAGGAGACACCCATTGACTGTTTGGTTGAATGGCTGACTCTTAAGTAGTTTTTTTCTTTTCTACATTTCTGTATTTTCCAGTTTTTAAAAATAACGTGCATCTCTCATTTTTTTAGAATGAAAAAGAAAAACTTACTTTGACAAGTCATTCTTATTAAAACATTGATGAAAAAGCAACACTTCCTGTATCTTCCAAAGTGGAACAGATGCACACCCCGGGCCCCGCAAGGCATCTCGCAGGTAGAAACCCAACAGAAGCATGTCCACATATCCACCATGGACGGGAGCTAGAATGTTCACAGCGGCACAGTTCCCGACAGCCAGGAACCGGAACCCACCCAAAGGTCCATTGATGGTAGAATGGGTGGAAATGTTACGATAGAGGCACACGGTGGCAGTGAGCCCTGCCTATGGGTGAATCGCACAAACACAGCATTGGGTAAAAGAAACCAGACACCAACGAGCTGTAGTGTCCGGCTCCATTTGCGTCCAGCCTGGAAGCCGGCTGAGAGAGCCCGTAGGCTGAGGAATCAGGAGGGTGGTGAACTCTGCTGTCGTGAGGGGCTCTGGGTGCTGGCGAGGTGCTGTTTCTCGACCTGGGTGCTGGTTCCGTTGCCATGCTCAGCTCGTACAGATTCACCCAGCCATACACATCTGATTTATGCAATTTTCTCTATGTATATTTAACTCCAGCAAAAAAGTTAAGGAAAAAAAAAGCATCCTGGAGCAGGTTAAATGCACCTCCTTTTCTGTCCAAAGGGAGGTGAGCACAGGTGCCCGGCTTCCCCCGTGTGCCTGCCCCTCCCCTGTGCCACCGGAGTCCCTCCTAGTCTCTGAGACTCGTGAAGCCTCAGGCTTGGGGAGGCTGCCTCCATCGAGCCTAGGGGATGTGGATCTGTGGGGTCAATCCCACCACTACAGTTTAGGCCCTGGAAGCGGGGCTCTGGGGCTGAATGCTGTCCCTCCCCGGCTGGGTTACTTGGGACCTCCCTGCCACCAGTTGCGTCCAGGGCTGGGGTCTGGGGGCAGGGGCAGGCTTGGTGTAGGAGGTCAGCGTGCAGAGGCACAGGCTGCCTGGTCCCTGGGTTGTGTCCTGACAGCTCTGTGCACCCCCAGCCGGTGGGGTGGGTGGGCTGGCAGATGGGGCTGTCCACAGTTCAGTGCCTCCTCACCCTGCCCCCCAGTGGAGGCCAGGGAGCAGGGGCACCTGCTTCTCCGCCAGTCCTGGGTGAGGAAACCCCGGGGGCCTCCTCTGACCTTGCGCTTCGCTCCTAAAGGTCACTGCACGGTGCTCTAGGGGGTCAGGTTCCCGCAGTCGGGGACCGGGGGAAGGCAGTAATCAATCTGGGCCCCGCCAGGCCAGGGGCGCCGATCCAGAGCAGCCCTCCTGTGCCCGCTGCCCGGCAGGGTTATTTATAACCGCGGGTCGCCTTACCTCCTGACCTTCAGCCGGAGCCCAGCGATCTGCAGGCATTAGCATCTCCTCGCCGCCCACTGCGAACAAACAGTCCTCTGTGTGCACCCTGGGCAGGCCTCGCTGCAGCCCTGCAGGAAGCAGGATGCTGACCCGGAGTCGGCGCCCCCTCGCTCCCTAGGGTGGACCCAGCCACGTGTGAGTTGGGGGGAGGTGGGTGCGGTGGGAGAAAGGTGCGAGAAAGACTTAGAACTACTCTTGTTCCCTTGGTTCCCAGGTTGAAAATGTTGGTCTATTCTGGGCGGCAGTTTTATTTACAATGTGGGGCTCCCCAGCCTGGGTCTGCCCAAAGGGGTGCCCTCTTCAAAGCCAGCAGGAAGGACGCAGCACTGGTGACTGGACACCCCCTCCCCCCGCACAGGCGTGGTCCCTGGAATCACACAGGACAAGTGTGCTCTCCCCAGCAGCAGCCCTGCCTTCTTAGATGGCAGCTGAAGCTCAGAGAGGGAAGCGACTGGCCCAACGTCACACAGCCACCCATGGCAGATTCCCCAGCTCCTGGCTGATGGGAAGCAGCTGGATCAGAACTCCTGATTATGACCTGGAGGAGCCACTGTAAAAGGAGGCTGGGGATAGGGAGACGGCCCATTCATTCAACACGTTTTTGTTGGTCACTCACTGGGCGCCAGGCACCATTCCAGGCAGAAATCCTCACCCTTGTGGGGCTGATAGTCTGGGGACCTGGAGGGACCTGGAGCCTGCGGTCCCTTGATGGAGTCCCATTCCAGGCAGCTGCTGAGGGTCTTGAGTCCCAGCGAGGGAGACTGAGTCAGGGAGCGAGGGCTGGGCAGAGGGAGGGTGGGTGTGGGCCTGCAGCCTTGGGCTGAGTATTTGGTGCGGCCGGCCAGCCAAAGCCAAGTGAGTGTCAACATCCCAAGCCACGAGGGCTTTGTCTCAACAGTGGGCGCCCTCCCCTGCACGCCTTCAGATGACCTTGCACCCAGAGCGGAGGGTGAAGGTCCCACACAGTGCCCAATCTTGGCAGTCATCCTGGAGGAAGCCATGGACTGGGCCCAGCCAAGGGGCTGGTTCTGCCCAGTATGGGAGGAACTGAGTCAGGAGGTTTGAGGAGGGCAGCTGTTAGGGAGGAGGGGGCCTGGATGCTTCCTTCCTTTTTGGCCATGCTCTCAGACACTTTGAAGCACTTGGAAAACTTTGGCTGTGTGACTTGCCCATCCCCTTGCCCTCTCTGGGCCACAGTTCCCACAAATAAAAGTGAAGGGGTCAGCTGGGATGAGCAGTTTCAACTCTGGCTGCCTGGGGTTCTTGTCTAGGGACTCAGAGACCCTCCCACTCGAGTCTGGCTCAGCCGTGAGTGTTCCCCTTGGCCCAGTGAAGGCCAAGGGCACAGGCCGGGGGTGGAGTCAGGAGTTGCCGCAGCTGTGGGTAGCTGGGTGGCCAACAACCCCTTTCAGTGTGTGAGGAAGTGCCGAGTACACTTATGTGTGCCTGTGTGAGCATGTAGGACGTGCTGTAGCCACGTGTGTGTAGGAGTGTGCCTTTGTGGGTAGGCGGTTGTATAAAACATTATGTACACGGGAAGGAGTGTGTGTCTTGGTGTGTGTTTATGTGGGGATCAAGAGGACAGTGTGTACAAGTGTGTCTGTGGGGTCACACGTGTAGGTTTCAGGTATGTATACGTATGGTGTGCACGCGCATGTCGGAGGAGTGTCTTCAGGGCCGGGGCTGGCTTGAGCCTGGGAGTGAAAGCCTGGAGGGACCCCTCCCTCACTCCGCAGACCCCTCTGACCACATGGTCAGCTGTGGCCGATGGGCACTGACCAGTCAATGAACTCAGGGTCTGGAAGAGTCAGCGGCTTTTCCAACCTCTTTGCCAAATGGGATGTCAGCACAGGGGCGGGGGTGGGGGGCAGCCCGGGGAAGGTGGCAATGACTTCATGACAACTGGCTGCCGAGCTGCTGGGGGAGGGGGCAGGGAGCCGGGGCCTGGGGATCCACGCTGGGCAGGGAGGCAGCCCAGCCACAGCTCACGCTTCCTGGGGACCCCTTGGTTCCCTTTGTGGGGGCTGTGGTTATGCCAGGTGCCCGGGGAGGTGGGGGGCTCTCGAGGACTGAGCACTCTCCAGGGGCTTCCCCACGCAATGCCATATAAGCTCACGGCAACCCCACGAGCTAAGGGCTCTTATCTCTATTTTGCAGATGAGGAAACCGAGGCGCAGAGAGGCAAAGGGATGTGTCGAAAGCCACACAGCTGGAGCAAGTGGTGGAACTGGCCTGGGAACATGGGTCGGTGTGTTTTCCCTCCATCCCACAGCGACATGGTGGGGGTGGGGGTGGGGAGTTGGCAGAGGTAGCCCTTTAAAAACTGCAGTAGGGCCACCACAAGTAAACAGAAGCCTTGACAGCTGTCGGGCCCTCTCTCCAAGCACAAGGCAGAGGCTGGCCCTGTTTCCAGCAGAAGGCCTTGGTCCGGGCCGGGCCGCCTTGACTCACAGGACTCAGGCTCGCGTTGCTCCTTTGTGGGCTGGAGGGGCCCCGAGATCACAGACCCCGGAGTGGGTGTGAGCACCGTCTCTGCACCCAGAAGCTGAGATCAGCTTTTGGGCTGCTCTTTCTTCAGTCATTTACTGGTTTCCCATGATAATAATAACTACCCCTGCTGAGCTTTATAGTTCACAAAGTACTTTCACAAACACTCTTTCATTTACTCCTCACATCAGCCTTGTGATGAGGAGTTAATATGCCCATTTTATGGAAACAGAAACTGGAGTTCAGGGAGGGAGGTTCTGGGAATGGCCTCAGATCAGAAGGCCAGCAGTGGCCCTCACGCCAGCATTCCCGAGCCCCGGGCCAGACCCGGCTCATTCCTTCCACGGGGCAGCCTTCTCAGAGGAGTGTGGTGGCTTCTGGAGGGGCCGGCCTGTCTCAGTCTGCCAGCAGTGACCAGACAATCTGCTCTCATCATCTGGGAGCTGGGTGAAGACCCCTCCCCACCCTCACCTCCTGCAAATATTGTGTGTTGGGGGGGGGACACAAAGAAGCAGAAGTGACTGCTGAGTGAGGGAGCTGGAGAGAGTACTGGGGAGGGGTCCCCTGCCGCCTTGACCTTGGGCCCCGCAGATGCATGGAAGGGACCAGAAGTTCCTGGAACACGAGCCCATCGCCGGGGTGCCCAGTGCCAGCTGTTGCCATCTGCTTGTGGCAAAACGAGAAAAATAGGACAATACAGTGAAGTTTTCCTAAAGCTAGACCTACTCGATCTGAAGTACGGCCCTTTCCCTGGAGCTGTGTATTTTCAGGGTCTGTGCATGTGTGTGTTTAAAAAGGACCTTTTCTTTGACATTTTCTTTAATGTCCTTAACTGAGCAAAATAAAAGACTAGTGACCATGTCAGATCCTAAATCGGCTTTTTGGAAATGTTAGTGACTAAGGAATCCGAATGCCTGGGAATCACGGAGCTGGCCCTGATTCGGCGAGCCCTGGCACGGAGGACTTGTTTTTGAATTCAGGGATGATCTCTGAACAGCTGGAAAACCCCTGGGGGAGGAGAGGTTGGGGTTCCTGCCTGGACTCAGCCCCTCAGCCCTGGATCCCCAGGAAACCTGAGCAGAGGGAACATTAGAGTCACTGCACAGGGAATTCTGAGAAAGGCCTCGGGCTGATTCTCCGTGCTGCACCCCCTCAGCCTCTTCTCTGACCCCCAGCCAGAGGGAATGTACCCTCCAACCTCAGCCCTGCCTCCCCCAGCCCCCCAAGGCTGGATCCAAAATAGCCCAGGCCCCGGAGGAGACGTCATGGGTCAGACTGGCTGCCTGCCCTCAGAGAGGGCATGTCGGTAATGCCCAAGGCCAAATATAGAGGGACACCAGACACCGCTGGGCCACCTAGGGCCTGGGGAGCCCGGCCGGCGTCGCAGGGCCTCCCCCACCCTCATCCCTTCCCAGCCCTGCACCCCCAACCCGGGCTCCGGAGGCCAGCGCCTCCTGGCCAGGCCCACCCAGCCAGGACATGTCCCAGCAAGCCCAGAGCCGAGCTGGAGGCTGGCCCGACGGGGTGCTGGGCCTGGGCTGGGCCTGGGCGTGGGGACACCCCTCCATCTGGGGGTCTCAAAGCACTTTTATAAGCGTCACTTCCCACAGGCTGCTGCCGAGATCAGGAGGCCAAGAGGACCCGGTGTCTCCGGGGGGCCGGCTCCTGCCTCTGTTCCTCCCAGCTCGGGAAGGAGACCAGGCCGTAAACCTGCGGCGTGGGAGGCGTGGGAGGCGGGGGGCGGGCAGGCGGCCAGGTCTAACCCGAGTGAACTCCCGGTGGAATCGAACTGCAAATAATGAGTCCTGATTGCCGAGGTGGCCTCCACCCGCCACTCCCGGGAATTAAAAGTCAAAGGGCAGAGCTGCTGACGCAAATGTCAAGGGAGACACGCGGTGTGGAACAGCTGGGATCCTGCTCCCCGGCCCGCCGCCCAAGGTCGCCGCCCCCAGCGCCCTGGATCCGGCGTCCCCCAGGCTGGGCCCCGAGAGGCCCCCGTTCCCTAGGCGCAGCAGGGAAGGGGGCTCGGCTCCCTCTCCCTCCTCCTGGTTCTGAGGTCAACAGAACTCGATTGGAGGTTCATCAGAAATCCCCGTGCAACGGCGTTGCCGGACGCCTGCTGACGCGGAGAGGCAGCAGCTCGAGTCCTGTGGGCCTTCCCCGCCTCCCCCGCCAACAAGGGGGAGGAAACTTCTGCCGACGGGGGCGCGTGGCTCGCTAACACCTGCTGTGTCCCCTAGGTCGTCCCAGGGCCGGCACACCGTGGGCAGCTGCACCGTGGTCTGTGCACCAGTGGTGACCCCCAGCGGTCAGTGTGGGACTTGACCTTGGACCCAGCACTGAAGCCTCCGCCAGGCCAGGGGCTGGGAAACCCCGGGGGCGCCAGGTTTGGAGATTTGATCTTGGAAGGGAGGTGTTGGCGTTCGGAGGTGGCGTTCGGAGGTGTTTTTCTCTGTGCTGAATTTTCCTAATCGCCCTGTGGCTGGATCTCAGCCTGTGTCCCACTGTGAGCCAGTCAGCCTCAACATGTCTAAGAGGCGCATCATCACTGAGCCCCTACCGGCTCTTCCTCCTGACTTCCCTATTTCTATTAATAGCACCACTACCCTCCCAGTCCCTCAGGCTCCAAACCTCCGTGTCATTGTCCACATCTCCCCACACTGGGCTGGCTGACCGGTCCTGTCCCTCCTCACCGTGCAGGTCATTCTTCCACCCCTCCCCCGATACTCATGGCCACTGCCCCAGTCAATGGACCTCTCACCTGAGCTACTGTCATCCTCGACAATGCCACTGGGTCAGACCTGGCTATGTGACCGGTCCCTTCCACTTACTGGCTGTGTGACCTTGGGCAAGCTACTTAACTTCTCTGAGCTCAACTTCCTCAGCTGTAAAATGAGGATAATAATTACAGTCCCTACCTCATAGAGCACTGCATGAATTGTGATGTATGTGAAGACCCTGACACATAGGAAATGCTCAGTGACTGTGAATTATTAGAGATCATCCATCCAATCCAACTCTTCCATTTTACAAACAAGGAAACTGAGGCTCAGAGAGCTGGAAGGAGAGCTAACATCTGGCATGGTGTCTTTACAACTTGCTACAGGGGTCCAGCCGGGTGGCACAGTGGTTAAGTTCACACGTTCTGCTTCGGTGGCCTGGGGTTTGCCGGTTCGGATCCTGGGTGTGGGCCTACACACCATACTGTGGTAGGCATCCCACATATAAAGTAGAGGAAGATGGGCATGGATGTTAGCTCAGGGCCAGTCTTCCTCAGCAAAATGAGGCGGATTGGTGGCAGATGTTAGCCAGGGCTAATCTTCCTCAAAAATAGAATAAAATAAAAATAAAACTTGCTACAGAGCAGGGGGAGTGGAAGTTCCTGGAGTCTTGAAGCTCCTCCACCACTGCCCGCATCATCGCGATCTGGAACCCAGATCCAAAGGCCCCCTGCTGAGTTCACGGGGCACACCCTCCTGCCTTCAGGGGCAGGCATGCTTGGGTGAGTGCTGAGGTCGCAAATACCTTCTGGGATGAGACAACTACAGGTTGTCCAGCGGCTGTGAGTCAGGGAGACCCATCTGCAAGGTGACGAGTGAGGCTGGGCACTCAGGCCGCAGGGGTGCTGGGCATGCAGGGGTCGTGCCAGACGTCAGACATCCAAATAGGGTGGGCACCTCCTCCCGCAACAACCCCGCCCTCACACTCCTCCCCCAGCTCCCACTCACCCCCTCCAGTGCCCAGGCCTTCGCGTGGGGGTCCGTGGGGGCAGGGCAGGCTGCCTCCCGTCCAGATATTCCAGGCGGACGTTCTGAACAGTCCCTCGTGAATGAGCACCTGGGGGCCATACGCTACTTGAAACTAAAGGTGGGAGCCCTGTTCTGGGGACAGGTTCTCAAAGGGGACTTCTCTCCACAAAGAGAAGATGATCAAGAGCAGCAAGAGCAGATGATCCAGGTTCAAACATGGGCCTGTCCTAGAGTCCTAGGACACCTCCTGTCTAAGCCAGAGGTTCTCAAACAGGTTTTGCTCCTGGGGACACCTGGCAATGCCTGGAGACATGTTTGGTTGTTATACTGGGAGGGAGGGTGTGCATGACCTACTGGCATCTAGTGGGGAGAGGCCAAGGGTGTTGCTAAATATCCTACAATGCACACAGCACAGACACACAACGAAGAACATTCCAGCCCCCGTGTCAGTAGTACAGCGGCCTCGAGGAGGAAGGGAGGCCGTGCCTGTGAAGAACCCGGGACTGGGCCTGGCTCATGCTCTGTGTTGGCAAGGGACCTTTCTTTTCTAAGGCCGTCTCTCAGCCTGGACACCCAAGCCAGTGGGCAGAGGTGGAGTGGGCATATACTCACATGAGAATTCTGAGAAATGATCTTGGTGTTTCTGCCACACCCAGCCTGGGGCAGAGTTTCTAGAAGAGTCTGGTGCTCACTCATGAACCCTTTCAACAAGGACAAAGCAGGCCCTGGAAGGAGCGGCCCGCCCTCGGGCTGCTCACCCTGCCACCTCCAGCAGGCCTCCCCGTGACCCATCACCCACCCCTCTCACTTGCATTTGTGAGGGAGAGAGGGGAGAGGATGGGGCAGAAGCCCTCCTCCGAGCTCTCCTCAGACCCGCCAAGGCCGCGCAGGGAGGAGGATGTGCTAGCGGCAGCCCTGCACAGAGGCAGGGACGGCTCCAGGGCACCTTCGAAGGTGTGTGAAGCTGAGTCAAGGAGCTGGCAAGCCCTCCTGCCACTCACCTCAGCAGGCAGCTGGTTCTCCTTCAGCCTCAGCAGCTGTGGGGTCAAGTGTCTGCTCTACAGAAGCTGGTCCCAGATAAGCCACCGCCTTCTTCCCTGGGATGGGGTGGTGTAGCCCCATCAGAACCCCCACACCCTGGCCCCTGAGCTCCGCTTTGCTGGTTTACCCAATTCAAGTAAAATGGATTATCGGATTACGGTCGGAGTGGGTGGAAGGGTCAGGTCGATCGACAGAGACGGGACTCTTAGACCCCTTTCTGACACTGCTCATTTGTGGGGTCTGGGGGATTGGGGCATTGCAATCACACCCTCTCCCCTCGGGTCTCAATTTCAGGCACGTGTTTAATGGGGCACACCACCTTCCAAACCTTCGGTGTCAGGCTGTGTGGGGGTGGGGCTTCTGTCTGCGTCTGGAAGCCCAGCTGACTTCACGACAAGCCCAGACACGCAGCTGTTTCTGAAACAGAAGCCGCAGCGGTGGGGGAAGCGCCAAGCGCCGAGGCTGGGGGCAGAGAGGAGACCCCCGGACACCAGACTGATGTGTACAGTTAACAGGGCCTAACCAAAGGGTCTGCACTGCGTCTCCAGGTGGGAGCTGCCTCCTGCCATGGGAGTCTTCTCTGGGGAAACGTTTTTGTCTTGATTGGAAATTTCTTCCTGACGTGTGACATGTGACCTTCACCTCTTCTTCTAGAGCTTGGTTCTGCTGCCAGGCTGAGGCTGCCCACCTCCCCCGAAGTCCCCTCCCCTCCAATACTCTGTTCCTTCCCAGGGATGCTCAGAGGCTGCAGGGCATCTTGCCTTATGCTGGTCCTCCCCTGCAGGGACGCCAAAGCTGGGGGAGGGGCACCTGGGCCTGTCTGGCTTCCTGCCCAAGGTATGATCCCGTTGTGAAAGTTCTGGGCCTAGGCCCCTAAGGAGGGGTTTCTCCCAAGCACCCTCATCCCTCTGGTCCCTCCAGCTTTCTCCTCATCTCCCGATGCCACAAATCTTCTGATGCCCTCCCTTCCCCACCACGCTTCTCCCCTAGGCCCTGCCCTTCCTCAGCCAGCTTTACCCTGGGCAATCCCAGCTGGGGGCATCTGGCCTGTGGCTTTGCACAGGAGGCGGGAGGAGCATGCAGAAGCTCCAAATGGTGTGTGGGTGGTGGGCGCTGTCTCCCTGACCCCAGCGGGATGAGGGCCAGGAGGTGTGTATGGGGCCTGTCTGCTGGAATTTGGGGCATTCATATCCACCTGAGCGCCCTGGGGCAGCCCTGAAACCTCTCAGGCATTGAAATCCCGGGGATTGAGGATGGCAAATGCTGCTGAGACGCCCCTCTCCTCCAGGCGCGAGCGTGTGTGTGTGTGTGTGTGTGTGTGTGTGTGTGAGAGAGAGAGAGAGATAGAGCGATAGAGCGAGAGAGAGAGAGAGAGAGAGAGAGAGAGAGAGAGAGAGAGAGAGACAGACAGACAGACAGAGACAGAGACAGAGAGACACAGAGAGACACAGAGAGACAGAGAGAGAGAGAGAGAGGGAGAGAGAGTGTAGCCCAGGCTGGCTCTGTCTGCATGTCCTGACTGGGGCCGCCTCTGGTCTACAGCACCTGGAGGCCATGGGGGAGGCAGCCAGGGTCCTTTACCCTGTGCACTCCCTGGCTCCCCATCCCACCCAGACTGGCCTCAACCCCTCCCAAGTGCTGGCTGGCCTTGTGTGTGGGGGGGTTGCCTGCCCTCATTAATGCGGTAATGTCTCACTCTCCCCTTCCCCATCAAGATCCAACAGCTTCTTGCAACTAACTTTGGTGGGGAGGGTGGTGAGGGGATGGGTAGCAAGCCCTAATCTCCATTTTTCACTCCTAATGTTTAGAATCATATGGTGGAATGGGATCCTAGAACTCATGTGGCCCAACCTTGTCATTTTACAGAATAGAAAACTGAGGGTCACAGAGAAAATGACAGCCTAAAGCTGGTGGCTACTCAGAGCAGCCTGGGACGGCGGTCTGAGCTTCCTGGGACGAGGCCTGGTGTCTGGGTGCCCTGTAACTCAGCAGGCCCCTCGGGAGTCGCCCCACGGTGGTGCGGGGGAGAGCAGACTGCAGAGTGGACTTGGGGATTTATTCCAGTCACAGATGCTCTCCCTCTAATCCTCACCCCCTCCTTTTTCCTTTTCGGCAGCAGTTATAAAATCCAGGAAATAAATGTGGATTGATGGCCTATAAAGGGCTTAGTTAGTGCTGTGACCTGCCGAGTTATGTAACTCCTATTATCAGCCTTGGATGAAGTTTCCATTGAAGCAACTCACTAAGCCGATTCCGTGACATTTCCTTTAGCCTTGTTCAGAGGTGGCTGTGGCAGAAATTCCTCTGCAACTTCAAAGACCAGAAATTGGTGGTGTGGATGCTTTCAAAAATTCCCTTCTTTAATCCTTCGGGCCAGTGTTTCACCCACATCAGCCCCTGTTCACCTCGGCAGTGGTCCCAGGCTCTGGACCTCCTGCCTTCCCTTTGGGTCCCTGGGCTATAGGCTGACTGAGAAAAGGTGAAAGAAAGGAGTGAGAACCCAGGGATATGAGAATCTAGAGGCAGCCTAGTAGAAAGAGCACTAACCCAAGAGTCAAGATTTTTAGTCTGATCTCTGCTGTTGAATAACAGCCACACTGGGCCTCAGCTTGCTTGTTAGTAAAGTGAACTAGTTTACCTTATCTGTACAATTTGACTCCCAGCAGGCACCCTCCTTGGTCTGGTTTGGCCTGCCTTGCTGGGGTGGCCAGCCCAGTGAGGATGAAGGGGACAGATGAGGGGCTGGCAGCCTTCAGTGCTAACACGTGGAAGCCTAGTACTAACATGGCGCCACCTTGCGTTCAAAAGGGAGCAGAGCCCAGCCTCTCTAGCAAGGCAGCTTTCCAAGCAAGTTCATTTCCCATTCCCCCCACCCCACCTTTCCTGCTCTGGGAGGGGGTGGTACTGAGAAGCCAAGGATCCTCCCTAATTAAGTGTAACCTCTCAGCCCTTCTCTCTTTCTCCAAAGTGATGCCAAAGGGGGCCTAGGGAGAAGCTCTCTGAAGGCTCAGCTGCCGTCCTAAAGTAGACTTTTGGAGACCTCTTCCCAGGTTTGAGAAGGAAAAGATGGATACCTGTCCAAGGGAGTGGAAGACCCAGAGAACTTAACAGTGTCTCTCTTCCTAATTAAGACATATTCCTCCCATTCATGGAAGTGATGCCTTGATGCCTCAGGGACAAACTGGTGCATCAAACAAAGTAGCTGGTTTGTACCAAGTGGTACAGGCTGCGTGAATTCCCTCCATAAGGATCTGGCTGGGCATGAAGGCTGTTAGTCCATACAACCCAAACTGTACACGGCACCGATGATCCCCCCCTCAAAGAATGTCACCTTAGAAGTAGCCTTCGAGCTCATCTGAGCCAAGCCCTGGCTTTTACTGATAAGGAAACTGAGTCCAGAGAGAGATGACAACTTTGGATGCATCAGCGGCAGGGAGGGGCTACACCTATGATTCCTTATCGTGACTTGGTTTTTGAGATGCTGATATCTGGTTCACATCATATCACACCAGAGGACTCTTTGGAAGAAAGGGCTGTCATCTTGGGGCCCCAGAAACATGGCCTTAACACGGGGGAGGATGGTCTGATAAACCCGCAGTTGGGCAAAGCCCAGGACTGGGGCTCTAAATCAGCCAAAGCTGCCGAGAGGCATCTGCCCACAGGCATCTGCCCACTGTCGGCTCCTCTCCACCCAGGCTCCTCCAGGAAGGAAAAATGCTTGAGATGCCTCTAAGAATCAGTACTGGAGTCTTTTTTGGTGAAGAACATGCTAAACTTTTGCTCCTAGTTCCTTCCTTACAGCCCCAGGTAAATTCTCCACGATAGAAATGTAGACTGGCTACAAAATAAAAGCCCGTTTCCACAGAAGCCTAACAGGCTGAAATGCAGCAAAAGGTGAGCCGCTGAAAATTCACCCCAGGATTTGTCACTTGTCTGGGCTAGCCAAAGGTCAGGCAAAGTCAGCTGGACGAGAAAAGACAACAGGAAAAGACATCGAGGCCTCCGAGGGGGGAGGATACAAATATTTGTTTACTGGTGAGTAGCACTGTACATGATCTCATTTAATCTTCCCAACAATCCTGTGCGGAAGATAGCATTCTACAATACTCCTGATGAAGAAATTCATTTTTGAAAGACCGCTCCACTCTCTTTGGGCGTGAGATGTCCTAAAAAATCTTAACAGATGGAGGTTTGCTTTCTCGCTCGGGCAGAGCAATGCTAAGCTTTTTAATCATGCAGAAAGCATATGACCCTCCCTGCCACCATTCTAGACTCTGCCGTGCATCTCATGTTAATATTTGATTTAGTTCTGTACGTCTGCTCTCTACCCGCTTATATGCAGTGACTGGAAGTTTAATTCTTGTCATAAAGCATTATGAGCAAGAGATACTGAATAAATATGTTTTGATGGCATCTAAAATGTCAAACTTACCACTATTTTCATGCTTCAATATGTCCCTCAGTGTGCCTGGATAGGAATGAAATTAATTCTTAGATGCAAAAGGGAATATGGGTCTCCTCCTGTGTTTAATTTTCACGAAACACTCTTTTTCCCTAAATTGGGGAGGGTGGGGCAACATAGAAAGGTATTCCTTGAAAGGTCCAACAGGCCTAAGGCCTCTGCTTCCTAACACAATTATTTTAGGACAGACCAGGTCTAGGACACTGATAAATAGACTGGAAATAAGAATACTGTGCATTAAATAAGCATTGAAGACAGTTTTTCTCTCGTTTTCATCACATTATAAAATAGCCAAAGCAGGTACCATACCAATATCATTTAACTAATGCTTCTAACATCCAGCAACAATACTAGATGACACTTTGCCAGTTCCGTGTCCACTTCCCTCTCTTGTCCTAACCTCCCTGACGGCGTCTTACTCATCCGCACAGAGCTGGCAGCGATGCAGCTCTGAAGCCTGCTGTTGAGTGCCTTGTAGGGGCAGGTGGCGTGCTGGCTGCATTACTTCACTCAGCCAGCACAACCACCCTTTGGGGGTCACTCCCCTTTTATAGTAAGGAAATGGAATAGTTAAGTGACTAGTGAAGGGTCACAAAATTAGCAAACAGTAGACCCAGGCTTCAAACCCAGGGCTCCTGACCCGAGATCCAGGACTTTCCCCAGCACACCTGCGGTGGCCTCCAGCGTGGAGCTCACCTGGTTATCCCCCGTAAGGGCCATGAGCCTTTCCTGCTCTCTGCTGCCTGCTTACTAAGGAGCAAGGCCCTCCTAGGCCAGGCCTCTGGATCCCCTGAGGACCACAATCCACTCCAAAGCGTTGCTGTGCCAATCACCTTTGAATGTATGGAGTAAATACTTTGAGAAAACTAGTAGATGTTATGCAAATGCAAGCTAGTCATGATAACAACTAAAGGGTTATGGCTTTTCTCCATTAAACAATAGCCTTATCAAGTGAATGGGAGATGAAATATTTCCTTTAAGCTTTTAACGTAGCAATAAGTTCAAAGTACCCTAAGCTTCAATTACCCATGAATCAAAAACAGCATTGGGTTGAGCCTGGGGTGAGCCTGCTGGCAGGTCACCATGTGCTGGTAATAACCGGCTAAGAATGAATGAAGCTTTGTGCTCCTGGAAAACAGATGTTTGTGAATCCAGCTGGGCTGCTTGAGTGCCTCTTAAGCAGCTGTTCCCAATGGAAGGATCGGAATCACCTGGGTAACTGTTTTTCCAAATATACCAGTACAGTGTGGTACTCCTGAGGTGAGAGGAAGAAGGAATAATTTCATTCTGGAACTAGCCCTGGGGTGATTCTGGCCACACGCCCTCTCCTGGCCTGTGAGAGCTGCGACTTTTACATGAAGCTGTGGGCCTCCCTGAGCTGGGGATCATTGGTCTACCTCTCCTTTGAGGCCTTAAATCAAATCATAACTACTTTTTGACTGTGGGTGAGACCCAATGTTCTACTTGGACATAAAAGCAAGGAGCTAAGCTATGCGCCTCCTTTTGTACAGTGTGGTTCTGATAAACTGGAAACTCTAAGTAATCAAATCCCACTCACCAGAGAGCTTGGCCTCATGGGGGATTGGGCAACCCTGGTCTGCAAGCAGGTATGGTTGGTATCTGTACAGACAACACACTGAGGCAAATGAGAGCCAGGGTCACTGAACCAGAGGGCATTAGGGTTGGTATTTTGTTCAGACCACCTGGAGAAACCACTCTCCTTTAACATACCAGAGAACTAAGGTCCAAAGATGTTAATGCGACATTCCTCAACCTAAGCCACATAGCACACTTACCTAGGACACTTCACAGACACCTGGGTCCAGACCCCACAAGAGTCTGATTCAGCAGGTCTCGGGTGGAGTTTTATGCCTTTATGGGTGACTCTGGGGTGCCGTTAAAGGGACCTGCCTGGGGTCACTGTAGGGGTAGAGTCTGGACGGGTCTACAGCCTTCTTTCCCACTCTACCACTCTGTCTCTAAAGGAAATGAGTTTAAACTGAACTGTGTTAATTACCGAATATTTAAGGTATTCTGAGAAGTCCCCTAACTACACGAGGGCTCTCACACCTACAGGGAATGTGAGAGGCTGGGGTTGGATGAGGAAGAGCTTGGGGCCTAAGCAGCATCTCCTCACCAAGGTTTGAAAGAAAGTTTCCCCACTGGGTAGGACTGCAGGCTACCATTCCAGTTAGAAAGACAGCGCTCCTGTCCTGTTCCCCCATCAAACCTACAATGAATGTCTCCTGTCCTGTGCTGCTACTCCAGCTTTTCACCGGAAACTGGCTGGATCAGGAAGATGACGGAATGAGGCTGAAAGGAACTAATCGGTTTCCAAAACAATGACTTGGTAAGCCCCAGACGACTAAAGGGCAGTTAGGTAAGGTCCGGTACAGCAGGAATGAGCCAGGCTGTGAATTATATTCAGAGCATCCAACCTCACTGGATAAACGGCTGTGCCTTCATCTAGTGAACTGTCCTATTAACATGCCAGTCAGGGCTACTTATACTATCACGTCAGAGCCCCATATTTCTTGTAAACAAAATACCCTGGATTTGACTAAATACCACTGCACTGAATATGGATTCACCTTGTGCTACCACATGATTAGTTTCATAATCATCCTTCCTTGCAGAGTCTCTCCCAAGCAAAGGGATCACAAATAGGCACACCATATTATTACCATCGACATTAGTCTGCCTCTTATTACTGAGTAAGCTGGCAAATGGTAGTCTCATGTGTGGGCTGTTACTCAGCACACCGACACTTCTAGAAAGCCCTATGGTCTATTACTCATATCTCATTTGAACACGTGAGCCAAGCAGACATGTTCTTCATGTATTCCCCACTGCTTACCTTGAGCCAGTGCCAAACAGTGACAGTCCCTCAGATATGGCATGTTTGATGGGGTAAGATTATTGGACCCTCAAATGAAAACCAAGTTCAAAACCCCAAGGAAAGGCAAAAACAAAACAAAATACACTGGACCTCACATGTTTCATATACATATTTATATATATTTCATGTACAAAGTTACATTCCGAACCCCAGGGATTCCATGATAGAAATAAATACTGAAATAACTACATTGCTAAATGAGCTTTTGGCTCATAGAAATGAAGCCTCAGCCTCTAAGAGACAGCAAGTGGGACACTCTAGAACCCAGTTTTCAGATTATAGAGGCGAGTAAAATTCTGGATAAAATGTCTAGAACAAAAAACAAATTCAGAACATAATATGGTTAAAATATATTCAAACATTGTGAAATGTACGACAAAATTAATAATAAAAACTTAATTTTTTTTAAGAGAAAGAAAAAGACATTTAGTGTTACAAAATAGCATAACCCTGTTAGAAAAGCATTTATGATTTCCACATTTAATTCTCTCTTCTCTACTCTTCCCATGTTACAAACTGGGACCAAATGAGTCCCTTTGTCAACATGATCAATTAAGAAGAGCCTAAATCTTGTTGAGTCCTTTGGTAACGGTCATAATACTCACAAGGAAATAAATATTCAGTTCCACAGCATTTGCAAGACACACGTTCTTCAGGACAGTTAATATTATGAGACAATTGTTTTGCTTTGTTTTGTTACTAAGGCAGCCTATGTTAAAGGGTCTATTCTCAAATGTAGGAAGACCTTTACAAGAAATGAACAATACATCAACTGAGAGAATGTACTTTAACCTTTCTATGCCAACACACTTAATCTGAAAAGTTATGTGCTGCATAGTTTGTGCTCAAAACATTTTACACTCTCAACAAGCTGCAGCTATTAAGATATTCATTCCTATTTTAAAAATTTAGATCCACACAAGTTAGAGAAAAACACTCTCAAAACTGAAGTCCTAGAGAATACCCTCCCTTTGCCTCACAGGGATTTTACCCTGCATTTAACAGAAAGCACTAGGTCAACGTATACGATACTGCCATCTCTGTAGATCAGCAACGGTCAAACGTTGGCAATTTCACATGGTTCAACCTCACACACAGCCCAAGCGTGATGAAACGAGACAGTTCTCAGTATCCCTTATTTCTTCCAACAGGGTAAACGTTTTCTCAGGGAGAGACCGACCTGAGGCACTCGAGCCTCTTCTCTGCCCCTGGCGTGGCAGCCACAGGCAGCTTCCACCTTCCACCTTGCTGCTTGCAAGCTGACATTTTGGCATTTTCTTCCAAAGGTTATCTCCTTGACCAAAGTGAATATTACAAGAATATAAACCTATTCTTGGGGAAAGGGGGGAAGTAAAGCAATCTGTAGAAAATATTTAACTGAAATTACGAACATAAGGACAAGCCCTTAAAACGAATTGTACAGACGTTCTTGTACTCTCTCTAATCCCTGAAGTTAACTAACAGGGCCACAGATAATCTGACAGCTTTAGATAAAATAACTACATACCTATATTCCTTAAGTTAAAGCCAGTAAATTGAAAAAGAGTAATTAGAACCATTGTAACATGTTTGTGTTTTTTCATCTCTAACTCCTGATTTCCCACGTGACATTCAGTTGTATAAACATGTAAAAGACTGAAGAGCAACAGGGTCTGACTCTGGGATATTTACTTCTTGGGATTAAAATTCCCAAACACTTTGGTGTCTCTTTTTTTAATGAATTTATACAATATCCTCCCAAAATATTTAATATGTGGGTTTTTTAAAGGTATTGCCAAAAATGGTTCAGATGTAAAATAAAATAAAAACATAGCTTACGAGCTATGGAAAAGTGGCCTAAATTTTGGTGCCCTGAAGAAAATTGACTAAGTATCTCAAGCAAAAAATTATCCTTTTAATACAGCTGTTACCAAAAGAGTTTTTTTCATCCAGCCGTCTAAAGTGGCCACAATTTTACTTTGTACACAATGTGCTTATAGACACATGTGGCCAAATGGATCCAAAGGCCTCCTCTGGCTCATTAAATCCCATGTATTTTATAATCTAGTCATCATGTATATGCTTAAAAGTCACTGGGGTACTTTTTACAAATATCTTTGCATGACAGTTCAGGAAAAAAAGTCCCTGGTACGTAAGAATGCTTAGACAGTCTGAGGCCTGTGTTTGCTTTCTCCTCCTTGAAGCAGTCCTGATGATTGGGGGGCATTTATCCAATAGGTTTACAGTTTTAAAATAGCACTTAACTTTATTTTTAGCTTTGCTTAAAGTAATGGATAAGAGATCATAAATCACACACTTTCAAGAAGGTTGAGGGAAAAAAACTGCAGCATAATGGTTTTTAAAAACTTATTAAACAAGAATGTCAGTTAGACTATTTTTTAAACGGGCACTGAGAGTGAAAATATGTAATGTCAACTTTCACTTTACGGTATCTTGGCTTTGTCTTGTTCCCCTTCCTAGTTTTCTTCTTTGAAGATGGCATTTTAATCTCAAAAGGGCACAAGAGCTTAAATAATGTGTCATTTACATACAAAATATCCAGTGCTAGCTGTTCTGTAGTTTTATACAGAACAAAAAACAACACCATTTCTAATCAAATCCCTCATTCAGTTCGTCAGGCTGCTATCCATCACCAGTACAGCTTTACTCTTATTAACTGCTAAGGGCAGTCCAAGAACAACTGGTAAACAGGTGAATTTTTTTACATGGAAAAAACTCAACCAACCACCACCGCCTGCTGGTACAAGGAATCCAACACAATTTCCTTAAAAAAAACTCTCCCGTTGCTGAAGTGTATCTTCTAAGCATTATAAATAATAAACTTTTCAGACATGTCAGTATGAAAATGAGCAAGACTAGTCTCAAAAAAAAATTTCAGAATATTCAGAGAAGCAGGCCTCATAAACTTTAGAGCTCTAATAAGTCAGAAACAGGAAACTTTTATTTAAATAGTGTAGTCTTAATTTCTTTAATATAAAACCCCCCCAAAATCTGATGAAAACAAAGTTTTATATACCATATAAACAAGATTTGTCAGATTTGAAAGTGAAAGTTAAAGTAATTTACAGTTAGCTTTTAGCCCTCTTGGGACATTTAGATAAATCCTGATAATCCACCTGAAGTTAGCTTGTGTCAATTTTATAATACACTGGGGGAAACTTTACTATTGTACTTAATGGTACAGTTTCATTTATCAAGTGTTTCCACTATTTCCATTATTAGTGACAGCTAAAAAGTGACCCCATCAAACTAAATGAGTGACATTAACTGTGGCAGAGTAAACCACATCTGGATTGCTTTCTATAATTCACCAGTTTGCAGAAAGTAAACATTCTTGATTTGTTCACAATATCCTGAAAATGCCTATAACACTGGCGCAGTAAAACAGCTAGTTCCTGTATTGTGACGGTAGGACAGATTTTGTAGTATAAAGTTAACAGGAAAAAAAATGCTCGCACATTATGTGGTGAAACTTATTTCACAAAGAGAGCATTAAATAAAGGGGAAAAGGGAAAATAAACCATGCAGAAGAGACGGCTTCCCCGTCTCCACCCGTTTCCTATGGCTCACTCACTGCCATACATCACTTGCCACACTATCAAGTGACTCCTTTCTGCTTTGGCGACAGAAGGTTCAAGTGGAAGATCCTCTCCAAGAAGTTCTGATTCTCCACCTTCATCACCTGGTGGATGATATGGAGACTCAAGTTAGGTCGAGATGAAATATGCAGGCCCATGTACATCCGACACACGCTCGTGGTTAGTGCTGAACAGTACGCACAAAACTTGTCTGACCCCCATTGCAGAGAACACAGTAAAAGAAATGCCATCAGTCAGAATCTTCGCTGCCTGACTTCCGAAAAGGTTAATTCATTTTTCAGACTACATTTATCAAAGTGAGTTCACCATACTATGTTGGAAACACATCCCAATATGTCTGCATACGGAAGTTAACAGAAATGGGAAGCTAAGAAGGCAAAGCTGTCCAATTCTGTGTTCATCCAAAATGGACAGTCTAATCTTGTTTTTTCAAACTAAGAATTGAGACTACACAGTACTATACATGCGAAAGCATGGGGATAGAGCCCACAAACGAACTAAACCCAAACAACTCCAGCTTCTTGTCAGTCACAGTGAAGTTCTCCACTCTAAGGTAACTGATGCAAGTGCACGGAAATGGAACTGTCTCCCTGCAGCACTGTGAGACAGCAGCTCCATCACCACTTGGGGTTTGCCTTCCATGATCTTCAAGTTTAGGGGTGGTTATGAACTAACAGCGTATGGTGCAGATGAAGAAATGAGGCAGTGCTACAGATAGGTTACAGGTTCTTCTGGGAGTAGCTGAGTGAATTCGACAAATGAGGTCCTGATCAAAGACACTGCTCTGGAAGGCCCAGTGCTAGCAGACCATTCTCCTCTCTGCAAATGCAAAGTAACTGGTTTCGTTGTTGCAAAGCAGGGTTATTCTGGTAGGAACAGAATCATTTCAAAGTGCTTTAAATAAGTGACTATTGGTGGAGAATTCCGTTATAGAGAGGGACTTCACTTGGCTGGGGTGATTCCAGCACAAACCAGTGACAACTCATCCAGCAGGATAGTTTCTTCAGTAGAATTCTACAAACTTACATAACAAGGGACGAAGATATAACGCTAATCTACTAGAATTTGGTAGTGTCTCATCTGAATTTCAGCTGGCAAAAGAAAACACTGATACTGTTAACTAGAAACAGTAGAAGAGAAAAAATCCTAAAACTTTGCATTTTTCTCTGCAGGCCAAACTCTCCCTTACCCAACCCCTAGGGGCCTTTCCACCAGGATGTCAAACTGTGGACAGGAGCATGCTTTAAAAGGCTCAAGACAAAATCCACTTTCTGAGCTGAAATACAATACAATGTAAAAAGTTAAATTTGGTTTTTAAATTTAAAAAAATTACAATGATAACGACAAATTAATTGGCTGAGACAAAAGGTTGTTGGCATTTGTTTTTTGAGTTGTTTTGTTTTGAAGGTTCTATTTTTAAAAACTACCATTTCCTAGGGTCTCTAAATCCTACTTAATTAAACCATTAAAAATATGGGACTGTTGGGATCAATTTCTCATTGCTAAAACATAACAGGAAATGAAAAAGGAAATGGAAGAAAAAATCAAATTCAATTTTTTAAAAAGGCATGTATACTATCAAAATTAACCCTTGCTTTAAGACAAGTCCGTTTTTCAGGCTGGATTAATTAGAGTTTACTGACAAACCTGGTTAAGCAATTTTTATGCTATTTTCAGGATCCACAATGGAAGGAATTTTTAGTGGAAATGGAAAAACCACAAAGATTTTACTAACATTCTCCTTAGTATGGTTCCAATTGCCATGTTGTACTCCAAGAAAAACCTCTAAAAATCAGCCCAGCCAAGTAAAGTTGCTCTCTATAAAGGATTCTCCACCAGCAGTCAATTATTGAAAACACTTTGAAATGACTCCATTCCTTCTGACATCACCAGAATCAATCAATTCCTAAACTTAATGTTAATACTTCCCTTAAAAAAGTGTCAGTAAGCCCTTGCATCAGATATTCTAGTTTACACTAATTACATGTGGCACACTGTCATTTATGACCTTAAATTTTAAACTTTGTGTGTGTGTGTGAGTGAGGAAGACTGGCCCTGAGCTAACATCTGTGCCAATCCTCCTCCACAGCATGGCCTGACGAGCGGTGCCAGGTCTGCGCCCGGGATCTGAACCTGTGAACCCCGGGCCGCTGAAGTGGAGTGCGCGAACTTTACTATGCCACCAGGCCAGCCCCAATTATACTCCTTTTTTTTTTTTTTTTTTTACAGAATTTATAACTAAAATAAGTGTCACCGATCTACGTTATATTCTGTAAAGCCTTATGTTTAGGAACTTTTTAAATCTCGGTGATATTAGGCC
Source organism: Equus asinus (assembly GCF_041296235.1). NCBI lineage: Eukaryota > Metazoa > Chordata > Mammalia > Perissodactyla > Equidae > Equus > Equus asinus. The sequence goes on along the minus strand of NC_091802.1, from coordinate 35,687,024 downwards.
AGTCCAAAGGATCCCTTCGTTTATAGCAAATAAATAGTTTTATAGTGTAGTGCTTTATAGTTTACAGAGCACTACACTTTCACAAACACCAGTTCTCTGTGTTTTCTTTGTACCTCTCCGGCCATTCCTCTTGGATCCCTTCATAAGCTCTAATGATTCTTTAAATGGAGTATTAATACAGGTTCTATCCTAGAACCTCTTCTTTTAGACCCTACATACTCTCCTTGGGTGAACTCATCAACCCTTGTGGCTTTTAGTACCACTGCATGCCAAGAGCCCCCAAATCCCTCCCTCCTGAGATATAAAACCCTGAGACTCAAAAGCCCAGTGGACATCTTCCACCTGGATAATTCCCACTCCCATGCTCTTCAAGGTCAACATGTCCAACACTCAACTCCTCTTTCGCTCCCTCTAGATCTTCTTCTGTTGACAGTCCTAATCTCTAAGTAAAGGATCATTCCCTCTTTCTCCACATCCTGTTAGTTACCAATTCCCCATCATGCTGCTCATCTACTCCTACTGTTACTATCTTACTCAGTTACTCTTTTCCTAACTCATTTCCCTATCTCTATCTAGTCTTTTACCTCTAATCCACCTTCCACACGAATCTAATCATATTGCTATTCTATTTAAAGTCCTCCAATAGTTTTCCTTTGCTTTAAAGATAGAAATGCAGGGGCCAGCCCCATGGCTTTGTGGTTAAGTTCACACGCTCTGCTTCAGCGGCCCAGGGTTCACCAGTTTGGATCCTGGGCGCAGAGCTACACACCACTCAACAAGCCATGCTGTGGTGGCATCCCACACAGAAGAACTGGAAGGACTTACAACTAGGACATACAACTGTGTACTGGGGCTTTGGGGAGAAGAAAGAAAGAGGAAGATTGGCAAGAGACGTTAGCTCAGGGCCAATCTTCCTAAACAAAAAGCATACCTTAAAAAAAAAAAGATAAAAATGAAACTTGTTAATTTGGTATATAAAGACCTTCCATAATCTAGCCCCTCCTTTTCTTACTTCTGGTCAAATTTGTACTTGCTTCTACTCTATGCTCCAGTCATTTAAAAATAGTTTTTCTTCAATTAAAGTGGTTTTACATTTCTAAACCTTTGGTCAGGCTATTCTCTTACCTTGGAATGCCAATCCCCCCAGCCGTTCCCATCCCCACTCCAACCCAATTCTTTAGACTAACACTATTTGGTGTTGAGTCATCTCAAGCTTCGTTTCCTCCTTCCCTCTCTCCCTGCCCCTACGAAGAACTGGCTGCTCCCCGTCAGGGCATCTGGAAGACCGTGATTTATTAACATGTTTCTATCTCCACTCTGTTCTATAAGCTACTGGAGGGAAGCTCTGTCTGATCTGTTTCTGTATCTCAAGCTTAAAGCTGACAGGCACAAAGTAGATAATTAATGTTTATAAGGTGAGAGAATGAATAAACGAAACCAATTTTGATACAAACAACATTTTATGAAGTATTTTTATTTCTCCATTTTGCAAGTGAGGAAACTGAGGTTCTGGGAGGTTGAATGATTTGCCCAAGGCCTTCTGACTCCGTATCTAACGCTCTTCACATATACCTCAACATATGACCAAGCACTGCTATTTTCTAATGCTTCTTCAAACAAAGGTACTTTGGTATAAGAAAAAAAAAAGAGAGAGAGAGAAAGAAAAAAGGAAAAAAGAAATACAAATTCCTTTTCCAAATACAGAATTCAAAGAAAAGCTCTTAGAAATCACTTATCAGAGTGGTTTCTTATTTACTGTGGGTGAAAATCCAAGTCACACTGGAAACTGAGCTCCCAGAGCCAAGGACTTACCCATCCGGAAGTCAATGTAACCCTCTCCTCCACTGATGACAAGCATAGACTTCAAGGGCGTCTGGCTGCCAGGCTCCTGTGCAGATGGCCCTGCTTTGTCACCTGTTAGATCTGTGCCACTACTGCCACTTTGTGGGCTGACAACTTGACCTATTTATACAGGAACAGAAGTGAATACTATTTATCACAGATTGGGGTAGAGGAGACTCATTTTTTTCTGAAAATTTTCAGAAATTTGAACAACAAGGTAAGTATATTCTAATATAACCAAAGTACTGAGTACATTAGAAGCCTCTGCACAATCAGAAAACATCTACAAAGGTCATAGGAGCCCAGTTTGAAAATCTAAGTAAAGCCGTTTTGTACCAAAGCAGGAATAGGTCCAAAATCCACTATCTGTGTATGGCCAGGCTAGTCTTAGCTGCCTGCTTCAGATATTATAAGCTACATTTTTTTATCTCAGGGAGAGTGGAGAGGCCTCTTCCCTGAGACGGTGCATTTATGGAAAAGACTGAGAAAAGTCTGTAACTTGAGCCTGCTGAGTTTGAATATTCATAACTAATATTTACATTTATTTCAAATCTATTGTTTTCCTCTCATATTTAAAAAAAGTACATCTTATTTTTAATTTAGATTATGCAAATAAAATTACTAGAAATGTGCCATTTGTTCTGAAGTTTAAGTTTTAAGGTAGAATCCTTGAGCATGAAATGGCAGAAAGAGAGAAACCTTTAATTCACATTATAATCTCCATGACATCCCTCTTAGAAAGCTTTGACTGTGAGGTATTTTTTCTCGCCAGAATTTGCTGTCTTTTGGTCAAACTACACAGATCATTCTTCTAGGAGATAGCAGGACACAGTCCTATGATGTGACACACTTTAAAAAATTAATTTCTATTGGAAGTGGATAAGACAGTTTGAATTTTTCCCACAGTGCGTCATTCTCGCATCACTCAATTACACTCTGGAAGAAAGCAAGTCAGCCAGAGATAACTTCTGTTAGCAGACTAGTTAGTTCTGCCTCAGAAGCAAGAACACAAAGGTATGATAATAAGGCCAAACGAAGGGCTTAATCCTTAAGGCCAATGAGTCAACAAACAACAATGTCGCCAATTCCGCTTCCAGGTTTACACCCAACAGAAAAGTCTTTCCCACGTGCACAAGAAGGTCTTCTGCAGTACTGCTTTTAATAGTGGGGGAAAACCTAGACGTCCATCAACAGAAGAACAATAAAATGTAGCAGGTTTATTCAGATATTAGAATACTATAGTTAAATGAATGAACTAGATTTTTATGTATAAGCATTCATAAATCTCAAAAAATGAGAGGCAAGTTGCAGAAGAATATATACACAACAAAACATTTAAGTTCAAAACCAAAAAATACTGTAGATTGTTTATAGATATGTTCAATGTAGTAAAAACATAAAAACATAGGCAGGAGGATATATATCAACTTTAGGAGAGCGGTTAGAGGGAGGGGAAAGGGGAAATGGCAGGATCAGAGGGATATAAGGGAGACTCAAAGGAGACTCTATGACATTTTATTCTTTTTTAAAAAAAGCAAGAAAACACTATTACTAGCAATTCCATTGCTAGGAATTTATCCTAAGGAAATAACTATACAAACATACATGATCTGTGTTTCAGGAAGCTCATCACCATGCTGCTAACTGGTTAGGGTACCACAGGGAAGTCCTGCACCATGCACATTTAATCATTTAATCTTTGGGAAAATCTTGGGAAAATGAGTGTGATGGTTAATTTTACATATCAACTTGGCTAGGCTATGGTGCCCAGATATTTGGTCAAACTCCAGTCTAGATATTACTGTGAAAGTTATTTTTTAGATATGATTAACATTTAAATCAGTGGACTTTGAGTAAAGCTGATTATTCTCTATGATATGGGTGGGCCTCATCCAATCAGTTGAAGGTCTTAAGAGAAAAAGATAGGTCCCTCAAGGAAGAGGGAATTCTGCCTCCAGACAGCCTTTGGACTCCAGCTGCAACATCAACTCTTTCCTAGATCTCAGGCCTGCCAGCCTGCCTTGCAGATTTCTGACTTCCCAGCCCCCATAATCACATAAACCAATTCCTTAAATTAAATCTCTCCCTCCCTCCCTCCCTCTCCCTCTTTCTCCCTCACACACACCCTCTATGGGTTCTGCTTCTCTGAAGAACCCTGACTAATACACTGAGACACTACCACGTCCAACATCACACAGTTGGTGTGGTAAAGTCAGATTTGAACTTTCTCTAACTCCCAAATTTGCCTCTTATGGGCAAAAAAAATATTTAAAACATGAATCCTGCTTACAGATGGTCAGTAACGTCTTAGTAGTCTTGAGACAGAACATTTTTCACTAGACCTCAACACTGCCACTTTTCATCTGGATGGTGCTTTATAGTTTCTAAAGCGTTTTCATTAATTTTCACAACAAATGGGGTTGGCAGAGCAGAGAGTAATCACGTCCACTTAGCAAACGAGGAAATGAGTCTTAGAGGTTAAGTGACTTGCTCAAGATAACACGGCAAATGGCGAGGTGGAAGGCCCACACCCGCAGACTCCTACTCCACTGCTCCCTCCACAGCACTGATAGAGGAGCCAGAGCCATCGTCTACATCAAAGGCATGCAGCCTTGACGAAAGGGGCTTCTTTCTAGCCATCTCCTTTACTAGGCCAAGACCATTTTTGGTATTCTGTGGTGACAAAATAATATCACTGCTTTCCAAAAGTAAGCAAGTATCAGAAAAAAAATCAAGAAGTTTGCTTCCGGGAGGAGAGGAGAGATTCCAAAACAACTTCATTCAAATATCCCTATAGCACTTTATCAATACCTCCATTACTGAACTTTTCATATATCATACTGGAATTATCTGAAGTTCCAGTACTTAGCATTAGACTACATAGTGGAACCAAGAGACAGAAGAGAGTTAATTACATGCAACTTCTCCATAGAATCGTCTAACTCACCTGGGACTGCCACAAAGAATTTCACAGCATCCCGGTGCCCATGGAAGCAAAGCTGTGCGTGTGCCATTGAACAATAGGGTATAAAGGTCCCTGGAGTCACTTTATCACTGTTTTCATCACCATATACTCGGATTACACTTCCAGGACGATTTCCTGGTGCTCCTGAGGTTTTATTTGCTGCAAGAGAAAAACCAAATACCAAATATTTTCCCCTGGAAAATAGTAATGATGCAAGAGGTTACTGGTTAATCCTTATGATATTATCTAAAAGCTACAGCCAGTTGAGATAAAACAAGGGCCGCAATGCCAATTCAAGACAAAGCTGGAAAAAAAGATATATAGCATGCTAGTTATTTTTAAGTACCTCAGTGAATGGAGTAGGGGATTTTGCCAGTCTAGCAATAACTAAGCTTACTTTTTAAACACATCTTCTAATTTTTGAAAAATCATTTTTGTTAACAAAATAAAACATCTGCATCTTAGGTATGCCTATTTTATTTTGTTTTTTAACCCCACTTTAGAAAACTAACCAGTTACATAGTTTAAAGTAAAGTAAAATAGTTACATACAGTTTGAATAAAATTTTTATAGTTTATCTTCTGATTTTTTGCCCCTGTGGTAAGAACATCTCCTTGAGGGCGGCGGTAAAAAGACGTGTTTAAAAGGACCCAGCCACTACAAGAGAGTAGCTTTTATTTACACCAGACTGATGCTTTTGCTGGATTATTTTAGAATGACCAGACTCACAAAACATCCCCCTTCCATGGGCAAGTAAGTGAATGAAAGAAACATGATTGGTAACAAGAGTAAACAATGTAGATTAATGACAGTTTTAAGAGATGTTTTGTGTTTTTATTGGAAGGAAAACAAAGTCTGAAAGAAAGTTCAGCTGCAACAAAAGATGATAAATAGACTAAGCTGCTGAGCAGTAGTTTGGTGGCCATGTAACAAACACTGAAAAAACAAAAACGAAAAAACACCTGCTGCGATGCGGTGACTGCAAGTGGATGACATTTAGGAACATTCAAGAGGGCATCTAGAGACGTGAGAACAGCCTCACAGTGGCTATCAAGCCAGGAAGAAGAGTTTGGTTCAGGATCTGCACTTACCCCTCAGCCCCAGTAAACGTCCCTGGTGGAGGATTACGGCTAAAGTGAGAGAGGAGGAAAGGGGACATGGAGAGGTGCACGACAGGGAGGAGAAGAATTACTGCGAGCCACCACTCTCAGCGTCTTCTATCTGGCAACTTGGCGTTCAAAGCTCCTAACTAAATTAACAAAGTCTAACTGGTATAACACCAAGTAACACACAAAGTTCTTACAAAGCCTCCACAGAATATCTCTGATCAAAAAGGACAGTTTGATTTACTGTGATTTTGCTTTTCTTAATTATAAAGCAATTTCAGTGAATAAGCAGTGAATAAAGACCATTTCCTAAATACTAATATTTCCCATTTTTCTTTAAGAAATCCTGTTCATACAACTATGCTAAAATGGATGGAACTTTAAAAAGTAAGTTCTTTATAAAAAGAACTGAAATGAATTCTGGGGATCCTAGAATCTCTTAGGAAATAAGAAGTGGTCTAAACATGTACATTGGTAAGTAATTGCAGAAAAAACAGCTGGGATTAAGAATTTAGGCTCTTTATAGGCTCCAGCTATACTGCCTTCCAGTCCTTGTCCCTTTCCCTTGAAAAAACGTGGGGCAATTCTGAGGTGTTTATTAACCCACTTTATGGACTTATGGCACTCGTTTTCAAACCATTTCCTGCTCGTGAATTTTGCAACACAAAAACACTCATTTAATGAATGATCAATGTAATGGAACAGAATATGAAAAGCATACAATGTACATTTTGTTCACAAAAATAATAATAACAGAACATAATATAGAAAACATACAATGTACAATTTGTTCACATTCTTTTCAAATACACGGGAGATGGTTTGTCTCCAGAATAAGGAAGGGCTTGCTGACCTCCTGAGAAACTTCTCCCACAACTTTTTCTAAACCTCAAATATGCCAAACGGAATATCCTAAACTAACTGCTAGGGAGATATGAACAATGAGAATGAATGTTGGGTAGTGTTTCTGGATACTGGTATAATAAAGCTGAAAGAAAAATGGACTTCCACTTTTATTTAAAAGCTGAAATAGGACTGTGATTCCTGAATTGAGAAAAACAGCTTCTCACAATGAAAACTTTTAATGATAAATATTGGCCCTGATACACAGAAACTGTTATTCACCGGAGTTTCTAAGTTTCATAGAAAGAGTAAAGGAACAAAGGTTACATCTTTGCCACCTGCTTGATTTTCTGAATCACTACAGATTTGCCAACACCAAAACAACTCCTTCTGCCTGAATTCTGGACATGACTGTTCTCTGTAACTCTCCTGTCTGCACTACAACAGTTAACTACAATTATACTTACTTTCTGTCAATGGGATGGAGATGATGACACCGTTTCCTGTCCCCACCCACAAACGATTACAAGACACCATGAGAGCTGTGATCCGCACAAAGGAGAAGCCCAATTTTCCAGTACCTGTAGAGTGGGGGGAAATATTTTATTGAGAAACCAGAGCAGATGACATTCGAGGTTCCAAGTCCTTCAGAGTAGCTGGATTATTATAACAGAGAGCAAATGTGACAGAGTTAGCTGGATGTTTCCTGAAGGTGTACATCAAAATAAATTCTCATTTGGCTTTATCACCTGACAATTAATGGTTAATGGAAAAAGAAAAATCTAAAAGTGGCTGGCATTACATTATCATTCAGAAAGAAGGTACTGTTGATCAGGAAATATGACACAGGATTTAATTAGGCAGCTGCAAAATCGAACCAAACCAAACCACAAAACAAAACAAAAATCCTCGACAAAAATAAGAGTTTACTAGACTGGGAAATCAAATGTCTTTTGATTTTATAAGCTAAAAGAGTTCTGGTTTGCCTTAAATTTCTTTACATAGATAAAAAACTTTGGCTAACAAAATCTACACTCTTTCCTTGCTTACACATTTACGTTCTAAAGCAGTTTAGAAATTTTAGGACACTGTAGGCATATAATTTAGAGAGAATGAACGCCACTTTTTTAATTCAAGGGAATTTTTACAACTGATCTTATTTTCTGGGATTTGAGAGCCAAAACCATTAAACATTTAAGACAAACAGCGTTTAGTCACTCATAAGTTTTACTTATAAGAACTGAGGGTGATCATGGAATCACAGGGTTAGAAGGAGCCTTAACAACTATTCAGCCTAAGCTAGAGATCTTTAACCTATGGTCAAAGTATATCCCTGATTCTAGGCAGAGGGTACATAGGGCAATGACCCTAAAAAGGTTAAAAACCACTGACATAGTTCAACCTCTCTTCATAAAGGAAGCCTTTATGACTCCCTAATAGTCATATAGCACTATTAGGTGCTAAGAATACAGCAGGGAACAAACCAGAGATGGCCTCTGCCCTTCATGGGGCTTATGGTCTGTGGGGCAGAGAGCCAGTAAACAAGAATCAAATAATACTGGTACAACCACAGTAATGTTAAGCCCATAAAGGAAAAGTATGAGAGGACCTAAGTCAAACTGGGAGATCAGGAAAGGTCTCTTCTGGATGTGACATGTAAGCTACGACCTGAAAGCCAAGTAAAAAGGGACCTTCAAGAAGTTCTTCTTGAACATCTCAGGCAGAGGATAAAGAACATGTGAGGGCCCTGAAATGGGAAAGAACTTGCTGAATTTGGTCAGTGTGGGCAGAACAGAGTGAGTGAGGAGAGTGGTCCAGGCCATTTAAGTTCTTCTGGACATGTCACAAAACATCACCTCACTTAAAGGCAGGAATATTCTAAAAATGGCTGGCACTATGTAAGTGGAAGTATGTCACAGTGATATTTGCACATAGTTTGCTATGCAGAGAACAGACTGGAGTGGAAGTGAGAACCAGCTCCAAGGTTCATGGTTATCCAGTGGAGAAAGGATGATGGCCTGGCCTACAGGGATAGTGGTAGAGATAAAGAAGTACTTGATTTAAGATATTTTTGGAGGCAGACTTGACAGTTCCCGGTGATTGATTCAAGATGTGGGGAATAAGAGAGGAGTCAAAAATGATCCTAAATTTCCGTCAATAGCCACAAGGTAGATAGAGCATCTGGCCTGATAGTTTCAGTGAGAAGAGATCACTATTCCTGAGGCAATTTATTCGTTGGTTCTACTGAGCATTTGAGACCATTTAAAAATAAATCATTTTCAGGGCTGGCCCAGTGGCATAGTGGTTACATTCGTGTATTCCACTTTGGTGGCCAAGGGTTCCCAGGTTTGGATCCTGGGAGCGGACCTAGCACTGCTCATCAAGCCATGCTGTGGCAGCATCCCACATAAAATAGAGGAAGACTGGCACAGATGTTAGCTCAGCGACAACCTTCCTCAAGCAAAAAGAGGAAGGTTGGCAACAAATGTTAGCTCAGGGCCAATCTTCCTCACACACAAAAACAAAAAGAATTTTCTTTGATTGACAAAGATAAAATGCTGTGGAAGCTTACCTAACATTTTGCTTACATAAGGCTCAATGTCCACATCCTGTAGATGTTGATAAGTGTGTGCATGATAGAGACGGAGCGTGGAATCCAAACGAATGGAGACCCACACGCCATCACCCACCCATGCAAGCTGCCGCACTTGGCTCTCCTTCCTGGGGTGTGCATCAAATGATTTCTAGGAAAGATTGTTCAGGCACAATATTACTTTTATTACATAGGAGTTCATGTTTAAAAACTGTGCTAAGGTGCACAACAATTTGGCAGACTATATATGAAAAGAGGAGTCTAAGTGTTGTTTACACTTTAAATATGATTACTCTTATATACAGACACAACTACTTTTATCCTGAACTGCAAAACAAAATCAAGAACAAACAACTAAAGGATGCTGGATTTCAGCATTTTACAGTATATCAACTTAGGAAAGCAACACAGGCACATCCATACTATGTAACAGTGTTCAACAAAAAGACTGAATTTGATCTCAGGATTTTGTATGGTTGCAGAGCAATATACAAAGTAAGATTCTATTTATAATTAAACAGAAAGGAACCTACATTGCTCCGTGTGTGTGTGTGTGTGTGTGTGTGTGTGTGTGTGTGTGTGTATGTGTGTTTTTACATTTACAGAACAGATCTGGAAAAAAGACACCAAATGGTTACTTTGGGACTTGTAGGGAAGGGAATGGGTTTTGGGTCAAAGGGAGAAGGAGAACTTTTACCTTAAAATTTTCCTGCTGTAAGTTTTTCTTTTTTTTAAACAATTAGAATGAATTTATATACGATAGCAAAACTTTTAAGAAAGCAATGCTAAGAGGTTTTTCTTTTTACAACAAATTCTCACTGCTATCTTATTTCTCAGTCTGTGACATACAAATGGATTCGCCCAGATACACAGGGGGTGGTGGAGACTTGGGAATCTTCCTCCCAAACAATTCATACATAACTAAACAGATCAAGAACCACATATTCACGGGGCTGACCCCGTGGCCGAGTGGTTACGTTCACATGCTCCGCTTTGGCGGCCCAGGGTTTCACTGGTTCGGATCCTGGGTGCGGACATAGTACCGCTCAGGACATGCTGAGGTGGCGTCCCAAAGAAGGATATACAACTACGTACTGGGGGCTTTGGGGAGAAGAAGAAGAAGAAGGATTGGCAACAGATGTTAGCTCAGGTGCCAATTTTCAAAAAAAGAATAAAACAAAAAGTCAAAACAAAACAAAACAACCACATATTCAAATAATACACGTAGGCATCTATGGATATTCAGACACACATTTAAACAATCATGGGTCAATATTCTTCCTTTTTTAAAAAAACTACTTCCCACCCTCATAGTCAAAAGTGGCAAGAGCAGTGAAGCAACACGGAAAGCTAAGATGCTATCCAAGGCATCCTCAAAGCGCCCTAAAACACACAACTCAGAAAACAATTCCTAAAGAAGCTGAAAAGAATGAGTCTTCAGATAATTCAAATTCAATAAGTACAGAAAACATGGGTTAACTTGCCTCTATTTTCATGGCCTTTGGTTGAACCACATAGATCTTGTTCCTGTAACCACACCAGACTTTGTCATGTACCACAGTCATGCATCGGATGGAATGGTGAGGCCGTCCAAGGTCTAACAGGTGATAGTTTGACAAATCCCACTGCCCGTCTTTAAAATAAGAAATATGATTATTAGCTAATGCACACACTTTTTACTCAATTTTAACACAAGAAACATTCTATTTGGGTGTATAAGGAAATTTATTGATGAAGCACCCCAAAATACGTGTATTCAGTGTATCTTTTATTTGCAGAGACTGTGTTCTCTTATTCTATAAACTGCAAAGTTGGGGAAGCAAAGGTCATCTGGCCACCTAGTACCTGGACCCCATGCTCTCAACAGCAGTCATGTGATAAACTAGTTATAAGTTATCAGTTTATAATAATATTTTAAGAATTAGAATAGATTTAAGGTTATTTTTTGGATAATCTCTCACTCACTTGCATTTTGATGTAGTTTCTTGAATTCAAAGGCAACTCACTGCTAACACTTTAGGAATTATGCAAACTATAATTTTAGTGATGACAGAAATACAAATGAGAACCAACCACTGGAAGCTTGCTTTTCCTTGTAGCTTTGCTTGAACAATTTCAGTGAAAGAAAGTGCACTGTCTCACAAAGCAGCTGTTCCATTTTCAGAAAGCTATAATTGTCTGAAAAATATTCCCTGTACCTAGCTAAAGTCTGTCTCTTTGTATGTAATCGCCCTTTAGTCTGCAATTTTGCCCAATGGAAACAGAATAAATTCAGTCCCGCTTCTTTGTTACTGCCCTATGGCTTCTTTCCAAGCATCCTTGGCATGTATTTTGTACATACTACAGTTTATAGACCTTTCATCCTAACTCTGCTTTGTCCACATCCATTTAATATGTTGTCTACCTACCAGAGTGGAGCAGTATTATCATTGGCCCTATTCTGGACACCAGTTTCTAGGAGGCTTAAGATGTTAACTAACTTGTATTCAGTTTGTAGTCAATCTTCAGGTAATTCTCACTCTTCAGACATGTCTCCTTCATCTTACTCTTCTGAACCCAAATGCAGGACTCTACATTTATCTTTATTAAATGTATTTTGTCTGTTCTGTCAATATAATTTTGGATTCAGTTTACCAAAACATTTATTATTCCATTTTTTCTAGGCTCTTCCACTTATTAGCTGAGTGACCACAAACAAGTGATTAAAACATTCCGTGCCTCAGTTTTCTCATCTATAAAATGAGGATGACATCAGAACCTTTCCCTTAATTTGCTAAGAGGATTAAACTCAGAGAAAGTCTATAAAGGGTCTGAATAAGGTGAAACAGAGCCCTCTCGCTCTTGGAAGACATGGAGTCATAAACCAGCAATCTCTAGGCAATGGCCAGCTACAAAGGTACCCAAGTACCATCTACCCCACATTTCTCCAAGCCCAAAAGGATATGAGACTTTGGGGAAAGATTTGCTAAAATCTGAATTCGGTGTATTTGTGTTTATATAATATTTCCTTGATCTACCAATCTAGTAGGTAGAAATAAATTATCAGTTTTGGTTGATACATATACCAAGGAGTTATGAAGTGTTACACGCTCAATTCCCTCAACTTAATTAACTCAGTGCAGGTTTTCTGACACCACCACCTTTTCATCTATAGATGATGGAAACACTGGTTTTAAAGGGGAAGAATATAAATAACATGACATGAAAATGATTAAACCTTACCCAATTAAAAGTTCTTTATAGGAACTTTCCAGATGTAAGGGATGCAAATTATTTTTAAAATACTGAACAAAAGAAAAGGTAGTCTCTCACTAAATTTTCCTCATAAATATATGAATGAAAAATAAATGTCTCCATGTCACATTATATAAGAGTACCATGAAATGACAAGCGACTTGTTCGTTATGGTAAACATATTTTCCCTGAGTTATATAAACTATTAACATATGCCCCCAGGCAGGCACTCACATATTTACTGATGTCATATGTTGTTACCATTCAGTTTAAACCTTTATTCCTTCTCCTATTAACTATCATTTCTTTAAATATAAGAAGCCAATCTGCTTGAAAATGCTTTTGCAAAGCAACACATTGGTGTAGATGTTATACATTCATAACAACTTACCGACTCCTCTGTGAAAGATGGCAAGGGTACCATCAGCCAGGGCCACCAACACGATTCCTTTCACATGTCTGCAACAGGGAAAGGGATTTCAGAACTTCCATTCGGGAGTACGGAAGGGACCACATGCCACTGAACTAGTTCAGAGGCTCTCCAAGGGCCAATCTGTGACAGATAAGGAGCCTACGCCAGAACCTAAATGAACACACTCTTTTCTTCATTGAGGACGTCTTCCTATGAAAATGTCCGCTGAACTAAATAAACAGCATGTGTGGTGACTCAGTTGTTTCACTTTCTGGTCCAAGCTCCTCATTGCAGACTATTGACAAAAGGTCCACAGATCAGAGACACACACCTTGAGTGGAACTAACAGCATCAGCTCTGTGAACTTAACAGACAAACGGTCTGATTTTTGATAGTCAACATATAGAAAAGGACTAAGTAAATGAATGCCCCAACCAACATATTCACAAAATATAAAGAATATTCTAAAACAAATATAAATTAACAGGTATTAATTGGTTCTCTCCTCAAAGTATTAAAGAATTCACCGCATGGTGAGGAATCAACCTGGCAAGTTTTCTCTTCTACTTAAAGTTTTCTATTTTACTTTCTAGTTAGAGTTTCAATCTCACTCAACTTATCTAATTCCATAAAGAGGGTAAAAAAAAATCTGGATGCTGATTTAGTCAAGAAGTACACGTTAGCTTTAATAGTCTTAAAATCTAGTTTGTACCAAAACACATATTTTTAAAAGGAAGAATTTCTAAAATAAAACTTACACAATACTGAGAATCGAATCTTTAAGTTTAATAGAATGGAGACATTTCCTCCACTGGGCTACAGATGAATGGACATACAAACTGCAAGAACAAAATCAAGACTGGTAAGGCATAGAGAACATCAAGTCATTCCTTATATCTACTAATGACCACAAAGGTCCCTCGGGAGGAAAGAAGAGTAACATAAAAATTTGGGGCAAAAACAGCAAGGAGAGTAAGCATAGGCCTAGGGCAGAGAAATAAGCTGCTTTAGCAACAGAAACACATGAAAAGTGAAAAGTCAGAACTAGAATAATTCATGGTCAGTTAGTTTCAGGCTACCCCATACTTCAGAGCCCTTAGCTAAAATCTTTTTTTAAAAATTATGGTACTTAAAGAAAAAAACGATCGTACTTTTCTACTATGCTGAACTGTAACTCTCTGATGACAGAGCGGTTTATTCCAGGGAGTGGCACACTGTGGCTCACGGCCGAATCCAGCCCTCTACCTGTCTCAGTACAGTCTGCAACTAAAAGCAGTTTTTACACGTTTGGGAAAGGTCAGAAGAAGACATACAAGATTTATATGAAATTCAAACTTCAGTGTCCAAAAATAAAGTTTTATTGGAGCATAGCCACATTAATTCACTCATGTATTGTTAACACAATGGCTGCTTTTGCACCACAACAGAGTTGACAAGTTGCTACAGAGATCATATGGCCACAAAGCCTAAATATTTCTTATCTGACCCTTCATGGAAAAATCCTGCCAACCCTTCATTTTGTAGGACTAGACCCCTATGGAAAACACGCACTAGTGAGCTTGCTTAACCTTTGGAAAAGCACAATTTTGGAAGACTCCCCACACTACTAGAAAGTGAACAGACCACATAATATTAGTTATCATCTCCTAAGATTTCAGACTGTGATTTGTTCTGGTTTTCCTAGGAACTGCTTAAGAAGTCATGTTTGGAATTGGGCCTTTCTGCAGCCAGATACATTAGTAATTAATTTCCGGTATTTCCTGAACACACTCTAGCCTATATAAACCTTCTATGCATAAATCATTCTCTGCCTCTATGCTGTTCAGGATCTTCTATTTCTGGATCACCCAGATTTTAAAGTTTTATTTACCTCTTCTTCTAAGAATATTATATAAAGGGAATGCTCTGTGACAAAGAAACATATGGTTTACCATTTAGAACCAATGCAAGTCCAGTTTATGAGGTAGTTGCAATATAACCTCAAAATGTGTATATATATATAAGTGTTTGCTTTAATATGTACTTGTTGTTTGCATTGTATGTACCACAGTTTACTTATTTATCTTCTGATTTCAAAAGCAAAAGTAAAAGACTAAAGACACGCTAATATAAAGAGTTGGCACCTACCAGCCATTCTGGGCTCCAAGCCACATAGTCGGTAAAAGGCTGCTCATTTTCTGGGCTTCCTCTCTCACCAAGTCTTGTTCATTTGGCAATACTGGTATTTGATCTTTATACACATCTGAGTCATTACTGGGAAAGGTGGGGCAAAAGGAAAAAAATCTGAGTATGCTTACCTACAATTTTCAGAGATTGATCATTCTTATGCTTTAGTTTACAGTTAAAAAAAAACAGATCAAACACTAAAATTCCAGAAAAGCTGAAGTTAAATGCTTACATTAAATATTTCAACAAGTGTACCAGAAGTACCATTAATATACTAGGAGGCCCAAGGTGCAGATAAGAGAGTTAAGACATGGTAATGAATTGCAGCAGTTAATCCAGACTACAATGATGGTTCTCCCTTACAGTTATTCTGAATTTTATGGATTTCTTCTGGGGAGAGAGAAGAGGGAGGGACAGTTTGTTTTAAAACCACACACACACACAGATGGGGGATGAAGTATAAAGAATTTTCTAAAATAAATTAGTAAGTTGAAATATACATGTATTCTACCCCAAAACTTTCTTTCTTTTGGATTTTCAGAGCACATTTAGAAAAAGGTATAACTGGGTTATCAAATTCAAAACAGACAAATCAACCTACTAGTTATAAAAAAAGTCTTTATTCTTAAATTAACAATTAAATGTTAATAGGCACTTGGTTGCTCTATACACTAAGAGGAAGAATATTAAATTGTAAAAAGGATCCATTTTAGATGGACCCTCATCGCCTTTCTGTCAGGCCTAGAGAAAGCAAGAAAGAAGATTAAAGAATTCACTAAATGGGCCTGATTCACCAGTCTTTTAAAGGAAGAACCTAAAACAAATTGTTTTTTAATAAAATGTTTGCCAGAAAACTAAAATCAAAAAGGTCATTCAAGCCCCCAGGGGAAACTGAAATAATGGCAAATTGAAACAATGGCCAATTTCTGCTGATAACTAGAGTGGGAGTGAAAGCAGGCACGAGGATTAAAATGGCAAAGTTATTGACAGATTGGAAGAGTGAGTACAACAATTCAAAAGAAAAAAAAATCACACTGAGGAGAAAGTGACCACGAAGATTTTGATTAAGATACTTCATTTTAAGTTGGGAGGAACAGAGAATAAATGGGAAAAAAATATCCAGAGAGAATCAAGTGGAATAGATGAAGATATAGTGGGAATAAGTCATGGCATCTAAATCTGCCAGAACAATGCCAATTAGTGGGAATATTTTGGCTGCTTTAGATGATTTTGCTTCCTTTTATGTGTGTCCTTATGTGGTTTCCTAAGTTGTTGACCCATTTGTGTACCTTGACTGATAGACTGGCGAGAGGTCTTCAGGTATTTGAACTCCCAAAGGATCTGTAAAGACATGCTCTGTGTACACGCCAGTTTGGGAGATGTCCACAGTGTCTTCAGCTGACCCCGCATTGCCTTCTGTGGCTTCAGTTGCTTCTTCTGCTGTTGGAACATTTTCATCAACTTCACTATTTTCTGCTTCCTTTTCTATGGAATAAATAAAACATGCTAACTATTCCAAGTTTGAGCTTTCTTCCAATAATTTCACCACACAAACCTCTGCTATCGAATTCCATTCTGCATACCCCTCTACACACACTTTATCATGAAATTGAGAATTCCTGACTTCATTTAACAGTCAATGACAGCATCTTCTTTCAAGCTCTTTCATCCTTGTCACTTTAAGATCTAAACTAAGTCCATCATGAGGCATCCGGGATAGGCTTGGACCCTATAGAGATAGTACATAAGGAGGACAGAGATACCTGGTGGTTTTTCCATCACCGGAGAAGCACCATTGGTACTAGGGGAAGTGGCAGCTGCTGTCACACCTTCTGTGGAACAACCAACCACCGTGATGCCTCCCAACAGGCTGTCTGTCTCTGCTGAGCTAGTGCTTGTCATGCTTCCACATAAAGACGCTTTGTCAACCTGTCCTGATTCTGACAGCTCTTCTCCTGCAGGGTAGTCTGTTTCTCGCGCTCCTGAAAAACAAGATTAACCTTCTTTCAATAGCTAAGTAAACTCCTGTAAAGAGCATTTTCTCCATTAAGGCAACTATAGGTCTGAAATAAGAGTGTGCAGGGGAGACAAATAGCTATTTGAATCTACTGCCAAGATGGCAACTTTAAATATTATTTCAATTAACCTTCACAAAATGAGATAGTAGCTTAAAAGATTAAGATAATACTTCTATTAATGCAAGCAGAAGTAAACATGAAAATGTCAGAAATGACTCTTCTGTTCTTAACACGAGCTCCTCAGCAGTCACCTAACATGAGGTTAAGAACAATGAAATTTAATTATATCTGACAAGGCAGCAAAAAAATTTTTTTAACTATCAAGATTACTATTTGAAATATGGACTTCCACCACTATTTAAAAATTAATCAGGGGCTGGCCCTGTGGCTGAGTGGGTAAGTTCATGCACTCTGCTTCAGTGGCCCAGGATTTTGCCAGTTTGGATCCTGGGCACGGACCTAGCACTGCTCATCAAGCCATGCTGGGGTGGCGTCCCACACACCACAACTAGAAGGACACACAACTAAAATATACAACTATGTACTGGGGGGCTTTGGGGAGAAGAAGGAAAAATAAGATCTTTGAAAAAAAAAAAAATTAGGGGCTGGTCCTGTGGCTGAGTAGTTAAGTTCGCGTGCTCTGCTTCAGCGGCCCAGGGTTTTGCCAGTTTGAGTCCTGGGTGTGGACACGGCACCGCTCATCAAGCCATGCTGAGGTGGCATCCCACATGCCACAACTAGAAGAACCCACAACTAAAAATACACAACTATGTACCGGGGTGCTTTGGGGAGAAAAAGGAAAAATAAAATCTTAAAAAAAAAGGGAAAAAAAAAATGAAAATTAATCCCCTTAGGTGTACACAGTGTCATAGATATTAGTAAGACACTTAAAAATGAAGCATCTACAACATAAAGATGAATCTCTTCAGTTTTCTTTATGTAGAAAGCTGTTTTTATTTATACCACATTAAAAATATTATTGTAGTAAAATATACATATATATATAACATAAAATTTGCCATTTTAACCATTTTTAAGTGTACAACTCAGCGGCATCACATTCACAATGTTGTGAGGCCATCACAACTATCTATGCCTAAAACTTTTCCATCGCCCTATATAGAAAATCTGTACCCATTAAACAGTAATTCCCTGTTCCCCAAGGTCTCCTGGCCCCAGCAATCTCTAACCTGCTTCTGTCTTTATGAATTTGCCTTGTCTAGATGGCGCATATAAGTGGAATCATACAATATTTGTCCCTTTGTGTTTGGTTATTTTACTTTGCATAATGTTTCCAAGGTTAATCCACGCTGTAGCATGTATCAGAATTTCATGTCTTTTTATGGCTTATCAATATTCCATTGTGTAGATGTATCAGGAAGCTCTTTAAATTTTAAACTAATGTTTTCACATGATGTAATATTTAATCCCGAACTTTGGAAGGCCTTCCCTTACTAATCAATCTAAACAGCTCCTTGTCCTCTGCCTCCCATATTACCATTGTTTTATTTTCTTCAAAACATCCCAAAATATCTTATTTAGTCATTTGTTTCCACTTTTTTTTGGTCTTCCCCAAATAGAACATAAATTCCATGAAAGTGGTTCATAACTATATCTCCAGTAACCAACTCAGTTCCTGCCAGGAAGGAGGTGTGGACGGTGGGAAGAGGTGCACGACTCACTCTTACCTGGCACACTAGCTATACACAGAACGTGAGAGTTGCAAACCGTGAAACTGTCTAGGACGTTGCCCGGTTGAACAGCATCGATAATGATAACTTTCGTAGCTGAATGAGTGCTGGTGCAGATCCAGACTAGACTGGATAATTCTTCTTGATTTCTCAACTCCTTCTGCTGTTCCTGTGTAGGCAAAGTAAGAAAAATGAATGTTTAAAATGATATGTACATGTAAATATTCATAAGGCTGTGCCATTATAGTAAAGGGCAATAATATTTCAAGTTTATTTCCAGATTATTTGAAAAGCTGAAAATACACCACCTTTCTATATTAATTAGACTAAAAACTAGCAGTTAAAGCAGATTAGTGATAAAAATGTTCTATATCTTGATTGTGATGGTTGTCACCTAAGTGTATACATTTGTCAAAACTCTTTGAACTGTACCCATTTCAAATACATACTTTATTGTATGTAAAATATATCTCAGTAAAACTGATTTTAAAAAGAGAGAGAGGGTGAGGAGTAAGCAAGGACAGAGTAATCCTAATTAGAAGTTGGATCCAGAAGTAAGTTTTGGATCCAAGAGCTAAACTAATAGTCTCAGAACCAAGGAGGTCAAACGTTAGTGCACGCACTCACCTTAAGTTCCTGATCTAACTTGTCTAAACTACTCTGAGATGCACTGCGCTGTTTACTGCCTTCTGCATCCAAACCAGCAACATCCTTGTAAAATACACTTGCTCCAACAACAGAACCACCATCTCTGGTCTTCCCACCTGATAAATTGACTCCAACAGCACACCACAGCTTTTTGGGTTAAAAAATAAAAAAGGTATTAAGCAATTTTCTCTTTAAAAATGTTTAGAACTTTTCACATTTCTTTAAAAAATCTAATGATTATAAACATAGCCTTTAATATTCAAAGTATTCCAGTCTAAAACTACAAAATGAACAATAACTTCATCCATAGAAGTAGAACTTAAACACTTTTGGTTTAGGAAAAAGATCCACCCAGAGTTTACGAAACATTTCCTTCAACTTCAAAATTAATTTACCTTCATCGATGTATCTTTTTCATCTAGAGGTCTGAGATAAACAGGCACAGGTAAATTTTTCATCTTATTTTCCCCTTGACCATTGGTTACCTAATAATTGGGAAGGGGACAGAAGGCCATCGGTGAGCCTCATCAAAAGTGAACTGACAGAAACATTGAGACATGAGCAAGCGCTGCTGTTACATATTTATTCTTTGAAATCAAGTTCAAGTTAATTTTGTCACTCTTATTTGAAAATAAGAAAAAATCAAGTGGCAATCAAGATGCTATGGGAGCTCAGAAGAGACACACTAATTCGTGTGTGTGTGGGAGGGAGTGAGTGTGCGTGTGTGTACGCATGTGTCGAGTCGTTTACAGGTAGGGAATACAGAATAGATGGGTAAAGTTCCTGAAGACCTGAATTGAGTTTTAAGTCAACAGTTTGAAAGGCTCCACGACAATGTCTTTTTAAAACTTGTAAACAATAGATGCTGTTTTTTTAAAAAACAAAATCTTCAGATATTCCAACAGAGCAGGATACCTCAAGTTCCATGCACTCGGCCACCTCCCGTCGACCCCTCTCCCTTCTCACAGACTCAGAGGCATTTCTTCTGAGCTCTAGGGCTGTTTTCTAAAACAGCCTGAAAAGCACTGCCCCCAACACTTCTCTAAATGTTTGCCAAGCCTATGCAGCTTGAACCGAGCAGGTCTGGGGTATGTGTTTCGATCTCTTCGTGCACAGGCACACTCTTCTCTCCCTGCATGTTCCCCCAGAAACTCTTCCCACGGGCACACGTCACCTGTTTGTACTTTTGAGGCAGACTCCAGCCGAAAGCCTGCACTCTACCATCTTCCTTCTGAACATGCGCCTTCACCTGGCGATACTGTTCTCTCTTTTGTTCTCTTCGTGAGGCTAAACTAGCTTCAGTTCTAAAAGGAAAAGAAATTTCTTTTCTTAATTAAGTGAATATAAAACAGCTTATCTCCCCTCTCCTGCTAAAATAGCAAAAACAACAACAAAAAATTACCTTTGTGTCAGATACTTCATAGACACGATATAATTTAATCCTAATACCTCTGAGATAGGTTATCACACTCATTTTATAGGCAAAGAAACTGGGGCTCTGAGAGGTTAACTTGCCCAAGTTCATGTACCTAATGAGTAGCAGTCAGGATGGAAAACCAAGTCTTATTGACACCAAACAAAATATTCAAACATTAGGATAAAGGTTAATACAGGCCTTTAACATTTCTATTAACATTAACCACTGTTGTCATACCAAAAATGAGACATTAAAAAAAATCCTTCTCTTTGGAAAACTGTGAAATGCAATTTTCATAAAAGGTGTCGACTATGAGTAATTTACTTAAAGGTAGCCAAGTTACAGACATAGTTTCTTTGTAGATTTATCTGAACCCTTATAGCTGATCTGATCAGGGGCAAGAATATTCTGAACTGTTAACTTATTTAGGGCATAACCACTAGTCTGGAAAGTACTTACTCTTCACTGAGGAAATCAAAGGCTTTGGACTTATCCCCAGGGAGCTGAGATAAGGTGCTGCTTCTTTTCTTGACAGAAGGAGTAACATGAGAGGTGGGTGCATTGTACTTCAGATTAACAGGTGGTTCAGGCTTCTTAGCAGTATTACTTGAGGAGCTGAAAAGTCGGCTAAAACTAAAAAGAAAAAAAGTCTATGTGTGTTTGTGTGCATAACTGTATGCATTACATGCACTGTGAAGAAAAATCCATAATTTCCCACAAATTCCAGAGTGCTTTTACAAGGCAATGGGTTAGAAGCTGCAAAAAGATTTTTTGTTATCACACACTGCAGCCTTAGCAATAACTCACAGCCAAACTCAGACATTCAGGAAAGAGAAACTATTGCTTAGAGTAGCAGATTCCTCTTCTTTAATTAACAATTCCCATAATGAAAGGAAGAAGCTCTTAAGTACAGGGAACTTTTCGTAATGAAGAAATAAAATAAGATGGTACTCTTAGCTAGCTCCAACTTGGTGCAAAGTAAGACTGGTTGTTAAACAGCAAGGTTATGGCTGCATGGTTTGAGCAGAAGCTTGGTATGCCAGTTCTAAAATAGTTATAATAAAGTACAAGAACACATATTACCATTTTAACATATATCTTATATACCCTCTTATTAAGCTCAATTTAAATAACTATTTTCACATCACTCAAAAAAAAAAAAATTCAACACTTCTATTAAGTAGCAGATTTACCAAAAAGGGGTAAGTTTTCAACAAAGTAAATGCACAGTACTTCTGGCACAAACATAATTCAAGTCCAAAACACATAAACACACACTACTCAAACCCCACAAATACTAAATTTCTAATCTTCACCCTGTTCCTTACAATCACACAACCAGTGAATCAGTAACTTATTTAATGAGGAGCCAGGTAATTATCAACTCTACGAACAATTCTCCATTATTTTATTTAATTTAGCAGAGGATTCCACCAAATGCATAACCAACATGATGCAGCTTACGATAGCATTATTTTTTGTCCTCAAGAGCAGCCTTACCGAGCTGGCACACTAAGTATCAAAAAGAAGAAGTTCAGTTTAGCTATATACCCCACATTTGCAAAAGAAAGAAGACACAAAATCATTCTTACAAATAAGTTTTGACTGTAATCTTCTTGCCTCAAAGTGCTGTCTAATGTCTTTATGTGTTGTTAGATACTTACAACTGCCAAATGCTTGACCTTTTTTTTTCCTGCATGGCTGGATTTTCTCTTGATGCTCTACATTAAAAAAGGAAAAAAAAGAAAGAAAAATTGTGTTATCAGTGAGATGTTCTAGCTTTCTATCTGAAAAACAAGCAACCCAAGAAGTTCATGGGATACACAGAGGAGAGTCAACAACTAAACTCAGTAAATGATAAGTGGCCCATCCCGTGTCAGGCGGTCTGCTAAGGCTCGTCCGACAAAGGTAAACAACATATCATCCCTTCCTCAGAGAGCTCCATCTACGGAGAGAGACAAGGCTGTCACCTGTGCTGGACAGTCAACATGCCTGAATGTTAATATTAAAAAATTTTTATTGAAGCGATATCCTCCAACTCTCCCTTTTAGCAAAATATTGCCTTGTAAATCCCTGTCTTCACATAAAGGTCTCTATCGCTTTAACTCCCAGCTCTCACAAAACAGCTTGTAACTTGACTGTTCTGATGGGTCATTTTTCACAGGACTAAAACTCTTCCATCACTGAAAAGACGATCAGGGAAAGGGATAAAGTGGATTGATAGGTAATTCAACAAAATTTCAGAAAATAAGGCATTCCAAGCTGATTTAGCAAGGGGGTAAGAATCTTGTCACCACTATCAGGGCCCCCTTTCCACCATTTAAAAAAATTTTTTTTTAATGTTTTAAAAACATTTTGTAATTCAATGGAAAAAGTTAAAAGTAAGTTACCATTTCTTTTCACTTGCTGACTACCACTTGGCTGCTAGAATTAAAAATAGTTATGAGAAGTGGAACCTGCCTATATGCCTCAGTTTTTAAAATATTTATTCATTATTTATAGTACCCATTAAATGCTGGAGTTAAGAACACACTTCTTAGTACATTAGTTTCTTTGTCCAATAAATAAAGATTAGAGTATTGATCTCCTTCCTTCTTAGCAGTTATAAGCAATTACAATTTTTCAAAACTGTAAATGTGCTATATGAAATACTTTGTTCTCATATGACTCTGGTAAAGGATATATAAATTGTTAAATAAATGATAAAATCATAAGGAAGTAAAAGTTGGAGGTTAGGAAATACATTCATAAACTTTAAAACAATGTGTCAGTTGTGCACCGTTACTGGTAAATCTGATGTGACAATCCAAACTAAAAAATCTGGGCAAATTAGGTGGCAACTAATTTACAAACTTTTCATAAGCTTTTTCTAAATTAAAGTAAGGAATACTGTTACTAAGAATATGACCGTTAGATGGCAGCACTAGGCGAGACTTAAGATCCAATTGACATAGGTGTCAACAGAAGTTGCATTTTGCATGAATAGTCAGAAAGGGAGGAAAATCAAGCAAGAGTATTTTGTAGGAAGATACTAAGTAAAAATGATTTAGTTTCCTATGTGATGGATGAAATTTATATCTTTTCCTAACTTTACTGCAAAAGTAGTGTCAATTTCTATTTTGAAAAATGAAAATTTTCTTTTGAAAAATGACTATCATCCCTAAGTTCATCACAATTGCCTTTTAGAAGTCCTGGGACTTCTAAACATTTTTCAAGAGCCCTTACTGGCCCAAAAGACACCCACTTTGATCGCATTTTGTTACTAATTTCAAGTGTAACTTTAGAAAGTCTCTCCTATTAACAGAGCAAGGGCCTTGGATCCCCAAGAAGGACTCTAGCTGTGAATGAAGGAATATTCAAACCTAGGAAACAACAGTAGAAAACATCAGAGGAACTTCTCATACGAACCGAATCATCTCTGTCCATCGAACAGCTTCCTGGAGCTCCATCAATCTCTCTTTATACTGGTTTCTCTCCATTAGAACTCGGGCCATTTCTACTCTAGTAAACCGCTTCCTCTGGGCTGTGGGAATATCACTCTATAATGAAAAAAAGACTATAGATCACTCGGAAGCCTTTATCTGTTTTGGCATTATCTCAGACTTAAGCAAAATCTTTAAGCTTTTAAACGTTCTTTAATTTATAAACTAATGAATCACTTAAATAAAAATGGCTTTATAAAAATAAAATCAATAAAGAGATTTAAATAATTACTTATGACTGAAAAGAGGTAGACGATTTAATTTCTGAATATAAATACAGATATTTGAATGTATTATAAAGGAAATACAAAGAATAGTGCAGATTTTGAACTAAAATGAAGAAAGTTAACTGTTATCTACATAGATTTAAAATGGTCACCTGGAAATGTTGCTCTAACAACATTATTTTAAATTCATGTTCTATAACAAATGCTAGTTATTCAGAAATTAGTTACAAGTTAGTTCCAAAAGGGGTTCATTTATCAAACTACCAATCCATATATACACCCAAGGACAGTGCAAAATGTAAACTTACTGGAAAGTTACTACCAAGGTACCCAACTCTAATTAATACAATTAAGATGGAGACCACTCTATTAACCAGAATTCTTCTTAGGGAGAATAGGGAATGTGAATAGGGTAAAACCCAGAAGGCCATGCTCCAGTCAACTTGCTTCTCTTGCTGGTTTCTAAAGGCTCTTCTGAGAGGAAGGTTGGTTTAACTGTAGGGCTTTTATTTTGCTGAGTGGAGTATGCACATTTTGGATCAAAGCTGAAAGGCTTGGGACAGTAAGAAAGAGACTGAGCTTAGCCCTCAGCAGTCTCTTCCTTTGTCCTCCTGCCACAGAACTTGGCCTCTCCTTTAAACAAAAGTTAAAGAACAAATGATTAAAGGACTTTGTGTTTGCAACATAGCAATCCCACTACCAGGTACATAACCTGGAGAAACCAGGAGACCTGTACCATAACGTTCATAACAATCACATTGTTTATGGTTGTAAAAGCTGAAAACAACCTAAACATTAATAGGAAAACAGATACAAAAACTGTCATATATTCATATAATGGGGTATTATAAAGCAGCGAACATGAATGAACTACAGCACTATACTACAACACAGGTGGATATCAAAAACATAATACTAAGTAAAAGAAGCAAGTCTCCAATGTAACCACGGGACTAGTTCAAACTGACCCCATCTTATCAACAGAGTGTTAAAAGCTGTACAGAGCCAAAAATTGCAAGCCATGTAGCCAGAGTGTGCGCAGAGAAGAAAATCTTGACCTGAAATAATACTGTCAACCAAAGATTCTGCCCCCCACGGAAGCAAAGGACTGGAACTTGAAAGCTGGACTCATCAGAAACAAGGGGTCTGCTGTCTAGGAAGATTCAGTGTTAATGCCCCTTCTACATCTTACCATAAATGTTTAAAGTCCTCCAATCAAAACCTGCCCCATCAGCGCTTCTGCGTAACAGCCTGCTCCCCCTAACCTCTTAGACTGTGCCCCAAGTCCTGGATGGGGGAGACAGATTTGAGAGGCTTGCCTCCTGTCTCCTTGCTGGTCAACCTGGCAATAAAGCCTTTCCTTTTCTCAACAGCCAGTGGTGTAATTATTGGCTTTTTATGTGCGTCAGGCAGAGAAACCCCTTTTTGTGCAGTAACACCAAGACTAAATACAGTATAAAATGCAAAAAGAAGAAAACTAAACCATACCTTGTATGTGTGTGACATGATAACATTTTTTTTTTTAAAGGTAAGAAACTGAGAAATATAAGATAGTAGTTTCCTTGGGAGGGGCAGAGCACAGAGTAAATTCAATGTCTGATAATGTTATAGTTCTTAGGTTGGGTGGTAGGTTCACAATGTTCATTTATTGTAACGTAATGTTATTATTCACAGCTTACACGTTACATGTTTTTTATATGTATCAAATATTACATAAAAAAATACAAATAAGAGATTGAAGTGGCACCAAATAATCATTCTGTCCAGGACACCATCTCTCTCAGGTGTGACATTTGATCAGCAAACATCTGTTACAGGAATGATAACCTAGTTACGAACGAATAACTAGTACGCTAACAATATTGGCAAGAAGCTCATATTTATTCTTTTATATTTACATATGTTGACAACAATATGGGCTAACTGCCTAGTATTAAACTTCTAGAATTCATCTTTTTATGTTTAATACTATTAAACATTTTTATTAATAAAGCTTTCAAATTCCTAGGTCAAAATCTGAAAGAAAGCAGACAACAACAAAAAATTCCAAAATATCCCAGTTGGTCCTTCAGCTTGAACATGCAAACCCAGGTCAGAGCAGAGTCACAGAGGAAAAATGAGCACAACACATGTAGCTAGAAAGCTGAGCACTGGATACCATGTGGAAGCATGAGCTATCCTATTCATGACCATAAACATGTCTTCTGACTTCCTTTTTTGTCTTTACAATGTTATATTCAAAGCTTAATTAGCAAGATTTCCCCAAAATACCAAAATGTGGTAAGGTAAGAAAAAAAGTCCAAAATTATAAACCTACATCATCATCATCTTTTGCCTTTTGCCTTGCATCTTCAGCTTCTGCACGAGCTCTAGAGGGGAAAAAACCAAGACACGTTATTTGCGTTGAGTTCATCCTTTCAAAGAATGAAAGAGTAGGTCAAAAATTTTAACCACCACTAAATGACTATTTTTCTTTTTCCAAACAGAGGATTTAGCTGTATTCTTTTAGGAGAACATTCTCATAGCACTGTTCTCAGAAAAAAAACAGGTATAACAGAAAGCTGGGTGAAGGAAAAAAATGAATGTTTCCAATTTCCTTATTAGCAACATTGGAACAGTCCTAACTTTTTTCACATCATGACATACACAAAATGAGAAAAGTCAGTACGTGGAGGGGCTTGCTCACAGCAGAGGCAATCAGCCAGGCACTTCAGTCCATGCCAGGCAGCGCCTGGCCCTTCCTGGCTCGAGAGGGCAGAAGGCATGGGTCCCAGGGTACCCCTACACCCCTTTGTGGCAGCCTGGCAAAGAGAGTTTGGTTCAGAACAACATAACGAAAACTTACTTCCTAAGCTCTTCCTCCAGCTCTCTGTTCTTCTCCTCCAGCTTCAGTTTGGCTTGTTTCACGGCCTCCAGCTCCCCTTGCAGCACATCTTTCTCACAGGTCAGTTCATCTACTTTTGCTATCAAATCATTCTTCACTACATTCAAAGCATTTCTAAGAAACACATATTTCAAGTGCATCATTACAAACAAATATCCTTGCCATCTTTCAGCTTTTTCTCTTGTAGACTAAAGTAACTACATAATCATAAAGCTGAATAATAACTGAATACTTTAGAGGTATTCTACCTGATGCTGTTTGCAGACAAAGGTAAAAAAAAATAGAGAGGAACAGCCTAAGTATTTACTCTTCCCACTTATCAAATGAAGAATAAACAGGTAAAGCAAGGCAGACCACCAACAAATAAAAATGTCAGAATTAAGTAAGATTAAACTTTTAAAAAACAGCATCCATAAGGGTAGTGTTGTTAGTAAATTCTAAAAAGATATTACCTAACTAATTACCTAAAATTAATCCTTGAATTTACCTTTAATAATTAATGAGAACAAAATCTAAACTGGAAAAAAACTGAAAAAAAATCTACGACTTAGTTCCTCTTGGGTCTAGTGGGCATAGGACCTCATTATAGCTGCATTCTGTTTGGATATACAGCAAATTAACAAAGCAGTCCAATCTGTTTTTCCACACGACTCAAGACCTTACCCACTAAACAAGATTCAAATGTGTTTGAGGGCCTAAGACCCCACAAATTGTACCTGAGAACCTACAACTACGGAGGAGAGCTCTGAAGAGGCAGGCTGGGTATAGATCAAAACATTTATGCAGAAATAAAATAAACCCCAAGAGAAGAGATAAGAAAATAGACAACCCAGGCGAGGGAGCAAAAAAACTCATAGGACACATCCAGAAGATAACGAGAAATGCATGGATACGTGTAGAGTAGAAAGGAGATGAAAATCTGTTTCTGCAAAAAACAAAGCCATGAAACATATCCATCAGTGAAATTTGTCCCATTACCTATTTGCTTGCATGTGCGTGCATGCACAAACCCACACGCAGAGAAGGGGAATGAGATGGGGTAGTGAGACTGCATTAGTGCTGTGTTAAACTGAAGGAGCGTCATTGACTTGGACAAGAAGAAAATTCAGAATCTTTTAATCCTTGTTAAAATTTTGTACATACTTACTTGGTTTCCAACAGTTGTGTATTTTCTAATATAAGATTCTCAACTTCACGACCCATTCCTATCAAAAGAAAAAGGATAAAAACTTTGAAAATGAATTTATCAAAAATTATATAAACTTGTAATAAGCTGTAGTTGCAAATTTTATTTCATAAATTTTATCTGTCCTGTAGTAGTCTCATTTTGTCTATAATTTCATTTGCTGTATCTACTTGAGTGGATTATAAAATTATAAATAATTATCCATCAAAAAATAAAGCTAAAGATTTTATTAGTCAATTCTTTATAACTTAGCTAGTCTATATTTAGTTTCTCATAGATAATATTTCAAAAGGATCAAGACTTTTCTGCCAAATATTCTAAAAAGTAGCAATATTTAGGGGGAAGAAAAGAATAGCATATATGGATCAGAAATTGTTTCCAAATCACAGCTGGTACTGTGGCCTTTGCCTAAAGATTAGGCCTTATTAATAAAGAACAGGCAGAAACAAGGCCAAAGAAAGACAGAACCCCAATGCAGATGAAACCTTACCAAAGAAATTATGGTCTTAAAGCCCATGCATTCCATGTAAAGCAAAAACAAAGAACAAGAAATGTTTTACGTAAGAAACAGCATGAAAATAGATCATTAATCTGTAAAGTTTTATGCATGATATGAAAAACATCTGGAATCACAATGCTATGATTTAATGCATAAAGATGTGCAAAAGACAGAAATTAAGATGATTTCCTTCATAAGGATGCTCTAATATGTTATACCTAAAAAAATGCTTTATCAATTCTTTTGCACAATAAAATCGAATATAATTAGATTGAAAACCGCAGATCAATAATATTAAGTTTCCTTCAAAGTGCCATCTCTGAAATGATAATGTTCAGTTGTCACTTTACAGAATCGTGTTTAATAATTTAATGAGTACTGTAAGGCAGGCAGGTAGACCATTCAATGCAAGATCCAATGTAGTGATCTTTAGAGAGAAGAAAGCTATTTAATTTGCTACTCTTAAGAAAGTGAAGAAATAAAACAATACAAATACACTAAGGAATATATCTCAAAAAGTTACAAACACAAAAAAAGCAAAGCCACCACTCACTTATCCTAAGTTAATATTGGAAAATCACATACAATGGAAGAAGTAATATTCATAACCCAGCTAAACAGGAAGGAAATATTTCTAAAGAAAACTACATAAGGTAAAAGAGTTAATATGCCCCTTTATTTTAAAAAGGATAATATTTCAAAAGACTTAAAGATAATTCAAAACAAAACCAACCTAGGAATGCTAAAAATTCAACGCTCACATATGGACTCATATTTTGTCTGTATTATAATTATCTCAAATATTCTCAAAGATCAGGGTACTTCTACCATGAAGAATTAAATATCAGAAATAGTAGCTTACTGAATCATCCATGCATTCTCTAAAAACTACAAACAAAGACAAACTAAAAAAGTTTCTAAATTCCAATTCCAAAATGAATTTTGGCAACATATGTTGAAATATTTGCTTTAAATACTAATGTTAACTTTTCAATAAAGCTACAGAGTCAGAAGAAATCGGGTTTAGATTGGTTGAAAAAAGCTTACATAATGACTATGTCTACTATAAACTCTCAAACATATAGGGAGATAAGCACAAAAGCTGAAAATATATGCAGGGCAAAAAAAAAAAAAATAGTTGAGCAGAAAAAAATGATGAGAAAGCATTAAATGAGAACAGCAGCCAAAAACGCCTAGCTTAAAAAGCAGTAACATTAAAGTATTTAAAAGCATACACACCAGAATATTCCCCTGGGTGAGCAGCCCAAGAGAAAAATGAATGAGAATCTCAATTAGATTGTTTTCAGAAAGCAAGAGCTATGCTCATTTATTTCAAAATGAGAGAGGAGACAATAAAATTGAAAAGATGTAGAAAAACCATTAACTAAATACAATAAAGTGTAAATACTAAAGAGGGAAAAATTTTGGAATATGTACTATATGGGAATCATATCCTATAATGTAGTTTTTAAAGTTTAGACATTCCCAATGATGAGTTCTCTTAAAATCTAATATATAAATTTAATATATAATTAATAGGATTGTCCAAAATTTTCACTTTGAAATGTATCAATAAAAACTAACTCATAAGTATAAGAAAAACATAACTTGAAGTGGCCCCGTTTCTATTCAAGACTTCAACCAAGCAGAAATCTAGGTCTAACATATTTGGAAACTTTACCTACTAAAATAAGCAAAAAACTGCCTGACAGTTTTTAAAATTAATGATGTCTCATTCGGATTTTAGCATTGGTTCTCAAGCTAAGTTCATTAATGGGCTTCTGAATTACCTGTTAATCCCTTGAGAAAGTATGCACAATTTTACCTATTTCTGTATGTGCATTTTTCCAAAAGTACACTGCTCTCTTACAAATTCTCCTGTAAAAGAGTTTTAACTCCAAAAGGTAAAGAATCACAGATTTCGAGGTGAAATACAACTGTTAGAACTATTTAACGATCCATTCGTTTACTTGCTATGTTGTGTGCTACAGACTCAACAGTGAGCAAAAGACATAGTTGTCTTGGCCACATCGAGCTTATAGTCTATCCAGGGAGACAGGTACATAAAAAATTACAGTAGAGTATGAAGAGTGGCATAATAAATAAAACGCAGTCCCATGAGAACATACATTTCAGGGACAACTAAGCTTTAACGAGGGGATCAAAGCAGAATTCTTGGAGAAGGATGTGCTATTTAAGCAGAGGCAAGAAGGAGATACATATAGAGATAGATATATAGATTTTTTTTTTTTTAAGAAAAGGAGCAAATAAGCCTTCATGATTGGTTGTGAGGGGAGAAAAAGAGCTCTAGGATGGAGAACTGAGTGGATGGTGAGCTCATTCATTTACATTTATTACTGAGTTAGTACATGTCGGTATAAGAACAGTCTTGGGAGAGAGGACAAGAAAGATGGCGATGAACCGAGCTTCAGACGTATCAAGTATAAAGCCCCCCAAATCACCTTAGAGGTATCTAGTGGGCTGCTTGGAAGTAATAGTCCAGGGCTCTACAAAAAAATCTTGGATGGAGATAAAGACTTTGGAGCAATTAGCCATGAAAGCTAAGAAACAAGAGCAAAGAAGATTTCCCAAACAAAGAAGTAGGCCTTGGACAGGAACACTGATATCTGAAAGATGGGCAGAGGAAGAGGATCCTGCAAAGAAAACTGAAAAAGAATAGTCAGAGGCAGGAAAAGAATGCAGGAAGGTCTGATATCACAGAAGCCCAGCAAAGACAGTTTGAAAGACAAATGTTATTTGAGAAGTCACGTGAAATAACTGAGAACAAACCACTGGATACAGCAAAAAAGAAGGTTGTTCAGGAAAGGTGAATGTGGGGCAGAACGCCAGACTGCAGTCTGATGAGGTGCAGGGGGACTGGGGAACCTGGCCAGTAAAAGTAGCCATACTTTCAAGGGGTCTGTTTTGTTAACTGATGTATCACAAGCATCTAGAATAGTGCCAGGCACATAACAGACACCTCATCAACACTGCTGCATAAAAGTGTGACTAGATACGGGAGGAGGGTGAGCAGTAGAGTGGAAAGGTACTGAAGATAGAGTCAGAGGAGACCAGTATTTTTATTTTTAAATGGAAAAGACCTGAACGTGTTAAACGATAATAGGAAGAAGTTAGTGAAGATAGTGAAGTTGAAAATATAGAAGATAATTAAGAGAAACAAAATCCCACTCATAGGATGTATGAATGCGATTTCCAAGTTCTAGAATGTGGCCATGGGAAGTGACTAAAGTAAATGGAGAAAGGGATCAATGAAAATAAGAAAGTCAAGGGATGAGACTCAAATCAAGATACAGAATAAACTGCATGTGGGGGGTTATCTCTTTTAAATTATTAAAATCAGAAAAAAGAAATTAGAAAAAAGTACTCAGTGCATGTACAATAACTGCAAAAATTTATATTTTTGAACAAGAGAAGAGTTTTACAATAATATAGTAATTAGAAAAATGAATAATGAAATCATAGAAATGGACTTTGTACTTATTTATCAACCCAAGGTCAATTAAAGAACTTGGGGAAACAATTTTGTTAGTTTAACTATATTCTGAATTGTACGGAAGAGAAGCCATAGAACAAATACGGGCCTTGGAAATTTCACTTATCATCTTTGACCAAAAAGTATTTATGTAGGCATAAGTCACTACACTTAAGATAACATATTAAAATCTTCTAATGTGGAACATTCTAGAGGTAAATATATTGATATCTTCAAAAGGGGGGGGGAAGTAGTTTACAGTCTATTTCTTCTTTTCAAAGTGGAAAGGAAACCAGAATACCAGGAATTTACATTTACCCTATTTATTATGCTTAATTTTCTGACAAAGAATGGAAGCTTTTAGAAAATACTTGATTTAAAAGACCACAATTATTTCTAAGTACTATGTGGCTTACAAAAAAGAAAGTTTGAGGCCACTAACCTCAAAAATTATATTATTCAATATTGGATTATGAGGCAGTAGAGTGTACAAACTATATTAAAAAGTACTTCATGGGGGCCGGCCCGGTGGCCCAGCAGTTAAGTGCGCATGTTCCACTTTAGTGGCCCAGGGTTCACCAGTTTGGATCCCGGGTGTGGACACGGCACCGCTTGGCAAGCCATGCTGTGGTAGGCGTCCCATATATAAAGTAGAGGAAGATGGGCACAATGTTAGCTCAGGGCCAGTCTTCCTCAGCAAAAAGAGGAGGATTGGCAGCAGTTAGCTAGGGCTAATCTTCCTCAAAAAAAAAAAAGTACTTCATTCTGGTTACATACAGAGGGATAGCATCAAGGAATTTTGCAGGGGGGTGATATATTTTGACTCTGATAGTAGTTACACAACTGTGCGTTTGTCAAAACTCAAAAAATTCAACAGAAAGAGTGAATTCTACTGTATATAAATTTGAATATAATTTTAAACATTTCAAATTTTTCTTTCTAATATTTTTTGCATGTGCCCCTCAATTTTGCCAGGAAGTCAGTTTTTTAAACCAATCAAATCTAAAAAGGAACTTTTTATGCAAAATTTAATGTTAAGTAAAGTTAAAGTGTAAACTCAAATGTAAAAATAGAGTGTTTCTTAAGAATTGCTCTTTTAGCCCTCCTTGAGAAATCCAAGCTCATTCAATTGCTTCCAATTACTCAGACTTTAACAGTAGGAATCTATGTCTAATTCAGAAGGCTTTTACTTACATACTATCAATCTCTCTTACTAGATATACTGTGAGCTCTGTTTAGACAGAATTTGTGTTTCCTTCAAAAAATACTTTAAACTATCAAGGACATAACTGATAACCAATAAACTTAACATACAATTAATGCAAGCAAGGCTACTCTATATTTAGAAGAATTGACAAACAGCACCTTTTGAGAACAGTATAGTCTGTATTATAAATACACTAATACATACAAAAACTTTTTGGAGACCAGTATCTATTGCAAAGGCAATGGTTTTTAATACCGTGAGGTTTTCAATTTCTATAAAGTCTTAAGTTATAAGAAAGGTACACCAAAGCCAATTGACACAAGTCAGAAGTATGTAATTATTGTTGAAAAGAACTTTAGAGATCACCTAGAGCAGGAGTTGGCAAACTTTTTCTGTAAAGGACCAGATGGTGAATGTTTTAGGCTTTGTAAGCCATATGATCTCTGTTGCAGACTTAACTCTGCTGTTGTGGTGCAAAAGCAACTATAGACAATAAGTAAACAAATGAGTGTGGCTGTGTTCCAGTAAAACTTGATTAACACACATAGCAGGTGAGCTGGACTTGGCCCCTGAGCCACAGTTTGCCCAATCCCTGAACTAGAGTCCAGCTCCTTCATTTTATACACAAAGAAACTAAGGCCCAGAGAGGTCAAGCAAAGGTCACCAGACAATAGTGGAAGAGCCAAAGGCAGCATTCTTTCCAAACCAGGTGTTCTCCAACACAAACTCTAAAATGATTATATTTCCCATAGCGCTAAAACAGAATACTCTGTGAAATCTCAGAAAAATCAAGTGTTATAATTTTTTATTTAATTAAGGTCAACAGTATTTAATGAAATCTATTTAAGCCAGGAACTAACTACCCATCAATCTATATATCTACACATCTACTCACACACACCCACACCCACACACCCATATATACAGCACTGTGTTCCTTATGTGTAATACTGCTCTCGGAATATATAGCAGGAATTCAATAAATTGTGTTATATGAATCAAAATACAAATTTAAATGCAATTCAATTGTAGGCATATCCATATACAAAGATGCTTTCATTTAAAATTTTCATGATTTCAAAGAATACATTCCTATTAATTACCTAAAAGTGCAATAACTGTAACACTGGGCAGTACGGACATTTTAAAGGAATTTCAATTAAATCACTTAAAAAATCTTTTTTAAAACAGTATGATACTTCTTCAGATAAGCTATCATACCTAGTAAATCTGCTCCTTCATCCACATCTCCAATTAGGCCTGAGCCAGCTGAAGACAGTTCTTCAAAGAGAGATTCTGTATTGCGATCAAAAGCTTTGTTCTCTATGCCTTTGGTGGGAGTGCTATGCAACAAAAACAACAAAACCAAACAAATCAATATTACAAAGACTTTTTCTTAACAGTGTAAATTGAATACAAAAGCTAAGTTACCTAGGAATTTTTTACCTGTAATTTACATTTAACACAAAATGTAATTTTGAAAGATTTCTCAAAGGTCTCCTAAGAAATTCCCATTAAACTCCACAGAGAGAATTGGTAAAGAAAATAATGTTTCTGTGGTGAGATCCCAGCAAACACGAACAATAAATGGCAGCTAACAGAGAGCACCATTCTGCATTGTACCAGGTGTTGGTCTAAGTGCTTTACACAAACTATCTTACTGAATCCTCACACCTACACTACAAAGGAGGTGCTGCCATTATGCCAATTTTACAGATGAGGAAACTAAAGAGGTTAAGGAATTTGCCAAGATCATCCAGCAAATGAGACAAAGAGGTGGAATTCAAACCTAGGCTGTTAGGCTTCAGAATCCATGGTCCTAACTACCATGTTATATGTTGCCTGGTCATAAATTGGCATGGTCATTTTCTTTTTCATTTAAGGGCAATTTGACAGTATCTATTAAAATTTAAAATGAGGAGCTAGCCCTGTGTCACAGTGGTTAAGTTTGGTGCACTCCACTTCAGTGGCCCGGGTTCAATTCCCAGGCACAGACCTATACCACTCATTGGCAGCCATGCTATGGTGGCAACCCACATACAAAATACAGGAAGACTGGCAAAGATGTTAGCTGAGGGTGAATCTTTCTCAAGCAAAAAGAGGAAGATTGGCAATAGATGTTCGCTCATGGCCAATCTCCCTCACCAAATTAATTAATTAATTAAAATGTAAATAACCACAAATCCAAGAATTCGATGTCAAAAATTGTTCTACAAAAGCCCTGTCACAACAAGGCAATTATGTATGTAAAAGCATGGTCAGAGCAGCAATTTTATAGTGTCAAAAAGTTGAAGCAATCTAATAGACCATTAATAGGGCACAGATGAAATAAATTATGGATATACATAAAAGTTGAAAATTTTAACTATAGAGTTAAAAACATTAAAATAGAGTTTTATAAACTAAAGAAACCCATCATATAAAGGTGTTTTTAAAAACCAAGTTGCAAAACATATATATAAGCCCTTTTTTGCAGGGGTGTGGAGGGGAAAGGGGAAACGTGTATGTTTGTGCATTAATGTTGTATTAATAAAAAAAAAGTCTGCATAGGATTTCCAGTTAAACATAGTGGACTGAACATAGTCATTTATCACCCAATAATTCAGAAACTCAACTAAAACAACAGTAAAAAGAATCTAAAAAGGTATATATACCCACAAGGACATAGGGAATAGAAGAAGAAACGAGAGCAGGTGAAATGTCAACAAAATTCTGTAAAATGGAAAACGGACAGGGAAACAACAGAAATTGATTTAACAGACCAAAGAAAACTGAAACCTAAGCCACTGGGGTTTAGGGAGGAAGTCAGTGTGCTGCCAGAAGCCCTGAAAGGCCCAGGAACTGAAGGAACCAGCAATCAGCAGAGAGAAGCATGTAAGGGCGGATATAAAAACAGAAGGATGGGATGAAAGACAGCACAAGAAATAATATGAGACCTAGATACAATCCTCCAGAACAGAGAGACCTCCCTTCTCCCAGTATTGCACCCTGAATAATGGAAGCCAAGTTTAAATGTCATAGGCAGGAAACTGGAGAATCAGTGTCATTTACTCAAGTATGAGCAAAACAGGCACAGAGCACCAGACATTTAAAGAAGGCCTCTATTATAAAATAAAAAGCCCCAAACAAATGGACTGTGACAGAGGCACTCAGAGCAAAAGGAGACAATGCAGGCAGCAGCAGAAACTTATTAAGAAAAACCTAATTTTTTCCAAAATAAATGTTGCATCCATAAGAGAATAATAGCAAGATGTTATAAAAAGTAGCCATCCAAGAAAAACAAAAAAAATCAAGGAGCACTGAAAGATAAAGTTGAAGAAGTCATCCAGAAATTAGACCAAGAATAGGAGAGATTTGGAGAAGAAGGAAAAAAGGAATTATGAGGATAGTCCAGGATGTTCAATATGCACCTAATAGGTGTTCCAGAAAGAGAGAGGAAGAGACAACAATACAAAGAATAAGGAGAAAATTTCTCAGTACTAGGAGATATGAATTTCCAGATGAAAGGACTTACTACATACAAGAAGACAGAAAAGATACATCAACACATCATCATGAATTC
This sequence comes from Equus asinus, assembly GCF_041296235.1. Classification (NCBI taxonomy): domain Eukaryota; kingdom Metazoa; phylum Chordata; class Mammalia; order Perissodactyla; family Equidae; genus Equus; species Equus asinus. The sequence continues at coordinate 35,649,549 of NC_091802.1, read as the reverse complement.
TAAAAAAAGGAGGAAAAAAACCCAAACAGCGATAAACTGAAGATCCTAAAAGCTTTGGCAGAGAATATACAAAAAAGCAAGAATCCAAATGGCAACACTTCAAACTCAACATCACGATGAAGCAATGTTTTCACAATTCTAAAGGAAAACTTCTGAAGGTTTTCCAAGCTAGAATTCTGTATTCAGCCAAATTATCAATCATGTCTTCAAATGATATTTGTCACATTCAAGTTATCAAAAAATTTACTCCCATGAAGACTTTGCCCAGAAAGCTAGCAAGAATATGTTCTGTCAAAACAAAGGCATAAATCAAGAAGCAAGATGACATAGGATCCAGGAAACAGAAGATAGAGAGAGAGGTGAAAAGATAAGATAGTGAGGGCAAATTCCAGGACCAGAGCAAACATGACAACAGTCTAGACTGGAGAATGGAATAGACATTTACAGTACCTTGAGCCTTTGAATCCACTGAGATCTTTGTCCATGTCCAACTCAGGAGTGGATTCAATGATTGCTTGAACTTCTGACTTTTCTTCATTTTCAGCAGAGCCTTAGGAAAGGATAAGATGACATAAATAATGCATATATCACATACTCTCCTGATATGAAAATCCTGTTGCTTCTATGGTTGCAAATACATCATTTGATCATTAAAAAAATTTAAAAGAGTGGAATCTAGGAAACACAGGGTTAGACAATATGTCACATATTTAATTAACAGTCAATATCAGAAACTAACAAATAACCAAAGAAAGTTTTCATTTGTGATTCTTGGGACACAGTGCAGTGCATCCCAGGCCAGAACTCCCTGTTTTCATTCCAATTTAAGAGGTGGAATATAGAGAAATTAAAGACAAAGACTAATGAATGATCTAAGGCAGGGGACAGAAAAAGACTGTCCTCCTGACTTTCAGGCTGTCCAATCTCCCAGCCCTCTCAATTTTTCTCTCCAAAACTTTATTTAATCATCAACTCTTATAAGCTTATTTACAATTAAGTACAATTTTATAAATCTCAAGCAGTAACACCCCAAAGATGTATTTTCTCATACCCACATCATCTGGATTTACTGAATACTTTGCCAGTAAGTAAAGAACTAGGGTCACTCACCTGTGGATACATGTCTGGTTTCCTGGGCTACCTGTACTTCAATATGCTTGCTTATCTCTGACTTATCTGGCGTATCCACAGCTTTCACCAATCCTTCACCATCTTCATTTAAGGGAGTATCAGCAGGAATTGCTGCCACGTCTGAAGCAGCTGTCGATGCTGGAGTGGTAGCTTTAGATCCTCCTTGGCTAACATCAGAAAGTTCATCCTACAAATAAAAATAATTACAGAAAAATTTTTAAATGAGTACTTTATTTTAAAGCATTTTAAAAATGGGTTAAGAAATAAACTTGCTGAGAGAAAATTCTATTAAAAAATAGTAATAGTCACTGATTACCAAAGGAAACCAATAAACAATCTCTGCAGACTATTTTCAAACAATTGGGGAACATTTAAGTAAATCATATTTTTCCATACATGAGATTCTACTAAATAGAAATTTTGAAGATAAAAGTAGATTGTCAGTATTAACAACAAAATTATAAATTAACATCATTATTGGAGTTTTTAAAAAATTTTTTATTTATTTATTTTTGAGGAAGATAAGCTCTGAGCTAACTACTGCCAGTCCTCCTCTTTTTGCTGAGGAAGCCTGGCCCTGAGCTAACATCCGTGCCCATCTTCCTCTACTTTATATGTGGGATGCCTGCCACAGCATGGCTTGCCAAGCAGTGCCATGTCCATACCAGGGATCCAAATGGGCAAACCCTGGGCCACCAAGAAACGGAAAGCGCGAATTTAACCGCTGCACCACCGGGCCGGCCCCATCATTGGAGTTTTTAACAGCAGTTGTGGTACTGTACAATCATCTGATAATAAACACTGCTTCAAAACACAGTGTGTTCCCTGTAGTAGCTACTCTAAAACAGCAGTGAGTCCAATAGTTCTGTAAACACTGTCCTTAAAACATCCTGCATCCTGATCATTTGAAGCACTTAGAGATCAGGTAATAGGCATTTTAACAAGCAACCAGGTGATTTATATACTCATTAACATAACTACTATTCTAGGTCTACAGGTAGGCTTCAAGAGGTACATGCTCAGATTGAAATTTTATGCAAAAATTTGAGTACAATGCATTTTTCTGGGAAAAGAATCTACAACTTTTATTAGATTTTCAAAGGGGTTTGTGATTCCAAAATAATGAAAAACAACTGTCCAATGCTACCAATAATGAGGCAGTTCTTTTACAGCAAAGTACCTAGGTCTTAGAAAAAGAGAACTTGACAAAAAGTTTACTACTAGCAATGATGATAATAATAATAATAAGGATTATGGTAAATTTAGTGAGGTTACCTTTCACTAAACATATGACCTTAGGTTGGTTATGTATTCTTTCTAGACCCATGTTTTCTGATCTGTAAAATAGAGATAATGGTACCTACTTCATAGGATTACTATAAGGTATTCTATATAGAGACTTAGCAATGTGTTCACACATACTAAGCATTTAAAATGTTAGCTATTATTACAATTTATAATAATGCATTATGCACAACTTTGTAATTCTATTATTTATTTATTTTTGTGAGGAAGATTGGCTCTGAGCTGACATCTGTTGCCAATCTTCCTCTTTCTGCTTGAGGAAGATTGTCGCTGAGCTAACATCTGTGCCAATCTACATCTATTTTTTTGTATGTGGGACACTGCCACAGCATGAGTTGATGAGCGGTTTGTGGGTCCATGCCCAGGATCTGAATCCACAAACCCCGGGCCACTGAAGCAGAGTGTGCAAACTTAACCACTATACCATCAGGCAAGCCCCTTTGAAAATTTTTAAATGTATGCTTTTGGCCTAAAACAAAAAAATAATATATATATAAACATATTATGGGCCAGCCCAGTGGTGCAGCAGTTAAGTTCACACGTTCCCCTTCTCAGCGGCCCAGGGGTCACCAGTTTGGATCCCAGGTGCGGATATCGCACCACTTGGCATGCCATGCTGTGGTAGGCATCCCATGTATAAAGTAGAGGAAGATGGGCACGGATGTTAGCTCAGGGCCAGGCTTCCTCAGCAAAAAAGAGGAGGACTGGCAGTAGTTAGCTCAGGGCTAATCTTCCTCAAAAAAAAAAAAAAAAATTAAGCTGTGCTATGGTGGGGGATGATTATTACTGATTTTTATTTCCCTCTTTAAAACTTTGTCTTTTTGAACTTTTGAAGAACATTGTTAAAAATACATTATAGCTATAAAAATAATGGAACAGAATCCAAGCAATTTAAAAAAAAACAAAACTAATACCATAGCAATCAAAATTACATACCCACTGCACAGCTTTACAATACACTATCTGAGAGATTTAGGTTATTTTAGGTGCTGAGAAGTAAGAAGGAGTTCAAATTCAAATTTAAAATGCTATTCAAGTACAAGAAAGCATTTTTAGACATACAGTCAACTGTACATGCTATGATGAACACCAACTACAATGAAAGTAACCACACTTGGAGAACTTAACTTCATCACCAAAACTCTTAGTTTTACAACATTAAAATGTTTCATCCTCAGTATAGTCTCTTAATATTAATTTACTATGACGCATTTTGATGTGGCACAAATTTCACTACCATGAGTGGCTGAACTAACGTAAAATTAATTACCAGATGAGAACATATGTCACGCAAAATGAATTATATTTGCTATGGCAAATTGAGAGCACTTTCTCCTTCAACAGTGCTCCTCCAACCCCGCTCATCCTTATCCCAGGCTTTAGGGGTTTTTTTCCTCCCTTAAGTGATGAGAAACGTACAAAGTCACAGAATGTGGCCCAGCAAGGAGTTACTCACTAAGAGTCTTGACTATCTTAGTTCTACTGATGGGCTTGAGCTCTAAGACATGGATAAAACACAACTGTTTGCTGAAGACCTTCATTCTAGTAAATCCCTTGATATTCTCAATTTCTGACAATTTATATTGTACTTGGACTTGTACAATAGCTGGTCAGCTGATTATATTATTGCTCATCACCATTTTAAGAAACACATATATCCAAGACAGACAATGATCCATTTACCAAAAACAAACATCCTCTGAGATTCTGAATCTAGCAAAAGAAAAATAAAATGGTGTATCTATGTTAGCATAAAATACTTACTTAAAATGAATTTTCAGTGACATAGGAAAATGCTTAAATATTAAATTGAAAAAAATACTATACTTTTAAAGAAACAATCAGAGATGTATACACGATGTCATTTATAACAGCAAAAAACTGCCAGCAACTTAATGCTCCAAAATAGGAGATTAAACAATGACACAGATGATACAGATTATTATATCTGATACAGATATCCACGCACAGATACAGAATCCATGATACAGAATATTATGCAGCAATTAAAAACCATGTAATAGAAGAATATTTACTGAGATGGAAAATATTCAAAATGGAAAGAGATTGGGGATTAAAACAGTTCTGCACAGCATGATCAATTAAAAAATATGGCTAGCAAAAGCTGTTAGGACATATATGACATTTTTAACAGTGGTTGCCACTGGGTAGTTGGATAATGAGTGATTTTTGCTTTTTCTTTGCCCTTATTAGCATTATTTATACATATTTTTTGAAGTAGAAAAAATTATAAAAATCAGAACATAAATCTATATATGAAGTATGGTCTCAAAAACTATTTTTTAAGTATATAAAGTGACTAGAGATAGTACATAAAAATTTTTTCCTTGCTTATACTACTTTCCTTTTTTCAAATTTTTAAACAATAGGCATGTGCTACTTTTATAAGGAAAAAAAGTAAATAAGTTCCAAACAAATTTGAACTAGTATTGCTAGATGAAATTATCTTTCAATCTGAAAGTTTTGAGAAAAAGAAAACCCATTCATACTATTTATGAATCGGGAGCTATCCACTCATTATTGCCTTGTGTTTAAGATAACTTTGATTATCTGTTATCTGAAGTGCAATACTAACTATATGCTAATAAAATTAGCTGAATTTAGTAGCTATTTTCTTCTGTGCAACGCAAACACTGGGCTGATTTCCAATGGGAAGGAAAATAAACCAAAGAAATACATAGCTCAATTCTCTATCACTTCCTTCCCTCTTAACATTAAAAGACAAAATTACTGCCTATTTCCTTGCTGGTGACTGGCATCTAATATAGAAATATCTGATAAAAATTTACTAAGTCAGGGGGCTGGTCCCATGGCCAAGTGATTAAGTTGGTGCGCTCCGCTTTGGTGGCCCAGGGTTTCGCCGGTTCGGATCCTGGGCACAGACATGGCACCACTCATTGGGCCATGCTGGGGCAGCGTCCCACATGGCACAGCTGGAGGCACTCACGGCTGGAGTACACAACTATGTACTGGGGGGGGCTTTGGCGAGAAGAAGAAGAAGAAAAAATATATATATACTAAGTCAAAGAAATTAGCTTTTTGGAGTTGAGTCAGAAAAACTGATAGTAATATTTCTGGAGCCATAGAGGCCTACAGTGAAGACAACTAGAAGCTGCCCTGAGTACCACTCCCTTGGTCTGTACTTTGAGGTATACTCTATTAAAAAAATAAAAGAGGTATTATTTTGGTTAATTTAACAGCTTAGTTAATTCATATTTATGTTACCATATACATGAATTCCTACTCTTTAAAGGTTTAAAATATAAAATATATTTAAAAAATTCATACAAAATAAACAGTCCAGGGGCCGGCCTGATGGCATGGTGGCTGGGTTCACGCGTTCTGCTTCAGCAGTCCAGGGTTAACAGGTTCGGATCCCAGGCATGAATGTACACACTGCTCATCAAGCCATGCTGTGGCAGCATCCCACATATAAAAAACAGATGACAACTGGCACAGATGTTAACTCAGCAACAATCTTTCTCAAGCAAAAAAGAGGAAGATTGGCAATAGAGCTTAGGACTGATCTGCACCAAAAAAATAAAAATAAAAGAACAAACAGTCCAGGTTCCTGATGAATAGTGTTGATGGACAGCACTTAAACCCACCAAGACTATGGATTCAGAAAGATCTGGAGAATTTCAAGCTCATCTACGTTGAGACAACTATACGCTGTTGAAGCTATTTGAAAAATAAATAATTTGAGGTCAATCTTGTCCTTGTCATTTACCTCTCAAACAAAAGTCAAGGAGAGAAATTATTTCCTCTTCCTCCTTATCAGTCTATCCCCAAGGTCTAGTTATTTCTACCTTTAAAAAATTACTTAGTAATTAAAGAGTTCACAATATAAACAGTTTGGAAAAGCCCTCCTCTCCAAATTCCTTTGTGGATCTGGGAGTATAAAATAAAGTAAGCAGGAGAGAGCTGAACCCAAAATAGGAAAAGGACTGTGACACCCTGAGGATCTCAAGGTTTAGTACTACAAGGAAGTGGTAAATTAAGATCTGCTTGGAAGAAAAATGATCTTTTAAATTTTTCCTAGGCTATCTAAATAAGATGGCATTTATTTATCTGTAACTTGCTTCTCTTTTATACTTTTACCACATAAAAATATTTTACACTCATTAAAATAGCTCATTGTGTGGGCTGTACTTCTGACAACTGGATCCCAGGGATAGAGCACGAGAGCTGGAGGAAAAAGTTCTGAATTTTAGGGGACAGTTTTCAAAAGAGGTATTTCTCCTTGGTGTCTCAGGCAGTGGTGACATAAAGCTCCTAAGATTAGCAGGAAAGCACTGAGATGGGAAGTCTCTGCTACAGTGTTTGACTGGGGGGATAATATTCTTATACTGTATCTCCTATGGAAGAAATTATGAAATCTGTCACTAACAATGCCTCCAACTAGAAATAAAATGCAGAAAGATAAGCCTAAATATTAACCTGCTAAAAGATCAAATATATCACTTTTGGTCAACAGTAAGCTTATAAGACATAATGTGCAAAATGAGGGAAAATTCTTACTAGGACCTAAATGGAAACTGGAAGCATTTATATGAATTATTCAGTATAAAGTGACAGGGGAGTTGCATGCTATTATTTCACATTCAACCTGTGACTTTTGAAGACTTCCGATTGCTGTTTTATGCCCATTATATGCCAGGTTATGCTGTTTTGGCTAATAATCTTGACTACAAATGTTGCTTATTTATCTGAAGACTGCTGGCCTATCAATTCCCGTGGCCTGATATCATTAAGATATCCTCTTCATCGGCACGTGTGTGTGTTAAACATGGAGACTCACATGGCTGTCTGATAAATGTCCTCATTTTGTAACCCCGTCGCCACTTCAGTCTTTAAGGAACTCTCACATTGTAGGCTGTGCATGTCACTGGAGAATGTCCACAGAAAGCAGGGACCTAAGTTGGGATTCTAGAGCTGTAACCATAAAGGAACGGCACTCCTATGCATATTTAAGTTTTAAAAGAATAGGTGTCATTCAAAGGTGATATACAAATAGGCAACAAGCATATGAAAATACGCCCAACATCACTAATATCAGAGAAATGCAAATCAAAACCACAACGAGATATCACCTCACACCCATTAGGATGGCTACTATAAAAAAAAAAAAACAGAAAATAACAAGTGTTGGTGAGATGTGGAGAAATTAGAACCCTTGTACACTGTTTGTGTGGCTGTAAAATGGTTTGAAAACAGTATGGAGTTTCCTCATAAAATTAAAAATAGAACTACCATATGATCCAGCAATACCCCTTCTGGGTAAGCCAAAAGAACTGAAAGCAGGGTCTTGAAGAGATATTTGCACACCCGTGTTCATAACAGCACTACTCTCAATAGCCAAGAGACAGAAGCTACCAAATGTCCATCAAGGGATGAACGGATAAATAAAATGTGGTGTGTACACACAATGGAATAGTATTCCACCCTGAAAAGGAAGGAAATGCTGTCACAAGCTACAACATGGATGAACCCTGAGGACATTACGTAAGTGAAATAAGGCAGTTACGGAAAGACAAATACTACATGATTTCACTTAAATGAGGTAGACAAAACTATAGGGACAGAAAGTAGAATAGTGGTTACTGGGGCAGGGGGGAGGGAGAGGGAAGAGTTGTTGTATAACGGGTATAGTTTCAGAATTACAAGATGAAAAAGTTCTAGAAATCTGTTTCACAACGATGTGAATATTCTTTTTAATTAATTTATTTATTTTTATTTTTTAAAGATTTTCTTTTTTTCTTTTTCTCTCCAAAGCCCCCTGGTACACAGTTGTATATTTTAGTTGTGGGTCTTTCTAGTTGTGGCATGTGGGACGCCGCCTCAATGTGGCCTGACAAGTGGTGTCATGTTCATGCCCAGGATTTGAACCGGTGAAGCCCTGGGTCGCCGAAGTGCAGCGCGCAAACTCAACCACTTGGCCATGGGGCCAGCCCCTGATGTGAATATTCTATTTTTTTTTTAGGAAGATTAGCCCTGAGCTAACTGCTGCCAATCCTCCTCTTTTTGCTGAGGAAGACTGGCCCTGAGCTAACATCCGTGCCCATCTTCCTCTACTTTATATGTGGGACGCCTACCACAGCATGGCATGCCAAGCAGTGCCATGTCCTCACCCAGGATCCGAACCGGCAAACCACAGGCTGCTGAAGCAGAACGTGTGCACTTAACCGCTGTGCCACCAGGCCAGCCCCACGGATATTCTTAACACTACTGAACTGTGCACTTAAAAATGATCAAGATGGTAAATTGTATGTTATGTTTTCTACCACACAAAAAAAGAAAATAGGTGTCATTACTTTTAACTTCACTTCAGATACTGTGGTAAAAATCTGGTCTTTGTGCCATTTTGCTATTGGTTTTAGATATCATGCTATAAGTCTATACACTTTTACAAAATATTTTCAGTAGTTTCATTCATCAAATGCCTCATGTGCTCACGGCTGTATAGTGTACATATGTCATGTGTTATCTGGCATTGCCCCATGATTATTTATGTTCTGAGATACTATGAAGTTAAGTTCACAACCACAGAAAATAAATTATCCCATTAAGGACAACTTGGAAATGTTCCAACGTAGTGTTTTCCTAAGTAGGCTGCCTGACTTCATCTGAAATAAGCTAAATAAAGGGGCAAGCAACTCTGCTATATAACTTTGTCTTTCAGATTCAAAGATTTTAAGACTAATGAAAGTAAAGACAAAATTACAAAAGGCAACTAGTCCCATGTATCCCCTACTCTAACACTTATCACCTTATATTTTAACTTTTATGTTTACATTTTTTTCTCCCCAAGACGAAGTTAAATGTCTAAAGCAGTGGTTCTTAAGTTCTTTTGATTTACAACTCTATGGCACAGCAGGATCACAAAACTTTGTGTGTACACGTAATTTCTGGAGAGTTTCATAACTTTGATTTGATTCCTAGAGGAGTCTGTGACCCAAAGTAACAGAGAACAATAACTCTAGACACACATGAAATAAATCTAGATGTAAATTATACTGTAGGTTCAAGAAAATTCAGATGATTAAAGGAGAGGGATGAATGTTCTAACCCTGAGGATATTTCTGAAGAAAGAGGACAACTATTTCACTGTCACAAACCTGCTGAAGGGCTTCCATGGACCTGGGCTAACCCTGACCTAGTGGCAGGAGAGTCTTATTTGTCTTTACATCCCCAGGGCCCAGCATATCAAGCCTGACATGAAGCAGGCTTTCAACAGATGTTTGCTGAATGAAGCTGAATAGTACCCTGACTGGGGCTGAAGAAATCTGTTCAACTTGAGAGGCAGCCCATGGTAAAATGACACATGGCTGTCTCCAGGAGACATGCAAGCTATGTACATTCTGCCCTAAGCAAGGGACACTATGCAAAGCATACTAGTTTTCTTACCTAGAGCTGGATAAAAAGAAATAGGCTGAATTTCCACAGGATTTACTTAAAGTTTCTCCCCTTTATTTCAAAATGCTGACTTTGGGGGAGGAGTAAATTACAGATTACAGTAAAGCCCTGGCAACCACCGCAGAGGGAGGAAATAATTTTCTTTTGCATTTCAGTGAATAACATCAGCAGTCTTCCAAACTGAGCATCTGAGGTCTTGAGAATAGCGGTTGAGGAAGTGAACCAATAGTTAATCATTTCAGGTTACTTTGTGCAAAATGTTTTGAAACACCATTCTCACCTCCTGTTCTACAGCCTTCAGAGATTCAGGACTACTGTTGACCTGGGAAGAGGGAGATTATAAAAGAGAAAAAAAATCATGCATTTACTAGGTGTTAGCATATTTCTAAGTATCTTTGGCTTCTACTACCTCTCAGGATAACAAAATCCATCTCTCTATCATCTACTACGTTAAAATGGTTTTGTTTTGACTTAAGTGATGTCATGGTTCAGAAGTCACCCCTTGGATCACTTACTTTATCAATAAGCAGCTCATCATGTAACTTTTTTCTACTCACACAACTGTAGGAAATCTTTCTGAAATGTATTCTAATCATCTTGAATATTTAACATACCAAATATTCCAGTTTAGCATACTTGGAAATGTTAACAGCACTCTCCTTTCTCTCCCTTCTCCACATCATTTCTGAAACTGTTAAGTATCACTAATAATCAAAAGGAAACCCAGATTCTAATCCTTTTTCACAAAACATCTATTTACTCACATTTTTTTATTTCTATTTGTACATTTGCCCCCTGGGAGACAAAAGTGTTTCTCTTAAACACAAAGCAACTTCAAATTTTAAATATTTTTGGTCTGGAAACTCATCAAAGTCTTTTTGAAAGCCTAAAATACAGCTGCAACTCTCTGTTAACTCTTTCAAAAAACCATAGATTAGCAAGGCATGATTCACTTTATAAAAACCAGACTGCCTCTCCCTTAATGTTTGTTTACATAATCTTTGATTCTGAATTCTTATCATCTTTAACCCTTCTCAACTATTCACTTCATCAAAAGAAAGGTAAAAAATTGGATGGCTCTCTGTATATAATACAAATGGAAAGATTGTGAACATACATTTCTAGATGAAAAACAAAAAGCAAGCTGCAGGAAAATACAGCATAAATCCATTTATCTTACAAAGACATTATGAATATGTAGTATCTATGTGCATATGTAAAGAAAAAGGTCTAAAGGATACACCAACTATTCACAATGACTGTGGAAAAGGAGGGGAATTTAGGGTTGGAGAAATTACCTATTTACTGTAGATTCTTTAATATTATTTAAAATTGTGAAACTGCATTAATATAACTTTTTAAAAAAAATTATTAAACCTGTTTTATACAATATGTGGACTCTGAGCACCTTAATATTTCTAGCATGTGGCACTGTGCCTGGACACAGTGGGTATCAATAAATATGTTTTAATGCAAAAAGGTAAAAATTTTCTTCAACAGGAAATATTTGAAACTATTTTTCCTATTCTAAAAGCTTGTTTAAACATTCAGTAAGTACGTAATAAATGCTTATGTGCCAACTACTTCAAAAGAAGCCACATTTGAAATGTAAGTTTTAAACAATCATTTTTAAATAGTGCTGTTTATTTAGACTTTCACCAGTTTTTATTCTCAACATATATTAGCATTTTGGTCAACACACAACCCAATAACTACACTAAAAAGAAAAAAAAAATCTCATTTATAAACACCCACTAAGAAAGAACAAATTCTATTCCTCCTTCTCCAAGCAAGAATTTAAAAGGAGAGAAAGTATATATCTTATAATTTTATTTGTCAATTATACCTCAACAAAGATAGATGAATGAATGAGTGAATAAGAAAGTACTAAAAGATTAAAAGGAGTAAATCTTTGCCCCTTTTCCCCTTCAAACCCCGACAGTCAGCTGTGAATGGTTCCTTAAGATATCAAATGAGGCTATAAGTGAGGGGAAAAGTTTATAAATAAAAAAATGAAGTTATAGAAGAAATTCCTTATCTTCTATCACAAGCAAAAACAACATGAAATATTATAACGTACAATTCATTTTTCTCAAAAGTCTATTTTTATTTTACCCTCCTGTAAACATGAATAAAAAAATCCAAGAAAAGGTAATATATAATATAAACTAATGGAAAAACCCACACTAGCGTCAAAGAAAGGGCCTAGAAGCAATCATATTTCAAGCAATAAGCACATTCAGTGCCCAGATCTTGATTCCTAAATACCATTCTCCAATAAAAGGAACTAGGGCTCCATGGAGAAGCAGTCGATCGCAGGGCTGGAGCAGGAAAAATACAAGACCCTGGAGCATATGATGGTGCCAGGAAGGAAGGAAGTACATAAAAGAGTATGGGGCATGTCAAAAGGTTACGGGAGTCAACCTGAAAGAGCTCCTGATGTCCAAAGCTGGAACAATTTGGGCAACAAAACAAATGATAGCACTGAATAAAGTACAGAATAAAATAAACATCCATGAGTTCAAACAAGAAAGGAAGGAGAGAAGGAAGAAAGGAAGGGTAGCTCTTCCTTCCAGAATTCCAGTTAATAAAGGTAGGATGAAGAAAACAGAAAACAACCATTGGAACACCACAGTAACAACTGTAGGTAAGATTCACTGAAGGATACTAAAATCAGTGGATGAAAGTTTGAGGAAAAACAGGATATTTGCACAGTCTCAAAGTATATCCACCAAGATGTTTATTCATTATAAAGGGAAAAATAGTAACTTTATAGTGGAGAAGTCCAACACACCAGCTGAACCAAGTGATCAAAGTTAACCTCACCACTAAGGCATACTGCTTCTGCAGTATTCTTGCCAAAAATATAACCTCAATCTAATCATGAGAAATCATCAGAGAAGCCCAAACTGAGATATTCTACAAAATAACTAACCAGCACTCTCAAGCCTCGAGGCCATGAAAGACAGGGTAAAACTGAGGAACTGTCACACACTGGGAGAGACTGAGGAAACATAACTCAATGCAATGTGAGATTCTGGATTGGATCCTGGAACAGAGAAAGGACAGCGGTGGAAAAACTGGCAAAATCCGAACACAAGTCTGTAATTTAGCTAATAGTATTGTATCAATGTTAATTTCTTAGTTTTGATAATTTTACTATGGCTAGTTAACATTAGTGGATGCTGAGAGATGAGTATACAGGAACTCTGTACTATTTTTGCAACTTTTCTGTGAGTCTAAAATATTTCAAAATAAACAGTCAGGGGCCGGCCTGTAGCCAAGTGGTTAAGTTCATGCGCTCCACTTTGGCGGCCCAGGGTTTCACAGGTTCAGATCCTGGGCGCGGACATGGCACCGCTCATCAGGCCATTCTGAGGCAGTGTCCCATATGCCACAACTAGAAGGATCCACAACTAAAATATGCTTCTATGTACTCGGGGGATTTGGGGAGAAAAAGCAGGAAAAAAAAAAAAGAAGATTGGCAACAGTTGTTAGCTCAGGTGCCAATCTTTAAAAAAATAAAAATTAAAAAACCTGAGACCTTTAACTGTTTTGAAATTTAAAGTTATACATGCATTTTATGTTAGGAATCTTTAGTTACAGACGATACAGGAATTCAACTACTACAGAGATTCAAATTTGGGAAAATTAAAGGAATAGGAACAATTTAAGAACTTAACCACAGATGGAGGAGGATGGAAAATTCTTCTAAACAAGAATGCTGGCTCTGTTTAGACATTTCCTCTTCTGTATGCTAAGCACATCCCCTGAAGAATGCAGCACACATTGACCACCGGCTTTACATACCAAACCCTGCTAACAAGAGCTTCTCACAGCACTTCTACTAAAGTATTTCAAGTCATATGGTTTTAAAAGAATTCTTTAAAATTTGCACAAGGAGGTACCAATCTAATTGCTTTTTGGTTAAAATTGTTTTTCTCAGTTCTAAAAGTCACATTCTACTAACAATCAACGACCTAGGAGACCCTTCAAAGGAAAACAATAATACTCTTTTGGAGTTAATCTACACAGGCACACATGCGTTTCGGCATGTGCAGATGCATATACATCTGTCGGTGTACATACATACATACATATGCATAACTGTGAAGCTGGATGGAATCTGTGACATCACTGCAAATTGATACCAACCAAGGTCTAGAAAACAGCATGAGGATTTTATGTACAGGATATTTAAAATGATATTTAAAACATCACATTCTCTCTCTTTCCATATTTGGGCATAAGGGAGGGATATTCAAACTCTAAACTTGTAAAGCAATGAAGAACTCATACAACATTGCTGGGGAGAGTACAAATGACTACAATCCCTTTGGCAGGCAAGCTGGCAGCATCTATCAAAATCTTAAATACATGCTATGATCTAGTAATCCCACTTACGGGAGGTATAAATAAAAGTACAAAATTATGTACAAGGTTATTCACCGCAGCATTGTTTGTAACGCAAAAGACTAGGAAAAACTGAGGTGTACCATCAATAAAGTAGACTTTAATTGCGGTTGGGCTATGTGATCCCTTTTCTACCTGCCCTTCCTCTATGATGTATCAATTATCTTCCTTGACTCTTGTTTTCAGTTTCTCTTTCTATTGGATTCTTCTTCCAAGCACACAAACAACTCAGTTTCTCCCATTCTAAGAGTACTTTTCCCACCATCCTGCCAACTCAAGTTATCCTTTTTCTCTCCTCCTACTACAACCACTTTTCTTGAGTAATCTAATCTATACTTTCTATTTCCGCCTTTCATGATTCACATTCACTCCTGTTATTGGCCCTGCAACTCAAACTGTTCAAACCTACACCTACAAATTTACAAATTCAGTCCTCATCCTACTTGTTTTCTTTCTCCCTAGCAGCCGACCCTGCTAACAACTCCTTCCATTCTAAGGCTCTCTTGTCCCCTGACTTCCAGAGCCATAGTCTCTTATGGTCACTCCTCTCTGCCATTACACCCCGTCTCGCCCCCACCAATGCCCTTCTTTCCCTGTGCATCTCTGCCTCTCCATTCCAGGTTACCCCTCGTATGGATGTTGCCTTCTTCACCTGCTCAGGCTGTGACACCCTATGCCTGGGGCCTTTCCGTGGGAAGGCCCTGACCACCTTGATCAGGATCTGACACCTCCAAGACAGGCTGGCCCTCTGTAGGGATGTCCTTCACACTGCTGGGGCCCTGATTCTCCACACCAGACTATCGCTACAGGGATACACTCCCAACTTTGCTCAGTTGTGATACCTATCCCACCCCCACCCCACCCCACCCTGTGGCTGCTTACCTCGTTCTGCCCTACCCAGTAGCTTTAGGACTGAATTTTGCAAATAGGAAACAAGAAAGGCACATAATGCAACAGTACATCATCTTAAAAATTACAGCATTACAGTAAGTCATGATATCTAGTAGGGCAAATTCTTGTTCTTACTGTTCTTCTTCAGGACTGTCTTGGATTATTCCTGGCCTTTGGTTCTCCAATTCCTTCTTTATTTGCAACTTGTTCATGAATATAATTCACTTGGATGAACAACCCTACCTTAACATTTTTGACCATTCCCAGCCTTAGCACTTCTATAACACATTTTTAACAAAACAGCTTTGGTACCTTACCATAAGAAGTTGCTTTTTACCAATTTCACTAGAAGCCCCTCAGCAAGAAATTTCTGTTAATGATGCAATATAAATCTCCTCTGTTTTTTCCCTTGAGCTGATCTCTAAACTAGGCTGGAAGACCACCAACAGTGTGTCAGGTGAGGTTTCGTGTAAGCTCTGGCATTTAGAATGGCCTTGAAAGAGGGCATTTCTACTGGTGGTAACCTAAGCAGGACAAAAACATATACGTGAGACAACTATCAACAAAAGCAACTGGATGCACAGGTCTGGAGTGCAGGGAAAGGTCAAGGCTGGAGATTCAAATTTGTGAACATCGATGGGTGGATGGCATTTACGGACGTGGAACTTGAGTTACCCAGATTAAGTAGAAGAGGGCTGAGCTTTAAACCCTGGCGAACTCCAACATTTAGAGGTCCAAAACCAGCAATGGAGGAACAGTGAAGAAAACCAGTGAGTGAGAGAGAGAGAGAGAAAGAGTGGTGCCCTGGGAGCAAAGTAAAGAAAAGCATTTCAAGAAGCAGAAAGTACTCAAATGTGTCAAATGCTGCTACATGGTAGTGTGAAGACTGAGAATTTTCCATTAGATTTGGAAAGACGGATGATTTTGGTAACCCAGAGAAAAGGCGTGTTGGTGTACAGGTAGGACTGAAAGTCTCAGAGGGGTAGGATGAAGAGAAGACAATCGTTCCTCAAGCACGCCAAAGTCTGTCCCCACCTCAGGGCCTTTACAGATGCTGTTTGATCGTCCTGAAACAGTTATTCCTCCAGACCTTTCCATGCACCTGCACATCCCTCAAGTCAGGGTGCAAGTCACCTCCTCTAAGAGGCCTTCCTTCACCATCCTAAAATAAGCATCCCTCCCTGCTAATTACTCTCTCTCCCCTTACCTTACTTTCTTTTAATAGTACTTAACAACTATTCTATTATTTCATTTACTTGTTTGTTGACTTCCCCCACAAGAATACAATAACCAAAGGAATAACACGTACAAATACTTCTTTTTAAGGACTTGTACATATTTCTAGGTGCATCATTCCTGGCAGATTTTCTAATACCTGAAGATATAACCTTATTGACTACAACTCTCTCACAGTGAAAAATCCACAATATAGCAACAAAGAAGGTCCATAACTTTACAACAACTGGCGAATCTCTTTTACCGTCATTCTTCTGCCACAAAGCTTCCTATAGTTCTATGTCCTTGGTTATAACTCATCATCTGATTTTCTCACAGAACATTTTCACCTTAACCTTACTTCAGAGAAAAATTGTGCTAGTAAAATTAACACTGATTGTAATTCTCATCTTCAATTTTTCACAACAAAGGCAAAGCATGCCCTAAATAAAGCTAGGTCATTCCCAAAGTTCTCAGAGAAATTAAAGTTGTAGAATACTTTAAATTAGAGATAATCTAGTCCAGTTCCTATCACACATGGAAACCAAGCCTAGTGGGTACATGTGATGCGGTCCACCAGTGAACTCCAAACCCCTGACTGCCAGCCTTGGGCAAAGTTAGAGACAGACATCTGGTTAACAACAAGGCCTTAGGTGAATAATAAAATGTCCTAATTATTAGGCATACTTTACAAACTGGACTTCTGCCATTTTGTAATGCACCACTTTGTTCCTGGAAAGCTCTATCTGTTGAGACTTTATCTCATTTAGTGGCTCCACGTCCAGAGTAAAGAGAGACCGTATTTTAGTTTAGAAACTAGTGGGGAGTACTTGCTTCAGTATCTCTAGGGAGGACACAGAACACACCTATGCCTGAGTCCATATTAAAAACCTGTTAATCAGTTTATAACTTGCCAATAAAGTTCAGTCACAGTGTGTCACTGGATTAAATAAGAGAATTATAATAATCTTTTTAAGGTATCTTTTTGGATAGTAATTAAAATACTGTTACCATATGGTATATATTTTTCATGTACTAAAAGTATCCTTCCTACTTAATTTTGTTTTGGGGAAGGGAAATGGCAAACAGGTAACTGAGGGATGGGTGTTCTGGAAGATCTATTAAACCCACAGGCAGGCTTAAAAAGCCAGTGTAGCCATAAGAGTAAAGAATGAGAGAGTTTCCTAGTGGCATTGCTGTGGACTGAGAGTGAGCAGCTGTGTGATTAGCTTCTAATAAATTGAGCAACAAAAAAACAAAAGAGAGAGGTTGGCCCTGTGGCATAGAGGTTAAGTTCGTGTGCTCTGCTTCGGCAGCCCAGGTTTGTGGGTTTGGATCCCAGGTGCAGACCTACAACACTGTCAGTCACGCTGTGACGGTGACCCACATATAAAGTGGAGGAAGACTGGCACAGATGTTAGCTCAGGGCCAATCTTCGACAAGCAAAAAAGAGGAAGACAGGCAAAAGATGTTAGCCCAGGGCTAATCTTCCTCAGTGGGGAAAAAAAAAAAGAAAAAAGAGAAAGGAAGAAAGGTGAGGTCAGTCTTGCTGTTAAAATTACTTTTCAGTGGGAGAAAAATTATCAAATATTTATTGACTACTTACTGTTTTGAGTACATTTCAAAGGTCAGTGAAATAATTCTAAATGCCCCCACCTTCTAGAGCTGACAGACCATTTATGTTATCCTAAAAGAGTCTTTCTAACATCTAAAACAAATAATTCACTCAACAAACATGTTCTGAGTGGCCACTATGTGCTAGGCACCTTTCTAAGTGCTAGGGATAGAGCAGTAAATAAATTTCATGGATTTTATGTTCTCTCAGTGGAGAGAAACAAAGTAAATAAGTAAATGACTTAGTACTTTAGAAGCATCATAAGAGCTATCTTTCACTACTGGACCATGGTAAGTACTTTGGAGAAAAAAGAGAGCAGAAAAAGGGGATAAGACATGAA
Organism: Equus asinus; assembly: GCF_041296235.1. Lineage (NCBI taxonomy): Eukaryota > Metazoa > Chordata > Mammalia > Perissodactyla > Equidae > Equus > Equus asinus. The sequence goes on along the minus strand of NC_091802.1, from coordinate 35,631,202 downwards.
GTAACTCACTTGTATTCATTGTACATGGCCTGTTTGTTTTATGATTGAGTAGATTTTATAATGTAACAAGATTCTTTTATAAAGGCATTCCTACATAAAGGGAATTTCAATATTCCATTTATAAATATTCCATTTATAAATAAGATAGAGAATATAACTTTAAATATTATTTAAAAATTAATTATTAGTATATCTCTACTCCAAGTATATTATTTAGATATCTATTATATATATATATATGTCATATTTATAATGTATTTAATGACAAGTTCTTGGTCAAGAATATAATCTATAATGAATCAACACCAGGCCTTTCAGCTAAACACAATGTACTTTTAACTACTGCTTTATGAAGAGTTTTGAGGAAGGAACTTCTTTCTTAAGTGAAGCCTTACTAAATTGTGACGTTTCTAACAGTGAACCAACGATTTCAGGTAGCAATGATTTTCAATTCTAAAAAATATAATTAAGTTCACCGATCACCTCACTCTAAATTCATATAATGTAGGCTAAATCAAATAGAAATTTTGGTCATTAGTGTCATCAGTATACTAATCAAGATGTAACAATGCTTCATTTTCTTTTCTGATATAACGTGGAAAAGAATAGTAAAAAACTAAAACTCCTTGAGAAGAGCTGATTTCCAATTAAAAAAAAAAGTTTTACAAACTAAAACGTATACAAACTATTTCATTTCATTATGTTTTGGTTGTCTAGACTTCAATTTGGATAAGAAAACTTATAAAATGTAAATTAAAGATTTCAGCAGAATAAAGCTTACCTTCAGGCTGGTATGAGAACGTGGTTGACTTAATTCCTGAAATTTCCATTGCTCTGATCCAGGGGTCTCTCCACCTTTCTGAGTGTCAGGTGTAAGCAATCCATCTCCAGCAGGTAATGGGAAAATCCCTAATGATATAGGGCGCTCTTTTCTATTTGGAGAGGGGAGAAAAAATAAAGCATTCACTCATTTTCTTTCTTTCTTTCTTTTTTTTTTGCTGAGGAAGATTCGTCCTGAGCTAACATCTGGGCCAATTTTCCTCCACTTTATATGTGGGTTGCCACCACACCATGGCTGGTGAGTGGTGTAGGTCTGCGCCCAGGATCCAAACCTGTGAACCCAGGCTGCCAAAGTGGAAGATACTGAACTCAACCATTATGCCAAGGGACCAGCCCAAGCATTTATTCATTTTTAATTTTTTATTCATCATGACTGTAAGTGATAAGTTTGTGCTGTCGGGGCTGGCCCCATGGCCGAGTGGTTAAGTTCGCGTGCTCCTCCACTGCAGGCGGCCCAGTGTTTCGTTGGTTCGAATCCTGGGCGCAGACATGGCATTGCTCATCAAACTACGCTGAGGCAGCGTCCCACATGCCACAACTAGAAGGACCCACAACGAAAAATATACAACTATGTACTGGGGGCCTTTGGGGAGAAAAAGGAAAAAAATAAAATCTTAAAAAAAAAAAAGTTTGTGCTGTCTTTCCTTTAGAGACATCATTCTTAAATAATATCATCTGCCTATCTGAACAAGAGACTTACCAAAGAGAAAGGACAGAGTCTCAGAAGTTTAAATTAGCCTCAAGAAATCAACTAAAAAATGTAGTAAGAGGGGCCAGCCCAGTCATGTAGTGGTTAAGTTCATGCACTCTGATTCAGCAGCCCAGGGTTCGTAGATTTGGATCCTGGGAGGGGACCTACACACTGCTCATCAAGCCACGCTGTGGTGGCATCCCACATACAAAACAGAGGAAGACAGCCACAGATGTTAGCTCAGTAACAATCTTCCTCAAGCAAAAAGAGGAAGATTGGCAACAGAGGTTAGCTCAGGGCAAATCATCCTCATCGAAAAAAAAAGTAAAAAAGAAAAAAGTAGTAAGTAATGGTTTAGGACATCTTGTAAGTTACTGATGAGTTCCTTGCCCAGGAAGCAGTTTCTGATCAGCTTTCACAATGAGAAGAGCTGCTAAGTTTTCACTCATGGTTAGGTTAGCCCTAGGGGAACTTGCAACCTCCTCCTCTGGAAGTGACCCCAATCCCTGTTTCTAGACTTCCCAAATCCTCACACTAATCCCTAGGTGTTTACCCAAGCCTCTTCAAGGTACGCCTTTTCTGCCTAAAGGAAAATCATATGATCTAAATCAGGGCTACTGATTAAATGTTAAAAATTGCTCAAAAAGCAGGAGAAGTTGTATTTTTTCTATAGAACCCATATACATGAGTTCGTTTCAATCACAGTACATATGAGAAAACGATTGTCAGTTTTTCCAAACAAGGAGGCCAAAAAATTCTATGAAAGACTGTAGAGTTTCCAATGCTTTGTGGGAAATTTCAATGAATTCGAGTTACAATTTTAATAATAAAAGAATTTCAACAAGAAAGACATCCCTTGTTGACGAATAGAAGATTCCAAATCAAAGGGCTTTTAGAGGGTGGAACAAGCCTACTAACAGGTCATCCTGGGTCATTAACTCAAAATGGGGAAACTGGTGAGAAACGAGACACTGAAGGTTTGGGGGCTCCTGGAACTCGTATCTCTACTGGTAAGAATGTAAGTTAGAATAGAAACACTGAAGTTATAAGTAAAAGTGGGAAAATATTCAGTTCTGCTAAATAAGTCTCTTGTTCTGTAAACTCATTTTTATACCAAGAAACTTAAGCCACTTTTGAAATGTGTCCTCATTTAACACAAAGGGTATGCTCTGTCTTTCCTAACAACAATCAGAAAGGATTCGTAAAACTGTCAGAATACCTTCTTAAAGGTGAGGTGAAGCAAAAGAGTTGAGGGACTGCAGTTTATTAAAGTTGTATGCACAAGGAAATAACACAGGACTTTCTCTATCAGCGAGAGTAAATTATTCAACACTTCTTCACACTTGGGGTACTTTTCCTATTTGATTTGGGAGGAAAAATCAAATGCAGGTAGGCAGCACAATAAAAGCCTAGATTTTAATACCAAATCTAAGTTTGTGACTACAAGCTGCCAGAACCAAATGACAAAAATTAAAGTAACTAGTCAACTATTCTGTTTATACCAGTTATTCCCAAATGCTGGTTCAGCAATAAAGTTTCCATAAGTCCGCGGCCAAAAGAGGCACCACTTTTTATACCCTGATGGGATAACATAGTACATATTGTACACATATGTATTTCCACATATCCACATACCATACAACCTGCTCTTTCTGGAGAATGACTAACCCTTTTCTACATCTTTTCTGCTTCTCTGATTTTAAAATGCCCTTTCACCAAATGATGCTGACAATGATTAGAAAGTTACTTTATTTTAATGTCCATACTTGACAAAATAAAGTTGTTAACAGATGTTTACCCCGCAGTTTTGGGGGAACATATTTTGGGAACTGAAAATCTAAGGGTCTATGAGCTACTAGATGACTTATTTATTTTTTGACATATCTTAATGACTCAAGCAAAAAAGTGACTGGGAATTTAATCAGATAGAGTTCAGTGGAAAGCTCTCTAACCCAAAATGCAAAGAGAACCAGGCAGATAATACAGACTTCATGCAAATCCATCACACTGCTAAGAGAAATCAAAATACAGGTCAGTCACTAGAATTATCTTCCTATATGAATAACAACACATTCATTTTCACACAGATCAAATACTGAAAAAGTGTAAAACTATTCGGGGGAAGGAGTCTGCCGCGGATCCAAGTCTTACTTTCCTATACCTGTGAACTAAATCTACACTCCAAAATAGAAGTAGAATTCACACCACTTTGTATCGCTCTATGAATCATTCAGAAACTGCTCTACAGGAGGGAACTTTTCTTCAGAGACTGATAGCTGTCTGTCAAGAGGGTCAACTACGCTCTGGGTTACATTGTCCCAACTCTGGAAAAATAATATTACTACATACATCACTTCTCTCCTTATTTTACTAAGTTACATAAGAGTTGGGGGAGGGAGAAGGACATGTAATTATGGAAATCAATTAGAATCCTACTTTCAAAAAGAAACCCTAAAAGGTAAACATTAGTCCTTTACTGTGTTGGTGTGCATGGCTGGGACAATATTTATTAAATGTTTCAGTAAAACTCACAGAAGAAACAAAAGAAGGGTGTACATGTAGAAAAACATTAAGTGGGAATTTAAACCTCAGTTGTTTCAATACGCTTTACTGTCTAGAAACAAAGTATCATCAACTATCAGAATCCTTGTCATATTATTTTAAAAACTGTCTTAGTTTCATATATCCATTTTCAGTTGGTTATTTAAAGGTTGCCTTACATGTATAAAGAATTTCACAAAAGTGTTTTGAAACAGTTTTTTGCTATATTCACATTTAAAATAAATAATCATTAATACAATCTATTATATATATAAAGGGCAGTAAAAAGGGTTACATTTGTCCACCACTCACCATCTGGCAAGCACTGAGATGGATAACTTATTTGCATATCTCATTTAATCCTCGTAAGGAAACAGGGATTGTTTTCCCAGGTCTCAGATTAGGAAAAGTGATGCTCAGACTTTAGGCACTAGTAATTGGCAGAGACAAGAATCAAAGACCTGTTTGACTCCAAGGAACTACTTACTTCTTGACAATTTAATCTTAATATTGAACACTCTGATATCTTTACTCAGTCAGATCAACAGCAACTTCTGTGTCAAGGAACTTTTTGAAATTAATCATAAGTTGTTTTATCAATAAAATAGCTGGAGCTCAAAAAGCTCTGCTAAAAATAAGGTACATAAAGGTAACTATGAAAATTATTTACTTGTTTAAATTACTATATATCTTGCAACTGATTAAATACAAAATAATCATCTCGCTTGATTTTTAAGACCACCCAGTGGGGTAAGAAACTCAGAGGAGGAAACTCAGGCACAGAGAGATTAAGCAACTTGCCAAAGGTCCTCCAGCTCACACGTGCAGAGCATGTGTCCCCAGGCAGTCCACCTCCAAAGCCTCTTCCCCCACACAGCGCTGCATAGCACAGCCCGGCACTGCTTTCTCCAACAAACCGAAACCTGACAGCCCTTTAAAACCAGTCTTAGTTTAACATTCTACATAATCTTGAGTTAACGTATTTTTAATCTCCTAAAAGCCTATATATACATTTAGACATGTTTTATGTACTAAAATATACACAAGTAAGGAGATTTCTCTCAGTTTTTATCAAATCAGGAAAGAAAATAAATGACCAAATATCTAGTTTTAGACCATAGATGCAATTTAATTTCGGGGCCTTAAACAAATATTGGACGTGAACTGATCTATGAATAAAAAAGAACACATTGAGTGAATTTACTACTTTAATTCATCTTAATTTATCTAAATCCACAATTAGGAGTTGAGTATTTTAAGTAAACACTTAAATAATAAAAGCTATACACTATGAACTTTCATTTAAACCATGCACAAAGCAGAAATCTGAACAAGTCAGATAGTTTTAGTTTGACGAGTTAGAAAACAAAAGAATCCAAAACCTTAATCCTCTAATGTAGAAGTTGGTTCGTACAGGGTGCAAGGAGAGCGAACAGCAGAAAAGCCATGGAGATTAATAACTACCCCCGCGAGCAGGCATGGGTATTTGTCACCCAAGTCTCCAAAGAAAGGGCAACATCTGACCAAACAATAGTGAATGGGCCTTGTAAAGCTTTCACAACTTTGATGTGTAAATAATGGAGAAAATATACATTCCTTGCCCTAACGGTTTAAATCCTTTCCCTTTAAAATATATTTTGTTTTAGGAGAAAAATATTTAAATTGTCAATTCCCATGAGCTACTATCAAAAATTGCAAAAATGATGCATGAACTTCCCTCAGTCAAAGGATAATTGGAAGAAAATAAACACCTACGGCCTATGTCTAAACGACTGCAGGTCCCAGCATAAAGATATCTGTCCCTAAATGTTCAGATGCTGACAGCAGAGGCTGTAACACTTGGACCCGTGCTCTACTCTTGCTCTCCCTTTACTCCTGGAACACTCTGCTTAAAACAAGACCACACTGACCTTGTACTTGTGTATAAGTACAAGATGAAAATCCTTTTCTTAAGTCGGTGGTTTCCGAATACAAAGCAGTGTCTCTAAGTGATGGCCTATAAATTGCTATAAATAAGAATAGAAATCCTAGCTTCAGGCCATTTTCCATTGTTTCAATCTGCAACAGAAATGGTTATAAAGCAGACCCGTGAAGCTAAAAATTTGAGAAAAGCCAACTAAACAGGGGCTTCTAAGAGAGACTAGAGTACCTGAGTATCCTTGGTAGGTTCTGCGTCAGAGCTGGCACACCGGTAGAAATAGAAAAGTGCACAAGCAGCAAAACAGAGAGAGAGACTAAGATAGCAGAATTAATGACCACCGCCCCGCCAACAAAGCCAAACACAAACAGCAGCATGCATCCAGGACTCATGGCGCTGTGCTGGCATGGTGAAACACCCGAACCAGGAGGCCTATACGAGGGCCAAACGGGTATCTTTGTAGTGAGGATCTGTCATTCAGCTGCTGCCACAAAAACAATGCCATCAGCAGCAGCTTTCCACTCCATCCTGCAGCAGCTCCGGAGCGATGACGTCATCCCGTTCTCCCCACCTCATAACCATAGGGCTGCTGCTCCCAGCATTTATGCAGCAATCCAGAGCGACAGCCAGCCTATTAACTATTTTCCTCTCCACTAAGAGTCTTGGCTTAGCTCATTGGCTACAATGCTTGGAGATCTACATAATTTATTCACACTCCTACATCAAACAGAAGTCTAGCTAACCCTTTCAAACATGCTTCTCTGTAACAAAAAGGACTTTAAACCACTTATACAGGAGAAATGAAAAATATTCAGCATTCCCACGAATCAGAAAAATTTAAACCTAGTGTAACCTCCATTAAGTATTGGAAAACAATCAAAATATGCTGCTTCTATGGCATGGCTCACAATTTACCTCTTCAATAGTGAAGGCTGTTTGTATTTTTCTATGCTGTTCTCTCCTATAGCATTCCAACCACAGTAGAGAGCTTTTTGAATCAGCCTATCTATTGTTCCAGGATTAAAGAACAGAGAGAAACAGAAACAGACAGATTATTTCACTTTGTCTCAAGGCAAAACGTGTAACAAAGCTTACCTAATTCTACTGTGAGCTGTGGACTCTAGTTGATCGCTCCCTGAGAGCTGATGAAGTTTTGTTCTTTCTAAGTGTTCCATATAATTATGGATCATCTATTTTGAAGAAAGAAAAAAATACACAAAACTTTAAGACTAATACCTGGAATAAAAACACAGTGTTTTAACAAAGGTAACATTTTTGTATAAATTTTTTATCAGACTACCTACAGTTGCATATAAAAGAATATTAAGAATGAAATTTTTTTAATGGCAAAGGAATATACATTTAAGGATGCTGTTGTTCATAAAAGTAGCCAACATGTTGCTCAGCATGGCAAAAAACTGTTTTTTACAATATGTGATGCTATTAAATGATATAATTTTGACATAAACAATACAAACGAAATACAGACATTGGGGAAGAGGTGATAAGAGGCTACTAGTTAAAAATAACAGGGCATCTGAGAAATCCATTCACTAAAATGGGAAACAACAAATAAATTAACATAAAACTTGAGAAGAAATCAAACCCTTATGTGGTGATCTTTTCCATTTTACAAAGGATTCACAGAGTAAAGATCACTTTCAATTTAATTAAGAAATTTAATTTAAATTAAATATCAAGATGTTTATTTCTTATGTCTACAGATTTAGTTGAAAGAATGCTAAAATACTTTCTCTTTTGTTTGACTGCAAATTTACTGGTCTCATTACTTAATACAATCATTTATAATAACGATAGCAAATTAAAACAAGTGAAAAGTCAGAGCACTTTGATTTTAAGTCTTGGATAGGGCATCATATGATAGACACGCTGGATATGGAAGTGAAAACTTCAAGAATATCAAGTATATAAATTGCCAAGAAATTCTACAGTCCTATTTGATTCCTGATAATCCACACTTCCACTTTTAAGAAGCCTAAATCTGGCATTAAAAAATGTAAAATACAACAAAGTTCAATCATAAAATTAAAAAGCCTTTACTAGATACTAACATGATATGAATAAGAAAAAAGTGAATTTTAAAAAATAAGAAAAGGTATGTTAGCAATTTAAAGTAATGTAAATATTAAGAGTAGGCAAGAAAGGTTGAAGTCTTTCTTGGGACTATTCCTTGAATTCTTAAAACTGTAGCATAGAATAGCTTTAGAAGTTTCTATAATTTATGAAGACAGGTTTCAATCTCAATATAACCTAAAATATGCATTGTAGCATATTGGAAGGATAACTATTGAAAGAAACAAAATTTTAAACAAATTTTTTAAATTTCTTTTTTTAAAGTATGCTTCTATGAAAATTTTACAACATGCATGAATGTACAAAAATTAAGAAATGTAAATCAATTTGAAAGTGGTATTTACTTCAAATAAACAAAAAGCTGAACTCTGATGCATGAATAAGATGAGTAATTTTATCAACTCAAACATTATCAAAGAATCAAACTGCTCCCCAATTAAGACTAATCCAAACAAGAAATGTATCAGACACAGAAAAATGAAAACAGAATCACATGGATATGGCATGTGAAACCATTTTTAAAACTTTTAAATTTATATACTTTTTATTTTAAAATTACAGATTTTCCCTTTATCGCCTATTAAAGAACAGTTTTGCAGAAATACAATTTTTGTTGTGTCTGCAAACCATAAATAGTGAGCTGTTTTCTTCTTGTATCAGGAAGAACTTTAAGGAAAAAATTAAAATGAGACTAATAGGGACCAGCCTGGTGCTGTAGTGGTTAAGTTGGTGCACTCCACTTTGGCGGTTCGGGGTTCACTGGTTTGGATCCTGGGCGTGGACCTACATACCACTCATCAAGCCATGCTGTGGCAGTGTCCCACACACAAAACAGAGGAAGACTGGCACAGATGTTAGCTTTGCAACAATCTTCTTTAAGCAAAAAGAGGAGGATTGGCAACAGATGTTAGCTCAGGGCCAATCTTCCTCATCAAAAAAAAAAAAGAGAGAGAGAGAGAGAGACTTATAGAACAAAGTGATGTTTGGGCCAAACAGATGGTATGAATTTAAATTTTCAAAAAGTTTTAGAAAACCTAAGTTGAATTCTTATACACTGGATAATCATATGAAATTGATTAGTTCAACTGGAAGAATCTAAGTTTCTTTAAGCATTCAGATGAAGAAAATAGAAACCTTCCTTGAATTGCTTTTATAGTAATCTATTTATTCAATATAGAAAAATAAAAAGAACTCTAAATAAGTGCAAAGGCAGAATCATTTCTACCCCAAAATAATCCATTCTATAGATTGATTCTTGTCTTAAATAATTAAAATTGTTTTAATTTAGAAAAAAATTGTCAAACTTCTTCAAATGACTGATCCCAAGTAACTGCAGATATAGCATTCTGACATTCCAAAATGGTCTAGATACAGTCATGCGCCACATAAAGATATTTTGGTCAACATGGACAGCACATATGATGGTGGTCCCATAAGATTATAATGTAGCTGAAAAATTCCTACCACGTAGTGATGTTGTAACATTGTAGGTTTTCATTAATAAAGAGGAATGTTCATGGTGCATTACCTGCTTACAAGTAAATCTATGACGTTTTTGATCATAGAAACAAACCTCATGGACATAGTTCTGAGAGTGACACCTCCCCAAGAAGAGCCTCAGGCAGGTCCTTCAGGAGGTATTCCAGAAGAAGGCAGTATTATCATAGGAGATGACAGCTCCATGCATATTATTTGTCCTTGAAGACCTTCCAGTGGGACAAGATGTGGAGGTGGAAGACAGTGATATTGATGATCCTGACCCTGTGTAGGCTTAGGCTAATGTGTGTGCCTGAGGTTTGTTTTTTTTTAAAAAAAAGATTGGCGCCTAAGCTGACAACAGTTGCCAACCTTCTTCTTCTTTTTTTTATTCTTCTCCCCAGTACATAGTTGTGGATTCTAGTTGTGAGTGCCTCTGGCTGTGCTATGTGGGACGCCGCCTCAGCATGGCCTGATGAGTGGTGCCATGTCTGCGCCCAGGATCCAAACTGGAGAAAGCCTGGACCACTGAAGCGGAGCGCAGGAACTTAACCACTCGGCCACAGGGCCGACCCCTGTGTCTTAGTTTTTAACAAAGAAGTTTAAAAAGAAAAAACAAATCTAATATGAAAAAAGCTTATAGAATAAGGATTTAAAGAAAGAAAATATTTTGTACAGCTGTACAATGTGCTTGTGTTTTAAGCTAAGCGTGATTACAAAAGAGTCAAAAAGTTTAAAAATAATTTAAAAGTTTATAAAGTAAAAAAGTTACAGTAGGCTAAGGTTAATTTATTATTGAAGAAAAATATTTTTTTATAAATTTAGTGTAGCCTAAGTATCCAGTGTTCATAAACTCCACAGTAGTGTCCAGTAACATCCTAGGCTTCACATTCACTCACCACTCACTCACTGACTTACCCAGAGCAACTTCCAGTCCTACAAGCTCCATTCCTGGTAAGTGCCCTATACAGGTGGACCATTTTTTATCTTTTATACTGCATTTTTACTCTACCTTTCCTATGTTTAGATATGTTTAGATACACAAATACTTTTATGCCATTGTGTTACAACTGCCTACAGTATTCAGCACAGTAAGATGCTATACACGTTTGTTGCCTAGGAGCAGGAAGTAGGCTATTCCATATAGCCTAGGTATGTAGTAGGCCATACCATCCAGGTTTGTGTAAGTGCACTCTATGATGTTCACACAATGACAAAATTGCCTAATGATGCATTTCTTGAATGTATCCCGGTCGTTAAGCAATGCATGACTGTGAGGAAATTGGTTCCAAGCCAACTAAACTAGCACTTAATAGGAGAGAAGAGTAACAACAAAATGGCAGCTAACATTTATTGAGCACCAAATACAAGTCAGCCAGTGCATTTACAGTCATTGTTTCATTTAATCCTTACAATAATATTACGATTTTATAGATAAACTCCAGCTTAAGGAGGTTAAAATAGCTTGCCCAATTTGACCAGTTAGTTAATGATCAACTGTCTTCTACGTGCCATTAGCTGGTTGGCTTTGGGGCCAGAACTCAGGTCCCCCTGACTTCATCATCTGAGCAGTTCAGCAGTATAGGACTCATGCTGTATCTGCCCTTTTAGTCAATTTTCTAGGCAGGCAATAAGCTCATTGTCCTTTCTGCCTCACACCCACAAGAAAATCCCACACCCTAAAGCATTTCCTGACGTCTGAAATAAAATATGCACTATACTCTATAAAAGCACAAAAAAGTAGAAAAAATAAACTGCATATAAAAATTTAAATTTTAATTACAGGTCTTCACAATGTAGCTCTGGTTTTCACAAAAAGTGAGTGGGACGGCTGGATCAGTGCTGCTGGACAGAAGAGTGTAAAACAGGGCATGCTTTAGATAATCCACTATCAGGTCCGCCAGTCCCATCCCTGCTGATCTCAGAACAACAATTCTCAATTTTCTCAGGTATGCATGTTAATTCACACATATTCAGGAGCCAATTCACCAAAGAGCTGGAACCATGAAGAAGGATCCCAAGCACACTGTCTGGAAAATGCCAACTCCTCTTCTGCCTAAAGAAATCTTCACAGCAAGGCTGACTGGCAGCTCTGGCTCAAACTGAAAAGCAAAGCCAACAGTGAGGCTTTGGAGACAAGTGGCATGGATCCCTTTCATCATGTTGGCCTTGAATCTTTCCATATGCAGCCCAAGAACCATCCAGCTATATCTGCCAAGCCGCTAGTCTTAAAGTTGTTGAGATGTCATAAAGCAAAGAGGCACAGGAAAATTTCTAGTGCATTTAACATCCATGTGTTCCATAACCTAAAAGTTATTGAAAATTTAGGCAAGAGAATCAGACAGACCTAGGTTCAAATTTAGTCACACACTAGCATGGAATTTAGGACAAGTCAATTCATAATTTCAATCTGTAAAATGGGGATCGATGATAAGAGTTTGGTCAGAGGATGAAGTGAGAATACATTTAAACACTCCCTGATGTAACACCCAGGGGTCAAGTTTTTGGTGATTAATATAAGAGTATGTACCCATCTGGCCCAAGTGCCTTACAATTAACTTGATGTTTTTATTTCCTCCACTGCCCTCTTCAAGGCATGTCTTCTTTTAAGCAAATTCAGTAACATGGACAAAATTTTAGATTTGATTAGAAAACAGTTATTCACATTACAAAAAGAGCCATAGCAGATTTCCCTTAAGCAGCAAGCAATGTGTTTAATGACAGTGCTTTTTTTTTTTTGAGGAAGATTAGCCCTGAGCTAACTACTGCCAATCCTCCTGTTTTTGCTGAGGAAGACTGGTCCCGAGCTAACATCCATGCCCATCTTCCTCTACTTTACACCTGGGACACTGACCACAGCATGGCTTTTGCCAAGCAGTGCCATGTCCGCACCTGGGATCTGAACCAGCGAACCCCAGGCCGCCGAGAAGCAGAACATGCAAACTTAACCACTGCGCCACGAGGCCGGCCCCAACAGTGCTATTTAAATAACTTTTTTGTATGCCTGTAAAAACGGTTACCTTAGTTGGAAGTAATAGTGAAAAGACTAAGGTTAAATCCTTCAGACTTCCTTTCCCTGAAGGTTTCCAGAATTCACCTTTAAAGGACACCTGGTTCTTTAGCATTGGATATCTATTTATAATTGCTAACTGAATGGCATTTCCAGTACAGATGTATAAACACAGAAAAATGTGGGTTAGAGTAGAAGAGACCCACATTTCAGAGCAGCTATATCTGTGTTACATAAGCTTTCCTTGAGGCAGAGCAAAAAATAAAGGGATCTTATCAGGGCAGAGGATAGGAGCCGCTTATGACTGAGGGAGCGGATCCCATGGAAAGAGCTGTGGTGCTACATGCAAAATCGATTTGGTTACTGGACAGGTCCAACTCTCTGACATGGTATTTAAGATTTTCATGAGATCGCTTTTTCTTTCTGCACTGTCCTTCTCTGAAGGAACAGAAATAAATAGAAAAATCATATTTTTTCATTTGAAATTAACACATCAGTTTGCTTTTTCTTTAGGAACATATCTTCACTTTTATTAAATAATTATATGAGAAAAATAGAAATTGCATTCTACAGTGATTTTTCAAGAATGCATATATTTTATACATACTTTAACAATACTCAATTATCACAAAGGTTAGAAGTTCAATGAAAAACAAAATAATTATTCATTATTCATCACTATCAATTATTTATGGCACATAAATATATTCCCCCAAACATATTTAAAATTATCAGCACTGATAAGCACTCCCAATACAGGGCATTGTTCAGGCCCTGAAATAAATTGTGTAAAAAGAACCAACAATAGGTCTTTAAAAATCAATTGTTTTTTAACAGTCTTAATATCCACCAAATGCCATCTTATTAAAATGTGGGTATTTTTTTACATACTTAAAAGGCTGCTGCGTAAGCAGTTCCTGTGTCTTTCCAGAGCTCTACGGTTCCAGCCCACTGTGGCCAATCTTTTCCCTCTACCACTGAATATCAATTCCGTGACACTTCATGTTTCATGTACGGCTACATAAGCTAACATAGTAATCATTTGTCAGGAAGAAATTCCAACCCCTCCCCAAGATGCTGTTAAGCACATTATTCCAAACCAAATGAAACTGAGTGCAGTGGGGTTTTATCTTCCTTAAAAGCAATTAATAGAGGTCTCTACCAGAGGCAGGGTAAGAGATCACACAAACTAGTGAAAGAAAAATGGAAGCTGAAGACTGGAACCATCTGTACCATAGGAGAGACTGGACTAGAAAGGGAAAAAGAGAGAAATTACTTTTTTCATGTAACAAATAGTACATGAGTCTATGAAAATTCTATTTATTTAGGTATGTGAACCCTAGATTGACCACGATACCCAAAAACACTTTTCACATTAAGGAGATAGAAACACAGGCAACATATGAAAGGCCGACAGAGAAATCATAAAAAGAAGAGAGTCACAGAAAACCTTCAAGCACATTTTCTAATTTGCTTTGGGGACATCATGTGCTAAAGCTGTTAATTTAAAATACTGAAATTTCATGCAGAAAACCTGTTTTAGAGTCATTTTGATTTAACACATTATAATTTGTGTTTATGTTACTTGTTATAAACTTAATGCAAATCCTTCATACTGGATTATAAATGCAGAGACTCTCACTAATAATTTACCAATCCATCATTTCCCAACTGGTAACAACGTAAATTAAATCAATTCTGTCATATTAGCATCATGTATACTTTTTATTATGCACACAGAAGTTTTTACTTAGCTAGCCAAAGAAAGAATTATTGGCACTGCCTTAATAATTACATTATTCTACAGCCTACTAATTCAACACATGAAAAGTTAATTTTAGATAAAAAACAATGAAAGTCAACATTTGGTAACTAGGTGAATGCTACATGAAATTTAATGTTTTCTGGATATGATCCCCCAAGAATTACACTAGCTGATTTTCAAAGAAAAATTAAGACATAATCTCTAAAGTTAATGTCTTTGTTTCAATATTTGCATGGTAAGAACCCAGAAACCCACCTCAGTGTGTCTTTGATGTAATGCATTATATTCCTTCTTCAGTTCTGCTTCTCTCTCTTCGAGTCTGCTAACTGAAATTAAGATACATATACTTAATCAAAACAAAATATAAGAAATTTACTTGAAAATTCCATCTTTAAAACTTAGACTGGATTATCCATAATCCTTAGCAGCTTTAGGACTCAGTGCTCCATATGAAACTCTTTACAAAGCTAGTGACTTCATTTCATCATCCTTAATTAATAAAACTTTCAGTGGGGGGAACAAACTGGATTAAAAGAAAAAAACTAAACATCAGAGTGCTTCTCCTAAAAATATGCATATGTTTATCAGGTTATCCCCCTAAACAGGCTTTTAATACGATATAGAACGATCTCTTTCAAAAATACTTTACAAATTACTTCATAGAAGTTTTAACCTAGGATTAGGGCCCAAATCATTGATTTCTAACATTATTCAAGGTCTTTTTCATTACTGAGCAGTATGTGAAAATGTCACTGTTTGTAAGTACTTTTTCTGCTTCAGGTCTTAATTTCAGGGACTCATCTTCTTTTATTTAGCTCCCTCTGCTGATGGAGTCTGTGAGTGGCACCGATTTGTAGTAGTGCTCACAGAGTACAACTTTATGAGATTAAAAAAAAAAAGGCTTTAGATGCTGAGATACAGAATGTTAGGACAGGATTTCATAGGAAAAAACGATGTTAGAGAGGAATGATTCTGAGAGAAGGTGGAGTTCAAGCAGGACCATGAAGAAATTACGGTACTCAAGATGGTGGTGAGAGTATACTAGGCACTATTAGCAGAGAGAAGAGAACACACAACCAGACTAGTGGTGAGGTAGAGGGGAGACTGGCCTGCCTAGAGGAGCCCACACTGGCTAAGCAGCAGGGGGAGACAGTGTGGTGGGGACACAGAAAGCTGGTGCTGGAGGAGATTGTCAAGATACTCATTTAAGTCTATTTGAAAGCCTGAGGTTAGCTGGAAATGTTCTCTTGATATAAGGGTCAGCTAGCTGCAAATGTGCAAGGCTGCTTGTAAGCGAAAGCCTGTGACTGTGTCAGATGGCTGAGGAGTAACTACTGCTATGAACTATAACAGCACACACACGTTCTCATATGCCTACTGTTAACACACCAGACACCAAACAATACATCACTTGTGATGCCAGTAAACTCATCTTTGGTTTGTATAGCTTTACTTGCCATCTTTGTTTGAATATCTTGAAAATATGTCACTAATTAGGAAAACCGTAGCTCTGACTTTTGTTTCTAATCTAGTCTATATGTTGGCTCAATAACTTTGTACCACTGTAAACACACACTACAGTACCCATGGGGCACGCTTTACCATGCTAGGCAAGGGTTGAGCACATGTACTGCTCATCTTATCCTGGGGCTGAAAGTAACAACAGGCAAACTTGTAATGCAGATGTGTTTTGATAACACAATAGATATTGAAACCATAACAATTTTTAGTGCTGCTTCTGTGATTTTTATTTAAAAACAGGAAATTCAAGCAAATTATAGATATTTAGTAACAATTTCAAAATAAACATTTTATACTACTTTCTGTGAAACTGATCTAAAAGCTTAATCAATCCTGAGACTACTGGGTGAACCTTATCTATTTTTAATTGCTCTCAATTGTGTAAATCAGGATTTTCTTGGCATTGTGCAACCAAAACAAAAAATTGGAGGCTGAAGCTAAAATAAAATCGCAACTACTACCCATAACCCTCAATTTCAAATTTGTGCTCAACAGTAGAGCCTCATTATTCTCATCAGCTAACTTGATATGAATTTATAAAATAAAATTTATATCACCGTCACCATCACTACTAACAACAGCTAACATTATATGGTGCTTATTATGCACCATGTACTGTCCTGCATACTTTATATAAACTAACTTATGTCAGCATTAACCTTATGATGACAGTACGATTACATTCACTTTAGTGATGAGAAACTGAAGCAAATAAAGGTTAAGTAACTTGCCCAAAGTCACACAGGTAGTAAATGGCAAAAGTAGGATTCCTAATGGAGGAGTCTGGGTCCAAAATCTGTTTTAACTATCATGCTATACTGCTTCTCAAGAAAGACTCCTTTTAATCTGTTTTATATATCGGAATCTACTTTAAAATTTCACTTGGGGGAAAAAAGCAGAGTACTCCTTTTTACTTCAAACAAAAAACTCTCTTCTTATGGAAGGAATCTAGTCACAGATACTTCAAATCAAAGGTATCAAACTGCCAAGTAAAATATATACCCAACTTACTAATCATCATGTTACAACCAAAATGTAATACCACAACATACCCGTGAGAATAGCTAAAATTAAAAAGACAACACACCAAGTGCTGGTAGGAATGTGGAGCGACTGGAACTCTCATAAACTGCTGGTAGGAATATAAAAACGGGTATATGCAACTTGAAAACTGGCAAGGTTTAATAAAGTTGAATATTTGCCAACCTTATGACAAAACAAGTTCATTGCTAGGAAGTGTGTATACGCGTCCACCAAAATGCATTTAAAACAATGCTCAAAGCAGCATTTGGAAACAATCGAAATGTCCATCAACAGCAGGATGGATAAATATTTATGTACTGTAATACTAAATAACAATGAGAATGAACAAATTATTGCTACACACAACACCATGGACAAATCTCACAAACAAGATATTGAGGGAAAGAAGCAGAAGTAAAAGAATACAAAGTTCAAAGACATACGGAACTAATCTAAAACTAAAGTGTTAAAAGTCAGAATAATGGTTACCTTGGGGCAGGAGTTAGCAACCTGACGAATTTCCTGTGTGTGCAGCCCATCCCACCCTAGTCCGAACACAATGTGTACCTACACACGTAGGCACTTGCCTTGACTTGAATACTCATTATTCTTTACGTTTTCCAACAACTGCTATGAGTTCAACATCTAGCACGGGATTTAAACAGACTGTTCAGAACCATTACAAACAAGTTATACTGATCTGCCATTAAAATTTAGAAGGTAAGAAGCAAAAACGTTACCAGACTGGAGAATTACAAAAACAAAGAAAAAAAACATGGGCATCACAGAAGGATGAATTGGAATCAGTCTTTTTAAGGTCATGTTGGTGATATCTATTAAAATAAGCAATGTGTAGATCCTTTGACCCAGTATTACTCAGTTTATTTACCCTACAGAAATATACCAATACCCAAGGACATGAAAATGGATGTTCTATGCAACATATCTTATAATAACTCCCAAATTGGAACCACCCCTAAATTTGTCATTAGGTGAAGTGAATTATGATAGTCATACAATGGACTACAATGCAGTGGCTTTGCTACATGCAAGTTATGTTATCTAGGGTATATTAACCTCTCTGGGCCTCAGTTTCCTTATTTATAATTGAGGAATAATGGTAGTATATCAGAGTTGATATTAGAATTAAGTGAGTTAATATTTATTCGTAAAAGGTATAGAACAGTACCTGGCACACATGTGTTTTTCAAATACAACAAATAAAGGTACAGTTAAAAGAAATACAGTATATCTATATGTACTAGCATGGGATGGTGCCTAGAAGTGAATGGAAGGATACTGAATACATACTGCTATATCTGAAAATAAAAAATGCAAAACCCAGTATAATATGATGCCACTAAGATGCCTACAAAGCCAAAACTGAACTGACTGTCTCCCCAAAACCTGCTCTTTCCCATAATCTTCTTACTCAGGCAAAAATCTTTCACCTATCCTTTCGCTCTCCTCTTTCCCTCACAGTGCATATCCAATCTATAAGCAAATTCTGTCCATTTTACCTTCAAAATAAATCTAGAATCTGACTACTTTTACCAACTCCGTCACTCCCACCTTGGTGTAAGACATCATCTCTTGTCTGGATTACTACAACTATCTCCTGACTAGTGTCTCTGCTCTAGCCTTTGTTCCCCTGTATTCTTAAAATAGTAGCCTGGGTAGAGTCAGATAGTGACTGACTGCTCAAAATCCTTCAGTGGCTTCCTGTCACATTAAAAAAAAAAAAAAAACAACTTACAACGGTCTACAACATCTTTCAGGATCCGATGTGTCATGCCCCACTGCTCTTTGCTCCTCTGGAGAACTTTTGTCTCCTGACCCAAATGTTATGGACTCAGCTGTGTCCTCTCCAAATTCATATGATGAAGCCCTAACCTCCAATGTGACAATATTTGCAGACAGGGCCTTGAAGGAGGTAATTAAGGTTAAGTGAGGTCATAAGAGTGGAGTTCTAATCCAACAGGACTGGTGTCCTCATAAGAAGAGGAAGAGAGGGGCCAGCCCTGTGGTCTAGTGGTTAAGTTAATGTGCTCCGCTTTGGCAGCCTGGGTTCAGTCCCCAGGCATGGACCTATACCACTCGTCAGCAGCCCTGTGTCACAGTGACCCACACACAAAATAGAGGAAGACTGGCACAGATGCTAGCTCAGGGAGAATCTTCCTCAGCTGGAAAAAAAAAAAAAGGAGGGGGGCCACCAGGGCTCTTTTCCCCCACACATGCACAGAGAAAAGGTCACATCAGAACCAGAGAGAAGGCCACTGCCTACAGGCCAAGGAGAAAGATCTCAGAAGAAACCAAACCTGTCAGCATCTTGATCTTGGACTTCCAGCCTCCAGAACTGAGAAAATAAATTTCTGTTATGTAAGCCACCTACTCTGTGGCATTCTGTTATGGGAGCCCTAGGAGACTCATACAGGAACTAAATGCCATTAAGTTAACCTTGGAGACAAGCTTTTATACAAGGGGTTTATCATGTGACTTGGACAGAGAGCTGGCTTATAACCTATAGAAACAGGTCCTGACTGATTCTATGGCAGTTTGCTAATCACTGTTGGTTTGTGTAGCTTTGTTGTAATGTATCACTTAATAGCAAGATTGTGGAGAAGGAGACATAAAGCCTCAATATATCACTAACTGCCAGAGACTTCCTATATTTACCTAAAGGAACATGACCATTGTTCTAACTGGCTTAACTTTATCTGCAAAAATTTCTTGAAGTTCTATTAATCACTTTGTTCCCTTTAAGCATTCTGGCTTATCCCTATTTATAACTCCTTAAGCTTTCCAACCCATTAGACTTTCTGTTTAATTGATTTCCATTTGGCATCATATTCTTACTTTTGCCTCAAAAACAACATTTGATAATCAACCCATTCACTAACCACCTCTTTCAAAATATATTTACTAATCTCATAGAGATGATCTGTATCTGTATTATTTCTTAGCAAGCATACAGCACACAAGAAAGGGCACTTAGCACATGCAAACTACATATGGTTACACATGACTTGTCCCTTACCCTGTCTGTTATTATTTTTTTAATAGGCTTTATTTTTTAGAGAAGTTTTAGGTTCACAGCAAAACTGAGCTAAAAGTACAGAGTTCCCATATATCCCCTGCCCCCACACACCCACATCCTCCCCCACTATCTACATCCTGCACCAGAGTGGCACATTTGTTAATAATCAACGAACCTACACTGACACACCATTATCACCCCAAGTCTACAGTTTACATTAGGATTCACTCTTGGTGTTGAATATTCTATAGATTCGGACAAACGTATAATGACATGCATCCACCATTATAGTTTCATACAGAGTAGTTTCACCGCCTTAAAAATCTTCTGTGCTCCACCTAGTCATCCCCCTCCCCTCCCCCTTAACCTGGCAACCACTCATCTTTTTACTGTCTCCATAGTTTTACCTTTTCCAGAATGCCAAATAGTTGGAATCAGACAATACGTAGACTTTTTCAGACTGGCTTCTTTCACTTAGTACTATGCATTTAAGGTTCCTCCATGTCTTGATCACTTATTTCTTTTTAGCAACGAATAATATTACATGGTATGGATGTACCACAGTTTATACCTATCCGTTATTTTCCTAAGACATACAGTCATAAAATACAAGCCTTAAATGCTCATGATCTCTTCTAAGCACTAAAGTTAATTTTCTTCACCCACAAACAGTGGTATTTTAAGATATTTCATTAATATTGTTGCATATTACAGGCTTGTATGTTGACAGAGATTTCCACCTTTTCCCTATGTTTTTGAAGCAAAATTAATGACAAGTGTGCTTAAACCAAGCTCTATCTCAGTTTGTTATATAAATATATTTTACCTGTTACACTACTTAACACTACTAATTTTATTTTTTCAGGCAGCAAAAAATCCAGACTATAAGTAGAACATATTCATCTCAAAATACAAATTGACAACACTGATGGAACTGTAATTTACTACAGCCTATAATTTTTATTAGCCTGATGCATCATTACTGTATTCTGATTTTATCTCCCATCCATAACTACGTTTTTTAAGACCCAAGTAAAATCTCCAATTACTTGAAAATAAATAATGGTTTTTCAAATTTCACAAATACATCAACTACCCTAACAATACTGAAAAACATTCTTAAGTGATATAATTCACAAAAAGACAAAACTAAAATAAACTCTTCTTCCACCTATTTGTCTCTAAAACCAAAACAGAAAAGTCTCTAGAGTTAGACCATTTTCCATTCTATATGCCTCCAAATATTTCCTTTTAGTGCCAAATGTTTTAAATATAATTACAATAGGCTGGTAAAGCAGAAAGAGACAGAAATAAGGAAGGGGAAACTGAAAATCTGAAAACTAACAAAACAAACAACTAATATAACTTTGTATAAGGTATCTCCTAGGACAACATACTATTTTATAAAAGTGAGACACAATAATGTATAGTTTATTTATTCTTTTTTCATATTCATTTTCACTATTTTACATCCCTAGAGAATTTTTTTTTTTTTGAGGAAGATTAGCCCTGAGTTAACATCTGCTGCCAATCCTCCTCTTTTTGCTGAGGGAGACTGGCCCTGAGCTAACATCTGTGCCCATCTTCCTCTACTTTCTATGTGGGACGTCTGCCACTGCATGGCTTGTCAAGTAGTGCATAGGTCCACACCTGGGATCCGAACCAGCAAACCCTGGGCTGCCAAAGCGGAACATGCGAACTTAACTGCTGTGCCACTGGGCCAGCCCCTCTAGAGAAGATAATTTTAAAACTTACCTTATTGTATAATAGGGGATGATACAATTCACTAATTAACTTGAGAATGTATCTCATCAATACAGAAAATGAAATTTGAAACAAGTGTATTTAAGGAATATTTTCTATCCTTATTACAGAGCTATAGGCTTTTACTATTCAGTCAAGTCCAGAGGTTTTTCCTAGAATAATATACTTCATTTACTCATAAGATCTGGGTGGCAAAAAACCTCTCTCCAAAATTTACAATGTATTCAATTCCGCATTCACATTGTAAATTTTCCTTGGGCAAGAAAAGATTTGTACCCCATAAAACATGTATTTTGTTAGCAAAACCTAACCACTGAATCAGAAAATCAAAGTTCCTTCTAAAAAGGAAGTTTCAACATCTTTATATTAATCACTTTCTTAAAACTTTTCATATTTTTTGTTCATGTGATCTTAGGGGCTATTTTAAATAATCAACCCTGGGTGTTACCCCATAATTCACCAGTCATGGCTCCTAAAACATTCTATCTACCTCTAATTTTAAAATAAAAGTGGACAAATTATCTCTTGGTTAAAATGTCTACATAAATTAGATTTATATCTATAGGAATGATAATCAGCTCCTCTAGCCTAAGTATTATCCACTTCCATCTTCCTCTCCACTCCCATAAAAGAATAAATTATAGCCTATTCACCTCAGTCTACTTACTTGAGGCCCTTAAATGATTATTTCTCTATTTAAGATTAAACAGAAGGTTTGCTATTTTGTATAGTTATATCCAGATGTATCATTGATAACTAATTCTACAAAGCAAAACTAGAACGCTAATACATTACCTATTACTAGTATACAATCAAAGCATTACAAAGATGGTTCAAACATTAAGTTATCTACTTCCCCACTTATGAATTCAGAACTAAACAAGTCAGGATGGCAAGGAGAAACCCAAGGGATATCTTCCCAAAGTGGTTGTTTACTATTATTCAACTCTGCAAAACTATACAGGCTTCCAGATAGCCAAGTTAGGTTATTTCAAGTTCTGACACCAGCAGGATACAGCTACTTAAAAGGGGTTGGAGGGCCGGCTCCATGGCATAGTGGTTAAGTTCACACGCTCCGCTTTGGTGGCCCAAAGTTTTGCCTGTTTGGATCCTGGACACAGACATGGCACCACTCATCAGGCCATGCTGAGGCAGCATCCCACACAGCAGAGCCAGAAGGACCTGCAACCAGAGTAAACAACTATGTACTGGGGGGACTTTGGGGAGAAGAAGAAGGAAAAGAAAAAAAAAAAAGATTGGCAACAGACGTTAGCTCAAGTGCCAATCTCAAAAAGTAAAAATAATACAAGGGGGTGGGG
Source organism: Equus asinus (assembly GCF_041296235.1). Lineage (NCBI taxonomy): Eukaryota > Metazoa > Chordata > Mammalia > Perissodactyla > Equidae > Equus > Equus asinus. Next base: position 35,608,203 of record NC_091802.1, on the reverse strand, counting down.
GAATCACAAAACGTAGTATATCCATATGAGGGAATATTATTCAGCCCTAAAAAGGAATGAAGTACTGATACGTTCTACAACATGGATGAACCTATGCTAAGTGAAAGAAGCCAGTTACAAAGGATCATATGTTGTATTATTCCATTTATATGAAACGTCCAGAATAGGCAGATCTATAGAGACAGAAAATAGATTAGTGGTTGTCAGGGGCTGAGGGGATGCAGAGAACGAGGACTGAGTACTAACAGGTATGGGGTTTCTTTTTGGAGTGATGAAAATGTTCTGGAATTAGACAGACATAGTAGTTGCACAACCTTGTGAATATACTAAACCCCACTAAATTGTACACTCTAAAATGGTGGGCTTTGGGACCGGCCCAGTGGTGCAGCGGTTAAGCGTGCATGTTCCAATTCGGCTGCCCAGGGTTCACTGGTTCAGATCCCAGGTGCGGACATGGCACTGCTTGGCAAGCCATGCTGTGGTAGGCATTCCACGTGTAAGGTAGAGGAAGATGGGCACAGATGTGCGCTCGGGGCCAGTCTTCCTCAGCAAAAAGAGGAGGATTGGAACAGTTAGCTCAGGGCTAATCTTCCTCAAAAAAAATAAATAATAAAATAAAATAAAATGGCGGATTTTATGGTAAGTGAATTATATTTTTTAAAGAGGGGGTAGGAGGGTCATTCAAAATCTATCCTTAAAACAAGCAACAGAAAATTACATCTTAATTTAATAGTAACCTATTTTTTAAAGGAAAAGGTGGGAAGTAAAATCATAGGAGAACAAAAAGAAAATCTCAACATCTAGTAAATACTTGTTGAATATATGAATGAATATGCAGTGAAGAGTTTTAAAGTGATAACAGACATTAAGCCAAAGTAACCCTGAAGTTATTTAAAAATCAGATTATATGAGAGCACAAATCATAAATACTCATTTTCATTAAAATTCCCTCATCTTTTCTTCCTCAGATAATTCACAGTAGAAAGAATAGGCAGATGGTTGCTAAGCTGTAGGAACACGCACTCCCATACCTCAACACTTCAGCAAAATCTTGTACCATCTACCAAGGCTGTTAAGCTGAGGCAAAGACCGGCCAGATATTAACGAAAGAATTCCTTTTTCTCTTGGACATATAGCTAGACCACATATGCCAGCCTCTGTATTTAGTTTCTGACTGAGTTATAGCAATGAGGTAGAAGCAAAAGCTCTGTGCGCCACTCCTAGGCCTGGCCCAATAAAAACCTTCCACAGACAATCAGTTGTCCATTCCCTTTCCCCTTCCTCCAACTTAATGCAGGTGAATATGACGAACTTGGAGCTCTAAATGGAGAGGGCCTACGTCATCAAAGCGGTGACCTACCTACCAAAAACATCCATTTTAAACTTCACATAAACAAGAAGTAACATATAACATTTAAGTCATTATATGTGTTTTTTGTGGCTTGTTTGCTACAGCAACTAAAGTTTATTTTAACTCATATTAGCTTATAAACATGCATTAAATCTTCTTAAAAGGCATTCTAAATCATCAAAAGTATGTCACTCCATGGTGATTTAAAAACAGGTAATGTCTTTGTTATTCTGAACGATTTTCTGAAGGTTATTCTGGAGATTAATTTCTCCAACCTAACACCTCCAGCAAGTACCTTGACTGAAACCGTCTATGACTTTCCGTATTTCATGTTTTCTTTACCTGTACTGTGATTCTAAATATTAGTATTATCTTTCTAGGTATATGAGTTAACCACCAAGGTTATATAAATACAAATTCAGAACCTCTCATTCTTTCTGAAGATACTTAACAACACTCAAGACAACAATATAGTCAACGGACTCAGTTTTCTCAAGGCCTAAGTCACATGAGCTGGTTTAGTGTTTAACTGAGAAGTACCTTCAAATGCTGGGAAGAGCCATCTCTTTAAAGTCCTAAATGCCACTAAGTAATCAGAAAAGGGAAAAGAAAAGAGAAGAAGAAGGGAAGGGGAAAGTGGCAAAGAAAGGCCCAACTGGGCAAGGATGGTAGACATACATCCCCCAAAGCCCCAAGTACCATAAAGTCAACAACCTATGCCCATATTGTTGCATTAGAGCTGAAGTGTAGTAAAAGATCATTTCTTGTTTAACAGTTCCCATGTGAACCCAAACCTCAAAATGATCTCAGGAAAAATCCAAAAAGCTTACCATTTTACTCAGCAAACTAGCCACAACCTGAGATTAACTGGAAATAAACAAGATTCTGTTCACCGTTCCTATCCTGAAACAACAGATAACTCATCTGCCATTTTCTTATTAACTACTAATATTCTGGGGAGGAAAAAAAATCAAACAAATCAATGCATCTAAAAAGGAAAAGGGGGGCAGGGGCAAGAAAAAAGAATCAAAGACTAATCCAAAATTTTGCCCTTATAATAGCTAATGGAGATATAGTTCAGCCTCATTTTGAATGCTCTTTCTTTCTATCTATCTTTCCAAAGAGCAAGAGGATATGATTAAGGCAGGAAGAGCCACCTGCTCTGCCTGCTCAAAATCAGAGCTTACCTCCTTAGATTGATGGCCTTTGCCAAGTTTGGAACACCTTCCATCTCTGTTGTCTTCTGCCCCATCAGACTGCTGATAGGCCTATGGGGGGAAGAAAGAGAAACAGACCCGCTAGAACGCCATATCCAACTCATTATTTGCCTTCTCAAAAGGAATCATCAGTTCTTACTATTCACGGAAGGCAGATAATCTGACTGGTGCTTGGCCTCAGAAGATTGACATTGTTCTTTCAGATGCTTTTCTTTGAACAATTTAGTATCAAGAATCTCAACAGGTAAGAAAGAATCAAATGCTGACTTCGGAGCAAACGAATCTCAGACAACCACATCAATACAGTAATAAAAACCCGTCCTCTGCCAACTAAGTCCTTCACTATGTCAAAAAACTTCAAAAGATTTTCAGACAGATAAATGGTATTAATCAGTGACACAGTGTGAAATGCTTAAGGATTCCCATGAATCAATGACCATATCCCTAAAACACAGTAGGATAACTACAAAGAATCCCAGTGGTAGGGGCTTCTAGAGATCTGATCTAGTCACTGCCTCGAAGATGCTCCCAAGCCATCACAGCAGAAAATGCACTATGTTCCCACTAACGTCTCTGCGTAGGGAGAGTCCATGCTTTCCCTTAGCACATATTCCTATGTCCACCTTCACGGTCAAGAAACACTTCCTCATGATCAACCAAAACCAATAAATTCATTTTCTTTAATTTTCTCAGAAAAACAACTTGGTATCTTCCTTATCCATCTCTTTATATGCTTGAAGGAGTAATCAAATCATTCACGTTTATTCTGTTCTCTAAACTAAATCACCACAAATCCTTTAACTCTTACAAAATTAATTTTCCATGAAACCTTTAGTTCTAGATATTAAATATAAACTACAACCTTAAGGTTCTCAACAGACAACATCAGACTACAGAAATGAAAGAGTCTAAGTATAAAAAATAAAACATAATAAAACAGATCTGAAGATCACACAGTATATTATCTACTGAAGCAGAAGTAGTAAAATGTTTGCATAAATTATCTTGTGCCTAATTTTCTGCTTTTCCCTCTCATATTGAGGCCGTAAAAAAGAAACAGCCTTGGGGCCGGCCTGATGATGCAGAGGTTAAGTGCGCACGTTCCACTTCAGTGGGCCAGGGTTCCCCAGTTCAGACCCCGGGGGCGGACATGGCACCACTTGGCAAGCCATGCTGTGGTAGGCATCCCACGTATAAAGTAGAGGAAGATGGGCATGGATGTGAGTTCAGGGCCAGTCTTCCTCAGCAAAAAGAGGAGGATTGGCAGCAGTTAGCTCAGGGCTAATCTTCCTCAAAAAAATAAAAGAAACAGCCCTTAAGAACAGTTTATTAAGTATATGGATATCCTTAATATTGCAAAGAACTAGATTCGAGTAAAATGGACTAAAAAAGTAACTTTCTATATAATGAATTTCATTTTGTCTTTTTCTAAAATCAGGAGATATAAATCTGAAACTCCAAAAGCTGCCTTATTAAAAAATGTGCTTTCAGGGGGTGAGCCCCGTGGCCGAGTGGTTAAGTTTGTGCACTCCACTTCAGCAGCCCAGGGTTTGCTGGTTTGAATCCTGCGCACAGACTTACACACTGCTCATCAGGTCACACTGTGGTGGCATCCCACATAGAAGAACTGGAATGACCTACAACTAGGATATACAACTATGCAATGGGGCTTTGAGGAGGAAAAAAAAAAAACAGAGGAAAATTGGCAATAGATTTTACCTCAGGGTCAATCTTCCTCACTAAAAAAACAAAACTGTGCATTCAAGAAAAATACAAATCATCAGTTATCTACTTTCATCATTCTGAAAATAATGTAGAGGGATTATCTACTGACAAGATAAAATTAAAATGGAAAAAGTGACCTATTACAATATTATTCAAATTTTCAGAATATTAACATTCATTGCCAATTGCAAAGTACCATGAAGCGAATGAAAAAAACTTTTTATCCACCTGAAATTTTTTTTAAGTGATTTGAAAATAGTGAACAAAAATATTTAGGCCCTTTCAACTATTAACTTTGGTATGAAACTAGACCTAGTTACTTAAAAACGGTTTTTCTTCTGTGTTGTGAAAATTCTCAATTTATCAACCACATCATTAACAGAGAGACTTTGCTTGTAAATAATTTCCAAATTTAAAGTCTGTTTCAAGGCACTTATTCCTTTAAAATAAAAAATATGTTAATGATTATACTACTTCCCCATACTTGCCATATAGTGGTGTGCTAATTCTTTTGATCAAGAAATAAGGAATATTTTCTTTCCACTAACCATAAATGTTTTAAGGTAAAGGCTTGAAGATATTTTATTAGACTAAAATCTTGATAAGAAATCTAAAAAGCAAATGAATGTTACATGGGGGATGGAAATGGCAGAAAGGTCAGAGAACATGGCTCTACCACAAATGTTATCAGTTGTCAGTATCATTTTTCCATTTAACTTAAAAAAATGGATTTTCATTCAAAGAAATGAAGGGAAGAATCAGAGAAGAGTCTTTAAGTGCTTAAAATTATCACCATCTAAATCTCCTGCCATCTCCACAATTCAAGGGGAAAGTCATCCATTATAAACCCAAGGAATTTGAGGGCCAGAGAAGTCTCCCGAGAGAATCAAATAATAAATGGTTCTATATCAGCTCTGCATGCTACTATGTTGTAAATAATGATTCAAATTCATAAGTTTTGATAAACAAAATGAAATATGATACTAAATCTTACTTCTCCAATTCTGTTCACATTAAAAATGACCAAACACTATTAGATACCAAGAATCACTAAAATGTTCATATTCCTTGACCTACTTCCCCAAATATATTCTAAGAAAATTATCCAAAGAGAGGGAAATCTATATGTGTGAAAAAATATTCACTGTAATGTGAAAAATACTATAAAAAATGTCCAACCAATCAACAGGAGAAGTGTTTTTGTTTTTGTTTTTTTTTGATTGGCACCTGGGTTAACATCTGTTGCCAATCCTTACTTTTCTTCCTCTCCCAACCCCCCCCCCCCCCCCCGCCCCCAGGACATAGTTGTATATTCTAGTTGTAGGTCCTTCTGGCTCTGCTACATGGGACGCCACTTCAGCATGGCCTGATGAGCTATACTAGGTCCGCGCCCAGGATCTGAACTGGCAAAACTCCAGGCTGCCGAAGCAGAGTTCTCGAACTTAACCACTGAGCCATGGGGCTAGCCCCTGGTTTTTAAAAAATTTATCTATGGGGCCAGCCCAGTGGCGCAGCGGTTAAGTTCACACGTTCCGATTTGGTGGCCTGGGGTTTGCCAGTTTGGATCCTGGGTACGGACCCGCTTGACAAGCCATGCTGTGGTAGGTGTCCCACATATAAAGTAGAGGAAGATGGGCACGGATGTGAGCTCAGGGCCAGTCTCCTCAGCAAAAAGAGGAGGACTGGCACCAGATGTTAGCTCAGGGCTAATCTTCCTCAAAAAAATAAATAAATAAAATCTGAAAAAAATAATTTTCCTATATTTATTTTTGCCACGAAGGATTGGAGATAGCTTACAAGAATATATCTTAACAATTAATTATATATGTATAAAATGTGGACCAAGGAAAAAAACAATTTAAATATGCCAATCAAGTAGGGTCCAAACTAATTATGGTCACACTGAGTAACCAAGGTGAAAAAACAAAGTGGCCATTAAATAATTCTCATTAGACAAAGGGGAAAGCATAGTTTCTCAGAGAAAACAAGAATTGTTCGTAGACAGCATACCTTCTGAATGACAGGTGTAGACAGATATTTAACAGATAATAATTAAAGATTATACAAGGAAAATACGTATGATAATGTTAAGGAAAAGAAACAAAATTATATGTACATTCTAACTGCAGTGATATAAGAACACGGTACACATGGAAAAAAGACTAGAAGGTCATACATAACCTTTTCCCCCCACAGAACTATGATTTCTTTGACTGCAATGACCATATCATACTCTTCTGTACCACAACCATACCTAGGCTGAATGCCAGGCATACAGTAGTAGTTTAATATTTTTAATATTTAAAGCTGTCCATATTTACTTGACTTATTTAAGATAATATTTGGCTTAATGGCTTACAAGATGGAAATACTCGATATACAACAGAGCTAATGAATATAAAGTATTTTCTGACGAAGAACCCATTACTGCCACACCTTGAGTAGCAAGGTTGATTGTAGACTCCTTACACAATTGAAAAGCACCAACAGCCTTTCTCAATCCACAACTTCCTTATTCCTCTCCACATATATTTCAGCTTCTTCCTTAAGACTCACAAGGTGTTAACTACCAAGAAGTGTTATTGTTACTTCCAAATAAGGAATAACATACAGCATGTTAAAAAATGTTTTATTCATGTTGCAAAACCAAAGATACTTCTTATATAGTTCAAATATTGAAAAGAGAGCAACCAGAAATTTCTAAAATCAAACATGACCACAAAACCGTAACAAAATTTTTATAGACTGAACTTCTCAATTGTAAAATCATACCACAACCTGAGAGATTCATACTATCAAAAGCTGTGAAGTGTCTCCTTTAATTCAGTTCCTATTTCTTGACATTTTCTTGCTTCTCAAATAGCAAGCAACTACAACCAAAATTTCCCCTTTTAACATAGGAAGTAGTCTTTAAAGCAGAAGCTGGACTTTTTTTGTGACTACTTTTTAAAAGGGATATGTGCTCTAAAACATGTCAATCAGAATTGACAGTCTTTCAAAATTAAATACTAAACATACTAAATATAAACATGGAAATTGGACAAGATACTGTTATCATTATGGCATTGAAAAACACAGCACTAAACAGAAAAAACTATACCCATCCCTCCTCTACAATAGGTATCCATCATTGGTAATTTCTGTGGCCTTAAATAAGTGCTTATTTAAAACAGATGTTAATAACACTAAAAAATACATTTAAAACATTTAAAAAGTTTAAAAAATAAAAATAGATGTTAGGTTACAGTAACTGTAATAAAAATCACTGCATATTCTTTAAATAGTAGAATTAAGATTAAATAGTCAAGATATTCTGTTTCCTACTATACAAGAAAGAATTAATATACTCTGACATACATCCATTTACATTGGCTTTCATCTTTTAAAAAACATATTCCCAGTCCTGGTTTTCCAATAAGATAGGGCATTGATGATACTTGAGGATTACTTCCTACCACCACCTTTTTAAAAAATAAAGGACTTTGATTCATATTGGAGATTTGAGGGGTTGGGGGGGAGCTAAGAGAGTAAAGTGAAAAAAGAGTCAAACTCTTTTTCCCTCCAAAATTTTTTTCAGATGTTTAAATGTGGTAAGATAAAGACTTGGAAGAAAATTTTAAGATAGACTTCATATCATACTCAATTAAGGCTTAGAGAAAAACAGAAGGAAGAGAGAGGAAAACAATTAGATGGCAAAGAGAAAAATACTCCAAAGTATCAAAGGAGAAGGAGTTAAGTTCCAAAGCATTAATAAAAGAAGATTTATCATGGACCAAGAGAATTAGTGTTATCAGCTTTGTGCATCTGAATAGTCGATTTTGATTAATCACAGCTGTAAGTTCTTTAACAAGATTTAGACATGAAGATTTACTTCAAAATGGGATAGCAGACTCCTAGGAGGAGAAGTTCTTGGAGGGATATTATACTAATAACAAAAAATAAAGTTTTCAGGTCAAATTTAGCTCAAGATCATATCCAACACTTGGTGAAGAATTTCCTCATCCTGTCCCTAAAGAATTATCATTATTTTTAAATAATACTTTATTTTTAAAAATTACTTTGAATTAAGATGGAAAACATAGGGGGCCGGCCCTGTGGCCGAGTGGTTAAGTTTGTGCACTCTGCTTTGGTGGCCCAGGGTTTTGCAAGTTCGGATCCTGGGCATGGACCTAGCACCGCTCATCAAGTCATGCTGAGGCGGCAGAGTCCCACACAGCAGAGCCAGAAGGACCTACAACTAGAATACACAACTATGTACTAGGGGGCTTTGGGGAGAAGAAGAAGAAGAAGAAGAAAAAAAAGATGGAAAACATAGTAATCAGTACTTCTGAGAAAGGAATATGAGGATGGATAATACTTCTTACTTCAATTCTGTTCACATTAAAAATGACCAAACGCTATTATGTACCAAGAACCACTAAACAGAACATGACAATTCCAAAAAAGAATATGCCAATTCCAAAAGAGATGGCTATGACTCACTGGACTGGATGACAAATTAAGAGACTACTATATTTTGTTTACATTTACTAGAAACGAACAGGGTGCAGGTTCTTTGAATTTCAGTAATAAAAAGGATAAAGTGTATATGAAAAAATTAGTAATTCATCCCATTTAGTTACTTTTGTGAAAAAATCAGCAGTATCTCCTCTGAAGGAAAGAGGTATTTTAAGGTACTTTGATATCAAAGACACAATTTTAAGTACAAGGTAATTCTTCCTTTCGTATCTCCCTTATCACAGAAGCAGATTGCTTAATGCATAAAAGGATTCTAGACAATGAGTTCCTTTCTAAGTTAAAAGAAAATTTCCTTATCTAAAACTTGGTACTCTTCAGAAATCAGAAGAAAAATTTAATAGGTAAAACAATGAGAAGTCAGTTCTGTCAACTGTGCCTTTAGTATTTGGTTCTAAAATACTATATAAGCCCTGATATAAAAACACAGTCAAGGGCTAGCCCCAGTACCCTAGTGGTTAAGTTTGACACACTCCACTTTGGTGGCCTAGGTTCAGCTCCTGGGCATGGACCTACAACACTCGATGGTTAGCAGCCATGCTATCGTGGCAGTGGCTCACATACAAAAAGAGGAAGATTGGCAACAGATGTTAGCTCATGGTGAATCTTCCTCAGCAAAAATAAAAAAAAAAAAAAGTCAAGTTAGGATTAAAATATTATCTCTAATAGCCAATTTTTCTTCTTTTTTGAATAGAGAATACTAATTTTTATTTTATTTTAATTTTTTGCTGAGGAAGATTCGCCCTGAGCTAACATCTGTGACAATCTTCGTCCACTTTATATGTGGGTAGTCACCACAGCTTGTCTGACAAGTCGTGTAGGTCCACACCTGGGATCTGAACTCACAACCCAGGCCATTGAAGCAGAGCACGCCAAACTTAACCACTACGCTACAGGGCCAGCCCCAAGAATGGTAACCCTTGAAATCTACCAAAAGCTTGCAATTGCCACAAGACTGTTTCTCTAGATGAGTGGTACTCATTGCAATGTGACTCCAGTAATTTATTTGTTAGTATATGCACTGTGGACTTCATCATACAGCTCTCTAAGACCTCAAATTTCTATAATAGAATCACAGAAGCCACCAGATGTATTCAACGTTAACAAAGGAAGGGTACAGCACTGTAGGTATCTACAAGCCTAAAAAGTACAAAGACACGACCACGTGGCTCATTTTGTCTCACTCTAGTTGGCTTCTGTTACCAACATCCATTGGTTCCCTTCTACAACATCTGCTTAATAGCCCTGTGAGTTCTCCTTGAATTCTAGAAGGCTTGAACTCCAGATTCCCAGTGGTAGTAGGTTAGCTCTATTAGGTTCTTCCAGAGTCCTGGAGGGAGCAGTAAGGTATCTCACACACTCCAAGCCTGGTAGTGAAGACTATACACCATGAATGCCAGTCCCTTAATAACAGGCGTCACTGCGTAGCCTGAACGGGTGATGTGAGAGGAGTAACTGTTGGCCATCTCTTGCTCCCCACGGTGCTGAAAGTTCACAATGCGGGGGGTGGGGGAAAACTGGAGCACTCTCTGCCTGCCTGAGTCAAACATGAAAACAGGCCATGAAGTTTCTCCCCATTTCTGTTTCTAATTTTGACTTAATTAAGTCTGCTTTCATTAGCCAAAAAGAGGAAATCATCCTTGGGGTCTGAAACCATAATTATTTTTACATCAAGAATAATATATGAAATTATATTAAAAATGATATGATCCTGAAAAATGACATTCTGTTCCTCTAAATGCCCCCAGTTTTCCACCAGAAAAGGAAAAGAGATTTCAGTAATTTTTTATATATACTTCAAAGCTAGAGTTTTTCTCACATTTTTAAATTTCAGAGCAATACAGGAACCAATGCAACTTTGTGTACCTGGTCAAAATCGGAAAGAATGATCCACATACACACACCCCAGAATCCAGCACAATGGATAAAGCACATTGTTAACTGCAAACAAAGGCTGAGAGCTAAATTGAAGAAGAGAGTCTTATAGGTATCTTCGATTTAGTCATTTCTCCAGACATAGGCACCACGTGAGAATGTGAACAAAAAAGAACTGAACCTAGTTCCCGGGTCCCACTCTCGAGTCTGGGATGACAATTCCAAGCACGTAGCTGAAACCCTAGTCAAATGTCAGGATGAGTCACTGCACCGTTACAGCCCACTCTTTCATGTGTACTGATGAGGGGAAGTATTTTTACTTACTCTGGTCAGCATAGTTTTTTGCTTTGAGTTCAAGCTGTCTTGTTTGAGATTCTAAAGATTCCACTCGGGTCTGTAAATCCTTTTTTTCCTGTTCTTGAGAGTCTTCAAATTCAATGAATTTCTAATAAAGAAGAAAAATATATTATTTTCACAAGAGAAATGAAAATTTTTTTTAACATTATCAACTCCTGTGTTTCTTGGTATCAAGACACGAGACAATTAGGTAATTAGACATTAACTACTCAAAAAGATCTCAGAATTCTGAACTTAGTTTCTCTATAACTTTAGTTTTCTATAAAAATTAATTTTTAAAACCTCCAAGTATAGAAGGAAAAAGGTGAGAAAATAATTTGTTTATGAGAGTGTTCCCACTTCATACAATGGGCATTCCAAAGGAAATACATGTATCATATTCCAAACATATAAATCCTTTAACAGCATACTGGCATATTTATCTGAGTTCAAGAGAGTTTTTTACATAATTTTATACATAACATGTACAACAAACGGAGAACTGAAGAATTATGAAGTAATTAAAACTGAAACCCATACAGAAAAGTGTATAGTTCACAAAAAACCTAGACATCACTAAATACACCATAGCTTTAATATGAAATTTTTTTGTCCATTACCTACTTTATCTGTCCTGAAACTTTTCAATCACTGTAGTGGACTCTGTTTTTCGCTTGAACACACTGCCTTCCTTCGAGGAACTTCTCCCTAGTTTCATGCTAATTCTATGCAGTCCATGTAATTCGATTGGTGAAGACTCCATCTCCCTAGGGATGGGCATATGACTTGAACCAGACTGATCAGGGTCCTCTCCAGGACATCTGCTAGTTATTAGGAAGAATACTACCTCTCTTCCTCTGGAATCACAAACTCTAAGAATCTAGCGGACTTAAGCTGCAGACGGGCATCTTTTTCCAACACATGGAAAGCGTATTCTTGAGAATAAAGCCAATACAAAGAAGACAAAGAGCAAGGAGGAAGAAAACCCTAATTAAAGGTACTATTTGAGTTCTAGATTCAGTAGTTCCTGGAGCTGGTATTCCCCAGTGTTTTTTATTTTTTCAGTTACATAAACCAATAAATTCCTATATTACATAAGCTTGTTTGAGTTGGTTTCTATCACAAGAAACTGAAAGCATCCTAATATAGTCATCTACTTTCCCCTCAAGAGCCATCTGACTTCCTTATATTATTAGCCAATGTTTTCCTTATCTTTGACTCTTGAAAGCTACAACCTCTGAAACATTGGTTCTTAATCATTTGGGGGTCCGCAGACACTTCTGGGTATTTGATACATCCATAAAACATGTTTCCCCAGAAAAAATGCCCTTACCCCAAATTCCGCCTATTTTTCTCAGGGCTCAGAGACTCCTTAATTCCTTCCACAAACCCCACATTTAGCACCCCTGCCCTATATCTTCTATGGAGATATTCCATATTTGTGAGGCTTCTGGGAAGTCTCAAACAGCCATTGTTTATTTTTCCAGAATATTAATCTAAAGATGTCTAGACATAGAAGGAGTAAAGGTTATAGTAAATATAAGAAAAGAGGCAAACTTGACAAATCATTCATTCAAGAAATGTCTACTGACTACTTACTATGTGCCAGGCACATGGAACATGACAGTACCATACTATCCGTGCCTTCCAAGGGCAGTCACTGGCTACAGATCAAATGCAGGCAGGTGATATAAAGGTTACATTGAACAGAAAAGCAGCAACTATGTAACAGGATGTTGCTGATGAAGTCTGAATGAGTTATTTCAGCATTTTGCCTGGGGATACAAGCAAAGACTAAGAATTAATAAGAAAATGTAATTATTTTTTGGCCTGCTTTGAAAATGATGCTCCTTTGGCTAAGTGAACTGCTATATCTGGGTAGGTGTTCAGAAATTCTTATTGGAGGCTTCTTTTATGCTATGGATAAAATGCTGTTTTAAAGAACATACAGCAGATGTTTACCAAGTGACGCTTAAAATGCTGTGCTAATAAACTCCTAACAAAAAACTTTACCACTAACAGATTGGTGGCTGCCAGGGTCAGGGCTGGGGGTGGGGGAAATGGGTGAAGGTGGTCGAAGGTTACAAACTCCCAGTTATAAGATGAATAAGTTCTGGGGTATAAGGTAGAGCATGGTTAACCACAGTTAACAATACCACCGTATTGTATATTTGAAATTTGCTAAGAGAGTAGATTTTAAAAGTTCTCACCGAAAAAAAAATTTTAACTATGTGAAGCGATGGATATGTTACCTAACATTATTGTGGTAATCATTTTGCAATATATACATGTATCAAATCATTACATTGTACACTTTAAACTTACATAACATTACATGTCAATTATTTCTCAATAAAGCTGGTAAAAAACCCAACTTTACCCCTATTCAGCCTCTTCAGTACTTCTTTCTGACTGATAGAAGAAACATCATCACGGATACAGAGCTGCATGTCTGCTTCGTTTCTTAGCGACCCAGTTTGGCTACAGAAGGGCATGAATAATCCATAACTGTTTAGCAGTCACTACTACCTGCTTATTCTACAAGCATGACTTAGACCTACCTAGATGATTCAAGCTTCAGAATTTTCCACCTTTTATTACGACCACTGAGGCTTCATATCACCTTAAGTAAATATGATGAAAGGAAGAAAGTTTTTTGGTTTTTTTGCAAAATGATGTGACAGTTCTTGGCCTGGCAGAGCTATTTATCTCCAAATGGAAATCTCCTGTTTCTCCAGTTTCCCTTTACAGGAAAGGACTGGAGATAATGAAAATATTCCAAAGCAAATACACAATCCCAGGCCTTTCTTTCAGGCAAATTAATACAGATAAATTTAGAGACTACAAAAGTGAGCTGCCGTTTCTCACAAGAGTGTATATGTTTTTTCCTTTCTTGTTCTAAACAGTAGATCTTAAGCATTTTGTAATCATGAACTCCTTCGAGAATCTTACGAAAATAGATCCTTTCTCCCAGGAAGATAAATATATGAAACACAAAACTGTGCATTCAATTTCAGTGCATCTTCGAGTTCTACAAGAAATCAAGAATGATTTTCCCCATTTACGAAAATTGTAAATCTTGATTTTTAAAAATAATTTTAAGAAATTCTCTCTGCTCTTGAAAATCCCAATTTTAAATGTGTATTACATCTTGGCTTGGAAATGTAAAGCTGCCATCCTCATTTAAAATGTTAATCACTGTTACACAACAAAAATAAAAATACTCCTCATTTCTGATAAGGCATGTTAATACATACAGGGCAGTGAAAGCCTAGTAGGATAAACACTTCTTAAAAGCCTTTAAAGAGTAAAAATAGAAAGTAACAAATGACTGAAATTTTCTAAATTGTTACCCAAGAAAAACATCTGTCAAATGGACTAGTTTGGGGCCACTGTTTTGTGAAATATCCCTGAAAATACAGATAACCTTGGGAACAGAAGTTGGTATTGTGTAGAGTAGCTCAGGAAACAGAATACTGATGATAACTACAAAAGACTTCAGAAGATAGCCAAGCTCTCTATATGGCACTTAGCAATCACGTGAAAGTAAGAAATATTGATATAAGAATATAAGAAAAAGAAAATTGGAGTAGAAATAGAAAAGTTTCATAAAATTCAATCAAATGCCAAAATAAAGCTCTTAGCAGAAAAAGGTTTGGTGCACGGCCCTAATAGGGGACTCCTTTTCCCTGCGTTGGGGTTGGAGGTAGATTATAAGGGAGGTAATGAGAACTGTTTCTTTTTTTCTATACTTAATCTTCTCTACTACAGAGAAAATCCTCACGCAATAGGTGACATGGGCTACACTAAAAAGCAAGTCCTCCAACAAGGCTTTTCACATCTCTTCTACACTGAGAGATCCTAGGTGGGCTAGTAGCACGTGAGTACTGCTGAACCTCCTTACTAGCTTTGTAGACTACAAACCTGGCTGATTCTTGTTTTAAAGTCTTCTCTCTTTTTTTTTGCTGAGAGAGATTCACCCTAAGCCAATATCTGTGCCGATCTTCCTCTGTTTTGCCTGTCGGTCCTCGCCATAGCATGGCTGCCGGCAAGTGGTATAGGTTGGTGCCTGGGAACCAAACCCAGGTCACCAAAGCAAAGCCCACCGAACTTAACCAGTAGGCCCTGGGGCGGGCCCTAGTCTTCTTAATTTACTTCAAAGAAGCATATCTGCTTTCTACTCCTGTTAACTTTGATACAACAAACTAATTGAGATAACATAAAAATAGGAACATATCCGATTCTGTCACTTTCTAGTCAAAGAAAAATTTGTCGTCAGGGCGGTCCAGTGGCATAGTGGTTAAGTTTGCATGTTCTGCTTCAGTGGCCCAGGGTTCACAGGTTCAGATGCCGGGTGTGGACCTGCACACTGCTCATCAAGCCATGATGTGATGGAATCCCACATACAAAGTAGAGGAAGAGTGGCACAGATGTTAGCTCAGCGACAATCTTTCTCACTAAAAAAAAAAATTCTTGTCACAATAAAGCCATACACCTATTTACAATGACTGTTTTCCAGATGTCAGCAGAAGTACCGAAAAGGCAGTTAGGCAGTATAAAGATATTTACTACCAACTAGTAAGTAACATCATTCATAAGATTTACTCTTAAATTAAATAACATATTAAATATAAAACTAAAACTCCTTATCCATCCATCCAATCCAAGCACTCACTTCATGAAAGCCATCAAAGAAACAGTAAACGAAGAATATAACATTCTAAGTACCATAGTGAAAGCAAGTATAAGGGGCAAAAGAAATAAGTGACTAAATCTTCTTTAAAAAAAGAGAAGCCATTTCAGCTGACTCTAAAAGGAACAGTTTACCTGACGAAGTGGGGTAAAGACATTCCAGGCAGAGATAACAGTACAAGCAAAGGCATAAAGATCATGGCATGCGCAGGGAAATACAATTCGGGATTGAAATTTGAGTGGCTTATTCTTAGCCAAAGAATAAGTTTGGAATCTGTCCTCTGATTCACAAAGGGAATTAGTGGGAAAATAAGCTTCCATTCATCCATCCATCCTTTCAACACACAACTTGAGTCCCTATCATTCTAAGTGTTCTAAGGTGCTTGGAACGTAGTGGGTTACAAGACAATCAACATTTCAAACTATGAATATGAAATAAGACTTAAAAATCACAGAGTTCAAGTGTGCATGCAATGCAACCACACTATAATCACATGTGACACAAAAGTACAAGATAATCAGAAAAGTGTACAGTGGGGAACTGACTGGATATGAGAGACTCAAGGAAGACATTCTTGAGACATTTAAACTGAGAGCTGAAGGATAAATAAAGGTTCATCAAGCAAAGAGGGGCTGAAAGAAACCAAGGAAATCCAGAATGGCCAAGCTTAAGAGACATGGGAGAGGGAATGGCCTGACATGAGGCTGGAAAACAGACAACAACCAAATCACACAGGGCCTTGCAGGATACTGGATCATATTAAGCATGCTGAACTCCACTCATACTCTGAAAAGTCCAGTCTGCGAAGATATGGGGAACACGATGGGGGTCAAGGGGAGTTTGAGAAGGGAATAGGAGTATTTGAAGGGAGACTAAAGGTTACCACAGTAGTCCAGATGAAAGATAATTACAAGAGTGGCAGTGAAGATGGAGAGACGAGGATGAATTTAAGGTATTTTGGAGGTAAAATAAACAAGATTGGTGACTGGATGAATGCAAAGGAGAAGAGAGAAGGAAAGGTCAGGAAACAATTTAGATTTCTGGTTTGACCACTGGTGGGGAAGGTAGTATCGATTATCTAGGGTAAAGAGATGGGGGAAGTACGGGTAATATAATAAAATGGATTTTTAATATCAAGGTGAGCTATCTGTGAGGTATTCAAGAACACATATGGAATATTTATTTGTAAATAAGGTATCTCATTATTTCGAGTGTAACTGGTACAACCTGCGTGGAGGTTAGCAATGTGGATCAAAGCCCTTACATTCTCAAGGGCTTTGATACAAAATGTTACATATAGTATGATCCTACTTTTATAAACCGGAGGAATAAATAGGCAAAAGAAAAGGTTTCCAGCCATATATCAACATGCTGACCATCGCTGTTTATCAGTGGTGAGACTTAGGGTGATTTTATCTTTTTTTAATAGCCTATCCTTACATAGTCTAAAGTTGCTGTTTTGGGGTTTTTGGTTTTTTGGGGGTTTTTAACAATAAACATGGATTATTTACATATTTTAAAACAATAAAGGAAAAGGGGGAAATGCAAAATATAGGACTATACCTCTTCAGTGGTGGCCGAAAAGCTCAACATGAACCTTAATTCATGTGCATTTCTGCTTAGAAATGCTTGACCTATCAAGTATTAATACTACCGTTTATCTGACCAAAAATGATAATGGGCATTTTTCTAAATGTAGTTAATCAAAATCAAACTCTGAAATGGAATACTGAGGGAGAGGGAAATCAATGTGAAGGGATAATTCCATTTTAATGATACAGTCATGTGTCGCTTAATGACAGGGATATGTTCCGAGAAATGTGTCATTAGGCGATTCGTCATTGTGTGATTACAGAGTGCGCTTACACAAACCTAGATGGCATAGCCTACTACACACCTAGGCTATACAGTATAGCCTACTGCTCCTAGGCTATAAACTTGTATAGCATGTTACTGTACTGAATACTGTAGGCAACTGTAACACAATGGTAAGCATTTGTGTATCTAAACATAGAAAAGGCAGGGTAAAATATGGTATAAAAGATAAAAAATGGTCCATCTGTATAGGGCACTTACCACGAGTGGAGCTTGCAGGACAGGAAGTTGCTCTGGGTGAGTGAGTGAGTGGAGAGTGAATGCGAAGGTGTAGGACGTTACTTGACACTACTGTAGACTTTATAAACACTGTACACTTAGGCTACAATAAATTTCTAAAAAAATCTTTTTTTGTCTTCAATAATAAATTAACCTTAGTTTACTGTAACTTTTCTACTTTATAAGCATTTTAATTTTTTAAACTTTTTGACTCTTTTGTAATAACAGCTTAAACACAAACACATTGTACAGCTGTACAGAAACATTTTATTTCCTTATATGCTTATTCTATAAGCTTTTCTCTATTTAAAAGAAAAAACCTTTTTTTTCCTTTACTTTTTAAACTTCTTTGTTAAACACTAAGACATAAACACACATATTAGCCGAGGCCTACACAGGGTCAGGATCATCAATATCACTGTCTTCCACCTCCACTTCTTGTCCCACTGGAAGGTTTTCAGGGACAGTAATAAGCATAGAGCTGTCATCTCCTATGATAACAGTGCCTTCTTCTGGAATACCTCCTGAAGGACCTGCCTGAGGTTCTTCTTGAGGAGGTGTCACTCTTTTCAGAAATATGTCCATGATGGTTTGCTTGGTTTGTTTCTTTTTTTCATCATAGATTTACTTGTAAGTAAATAATACACCATGAACATTCCTCTCTATTAATGAAAACCTTTCAATGTTGGGGTTCATGTTTTCAAACTATTTAACAAGCTTGTTGAGGTCTGCAAAGGCTTCTGCTAAACACTTCATTGTGAATTTTCTTGGAGGTTCTTCTTTTTCTTCTCCTGCAGTTTCCTTTTCTCTGTCTCTTCTTCAGCTAAGCATTCATGTTCCAGTCCCAACAACTACTCATTAGTCAGTTCCTCAAGAACCACCTCTAGGGGCCGGCCTGGTGGTACAGTAGTTAAGTTCACGCACTCCACTTCCACAGCCCACGGTTCACAGGCCTGGATTCCAGGCATGGACCTATGCACCGCTCATCAAGCCATGCTGTGGCAGTGTCCCGGATACAAAATTGAAGAGAATTGGCACAGATGTTAGCTCAGCAACAATCTTCCTCAAGCAAAAAGAGGAAGAATGGCAACAAATGTTAGGTCATGGCCAATCTTTCTCAGCAAAAGAAAAAGAACCACTTCTAGGAGTTCCTCAGTGTCATCCCCACGCACACACAGGTTAAAGTTGTTTGCCATCTCAACGATAGCCTTGTTGATTTTTGCAATCTCTTCATCCTTGGCAAATCCTTTGACATCATGGACGAACGTCTTGAGTGTCTTCTTCCAGATGCCATACATATACTCCTTGGTGACATCACCCCAAACCCAAGCAAGGTTCTTGATGCAGTCATAGATGCTGTTACATTTCCAGAATTATATCAGTGTCTTCATCAGTTGCAGCAATAGCCCAGGGAAATGTCCTTCTCAGGTAGTAGTCCACTGGTTGGATCAAAGAGGTGGTGTCTGGAGGGAGAAACACCACTTTGATATTGGGAAGAAGATTACCAATAAAAGGAGGATGTCTGGGAGCATTACCAACAATAAGCAAAATCTTGAAATGTATGGTATTCTTCAAACGGTACTTCTCCATTTTATTGGCAGAGCAATTTAGGAGGGCATCATTGGATCATCCATGACTCCTTATTGCTCATGTAGTACACTGGCAATATGTGCTTACTGATATGCTTAATGGCCCTGGAGTTCTCACTGTGCCAGATCACAAATGGTTTCAATTCACGGCCTACAACATTGCCCCCAGGCACAACTGTTATCCTGTCCTTTAAAAGCCTTGAAACCTGGCATTGCCTTGGTCTCCTTTTGATAAAAGTCCTTTCAGGCATCCATTTCCAGAATAGGGAGGTCTCATCCATACTGAATATTTGCTCTGGCAAGTAATTTTCCTCCACTATCAGCTTACTGAGTTTCCAAAAATTCTTCAACTGCCTTCACATCAGCACTCGAAGACTCACCACTCACTTTTACATTATGTCATGAATAACAACTCTTGAGCTGTTTAAACCAGCCAGAGCTAGCAGTAAATTCAACAGTGTAGTCAGGCCTAGCCTTTTCTTTCAACATAGCAAACAAACTTTTTGCTTTGGCCGTGACTGTCATGGTGCTCAGAGGGATTGCTCCTGTGTCTGGTCTTCAATCCAGGTCATCAGAAGTTTCTCCATGTCTGATACAGGCCCTTCTCAAATTCCTGTTAGTCTCACTGCCTTCAATAAAGCAGATCCTTTAACAGCTTCCGTCACTTTGTTCTTGTTCTTCAAGATCGGAGATATGGTGGAATGGGACATGCCTGACTGACGAGCAATAACTGTCACTGATTTTCCACCTTCACAGTCTTTAAATCACTTTTAATTTCATTTCAAGGTCAATCACTCGACTGGCCTCATACTGGCAACATCATCAGTGGATTTTGTATACTTAGGGGCCATAACAAACAAAACAACATGAGATTAAATCAAGCACAAGGGAAGATGTAATCAAGAGACACGTAAACATGAGATGTATGAGGCTGCTGCCGGCACAACACAGCATACTCTTTTACAGTAAACTGTTTTTTTTATAAATAGAAAGAGTACACTATAAAATAACAATAAGGATAGTAAATACATAACCCAGTAACATAGTCGTTTATTATCATTACCAAGTATTAAGTACTGTCCATAATTGTATGTGCTATACTTTTACACCACTGACAGCACAGTAGGTTTGTTTACACCAGCATCATCACAAACATGTGAGTAATGCGTTGTGCTACAACATTACAACGGCTACAACATCATTAGGCAATAGGAGTCTTTCACCTCCATTATAATCTTACGGGATTACCTTTGTATATGTGGTCCGTCATCGAATGGAATGTTGTTATGTGGTGCACAACTGTATACAATTCATGCTATATGCCATGACAGTACATTAGATTTGTTGATGTCGAAAGCTAAAATACAAGAGTGATGTATTTCAGAACTAGGATACAGAAGTGTAGATGCATTCCAAAAAGTCTATAGAAAGACTGCACAAAATAGATCCATTTTATAGACTTCATTCTTTCCTATATTTTAAAGGTATTTACAATAAAGAGTTCCCAATATTACTAGGTTTCCTTTTATTACTATAATTTGCATATAACACAGTATTTTTAAACATAGTAAACAGGATTTCAGAGGCTTTACCCTAGCCAGAGACATTTTGAAGGAGAAAAAAAAGTAAATGAATTTTCGTAAGAAGCCTATGGGATGTTATGAACCAATGTTACCGCAATAATTAATAAATAAATAAATAAAACATTTTGTCCTAATAGGAAAAAAAAAAAGCAGCAGCAGCCTAGAGCATTCATAATTGACTTAATGTGATTTAACTTCTTGCCAGTGGCATAACTTTATAAAGTTGGTCACCCTCCACCACATTTGGCAAATTATGGGGTTAAGGCAATATCAAAATCAAGGCGGGAGAGGGGCAGTTTTTCAAACTTTAAAACCAGCTTATCCCTGGAAAATTCTGCTTACCACCCCTCAGCACAGGATAGTGTGTCAGATCCCACAGGTGTGCTGGTGTAGAGTGCACATCTCCTCCACTCCCACTCTCTGTCTCTGTCTTTATGTCTCTCTCACACACACTGTTTAGAGAAAGTGTTGAGGGGTAGGACAAGAACCCATGAATGGGCTTTTTTTTAGCATGTCTGATAAACATATCTTCACCAGATACCCCTTTCCCCTCTTAATAACTAATTGGTCAGCAATAACATTGATGTAACTTCAGACAGAACTCTCCTGGGAGCAACTAGACACTGTTCAAAAAAAGAAAGACAGTAGACAATACAGACTTATGTCAGGATCTAAAAAGAATACGCTTTGTGACAAACCGAAATGCTTTCAAGTCCAGATGGCTTATAGGGGCTGTTTTGCCCCACTGTTCTGGAGAAAAACAAATGAATACTTTGAAAAGGCAAGCTCCTGAAGTTAAAAAAAAAAAAAAAAAAATCCCTAGAGATTGTTACTTGTTGGAGTAAAGATGCAAGAGACAAAAAAAAAAAAAAGCCCTTTACGATAGTAACTTTGACTACAGTAGTTGTGTAAAAAATAACACCAGTAAATAAAAAGCTGACTTATTGCTAAGTATCCAACAAGATATTATCTTCCCCTCATTTACTTTGCAGAGTGGGGGAAGGAAAATACTTCCATTCTATTAAATAATTATTGTTCAGTTAAATCTAATTGTTATTCAATGTAGTATCTTTTAAGAAATAAGAAGATAGACCATAGTAAGTAATGCCCAAGGGATATGATCCCCCTTCTTCAAAACTAAATAGGAAGGGGACCGGGGGAGGAAAAGGAGAACTGTTACAGATTAAGAGAAACTTAAGGGACATATTAAACCAAGTGTAAATACGTGGACCATCTTGTTTCAATTCTGATTGAAATAACCAAATATGAAACTACATTTATGAGATAATTAGGGAAATGTGAACACTGATTAAGTATTAAATATTATTAATGAATAATCGTTTATAACTTTTAGGTGTGATAATTTTCTTTTAACTCTATCTTTTAGAGATTCACTGATATGTAATCTTTGATTTGCTTTAAAATTATGGTGTAGATGCTGAGGGGGAAGTAGGGAGGGACAGAAGAGACAATATTGGCTTGATGTTGATAACTGTTAAAAAGTTGAGTGATGGGTACATGGGAGTTCATTATACTATTTTCTCTACTTTAGTATTTGGATATTTCTGTAATAAACAGTTAATAAAGAAATAACTTGGAATAGAATTATTAGTGGCATTTAAGTTAATATGACAACGTTCTGTAATAAGAGCTTCCTGTCATTAAAAACCAAATAAATATGCACAATGGGCATGTAGAAGGATATTCATTGAAGTGCTATTTGAAACAGCTCAAAACTGAAAGATGACTTACATGTCCATCAATAGATGGTGGATACGTTACAATAGATCCATATTGTAGAAACTATGTAATTAGAGAACTCGGGTGGCAGTGGGGCTGAAACCCGGGGGTAAGAAGGTAAGCCTAAAAGCACTGGTTAGTAATATCCTCAGTAGCTCCCCAGCACCATCCCAGAGCAGCCAGGAGGCTTCCTTGCCCACTCTCTCAGAAGATAGGAAGTTTGTGTTCTGAATAAACTCAGTAAGAGAGATTCTAGACTCGGGGACACCAGGCATAGTCAGGTGTCAAATGAAAAGAATTAAGTGAAAATCTATATACCAAACAGTAATTCTGACAAGCCCCCTTTCCATTCCTGCCCTCACCCCAATTCCCATAATAACTAGGCTTACTTACCACTCCACTCTCCCCACCCACAAAGAGATTATCTTTCTTTGGAAAAACTCAAATGTCTCTGAGAAAAGACCATGGGAGATTGAAATCTGGGTTCCCAATAGGCAGTAAACTGCATCCAGGCACACACAGCTTCTGGCCCTCCTTTTTTAGTGCCTCACCCTTAAAACATGAAGGGATAATTAAGGGTTATTAGGCACTTGAAACTCCAATCTGAAAGAAGAGAGACCAAAACTATCAGGAAAAAAATGGGACTCTGAGGAAACAGTCAAAGCAGAGAACAAATGAAAACTATAATTAATACACTCAGAGACCAAAGAAAAGTCATTGCATCCATGAAACCAGAACAGTATGCTATTTTTAAAAAGAGGTGGGGGTAGGGAGAGAGAAAGAACAAAGAAGAGCTCTGGGAAATTATAAAAGTATGAATTGAAGAATCTAGCACTCATCTTGTCTTTCTTGTACAAACCATACCTTAGGGTAACCAAACAGTTGATGAGGGGGAAGTTCTCCTTTATAAAAAAATTTAGCTAATAAATGCTAAAGGAATAATGAGTTAGAATAGCACCATTCCCCATTCTTTAATGAAATAATAGGGAATATCCAGTCACTATTCAGATTTTCCTGGTTGTCTTATAAATGCTTTTACAGTCAGGATCCAAACAAAGTCTATACGTTACACTTGGATGATGTAGCTCTTAGGTCTCTTTTAAACTAGAGATTGCCCAGTCCTTTTCACCCAATGGTCATCTACCATTCCAAAAATCCTAGGGCCCTTAAGAATTATGCTAAATACACTCTGCCTGTGCTCTATAAATGGAACAACACAGCCTGGATGACAGCACATCTGTTTACAACATGGTTACTGAATATTTTAAGCCCACTGTTGAGACCTATTACTCGGGGAAAAAAAAAACGATTCCTTTCAAAATATTACTGCTCATTGACAATGCACCTGGTCACCTGAAAGCTCTGATGGAGATGTACAATGAGATTAATGTTGTTTTCACCTCTACTAACACAATATCCATTCTGCAGCCCACAGATCAAGGAGTAATTTCAAATTTCAAGCCTTATTATTTAAGAAATACATTTTGTAAGGCTATAGCTCCCATAGATAGTGATCCCACTAATGGATCTGGGCAAAATAAATTGAAAACCTTCTGGGAAGGATTTATCATTTTAGATGCCACTAAGAACATTCATGATTCATGGGAAGAGATCAAAATATAACCATTAATGGGAATTTGGAAGAAGTTGATTCCAAGCCTTCACAGATGACTTTGAGGGGTTCAAGACTTCAGTGGAGGAAGTAATTGCAGATGTGGTAGAAACAGCAAGAGAACTAGAATTAGAAGTGGAGCCTGAAGATGTGACTGAATTGCTGCCATCTCATGATAAAACTTTTAACGGATGAGGAGTTGCTTCTGATGGATGAGCAAAGAAAGTGGTTTCTTGAGATGAAATCTACTCGTGGTGAAGATGCTGTGAAGACTGTTGAAATGACATCAAAGGATTTAGAATATTACTTAAACTTAGTTGATAAAGCAGTGACAAGGTTTGAGAGGACTGACTCCAATTTTGAAAGAAGTTCTACTGTGGGTAAAATGCCATCAAACAGTATTCAAAAGCTACAGACAAATCATTTGGGACAGACAAATCAATGCAGCAAACTTCGCTGGTGTCTTATTTTAAGAAATTGCCACAGCCACCTCAGCCTTCAGCAATGACCACCCCCATCAGTCAGCAGCCATCAACATCGAGGCAAGACCCTCCACCAACTAAAAGATTATGAGTCACTGAAGGCTCAGAATGATGGTTAGCATTTTTTAGCAATAAAGTACTTTTGGGGGGCCAGCCCGGCGGCATAGTAGTTAAGTTCGTGCACTCTGCTTCGGCAGCCCAGGATTCGCTGGTTCAGATCCTGAGCATGCACCTACACACCCCTCATCAAGCCATGCTGTGGCAGTGTCCCACATAGAAGAACCAGAAGGACTTACAACTAGGACATACAGCTATGTACTGAGGCTTTGGGGAGAAAAAAAAAAAAGAAGAAAGGAGGAAGATTGGCAACAGATGTTAGTTCAGAGCTAATCTTCCCCCCAAAAAAAGTATTTTTAATTAAGATATGTACATTTTTTAGACATAATGCTACTGCACACTTAATAGACTATAATATAATGTAAAATAACTTTTATATGTACTGGGAAACCAAAAAAATCATGTGATTCGCTTTATTGCAACATTCTCTTTATTGCAATAGTTGCTTTATTGTGATGGTCTGAAAGCAAATCCACAATATCTCTGCAGTATGCCTGTATTTTGAAAACCTTCCTTCAGGTGGTTGGAGGTACCTGCTACTGTAACGAGCAGTGAGCAATGGCAGCTGAACCCAGGATGGGTCCTGACTTTCAAACTCCCCTTGAGGCCTCAATCAATTCCTGTGGGTGGTTATGATCCAACCACTTAGTACAAACAAAGAAAGATGTCCAAGACATGAGTTAATAAAATCAACGGCGCCAGCCCGGTGGCATAGGGGTTAAGTTCACACGCTCTGTTTCAGCAGCCTGGGGTTCGTGGGTTTGGAGCCCAGTTGCAGAGCTACACATCACTCATCAAGCCATGCTGTGGCAGTGTCCCATATACAAAATAGAGGAAGACTGGTACAGATATTAGCTCAGAGACAATCTTCCTCAAGCAAAAAGAGGAAGATTGGCAGCAGATAGCTCCAGGCCAGTCTTCCTCATCAAAAAAATAAAGTTACAACATATTACACACATTATGATCTCATTAATTTAAACTATACTCATACATGAAAAGGCATCTGAAAGAATGTATATCAACCTATTAATAGCGAGGTCTCTCTAACAGGCAAGGTTCTAGAAGTATTTCTGTAATGTCTTGGTTTGGTTTTGTTTTTTAGAAAGAGCATGTATTTTGTCTGTAAACAGGAAAAATAGGTAAACAAGATGACTAAAGGAAATAATAGCCAAACAAGTACTACACGTGTGAAAGAATTTACTCACTGCCCAAAGTATCATCCATAATTGTATATAACCAACCATGACCATTTATTCAACATGAGCTTCACTATTCTTGCATGTGTATATTTTATATTCCTTATAGTCCTTGTGACTAATCACCGCAGCAAATAGAGAACATTCATTTTCTACTGTCTTACCCAAAAACACAAGAAGGAAGAAAAACTCACTGGCCTATGACAGAGGCTATCGAGCAGAAATTGATTACCACACTGATAAAGCCTAAAAAAGTGTGGTGCTGAAGTTTGCTACAACAGCCAAGTAATGCTTTACTAACTTTGTTACACAGTTTTGTGCTTCCATAGGTATGTGGTCAATATTTTACATCTCTGACTTTAATTTACAGATCTTAAAGCTTGACACTACTGTTTATTTCAACACTTGACTCTCTTACGTAAACATTCTTCTATTACCAAAACAAAATCTGAAAATGTTATCCTGAAAAAAAGTAATATATTATTGAAGAAAATTTAGAAAATGTCTATAAATAAAAAAATGGTAGATAACCATTTCTGTCCAGTTGTTTTTCTGTGTTTTTTTTAATGTTTAATGGGAATTTTCAAACATGCATAAAAGTGTAGAGAATAGTATAATGAATCCCTATGTACCATCACCCAATTTCAACAATTATCAGCATATGGCAAATCTTGTTTTACCTGTATTCTGTGTCTTTTCCCCCAAGAAATCTCAATATCATATAAGTTCAGTATAAATACTTCAGTATGTATTAAACATACTTAAAAAATTATATATATTACACATGACCATTTTATTGCTTTGACTGAAGATCACCAATGGCTTCCTACTAGAATACAATCTTAGACTACAACCCAAACTCTACCTTGGTCCACAAGGCCCACTTAGTGATCAGCTCTCCATGCCTCTTGTATCTCCTGTCTCCTCCCTTTCCTCTAGACGGGTTGACTCCTAATTTTAAACTGTTGCCTACTTCAGAGCCTCATTTCCTTTGTCCAGAACTGTCCCCTAATGGTCTCCTCCTCATCCTTCATGTCACAACTGAAATGCTACATCCCCAGAGGCCTTCCCTGACCATCCTATCAAAGGGGGAATAGGGTCATTATTTCAGCTCTTCATGTATAATTTAATTTTCAGGTGCACACATACATCTTTTTTAAGGATTAATTTTATACTACTCAAATTTGAGTTATAAAATTTAACTTCCGGCTTGTCAAAAGCAAAATATTTCTGGATGTTAAAAAAAAAAAAAACACCTAAAAATGTATCTGAACAGCACTGGCTTATCTGAATAGTTTCAGAAAAAGCATTTGACAAAATTCAACATCCCTTCATAACAAAAACATTCTGCAATCTAGGAATAGAAGGAAACTCCCTCAATCTGACAAAGAGCATCTACAAAAACTCCACAATATCATCCTTAATGGTTAAAGATTGAATGCTTTTCCTCTAAGATCAGAAACAAGACAAAAATTTCACTTTTGCCAGTTCTATTCAATATTGTACTGGAAGTTCTAGTGAGGGCAATTACACAAGAAAATGAAATAAAAGGCATCTAGATTGGAAAGAGAGAAGTAAAACTACCTCTATTTGCAGATGACATGATGTTGTATATAAAAAATCTTAAGGAATCCACAAAAGAACCTATTAGAACTAATAAATGAGTTCAGCCATGTTACAGGATATGAGATCAATATATAAAAATCAAGTGTATTTCTAAACACTTGCAATGAACAAGCAGAAAATGAAATTAAGGAAACAATTCCATTTACAATAGTATCAAAAAGAACAAAATACTTAGAAATAAAACTAACAAAAGAAGTACAAAACTTATACTCTGACAACTACGAAGCACTTTTGAAAAAAATTAAAAATCCAAATAAATGGAAAGACGTCCCATGTTCGTGGATCAAGAGACTTAATATTGTTAAGATGGCAACACTCCCCAAATGGATCTACAAATTCAACAAAATCCCTATGAAAATCCCAGCTAGCTTTTCTGCAAAAATTGACAAGCAGATCCTAAAATTCATATGGAAATTCCAGGGGCCCAGAATAACCAAAACAATCTTGAAAAAGAAGAACAAAGTTGGAGAAGATGCTGCTCAATTTCAAAACTTATTACAAAACTACAGTAATCACAACAGGATGATACTAGCATAAGGATATCAAGACAATTCAATGGGGAAAGAATAGTCTCATCAACAAATGCTGCTGGGACAATATGAAAAGGAATTAATTTGGACTCCATGTACAGAAATAACTCAAAATGGATCGAACACCTATATGTAAGAGCTAAAACTATAACACTCTTAGAAGAAAACAGAGGTGTAAAATATTTGTGACCTTGGACTAGGCAATAGTTTCTTATACATACACCAAGAGCACAGGTAATCAAAGAAAAAAATAGATAAATTGGACTTCATCAAAATTAAAAACTTTTCTGCTTCAAAGGACATCATCAAAGTAAAAACACAACCTACATAATGGGAAAAATATTAGCAAATCATATATCTGATAAGAGACTTGTATATACTTATAATGGAATAGTATTCAGCCTTAAAAAGGAATGAAATTATCATACATCCTACAAAAACGGAGAGCCCTGAAAACATGCTAAATGAAGTAAGTCAGACACAAAAGGGAAAATATTGTATGATTCCACTTATACGGGGTATGTAGAGCAGTCAAATTCATAGGGAAAGAAAGTAGGACGGTGGTTTCCAGGGGCTAGGAGAAGGGGAAAACTGGAGCTAGTGTTTCATGTCTATGGAGTTTCAGTTTGGGATGAGGAATAAGCTCTGGAGATGGAGGGTGGTGATGGCTGCACAACAAAGTGAGTGTTCCCTTTTTCTCTTTCCCCTTCCCCAAAGCCCCAGTACATAGTTCTATATTCTAGTTGCAAGTCCTTCTAGTTCTTCTGTGTGAGCCTCGGCCACAGCATGGTCACTGACAGACCAGTGGTGTGGTTCAGCATCCAGGAAGTGAACTGGGCCAAGAAAACAGAGCACGCCAAACTTTAACTACTAGGTCATCAGGATTGGCTCATGAGCATTCTTAACACCACTGAACTGTACACTTAAAAATGGTTAAAATGGTAAATTTCATGTTATATATATTTTACCACAATAAAAACAATTTTAAGAAACAATATGGTGGTAACTATATAAAGTGAAATTTTCACAGGAAGAAAAAATCAAGTTAGTCTATATTTTAAAAATGCAGGGGCCAGCCCTGTGGCAGAGTGGTTAAGTTTGCGCTCTGCGTCCGCTTTGGCGGCCCAGGGTTTCACTGGTTTGGATCCTGGGCGTGGACATGGCACTGCTCATCAAGCCAGCTGAGGCAGCATCCCACATGCCACAACTAGAAGGACACACAACTAAAAATATACAACTATATACCGGGGGGCTTTGGGGAGAAAAAGGAAAAAGAAAATCTTTAAAAAAAAAAAAGCAGTCTGCTAGGGGAATGAAAATTTTCTAAGTCAACAATATTAATGCTATCAGTTGACTAGTATCACAAAGAAATGAAGTATTCTTCATAATCATATTTTTAAGATAAACTAAAGCACCAAAACATCTTTTTTTTTTTTAAAGACTGGCACCTGAACTAACTGTTGCCAATCTTCTTATTTTTTTTTTCTGCTTTTTCTCCCCAAAATCCTCCCAGTGCATAGTTGTATATTTTAGTTGTGGGTCCTTCTAGTTGTGGCATGTGGGATGTTGCCTCAGCACGGCCTGACAAGCAGTGCCATGTCCTAGCCCAGGATCCGAACCAGCGAAACCCTGGGCCACCGAAGCAGAGTGCAAGAACTTAACCACTTGGCCATGGGGCCGGCCCCCCAAAACATTTTTATCATATCCATTTTAATGAAAAATGTTTCTAGAATTTCATACACACCTATCTCCTTAAAATGGAGGATATCAAATAAAATGTAACCTTTTGTTGGTAACAGTCATTCCAAATCACTGTGAATCATGATTATAAACCATACTTCATTATAGTGTGTGATGCCTTCAAGATAAAAATCCAAAATTGACAACACAGCCCTTTACTTTCTTACCTCTGATTATCTATTCAACCTCAATTCTTGCCACTCCCCCATGTGGCAGAAGTACTAGTATATATTTTTAAAGAACATACGGAAATCCAATATTTACTATTTAAACATATCAAAAAAAGTCATGTTTTTGCAGTTTTCTGAACACATCACACACTTTCAAATCTCTCATACTTTGGCTGTGTGACACACAACCCAGTGAAATGCCACCCTGTCTCTGAGAAGCTGTGCCTCAGGTTGAGTTAGGCTTTTAGCACCTCGCACATACTGTACTTGTTTAGAATGCTTACATAAGGCTGCTCTAGTCATTTACTTTAGCCTCCCCACCAGACTATGAGCTCCTCAAGGACAGGATCCTAGATTTTTCATTCTTGCACCCCTAACTCTGGGCACAAAGTGTTTAATTAACATCTGTTTTATAAGTGAATAAATGGGATGGATAGACAGGTACGTAGATATCAGACATATAGGTAACATTTAGCATATGTTAACCAAATGTCTGGAGCTTTGAAAAGCTCATTTTCCTCGTATAATCCTCACAACAATTCTAGGAGCTTGTTACTATTATTACCCCTATTCACAGATTAAGTAATTGAGGCTTGGCATTAAGAAACCTGTCTGTGATTACATCGCTAGGAAGTAACAGAGCCAGGATTTGACCCAAGGCAATCTGACCTATTGCCCTTGTCCTTGGCCACTGCGCTATATTACTTCTTTTAATTTTCAGTCCTGCTTCAGAGACACCTACCATTTGTTATAAGTACTTTTCTCTAATAGATACCCTCTTAATTTGCTTATAACCTTAATTTGTCTATAACCTGTTGAGGGCTAATAAACTATTTTATTTAACATAAGGGTAAATAAACACTTTGCCTTTAAATGTTTCTTCAGTAGGCCAAAGATATAAACTCTACTAGACAGAGTTTGAGACATTCATTTTAGCTATTCAGAAATCTTCTTTTTTCACTTCCTAGCCCTCAGCTAGGTTACAGATGTTTAAAACTGAGTAAATTACTGGCTGCATTTCTATCCCAGAATAAAAATATTCTTTAAAGAGTAAAAACTAAACAAGTCACAAATTAATGGGTAATTTCCATCAAAAGTTTCCCAAATCACATCAAACAGGTTCAAGTAGACTATTTTCAAAGAACCATAGACAAACAAAACTCTTCTTAAAAAGTTACCTTTCTGGTTTTACAAAAGCCTATTTATTTGATTCCACACTTCTGTGCAACCTGTTTAACTTTTTAAAAGGTATCTGCTTTTGAATAGGTAGCAGTAACAAAAAATGAGGCTAGGACAACAGGTAACTGAAAGAAAATTCAAATTGAGGATTTGATAATTAAAATTAGAAATCTGATTCATACCACAATAGCCTAGCAGATGCTTTTAACCAATACAGATTTCAATGCCCAAGAAATAAGTGCTTACTATTCTTCAGAATGAATTTTTCTTCAAAAATAGAAAATGTTTTACTAACCACTTTATTTGTTACTGTAGGGTACTACTGCTGTATCCTAATTAAAAACGTCTACCAAAAGATTCTAAGGAAACAGTTAAAATTAAGTTTTGGCACTTAAACCTTCATTTGTGTAGAAAATTTATTCAGACAGACCAACTTATTTCTCAACCAGTAACTTAGAAAAAATTATTTGTGGCTAAAATGAATAAAAATACAACAGAAAGCCACTATTAAGTTTAAAATAACCAGAGAATCATGGTGGTAACACGACTTCTAAGATCACCCAGCCCAACCTTTGCAAATGCAGAAGTAATCCCTACAATGCTTTTGACAGTAGTTCCAACGATCTTAATACTTCAATTTTGAAAATGCATAAATATTTCTAGAGTATCGACTATGTATAGGAAATGTAGGCAGCATCTGCAGTAACTATACTCAGGAGAAGTCATGGTTTCTCTGTATATGCCAAAGTCAAAGGACTTATTGAAGAATTTTCTGAATTTTAGCATAACTTGGCACCAACAGTAAGGACAATAACTTGAATGCACAAAAGAGAACTTTAAATAGTTAGGCTTAGCAATTTGACCTTTAGCATATTCATCCATCCACCCAACCAACCAAGAAACATCTATTAAATACTTCCTGCATCCCAGTAGTTTAGTGGGGGAATTAAAGCAACAGGTCTGATATAACATTGGAAGTGCTACGGGAGGCGAAGGACAGTATGCTGTGGGAAGATTTAAGATGGGCACAATCCATACTTGGGTGTTCATAAAAGACATCCCAGAATTGACACCAGAAAGATGAATAATGTTAGCCAGGCAATAGAAGAAAAAGAGAGTGCCAAGCAAGGCAGCAGCTTTTAAGAAGGCTTGAAGAGAACATTTTTCACAAAACAAACTCAAAGTGTTCAGTATGGCTCAAAAAGGAAAAGAAGAGGCTGGTAAGATAAGCAGCAGCCAGATTACAAGGCTTTGTATGTATGTTACGAACTTTAGTCACTTCCAGAACTTCAGACAGAGTCACGAAAGGCTTTTAAGTACAGAAATGATCTGACCAGATCTCCATTTGGGAGAGATCTGGGTACAATGGGATTGACAGTTTATAGGTTGGCACTACTGGAAGCAGACAGATCAGTTATGGGACAGTTTCAGTCATCATTCATTTATTCAGAAATATTCATAACGATATAAACCAATGTTACCGTAATAAAAATCATAAAAATAAGAACAAAATTAAAAAAAAGAAATATTCATTGGGTACTTCCTATGTACCAGACACTAGTATACAGTGTGAATGATGCAAAGTTCCAGCTCCATGGAGTTTGGATTCAGGGCAAGGCAAGAGATGTTGGTGGCCTGTAACAGAGTTTTAGAAATGGATTTGGAAAGAAGTAAAGAGATTCCAGAAATACTTAAAAGTTGGAAACAAAAGAAGGTAGTAATGGGGATGCAGGAGAGAGAAGGTTTAAGGATGGTGACCAGGTATGTGGACAGTGGTATCCCTCACAAAGACAGGGGATTCAGGAGGAGCAGGCTTGGGAAATAAGTTCAGTTTTGGACTTGTCAGGAGACATTCATGTCCAATAAACAACAGTCACACAAATCTGAAACTCCAGAGAGAGATGTGGCCTTAAAGTTCCTAATAGGCTGTCAGCTCCATGAGGGAAGAATCTTGTCTGTTTTACTCACCCTATATCCTCTGGACACAGTACCAGGCATACGGTTGACACTCAATAAATATCTGTTACATGAATGAATGAGATATACACTTTGGAATAGTCAATGAATAGTAACTGACGCATGGGAATGGATAATATCAGCGAGGCAGTCTGCAGAGTGAGAACTAATGAGGACCTCAGAAAGAACACCAAACACAAAACTAATGTAAGAGGAATGCACAGAGTGGTCAGATAAGTAAGGTGCAAACCAAGAGATGTCAAAGCCACAGAACCAAAATATAATGTTTCTTAAAGAAGGAGTGACCAGAAAAGTCAAACATTGCTGAGAAGTCAAGCATGAGAAGGAATAAGACAGAAAGCAAAGGAAACACATTTATGAGAGCTACTTACTTTTCGGAATTTTCAAGAATAAGGGGTAGGAGAAACTCTGACTTATACATATGCCTAAAGTTTCAGATCTAAATAATTACTCTTACGAGATGACTTATTTCCTGCATGGGCAGCTTACCTGTTTAGAAACTTATTTGTTCCATCTAAAGTGCCTGCTTCTTTACTCTTTATCACAACACTTTTTTTATTTCCTGTGTAGCATCTATCACAATCTGTAATTAATTGGTCTGTTTATTCTTTATTACAATATAAACTCCAAGAAGGCACGGGCTACCTTCCTTGTCTGGTTTGTTTGTGACTAATTCTCAGGGCCCAGAACTGTTCCTGGCTCAATAAATATCTGTTCTTTCTGATCAGCTGTGTCTGTTTATCTTTCTGTCTACCTATGGGACTGGGACAGGGTAGAACTAAGACCACGGAGTTTCCTCCTAGCCCTTAAAATATAACTACATAAGAACAAGTAAAAATACACTTTAAAGGACAATAATGGAATCCAGAATCACAAAAACCCTAGACCTATTCCCTGTAGGGAATCCAATCAAATTACAAGTAAAAAATTCTTCTGAGGCTCTATAACCATAGAGGAGCAGATAAGCAGTCGGAAACAAGATATCCTGGAAAATATATGATAAGACTACAAAAGAAAAAGTTACTAGAGAAAACATTAAACGTAGGATCAGTTTCTCAATTTCCGTATCTTGATGTTTCAAAGGGGAAAAATAATACAAGATATTTTTATGCTGTAATTTTAAATAAAAAATTTTAACTAATTTAATTCAGTTTTATAGATCTCAGATTTAAATTTCTTATAGAAAACTATCTAAACTGCAATCATTTCTTCCCAGACAAGTGACATTAGTATACTACAAAAATATTAACAACTCACTCATCTCTATAACTGACATATACTTAAAAATTAATTCAATTGGAATATTAGATAATATTAGAGGGGCCAGCCCGGTGGCACAGTGGTTAAGAGTGCACATTCCACTTTGGCGGCCCAGGGTTCACCGGTTCGGATCTCGGTGCGGTCATGGCACTGGCTTGGTGCGCCATGCTGTGGTAGGAGTCCCATATATAAAGCAGAGGAAGATGGGCACGGATATTAGCTCAGGGCCAGTCTTCCTCAGCAACAAGAGGAGGATGGGCAGATGTTAGCTCAGGGCTAATCTTCCTCAAAAAAAAAAGATAATATTAGAAAATACTCTCAAATGTACATAATATTGTGGATATATGGTAGAATGCTCTCATTTTTTAGGAGATAAGTACTTGGTACTGTAGGGTGAAGTGACATAGCATCTGCAATTTACTTTGAAATGGTTCAGCAATTTAAAAACATGTATGTACATATGTAGATAAATAAAACTACTGAATCTAGGCAATGGATATACAAATGACCAATGTACTTTTAATTTGTCTGTATGTTTGAAGATTTTCCTAATAAAAAGCTGTGGGGAAAATTTATTGAAGAAGTTTACTGACCCTAAAAAGAAATAAAAACAGTATTTCGAATTTCCTACTA
Organism: Equus asinus; assembly: GCF_041296235.1. Classification (NCBI taxonomy): domain Eukaryota; kingdom Metazoa; phylum Chordata; class Mammalia; order Perissodactyla; family Equidae; genus Equus; species Equus asinus. Next base: position 35,572,963 of record NC_091802.1, on the reverse strand, counting down.
ATAATTCTATATCCTCAACTTGGAAACTGCTCTGTTGTATTGATTAATATGTAAATTCCCATGGTTCAGTTTAAACATTTTGGGGGGCACCTATTATGCCAAACTACTAGACACTAGAATTCCTGACTGAATGAAACAATCTTGCATCCAAACTAACAACTAAATATCATGGGCCAAGGTTTCAAAATATATAGAGTTCACACACATATATTTCTAAATATCAGCTTTTGAATAGACACATTACATATATTATTAAACTGGGTCTATCATGATTTTTTTTATCTCAACCTAATAATTTATCTAGGTAACAGCTGTATTCATTATGAATGCTTAGCTCAGTGAAAAAGGTGTTTTTATTTTCTTGAGGAAGATTAGCCCTGAGCTAACTGCTGCCAATCCTTCTCTTTTCGCTGAGGAAGACTGGCCCTGAGCTAACATCCATGCCCATCTGTCTCTACTTTATATGTGGGACGCCTGCCACAGCATGGTGTGCCAAGCAGTGCCATGTCCGCACCCAGGATCCAAACCCGTGAACCCCGCACCACCGAAGCCGAACATGCGCACTTAACCGCTGTGCCACCGGGCCGGCCCCAAAAAAGCTGTGTTTAAAATAACTCAGCCATTAGTCAATGGAACAAAAGAACACACGTTTGGCTAGATTCTAACACTAGCCCTCCTGGGAACCAAAGGTTCCATATGATTTAAGTATGCCGCATGTAGTTAAAGGCAAGCTAAGGAGTCAAGAAATGAGAAGCAAAATTAAGCACAGAGTTGGATCAACTACCTACTGCACATACCACAATAATCTAGTGAGCAGTCCTTACTCTACTAGTCCATCCTGGGATTACACGTACCCTGTCCAGTTAGGTACATTACCCATTTTGATATTCTCTTCTGTGATTTTAACTAGGTAAAAATGTGAACGGCACTATAGCAAGGACACATAATGGTATTTTAGATACAATCAGAAAGCTCTGAAGGTAAAGAAAGGGTAAGATCTGTCTTAAGAGCTAAACAATGGTTACCCAACTGATTACCATTTCAAAAGGCAACAACCCCACCACCATCACCACAGACACACACTCCTCTAGAGAACAAACAGACTGTTCATTTCAGAAAGTGTCTTGAAGTACGGATTGACTAGGAACAAGGACATATCTACTCTGACTAGGGGCAGTGTGAAGTTTATTTAAATGGTTCAGAGGAAAAAACAATGGTATCTTTTAAAATATGAAAATACGTGTTTTTTAAAAAGTGTGTTTTTAAACGTATTAGTTTTACATATAAAATAATTTAGGTATAGCCAGCCCTGACGGCCTTGCAGCTAAAGTTCTACGCACTCCGCTTTGGCAGCCCAGGTTCAGTTCCTGGGCGTGGAACTACACCACTCGTCTGTCAGCAGCCATGCTGTCGCAGTGGCTCACATAGAAGAAGCAGAAGAACTCACAATTATACACAACTACACACTGGGGCTCAGGGGGGTGGGGGCAGCAGGAAAGGAGAAAGATTAGCAACAGATGTTAGCTTAGGGTGAATCTTCCCCTGTAAAAAATAAAAATAATTTAGGTAATATAGAAATCATTGAGGCACCAAAATGTTTCTTTTTTTTTTGGAGGAAGATTAGCCCTGAGCTAACATCCATGCCCATCTTCCTCTACTTTCCACGTGGGATGCCTGCCACAGCATGGCTTGACAAGTGGTGCGTAGGTCTGCACCTGGAATCCGAACTGGCGAACCCCAGGCTACCAAAGTGGAACATGTGAACTTAACTGCTGGGCCACTGGGCCGGCCCCTAAAATGTATTTTGAGCATTCTAAAACCTAGGTTTAATGAATAAATTAAGATATAACATAACATTCCAAAAGACTGCTGACCCTTGCTCCATCTGAACCAATAGAGAAATTAAGTCAACACCTGAGCCAATTCTTGGACCAAAAATCTTTAGTTCACTGAGAACACCACAAGATATTGGTTTCAAAAACTACTGGACAGGTACCACAGAGGTCCTTCACTTTTAAAAGGAGCTTGAAAACTTTAATAAATAACACGTAGATTCAAGCATGTAAGATGTCAAATGTTAACACCCCACTGACCAGCAACTTGTTCTCCTGTACTGACACATCATCTGTGCAGGTAACCAAATCACTTTCCCCTGCTGCTCCACTTCAGGGAAATAAAATCCACATAATAGCAAAGTTCATTCTAGCAACTCTAGCGTCCTAACAAATTTTATTTATTTATTTTTTTGAAGGTTGGCACCTGAGCTAACAACTGTTGCCAATCTTTTTTTTTCTGCTTTTTCTCCCCAAAGCCCCCCAGTACATAGCTGTATATTTTAGTTGTGGGTCCTTCTGGCTGTGGCATGTGGGACGCCGCCTCAGCACGGCCTGATGAACAGTGCCATGTCCGCACCCAGGATCCGAACCAGTGAAACCACAGGTCACAGAAGCAGAGCACACGAATTTAACCACTCCGCCATGGGCCTGGCCCCTAAAATAAACTTAATGGTGAAGCAAAAGTGGAATTTCCACTTTTTAACTTCCCAAGTTCCCCAGAAAAGCCATCATCAACAAATTTAAACTCTACGCAAAATTACTCTTCACTCCTGTCACTTGATAAAAAGTCACAAAACTCAATGAAAAGACTTCAAGTTTTCCTTTTTAAGTGTTTATTAAAGAGATGAACTTAACTGTCAATGTAAACTATTCTGCAAACAAACCAACATTAACTTCCTCAACAGTTTTGATTAAAATATTCTTTATAAATGAATGAGAACTATAACATCAATAAAAAGAACACTGACTATCAATGTCTGATTTCCTGCCCATGTTGATACACTTCCAAAGTGTATGTTTTATATGAAGATTTGATTAAAGTCTTTTCAAATTTTCATTAGAAAATTCTCCGTAGTGTCTCTCACCTCTGCATTTAATCACCCCAATTTTTCCAGGCAAAAAGCTACAGAAAAGTAGTCACAAAATCACACAATCCTAACATCTTCCCAGCAAAGATAGTCTCTCTTCAGCCCCTTCTCTTCACATATGCTTCTATCATGCAAGGAGGGAGCGAAGGGAGGATGAAGAAGGTACGTCTTCATTTTTCTGTGCCATCTCCCTCCACTGAATCACACTAAATAAGCGCTCACTTTGAGAATAATGGTCGTAAGAAAGAAAGCCCAAAGACTCACCTGGAACTAAATTCCTAAGAAAAAGATTCCTTAACTCATTTGCCTACTTATCAGGGAAGTTTTCTTTTCTTTTTTTTTTAATTACTCAAAGCAAATCATGTCTATTTTAAAAGACCCTGCACAAACAAAACATAAAAACCATTAACATATTCTTCCCAAGAATGACATCTCTATCCAGGTCACTTTCTATCCAGATTTTCATTTTTAAAAATCACTGATTTACAAATAAATTATTTACAGATTCACAGGGCTTACTCTGGATAGAGTAGACAGGCAAGGTCTAGCCAAAGAAGTGAAATTTAAGCTGAGCCAAAAGTGAGAAGCTAGACAGGGTGAAGCTCTGAGGAAAAAGCACTGTAGGCCAAAGGAGCAGCATGGGCGAAGGCATCAGACAGGACTTGGTTAAGGAACAGAAAGACATATGGCTGGAGGGAGCCCAAAAAGAAGAGTGGTAAGCAATAGGATGAAGTTTCCTGATTAGCATTTGAAACTGGTCACAACGTAGCTAAAATCAGACTTCCTTTAGGTTGTTTTTAAAGACTCACAAAAACAGCGGCTAACTCCACACAAAAAATTCAAATAAAAGCAAAGAAAACGACAGAAGGTATTCAAATTAAGTAAGAGCATTATAATAAAGATTAAGTTTCTGATTCCTTGCTGAGAATTCCCACAAGCAAGAGATTATAGCACTTCACACCTCCTAAAACATTCTCCTCATTCACATACCCTCCTAAATTTCCACAAAGGTGCTCAGAATTTACTTGACACTTTCTGGTGATGGACAATTTCCATGCTCTCAAATACTTTTGCTGTAAATACCCTGAGGTGCTTTTGCTCTAATAGCAGACTCTTAGTCTCCTATTAAAGGCCACAAACAAAGCACTCACAGAAAATTAAACACAGAATCCACTTCTGCATATTGGCCAAGGAGAGACTGCACTTCTGGGTACTGGGTAAAACTTGATTTATGATCTCACATGAAGACTGATAACAAGGTGGTTTTATGTTTGTGGTGTGGGAGCTGGCTCATCTAGCATTTCATCAATGTTCTCTATTCTCAGGTCATGGCCCTTTGCCCAAAGGTTTCATTACAGAGAATTTATAGACACGTTTGAAAAAGTATAAATCACAAAGGAAGTCACTGGATAACCTATTTTTAAAAAGTCATTTACTTAAGAAATTATTATATAATCCAGAGCCTAGCAGTTAGTTTTATTTTCTGATTCTGCAACCTGTGGCAGATGGTTTTCTTGGCACGTGTGACCTTGGCAGCTTGCCCATGTTTACATGGACTGACAGGAGTCTAAGGCCGGAGGGAGCATTTCTTTTATCCCAGGTGATAGGTCATGCTGGGCCTGCTCCTCAGCTGTGTGCACCTGTGGATAATTTCGGAGTCTCTGTCATGTCCATCCACACAATGGCTAGGGCCTGTGTGAGCACGAAGATATTGCCTGCCATCTCAGAAGGAGTACATGACGTCTGTCCTATAAACAGTGCTAACAAACTGGTGGAAAATTGTGATCCCATCCTTATATGTTTTAAACCCCTCCTTCCCTAGATCCTTGGAAATAGTCTTGAAATAAAGTCTTGAAATACAGTCAATTTTGTTTGGCAAACATAATGGTATTCCTTTGAGTCAAATGAATCACAAAACCAGAAGTAAAAATCCTCACTACAGTCAAGCTTGAAAAAGAACTCCTTGACCTGGTACAAAGGTATATGTGACAAAACAAAAAGTTTAAATGGTGGTACCATTTAGTGTTAGGAAATGAGCTGCGAAACAAATCTCACATTCTAAAAACTTTTCAAGTATTTTTGAAAGATAACATGTCGTTCCTTCACTAATTATTTAGCTCCCTTCAATCACCATGTCTTTAGCCACCAGGTGTGCTAGATGCTCAGGAAACAAAGACGAATGGGACACCTCGCCCACATTAGGTAAGTTCTACAGAAATAATGCCACCACACCCTGAAAGCTAAAATCCTTGCCTGTCTCCAGAAGTCAAAGACCTATCAGTTGCACTCGAGAGCTCCAAAAGGCTCACAGACTCGAGGTGAGGGCGCCGAGGTCACTGCTGAGGTGCCAGAGGTAACAGCCGGCCAAGTGCACCTGTAAACTGCAGTCTGAAAAGGGCTGCCAGCAGTCACCTACAACTTCCTCAAACCACTCCCCCACCCTCCGCCGCCCCGTCCTTTACGAATAGAGGGTTTTTAAAGGGAACTGTCCAAGGTTACCACCTGACATAGAGGCATGCTTTGGTGTGGGATACCAATAAAATAAAATTGTATACTCCCTATATTTACAGAGTATTGCCATACAACATCTAAGTGTTGACAAAGTGTCAACCAAGGCATATAAAACATAAAATAAAACCTCTTTCTCAACAGGGTTAAAACATCAAAAAGAAACTGACCGAAAGAGGGAGATCTCTAACTTCCCAAAGCAGCAACCCCCTGGAAAGGTACTGGAACCAGCGGAAGTTACATATGCAGATATGCAGGACAGAAGTGTTTAAATGCCACCCCCCTCCAGCCCGCCGTGGTAAAAGTTTGAACCGCCGTCTGACTATCCCACGGTGGTCGGAAACTTCCCTAAACTACAAGAGGCAACGAGACACCCGAAAATCTCTGTCCTCAGCCAACCCCAGCTGCCCTCATGCCAGGCTGTGGCTTCCTCCCCGGGCCTTGCCTCCTCCATCTCACTCCCTTCTCCAGGACACTCACTTGCCTGCCTCGGCTTCCGACGCGGGCCGGGGGTCCCGGGGACCTCTCGGCCTCCGGACTCGGTCCCGCCCCAGGAGGCCCGGCGCGCCTCCCCTCCCGCGCCCGGCCGCGACCCCCGGCCCCCGGCCCGCCCTCGGGCCCGGCCCCCGCCCTCCCCGCCGGCCCTCACCTCCTCGGCGTGCTTGCGCAGCGCCTTCTCCCGCTCGTACTGGGTGATGAGCTGCTCGTTGTCGTCCCGCAGCAGCTCCAGCTCCACCTGGTGCTCCTGGTCCTGCGCGAACACCGAGTCCAGGTTCTCCAGCACGGCCACCACCAGTGGCATCAGCTCCTTGACGACCTCCTCGTCGTAGCGCCCGATGAGCCGCTCGAACTCGCGGTAGATGGAGCCAGCCAGGCCGGACACCCGCTCCGACATCACAGCCCCGGAGCCGCCGGGCTCCTCCTGGTACACCACACCGTCCTCCAGCTCCATGGTGGCGGGCGGGCGGCGCGGGGCGTCGCCGGCTGAGGGGGCGGCACGGGCCCGCACGGGACGGGCCCGGCTGGCGCTGGGGCTGGGGCTGAGGCTGGAGCTGGGGCTGGGGCTGGGGCTGGGGCTGGGCCCGGCGGGGTGGGGGCCCGGGCCGGAGGAGGGGAGGGGTGCGGAGAGCGCCCTCAGCCCAACCGCCGCTGCACCAACTGCCGGGGTGGCCGGGCCTCGCGCGCCACACGTCACCCGCGGGGCGGGACTCGCGCCGCGTCGGCCCGGTGGGCGGGGCCCCGCGGGAGGCCAGGCGCGGCCGGGGGCGGAGCCAGTGCGTCATCGCGCGCCGGCGGAGGGAGCTGTGACGTCAACATCCGGCGCCTCGCGGACGGTGCCTTCGCCAATGAGAAAGACTACGAGAGGAGGGTGGCGAGAACTGTCAGCGCCGGGCGGGATTTGCAGGGCGGGTCCCAAAGGAAAGGGAAGGGTTCTGGAAGAGTGACTAGCCGTCCAGAATTAACATAGCTAACATTTCTGTTGCTTTTTCCAGCTCATAAAGGGCTTTCTCATCTGTTCCGCGCAACAGGCGTGGTGCGGGAGACGTTTGGCCTCCGTTTCCCAGACAAGGAGAGTAGGCCCAGAAAAGTTGTGGTTCACTCAAGGTCACACAGCTAGAATGGGAAGGAGGCTGATCGGGGACTCAAACCAGTTCTGACTGAGAATTCGGGGCTCAGAGGGAAGTTGGAAACAGAGGGAGAGGGAAAGCAAGGTTAACTAAAACAGTCTACCTAAGTGATAAGGTGGTCTCAAATAGGATAGAACTATTTGGGGATAATGAGAGAAAGGATAGCCTAAAACAGGAGATGCAAAGCATTCTGGAGAAGAGTTTAACTGTAACGCCACATCTTGCACTTTCGCATACACTGGGTTTCTCTGCTTCTGCCGGCCAACTTGGGACAGTGGCATTTCCTGGCTCCAGCCACCCTCCTTTCCTCTAGTCTTGAAGGGGGCGGAGCGGGGAAGTAGGGGGTTGGGGAGTAGAGGAGGAAAGGGGTGGAGTCGCTGGGGTGAATAAGTCCCATGATATGTGAGGTATCCACCGCCTGGGAGAGCATCACGTGTGGGAATGACACAACACCCAAGCCTCAAGCGGGCTGAGTCAAGCATGGCTTCCCCGTGTTCTCATCTAGCCTGCGCAAATGGGACGGAAGACACTCCCAAAAGCCCCTTCTCTCCCCCGCAGGTGACTCAGGAGTGCTTCGGCCCTGACTTCTCTAAAAATAGGGGGAGCGAAGGCAGGACTTGGATAAACAAGGGTTTAGTGGGGGAATCGAGCACCTCCTGGGATCATAAATACCCTCAAAGTTATGTTTACAAGTTCATGTTCTTCCTACCAAGCACTAGCTTGTCCTCCAAAGTCTCCCGATCTGAACCCACCTGGAAACCCACAAGAACAGTATGGAGGTTGGGTGAGGGCCTACCTATAAACTCAGAAAGACGAAAATGAACATACTAAGCCTTATGAGGTTAGAAGGGACGGTATTTGCAGCCTGTACTGTCCCTCTTTCTCACCCTCACCCCACATCCACCTTCATATTGTTTGTGTATACGTCCGGGTGTTAGGAATGCCGATCAGCTGGTTGGGTGTGAGCCCCAAATGCCCTTTCTCTCCTAAACCTCACATTTGAAAACCACAAAACAAGAGTCTTGCTCTGGGTCTTTGTTTCCTCTTTTCTTTTTCTCTTCTTGAGGGCTGTCACTTAGGCAACCTACCTCTGTATATGCCTTTATTTTCCTGGGAGTCAGAGGAACAGGAAAACTTAGGGCAAGGTTTTACTTTGTCTTTCCACAACATGATCATATACATCAGAAAATTTATGGAAAAAAATGTCTGTTAATTTTCAGGTATGAGATTATATTAAAGTCTTCATAATAAGTATGCTTCTTTAGGTATAAATTCAACATAGATGTGAGATATATATTTATGTCTTGATTTAAGCTTCTGCTAGCTATCAGAGATCACATTTAATTGTTTAAAATAGAATTCAGCCAAATATCCATCAACTGTTGAAAAGATAAATAAAATATGGTATATGCATATAATCCAATATTTATTATTCAGCAACACAGGAAACATGCCACAACATGAATGAACCTTGAATATAGTATGCTAAGTAAAAGAAACCAGTCACAAAGGACCACATATGAAAAATCACTGGTTGCCTAGGGCTGGCTGGAGGAATGAGAGAAAATAAGAGTGACTGCTAATGGGTATGGGGTTTCTTTTGGGGGTCATGAAAATGCTCTAAAATTGATTATGGTGATAGATACAAGACTCTGAATATACTAAAAGCCATTGAATTGTACACTGTAAATAGGTGAATTGTATGATATGTGAAATGAATCTCAATAAAGCTGTTAAAAAAATAAATAAAATTTATGGCTATGATGACTTGATAGTAAACCCAAATGGAGGCACCCAACTCAGAGTGATAGAGTGGAAAGAAAGCACTGTTTAGATTGAGAAACTTGTATTCTAGTATGAACAACATTTTGAACAACTTGGGCCAGAAACAAAAAAGTCAGTAGTTACTGAGTACCTACTGGATGCCAATCACTGTGATAAGGACCGTGAGCCTCAGCTTCTTCATCTGTATAATGAAGAGGTGTGTTACAGAATCTGTAAAGATTGCTTGCAATTCTAAAATCCTATGATTCTCGTTTGTAGGTGGGAGTAAAAGACAGGAGAGAGGGCCTTGAGGCTGAGTCCTGTAAGTCAACTCCTAATTATGTAGGCGGTAATACTACCCCCTGTGCTCAACTGCCTAGATAAACCCCCAGCACCCATCTCTAACTCCAAGGGCCAAGATTATTGTTAAAGACTCAGAGTCATTCAGGAAAGCAGGTCATGTTGTGGACTTTAGGGTAAGTGTTTACTCTTGATTCCTAAAAGGAAGGAAATTCCATTTTGAGAGGTTCTTTGGCCTTGCAGAAATAGTAAGGATGGTAATGGGGCAGCCGAGGGGAGGAGTTGATGAGGGCAGGAAGGGAGGAGTTTTTTCCTAAGCACAATAACTATAATCACTGGAACTCTGAAATTACTAGTCCTGTTATTTGTCTAGCCATCTGGAACTTTTACAGTTATGTCTCTGTGAATCAATTTCTCTGGTTTCACAGACTACGTTTCCCCCCATGGGGAGAGAGGGTTGCTGAAAGAGGAAGAGAAAAGAAGGCTCCCAGTGCCTAAGGCCCCCCACTTATGGTGGTGTGAAATGATAAGTGATTCATCACCCCATCCAAACTAGAACGGGCTTGGTGAGGCAGTCTAGCTACGGAACTCACGATTCTTGAAAAGTGCCAGAGGATTTTTCTGAACCCTCAGTTTTTCCTTTGAAAACCTTTTTAAGGTGTCAGGATACAATGGATAAATGCATCCAGGTTCAGGTTGCAAGCAGGCCTCTAGATGAAAGCAATTCTCTTGTAACACCCTCCTCCCCTCCCCCCTTCCCCCCCCACCCCGAACTTTGGACTACCAGAAATTGCCTCTGAGACAAGGAGGCTGAACATATGGCTGAAGCAAGAATCCCAGTATCTGGGGCTGTTTTTGATGGGTCCAGGGTATACTGGTCATATTTGTGCTCAGGTCTATTTTCTCTCTACTTCCATCTGACTTGGGTTAAGTGGAAGAGGATGCAGCCCATCACTCAACTCTCAGTATACTTTTTACACATAGAGCGGAAGTTCACTCTGGGAGTAAAAGATATGTCTTGAAAACAGTGAGTTTGAGGAGCAGCCCCGTGGCCAAGTGCTTAAGTTGGTGTGCTGTGGCCACCCAGGGTTTCGCCAGTTTGGATCCTGGGTGTGGACCTAGCACTGCTCTTCAAGCCATACTGAGGTGGTGACCCACATGGCACAACCGGAAGGACCTACAACTAGAATATACAACTATGTACTGGGGAGCTTTGGGGAGAAGGGGAAGAAGAAGGAGAAGAAAAAAGAAGATTGGCAACAGATGTTGGCTCAGGTGCCAATCTTCAAAAAAAAAACAGTGAGTTGGTTGGATTTTCCCCCCTATTATAGATGAAATACAGGGGCTGGCCGGGTGGTGCAGCGGTTAAGTGCACACATTCCCACTTTGGCAGCCCAGGGTTTGCTGGTTCGGATCCCGGGTATGGACATGGCACTGCTTGGCAAGCCATGCTGTGGTAGGCATCCCACATAAAAAAAGAGTGAGGAAGATGGGACGGATGATAGCTCAGGGCCAGTCTTCCTCAGCAAAAAGAGGAGGATTGGCAGCAGATGTTAGCTCAGGGCTAATCTTCCTCAAAAAAAAAAAAAGAAATACAACTCACTGTAGAAAACTTGCTAAATGCAGAAAACCACAGAGAGGAAAATTAAAATCACTCAGATAATCCCATCTCCCAGATATGACATGGTTAATGGTTAACATTTAACAATCCTAGGGTGATCCAAGAAGTCATCATTGCCTTTGTGGGAAGGAAGTCAAGTGCAAAGGCCTTGCTTTCTCTGGAGCAAGTAAGTATCCCATGAAACTTGCCAGCAAGCAATCTAAATTTTGTCCCCCTACTCCCTCACTTGGGTCTCCTAAGTAAATAGATGAGAAAGGTATAGATTAGAATTTTAGGAAACATCAGACAAACCTGGAGCCCATTTCCCAAAGTCTTTAAAAGATTTCACTGAGGATGACATTTCAAATCCATTGTAGTTTAGAAGATAATTTTGATATGCTTATTAACAGTTACGCTGAGAAAGGAAAGAGGATGAGAAGAAACTGTCTAATTTTTCTAAATGCCAATTAGTTTATGTATATGATTTTGGGGGAAGATCTCAATGACCCAAAATATCACTCCTGAAGTCTACCATCTTTAAGAAGTTGGTGCAATTCAGCCAGCACTTGTTGCCTGTTAAGTGCCGAGTCCTGTGCTAGGCTCAAGGTGAAGGTGCTAGGCCAAGGCCGAGATGAATCAGGCACAACACTTGCCCTCAAGATGAGCAGTCTAGTAAGGGAGGCAGGCCTGGGAAACATAAATCACATTCAAGTGCAACAATCTCAATATGTACAAGGTGCAATGATGGTAAAGAGGAAAGAATCGTTAACTCTTTCTGGAGGTTATTTAGGTAAACACCTCCTGGGGGATTTTGCAAAGGGGAAGGTAATCTAGGCAGAGGCTTCTTTGGAGGTTAACTCACAGAGAAATATGATTTATTTGTTTTGTTTAAATCTAATCTGGCCTACTTCCTGAGACCTCTCTCACAGAACAGACCTCATTCAAAGGAAGCTTGGTCTAAAGAGATTATTGAAACAGTCCCTTGAGGTCACATGCAGTCTCTCTTGGATAAGAATGCTGAGTCTTTGGGCTAATCTCTCTCCCTCCTGCTCCTCCCCTTAAGAGTATTCAGAGTATGGGGGAGAAGTACCTCTTCTGCCACATCATCAAGTGGATAAAGGTGAATGGGGACTTTGGCTCCAGGCAGTGACCTTTGCTCGCTGTCTTCTGGTCTCTAAGTGATGTTCCTTGCTTGCCTGGCCTCTGGATATCCAGCTGGCCTTCGAAGTTGAAGTTTTGAGCTGCTGCTACTCAGGGTCCATTCTTTTAGTATCGCTCCCTGTCTAAGCTGGCCGATGTTAGGGAGATGTCTCTGAAGTCTGCCTGTGATAGTAGCCTTCCCTGCAGCCCTCACTTCAGAGCCACCTGCTGCCACCCTAAGTTCCCTGGCTAGGCTTGGGAAGGCTGAACCTCTGAGCCTCCCACAGCCCAACCCCACAGCACAGCCAGCTTGCTGTGCTTGTTCCCTAGGTTGGTATGGGGTGGTCTTCAGGGCAGCATCTTTCTGAGCCCCAGATGAGAGGAGGGTAAGGCTCTCAGGGTTACTTTCATTTATTCATCCACCTGCTACTCTCTGGGACAAAGCCTGGACTTCCGAAAAAGTGTACACTGATAGTTTTATTTTCTTCATTCCTGTTCTTCTTGCCTCCATCCTACCAATCTTCCCATCTGAAAAGTGAGGCCTTTTCTCATACGTTCTTTCTGCATCTGAACTTCAACTCCCAGTGAAATCTTAACAGTGAGCAGAGGTATTTTCTCTCCAGCTTGGGAGCCCTGCAGGCTAGGCTACTGATCTGCCAAAAGTGGGGGGTACGGGGCGGGGGGCAGGGAGGCAGGAGGCGGTAGAACACTGTGGGTAGGGACCAGGAACTTTGGTTGGCCAAGCTGATGTCTTGGTGCATATGCTTAAGCTGATCTTACTTAGACCTTTCTCTTTGCATTCCATCTCTATCTGTCTAATCTGCCTCCCTGCCTCCCCATCCCCCATGGGCAGGTGATGGCGATGGTATGGGTGTGAGAAATATCTGAGAGATCCAATGGTCAGAACTTGGTAGATTTAGAGGGTGACCGAAAGCGACTCGTAGATTTCTGGCTTGAGCAAATGGGTAGATGGTGGTACCACCAATCAAGAGAGCCAATTCAGGAAGGAAAGTAGCTTTTGAAAATAATAAGTTCACTTCAGACACTTTTGGTGTGAGGTGCTTCTGGACTAGATCACAAAGAAAGATGGTGGTTGGACAAACCATTCAAACTCATTAATTTATGAACGCAGTTAAGCCTTGTTTGTGGATAATACACCTAGGAAGAATTACTTTAAGAAACACGTGATCCAATATTCACCCTTTACGTTTTGTTTAGTCAGCTGTTTCCCACCAAATAGCTAGTTAAAATCAGCAACCCTGAGGGAATGGCAATTTCTCTGGGTAAAGGAAAGAAGCCTGAGCTAATTTTGGAGTTTATATCACTGCTTCTTAGGAAGGGAGACGGGAAAAAGAAGTTAGATTAAGAAAGAGCATTAGGGGCTGGCACGGTGGCGCAGCGGTTAAAGTGCGCACGTTCTGCTTCGGCGGCCCGGGGTTCGCCAGTTCAGATCCAGGGTGCAGACATGGCACCGCTTAGCAAGCCACGCTGTGGCAGGTGTCCCACACATAAAGTGGAGGAAGATGGGCATGGATGTGAGCTCAGGGCCAGTCTTCCTCAGCAAAAAGAGGAGGATTGGCAGATGTTAGCTCAGGGCTAATCTTCCTCGGAAAAAAAAAAAAGAAAGAGCATTAGCGTTTTTTCCCCCAACTTTCCTCCCATTTTATAGCTAAGGAGACTGAGGCATAAAGAGTGAGAAGCTGTGAGTAGAAAGCAGAATGAGGGCACTGGCCACAGGGATGGAGGGGTGGGGAATGGAGATCCCAGAAGGTGGGAAGGAATCCCCAAAAACTAATTACAAAGACCACTGTAAAATAAGGCAAAATTGCTTTCAATTTGGCGCAGGATGGGTCCTGTCCCATGAGACTTTGCTACTTCTAGACAATGTATGGAACCTATCCTCAGGTTGCCACATCATCAAGAGGAGAGCTGACTATTCAAAAAGAAACTATATACGCGTAATCACTTTGCAAACTGTAAAGTGCAGTTACAAGTATTGTTAACACCAACCGCTATTCCTCAGAAAAGTACACAAACCCAGCCCTAAGGACAAGGCCAATCCTCAAGCAGAGAACAGGATATGAACAAACTGAAACACAATAACATACTGTTGAATATATTTTCTATTTACGGTAATCAGCTTATCTGAAATAAAACAGAGAAAGAGGGGCTGGTTGGGAACAAGGTGTGGTGTCTGGTCAGAAGGGAAATAATCCAGAGTCTCTATGACCTTTGTCACTTTTTTCCTCCACATGTTCATGTATGAAAATGACTCAGCCCTAATACTGGCGGCTTATTTTTAGTGGAGGCAACAGAGCCAGTTGAAAACCTAAGCATAGTAACCCCTGCCAGTCGACAGCCTCACACATCAGAAGCGGGGAACAGATACTCATTTGTTCATTTCAATTTGATATGTGTGACTCAAGGGGCACCAGAGAGTCTGTGTCTTTCAAGAACGTATTTGTGCTTTCTCTTTCCTTCTGCCACAGTGCTGGAAACTCCCTGTGGGAGAGTTACTCCTTTGGACGTGAGATTCCAGCATTCCAAGTTCCTGCAGGCAGCGGAGTGGAGTCCAGTTCCCTCATTTTCCCAGCGAGGAATCCTCCACAGTCCTGTGTACAGTTACAGCTGTGTCGGAACTAGTACCTAGAGCTCCAGACTCTCAGCTCAGTGCCCCATTCGACCTCCTGTTTTTCAAATTCCCTTCAAAAGCCAAATAATATCATACATTTGATATAAAACCATAGGTCTACAAGAAGCTATGTCCTGGGCGGATGTCCCATTCTAATGTAATGTAAATGTTGCATATAAGGGAATAACATTCTGTTGTTCACTACCAAATTAGGAGAAATAAAAACTCAGAGGGATGTATTCTTTACTACTTTATAAAAAAGTTAAAATTTAAAATCAGCCAAACACGAAGCAAGAAACAACAGTGATTGAGAGAGTACAAGGGGTCTGGAGTTAGCTGCTGGGGTCTGATTGAGCTTCTGCCACTTACCAGCTGTGACGACTTTGGCAAGTTACTCCCTGTACCTCAGTTTCCTCATCTGTAAAATGAGACTGAGAATAAGAGAACCCATCACATAGGGTTGTTGTGAAGGTTCAATGAGGTAATACACATAAAGCACTCACAATAGTGCCTGGTACGTAAGTTTTCAATAAACCTCAGCTAAGATTATTAATTGCTGCACATTTATTAGCCAGGAGCCACGCCCAGCTCCCTTTCCTGTGGGCATCTCTTCTTACTACAAGGCACTGTTTTTCACCAAAATCACACCCAGCATGTCTCTAGCAGTGTCTCCTTTCTCTCAGAGGGATCCTGCATTTTCTTCTTCATGCTTATGCAGGATGATTTTTTGTCCCTTGAAAACTACAGAGACCAGATATGTTCTGAGGAAAGGGGCCCACTGGAGATGGGACTCAAAGTCTTGACATGAGAAGAAAGCTTGAAGTAACTGGACCTGATTATGCTATTGAAGAGCAGCCTCCCAGGAGATCAGTGAGCCATCTTCAAAGAGCAGGTCATGTAGGGGGAGGACTAGAGGGAGGATTATAAGCAAAGCTATCAGGAGGTGCATGTTTTCTCAATATAAGAACTTTTTTTTATCTCAATAAAGCTGAAATTTAAAAAAATTTTTTTAATCAGTGTGAGTTGTCTGAAAATGGTTAGAGGGCATCTTGGGAAATAGTGGAGTCCCCAGCCGTGGAGTTGTTTAAGCCCAGCTTAGGCAGCACATGGCAGCGAGGTAGTCAGGGAAACACAACATGGGAGGTGGAATAGGTGAATTTTTGTTTTTTGACTTTTTTTTTGCTGAAGAAGATTCACCCTGAGCTAACATCTCTTGCCAATCTTCCTTTTTAAAAAAAATTTTTATGTGAGCCACCACCACAGCATGGCTGCTAACAGACAAGTGGTGTAGGTCTGCACCCGGGAACTGAACGCAGGCCGCCCAAGTGGAGCACTCGGAACTTAACCACTAGGCCACTGGGGCTGGCCCAGAAATAGGTGAGTTTTAAGATGCTGTTCACTAGATTTGTGATCTTAAAATTATTAGGCTGGCAAAATTTACCTTTGGAGCCAACTACTCCCCTTTTCTGGTACTTTTTCTGATTCTAATATTCTACCTCCATTGGTCCTCCATTGCTACTTGCTGCCATGGGCCACCTAAAGTCTTATACTGCGGTATCTCACACAGGCCCACCAGCTTCTCTACTCCTCCTTCTGTACCCAACCTTTAGTGTCCTGATCCCAACCAGCTGTTAAAGGAAAAAATTTAAAAAGGCTCCCCAAGCTAATTCTTACTAAAATGTAAATGGCTAAGTCATTCACTTTATGTGTTCCCTTCTCAGTGGTACATCCCTTTAAAAGGAAATACTTGTTTGCTAGTCGTGTGTTTGGTATAATCACAAGTATATAAAGATAAACAAAGACTATGAAGGGTACTGGAATATGCCACCCTAAAATACACTGCTTTGGCCTATGGTTTATTTTGAGCTAAAGGCCATTGAGACCATGCAGACTGGGGCCAGCCCAGTGGCATAGCAGTTAAAGTCTGTGTGCTCTACTTCAGTGGCCCAGGGTTCACAGGTTTGGATCTACATCCCTTTCATCAAGCCATGCTGTGGCAGCATCCCACATGTAAAATAGAGGAAGAGTGGCACAGATGTTCACTCAGGGACACTCTCCCTCAAGCAAAAAGAGGAGGATTGGCAGCGGATGTTAGCTCAGGACCAATCTTCCTCACCAAAAAAAAGAAACAAAAACCAGTAGACTCAAGAAAAGCTCTAAAAACAGGGCACAAGTTTTCCTTTTGTAAAGAAAATTTACATTTATAAACAAAATTTCCATTTGTAAAAGGCATCTCCTTCCCCCTAACCAGGAAGAGGAGGACTCTTGACAACTCTGATTAACAGAGAAGTCACCCAGTTAAATCTGCATAACAAACCTCACTACACAACATGTGTTTACCAGACTTTACCTGCCCAGACTTGCCTCCTCTGCCCAGAAGCCCAAAACCCCTTTTTCTTTGTTTAGTCTAAGACGGTATATGAGCCCAAATTCTAACCACTCCTTGAGGCTGCTTATCACTGGCTGCTCCCATATGTACGTGCATCATGCACGTATTAATAAACTTCTGTTTGTTTTTCTTTTGTTAATCCATCTTTGGCCAGTCTAATTTATAGGGTCCCAGCTGGAGAACCCAAAATGGGTAGAGGAAAAGATATGACTGGAAAGAAGTATGCAAATAATAATTTTTAGGCTGGTAGGATTAATTTTTCTTTCTTTTACATTTCCTTAAATACTGCCTTTGTAGTGTGTCTCATTAAAAACAAAAGCATGACACTCATGCTCATCCTGATCAGAACATGAGTAAACTGTGGAAAAGGAAGACCTGTTCCTACCAGGGATCTCTGGAGCCCTTTCCCAGAGGTCATTTTGTCTGACCTGTCTGACCTGTCTTCAACCGTCCTAGGCAGATAGTGGACCAAGTCTGGTTCCTAGACCGGGCTTCCAGAGGATTTGTTCAACCTGCTTTTATCCCTTCAGTGTTTCTCTTGTCTCCCTTTCTTCACCCAACTCCAGAGAGTTTTTCTCGTTCTTAGTAACTTCAATTTCTTTTTTTCCATGAGGAAGATTGTCCCTTAGCTAATGTCTGTTGCCAATCTTCCTCTTTTTGCTTGAGGAAGATTGTCACTGAGCTAACATCTGTGCCAGTCCTCCTCTATTTTGTATGTGGGACGCTGCCACAGTGTGGCTTGATGAGCAGTGTGTAGGTCCGTGCCCAGGATCCGAACCCATCAACCAAACCCCAGGTCACTGAAGCTGAGCACGCAAACTTAACCACTATGCCACTGGGCCTGCCCAATAACTTCAATTTTAATTGCAGAAAGTTTAGGGGGTCTTTCCAGACTACTCTCAGCTGGGTAGCTCCTAGAAAAGGACTAGATGCACAACTAGGCATGGGGACAAGGAGAAAACATTCCAACTGTGAGGCATGCCAGGGAAAGGGCAGAGGCAGGGTCATCTGGCAGGAGATGAAACACTCCAGAGAACCAGAATTGGATTAAACTATAATTTGTGGATTTAGAGGTAGGAGGTGAAAGTCCAAGGTACAGTGGCTGGACTGTGACTACACTGAGAAAGGAGAGACAAGATTGCAGCATACAATGCATTAATGAGAAGAAGGCAAAGACATGTCCTCATTTCCTAGCCCTCTTAGAGTTATGGGGGCCATTTGACCAGTTCTAGTCAATGGGCTGGAAGGAGCCATGATAGGTGTCACCTCCAGGCCAAACTAAGCATTTAAAGGCTACTGTGTGACCCTCCAGCTCCCTCTGCCCTGTTGTAGAGCAGGAAGGCTTTGTTTTGAGATGGCAGAGCCACACACTGAAAAGAGCCAGGCTCCTAGGGTCACGGCAGCGGGGAACTAATTGCAGAGGTGCTGCCTTGGAGCAGACTTTGGGCGAGTGAGAAAGTTTGGTTTCATTCAATGCAATTGACTGAATGTTGTGTCCCCCCCAAATTCGTATGTTGAAAATCTTAATTAATTAATTAATTAATTAATATTTTTTGAGGAAGATTAGTCCTCAGCTAACATCTACTGCCAATCCTGCTCTTTTTGCTGAGGAAGACTGGCCCTAAGCTAACATCCGTGCCCATCTTCCTCTACTTTATATGTTGGAGGCCTGCCACAGCATGGTGTACCAAGTGGTGCATAGGTCCACACCCAGGATCTGAACCAGCGAGCCCCAGGCCACCGAAGGGGAATGTGCGAACTTAATCGCTGCACCACCAGGCTGGCCCCCTGTTGAAAATCTTAACCCCCTAGGTGATGGTATTAGGAGGCAGGGCCTTTGGGAGGTGATTAGGTCTTGAGTGTGGAGTCCTCATGAACGGGATTAGCGTTCTTATAAACAAGACCATGGAGAGATCCTTGGCTGCTTCTACTGTGTGAGGTTACAATGAGAAGACTGCTATCGAGGAGGAAGGGGATTCTCAGCAGATGCCATCTGTTGGCACCATGATCTTGCACTTCCCAGTCTCCAGAATTGTGAGAAATAAATGTTTGTTGTGTAGAAGAGGAAGAAATTTTCCTGTCCCCTTCTAGGTTCTTCTGGCTGGTCTAAGAATTAAATCGACAGGAAACAGATGAACAGGAGAAAATCAAACAAAACTTACTAACATGTATATGAGAGAGACCCAGAAAGACTGAGTAACTCACCAAAATGGCCAAAGCCATCACCTTAAATACCATCTTCAGCTGAAGACAAAAAAGGATGTTGGGTGTAGAGGTTTGGGACTTCAAAGGGAAGGAGGCAATTCACATGGAGATGGAAAAGCAAATGTTTGGTAAACAAATGTTTGCCATGCCCCGCAGAGACAATGGGACCTGGGGGTCTCTAGGCCCTGGTCTCCCACCTAGTCTCCCCCACTCAATTAGCTCTTTGTAGACATCTCTGGTGATAGCTCTGTTCCTATTACAGGCCATTTATCTGAATTCTTTTAGGCAGTTAAGGGGGAGGTAACAAGAAAAACTTTTTGAGTCTTTTGTTTCTCAAAAATAATCCTCATGTTAAAGAGACACATTTTGGGGTGGTAAATTTTGTTCGCTTTGACTTGTTTATAAGCTGCCTAGTCTATGGGTTTTTTTTTTTTTTTGAGGAAGATTAGCCCTGAGCTAACATCTGCCGCCAATCCTCCTCTTTTTGCTGTGGAAGTCTGGCCCTGAGCTAACATCGGTGCCCATCTTCCTCTACTTTATATGTGGGACGCCTACCACAGCATGGCTTGCCAAGCGGTGCCATGTCCGCACCTGGGATCCAAACAGGCAAACCCCAGGCTGCTGAGAAGCAGAATGTGCAAACTTAACTGCTGCGCCACCGGGCCGGCCCCAATGGTATTTTTGTTACAGCAGCTGAATGGACTAAGACATTCAGCCACTGAGACTTGGGGATTGATTTTTTTTGCTGCAGCACAACCCAGCCTATCCTGACTGATACAAAAGGCACTCCAATCATAGTATTAAAGAAATCACAGATTATGTGGCATTCAGCCCCAATCTGAAGAGGCTGAAGGAAGGAAGGAAAGACACGCTGAACCACTCCAGTATCAGAATCATCATCAGTGAAGACGAGAGACCAGACCCATGTCAAAGGCTCCCAGTAGGGGTCCTGGAGAGTCAAACCACATGAAAGCAGGGAGGGGATTGATGCTAAGTCACTGTTCTGCATGTTGAGCCTCTTAAGCCACATACTCCTTCCCGCAGAGAGCCATAGCCTGAAAGACTAACCAGGCCAAGGCAAATGGAGAGACTGTTACAGGCAAAGAGCCCATGTTTTTGCTAAAGACTTTATTATATCTAGGTTTAGAAAGTGGAGATAAGAGGAGGGTTGTAAGAGAATGTAAAAATAAATGGGATTGAGGAGTGTAAGTAGAAAGATCAGTGGTATCAGGGTCCTCGTTCATAGGCAAGAGTAGAAAATGCAGAGATGTCAAAGGAAGGCAATGTAGTTGAATAGAAAGAAAAAAGATGACAGATGTAATTTGGGTTGGATTGTGATCCTTAAGTTCTCAGTGGGCCAGGGAAGTCTATGATTTCTGAGGACGTCATCATCTATGGTGCATAGCACGATAGTTAAGCACGTGAGCTCTAGAGCGATAGTAAGATAGATTCACAGCCAGGCTCTGCCTCTTAGAAGTCTTGTGGCCTTGGGTAAGTTGCTTAACCTCCCCATGCCTCACTTTCCCCATCTGTAAATAAGAATTAGAGTTGTGGGGCCAGCCCAGTGGTGCAGCAGTTAAGTTCGCACGTTCTGCTTCGGTGGCCCAGGGTTCGCTGGTTCGGAACCCGGGTGTGGAAATGGTCCCGCTTGTCAAACCATGCTGTGGTAGGCATCCCACATATAAAGTAGAGGAAGATGGGCACGGATGTTAGCTCAGGGCCAGTCTTCCTCAGCAAAAACAGGAGGATTGGCAGCAGATGTTAGCTTAGGGCTAATCTTCCTCAAAAAAAAAAAAAAAGAATCATGCTCACCTCCCATGGTTGTTGCACCAGACTATGTGAAGAGGCTCTCTGGATTTACTTCCTCCCTTAGCAAATAAAGCAGGTTTCCCAAAAGCTCACCCCCCGCCCCCAAGGATCAAGGCTTCACTCAGTATATTGAGTGAGAACATTGAATATCCCTATGCATATTCTAGAGCCAGAAGCAGACAGATGACCTGTAGTTTTTGCGAAACAGAGGCAATTACCTTCACCAAATGATCCTGCTGTTTGATTTATAGTTTGATTCTGGAGTCAAAGGTGGGAGGGTTCATACTTCATTCTTGCTTATGGGCGGTGAAGATCCCCTGGGGGCTCGTTCCCAATTAGCGTTATGAATGTTCTCTCTTTGCCCTGCATCCCAAGATGCCTTTCTCTTCCTCACACGTGGGCATAATGCATTAGTTGCTCTGAGTCCTTAAATCATTAATAACAGGACAGGCACAGCCTGAATCAGTTCTGCTCTTTGCACAGTCTTGGAGCTAGCCATCTTGTTGGTGTTGAATTATGATTTCTTTGCACCCCATAAGGATCCCCCGTGGAAGTGAGACCTGGGGATAAAGCCTTGAGCAGATTGAGACAGCACACATGTAGTTGAGGTCCAGCTCTGGCGCTGCACAGATTGGCTTAAATCCTGGTTCTACCACTTCTAGCTGTTTAAACTTGGGCAAGTTACTCACCCTCCCTGAGCTTCAGTTTCCTCACCTAAAAAATGAGGATAATAGCAGTATTTATCGCATTAAGTGTTTATGCGGATCAAACAAGTTACTGTAAGGAAAGCACTTTGTGCCTGGCACAGATCAGGCTTTCAATAAATGTTGGCTATTATTATTTATTTCTGTGTAACACGTGAATGGTAATTATTGCTCCATTTAAAACACTTTTTAGACCTGCAGATCACTATTATGCAGATAGTTCCTACAAGTCTCTCCTTAGGGCTAGCACCTCCTGAACCCGAGATAAAAGTCCTCAATTGATGATTGCATATTTTCTCTCTTGTGTCACCCTCCATCAGATACGTTACACCAAACTCCTCTTCCTCTAGCTGGCTTCCTCTGGTCTTCCTTATTTCTGTTAATATCTTTATTGTCACAGTTTCTTAGGTGTAAAATTTTGTCACTCGTAGCTATAAAAAAAACCCGAACAGCTGACTTTTATTATTTACTCTGTGCCAGACACTGTGTTAAATTTCTATTGGATTACTTTGTATAAGCCTCGCAACAATCTTATGAGGTAGTGACTATTATTACTCCCACTTAGCAAATATAGAAACTGAGGCTTAGTGATGTTGAATAGCCTGTCCAAGGTCACACGACCAGTAAGTGGCTGAGTCAAGAATCATTCCTGTATCTTTTGAAAATGGACCCACGCCTTAAGCGCTATCATTGCTAAGATATAGTTCCTCTCTATTCTTTTTAATCATAGCTAATCAATTCCCAAATCTTGTCAGTTTATCCCAGGAATTCTATCACAAACATTCCTTTGACCACTTTTATCCTCATACCTTGATTTCTGATGATGTCACATCTTCCTAATGGGTCTCTTTGCTTCTGGCCTCTCCCTGCCCAATCTGCCATCCAGATTACAGCTAGATTTTTTACTGTCTAAAACATAGCTCTCCCACATACCAGTGAATCTTAAGTAAATAGAATCATCTCTTTTGGTTTGTTTGTATCTCTGTGAAGTGAGTGAACAAGATGGCCTCGACAGTTTTTTTGAGTTCTAGAATTTTGCGATGTTTCTCATGTCACTGTTCTATCTCCAAAGCTTCAGTGACTTTCCATTAACTACAGCCAAAGGTCTCAGCTTCTTAGACTCGCATTCAAGGCTTGTTGCTAATCTGGTGGTCTCTCCCCTCACTGTTCTATAGAGCTCTATTAGGAGTGTCTAATCAGTTGCTCAGACATTTTCTACTTTTTTCTGCTTGCAACCTTTGCTCTTGGCTATTTTCCTGATCTCCCAGGATCTATGGACTTAGCTATTTACCATCTTCTTCTTGTGTATCCAAATCCTCCCTCCTATGTGAAATCTCCCCCTACTCTATCAGGGCAGCCCATGACCGCTCTTTCTCTCTCAGTGCAGTTCACTAAACATTACTCCTATTATTTTGAAGGGTACTATATTTGATTGGCAGGGATTTGTTTTTAGCAAGAGGAAGGTGGGAGGCCAGTGCTCCTGATGTCTGAGGTAGTAAATTCCCATTCTCGAGGCTTCAAGCAGAGACTGAATCCCCTTGCTAGAATTTCTGGAGAAGAGATTGGTCCATATGCTCATTAACATTATTGTTAGCTTTAAATTCTTACTGTTTGCTGATTTGGTTTGCAGAAAAATTTACCTGTGGAAGCCTGGTGGTTGTATGTAGGGTTGGGAAAGGAAGGTTAGGGTGAGTCATGTAATTAGGATGGCTTCCAGGAAGAGATGAGATCTTCCTGTTTAGTACTGCCCACCTCCCTTCTCCAGCATCTGCCTGGGCAAGACGCTCCTCACCTAATAAGGCTTAAATCATCATGTTAAAAGAACCTGGCTCTAGGACATGGTATTGTAGAGCCTATCAATCAAAGCATTGGAATCATTAAACTCTCAGGCTCCATCCCAGACCAACTGAGTGAGCATTTGCACTTTAACAAATCCCCATGGGGCCAGTCCCATGGTGCAGCAGTTAAGTTCCGCTTCGGCAGCCTGGGGTTTGCCAGTTCAGATCCCAGGTGTGGACCTATGCACTGCTAGTCAAGCCATGCTGTGGCAGGCATCCCACACTTAAAGTAAAGGAAGATGGGCATGGATGACAGCTCAGGGCCAGTCTTCCTTAGCAAAAAAAAAAAAGTGGAGGATTGGCAGGAGATATCAGCTCAGAGCTAGTCTTCCTCAAAAAAACCCAAATCCCTAGGTGATTCATTTGTACATAGAGGTTTTAGAAACACTAGTATGGTGGACTCCAACCACTAAAAAGGAGCTTTGTAGGGGCCAGCCTTGTGGTGTAGCAGTTAAGTGCACACGTTCCAATTTGGTGGCCCAGGGTTCATTGGTTCGGATCCCAGATGCGGACATGGCACCGCTTGGCAACCCATGCTGTGGCAGGTGTCCCACATATAAAGTAGAGGAAGATGGGCATGGATGTTAGCTCAGGGCCAGTGTTCCTCAGCAAAAAGAGGAGAATTGGCAGCAGATGTTAGCTCAGGGCTAATCTTCCTCAACAAAAAAAAAGAATCTTATATAAATGTCAATAGTATGTAACTTCTTTTTCTTTTAAACATTTTATTTTTCCTTTTTCGCCCCAAAGCCTCCCAGTACATAGTTGTATATATTTTAGTTGTGGGTCCTTCTAGTTGTGGCATATGGGACGCCACCTCAGCATGGCCTGATGAGTGGTGCCATGTCCAGGCCCAGGATTCGAACCAGTGAAACCCTGGCCCGACGAAGCGGAGTGTCGAACTCAACCACTGGGCCACGGGCCAGCCCCGAGTATGTAATTTCTTGCGCTTGGCTTTTTTCACTCAGCATAATTCTCTTGAGATCTATCCAAGTTGTTGCCTGTATCAATAGTTTTTTCTTTTGTATTGCTGAGTAGTGTTCCATGGTATGGATGGACCATAGTTCGTTTAAGCATTTACTTGACGGACATTCGGGTTTTTTCCAGTTTTTGGCCATTGCAAATAAAGCTGCTCTGAACATTTGTGCACAGGTTTTTGTGTGAACAGAACATAAATCTTGGGGCTGGCCCCATGGCCAAGTGGCTAAGTTGGCAGGCTCTGCTTCCCTGGCCCAGGGTTTTGCTGGTTCAGATCCTGGGCGCAGACATGGCACTGCTCATCAGGCCATGCTGAGGTAGCATCCCATATAGCAGAGAAGGACCTACAACTAGAGTATAAACTATGTATTGGGAGGCTTTGGGGAGAAGAATAATTAAAAAAGGAAAAAAGGGGCTGGCTCGGTTGCAGAGCGGTTAAGTTCGCATGTTCCATTTCGGTGGCCTGGGGTTCGCTAGTTCGGATCCCAGGTTCAGACTTATGTACCGCTTGTCAAGCCATGCTGTGGCAGGCGTCCCACATATAAAAAGTAGAGGAAGATGGGCACAGAAGTTAGCTCAGGGCCAATCTTCCTCAGCAAAAAGAGGAGGATTGGCAGTAGATGTTAGTCAGGGCTAATCTTTCTCAAAAAAAAAAAAGAGAAAAGAAAAAAAAGAACATAAGCCTTAATTTCTCTGGGATAAACACCTAAGAGTGCAATGGCTGGGTCATACGGTAAGTGCATGTTAAGTTTTATAAGAAACTGCCAAACTTTTCCAGAGGGGCTGTACTACTTTATGTTCCCACCAGCAATGTATGACTGGATCCAGTTTCTCCTCCTCATTGACAGCATCTGGTGTTGTCACTATGTTTTTATTTTAGCCATTACGACAGGTGTGTAGTGATATCTCATGTTTTTTTGTCTTTTGTTTTAGGAAGATTAGCCCTGAGCTAACTATTGCCGATCCTCCTCTTTTTGCTGAGGAAGACTGGCCCTGAGCTCACATCCATGCCCATCTTCCTCTACTTTATACGTGGGATGGCTACCACAGCATGGCTTTTGCCAAGCGGTGCCATGTCTGCACCCGGGATCCGAACCGGTGAACCCTGGGCCCTGAAACGGAATGTGCGAACTTAACTGCTGTGCCACTGGGCTGGCCCCTCAGTGTGGCTTTAATTTGCATTTTCCTAATGGCTAATGATGTGGAACATCTTTTCTTGTGCTTATTTATCATCTGTATATCCTTTTCAGTTAAATATCTATTCTTATCTTTTGCTTATTTTATAATTGGGTTTTTTTTTTTTTTTTTTTTACTGTTGGGTTGTGAGAGTTCTTTATATATTCTAGATACAAGCCTTTTTTGCTGGATATGTGGTCTGTAAATATTTTCTACCACTGTAGCTTGTTTTTCCATCCTCTTCACAGGGTCTTTCAAAGAACCAAAGCTTTCATTTTCAATAGGGTCCAATTTATCAACTTTTTCCTTTTATGGATTGTGCTTTTGGTGGCAAGTGTAAAAACTCTTTGCCTAGCTCTCAGTTCTAAATATTTTCTTTCTTTTTTTAATTGCGATATAATTGACATATAACATTAAATTAGTTTCAGTTGTACAACATAATGATTCTATATTTGTACATATTGCTAAACAATCACCACAATGTCTAGTTACCATCCGTCACCGCACAGTTACACATTTTTTTCTTGTGATGAGAACTTTTAAGATCTACTCTTTTAGCAACTTTCAAATATACAATACAGTACTTAAGATTTTTAAACCTTTTTCCTAAATGTTTTATAGTTTTACATTTTACATTTAAATTTATGATCCATTCTGAGCGATTCCTGTTTAAGGCAGGAGGTTTAGGAAGATGTTCACTTTTTTGGCCTATGGATATCCAGTTGCTGCAGCACCATTTGTTGAAAGGGCTTCTGATTCCACTTTTGTACCTTATTCCACCCATTCCTCAGAGAACAGTCAGAACGAGTTTTTAAAAACGTGTATCAGATGATGTTCAAAGCCCTCCAGCGACTTCCCTCCACCACACTTGCTGCCACTCCCTGCTGCAACCCTCGCCCGGATGGTCAGCCGATTGCTCCCTCCCTTCTTGTAGGTTTGTTCCATCGTCACTCGCTCAGAGAGATTTCCCCAACTACCCTTTTAAAGGAGTTTACTTCTTCCACCTTTCCTTCTTGCCCTGCGTTTTCTTAACAGGACCTACATCATGCAATCTATTGCCTATTAATTTGCTCATCTGTTTATTGTTTGGCCCTCCCCCAACCCCATCAGAAGCTGCAAAGGAGTCCACTGCTGTAGCCCCAGGCCCTGCAGTAGTGCCTGGCACACAGTAGGTACTCAATAAAGACCTTACTGCTTGACAGGCTGGAAGGAACGAGTCAATGTAAAGCGACAGCGACAGTCCCCTTCTGGGTCAGGCGCTCGCGAGCGCCACCTCTCGGGAAGCCAATGGCTCGCGAACGAAGGAAGTGAGTCACAGAATCGCAAAAAAAAATCAACGGAGCTTGCCGGAAGGGCACGAGAACGCAGTGCCGGAAGTTAAACCTCGGAAGGTTGCTCCGCAGAATGACGCCCGACTCACCGCAGGAAGCGTGGGCGAGTGGTGCTCTGCAAAATGGGCTCGGCGGCAGCCGAGCTGCGCAGGAGCGTTCCGCGCGTGCGGGCGCCGGCAGCCACGTGGGCCGGGGCAGGTTTCCGGTGCCGGGTGCAGCGGGCGCCGTGGGATCTCGAGCAGCTGGAGGGGTGAGAGGGGTTCGGGTTCGAAGAGGACTGCGAGCAGTGCGTGGCCGGGGATGGGGGAGGTGAAGAGGGCGGATGGGTTGCGCTGTGAGAGGTGGATCGGGTGTGGGGGACACCTGTCATCGCACGTCCCCCCACGTGGACTCGCCTTTGTCCGCGGCTGCCGTTCCCATCAGGCCGCCAGGATGGGGATTGTGCCCTGTTTGTCGCTGTCCGGTGCAGGGCTGGGCACGCAGGTGGCGCTCAGTGAGTGCGTGCTTAGTGAATGACAGGCGTGGTGCCACGGTGGGTGTGGAGGGCCCTCTATAGGGACCGTTCCTGGCTCCTTAGCCCCGTCTTCTCCTGGGGAATCCATGCTAGTTTCCAGCTGTCATCGGGAGTTCTCCGCCAGACCTGGGTCTTTCTCTCTTTCTCTTGGAAGGGCAGGGTCATTACCGTTTCAGACACTGTTGTGTTGCTCTTATTGAATTCTGGGCCCTGTGGCTTGGTACCAAGGACAGACACAGGAGTAAACCATTCCTGTTCAGTGGTCTCCCCTTACCCACGGTTTCGCTTTCCGAGGTTTCAGTTACTCGCGGTGAACCTCTATCGGGAAATATTAAATGGAAAATTCCAGAAACAGATAATTCATAAGTTTTAAATTGCCCGCCGTTTTAAGTAGCGTGGTGAAATCTCGCGCTGTCCTGCCCGGGATGTGGATCATTCTTTTGTCCAGCGGATCCACGCTGTAATATGCTACCCGGTTAGTCACTTAGTAGCCCTCTGGGTTATCAGATCGACTGAGGCAGTATCGGGTGCTTGAGTTCAAGTAACCCTTATTTTACTTAATGATGGCCCCAAAGCGCAAGAATAGCGATGTTGGCAGTTCGAATATTCCAAAGAGAAGCCGTAAAGTGCTTCCTTTAAGTGAAAAGGTGAACGTTCTCGACTTAATAAGGAAAGAAAAAAAATCGTATGCTGAGGTGGCTAAGATCTACGGTAAGAATGAATCTTCCATCCGTGAAATTGTGAAGAAGGAAAAAGAAATTCGTGCTAGTTTTGCTGTCGCACCTCTAACTGCAAAAGTTACGGCCACAGTGCGGGATAAGTGCTTAGTTAAGATGGAAAAGGCATTAAGTTTGTGGGTGGAAGACATGAACAGAAAATGCGTTCCGCTTGCTGGCAACATGTTGCGCCAGAAAGCACTGAATCTATATGAAGACTTCAGCAAGGGATCCCGTGAAACGAGTGACACCAAGACATTTACTGCAAGTAAGGGATGGTTACACAGATTCAGGAATAGGTTTGGACTGAGAAATATAAAAAGTACTGGAGAGGCTGTGCCTGCCGCCGAAGAAGCTGCTGCCACATTTCCGGCAGAGTTGAAGAAGTTGATTAAGGAGAAAGGATACCAGCCAAAGCAAGTCTTGGATTGCGATGAAACCGGGCTCTTCTGTACAGTACAGTACGATAAAATGTTTAGAGAGAGACACACACAGCCACGTAGCTTTTATTACAATATATCGTTATCATTGTTCCATTTTCTTACTAGTTATTGTTGTTAATCTCTTACCATGTGTAATTTATTAGTTAAACTTTATCATAACTATGTATACATAGGAAAAAGCATAGTATATATAGGCATACCTCGTTTTATTGCACTTCGCTTTATTTATGTTTTTTTTACAAGACCCTCCACGAGCAAAAAGATTACAACTCACTGAAGGCTCCGATGGTGGTTAGCATGTTTTGGCAAGAAAACGTTGTTTTATTAGACAATGTTATTGCCTACTTAATAGACTACAGTGTAGTGTAAACATAACTTTTATTTGCACTGGGAAACCAAAAAATTCATGTGACTCGCTTTATTGCAAGGTTAGCTTTATTGCAGTGGCTTAGAGCCAAACCTGCACTGTCTCCGAGGTCTGCCTGTATAGTGTTTGGTGCTGTCCTCGCTTTCAGGCATCCACTGCGGGGTCTTGGAACGTATGCAGATAAGGGGAGACTGCTTTATACAGGCCGCAGACCAGGGGGGAGACAGACACACAAACAGAAAATTCTAATATACCCTTAAGGTGCGGTAATAAGAGGTTAACAACTACAGTCCAGGCAGGTGGAGCCAGGCGCCGGTGCTGCTGTCCACACCGGGGATTGATTGTCTTTCAAGGTGCGGGCCTCCTCCTTTCTCATCTTGAGACAAAGCAGGTTGGGAACCAGACTTCTTTGTAAAAGGAAAGGTCTGGAATAGTTGCTCTCTAGGCTTCCTTCCATCACGATGTCCCATATCAGATGTTATTAAGGGCTCTAGTTCTCCCACAATCCTCCATTTATTAGTTAGTCACACTATTTATTACGCCTTATGCTGTAGCATAAATTTCACAGGGCTGGGAAATAGGGATTTTGGTCCTCATTCTGGTGTTCTAGATCTGTTTCCTTGTTTGTGAAAGGAAGGGGAAGTCATCTCTAAAACCCCTTCTAGTTCTAATACCATGACTGGCAGTAGATCAAATTGTATTTCATACTGCCTTGTCCCAGATGTAGCTTTCACATTAGCAGCGTAGTTTTCCTCATCTTGATAACTGAGAAAGATAGTCTTTTTTCTTTTTCTTTCTTTCTTTTTTTTTTTGGTGAAGAAGACTGGCCCTGAGCAAACATCTCTGGCCAATCTTCCTCTTTTTGCCTGAGGAAGGTTGTCACTTAGCTAACATTGGTGGCAGTCTTCCTTTATTATGTATGTGGGACACCACCACGGCATGGCTTGGTGAGCAGTGCATGGGTCCACACCTGGGATCTGAACCCACAACCCCCTGGGCTGCCAAAGCGGAGCGTGTGGACTTAATCACTACACCACCAGGCCGGCCCCAATAGTGTCTCTTTTTTTTTTTTTTAACATTCCATACCTTAGTTCTGCCACAGTATTGGGTATACAGCAGATGCTTAATAGAAGCTTATTGAATCAAATGGGATAGAAATTATAGCCCCTGCTCTTGGACCCCTCCCCACTCTGGGGTGTTAGCTCATCGATGAAGAGACTGAGGGCGGACTGGGTTTTTCCTAGAGAGACCTCACACTGACGTGACAGACTTAAACCAGCTTTACGGGATAATCTGCTTGGGAAGGATCGTGGTGCAGGCAGGGTATTCAGTGCTGTTTCCTTCCCTCACCCGTCCGCCCGCAGGACCATGGCCCACAGCGAGCGCACCTTCATCGCCATCAAGCCTGACGGGGTCCAGCGCAGCCTGGTGGGCGAGATCATCAAGCGCTTCGAGCAGAAGGGCTTCCGGCTCGTCGCCATGAAGTTCATGCGCGTGAGTGGGCTCCGTTCCTCTTCCTGCTCTTCTGTAGTCGGGGGCATGTCGTGGGTCAGCCTCTCTCTTTCTCCCGCCCCTCCTTTTAGTCTTCTCCATGTAGGGTGGACACAAATGTCCTGAAACCTGGAAACTCCTCTGCAGCCTAGCGTCGTGGCCAAGTCTTGGAACAAACCAAGTTATCTAAGACTTTTGGGAACAGCCCGCCTTTCCCTTAGCAACCCCGGCCCGCGTGTTACTGCAGCGCTGCGATTTCTGACTCACAGCCCCAGGCGTGTTTGCGTTTCTGCTCTTGAACTTCCGGAGCAGATGATTTTAGAGAACTTCCTCCTTTTTTTTTTTTTTTGAGGAAGAGTAGCCCTGAGCTAACATCTGCTGCCAATCCTCCTCTTTTTGCTGAGGAAGACTGGCCCTGAGCTAACATCCGTGCCCATCTGACTCTATATGTGGGACGCCTGCCACAGCATGGCTTGCCAACCCTGCCATGTCTGCACCTGGGATCTGAACCAGTGAACCCTGGGCCGTGGAAGCAGAACGTGCGCACTTAACCACTGTGCCACTGGGCTGGCTCCCTTTCTTCTTTTTGAGGCAGCTTATTTTTTTAGCAAGAAAACTCTTTCCATCCTTAGTTATCACCCGTTTAGTGTCTGGCATATATTAGGCACCATCGGGGCGCAGGGGGAAAGCTTGTTTTGCCCTTGGGGGAGGCCCATCTCAAAGAGCAGAGAGGAGACATCTGTAAAGCAATATTTCAAAAACTGCAAAGGATTGATTGGCCAAGAAGCCTTCTTTTTTTTTTTTTGAGGAAGATTAGCCCTGAGCTAACTACTGCCAATCCTCCTCTTTTTGCTGAAGAAGACTGGCCCTGAGCTCACATCCATGCCCATCTTCCTCTGCTTTATAGGTGGAACAACGCCACAGCATGGCTTGACAAGTGGTACATAGGTCCACACCTGGATCCAAACCAGTGAAGCCCAGGGCGCTGTAGTGGAACGTATGAACTTAACCACTGTGCCACCGGGCTGGCCCCAACCCGAGTGCAGTTTAAATTGTTTGATTTACAATTTAGTTCCTGTGTGATGTTTTAGAAAAACCTCCTTAATATAAGAGAGAGTCGACTGGTGTTACCGCTGAGGGGAGAGTGATGGATTGATTAGAGCAGAGTGTTGGACAAGCACTGCTGTCCAGAGTGTTTGCATGTTAGATTAGGTTTTGAAGGTAAAGTGAAATGAAAGTATTATTGATCAGGCATTTACCATGTACTGGGCACACATATTTTCTCATCCAGCCTTCATAACAGTGCAGAGAGGTGCTTAATCCTCTTCCCGTGGTTGTCAGTGGGGAGGAACCTGAGGCTTGGAGAGGTTAAGTAGTGTGCCTGAAGGCACACAGTCATTGATGCCACTGGGATTTTCTTTTTTTGCTGAGGAAGATTTGCCCTGAGCTAAAATCTGTGCCAGTCTTGCTCTATTTTGTATGTGGGACACTGCCACAGAATGGCTGCCACCAAGTGGTGTAGGTCCACACCTGGGGACTAACTGGGGCTGCCAAAGCAGAGCATGCCCAACTTAACCACTAGGCCATGGGGCCGGCGCCTGCAACTGGGATTTTAACTCGAGTCTCTCTGACTCCTAAGTGCATACATTTTCTCCTCGATGCTGAGTTTCCTATCAAGGATGTGGGCTTGCTGAAGACTGGGAGGAGCGATAGCTGGCATGAGTCTACAGGGTTATTTACATCTGATGTGGAGGAGGGAGGCAAGAGAAAACTGGAGGCCCCCCGCACCCCAAAAAAGCCTGTGATTGGTTTTGCAGAGTAAAGACAATCAGAGCCAACTAATAGAATTAAAACAGGGACTGGCTCCGTGACGAAGTGGTTCAGTTCATGCGCTCTGCTTCAGCGGCCCAGGGTTTCACTGGTTCGGATCCTGGGTGCGGACATGGCACTGCTCATCAGGCTACGTTGAGGTGGCGTCCCACATGCCACAACCAGAAGGACCTACAGCTAGAATATACAACTATGTACTGGGGGGCTTTGGGGAGAAGAAGAAGGAGAAAAAAAAGATGGGCAACAGATGTTAGCTCAGGGCCAATCTTTAAAAGAAAAAAAAGAATGAAAAGAGTGTTCTGGTAAGGGAAGGCCAGGTCAGTGTGTGGGAGTCTACCAATGTGGGTCTTCCATGTGGATGGAAGCGGGGAGGTGGGTGGTTAACATGAGTGATCACATGGTTATCTGGGGGCTGAACGGTAGGACATTCTGGATTTGCTTTTTGGCGGCAAATCTCCACGTTTGTGGGTATCACTGACGTGTGCAACATGCCTCATAGAATGCGGTACCACAGAACTGGAAAACTAAGGGGCCTCATTAGACCCTTCACAACCGTGTGTGCAGTGGCACAGAGAGGACGCAGTGGCAACGAGTTGGAACTGCCAAGCAGATGGTTCGCGCTCTGGCTAACTTGATTCGTTCCTACATTCCCGCCTTACATTGTGAGAGCTTCTAATTCATTCTGCGGCAGAATGATTTACTGCTAGATGTCACGTGCTTTTGAGTGGTTTGCAGATCCCCGTGGGGATTGCATGATCGCCACACCGGGCCTTTGTCCTCCGAGCAGATGTGAAGCGTCCCTGAGAAATGGCCTGGCTCAGTCTGCTTCTCCTCGAATGCTGAGACCCCTTCCCTCATCTCCCGCTAACATTTTAGTTGAGGCTTGCTCTGGGAATGGAAATTCATCATGCTGTTAGTTTTCTTGTCTGCGATGAGGGGGCTGGATTCGAGTCTAGTGGTCTGTGGTTTATTCTGATCAGTCAAGGGGGGAAACTGGCACAAAGCTGAAACAGTTCTGGCCTCCTCACTGCCCCCTCTGCAAGTGTTGAGAAGGAATCGCTATAACGGACTCCACGAGCTGAGAGCTCATGTTTCAAACGGCAGGGCGGGGGAGTGGGAAGTCACTAGATTGCTGGTTCTTAGATAGTCTTAGGGCCAGTTCTCATTCTCTCTCCTGCGCTGTAGGCTTCTGAAGACCTCCTCAAGGAACACTACAACGACCTGAAGGACCGTCCATTCTTTGCCGGGCTGGTGAAATACATGCACTCGGGGCCAGTGGTTGTCATGGTGAGTGTGCATGTGTGGGAAGTCACTGTGAATGGCTCAGTTGGGAGTGAAGGGTGGCTGTTGTGATTCCTGCTTCTCATGCCGGGTCCTCATGGATGCGGAGCAAGCTGGGGCTGGGAGGGTTAGACAGTTAGGATGTGTCAGCTCGCTGACACACCAAAGACAGGATGAACTGAAGACTCACGGCTGGGAGAGGTCAGGAGGGGTTTGCCCTATTGGAAGCTCCCGGAGTGGGGGGAGATGGTCTCGTGTTACCACAGTAATTCTTCTCCAAGTGTGTATAGGTTGTCATCTTTGTGCCAGGCTCTTTTCCAGGCACTGGGGATACAATCGTGAATGAGAGACTAACAGGTACCTGTTTTTGTAGCTTTCCTTGCCTACACATTTTGAAAGGGGAGGATGGGCAGATAATAAAGAAACCAAAAAATATATGTATCAGCTATTGATTAGTGATAGGCACAGAAATGAAATAGGATGATGTGATAGCAAGTGATCACTTTAGATTGGCTGGTCAAGGAGCATGATTTTCAAGCTGAGATCTGAATGAGAAGAAAGGCAGCTCTGCACAAATTCACAGTAAAGAGCCTTCTCAACTAAGAAAACAGCATGTGCAAAGGCCCCGGGGTGTGGACTTTTTGAAGTACAGAAAGAAGGTTGACGTGTCTGAAGCCTGGTGGGTGGAAGAGAAGGTTGAATGAGATAAGTTAAGAGGCACAGGTGGGGCCAGTTCATGTTGGACTATTTTGGCCATGGACTTCATGAGTCCTGGGCAGTTATGGGAGGTTTCACACTTGGCATTTTAAAAAGGCTACTCTGGCTGCTGTGTATTGTGCATTGTAGGGGCTGGCCGGGTGGCACAGCAGTTAAGTGAGCACGTTCTGCTTCGGCAGCCTGGGGTTTGCCGGTTCGGGTCCTAGGTTCAGACATGGCACCGCTTGGCAAGCCATGCTGTGGTAGGCGTCCCACATATAAAGTAGAAGAAAATGGGCACAGATTTGTGCTCAGGGCCAGTCTTCCTTAGCAAAAAGAGGAGGATTGGCAGCAGATGTTAGCTCAGGGCTAATCTTCCTCAAGGGGAAAAAACAAAAAGAATGGATTGTAGAAAGGCAAGAGTGGGATCAGGGAGACCAACATTCCCAGTGTGGGAACAAGTGGATACTCTGTCAGTATTTGCCCAATGAATGAAGGTCATTTTAAGGGAGCTTTTTCTTTTTTTAAATTAAGAGTTTTCGGGTTTTCTGCTGAGACTTCTTTTCTTCCTTGACCATGTCTTCTTTTGTCCTTTGAGGTCTGGGAGGGGCTGAATGTTGTGAAGACAGGCCGAGTGATGCTCGGGGAGACCAACCCTGCGGACTCCAAGCCTGGGACCATCCGTGGGGATTTTTGCATCCAAGTTGGCAGGTGGGAGTTGGTGCTTTTTACCCTTTCCCATGATCCAAGTTAGAATTCGAGTTCCTGAGGATGGACATGAGACCATATGCAGATCAATTTTTAACCAGAGTTCATAGTATTTCTCCCTCTGAAGTTGGTGTTCGGCTTCACGGGCTCTTCGCCTTTGGTTGTCAACATTGCTGTGGTTGTGTCTCTTGAGAGGGTGGACAATAAAAAACTCTGGTACAACACGCTCTCCTGGCCAGCGTCCTTCCAGAGGGCTTTCACTGCTTGCATCAGTGTTCCTGGGAGGGCTGGCTGTGGGGAGGGTGTCTTCATCCTTATGTTAACTGCAGTCCTGGTTTCTTTCTTCTGACCCAGACTGATGTACGTGGAGCTCTGGCTTTTTCTGCTGCGGCCGCTGTAGGCTTTCTGGCACTGGGAGTGAGGGGAGCTTCTGGGTGGTTTAATCCTTCTGGTCTTGGTCACACGGCCATCTCTTTCCCCATCCAGGAACATCATCCATGGCAGTGATTCCGTGGAGAGCGCAGAGAAG
Source organism: Equus asinus (assembly GCF_041296235.1). Taxonomy (NCBI): domain Eukaryota; kingdom Metazoa; phylum Chordata; class Mammalia; order Perissodactyla; family Equidae; genus Equus; species Equus asinus. The sequence goes on along the minus strand of NC_091802.1, from coordinate 35,537,466 downwards.
GAGATCGCCTTGTGGTTTCAGCCTGAGGAACTGGTCGATTACAAGAGCTGTGCTCAGAGCTGGATCTACGAGTGACGCGGCCGCAGACCGCGGTGCTTTCCCACTCCCTCGCCTCCCCTCCCACAGGCAGGGGCCAGGCTACAGCGAGTCTAGTTATTTCTGAGAACTTCCTTGTAATCTGGAGGGAAACTCTTGGAGCTGTGAGGGCTCCCTGTACAGTGTTACGTGCTACCATCAGATTAAAATGTTGCATCCCGTAGTTACTTTGTCTGGCTGTATTGCTTTGTATTCTTTTTGACTTTTTCGTGTGCTCTGGCTAACCTGAGCTAATAGAGAGAATAAATACTATAGAAATTATTTATATTGGCCTGAGAGATCACACACACACACACACACACACACACACACACATGTTCTTTGCCTGTTCCTCTCTTGCCCCCTGCATCCCGTCCACTCTTGGCACAGCCAGTCACCAGGCATCTGTCGAGGAGCTGCTAGGTGGCCAAGACTGTACTGGATGCAGAGAATTCACTAGAAATAAAAGATATCCTTCCTGCTCTTGAGAAGCTCTCAGGGACTCAGTTGTAACTACTCCAAAACAGAAGAGCTATGCCGAGAGTGGGCCTGGGTCCCTGGGATGACCTCAAAAGAAGATACAGAAATCTTGTAAGTAGCTTTGATTTGTTAGGATCTTGATTTGGTTGCTTCAAATGTCATGTGTACAAGATGGAAATCCACTTGTCTTTTATTTGAAAGTCCAAGCTAAAGATCTTCGGTACAGCACCGTGATTACAGTTAACAATCCTGTACTGTATACTTGAAATTTGCTGAGGGGGTAGATCTTAGGTGTTCTCACCATGTGCACACACACGCACACAGGAAAGAAAATGGTAACTGTTAAGTGATGGATATGTTAATTAGCTTGATTGTGGTGGTCATTTCACAATGTATATGTATATCAACACATCAAGTTGTACACCTTAAACACATACAAATTTTGTCAATTATATCCCAATAAAACTGAAAAAAAAAAAGTCCAAGCTGGTAAGTAGGGGTGGTGATAGTAGGGCTCATCCTTGGGGTTGTCCAGGGACTCAGTTCCCTCTACCCACTGCAAAACCCGTTACCACCCCTATGCCCTCCAGCAAGTTGAGGAGGCAAGTGGAAAGAGTGTCCCTTACTTTTAAGGGCACAACTCTGAATTTACCACCTTCACTTCCCCTTGCATCTCACCAGCCAGAACTTAGTCCTGTGGCTGTATCTGGTGACAAGAAAAACAACAGGGACCAGCCTCGGGGTGTAGTGGTTAAGTCCATGCACTCTGCTTTGGTGGCCTGGGTTTATGCCTTCCATCCTGGGCATGGACCTACAAGACTTGTCAGCCACACTGTGGTGGGCACCCACATACAAAAGAGAGGAAGACTGGCAGAGATGTTAGCTCAGGGCTAGTCTTCCTCAGCCAAAAAAAAAAAAAAAAAAAAAGAAACCACCACAACTGGAAAATGTTATCTTTATTTGGGTAACTTTGTACCCAGATAAAACTCAGGAGTTCTAATATGAGAAGGAAGAAAGTGGGGATAGATAGTGGGACAACTACTGATTTTTGCCACAAACTAGCAGGTTTTCTTTCTTGGTACTTTCCCTGTTCACCTGGGTTTGGTAGAGGCAACTGAGGGGAAGTGATTTCTCAGGAGGAGGCAGAGGAGGTCAGTTGGGATGGGGTTATTGTCTTTTTCCCCAGCTTTATTGAGGTCTAATTGACAAAACTGTAAGCTATGTAATGTGTGCGATGTGATGACTACATGGTGAAAGGATTCCCTCCATTGGGGGCTCCCTTGTTTTCAGCAGTGAAGGGCTCGATGAGTTTCTGTCTCACACAGAGGTGGTTTGCTTTGGCGGGTGAGAGTACCAGGACTTCTGGGGAATGAATACGTGTGTCAGGAGGCAGGGCGGGCTATACCTTCCCCAATGACAGTCTTTCCGGAAGGAAAGGAGAGGTGCAGGGCCCAGGGCTGGAACTGACGGCACTGCCAGGAGGCAAACAGCTCTCCACAGAAATGTCCAGTGAAATCCCCAGATTCCTTTCCACACTCGACGCTTGGTAACTGAAAATGAAGCCCAAATAAGAGTGTGCTTCAGACTGAGGCCAAAGGCAACACCGGGTGTTCCTGCTCCAGAACGAGGACTGCCAACGTGCTGTGGTTTAATGCTCAGCAACTAGAAGTCTGCAAAGCCAACGAGGTGTAACAGAGGCCTGGGTTGTCAGGACCAGGAGGCTGATGACACGTGGTTCCCGCGGCCGGCTCACCGTCCTGAAGAGAGACAGACACAGGGGCTCTGACCCTCCCCGAGATAAGCACTGATGGGCAGGGGTCAGTAAGTGCTGAGGGAGGGGCTCGCTGACTGCCCTGGGGAAGCTGGACACCACCAAACCGTGGGAGTGGAGGTGGGAATTGTCTGCAAACGGATGACAGGCCTGATTTGTCTGAGAGGATCTAGAATCTCGTCAAGGGTGTGTCTCAGACCGAACTGGATAATCTGACCTGACCACAGCCCTGCTGGGTGGGGAGGCCGGCAGGGAGGGAGCAGGCGCACTGCGGACAGCTTGGGGCAGCTCGCTCAGGCATCGCAACGCCGGAATGCCCTCCTCCAGGGAGCGGGGAGTCCTCAAAGCGGGACGGGGGTCCGACAGGGGTGGGAGGGGGCTCCGTGCAGGCAGAGGGGAGGTGGAGGCTCCTGCGGAGGCTACCAGTTTGAATGAGGGAGGTTGAACCAGGACTCGGGCAGAGGGGAGGGAAAAGGAAAACGATTTCCTCGGTGGAAGGATCAGGACTTCTGGGCGCAGGAAGAAGAAAGCTTAACTCTGGGTGCTCGGGTGGCTGGGGAAAGCAGGTCGTACTGACCGGGGAGAAGAACTCAAGAGCAAGAGCAGGTTTTCGTGCGCGCGCGCGTGCGGCGGGTGGCACTGAAGGGAGGAGGTGGGTTCGGACGTGCGCAGTCTTACTGGCGAGACCGGTAGGAGACAGGCGAGGAGGAGCAGAAATCACTTCCTGCCCCCGGAGCCGCGCCCGCTCAGTGCAAAGCCGGGGCGTGGACAGCGTGCTCCGGCCGCGTCGGCCCCGCGGGTTGGGCGGCAGGCCCTCCGGGGTGTGGCCGCCGCGCGCCCCTCCTCCGCCGCGGCCTCGCCTCCGGTGGTCGCCCGGCTCCCGGCTCCTGCTCCGGCTCCGGCTTCAGCTCTGCAGCGCGCTTGCACCGCCCCGCCAGCTCTCGGTAGGGGTGGGACCCTGCCCTCTCCCCCCCGGGGCCCTCACCCCGCGCCGCGTCGGCGGATTCCCCGCCCGCAGCCGCCCCCCGCCCCCCGAGGTCCCTGAGCTCTGCGCTGGCCCGGGAGCCCTGTCGCGTCCCCCTGCGGGCGTCCGGGGACTGCCGAGGGGCGGCGGCCCCAGGCCGGCAGGGCGGAGGCGCTCGGGAAGCCACGTGTCCCTGCGGCGGGCGGAGGGGGAGGCGGGGCGGGCGCGGCCGCGGGGGGTGGGGAGGGGCCCACGTGGTCTCGCGGCCGGGGGTCCCGGACCCCGCACAGCCCGGGTTGCTGCGGCCCCTGACTCGACTTCCCGCCCGCAGGACCATGGCCAACGTGGAGCGCACCTTCATCGCCATCAAGCCGGATGGTGTGCAGCGCAGCCTGGTGGGCGAGATCATCAAGCGCTTCGAGCAGAAGGGATTCCGCCTCGTGGCAATGAAGTTACTCCAGGTGACGCGCCCTCTCTCCCCGGCCCCCTCAGTAGCAGGGTCGCGGGTGTTTTTCCTTCCCGGCAGGGGCTCGTCGCGTCTCTTTTCCGAGTCGGGGTCCCACTTTGCTGATGTCGCCCCCGCGAGAATCCCTTTGGCCTTTGCCCTCTCCCCTGAGCCCTCTGGCCCAGTGACCCTCTCCCGAGGCCCGGGGGACAGACGCCCTTGGGAAGGTTAAGCGGAGGTAACGTGACTCCTGCTCGGGGCTGGCTTCCTTCCCGTGGCTGCGGCCCGTGGGCTGCCGCCTGCCCCGGCGTCGCAGCGGGGCAGCAGGGAGTGAGGAGAGCCTGCTCCCCGGCCCCCTTCCCCTGCCCCATGCGGGGCTCCTTGTGCCGAATGGAGGCCTGGAGTCCTTTGTGCGTGAGCTTGCAGCTCTGAGATGACTGAGGATTTCGGTGGGGTGACCCTTCCTCTGCCGACTCTCTGGCGGAGGGCAGTTACTGTATTTTCCACATTAAATTTGGGGCACAGATTTGGACCCCCAGGGATAAGTAAGTAAGTACGGACGGAAATTTTAATCAATCTCGTCAGTGAAGAGGAGAACGTTCTGGGTTAACATCTGAAGTGTTTAAAAGGGCATTGTGCATGGGCCAGAGGAGTTTGATATGACCTCTGTCTGGCATATTTATTTCCTTCAATTGCAGCCAACACTTAACTCCATAAATCTAGATTTTTCTTTTGAGGAAGGTCAGCCCTGAGCTAGCATCTGCCAATCCTCTTTTTGCTGAGGAAGACTGGCCATGAGCTAACATGCATGCCCATCTGCCTCTACTTTATATGTGGGACGCCTGCCACAGCATGGCTTGATGAGCGGTGCCGTGTCCGCACCAGGGATCCGAATTGCGGACCCCAGGATGCGAAAGCAGAACGGGCACACTTAACTGCTGCGCCACCGGCCGGCCCCCCTAAATCTAGATCTTCAAACCACCTACGTTTCAGGATTATGACCTCCATAAGTCACTGACATTCTCAGGGGTTCTTCATGATTAGAACAATCTTTCTGCTAAAATACCGTCAGTTTCGTGGTTTGGATGGCATTTTGTTTTATATGCACCTTAGGGATGTGGGCTAAAATACGGAACAGGGCTTTCGGAGGACCTACCCTGGTAATGGGGGTTCTGAGGTTGGGATGGAGGCATATCCCAGCCTTTCCAGTTTACTTCCTAACTGGCACCTCCTCTTCGATGCCAGGCCTCTGAGGACCTCCTGAAGCAGCACTACGTTGACCTGAAAGACCGCCCATTCTTCCCCGGGCTGGTGAAGTACATGCACTCTGGCCCCATCGTGGCCATGGTAAGTGCTTGTTGAAGGTAGGGATAAGTGTTTGTTCCTGCCGGTCCTGAATGGCAGATCCCATGCAATTCCTTTTCCTACTGTCAAGGTCTGGGAGGGGCTGAATGTGGTGAAGACAGGGCGAGTGATGCTCGGAGAGACCAATCCAGCAGATTCCAAGCCAGGCACCATTCGCGGGGACTTCTGCATTCAAGTTGGCAGGTAAGTCCTGAGCGGTGCCGATGACTCTTCCTCAAAGCCACTCAAATGGGGTATTAAAACAGACATTTTTGGCATATCCCAATTTTAGAAAAAATTTGAACTTTTAAATTAGGTGGTAATTATCATTGGATGAAAGCTTTCTTAAATAGTTACTTCCCTAGGCTGTTGCAAATTTTAACTAACGCGTTGCACAAGGGAGCTGCATGTGGTAGGTTCTGTGACACAACAGCAAGCGCAGAATGTGGGGAAAATAGGAGTTCTAGCCTCAGCTCTGCCCTTGGTGGCGCTACGTCCACGAGTGTGTCACTTAACCCTCTGGTTCCTTCACCTGTACAAGAACTTTACAGAGCTTTGAGATTCAAATGGAATAAAGGCATTGTCAATAAGCATGTCTTGGTTGGGCTTTGCAAATTATTCTAAGAAAATGCAGCAGAAATGGCCCTTGATAATGGATAGATCTCATCTAGTTCTGGGTTTGGTCTGGCTGTTCCTGTATTTTTTTCAAATTTGAGAAGGAATGTTTTGTGGCACAAATCTTGGGGTACAAGCACTATTTTGAAAACTTGGAAGCATAATAAAGGTCAACCAAGGAATACTTTTGAGCAAGTACTGCAGAGTTTTATACCTGCTTTTAAGAGGAAATACCCTGGGGGTAGTCTTCTGCTTCAAGTGGCATTTTGGCTCAAAAGGTCTGCAGTGGCTGTCCTTTGTTTTATCCATTAAACAGACTTTTGCACTTTAAAATGTAACTAGTAATTGTTCTCTTTCTTAGGAACATCATTCATGGCAGTGATTCAGTAAAAAGTGCTGAGAAAGAAATCAGCCTCTGGTTTAAGCCTGAAGAATTGGTTGACTACAAGTCTTGTGCTTTTGACTGGATCTATGAATGAGATGGGGAGGGCATCAGTGCCCTATGGCACCACTTGATGTGTCCCTGGACACAGCTCTTCATTCCACTCACTTGGAAGCAATAGGATTCATCTTTCTTTTCTAAAGCGTATTTACCAATAAAGCCTTTGGAAACTGGGTGCAGCCTCCTGTGCTTACTTGCTACTAAGCTGGAAGAAGTGACTTGGTTCCCTGGCTATCGTAGCATTATCCAGAACTAATTAATCCTACTTACTATGGAAGAACGATCTGATCCTTCTCAGCGCCTGAGTCTACTTCCAGACTCTAGGAGGGGAAGCAGTGAGGCTGAAGAGGACAAGTGTGGCGTTGGTTGTGCATCAAAGGAAACTAAAAATAATGAACATCATAAATATCCCAACTGCTTTAGCTGATGTAGAAATGTGCGTTTCTGTACAAAGAGTTTTGAAACTTGACGGAGTGAAACAGATTAGTGAAGGGGTCTAGATTTACATTTTTGTTGGGCAAGTTACGTATGAGGAAACAAGCCTGCAGACATCTGTAAAATGAGGGTAATACCACTGCAAGGCAGGGTTCAATGAGCTAACGGATATAAAACACTTAACCCTGGTCCACAGCTGGTACAGGCACTCCCCACAACCCTGCCCCCGCTTCCTACTCTCTTCCCTGGGATGAGAGTGTGCTCCCACCTGTTTCCTGGGCTAGAGGCAGTGCGTGGTTACAGAATTCATATTGCCTCCTTTTACGGTTAATTTTGCTGGGTTGGCAGTTGTAAAATGATGCCAAAGAGCACCTATCAATATGAATAATCTGTCACTATCACCCAGAGTCTGGCTTAAAAATCGGAGATTACTTAAAAATCGGAGATTACATAAACAGACTGACAGCCTGGTAGAAAAATGTGTCAGGAATTTAGTTTCAAGTCAGCAATTGACAAGAAATTTAACATTTTCTAAGTTTTTCAGTTTCACATTTAATCTCAGGTTTATGCTACATGCTTTCACTACATTAAGTAGAAGTAAGTTTGATTATCAGAATGACAGGTTGTGGAGCAGGCCTGGGGATTTGCATTTTAATGTGCCCCGGGGTGATCCTGTGCACACTGGATTAGCAGCAGCAGTTAAGTATGGGCTCGCTCTGTGCCAGGGCTGTTCTAAGAACATTACCCTCACGAATTCACGTAATCTTCACAACTCTTAGGAGGTTGGTATTAGTACTCCCATTTCACAACAGGTTACACACAGCCAGGTTACAGAGCTAACAAGGGAAGGAGTCACGTTCCAATGCAAGCAGTTCGCGTGACTCTATGCTCTTAGCCACGATGCTTTACTGCCTTTATACAGTTTTCCAAATGACATGAGAAAATCCTGAGTTTGGAGGGTTAAGAGAAGTCAAATTTGGAGCCGTGAGAGCTGAGAAGGATGCGAGTGTTATCACTTCCTCGGGGAGACATGAACGTGAAAGGGCAGACGATGGTGAGAGTGAAACTACTCCCTCTGGAGGAAGGTCGGGTCTTGGACCTAATCCTTTCCACCAGTGAGGTGTGTGGAAGTGCACAACTCACTCATTCAGAACCTTTTATGCTTTCAGTAAGACTTTGAACACATAGAAAATGCAATATTTAAAATGCATTACTTCTGACATAACTGTTTGTTGTTGATAGGCAAGTCCTATTTTGGCCTGCTTGTAAGGCTGGGAATTCTCAGTTTGTAAAAAGGAAGGAGGTTTTTTGTTTTTGTTTTTGTGAGGAAGATTGTCACTGAGCAAATATCTGTGCCAATCTTCCTCTTAAAGGGCAGAAATTAGGTTTTATTTTTGTTTCTCTTGGAATGCATTACATTTTTCCAAAGTGTGATGAAATTAACCCTTGAAGAAACCCGATCTATCTCATTACTATCTTATATCTGTAAAATTCTCTACAAACTGCTTTTACAGTAAAAGTTGAGTAAGTTTCCAAAGAATCAGCTGTTGGTAAAGAAGGGTGTCTTTGCATTCCCTCTTAAACAGGAAGAGCTAGCTAGGATAATTTATTTACATCCTACGGACTTTGCTGCTAAGGTTAACAGAGCTAAAAAAAAAAAAAAAGTCCCAAGCAAGTGTGCCAATCCTGAAACACCATGTTCTAGCTAAAGGGACTTAATTTCCCCACACGTGGTCCACACTCACCTCTGTCCCTGCTGTGGGTTGTGCCTTTCCCCTCTCTGTCCATGAAATCCTACCTCAGATGCAACCATGTCCATCTACCCACCCAAAGTCTCTTTCTCCCTTGTCAGCTAGTAAATTCTTCCTCGCTCACATGCTTGCTCTCCTTTGTCTGATTACATGCTCTTCGAGGAAGGAACTGATCTGACCTTCGCAGGGGCCTTTGATTGCTCATCAAAGGCACTCAGTATTTTGAATAAAAGAGGAAACCCCTCAAAGACCAAAGCATATTAAAGAATTGCTCAAATACAACTTAACTTTAACATTTTATTTTGTGTAAAAAAGGGCAAATTTAGTGAATTATTTTCATCTTGTACACAAAGTTATAATTTTAATGCTTTTCACATCCATGCTGAAAATTTGCCATTTGGTAAAAATGAAAGGAACATAAAGTTCTCTGAAGGAATTTTTCACGCCATTATATACACTTCATGAGAAAGTTTCAAATACTTTCTCAATGATCACAAGTTACCAAGAAAATAAAAGATTAAATTTGTACAGATATTGATCTATATATCAAATACATACAGAAATGATGTAAAAACCTTATGCAGTTTACTTTGACCTCTGTCCTCAAAAGATTTGCCCAGGGACAGATGCTTTTCTTTTGTACAAATGATTGTGGCTTTATTTAAAATATGAAAATCAAAGGAAGAAACCCAGTTTAATCACAGTATTTTTAAAATCCCTTCCCAATAGTAAAGGATCATTACCAAATATATAGCACCATAATACAAATATTGATGGGAGAGGGTATTCACATCACGCAAAATTAATAATAATAAAAACAAACAAACACTGAAAACCCGTGTTAGTATCCGTAGAAGAAGTTGTTGATAACAGCTTTAGCTTTCCTCATACACAGCAAGGAAAAGGTTAAAGAGTTTAAACTACGAAAAGTCTCCAAATAATCCTAATGGGAAAAAAATCAAAACAAACCCAAGGTCAGCAGTACACTTAGAAGCGGAGAAGAGCAGGGGCTATTGAGTTGTACAATTGGAGTTATGGCTAAGACGTGCATCTCCTCTGCAGTAACTTCTGTTCTGTTCAGCAGCAGGAGGAGCTGGAGTCTGAACAATGAAGAGGGCTTCAGATTGTGTTTAGACTGGAGGAAGTCCTTACCAACCTTTAACTGGTGGTCATGGGATCGAGACAGGAAACACTCTATGAACAGATGGGAAATCTGGAAACTCTCAGAGCCTGGTTTTGCTACAGAACTGGAAGCTTATAAAACCTGGCTACAAATGAGCATTTCACAGAACTAATTACCAGGCTCCAAGTCAAATCCCTCCTGGTTTATTCAGTTCCCCAGAGAGCTTTTAGGCCCAAAGCATTGGTAGGCACGCCATACATCTGGCTTCTTGTGCCCATGTCATGAAATCAGAGTCCTGGGTTTAGTTCAATGAGCCTGAGAATAAAGATTGTTGTAACCTTTGCTTTGGAAGTCTTCTAGGCTTGAAGTTTATGGGAAGATTCTTACAAGTTAAAGATTTGGGAAGTGTGAGGATGTCACATTTACAGTAGGTCCCTCTCAGTAATATTGTTTAAGATAAATATCCAGTAATTTAACAGCTGAGTTCACATATATTTGACACATGAGAATCAACTTGGCGTTGATATAATCTGCATTTATGCCCCTAAAGAGTCAGTATTAGGAAATGTTGACATGCGATTCCATACATTCTTACACTATAAAGTAACAAATTTTACTTCCAGTAGCAACTACAAAACCTTATGTTATTAACCCCTCTTGCATAGAATGAGGTAAACCTGTGCGTATTACCAATGCTATTATTCCCAAAAGTAGAGCAATATTTTAGAAAATAAATTGCTGGTTTTTAACGTTCTATGCATTTTAAAATTCAAACAAAAATCTTACCTAAAATGGTCTCCTGGGGCTTTCCATGAACATTTTTTAAAGCATTCCATAGGCTGAAGGACTGTAGAGGTTAATCATTTTGATTAATTTCTAATTAGCCCTCCCTATATTCCAGAGGAGATGGTCAATATTACCACTCTGAAGAGGCCAGGCTAAGACCCAGAAGCACTTCGAGAACAGATGCAATTAATTCCTGAGAGTTTAGTTTATGAACCTCACTGGTAAACGCTAGAGCTCTCATTCAGTCACAACTCAGAAAGTTAGAAAATGCAGAGAACAAACCTTTCACCAATTTATCCTTCTATCTTTGTTTTTAAAGGAAGCCATGTGAATTTCAAAATAGGGAATGTTCAAAATGGTCCAAATTGGTTATTACTGTTAAAATTAATTCTGAATACAATCAAAGACAATTCATACTATATATATATATATATATATATATATATATGGAATTTTAAGAAAATTAAATTCTCTTTCAAATTAGTTTTCTAACAAATCCAGGATAGTTAAAAGCAAAGCTGGAATGATTTTGAAATTGAAACTCATTTTGCCTTTAAACAACTGTTCATTTGATTCTTGTGGTAATACAGAACATCTGTTTCGGGGTGTGGTTCTATCAAGTATTATCTCACAGTCTGAGGGAAATGGCAGAGAACTGATCAGAATCCCGTTTGTGGGGTATTTTTTGGTAAGGAAAATAAAATAAACTTAGGACAATATTGCATTTTTCCCCAACCCCTCACTATGTAGACTGAGATCCTGTGTATCTTGTCAACCATTCCAGTTTAACACTTTAGTGTTAGGATAATTTTAATCATTTTTTTAATTAAAAGAGAACACATAAAAGTATCCAGAGTTCTTCCAGTTTCATATAGAACTCCAAATACATTTTCACAGAATGAAAAACATTTCTGTACAAACATTTAAAATGGGCTGCAAGAAAGGCGAACAAGCAGAACTGACTACCCCTTCGTGACCTCTGTGGTGAAGAACCCTGCAGGAGGGTTCATTGCATATTTCTGCAGCAAAGGAAGCTGGAGATGTGACTGGCCTAACTTTGAAAATCCCAAAATCTCCCAACAGGTACCAAGAAGGTTCATTTGTAATGACAGTTCATTTGCATTTACAACTATATCCTTCTTAAATCATTTTCTTCAATCCTGCTACCTAAACTTTAATCTTACCAAAAAAGTTAGAATTTCAGTTCTTGTTAACAATGCACATAAATCCAAACTTGGAAAATATTACAAAATTCTTTCAAAAGCTTCAAATACAACACAAAAATTGTCCATCTTTATAAATTGAAAAATTTCCCCCCACGACTAAAATAGTTTCCCCACCCACCTGAAAAATCTGGAACTGAAATTTTCTATGTTTAGCAAAATGTCCCAGTGGAGTAGCCGCGCTGCACAGCTGGATCGATTAGAAATCAGTCCTGTGTAAAAGGCGTCCCCTCCCGCCCGCAGGTTCTGAGCCATCTCATGGCTCTTGCTTGATGTAGAAGTTGGCAGAGCCATTGCTTTCCTGATCAGAGGCTCCTTGCAGGAAATTATAATCCTCTCCGTCTATCAACTCCTCCTTCAGCTGCAATGTGGTCACTGCGTGGAAGAGAGAAAGAGTTGATAAGCCTCGCTGGCATATTCACATTGCTCTTAATCTTCACATTCGTCCAGCCTCACAGTTAATAAGACGACTTCTTTTCTTTAATAACTCTTAAAATTACCCCCCTGAAGTATGAGCATTTAATTAATTTTAATTTTCAAAGTATATCAGCAGTCAAAGAAAGACCCAAAAAGGAATAATACTGCATCCTGGACACTGCACGATGAACATCTTCAATGAAATGCTCAAGGCAACAGTGCTCACTAATCTGACTAATTCGAATTGTTCTTATGATCAAGTATTCACTTTTATATCAATGTCTATACAAACAATGACATATTTCTTGCATGGTTCTGCATTATAATATTTAATAAGTAACAATGCCATAAATATGACTTTAATATAATGCTATTATCATCTCCAAGGAGTACCTTTATTAAAAAGACTCCCTGCAGGAAAAAGGTATAAATCTGATATTAAATAATATTAAAATATTATAAACAGTATAAAAGGTTATCTATAATATGAATATTACTTATATAAATTAATATAGTTATAAAAATAACAAACCTGAGATTAGATAAATACCTATATTAAAAGTAAAATCATGGAAAACTTCAGTAATCACTTTAGGCAAAATAAAAATTTATTGACATCATCAACATGAAATCATTGGTGCAAAATGGCTAATATTACCAATGGGATCACATAACAGAGGTACTGCCTGAGTTCTTATCTGATGACTTCTTTTTATTTTTTATTTTGCTGAGGAAGATTCACCTTGGGCTGACATCTGTTGCCAATCTTCCTCTTTTTTGCTTGAGGAAGATTCGCCCTGAGCTAACATCTGTGCCAATCTTCCTCTATTTTTACGTGGGTTGCCACCTCAGTATGGCCTCTGATGAGTGGTGTAGGTTTGGGCCCAGGAACCAAAGTGGAGTGCACTGAACTTAACCACTAGGCCACTGGGGCTGGCCCTGATGACTTCTTTTTAATGAAAACAAACCAACAGTATGAGCAGTCCTCAATGTATGAATAGGTCACGTTCCCAAATGTCTTTATTTCTACACACAACTGTTTTTCAGTTTCCAATATTTTCAGTCGGGTTTTGGTTTCTGTGTAGCCACTAAAGTCACAGAAGCCAGAATTCCTAGTGACCAGAGGGCCCTTTCTAACACCTGGGCAAAGATGAAGAGAAAGAAGAATTTTTTCTTTGCTAGGCTCAACACTGGTCTTAGACAAAAATTTTAGGCCTAGTTTAATTCTGAGATTTTCTGTCTCTTTTTACAAACCCCCTCTTGTTATTGCCCCTCAACACAACTACCCAGGAACTTCAGAGGGCCCTAAATCCTTTCCCTGAAGCCTACCCTCCACCTCCTACAGAGCTCCTCCAAAAAATTCATCGCTACTCTTCTAAGGAAAATGATCTCAGCTAGGTGTTTAAAACTGGGCTTACTAACTACCAACCTCTCAGAGATGTGTTTGGTTACTGTTTAACCAAAATTGAGTTGGTGAAGTTTCAAATAATGTAAAGAACGGGTGATCTGGAATGCTAACACACTCACTGGAATCTAATCCCACGGTGAGAAGTGCTGACGTTCTTCTCCAACTTTTCAGCCCACACAGGTCTGCTAAAGCAGAGGTCACAAACTCTGCTTCCCCCCTCACCTGTGCCCTATGGTTCTTTTAAAATTTGATGGGATATTTTGAAACAAGAGATTTCAGATAAAAAACTGAAAAGTAGGGAGACTTGGCCACATGAGACTAGCATTCTTGAAGGGCTGTGACCAGTGGGAATGGACTGGCTGCTACATGTTTTATCTGGGCAGCCTGAGGCCTCCTTCCGCCAGTGCTGGCCACAGGTAGGTATGGACGTGCATACAAGGTGTGACTCACACTCTTGCTGGTTGTGTCGCTCACTGAGGTAACCCTCTTGCTTCCTGAAGACACTGGCTCCAAATAAAAGGTAAGAGTTTTTTCTTCCATGATGGATCTTTTCATTATAATTAGTGAGAGGATGCACACAGTTGGCCCTCCATATCCGCGGGTTCCACATCTGCAGATAAGAAGGGCTGACTATGGGATTTGAGCATCCTTGAATTTTAGTATCCAAGAGGGGTCCTGGAACCAAGCCCCCATGGATATCAAGGGATGATTATATGTGGAATGTAAATTGGGAACTGCTCATACAGAAAAAAATGTCAATTTACAAGGAGAATTAGGACTCAAAGTATTTAGATGAGTGGTAAACCAATTAAGTTTTCATTGAAGCAGTAACTCGACAGTGTCTCCAAGTGCAACAATATTAAAATGGGTACAGCTTTAAAGTCAAATAGTGCAATCACAGAGAAATTCTTCATGTCTTGATTTTAGTTATAAAAGATTAGTTTCAAAAATAATGGTCTTTGACATCTTATTTCGTAATTTACAGAATAATCTTTTGAGAGATGCCAATTCATTTTATTTTACCTTGGTACTTGTTTTGGTAAATGGTGGTAAAAAACTTTAATAGCCCAAAGACAGAAAGGCGAATACACTACGCCTATAATAATAGAAAACAAACCAATCGGGTGGTTGAAAGGTAAAGCCAACAAGACCGTGCGGTTCTTCCTTTCCTGTAATAATCACTGAGTATAATGAAAATGCTTTTATGGGGAACGACATCTAGTATAGAATGGTTATCCTTCAAATCCAACCAACATGCATTAATAGTTAAGGACATTTGAACAATACCATGAAAATAAACCCATGGAAAAGAAAAAAACCCCAAGTTTCATTAAAGGTGCAGTACCCACAATAAAAGGTTGATTAAAACAACATCTTGTTATATGATGACCAGATGGCTAAACGAATGAGAAAAGAATTACTTCAAGACCAAACATGTTCCATTCAAACGGATGCCTGTTTTCCGTTTTTGAAAGGTAAGCTGAGATTCTACAGCACATCCTGAAGCCGTTCGCATTTACTGTTAACAACCAATTTCTGGATTATGCTTCTACTTGTGTTAAAATAAGGAAACAATGTGATTAAAAAAAGTAACTCAAGAAAAGGTGAAACATTCACTCAGATGCGTAATGTTTTAATGCAAAGTTTCACTGTTTTCATGGAACCTAAAATAAAACCTAGATGATATCGTCACACTAGTCATCTCTCCTTACCAGGCCTTACTCTCAATGAATGATGGATGAAATAAAATTGATCCTGTGCCTGAATGTCACTTTCTACGCAAATGTATTTTCTTGGCTCCACTTAAGGAAGTCACTTTGCTGACTCGAATCACTAACATTTCAGGAGATAAACTAACGGAAATCAGGTTCCTAGCTAGAAGCCCATCAATAAGAAACTCTCTCAATAGCTAATCAAACTGTACCTTTCAGATAGTTAAGACAGCAACGTGGTCCCTACAGAGTCTCACCAGAGTAAAACCACACCAAGTCTCACAACAGTGCCCCCAGCTCAGACAACTCTCCAGATACTGGTGGGAGAAGGAAGTCACTTAGGCGGCCTGTGGTTTCCATCCTCGAAGTCAAGTTCTGTTTTACATCAATCAGTAACCTCTCACAAAACAGGACATGCCTTCAAAATCAGTCTAATGCTTAAACAAAATACATCTAAAATCTGATAAAAATTCAAATAGATTCAGAGCTCACAATAGCCATAATTAATTACTTAGGTTCAAGAAGACACAGACTATTTCATAAATAACAAGTACAAAAGGGAAAAAAAGAGACAAACCAGAAAAGAAACCGATATGCTCTTTAGATAGATTTGAAGGTTTTTCCATTAAAGAGCAGAGAAACTTGGATTTGCAGTCCTAATCTTTTACACAAAAGAAGTACTGTGATTTCCTCTGGATATAAGGATATCAGAGTGATCTTCAGAGAAAGCGACTGGGAAGGGTCAAGATGACCAATACACTGTTAGGGAGGCAAAGTTAAAGAACACATCCAAAAATGGCACAAAACCCCAAAAAACCAAAAAGGGCCGATGATAACTTCAGGTGCAAAAATATTAGCAAACAGTCAAATGAGAAGAAACAGAGCTAGGTAGGCACTAAGTCCCATCAGGGTTTTCAACAAACAGAAGACATTTTAAAGAATGCTGCTTAGATAAAAACAATTTAGTTTAAAAGCAATAGTTAGGATACGGCAAAATATATGTTAAGGAAGGTACACCTTTGACTTTGAAGCTATCCGATCTGCACTCACGTCTATAGTTCATCATGCGCAAGTGAAACTTTCTGACGTCCTATAATAATATGTTTCTTCTTAACAATTACAAAGGGCAAAACCATTTGCAGTCTTCCTTACAATCTACTAGCTTGGCCTAACCAATCAAACTCAAATTAAATGTCATTAACCTAATTAATCACTGTACACACATAAATATGAAATTATGGAAATTTCATTCAAATTCAACAACAGAATTATACAGGTATTTTATTTCCAACTCCTATTATTCAAGTTGATATTACTCAACTAAGATTGTGGTAAATGTTACTACCAGAACCAAAATTACACTGGAACACAAAACACATCCTTTCTAATGAATGAGACACTCTGGAATGCTATGAACAAAGCTTCATCTTTGGATCTGATTAATCAAGTTGATCCCTAATGGCGCGTTTCTCCCCCAGTCAAGTTACAAAGAATTCTGCAATGAAAAATGTTCAACTATTTTAATGAAACCATGAAATAATACAAGTTGTTTCACAACTCTATCAACTGAAATTATAGCTTTACCATATTTTGAAGCTCACAATTGGTTTCTAACAATATAAAATCCTTCCCTCATGATTCATCCTAGTGAAGTGATTACCAAGGACTAGTGAAAATGAATTTTTTAGTTGAAAGAAAAAGAAAATTTAATGAGTCAGCGTCTGTCATGACAGACCATGCTTTGTCTCCCACCACCCTGTCCAGACCTTCACCCTCTGTGGTACCTGAGGTGCTGATGGGACTAATTACCTGTTTTGAGGCTGGGACTGAACTCTCGGCTAGTGCTGGGAGGTGGGAAGGCCTCCGGGGCTGTCTGTGCTGGAAGGGTTCGATATGGAGGAGGAGTCAACTCTTCGTCACCAGAGAAGCTCCTCCGCACCCCACCTGTCATGGGCAGGCTTGACAAACTGACAGGCTTCTTCCCAATTGGCATCTTCCTCTCTAAATATCAAGTCAAACTAAAGTAAGCTTTTACTTACATGCGTGGTAAGAAAAGTGCATTATCTAAAGTAGGAGAGGTTGTGTTGCATAGGATACTCTGAGAAGAGAACCAACTATGCAAGGTTTGTATTTCTGAAAGACAGGGGTGAGTGACTGTGTGTTTGAGTGTGTGTGTAGGAGTGGATGATGGGGAAGATTATTTCTAGTCCCCGAGTCTGGTAATCCTAGGTCCTGACTCTCAAATAAATTTAAAACAAAACAAAGCAAAATGAACTACAGAGAGCATTTAGTGCGGAGAATAGAATAGCTGGCTAATTTCCTTCAAGAAAATTTTAGCTTCAGGAAGGTTGAAAATCCAATGGAAGAGAGAGAGGGTTTTAAAACCCTACTTGTAGGTAGCATTTCATTGCCCATATAAAGCCAAACACTGGCCTTCAGGGAGAAATCAGTTTAATAAATGTATTACCTGGGTGACAGGTACTGATAGGAAATGTGCTCCCCTAACTTTGGTTTTATAATCCACTCCTTTAGAAAGCACTTATAATTCTTATTCTGAAAAGCATTTTTAAAATTTAAAGCTTGTTGCCTGCAAGTTCTTAATCTAACGTCTTTTGAAACACCCTCTTGTTATAGTTCATAAGCAAACAGAAGCCTCTGAAGAAATACAATGCTTTCAGCACCAAGAAAAAGAATACTCCAAACTTTGCAAATATGAACCACCAAGCATACTGCATGAATCAGGTTGAAAGCTGAAGGATACTTACATATCCTTGGACTATAAATTACATCTCTTTTCTTCCAGAGTAGACAAATGACCCAGGCAAGAGCAATCAGAAATTATGCTTTGCAAAAACAGGACTAAAAGATAAATCTAAGTCAGACAGTATTCCTATGTAAAACAATCTGGAAACCAAGCTACTAGTGAGTACATATTCAACTCTCAACTGCGAGACCAAAATCATGTGTAGCAATCACTGAGACTTTTTCTAATGTACTATACACTGAGAAGTAAAAATGCAAGGAGAATCTCGACTTCTCTAGTACTCACTCAAATAGCCCCTGAAGATGGTACGGAAATTAGTGCTGGCTTTCCTGTTCTAGAAATTTCTGCTCTAAAATGACTAATCCTTGAGAAAAAAGGCTTTCGAAATTGGACAGATCACATGCACACAACAGTCTATATCATCCTCTTGGCAGAACGTTCCTCTTACTTTTCAAAAGCACTCACTATGCCTTTACAGCATGAACACAGCTCAGCGGAAAACAAGCTAAAACAATGAAGCCAATCAACCGTCTACGTCTGTAAGAAAGGAGTATACCAAAGAACACACTGACGGATGACTTTCGGCACAAAAAGACCAAAGAGCTATAAGATGAAACAACAGGGCCAGCATGTAATCCCCTGTAGGCAAACTTAAAAACAGATAAAGGTTTGGTGGCCTATCTGCCATTGATATAAATCTGGAGGCAATGACTTAGGTTTCTGGACCCCAAATTCTTTCATATTTGGGTAAGTTTTGTGGGAAAAATGTCTACCTAATAAACCATCAGCTGAGTAATATATAAAAAAATAAACGGAGTAGACAGTACCCCTACAATGAAGACTGCTTCTTCTTCAACCACTATAATTCCTTATTCTCAATTCCAAAATTCAAAGACTTTTGGGAAACTTCAGCAAAACCAGACCTCACTTGGTGATACTATTTATAATCTTTATTTGACCCATTTAATGTAAATATTTATATATAGTTCGCTTCAGAAAATGCTCCAGAGTCTTCAAGGGGTGTTCCATAATATATGCTACACGGATTGTACTTCTTTTCTGAAATCTGAAAAATTCTAATTCTGAACACATCTGGCCCCAGTGGTTTTTAATAAGGGACTGTGGGTCCATAGTTCTCTTCCTTTCTATGTCCAAAGGACAATTTAAAGAGATGATGTCATTATATTAAGAGCTATTACAATGGTACTATTAAAGAACACATTACATTTATAGCTAAATTCATTTTTCCAGGTAATCCAGAAATCTGGTAATGTTAAACATCACTAAAAACTAAGGGTACTGATATTATCACTTCATTAATTTCATATTTCTTCCCTTGTCCCTAGCACATTAATTTAGAATCATTAGACCCCATAAGCCAGAAACAAACCCTGCAAGAGTCACACTGAGGGAAGCATGTGAATATTCAATACTCAGAAATTAGTTCCAAAATGTATACATCATATAGCCACTAATAAAATACATTCATAATTCACTATCTTGGAAAGAAAACCCTGAAATCTCAAAGTCTTGTCCAACAGAAAGTGAGAAGACAGGCTAAAGCAGCCTATGCTAGTCAACCTTACAGAAAGCTTAGTCATCATGTCTGCTAAGATTAGTCAGTGACAAAGTTCCCATGTGAATTCTCCTAATCATTTCCAGATAAATGGGAACTCGCTTTGATCTGCCTGGTCTGGCAATGCTCTCCACAGTTCTTTTAGGTGACTATCAAACCTGGCAAGCAGCTAGTAGGAAAAATCATTCTGAGCCTATAAGAGGCTTAGGCCCATAACATGAAAGGGGGTGCGAGACCGGCCCGAAGGGTATCACTGTTGTGAGGCTGACTTGGGTTTCCCACTCGGAGGAAACTAAAGCACCAGCACAGGGGCTGGGAGAGGTTTTCAGTTCCCCAGTGAGAAAATGATCAACAGATAACTATATTCAGAAAGGCAAGGGGATATTTAATTCTGTGTGCTGCTTCCATCTCTTGGTTGTTAATGAGAGATTAGCACTTATTTGAACATATGGCAAATCAGCCGGAAAAATCTGTTTTAGTTCTCAAATGCACTGTTTACTTTGAAAAAATCTTTATATAAAAATAATCTTATCTCAGAAGGAAATATTCCCTAAGTTTCCTAAGAGAAAAAACTGTGGCTTTTGATGGTAAGGAAAAAAGATTTTAAAGAATCAAATAGAGCTGTCAATATATTTAATGTTATTTTAGCTATTAATGCCAATAATCATTCATTGTAAGGTAAAATATAATATAGAAAGCATATTTAGAAAAGTTTTCTGAGCCTGACTTTGTTAGCCATCAACTTGAATTTCTTAGAAGTAACATTCTAGAGAGTTTTTATATATAAGAAGGATAGGGTTATTAGGCTCTGAGTCTACTGTAAGCATCAAGCATCTGCTTTTTAAATTTGTTTAATAAAAAAGGTTTTAAAAAAAGAATTTACATATTCCTTTACATATTACCTTGAGAATCATTTATAGACTGTTCTTTACCGTATGTGTTAAATATTATGGTGATCATTTTTCCTGTCAATCAGAATATAAGCATTTCTCATTACTGAAAAGGTTTGCCTTTTATGGCATACTGCACCTTTAAGCATAATACCTAACGCACAGTCATCAGCTCTCACAAGGGATATCATTTTCTGTGCGAGAATACCGTGACCCCAATCGGTTAGCAACTTAGGAAATGTATTAAACACCACGTGGTGACCCACTTTTCTTATGTCCTTTGTACTGCTGGGACTTAGCCTTTTTCTTCTGTTTTGATGAACCTGACTGGCTTTCTCTTGATGCTGAAAAATAAAAGGGAAAATTGGTACCAGATAACTGCTTACAACTCTAGACACAACTTAGATGAGCTATTTTTACCAAGACCACTATGCTTACAGAAGTACATGATACTGTGAAAACAAGGGTACTTGCTCCTGCAAAACCATACACCTCAGTACCAGACAGAATGCACTATTGATTCATAAGTACTTATATACCAATACATTTTTAGCCTTTAATTTTAAGCTCATTAAAATAAGTCTAATTTGGTGAGTGCTCTTACTGTTGTGTTTCTATAGTCATTATGTAACTGACTATTGAGTTCACACTGCCATGGTACACAGGGTCTCATTCTGTGATATTGTTGTTGAGTCTTAAGATCTTACCTGGCAACCAATCAGACATAGGTATATTCTTGTCCTGTGAGCTCACAAGATGATTTATGTGAGACAGTCCTCTGGAGAATTGCTGATTTTTACAAAAGGACACCTTTTCTGTATACCAACTTACACTGTGATGCTGGAGGCTGTAGTTGATATCCAGTTAATTGACACCACCCTACAGGATAGAGGTCAGGGGACTCACAGTCTACCCACTGATCATACTCTTCTTCCCATCCATCAAAATGTATCCTCAAGAGACGGTGAATAATTCGAGTTACTGTGGCTACACATATTAATCGTGGCTCCATGAGATCTACTGCTTCTAGTTTCATTCCTACACGAAATCCGTGATTTGGAACATCCTGACATGGAGAAGCAAAACATTAGCAACGGTGAAAAGAAGAATGCATATCTCCACTATCACTAAGAAAGAAAAAAATAAGCAATGTAACTAAATTATGTAACAAACCAAAAAATACCAAATAATTCTTTAATAACTGAAACATATAAGGTGAAGCACTTAAAAACTAGTTAGGAAATGTATTCATTTCTATTTTACTCAGATTAAAAAGGAAACAAAGTGTGAAAACAAGCTTCAATTCCTAGGTAAATACTTACATTGCTTTATTACTATATATTTGCTTATATTAATGTCCATTAAGAATTTCTAATATAAGACAAAGACATTTTGATCAACAATTTGCCTTTGTGAGGCATCAAAAAAAATTCCACATGATTATTATGATATAATTTAAATTTACCTTATTAAATAGTTTTACTGGTGCTGCAATGGAGCCAGTTTCCCTGAGGTAGTCAAACCATTTAAAAGGAAGTTTTGTATAACCTGGAACACACAACTGGTTTAAGTAGCAGTTCACTTAAAATTAGCATAAAATTAAAATGTAGGTTAAAAAAAGTGAGTACAGACGAAATCTCAGATTTTAGGTTATGTGATAAACTTTTAACTCAAGCTCTAGTACCGTTGAGTGCAATAACTTCTCGATGTTATAAGGATTTCCCATTTTTAGACAGACACAGGTGTACCAACTAGTCCTAATGCATAAGCGACTCTCCTCTCCTCTGTCTACCACAAGAATGACAGACTTTCTTTTTCCAACCCCTGGTTTAGAATAGTCTAGTATTTTACATCTTGCAGTGATATTTTTCTTCTTTGCAAGAAAGAAAACTGGCTGGGCAAATACTATTTTTATAGACCTTTTAGCTTCTCCCCCTTCTTTTCTTAAGAGAAAAACTCAAGGCTGAGATATTGAAATTAGGAAAGTCACAGGTTAAGCCATGAGAGCTATTTAAGGGTATGCCTTCTTTTAAAAAGCCACATGGTAATCTGAAGATGTAAACTTGCTTTCCCCTCAAAGGCTAAAATATCTGTTTTTACAAAAAGTTTATGTATGCAACAGCTCATTAAGCCTACGCCATCATTTCGAAAGAGCTTAAAAATACCAATTCATATTATAAAATGCACAGATGCTTAGGAAAAATTCTATACAAATGTAGTTTATTAAGGCTAGCTGAAATACAGTGCTCTATGTTTTTAGAACATATGTTTATATACACATAAATGGGTATGTTTATATATACATATAGACACATATATATCCACACCAACAAGAAATCTAGGGCTTTGTTAAATGTTGTAAACAGATACCATGTAAAAAGAAAACAAGGATGAAAACCCAGTATATATATACATTAGGATGAAGTACCTCTGGGTGGAGTAAGTTCAATCATGTTAATTTCACAGAAACCAACAGGGAAAATAGAAGGGGAGGTTGCATGATAACAGAACCAGTCAGATCCATCTGCTGCTTCTGAGCCATCGATCCCAATCATCAGGAATCCATCAGCCAGCACCTTTTAAATTAAGAGAATTCCAAGTATTTGAAATTAGACATCGCTATTATAAAAATGATCCTTTAAGTTGACGTTCTAAAAGAAAGGAAAATCTATTACATAAAGGTCTCTTAAAAGTGAAAAATGCTTCTTTATCGAATTATTTTAAATAATGGAAATTAAAACGAAAAATCTATTAAATTAGTAAATTCTAGTGTGTACAAGAAACAAAAGCAGGGTTACAGAGAAGCCACTGCAGAGGTCTAGGAACGAGTGCCTGTGCCCACGGCTAAGGCTGCCGGCTGCCTGCTGCTGTGGCTTCAGGAAATTGGGCTGAGCGCTCTGCTCTTTTATAATTTCACTATCTAGCCTTGGCGAGGCTCTAAATCCTGCTCAGTAGTAACTTCACTTCTTTCCTTCTCATTTATCACATAGAGTATTTTTCCCAAACCTTTTCCACCTTCTTCAAGCTTCAACTTTACCTGTCTCATTATAGAGATAACCATGCTCCTCCACGACAGAAGCTATGTTAGGGTCCTCACATTCCTTCCTTCACACCTTAGATTGCTGTAAAAAGTAGTCCTTTTCCTGTGCCTCCCCCACACCCACGACAAACTTCTCTGTCGTCCTATTACCACTGGTACCTTGCTTCAAAAACACCATCTCTTGTACTCCAATGTCTCCCAATTTCTATTATATCAACAATACTTAAAAGTATTCTATTTGAAACAGTTCACACTTACAGGAAAGGTACAAGAACAGTACAATGAACTCCTACATACAGCTCACCCGGAGACGCAATTCAAGTTGTATACTATGTAACTCCTTGCAGTCGGATTTCTGTCCTTACCATTGAACTGCTAAATTTGCCAATGATCTCCCAGTTTGTCACATCTGGTGTCTTTTTCCCAACATTTCCCCTCTTCAAACTCCAGCTTCCCTGCAGTATCCGGTATCTGTTGACTATTCTTAACTTCTGGAAACATCTTCTCCTGATTCTCATTACATTACAGCCTAGTGATCAATCTGCTCACCTCTCTGATCATTGCTTACACATTTCTTTTGGTGGCTGCCCTTTCACTGCCAAACCTTAAGTTTCTGATTTTGGCCTTTTCTTTCTGTCTGGTGATGTCATCCATCCAGGGCTTCAATAATCAATCCTATGCCAACAATTTTTCAAGTTTTATCAGGAGTTTGTCTCCCTTCCAGTGTCCCGAGCCTGCATTCTACCTGCAGGCTGAACATATTATAGTACAGGGCGTCAAACCAACAACTGCTTCTCTTATTCCTTCAAAGGTAATGAATCACCAGGTCCTACAACTTCTCCTAAACATCCAGTCCCTTGGTCCTTGCCATTAACTCTGTCCCCACTATCTTGTTTGATACCATTCCTTTTGGCCTTCCTCTATGGACATCTCTCTCTTACACAGTTTAACCTTCCCTGGGTAGGACCTCTGTTCATGCCAGAAACCTTTACCAACTTACCTTGTTTAACCAAGAAAGCTCAGAGGGCCTGACCAAGCATTCAAAACCTGCACTACCTGTTCCACATTATCTTTCAGTATCTGCCCGCAAGTTCCTTTCTCCTACTTATTTCTACTCTATTGGATATGTACAGTAACTTTCTCTTCAAGCTTAACAGCTTTGCCTAAGACCTCTGGAAAGGACTGCACCCACTCACGTGGCAGTCCTTTCTCCCTTTCTAAAAAGAACTGACTGGACCAAGGTAGCTAACCTTCAGGGGACCAAGCTAAAGACTAGGGTCAGCTATTTAGATTCTCTCTCAGTAATTAGAATGAACAGACACAGAGACTGTTGTCAAGCCATGGGTTGGACCTGGAACTGAAAGGCTGTGATACAGAATAGGGCTAGGGCCCACCATGTGCAGACTGAGTGAGTGAGCAAGACACAATTGAGAAAGAGTAAAGGAAAAGTGGCACAGACTCAGAGTAGAGAAGAGATGGGACAAAGAGGCCCCTGAGAGGTGGAGAGACTAACACTGGGTTTATGTCTTTCCAGTTCTCATCTGTGTCCTCGCATGTCTGTGAGACTGCCCACTGTGGAACCATCCTAGAGCTAACTTTAGTGTGTTTCTGTTCCTTATAAACAGAAAGCCTTGCCTAGAATAGCCAATGCAACGGGTGTGATGTGTACTGCATGTGAACTACCTGTCATCCTAAACGTGGCCTGTACTTTCCTATCTTGATGCTTTTGTGCACATTCTCTTCCCATGGCACAGTTTCCTCCTGCATCTCTGCTGGGCCTCATTCTTCCCATCCTTCAAGATGTTTTCAAATATTCTGTCCACTATAGAGCTTTCCCTGCCTCCTCTGAGAAGATGTGATCTCTCCTTTATTTGCAATCCAACAGTACTGTGTACCTTTCTTAAGTCACAGTTAATCTTGTATTAAACTTATTTTTATACATCTTACCTTGCTCTACAAGACTGTAAGCTTTTTAGAGTCCAAACAAACCTAGCATGGCAAGCATCAACTAAGAACTTCCTGAACGAAGTATGACCTACTCACTGGGTACTTCATCTTCATCACACACAAGAGACATTCTTTTGAGTCTCCAGGTGATTCTCAAGTACTTCGATGGTTAAGAACCACTGATCCAGAATCTACTTACGTAAAGCTGTAACTTAAATTGTGATGCGCATTTCAACACAGTTTAAAATCTTAAGCCCAAAGAATTTAAAACAGTTATGAAGGCTGCCATGTCCCAGGCACCTACATTCAAGGTCTCACAGTTAGATATGACTGACTCAAATTCTTGTCTTCCTCTGTACCTAACTAGTGATCAGAACCACCTGGAGACACAAAAGAATGTCAACACTAGGGCCCCAACCCAGATGGATTGAATCAGAATACCGGGGTAAGAAGCCTGGTCACCAGCATTTTTTTAAGTTCTCCAGGGGATTTTGTTGCCTGCTGAGAAATGAGAACCACTCTTCTAGATCTTCTCAGAAAAGCAGTTTTAGAAGAGAGGAAAAAGAGAAAAGAATGAAGCGCCACCAAAAGAAAGAAAAAGGCACAAAAAGGAAACACAGGAAACCGAAGATAAACTTGGCTTCCCGACAATTCTGTGCTGGACTAGCTTTGAGCAAGAGGTAACTTAAATAAACGTTGTTCCTCTAACTTAGGATATACTTCTGTAAATAAAGGGAGCAGACTCAAGATGACCATCTGGACAAGAAGCTATAGAAAAAGAGAACCTGTGATAAGAGAATTCAAATTTATTTTGAAATTATTAGTAACTTTCTATCCAGTGAGGATCCAGATACACACATTTTATGTCAAAATGAATGTTGGGGCCTCTTTCTCCTACTACCTTAAACCCAGTTCCTATAACTGCATTTCTATACTTTAAACCTATTCTCTTACCTTTCTAATGGTCGCAACACATATTGTAGAAAGATTTAATGGGTCAATAGCTTCCAATTTCATTCCTTCCTTGAACCATTCCCCACTCTGGTCTACTTCTTTTACCTAAAGAATTACAGGAAAGCACATCAACCGTTACAAATGTTATCATTTTAATAATTAAAATGTTACCAATCTGAAAAGGTTTACCAGATGAAAATACCAAAAGCCTTCTCCTACCTACCTAATATGAAAACTCAAACTTCCATTAGGGAATAGAGAGAAGTCAGGCAAACAGACAAAATTTTAAGAATAATTACAATCAATAGTTGTGACACCTAAGGATTACACGGTCTTAATTCTTTTAAGTGAACATATGTAATTGTGATTTTCATAATTTTAGGAAAAAAACCCACAACCCTCTTTCAAACCTAATTTACAAATGAGGGTTCTTATAAAAACTTCTTACCTTAGCAAATAAATGTGGTGGTGTATCAAAATGTCCATCCTGTTTCTTTGTAATATCTACAAGGAAAAGTTACACACTAATCTGTCAGCATTTGTGAGAAGACCAAAAACCACGTTTCTTTGAAGGTTTCAAACTCACAAGGTATGTATACTCTAAAACATGGCAAAAATACATGCCTTCTACATTTATGGTGAATAATATTCTTTAATAGTCTTTCTCTCTTCAGAGTACATGTGCTATTAAATACATTCCACCATTGAAAATGCTGGGAATTAGGGAATTACAGCTTTAGAAGTATGTCTTAATGTGTTTATGATTAAGTCTAACCACATTTAATCTTGCTATTTTGAGGAAAATTGAATGGAAAAAGAAAGGTTATCCTTAGATCTTTCAAATGGGCTGGATAAGAAAAGTATAAGGAAACAAATGTAGTCATGAACAAAAGTGTTATTTTTTAAGTGAGAACAAGTGGAAGGAATATAAAGGAATTAGTTGGGACACTAACATTCTAGTGGGAACCTTCCCTTATTAAGGTAGAATGAGCAGCCCAGACAACTGGAATGCTATTTTTGATCTATGCTATTCTATAGAGAAAAATAACCAAGTAGTACATTTCAGTCTCAATGATAACTTTCAAAAGGAGTTCTTGTGACAGGTGCTTACCAGATCTTTTGAATCGATGGCCTATGCTTCGAGACCAACCAATATGATGGATCAACGGGCTGTGCATATGGCACCAGAAGTCATCTGTTCTATCTTCACTCTCTTCGTACACTAGTCTTAATCTTCCTCCAATTACACTTTCCACCACTGCCACTCGTGTTCGACACAAATGCCTCTTGTCAACCACTTCTACTCTCATGCAGGGTTTGAAAGGATACTGCATACTCTCGGAAACCTTGAAACAAAAGCAGACAAAAACTGTTCAGAATTCATGACAAAGGTCTACAAATAATTTTAATACTGTACTATTAAAAATACTGAGTACACTCAATATTTAACAGAGGTCATTCTAGCTCACTAAAGCAAAAACTTTGGAGTTACTCCTTTCTTCAGAGCTCTCATTTAACACTGCAGTCCTTTCTAAGGTCCTGTCTTTACCTTTTGTGAGAAATCGGGAGGAAGTGTTTTGGCACCAGTAAGTCGTTTCACTAGAAAAGCTTTCCAGTTTGTATACTTATGCTGAATAGCTAAAACAAAAGAAATAACCAGTTACACTTTGGCAAAGAGCAGAACTGCTTCATAAACTATTTGCTAAAAAAAATAGTCACAAATCTCCCTGCAATTTAGAGTATTAATTAAGATTCTGAAGAAGAGTAACAGAAACAGAGAAAACAAGTATGTCTTGCCAACAAGTAAGGTACTTGAAACCAAAATATAGTATTTTAATTTATCATCCTAATGTTACTGTGTGTGAAACTGCACTAAAGCACATATATTTAAATTATAGTAAAGGTATAAGCTACTTACTTCTGGGAGGGACAAGAGGTTTTCCACTGGCTGCGCACCAACCAACTGGATGGATATCAGAACCACAAATATTGCACCAGAAGTCCAGACTAGAGTCATTTTCAAATCCTTCATATCTTAAAAGGGCATTGTAACCTGAAACCAACAAATCAATCACCATATAAGAAAATGAAGAGAAATAAAACAGGATATAGCTGCTGGCAGTGGTTGTCACACGTCTGTGCATCCGCAACAGAATCACGAGCAGGGCTTGCTAGACAGACAGAGGGCTGGGCCCCACCCGAGAGGTTCTGGGTTCGAAGGTTTTGGCTGAATCGATAATCTGCATTACTTTCTTTCTTTTTTTTTTTTTAAGACTGGCACCTGAGCTAACATCTGTTGCCAATCTTCTTCTTCTTCCCAAAGCCCCCCAGTACACAGCTGTATATCCTAGCTGTAGGTCCTTCTAGCTCTGCTACATAGGATGCCGCTTTAGCATGGCTTGATGAGCGGTGCCATGTCTGCACCCAGGATTCAAACTGGTGAACCCTGGGCCCAGCCCTGGAATCTGCATTTCTAACAAGTTCCCAGGTGATGCTGGTGCTACTGGCGTATGGATCAAACTTTCTGAGAACCATTTGTACAATGCAGTTTAACTGTTTTCAGAGCATGGCTTCTTCCTTTCAATATATTTTGATTTTATCCACAGCTTCTTAAATTCTAGAAAAGAAATTCTCAGTGAAAACAGGTGTGGGAAAGTCGTACTAGAATATAGTTTTGAAAATAAAGCAAGAACATTGTGGTAAATTAGCAAAACCTTGTCAAATCACAAAAATCTAGTTAAAGTATATTTCAAAGAAACTGCTTTATCCAGCTGACTGGGTGACCAATTATTTTTGGAGAATTTGGATGCTGATACTTTGAGTCTAAATTCTTCTGTTTATTTGGAAATAAGATTCAGAAATGCTAGGTAAAGAAGTTTAATAAACACAAATAAAAGTATGTGAAATCACTTGAAAACTCCATGTACTAAGCAAGAGAAAGCCTCATTTCCTAGAAAGAACAAAGAGTATATGATGGATCCTGTTCATAAATTTAATAAGCCTTATGTTGATAAGAGATTAAGGTTTAATTTAATGCCCTTAGCAAAATAAAAAAGGCCCAATAAATTTGCATCTGAGGCTGGGAGCTAAGTTCAGTCAGCATTTTCATGTGTTACTATCTATGATGAAAATTTATAACATGAATCCTTTAGTTTTAAAATTCAATAATTCACAGAACCATTTATGAGTTTGCTGTTGCTGAGCTCTAGTTTACGATTAACATCAGGCTCACTTACAAAATGTCATTAAAGTGGCTAAAATAAGACGATGCAATCAGATAAAACAGAAACGTAAAATCAGAGATGGGAGGTAAAAATAATTCTTGGATATTAAATATATTGATCTTTAGAGCTATTTAAATACAACTGACAAACATCTAGGACAGAAACAGCATACCGCTGTTTTAAATTATGGTGTGGAGAATAATAGAGGCATTGAGAGATGCTTATTAAAGCTGGGGAAACGTTTCACGGAAAAGGTGGGAACTGAACTGGATAATACATTAAGTACAGAGCATGGGCCACTTGTGCGAGTGAGCAAAGGCAGAGAGGTGGCAAAAAACAGGCTGCATTAGGGAGGACGGAGACTACTCTCATTAGAACAGATTATTTATGTTGCGGAGCAACAAAAAATTTGGTCAGTGGTATATGGTGCAACTCATCAATAGCTGTAAATGCTGACCATCTTGATCCTTTAAGGACAAAGAAGCTAGTAAAGACACTTGAACAGACAAACAGGATTAAGATCATTTTTAGGTAAATTGAGTCTATCACCAGTACATGTGGGCATTTTGGGAAGAAGGCCGGAGTTAAGACTAGAAAGAGAAGGATGAGTGAGAGACCTCTTCCAGTATCTCAAGACAACTCTTCTGATCTGAGTGGCGGCCCCTCCTCTAAAGTACTACAGTGTCCAGCTACACTACTCAGTGAGCACCTCGCCATAAAGGTATTCAACATTTGGCAGATGTGAACTTGCTGGAAAAAACAAGTCTTATACTTCTGCATATCACCTAATGCACTTATTTCATGAGCAATAAGGAAATAAGGCCTAGGCTACATGGAAACAGCGGGAATGAAGAAAAAGGAAGAACCCAAGACA
Source organism: Equus asinus (assembly GCF_041296235.1). NCBI lineage: Eukaryota > Metazoa > Chordata > Mammalia > Perissodactyla > Equidae > Equus > Equus asinus. Next base: position 35,507,206 of record NC_091802.1, on the reverse strand, counting down.
TACGAAATTACCAACCCTGGTTTACTTTTGGTATTATGGATCCTATCACTCTTTTTAGTACCTCAACTTTTTGTTACTTTTCAAAGTATTTTCCTATACCAGAGGTTGGCAAACTATATTGTGGCCCAAGGATCTGGCCTACTACCTGATGTTTTTTACACTCTGCCATGCAAAAATGGTTTTAACATTTTTAAATGTTTGAAGAAAAATCAAAAGAAGAATAACATTTCATGATTCATGACAATCACATGAAATTCGAGTTTCAGTGCTCACAGGTGAAGTTCTACTAGAGCGCGGCTATGCCTGCTCATCTATGTCCTGCTACAGCTGCTTTCAAGCTACAATGGTAGAGGTGAAAAGTTGTGACTGAGATTGTATTGCCCACAAAGCTGATATATTTACTGCCTGGTTTTTACAGAAAAAAATTTGCCAACCTCTCCTCTACCATCATATTTATTATTTATTTGGCAACACTTGCAAAACTGACAAATATGCTTTCTTACAACTTACAAATATAATCAGCATTTTCTAGTGAAAATAGTAACAATGTGTGCTGTTCACCTGCTAATTTTACAATCCCAGCAATCCAGAAGACTTTGGTAGGCAAGCTGCAGTCTGTATTAGGAACTTCTACTCTCACATTTTCTGAGATATCACCCCAGCAGGTCCCCATAGGTGCCTGTCATATAAAAATTATTAAATTATTATCTTATTAACATAAAGCCTAAAACATGTCATTCAAAATTAAACATGACCATCAATAATGGAAACATTAAACTAAAAATGGTATTTAATTCACTCATTTTTCTCTAAAAATAGCACTGTTATTTCTCTTTCCACAGAATTCTATTTGGCAAAAACCAGGGTCAGGGTAAAGCTCAAGAGGAAAAGAATTCACATATATTAGAACAGATCCACGTCGACTTCAAAATTCAATACTGTCCTCATACAAGAATTGAGCAGCAATTTTTTCAAAAGCTGAATCACAAACTTGGTAGGAGATTTCCCAGGATAAAGCTGACTTAAGAAACATTATTTTTAATATGCACTCAATAAACACAGTTTTACTTTAATTTCTAACTTTAAAAGATCTGGCCAAAAGGCAGAAAGAAAAATAATTCCAATCAGCAATGTGGTTCCCAAAAACACAGGAGAAACAAAACTTAGTTATCTACATTTTCAACTTAAGTTAAATCCATAGAACAGAAAGATAGTCTGTTAAAACAACATATGGCAAAAGCACTGGATAAAGTTATTAAAAGGGTGGGTTGAAGAGTCTTTGGAGACGCGTACCATGGTAAATTGTTAAATAATTTATTATTTCTAAATTTCTCACGTAGGAATTACTGTACCCAAGAGAAAACTTTCAGTGTTAGAACTGGTAACCACTTGCCTCCACACCAAATGGTTAAGATGGGGACTCAGAAAAATGATTAAATGAACACCACAAAGGGATTTTTCCAAAATCTAACATAGGTTCCCAAATTACAATTTCCATTACATTTTAATCATTAGAACTTGAGGCCATTTACAATTATTTGGGGTTTATGTAATGGTTAATTAAATCAAATAAGTGAATTCAGGAATATAAATGCTGATAACACCAGTCTCTGTGGCCCTTGATAATCTGGCTCCTCATTTAACTTAGAACCTGATCATAGAGAAAAGGATTAGGTGAGGTCATAATAAGAACAAATCAGGGAAAGACAAAATAGCTTCGAAGCTCAAAGATGAGCAAACAAAGACATCCAGCAGCCACACGAACCAGCCAATATGAACGCCGGGCAAATGTCTTCCACGCAAAGCCTCTCCTACTTTGGTGAATGCTAACCAACAGGAGGGTTAACCTAAAACTACTCGACCCCTACCCTCGATAGTTTATGGCATTTCTGAAGGAGAGGAAGAAACTGTCAAATATACTGAACTAGGATAAGTCTTGAAACCAAAGACAGAGTCAATTTACGGCTATTGCTTTAATTAGCAAGCAATGACTATACTCCAATACCTTGGAGACAGTGGCCTATCTCAACTATTTGTGATTCTGGAAAGGTACACATAACTATCTCCCTGAGCTGTGTGGAAAATAATACATCCACTATGACTATCTCTTTCTGCTTTTTTTAAATTGAAAGACTGGACTCTTCAGGTTCTGCTATCTCCCCCTATATCACTCTAGACTGTAGGGCCATCCCTATTGCCAGCAGATATGATCAGAAAAGGAGAGGCTGGAAGGAAGACAGCTAACAGATTAACGTATATTAACACAAAGACCATGTATTCGTTTCTGTGAGGATGAACCAATTAGAACAGATAGATGCAGTTAAATATATGCATTAAATTAAGGCAGACTATCCACCCTTCTTTGGCTGCCAAAGCCTGTGGAACAGGTTTATCTTTTGTTGAGAAGAGGCATGGTTACGCTGACAAGGTAGGGGTTAGGTTGGCACACTGCTAAGTGATTTTGGCATACAGGACTCCCCTTTGAGCGAAGATATGACAATGTCATACTGACTTTTAAAAAAAAGCTTTAACAACTGTTTGGAGAAAATAACTTTTAGTCATGTTTTATTAAAGAAAATAAAATATCCATATGCTCACTTAAAAAAACAAAGCTAAGGTTCCCTTTAGTGGGGGAATATTAAATAGTTTTGGTCCCTACAGTCTGGATTGGTATAGGAGAAAGTAGCAGAAAGTGACATTTGTTCTTGCCTGTAAGGTTGTGGTTCTGCTAGGCCCTCTTAAACCAATCCATATGGTTCACTCTAAGAAAAAAAATGAAAAAACAAAAACAACAAAAAAGAGCACCATAGTCATTGCATAGTATGTGCTCAATGTGTTGAAATAAGGTAATTTCACAGATACATCTGCCCTTTTGTTTAAAATGAATATTCTTAAGTGTGGAAGACTAAATGACCCAGGGCTTGACAGCCATCTTCATCCAAGTCATCTGTCTTCTCTTGCTGGCAGGAGGGACACCTCTGAAAGTCTGGATTGGCATAGCATGAACTAGCAGAACCATAATTTACAGGTAACAACAAATTTACCTTCCAGACTCAGGACGAGAGGTCCACCTCAGGCTCCTCCCAAACCAGGAAGATCTGCTTCACCACTTCCTGCTCCAGGGCCACTCGTGAGGGCTATCTGGGAGCGACTCTCCTTCCCTGCAAGGTAAGCTGTCATCAGGTCCTGCAGGACACGGCCAAATCCAAACGCTGAGGGCTCCCCAGCACAAATGTTTGACAACCTCCACCTGACTGTCTGTCTGTAAAAAGACAACTGGGTGGGAAGTCTTAGTTTCTGCACTTCAAGAACATTTCCAGATGGTCCAATAGCCCAGATGGCTAATATTTAGACTCTCATAGAGGGCTGATACTCTGCACTTATGATGCTTTATGGCAGAAATACAAATTTCCCTCCACAGAGCTGCCAACTTACAACTTTCAACCACCCACAATCTTTAGTAACAAAGAGTTTAAGTGGGCAGACGTTAGTCCTGAAGTTGCACATAGGTAACCAAGAAAGAATCAATCCCAATAATGATATGGCAATGTACAAAGAGCCACCATTAAAATACCTTACGACTAACAGGCATATGGTCACTAAAGTACATCTAATAGAGAAAGACAAAATATTATTTTGCCAAAAAGGGGAGAAAACATTACAGGAAATTAATTAGAAAGAAATCACAACTCTTAAATACTACTTGCTGGAATTCGGAGGAAGTAGAAACAAGAAAAAACACTGTTCCCTCTTTCTCCAGAAAGTCCACTCATCCTGTGACTTGATACCATAATCTACTTTTTGAGGTGGTGGCAACAGGGAGATGGGGTGTGCAAGGACAATACAAAAGGAAATGGGAGGCCTGGGGTAGAAGAAAGATTAAGAATGAGGGAATGCTATTTACATGTGAAAAGAGCTAGGAAGCAGTGACGACTAATTTGAAAGGCATAAAACAGTCCATAATTTTTTTTAAACCATATTATACTGTTTCAGAATTGGGAGATTCCAATAGAAAAACAAGAAACATTTTAGAAAAAAGACTAAAATTTAAAAAAAATCTAGATTATTTAGGGTTTCTTTAAAACATAAAAAACAGATGATTTCTATATTAGAGTCCACTGCTTTCGTGCAGAAAATCTATTTCATGGCAACACTCAAAAAAGTTAACTCAGATAGAGCACTCATAAATGACAGAAATGAATTCAAGTTTTATTTCCATTAGAAAGAAATTCTGCAATCTAAGATGACATATTGAAGATTCTAACGAGTTAAAATGAACACAAAGTCATTTATTTTCAACTTTCAGTAGAGTCATGTATATGTGTGGTCAAGGCTAGGGGAAGAAACAAAAAATAGTTTTACTTGAAAGAGATTATTTTACTAATAAACACATAACTGAGAAATGGATTAAGAGTTTTACTATGAACTATTGTTACTGTATATACACAAACAAAAAGGCCTTTGTTTTTCTCCTTAAAGTCCGAAAACATAGTTGTGATACTTGTTGCAAAGAAATATGGATAACCTTATCTGCTCAAAACAGTGGGCGTGCAGGTGAGGCACCCAACAGAGGATCAAAACAGATCACGTAAGTAACACCAGGGGTATTTGGGGGGGCAGGATGAAAGAGTATAGTAAACTTAGCTTCAAGTTACAGCATATATGTGTACAAAGGACCTTTTATAAAATACAAAACTACAACTATCCTCAAGGGAGAAAAAAGTACGATGATTACATTTCTGGTCTTACCAATGACATGACCAACAAAACACCAGAGTATCAAACAAAATAAATCTGATTGTAAATACATGACTGGAGGAATAGGATTTCAGCTTTTGTATGTTTCATGTACATTTAATATTAGCACATTTTGGCCTGTGCTGCACGCCTAGGAAAACTATTTCACTTGATTTTATAAGGCAAATAATGGAAAGACGAGCGCATCAGTTTAAAAGACTATAGTCTTTTAAAAAAAAAATTAAGAGTGCTTTAAAGGTAAGTGTTCTGCATACACACAGACCAAGTGGAGGCTCCCCTGGGTTCAAACATATTACTAAAAGAAGAAAATCATCTGTGAATTTCATTCATATATATAATGTACCTAACTGGCATGTGGCACTACAGTAGTATTTTGGAGATTCTTTCAGTTTAAGGATAGTTATGGATACTGTTTTTAGGGGCTGTGAAATAACAGAAAACATATATATTGGTCTCTGTCCCTGGTTCCTGGTACAGAGCTCTTAAAACCTTTGTAATTTCCTAAGTGGTAAGAGCACTAGGAGCATCTTTTGTTCTCATATTTGGTCTCTGACCCAAGGTCCTGACACAGAGCTCCTAAATCCCTTGGAATTTATGGGTGACAGGAGTGTCTTTTCTTCTAATGAGGTGACTCTTGGTATATAGCTTCAGGATGAGAGCTGGTCACCAGAAAGACCAAGCTATGATTAGAAGCTTGGAACGTTCAGTCCTATACCTCATCCTCCAGGAAAGGGAGAGGGGCCGGAGACTGAGTTAATGACTGATCATGCCTATGTGATGAAACCTCCAGAAAAATCCCAATATACGCAGTTTGGAGAGGTTCTGGGTTGATGAACAAGTGGAGGTGCTAGGAGAGTGATGAGCCTGGAGAGGGCATGGAGGCTCCATGCCCCTTCCCACATACCTTGCCCTATGTCTCTCTTCATCTGGCTGTTTCACCTGATTCCTTTATTATATCCTTTATAACAGACTAGTAAACGTGTTTCCCTGAGTTCTGTGAGCCACTCTAGCAAATTATCGAACCCAAGGAGGGGGTCATGGGAACCCTGATTTAGAGCCAGTAGGTCAGAAGTATAGGTGACAATCTGGAACTCGCGACTGGTGTCTGAAGTGGGCGCAATCTTGTCAGACTGAGCCCTTAACTTGTGGCATCTGATGCTAACTCTACGTAGATAGTGTCAGAACTGAACTGAATTATAGGACACCCAGCTGGTGTCAGAGAATTGCTTGATGTATGGAAAACCCACACATCTGGTGTCAAAAGTCTTGTGTAGTAGGAGTGTGTGAGTAAAGGAGAAATACAGAACTGAACCTATAGGGGCTTAATTCAAAACCACATCAAGAAAAAAAAGGAGAACCAGTCCTGATGGCCTAGTGGTTAAAGCTGGACGCGCTCTGCTTCAGAGGCCTGGTTTGGTTCCTAGGCGCGGAACCACACTAGATTGTCTGCCACTAGCCACGCTGTGGCAGCAGCTCACATAGAACGGGAAGGACACACAATTTAAATATACAACTAAGCATTGGAGCTTTGGGGAGGAAAAAGACAAAAAAAAAAAAAAAGGACTTTACCTCAATGAAAAGCAAGTTAAAGCCCAAAGTTGAAAATTACAATCCAGCTACTGAAAAAAGTAGCAAGAGTTTCTTTATTTATAACAAGAGATAGATTAGATGATTTTTAAGATGCCTTACAGCTTTGTAACCATATGATTTAGGATTAGTGAAAAGTGCTATTAGCTAATTCGTGGTTTCCAACCTCAGAGACTGCCAAGGAAGGGGGAGCCAAGGGTCAGGGGCCAAGGCTCCGGCCACACCACCCCGCCCCTGCCAGACCAATCAATGCAGCTTCTTCTTATCCTAGCTGTGTTTACTAGGGAAAAGGGGAATTCTGCTGCTAAAAAAAAAAGCCTGAAAAATACCACCTAGATAAAATGAAAGATATACCAGATATATGGCAATCATAATATACAGATTCCTAAGTAGATATATTTAATGAGAACTGAGGCTCAATTTCCATTGCTAATTATAAAAATGTCAAGCACCGTTGTAATCAAGTAATCACAGCAATTATTGAAAAGGATATAGTCCTATATCGTACTTTGCAGAGACTTCATTCCCAGAAGATTAAAGACACACCATGGAAAGAGGAATTCTTCTCTTGAAATTCTATAACTTTAGAATTAATCACAATCACATTTAAGTGCTGGCAACCATAAAGCATTTACTTGGAACCCTTAATCCAGAAGAGGGTGGGTTACGTTAAAGAAACAAGGCATTCGAGGCTCTGCCAGGGCCCCATGCCCAACTCCTGGTGCAATCACAACAGCTCTGCTTCCACGTTACACACTGGAGGTTTTTTATTTTTTGGAAGATTAGCCCTGAGCTAACATCTGTGCCCATCTTCCTTCACTTTATATGTGGCATGCCTACCACAGCATGGCTCACCAAGCAGTGCCATGCCCGCACCCGGGATCTGAACCAGCGAACCCCGGGCCACCAAAGCGGAACATGCGAACTTAACCGCTGCACCACCAGGCCAGCTCCTGGAGGTTTTTTAAAATCATGTTTGAAAAAGAATCTCCTAGGAGCAGGGAAAGGCTCCCAAACTCTGATCAAGTTGGAGACAAGGCAGATGTAGAGTCTAGACGAAGGGGGCCCGAATGATGAACCAGACTCAGGGCAGGTGTTAAGTCTCGGAAGAATAGAAGATTGATGATACAAGGCAGGGTCTCGCGCTTCCAGCAGCTCCTGACAACAGGTTTTCTAAAGTCAAAGCCAATAACTCTCTTTGGAGACCTAGAAAACGATCTTGGGGGAGAACCATGAAGAGTCAACTCTAAAGGACAAAATCAAGTGCAGTATGAGGTCTGACCTCTAAACCAAATGGCTTCAAATGAAGATGCTGGTTAAGGCAACAACGCAAACCCACTTGTACTAAAATACACTAACAAATTAACAATATAAATGTTTTCCTATTTGATAAGGAGAAGGCAGTAAAGAAAGATGAGTGGACTAGGAAGGCACAGGGTGACAGATGCCTCAATTCTGAGCAAAAAAAAGGAGGCTCCACAGTATGATTATTAATAATCCAGCTAAGGTTAGCTGCTCTATTTTTCATCAGACAACACTTCAATCTTAAAAAAGCAAACTCAAAAACAAAATCAATCAATTTTAGTATCAGAGATTTTCTTGCAAAGAACTTTAATATAGTATTACTATTCAAAGATAAAGACATGAAAAAAGTGATGTTTTTGGGACTCTGAAATGCTATTTTTTAAATATCCTGACTACTTAGGTAAAATAGCTTGACATGGTTTATGATATTAAAACATAAAAAACAGACTATTAAAATAAAGATAGGAAAAGAGATAAAGGCTATTCTGAAGGAGACAACAGACAAACATTCCAGGAATCTGCAATAAATTATCACAGCTGAGAACTTAATCTAGTCCTGAGCTTCTTAGTACCAGAAGGAACTATCCCTCAGAGGAGAGAAAGAGTTGCTTTGTAGTTCCCTTTAAAGCTGCTGCTGCTGTGTATTTAATATACCTCACAGATGTGACCCTATCATTAGACATTACAGTGAAATACATCACCTACTTCGCACTGAGATGAAGCATCTAAGATTCCACTTAGGCTGGTTCAGATAGTCAGCACGCGAGCATCTAAGGACTTAACACCCGTAGTTTCAAGAAAGAAGACTCGCAAATGAATCAACTCAGCTTTAATTTATGTTTCTGCCACTGAATTAATATTCTTGACCTTGCTCAAGATCCCTTATTGACCGTGAATGAAGGAAAATTCATTTGGATTTCCAGAGCAAGAAGTCAAGCTCAGTTCTGTCCACATGCTGTTATTTAAAAGTAAAGCCTTAACAAAATGCTAAGTGCAAACAAAATTTCATTCATTAATTTACTAAATTCTCTCTTCTTCTTATACATGGTCCGTAGCGGACAGAACCTTTAAATATAAATTAAACTTATAGTCGGGTTTAAAAAAGCATTGGACAGAATTACTCAGATAATTGAATCAAAAGGAATAGAATCAAAAGGAAAGAACTTATCATTAGGTATATTTTTAACATAATTCTGAATTATTTCAGATGTTCTGTAACAATTTACTTGCTAAAAACATCTTGCAAAGGGTTTTCCATGATATACAGCACATATTTCAGCCCATAAGAATATATTACTAATAGTTTCTTCTTTGTTTTTGTGATTTTACATTTGGAGACAAAAATAAAACGAAGAAAGAGCTTTCCTTTTCTGAATTATCAGGTCAAATCACAAAGATTTAGGTAATATAAATGATGGATGGTTTCTATTAGGTTGAACCACATGACATTGCTAATATGCAACCACTTTTGATATACAAAGGCAGCAATTTTATACGATTCAACTTAATATGAAAATCAGACGAGAAGAGTACTTTTCCTGGTTTAAAATAATTTCAGATTGCAATTTCTTTATACTAAGGTTTTACTTACAAAACTTACTGAAGTTATTTGTAGCTATTAATAAGTATAATAATTAATAAAAAAAGACATTTCCACTGCAACGTATAAGATAAAAACCTTCTAAGGATAAAATGTTTAGGTGTTATGCACCTTCAGATTTAATCAACTAGGAAGTATGTTAATACAAGGTGAGAAATTCCATACTCACATGTTTAAAGCAGGTAACTGGAGCTGCTATAAAGCTATTGCTATTGATGTAGTTGCCCCAGCTGAAACCTTCCATAGAGACTGCTGCTGAAACAAAACAAAGGTAGATATATTACAATGCTTAAATCTTCATAAGAAGGCTATTACTTTAAAATGTGAAATAATATGAAATTAATTTATCACCTTTAAAGAAAGTTTTCTTTTTTTCTGTAAGGATTAAAGAACTTCTCTAGAGAAACATGAACTTTAGGATACATCATATTTGCAAACAAACAGCAGTTTGAGTCTTCTTCACACAACACGTGCTCCTTGGGACGGAGTAAGAGCTCTCCAGTTAGGAAAGGCAGAGAACAGCGGAGAGCAGAGGTGTTCAGGCTAACAAACGCTGCCATGGCTGCCTTTGTGTCTTTATTCCCACGCAGCTCTTACTGTGCACCTTGGTGACATGTCCATCCAGCATCTACCATTTAATACATTTACTGCCTTTCTCCCTGCTTACCTCTTTACCTTTGCACTCCTGTTAAGAATCTTCCATTAGAAATGGTCCTTTCTTATTACTCTCTTCTCCCCAACCCCTTTGAAGCCTGCTAAATGTCCTACTTCTTTGCCAATTATCTCCACAATGCTCTCTACCATCCATGGCGTAGAGAATCAGTACATAAAAAATAAATAATAAACCAAATAAAAAACATTAATATTAAGGAGATTGCCACAAGTACTAGAACTTGTGAATGCAACTATTCTCTTCTAGAATAATTTACTGATACCAAAACCATCATCAGGAAGCCTAATGTCATAATGCGTTAACAGGGCATAGAAACAGCTTAGATAACCAGAATCCCAAATTAAAATGTCACTAATTAAAACCAGATGAATCAGTATCAAATATTTCACCTTTACTGCATTCACCCATATTACCTGCTTTAGTCTTTGCTTGATTTTGCAAGGTAGCTTGATACTGAGCATAGGCGGCTAGTTTAGCAACTAAAGGTTGTTTCTGAAGAACTTTTGCTTTCTTTGTTGGAGGCTTACCCTAAAACAAGAAGAGTTAAGTAAATAGGATTCTTTTTCATCCTCCCGGACACTGAAAACTCACTTGATTGCACACTACTCATTCTGCTTAAGTAAACATCGAGGGTTTAGAAAATTATTCAAGCGGAGGAAATACATAAAGAATTTTAACATGGGAAATCTTTTCTGGAGTTCTGCTACAATGTAGATTTCTAATATGGGTAGCAGAGCTGGCACAGACTAAAACAGCAATATGCAAATTAATATGTTAATAAAAAATTACACCCCATAAGATGTTAAAATATAGGCTGTGGTGGATACTTGATTCCTTCTTATACTAGATAAAACCAGTGGTTATTCACTCATGCAGGTTGCCAAGCATTGCTATTTATATGGTAAGAGAAGATAATTTAATGTTTAAAGAGCAAGTGACTGAGGTTTATACCTTTAGTGCTAATGCAAAAGATCAATGACAAAATGATCATTGGCCAAATTCAGTGTGACAAACTGCCATCCACTTGGGTACAGACCACTGCTCAGGATCTTTAGGTACTGTCTATCTGAAATATAGAAATACATCTAAGTGATGTATTTCCTTAATTTGGGGGATTTAAATAATCCTTTCAGTGCTATGTAATGATCACAATAAGTTAAATGAGAATAAGAAAAATGTGATCACTCAAGTAAAATACATTACAAAAATCAGTTACATAATGCCTTCAAAAAGTTTCTATGCCACAATACCAACAACTTAGTCAAATCATCAAATCTTCAGTCATTTTGTAGGCACTGATGTCTGTTTCAAGAAAGATGATTTTTTTTCCATATCATGAATGTTTTCAAAAAGGTCAGTTGGATTAACCAAATACATTTGGTCAAGGTATCATATGGGTTGTAATCTAAACTACAAAGCAAAGATGATGGGAACATAAAACCAAAGGGTAAATTATTTCCCCGCAAATGTTGAAAGATTCTGCCTTGATGTTAACTCAAAAGAAAACAAGGGGGGAAAAATGGATTCAATTTCTATATATAAAAAGTTGTTTATTATATTTATACTTGTTTCGAAAAAGCGTAAGTATTTTTAACTCACTTACACAAACAGTTCACAGTTTATTCTGGATAGTATGTCTTATCTATTTATAATAGCTGTTCAATTTTTAGACTGAACAAACTTTGGGACTCACCTATTTCCTAAAAATGTGGGGTGTAAAATGACAACTGGCCAATTGGGCAGAGGTGGAATGCAGTGAATCACAGTCAAATGACAGATCAACGGTGAAAGCCAGAGAAACGACAGACAGAAAGAATACGAAGGTCTCTGTACCGTTACCTGAAGTCTGGCCAAAATGCTTGCCTTCTTGGAGTTTGACGAATAACTTCTTGAACATGAAACGCTGCAGAAACGCTTTGTTTTAGAGTAAAAAGCATCTCGCACACCAACCATCCCACACATTTCGCAGGTAGCTAATTAACAAAATAAAAACATGGGCATTATGATAATATAATAACACCAATTTTTACCTAACAGTTTAATAATTTCTCCAACTGTCTAAAGGTTTTAATTTAAAAGTTTTCCTTAAGAGAAAATTTCTTCTATCTGTTACACAAATGATAAAATACCTACACAAAAATGAGAGAAAAAGACTGGTATGATGCCATGGCTAGGGGGTCCAGAAGGTCTGAAAATAGCTCAAGGTCAGAAAGACTTTAAAAAGGGTCAAAAGACACACAAATGTAAGTCAGATTCAACTAACATTTCCTAGTGCTCACCCAGCACCAGGAATTTTCATATACATCATGAGCTCCAGTGTTTGAAAGGATTATAAACAAAAGATGAAAAGAAATACAATGCCACTGAGGATTAATTCAAAGTACAGCACAAGCCTTTAAAACACTGCAAAGAGTGAAACCTAAAAAAAGCCAACTCCTGGAAAAATCCTAAGGGCAATGTGAAGATTTTCTTAAGTTATATTCAGAGGATGAGAAAAAAGGGATGGGTTCCAAGCTTGAGGTAAGTGCTCCATTATTCAGTGATGGAAGAAGGCAACAGAACTCTAACTATTATTGTGCCTCTTTGGTAAATCAGCATAATGGACAATAATCTGAAAAGCAAAATTAGAAGAACAAGGATCACAAGCTCAAAAAAGACAAACAGGTACATACCCAGCAGCAGACTGCAGAGTTATACGGTAGTTCCATTTTTAACTTTTTGTGGAATTGCCACATTGTTTTCCATAATGGCTGCACCAATTTACATTCTCACCAGGAGTGTACAAGCCTTCCCCTTTCTCCACATCCTTGCCAACACTTGTTAATTCTTGTCTTTTTGATAGAAGCCATCCTAACAGGTGTGAGGTGGTATCTCACTGTGGTTTTGATTTGCATTTCCCTGATTACTAGTGATGCTGAGCACCTTTTCATGTACCTAATGGCCATTTTTATATCTCTTTTGGAAAAATGTCTATTCAGGTCCTTTGCCCATTTTTTAATTGGGTTATTTACTTATTTGCTATCGAGTTAAATGAGTTCTTTATCTATTTTATTAATCCCTTATCAGATACAAGGTTTGCAAATATTTTCTCCCATTCTTTCGGTTGCCTTTTCAATTTGGTGACTGTTTCCTTCGTTGGGAAGAAACTCTTTAGTTTGATGTAGTCCCTCTCTTTATTTTAGCTTTTGTTCCCTGTACTTTTGGTGTCTTACCCCAAAAGTCGTTGCCAAAACCAATGTTAAGGAGCTTTTCCCCTATGTCTTCCTGGGGGGTTTTTACAGTTTCAGGTCTTAAGTCTTTAATTTGAGTTAATTTTTGTGAGCGATGTAAGATAGTGGTCCAGTTTCATTCTTTTGCATGTGGATGTCCAATTTTCCAAACACGATTCATTGAAGAGACTATCCTTTCCCCATGTGTGTTCTTGGTGCCCTCGTCAAAAATTATTTGACTGTGTGGGGGCAGGCCCTGTGGCCAAACGGTTAAGTTTGCGCACTCAGCTTCGATGGCCCAGGGTTTCACCGGTTTGGATCCTGGGTGTGGACATGGCACCACTCATCAGGCCATGCTGAGGCGGCATCCCACATGCCACAACTAGAAGGACCCACAACTAAAATATGCAACTAGGTACTGGGGGGATGGGGAGAAAAAGGAAAAATTTAAAAAAAAATCTTCAAAAAAAAAAATTAGTTGACTGTAAATCAGTACCTCGAAGAGATTAGCTGCACTCTCATGTTCAATGCAGCATTATTCACAATAACCAAGATAAGGAAACATCCTAAATGCCCTTTGATGGATGAGTGGGTAAGAAAATGTGGTAATCGGGGCCGGGCCCGTGGCGAAGTGGTTAAGTTCACGTGCTAAGCTTCGGGGGCCCAGGGTCTCACTGGTTCGAATCCTGGGCGTGGACGTGGCACTGCTCATCAAGCCATGCTGAGGCGGCATCCCACATACCACAACTAGAAGGACCCACAACTAAAAATACACAACTATGTACTGGGGGGCTTTGGGAGAAAAAATAAAATCTTTAAAAAAAAAAAGAAAAAGCATTCTCATTCTTTAAAAATAAATAAATAAAATAAAATGTGGTAATACATATATATGGTATATATTTATATATATAATAGAATATTATTCATTATAGAATATTCTTCAGCTGTAAGAAAAAGAAGGAAATCCTGTCATTTCTGACAACATGGATGAACCTGGAGGGCCTTATGCTAAGTGAAATAAGCCAGACAGAGAAAGAGAAACAGTGTATGGTATCACTTACATGTGGAATCTTAAAAAAAAAAAAAGCCTATTTCACAGAATGGTGGTTGCCAGAGGTTGGGAAGAGGGGGAAACGGGAGATGTAGGTCAAAGGGTACAAATCTTCAGTGATCAAAAGAGTAAGTTGTGAGGATCTAATGTACAGCATGTGACTATAGTTGATAATATGGTATTTTATACTTGAAAGTGGCTGAGAGTAAATCTTAAGTGCTCACACCACACACACAGTTAACTATGTGAGGTGATGGATGTGTTAATTATCTTGATCTTGGTAATCATTCCACAATATATACATACATCAAATCACCACATTGTATACTTTGAATATATACCATTATATCTGTCAATTGTTCTTCAATAGAGTTGGAAAAAAAGATAAACAGAAATAGAGTTGGAAAAAAAAATAATATAGCAAACAACTGTCTGAGTGCGTTCAAATCTCCACGCAAATGGGTAACACTGGAGGGACTTGTAGTTTAACCAGTACTTATACATCTATGAGAAATCACGGAAAAGATAAGGTGCCAGGAGATTAGGGAGGAACAAAGGGTGTCTAAGGTGGAAAAAGCGGAATGGTTCTCTGTTGTAAAATTCTACAACACATTATTAAAAAGGTTTGTGATCATCTTGGTAAAACAACTGTGCTCCCAAGGGAACAGAGTATCTTTGCCAAGAATTATACCTGTCAAACTAGAGCTCATGACTAGGATGTGAACTCCATCAGGGCAGGGACTTTATTCTGTATCGTTCATCTCTATCTCTAGTATATGAAACAGAGTCTGGCACATATAAAACTTTAATAACCTTATTTCCTTTTGTGATAAGAATCCCAGACTAGGGAGTTATAACCACATCATGGCAAGCTATCTATTAGTAGGAGTTAACACACTTGATACAATCTCTCATGTAGCTTTGTCAATAAAGGGCTGAGAAGTTTAAGCTGAAGTAGAAGACACTTAGGTAGGTTTTAACTGGTTGGATGACCACCCCTAGTGGGTCCTGATAAATGAAGTCAAGTTTTTTGATATGGTCTGTACCAGGCCCTGTGCTACTTAACTTCAAAGTCTAGAACAAGACCTACAGGGCATTATTATCGATGACACAGCATTCAATATTAGATGACAGAATTAAGAATCAAAAATTTCTAAGACCAAAATTTATTAAGAAAAAGGTTACATGGGGATCTTTAAAATCTTACACCTTGGGTTTAAAAAATCAACTGCAAAAGCCTAAGATTAGTTTAAATTGGTTTAGTTTGTGTGGTAAAGATCAAAAGGTTTCAGTTATTTGCAAATTCAGTATTAGTTTCAAAAAAGCTAAAGCAATTTTGCTGGTATGAACGGAAACACAATGTCCTGAAACAGGGAGATACAGGCTGAGCTGCCCCGTGCCCTCATCACACAGCGGGGCCACCCCTTTGCCTGAGGTCTTTTCCAGGACGTGGGACTTTCAATCCTAAAACCAGGACAGTCTCAGGCAAATCAGGACAAGGTGTCACCCTACACCATACAATCTGAAGTATCCCCAGAAGAAAGTGAGCAGGATGTTGAGGAATTAAATCACTGTGATACTGTGAGAAATGGCTGAAGCAACTAGGGTTACTAATGTACCCACGACACAAACTAGAACTAAGCATTCTAGTGTGAAGAGAAGAGATGTCATTGTAACGAGGACTGGAATTATTCTAATAATTCAAAGGGCAAAATTAAGACCAAAAGACAAAAGAGCAAGGATAATTTTGGTTCAATATAAAGAATCTTCTGGTAGTGAGAGATACCCTATCACACTGGCACTATTAAACAGAAAGCCTCGTAGGAGGAATTGTTACAGAGGAGACCTACCTTGACAGCCTCTTCCCACTCTCTAAGTCTATCCTACATGCTGTAAGGTGCACAGGGATTTACTAACCAACTACAGAATTTAAGTCCACATTAAGTTTCTAAACAGCCTTTTGCTTTCATCTCATTCTACTTGCTTTCCACCAGAGGTAGTAGGTAGGCAAAATAAAGAGATCCAACACAAACCCAGTGATCTGATCTAGACCCACAAGTTTCAGACTGTGTTTCTGCAAACTGCCCTCTAAAAATTCTTAGGAAGGGAAATGAGAGAAGAAACGGAATCAAACACACTCTCAAAGATAAAGCTGCATGACAGGTGAAGGCTGTTCCCCTGACGGCAGAAGTGTTTCTACTCACCCATGCCAGACTTGCCATCTGGGTAAGTGTAGACTTGGCCATTGTTTTTGATAATTGGGAGATTGGAAGGTAAAGGAGCAACTTCTTCTTCACTCTCCTCAGAGCTGGAGCTGCTACTTGTGTCCTCACTGCAGCTGTCATAACCGTCAAACATCCCGAACGAGTCTCTTCTCCTCCTTCCGGACTGTGAAGAAGGTTCAGTCTTAAAAGTAGAAGAAGTCAATAATACATGACACAGCACTCATACACACCCCCAAAAGACCTTAGTTGGAATGTCGGCATGTGAGATTTGAAAAACGAAAATCTAGCCCTGAGAAATAATAATTTTATTTTATAAAGAAAAGCTAAATGTCTGTGTCAAAATGGAGCCCTCCACTTTGGTGAGGAACAAATCTATTAGCTACTGTGTTAGCTAAAAAGAACAATGATGATGGCAAGAATACCGAATGGGAATCAGCACATCATCATGTAATTCAAGTTTTGCCATAAACTAGGCGTGTCACCTATGGACAGCTAATCTTCGACAAAGGAGCAGAGGGCCTACAATGGAGAAAAGAAAGTCTCTTCAACAAATGGTGCTGGGAAAACTGGACAGCCACATGCAAAAGATTGAAAATTGACCAGTCTTTTTCATCACACACCAAAATAAACTCAAAATGGATCAAAGACCTAAAGATTAGGCCTGAGACAATAAGTCTTTTGGAAGAGAATATAGGCAGTACACTCTTTGACATCAGTTTCAAAAGAATCTTTTCGGACACTGTAACTCCTCAGTTGAGGGAAACAATAGAAAGAATAAACAAATGGGACTTCATCAGACTAAAGAGCTTCTTCAAGGCAAGGGAAAACAGGATGGAAACAAAAAAACAGCTCACTAATTGGGAAAAAATATTTACAAGCCACTTATCCGACAAAGGGTTAATCTCCATAATATACAAAGAACTCACACGGCTTAACAACAAACAAACAAACAACCCGATCAAAAAATGGGCAGAGGACATGAACAGACATTTCTCAAAAGAAGATATGAATATGGCCAATAGACACATGAAAAGATGTTCATCATCGCTAATCATCAGGGAAATGCAAATCAAAACTACACTAAGATATCACCTTACACCCGTTAGATTGGCAAAAACATCCAAAACCAAGAGTGACAAATGTTGGAGAGGTTGTGGAGAAAAAGGAACCCTCATACACTGTTGGTGGGAATGCAAACTGGTACAGCCACTATGGAAAACAGTATGGAGATTTCTCAAAAAGTTAAAAATAGAAATACCCTATGACCCAGCCATCCCATTACTGGGTATCTATCCTAAGAACCTGATATCAGAAATCTCAAGAGTCCGTTGCACCCCTATGTTCATCGCAGCATTATTTACAATAGCCAAGACGTGGAACCAGCCTACATGCCCAGAAACTGATGATTGGATAAAGAAGATGTGGTATATATACACAATGGAATACTACTCAGCCATAAAAAAAGACAAAATTGGCCCATTCACAACAACGTGGATGGACCTCGAGGGTATTATGTTAAGCGAAATAAGCCAGTCAGAGAAAGACAAACTCTATATGACTCCACTCATAGGTGGAAATTAGTATACGGATAAGGAGATCTGATCGGTGGTTACCAGGGAAAAGGGGGGGTGGGGGGAGGGCACAGAGGGGGAAGTGGTGTACCCACAACATGACTAACAAAAATGTACAACTGAAATCTCACAAGGTTGTAATCTATCATAACATTAATAAAAAAAAAAAAAACTAGGCGTGTCACTTCTCTATAAAAAGTTTAGATAATAGGATTTCTTTTTTTAAAAAACTGTGTTGTAGGGCCGGCCCTGTGGCCAAGCGGTTAAGTTCGTGCGCTCCTCTTTGGTGGCCCAGGGTTTCGCCGGTTCGGATCCTGGGTGCAGACATGGCACTGCTCATCAGACCACGCTGAGGCAGCATCCCACATACCACAACTAGAAGGACCCACAACTAAAAACACCCAACTATGCACTGGGGGGCTTCGGGAGAAAAAGGAAAAATAAAAAACAAAGAACAAAAACAAACAAAAAACCTGTGTGGAGGGGCCAGCCTGGTGGCCTAGTAGTTAAGTTTGCAGGCTCAGCTTTGGCAGCTTGGGGTTCACAGGTTTGGATCCTGGGCGTGGACCTACACACTGCTCATTAAGCCATACTGTGGTGGCATCTCACGTACAAAACAGAGGAAGACTGGCACAGATGTTAGCTCAGCAACAATCTTCCTTAAGCAAAAAGAGGAAGATAGGCAATGCTGCCACAGCATGGCTGACGAGTGGTGTAGGTCCATGTCCGGGATCCAAACCTGGAAACCTGGGCTGCCAAAGTGGAGCACACTGAACTTAACCATGGGGCCAACCCCCTCATTTTTCTCCTTTAACATAAACAATGGTTAAAAAAAACCCAATTATCTCAAGCTAAACATTATTTCCTTTTCAAAGGAAAGGCACAAAGAAACGATATCATCTTCAGTGAATGCTACTTATTAATGCTCCTCTAAAAGATGTTTCCTCACTCAAGTCACAAAAAAACTGCCAACTAATATTGCCACCCCAACCTTTTCTGAAACAAACTCCAAAACTTCAAGTTTAGTGAGGAAAGTCAACAGAAAGTAAGAGACCACAAAGAGAAAAAAACCAGAATGTGTGAAATGAAAAAAAAAAAAATCAAACCATCAGTAAACAGACAGTGAGATAGAGTGAAAACTATTAACCAAAAAAATCTTTAGAGTTTGTCACCTCTCCTTATTCTTTTCCTTCAGTTAACATTCTTTTTGTATCATCTTACACTTTATGCATAATTTCTTTTCTGGCTAGTTTAACTTCTTAACATGACCAGTGAGAGAGCTGAAATCTGTTGTCCAAAGTTTGATGAGACATAACCATGCAGATGGGTCTCTTAGTATTGAATAAACTGTCATTTTCAGATATGCCAGTAATTGAACATTTGCATTGAGACAGGAAACTGATTTTCACTTCTATCAGGTATCATTATGAAAGTAACAAAATGGGTTTCTTAATCCACACAACAGAAATATCATATACCCAAATGAATACTGTTCTTTCTTTTTTTCCCCTAAGCTAACATCTATGCCAATCTTTTTTTTCCCTTCCATCCCTACAAAACCACAGTACATCGCTGAGTATAGTTGTAAATTCTTCTGGTTCTTCTATGTGAGCTGCCACCACAGGATGGCTACTGACAGACGAGTGGTGTAACAGTTCTGTGCCTGGGAGCCAATCCCAGGCCACTGAAGCAGAGCGCACTGACTCTAACTGCTAGGCATCAGGGCTGGCTCAATACTGTTACTTTAAGAAGTTCCCTGGGGGCCAGCCCAGTGGCACAGCGGTTAAATTTGCACGTTCCGCTTTGGTGGCCCGGGGTTCACCAGTTCAGATCCTGGGTGCAGACCTATGCACCACTTGGCAAGCCATGCTGTGGCAGGCGTCCCACATATAAAGTAGAGGAAAATGGGGACAGACATTAGCTCCGGGCTAATCTTCCTTAAAAAAAAAAAAAGTCATCCCCTTGGGAGGCTGTACACATGTTCTAATAATATTGCCACAACCTCCAACTTTCTTTCAGAGCTCTCCTTTAGACCCAATTTTAAAAAGAAAAACCTATTGTTTGTGATCACTTAGAATTATTCTCCCGTCCCCCAACAGTTTTCCCTAGCTAATTTAGCAGATTTAGTTCTGAGTAACTTCCTGGTATTTCTATAAACCAAACGTATCTTCAAAGAATCAAAATTTGCTACCACCAGGAGATTTCGAAAGAATAAATAAGACTCTGAAGGCAATTGGAAAGGAAAAGCCTAACAACGCTCTGAACTGGTAAGGTGGGAGGGAATGGGACAGTCCTGGGTCAGATGAAGTGTGGTGCTAAGGACACGGAAGTCTGACAGCCTTAGGTTTGAGACCCAGCTTTGCCATCTAGTACCTGTGAACTTGGGCACCTTAGGATTTTCCTCTCTTCTTCATTCACATTCCCCAACTCTTTATCAAGCATCTGTGTGTCTCACAGTAACGAGGCTACGACAGAGAGGCATACAGAGCAGACAAGATCCACGGTTCTCAAAGGTTACAGCCTACTGGCGGGAGAAATTCAAGCAATGCCACCTGATGACAGAGTAAATAACTAAGCCTGGGTAGTCAACTGAGATTGAGTGGTGAGGAAAGACCCTGAGGACAAAAAAAGGCAGCCACTTGAATATTCTAGGCAAAAGAAAGAGCAAGACAAAGACTTCCAGGCTGGAATACACTTGGTGCATTGAAAGGTGGGAGATGAGGCTGGAGGAGGATGCAATGACCAGATCACAAAGGGCCCTTGAAAGCCAGAGTAAAGAACTCACGTATTTTTCTCCCTGAGGGTAATGGAAAGACATATGAAATATTTATCACAGTGCCTGGAATACATACTTAAACACTGGCTAGCCTTCTAAGTTCTAACAAATTCATACAGCCCACCTCCATGCAAAAATGATCTTTTATACCCATAGTTTTCATACAAGTTTGTCCACTTTACAGGCAGCTTGGTTAGCAGCTAATGACATATTCATTGACCCTTAAATGTCAGTGTAAAATATCTTATTCTGACTCTACTTGTCACGGAATATAATTTTGAAATTTCAGGGGGTTAATTATTATGAACATTCTGGTTTCATTAGAGGCTGTTTCCATTAACACTGGGAAATTTTCTTTACTTCAAGGCCTCTTTGAACCTTTTCCAAATCATGTTCAAGGAAAATTGTTCTAGAGAAATGTTCTCTGACCTTTTCCACAGTTTCAGCACACAGAAAATGATCATCATACAATGTAACGCGAATAAGCCCCTGGATGCACCCAGCCTGAGGCCTCTGACTGTCCCAAGTATCGCAGGAATGAATATCTTGACATACACACAATGCAGGACACACTAGTTGGGACGCTGTGTTCTACTTGGGGAATATTGTTCCTTAAGTATTTTTTCTTAGATTAGGATGGAATACTTGTGAACTACACATATGAAGTGTAATCACTTTATCCTATGTAAAACTTACCATTTATTTACTGTAGGGGAACTTAACTGGAAACTCCTGCATCAGACCAAAACCTCTAAGGGGGCTGCAACTTCAACAAAATTTGCCAAGTGGGTGGGAAAAAAATTTGGACTACAAGCCAAGAGGATGACCTACAAGGGAGCCTTTTCTGCCCATGCTCTGGGTGGAGAGGCTTCTCTGAGATTTTGTAATCACAGGCCTGTCCTCCTGAGGGTGTCTCAGGTTATAACTTACCCTACCCTAGATGGTCAGGAAATCCCCCTAGGCCACTAGTGCTCCTTGCCACCAGCAAAAGCAATCCTAAACCATTTCAAGAAATAATCACCTACAATTCAGGGCTTTCAGTATTGCCACAGATTTTATCAAATATGAGGGCCCAATCAAATGTCAAACACACAATAAGCAATCCACCACAAGCCAAGTGTCAGCAGAAATAGATGAGGAATTCCAAATAGTTAGGTACCAGACTTGTGAGAGACAGAATATAAAATAACCATTCAAGAACCGATTAAAAAGAAAAATATTACTGAAAAATGAGCAAAGGAATATAAAGCAATCAGGCAGATTTGAAAAGAACCAAATAAAACTTTTGTAAATGAGAAATACCGGGGGCCGGCCCCATGGCTGAGTGGTTAAATTTGTGTACTCTGCCCTTGGTGGCCCAGGGTTTTGCTGGTTTGGACCCTGGGCGAGGACCTAGCACCGCTCACCAAGTCATGCTGAGGCGGCGTCCCACATAGCAGAGCCAGAAGGACCTACAGCTAGAATATACAACTATGTACTGGGGGGCTTTGGGGAGAAAAAGAAGAAAAGAAAGAAAAGATTGGCAACAGATGTTAGCTCAGGGCCAATCTTTATTAAAAAAAACAAAAGAAAAACATAACTGCTGTAAGTAAAAAGAACAAACTCAAAACACCTCAATGGATGGGACGAACAGCAGATGAGACATGGCTAAAAAAGAACTGGGAAAATGAAAGATACACATTAAGAAAATACCCAAACACAGCAAAGGAAAACAGAAACATGGAAAATAAGAGGTTAAAAGAGCAGAGACAGTGAAGATCTAATAAATGTCTGATACACATTCTCAAAGGAGAACATGGAGAACTGAGACAGGTAAAGCTGAACGAGATACCGGCTGAGAGCTTTACACAAATAATGAAAACACGAATTCACAGATAGACCTACAATACATATTAAGCACAACAAAAACATATCCACACCTAAAGAGATCTCAGTAAAAGTGCAGAACACCAGAGAGAAGATTTAAAAACCAACCAGCCACCACAGTGAATCTCACTAGTCACCACGCCCAACTCAGGCACATTCAGTCCCATCACCTGCTTAGTCACTAACCATTTAATATGAACAGACAGGCAAGGATCACTAATCATTTGAGAATGGCCTCTAAGAATGGGAAAGACCAAAAATGAATCTTCAGGAAAGAACAATCTAAAGGAAACAGAAACAATGCAGCGAACAAAAGGAAACTTCAAAAAATGAAATTAATTCTTCAGAGATATAAGAATGGAATATTATCAGTGAACAAGATAGATCTTGGAATTTAAAAACAGAAGAGGCAAACAATAAATTCAATAAATGGATAGTAAAATCAAGGAAATCGTTCAAAAAACACATGTGTGTGTATACATGAGACAGCAAGCTAGATAATAAAAGAGGAAAGATATGAGTTAAAACCAGAAGATCCAAAATCCAAAGAACAGAGATATTCAAGAAAGAGAAAAAAGATGTGGAAAAATTATATAAAGGAATGAAAAAACAACAAAAACTCCAGGAGCAAAAGAAAGAGTTTCTATATTGAGACACCATGTAAGCCCAGCGTAATGAGTAAAAAAAAAACACACACACACAACCTATACTGAGATACATCATTATAAAAATGCCAGAACTCATTGGCAATAGATGTTAGCTGAGGGCCAATCTTCCTTACCAAGAAAACCCACAAAAAACAAAAACAAAACTACAGAACAATATTCCTCATGAATACAGGATGCATATATTCTTAAAATTTTAGCAAACTGAATTGAACAACATATAAAAAGAATAAGATAGTATTACCAAGTGGGTTTATCCCAGGAATGTAAAGCTAATTTAACATTTCAAAAGCAATAAATTCACCATATTAACATAATAAAAAAGAAGTCATATGACCATTGTAAGAGATGTATAAAAAAGCATTTGACAAAATCCAACATCTATTCCTGATAAAAACCCTCAGCAAACTAGGAATAGAAGAGAACTTCCTCACCTGATAAAGAGCATTTAGAAAAATCCTAAAGCTAGTATCATATTGGTGAAAACCTGGATGTTTTCCCTCTAAGACTGGGAAAAAGATGAGTATATCTGCCTTTGTCACTTTTATTCAACATTATAATAGAGGTTCTAGCCTGTGCAATAAGGCAAGAAAAAGAAATAAAGGAATCCAGATTGGAAACAAAGGAAGAAATAAATCTTTATTCCCAGACAACATGACTGTCTATGTAGAAAATCTGATGGAATATACAAAAAGCTACCTGGGCTAACAAGTGAGTTTAGCAAGGATGTAGGACACAGTAAATAATATTACAAAATTAGTTGTATTTCTATATACTAGCAACAACCAACCAGAAAATGAAATTTTAAAAAATACCATTAAAAAATATGAAATAATTAGGAATAAATCTGGCAAAAGATGTGCAAGACCAATACCTTGAAAACTACTAAATGCTACTGAAAAACTAAAGAAAGATCTAAATAAATGGAGAGATGTACAGAAGAACCAATATTGTTGGATCAAAAGAATCAATATTGTTAAGTGCCAATTCTTCCCAAATTGATTTATAGATTCAACATAATCTAATCAAAATCACAGATTTTCTTTTTTGGTAGCAATTGACAAGCTGATTCTAAAATTGATATGGGACTGCAAACGACCTAGAATAGCCAAAACAAATTTGAAAAAAAAAACAAAGCTGCAAGACTTAACATTTCCTGACTCCAAGACATATAAGGAAGCTACACTAATCAAGGCAGTGGGATTTTGACATAAAGATAGACAAACAGATCAATCAGAACAGAACAGAGTCCAGAAATATACCCACACGTATGTGGGTCAATTGATTTTTGACAAGGGTAAAAAAATTCAGTAGAGAAAACAGTCTTTCAATGAAAAGGTGCTGAAACAAGTAGATAAACACGTGTAAAAAAAAACAGAATTTTGGCGCATACTTCACATCATACACAAAAATTAACTCAAAATGGATCACAGACCTAAACGTAAGAGCGAAAACTTCTAGAAAAAAAACTGGAGAAAATCTTCATGATCTTAGGTTAGGCATAAAGTTTTTAGATATGACATGAAAAGTATGATCCAGAAAAGAAAAAAATTGATAAACTAGACTTCATCAAAATTAAAATCTTCTAGTTTCTGAAAGACACTATTAAGAGAAAAAGACAAACCACAGACTGGAAAACAATATTTGCAAATCATATATCTAATAAAGGATTTGTATCTAGGATATATAAAGAACTATCAAAACTCAGTAACTGAAACAACCTAATTATAAAAGAAAACAGGTGGGCCGGCCTGGTGGCACAGTGGTTAAGTTTGCACGTTCCACTTTGGCAGCCCGGGGTTCATCAGTTCGGATCCCGGGTGCGGACATGGCACCGCTTGGGAAGCCATGCTGTGGTAGGCGTCCCACATATAAAGTAGAGGAAGATGGGCATGGATGTTAGCTCAGGGCCAGTCTTCCTCAGCAAAAAGAGGAGGAGGGGCAGCAGATGTTAGCTCAGGGCTATCTTCCTCAAAAGAAAAAAAAAAAAAGGAAAAAGATCTAAACAGACAATTCACATAGGAGATATATGGATGGGAAATAAGGACATGAAAAGAGGTTTAACACCATTAGTCATTAGGAAAATACAAATTAAAATCACGAGATACTCTTACACATCTATTAGAACGGTTAAAATTTTAAAAAAATCCTCTGTGTAGCAAATGGAACCTTCATACGATGCAGATGGAAATGCGAAATGGTACAAGCACTTTGGAAAACAGGCAGTTTCTTAAAATGTTAAATATACACAATTTACCACCCATTACACTCCTAGGTATTTATCTAAGAGAAATGAAATAGTATAATTTCTATACAGAGCCATATATATGATCATTAATAGCTCAAAACTGAAAACAACTCAAATGTCCATCAACAAGTGAATGAATAAACAAACTGTGGTGTATCCATACGATTCCATTTTGCTACTCAACAATAAAAGGAATGAATTATTGATACACACAACATGGATGTATCTCAAAATAATTATGCTGAGTGAAAACCAGAGTAAAATAAAGAGCACATGCTGTATGACTCTATTTATATAAAATTTTAGAAAATGTAAACTAATGTTAGTGACAGAAAACAGATCAGTAGTTCTCTGGGGAAGGGTTGGGGACCAGGGGTGGGAAAGAGAGGTTGTAAGGGGGCATGAGGAAATGTTCAGTGATGTTCTTTATCATGATTGTGGTGATGGTCTCAGGAGTGTACACTTGTCAAAACTTATTAAATTGTACACTTTAAAGATGTATAGTTCTAATTTTCTGTCAACTTTACTTCAATAAATCTGTTTAAAAAATCTATATCCAGTCAAACTATCAACCAAGCGCAATGGTAGAATATAGATATTTTTAGATATGCCAGGACTCAAAAAACTTAGCTCCTAAATTCACTTTTTCTCAGGAAATCACTGGAAGATATGCTTCATTATAACATCAAAGTAACGAAGAAAGAGGAAGATCCCACACAGGAGAGAGGTGAAGGGCATTTCTAAGACAATGAGAAAGGGATGTTCTAGGGTGACAGCTGTACAGGAGGCCTGGAAAACCAGAAAACCAGATTATCTTAAAGAAGGCGGATGGAGGATGGCTCTGGAGGGGCTCCCGGTAAAAACTGAACCTTTGTATTTGACACAGTTTGTTGGAGCGTTTGGGAAAAAAAGCAACGGACACTTCTAATATTAACTAAATAAAAAAAATGAGACAATTATTAACTCCAGGAAAAGAAGTTACACCAGAAAGGAAACAGTACAGTGACTGGCTGAGCAGCAGTAAATACTATTCATAGTTATACAAAAACATTAATGATTTAAGTAAAACTTGTGATATAAGGCAATGAAGTGGATAAGTGTGAAAACATATGGTGATTCCTCATCTCCCAATGAAATTAGTAACAGAAGTCAGTTTTTTGATGAACTTGAAGAAAATTTGGGGGAATGGAGATAAAAAGGGCAAACGTCAACTTATGTTTATTGCCCAAGCTATATCTTTTTTCCATAAACCTTAATTTATTAAATTTAAATGACTATTATTTATTATAAGATTATGTTCTCTCTACTTTCTTTTATTTAAAGATGGTAATAATAGATGGTTATTTTTACCATAGAATATTCAACTACTTACTTGGAAATTATTTATAACTTATATAATTTTAATAACACAAAGACCATCTGGATATCCTTTACCTTGATTAACTAGTTATTAGCATTTTGACCTACTTATTCCTCTCTCTCTCCATTTTTTTTTCCCCCCTGAACCATTTGTGAGTAATCTGCATGTTTCAAGGCCCTTTATCTCTAAATCAGGGCTAGCTGCATAGCTCAGGTTTCCCAACAGTGGCAATACTGACGTTTTGGACCAGATAATTCTTTGTTATGGGAGGCTATCTTGTGCATGATAAGATGTTTAGTATAATTTCTGGCAATAACATCTCCCCTAGTTCTGACAATCAGAAGTGCCTCGAGGTATTGCCAAGTGTCCCCTGGGGTACAAAACCACCCCAGTTGAGAACTAACGCCTCCTACTTCAATGTGCCTTTCCTGATAAGGACATTCTCTTACATAATCACAGCTCAGCTATCATCTTCAAGAAACTTAACATTAACCCACTACTTTCATCTACCATCCATATTCTGTCAACTGAGGTCTTTTTTTCTCCAGTCCAGTATCACATATTTCACCTGTTACATGTCTCAGGTCTTTAATGTGGAAGCAGACTGTTTTTCTTAACATTTGACATATTTTAACAATACAGCTCCCCCCTTTAAGAAAAAGAGTGGCCGGCCCAGTGGTGCAGCAGTTAAGTGCGCACATTCTGCTTTGGTGGCCCGGGGTTTGCCGGTGCGGATCCCAGGTGCAGACATGGCACCACTTGGCAAGCCATGCTGTGGTGGGCACCCCATGTATAAAGGAGAGGAAGATGGGCACGGATGTGAGCTCAGGGCCAGGCTTCCTCAGCAAAAAGAGGAGGACTGGAAGCAGTTGGCTCAAGGCTAATCTTCCTAAAAAAAAAGAAAAAGAAAAACTTTACCTTTCAGTTCTAGATTTACAGAAAACTTGCAAATACAGTAGATTTTCTAGACATCCCATGGCTTCCCCTATTAACATCTCAGATTAGTACTGTACATTTGCTACAATTAATGAATTAATATTGATCTATTACCATTAACTAAGTCGATACTTCATTCAGATTTCCTTCATTTTTACCTAACGTTCTTTTTCTGTTCCAGATCTCACATTACATTTAGTTGTCATGTCTCCTTAAGCTCCTCTTGGCTGTGACAATTTCTCAGGTTTTCCTGGTTTCTGATGACCTCGAGTTTTGGAGCAGCACTGGTCAGGTGGTTTGCTGAATGTTTCTCCAACGGGATTTGTCTCAAAATTTCCTCACGATGAGACTGGGGTTATACGTTTGTTTGGGAGACAGATCACAGAGGTCAAATGTCCCTTGAATCACATGATATCAAGGACACACACCACCACCATGACTTATTACTGCTGATGCTGACCTTGCTCACCTGCCTGAGGTAGTACCCATTAGGTTTCTCCACTATAAAATTCCTCTTAACCCTTTTCTACACCATACTCTTTCAAAGGAAGTGACTATGCACAGCCCACACTTAAGGAGTGGGGAGTTATGCTCCCCTTCCTTTGAGGATGGAGTATCTACACAAATTATTTGGAATTCTTCTGCATAGATTTCCTCTCCTTTTCTAAGAAAAGTTTCCTCCTTTTGGGTTTGAGGTTTTCTCATTAGATTCAGGCTGTGCATCCCCAGCTGAAATACTACATAACTGATGCTGTATCTCTCAGGGTAGCAAATCCAGACTACACGATGTCCATCTGCCCCTTACAGGTGATGCCAAGCTTGAAGATCTAGTCTAGCTGTGGTCCGGTTCTCCACCGTAGTCTTTACTATTTTCCCTCTTAATAAGCAATCTATGGGGAGAAACTTAAAGACCATGCAAATATTCTGCTCATCAAAATTTCACTCCAGATTTAGCATCCAATGACGACTCTCAGCCAATCTTTTTTGTTTTTTTTTTGAGGAAGATTAGCCCTGAGCTAACATCTGCCGCCAATCCTCCTCTTTTTGCTGAGGAAGACTGGCCCTGAGCTAACATGTGTGCCCATGTTCCTCTACTTTATATGTGGGATGCCTACCACAGCATGGCTTGCCAAGCAGTCTGTGTCTGTGTCACCAGGATCTGAACTGGTGAGCCCCGGGGTGCCAAAGCAGAATGTGTGCACTTAACCACTGCACCACCGGGCCGGCCTGGTCCAATCTTTAACTATGATTTTCCAACCCCAGAATCATTCCATATTCATCAGTTGGCATTCTTCTGTCAGGAACATCTGTTTTTTCTCTTATGGGTATTAACTCATGGATTCCTGCTTCCCAATAATTTATAATTCATTATTGTCCTTAATTATTTGAGGGCTCAAACTATCCCAGATTTGGGCAGTGGGAACCTCTTCAAGCCAACTCCAGTGTCATTGTGACATGCCCCTATCATTTTCTGAGCAATTCTTTACTCTCTGGCATAATAAGATATCCTAGGCTTGGCCCAGCCCCGGTGGCCTAGTGGTTAAGTTCAGCGCGCTCCGCTTTGGTGGCCCAGGTTCGGTTCCTGGGTGCAGACCTATACCACTGGTCTGCCAGTGGCACCAATGCTGTGGTGGCAGCTCACATACAAAAAGAGGAAGATCGGCCATGGATGTTAGCACAGGGCAAATCAGCCTCAGCCAAAAAAACAGATATCCTAGGCTTATTTTAGCTTATACTCATTTTCCTGTTCCAGCCCTGGAATCAACCATTTCTCTTAAGAGCCTTGGTTTCTTTTAGTGGGGAATGATAGTAGAAATAAAGATCTAGGTGCCCCGTGTGCTCATTGATACTGTGTCCTTCAGTGCATTGAGTTGGAATATACACACATACACCTATGTGATAATGTACACACATGTACTTTAGAAAACCATGAGTTCATACTTCTACCTTGAATTCCAATGCAGTATTTGTGTTTTTCTTCTTCCATAGTGAAAACCCTGGCTTGCAACAAAATAACACTTACTCATTTGCTCAATCCTTCTATATATTTCAATGGTTTCAGAAGCACAATATCCATACTGCTACAAAAAACAAACTTTGGGTTTAGAATTTCTCTGTAGTCCCTTCTCCCCAAACTGAGGGACAGGGTACTGAGGTGAGGAGTTACTTGGATTAGTTATTTTGCCCTCCTTCAATGTGCTTATGTCACTGATCTGAAATAAGTTGGGTCTGCCCTGCTTTTACTTTTTAGTCTCCCCTGCCATCCTTATTGAATTAATTTCATTTCTGGGGATTATCTAAAAAAAAAAAAAATCACCCTGCTTCCAAATATAAACAACTATACAAAAAGGTGTAACTTGGAGAAATGTAATTTCCTTTCCCGCCTTACCACCCACCCTCGTAGGCAGGTAACCAACTTTATTGCTTTCTGGTTCATCTTTCTTGTGTATGTTTGCAAAGGTAAATAGGTTTATGCATGTTTCCTTATTTCCTCTTCTTTCTTACACAAAAGGCCACACACTAAATTCTTCTGTCCTCTACTTTCATTAATTTAGAAATATCGCCTGGAAATCACACCATTTCAGTGCATAGACATCTCCCTCATTCTTTTTTCAGCTGCAGTACTCCACTGTGCAGATGTTTATCCAATCTATTGTTTGGATATGTAGTAGTTTTCAATGCTTTACAGTTCCAAATATTGCTGCAATGAACAAACTTATGCACATACATATTTTTTAATTGCTTAAGGTATACCTTCAGGGTATATTTTCAGAAGTGGGATTGCTGGGTAGAAGGGTAAATGTAT
This sequence comes from Equus asinus, assembly GCF_041296235.1. Lineage (NCBI taxonomy): Eukaryota > Metazoa > Chordata > Mammalia > Perissodactyla > Equidae > Equus > Equus asinus. Next base: position 35,476,570 of record NC_091802.1, on the reverse strand, counting down.
ATGTAATTTTGTTAGATACTGCCAAAATTCCCCTAAGAATTTTGCCATTTGGAATTGGCACCAGCAACAGCGAGAGTGTTTGATTTTTTTTGCCAATATGATGGATGAAAAGTGGTATGGCAGTGTAGTCTTTTTCTTTCTTTCTTTCAACTTTTTACTTGGAAATAACTTCAACCTTGCAGGAAAGCTGGAAGAATAGTACAATGAAATCCTATGTACTCTCCTCAGATTCACCAATTACTACCATTTTGCCCCACTTGTTTTATTCTTCTCTCTAAACATATAGATGTTTTCCTGAACCATCTGAGAGTAAGTTGCCCACATTATGTCTTTCTGACCCAGACTACTTCAGTGTGCATTTCCTAATAAAAACATTTTCATAACTACAGCACAGTTATAAGCTTCAGGAAATTTAACATTAATACGATACTTTCCAGTTATTTACCATCCACTGTTCGATGGACCCAATAATGTCCTTTGCAGCATTTCTTCCCTCCAGTCCAGGATCACATGCTGTATGTCTCCTTAGCTTCCTTTAATCTGGAATATCATTTCTGAAGAACGCAGCTCCTCTCCCTGCTTTTTAACACGTTTCCCATTTGGGGTTCATCTGATGTTTGCCCATAAGCCTACCCAAGTCATGTATCCTTCTCAGAAGATACATCCAGAGGCCCAAGATGCCTATCCGCCCCTCACTGGTCACGTTAATTTTGATTGCTGTGTCAAAGTGTTCAGCTTTTCTACAGTATATTTAGCATATTTCTCCTTGCAACTAATAAGCAATCATGGAGACACACTTTAAAACACACAAATTTTCTGTTCTCATGGAAATCCCTCCCCAGCCCTAAATTTAGCATCCAGTAACTCCCGCCAAAGCAAACATTACTATGATGGCCACAAAATGCTTTTCTAATTCTAGTTCTCCTTCACCAGTCAGCAGGACATCCTCCCATCGTTCCCTTTAGATCTACCTATTCTTTATCACTATGGGTTCACTAACTCCTATTTTTTTCCTCAATGGTTTATAATCCATTACTTCTTTATTATTTATTTTGGGGCTTAAATTGTCCCACGTTTGGCTACTGGGATCCCCTTGAACTGGCCCCTGTGTCCTTTTGACATGCCTCCATCAATTTTTTTTAATTTAAAAAAATTTTTTTTATTGAGTTATTGATAGCTTACAATCTTGTGAAATTTCAATTGTACATTAATGTTTGTCAGTCATGTTGTAGGTGCACCACTTCACCCTTTGTGCCCACGCCCCACCCCACCTTTCCCCTGGTATCCACTAAACTGTTCTTAGTCCACATTTTTAAATTCCTCATATGACTGGAGTCATACACAGATTATCCTTCTGTAGCTGGCTTATTTCACTTAACATAATTCCCTCGAGGTCCATCCATGTTATTGCAAATGGAATGATTTTGTTCTGTTTTGCAGCTGAGTAGTACTCCATTGTATATATGTACCACATCTTCTTTATCCATTCGTCTGCTGATGGACACTTAGGTTGCTTCCATGTCTTGGCTATTGTAAATAATGCTGCAATGAACATTGGGGTACATAGGACTTTTGGGATTGCTGACTTCAAGCTCTTTGGATAGATACCCAGTAGTGGAATGGCTGGATCGTATGGTAGTTTTATTTTTAATTTTTTGAGGAATCTCCATACTGTTTTCCATAGTGGCTGCACCAGTTTGCATTCCCACCAGCAGTGTATGAGGGTTCCTTTTTCTCCACAACCACTCCAACATTTGTTACTATTAGTTTTAGATATTTTTGTCATTCTAATGGGTGTAAGGCGATATTGTAGTGTAGTTTTGATTTGCATTTCCCTGATGATCAGCGATGATGAGCATCTTTTCATTTGCCTATTGGCCATCCGTATATCTTCTTTGGAGAAATGTCTGTTCATGTCTCCAGCCCATTTTTTGACCTCCATCAACTTTTGAGTACTGCCTTACGTGGTGGCATATCAAGATATTCCAGGTGCCAGCTCCAGGGCATAGTGGTTAAGTTCAGCATGCTCCACTCTGGTGGCCTGGGGTTTTCGGATCCTGGGCATAGACCTAGACCACTCATCAGCCATACCGTGGCAGCAACCCACATACAAAGTGGAGGAAGACTAGCTCAGTTGTTAGCTCAGAGCTAATCTTCCTCAAGCAAAAAGACGAGGAAACTTGGCAACAGATGTTAGCTCAGGGCAAATCTTTCTCAGCAAAAAAAAAAACAATAAAAAAGGTATTCCAGGACCATTTTGTACCTATGCTGCTCCAGCCCTGAAATCAACCATTTTCTCAAGGAGCTCTCATCCTTTTTAGTGGGGATTGGCATTAAAAACCAAGATATGCACAGTATAGTTTTACACTGAGTCATTTTTGTATTTTTACATGTGTGTGCAATTTGTCTGTTCTTATCTTTTGCCTTTTTTTCTTTAGGGTTTCTAGTCTTTTAAACATTTTTTTGAAGTTCTTTATATTTGGAATTTACCCTTTGTCTGTAATATATGGCAAGTTTTGATTTTGCTTAGTCTTTTGCCATGAAATTAAAATTTCTTTTTATGTAGTACAATTTATCAGTATTTTGTTTCATTGTATCTTGATTTTAAATCATGGTTAGAAAATTTTTCCTTATATCATGGAATAGAAAAATTCACCCATATTTTCCTCTATTTTTAGTTTTTTATATTTAGATGTCTAATTCATTTGGAATTTATTCTTATGTATGGTGCAAAGAATGATCTAATACTATTTTTCCCAAATGGTATCTAGTTGTGCCAACATCTTTTATTAAAATGTCTATTTTCTTTTAGTGATTTGAAATACCAGTTTAGTAAAGTACTAGATTACATACTTTCCATATGTAGTTGTGTCCATATCTGGACTTTATACTATTTTACTGGTCTTTTCTTTTTTTTTTTTAAGATTTTTTATTTTTCCTTTTTCTCCTGAAAGCCCCCTGGTACACAGCTGTATATTCTTTTTTTTTAAGATTTTATTTTTTTTTTCTCCCCACAGCCCCCCAGTACCTAGTTTTTAGTTGTGGGTCCTTCTAGCTGTGGCATGTGGGATGCCACCTCAGCATGGTCTGACGAGCAGTGCCTTGTCCACACCTGGGACTTGAACTGGCGAAACCCTGGGCCGCCAAAGAGAAGCATGAGAACTTAACCACTCGGCCACGGGGCCAGCCTCCACAGCTGTATATTCTTAGTTGTGGGTCCTTTTGGTTGTGGCATGTGGGATTCCGCCTCAGCATGGCTCAATGAGCGGTGCCATGGCCACGCCCAGGATCGGAACCAGCAAAACCCTGGGCCGCTGAAGCAGAGCGCGTGAACTTAATCACGTGGCCATGGGGCTGGCCCCAAGTGTCTCTATTCTTGTGCCAATATCTTGCTTTTTAAATTATAGAGGCTTCCTAGTATATTTCGATTACTGGTAGGGCCAGGCCCCCCTCAAAGGTCTTCCCTTTAATGTTTTGATATTCTTGCATGTTTATTTTCCCAAATGAACTTCAGTATTAACTAGTTTAGCTCTATATCAAAAAATTGCTGGTGTTTTTATTGGGATCTCATTAAACCTACTAATTTAAGAAGAGACATCTTCAAGATGTTGAGATGTCTTAACCAAGAACACGGGATTCTTTCTATTTGTTTAGGTTTACTTTCTGTCTTTCAGGAATGTTTTATAGTTTGTTTCATACAGGTTTTTAAACAATTCATGTTGAAAGCAAATCCCTAGGAATGTATTTTATTTATTTTTTTGTTGCTATTGCAAATGTGATTTTCCCTTTTGTTATACTAATTGGTTACTGAGTATACAAAGCTTTATTATTTTATATCCTGCAATCTTGCTGAATTATTTTGAAATAGTTTTATCATTGATTCTCTAGGGCTTTCCAGATAAATCATCATGTCACTGCAAAGCAATTTCTTTCTTTCCCCATCATTATGCCTATAATTGTTTCTCTCTCCTGTTTGTATCTGTTCCCACTTCCAGCACAATGTTAAATAGTGGAGACAAAGGGCACCCTTGCTTTGTTTCTCATCTTAATGTTTCCCTATTAAGACACTAGCTTCAGGATTAAGGTGTATCTATGTATGTTAAGTGCAAAATCATGTTAAGGTCCCCATTCTTTCCCATTTCTGTTTTCTCAACAGTTTTTATGAGGTGAATTTTGTCACAGACTTTTTCAGCATCTATAGAGAATGATTTTTCTCCTTACACCTATTAATATAATGAATTCTATCAGAGGAGTTCCCAATACTGAATTATCCTTGTATTCCAACTGTAAACCTCACTTCATCATATCTTTTCTTAATATGGTGTTAGAGATTGCACAATATTTAGGACTTCGCATCAATATCCATAAATATTTACCTGCAACTTTCATTTCTTGCTCTATCTTTAACAAGTTTAGAAATTGGTACTATTTTTGCTTCATAAAAATAATTAGAGTTTTTCTTCATCTTGCATGCTCTGAAAAAATTCATGTAGCAGTGGGAATATATGGTCTCTGAAGGTTTTGCAGAATTTCCCCATGAAATCACCTGGGCCTGGTGTTTTGTAGGATAGCTCCTTGATAAATTTCTTTATTTCTTCTATGGAAATTGTCTAAATTTTTTCTTTTTAATCTCTAATGAGGTCAATTTTCTTAAACTGTATTTTCCTAAGAAATAATCAATTTCATCTAGGTTTTCAAATTTATTTGCATAGAGGGGTGCAAAATTTTCTCAATTTCCTCTGTATCAAGTTATATTCCCCCTTGTCATTTCTTATTTTGTATATTTTTGCTTTCTCTTTTCCTCCTTGATTAATCTAGCTATTTATTTTGTCAATTTCCCCCCAAAAGTCCAGGACTGATTCATTAACTAGATACACAGTGTTTCTGTTCATTAACTCATTAATTTCTACATTTATCTTCAGTATTTTCTTTTTGTTGTTTTCTTTTGGCTTATTTTGTTGTCCTTTTTCACTTTCTGAGTTGGGAATTTATTTATTTTCATTCTTTTATTTTTACTGGGTTAAACCAAGCAGATTAGGCCCAGGATGAAGTTACTCAAGCTAAGCTTCATGTCAGCAAACCAAAATCTACCACGTTTCTATGCTCAGCTCTCCCAGAAAAAGCAGTCCCAGGTCATCCTATCAGCACTTGCCCATTCAGCACAAGTTATTTTACTACACTCCAAGACTTCCCTTTGCTCCATTAAGGACGGTACCCTCACTTTCACCAATCAGCAAAAGCCAGTGTAACTTCCTTGTTCCTGCTCACTTTGGTCTAGAAAAATCTTTCACCTTGCACAGCTCTTTGGAACTGCTTTCTATCTGCTAGATTGGATGCAGCCCAATTTATCAATCGCTTAATGAAGCCAATAAAATATTTTTAAAGTTTCCTCAGTTGAATTTTGTTCTTTAACAACTGATATAGGCATTCAGGACTATGAATTTTCCTCTGCTCGCTGACTGAAATATATTCCACAAGTCCTGATTTGTAGTATTTTTATTATCATTAGTTTTTAGAAATTCTGTAATCTGTTTGCATTCCCCTTTTACCCCAAAGTTAACTTTTTTAATTGAGGCATAATTTTAAAAGCATATCAAGATGCAGAAGTCTTCTGTTACTCTAGAAAGCTCCTTTACGTCCTTTCCCAGTCAATCCCTCTCTTCCCCAGAAGAGTTCTAGCACCATTAATTTTGCATATATTTAAGGTTTTACCTAAATGGAATAAAACTGTATGGACATTTTTGTATATAATTTATCTCACTCAGTGAGGAATTTTTGAGATTTTCCCATTTTATTGCATGAATGAACGGTTCATTGCTTTATACTGCTGAGTACCATTGCACTTTACCAATCTATTAGTTCACTTATTCACTCTCCATCCAGATTTGACTACTATGAATAAAGGAGCTCTGACAATCCTGTACAAGGTTCTCTAACATGACAGGAAGCTTCTAAAGTTCAAGGTGGAAGTGCCCTTTTGCTTTTTCATTTTCTTGTATGGGACCTACTGATGTTTTCCTAATATATGAACAATTTTTGTGACTATTATGTATTTGAAAGGGAGCATATTCTCTATCATTAGAATGTAGTGATGGATGTGCGTGAAGATCTGCCTTATTATGCTGTTTAGATCTTTCATACCCTTAATCTTTGTCTACTACACTCATCATGTGCTGAGTATTGAAGTCTCCAATTTTCAGTCTTTTTTTTTTGGTGAGGAAGCTAACATCTGTGCCAGTCTTCCTCTATTTTATATGTGCAATGCTGCCAAGCACGGCTTGATGGGTGTTGTGTAGATCTGCGCCCGGGATCCGAACCTGCGAACGTTGGGCTGCTGAAGCAGAGCATGTGGACTTAACTACTACACCACCGAGCCGGCCCCTAGTCTTTCTTTTTACTACTTCCATTTTTATAGTTTCTGCTCCAAACAGACTGTTGCTGCATTATTTGGTTCATGTATATTTATAACTGTTACATCTTTGTTGTGAACTGTGGCTTTTAGCATTATAAACTGTCTTCCTCTGCCTTATTTAATGCTTTTTGGTTTGACTTCTACTTTAGCGTCAGCATTGCCTGTCCTACTTTCTTATTATTTCTATTTGCTAGTCTATCTTTGTCCATCCCTTTATTTTTGGCTGTTTTAAGGGTCTTCATATGTTATAAAGTTGGGTTTCGATTTTTGAGCCAATTTGAAAATCTTTTTCTTTTAGTTGGTGAGAGAATCCTCACGGATATGACTGGTATGTTTCATTTCAATTCTGTCTTATTATTGTGTTATAATTACCATGTACATTATGTAATATTTACCATGTGATATTTTTCACTTCATGATGGTATTCTTTGGCCTTTTAAAACTGTCTTTCAATATTTTCATTTTCTTTCAGTATATGGAAGGTTTGTACTTTTTTTCTAGTGCTTACCTTTGAATTAATCTCTTTTACAGTTCTAGGTATCTTTCTTACCTAACCTTTCCCGTCTTTCAGTTTCATATAGTATCCTTTGAATCCCTTGTAATAGCTAAACTATAGTCATTAATCTTATTCTAGTTTTCCCTTTTCCTTCCCCCTTCCATGTTTTTTAACTGCATTCTTTATACTTTGACAGAACATATAACATTTACGTACTCTTCTTCTTCCTATGTCCCTACTCTTGGTTTTAATCTTAGCTCAAAAAGATACAAGAAATACTGTCACAGTCTTTTTGCAGAAAATTTCCTAAACATCTCCTTTAAACAAAGCTCACCCTTTAACAGTTTCCTCAGGAAGGGCTGGTCAGTACAGCATTCCCTGAGTTCTTGGCGTGTTCGAAACTGTTTTTATAGTCTTGACACTTGAAGGACAGCTGACTGGACAAAGTCTTTGGTTTTTTTTCCTTATGCTGCTCCACTATTGTCTTGCTTTGTATGCTGCTTTTAAGAAATATGATACCAGTCTAATTCTCTGGCCCTTGTAAATCACTTTATCTTTGTGCCTGGAGGCCCTGAGAATTTTTCTGTATGTTTAAAGTCATACAGCTTTACTAGAATATATCCTGGAGTTTACCTTCTGAGATGAACTTTTGATGTATAAATTCAGATCTTTTATTTCCAGAAAGTTTTCCTGGATTATAGTTTTAAACATTATGTTTTAAATCTTTTTCCTTCTTGAGGGACACCAATCACATGTGAGACTTTTTTGATCTATCTTCCATTTAAACTCTCAACTAAAAAAAAAGAATTTCATTTCATTCTCGTTTCCCTGCTTTTCCTCAATGCCTTTTATTATATTTGCATTTCAATCTACTGTTCAGTGGGAACCTTAAAACAGTCTTCGTTTCTAATACGATTTCAGTTTTTTCTCCTTTTCTGTTTAATCTACTCTCACTTTATTACTTCCTGTTTTTGTTCCTTTCTTAGTTTTATATTTCTGATTCAAGGTGGTTTTTCCCCCCATCACATCTCCAAATATTAGTTTGAGGATGTTTTATTTCATTTCGGGTGTTTCATCAATTTTCTTCTGCCTCATGTTTTTCTTTTTTTTTGGGCGGGGGGGGTAGAGATTTTCATCAGCTGAAATGCTTTGATTCACTGTGTTGTCTTACAGAAGTTCTCTGTGGATGTGGTCCATTCTTTTCTACTTCTATTCATTTCATGGTCAGAGTTCCTAGTTCACAAATGCTCTCAGGTTTATTTTCTCTTTTGTTTCCTGAAGGGTTATTGATTATTTCTTCTCTCTCTCCTCACTTCCATGGCGTTTAGTCTCCGTCTCTTCCCTATAATAAGGTTACCAGCTCTCACACTGCGGGCTTTCAAGCTCTTCTCCGAGCCTAGAACTGTGAACCATCACATTTTAAACCTCTGTTCAGTATTTTGGAACTTAGTGTGGATTTTTCTCTTTAAGAAATGATATTTTAGGGGCAAGCCCGGTGGCCGAGTGGTTAAGTTCATGTGCTCCACTGTGGCAGGATCCCACATGCCACAACTAGAAGGACCCACAACTAAAATATACAACTATGTACCAGGGGACTTTGGGGAGAAAAAGGAAAAATTAAAAGAAAAGAAATGATATTTTGCACTTCATCTAAGTCATCCATGCCCCTAAACTCTTTCAGTGAATCTGTTAAGCCGTCCCTGTCCCACTCTTCACATCCATGGGAATGGGCAGAAGGAGCTCTTGGAATCTAATTTAGTTCTTACAGGTAATTTGAAGGCTGTGGTAATCTGTTTGTCAACAACACTGAAGGCATGGGTGGTATGCGATTTATATGTGCTCTTTGTTCCTTTTATAGGTTTATAGAAAGGTGGGTAGGAAACCTGGATCAGGCTGCTCCCATTGTTCTCCAGACCCGGAAGTCTCACCTATATATTTCAGCAATATATTAGAATATATTAATTTAGAAATATTGCTTTTGCCATTTCATGAAACAGTTCTCTTGTCATCACTAGAGTCACTCGCCCCGCCCCCCTATGAGGAAAATTGGCTCTGAGCTAACATCTGTTGCCAATCTTCTTCTTTTTACCTGAGAAAGACTGTCCCTGAGCAAACATCTGTGCCAATCTTCCTCTATTTTACATGTGGGATGCCGCCACAGCATGGCTTGACGAGTGGTGTATAGGTCTGCACCCAGGATCTGAACCTCCAAACCCCAGGCCACCAAAGCGGAGTGCACAAACTCAACCACTACGCCAGCTGGCCGGCCCCTAGATTCACTTTTTATAACATCTGTTTTCCAGAGTAAGTCTTCTTCATTTTCATCTAAGTTGGTTCGGCAACACATTTTGCTCTATAGGAGTCTATCGGTAAATTCCATATGAACCTCTTCTTGGACTATTTTTGCTAGTGATTTGTAGACGGCCTCTTATGATATTAATACAATTAATATTTATAGGATGCTTAGTATGTGCTAGCGACATTCTGAGCACTTAACTGTATAGTAATGCAGTCATTCCTTTCAACTATCATTACTCCCATTTCATAGATGAGGAAGCAGAGGCTCAAACAGGCTAAGCAACCTGCTCAAGTTCATACAGCTGAAATGAACACTGGCAATATGAATCAAGGGAATAATCTCAAATCTATGTTAAATTTTAACCTTCTTTCTTTTTCTTAATTATGGTTCTGTCAGCTGACTTCTGAAAGTATAGAAAATAAGGATCAAATAAAACTGTTTCAGGTAATGTGATTTTTTGAATACTTTGCTCTCCAAAATAAAACTGAAAAACCATGTTAGGTGACTGCTTAAGGCTTTGAATATAAGGCGATGGGACGATTGCAGGTGAGCAAACCTTGCCTAATATTGGGGCAAATAAGGTAATTCTTCATCCACCACAGAGGAAGTCGAAAGATATCATCTAAAATTCACACACTCAGTAAGGTAAGCCTAGTATTTAGAATTATAGAGTAGATACTAGATGAAAAAGCTAAAAAACCTAAAAGTAGTTGTTGCATGAGAATTGAACTGGGAAGAGAAAAAGATTGCTGCAAGGGACCTGTTTTTGGAGGTACTTTTATCATTGTTTAACATTGTACTACCAAACGCATGTATTATTTGTATAAAAATAAAACAATTTTTATGAAGTATAAACTACCTTTTTAAAATAAATTACAACAGCAAATATTGAGATTGATGGCATCTGGCACTGGCAAATTTATCTGTGGGAGAAATACCACTCATACACACTCAGCAGGAAAGCAAACTTATGCCATTTTTTTGGAAGGCAATTTGACATTACTTATGAAAACAAAAAAAAAAACTGAGTATGCCTTTCATCAGGTAATTCCACTTTAGGAATGTGTACTTCAGAAATACTCATAGGACACAAGAATCTATGTGGCAGGACGCATCTTACAGTGGCAATGTAATAGCAAAAAACTGGAAGCAAGCTAACCATCAGTAGGAAAACAATCAGCAGTAGTTAAAATGCTGAGTGAAAAAAATAAATTACAAAATGTGAATAGGATGACTCACTTTTTATTAAAAGAAACAATATATGCTGGTATATGCAAGGTTGATATATCTATGTTTATTTATTTATGCATTTAGAAAGGTCCTAGAAGGAACAGCTAACTGTTAACATGGTGAAACGGGATGGGAGAATAATTTTCTTTTCTATATTTTTCATTTTCTTTTTTAAAACAGCAAATGCGTAATACTTCCGTAATGAAAAATAAAACCAAGGAGGCTTTTATGGTGACAAGATGTAAGGAGTCACAAATCACAGAATTTCATTTCTCTACTATAATTGTCACCCTGATGAACCTCCCTCCCTATAAAATTCATAAAGGAATAAAAAGGTATAATCATTAACTTAATGGAATAATCAACCAGAAGTTCCAAGTTCCAATAAAAGTGTAAACTTTTCTGGAGAAATTTTACAGAAGATATTTCAGATTCCAAATGCAAACAAGTATAAATATGTAACAAGTATTAATAGTATAATTCCAATTTGAATAAACTCATCAAAAGTTAACCAACTCTCCATTATTCAAATTAATAGGGAGCGGTGGCCCACAAAATGTTCAGAGCTTTATATTTAGTCTTGAAACACAAGTTTCCTAAAGCCTTAAATTTGAAAGTTGTATGCGTGAACTCACAAAGGTAAAAATAAGAATTAACAGACATTCTATGACTGGACCCAGCAGGAGTTAGAGAGCTATTTAGCTCTTGCTGGTCTTGTCCTCATTCCCACCATCAGGATGGAAAGCACAGCCTGGCATAGAGATACAATTCACCGGCCTCAGCAAAATGCCTTCATTCCTTCTAAGTTTACTATTAGGAGGAAAATAAATTGTAAGGATTTGAGATCATTGGGTTTTTGTTTCCCCTAAGTGCAACGTGAAAGAAAGAATAAATTCATATCAATGATACAATCAAGAGGAAAGTGAAAGCAATACTATCCTGAATAACCCCCTAGAGAAGCTGACAAGTACCAGGGACTGATAGGAGAGGACAATGTTCTACATACGCTAAGATTTAAAGCAACAGTGAGCAAAAGGAAGCTATTCTTTGATCTATAAGAATTAAAAATTTCTACCTCTGGGTTCAAGTTCTGGTTCTATCACTTGAGACTTTGGATATAATAATTACTTGGGTCTCAGTTTCCCTCTCTTCTAAATAAGGAAAACACCACTTACCACACAGGAAGGACGTATGATAAAATAAATTCACATGAATGGGCTTTCAGTTCTTCAGAAGAAAGCTATGAATCCTTAAGTATGAACCTGAAAAGCTAATTAAAAATAAGACGACCACGTCAAAATTAAGTCTGAAACACCGTAGCCTAGAGGGTCTTTAAGATCATTATCAGCTATCAATTCTACCCCAAATAACAGAAATTCATACTATGGCTGGGAACGTAGGCAAACGTAGTTTGTGCAATGAAACGCTATCATTTCTTATTATGTTAATACAGCAAAAATAAGTTAAACTGTTATTCAGTGATACACCCGAAATAAACTGATGTAAAAGGATATTCTCTCAGCATTTTGCTTTTAAAAATATATTTGGAGCTGGTTGCTCAAAAGATATAATCATTGACCAATAATAACCACAGGGTATTGATGAAACAATTAAAATAGGGTTAAACACGTGTACACAAGGGGGTTATTTCTCTGGTGTATAAAATAATTGGAAACTAGCTAATTGAAGTTTTAAAGTCTAAAAGTAAACTAATAGATGGTATTATCCAATATTTATTGAGCAATATATACAAATCATTAGGCCAAGCACCAGACATACAAAAAAGTGCTAGATTTAACATGCATGCCCTACGACTAGACTGCAAACTATGACCAGACAATTGGGAGGACAAGAAATTATTATATTAATTAATGAGCACTGTATACAACCTATTCTATAATAAAAGAAGTAGGAATTAGGTTAACACAGTGGCAAGGGAAAAAGAAAAAGGGATTCTGGGAAGATATCTTAACATCTTAACTATCATTTATAGCAGCTTACGTTTTCTTATATAATGGTCATGACATCTGATTGGAGGTTTACAGAAACCTTGGGACAGAGGCAAGGCTGATGCTTGGCCTGTATTTTAGATGGGAAAATGAAGCTCCAAGAGATGAGGCAATTTGCCTAAGCTCACAGGTCAGGAAGTGGCAAAGCTAGAGCCTGGCCAGTTTGCCAACTCTGTCCAGAGTTCATTTCTGCTATGCTAAATTTTAAGTTACTAATACTAAAGTGAGAACCAGAAGGGAGCCCAGAAATCTTCAAATGCAGTGTTTTCCTAACCAATCTGATCAAAAACTTTCTTGGCATGCACGAAAAACATAGATTCCCAGGCCCCACTGCAGACCTACTGAATGGTAACCTCCAGGGTAAAGGTTTGCATTTTTACAAGAGCCCCAGAAGGTGATTCTAGTGATTAGTTGAGCTTGGAAAACACTTGTTCTCTATCTGCATGTCCAATATGGCAGACATGTGGCTATTTAAACTCACACTGATTACATCAATAATAAGAACAATTGAGTTCCTCAGTCACACTAGCTACCTTTTAAGTGCTTAACAGCCACATGTGGCTACTGACTACCTTATTGGACAGCACAATGATGGACATTTCCATCACTGCGGAAACTTCCATTGGACAATGCTGATTCTAGACCAACCTTTCAACTGTGAGGACGAGAAAATTGAGGCACAGAATCTTGTCCAACAAGTGCCCAGAAGCTGCTTAGTGGCAGAACTGAAACTCTAACCTTGTCTGCCAGGGCCCTTCTTACTACATCCCTCCATCCCACCTCAAATTCAGGGTGTATTCAAATGGTATTATTTTCTGTCCACCTTTTCTTATGGGTTCCAGCAAAACAAGAAGAGAAATTCTAAATTTGTGGAGGAAAAATAGGCTTATTAAAAAATCATGTTCAAATCTAAACCAATCTGCAATCTTTGTATAAAATTAAAGGTAGTCTTGGACACTTAAGAATATTTTGGTGTTACAAGCATATCTTAGCTTGTTTTAACCATTTTAAGTTCTTCCTTTTCTTTGTCCTGAAGTTTTTTATCTTTCTCTTGGATTTGAAATCCTGAAACTAATGATATATTTTAACTGGCTTAACTTAAAATTATAAATGTGAAAGGGTTACATCTAATTTAGCAAATATTTTTAAGGATGAAAAATAGAGAAGCAAGGAGCAACCAAAAGAATAGTGACTTGTCTAATTTTAGAATGTGGTCACTCAAACCACTGAGCACTTGCGGCTTAGAGTAATTTAGTGGTTTAGTATTTATGACATTAATATGCTGTTTTCACATCTAAGCTATAGTTTTACCTTCTTTTCACTATTTTGTTATACTTTAAAACAATTTCAATTGCTTTGTTTGAATTTCCAATGTAACTGAAGGACTAGAAGCATTTGAACATCCAGGAAGGTTTAGACACCAACCAGGTCAACATACAACCAGCCATAAAAACTGTAACAGCGTCTTCTTTAAAAATAAAACCAGTTGTTCCTGTCTAGTATGTTTAGAACGCAAATGTCTCCAAGTCAGTCAACTTAAGTCATGACAGTTCACGTTTCAAGTAAGCAGGAAAATAACTTGGAACTCTGTATTAATTAAAACTTCAAAGATAGAATTATACAGCTCTATTAATTTCTTACAGTATCTAGTATTCATTTCCATGCTAAAGTCAGTGACTAGGCTGAGGAAGTATTATATGTCAAAGTTTGTACAAAATTAAAAATTAGATGTCAAAAAACATGACCCAACATAACACACTTATGAACAGATACTTATTCAAGACAGTTTTTGCCATAATTTGCAAGGCATCAGAAGCCTTGAGAATGGTGTTCTATATAAATAGAAGCTACTTGTTATTCAGAGAAGGAGGTGGTGTAAAAAAAGACAGTTATTTTCTTTCTAAACACTCATTGGTGTTGAGGTAAACAGATGAAAAAAAAATACAGCCTAAGCACACCAGAGCAGAGCAATAGTCTCTAAGTCATACAAGAGAGAGAAAAAAAATGTCTCTGCTCTAACATTTTAAACAGGGGACTGGGAGCTTAAAGTGAAATTTATTCTCTGGCTTTTAGACCAGATTCATGACTTCTACATTTTATCTGGTATGTCTTGACTCCCACCTCACCATATTAGGAAGAGGAAACATGTGCCCCCAAGATTCTTATGGCAATAAGACTTCTTTTGGAGGCAGCATAGCTCACCAAATAAACGAAAACATTAGAAAAACACTAAGTGACAATAGCAGAAACTGAACTATCTCAACCATCAAATAAATATTCGTGCATACTAATGTAAGGAGCATGAAAAATAACACAAACTCTAAGCAACTACTAAAGTGTTTCAAAAATTTCAAATCTCATAAGAGTTAAAACAAAAAAAAAGACAAGAAAGAAAGAAATGAAAGCATTGTGAAGGAGGGACCCTGAGAAGGAAGTCCAGCTTGAAAGGAACACATGGGTCAAAAGGAGGAGGGGGGAGTTCTGCTGACCATCCCTCTACCAGGAGATGTTTCTAACAGCTTCTGTACTATCCCCTAGAAGCATTTTTAGGCATCCTTAAGAAGTGATTTAGGCAACAAGCAAATGTGCTTTCAGATATGGGAACTAGAGAGACGATGCTGAAATTTTTAACTTCAAAAACACGCACTAGTGAGAGAAAACTCTCATGAAATCCGAAACCGTAATTCCCAAGCTTCCTGTTGAAAAATATCAGCAGTTCTCAGACATATAAACCAGCACATTTGAAACTGACCCAGCAAAGTTTTCAGCTGGCTCTCACTCTCTCTCAAACCCTCCTTCCTCCACTTCCCTGCTGTTCTTTCCTGGCACACAAAATATAGGCCAATGAGCAGTGGGTGGGTGAGGAGGATGTGAGAGAAAATTTGAGAAGTAAAAAACGGAGCAACTTAACAAGGACATGAATGAGACTGAAGGGTCTAATAAGGGCAGGCAAACAATAATTAGAACAACTGAAAAACGGACTGGGTTTCCTGGGCAGCAGCGAGCGCTCAGTGTTCGCAGGGGTTTAAGCAGAGGCCAGACTACCTACCACTTGTCAGAGAGGCTGCAGAGGGGACGGCTGCTTTGGGTGACCTCTAACGTCTCTTCCGACTCTGAAACGTTAGGATTCTTATTTCACAAAAGAGAACGCAACGGTCATAGAAGCCCACCGACCTAGAACCCTCTCAAACGAGCGGCCCTGGCGGCTGCTTCCCAAACACCACTCCCACACGTGCCCACCCCGCCCCCTTTCAATATTTCCACCTCCACGTGCAAAATGCCTCGCGGCACTCACCCCAAAGCGTACAGGTGCCTTCCCCCGCAAAGCACCCAAACCATGCCCCCCTGGGGGAAGTGAGGACTCCACTCTCCCACCCTGGGTAGCTAAAAAAGGAAAAGTCTCAAATTCAGCCTTTCCCCCAAGCCAGAGCTGAAGGGGGGAGGGGGGGCGGAACGCAGAGAAAAACTTTCTTCTAAATTTTTCTTCCAGAGAGTGGAGAGAGTAGAGTAAACCCGGACGAGTCCGGGGCTGAAGGGGTGGGGGGAGGGGAACCCCTGAATCGTTTAACGGCCGGTAGGGGGAGGGGGGCTCCGGAGGTGGAGGGGGCGTGGGATGGAGAAGCAGGCCTGGGAGCGGGGTCAGAGAGCTGCAGGGCTTCCTGGGGTCGGGGAGCTGCAGGGGTCCCCCCCACCTGGCACACAAAGCGGCTGCCGCGCTCGGCTCTCACCAGATCCTTTGTGTTTTCCATCAGGGCCTCATGGGTAAGGGTTGTCCGTGCTCCCCGGGCCCGCGGCGCCCCCTCCCCGAGCTGGGGTCAGGCGCCTCTCCCCGGGACTACGGCGACTACAGGGGGGCCCCGGTTGGGCCCAGACCGGTGGCGGCTGCGGCAGCCCCCGGATTTCCCCCCTTTAACTCGGGTGGCCCCAGGATATCAACAACATTAGCATAGCCCTCCCTCCCCAGCGCGCCTGCGCCGTGACCCGCGCCCCGATTGGCCCACTTCCCTACATACCCTCCTCTCTCTCTTCCAGCGTGGGACCCTCTGCAGGCTCCGTACTCCAAGGGCCGTACCAAGGCCAAGGGGGGAGGAAGGCAGTTGGGGCTCGTGTAAAGTCGAGTGGTTAAAAAGTCAGGAGGAGGAGCAGAGGTTTCACGCAGTCATCTTAGTTTATACTCTGACTTTCTTGTGCTCCTTTCACTCAGCTGCAGCTGCGAAGTTGTGTTGGAAAAAATTTTCCACTCCGGTCACGCCGCTTCCCCCTCCACCCGGAAGATTGGTCCTCCCGGAGGAACTCCCATACGGGGAGGGGCCCGTGCGGGGAGGGGGCGTTACGTAGGGAGCGAGGGCTGGTCACGTGGCAGCAGGCTGCGCAGGCTCCTTCCGGCCCCCCGGGGCCTCAGCCTCGGCGGACAGCAAGGAGCCTTGGCGCAGGCGCGGTGAGGTTCCACGTGAGCGCCTGCGTTTCTTCTCAAACCCGACGATGCCGCCGGAACGGAGGAGCCGAAGGAGACCGGACCGGAGAACCGGAGCGAGGCCGGACCGGAGAGTCGGAGCGGGGCCAGGCGGGCCGCCCCGAAAGGCTGCTCCTTCATCCCAGCGGAAACCGCCGGCTCGGCCGAGCGCAGCGGCCGCTGCGATGGCAGTCGCGGCGGCGGCGGCGGAGGAGAGACGGCTCCGGCAGCGGAACCGCCTGACGCTGGAGGAGGACAAGCCGGCCGTGGAGCGATGCCTGGAGGAGCTGGTCTTCGGCGGCGGCGAGGACGATGAGGACGCGCTGCTGCAGCGTCTGGGAGGCCCGCGGGTGAGGGAGGCCGCGGCGCGCGGGCTGGGCGCGCTCGGGCGGGGCGCGCGGTGGGCGGTGAGCCTTCGGGGGCGGAGCCTGGGCGACCTGCGGCGCCGGGGAGCGCTCAGGTGGGCGGGAGCCCGAGAACGCGGGCGCCGGGGACGCCGGAGAGAGTCTCGCGAGGGCGGGGACCGCGCCTTTCTCCGCCCCCGTGGGAGCCGCTGGGCCTGGTATTCAGCAGGCGCTCACCACGTCTTTGTTTCGCGAGCTGTAGTCGTGCGCATCTTTCGTGGCTCAGGCCCCCGCATCCTCTCCATCTCCAAAATGTTTCTTCCCTCGTGGTCGTTCGATCGCCTCCCGTGATAGCGTGCCGTGATTCACGAGTTCCGCTTGGTTTGTAGAATCAGAATTCTTGGGCACGGGCCTGGGAATCTGTGTTTTAACCATGTTCCCAAGTGATTGACTCGCCAGCTTTGGAGAATGACCGTGTACCTATTTCTCTATTCCACGAATATTTGTGAGCCCGTTGGGTGCCAGATACTTTTTCTGGCAATGAAAACCCTGCGTGATTGACTATAATTTTCCAACACTATTGTCATCCCTTTTATTCTATACCTGGCTTTTCTTCCAAGATGGGGAATCCCAGGCATTGTTCTAGGCAGTAGATGAGAAACAGTAATGGACAAAAACTGACAAAAATCCCTGCTTAGGTACTGCTCGCAAAGGCAGAAGGTAAAGGAGTTAAGTGAAATTCAAGTATGTCAGTGACAAGTGCTTAAGGGAAAACAAAAGCATTGGGGAAAGGGAGCTGAGTGTGTAGGGGAGGGCTGTGAAATTTGACGAGGGAGGCCCAGGAGAGCCTCACTGAGGATTGCTCAGCTTCATAAACAAGGCAGACCTGGCAGGAATCAGCTGATTGCTAGAACCTCCTTTGGTGCTTCTGGGAGAAGCTGCGAAAATCTGGTTGGGAGATGGAGAAATACAGCTGGAAATTGCTGAACCGTGTGCAGTTTCCTAGTCGGGAAAGCAGTCTATGTGAGGTGGGATTTCTTGGGCTCTGAAGGATCAGAGGCCCCTAATAGAGCGAGTAGAAATCACTTGGACATTTCTGCCATGTGGTTTTCGGAAAGCTTAAGCTCACCTTAGGGGGCCTTCTGTGGTTTAGATTTAGATTTGATAGTACAGTGTAAAGTTTCTTAAGGAGGTGGGCGGTCAAAAACGGTTGAGAAAAATGGAGAAGTGTGTCTAAGAAGATGAAATCGTAATTAATTGTGACATTCAGTCGTGTTGTTTTGTCTTTGATGCTGATCTGCCTCTGGTCCGGTGCTTTCTGTAGGTCTGGACTTTTTCCTGCTCCTTCATCTGTCAGCTTACCTTCGGTTGCTCTTGTCTGACTTGGTCTTTTCCGTTGAGCACATTGACTTTCTCTCCTTGACTGTTCCCTCTTACCTCGCCTGTCCAGCATGTGGTGCCATTCTCCAGTCTGCTCAATTTTGTTCTGCCTCCAGCATTTGCTGCGGTGGCATTCTGTCTCATCATTCATCAGAGGGCCGGAGAAAACAAAGCATTCTACAAGCTGTCTCACTGCGAGGTGTGTGTGTCTGCCACCAGAGCATGTGAAAAGCTCAGTGCGTGAGGGCTGTTCGTCTTCTCTAGGTTCAAGCGCAGGAAGACTCGGGTGACTCTGAAGTGGAGAATGAAGCAAAAGATAATTTTCCACCTCAAAAGAAGCCGGTTTGGGTGGACGAAGAAGATGAAGATGAGGAAATGTAAGTTGCCTGATTTTTTTCCAGAATCCCTGTGGATACTTTCAAAGTTGTTTCACAGGTTTTAAAAAAGTTTTTTTTAAGAATATGTGATTATGTGAAGACTTGAAAAATATTGGGAAGTATGGAAAAGGTCATTCATAATGCCACTGCTGAGGTAGAACCCTTGATAACACGTTGGTGTGCTTCTCTTCTCCTCTCTCTCAGTGCTGGATGGAGGAGTTGAGACAACACAGGTTTTTTTTTTTTTTTTAAAGATTTTGTTTTTCCTTTTTCTCCCCAAAGCCCCCCGGTACATAGTTGTGTATTTTTAGTTGTGGATCCTTCTACTTGTGGCGGAGTGCGGGAACTTTAACCATTCGGCCACGGGGCCGGCCCAACAACACAGGGTTTGGTGTCTGACCTGAGTTTGCCTCCTGATTTGGCCAGTTCCTAACTGACCGTGGGCAAGTTTAGAACCTACCTTGTCTTGTTTGTCAAATAGAGAGAATAATAGTGACTGTATCAGAAGGCTCATGAGATTGAAGGAAATAATGTATGTAGAGCTGTTCACACAATGCCTGAAACTGAGAAAAGGCTAAAAAAAGTTAGTACGCACAATATGTACTTTAAAAGATGAGAATCTACTGTATTGCATGTATTTCTCCTGCTTTACAAAAAAGCTTTATCCCTGTGGTCGAGTGGTTAAGTTCGTGCGCTCTGCTGCAGGTGGCCTAGTGTTTCGTTGGTTCGAATCCTGGGCGCGGACACGGCACTGCTCATCAGACCACGCTGAGGCAGCGTCCCACATGCCACAACTAGAAGGACCCCCAACGAAGAATATACAACTATGTACTGAGGGGCTTTGGGGAGAAAAAGGAAAAAAATAAAATCTTTAGAACAAACAAACAAAAAAACTTTTATAAACATTTTTTTTTTGAGGAAGATTAGCCCTGAGCTAACATCTGCTGCCAGTCCTCCTCCTCTTGCTGAGGAAGCCTGGCCCTGAGCTCACATCCGTGCCCATCTTCTTCTACTTTATATGTGGGACGCGTACCACAGTATGGCTTGCCAAGTGGTGCCGTGTCCGCACCTGGGATCTGAACCGATGAACCCCGGGCCACCAGAGAAGCGGAACGTGCGAACTTAACCGCTGCGCCACTGGGCCAGCCCCTTTGTAAACATTTTTAAATGGGTCTATTATCCGTTGTATGAATTAACCATAATTTATGTAGCTATTGTTGGACATATTTTATTTTTCTGTTTAATAAATTAACGACAAGATAAATATCTTTATGCATAAATCTTTTTCTTTTGTAATTATTTCTTTAAGAAGGATTCTTTGAGGTAGAAAATACTTAATCAAACAGTATAGGCATTTTTCAGGCTCTTGATAAATACTGTCAGACCAACCATGAGATTCTACCAATTTACTTCCCATTGAAAGGTGTCTGTTTCACTCCATTCTTGTAAGCAGCGATTTGTGTTTTTTCAGACTTTGTCAGTTTAATGGGTGGGAAATAGCTCCTTAATTTGTGTTGCAAAAACATTTTCTTTAGTTGTTGGTGTTTATTAGAAGTATTCTGTATTATGTCTGACAATTGGAGACTTTTTATTTTTTAAATAAAAATATATTTAAGGAGTACAGCATGATGATTTGCTCTACATATACCTAGTGAAATCATTATTACAGCAAGCGAATTAACATATCTATCTCTTCACATATTTACTATTTTTATTTGTGGTTAGAGCACCCGAAATCTACTCTCTTAGCAGATTTCCAGTATATGGTATAGTATTATTAATTATAGTCATGATGCTGTAGATTAGATTTCTAGACTTACTCATCTTACGTAACTGCAACTTTGTACCCTTTGACCAACATCTCCCCATTTCTCCCACCTCCCTGCCCCTGGTAACCACCATTCTACTCTCTGCTTCTGTGTGGTCTGCTGGTTTTGGATTCTACGTATAAGTGAGGTCATGCAGTATTTTTCTTGTATGTCTGTCTTATTTCACTTAGCATAATGTCCTGCAGGTTCCTCCGTGTTCTCAAAAATGGCAAGATGAGACTCTTTAATGATCATAGTAATCAGCTCCTTACATGTTGAGAATTTCAAACCTTTATCTGTCAAATTCATTGCAGGTTTTCTCCTCGCTTTCTGTTTGCCTTTTAATTTTGTTTTTAATGTTTGACATTCAGAATATTTACATTTTTATATAGTCACACTTATGAATCTTTTCTCCTTTTTTTTGCTGGTTTTAATAGTAAGGAGTCCATCAGAGAGAGACAAGGGTTTGCCTATGTTTTTCCTTCATAGTATTTTAAGATATGGTTTTTATGTATTTAGCTCTTTGTTTTGCCTGGAAATATTTTGGTGAATGGCATAAGCTGTGTCTAGATAAGCCATTATGAATTTGAAATGTTAGCTCTTCAAAGGGTAAACTCGATGATCTGAAATATTGGAGACTCCTGTTTGTTTTGGGAAGAATGGAGAATATGCATATGAGATGTTCCACATCTTACAAATCTTGACCTGTATTGTTCAATTAAATGTTTTCTCAAATATTAAAGCCAACAACTATTTATGTTGATTCTTTAAAAATCGTTTAAAGCATGCTGTTGTGTTTTTTATAGGGTTGACATGATGAATAATCGTTTTCGGAAAGATATGATGAAAAATGCCAGTGAAAGTAAACTTTCGAAAGAGGAACTTCAGAAGAGACTTAAAGAAGAGTAAGTGTCCTTTGTCGTATGATTTGACCAAGAGGTATTTATAACAGTAGTTTATTTTGAGTTGCTCAGTCTTTGGCTGTAACAGCTTTCTGGGTAGTGAGATTTCCATTTTGAAATAGTAAGAGCATTGCTACTGAAAGAAATGGTTAACTTCTAGCCTTTTGCGGGGAGAGGGAATGCAACAAGTACAAAATATTTGGAAGGAACTTGTAATCCCCCACCCAAATAGAATCAGTGATAATATTGCTTACTTGCTTGTTCATTTATATAATGGTAAACCATCTCTTGCTGCAACTTCTAAACTCTTCTAGTTGAACAGAGCTAGGAAATAAAATGTATATTTTAAGGTAATGATATTGTATTGCTATTTCCAGTTCAAACTTGCAGATCTTTAAAAATATTTTAAAATAGTTTTACTTTTGTATTGACATTTTTCTGTATTCCTAGAGGTTCATTGCATTATCACTATTTTTATTAAAGTAGGTTTATTGAGGTGTAATTTACACACAGTGAAATTTACCGTTTTTAAGTATCGTTCTATGAATTTTGGTAAACACGTATAGTCATGTAAGCACCACAACTATTAAGATATGGAATCGAGATATAGAACATTGCCATCACCCCAAAAAGTTCTCTTTGTACTCAGCCCTCTCCTTAACTTCTGACCCCTTTAGGCCCTGACAACCACTCGTCTGTTTTTTTGTCCTTATAGATTAGCCTTTTCCAGAATGTTGTATAAATGAAATCATACAACATGTAGTCTTTTGAATTTGTTAAACACATTTAGTGAATTTATTTCAGATATTTTATTTTTCAGCTTCAGAAGATCTTTTCAGCTTGAGGTCTTTTTTTTGGTTTGGTTTGCTTTAGTTCCTATTTCCCCTTTTCTTATGTTCATACTTCCTTTAAATACTTGAATATATTTGTATGAACTATTTCAGAGTCTTTGTGTACGAATTCCATCATATTTGTCATTTCTGTGTCTATTGCTATTGACTGATTTTCCTTCTGGTTATCAGTCATATTTTTCTGCTTCTCTGCATGTTTAGTAATTTTGATTGGATTCTGGGCGGTGTGAATGTTAAGTTGTCCAATGTCTCAATTTTGTTTTTTGCCTTTAGTGAGTGTTAAACTTTGTGTTGGCAGACAGTTAACTAGCTTGGAGATCAGTTTGATCCCTTCAAGATTTGTTTTTAGCTTTGTTCTAGACTAGCATTTACTCTAGGCAGGTTTAGCCCCATTACTAAGGGATCTCGACTGAATGCCCTGAGTGTTGGCTAAGGCCCTCCCCTCTGACTGGTTGGAACTCGAGTGAGCTTTGGTGAGCAGCTTACAGCTCCCTAGTGGTTCTTTGCCTGACCTCGTGGAGTGTCATCCTGTGAGCGCGCAGCTTGGTGTTCAGCAAAAGTGTCTGTGGACTGCTGTGTGCATTCTGGAGCTCTTTCTCTTCCTCTTCCACCGTCCACTGCCCCTCAAATTCCAATTGTCTTGGCCACTTCAAGTTTGAGCTTTTTCTCCTTGACTCTGTGCCAGGGTCTTATAAATGCCCTCAGGGAGAAATCCTGGTGATGGCGAGGCTCACTTTGTTATTTCCCTTTTCAGGGCTCACAGTCCTGTGTTGCCTGTTGTCCACCTTCTGAACACAGTTTGATATATTTTGTGCAGTTTTCTAGTTGTTTCTGGCTAGTAGACTTAGTTTGGTGGGCTTGTCTATACTTCTGCATCGAACAATTAAAATGACTCTCTGCACTCTTTGGGATCCCAGTCTCAGAATATAGCTATCATGCTTCTCCTGAAGCTTGTTTTTCCAGTGTGGAACACTCCTATTAGGTCAGAGGATGGGTGGTATTTTGTATGTGCGTACCAGTCTGGTTGTTTTCTGTCAGATGTGTTCCAGCGTGCTCTGTACTATAACATTGGTTTTTAAGTACAACGAGACTACTTAGTCCCAAGATCTGGGATGTGCTGATATGAGCAAATAAGACAACTTTGTAACTAGATGTAGGTAGTTGACAGCAAGTATGTATCCAGGTGTCCTGTAACCAGGTGTCCCGTATCTAGGACTGGTTGAGAAGGTGGGGTTTCCAATATAGGCAGGTTGGGACTTATTCTGTGTGAGCAGCCCTTCCGTTCTTAAAAAATAACTTCTTTGGAAGACATTCTACACGTGCTCCCAAGGGTGATCTAAGCTACGCTCTTTAAATGTATCAAGCTCTATTTACATACAATGGTTACCACAAAATGTTTTTTATATTTTTGCTTAGATTCCAGCATGCCATGGGAGGAGTACCCTCCTGGGCTGAGACTAAGAAGCGGAAAACATCTTCAGATGGTGAGTGTTGCTCCCTCTGTTTGAGTTAGTAAATAAGTCCCTATCCCTGTTCTATTGTTATTTCAGCTCTCTCATGAGGCTCGTTAAAATCTGGTGTTTCAAATATGTCTTTTTTATTTAAATGTCTGGTGTTGAAGTCTACCATTTCTCTGTGGGAAGTCCTTTTACAACAGTTTAAGGCTTACTTGATAGCATATTCTCCATGGTAAGGACAATAATAGATGAATTTTCTGTTGTTTTATCTGAACAGAACTGTGTTGCATTGAGGCATAGGATTAAGGGAAAATGAATTCTTGATTCAGAGCCCCTTCTGAAGGCACTGGCCCCTAATCTAGTGGTCCACTAGGAAGTGAGATGTCTTCCTAAGGAGCACACGTCAGGTCAGGCCCCGGTTATTCCTCACTTTATAAAAACTTATTTTTCAACTCCAGGTTTTAAGTTGGGCTTGTAATATAACTGTTTTCTGCTTTTTAGATCCTTGACTTTAGATATTATAAATATGGATAGTTGAGTGAAGATCTGATTTGTGTGCTTGGAGTTACAAATTTTAGACTTGGGGTTGACCTGTGAAATCCTCTAGGGAGTCCAGAGTGTGTCCTCCACATAATGCAGGAGCTCCTTCCTTAACGTCCTTGCTATCTGGTGAGCTTCTGTTTGATTACTGCCACCACCTCTCCCTCCCTTCTCCCCACCCCAGTCAGTCCTCGTGGGCTTCAAGTACAGGGAGCCCATTCAAGGAGCCAGTTGTTTTATATAATTCTGTTGGAAAGCTCAATCTGTTATTTTATTTTTTTTGGTGAGAAAGATTGTCCCTCAGCTAACATCTATGCCAGTCTTCCTCTATTTTGTATGTGGGATGCCACCATAGCATGGCTTGATGAGTGGTGTGTAGGTCTGCACCCAGGACCTGAACCCGCATTTAAACCCCAGGCCGCCAAAGCAGAGTGTGTGAACTTAACCACCATGCCATCTGGCTGGCTCCTAACGTTTTTTTACATGACATAATTTTTATGCCCTTGGTCACCAGTCTGTGCTCCTGGACAAAATAAAAGTTCATCATCTATTTTAGAATGCGGCATTCATAGAACTACAACATTTTAGATCTGAGTAATTATAGATAAGGTTATGCTAGCTGTTGAAAAAGAAAACCTCCCAGATCCTCATGGCTTAATCCAGTAGAAGTTGTTTTTTTTATATGCGCAAAATTGGAGTGGTGAGAAGGCAGTGATGTACCTCAGGGCCCAAGTTTATAGAAGTTCTGCCATCTTCAGGCTGGGTCTTTCAAAGTTGGCCCAGATGTTGACATCCACTTGGCTTATGGGGAAGAGAAAGAGGCTCACCCAAGGGAGATTCTCATTGGCCTGTCCTGGAAGTGGGACATGGTACTTTCACCCACATTTTATTGGCCGCAATTCAGTTACAAGGCCACGCTAACTGCATGAGATACCAGGAAATGTAGTTTGTGTCCAGAAGAAAAATGAAATGGCTTGGGTCAACAATTAGCCAGGGTGCTGCCATCTAGGATATCTTAGTCTAATTCATTCATTTTACAGATGAAAAGAGTGAGGTTCAAAAAGATCAAATTGACTTGTCTAAGGTATGCTTCTTATTGGCAGAGTGGTGACTAGAACCCAGCTTCACAGCTGTTTCCAACATGTGATTTGTTGTTTTTATCTATAAGTACTTCATTGAGTATCTTTAAAAGAGAAGTGCTCCCTTCTTTAAGCGTTCCATGATGCTGTCATCATACACTTCAAAAATCAACAGTAATTCGTTAATATTATAGATTGTTTTATTGTTGCTGTTTTGTTCATTTATCCCCCTCAATCTTTTTAGCTTGCTTTGTATTCTGCTTGGTCTTCATAGTGCTTTTGAACCTGGCTTGATGTTTTGGAAATTCTTACCTATTATCTCTTCAACTATTTTTTTTCCAGTCTTCCTTTCCTTCTGGGGTACCAATTACATGTATGTTAATTTTTTTTAACATATTCTCTGCTCTTTCCTGTATTTTCTATCTTTTTTGCTTTCTATATTTTAATCTGGATTATTTTTTCTGATCCATTTTTCAGACCACTGATTCTCTCAACTAATTTTGATATACTGTTAAAAACATCCTTTGGGGTCTTAATTTTAATTACTGTATTTTTCAGGTCTAGAATTTCCGTTTGGTTCTTTTTTATTTTATTGAGGAAGATTAGCCCTGAGCTAACATCTGCTGCCAATCCTCCTCTTTTTGTTGAGGAAGACTGGCCCTGAGCTAACATCCGTGCCCATCGTCCTCTGCTTTATATGTGGGACGCCTGCCACAGCATGGCTTGCCAAGCGGTGCCATGTCCGCACCCGGGATCCGAACTGGTGAACCCCGGGCTGCCAAAGTGGAACGTGCGAACTTAACCACTGCACCACTGGACTGGCCTCCATTTGGTTCTCTTTTTAATAGTCTAGTTCTCTGGCTCAATTCTCAACCTTGTCTTTCATTATTCTTGAACATGCTAAACATAATATTTTTAAAGTTTATGTCTGATAACTCCATTGTCTAGATCCCCTGCCAGGAGTGCCTGTCTTTCCTTAGATTTTCAGTCAAGTTGTCTTACCTTGACCTTGTTGTATTTCACTGAGTGCTGGACATTATATATGAAAATAGTATTGACTAATTAGAGATCTAGGACAGTATCATCTTTTCCAGAGAGTTTGTGTATTTGTTTCTGGGTAGGTGGCTGGGCAAGGGGCACTGACAATCCCAGAGCATCTTATTCCAGTGAGAAATTGTGGGGATTCAAAGCTGCTTTCAGTTCCTGGAAGATTTTCTCATAGTTCTTCGATTTCGCCCTTAATCTTAGATGTAGCCTTTTGTGGCTCCGATCCAAAGCCTGGTGATTTACCAGATCCCCTTAAGAACCTTAGAGGGCCTTTAGTGCTGCTTTTTGCCCTCTTAGCCCCATGATTGTTTTAGGAACTCTGCTCAGCTTCTCAGCTTTCTGGGGAAAAAAAAAAAAAAAAACCAAAAAACCAAAACACAACTTTGAAGTTCCGATTCACAGTTTGCTGACATCCATCTGTCAGTCAACCGTAAGTTCTGGTTCTTTTTCATGTGAGTTATTAAGCTAGATCTGCTGTCCCCCCTTTTGTCAATTTTCCAAAATTATGAGTTACTCTTTTTAAATTAAATGCTGACTTTATTTCATCTTGTTTTAGTCACCGTCTGTAAATGTGTGTCTTTTATTCTAGAGTCAGGCTTTGATTTTAACCATATATATTGAGCTCTGTGTTATCTTTTTCTTTTCCCAAATTTATTTTGCTGTTTTACCAATTGCAGCTTAAATAAAGTGGTTGGGAAGATGGGAGGGAAGTTGAAGTTTGAAATATAGTCATTGGGGTAGGTAATGGCCATCTCATTGATTCTAAAGATCAGCCTTGTGGGTTTGTTTGACTTAGATGAAAGTGAAGAGGATGAAGATGATTTGTTGCAAAGGACTGGGAATTTCATATCCACATCAACTTCTCTTCCTAAAGGCATCTTAAAGGTGAGAGTCAGTGAAGTTGTACCTACCCAGCTAATTACCTCTGAAATCCAGTATGCTTCCCAGTTACAAATGTATGGATTCCTGTTAGCTGTGGGATTAAATCTGTTTGCTGTTGTTTTGCCTTGGTAAATACTTGTTAGTTTTTTTTTTCCATTTGCAAAAATGATCAAGAAGATTAAATTATATCCCCAGGAATCTTTTAGGAGTCCTATGTGATTTCTCCTTTGCATTTCTCTTCATTTCTGTTGGCACCAGCCTCATTCATGCTGCTGTCGTCTCTCACGCTGTGTACTGCAGTAGCTTTGTGACTAGTCTCCCCACTTCTGCTTGACTTCTTCCTAAACTGTTCTTCATCTAGTAGCCAGAGGGATCTTTTAAAAAATAAAACATCAGGTCATGTCACTTTTCATTGCTTTTTGAAAACTTCTGCATTCCTTATCATACTCTACACTGCCTTTCCTGATCTGGCTTCTGTCTACGTCTAAAACTTCATCTCAGACCTTTTTTCCTTTATTCCCTCCTCGAGCCACACAGGCCTTCTTTTCTGTTTCTTGAACATGCTGAGTCTTTTCTTGCCTCAGAAACTTTGCTCATTCTCTTCCTTATACCTGTCTGTTCTTCAAGCACTGCTAATGGCCAACTTGTTCTTTCCTTTCTGCTCAGATGACACCTTAGAACTAAGTCTTTCCTGGCCATCCTATCTAAAGTGGCCTACTACTAGTTACTTTCTAACTCGTCACTGTGTCTAGCTTGTTTGTTGGAGTAGCAGAGTGCCTGCCCAGCACAGTGCTTCAGTTAAATATCTGTCAAATGAACAGATCTGTCTCTGACATAGATATTTTTCTCCATTATAAAATCGTCACATGTGTTTCTAGATAGAGGAAGGGACCCTGTTATGGCAAATTATTAGGAGACAGTGATTCTGTCTCTGCCCATCTTAAGACAGTTCATTCAGCTTCTCATAGGGTGAATTCGTTGAAAACATAGTCACCATAAAGATTTAACTTCAATGGTTGCAAACAAAGCATACATATACTTTCTTTTTTGTGTAATTGAATTTCTTTTTCCCCCTGAGGAAGACTTGCCCTGAGCTAACATCTGTTCCTAGTCTCCTTCTTCTTCTTTGTGAGCTGCTGCCACAGCATGGCCACTGACAGATGAGTGGTGTAGGTCTGTGCCTGGGAACTAAACCCAGGCCACTGAAGTGGAACATCCCAAACTTAACCACTAGGCTACCGGGGCTTGCCCTATAA
Organism: Equus asinus; assembly: GCF_041296235.1. Taxonomy (NCBI): domain Eukaryota; kingdom Metazoa; phylum Chordata; class Mammalia; order Perissodactyla; family Equidae; genus Equus; species Equus asinus. Next base: position 35,447,748 of record NC_091802.1, on the reverse strand, counting down.
TTGAATTTTTAATACAGAAGGAAAGACCTGTAAAAACAGAAATAACTGGAAACAGTTGAAATGATGCATGGGATCACCATTACTTAAACCAGCAATCTTGTACCCTGGGAGGAGAACATAAGCAATCCATGTGCAACCATAGAACCGTGGGGATGACCACATAGTGCCTCTTATTTTGTGCCTTAAATGCAACGAGGCTGGAGTAGGAGTTTTAAGTAAACATTCCCTGGAAGTCAAAGTCTCCTGACCCAAATGGGTGTGTCGTGGGGAAATGACTGTATCCTGGTGCTCCATGACCTTAATGATTTAATCCCCTCATGAAAGATGATAAAAATGAGTTATTACATAGTAAAATGACTTGCTAGTTGGTAGCAGAGCTTTGGTCTTCTGATTACCATTCCAGTGCACTTTCTTCTGCCTTATAACTACTTTATAATGTCTTTCCTTCGTGTTTTAAAGCAAATAATGTTAATGCATTTGAATTGATAAAATTCCAGCTTTATTTTTCTGTAGATGAAGAACTGCCAGCATGCTAATGCTGAACGTCCTACCACTGCTCGGATCTCATCTGTGCAGTTCCATCCTCGTGCACAGGTTGTGATGGTCGCTGCACTGGATAACACTGTGTCACTGTTTCAGGTATGCATTTTTAAATGAGGACTTGGAGTGCAAAGTGTACTACCAGGATACAGGGTCTATGGGAAATTACCAAAAGGAATGTTTTCTACTTGCTTGTAGGTTGATGGAAAAACAAATCCTAAAATCCAGAGCATCTATTTGGAAAACTTTCCCATCTTTAAGGCTTGTTTCAGTGCTAATGGAGAAGTTGTTTTAGCCACGAGTACCCACAGCAAGGTTCTTTATGTCTATGATATGCTGGCTGGAAAGTTAATCCCTGTGCATCAAGTAAGAGGTAAGGTTTGTATTGAACACATAACTGGTCATCTCACCCCTTCCCCGCCCGCCCCCGCCCACAGCTGAGTTCATTTAACAGTATTTAGAACCACTTTTTTCCCTCCCCATAGGATTATTAAAAAACAAGAGTTTCTTTAGTTTTAGTATTTGGAAAATGGCATTGTGTCGTTGAGATAGTGTGTTTGAATGAAAACAGTGAACTGACTTTGTATTGAATACTTATTATGGGAAAATCATAATTTGGAAATGTCTCCCCCAGACCAGAAAAGCAGTTACAGATACTTGGCTGCGAAATTAGCAATTGATGCAGCTGAATGAGCATGAGCCTGGGAGCTGGAAGACCTGGGTGCCGCTTCCTTGGACACATCACTTCACCTCTCTGATCTTAAAGAAATTTGGATACCTTCTGGTTCTTCTAGTGTTTGTTAGCATAGAATTTTGGTTTACAGTTAAGGAAATAAGCACTGCTTTTGGAGGTTATGATGTGTTTTGAAGCATGAACTATCTTTCTTCTGTCTTACCCGTTCTTCCCCTGCGTTCCCCTGCCCCTGTTACCACAGAAAACATGACACCTTCCTGAATCCTTTGGGAACCAGGGCACTTGTACTGAGGTTGGCTGGGTTACATTATAAATCTTGGGAGGTGGTGTTGGCATGTGCTGCAGCTCGCTGGCCGTCTCCCTGTTAAACTGCCCCGCTGTGGGGCTGTAAAGGACAGGGCTAGCTCTGTACAGCGTCTTTCCTGCTAGTGGTTGAAAGTGAATCAGGCCAACTTTAGAAACATTTATGATGTTTATTTTCAGTGTTTCCAAACTTCTCTTTTTCTGTGTTCCCTGACACCTTTAGTGCTCCTTTCCGTGTAGGTTCTTAGTTTATCCAATCATGCTTTAAACTGGGCTTCTCAGACGTTAGTGTCCATGTGAATCACCTGGGGATCTTGTTAAAATGCGGATTCTGATTGTGTAGGTCTGAAATGGGGACTGATTTCTGCATATCTCACAGGCTCTCAGGTGGTGCTCATGGTGGTGCTGGTCCATGGACTGCACTCTGAGTTGAAAAGCCTTAAAGCATCTCCCATGTTAAAATAGAAAACAGTATATAGTAGTTAGTACTTTTACGTATCATTCCACTAATCAAAAGGAATGGGCCTTGGTTCTTTCCTTAAATCCTCTTGGGGAAAACAAACCAGGGGTTGGCCAAGATAGAGTAGTTAGTGACATTTACTGTGATCTGCTTGTGTTGAGGAGTGTGTATCCTAGTCACCAGCTACTTCTAAGACACAGCATTTATCTTTCCCTCTCAATATTTTCCCTTCTCCTTTTGACTCAGTAAGCATAGCTGGTAATGATGATAATAATAGTATTGATAAATCAAAGAGATTTCTTTTTGTGGTGATATGCTATTGAATGCTATTCTCACTGTCTCACCATTATTAAACACTCTAAATAACTCAGAAAATTGAGGACATTAGAATAAGGGGGGAAAATTGCTGACCAGTTAGGATATGCAAGCCTTATCCATATGCAAATTTGAAAAACGAAGAATACAGGATTGATGTAAATAGTGTGTTCCATTAATCTTTTGGGGTTCATAATGTGCGGTCCATGGACTCAGAATTCTCTGGATAGAATTCAGGGGCCTATGAAGTTAGGTGGGAAAAACATGACATCTTTCTTTTTACTCCCCTCTAACTGAAATTTAGCATTTCCTTCAGTCATGGATGTTTTGAATAATCATTAATTTGAGAAGGGGACCATACGCTTTACCAAACTGCCAAAAGGTCCTTGGCACAAAAAAGGTTACGACCCCCACGTTTCTAGTTCTGACTCCCAAAGCAGTTTCTGTTATATCATTTAGACAGGCATTCTTCAGAGAGAAGTCTTGTTCTTAGTAAACGTAGAAGGAGTTTCACCATTTGGGAATCACATTAGTTGGTCAGGCAGCCATTTTGGTGATAGGTGTTATGGTGTGGTGATCTCAGCCTCAGTGTTCTCTTTCTCTGAACTCGGGCCATAAGTGTTGAGAGAATTTTTTAAAAGCACTTGCCACATGGTAAATGCTCAATAAATGGCAACTGCTGACCTTGTTAGGAATAGCATATAACCTGTCTGATGACAATGAGACTAATATTTTAATTTAGCAGCTTAGAATCAATCCACTTATCGTCCTATGGAATTTGGCTCTATTCTAGTTAAATTGGCCATTCCTTTTCTTAACAGGTGCTCAGTGATTGACCTAAAAATCTTATTCACAAATCTATGAAGATTTGTATCTGACATCTTTAAAGCATTGTATCTTCTTTACCTAGGCCATATTATAAATTTTATCTGACTCCTATTTTGAAAAGTCCAGCATTTGTAAAGAGCAATTATAATACTATTTGCATTAATCAGTATTTTTTTGTGAGGCTAAAAGCAAAAGGGTATATACATATAACTATTATAACACACTGTAAGCTTGGATGAAAATAGTTGTTTCTTATTTTTGCAATTAATTCCTAGAGCAACTACCTGTCCTCATTTGTTTGAATTCTGGTGTTTCCTCCTTGAAGACAGCCCCTCTCTGCTGAACTGCCCAAAAACACAGGCTTACTCAGGCCAAAAGCATAAGGTCTTCAGCCACCTGCAGGCAGTGAGCAGTGGACTGTGTAATGAGTGCTCTGGCGCTTTGCCTGTGCTGCTGCCGCACTGGGTCTGGTTTCACACCGGGTCTCTGTTCACACTGGTCCTGCACAGTGTGAGGGAACTTGGTTCACTCTTGCTCTGATGAAACCTGTGCAGTCTGTAAACCTCCAGGGCTGCTGTGGTGGCTAGCTTTAGGCTCCATGGTGAATACTTTTGAGTTCTCTTTCATGTTCCCGCTGCCCAATACCGTGCCATTAGGACTGGGTCTGGAGGGGTTTCCAGCTGTAGCCTCACCCAGTGCTAGAACTAGCCTCCCTCCCCTGCTTTATTGTGTAATGATACTTTTCTTATGTTTGGAACTATTTCTATATACTGTAGTCAGTACGTAAGGTTTGTCCAGAATTTGGGGTGAAAGTTATTAGGAATAGATTCATTGTGAAGCAGCCTGGTCATCAGCAGAAGTAACCCCAGTGATTGGAAATAATGTGTCTGGATTGATTCCAATCAAGGGACCTAGGGTGTCATCTCTGGGGGCAGGACTAGAGTGGGAGGCTCTGTGTAGTGGTGTGAACCATCTAGACAAAGACCGTTAATAGGATAGAGATGGTCTGTAGGAGCCTTAAGCAGCATTTTCCTGTAGGGGAACAAGGGCTCTTCACTAGGTTTTTCTAAATTCCCTTTCTCTGATTAATATTTTAACTTAGCAACTTAAAATTTTTTTAAATAATTTTTTTTGACTAGGCAATAACGTTTACATGGTACAAAAATCTAATACATACGAATGGGTGGACAGTGAAGGTCTCTTCCTCTCCGTCTCCCTGGCCACCTCCTTCCCTTCTCTGGAGGTAGCCAATTGTACCCATTCTTTATGTATCCTTTCTTTTAGACAGCTTTTTAATAAGTAACTTGGCTCTCTAAGCAGTGTGATGTCAGAAGGAGTCTCCTGCATAGTCAGTACGAGACTTTTAGGTCTGGAAAAGGGACATGTCCCTTTGTAGATAAGTAAATTGACTCTTTGGTTTGTATACCTAGCTCTTGTGACTTGGTTACGTGAGTCACATCTTGAGAAGCTAATCATCTCTTGAATATACTGATATCTTGTGTTTGTTTTGGATCCACAAAGTTAAGGGTTAGACTCCCATTCATCGTGGGAACTCTAGTAGGTGGCCAGCAACTAGTTTCCACATGTTATGTCTTTGGCTGTCTCTAACGGCAGTATATTTCCCTCCTTGTAATCAGCTTTGTGACTAAGAAGTATAATTTATCCTTTTAGTTAATTGCAGATATTGTTGCTTGTATTTGGAAAATTAGTTGATATGTTACCTGTTTGGAGAGCTGAATCTCTGGGCTGCGATTAAAATGGTGAATGTTAACCAAGACAAGGAAGAGAAGTGTGCTAAACACTTTTTAATGACGTTATATTTGGGTCATGCTTAATGATGCATGGTGTCAGACTTATTTCGAGTCTGAGCCTAGGTTTTGGTTAATTTGAGCCACTTAGATGTTTTAAAAGGTCAGAAAGTCTCAATTCTCAATGAAAGATAGCTTTATTGAAAACCATATTAATCCTTATTTAATTGAATCATCTCCTTAGGTTTGAAAGAGAAGATAGTGAGGAGCTTCGAAGTCTCGCCAGATGGGTCCTTCTTGCTCATTAAAGGCGTTGCTGGATATTGTCATTTGCTGGCAATGAAGGTGAATCATTATTAGTTGCTGCTTGCTCTTCTAAGATTGAGGCATTAGTGTAGGAGTAGTCTTGAACCGTACCCTATGGTGTCCTTAAATCTGCCCCTCAAGTAGAGGAGCACAGTGGGAGAAGTTCCTGAGTATAGGGGAAAACCAGGTTGAGTAGGTGCCACAAAAGGGAGAGCTAGATTGTTTTATTCTGCACAGTGTGATTCTCGCATGCACCTGCTAACCATTTGGTAAGTAATACTTATTGATCTTTTAGACTAAAGAATTGATTGGGAGCATGAAAATTAATGGAAGGGTTGCAGCATCCACGTTCTCGTCCGATAGTAAGAAAGTATATGCGTCTTCAGGTAAGTTAATGACATGATGATCTGAAGCGTCTTTGAAGCTTTCGATGTGTTTCCATTTCAAATTTAACCAAAAACTGTGTTTTAGACTTTCTTATTTCAGTAAGAAAATCAGTTTTATTTTTAGAATTCATTTTTCATTGCCATTTGTCTCCTCATAGCAATAACTGCTGATAGTGAAGGGCTAACCATTTAATATGCGCTGTTAACATGTTTGGAGCAAAGATGGGAAGAAAATGCTTATTTAAAAGATGATTCATTTTAAGACTTCCCTACTTTCTTTTTGAGACGTACTTAGAATCATCACACCTTTTCTTTCAGCCCCTTTAGACTTCGCTATCATTTGGAGTTTTCTCCGTTATTGACTGAAAACAATTGAGATCTCATCCTTTCTGACATTTCTGTGGTTCTCTTGACCAACTCTCATCCTGATGGTCTCTAATGTATGCTCTCTGCCCTTCTGACTAGCCTGGGTCATCTTTGGCTCTCACTCCCTTTCCTGAAGGCTCTTTGAGGCCATCACAATCGCAGAGTAGCTCATGCTGTTTGGTGGTGGGAGGTATGAGAGTGGTTCTGCCTGGGAGTGGTAGTCTGCAATCTCTGCAGAGCTTTTTAGCATTATTTTAATTTTACCTCAGCTAGGAACATTTGATAATATGGCATTACTTTTTTTAAAAAAGGATTTGCTTTAGCATTGCCTCATGTTTAACTTTCATTCTGGTTTTGTCCTAGACTCAACCTTACACAAAGTTGAGTTACTTTGCATGTGTATTTTTTTAAATTTACTAATATAAGAAGCTCAGCAGCATACATATTCCCTGTATTATGCTAGGTGTTCTGAGAGGTAAGGAATAAATATTGGTTCAGAGTGATGTTCCTAATGAAATGGCCCTTGGATTCTGGAAGTTGAGAATTAGAGTCAGTCAGTGGGGGAGAAGAGGTGGAGGGTCAGCAGAGATACTGAAATTTGGCGTATAAATTGGATGCAGGTGCAAAATATTTACAAAGTTGGTCCCTACTCTAGAGGTCTAGTTTACCATACGGAGGGCCCTGAAAGCAGGGAAGGAGCGGTCAGAAGGCGACATCTAGATGAGCTTCCCGCCCGTGAGCTCTTCTCTTCCCATTGCAGTCTTTGCTCCGTAGACTAATCTTTAGACACCTTTCTTTATTGTAACATTACCCTGCAGACACATGTGATGGTTTTAAAATTTGACCCTGTTCAATTTTTTCCAAATGTATTTTACTACTACCTAACCTAAACCCTTCTGCCAGCCTGTCAAGTTTTATTTGTCTAGGAAATAGTTGAAACAGTGAGATTCATTGAATTCTCATTGGGGGAGATTAAGAGTATAGAAGAGTGAACTTTACAGCAATATCCACAGAAAAGGAAGAGATGAAATAGGTTTGAGATGAGTGTAGGGTCATAGAAATGTAGAGTGAGTGTGGGGAACAGGGTGATCATCTGTATCGAGTGCTGTAGGAGAGAGACAAAGAATAAGGACTGATTTTGGCAATTAGAGGGTCATTTCCATCATGAAAATATTTCTATTCTCTTCAGATTTAATATCCCCTCTTACTTTGCACACATTCTCCCTTCTCTAAACTATTTGTGCTTACTGCTCTCAGTTAGCATTTCTTGTTATTTAAGTGACTTGGTAATAGATAAATTGTGTGTGTCTTATTTAAATGGTGAATTCCCGGTGGTCTGGATCAGTTTGTTCTTCACTTCCTCCTCCTCCGTCGTCAGCATCGTCAGTCTGGTATCTGAGTCACCCAGCCTTACATTCGAGGTGCTCTAGTACCTCGTGATAGATGTTGGAAGACATATGCTGGTGGGTATTTTGTTTTTTCAGTTTTTGCTCCAATAACTTATTGGAATAAAATGTAGAAACTTTTTCTAGAAGCTAAACTCAAACCAAGACTTTGTGATTTTTTCACTCTGAATCTGAAGATACTGTGTAGTAATGACTAACTGAGGGTGCAGTTTTCTATGTATGAGACTGTGTATACGAGAAATATTTTTAGGCCGCTTTTCTAGACCTAGGACACTTAGAGTAGGTCATCATTTGTAGTCCCTTGTACTGTTAAAGAGGGACTAAGAATGGTCAGTTCACTTGCCTTTCAAGTTTAAAGCAAAATTAACTGAACCCTCTTTTGGCTCTTTCATGCAGCGGATGGGGAAGTTTACGTTTGGGATGTGAACTCTAGGAAGTGCCTTAACAGATTTGTTGATGAAGGCAGTTTATACGGGTTAAGCATTGCCACATCTAGGAACGGACAGTATGTAGCTTGTGGGTAAGTAAAGAGGTTCTAGTAACCTTTGATCACCTTGTGCTAATGAGAAAATATTAAAGGGTTGAATGTACTAGATGGTGCTTGAGTATAAAGTGTTCAATTATAGGAAATCGGTAAACCCAGATCTTTTACATTTTATTGTCTTAATGCAATGCTTAAGAATAATAATAATGGTGGTTTATCAGCTCTTTGGCAAAGAAAATACTAGACTGCCTTACATCATTGTATTTTCTCTTACATTTGAAGCATGTATTTGGCCACGTCAGGTTTTCCTGTTAGCTTAGTTTCTTGCCATTGATGAGGAAGTAGAATAAGATAAACTTTGGGTTTAAGTCTTAAAGATACCTAAGTTATTTTTTCCTTTATCTAGGAGGTATAAACCAGAAACGTGTTCCTTGGAAATAGTTTTTTGTATTGTAGAAACTTGGAAAATATTATCTGGAACATGTTACTGTGTTACGTTTATTACACTTGGGAAAAGATGGCTTTATTCTCCTACTTGACTCTAAAGGTGCAGGGTGGGAGGAGGCGCGTTAGATATTTACTCGTGATTCTAAACTGTCTTACCTACCAAACCATTAGGCAGCACGTGTAATTTTAGAGGTTTCAGAAGTGGATTTTTATGACTTTCTTAGACTAAACACAAGTGATCCGGAGAGATTTCAGTCAGATCCTGTCTGGGAGGGAGGTCAAAGGGGTCTTGCCTGTCCAGAAGCAGAGCGTACTCACCACTCTTTCTTCACTTCACTCCCTCCTTCAAGGTTAAAATTGAGGAACTGCTTGTAAATATCCCTACGCCCATTTGAAAATTGGTCAGCTACTACCTTTGGGGCCTGGGAGGAAAGGAAAGTAGAACCAGGCTGTGGAGCTTGGAGACCAGGCCAGCATCACGTGGACAGTGAGGCAGTAGGACAGTGGCAGGTAACTTGGTGTGGGAGTGCCCGAGTTAAGGTCCTTCCCTTTCGTGTGTTTCCACTAGTCAAACACCTGTGCCACCCTATAGGCAGGAACAGCTCAGTGTGAACCCCGCATCTGCCAGAGTGCTGTGCACTGTGGCAGCAAGTCACGATTAGCAGAACTTCTGGGAATAAAGCCCCTTTTAAATGAAGACTGGTGTGTAAACTAATGACAGGCAATTTTAAGTAGAACTGCTTTTGCCTCTGTGTGGGACAAGAATAACTGCACACAAATGACCTTCGTTCAAATTTGTGAAGTTAGTCTTTTTCTGGTCCTTGCCTTTCTTTTTTGTATCACTTTTTTTTTAATGCCCTTTGAAGGGTCCAAACAGGAAAGAATCTAATATTAGTAGTTTAAATTCACGTGATTTTAATTGCCCGTTGGTGTAATTGAATTCTGATGATTCTGATATGCTTGGTCAAAGAACATTGTTAAACCTGCAAGGAAAGGCCTTAACCTTTGTTAGAGGAATTTCTGATGTTAATAGGCAGGTGGGGAAGAGTTACTGGTGGTGGAGGAGCCAGAGGAGGAGAAGCTGAGCCCACCTGGCTGTCTGGGTGCCAGCTCCCTCCTTTCCTTTCTGTCGTGTCGTGTCGTGTCCCGTCCCACCCCGCTGCCTGCAACTGGTGTGAAAGCACTCTGTTCTGGCCTCTGCAGCTGGGAATTAACTCCTTCTTTGATCTCAGAACTTATGTGTTAGTATCGTTTAACTCTTCTCGTTCAGTGTCCTGACATAGGATGCTTTCTATGTGTGGTTTTGCTCTGAAAAGGAAATAGAGCAACTAAGAATGTTGCAAATAGAGAGCTCTTTTCGTTTATGTTACTGTTTTTTTACAGCTTTGGTTAATCTAAGGATTGCTGTATATTTTTAGCAAGTTTTCACAGTAATTCATCCAACATCAGTGTTAAACGTTCTTGGGAAGTCATTCTGGATTAACCCTTCATTTTATAGATGGGGGACTGATGCTCTGAAGCGTCCTGAAAGACACAGCTGGAAGGATTGACCTTGAACTCTGCGGTCTTACTTTTTCGGGTGCCGCGGCCTTCTCCCTCCACTGGGTAGAATCTGTAGTTAACTGGTACCTTGGCTGTATCTTCTGTAAGTGAAGAAGGGGAAAGAGTGGAGACATGGTGTACTCTCCCTTGCATATGACAGCCCTTTGTATGCATAGGCCCTTGCAGTCTCAGAAGGTAGCTCAGCAAATTCAGAGGGCCCCATAAGGTGACTTGGAGACTCCTCTTTGTTTTGTTGCTTTTGCTTTATTTTCTCTGCTTGCAGTGAAGAAGTTAGGAATGTCTCATGCTCTAGCCGTGGCACAGATCCCTAGCTTGGGCTCCTGCCTTTACTGGGGTATGCAAGCTATAAAAACCACTTTGGGGTCTTTGCATTTTGAGAATTGTAGGTCAATGCCATAGAAATACCTGTCTTCATATTTTCAAATCAAAATTCTGTCAGGTGATAAGACGTTTGTTGACTTTAGTCTTCATCAGCTTGTTAAAAATACACAAATTAAGATGGTCTTTTTACTTTGATTTCCATCTAAGTAGTTTTAAATTGTGCCTTGAATAATAATTATGGTAAAAAGATTATAATATTAATAGCAACCTTTTTTCCAGCGTTTATTGTGTGCCAAGGTCTGTTGTTTTCCATCTGTAACTATGTATGTATGTGTGTGTGTATATATATTAACTGTATATTTGTGTGTGTGTGTGTCCTTGTGAGGAAGATTGACCCTGAGCTAACATCTGTTGCCATCTTCCTCTTTTTGCTTGAGGAAGATTGTTGCTGAGCTAACGTCTATGCCAGTCTTCCTCTATTTTATGTGGGATGCCACCACAGCATGGCTTGACAAGCAGAGTGCTAGGTCCGTGCCCGGGATCTGAACCCGTGAACTTCACGCCGGCAAAGTGGAGTGTGTGAATTTAACCGCTGCGCCACTGGGCTGGTCCCTATATATATTTTTATATATAAATGAATTCTTGTTTCCTACTCCGAGATATAGGTACTGTTTTTTCCACTTTACAGGTGAGAAAGCTGAGGCACTGTGAGTTAGGTAACTTGGTTGAGGTCACACAAATAGTACGTGGTGGAACCAAAATTACAACCCAGATAGTCTGGCTCCAAAGCCTGAGTGCTTCACCCTCCACTGCCGTGTTTTAAGGCACACCTTTTGTTTGTGTTTTTTAATGTATAAATGGGACAGTTACTAGAAGTTTTGTAAATTAAGGAGTCTTAGAAGAGGTAAAGAAAATTTGTAGTGCAGTGTGTCTTAAATGTGAATCCTTCTGTGCCATCTACATAATCCCTTTGGAAAATCGTCTTCAACCATTCTGTGCTTCAGCTTTTACATAGCTTTATCTTTTATCTTTTTAAGTCTCTAAATGTACCTTGGATTGCTATTTTTCCTACTTACATCTGAGTTCTAAACCCTTAGCTTAAAACTTTGCTTCAGGATTTTTGTGATTTCAGTAACCTACCTGGATTTGGAGATGTGGAAGATAGTCTTCTGTAATTTAAAGCTAACAAATGGAAAGCTTCTCTTTCATCTTTGAACTGTAGGATATTTTCAGTGTTAGTTTATTCTCATCATGATTATCCTTTTTGTCTTCTCTCTCCATTTGTTTGTATATCTACTTTTAATTTCTGGATGGTGTCTTAGTGAAATCCTGCATGTCCATCACAGTAGCCACTAGCCACATATGGCTCTTTAAATTTAATTAAAATAAAAATTTAGTTTCTTAGTGGTATTATACATTCTAAGTGTGCAGTAGCCACGTGTCTGGTGGTTCCCAAAACAGCACAGATACAGCACATTTCCGTCATCACAGAGAGGTGTACTGGTAGCACTAAATCAATCATTTTATTGATAAGGAAACTAAGGGCTGATTTAGGTAATTTAAGTTTTGTTTATTGGTTGTTACTCATTAAACTGGTTATCTGCAGAGCTGGATCTGGAACTCAGGTTGTCTGGTTCCCAGTTCTGTGTTCTTTCCACACTGACACCTCCTGAATATTTTCGTTTTATTTTAAAAGAATAGTAGATAATTCAGAGCTATAGAAAAGTATGAAATTCTTTGAGGTAGGGCCTGGAATTAATAGTTCTTTAGTTTTAACAGTCTCAGTAAACATTTAAAATGGGTCTCATTTTACTTCATCTGAGACTCTTCAGGACGTGTATGTTTTATAATGCAAGAAAAACTTGTTTTATTCAGTGGTGTGTTTTTGCCTTGGTTTTCTCTTTCATGAAAGCATTTATTGAGCGTTGAGCTAGGGATTGTGGGTTAGAGGAACAGTACATCATCAGCCCACAGTTCATGATCTTGTGGTGGGGACAGATGTACATGTTTCTCTGTTTACTAGACAAGTTATCCTAAGGGCTGCCTTGAGATACAGTGTTTTCTAGGAGTCTACGGAATGGTGAAGGCTGTTAGAATTGAACATCTGGAACAATTTGTTTTGGAGATACTTGCACTTGAGCTGGGCATTGTGAGGGTTAGGTAGTATTCAAAGAAAAGCATTGCAGATTGTGGAAAGGGTAAAGGTGTGGAGGCGAGAGAATTCAGGTCTGCATTCCAAGTGGGGTGTAGACGGGATGACTGCAAAGGTAAGCAGGCAGGGATGACTTGTGAGGCGTTTTATGCTGTGTCCATGAGTGTGGACATTATTTTGAGTGGAAAGAAACCAAAAAAGGGTTTTTTTAAGCAGAGGAGAATCATGATGATGTCTGAATTTTAGGGTTTGAAGTAGATAATTCATGTGACAGCCTTTAGAAGGGGAACAGATCGCAGGGAGATGAGCTTTGAGGTCACTGCAGTAATCTAGGCAGTAGGTCATAATCACTAGGGCAGGGGGAATGGGAATGGGGAGGTGGGCCAAGGATGCTTGTAACGGATCTCATAACTGCTTAGAAAATTGGGAAGGGAGAGAAGCAAGGACATTCTCAGGCTCCAGGCCTGAGCAGCTAGAAGAGTGGACTTGTCATAGGATGAGAGAGGAAGAGGAGGAGTTGTGTCAGAAGGGATACGTTCATGTGGCTGTGTCGAAAGCAGTTAGAAATGTGGTGTGGAATTACAATGAAGAGGCTGATTTGGACATGATAGGTGATGGGTGGTCGGTCCATGGGAGTAAATGAGATGAGTGAGACACGAGAGGTAGGTCGAAAATAGAACTTTGGGGGCCGGAGTCGGTGGAGAAAGAGGTGACTGAGGATGAGAGAAGAAGTAGAGTTTAGTCTTAGAGAATTGAGTAAAGGAGAGGCTTTAGTTCTATTTAGAGCTTGTTTGATTTGAGGTTCTGTAGGACAGCTGTGGCTGTGGTTTTGTCTTAGACTCTTAATTTGAGGAGCAGACTTCCTTGGGCCACCCTCACGTGGCAATGAAGGGGCAGGAAGCAGCTGCATAGGAAGGTCACACGCAGACCGAGTGGGGTTGAGGCCTCGGAAGGAGGCAGGCGGTCCTGGACATTGGGCGGTTTCCGGTCCCTCAGTGGCGGTGTGTTTGTGTTCTGTGGTGTGGAGCTGCAGCTTCTCTCTCCCCTTTTACCTACATTCTTGGCCTTACTGGTTTGCCTCACCCTTGTTTCTCTGAGTGTGGTCCTTAGATGCCCTCCAGCCCCACAATACCTGAGGTAGTGGTTTAAAACCAAGATTCCTGGGCTGCACTCCAGCTCTGTGGATCAGAATGCTGGCACAGGCGCATGGGCACATGGAGCCCAGGAAGCTGCTTTTAACACACTCGGTGATTCTTATGCACTATCAAGTGTGAGAACCAGGGTCTTATTTGCATTTTTTCCTCTACCTCAGGGCATTTCAGCTTCAGCACTGTTGATATTTTGGATGGCTAGTTCTTTGTTCTGGGGTGTCCTGTGTACTGTAGGAAGTTTAGCAGCATCACTGACCTCTAGCCACTAGATGCCAGTAGCACAACTACACCCCCCACCCCTCAGCTGTGACAATCACAGTATCTCCGGACATTGCCGGATGTCCCTGGGGGTCACAGAATTGTCCCTGGTTGATAACAACTGTTCTGTCTTACGGTACCTTCTTGCTCATATTGTTAATTTTTTCGTGGCCCCCATGTGCTATATGCCTTTTCTTCTTTGACTCCTACCACCACTGCCACCATGGTTCCCAGCCCCAGTTCATAAGATAAACGTTGATCTGGCTGATTGCTGTCATTCCTGTTTGGAAAGAGTTTTGTGTAGCAGGACACTCTGGTTGCTCATCTACTGTGGATTGACTGCCCTTGATTCAGGAACCTGCTTCTGGTCCCATCAGCTGTGGCTGGGGGTGGAAGGATCAGTCTTGTCTGTTTCTTTGGTAGGAGTTCACGGGTGAGTGAATAAAAGCATGCTGATCTGTCCCTTTGTTCCTCTTCTCCCCCTCACCTGTGGTACCCTGGCTTTTACCTCCTGTCTGCCTTCCCCAGCTGAGGCCTACCTATTGCACAAAGCTTCCTCTGGGGCAGCTTCACCTCAGCTAATTTTTCCCTTCTTTGAGGTTCTAGATCACATATGGAGCTTGGTGCTGAGTGATGTTTCTTTTGTGTTTCTGACTATTTCATGCAGGTGTATGTTTTCTGGGATAAATTCCTTCTGATATTCTATTCCTGTGACACTTTGCACACCGCCGGACTTGTGGAGATCATTCAAAAATATCTACTAACCACTGTTAGTAGCATATTAGAATCAGTTATACTCTTTTAGCACAAATGGCATTATAGGAATAAGTTGCCATATCTCAAAATGATTAACTTGTGCCATTTTTCTTCCAAAAATTTAAGCAACAGTCAAGTAAGAATTAATAGGCATTATTTTAGGAGCCTCTGCTGTTCATGGTGGTAAGATTTGATCTAAAATTGATGTTTACAAGAGAGCTATATGGGTTATAATTTTTTGTCCTTAATCAAGATGGATTTAGACATAAATCAGTTTTCAGCAAGAAGAGAGATTTAGTATAAAGTAAATACGTTGAATAGATATTTTGATCCAAGTCAAAAATATAAATAAGGAAAAGATGAAATTTGTCTTAGTTTGGGCTGCTGTAGCAAAGTACTATAGACTGAGTGGCTTATAAACAACAGAAATTTATTTCTCATAATTGTGGCAGCTGGAAGTGTGAGATTAGGAGGCCAGCATGGTCAAGTTCTGGTGAGGGCCTTCTTCCAGGGTGCAGTAGGCTGACTTCTTGCTGCGTCCTCACATGGTGGGTAGAGAGCAAGAGAGCTCTCTGAGTCCCTTTATAAGGGCCCTAATCCCAGTCATGAGGGCTTCACCCTCATCACCTCATTATCTCCCAGAGGCCCTACCTCCTAATACTGTTACTTTGGGAGTTAGGATTTCAAACTGTGAATTTGGGGAGGGCCTTATGAACAAACATGAACAGTCATTCAGTCCATAACAAACTTATATAAACCAAGGATATATATATATAGTTTCTCCTGAGTAGTTAGCATGGTCTACATACAGTGAGCTCTGTTTAAGTTAAGGGATCCTTAGAATCAAATAAGAAAATGTATATGTAAGTAGTTTGAAGACTTTAAACTACTAAATTCTAACACTGTTTGTGTTGCGCGCTGGCTATAATTTCAAGCCATTGAATCTTTAGTGTGAACTGACTTTGTCTTGTTTATGCCTTGTGTCTGGTTCATTGTAGGTAGTAGTATTAAGTGGATAAGGGAGGCTGTTTGAGTGGTAGGAATGAGGGTACACTTGGTGGAATACGTGTGTATCACTCCTGTGAGTTTGAAGCTTGATTTCTTGCATCTTTCAAGTTTGTATTGCATTGCATTTGCTAATTAAGTTTTAACTAAGTATCTATGAATTACAAGTACCTTATTCCTGTTGCTTATAAATGATGCCCATAACATTAGGTGGTCTGAAGAGTGAGATCAAAGATGTTTACTGAAAGCTCTTGCCTGTTAATGAGTCTGTTGATGATAAGGTCAGGAGGTTTTACTTTTTATGAATATTGGCTGTACTTCGTTGCTGGCAGATGTTCTGGTAAACTTGGAGTGGATGATCACCTCCAAAACTCTTGAATGTAGATATTCCCAGTAGAGCAAAACTAAGATGCCTGCTATTGCTGCTGCTGGTCAGCACAGTTTTGGAGGTTCTCACAAGTAGAATAAAAAAGAAAGGAGGAGATCTCAGTTGGCGAGGAACAGCTGTCATTCACACATTGGGATGTTAGGTGAGCCATAAGTGCCGGGAGAATGGTGGTCTCCGTCTCTTTTGCTCACCTTTGCATCCCAGGCATTTAAATAGCGCCTTGCATGGAGTTGACATTGAGTAAATATTTATTAAGGGAATGAATAGTGGAGAGTCTCTGCCTTCTTGGATTTTCCAGCTAGACTCAATTGAAAAGCTGCCAGAGTTAGCACGAGTTGAGCAAGACTGCAGTAGACCTGGTGGAATGTGTCTAGCTTTGAGCTTGGGATGAACTCTCCAGCGCTGCTCCCTTTGTAACACGAAACGACTGCAAATACCAGTTTATGGGGTTAAATCTCTATGTGAAAGCCCTTTTGCTTGTTTTTAATCTGTTGTATTCGCTTTTCTCTTTGCAGTTCTAATTGTGGAGTGGTAAACATATACAGTCAAGATTCTTGTCTCCAGGAAACAAACCCAAAGCCGATAAAAGCTGTAATGAACTTGGTCACAGGTGCTACTTCTCTCACCTTCAATGCTACCTCAGAGATCTTGGCAATTGCTTCAGACAAAATGAAAGAAGCAGTCAGATTGGTAATGTTTCTTTACCCTTTCCTTTTATCATTGA
The DNA here is from genome assembly GCF_041296235.1 of Equus asinus. Taxonomy (NCBI): domain Eukaryota; kingdom Metazoa; phylum Chordata; class Mammalia; order Perissodactyla; family Equidae; genus Equus; species Equus asinus. Next base: position 35,431,147 of record NC_091802.1, on the reverse strand, counting down.
TAATTTTTAAATTAAATTGAAAACATGGAAAGATAACAGGGAAGCAGAGTGTTGGATTATTTTTAAAAGAGTAGCTTCTTTTGATGTAGAAATTATTAGGATTGTAGCTTTTGGGTGTGGTTATAGAAATGCACAGTAGCCACCAAATTTGTATTATGTCACTTCTTTTGGGAATGCTGTGCTGTCCACCTTAACATTTGTTAAGTGATGGTCTGCATTTTCAGGTGTTTCTTTTGACATATATGTTAAAGAATCTGTTCAAGGCAAACACTTCATTTCTCTAGTTTTCTTTTTTCATCTTTCTTTTTAAGGCCTGTTGTCTTAATGGAGTGGAGGCAATTCTTAGATTTTCAAAGTAAATTGAGCTTGAAAATAAGTTGTATAAAAAGATTACAATTTAAATACCTAGGTAGAATGTGTGACTGTGTCTGTGCCAGGAGTCCTCAGGACCACCCCCAGGTTTGGCAGTTTACTAAGAGGACCCCCAGAACTCGGTCTGTGGTTGTACTCATGCTAAGAGTTATTACAGGGAAGGGATATAAAGCAACGTCAGCGAAGGGAAAAGGGGTTTGGGGCGAAGTCTGGAGGAAACCAGGTGCATGCTTTCACGAGGCCTCTCCTGTTGGCATCACATGGGACATATTTAATTCCTCCAGCAAGGAGTTGTGACAACATGTGTTGTGTTGTCTACCAGGGAAGCTCATTTGAGACTTAATGCCCAAGCTTTTTGGTGGGGCTTGACCATGTAGGTACCCTCTGCCTAGCATGTACCAAAATTCTAGGCTCCCACAAATAAAAGCAGGTGTTCAGCTTAAATCATGGTGTGCAAATGGTTTAGGCATGGTGAGCCATCCTTATCATTTAGAGAAAGTTTCACATTAGTGTAGGGACCTGTTTACCAGTCAGGTTCCCAGACACCACCTAAGGGCCGCACTTGCAAGCAGGCCTTTCTAAGGATAGCAGCCTCGGGCCTGTGTTAACCTCAGAGCTCAGCTTAAATGTCACCATCTCTATGAAGTTTCCTCCTCTTCAGGCAGAATCAGTTTCGTCATTCATTTAACAGTTACCTGCTCTAGGCACCAGCTATACAGACGGTGTAGAACTTTGAATGGCAGTGTTGTGTTGTGCTGTTGTTACGTGTATACCACCAGATTGTAAGCACTTTACAGAGACTGTTTTTATCTTGCTCACTTAGCATACTTCATCTGCTTTGTATAATAGTATATAATTTATAAAGGTTTACACAAAAAAATTTTGAGCCAAATAACTGTCCTCAGAGGATTAATGTACCCAGAGTCAACAGCTAGTAAAGGGCAGAACTGTGCTTCTAGAGTCCACATTTTTTCTAGCACTTTAGTGGTTTTCCAGCTGAATTTCTCAGAGCCCTAGAATGTGTGCAGGACTTCTGACTCAAGTAGGGCAAGGAGGGGGCTGAGCTCTTATCTGTGTCTGATGGAGCAGCTTCGCTGTTACCTGTGGTGTACGTTAGCATTCTGCATAAGATTTTCTTTGAGGGGAGAAAGGATTCTGCTGGAAAAAGAGTTAGAAAAATGCAGTATTGTATTTATTGCCTGTCTGTTGAGTGACTCATTTGATATATGAGAAGGTTCTAATTCAAGTCGGCTTGGAAATCTCCACTCCTATAACGGGAGTAGTGAGCTAGTGCATATTAACCTTTTATCGTTTTAATGGTAGTAAATTGTTTTAGAAAACCATGGGCTCTGTCTCCTGTTGATATAATACGTCTGCAAGACGCCTAGTAGTTAGTTCTGCCTAGTTTGCTTCACTGATCATGGCGGCACTTACGTTTTTTTATTGTGGCAAAATCACACAAGGAATTCATTAGTAACAGCCAAATCCCATTTTTTATAATTTTTTTTTTTTTTTTTTTTTTTTTAAGATTTTTTTTTTTTTTATTTTTTCCTTTTTCTCCCCAAAGCCCCCCGGTACATAGTTGTATATTCTTCGTTGTGGGTCCTTCTAGTTGTGGCATGTGGGACGCTGCCTCAGCGTGGTTTGATGAGCAGTGCCATGTCCGCGCCCAGGATTCGAACCAACGAAACACTGGGCCGCCTGCAGCGGAGCGCGCGAACTTAACCACTCGGCCACGGGGCCAGCCCCCAAATCCCATTTTTTAAGTGGTAGTCAACCATAATATCTAATGGAAAGAAGCCAGGCAGAGCAGTTTCAGAATGCTTCAGTGAAACGGTGGTAGTATCAGTAAATGCAGTCTCTTATTATAATGATCCAAACCGTCCTGTTATCCCACCACAGAGCAGGATTATAAATCCACGCCACTGCACCAGTTAAGAGACCCAAAAGTTAAATTGTTGTTAACACCTACAGTCTTGGATGCGGTAGAAAGTTGTGGAACTTCTTATCCATTAAATTAAGGATGGGTGAGCTTTTACTTGTTGAATTTTGATATCTGGGCCTTTATGCCGTTGGAGATAAAAGGAACTTTCTAAGATTAAGAAATTGGGTTTTTATGGGACTTTTTATTAATTAATAGTTCAATTATAGCTTTTAATACAAGAGCCATAAGGAGAGGTTAGAGCGCAGCTGACCCTAACCAGGTGGGGGTCATTGGTCTGAGGGAGGATGTGCTAATGCGGAGAGAGATTACACTGGGGGGCTTTGCGAACAGATACAGTTGAATCTCTTAGGAAAGGACATTGTAAACATTTTTGCCCCTGATATCCAAGTCAGTAGAGGAGATAAAATATAAAAATAAGTTGTCACTAAGTTGGTGTTTATCCTCTGTCAGAAAGAACACACCAGCCTGTTGTGTGAAGGCATGGCCCTGTGTACAGTTGTATAGGTTATGCGTTGGACAAGGGCACCACGTCTAAGGGCCACCGTTTACACCGTAAGCTTTGTAAGTGTCTGTATTTAACACAGTATTCCTGGTACTCTGTTCTCTTTAGCTACAAAAATGCACAGCTGCCCTCTGGTAAAAATGGTCTTTAAAAAATAGCTGTGTCTTGTGCCCCAGTTTTTACTCTGTAGTGAGCTCCTGATTTGTAATCAGCACTTGGCTTGAGTATAAAGTTACATGAATCCAAATTAAGAGACTGTTTTTTCCAATTTAAGTTAGAAGATAAAAAGAGTGGTTTAATATAATTATCTTTAACAAGTCATTCAAGTAGAAAGGTTGGTTCTGGTGTATTTTGTTTTGGAAAAGTCAGAAAAACAGCTCCTCAAACTTCAAAGTCATGCCGGGAAAGTTCATGAGCAAATGTCTGGGGCATAGTTTAAGGGTATTGGGTTACGTATAGGATGGAAACAAAAGTAAGGCGTTGGACAGTTCTCTTCTTGGCACTCACAGCAAATGGTTATTTCCTGATGGTCTGCTCCCATGATGCTTTGGATCACCTGTTCAAAGTTGGTGCATACTGGGGGGATGCAAACTTGTAAAAACCTAAGCAAAATACAATTAAGAAGCCAAACCACTTATCAAAAATTCATATAATTTCTGCATTCTCAAACCAAGTGTAAATACATTTTGCATATCCATATTGTGGCTTCTCTCCTAAAATAATAGCCTGCTTTACTAAGTACTTTAAAAAATATATACTGAAATTTTCCAAGAAATCTGTATAGAAAGTGGTGTTTAAGAAATTTAAAAGTTAAGATTGAATCAGGGTTCTGCTTTAATGGGTCAGGACCACTTCTCATTAGCGTTAATGTCTTTGCATTGATGTCACACTGTGCAGGCAGAACCTGCCTTCTGGAGAAGTTGAGAATAACTGGAAATGGCTTAGAGATTGACTGTGAGCTTTACTTTGTTGAGGAAATGGTCACTGTTATGTATCAGAAGGAGTAGGGCCTAGTAAAGTGACTGACTGAAACCTGGTTGATAGACAGATGTATATATTAATGGGTTTTACTCTGTACTTGTCTGTGAAAAATCACTTTGATTGAATGGTTTCAAGTCTCATCTAAAAGTGTGGAGGATAACAGACTACCAAGATAAATAGCTGAATGAGAAGTCTGTATGTATTTGAATATGAAAGGTGTTAGATTTCTTAGAAGAGCTGGAGAACATTTGAAAGTGAGAGTTCTTAAAATCCTAGTTTGCTTAAGATAACTGCTTCTGTGCTTGGATTTTGTTTACCCACAAATTGGATTAGCACTTGTCTCACCCATCTTGGATTTGGGCCCATTCTTCCCAGAAGTAGACTCTCTTGGAATAATAGCCTCTGCCCCTCCTCATGCTTGGGCCCGGCCTTGAGGTGAGCTTTCGGTTCGCTCTAAGTCAGAACAGTTTGACTGGATGAACCAGGTTTTCATGATTCAGTCTTCCTTGAGGAGAGATGGCAGAAGGCAGAATATATGACATAGTTGAAAAGTAAACGTGTATAAAGGAAATAATGTGATATTGGAAGACTGTGAATTTGCGTAGGCTTCAGTTATGTAAAATCAGACTCTTCCTAATGTTTAAATATCTGTTCCCTGTGACCAAATTTTAGTCTTCTTTCCTGTGGTCATTAAGTTAGAGCAGTAATGGGTACTGCTGTTGACTTTTCACGTTAGTTTATTCATTCGTTTACTCATTCAGCAAACGTTTAGATCTCCCAGGCACCAGGGTAGGAAAAGCATCAGAAAATGCTTTCTTCTTTTTCCTCCCTGCCCTCTCAGTTAATAGCACGTTGAAAATCAAATTTTAATTTTGGAACACTTTACCTCATTAAGAGAACTATACCTTATGTGTGCTACAATCAAATGCACTTTCTGTTCCAGCAAAAAGATAAAATGAAGACTAGATTTTAAGAAAGATGAGTTCCCAGTTGTTGCAATTTAAAGCTTTTTATTTCCTGCAGGTTCATCTTCCTTCCTGTACAGTATTTTCAAACTTCCCAGTCATTAAAAAGAAGAATATTTCTCTTGTTCATACCATGGATTTTTCTCCCAGAAGTGGATATTTTGCCTTGGGGAATGAAAAGGGCAAAGCCCTGATGTATAGGTAGGTATTATTTATGTTTGAAAGAAATAGCGATAAACTTGAAAATGTGAAGAGATGCTATCATTACATTCCTATTTCTACAATTATGTACAATGTATTAATTCTACAATTTATTAATCAATTACAATGAGAAATTATTAAATGATAAATTGTAGAGTGTTCAGCTTGACTCTCATTGTCATTGTCTAATAAAATGTGCATTTTTCTACCATAAAATGTTACTAGCAGAAAAGTTCATTGAGGGAATTTGGGGGGTGGGGCGGGAGTGTAAGCTGTATTTTGAGAATGTCAAATTGAAAAAAAGTAGCCACTTTAATAATAATGCCACTTTCTTGGTGCCTTATGTTTTGATTAACCTTTGTTGATTTGACAATTCACTACTTGTTAGATTTAAGTGATTTTTTTTTTTTTTTTAAAGGGATTTCTTTCCCTTCAGCTGTAAATAAGGATGTTAACTACAAAGATACCGAAAAGTTAGGCTCTGCCCAGGTTCTTTTCTGCACTCAATATATTTGGCTATAAAGCAGGAACAGACAAAATCTCATTGTATCATTGCTAGAAGATATAGGTGACAAAGTGGCTCTTTGGGGAGCACTGAAGAGCTGGAAGCCTGTGACTTAACCCACAGCCCCCTTTCCTCGCTCCCTTGTGTTGGTAGTGAATGCTGCATAGAGGCCTGTGTTTATGTTCGTATGCTCAGGGAAGGCCTGCTTTCCTAGTGAACTGAAATCTAGGGTGAAGAAAAGGAGGAATGTAAATCGGTTTTCAGGAGATGGTTGTGAAGAGAGAATATAACAATAATATGGTTTAAAGTTCTACTTACTTTGAAAGGAAAATGGGTTACACCAGGAAAATTGATAATTCCATCAGTGTCATTTTGGATCATTTTTGGAGTGATTCTTTCCATTTGGATTCTATAAAAGGATGCAGATTATTACTGTACTTAGAAATTCTCTTCCAAAGCTTTGGTTTATTATAATAACGGAAATATTTTTCTCTAAGTCCCAAAGGCCATTAGATTTTTCACCAGAGCATTGCTCTCTAGTGAGACTTTCTAGCAAATGGGTTGAACTGACAGCATTTCTTTTGGGTATGGCTGATCAGGTATTTCACAGACCCCAGTTTGATGCTTAGGAGCAAGCTAAAATCTGAAGCATTAGCACTAGGGTCCTTCAGAATGTCAGACAGGGGAGTCTTATCCTAGCTGGCTGCTGAGAAGGATTGTGATTACATTCCCCGCCTCCAGTCTTCCTAAGTGCCGTTTCGTGATCTGAGTGACAGTATGCTGGGTAATCAGAAAGTTGTTGAGATGATTTCTCTTTTACTTTTTCAGGTTGCACCATTACTCAGACTTCTAAAGAGGTTATTTGAAGTAAGGACATCCTGTTTTATTGGTTCTACAGGTTTTAAGGTTGCACCCATTGCCTCAGTTGCTGGAGGGACTAGATTAGCTGATGTCTGTGTCTTTGCCCCTGGGTTGCTGTTGTCTTCAGTTAGGGTAGGAGGATGGAAGTAGATCAGGTACAGTCTAGTTGGACTTAGACCTTCTGTGGGAATTTCTTATCCCAAATCACAACACTCTGGCTCTGTTCTTCTGAGGTCAGATCTCTAATGTTGTATTCAGTGATGGTCATGAAAATTGTGATTACCAACCATTTAATCCACAAATGAGAATAGACTTGAGAGAGAGAGAGAAGTGTCTTCAGGTATAATTATAGCTTATGCGAGCTCAAGCCCTTGTATTCTGTGTGTGTTTTTTGAGAGATTATAAGTGACATGCCCAGCTAGTTAATGGTGGCTTGTCACAGAGCTAGTTAATGGCTGGGTCTTAGTTTTGTTACCCAGTGTTTAAAATGGTAGGGCATGCTTCCCTTCCCATGGCTTGACCTTTGACCTACGATATGGTGGTACTGAGGTTGAGCCTTGCACTTGGCCTGTTCATCACAGTTGACTATTTGGTCTTCTCTGAGATCCATAAATGTTGAGGAGAGACTCTGGGAGGGCATATAGATTTAATTAGGGAGAAGAAGTTTTGGAAGCAAAGGGATTTTGAGCAAAACAGCCAGGAGGGGAAAGCAGTCCAGATATCCTGCCTCCCAAAATTACAGTGCCAGTACGTATTGTTTGATGACTAGCAGCTGTAAATCAAGTGTGTAATTTCTCTTCTTTCCTCAGATCCAGTTGAGCCACAAGAGAAGCCTGTCCTGATATATCTTCTCAGAAACTTTCCTGAATGTGCGATAATATATGGATAATGATTTATTGAGCCAGCTGTGTTTAACAGAAATGTCTTAATAAACACGTGGCAACTTTTGTTTGAAAACAAGTGTATGTGGTTCTTCCCTCCCCACCTACACACATGCACACTGACTTGTATGCGTTTCTTTTAAGACTAAACATGAGAGAGAGGAAACACTGGTCTGTAGCAAAAAATAATAGAGGCAGATATGTTCCTATTTCACAATGAACCCTGATGAATAGTTCCCCCTTTTTCAGCATAGGTCTCTCCATGTTTTGGGGATTGGATAACAGAGGCTCTGATGAGCTATGGAGGTCATTTCGCTTGAGATGATGTCTCATGAAATGAATTTTGAACTTCAGGTTTTCCTAGAAAGGTGGTTATGGAGATGAAAAGGCTTTTCTGGGCTTGGCACTTGGAATGGTTATCAATGCTACTTGTCGGGGAAGAGGCATGTGAAAACCTGGCACACTTGTCCTAAATATTAGCCACTCCGCTTCCTGGAAATGTTCATTATGTCAACTTAAATGTTTCATTTGACTTAGGTTCCAGGGTTGACAATTGGTTCCATAATTCTTTAATCATAGTATAAGCTTGCTTTAGACTACTTCCTACATTTCTTGGGAAAAACTGACACTGTATTAGATATTTAAGTATTAAAGGGGTTAGTTAGGAGAAGTATCAACTAGGTCTATGAACTTTCACCCCACCTCCTTGCTAAACATGGAAGAGAAAAGTCAGGTGAGAGGAGGAAGTTTTTCCAGTGACAAAAAATGGCTCTGGCTCTGCCCAGAGAAGTAACAGATCCCACTTAACTGTCTTCAAACAAACAGGGCAGCGGCAGGTATCTTCAGGGTCTTCAAGGCCCTTCCCAGTCTACGGGCGATGACCTTGAGCAGCCCAGTAGGTGTGGGTTGTGTTCGCGTATTTCAGCATCTTTCTAAAACAACATTTTCTGTTCAGATGGACTATTGCTTTGTGATTGTGGAGACCCTTCTTCTGTTCCCTCCTTTTTCAGCAACATCTTCCATGATTAAATAATAGTAATGCTGAAAATTTCAGATTCCTGGCCCGGGTTGGCTTGTTAGGGTTATTTCTCTCTCGAGTTGCTAGGGGGCAGTGTTGGATTATGTGAGTAACTGAAGGCGAGGTGTTTTATAGCTTTTTACGGTCACCTTGTCTTTAGCTCCAGCTAAATCGTTTGTTTCAGAAACGGACACCAAGCCTTGTATGTGCTTATTTTGCTTATGGTTTTCAGCGTGTGAAAGATTTACAGGAATTTACCATTCTAGAGAAAACGATGGAAGCAGAGTTTAAGTTTTAACTCTACCTTGTTAACATGGCCGGATCGTTTTATACTCTACTAGAGGCAGAGTAAAGAATTCCCAGTTCTGATCTCCAAGATAGACAAATGTGCTATTTGTTCTACAGAGATGCTGCCGGTCCTCTGTCTTGTCTTTTCATGTTTTTTCCCCCTTGATGGGAGTTGGGAATTTGAGTCAGCCTCTCATTTCTACCCCTTGTGGCCAGTGCCAAGCTAACTCTTCAAGGGGATGAGAGCCACAATCATGAGCTCATTTACACAGTTCTCTATTGGCAGTTGCTAAGATAGCATGAATGTGGCTCGTATCTCTGTTTTGGGGGCCCATCTTGAGCTGTGAGGTGGTATTTTGCCGTCCAGAGCCACACAGAATGTAGTTGGGTTTACTTGGAGTGATGAATTGACAAGTTGACATCTTCGGAGTGTCCCACTCCTCTCTCCCTCCATCCCTGCTCATATTTGTTGAACTAAAGAATTATTAACCTATTGAAATTTCTCTTGTTTGAACAAATTACAGATGAGAAGTCTCTTGCCTTGCTGGATGTTGTGTGCGTGTGTGTGTGTTTCTGGTGGGGATGTGTGACCCTTTCTAAGTCTGCACAGAATGAAGTGACTAGCTGCAGGGTTTGTGACCAGCATGTTTACACTTCAGTTTGGGAATGGATGGAAGCCAGCAAATGCTGGAGAAATGAAGTGCTTGCTCACACCTGCAGTCAGCTCTTAAACTACTTGGGGTCCCACTATGTGCATCTTCAAGTTAACACAAGAAACAACATTGTCTGTTGTGTTGTTCTGTTCTGGAGGAAATGGGGCAAAAAGTGTGGAGAGGTCGAATGTGGGGTGGGAACAGAATTTCTGAGCCCCTGGTGCTGTACTTGTGCTGACATGAGGATATTCGCACAGTCTCATGAAATTCTCATTGTTCCTCTCTGTGGGAAGTAATAATTTCTTTTTACAGAGAAGTAAATTGAGGTTCAGAGAGGTCGAATATCCCAAGCCTAAAGCCATTACCACCACTGACCTTCAAGGTAGGGTGTGCATACCCCAACAGTATACAGCCCTGTTGAGGTATGCACACCAATTAGATTGTGGGGAGGAAATTCTAGAACTTCTTTGCTGTGTGAAAATATGTTTGTTTTTTTTTTTGAGGAAGATTAACCCTGAGCTAACATCTGCTGCCAATCCTCTCTTTGCTGAGTAAGACTGGCCCTGAACTAACATCCGTGCCCATCTTCCTCTACTTTATATGTGGGATGCCTACCACAGCATGGTTTGCCAAGCGGTGCCGTGTCTGGACCCAGGATCCGAACGGGCAGACCCTGGGCTGCCGAAGCGAAACGTGTGAACTTAGCTGCTGTGCTACCGGGCCAGCCCCGTATGTTTGTTTCATAATGTATTTATATTATAGATCATGTAGTTAATTTATTAAAAAATGTTTATATTGGGGATATATACTCAAAGATTTTTTACAAAAGGACCACTGATTTAGATGCCAAACCTACTGCCACACCAAACTTGACATATCCACAACTGGACACATTTCCACACCCTTCCCACCACTTTCCCAGACTTGCCTTTGTATTCCCTACGATGTTAACAGCTCCTCCATTAACCTAGTCACTTGAGCCAGGTACCTAAGACCCACTTTAAACCTGAGATTTTTCTCTACCCATGCCCCCACCACAAAGACTACTCATTGAGCAATTTTTCTCTCACAAAGTCCTTTTTGTTCCTATCCTACTGCCGCTTTCCCAGCTCTCATCAGCACTCACCTGTTAATCACCTACTTCACGCTTTTCAATTGGATCTCCACGTTCCAGCCAGACATTTAAAAAAACCAAAACGTGGTTATTATGGAAAACTGCCAACATACAAAAGAAGAGAGACTAGTATAATAAATCCCCTTGGGTGCTTCAGCATCCCACGTCAGCAAGGATCAGCTCCTGGAAGTCTTTATATCCCCACCCACAAACTCTCTGGTTATTTTGAAGCAGAGCCGAGATGTATCATTGCATCTGTAAATATTTGAGTATGTATAGAGATGTGTTTTAAAAATATAAATCTCAACATGCCACTCTTGCTTAGAATCCTTCAACAGCTCATCTCTTCCACACTCTTTAGTTTCTGCACCTATGGAAAGGGTATAAAAATAGACCTGCCTCGTAGGATTCAGAACAGCTCCCGGCCTGGAGTACGCTCTCAGTGAGCCTTAGCTGCCGTCATTATCATCATGACCGCCGTCAGGTACAAGATGATACTCAAGCTCCTTTGCTGGGCAGAAAGGCCCATTATTTCCGCCTCTTCCCATCACTCCAGCTTTCTCGCTCACCTTATGCTCCAGAAATCTTGAGCTACTTGAAATTCCCTGCATAAGTCAAGCTGTTTTCTCCCCCATGCCTTTGTTCTTGCTGATGCTTCCTCCTTGCCTCTTCTTTTTCCACTTTTCAAACACTGTGCATCCAGCAAGACTCAGATGGACTTCCGTTGTAGTACCAATATGCTTGTGCATTTGTTTCTTTGTTTGTATGGTCTTTCCGTGGAAGATTGGATGGCTTTCCAAAAAACACAGTAGAGAGAGAAAATATAATTGAATCAGGGCCTGGGGAAATGAACATAAGACAGGAAATTAGACCCCAAATATGTAGGCCATATGTGGTTACTAAGTTGAGCTGTAATCTCCCCCCCGTTTTTGGCCTAAGCGATAGTCAAATATATTTTTTTGAAACAAATGTATTTCAAGAAAGAGTGAAAGTCCTCTTTCCCCTCCCTAACCAAGGGAACCTCTGTTAACAGTTTGATGTGTTTTTAGTAGTTTTTTTTTTTTGTCATTGAGTCAATTATGTGTCCAGCTGCAAGAAACAAAACCTGGCAAATAGCGGCTTAAATCATAAGGACATTTATTGTTTAAGAAGTCCTTAAAGGTGGGGGTCAGCCCCGTGGCTGTGTGATTAAGTTCGCGCTCTGCTTTGGTGGCCCAGGGTTTCGCCGGTTCGGGTCTTGAGCGTGGACATGGCACCACTCATCAAGCCATGATGAGGTGGCACCCCACACGCCACAACTGGAAGGACCCACAACTAAAATTACACAACTATGTACTGGGAGGCTTTGGGGAGAAAAAGGAAAAATAAAATCTTTAAAAAGAAAAAAAAAGAAGTCCAGAGGTGGGTGACTAGCTTCAGAATCCATTCGGTGGCTCAACAATGCCCCATCTCTGGTTGGTGTGTCTGTGTTTCTCTTCACCTGTGTCTCATGGCTGCAAAATGGCTGCTGCACCTCAAGTGCCACATCCTCACACACCGTGAGAGCATTCCAAAGTGGAAGGAAGGGATGGGGAGAGAACAGCTTTCCTGGCAGGGCTTTTCCTTCCGACCAAAGGAGAAAGTCTTTTCTAGAAGTCTCCCTGCAGACTTCCCTGTGTTTCCTTGGCAGAATAGGGTTACAGGCTCACTCCCGACCAATCACTGGCAAAGAGGACCAACTTCCCATAAAACCAATCATGCTTCATCCCAGGGGCTGGCGGTGGGGCCTGCTTTTCCTGAGCACATAGCTATCTGCCCGTTGATTGAAAACACTGGGCGTTCTGTTTGCAAGGAGGAAGGGGGAGTAGGACTGACTCTTGGGAGAAAACCAACAGTGCTTACCATAGATGCATGCTTGCATTTAAAAATTTTTTTGTTTTATCTTTTAGTAGCAAGGGGCCCAAATTGTAATATTGTCCAACTCACTATTTTCACTTACCCAGCAGACATGGCAGTGCATATGGGTTTACCTCCTTTGTAACTATTGCATAGTATCTCTGACTGAGGAACATTTGGGTAGTTTCCTGTTTTTTATCATTGCAAACAATGCTGCAATTAACTTTCTTATACAGGTCTCTTTGTACCAAAAGGCTATGACAGTGACATTCCTACCAACAGTGGATGAGGGTCCCCTTCCCCTCTTTCTCTTTGACAGCTAAGCAGTGACAAAATTTTACCACTAGATATTATTGTTTATAATCTAATGAGTGAAAAACGATACCTATTATTATTTTACTTGGCGTGTGCTATGATTTTGATTCCTTCCATTGAAAAAGGACAATAAAAGTGATATGATTCACATTGTCCATAAGAGAAGCTAATCCTAGTTCCCCAGGGAAAGCAGACTCCCCCTCGCACCCCCACATTCTTAACAGGATTTGTTAACAAATCTCTCTCCTGCTGGTAGTTTATCCATCTTTGTGTCTCCAGCATCTAGTTCAATGCTTGCTCCACATATTAGATGTATAATTTTTTGAGCTTTAAAAATCTGACTTGATTACAGAGAGAACAAAGGGTAAATATGGACTAAGCACATTTTCTGGATCACAAATCAAGATGCATAGGTTGACTAAGGGTTTTTGTGAGAAACTGTCTTCGAGGAACAATATGAATGTAGAAATGACGAAACTTCTGAAGTATTTTGATAGTTTATACAGACAGCAGGTCAGAGTATTTGGAATTGGGACTATTTTGGAGGTTAAGCCTTAAGGAAGAGCTTAAGAGGGAACGCTGAGGTATAAGGAGAGATGAACTGTAGGTAGCCGGAGGCGAAACTGAAGTTAGTGGTTTTTAGAATAGATGATGAGTTGAAAATAAACCGTGAAACTTTGAATCAGCCAGCAGCTGGCAAATGTGTTTTCTCATTGACAGCTAAGCGGTGATAAAATTCCCTCACTGTAGGTCCTGACTCCCCTTCAGAAAGCTTATGTGGGCTTGGCATAGTAAAATGAAATCAAATTCCCAGAAGTTCTTCCAGTAAGATGATATACTGTTATTTTTATATGCCTCTCTTCTCCCTCAAACCTTTGCTTCCTAAAATGTAACATCTTCCTCCTGTGGTCCTCATCTGGATTTTCAAATCATCCATCCATCCATACATCTATCCATCCATCCATCCACCCACTCACCCATCCCATCCACCCAATGAATATCAATTGAGCGCCTGTGTATGTCAGGTACTATGTTGTTCATACTGGATTCCCAGCACTCATGGACAGATACAGTGCCTCCCCTCATGGAGGGCAAGTCACACATCAGACAGGTGATTACAAATTCAACAAGTGTGACCAAAGGAGAATGGCAGAGTGCTTTGCCAACATGGAGCCTGGAAACTTGACCTGGTCCGAAGGATCCTGGAAGGCTTCCTGAGGAAGCCATGCTTCAGTTGAGTTTGGAAGAGTGAGTAGGAGTTCACCAGGAGAAGGAGGAACATTTCCTTCCTGTCCCTCCCCACCACCTCGCCCCATTTCTCCCAGAGGCCTGCCCTCCGTGATGCTCTGTGGAATTCCCCGTCCCACTGTGAAAACTCCCTGTGCATCTCTGATTGCTTCTCTTTATCGGGAACCCTGGGTCCTCCCTGAAGCTCCTGGTCTCCAGCGACCTCTCCCTTCAATTTGGTTGCTTTGCCCCAGCCATCCCCTCCCCTCTCTCAGTTTGGTGAGAGGGAAGACTACAGCGACTCTTTCTTCTTAAACAATGTTCTAATATGACTTGGAAAGGGCATGGAGTAATCGTTTTGTCTTATTTCCAAATTTTGGATAACTTTTCTTATAACAGTTATAAGGCACTTTAGCAGTGGGTCCAACACAGAGTAAACTCTTAATATATGTTATATTACTCCTATTACTATTTTTAAAAGCCTCTGACAGTACATTGCCCGTAATAGGCACTCCATAAGTGCTGAGTCCCTTCCTCCATCCCAGTGCCCCATGGCCCAGGCAGGGCAGAGCAGTAGGGCCCCAAGAATCCTGTTTAGGAGGGACCTTGGAGGTCATCTGATCCCGACAGTGGAGTGCTTTGTCCAGGGTCACACAACTTGTTAATGCCAAAGTGAGCTAGACTTGGGATCTAGGTCTTAATGCTCAAACCCAAGTGTCCTGACTTGCACTTTAATGCTCTTCCTACTACAGTACCGTGTGCTCTCCAGTCTCTGTGGGGATATTAGGTGGGGCTCACTATCTCTGATCACTGAAAGGGTGACAAAGCTTTTGAGTCTGTGTTCTCAGAGGCTCTCTTGTCTCCTCTGCAAACAGTGGGCTGTCTTGTGCAACCCTGGACACTCCTAGGAACTCTCTCCTCTCTGGGAAGCATCTCTGGCTGCCTCTCAGGAAGGGAGTGGGGTGGGCAGAGGATGCAATGCCCCTTCCTGCTATTTCCAAATCCGTCCTGTTTTGAGGGTTTGGAGGACCTGTGTTCCTATCTCCCTAGATCCCTCAGTCTTTGCTTGGAGGTGCCCCCGAAGCATCCCTTCTGCTTTGCTTGTGGAGGCATTGCCTTCTAGGCGGCAGTTGGTACCTACTGTGCCTCTTCTGTTCTGTAGTTTTAAGGACACAAGGTCCTTTTAGAGATGTGCTCTGGGAGGCAGTACGGCATCACAGTTAAGAGCACAGAACCCGGAGTCAATCTACTTGCTTTTAAATGTTGGCTCTAACTTGGGCAAATTATTTATGCTCTCCAAGTCTCAGTCTCTTCACCTGTAAAAGAGGGACCACAATGGAGGCCACTTCAGAGGGTTGATGAAGAATTAAGGGATCCTACAGTGTATATAAAGCACATGGCCCAGTGCCTGGCACATGGCAAGCATTCAATAAATGCCAGCTGTTATTATTTTCTCATCTGATCCTACAGCAGCCTTGGGAGGCAGGCAGGGCATGTGTTATTAACCCTTTTATACCCTTGGGAAGGCTGAGTTTCAGAAATGTTAAATGACTTGAACAGAGGTCACAAATCCAGTAAATGGCAGTCAGGACCTCAGGTGTCCCGACTCTGAGTCCAGTGCTCCTTCTGTTCTCAGTGTGGCCTCTGGAACGAATGGTGATTCCCCTGGGGACCTGCCTGACTGACTTTCATGTCTGTGAATTCTCTCTCCTTCCTGCTGCTCCTCCTCCTGCCAGAATTCTGCCTGGTGCCAGTCTCCAGAAACCCACGGGCCAAACCTCTGCCTGTCGCTCCGATGCCATCAGGACGCAGGTATCTCTTGTGAGGGATCAGAAGTGGTCCTCAGTGGCTGAGAGGCTGCTGGGTTGGTTCATCCACGCAGGGGGTGCATTGACCCTTCAGCTGGCCGTTCACTTAGCTGTCTGTTGAGTGGAATTAGTTCAAGTCCCTACAACTTGAAATAAGACCTATCATATGTTTATGCCTTTGAAAATTGCATAATCATTGAATTCTTATAACAGGTATTGTAGCATATATATGCTATTGCTGAAAAGGTACTAAAGAGTTTTTACACTAGGGTACTTCCTACAAAGGGTAACTTGTTACACAATGCCTCTGGGTGTCTTGCTTTTGTATATCACTAAGAAAATTCCATTTCGTTCCATAAAAGCATTGGGTTTCATCCTTTTTTATTGTCCAAGGCATTGGCGGGGTAGATGCTAGTGCTTCCTTGTTCTCTGACCTGTGGAGTATTAATTTCTGAAGCGAAAAACTCTTTCACCTGTTGGCTGGGTGACTCTGGGTAAGTTACTGAACCTCTCTGAACCTTAGTTGACACATCTGAAATGATGATAATTATCCCTCAGAGATATGTAAAGCGTTCAATGAGATGATGTGCATAAGGGACCTCACATAGCAGTGTGCCTGAATTTGGTACGTGCTTGGTCAGCCTGAGTTTATCTTTACCTTATGTTTCTATCATCCTTCACACTTACCCAGCCGTAGTCACATGCATTATTCTATTTTCTTCTGACCCTGTGGAGCACATGGGACCAGCATTAATTTGAAATATAGATGAATATGGCTAAATTGCCTTACAAAAACCTTTATCAGTTTATACTCCCATTGACCCTGTGTGAAAATCTCTCATTTACTATCTTTACTTAGCATACTGGAAATTTTTAATTGAAAAATAAAACACAGATACAAAAACCCACACATAACAAATATGTGGCTTAATGAATTATTATAAGGCAAACACCACCCAGGTCAAGAAATAGAACTTTGCCCCCACTCCAGGAACCCCTCCATGTGCCCCATCCCGATCCAAAGCCTTTTTTCCTTATAAATAACCACTCTTCTGACTTTTATAGTGATTATTTCTTTGCTCTTTTTAGGTTTTTTAGTTTTTGTTTTTGTTATTTTAGTGAGGAAGATTGGCCCTGAGCTAACGTCTGTTGCCAATCTTCCTCTTTTGTTTGTTTCTTCCCATAGCCCAGTGCATCATTGTATATCCTAGTCGTAGGTCATTCTGGTTCTTCTACATGTGACACCGCCACAGCATGGCCTGATGAGTGGTGTGTAGCTCCATGCCCAGGATCCAAACCAGGAAACCCCCGGCTGCTGAATCTGAGTACACAAACCCAACCACTTGACCACTGGGCTGGCCCCTCTTTTCAGTTTTATTACTCAAATGTGTGTTTTGAGATAATATTGTTTAGTCTTGCCCATTTTAAAAAATATGGTATTTCTTTTAAGTCTCTTTTAATCTGTAAGTTCCTCCTCTGTCCTTTTTTTTTCTTTACAATTTGTCTATTGAAGAATTCAAGTCATTTGATTTGTAAGTTTCCCGCAGTTTGGGTTTTGCTGATGGCGTGCTCATAGTGCAGTTCAGCATATTCCTCAGTCCTCTGTTTTTCTTACAAATTGGCAGATTGATCAGAGACTGGGTCAGAACTCAGGGTCAATCTCTTTGGCAAAACTCTAGGTAGTCTTAGGCATGACTACAGGAGGTGCCGAATGTCTAATGATCTTTCTTTTAATGCTTAAGTTCATTAGGGATTGTGGAATGGAGAATTAGAATAGAGTGGAGAATTAGAATAGAATTCTAATTCTGTCATTTCTCTTTCATTTATTAGTTGGAATAGTTTTATAAGAGACACCTTCATTTATTATTTGGTTGCCCAGTGGTACAGTCAACTAGAAAAGGTGTGATAAATGCTGGATTATTTCCCTCTACTTACCATTTTTCAAGATGAGGAGTTAGTTTCCTATCATCCTCTGAGAGTGACCAATCTTTTTTTTTTTTTTTTTTTTAAATCATCACAGACCTATGGACTTAAGTATATTTGACAGGTTTTAATCTATTGCAATTATTATCACTGAAGCTCAAGTTGTACCATCTTTGGCCAATAGAAGCTTCCTCAAGTTTGCTCCTGAGTCCTTTTTGACATGACTCTAGCAGTTTTTTAATTGCTTCTTCACTATTTGGTGACAGTGTTCTAGATTCCTCTTGCATATTTCCTGCTCCGGACCTGGAATGATCCATTTCTTTGAGGATTACTGGTTTCTTCGAATGAGAAATTGTCTTTCAAGGCCACACACTCTGGTTGCTAGTGATGATCATTGTCACTGAGATTAGCGATTGTTTCCAGACTTTCTCAGCAGACAGAACTGGTGAGGGGGTTGGGGTGGGGGTGGATAATTTATTGCATGCGGATAACACTTGTCTGTGCCTTTGTTGGAGGAGGTCATCAAGAGGATGTGACCGCCAGTTGACCTGAGAGCTGGGCTGGCAATTAGAGGCTCCTCAGCCCCTCCCCTGTCCTTGGAATGTACACTCTACCTGCTTTTCCTGCACTAGAAGCTGCCTCAAGGACACAAGCTTGAGAACAATGTGTTGTTGAGACCATCTGGACAGTATGAGTGATTGAACACAGTTAAGGCCTCTATATAAACTTTAAGATTCTGGTAAGCGGGCGCGGCTTTGTACTTGTCTGCAGCGCCCAAGACAAACTGCATTAAGTAAGTTCCCTTGCCGCCTGCCAGTCTGGAGTGTCCTGCCTCTTTCTTCAGTCTCACCTTGCCCTCCCCCTTCAGGTGACAGTTTCAGATTTCACCCAGGAAACTCCCAAGTTTGCAAATCAACAGCCTTTTACACTCGAAGGTAAGTTTTACTAGATACTAAATCTTTGGCTCACACTTTCTTTCCTTGAGTATCTTAAATATGTTACTCTATTTCCTCTTGGCGTAAAGTGTTGCTGTTGAAAAGTCTGATAATTATCTGAATTTCTTTCCCTTATTAAGTCATATGTTCTTATTTTCTAGACAGTTAAAGGGTTTTTCTTTTTCTTTAAAAAGTCCAGTAATTTTACTAGAATGTCTTGGTGCTGGTCATTCTGGGTCAATATTCTTAGGTAAGAAGTCTGCTCTCTCAATATGAAGTTTCAAATCTTTTTCTGTTTCAGGAAAGTTTTCTTGAATTATAGTTTTTAGTATCTGTTCTGTTCCCTTGGTGTGGTCTTCTTTAGGGACTCTATTAATCTGTATGTATGATTTTCTTTGTCTATCTTCAATATTTGTCAGCTTCTCTTGAATCTTTTTTATCTCTTTCTTCATTTCCTTTTCCCCCCTGTTTTTCACCTTCTATTTCTCTTAAGAAACATGTTGTCTTTATTTGATCTTGTGTTCCTTCTAGTCTAGTCTTCATTTCTGAAATGATTTTTTTCTTTTCTTTTTAATTCTTCCCTGAGTTCTGTCACCTCACTTCCGAGTTTTTCTAATTCTGGTTTATAATTTTTTTTTATGTCTTGTAGTTTAAAAACTGTGTTTGAGCTTGATTTGAAACAGTCATAGTTTTATTTTGTTTTGTGGACATGTCTTTCTGTTATGCAGTTTCTCCGAGGTGTGGAGCCCAATCCTAGAATTAAGGCCCCAGTCTTTACCGCAGACCCCTTACACTACCCGAGAACTGGAGAGGGCCAAACCTTTCCCCATTTCGGCTGCTGTTTTCAGATTGGCCCTCCATTTTTCCTGGTCAATACCTGTGGGCTATTTCAGGGTTCTCCTCTTCTCAGGTACTGCCTAGTCGCTTCTCTTTCTCTCCTTTCTCCTGCATGGATGTGGCCAGTGCTTAGGTCTTGTGGCCATTGGTAGTTTGTCCCCATTTGTTTGTATTTGGGGGCTCATGAGTATACCATTCGTTTGTATTTGGGGGTTCATGAGTATACCATGTTACATTTTGATGTAAATGTTGCCCATTTTTGGTTTATTATCTAGTTGCTCTGTTTTTTGTTTTTTTGTTTTTTTTTTGGATTTGGAGATATTGAGAAATTATGATCCCACTGCTGCCATCTTCCCAGAATTCTCTTTATAACAATTTAAAATTTTTTGTGTGATATCATATACTGACATTAGGCTTAGTATATAAATATACATAAAATATATAATATAAAATAATCATATACGATAGAATGTGTATAACATATAATCATATTATATATGTATATTTGTGTACCTGTATATAATTCTACCACTACAACAAAATGTAACAAAAAGAGAGAAAACAATTACCCAAAACCCACAATACGTTAGCTGTTTTGCGTTCTTCCTCTGGTTTTGTCCATCAGATTTATTGGTTCATATCATACTTCACTCAGATTTAAAAATTTTTATCAAAGCCATAGTATGCATGGTTAAGAAATCGAGTGGTGCTGAAGGCTTACAATGAAAAAACAGTCCCTGCCTCACCCCTCCTAACTCTCAGTCCTACTCCTTACAGGCCGCCATTTTGAATCCCTTTAGCTGTTTCTTCTGGTAGTTGTTCCCATATCTCTAATATGCTCGTGCTACCATTCCATGGTCTACCGTCTTCAGACACTTCCTGATTACTCCCTGCTGTAACAAATGAGGATTTATGTCTATTGCACCAGTCTCCCCTCCCCATTCAATCCTCCCAATGTGGTAATTTCATTATTTTCAGTTAAATGAGTTCATTATTATGACCATGTAGATATTATTAACTACAAAAGGAAGTAGTATATTTTGATTACATTTAATTTCTTGTATTACCTTCTTTTATATCCACCTCCCGCCTCCCCCCTGACCCCCTAAGCTGTGCCATTGGATCAGTGTCTGCTCTCTGGAACCTTTCCTTCTGCCCCTATCTGGATTCTGGGATTCTCCTTGACTGCTCTCTTGGTTGTTATCCTGTTTCCCGGTCCCACATCTTCCATTTTGTTGGTTTAGTTCCTTGTTTTGCTGTAGCATATTCTCAAATGATTTCCTAAAATAAGGTGTATTGGAAACAAATTTCTTTAGAACTTGTATATGAAAATATCTACTTGAATCTGAAAAGTACCTTCCTTAGAATTTTGAGGCATTGTTCCTCTGGCACATACTGTTACTGTTGAGAAATCTGAGAATATTCTGATTCTATTTACCTTCAAGGTAACTTTTAAAAAAAAAAACTCTTCACTTGGAATCTTTTAAAATCTATTCTTTGTTCTTGGTACTGTAAGACTCTATAACGACTTGTTCTGATAGGTGTCTTTGTGCATCCTCTGTTCTGGGTACTCAGTGGAATGTACCGTGTGGAAACATCAACTCTGGGAATTATTTTCAACTATTTCATCCTCTCTAGTTTCTCTCTTCCCTCTTTTCAGAACTCCTAAGTCAATAGTTAGAGTTTGGACCTCTTGTGTGGATCTTCTATGTCTTTCTTTTTTTTTTCCTCTCTCATTTTCTGTCTTTCTGTGTTTTTATTTTGATTTCTGACTTTATCTTCTGACCTTTCTCTTGAATTTTCAGCTTTATCACATATATTTGAATCTCCTGCTCTGGTGATCTAGTGGTTAAAATTCAGCACTCTCACCACCACTGCCTAGGTTCACTTCTCGGTCTGGGAACCACATCACCTATCTGTTGGTTTTCATACTGTGGCTGCTGCGTGTTGCTGTGATTCTGAAAGCTCTGCCACCAGTATTTCAAATACCAGCAGGGTCACCCATGGTGGACAGGTTTTAGCAGAGCTTCCAGACTAGACAGACTAGGAAGAAGGACCTGGCCACTTCTGAAAAAATTGGCCACAAAAACTCTATTATTGGTCGTAGAGCATTGTCTGATACAGCTCTGGAAGGTGAGGTGATGGAGCAAAAAGACTTCATAGAGTCTTGTTCTTATTTTATGGATGCACTATCTTTTCTACTCTCCTTTAAGATAATATTTATAGATTATTAAGTTAGAATGTCACTATTTCTTGTTTATCTTTTTTTTTTTTTACCATGTGGGAGGTTTTTTGTTTTTAATGTTCCTTAAATAATCTGGTGATTCTTGGCTGGTCCTTTCAATTGAAAGAATGAGGCATGGCCAAGCTGATGGGAGCTCCGTATGTGAGTGGGAAGGGGGCACTGTATGACTGGCAGGCTTTGCTTTGGGTAAATAGAGAAGATACTATTTCTGTGCTGGAGGATAAAACCAGAATGAGATGGTCTTTTTTCCTGGGCCGACTTGATGTTTTTCCAGAGAAGAAACATCTAATCTTCAGCCACAGCAGGCGTGGAGAAATGTCTGCCTCCTCATTAGTGCTCTGTGAGGCTGGGGGCTGGGGGTGGGTGGTGGCAAAGAGACAGGTAGGGGTCCACTCTTCCTAACACAAACTTTCAAACAAGCAGAGGGATCACCTGTGTTTTCAGCCCTGAGTTTCACTTCTGCCTTTCTCTGAACTGGAGTCTCTGAGCCCTGAGCCTCTGCTGGGTTCTTTGAGGGCAAATTTCCTCTCTTTTTGTCTGTAGCACCCCTAGGAATATGCTCTAGTGGGCTTGCTTGCCCTGCTACATCAATTATCACTCTTCCGTTGGCTTCCTGATGTCTACAATTCTGTTGAAATCCCTTATTCACAATATACTTTCTCACTCCCGTTCTCTTTTTTGCGGGCATTAAAAAAAAATTCATTTACTATAAATTTAATGGAACCTAAAAAGAGAGAGGAGATATATATAGGTGTTCAGTCTACCATCTTCAACTGGAAACTTCTGGTATTCCAATTTAATGAATTTATATGACAAATTATTTGCTGGGCGACTGGGCAAGGCTATTTCTAATTGTCTCCTTTGGGCATGTATAAAAATATGCTTAATGTATGTCTCTGTGGACATATAAACCAAAAAAAGAGATGGCGCTCATTTAGTTAAGCTCCCTCGAATGGAATCGGTGCTGGGAAGTACCGGTGAACAGAAATCTGATTTACATTCTGCTAGATAGTGGAGTGAACCCAATGACACAGGTTTACTGCATTTGATTGTACTTTGGGCTTGTATTATTATCTCAATATTTTTGTGTTAGTGACAAAGAGAAGACTTAGGGTGTCTGGGATTCTTTGAAACCTCAGCACTAGATTGATTCTCATGACTGGAGCCAGACTCTGGCTCAGAATTCCAGTTTCTAAGCTTCCCTTCTTCGCCTTCTTAATATTCCTGCTGCACCCTGTACCCACTAATCTTTAAGTATCTCGTGATCAGGAAAAACGTCTAGCTCATCTTTGTGTATGCCGCATTGAGCACAGGGCCCAGCACATACCACGCCGTGAATGGACAAATGCTTACTTGTATGACTAGGTGTACGGTTTGTATTACGCGTTTACATATTTGTCTCTTCCTGTAAGAATGTAAGCATCTCAAGGGTAAGGATCAGCTCCTACTCATCTTTGCAACCCTTTTCTTAGTACTCACTGAATGAATTAACAAGACTAAGTGGGAACAGAATGTCAGAAGACCTTTAGCAAGGACCCATCCTTTTTGGGTCTCCTGATGTTTTAAGGGCCAAAAGTAATTTCACAGCTGTGGCTTCTAAGATTAAGAGAAGAGCTTGAACAAAGGCAAATTTACTCAAAGCACAGCTGTATCTGTGCATGTATTCAGGCCTGTCCCCAACAGCAGTACCTCCCATCCCCAGTTTGTGACAGATCTCAGAGTTGCATCCCCCAGAGCTGGCAGCATCACTTGTGCTGCTGGAAAAATGCATTCTTGCTCTCCTTAGCAGCTGATTAAATTCTATTCCCCGTGGTGCTTGGAGCTTACTTGAAGCCAGGGGAGCGGGGGCTGCCTAGACTAGATTTCTTCCTGAAATCTCACCAACTCCTAGAGGGCCCACCACATAGTCCCTGTTGCATGCACACTTCAGGTACTTCCCCCATCTGACCACAGGCCCAGCCACAGCCTGTGCAGTGTGCCCCTAGAATGCCACAGTAGACTTCTACCTGCTTCCCTTGGGGACAGCCTGGTACTCCACCCAGCTGGTTTCAGAGGCCTCGTGTGCTCCATAGCCTCGCCATGTTCTGTGTCCCATGCAATGTTGATGGTGATAGAACAATCCTTTGATGAGCGCTTACTGATGTGCCAGGTGTCAGACTAAGTGTGCTTCAAACCACATTTCATGGAATTCCCACAACCCAGTGAGCTCAGTATTATTGCAGATGAAGCCTCTGAGAAGTAAGGCCATTTTTCTCAAGGTCACAGTATGCGTAAGTAGAAGAGCCAGGTCTCAAACTCAGGCAAGTTGAGTATCCAAAATCTATGTTTCTAATGACTTGTCACAGGAGGGGTCCCAGGAAGCAGGCTCTGAGATGGAGATTCATGTGCAGGAGATTATGAAGAAGTGTTCCCAGGATGGACACCTGCGGAAGGGATGGGGTGAAAGCAGGAGGGGCAGAGGAAGGAGTTGAGCACTGATGAAGTCCCAGTGAAAGCCTCAGCCAGCCCTGGAGGACAGGGGAGCTGGGAGGGCCCTTTGGAATTATCCTGAGTCAGGTGCAGGAGCTGGAGGAAGGAGAAAGCCTGCAAAACACTGGAGGAACAATTCTATGTCCTCACTGCAGGGAAGCTTGTTGGTTCATTCACTTACTTGCTCATTCAGTCATTCATTCATTCGATGTCCCAGGTTTGGTGCTGGATGCTGGGAGAATACCAAGTGAAGTTTACAGTCAACATGGAGTTGATGAACACACGAGCTAGTGGAACTCAATTTGGTGGGTGCTAAGATAGAGGTGTGCACAGGGCTCCATGAGAAAATGGACATGGGCACTGAAGCCAGTGGGAGAAGCTGAGATATGTTGCCTTCCCAAGGCTGACTGAGCTGCACTGGGAGAGGGGGAGGAAGGGCATTCCAGGCTGTGGGAAAGGACCCTGCTGATGGCCAAGAGAGTGAGCTGGGGTCAGAAACAAGGTTATCAGACGTGCATGTGGGAGGATGATGAGGTAAGGGACTAACTTGATGTGATTTACCCCAGATTCTCCACCCCTCTTGATTCTCATCAAGAGAGAGGAGAGCAACATTGCCCTATGGGGGAACGCGTGACAGAACATAGAGGAGAGGTGGCAGATTATTACCAAGTTCCAAAGCCACAGGAGCAGGAACAAAATAGAAAGATTTTGGAAGAAGATGTGATCAGCCAAAAGCAATTTTTGTCCTCGTCTCCATTCCTGATAGATGAAGATGCAGAGAGCATGGGACTGGACATAAGAGGAGAAGCTGGGATAGTGAGGGATGGGTAGGGGGAAAACGAATGGTGGGGAAAATATACCAGTTAATTCTTCCAAGTAC
The DNA here is from genome assembly GCF_041296235.1 of Equus asinus. Lineage (NCBI taxonomy): Eukaryota > Metazoa > Chordata > Mammalia > Perissodactyla > Equidae > Equus > Equus asinus. The sequence continues at coordinate 35,406,347 of NC_091802.1, read as the reverse complement.
TATCCCACCACAGAGGAGTGCAGATATGTGGGCGGAAGATAAAGAGTAGATGAATCCCAGAGGCGGGACAAGCTAATGGTCAAGAATCCAGGGTGGGAACCTGACATCAAAGAGGATTGTCTGAGCTGGGGGCTGTGGACCTCAGGCTGGGGTTAGGGACCGAAGGGTGTGACCTTGCATATGTGGACTGAGGTGGGGCTACACAGGGTGAGGGTGAGAGCACAGGCCTCCAAGAAGGTAAGTAGTTTGCCCATGAAGAGAGGACAGGGAGGCAGCTAAAGAGGTCCTACCAGCTACCCCATGCTTGCCTCCAGGAACCAGGCCAAGTAGACAGAGGCAAAGTGAATGTTTGGCAGGGACCCAAGCTGAAGACCGGCTAGAGTCAGAACGGGTCAGTTGTGGAAGAATTTCTGAACAGTGGATTCTGAGGTGGCTGTGGCCCAGTTTGGTGTCTCCGACCTTGGCTTGGCATGGAGATCCCGGAAAACAAAGCTACAAGAGCAAAAAGGAAGGATGGGGATGCAATGAGTGGCTCTTATGGACTGAACTGTGTCCCCCCCCCCAAGTTCATATGTTGAAGTCCTAACCCCAACACCTCAAAATCTGAATGTATTTGGAGATAGGGCCTTTAAAGAGATAATGAAGGTAAAATGAGGTCCTATGGGTGGCCTCTAATCCAATATGACAGGTGTCCTTATAAAAAGAGAGGATTAGGACACAGAAGACACAGAGAGACGACCACGTGAACACACTGCAAGAAGGTGACCACCAACAAGCCAAGGACAGAGGCCTCGAAAGAAAGAAACTCTGCTGACACCTTGATCTCGGACTTCCAGCCTCCAGAATTGTGAGAAAACAAATTTCTGTTGTTTAAGCCGCCCAGTGCGTGGTATTTTGCAATGGCAATCTCAGCAAATGCACACAGTGGCCATCCATTCTCTTCTCTAAGTAGATTCCAGGCACACAAGTAATTGTTCAAGAAATGCTTATTGAGCACATGCGAGGTCCAAGCACCATGCAAACTGCTAGGGATAGTGAGGGATAAGGTACTCCCTGTCCTTAAGGATCTCACTGAAGGAGAAACCTTTGTAGAGGAATTAATGATCAGAAGGAGCTTCCTGGAAGAAATACTAATAAGAAAACCCAGCAGCTCAACAGGCGCTGTCTCATTCGATTCCCACAACAACAGTAGGGGTTGTTATCTGCATCTTCCTTCTGCTTTAGGGGTTCAGATACTAAGGTTCAGAGAGGCAAGTTCAGGGTCACAAGCCAGTAAGTGGCAGATATTTGGAGATGGATTCCTAATTCTGAAGCTGCATCGTCTCTAGTGCATCTCATTGACTCTTGCTGATGACACCTGTTCAACTTTGGAGTCTTGGCCAGTGGGATATTGTAGCCCTGGATATTCTCAAGATCTGATGTAAAGCTTTTGATATGGGAGGATTTCTGACCCCATTCCTCAAGAAGCAATAAGTTAGAGCACACCTCTTTAAGATAACTTCTGGGTATTTTCACAGTTGGAAAGAATCCATTTTTGGTGATTCTGAAGACCCTGCTTGGATTCCACTCTCCAGCTCTCAGGAAACTCAGGCCCCCTCATTTCTCCCTGGGTCTCACTGTTCACTTTTTCCTTCCATGAGGGGGAAGCTTCCCCAGACCCATCCAGCCTGTGGGACACACAGAGCTTCGTGAAGGATGCTCTGACCTGTGGTTCCTGTGATTGGTAGCTGTGATCATCGCCAACCTCGGGGAGCCTGCAGGTGGGGGGAGTGAGTGGCTGGCATCTCTGCTAAGAAAGGTGAAATGCATATAATTGCCACTGACATTTGCCTCTGCTGTAAATCCTCTCAAAGAGATCCCAAGTCTCTAATGGAATGCCTTCACAGGGAGATGGCATCCACTTGATGAATCAATTGTGGCTTCATTAGTCTCTCCCTGATATTTAATAGTAGCTGATACTGAGCACTCCAGGGGCCAGCTCATGTGCCAACACCAAGAGGAAAGGGGTCAGGCTGGGAGGGGTGAAGTCAACAAGGGAGGGGGCTGCTTTTCCTCTGGTGGGGGCACGTCCCTTGTCATGCTTCCTTACTCAGTCAGTTCTATAAAGGAAGATGAAACACAAAGAGAGAAAAATAAGCAAAGAATGCAATGGGAAGATAATTAGAAAGTGGGGGAAAGAATGAGATCTGGTATTTATGGGCACTCAAATCCCTCCTGAACTCAACCATTCTGGATTCTTCTGGAACTTCTGTCTACACACATCACCTCATTTAATCCTCACCCAGGCCCTCTGATTATCTTCATTTTGGAGAGAAGAAAGGGGGGGTTAAGGATTTTTGCCTGGTTGCCCAGGCATAAAGACTGAGGAAAGGCAAAGTTTATGCCCTTTGTACTACTCCAACATAGCCCAGTTCGTTTAAAATTAGAGGTGGGCAAACCACGCCCTGCAGGCTAAGTGGACGCCGCTGCCCAAATTTCTGGATGGCTATGATCTAAGAATGTATCGTACATTGTTAAATGGTTTAAAGAAAATCAAAAGAAGAAGAACATTTCATGACATGTGAACATCATAAGAAATTCAAATGTTGGTGTCCATAAATAAAGTTTTTTTGGAACACAGATCTGCTCATTCATTCACAGATTAGCTCTGGCTGCCTTTGCCCTACCATGGGGGTTGAGTGGTCATGACAGAGGCACTATGGCCAGCAAAACCTAAAATATTTACTATCTGGGCTTCTACAGAAAAAGTTTGCCAGCACTGTTCAGACAGATTCCTGGACACTTTGAATGACAGAAGAAGAGACGAATTGAGTTCAGACACGAATGCACACTGTGTTGATAATCGACTTTGTTAGACATAATTAAGTACTCCCAGTTTCAGAAACATGAAACACTGTTCTGTTGCCAGCCAGGAATGGCCCCGGAAGGGTTTTAGGATTTATAAGCATCATTAAATATTGCAGTAGAGATTGTTCAGCCACTTCAGTGATTTGCCTTGAAGGTACTTAATATTTTCAAGTAAATGCCAGGGATGGGGTTTTGAATGTAACTTGAAGACTTTGCTAATTTCTTTGTCCCTTGATTACTGCATGTGTGATTACTGCAAAAAATATTTACTTTCCCCAAATTTACTCAGCTCAGGGTTGGTGGCTGTCTAATTTATCAGTGTTGGTGGTATATATCACATTTGTCCAATTCAGGTAGAAAGGAGAAGCAAAAGAAGAAAGAAAAGAAGACAACCCATTGTAGGTTCTTACGAGGTCATGGTTTTATCGCAATACACTTTTAAAAGAACATGCATGAGCAAGTTGTCTCACTTTCCAATCCAAGAATGTTTGATTCCCCTGTGATGAAAAATTCTCTTTTCCAACATGGCTGCCTTGGATTCAAGAAAGTCCTCTTGTCCTCAACGTTTTTTTCCTGCTCATGATCCTCATGAAGATGGCAGGTTGACTGGATTTGTCCCATGTCTTCCTCAAGCTTTGCTTCTGTTGTGAACCTCTTGGACTCTTCTGGCTTAATCTTCCTCCCCACTGTTGCCATTCTATCTTAAACACCCACCTGCCTTACCTGGAGGTACATGTCTTATCATAGGATACTATCTGTCCACCTAGCTATTTCCTCTCGACCACGAGCTTCTTAAGGGGTGCTGTCTTATTTCTCTTACTTCTGTACCTCCAGCAACCTAAGAGTGTTTACCACAAAATTGATCCTTGTTAAATATTTATTGAATGAATGAGTGAATGAGTAGATAGGCTAGGGGGGACTTGCTAGGGAGAGTGCCCACTGGGGTGAAATTCTGGGACTGAAATGCATTGTTCCCATCTCCTGTGTATAAGAGAAAAGAGACAGTATCCATCAGCCCTCTGAGGAAGTATTCTCTTGACCACAGTGCCCCTTTGAACAGAGACAGGGGGAAACAGGTCTAGAGAAGGTAAATGTGAGGATTGAGGCTTTAAAACAAGCCCACAGACCTGCTGTCAGTAACGAGAACCACTTGCGTACAGTGCCTTGTGGTCTCCATGACCCCATTTGGACCTCCATAATGACCCTGTCGGGTGGATGTTGTTTTCTGTTTTACAAGGGAAAGAAACCAAACTCAGAAAGATTATCTAACCTCTCTGATATCACTTACTTAAATAAACAGCTGAGTAGGGACTCAAGCTTGGTCTTCTCTCTAGAACCTGGTAAATATTCCTCCAGGAGAAAATCGACCTATCTTTATAGTGGTGACTTCACAGAAAAATCTAAACGCTTTTTGTTCTTGCTTTCTGGTAATCTTGACTCATATAGGTAATTATCACATTCTCACACACTCTTCTCCTCCACCAAAACAAAAGAAAATAAAACCAAAAACAGATGCATTCATGCTCTTTGTCACAGGGCTTTTAATTGCTCTCTTACAATCGTTTTAACTGTAGAAGCCTGCCCTGCAGGGATGGTGGAAAGAGCTAGAGGGAGAACAGAGTTCTGACCTCATGGTGTGCAAGGATTAACACAGGGAGAGCCAAATTCAGTCATCAGATGCAGGCACTAGATGAGATGGGGGCTGTGGGCAATGCAGGAGAAGCTGGTGGGAACTGGCACAGAATAGATGCCGAGAGCAAGGTCACAGCCCAGCCAAAGGGTCAGAGACTGTGACTGCAAGTGAGGCTGTGGGTCGGCGTGGGAGGGAAGGTCCACCTGCCCACCGCTGCAGAAGCCTTGCCTGCTTTGTTTACTGCTGAATCTAGAAGGGTCCTGGTGTTTTCTGGGACAGAGAGGCTGCCGATTCACTCTGGCCAAGGTTCAGGGCCCAGTCAGGGGAGTGGTATAGCATTCATATCGGACCTAGTGGCTTGGGTGGGGTTTGTATGAGAAATTATGGAACCTGGCCTTTGTCTGTAGGGACACAGAGGAAAGTCTGACTCAGTGCTCTCTTTGTATCTCTCATGGTGTTGGGTACTGTGCCGGGCACACAGTAGGTGTTAAGCTCAATGAATGGCACTGCCAGCCATCCACTTCCCCAGAACCAAAGCCAAGAGTCAATTTTGGTACCTCTTTCTTTCACCCTCTGGTCAATGATATGGCTGTAATAGCTTGTAACTCTGACCGTTACCCTCTACCCTGTAGCCACCACCCAGCCCAAGGTGACGGCACCTTTCTCGGAGTTCTGTGACAGCCTCCTATCTGCTCTCTTATTCCCTGGAGCGTGTGCCTTCTGCCACTGCCACCACTCCCAGCCTGTCCTCTACACTGCATTCAGGGATCTTTCCAAATGCAAATCTGACTATGTCCCAGAGCCCCCACTCCCTTTCCATTCTTTAAATCTCATCTCTAACATCACCTTCTTCAACCAGGTTGGGTCCTTCTGTTATTAGCTTTGTAAGCACCCTATACTGTTCCTTTCAAGCCCTTATCATGGTTTTTAATTACACATTTTTTGGCATGTGATTAATTTCTGTCTCCTCCACTAGACTTTAACTTCCACAAGGGGAAGGACAGTGTCTATTTTTTGCTCATCCATGACCGTGTTTCCCAAGCAACCAACACTTGGTGATTGTTAAATAAATAAATAAATTTTAGTGAATAAGGGAATTCATAAACAAACTGATGGATGATGTGACAGGGAGTCGTGACTCAAGGCAGCCTGCTGTGCAGGGATCAAGGGAAAACCAAACAAGACAGAACACCAGACTGAGACCTCTCACCTCCCGCGAGAAGATGGAGACTCATTTCTGAAACACCCACTTAAAAACATGTTTCGTTATTCTAAAATGCTTCTCTAAATGGATGTAGTGAACTGAAACTGGGAATCATATAATGTAATCTGACAAAAAAAATTAAGCAAATTGGCTCCTATCTAGGCAAAAATAGACAGACTAGAAACTATAGCGTAATATTCATGGATCTTTTAGAGCAGAGAGGAGGAGAGAGTGAAGGAGCGAAGGCAGGTGTGAAGGTGGGCTCGTATCACGGTAATGTGGACTTCCTTCGGCCACTTGGTGCTTGAATGATTTTGGCTTTGGACCAAAGGCATTGCTTCACTGTGCTGCTTTCTCCAGAAAACACGTCTCCCTCCACTGTGCATCTCCAGGTTTCATTGCCTTCAGGGATGGTTGAGTTGACCACACTTTACAGAGGGGACCACTGAAGCTAAGTGAGGATAATAACTAGGCCAGAGGTGACAAATACATGTTTTCTCCTTAGCCCAAACCCCTCCTTCATCCAGTGCATATGTACCGCTCCATAAATGAAAACCATTCTTAGCTGTGGCCGGGAATCTATGGTTAGTCATGTTAGCTGTTGGAGATAAACATTTATCCCTCAAGTCCCCTCTGTGGGTTGGTGTCCAAAGGACTAGCCTAGCTCCCAGTCCCTGTTTCTAACCTCCCTTGAGTCAGGAGCAGGTGGGAAGGGGTGGGAGAGCAGAGGTGGGGGGCAGCGGGAAGAGGGGCAGAGTTGTGTTAATAAGTATTGATAGTGCGATAGAAAGATCTCAGGAGTTGGAGGCAGACACACTAGGGTCAGATCAGGGCTGATCTTGTAGGAATTTATTAAACCTCTCTGAGCTTTCGCCTTCCCATCTGTGAAACAATTATAATAAGATCTGCCTTGCAGGATCACTGTAAGCATTGAATACGTAAAGTGGCCAGCAAGGACACCGTGCATACGGTTGGGAGCCATTAGTATTCGCTCCCTTCCCTTTTCCTTCCTTTCTCCTTTAGGAAGTAGCATGGTGCAGAGGATGGCGAGACCAACCTGGGTGAGATCCTGCCTTGGCTATGGATTAGCTGTGCGGTCCTGCACAGATAGCTTAACTTCTCAGAGCCTCCCTTTCCTCATCTGTAAACAGGGGATAGCCAGGGAGGGAGGGCCATCTCCCAGGTTGAGCCTTACACAAGATAATGCACGCACAGTTCCTGGTGCAGACTTGTGGGGTGAATTCGTTATGTGCATATTTCCTCTTCCACGTTGCTTTGTGGATTGATGGAGTGATTCATAGTTATTTGCCCATCTGGGGTGATTGAGTCTTACAACACGTACACACACGCACGGACACACACATGCGCACACACACACTCTCGAAAGGAAATGTGAGTCCAGGAGTAGCCCCACAGAATATTAACCAAGACATCTGCTTTGACAGCCTGTCTGCACAAAGGGTTGTTTGTGGATCCCGCGTGCATTGGTATGCCAACCGTGTACCAAAATCCTGCCTCTGTACAAGGCGGAACTTCTGTCGCAGACGGACTGGGCTCTGTCTGAGCCACTCGGCTTCCCAGACATCCTGATGACAAAACTCCCTCTCTGTTATTTCCGGAAGGGTAGCTCCTTTCATTTCATTTATAAAAATGACCATAAAAAGGAAACCCAAACCTCACATCCTAAGCTAACCCCAAGGGCGTTTTTTCTACATTTGTCCACAGATGAGGTAACATATTCCCTTTTTAGAGGTGTTCTTAGCACCACGGTTTTCTGGAAACGTGGGAAGGGTGAGTGTTCCATGTGCTGAAGAGACAGGTGCCTTCCTCTAGCATCGCTAGTTCTCTGGAAGCTCCCAAAGCAGCCATTTTCCATCACCATTATGTGAAAGCCAGAGAGAGGAGAAAGGGTTTCTATCAAAATTCTGCCTGTCCCAGACTGTGTTTAAATAACTCCCTGGTTTGAAGTCAGACCCACCTGAGTTTAGTTCCCGGCTCAGCCATTTACTTACCTTGAGGAGATGTCTTAGTCTTTGTAAACCTCGATTTTCTCATCTGTAGAATGGGCGTGGGAGGAGCGTTACCACCTCATAAGCTTGTTAGGAGGGTTAAATGCTATAAGGAAGGTGCACCATCTGGCATGGACAGCATAGCCACCGGCAAAGTCACTCCCTCCTTCCCTTCATCTTCTTAATCTGTTCAAAAGTTGAGTGACTTAGGTGTGATAATGGTAAGCTCCCTCAAACAGGGAATGATTCTAGATGGCCACCTAGCCTAAGAGGACAGCAGGTCTCCAGGTCACTTCTGGGCAGCCCTTGCAGGGCCTTGGAACCCATTTGACGGAACAAAGCGAGGCATGTAGGAAAGCTGTGATTGCATATGCTGAGGCCTGATCCCAGGGCGCCCTCTCACCTGCTCCCCAGGCCCTACCTTCCCACTCAGTCTTTCTCACAGTCATTCTGCAGTTGTGGTCACTGAGATGAGACTTCCTTCTTTCCCACTGTGCAGGTGACATCATCTGGGCACTGAGGACCTTCTGGTGGTAGCTGGCTGCTTCCTGATTGGCTGAGGTTTAAGCAGTGCATAATGATCACGTGTCGTGTGCATAAACAGTGCTTAATGATAAGTCAGGTGTTGCTTTCTTCAGGCTGTTGCATCTCTACCCCAGCCCCGCTCCCCTGTCCCTCAGGCAGTTTTGTCTGCCCTTCCCTTTTCAGAGCGGATCAAGGGAAAAAGCACAGGTCTTGGAGTCAGACCACACATTCAGGATCAGGACCTTCATGTGTGACTTCTGACAATGATTTAACTTTTCTGAGTCCCCCTTTACTCATCTGCAAAATAGGGGGGTTATGGCTGTCTCAGTGTTTTCCAAAGGGTCTTCTATGGAATCCTGGTTTGAGAGGATGCCACAGGTATCACAAGAACAAAGAGGGATGTGACCAGATAAGTGTGGGCAACAGTGGGTCAGGTGAAGACAAAGACTCTTCTGCACTGTAGGGCTTCTCTTCATGCAATGTGAATCTTCAAGAAGGGGATATAATAGTCAACATTTCCAAATTTACTATTATTATTTTTTTTGGTGAAGAAGATTGGCTTTGAGCTAACATCTGTGCCAATCTTCCTCTATTTTGTACGTGGGATGCCACCACAGCATGGCTTGATGAGTGGTGTGTAGGTCCATGCCTGAGATCTGAACCTGTGAACTCCAGGCTGCCGAAGCGGAGCATGTGAACTGAACCACTACACCAGAAGGTTGGCCCCAAACTGATTTTACCCCATTTTCCCCACAAACAGAATATCCCCTTAGACGTGAAAGGTGATATAGTGTAGTGGTTCAGGACACTGACTTGGGAGCCAGAGTGCCCGAGTACAAGGCCCGCCTTTTCCACTTACTAGTTGTATTAGTTATTTACTGCTGCATGATAAATTAGACAAACCTAGTGGCTGAAAATAGCACATGTTTATTATCTCATACTTCCCATGGGTCAGGATTCCTGGAGAGCTTAGCTGAGTCATTGCTTCAGTCTCTCTCACAAGGCTGCAATCAAGGTGTCAGCCAGGGTTGGGGTCTCATCTGAAGTCTCTGCTGGGAAAGGATGTACTTCTAAGCCCATGTGGTTGTTGGCAGGATTGAGTTCCCTGTGGGCTGTTGGCTAGAGGCTGCCCTCAGTTTCTTGCCATGTGGGCCTCGCCAAGAGGGCAGCCTGCTTCCTCAAATCCAGCAAGGGAACAAGTCTGCCAGCGAGATGGAAGTCACAGTCTTATGTAGCCTATTCATGGAAGTGACAGCCTGTCACCTTTGCCTTATTCTCTTGGTTAGAAGCAGTCACTTGGCCAGTCTACACTCAAGGAGAGAGACTATGCCAGGGCTTGAACACCGGGAGGCAGGGCTCATCGGGGGCCATCTGAGAGTCTGCCTGTCCCACTAACATCACACATGACAACTTAACTCTGTGCCTTAGTCTTCTTATCTGTAGAACTGGGATGACAACGATGCCTTCTTTATAAAGTTGTAATTAAATGAGTTAACATATAGAAAAGTATCTGGCAAATAGCAGGCACTATATATATACTGGCTCTTATTATTACCAAGTCCGGTGTCTGGCACACTGAGAAAACACAGTCAACATTGGTTGAATGAATGAATCAAGGATTTGACTTGCACTACACGGAACACACTTTGAGAACGGCAGCCCTCCTTAGAAATGCTGCAAGGATTAAATGCAAAGAGCTATGTGATGCTCCTGGCACAGCCCCTGGCGAGTGCCAGGTCCCCACTCGATGCTAGGTCCCCATCCTACTTCGGGTTTGTATGTCCAGTCTGAGATTGGAAGCCCAGAGAAGTCAGGTCCAGTTTCCCCGTTTACTCCTCCCGCTCTTTCTCCCTCTCTCTCCCCCTCCTACACCAATAGTAATTTTCTCAGTACAGTGGCTGGTATGATGCCATGAGCAGTTAAATGCTTCATAGGGGCTGTGGATGAGGTTGGCAATGACAATTAAGTGTACTTGAGGGGACTGAGCAGCAATGGAAATGAGGCGAATGGGAATAAGAGAATAAAGATCTAAAGAAGCAGAAAAAAAGAGACAGAAAGGACCACTTTGAAGAGCAATGCTATATTTTCTCTATGTACCTAAGAGGTGATTTAACATTCACTCCTAAAATCTTGAAAAACACAGTCCTACGTTTTTCCTTCCATCTTAGCTGCTTGTAATTACTGTATTCAAAGCAGATATTCCTTCTCAGTCTTATTCTCCTCGGCAAATGTCTGCATGGCATCCACCTTTTTTGTGTGTGTGAGGAAGATTGGCCCTGAGCTAACATCTGTTGCCAATCTTCCTCTTTTTTGCTTGAGGAAGATTGTCACTGAGCTAACACCTGTGCCAGTCTTCCTCTATTTTCTATGTGAGATGCCACCACAGCTTGATGAGCAGTGTGTTGGTCCATGCCCAGGATCTGAACCTGCGAACCCTGGGCCACTGAAACAGAGCACGTGAACTTAACCACTATGCCACCAGGCTGGCCCCTTGGCATTTACAATTGATTTGTTTTGCAACTTTCACTATACCTCTTGAGTTAATAAAAACAACTGACAGCTGCCCCATGCTCTACGTTTGCAGAGTGCCTTCATACACATTATCCCTTTGAACCTCAAAACAATCCAATGAGGCCGATATTGCTATTGTCCTCATTTTATGGTGGACAGAAGACTAGGGGCCACTGAAATGAAGTGGCCTTGAGCAGATGTCAGCATCAGAACCTCTATTGCAGCATCAAACTCTGAGCCAAGGCATTCTTCCCACTGCAGTGGATACTAATAGGAAGCTGTTCATAAATTGTGGGAGATGAACTCAGGTCCTTCTATAGCAATGCCACCTGTTGGTTGCTACCGGAGGAACAAAGAGCAGCTTCGATTTTGAGGAAGAGTTCTCAAAACTCTTTCTACTGGGCCTCCTTGAGTCTCACAAGACACCTTTCTATTTTAAGCTGCCTTCCTTCAAAGCACAGAAACAATTGGGAGCCAGGCAGGGGAAGGGGAGAGCCTTCCTGGGATGGTTTCCTTGGCTTGTCAGGAAAGTTCTCTGACATCTGTTGGCTTCTGTGCCCCATGTTGGCTGTCCTCCACAGGGCAGGCACATTGCTGTGATGCCAGCCACTGGGCAGCACGTCCAGGGACTCAGGCCACTCCTGTCCCTCATTGCCCAAAAAAGGGTGACAATAACAGCCTCTGAATGTATTCCCCTTTGCTGTCTGGGAGAGACCAGTCTGGAGCACAGTTTTCTTGTGGAGATGTCCTGAATCTAGGAACCTCCTGGAACCAGGAGACCCTACCTTCCATGCCCATAGTGCTTTAGTCCAGAGGTTCTCAACCAGGAGTGATTTTGTCCCCTTTCTACCCCTCTGGGGACATTAGGCAATGTCTGGAGACAGTTTGGGTTCTTCCAACTTGGGGGAGGGGAGGGCTTGTTACTAGCATGTAGAGGGTAGAAGTCAGGGGTGCTGCTAAACATCCTACAGTGCACAGGACAGCCCCTCCAACAAAGACTGACCCAACCCCAAATGTCAGTAGTGCTGAGGCTGAGAAATTCTGCTTAGCTCTACTCTTTTAGAAGCTTCAACGGGGTTGGGGGTCCAGGTGGAAGAAGGAGGCAGCTGCCTGGTTGTCTTGGCCACTTCTGTAGGATGCTCTTTAGGGATGGGCTCAGACTGCTAAGTAGGTACTTGTTTCCGGGGCACCCCATCCCTTCTTACTCCCTTCCACTTACCTAGCCCTCCCGTGTCTGTTTAATTCTGCTTGAAACCAGTGCTGTTTGACAGGGCAGAAACGTCTTCCCCGTAGTTCCTATGCCTGGCCTGCTTTTGGCCGTGGCCTTGATGGCTCTGGTTGGGAATTCATGTGTCACTGTTTGGAGAGAGTCATATTTTTTACAGCAACATAGCCCATTTTACCTTTATAGTAATTGTTTTGGAATAAGAAGTAATCATCCAGGACTGACCAACTTGCTATACTAAGCGCTCCTTCCTCACTCCTGGCAAATTGCTTTGAGAATTGAACAAAGCCCGGCTCAATCATGCAGGATATCCATTCCAAAGGATGCCGGGGAAGTGAATCTCTGTTAAGCCAGCCCGAGTCATGCCTCCTCCTCCTTCTTCCCAGGGATCAAATGGTGAGCGTGCGCTTCATCCCGCATGCCCCTCCTCTTGCGGATGGGCGCCTTAAGCCTGGGGCTTGACCAGGGCATTTGCGATGCTCATGGGGCTGCATAGGAAACTTGTAGCAACAGACTGTTCTGTTAAAGAGCTTTTGGTCCTTGGGGCTGACGTCAGAGTCGGCGCTTTCCACGTGGCTGTTGAAATTAATTTATGGCAGTCTTTCCCTGACATAGCTTTTGTGGATGTTAAATAGGTATTGCATGAAAAAGTAGTCAAATGAGTTTGGAGAATCCGTGTTCTTTTCCGCAGGACTTCTGATGGTCTTTAAATTGTTAACCAGCTGTGTGAATTGTTAAGAGGAGGATTATAGCATGTAGTAGTCCACACATTTATTTGGTCTCAGAACTCTATTTTTATGGAGCATCTCCCATGATCAGTGATCCACAGGATGGGATTTTGGAATATTGCAAAGGGAAAGGGTTTATCTCCTCTCCTCTTTTTTCCCTCCCCTCCTCTCCTTGTTCCTTTCTTTCTCTCTGTCTCTCCCTCTCTCTCTCTCTCTCTCTCTCTCACACACACACACACACACACACACACACACACACACACGCACACTCAATTGGAGGGGGAATATGCTTCCAGGAAATGTAATGAGTTTTTTTCCTTGTCTTGAGCTCCTTATATAGATATGATCCAAGATCGTTGTCTTAAAGAAGTCCTCTTTTTATTCATATAACTTCAAAAGTGCTGCTCCCTCTCCCTGTAGGGAGTACTCACCATCCCTTTCCCCAAGCTAACTCCTGCTCGCTCACCTTCTAGGGCTCAGCTTAAAGAGCACATCATCGGAAAAGCTCTTCCTGACCCTCCTCCCAGTGGAGATCTGGGACCACATCCCATGGAGCTCAGCTCCTTATTAGCTGCACGAACTCACGGGTTCAGCTGTCAACATAAGATTGAGATGTGTTAATTATCCTCATCTTGGTAGTCATTTCACAGTGTATATGTTTATCAACTCCTCATGTTGTACATGTTAAATATATACAATTATGCTTGTCAATTATTTATTTATTCCTTGATAAAGCTGGGAAAAATTTTAAAAATTAGAAAATTAAAAAATAAAAAGATTTTAAAATTAAAAACAAGATAGCCTATACATATGATTTCTGCATGCACCTGGCGTTTGTATTTGAAGTCCAAGAAGAGGGTGGTGGTTACTCGGTGCTTGAAGGATGATGGCAAGGCTAGGAGTTGGCAAACCCAGTTCTTAGGCAGAGATCTTCCCTCCAGCTGGAGCGGAGGTCCCCCCCAGAGTCCTGCGCTGTGTGGAGGTCTGCCTCCAGGCAGCCGCTGCTGCTGCCCCACGGCGGGGAGTCAGGAGCCCAGGGTTTCAGGCACACTTTAAATACCCTCTCAAGGCCTGAGGTCTGTGATTATGCAGGTGATGGAGCTGTAACATGCTGATCTCCTAGATAATTATTTCCATTTCTATGATCTCCCCACAAACCGTATTATAGAGACTGTTGCCGCCTTGGCTGTTAACTATGTGATTGGGAGTCAAAATGAACGGGATAGCATGAGCTAACATCCCCGCAGCACCATAAGGTTTATGAGTCAAGTCTCAGAGCAGCCCTGTGAGCCCATTGTCTCTGGATGATGCTGAAACCACAGCCGTTCTATTCATCCTCTTACTCATTGAACAGATACTGATGAGTTTGACCCTGAGCCAGGCTCCATCCATGCTGGGTGTGGGGCATTTAGAAATGAATAGGATAAGGTCTTTACCCCCAGGGGCATCATCCTCCACTTCTCCAAACCAAAAGCTCCAACCTCTCCCCCGCTGCACCTCCAGTCTGCAGCCGGGTAAAATTGAACCTCTTGAGTTCACTCACTTTCCATCGCTGCCACCATTACTCTAGCTCATCCATGTCACCTCTTGCCTCAGTGGTCCAGCTCCTTCCTTTACAGGTGAGGAAATTTAGGAGGCTCTTTCTCCTCCTCTCCCCAGGCCCTCACCTTGGCGTGTAGAGGAGGGAACTTTTGCATCCTGCCTCTCTCCTCAGGGGAGTGCTGCTGTGTAAGCTCAGTTCCTCTTTCTGCCCTCTTACTTGTTTCTCTTCCTCTAAAGCAGAGGATTGGTTTAGTCATGTTTTACTGGCGGGCAGGGTTCCTGGTGTGTCCACTCTGCCTTTTTGACATGTTTGTCCCAGGATTCAAAGAACTCTGATCTCACCCCTTGCCTGACCAGGTGGGACATCCTCGAGGTCCTGGGGGTCTAAGGTCTAAATTTGGGGAGGGAGCAGGAGGTCTCTACATTGGCCGCAGTCCAATTTGTGTTTGCCCTTCCAGCTTTGTCAGAGGGCTCTTCCTTTTGGGCGTTAATGGGTACAAAAGCTGCCCATTAGTAAATCTTATACTCTTTTTCCTCTTGTGTGTCTTTCGTGGAGAGGAAAAAAGGCAGGTGTCAGTGTTCTGGCCCCAACCCTACCCCAGACCTCTAAACTTAGAGGCAGAGAGGGTAAGGGGCTCACTCAAAGCTGTGGGGGCTCTTGGCAGATATGGGACTTGAACTGTGGTCTCTTGGCCCAGTGCTGTTTTCTCCACATCTCTCTCTCCTCAAATGAGCAGAGCTCACCTTTGGCGCTCTGCTTGTTGAAAAGAAGATACAGCCATGTGGACACAAAGATAAAAAATGGACTCTGGACCAGAGATACTGTGGTGTCTGAATTTCTAATCTCCCCTGATGTCTTAGTTGCCTCATCTGGAAGAAGGCTTAATCACGGTATCTTCCTCCTAGCGTTATGATGGGCATGAGAAGAGATCATCCATCGAGCGTGCACAGCATAGTGCCTGGCAGAGAGTAAGTGCTCAATAAATGTTACCTATTTTTATTTCCTACCAAATGAAACGATCAAAAGGCTTTCAAGATGGAAAAATCTGGGCCAAGAAAAGGAAAACAGAGTCCAGCAGATGTGAAGTACAAGCCGAGGTGTTTCCCTAATGACCAGTGAGAGCACCAGCTCTGGTTTCAAGGAGCGGTAATTCCCATCTGGAACCCACCTGGGTATTGTAACTCTTCCCTGCTGGCCGTGCGGCCCAGGCTGAATGCTCTCAGTGTATGCGTCTAGAACACCACAGGCGCTAATATCTATAAATAGGGAGGAAGCCAGAAATGAGAGCTCATTAAGTTCTCACTGACTGCTGAAAAGTAAATTAGAAAAAATAAACAGAGCCGAACATTTGTGTAAACCTCAATCTTTTTGATGTTTTTCAATTAGCCGAGCCATTTTTCATGTGAAAAATTAATAGCTGTCATGTGCCACCTGGCTATAGAATCCAGTGACAAATTTGTTTTAATGACCGCTGTCATATCTCTGGAGTTAGCTAGGCGTGACCAGTTACAGGCCATCTGGGGTGGGAGGAGGCAAAAGGGAGGGAGTTGGCCTTTCCCTCTGATGCGCCAGACACTGTGCTGATCTCAGGAGGTACACCATCCATTGAATTTCCTCCAGGGCCTGGTGAAGCCATTATTATCCTCCTTTTATAGATGAGGTTCAGAGAGGTGAAGGAACTTGCCCAAGGTCACACAGTAGATGAGCAGGGCAGTCTGATTCTACAGTCTGTTCTATTAAGCCACACTGCGCAGAGGGAGAAAGATTCAGCAGGAAGGCAGGAGGTGTCTGGGAGGCTCTAGCGGGCAGCCTGAAGCAGGGGTGGGGCTGGAATGAAGTGAAGGCAGTTGAAGTGGGCGGAGTCCAGCTGCAGGAACTCTGGTGTAGGAGATACTTAGGATTCAGTTGGCAGGGAGCTCTCTCTGAATAACAGAGTACCTGCCTCCAAACAGGGGCTCCAGTCACTGGGAGAGGGACAGCAAGAGCAAGGCAGGAGTCAGGCAGGATGTCTGTCCAAGGGGGGCCCTGAGTTAGCAGGTACTCAGCAAACGTTCAGTAAGACCATTGAGCAGTTTATGAGAATAAGACCTTAGAGGCCGACACCGGGGCCGAGGCCCATCTCTGATGCTGGAGCAACCCCATGAGGGTGGGATAGCAGCAAGGACGGCTTTGTGCTGAGGCCACACTTTCAATCTGGGGCTGCCTTTGCTTGGGGGAGTGAGGGAGGCACAGAGCCGGCATGCGCGGTCAGAGACCTCAGCCTGGGCAGAGCTGGAGCAGGGGTGCAGAGCTGGGAGCAGGCAGGGCCTGACCTCCATGACGACAGCCTTCACCGATTGCTGGACGGGCCTCTTTACACTCAGCATCTTTCTTCACGAAACAGCATCAGGAGAAAGACACTACTATCCCTTTTTGTAGATCAAGAAGCAGAAGTTCAGAGAAGTGAGGTAACTTGCTTAAGGATACACAGGGGCCAGCTGACAGAGTAGAAATGCAACCCAAAGACCTGTGTGTGTTCCACCTTCCCCCTCCGTGCCAGCTCCCTGCCATCCCCACGCAAACAGTTGATTACTTTCTCCATCCACTCCTTCCTTCCTGCCCAGAGGTGCAGAAACAGCAGCAGCCCTGGCTCTGATTTCCTGGGCATTCTAACCTGGATGGAGGAGATGGCCTTGGCTGTAGGGACAAATCTGCTGAGGATGGCGCACACGTGGACGTCCCGGACTGAAAGTGGGACCACTGGACCCGACAGTTGCAGCTTATCCTTCCTTTTGGTAACGCACGATTGGGCAAGAGAAGAAAAAGACGCTGCCCAAGCGATCCTTTCATTTCAAAGAGAATTTCTCCAAGGTGCAGGATCAGTGGATGCGATCCCGGCTGTGGCAGGTCTCCGCTCCGGGGAAGGGCAGTTTAGGAACGGCTCTGCCGTGAGGCAGGGGAGGGACCCAGTGACCTCAGCAGGGTTTCTTGCAGCCACAGGTCCTCTCAGGAGTTTTGCTGATTGGTTTGAACTTGACTTTGAACCTGGTAGTAGATAGAGGTGTTAAGGTTTTACAAAGGTCCCTCTTTCTATTTGGTTTCCTTTCTATTTCTAATTACTGAAGTTTAGAATTACTCCGTTTGCCCTTTTGTAGTTTGGTGACTGCTATTTTTTGTTGTTGCTGTTTCTTTTGGCCATTTGAATATTCTTTGATGTCTACACCAGCAGACTCCTGGAATTCACACTCTTCTTCCTGACGTTTCTGGAGAGACGGTACTTGTTCCAGCTCTGGCCTTGCTGGCCGACTGTTAAAAGTCAGTTCTCTCTGTCTCTGTCTCTGTTCCTCTCTCTTTTCAGCATTATCTATCTACCAATTCATCCATTCATCGATTAAACCATTCGTCTGTCTAACTATCCACCAATTATTCCTCCAGGCATGCCATGGCTCTGTGTTAGCAAAGATTAAGATGCTTGGCTAAAGGATGTAGACCACTCATGCTTCCCGATAGGCATAGAAACCAAAGAGAGTTAAAAGATATAGGGAAAACTCAGTTAATCTCAAACCTCATCTGACTTTATTCTCTTTCTTCCCCTAAAGTGTTCTTTTGTCTGTGTTGGAGACAGAGAAGAAGGAAAATCAGACACGTTGACTGGGGTTCTAGACTCCACCTCTAGAGGGCAGATTTGTAAGTTTGAAGAAAGGAGGGTGGCTACCCAAGGATCCTGAGATCAGGTAGTCAGGGGCCAGAGTGGCTGTGATGCTGCTGCTGGTTGATCCCTCCTGAGTGACCACAGCAGGCCTCTGCGTCTGCGCCCTAGATCCCAGGTGAGGGTTTGGGAATCATTGCTCACCCTTGATCAGCTTGTCCTTCGTCTTTGGCATCGTTCCATACATTCCTGACTCCAATAAATAGTCTTGGAATGGGAAGGTCCTGAAATCCTCTCCAGGCACCGATCTGTCTCTCTTTGTGGCCCTGTAAGAACGCCGGACAAACCTCTGGTGTCCCAGGGCTGTGGTTTCTCTGCTTCCCTCCGTTCTCCCAGAATATTCTGGGTTGAATGAAATCGTGTTGCTTCATCCTTCTATTTCCATCAACACGTGGAAGTGGATTTTATATAATGGCTATTAAAAAAAGTTCTTAAATATTTGAATTCTACTTCAGCAGGTCTGCTGAATTTAAAGCACCATATTGACAAATTTCTTTAATAGTGTCATATCAAAAAATAAAGCTTGATGTTGTAATTTTCTGCAGTAACAAAAAAAGGATATCTCTCTTATAATATGTTGTTTAAGGTTGCGAACTGTCCTTTCTTCAAAGGGATCATTTTAAGAGTGAGGACTTAGAAGTCAGATCCGTTGGGTTCAAATCCTGACTTCACCACCAATTTGCTGTGTTACGATGAGCAAATTGCTTAACCTCCCCCTGCCTCAGTTTTCTTATGTGTAAGATGTAGAAAGAGTGCTAGTAATTACTATGGTTTGGCTAGTGATGCTGTGGATTGGCTTGCTCGATCTCCATGCTGCCCTCCTTCCAGGCTGCCTCCCTGTACTTTAGAGCCTGGAAAGCTAAGTCTACGTTTTCCAGATGCCCTTGCAGCCACGGTTCAGAATGCAGTGTAGGGTCTGCTAATCAGAGACATTTGCCTGGGATTTGGAAGGCCGAGTGAGGAGGAGGCACAGACCTTCCTCCTGGCCCTTCTGCTGGTAATCAAGGGTGTGGAGCAGCAAGAGCTTTTGCAGCAACGTTCCGGTATCCTGTCCCCAGCCTCCTGGGATGAGAGGTAGTTATGGGAACAGCAGTGGGGGTGAAGGATCCTTGATCCTAGTTTCCGATGGCTGGCTCACAGCGATGAGCTGTGCTGTGGACTCAGTAGTTCAAGTGTCGGCCTCAGGGGAACACCTCCCAAAGTTGACCAGGTCTTATTGTCCTGGAAATCAGTCTCGGACACCTAGACAGCCCTTCTAATGACTTTGTGGTGCCCAATTTCCTTTATGACATCCCTTCCTGCTTAAAAGACCCGGAGTTGTTCCAGTTTCTTATACTGACCCCCGAGTGATGCAAGTACCTTCCAGGGTTGTTGTGAGAATTCAGGGAGGTCACGAAAGAGCTAAGCGTCAGGGCCTGGCACGTGGTTGCATAGTCAGTGTTTCAGAAACATCAGTTATGATCACCTTTGCTGTTCCCGTTATTCTATTCCAAATTCTTGTCCTCCCCTGGTCCTGGGAGCACAGCTGAAAACAATAGGCAGCTGTCATCTTCCAAAAGGTCTTACAGTCCAGGGGACTTAAAATGAGATTCATTTTTATGAATTGATTTTAATGATCAATAATAGTTCCTTTTATTTACTTATCTATTTATTTTTGAGGAAGATTAGCCCTGAGCTAACATCTGCTGCCAATCCTCCTCTTTTTGCTGAGGAAGATTGTCACTGAGGTAGCATCTTCCTCTACTTTATATGTGGGATGCCTGCCACAGCATGGCTTGATGAGTGGTGTGTAGGTCTGCGCCCAGGATCCAAACCGGCGAACCCTGGGCCCCCAAAGTGGGATCCGTGAACTTAACTGCTACGCCACTGGGCCAGCCCCAGCAGTTCTTTTAAAAAAATACTCCATTCCTTTTTTTGAAAAAATAAAAAGCTGGCCAACCAACATCACCAGGTCCCTCATTTTTTATTTTTTCACGCCTGTGAGTACGGAACGCCTGGGAATCCCCATCCTAGATGGCACCCCAGCCCCTGACACCATACCCTGTTCCCAGAGGCCAGGCCTCACGCTGCTGGGAGCAGCCCATGAGCTTCGGGAACCCAGGGAAGCCGAGAGCTCAGCTCCTCCTTCTGTGACTGCACTTGGCCCGGTGACTGGCAGGAGCAGGTCTCGGGGAAGCAGGATGAATGAATGAACAGCTGGATGCCCTGCCTGACACTGGTTTCCCAGCCCTGCATCTGGGCCAGCATTTCTCAGCTACGCCCAGACATTAGAATCACCTGGGAGCTTTAAAAAATTCTCATGCTCAGGACTCAACTCCATGATTTAATCAGTTTGGGGTGCACCCCTGACCTCTGTATTTTTTAAAGGCCCTTTGATCCCCTGTCTCCCACCAGCAGCCCTACGAATCACTTCCTGCAGGACCCCACAATATAATGATTAGCTGTAGGTATGTAAATCCTATTGGAATCCATTGCAGTGGTCCCAGCGGTCTGCTAAGAAGCAGCAACATCAACCAGTTTGCGTTTAGCTTTCCTTTGTTGTCTCTCCACCCTGAGCGGGGCGGGCGTGACAGGGGGCTGGGTGAAGACCCAGTGACCCGGTGAGTTTGGTGAGAGGTTCCTCCTTCACCCCCTCAGTTCCAGGATCTGCTCTTGGGCTTCTCTGAGGCCGTCCTCCTGACGCCCGCCAAAGAACTTGCTTCATTCTGACTTCCTGGGAGTGACATCCTTGGGAAAGATAGCCTCTGTGCACTCCCCCATCCCTTGGAAACATGTAGACATTTTGCTATTATTGTTTAAAGAATGATTATTGCTGGAACCTTTTGTGCGTTCACAATGTAGAGAGAGGAGTAGTTTGGCCAAGAGTCTGTCTGAGTATTTCCATCTTCTTCTGCAGGAGTCTCTGGTTCTGGGGGCTGCCTCCCGCCCGTCCTATGCAGTGTGGTGGGCAGTAGCTGGAATCCATTCCAGTCATTGCAGTCTACGTTTTGCACGTGCTGTGAGGGCGCTGGGGAATCAGAGATGGACAAGAGCCAGTGCCTGCCTTCCAGGCTTTCGCAGCCAAGTCCAAAAGGGCAGCAATGTCACTGCAACCCCAGAAGCATTTATAGGGAAAAGGCAGACTGCGGTTGAACAAAGCTAGACTCTTAAAGGGAGAATGGACATTTGCCAAGTGGAGAGGGAGGGGAAGGGCATGGCTAGCAGAGGAAACAGCCTTGGCAAAGGCACAGAGGCAAGCTGTAGGGCACAAAGCGGGAGCGACAGCAGCAGCGGGAAGAGGCCAGGTCATGAAGGTCCTCCCAGCCAGGCTCAGGAGCTGGGATGTGGTCCTGGGAGAATGGGGAGCCATGGAAGGGTTTAAGCAAGGCAATGACTTACCAGAATTTGCCTAATAGAGGGATTCCAGGCAGGACTGTGTGGCGGAGAGGCACAGTGTTGGATGCAGATCCCCCAGATTCTTATCCTTGCTGTGCTGCGTAAATAACCAACTGTCCTTGGACTAGTCGCCTCGCTTCTTTCACCCTCAGTGTCCTATAAAATGGGCATGATAACAAATTATAATATCCTCCTATCCAGAGGCAGAAATACAGTAGGAAATCTAAAGGAAATGTGTGTCCTTGAGCAGCTGGGCCTATTCTGGGTGCTGGGGTTCGGGGTTTAGAATCCCTTTGAGTGGGATGTGCGAAGTGGGCTGGCTCTGCTCTGTGTGGCAGCAGATGTGAGGCTGCCTAATCCCCTGTACATTCTAAGCCTCCCCACCCCTCACCCCTGCAAGGCTCCTGTCCCCACTGCAGGTGGCTCGTCTCGGGTGCTTTCTAGGGAGAGTGCACTTCCAGGTGGCACATTGCCCTCTCCTCCCCAAAGAGGGATGGGGATAGGCAGGCTCCCCTTTGGCGCCCTCAATGGCATGATTGCCTGCCCTGGTGGGAGGAGGTGGGAAAGTCATGCACATGTGCCCAGAGGAACTTCATGGCCCCAAGGATGCTCAGAACAAAATTGAAGGAAACTGTTTCAAGAAACAGAGGTGGCTTCTTGCTGAGGTCAGTGGTTTGTATTGTCATAAATAGGCCAGGATGGTGTGGAGAGGCCTGGTGGGCAGCTCTAAGGAGAGGGTGGGTGGAGCTGAAACCATCCTAGTCACTTGTGCCTGCATGAGGCAGTCAAGAATTTCCTCATTCCGAGTTCTTGTCTTGACACCTGTTTGCTGTGTGATCTTAGAAAAGTCCCGCAACCTTTCTGGCATTTGTTTCTTTATTTGCAAACAGGGGTTTTGAGATCCTTCGTAGTTCTAAAATTCTGTGGTGTTAATAACTACACTAGGGGCTGGCCCCATGGCCGAGTGGTAAGTCCATATCCTCCACTTGGGCAGCCCAGGGTTTTGCCAGTTTGAATCCTGGGCACAGACATGGCCCTGCTCATCAGGCCATGCTGAGGTGGCGTCCCACATAGCAGAGCCAGAAGGACCTACAACTAGAATATACAAGTATGTACTGGGCGCTTTGGGGAGAAGAAGGGGGAAAAAAAAAAGAAGAAGATTGGCAACAGATGTTAGCTCAGGGCCCATCTTAAAAAAAAAAAAAAGACACAAGTTAATATCTGGTAATTGGAAATAACAACTGGACTTTAGTAATAAGAAATTATACTTGAATCAAGTAACTGGAAATACTGAAACAATTTATTTTAATATGTTCTAGGGTTCTGACTTTTCATTATTTCCAGTTCACCTCCCCCAGTCCTCTCAAAGGCCTCTAATTAGCTCATAGGCCTTTGGGATGATGGTGATCGAACCCAACTTATGTGAGATGCATTCAGGCCCAAGATGGAGGGAGTCTTGGCTTAGTGGTCCTCAAGCTCTAGCAGGCATTAGTGTAAAAATGCCCAATACTTGAGGGGGCCTGAGGGAGACCCCTACTGTATTAGTCTGCCAGGGCTGCCATGACAAAATACCACGGACTGGGTGGTTTCAAAAATAGAAATTTATTGCTCACAGTCCTGGAGGCTGGAAGTCCAAGATCAAGGTACCTGCAGGGCTGGTTTCCCCTGAAGGCTCTGTCCTTGACTTGTCTCTACATTCTCCCTGTGTCCTCACATGGCCCTTCCTCTGTGGGCCCTCTCCTGGTCTCTCCCTCTTCTTAGAAGGACACCAGTCCTATTGGGTTAGGACCCCACCCTCATGACCTCATTTAAGCTGAAGTCCCTCCTTAAAGGTCTCATCTCCAGGTGCAGTCACATTGCGGGTTAGGGCTTCAACCTATGAATTCTCAGGGCACACATTCAGTCCATAACACTTATAACCCCCAAATTCTAGCATTGTGGGGAAGTAGAATTGAAGCCAGATGATCTGAGTTCAAGTTGCCTCCTTCCCTGACCCCACACTGCTCTTGGGCTAGCTCCTCCCCTTTCTGGGCCTGCTTTTTATTTATTTTGATTTGATTTGATTTTACTTTTTCTGGTGAGGAGGATTGGCCCCGAGCTAATGTTTGTTGCCAATCTTCCTCTTTTTGTTTGAGGAAGATTGGCCCTGAGCTAACATCTATGCCGATCTTCCTCTATTGTGTATGTGGGACGCCGCCACAGCATAGCTTGATGAGCAGTGCGTAGGTTTGTGACCAGGATCTGAACCCTTGAACTGTGGGCTGCCAAAGTGGAGCACACAGACTTAACCACTACACCACCAAGCTGGCCCCTAGGGCCCGCCTTTTAGAGTGAAATGACAGGGTTTGAGCAGAAGTCCCCTCTGGCTGAGCCATTCTAGGTTCCTAAGGGTCAGGACACAGTCTAAGGAAGGGGAGCCCAGCAGGTTCCATGTCTGTGCAGCGCAGATGTCAGGGCAGGGTCCACATGTGGGCTTATGTGAGTGCCGTCCAGGGTTGCTGCCCTGCAGGGTTTCTGGGTATGATTTTTTATGACAAAACAACATTTTTCTCTTTGCATCGACTTTGATGGCAAGATCCCTGCTGCCACACCCTTTTGGGATTCCTTTCACGTGCTCATAGCTTGATGGCTTGAGAGGACCACTCCCCATCAACCCAGCTGGGACTTGATAATCTTACAGAGACCAGTGAATGACGCACTTCCCAGGAATCCTAGTGTGGTGGGACAAGCTGCGGGCTGAGGGTCAGAAGTCTTGGGTCCCAGGTCTGTTACAAGATTCAGCAGCTCCTCCTGGCTCCCTACCTGTAAAATGATTTAGGGTGAGCTCACTGACTTCTCGGCAACAGGGATGGGAGATGGTTTGTTTTTTTCAAAAATTTTTTCTGGCTTTATTTGCATATAATTGACATATAACACTGTGTGAGTTTAAGGTGTTCAACATGCTGATCTGATACACTTATATATTGCAAAATGCTTGCCACTGTAGAGTCAGCTAACGCCTCCACCACATCACATAGCTACCATTTCTTTTTTATGGTGAGAACATTTAAGATATACTCTCTTAGCACCTTTCCAATATATAATACAGTATTATTAACTATAATCACCATGCTGTACATTAGATCCCCAGAACTTACTCCTCTTATAACTGGAAGTTTGCACTCTCATCTCCCCAACCTCCCAGGCCCTGGTAATCACCATTCTACTCTCTGTTTCTTTGAGTTCAGCTTTTTTAGATTCTGGTACCAGCCCTGATACTGGTTTCCCTACATTAAACCCAGCATATGTGGGGTTAAAACAAAAGTGCTCATTTCCTGCTTACTCCCTGGCTTCCTGGCTCCAGGATCCACTATCCTCCCTGGAGACAAATGGCCAAGGATAACTACCTGGATTTGTTATCTTCTCCCCACAAGGAGCTACAGGCTGGTGGGAAAGCTGCTGAACAGCAAGGTCACGGGCTCCCTCCTCTCTGCAAGCAGTCTCAAGGCCAAAGACAGGCTGGTGGGAAAGCTCTGACCAGCAAGGCCATATGCTCCCCCTCCTCTCTCTAAAACCCCAAATAAAAACTCTTCCTTTTAGCTTTTCAGGGAGTTTGGGATTTCAGTGTTAGCTGCCCTTTCTCCTTGCTCAGTGCTGTGCAATAATAAAATTCCTGCTTTCTTCCACCACACCCGGTGTCAACGGGTGCTCAACGGGTGAGCAAACTTGCTTCAGGTTAGATATCACTTCCACATATAAGTGAGATCATACAGTATTTGTCTTTCTCTCTCTGGCTTATTTCACTTAACATAATGCCCTCAAGGTCCATCCACGTTGTTGCAAATGGCAGGATTTCCTTCTTTCTCATGGCTGAGTCATATTCCTTTGTGTATATATATGTATGTATATATACACCACATCTTCTTTAGCCATTCATCCATTGGCAGACACTTAGGTTGTTTCCACGTCTTGGCTCTTGTGCGTAACGCTGCAGTGAATGTGGGGGTGCAGACAGGGAGGGAGTTTTGAGTCCCCTTCTGGCATGGATGTCTTAGGATTCTTCATGCCCTCTAAGAGCAATTCTTTGCTTTTCATATTCAAATAGACTTGCCCTTGCATCTCTTTTCTCTTTTCCCCCATCCAGTTGGCATCACTCAAAGTTCCTTTTAAGATTTTATGACTTTTCTGAAATTATTTTCCAAGTCTGACTAGCTCTTTGATCCAGCCTTTGTGTTTTCCTTTGGCACTGCGGGTAGGAGGCAAGCGGGCCGCGCTGGGGGCAGGCTTCCTTCTGGGCCACTGACAGTTGCTGTGGCCGTGCAGGGCTATCATTACTGTCATCCTCTCTGCACAGGCAGAGTTAGGTTTTGATCACCTTACTCTGGTTTGAGAGCTGTTGTCTGGTTGCTCACGGAACAAATGCTTTGAGTTTCTTCCTGTGTCACCCTGCAAAGAATTTTCCCTGCTACTTCACTCTGGACCCTAAGCTCCCTGAATGAATGGGCAGCTGTAACGCTGTTGTGTTTGAGTGCTGACAAAGGACCAGGAGATCAGAAATTGGGGTCCAGGAGATGGGAGCCCTCCTTTCTCTATATTTCCTATCTGTAGAGACTCTTACACTTTAGCGTCTTAATCCTTGAACCTGATTTGTAGTCCTCTCTCAGGGCTGCCATAACAGAACACCACAAACTGGGTGGCTTAAGACAGTAGAAATCAGGGTGTCCCAGGGCCAAGATCCCTCTGAAAGCTTAGGAGAGACCCCCTCTTTGCCTCTTCCTATCTTCTCGTGGTTTGTGGCAATTGGCGTTCCTCGGCTTGCAGATGCCTCACTCCAATCTCTGCCTCCTTTCCCGCATGGCCTTCTCCCCTCACGTGTCTGGGTGTTTCCTGATAAAGACACCAGACATTTTGGATTAAGGGTCTATTCTCCTCCAGTATGACCCCATTTTAACTAATTACACCTGCAATGACTCTGTTACCAAATAAGGTCACATTTTATGATACTGGGGGTTAGGACTTTGATTTTTTTTTTTTTTGGTAGGGGAAGACAATTTAATACATAACATCACTATAAGTGAGATCCTGATTTTTATAGATGAGAAAACAGGCTCAGAGAATTTCGTGACTCCTATAAATTCATACATACGGCAAGTAGCAGAGTCAGAATTCGGGGTGTAACTCACCCGGTTCTGATGCCCACATGTTCCTTACTATAACAGGGCATTTCTACTCACAGCCTCTGGATCACCTGGATCAGAAGCACCTGGGGCAGGGGGTGCTTGTTTCACACACCTGGGCACAGGGAAACTGCATTTTTAGTGAGCTGCCCAGATGCTTCTGAGGCATGCAAAAACTAGGGAACTCCTGCATTACATCTTGGTTCCCGTCTCGGGCTGAGGGAGGTGGTGAGTTGAAGAGCTGCTGGCTGTCCAGATGGGAAGTGGTGGGTGGATGAGTATAAGAGCCAAGGTCTAAACCGGTGGTTCTCGCTCTCTACTGTGAACATGTACCATCCAGGGATCTTGTTAAAATGCAGATTCAGATTCAAGAGGTCTCGGGTGGGAGCTGTGTTTCTGCATTTTTAACAAGCTCCCAGGCCATGTTGATGCTGAGTTTCCACGGACCACACTTTGATTCGTGGGGCTTTAACAGGCTGTCCTAGATGAGACATGGAGGGTGATGAACCAAGTGTGGATTCTCCATCCTGGCTGCAGTTTCGGACCCCTGGTGAATTTTTGACGTACCAATCTCCAGGGGCCATCCCTAGAGAGTGTTGGTATTTTGTAAAAGCTCCTCAGGTAATTCCATTGTGTGGCCAAGGTTAGGAAACACTACTGTGAAGCAAGATGAGGGACATAAGAACACCCATGTAGAAGCGGGCGTCGGCTTTTCCCTTGCCCTGTACGACTTCCTTTGGAAAGTCTCTGTCTCACCCCACTGACTTGCTGCTGCTAATCCCGCAGCTGGATTCAGAGCCAAGGAATGAGGTCTAGTTCACCTGCCTGGAGGGGATGGGGTGAGGGGCTGTCCCTGTGCCCTGCTAGTGTTTACGCCAGACCATGGGGTGCTGAGCTGCAGGCTGATGGGGGTGTGAGTTTTCCCAGGGGCCCTGGAACTCAGACTGTTGTTCTTTCCTAGCTGGAGTTCAAATCCCTGACTTCCTCTTTTAAAGTATCCCCTCCCTTGTCTACCAGCCCTTTACTCTCCAACTCACTTCCCTCCTCCAGCCATTGGACGGCTTCTCTGATGAGCCCACCACACCCAAGCAGTTCACACTGGGTAGGGTCCGCTCCAGTGGGCAGTGTATGGGTTGTGTTTGTTTGACTTCCGTCCCTAACAACCCCTCCCCACTTTGACCTGGATTTGACAGTCATATTAAACTGTCTCTGGGGCCCTGTAGTGGGAGGTAGTTTAGAGCAGCAGTTAAAAGCTTTGGCTTCAGGCCAATCTGAGGTTTCTGCCCAGCTCTGCCTCCCTCTAGGCTGTGGTCTTGGGGTAGCTTTTTAACCTGTGTCTCAGTCTCCTCATCTGTAAAATGGAGCTGAACAGTAGTTTCTATCTCACAGGGATAATGAGAATTGAACAGGAGGATTTATGGAAAGCATCTAGGACGGTGCCTGCACATGTAAACGTGTCTTCATAGCGCAAGTCTCTGGAACCTGGGTGACGCTGACAGCAAGGGCCCTCTGCTGCCCAGGGCTCAGGACCCTGCTGGTCTGCCTCTGTCCCAAGAAAAGGGCAAAATGGGCAGGTTTGAAAAGAGTCCTTGGGTCAACTCATTCCTCATGTGATCCGTCTGTTCTTTTCTATTCTTCTTCTCTCTTATCTGCTCTTAATTTTTTTTTAAAACCACACTTCTGGAGTAAATTGAATTGTCATTCAATGAGACAATATGATGCAGTGGTTGAGAACAGGGCCTCTGGAGCCCACTACCTGGCCTTGCAATGGCTCTTTAGGAGCTATGTCGGCTTGGGCAAATTTCTAACGTCTCTGCATCTCAGCTTCCTCATCTGTGGAACGAGGATAATAACAGGACATGTCTTCTAGGGGTGCTGAGACAGTGCAGGGAAAGTACATAGGACAGAGCCTGGCACAAAGACAATACTCAGTCTCTATGACTTATTGTTGACCACAAACCCTATGTTATGAGACTTCCCATCTCTTTTAATCCTAGAACTACCCTGTGAGGTAGGAGGTGTTATCTCATTTCACAGATGAGGAAATGGAGGCTCAGAGATTTGGGAACTGGCCCAAGGTCATAGAGCTAGTGAATGGTAGAGCCAAGATTTGAACCTTGGACTTTTAACTAAAAATTCTGAGGTCTTTCTTCTCTGGGAGTTCTTAATCTGGGGACCAAGAACACCTGGTGGATTATCTGTAGGTTTCATTGGTTTTGGGAACCCTTTGGAATTGTTTCAGAATTGGGTGTTTGTATTTTGGGGGCAAAGTCCATAGCTTTCTTTAGATGCATGGAATGAACCAGTGCATTATGCCAGCTTTCTTATAAGATGCAAAAATGGTTTAATTAACTCCAAATATATGAAACTGCCATTGCTGAGATCATGCAAATAATTGAGCTCTAATGCAGCTGGATTTCTAGAATTAATAATTTCTGCATTCATATTCAACGCACATCACACTAGCGCCTCTAGTGCCATTTTGGTCTCAGTGGCTTCTGAGAAGGATAGGATGGTCCAGACACCTGGACCAGTCACCCCCTGGAGTCCTGGGCTTCAATCTCAGCTCTGCTTCCACCCCCCAGGACTTTATCTCCCTTGCCTGTAAAGCGTGGGGATTGCCCAGATGGTCTTTGAGTCTCCCCTGACCTTCATGGGTCATTTTGCTGACGTCTTTCTTATATGAAGTCAAGATGAAGATCAGGAGTCTCCTTTCTTAATCAAGGTGCAGGCACATTTTGGGTAGATGGGGTAACACAGCCAGTCAGACATTCATTTGCTACATCTGGGGATGAGCAAAGTTGAGTGGGAGCCTCATGCATAACTCCTCCTCTCTTTTCCCCCTCTATGGTCACTACTGAGGACTGTAGGGTTAGAGTTGGGAGAGGCCATGGAGGTAGCTCTTAGTTTATCCTCTCATGCTCCTGAGCAGCCTGAGGCCTCAAGGTGGGGAGTACCTTCCATAAGGTCACGTGGCTAGGAAGTGGTTGGACTGGGACTTGAACCCAGGTTTTCAGACTCCAATTCCAATGTCTGTACAAAGCCGAACTAGTACACAAAGAGACCTAGGGATCCTGTCAGGACTACCCAGGTGTGACGAATCTGTGGGCTCGGGGGATCCTGGGACACATTTCTAGGAATGCTGTGCTCTCCCCTCCCAGAGCCTCATCATGGACGTAGCCTTCCACTCATTGGAGGAGGAGAGGCGAGGATGGAAGGGGAATATTGGTCCCAGGGTATGTGCCCCTATCCTGGACAAGGGGCAGTGTCGATGCCTTCAGCCCCCTGGGGCTCTGACCTAAGGCTGGCCATTGTTGACAGCACACTCCAGGCTGCCAGCTTCCTTCTTCAAAGGGCCCCCAAGGGGGATTGGACATAGGCTGTCATGCTCCATTCCTAGGTGGCAGATCCCAGAGTTAAGGGAGAAAAGACCCCACTAGGAGCTTTCCTTCCATCCCTGTGACTGTTCTCAGGGCCTCCCTCCCTTTGGAAGCTCTGGGTCCACTCTTCACATTCTGAGGGGGGAGCTGGGGAGCTGGAAAACATGCTGGCCCTGTCGGTCAGCTCCGCATCACTTGGTCATCTCACCCACAGATCAGAGTGGGAATGGATCCAACCTCCTGCTTCTGGGTTCGGGGTGGTCAGAGCCAGGGCAGGTTCCACTTGGGGCTGGGAGGAGGCCAGCATGGCAGTCAGGCACGGGGAAGTGGGTGAGGGTGCTGAGGAGGTGGGGTACGTGAGATGCGTTTCACAATGACAGGAATGAGCCTTGAATTCTTTCATCTTCCTCAGCGGCTTCGAAGCCCCTGGATGGAGCACTGCATGGGCACTGATAGACTCTCTACCAGAGCGTTATTCCCTGATCCTTTGTCTCACATCACTCTGGTTATCCTGCATCTGCTCTGACAGTCAACAAACACTTGCTGAGCACCTACTGGGTGCCCGTAAAGGAGACCCAGGCAAGGCCAGTTGCTTCAGTTGAACGCAAAGGAGGGAGGGATGAATTTTGTCGGAGGGATGTCAGAGAGCTTTCCAGGGGTAACGATTTTGTTTGCTTTTTTGTTGGGCTTTGGTGTTTCTCAAGGATTTCTTGATGTG
Organism: Equus asinus; assembly: GCF_041296235.1. Lineage (NCBI taxonomy): Eukaryota > Metazoa > Chordata > Mammalia > Perissodactyla > Equidae > Equus > Equus asinus. Next base: position 35,375,805 of record NC_091802.1, on the reverse strand, counting down.
AAAAATGGAGAAGGATTTCCAAGTAGAGGGAACAGCTTGACTGAAGGCATGAGCTTATTCAGAGAAGGGGGTGCAGACTGGGGTGGCTCAGGCCAGAGAGTGTGGGCCCTCGTACGTCACGCAAGGCATCTTAGGCTTCACTCTTTAGTGACAGGGGGCCAGGGAAGGGTTTTAAGTAAGAAAGCAGCAAGGTTGGCTCTGTTTTGGAGAAAATTCAGTCACTTTGGTGGCTGCTACAGACTGAATATCTGCATCTCCCTCAGATTTACATGTTGAAAGCTAATCCCCAGGTGATGGTATTTGGAGCTGGGGCCTTCGGGCAAAGCCCTCGTGAATGGGATTAGTGTTCTTATGAGAGAGACCCCAGCAAGCCACCTCACCCCTTCAGTGACGTGAGAACACAGCAAGAAGAAGGCTATGAATGCGGCCGTGGGTTCTCATCAGAACCAACCATGCGGACACCCTGATCTCAGACTTTCAACCTCCAGAACCATGAGGAAGAAATTTCTGTTATTTATAAGCCCCCCAGGCTGTGGTGGTTTGTTATATCAGCCAGAACTAAGACAGTGGCTGTGGAGGCAATAGATTGTAGAGAAGAGACCTGAGAGAGAGGGTCGCTCCTGCAGCCGTCACAGTTTCCTGGGTGATCTGTGATGCCTATTTCTTAACACGACTCTTTGAAGAAGCTAGGGTTACCTCTTTGAAATGAACTAACCAACCAACTAACCAACCCATCGCCTCTCCCCAGTTTCATAAGGATTCTAGATGGCCAAGATTTTACTCTCTTTGGTGCTTGTTAAAGGATGTAAGGATTAAAAAGCAAACTTCAAATTGCCCCTGGGGTTCCTTGGCTAGACTGAATGTGGGTGGTGCCTGGATGTGGAAAATCCTTGAAGTTCTTTGGAAATAACAGGAAAATGGGTTCATTATTACTTTCCCTTTGCTCTAAGCACAGGGTCAGTCGAAAGAGCTTGGGGGTCAGAAGTGTGGATCCTGGAGTTAAACCCCGGGTCAGCTACTTCCTAGCTATGAGCCCCTGGATTAGTTTCTTTGTCTTCCTGACCCTCAGTTTACCTAACTGCAAAGTGGCGATAATAATATCTAACCCAGAGAATGAAATGACAGGTGCGTCTAGGATATTTTCTGCAGGCATTGGGTAAGAGCTAGTCTGTCGATAGGAAGCAGGAATTCTGCCAGTGACTTCATAGTGTGGGGCATCTCCAGGGAGTGGCTCTCCAGGCCTGGCCTTCCAGGCCCACCTGCCAGTCACTTATTCCTTTAGTCCATGTGAGTGGGCATCCATGTCAAGCCAGGCTCAGAAAGAGGAGCTGGGACGACAGGATGTGAGAACCAGCATCTGCCCTTAGGGGACGCAGAGATTTGTGCCAGGAGCAGCATGGGCTTTTTCTCCTAATTCTGCTTCTCCCTGGTTGGTTATTAGCACTCTTATTCCTCCTGAGTGGGAACTGCTACTGCTAGGGGCAGCATCCCTGGGGGCATGCTGGCAGCAGGGGGTTAAGAACCAGCCAGGAGATGCACCTGTGGACCCAGGAGGATTGAGCTCCTTTTCTCTCCAGTGATGGGTTCACTATCCCTGTCCTTCTCACTGCCCATACTGGTTTCTTTTTAATGTAAAAAGTAACATGCATGGTTACATATGTTCTCCTAAAATTATATCTTGCTAGCTGCCTGTTCCTCCATCCATCATAATAATGGCTAACATGTGAAGCTTTTCCCTCACTGTCCCGAGTCTTTCAGAGTTGAGTCTCTCACTGTGAGAGAGATGCCACTATTGTCTCTGTTTTTAAGAAGAGAAAATGAGATATGCAGATGTTGAGTAATTTGCCCACGGTCATATATTAGGAAGTGGCAGAGCCAGCCAGGATCGCCTGCAGTTGGGCCCCAGAGCCCAAGCAGTGAACCCCTAGAAGCCACACAGCTTTTCTGCTTGTGGATGGCACCGAGACACGCCCGTGGTGACTGGCCCCGAGTACTAACGCTGGCTATTTCTGAGTGGCTGGATTTGGGGTGATTTGTGACTGTCTTCTTCAAAGTCTTCAGTAGTGTTTTAATTTTTAAATGATGCGCATGTACCATTTTTATAACAATGAAATAAATTAAAAGAGCTAGTCGCAGAGAATCCCCAAAGCATATGGTTTGCAAGAGACTAGACGGGAAACAGGGGTTTGTTTGTTTTTGGTCAGGCAAAGGGAAGGGCTGTGAGAGGCAGTCGGAGGAAGCCACTTTGATCTTGACCGTCATCGTCTGGTGCTCCTAGGACACTGACGGTGGTTGGGATGCTTTACGGCCTCACACTTCCTCTGCCACTAGATGGCAGTCACAGCACAACGATGGACTGGCTTGCAGCCTCCTTGAAGAGACTTGAGTGCCTGTCTCCTGACTACAGAGATGCCTCCTGGTACACAGTGGGAAGAAGGGGCTTTTAGAGAGAGATAGTAAAGCCCACATCCCCTGCTCACCCAAACCCCAGGCAGCCAGGCCGTCGTATTCAGATGGCTTCTGGCGCTGTACCCCACAGCTCTCCCCAAAACAGGGCTGCATCATCCACTTTGCTTTCTAATGAAAGAGACATAGAGACAAAATGACATAGAGGTTTCCGGGCTTGGGATGTGCACCGCCAAGCCTGAAGAATAAGTTGTTTCTAATCTGTGTGCTTATTTATCCTGTGATAATGTAGATTCTTTTTGCTCCACAGAAAGAAATTGGTGCTGGCCTTTCGGGTGCAGAGGCTACAAGACAAGTCCCAGAACAGGAAGCTGGCAGCCTTCACAGGGGTCTTTCCAGGTGAGTGGCTAGGAAGGGCAGCTTCAATGGAGGCCCAGCTTTGGGGCCAATCCCTAGGGAGGAAGACTGCCAAGAACAAGACTGGGTCCTGGTCCCTGTGATGACACTGGGGAAGAGCACAGGTGACTGGGGAGGGAACGTTGGAGTGGGGGCCACTGCATTTCTACCCCTTGAATGCCCAATAGGGACTGGACTCAGGCGTGGAAGCAGGGGCAGGACTCCTATGTCAGTTATTTGCTAGCTGCTGTAACAGATGCAACTTCAAATGCTGGTGACTTAGGACAACAGAAGTTCATTTCCTGCTCGTGTAATGTTTGAGCTGGGTGATCCTGACCAGCAAGCAGGCAGCTCTTCTCCAAGTGGTGATTCGGGGACCCAGGCTCCTTCTAGCTTGTGGCTCTGCCATTTTCAACACGTGACTTATGAGCACTCTTAGAAGAAAAGGAAAGAGCATGGAAGAGCATGCATGAGAGGTTTTAAGGGCCAGGCCCAGCAAGGGTGGAGACGTCGCTCCCACCTCTATTCCATTGGCCAGAAATGAGTTGCATGGCCACGCCTAACTACAAGGAGGCTAGGAGATGTGGTCCTGTGTGTGCCCAGGAGGACGAAGACGTGGATTTTGTGTATAATTAGCCAGTCCCTGCCCCAAGGCTCATTATTGAAATAGCTGGACTATAGAGTTTATCCCAAAGAAATAATTAGATTTGCATACAAATTTGTGCAGGAAGATGTTCATTTCTCTGTTCTCATAAAAGTAAATATTTAGAATCAACTTAAATATTTAGCAATAAGAGATAAAGGGCTTATGGTCTATTTACACAAAGGAATTCTATGCTGCCACTAAAAATCATGCTGTCGAAGGATGAATTTTGGCCCCACAGTTGTCAGAGTGCTTTACTAAGTAGTAATCCCAGGAGGCCCAGGACTCATGTAAGGCAAGAATAAAATACAATCAGACATTAGCTATTTTCATTTAAATGTTATACCACTTAGAGTCATATACAAAATATTTACTTTAAATATAATGCTTTAGAATATTCTCTCTGCATTTTTAAGAACACATTTCCTCAAAAGCAAAATGCACAACTGAATTATACTGCAGACCTTGTGGGAGACTGTTTCATCCTCTTCTTATCTCCCTGGTTCAGTGTCTGGCTCCCACCCTGACCATCAGCCTCGCGGGGCAGAGACTCTGTCAGGCTTCTTTACTGTGCTGCACACAGTGCGGGGCCGATAAAAGGCATTTGGTAAATATTTATTGACTAAAGTTCAGTTGAATAGGATGACGTCAAATGAAAAAACAGCTTGAGTGAAAAAAGCAAGAAAAACCTCCAAACATTCAGTATGATACCAGTTACCTAAAAAGAAGTTCATAGAGGCATTCAAAAAGACTGCAGAACAGCATTGTGTCATGTTCTTTCCTTTACAATTGTCTCTATTTTCCATTGTTTTTACAGCGGATCATTTATATAATCATTCACATCTATTGTTTGCATAGTCACGATGAAAAGAAACAGTTGTTCTTAAAAGAGACGCTGTAGGGACCAGAAATGCGACTCTGAGTCTGTATCCAATACCTCCTGGCAATATGGGGAGGTGTGGGGAGCTACTGAAATCACTGATGCTCAGACCCTTAGTCTGTGAGCTGGGGCAGAGCCCAGCCTGAAGCTGGGGAGCTGAGGAGCTGGGGGCACGGAGGCGGGGGCCTGGGAGGGGAGCTGACACTTCTCTCTTGGGTGTGCATCCTGAGACCTTCTTGATGTTCCCCTGGAAGTGTGAGCATGTCCCTCATCTGTGCTGAGAGTAGTGGTTTAGCCTCTGGGAAGAAGTGTGGGGTGGGGGAGATGCCATCACAGCAGCACAGGCTGGGCAGTTGGTTCTGTATCCCTTCTGGGAGCGTCCCCACCCTCCCCAGGTTGCCAGATAAAATACAAGATGCCCAGTTAAATTTGAATTTCAGATAAACAGCAAATCATATTTTAGTATAAATATGTCCCAAGTATTACACATTTTACATAACTCTACCAAGCTCCAGAGCCTTGAATTGGTGAAACCTCCTGCTTTGTAAGAAGGGAGGAGTTGTATAAGCCCCTATCATAGTTGGGACCCTAAAACCAGTCAAATTAGCCTCCTGACACCCTCTGTCCGCCTCCTTTTCCTCTTCTCAACTTCTGCCTTCCTCCTGCAAGACAGCCAGCAGCCACGTCTAAACCCAGGGCTGCATGGCCAGCCTCAGGCGTGTTGCTTCAGGGTGTTTCCCCTGAAAAAGCCCTCCTGGGGCAAATCGGACCTGCAGACTCTTCTAGGTGCCTTTGCAGGGCTCACTCCCCTTGGCAGCCGCTTTCTTCTGGTGACTCTGCCCCTTGTTGGGCTGCCACCTCCCAGGTCTCTCTTTCCCTGGGTCCTCAACAAAGTTGCAAGGCTCCCGGCTTCTCCCTGAGCCTCTTCTGCCTGAAAGCATCTTGTTGCCTTTTGGAGGTTTTCTCAAGACTGCCCACATCTCTAGGGGAACAGATCTGGATAAAAATGACAAGCATTTTCATTGTCATACATTTCCTAGACATTTAAAAACATTTGCAAGAGCCATCCTGTGGTGTGCTGGCACTGAGTGGGGCCTAGCAAGGGAGCAAGGGAGGTGGAGGGAGAGAGAAGCCAGGGAAAGATGTTTCCAGGCTGAGAAGCCAGGGATGGAGTCGCCGGCTGGGCTTGAGGCCGGGAAGACTTCACACTTCGAAGCAGAGTGTGGGTGGAGTCCATGCGAGGAGACAGAGGCAGAGAACAGGATAATCTCGCCAGCAAATGAGGCAAACAGGGGTTCAGAGGCGAACATGGAAGGGTCTGATTTGAGTCCAGCAGATGATGCACTGGGACGGCCAGCTGTCTGCCCTCCTGCCTAGCTGCCAGGTACCAGTGTAATTGGGAGCAAGGCCTGCCTCTCTCAGGCCCGCTTGTCAAATAAAAACCAAATCGTTCTTTTGGGTTGCTTGTTGATTTTGAAAAGCAAGTCTTCAGAGCAGGGTTGTGAATAAATCATCAATGAATATGGGATTTTCCATTTTTCAAGACAGTAGTTCGAACCAAATGAAGTTGCCAATACTTCTCTGCTTTGGACCTACAAAAAGATTGGTTTATATGCCATGATCATCAAACTACACACACACAGATGCACGCATGCACATAAGCATGTATTCCCATGCACAGATCGACTTTTGTTACCTGGGGTTGGCAAATTGGCTCAGAATGACCAGCCCTGTCACAGGCAACTGCTGCTGCTGACAGCGTGACAGAATGTCTCCCGGAGTTTTCCTTGGAATTTTAAATTGAATTGAACAAGTTTGCACAATATCTCTGCTTACTCAGTGCTGCCTTCTTCCGGAGAAAGTGCTTTGCTTCTGGTTTCTCCAAGAGACCTCACAGCCTTGGTGGAACATACCCCTCAGCCTGTCCCAGCGAGTCAGGGAGAGTCCTGCTGGGGTCAAGTTCTCTTTGCTGCAAAGCCTGCGGTAGTTTTGGAAATGTCAGCCACACCCTGAATTGTTGTGTGTATTGCTGTTGTCAACTTGTATATTAGCTGTAACTGTCTGGGGCCTCCTGATCCTTCTGCTTGTCAAAAGGCCTCCTGGATTCTGTGCTTTTCAACCATTGTCCTATGCCTGTGACCCTGTGACCTCCTGAGATGTTCACATGTGAGAAGGAAAACAGAAGGAGACTAGATGTCCCTGAGAATGTGGGCAGCATGTGGAAACCCCACCCAGGATGGTAAAGCAGGTTCAAGGCCTGTGCCAGTTAAAACAGCAGGTGGCACAAAGTTTCAGTGAGACTGAAAGTAGATGACCTGGACAAGTCCAGAAACCTGGGGAGGAGAGTGTTTGGCCTATGAGTATTCATGTGGAATGCAGTCTGTTGTGATGGGGTGATATCTTCTTTAACTGTCCTAACATAGGTCCTTTATTTGCTAGCTGTGTGACCTTAGGCAAGTTACTCAGACCCTCTGAGCCTCAGTTTTCTCTTCTGTAAAATGGGGAGAATAACTCTTACCTCATGGGGTGGCAGTAAGCATCTGACGAAGAAAGATGAGAAAGGTAAACTGTGAAAGCTGCATGTAAATGTCACATGAGCTGAACAGTGAGAATTCCCTTCGTGGAGGGCAGTTGAGGGAGGGAAGAGGTAGTTTCTCTGAGACTTTGAGAATCAGACCATCAGAGAACGAACCCACTAGCCTACGAGGAAGAATGGACTGCAGTTCTGGGGGAGTGGACAGGAAGGGAGCTAGGTTGCTAGGGAACCAGACTGAGTCTTGCTGGGATGAAGTATGCGATGCAGGATGCCAGATGTTCATGATCAATTTGGACTCTTCTGAGCTGCCAGTGACTGAGGGTTCCCCCTGCACTGCCAGAACCATTGTGTGGCTTCAGCCTGCTATTCTCTCAGGGCTCTAGAAACATAGAGGGCCCAGGAGTATCTCCCTTATAGACTATTCTTCAAGGGCTTAGAGACAGTATGTTGTCGTGTAGTGTTTTCCAAGCATCAATGGCCATACAACGCTTTAGACATCATAATGTAGCAATGTACAGCAACAGCAGTTTGAGCATAAATGTTCAATAATCAGCATTGAAATCTTGAATATACACAGAAATTACAGGACAAAGTACCTGCCATAACCTGTGATTTTCTAAGAGATGCTTCTGCTAGGAGCTCCATGGTACCTGGTACTTACCCGTCACAGCACTTGGCCTCCTTGCAAAGACAGAATCTTAAATAAAAGTGATGGAACACAACCCAAAGTAGCTTAAGCCAAAAAAAGAAGAGAATTTCTTGGCTCAATTACTGGAAACATCAGTGCGGCAGCTAATTTTAAGGCTCTGTGTCTCTCTCTCCTTCTCTCAGTTTCTTGGACATGTTATCTCCACTGACGGCAAGATGGCCATCAGCATTCCATACTTGCATCCTACCAGTGGCTTAGCAACACCAGCGGAAAGACAGGGTCTTTCGGGATAGCAATGGCAGAAAAGTTCCAGGGAGACTCTGATGGGCTTGTCTGTGGTCTCATGGCTATTCCTGAACCAATCATTGTGGCCAGGAGGATGGGGTTTCCTGGTTGACCTTTTGGAAAGAGTGGGTGGAATCGGCCTCCTTTCTGTATCACAGAGAAGGCATTCCCTGTTGGAAAGGGGAGTTCTACTGCTGGAAGAAAGGGAGGAGTAGGGTGCTGGAGGGCAAAAACAATGAGCCCCTCCTGCAGTACTTTAATGCCACAGCTCGTGAATTGTCTACTGCTAGCTCTCCCAGGCAAGGACTGTGTCTGTCTCACTCACCACAGTACCCTCAGCATAGCACTTGGCACAGAGTCAATGCTTAATACATGTTTATTGAATTGATGGACAAATGAACAAATGAATGAGATACTTCAGCAAGTTAAGTTGGTAAATTCTGCATCTTTAATGAGACTTCCTTTTATTCGTAGGTATAACATATGGTTTCTTTTTTTTAGAAAATTGAGATGAAATTTACGTAACATAAAATTAATCATCTGAAAGTGTACAATTCAGTGGTATCTAGTACATTCCCAATGTTGTGCAACCAGCACCTATATCAAGTTCTAAAACATTTTCGTCACCCTGAAAGAAAACCCCTCAACTATTAAAGCTGTCACTCCATTAACCATGCTCCCCACCTCCCGCCTCCCGACCCCTGGGCGGTCCTTGGCAACCACCAATCTGCTTTCTGTCTCTATGGATTAACCTATTCTGGATATTTCATATAACATATTGTTTCTTAATGAAAGTAACAAGTTTGTGGGGTATTTTTCTTAAATTTACCAAACTGAAGAAAAATAATTACTTCTAAAATTTGGTGACAAAGTACTCAAAGCAGCTTGTGCCAGTTTAATGGAGAAAAAAGGGATTACCAATCCGCCTGAGTTCCTTCCAGAAGTCAAGCCCAGTCAGAGGGTCTGGTACCAGGGTCTGAAGACTTGCCAGAACTCTGTCTTTTGTCTCTACTTCTTTCCACCCATCAGTTGCTTCTTTCTCTGCTCAGATGGGTTTTTTCTGCTTTTTGGAGCGTGTGGCAGAAGATGCCCTCTCCCTAAATGACAGCTTTATCCCTTCTGTTCCTGCCGCATTCAGAGGTTCTGGATCCACTTCCTAATTTCTAAGAGAGGGAACGGATTGGTCTAGCCTGGACCAGGTGTCCTTCCCCAGTCCCACCAACTACTGAGGGTCTCGGAGCAAGGCCATCTGATGAAAGAGCTCTATGGAGGGCAGAGGGTGACATGGACCCAAGCCAGCAGGGAGAGGACCAGCAGCTACTCAAAGGCTGGGGCTTCTCATCTGGAGACCTGCCTGTGGCTCGTAAGCCAAAGGGCTGCTCTGGCCTCCTGGAGCATGGCTGTAATTGATTTTGCTTTAGAGGATTTCATGACCCTTCCTGAGATAATAAAAAGGACTAACATAAAATTCTCCCAAACAAAATCAATTGCTTTCCTTTTCCCACCCGCATCCAGAGGCAGTCTGTCGTTCCTCTGAGTGAGCAGACTCCTGAAGCGTGCAGCCAGGGCCCGGGGGAGGCCGGCTGCCTGGTCTGGAGGGCGTCCGTGCCAGTGTGAGGCAGGTTTTAGCGGGCAATCTGAATTACAGTGTTCTGAGTCGCACGTCCCTCCTGGACCTTGCCCTAGATCTTGGTCCAGGAGGTTTTCGACTCCTCCTGACAGAAGACTTTGAAGTCAGCTGGCTTCCTAGTGCCAGAGGAGGAGAAGGTGTGCATCTGGGGCTTAAGCATGGTGGTGACAGGTTAAAGGTGGGGATTCCCAGCTACTCGGCTCATAAAAGGCATCTTCTGGGCAGTGGTTAGGAGAAGGGCCCCGGTGTCTTCAGGTGGGCAGTAAGCATCGAACTGCTGTGGGCTCCACTGACAGCTAAGCAGAAAGAGTTCTTTGCTGCAAGAGCAAGGGCCACACGCTCAGGAGCCTACCTGGAACCATAGTTCCAAAATCCAGGTGAGCTCCGGGTTCCAGACCAACCCAACCAAGCACCCCTGTAGACTCCCCAGGTTGAGGAAGGAGAATGAGCATGCACTTTGGAGCCAGGCAAAACTATGTTTGGATTCTGGCTCTGCTTCTTATGAGTCGTGTGACCTTAGACAACTCAGCCTCAGCTTCCTCGTCTATAGAATAAGGCTAATAATGTACATCTTCCGTTCTATGGATGTAAGGATCATATGAGGCACAGAGCTTAGCTTGGCAGTACAAAGGAGCTATGCTCACCCTAAAGAAACAAAAACTGTTGAATGTGTGATTGCACAGTTGGTTAGAAACAACACTCACTGCTTTGGTTTATCCGGAATCTCTCTTTATCTGTGTCCAAGCTCATACCTTAAATTGCTGCTTGTCTCTGGGCAAGGGGCTTCAACTCTTTTGTCCTCAGTTTTCTCATCTGTAAAATGAGGTTGTTAGATAAGATCATCTTTAAGGTCCCTCCTGGCAGGGAAGGCTAGGCACATGGGGTCTTCTGGGAAGGGAGCATGAGTGCCCCAAAGCCTAGTCAAGGCTGATCACTTACAAGACTGCCAGAAACCGAGGGCTCCTCCCTTGGAATCCAGTGATCTGGAAAGACTTAAGCAGAGAGAGTGCTTTCTCAATGTGTGTGGAGGAGAGAGGCGGGCTGCCATTTGACATTCCAGATTTTGTGCTTTGCTAATATAGCTTGAAGTTACCAGTCCAGGAAGGCTTGTGAATTACAAATAGCTTTTCAATATGAAATGCCATTTGAGTATGATATCAAAGATGACTCATTCATACTGGCAATTTACAACGAGTAGAGGGAATTATCTTTTTATAAGGACTTTTCCATGTAGTTTGGGAGCAGAAAATCCAACGTTGTGGAAGATAGTTGACCCAAGGAACCCAGAGCCACAGTATCACCATGATAATGGCCATTTCTATGGACATCCATGAATCCTTGTTTGCAGTACTCAAGAAATGGGTTTGGGCATTATTCGGGAACCAATTTATTTGTTCCCTCCCTCATACAGCTCAGCCCAGAGTAATCATGAAACATGTCAGCCATTTTTCCTGGGATCGCAGGCTGACTTCGGGCCTCTCGGAATGGACTGTGTGTGGTGATGGACCCATATGTATGCTGACTGACAGGTACTTCTCCTGGGTGTGCTGGGCGAGGAGGCCACACCTTGTAGGGGAGAGGACACTGGAGTTGGAGACAAACTGCCAGTCTTAGTCCTGGCGCGTCTCCTTTACTTTGTGGTTTTGTACCAGTTGTTTCATCTGCCTGAGCTTCAGCTTCTTGTCTGTAACATAGAGAGAGACCTCTGTGCTCCCTCCCTCCCAGGTAAGGTTGTCAGGAGGGGGCGTGAGATAACACATGTTGAAAATGCTTTGCACACTGTAAAGCTCTATCATCTCTCTATCTATCCATCCAATCTATCTATATCTATCATCCGTCTATCTGTCTATCATCTATCTATCTATCTGATATTCTGCTTATTGCAACCACTGTTGCTAGTTGATTATTATAGCTCCTTGTCAGTGAAGATACCCTCAGTCTTTGGGGTAAAAGGGGATTCTGGGAGGACTTGGGGGGGCTCTAGGGGGAGGTGGTTTACTTTGTTACCCCCTTTATCCATGGTCCCCCAGCTAGGAAGGGTGGCTCAGTCTTTGACCTTGCCTACACCCACGCCGATGCAAATTCCCCAGTGTTTTTGAACTCTGCTCTGTGGAACCTTAAATCATTCAGGGATTCTGCACATGTCTGATGGTCACTGTTGTAGACGCTGGGGATGCAGCAGTGGTCTTCTTACTTAATGCCCCAATGATGGCTCTTGTACCAACTGGTGGGATTGGAATCCTCATCCACCTCTGGCTGAGGGTATACTTGGTTACCTTGTTTGTCCCCAAATACAAACATCTAGAAATGCCCATACACATCATGCTGAGGAAGCCTCCAGACCTCTAGGGCTGCATGGGGCTCCTCTCCTTCTCCCCTTTCTGGGGTTTGGTGATCTACTGGAGAGCGTTCGCTCAAATATGCTGCTCTAAGTTCCTTAGCCGGGCAACCCGGGGAGACAGCAGGGCGCCTGCAGGATGCTTGTCCTTGCCAAGTGCAGGAGTAATTAACGTGGCAAGAGGAGGGAGGGGAGCAACGTGGATTTCATCACTTGGCAGCTTCGCCTCTGGAGAATATGGTGTGATTTGGGAAATAACCCTTTAGGCTCACTGTAGCATTTTTCTTTGAATAAATGACAAACATCCATCATGTAATACATCCCTTGCAACATTTCAGCCTGTCACCAATGACCTTATTGGAAAGAACATTTGATTTAAGATTTAAACCTTTCACGACAACCTCTCTTAGCTTGGATACATATATTTGAGATAAAATTAATGTGGTTTTTGCCTGCGGTCAAGCAGTAAATCCACGACTTTTCTGGGTTTAAGAATTAGCAATCTTCTTTCTTCCCCCCTCTGCAATTCTTTAAAACAAATGTGCTTAAATATCAGCCCCCACCAGCTCCTGGAAATATAGTGGGATGACTTCATCCATTTTTGACCAACTGATGGTATATTCTCTGAGGTGTCAAAAGAATTATTATCTTATTTTAGGAGTCAAGGTTGGAGCAGCAAGTGTCTGTTATTCTCTCTGATAGCTGTACATCAGATTCTTAACTGATGTCCCCGTGGCTGAGGAAATGATTTAAGTCAGGAGAAAAGACAATGAATATTGTAGGGGCATCTGACAGCTTCCGTAAAGCTGAAGAAATGTTGTTGCTTCTGTGAGAAGTTTTACTTTAAAATGTATCCATCTGCAACACCTTAGTCCAAACGTTTTTAACCTGTGATAGGACAGATGTGGCCCTGACCTTGGGATCCTTCTCTTAGGATGTTCAAGTGTGCACACCAATTTTTCCTGAACTAGGCCAATTGATGGGGGATTGGCACACGAATGCAGCATTTTTATGCTTTTAGGAAACTGCAGCCTCTTCTGAGTCCCGACCAGCTCCTTGAGGAGGTCTCTGGCACCAGAGGGCAGTGGCCAGTGACGCATCTTCCCTGAGGAAGGAACTGAGTCCCTTACTGAAATGGGATTGAAATGGGGAAAGTGCCTACGCTTGCACCACAATGTGCCAGGTTCTGCACCAGGCAGTGTTGCAGGTGAACGAGACAGACATGGTCTCCGAGCCTATGGTGGTGACGTCCAGCGGGGGAAAACAGGTAAGTCAAGAGGCAATTACTAGAACGTTGATAAACGCTGAGAGAGGGAAGCACGGGGCCCTGTGAGAATATATGGCTGGGGGAACTTACTAGTCGGGGGTGCCTGGATGCCCTCCTGGGGGAGGTGACATTTATGCTGAGGCCTGTGTTTGTCACAGTGGAAGCGTGGAACATAGGCCATGAAGCAGGGCTGGCTTCTGCTCACCCCACCTTACAGAGATTGTCATGAAGATTCTACTCCAGCTAACTCTTCTTCCTGGGGCACGGCCAGAATTACCCTGACCCCCACGAACCTTTCTGAAAAATTTATCACCCACACTTCCTCTTCCATTAGGCTGGGGTCCCTAACCCACAGGGGGCCCTATTTCTTCTTTGTGCACAGATCCCTGGTGGGGTGGTCTCAATGACTCTTCAGGTTTCCCAGAGAGGCCTGAATTCCAGGGGGCCCTCCATTTAGTCTTTCAGACTGGGGCCCTCAACCCACATGGAGAAAGAGTGCATACCTGAGGCTCAGACTGGTTTGAGAGTCAGGTTATGGGACATAGAAAAGACCAGCACAAGCTCACCAGGGGCCTGGGTTGGCCCCGAGCAGAGCCTTGGGGAGTAATGGGTCAGGACTGGGCCTGTGGACTGGCTGGACCTGAGAGATATGGTCAGGGCCACACAGCCCCGAATGCCTGGCAGGCTGAGCTCGTTTAGGGCACAGAGCTCAAACTGGGTGGTCCTTGGTGGTGAGGCTTGCTGGGTTTGGGGTGTGGTGCCTCTTCTGTGTAATGGAGAACGGGCCCAGCTTCTCAGCATTCTCAGGAAACTTCTTCCTGTGTCAGCCCTGAGCTCCTTTGCAGGCAGACCATAAAGGGCCCCGGGCTTGCACCCTACTACCTGGGGGAATCTGCCCGGGGACCCTCCCAAAGGGGCTCTCTGCCTTGAAGCCTACCCTTGCTTTCCGTTCTGCTTGGGCTCTGCTCCTGCCCCCATCCATCTGGCTCTTCCCTGGATTTCCAGTCACACTCTTGTCCTGCAAACTGCACTAGGCCCCCAGCTCTGAATCCAGCCCATTCCCATGTACAGCCCTTCATGCTGAGACTCCAGCCCTGTCCTGAGCATGGGGTCCTTGCTCTGGAAAGCTTGGGACAGGCTCCTGGGCACCCCTCCTGTCCCTCTCAGGGCAGGCCTGGGGCCCTGAGAGAAACCAATTGGTGGCAAGAGCTCCAGGTGAAAGGCAGCTGCTGTGGAAACCCAGACTGCAGTAGAGATTGGTGTGTAGACGGTGGGAGGAGCTGGGCCGCCAGAGGGTGCTGTGGCGGAGGAAGGAGCTGGGAGCGAAGCTCTGGCCCAGGGAGGGGGGATGCACAGGGGAGCTGAGAGGAGTGATCCCTGCCCTCCCCAGTTCCTTCCAAGATTGGGTGGTGGCCCGGGGCAGGGAGGAGAACAGATCCCTGCACCCGAGACCCTGTAGGTCCAACTGAGGAGAGCGTTGGAGGCGTCAATCCCTGACCTTCCCTCACATGAGCTCCTCCATATCTGCTCCCCTCAGCAACACCATTTGCTTTGCTTATGTCAGAAGCCGGGAGTCTCCTTGCCATCCCTCTCCGTCTCCTTCCACAACCAGTCCACCACTCTTCCCCCAAAACATCCGGAACCTGTTCACATCTCTCCAGCCGAGCTGCCTCCAGGTTGGGTCACTCCTGGGTCACCGTCACCTCTCCCCTAGACCCCAGCCCGTGACAGCCTCCTACGAGTCCCTGCCTCTTCCCTCTGCCCTCTCCACTGCGTTCTCCACACCACTCCCAGAGCGGTCTTTTAAATATGGAAATGTGCTCATGCCACTTCTGTTGAAAGCTTTTCTGCTTATGTCACTTAGAGTAAACCATAAGATCCCCAACTCTGCCTGTGCGGCCATTACAATCTGTTCTTTGCTCACCTCTCCAGTCTCCGCTCAGGCTCCCCAACCTCTCTTGTGTTCTGGGCTGCAGATGCTCTGGGCTCCAGTCAGGCTTTTCATTGCTAGCTTTTCTTTTTTGCTTTCCTGAGAGACTCCTCAGTCTAAGTTAGGGGCCACAGTTATATTCTCTTATACCATTCCATTCCGTCCTTTTCCTTCATTGTGCTTCCATGATTTGCAATAATATACTAATTGGAGTGATGGTTGTCTGTCTTACCTACTTGTCTGCACACTCTGTGAGGAAAGGGAGTAGGGATGTTTTGTCCAATATCCTTGAACAGGGCCTGGCACCCAGTAGACACCAATATTTGTCGAATGACAGATTGACTTATGGAATGATACTCTACCATCCAATATGGTAGCCCATAACCTCATGTGGCTGTTTAAATTTAAATTAATTAAAATTAAATAAAGTTAAAAATTCATTTCCTCAGACACTCTGGACACATTTCCAGTGCTCAATAGCCACTTCCGGCTAATGGCTACTGCATCGGACAGCACAGAACATTTCCACCATGGCAGAAAGTTCTATTGGGCTGTGCTGTTAGCAAGTGTGAATATCAGTCCCTTCATTCAGGTGGTTAAGAAATGTAATTTTTCTATGACTGAATTTGATTTTTATTTCAGGCTCCTATTCTGCTGGGTAAGGGACATTCGCTAGTTTATTGGGGGTCCCTCTCCCATTTCCTGGGGTGGGACAAATTCTAAGAGGCTTATGCAATGCCAGGGTCTCTGGTGGGGACTGGTGGCATCCGTGCTGTCATTCCTGAGGTGTCCTCCTCCTCATCTGGGCATTCGTCCATGAAGGACAAATAGCGCTGAAAGCTTTGTAATGAAAAAGAGCAACCCTAGCCTCCCCCTCTCCCTCCTCCACTCCTTCTCATTCCCCAGAGGCATCCCTTTCCATTTTTTAAAAGCTATTTCTCCAGGTTCATAAATAATGTGTGTGTATGGCTCTCTTTTGATTTGTCTACTCTAGACATTCTCTACTTAGTTCCTATTATGGTGGATGAGAAGTTTTTGCTTTTATTCACCTCCTTAAACTCGCCCATCCTTTCCATTTAGTTATAGTACAGTTTTTTGACAATAAAAAGTATTTCATTATTATAACTCTACCACTATTGTTCATTATTGAATGCACCATGATCCTATGTTCTTTCTAGAACAAGCTTTTTAAAAAGTTAATAATTGTGACATTTTATTTGTTTTCTTTGCATTTCTGGCTAAACCTCCTCATAACCTCCAGTAATTCTGTGAAACTTTTTCTTGGTACAAATTTCCACAGTCAAGATTTTTTTCCTCCAGGAGACATTCCTCTCGGAGTCCTCCGTCCTCCTGCCCCGGCCACTGAATGGCCATCATCCTGGGCTCCCCTTACTTCTTGCCTGTGTTGGAAACTCCGTTTCCTAAACCCCGTAGCTCTGTTTTCCGAGATTTAGTCCTTCATGTTGGCTGAGTACAGCTTCTGTCCGTTGTTTAAGACAGGAGTGTGTGGAGGTAAAGTTTTTGAGCCTATGAACGTCTGAAAGTATCTTTATTCCAGCCTCACATTTGATTGATAGTTTGGTGAGGGCAAGAATTTTAGGCTGAAAGTAATTTTCGGTCAGAATGTAAGGTCTTGCTTCATTATCTTCTACCTTCTAGTGTTGCTGTTGAGAAGTCCTAAACTAGTCCATAACGCTAGTGATAGAGAGAAAGAGAGAGAGACAGAGACACAGAGAGAGAGAGAGAGAGAGACCCAGATGTAAACTGCAGCGTGTCTTTTGTACCCTAATCTTGGAAGTGACTTACCATCGCTTCTGCTGCGTTCTATTGGCCACGCAGACTGACCCTGGTGCAGTGTGGGAGGAAATAATGCAAATGTGTGAATAGCAGGAGATGGGGATCATTGGCTCCATTTTAGAGGTTAGCTCTAACAGGGTCTGTTTGTTCTCTATACAGGTTTTCAAGAAGTCCCCCATTTTCAGTGCCCCACCTTTCAGCGTATCCTTTGCCTTCAATCTTTTTGCCTTCATGAGGGTCTGAGCGGAGGAACGGGTTCATTTCTCATGATCTCTTACTCTGGGCATTCAGCTTTGACCTTTCTCTTATTGGGTCATTTTTCATTCCTCTATTCTTCTCCATTTCTATAGGTCATGGTTTTATTTTACAGATAACTTGTAGCCTCATTAATATGGAGTTTCTGTGTCTGTGACTTGCTCTCCTTGTTATTTTGGGATGATTTTTGAGAAGGGAAGGCAGTAGGAAGAGTTTTGCTTTACCATTTTGGAATCCGAAGTCTTCCCAGGAAATCTGCAGCTAGTCAGTCCAGCTTTGCTCTCCTTCCTGGATCTTCTATGCCCCCAATCCACTCAGGACTTATGGTTTTCAGTTCACAAGCCAGGAATTGACCCCCTTATTCTCTGTATTTTGCTATGTGATACCTTTCCTAAGATGGTTAGCATAGAACGGATGCTCAGATTTGTGGACAGAGAAGGACAAAGAATAAAGGAAATGTATGGAGTTGGGACATCTGGTAATTTATCAAAATGTTACTCTGCTACAATAACTAAAGATTAGAAAAATTAAAGATCAGGAACGCTGGAAGCAGCGGGGAGGAGCTGGGCATGAGTCACGAGGTGTGCTTTCAAATTTAAAACGGTAACCATAAGGAAACACCAACCCGAATGCTAGAAACCAAGAAGAAGGGACCTTGGCAGGTTATTAGAGGACTCCAAGAAACCTTAGCACCCAGCATTTGATGACTCACTCGACATCTAGCTAAAGAGATCATCTTTTCAGTCCCTCACTTTAAAAATGGGGAAACTGAGGGGGCTGGCCCCGTGGCCGAGTGGTTAAGTTCGCGCGCTCCGCTGCAGGCGGTCCAGTGTTTCGTTGGTTCGAATCCTGGGCGCGGACATGGCACTGCTCATCAAACCACGCTGAGGCAGCGTCCCACATGCCGCAACTAGAAGGACCCACAACGAAGAATATACAACTATGTACTGGGGGGCTTTGGGGAAAAAAAAAAGGAAAAAAATAAAATCTTTAAAAAAAAAAAAAAATGGGGAAACTGAGGTCCGAGAAGGGAAGGGACTTGACCAAGGTCACTGAGTCAGTTAAGAGCGGAGGTGGAATCTGAATTTTGGTGCTTTTATCATTGCACCATGAACCCTTCTATATTTTTATGACATCCCTCCTTTCTTATCATTTGTGCAACGTTTTTGACAATTATCTAGCCACCTCTTTATTTCCAAAGATCAAGAACATAATTTTTACTGAGGTCCAGATGGCCTTTTCTCTGTGATCAGTCTTGATAACGGCACTTCTGTGCAGGGAATGAGTACAGAAGTTCAGGAAGCAGTTTAAAGGTAAGCAGTCATCTTTCGGCAGGACTTCATAGAGCTTGTAGCCTATTTGCGTACATTGTGACTCTTCAAGGAGGCTTAGTCTGCTGGGGCTTCCATAACAAGACACCTCAGACTGGGTGGCTTCAAGAGCAGACGTGGATTTTCTTTCAGTTCCTGAGGGGAAGTCTGAGATCAAGGTGTCAGGAGTGTTGGTTTCTCCTGAGACCTCTCTGTGTGCCCAAATTTCCCTTTTTTATGAGGATACCAGTCGGATTGCATTAGGGCCCACTCTAAAGGCCTCATTTTAAGTTAATGACCTGTTCAAAGCCCCATCTCCAAATAAAGTCACATTATGAGGCACTGAGGGTTAATGCTTCAACATATGAATTTTGGGGAGGGGGGCACAATTTAGCTCATAACAGTGAGTGTTTCCCCGTCTTAGTGGCTGGTGGAATCCTTTGCAGTGTTGAGAAATTTGTTTTTTAGAGAACAGTCATCAGGAAATGATGCTCTGGGGAAACAAAGTAAACAGACCACAGCTGAGATGAAGCATGAGCCGCTCCAGTGTCCATAGTTTGAGATGACTCATCTCATGATGAGAATCAGGAGTGTATCGTTGGGGTGTCTAGGGCAAGAGATGGAGCTGGCCGAAAAGAACAGTTTTTTGTTTTTTAAACAATATGAGATGGCACATAGAATGAAAGGAAGGGCTCCAGGGACAGAGCCTCTGTTTCTTTGTCTCTCGGTGTCTCTTTCATCTTTACCTCTCTCCGCTTGGTTTCATTTAATTTCGTTCCCTTTTCCTGTAGAGGGTTTTTTTTCACGACCCTCAAAGCTAGAGATATTCCTTGTCAGCTCCAGTGTAAAAAGACTCCCATGGCCCCAGCTTGGGTCACATTTGTGGAGAGATTTTTGGTTCTTTTATTGGCCAAAGAATATGGGGCAAATAAAGATAACATCCAGTGCAGAGAAGTACATAGAGCATTATCATGTTGCAGTCATACTGAAGGAAGGACACAGTGGTCCAGCCCCAGGGCATGCAGAGCTGTTGGGGAAGAGAAGTGTCTTCCAGTCTCTATATTGGATGAGTCAGGGTTTGCTCTGTGTTCTTTTAGGTGGTGGTCCATCAGGTGTAGGCACAAGAGGAGACACAGGAGAGGCTCAGGAAAACAAAGTTTATTATATTCACAGGTCCCAGAAACAGGTGGCATGCCATGCAGGGCTGCATGGGGAAGCACCAGTGTCAGTCGGGGGCAGAAGGGCAGGAGCAGGGGGAGAGCCAAGGTGTTTACTGGAGTTTCCCTGGGAAAGGCAAGGCAGGACAAGGAAAGCTGTTTAGGGTTGGCTAGTTTAATAATTTTGGAGGGTTTCAGGCTGTTGAGGTGGTCCCTAGTTGCCTGTATCTGGCCCTGGGATGATTAAGGCAGAGGAATATTGCCTCTTGGGGTGTACGGGTCAGATAGAGGAGGTATGGAGCTGGATGGGTTAGTTTACATATAAGGACATGCTCCTGGCTGAGTCCTTTGCTGTCTCTAAGAACTGGCTAGCCCCAGGAGAGAGAGTCTTTCTTCATCTGGAAAGGTTTTTAAGATGCTGAAACATCCTAATATACAGAAAATAAAATTATTAACAGTACAAGGTTCAATCAGAGAAGCAGAAACCCAAGGAGATACACACATAGTTGTAGGATTAGACCTTTCTCGATTATGCAAGTCAGTTACGCAGTCTCTGCTAGGCTGTTGTCTGTGTTTGAAGTCCCTGCTGGAGCTTGTCATTCTCAGGTAGGCTGTAAGGAAGGGAAGATGGATTTAAAGTGGGAGAGTCAAGACAAGCTGACACCATGAGCATGAGTAAGAACCCATGAGGACGGACTAGAACCCGTGTCAGTTCTCACTGCCTCCAACCTTGATGCTGAGGCATCCTGTGGGACAAGCAGGAGCCCTTCCTCACAGAGCTAAACACATGCAGGCCCAGGAGTGGGAGAAGCTGAAGGAGGGCCCGGGGGGAGGGGCAGTTGCAGGCCCCACAGCTGCCCCGTGCCAATGAGGTGAGTCACCAGATAAGCATCAACTTGCTGAGTTGCGAAAGAGGCTGGTGACCCTGCCCCAACCTGCCAAGTGTGAAAACACAGCGTGGCTGCTCCTTCCCTTCCTCCCCATCTTCCACGAGAGTCTCTCTGCTGCTTCACGTTAACTGGAAGCACACAGGGAAGGACATTTTGGGAAACTGAGCTCAGCCTAGATAAGCTGACACATCACCAAGACACCACCTTTGTCCGGTTGGAGCACCAGATGGGAGGACTTGCTGAGGATGTTTGTGTGTGTGTGTGTGTTTGTGCGTCCATATGAAGCAGGGCAGCAGCTGTGGAAGGAATGGGTGCTCAGAGCAGAGGAAAGAGCTGTGAGGAATCTTCACAGGGTGGAGGGAGCTATTCTGAGGGCTGAGCTGTGGGAGACTCATTCTTTCTGCTCATCTCCCCACTGCCTATGACATTAGTTCCTGTGAGGAGTGTGGAGACCATGGAAACCAGCATTCCTTTCTTTTAGTTTTTCTTACTTTAAAAGTCCAAATTCTCCCATGAAGCTGAAGGACTGGAAGTCTAGAACATTGGGCTCAGGCTGGAGACACCCAACGCCTCTGTTGTACACTGAGGAAAAAGAAGGTTGCACACGCTTACACACCAATGTCCCGTGACTTTTCAATAGTAAGGCCAGTCAAGGGTCAGCATCTTCAAACAGATTTTAATGGTCTCATTAAGGAGTTGTAATGGTTGTTGTATTGCGGCTGGTCTGTTTGGGTTAGTTAGTTTGGGTACACAATTTTGAGCTTAGAACTGAGGGTAGGCACCAGTAAGAGAGAAAATAAAGAGGACTATGAATTTCTGGGTAACAGGTCAAAAACATTTTAGGTGCCAAAAAGTGGCTCATGACAGAGGATCTCTGGCTGAGCCATGGCCTCCATCAACACTTCCTTTAGGGGTTTCTGCCTTCAGAATCCCCCCGGATCCCACCATGCTCAATGGCTCCTAATTTAGAGAACAGCAATGCCCATCTTTCTTTGTGTTAAAGGGTAATTGTCCTCCACTATTCTTCCATTCAACAGTTTTCTGAGAGTTGATTCTGTTCCCAGCTCTGTGGGAGGTCCTGGGAATACAGGCTTAGCCCTTGGGAACACGTGGTCAAATGAGTGAGGGGGGACAAAGTCTAGTGGTTCTGTTCAATGGGGTTTAGAGCAATTATTAGCCTTCCTTTTGGTCTCCATTGCCATTTTTAGACCATTACTCATCCATCCTCATGAAAAAACCTTTCTCCTTTGAGGTTATCATCATCTCGCCAATAAGACTTTAGAGAGGAGGCACCAAGGTGGTGGGGCCTTGAAGGAGGGGCAGTTCTTCAGGCTGAAAGAGCTGAGGGAGAGGCTAAAGAAGGGCATTAGAGGCAGAGCAAAGAGCAGGTTAAATATATCCTTAGAATTTTAGGCTTTTGGGTACCGTTCTCAGTTTCCCTTAGTTTCCAGTGAGATTACCCTCCTGGCTGCAGAAAAATGTCCCATTACCCATCCCCCGGGAGAATATCTGCTAGTCTCAGCTTTCTCAATCTACTTTGCAGAGTAAAGTTTCCTTGTAGCACTGTTTCGAGGAAATTTAGTCCTTGAAGTCAACAGAAAAAGAAATCAATGAACTGCAGGGGACCATTTAGCATTGAGACTGATTTTAAGTGGGAAAGGTACAAGGATAAACGCCTGTGTGCAAATTGTGGTTCTTTTCTACAATTGTGTTTGCATAAATGGCTCATGGCCAAAGATTTCCCTTAGGAGAAGTTTGAGTCATTTTTTTTTTCTTCACCAGTCCTAGAGGAAGTATAATTGCCATGAAGTTTGTAGGCTCACTTAAGAGTTTAACCCATTTACCAAAGCAGGTCCTAAATGCAAACAACAACAACGTGGTTTCATATTTTTTGAGTTGTATGGTGGTTGATCACCCATAATTTCAGAAACACTGATTCGGTATGCAAGAGAAGAAGCCTTTGATTAGGTTTAAATGGACATCTTGAATAGAGTCTGAAATGCGAAAAGAAAGCAGCCCTGCCCTTTGATTCTGCAAAAATAAAACCAATTTGCTTTGAAAAAACTTATCTCCATTTCTTTCTCTTTTCATATTTGCAAGTTAAATAGGATTAAATCCCAATCAGCCATTCATTGTACACTTGCCAAATATATGGACTTAGACTTGGCTGGGAGTCAGGGCTCCTCACGGCCAAGTTGAGTGTCAGGTGCTTTGATTTATCGGGAACGTCAGGAACTGCTTGTGGTATCATCTTTTGCTGCTCAGAAAATGTGTCTTTTTCTTTTTCCCTCATAATTTAGAACTCCATCTCTCACAACTATAGACAGCATATAACTTTTGAGAATGCAGAGCATGGCTAAAGATATTGGAATGCATAACACAGGGCAACATAAAAGGAATACATCAATTCAAAGTATCTAAAATCAATGGCCACTCACAAAGTTCTGTTTTATTTTTTGATATTCATTTTAACTTCCATTTCAATTTTGAGACCCCATAGAATGAGTATTTCATGGTTTCTTCTTACTACCACGGAGAAGATTTTTTGAAAACTAAGAATCTGCTTTGTGGTGGCCAAGCTCCAGTAATAAACACAGTCCTTTCCTAACTCAGTCACCTGGGGACTGAGATGTCAGAGTAGATAACTGTTCAAGAGAGGAAATGAGATTTCATCAGCTACCCTGTCGCCTCCAGAGCACAGTCAGATGGTCTTTATTGGATGGAAGTAAAAACGGCTCTTTATTTATTTTTTTGGCACAAGAATTTTGGCTAAAATAAGACCAGGACTTTTATGCTGAGGGTTTGGTAAAGGGAAGCGCAAGGGGTAAATGTCTGTGTATAGCCCGCTCACTGTACCCAGAACTTGTTCTCTGTATTCATAACCTGTGACTGCCCTAAAGGGACAGCTTAAAATTCAAAGCATGCAGATCTTTGGCTGTTTGATTTCAGACACCAAACTGGACTCGGGCTGATAAACACACGCCGCACGCATGCCCCTCCCCCCCTCTCCGTGTTCCGTTTCGCTGGGCTCAGCAGAGAGGCCGAGCCCTGTCAGCTCCGGGCTGGAAGGATCCCCGCTTTCCTCCCTGCTCTGCAGGAGTTTCATTGTTCCAATCGAGAGTCTCCTGAACTACCTCCGTTTCTCCTGTGTGTTTGAAACCGAAGTCTAGAGGGGCCCGGATGAGAGCAAGCTCGCACTTATTTCGCTTCCTTTCCATGGGCTGGAGGGATGGGGGGAGATTTACCGACACAGTGATGACCCCACCTCCCTTTTGGGAGAACAGCCATGTGGTCATAAGGCCCACGAGATCTTAGTGACAAATGACACCATCGATGCTGCCAGGGCATGATGACTCCATCCCCCACGATTCTGGGGTGTGGTGTGGCTGAGGGCTTTCATTGACCAGACTCTTTCACTTTCTCTTCCTTTCTTCTAATTCTTGGCTTGTTGAGGTCAAGACTCAGCTCTGTATTTCCTTAAATGGGCAAATTTTGAATTAATCATTGAAAGCTCAGACACAGGGCTTAGGTTACTTGTCTTTCTGGGCAATGATGGTCTTACAGCTAAGTCTCAGGACTTTCCTAAAAGGATGACACTGTCATCCACGTCCTTTTGGGGAAATGAACACCTTTGCTTCTAGGGGCAGAGCAGCTGGCAGCATTAGATTCTGGCCCTGTTGGTGTCTTTTCCTCTACTGGGCTGATGGCTGTAGGGCAAGGAAGTGGGAATTTGTGGTTAGCAGTTCACAGAGTTCTCATTCTTCATGATTAGGTGGTTCATTATTAATGATTCTTCGGTACTCCAAGCACTAATAAAACTAATGATTACTTTTGAATATCAGCAAAAGACTTGCTGTGTCCCTTTTAGAGAGAGGAGGTTATCAAGCACATATGTTTTCCAGTGAGTGTCCAGCCTAGATTGCCTCTTTTGTACCTGCTCTCTCCCCCTAGGTGTGGACCTCTAAGAGCCTGGGTCCATGCTATGTGATCTCAGCCCCTCAACTACACACAGCTGACTGAGCCAAGGCTGGACACCTGACTCAGGGAGACTGTATGGACCAAGTATTTGGGTCCTCCCCAAATTCATGTGTTGAAACCCTCCCCCATAATGTGATGGTACTAGGAGCTAGAGGTTGGGAGGTAATTAGGGTTAGCTGAGGTCACAAGCGTGGAGCCCTCATGAATGGGATTGGTGCCCATATAAGAGTCATGAGAGAGCTCGCTTCTTGTCTCTCTTTCCCCCATGTGAGGTTACAATGAGTAGTCAGCAGTCTACAACCAGGAAGAGGGTTCACACCAGAACCCAACAATGCTGGCATCCCGATCTTGGACTTCCAGTTTCCAGAGTGAGAGAAATAAAGTCCTCTTGTAATAAGCCACCTGGTCCATGGTACTTTGCTATGGCAGCCCAAACGAAGACAGGGATCTATGATGCGTTGAGCCAATCTATTATTTCTATTGGTAAATGGCATCAAAGGCCATAGAGACTGGCTGGATGAGATGGTATTGGGAAGGGAAAGTCACACAATATTGGGACCAGAGTTGGTGCCAAGGCCAGCCAGACCTGTGGGCAAGCTGAGGGTGTGGGGGGAGACTCCAGAACCTTGCCCAGAAGCTGGTCTTTGGAGAACATGAGCAGACGGAAGCAGAGCTACGGGAGCACATGGTCCAGAGGAAGAGTTGTGGGGTCACCCTCAGTCCACTGTGGCCCAGTTTTCTGTCCTTGGATGCTCAGCTGCTTGTTGGTGTCCTACAATGACTTTATCCAATTTGAGTGGATTTCTCTTCCTTGCAAGCAAACAACCCCTGACCAGATGAGTGGCCTCTGAGGGCCAGAGGTGACTCATCACAGGGCCAGGAATAGTCGGAGTCTCAGTGTGGAGATAGGCAGCTCCCAGGTGGGTCAGGGCCTTGGAGCCAGAGCGCCCTATGTATGCCAGGCAGGGCATGCTGCACAAGGGTCCCCGGGGGACAAGTGTCCTGTGGGGAACAGGGAAGAGAAAAAGATGGAATGTTACCGAGGGCCTGTTGGGTCCTGGGCACTGTGTTAGGTGCTTTACAAATGTGTCTTTTTTTGTCTTTTGGTGGTTGTGGTTGGCTGAATAATTGCCCCCCAAATATGTCCACATCCTGATCCCCAGAACATTTCAATGTAATTTTATATGGCAAAAGGAACTTTGCAGATGTGATTAAGCTAAGAATCTTGAGATGGAGATTATCCTGGATTATCCAGATGGGTTTAATGTAATCACAAGTGTCCTTAGGAGAGGGAGGCAGGAGAGTCAGAGAGAAGGCAATGTGATGTACAAGAGACTGGAGTGATACACTTTGCAGATGGACGAAGGGGCCACAAGCCAAGGAATACAGGCGGCCACTAAAAGCTGAACAAAGCAAGGAAATGGACCCTCCCCTCAGAACTCCCAGAAGGAACCAGTCCTGCTGACACCTTGACTTTAGCTCAGTGAATTGGAGTTCCGACTTCTGACCTCCAAACCGTGAGAGAGTTAATCTGAATGGTTTAAGCCATTAAATTTGTGGCAATTTGTTACAGCAGAAATAGGACACTAATACAGTAGTATTCTTATAATCCCCACTTTTATAAACAAGGAAGCTCAGAGAGGTTGGATAACTTGCCCAAGGACACACAGCTAGTAAGAGATGAAACAAAGCTTTGGTCCCAAGACTGTCAGACCTCCAGCCTCTGCATTTCCCATGATCTGATTTGCTGCCTCA
This sequence comes from Equus asinus, assembly GCF_041296235.1. Classification (NCBI taxonomy): domain Eukaryota; kingdom Metazoa; phylum Chordata; class Mammalia; order Perissodactyla; family Equidae; genus Equus; species Equus asinus. Next base: position 35,349,703 of record NC_091802.1, on the reverse strand, counting down.
GGAATCTTCTTTCCTAAGCACATCTTTGAACACGTCAAAGGCTCGATCTGTGTCCATCAGGTTAACACAGGAGCTGGGGTGGCCTGGAGCCTGTGGGAAAATTTCACCTTGTTATTTATTGCAGAAGAAAGTGGCATTTCTCCCACTTTGGAGTAAGTTATTTAATCACTACGTATGGGAAATGAGGGAAGAAGAAATCTTCTTGTTTCCAAAGTGAAGCCAGGTTTTAAGGAGGAAATACAGCAATGTTTTAGCTTCATTTTCCCTGGCTGCTCCATGCCTCTCGGCTCAGGGTCACTCCTGCTCCGTTGAAAGGAATGAATGTTTATTGACTTCCCATGAACATAAAGACAATGGTTCCCATTCATAAGCACTTACTATGTGCCAGGCACTGTGCGAGGCAATTTACAAGTAATCCTCAAACTGAGCCTGCAAAGTACATGTTACTCTGCTCATCTCATCAATCGGGAAGCAAGGGCTAGGATAAATGAAGGCATTTTGCCCAACAACTGGTCAGCTAGGATTCAGACCTAGGCTTTTCCGAATCTGAAGTGTTTGTTATTTCTAGAAGTTATAGAACGTTTTTCTCTGGGCATTTTATTGCCTGTTTCTATACATCCTGCAGGTCTCAGCTCCGATGGCACTTCCTTCAGGCAGACTTCCCTTGTACGCAGGGTCCTCCTTAGTGCTGGGTGCTCATCCACTCAGTGCCATCTTCTCGCTGTGTTGTAATTGTCGGCTCCTGTCTGTGTCCCCACTATTCCACAGACCCCTGAGGGCAAAGCCTTGGTCTTCTTCACCATTGCATACCAACTGCCCTGTACAGAGCAGGCGCTCAATAATTGCTTGCTGAATATATAAATGAATGAACGCCACACACTCACACAAATGCTGTCACTGAAGATTATTATAAACCTTAGATGCCATTTGGGGGAGGCACCATAATTTGCAAGGTGCATTCAGATATTATCACTTAAAAAATATAGATCTCATGAAGGGGGATACAAATGAGTGATTATGATGACTTTATCGGAACAACGTTTTGGTGTTCAGCTAAATCTTAAAAGGCTTATTTTACCACATGCAAGAAAATTCCCCCAAATCATCAAATTGGTTTCCTTAATGCTGACATTCCCTACAGATTGGCACAGAAGGGCTATAAAGACATTGGTTGGTTCCCAGAGTGTCTTTGGACTTTTATTTTCAAAGCATCCCTTAGGATGTGTTCATTGCATTCACTCATTCCATTTCTGGCTCAAAATTTATTCCTCTGGGTCCACTTGAATGCAAGTCCCTTAAGGGCAGGGCTCTGTCTTGTTCACTGCCATGTGCCCCTGGCACCTAGGACAGTGCCTGGCTCGTGGGAGGCTGTCAGTTAATATTTAGTGATTAATTTATGGGTGCCTCCTAGTCACTATAGTGAAAGGATAGAGCAGGGAGGGCACATGCAGGAGCTGTGGGTGGGGAGGTAGGAACCTGTAGGTGTCTCGCTCCCTAACACAATGGGTACTGCTAACCCAGTTTGCCTGCTATCCCTGGCCCACCAAGCTAGGCAGAATCATCCACACTCCGTGCCTTATACTCCTTTATACCTCCCAAACAAGCCCTGAATTTCAGAGAATGTTCTAGGCAATCACTCAAGTGCCTCATTACTCACTTTTGCCCTGACCTTCTCTCCTTTTCATTTTGTCTCCTTGTCCCACATTCCTCAACATGGCCACAGCTCTAGTCTTCAGCTTTGATCCTGGCTCATGGTCTTTCCTTGGAGCCAGAGCGCCTGGGTGTGAATTTGAGCTTCACTCACTGTCTAGCTGTGTGGCCTTGGGCATATTCCTTAACCCCTCTGCTTCTGAGATTCCTGGCTGGTAAACTGAAGATAATAGCCATGCCCCTCAGAAAGCTGGTGGGAGGATTAGCTGAGCTAATATGTGTGAAGTGCTTAGACCAACGCCTAACATGCAGTAAGCACTAAATCTCTAATTGCTGTTATTATTTTTATCATGCTGTCCTTCTTGGGCTCTCAACGGGCCATCAGAGCAAGGCAGACGGAGCCTCGGCACAGGATGGAACCCTTGGTAATGCCCATGACTTCCGCAGCAGTGTGGTTATGTAGACTGTTGCCAGGCAGACAGTCTTTCCCTCAACTGACCTAGAGAAACCCCCCAAGTCCAGAGGGTGAGAGCTGTTTCTGTGCTGCTCCATCCAGTTACCTCTGAGTCTACATGGAGCTCTCGTTGCTGGATGCCTGGGGGACTCTGCTCTCTCTGACCACTTCCTACTCTGGGATCTCTTGGTCTTTTCAGCCTCTCGCTTCTCCCCGCAGAATCCTGGCTCTATCCTGGAGGGTCTCACCATAGCACCGACCCTGGGTACTCAGGTCCTGCTGAGTCATCAGAGAGATACCTCTCTAAGAGCAAAATCCTTTGCTTTGCTATTACCGACAGCCTTTGCAGCAGAACCTGGGGGCATTACTATCCCAGCAAAGTGCCTCTTTTTCTGCCATACCAGGGACCCCCCCACTCTGGAAGGGGTGAGTGTGGGAAGAACAGGATGAGGGAGCCAGAAAAACACCTCTTCTCATGTCTTAGAGTACCGCAAGAGCACCTTTCCTGGGGGTGGGCAGTGGGAGTGGCATCAGCCTGGAGTAGTGAATTACTTGGGATCAAGCTGCACCCTGGAGTTTAATTTCAAACCATGCAGCTGGAGCCTGACTGCTACTAAAACCCACCTGCTCGCATTGCCATGCAAACCCTGATGGAAACAGGCGTGAATTTGCAAGAAGGGCACCAAGTAGCAGACGTGTGTCAATACGGGGCTTTCAACTCAGGCGAGGAAATAAATCTCATTTTGGAATTAATGTCATGATTGACTTTAGAGCATATAAACTTGTTATGTAATTGATCTCCGAGCAAAGTGAGAATGTGACCCGCAGGTACAGGTTGCACACTGACATTTTGTTCTCTGCCTTCTCTCCCCCATCTCACCTTCTCCTTCTGTATCCTGGGGATGGCTGGCCTGGACCAATGAGAACCGATCTGTTTTTCTGTTTAATGATACCTGGGGGAAAGATGTGCTAAAGTAACTGACTCCTCAGCCCACTGCTGGTTTAACTGTTGTTCTAGCCATAAAGTTATGCCCTAGGTCTGACTTGCATCCTTTGTGCTGTGTCCTGAGTTTGTTTTTATTAGTTGCAAATTGCAGAGGACACAAACAGTAACAGGTTTGAACCTTTTAAAGGCTGTCGTAGTGGTTATCTCGTGGTCTGTCCATCCCTAACACATCCACCACCAATGACATCATGCCCCCACCCCTTCTCCTCACGCCCTCCCTTGCTGCACCCTGATCCTTACCACCTCCCTTCTCCATTAACCCAGCGAGTGGGGACCGAGAACTCGGATCCCGCTGATGGGAAAATGGTGTAAGCTGTGATGAGAAGTGTACCACTAAATTTTAAAAGTCCGAGTATCCTGGCTTTGAAGCTTGGTCTGATTTATTTACGGGCTGGCCTCTGTCACCCAGAGTACAGCATTATATCAGGCAGCGTGCTGAAGGTGCCCCTGGTGGTTTATGGCTGTGATAATGGAGTTGTTACGGGCCCCGGCGAGCTGGAATTTATCAAGGCCCAGGTTCTCCCTTGTGTAGCTGACTCTGAGATATCACTTAACCTCTGTTAACAACAATAACAGTAGTAATAATAATATTAATAAAATAGCTCCTGCCTGCTAAGCCTTTATTAGGAGACTGGCACACATGTTAATACTTAAATGCATTATTTCATGCTCCTCAAACTGTCTCGTAAGGTAGACATTATTCAATCCCTAATTTACAGGTGAGGAAACTGAGGCATGTTGAAGTTAAGCGGTGTCCCCAAGGCCACACAGTGGTTAGGATTTGAGCTGGGAATTCAAACACAGACAGTCAGAATCCAGCATTTTAAATTTAATTTTTATGGGTATTATTCTGAGAGCTTTATTTGCTCCTTGAACTAACAGCCTCTGTGGAGATAAACAAAGATGATCAATCTGAGAACAAGTGTTGCTTCTTGACAGCAAGAGAGTCAGCCACCAGCACTTGTGGTTGGCACCGCGCTGCCAGCAGCCACAGGCAGAAGAGGACGCTCTCGCTTTGAAATTGACATCGACATCGAGGGGCTTCTTATTCTCAGCACCCTCCGACTTGTGTGTGTGCATGAATGTGTGTGGATGTGCACGCGTGTTCGCAAAGGCAGCTGTGGTCGGCACGGAGCGTCCTGGGAACTTCCTGGTTGGGAGGGCCGAGCACCGATGTCCTTTGGCCTGTCCTGCTCTGTCCCACTTCGTGTTTTCCACTGTGGGTTTCTGGAGCTCCCTTCAGGGGGCCAGGGATGGCAGAGACAGGGTCGTTCCCCACCCCCACTCCATGGCACCTGCACTCCAGGTGCTAATCGCCCTCCTGTAGGTTCGTCATATGCAGGTTCCATCAGCCCTTCCTTGGGGACGGTGACCTGCGGCACAGGATGGCTTTAATGCACACACCTCAGTTAGACCTCAGAGCTGTGAGGGAGGGGCGGGCTCGGATGGGGAGGCAGGGAGCGTGACTAATAAAAATCAGCCAAGGGATTAAGAGACCAGTGGTTCCCAGACCAAGCTGTAGTCAGTTTGGTGGATATGAATGCAGCTAAAGGAAGAATCAGTCTAACAGTAGGGAACTGGTTAAATGGATTGTGGCACATACTTACAAAGGGCTACCATGCGACCATTAAATTAATGATCCAGAAGAATATTTGGCAACATGAAAAGTTGGTTGCTGCATATTATTTAGCAAAGAAAAAGTCACCAGAAAGTATATACAACATGATCATTCTTATTAAGGCACATATGTGTATATATGCGTATATTTATGTGTATGGTCATATGCCACATAACAATGTTTCTCTTAATGACGAACTGCAAAGAGCTGTGCTAGTTAAGGGACTAGAACATTCTAGTTACAAAAAAGAGGAGTGCTGTCCCCCATGAGAAACAGGCATTTTGAATTCTGATTCATAACTGGTCTGCTGTGAGCTTGGTTAATGGGAATCTGTCCAGAGTGATTGGTTAGTCAGCTCTTCGGCCTGCAAGCTCAGGACCAGCCCCAGGGAGGCAGTGGTGCGGCTGCAGACCTCTTGCCAGAGCTGGTCAGCTGGCTTTTCTCTGGCAACATCTCTCCTTGGAAGAGAGCGTGATGTACTGGAATGGGCTCAAACTGGCAACTGGGTAGACCCATAGTCAAAACCTAGCGCTGTCATTTCTTAGCAGTGTGTGTTGAGCTGCTTTCTTAATCTCTCTGAGACTTGCCTTTCTCATCTGAAAAATGGGCATAAAAATACACCATGGAGTTCATCTGGAGATTGAATAAAATATAGAATGTAAAATTCCTGGCACATGGATGGCATGTAACAGGGGCTAGTTCCCTTCTCCTTGTTTATCTGCACTATCAGGGAGGGCAGGAAGAACAGACAATACCCCTGCTATCCCTGATCTTGGATCCAGAGAGATTATGAGCTTTGCTCATGTTGACACAGTAAAACCAGACCACAGCTCAGGTCTTCTCCTTGCTTGCTGTGGCTTCCATGACAATATGGCCTTGGGTCAGCCCAGAGCAGGGGTTGGCAAACTATGGCCCACAGGCCAAATCAGGCCCACTGCCTGTTTTGCTTGTTTGTATGTTTGTTTGGTGAGGAAGATTGTCGCTGAGTTAACATCTGTGCCAATCTTCCTCTAGTTTGTACGTGGGATGCCGCCACAGCGTGGCTTGAGGAGGAGTGTGTAGGTGTGTGCCTGGGATCTGAACCCGCAAACCCTGCACAGCTGAAGCAGAGCATGGGAACTTAACCACTACACCACTGGGCTGGCCTCACACAGACTGCTTTTGTCAGTAAAGTTTATTGGAAAACAGCCACACTCACTCATTTACGTATTATCTGTGGCTCAACAGCAGAGCTGAGCCTGCACGGCCCACAAAACCTAAGATATCTATTAACTGGTCCTTTTCAGAGAAAGTTTGCCAATCCCTGGTGTAGAACGTTGTTGTCTTCTTAGGTCGGAGGAATTTCAGAGCAGGGAATCAAGAATCAAGACAGAGAAGAAACCCTCAAAAGTTTGAAGAAGAGAGAGATTTGGGAGAAAACATTGGCTTCCAGGGAAAGGAGGGAGAGAATGAAGGGAGAATATAGACCTTCAGCAGACCTGGCAATAGCCTCGAAAGACTGGCCAAGAAATATTAGGAAACTGATAAATCTGCTCCCTTTAATTCCATTGTCTCTGTGGGGGATGCAAAGCTGTTTCCAGAGATTATGAGAAAGTATGTGTTGAATGTCTGGCAAAAGGCCAAGTCTCGAGATGGTCCTTCTGAAAGCCTGGCTGGTGACAGTGCTTTCATCTACTGTTTGTCTTCTCTGCCTCTGTGCTCTGACTTCAGGACCTGGAACTTCATGTTTCTTGGAAATCCATCATCCTCTATAGCCAATTGGCCCCCAAGCCCTGTCTCCTCTGACTCCTTAAATATACCTTCAGTCCGTCTTTCCTCTCCATCTCCACTGCCACAATGCTAGTTCTGCCCTCACCATCTCTCACTAGTATTATTGTAATAACATCCATCCACCCATCCATCCACCCATCCATCCATCCATCCATCCATCCACCCATCCACCCATCCATCCATCCATCCATCCATCTACCCATCCACCCACCCATCCATCCATCCATCCATCCATCCATCCATCCATCCATCCATCTATTCATCCAGTTGTACTGAGTACCTGCCACGTGCCGTGTACTGGGCTGAGCCCTGGGACTCAATGCAGAAGACACTACTGTCTTTGCCTTCAAGACCTCACTAGCTAATGGTCTTTAATAACTGAATTTCCACTTCTAGCCTCACCTCCACCCTGGCTCTCCTTCTTCCCTGTTTGCAGGGTGCTCTTTTGAAAACATATGTCTGATTCTGCTATTCCTCTAGTTAAAACCCTTAATCACTTCTCATTGCTTGTAGAACAAAGTGCAAAGTCCTTTGTGAGGCATTTAGGCTCCTTTGCAAGTTGATTCCCACTCATCTTCCTAGGCTTCTCTGCCACAAATCTAAATTTTAGCAAACAACTCTGAGTTATAGTTCAAGCTTGACAGGATGTTTCATACTGTTAGTCAGGGTAAGTAATGCTAGGGTTGCTGAGGTAACAAATAAAAGCTGAAATCTCAGTGCCTTAACACAATAAAATTTTATGTATCTCTTGTCTACAGTCCAATGTGATGGTCCTGGTTGGGTGGCTTTCCTGGGCACCCCTCCTCCAAGCAATGACTTGGGGATCTAGGTCCTTCCATTTCTAGAAGTGACTGCAAGCTCATCCTGGAGTCATCCAGCCAGCAGATGAGAGGATGAACCTGCTTGGAGGGCTACTCAGGAAGTGTAAGTAGCCGGACCTTACATCACTTCTGGTCCCATTTTACTGGCTAGAATTCAATCATGTGACCCCAGTTAACCGCAAGGGAGACTGGGAAATGCAGTTTAGCTGTATGCCTAAGGGATGAAGAAATGGAGTCGACGAACAAACAGCACTGTCTATTATTTAAATCTTTGTATTTTTGCCCTTGCTGTTTCCTCTGCCTAGACTCTCCTTCCCCTGCTTCTCTGGGCATATGAGCATCCCCTCATCCTTGAAGGCCCAGCCTAAACATCACCACTTCCAAAGGAAAGCCTTTCCTAGTCCCACACGAATCCCAGTCCCTCTCTTCGCTTCCACAGCACTTTGTCTATTGTCAGCATTGATCAGACTTTTCTATGTGCTAGACCCTGTTCTGAGCTCTTTACGCACATTAACCCTTATGATCCTCACACAAACTCTATGAAGTAGGTACATTATTATCTCCAATTCAGAGATGAGGGACCCGAGGCATAGGAGATAAAGCAAATGTTCAAGGGCTTTATTACTATATCACAGTTCATTGCACTGATTTGTCTTCCAGTTTGTCACTCCTTTGGGACCATGAGCTCTTCACAGGCAGGAGCCTGGTCTTATTCATCTTCTATGCCTGCAAATGACATGTCCTCAGGAACTATATATTGTGTGAAGAGAAGTTGCCTTTCAACACATTAATATATGTATTGATCAGTGAATTTGTTTTATACTGATGCATCATAGGGTATGCTCAACAAATATGTATTCCCTGATTGGTTTAAGAGTTGAGTCATCAGTCAGCGCTGAGCGGCTCATTCTTTTAGAAGGAGCACATGACCAGCTGGACGCTCCAGGGGTGTTTACAGCTGCTGCAGGAGAAAGCTATTCCTGACACTGTACTTGCCTTGCAAGCTGTTCACTCTTGGTCATCATGGGCTTCTCATGATGAGCTTCAGACAGCTGGGCTGCACTGTGATCCATCGCGTGCCAAGCTCAAACACATTTGTTCCTGATCCCAAGACTTAAGTCAAATCTGATGTCACATGCTTTTAATTTGACCTTTGGGAAAGCTTTGATTCCATCATTCAATAGGGTGACCAACAGAACTTTTGGGCTCAGAGAACCAGAAGTGCAGTTAAATTGTTCCCATGAATCGAACCTGAATTATATGCTAACCTTTGAGTGAGGTGTAAGGCGTGTATGGTTCATTCACTGTAAGCGCTCACTGTCTGGGGCTGAAGGAGGAGATAGATCATCAATAAAGTCTGCCTGATAGGGTTTCTGTGAGGAGTAACGGTATAGTGCAGCGGGTAAAGCACACAGAACAGGGTCAGACATGTTAGTCAGTGCTCAATTAGTATTAGCTGTTATGTTATTATGAATCCATTATAGTGTGATGAGTGTTATCTTGGCGATGTGAACAAAATGCTTTTGGAGCACAGAGTATCCAGTCATGCCTGGAGAACTCGAGGAGACATTCACAGAGAGAGTGAGATTTGAACAAGACTCTGATGAATGAGTAGGAGTGCTTTGGATAGATAAGACAATGGCAAGGGTGGGGATGGGTATTACAGGCAGAGGAAACTAGAAGTATGAAAATAAATTTTTTTCTCTGAGGATAACAAGCAGTTTTGGTAAGAAGCGTAGCAGGTACTACAAGAGAAAGGAGGGGAAATAGAAAAGGTGGTGTGGTAGATGGAAAAGGTATATCTTCCCACCCCTTGCCCAACGCCCACATCCTAAACCCTGGTACCTATGAATATGTTACCTTGCGTGGCAAAGGGGAATTAAAGTTGTAAATGGAATTAAGGTTGCTAATCAGTTGACCTTAAAATAGGGAGATTATCCTGGATTATCTGGGTGGCTTCAGTATAATCACAAGTGTGCTTAAAAGTGAAAGAGAGAGGCAGAAGAGGGAGTCTAAGTGATGCAATATGAGAACGACTCAACTCTCTTTGAACTCAACTGGCTTTGAAGATGGAGAAAGGAGATGAGCCAAGGAATGCGAGTGGCCCCTACAGCTCTGCTGACGCCTTGATTTTTGTTCAGTGAGACCTGTGTTGACTTCTAACCTCCAGCACTGTGGGGTAATAAATTTGTGTTGTTTAAGCCACTGAGGTCGTGGTGATTTGTTACAGTAGCAGAGGGAACTAAGACAGATCAGGAAGGGAGCGTGAAGGACAGGGGCTGGAAGGGTGGGCGAAACCATGTTATGGAAAGCCTCATAGGTTACACCCTCTTTGTAGGGTCCCCAAAAAGTATTCTCTCTCTTGATATGTTCTGCAAAAATAGAGTCCAGAGATCAAATAACTTTGTATATCGTTGAATCCTCTAGTCCTCATTTGAAAGTTCATAATGAACATTAATAACTTAAAGTTCCCAAGAAGTCCTGCAGTAAAGAGATCTGTTTAACTTCGTTTAATCAAATTTTCCAAAATTTACCTAATCATCAAGTTTCTCTTTTTTTTTCCTTCACATAAGACCTGTTGAAATCCCAACACCCTTTGGAAAATTTTGCTATAGATGATGGGAACCCATCAGAGTTTTAATTTTAATAAATGAATTTGTTTTTCTAGTTGAAAAGGTAGTGTAACCTTGTTATGAAAAATAGATAAAAGGAAAAAGTCACAGTTAATTTCATCACCTCAATCCAACTAGTAGTTAGTGTATTTTTATGTCTGTTTTTTACACATATCTATTCTTTTGCATAGTTTTAGTATGCAAAGTTAGTTTAAAATTATTTGAATGGCATTTGGTAATATTGCCATGTTTTTCTATTCAGTATCCATTCCACCTTTTTCAAGTAACAAGAGCACAATTCCTTCCCTACCCCAATGTTCCCAATAATGTAGTACAAGAGAAAGGAGGAAGCAAAGAAAATGTCAGTGAAGATAAGTAGAAATCATGAAGTAAGATGGCAGAAGCCTGGTCCATATCTATCAATAATCACAATAAATGCAAAAGGATTAAAATCACCAGTTAAATGGTAGATTGCCAGATCGGATTAAAAAGAGTAAGTGGGATGTGAAGAAGTGACTGACAGGACATCATACTTTTGGAAATTAGGCTGTGGATGGAAAGATTGAGACAGGATAGTTCTATGAGTCAGAAACTGCTTTGAGGGAGACGTTTTTAGAACTTGAATATTGGGTCCTTCCAAAGCTATGTGATGAGCAAGGAGAAAGAGGAAGACTTTGTTCTTTGACTTTGCCCCAAAGGATAGGCGTTGCCTTCCAAAAGAGTGATATCTTAGTGTGTAACTACTAGAATTTAAAAATTGTTTGGCAATGGGTTTGAGATGGAAGGAAGGGATGATTATCAAAAGGTCTTTGAAACAGAGAAAAGGCCTAGAAAAATCTTGCAGAAACACATTATCCATTTATGATGCTTTAGTTACCCAACGGCATCACTACAAACTGTCATTCTACTGTAGAGCTGAAAGTATACCTTACAGGGTTAGTAAATGATTTCAAGGCAGCATGGTGTGATGGAAAGATTTCTGGATTTGAGTCGGAATCTTGTCCTGAATCCCAGCTCCGTGATTGAGTGGCTGTGAGCTTAGACAAACTCCTTCAGCTGTCTGGGCCTCAGGATCCCTTGATGGGAAACAAGGGCACTGGATGATACAATCTCTGGGATGTATCCTAGCTTTCACCTTTTCTGAAGAGCTCTATTCCTTCATAAGTCTCAGGGAAATGATATCATCCCAATTCATTGAGGTCAATTCTTTCCTCTACCCCAAATCCATAGCTTGCCCTGGAAATGGGATGAAGCACTGGATCTTGAGACGATGTGTTTGAGTAACTGGGACATTTGTTGTACCTCTACACATCTCAAGATAGAGTAGTTTCTCAAGCAGCATTTACCAAAATGTATGTCAGGGAACACTAGTCCTATGAGATATTCTGTCAAGTAAATTTGGGAAATGCATTCCCTATGTCTCTTTAGAGATTCCCAATGAATAGCAGCGAGTTAAAGAATTGTGAGCTGGAGCTGAACAGGGTTAAGACTGATTATCACCAAGCCTCCAGGAATAAGGTGAGCATTCGTAGAGTCACTCATCAAAGGCCTCCAGACTCATGTTGTGGGCAAAGTGGGAGGGAAGAGTTTGTTCTTTACTCTTGGCCCTAAGGGTAGGCATCGCTCTCCAGGGAGTAGGTCTGTATGAGTGCTTATTGGAATTAAAAAATCATTTGGTAGTGAGGATGTGGTCAGGGGATGGAATGGTGACAAAGGAAGGCTGTGGGGTGAGTAGGGCCTGCACCCAGTATGAGGCTGTCTGTTTTACTGAGGGGCAGACAAAATCCTCTTTCTCGGGAGCGGTGTAAGTGACAAGAGCTTGGTGGGTGGCACCTTGGATAGCGAATTTTTGGAACCAAACTGCTGCTAGAAAGCACTGACTCATAGCCTTTTTTTGTTTCCATAAGGTTGGGAAAAAGATCAAACCTTAGGTTGGGCGGCAACATCCTTTGGTTGAAGAGGGGTGGGGGCGTGTGTACTACCACTCGACCAACTTGCTTTTGTGGATTCAGAGAAGTGTCAACTAGAATGTCTTCCCTTGTTGTGGCCTGGCCAACCTTCAGCACACTGCCTACAGAACACCAGTGACACTACCCAGAGTGCACCAGTGAAACTCCCTACAGTGTACCTGTGTAAGCACCGACAGTGTGCTAGCGTCGCTGTCTATAGTGTGCCAGAGTAACTGCCTGCAGTGTATCTAAGTAACTGCATGGGGTGCAGTAATGCCGCTCCCTACATTATACCAGTGTAACTACATACATTGTACTAGTGTTACTGCCTACAGTGTATCTGTGTAACTCTACAGTGTACTCGTGTAATTCCCTATAGTCTACCACTGTAACTGCTTCTAGTGTACTAGTGTTACTGCCTACAGTGTGCCAGGATCTGGGGTAGCTCCTGGGGATTTTGGAGGTGAATAAGACATGGCCTTCCTGCAAGGACCTCAGAATCCAGGCTAGCTAGAAAATCTAGGAAATGGACTAAGAGCTTTATCTAACAAAGCTTGGGTATTAGGAGAACAAGATGGTGGCGTGTAACAGAATCTGTGAGTCTTGGGGAAGTTTACCTGGGGGAGGTGATGCCTGAGCTGGGTTATGAAGGCTGTGTAGGCATTAGCCAGATGAAGCGTGTGGGCAAATGAGCCAGGAGGGCATTTTGGGCACAGCTGGGAACAACAGCATTGAGGGGCAAGGCAGTGAGTGGGGGACGAGAAGCTGGTCTGTGTTGCTGGAAGGAAGTGTGTGAGTGGGGAGAGGTGCGAGGTCAGAATCAGGTTACAAGGGATCTGATCCCCATTCTAAGGAAGCAGGGCTGCCCTTAGCCTCTGGTTAGTGATTTTCAAAGTTTGATCCCCATGCTCTTTGCATCAGAATTGTCTTACAGGCTTGTTAAAAATTCAGCATCTACTGAATCAGAGCCTTTGGATGAGCCACCCAGAAATCTGCATTTTAGAGAAGCTCCCAGGCGATTCTGGTGTACACTGAAGTTGAGAACTGCCACTTCAGGAGACAAGAGTCACTGAAGAGTTTCAAGCGGTGAAGTTGCCGAATGTGTGGTTTTTTTAACTCGCCCTGGAGTGGAGGGTAGGGTAGAATAGATCAAAGCAGGGAGACCACTTAAGAGACTCTTGATAATCGTGGTGGAAGTTGAGTGTGAACTCACCACAGTAGGGTAGCCAGGATGCAGAGAAACACCGATGTGGCCACAGAGGCGCTGAGCTCTCACCTGGGGCCTCAATGGTTAGTACTGCTTTAGAAAAAGGCACCGAGCATGGACTCACCCGGCTGATGAGGGGCACGAGGAGGGTAAAGTTAATTGGGAGAATGGTCTTTGGAAAATGTTGGAGGTAGTAAAGCGATTCTAAGTGATAAAGCTCAAAAGCCAGACTCCGTTTCAGTGTCTAGGCTAAATGAAATAATACTTCGGGATAATGCACATGGATGGCGGTGTCTGAGAATCGCCAGCTAGCAGGATGCATGTGCACACGTGGGTGCATTAGGGAGCAGAGCACTTCCTCTTCGCTTATAAAAGGGAAGATGTTCAATGTTTGCGGAAAAGGCCAGAGGCTCCCCATAGGCAGAACAGGAACATCAGAGTGAGCCTAACGCAGGAGTTTCCAAGCGGTGGGATTTGAGTTCTCTTCCCATCCCCCCTCCAAGAAACCCAGAGCCTTTGCAGGATGTATCTATTGTTAACGGATTGGTGTTTAACCTTTCAGACCTTCTTCTACGTATAAATGTACATATAATATATTTCTATGGAAATACATAGTTTTATTTTGTGCATGCATGTGTTTTATTCAGGTCAATTTAAGAGATTCTCTTTTTTTATTTAAGAAAACTTTTCCCCAGTTTTATTGAGATATAATTGACATAGAACATTGTATTAGCTTAAGATGTACAATATTGTGATTTGGATATTGCAAAATGATCACCACAATAGGTTTAATTAATGTCCATTACGTCACATAGTTACAATTTTTTTTTTTTAAAGAGTGGCACCTGAGCTAACAACTGTTGCCTATCTTCTTTTTTTTTCCTTCTTCTTTTTCTCCCCAAATCTCCCCAGTACGTAGTTGCATATTTTAGTTGTGGGTCCTTCTAGTTGTGGCATGTGGGACGCCGCCCCAGCATGGCCTGACGAGTGGTGCCATGTCTGTGCCCAGGATCCGAACCAGAGAAACCCTGGGCCGCTGAAGTGGAGCGGGCAAACTTAACCACTCGGCCATGGGGCCGGCCTCACAATTTTTTTTTTCTTGTGGTGAGAATTTTTAAGATCTATACTCTTAGCAACTTTCAAATATACAATACTATGTTGTTAACCATAGTCATCATGTTGTACATTACAGCCCCAGGACTTATGTATCTTATAACTGGAAGTTTGTATTTTGTGATCAACTTTACCCGTTTCCCCCATCCTCCACCCCCAACCTCTGGCAACCACCCATCTGTTCCCTGTTTCTATGAGTTTGCTTTCTTTAGATTCCCCATATAAGTGAGATCATACACTATTTGTCTTTCTCTGTCTGATTTATTTCACTCAGCATAATGCCCTCAAGTTCCATTCTTGTTGTCACAAATGTCAGGATTTCCTTCCTCTTTATGGCAGAATAATATTCTATTATATATATACCACAAACTTCTTTATCCATTCATCCGTTGATAAATACTGAGGTTGTTTCTATGTCTTGGCTACTGTAAATAATGCTGCAATGAATGTGGGGGTGCAGATGTCTATTTGAGATAGTGATCTCGCTTTCTTTGGATATATACTCAGAAGTGGAATTGCTGGATCATATGGTTGTCCTATTTTTAATTTTTTGAGGAACCTCCATACTGTTTTCCATAGTGGCTGCGCCAATTTACATTCCCACCAGCAGTGCACAAGGGTTCCCTTTGTTCCGCATCCTCACCAACACTGATAGCCATTCTAACAGATGTGAGGTGATATCTCGTTGTGGTTTTGATTTGCATTTCCCTGATGATTAGTGATGTTGAACACGCTTTCACTTATCTGTTGGCTTTTGCATGCTTTCTTTGGAAAAACGTCAATTCAATTCCTCTCCCCATTTTTGTACGGGATTGTTTGTTCTTTTGCTGTTGAGTTGCATGAAGCTCTTGGTATACTTTGGATATTATCCCCTTCTCAGATATATGATTTGCAAGGTTGGCTTTTTACTTTCTTGATGGTTTCCTTTGTTGTGCAGAAACTTTTTAGTTTGATGTAGCTCCACATGTTTCTTTTTGCTTTTGGTGTCAAATGCATGTATGTTTTTTGCAGGCCTTGAATACTGTACATAAACTGCAACTGGATTTTTTCTTTTAACAATCTGTTTTGGAGAAGTTTCCATGTTAGTTTGTGTAGATCCGATCTGTTTTTTGAAACTGCTGCGTTTTCCTCGATATGGAGCTACTTTTCCATTTCAGACTCAAGGGTGATCCAAATGCAGAACTTCTTCCCTTGCACCAGGTGGGGACTGTGAACATCCTCATCCTTTCCTCCCTGTATCTCCCCCGACACCAAAGCTAGACTTTCCCTTCTTGTTCTCTGAATCTTCACCTCACTGCAGTTAAACCTCTTCTCCTGGTAGCCAGCCAAGCCACATCTTTGAGATGCCACCTGGCTATACCTGGTGGGAACAAGAGAGCTTGCTGCCTGCATTCCTGTTGTTGAAGAAAGCCTTCATGGGGAAACATTTGGGAATTCTACGTATGGCACATTGACTTGTGATGTGCCTTCATAGCCACAGGGCTCTGACGATACATAGTATCTTTGGCACATTCTTATCTGAACTGAGCAATCCTGTTTCCATGTCTTTACTATTTACCTTTGTATAAGTTCAAGAGTCTGCTAACAGAGGAAGGGCATTCCTTTTTCTTTCTTTCTTTTATTTTTTGGTGAGGGAGGTTGTCACTGAGCTAACATCTGTGTCCATCTTCCTCTATTTTTTCTATGTGAGACACCACCACAGCATGGCTTGGTGAGCGGTGTGTAGGTCCATGCCTGGGATCTGAACCCTGGGCCGCCAAAGTGCAGCATGTGAACTTAACCATTATGCCACCAGGCTGGCCCCAGGAAGGGCATTTCTTGAAGAGAGAGCCCACTGGGAGAAAAAAGAAAAGCATTTGATAAAAGATTTCAGGATTTGGAAAACCATAGTTATAATTTCAGCCCTTGAAAGCGATGTTAAGGTTACAGCAGATTTGTCCCAACCACATCTCTTCACGCAGACATCAGCACAGGTTACTTGTAACAATCCCAGCCAAGGAGAGGAGATGGATACTGGATGCAGATAATTGGAAGGTCTCAGCAAACCATGGAACCAGGGTCATTGAGACATCTCTGGCTTTTCCACCCACATGCTAATGCAAGAGTCGTGTGGGGTTTAATTTAATTGAAGCAGTCAGAATGGAAACAGCTGAAAACCTGCTCCTTCTATTTATTCTCTGGGTTTCTATGGAGAGAGGAGCTCTGAGTGGTGATCTTTTAAAGAGGGATGTATTAGGAAAATAGTTCCCTGCTGGTCAGGGAGGAACTTGGGCTTGGGCGGAGGAGGTGACTGTATTCGAAGGACACTTTGAAGGGTGCTGTGTGGTGATGGGAAGGAGAGGGAAGCAGAACTTATGTCCCCTTGAGTTTTATTAACAGTAATGATAATAATAACATAATAATAGCTCACACTCACATTCTTTTCAGCACCTGCTGGATTATTTTCACTGTTTTAATTAATTCTCAGGCATCTACGAGATGGGCAGGGCAGAACTGTTATCCCCATTTTACTACTGAGGTTCAGAGAGTTAAGTTCGTTGCCTGGGGTCACACAGCTTCAAATAAGGGACAGTGCGCAAATTGGAAAATAGGGCATGCGACCCTTTAGGGTTTGTTTTTAATGTCTACTCTATATGGTCAATGATATAGAGATCCAGATTGAGGGGGGAAAAAGTACAGGAGGGCAACACGTTGGCCAGAGAAAGATCAGATTTAACTGACGACAAGATCATTAGCCATCGTTGTAGGCTCTCCGAGTACACTGATGGGCAGGTGTGCCAGTCTCACAATCAACGAGCTCTTTCTAAGGGCTCGCAGTCTTTCATCCCCCTCTCCCACCACTTGGCATCATGAGCACTCTGGAAAGTGTATTTTCCTCAGAGGCCATGGCTCAGGATTCTTCAGAGTTGTTTACTTTCTTTCTTAAGGGTCAGGAGGACAGCAGAATGATCAGCATCCTGAGAAGAGTATTTGACCATTCTGGATCAGAGAGAGGCCCTGCAGCACGTGGACTGAGACCGTGTAGGCAGGCGGAGCTTCACAGTGTAGGAGCAGAGGCAAGGTCATATCCAGGGAGGTTTCACTACTGAAGAGGGAGGAGAGAACGAGCGAGGAGGTCACGAGGCCTTGGGATCTGGGGAGGGGTGGGATGTGGTGTGGCGGGGTCAGGCAGTTCTGAGATTATGAAGGATCCACCCTTGACGGTTCTGGCTACGTGGCACGGGGGGCGTGAGAGGGGTGCGTGGGATTGCTCCCTTAAGGGGCTGAGCAGGTAGACAGGGCCCAGGACAATGCCTTAAACATGCTTGAATCATGCCTGCCCTTTGTATGGTGCTTTTCAATTTCCAAAGCACTTCCTCCTCAGCATGCAATATGTTTGCTGCATTAATCTGAATAAAGCTGGGTGGGGGGGGGGGGTCTCTGTTACAAGTTATTCCTTGGAAGTTCACAGGTGTCCATACACATCACGATAATTTCAGAAAATGTCACTGACTCTGATGAGGTTTGGTACGCACCTCAACTTCAATTTTTGGGGTAGCTTATCATCTTGGAATGAAACAGCAGCAGGTACGTTCCTGTGGCTGCACTGGGACAAGGCTACAGTCCAGGCAACCACAGAGGAATGTGCTAAGGCTGGCTTCCTCTTGGCAAGAAATAGTGAGCAGGATGGAGCCGAGAATTACCTTTGAAATAAGAGAGTGACAAGAACATCTTGGCACAGGTAGTCAACAGAGGGACAATCACTGCCACCAGTGACCTCTCTCATCTCTAACTCCACCAGCCTTTCATCTCGTTCTCTCTCTTGTGACATGTTGAAGTGGAAATTTCTTGTTTTGGGGCTACTCAGGTCCGTCCCTTCTTCTTTCGGTAACAGCACCCAGAATTTCCTTTGGGCGAACCCTCCTCCCTCCCCCACAGGCCACATCTGTGGGTGAAGATGGCACCATTGCTGGCTTTGGGGTGGATCATGGGACCACACCTGGCCAGTCAGACCACTGAGTGCCTCTAGCCACAGTGACTGGTTCAGGAATGGGCACGTGACCAGGATTTAGTGGGGGCTACATGGACGAGAAGCATTCTCTTTCTGCTGCCTTGGACCTTGATGATGTGAGGATGGGAGACTCTAGATGTTAGTAGCTACCTTGCCCCTGTGAGGGTAGATGGAATACTTAAAAGGGCTTAAGTGAAGAGAGGTTAACCTCAGGACTATTTACAGAGGCCTGGGGGAGGATGAAGGGAGCCGAGAGAATGTAGTGAAGCACCCAGGGGCTAGCAACAGTGGGCAGCCTTGGTACCCTTAGTCCGAAGGAGCAAGGGGAGGGAACAGTGTTACCAGAGCTGGACAAGAGCTGGAGCCACAGAACAGGAATGCAGCTGCTGCCAGTCTGACAAGGCAGAGAGGAAGTGGGGATGGGCTGGCCTTGACCTCACCCTCATCAACGCTTCCAGTCTTGTGCTGGTACCTGCATTGGCTGGACACAATCAAAGCCAGAGTCAAGCGCAGGTCAGCCCCCAAGATGCAGCGCATGGTAGAGAAGGGGAGAGAATGGGGGAAGGTAAAAGGAGAAAACCAGCACGAAGCTGCTCTTGCTGTCCATTAGATTTGTCAGTTAAGAGAGCCAGTAATCCTCCTTGTTGCTTTGGCTGGTTTGGGTGTCTGCTCTATCCTTTGTCCTGCAGGAGTCCTACGTGGAACATAAACTCACTAGCTCACTCTTATTGTAGTTACCGGGTATGTCTCATCTCCCCTACGAGATGTGAACTCTTTGAGGGCGTCTGGGACCGTCCTTTGTGCTTCTGTATTCTCAGTGAAGTGTCTGGTGTGTAGTAGATGCTCAGGAAATGCTTGCTGAAGTGAATGGAACTGAGTCCCAGGCAGAGGGAATAACTCATGCAAAGGCGCAAGGCACGTTCCACCACGGCAGACCGTGATGTCAGCAAACGTGGGTGTTGGAATGCGTGGCATTTAGTTGCAAGGTGGTCAGACATCCTGGGCTGCTTCACCCCTGCTGTGAAAGCAGTGAAGACTTGAGCTCCCTGAAGAGGAATTGAGGCGAGGGTGTGGGAGGGTGGGAGGGAGCAGAGAGAAGAGCCTCGGTGTTCCAGGCGATGGGGACTAATTCAGCCACCATGGACTCTGATGGGCAGAACAGCCAAGGCGGAATTTCACAGGGGCAATAAGGTGTTCAGCAAGAAAAACTGGGGCAGAACCTCAGTGTTAAAAGAGAGATCGTCTGATGGAATCTCCAACACGTGACCCTGTAAGTGTGGAGTTGGGGTGGGAGGGCAGGATGGACGACTCTGAAGTACCAGCAGAAAGTCGATGATCCAGGATAACATGCTAATACCTCAGGAGGAAAAGAAACTGCAGGTCAGGGTGAAAAAAATTCAGGGAAGGGTTCTGGTTGACCTGGTGGGGTCTGATGTCCCTCCCTTCTACCAACCACAGAGGCCAGGAGCTCTCGTGCGTCTTTCTGCACCATTTGCCAGAAAAGGTGGCGAAAAGGCTGCTGGGAAGAGAAACTACATGTGCTGATATTTCTAACCGTTTCAGTCAGCGGAGCCAGTATCCATATCTTGTTGTCTCAGATAGCATTGCAAAGATTGCACACCAGAGGGGGTAATCTGGGGTTCTAAGGGACCGTAAAGTGCTACAGGCAAAAAAGGTGTGGGGTAGTCTTAAACAGTTGGATGGAAAACTGGAAGCGACACAGTCAAACTCTGAATGCATTCTGGGCATTCAGATTATCATGCCTTAAGGCAGTGTTTCTCAAAGAGTGGTCTGGGGATCCATGGGGGACCCTGAGACCCTTCCAGAAGGTCCTCAAGGTCAAAACTATTTGCATAATAATCTAAGAAGTTATTTGCTTATTTCACTCTCATTCTCTCCAGAGTGTCCAGTGGAGAAGGAGAGTGACGTGTTCCAAGGTCTGTCTGGCACGTGACGATGCTGCAGACTGAATGAAGAATCGGCAATGAGAACCCAGCTCCTCTATGAAGCCAGACATCAAAGAGGTCTTCAAAAATGCAAAACAGTGCCACCCTTCTCGCTATTACTTTTGTTTCTGAAAGTAGTTATTTTACACAAAAATAAATTATTTATGTTAGCCATGCAACATGTTTATTGTTATTTCTGAGATTAATTAACATATAAGTATTTAAAAAATTTCTAAGTTTTGATTTCTAATATGGTAAGTATGAATAGATATACCCTGCATAAACAAAAGCTCTTTGGAGTCCTCATTAATGTTTTTCTTTTCTTTTTTTTTTTTGGTGAGGAAGATTGGCTCTGAGCTAACATCTGTGCCAATCATCCTCTACTTTGTATGTGGGATGCTACCACAGCATGGCTTGATGAGCGGTGTGTAGGTCTGTGCCTGGCATCCAGGCCTGTGAACCCTGGGACCGCCAAAGCAGAGTGTATGAACTTAACCACTACACCACTGGGCCAGCCCCTATCGTTAATTTTTAAGATTGTGAAGGGGTCCTGGGACCAAAAAGTTTGGGAGTCACTGCCTTAAGCTAGTGATAAATCCCTGGCAACACATAGGGGAAGGGAATTCATGTTTTTCCAGCTTGCATTTTTGTTTCCGGTATAGTCTGTTTTAAAACAAGGTTGCACTGAACGGATGATAATACTTGTCATCCTGTGGCGATGGCCCCATGCAGGGAGTAGTGCAAAGTTCATGCATGAAATTGAGGCAGACTGTCCTGTCTTTAACTTCCACTTCTTTTAGGCAAATGATCATGTTTGAATTACTATTTCTGAAGTTCAATTTCTCATTGGTAAAATGTAGAAGGTAACAGCCCCCCATCTCACTGGAATTTTGTGAAAACTGAATGAAGTGTTTATGAAAGAATCTAATCCGTTGCCTGGTAATAACAGGGGCTCCGTAAATATTAGTCCCCTTTCTTCCTGGTCGGATCACTTAAAGGATCAATCCTTTCAGAATCTCTAAAAAGGGTTCTTGTCTGAGTGGTTCCCAAAGAAAGTTCTGCCTGGTCTCTGGCCTCTTTTGGTCCCATAAGTCTCTTAGCCCTGAAGAATCAACTCACTGCCTCATAGAACCTTGTTTTGTACAATGCCAAGACCACTGAATTATATTTCCTGGATTTGCTTACTCTTGGTGGATACGTTCTATAGTGAAGCCACAAAGGGAATTTTATATAGAGATATATCGTCAGTGGACTTTTTACAAACACCCCTTCCTCTTCCTTTGGGATCAGAATTGGCTTGGAGGAGTGGGCGAAGGCCCCAGTCGGAGAGTTACCTAGCAACTGTTGGAATGCAGGTGAAATCTGCTAATTAGACTGGTATGGAGTGTGGTTGGCAAGGAGTTGCCTAGCAACCAGCAGTCTCCGGGCCCTCATTGCAGATTTTGGTGGAGGGCATCCATACTGCCTCCAGAAGGGTTCCCCCAAAGTTGCTTGCTCATGGAAATTTTCAACCAAATTTATCCATCCTGAAAATCTCTGTCTGCCTCTCTCCTTTCCCTGCTCCCCCCCACCACCACTTTCTCTGTTTCTCCTCATCAATTTATCAACTTGGCAGCTAAAAGAAAGTTGAACGTTTGGAGGAAGCAACAAGGCCAAGGGGAAAGAGCATGAGTTCTGGAGCCAAATAAATACAGATTTCAAACCCATTCTGCCACTCACTGGTTCTATGAGTTAGATAAGTTGCTTCATCTCTCTGAGTCAGTTTCTTCATCTGTGAAACGGGGGATAACAGAGCCAAGCTCAGAAGGCTATGGTGAAGTTTAAATTACATAAGGCCCAGACTCCCTGGCACATGGCGACATTCACTAAACATTACCTCCTTCGGTGCCTTCTCTTTGTAAATTAGATAGTCCCAACTCAGTATAGAATCAATCAGAAGGATTAAAATATTAGTAATGCATGCCTGAAACACAAACATTACAGAGGAGTATACTATAGTTATCATACATGATACTATATTTTATATAAATATATTGGGAAACACTTCTCCCACCAGCTCCTCAAAAATAGACATTTAGAAATGGAAAAAGAGAACAAAACGTGTTTAAACACTGGTGAAGGTTTATTTTGCCATCCTGCCCATAGAAGATGCTGTCGGATCAAGAATCTGTTTTTACATCAGAAACATCCAGATGCCGCGGTGGACAGAAGAGCAGTTCCTCAAAGACGTCCACGTCCGACTCCTCGGAATCTGAGAATACGTTTCTTTACATGGTGAAGTGAATTTCGCCGATGTGATTAAGGGTGTTGAGTTGAGGAGATTATCTTGGATTGTCATCAAGGTGCTTATAAGGGAAAGGGGGAGGCCGGGAGGAGAGGACAGAAGCAGAGATCAGAGAGGACGGAGGTTTGCAGACGCTACAATGCTGGTTCTTCAGAAGGAAGGGGTCACGAGTCAAGGAATGCTGTGGTCTCTAGAAGCTGGAAAAGGCCAGGGAACCGACTCTGGAGGAATCCAGCCTGCTGCCACCTTGATTTTAGCCCAATGAGATGCATTTCGGACTTTTCATCTCCAGAACCCTAAGATAATAAATTTGTGTTGTTTTTAAGCTATTAAATTATTATTTTTCATGGCAGCAACAGGAAACTCATAAGATGCCTTTGAGAGTTTGGGGGGCTCAGATACCTGGAAACTTGAGCCCACTGTGTTCCCTCGACTAGTTGAGACAAGTTGATTCTTCTTTCTGAACTTGTTTTTCACCTGTTTATGGGAGGCATTGACTAAACCAGGATGTCTCCCTGGGGTCCCTTCTGGTATGAGTTTACGGCTCTGTGGTCCAGGACTGTCTAGTGGAGGCAGTTGGAGTGAGTGACTAAAAATGTCACTAGGTTCTTTGGAGGGCTTGTGTTCATTCGACAAACTGGTGCTTCCTAGGTGCCAGGTGCTGTGCTAATTGCTGAGAATATAGGCAAATAGTTTCTTCCCCTGCAGAAATCAGAGTCCAGTGGGAGACGGGGAGAAGAGGATGAGACATAAGTGCTGGCCCAGGGGGATTCAAGGCGCGGTGGGGGCAAGGCTAAGGCACCTGACTGATGTGAAGGTGGCAGCGAGAGTTCCCAGAAGAGGTGAAGGATCACGAGAGTTTAGCAGGACAGAGGAGTGAGGCTGGTTTCCCGCCGGAGCCTGCAAAGGCAGGGAGACATGGGAGCTGGCTGTCTGTGTTACAGCAAAGAGGAAAGGTGGCTGCATGAGCGGAGGAAGGTGCCCCGGGCTCAGGCTGGGGATGGAGGCAGGAGTCAGAGCCAGGAGAGCCTCATAAGTCACACCGAGGGCAGCAGGGAGCCCTAAAAGGTTTTCCGTGGGGCACGGCAAGATATCCTTCATGTGCTGTGACGATTTTTCACTTCGGCATTTTAAAACTAGAGAGACTGTGGGATAAAGAGACTTGCCAACCAGTTACTGTTATATTGTGGATATTAAAAAATGGGAAGACCTAGAGAAAAATATGTCAAAGCATTAACTCTGGACCTAAAATGCCTGATTTTAAATGTTGGTTCTCTCACTGGCCAGCTGTGTGACCTTGGGCAAATTGCTCAACTCTTTGGCGCCTCAGTTTCCTCTCCTATAAAATGGAGATAATAGCGGAATTGCCTCAGAGAAATAAATGAATACAATAAAATGTTAGAACACTGCCTAGAATCCAGCAAACGTTCTATAAGTCTTTGCTATTTTAATTTCTAAGATCCCACTGGTCGGAGTCCTTTCAATGTGACCCTCAGTAGCACCCTGTTTGGTGGGAGGGAGGCGGTTCTCTTAGACCAGGTCCAAGGGGCCTCATTACTGCTTGTGGTAAGGTTACCAAGGTGGACCCTGTCAAAATACCAACTCTCTTTTAACTCTGTTTGGCTGCAAAGACTCCACAGAGACCATTAAAGTGACACTCCGGAGTATTTCAGGAATGTTCTCTGCATCCTGGTGCCCCAGTTGGACAGGCCTGGCAGGGTAGCCCGAGGCAAAACTTGTGTGGAGGCCAAGCTTCTCTTTGGCTTCCTCTGCTGTCCCTTGAGAGGGTCTGCCGGGCTGTTTGACCTTAGGCAAGGTACTCACCTCTTCCAGGTTTAGCTTCCTCATCCGTAAACTGGGGATAATGATAATTCTGCCTTTACCTCAAAGAATTGTTCATTCATTGTATTAGTTACCTATTACCGTGTAACAAATTATCCCCAAACTTAGTGGCTTAAAACAGCAAACGTTTATTATCTCTTGGTTTCTGCTGGTCAGGAATCTATGCATGGCACAGCTGAGTGCCTCTGGCTTTGGGTCTCTCTTGAGGTTGTCATCAAGCTGTGGGCCAAGGCTGCTGTCACCTCAAGGCTCTGGGGCTCAGAGAATCTGCTTTCCGGCTCCCTCACATCTCCTTGGTGTCTGTATCAGTCTGCTAGGACTGCCATAATGAAATGCCACAGGTTGAGCGGCTTAAACAGCAGAAATTTATTTCCTCACAGTTTTGGAGGCCGGAAGTCCAAGATGAAGGTGCCAGCAGGTCTGGTTTCTTCTGAGGCCTCGCTCCCTGCCTTGCAGTTGGCTGCCTTCTCTTTATGGCCTCACACGGTCTTTCCTCTCTGTGTGTTGGCCTACCTGGTGCCTCTTTCTTCTTATAAGGACACAAGTCACATGGATTAGGGTCCTAGCCTTGTATCCTCAGTTAACCTTAATGACCTATTTAAAGGCCCTAACTCCAAATACAGTCACATTGGGGATTAGGGCTTCAACATATAAATTTTGGGGGGGGAGCACAATTCAGTGCATAACAGTTGCTCACCACATGGGCTTCTCCATAAGCTGCCTCAGTGTCCTCACTACATGGCAGCTAGAGATCCCAGAGACAGTCAGAAAGTGCTCCCCAAACACAGTCTTTTTGTAACCTAATCTTGGACGTGACCTCCTGTCACATCCGGTGTCTCCTGTTTGTTAGAACCGAGTCACTCAGTTCAGCCCACAAATTACATAAGGGCATGCGTACCAGGAGGAGGGATCCTCGGGGCCACTTAAAGCTGCTTATCACAGTCACTCATTCATACAACAGACATTTCCTGAGTGCCTACTATGTGCCCCTGGTGATGCAACAGCAAATAAGCAAACAAGGTTCTGCACCTCCTCGAGCGTGCACTTTGGCAGGAGAGATAGGCTCTGTATCTCGAGTTGTAGCTAGAGAAGCATCCATATCTACATCTGTATCTACTTCCCTAGACACAAATGTATACGTCGAAGGAGTAGATCTAGAACTATCTATTTATCTACGGAAATGGATACGGTAGCCAGATATGTAGAAGTAGATGGAGATTTACGTCTTCTATCTAGAAAGTAGATAGAAATACAGATCTCTCTATATTTAGGGTCAGGCAGCGATCAGTGCTCTGTAGGCATATGGAGAAGGATCGGGGACGGTGGCATGGAGAGAGAGGTGTGTCTATGGATGTGGTCCTGGGCAGCCTCTCTGTTAGGGTGACTGAGGCCTGCAGTAAGGGAGAGCGGGAGCCTGGGGAAAGAGCCTGTGCTGCTTTGCTGTACCCATGAAGCAAAGTCGCACGTGAGAAAATACCTAGTCAGTGGAGACAACTGTATTGTGCTGTTGTTATTGTCGACAGTTTCCGTTGTCCGCCCACCCCATGCTCCCTTCATCCCATCTGCCTTGTTAAGAGATTAGCTAATAAATGCTTTGCAAATTATTTGTCCAGTCATTGCTTTTTCCCCCTGTAGAGGGAATATCTCTGTTGTTTCTTCTGATTACGTAGTGATCCATGCTCACTGTAGACAAAACTCAATACGGTACAGGCAATGAAATTTTCAGAAGAGGTGCTTGTGACCAAGAAAGGCCTTGACTAAGGAAGAGAATTAAAACATACGGATGCTGCTGATCCTGGGTGCTGCTGAGGTGCAACGTCCCAGGTGAACTTCCCCACATCTGAGAGCTGCGTGCGATCACCTCGGCTTCATAGATGGGGGAATGGGCGCTCATGTGCCCAGAGTCCGTAGCACTGGGATGCAGCCCCAGGCCTTCTCCACCCGTGCTGGTTCCTCCGTTTGGCGCTGTTCTCAGTGAATGCATATCCAGACAGAGCCACGTGTGAGATGTTATTTTGAGTGAGAGACTTGCTGATGCCCCTTTGCATTGACCCTCTGCCCTCATCCGGTCTCTGCTTCTTGTGGAAGGCGACTAGAGGAAAGGGCAGCAGGGCATTTATTGTTCATGCCCTGTTTCCTGGCCCAAATGGCCTAGTAATGTTATTCTCATTAAGATGTCTTCTTTTATTGTTCATAGAAAAAGACAGAAGAGCAATCCCTTAGTGAGGAGGGAGTGGTCACACTACTTGAACTGCTATACAACGTATGTCATTAAAATATGAGACCTAAAAGGGCAGGAAGTCTCGACTTTACCAAATCAACTGGCCTCTCAAGACACTGGCTCTTTTCTTTTGAAATAATTATCTGCTAACATTTACTGTGTACTGTGTACGCAGCACGTACTGTGAACTAGGCACCACTGTAAACTCTTCTGAGGAATTAATTAATTAAATCTCAGATAAATACCTAGAGGTGGAATTTCTGGATTAGAGAATAGATGTATGTTTAACTTTTTAAGAAACTGCCAACCAGTTTTCCAAACTGGTTAAGCCATTTTACATTCTTACAGCAATGTATGAAAGTCCTGGTTCCTCAAGATCCTCTCCAGCATTAGGTGTTGTCTATCTTTTTTATTTGACCAATTTTACCAGGTATGTAGTGGTACTTCACCATGGTTTTAATTTACCTGAAGGCTGATGATGTTGAGTATTTTTTCATATACATAAGATATAGATTTCGTTGTGTATATTCATGTGTATAACTCATTTTCAAATCTTTCTTATAATTAAATTATAATTAAATAATTTAAGACTATGCATTTTCCTCTGAGTATGGGTTTGGCCATATCCCAAAGGGTTTGAAAGAAGTCCTCTAAATTTTGTTAGTCCTAAGTAATTTTGTCTTTTTATTTCTAATGATTGTTTAAATTCCTAAGTTATTTAAAGGATCTTTTCCAGATTTTCAATGGTTAACATTTTTTGCTTGCTTATCTCTTGTTTCCCTCTGAATTTATGACACTGTAGGTCAATGAACATGACCTGTAAAACATTATCTTTTTAGAAAAAACATACAGTTGTGGCCAAGTGCATGATCACTATTTTTCAATCTTCTGTGGGCTTAAAGAATATATTCTCTTTTTTAACGTGCATGTTTCTCTTTCTACATATCTTTTAAATCAAGACTGATTATTATGTTGTCAAAATAATTTACATACTTGTTTCTTTTTTTGTCTTTTTAATTAAAAAAATTTGAAGAGAGGTGTTTTAGGCTCTCTTACTATGATTTTATTTTATTTTTTTAAAAATTCAATTCTCTTTGCATTCCTAAGAGCGTTTGCCTTGAATATCATTTGGTGCATAAATTTTCATGCCTATTATAACTTATTCATGGAGTGTCCTTTGTCATTGAGAATATCATTCTTTAAATTGTTTAAATTTTGGGCCTAACATTCCATCTTTTAGCCCTTAGTATTCCTACTGCTGTTTCTTCTCATTGGCTTTTGTCTGATATCTGTTTGGTCATCTCATTTTTTTCAATGTCCTAGTGTCATTTCGTTTTAGGTTCATCTCTTTTAAACAACATATAATTGGGTTTTTTCTTTTCAAACCCATTCTAAGGATCTTTGTCTTTTTATTGCAGAATTCAACCCTCTCACATTTATTTGTCACCTAGGATGTTTGGTCTTGTTCCTGCCATTTAATTTTATGCTGTCTATTTATTACACTTTCTATTTATTTCCTCATTTCCCTTTTAGTTACATTTGTTAAGCTGATGAAATTTTCCTTATTCCGTTTTTTTCTTTCCAGTGAAATAGAAGTTCTAATATGCATTTATATTCTACTAGTGTTCACATTTAAATGTTTAATATACATATTTAAACTTATATTTCTGTAACAATTCCAAAAGTGAAATAATGGCCATGTCCTTCCAGTTTTACTGAAATAATTAGGAATTTTAGTTTTATGTTGTTCGCTTTTTTCTTGGAGTATGTTAAGATTTGCGTTGAAGTTTTAAGTCACACTTACTTAGATTTACTTGTAAATAAACGTTTATACAATTGAATTGTAGGAGGACGTTTTTGGTCTCTTTGTTCATCTGCTTGAGGACAGGGACCATTAAAAAAACAATTCCTTATATTGTCCCAGAGCCTTACATATAGTAAGCAATTCACACTGATAGTGCCATGTAGGGGACATACAACAGGCCCTGAAGCTCTGGCCCCAGCTCTGCCACTTGTGGGTTACACGAGCTTAAGTAAATCACTAATGTCCCTGACCCTCAGCTTCCTCAGCTCTAGGATAGGAATAACTTGGGAGGCTAATTAACAAGGTTAAAAGGATAGAATCTGCAGGAATTCTGTGAACCATGGCGCACAATGGCTGGGTAAGAAAATGAATGTGTGGAAAAGGAAGAAAAACAGAGGGTCAAAGCCTACAGACTCTGAGATGTGTCCTGGATATGAAGACGCTCCCTGGGGCCTTCCCTGCTTTTGTTTTTCAGCTGAAACTGTTTGGGTGAGGTCAGCCAAGAGGTGACTGCAGAATGGAGGTGAGGTGCTGGTGAGAGTGTGGGCTTTGTGATTTCCTGATCCACAACTACAGCCGGGTGGGCCGTGTGCGAGACTCAGCCTGCTCACCATGCAGGGAGCCAGCTTGTGCTGTCCTGCTATTTACTAGGAGTCAACCTGGCAGAGAGCATTGGTTGGAAGGGTGACTTGGGGACTTGGCAAGGCATGCTTTTTTTCTAGTGAGTTTCTTTGCTCATTCAGATTGTTTTCTGTTCCCTGCTGCCTGATCTGAGGAGACTTGGAGGTCGTCTTTCTCCCATCCCCACCACTTGTTTGCCTGGCCCCTTGGCCCCCTTTCTAATGCTACTTTAAAATTTTTAAGGTTTTCCTGTATTAAAAAACTGTGTGTGTGTGTGCATATATTCATATATATATTATATATAAATAATGTATATATATAATATATATACATATATTTTAAATCTGGAAGTTTAGCACCCAAGCTGCCCCACCCCTTGTTTATTTGTTTTCTATTTTTCACAAGAGAAATTCCGTATCTAACTTGCTTGCTAACTCCAGTATCTCTCAGACTTCCCTTTGCTTAAGGGACAGAGAATCTATTTGAAGAAATAATAGCTGAAAATGTTCCTAACCTAAGGAAGGAAACAGGCATCCAGGTACAGGAAGCACAGAGAGCACCAAACAAGATAAACCTAAAGAGGCCCACACCAAGACACATTATAACTAAAATGTCAAGAATTAAAGATAAAGAGAGAATCCTAAAAGCTTCAAGAGAAAGGCAACAAGTTACAAAGGAAACCCCATAAGTCTATTAGCTGATTTCTCAGCAGAAACCTTACAGGCTAGAAGGGAGTGGCATGATATGTTTAAAGTGCTGAAAGGAAAAAACCTACAACTAAGAAAACTCTACCCAGCAAGGTTATCATTCAGAATGAAAGGGCAGATAGAGTTTCCCAGACAAGCAAAAATTAAAGGAGTTTATCACCAAGAAACCAGTTCTACAAGAGATGCTGAGGGGACTTATTTAAGTGGGGAAGAGAAGACCACAAATAGGGATAAGAAAATTATCAAAAAAGCCCACAAACAAACAGGAAATAAAACCACTGGTAAAGGCAAAAATACAGTAAAGGTAGCAGATCAACCACCTATGAAGGTAATATGAAAGTCAAAGGACAAAAGTACTAAAATTACCTATTTCAATGATAAGAGGGTAATGGATACACAGACACACACACACACAAAGAGGTTAGATATGATATCAAAAACATAAAATGGAGCAGGAAGGGAGTAGAAGAGTAGAGCTTTTAGAAAGAGGTCAAACTAAAGAGACCGTCAACTCAATACAGATTGCTATATATGTAGGTCATTATGTATAAACCCCATGATAACCACAAACAAGAAACCTATAATAAATACCCAAATAATTAAGAGAAAGGAACCCAAACATCATACTAAAGAAAGTCATCAAACCA
This sequence comes from Equus asinus, assembly GCF_041296235.1. Classification (NCBI taxonomy): domain Eukaryota; kingdom Metazoa; phylum Chordata; class Mammalia; order Perissodactyla; family Equidae; genus Equus; species Equus asinus. The sequence goes on along the minus strand of NC_091802.1, from coordinate 35,319,440 downwards.
CAAGGGAAGAAAGCAAGAGAAGAAGAGAGGAACAGAGAAGTACTACTAAAACATCCAGAAAAAAATTAACAAAATGGCAATATATACATACTTATCAATAGCTACTTTAAATGTCAATGGACTAAATGCTCCAATCAAAAAGCATAGGGTGGCCAAATGGATAATAAGACAAAACCCGTATATATGCTGCATACAAGAGAAACAGTTCAGACCTAAAGACACTCACAAAATGAAAGTGAAGTGATGGAGAAAGATACTTCATGCAAATGGCAGATAAAAGAAAGCTGGGATAGCAATACTTATATCAGACAAAATAGACTTTAAAACAAACACTGTAACAAGAGACAAAGAAGAGCACTACATAATGATAAAGGGAACAATCCTACAAGAGGATACAACACTTGTAAATATCTATGCACCCAACATGGGAGCACCTAAACATATAAAGCAATTATTGAGACATAAAAGGAGAAACAGACAGTAACGCAATAATAGTACAGGACTTGAACACTCCATTGACACCAATGGATAGATCATTCAAACAGAAGATCAATAAAGGGGTACTGGCCTTAAATGATGCATTAGACCTGACGGACTTAGCAGATATACACAGAACATTCCATCCAAAAACTGCAGAATCCATATTCTTTTCAAATCCACATGGAACATTCTCCAGGATTGATCACATATTAGGACACAAAACAAATCTCAATGAATTTAAGAAGATAGAAATAATACCAAGCATATTTACTGACCACAAAGGTATGAAACTAGAAATCAACTACAGGAAGAAAAATCAGAAAAGCATTAAATAAAATGCTACCAAACAATGATGGGGTCAATGAAGAAGTCAAAGTAGAAATCAAAAAATACCTGGAGACAAATGAAAATGAAAATACAACAATGCCAAAATGTATGGGACACAGCAAAAGCAGTTCTAAGAGGGAAGATTATAGCAATACAGGCCTACCTCAACAAACAAGAAAAATTTCAAATAAGCATTCTAACAGTGCACCTAAAAGAATTGGAAAAAGAAGAACAAACAAAGCCCAAAATCAGTGGAAGGAAGGAAATAATAAAAATCAGAGCAGAAATAAATGAAAGAAACACTAAAAAACAATAGAAAAAAAATCAATGAAACCAAGAACGGGTTCTTTGAAAGCATAAACAAAATTCACAAACCGTTAGTTAGACTCACCAAAAAAAAAAAAAAAAAAGAGAGAAAGAAGCCTCAGATACATCAGAAATGAAAGAGGAGAAATGTCAACAAACACCTCAGAAATATAAAAGATTATAAGAGAATACTACAAAAAGCTATATGCCAACAAATTGCATAATCTAGAAGAAATGGATAAATTCTTAGAATCATGCAACCTTCCAAAACTGAATCAAGAAGAAGTAGAGACGTTGAATAGACCAATCACCAGTAATGAGATAAAAACAGTAATCAAAAACCTCCCCCAAAATAAAAGTCCAGGACCAGATGGCTTCCCTGGTGAATTCCACCAAACAATCGGAGAAAGCTTCATACTGATCTTTCTCAAACTCTTCCAAAAAATTGAAGAGGAGGGGAGGCTTCCTAACTTACTCTACGAAGGCAACATTACCCTGATACTAAAACCAGACAAGGACAACACACAAAAAAGGAAATTATAGGTCCATAACACTGGTGAAATCAATGCAAAAATCCTCAACAAAATACTAGCAAATCGAATACAGCAATACATCAAAAAGATCATACATGTGATCAAGTGGGATTTATTTCAGAGATGCAGGGATGGTTCAACATCTGCAAATCAATCAATGTGAGACAACACATTAACAAAATGAAGAATAAAAATCACATGATCATCTCAACAGATGCAGAGAAAGCATTTGACAAGATATAGTATCCATTTATGATAAAAACTCTGAATAAAATGAGTTTAGAAGGGAAGTACCTCAACATAACAAAGGCCATATATGACAAACCCACAGCTAACATCATTCTCAGTGGAGAACAACTGAAAGCTATCCCTCTAAGAACAGGAACCAGACAAGATGCCCACTGTCACCACTCTTATTTAACACAGTATTGGAAGGCTTAGCCAGAGCAATCAGGTAAGAGAAAGAAATAAAATGATCCAAATTGGAAAGGAAGAAATGAAGTTGTCAATATTTTCAGACGAAATGATTTTATATATAGAAAACCCTACAGAACCCACTAAAAAACTTTTAGAAATAATAAATGAATATGGTCAAGTTGCAGGATACAGAATCAACATACAAAAATCAGTTGTGTTTCTATACACTAACAACGAAGTAGCAGGAAGAGAAATTAAGAATACAATCCCATTTACAATTGCAACAAAAGGAACAAAATAGCTAGGAATAAACTTAACCAAAGAGGTGAAAGATCTGTACACCGAAAACTATAAAACATTGTTGAAAGAAATTGAAGAAGACACAAAGAAATGGAAAGAAATTCCATGCTCTTGGATTAGAAGAATTAACATAGTTAAGATGTCCATACTTCCTAAAGCAATCCACAGATTCAATGTAATCCCTATCAAAGTGCCAACAACATTTTTTGCAGAAATAGAACAAAGACTCCTAAAATTGATACAGAATAACAAAAGACTCCGAATAGCCAAAAGAATCTTAAGAAAAAAGAACAAAGCTGGAAGTATCACACTCCCTGATTTCAAAACATACTACAAAGCTATAGTAACCAAAACAGCATGGTACTGGCACAAAAATGGGCACAGAGATCAATGGAACAGATTTGAAAGCCCAGAGATAGATCCACATATCTATGGACAGCTAATTTTCAACAAGAGCCAAGAACATACAACAGAGAAAGGAAAGTCTCTTCCATAGATGGTGTTGGGAAAACTGGACAGCCACATGCAAAAGAATGAAAGTAGATCATTATCTTACACCATACACAAAAATTAACTCAAAATGGATTAAAGACTTGAAGGTAAGACCTGAAACCATGAAACTTCTAGACGAAAACATAGGCAATATGTTCTTTGACATCTGTCTTAGCAGCATATTTTCAAATACCATGTCTGACCGGGCAAGGGAAACAATAGAAAAAATAAACAAATGAAACCACATCAAACTGAAAAGCTTCTGCACAGCAAAGGAAACCAACAACAAAATGAAAAGACAACCTAACAATTGGGAGAAGATATTTTCAAACTGTATATCTGATAAGGGGTTAACATCTAAAATATACAAAGAACACATACATCTCAACAACAAAAATACCAACAACCCAATTAAAAAATGGGCAAAAGATATGAACAGACATTTCTCCAAAAAAGATACACAGATGGCCAACAGGCACATGAAAAGATGTTCAACATCACTAACTATCAGGGAAATGCAAATCAAAACTACAATGAGCTATCACCTCACTCCCATCAGAAAGGCTATAATTAACTAGACAGGAAACAACAAGTGTTGGAGAGGATGTGGAGAGAAGGGAACCCTCACACAGTACTGGTGAGAGTGCAAACTGGTGCAGCCACTATGGAAAACAGTACGGAGATTCCTCAAAATATTAAGAATAAATCTATCATATGATCCAGCTATTCCACTGCTGGGCATTTATCCAAAGAACATGAAAAGATGAATGCATAAAGATATACGCACCCTTATGTTCATTGCAGCATTATTCACAATAGCCAAGACCTGGAAGCAACCTAGGTGCCCAAGAAGGATGGACAAAGAAGATGTGGTAAATATATACAATGGAATACTACTCAGCCATAAGAAACGATGAAATCTGGCCATTTGTGACAACATGGATGGAACTTGAGGGTGTTATGCTAAGTGAAATAAGTCGGAGGGAGAAAGTCAAATACCTTATGATCTCACTCATAAGTGGACAATAAAAACAACAGCAAACAACCATATAGAAACAGAGATTGGATTGGTGGTTACCAGGAGAAGGGAGGAGGGCAAAAGGCACATACATGTATGTGGTGATGGATGGTAATTAGTCTTCAGGTGATGAACACGATGTCATCCACACAGAAATCAAAATATAATGATACGCACTTTAAATTTATTTAATGTTATAAACCAGTGTTACCACAACAAAAAACGAAAAAAACTGAAAAAAAACCCAAAGAGAATTCCCTTTTCTTCCTCCCTCTGGCTTTCTGCTCAAGTGTTTCTGAATGTTCAGGGCCTCAGTGACGTTGAGGGAGATTTACTTTTAACTGTGCCTCGCTCAAGGCTCCCCCGTACCCACACTGGGCTTGGTACCAAGGGATGTGCATCCTCTGCTCTTCATGAGAACTGCCCCTCCCCCCCTTTAGTGAACTCCTTGTTTTGAATTGTCAGAAAAGTTGCAAAGGTAATGCACAAAGTTCTCAGACACCCTTCACCTGGCTTCCCTTAATATCAGCATCTTTTGATCCAATACTATTAACTAAACTACAGATTTTAGAATTTACTGGATTTTCTACTAATATCGTTATTCTATTCCAAGATACAATCCAGGGTCGCATATTGCATGTAGTTGTCATAAGCTCTTAGCCTCCTCCCATCTGTGATAGTTTCTCAGCCTGTCGTTGCTTTTCATGATGTTGAAAGTTTTGAAAAGTACTCCATTTAATTTGGGGAAAGGAGGGAGAACCATTTATTAATGATTTTCTGCCGTCTCAGTGGAAATCTGCTCTCATGTAAGCCATTTTTCTGGAAGCACCATCCACATTCTCAGAAGATTATTTAAAAAGCAGTTGGAGCAATGAATTTTCTTCCTTATCCAGGAGCTTGACTGGCGATATTTAATTTTTTTTATCTCCATGACCCTGTCTTAGCATATGAACAGGCAGTGCATGGAGTCGACAGGTTAATGAGGCCCCTGGGTGCTGTTATATACTGTTGCGCCTACTCTCCCTATAGGCTGCATAGCTGGGCTAGAATTTGCCAAGACTAACATCTTTGCAGGGACCACCCCCCTGGCATCTGGGGACACACATCTTCCTCTCTCTCCCTTTATCTCTCCTCTGCGGGGACGCAGGGTCCATTAGGGCAACAAGCAAGGGCAGCCCAGACTTCATAACCCAAAAAGACCAAGAACCAACAAGACCAGCTTTACCTGAGTGTGGCACTTGAGGATGTCTCACTGACCTCCCCACATCAGCATACCGGGAAATCTAGTTACAGTGAATATCAAGGCCCCTGAAGGGGAAAGGATGGAGGGATACTGCAAAGAAGGACCACGTGAGCCCAGGAGGGGTATGGAGGAAGAGAAATGTATGAGCACCAATTCGTCTTCCTTTTCAGATCCAACATGTGCATATGGCTGTCCTGTGGCTGGCTGAGGTTCCCCATGCTCTGAGGTTCTCTACCTCCCCTACACACGGCAATGGCTGGCTCCTCAGGATCAGGAGGCCCCACAAAGTCCAGAGTAGGATGATTGACCTGGTTTTCTAGACCCCAGAAAGATCTCTGGGACTGCATGGAGCCCTGACTTGGGGTTTCGAATGGGTGGCAGTGCTTCTGGATAGAGATTTTTCACATAGTAGTGGAAGAAGCACTGGACGGGTGCTGACTCTAGTTTAGTGGAGCCCTGTCCTCCTATAAACATGGGGACATGTGACCCAAACCAGGGTGATTGGATGCTCCTTTCCTAGAGTGTGAATCTTGAGCAAATAAGACAAGGCAGCCAATGCGTGGTGTTGCCCACTCCACTGGTGGCATCTTGATCTGACCATTCCTGCCGCAGGACCATCCTTGTACTTCCTGCTTCCAGGAGCTGTCTATGCCCTAGGAGAATCCAGGCCTGGGTCCCAGCCTTCCAGTTGATTCTGAGAGCCCCTGATCTCCTTCAGTGTTATCCATTTTGGCTTAAGTTAGGCAAAATCAGTTTCTATGGTTTGCAACCAAGGATCTGTAAATATTGAAGAATTTTCTGCTAACCTTCTTAAATGTGAAGTTGTAGCAAGAATATTTGCTCTACATTTCAGAAATTTTCAGAGTTCTGGAAAGTACAGATTACGCCACCCAGTGATGTTCAGGCTCTGGAGTGAAACAGCCCTAATCCAAATGGGAGGTGATGTCTAGGGGCTCCTTTGCTGACTGGTGCCCTTGGATAACTCTCTGGAACTCCCTAAGCCTCAGTTTTCTTGTCTATTAGATGTGGACAATAACACTACTAGCCACGTAGAATGGTTGTGAATATTAAAGAAATATACATACAATAAGTTTTCAATAAACATTGAATGACTGTGATCGCTATCATGAAAACTTGGATGGATTATGGTGCAGTGTTGGATCCATCTGTCTCTGGGCACCCCAAATAACTAGGACTGAGAATAGTAATAATAATAATAATGCACACATATTATTACCGTGTTCCAGCTACGGTCCTAAGTGCTTTATAATTAACTCACTTAATCCTCACAACCGCCTTATATGGAAGGGTACTCTTATCACCTCCACTTTAAAAATGAGGAATTGAGGCATCCAGCAGTTAAGTAACTTGCCCAAGGCCTCCAGAAGCTCTTGATTTGCTCTGATGTTTCCTGACAGAGAGAAGGCTGGGCAGATGGGCCAACATCACACACACACTGCAGAATCCATGTGCTTTCTCTGCATCCCTCCCCTGGTCTCAGGGAAGGACTGTCGCTGCGGTCCAGGAGGGAGGCAGCTTCATCAGTAGGCATGACTCATAGCCTGCTCTCCTGGATTTGGTCTTGAAGAGAGATTTCTTTGTGTTTATTGCACATAGACAGGCAGCTCCATTACCTATTAACTTGGCTTCCTTCCCATTAAGTTACTGAACTTTGAGCACTGGGGAGGCCGAGCAGGAAGGGAGGCCAGGCAGGGTTCTAAGAGAGCTCTGTCTTTGGCAAGTAATGAATTCCCCCGGCAGCTGTTCCCACTTAGTCTGGATGCATTGATAGGATGTGAAGATGGGCTTCATTGCTCTATCCTGCTTGCAGCTCGGAAGATGAGGATTGGCTCTCCTCTTGGGGAGATGGTCTGGGGACCAGACATGAGCTGCTGAGGCCAGAGGGAAGACTGGCCAGTGCTCTGGCCACACGCTGGCACAGCCAAGAGAGATGAGAGATGGAGCAAAGCCACAGGGTGTAAATGTAGGCTTGAACAAGGAGTCCAGTCAAAGAGCCGGAGGGACTCCCCTTCATTGAGTTCCTCACTGTCGACACACACACAGAGCGGGAAGGAGTGACCACACATCCAGAGCCTGCTGTGGAGGAGACACAGCGACAGGCCTATTCAATACTTATCTCGTTTAATCTGCATGCCAACGTCAAAGCTTGAGGAGAATATGTGAATTTGGGAAGGACACATAGCAGAGCCAGGATTCAATTCAGATCTGCTTGACTCCAAGGCCATTCCAGAAATCTCCTTTTCCATTAGGCCTTCTGACATGAGAGTTGGGTTCTTTCTGCTAAGATTTCCATCTCTGACGATCATTTAAATGAATACAAGAGTGCAGGTAATTGATGAAACCCAACAACAGAGGTGAATGTCTTTGGCTGTGGAAATTGAAGAGGAGGTGACACTTGACGTGAGGGTGTTTGTCTCAAGCCTGGGAGGGTGTTGTGGACCTTGGTGCCTGTGCTGGAGGAGTTGAAGTGGTTTGAAGGGCCTTAGAAATCAGCTGGGTCAGTGGTTCTCAACTGGTGGTGATTTTGGTAATGTGTGAAAACATTTCTGGTTGTCATGATGGAGGTAGGGGCGTGCTACCAGCCTCTAGTGGGTAGAACCCAGGGATGAACATCCTGTAACGCACAGGAGAGCTCCCCACATCACAGAGTCATCTCACCTAAAATGTCAACGGTGCCGAGGCTGAGAAAGCCCGATCTTGGTAGCCCTGTATTTACAGCTGTGTAAACAGGGTTCCAGGAGGCAAGGTGCCCTCCCCCAGGTAACACAGCTGGTGTAAGCAGAGATGAGACGAGAACCAGGTTTGCTGCGAGGGTTGGGTGAGTAATATTTACACCACGCTCGGTGGCCTCAGTCAAGGAAGGCAGGAAAGGCTTTCTGATGAAAGGGCGGGGTCCAGCGCAGCTCAGCTCAAATTGCCCAGGCCGGGTCAGCGTCTGCCCAGGTCTCTCCTTGGGGAAGAGGTGATTCTAGTCTGCTGATTGTCCATGGGGCCCAGGACCCAGGGGAGGAAAGGGTGCTGGGAGAGTCCTTGGAGCCGGCATGAGCTGGGTCTACTGAGAGAGGTTGGCAGGTGGTCTCCATCCCGTCTTTTTTCCCTCCTGGCCCTGAGATACCACTTCCTCTGCTGGTCTATGAAGACCTTCATGCTCACCCAGTGGGAAATGTGGGAACCACTGTAGCCCCTGACTCCTGAACGGCTCTTGATAGTTCGGAAAGCACTTTTTAACGTTGTCTCTTCACTGACTCTGTGATCCTCATCACAGCTTCATGAGGTAGGCTGAGCGGGCATGATTCTTCCCATTCTAGAGATAGTGGAAGCAGGGCTCAGGGTGTTAACCTTGACCCCACATCTTGCCAGAGGCCCAGCTGAACCGGCACCCATACTTTCTGACTCACGCCTGGCAATCTATTGACTACGGTTTAACAGCTTCCACGTGAGAGAGGAGCTTTCAGTTGGAGCACCCTGCAGGTCCTGCCTCTCTTTCCGTCCTCCTTCTCTGTGTCCCTGCTAGGTACCCCGTTTCTCCAGGGTGTGAATATCTCAGTTGTTACTCTCCAATTAGCATAGATATCCAGAACTTAATTTCCATTTCAATAAATGAATCTCTAGGTTGAGGTGGCATTTGGGTTTGTGGTTTGTGAGGCACAGTGCTGCAGAGCAGGGGCATGGTGTTGACCGAGCTGTGGTCCCTCTCCTATGTGCTCAGAGTCCAGTAGGGCAGAGGCGGAAACACGCCATGATCGGAGAGTCAGCGGAGGGTGCCCAGGAGCGGAGGTGAGCACCCAGCTCAGGCCTGGAGGGGTGTCCGGAGCAGCGGAAACCCCCTGACCTCAAATTACTACTTTATAATTTGCACTGCATACCTCTCTCCCCAGGAGGCCACATGCTTCTCACCTTTGTCTCTCCAGCCCTTAGAGGTGTTTGGCACGTAGTAGTAGCCTAGTAAATGGCTGTTCCTTTCTGTTCCCTCTTGGAGGCAATGTAGAGGAGTGGTTAAGAGCATGGCTTTTGGAGTCTCAGTTCCTTAACGTATTTGCTGTGTGACTTTGGTAAAATTACTTAATCTCTCTGAGCTTCAGTTTCCACACTTGGAAAATGGGGATAGAAACAATGGGTCCCTCACAGGGCGGCTGTGAAGATTATCTGTATAAACCATCCAGCACTGTCACCGTGTGTGATACACAGGAAGATGTGAATAAATGCAGCTACTATAGTAGTGATAATGTAATTGGGCTGGGGGTGTCTGTCCAGTACACGCACGAGTGCTCCTTAGATCCCAATAACTGTGGTTGATTTGAATGGTTCAGGCATCAGTGTTGTAAGAGAGCCGAGGTCACTGGTTAACCAACTTGCAATGCTTTATCATTGGAAGTGACGTTACTTGTCAAGATGCTAAGAAGTATCTTTAATGAAACAGAGTAAAAATTGTTGCTGGAGCATGGTAGAGGTGGGCCTGCTGTGGTCGAAAGGACATGGGGCCAACAAGCCTTGGATTCACGTTCGAAAGTTATTGCTTACTGGCTTCCCTGTCCCCCTGCCTGAATCTTGACACTCTCCTGTCACCATGTCACTTTCAAGGTATTCACAATTCTAGGCTCCAAAGTGCTTGACTTCCATGGCTGAGGGTGCCCGCAGCCAGCTCAGAGACAGTTCCGAGGCCCTGAGTCCCAAGGCCTGGATTGCTAACATTCTTTGCCCTTTCTTAAATCTGCCACTTTCTCCTTGCTAAGCTCCAGGAGATAATTTGCCTAATGAGCATAACTAACATGTTTGTAGCCATCTCCGTGGGTGGCCAAAGAGTGGACAGGATTGCTGACCCTGGAGACCTGGGCTGACAGAAGCAGGGTCTACCTCCCTCCTCTGAACCTTGAATGTCCGGGGTAGAACCCCAGAGGCCCCGTCATACCACCTTGACACCATCTGGGATGGGCCTCTCTCTGGAGCCAGCTCAGAATTCCCATGCTGTCCCCAGCAACTGTTCTTCGCACACACATAGGAAGAGATCTCTTCTCCTTTTGTTGGTACCACTCAAAATGTTAGCACCTGGATTCCCTCTTCCCTCCGCCTTTCCAACCACCTGCTTGAATGTTGAAGGCAGTCAGCCCAGGGACGGGGACATTTGAAGCTTTGAGGCAGCCCCTGGCTTTGAAGCAAGGACTCGGAGACTTACTGTTGGCTCCACTCCTCTGCTTTGGGTCCCTGCCAGGATTGTAACAACATCTGCAGAGCATGTCTAACCACACATTGCAATGATTCTCTCCAGACCCGCATTGCCTTTCCTTGGAATTTCTCCCGTGCTTGTATCACGTGGCTTCTACTGGGGACTCCATTGCGCCCCTAATTTCTTTCTGCACCATATCAGCCAGTCTCCTCAGACTTGTGTCTTGGCAGATAGAGCCGGGCAGGGACTTTTGACCAGTCCAAGTGTGTCTTCCAAAAAAGACCAACTTTTCAAGAAACCCTGTGCCTATAGATGCTGATTTTTAGACCAACTTCCAGCGGCCTTCTTTGCCTGCTTGTACCTGAGGGAAATTTCTGGACCTCGTATTGTGTATGACTGGCTCTCTGACAGGCTACCTGCACCCACAGCAAGTTGCAAGGTTGATTGCTGAAGAGTTCCAGAACTTCCTTCTGACCTTTGAGAGGTAGTCCTAAGGGTATTTTCCAAACTGTTAGGAGAGAAGAGAGTCTGAGGATGAAAGTGGGACTGATGATGCCCTTGAAGATAGAATCACACCTCCTGGTTACCCCATGATCTAAAGCCAAATAGGGGGCCCCTCGAATCAGTTGATTGAACCAAGGCTTCTGCACAACTAAAGTGACATGGGATGTCAGTGGCAGGAAGAAACCTCCCTAAAGGCAATGAAACAGGAAAGATGTCTCTATAGGGAGAGTTAGAAGTTCACCCTTTATCTAGAATCATTTTTAGAACCCCTGGAGCGTGAGATGAAGACCTCACCCATGCAGATCGGTGCTCTACGGCATGCGGTGAGCCATCACTTCCACTTCGGGGTACCATCTGGGGAAGTATCTGGATGCTTCAGCTGTACAATGTGTTTTGGGGTCCCTGATATGTCACCGTAAGGATGAAACCCAGAGAACATGACATTTTGTTGAGTAGAGTTCGTAAGTTCTTAAATTTACAAAAGTTAATGTGAGGAGGGTCTTGGGAGATATACAAAGTTCAGGAGACCTGGTCGGAGTCTTGAACCTGCTGAGAAAGGTAGTGAGGAGAAAGTCCCATTGCTCAGGGGGTGGAGGTGGGACAAGAGGATTTTCAAGATGGGGATTTTTTTTGTATTAAATTGCAAGTTGTTTTTCTTTAAAATAAATCCCTACTCCTTGCACCATACCCCATATGGCTTGAGAGTGTGGTTTTGGGCAGTCAAGGAAAAGTAGCTCTGTTGCACATCAGGATTGGTGAGGGTAGAGGAAAGAGGAGGTGGGGAAGGGAAATCATAAATGAGACAGAGAACTTGGTAGGAGCAGGGATGGAGGGCCAGTGGAAGTCCCGAGAACGTACGTCTTTGGGGATTTATGGAAATCTTGGGCAGGGCATTGGACTTCCCTGGATGTGGGAGAAGGGACTGGTGCCAATTTCCTTTAAATCCTAAAGCTTAGAAAAACCTCTTCTACTACCTGAGTATGTTTGGATGCACATAGATGAAGGTCAGGAAAAAGGTCAGAAAGACCCCAAACTGTTTAGCTGCATCAGGGGAGAGTGAGTGATTGGGAGTTTGAGGGAGAATTCACTTTTTTCTCTACATATATTTCAGTATTATTTCAATTAAAAACACATTAATTAAAAAATATGCCATTTCATAATTTAAAAATGGAAAAAGCTGGAAATCACCCATAATCCCACTGCTCAGACGTGGTAACTTTTAACATTTGATGTGTATTCTTCCTGATGTGTTTCTATCCATATGTAAACATAGATACATGTACGTACAAACAATGAGATCATGTTATACTCGTGGTGTAGCCTGCTTTTGAAACCTAATAATATATCTTGGATATCTTCCCATATCCTCAATACAGATATGCATCATCAACTTTTAATAGATGCATGATATTCCTTTGTCTATGTATTCCATGGTTTATGTAACCGACATTGAGGACATTAACGTTGTTTCCATTTTTTTCCTACTATACACAGCACTGCATTGAATATCTTCATAGACGCATCTTTTCACAGTTTTTAGTAGTGTCCATAGAAAACGTTCTGAGAGGTGGAGTTACTGGATCAAAGAGCAGTCGTGTTAAAAATTTTGATGCATATTATCCAACAGTCTTCCAGAAATGTACCAATTTCCGCTTGTATCAGCACTCACATGTTTTTTGAGCACTGACTCTGTTCCAGACAAATAGACGTTATTTTTGCCCTGAGGAGGTTTACATTCTCTTAGATGGCCTGTTAACACATACTAAGGTTCTCTATTTATTTAACAAGCACTTACACAATGCTTACCATGCCCCAGATAGTATTTTAAGAACCTTAAAATATTAAATCATTTAATCCTCATGACAACCCTGTTACTCAGTACTATTATTATTTCCATTTTATAAATGAAAAAGCTGAAGCAGAGAAGTTAAGTAACTTGCTCAAGGTTGTACTGCTGAGAAGTGGCAGAGCCAGGAGTCGAATCTAAGAATCACTCTCTAGCTCCAGAATCTGTGTTCTTAATCCTGACCACAACAGGTAACAAACCTCCCACTGCCAAGATAAGAAAACCCAGTGGCTTGGAAACCTACATTCAATCATGGAAGCTAATAGGGTGATGGGCTTCCAGCTGCCCAAGCCCATCCCTTTAGGGCTAGGGGCAGAAGGGAGCTCGAGGGGCTCAGCTGCCCCAATCCGGGCAGTTGAGGATGGAACAGAGGAGTGAGGATCATAGAGTTTTTCCTGGAATTTTCCATTACAAAGCTACCCTTGGAGGAGACCCAGGGAGGAGGAAACTAGTTGAGGCCTTTGGCTGACACAGGAAGATAGAGCTCTTTTTGGAGGTTTGAGCGGTGCATTGATTCTGAAGGAGAGTAGCTAGAGAATGAAGAAAGAGAAGAGAGAGAGAGAGAGAGACTGAGATGGAAACTCCAGCTTGAACAAAGGTTGAAAGTCCAGATTGCAGAGTGTGAAGGTGTCTTGTCCTGGTAAAGATTGGTAAGCCGTGTGGCTGGAGAGCAAGCTGCATATGGGGTTAGGAGATAAGGAGCGGTAGCTGGTTTCAAATCTTAAAAAACTCTGAGCCCAGGTAGGGAGTTGGACCGAAGACAATGGGAAGCCATTACATTTTAAAGCAGAGAAGTGACTTGACCAGAGCTGCATTTTAGGAATATATTGCAGGAATTGTGGAAAGATTTATGAGAAGATGGACAGACTAGGACAGGAGATCACTGCAATAGTCCGAGCTTGTGGCCTCTGGGGTTTGATTTAGGGTAGAGGCAATTTGAGCATAAAGATGGCGATGATACCAAGACAACGTGAAAACGAAACAGAGAATGCGTGGCTGATTTTTGTGGGGCTGGAGGAAGACTACGTAAGGAGAAAACACGATTTTGTGATTCTTCAGCTTGAGCATCTGGGAAGCTGTTCCTGCCCTTAACTGAGATGGGGAACCCAGGAGGAGGGTAGAAGGAAGGCAGGGATGAAAGACAGAGACTTCTGTTTGGATTTGTTGATTCAAAGCTTTGTGAAATATCCAGAGGCAAGGACCAAGCAGCAGAAGGGAATGCACATTTGGAGCTTGGAAGGGAAGGTAGGTCTGGAAGAAGAGTCTCGAGAGTCACCAGCCTGGGGGACAGCTGTGCCACAGCGAATGGGGTGGGGTCTCACAAGGAGGGCGTGCAGGACCTGAGAGCAAGCCCGGAGAAGTGATTCCGTTTAAGGGGGTGGTTCTCAAGCTTGGCCACATGTTGGAATCACCTGGAGACTATAAAAGCTCCTGATGTCTGGGTCACACTCCCAGACATTCTGATCTCGTTGACCTGGAAGGCAGCCTGGGTGGCAGAAACTTTAAAGCTCTCCAGGTAATTATACTGTGCAGCTAAGGTAGAGAGCTATGACTGAAGGGGAATACGGAAGAGGAATTGAAGAAGGAGCCATCTCAGGAGAGCAGTGAGAGTTTAGAGGTGTTTTTCTTTGTCTATAACATTTGCTGAGAGCCTAATAAGAATAATAATAAGAATAATAATAACTATCATATATTGAGGGCTTTGCTCTGCCAGGCCCTGTGCTGAATGCTTTACACACATGATCTCATTTTAATGCTCTGACGACACTATGTGATAGATATCCTTACTCCCTTTGGCAGGTAGAGAAACTAAGAATCAGAAAAGTTGAGAAACTTGCCAAAATTCATACATCTAATTAAGTGGGGGAGTCAGGATTTAAACCTGGTATTGAATGTCTTTCAAAACCCTTGGAGTTAATCACTATGCTATGTGCCCACTACCTGCCAGACCTTGTGCTTGGGACTCTCAAGGGCCTTGCGATCCGATGGGTGTAGGACAGTTACATGTGGTAAGGTAAGTGCTGTCATGGAGGAATGTACAAGGTGCTGTGGGTACCAGAAGGGAGAAGTTCACATCAGCCTGGAGGACTCGAGGAAAGCTTTGCTCATGAGCTAATGCCCAGAGAAATATTTCCTATTTATTCCTGCACCCAGAAGCAGGCTCCACCTCTTGATGGGAGGGTGGCTTATGTGTACAGGGAGGAAAGATTTGATGATGGGCACCTTGGAGCTGAGCAACGACAGTCTTGACCAACAAATGAGCACTTTTGAGAGAGGCCTGGGGACTGTGTCGACTTTCCTTTCAGACGCTTCGGCTTCATGACGACAAAGCCTCTCTGGTGGATGGCAGCCAGATTGGCTTCTGTCTATTTTTAAGCTACTCTGGAACAATAGCCATAACTACTGAGAAGGGGATCCTAGCCTCAGGAACAGCAAAGAATTCTGCGTGGGCAGAGTAGCCAGCTGAGCCAATGGGAGCATCCACTGCCCTAAAGAGAAACACCTTTAGATAAAGTTTGACATCTTACTTGGGAAGGTGCCTTCTAAGCCAATATGAATTTACGGTACCTGGAAGGAGAAAGGGCTCATTTAGGCTTTCAGAAATGGGAAGCTAAAAGTGGGCATCAGTCAGGGTTGTCATCATCTTGTATATCAAAACTGAAATTGTGCCGATGTCATTCTTGACTAGATGAGTCAGAACATAACAAACTTTCAAATTGCCAGACCAAAGGCTGCTGCTCATGCTTGTGATTGATGACAGAGATTGAGAGATTGCAAGCTGTTACATTAACTTCTCCACTTCCCATTTATGTTTGCATGAAGTTCAAGGGGGGAAAGAGAAGCTGAGCTCTTCACTGGACAGGTCAACAAGACTGTGGTCTCAGAGGGACCCAAGTTTGCTCTGTACCTTTTAAGCATCTGACTGAGAATGACACCTCTAAATTAATCACACTGATTCCCCTCTCTGCTCTGTCCCTGAGGCTTCTCAAGGGAACCAGTTGGTAAATAGCTTTAATTGAAGTTCCTGAAAAGTCAGGGAGTTGAGAACTCTTTATTTGAAAGCAATAGCTATATCAATTTAAGACACAATTAGTGATCAAATATACAATTTCATACAAGTGGCCTCACCAATATGCAGACCATTTTTATTAAACTTACTCTTAGTGAAATCATTCACTTCATTCAGGGTAAAGATGTAAGACATTCAATACTAGGATAATGAAAAATGGCAAAAAATATTGATGTATTAAAATTAATCAGATATACACAATGATGAAAATATAAATGAGAATAAAACTTCAAGGGAATAATGTAAATTCTAATGACTTTTCACCAAATGATGAGATTCCTGATTTAAAACAATCTCTCAACATTTTTTCCAACAATTAATCATTGAGCATCCACTATAGGTCATGCGCTATGCTAGATGCTAGCGATTCTGAGGTAAACCAGATAGAAAGTCCCTGCCTTCAGCGAGCTTATAGTCTATGGAGGAAAACAGGCAATCAATGTCGTTCTGTGAGAGGTTCAGGAGGCTACGATTGTCGAGAAGAGCTCCTATCTGTACTCAAGGCCTTAGGCAACACTGGATAGCTAGGACAAAATACAGCCATCAATGAGATGCAAGTCAATTTAACTGTGGGCTCTCCACCATTTGTTCTGTATTAAGACATGGCCCATTCAAAAGGAATTCTCCTCTGAGAAGAGAGCCAAGAAGACATGGCAAGAGCCATGTTGGACGAATGGTGGGAATACTGAGTGTCGAGGATTTAATGGGAGATGAGAACCAGTAGACAACTCTTTTAAGAGTTTTGAGGGAGAAGACCAGAGGAGAGAGGTAAAGGGAGTTTTGGAGGGGCATACTAAGAGCAGTGAGGATTTTTAAAAGACTAAATAGACAGTATATTTAGTGTAGATGCAAAGGAAGGCAGAAAGAGAGAGAAAGAGAAAGGCTGAGAGAGAGAGAGAGAGAGAGATTTATTGTAGGTCTCAAGAGGGTGAGAATGATGGACAGGTGGGAGACGATGGCATCCAGTTCACAGGTGGAGAGGTTTGTTAGTTAGGATGTTATGGTTGCAAGCCACCCAAATTGCCTCAATGTCTTTCCTGTTCTCTCAGCCATAAGAGGTTGGGGCACTTCCTGTAGTTGCTACTTCCATGATACCTTAAAATTCCCTTTCGTATTTCCATTTACCTAGTTAACAGTTCTTTATGGTAAATTCTCTCTTGTATAAATAATTGGTGTGATTTGAGTCTCTTGACTGGACACTGCTTGACACACTAGCAATCTCTTTAGGGAGAATTTCAGATTTGGTTCTGGCCAGAATTGGGGGTTCTGGGGCTGGGGCAGACTGCCCTTCAAGCCTTCCACTCCAAAATCCTCTTGCCCCTTGCCATGCAAATCCTTGGTCAAGCATGACAGCCAAGACTCTTAGCTCCTGGGACCCCTTCTTCTCCTCTCCAGTGGGCACAGGGGACCTTCTGGGTCTCCTCCATGTCAGGTGTGGTCTGCAAGAAACCAGGGGGCATTCTTTGCTGTTTCCTGTCTGGAACACCTGCTGCCATGTCTTTCTTGTCCGGCCCATTACTTGTGCTGTGTGTGGTATCACTGGGACTCTTGATTTCTAATGTCAGCCAAGAAAGAGCACATTAGTCCACCCATTTACAGATACATCCATACTCCTGGGGCATCCTCTTATATTTTTCTTCCTTTTCCCCTGCTTTCCCCTCATTAACTGGAGGACCCTCAGCCACTATGCTCTCTCTAATTGGCTTTATCTTCTGCCAACTCTTGTCTCTCGTTTCCAGGCCTCTTTATGTTGCCTTTGAGTAGAGGGAAGAAAAATCAGTTCTCCTAATTCACACATACTCTCCAGTGACTTGTCTCACCTGGCCCACTGTCCACTGTACTTAGCACCTTGGAACGTGCCCCCCACCCCTTTTTGAAAAAGGTTCTTTGTCAAGGTTTTCTAGAAACATGATATTTAATGTCTCAAATTACCTGTTGGCTACAAATGAATATGCCATGTATCAATGTGCTTTTATTATATTATGCTTCTCATGGTGGTGAGCAAAGAAGGATGGCGTAAGCCAAGAACCCGGTAAAGCTGTCAGATGGCCTGGCATTTGGGATTCTCCCAGGCTGCTTTGTGGATTTCATCTCACTGCGGCAGAGTCTCCTAGGAGACTGCAGGGTCAGCGCCCTCAAGCACTCCAGCCAAAGCCTAAGTCTCCCAGCCCATCCAAAAGAGTACCCAGCTCAGCCTCTTTCCCACACTACCCTTTCTGCCCTAGATGCTGATTGCATTTAATCCACAAGTGAAATGTTCACACAGAATTCCATTTTAATTAGCATACCACACTCTTTGTGCAAATCTGCTTTCAGAGGAGTCCCACTGACACTTCATGGAGAGGCTAACGACAGGGCCCCTTGATGTTTTCCCGGATAGCTTTTAGCTGCAAAAGCATTTGGGCAGAACGCCATGAGCATCCCGCCCAACCGCATTACTGAGGAACACCTCACTGGCTAGAAGTTGATCCTCTTGTAACTTTTCTGAGTTTCTTTAGCTTACTCTTGAAGCCCAGTTGTGCCACTTCTTATCAGGATGCTGTGAAAGGGAACAGTGTCTAGGAAGAAAAGAAGAATTAGGCTGTGGACTATTTTCTTTCCCCTAGGCTGTGAAATTTCAATGCTGAAAAGGTTCTTTAAAGTTATTTCGTCCAGCTGGTTCATTGTATAGTTGGGAAAACTATGTTCCACATTCTTTTAGCCTGAATGATGACTAGAATCTCCACTGAGGGCCTACCCAGTGCTTCTTGATGCCGGGCACACATTAGAATCAACTTGGAGCATTGAAAAAGTACCAGTGCCAGGCTCTACCCAGACAAACTAAATTAGATCTTTGGCGGGGCCTCAGAACTGCTATTTTTTTTTCATATAGGTGGGCTCTAATCCAATACGACTAATGTCCTTATGAGACGAGGAAATTAACACATGGAAAAGCACAGAAGGAAGACCACGTGAGGACACCAGGAGAAGAAGGCCACCTACAAGCCAAGGAGAGAGGCCTCAGAAGAAAGCAACCACACTGGCACCTTGATCTCAGACTTCTAACCTCCAGATTTGTAAGAAAATAACTTTCTATTATTTAAGCCACCAGTCTGCGGTACGTTGTTATGCAGCCTGAGCTGACTAACACACGCCCCAAGGAATTCCAGTGTGTAGTTAAAGCTGAGCGCCCGTGGGCTAGTACAGACCCTAGAACTTAGCAGGAGCTGCTCAACTGGTGTTTTGAATAAAGGATTGGGATTTCTAATTCTTTCCAGTGCTCTTGCCATACTTCTTGCTCCAAGTGCTCTTGCCAACACCAGGCCCGCAAACATCCAAGTCTACTGGAATAATTTACAAATAGTAATCATTTCCAAGTATTATGTCCACCCTCTTCCTCCATTCTCTGCTCAAGCCAAGCTGGTTTCCTCACTATTCCTAACACTGTAAGTTTTCCTGCCTCTGGGCTTCTTCTCTTCTTCCCGACTGGCTTGCTCTGGTTTTTCTCACCTGTCCCAATTGTTACCTGTTCTTTAAGCTTCCCTTCTCTACTCTAGTCGAGCTGCCCCTTCCTCCTCTGGCTCCTGAAGCCATTATCAACTGTAAAATCAACTTGGCATTTAAATATGCACTGCCCTTGATACTCATTCTATTGTCCTCTCGAACTGCCACCACGCTCGATGGGGTGCATCCTGCCTGCTATCTCTCTCTTGTCGGAGTCTCAAGTTTGATCAGCTGCCAAGTGTCTTCACTTTAAAAACAAAATGTTCTTAATTCGATTCATCATCTCAGCTCCAAACTTCTCCACCTTCCCATATTTCCTGTTTCTGATAAAGACATCTCCATTTTCTAGCAGAGGACTTTCAAACTTTTTTTGACTGAGACCCTCAGTAAGGAATACATTTTATATTATGACTCATAAAGTTGCAAGAAATATTACTTGCCCACGATGCACTCTCATCTCTTCTGTTTCATTACCATATTTTTCTCTTTTGTTTGAATAACTGCCATAGAAGTTTTTGGGAATCAGATTGATCATTCATTCATTTATGCAATTAATGTTTATTGAATGCCTGCTATGTGCCTGGTATTGTAGATGATGGTGAGATGATAGGGAAAAAACAGACACGATCCTTTGAATTGGCTTTATCAAGGAGACAGAACTTGAACTCATGGTCCAATCCAGTAGGCGGGGGGAAGGGAGACGGATGTCCAGAAATCACATCAAAACCACAGGCCTACACTCCGAGAGCCCTCAAGGCTCTTGGCAGGATGCTGGGATGGAAATAGCCCTGGTCTGGAGTGAGCTAGATCAGGTTTTTGCCTTAGCTTTGCCTCTAACCAGGTAACTGACTTTGGGTTAGTCGCATCCCCTGATGGGATCTCTGTTCCCTCACCTGTGAAAAGACGGGGCTGGACTGGACGAATGCCTGTCCAGTTCATACATCCCCAGCCTGTGTGTCGGAAGTGCCCACAGCTCCTCTCTCATCTTTCTTGGCCAGTGCCCAGCACAGAGCTTGGCACTTAGGGGATGCTCAATAAATATGTAATGAATAAATGATTGAATGAATTTGTCCATGGACCATCAGACCTGAAAGGGACATAGGGTGAGAGCTTGGCAAATAGTGAAAACTCAGAAAATAGCTGACCAACTGTCTGAATGAATGAAGGGAGCTTACTCATCAGTTGGTCCAATCAATTCATTTTATAGATGAGGAAATAGATATACAAGATTCCTCAGAGGAGGAGCTGTGGCTCATCCTTCCATCTGAGGGAATAAGGGAGTCCGTTCACACCCCAAACTGAATACAAATGAAACACTACAAGGTGTAACATCAATTAACACACGCGTCCTTCCACTGAAGAGCTTCTTGAATGTGCACGTTTGAGGAACAATGCCCCTACCAGCCAGCTTTGGAGAGTGGAAAGACTGCTGAGCTTGGTGACCGAAGATGTGGCTTCTGCTGATTGCTCTGTGACCTTGGGGTCTCTCTCACATCTATTTCGCCTTCTTAAAAAACAACACAACAAAACAACAGAAAATTGGAGAGGATAATTTAACTAATTCGTACCCATAGTCTAATAGCCTAGGATTAAAAATTATTTTATCCTATTTACTTTTCACAAAAGATGGAAAATATTATAGACAAAAGTGTGCTTCCTTTCACCCCCATGCACAGACCCGTTCCTTCTCTCCCTACAGACAACTACTATCTTGAATTTGATATTCTGCCACTAGTTTTTTTCTCCTATTTTTGAGCACGGCTTTGTATTTTGTCTTTTTTGCTTTTTCGTGTTAACAATGATTTATTGAGGTGTAATTTATATACAGCAAAAGACAAAATCTTAAGTGTGCTTAAGGTACAACCCAGAGATCAAGACAGAACATTTCTTTCACCCCAAAAAGTGCCTTTCTAGGTTCTACCATTTCCTCTAAGAGTTAACCAGATTTTTATCACGATAGATTAGTTCTGTCTGTTCTTGAACTTGGTATAAATGCAATCAAATAACATGTACTCTTCTGTCGGGCTTCTTTTGTTCAACATACTAATTTTGAGATTCATCCATATTGACACTTGTCTCAGTAATTTCTTATTTTTTAGTGCTGAATACTATTCCATTGTCTGAACATAAGACAATTAACTGGTTTATCCCATAACTATGTATTTTTATTTATTTAAAATATTATATCTAACATTTCTATGTTTTTATCATGGAAGGGGGAGCCTGTGTGTGTGTGCTTTCCTCTGACTTTCTCAGCACTTATAAGCATTAGTTTTTTGTCAACTGATTGTGCTGAGCAAACGTGCCGGTGAAAGGACCCTTCCCAGGGCTGGTTCTGAAACAACCTGGAGCCGTGGTTTCCCACCTCCAGAATCCCCTGTGGGGCTTCAAAAATACAGGTGCTGGACCTCATCCTTCAGATTCAGAGTTAGTAGGTCTGGGGAGGAGCTCTGGCATTTTTTAAAGTGGTTGAAACCTACGGCTGAGGTTCTCCAGTGGTTTTAAGAGCCATCATGAAATTTCAAAAGAAGTCCTTAGATCAAGATTTTCTCATTTTGCTAGAAAGAACCCCAATAATACAAAACCTACGGCAAGCAAACACCTAATGACCTGATGTTATTAAGAATCATGAGGAGGAGAAAGAGCGGGTGTTTTAAAATCAAACCAAGCCCCTTAGGGTGTGTTGGAAAAGCCCCTGGTCTGGGGTCAGAAGATCGATGTTCTGGCTCCAGCTGTGTGACTTGGGTCAAGTTGCTTAACTTCTCTGGGTCTCAGGTTCCCCTATTGTAACCAGAAGAGGTTAGGGCTGGACAGTTCCCGAGATTCTCTCCAGCTCTTGTCCTCAGTGCTTCTCAGATCCAAGAGGAGGCCTGAGTGACAGGATTGGGTCCTGCCCTCATCTCTTACTCTGGGTATCACCCAGGCAGGGGATGCCTCCTCCTTGCTGGATTAATTTTTATTTGTGGAGGGTCTATGAAGCAAGGTGAAGCCTTGAGTCACATGAATTCTTTGTGAGGAAAAGTACCTAGTTTGGAGCTGTAGGGAGTGTAAAAACACTGCTAAGGCTGGGCAAGAGGGATTTGCACTCTACTGTGACGTTGTTGGAAGGCTTTGTATGTGCAAGGAATCAGTGAATGATTTGCTCATAGGATTCAGAACTGCCCCTCCAGTATGCAGCAGTGGGAACTGCACAGAAATGTGTGCCAGGTCCTAGAATTATTGTCTGCAGAAACTTTCACAGTGTCTGGCACATGGGAGGTGCTTAATAAATATTTGATGAATAAAAGATCCCCTTGGAGTTACTTTAAGGATTCTCCTTCCTCAGCCTGGGTGGAGAAAGTAGCTGTTTCCTCTGTTGTCACCACGCAATTTACATCTGAGTACCAGGCTTCTCTGCTTGCTGCTTCTTTCCATTCACAGAGGGAGGGTTTGAGGAAGTAGGTATGTTTGGGGTGGGGTCAGGGTGGGTGCAGGGAGTGTGGGGCTGCGTTCATACATAAGCTTCCTTGGAAAATCCAAATTGCCTTTGTAGGGGAGGAAGAAATACTCCTCTACCCTCTGGGTTCTTCTGGCTGGTCTAAGAGTTAAATTGACGTGAAACAGAAGAACAGGAGAAATCAAACAAATTTAATAACATGTATACACGGGAGAAATCTAGGAAACCTGAGTGATTCTCCAAAATGGCAGAAGCCACTGTCTTAACCGCTATCTTCAGCTAAAGCAAAGGAGGATGTTGGTGGGGGGGGGGGGAGGGGTGGCTTGGGACTTCAAAGGGGAGGAAGGCAATTCACGTGGAGATGGAAAAACAGATGTTTGGTAGACAGATGTTTGCCATGCCCCAAGGACAGTGAGACATGGAGAGGACTTTGATCAAATGGGCCTTGCTGGGTTCCTCCCTGTCAACCACACCTCGTTCATATTATACTATAGATCTCTATGGTGATAGCTCCTTCCTGGGACAGGCCTTCCATCTTAAATTCTTTTAGGCAGTTAGGGGGAAGCTCAAAGTTTCTTTCTGAGTCTTTTGTTCTTAAAAATAATCAGCCAAAGAGACACATTTTGGGGTAGCAAATTCTGTTCCTCCTCAGCATCAATCTGAGAGAGGGAGTGGCTGTCATGAGAATCTCTTGAAAAACAGCCTCCTTCCCAAAGATACTGGATCAAGCAGTCCCATTTAAAATGGCTTTCTTGGGGGGGCCAGCACTGTGACCGTGTGGTTAAGTTTGTGCACTATGCTTTAGTAGCCCAGGGTCTGCTGGTTTGGATCCTGGGCATGGACATACGCACTGCTCCTCAAGCCATGCTGTGGCGGGGTCCCACATAGAAGAACCAGAATGGCTTACAACTAGAATATACAACTATGTACTGGGGCACTCTGGGGAGAAAAAAAAAGAGGAAGATTGGCATTAGATGTTAGCTCAGGACAATCTTCCTCACCAAAAAAAAAAAAAAATGCTTACCTTAAAATGGCTTTTTTGGGCCTGGCCTGGTGGCTGAGAAGTTAAAGTTCCACATTCTCTGCTTCAGCGGCCTTTGCAGGTTTGGATCCCAGGCACAGACCTACTCTACTCATCAGCCACACTGTGGAGGCGTCCCATATATGAAAAATAGAGGAAGATTGGCACAGATGTTAGCTCAGGGCTAATCTTCCTCAAGCAAAAAAAAGAGGAGGATTGGCAATGGATGTTACCTCAGGACAATCTTCCTCAGCAAAAAAAAAAAAAAAAAGAAGGGTTTCTCATTTTGTCCCCCTTTTTTGCAGTTAATGTGTATATACTAATGAAGTGTGGAATAATATAGGTATCAGCGTATATACCAACACTAAGTGTTTTATAAAACCAAGTTCAGCAGTGTCCCCCTTTCCCAGCCACCTGTCAGTTATGATTACGTGGGGGAGGAAAACCCGATCTCCCATTGAAAAAAAGCATTTGAAACACTAACACCTGAGGAGTAACCACAACCGATTGGGAACCTTCCAGATCTCTCTTCACCTTTATTTTTAAAAAATTTTTATAAAAAACATGTAACATAAAATTGACTGTCTTAACCATTGCTAAGTGTACAGTTCAGCTGGGTTAAGTGTACTCACGTTGTTGTGTAACAGGTCTCCAGATCTTTTTCATCTCGTAAAGCTGAAACTCTGTAATATCCCTTCTACTTTTGAACTCTGGAAAATGCAAGAAAAATATATTCTGAAGGGGATGAGTTAAGTGTGCAAGCGTGTGGGTCTGGTTTTATTCAAGAGGTGGAAAGGAGGAAATTAACTAAATTAATGTTTATTAGTAATATTAAGAATAGCATATCCAGGTACTCTGCAGTTCTGAGATCCCACACTTCTCATTTTTATCGATCTTGAAATGAGGATGCTACAGGGGGCTGTAAGTTTTTGTTTGTTTTTTTGCTAAAGCCTGACTGCCTGTGTGATAGGTAGAATCTGGGGCACTTGTCAGTTTTTTCCAGGGGTTTGAGCACTGGTTTCGCCACCAGCCGTGTTCACCAGATCCAGCGAGAGAGGAGCCTGGGGTGGGGGTGGGGGTGGTGGTTATGGGGCAGGGCTCATTGTCTTAGTATCTGTGCTGATGTCGGCAGAAGCATTATATTCAAGTCCTGGTTGTATGGCTCTTAATTATTTGTTCCTTGCTCTATTTCCACAAAGCATTTGGACATGGCATGAGAAACAAATACGAATCAACAGTTTAAATAATTGATAAGGAAATTTGGACAAAGGGGAAAAGAAGGCAGGACCATAATAGGATAAAGCTGAGTAAGGACGCTTGCTGTCCATCCTGTGTATGGCTTTCGGGCTCTAGGGGGTTCATTTCAATCCTCTCAACTTCAGTTCTCTCACTTGTAAGATGAGAACCAAACTACTTACCTCAAAAGGGCCTGAGAACGACAATAGAAAGCACTATGTTAATGAATTATTTTTATCATAACAGAGATTTCTTTTTTTTCAAACCGGCTCAATCAGCTTCCATTAAAAATGAATTAGAGAGACAAGGTTTTTAGGTAGTTGGGTCAATTTTCAGCAGTGGGGCATCTGTCTTAGCCTTTTCGAGTTGTGGTGGTTTCTCCCCACTAGGTTATTAGGAATGATCAGCAGAACAGAATTTACACTCTTTTGACAAATTAGACGAAGAAACTGGGGGCAAGTTCTGAATATCCAGGCCTCTAGGTATCACTTTTCCAGCTTTTCCTGAAATTGTTTTATGGACGTTCTCTACACAGCTCCGTAAGGAAGAAATTTGTGCTTCAGTGGAAAAGTGTACATTGCTTAGAGGAAAGTATGTATTGCTTCAGATTATTTTATTCTGATTCTGTGGGGGCTTTGAGTCTGTTATGGGCTGAATTACATGTGGTGTTCTCCCCCTCGCCGCTGCCCAATTCATATGTTGAAGTCTACAGAATGGGGCCTTGTTTGGAAATGGGATCATTGCAGAAGTAATTAGGTTAAGATGAGATCGTACTGGAGCAGGGTGGGCCCCTGATTCAATATGATTGGTGTCCTTGTAAAAGGGGGAAATTTGGGCAAAGACACACACAAGGAGGACACCTTGTGAACATGAAGGCAGAGACCAGGATGATGCATCTACAAGCTAAGAAATTGCCTGACAGCTGCCGGAAGCAAGGTGAGGGTATGGAACAGATTCTCTCCCCAGAAGGAAACAGCTCTGCCGACGTCTTGATCTTGGACTTTCGGCTTCCAGATTTGTGAGACAATAAAGTTCCGTTTTTTAAGCTACCCAGTTGTTGTACTTGTTAAGGCAGCTCTAAAAAACTAATACATCTTTCATTGTCTTTGAGCTATTTTAAACTCTGAATCATAGATAATTGATAGTAATGCAAAATAATTCTTGTCTATCGACATGCAAATTTTGTCCTGTCCACACAGAGGTTTAATTGGCTTCATCCCCTGCTGTGAAAGAAGTCAGATTTGTTCCTATTTGCACATTCATTTTAATATTCTTCATCTTTCAATGAGTCTGTCCTTTGTTTATCCTTTGAACTGGTCTTAATATCCCACTGGTTCCCTCATTTGATAATGAGTTAAATAAAACCTTTAACGTATGTTTATTTTATATCTGTAGGAGAGCCACGATTTTACATTTCTGGGGTAAGATTCTCCTTTAACACTTCCTTGTTATTGATGAGTTCTTCCATGTGTTTCTTTTATACACTGCTTTATTTAAAATTTTTCTCTTTTCTGCTTTTGATCGTAACGTCCCATCGGGTCAGAGACAGACAGATGTATGCCAAATGGAGGAAGGGTAGTCTTGGTACCCAGTAGTTTTTATCAAATACTTGAAGGGCTGTCACCTGAAGGTCAGGCCATCATTCCATGTTTCCTCCAGCAGCTGTCAGTTACAGGGAGACAGGCTTTGGCTCCAAGGGAAGATGAACTTGCTAATCATTAGAGTTGATTAAAGACAAAATGGGCTGCCTTTGGGAGGTAGTGGTTTTTGTGGTTGGGATTATGCAGCGAGGTTTGGATGCCCTTTGGTGGGATGTTATAGCTGGGTTTAAGGATGAAGGGTTGGATGGAAGTTTTAAGTCCCTTCCGGTCAAGAAGATCAATAATTCAAAGATAGAAAGACAGACAGTAACATCCTCTCCCAACCTCTTTTCTTGCTCCCATCTCTAGCCCTCTCTTGCCTTAGCTGAAAAATTCCAAATCCTTCTCCCTTCTTCTCTAGTCCTGTTTCCACCTTCTCAGTCATTCTATCACTTTCCCCTTCAGTCTTAAGATGTCTCTTTTGGGGGAGAGGTCCTGCCTTCTCTTCATTAGCTTAGACCTGGCTGCCCACCAGATGGAAGCAGGATGGAACATTTAGAGTCTTCGTCCTCTGGACCTGGGCCTGGGGGCTCCTAGTGGGCAGGGTTTGTTTGACAAAGATGTCAAGATGTCACTGGTAAGTGGTGGGATGCATTTTGGATGGGGTGTTACTGCCTGACACGCTGTCTGGGGCTGCAATCTAGCAAAACTTGGAGGGTATAATTAATGCCATGCGCGTATTGTCTAATGTCATCATAAATCTGCCTGTGATGGCTTCTCATGGGTGGTTTCTGACTCTTGGTGCTAAGCTTCATGAATCCCCATCACTGCTTTCCAGGCATGTCATCATTTTGCAGGTTATAATTTGCAAAACGAGAGAGACTCCTGTGAGCATGGAGCCAGCTGAGGTTACACCAGTGACTTCATTATACACTGTGTATCTTGCAGGTTTGTAATTATGCAGTTAAAAAAATGAAAAAAAAATTGCCAAAGGCAGTCACTTGACATAGATATATAGTTCCAGTACACAAGAATTATTGATATAATTTTGTTTTGCCTCCTTTTATTTAAAAAAAAAAAGGAGATTACAAAAAATCAGTGAGCTTTGTCTGTGTACATGGAAATCCCAATGTGGTTTCAATGCCAGAAATTTATAGATATAACATAGATTGGATCTTGGATCTTAAAAAATGTTAATTTGCCACTCTTGCTGCAACGGAAGTGGAACCCCCTCCTCATTTATTGTTGGGGATCTTTATTCTTCCAAGATGCTGCCTCTACAGATTGTGTTGCAGATTCAAAAGGTGGTGATGGGATAAAGACTTGACCAGGGGCAGGCAGCTGGGTCTGAGTCCTCAGTGGGGGCAAGTGTGGCACCTTGTTACCTAAATCCTGGCTTGTAAGCTTAAGTAGTACAGTGCTGCGGGGCCCCAGATCATTAGCATGCGATCGAATCGACCAGAAAGACAGTTAACCAGCAAGTCCACAGGCAGCGGACCTTCTTTCCTCATCAGTAGAGGAAGAGCTTCTTTCATTTATTCCCCTAAGAACCCTTGCCTTACCAGCCAGGGGTCTATAGCTGGGGCCAGCCCAACAGAGCTCAGTGACCAGAGGGCAGTCTGCATGATTGAGTCTTCAAGGCCAGAATTCCCTCCTTCTTTTTTTCCTCTAACTCTTTCTTTGGAAACTCGTGTCTTTCAACTCCCAGTCCCTGGATATCCTCCCTTAATTTACTATTTATTTCATCATGTCTCATCATTAGCTCAGTGACAATTAGAAAAGTTGCTTGAAGGTTTTTCTCCCAGGAGACGGGTATTAAGTCCTTTCATGCGACTTCTGGCTAATCCATCAACTCAGGCAAAATTGCTGGCTCAAAGGGTATCCACACTTTAAAACTCTTCTTTTTCTTTCTTTTTTTAGATGAATGTTTAACTTCGTAAGTCATGTATACCAAAAAGAATCATTTTCACACCTTAGGAAGACCCCAAAATAAAGTATTATGTCTCTTCTTTTCTTTGCAACTTGAGTATGTATTTATCCCCTCAGGAGCTGTGATTCTGAAGAGCTCAGAGTAAATGGGATTCTTATAAACTGTGTCTTATTTCACCCTTTAGTTCACATGATTATCTCTGAGCTTAGATTTTAGCTTGATTTCTCTCTGACAGTCATTTAGTGAGCGCTCCTAATAATCTGCTGCCAGGTTTAACTGTCAAGTAGTTAACGATCGACAAACCAGCCCTTTCATTTACTAAACATTTGATATTTTCCATGTAAAAACATTTCAAGGCAAAGAGGAGTTCTATAATGCAACAGGTCATACCCAATTTCTATTTGATAAACTCAGATGTATGTTTCTTGAATGTTCTTTAATGGAATGTGTGAACAAATGGGTGGCAAGAAACCTGGGTTTTGGCCTGACTTTGCTGCTAACTTGGAATAGAATCAGTATCTGCAGGTATTTGACGTCCATCCTGCGACTCCCTCTCCTTGGCCATGGCAGACATTGCTAATAGATTGAGGTAAGATTTCTAGCCAAGTCTAGAGACAGCTTCAGAATTCTTCTCAAGGTAGCTCTCTAGGCAGCCCCTGCTAACTGATTAGGGTTACTAGAGACGAAAACTATCTGCTACTCTAGGGCAAATCATTTCTCTCCTGTCCAAAATTCTATTGTTGTATATTACGTGTAATCAATGTCCATTGTTTCTTTTTGAAAAAGACAAAGTAATAGAAAAATACCACTTCCTTTCATCTGAAGAACTGAATTTCCGAGAGTCACAAGTCTGATAGGGTCTTCATGGGATGTACCAGAACCTAGGAACTTGGATCCTGGGGGCATGCAGGAAGTCAGGGCTGAATAAGACCGAGGCTGGTGCAATCTGCCAGCAGTCCTGCTGGTCCAGGAACCCTCTGGGAGACACTCCTGTTTGCAACCCTGGAGATTCTGAAAGGGCCTGATACTCGATTCCAACCCTCCCAGCTGCAGTCTCTGAGCAGTTCTGCCAGTGCTGGGACCTGGTGGGACACAGTCCTGCCTGAGCCTCAGGAGATTCTGAAACAGCTCTAGCCCTTCCAGCCACAGCCGGGGAGCAGTCCAGCCTGCCTAGGAGCCTAGCGAGAGACACACCCATCTGTGCCTCCGAAGGCTGGTCTGTAGGCTTCACTCATGGCTGTGGGCCCTGAAACAGGCTTGGGACTTGGTTCCAGCCTCTCTCAGACACAGTCCAGGGCTAGTCCTGCCCACTCAGGGACCCACCCAGTGACCTGCAGGAGCCATCCCAGGGACCTAGCGGGAGCCGTACCCTTCCTTGCATCTAATAATAGGCAAGCTGTCTGAGGACCCAACTGTGGACCCTGAAGGGGACCCTTGTCTCAGCACCACCCTACTGAACAAGGTACTGGAGGCAGTGCCGTCCATCCAGGGACCAGACAGGATCCAGGCCCACCTGAGCCTCTTGTAACAAGCCTGCCAACTACAGACCACATTGCAGGCCCAGCATAACTCAGGCCTAGCCCGCATGACTGTGATTCCAGAGGTGATCCCACCAGCCTGGGAACTGACAGAAGAAGGTCTTTACCTGCCAAAACTAGTTTATAAAGACTGGAACGGTGTTTGCTCCTTCAAATGAGCAGACACCAATGCAAGTCTACATGGGTCGTGAAGAATCACGCAAATATGACACCCTTAAAGGAAATGAAGAAAACTCCAGGATCAAGAACCCAGAAATAAACTCATGTATATGTGGTTAACTAGCATTTGACAAGGGAACTAAGAATGTTCAATGGGAAAAGATAGTTTGTTCAATAAAGGTATTGGGAAAACTAGATATTGACATGCAATAGAATGAAATTGAACCTCTGTCTTACACCAGTTACAAAAATTAACTTGAAATGGATCAAAGGCTTAAACAAGAACTGAAACTGTAAAACTCTAGAAGAAAACCTATGGAGAAAGCTTTTTGACATTGGTCTTGGCAATAATTTGTCGGGTATGACACCAAAAACACAAGCAACAAAAGCAAAAATTAAAAAGCGAGATTATAAAATTAAAAAAAAATCCTCCTGGGGACTGGCCCCATGGCTGAGTGGTTAAGTTCGCGCGCTCCGCTGCAGGCGGCCCAGTGATTCGTTGGTTCGAATCCTGGGTGCGGACATGGCACTGCTCATCAAACCACGCTGAGGCAGCGTCCCATGTGCCACAACTAGAAGGACCCACAACGAAGAATATACAACTACGTACCGGGGGGCTTTGGGGAGAAAAAGGAAAAAAAAGATAAAATCTTAAAAGAAGGATCAGTTTAAAAAAAAAAAACCCTTCTGCACAGCAAAAGAAACAATCAGCAAAATGAAAAGGCAACTATGGAATGGGAGAAAATATTTGCAAACCTTCTATCTGATAAGGGGTTAATATCCAAACTATATATGGAACTTGTACAACTCAGTAGCAAAAAACCAAACAGTCCAATTGAAAAATGGGTAAAGGACCTGAATAGACATTTTTCCAAAAAAGTCAAACAAATGGCCAACAGGTACATGAAAAGGAGCTCAACACCACTAATCATCAGGGAAATGCAAATCAAAACCACAATGAGCTCTCACTGTGCACCTGTTAGGATGACTGCTATCAAAAAGACAGGAAGTAAGAGTTGTAGAGGCTGTGGGAAAAAAGGGAATCGTGTTATTTGGTGGGAAGACAAATTGGTGTAGCCACCATGGATAACAACATGGAGCTTCCTCAAAAAATTAAAACTAGAACTGCTACCATAGGATCCAGCAATCCCACTTTTGGGTATATATCCAATGGAAATGAAATCACTCTCTAAAACAGACATCTGCACTCCCATGTTCACTGCAGCATTATTCACAGTAGCCTAGGCGGGGAAACAACCTAAGTGTCTCTTGACAGATAAATGGAAAAAGAAAATGTAACATATATATGTGTGCATGCACACACACACGTGCACACACTGGAATATTATTAAGCTGTAAAAAAGAAGGAAATCCTGCCATTTGCAACAATACAGATGAAACTTGAGGGCATTATACTAAGTGAAATAAGTCAGACAGAGAAAGACAAATACTGTATGATTTCATCTATGTGTGGAATCTAAAAAAATGAATTTATAGAAACAGAGTAGTAGATTGGTGGTTGCTGGGGACCGGGGGTGTGGAGGAAATGGGTAAAGGTAGGTAAAGGGTACAAACTTCCAGCTATAAGATAAATAAGTTCTGAGGATCCAACATACAGCATGGTGACTATAGTTAATGATACTGTGTTGTGTATTTGAAAGTAGCTAAGAGATTAGATCTAAATGTTCTCGCTACACACACAAAAAGAAACTATGTGGGGTGATGGATGTGTTTAAGCTTTTTGCAGTAATCATTTTGCAATGTATGTCTATATCAAATCATCACATTGTATACTTTAAACTTACTCAATGTTATATGTCAAATATATCTCAATAAAACTGGAAAAAAGGAGGGAGGCAGAGGCCAAGGACACTGACAAAACCACAGTAAATCGATTCGATAAGGGTGGCTTAAAGATCCGATGCCCAATGCTGAAATGGCTGTGAGATATTTGAGCTTGTTGGAGCAGGTGTTGGAATTCAGAGAGCCTAGTTCAGAGTTGGATAGTGGACACGTAAGCAGAAGAAGACCATGGATATGCGAGAGGGTGAGTTGCCCATTTTCACATCCTTGCAGAGCAGGTTTTCAGCTAGTAAACAGAGGCGCAGAGAACAGTGTTTCGCTTCCAGGGGGGTAGGGCTTGCAAATGCAAGTCAGATGTCAGAGCCCCAGCCAAAGAGGTGGGCCTGTGTGAGGGCTAGAGTTGAGGTGAGGCGCTAAAGGGAAAGCTGTAATTTTGAGTGAGTTCATCAACTCAGGGCTTATCCCCAGCACCTCGATACCAGGGCCAGGGCAGAGATGCTAAAGTTGACATTAGACTCCACAGGGAGAGTCTGAGGAAAGCTGGGGCTGTCACCAACCTTGGCAAGGATTTCACTGCGCTCATGTCTCGGCATAGTGTGCACAAAACAGCCAAGGATCTGCCTGACTTGCAAACATCTCCGCAGTGTAGGCAGCTCTCTCAGGGTGAGACTTAATTAAAGTGTCCAACGTCTGGGGTGCAGGTGTCTCCCCAAGCTATTTCAGAGATGCTGAAGACTGAGGCCGTGTAACTCTTATAAAAAGTCTACTGGGAAAAATTCTTGGAATGAATTGGGTAAGAGATTGAGTCCAGTGGGAAGGCTGGATCGCGCTTTTCTTTTCCCAGCTGTCTCTTGATAGGCTAGGGGACTGAGCTCAATGAAAGGTCTCATGCTTGGAGATGGAGCTGCCCAGAAAACTGAAGCAGCTGGACAGACTCTTTTGTGATCATTGCTACTTAACAGAGGAAAATCCTTTCTCCCACCATGGCCTGGATTGGGAAAATGACTCTTCTTCCTTTTTTGGACCCAATATGGTGCTTCCCACTTTGGGTCTGTTTGCAGTCAGACCTGCATCCACTTTGGGATCAGGACCACATGGACTCAGTGCAGTGAATTTCAATCCAGGCTGCATATTACAATCCCCAGAGGAGCTTTAAAAAACAATCCTAAGGTTGAAGTAATCTTGTGTTATCACCCCTTCACCTTCTATAGTTTGATTACTAAGAACCTCAGGAGTTAATTTTTAAAGTGATAACATCAAACATCGTATTTCCTAAGTATTGTCAATGAACCTTTCTTCCCTTCCCTCGCCCCGGCTTTATTCTCACATCTCTTCCTTTCTAACAGGATTTCTCCCTCAGATGTTAGTGGGTATGAAGTCCAGAAAGTCCTTCCAGAAAAGTATCGAGAGAATATAAATATTAACATGATGAGCAAATTAACACAGACATGAAGAAAACATCTCTTCTGAAAAATGAAGTCAGGAGATCAACATTTGTCAAGTGAACTTGAAAATAAAAACAGTAAAATGTATGCCTGCACATTTGCATCCATTAACCTTCAGTTTTACAAGCTCTTCATGAAACAGTTTATTTTAAAAAAGTTTATTTTAAAAAAGTTTTATTTAAAAACCTTTTCTGTACCTTAATACTTAAAATAAACAAATAAATGAAAAAGCTACACCTGGACCCATCCCAAGGGTTCTGATTTAATCAATCTGTGAGGGGGCCTGACCGCTGGTATTTTTTTTTAAAGCTTCTCAGATAAGTCTACTGTGTCTAGGATGGAGAATCTCTGGGTTAGTTACCAGGCTCTGAAAACAGTGGTTAGTTTTGACAAGGGCTGGAGTTAATTACACGACAAAAAGAAGGTATTAAAGGGGGCATTGACCCCTATAGTCTGGCCATCTTCATATGGTGAGGGACCCATTTGAAGCACAGCCAAACTGACTAGAATGAACAGCTTTGTTGCATTCTCCCACCAGCAGGTGAGTGGCCAGAGACGAGGTTGTGGTACAACCATCCTAGGTCATGCTACAGCGGGCTCTACTATAACAGACCGAATTTATTCCTGTGTGGTTCCTTCCTGTTCCAAACCAACATTTAATCACCTTTTTGTTTTTTTTTTTTACAGTACATTATTGAGGAAAAATTTACATACCAAAAATGCACTTTGCATTTTGCAAAAGTGGAAATTTAATTTTTCCATCATTTTTGAAGCATATTTTTGCTGTATACATAATTCAAGTTCACAGTTTTTTTCTTCTAAGTATTTAAAATATGTAATTTCATTGTTCTCTGGCTTCCACTGTTTCTAAGGAGAAGTTGTTCATTGTTCTTATTATTCCCCTGAATGGAACGTGTCTTTTCCCTTCTGGCTGTTTTTAAGATTTTCTCTTTAATTGCTTTTCAGCATTTTGACTTTGATATACTAGGTGTAGATTTCTTTGCACTTGTCCTGCTTAGGGTTTGATAACTTGAATCAATTTTGGGAAATTCTTGGCTATTATCTCTTCAAACGTTTTGAACATTCAAACATTCTCTTTTTCTGGGACTCCGATTACGTATGGCATTGTCCCAGAGGTCTCTGAGCACACTCCCCACCAAGTTATTTTTTTCTCTCTATTCTTCAGCTTGATTGATTTGTATTGACCTGTCTTTAAGTTCATTAATTCTGTCTTCTGCTGTGTCCAGTCTGTTGTGAAGCCAATCCAATGAGTTATTCAATTTATAAATTTTATTTTTCAGTTTGGTTATTTTTCGGTTTCTATTTATCTGTGGAAATTCTCCATATTTTCACGCAATTTGTTAATATTTTCTTCTAATTTATTTACTGTATGTATAATAGTTATTTTAAAGATATTTTCTGCTGCTTCTTTTTTTTTTTTTTGGAGGAAGATTGTCCCTGAGCTAACTACTGCCAGTCCTCCTCTTTTTGCTGAGGAAGACTGGCCCTGAGCTAACATCGTGCCCATCTTCCTCTAGTTTATATGTGGGATGCCTACCACAGCATGGCGTGCCAAGCAGTGCCATGTCTGCACCTGGGATCTGAACCAGCGAACCCCAGGCCGCCGAGAAGTGGAACGTGCGAACTTATCTGCTGCGCCACCAGGCCAGCCCCCGCTTATTCTGTCTGTGGGTCACTTGTGTTGATTGCTTTTTCTCCTGATTATGGACCACATTATATAAAAGAAAATAATAGAGTCTGATAATATTTCCCCCCAGAAGGGTATCGCTCTTTCCTCCATCAGGCAGTTAGGGCAAAGACTGATCTCTTTTATGAACTCAGGAGTTGAGCTGGGTTGGGGCTCATTTATTGCTTAATTACCTTCGAGTCTCGTCTGGTTTCAAGTGTCCTGACAGTGGGACCAAGTTCCTGCCTCCAGCAGAGCTTTGGAATCTGAATGCTGTGAGTTTATGAGCGATCTCTTCCTGCTTTTCAGCCCAGCTCTTGCTCCTGCACCAACACTTCCTAAGCAAAATTCCCCTGGGAGAATAGGCTGACATAGAGAAGTAGCTTAGCATTCTGATTTCCTCCATATAACAGTATGCTCTATCAGCTCACATGTGGTCATTTAGCTGTTTTTTTCTTACCCCAGCAAAGTCCCTTTATCTCTGGAAAATCCGATCCTCTCCTGTCCTGCCTTGACTTGGTAGATGCCTCCAGAGACGAAAGCAATTGCCAGTTTTTACTCATCTAGTAAGGGCTTCTTCTTCTCTGGAATTTAATTCATTTAGACTTCTTTGCATTCACAGCTTTTTGATGGTTCTAAAGAGTGTTTTCTCATCGTTATCATAAAAGCAATGGCCTCTTGCAACTTTCTATGTCCTACCGACCTGTGTTGGAAAAAATTTTGGCCAAAGATCAGTGGACATTCTCTTTTCCTTAACAGGCCTCAAGTTAAGTAAGAGATTCTTGAAATAAGGCAGTGAATGAATGGTTCCGAACTCTAAGATGTAGACATTCATCTTAAGTGTTTTGAAACACTTTCTTCATTTTCCACGTAACATGAAGTAATAATCAGAATTTGGCAACAGTGCATTCTCAGCTCTCTATGCATGAGATCTCTTTCCTCGAACTGGTTTCAGTATCTGCACAGAGCTGGACAGCACCCTACCCCAGTCGACCTATGAGGCGCACAGAAGGACAGTCCGCCATCGAGCTCTGCAGACACGACCGACTCATGGCTGCTTCTCTGTCATGGAACCTGCCTGCTGCACACCCAGTGTGACTGGCAACGAGGTTATTCAATTACAGCTTTTCCCTTCTCCATTTGACATTTCTGAATTCTCTAACAGGATTTTACAAATTAACAAGTTCACAAAGGAAAGACTATGGAACTCATAGGCATCCATTCATTTCTCTGTTGTAATTTATATAAATTAAACAGTCTTTTGGTCTTTCAGCGAATGGTTATCAGTCCACCAGGGTTAGAAGTACTGTCTTTGGCCAAGAGCCAAGGCTTCATCAAGGACCCCTGTACCGTCATTGACTCCTCTCTGGATCCTTACTAGACTTTAAGTTCCTTGAAGTCGGGGACTGTGTTTGGTTCACTCTTATATTCCTTGTGCTTGAGTAAGGACTCAATAAACATTTATCGAGTCAGTGAATTGGCAAGAGACTAATTTTATTGTCCAGGAGTAGCAATGCACATGAAATAAACATATAAGCTGTTGTGTAAAATATGCAAAGCTACAGGCCGAGACTGAGAAGGCAGCTGAAGGAATGGGCCAGGAGGCTGCGTGCCCCACAGACATTATTATGCCTGGATGTTCTGACATGAGGACTGAATTCTGTGCACACGCATA
This sequence comes from Equus asinus, assembly GCF_041296235.1. NCBI lineage: Eukaryota > Metazoa > Chordata > Mammalia > Perissodactyla > Equidae > Equus > Equus asinus. Next base: position 35,282,726 of record NC_091802.1, on the reverse strand, counting down.
TTTCAGAAAAGATAAAACAGCCAAGATAATGACTAGCACCTTATGGGAACATTTTATAAACCAATATATGTTTCTAGGAAATTATCCGTAGTAACTTGAGAACCAGACGTGAAATCTGAACTAATTTGGCCAAAAAGCCGGCAAAATCCAGGAGGACACTGTGTTGTCCCAGCAGAAATCTTGGGCACATGTTTACTAAAACAGTTTGAACATATTAGATGCTCTGAACGAGAGCAAAAAGCTTAAGTGGGACAAAGATGAGAAGGCCTAAATCCCTCCGTATAATTGAACCAAGAATGATATGGCCGGAGAAAGTCATCTTATGATTTTAACAAGACAGCTGCTTGTCTCAAGGCCCCTTCGCAGCATTTCTTTGTCCTCTCTTTGCCCCATTTCTCAGCCTTAGGGGCACATAGATTGGAGAGGAAAGGACAGGTGATTAGAAAGCTTTCATCTATTCCTTTTTTTCATTTTTCGTGCTGTATTATTTATTTTATTTATTATTAATTTTACACATGTGAAATTCAATAGAAGAAACTTATGACAGTCTACATTTACCTGGCCATTATTGTTATTTGTTTTATTTTGTGATTATTACTGAAAATAATTTTTTTGGATGGGGGGGTGTTATAAAATAATTTCCCCCTGGTGCCAAGTATGCTTAGCACGCCCCGCATCCAAGGCAATGGAACTAGTGAACACCTGCCCAGCGTGCGTTAAAATGGTGCCAAGGAGGAAAAAGTTTCCTCTGAAGAGAGATGAAAATCTAAGCAGTTTGATGGCCTCGGGGAGTTAAGGGTAAGCTCAGCAAGTTTGCAGATTTTACCTTCCCCAGGTAATGTGTGCATGTGTACACAAAAAAGGTGTGCTTTTCAAGATGAGGAAGAGCTGTGTTGTTTATTTTTTACGGACTTAATGCAAAAGGGAACACTAGGTGAATGAATGAGCAAAGTGATCGAGCAGTCACTGTTAATTCTGGGGACCCTTCCTTGTTGTTACCCAGGGAGCGTCAGGACATGCATCTTTCTGCCTCAAGAGGGAGCTATTTTCAGAGCGTACTCCAGGCAGGAAGAGACTGCCCACCAAGGGACGGTCCTCCTGTTACGAAATGAATGTTTGTGTCCCCTCAAAATTCATATGTTGAACCCCCATCCCCGATGGGATGGATTTGGAGGTAGATTCTTTGGGAAGTGATTAGATCATGAGGGTGGAGCCCTCCTGAATGGGAGGAGAGCTTTATTAGAATAGGCATGATCTTTCTCCTCCATGTGAGGATCCATCAAGATGGCAGCTGCTATAAGCCAGAAAGACGGTTCTCGCCCAAACCTGACCATGCTGGCACCCTGATCTTAGACTTTCAGCCTCCCAAACTGTAGAAAGAAATTTCTGTTGTTTAAACCACCCAGTCTGTGGTATTTGCCATAGCAGCCGAGTCGAATATGACGCTCCCCATCCCCTGGGTAAATGAGGGTTATCTTGGGCAAGAGCTACATCACCACAGAGTCCTTGGGTTAGAAAGACCCAGACCCGCGAGGTCACAGGGACGGCCACCTTGTGGCAGAATGCTTCGGGGGAAAGCAAAACCTTGTGCAGCTACCAGTTAATAAAGACCTAATAGAATTGATGTTTGAGTTATGTTTTTGCTATTCAATGTATGCCTCAAGAGCAAAAAGAATCCCCATCATTATAGCATATACTTTTCCCCGTAAGTATAACTGAAAAATTTAAGCAACTCTTATGAAAATGATTTATGGCTCACTCAATAAGCAATTTTTACACTGGCTGGAACATGTCCCGAAGCAGTTTTACAAATTGTCTTTATTGTTTTTATACAGAAGGCATGGCGGAGTCCTTCAGATTATGGATGCCACCAAACTTGACATTCCACCCTGAATGTATCCAGCGTTTCAATTCTCTGGTAAGAACAATTACTTTCTCAGACGTCTTCACTTTTTCTTCATTTTTATCATCAGCACCAGCAGCTGCCTTTCTCTGGGGAGCTACTTTTCACACAGAAGCAAAACTTTAGTCACTTCATAAAAGTTATGGTGTCTATGACAACAAAAGAGAGAAGCACTGAATCGTGCTGAGATGCAGATTCGGGGGTTTGGTTAGGGTTATTCACTAGCTGTTTTGGTAACTTGGTTCAGATCACTGATCTTGCAGAATATAGGATGGAAATTTGTGTCTTAAAGACATTGCAAAATAGTGCATGCCGTGGACCTCCAGTGCCATTCCAGAACGGTCAGAACTGTGAATGCTAAATTCAAAAGGCTTGTAGATGGCAAAAGTCTTCTATACTTAATTGTATATTGAAAAGGCAATGGATAAGGCAGAGCGTAAGTAAGAAGCAGCATTTACCAAGAGCAATCTAAAATATAAACAAACGGATTCAGGACAGATAAGAGCGCCCTTGAGCCTGTTGGATGACGGTTACTACTAGCCTCGCAGTGCATAGGAAATCAGGATTCGGGGTGAGAGCCCCCTGCGTGTCCTCTGTTGTTTGCTGTGTATTGACATGCAGGGTAATCTGGGCGGTGTCCTCACTATAGAGAAAGAATTTAGGTATTCTCATGAAATAATTTTGTCACCGTCACAAAATTCCAAGTTAAAGAAACTCTTCAGATATTTTGTGTGGATAACCAAGCTGAGTGAATCAGAAATGATTATTATAGTCGAGATTCTGATCCCCATCAGGACCATATAAGAGGGCCCCCCTCCCCCTGGAAGAATTCTGCTTCAGTGAGGTTTTTTTTCTTTCCTGTCTGGGAGGCCTAGCTATTGCATATACCCTCCCACGAGCAGGCGGGGTACAAACGCCAGAAGCAGTCCTTTCTATTTGTGTCCTTGTTTGACGTGCTTCAGGAAATTCAAATATCCAGAGGTCTAAAGTTACACACAGTTCAAAGATTATTTACATGAGAAGAGGTTCCTTTAAAAAACCCTCTCTCCAATGGAAAAAAATCATTGCTCAATATACTTACAAATGGTCTGGCTTACCCAAATCAACTTTTGCACACTTTTTCAGTGGTAAACCTTGCATGTCACGTCCAGCACATGTGTCCTCAATGCCTCATCTTGCCCTGGATCACGGGCTGGTGCCTCCATCTGCTTCACTGTGGTCCATATGGGCTTCAACACTCAATAACTCATGATGACAATGAAGCCAGCTGCCTCTTCAGTGACTCTATTCCTCCCTGATCTGATGTGACTCAGTCCCCTCAGTGACCCTCTTCCTTTCAAGAGTGAGACCTCGGGGGCTCTGCAAAAGTTTTCTCCTCTGTGCCCCGGTGCCCAAACTCCTGAGCCTGCCTGCTGCATCTGGCCTGCGTTTGAGTAGAGACCTCCAGCCTTGATTCTCTTCTGGCTTCTCTGCCTGCTTCCTCAGAACTGATGAGTCAGAAGCTTCCCTGCTTCTGAGTGTTCTTCGTCCTTGGCATACTTTCCCACTTCCCTTTGTTCTGGATTTCGCCACGTGGATCAGCCTTGCCCTCACTCATCAGCGTGCTCCCGCAATCCCAGCCTGAGTGGGGGCCCCACTTGTCTGGGAGGGAGCTCAGATACCCTAACTGACCCCCCAGATGCCTGTGGGTTCCAATTACATTGGCACTTTCCCAGGTGGGCACCAGATCACCAGAAGACACAGTCGAGGGAGGTGATGGAGCAGCCGCTTGTCTGAATTCCCCTCAGGATCATTGACTGGACCTCTGGCAGCACTTAATTCTCATTTCCAAATACAGACGCTGCTGCAAATATTAAAGTGAATAGAATTCTGCACCAGGGCGGAAGGCCATTCTCATTTCATTCACACGTTTGGATATCAGTTGTAATTAAGTCTGGGTATGAAGTCAACTCTTCCAATCTTGGAAGAATTACTGCCTACAGTATGGAGTGTGTGTGTATGCACATATTTTGGAGTTTTCTTTCCTGTATCTGAAATTTCAGATCACTCTCCTCCGTACTGAATTGTCATGCCTGTGCTCTGGCTGCGAAGCAGGTGGGAAAGCAAGGCTCTGACTTGTCCTTGGGGAGGCGGTAGCCCTAAAGGGGAAACTTTCCTAAACTCAGGAAGGCCATTCAAACAGTACTGGGTGCCAGAAATTATGAAAAATATCCTTGGTACTCACTCTTCAGGCCGTTGGGTCTGTTCTTTGCTTCAACAATGACTTTGAAATGGAGATAATGCCTTTCACCCTTCATTAGTGACTTAGGCTCCCATCATCTTACATAGATTTATTATTATAATTTAAAAAAATGACTAGATGGAAGCAAAAGAGCCTACAAAGAGGCCCTACCCTTTAAAAGAGTATTTTTATTTTTATTGAAAAAGTATATGCCCATAATTTTTGAAAAGTCAAGTAGTGCTAAAAAACTCATTTAAAAAATGCCAAACAATCTCTTGCTTAACATCTGTCCTCCTTCTCTCCAGAAGCAATCTCTTTTAACTTTTAATCTTTTTTTCTTCTATTTGCCTCCAATTTCTGAATAATATGGATGTACTGCTCTCTCTTGATTAATCACCTTAGACGTTATTTATTGTCTTCCTATTATGGGGAGATGAAAATTTTAAATCTTTACTGCTGGTTTCTCTCTCTTCATGCTTGCAATATAATTAGAGCGCTGTATAACCACTGTGAAGTCATATTTACCGTTTTTAGGGTAACTAATATTGCCTGCTTCCGAACTGAGAGTATAACATATTCTTTCCTACTGGAGCAAGTTGTTTTTTTCTAGAATTAATAGCTATCTCATTTATCTTCACTTCTTTTACTTTCCAGAATCTCTGGTTAAATCTTCCCACATCTTCCCATAGTTCTATAAAATTCCACTCAGTTCCATTTTCCACACACACACCCCTGTCAGATAATTTCTCAGTCAACAGTTTAACCTCTCTTGGAGTCTGCTCTCCCAGAGCCTGCTTCCCTTGTTTCAGTCATAACTGTTTTTTCCCTGGATGGTTTCCTATCCTGGACATTCCCTTTGCCCTTTTTCTATGTTGAATCTCCTACTTCTTGGATCCCATGTCCTCCTTTTCCTTGTTAACTCCATCATTTTGGTGGCGCACACTCTCCTCCAGTGTTCTGAGAAAGGTGAGCAGGAGAGACGAATTGTATGAGACTTTGCTTGTCTTCTTTTACTTTCAGAATTGATTGATAGCTTAGATGGGTATAGAATTTTATGTGGGAAACCACTTTACCCATTTATAAGGTAGTGTTCTACTTCCTTCCAGCTTCTAGTGTTTAAGATTGATGCCATTCTCAGTCCTAATTTTTTGTTTGTGATTTTTTTTTTAATCTCTCTGGAAGCTTTTAAGATCTTCCCTTTATCCACAGTGTTCTGAAATTTCACAAATGAGGTGCTTTTCTTCATTAAGCGTCGCATGCTTCATGGGCTCTTTCAATCTGAACAGTTGTGCCTTTCAGTCCTGGGAAATTTGCTTGTAGTATTTCTTTGGAAATTTCTTCCTCACAATTTTTCTCTTTTTGGAAATCCTGTTAGGCAGATCTTAGGCCTCTTCGGTTGACCCTCTACTTTTACTATCTTTCCTTTCCTATTACCATCTCCTCATCTTTTTTGTTGAATAATTTAAGATAACTGGATATAGTATTTAAATTTTTAGGAGCGTATTGTTTTTCTCTGATTGTTTTCTTTAAGAAGATAGCAGCCTATCTTTCTTCATTTTCTGAAGTCATTAGAATTTTCTTTAAATTTTCTCTTCCTTTTTTTTTTCCTATTCCTTTCTTCCTGTTGGTTTTAGCCTTTGTCTTTCAAGTTTCCAGCTGCCCCCAAATGCCTGGTGTCCAAGAGTGAGGCATTAAAAAGGTGATTAGGCTTGCACTGGTCTTATTGACTTATATGGCTTTCACATAATTTCATAGGGAAATTTGTTGGCCAACCAGATTGTCCCCAAATATCATTATTTGTATGTCTTTTTTTCTCCCCGAGGTTTTTTATTTTCTTAAATCTTCTTGAGGAATATAAGGCTAGATAACAGTGTTCTAAAGCTGGAATAAGGAAGAAGTTTGGAGGACTCACCCTCAGAACACAGTGTTCAGTTCATTTTCCTGATTTGAGTTTGACACCTCACGCACACCCTCCTCTGTGCCTGGTGTCCCTGAGATGGAGTCAGCCTGGTTCAGTTCATCCAGAGACTCTCTATCCTATCTCCCAATGGGATAGAGGAGAGTAAATGCTTTGCAGCACACAGTGACTACTTTTGCCTTCTAGGCACTATGTGACTCCAGTTTCTGAGTCTTTCTTGGGCTCTTCAGGGCAAATTAGCTCTCTTATCACTGGTTTCTCCCCTTGAAGACACTTGGGTTTTGCTTTACTCTGCCTTGCTAAGAGCACTCCTCTCCATGCTTTCTGGATTCAGCTATCGTGGTTATAAGTTACAAATGTCTCCTAGTCTCATAAAAATGGAGTTTGTGTTCCCTTTTCTTGTTCTCTTTGTTTTATAGTATAAGACTCCCTTTATGAACACAAGGATATTACATGTTAGAAAGTGAATGTGTGAGGTACCTAGATTTATCCCAAGAAGGTCCTTAGAGCTAGGGTGGCCAAATAATTTATTATCTGAACTGGGACACTTCAAAAGTAAGCTGGAAGAGGGAAGAGGGTTACATGCTGAGGTGACAGGTATAAACTGGGACTGTCCTGGGAAAAGTGGGACATATGTTCACTCTATATAGAACTCAAACTTTCTTTCTGTCTCTAGAGTACCAACTTTATAATATATATATATATATATATATATATATATATATATATATGTATATACACACACACAGACTGTCCCCGACTTATGATGGTTTGACATGATTTTTCAACTTTACGGTGGTGCAAAAGCAATATGCATTCAATAGAAACCATACTTTGCACTTTGAATTTTGATCTTTCTTTGAGCTGTTGATATGCAATATGAGACCCCCTTGTGATATTGGACAGCACAGCCCGGTCAGCCACTCAATCATGAGGGTAAACAATTGATACACTTACAACCATTCTGTAGCCATAGGACCATTCTGTTTTTCAGTTTCAGTACAGTATTCAATAAATAACATGAAATATTCAACACTTTATTATAAAATAGTCTTCGTGTTGGATGACTGTGCCCAACTGTAGGCTAACGTAAGTGTTCTGAGCACAGTTAAGGTAGGCTAGGCTAAGCTATGATGTCCAGTACCTTAAGTGTATTAAATGCATTTTCAACTTACAATATTTTCAACTTATGATGGGTTTACTGGGATGTTACCCCACTGTAAGTTGAGAAAGATCTATATACATATTTTAAAGAAAAAGAATTCCCTTTAAAAATTACTCTTTAATGCAATATGCACTGTCCTTCATCTTGGCTTCTGGAATGAATTCACAAGGACTGGGCTAGACAATGAGCTGAAAGACAGCATTATGCTCTACTCAAAATTGCCCCTTCCTCCCTGACTCATTACTCTCTTTGGTCCAGACTTGTTCGCTTCAACTCTTTCTTCCCTTGGGATGGATTCTGTCCCAGGAGACAGCTTAGTGCTTCATGCAAACTGAACCATGGAGGGCTTACTCTACCAACCTTCCACTCATACTCAGAGGTGTTTGAATCATAACAAACACAGCTTAGGGTTTTAAGCCCGGACCTCTGTGAGTGAATGCAGTCATGCCTGTACTGCTGCCTTGAGGTCTGCAGGAATAAAAGGATGGCAACAAGTTGAATTCACAAATCCTCTTGGGAAGTTTATGCCAGGCAATAGATATAACCTACCTGCAACCCCTTTACCCTGCCTCATGCACACACACACACATACACACACACCCCAGTATCTTGAGAACTTGCATCTCCTCTTCCATTTCTGGCTCCAAGCCCTTATCACTATCCCTCAATTCAATATAGTTGTGTTTATTTCACCAAACATACATCAGTGCCTACTGCATGTCAGACACTGGGTAGGTACTGAAGACATAAAGATGAATTCTTGCTATCAGGGATCTTATAGTCTAACTTGCTATAGATGTAAAAGGGTCAATATTTTTGAGAGTCCTTCCTTGGATAGACAGAGGAGGAAGAAAGAATCCCCTTTGGTATGAGAGGAAAGAATTGGAGGTAGAGAGGGGAATCAAGGGATGGTAGAAACATGTAGAGAGGTTTGGGGAAAACCTAGTGCAGGAAACTTCTTCCTTATTCCAATTTCTCAAGCCATAGCTTGAGAAAACTTCAAGACCCATAGAGATGCTCCATTTTCACTACAGTGCCTGATAACATGGTGCTGGTTGGGGGAGGGATGCAGATTAGAAATGGCTGAGGGAAGTGTCCATATAACTGGGCCTGAGACAGTTTCCCAGTTCTCCAGGGTCCATGCCTGATGTCCAGGGAATCAGAAGTTCTTGACTGCCTCAGTGGGGCACACGCAAGTGCTAGAGAAGTGATGGGCTGAGGAGGCCTGGCGTTGGGGCTGGGAGGCCACACTCTTCCCTATGGCATGCCCAAAATGAACTGGGCAGAATTAGTCACACTGGCGGATGCCATTGGTGGATGCCAGCACAATACTCAGTGGCGAGATTGGGTCAACTTTTCCCAAGAGTGTTACATTCGTGGTTAGAGCAATGCCCACATTGGAGGTGGGAGACAAGCCGTGAACTTGTAGATGGTTTGGAAGGCTCCCATTCAGACCGTGGCCCTGAGCAAGAGTACAGAGGAATAGGTTGAAGAACAAAGAAGTCATCTGAAGTGAGAGGTTGGACAGTAAAAGTGCACAAGTGCAAAATGGAGTTGGTTTAGGAGTGAATATAGGCTTGCAGGATTGTGACCACAAGCACCCCTGTGCTCCCACGGCTGGAGGTTGTATTAGTTTCCTATTACTGCTGTACCAAATTACTACAAACTTAATGGCTTAAAACAACATGAATGGGGGCTGGCCCCGTGGCCGAGTGGTTAAGTTCACGCGCTCTGCTGCAGGAGGCCCAGTGTTTTGTTGGTTCGAATCCTGGGCGCGGACATGGCACTGCTCATCAAACCACGCTGAGGCAGCGTCCCACATGCCACAACTAGAAGGACCCACAACGAAGAATATACAACTATATACCAGGGGGCTTTGGGGAGAAAAAGGAAAAAAAAGAAAAAAAACTCTTAAACAAAACAAAACAAACCCAACATGAATGTATTATCTTGCAGTTCTGGCGATCAGAAGTCCAAAATGAATCTCACTGGGCTAAAATCAAGGTGTTGGCAGGGCTACATTCCTTCTGGAGGCTCTGGGGAGAATCTCGTTTCTTGCCTTTTCCAGCTTCTAAAGACCACCTGCGTTGTTTGACTTGTGGCTCCTTCCTGATCTTCTGCATCTTTGAAATCAACAACATGGGGCCGAATATTTCTCATGATGTTATCTCTCTGATTCTCTCTTCTGCCTCCCTCTTTCACTTACCCTTGCGATTACGGTGGGCCCACTGCCTAATCCAGGATAATCTCCCCATCTCAAGGTCAACAGACTAGCAACTTAATTCCACCTGCAGCCTTACTTCCTTTTGCCACAGAACGTCACATAAGGACAGGTTCTGTGGATCAGGACATGGACATCCTTGTGGGAGGGCAGTATTCTGCTGACCAGAGATGTTCTCCCACGAGGCCACACACAGGACCTTAAGGTGGCAGGCACTTGGCTGGCTTAAGGCTTTAAGGAAGAGGTGACAACTTAGCTGTGTTTTCAAGGAAACGTAGAGCTTAGCAAAGCTGGGAGGAGAGGAGAGTGAATTCCAGGCAAGGGAGAGAATGAGAGTAAAGGATCAGAGATGGGAATGTGGTGAACAGAATGCAGGACAGTTTGAGGACAGCAGAGGATACCTGTAGGGGGAGACAGAGATTAGATTGAAGAGGAAGGTAAAGGACAGCCGACTAGTGCCTTGAAGTTTAGGTGGAAGGCAGTGGAGCGACATTGAAAGCTTGCATGGGGTGGGGGTGGGGAAAGACCATAAAATAAACATGTAAGGATGTATGGTCATTAAATCAATTAGTTTCCCTCACTCAGGCAATATTTGATTTCGTGCTCTTGACTTTATTGCAATTGTCCAATAAGACTTGCTCTGTATGATTTACCAAGATGTAGTTGAAGAAGTCCATTTTGTAGTTTTCCGAAGACTTGGCTCCATGTGAAATGTTCCCTGCATTTAGTGCCGAGAAGGTTGCCTCTCCACATGACATTTATATGCTTTCTAACTTGGGCACTGTGAACTGTGCTGTCTAGTGGTTGTTTTTTTGTTTGTTTATTTTGGTTCATTTGTTCATTTGTGCTTCCACGAAGCTCAGAGACAAATGCTAAATTGCTATAATGCCCTATTTCTCTCTCTTGTACATTTATATATTTCCTAATTCCAAATGGTCTCCAATTTTTCTTTTATATCTCTGTTAGTTAGGGAGTAATGCTATCTGTTAAAAAATAACCCCCTAAATGTTAGGGACTTAAATACAGTGGAAATTTCTGTCTTTCTTACATAAATTTCGCACAGGTATTTGTGATTCTAAATCTTTCCAAAAGTGGTTTAGGAACCATGGATCTTTCTTCTCGAGACTCCATCTTCATCTAGGCCCAGGAGTGCTCTCGATTCCAGCAGCAGGTGGGGAAAGAGATGATGGATTCTGTATAGGCTAGACCGGGAAGTGGTGCACATAACTTCCATTGGATAGAATTCCATCACCCACGGCATCTCTACCTAACAACCAGGGATACTGGGAAATACAGATGAACTGTGTGCTGAGAAGAAAAGGAAACTCATTGGGTGAAAAGCTTGTCAATCTCTGCTGTTATGGATTGATTGTTCATGTCCCAGTGAAATGCATATGTTGAATCCTAACCCCCAGTGTGATGGCATTAGGAGGAAAGGTCTTTGGGAGGTAATTAACGTTTAGACGAGGTCGTGAGAGTGGGGTCCTTATGATGGGATTTGCGTCTTTATAAGAAGAGACCAGAGCTCTTTCTCTCGCTCTTTTTCTCTCCCTCTCTATCATGTGAGGCTACACCAAGAAGATGGTGGCCCACAAGCTAGGGAGGGAGCTTTCAGCAGGAACCAGAGCCAAATCAGCTAGCACCTTGATCTTGGACTCCCCCGCTGGTCCAGAGCTGTGAGAAATAAATTTCTGTTGCTTAAGCCACCCATTTTATGGCATTTTGTCATAGCAGCCAGAGCTCACTAAGACATCTGCCATATCGGTTCCTCTGGTTACCAGGTACCCATTTTGTTCTTCCCACAATAGAAGACACTCTCTCCAAGAGAGGCCACTCAAAATCTCATTGAATCATGTCCTCAGGCTCCAAGTTCAGGACCTTTGGCCGATGATACGCATTTCTCTCCATCAGGTCTGGAGGCGGCTCCTGTGACCCTGCAATGATAAACTGACGAGATGTTTATCATGCCCCCTCCCCAGACCCAACTGCTGCGATGTACAGCAGAGACGGGATAACGCACAAAAGACTCCCATTTGTGAAAGAGAAAGGTGGGAACCACACGTGGCTGGTCCAGAGCAATAAGGAGATCTTGCCAGGAGGATGGGGGGTGAGGCCCTCTGACCTGGCAGTGGGGAAGTTCCTTGAATTGACCGGACTCTGCTCCACAATAGGAATTTCATTCTTTCTCATGTAAAGTTCGAATGGTTACTCCTGATGTCAGGTGCTTCTCCCACAAGTGGAGATCCGGGACCTAGAATCCTTCCACTTTGGGCTTTGGAGTCCTCTGCACTCTGCCAGAAGAAGAAAGAGTATGCATGGTCATGCGTGGAAGGTATCTATGGGCCAGCCCTGGAAGTGGTTCACATATTTCTCCTCACATTTTATTAGCTAGAACTCAGTCATTCCTATTTGTAAGGGAGGTCATACCTAATTGCAAAGGAGGCTGGGAAATGTGGTCTAGTTTATGCTCAGGAAGAAGAGGAAATGGGTTTGATGAAGAGCGAGCCAGACTTTGCCAAGTATCTTTACTTAACTGCCCTGCACATGTGCTTTAATATTGTGAATTACCTTAGAGCCTTTTGAAAATGTTTATGTTATAAATTAATTTTAAAGGACACACAATCTGCCTCTCTTTTTCCAGATTTTTTTTCTATAAAATATAAGGCAGGAAAAAAATTATTTAATGGTCTGTTCTAAGTTTGGGAAGCTCACCAATTTGGACCCACACCAGTGGTAATGGTCAGACCATCAAAAGGCTTCTGAGCACTTAATTCCTAATTCCTAATTCTAATTTCTACAGGGTCAGCTTTCTTCTTTCTTTTCAAATGGCCTCTTTCTTCTGCATCTCCTTCATCGTTGACAAACCTCTCATCTAACTTGGTTTGGATTCAGAGGCAAGGCTTTAGTCTATGTGCTTTCATTTTGATTAGTACCATTTCTTGCAATTTCTCCTTAGACTCACAACTTGCACCCGGTTAGCACCGTCCATCTGTTTCTACTTATCTGGAGTAGGAGATTTTAAAGGCTCCAGAGTTCTAAGATGACCCATCCTGGGCACAGTCTTTGGCAACCTGTGAACTTGAGGTCTAGTGAATGACAAGATCCTTGTTCTGTGCTCATGCTGACCCCCCTCCCTCCACGCCCTGTCCCTTAGTCTGGCTGCCCTTGTAGCACTCAGGGGCCATCTAACTGCCTCCTGATGGGCCATCTGTAGGCACATTTGCTTTCTGGCAAACTTCTTTGCACAAGCAGCTTTTGAGCATGATTTGTGAGACTCATCCCGCTTTCTGATTTTCAAATCACGTCCTGAATATTGACTGTCCCTTTTTGCCTTACTATTTTCTAAAAAACTGGAACCCTTTTACTCCCCTCTGTCGATATACTTTCTGAGCCTTTGACATAATGAAAAGCTTGGGTTTCAGCATTAATCATTGTGATTAATGTGATCCCACTAATAACCTTTTTCTACTTGGGAAGGCTCCAATTATGGCTATATTTTGTGTTTGGCCTTGGGCCAATTTCTTACCCAATGATCCAGGTTTTCGTTGGTTTCATGATTCCTCAGCGTGGACATTAACCTCTCCTGTATCACTTTCTCCTACAGATTTCAGGCAGTGCCAATCCTCTGGACCTTCTGCTGACACGCCCTTGGCTACAACAAGGCCGCCTGCCGGGGAGGGAAGGTCTGCCTGTCTCACACGCTCAGTATGCTCAGACACAAGCCCATTCAATGATTCTTGGTGATGGTCACCCAAGGGTGATGTCAAGCCAAATTCCAGCTTCATAATTCTTTGGCTCACCATTCACCCTTATAATTAATAATGGAACCCTGCCAGAAACTATTCTCTTCTAAAGAATGTTCTTCAAGGAGAATATTCAAAGGAACTCTTCAGTATAGATTCTTCACAAGCTCTGGACTCCTTCTTTCAATCCTGGTAGCGGAGATAGTCTAGTTTTTCAGAGAGGTAACATGATATAGGGGAAAGAACATGGTCTTCAAGGTCAGGATCAGTTGTGCGACCTTGAGAAAATTATTTAACTTCTATGAGTCTCAATTTCTTCATTTGTGAAGTGGGACTATGATTATCTATCTTGCAGGAATAGGATGAGGATTAAATTGAATAATGTGTTGAATGTGATCAGTGGTTCCATTTCCAGTAATACAGTAGTCTCAGTAGTGTGAAAACCTTCCGACTAGAAAATGCCTAGAAATACTGAACAGAAGATAGCAAACATCCTTTTAAATGCCCAGAAAGAAAGGGGAAATCTTCAAGAGCCCAAAACAGAAGGAACTGAAAACGAGGGCTGATGGTCTAGCAACCTTGGAAAGGCGGGAGTTTATTGTTTCTGGTAAACTAGGGGTTTGGATTTTAAAGTTCACATAGAGATGGGAGATGAGGTCTTTGGCTCTTGTGGGACAGGGAGTTGGAACTGAGACCACTGAAAAAATCTGGGGCACTCGAAATGCTATATACTTGGGGAAATGGTTAGATAGAAAAATTTCCACCCACCGGCAGAGGTGTTGTAATGAAGTTTATCTGTCTCCTCCTGATTTCCGAATGGGTGGTAAATTTTCTTTTGAGAATTCATAACAATGTTTATTCATAACAAACTCCTTGCACAAGTTTGGGGTTCTAATTTATACTACCTGCATTCATAACAAACTCCTTGCACAAGTTTGGGGTTCTAATTTATACTACCTGCATGGTCTTGGGAGCCACTATGCTGAAAAATGGACATACCACTGGTTCTAGGTTGGTGATACCCTTGGAATGACTACAGAAGCAAATCTAAAACTATCTAAGAAATCTGGATAGATCCTTACTCAGGCCACTTGGCATTTCCACGGATAAAGCTTCACTAGAGTAGATCCAAAAAACAAATTACAAAATGCACAGGGAAACCATCTGCCATATCTAAGAGTCATCAGGCAAACATACAGCAGGGTTGGAGCCCCAAAAGCTTCCAATCACGGAGCTGTTAGATGGAGACCATGAGATGAGTACACTCAAAAATCATCAAAATTATAACAGAAAGAAGTGAGATTATGGGAAAAGAATGAAGCAGCATAGAAAAAAGAGAACTCGTAGCAATGGAAAAATGCAGTCCTTGGAATTAAAACTCAGTGGGCAGGGTAAAGAGTGGATTGGCCACAGTGGTGAGACGATGAGTGAACACAAATACTTGAAATCAGTAGATACACAGAAATTTCCAGCGATCCCTCTTTGTGAAACATTGAGGTGTTTACTTTCTTTCCACAGTATACTTGAGAGGCAAGGAGGGGTTAAAAATGTCCATGTCTATTTTCAGATCAGCAAATGAAATTGTAAGTCAAATTTAATGTATCTATAGTATGGCTGACCGCTGCTGTAGCACCGTTCTCTCTATGGTGGCACCTTCTCTTTCACCTCCCTTTCCTCCCAGCATCACCAGGAGCTCGTGGCCTTATCCTTTCACCCCACTCCCCCTACCAGAATGCCATCGCAGGAAAGGACCTTATGGATCTACATACATACAGCAGAGGGTGCTGAAAAATGGTCAGGATTTGGAATCAGAAATCTTGGCCTTGAGTAGTGGCTCCATCACTGAAGAGGTATCTATAAAATTGGAGTCATAGTATCCCTTTTCTTATTCTGCAGAGTTGTTGACAAGATCAAATAGATCCTATTGTGACAGTATATTGGAAATGACAAAGCACAATACAAGGTTATGAAGTTGCTATTATTGCTATTCATATCAAGGAATAATTAGAAGGCTCATGGCTATTTCTCTCATGTCTATTTGATTTCAACAGGGAACTCTGTAAGCCAAATGAACAGGTCTCTTTTGTTGGGACTTCACACATTGGTGGGCAACTTGGGAAGCCTTCTTACTAATCCTGAAATCACACCAAATAGGCAATTACCTTCCCTGTTCAATTTCCAGCTCAGATTTTTCACATGTGATTTGAGGGCAAAGTAGTGTGGGGTGGTCAATTTCTACAAAATGACTCTGCATGTCAAAACTTACTCTTGGAAGGCAAAGCTGGGCTTAGGGAGGGGAAGTATCTATGTCTCTGTTCTTCCCCAGCACAACTGAGTTCTCATATTTGAGCATTTTCATGTTTGTTATCTGTTTGTATCACCTCTTCAGTGAATAGTCATGTTCCTATACTTTGTCAGTTTTTTTTCCCTGTTGGATTGTTGGTCTTTTTCTTATTGATTTTGTAGGCACTCTTCATATATTAAAGGAATTATGCCTTTATCTGTATTATCATCTACATTTTCCCCCAGGTATATAATTTATCTTTTAACTTGGCTAATGTTTCAAAGATTTAGACGCATTTTTAATGCAGTTAAAACTGGAAGTTAAAACCCCTAGGCTTTGTGCCATTCCTATATTCTCACATGGGTTCTTATGAATCTTTTGTGGTTTCACTTTGATGTAAAATTTGAAATATGGGTCCAAAAAAGAGTGAAGAAACTTTTTGCATCTAGATGAGGTTTCCTTTATTTCTCCTTCTCTATGACCCTTTGGAAATCTGAGCAATCTCTCTGCTTCTAGAAACGTCGGAGACCTCTCAGACACTTTTGGCAGATCTGGCTCTAGCCTGTGCAATTTACATGGGAAAGGGGCACTTTTTATTCTTCTATTTGCTGTACTCCTTTGAGAATTATTTCCAACAGAGGCCAGGTTTTTCTATTATTAAATATCTAAAAAATTTAGTGGGTGATATAAAGTCATAGACGCATTTCAAAGCCCAATTTATCAGCTAACCAGAGGCAGCTACAGAAAGTCTCTGTTCACCAGTAAATTTGATGCAGTGAGAGGGTGGGTAGGCGGAGCTGCAAGAGAGAGGGAGTGGGTGAAATTTCTCTGGATTGAACAGGGCTCGCCCACAATGGTGTAACAAGTGAAACAGGTCCCGGATGCACGGTGTAATTGGTCCCTCTTGCATATAACAAAGAGGACATTCCTCCTTTTTCCAGCTCACTGGAAAGTGGCTTTCGCTACATGAGGATGAGGCTCCTGGATGGAGAGGGTGGGAGGAAAGTGAATTCTTCCTTTTTGGTCGTATAAATTTACCAAAGAAAACACTGGTTTTCCTGACAGTCTGTGTGCAGTGGTGGTGGCAGAGGTTGCTTCTGTATTTCTCAGTCCTGTTGGAGATCATCTCACCTTTACCTTCCATGAGTGACCTCCTACCCTAAACACAGGTGGGCTGGTCACACACAGCTCAGGGTCCTTGCTGAAATGAATCAGTTATGCCATCTTAGAACCGCTACTGCCCTCCAAACTTTTCTTTATAGGGGATGGAAGGAGCTATTTTTATTTCTCCAAAGCAATAGGACTCCTGAAGTGAGGCTGCTCATAGGTCCTTGGTAGAAGACCAGGACAGCAATGCGCCCCTCTCTGCCCAGAACAAAGGGTGGGGAATGGAGGCCAGGAGAACAATATTGTGTAACTCGGATATGTACCAGGTAAGGCTGTAAAATGGAAGCGTAGAATTTCAGGATCTTTACAATGATTGGTTTAAGCTCTCTCATTTTACTGATAAGAAACAGAAGTAATGACTTAGTTGTCCAAGATCTAGTGGCAAAGCCAGAGCTTGATTCCAGGACTTTTGACTTGAATTCCCTTGCTTTCCTGATAGATCATGCATGACTGGCCTCTTGAAATCCTAGATTGAAGGCACCTGATGGCTGCCATAAAAGTGCCAGACCTTCCAGGAGTGTCAGATGGGGAGTGGAGATGACAATTGCTTAACCAATATCCGTCCTCGTTTATTATTAATAGAACTCCAGCTAAAAGGTAGTGGTGTGTCCACTAAAGGACCACACTTCCCAGGTTTCTTGGCAGAAAGGATGACTTTGTGACATAGTTCTGGCTAATGAGATCTAAGTGGAAGTCACTGGGTGGGGCCGCTGAGGTTTCCCTTACAGCAGGGAAGACTCAGCGAATGTGCCATTTTCCTCTTCACTTTCTTCTTTTTCCTAGCATTTGGATGCCATGTTAGAGGTAGAATAGCTTCTTGTCACCATGAGGTGACCATTAGGCCAAGAGAATTCCATGAGCTTTGGCTTTGATGTACGTGAGCTGTTGCATTAATGTCAGCAACCTCTTACTTTCTGACTTGATTAAGCCATTACAAGTTGCTCTTTCTGTTATTTGCAGTCAAACATATTCCTCTGATATAGTCCAAAAAGAACTCTCTCTCTCTCTATATGTATATGTGTATACATATATATACACACACACACACACCCCTAATTCCCCAGAAAATAGCCTTTTACATTATTAGACAGTACTGAATACATTAGCAAGCAGATTATTAGAGGGTGAAGTCATTCACATTACCAGGGAATTTTTCACATTACAAAAGGATCACCAACCGCATCTTCTTAAGTGTTTGTTTATAGATCATTTCATACTTAACAGAGGAGAACCTAAAAGCTGAGTTGTTCCATGCTATTGCTGATTAAGAATCAATCAGAAACAAAGATAAAACAAATCTGAGAGTATAGTGATTAAAAAGACATTCGTATTACTAATTAATTCTTTTTCTTCTTCTTTTTAACCAGGCAGGAAACTCAAACATTAGGTGTCCTGGTTCAATGCCAGACGCCTGGCTATCCTAGCAGAGTAGAAGTGAACACGTTTATCACACTGTGTCGTTCTTTCTGTGGAAATTACCCTTCAAGTATTTTCTCCTCTTTTCTATGAAAAGCCCCTCTATCCTCCTGGACGCCCAGACTTGAAATCTCCATCATCTTTTCTCTCCCCACCCCAACGTTCAATCAGTTGTCAGACCTTGGGTGGGTGGGGTGGGGCATGGAGAAGAGGATCCAGAAGTGGGTTTACCCAGTTGTTCTCTGTAACCTCAATCACGCACGCTCTTTGATCGGGCTACTCATTAGCTGCTTGCATGGGAGATATCAATTTGTGTGATGGCGACATGTGAGGCTTACATGATTGCTTTGGTATACTAGTTTTGGAGACCAAACACCCCAATTACAGCCAACAGAACACTTTTAATTGGGACACAGAGGTAAAAGGACTTTCTGTTGCCATAGTTTCAGAGGCACATATGTAGTCAGCTGCTTAAAGCTGGATTTATTTTCAGACGTAAGATATTACTGATAGTAAGCTCTGGTGACTAAGGGACATCTGCTGTTCTGGTAGGAGTGGAGTGTGGTCTTGAAGCTCAGCTAAAACCAGACTCTTGGGCAGAGAACATTCTGTAATAGTGTTGCTTTCAATGCCTCCAGTTTCATATCCTTAGATGGTGAGAACGTGTCTGAAGAGGAAGTATTAACCTATGCCTTCATGAGTACTTCGCCAATAGACTATTGTTCTGAGTGGTAGAAATAAAAAGAGAAAGAAAAAAGGCGAGGAGGACAGATTGGACTCATGACTCCTTTTATGCTTAAAACCAGCTTGCCTGGAGGTGAGTAAGAGAGACTTCATCAGAATTCAGTGATACCCTTCCATTCTGAGGGACGCCAACTGGAGGCAAGGGTACGCTGCAGGCCGTTAGAGAGTCATAGTTGGATCCTGCAAGAGGAAGCCCATTAAGTGTTCTGTGCCAGCGTGGTACCTACTCACAGATTGCACTTGGCACAGATGCCTCTCTGTCGGGCAAAACACGGCAGCACTCCCCAGCCAACTCTTGGCAGCCATTCCTGCATGACAAAGAAAATTGTAAACATAGAGATAAAACTTCTGCTATGGTACCTTACAGCTTAGCTCCTTCTCTGTCTGCTGGAGCTCTGGAATTCTGTAGTAAAATCTAAACTTTTTTCCCCTTTCATCAGGCCTGAAAAGACTGGTTAAAAACTGGGCTAT
Organism: Equus asinus; assembly: GCF_041296235.1. Taxonomy (NCBI): domain Eukaryota; kingdom Metazoa; phylum Chordata; class Mammalia; order Perissodactyla; family Equidae; genus Equus; species Equus asinus. Next base: position 35,263,473 of record NC_091802.1, on the reverse strand, counting down.
AAACGCTCTCAAATTCCAAAACAGGAAATTGCACAGGTCATATTCTCTAAGTACAACACTACTGATAAATAAAAGTTGAAATAAAACACCAACAACTTGAAAATTAAAAACAAAACATAACAAGTGCAAAACATTCACCTAAATAATTCTTAGGTCAAGAAGGCTATAAGAAGTTCAATTAGAGTCTAACTAGCCAAGAATGACATTGAGGACAATAGATATTAAAACGTGTAGGATATGACTAAAATTGTACTCAGAGAAAATGCATAGCCTTAAATACCTTGCTTTTAAACCAGGAATAAATTGTGTACAAATATTTAATTCAATAACTAGGAAAACAAAACATACCTAATGTAAGCAAACAAAAATTATAGGAGAGCTTTAAAAAGTTTGTAAGATAGTAGACAAGTTGCTAGCAACTCAAATCTAGAATTAGGAGAAAGCATAAGCACACAAAATGAGGAATTAGAAAAAGGATGTAATAATAGGTATTAAAGAGGGATATAAAATTCCACCACATAGCAAAAAATTTGAAATTCAAAGGAATACATGAACTTCTGAGAGAAGACAAAGTACTATAATTCACCCCAAAGAAGTAGAAACTGTGAATAGCCTATTAGTAGGAAGAAATTTTATTTTATTTTTTATTTTATTTTTTGGTGAGGAAGATTGGCCATGAGATAACATCTGTTGCCAATCTTCCTCTTTTTGCTTGAGCAAGATTGTTGCTGAGCTGACAACTGTGCCAGTCTTCCTCTATTTTGTATGTGGGATGCTGCCACAGCATGGCTGATGAGTGGTGTACAGGTCTGCACAGAGGATCTGAACCTGCAAACCCTGGGCCACTGAAGCGGAGCATGCAAACTTAACCACTACGCCACCGGGCTGGCCCCAAGAAAGTTTATTTATTTATTTTCCCAGCTTTATTGATAAATTACTGACATATAAAATATGTATGTTTAATGCGTATAATGTGATGATTAGACACATGTATATATTGCAAAATGATTACCACAGTAAAGTTAGTTAGCACCCGTGTCCCCTCACATATTTACGATTTTTTTGGTATTTCCTTATACAAGAGACTCGAAAGAGCTCCTTGGCCTCTTCCAATATGTTGAGGACACAGTGAGAAGACAGCTGTCTGTGAACCATGAAGCGGGCTCTCACCAGACACCGAATCTGCCCACACCTTGATCTTGGACATCCCAACCTCCAGAACTGTGGGAAATAAATTCTTTTATTTAAGCCAACCAGTCTATGACATTTTTTTTTTTTATAGCAGCCCAAATGTAGTAAGACAAGAACAAGGAAGGAAAAACTGATGAAATACAAATAATCTCTGGAATTGGTGAGTAGTAACCTAACAATGTCAGTTGCTTAGTCTTGACAAATGTGCCCTGGTGATGGAAGAGATCGACAATGGGGAAAACTGGGTGAGGGGTGCACTGGACATCTCCGCACCATCTTTGCAATTTTTCTGTAAATCTAAAACTACTCTAAAATTAAAACTTTGTTTAAAGAAGAGAGAGAATGTTACCCTAACTTTCACAGATGTTGTGATGGTTAAAGTTAATACCATAAGTAAAGTGCTCAGGACATAACAGATTTTCAATAAACAGTAGCAGTGATTGAACCAGCTTCCCCCTGGGCTGGAGATATCTTTTCTTTCCCTATCAGGGCATTTCATCAAACATCAATGCGGAGAATATAGTAGACGCAGCAGCTTTTCATCTTGCCCTGAGTTCCTTTCTCCCTTCTCCCCCACTACCAAGCCCCCTCCCAAGAGGAGAGCAGCAGAAGCCATCCCACACTGCTATGGAGACTTTCTAACGGCTTGGAGTTTGCATTCCTTATCCGTCCATTGCCTTTTTTTTTTTAGATACCACATATAAGAGAGATCATATGGTATTTGTCTTTCTCTGCCTGACTTATTTCACTTGCCTTCAAGTTTCATCCATATTGTTACAAATGGCAGGATTTTCTTCCTCTTTAAGGCTGAATAGTATTCCATTGTATACATAGCACATTTTCTTTATTCTTTTGTCCGTAGGTGCGGGTTTAGGTTTCTTCTACGTCTCGGCTATTGTAGAAAATGCTGCAGTGAACACACGGGTGCAGGGATCTTTTTGAGTTAGTGTTTTCTTTTCCTTCAGATAGATACCCAGAAGTGGAATTGCTAGATCATATGGTAGTTCCATTTTTAATCTTTTGAGGAACCTCCATACTGTTTTGCATAGAGGCTTCATCAATTTACATTCCCACCAAGAGTGCCCAAGGGATCCCTTTTCTCTACATCCTTGCCAACACTTGTTATTTCTTGTCTTTTTGATAACAGCCATTCTGACAGGTGTGAGGTGATATCTCATTGTGGTTTTGACTTGCGTTTCCCTGATGCTTAGTGATGCTGAGCACCTTATCATGTATCTGTTGGCCATCTGTATGTCTCCTTTAGAAAAATGTCTATCCAGTTCCTCTGCCCATTTTATGATCAGATTATTTGTTCTCTTGCTATTGAGTGGATGAGTTTTTATGTATTTTGGATATTAACCGCTTATCAGATGTATGATTTGCAAATGTTTTCTCTCGTTTGGTAGTTGAGTTTTCATTTTGTCCATGGTTTCCTTTGCTATGCAGAGGCTTTTTAATTTGCTGCAGTCCCACTTGTTTATTTTTGCTTTTGTTGCCTTTGTTTATGGAGTCAGGTCCAAAAAATCATTTCCAAGACCAATGTCAAGGAGCTTGGCACCTATGTTTTCTTTGAGGAGTTTTAGTGTTTCAGGTCTTATGTTCTATTCTTTAATCCAATTTGAGTTCATTTTTGTGTATGGTATAAGAGAGTGCTCCAGTTTCACTCTTTTGCCCGTGGCTGCCCAGTTTTCCCAAAAGCAATGGTCCTTTCCCCACTGTATGTTCTTGGCTCCTTTGTTGTAAATTATGCTGTTCCATTGAGCCACATGTCTGTTTTCATGCCAATAACATACTATTTTGATTACTATAGCTTCGTAGTATAGTTTGAAATCAGGAAGTGTGACGTCTCCAGCTTTGTTCTTCTTTCTCAAGACTGCTTTGGCTATTCAGGGTCTCTTGTGGTTCCACACAAATTTTAGGATTTTTTGTTCCATTTCTGTGAAAAATGCCATTGGAATTTTGATAAGAATTGCATTGAATTGAATCTGTAGATTGCTTTGAGTAGTATGAACATTTCAACACATTAATTCTTCTAATGAGTACGGAATATCTTTCCATTTATTTGTGTCTTCTTCAATTTCTTTCATTAATGTCTTATAATTTTCTGTGTATGGGTCTTTCACTTCCTTAGTTAAATTTATTCCTAGACATTTTATTTTTTTAATGCAATTGTAAATGAGATTGTTGTCTTAATTTCTCTTTGAGCCGTCTTTACTAATTATTTTCTTTGTGATCTTTAGCAAATTTAGTCATATGTTTGTAACCTGAATTTCCTCATCTTTCAAATGCGATAATAGTACCTACCTCACAGTGCTGTTGTGAGGATTCATTAAGGATATATATGCATGTACCCATTTCTGTGCCTGATATATAGTAGGCATTGATAAAAGATAATGCCTCATGGATGCACCCAGGGACATCCACAAAATGTTGGCATTGCTTGCATATGGGCGCATGACTTCCATGAAGGGAGAGGCTATTATCTCTTGCTGCCTTCCAGGAGAGTTGGAATAAAACATTTCCACAAAGGTCCTGCAAAGTAGTGGTCCTATGTGTAAAGTCCTGTGTGCAAGGCCATGGGTTTATCTGTTTCATTGTTTTATCAGCAATGGTATAAGGAATAAAATGAATCTCAATTCACAGCTCAGTGGGGCTCTCCCACATCGAGAAGTCTTTCACTTTTCTACTAAGTTCCGTGACAGGAGGGACAGTGTCTTATTTTTGGATTGCCATTGTATCCCTGTATATTAGTGGAGTTGCTAGAGCACAGAAGGTGATCAGTCAATAAAGATTTGTAGAACGGATGAATGGAATGTGAAGACGATGGGGCTGTGAGAGGAGAGAAGTTGGCTGGGAGACCTCCTTAGGAGCAAGACCATACTGCCCAGATCACATGGATAGGAAAGGAAAATGTCTCTCTCGTTGACTTTTTCCCCATCAGCTGGAAGCTCAGGGTGGCTGTTGGTGGTGGTGCGAGGAGACAAGGAGGTGGTCTGGTAAGAAGCCTTTTCCTACTTCATCCTCAGAGAAGACGGAGCTATCACTATTGACATCTAGGGTACAAAAGTTTGTGTAGGGACCTTCCTCACACCAGACATGGCTGTGAGGGTTGCTCACAAACCACGGGTCCCAAAGCAGTGCACCACTGGGCTTCAGGTCATCACATGATTTGCATAATTTCCATTCATGAGAGGAGCTTTAGGATTTCCAGAGAGTCGCATGAGCTATCCCTCAAAGAAATGAGTATTTTCTCCTTTTTATGTCTTTCCTTCCCTGCCTTTAGTTAAGTAAACGTTTTACTTGTTTCCAAGAAGTTACTGCAAAAGGACAGATACAAGGCTTTAGCTCAGCTATTTGAGAGCCATCTGGGTTTCAAAGAGCCTTTTAAAAAATGTTGTGTTACTGGAAATTGATGGGCAAACTGTTGTGTGCTTTCCTTTGCTGGACATGTGCAGCCAAGCGGAACAGACAGTGCTTTTCTGTGTGGTAACTGTTCACTTATTCCCTTGTTTTCCTTTTATTCCAAATTGCCAGGGGTTAGAGTGGAAAGAGCCATTCAAGAGACATAATCCATCAACAGTCTCTTAAAGAGAGGGGAAAAGAAACTAATATTTATTAAGGGTTTAGAATATCAGGTGTTTTACACGAAACTCGAAGTCAGCTGATTGATCTAGATATGATTGATCCAAAATGCTATTTCATGAATTATGGAAAACCCAAAGCTCTCCCCGAAACTTATGCAAATTTTCTGGGGGGCTTATGTTCTCATGGTTGGCTCTGGCCCTGAGTTCATTTTTCTGTGGAAAAACTGAGTGTTTGGATCATCTTGTTCTCTGTTAGGCACCATACCAACCTAGATGTGGGACAATTCTCTCCATGATCTCCTCCCCCACCTCCAGTTACAAAGAGCCTTTCTGTGTGGGCAGAAGACTTTACTGAAGGTTGAGGAGAGAGGAAAGAGTCACATCACCTCCGAGTAAGACACCTCAAAATTTACTATTAGACTTCTCTATTCTTACGTCTCTGTCGGCCACCGTTATGAGGTTGGCAGCTAAGCCAGATCTCTCTGCACTTAGCCTCCTGCCAGCTCACAGAGTCTTCTCTCCAGGTGAGACTTCATCTATTTAAATGGTTTGAAACATATCATTCTCCCCCATTTAATTATACACATGCTAACACATTTGGTACATGGCAACTGTGTGAAGTATGTACCACTATGCTCATCTTATAGGTGACGTCTTTTTTTTTTTTTTTTTAAAGATTTTTTTTTTTTTTTCCTTTTTCTCCCCAAAGCCCCCCGGTACATAGTTGTATATTCTTCGTTGTGGGTCTTTCTAGTTGTGGCATGTGGGACGCTGCCTCAGCGTGGCTTGATGAGCAGTGCCATGTCCGCGCCCAGGATTCGAACCAACGAAACACTGGGCCGCCTGCAGCGGAGCGCGCGAACTTAACCACTCGGCCACGGGGCCAGCCCCTTATAGGTGACGTCTTGGAGCTCAGGGAGATAAATAATTTAACCGAGGTCACACAAATAATTTAAGTGAGGTTGTTGAGAAATTAGATTTCAGACTGAGGTCCAAAGTCCGTGCTCTTTCTGGCTTTCTCTTTGTGTTTATAAGTGTGATTGCTTTTGAAAGCAGCCACAAGAATTCCCAGACTCTGTCTCATTTCATCATAAGGAACTCCTGTCTTTGAAGTCAGCGCTTGAGCAGCACTACATTGCTTTATTGTTCCCTCATGCATCCATGTACTCATTCAACACAGTTCCTGAATACCTCCTACCAAGTAATAAGCCTTGTGCTGGATGCTAGATGCCCAAAGGATCCAGAAATGGGACTGTGAAAAAAAGAACTCATGGGTGGGAGAAGATAATGTTCTGCACAGTTGGCATATTTTGATGAGCAAAAGATCAACTCATCCAGACACTTGCCTCTACACAAGACTGTGCATAATCAGAACAGGACAGATGGGAGGGGATCTCAGTTCTTTAGGATTTTTAGTCATACGTTATCAGAAGAGTGTACAATGGGCCAGTGGAGAGGGTAACTCAGGGTACAATATGGAAGCTCTGATTGGATCTGGGCCCAACTTGTGGGTCAACATAAGGAAGAGGGCTCCTTAACACCAAGTCTCATCCCCATCCTCCCACTGTGCACCACGCTCTAACTCTACCTCCAGGCATTGCCGACAGGATTCTCTGAGTATTGTGATGTTCCATGCACCAACTCATAAGACCCTCTGCACAGAGGAAGTAAAAGCTGGATAAACTCTTGGGTGCCTGGGCCTTGGAAGTCTTAAATAAAGTAGAGCCCTCTAGATCACTACAGGGCTAGGGGAGAGGGAAACTTACAAGAAGTGATACTGGGTAGCGTAAGAAAGAAATGGTTTATGTGTAGTGGTGTAAAATGATGGACTGGATCCTGGTCACTTCTTCATCTGTTTCTTCAAGATCTTAGGCAAGTTGCTTTGTTTATCTAAGCCTCAGTTTTATTTGCAAGCCAAGAATCCTCTAAACTCTTTCAGATCTGACATTTTCTAATTTTTCCACAAGTTTTGCAGACAAAGATCCTTGCTCACTGTTGACTGGGAAGACCTATGCTCCGTTGTTACATGGAAGCATTTATTTTGCTCTCTGTTGGTTTTTACTTCTGCCCTCTTTTCCTTGCTGTTGCTAAGATGGATTTCTTGTCTCTCTGCTGGAATCACCTTCCATCTCTTTCCCCTTCAGTTCTTCCTCCTTTGTTCTCCGATTGACAAATGATGGATAAACAGGCTCGAGGTGGGAATCAGAGCTGCCTGTGGCTGAAGGAGACTCTGTTCAAATCATTGCAAAGTTCGTAAACCGCATGCCTGTGGAAGTATTGATTCTGATTTTATTTTCTCCTTTTGGTTAGGAATCTTAATTGAACTGTGGGTAGCCGCGATTACCACGGGCTCACCCCTATTAAGCCCCAAACACACACTCCTGAAATTTCTGCTCAAACAATACCACCTGGTTTCAATGAGAAGAGAAAGGTTACAAATTTTATATATAAAAGTGGGTATTGAAAAATTCCTCTGGTCGGCTCCAGGTCAGCATCCAATTCACAGCACTTTATGAGAGTAATTTTTTCAGATAGAGGTTTTTCAGCCCATGGAAGGATTTTCATGAGGTCTAGGGGCCAACTGGGATGTCAGCAGGGAAACTCTTCTTTGTATAAAAAGCTGATGTGAGTGGGAAGAGGCAGCCAGGCGTGTCTGTGTCCAAGTGGCTTTGGAGGTAGGAAGAGGTTGGTAGAGGTGTGGTCCTATGGATGCCAGGTGGGAACTGCCAGATGCCTGGAGGGAATCTGCTTTCTGTTCCCTTCCCTGTTCTCTTTAACTGCCAGAAGGGAACAGCCTTCATTAAGTCCCTCCTAGCTAATGGTCATACAAGCTCTATTTCATTTCATTCATCTAACAACCATTGAGTATCCATATAAGCCAGGTGAGAGGTATCCAGTGGTGACTCATCTGTGTCCGGGAGCTTCATTCTTACAACAACCCCATACATTAGGTATTTTCGACTCTAAGACTCAGATTGCCCTCCTGTTGCAAAGCTTGTAAGAACTTTGCTTCTGGAGTAAAAAGTCTTAGTCTAGGTCTTTTAAGAAGCAGATACCAAGATGAGTTAGACATGCAAGAGATTCTAGGGGGAAACACTGGTGAGGGAAAATAGGAAGGGAGCCAGGGAAGGCTGGGAGAGACATCGGACTTGTGGTGCAGGTCCAGCCCCTTTGAGGGAGATAGGGAGGGGAGGGAGGGAGGAAGGAAGAAGACTGAAGGACAGCTTGAAAGACATTTCAGCCAGGCGGATGGGGAATCATGAGTCAAAGTCACCCATGGGAGGACTGCCAGGAACAGGCCTGCCTTCGTACTGTTGCCACACTCAGTCATCGACTAGGAACAGCCATGGTACATGGGCTTTGCGTGAAAGCAGTGACAGATTTCAGAGCACAGCCCTGGGGCTGTTGGTCAGTCACATTCCCAGCCACTGGCAGGCACTGCCACAGTTCAAATCCCTGTGTGCCACTCGCTGTCTGGGTGACTGTAGGTAAGTTAGGGAATTTCTCTAAGCCTCAGCTTTCCTCTTCTCTAAAAAGGATAATTCGTATCTCATGGGATCACATGGAAGAGTAAATGAGATGATACATGTTAAAAAATTTTGCACAGTGCTTGGAACATAGTAAGCTCTTGATAAATGTTAGTTATGAGGTTTTATTATATCAATGGTTCAAGCTCCCCCCCCCACCCCCCCAGATGAAATGTTCCTTGAAACCTAAATACACGAAACAGATCAGAGTGGAGCATTCCAGTTGAAGGGAGGTGGGAAGCCCTGGCAACTGGGCCTCGTGCGAACCTCTGCTCTAGCCCTTGGGGCATCTCTGAGGGACCCTCGTGATTGGAGAAACATCAGGTAGAATCACATCGTACATACATTTTGTGTGTTGTGTGTATTTTTGGATTTTTTTATGTTGATGGTTTAAAAATTTTAAAAATTAATATATGGTAAGATTGACCTTCTGAGGATGTACAAGTCTATGAGTTTTAATACATGTATAGATTCATGTAACCACTACTATGATGGAAATACAGAACAGCGTCATCACTTACCTCTTTATCATCACATCCTCCCAGACTCCTAACTGCTGGCAATCATTGGTCTGTTCTCCATCACCATAGTTTTGTCTTTCGGAGAATGTCAAATAAATGGAATCGTATAATATTCAGTCTTTGGGGACTGGCTTTCGTTCAGCATGACGCCGTTGAGATTCATCCAAGTTGTTGTGTATGTCAATAGTTGATTTCTTTCGTTGCTGAGTAATATTCCAACATCTGGGTGCACCGTGGTTTGTTTATCCATTCTCCTGTTAGAGGAAATTTGTTTGTTTCCAGTTTAGAACAATGACTGGAGCATAGTTGGCGGTGATCAATAAATTCTAGTTGCTATTATGGAGGCTGAGAATGGGAGCCCACGTTTCAGTACACTCTATGGGATTCCAGCACACCTTCTTTCTTTTTAAGCTCTACACTTTGGTTTTTACTACAATTATTTTCCTTCTTATAGGTCACTGAATGTAGTGAGTCAAAATTCATTTCCTTTGGCTGCAATAGTTAAATGGGGGAGGCAGCCATTGGGTAACATCTTTTCTTTGTCAGTTTCTCTCTGGTTAAGCGTCTGTTCCCAAGGTCAGATTTTCCCCCCAAGTTATAAGCAATGGCTTCAGGACTAACTTATATCATTGATTGTAGCTAAATGCACACCTAGGACTGCAGCTTGTTGCGCTTAACTTTCTCCCCCAGATGCTTCCACTTTATATTCCTGAGCTACTCATCAACAGTGTGTCCTTCTATCCATCCAAACTGACACTTTTCAAGCACTTTAGTGACTCTGAACTCATTCTTTATGTAGCAACTTCATCCCTTTAACCCCTTGCTGTTAAAAATTCATCCTCACTAATATCAACATCATTAGGATTTTTTTGAGTAAGGAAGACACAAACGTTATTTAAAACTGCAACGGACAGCTAAGGAAAGTGGAGCTGGTTAAACTGAAGGGCTTCCATCCTGCTGAGCCCCCAAGGGGTTTGGTCCAGCTATTCAAGTCAGTGTGGAGCAGATTTTGTTTTTAGGAGCTGGGGGAAGCTGTAAGGCTCTACCTAACGGAGTGAGAAGAATTTGGAGTTTCCAGTGATAGTACTAGAAGGTGAGGACCAGGGGAGATACAGGAAGGCCAAGCAAGAGAGAAGAACCTGTGATATGCACGAGGCTCAGAGCCACATGGGGTGAAGCAGCCCGGGAAACATCCCAGAGGTGGAATTTCACTACTTGCCCTGTTTCCACTAAATACAGTAGTCACACTTTGCTATGGTGTTGGAGATATAAACTATCAATGAGCCACTGCTCCTGCCCTCTGGGCTCTGACAGGTTGAGAAGAGCTATCAGGAGGCATAGGCAGTGAGGATGTTCTCCTAAGAACAAGGCTGTCTGGTGTTCCATTTGAAATTTTTCATAAAGACTCCTTTTCTGTCTCTTTGTGGACTTCTTGGTGACATCTAACACACACCCAAGGGACTTCTGAGAATGATTTTACTCTGGAGAACACAAGAGCTGGCCCTCATTTCTGTGTCAACAGGAAGTGGGGCAGAGAGAGTAGGTGTTGGGTGGAGTGAAGATTAATAAATGGACTGAATTGGGTGAAAGTAGGACTTTGGAGCCAGAAATGTGCAGTTCTCTTCCTTGCAGCCCACCACTTCTCTACCGTGAAAAACCCACATCATGTTGAGGAGAGCTTTGCACTCCCATGGGATGTGGAATGAGGCGTGTTATGGACTGAATTGTGTCCCCTCCAAATTCATATATTGAAGTCCTAACCCCCTTCTTAGAATGTGACTGTGTTTGGAGGTAGGACCTTTCAAGAGGTGATTAGGTTACCTGAGGTCATAAGGGTGGGGCCCTAACCCAATAGGACTGGTGTCCTTATAAGAAGAGAGCGAGACACCAGGGATGATTGTGTACAGAGAAAAGACCATGTAAGGACACAGTGGGAAGGTGGCCATCTACAACTCAAGGAGAGAGCCCTCAGGAGAAACCAACCCTGCTGGCACCTTGATCTTGGACTTCCAGCTTTCAGAACTGTGAGAAATAAATTTTTGTTGTTGAAGCCGCTCTGTCTGTGCTACTTTGTTGTGTCAGCTCTAGCAAACTTACATAAGGGGTTAGGCAACCTCACCTAGATCTCAGGAGGCAGGGAGAGCTCAGCTGATATCTGGGATATCTTAGGCAAGAAATGATGTCTCCATCCTGTCTTGCACAGCGCATGACAAAGAAGAGGAAGCTGATGCGTCGGGGGCAAAGCATTGAGATAGAGTCAGAAAACCCAGCCACTCTCTTGGCTTGGACACTCCCTGGCTGGCGACCTTGGACAGCGGTTTCTCTGAGCCCCATTTTCCTCCAGCAGTAACGTGAGGATAGTAAACCTTGTCATGACTGCTTTATAGAGCTCTGTGCCTCCAGAGGGAGTACCTGGAAGCTCTTTATTACTTGGAAAGCATGATAACTTTTCCAGCCTCGTTCGTCTTTTCCTCACGTTCTAGTGGATTCCCCCCGACGTTTCACCAGCAATAGTGAGAAGCAAATGACTATCGCTATAAAGATGACCACCTTGAGAAATACCTGTGTGATTTCTGACAGAACAAAGACATCCTCTGAATGAAGGATGAAAGCAGAAATCCCTTTTACTTCTAAAATGTGTGAGAGACAATACTCTGAGTTGTTACTGGTAAAGAAAACTCCAGCGTTTGTCTGCTCTCATAAACAACAGTGGCTCTATTGCCAAAAACTTTTCCAAAAAGCAATTTGGAAAAATGTATCAAGACCCTTAAAAATATTCATATTCTTTGACATAGTAGCTCCATTTGTAATAATTTATTCTAAGGAAATAATTTGAAATGCAGAAAGCTGTATGCTTAAGATGGGATGTTCCTTTATTATGCAGCTTTATTTACTGTGTTGTAGATGAGGAAATATTCTAAACACCTAACATGAGGATAACGGCTAAATAAGTTGTGGTACTTTCATATGATGGAGGATAATGTAGTCATTAAAAGTACGTACATAAAAGTATATATAGAGAAATGAAAAAAGCTGAATGCAAACAAAATTGGAAGGAAATACAACAAAATGATAGCAGTGGTTGGTACTAGAATTATGTATTTTTATCTTCTGTTTTATACTTCTGTTTTTGATAAATTTTCCACAAGGAACATGTATTATTTTGGTATACATGAAATTTATAATACAGAAAAAATGTAGTAAAGTTCAAATTGAAAGATAGGGATGTGGGCTGGCCCTCTGGCCGAATGGTTAAATTCACACACTCCACTTTGGTGGCCCGGGGTTCACTAGTTCGGATCCTGGGCATGGACCTATGCACCGCTCATCAGGCCATGCTGTGGCGGCATCCCACATAGAAGAACTAAATTGACCTACAACTGTGATATACAACTATGTACTGCGGCTTTGGGGAGAAACAAAAAGAGAGGAAGATTGACAACAGATGTTAGCTCAGGGCCAATCTTCCTCACCCACACCCCCCCCAAAAAAGAATTTGTTTAAAAAAAGAAAAGAAAAGGATGTCACTGTATAAATAACTTCCTCCCCTGTGTCCTGGAGACCACCCTGCCTGCCTGTATACCACACAGGAAGTATTGTGAGGTTCAAATGAAATCATATGCAAAAACATTTATTCTCTTCCCATATTCCCTCCTTGGACCATAAGAAAATAAACAACACTGTTGCCTGGCCAGCAGGGAACTGAAAAGAGACCTTCTCTTTCTCCTTCTGCCCATTCCTCATTCACCTCTTTCCAGGGGGATGGGCTGTGCTGGTCTGACTAATGAGGCAGGTTAAGCTGCTGACATTCCTCAGCCTAGTTTATCTACTGGGTCGAGTTCACGTTTCCTTTCGGCCTCCTGGACTAACTTGGAGAGTCCCAGCCCTGAGAGAATCACCTGGGGAGCTTTTAAAGTCTATTGATGAAGGGGCCAGCCCCCTGGCCGAGTGGTTAAGTTCACGCGCTCCGCTTCAGCGGCCTAGGGTTTTGCTGGTTCGAATCCTGGGTGCGGACATGGCGCCGCTCATCAGGCCATGCTGAAGTGGCATGCCACATGACACAACTTAGAAGGACCCACAAATAAAAATATACAACTATGTACCAGGGGGGTTTGGGGGAGAAAAAGGAAAAATAAAATCTTTAAAATCTATTGATGCTAGATGCCTCTTCCAGTTCAGACTCAGTTGGTCTCGGGTGAGGCTCGGGCAACAGTGTTTCAAAAGCTCCCAGGTGATTCTAACGTGCAGTCATGGCCAAGAACCATCGGATTGATAGAATCAGGCTCCTTGACCTTCCAGGCTGTAGATGGTACACAGACCACGTAGGAACAGCCTCTTACTCAGCCTCCAGGTCTTGGCTCTTTCTGTTCCATCTTCTTAGCCTGTGAACGGGGGAAGAGGATCAAGTCAGCTCTTTACCAGGGGCCAACTGTCTTCAGGTTGTAAGGCAGGGAGCAGAAAGCTCCATTGGGGCTCCATTCAAGCCGTATTCTCCAGTCCAGTTTTATCATTAGTGAGGCTGATTTGGCTTTGAACCCCACTGACTCCTGGTATCTATTCTCAGCCAGTAGGAGCCCAGAGGGCAGGAGAAGGAGTTAACTGACAGTTTATACTTCCAACACCATAAGCAAGTGCTTCTACTGTATTACAAAGAAAACAGGGAAAGTAGTGAAAAGCTTTGCAAGGGAAAACAAAGGAAGGATTCACCAAACTGGGTTTTGAATGGAACATATGAATCTGCTAGGCCGAGAAGGTAAGAGAGGAAGAAGATTTCAGAGAGAAAGCATGGAGATGTGAAAATCCTTATGGCGTCTTGGGATCAGCAGGAAACTCTTGCGACTGGAGCACAGAGTGGACATTTGGGGAATGTCACATGAGACTAGAAATGTATGTTGGAGTCTTAAGTGCCATGCTAAAGAATCTAAATTCTGTCCCGAAGAACTTTGTAGCCATAAGGAAAACTTATTGGAGTCACATCCATATTTCAGAAAGTCGTAGGCAATGGCCAAGGGAGACATGGATGCCTGTGTTCTATGTGGGTTTTAAATCTGTTTGCTGTGTGACCCCAGGCTGCACTGGAACTATCATCTTTGATGTAGACTGTCTCACTTTTCTCTACACGAAAATTCTCTTTCATCTCTCCTTCTCATCTTCCCCTTATTTCTGCAACAGTTCAAGACGTAAAAGAGCCATCACAAGCAGAGTCCCTTGCCAGGCCGAGTCCAGGCAAAGCCTTTAAGTGGGCCATTGTGGTGGCACCTTCAGCTTCCTCCAGCGTCTTCACACCTGATGGGCTCCCCTCTCTCTTCATACTTACACTACCATCCCCCTCTATCAACGCTTTCTGTTTGTATGTCTCCACCTGCATGTATATTAAATAAAATATGAGTTCATACTGATTTCTGACTTTGATGTAGAATCACATGGATCATTCCAACCTCCTCCCTCATTTATCTGTGACCTCCCACTCCTACAGTGAGAAACCCAGCTCCCATCATCCGTTGTCTGTTCTCTTAATTGTTCAGTTCCAGTATTCATGTGTAGCGGTTTCAGACTTGTTAACCTGTACCTCCAGGGGAAACAGTCCTATCAATTAGAGTACAGTGCTAATGTACAATTCCTTTAGTCCTGCCAATGGCCCTCATTTCCAAAGTTACTTAGTTCAGCACCTTGTTCCCCTACCCCCTTCACTGAGGCTATTTCACACATTTGTAATACAGTTAGATCCTGTTGCCACAGTCTGCATTCCATCCTGGGATCTCCCAACTGCTAAAGTAAATTTTTAAACATTTGCATATATTAAGACTTACTCTGTGTTGTAAAGCCCTGTGGATTTTGACAAATGCGCAGTGTCATGTGTCCACCATTACAGTGTCATATAGAATAGTTTCACTATCCTAAAAAATCCCCTCCTCTTCCTGAACCCATGATCTATTTACAAATATTTTGGAGTTTTGCTTTTATCACATTCCAGAAAGTCCAAAATGGAATTGTATAGTATGCAGCCTTTTCAGATTGCTTCTGTCACTTGGCAATATGCACTAAAGATTCACTCATAACTTTGAATGGCTTGATACTTCATTCTTTTTTATCACTGAATAGTCTTCCATTGGATGAATGTATTACAGTTTGTTGATCTATCACCTGTTGAAGGACATCTTGGATGCTTCCAATTTTTGGTGATTATGAATAAAGATGCTATAAATATTGATGTATAGGAAGTTAGGTACATATAGTCAGGAAGAAACCTGTCTAAATTTCAGTCAAGCTGAGGGAAATGTTAAAGCCACTCTTGGTCAGTCTTTGTGTGGACTTAAATTTTCAGATTATTTGAGTAAATACCTAGGAACACAATTGCTGGATTGTGTGATAAGACTATGTCTAGCTTTGTAAAAAACTGCCAAATTATCTTCCAAAGTGGCTGTACCATTTTGCATTCCCACCAGCAATGAAGGAGAATTCCTGTTGCTCCCCATCCAGCAACTGGTATGGTCAGTTTTTTGGATTTTAGCCATTTAAATAGATGCGTAGTAGATAATCTTTTAAACAGGACACCAGCCTCCAAAGCCTTGTGGACTTCCCTCTCTCAGTCTTCCCCCTCCGCACAGGCTCCTTTCTTCCAGATAGCTGGTCTCCCCAGGCTCCACTTCATAGATTTCTTCTCCAACATTCTGCTGCTCCTAACACTGGGCCCTGGGACCCACCCACACCTCAAGCCCAAGCTTAAGCCCAAGGCTATATTGTTGAATGCAGCATTTAACTGCAGGCTAAAATCTCCTGTTGAAGCGAAGCAGAAAACCGTGAGCTGGTGTCAACATCTTCAGGGAATGAGCAGTGGGGACTAAGAGGTTTCTGAATGGTCAGATGAATAGAGGTTGAGGGTGGCCCAACCCAAATGGAATGAGCTTCAGAGGAACATGAGGAGAGAAGGATAAAGTCTAGAAAGCGGCAGGGGAATGCAGTGAAAGTCCAACTCTAATTTGATGTGAAGTTGGATATAAGGGATTCTCAGGTGAGGGTCAGAGTCTCATTAAGGTGGAAATGAGGAGAAGTTTCTGCAAAGAGGCTGAGGAATGTTTGTTAATACTAGTGATGGAGTGAATTCTCCAGTGATAGCGATATAGTTGCAAGATTTGTTTTGTTTTTAGTTTTGGAGTTAAGGCTGAAGACTTGCAAAAGAGCAATGGGATGAAATAGAAGAATGATGACATGGGAGAAGGCCCTGTCTTTCTTTGGCAGTGGAAGATGAGATGCCTAGTGGCAAGTGGCTTTCCTCAGACTACCTAATTTTGGCAAAAAGACCCCACAAACAAAACCTCAGCAGGAGATTTGATCCCAGTAATAGCTGAGGGTCCCACAAAGTATCTAGCCTTGTCTTGCAAAAGTAGTGAAAGCTGCCACATGGCTTGTAGACAGAGATAGAAAGAACATAGTTCTGGGTGGACATGGTCTTGTGGTTTGAGGTATGATAACAAAGGTCCAGGCTGGGAAAAGATCCCTGCAAAGATGGCACTGCATGTCTGCAGAATGGCCCTTGGGTGGGTATGGCAGCAGTGGAGACCTCCTTCAGAGGACCTTCTGAAGCGAGAGTAGTTGACTGACAGCTTCCAGCTATCATCCCATGAATGCTGAGGCTGCATTTCCCCCAGGCTGCTTCCAATCAATGATGAGCACAGCAGTCTTACTAGTGCAGTCCCATCTCTGTCCAACGTGGGATTCCTCTAATGGGCAACTTTTGCTGGGAGACTCATCATTGGCCTTGTCAAGATTTTCTCAGAACTGCACTGCCGTCTGTGGCTCTTCCTGTCCAATTCTTCATGTCCTCTTTCCTTTTACAGTGGTCAGACTTGCATTGTCGTGCACATTGCATGCACTGTCCTGGCCTACTCCTGCCCCATCACCCCTCATCCTTCATAGCCGTTTCCCCAATAAATATTTACTCCTGTCTTGGTGGCTGCTTCTCAGAGGACCTGAACAGACATCGTAAGGGAGGGTCAGGAGGACTTTGTTCAAGGCAGAGGCTGTCTCAGAGGGTTCAGAAGGCATTACTTCTGTTCATCCACTTGTCTTTGTCTTCCCCTGACCTTTCACATTTGACACTTGACTTTGCTCCTGCAGCTATGACCATGACTTCTCTGCCCTGCATAATTTTCCTTGGGCAACCCCTCCTAGTACAACCTGGCTCTGGAAACCTCCTCCTACTTCAACATCTTACTTATGGGAGGCACTCCTTCCAACTCACAGCAGCCCCTGAGCAGGAATCAAACACTCACTGAATGTGTGTGACTCTTGTAGATCAAGAATTAGGGTAATCATAATTGTACTGGCTGTAACGTAAGCTTGTCCTACAATAGAGTTCAGGTAGTCCTAGAGCCTGGGCCAGCTAGAAGATGGTACATCTTGGAGGTTGGCAGTAAACTCTCAGGAATAGGCTGGGAAATTTTCTGCTTCTTGAACCTAGTAGTCATGTGGACACACAGGCAGAATGCTTAGGAGGGTCCAGGAGGGATAAAATCCCATGAGAATGGCAAAGAACGTTTCTCAAAGGAACTCATGGGATGGTTACCCCTCTATTCCCATCTACCCCACTCCCCAACTGAGGGCCTGTGGTCTGATACCCTTATAGCAAAGCAGTTCCCAACATGACATCTGAGGAGTAATAGGGCCACTGATGGGAAATGAATCACTAAGTCAGAAACCAGGGGTATTAGGGACAGTGGCAAATGGGCTGGTTCAGGTGCAGTTCACTATAGGGGTCTGAACCTCATGAGAACATCAAAGTCTGGTTTTCTTGGATGCTGGCTCCATGGTGTGGCGATGCACCTGCTGGTTGAAGGACTCAGGAAGAGACAGTGGCCGGGAGGATTAGAGGAGACAATGGATGTCAAGGCCCTTTGTAAAGTGGTAGGGTTGCACAGAGTTAGGGTCGTAGGTCCTGGCTCAGCACTGTTTGGAGCAGGACCTCTCATGAGTCATGGCACTGCTCGGCTTTGCTTCCCAGGCTGGAATCCCGGCCCCCTCCCGCAGCCTGGTGGAGGGGAGTCAGTGAAGTGGCAGACAGAACATGGTTTTTCCTCTGCTCTTTCCCATACACACAAGCTCTGTGCCGATGAGGCATCTGTTACAGAAACTATTAAAGGCTCTTCTTGAAACAAATCAAACTGCACAACATGGCACCTTCTTCCCTGCCAAGCAAGAAGGCACAGTGTCAGCCATGCCTGGCCCCTGTCGCCTCTTCAAGGGATCCCCGGGCCTGCAGTGACCCGGGAGGAGGCAGGGCAGTGTGAGCAGATCAGGCCACACCTTGCTTTGGGAAGAGTGAACGGAAAGACTCTTGCATCTGGTGTTTATTCCTGTATACTACTTTCCGCTCCTTCATTCCTCTCTGCCAAGTTACTCATTTAAAAAAATTTAAAAATATGTTCTCTAAAAATTGTGTATCCTAAAAGTTGTTATTGAAAAAAATCATAATTGATATTTATTGAGCACTTACTTTGTGCCAGACATTGGGCTAAGCACTTTACACTCACAAAGAACACTAGAAGGGAGGAACTGTTATTATGCTCATTTTACAGACAAGGACAGTGTGGCTTAGAAAAATTAGATAATTCGCTTGAGACATCAGCTTGTATTGTAGAGGAACTGAGACCTTGCTTCAGAGGCCCTGCCCTTATCAAAATACCTTAATGCCTTTTCCATATGTAGAAACATAGGCTGCTGTAAAGAAGAAAGAAACAAAAGCATTCACAACCCCAATGGTCAACGAAAACTGTTGCTAACATTTTAGCATATAAACTTCCAGTTATTTTCTATGCTGATGTACAGTTTTTGAATTTCTCTCTTTTTTTAAATTTTTTGTTTTTTATTTTTTGAGGAAGATTAGCCCTGAGCTAACTACTGCCAATCCTCCTCTTTTTGCTGAGGAAGACTGGCCCTGAGCTAACACCCATGCCCATCTTCCTCTATACGTGGGATGCCTACCACAGCATGGCTTTTGCCAAGCAGTGCCATGTCTACACCCGGGAACCGAACTGGCGAACCCTGGACTGCCGAGAAGTGGAACTTGCACACTTAACTGCTGCGCCACCAGGCCTGCCCTGTGAATTTCTCTTTAATAATGTTTTATGGATATCTTTCCATATCAATAAATATCATCCCAAATGATGATTTTTAAAATGACTGTTCCATTATATGAACACGCCATAATTTTTTTTTTCAGCAATCCTCACTTCTTGGGTATTGCCAATGTTTTGCTCTTATAAACAATGATGTGATGAACATCCTTGTTCATGCATCTTTGAACATTTGTCCAACATTTTCCATAGCATATATTGCTAGAAGTAGAATTGAGAGTTAAAGTAGCTGTACACATTTTAGACATGACACGGTGACAGATGACCTTGCCGGGGGACTGTGTGGGGCACCTTCCCCCCAGCAGTGGGACTCATTCTGAGATAAGTGTGAGAAGCACTGTATATAATGATCCTCTCCTTTCAACTTCCTCTGACTCATTGCCACTCACTTTGATGTCTGTCCCTCTTAATTTTCCACTTTGCACCCTATCTTTGGCCCTTCTGGTTTAGAGTTCCTCTGAATATTTTCCGAATGTTGTTTTGTTTTTGTTTAAAAATAACTTCAGTGAGACATATTTTGCGTATCATATAATTCATCCTTTTAAAGTGTACCATTCAATGATTTTTCACGAAGTTTACCAAGTTGTGCCACCATCACCACAAATCAGTTTTAGAATACTCTCATCCCTTCACTAAGCCCCCTCATGCATATTTCCTGTTACTTCTCCTTCCTCCTTCTCCATTCCTGCTCCGGGCAACCACTAATCCACTTTCTGGCACTATAGTGTTGCCTTTCCTGGACATTTTCTATAAAGGGAATCACACAATAGGGAGTCTCCCGTCTCTGGTTTCTTTTAACGAGTATAATGTTTTTAAGGTCCATCCATGTTGTAGCACGTATCCGTTCTCCATTCCTTTTTGTTGTCGAATAGTTTGCCATTGTATATATACACCACCTATTGCCTATCTGTTCATCAGTTGATGGACAGTTGAGTTATTTCCAGTCTTTTTACATTATGAATAATGCTGTAAAGAGCATTCATGTGCAAATCTGTGTGCACATATGTTTTCATTTCCCTTGAGTAGACACCTAAAAGTGGAATTGCTGGATCAGATGGCAAATTCATGTTTTAACTTTTTCAGATATTACCAAACTGTTTTCAAACAGGCTGTGCCACTTCATAGTCCACCAGCAACGGATTAGGGCTCCCGGCTCCCCGCAGCCCAGCTAGCATTTGTTATTGCCTGTATTTTCCATGATAGCCATTAGCGGGTGTGAAATGTTATCTCATTGTGGTTTTAATTTGCATTTCCCTAATGACTAATGATGCTGAGCATTTTTACGCACTTCAAATTTTTTAAAATTGGAATTCATTGCATAAAATTAAAAATATACAGAAAAACCAAAGAAAAGATAATCCCTTGTATTTCCGCAATCTACATAGAAGCCCTGTTACCACTGGATGTTTTTTCAGCCGTATGTATGTGTGTGTCTTTTTTACAAATTGGAGTCTTACTCTATATATGGTTCTGAAAATTGTTTTTCCCTCCATTCACTCATGTCATTAGATATTCTTCTACAACTCAGATGTTAACCTCTCCCTTCCCCATAGAATCATTCTTACAAGGGAAATCTTTTGTGGAACCTCAATATGCAAAACGGAAAGCAGCGCTTCTCTGAGCAGAGGTTGGGTGCAGTGGGTCCCGCCAGACCGCGTGGTCCCCTTGAAGGCCCAGTGTCTTCTGAAGGCCATTTTCCAGACTGCTCTTCTGTATTATTTTTCATACTACAACTAGTTCTCCATGGTTAAACACTGAGATTCCGTGTGGGAAGAAGGCAGGAGCCAGCCTGTCGGGTTTGACTCTCAGCTCTGCCGCATGTTAGCAATGCATCCAATGGCACCCTTAGCCTCAGTTTCCTTGTTTGTAAAGTGGCAACAAGAATAGTGCCCACTGTCATGGGAGGGCTATATGGGCACATATGCATGATTACAACGATTTGGCCTACCTCAGTTTTAAATTGCTTAATTTCAAATTTGCATAATACAAAATTTAAAATTAACAGTTTAAAAAAATGTCTTTAAGCAAACATGCTAACAACTATTGCTTCTGTCTCTGGGCCACACAAACTGGTCAATGGGGTAGTTCAGAGAGAGAAAATCAGTTTATATTCTAATTCTTCATGTGCAGATACGATATGAGGTCTTGGAAAATTTGCAAGCAGTGTCATGATAATTTCTGCAAAGACTTTTTTTTCCTTTTTTTGAGGAAGATTAACCCTGAGCTAACATCCGCTGCCAATCCTCCCTTTTCTTTTTGCTGAGGAAGACTGGCCCTGAGCTAACAGCTGTGCTCATCTTCCTCTATTTTATTTGTGGGACACTGCCACAGTATGGCTTGATGAGCATTGCTACATCCACACACAGGATCTGAACCGGTGAACCCCGAGCCACTGAAGCAAAGTGCACGAACTTACCCACTGTGCCACTGGGCTGGCTCCAGAGACATCTTTTAATGATTTGTGAAACAAGAGAAGTTATAAGTGAAAAGGCATTATGTTTAAATTCAGAAGAGACATTCAAAATATAACTGTGCATAATATACTATTTTGAGCTAATGTGCCCCAGAACACCATGATGCCATAGCAGTGTTTCTTCAAAAATTCTTTTCAAGAAAAAGCCTTCCTTCTAAAGAAGAGCTCTAATGCCTACATGCATGGCTTGTTTGGGAAGGAGATAGCTTCTACAATTTTTGCTCATTGTGTTTTACAATATATGTTAATATTTAAGCCATATTTACCCTGTAAATTACTTCTCCTTTATTTTCTGTGAGACCTGATTTTTCAACCAAGGGGTTGTTGACTGACTGAATGAATGACTGTCCTTTATTGAAATCTGCTTGTATGTCCCGTAGTAACAATTTTTCACTTGTGTCATATAAATCCTGTATGTTTCCTGTATTTCTAGACATTTTTTAATTTTCAGTTAATATTATAAATGAAGTATTTCCCCCCACTATTCCCTTACATTTCTAGCTGGTTACTATTGGTATTGCTGCTATGCAAATACAGCTCAAGTGCCACAGGGCAGGGCTCAGCAGTGCCACGTGGAGCAGAACACAAGGGTGATATTAAACAACATTGAAAAACAACTAAAATCTTTCCTGAAGCCCACAAAGTGGTGCAAGGGGAGCATTACGTCAGCTGGCACACAGCAAAACATGCTCAACTCCTCTGCATCTTTCTTATCCATCCTGCCGGCTGGGCTTCCCTCTCTCTCCATTCTCCTCTCTCAGATCTAGTCTGCTCTTCCATGGGTAGCTCCAGGCCCTGTTAACATCATCCAAACTAGTATTTCTAGGTTTATTCCAACTCTGTCTATCCATTACTCTGATCAGCAGCCCCCTAGCTAAGACCGTTGGTCACTCGAGTGACAAAGAATCCTATGTCAGTTATGTATTGCTACACGACAAATTACCCCAAATATAGTGTCTTAAAACATGTATTATCTCCAATATCTGTGGGTCAGGACTGTGAGAGCAGCCTGGCTGGGTCGTTCCGGTTCAGGCTGTCTCCTGAGGGAGCTGTTGACCTGGGCTGTGGTCAGCTCAAGGTTCAACTGCAGGGAGGAGCTGCTTCCATGTTCTCCCATGTGGCTGCTGGCAGGCCCTGGTTCCTTGCCCTCTGGGCATCTCCATGGGCTGCCAGAGACAAGAAAGAGAGAAAACCCAAGGCCAAAGACAAGGGAAGTAGAATTAAATCCCATCTCTTGAGAGGAGAAGTATCAAAGAATTGTGGCCCTATCTTTAAAACCATCATAAATCCTTTCTTATAGTGGGTTAGGAAAGAATATAAATTATTATAGGCTATTTTTCCATATTTATCATGCATAGGAAAGGCTATTGATTTCTGTGTTGCATTTTGTAATTAGCCAGCTAGCTCAACTCTTATTAAATCAAAAAGTTGTTGGTTAATCTTTCTGGGTTTTCTAGGTAGCCAATCATATTTTTCCTTTCCTCTGCTATTTATGCTGTTTTTTCTTCTCATTTTCCCTATCGCTGGCTAGAATTACCAGAATAATAACCATAAATAATAAAGATAAATAATAGTGGTGGTCGGGGTCATCCTGGTTTCATTCCTCACTTTAATGGGAATGTCTTTAGCGTTTCACCGATAAGAATGATGTGGGCTGCTCTTGGTTTATTATGTGAAGAAAGCACCTTTCCTGTGCTAGTTGACTAAGAATTTTTAACTCTTCCTGGATTTTGGAGCATGGCTTTGTTGCAAGATTTTAGACGTTGCACATTCTTGGATTTCCTGAAGCTTTGAGTGAGGAATTGCAGGCTTGCAGAATCCTAGCACCTGGCTAGGCCAGAGCCCACCTCCACAGGGTGAGGTGGGGAGATTCAGACACTTTGCTTTGAAGTTACTGCTTCCATATACCTTTCTGCTCCTGTTCTGCCACTCTCTCCCAAGCAACTCTTTGTCATCTTCCATTTTCTATCGCTGGAAAGCTTGGTACTAAGAAAGAAAGATAAAGAACTATAGGGACAGAGGATGGCTCTTATTTCAATTGGCACAGGTAAGATTGAAGTCACCTATGGCTGTGTTCCTATCTCCCCTCACCCAACCCCATCTCTTCCCAGAAGGGAGTCGGGTGATTCTAGCCAACTTGGAGGTCCCTCATAGCACTGGGCGATTTGTGGACCCCAAGGCTAGCAGGGCGGTATTCATGGAAGCCATGCAGTTGACATTTCCTATAAATCATTTCTCCAGGAGATGATCGGTGGGAAACCTAACTTCTACAACCTGAGGCCTCTTTTATAGATAATTCCTGTATCCTGCCCGCATGAACCATGTTACCAAGTTCAACCCTTGAGATAAGGTGATCTCTGCCTTGCTGATTCAGGGGAAAACTGATTTTCTGTAGCAGTTGGATAAAATGACCCTCACGACTGGCCCAGTTGAGGGAGATCTTCAGCCTTCCTTCTCAAAGTGCTGATCAGCAGCACCAGCATCCCCTAGGGGCTTGCTGGGCATGCAGACTCTCAGGGCCCACCCAGACTTACAGAATCTGGATCTGCAGTTTCACAAGGTCCTCAGGCGATTCCCACGCACGTGAAGTTTGAGAAGCTCTTGTGTAAAGCACCTCGACTGCACGTTAAATCATCTGGAAAGCTTTTCAAAAACCCACAGTGCTCAGACCATACCCTAGACCAGTGGGTTTCAACTATGTCGATTTTGCTCCCCCACTCCCCTCATTTGCCAATGTCTGGGGACAGTTTTGGTTGTTACAACTGCGTTCCAGGTGCTATTGGCATCTAGTGGGCAGAGACCAGGGATGCCGGTAAAATTCTTCCGGTTCACAGGATAGCCCCTTGAAACAAAAAATTGTCCAGTCCAAAATGTCAATCAATACCGAAGTTGAGAACTCTGCCCCAGAATTTCTGAGGCCAGGGTCCAGGCATCACCAGGGTTTCCCAGTTTTCCTGATGTTAAGAATCCCTTGGGGTGCTTGTTAATTACATAGCTCCCCAGACCTTTCCATGGGTGGTTCCGAGTAAGTGGGTCTGCGATGAGGCCAGGATTCACAGTTTTAACAGAACCTTAGGTGATGCTTATCATAAAGGAAGTTTGGAAACACTAGCCCAGGGCCAAGGAGAGCACAGATGCCAGGTTATAAGTTAACTTCGGAAATCTATCCCTAAAGATGTGCTGAAGTTGAGTGCAGGAAGAAGATGTGACTTGGGACCCAGTCATACATTCTCAAGAGCCAGGGTGGCGGGCAATCCACGCTGCTTCTTACTGAGCAGTTGGGCTGCATCCTGTACTCCAGCTCCATCCTCATCTCCAACCTGGGGTGTGTGTGTATGTATATGATTCACCTTGAAATGGATTCAGAGGTATTAGGTATATCACAGAGACAAAAATCATACAGTGTCTATGAATTCACAGCCTTGATCTCTCCAAGGCTTGCCAGGAGGATCCCACAATCACCTGCCTAGCTCCAAGCCTGATTAGGGTAAAGGATGGGGAGGATCAGAAGGATGCTGATGAGTCATTATATTGAATTACCAAGAGCGGGTAGTACTGAGAGACAGTGGGGATGAGCAAAATAAAGACTTACATTATTTTTCAGTGTATATAGTTTTTTTAGATTAGAGATTGGAAGTTTCTTTGAATGTAACATTGAAAATGGCCACGAGGTTGTCCTGTTATACTAAAATTTGGGTGGTTTTGTGAACCAAATCCTGGTCCAACAGGCCCAGCATCGTGTCAGCTCAAACTCTCTCCCACTCAGGTGGATGATGACTGGACGTACAGGTCTGGGAGGCCCAGACACTCACAAGATGGCCCTGTTTGATGGATAGTGGTTGGGTTGGTTGGGAAAGGGGAGTGTTATGAAGCAGGGGGGAATCAGGGAGAATGGCTGAGATACCTCTACAGACTGCACATACTTACTTCCCCTGGTCTTGAGCAGGGTCATATTCATGACCTTTCCATTTCTGAGAAGTCCTTGATATATTTGAAGATTAGAGCGGTCGGAGAGATTACATACTCCACCAGACCACACTTCAGCTACCTCTACACACCAGAATCTGGAACACTTGGAGGTATTGGCTCTTGACTGAAAAGAGAAACAAAGGGCACTATCCATAGTAGGACTCCTGATACCTCGATGTTGTTTCCATTCTAGGGAGCCCTTACTCCAATGATTCCCTGGTGTTCAGGCTGAAGTGGAACTGTTAGTGTTAGCGAAAGTCCAGTCTCTGATCCCGATGCCAATCCAAATAACCTTGTCTTGAGATTCTTGAGTGAAAAAGAAAAGACTTTACTTTGCCAGGCAGAGGGAGCAAAGCAAGGCCTAGTGCCTCAAGAATTGTCAGCTCCCCCCTAAGAAATGGGTAGGGGTTTTTAACTTGGGGTCTTAGGTAGGGGAGGGGAGCCGTGGACTTCTTGGTGAGCATTTTCCCATCAGCCTGTGTCTGGGGCTGCTTCCAGTGGAGGAGACAAAGGATCTCTCAGATGAGTGTCCTTGGCTGCTTATCTCCACAGTGGAAGATAGACTCTGACGTTGGGAAGCCGAGAAGTTGGGCCTGGGAAGCTTCAGCTTCTTGATATTCTCTGGACATTAGCTTCTCTGTAAAAGAACTTCAAGGTCCTGTGAATAGCCACAACTTTAGTGGGAGCCCAGCTTGAGGCCATCTTGGCTTTAACAATTTGTAGCTTCTATTTGGCTGTACAGCTCAGGGAGACAGACGTTAAAGAAACAAACACTTACACATAAGTATAACTAGAGAAGCAGGGAACTGGGAATGTGTTTCTGCTTTTAACCCCCTATCTGCTGGATTCACTGTAGGGGAACCAATATCAGGTCCGATATTAACTAAGAGCTGGTAACATTAGGGCTTCTATAGCTTAATCTGGATTGCAGAGGAAGATTCATAAAAGACAGCCTTGAAGATGCTTTGACCTTCTAAGGCCCGGTGATGCCATTTGGAACACGTCCTCAGCCTTTCAACAGCTGAGAAACATGCAGCAGTATGACCTTTGGGCACTGGGACTCCACTGTTTATCTTGAGGACATCCTCAAATATGTTTTAGACCTCAACTTGACTGAGCCACTGGTCAGAAAAATCATGAACTGACTATGACAGCAGGAATCCTGAGAACCTAATTTCCTGAGGTACAGAACACGAGTTTGTAGCCATATCTGTCTAGGCCAGACATCTGTGTAGTACTGCTCAAGGACTTAGCCTTCTTGAATTGGAAGTCCCCTGTCCCCCATCCTGCTCACCTACGCTCTCTGAAGTTCATCTCCCGTTTTTCCATAGTCTGTGACTCTATAATG
The DNA here is from genome assembly GCF_041296235.1 of Equus asinus. NCBI lineage: Eukaryota > Metazoa > Chordata > Mammalia > Perissodactyla > Equidae > Equus > Equus asinus. The sequence continues at coordinate 35,236,727 of NC_091802.1, read as the reverse complement.
TACCTCTATAAAAGGAAGGCATGTTCCAATGTTCGAGGAGTTTGAAGCCCTATTCACTTCCATCTGAGCCTGAACCACACCAAACCCAACCCACTGGCTGTTAAAATTGATGCCTGTAATGCTGTCATGTAGTAGACACAGAGATGCTCTTAAAGGAAGGACTTGCCTCTAGCTGTCAGCTCCCTCAGGGTCTGCCACTGCAGAAGAGCCATCTCTCCCGAGGCAATCTATCCATGGTGACTGAGAGAGGTGAGATTATAAAGGGGTAGTGAGGCCTGGACACTGTCGCCTGACATGGACACTCCAACAGGAAGTACTTGGTCCCCACCTGCACGGCAGTTTGACTTCTTCCTCTGCCCAATCCTGCATCCTCCTCCCTCCCTTTGCAGGTATTGCACTCTAATAAACCACTTTCACCCCAAACTGCATCTCAGCACTGCTTTTGGAGGACCCAAGCTGTGACACACTGTGTGGACCCTACTGCTACAGGAGGATGTGCTCCTGTGCTTACTTTTTAAGAAAGCGGGTCCTGGTTAATATCCACTTCCCAGCATGGTGGGGGTAGCTCCTGGGCATCAGGTCTATTTTGTAAGGGAAGGTATTTCTTTCTTTTAGTCCCTAGTTTTGTTAAGATATAATTGACATGCTGCAATGTATAAGTTTAAGGCATTTAGGATAATGGCTTGACTTAAGACATTGTGAAATTGTTAGCATAATCAGTTTAGTTAACATCCGTCAACTCATACAGATACAAAAAGAAGAAAAAGAAAAAAATATTCTTCCCCTTGTGGTGAGAAACCTTAGGATTTATTCTCTCAACAACTCTCGTGTATATCATGCAGCGGTGTTAACTAGAGCCATCGTGTTGTACATGACATCCCTGGTGTTTATTTATCTCATAACTGCAGGTCTGTACCTTTTGGCTACCTTCATCCGATTTCCCCTCCTCCCACCCCTCAAAGGGAAGGGATTTTCTTATCACGTGACAATGTTCAATTGGGGCGTTGTCTGACTATTTTAGCTGGGCCAGCCCAGGCAAACCTAGAGGCCCCCTCGGTTACCAACAGGTGAGGCAGGCTTTCTGGAGCATTTTCCTAGTGCAAGAATATTCCAGAATTGAGCAGGTGGTCATCTCTGACCCTCTTTCTTCTTCGCTCCTGTTTCTGCTCTTTGTAATTTTCCGGGCCTATATCCTGTTTCCTCTTCCTTCTGCGAGGTTACTGCGAGGTGTGTGTCATTTCAATTTGCAATTTCAACATGGGATGAGGAATTTTTGAGTAAATCTCGGTTTAGTGAGACAAATTAAAATCCAATTAAAGAAATAAAATAGTGAACAGCGAAGTGTCTATGAGAGGTTGCTGGGGGTTGGGGTGGGGATGGTTTGCACTCACGGAAGAGCCGAAAATTCCCCGCCGGAGATGCACACCACAGCGAAGGCTTAGAAGGCAAAGCTGAGGATGGGGGTAATTACAGGTGCAAGGCTGTGACCTGCTTGATACAGAGAAGATGTGAGGAACAGGTTGCAAGGGAAATGCATTTGATTAAAAAGCAGCTTAACCTCTTGCAGAAACCTGAATTGAGAAAACTATAAAGCGGCCATGAAACTTACCGTGAGGCAAATGGGAGAGAGAATGTGAAAGTGAATGTCTTGTTTGTATAGTCTCCCAGGAGCTCTCAGAGGAATTAAAGTGAGTTTGATGAACACTGCTGCGGTCCCTGCCTTGTTCCAGGTGCTGCGCTGGGCCTAGGGATACAGATGCTAATGAAGGGAGCACAGCTCCTGTCCTCCAGCGCTGGCAGGTTAGTGGGAGACACCCCGCTCCCTGCTCCCAAATGGTAAGCCTGGGCTGATTCCAGCTGCGCTCTCTCTGATGAGCAGGTGGCCCCTAAGTATCTGTTGGGATGAGCAGGTGCAGGTCTGAGAGGAGGCGGTTTTGGGTGCTTGCTACTTAAGGGAGAGAGAATGACACGGAGAAACAAGATTCAGACTAACGGACTAAGGTGAGATGAATGGCGCCCACCTCGGGCATAAAATTTAAAGAGGCACCAAAAAACTCAGTAATGGAGATAAATAATATTGTCATGCAATTTTCAAAAAGCATGAAAATCAATGCAAAAAATCACGATGAACAAGGTATCACCATTTGAAATAAAGACAAGATCAGTATTTCTGATTTGCCTCAGGCTTCAGGGTGGCTTGGCATGGCACTGTTGCTGACCCTTGTCTCTGTTTAAAATTTCGGTATTTTGTTCATCTTGGTACTTTTTGCATTAATTTTGATTTTTTAAAGAATATTGCATTAAAATAGTACTTTATCTGGATTAGTGAGTTTTTTGGCATCCTGTTAAAATTTGCGCCTAAGGCCAGTTCCAACCCCATGGGGAAGACAGATGGTGTTTGTCCCCAAGGTGGCCCCGTGCACCCATTCTGAGTCTTCTGGAATGGAAAGAGCTGTCAGCTGAAGATGAAGGGACTATTTTTACTAAGATCTCGCGGGATTTGGGAAGCAGCGCGGCTTCAGGCCCCAGTGACAAAGTAAGACAGAACTTTGGGTGAGGGGCCTTTTCCCAGTCTCCAGAGGGAGCCACGTGACTCCTCCCATGTGGTAGGAACTGAAGGGACACCACAGCCTGTGGGCCCGAAGGCGTCGGCAGCTTTGGGAGCGCAGCCTCCTCGAAGCACTCCTCTCTCCCACGTGGTGCGCCTTCATCCTTGTAGTTGTTGTTCTTAACACGTAGTAGGCACTCAGCATCCATTGAGCGCAGGAATGGACACAAATTCGTGCTACAACGTTCTGTGGTAGGTGGACTTCCTGGTACCCCAGGAGGAGACTTTGGAAAGATCTGGTTAACTGCAGAAACATTGTATCTCCTAGCCCCCGGGAAATACAAAAGTTAACCTCCCGCTCTTTTTGTTTGTTCCCATAAAATATACACAACATAAACTGTACCATTTTAAGCATTTTTAAGTGTTTAGTTCCAGTGGCATTAAGTACATTCACATTATTGTGCAGCCATCATCCATTCATCTCCAGAACTTTTTCATCTTCCCCAAGTGAAACTCTATACTCATTAAACAATACCGCCTTTCTCCCCTCTATCCCCCAGCCCCCGGCAACTACCATTTTACTTCCTGTCTCTACGAATTTGAGTACTCTGGGGACCTCGTATAAGTGGAATCACACAGAATTTCTCCTTTTGTGACTGGCTCACTTAACATAACATCTTCCAAGTTCATACATGTTGTAGCATGCGCCAGAATTTCCTTCCTGTTTAAGGCTGAATAATATTCCATTGTATGTATATACCACATTTTGTTTATCTGTTCATCCCTTGATGGACATTTGGGTTGCTTCCACGTTTTGGCTATTGTGAATAGCGCTGCTTTGAACAAATCCTCTTCCTTCTTACTCTTGGAGAAATAAAAAGCAAAGAGGCCCCTGCAGGGCTGTACCTGTGCTGATTCTGTTTTACTCTCCATTGCGGGCTTGGCCTCCCAGACGGAGTCAGCATCAGACCCTTGAGGACCTGTTGTGTTCCGGGCATGCCCCTCCCCTCAAAGAACTCAGTTTAGCACGGGGGCAGATTGATCAGCAAATGATTCTACTTGCCTCTAGGTTTGGTCAGAGAAGCAATTGCTTCTGTTTGTTCTTTTGGTCCTTGAATGAGTGGGTAACTCCTGTAAGGGGAGAGGGTTTAGCTAAAGTAGGTAGTATAAGAAAGATGGACTTGAAGGACATTTTGAAGTCTCCATCAATATCCCCTTTTGAATTTACAGACCATCCAAGTTAGGTGGGGACCTCCAGTACTGTGAATAGATAGTTCTCAGGTTGTGACCACTGAGTTTGGCATTTCCCTCCTGGGGCTTCCAGGTTGGGGAGACAAGGGGGCTGCCTTGGAGCATCATGCACCCGTTCTCACTCATAAACACACACCTGTATCCTGAAGGGAGATGAGCTTCAGAAAGTCCTTGAAACCAGGAGTCTGTTGGCTGATTTCATGGGATTGCTTCATGGCTGAGGGAAAACCACCCAGCCTCTTAAAAGTCATATACCCTCTTTAATGTGGATGATAAAACTTTAATTAAAGTGGTGATTAGAAACAGAGTAATAATGACCACTAATAAAGTAGTTTATGGGGATCGATAGCTTTACAAAGAGCAGCTCCTCCAGTTGCTGGCGGGCCGCTGTGGGCAGCCCCAGAGACAGGCTCTGGGCAGGAGAGAAGGATTAGGGAAAGGGTTTCCTGGAACAGAGAGATAACATAAAAGGCAATTTAGAATGTGTGACTCCGAGCAATGAGCTGGGGAAAAGGAAAGCTGTGATGTGGATGGAATTCGCTGTACCTTTGCATTATGAATGAGCTTTACAAGATTACCGGCTATAGCCAGGACTTGGTTCCTTGTGCATAAATGAGCGTTATCGGCATTGTTTTTCTGTTTTGTTGTGGTCCATGTACCTCACGGAGAAGGGAGGCAGGATGAATAGAACCATGTCTGAGAACGAGTTTAACAATTGCTGCTGTACTAGTAACGTAATAATAATAAAGGCCAGAGCAATAATAACAATAACAACAATAATAATAATACAGTAATAATGAGCACCTAAGTGCCAACCACTTTCATATTTGATCTTTAATCCCAATGACTCTCCTGCCAGGTAAATAGTATCATCCTTACTCTACCAAATGATGCAGAGAATGTGTACTGAGAACCTTGGGTGGAAAGGAAGTCCAGGGAAGATTTTCTGGAGGGTCAATCTTTTTTTTTTTTTAAGGTATGCTTCTTGTTTTTGGTGAGGAAGATTGGCCCTGAGCTAACATTTGTTGCCAATCCTCCTCTTTTCTTTCTTCCCCAAAGCCCCACTACATACTGGCATATCCTAGTTGTAAATCCTTCTAGTTCTTCTATATGGGGCGCCACCTCAGCATGCCTTGATGAGCTTTGTGTAGGTCCCCACCCAGGATCCTAACCAGCAAACCCTGGGCCACCGAAGCAGAGTGCGCAAACTTAACCACTACACCACTGGGCCGGCCCCTGGTGGGTGAATTTTTAATTAGAATCTGAAAGGCAGTGACACACACATCCAAATTCTGTTCCATGACCTACAAGACCCTCTAGGATCTGGCTCCTGCCTACCTCTCTAGTCTTACCTCTCTCTATTTTGTCCTCATTCACCCACAGTGGCTTTCTCTTCCAAGCCTCAAACATGCAAGTTCTTTCCTGCCTTAGTTCATTCATTCTTGCTCTGCCTCCTCTGGAATGTTCTTCCCTCAGATCTTTTCACAAACCCTTTTCCCATCCATCAGCCAAAAGTCGCCTCCTTGGGGAGGCCTTTTCCATCAACCCAGCTGACCCCTCTTTTCCCAATCTATTCTTTATTACCCGGTTTTGTTTTCTTGATTTCACTTAGCACCCGAGAGTATTTCATTTATTCATTTTCATTTTTTTTTGGTATTTGCCTCCCTCCACTAAAATATGTATTTTCTAGAGGCTGTATCTCTAGCTTCTGAAATAATTAACGCCTTGCGCATAGTAGGGGCTCAGTAAATGTTTGTGGAATGAGTGGACAAAGGCTGTTTGAAGAGCCTGTTGAGCCTAGGATGCAATGTGAAAGTCCCGTTCACCTCTAACTATTCCCCTCGACTCTCCATGCTTTTCCTGCCCCCTCTTTATTCACTGAACACAAATTTCAGAGGATTTGGACCACAACCCAGAAAGGCTTGGGAGGAAACACTGCATAATCCAGTGATTTTTAAGAGTCCCCGAGTTCTAATTAGCATGGTGCACGGCAATGATGCTAAATGAACTGTAATAGTCTTATCAGGTCAAAACCCAGCTTTGTAGGGCAGCCCAAAATAGAGGCTGTGCTCCTTTTGTCTTCAGCAGGGCAGTCCATGGAGTCTGGAAAGGTGTACCAAGGTTTAATAGACAAATAACGTACTTGGTAGAATTGTGCAGTGAGAGAGATGCCGGCAAACTCTCTGGGGTGTGGCTTCCGGATATTGAAGTTTCTTTCAGGTGCGCTTGGGGCCTGGCTGGATGGTTTCAATTAGAATTCAATTAGCATCAATCAAGGTGAACTCCAGGGGCAGCCAATTCATCCTAAGCCCCCAGCCCCAACCCCCTCCACGCCCTCCCCTCTCTCAGGGCAGTTCTGAAACAAAGCTCTACAGGAGCATGAAAAGGAAGTGGCTCTGGATTCAGTTCAGTGTGGAGATAAGAACCCTTAACCTTCACTTTAATAGCCACTGGAGGACCAGCTGGCCTGTCCCTCCCTGGCCACCCTATCTAACTCTGTACTGGCCCTTCAGGTGGTTGGGCCTGACCCCACATTACACAGTCAGCAGCATGTACAAAATGTGCACTTCTAGCACCTTCTCACCATTCACAGCTATAATTCTGAACCACTTGTGGCAACATATCCCATGACAACTTGCTGCCAGTCCTCCTGGCTTCTGGCTTGAGTACTGCCTGCTTCCTAGATTTGACTTGGAAATTGCCTCTCACTGCTGTTGAGACCCAATGCTCTTAGGTTTTTCTTCACATAATCCTTGATAAAGAACTAGAAATGTATTTATACGTGTATGTGTATAACTCTCTCAGCGCAGTGTGATTTAGAGGGAGAAGCCTAACCTGTTTGCTGGAGCGGGAATTTTGGTTCAGTGGAGCATGTCCCTAGGAGTCCTGTTTACCTGCAGGTTTCACTGACCTCTGGGATATTAGAGAAGAGTATTTTGAAATTGATGGCTGAATCTTGCGAAGCCAAAATCATGGCTCTCCTGCAAAGAGAGGGGGACAAACTCTATTACCCTCTCCTGAAGGAAGATCTTGGCACAGGTTAGAATTTCCCCTTGAAAGTGGGTCTCCTTCTGTCTTGAGACTCAAACTGATTATTAACAAGAAGAGAGACTTTGGGTGTGGCACAGATGGTGACCATCAAATGTCCTCCAACCCAACTTCAGAGGGAAACTTGTCCTGGGTTTCTTAGTGAAGAACAGACACCATGAGGCCCCCTTCTTGCGAATAGAGTAAACTTGTCTTAATCCTGGTGGAGAGACGTTTCTCCCTCCCCCATCTCCATGGGAACACAGAAGTGTCTGCTCAACAACTGGGACAGTCGAAGGATTTCCTGGTGTAAATATCATCCTCAGCAGTTGATTAGAATACCTTTCAGCAGAACAGAGAGAAGCACCTATAGCTCACGGCAGATTTCAGTAGCCAGGAGGGGATGCTATCTTCCTACAACCTGCTAGATAAAAGGCCCCAGAGATGGTGCAGGGTAGGGTTTAAGGTCCTACTGGATTGCTCTTTTTATTTTCTTAACCATGGCTTCTAGGGATTTCTTAAGCAAGTTTGGCATCGTAGTTAGCGATGCACATTTCTGCCTTCTCTTTGGATCGAGAACTCTGGGTGCCCTACAATGCCTTGTGCACAGAAAGACATCAAAAAATAAATACAACTTAAATGCAACTGATTTAGGCCTGAGCTTTTCGCAATCACACACTGCTTGAGAAAACTCTCAGCATGTGCAAGAATCCAGGGAACCCCCAAATGCCAGCTATATATAGCTTGAAAAGACGAGTCAGCTCCTGAAAGAGAGGGAGAAAGCAAGGTTTGGCAATTGAAGAGGAAATGTCAAGCCAGGCAGGGCAGGCCCGAGGGATCCTGTGCACTTTGCGGTGTAATTGCCCAGCTTGGAGCCCTTGGCTGCCAGCCTGGCCCGGCCATCAGGTGATGAGAAACAGCACTCTTGACCTTTCAGTTCTGCCGCAGAGCCCTTTGCTTGAGGAGCTGGGCAAACCTGAGCTGCTTCGCGAACTGAAGCAGTGGAGGGTGCCTGTGGGGACCAGAATTTCTCTATTCAAGGTATGAGGGGATCACTTGCCCCCTTGGGGATGTGTGCTTTCCTTCCTGACATCAGCCAGACCTCCAGTCCCAGAGCAGAGGGCTGACCTCACCCCGGCCCAGTGCCGAGTGGAGTCTTTAGTGAGCACCAACAGTTTCCTTTACTTTTTATCCCCTCTTATTAGATGAAAACCCAGCATGTGGTAAGAGCTCCTGCTTGAGAGTCAGAGGGACTTGGATGTGCGTCCTGGCTCTGCCGCGTGATAGCTGGGTAACTTGGGTACATTTTACACCTGTAAAATGGCGAGAAAAAGTTGAGAAAGGAAAGTGCATGATTGTAATGGATGAGGGGCAGGAAGCGCTGTTCCCTGTCCCATCTTACATGTTGTCCTTATTGTTACCAGACTTGAGACTTGACCAAACAGTGAGGTCGCCATCTTGGCAGGCCTCTGCCTTCTTGCTGACAGGTGTTCTGGACTCCATGTTGTTTTTCCCTATCCGGGTACCTTCTGTTGGTCTTGGCCTCTTTTCTGGAGCTTTCCTGCCCACTGACCCCCATTAACACTGACCCATCGTATCTTGCATTCTCTCAGGACCTTGGTCAAAACAGATAATTGTCATCCCATGTCTCTTCCTATTACATTTTCTTGTGGGGAGTGAGGCCTTCCATCTTTAGGCTAACAGATAAGTGGCATCCACTTAAGACTCCATGGGCTTGTCGGTGGCTCTGAGCCCACTGACGGTCAGGCAGGACTTGCTGAGGGACGGGGGCCTATGGCACTCAGAGGCACAGCCTTTCCCTAATCTCAGCATCATAGCTCGTTCTTCATAGCTGTTTCTGCTTTGGTTTCCTGTTCATCTCTACTGTTACACTCTGGGGCTGGAATCTGATTCTGGATTCCAGTCTTGAAACAGGGGCTCTGATCTTCCAGATCTTACTAATCTTTCCCTTAAAAGTTGGATTCTCTTCCAAATAATTCCTCACCATCAGATGGGTTCTGTTCCTAAGGAACTCATTGCTGGGCTCTGCATATTGCTGCTGTCTGGTTACTTCTGCTCATGTCCCACACTCTGGGTTGGGGTCCCTCGCATTGCAGCTCTAGGCCAGTCAAGCCTGAGACCATCATGTCCTGCTGGATCGTGGCTTTGGACTGATGGTTTCCAGCTCCGGGTCAAGCTCTGGCGCTGAGTCACTTCTTTTAGTTCCAGGCTTTTTCATCTTGGCTCCTTCCCTCCTCTACACATCCATGGGGCTAAGGGCCCAAAATGCCTCATGCTCAGTCTTCATGATTTAGCTCATAAACAAATCTTACCAATAGTATTGATTTATGATTTATATCCACTCCATTTCACACACACTTTCAAAAATATCTCAGGCAGCTTTCAATAAGCAAATAAATATTTCAATAAATAAGCTTTCAAGCTTTCAGTACTTAAAATTGGTCTATAAAAACAAGAACGAAAGACTGAATCACTAATGGGCGGGGGGGGGGGGTGTGGTTTGGAAGGACACTAGAAACCTAGATTAAGGATGTTCTTGTCCTTGAGCACCAGATTTTCAATTGAACTTCCCAGCGGCCAAAGCAAAAAAGAAAACATGATGAGTTGAGTGGTTTTCTCTTCTGGTTAATGGTGGCACACTAAGATCCTGCTGAAAATTACTTAATTTTATATTTTTAGGCTAATATTGTGCACTGTTTCAGTCAAAATTTCCTGGACATTCTTAAGGAATAAAATGGATGGCAAAAATTTTAAGCATCACGATAGATCAATTCAATTCAACCAACACTGATTTATTTTGTAATCGAACAAACTTACTGAGCACCTGATCTGTCAGCATGACAAATTATGCATATGCTATGGGAGATAGAAAGATACAGAACTTTTCCGTGAGTAGCTCACAGTACAGAAGGGGAGATGAGAGACACACCCATATGTCTACAAAACAAAGTAGAAAGTAATAAATACTATAAGGTTGGCATGGACATGGTGCTGGGCGAGTCCAAAAGAGGGATCAAGGAACCAAAGGTCATAGAGGGATAAGACTGACATTTAGAGTCTGTGCAAGTAGAGGTGGTGGGAGGGACAAGCAGGAGGAAAGGTCATTTGATGTTGAAGAAACAGTGTGGCTCAGAGCACTGATGTAAGAATCGCAGGTTGTGTTTAGGGAAAAGTCAGTGTCAGGGAGTCCATGGCTGGTTAACTAGCGGCAGAACATCTGCTGGAAATATCCAAGGGGAGGTCATGGGCTATGAAGGCAGCGTGACAGGACAGAATAAGGAGGGTCTGGCATGCCATGCTTAGATGTCAATGAGAGCTAATTAGGTTGAGGTATGTAGCCTAGGACCTATGCTTCCTGAACTTTGGGCTTTATTCTGCAGGCAAGAAGAGCTGATGGAGGTTTCTGAGCTAGAAAGGGCTTTGTCCAGAATTGGGCTTTAAGCAAGTTATTTTGTCAGTTGAATACTGGAAAATTTGGAGCCAAGGAGACCATAAAAAGGAGACCAGGATGACGCTGCGTCACCAGTTCAGGTAAGATGGGAGGAGAGAATGAGATGGAGTCGGGGCAGTGAGGCTGGAGGGGAGTGGATGGGTTCAAGAGCTGTTATTGCTCAGCGTCTTTCCTTGAATTCTGATCTTTTATGCACCTTTCTGCCTTGGCTACGCATGACACAGTGTAAGGAAGAGGCTGAGTGAGTGTGGGAGCCAGATAGACACAGGTTCCAATCCTACCTCCACCACTCACCAGCTGTATGATTTTGAGCAAATCACTTCATTTTCTTCAGAGTCTCACTCCTAAATCGAGGGTAAGAATACTGTCCTCATAAGGCCGTCATGAAGATGAAATGAGAGACTGAATGTGCAGTACTTCCTATGGTGCCTAGCCCAGAAGGTCCTACATGAATGGTTGTAGCTAAGCTTATCTCTGCTGTCCGGCTGTTCGCCTGAATCCTGATTCGTAGTCTGCTCTGGTATTTACTGAGGTACCCATAACGTACCTACCTCCCTGACCTTGGACTTTGCCTTTTCTGCGTGATGTATGCTATTCCTTCCTGACCTACGTGGATCTGCTCTATTGCCTGACTCTGACCTTTGATACACAGATTCATCTTTGCTCCAGATCCGTGCCGTCTTACCTGTGGCCACTAGCTACATGTGGGTACTGAGCACTTGAGTTGTAGTGTAAGTGTAAAATACACACTGAATTTAGATGTAGCATGAAAAAATAATGGAAAATATCTCATTAATAATTTTCTTATATTGATGACATATTGGAATGCTAATATTTTGAATGTATTGAGTCAAACGAAATATATCATTGAAATTAATTTTACGTCTTTGTTTTCTGAAATGGTAACAATGAAACTAAGTTTTTTGGAGGCTTACTAGGCACTGTTCTAGGCACAGCACAAGGTCTTTGTCATTTGATCTTCACAACAACTGAGGCCCGAAGAGTTTAAGATAATTCCTTAACCATCTGTTTCTTTTTACTTTTTTAAAATGTGGCTACTAGAAAATTTAAAATTACATGTGCACCTTGTGTTTGTGGCTCACATTATATCTCTGTTGGATGGTGGGCTCTAGACTAGAGGTTGGCAAATTGCTCATGAGCCAAATCTGGTCCTCTGCCTGATTTTGTATGGCCCGTGAGCTAAGAATGGGTTTATGTGTTTAAATGGTTGAAAAAAATCAAAAGAATCATATTTCATGAAAAGTACATGAAATTCAAGTTTCAGGGTTCCTAAGTAAAGCTTTGTTGGGACACAGCCACACTTATTCATTTACATACCGTGTGTGGCTGCTTTCACGTTACAACCACAGGGTTGAGTGACCACAGCAAAGACCACGTGGTCCACAAAGACTAAAATTGTTACTATTTGGCCTTTTACAGAAAAAGCTGACCAATCTCTGCTCTAGACAGTCTCCTGATTTGGGCCCTTTTCTCTGTCCTGACCACTGGCCCTGAAGCCTCTCCTGATCAGTGTCACTCCTCTATACCTTATCCTGGATTCTAGACTTACTCAAGTGCCCGTCACGCTGCTTCTTGGCTCTGTACTCACAACCTGCTTCCACACGGGACCCCAGCCTGGACAGGATGTCATTCCCTCTCAACCACTTGCAGCTGCTACACTAGGTTCACATTGAGGTGACTCGTATGCGATTACTAAGTGAGCCTCTCTGCTTTGGGCTTCTGTCCTCGATGTTGCCATCTTGGTATTTTGCTTCATGTGGGTTGCAATTTGCTGTAAAATAAGCACAAATGCACTGAAAACACCAGCTTCTGAGGCTCACAAATTGCTGCCGAAGACACACAGACGGCAATGCTGCCACTGCGATGGGAGCAGCCATCTGCTGTCACCCGTGTGGAGGCTGTGCTCAGGGAGCAGAACGCGGAGAGTGGAATGAAAACATCTGTTTCCAAGCTTGAAGGTGGTGCCTCCAAAGAGAGCACAAGACAGTAACGGCCAACAAGGGGAAAGGTTCTGGGTCCCAGAAAAACTTTACAAAGGGTCCCTCCTTCACCTTTATAGCCCACCACCACCCTAAGCCCTTTTTCTTTAAGAAAACTTTATTTTTTTAAAAATGTATTTCTAAATACATGATCATTGTTAAAAACAAAAACAAAAACAAAAACCAAGCGAACCCTTGTTGCACTTATACGTGATTTGGGCCTGGAGGGCGCTGGGCCTTGAGTGGGATTTGCAGACAGATCATGCTGACTCTCAAATTGTCTCTCTTTTTCAATAATCTAAGTATCTGTTTCTAGCTCTGGCGCTTTTTTTTCCCGGTTCTGTTTCCACAGGATGAATTCTTTCTCAGGAGACTTTTCAGATCCTAATTGAAAAAGCCTTCAGGTGGGTCTTTCCCCGGTTCAGCTGACTTGCCTGGGCTCACCCGAATCCCACTGGTAGGCACAAATTAGGTTCAAGATTCTGACAAGCTCGGCTGTGAGGTCTGTGAGGTCAGAAACTACCGTTTTCATCTTGGGGCTCTGATGCCTGGCACAGTGCCTGTCCACACAGAAGCATTTGTATGTATGTGGATCTCTTTCCTCCTCTAGACATGGTGGCCCAGCCAGTAACCTGAAATTGTCCACATCCAGCTTTGTTGTACCTTCCCCATACTCCTTGTTCTTCCTCCCTCTAAGCATTCTTTTCCACTCTAATCTGTCCATAGCCTTAAGTACCCCACTCATTTCTCCAGGGCACCACACTCAAGCACTCCTCTGGTCCTCAGGGTCTCCCCTTTAACTCTTACCTCCCCCATGACACATTTGTTTAGGTCCCAGGTCTTGGAGAAGGAAATGGAAAAACTACCAGGCGCTAAGTTGCTAGTAGCCAAGAGAAGTTAAGGTGGAACCACATAACTCCTGAGAGATTGAAAGTAGAGCCGTGGTTCCTGCCTAACGAAGCCTTAGATATCTGACTGTCTGTTGTCTGTACCTTTAGAATAAAGGCCCCTTCACTGGGGCCATTTGAAATGGGTTTGTTCCTTGACACTCAATGTGCCTAGAGCAGAGCAATCAACATTCTTCCAAATAACACATAGTTAATTTCAGTAGTTAAGATCCTCTGGGTTTTAGGAGGTTTCACTCGAGCCCACTTCCTTTGGTACTTGGAGCAGATGGTCTTGTTACTAGTATGATCCAGATCAAAGACAGTCGTCTAGTATTTTTTGTGATGCATCATCTCTATAGCCCAAGGCAAGCATATGAAGCTTCTGTTTTCTTCCTTGGGGAGAATGAGGGTCTCAGTATTTTTATTTGCTTGGCTTTCTGACTATCTCAATTATTCATTCATTCAATCTTTTATTCATTCAATGAATATCTATTGATACCATCTAGGAGTCAAAGAATATGCTAGGACTAGAGATACCCTGTTAAAAAGGTCCCAGTTCGCATGGACATTCTGGTGGATGATGACATATAATAAAACACAAGAAAAATATCAGGTAAAATAAGGCAAGGCACAGAATGAAATCAGGATGATGTAGTTAGTAGGTGGCTATTTTAGGTTGGGTAACAAGGGAAGGCCACTCTAAGAAGTTGGCATTTAAGCCAATATCTGAATGTCAAGGAGGAGTCAGCCATGTGGAGTTCAGGGGAGTGCAAAGGCCCTAAGATGGGATCAAATATGGTAAGTTCAAGGGACAGAAGAAGGCCACTATGGCTGTGGTGCCGTGGGAAGAGGAAGAGTGGAAGATGACAAGGACAGAAACGTGGGTAGGGCTACATCGTGTAGGGCCTTGTAAGTCAGAGGAAGAAGATTATTCTAAATATTATGGATACCCTTGAAGGCCTCCCTTTTTAAAAAAATAGCTTTATTAAGGCATAATTTAAATAACAGAAAGTTCACCCAATTGTTCAATTAAATGCCTTTTTGCAGAGATATGCAAGCATCACACAATCCAGTTTTAAAATATTTTCATTACCCCAAAAAGATCCCTCCTACTCCTTCATAGTCATTCTCCATTTCCACCCCCAGCTCTTGGCAACTATTCATCTACTTTCTTTCTCTATAGATTTGCCTTTAGGGGATCTTTCTTATAAAAAGAATCATAATATGTAGTGTTTTGCATTTGGCTGCTTTCATTGGCTTCTTTCATGAGTTTTAAAGCTTCATCCATGTTGTGACTTGTATCAGTATTTCATTTCCTTTTTTTTTTTTTGGCTGAGTAGTAGTTCATTTTATGGGTAGCCCAATTTTTATTTATCCATTCATCACTTGATGCATATTAGGGTTGTTTCTAGTTTTTGGTTATTATAAATAATGACAAATAACCCTGGAAAGGTAAAGCAGGGAAATGAGTGATGTGATCTGATTTACATGTAGGAAGATGACTGTGGCTATTGCGTCGAGGATGGAACAAAGAGAGCAACAATGGAAGCAGGAAGACCAGTTTAGAAACTGTTGCAGTTGCCTAGACAAGCATGATAGTACTTGGAAGAGGGGATAAAATAGTAGAGATGGAGAAAAGTGTATGAACTTGTGGTATGTTTTGGAAGAGAATGAGAAGGATGTGCTGATGGGTTGGACATGGTATGAGAAAAGTTTAATAGGTGGGGAACAAAGATTTTGTTTCAGTGTGCTCTTTTTCCTACTCATTGTTCCTTAGCTAATCAAAAAAATAAGGGAGAAATTTGTGACTAGAGATGTTGAAGTCATTTTTTATCTCAATTCCTGTCCCCCAAATTTGGGAGAACAAACAAACAAAAATCTTTGATGTTTTCAAAGAGGAAAACCTCATCTTTGATGAAACAAAGAAATGGCCACAACCCCAAACTGTGAACTGTCAAGCATGGTCCATGAGCAATCTGGACCAAAACGAGAGGAGAAGCTGTGATCCAACACTTTTCCCTCACATCTCAAGTAGCAAAGAAATTTCCTTACAAGTAAGAATCACAATTTTGAAAGACTCTTCTCTAATCACTTGGTTGGAGCCCTGAGGTTTAGATTTCTCCACAGACACATTTATGCCAGTAGGCAGTGGAGAAGTATCTATAGAGATCTGAAGGAGAGCATGGGGGTCCTAGAATTTTACGCTCAGCCAAGACTTCTCTCAGGTAGAAAGGCCGTAGACAAAAGGCAACATACAAACATTTTAAAGCCTGCAAGAACTCAGATGATATAGTTTCCCTCTATTGCTTTTTTTTTTCAGTTTAATTATTTTAACTAAAACCAGCATGTACTGTTATGTGGCTCTTAACGACAGGCTCTTCTCAAAAGTGCATGGTTAAGTGATTTTATCATTGTATGAACATCACAGGGTGACCAATATAAATCTAGATGGTCTAACCTACTACACACCTAGGCTGTATGGTATTAATCTTATGGAACCACTGTCGTAAATGTGGTCTGTCGTTGACTGAAATGTCCTTATGTGGCGCATGACTGTATAACATAGCCTTATTCTTATTTGTCTATTTACTTATTTATCTACTCTGTCTGTCTGCCTTTTAGCTGTATATATACATGGTCATTATTGGAAATGATAGTCACCAAATAACAATAGTAATTGGATTTGGAGTCATTTTTAAGCTTCCTTCTTTATACTTCTCTGTACTCTTTACTTTTAAAAAAACAACTAGGGGCCAGCCTGGTATCACAGCAGTTAAGTTCTCATGTTCCCCTTCGGCGGTCTGGGGTTCACCAGTTCGAGTCCCGGGTGTGGACCTACGCACTGCTTGTCAGGCCATGCTGTGGCAGGCGTCCCACATAAAATAGAGGAAGATGGGCATGGATGTGAGCTCAGGGCCAGTCTTCCTCAGCAAAAAGAGGAGGATTGGTGGCAGATGTTAGCTCAGGGCTAATCTTCCTCAAAAAAACCCCCATAAAATATATACCTAAGTCTTTTTTTAATTAAAGAAAATTTAAAATAAGTGTAGCTTATTTTAAAATAAGTGTAGCTAAGTTGTGACCATGAGAAGGAAAGTCAAGTGCAGTGGAACTGGAAGCAGTGACCTCCTTTTTGTTTAGATCCTTGGCTATCTCAGCTGACACTCAACTCCTGCCCCCCAAAACTCCTGGCTCTGAGAGACCCTACTCAGTGAGGGATCCTGATCTCAGAACTCTGTACTGGTCATTGTTCCTACTAACCTCGACCTTGAAAAAGGGACTTGGATAGGAATGGGGTGTGCCAGAACGATGTTGTCTTATTTTCCAAGCAAGTCCGGGGAGAAAGAGGCTAAGACAGAAGCCATCAGGACAAAGCGTAGGGCAGTTTTATTTAAGCAATACAGGTGAAATAGGATCTTGTCTGTGTAGGCACAACTAGGAGGCCGGTTACCTGAAGGAAATGGAGGTGGGTGAACGGCTGCTAAATCTGAACAATAAATGGTAATTGATACAAAGTAGCATCAAAGAAACCCACGAAGGTGGCGTTATAGGAGACTAAGTAAACTGCGGCATTGCTCAACCTATAGCATTTCACAGAAGCGGAAGGTGGGGCAGAGGGGAGAGCCAAGGAGACAGAGAGCAGAGGTGGCAGATGGGCCCACAAAGGCAAGAGGGTTTTGAAATGGAGACCAAGCCTGCCCTAGACAGCCACTAACACTCTTCTAGGGCAGCAGATAATAATCATTGGCTGTCCAAGGCCTAAGTAGCCCATGGTCTGGAGGTAAAGGCTCCTGTATGGTAGCACTTGCTTGCCCCTACAAGAGCAGTAGTTCCTAACAAGGCCAAAAGGAATTTTGTCTCATCCACCCATATATCCTCTTTCATCTTCTTAGGTAAACCCTCTGATATACTCCAGGGTGAGGAATCAACTTTTTTTTTTTTTTTTGTAAGTTGGACATTTTAGTTAATAAAGAATTAACTTGAGGCTGCAGAATGATGGCAAGAATCCTGGACTTAGAGTCAAAAGACATAGTTCAGTTGCTTTCAGTGAGTCATGTCAACTATCCAAGCTTCAGGTTTTGAATCTGCTAAATGGGTATCATATACCTGTCTTATCCTGTCTGTCAATGATGATACAGGAATCCAATGAGGTGATGGCTGTAGGAGTGCTTTCAAAATTATATATCGAAATGTACATATTGAAGATGCTGTAATATTATCACATACACCGGCCATGTCTAGTTTGAAAGAATTAGAATAAAAGAAAATACACATGAAGTTCAAACTGTACACGGGAGATTTTATTCTCTCTCACGATACAGAACATTTTTCAGTACCATGGAGAGAAGGCAACAGCAGAGGAAGTTCACCGCAGGCATTCACAGCCGCTGTCCAGGGTTCTGGCCTCGAAATTGAAAAATCTGGAGCTGACCTGCTATTTAGTGAAACACATTAAGATGTCTTAGATGGTGCAGAAGAAGTGCAGGCTCCAGAGGCAAACTTTTTGCATAATAAATGAGAAGTGTTGAGTGTCAGAAGGCAGCATGGAGAGGAGGAGCCCAGACACAAAGAAGGAGGGAATCTTTGAGGAGAGAGGGGGATGAACAATCTGGTCGTATGAAGCTCCTCACCGCCTGAGATCCTCAAACATGTTTATCACCGCCTCAAGTGACTTGAGATGGTAGTTTTCACACTGGGACAGAGGGAAGGTGTCCCCATAGAAAAGGGTCTGAGTTCCAGATCCACATCAGTAAGGGGCAGAGAAAAAAGACCTGCTGTCAGTGATATGAGTGAAGCTAGATTTTCGCCGGGAGCCCTGAAGTGGGGCGACTGTCAGGACTGTCGCAGTTTTAACACTGAAAGTCCATGTCTCAGGAAATCCTTCGTCCCAGACAAATAGGGATGGTCATTCACCCTCCAAGTGGTGCTGGAATGAGGAAATTTAGGGTTTTCAAATATCTTGGGAAGGTCATTAGACCCTCCCTCCAGGCATGGATAGAGGAATGAGCCAATTAAAAAATCTCTAAGGACAGAGTGACATTTTGTTCCACATGTGTGTTTGAATGTTGGGTAACAAAGACATTTGGTTGCCAAAGGAGGCCGAAGAGAGCACAGTCTTGTTGTTTTCTCTGATGTTTATTAACTTTCACTAATGTCAGAATTTTCTGGGCTATTGTTGCTTTGGTTCATCTCAAAGAAGAACACTTCCAAGGTTTTTGCATGTGAAATTCAGGATAAATGAAGCAACACGACTCTCTAAGTACTCATGAAAAAAAGCAAAAAACAAAAACAAAACAACTCCATTTTATTTGAAAATAGACTTACAGAAAAGCTGTAAGAAGATGGAATAGCTTCAAGAAATAGAATAGTACAAAGACCACCAATATTCCTTCATTTAGATTACCTGTTATAACATATTACCCCATTTGCTTCATAGTTTGTGCATTCTGTCTTTCTCTCTCTCTCTGTCTCATCCACATACACATTGAATAATTTCTTTCTGAACCATTTGACACTAGGCTGCATACTTCATGCCTTTTATCCCCAAATAATTCAATGTGTATCTCCTAAGAATAGGAGTGTTCTCTCATATGTCAACTTCAGTAATTTAACATCAATACAATACTTGAATCCACCATACATATTCGAAATTTGTCAACTGACTCAGTAGTGTCCTGTATAGCATTTCCCTTCCTTCCTCTAGTACAGGAACAAATGGAGGATCAAGTATTTCATCTAGTTGTCTTGTCTCTTTAGTCTCCTTTAATCTGGAACATTTTGTAGTCTTTTTTTTCATTTACAACATTTTTGAAGGTACAATCCTGTCTTTGTGTTTGATAGAAACTTCCTCATTTTGGGGTTTATCTGATGTTTCCTCAGGGTTAGATTGTACATCCTGGCTTGAATACTATGTAAGTGATACTGTGTCTCTCTCAAGGTATCACATCTGGGGGCACCCCGTGTCCATCCGCCCGTCATTGATGATGTTAATTTTGAATATACAACCAAGTGGTTGTCTGATTTTCATACCATAGAGTTCTATTTTTTCCTCATGTATATACATTCTTAATCAATTCTACATATAGATATTAGCATCTTACATTATTTCAGACGTGCACTTTCTTTGTAACCATAGACAAGTAGAAGGTGTTTGATGTGTTTTAGTTTCTATTTGCACTAAAGGAGGAAGTTTTTATATTTTCGTTGTTATGTTATACTTAGTTTCTGGAACCAAACCGACCTCTGAAGATTGCCTCTTACTTGGGTAAAGGCGTGAGAAAGAAAATCAAAACCAAACATGAAGCCCACAATAAAGCATCCCCACCCTAGTTGCTCTGCTTCCTCTGCTAGAGGAGATGATTGAGTTTCACGGAACCGACCATTCTGACAGCACAATTCTGCTGCTGCCTTTGCCTCAAGACTGGAAGATCTTTGGCAAAATGAAGAGAAACTGGGCTAACATCTGTGGTTAAACAACAAAGAAAAAATTGAATTTTTCCTAGTTATGAGTTCACATCACTTGTGTCATGCTGACTCTGAGAGGCAGAGTAGCTTTAGAAAAGGTGGATGCAGAGGGCCAGTTTGTTGGTGGAGATGTTCGATTCCAAGCAAGGACAGTGTTGGCCTGATGTTCTTTCAAGGGTTAACCTGGACCCAGAAAATGCTTGTAGATATTCAACATCATAGAACAAGACATGAAAACTGCTCCCTATGTATCTTTCTTCAACTTGTGACCTTCCTAGTATTTGCCTTTTCTACTGTCAAGTTTCTCTTCTACCTAAAACCTTGACCTTGTAGTCCCCTGTGTCTACCTTGACTTTGTTCCGTGGTGTCCTTTCAAGATTTTTTTCCTTGGTGTGCAGTTTTCATGCGAGCTTATCTCTGGTAATAAGCCCCTGTTTGGCATATGCCTAGAACATTTGATCCTTGTGTATTACCCTAATGGGCAGCTCAGCCCAACCCCACGGATGGACACCAGATGGGGAGGGGCATGAGCTGACCATGCTAAGAGAACTGCATTAGACTCTAGCCCCTGACACATTTGACCATGTATAATTCTTCTCTCCCAAGGTGGAGGTGGACAGGAAACAGGCCCATTACTTGATCCCTGCATGGGATTAGGTAACAAAGAACCAAAATTGTGCCCCAAAAGAGTACAGAGATCCAGCAGGTCTGAAG
Source organism: Equus asinus (assembly GCF_041296235.1). Taxonomy (NCBI): domain Eukaryota; kingdom Metazoa; phylum Chordata; class Mammalia; order Perissodactyla; family Equidae; genus Equus; species Equus asinus. Next base: position 35,216,366 of record NC_091802.1, on the reverse strand, counting down.
TGGATAGTTAATCATAGGTCACCAATCTTAGGCCCAAGATTCAGAATCAAATGGGATAAGAAAATGACAGATGAAAATGGGGAGGAACAGACGGGAATTAGTGAGGAAGATGCTGTTTGGACTAATTCCAGAGTGGAGAATCTTAGATTGAATTTCATTTTTACAAAGTCAAAGTACATGTTGGCAAGATTGGGCTGGGTCCATTTAAAGGGGCCATCATGCAGTAGACAAACTATTTACTACTGCCCCAATGATCTGGCAATTGTCTAGTGAATTTGAGCAGAGAAGTTCTACATCAGAGGAACAATGTAAAGTCAAGCTCAGTGATGAAGTTTAAATGCAAGGTGACTATCAAGTGTCCTGCTAATTTTAAGATTTCTCACGTAAAAATCTTGGAAAGTTGGAAAATTGAGAAAAGCAAATACTTGAGAGGAGGCACCATTTGTCTAGGTCTTCTCAATATGCTGTTGGAGAAGGAGAGAGATTTTGATGTTTGAGATGGTGGAGCAATAACGTATAACTAAAAACCCACAGGAATTTCCAAATGTTTCTTGATCGGAGCTGGGAATTTTGATTGCCTCGGATGTTTCTAGAAGTCCAGGTTACTATCAGCCACACCTGTATTATCCTGGTGCCCGGTTGTGCTATATTCATTAGCTGAATTCTCATAATAATCCTTTGAAGTAAGTACCGTTATTTCCCTCTTTTTGAAGATGAGGACCTAAGAGGCACAAAGAAGTTAAAAGATTTGCTCAAAGTTATACAGCAAGTGGTCAAATTGAGATTCAACCTGGGGCTCTTAGTCCTGTGCTCTGCTGCACTGCTTCTTGGCCCACTTGAGGTCATGGATCCTTCGAGCATCTGACGTAAGCCGTGGATGTTCTTCACAGGAAATTGTACCTTCAACATTTACCTAAAGCTTCAGGGGGCTCATGAACATCTGGGAGGTCACTGATGGAACTAAAGTTAAGAATGTCTCCTAAATATATATATATCTTATATATAAAATGCATAAATAATATGTTTTTAAAATTTATTTTTATTTAGTAATTTTTTTAAGAAAAAAATATATTCTAAGTCCCCAAAACCCTACAGTTCATATAAACTCTTGCAATACAACAAATTTCTGAGTTGAGGTCTGCTTGTATAGAAGTTTTGAGGCAAATGCTGTTCATGCCTCACCCACATCCCTTTGGCATTCATTGTTCTAGTATATTCTGATGCAGCCTACTGCAAGCTCTTAAAACTCTCCACCTGTAGGTTTCCTTAGCCTGCAATTGGGGCAGGCCAGAAGTGCTGGGGGTTTAATGATCCTGGGAGTAGCTGTTGGCTGATGAAAGATGGGAACCGATGCATAAATACTCCTGCTTTCTCACTCCATGAGGGGGACAACTCTGAGGTGGGTTCAACATTGCCTCTCAGGGTTCCCCAGCTGGATTAAGCTGTAGATATCCATCGTGGGAGCCTCTTTGATAGTACACCCTTTACTGGCTTTTGTCCTTTCTTTGTCTCGTTTTTCCATGTTCCTAACCAGTGCTTCCTGGGACCACATTCCAAATGAATTATTTACACTCAAACCCTTGTCTCAGGGTCTGTTTCTGGGGGAACCTGGCCTCAGACCAGTCTATACAAGTATAGACTATACAAGTATAGTACCATACAAGTATAGTACTGTGATAAGTTTTTTAACTATAACAATAGTGATGGTTTAAGATACTCATCACATGACAAAATCCAGCTATGAATGCTTTTGTCGTCATGTACAGAAGCCTGGTAGAACCACTGGAGGATGCGAAGTCACGTGAAAGAGAACATAGACATCCCAGTCAACAACTGCATCCAACAGCCAGACATGTGAGTAGCTCTCTGGGACCATCTTGTCCCCGGTTGATCCACCACTTGACCATAAAAACACAAAAGAACTGCGGTGACACCATGGGTGGTAGAGAGGAGCCTTCCCAGGTGAGCCTTGCCCAAGTTTCCAACCTGCAGAATTATCTCTGGATCAAGAGGAGCAGCACCTGAACAGCCTCAGCCACACTGGAACCTGATCCAGATCACGAGCTCATGGACTTTGAGCCTGATTCTGTGGCCAAATAAGGTCTTGGGGATCTTGGGAGGGGGTGAGTATATTTCACATATTTTGTGTGAATTTTTGGAGCCAGAGGCTGGACCATGGTAGTTTGTTAGAAATGGTCCCCAATGAGCCACACCTCCTTCTCTCCTCCCTTTGCTATGTGACTTTGTTTCCCCTCTCATCCAGAGATGGAGTCTATTTCTCCATCTTCTGAATCTGTGCTGGCCTTGTGACTTGCTTTCACTAATATAATGCTGCAGAAGTGACATTTTGAGATTTCTGAGGCCTGGCCTTAAGGGGACTTGTAGCTGCCACTGGTCATCCTCACGGCATGCATCTTCCGCCATGTAAAAGGCCTGGTCTAGTTACTGGAGAAAGAGGCCATGCAAAGGAGAGTCATGGCATGCTGGCTAACAGCCAGACATGTGAATGAGGGCATCTGGACCAGCCAGCCACCAGCCAACCTGCCAAATGACCACAACACAGGAGAGAGCCCAGCCGACAGCATGTGGAACAGAGATGAACCATTCCAGCTGAGCCCTACCAAATTGCCAGCCCACAGAATCACAAGGGGGAAACACAACAGGATCCACTCATAGTTCTTAGTTTTGCTGACTTTCTCTCTCCATGGCCTCTTGATGCCACGCCAGGGAATCAAAGATAGTGCTGGTACAAAGGTTGGAGACCCAGCCTCGGCCACGGCCAAGATTGCCTTCTGATTTAAGTCCAAATTCAGTCCTTTCTTGCTCCATAGACCCGTGAGGCAGGAACTGAGGGTCCTTTTGACTTAGTTACAATGGAGGGCTGCTGGGCCTGTCCACTTTCCCCCTGGGGTTAAGCCAACCACCAAACTGAAAGACAGATTACGTAAAGCAAACTGATGTGGATGAAGGCAAACCCTGCATGAATTTGTAAATCTTGTAAATCTTGTGAATTTGTAAATCCCCTTGTAAAAGTCAGAGTATGTAAGTGAGTCATGGCGCTGCTGCTGCCCTTCTGCCCTTTCGTCTCACTTTAAAAGTCATGGGAAAGATTTTATCTTTTTTTTTTTAATGACTTTTTTTTTTGGAGGAAGATTAGCCCTGAGCTAACGTCCACCATCAATTCTCCTCTTTTTGCTGAGGAAGATTGGCCCTGAGCTAACATCCATGCCCATCTTCCTCTATTTTGTATGTGGGACGCCTTCCACAGCATGGCCTGACAAGTGGTGTAGGCCCGTGCCCAGGATCTAAACCTGAGAACCCAGGCTGCTGAAGCAAAGCTCGCCAAACTTAACCACTATGTCCCCGGGCCGGCCCCAGATTTTATCTTAATTGAGAAGAAAATGAGTTTTTCTTCTCAACTCAAGAAGGGGGCATCCATCAGACCGTCAGAAGTAGGCAAAAATGCATCAGTCTCTAAATAGCAGTAATAATTTCAGCTTGAAATATTTTTGCTTTGGGGAGGTTTAAAGAAAGCTTGTTTTGACCCATTTTTCTCCCTCCTTTTCTCCCTCTGTGTCCATCATTAGAGGTTTGTACTGGAGCTTTAGGTAGAAGAGCATGTTTTAGGACAGCTTTTCTGACTTTTCTGAACATTCATCCTCCTTTTGTGGAGGGGCATTATAAAACCCTGTGAGTCCTTAATTTCAGGTTGTGTGCGCTTCCCATTCTGTTTTCTTCATTTGTCTTCTCTGATGGTGGAAAGTGCTAGAGAAAAATGTTGATTTCTGATGAGAATAATGCAGCTTTTTTGGTGAAAAGCCTTCATTCCATGAAGCAGTTGGTTTGTTGCCAAGCTGTGCTGGAAGCCATCCAACTATTGATCAATTTATGTACATCGTGTAGCTCCTCTAAACATGGTGGAGTTCCCTAGACCTCAAAAATACAACTTCATCGTCTTCTGTTACTCAGCTTAAATAAGAGGGAACCTTGTATTGCTAAAAGTCATCTTGTGAAGTGTGTGTAAATCTGGATGCTCCCAGATGGCTCTCCTGTTTGATCCACTCCTTCCGGCTACTTGGTCCCAGGCAGCCCTCTGGTTACAGGGGCAGGTTTCTATCAGGGACTGTGAGGTACATAAGCTCACAGGAGATAGAAGTGTAGATACAAAGCCCCACACTAGGCTTCTCCTACTCCAGACTGAGCCAATACGGTGGTTTACTGGGAGTTGTTTGCTTGTTAATACGCCAAATAATGTTTCTTCCTCCTTTAATTTTATATATAACAGGCAAAAAAAATTATGCATCAATTAGTATTTGTAGAGTCTTTTCCATCCAGATCTCTGGTAGGTAAACTTTCGTGTTGTCTGTTCATCTCTTTCCCATCCTTTCACTACCATTCTTCCCCCATCCAGCTCCTAGGCAAGATTCTCTTGGGAGAAAAAAATAACAATGGCAGAGGAGAGGAGAGGAGAGAGAAGGGAAGAGCACAGGTGGTGTTGGGGTAGGCAGGGCTTCTCACCCAATTTGCTTGTTAGAACCTCCTTGGGAGCTTTTAAAAATGCCAGCGCCTGGGTCCGAAATTTAACCAGTCTGGGCTCTGGCATTTTTATAAAACTACCTTGGTGATTCAACTGAGCAGCCAGAATTGAGGTTGCATTTTGATGAATGAGAGAGGTTGGAGAGAAGGAAGGTTTCAGAGTCTCTGTGGCTTGTGATAGAATTGGAAATCAAGATGATTAGGAGAAAATGAATTTTAAGTGTGTTAAGAAGTAGTCCTGTAGATTATAAATTGAACCCTTAATGGGTTTTCCCCCCCAAGTATGTATGTAGAGATTAGAATTGCTTTTGGTTGCTGATCCCTATTTCCTTGAACACAACATCACATCACAGTTGGACTTTCCCTCTTCTGGCTTCAACAGTCCTCTTTACAGGATGTAAGATGGGTAAAACCACAGAGCTCTCTATGCATCTGTTAAAACTATGTCCTCCCTTACCCTCTAACTGCCCCACGTACAAGCACCCTGCCTCATTCCTCCAAGCTGTCCAAGAGACCATTTCCAAGAAGAAAGATGTAACCAAACCTGGTTATCCACCTCCCTGTAAGCCAGTGTTTTTCAAATTACGGAGCTATGAAATCAATTGAATGGCTTGTGACCAGCATGTTGTGTTCTAATGAAAAAGAATAGACAAGGGAATAAACAGAGTACATGGAAGATAGTAAGGGCAGATATAATTTGTTAAAGCCTTTGTTTCACTATATGTATATGAGTGTAACATTTCGTGTATTATATTCTTATATTGGTATTTCTTATATGAGATATTTCTTATTGTGAGTTTGTCAAATCGATTGAAGCCACTGCTCTAAGCAACCACAGGGCACATTGCCTTATACCTTATCTATGTTTCTCCAGTTACCACAGACTTTCAAGGTGATCCTTTATCACCTGGACTCTCATATGGGTCTGTACATGCCCCAATCTGACCCAATATACCACTCCTCCTGACTCCTCAGACCCTTCCACTCTGCCCTCGGGAACTCATTGATCTGCCATTAGCAAAATTCCCAGTATTTTCAAACTCTCTTCAGAACACTCCTTCTTCTTGTTGCTCTATTTGAAAACTGTCTCTCCTCTGACACCACTGATTCCCCTGTAGCCTCTCACGTGGTGGCTTTCTTTCCCTCACTTCCCACCTACCACTGGAGGTGGAAGGGGTGTATTTCTGCTCTTCATTACTACTTCCAGATCATTGTTCCTTCCTCATCCCTAAAGAGGCCAGCTCCTTTAGACCATACCACCCAGTCCCCTTCCTTGTTGTAGCTATTTTCAGTCCTTATGGTTAAACTCATTCATTGAAAATCAGAGAACCTGGTTTTGTATCTTTCTTTCCATCCCTGGTCCTGCCATCATTCTTGGTATTTTGAAAATCCACATAGATGATTTATCCAACTTCCTGACCTCCCAATTCCTTGACCACCTCATCTCCAGTGATTTTTTTTCCTTTGCCAAACTCAGCCGTGATCCCCACGGTCATACATTAAAACTACACTGTCCAGCATGATAGCTGCTAGCTAAGATGGTTATTTAATTTGAATTTAATTAAATAAATAAAGTGAAAATTTTAGTCCTTCAGTAGCACTAGTCACACTCAAGTGTCTGACAGCCACTTGTGGCTAGTGGCTATCATATTGGACTTCACAGATATAGAACATTTGTATCATTGCAGAAAGCTCTATAGAATAATGCTGCACTAAGACCTTGTCATGACAGTAAGTCAGTTTCAACCATTATGCTTCCAGACTACCATCTTACATAGCTGCAGCTCCCTCCTTTGAGTACCTGTCTCTCATAACTCTTTGACTCTACCAGGACCTTCAATCCACTGACCTCAGTACTTTACTGTCTATTATCTTCCCCATATCCTCACTTTCCCCCTTACCCAACTTAAATGTCAAGGCCCATTGTTCCAGCTCCTGGCATAGATCCTCAACATTTTTCTCCCATTTCCCTCTGTCCTACTCAATCAGAAAAACACCATCCCAGGTTAAATTTCTCCTCTGACAGTCTACACCCAAGGAGCTGAATGCAATTTAAGAAAAATCATAACTGTACCATCTTACTTGAATTTCATGACAAAAACCTCACCTGGGCTCTCAGTAAACCCTACTGTATTTCACGTGTTCTAGGGTAACTAGAGGTCTGAATCGCAGCCTTGGTGGGAGATCATCTTAACCAAGTTTGTTCTGTGTTTGTTCCAAGTACTGCCTCAGCCCTAGGGGTACTAGCTATTCTTTACATTTTCTGTTTCTATCTTCTTTAGAATTCTCTTTTATCTCTTTTAGTAGTTAACCATCTTTTACCAGTTAATAATTATTAATATTAAATTTTCCATATCCTAATTATTGGTGTGATTTCTGTCTCCTGACTGTATCTTGATTGGTACAAAGGTTATTGACACAAGGTCAGCTAAATAGACCAGTAGAAGAGAAAAGAGGGTGCCCAAGTGGACTCATGCCATTTGTGGACACTCGATTTATGACAAAGTTGACCCTGCAGAGCAGTGGTGAGGAATATGGTGTTTTCAATAAATGGAGCTGCTCTCTGATCACATCTCCTACTATCCTTCCCCACTGCACTGTGTTTCAGCCTCGCTGGCCTCTTTGGTGCTTGTTGGACACACACAAGCATGTTCCTGCCTCAGGGCTTCTGTGTTACTATTCCATTGCTTGGAATGTTATTCCCCCAGATAGCCACATGGCTTCACTTAGCTCTATACTCAAATCACAGTTTCTCAGGGGGAATTTCCCTCTAAAAATTGGAAAATCCAAAGTATTATTTCCAGAGATTCTTAGTCCCATATTTCACTTTAGATTTCTTCATAGTACTTCTTAGCACTAACTGTAAATATTTATGTTGGTTTTTTGTTGTCTGCTTCTTAGAATGTGAGATCCATGAGGAGATACATTTTTCTTTTTACTGATGTATATCCAGAATTTAGAACAGAGTTTTCAATAAATATTTGTTGACTGAGCAAATGAATGACTGAATCATATGATACTGGGCCACTTGGGCCCTGGGATTTATTTGGGTTACACGCACGTCTTCCCTAAACTGATGTTTGAGCCTTACCCTTGGGAAAGTTCTGCTGCTCTCTGGCTTTAGGCTCTTCCTCTAAGAATACCTCTCCTAGACATTGACTGCCTTTCTACTGAAGATTTTAAAACTGGATGTTGAAAATGTAAGTCAGATTATTTCACTTCCATGCTGAAACCCTCAAAAGACTTCTCATTGGATGTGGAATAAAATTCACTCCTTTTTCTGCTCTACTGGACCTGACACCATCTGTTCTCTTCCAATATTTCTGACCTCTTCCCCTGCAATCTCTCTTTTGCTCTTTCACCTGCAGCCACACTTGATTTCCTTCTGGTCTTTGAACAACACATTGGCCCATTCCTTAGGACCTTTAAACTTGTGTTTCCTTCTGCTCAGAGCACTGTCTTCAGATTTTCACTTGCTTCATCCTTTGTCATTCAGTGCAAACATCACCTTGCCAAAGAGGGCTTTCTTTATCTCCTTCTCATCATCTGTTTTATGTTCCATGTAGCACTTGCCATTCTGTAAAAATTATCTTATTTGTTAATTGTTTCCTCTCTGTCTTCCTTCTTCACCAGAATCTTGTTTTATTTTATTTGCTAGTATATTCCTAGTGTCTATACAAACAGTGCCTGATATTTAGGTAATACTAGCCTTAGGTGGGAACATAGATCCTCTTAGAAATAATGTGAGCTCTTGCGAGAACTTGCTGCTTACAGTAATTTATAATAAATTAACTTTCTTCACACTCACCCATGATTTCTACAAAAGCCTTTCCTTATTAAGAAGACACTTTAATTTCTAGTTTCTGCTTAAACATAAGGTACATTTTGTCACTCACGCTCTTTCTTTGAAGGCTGTTTTGCTATGATCCATCCTTCTTATCTGCACATCGCCTTCTTTCATGATTGAAAGCAGGATCCTGTCTGCCTCTCATCTCCGGGGTCTGATCACTTGGCTTCTGGTTTATCAGCTTCAGGCAGTCTCTGCTGCTGTTTAAGAAGAAAGGTATTAACCTCCTTTATTTATTTTATGTATTATTTACACCCCACCTGCTTCCAAAACCATTTTGAGGCAACTCACTTCTCTTAACTACTTTTCACCCTTGCCCTTTGAAGCTTCTAGACCCTGTAAGGTTTCTCAGCAGTGGCACTGGTTCTTTGATTCCTGTTTAAAAAAGCACAATGTTGGCTGGTTGGATTGGGTGATCTCTGGGTTTTTTATAATTGTGACATTTTGAACCACTCTTCACAAAGTCGAGGCAGCCAATGATCACTCATCTAGGGACCCTCCGTCCTCGCTCAGCCACTTCTTCCCAGGTAAATGTCTTCACCACTCTCAGCTGCACCTCTTAAGGAGACTCAGTTTGAAACATGATGAATATAGATTTCCTATTTTATTAAAACTTGAACTCTTACGTTGTTATCTATGGAGCATATAATACTATTTGTTGAGTACCAACTATGTGCCAGGTACTGCTAAGTATTTTATATAAGTTATTTCAGTTAATTTCTACAAAATTTCTGTAAGGTAGATGCTGATACCCCTATTTTACAGAAGAGAACAACTGAGGATCAGAATAGCTAAGCAACTTATGCAAGATGAAATAACTAATAAGGGGCAGTACCAGGATTTGAACCTGGGTCTATCTGGTCCTTCAATCAGACACTCTGAGGCTGGCCTCTGCAGATGTATGTACATACTCCTGTGGGTGTAAATCACAGAGGGAGAGAAATTCAATGCTAGTGTTGCATTAGGGATGACTAAGGGAAACTGGAACAGCTGTGGAGAGAAGCAATACCTTCTCTGCTTTTGGTTTACACATATTTGTGTGAAGATGCATGTATGACACAACTGTTGTGGCAACAATAGGTGAATGAATGGATGGACAGATGGATGGATGGATGAGTGGGGTCACATCTGACCAGGGTCTTACTGGCTGCATAAGACTTAGCCCAGTCAACCGAATTGAAGTTGAGGTGAAGAAGAATTTGCTTTCCAGGCAGAAGAAACAGCATGCATAAATTCCTTAAGACATGGTACACTTGAATGGCCAGCACTGTGGCCCAGTGTTTAAGTTCATGCGCTCTGCTTCAGTGGCCCAGGGTTTCACTAGTTTGGATCCCGGGGGTGGACATGGCACCACTCACCAAGCCGTGTCGAGGCGATGTCCCACATAGCAGAGCCAGAAGGACCTACAACTAGAATATACAACTATGTGCTGGGGCGGAAAAAAGGGAAAAGAAAATTGGCACCAGATGTTAGCTCAGGTGCTAATCTTTAAAAAAAGCAGACATGATACACTTGAAAACTGTGAGTAGCTTGGTGAAACCAGAGGGTAGGATCTGTCTGTGGGTTGGAGGAAAGCCTGGAAATGAGGCTGGAAAGGTCAGCAGATGCCAGATTATGCAGAGCCTTTTGTACTTTGATCAGTAGTTGGAAAGGGTCCCAGAGGTGATGGAGCATCATTGAAGAACTGAAGAGGAGTGATGTGATCTGGCTTCATTTTGGAAAGCTTTCTCTCCTTGCATAGTGGCTCTGACTCCTTTGATCTGACTAGCTATCCTTGCCAGATATGTGGGGAATGCCCCTCGGGAGGACACCTTGTCTAATTCGTGGGCTGGGATTCTCATCATGCTTACCCAGTGCCTGTAGATGGAAGGTGACACATCCAGGACAGATAATGTCAGAGCCTGAATGGAGCTCTGTGGCTCTCAGGCTTGAAAGACATTTTTCCAGTGCTCTTGAGATGAAAAGAAAGGCTGCCTTTGCCTCAAATGTCAAGGCATTCTGTGGGTGAATTTTCTGCTGGCGGTGAATCGATGCCAATTTGAATTCATCCAATAAACTCTGGAAAACAAAATTAAATTATTGGCCCTCTTTTCCCCAGCAGCTAAAGCGAGCTGAATACTTCACCTCGTGTTCAGACACCTGGGGGGGGGGGAGAATGGAACAGCTTCTGAATGAGAAGTGAACAGAGAGAAGGGATGAAAATCTCGAGGCGGTGGCTTTGTCTGTGGGTTCGCAGCACCTGGACCGGATTCTAAGACCAAGAACAAGACTCCCGGGGCTGTGCTTTTAAAAGGGAAGTGTAACTAACATTTGTAAACGGCTTGTCCATTGGGAAAACACTGTCCAAACATATAGCCTACGGTACCTCGCACGGAGCTCGTCAGTGGTTGGATACTAGAAAGTGCTGTTCAAAACCCTTAAAATCAAAAGTTACAAGTTGAGAATGTTTGAAAATTGTTTTGATTCCACAAACTCATTTTAGATTAAAAATTGAAGTTACTGAGTAGCAAAATTGTTGTGAGACCCTTTCCCCAGTCTGGGAAAACATCTCAATTCTGTTGTAAAGGCCGTGCGTGATGGGGGCATTATCAGGACTTTAGTACAGTTCGGAGTCAGACAAACCTGGCTTAGAATCCCAGTCCCCAAACTTGAGCATCCTTGGGCAAGTCACTTCCTCTCTCTAAGCTTTAGTTTCCCATCTTTAGAATGGCGTCAGTGCTACTTATCCCAAAGGGTTGTTATAAGGACTGAGTAAAGTGCTCAGTGTTATATCTGGCACTCAACAAGCACTCAATAAAGGGCAGTTGTGGTGATCATTGTTGGTGTTTTTGAATCTCAGGTTTCCCAGTGCCGGTTCCTGCCCACACCTCTCTTGGCTCTGGCCATCTTCTTACTGCTGACCCTGAAAAGATCATCTCTCCAGCCTCACCTCCGATAAACACTTCCAACTCTGACACCAACTTGCTTAACCAGAATGCTCAGTTTTTGCCTTGGTCTCCTGGCAATTTCAGTTCATTTTTCCACCCCAACGTTAGTGCTTACAGCTGTCCTGGTAATGACCCTTACTGTTTCCGTCATCTCCCGCTTACCTCCTGCTCTGGCAGGTCCTGAGACCGCCTTCTGTGTAAGTTGCCTGTGGTAGGCAAAATAATGTCCTCCCTCCCATCCCCAAGGATATTCACGTTCTGGTTCCAGAACCTGTGACTGCATTATGTTATATGGCAAGGGGGAATGAAGGTTGCAAATAGAATTAAGGTTGCCAATCAGCTGACCTTGGATGGGGAGATTATCCGGATTATACTATGGGTGGGCCCAATGTAATCACAAGTGTCCATATAAGGGAAAAAGAAGGACAGGAGAGTCAGGTCAGAGGATGTGAGAGAGACTAATGGGCCCTGCTGACTTTGAAGATGGAAGGGGCTTTAAGCCCAGGAATGTGGGCAGCCTCTAGAAGCTGGAAAAGGCAGGAGAATAGATTATCTCCTAGAGCCTGCAGAAAAACACATAACCTTGCCAACACCTTGATTTTAGCCAAGGGAGACCATTTTCAGACGTCTGACCTCCAGAACCGTAAGATAATAAATTTGTTTTGTTTCAGGCCACTAAATTGGTGGTAATTTGTTACAATAGCGATAGGAAACGAGTGCTCTGCTCTTTCCATAAGCTATGTGTTTTCCAGTGGATTGGCCCAGACTCAAAGACAGGAAGACAGGGTAACATGGATTTCAAAACAAATATTTCCAAAAAGACTTGGTACGCAGCAATTTTTGATGAATAATATCAATCCAATGGTCACCCCAGCTATCCACTCCCATTTTGAAGTGGAGAGAAAAAAGACTTCTATTACTTTTCATTATTCTCCACTAAATGCCTTGTTAATCCTCCATATTTTCCCTGCTGCCTTCTTGTGATTTTAACATCTAGTGCTATATTGTTATCTGATAAAAATATTTAAAAATGATTTTTAAAAATTCTCAAGTTCTAGAAGCATAGAATGTTAATGGGGGTTTTCAAACTTTGTACCTCCTTAAACAACAGGCCCCTTTTATCAAATGAAATGTCGTGACCAGATAGTCTATAAAACAGATGACAGCAGTGTTCAGGTAGAGATGGATTGCCGACGGGGAGAGGAGAGGATATCCAATGTTCAGCCTCATTCTCTGGGGCCCCCGAAGCATCTCATTGGAGCCCCAGAGAAACCATTGTTTTTGATTTGAACTTTCTATTTGACAGATGGGAAAACTGTGGCCCAGAGTGGGAGCATAGTCAGCTCAAGGGCACACGACCAGTTAATGCCAGAATGGAGACTAGAACCCAGGCCTCTGGGCCTGGCTCACAGACTGTGCTCTTTTCACTCTACTGCGTTGGTTTGAAATCTAATTCTCGTCTTGTCTGATTCTTTTTCACACTGATGAAGTGAGAGACACAGCCAATTCTCTGGTGGGTGGGTGAAAGAAGGTTTTTCATCCGGGAAGTTCAGGCTCAAGCGTGTATCAGCTGCTAAAATTCTTCATTCTGTTACAACCATTCTCTAGGCGAGGAAACTGAAACTCAGAATGATTAAGTGACATACCTTCTATCCATTTTCAGCTTAGATCTCAATCAGGAAGTGTCTCTTCCCAATAGAAGTGATGAAAATGATCCTCCTTTGTCACAATGTGGGAACTATTGCCACCAACCGAAGCATTCTCGTGAAAAACAGTCATAGAAATATGAGGACTTCCCATTGACAGGAACACAGGCAGCCAACCTTTTGTGCTTGTTGGATTTCATTAGAGGAAAGAGTTCCCTTCCGTGGAAATTGATTAAAAATAACTAAATCCTTGGAGACTTCTCTTTGGGCAGGCGGGGTTAGTTAGGAGGGCCTGTCATAAGAAGCCATCCTGGGAAACGATGGAGAAGATCTCAGAAAGAAGAAGGATCCATCCCAGGCCAGCACTGAGCGTTATCACCAGTCCTTCCTGAGACGGAAGCATAGACTGGTATCAAATTCATGTCTTCTCTCTGTTCACTGAATATACATGTACATAGTAAGTAGTTCTTATTCCAATCATTCAAGTGTGAGGTTCCCATCATTCTACACCAATCCACCCAGGCATTGCTGTGTGTATCAAGGTTAATACTCAGCTGGTACACACCTGTATAGTTTACCAGCGGGTGTATATCCTGATTGACCAGAGCCGATGCCGTAGCTATTATTAGATATTTTGAACATCATCCCTGTTTAAATACCAGGATCAGTCAAGATTCCCATGCCTACAGTGAGCCAGGCTAGGGAAGCAAGAGCACTTATAGAAGTTCTTAGTAAAATTTATTGGATGTGGGTATTCTAGCAAGCCATGGAGCCAGAATTCAAAGCCTTTCCTAGTGGCTTCCACGGCCGTACACTTCTCAGCACACTGTGCTGCGTTTCCAGTGATGAAAAGCATTTTTCAATTTGATGGGTTTCATCTGCATTTTATTAGTCTATTTCTGGAAAAAAAACCATTTGTACATCATTTTGCTTGCAGACTTGTCTTTATTATTCCTTTCCCCACCTCATGTGGTGGGTCCAGGATTTGATTTTCTCTCGACTCTTGGCACATTTCTCATCCTCTCTCAGAGCAATTTACCCTCCGTGACAGTCCATCTGTCTCTCCTGCCCCCACTTATGAATACTCTGCCTTTTCCAATTTTCCTTATTTCCTCTTTAATATCATCCACCTCGCCTTCCCTGACCTTTTCTGGCTCTTCACATGTCCCGTTGTTCCTTATCTGTGCTGTTTGATTGGTTGGAATCCTGCAGATTGCTCTGACAGCATTTCTCTCATAACTTGCCCTGTCACTCTCTCTTAACTGTCTCATTGACCTTTAGTTGTATTTTAGTGGTTTGTGTTTTTCTCTTATTAAAAAGAAAAAAAAGAAAACTACAAGTATGAAACATGCGGCCATTGTCTGAATATTACCATTTGAAAGAGGATCTGGGTGTGTGTGTATCTCTTCTGCTGTGCCTGCTGGAGTTGGAAGGAGGGACCTTGAGGACTTGTGGCCTTCGGTGGCCACCTCGGAAGCTTGTGGGGATCCTTCGATGGGCTAATGGTCGTTGTTGATGAGTGTCACCAAGGAGAGATGTATACTCATTTTATATTGGGGTCAGCAAACTTTTTCTGTAAAGAACCAAACAGTAAAATTTTCAGCTTCTCAGGCCATATAGAGTATGTTGCAACTACTCGGCTCTGCTGTTCTAGTGCAAAAGCAGCCAAAGACAACACACAGAGGAGTAGGCAGAGCTGTGTTCCAGTAAAACTTTATTTACAAAAATAGGCAGCAGGCCAGATTTGGCTTGGGGACCTTAGTTTGTTGACCTTTGTGTTAAGAGTAATTTTACCTTCTGGCTTCTTACCTTTCCTTGTATATTCATGCATTTGTTGTTTTACCGAAAAGTGCTTTTTCAGAAATGAGTTGGTGTTCTCTCTTGGGGTACTCTCAGAGGTCACCTTGTGAGGGAGAGGCTAGCAGGGAAAAGGGAGTTTGGTGCAAGGAGCTATCCTGTGCTGGTTTTGGCATTGACAGAGAGAACCTTGCTCAGGCCTGCTGGAGAAAGTTGGTCTCCTTTTAGGTTGGAGGTAACCTGAGTTGAGTGATTGAAGATTTAGTTCTGACGCTTGATATTTTGCTCAGGAGCTGGGTGAACTTGGTCACTTCATGTCTTTGAATTTCAATGTTCTTATCTGCAAAACGGGGTTATTATTGTTATTATTATTAAATTAAATATTATATGCTATTTTATTTCACATCTATGTTTAACAGTTGCAAGCTAGTACAAGAATTTCTAACTTAAGGGAATTTTTGTCTTCTAATATCTCAAAGATGATATAGTATGTGAATTATAGCGAAGTCTTCATGTAACAGAAAATCCAAACATAGGGGTTATGATATAGGTGTTTATTTTTTCTTCAATCAATTGTCCAGGGCTGACATGGTAGCTTCATGATGTGAGCAGGGACTCAGGATCCTGCTATCTTTCTGTCCCACAAGTCTCAGTATATGGCTTTCATCCTTAAAGTCCCTTCATGGTGTCAGTATAGCCACTGCAGCTCCATCCGTCACATTTACATTCCAACCACCAGATCAGAGGAAGGGGCAAAGTCAAAAGGGAAGTCTTTTAAATAGCTTTCCTGGAAACTCCACCAAATGAATTGACC
Source organism: Equus asinus (assembly GCF_041296235.1). Taxonomy (NCBI): domain Eukaryota; kingdom Metazoa; phylum Chordata; class Mammalia; order Perissodactyla; family Equidae; genus Equus; species Equus asinus. The sequence goes on along the minus strand of NC_091802.1, from coordinate 35,200,799 downwards.
TCATGTGCCATTAGCCACCCTCACCTTCCAGTAAATGCAGTGTTTCAGCTTGGCACATTACTGTTCTCAATAATATACGATAAAAAGAAAGAATGGGTATTGAGAAGGCAAATAGCAGTTTCTGCTGTGTACAGGTTTATATAATGGCTCAAGGTGAAAAGTAGGTAAGTGCCCCCAACCACACCTGTGGCACAGCATTTCTGTCTCGCCTTTGGTACTTTTTCCAACAATGACACAGGTGAGTTTATGTAATGGATAGTGCAACCATATTATGATGCACTTCATGAAGAAAGAATTCTATCAGTGGTCTTCTCTTAGTTTTTCTCACTATTGACACCAGAATCTTAACTGATCTCCATGTCCATATCAGGGGTAACATTAAAAAAAAAACCTAACAATGGGTCTGTCATCAGCCCTGATGGATAGAACAGCCGCCAGCTGGTAAGACATAGAGATGTGTACCAGTTGCTCTAAAGTAATGCATGGGAAGGATTTGTGAACAGCGATTGGAGCCTCATTCTGAAATAAGAATCATTTACCACGATCACCTGTCAGAGGTGAGCTGGAAGGATTCATAAACGCCGACGCCAGGCTATGAGCCCTCTTCAGGAGGGGGCTGGTGTTGACTGTCAATGCTGCCTACGATGGATCTTTCTCTCTTGGATTTTAGGGATCGTCTATGTTTCCCAAGTTGCAGGCTCTAATAACTAATCGCACTCGCTCAAAGAAAAGTCCTTAAAGATTTAGTCATTTTCATTGATTTCCATGGAAGGCAACCCTTTCCTCTAGTGTGATCCAACAAGCAAAAAATGTTGGCTGTCTGTGTTCCCATCAATGGGAAAGCCTCATATTTCTCTAACTCTGACTCTTTTTTTCTCCAGGATGTTCAGGTTGGCGGCAATAGTCCCCACCCTGTGCCAAAGGAAGGTTTCCATCACTTCGAATGGGAAGACACACTTGCGATTGAGGTCTGAGTGAAAAGTGGATGACCCCACTGTGCTGCCCTTGTGTGATGAGAACTATATAATGTTATACCTCCTGTGCAATTCCACGAAACAACCCCACTCTTCATCTACTCCTTGCAGCAGTGGCTGTGGTGTTGCTGTCTAATTATGCACAGTGTTGTGTGGGTGATTTTCCTGAGTTGGACAGGACAGCTCCTCAAAGAATTTTATATATATGTGTGTGTGTGTGTGTTTGTTCAGCCTTCCTCAGACCACCAAAATAAATCCTGTACTTTCTTGCTCAATTCTTACCTTTTTTTGGTTCTAATTGGAGAGTCAGGAAAGCAGTCTTTGGGTGGCGAGAGAAGGGGGAGGAGGACGATATCTGTGCCGGGCCTGGCGATGGTGGGCCAGGTGTGGCTAAGAGTGGAAAGAAAGTTTCTCAAAAAAAAGTCATTCTAAACTATGTATTTGGATCCCGTTCATGCTTTTTGAGAAATGCAGGTAAATAATTTTTTATTACTTTTGGTTGTTATATTGTCTATTTTGGCTATGATACTCCCCACAAATAAACTATGAAGACCCCTTACAATAAAGATTATATTTTAATAAAAAGTAAACCTTTGTCTTATTAAAGAAGCAATGCATGTCCTCTGTAGAAGAACTGGAAGGGGGTGCCTCTTGCCAGATCTTTCAGAAGTTGCCCTTTACCAGTTGCAGCTCCCTTGTTTGGGTGGACAGGCAAGCAGACGTGGAGCAGATCTTTTTTCAGAGAAGAGTTACTTAAGTGGCCTTGAAGCTTACACAAATGGGAGGTTTAATGGCAGGTTTCCATCTTTGGGTAAGGGTGCAGGAGGGCCTTTTGTCACCCAAAGAGGCCACTGCTTTGGAATACCCTTTGAGATGCTGGTGCGCTGCTTTGGAGAAGCTTGGTCCATTTGCACAGGGGCCAAGGAGCCATGGAGAGGAAATGGACCAAAGCCATAGGTGCTTCCTTTTGAGATTCAAAGTTAGTGGACACTCCAGATGCGTTGCTATGGTCCCCAGGAAGTTGTACTAATTGGAAAGAAGAGACGGGCCTCCAAAAGGCACTCATGAGAGATGGGGGTCTGAACACCGACTGAGCCCAGGACAAGGGCTCTGCTTGGGAATGAACTAAAGACTTGGAACTCTGGGTGCCCACATGTGAAGTACCCCGGTTGAGGTCGTACGGAGCGGGGCAACTGTCCTTCCTCAAAGGATGTTCTTGACTTGAGCAAGGATCTGGGTCAGCGAGAAAGTCAAGAAGGAAGCATCAAGCTGAGCAGGCCCCATATTAATAGCAGCAGCAGGAGCAGTGAAAACAGACCAGAGCCTGTCAGGGCTTTCTCTCCTTCTTTGTCTAGCAGTTGGAAATAGAACTACATAAGCCTGATGATTCCTGGACCATTCAGGAGGAGGGTCAAGCCCAAGAATGAGAAGATGGGCGTCTTGCTAATATGGAAATGTTCAAGTGATTAACTGATGTCTAAAAAAGTACAAATAGAGCTTATTTATACCATAAACTGGCAGAGTGGTTCATATCCAGCTACACTAGAAAATACAGATAAACTCAAAGTGAAGAAAATTCACAAGACCCACGATAATTATTATGATATCTCAGCGTATAGTCTAGATTTTCCTGTCATAGTTATACATATACAGTGGGGCATATTGTTTTTAAAATGGCTGTTTTTCACTTGACAATATACTCTAAATACTTGTCAATGCACATTCATCTTAGTATCATTTGTAATAGTTGAAAACATCCCATTTTTATATACGGGATATCTTATATACTGAATGTGCAGTCATGCTTTTCGCTCTCTAAAGGCAATTACATTACATTACCCTGCCTTGCCGTGGAACTGTCTTCAGGTGAAGGCAGTACAGAGTGATGGTTTAGAGCAGTGAGCTTTGGATTCAGGGAGACCTTGGCAATTTTTCTGGATCTGCCTCTTTTAGGCCATGTGATTTTAGGGAATTCATTTAACTTCACTTACCCCCAGTTTCACCAGTAGTAAAATATGTATAATAACTTCAGCTTCATAGCATTGCTGTGAGGATTAAATTATATAAAGTATGTAAAGATCTTAGCACAGGGCCTGATTCAAAACAGTTACGCAGTCAAGGGTAGATACAATAATTATTCATTCATTAGTGTGAGAATCATTCATTCATTAGTACAATAACATTTACCGGGCAGCTATAGAGTTTCAGCCACTGTGACAAATGCTTAGGCTAAGAAATTAGCACATAGACTCATCCTTACCCTCAGGAGACTCACAGATAAGTAAAACAGTTACAGAAAAAGGAGCTAAGTGCTGTAATATTGAGGAACGTACATGGGACCAAGGCATCAAGAAGAAGATGGTGCTTAAGCTTTCTGGGTGGCTGCGTTATGTAAAGGACACAATTATCATGCACTCTTAGGCATGTCTTTACTTCCTCGTTTCCCCAGGAAACAGAAGAAACCAGTGTCAGCTTCACAAGCATGTCCCCTGTGTGCTTGCTCTGTAACGTGGAGCACACCTCCTCCATCCCCCGATTCCTTATCTGCTGGAGACACTGTTCAAGGCCAAGAGGAGCTCAATCTATACCTGGGCCAGCCCGAGCCAGCCAGTGGGCCATGAACAGAACTGACAGAACAGTGGTCATCGGATAGAAACTGTTAGAAGAGAACCACATGAAGGGCCCTTTGGAGTTGTTAAGCCAAGGAAGATGTCTGTAACTCAACTGAGAAATGGAGGCCCTATAGGGAATTCTTTTTTCCCCAAGACAGATGATTTCTGGCACCCAGGGGAGATAACCTGTAGGACAGTTGGAAAAGAATCAGAACAACTGGTTACACGCATTCTGCATTGTTATTTGTATCAAAGAGATTCCATTTGATAAACCCCATTTTACTTGAAAAGGAGAGAGAAGCTATTGCTTTTGTTAAACAACCAAAGATAAACTGACCCACCTGGTCCAGGAAGGATGTTGGGACAAGCTAAACATCAGAGCTGGGACATGATACCTGTGCAGCCACACCTAAAGAGACCTCCTGACCCTCATCTAAAGAGGATTGAGCAGGGAGCCCTGTACTGTCCTCTGTTTTGCATCTATTAGAAGCGTAGGGCAGACATCAGGACTGGGATTTTTCTCCTGGTATCCGTACCTAGGAGGAGCTCTGGAATACTTAGCCAGAGATCAAGGACTAAGGCATGATGCTTCTCTAGACAAGGCCATCCTTAAACATACACCATATATGTTTTACAGCTGATGTGGCAAATGGGTTTACTCTCTTAGGCCAATTTTGGTCTATTCAGATTTGCTACCAAGAGCATTGCATTGACCCAGATTCAAGGGCCGTGTTCAGGCTCAGTGGCATAGAAGGCCATGATTGTTTGGTGAGTCTATCAGAAGAGGAAAGGAAGAGAGGAAAGGAGGAGAATCTATCAGAAGAGGAAGAGGAAACAGTTGACCTATTAAAGGATGAGTAACATGGGTATTGAAGTGTTCATAGAGATTCTTTACAATTATGAAAAATGATCCTGTATCTGTTAGAGATCCTTTGCACATTCAAGTTCTCTGCTTAAGAAGCGAAGAGGATAATGAATGAGCATATCTAATAGACAAAGAATTATTCTTTTTAACATATAAAGAACTCCTACAAATTGATAAGAAAGACAGCCCAACAGAAAAATGGACAAAGTGTGAAAACAGGTAATTCACAGAAAATAAGAGACTGCCAATGAATATTTGAAAAATTGTATACTCTCTCTAATAAATAGGGAAATAAAAATTTAAATAACCATGAGTGAGATATCTTTCTTAAAACCTATCAGATCAGCAAAAATTAAAAAGCTATCAAGTCCAGGATTGGATGAGATTGTGAGGGAATAGGAGATGTCATACACTATAGTCGGAAGTATAAATTGATAGAGTGTCTTTGGAGGGCATTCTGGTAGTACCTATTACAATTCCACATGAACATATCCTTTAACCCAGAAATTCAAATTCAAAATTTTCGTTCTAGAGAAATACTTACACATGATTTCAAGGATACTCATTGCAGAATTGTTTGCAGTTGTGAAAAACAATTAATAACCTAAATGTCCATCAAGTGGAAATTGATTAAATAATTTAATATATTCATAATATGGAAATCAATTTAGTTCTTTAGAAGAATGAGTTAGATAAACAGATGTACAGATATGAGAAGATCTCTAAGATAGAAAGTGAAAACAAAGTTATTTTGCATATAATACATATAGTATTAACTCATTTACTATTTTTGAAACAAAAACAATGTACTCCTTTATGCACTATATATGTATGTAAGTGTATTTTTAAAAAAGTTTCTACAGGTAGAACCTAAATTGTCATGTGGTTACTTTGGGGAGAGGGGTGAAATTGGGGCTCAGAAGTGGAAGGTGGACAGGAACTTTTATTGTTTTATTGTTTAAAATTTTAATCACGAGAATGTGTTCTTTAACTGTTTTCTGAGAAAATGTCAGAGTTGTGAGGGCATATGTTTCATTCTAGAAATTACAAAGGGGCTGTTGGAGCCGTAGGCTGGGGCCAGACTGTGAGAGCTCTGTATGTCAGGCTCGAGTTTAAATTCATTCTGTAGGCAATGGAAAGTCATCGAAGGGTTTAAGAAGAGGAGAAAGGGGATCAGACACGCGTCTCTGTTGGCTGCCCCTGGCAGTAGTTGGAGGATGGAGATGTTCGGTGTGTGTTTACTAAACGGACAGATGAGGGAATGACTGATTTCTTATGGAAAAGCCCATGTGTGAAATCAAAAGTGCCAACGCTGAGATGATTTTTATTTCTCTTTTCCCAAGTCATTTCAGAGAATGGATGAGCAGCTTTAAAGTCAGCTTGAAAAATGAGGAAACTGGATTGAATATAAGTCAGGAGGCAAATACGACACGCTTAGTACGGCAGCTCTTAACAGCTGGGTCTTGGTTCCTTGGTGAGGTTTGTCACAATCCAATATTTTGCTAGTAATGAAGCAGTAATGTTTGTAAATCGTTTGCTTAGTAAGGAGAGAGCAGCCTCAAGATCATGCCTGTCAAAGTGCTGCCCCACCCCCCCATGGCATTCTGATGTGCTTTCTTTAGTGGAGGGAAAGGGATGGGTACCAAACAGGGTGATAGGAAATCTGAGCCCAGGACACCCAGAGGAATGTGTCTTATCTGTGATGCGCGGTTGGAGTGGGAGGAAATTTTAAGAACCCCTGTCTTAGGATAAGAAAATGTCTCTTCTTAAGTCTAAACTACCATAGAATTGAGTTTGTTCTGACAAACAGCTTTCCCTCCATTCATCATATTCCCAGGGAGTGAAATTCTTGCAATTAACCACTGACCTTGATGCTCTGGTCATGATCAAGCTGTTCACATTGCCAGTGGTGTGCTGCTAAACTAGAAATCTGGCAACAACAACAACAACAAAACGAACTGTGATATTGTGATTTATAATAAATATATATTCGGTCTTCATCCTGGTCCTGGCACAGAGCTCCTCAAACCCCTGAAATTTCCTAAGTGATAGAGCCATAAAGGTAAAAGGACAGTATTTTGTCCTTCATAATAAGCCCATTTCAACCACACCTGAGCTTATGTTAATACGATGACTTTTGGAAAGTCCCTAAAAATGGGGGCCTGGTTGCCAAGAGAACCAATCATGTGATTAGAGGGTTGGAACTTTCAGCCCCACTCCCAAACCTCTGCAGAGGAGAGAGGGGCTGGAGGTTGAGTTAATCACCAATGGTCCATGATTTAATCAATTGTGCCTTCGTAATGAAGCCTCCGTAAAGACCCTAGCTGAAAGGATTAGGAGGTTGGTGAAAACATGGAGGTGCTGGGAGAGTGGTGCTCTGGAGAAGGCATGCAGGCTCTGATGCTCTTCCTACATACCTTGCCCTGTGCATCTCTTCCATCTGGCTATTCCTGAGTTGTATCCTTTTGTAATAAACAGTAATCTAAGTAAATGGTGTTCCCAAGTTCTGTGAGCTGCTCTAGCAAATTATTGAACCTGAGGAAGGGGTTGGAGGAACCTCTGATTTATAGCTGGTCCGTCAGAAGCACAGGTGACAACCTGGACTTGAGATTGGCATCTGAAGGGGGGCGGGGCAGTCTTGTGGGACTGAGCCCTTAACCGGTGGGATCTGATGCTAACTCCAGGTAGCTAGTGTCAGAATTGAGTTAATTTGTAGGACACCCAGCTGGTGTCTGAGAATTGCTTGGTATGAGGAAAACTTCCACACATTAGGTGACCAGAAGTGAACTATTCTGTGAGTGAGAGTGTTATAACGGAGTATAGGAAAACAGTTAAATGCTGGGAGTAGGAACTGTGAGCTTTTTCTTTTCACAAAGAAAACTTGCAGTTTTTGCCAATTTCCGTGGTGTAAATACTTTCACCATGGTCAGTTTCAAGCCACCAACAATTTAACAACTGGCCTGTAAAATTCCTGAATGTTTAGCAATCAGCTCTCCATGAGCCCTGGCAGTCCCAGCACACCACCAGTCCTTGACCCAGAACTTCATATGGGTGCCAACAAGCATCATGCATTCTAATCTAATTTAGGAAATGCTTGCCTTTAGTTAAGAGGTATTATTAACTTACTTCTCTCCTCTCTCTCTCTCTCCTCTACTTGCATTCAGGAGCTCTTTCCTAATAGTACAATAACCTAGGTGGTAATAATCCCATTTTATGCATGAGAAAACTAAAATTCAAAAAGAAGTAACTTGCCCAAGATCCTGTATAAGACAGCACATATGGTTGCAATTTCCTCCTAGAAGAATGAACCTCCTGCAGAAGCCCAGGGGCATCAACATCTGGGCCCCAGACCCTTAGGATCAAAGAGAAGAACTCATGGGAAGACAGTTCTATATAGGAGCTCTGTAGTCAAGAGGAAAAGAGCATGAGGTAGATGTTTCCACAAAGATTTAATTCTCACAACAACACTTTTGCTGTTTATTAAAACACTAAGTGCAAAGTGATTTGTTAATTGAAAAGTGCTAAACAAATGCTAGTTCGTAACTGTTAATATTTAAAGTAGTCTCATAATCCTCAGTCCTATGTCATAGGTAAGATTGTCACCAGGTTAGAAGTGAGGATGCTGAGTGTCTGTGAGATTCTTTCAAGCACTTGGGGTCTCATAGCTTGTGAGGGCTGATCTGAAGGGACAGGTCTGAAACCCACATCTTCTAAAGCCCAGCTTATCCATCATGTTGCTTCTTTGTCTGTGTCCTTTCTTCCCTACTGGATTACGACTCCTCTGAGGAGAACATCCTCCTGTGTCTCTGAAGTCTGTGTGTCTCACCTTTCCAAAATGAGGGCTCATTTGCAAGAGGTAGTTTTTGTCCTGGCCTAGGTAAGAGGGTTAGCTAATGCTGTCAACCAACGGATTCTCAAACAAACTCCTTAGCTCTCTACAGGCAGAAACCCAGATCTTTTATATCAGACAAGGAGCTTGCAAATTGCAACCAAGCAAGAGAATGTTGTTACTGAGTTCTCCCTGTCCGCATCACTGAAAAAGCAGCTGAAGTTTTCCTGTGAACAGTAGAGCTGCAGCATCATCTTTGTAAAGAGGGTGACACATCTGTCAAATCCTTGACTTGGGATGTCTGCTTCGGTCCTGTGCTTTTGAGTTACCAGTCCACCGTGACATGCTTCACAGCCTCCATCCCGAACCACTCGCCTGACCTGCTCACACTTGGCTTTCCTACCTGCACCCAATTGTCTTGATTTCCTGGCTTCTAATGCCAGGGCTTATTTTCTGGCTCATGGTAAATCTCTAACAACCTGCTGGGGAACAGAAGGGAGGCCAAGGTAGCAAGGGGCAGGGAGGGTGGCAGGAGGTGGCCTGGAGAGATTCGTGGGGGTGTAGTGTTTACAGATTTGCATTCAAAAAAATTCTTGTAGTACGTACATCTGTTTGGCAACTATATTTTTAGTTCCTCAAGGATGGAACCAACTCCTGTTCCCTAGAGTGAGCAGCACAGTGAAGAAAGTAAATATTTATTGCATGAAAACAGTGAGATAAGAGGGGAGACCTAGTGTGGCTGTAGGCACATCGCTTCACACATCTGGATATCACTCTGAGAATCTTAAAAAAATAGAGGTTGGACTAAAAACACCCCAAAGCAGCAAAGTCTAGGACAGGGGTTGGTAAAATTCTCCTGTAAAGGTCCAGAGAATAAAACTATTTTAGGCTCTGCAGGCCCTATGGTCTCTGTGGCGACTACCCAGCTTTGCTGTTGTGGCACAATGGCGGGCACAGAACGAATGAGCCTGGCTGTGTCTCAATAAAACTTTATTTACAAAAATAGGCAGCAGGCTGGGAGAGAGGCGGATCCAAGATGGCGCTGTGAGTAGTCCTCTTTGTCTCTCCCCCTTCGAGTCTACAATTATTTGGACACTCATTGCTTACCAAAGGATATCCAGATAGCATCTCAGGACGTCTGAGAGACCCAGGCGACTATACATAGGAAGGCGGATGGACTTCCCACCGGGAGGAGGTGGAGATAGGTGAAAACTCTCCGACCCCAACCGAACAGCCTAGTACCTGCAAGCGGCTTTCTTCCAACAGATGCCCCCAGAAGATCAACACACACCTAGGGCAGGAGCAAGCACACACCAGAGGAGCGACGGTGGAAACAGGTGACCAGAACCCTACCTAAACCCCCCGCAATTACTCCCAAACACAGAGGGAAACTCTAGAGTTACACACTTGAGCCCACGGGGAGAGTCTCGACCCGCCATTGGCGGGGATATCCCTCCTGGTGTCCACGGCGCCCAGAGGGTCCCAGAGAAAATCACAGAGGGCATGGCAGCCCCCCCCGGCTGCCAGTGCCTGCATGGCTGGGCAAGGGATTGCCGGAGATCTCAGAGAGGACTGGGGCTGGGTGAAGCTCCAGAGGCCGGCTCCGCACCCCGGAGGGGAAGCTCCAGAGTTCTGCCAGGGCAGCAGACAAAACTCTCTGTCTGTCATTAGTGGAGGGGCCACGCCCAGCATTCACAACTCCAGGAAAGTCCTGGAGAGAATCCCAGAGGGCGAGGCGACCCCCAGCTGCCATTGCCCGCCCCATGGGGCAAGGGATTGCTGGAGATCTCGGAGAGGACTGGGGCTGTGTGGAGCTCCAGAGGCCGGCTCCGCGCCCCAGGGCGGGGGGGGGGGAGGGGAGGGAAGCTCCAGAGTTCCGCCAGGGCAGCAGACAAAACTCTCTGTCTGCCATTAGCGGAGGGGCTACGCCCAGCATCCACAACACCGGGAGGGTCCCAGAGAGGAGAATATCAGGCAGAGCAACAGCTGACCAGTTACCACTGAAATCAGGATCTCCGGCTATCCCCCAGTCAGGGCAAAGGGCTCCCCGAGTTCCTGGGGAACAGGACTGGGGCTGGGTGGAGTTCCAGCGACCCGGCTCCGTAGCCTAGGGGGAAACCCTACAGACTCACAGCAGCCTCAGCGAAAGCCTCTGCACAGCGCTAGTAGAGAGCACCCATCCAGCAGCCACAAGGCTGGAAGACCCCGGGACAAAAGTAGCATAGCTAGGTGAGCTAACCACAGACTGTAAAAGATGCCAATAGCTCTGCTGTAACCCATAGTGGACAAGTGAGATTTTGTGGGTGCCGACAGTGACGGAGTGGCAAATATAAGTGATCCTACCCCTGGCCGCTGGAAAAGCCCATAACACCGTTGCAGACCCCAAGGAGGGAACACGTCTAGGTGGGCTGCAACAGTAGGCACCAGCAGCCTGAAGCCCCCACGTGATGGCCCCCATGGCAGAAGAGGGAATCCAAAGGACCACTGTGACTACGAGGAGGGGCCCAGGCCCAGTTAGCAACTGCGGATAGGGTTCCTGGTTGGTGCAGTATAAACAGCTGCTCCCCCACCACACCAGCAGAAACAAGTGGAAGGAGCAACTAATCTCTATCTCTATGCGGAGGCACAAATTTACAACATCAAGCAATATGAAAAAATACATTAAAGCTCCAGAACAGAAGGAAAACAACAAATACACAGACAACAATCCCAAAGAAAATGAAATATATAACCTAAATGACGATGACTTCAAAACAGCCATCATTAAAATACTCAATGAGTTAAGAGAGAATTCAGATAGACAACTCAACGAGTTCAGGAGCTATGTCACAAAAGAGTTTGATACGATAAAGAAGAACCAAACAGAAATACTGGAAATGAAGAACACAATAGAGGAGATTAAGAAAAATCTAGATGCGCTGAACAGTAGGGCCGATAATATGGAGGAAAGAATTAGCAATTTGGAAGATGGGAATATAGAAATGCTGCAGGCAGAGGAGGAGAGAGAAGTAAGACTAAAAAGAAATGAAGAAACTCTGAGAATTATCAGACACAATTAGGAGATGCAACGTAAGGATTATAGGTATACCAGATGGAGAAGAGAAGGAGAAAGGGGCAGAAAGCCTATTCAAAGAAATAATGGCTGAGAACTTCCCAAATCTGGTGAGAGAGATGGATCTTCAGGTGACAGAAGCCAATAGATCTGCAAACTTTATCAATGCAAGAAGACCAACCCCACGGCATGTAGTAGTGAAGCTAGCAAAAGTCAACGACAAGGAGAAAATACTAAGGACAGCCAGGCAAAAGAAACTAACCTACAAAGGAACCCCCATCAGGCTATGAGCAGATTTCTCAGCAGAAACTTTACAGGCTAGAAGAGAGTGGAATGATATATTCAAAAATCTGAAGGACAAAAACCTACAGCCGAGAATTCTCTACCCAGCGAAAATATCCTTCAAATACGATGGAGAAATAAAAACTTTCCCAGATAAACAAAAATTAAGGGAGTTCATTGCCACAAAACCTCCTTTTCAGGAAATCCTCGGGAAAACCCTCATTCCTGAAAAATCCAAAAAAGGAAAGAGGCTACAAAACCAAGAGCAGAGGAGATAAGTAGGAGGACAACAACAGAGAGTAGCAGCTCTTCATCAGAACAGATTAAACCATGGGACGAGAAACAAAGGAAATTGAAGAAAACAAGACATAAAATGGTAGTGGTAGGCCCCCACATCTCAATAATCACTCTAAATGTCAATGGATTGAACTCCCCAATCAAAAGACACAGAGTGGCAGGATGGATCAAAGAACAAGACCCAACGATATGCTGCCTCCAGGAAACACACCTCAGCCCCAAAGACAAACACAGACTCAGAGTGAAGGGATGGAGAACAATACTCCAAGCTAATAATGAACAAAAGAAAGCAGGTGTTGCCATACTTCTATCAGACAAAGTAGACTTCAAAGCAAAACAGATAAAGAAAGACAAAGAGGGACAATGCATAATGATAAAAGGGACTCTCCACCAAGAAGACATAACACTTATAGATATATACACATCCAACACAGGAGCACCAAAATTTGTAAAGCAACTCTTAATAGAACTAAAAGAAGACATCAACAACAATACAATAATAGTAGGGGACCTCAACACACCATTAACACCAATGGACAGATCATCCAGACAGAAAATCAACAAGGAAATAATAGAATTAAATGAAAAATTAGACCAAATGAACTTAATAGATATATATAGAACACTTCATCCAAAAACAGCAGGTTACACATTCTTCTCAAGTGCACATGGAACATTCTCAAGGATTGACCATATTTTGGGAAACAAAGCAAACATCAATGAATACAAGAGAGTTGAAACAATATCAAGCATCTTTTCTGATCATAATGCTATGAAACTAGAAATCAACTACAAGAAAAAAGCAGAGAAAGGTGCAAAAATGTGGAGACTAAACAACACGCTTCTGAACAAACAAGGGATTATTGAAGAAATTAAAGAAGAAATCAAATATTATCTGGAGACAAATGAAAATGAGAACACGACATACCAAATCATTTGGGATGCAGCAAAAGCAGTCCTAAGAGGGAAATTCATCGCAATACAGGCTCACCTCACTAAACAAGAAAAAGCTCACATAAGCAACCTCAAACGACACCTAACAGAACTAGAAAAAGAAGAACAAACAAAGCCAAGAGTCAGTAGAAGGAGGGAAATAATAAAAATAAGAGCAGAAATAAACGATATTGAAACAAAAAAGACAGTAGAAAGGATCAATGAAACAAAGAGTGTGTTCTTCGAAAAAATTAACAAAATTGACAAACCTTTAGCCAGACTCACCAAGAAAAGAAGAGAGAAATCTCAAATAAATAAAATTAGGAATGAGAGAGGAGAAATCACAACAGATACCAATGAAATACAAGGGATCATAAGAGAATACTACGAAAAACTATATGCCAACAAATTGAACAACCTGGAAGAAATGGACAACTTCCTAGACTCCTACAACCTCCCCAAACTGAATCAAGAAGAAATGGAGAATCTGAATAGGCCAATCACAAGTAAGGAAATAGAAATGGTAATCAAAAACCTCCCCAAAAATAAGAGTCCAGGACCAGATGGCTTCTCTGGAGAATTCTACCAAACATTCAAAGAAGACTTAATACCTATTCTTCTCAAACTATTCCAGAAAATTGAGAAAGATGGAGAACTCCCTAACACATTCTGTGAAGCCAATATCACTCTGATCCCCAAACCTGACAAAGACAACACAAAGAAGGAGAACTACAGGCCGATATCACTGATGAACATAGATGCAAAAATCCTCAACAAAATTCTGGCAAACCGAATACAGCAATACATCAAAAAGATTATACACCATGATCAAGTGGGATTTATGCCAGGGACACAGGGATGGTTCAACATCCGCAAGTCAGTCAATGTGATACACTCCGTCAACAAAATGAAAAACAAAAACCACATGATCATCTCAATAGATGCAGAGAAAGCATTCGAGAAGATCCAACACCCATTTATGATAAAAACCCTCAATAAAATGGGTATAGAAGGAAAGTACCTCAACATAATAAAGGCCATATATGACAAACCCACAGCCAACATTATACTCAACGGACAAAAACTGAAAGCCATCCCTCTGAGGACAGGAACAAGACAAGGGTGCCCACTTTCACCACTCCTATTCAACATAGTACTGGAGGTGCTGGCCAGAGCAATTCGGCAGGAAAAAGAAATAAAAGGAATCCAAATAGGTAATGAAGAAGTAAAACTCTCACTGTTTGCAGACGACATGATCTTATATATAGAAAACCCCAAAGAATCCATAGAAAAACTATTAGAAATAATCAACAACTACAGCAAAGTAGCAGGGTATAAAATCAACATACATAAATCAGTAGCATTTCTATACACTAACAATGAACTAACAGAAAAAGAACTCAAGAACTCAATCCCATTCACAATCGCAACGAAAAGAGTAAAATACCTCGGGATAAACTTAACCAAGGAAGTGAAGGATCTATACAATGAAAACTACAAGACTTTCTTGAAAGAAATTGACGATGACATAAAGAGATGGAAAGACATTCCATGCACATGGATTGGAAGAATAAACATAGTTAAAATGTCCATACTACCTAAAGCAATCTACAGATTCAATGCTATCCCAGTCAGAATCCCAAGAACATTCTTCACAGAAATTGAACAAAGAATCCTAAAATTCATATGGGGCAACAAAAGACCGCGAATTGCTAAAGCAATCCTGAGCAAGAAAAACAAAGCCGGAGGCATCACAATCCGCGATTTCAAAACATACTACAAAGCTACAGTGATCAAAACAGCATGGTACTGGTACAAAAACAGGTCCACAGATCAATGGAACAGAATTGAAAGCCCAGAGATAAAACCACACATCTATGGACAGCTAATCTTCGACAAAGGAGCAGAGGGCCTACAATGGAGAAAAGAAAGTCTCTTCAACAAATGGTGCTGGGAAAACTGGACAGCCACATGCAAAAGATTGAAAATCGACCATTCTTTTTCACCACACACCAAAATAAACTCAAAATGGATCAAAGACCTAAAGATTAGGCCAGAAACAGTAAGTCTTCTAGAAGAGAATATAGGCAGTACACTCTTTGACATCAGTTTCAAAAGAATCTTTTCGGACACTATAACTCCGCAGTTGAGGGAAAGAATAGAAAGAATAAACAAATGGGACTTCATCAGGCTAAAGAGCTTCTTTAAGGCAAGGGAAAACAGGATTGAAACAAAAAAACAGCTCACTAATTGGGAAAAAATATTTACAAGCCACTTATCCGACAAAGGGTTAATCTCCATAATATACAAAGAACTCACACAGCTTAACAACAAACAAACAAACAACCCGATCAAAAAATGGGCAGAGGACATGAACAGACATTTCTCAAAAGAAGATATGAATATGGCCAATAGACACATGAAAAGATGTTCATCATCGCTAATCATCAGGGAAATGCAAATCAAAACTACACTAAGATATCACCTTACACCCGTTAGATTGGCAAAAACATCCAAAACCAAGAGCGACAAATATTGGAGAGGTTGTGGAGAAAAAGGAACCCTCATACACTGTTGGTGGGAATGCAAACTGGTACAGCCACTATGGAAAACAATATGGAGATTTCTCAAAATGTTACAAATAGAAATACCCTATGACCCAGCCATCCCATTACTGGGTATCTATCCTAAGAACCTGAAATCAGAAATCCCAAGAGTCCCTTGCACCCCTATGTTCATCGCAGCATTATTTATAATAGCGAAGACGTGGAACCAACCTACATACCCAGAAACTGATGATTGGATAAAGAAGATGTGCTATATATACACAATGGAATACTACTCAGCCATAAAAAAAAGACAAAATTGGCCCATTCACAGCAACGTGGATGGACCTCGAGGGTATTATGTTAAGCGAAATAAGCCAGTCAGAAAGACGAACTCTATATGACTCCACTCATAGGTGGAAGTTAACATATTGACAAGGAGATCTGATCGGTGGTTACCAGGGAAAAGGGGGGGTGGGGGGAGGGCACAAAGGGGGAAGAGGTGTACCCACAACATGACTAACAATGATGTACAACTGAAATCTCACAAGGTTGTAATCTATCATAACATTAATAAAAAAAAAAATAGGCAGCAGGCTGGTGCAGAGGTACAGGGAAAGGCTTGAGTATTAGGCTTAGACCCATGAGGGTTTGACCCCCCAGCTTGGACACCAACTGGTTGGCATTAGGCAAGTTAATTAATTTTTCTGCTCCTGTGGTTGTTTGGCCATAACAATCAGGATGATATTATTTGCTTTGTAGGGACGGTTGTGAAAATTAGATGAATCTATATCAAGTTCTTGTCCCAGGGCCCGGCATATGTGGTAACTGCTGCTTCCATGATTATTTTCGTTATTCTAGCTCTAATATTCAAGGAGCCTAAGAGTCTAAGAATTCTGCTGGTATTTTTAGTTCAGGCTTTTCTGAGACATAAGCTGACAACTCCTGGGTGACATTTCCTCTGAGAAACAATAAACAATTTGAGCAGATTCCTTATCTGAACTTATGCTAAGCGGGGAGAGAAAGAGAAGCTTTGGGGACAGCGTTCTAGATGGTTTGGGGTACTTTACTTTTGAAAATGCCCAGGCTAGGTCCTGCTGTCTGGCACACTTTTCCAGGCAGTCTGCACTCTAGATGGGCTGTACATCTCTTCCCTCTCAGGACCCTCCCTGCCCTCAGCAGTTCCCCTGAGGTCCCCTCCATGCACCTCAGGTGTTCTTTCCAGAGGCCTCCATCAGAGGAACTCTAGTCTGGCCTTTTGAGTCACAGGAAACACGCCTCGCAGGCCAGGTTCAGGGTACCGACTGTAAGAGTCCAGGTAGCATGATGTAATTCAAGGCTAGGGCAGGAAACTGAGCCAGGTCTTCTGGGACCTGGGGAGTGAATAGGAATTGATGGTGGCATCACTAAGTTGGGAGGCTCTTCTGTAGGGGTTGAGCACGTCACTTTGAAGTTAAGTTGCCTGGCTGCGACTCCGGGCTCTCTGCTCATCAGCTGTGGGATCCTGGACAAGCAAGCGCTGCCTGCCTGGCGTGTAAAATGGAGCCTGTAATTGACACAAGACTGCAGTGAGGACTAACTGGCTATTTCCTCCGTCTAAGAAGCAGCTTGATTTCTAAGTGTCTTCTCCATTCCCTCTCTCTCCAGAGTCTTACATGACCGTTTTGTTGCACGAATGAACGTATTTGGCTTGATTTCTGAATTGCTTCTCTTGGCATTCTCTTAGTTGTTATTTCATTCATTCATTCATTCATTCACTCATTTATTCTGCATTAATTGGGTACCTACTATGTGCTTGGCATTATGCTTGATGCTCAGATTACAAATAGGACGTGCTGCTTGCCTCAAAGGAGTTGCCCAGCTAGCGGGTAACAGATAAGCAGACCATTCCAGTACAGTGCACAAGTATCTGCCACCCAGACAAACAAAGAGGGGCAAGTGGCTCCCATGATGACATCAGGGGGGCTTCTGGGAGGAAGTGGTGCTTAAAATTTGATTTTAATAAGTAGATGAGGGTAGACAAGGGGAAGGATGTTCCAAGTAGAGGGGAAGGCATACACTGAACCAAGGCGTGAAATACTGTGATTTGCTCAAGTAATCTGTGTGACTGCAGCAGAGGGTGAAGGGGAGAGAATCTAGTGTCCTGAGGTGGGGAGGTAGGAGGGGTCAGGTAACGAAAAGCCTCGTGGGCCCGACTAAGGAGCTTGAATTTAACCTTGATTCTAAGGGCAGTGGGGGACCTTGAAGAGTGTCAACAGGGAGTGCCGGGTCAGATGTAAATAACGGGGGTGAGGCGCCCGTTGTCTAACACTGCTGGGGGATGCAGGGCCGCCTCCCGGGGACCTCCTCAATGACCAGCTCCGTTACCACTGCAGCCGGGCGCCCGTGGAGCACAGAGCATTGTTGTTTCCTTTCCTTTTCTTTCTTTTTGCATTCTTTTTTATTTTTTTGGACAAAACCCTAAGAAAATGTCATTTACGCTCTGAAGAGTGTTTTGCCCGGGGCGGAATTGGATGTCAGGCCCAACCTGCTGTACAATGACAGGTTGCTGTATGAAATGAGGTGCTTGGTGTGAATAGGCAATTAACGGTCCCAACGGTTCACAGAAACCCCAGAACTTAAGAGCTGTGCTCCTCCAGGACGCCTTCTCCCATTTCCCCAGTTCCATTAATTGCTCCCCGCACTGTGTCTCTGGGTGTTTGGTTCAGTCCTCTGCGCATCATCACCTGTTTCGGTTGCAGTTTCTGGGGATCTATTTGTCTCCTTTGTCAGAGTCCTAAGCTCTCTGGAAACAGGCACGGGGTCTCCTGTAGCCTTGTGTCCTCCACAGAACACTGCAGAGTTGCTTGCACATGGTAGATACTTAAGATGGTTGTTTTAAATCCGATTTTAAAAAATCCTTCCTTTATTTTATAGGTGAAGAATAAAATCCCTCCTTTATTTTATGGGGATGGAGGGAGGAAGGGAGGGAGGAAGGCAAGCAGACAGTTGACATATATCAGAGGCTCCTGTGTGGCTGTCACTGCATTCTGTCTATGTTGCTTACTTAGTCCTCATGACAGGGATGGTATCACCCTATTTTTACAGATAAGGAAAATGATGCTCAGAGAGGCCAAGGAATCTGCCCACGTTTATGAAACAAATTATTGGCCCAAATGGGTCTAGAATTCAAGGCTTCTTCTGGAGATTCCCATGGCCTTCTTGGCCTGAGGCTGCAGTGAGGGTCCATGTTGTATTGGGTCTTTCTGCCTTGGAGTCCAGACTCAATTCCTTCAGCCTCTGAGGCTTTGATGGGACAAAGCTCCTCTCCTGGGGAGGGCCACCGCATACCCAGACAAGATGGACGCGGCACACAAATGTAAACACGTTAGTCTGGGGAGCCTGGTAGAGACTCGCATGGTGGACTAGTGGAACGTGGGCCAAGGGGAGGGAGCAGCGGCCCTCTGAGACCTGTGGCCGCAGGAGGAGGCTGATCACCGGAGCTGTGGATCCAGGTGCTGTCAGCCTGCTGCCTGGGAGAGAGGTATGGGAACAAATACCTCCACCTCGCTGTCCTCCCGTGCTCCAGTCTCCTGCTTGTGACAGGACCCATTCCTGGACCCAAATGGAACTGAGAGACCCAGGGAGCCGGCTAATGGGTCCACAAGGTCAGCGTCTTGGGGTTCAGAGCAGGGTGAAGACGGTGGAGAATGGGTCTGAAAGGGCAAGAGACTCTGTGGCACCCTGGGGAAATGAGGAACTTCTGTCCTAGGACTTGTGTGTGGCGGCAGTCCAGTTTAGGTGTCTAAAGTCCTGTCCTTCCGCTTCCACTCCTGGG
Source organism: Equus asinus (assembly GCF_041296235.1). Classification (NCBI taxonomy): domain Eukaryota; kingdom Metazoa; phylum Chordata; class Mammalia; order Perissodactyla; family Equidae; genus Equus; species Equus asinus. The sequence goes on along the minus strand of NC_091802.1, from coordinate 35,181,592 downwards.
CCCCAACAGAAGGGAACCCTTTGTTCTTGTTGTTGGACAGTATTTTCCCTACACACAATCTTTTGTGTTCCTGAGTTGGTATTTGCCCTCCCCTTTCCCAAGGGCCAATGGCAAAAAGATGGTGGGTTGCCAAAAGAGGAAACAGATTTGGAATAGTTTTAAATAACTACTTTCTGCATAGGGTGTCCCTGGTAAGAGCATGTCTTCCTGCAGAGACATCTGCTTTCACTGCTGCCCCTCCCCTCATCAGATGCCTCAAGTCTCCCCCCCCAGGCGAAGTAGAAGGCTAGGTCACCCTGGTCCTGAGTGAAATTCTCATCTCCTGCCCAGGAGGCCCAACTTTCTCCCAGGACAGGTCCCATCAAACCAAGAGCAGGCAAAGGTTTTCAAGAGGAGGATGGGCCCTGGCTGGGCTCATGTCACAGGACTGAGTTGCTGATACTTCTTTCTTTTTTTCTTTTTGGTTAGGAAGATCGTCACTGAGCTAATATTGGTGCCGATCTTCTTCTATTTTTTATATGTGGGATGCCACCACAACATGGCTTGATGAGCAGTGCATAGGTCCGTGCCTGGAATCTGAACCCGTGAACCCTGGGCTGTCAAAACAGAGCACACGAAGTTAGCCACTATGCCACTGGGCCGGCCCCCATGTTGCTAATATTTCTTAAGGCAACAGGTAAAGTGGGCTAGCACTCTTCCCTGCAGTTCCTTCCAGATTGTGTCAGGGGAATGCCATGTGCTTATCAAACTGTTTCCATGTTCCTCTGGTCACATAGGAAGACTACATTTCCCAGTTTCCCTTGCAGTTAGAGTGAGGCCATGTGACTGGGTTCTGGCCAATAGGATGTGGGGAGAAATGTAAGACACTTTAGGCCTGGCCTGAGTAAAAAGAACCTGGATCTCTGAGTCACCTACTGCTCAGAGGAGAGCTACCAAGAAGGGTTGACATTGACATTGAACTATAATGAGAGATGTAAATCTTTATTATGTTAAGCCACTGAGATTTGGGGGCTGACTGTTACAGCAGCTAGCTTTAATTAACCTCACTAATATACTCTCCTCCTCCTAGTCATTGGCTAGACACCTCCTCATCTATACCTATTGATAATGTCCCAAATGTGTGCTTAATATGCCCTGAAATAGAGGTATTTAGGGGGAAAATAGCTACTTGCATGTGCAGACAGATACCACCTCTATTTTGGGGTTCCACTCTTTGGAAAAGAGGAAAATGACATTTTTTATAGGCATTTTTTTTATATGCTAGGCAATTTCACACACGTTAATTCACATAATCTTCTCAAAATCATGAGAGTTAGATATGATTTAGGGAGCCATCTGGAAGTTCCTAATTATCTGGAGGGGAAGAGGAGACCCTCGGGTAAAGCAACATAAGAAAGACTTTCAAAATGGCACATGAAGAAGAGCAAGGTAATGGGAAGAAGGGCATTAGCTGCTAATGCAGAGAGGACCCAGAGTAAATGAGCTGTGAGAACTCAAACGCTTCACCAAGCGTCATGTAGAACATGGGTGTTCTCAGTGAAAAGAATGTAAGAGAGAATAGGAGATGATACCTTACTGTCTTACATAAGAAGACTGAAGCTTATAGAGGTGAAGTGCCACGCCCAGGTCATCAGGCTAGAAGGTAAAGTGCTGGGATTCGAAGCCAGGCTCAAAGCCCACACTCTTTTTCTTCTCCTGATAACTGAATTTCCCTTAAGTGGTCGGTCTCTAATCAGAGCTTCCAGAATCTTTCCTGCTCAGTTTTCTAATTAACCCACCGTGTAGCCACATTTCAACATTTGGGGGACCACGTTTCGGAGGTGGGTCTGCACCTCTGGTATGCGAGGGAGCTGGCACATAAAGAGTTCCTAACTTTAACAAATTTCCCCGCACAAATCAAGACTTACCTTCACATTGCTTCTGCTGATATTTTTTGTCAGCGATTTAAGATCTATCAATATCAACTTATGACCTTAATTCTTTTTCTTTTACCAAAGTTATCAACTTTATAGAATGTGCCCAAGCAGAGTCCAACTAGTTATATGTCTTTCTTTGATCTCAAATATGTGCTGAAGTGCAGGGGTCTTATTTTGGTGGGGAGGTAGTACTAGTTATTTCTTGAGGTTTCTGGTGCTCAGGCTGGCTAGATTTCCCCTCTTTTCCATCAAATTCTGCCATCCAACTACACTTTCCTTTTTTTTTTGAGGAAGATTAACCCTGAGCTAACATCTGCTGGCAATCGCTAACATCTGTGCCTATCTTCTTCTACTTTTTATGTGGGACACCTACCACAGCATGGCTTGCTACACTGTGCCATGTCTGTACCCAAGATCTGAACCAGCAAACCCCGGGCCGCCGAAGCGGAACATGCACACTTAACCACTGTACCACTGGCCGGCCCCCAAACTACACTTTCCTTAATGTTATCAGTTCTCAACTCTGGCTTTTCTGAGAGGCCTGGGTTGTTTGCCACTTGAATGAGAGTTAAGCTGTCTGAGTTCCTGGAATTGGGCTGTTTCTACCACTTTCTCCTCGTCAATGTCCAGTTTTCTCTTGAAAAGATTTATTATCCATTTTCCATCCACTGCGTTGGCTTGGATTTTTGACAAATCCTTAGTTATTTCCATGCTTTTGGACACTGCAGAAAGGAGTCTTGGTTCTCTCTGATGCTGGCTTCTCGCTATAATTGTTCTGGGTCTTTATCAAGCAAATGTCTCTTCTGAATAATTCTGTAGCATGAGTGTAGAAGATGGCCTCAATGGTTTGACAGTTGTTTTAATTCACTAGAAACAAACTAGGTTTCTGAGGGCCAACGACTTCTGCACTCCATCTCTAGTTGGGAAAGAAAATTGGAAACAGCACGGCTGAGCTGCCCACTCCTAGTTCAAGCTGCTCTCAGGCAGGGAGCTCTAGTACATGCTGCTGGTGGGAGAATGAGTTCACTCCTCTTTGCCCGAAAGATGGTGATGAGCCAGGGAAAGTGTGGCTGGATGTCTGCAACAGTGATCTCCCCGGTCCCAGAGTAACCTCCATGAGCGGAGGGATTCTGAAGCTTCAGGGACAGAGGGAAGAGTATAATAGGGTGTAGTGTTGAACAGTCTGAGAGACCTGGGTTTGGATCCTGGCTCTGCCACTTACTCAGAGGAGGCTGTTGGGCAAGTTGCATAAACAGTCTGAGCCTCCATTTGGTTCACTGTGCTTGGGAACAATAAGTGTTTTTATCACAGAAGACTGTTGGAGGATTGGATAAAATGATGCCAGTAAAGTGCTTAGCATCATGCCTGGAACATGGGAGGTACTCCATGACTAGCAGACGTATCCACCGTATTTTCCCACCAACTAAGTGATGCCACAGAGTTGGGTTTAAATAAGCCTGCGGTGCATGAGTCAGGGACTGATGGTATATACTATCTCTCTCTATAATCCCCTCCCCACTCAAGCAGCCTTGCCCATCTTGAGCTTTGGTTACTTATTATTATTTTAAAATTTAAGTAAAATTCACATAATATTAAGTTAACCATTTTAAAGTGAACAATTCAGTGGGATTTAACACATTCACAATGTGACACAACCATCACCTTTATCTAGTTCCAAAACCTTTTGACCACCCCAAAGGAAAACTCTGTACCTGTTAAGCAGTTGCTGCTTGTTTCCTCTGTCCCCCAACCCCTGGTAACCACCGATCTGTGTTCTGTCTCTGCAGCTTTACTTAATCTGGATGCAGTCATGTGTTGCTTACTGATGGAGATGTTGTTGTTGTGTGATCACAGACTGAACTTACACAAACCTGGATGGTATAGGCTACTACACACCTAGGCTGCATGGTACTAATCTTATGGGACACTGTCTTATATGTGGTCCATTGTTGACTGAAACCTCGTTATGAGGTGCGTGACTGTATTTCATATAAATGAAATCATACAGTATATAACCTTTTGAGTCTAGCTTCTTTCACTTAGCATAATGTTTCCGAGGTTCATCCACGTTGTAGCGTGTATCATTACTTCATTCTTTTGTATGAATGAATAATATTCCATTATTCCATTATATAGCTATATCACATTTTGTTAGCCATTCATCCATTGGTGGACAACAGGGCTGTGTCCACCTTTTGGCTATTGTGAATAGCGCTGTTATGAACATGCATGCACATGTTTGAGTCTCTGTTTTCAATTCTTTTGGGTATATACTGATTCCTAGTTTTAATTGATCTCTGCTGTGCGTTTCTTACCAGCACATTTTCTGCGAGGCACCATGACAAAGAGGTGAGGTGTGAGGGCTCTGGGGCCAGGCTCTCTCCTCTGTCACTAGTTGAGCGATATTGGGCAACAGTTGACCTCTCTATGCCTCCGTTTTCCTCTCGTAAAATGCAGTCCATATCAACAGTTCCTGCCTTATAGGAGGATTGTGATAATGAAACGAATTGATAACTGTAAAGCACGTAGTCTGTACTTAGTGAACGTCAGGAATCAATGTTGCCCTCTCCTTCCAGTTACTTCCCTTCTGGAATGTCCTTTTCACCCCCCTCCCACCTTTGTTTTAGGGTCTCTCATTTATTTCCTGGAGCAGCCAATGGCTGAAGTTTCTTCCTGGGCAGGGTGACTGAGCTCCTGGGCTCTCCCATTAACACAGGGAGTCTTGGGACCCTGGAGGACCAGGATCTCTGAAACAGGAACAAGCTTTAGAGGAGCTGGGCTTTGAGCGTATTCCTATCTGACCAATAGGAATCTGGATCCAAAGCTGCCTTCTTTCTCCTTTCCATAGACCTCCTGGTTCTATGGCCGAGGTATATCCCCAGATCCCATATGACTATCTTCTCTCTAGGGGAGATGCCCTTGCTCAAAGCTGCCAGTAGACTCATAATTTTTCCCCTTTTTGTCATATTCCTGCTCAAGACTTCCAATGGCTCCTTATTGCCTATTACACTAAGACAACCCCTCTACAGCCCTAGGAAGTAGGTGGCTCTCTCCCCATTTTATTTCTGTGTATTTGCTTGCAAAGGGAGTTTCCTCTGTTTTTTATGGATGAGGAATCTTAGACTCAGAGGCATAAGATAATTGTCAGTGTCCCCAGTGAGTAAATTACAGAGCTCAGATTTGAACACGCTAGCCAGACCCAGGAGCACCTGCTCTTTCTAGTCTGCACCCTGCCACCCACTCTGGCCTCCTATGCCAAATCCAGGTGATTTTTCCTTTGCCTGGTTTCATCTCATCTGTAGTGGAGCCAGCGAAGTCTCTTTGTGCCTTGAGCACCTGCCAGGCTCGTGCGAGCCCCAGACCTTAGCTCCAGCTGTTCTGTTTGTCTGGAACACCATCCCACGTCCCACCTATTCCAGTCCGGCCACCTGGCAGGCCTCATTCAAGCCCCTCTTCCTTCACTAATGTGCCCCACTGAGCTTTTCAATCAAGGTGTTCATCTTCATTGTTTAAATCTCCTGTCATTCTTTTTTTCAATTTTTATTTTAACTAATTTACTTATTTAAAATTTTTTATTAAATTATAATTCACATACAATATTATATTAGTTTCAGGTGTACAACACAGTGATTCAATATTTTTATACATTACGGATGGATCACCATAATAAGTCTAGTTACAATCTGTCACCATACAAAGTTATGACAGTACTATTGACTATCATTCTTAAAGTTGCTGCCCTCGGGGCCTCAGCTAGCATACCTATTGCTTCTATGTGAATTACAAGAAGGCATTCATTCCCTCCAGGCTGATCAATTGCAAAAAGATGGTCCGAGTCGCCCTCTTGGCTGAGCACTTTTGTGCAGGGGGAAGTCTGTACAGCCAAACTCTGCCAACTTGCCTATCTGACAGTTTCAAAAATAATTGTCTTCAATTATTTTGGTAAAACATTCCTAAGTCATATAGATTGTAAGAACTCCATGTTCATTCATTGTCTCCCCCAATTAGATTTCAAGCTTCTTGAGGGCAGGAACCACAACTCATCCTTCAGTTTTCCCCACTGTGCTCTGCTCAGAGCCAGCTGTGTAGTTGGTGCTAAGACCTCAGTGTCAGGCTAATGAAGTGACTTAGAGCAAGTATAATACCAGCCCTTGGCTCTGAAGGGACCTAGCAAAACTCTTGTGGGTAAGATTTGACTGACATCCACAGGTGACCTCAGGAACTCTGTCCCATTCCAGCCATACTGGCCACTTCATTTTGGAACACACCCTGCACCGCTTTTCCTTCAGGCTACTTCTTCTCTAGAACGCTGGCTCCTTCCTTGTTCTCTCAGCCAAATTTTCAGCTTTGTCAGCTCAAATGCCGCTTCCTCAGGGAAGCCTTCTTCTCCAGAAGCCTCTATCAGAGTCAGTATTTCCCTCCTACAATTCCCTAGGTGGTTGCTCCCTTCTCATCCACCATTCCTGGCTCTTAAAAGTGTTTCTTTAAATTCAGCTCAAGTTTTCATCTCTGACATCTGTTTGCATCAGGGAGGCGTATCCCAAAATACATTGGGCCTTCGTCTCCCATTCTGGACTAGGTTCTTTAAGGACACGGTGGTGCCCCGCACACAGTAGGCCCTCTCCTAATGGCTGTTGCATCAGTGTCCACCAGGGTCCCCAGTCACCCACATTTTCCAGTAATGCATCTTTATTCATTGCAGCAGAAGTATTTGCATCTTCTATGAGCGTTACCTGACACTTGTTTAACACTTTTCCCAAGCTTTTTCTCACCTCTTCTCTGGTTTTGTTTTCACAACTTGTAGGATATGAGAAAAGAAATGATTATATCCATTTCACTCATGAGGCACCTTAAGTCCAGGAGGCAGACATCTTATCTCACTGTCTGCTGACAGGGGCACAGCTGTCACTCACTGTGGTGTCCCGAGCTCTATAGACTACTGGGATATGTTGATGGTTTGGCTCTAGTTTCATCCTCTTAACTCTTACCTGAAGTTAACTATTCACTGTCTTTGGACTTCCTACTGAGTCTGAGCCCTGAGGCCAAGAGGTTGACTTGGGTGTGAGGGTTGAGTATCCTTGTCAACCCTAAAATCGTATGAGCACAACTCACTGCATTCATATGTCAGAACCCTGCATCCCGGGCCCTTAAAGGAATTGTTCTTTTCTCTCATTGACTCTGCGTGCTACTGTTCTATTTAAGCGTCTCTTTCAGGGGTCTATAAGGTACCCTCTATGTATTTGGAACTGTTTGGCAAATATCTTGGCATAGAAAGTGGGTCTCTGCCTTGGCTGATGTTAGATTCACCTGGGGAACTTTTAGAACTACCAATGCTCCATAACTTTATGAGCTTTCCCAGGTGACTCTGATTGGCAGCCAACGTTGGGAGTGGTTCTCATTGCTGATGGCAGAGTGGAATCACCTGTGGCTTTTAGAAATCTGATGGCCTGGACTCATAGTCAGAGACCCTGATTTAATTGGTCTGGGGCTGGGAATCATTGACAGGCCTCCTGGACCTTGAGTCCATGGAAAGAATAGAACTAAATGATGACAGTCTCAATGGGAAGAGCCCTTCCATTCTAGCACCAGCTAAGGGCAAGTTCACCTGATGCTTCTCTAGTATCAGCTTTTGCTGTAACTTTCTGGCTTTGATCCTCACCAGCTGTGTGATCTTGGGTAAGTATCTTTACCTCTCTGATTAACTACATGTAAAATAAAGCCAAGACCTGCTTGGCAGAACTGTTATGAGCACCAATAAAAGAAAAAATTATGTAAAATATATCTAAAAGAACCCACCACTGTGCCTGGTACATACCTGGGACATGGAAGAGCCCCAACCATCTGAATTGAAAAGCGATACTGTCCTCCCTCCCACTGGAAAATTCTATGTATCAGCAAACTTTTTTGAGTACCTACTATTTGCAAAGCATTATGATATGATTCTTTTCTCTTTTTGCCTCTGTGCATGGGAGGGAAAGATACAAAGATGAATGAAGAGAGAATCTCTGTCTTCAGGGAAGTTCAAATTGGCATATACAGACAGGAAAATATAGAACCGAATGAAGTTCTCTCTATATATACAACACACATACATTTCTATATCTATATTTCTAGTAGAGACCAGAATGAAATGAATGTTAATCAGAGATAAAATCAATATGTTGTGTTAGCTCAGAGCAAGGAAGAAATAATTTTCCCTGTGCGATCAGGGAAGCGTGGGCGGCATTTGAGCTGGGTTTCTTTAAAGGCGTGTCGTATTTCCACAGATGAGGAAGAACCAGAAAGAGCTGAGGGAGGCCATGGGCCAGGAGGCTGAGATGTGAGTTTGCAAACCTCTGCTGTGAATCCATTAAGGAAGGCTTTGCCTGCCTCGCTAAGGAATTTGACCCTTTAACCTGAAAACAGCTGGGGGCCATTGGAAATCTGAGTCTTGGGAGATGTGCTCCAGTTGGAGGTTTTGGTTCACTGATCCTAGAGATGGGATGGGAACGGGCTGGAGATGTCTGGGTCAAAACGTGACTTTCATCTCTTCCTCTGCACCCTGGCCCGTGGCCAAGGCCTCAGACAGCCTATGGAGAGCAGCTCAGGACATTCCCCTGGGTCCTGCTTCCTATCTCCATTCCAGATACGGCACACAGGTTCTGTCCTCTTGCGTTGTGCCTGGAATCGATTTCTCTACCCAATCGAGTTGGAGTGCTGCCCTTTTGGATTACCTGTTTAGCTTTGCGTTTTGTTCTATTCCCCGGGAAGCGTCTCAGATTATTCTCCATCCACTCCCCAGTCCAGCCTAAACTTCTGACAACCTCCGATCAGGGTGGACTCAGATTCCCTTATCTGAGGGCAGAGTGTGGCTATTTTTGTGCTCTTGGCCCTGGGTCTTTCGCTTATGCAGACTGGAGGCATGAGGACCTGTGGAATGGATATCGCTATAGTGCGTGGAGGTGACAAGGGCGGGGACGAGGGCTTGTCACAGGGCTGCAGGGTTGGGGGAGGGAGCACTGCATGGAAGAGAGACCATGAAGTCAGAACTGACAAAGCTATAATTTGCCTATGACTTTTAATTACGGACCCAGTTTATCATGCCAAATTTCTGGTCGCCTGCCTCACAGCTTGTTTTCATTTGTTCATCATAGTCTGAAGACTTGGAAACTGCAATCTGAGTAACTGGGAGTGATGACCTGGGGTGGGTTTTGGAAAGTTGGTGCCAAGCCAATATTTCAAATACTAATGCTTCTTCTATTTAAAAAAAAAGGGAGATTTGTTATTCAAACTCTGGACCTGTTAATGGAAGATTTGGGGAAGGAGGAGGGGTGGGGAGTATTCTGAGACCATCCAAAAGAATTACGATGCACCGGGATCAGGGTGTGATTCTGAATGGGAAGACAGGTGAGGTAACACTGGCCTCTGGGCTCCCATGGACCCACCTTACAGGTGGGCCCTCCTTGGAGAAGGTCCTTCAGACAAGGATATGGCTCCCAACTTTGCTGCTCATTGGAATCATCTGGGGATTTTTATAAAATACTCACACTGGCTACCACCCCGACATTCTGACTTCAGTGGTATGCAGTACAGCCCGGGCAATGGGATTTTTAGAACATCCCAGGAGATTCTATGTATAGCAAAGTTTGAGAACCTCTGCAGTAGGAGGTAGTAGGAATGAACATTTGATTTACAGCGGGTCTCACACTTGAGTGTCCATCAGAATCACCTGGAAGGCTTGTTAAACCAGATGGCTGGGCCCCACCCCCAGTGTGTCAGTAGGTCTTCAATGCAGTGTGGTTTAAGACTTTGCATTTCCATCCAGTTTCCCAGTGATGCTGATAGTCAAGGCCACAGTTTGAGAACCAGTGGCTTAAAAGAGCTGGATCTGGCTGTACCACTCAGAAGCTATGTGATGCTGAGCATGTCACCCAATATTTTTTTTTTTAAGATTTTATTTTTTCCTTTTTTTCCCCAAAGCCCCCCGGTACATAGTTGTATGTTCTTCTTTGTCGGTCCTTCTAGTTGTGGCATGTGGGACGCCGACCTCAGCGTGGTCTGATGAGAAGTGCCATGTCTGCACCCAGGATTCGAACCAACGAAACACTGGGCTGCCTGCAGCACAGCGTGCGAACTTAACCACTCGGCCACGGGGCCAGCCCCTCACCCAATCTTTAAGAAGTCCAGTTTCTGCATTTATAACGTGGGACGGCAATGGTGATTACCTCATGGGTCTCTGCGGGTGCAATGAGATGATATTTGTAAGTTGCTTAGCACAGGGCTTGGCCCACAGGAAACGATGTACCCCATAGTGGATTTTATTAGTATGTTTCCTCAGTTGGGGTTTTGGCAGATCTTGATGTTCAATCCTGCTAGATGGTGAAGCATGTTAAAGTGAGTTTCTGCTCCTGGAGGTCCTATGTTCCTTTCCGGAACAGGAAAACTGGGATGCTGGCATCAACTACGAGCGCTCTGGGGTCCAGCAGGGTAAGGGCCCACCTTGGAGGTGTTGGCATCTGTTAATTGATGATCATCCATCCAACCCTTCGGCCTGATGTGGGTGGCCCTTGGCTGTGACTGAGGACTGCTTTCCTGCCCAAACTCCAGGTTACTCTCACATTCCAGACACATTTAGTGCCCTGAGTTGTGATTGTCTTGGTGTCCCCATGGAAACTAAACTGCTGCCGAGGGAGGTGGGAGCACCTAAATGGTCTTGAAAACCACAAAATGTGTCCTCGAGACGGGGACTGGGGACCTCGACACTGCCTTCTCTTTTTTTCATGCAATTTTCCCAGAATTCTCTTCTGTATTTACCTCCCTCCCCCATTTCCCTGAGGAGGGAACTGAGGCTTGGCATGTATGGCCCCACAAGTTCTAGTTATCCTCCCCAGGTGGAGGGGATGCCCACGTAAGCCTGTGGCTCTGCGGGCAAAACCAGCTGGCCTGCACACACCGCAGAGCACATGGCCCTGCTGCCTGCCCCTTCCTGAGCACCCATGGACTTCACGATGTCCAGATGTGTTTTTGTTCCTTTATGGGGTCACCAGGTCAACTCTCAGGGGCTTTTTGGTACTTTTAAAACTTCTTTTCTTTTAGAGTTGCACGAATCTAGCTAATCTTTATTACTTCCATGTGGTTTGAGGGCAAAGTGCCCCTATTTCCATGTTACAGTTTGGGCAGCCCAGTGAGTGGGGAGAAGGGACATTGAGGATTGGCCCAGAAGGTGGGACACGGGCTACTTCACTCCATCCTGAGTTCTCTTTGGCCAGAGAAAAATTCTTCCTGTGCCTAGGGACCTCAGGGGTGAGAACCTGGGGTTTCCTTTGTTCTCCCTGGAGAGACAGGGAGTGACAGGGTGAAAAGGCCAAGGGAGGTTGTCGTGTCCAAGTCATTTCTAATTAAGGACGCTGTCCCAGGGAGGGGTCGACTTGCCCAAAGTCACAGAGGATGCGAATAACAGAACAGAGCCTAGAAACCCAGCCTCCTGCTTTCCCTCCTCACCTGTGCTCCATCCTCTCTGCCCCGACACACATCAGGCATTTATGTACCTGTGTGCTGTCTGCTGGGTATCTATTGCTCTCGCTTGATATTAATTTGATGCTCCTCTTGTGATCAATGCTAACTGCTCCCTGTAGAGGGAGGTATGGTGTGGTCCAGATAAACCCTCATAGCTAGGCCACACATATGCTCTATAGGCACCGTTTATGGAAAAATCATTGCAGGTATTGTGCTAGCTGCCTCAAGTAGCTATACAGCAATTAAGCCTCACAATTTGTGGAGGCAGTTATTAGCATCCCCAATGTACAGATCAGAGAAGTAATGCAACTTGCCTAGGATCACACAGAAAGCAGGCAAGTGGCAGAGTGAAGTCTGAAGCCAGGCCTGGTTAATTTACCATCGATATTGTTCAACCATTACACCATATGGCTGCCTGCCCTTGCAGGCTAAGGAAAACTGACTCAGAGAGGAAGCAGCAAGCCGCACAAAGAGAGACTGCCACCTGCCCACCCTAGACCTCTGCAAACAGATCTGGTTTGCTGGAAAAACACAATTGCTCAGAAACAGGTTCATTTGTCATCACGGCAAAGGCCATCATCTAACTAACATTAGTGCAAAAAGAGAAAACGAATCCAATTAAGTGTATTATTTCAAATTTGAAATATCTGGCTGCTTGCTTTTCTTTTTCCTCATCAATATACCTAGTATCTTGGCTGAAGTTTTCCACGGGTTTGAGAAATCACCCATCTGCATGGCCCCTAGCTGCCTGTGCTTTTCCCTCTTTCTGGGGACTGTGACAGAAAGGAGAGACGAAAGTTATTTTTAATTTGGCTGCCGAACGAACATCCAGGTCTTCCCTTCTAGCAGCTGAGTCTATATGTTTTCTCACCAGGGTATTAATTACCTGGCCCTGGGAACGGCCAGACGGGCTATTCCGGCGGCTCTGGCTACCCTGCTGGTTGTAATGCAATTGCTCGTGGACGCGGCAGGACTCCGAAGCATCCTCCTCCTCAATAAACTCAGACATGGGTACCGGATAACTTGTTAAACACATTTATTGATTTCTTGACAGTAACCAAACACAGTGAGTGACCATTATAAACAAGAAAAGAAAGGCATTCGTTTGTACTTTGTGAGATCCGGCTGCACCTGGAGAGAAAAGACACTCCTTTCCCAGGAATTTACAAGGCAAAGTGCATTCCTTCAAGGGAGCATCACAGGGGGGATGGCAGTTTTGAATCGCAAGAAATCTGTCGCCTGCTATCAGGCTGAAGCTCACCTTGTATGAATGATCGAGCCATGGAGTGGAATTAAAGTTATACTTGCTTAGCAAATGCATTCCTGATTGCCACAAACTCAGTAAAAACTGGCTGCAAATGAACCAAACATGTAGATGAAGAAACAAGTGAAATCAAAGAATGCACTTGCATGGAGCCAGGGCTTAGCCTTGAAGGAAAGAGAACAGACCCAAGCCAGAGAATGAAATGAACTCGTTAAACACATTTATTGAGCTGTTAACAATAACCAAACACAATGTATGACCTTTGGAAAACAAGAAACAGCAAATGGATCAATTCTGATCTTGGCAAATCCTACTACAGATATGTGACAAAGAGGGGAGATAATTCCATTTCTTTATAGTCTGTGGTGATAGATATATACAATGTGTATCTCTTCAATGTCTGTCCTTTTTTTTTTTTTTTTTTTAAATTGTTGAGTAAACGGAAGAATCATAATCTAGAAATAAGTGTCCTTGGCCAACTTTGTCCTGGTTCACCTGTGTCACCAGCACCCTCAGAAGATCCTAGGACACTATCCAAGATGATTTGATGCAAAGAACAAAGTCTGCTGGATGCTGTCGGAGTTGCGTTTGCTCCTCTCTCTCTTTTGGAAGAATTTTGTATGTACAAAGGCTGAAAGGTCTCATTGGGTAGAGTTATTAGTTCAGGAGAATGGTATCAAAATTGTTATCAGGTTAACTGGTTATTTTCTTCTAAGACCTCTTCTGAATGAGCCTTTTGTTCTGAAACGTGACTTCCCATCTTGGAGGCTGGGTGAGTTTACATGTATGTAGATATGTTTGCATGTGTGTGTATGGATGTGTGAGTGCTTGCGTGTGTGTGTTTGTGTGTGTAAGAGGTGTGTTCCTCTGCCATGGTTTTGCAGACACTTTTCATGTAGAAAGGGCCGATCCAAAGAGTGAATGAGGCTTGAGGGGGGAAGGGAGAGAGAAAAAAGAAGGGGACATTCTGGGTTATGTCAATTCACAGTTGTAGCATTTCACTGAGGTGGGATTCTTCTTGGCCTAGTTTCCTATTTGAGGAGCCATTCATTTACTGGAAAGAGAGAAAGGAAAAAAAACACAAACACAAAACAAGGCATCAGTGAAGGAATCTGCACACAGTTTGGGGGAAGGGACAGTTCTGCTTACTTGCACATATCCCAACTACCTCCTCTCCTTCCTCAGGAACCTCTAGGCCTGAGCTCTCCAATATGGCGGTCACTAGTCATATGTGGCTCCCATAAATTTAAATTAACCAAAATTAAATTAAAAATTTAGTTGCATCATTATACTAACCACACTGCAAATGTTCAATAGCTGCATGTAGTTAGTAGCTACCTACCATGTTGGACAATGCAAATGCAGAATGTTTCCATCATCACAGAAAATTCTAGTGGGTGGCACTGCTCTTGACAGGGGTGGGGAAATGACAGCCTACAGGCCAAATCCAGCATGCTATCTGGTTTTGTAAATAAAGGTTCATTGGAACACGGCCACACCCGTTCATTTACATATTATTTATGGCTGCTTTCACACTACAATGTCAGAGTGTGGCAGAGACCGTATGGCTCACAAAACCTAAAATATTTACCATCTGGCCCTTTACAGAAAAAGTTTGCCGACCCCTGCTCTAGACTAAGCTCCTATGGATGGGGTCATATCTGTCTTCATCACCACTATATCCCTATAACCTAGCTAAGAGCCTGGCACATAGTAGGTACACAATAAATAAGTATTGACTAAAGAGAGAGATCAATGAATGAGTAGACTATTTGTCTGGTAGCTCTGGCTGGAAGGGAACAGAAAATTATAGTTTTGGCACTCTGCATGTATCTGAGAGAAGAAAAAGAAAGAAGGGATGTGGGAAAGAAGGGAGCGATGAAGTGGGGGATCAAGGGACAGCAGTGGCAGCTGCTTCTAAAAGCTGCCTGGTAACATCCACAGCCCCTGTATTTGGGCAGCACATTATTGCTACAAAGGGCTTCCCCATCCAGCCTCTCATTTGTTCCTCACAAGTTGTGATGTAGAGGGTATACGGACTGTCATGACAGAAGCCAGATCCAGAGGGGTAAATGACTTCGTTGGGTTTGCATGGCTTGTGAGTGACAGAACCAGGCACAGAACTCAGGTGTCCTGACTCCTGGTCAAGGGCATCTCCATGACATGGTTCTGCCTGCATCTTCCTTCCCATTTGGAGGGTTTACTACAATGATCCACAGATACTTAGTGTGCAGAAGGGAACCGAGAGGGCTGGGTGTGGACCAGAGGGTTACAGGAGGTGGGAGTCATCTTGCATGTCCCTTTAGTAGGAATAATAGTCACTTCTAGGGACATAGCACTGGGAAAATATGTATTCACACACATTCCTCATTGGATCCTAATGGCCTGGCATTCAGAGTATTTGCTCACCTTCTAGGGGGAAAGGGTCCATCACACACATAACTAAGAGCTCTAACGCCTCTAGCTGTCCTGTCCTAACACATAACCTCAGGAAAATCAGCCTCTCTGGGCTCTCTGTAAAATGACAATAAAAAGGCTGTCTTGCCTGAACCAGAAGGGGTTTAAAGGTTTGATCTCTATCTCCGATATATAGGCTTTACCAGCAGAAAAGCCCCATGCAAATGGAAGGTGGTGATTTCAACTGTCATTTATAATCACGATTGCTATAATGGGAGATAATGCCAGGCTCTAAGAGCAGGCCTAAGCAGGAAGACTGAGCTCTGGCCCG
The DNA here is from genome assembly GCF_041296235.1 of Equus asinus. NCBI lineage: Eukaryota > Metazoa > Chordata > Mammalia > Perissodactyla > Equidae > Equus > Equus asinus. The sequence goes on along the minus strand of NC_091802.1, from coordinate 35,166,189 downwards.
GGTCCACTGTCCTCTGAGCTGCTGCACCCACCTCTATACTGAAGCTTCTGGGCTCGGTTGTTTGGACAGTCCTTCCCCTGTAAACTGAAGTTGATGTTGGTGCGGATGCAGCGGTTGTTGAGCGGCTGGACGGGCCTGAAGTTGTCACTCATGCTCAGGAAGATCTGAGATGGCTGATTCTGGCTGAGCAGGCGTAAGGAATGCATCTGAGGAGAGAGAAACAACCATGAGGTCCACCCATCCCCTTAAATGCACTACGGAAGAAGTAAGACCATGCAGACTGTGACCGAGCCAGGCTGTACTGGCTGTCTGGGAAAGACGACCCTGTTCCATGGGTTCAGCTGCGCTGGAGGCCCAGTGATGCCTCCATGCGTGGAGTGGGCCTTACTTCTAGCTCACTAGCTCATGCATGCCTCAAGTCAGTTCCTCTCTTTCATCCTCAAATATGCCATCATCAAAGGTGGAAACCCAGCTAGGTGTTTTCCAGGGTCTCTTCTTTCTCTTACACCCCATGGTTCAATAACTCCCAATAATTCAGGGAATTATTCCCCTACATGGCTATTATCCCAACTATCGTGATTGGCCCAGGAGCCAGAGCTAAACTAAGCTGGATTAATTTGGTTCCTTTTCTGTGAATATGACGACCAGGGGCTGGACTAAAATGTTTGCAGCTGTGTTCCACCCCAGGACTGTGAAGGAAAGGGGGGGTCTCTAGCAGGAGGAAAGAATGAAGCAAAAGTGTAGTAGGAAGCAGAAGACAGCAGAGAGAAAGGGCTGCTGGGGTTCAGATTCCAGTGAATTCCTGACATCAACTTCTGATTTTAAATTCCACAAGATGCTCCCATATCTTTTGAACAAGTCTTTTCCTAAGTTGAAGTTACGTGGAGGGGTTCTTATCACCAAAACAGTCCCAATCAATACAGACGGGATCAGGGACTTTGAATGTTCCAATTGTTGTCGGGTTGTGAGGACACATCCTGTAAAGGAGATTGGATTCCGTGTCCTTTGCACCTTGGCCTCTGAGTTTTTACAGACTCTCACAATCATAGAATATCAGAGCTGGAACAGACTTGTGTAATTTACCCCCTCGTTTATAAAGAGGAGTATCCATTCACAGAAGGAGGATGGCAGGCCTAGGAGTGCATAATGAGCCATTAGCAAAGCTGGCCTCCGAGGCCAGTCTCCTGGCTCCCATTCGGTTCTGAGAAATACTAGCCAGGTTTACTAGGAATCCCGTGAGATGCTCTAAAAATTTCTGCATTCAAATGCATTTGTGAAATGCTACGTAGCATGTTGCCTCCTCTTGGAGACTGACATATGTATTATCATTTTCAAGGCCCCGAGAAGTCTCCCAACAATGAAATCTATTTAACTCTCTTTGAATCCAGCTTTTTCAAACATATTTGGCTGTATCATCCATTTTGCTCCTTTGTTTTTGAGCACCATGGCTGTAGAGCACACTTTGGGAACTAATGCTGCTGTCCTTTCTCACTCAAGGGTGGAATGCTTCTACAATGAGTCTGTGCTAAGCCTTTTCAATTGCTGATTCTTTAAACAAAGGTGTGATGAGTTGAATTATGTGCTCCCAAAATTCACAAGTTAAAAGTCCTAAACACCAGCACCTCAGCATGTGACCTCATTTGGAAATCGAGTCATTACAGATGTAATTAGCTAAGATGAGATTATTGGGGTGGGCCTTAAGCTAATATGACTGATTGGGGCGGGCCCTAATCCAATATGACTGATGTCCTTATAAAAAGGAGGATTTGGACAAAAAGACACAGACACAGGGAAAATGCCATGTAAAGATGAGGGTAGAGTGGGGTGATGCTTCTACAAGCCGAGGAACACCAAAGATTGCCAGAAAACCACCAGAAACCAAGGGAAAGGCAGAGAACAGATTCCTCCTCACTCCCTCAAATGGGACCAACCCTGCTGACACCTTGCTCTTGGATGTACAGCCTCCAGAACAGCGAGGCGATACCTTTCTGTGGTTTAAGCTGCCAAGTTAGCGGTACTTTGTTAAAGCAGTCCCAGCAAACTAACACAATAGGCACTCCACAAAGTCAGCCATCTTCCCCATTAGCTAAAGGACCACAGAGCAGCTCACCTGCATCCTGGTTATATAGACTGGTTTGTTCATTATTATCCAACTTGCCGTCTCATAGCACGGTGGGATAGTCATCGACCCCTCGTAAGTAATGAAACTAGAGGTCTCTGGATAGAGTGCCTCTATGTTAAGTCCCTGTAGTAAATATGCATCATCTAGAGAAGAAAATAAGAAAGATTTAAGAATTAGGTTTCTCGAGAAAGTGCTGCTATTGCTGGTAACTTTTTTTCTTTTCAGATTCCAGAAGACTGTAGCTGTCAGGATGGGCTGCAGTAACACACAGCCCCCCAGAGCTCAGTCATTTTAAACAACAAAGGCTTATTTCTTGCTCACACTGTAGGTTGGCCGAGGGCTTCCTCCATGTCATTAGTGTCCACACTCTGGGATCTAGGCTCTTACAGTAGATACTATCTGGACCCTCACGAGTCACAATGATAGGAGGAAAAGCAAGAACAGTGACACATGCGTTGGCTCTTAAAGCTCCCATCCAGGAAGTGGCAAATGTCGCTTCTGCTCACATTTGGTAGCCAAAGAAGTCACATGGCCAAGGCTGCTGTTAGGGATTCAAAGAAGCACATTCCTCCCACAGGGTGGGGCACTGAATATCGGTGAACAGAAACGTGGTCTACCACAAGGATACAAGGAAGAGCCAAGTTCTTGGTTATGGTCTCTGAGACCTAGACTGCTAGCATTATATTTATTATAGTCATAATGAAATGCACAATTTAAGCCTTCAGGACCTGTTGAAACGTTGTCTGGTCATCATTCTTATTTATTAACATTGCTTAATTAAAAGAACACTAAGAAAATACTCTTAGAAAGAAAAGTATATCAGGCCAAATCTTACCATGAGATTCAACAGTTAAGCTCAACAACTAATTTCAACTTTTTGTAGATCTCCTCTTTGTCAGGCCCGTGCATGTAGCCTTCTCTCTTACACCTATTTGAGGTATTCACACTCATATATCTGTTATTATTAAATATACTTTTTCAATAATAAAAGTGACATAAGTACATATCAGACTATATGGAAAAAAGAGAAAAAGAAAATAATGACAGCCCCGATCATCTAAAATAGTTGCCATGGGCATTTTGGTGTATTTCCTTCTGATTTTTTAATTCAGTGTTTCCGTCGTATTTTTATAAAAAGTGTAATGTAGCAGAGTTTTCAAATAACAATAAATTTCAAAGGACCTTCATATACAGCTGGAACCTCATACTGACCCAGTGAGATTGGTCAGACAGATAACAACATTCTCACTGACAAGAAACTGAAGATCAGAGAGGGAGAGTAACCTGCTCAAGGTCACAGAGGTAGCGGGTGACTGCAGAGTGGGAACTCAAACCTAGCTCTCCTGACTTCCAGACCAAAGTCATTTATTCATTCAGCAAATGTTCGCTAAGCACCTCGTTGTGCTGGGCACAGGGTTAAGCTCTGGGGATAGAGCAGTGAACAAGATGGATGCAGTGCCCACCCTCATTCTGGTCGAGGAGGCAGATGACAAATGGCAGAATCAACATACATGAACTCTAATATCAGGTGGTGGTAAGTGCACCTTGGCCTAGTCTGTACCTATCTATTGATCCTGAGCATTAATGCTGCTAATCCGTTTTCCTGGGCAAAGGCCCCCTTCCTTCCTCCATAAATTGCTCACTCACGTTTCTCTGATAAGAAAGAACTATCTTTGCCAAGGGAACTTGAATTTCAGTGCTCCTTCGCTTGTCAACTGAATTAAGAACCAACCAACTGATTCAGTGGTTTGGAATGATGTAAATAAAACCACTGTTTGCTTGCTCCATCCCAAACGGGCCCTCCTGGCCTCTGACAACCCTGATGGGGTAACGGAACCTCTCCAGGGCTCTGGCCACAAAATGCCCATGAGAGAGAGAGATTGGTCAAGCTAGATTTGGAGACCAACCCTAGGAGACAGGACTTCCTTTCACTTTCCATTGAGATGTTTCTACCTTTCCACCAAAACACCAGGGAATCAGGACAAGCTCAGGAGAGATGTCGCAGTTGGAATATGGCTGGGATGGGTCTGCAGTCTGGCCTGTGGGGTCAGGTGCTTCCACGACAAAGCCACAGTGCCCAGAGCACACACTGATATAATGGTTCTAGGGAATCAGATCCAGCGTCAACACAATAAGCTTATGTTGAGTATCCGTCATATGGCTCTGTTTCTTAAGCCCCTAATATGTGTCAGGCACTAAGCTAGGTGTAGGCGAGCAGGACGTAATTAAGTGACTGCAGCAAGGAGCCACAGAGACAGTGATATATATCTGCACTGGGTACACTGAGAGGTTGTCAGTTCTGCCTGGGGGTGGGACTCAGGAGAAGATTAATGGAGGAGCTGACCTGAACTGCATCTTGAATGACAAGAGGTAATCAGTGTGTGGCTGGCAGTGGGGGGTGGGGCTGTCAAGGGCACTCTAGACAGTCCCGCTAGAGAAACAGCTAAGGACGCAGAGAGCGGTGCACACTCGGTGATGGCTAGAGCGTGGGCAAGATGCAGGGGGAGGGGTGCTGTGAGAAAGCAGGCTGGCGGGTCAGCACAGGCCACACCTAAGAGGTCCTTCTTTGCGCTGTTGGGAGTTTGGGCTTCATCCTGTAGGCAATGTGGAGCCACTGAAGGGTTTTAAGGAGGGAGTAGCATGATCAGATTTGCAGTTAATGATGCTTGCTCTGACGGTGGTTTGGCCTGAAGATTAACATATTGAATGAGAGAAGGAAGCATTCGGCACATCTTTATTAAAGGTCAATGTGATTTGTTTAACCAAGCTTGCATGCAGAGCATATTGGGTACTCTAGCATGCTGCTATTATTGTATTTTATTTTATTGGGAGTGGTGGGCAGGAGGGTAGGAGGGAGGTGGTGGAATGAGGGACATTCCAGGCATGACTGGAGTAAAGAAAATGAACATTTATGTTTCTCTGAAACTATAACCAGCCTGTGTTGCATCCACATTTGAGGAAAGAGTTGGTGTGGGTGGGGAGGGGCAGGCTAGGAGCAAGAGGCAAAAGGTATGTTCCTGGGTTGAACCCACATGGCAGGGTAAGAACGTGCTTCTAAAACACTGTTTTGCTGAAATCTCAGACTCCACCCGAGTGGTCCTGCCAGGGAGTCCTCTTCGTCCACATCCCCTGCGAGATGCAACAGTCGTCAGAGAACGCGGGCAGCTTCCGCCCTCCCAAGATCCTCATTCACCACTTTGTTCTGTGCGTGAGCTTGGCTAATACTCACACTTCACCTTTGCCCTTTTTATTTCCTCACGCTGCAGAATTTGGAAGGACCCAGTGTGATGAGTGTGAGCCTAGGACCCAGACCTGAGTTTGAGGGCTGGCTCTGCTGCGCGCCATCTGTGTGATCTTGGACACGCAGGTAACTGTCTGAGCCTCATTTGTGACATCTGTAGTATGCAGATGGTTGGAGTAGGCAGTGGACTGATTGTCTGTGTCCCCCCCACACTCATATTCTGAAGTCCTCACTCGAATGTGATGGCATTTGGAAGATGATTAGGTCATGAGGGTGGAGCCCTCAGGAATGGGATTAGTGCCTTTATAAAAGCCACCCCAGAGAGCCCTCTGACTTTCTTTCTGCCATGTGAGGACACAAGAATTCCGCAACCCAGAAGAGGGTTCTCACCAGAACCCAGCCATGCTGTCTCCCTGATCTCAGACTTTCAGCCTCTGGAACCGTGAGAAGTAAGTTTCTGCTGTTTACATGGTACTTTGTTATGGCAGCTCGAACTGACTGAATACTTGCCTCACAGAGTTGTTTGAGGAACAAATGAGATTACACTTTCCAACGTCCTGGCCCATGGGAAATACTCAGCAATGCTGGGTAGCACTGATGCCGTTCCTCCCTTCCCGGAGTGTCTTTGCCCAGCTTCCCCAGGATAACCACGGCTCGACCTCCCCGAGGCCTCTTGACTCTCCCTAGCGAGGTTAGTGCCTTCCTTTTTCACCATATTTACTGAGTTAGCTTGCCAATAATTACCTACCAATTTGAACGTCTCCACTAAGCCATGAGCCTTTAGGGGAAGGGCTTCCATCTTTTATCTCTGAATCCCCAAGCCCCAGTATGGGGTCTACCATATTGGATGCTCAATAAACACTGGTTGAATGAATGAATGAAATGGTTTCTGCACAGAAGCTCCACCTGCTGGTGGTTCTGAGCAGAAACTAAGGGAGGAAGAGGCAACATCATCTGTCAGATGACGGGGAAAATTGTCTGAGGCTCCAGTCTGTACCATTAACTTAAATGCCTGCTGTCGGCCACCATCTCCATATATATCACACCACAGATATCAGGGTGAAACTGAGACTGTTGACTGTCTCCTTATGGTATTCCTGTGTTTCTACACCAAACCAACCTCTACCCTTATATTTACATTGCTGAAATTGGTGTGCATTTAACACGTAACATTTGTCCTCATGACTCACCACACTGCCTTATAGGAAGCCATTAAGTCAATGTTCTGTCTCTTAGGGACTGGAATTTGAGAGCCACAAGCTACCGTCACATCTTCTTTTCTCCTCATTGCTTGCTTGGTGTATTAGGCAGCACAGAGGCAGTGGAACCCAAGAAAATGATATAGGCAAACCCAATAGTTTTCAGCTCTACTGTCAAGGAACACTGCAGTGTCTCCATGGCTGACCAGGCCAGGAACTAATTATTACCCACAGGCTATCTCATCCACGCAGCAGCCAACACAAAACCATTGCTTTGTGCATGTCAGTGTTCTCCTCTGGGTTGTGGCAGACAGAAAGGAGCCTAAGAACTAGCCCACCGGAAGGTGGATTCTGCTCTCCAAATTCTCATGGCTCTATTCATTTGTAAGGATGGCAAAGATCTGTGGAGGTCAGAGCTGCTTATGAACAGAGAGATACAAATTTGGGGGTGAAGCTCAGAGGCAAATGGGGTGAATCATGCAAGCTTCTGCTTGCTTTAAGGATATCTATTCAGAGGAAGTGATGGCAGAAGTTCAAATAAATTTTCATGGATAGTTTTACAGAAAGGTTTTCTTCCTTCCTATTATCTAACTCTCTATGAATCGATTGATTGATCTATCAATCAATCAGTCCTATGAGAATATAGCTTACAGAGGGCAAAGCCCTGGACTTCAAGTCAGGAGTCTTAATTCAAGTCTAAGTTCTCATTGTGGCTTTGCCAGTGATCCACTCCTCCTTCAGGGGTAAGTTACGTAACCTCATACTTGTGGGTCAGATTATTCTGGATAATTGCTGAAGTCATCTTCAGGTTAAAAAAAAAAATCTATAGAACCCCAAATGTCCTTTAACATAAATAAGCTTACAGAGGCAAATTTATCTTAAGTAGGTCAAATTTCTGGTATGACATTGTAATTTTTTACATGTTGGCTATATCTTTATAGTACGAGAAGATCCCTCGGATAATCAGTAAGCGTAGAACACTTAGGCATAGTTTATAGCCCAATTTTATTCTTTTAATTGACTGTAAGAGTTGACAGCTTGGCTTCTGATTTTATGACATGCTCTTGCTGAATCTATGATTTATGTTACACTGAGTTCTTAGTCATGGACACAACTTCTAAGTTGACTTTTTCTTTTTTTTTAAGAGAAACACACTATAATGAAATGCCTAGGACCACACAGTTGGGGGATCTTTATCTCAGTCTGAGCGTCCAACAGCCGCCTCTGGTAAACGCATTGTGTTTACTTATGTGGACCACTGATGAGATTTCACATCGCCCAGCTTCCTGCTTATGAAGTTCCCATTCAAAGAGAATGATGCCAATGAGAAAAAGGCACGGCAGTTCCCGAGATCGATACTGGACTTGCTTCTGATCAATATGGAACTATTTGGCAATTTACTCATACGGAATGACATTTCCTCTTGTAATCTGGGGCAAATTGAACCGAAGTGAAAAAAGGTAATGACTAAAGAATAAAGTAATATGATTTTTTGTTTTACACAAACAATAAATGAAAAAAAGGTCCTCTGAGAATTGGATTCACGCAGGCAAGCCACTCCTTCTCTGCTCCTCGCTGACTTGAGTTACTACTTAGATTGCAACATGGGAAGTGGTGCGCTGCATTTCGCCTTCTGTGAAAACATTTCCAAAGCCGTTCCTTTGAAATGAAAGTACAAGTTCAATTAAGCATAGAGAAAGGCACTGGGAGCAATAGGCTGAAACTCCCCTGTGATATTTCACCACATTTGACACCGCGTCCCTCTGTGGAGCAGGCGCACAGAACACTTCCTGAGGAACTGAGGAGCTCACGGCAGTACAGCTTGGTCCCTCCTTGCCTACACACTCATTTTTCAGCTGGCGTGGGGGTAGGGGGCCAAAGGAAAGTTATAAACAGGCAAGACTGAAACAAATGTTTTCACGGGGTCATACTGGGTGTCAAAACACCATGTTTAAAAGCCCTCCTCCAAACCCCTCCAGTCGTGTGCTTTCATTTCCTTGGAGGAAATACGTTAAGGCATTAGCCAGATTCTAAATTTGGAATCTGTGATCTTTTGGATTCTTACTGGTCTGAAGTTCTTCACTGTATTTACCATCTATGAAATGAACGGAGTGTGTTGAAATTGGAAGAGAATGAAGCTACCAAAATGATACGCTGTCCTAGGAAGACATTGGAAGAAAGTGTTCATTTATACGTAATCTTCTAGTAATGACCCCCTCTTACCCACTTAAGAAGGCTCTTTGTGCTCCATTAGTCACTGGCTTCACCACTTGAAATTATCATAAAATCTCTTTTTAAAAAAATAACGCTAGCTCGATGAAATCAGGTGGGTACGAAAATGACAAGAATGTTACCTTTTATGTAATTGGGGCTCTATGCCTACTAATTGATTAACAGAAGGAAAATGTAGAGATTTGGCATTATTCCAATATACTACATTAGAAAAACTAAAACACTTGGGGTAAATTACCGATATCTCCTCCAGAAAATCCATTCAGAAAATCCATATTTCAATGTCATAATTTCAATCTTGACTCTCAATCTGTCGAAGGGGAATTTAATTTTAATGAAATGGATTTTCTTTAGAAGAATTTCTAAATTCAGCCTGAAATGAATTCAGGCTGGTCGTTTCCATTGTCAGTCTGGGTTAGGGAGAGTGTTTTATAAGCCTTGCTCAGATGTATGAAATCTAAGCTTCTAAGGAAAATAGTGGAAGCCACTAGGCCATTACCACCCACTCCACGGGCTCATACACAGGACTCTGCTTCATTTGAAGTAAGCGAACTCTGTAGCCTGTGTGCCTTGTATCGGATTCACCTGGAACATAATTTTTATTTGGCACCATAGTGACCTGCCCCCCACTCTTCAGGAAGCTGGATTTGACCACCACATACCTTAGGACAATTTAGGAATACAAAATTATGCCCCTAGTTTATACCAGTCACTGCCCAGGCAATTGACTCATTATCTTGCTTAATCCTCACCTCAGCCCTTTAATATCAGTATGAAAATCTTTATCTTACTGATGAGAAAATTATTCTCTCAGAGATGTTAAGAAGTCACACAGCAAAGGAATCGATAGAGCCAGGAGCCCAGGTCTGCTTTGCTCCATCTCTCATCACTAGAACACTCTGCCTCCATAAGTTTGGTGACCTTCACCAGCATGGTATCTGGCTTCTGAAATTCCCAGTCCTTGTGGCAAGATTCTCCCTTTTTCCTCCTTTTACAGGTTCCCTAGCGCACTGATTTTCTTAACTGGTTAAATAGAATGATTTTGCATGAGTCCTTTTTTTGCTAGTCATCTAATCTATGCTCAAACCAAGCAAATGGACTGCGTCCCTACTGGCTGCCATCTCGTGATTTCACCCCACGCTTCCATATTTGCTCCCACCTCCCTGCGCCTCCTCAGCCAGTTAATGAGACAGACACATGGGAGCCTCTCCCAGGGTGGGATTTAAAAGATATCTTTAGAAATAATTTGCAACCCTAAGTCATGGGGATTTGAGCTGCTCTTTCAAAAGTGAGGACATGTCCGCCTCTCTTCTCTATTTATTCCCACTCACGATTTCACCCAGGTTTAAATGCCATCTGGATCCCAATGCCTTCCACATTTATATCTTCAGTTCTCTCTCCTAAAATCCAGGCTCATATACCCAACTACCTACTCCACACCTCTTCTTGGATGCCCAGTAGACATCTCAAGCTTAACACGTTTGAAATTTCTGATTCCCTTCCCACCCACAAATACGCTTCATCCACGAATATGCTTCATCCACAGTCTTCCCCAAATCAGTTGATGGAAACATCTTCCTTCCAGGAATTCGGGCTAATAATCTTCCAGTCATCCTTGACTCCTTTCTCTCATATCACACATCTGATCTTTCAAGAAATCTCTTGGCTCTTCCTTCAAAATATACCCAATTGCTTCTCACCACCCCCCCACAGTAGTCTGGTCATGACTGACATTGTCCCAGCATTTGGATTGCTGCCATCATCTCCCAACTTTTTTTGTCAGCAGATCATGTCACTCTCTGCTCAGTATCTTAGAGTGACTCCTCATTACTACAGCCTCCAGGAGAAGGACTGAGGGGGACGAGTGGACCCATCCTGAACCAGTTGCTAGCCTTCCTCTGATTACTGTGTGTGCCAATAGCAACAGTGCCACTGTGTCCCTCTGGATGACACTGATTTCCACTGGGAGTCTCATGCTGAGGGACAGGCAGGAGTTGCAGAGAGCTCAGGATGTTATGAGCCTGAACTTTCAAAGTGCCCAGAAGGTCTGTGGCTAGTTTATGTCCCTTTCAAGTAGAAACAAACAAAAGCAAAAAGCAGAGAGATGGCTCTTCCAACTGAACCAAACTGGGAATTCAGAGAAAACCATGCTGACAAGTTTCACGTAATGTGAAAGTTTGAAGACCTCAGAGCTAAATTTTCCTTGTTCCTTAGAGAGGAAGCATGATAGAAAGGTAAGAGCATAAAGTCCCTGGGAGGACCTATGTTTGAATCCTTGCTCTCCCACTCTGGAAGAGTAGATCATCGTTCAGGAAATCTTTCCTCTCTCCTCAACCCCACCTCCTTGGGAGGATTTTGATGTTGGGCTTGGCCACGTCACTTGCTTTGGCCACAGGAAGTGGATAGAAGGGACAGTTTGTGAATTTCAAGCCTAGGCCTTAAGTCACATTACAGGTTCTGGTCTCTACCATGAGAAGTACTTGCCCTGGGTATCTACCTGATCCTAGAAAAATGAGAGCCACGTGCAGCTACACTGCCCTAGCTGACCTGCAGATCTGCAGCTGGAAGCAGAGCCACCTGGCTGACCCACAGATGCAGCAGTGAGAAATCAATGCTGATTGCTGAATGCTTGTGCGCTACGCAGAAGTTGCCAACTTAGCCGTTTACTAGATGTGTGTCCTTGTCAAATGACTTCACTTCTTGGAGCCTTAGTTTCCTCATCTGTAAACTGGGATAGCGATCAGACCCACTTTGTGAGTACTGGGCAAAGTGCTGTCTGTAAAGCTCTTAACACGGAGCCTGGAGTGCAGAAAGTGCTCACTTAGCATCACTTCCATACTCTGGATGCTCAGCCTATTGCAGAGTGGGTACCACATCTAAATGAGTGGGGCAAGTTGAAGCTACGCTGGGGTATAATTCTGGGTAGCAGCAGAGTGGGTGGGGTTGAGGTCAGGTGTCCTGGGTAGTGTGGCTGGGTGGCGGTGGGGGGCACTGGTTTATTTCTGTCTTACTTAGAAGCATGGATGCAGAGTACTATGATAAGTGTGCCTGAGCAGGTGGCGTTGTCTCCCTCTCGCCCGGAATTCTCGGGCTGATGCCAGCATAACCTGCTGCCTCCCGCAGAGCCTCTGGAGAGTCTTCCAGCCTCGTGTTTCCCACCCACTGGCTGTGTCCTAGTGAATGACTCCTGTTTCAGAAAGTCCCCTGCTTTCCGCCAGGCCAACCTTCCCTGGGCTGGCTGCCTCAGGGAGTTTAGCAGGGGAGACCAGTGCTGGCACTTTCCTGCTGAGCAAATCAATCCCTTTCAGCCACAGTGTCCTGGGCATGTGGTGTCGAGGCTGCTTCCCTGTCTAGGGCCATCATTATCCGTGTGGTGTTTCTCCCTTTAGGTCTATGATGAAGGCACTACCAGGCACACCTTCATTATTCGCCAAGCGTAAGAGCACAAAATACCTGTGATTAGCGGCCTAAAGCAGTTACCTCTCCCCATGAGAGGTCTCTTTGTCTTGCTTTAGTTCCCCTTCTTTTCCCTTGGCCCTGACAGATAGAGGATGAGGGAGAGAGGAGAAGGGGGTGCTTCTGTTCTCTCCTGTTAGCATTTCTAGGATTGTGTCTCTAGAGAAGGCGAAGGCATTTCTTCAAATGCATCTCCTGCGTAAACTCCTCAGAGCGGCATCAAGACCTTTCAGGATCTGGCTCCAGACCATCCTTCCCACCACTCCTTCTGCCCTTGTCACTGCTACCACAGGGGGCCATTCATTCCTCCATTAATTCAGGCTGTCACCAATGTTTACTGGGTATCCTGTGGGGCACTGAGGTGAAGAGCTGAGGAAGGCAGAGTTCCTCCCTTTGAACTCTTCATAGTCCTTTTACTGCTCTCCATGCCTTCGTACATGCTGCCTTTCTAGGCTTGAAACGGCTTCCCTCCTTCCTTCCGCCTCTCTCTCTCCTTCCCTCCTTCCTTCTTTCCCTCTCTTTCTCTTCTCCTCTCCTTTCTTCTTTTTCTTCCATTCATCCTTCTTCTCTTTCTCCTCCTCCTTCTGCTCCCTCTCTTTCTCTTTCTTTCCCCAGCAAATAGTTATTGATCTATTCATTTGAATAGTACTTACTCTGTGCAACCTCGCTATGTATGTAATTCTAGGCAGATTTTCTGTGATCCCAAAGAGTTCTGTTCATATTGTTAACACTGCATTTGTTACGCAAATCTTTATAATACACTATGATATGACTGTAATGAGAGAGTGAGGGCCTTATGGACAGGAAACGTGTTCTTTTGATCTCCCTATCTCCCGGCACTCAAGAACCACTCAATAAATATTTGCAGAGTGACTCAGTGAACAAATGAATGAAGGTCTTGGGTTTTAACATTGCTATCCTGTTCAGCTACTGCCAAAGTGTTTCCTTCTCAGTTCCCACAGACCCGATGGGGCTGGCAGTCAGCAGGGACACCTCATTTGAAGTAGATGAAGTTCAAATTCCCCTTAGCCACAAAAGGGCCATCCACCCTTGGTCCCAACAAGATCTGTCACCCTGGCTCTCCAGCCCCTCTCTGTACCAGAATCGATACCTGTTCCCGAGGGAGGCCACCTTCCTGGAGCACAGACCCACGTGGATGCCTTCATCTTCGGCAGCAGCCACATCACTTAATATTAAGCAGACCAGTGCTGGGGGTGGGGGGGTGTGGGTGGGGAGGGAAGCCCCACTAATGACTTACTCTGCAGTTGGCAATCTGTTAGATTGTGTGTTGGGGCTTAATGTGTGATTTCACGGTTTTTCACGGTCTCTAAACTGCAAATTCAAGATTATTTGAAAACATTTTATTTAATTTTCATGCTTTTTTTAATCAAAAAAGTTAAAAGACTAATAATCTTTTATGGGCAATCATAAAATGTGCTATTTGCACACGAGACAGAACTGCCTCCCTTCGCTGAGCAACCCATGTGCGCTTAGAGAAGACTTCCTGGGAGTGCTGGTGAGGAAGGCAGGTGGCTGTGGAGACCACTTAAGGCGTCCTTCTAGGTGATGTCCTTCCAGGTGGAGTGCGATTCCCCAGTTTCATTTATCGCCCTCACCGCCCAGTACCCAACCCTTTTCATATAGGAGTGACTTGGCAGTGAGCACCTTGTGGGGAGGGCTGGGGTCTGGTCCATCTTTATATTCCAGGAGCCTTGCCTGGTGTCTGTCATGGGACAGCCATGTGGGAAATGTTTGTTGAATGCATGAAGAAATGAATGCGGGAAGGTTCTCCTTACTCTCCCTCCCGCAGTCCGAGGTGAGACCCGTGAGCATTCACTCTGTCTTTCCCGCATCACCTTTGGAGGCAGGAACTGCAGTAACAGCTAAGTTTCTCTCTTGGCGGACGATGCGCCAGGGGGATGCAGGGTGTTAGAATGTTTGCGTGCTGTTTTTTACTTTTGTGAAAATCATTATTTACCTATTGCTTGATTCAGAATCCTAGACCTAGAAGGACCTAGAAACCTAGGGGGTAACTTCTTCACTTTACAGATGATGGAACAGAGTCAAAGTGAGGAAGCTCCTTGCTCGAAGTCAGGACTGGAATGCCCCTTTCCTGCTCACTCCTGGTTCATAAATTTGCCTTGCCTGTACTGACCTCTTTCCTCTCCTGGTGTGTGCTATTTCACGTAAATTTTCCCAAATCCTGCAACCCCTGAGATTGCTGTGGATGACAGTGGCACCCTTTTTCCTCTTCCCTCTTCAACTTTGCACCGTTCTCTCTTTTCTGCTTAAAGATTCTATGGAGAAAACCCTCTGGAAACCCAAGGAAACTGGACAGAGTCCTCTGGGTCAGTGGATCACACGTGGGGATGAAAAAAGATGCCACCTGCCTCTACCTGAGAGGGAGACGCAGCGACCCGGAGAGGGAGGTCTGGTCCAGCTGAGGGCCTCTGTAAGTGCTGAGGTTGGAGCCAAACTACCTCGTGAACGCTTTTTCAATCACATAATTGGCAAAGCCCCAAATGTGGCCAGCTGACACGGTGGAGTCTGTCAGCTTGTAGAGTCCCCCAGCTCGTTACCAATCCATGGGATAACGATGACCATCATCATAATAACCATTATTGCCTTAGACAGGCGTGGATGACAAAGACACCGTTGGGACTTCTGTTTGAAAATGAGCCGCTTCTTTGCCAACCCTGACTCTCCAGAGTGACTTTCTACAGAATTAAAGGATTATGAACCCGGAAGGGGCCCTCGGAGATCCTCGGTCCTGGGTTTCTGCCTTCAGACAGGACTAACCTTTATAGAATAGTTGCTGTATAGGAAATTGAACCAAACTTACTTTTATACGTTATTCTCGTGATAGTATCTCTGTTGAGCATTCGATTAAGAAATGGGTTTGATGAATCAGAAACCTAGGGGGAAAAAGAAAATAGTGATGGCTGGGCAGTACTACCCTAGGATAAACATTGCTCCATGCATTCACTTATTCATTCATATTTACTGAGCGCCTCCCATATGCCAAACACTATGATGGCTGGACATTCAGAGATCAAATAGACAGACTCTACTCTCCAGAAACCCAGTCTAGAGAAAGAGGACAGGGAAGTAAACAAATGGTTATAATTAGTGTGAAGAGTGCTCTGAGAGAGTCACAGGTGGGATGATATTAGAGGGAGACCACCCACCTGGGGACTCTGGGGAGCTAAGGCATGAGCTGGGTCTTCAAGGATGGTGGAAGTTAACCAAGTGCTTTGGTGATAGAGTGTAGAAAAGGAGGAATGGTAACGAACAACATTACGTACAGGAATCTGTGCATGGATGGACATGGGAGAGTGAGAACTGCCGTGCTCAGGCAAGTATTTCAGTGTAGTTGGAGCCGAGAGTATGGGAGAAGGACAGAGGTGAGGCCAGAGGGGGAGGCAGGGGCTAGCTCATGTCAGGCTTTGAATATCAAGTTAGGGCATTTAAACTTTATTCTGTAGGGAGGGGGAAGCATCAAAGAGTTTTAAGCGGGGTGTAGGGAGTGACATGTTAGTAGGGAATAGTAATCTAAGTTGAGAGTGAGAGAGAAAGAATACCCAGAACAGAGGTATCAGGAGATGAAAAAAAAATCTCAAATAATATAAAACCTTATTATATCACTGCTCATTATTGTATGAATCAAATATATCATAAGCCATGTCATTTAGTCAATCATCCATCCATCCACCCATGCATCCTTACATACAATAAATATTTACCAAGTGCCTATTATGGATGAAACATTGTACTAGATGTTCAGGGATCAGTTCCCATTTTATGCCTATGCTCTGAGGTCTCCAAATTCCTTCTTTAAGAGAACAAGCCAAGTTTCAAGGGGCTTAAGCCAGGGGACCACCATTTGGAGACTGTGATGTGCCCCCACATAACTGTGTACACTGTTTTCTTAACAACTCCCTTTTTAGTCAGCCTTTTCCAAGGCGCCATGGTTCATCCTAGTCATTTCTCTCCTACCTCGCTCAGCTCTGCTCTGCAATTTACGCCTCAGCTGCTAATCGGATGTTGTGACACATGAACATTTTAAATCTGATTTCTTCTGAGGGTTGGAAAAATTGTAGCAGATGATTATTATTATTAGATAAGCAACAGGTAATTTTTAGTTTGGAGAAAGTGCAGACTGTTTATTTTCCCTCCATCCATCTCTCCTTCCCCACACGGTTTCCGGGGTGTGTTGTGGTGAGACACACACCAGGGGGAGATGGGTGAGTGACACTGCTCCGTGGAAGCAAAAGCCCATCCCCCAAAAGGAGAAAAGTCCCCAATCAAACCCTGCTGCCCACTGGAAGCTTCAGTGCCACGTCCAACTTCTACGTTGACATCCTCTTCGGCCATTTAAAAGGTAGCCTAAAGCTGCCTGTTTGTGCCAATGCACCCCATGAAAGGAGAGCCAATAATATATTGTCATGGGAGGTAAGGAATCTGCCATGTCCCTTAATTGGGTGCCTTGGGCTCCTGGTAGCTGGTGAGTCTGGCCAACACTAACATTGGGACTGGACCCTTTTGAGCTGATTAAAAATAATTGAAAATATTCCAAAGTGCACACAGATGATTTGTGGGCTCTAGTGTGTTGGCTGCGTGGGTGAGAGGATAAAATATGTACTTGGTATAAGTGAGCTTAAGTGGGAAGTTAATGGTGTGTGATTGAGCAGCAATTACAGCCAAATCTCAGTTCCCTGTGGTCACGGGAAGGCTGGGGGATTAGGAGGGAACAGAGACAAATAAATCCCACAGATAAATAGTTCTCTTATTTCAGCCAACAACCCCAACCCTTCTAGGGCTCAGCTGTTGGCCAAGGTGACATCTCCAGGACTCAGCTGACCTAGACGTGGTGCCTCTGGTTCTCTGTTCCTGCCTACCCTGCACGGAGCTAGGAGGGAGAGGCAGAAAGATGAGAAGGAGGGCAGGACTACCAGAGGTTGTGCACCCTCCGAGGCCCAGGGCCTTCTTCATCTCATTTCTAGGTACCAGTGCCTTGCACACGGCTGGCCTGTGTCCCACACTCGGTGTTTTGAGATGAGTGAATGACAAGTCACAGCTTGGATAACTCACTGTGGAGCATCTGGGAGACGATTATGTTGGATAAAGATAGAAATGCTGGCTTATCTTGAGAGCTAGCCAGAAAGCCTCAGGTTTGCTCAGGGAAAGAACGGTAGCATCCCTGGCAGCCAAACTGGCCTGGGAAGATGCAGGAGCTAGTCACCATCCTTTCACGGACCTCAGGGTCTAGGGCATAAGTTCCTCCCAGCAACCCACAGGGAAGCAGCCGGGACCTGCGGCCATAATCTCCGTGGAGCGAGCGTTTCTGCAAGAGCTTGTGAAACACGCCAGTAGTTTGCTGTTGAGGAGGCTGACTTCCCAGCATATCAATCACTCTGTCAGCTGTAATGTGCCTGTGCTTCCAGGATGACATTCACTGACTCAGGAGCTTCAAGCAAAGTGAGGCAAAGTCAGGGGCCAAGGTTGACGCACCCATTAAGGACAGGAGTTGCTGGGCAGCCCATGTTGGCCGTCGGAGTTACTCATGGATGGCTTGGCATCAGGAAAGCCATGGGGGAGGTGAGCTCCTGGACACGCATGGCATGATATTGTGATAGATCTGCAGGCTCCACAACAATGAGTGTGGCCCAGGTTGAACGCACCAGTTGGCTGTCAATGTCATAACTGGGGCTGGTGAAGGGGATACAGGAATTTGCCCCGTGCTTGTGAGCAACATGGGGACGGTGGGGGGAGATGTTTTCAAATGTCCTTTTCTCTCTTCATCTCACTTGGGTTGTCCCAGCTCGGTTAGGAAGGCATAAAGTGCGAATAACGTCATTAGTGCTAAAGTCAAGCAAGACCTGGGGGGCTTTCCTGCACGGGCTGTTATGAATTACATGAACTTGCGGGGGATGTCAAAGATTCTCGGGACCATTTTCCTCATCTGCAAGATAGGGACACTAATGCCCAGCCCACAAGTTTATCATTAGGGTTAAATGATAAAATATACATAAAGCACATGTCTCAGTGCCTGGCATTCAGGAATCTACTGTTTATTATACCAGGTCTTTGCTGATGCCAAGAGGGGTTGGGCGGGGACCAGCAGGATCTGTGCCAGGACCAGTTTCCTTCAGGATGTCACATTAGGTTTTAAGAAGGCATGATAGCCTAAAAATATGCTTTCCCGGCCAATAGCCCCTTCCTATATTGCTAATGACAAGCTAGAGGAGTTTGGGGTTGGTGGCCAGGGGCAGCAACACATCACAAATGCCCCTGCCCAGTGTACAGCTCTGCCTGGACCACGAAGAGGCCTGACCTGACCCAGGGGAGGGAGAGGAAGTTGGGAGAAGGCGTGGAGTCTGGAGAGGGATGACTGGGCAGGGCTGGCCTGTTGCCAAGGGAGATGCTTTCAGAGAGGGGGTGGTGTCTGAGGTGCCTGTGTGCCCATTCTTTTGAGTGATGTCAACACGAGAACTGTTAAAACTCCCTAATGGCAAATGCTGGATTTCTCTTGATTATTTTCATCAGATGAAGTTCTGATCGGGCACTTCCTCTAATGGTCAGGCTGGGACTTTCCCAAAGGGCTAGCACAGTGACTGCCGAGCTTTGGAACTGTCACCTATTACTCTTTTCTCCTAACTGGAAAAACAATTTCTTATTTTCTTTTTTCCTTTAAATTTGCATTCTTTCTTCACTCTACATCTGTCAAAAACATTAAAGGTAATTATTTTTTTTAACAAGTTAGAATTTACTGGGTTGGAAATTTGTCGTTGTTGACTCTTAGGAGGATGTGGAGCCTCCCTAGAGTGTCATAGATTCAGCAGGGGGATCTTGGCTTAATTCTCCCTGGGGATGCTTCCGAGGGAGAGGGAGAGACGATACCCAGAGCAATGGCAGAGAAGCTGGAGCGAGTTGCTTACTGCAGTGCCTGGAGGGAGGGACCTCTCAGAGCTCCTTTGTATCTCGTTTTCCAAGGGGCAACTGATGGACAGGGCTTAATCCCGTGTGGTGTCAGTGAGGAACCCCCTCCCTTTCTGTTGCATCCTTCTGGTCCTTCTGCATGAGGCAGGACCTGGGCCTGCCCATGGGGCCGGCACCCTTTGTCTCACCAGAGCAGAAGCTGCCTGAATCCTCAGGCTCTGATGCTCTGAAATGGAACTCATCACTTTTGCATCTCTCTGAAAGGGACCTCAGTTTTCATAAATCTCATGGATATAAAAGTCACCACCCTGCAGCTTTTCTTGGGCACGGACATCACCCTTTTTGTTATTTCTAAGATCCAACAGAGACTGTAAACTGATATTCCGATTGGAGTGGGAAATGGCAAGAAGGAAAGAATGAAGGAATGCAAGACACTTACTTTTATAAATATAGAAACTACCACCAATCCATTTGGGCTCTTTGCAGCTTCTGTGACATTTGTGTATAACTCATGGTTATAGTGGATGAGCTGCACCTGGCAGGAGGCAAAAACAATAATAAGAACAACAATCTAGCATTAAAAGGTGTGAGGCACAGCATAGCCACCCTACATAAGAGTAAACTGTAAAGTATATTATAGAACAATTGGAAAGACAATCTTGTAATAGAAGGGATTTCACGAAGATGTGTGTGTGTGTATGTTTTGTATGTGTGTGTAAAATGCATGCACACACATACACACACACACTACAAAAATACCCATACCTATTTGCAAATGTTTCCTGGTAACAATCATGCCTTTAATAGGCTTAGTGCCCATCTGGCTTTGGCTCCATCTCAGGATATTTCCCCCCAAGTGCGTGTAAAGTGAATTTCCCTTATTAGGAGCAGAACTGCCCTGCAGGGGTGGACGTGCTCTCTGGGCTGCACCACCAGCTGCCACTGGCAGCAAGTAAATCTTCCACGTGGCCTCAGGCGAGCAGGGAACTGTGTCAGCCCAGTGACTCTGAGAGGAGACTGGTCAGCCTGCAAGATGCAGTGGTCCTGATGGAGAGAGAGCTGATGGCTTAGGCTCCCAAAGCACCAGCCTGCCCAGGTCATCTGATTGTGCAGGACTTAACTTCCTCCTTGTTGAATGAAGATCTTCAATCTGCTTGTTGAGCCCCGGTGCAAGAGACAGCATAGATAGCAAAGGAGTCCTGGACCTGGGATCCAGCAAACTAGGTTCTTCCTCTGTTACCTAATTTTTAAAACTCTTTTTTTTTTTAATTGTGAAACATAGCATACAAGTATGTTCAAACTAATGCCCCACCAATTTTTAGCCACATTACTCCATCTCACTGACTCTTGATTGCTTCCTCTGAAAAATGGGTATGATTATCTCTCCTTGGAATTCATCTCAGGCTGTGGTTTTAAAGTAGATTTTGTTTTGTTTGTTTGTTTGTTTGTTTTTTTGAGGAAGATCAGCCCTGAGCTAACATCTGCTGCCAATCCTCCTTTTTTTTGCTGAGGAAGGCTGGCCCTGAGTTAACATTCGTGCCCATCTTCCTCTATTTTATGTGGGATGCCTGCCACATCATCTCTTGACAAGCGGTGCGTAAGTACACACCCGGGATCTGAACCTGCAAACCCTGGGCCACAAAGTGGAATGTGTGCACTTAACTGCTGCGCCAGACCCTAAAATAGAATTTTAAGAACAATATAGAAGTATAATTTTTGTAAAAAACTAAAAGATGGAGAAATAAAAAAATGTGATAGCCGCCCCCACCTCTGTCTATTCTCAGCAATATGACTGTTAACAGTTTAGTATATATCCTTCCAGATATTGTTTTGTGCTTATAAGTCACTCACACATGGACATACAGGGTTTGAAAAACAATGGATGGATAAATTCCTAGAAACATACAACCTATCAAGACTGAATCAAGAAGAAACAGAAACCTGAACAGATGAATACAAATGAGGAGATTGAAGCAGTAATCAAAAATCTCCCAACAAAGAAAAGCCCTGGGCCAGATGGCTTTGTGGGTGAATTCTACCAATCACTCAAAGAAGAATTCAGACCGATCCTTCTTCAACTCTTCCAAAAATAGAAGTAGAGAGAATACTTTCGAACCCATGTTATAAGGCCAGCATCATCCTGATACCAAAGCCAGAAAAAGACACTTCAAGAAAAGAAAACTACAGGCCGATATCCCTAATGAACAGAGACGCAAAAATTTTCAATAAAATACTAGCAAACCAAATTCAACAGCACATTAAAAGGATTATACACCATGATCAAGTAAGATTTAATCCTGGATGCGAGGATGGATCAACATATGCAAATCATACCACATTAATAGAACGAAAAATAAAAACCACATGGCCATCTCAATAGATTCAGAAAAAGCATTTGACAAAATCCGCCATCCATTCGTGATAAAAACTCTCAACAAAACAGGTATAGAAGAAGCTTACCTCAACACAAAAAGGATATACGTGAAAAGCCCACAGCTAACATCATAATCAATGGGGAAAGACTGAAAACTTTTCTTTTAAGATCCAGTACAAGGCGAGGATGCCTACATTTGCCAAATCTATTCAATGTATTTCTAGAAGTCCTAGGCAGAGCAATCAGATAAGAAAAAAGAAAAAAGGCATCCAAATCAGAAAGGAGGAAGCAAGATTATCTCTGTTTGTAGATGACATGATCATATACATAGACACACTAAAGACTCAACCACAAGAAAAAACTATTAGCACTAATAAATGAATTCAGGAAAGTTACAGGCTATCAATTCAGTATATAAAAATTGCTGGCATTTCTATACACTAACATTGAACTATCTGAAAAGGAAATTAAGGAAACAATCCCATTTACAATAACAACAAAAAGAATAAAATACTTAAGAATAAGCTTAACCAAACAAGTAAAAGACTTGTATACTGAAAACTATAAAACATTGATGAAGGAAATTAGAGAAGACACAGATAAACTGAAAGACATCCTGTGTTCCTGCGTTGGAGGAATTAATATTGTTAAAATGTCCATACTACTAAAAGTGGTTGACAGGGGGCTGGCCCCGTGGTGGAGTGGTTAAGTTCGTGTGTTCCGATTCGGCAGCCCAGGGATTCTCCGGTTTGGATCCTGGGCGTGGACATGGCACCGCTCGTCATGCCATGTTGAGGCAGCATCCAACGTGCCACAACTAGAGGGACCCACAACTAAAATATACAACTATGTACTGGTGGAATTGGGAGAGAAAAAGCAACAAAAGTGGTCTATAGATTCAATGGAATCCCTATCAAAATTCCAATGGCATTCTTTGCAGAAGCAGAAAAAACAATCCTAAAATTCACATGGAGCCACAAAAGATCCCAAATAATCAAAGCATTCTTGAGCAAGAACAACAAAACTAGAGGCATCACATTTCCTGTGTCCAAAATATATTTCAAAGCTATAGTAATCAAAACAGTAGGGCACTGGCATAAAAACATATATATAGACCAATGGAACAGAATAGAGGGCCCAGAAATAAATTCATACACTTATGGTCAACTGATCTTTGACAAGGGTGCCAAGAATACACACTGGGGAAAGGAGAGCCTCTTCGATTAATGATGTTGGGAAAACTGGATATCCCATGCAGAAGAATGAAATTGGACCCCGATCTCGCGACATATAAAAAATCAACTCAAAATGAATTAAAGATTTATGTGTAAGACCCTAAACTGTAAAACTACTAGAAGAAAACGTAGGGAACAGTTTCTTGACATTGGTCTTGGCAACAGTTGTTTGGTCATGACATCAAAAAGCACAGGCAACAAAAATGAAAATAGACAAGCAGGATTGTATCAAACTAAAATGCTTCTGCACAGCAATGGAAACAATCAAAACAGTAAAAAGGTAACCTATAGAATGGGAGAAAATATCTGTAAACCGTATATGTGATAAGGGGTTAATATCCAAAATATATAAGGAACTCCTACAACTCAATAGCAAAAACCCAAATAACCTTATTAAAAAATGGGCAAAGGACTTGAATTGACATTTCTCGAAAGAAGATATAGAAATGGCCAACTGGTACATGACAAGGTGCTCAACATCACCAATCATCAGGGAAACGCAAATCAAAACCACAATGAGATATCACCGTGCACTGTTAAATGGCTGTTATCAAAAAGACAAGAGAGAAGTGTTGGCAAGGATGTGAAGAGAAAGGAGCCCTTGCGCACTGTTGGTGGGAATGTACACTGCTACAGCCATTATGGAAAACAGCATACAGCTTCCTCAGAGAGTTAAAAATATAACTACTATATGACCTAGCAATCCCTTTCTGGGTATATGTCCAAAGGAAACGAAATCTGGATCTCAAAGAGCTATCTGCACTCCCGTGTTCACTGCGGCATTATTCTCAATAGCCAAGACATGGAAACGACCTAAGTTTCCATTGATGGATGAATGGATAATGAACATGTGGTACATACATACACAATGGAATAGTATTCAGCCGTAAAAGTAAAGGAAATCCTGCTACTTGTGACAACATAGATGAACCAGTAGGACATTATGCTAAGTGAAATAAGCCAGACATAGAAAGGCAAATACTGTATGATCTCACTTATATGTAGAATCCAAAATAAACTCATAGAAGCAGAGAATAGAATGGTGGTTGTCAGGGGTTCCGGGGCGGGGAAAATGAGATGTTGGTCAAAGTGTACAAAGTCTCAGTTATACGAGATGAACGAGTTCTGGAGCTCTAATGCACAGCATAGTGATGATAGGTAACAATGCTATATTGTGTACTTGAAACTTGCTAAAAAGTATAGATCATAAATCAAATCTTCTTAACACACACACACAATAGTAACTATGTAGAGGTGACGGATATGTTATTTAGTTTGATTGTGGTGAACTTTTCACAGTGTACACATATATCAAAACATCAAGTTGTACACCTTAAATACATACAATTTTTATATGCCAAGGGTATCTCAGTAAAGTTGTTAAAAATAGAAAACACAACAGAAACGGAATGTATAATTATGCTTCAGAACTTGAGGTTTTAAATTTAAAAATAGTTTGTGGCTATCTTTCTAAGTCAATGCGTATCGATCTACCTGTCTTTCTAACAGCTGTGGAATTCTCTGTTGCATGAATGCCTCGTAACATATTAAACCATCCTCTCACTAGCTTTTGGGTTGTTTCCATTTTTTTGTCTCTTATAAACAATGTCACAGCAAGCCCAGCATATATCTTTCTGTAATGGCGTGAGCACTTTCCACAGGCTGATTTGAGAATCTAATAAGAGAGTGCATGTAAAAGTGATTTGTGACTCTGAAAGCATAAGAGAGTGTTTATTATTACCAATATCCTGTATTACACTAAAAAAAGGAAGGGAAGTTTTAGAAGGCAGGAAAGTCAATGATCAAAAAAACGTGCTTTCCCTTGATCTTTGAAAAAAAACATTTCTAACACAGTGGTTTGTAACCTTCACTGTGCATCCAAATCACCTGGGTGCTTTTAAAACCCACCTATGCCTGGCCCCCCCCAGTCCTGATTGAATTGACTTAGGATGGGAAGAGGGCACTGGTATTTGCTAAAAGCTCTCCAGCTAGAGAGTAGCTGGAATGGAGAACTTGTGCAACATAATCAATGAACATCAACACCCCATCAGTGCCTGCGCAGACGGATGGTACCTTGGATCAGAGAACACCCTGAACAAGTGGAGTCAGCAGAGCTTCTCATGGAGGGAGCACACAGTATTGCTGCTCTTGAAATATCCTATTTGTTTATCGCTTTTTCACTTCTTGTGAGTTTTTCCAATGGTGGCAGATGGTTATGCAGCAGCTACTCTGCCATCAGAAGGGCGACCACAGGCAGGGGCTGGTGAATCTGCTCTGCCTGTGCAGGACTCAGGCCAGGCAGGTTCATCAGGCCTGTGCTCATCAGTTGCCTCCCTCCCTTCCTCCCGCCCACACACAGAGCCAGGACTTTCTGCAGGTGCAGAAGTGTCGCCATGTGGAAGAACCAGGAGCTGTGGGGGACCTGCCGCACCTCCCTTCAATGTTGAGTAAGCTTCTTAATGAGAATCAAAACACATCTTGCCATCTGCTAAGATCTTCCTACCAGGTGACTTACGAAAACCACCTGGGGATGCGCCAGTGCTTCAAGGCATGCCTCGAAATTTCAGCATCTTCTGGGAACTAGGCCTTGGAGAGCAGGGAAGCGGAAGGCAATCCAGTGGAGTGATCCTCCTCTCCAACTTACAAGACTGAAAAAGGCAGGAAGAGTCTCCTGGGCCTTGCGACGCCCCACAGGGCGGGATTCTACAGGGGCCAGGGGCCGTGAGAAGGAGGCTGGCAAGGATGGGGTGAGGTTGTGCTCTGCTCTAAGCTCACGTTAACACATTTAGAATTTTGATCTGAAGTCTCGCCTCCTCTTTGTTCCGTGGTAAGTCGGCTAGGATTCTGAGATCGTGAGCTTTGGTTTCTATTAGGAGTTGTTGATGGACTGCCTCTTTTATTAGGGTGGACCAAATGAAGTTGACTCTTTGATCTACAGAAACGGTGATTTTAGAGAGTTAACATGATCTTAAAATAAAGCTATTTTGAATCTAGCATTTCTCCCCCCTCTCCACAAATTAGATATTAAACGGATGACATAGTGCTTTGCTACTCAATGTGCAGTGTGGGGACCAGCAACAGCCAGAGCATCTGGGAGCTTGTTAGAAATGCAGAATCTTGAGCCCCACCCTAGACCTTCTGCATCAAGATCTGCATTTTCACAAATCCCCAGTGATTCGAATGCACATTAGTAGTAGCTGAGAATACTGGTTTAGCAGATCCTGTTGGCTGGTTGGCAGAGCCCTATTGGGTCTGGCTGTTCACCGCTCCTCTGCTTCAGTTTGGCTGGGTGAAGGGGTACATGCGTCATATATGTTGGAGGATGGGCTGAGTATAGACCATTGGAGACCCAGAATAAGAGCTATGGAAGAGTTCTGAGCAGGGATGCGCTCATCAGCATGGACTGTCAGAGGGCAGATTAGAGCAGGAGAGACTGGAGGTACGGAGGGTGTAATTGCAGGTGGTAGCTATTAAGGCAGAGAATGTTCCATAGGACTTTGCAGTTTAAAGAATGTGCATATGGGTGTGGTGAGTGGGCACCAAGCCATCCCCTGGGCCTCAGAACAGTCAGCATCACCAGAGGAGCCCAGGAGGCAGCTTGGCAGTGGCCAGGCTTCTTGTTCCCACTTGTCAGAACACAATTTTGGCATCAAAAGCAAGAGGGGAAGATGCCTGGGGCCTGCACTGCTTCATGCACCAACAGTAGGGCTTACTTGTGAAAAAGCGCTGCTTCCCTTCCACCTCCCCCCAAGGTCCTCTCAGTGACAATTACAGTTCCCGCAGCCATTGCCCCTGTTCTTCCCCAGCCAGGCCTAGTGGGGCCAATCTGATACCCACTAACCACTCACAATGTGCACAGGTGCGGGTGGGTCTGGGGGAAGGGGGTCTGCTGCTCATCCTGCTGTTCATTTGCGCTTAGGGAGCAGCCATGGGAGATCCTATCCCACTAGGGAGAGAGTGTCAGATCGGCAGGTGGGTTCTGAAGGTGATGCCTGTAGATTACTTCTTGCCAGTTATGGGTAACATTTTAAAATCCCAATCCTACAAAGTCAGAATTTTGAATAATTTGGATGAGTACTAAGCTGTGGTTTAATTACTACTTAGTTAATGAGCCTCAACTTTGAGGTTTATTCAAGGTCATCAGGGTGTCTGACATGAAATAGGCGATCAACAAGTGAATGTTTGACCTTCTGAGCAAGTGCACGAGGCAACGACGGCTGCAGGGACAATGTTGAAACTGCTTACAAGAGCAAACTCTTTAGGGGCTCATGATGACATGCTAATTAAACACCAAGTTTAGCTATTCATTAAAGAGACGCCCCTAGGGCTTCTGCTGGCTTAGTTGGAATTACCATGTGAAAGAGCTAAACCTGGATTACTGGAAATTATTTTATAATCTCTACTTTTTTATTAATTTAGATGGGTGTCCTCCTAGAGAAGCTTTCTGGAAATTCAAGCCTGAGAAATAGCTGTCTTAGAGGAAGAAATCAGATCTTTTGGTCTTTCGATGATGCTCAGATACGGTGGACGCCATGATTCAGTGCATTCTCTGTACTTCAGTGCTCTGTGACCTGATGTAACTTTAGTACTAGCTTGAAACTTGTGTTCTCATCCTAGAACATTGTGCCTCCCCTCAATCCTTTACAAGGATCTGGAATTTGTTTGTTCAAAAAATCTCTGAGAGCAACTATGTGCCGAGGCCGGCTGGAACAAGACTGGTAAGTGCTTGACCTCTTAGAGATAATTTCAGATGGTAGTAAGTGCTTTGAAGGAAATAAAACAAAGTTTTGGCTTGCAAAGCGAATGACAGCAGTGGAAAAATTTGGGGGGGCATGCAAGAGTGGGAACAATGTCAGGTAGTGTCATTGGTGGAGGCCTCTCTGCAGAGGTGACGTTCGAGCTGAGTTCTGAGGATGAAGAGGAGCCAGGCATGGGAAGATGGGAGGGAGGTGCATGGCTGGTAGAGAGCGCAGCCAATGCAGAGAGCCTGAGGTGGGGATAAATGGCTGAGTACGCTGGGG
This sequence comes from Equus asinus, assembly GCF_041296235.1. NCBI lineage: Eukaryota > Metazoa > Chordata > Mammalia > Perissodactyla > Equidae > Equus > Equus asinus. Next base: position 35,138,370 of record NC_091802.1, on the reverse strand, counting down.
AAGGGTGAAGGTGGCTCAAGATGGGACCAGCTCATGCAGGGCTTTGCGGACCGTGGGGAGGAGCTTCGATTTTATTCCAAGCGCAACGGATAGTGATTAGTTTTAAGGAAGAAATCAATTGATCTGAGTGCATTTTTGAAAGCTCCCTCTGGTCACTGTTGGAGGGCAAAGTGGAGATAGAGGAGGCCGTGCCTACCCCTCTTTACCTTACAACTCAGCTCTGGCCTCATCTTCCTCAGGACGCCTTCCATGAACCAGTGACACTGAGCACCAAGTGCAGCTCCTCCCTGCTCCACGCACTCTCGTCCAGAGGGAACGTTCAAAATATTTTACCAGGAGGGCGTGAGTACTGAGAGTTCAGAATAGACGTAAGCCATAGACAACCGGTACAGTCACAGGGTGCTGAATATTGTTGTCGACGTCAGTCATCATCATCGTTTGTTGATGATCATCACTAACATTTGTTGTGTACTTCTTTGTGCCAGAGACAACGCCAGCAGTAACATCGTGTCATTTAATTCTCACAAAATTCCATGAGTTAGTGCCATTATCTCTATTTGAATCATGGGGACACCGGGCCACCAAGAGATTATTTGCTCAAGGAAGCGCTAAGAGTTGAGATTGTGCCTAGTTCCTATGACTAGAGAGTTCACACTCATGTGCCATGCTATTTTGAAACTCTTCTCTTTGTGTCTGTCTCTACTTTTGAATAAACATCTCAAGAGCAGGGATATCCATCATCATATCCCTCGTGCCTGTCATGGGCCTTGGCTTGGAGGAGATGTTGGCAAGTGTTTGCTGAATGAATCCCTGTTCTGCATCTCATAGAGTCTTCATCCTGGAAGGGGCCTTATAGAAAACCCAGGCCAGTCACTTATTTTACAAATGAAGAAACTGAGATCAGAGAGGGGCTATGTCTTGCCCAAGATAATATAGTCATTCATCCATCCATTCATTCAACAAGAGTTCAGTGAGCAGCTACTAAGTAAAGGAGAGTGGTCTGAGTTGAAGTCAAACAGGGAGGCAGGACTAGACCACGGAGAGCCTGGCAGGCCAGGGTAGGGGGTTTTCATTCCACTCTAAGGGAGATGGACAGTCGTGTTTATGCCTAGAATTCTCTTAAGACTGAAGGCAAAGCTTGTTTTGTGCCCTAGAATTGAAGTGAGGGGCCTGAAAAACATTGACGTTGGTGACAAGAAACTCAGCTTTCAACTAATAGGTAAGTACTCATTTTTACTAAATGAGCAGACTGGCTGCAAGCAAGCTTCCCAGTCGACAGCAAGCTGCCCTTGTCATCGGTTAGGCTGGGAGCAATCTCCGGTGTCAAAGTCTCACACAGAGTTTTCCCTTCGTAGCCGGGAGGTGACTCCCCAGGACGTGCCAGGCTGCTCCTGGCTCACCCCTCAAGCCTCAGCAGAGCGACCAGCTGTGTTTTCAGACCCTGATGTATACACCTTAGTTCGTCTTTCTCAGCGTGATGCCCCATTAGCAGAAGCCCCTTAGTGAACTCAGGAAACAGCAGCGTTGTAATGGGAGACCACACACAGCATTCAGTGTGATACCACCACCGCCTTACTCACCCCTGCTTCAACCGCTCAGTGACTTCCCATTGCCTTTAAGACAAAGACCCGAATCTGAGCACAAGCCTCATTTTTCCATCTGCGTCTCCTTGTTCTGTGTGCTCTGGCCACAGTGACCTTTTCTCAGTCTTCCTCACGCCCCGTGCTTCCTCCTTCCTTAGAGCCTGTGCACACACTGGTCCTTCTGCTTAGAACGCCTTCCTCTCCCCTCTGTGCCTGACTCTTCTTTATGAATTCCTTTAGATCTGAGCTCAAGGGTCAGCTCTTGAGAGAGATCCCCATAACCCACTCTCACGGCATCCTGTTCCTTTCCTCTTTGAAACACACATCACAGTTCCATTCAACATTTCTTATGTGATTGATTAATGCCCATCACTTTCACCAGACTTTAAGCTGCATCCAGGCAAAGACTGTATCTGATTGGTTCTTGTGATGGACCCAATGCCCAGCACAGTACCTGGCACATATTAGCAGTAGCAAGGTAGAAATAATTATTAAATGAACGAATGAGGCTGTGCAGGCTGGCGATAAGACAACAAAATATGTTGTCTTGAGGATCAGGGAGAGCAAGGCACTTGGCTGAGCTGGTAAAGGAGCAGCCTGGAATCCTAAAGACTATCTCTAATGGGAACTCAGAAACCAAATCTCACGCTGGGCTATGCGGACTGCGAAGCCTGGCTTCACTGCTGGTACCCTTCAGCAAGGCAGGCCTCTCCTCTATGAACAGAGATAATAACACTAGATACTTCGTAGAATGGTGGGGACGATTTTATGAGACAGGATCCATAAAGCATTTAGTGCAGGGCCTGGCATGCAGTCAGCACTCCGTAATTAGCTATTACTACTGTTGTTGTTACCCTATAATTATTATAAAACAATAGATAATAGAGCCTTCCGCTCCGGCAGAAATAGGGGTTCGGGGTGGGCAGCCCCCTTTTCTGGGTCCTCACTTGGAGTCTGTTGTCCCAAGGAAACTTGAGGACGGTGTACCTTGTCCACAACCTGGAGCACTTTCCGATTTATTTTGTCTCCTTCAGCCATGGATGGAGCACCCCATGTTCCAGGCACTGGATGAGGTGAGAGCTTTTAAAGGAAAATACATGCCCAGTGGCTTATACCATAGTTCTGAGGTCAGCAGACTTTTTCTGTAAAGATTCAGAGAGCAGATATTTTCAGCCATGTGGGCTCTATGGTCTCTGTCACGATTCAATTCTGCTTGTATATGAAAGCAGCTGTAGACAAAATATAAAAGGGCATGGCTGGGTTCCAATAAAACTTTATTTACAAAAACAAGCGCAGGCTGCAGTTTGCCAGCCCTGCTGGTTTAAATTTGAGAGATGAATAAAATGTGTTAGGGGCATATATTTACCAGTGAGTGTTCTATAGAACAGGAAGAAAACACATGTTGAAAGAATCTAGTATTACCCTCTCCCTTCCCTTTAAATGAGAATGATTTCCATCGTCACAGTTCAATAGGCTTTTAAACTTTTCAAGACTTATTCAATTCAAGTAAGTTTATTTCCAGTCAACACAAAAGTCCCAAGTGTCGACTCCATGCCAGACTCCAGGAATCCACAGAGAAATGCTATACATTCCATATCATTGAGGAACTCACCCGTAATGCCTCATTTGTTCCTAACATAGGCAAAGGATGAAATGAAGGCACAGAGAGGTTCGGCAACTCTTCTGAGGTCACAAAGCCAAACAGTGACCCTGGCCGACTTTGCTTTTGAGTGTCCAAACATTTTCTTTCCACAAGAAGGTAAAGAGAAAAGGAAAGGTATTTATATTTAGGGGGAGCTCACATTTCAGCAGCTGTTGCTGGAACAACAATTATAAGCTAGAACTTACTTACAGAAAGTCATTAACAAGTTTGGCTTTAAGTGTAAGAGCACACACAGCCTTCAGAGAAGAACGCCGTTTGATATTTACCAATCGTCACATTCTCAGCCTAAGGTTTGGCAGTTATCACCAATCTGCCTGGTGACGGATGATTTCCTGCACTTTAAGACACGGAAGGCAATTACGGCTAAAAATAAAAAGAAGTGCCAATAATTTCATTGATAGAGCCCCCAAAATGTGGTCCAGTGATCACAGCAACCTATAAAACCAGAGTGAGCTATACAGTAGTTCGCACAAGTGTAGAGGGATCTGATGGGTGCAGGACGGTGCTGGAAAAGACAAGGCTGTGAACCTCAGGGACCTCTTCTGTCCAGGTAACCGTCGGCTGGTTGATGAGCCCCTCTGTGCCTTGGTTTCTTCATCTGTAATATGTGGATGCCTCTAAGGATCATCGTGAGAAGGAAACAAGAGAACCCACTACACAGTCCTTCAGGAACTAGGTAGGGTATAATTAAACAAGCGGGATCAATGAGGTGACACACACTGAGTGCCACACGGAGAAAAGGCAGTCATCAAATATTCCTTCTTTTTCTTTCCACGATGCAAAGATTGGACATACTTTCCTTCTTATTGGTTGCTAGACTTGAAATTCATTATCACAAAACAAACGAGACGCCAAGAATCTTCTGGACAGTTCTTTCCTCTGAGGTGACATGTTTCCCACATCTTTATCTAGAACTACCGACTTGGAATGTTCCCTAATGCTTTTTTTTCCTGAAACATTCTGAAATCGCCACTTCTAGAAGCCAAACTTTCCTCCTACGATCTTTTTTTCAAAGCATCTGTAGCCCTTCCACTTCTCATGAAAGAAGCATCTGAAAGGCAGAGCAGGATGCTCCCCCTGAATTGTGGTCCAGATCCTCCCGGAAGTGACCTCCAGGCAGTGGCTGCTACCTGCCAGGAGTTACAGGTGAGGTCGACAGGTACTTTCTGCACCTGGGCTGATTCTAGGTGATGCTCGGCCTCACTGACGTCCTGCCACCCAGCCTTCACTGCTCACATCCTCCTTTTCTCTGCAGTCACCTCCTCCCATACTCCCATTACCTCAAATCATCCCAGAGAAGGGCAGGGATAATGACTGTTCATCGGCTCTGGAGTCAAACGCCCTGGGTTCAAGACCTGGGTCATGTAGTCTCTTTGAGCCTTGATTTCGTCACATGCAAAACTGTGATTACAGCAGAACCACTCAAAGTGTTCTTGGGGTGATTAAAACAGCCAAAACATGTCAATAAGCTAAAGTGCCTAAATGAGATAAAGCAGGCTTTAGACGCAGTGCCTGGCACGAAGCAAGCCCTCATTCAATGGGAGTTGCGATTATTGCTATTAGAACTGTCCGGCTGCTGGGGCTCAGATAAGGGAAATGAGACGCCTGGACGATGAAGTGACTCGTTCAATCCATAGATAACAGCAGAGCCAGGCATGAATGCTTCTAGACCATATTTCTCGAGAACAGGGTCCGTATATTATTCATTTTTGTATCTTACTTTATCTTATTGTCATCTGACTGCCAAAAAGATCCTGCCAGCCTTTTCTTTCTGTCGTTCATATTATAATAACTGTAGATGTACTGAACACATTGTTTTAAACTATCTATGCACCGCCTCTCTTAGGCTCATGATCATCCCTGTGGAAGAGCTTGTCCTTTGGGTAAAACCATGGTTCTGGTATGTTCAGGTCATTTTTGTTAAGTGTTTATTGAATAAGTAGTTCCTGAGGCCACATAAGGAAGGTTCACTTTGTTCTAATTATTGTAGAGATGTAACGTTATTCAGTTCCTTTGATTAAGTCAAGAATTATTTTCCTTTGTTTTTCTATCCACAAAAACTACTACCCACAAAAAAGCTTTGGTCAAGGTGGTTTTATAAGTATGTTCCGTGAGACTTTTAAAGGGCAGATAGGCCAATGTCTCTTACAATCATAAATGCAAGACGCCTAAATAAATATTAGCTAATGGAAAACAACATGGTAAAAATCATTTTTATTTTTTATTTTATATATTTTTAATATTTTATTTAATATTTTTATTTTATTATGATCAAGTAGGGTTCATATCAGGAAACAAGAGTAAGTCAACATAGGAAAAAATCTTCCAATGTAATTTAGTTGAATGAAGTAGGAAAAAGACCCACAAACACCCCCATATGGACTAGCTATACTGAAGTCACACCTGTACCAAGTTAACACCCGTTTTAGTGGGATTATTTCTCATTTCAGTCGAAGAACATGACTTTAACAGTTGGCTCTTCTGACTTAACTGTGATGGGCAGCTGTTACAACTCTTAGACACAGTAGAAATTGTTAGTAAGTTAGTTCTGTTTTATTGTCCAGGTTAAAATGAGTGCAGTTGTGAGCGGTACTTAAAAAAAATACGCCAATACTTCAACCCCGTCCCCGAAGGTTTTTGCCTGAGGTCTGATCTCTGGGAACGAACAAGGAAGGCAGCCTCCAAATGCCCACATGATGATCTGGTCCAAAGCCTGTCCGCGGGAGGCTGCGGAATGCTCTCAAAGCCTCTTTCTCCATTGCTTGAGGCTGGCATCCACAGTGCAACGCGGAGCCCAGAGCACAATGTGAAAGACATTTCAGGGGACCACGATGTACGGTTTCCGTCCCCTTATAGTTATTTGTAAATGTTATGGCCTCACCGGTTTAGATATAACTAAACTGAAGAGGTTTGTGATTTGTCAAACATCCAGGGGCAATGAGCATCAATAGGTGTCCTGCAGTAGACGCACACCCGGGATTTGACTGAGAAAGCCTTTCTCAGCTACACTGTACAGTCGGGCCTGGAATCAGCCAAGCTGAACTCACAGAGAAACAGAATAGAAACCAAATTCTCCTTTCTAATAAGAGGCAGCTGTGTGGCACTGGATTGCCTGAGGGCCTTAGACCCTCACTTTCTGCTACCCAGACTCCAAGCTCTGTTCCTTACTTGCTTAGTGACCTCAGGGAATCACCTTAGTATTTTCTGCCTCAGTTTCCCGATCTGTAACAGGAGGCTAACCACTCGTGCCTTCTAGGCTTTTGGGAAGGATTTGGAAAGATAATGGACATACATCCAGTTGTATTTTCAGTATATAGCCTGATACCTGGTATATTCTAAGTACTTAAACACTGAATGAACAAAGGCATGTATGAAAATCCTTTATAAACTGTAATGCAATATATGTATAAGGAAATACATATATTTTTCTGAAAACTGGAGTACTCAATACTCAATCTTTTTGGAACTCCAATAAATACTTCCTACAGGTATGCCGGCAGGAGCAGCTGGGGGTGGGAGTGGAAGGCTTCTTGGATGACCTCTTTAGAAGAAAAAGAAAACAACTCATCTAAAAAAGAGCGAGGCTCCTCTGGGGGCAATAAATGGAGATCACATTAGGCAAATTACAGAAGCAGAATCTGTCACTCCAGGTTCTCAGACCACAGCAAAGGGACCACCGGCTTGAGAGTAACAGCCCTCCAGTTTCTCAGATTCCAACTCTAGAAGCAGTTAATGCCACCAAGAATTTTATGACATATCACGCAGTCACATCTGCTTTCTGCAGAGGCTGAAAACACCCATCACGGAGGGAAGAAAGATTCAATGCCCACAACCACTTGCTAAGGCCCCCGTGTTCAGCTGGTGTTAATTCAGAAGAGTCCCTTTCCATGAGCACTCTAACTGTCACATTAATGGAAATAGAAACACAACATCTATCAGATAAGAGGGGAGGGTTTTCTGTCCTCTTGTAAATCAAGCTGCAGAGCAATTTGGATAAAACGTTCATAAAACTAGGCTTGATTTTCTACACATTAATTGTAGAAGGTGTGATACTTAATAACTAGAAATGCAGACTTTCAAAGCCATTAAATAGACATAAACACCATCCATGATGGACTGACGCTGGGGATGAGGAGTAGGAAAAGCCCGGAGCTGGGACTCAGGAGAACTGGGTTTTAAAGGGCAGTTCTTCCTTTTAGACCTTGGGTCTTTATCTGGAAACATGGAGATCTCAAGGACAGGGTTTTGTGATTTTTCTAAAAAATGAAAGCACACTGGTAGGAGGTATGGGCTATTGCCTCCTGAATTTCTATCAATTTAATTAAATTACATTGAATTGAAGTCATATATTTAAATGAAAGTTTCAGTAGACAGCATGTGTAAGCCTGGGGTTGCAAGTGGAATGCCAGGCAGATTGTAAAGATGAGAGAAAGGGGCTAGGAAGGGACCGAGCTCAAAGGTTTGTGGCCAGGTCAGGAACAGTCTCTGGGCCTGTTGGCTGCCAGTTTGTGATCTCTGGTTGCTTCATTTGATAATGTTTAGGCCAAACCAAATCAAATCCATTCAAAACACAATACCCTAAATCTGAGAATTGACTCCTAAGCCTTCATTCATTTATTCTTTCCATAAACACTTATTTGTGTCTCCTATGCACCAAGCCCTGTGCTGGGAATGACGTGATGAAAAGAGGGAAGATATTAAAGGCAGAAGGAAGCACATGTGCAAAGGCCCTGTGGCATCACGTAGGGATGTGTAAGAAGAAAAGGCTGAAGCCCAGAAGGCAAAGGGGATGAAGGTAGGATCACGTAGGAGAAAAAAGTCAGGACCAGACCATATCCAGTCTTGGAGACCCTGGTAAGAATTTTGTCTTTATCCTAAGCACAATGGAACATCATCAAAGGTTTCAAGATGAAGGAGAGGGTGTGGGTGGAGGGGTAAGGGATGGTGACAACATCAGATTTGCTTTTGGCACAGACCGGTCAACCAAAAACTATAGAGAGACGTGACTCTTTCCTACAGAACATTTTCTCAGTATGCTGGCTGACTCTTCCAGGAATCACACTGCCAACCACCTGCCAACTTTCCCCAAATCTTGCCCTTCCAGAACCTGCCCAGGCTCTCAGTGAGCCAGCACTCCAAACCCTGGACTCAGACCACCCAAATTCAGTAACATGCCTCACGCCATGGTGCCTGATGAGTTAAAGGTAATTTGAATATCTGCCTAAATCTGTTAACCATAAAAGGCACTGCAAATTGTTTGGTAATTTTATTTCTTTTAAAAAAAGAAAATAAGAAAACAACATATCGATCCAGATTACAGGGAATGGGAGACCCTCAAATAGTCTTCCAAAAAATCAGGAAAAATATTCAGGAAGATTATAAAAGATGAGTAATGAGTGAAAAACAACTTTTGGCAAACACAGAAGAGTATTCGCTTATTCTAAGAGATAAGAAACAGATCATTTAGTCATTGGAAAATAAATGGCAAAAAATACAAAGAAAGCCCCAATACTTATTTGGAAAAGTACAAAAGTGATAACTCAAGAACATTTGAACAATCCAGGGATGGCCACATTGGTTCTGGCCTATTACTGCAGTTTAAAATGAAGCCAAATGCCAGAGGATAATATGACCTGTTTTCGGGGTTCGTACATGCTACATGGGAGAGAGGGAGCCACAAAGACATACCACGTTGAAGAAGAAGGAAGGGATTATGAATGCTGAATGGGTTTACTGGCCAAGTCAATATGGTCTTAGAATCCAGCCCTCCCTCTGCTCACCAGGCAGTGTTTTATAATCAGCGAGCTGTGGACAGTTGGTCTGGACAAGTCTTCATGGGGTGTGACGGTCCTATGCACTTCAGGGCCTTTAGAACCTTTGTACTCCTCCCACTAATTGCTTGTAGTATTCCCCATCATGGTGACAATCCCAAATGCCTCCCATATATTTTCAAACAACCCCTCCAGGACAAACAACTGGAGTGCATGGGGGGTGGAGTATGGATTGGTGGTTCTGCCCAGACTGAAGGGCATGGCTGGACAGCCGGGTTCCTTATCTGTAAACTGGAGGTAATGATGAGGCTCTCACATTACACATCTGTGCTATATATCTTCATGAAGGCTGCAATATCTTGGGGATCAAGAGAAAATGACCTTGAGATGCAAAACCCTTGCTGCTGCTCCCCTGTGTGATCTGATTGTCATTCAGTGAGAATTCTTTGCACTAGCCCTTTAGAGGGTATTGTTTTATAGATGGACCCTTTGATCCTGTTACTGAGGCGTGGGTCTGGGCTGACAGTGGGGAAAAGGAGACAGAAGAAGAGAAAGCTGAACTGCCCTCACTGTATGACAGGGAAGCCCAGATGGTGCCCTTGTCCCAGGCTCCCAAAATATACTCTGGGAGGGAAACAGAGACAGCGTTTTGGGAACAGGCATGTGGGCAGTCTATAATAAGACTTCAACATCCATTCCAAGCGAATCTGTGTGCATGTGAGAGAATCATGGCTTTCCTTGGAAACCACTGGGCCTAAATGGGGCAGACCTCATTTTCATTCTTTCCCTCCTCTCCACTGTAAGCCAGGCTTAGCTCAATATCATGGCCCCAGGTTGTTTCCAATAGAACTGAGCGAAAGGAGAAGGTCTGAGTCTCTTGTATAGCCAGGGTCAGGGGCATTCCCAAGGGTGAGTGGGAACAGTGCGTTCACATCTACAGCGAGGTAGCACCCACTCTGTGCTAGGAACTGGGCCAGGGGTGATGATTCAAGATGGAGACGCAGTCTTGGCCTCAAGCAGTTCCCAGTCCAGGGAGGGAGAAAACCAGCTCATACACGGAGAGCTTTGTAATTTACAATGCATCTTCATGGCCATCTCCTCATTGGACCCACACAATAGCCCAGCTGTGAATTAGGCCTAGAAGAGTGGAAACTGACTTTCAGACAGGAGAAACTGAGGACCCAAAGTCGCTCAGCTGGTAAGCAGTCAATCTTAGAAATCCAGGTCTCTGATTTTCCAGTCTATTTCTCATCTCTAAACTTTTGTTCAAGCTGCTTCTTTCATCTGGTATGTCTTCCCTACTTTTTTCCACCAACTTTATCTTGCCTGATCTTCAATTAATAAAAAATTCAAAGGAGTTACCACATCCTGAGAGTTTTCCACAGGCCGGCGGGGTCCTCAATGCCCTATGGACTCATCTCACTCAATTATTGTAACCGGCAGATGTACTGGCAGAAATTGTCGTCCCCACTTAACAGATGTGGAAACTGAGGTCAGAGAGGTGGAATGACTTGCTGGAAGTCACCCAGCTAGTAAAAGGTGGAGCCTTGCGTCAAACCTGGTCTGTGGGCCACAGGAGCAGCCACTGCTCCCCGAGGATTAGCGAGATTGCCCGCCTGCTCAGGGCCTCCCTCAGCATTCCTTTCTCTTCCCTGGACCTCTGGGACACCAGCTCGTGTGTAAACCTGGGCAAGTCACCTTCCCTTCTTGGGACCTGGCTGAGGGCTTGAACGACCTCCAAGCCGCCTTCCAGCTCTGCCTTTCTGTGGCTCTACGTGTGCTGTCCATCCTACCCCCAAGTCACATTTATCTCTTGTACTCACGGTGAGCAACACCAGCACCACTAGTGAACACTATCGGGCCTGCAGTGTGAGCCCGGACTGTGCTAGCCAGTTCACGTGCATCGTCTCATGATCCTCACCAAAACCTCAAGCATGAGAACCTTATCACTACCTCCAATTTACAGCTAAGGAAACTGAGGCATAGAGCTGTTAAGTAATGTGTCCGAGTCACACAGCTACTCACGGATAGAACAAGGGCTGGTGCCTGAAGCCAAAGACAACGTGCTAACTACCAAGCTGTACGGCCCCCACGTTGGATGTGAAGGCTTTGGGACTCAGGATGGTCAATCAGACTTGGGGGCTGGCTAAAGAAGTGAATCCCTGTGGAGTGAAAGCCTCTTGCACTGCAGGATTTTACTGCGTGTCAGCTGTGGAGAAAGAGGCACAGGGGTACGTTCTCCATAATGCTCCTTCCTCATCCCCCAGCCCCCACTCCAACTGCTGGGGATCCTGCCCTCTAAGGCTGGAAGGGAGCTGGCTCGGTGCGTTGGTTGGTCGTGAGTCTCCGGTTCTCTCTTTCCCTGGTAGTAGCTACTCCAGACACACTGCTAATCCCTCCTCTGTAAGTCCCGGCCAGCGGCCAGCCTCTTAATTTTCCCAACTGCTAACGCTGTCTCCTTCTTCCCACCCCCAGGCCTGCCTGCCCTTGGTTGGCCCTCAGGGCCCTCCACAGCCTGATCCCAATAATTCCAGCCCTCTCTTGCCCACTTCTCTACAATAAACAACTACCCTTTCAGGGGCTCCTTGCTGGTCCCTGCACATGCCCCAGAGTTTCAGAGTCTGACCTCTGTCCATGTTGTTTGTCCCCACCTGGAATGGCAATTTTTTTTAGCTGTTGTTTCTGCCAATTGGAAGCCCCTCCTAATCACCATTTCCTCCGTGCTGGCTTTCTGGATTTCCCCATCTAAATTTGTTCTCTTCCTCCTTTTGAATTCTCGTAGCACTAAAATGTAGATCTTAGTCTGCTTTAAATGATAACTTTTGTGACTTGTAGCCTCTGAGTAGTGGAAAGAGGTAGAAATCTGACGCTCATCCTGGCACTAACTCTGGCCTTAGGGTCAGCAAGTTAACGTCTCTCTCAACTTGAGTTTCTCATTTCTCCAGCTGTCCAACTTATTAGCAAAGGATTATATAAATTAATGCATGTAAAATACTCAGCATGCACCAGACATGCACTAAGCACTCAAGAATCTTAATTTACCCTTCTATCCTACTTTCTTTATCACCTTTTCCCCCCGAGACACATACTTACATATATACGCCACCACCACCACCACTGACATGGCTCAATGCCTAGTGTACATGGGATCACAGCAAGTGAGAGCTGTAAGGTTCATTAAGAGTCCATTGCATTGTCATTGTTGTGCATATGAGTAACTAACACCTGGGCTAGGGGGTCCGTCCCTCTCAGTTGCCTTAAGTTAGTACAGCGATATAGCTAACATTTATTGGGTTCCTACTAAATTCCAGGCATTGTATGTGGTGTTTTACAAGCATTATCTTATTTGATCCTCCCAGTGAATTCCCCTTTGAGGTCAGGGAATAACCTCTTCATCATCCACATTTTGTAAAGGGGTTGGTGAGCCAAGGCTTAAAGAAGTTAAGGAGCTTGCCCAATGTCTCACTTTGCTAGTAAGTTGAAGCACTAGAATTTGAACCCCAGAGCTTAATTCCAGAGCCTGGCTCTTATCCAGAAGCCAATGTGAACATGGACCCCAGCTATCCTGCATTCTTTCCAGAGTCCTGGCCAGAGCCTCGGGAAGGGCTGCAGGAATTCAGAAAAGCTCACTTTCCGATTCCCACACCAGGGCTATTTGCCCAGCTCTGCCCAGTAGAGCTGAGCTGAACAGAAGTGAATTCCATCAGGCTAGACCGCTTGCCCTCCCATCTCCTCCCTCAATAGCTAAAATCAGCTCCCCCAAGGAAGCTGGCTGCTTCCCAGTGGGGAGGTCCAGCGAGCTCTGCAGGAGAGGAGGCCTGGAAGGAGAACTCCAGCAATGCAGGTTGTTCCAGGCATGCCCTTAGGCCTGCCCGGGAGACACTCTTCACTTTCTCCCGGGCTGACACAAAACACACGGCTCTCTTGCTCGTCATTCTGAGTTAACAGGCTTGTGGGGTTAAGGCCTGTTGAACGGGATGGGTACCAGAAAGGGCCATTCTTCGCTTTCCAGGTCCTCAGATGGAGAGCAGGGTAGAGCAGGGATGGAGCAAGCGCAGCCTCTGCTGCTCATTCTTGTTCTTCGGCATTTGGAAAGCGGGACACCTGCAGCCCCAGATGGCAGAGACACAGGGCTACCCTGAGGCGGTTCCCTACAGCCGCCCCAACGGGCTGTGGTGAATCACTGCGTCATGGCGACGGAGACTTGTGAGCGCGCACAGGGAATTTTATACGCCAAACTTCAGCCTATCCCAAGCCACGCTCGTGATCCCGCCGCCCGAACCTCCCTCCAGATCTGCTCCTCCTGCATCCCCTCTAAGGACACCATCACCCGCCCAGCACTGCTTCTATAAACCTAGGTGCCTAGGAAGACTCTTGTGTCTTCCTTATGCCGGGGATCCCGTTAGTCACTAAGTCCTACGGATTTCGGTAATATTTCTAACAGTCCTTGCTACGGTCCCCATCCTCTTTATTCCCAGTGCCACTAACTCAGTTCAGGGCCTCTCCTCGTCTTACCTGGAGTATTTCATAATGTCCTAACTGGCCTTGCTGCTTCCAATCTTATGTCCTTCCAATCCAGCCTCTGCACGGTGGGCATGATGATGACACTATGTCTAAATGTCTCACTCCCCTGCTTAGGGAATCCTTCTGTGGCACCTTACTCTCCTTAGGGAAATGTCCAGGCTCTTTTCCATGGCCTGACAGGCTCTCTATGGCCTCCAGCTTCACCTTTCACTTTCCTGCCAAACCACACCTTCCAGTCCTGCCAAGCCACTGCAGCTTCCTGGACAGACCTGACTGTTTGCACACCTGTACCTTTGCATATGCCTTTTCCATCACCTGAAATGTCCTTCTCCCCTGTGTCCATCTGGCAAACTCTTACTCATCCTTCAAAACCCTGCTCAGTTTTCACCCTCCAAGTGGAAATGCTCACGTGTGCCTCTGTGCCACCATCATACCTACAACATACTTCTATTAAGGCCTTTACCCCACATTACAATTGCTGTCCACAGGAGCATCTCCCAAGCAGAACGACAGCTGCTTGAAAGCAGGACTATGGCTTGTAGAAGTCATTGCCCTAGGATCTAGCACAGCCCCTGTCACATCATAGGCACTAAATACACTTTGTCAATGTGGATGTTCCCCAAATTGATCAAGGCCATTCCTCTCACAAAGGACAACGACCACAGGGAAGAAAAACCCTCCTCTTACTTAGGAAAAAAATTACTTGACATGTCTTAAAACTGTAAAACCCTTGAACAAGCACTTTATTCTTCTTTTGCAGTTACTTTTTCTTTTCTATTGTGTGGCTGTAGGTCTGAATAAGTTGCCTGAGTTTATTCATTTTCCAAACTCTGATCGTTAACTTGCGGGGGGGGGGGGGGGGGTGGGGTGGGGCTGGGGTGGGGAGGTGCAATGAAACAACAACCAATATATTGTAGCTTTTTTCTTTCCCAGAGACATATATAGAGCAGCCTCTGAAGAAGTATTAATATTGGGAAAGATGCTATTATCTGCATTTTATTAATTAATCCATACATCTACTTGTCATTCTTCCTTTTCTATGGCCTTCCTCACAGCAGTGGTACACACTTCTGCTGTTGGTAAATTGGCACAATAAATCTGGGGGCCCACCTCTATTTCCAGCAGTTCACTTAACACTTTATCACACGGTTGTGGTCTCGGGATTGAAGTCAGTTAAAAAGATTAATACCATTTAATACCACCCAGAAGGAAGACACCAGAAATCTGTTTAAAGTCTCGTTATTCATGTCTTCATTTCCTTTGTGCATGTATTGTGATAAGCATAACCATCCTTTTTAGGCTGCTGCTATTAACTCCTTAAAATGATTAAGGTAACTAGTTATTTCCTGTAAGGAAATTGCTCTGCTGTCATTAACACGGAATTAACACGGCTCTTGTTTCATCTTTACCACACAGCCTTTTGCCCCCAAGTTGCCTTAAATAAACAGAGAACCATGTCAAGGAGGCTGCGTGCTCCTTCATAAAACATGAGCTCCGAAGAGGCAAGAAGGTAAGAAAGCAGAGCTTGCAGACGACACTGGAATGGAGACAGCTACCGGGAGGGCAGACTGAGCTTCCTTCTGTGTTGTAGGCACAGTCTCCCTGAACCGCCATGGGGTTTGCGGGAGTATAATTGACATAATTAGCATAATTATCATTATTCCCCTGTGGTCTGAGCAATGTGAATGGGATCCACGACTCTTTAAATCTCCCAATACTCTGGACGAGTGGTTCTAAAATTTTTCTCACTCAGACAGAAGCATGACATTCATGTGAGAGACACTCCTATGAGAATACTCTGCTCTTGAGAAGGACTCACAAATATCTTATAGGGACATAAAGCACTGAGATCATCTACAGCTGCCCTAAGTATTCATGGTACATCAGTAACGGTTGGTTATTGGGGGTTTCAGCATAAACAGATTGGCCAGCGCTACTTAAAGTGGAGTGTGTGAACATGCATGTACAAGTTTTTGTTTCAGCACCATTTTCAACTCTTTTGGAGATATACCTGGGAGTGGATGGCTGGGTCATATGGTAATCATATGTTTAACCTTTTGAGGAGCCGCCAAACTGTTTTCCTGCATTTTAAAGTTGAGCACTTACCTGTGCCAGGCATTGAGTTAAAGAGTTCACAATTAAATTAAATTAAATTAAATTAAATTTTAAATTGAATTAAAGAGTTTACTGTCCAAGTGCAGTAAACACCTAGAGACAGGAGGAGATCAGAGGGCTGAAGCAGACCAAGGTCTTTAGGGATTTGTCATAGTTGTTTTTCTCGCATGCTCACTCTTCTCTCTGTCCCCAACCTTAATCGTCTGTGGTGAGTGGCAGCATCCAGCGTCAGCATCACCCAGGAGCTTGTCAGAGATGCACAGCCTAGGGCCCCACCTAGACCTTCAGTTCAGCATTTCTGGGGGTGAGGCCCAGGAATCTGTTTTTAAGAAGCAGTCCAGGTGATTCTGATGATTTGCCAAGTTTGAGAAGCTCGGAGAGAGACCGAGGTGCAGCCTTACAGCCACGCACTTCCCTCTCACATCAGAAAACCTATGGGCAGCAAAGTGAGTGAGAGAGATGCTGCATTAGGGGTGGCTCTGAGTCTGCTCTAATTTACAGAAAACAAATCACAGGCAACACTCCTCACTTTGAGCAAACTGTGAGCACCCCACTCCACTTACAATAACAATACCTGACCGTTCCGGGCAGTTCTGCATGCAGAGTCACCTCGGCCCCATGTCATGTCAGTTGCTCTCAAGTGCTCCCTGCAGAAATAATCTAGCTTCTTAGGAATTCCCGAGACTGTGCTCTAACTCAGCGCCCACGTCAACCTGCAGGTATGACGATCGCTCTGCAGCAGGGTCCACGGCAGTGGCTTAGTTCTCTACGGCTTCCTGACGGCCAAGGGCAGACTTGACATGTGAGATGTGGTGCCTGTGTTAAGCCTTTCAAGTTTCTGCTCGTCAAGAAGTAACAATGTAGTAGTATGCTGACCATGCATTTTGTTGTTAGACAGACCAGAGTTCAAATCCTGGTTTTGGCACTTGAACCAGAACACGTTTAATTCCCCGAGTCCTCAGGACCCCACCTGCAAAATGAGTTAGTAATATCCACTACATGGAATAATATTTGTCCAATAAATAGCGGTTATTATTGTTATTAATCCTTGCAGATGATGTGTGTGGGAGCTCTTCCCCCTCCCTCTCGTCTCCTTTTAATAATAAAAAAAAGAAATACATGGAAAGAGGTAGTTGGTTAAGGTTGGGGAGAGAGCGAGAGAGTGAGCAAGACTGAGAGACAGAAAATTGTCATGGATCCCTAAAGACTTCTTGGACTACTTCAGCCCTGTGGTCTCCTCTTGTCTCTAGATGTTTACCACCCAAGGCACTATCTTATCAACTCTTTAACTCAGTGCCTGGTGAAGGGTAAATGCTCAATTAAAAATACAGGAAAACAGTTTGGCAGTTCCTCAAAAAGTGAAACCTACAATTACCATAAAATCCAGCAATTCCACTCCTAGGTATATAGCCAAAAGAACTGAAAATATGTATTCCAACAAAAACTTGCACATGCATATTTATTGCCACACTATTCACAACAGATAAAAGTTGAAGATGACCCAAACGTTCATCAACAGATGAATGGATAAACAAATTGTGGTATACCCATACAATGGGATATCAGTCAGTCATAAAAGGGAATAAAATACAGATAAATGCTACAACAGGATGAACCTCAAAAATATGCTGAGGGAAAGAAGCCAGACACAAAGGGTCATATGCTGTATGATTCCATTTATATGAAATATCCAGAATAAGTCAATCCATAGACGGAAAGTAGACTGGTGGAAGCCAGAGCCTGGAGGATGGGAGAGTGGGAAGGAAGTATTTAATAGGCATGGGTTTTTTGGGGGGAGGGCTATGAAAGTGTTTTGGAACCAGATAAAGGTGGTGGTTGCACAACATTGTCCATGTACGAAGACTCATGGAATTGTTCACTTTAAAATGGTTAATTCAATGTTACTAAAATTAAAAAATAAATTAAAAAATATGTATCTATGTTTCAGGAACAATAAAAGATGAAAGGTTGAGCCTGAATGATTGATTTAGGTATTCCTGAAAGCAAGCATTTAAAAAGATCTTTTATTTCTGTTGTTTCTTGCTATAACTAAAAATCCCTCAGACCATGTGGGGAACTCAGGTAAAGGATAAGTGGCTCTCTGGCAAGAGTATGTGGTCATAAATTTGGCCTTGCTGGTCCAGGGATTTCAGGCAAAAATCAGGAACTATGAAAGTTGTTACCTTCTAAGACAGGTGAACCTCTGAGACAGGGCCATAGGAATGGTTTAACGCAGGCAAGAGAAAAACACGAAGGAAAAGGATGCAGGCCAGCCCTCCTGAGAGACAGATTCAGGGGCATAAAATTGGCAGTTCTTCTCCATTAAGCAGTTTGGGATGATCTGAAGGCTCCTCCAGGTTCCTGTCTCTCTCTTTATCTTAATTAGCAAAGCAAAGTCTTAGGTATAGCAAGGCCTCTCCTTCCCTAATGGATTAGCCAGAAAATAGGAAACGAAGCTTTGGGGAGAGATTAATAATAAAGGAGTGAAGGGAAAGATGGAAAAGGACGGCCTAAGAGGTATGTGCTGGTAGGTGAATTAAGCTTGCCCAATCCATGAATTCACGTATTACTTCATTCACTCTCAGAAACAACTGCCTTCCTTTTTTGTGGACTGTAAGGAGTCAAAGAGATATATGACACAGCCATTGTCCACCCTCAAAGAGTTTACTGTCTACTGAGGGAGGAGAAGAAGATGTGGATACAATTACTCGACAAACCAGAGCAGTGCATGTCAGACTGAACTGTGCACACGAATCACTTGGGATTCTTGTTAAAGTGCAGATTCTGACTCATTGTGTCTGGGGCAGGGCCTGAGATTCTGTATTTCTCAAAGTACCGAGCTGAAATCCATGCTGCTGGTCTGAGGACCCCCCTGGGCATAGCAAGGAGTGAGGATATGTTAACCACAGTCAGAGAGGATGATATAAAGTGGGTTCAGCAAACAGTGGCCTGTGGGCCACATAAGGCTTGCTGCCTGTTTTTCTATAGCCCACCGATTAAGGATGTTATATGTTTTTAAATGGCTGAAAAAAAAGGAAGGGTGGTATTTCATAACATCTGAAAGTTATATAAAATTCAAATTTTAGTGTCCATAAATAATGTTTCTTCGAAACACAGACACACCCATCCCTTTTTATGTTGGCTCTGGCTGCTGTCTCACTACAAAGGCAGAGTCGAGTAGTTGCAATGGAAACCATAGGGTCCAGAAAGCCTAAAATATTTACTCTCTGGCCCTTTACAGGAAAACTTTGTCTACCCCTGGTATAAAATAACAAGGGATTCCAGGAGAGAGGGAGAGACCATTTCCCGCTGGATTCATCAGGGGAGAATTTAAGGAGGAAGGGCATCTGAGTGTCGTGACCAGCGGGTAGGATCTGAATGGCAGCCCTTGGGGAAGAAGGAAATCCAGCTGGGACAAAGTCTCAGAAGTGGGAGAAGCAAGGGGTGTGACTGCAGATCTCACTGTTAAAACCACGAACAAACCAGGGCACTGTCTGGACTGCCCATGTGGAAGCACCCTCTGAACGGGAAAGAGAAATGGCCTGACAGAAAGAAACCCTGTTCCCAACTCTAGGAAGATGGCACCAGCTGGGCAAGGGTATGGTGAGCTACGTGTGTGTCTGTGAGCACCAATGAAGCCCAGGCATACCATTAATCACATGTGAGCGAGGATCTGGGATCCAGCGGTTCTCAAAGTTGGGGGGTGGCATTGCCCCCCACGGAGTGTTTGGAAATGTGTCAGGGTGTTTTTGGTTGTTACAACAACTGGGGAACATCTACTGACATTCACGTTTCAGGGGCCAGGGATGCTGGAAGGATTTGCAGTGAGAGGCAGAGGACTGTGGTTCTGGGCATCATCGAATGGTTTCCTTCTAAACGCCAACAGCGCCTCCATTAACAAAGTCAGGCTGTGTACTCTCCTTGGTGTGGAATAGCCATGGGCTGAGGAATAAAGAGACTGGGAGAAGGGGATGCAACCTGCTTGGATACTGATGAATGGTGCCCAGGTAAGAGGGTATATTGATGGTTAGTGCTTGGCAGTTAGACTGAAAGCCTTCTATTTTTTCTCCCAGATTCCAGGAGAGCCAGAATGCCAGGGGAATGTACAAATCCAAAGAGAACCTATGTTTTAAGGGATATTTATGATGCCTATGGGAGATAAGGTTTGGGCGGTGGGTAAAGGCATTTTACTACCATTTACATACAATCACTCTTTCAGCCTCAATCTGCAGAGTGGTTAGATCACTGGCTTTGGAATCACGGAAAGCTGGGTATGACTTCAGCTTTGTCTCCTCCTAGCTGCTGATCCTGGGCAAATTATTTATATTTTCTTAACCTTAGTTCCTGACCTGTAAAATGGGTATGGTGAAGGGTTTTTGTAAGGGTTAAGACAATCTGTGGGGCAGGCTTAACACAATATTGGGGCCCATGTTGGTGCTCAGGAAACGTGTTTCCTTCTCTCTTTGCTTCAATGAGCACAAATGGATTTCTGCTGCCAACGGTGCTGCTATTATAGGCTAGTTGGCAAAATTAGAGGGAGATCAATTTTAGCCAAGCATGGCAATGATTGGAGTAAGGTAGATTTCTCACCCTCAGCAGTATTGACATTTTGGGCTGGATGATTCTTTGTTGCGGGGGCTGTCCTGTACATTGCAGGATGTTTAGTAGCATCCCTGGCATCCATACACTAGATGCCCGTAGCATCCTTCAGTCATGACAACCAAAACTGTTTCCAGACACTGCCAAATGTTCCCTGGGAGGCAAAATCGCCCTTGGTTGAGAACCACTGGTTTAAGGTAAGAGAAAAATAAGTGGTGGCTGTTTTGGATGAAGGGAGAAATGTGGGATTGCTTTGTTTTTTTGTCTAAGCAAAAATTCTGACCCATAAACCTCCAAACTCCATGGCCTAGAAATACCCCAACGTACCATGTTTTCATTCAATGCCCGGCACTACACTAGGTCCTGCGGACAGATGGAAACAAGGCATGGCTCCTATGGTCCAGGCAGGAAGAAACCTGTTTTGCAGAGTCTCATCTGGGGAAGAAGGTTCTTGAAACTCTGGCCACCAAGCAGCCATTCATTTTCCAAGCAGGGCCCGCTATCGGGTCTCTGGAAAACACGTGGTTGGGCAGCGGGACTGGTAATATGGGAGGCTGGGTAGATTTATGCCAGTGTTTATTCTGAAAGCTGGGCCAAGGCACAGGCTGAACCCACTGGCAAAACGAAAGTTCCCCTTGCCGCTGTGGGGAGGCCGGATTTATCTCAGGGGATACGGTGTGGTGACAAGACTGATTATGGCATGTGTTGTTTATATGAGTGTAATGTACTCGGAGCCTGAGGCAGAAGGTGAGTTTTATAAATCAGCAGATAAGCAAAATTAATGCACTGGGCTAGAGATTCCTGCTCCCTTGATAAAGGTGAAGGGGGATGGTGAAATACAGTTAGCCAAGGCAATTCAATAAACTTAGTGGATTCTCCCTTTAATGATCAGTCACCGCCACCACCCAAAGGCTTTCCCCCCATCGAAGGCCATATTCTCTAGGAGAAAGCTCTGGAACTCTGGCATTGGAAACAGGCACTTGTCTTCTTAACATCAATAATCAAAAGTAAAGAAATAGAAAGACAGAACACCGCCTGATGAAGGTGGGGAGAAAAGAGGAAACGCAACGTTTATAAAGGGCTACATTGTGCCAGGTGCTTGATACAGACAGCATCTCCTTTAATTCACACAAAAATCCCATGGAGCAATTATTTCCAAACGTCTGCTTCTAAGAACCACCAGGCATGCTTATCACAAACCCAGAGGTCTGAGTGCCACTCAAATACCTTCTGAATCTGACTTTCTGGGGAAACAGGAAAATTTGTATTTTTAACCATCATCTCGGGTTTCTGATGATGAGGGGTTTCCGATGATCAGGCTAGTATGGAAAACACTGCAGCAAACTGTAATTTATCATCTGTAAGTTACAGATGCGGAAACTGGGCTCTGCCTGACCCCTAATTCTAAACCCTTTTCATGGCTTCCCGCTGCCTCCTTAGAAATGACAGGTCCAATTAAGACTCAGATGAGATAGGCCTAAAATTGGTCTCTGCTTTGCATATCGGCTCCTTAGAGCTTTCAGAGTCAGTGTGGTGGAGAGGACAAAACCTGTGATTGGCGTCCAAGGACTCCAGTTACAGCTCTGCACTTTATTAGCTCTGTGACCTTGGGCAAGTTTCTAAAGCTCTCCTGGTCACAGTTTTTTCATCTGTAAAATGGTGATAAAAAATAATACTTGCTCCAACTGCCTCCAGATTCATTGTGTGGAGCGAATGAGATAATGGATGTGAAAGAGTTTTGCAAATGATAAAGCCGTCTGCGAGGTCTTAATATTGTGGAGTCCTGATTAAGTCGATGCCCAATTATCTGCATAACCAGTTTCTATTTTGTGCAAAGCTTTTGTAAAGGTCTGAACTTTCCTCTCACCTTTGGATCACTTCCCTTTGTGTAGTCAATGTGAGAACAAGGAATTCACGCTTATTGACAGATTAAATAAAGCATGAACAGTGCTCCCCATCAAAGGCTGCTACTCAGTGGACGCCACCCTCCAAAGGCATCTGTACATGTGTTCTGAAACTCCTGACATGTGACAGCCAATGCTCCACTGGATTAATTTGGATAACTGAATATTAACCAGGCCACTGCTTTAGCAGGGATAATTGAGCATGGCCTGAGTCATGTGAGGCCACCCTCTAGTGGCTGAAGCTGTCAGTGCACCTTCGGCCACCTAAATAATTCGTCTCCCACTGTTGCAGGCAGAATAATGGGCCCCAAAGATGTCCACATTCTGACCCCGGGAATCTGTGAATATGTCACCTTACATGGAAAAAGGGACTCTGCAGACGTGATTAAGTTAAGGATCTTGAGATGAGCACATTATCCTGGATTATTCGGGTGAGCTCAATTTAATCACAACGGTCCTTGTAAGTGAAAGGGGCAGGGAGGAGAACAGAGGAGATGTGATGTCAGAGGCAGAGACTGGAGCGATCGGGTGTGAGAAGGACTCAACAGGCCATTGCTGGCTTTGAAGATGGTCTCTTCTCCTGGAGCTTCCAGAAGGAACATGGCCTTACCAGTACCTTAATTTTAGCCCAGTGAAACCCACTTTGGACATCTGACCTCCAGAAGGGTAGGATAATAAATCAGTGTTGTTTTAAGCCATGAAGTTCATGGTGAGGTGTTGGACCAGCCACAGGAAACTAATGTCCCCAGCTTTCCGTGTTTATCAGTGGGGTGCTGCCAGTCTCTTAGTGAAGCTCGGTCCCGAGCACAGCAGGGCATCCAGAATCCTGATGCCCTAAGCACCAGCCTCCCTCCCAAGTCACCGTGACCACCCAACACATGTCCACATGTTCCCAAAGGCCCCGTGGTGGGGGCTGGCATTGCCTGGGTTAAAAAGAACAGCTCTTATGGCCGGAGCATCTGGGGAGGAAAGGTGCACGTGGGAGCTTGCTTCAGCAAAGCCAATTTAAAAAACACATTTAAAGCTCCACGGTGCTCATTAGCATTACTGGCTCACCACTCCACTGGAAACTTCTTCATGCCTTCGTGTCCCCTGCACATCAGTGCCCACCACCTGGCCCCGAGTAGGTGCTCTCTAAGTGTTTGTGAAGAAAATAAATGGGTTCTTTGATTAATTATTTCTCAGGCCTCCGAGAAGGATTTATGGTGCTTTAAAATATTAAAAAGTGTAAGCTGAAAATAATGAAGTCAAATCTCATTAGAAGGAGCAGGAAAAGAGACGTCTGGGCACCCGGGATGGGAGGTAGGAGGGATGCGGACGGAGTTGGGGTCCCATTTCTGATCCCCACCTTTGGATTTGAACTCCTGACTGCAAAATGTAGACAGGCAACACCCACTGAAGCACCCCTTGAGGTCTCACGTGCAGGTCAAAGGTAAATTGTAGGAGGGTGTCAGGAGTGACAAGTTGTGTACCAGAAATGGCTGCACAGAGACTCGCACACTGGAAATGCAAATGTATGTTTGATCTCCAGAAACGTCCCATACAATTAGCTGAGAGATGATGGGAAAATGCGCCCAGCTTGATGAGAGATAGCCAGAGGCATGCTGGTGTGAGCAGTTTATTAAATTTTTGAGATTTCTGGAGGTTACGGATGTCAGGGAGGATGGCGTGAAGAGTCAGAGTTGGAGTCTGCAAATCATCAGGGATGCTCTCAATGTCAGTGTCGGGACAGGAGGGGAAGCCATGGATGAGGGGAGGGCCAGAGGGCGGGCGAGGGTGTCACTGTGACTGCCAGGCAAAGAAAACAAACAAACTCGCGTCCAGTCCCTCGTGTCTCTTCTTGCCTCTGCAAAGGTGCCAGGTACAGCCCCTCCGTGTTATTGATGCTAATGACCCACCTAATGGCCCTGCAAGAAGGATTTCAAATCTGCAAATGACAGTTTTTGCAGGCACCACAAATCATTGTGCCTTGCAATCAAATGCAGAGGAGCCCAGATCACTGAAGGACTTGGGATAATGGGTGATAAAATGCAGTTTAATGGCAACAAATGTGGAATAATATGTCTTGGAACAAACAATCAGAAGGAGGAACAGCTGCTAAATGAATTGGTTTGCATTACACTGACTAGGGGCCAGAAATGGCCCTGAGCAGCAGCCAAAGAGTTGACAGAGGGAAAGGCTGGAGAGGCTAGTCTCCATTGGGTGAAAAGGACCCCAGAAAAGGCAGAGGGAGGAGAATGACCAGGTTAACACCTGCCTTACAGCCACCCAAAGCTCCAGAAAGAGAAATAAAAATGGCTGACATCTGTTCTGTGAGTTAGGCACTGGCTGCCGCTCTCAGGCTCCTTCATCAGCTCTTCTGCTCTACCTCCAAATGCTGGGATACCTCAGGGCTTGGGGGTGCCCTAGGGCTTCGACCTTGGCCTTCTCTTCTCCAGTCTCACTGTCTCTCCAGAGAATCTCAATCAGTCCCTTGGCTTTAAGTATCATTTACACCTTGATGACACCCAAAGTTAAATCTTCAGTTGACTTCTCCTTGAACTCTAGTGGGTCTCAAAGTTTCCTAAACATTAGAATCACTTGGGGAATATTTTTTTTTTCTTTTTATTAAGATTATGATAGTTTACAACCTTGTGAAATTTCAGTTGTACATTATTGTTAGTCATGTTGTGGGTACACCACTTCACCCTTTGTGTCCTCCCCTCACCCCCCCTTTCCCCTGGTAACCACCGATCAGTTCTCTTTGTCTATATGTTAACTTCCACCTATGAGTAGAGTCATACAGAGTTCGTCTTTCTCTATCTGGCTTATTTTGCTTAACATAATACCCTCAAGGTCCATCCATGTTGTTTTGAATGGGACTATTTTATCCTTTTTTATGGTTGAGTAGTATTCCATTGTATATATACCACATCTTCTTTATCCAATCATCAGTTGATGGGCACTTAGGTTGCTTCCACGTCTTAGCTATTGTAAATAATGCTGCGATGAACATACGGGTGCATGGGACTTTTGGAACTGCTGATTTCAAGTTCTTTGGATAGATAGCCAGTAGTGGGATGCCTGGGTCATAAGGTATTTCTATTTTTAATTTTTTGAGAAATCTCCATACTGTTTTTTCAACATAGTGAGAAAACTATAGTTTCCTATAGTTTTCTATAGTATAGCCACATAGTGGCGGCACCAGTTTGCATTACTTGGGGGATATTTTTTAAAATCCTAATATCCAGACCACACCCTAGACCAATTAGTCAGAATCCCTTGGGGGTAGGACCCAGGCATCAGTTTTAACTCTCCAAGTGATTCCAACCTGCAGTCAGGTTTGAGAACCACTGCTCTAGACTTCTACTCCCAGCTGCCTACCTAACCTCTCCACTTGGATGTATAACTGTTCTCTCAAACTTAATATGGCCAAACACAATTGATTATTATCCCCACTCCACACCTGGTCCTCTCGATACATACATACATACATACATACATACACCAATTGCTCAAGCCTCACATCTAAGCTTTATTCTAGTTTCTTCTCTTTCTCTCAGTACCTACATCTAATCCACCAGCAAATTCTTCAACACTAACTTGAAAACATCCAACATCATCCTACTATCAATTGTAACCTGGGCCACTGCAAGTCTGCTTACCTTTGGTTTCTCTCTAATCCATTCTCTCTCTGGTATCCAAACTGATCTTAACATTAAAACCAGGCCACGTCACATCCCTGCTTCAAACTTCTGATGGCTTCCATCCCATGTAGCATAAAATTCATACTAATTACCCTGATGTCTGAAGCCCTCCAGGAGCTTCCGCATCCTATCTTTATGACTTCATTTTGTGTTTTTCTCCCCTTATCCACCAGGCCTACCCGCTCTGACCTCAAACACATCAAGCTCATTCCCATCTTTGGAATTTTGCACCAACTACTTCATCTGCCTAGAATGTACTTTTCTTGGTCTTCACATGGCTCACTCAGTCTTAACATTTAGATCACACCACAAATGTCACCTTTTTAGAGAGACCGTCTTAACCATCCAATATCAATTAATCACATCACTCATCTGCTATTTTGTTTATTTTCTTATCAGACCTCACTAGAATATAAATCCCTTGAATCAGGGACCTTGTTTATCCTGTTCACTGCTGAATTCCCACTGCCTAGTACAGTGCTTGGCACATACTGGGTGCTCAATAAATATATGTTGAATGAATTTACGAATTTTATCAATGAAGAAGTAAGGCTCAGAGAAACCGGCTTAAGATCTTACGGTTTGTAGTGGCCAAGATCTATGGCCTATACCAGTGGTTTTCAGACCCTTGTCCAGAACAAAGTTTTCATCAATTCATGGTGAAACGAGAACAAAGAGATCATTGTGGTTCTATCAAACTTAAATAACTGAGCTATATTTTGAGATCATTTCCCTCATTCTTTTTTGGTGTTAAAATGTCCTTGCCTTTATAAGATACTATTGATAACATATGACAAGTGATTTGGGGGTTTATTGTAACCTCTTGATAAAATAAAAACTGTGCTAATGCAATAAAGTTTATTTCTTAAAAAAATTATTATGATCGTAGTATCCAGCCTCCAAGAATACCCCAACGATCCCTGCCACCTGCTGTGCACGCTCCTAGGTAGTTCCCTCTCTCGTTGAATAGGGTTGAACTTTGAGTAAATGACAGCATGTGACTTCCAAGGCTGCATCATAAAGCATTGCGGCTTCCTGCTCATACTCTCTTGGACCACTTGCTCTGGGAAAACACAGCAGCGATGTTGTGAGGACACTCAAGCAGCTCTGTAGAGAAGTGTGTGTGGGGAGGAACCGAGGCCTCAGCCATCAGTCAGCATTGACTCATCGTTCACATGAATGAGCCACCTTGAAACCAGATCCTCCAGTGTAGGAGCAGCCAGGATACCAGCCCAGGGCTGTCCATCCAAAGGCCATTCTCTTTTCAAGACATCAGAACACTCTCATTGATCTTTGAATGAATGAACATGTGATGGACTATCATCTGCCATATACACAGAAAAGGAGAAAGGTGGATGATCCATGTGCACTTATTTCTACTTTGAGATAGATACAGTTTGAAGTAATAATGAGGTTATCTAGACAAAAGGAAATGATGTCACAGGAAGTAGAATTTTGGCTTGGTGCCGGACAACTCTCTGTTTTACGTGCCCTGCTGATTGCCAATGACCATTTCCATTATACAGTCTGACATCCTGTCCTGTCTGAGCTGTCCTCACCCGCCATAGGCCCCATGGTGCTGAGAATGTGCCCTTGCTTTCCTGTTGGCCTGAGTCACTTCCAGATTTTGCTGAGAAAAAAATCCCAACCAACAGAAGTGCTTAAAAATGAAACATGGCTCTCAAAACTTGATCTAAAAGTGTGCGTCTGTGTTCATGTGTTCTGACTACAGGGAATAGTTCAGTAAACCACATCATCTTGATTTTAATCTATGCATATGGGTAGGTATCCAACAGGGGCCTCTTAAGAGGTGATAATTCAATGTAACAGAAAAAGCATCATGCTGAACAGGGACTCCCCATCACCAATGTGCTATATACATGCGGGAAAATCACTTAAACTCTTAGAACCTCTGTCTTCTCATTTGTAAAATGGGGATAGTAACATCTATTTCAGTTTCATTGTGAAGATTAAATGTATATGAAGTCCTACCTGTCTGGACCTCCCATTCCTCTTTGAGCTTGTATTCTATGATACCCTCCCAATGCACACTCCTCTCCAGCTGCACTGACTTGCTACCTATTCCTAAAATTCATCAGGGAAGTGCCCACCTCAGGGCCTTTGCACCAGCTCTCCCCTTTGCTCAAACATTTCCCCTTTGGATATCTAATGGCTCACCCCTTCAAGTCTTGGCTTGCATGTCCCCTCCTCGAGAAGGTCTGTCCTGATGACCCTAATTCATTCTGCACCCTTCTCCAGTCACTCTTGAGACCTCTTGCTTTGCTTCATCTTTCCATAGCAATTACCAGCTTGCTATATGCAAAATAATGCATTTATTTATTATTTATCATCTATCTCCCAATGCTAGAATATAAGCCACATGAGGGCCAGGATCCTTGTGTTTTACACACTGATGTGTCCCTGGCAACCAAAAGAGAGCCTAGCACATAGAAGGCACACCATAAATATCTACTGAATGAATGAATGAACAAAGACATGAATGAAATCACTCAGTGTGGTGCCTGGCCTCCAATAAAGTTAGCTATTACTATTGCTGTAACCGAGATACCCCCAGTCTTCTTCATCCCAGTTTCACTACTTGCCACCCTCGCGTGGCTGCAGGATCTCACCCTCTCTCCCTCGCCACTCCCATGTCTTTCCCAGTTATTTTTGAGACCCCACAGGGACCCACGTGGCATCTGCTTCTGTTCTCCAGCTCCAGGCTTGTGGGTGGCATCAGAGATCTGAGGTCACGTGGAGGCAGCCCCTGCTCTGCCGCAGGCCTCCGTGGGACGCTGCTTCCCTGCCTCCCTCCCTACCCAGTGGGCACTGCTGCTGCTCTCCCACTGTCCTCCCAGCACAGCAGATGCTCCCACTGCCGCGCTACCATCAGCTCTGACTGCCATCGCTGTGTTCGCCCCAGAATCCGAGAGAACGTTCCTCTCCCCTGCCCCCTGTTGCGATGGCTCACCTGGACCCTGAATCGAAATAGCTTGTGCTTCAAGCCTCTCAAGGTCGCTGGACAAAACAGTCTCCTTCAGTCTTTACTTAGGACCAGCGCCTGATAAAGAGACACCAAGCTGCTCCCCATCATCTTGCCTTCCCTCTGGTCTTGGCTCCAAGCTTCCTTTGAACCAACCTCCTCCCTCTTCCTTCAACCAGAGACGCATGCAGCGCCCAGGCCTCCCAGTTCATGTGAATGCCTGTCTGCCAGTAGGTGTCCTCCGACCCTACACCCACTCTTTGCTTAGCTTCAGCCTAGATATCCCTCCAGATCATCAAAAACAAAACCAGCCATCATTAAAAATGACATTAGAAAGGAGTATTATCGAAGAACCTAATGCCTTAACTTATTGTGTGTTGGTATTCTGCTGTTCTCTTGGAAGGTCCAGTTCTGCATGACGAGGCTACTTTCACATCCCAACAGATGGCCCATGGTAACAGGGCAAAGCGGATCTTGTTACAATGAAATCTATTACATGAAAAATTCTCCCTAGCAGATGTGTACACCACTTTCATCCCCACGTGGGGATCAAACTCTTCATAAAGACACTCTTTGTGTGGTATTTATAGGCTGATGGTTGCAGGGTGAAGAGAGGGGTGACTGTTATTAGTATTAATTACAATCACTTCCATTTATCCAGTGCTTTATCCTTTTTCAAAAATGCTTCCACAGCTGTTGCCTTATTTGATTCTCGCAACATCCCTGTGAGGTAGACATTATTGCTGAGGGCACCTGCTGCTCCTGCTACCTGCCTCGTTCTTTCCCCATCTCTGCTTGGCTCACTCCCTCACTGCCTTTGAGCTTTGCTCACATCTCACCTCAGTGATGCCCGCCCCGGTTTCTCCAGACCTCGCTTGCCTCACTCACCTCCTTCCTCCCTTGGCCTTCTCACCCAGGTCTATGTCTTACTTGTCTCTGTAGTACTTACCATCTTCTCACATACTATATACATTAATTTCCCCGGGTTGTGGTCATTTGTTATGACCACAAACTGGAGGCTTAAAACAATAGAAATTTATTCCCTCACAGTTCTGGAGCTAGGAATCTTCACATGGCTGTCTTCTGTCTGTGTCTGTGTCCAAATTCCCCTCTTCTTATAAGGACACCAGCCATTATATTAGGGCCCATCCTAATGAGCTCATCTTAACTTGATTGATTACATCAACAAAGACCTATTTCCAAATGAGGTCACACTCACAGGTACAGGGCATTAGAACTTGAACACGTCTTTTGGGAAGACATGATGCAACACACAACACTATATAATTTAATTTTTACTATGTTTCTTGATTATTATCTGTTTCCCTCTGCAAGATAAGTTTTGTGAAGACTGGGACCTTTGTTACACAGACTGGTTGGATCCCAAGATGCTCAACAATGTCAGCTTCCTTCCTTCAAGTTCTTCATCCTTTAAGTATTATTTATATTCCCAAATGAAAGTCTCATAATAGCTAACTGTCAATTATCCACCCATATTTGGGAACTGGCCAAGAAAGTAATTTCACAGTCATTTCTAATGTATTACCAGAAGAATCCTATTTTGACAAATTGGACATTCTATCAAAGTTTCTAGCTTAAATTCAAGTTCTGTTTACACAGAGGCTGCCACAGCCTATAGAAGGCTATTTAGCTTGAGATGCAGTTCTTCCATGTGTTGTCTCTCCTCAGAACCTATTTTTTCTGCATATCTTACAGTTACATGCTCACCTCCAACCACCTGTCCTGCCCTAGGTCTAACCCTCAGCTTGGTGCCTCACCCACATGTCACAAGTTCTTCCTCAGAACCCGTCAACGAGTCTAGAGAATCAGACTCCTATCTTCTGAGAACCAGAAGGCATCCTAGAAATCATTCATTCATTCACTCCGTAATATACTTCTTGAGCACCTATTAAGTGCCAGGAATTATGAGTTCCCCTTTAAACGTCGCAGCACCCTGTAAGGTGGGCGTTATGGTCCTTGCATTCCACATGAGGGCACAGGGGCAGAGAGAAGTTGAGAGATTTGCTTTCATGCCTCAGCTGGTAGACGGTAGATCCAGATTCAAACCTGGATGCTCGCGTTCTAAGCCCTTTGAATGACGCTGCCCTGAACCCAGCTCCTCATCATTAAGTCTGAAGACGAGGAAAGCAGATCCTAGCCTGGCTCTTCTTTTGGGTCTTCTCATCCCCTTGGGGGCACACTGAACAGCTGAACAGCCTATAGAGGGCTGCTGACAGTTCTTCTCCCCAGGTTAACCAATAACCTTTTTTTTATTACTTTGGCATTCTCTATTTTACGGAGCAACTCCCTCCACGGACTCATTTCATTTTCATAAGGTCACTGTGATGCAGGTAGAGCCGGTGCTGTGTGCTGGTGGCTCCCACTTGTGCCTCCAGACTCCCTCTTCACCCCTCTCCACTCTGCATGGGGACTGTAACTGGTGCACCCTGGCTATCCGAGGGTTCCTGCCCTGTGAAGTTGTCTCGGGCTGGCTGTGTCTCAATGGTCACTGCCCCCTCAGGGCTGCCAACCCTACAATAATCTCTCTCCTTCTAGCTTCTGGTAACTTCTTCCTTCCTTTGTCCCTTTGGACCTGGGGTAGAAACAAACAGGATGCTCTATCCCTGACTTTATTACCCCCAGTGGCTCCCTCACACTCAAACCCTTGTGAATGGTCCTTTTGTAACACACTTTCCTCAGATTATCCAGTTTTGAGGTTGTCATATGTATCCTGTCAGGAATACTGTATATAGATTACTGTGCCCACTTAGTAGAGGAGGAGACAGAAGCTTAGGAAGGTTAAATGTCTTTCTCCAGGTCATATGTGGAGAAAGTGACTGACTAGGCGCTGGAATGAGGTCCCTAGTTTAGTGCTCTGAGGGTGAAGAGGAATGTCCAATTGGCTTCAGATAAGCCTCTGATAAGACACCCTGTGTATACTAGGTGATCAATAAACGCTGGCTGATGACATGTTTTCTTCGTTCATTAGTTACCATGATCAAATTCTAAATGACTACAAGTAGGAAGTCAGCCCTTTGGGAATATCATTATCATGGAGAGAAAACTGGGTCCATCCCTGGTAAATCTGAGCCCGAATATCAGCCCTGTGGTGGGCAAGCCCCTTAGAGCCTATGGTCTCACTCTTCTTGTCTATAAACTTGAGACGAGTTTTGAATGAGTTTTTCTCCAGTATTGTGGTGAGGATTAAGTGAGAGGACGTCTGTCAAGGCTGTCCCTGAGCCACATTCCGAGCACCTCCATGCTTCCTGGCACTCAAGATAATATTTCTTCAGTATGTCATTCAGAGTTCTCCCTTAATGGGGTGTGGGATGAACAGGAGTAGTGGGGTGCAAAAGAACGAGCTTCTGAGGAAACACTTAGGAAACTGGGCTTTCTGCCATTAAAAGAGACAAATCTTTATGGTGACCTAATTAAAGTTTTTAAAATACAATTTGGACAGTTAGCAAGCTAGGCTCCTTTCCAGAAGGGAAAAGGAGTCAGTGCAATGACTTCACTGAGCTCAGGCTGCTTGCCATCTCAAACAACTGGAGTGGGTTTATCAGCTTCTTTCAGGGACCCAGGCTGCCTGGGTACAGTCTTGGGTCATGGTCTTGTGACCCCTGTGGAGTCATACTGATGTTGGAGCCCAAGAGTGACTGCCATGACTAGAGGACATGCTTTTTGGGATGGAAGGTCATGAAGTATGATTCTCATGAAGGGAAAAATGATTTTGCTTTCAACTGTTGCTATGGAAGTTTATGGAATCTAGAAAAAAGAGCATCCTTCCAAATCCATATGTCCACCCATTTGTCCTTCTATACTTCCATCCACCCACCCATCCATCCATCCATCTACCCACCCATCCATCCATCCATCCGCCTCTCTGTTTATCCATTCAACATATACTGAATACTTACTCCCATAAAACACTGGAGATACAATATTAAATATGGCACAATTACTACTTGGGAAGAGCTCATCTTCATGCAAATACAGACAACTAAAACAATGGTTACAAGCACAAGGCTCTAAGTCAGAAGACCTAGGTTTGTGTGCTCACTCTGTAATTTAAGTGGCCATGTGGTCTTGGGCAAGACACTTCTCTCTAGGCCAATTTTCTCATCCATAAAATAATGCAGCTGGACTAGAGGCATGCTCTCTAAGACCTCTTCCAGGTTAGACACGCTAAAAGTCTACGACTAGGCAAATTCAGTGTAAAATAGGCTTATCACATGAGTGTAGATACCACAATAATCCAGTAAGCGCTCTCCTCCATCCACCCCGCCCCTCCAATCTCTCTCTTATAATGTAGGCAGAGCGGTCCTTTCTAAAGCAAATCTATCTTGTTTCTCTTTGCATTTGTCCCTCTGAGGGTGGATTCCTATTCCTCTTACACTAAAGAACAACATTCTTAAGGAGGTCTTTGTGGCAAGGTGCTCTCTAAACCCCATCAAATGATTAAGGGTGTCTCAAATCCCCAAGGGAGGACTCTCTGAACCAGAAGGGATGTAACATCACTGTGATTCTGAAAGCTGTGACACATCACCAGCTATGAAGTCACTGCTGAGCTGTAGACTTAGAGTTTGGGTGACAGGGAGAGAGGATGCCAATGGAAGGCTAGAGAGTCAGAATTTCACAACGGGTCTCTACCACTGGCCAAGGTCGGGGGTGTTCTCAGTCTAGAAATCTGGTTCTGTAGTTTAAAAAGCTTTAGACAAAGAAAGACCATTCGTAGTTTCTCTTGAGCTCGGTTAAAAAGCATTTTGCACGTGATTTGGTAGCACAGTGGTTGAGAATACGAGTCTGGAAGCCAGACTTGCCTGGTTGGAGTCACAGTTCTAGCACCAGGCAAGTAGCTTTGTTCTAAGCCCCAATTTCCTCATCTATGAGGACAATGGTACGTATATCACCGGATTGTTGGAAAAGGAAACAGAGTTACATAGGCTCAGTACTTAACACCGGGCCTGGCAGGTATTCACTGCTCCGTGAATGGAAGCTGTTATCAATGAGATCAAATACGCCCTTTGTT
Source organism: Equus asinus (assembly GCF_041296235.1). NCBI lineage: Eukaryota > Metazoa > Chordata > Mammalia > Perissodactyla > Equidae > Equus > Equus asinus. Next base: position 35,104,513 of record NC_091802.1, on the reverse strand, counting down.
GTGATTTTCTGCTCACTGATGGGTCCATCTGGTCTACATCTGATTCCATAGTGGATCCATTTGCCAGAAGTGGGCTCCATGGGAACTGTTCCCCTTCACAGCCCCAAACCTTGACTCCTCTGCTTCTCTCCGCAGCACACCAAGTCCATCAGCTACCAGAGCTGGCCCTCTTCCCAAAGCGTATCCAGAATCCAAATGCTTCTCTACCCTTCCGCTACCACTCTGGTCTAGGCTGTCAGTGTCTCTCACCCAGATGACTGCAGCGGCCTTCCCACTGGCCTCCCTGCCTCTGCCTCTATTCCCCACAGTCTTCCTGATACAGCAGACAGAAGAGGCCTGTGAAAATCCATACTGGATCGTGCCATTTCTCTGCTTGAGAATCTCTGATGGTCCCCATCACACTCAAATGAAACCAAATCCAGATCCTGCCCTCCAAAATCTTCATGATTGGCCCAGCCAACCTATCTGATCCTACCCACTCTCTCCTAACACCTAAGTTCCAGCTAGAGTGGTCTCCTTGCCACACATGGGACACGTTCCTGCCTGAGGGCCAGAAGCCTTTCCACCAGACAACTTGCAAACCAGCCTCCTCCTCTCCTTTAGGTCTTTGTTTACATGTCACATCCCTAATAAGGCCTTCCCTGACCACCTTATTTAATATTGCAATCCCCACCCCCATACCTGGCACTTTTTCCTATAACCCATCTCCTACGTCATTTTTCCCACAGCACTCATCGCCATTTGAGGTACTATATTTTTTACATATTTGTCTACTGTCTGTCTTCTCCACTAAGTTCCATTACAAAGGAGCTTTTGTCCTTTTTTTTGGTTCTCTGTTGCAGGCTCAGTGCCTAGATCCTCATAGAAGCAACATGCTAGGTGCTTAATAAATATTTACTGTATGAATGAATGACTGGTAATTCCAGTTCTTGGGGTATGGATGCCTTCTGTGTATACTCAGAAAGTGTCCTGGATTATATGGTGGTGTGAGTCAGGCTCCCTGAGCCTCTTCTTTAAAGAGCGACTCCACTACCATCAAGTTACTGAATTCTCTGGGCTGCAGAGTCAATCCTGGACCATAGATGTCCTTAATACCCAGCTCAAGCTGCGGCAACAGTGACACATTTCCACAAGAGTGGAGAATGAGTCAGACTATGAGATGGTATACATATTTAGCTACTTACCTCCTGAAGGCGAATTAGTTCTCTCAAGTTACCAGAAATATCTCTCAGTTCTGTGAAGCAGAAACACACTTACTGATGGGCATAAATAGCCAAGACAGGTAAGAAGCAGTGGTCTGATGTTTATCATCTGGTCACCAGGCATTATGCTTACTGGGCAGGGAAGGAAAGTAGATGTGTATATATTTATATGTATACATACATTTGTTTCTCATGTTCTTATCCTTAAGCAGAAAAATGGAATCCCTTCTGGAAGACTGGTTGGCCAAATTTAGGGCTATCCCCTCTTTCTGTTTTGGAGAATAGTGGTTTAGCTTTTACAGAAAAACTAAAGGGAATTCCAAGAAAGAAAGAGGTAAATGGTGGTGGTGGTGCCCAGAACAACTCGTGTTGGGACAGCTGTTGGTCAAAGGACAAACACTGGGAGATTCATTACAAAGGCACTTGCTGGGGTGAGATGCTTACAGAAACATTTAGAGGAAGACATCAACCCAGGAAAGATCTGGGAGTGGAGATGAACAGAAGATGGTACTAAAAGTAGTGGAGGATCCCCAAAGACATGATCACTCCTTGCTGCTTCGGTGATCAGTTATTCCAGTCAGATTCCACTGAAGACCAGCACATTATCTAAATGCTCCTCTGGAAGCCTAGCTGGGATGGAGGGAGACGGAACAGAGAGGGAGAGAGAGGAGCTCTTATGCCTCTCTATGGCTTGGCAGTGGGGTGGGGAGGGCACAGGTGCAGGATGGTAAAGCATTCACTTGCTGGTCTGATGGCCACGTGGGGGACACATGGAAGCAGAGGATATTAAAAACCTAGAGTTTCATAGAAATTCCAACATTGATATGCAACTTATGATGTTGTGGTTATATAAATTTGTTGTCGTTCATCAAAGTTTTCTGCATCTTCAGGTTAAGAGAAGCTCAAAGCAGAAAATTATGGCTGCCTGTAGAATAAGAATATTTTCCCCAGATGTACTAAATGGGGCCTCTTATTAAGTGAAGAATGCTATCAAAAATAGTAGCTTGGACTCTAAGGACAGAAGCTCATTCGTTCACTCACTCATTTACTCATTTATTCATTTGTCCATAAACTTATTCATTCACTTATTTACTTACCCAGCAAATACATTTTGAGTACCTACTATGTATCAGGCATATGTCCTGTGATACAGAAGTCAACAAGATGAACAAGATCTCTGCTCTTTTAGAGCTTGAGTTATAGTAGAGACAACAGCAATAAACTAATAAACAGAACACAGAAAAGATAACATTAGATAGTGGTGAGTATTATATAGAGATAATAAAATCAGTGAGTGATGCAGAGTTTTGGGCATTGGAGTTCAGGCTACTTTAGACAAGATGATCAGGGAGGGGCCGGCCCTGTGGCGCAGCGGTTAAGTTCGCATGTTCCACTTCTCGGCGGCCCGGGGTTCGCTGGATCGGATCCCGGGTGTGGACATGGCACCGCTTGGCATGCTGTGGTAGGCGTCCCACATATAAAAAAGTAGAGGAAGATGGGCACAGATGTTAGCTCGGGGCCAGGCTTCCTCAGCAAAAAGAGGAGGACTGGCAGTAGTTAGCTCAGGGCTAAGCTTCCTCAAAAAAAAAAAAAAAAAAAAAGATGATCAGGGAATGCTTCTCTGGGAAGGGATGTTGGAGCTGAGACCTAAACAAGGGGGAGGACCCAGTAACATAAGGATCTAAGGTGATAGTTCACAGCGAGCTTTAAAAAAATACTGATGGTGGACCCCATCTCCAGAGGCTCTCATTTAATCAACCTAGAGATGAGGTCTAAGTTTATTTTAATGTGTAGTCAGGGTTGGAAACCATATATCTAGACTAGAAGAAAAACTTAGTAGGTAGAATAGCACAGGCAAACATCCTGAGGTAGAGAACAGCTTGGAGTGGTCCCAGAGCAGAAAGATGGTGGGTGTGGCTGGACGGGAGTGACTGAAGCAGATGGAGGTTAACAGATAGAATTGGAGAAGGAGGCAGGGATTATATTGGCCAAGGTAAGCTGGTGAGCTTACTGTGGATCTAGAACTGGACCCCTGAGGTACATAGGAAAAAAGAGTTCCCGGCCACATGCAGGGGAAGGTATTGTCTTAAAGGCAGACAGGGAGGCAGGGTGGATGGTAGGGAGGAAACGCCACACATTGCACTTCTTCATTGTCATCAAACAGCAAACTAATCTTAACTGCAGAATTTCTCTGGTGATCAGCTGCCTGTTTTCCTGGGGTGATCAATCTATGAAAAGTTTCCAAATTGTGTTAAAACTGCCAGTTTCTCAGCAAACAGCACAGAGCGTACTTTCCAGGGAGAGAAGTTCAATAATTAAAATGAGTCAGCACGGAAGAACTGGAGGGCGGTTTGATCTAGTTTAGCAGCCGACATTTTCTTAGGAGGAAAATGCAATATCCATAATACATTATTTTGTGCTGAACAGGAGTCAACTAGAACAGAACTGTCTCAGGAGACACCAAGGGCAGCTTGCCAGAACATCTTTTGGAAGGCAACAGAAAATGTGGTCTTCCAAAGCTGGAGTTTGGAAGTGGTCTGGGGGCCGCGTGTCAGGTGCCTGCAGGTCGGGGGTGCTCCCCAGAGCTGTTCCAACGTGCCTCTCCCCTCTCGCTCCCTCTGCTGGAACTCTGGAGGCCAGGTAAACACAACCCCTAGGCTGTCCAAACGCTGGAGTTCAGAAGCCCAGCTTCCATCCTCACCCTTTGTGGAAAGCCCTGCTCAGTGTCGGGCAGCTCTCTTCCTAAGGGTTAGGTTTGCATCTGCCTGGGGTGTTACTACAGGAGGTGGGCGGTTGGGGTGATTTGTTTTTCTGAGAAAAGAAGAGCTTTTCTAAGAGAACATCACTTTCTCTGGATGGCAAGCGTTCCTGCAAAGCATCCTCCCACTGAGTTGCCATGAAGAGTGAAATCTGCCAGAACTGAAAGTGGCTTGGCTTGAAGTCGAGGTCCCAGTGAGAGGTTACAAGAATCCCCTCCCTGTGCCCGCTGCATAGACGCCCTTCCTGGGGCTGGCTCTCCAACTTCAAAGGAAACAGAGAAACTGCCTCTGGTCTGTCCTCCCTAAGTTTCAAGCAATTATGTGCCGAACTAAATTTGTGTTAGATGATGCCAAAGACGAAACACCATTTTGCTTTATTTTTTGCTTCACTGACAATAGTCCAAGAGAGGAAGCCTTCAATTAGAGTAGCAGAAAATACTGATTAGAATCAATCAACACCTCTGGAAGTTTAAACACTTAAGTTAATTAAATGGTTCGGTAAACTTGAAGCTAAACTTGCAAACAGAAATCGCAATGTATAAAAGGATGCTTAGATTTTTACAAAACAGATAATTAGTCAACAAGCTCAACATCAACCTCACCAAAGGCTCTGTGGAAATGATCAGGCAGCCCATTAATTTTCAGGCAGCTCACACTTATGTTAGTACCGTTACTCAAAAGAAAAATTCGTGACTCCTATCAGAGCACATGCTGTTCTCATAAAGAATTGATTTAGAGGGGCCGGCCTGGTGGCGTAGCGGTTAAGTTCATGGGCTCCGCTTTGGTGGCCTGGGGCTCGCTGCTTTGGATCCAGGGCATGGACCTACACACCAGTCCTCAAGCCATGCTGTTGCAGCATCCCACATACAAAATAGAGGAAGATTGGCACAGACGTTAGCTCAGGGCTGATCTTCCTCACCAAAAACAAACAAACAAAAACGAGGAATTGGTTTAGAGATATTACTGGGAAGTTGGCAATGACCATGTGGTTTTTAAATAGTCTTGAATATGATAAGAGACCACTGTTTCCTCACCCTCAAAACACATAAATTCATGCAAATACAAACAGATCTTGCTGATTTTGTTTAATTTTAGGAGAAGGCCCAATCTGAATCAGTGAAAAAATGGTATACAGATTCTTTTCAAAGACCAATATTTTGTAACTCTTCTGCTAGAAAATAAAGTCAAACTAGATGTCTTTGGCTGGGTTCCCGTAGACAAAGCCTGAGATGGGGAGTCTAGTTCAAGCGATTTATTGAGGATGTATTACCCAGACGAGGGGAGGGAGGGACACAAGATAGAGCAGAAGCCAATATCTAAGCAAGGATGTTGACTTAGCTGGAGATTGCTTGTCTGAGCCTTAGGGAAGCGCCGGAGTAGGAATTACACAACTAAATTAGTCCTACCTGAGGCAAGGAAGTCAACTCGTTATGTACCCTGCCCTGTATACATCAGTCACTGGCTGTGGACTTCTGCTGGGGGTGGGGTGGGCGTGTTAAGGCATGGTCTCCCGGACAATATAAGGAAGCAATTCCCCAGGGAAAGGGGCAGCTGTCAGGTGTGATCAGACAAAGTCATGGCCACTGGGGGATGAGCGCAGTGGCTACCAGATGGGATCTGAGCAGAGGGTCTGCTTTAATGGACCAAGAAACTTGTGTCTCATAGAGATCATTGGGTGATCTTAGGTAAGGGCATCTTTGATGAACAAGCTACTATAAAATATGAGCTATTCTGGGCTCCAGACACTGTCTTGTTCACCTCTGAACGTATTAATGAGTCAGTCAACCAGTGCGTATTAAATGAATGCCCAAGAGATTGCTTATAGTGTCAACTGGAGACAGAGCAGCTTTCATTCCCTTTTCCAAACATTGCACAAACACCTGTTGGAGATAAAACAGTAATATGCTACTTGTGGTTCACTCTCATCAGGAGACATGGGTTGGAGCCCAAGTGTAGCTTCTCACTGGGTATGTGGCTTTGGACCTCAGTTGTCCAATCTTTAAAATAGGGATAATACAACTTCACAGGCCTCTCGTGAGGATTAACAGAACTGGCACAGTGAAATGCTTAGTAATTTGGCTTTTTCTTATAAAATGCTTCCCTTTGGCAGACAGCCTGGAGTCCAGGAATATAGACACTTAAAGCTAAAGGATCAGAAACTTCTAATAATAAAAATGTATTCTGCAAAGATAAAGCAATACTGGAACCACACTGTAAGTCAATGGGCATCATGGGTTGATGTTGACCTACAGAACACACTTTTAGGAATGAAGCTACTACATAAAGTGAGGCAGACCTAGAACAAGTGACTCATTGTTCTATCTCCCAACAGAATTTGCACCTCAGGTTCTGAACTCCCCTTAACTAGAGAAATTGTGAGTTGTAAACAAGACATGAGTTTCCCATGTGTTGGCCATTTGCGAGATCTCTATGCACAACACTTACTACTCCTTTTCAGACTATGTGGTGTGACTTCTTTTTGGGGGTTGCCAAAAACAAACACTCCCTACTACCTGCCAAGAAAGCGAAGGAAAGTGAGTCAGCTTGTCAGGTTAAGACATAGTACTGCAGGCACTCTGTGCCCTGGTGTTCCAGCTGTCTGGTGACCTATCTTGGCCTCCACAGACTCTCCTTTCCTGCTCCTGCTGGGCAGCTGTTCATGGGTCCAGGACATAAAGTCATCACAGAGACTTAGGCAAACAATAAATCAGAGGTCGAATTTTAATAATTTGGAAACAGGAAGACTTTACTTGTCCAGTTGGGTGACTTCTTGAGAAAGTATTTTCCACTTTTAGAGTTCCTGAAGAATTGTGAGCTGCTGCTCAAAATGACCTTCTCTCACACTCATTGAGTGGTCTGAATGTCGCTCTTCTCATCATTCACTAAGGGACTGGACTAATTCATGGCTGGACTTCAGGCATGGTCAGAAGGAGGAAAGAGCCTATGATTGACAATTTCTTGACTTGGTCATGACCACAGTGAGGAAACAGCTGCCTAACCAGAGGGTGTAAGAGGACAATGAGAATCCTGTATTGACTCACCTCATCAAAATGTCCATCAATGATGAAGTCATCATAGATGGGAACAAGGAGGAGCACCTGAAGACACTGGTCATGGTAAGTCATATGAGAAGAGTAGGGTCTGAGAACATACAAATTTCAATTCTGTATCTTTTGTTGAGGATGGCTCTGTAGCTATCACTTAAGCCTAGGACCAAAGGCTAGCTTCCCTGACCACTAGGCTACTTAGACTAGAGCAAAGGACAGAGTGTGGGTAGTGAGTATTTGTTGTTGTCTTGCTCAACATCTATTTATTCCCCCTTCTCTTGATAACGGCACCCTCAAAAAGTGACATTTATTCTGGAAAAAAAAAAAAGAATATGCCAGATGTCCATCCCTTGGCTCCCTTCCCTGCCACCTGTCCTCCCCCTAGTCCTCCGACATTGAACCCTAGCTGAAGTAAGTGACAGGACTGCCCCTCAGGTGATGTCAGCACCACGGTTAAGTAATGCCTCACCACTTACTAAATGTACCAACTAGGGAACTTCATTTTGCCACTTTTAGCTGCAGTTGCCTCCATATTATCTTGTAGGAGAGTTATTTAAGCATATGCTTATCTCCCCCACTGAACTGTAGGCCTCAGTCAATGTTGAATTTAATATAAAATCCTTTCCTTATACATCCTTCAAACTTAAGGCCTGCTGCTGAAGAACTGGTTTTACATTTGACAGAAATCCAAAGGGTCCTCAGGTTCATGGGGGGCCCAGCATTGGCTCATCAAGTTTATGGTCTTCAAGCTTTGACTATGCAGGCAAAGGGATCTTAAGTAGGATGTGAACATGGGCGACATGAATTACAGTGTTACTTGAGTACTCTATGAAATAGCTTGCTGCCGTCTTTGGAAACCTATGTCAGTGAGGAAGTCTTCTGCGCCTCCTTTTACACTACAGTGTTGTAGACTGGAAGCAGTGGACATTTCCCAAAATGGTCACAGCTTTTCTTCTGATCTCACTCCAGTCCCTTACTCCCTTCAGAGAGCTCATCTGAGCACCCTTCACATCAGCACATGTGCAAAACTACATTATGGAAAAGAGGGATTTGATGAATCGTAAAATCTTACATGGCACTGGAAAAAGTCCAGAATAAATGGGCTTTCAATAAAATAAATGCCACCAAAACCCCCACATAAATGATGCATGACATCGCCTGCAAATTGAGGCATGAAGGCATGAAATTTTAAACTCCCAGATGGCTCCCCCTCTGTTTCTTTTCAAGTTGTCCTCACAAAACATGTGCAATAGTCACATCACCCACCAGGGAACTTAGGTGACACCTGAACTCAGCCTATTGCTGAAAAGTAGACTGGGAAGTTGAGTCACTGGGGTTTGAAGGCCATGTCCATGTTGCAGGTACCCCTGCAGCCCCAGCACCTAATATAGGATTGGGGCACCGTAGGTCTCAGTAAGTGTTTCTTGCATGTTTCTAAATGGGGAGGAGAGCCGTCTCTGTCTAGGAGAGGTTAAGACTCATCAGCAGATATCTTCCTTCATGGTGTAGGCTGTTAAGTATGTGCAGAGGGAGATGAACCTGGGTTTTCCAGCCTTTTAAGGAGGCAATGAGGTGGGCTTTGAGACCAGATAGGCTGGAGTTTGGTTCTCAGCTCTGGAATATAACAAGCATGTGATCTCTGAGCCCTGGTTTTCCACCATTGAGAGGATTATAATAATAATAATAGGAATAATGATAGTAATCAATTACACATTCACAGTATTATTTCAAAGACTGTGCTAAATTGTATAATACACTCAGCGTGACCAGAATACAATAGATACCATGTGAATGCTTGTTTTACTCACGCCCTCCCCAACCCTTCAATGATCTGGCCTGATTCCACCAGTCCAACTTTTTGCTCCAACACCAAGGTCCATTCCAACTTTGTGGGTGTGTGACATTTGACCCCTAAAAAGCATCTTTTCGACAGGACAGATGTGGGTGTCCTTTTAATCCAGGTCTATTTTGTATGCTTGGAAAGTTTCATTGAAGAAATGAGGAAGCGGGATGCATATTCACAGTCACAGTTCATATAAGTAATTCTACTAAACTTTAGGTGGTGGGATGGCTTCAGGGCTTCCCATCTCCCTACCCCCTTACCAAAATTAACAGTGTGCCACGATCTTTCACCCATTTTCTTATTTGAACTCACAACAGCCCTGGAAGGGAAGTTTGGACTAGACATATAATCACAATTTTCCAAGTGAGAAAATGGAATCTTAGAAAAATAGACTTGTAACAAAAGAATTAAAGCTTATTAAACCTGGGGGGCATCTTGGAGATCATGTGGCACAGTCTCTTCATTTTATGATTGGAAAACGAAGCCTGGATCAGAAAGTGACTTGCCCAAGGCCACATGGTCATTGGTGGAGCCGGGATTGAAATCTCTTTCTTTATTTGTGATTCTTAATTTGGTGTTTTCTCCCTCCGTACATCCCTTAGGTCTCAAATGCAGATTGTCTTTATAACAAAGGGCTTATCCCCTCTCCACCCCTTAATACCACCATCTATGAAATACTATAGGCTCCTCATGAAGTTAGTTCCCCTCCTGTTGAGACAAAGAGTGGCTAGTTGATTGAAAAAATATAATTAGACCAACAATACTAACTCAGCTATATCAATGAGCCTTTCAAGATGGTGCCCAGTTCCCACTTAGAGGACTGAGTCAAATGGGAAGCTTGCCCACTGAACAACTTGGGAGAAGGAGAATGCCAAGATGACCAAAGCTGGGCATGTATTTATTCAAGCTATCCCAGAGCACGTCTTTAGTGGGAGAACCTGAATTGTGACAGAGAGGATCAGGGTTGTAGCTGAAAAATGAATGTCAAATGTCAAGTCCAAAGGGTGAGACTAGGGATGAAATTGGAGGATGAGCCATGAAGTTGAAGCTAAGAGGTTCGAGAACAAGATGGATTCAGTATGAGGAACAGTGGTTCAGAACCAAGGACTTGAATGGCCACTAAAGTCTCTTGGTGCCTGGGATGTGGCCTGGGGACCAGCATGTTGCCTAGAGGTACCAGGTAGGACTGGACACATGGTCTCCTGAGCGATCTTGTGGGTCATCTATGAGAAAGACATACATTTTAGGGAAGTAACTAGTCGTAATTTCAAAGAATTACATATATATGTATTTTTTAGGTCTCTAAGGAAGTTTTTTGAAACTCAGTTCATCTTTCCTTTGATGTGAGAACAGCAGAATCAGACTGAAACCTTTTTTTTAACTTACTTGCCATTCATATGGGGTACTTGCTGACCCTTTTATCTTTGCTGAAATCAGAATCCTTTCCATCTGAGGAGTGTGCTGGTGCAGTGCTATTGGGCTTCGATGTGAGGCTGTTTTCCCCTCTGTCTCCTTCCCCCATCTGTCCTCACATTTCTGAGTACAGATGAAAAGCCTGGCACTCATGAGTTGGGCCCCACAGCCAGCCAGCCAGCTAGTGTTTACTGGGCGCCTGCGGGGTGCATGACATCGCCCTGGGCACCCGTGTGAGACGCCGACGGCCCCAACATCCTCTGCTCTGAATCCTGGCTCCCAACAGTGCTGCAGGGCTGCGTGGGCCTGGGGCACAGCAACAGCAGACAGACAGGCCTGGCGAATAGTAATCAGAAGGATGAGCTGGCCTGGGAGTTTGGAATTTTGAGGGGGAAGGAGAGGAACAAGGTTTTGGTGGCTAGAATTTAGGAGTGTGAGAGATTTTGTAAATAGCCACCTTAAATAAAAGAAAGAGCTTCCAATAAGTGCAGTTTATATGGTCCTGGCAGAGTGGCAGGCACACCCACTCGCATGCATTCTGTAATTGACACAATATGAAAGGGTAGGGTCATAATACAGGACATCCCCCGGTTGGGAGATGTGTTGAGATTATGGAGGCCTGCCCACTTATCTTCCACTTAAGGAAGCTGTTTTCCACATCCGTGCTTAGGAAGGTCTAGTCGGCGTAAGTACTTTTAAGCAACGTGAACACTGGGAATGAGTTTTTCTCTGTAAACACTGGCCGTTACCAATAAAAGTACAGGATGGGCTAACATACCCATTTTTTGGATGAGGGAAAAGAGGCCCACTTGCCTCTGAATAAGATGCTGTTTCCCACCTCTGTCTTTGCTTAATGAAATTTCACTCATCCTGAACTTGGGAAATCAAAAACGTTTGATTTGTTGGGGTGGAGGAGTCAGGCCATATTTTTCCTTTCTTTTACTTTGTTTTCTCAGAATATTATGATGATGTCTGTGTAATGCAGGAAAACAATTACCTGCTCTCTCAAGGAATGAAGGTTTGCCACTGAAAAAACAATGTAAGAAAGAATATTTCCTTTCCTGATTTGAGAATAAACGAAAACCATGCCTATCCCTGACGGCCCAGGGAAAATCCCATCTCCTGCATGAAATTCCTCTCTTAAACATCTCGTGCCTTCCCGGGGCCCACTGGTGTGAGCCTACAGGTCTCTCAGTAAATACTAGTTGGAAATGAAGGGCATAGCGATAGCTAGTCATAATGATAATGGTTCCCACTGTTGAGTGTCTACCAGGAGTCAGCACTGGTGGGAGCAGCTTTGTAACCATCATCTCTAGTCCTCATGACAAACCAGCAGGGAAGGAGTTATAATCCACTTGACAAACGGTCAGGCTGAGACTCAAAGAGATGAAGTCATTGTCTAAGGTCACAGAGGAAGTAAGTGGCAGGATTGGAACTTGATTCCAGGTTTCCTGGGCTCCAAATGTCTTGCTCTGTGTGGAGATCTTGGTGGCTTCTGCATGGGACAGGACACACGTTAGTGTGGCTGGCTGGTGAGCACGCCAGAGCCTCTCTGAAGACAGCTTTTGAATAACCCACAAGAGAAAAGACCAGTAAATTAGCCTAGTTTCTTGGGTTTCCCACTACTCTAACTTGAACTTTAATACAACGCACATCTCCCCCCTTTCTAGTTTCACTAAATGTCAAGATTTCATTAGCATGAGCCGTCCTTTTCAGGGAGGGAAGTGTGCACTGCTGCCCAGCATATCAACAGGGCAAGGGAGGCTTTCCTAGAAGCCCTCTCCATGGTAGCTGGGTGTCTCCACACATTCGTGGCAAGTGGGAGTGGCCACATGGGAGGTACCCCATGGCCTCTTGCTGGCTGATGGGTGAAGGATGATTTTTGGTTTCTCTTTCCTTCTCTAGCATTCAAGAGGGTATGTTTGCTCCTTGAGAGGGATCTTTGTTTTGTTGTGATTCCTGTCTTTTCTCTCTATTCATCCTGCATGCCTGTCCCTCAGGTTTGAGTAGAAGGCAGACGCTGATAGTCAGCTGCATCTGGTTCAGAGCTAGTTCTTACAGTCTTCATTCATGTGTCTGTTCATTCATTCATTCACTCACTCATTCATTCATTCATTATTTATACAGTGTCTACCCTCTGCTGGGCATTGTGTCCTCTGCTGGAGATAGAGAGATAAGAGACAGGGACCTTGAACAATCATGGAGATGGAAAGATCATCCAGGTGCAAAAGAAGGTGACGTGCAGTAAGGACACATTTACACATTCTGTAGGAGCTGCGAGGAGCCATTAACCCTTTCTGAGAGTGGAAGAGGGGATGCTGTTGAGGCAGGGGGCACAGAGAAGTCTCAGAGTTGAGGTGGACATCGGAACTGAAACCTGAAGGAGAAGTGGGATTTGATAGGCAGACGAGCAGGGCAGGAGGGCCGAGTGTCCCGAGCAGAGGAGCTGCCTATGTGAAGGCCTGGCAATGGAAAGGAACATGTTGTTCTCAGAGAAGTGACTGGAAAGCTACTCTTTCATCCTCTGTTTACAAAAATATCATTCATGCATCCTTTAAGGTCCAGCACGAGTTCCACTTTATGTAAGAGGCTGACCTAGACTATCCTAGGAAACACCCTGGTGTCCTTTAATATAATGCTATAGAATTATTTGTCTACACTTAATCATTTAGCACCTGTGTTGTTACTTAACTTTCCAAGGTATGTCTGTCTGGTTTTTTTTTTTCTGACTATACTGGTAACTCTTGAAAAGTATAGAGAATATCCTATATATATTCTGTTCCCCTACTATGATAAGCAGAGCACAGAGTACTTAGAAATAGTTAATACGCACCTTGAATGAGCCAGAAAAGGACTTAGAGACTTTTCTAGACATTTGGCCTCATTTGAGAGATGAGAGGCTCAGAAAGATGAACTGAATTGCCCACGTTTATGAAAACATTTGGTGGGATCAGAACTCAGGTCTTCTGATTCTCAGGTAGTGGTCTGTCTGTTGCATCAGCTGCTCCCTTATTTGTTGAACAGATGAGTGGGTGGATGGATGGATGGATGAACGGACAGATATCATGGTGTGTGTCGTGCATCAGTTGAAGCCTTGTCTCAATGCTGCCCACTCTTCAGCCATTTGCTAAGCCCCTTCACCCTTCTCCCTGGTGCCCCCATACTACCTTAGGGGAGGAGAGCTCACATTTCCAGAAGCTGAGACTCCTTATCAATGGACTGTCTTCTACCAGAGCCTCGTAAGGACACCTTTGACAGAGCAGCTGGCACTTAGGGGTCTCCCTCTTGTCTTTGGCAATTGTTTTCAGAGTAATAATCAGCTGTGGAATAGGAGAGGTAGCCCACATTCTTATGAACCCAGATTAATAAGATGTTACCAAGACGATAGATAATTTTCTTTAACTTTTAAATGAAGTTTCTTTTGTCTCAGAGCCTTAGAGCTGCAAAATCTTTATGAACAGAGTTGGCTGCAGGTCAGTGATGCCCAGTAATGGTTTGATCACATACAGTGGCTTCTAGTGGTCCCTGGCTAAGCTGTCACTTTTTACAGCTATGCCCCAGGAAGTGGGCAGTCTTTCTTCCATTTTAAAAATAAAAATGGGATAATGATGATATTCTTTTATATTTTTAAAGAGATCCTTGCAAAGTACTTCGCCCTGGGCAAAGCACTTTAATTGCTTCATTTATTTTTTCAGCTATCATTACGGAGATGACCGCGTGCCCATCCTATTTATTTATCAAATGTTTATTGAGCTCCTATTACCAGCCTAGACAGTTAGGGGCACAGCAGTGAAAAAGAAGATGGACAATGTCCCTGATATTGCAGAGCTTGCTTTTTTCCAAACTTTTTTAAATGAAATGCTTTTATATTCACAGCAGAGTTGTAAAGATAGAGAACAGAGAGTTTGCGTATGCCTTTCATCCATCTTCCCTCAGTGTTACATAATCATGTGAGACTTTTATCAAAACTAAGAAATTAACACTGGCACTACACTATTAACTGAAGTAAAGACCATGTTCAGATTCTACCAGTTTTTGCTTCCAGGACCGATCTAGGATCCCGCGATTCGTTTAGTTGTGGTCTCTGCTCAGACTCATCTAGACTGTGATAATTCTTCAGTCTTCCCTTGCTTTTCATCATCTTAACACTTTTGAAGGATGCTTATCAGATATTTGGTAGACTGTCCCTCACTTTGGGTTTGTCTGCTGTTCTCTCACGGTTATACTGGGATTATATATTTGGGGATGCAGATCACAAAGCTATTATTTCCCCTGCCCACACTCGAGAACAATTAGTGGAGCTTGCTTTTTAATGAAAGGAGATAAAAAATATACAAATAAACGGATAAATAAGGGAAATTATCAGTGAGGGATGAATACAGAGCTGAGAATTAAGAGGGTGATGTGACTGTGAGTGACTGGGTATTGAGGGACAATTTCAGCTGAGATCTGAATAACAAGGAGTCAGGCATGAAAAGGCCAGGGGAAAGAATGTTCTAGGGGGAGGGAACAGCTTCATGCAGGATCAAGCTTGTTGTCATCAGACCATGTCACTAGGCTCCAGTGACTCCCTTCCCACACAGAGGGAAAGCCAGAGGCCTCACCTTGGCCCACAAAACCAGCAGGATCTGCCCTCCCTGCCTCCACCACTCTGACCTCATGCCCCTTCTGCCCCACCCCACTGACCGCCTCACCGTTCCTCAAACACACCAGGCACAGTCCATACTAAGGCCTTGGCACTGGCTGCTCCCTCTGGGGAAGTTCTCTTCTCCCACCTACCCTCATGGCCAACCCCCTGACCTTTAAGATTTTGCTCAAATGTCATCTTGTCAGTGATGCCTGCCTTGATCTTCTTATTAAAAATAGCAGCATGCCCTCACTGCTGGTACCTCTGAGGTACTTAATCGGTTCTCTTTTTCTGTATCACCTTTAGCTTGCAACACACACACATCCAGACCCAGTGAGTCTGTAGGTACCCCCATCACTGGGAACATCAGCACTGACTCAGAGCGAAGTCCTTGTATATAATCACGTCTTACGCACTTCTTTAGCCAACGGGGCCCGCGTGACAAGCCAGTAGGCAACTGTGACTCTTGAATTTCCACTTCTTTAATGCTGTTTTTTCTGACCCTTATCACAGCAAAGTTTGCAAGCAATCAACTCCCTCTGTCCTTGCTTTAGACACTGCCTATAGTTCAGGCGATCGTGAATTCTGTTGCTCTTTCTTCATTACTGGTGGCTGAAGAGGCACCTGCATCACGTTCCCCACCAGCCTATGCAGGAAAAAGCTATTTTGAGGAGAAGCTGACATTTTGAGAGGAAATTTCCAGTATTTCTAAAAGAAATATAATGCAGGACTTCTAAAACTTCCCTGAAAGTCATCTTTTTGGTTCACTTCTTGCCCACCCAGCAAATAGCCAGCCCCTGCAGCCCTCTCTGGAGGCATTTCAGGTGGGACAGACAAAGCTGACTTGTTAGTAGCCACACAGTGATGGTAGAGAGGATGCCAGGGAAGACCAGGAAGGCAGACTCAGAACTTCAGCTGGCTTGTGCTGTACTGTATCATATCATTTTTGCTAAATCTCATAAATCTCTTTTTTTCTCTAATCATGGGGATACTGAGGTGACATTTCTTATCAGAAAACACAAAAGGCAAGTGAACTCATATGGTCAGATAAAGGGAAAATAGTCTTAAACAGATATCTATCTTAAATGACCAATGGACCAGGACAGAAGGTGAATCAGTGCGGCATAAGTTGGTACCACTATTATTCCCACTTTACAGATGAAGAAACTGAGCCAGACGCTGGTAAATAACTTGCTCAAGGCTAGTACTGGCAGTAGAGCCAAGAGTCAGGTCTGCGCAATCTGGCTGTGCTCACAATCCCACGCCAGTGCGTGAGTGCAGTGAATAAAGGGCTTTCCTCTGGATTCTCACTGCAGACAGTGCCGTCTCCTAGAATAGAATTTGGCAAGAAAGACTGGAAAAGTCTCCTTACTTGAACAGAACTGTGAGGACATGGATTGTGTAGTATTCATATTTGAATTTAGAGACTGGCAAAATAATTCACATAATAGGAACTCAAATATGTGTCTATGAGGAATAAATATAAGTCATGACACAGAGTTTTGGGATTATTCATTATTTTGCATTACTCATTCTTCTGTTTCCTTTATGAGGAAGCTGCTAGACACACTGGTTGGACCGTGTCAAGCATTCTGATGTAGGAATATATTCTCCTGAGCCAGATTCTCTTTCTGAACTTACTGGCCATTATTTCCTGGTAGAAACGTTTTGTAAATCCGGCCAGAAAATCAACAGGGACTTCAGCAAGGTAAGAGGGATTAATGTGTATTTGTAGTGAAGTGAATCTTACTATACCTAAGAAGTAGTTGGTTTTGCAAAGTTAACCCTGATCCCGGCTCTTAACTCAAGCAAACATTCTTTTCCCTTTTGAAAAAAAAATCGAATATATGCCAGTATGAAAAAAAAATGCATCTTCAATATTAAAGGTCCACTGTAACTGAACTTTTCTTTTAATTAAAACAAGCACCGGAATTAAATAATATAACCTGCCATGTTGATCAAGCTCAGCCGCTGCCCCAGAAAGCCGTGTGCTTCTAACCTGTTGGCATTTTTCTAAACGTGAATAATGAGAAAACTATCCCAATGGGGATATCCTGGACTTTGAAATTCAAAAGGCTTTTGGAGTGTCCTACATCTGGGACTCTTAAAAAGTTAAGTCAACACAAGGGGCAGAATAAGTCCTCCAGTTGTTGCAGTCCTCAGAAGGGACAGACACTAGATACAGTTGTCACAGATTAATCACCAGGGCCCAGATAAGATGGTCCTGACTGAGGTGGGCAACAGGAAGCCAGGAGGATTGGCCATACAGGATGGCTCACACCAACAGGCTTATTATTGAGAAAGTGAAAATGGCGCCTAGTCAATGAGTAACTGTGAACAATACAAATAATTGTTTTCTTTTTGTTCTGAGGTTTGGAAACTGACAGTGAGACAAGAGATGACATGTGTAAAGGCCCATCGATTAAGGTAGAAATGTTCCTTTTGTTCAGGGGTGGAGTCTGTATTTTAACTATTCTGTCCCATGTTAGACCAAATCCATCCCTACGTCCACATTTTCTTATCAACGACATGTCATCAGCCAAGTGGAGAAGAAAACAGACGGAGAGGGAAGGGGCTGGAAGCACACATTCTTGACAGCCACTCTGTGCCAGACACACTGCTAAGGTTCTTCACCTCATACTCCCGTTCTAGCCAAACAACAACTCTCTGAGGTTGATATTATTATTACTATTTTTCTCATTTGGGAAGAGCCTACATAACTTGTTTAAGGGCACACAGTAAGTGGCAGAGCTGGGATCTGAATGTGTGTTTGATTGATGCTAACCCCTAGGCAATTTATTTAAGCCCATCCTGTGGCTTATGCATTCTTCCTTATGTAGAAAGGAAGGAGGGAGCGCGATGACAGCAGCCAGGAAGATGGGTGACACGGTTGTGACGTGCCACGGATGTCCCTGTGATGAGTAAGATTGTTGTGACCCTCAATCACCAGATGCTAAATTCTGTGAGAGCACATTATGGATTGATTATAGTCCTTCTTTCTGTTAATAAGTGATATTCCTATTTGTCTGGGATGGTTTTATCTTATTTCCACCACATTCATATTTCTCTTTCAAGAGCCTGCTCATGTCAGAAAGCTTTCTCCAATTCCCAGATGTGGGTCAAACGTGTCAACAGCACTTTAGTTTGTGGATTTTCTTGCGCTAAACAGAAAGGAGCTGTTGATCTCCCCCACCACAGGAGACATTTTTTGAGGTGTCTACATAGCTTACAATGCCAGCCTTCTCCATATAACTGCTCTCCCCACCACAGGGACAGGTCTCCAAGACCTGTTTATCTACATGAACTTGTCCCACATGCATAGCTGATTGGGTCACAGAGGACATCAGATCCGGTTTGGAAAATCAAATCTCTTCTTTGGAAAATTTGGAATTGGGATGAAAAGCCAGGCAGCCAGTCAGTCCAGGCTGGTCTTGACCCAAAGGAACACAACTCGGGAGCTTAAGGGGGGCCATTTATGCCCTCCACATGCACAGAGAATCAGCAAAAGGACAGCTTACAGAGAGAATGGGAACAAGGCAGCCATGCAGAGATGAGAAATGGAGTAGGAGTGGTTCCTGGGGTCATGACCTTGTTTCAGTTCCCGTTTCCAGTCTCTTCACGGCCCAGTCACCTCTGAGTCCTAGGACATATCCCAGAGGCCTTCCAGTAAATTCTCCTTGTAGCTTAACCTAGCTTGAGTGAGTTTCTGTTATTTGCACCCCAAAGCACCGTAGCTAAGATGCTCTCAGGAACTTGAGCTCCACGAGGACAGTGGCCAGATTCGTTCCTCAGTGTAGCCCTCGCCTAGCATGGTTCTTGGCTCAGCTCCATGAATTTTTGTCGAATAGCACTGACTGAATACAGCTTTTCTATCTAAGAGATAAACATAACACTACCTGATCCTCCCCCAAATTGCCATATCGTCTAGGAAATTAAATGAATTGAAACCAAGGGTTGGTTGATTCCATTGAAAGACCGGTCTTGCTTCGTTGTCATTCTATCTCATTTCCAGTTTGAGAAAGCAGGTGTGGTGCAAAGCTGAAAAGCACTCAGCCAAGAGAGACCAACAGGAGAAAGTGACAAGCGAGACAGGGTATGAAAGGGGCTTGTTTTGTTCTGTGTGCTTTGGAATCCATTTGTTCCTTAATTAAGGGGAAAAAAAATCACCCTCCAGCTAGTAAAGACACCCCTAAGAAATTAAAATAACGTAAATCAAGCTAAATGAATACTCCAGAAGCAGCACTGGAGCTTGATGGAAGAGAGTATGGATGCCCCCGAGATTTTAAAAGCAAAGCCTGCAACGGCTTTCTGGAGCAGAAACACTCTCCCTTTTGTCTGATGGCACTTAGATGCCAACACCAAGAGGGATTTATAGAGGAGTTTAAGGGGACAGCGTCTTCTTGCTGTTCTGGCTCTCAAAAGACAAGAATTGAAACAAAGCCTAAATGGATGATGATGATAATTCCCGGAGTTTCTTCCCAGGGGTACTTAGTGTAGAGAAATCACTTAAATTGTAATTAAAATACACAAAGCAAAATGGTTCAAGGGGAACGCATAGTTTCTAGTAAAATATCTTACTAACCACAGGAACATTTTACCTGGGAAGTAGCTGAATGACTGAAGTGTGACAGAACACGTGTGTGGGTGTGTGCTGGTCGTACGGTGGTGACAGCAGGGACTTGGTTAGGAAGTTCAATATTTTAAGCATCATAACAAGTAAAGGTGAAATCCCCAAGTGGGCAGAAAATCTAAGCTTTAATTTTTGGTGTCACATCAAATGATCCAAATGTTCCTTAATTTCTCAAGCTTTTACCTTAAAGGAGGTATAATGGTGGCTACTTAGAAAGTATACACAATCTTGGGGGGAACCTCTCCAAGACAACATAAAGATTTTACGACAGATCAATGTTTCTGACTCTCCAGACAGCACAGTGAGCCCTCAATCAATGTTTATAGTGATGATAAAATTATGTAGGGAGATTGGACTTCCATGGGCCTCTTGGTGCTGGAAGGGCCCTGGTTGAGCTACTCTGATCCATTGATTTTTTGGACGTAGGAAAGGAGGTCTGGAGGGGTTAAGTGGCTTGCCTAGACATAGGGTGACCATTTGACTCTTTGTGCAAACTGCAGCAATTTTGAGCGTTAAAGGAGGTACCATTACAATGACACCAGGACCAACTGGTGTCAACCTGGACTGTCCCAGGCAGACCAGGGAATGCAATCATCCTATCTAGACAGCTCCAGGCTTGGCCTCAGACTTACAGGGAATGAGAAAATGCTCTACTTGGTGGTGTCCTTTGCAAGAAGGAGTTGCTATCTGGGGACAGGGAAGGGGGTTCCTAGGTGGCCAGATGGGGAGTGCACATCACATGTGCTTCAGCTGATGAGTGTCCCCCACAATTCTAAGCTGGTGTTAGCAGGGACTTGACAGGCCCATGCAGGGCCTCTGTGAGCATTAGAAAAAGGTGTAAGTCTGAGGAGGACAAACATCTTGGCCAGCAGATGGTGCCTTTTGCAAAAAAAAAGGAGACTCTTCCTCCAGGAAGTCCTATTCCAGGAAGTATTGGCACTGATGAGAAAGTGGCAATCAGGAAAGGGCTCTGGACCCATCTTCTTGGAATAAGCATGTTTGCAACCAACTCACAATGGCTGATGGAATTTTTAAGAATTTCATCTCTGGTATGGACACTACTCTGGATTCCTGTTAGATGAGGATGGAGGATAGAAAGCTGACCCTGGGAGACGGAGCTCGAAGAAGCACGCCGTTGCTGATATCAGCTACCATTTTTGGAGCACTCACTGTGTGCCAGGCACTGTTCTGAGCACTTCACATATATTGATCCTCTTAATCCTCCAAACCACCCTATAGGGTGGAACCCTTCTGCACCCTGGTTGTAATGATGGTTATGCAAATCCATGCATGTGTTATACCTTCAGAGAACTGATGCCCAAAGAAAGAAAGTTAATCTTACTGCATGATAATTTAAAAGATAAAGTTAAAAAAATAAAGACTATACTGCTTGAGCCCACAGATTGAAATTTGAGAAAAAGTAAAAATAGTGATAGCAGATCAGTGGTTGTCAGGGGTCAGGGCTGGGGGGGATTGACTGCTGAGGGACATGAGGGCAATTTTTAGGATGATGGGAATATTCTAGATCATGGTGATAGTGGTGGTTCCATGAGTATCTATTTGTGAAAACTGCACACTGAATTGTACAGTTAAAATTGCTGAATTTTATTGACTGTAAACTATACCCAAAAAAGCTGGGGGGAAACAACCCTATTGCATGGGCATCACTGTTAGTCTCATCTTATTCACGAGGAAACTGAGACACAAGGAGGTTGAGCAGCTTGCCCAAGGTCACAGCTAACATGTAATAGAACCAGATTCAAATATAGGAATGAATAATTCCAGCCATCTTAACCTCTCTAATTAACGCTGCTCATGCAAGTAGGTCACAGATCCTCACCTGGGGCGGGAGACACATCAGCCCTAGAGAGGCAGGTGCAACAGACAGGAAATGCACAACCCCCACAGAGGACCCTACAGAAACGACAGCTGTTCTGGGGTGGCCATTTGGGTCCGCCCCAATGAGTCTTTCCTGAAGCAGACACAACTATTTGCTTTGAAAGAACTGGTGCAGAGGCATTGAGGCCCAGTGCAGGTATCTGGTGGTCCCTGGGCCTTCCCCCTTTTCCTGGCTGGAAGTGTGATTTAAAACCTCCCCAGCTAAGCTCATTTTGCCACATAGCTCCTGCAGGATTCATTTTCAAAGCTCAATCCAGAAATTTCTAGCTGAGCAAATAGATCCAAAGCAAGAAAATGTATTCACCCAAGTTACCTCTGAGACAGAGGAATATGGTTTCTCATGCTTTGCAGAGGGAAACAGATGTGTGTATACACAAACAAATTTGCAGATATATAACACTTTGCTTATTATATTTCAAAGACGTGAAAGAGAAAACAACCGTGCATGTATATGTAACTTCCCAGTTGCTGTCCATCTGAGACGGGAAGGTGAGTGATCTACGGTCCTCAGCAGGTACATGAAATGATGCTGTGTCATATTTCACCTCGAAATTGTGCCACTTGGAGAAATAGGCTCCTGACTCACTTTACAGCTGGAAAAGGGACAGGCTATTCTTAAGGCTTATGCACAACTGGGAGGGGCTCAAAGATCATCTCAGGTGACACACAAGGCACTTGTGATTAGAGGGAGCAGACTTACCCATGACCAAGCAACTACTCAGGGGCAGAGCCACACAGGTGAGGTGACTTGTCTAAGGTTACTCAGCACAAAGCTGGAGTCAGAGACCTGGGTTCAAATCCTGGCTCTTCCTTGTACCAACCTTCTGATCAAAGGCAGGTTCTCTAACCTCTTCAAGTTTGTTTTTTCCTAAGTAATATGCTGCTAATTAGTGCTAGCTCATAGGTGTATTGTGAGGATTGGTGGGATAACGTACTGAGCCCAATGCCTGGGTCATAGTACTTGCTCAATAAATGAAAGTTGATGGTAGTAATCGCATTAGTACATTGTGGTTATCTTTCTAAGTCTCATCTGCAAGGCTTTTGGACAAGATGAGTTCTAAGGCTTAGGCTGGCTAATAACTGACTTGTACAGCACTTTAAAAAGCCCCATCACAGGAGTATTTTCTTTGCACAGCACAATCACCCTATAACGTACATAAGATTGGCATTATTAGCCCCATATCGCAGTTTAAAACATTAAGGAAGGCCAAGAATCTCGCCCAATTCTGCCCTCACCGAGATCAATCACACAGCTAGTAAGTGACAGAATAGGGTCTTGAAATCAGATCTTCTAAGTCAAGATATTGCCCTCTGCCCGATGGACTGAGTGTCTGACTCCTAGGCCAACATCCTTTCCCCATGGTGTGCTTGTCTCCGCTTCCCTGCAGTCCTCTTCCAGGCCAAGGCAATACGGCTCTTGGAGACGGCCTCTAACAAGCCGATCCAATGAATAATCATGAGAGCAATCCTTGTGTTGCCCTTTTACCGCTGAGATGGGGACAGATTTATAGAGGCTGACTCTGGCTGGTATTTGGGAACGGATAATTACCTTCACTTACTATATTCTAGGCTGCTTCGGCTAAATATTTACTGCCCAGAATTCTGCCCTTTCCAACCAATTCTGAACACGAGCATGCCACAGGCAACTAAGTGGTGTAATTCATTCACGGCGACCATAAATCTAAGGCTTCCACCAGAAATGATGCAAAAAATTAACGGGACATGAAATCAAGTAAATGGAATTGAGTACAGTAATTAGTTCATATTTTAATCCTCAGGTCTGTTTATTATCCGTCAACTGGTGAGCAATTAAGTCGGCACCATTGAGATGATTAGCTTTGTTTCAGCAAAAGTTTATCGATATGTCAGAGCAAATGATTCTGGGGCTTTAAACGGCTTCATTTTGAATTGCAGAGGAGCACATCAATGGAGCGGCTAGACATCTAATGATTTAATTTTGCAATATTATTATCTAGATTACTTATATTTAATATTATGGAGCTGTTCTGGATGGTTAGTGGGGAGAGTGGGCTGGAGGGGGTATTCAAACCGTAGAAAAGCATTGTTTATATCCTTAGGTTCTTAATGCCTTTTCATACTGAGACCAAATGAGGGATCTTTAAGGCATTTCACTTTCTATTTCAGTCTTCCAATCTTTAATTTCCACATTTCTTGCAATCAGGCATTATAATGGTTCTCACACTGGGGGTATTTTTGTTGGGGGTGATTTGGTTGACTTCCAGATCCATTTCCTCATGGATGCTCCTTAGGGCTCATGTTTGTAAACTAATCTACCAGTGTCTTTGCCTTTTTGAGGCTGACCTTATAAATGCTCTTATGATGGGGCTCTGCTCACTAAAGCCAGAAATCTGAATATCAGGCTACCCTTGCTCTACTAGGTAACTAAACCAGAGCACCTAAACAGGCCTTTTGAATCTAGGATTTGATATAATTTAAAATTGTATTTGAAAAATTTAAAATCCCAAACTAAGAGTCAGGAAACGGGTTCTGGTGCTAATTCTGCCATTGGATCTCGGTGACTTTGGGTGGGTCTCTCACCCTCTCTGGCACCCGATTTTTCCTTTGTCAAGTAAGCAGGTTAGAAGAGATGACCTCAGTGGGGCTTCCGACAGCGACACTTCAGATGGAGGCTTCGAGCAGACTTGCTCTTTCCAATGGCAGGTCTGTATCTTGAAGCGGGAGGTTGATCTTTGGGGGAAACTACAAATTTTAATATAGTGTTGACAGTGGTCAGACTGGTCATGAATGGGTCATTCTTACTTTGCACCTTGTTTTTCAATTGATTTTATTCCTGTGGCTTTGGAAATGGATTTAAAAAAGAAGAGCTATGGGGCTAGCCCAGTGGTGAAGTGGTTAAGTTCGTGCGTTCCACTTCCGTGGCCCGGGGTTTGTGGGTTTGGATCCCAGGTATGGACCTACATGCTGCTTGTCAAGCCATGCTGTGGTGGCATCCCACATACAAAATAGAGGAAGACTGGCATGGATGTTAGCTCAGGGACATCTTCCTCAAGCAAAAAGAGGAAGATTGGCAACAGATGTTAGCTCAGGGACAATCTTCCTCACCAAAAAGAAAAAAGTAGAGCTAGTTCACACAAGTGTTAGAAGCAGTACTCATCCTCTAATTGCAGTGTTGTTGGTTCCTAAATAAAGGAAGACTCCACTCAACCCTCGTAAAGCCATGACCAGTGATGGTCTTCATGGTGACAGTTAGGTTCTAGGCTGAACCCTGATCAAGCCCCAGTTGACCGTCTTTACTATTGTCTTTGTGATATAACACCCCTTTGCCTGCTTTAGATGGAAGACTTGGGGATACCAGAGTCAAGTGGAGGAGGATGGTGGTCATCACAGTGCCATCCTGGTGGGACCAGGTCAGAGTTACAGTGCAGGTTGGGGTGGAGTTAATGGGATAATGAGTTGACCTCAACAGGTTGTCTTCAAGTGCAATGTCTTCTCTCTTAGGTGGCCCCACAGTGTCCATCTAAAACTAGCAATCCAGGAAGCTGCAGACTTGACTGGGCTGTCCGTTCTCAGAAGTAATTGTAAAGAAGTCCAAAGGGAAAATTCCCTATCCTTAGAGTCATCCTCTGCTGGTATCGTCATAATCTGTCCTACCACCATCTGGGCTTCTGACCTTGGTTTCCTTTGCTTCTTGAAGGCCAGTTTGCTCACTCTGGGTGGTACTGGCTCCTGAAATCCACAACTATGGCTTCTAGCATCAGCCAAGACAAGTCCCCTGGTCCGCTCCTGGGAGTAATTCCAGGGCTGAAATGAGGAATTTAAATGAATTTTACTAGTACTTCAGCTATCAATTGTTCCATTACTCCTCCCAGGTACCCTGAAGAATTCACTTACCTAGTGTTTGTGAATAATTTAACATAAAACGCCTAGAACGTCTGTTCATATTGACATTAACTTTATTAGGTTTGCCATTACAGCAAGAGAATTTAATTCATGATATATTGGGCATAATTAAGGCACTCTGAAAGCTACAGTCTTTTAAATTATCTTCATTTACTCATTGAATCTCTTCGTTCAACAGCATCTACCAAGTGCTGGTCATGGGTATGGGGAGATATTAAAAAGTACAACCAATTCTGTGACTGCAGTTAACAGTTCATTTGGGAAGACAGGGTCCTCTACTAGATTGTAGGTTCCTTAAAGGCAGGTCCCATGGTCTACAGGTCTTTGAATTTCCCCCCGGGCTAGGGCCCGGAGTAGGTGAACACTCATTAGTATGGGGTTTATGGATAAAACTTGGCCTATATTAAGCCATGTTATGAATCAGAAGGCCTGAGCTACGTCCAAACTCAATCATTTATCATCTGGATGGTCTTGGGCCTTAAGTCCCCAGGTGAGAAGGAGATAATTTAAGGACAACTTCATTGAGCTAATGTTTAGTGATTAAATGGGAGAATTTATATCATCGTGCTTTGGAATTCATTCAGAGTAGAAGCCAAAGTCCATACGAAGTCCATGCGAAGAGGACATGATCTGCAGCAGCCCCTGGCCCCACCCATATCTCTCTGTCCTCCCCTACCCTGCACATGCGCTCATGCTGCTCCGGCTCCTCCTAGGATGCTCACAGCTCTCCCCCACTTCAAAGCCATGGTACTGGCTGCTGTCTCTGCCTGGAATGTCCTTCCCCTAGACATCCCACGGCAACTTCATAAATGTCATCATCTCAGTAACACCTACACTGGCCACCCTATTTACACTTGTAACTCTCTATCTCCACTCCTCATCCTCTGGTCCCCCTTACTCTGTTCTATTTCTTTTTCCATAGCATTTGTCATATGCTAACTTACCATGTACGCTTACTCATTTCTTATGTTTATTATTTATTATCTGTCTACCCCCACTGGACTATAAGCAACTTACAGGCAGGGATGTTTCATCTATTTTATTCACTATAGCACATGGTAGGCACTCAGTCAATATTTGTTAACTGAATGAATGAATGAATGAAAGTAATTCACAAAGCACATAAACAGTAGTCAAGTGTTAGCTGTGACATTCTGTAGCCATCTACGGGCGTGACTAAGTTCTGGACAGCACTGCACAGTAATTGACTCAAGTCTGTGCCTTGTCCCTCCAGTGGATCTAAGATTCCTCCAAGGTGACAACTGTTCAATCCTTTTGTGTTCTTTGACACATTTAGAATAGGACTAGGTTAGTGCCTCATGATTACATTCTGAATTTCTCAAAGCACACTTCTTTCTTAGAGAAAGCCTAGAATATGTCTCAGTGGTTACTGCAAACTAAACCACTCTTCCCTTTTTCCAGTTTCTAATGAAATTTGATGCTTTGGACAGCCTTTATTGAAACACTCGATCTTCAATTTAAATGAGGCTATGTATTTCCTGTACAGTCAATGAAGGCAACACACCCAAAATTCCAGGGAAAAAAGCCTATAAGGCTTGAATTGTTAGGACTTCAATAGTTTATTGCGTTATTGATTCAGTGGTTGAATGACGCATTCCACAAACATCAATTAAGCACCTACTGTATGTCGGGCACTGTGTTAGGTGTATGGTGTATGAAGATGAAAAGTAAAAAATGTCTGTCCTTAAGGGCTTTCCCAAGATCGTTTACTCCTTCCTTCGGCAAACATTTACTGACTCTGCTCTCATGTGTCAGACAAGGTATGAGATGCTGAGAATACAGCGATGATCAAGATAAAACCCCTATCAACAAAGAACTACGGTTCCAGCAGAAGGGAGAGGAAACCATTACAAAATCTACAGTGATGGGCAATTCAATAGTTTGGGGTCAGCAACATTTTTCTGTAAAAGGCGAGGTAGTAAATATTTTGGCCTCTGGAGGCCAAATATGGTCTCTGTTGCATATTCTTCTTCTTTTTAAAAAAACACAATCCTTTAAAAATGTAAATCATTCTTAGCTCCTAGGCTGAATTTGGCCCAAAGGCTACCGTTTGCAGACTCATGTCATAGACGAACACACAGGATTCTTTGGAAGTCAAGAGGAGGCAGCATGTTACTGGCTGGGAGGAGGGAAGAGGGGTTGGAAAGCCATATGGGAGGAGGGGCTGTGCTGGATACAGAGGAGGGGAAGGGGCAGAGGGGACAGCTTCACCATGGCACTCGAGTAGCGCTTCCTTATGTATTACCCATGCATCCTTTATTCTTAAACATCTAAATTCTCATACCCCTCACATCTCCAGTTGTGCCAACGGAGCATCTCTACCAGGAGGTCCCAGCCTCCCAGCAAAGCGCTAATTAGATTGCAGGAGCGCTTCCCCTCAGAGCCATTCAATGCCTGCTGGGGCTCTGGTCCTCAGTCCTGTGCTCCTCAGCACTTTTTATACCCTGGCACACTGCAGGACAATTTGGTGTTAGTTGCTTATGCCAACGAATCTGTGTTGCTTTAGTGAAACCAGTCTCTCAAGGATGCAAATAACTGATTCCTTTAAGAGGACAAGGTCTGCATTTTCTGTTGTTTAGTCTCAGTTGTTGGCTCTGAGATAATTGTTTTCTCGTTTCTGATTCAGAGCCACTAAGAAATATATATATTTTACATAGGACTTTTATTTCCCTCTTTTAATTAAACAAATCTTATCTACATTACCATAGCGACAGCTATGGACTTCTTCCTCCCTCAGATGTATTTGAGCAGAATCGGGGACTCAAGAGGCTGAGAGTTGCAAGGAGGATGTGTTTCTACCCCACCTTCAGGGGCAGCAACTGTGTCAGGCCACACAGCTGTTCCTCCATCCTCTCCTTTAAACAATCCAGAGAGAGCCATTTCATAATCCTCTTCTGGAACAATCCTCAATATAATCCACATTACTTTGTATTAAAAATACAAACGTCTCTCTCAACAGACTGTAAGCTTCTCTGGGCAAGAGCTGGGCTGTGGAGCCCAGCTCACAGCACAAGCACAATAGTCATGTGAAGAGTGAGTAAAATACAAAGGAGGATGTGGCCACAGGTACCCCATGACGTGGCTAGTGCAATTCTCAGGGTACCGCCTCATCTCTTTGAAAAGAAGAACTTAAGGAAGGTTTTCAAAATGAATATTTCCAATTTCCTCCAAATAAGAAAGATCCTTCTTTGTCTAGCCTCATTCCTGCACCTTAATCCACAGGCATGATTCTTTTCAAATATTATCTTTCGCCTGGTTAATGTATTTGTTTCTTTTCATA
This sequence comes from Equus asinus, assembly GCF_041296235.1. NCBI lineage: Eukaryota > Metazoa > Chordata > Mammalia > Perissodactyla > Equidae > Equus > Equus asinus. The sequence goes on along the minus strand of NC_091802.1, from coordinate 35,075,910 downwards.
AATACCCTACTTTATACCGGACGTTAATCTAACCACTTTAGACATGATTAGCAAGCTACTTTCTTATTAAAAACAGTTAATTTTCCCTTCTTAAAAAAATCGAGACATTTGAATCTCTGAATATGCTCATTTATCACCAACCCCCAACAAGGCATCCAGGAGTTTTTCGTGTAGGACATGAATAATTTTTATAAAAACGCAGTTGCTGACTGTGTCGTACATCCACGCAGCTTTATAAAACAAAGCAAATGATTACCATCAATTATAATAACCTCACTAGACAAGACTGCAATTAATCTACAGCTCTTCAGAAAATGACTGTTGCGCTGTGCCAAGGAAAATGCCTGGCATTTATTGACTTATCACTATCAGCAATGATAGATGGGGCAGATGGCAATGTGATTATTCATTGTCAACAAAATAAACACATGCTTTGTTGCTAGAGGGCCTACTTGAGTCCTCACAGAGGGTAGCCAAAAATAGAGACCAAAGGTGGCTTTGAAGTCAGCACAAAATAAAAATAAAACATTAACTTACAGGACGGGATATATTTACTTGAACTGGGGCTAACCCTCAGTGGAATCCAATCGGAGGACATGTTCTTTAAGGAAGTCATCGATTGTGTAGAGTTTCAGCATTAGAAGGTGCATTAAAACTAACAGCCCATCCGCTCATTAGGATGTGAGTGTCTTTTATGAAGTTCTCAAATTCCATTCCATGCTAAATAATTCCAGTGACGGGAATTCCCTATTTTCAGAGGCAAACTCATTCCATTGATGAACGGCTCTCATTGTTAGAATGTATATTTAGCTGAACTCTGTCTTTCTAGAACTTCCCCCCATTGACCTAGGTCTTTTCTCTGATACCACAGAGAAGATGCTAAAATTTTCTTGCTCACTAAAGCCCTTTAAACATATCAAAGGCCAAATGCCTATCCAACTGCTTTCCACATGACATTGTTTTGGTGCTTCCAATCTTCTGGTTTCTTGCATCTAAACCCACACCTGTTTACGGATCACTCATACTGAGACCCTTCACACTGAGGTGCTCAGAAAGAAAAGTGATACAGCTGATGTGGTCTACCCGGGACAAGGTATGACCATGCTTATGCTGAGCCTAATGCTCAAGGTTGCCTTGGGCAATGGATGTGTGTGTGGCAGTTCTGCTTGGGAAGCTGTTCTCCAAACCCCATCTGTCTAGACAGCAGCCCAGCTCTGTCATTTCTGGGGGCAGTTGCCTCTGGGTTTCTCTTTTTTATTTTTGCTCAGTATGGTTTTATGGATTAAGTCCTCATGCTGAGAAACCTGGGATAATTCACAGCCTGAGTTGAAATTGGCATAGTGGTCACTAACCAAAATCTCTTGGGGGGATTTTTATAGACGTGCATAACTGGACCCCATTCCTGGAGACTGAGTCAGTTGCTTTGGGGAAGGACTCATATATAAATATTTTGATAATATTCCCCAGTTAATTCTGATTTGAAACTCTGTTTAAATGCTTTCTTCATTGAGAACACTTAAGGATGTACTACTGAGTGAGTGCTTCACAAACCTAACCATAAGACTCTCCTGAGCTTTAGCAATGCAGATTCCTGGGAGTGCCTGATACCTGTGATCTGGGTTAGGTCTAGAAAAACTAACACATTGAGAGATCAAATTGTCATAGATTCCCCTTAAGGATCTCGGAAGCACTCAATTACTGCAAAATTGTAGTTCATATACAGGTTACAAAGCACCCTTATTACCTATTGAAGAAACAAGCAACTGTATGGAATTCTACAATGGAAAGATTTTAGCCAAGTAATCATTTACATTTTTTGACTCATTCATTTCATAAATTGATTCCTAAGTGCATTGTTACTCTGAGGTCATATTGTGAGAGGCTCTGGACTATAACAGTTCAGCAGGGGAGAAAAACAAAGAAATAACAGCAAATAAATAAATGAGAAAAGAAGTCCACAAATGAAATAACTACAAATCTTAAAATAACATATATTTAAAAAAGAAGAGTTTATCTAATTCTGAATATTCTCTAGTTTGGCCTGGCAGTCCGCAGTCACTCTCAATTCATGAGCTTTGGCCCTGCTCTCATCATAAGCTCTGCTATACTCTAGCTCAGGGTCTGCATCGCCTGGGAGTTTCCCATTACAGTGCCTTTGGCAGACATTCCTAATCAATTCTAGCAATTTTTTCCTACAGATCCAGAAAGGAAACTCATATGCCTGCTCAACCAAGTCCTCTATGAAGCCATTACTAACAGATCACAGATGAAATCTATGGGGAGCTTCCCCAACACACAGTGCCCTACACGCCTGGAGCCTTGGGTGCCCCTCATTTCCTGCTTTATCTTTGTTGTCTATCACCTACTGAGTACCTCCAGCGCTCCCTGCATCTGGAATCCCACTTAATTTCCAAAATAACCTTGAGAAGTGTCTAAACTTAGAAGCCTTAGAAGGCTCAAGTAATCATTCTAAGATCACACAATTAGCATGTATCAAAGCAGGGGGTACAAACTCAGGCTTTTTGACTCTCAAGCTGATGTTCTTAAAATCGTTCTGCCCAGTTCAAAAGGCACCTCCTCTGTGAAGCTTTCCCTGACCCCTTCAAATAAAATTTGTCACTTCTTTGAGTTCGCCAGGGCCTTTGTACATCTCCACTGCAGCATGACATTATACTTTAACGATTTGAATATAGCACTCTTTGAGCAACTCTGGCAGGAGCTCTGTCTTTTTTTTTTTTTCTTTTTTTAATCCCTGTGTCCCTGGTAAGTAGCAGAGTGCCCAGGTAGGTTCTCAGTGGATGCATTTTGAACAATCATTAAAATCTGGCCACTGGACTCATTAAGGTTGTGGATCTCTTTCTCAGTGCATGGCCTTACTATATTAAAAACAATGCCAGGTTTAAACATGATGCTGATTTAAAAACACTTAAAAAGACCAAGTCGATAATGGATACATACTTCTGCTATTTCAAAATATTCTTGACATCAGTTATTGAGGACTCTTAAGTAGAAACCTAGTTACAGGATATTTAGCATAGAAGGACCAATGATCCCTAGTTGGTAACTATCTTCAAGTGTAACTGAGGTCAAACAGGTCAAATTAACTACACGCTGCTTGTCAAGTGTCATAGCACAGATGACATCTGTTTAGACTATACCTCTCATCCTATAATTGAAACTGGTTTGGCTCACTGCTGTGGCCTGAGTTCTGTCTGGGTTGATGGTGGCACATAGTGACACTCACTGTTAATGGTGGCACATGATGACGTCTCCATTCTGCAGAAACTCAGGCAGACTTTTCAGTTGCCTGACACAACTATTTTACAGTAAATTATTGTTTGTGCAAATAAGACATATTCTATCAGAAGGGAAATTATAGACTCTGTGCTATCAAATGTGACATATGGGAGGCTGAGTGCCCACAGAGGTGTAAGAGAAGATGTACATGAAAGGTGCATTTGGGTAAATAATGCTCTGGAGATATCTTAGGGCATGAGTCACAAGAGAGCTGTACCAATGTTGCAGAAGGAAATATATATCCAGTTTCACTGTGGCCTTTTCTGGAAAATGCTGGAAGCTTGTTATAGACTTTCATGTCAACTTGAAAAAGATAGATGGAGAAAGGAGGCACAAACCTACTTGTTTCATAGATTCAAGAGAAATCTTTCTCTTCTCCTACCTTGGGTATAATGAAGCACCAAATCTTATTAATTGGCACTTAACCTTAGTACTTCAACAGCCCCACGTACCTCCCCAGAGAAGGCTTGTCCGTTGAGGAGGTGCTCCGACCCCTGGCTGTCCTCACTCCCAAAGTGTAGCCGGATCTCCTCCAGCCGGTGGCTGTATGTCATCGGCCCTCCTGATATGTTGACCAAGTGCTCCTTGTCCAGGCGCAGGGACACGTGTCTTCCAGTGTTGTACATGGTCCCACTGACCTGTAAGGCAATGGCAGCAGGTGAAGCAAGGCTCTCCTCCTTCCACTTCTCACCAAACCCAGCATGGTGCTTAGACCAATGCCTTTTGCTTCCTCCTGCTGGGAAGACATTAGGCTAAATCTACCTGTGGAGCAGGGAGTGGCAGTCTCCCCAGACAGCACTCCTGCCCCTACTTGGCTTCCATGGTACCTTCTGTGAGGCAAAAACCATATTATCATTTAGGAAATTGAGGTAGGAATTCAAAGGAGACTTTATCAATTGTGGCTAATATTTTGGATATTGCACCTTATAAAAAATTAACTTGTCCCTCTTGCCATAAATATTTGGAATGTAGAGATATTGCAAAAGTTAAAAATCTGAGGAATGAGAAAATGGAGAAAGCAGTTAGTAGGGGTGAGATGCTATGAAGGCCAAATGAGGGACAAGGAAGCCAAAATGGGTCAACAGGAGTAAACTCTAGAGGGAGACTGAAGGCTCAAGTCTTAAGTGTCCGGTCCGGTGTGCCTTGGTTAGGTCCCTCTCTCGCCCCTGCAACCAGACACTGCAGAGAGTAGAGAGCGGTGACCCTTCCTCACTGCCCGTGGTCCCAGTGCTAAGCTAGAGATTCATACACGCTTCCTGTTTCACAGATTCCCAGACTCCCTCCTCACTCCTGATCCCATCTTGCTTCAGCCCCTGCAAGCTGCTAACCTTACTGCTTCCTTCGTCTTTGAACTTGATGTTCAGCTTCATCTTCCTGCCTCTGGCCTTAGCACTTCTCAACACTTGACTCTAGAACACTGATTCCGGGCTGAGACTCTACTGCCTTAGTCTCCTGGGTTGCCCCAGCTCTAGGAGCAGATCAAAAGCTTTGAATGGGTCTGGATGGAATGCTTCTGGGCTATTACATGTGGATCTTCTTGGATTTTCCTCCTGCTTACTCTGACTCCTCTTGGCCCAGCCTTCTGCTCTATGGGCTTCATGTAACTTCCTTACGGGCTTCATGTAACTTCCGATATCTTCATTAGATGTGGTTTTCACGTACAGCTCTATAGCACTAGCCTTACCTGCCCCTCCACCTTTCTGACATTAGTCTCATGAATGATCAGTTAGTTTAGTTCTGTAGATTGCTCTGTGTGGCAGAGACAGTAATGTTCACCAAATACTCTGTTGACTCATTATTCCACCGTCTTGCCATAAGGTAGAGCCCATGTGACTGGTGTCGGCCATGGGCTGTGTGGGGACATGTCAAGTGTCACTTCCAGGCTGAAACAGTGAAAAGCTTTTGCACAATTCTCCAGTCTCTCTCTTCCCCTGCTATATCAACCAATGGTGCAATGTGGAAGTATGTAAATACGGTGCAGCTACAAGTTGGAGCCTGTGTCAGCCTGGGTCTCTGGCAGATTGTGTGCAGATTGCAAAAATGGCCAGAATTCTTTCCCTCCCTGTAACTGCACTCCTTACAATATGCCTTTGTAGCTGTGCCCATTAAGATAGGGGTCTCTTTCTCCGTCCCTTGAATCTAGGCTGGTATGTCACTTGCTTTGGCCAATAGCATGTAGTGGATGCAACATATGAGTTCTGAGAGTAAGTCTCTAAAGAGACTTTGCACACTTCCTCACCCCTTCTTAGAGCCTTGAGACCACCATGCAAACAAGCCTGGCTAGCCTGCTGGAGGATGACACCATAGTGAGGAGAGCTATTCTGGGAGAACCCATCCTAGACTGGCCATTCCACGGCCCATCCACCAGTTGACTGGTCCAGCCAAGATCAGCTTAGCCTGGCTCAGACCAGAACTGCCCACAGACTAATAGACTTGGGAGCTAAATAATTGGTGTTTTAAGTCCCTAAGTTTTGGGGTAGTTTGTTATGTAGCAAAAGCTAACTGATATACACTAAGTCAATCATCCCTCTCTCCTGTGAATCTGGAATCATCAACAAAAACTCTGGACACTCTTTGCTGAGCACCTGTACTGGAAAGTCACATGGGCCCAGACAGTCAACGTGTTGAGCAGCTGGAAGGTCAGACCAGAGAGAGAGAAGAGAGAAGCAGATGTGCCAACAGTGACAGAGGAAACCATGCAGAGCTAGAAGAAGAATTGGAGAGAATAAGTACTTGACCCTCAGAAACCCTTCGCGCCTTCTTGTTCCAGTTCCTTCATGAGGCCTGAGCTGTGCTTTCTCAGATACTTAATATCTTAGCAATAAATGTATTTTTTTTCTTAAGTTATCTATTCCTTACAATCAAATGATCCCTGTCAAGGAGTCTACTCCTGTTCTTTAATCTCAAATAAATGTCTATTTAGTCACTAGGAGATAATGAGAACTTGTCTTCTTTTCATGTCCCAATTCATGACTTTCTTTGCAGTAAAATGGTTTGAGACAGGTTTGTGTTGAGATTGCTTCTATTTTTAAGTAAAATTTATTTTTCTAATTATTAAGATAATATACAGGCATTACATATGGTTAGGAAGATATAGAAATAGCTGAAGGAAATAAAAATCAGCCTCAATTCCACAATTAACCAGTAATAACCACAAATATTTTGTATGTATACTCTTCACACTTTTAACTACATATACCCATATTTTAATGAGATCATTTTATGTATATGTATGTGTATAAATAGATAATAAATGATTTTTCACATACATGTGTATATATATGACTTTATATATATAATAATATATTAAATATATATTAATATTATATATTAATACATTTGTTATATATTACTAATAAATGTTAAATATTATTTATATTATATAAATATACAATATAATCATATTATATATTAATATATAGTAATATAATTTATTTAATAACATATATATTATGTATATAAATATTTATATAATAAGCATATTATATATATTATTTCACTAATATTAATATTTCCAGGTCATTAACTGTTTTGCAATATCACTTGGAAATGGTTGCATAACGTTCCACTGTAAAAATGGATATCTTATTGTTGAATCTTTACATCCCCTCCACTTTTTCACTATTGTAAAAAAATACTGCAATGAGCATCCTTATAGACACGTATTTTTGCCAATCCAGGGATATTTCATTAGGCAAATTCTGGGTCCAATGGTGGACACGTTATTACAGCGCTTACTATCTATTGCCAAATCCATCTGCTGTGGAGAGTAGATCTCGCAGGGCAGGCTGGACCTCTAATTCTCTTCAAATGACATTAAGAATAGAATCATGAGATGAAACCAGTCACAACCGTGGGCACCTCTGGGGTCAAGGAAGCAGAAGAGGAGCTGCTCTGAATTCTTACAGGATATACGCTCTGTCCCACGGGGCAAGTATCTTTAGCTTCCCTGCCCTTCTAGAAACCCTTTCCTCTGTGTCTGTCTAATGTTCCTAAGAAAACCATTGCCCACTGAAGCATGGCAGGGACCATGTCATACGCTTGTCTGCATTTTCGCGGTACTTTGAAAACACACTGGCACATAGCAGGTGGAAGAACCAAGGAGTCTTGAATCAGAAGCTTCCCATAAAGTAGAGATAAGAAAATTTCCCCCATGAAAATGAAGGAGAAAAAACCTGTAAGGCATATAGAAAACAAATATCGAAGTGACTGAAGTAAATCTCTCCTTACCAGTAACTACTTTAACTGTAAATGGACACCACTTGTATGAAGCTCCCAGAGTAGTCAAAATCAGAGACACAAAGTAGAACGGAGGCTGCCAGGGGCTGGGGGAGAGAGGACTGGGGCTATCGCTTAATGGGCACCGAGACGCGGTTTTACAAGATGAAGAGAATTCTGGAGATGGCGGTGACGGTGGCACAACAGCACGAATGTACTTAATGCCACTGAAATGTACATGTTAAAACAGTTAAGATGGTAAATTTTCTATGTGTATTTTACCACAATAAAAAAATTGGGAAACATTGCCTCCCAAGAGGCTGTTTTGAGAATTAAATAAATAATACATATAATTTTCATTCTCTTCCTTCTCTTCCTTTTGACTTACTGCCTGGGGGCCAGCTGATGCAGAAGGACCCTTGTCGATCTTCCCCACTTCTCAGAGCCTGGTGGAATACAGTGTTGCTTGGTGAACATCACAATGAAGAACTTTAACTGACTTTGGCGCTGTGATGATCCACTTGCTTCCCACTTTGGATTTTAAAGCTCCAGGCGTGGGAAGCATCCAAGATCATTTTGAAGGCCATGAAGCAAACACAAAACCAGAAAAATCAGGAGCAGACCATCGATTGTGCCTTCTCGTTCCTCCACTCCACCAGCAGACCCCTTCTGCTTACATGGCTCTATCTTCATTCATTCCCTTTGTCAGTCACTCAGAAGACATTCAGTGCACGTGAATGTGTGCAGGGAGCTGGGGATTATATGGTGAGCAAAACCAGGCACGTCCCCGCGCTCATGGAGTTCACACTCTCCACTGCGTAGAGACCAGAGCCGGGGAAGGAAGCTATGGGGAATCCATCTGAAAGTCTGCCATTTGCCTATGTGTTCTTACAATTAAAAGCAATACCCTCTTATCCCCACCCTTTCCCTAGACACCAAAATAACATTAATTTGTACTAATCAAAAAAAGCTGTGTAGCCCGGGTATGGTTTGTTGCACTTTAATTTAAAAATAAAGGCTTGACAACATTATGTATGATATCTAACCATACATCTGCACTGTAGTAATTAACATTGCAGCAGTGTCATTTTATCTGTAACTCTAATTACTGTGTTTCCAATGAACTACTTTGGTGCACAGCATGGCAGAAGAAGTTGTATTATGCAGACCAGGAGACGGGGCTGAGCAGAGAAGTTGGACCTGCAGGGGAGAGTCGACAGCCTCTAGCTGCCTCACAGTTCTGCTTTTGTTTTATTTTAATCCACTGCAAAATGAGGTGAGAGATGTACGTGATGCCCATTTTACAAATGAGGGAAGTAAGTACGGTTGGTAAATGCTCAGTGACTTTTCCAGGATCACAAACCTGGCGGCGGCGGCAAACCCAGGTCTTCTGATTCCAGGACTAATGATCTCGATGTGAGCCAATGCGAGCATCTCAGCTCATTTCAGATGGAAACTAAGTCAGGGATTTTCACTTCTTCTCCAGTGTGTAGACACGGGGCTTACGCAGGGGCCAAGGCAGCGGATTCTTCGTCAGGAAAGCAGAGGGCTGGAATGGATGCTGGGCTGCTCAAGTTCATCCCAGGAGGGGGCCTGGAGAAACCCGAAGGTCAGGGAAGTCCCGGCGTATCCTCACCTGCAGACGTTTACACTGGTTTGAGACTGGGTGGAGCCATGTGTTGAGAGACACAGGTATCAGATGCTCCACAGATATGCCTGTCAAGATTGTATGTCAATCAATACCATCTTGATAACTTGAAACCATCCAGAAGCAATGTGTTCTTTTGCAAAGCAAAAAATTTACTCCCATTTATTCATTTTGTAAAACTGGGTGTCCTTATATAGCAAACACACTGCTTTGCAGCAGCTCATGACTAGCCAGGAACTCTAATAAATGGACTCGTCTCCTCTTTCATTCTGGTGACACTGCTGTATTGGAGGAAAATAAATTCAGTCAGTGTAACTTTTTTAAAATGGTAGGTGGTTTTTTTTTTTTTTGCAGGGGAAGATTCACCCTAAGCTAACATCTGTTGCCAATCTTCTTCTTTTTTCTTCCTCCTCCACCACTCAAAAGCCCCAGTACATAGTTGTGTATAGTTGTAAGTTCTTCTGGTTCTTCTATGCGATCTGCCACCACAGCATGGCTACTGACAGACGAGTGGTGTGGGCCACGGCCTAGAACTGAACCTGGGCCACCAGAGTGGAGCATGCTGAACTTTAATAGCCAGGCCATCAGGGCTGGCTCAGTGTGTTTTTGAGGTAAGGAGAGTTTTTATGCTTTGAAAATCAAGAATGATCCCATTCATAATAGTTGCCATCTTGGTTTGAACCTTTAGTTGGTAAATTCTGAACCTGAATTTAACTAATCCTCATAATTTCTCCCTCACCAAACTCACCACCAAACACAGCGTGGTACTTAGACCCAAGCCACTTGTTTCCACTTGGATGGGGAGACATCGGGCTACCCTGCATGGAGCACAGGCTGGAGGCCTCCCACAGGGCATGTCTGTCCTCAGCCTCATGGTGGTTTCCGGCCTCGAGGCAAACAGCCCATCAGTGGGGAGCCAGGGCTTGACCCCACGTATCTCTGGCTCTGAAGTCTGCACTTTCAACCACTTTTAATCACTTCTTAGATTGCCTAGCCGATCACTTAAAAATTCAATATTATAAGGTTTCCTTCAAATATGGGTTGGTAGTGTAGGAATCCCACAGTGGTTTAGAGTTCAGCGTCCAGGGTTACTTATGATATTAGGGTTCTCCAGAGAAACAGAATTAATAAGATGTGTGTATACACATAGAAGGAGATTTATTTTAAGGAACTGGCTCATGTGATTATGGAGGCTGGCAAGGCCAGAATCTGTAAGGTGGGCCGGCAGGCTGGAGATCCAGGAAAGAGCCGAGGTCCTAGTTCAAGGCCTAAGGCCGACGGCCGCAGAGCTCCTTGTTGCTCTGGGCAGGCCAGTCCCTTTGTTCTATTCAGGCTTTCAGCTGATCGGATGAGGCCTGTCCATCTTATGGAGGCCAATCTGCTTTCTTCAAAGCCCACGAATTTAAATGTTTATCTCATCCAAAAACACTCTTGCAGAAACATCCAGAATAACGTTTGACCAAATATGCAGGCACCGCGGGCCAGCCAAGTTAACACACAAAATTAACCATCCTCCTTATCTTCAAATCCCATTTGCTTTCTTCACGACATCTTGCTCAAACAGCTCTTCATCAGTTGTGCTGACAGCACACGTACCAGGTTAATATATTTAATATCTGTATATTATATATTTTCTACATCACATAATTTAAAAAGTCGGCTGTACTAAATCTGTTGTCTAAACCTCAGTCATATGGTAGGACAGCCAGTTTGCAGTAATGTACGTCTGGATTATATAACAATTTAAAAGAAACAATTTAACTTCTTCTGTCAAAAGCTACGTGCACAACAAGATAGATTTATTCTTGAGTCTGCGTGGAACCTCAGAGATGATTTGATGTAAGTCCCTCATGTTGTCTAACTTCCTATTAGCAGATTGGTAAAAAAAAAAGAGGAGGTGTATCTTTTTTAAAAGACCCAATTCACAAAATAAACGTACTGAAGGTCTTTTGGTTTAATGGGGATAGTACTTGTAGGGTTGAGGTTTATGGCAGACAGCTAAGCTTGAGTAAACCTTACCTTCAGAAATTCTGATTCAGTAAGTAGTTACTTGCTTGGTATGATGCAAAGCTTACGTGAGGTTTCCATTATATTCTCTCTCGAGGCAGTCTGACCCAAATCTCCACTAATATACTCAGAAATAATTCCCCACAGCTTAAATGGAAATGTAACACCACAGACGGAGTAGTGGAGAGGAAACAGAATTCTAATTGTGTAAAAGGAGGAGATGGCCATCTGACCTGCATGAGAGCTACAGGGTTGGGTAGGAAAGGGAGGGCAGAGCGCACCCTCAGATTTTGAGGACTTAGCATGTGTCAGATGCTATGCCACTGTTAAGATCAGGAAACTAGGTACAGAGAGGCTAAGGACTCTACTCAAGGGTATCAGGCAAGCAAGCGAGGGGACTAGAACTCAAAAGAAATCTTTATGACCCAAAGCTCACAGTCTTCCCACCGTCTCAGAGAACAATTTCAAAGCCACCGGAGAGAGGCTGCACTCCACTTCACAGTGACCCTGTCAACTGCAGAAATTTAATAATGGTCCTTTGTTTATTTTTCTATATGGAATTGGCAGAGGCCCTGTTCACTCATAAATAGCACTGCTGGCATTCTCGCTATAGGATACGGTCTTATTTAGCGATTGTCTTTTACTGTAATTTGAGTGAACACCCCGGGCTGATGGGGGACCCTGACATCCACAGCAGCAGCAGTGATTACTGTGTATTCTAGGCCTTGCACTTAGTGTCTTCATTTAATCCTTGCACCACCCATGTGAGGAAGGCATTATTATCCACATTATACAGAGCGGGAGGTGGAGACTCAAAGGGCTAAATGACTCTACCTAAAGCTCCACAGTTAGAATCAGCAGAGCCAGAATTCCAGCCCAGGCCTGTCTGATTCCAAACTCTACAGCTCTTCAAAGAGGAGAAGTCAGAAGTTGGCAGGAAGAGTGTTGGGGATATCACGTGGCGTGGCTTAAAAGTAGCTTCTGGGACCAGGGATAAAACATGGTATCCCCATGGATATGCTAGATTGAGTTGGACTGGGCCTGGCTTGAATACCCTTGGTGGTTTCTAGATCCTGGGCAGCAGGGGAAATGCCAGTCCCCACTTGCTGGGAGTTCAGAGATGGTCATACCTGCCTATCTTAGCAACTGGGTGGCCAAGCCCTTAATGTTGGTTCAGTGCCAAGAGGGGTTAGTGAAGACGCTCCAACAGCCACGTCACATAAATTAGGTGTCCTTTCTCTGCAACTGATGTTTCCTATTATATGTCTCTGACCGCTCTGCTGATGTGTGTAATAGGTCTTCCAATGTAATTAGTGAGCCTAAGAGATTTAACACCACCACTTAGTCTGGTTTCCTGTCGAGTAGCTCAAGATGCCAAAGGGCTGATTTTTAAAGGCTGAATCCAAGAAGCCAGTGGGCTGTTTGCTCACATGGACACTTCAGAGGCATCACAGAAAAAAAAAAAACAACAAACAACCAGAGTGAAATGATTGGCTTCATTGCAGCGTAGCATACACATGGATTGGCAAATTGAGGGCGTTGGGGATTCTAGAGCTATAAGAACCTCAGAGATAATCAAGACCAACCTTTTACTCAATAAACCAGGGAACTGAGACACAAAGAGGTTGAAAGACCTGTCCAGGATTGGACAACAAGTCAGTGGCTGACCCAAGACTAGAAATCAACCAACTGACTGTTCCTTCCTCTGTGCAGCATATCTCCTCCTCCTCTTATTCTTTTGTTTTTCCTTTAAAGTATTTTATGCTGAGGGTACACAAGCATAGTGACTCAGTTAGAAATCCTGCGGTACTAAGGGTGAATATACACAAATACCATAACCCACGGAAAAGCAGAAAAAAGTTCAGCCTGAATCTGGACATACCATTTACACGACGTCATTCATCTGGATTCGAGCTCTTCTCAGAGCCCGACCGGATGTTTTAAGCTATGTAGATTTCAGAGTAATGATTGGAAATGGAGGGGATTAGATTTGAGAAGAGATATAGAGGTAAAGGATATGGAGCGTTAGGAGAAGCGTTGAGGCTTTGAAAGAAAGCAGAAGATAAATATTTGGAGCTTGTGGGTGGAGTTGTTAGGAAGGAAGTGGCTGAGATGTGGGTAAGGAAGAAAATGGAAACCGACCAGAGTGATCTGCATGGAGTTACCATACATGGAGTTGTGTAGGAGGACTGAAGAAGTACTTCCAAGTCTCACCCACCACTCTTAACCCTGCAGGGAGGATGGAAGTTTCTTCCTTAGCAAGGCTCAGGTTACTCCAGTCTTTCTCTTCCCATCCATCTGAGTCAGTCTGCTTATCCTACGTGAAGAGACTAGGATTTTGGAGTGAATGTTGAAAAACCAGATGAAATGGTCACTTGTGCTACTTATTATTATATTAATCCTATTATTATTAAGATAAAAATTGAACTTGTGTATGGTAATATTGATTCTTCAAATAACAGTTAATTTCTTTGCGACCTCTACAAGGATGCTGGGCATCGCCGTTGCAGCAAAGCATCTCTTGAACATGATTGGTGCTGGTGGTAATGACAAGAGGAGTGGAGAGCATGTGTGAAAGATGTTGTCTGGTCCACAAAGGTGTGGGCTCTGGAAAGAGAATGCTCTTTATCTTCCTCAAAGGGGCCAAGGGCAGGTGGCCAGCATTGGGCTGAGCACGTTCTGCCACACAGAGCTGTTGGCACTGAAGCCCTTCACCCACACCTCAGCCTTGCCCAGTCTCTGACCAGGGAGGGGACCCCAAAGAATGGGGTCTGGAATCAGTATTTCCATTACAGTCTTGGCATATGGGTTTCCAGGTGTGAGTCCCACGCACTCGTTGTCTATTGAGCTACCACTGCCAACCAATCATTTTATTAATTTAATATTATTTTAATAATTTGATATGATGAGTAAAATTTAAATTTGTCTTGTGTGTTTCCTTAGATGCTTTATGAACATTGAAAATCCCTACCCCAAATCTGCAAGGTAGGTGTACTCTTCTCATTTTCCGGGTGAGATAATTGACAAATGGAGGGTTACGAGACTTGCCCAGTGTCACATAGTTAGTGGGTTAAGGAGCCAGAGTTTGATCGCAGACTGATTTCAAGTTGGTCTCTTTCTGCATCACTGTGCTTCTCCTAGCACTCAATAAGTAGACCTCATCTGTATCACATCACCATGGTTCATGGATTCAGGATTAGTTCTCCAATTCCCATAGTTGGGCTAAAACTCTGCTTTAAATCTTAGCCCACTAGGACTTTGAGAGCCTGCAGAGTTCTTGCCAAGCCTCTCATTGTCGGTTGCCTGCAGCCACTCCTTTTGACTCTGTAGTGAGAGGCCAGTTGGACAGACCAACCAGATCCAAGATGGTATCAGCTGATTGCCCAGCAGTACTGCCCCCATGGGAACATCTCCTCCTCTGCTCCTTTTTTCCGCTGGGAGCCCACCCAGGTACTGCACTAGATCAAATCAAGCTTGGGTTGAGTACACTCCTGTAAATTTAAATATATGTATGTTTTTTTTTTTAAGATAATATAGACACGTTTGTTTGTATTTATGCTTCCTGCGGTATCCCCAGCACCTGAAAAATGCCTTGTTTCTATTGGTTGCAAAGAAACGGACAAGATGATGCTTTGAGCATCTCCGGGGTGCTCGGCCCCAGCTCCACCCCCAGACTGACTCAGTAGGTCTGAGGTGGGACTTGGGAACTGCCGTATTTCTCTTCTAGGCATCCCTCGGTGTTCATTTTAACCAACGCTGACAGATTTAATGCTGGAGTAATCTTCTTTATCCTTTCTCCATCCTCCATGCCTTAAGGAGTTGCTTTGATAATTATAAAGACAAAAGCATTAAAGCTCTCTTAAATATATATCACAGGCTATACATTGACTCATCTTCAGGCCACCATTTTCCCCTAAACTGTGAAAATTCAAGGTTAAGCCACCTTAATTAACATACTAAAACTTACCTTAGAAAAGTTATTTCTAGCTTAATGTCATTTAATTCAATCTCTGATTCCCAAGGCTTTAGGCAAATAACTCCCTATCTCCAGTTATTTCATCTCCAAAGAGGAAAATGCCTTTTAAGGGGAGTCTGGTGGGACACAATGGCGCCTGGCGCTGGCAGGGCACATACGTCACCTTGTTAACATTCCCCTTTGTGGGGCGTCGCTGGTCCCACTGGTCATGTTAGAATCCTTGATGCCAGTTTTTCAAAGAGATTAGAAATGGCAAATGTTTGGGGGATAATTAGATAAGTCCCTTTGCTCGTTCTTCACATCATTGTACACAAGTTAATTATTTAACGTTTATCTCCCACAGTGTCCTTGCCCCCATGGACTCTTGTCCACTGTGAAGCTGTCACCCTCTGGGACATACTCAAGTACCCACAGTGGTCAGCAGGATAATGACAATAAGCGAGACAGGCCGGGGTGAGACAACAGGGGGTGGTAGCCATGGTGGGGCTCCTGGGGAGCACCATTCCTTGGACATCTCTGGAAGGATGTACAGGACACTGAGGTGATGCTTGCCTCCGGAGGACAAACCAAACGGAATCAGGAAAAGGAGGGGCAGTGATATAAGACACTTTTCATCTTGTGCCTTTTCGCATTGTTCGAATTTTAAAAGTAAACAAAGAGATCTTTACAATGAAATCAGAGACTCTGTAGACAATCACATCTGATGCTAAATCTGGGCCGTGGGGTGATGGTTATGATGTGGGCCCAGGAGCTAGTCTAGAGCAGCTGCCCATGAAGCAGAAAGCAAGCTACAGCTGCAATTTTAAATTTTCTAGCAGCTACGTTAAAAAACAATAAAACGGTGAAATTAACATTAAGAATATATTTCATTTAACCCAATATATCCCAAATATTATTTCAACATGTAATATATACAGAAATTATTAATGAGATATTTCCCATTCTTTCTTCATACTAAGTCTTTGAAATTCAGTATATATTTTACACTCAAAGGACATCCCAGTTTGGTCTCGCCACATTTGAAGTACTCAATAGCCACGTATGGTTAGTGGCTACCATATTGGACAGTGCAGCCTGGTCAGTCTTCCTTTCCAGTCTGTTCTCTCACATGTAAGCAGAGCCAGATCAAGGAGTGTGCCAAGTGAGCAGCTGCAGAGGGTACCAGACTCTGAGGAGCACTAAACAGCCCAGGAATAAATTAGGAATATAGTGCCAGTAACTTCTGTTACCCACCCAAGTAGACAGCTCCCAGTCTGTTGAGGTTCTTTTCTCTTTTCTCTTCTCTTCTCTTCTCTTTTCTCTTCTCTTCTCTTCTCATCTTTCTTTGTGAGTCATATTGCAAATTTTATGGGGCAGCCATGCATGGGCGCAGACAAATGACAGTGACCTGGGTTGGTAGTTAGAATCTACTGACCTTGAAACCCAGTAAGGCATGGCCTAGTGCTATTTACCAGGAATGTATAATATGTCCCATTATCTAAATTATGAACCTCTTAATATTCCTCCTAAGAAGCTGGTTGACTCTGAAAATCATAAAATAAACTGAGAAGATAGATGAAATAAAAATGGGAAACCTTTCTTTCACAGGTGTATTTGTTGGAGGAGCATAGACATATTCCCCAGTGCTTCCATCCCACTGCTTCTTCCTCCTCCCAAGATTAGACAGCCTCTGTTTCCATCTTGAAGGCCATTTATTCTATATTCATCAAAGCTCTTCATCTTGTTAGCCAATGACTGTGCATTTGAGATTTCGCATTGTTGCCCAGTTTTCATGTGCTCTGCCTTTCTCAGGGGCTCTGCAGGTGTCATGAACATTTCTTGTGCCCTGGAAGGAAGGCTTAGGGTCTTGAGCCAATAAATAAATATCATCCATAAGCAAAATCCAAACAGGACTGCACCTCTGATGCCCTTATTTTATTGGAATCATCACTGTTGCCACTTCCTACTGCAGCCCTTAACAAGAGAGGGGAGACCATGAAAGAAGACACTGATTTCTAGAAACAGCATGTGTCCTTTCTAGAAGCAAGAAACCAGGGGAATTACATTTTCTGACCAGAGGTCACATCTAGATATACTTCTACTACTACATCAGCAGTACTACCATCTATTGAGCTCCATGTGTTTGCCACTGTGCATGCATTAGCAACTTGATCCCTGCCACCGCCCCGGGAAACAGATATTTTTATTATCACCATTTTGATGAAGAAAGTGAGGCTCAGCGAGGGTAAATAGGTCACAGAGCTATAAGTGTCAGAAAGAATATATGAGACAGAGCCTGTGTGGACTGCCACTGAGCAGGTATATTGGCTCTGAGGTGGGAGACATGACTTCCATTCAGGAGAGTCAGCGACGTTTCCCAGAGGAGCTGGCATTCGAAATGGGCCATGGAGATGGGCGGGACATGGACATCTGGAGATACCTAGAATAGCGAACAGCATCAGTGAAGACCTAGGGACGGGAAAATACAAGGCATGTAAAGGGAATGGCAGGAGTGGCCAGCCAGTGATCCCAGATAGCCAAGGGTGGGGGTTGTACAGGGTATCTGACAGTAGGTACTAGACACCTGCCAGGTGACAGACTCCTTGCTAGTGGTTTAAATAGGTCACCTTGTTGACTTTTCAGCAAAACCTGTGAGGTACAACGTATTACCATCTCTGTTAAAAATAAGGAAAATGGGGCTCTGAGTGGTTAAGTAACCTGCCCAGGTCACAAAGTCAGCAAGCAAAGGCGGGAAGATTTGAGTGTGTGTCCGTCCCACTCTTTCCACTGCAATGTGAAATCACAACAGAAAAGGACACATTTCCTCAGAAATAATTTCCTGCTATAATGCTGTCTTATTCCAACGACTCTCCCACTTGGCCACATTTCAATATCAGAGGGAGCCCCCACTCTCACGCCTCCTCTGTAATGCCTAGCATCACCACCACCACCATCACCACCCCGTCTCCCTTCTCCTTCTTCCCAAGTCTTTGACTAGTAGGAATAAAATCTAAAAATCAACAACCAAGAAAAACCTAGTGAAATGATTAAGTAGCTGACAGCACCAACTAGAATCTCACCTTAGGGATGAGAAGATAAATACTGCAATAACCAAAACCTCAGAAATATGTGGCTCAGTTTCATGCAACTGATACTCCATTTCATGGCTCCAAAGCAACGGTTATATCAGCCAATTTGCATCCTCAATATAGTAAAATGCCTATTGAGGGAAAGTGGTGGAACGTGTGCGCTGCAGGGATGGGACAAAAGTGCTAAGTGGCTCCAAAGTTATTTGTACAATTGATCCAGCTGATATCAGGAGAGTGTATTTGCCAGGTGAATTAGAGCAAATTAAATGCAATGCTGTGCTCCTTAAGAAGACAATCTTAAACCCAGAGGGCCAGAAAGAAGTCATTCAATCCTTTTTCACTTCTCCTCCCTGCCCCACTTCCATCATTGTGGTCCGTTGAAAACCTGCCCAGATTTTTATTCAATGAGGTGATCTCATGGTGCCTTTTGGTTATGTAACTCTCCTACCTCTTTTATGGTCAAAGAACTTAAAATAGTCAGCAAAACTGTTTTCACTAGTTTCTTCCAGTTGTTTCTACACACACACACTCCACAGAGGAACTCTCCTCTGTCTCTGACATATAGTCATTCAACAACTATAAAAAATTCCACCTCCTAAGAACCTCTATAATCTTTCCCCTTCTGTCTCCACAGCCACCACCTCATCTTATTCTGTCCCTTGATTTTACAGTGTCCTCCCCACTCCATCCCTCAGCCACAGTCTCATTTAAGCCCCTATATTACTGTATTTCCTCAAATCTCAGATGCCACAGATTGTAAAATGCCCCATAATTTTACGTCCCTCCATGAAAAGAGAAAATACTACAAATACAATGATGACACACCATCGTTTCAGGATGCAGGAGACATCCCAAAGAGATGTTAAAACATGAGAAGAAAATGTGTATCTTAAAAACTGACGATACACAGTATCTCAACTAAACTCATAATTGCCTTCTAACTGCTCATTCCCGTCATCTTGTAGTGGCACAGCTGACCCTTCGCAACCAGGTTCTGACCGATGTCTCCTTTTCCTCTGCTTGGCAACCTCCTTCGCATCCTTCCAGACCACCTCCTCAAAGTCCTGAGACCCCTCGGGTGTGGTGATGACGATTTCCTGTTCCCGCAGCATTGTGAACTTCCTCATGTGTAATAACACATACACACTGCTTTGTAATTATGTGCCTATGTGTTTTTCCTTCTGAGGACTATGAGGAATCTGAGGACAGGTGGCGCCTCTTGTTCACCTCAATATCCCCAGTCCCTGGCATTTAGCAGATCCTCAGGAGATATTGCTGAATGCACTTGAAGACTGCATGATGCTTCTAGTAGCTTCTGGGCACAGCCACTAGAGGGCAGTGTGGAACTATTCCATTGCCCAGAACTGCTGTTGCCAGGAATCTAGGTTGCAGAGGTTGAAGGAAGCCGGCCTCCTGTGGGCAAACTGGCTGAGCGCCTAGGAGGCTATATTGCTCCAAGGGCTCCATACCATTCTGCAGAATCTACTTTGACGATGATCCTGCATCTCCGGATCCCCTGCCAGACCCCTCCCACTAGGTGCTTTCAGGTGACTGCCTCAGCATACTTCTTTAATAAGAGCCAAACGCTCTTCCCAGCTTTCCATCCTGGGTGGGAGGGGGAGGCCATGGAGAAAGAAAGAACCATCTCCCTAACATCCCCATTCTCATTTCTAATAAAGACAGGCTTGCCGAGAAGGGCCTGCAGTATAATTGCTTCACTTTGAAGAACAACAGGTAGCAGCATCAATATTTGATTTTTAAAAGGTTGTGCGAACAGTTTTAAATATTAAAGATAAAGGCAAAGACTTGGATCGCCTTTTCATCTCAGCAGTTGAAGCATTTTAAACGAAAAACGGTGCTAATGAGCAGAATAAGACTGTTTGCCCATCAAATGGTATCGGGTTGCAATAAAGCAAAATCATTTCGAGGTGGGGAGGGAAAGGGTGGGAAGCAATATCTGTACCAGGGAAGCCTTCTGTTCATTATCTCTGTAATGAGAGAAAAGTAACACAACCCTACCCGAGTAACTTTCTTCCATCTCATTGAGGGCTGTTGAGCTCCCTCAATGAGTGGTCTGGGACAGGCTCTGAGGGAACCTCATAAATTAACTATCCAACTTCCTGGCTAATGAGCCCAATATGTCAATTTCCAGTGATCAAAATGATGCAATTCAATAAAGCACAGTTCATTTTGTAAGGAAATATACTTTTAATAGGGAGAAATGTAGGGTCATGGTCCTCCCGAGATAATTATGGGCCAGAGGAATTAGAGGCGTGGAGCTGTACTTACTCCCTGGAGATATCCCATGGGGTTTGTGTGGCAGATATTGTCTTTCAGGGACAATAAATTCCTTCACTATATTTCCATTACTGCACTAATGCAGTGATCTCTGATTTACATGTAACTAAGAAGGCTGGTTATTCCTGAAACCTGGCATTTAATGCTAATGAGTGCTTGCAAGTCAGGCAGCTCCCTCTGTGTGTGTTTGTGTGTGTGTATGTCTGTCTTTGACTCAGGCAATCCAGCAGGAAAGTCAGGAACCTGGGAGAGCATTAGGGTAGGTCTGGAGGGCTGAGATGACCCAGGCCAGATAGACAAATGGATATTTGGAGAGAGTCTGAGAGTTCTGAAATCACACCTGCAAAGAGAAGCTGAGTTCTCTACTAGGTAAGCAGTACCAGGTGTGAAATCCAGACTGACAAGGCAGGGGGTCCTTTAGGCAAGGCAAACAGATCACACTTGAAAAAATGGGGTCAAGATGGTGGTGCAGGCAGAGTCTGAACTCACCTCCTCACACAGACACAACAAATTTACAACTACTCTGGGGACAATTACCTCTGAGAGAGAACTGAAATCTGGACAAAAAGAACTCCTGCAACAAGGGACAGTGCTGACTGAGGTGGAAGAGGCAGACATTCCTTTCAGGAGAGGAAAAAAAGGCACCTTTGCAAGCTGCGGCACTTCATGGCTGACCGGAGGCAATCTTAAGGTACACAGCCTTCCCTGGAGGAGTGAGGGACCTGAGCGGGGGAGTGTTACCTCTATAAGCATCCTTCGGGCTCAGCACAACCAAGATGAGTGTCATAATATCTGGCTTTGCTGGCTAGTAACTACCATGGGGAATACCCCCAGACATAAGGGGGAAAAAGCCTGCTCTTAAAGGGACAAAGCACAAATTCACCCATTTTGGAAAGCAACCTAAAATCACCAGAAAGAAAGGTGAACAGTCCTTTGGTGAAAAGAGACTCATCTGATACGCTCTGAGTGCATCTCGGTGAGAGGTGAGACATCTCCAGGGACTGAGATGTTGGCAGTAGCCATTATTGTGACCTAGTACAGGTGTGCTGACACAGATGCTGGCAGAAGCCATTGGAGTTCTTACTCTGGCCTGTTAGCCCAGTGTTAAACCACTAGAGCACTGATTTAATCCTGCTCAGCCAGGCCAGGCAGCTTACCCTAGGGACTGGCCCCACCCAACAGCAAGCCCTCAAGCAACTTGTGGGCTTGCATAGGCTGGGTGCCTGGATCCTCTGCAGCTGGGTGAGTGGGTCCACCTCTGCAGGGCAGGGCATGCATGAGAAGTGGGTGGAGTGTGTGGGGTGTTGGTGAGGTGTATGGGGCCTTTCCAGTGGGCCAACTGGGTCCCCTTGAGGGGACCCTTGATGCATGCATGGAACAGGACTGTTTTGATAGTGTGTGTGGCCCTGTGGGAGGTGGGGCTTGTCAGCTGCAGAAGACTTGTGCTTCTCAAACAGCCACATAGTGGATTGGTCCCACCTTTCAAAGCGTGAAATAATTGGGTGCTCCTGTGCCTGGGGCCAGCTCCACTCAGCTTCAATACTGAGAAAGCTGACAACAGCCTTGCAGGCTGGAGACCTACAGCAATTGTAAGCCCCTGAGCCCAGCAACCAGCCATGCTGGAGGCCTAGTCATTTATCAGAAAAACTGCAAAAGGAATGTGCTATTAGTCATTGCAGCCAACTGTGCTAGGGCTCCCCATGCCTGATAAAGTGACTGAAGAGTCCATAGCAGCCAAACACAGCTGAGCATTACAACCAGCTGGCCAGGGAGACAGTCTAGACTTCCTGCAAACTTGCAGAAAGGGCAACCCTACCACAACAGAGGGACATATATAAGGGGTTACTCCTGGAACATTTGGAACTGGTGATGAGAGGGAAGCACACAGCTGGGCCTTATAAGGCATCTCTTACATAGGGCCACCTCTCCAAGATCCAGAGACATAGCTGACCCACCTAATACACAGATATTGAGCACACAGAAAGAGGAAAATGAGAAGGCAAAAGAATATGTTCCAAGTAAGGGAATGGGACAAAACCCCTCAAAAGAACTGAATGAAACAGAAATAAACAATCTACCTGACAAAGAGTTCAAACAAAAAGTCATAAGCATGCTCACTGATCCTGGGAGAAGAATGGATGAACTTAGTGAGAACATCAAAAGAGAACTGGACAATATAAAAAAAAATCAATCAGAAACAAAGAATATTGGAAATGAAAAATTCACTAGAGGGTCTCAATAGCAGAGGAGATGATACGAAAGGATGGACCAGTAAACTGGACAAAAGACTAGAGGAAATCACCCAAGCTGAACGGATAAAAGGAGAAAGAATTAAAGAGAACAAGAACAGTCTAAGGGACCTCTGGGACAACATCAAGCACACTAACATCCATATTATACATGTCCCAGAAGAAGAAGCGAGAGACAAAGGGGTAGAGAATCTATTTGAAGAAATAATAGCTGGAAACTTTCCTAACCTAAGGAAGGAAACAGACACCCAGCTATAGGAAGCACAGAGGGCACCTAACAAGATAAACCCAAAGAGGCCCACACCAAGACACATTATAATTAAAATGTCAAGAACTAAAGTAAGAGAATCCTAAAAGCTGCAAGAGAAAGGCAACAAGTTAGAAAGGACACCCCATAAGGCTATCTGCTGACGTCTCAGCAGAAAGCTTACAGGCTAGAAGGGAGTGGCACGATATATTTCAAGTGCTGAAAGGAAAAATCCTAGAGCCAAGAATACTCTACCTGGCAAGGTTATCATGCAGAATGGAAGGAGAGATCAAGAGTTTCCCAGACAAGCAAAAATTAAAGTTTATCACCAAGAAACTAGTCTTACAAGAAATACTAAAAGGACTTGTTTAAGTAGGAAAGAGAAGACCACAAATAGCAATAAGAAAATTATCAGAAAAAAATAGCAATAAAATCACAGGTAAAGGCAAAAAGACAGTAAAGGTAGCAGATAAACCACCTATTAAGATAATATAAAGGTCAAAAGACAAAAGTACTAAAATTATCTATTTTAAGGATAAGAGGGTAATGGATACACACACACACACACAGATTAGATATTATTTCAAAAAATAAAATGTGGGAGGAGAGGAGTAAAAGAGTAGAGTTTTTAGCAAGAGGTCAAACTAAAGAGACCATCAAATTAATATAGATTGCTATATATGTAGGTTATTCTACATGAACCTCATGGTAATCACAAACCAGAAACCTATAATTAATACACAAAAAATTAAGAGAAAGGAATCCAAACAGAAAAGAAAGCCATCAAACCACAAGGGAAGAGATCAAGAGACAAATACTGAAGAGAGAACTACTAAAACATACAGAAGAAAAGTGACAAAACAGCAATAAATACATATTTATCAATAGCTACTTTAAATGTCAATGGACGAAATGCTCCAATCGAAAGGCATAGGGTGGTGATCAGATAAAAAAACAAGACCCATATACATGCTGCATACAAGAGACATATTTCAGACCTAAATACACTCACAAACTGAAAGTGAAGGGATGGAAAAAATACTGCATACAAATGGCAATGAAAAGAAAGCTGGGGTAGCAACACTTATATCATACAAAATAGACTTTAAAACAAAATCTGTAACAAGAGACAAAGAAGGGCACTACATAATGATGAAGTGTTATCCTACAAGAGGATATAACACTTGTAAATATCTATGCACCCAACATAGGAGCACCTAAATATATAAAGCAACTATTAACAGACATAAAAAGAGAAATAGACAGTAACACAATAATAGTAGGGGACTCATTCCACTTACATCAATGGATAGATAATCCAGAGAAGATCAATAAGGAAATGTTGGCCTTAAATGATACATTAGACCAGATAGATATATACAGAACATTCCATCCAGAAATCACAGAATACACATTCTTTTCAAATGCACATGGAACATTCTCCAGGATTGATCACATATTAGGCCACAAAACAAGTATCAATAAATTAAGAAGATTGAAATAATACCAAGCATGTTTTCAGATTACAATGGTATGAAACTAGAAATCAACTACAGAAAGAAAATCAGAAATGCCACAAATATGTGGAGATTAAACAAAATGCTACTGAATAACGATTGGGTCAATGAAGAAATCAAAGGAGAAATAAAAAAAATACCTGGAGACAAACATGAAAATACAACATGTCAAAATTCATGGGATACAGCAAAAGCGGTTTTAAGAGGGAGGTTTATAGCAATACAGGCCTACCTCAACAAACAAGAAAAATCTCAAATAAACAATCTAACAGTGCACCCGAAGGAACTGGAAAAAGAAGAACAAACAAAGCCCAAAATCAGTAGAAGGAAGGAAATAATAAAAATCAAAGAAGAAAGAAATGAAAGGGAGACTAAAAAAAACAATAGGAAAAATCAATGAAACCAAGAGCTGATTTTTTGAAAAGATATACAAAATTGACAAACTGTTAGCTAGACTCACTAAGAAAAAAAGAGAGAAGGCTCAAATAAATAGAATCAGAAATGAAAGAGGAGGAATTACAATGGACACCTCAGACATACAAAAAATTATAAGAGAATACTATGGAAAGCTCTACACCAACAATTTGGATAATCTAGAAGAAATGGATAAATTCTTAGAATCATACAACCTTCTGAAACTGAATCAAGAAGAAATAGAGAATTTGAATAGACCAATCACCAGTAAGGAGATCAAAACAGTGACTAAAAACCTCCCCAAAAAGAAAAGTCCAGGACCAGACAGCTTCCCTGGGGAATTCTACCAAGATTCAAAGAAGACTTAATACCTATCCTTCTCAAACTCTTCCAAGAAAATGAAGAGGAGGGGAAGCTTCCTAACTCATTCTACAAAGCCAACATTACCCTGATACCAAACCAGACAAGGACAACACGAAAAAGGAAAACTACAAGTTAATACTGCTGATGAACATAGATGCAAAATTCCTCAACAAAATACTAGCAAATCAAATACAACAATACATTAAAAAGATCATATACCATGATCAAGTGGGATTTATTCCAGGGATGTGGGTATGGTTCAATATCCACAAATAAATCAACGTGATACACCAGGTTCACAAAATGAAGAATAAAAATCACACGATCATCTCAACAGATGCAGAGAAAGCATTTGACAAGATACAGCATCAACTTATGATAAAAACTCTGGATAAAATGGGTATAGAAGGAAATTACCTTAACAAAATAAAGGCCACATATGACAAACCCACAGCTAATATCATTCTCAATGGAGAAAAATTGAAAGCTATCCCTCTAAGAATAGGAACCAGACAAGGATGCCCACTCTCACTACTCTTATTTAACACAGTACTGGAAGTCCTAGCCAGAGCAATCAGGAAAGAAAAAGAAATAAAAGGGATCCAAATTGGAAAAGAAGAAGTGAAACTGTCATTATTTGAAGATGCCACAATTTTATATATAGAAAACCCTAAAGAATCCACCAAAAAGTTTTAGAAATAATAAATGAATATGGTAAAGTTGCAGGATTCAAAATCAACATACAAAAATCAGTTGCATTTCTATACACTAACAACAAAGTAGCAGAAAGAGAAATTAAGAATACAATACCATTTACAATTGCAACAAAAAGAATAAAATACCTAGGAATAAACTTAATCAAAGAGGTGAAACATCTGTATACTGAAAACTATGAAACATTGTTGAAAGAAATTGAAGAAGACACAAAGAAATGGAAAGATATTCCATGCTCCTGGATTGGAAGAATTAACATAGTTAAAATTTCCATACTTCCTAAAGCAATCTACAGATTTAATGCAATCTCTATCAAAGTTCCAACAACATTTTTCACAGGAATAGGACAAAGAATCCTAAAATTTATATGGAAGAACAAAAGACCCCAAATAGCCAAAGGAACCCTGAGGAAAAAGAACAAAGCTGGAGTATCACACACCCTGATTTCAAAATATACTACAAAGCCATAGTAACCAAAATAGCACGGTACTGGCACAAAAACAGACACATAGATAAATGGAATAGAATCAAGAGCCCAGAAATAAACCCACACATCTAGGATGAACTAATTTTTGACAAGGGAGCCAAGAACATACAACGGAGAAAGGTAAGTCTCTTCAATAAGTGGTATTGGGAAAACTGGACAACCACATGCAAAAGAATGAAAGTAGACCATTAACCTTCACCATACACAAAAATCAACTCAAAATGGACTAAAGACTTGAATGTAAGACCTGAAACCATGAAACTTTTAGGAGAAAACATAGACAGTATGCTCTTTGACACTGGTCTTAGCAGCATATTTTCCATCACCATGTCTGACTGGGCAAGGGAAACAATAGAAAAAATAAACCAGAGGGGAAGGGGGGAAGGAGCAGGGCGAAAGGGGGGATTAGGCACATGTGTGTGGTGATGGATGGTAATTAGCCTTTGGGTGGGGAACACGATGAAATCTACACAGGAATCATAATACAATGATGTACACCTGAAATTTATGTAATGTTATAAGCTAATGTTGCTGCAATAAAAGAAAAGAGGTTAACGTGATATATATGAATAGCAAGCATTTCACTCACCAAAATTTCTACATAGTACCATCATCATGTACAATAAGAACAATTTTAAATCATATAGTGCTTTGTGGGTTACAAGGAACTTAAAATTTTTCTTTTCATCTAAAACAATAGCTCACATCTATTGAACCTTTCACTGTGGTCTTGTCATTCTAAACGCTTCATTTATGATCCTACTTGATCCTCAGACAACTATGAGTTACAGCTATTATCAACCCGATCTTATGAATTAGGAAACTGAACTCATAGATGTAGAACAGCTCGAAGAATATAAAATATATAAGGAGTGTAATAGAAGATATTTGAGTCCAGGCCTGCTCTCTTATCTCTTACACCAAAAGTGTCTCTACTGCACCTGTGTTAATAAATCAAATGTTATACTAAATGAAATGAAAGTTCCTTAATGAAAACTTCAAGCTAAAAAACATTAGGGAGCAATTAGAAAAAAAACTATAAAGGAGACTAAGACTACAGGAGCAGAGTGGCAAGAAGAAAACCAAGGAAGACAAAACTGTTGAAAGCAAAATAATACTGTGTCCGAAGATAATAATAATCATAAATCAAGAAGAATGAAATAAATAATCCAGTAAAGATGATGTTGATAGATCAAATAATATAAGTATTGAAATAAATTGAATTCATGAATTATGCTTGCTGCCTAAAACAGAAATTGATACATAAAAAGATTCAAAATAAATAAATGAATGAATGACAAATAGATCATTAGTGTCTTCAACAAAAGCAGTTTCAATAAAAAGGAGAAAAGAACACAAATAACAATGTTCTGAATAATGATTGGAAAGTGAGAAAGTATATAATCTGTGTCCATTTTTCGCTCAAGTGCATTGACTTTGAAGAGAAACTTATAAAAGGGGTGATGGAAGAGGGACGATAGAGATGCATGGGTATATTTATGTCTTGAAGGTAATGCATTTTAAATGGAAGTGGCTGCATATATATGAGGAAGGGAATTAATGAAATAAAACTTGAAATAGTGTGGGGCTGGGGGAAATGGATCCAGAGTCTATTCAAAAGCAGCCTCTGACAGGATGTGTCTTTTCCAGTAGGACAAGAAGCAAGGAATTAATGTAAGCGAAATTGACATATTTAAGACCTGCTAGGAAGGAAGACTTCAGTGAGTAGCTTGGAAAATAGATGACTTCAGAAATTTTTTTTTCTTTTGGTGAGGAAGATTGGCCCTGAGCTAACATCTGTTGCCAATCCTCCTCTTTTTGCTTGAGGAAGATTGTCCCTGAGCTAATATCTGTGCCAACCTTCCTCTATTTTGTATGTGGGATGCTGCCACAGCATGGCTTGATGAGTGGTGTGTAGGTCTGCACCTGGGATCCAAACCCGCAGACTCTGGGCCACTGAAGGGGAATGTGCAAACGTAAATACCACACCACCACGCCACCAGGCCGGCACCCAGAAATTTGTTTTAGTTAAATCAAATTTAACTTTATTTACTTTATATTACTATCGATATTTCTGTTTGCCGTTTTTTCTACATCATATGTTAAATCATTTATCACTTATATTTCCTGTTGTATTTGTTCTGAAGGTTTGTTTCCAAGAAGTCACAACTCTAAATGAATAAATTTTAGAATGTAAAAAAAGAAAAAAGCGGTGCTGGGCGCCAAAAGGGCACAGGACCCAGGCTTGGAAGCAATAAAGGGTGCTGGGAACTCATGCCCATTCAGGGCTGCCCATGCAGCATAGGAAGAACCAGGCACTTCATGGTGATAGGGCCAAGGGCAGCCCAGCCCAATGGGTGTCTCTTTAAAGAGGCTCCACCTTGAGACAGGTTCTTTAAGAGCAAGTGGCCCATGGTCAGGCTCATGGGAATTGCTTGATTCTGTAATCTGCACCCAAGGGTGAAAAGATACTTGTTTGGTTTCAAAGACATAAGTGGATGGAATGAATTTCACAAGTCTTCTGCAGGAGCAGATAATCTTCTAACATGCTACCCAACCATGCCGGGAAGCTCTGCTGTTGAGGAAAAAACCATGTAGGAAAGACGAGTTCCACCAGCATTCTTCAACTTGACTCCAGGGGAGTGGACAAGGATGCAGCAGGAGCCGAGGATAGCTCCTGGAGTCAGGTTCATGTTCTGACTCCTCTCCTCTTAGCTGGATGGTGTTGGGCAGGTTGCCCAGCTTCTCTGAGCTGTAGTTTCTCCGACTGACATTTAATTTGCTTGACTATCTATTTGAAGGGAGATGGGAAGATAAATGAATATGTCAGTTTGCTTATTTTTTATTTATTTCTCCAACACCAGAGATAAGAAAAATAAGTTACAAACAAAATCAGGATTCTTTCCCTTGAAGCCATTGTTATCTATAATGGGACTTACCTAGGAAAGTAAGGTTGCTGTTAATTCAAGGAACTTGGAAATAAATTTGTGAAAAAAGAATTTTTCCATGAGTCAGAGGGCTCAAAATGATAATACTTTAATTAGAAGGTGTGGACTTAAGGTGAGAAATGGATTGTGCCAAATTCAACCTTATGCAAACTCTTGCCGGAAGTCCCTGAAGGGCAATGACTGGAGATGCTGCTCAGCTTGCCCTGACCTTGAGATGAGGCTCCTGGTTGTCCAGGAGTTGTGGGAAGGGACTTGGCAAAGATTTTTCTGCTATTTAAAAAAAAATTCTTCTTTGACCTTTGACTTTTACCTTGTCTTGGCCTTTGACTAAATTCAACTAATGTGTATGGAATATTTATTACCTGCAAGTTCGACTTATACGTTCTGTCACTTAATCATCATAATAATTGAATAAAGAGAGTTTAATTATGCCCATTGTTAGAGATGAGAAAACTAAGGTTCAGGTAGGGTAAGAACTTAATGATAGGGACAGCTAATAAGAGGAGAAGGGAGCCCCACATTCACGCCTTTGGATGGATTCCATGTCTCACATTTTTTTTCATATCATTTTTCATCTCATCCTCGGTGACCCCTGGGTTTGATCCTCCTACATTTTTAAAATAAACAATATTCTGGAATAATTTTAGCTTTATAGAAAGTTGCAAAGACAGTACAGAGAGTTCCTGTACACCCTTCACCCAGTTTTCCCACTTGCGAACATCTCACTTAAGCATTGTACATTTGTCACAACTAAGAAATTAACATTGGAACATCACTATTAACTAAACTACAGACTTGATTTAAATTTCATCAGTTTTTCCACTTGTGTCCTTTTTCTGTTCCAGGATCCAATCCAGGACATGACATTGCATTTAGTGATTCTCAGTTTTAACCTGATATTTGTTGCAACTTCATTTGGGAAAAGGTTGGAGTAGGGATAATGTTTAAAGGCTAACCTTTTTGTAGAGTGTACCAACTTGTAAAAATATGCTAGTTTTTTGTTTGTTTTTGATTCTGTTTTTGGCAGAAGCAGTTCTCAAAACTCATTGCAAACGACACTTTCATTTCGGCTCGAAATCTTGGCTTGCTTGCACCATGGCTGTGAAGGTTTGAGATTGAGATCCAGCTTTCAAAAGCAACTCTCCATCATTGTCTTCTTTCAAGGACGGGAAATTTCAAATCAACTTTAAACTTTAGCATTCACTGCACTAAACATTCCTGAAGTTTCCACGATTGCTAATAAATAAGACTTTCCATCATCTTTAAGGCGTCAAATCTTATGATAAATTGAATTTCATAAAATATTGCTTTATTGATCTTAGTGCTCAGCTTTCAATAAGGCAAGCGAGCCAGAATTGCTGGCTGGGGTTTTTCTGCAAGGAGGATGTCGTGTGCTTACATGGGTGGGGACATTTACGAGGTCAGGGTCCCCAACTCTCAATTTCAGCTCCTGGCACTACATCAAATCCAAACTGATGATAGTGACCTTCTCTCCATTGCTGTTGCCTTAGCTTCATAGTAAAATTTCATTAATGCTTCTAAAAGAATGTCGGAGGAGCCCTTTGAATCTACACTGTAGTTAGTACCTGGCACATAGTGGGTGCACAATCTGTGTTTTGCTCCCCTTCTTCCTGGAACAAAAGAAAATCAAATTTGTCTCAGGACTCAATTTTGAGAGTTCATCATGATTACGGAAAGAAAAGAGCTAATGATGAAAACTGATGATATGGCAAGACTGAGAAGGAAAAAGTCAAAACACAGAGTCTTCCCCCATGCCAGCTTCCCCAGGGCTGCTCTTAAAATAGCCTGCAGTTATGTGCGGGTTCTTTTAAGATTTTTTTTTTAAAAAAAATAGCATGTTCATCCTTTTATAATGACAACATGTCTTGAATGCCATCTGTTCTTGCCATTTGTTAACGCAACTCAATGAGAAAATAGTATTTGAATGACTAATATTTAGCTTGCTCATAGTCTTTTTAAATGGGTGGACAGCTTCCCTTGAGATAGCATCCCAGGATCCATGGGAAGCTAGTGGGATGGGAGAGCTAGAAGCAGGGCTTTGCTACCATTAAGCAAATTGGGTCATTCATCCAACATTTCTTAAGCAACTGCAATGAGCCAGTCAATGTTCTAGGATGAGAAATAGAAAGATGAAAGAGAGAGTCTCCTTAGGCTGGTGGGGACTGAGCAGTAAATCCATAATTACATATAAAATGTTAAGTGCCATGACAGAGGTTTGCAAAGGGTGCTACTGGAATATCTAAAGGGGGCCTGTGATCTAGTCTGTGTCTGTGTGTCTGGGAGGGGCATGGTGGTAGAAAAGGCTGGCCAGGAGAGTTTCCCTGAAGGAGATAAAACCTGATCTGGATCTGGCAGAATTGGTAGACATCAGCTACAAGTAAAAGAGGAGAGTGTGCAGCTCAAATGAATCCTATGAGAACAGCACGATGCATCAAGGATACACATTTCATCTTCCATCTGTTTTAACTGGACCAGAGAGCAAGAGCATGCAACAGAGCTAATAAATTGAATGCCATTTCCTGTGCATCCTGACACAGTTAATCAACAAGGATTGATTGCCCAGCCCCAGACCAGGTGAAGAGAGAGTAGAAGAGAAGACAACGTGGTCCACCTTGGGAGGGCAGCCACAATTTCTTCTCAGGCCACAATCAGATAGCAATGTGAGGTGGTGTGTTGAATACGGGGGTCCTTTTGTGCTTAAGGAGCAGATATAGCCTATGTTAGTCTGATGCCATGAAGTTGCTTACGCAGGGTTATTTATTTTTGTTTTTTTTAGGCCAATTACTGGAGAACCTGGTGCAGGAGGGCTAGACAGAGGATCCAGGAGGCTTCCTTCCAAAGCTAAGAGTCTGTATCTCCACTGCTCTCTTAAAGGACTGAGGTTAAACCCTTTTTAAATAGCCCTTGCAGTGATTTTGTGTTTCTCCTAGAGGTATTTGGGAGTACGTGTCTGTTTTTAATGAATAGGAATGCATAGTAGCTGCACATTGTAAAACTGCTTTTTTCCCTAGAAATAAAAAGTGTTTAAGGCATGCCTTCCATGTTCTCTAAATCATAGTTATCTGTGGTGTGCAGCAAGTTACCAAGTGTGGCTGTAACATCCCTCGTTCTTTCCCTATACCATGGAGGAGCAAAGAATCAGAAAACAACTAAAGCAAATAGGACACAAAGCCCCCCAGAGCTTGGAGGGTCGCAAAGTCATACAAACATTAATACTAACGTTTGCTAAACTGTACTGAATGCTTCCTATGTGCCAGATCCTGCACTGAGCATGATCTCTCACTGAATCATCCCAGCAATCCTGTGAGCTGGTATCAATGTTATATTTCCCTTATAGATATGAAAGTAGAGGCTCAGAGAGGATAACTGACCTGTCCAAGATCACACAGCTAGAGGGTAATGAAACTGTACCAACCCAGCCTTGTCCACTGCAAAGCCTTCTCTCTATTGTATCACCTCCCGGGAAGTTAGTCAAGGGAGCGTCCCCATGTCATACTTGGCAATGCTTACTCCATGTAATGGCTATGGTGGATCGGGGGACCCTTTGACTTTCCATGAAACTCAATAGTCACACCCTGAGAATTCTGTGAAGTCCATCTTTCCCCCTTTAGTCATGGGCAGCTCCCACCATGTCCCAGCCTTATCATTTATTCTTCCTACATTTGAGAAAGTGCATGTCAGCCAGCCCTGGCTCTTTCCTGGTTCATTCAGCAAGCACTAAGTAAGCATTTACTGTGTGCCAATGTTTTCCTAGGTTCTGGGGTGGTGGTGTGGGGCAAGGATGGGAGGAAACCAGGGAGGCGAGACTTGACCAATCCTGAGCTGGCTAACATCACTATGGCTCCTTAACATTTACAGAGCATGTTCACATGCCCCTGGTCCTATGGTTCCCAGACAGGAAGCCCTGACGTGGGAGCAAGTAGCCCATCTCATGGAGTTTAAGTGACTATTCCATAGCTGACCTCTTGCAGAATTGAGTTTGACACCATCCATGTGATGTCACGTGGAGTATTCTGCATTGCTGCTTCAGTTCTGTCGCTCCTCTTTCTCATTCTCATACCCTATTTAACCTCTCTGTGCCTCACTTTCCTCATCCTTGAAATGGGGAGAACAATAGTAGCTACCGATTTGTCTTGAAGATTAAATAAGGTATTACATGTAAAAATACTTAGAAGAGTGCCTGCATACACAAAAATTACTTAACAAACATTAGGCACTGCTAATAGTTATTAATATTGCTAAGACTACTACTACTATGATGCCCACACAATAAAAAACAATTCTAAAGAAATATGCAAATACACGCAAATGAGCATAAGCGCTTGCTTATAAAATGTAAGTGTTAAGCGATATGGGACGAAAAAGTGACATAAAATAAAATTTTCTAGACTTGGTTGTTTTTGATACACAGCTCCAACAGCTCATGTTTAAGTAATTAAGGCCACAAGGAGACCTAAAATATGGACTAAATCCTTGAGAAATTCACAAATGGGAAAGACACAGAGGCAGACACCCACACAGGTGAGCAGGATAAAGTGAGGCAAGGGCTACAACTGGCATGGAGCAGGGAGGAGGAGGAGAGAGAGAGAGAAGAGAAGTAATTTCCTTTTATTGGGCCCTCTAACACAGTCTAATAATTTAATTCTAATAACTGTCGTGGGAGACAAGTGGTCTTATCTCCATTTTACAAATGGGGAAATTGAGACTCAAAGAAGTTAAGGAACTTGTCAAGGTCACAGAATGGAACGAAATTGTTTTTTGGTGAGGAAGATTGGCCCCAAGTTAACATCTGTTGCCAATCTTCCCCTTTTTGCTTAAGGAAGATTGTCACTAAGCTAACATCTGTGCCAATCTTCTGTTTTGTATGTGGCATGCCACCACAGCATGGCTTGATGAGCAATGTGTAGGTCTGAGCCCAGGATCTGAACGTGGGAATCCCAGGCTACCGAAGCAGAGTGTGTGAACTTAACCATTATGCCACTGGGCTGCCCCTGGAACAGAATTTTAACACAGATATTTTACTCTGAAGCCCATGCTTTATCTCCCTCACCAACAGTAACATTCTAATCTGGGGAGCATTGTGGGTGAGCAGCTTGTGACTTCTCCTCTCCCTGAACTCTTAAGTATCTCTAATTTATACACATACTTGCACACCCAACATTTACACACAGCATGCATTGCATTATTTGCAAACCAGAGCGATCTCTGCAATCAGGCTGTAAGTACCTTGAACGCAGGGTTGGTGCTGACGTCGCACAGTGCTTAACACATGGCCTTGTACATAGTAAGTGTCTACTGAAGGACGTGGGGAGGGGAAAGATTCTGTGATGTGCAAGACTGGGGAAGAGGAAAGGACTTTCATAAGCAATGGCTGCTTTTGGACCAAAGGAAAGCCAGAGCCCCTGAGAATGTTCTTGGTGTGTAGAACTCTCTGGAAGCCAGGTCTGAGCTACAAGTTCCCACTTCCGGGCACAGGTATTTGGTCAACTCTGGATCCTTTACTGAAGTTGGACTGCTTGCGTTCTTTTCTTGCTAATTTGGGGCTAGGACTAGGAGATTCAGTCTGGGCTGGTCTCTTAGATAAAGAGGATGTAAACTCAGGAACTGTGACCGGTCATCTTGTGCCTGAGAAGCAGAGAGAAGGATGAAGTAGACATTCAGAGAGAAGACATCCTCACAGCCTGGTGGAGAAGTCACTAGATCCCCGCAGGGTGGTGCACCATGGAAGGAGCCCATTGGGTCTGTGGAGCCAGACTGGTTGGGTCCTAATCTTGGTTCTGTCCCTTACAAGCAGTGTGGCTGTAGGAATACTGTTTAACTTCCCTGTGCCTCAGTTGATCACAGTATCTTCCTCAGGATCCCATGTCACCTGCTTCAGCACAGTGTTGGACACATCCTACACCCTCTTGGAACTGTAGCTATCATTTTAAGGCTGTAGCTCCATTTTATTCTGCTTGTTTTTTATCTGTATGTTTCTGGCATCTTGGGCGCTTTTTCTTCCTTTTTTCAGAACTCTTGCAGGCCCAATTGCTACTCGTAACACAAAGCAAATCAAGTTGCCAGTAAAGAGACTGTCTCTTCAGCAGCTTCTGCCTGAGCATATTTATCAGCCACTAGCCAGAAACACACACCTGTCTTTCCATAAGCAACACCCCAGGCCCCAGCGCATTTCAAAGCACAGACGGTTCTCCTACGGAGAAGGGGCTCTGCTTGTTTGTTCTCTCTGACTCTCGGGGCTTCTTATTAATTTGGCACATGGCTGGGGATATTAATGTCCTCTCATTGTCAAGAACACCCTCCAAAGTCATGAATAATCATGTTGTCATGCCTATGTGACTTAAAATACAAAAGGTGCAATTTATGCAAGTTTTAAAGTTACTTTTTCAAAAGAGTTCACCAGTGAAGCTGTCAGACTGTCAGAATAGAAGCACCAGACTAGATCCTTAGCTGTTAGTTATGAATTTTCAAAGGACTTTAACACATTTTTAATTGGAGTTTTTTTCCCCCCTAGCCTGCAAATCAATCTGTTTGGCTATTATATTCTGTTGAGTGGAGTGGCAACAGAATGCTGGGCTGGTGGGAGGGGTGGGTGGAAGGCTAGCTTCATTCAAGGCCACTTTCTAGGCTCAAGGCCATGGGCCAGAGCCCAGGTTTGTCAGACAATAAATAACTTTTATTTATTTTTTTAGAGAAAGCAGGATGCTAGCCAGCCTAGGTGTGCGTGAAAGATCTTAATAATAGCTTATATTTTCACTGCATTTCTCAGAGCACTCACACACACCTTAATTCACTTGACCCTCCCAACAATGGTGTTTCTGCTCATCCGCCTACAGATGTGTGGGCAGATTCCCAGGTCTTGGAGAGACCTTTGTTCCCCATGCCTCCTGACTCATGAGGAAGGACTCTTCCTAGACAAACACTTCTGGTCCCTCTGTCCTCATCTCACTCCTCCCCAAGGAAGAGGAGCCTCACTTTTCTGATTGGTGAGTTTGAGAGAAAGAAGTAGGCCTGCGAAGCTCGGTGCCTTGCTCTCTGCTCAGAATGGCCTGCCCACAGAGGTGGTACTCTGGTTGGTTCTCTTGGTCTTCCTGGGACCTCCATGGTAGACTTGTCTCCTCTGAAGTCAGGCCTACGACTTAAGAGGATAAGTTCAATTTGTGGTGATGGGGCGGGTGATGTTCTCAAATTTACTTCACAGCACACCTTAGCCACATCCTCCAACACAGTTTTCATCATCAATAAAGTTGACATTTTAGTCTCCAACTATCTGATTCCTAGGTGTAGCTCTTACTTAATTTAAACCATGTAGGATGCAAAGAGGGGTAGGGCATGCTATTTATTAGTCCCCTCAAACACAAATAAGAAGAATCAAATCCAAGATTAAACAGCACATAGTGAGGCTGTTCTTTTATTTATTTCACACATACTTATTGGGTATCTACTAAGTGTTAGGCCATAGGTTTTACAATGAAGAGACCTTATCAAGCATATATTTTAATGGTGGAGAAAGGCATTCAACAACTAAGTACACAATTACATGGTAATAAGGACTAAGCAAAGAAGTACAGGATGCTAAAGAAGGTATAATGAGGGGACTGACATAGTTTTGTCTGGAAATTGAAGGTTGTCTTCTTTGAGCAAGGGACATAAATTGAACTCCTAGGATGTGCAGGAGGAGGCTGGCCAAAGTATTTATGTGGAGAAAGGTGAAGGATGATCCAGCACGTGGTCGCTGGGATCCTTAAAAGAGGTCAGATGTGGCTGAAACAGAAAAATGGAAGGGAACTGGGGCACATGGCCAGATGGAGCTGGTGAGGGAGGACAATCGTACAGGATCTTGTGGGTCAGATTTAGGATAGTCTAGCTTTTCTCTAAGATCAGTGGGAAGGCATTGAAAGGTTTTTAAACAAGAACAGCTATGTTGAGATTTGGGTTTCACAAAGATCCCTATAGCTGTTGTGTAAAGAATGGATTAGAGTAGAGTGAGAACAGAAGCCAGGGACCCAGTTATTAGATATTAGATATAGGAATATTAGAAATAGACACTTATCTTTGGTTTAGGTATTTATAGTTTGAGTTGTCCCCAAAGCAAACCCTGAGATTCTAGTATGCTAATTTGTTTGGGAGGTGATTTCAGGAAACAATAATGTGGGAAGAAGATATGAGACAGGGAAGGGAAGGAGGTCAATAATGGTGAGTAATCAAGAAACCGAGGGTAACTGGAGCTTGACCCTGCCAGAAGGCATGCCTTAGAGCAGCACTGTCCTGTAGAAATATAATGCGGGCCACATATGTATTAAAATTTTATACTCATCACATTAAGAAAAAGCAAAAGAAAACAGGTAAAATTAGTGTTAAGAATACATATTGTTTAGCCTAATATATCTCAAGGATTATCATTTAACATGTAGTTAAAATAAAAATTATTAATAAGCTATTTTACATGCATTTTTGAATACTAAATCTACAAAATCCAGCACGCATTTTACACTTACAGCACATCTCAGTTGGAACACGAAATTATCTTTGGAAATACTTGATCTGTGTTTAGATTTCATAAAACTTATAGCTGAAAAGTAGATTCATACACCTAAGTTGTACTGAACATACTTAAAACTTTCCCAATAACTGAATTGAGTGTCAGTTTTTAACTGAGTCTCCCGAGGACGCATCAACTCTGAGTGTCCTGGCCCATGGGACAAGCCCAGTACCAGGCACACAGACAGCTCTCCCCAGACTCAACTGATGGATCAGAGGAGGACCAGTGACACAGCCTGCTAGTCCTTCAGACCCGGCATTCTCTGGAAGTCAAGCTTGGCTGGCTTCTAGGCTGGTAGGCTGGTTCTGGGACATGAATCTTTGCATGGGTACCCTGCAGACAGCCTTCAAAGAACAGGGCCACTGTAGGTGGTCCAGATGATGAAGTCTTATAGGATTTCACACTTTGTTAGGAGGCTTCGTTCCATCAGTTCAGATGAGACTGCAGAAAATACACCTTGACCACATGGTAATAGCCCTAATAGCTGTAACATCACATCGAACACCTTTATATGGAGGAAATAATCCAGTGCTCAATCATGTGTTCAACCTGAAGTTGTAAAGTGCTGACATTTTCCCAAGCCTTGTGCTAGGAGGGGGACCAGAGGCGAGCTGTCTCTGCTCCCACTCAGGAGGGAGAGTCAATAAACAGAAAATCTAGAGTGTGCGAGAACATAGGACAGAGGGGATCACAGAAATGAAGTGTCTAGCTCAGGCTGTGCAGGGAGGAGAAGATGGGGACATTTTCCTGGAGAAAACAACCTCTGAACTGAAATAGTTGAGGGAACAAGAGCACTGAAGTGCCACATTCTCAGGTCAAAGAGTTGAGAGGGGTCCCTGGGAGTCACAGAACCATTTCCTGCCTCCTGGAAGGCTCTGCCAGACATCAGTTAATTATACTAGTCACCTTCTGATCCACAGCAAGATCAAGAGAGAATTTATGGTGGAAAGTGCAGGACCTGGAGCTGAGGGGAAAAGGAAAACCTTTCTGAAATGGTCAGGGCCAGAAGAGGCATTCACGTGGGGCAGTGGTGTAGGTATTTGGGGGCTGGTGGGTTAGAAGCACTGTTTTCCCTTTTCCAAAAATGGGGGAAAGCTAAGTAGCACTAGTGGCTAGAGTGAGAGCCCTGCTGAGGGGCTTGGCATCTGGGGGCTCCCTGCCTTGACTAGCAACCTCGTTCCGCCCTCCACCTGCCCTCCCCAGATAAGATTCTAGCCTGCAGATGAACACACAATGCTTTTATTTTTAACTGTAATCATTTTCCCCCTAGAATGATTCATTGCAAATTCTGTGTCCATCAGATGCATTAATATTGATTAAGAAACAGGTGCTCTCTGATTCAATTAGCAAAACTGCAATTATTCACAGAGGGTTATGCTGGAAAATTGGGGAAAATATGCAGGTGTGCAAATGAGCACTAGCTGGAGGCGCTGCAGCAGGGCTCTAAAAATGCCTCCCCTCCAGCGAGAGCTTCCCTCGCATTGCCCTTTCTGTGGGTGACAGATGGAGCTGCCATTTCAACCAAATAGTGATGATGAACCTCTGCGGCTTAGGAGCCAGTAGAACTTCATCTTTGGCATCAGACTGCCAAGTCAGGATTCCCAAACTTGCCTGTTGAATGACTACTCGTGAATATAGATCCCTCGATGTCACTCCTGGTGCTTCAAGTTCAAGGAGCTCAGGTGAGAGGCTCAGAAATCTGTAGCTTAAAAAGTAACTCATATGACTCTTGTTATGAGACCAGTTTGGGGAATGTGCCCCAAGTGAAGGCTGGAGCTGACTGGAGCTGTGAAATGCCATCAGTGGGGATGCATGATGGTGGGACATAGAAGGGACATTTACTATCCCTTCTGGTTTGGCTTTGCCATATGCAGTATCCTAAATGCTGAATCTCTCTGGATGCTGAGTGAATAATGGTTAATCCAATAAGCACGAAAATGAGAAGAGGGCATCACGATTTGCCAGTTAATGCTCTTTTTTTTTTTTTTAATAAATAAGAGAGAGAAAATAAATAGCTTTGGGTGTGTAATCATGGACACTCAACCTGGACTTCTGGAACATTCTTGGGATTCTTGCAAATAAAACCTCCCTTGACAACAAGAGAGGAGAGTTTGTGACTTAGATCCCTCCCTGGCTAACTATATTTATAACTGTTGACCCTCAGTCACAGACATCAGAGTCTCAGAATTTTTAGGGCAGGAAGAACATTCAAGATAATTGCATCTGACCTCTTTACAGTGCAGATGAAGGCAGGCTGGCTCAGAGAGGTGAAGGGACTTATCCAAGGCCACTCAGATGGTGAGATAAGAGATCCAAAGATGGAAGGAGAGACACCACGGTTCCTGAACCTTGGCTTCTGGCTCACAGTGCCTCCTTCTGGCACACCGCACTGCCTCTGAGATCCCCTCCTCACACAGCCACAATATGCTAGGGAGCAGGAAAGGCAGGAAGAACTCCAATTTGTTGCAATAAATATTAAGTGAGAATCCAATATGTTCAAGGAATTGGGTCACACGATGAGCTACGAAGATGCATAAAATAAGATTCTTGTCCTTTAGGTCACACAACATGTAAATGGACAACTGCAATATAAGGTGACAAATACAAAGTATAAGGATACATAAGACAGTGGTAACTCAAGAGAGGAAGCAACTAACTCCTTGAGAAATTAGGGAAGTCTTTTCAGAGGGTTTTGAAAAGTCCAAAGTCAAAGCTCATCAGGTCCTGATGGAAGAAATGGCATGCCTGGGAGAAAGACCAGCACGTGCAAGAGTCTGGAGGTGGGAAAACTCTAAGGCAGGTGTCAACAAACATTTTCTGTGGAGAGCAAGGAAGTAAAGATTTTAGGCTTTGTGGGTTATACATTTTCTGTTGCAACTGCTCGACTCTGTTATAGTGTGAAAGTAGCCACAGGCCATATGGGAACCAACAGGCACGGCTGTTCTCATGAAATTAGGCAGCGAGCCAGATTTGGCCAGAGGGCTGTAATTTGTTGACCCCTGCTCTAGAGGATATGTATCATAAGTAGTTCAAAATGGTTGGAGCATGGAGTTAGGGGAGGAATAACTGGGAGGAAAATAAGGCAAAAGATCAATCTGGTCAGCTTGGTAAAGAGCAGATCAAAAGGGAACTTACATGGTGAAGACATGCTTGATGAGTTATGTGTGTTCTCTGAGCCTCAACTTCCTCATCTGTGAAACAGGAATAAAAGTACCCACCATCCCAACTGAAGAAGGACTGCTGGGGGTATTATCTTAGATAAATCGAGCGCAATTCCTGGCATTGGGTAGATGCTACAAAATCTGAGTTGCTATTGCTCTACAAGCAGGACACATTTAGAGATGGGGATGTGGAGTGGTCACAGATTCAGTAGGCACAGTGAGCAAGGGGTCTTGTTTCCTCCAGCAGGTTAATACAGAGAGATGCCGTTTGGCCGTAAGTCCAGAGGGGAAGTCTTCAAGGGGCTATCTCCTTGGAGGCTGTAGGTCGAATGGCCCCTTATTATCTGACCTTATTTACATTAATCCTAATGGAAAGCTTTTTGTTCATTTTCTCCACTGGATGTGAGCTCCTTGAAAGTGGATCATTAATCTTTGCAACCACAGTACCCAGCTCACAGTAGAGCTCAATTAATGTCTGACAAAGATGCCTTTGTGTCTGTCATTCTATCTGCATGTGGTGCCTTCTTTCTCTTCTCCCTTTCAAGTCCCACTTTTATCCCTCTGACATGTAGACCTTTGCTTTTCTAACAATCATGATACGTAACATATTTTGAATACTTACTACGTGCCAGGCATTATCCTTAACAATTTATGTACATCATTTCACTTCCTATATAATACGAGATAGATATCATAACACAATATAGTTATATAACAATGAGGTAGGTATTAGCATCACTCCTATTTCACAGACGAGGAAACTGGGTGCAGCTCAGAATACTTGCTCCAGATTTTATAGCTTGTAAATGGCAGGACCAGGATTTGAACCAGGCTCGTCTGATTCCAAAACCTGAGACCGTGCTGTGGAGTGACATGTGGCATTTGTGCACTGTCTTCTGAGGTTCCAAATCCTTCAGTGTCAGTGAGTCTCCTTCCCCAACCAGACTGTGCTTCTGAATATTTTTTTCCTCGCAATACCCAATCTAATGTAGAAAAGCTGATGTTTATTAAATACTTGGAGACTTAACTTGAAGAGATCTTCGTCCCATGGTCACCTGGATTGTTCCAAAGAATGTACTACTAACTCGTTCTGGCCTTTAGGAATTACTGCTCCTTTGACATATGGCAAGAATGAAAATATTTTTCTCTCTTTATATGCTAAGCAGCATTGTAACAGCTGCCTGAAAATATAGGCCTGCCATCTATCACGCAAGCACCTGGATGTTGTAATCACAGATGACAAGCCAGCTCAGAAGTTCATTCTCTCTGCAGAGCAGGCCTGATACAGGCATCTTCTTGAAGAAAACACTTTCTCAGTTCAATTGAAATCAAGGCCCCCTGGACTGGAATCTTCCTTTTAACAACGGGGGGTGGTGTCAGGCATTGGTCCACTCTTTTCTTCTTTTAAAATTATTTTTTGAGTTCATATTGACTTTTAACACTGTGTAAATTTCAGGTGTACATTATTATATATCAGTTTCTGTATAGACTGTATCACTTTCACCACCAAGGTCTAGTTTTTATCTGTCACCATACATATGTGCCCCTTTACCCCTTTTGCCCTTTCTCCTGCCCCTTCTCCTCTGGTAACCACCAATCTGTTCTCTATGTCTGTGTGTTTGTTTATCTCCCACATATGATTGAAATCATATGGTGTTTGTCTTTCTCTGTCTGGCTTATTTCACTTACCATAATACCCTCAAGGTCCTTTCTTTTCTGATAAGAAAAAGCCACACTTACCCTCTTCATCTCTCCCTTCACTATGGAAACAGGACATACAACAGATATATGTCAGTTTCCTGATCAGCTGGAATGCAAACCCCCTCACTAAAAGGGAATCTCTCTCTCCTCCTGTGTGTATGGTCTTGGCAGGAAAGCAATTCTCAGTGCCTGCCTGCTACTCTGGAAGTCTGGGGCTCAGATCCTTGCAACGTTCCCTGGTACAGCTAGAAGGCAGGACATTGCATTTCATGACAGCAAATGGCAGCCTGGTGGAGGTCAGCTCGTCCTAGCGATGGTGGAGCAGTGACAGCAGCAGTGATGTCTCAGAGTCTTTGACGGCCTCCGACCAGAGCTGGAATTCCTGTGCTTGGCATCCCTTGTTCCAAGTCTGGTCCTCTAGCCTCCCACTGATTTCCTTCCAACAAATCTCCTTTTTGTTTAAGATAACCAGAATTGTTTCTAGTACTTGTAACCAAGAATCCTGGGTGACACAATTTGGAACATACAATTTTATCAACCATCTCTCAACCAATTGTTGTCTATTATATTAACCTCTTTTCCTCAGAGGTGATTCAGTGGAAAGCCCTCATTTCCTTCCTTGCTTCCTTCCTGTATTTCAGGGGTGCTGAGAAGCCGGAAGGTGCCCTCAAAGCAGGAACTTAATTGGAAATGAATACTTACTGGAGTGGCCCATAGAGAAGTAAGAAAGCTTGTGTTTTCTCAGTTCACTGCTCTATCCCGGAAAGGTGGAGCAGTGCCTCGAACACACTGTGTACTCAGTCAATATTTGTGGCTGAATGAATGAATTAATTGCCTATTAACAGCTAGATAAACACTTAAGTATTTTCACATTTAGTCTTCCCTTTCTTTAAACTGTATGATTCCCTTTATATGAAGGTTAAGGACAGGTAACACTAATTTAGGGCAGTGGTTCTCAACCAGGGGTGAATCCCTACCTCACCCTCCACTGGGGGACATTTGGCAATGTCTGGAGACATTTTTGATTGTCACAACTTGGGTGGGAGGTGGGCTACTGGCATCTAGTGAGCAGAGGCCAGGAATGCTGCTAAACATCCTACAGTGCCCATGGCAGCCCCACGACAAAGAATTATCTGGTCATAGTGCCAAGGTGGGGAACCCCTGGTCTACAATGACAGAAGTCAGAAAAGTGGTCACCTTTTGGGGAGTGCTGACTGGAAGGGGCACATGGGAACTTTCTTGGGTGATGGAAACATCCTCTGTCTGTGCTGTCCCCTCTAGCAGCCACTGTTTACACAACAAATACACAAACAAGCTATTATTACCTACATTATATAGATAAAGGAATGGAAACTCAGCAAGGTTAAGTCACTTTCCCAAGGTCTCACAGATGATGAATAGTGGAGCTGAGATTCACAGCCAGGATTGCCAAATTCCAATTCAGGGTGTTCTACTCCCCATCCTGAGGCAGGTAAGGAGAAGACTAGAGAAAGGAGAG
The DNA here is from genome assembly GCF_041296235.1 of Equus asinus. Lineage (NCBI taxonomy): Eukaryota > Metazoa > Chordata > Mammalia > Perissodactyla > Equidae > Equus > Equus asinus. The sequence continues at coordinate 35,031,539 of NC_091802.1, read as the reverse complement.
AAGGACTGAAAAGAAAGAAGAGAGAAGAAAAGAGAAGTCGATGAAGTGAAGAAAAGGCCCGGTTGGTTTCCAGATGGGTCCCCTTTTTGGGATAACGAGGATTTCCTAAGGCATCTCTTCCACTGGCCCACAGGGAGAGGGCAGCGTGTGCTGGCGCTGATGCTGTGCAGGGAGGCTGGCCCCTGCTCAGAGAGAGCCCGCAGCACAGCGGCCCTCTGAGCTTGTCAGAGCCAGGCTGGAAAGCTGGCCCGGCTCCCTGTCTTCAGAGCCTGGGATCCTTGCGAGGCTGCTGACTGGAGAACAGAGGAAGGTTCTATAAGACAAGCCTGCCTGGGAGGCTCGGTGCAGGGGCAACAGTGCTAGGAGAGGCCAGCTTCCCCAGGCTGGCGGCACTAAGTAAACACAACCTGGAATCACTTCTCTTCGCCTGCCCTGGCCTTGCCCACTGGGTTAAGTATCATTTCCCCATTTTTTAGGCAGGGAAGCCAACCGGACAGCTTCGGTTGCCCAGGGCCAGATAGATGCCAAGTGCAGACTCTGGGATAACTTCTCAGAGGAGTGGGCTGGACCCCCGGGAGCTGGCAACCCCAGACTGTGTGAATGCTGTGGCGGGGGACTGTTACCTTCTCAGCCAGGAAGGAAGACTCCAATCCAGCTACCACCCAGAGCCTGGTGCCCGAGGCGGAAGGACTCCGCAGGGCTGTGGTTCTCCTTAGCAGCTGGAAGGTACTAAGAGAATGCAGGACGCAGTTACATCTGGTTCTGGAAATTAGGGAGGTTTTCATGTAAAATGTGTTCATTTAAAAGGGCTCTCATCAAAATCTACTATGGAGCATCTCCAGAGAGCCCCATTTCTCCTCCTCCAGGAAGCTCCGCCCCGACCCCTCTAGTGGGGCTTAGAAATGAATAGACTCAGGTTCAATGCTGGCTCTGCTGCTAGTTATCTGTGTGATTCTGGGCAAGTTACTCTACCTCCCCGAGCCTCAGTTTCCTCCTCTGAAAAACTGGGATAAAAAATCTACCTCACGTACTATAGCATCCTAGATAGAATATACGGTGGCAGAATAGCTAAATAAATCTAGTTTCCTCCCCTTCTTTTCCTCTTTCCTCTGCAATTCAATGGCACTTATAGGATTTGTCATAAAATTCAGTTCTCAATTACACAGTTTTTTAATAAAGGACATTTATCTTATGGCAATGCTATATTTATCTTTAATTCACTTTATGCTCCCAGATAACGGCTGAAAGGAAAAGTCCAGTACATTCGCCATTAGCTTTTTCAATGCATCATAGATAGACCTGGCACGGAACGTCCTCTCTGATTCTGCCCTTGTGTGGAACACACCAGTACACGCTGCATGATTTACAGCTCCCTGAGCTCATCGCCCTCTGCCTCTGTGTGGGCACATGGTACAGCCTGGAAACCAGCTGCTCTGCCCACTCTCGCCCCCATTCCACCTGGCTGACCTTTTCCCACATTTCCCTGAGGAATCCTTGCCTGACCTCCAGCCTGTGATGGTTCCCGATGCCTGTTTCATATGCTGGGCACTCATACACAGGTAGTCGTTACACCTGCAAACACAGTCTCATTTGTCATTTTCCATTTTAAATACCTAGGCTAACAGGTCCACCTCACCTTCTACCTGTGAATCCCAGCAAATGTCTCTGGTTCTTAGCCTTAGGAGATATTGAGGAGATGGGTCACCAAAGGATGAAGATCTTTGATGCTCCTAGACCCGAACTCTTCTTGGCATGAGAGATGTTTCTCACCTCCCTATCACCCTCTGGGCTCTTTGGTGAGTCTACAGGTTGCACCAGCAGCAGCCAGCCCCATCCTTGCCCTGCTTGGTGAAGCCCAGCCTGTGGCTCACTTCTTAGCTGCCTCCTTTCCTGCAGGCTTAGACAGACCAATGAGTGGGGAACCAGGGCTCATTCCAGGTAGTGGCCAGGGACCCAGGATCAATGTGCTGCTCCACTGGAGCCCAGACCTCCGACTTCCCTTGCTTGGCTGGGCCCCTGATGACTGTACCACAGCGACAAGAAGAGAGGGGAGCTCAGCAAGAACGTGACAGTCTAATGTGCCTGCAGCTGGGGCCGGACTCCTGCCTGCAGCAGGATGATGCTCCTCTTGTAACAACTGTCCTCTGAGTTGCAAGTAATAAACCTCTGGCTTAAGTGACTGCTAACTGGGATTGCATCTTTTGCATTTGGTAAACTCATAATGATTTGCCTTCCTTCTCTGCCTCCTTCCTACCTCAGGTGAACATTCTTTCCTCTCTGTTACTCCTCTGCCTTGAACACAATTCTCTTCCTGAAACTCACCAAAAATAGATTGCAATTCATTTGCTTGCAAGTGTGTTTTCTCTTAGGCTGAGAGGACCCTGAGGGCAGGGACTCTGTCTATTTATCTGTCTTCTGGGAACACAGCGGTCTTAACAAATATTTTTGCTATAAATATGTGTTCAGATAAACTTGATCTCAAATTCATCCCATTACCCTGAAAAAGTTAGATGAGTAAGTGGATCAATTTTAAAGGTTCTACCACCTTTGATTTGCATCTTGGTCATATTAATGTCTGTTAACAATGCACTAAATGCCACTTGAAATAATCACCAACATCTGTTTTCCAACACATCACCACTTCCATATACATTATCTCCACTTTGGGAGCAGGAAAGTTATCCAAGAGGCAACTTGCATGGAAGTAGCATAGTATATTGGTCAAGAGGATATGTTTTGAGGTGAAACAGACTGAGGTTTAAGTCCAGGCCTTCCCAGCTATGTAACATGTGTCTTTGGGCAAGTTACTTGACTTCTTACAGCCTCAGTTTCTACATCTGGAAAATAGGAACCAAGATATACACCTATACTCTGGGAAGAGTAAGTGAGACTATGTAAGCACTCAGAACATCGTTTGCTCTCTGTGCTCAGTAATGGTAACAGTATAGTTGTCACATACCTAGTAAATAGTAGAGGTAGACTAAACCTTAGGCACTCCATTCACGATTTGTCTACTCTACTAGTCTAATGTTGCTAATAGAATAGTCTACCATTTTGAATTTCTATTCAAAATCAATTCGTGTGATCAAATGACAATATGACAATGAATTTTCACATTTCTATCTTCATTTACAAAGGTGCAATTAACATCCCAACTGTATATTCATTGAATTTAAACACATAGTGTCTGGCATGCAGTAGATGTTCAACTAACGTTTGTTAAATGAAATGCCCTATGGATTTTTAGCTCCTCATCTTGCATGGGCTAGACTTTCTCACTAACTACACCAGGAGGATATCGACATGGATATTGGGATTGCCTGATCTAATCCCATTCTGTGTGGCTCACATTAGGGGAACTGTCTGTGATCAAGAACCTAAAGAAATTCACCCATGATCCATAAGGAGATGGAGGCCTCTGTCTGGGAATCATCAGCACTGTGGTGCCACCGAGTCAGGTGACCAGACACAAATGACTTCTTCATGGTGCTATGTGGAATCAGCTTTTCTGGGCTAACTACCTAAGTGAATATTCTCTCTTTTTCACTTATTTGGTCCTGCTAGCCTTTGAAGACAATTTAAAGTATTTCCATTTGAACCTCTATTTTAGAAGCTATTTAGCTCTATTTTGTATTGAAATTACTTATGTGTATTTCTCTTTTCTACCAGCTGGAAAGTTCTCGAAAATAAACACATTTATCTCTGCACAGAGAAACATCATGCACGATGTGCAGGAGAGAGAAACTGAAAGACAAATAAATGGAAAGGTACTCCTATTTCAGGTGTCATGCCAGGCGCTGTATAGACATCATGGATAACTCTCCTCTGGGAGACTGGTATTACTTCCCCAATTTTACCAAAGGGAAAACAGGCACAGGGAGGTTAAGCAACTTATTCCAAGTGATGAAGACAGCAAACAGTGGAGCTAGAAAAGAACCCAATTCTGTTTGGTTTCAAAGCCTATTCTTCCACTTTCCCAGCTCCCCCCTAATGCTTTGCACATAACAGAGGCTCGGTAATTGTTGAAGCGTGACCTGAAAAACCCAATAACAGATAGAGGGTATGTGATCATAACTAAACATAATCAAATCCCTTTAACAACTTGAACATACTTGAGCAGTAGATGATGGGTGACAGCATATGTTTGTCAGAATAAGTACCTTACGAGAAGTCAGTTCATTTAAATAGGAAGCAAAGACTGAATTAATGAATGAAGCTTAGTGTAGAAGCTCAGCGTCAGTTGCTGGATGTGTGCAAAGCCATCATCATAGCACGCTGTTAATTATGGTCAAATCAAAAGCAAATTGACTGGTAGCTACAAATTATGTTTTCATGCATAGAAAAGAAGAAAAAAATAGAAAAATAAGCATGAGCATCAACAGATCCAATGGCGAGGCTGGTCTGTATTATGCAGAAAGGAGCCATAAACCATGTGTAAATGAACTTTATGGATGATCAATGTCTCACCCAAATGCCACTATTACAACTATAATAATATCTTATGTTCATGTAGCTCGTTGTAGTTTAAACATAATCTCAAATCCTTCATCAATTTTAATCCTCAAAGCAACACTATGTAGTATGAATCATCCCTGTTTCACAGATGAGGAAGCAGAGGTTCAGGGGTTCAAGCACCTTGCCCAAGTTGGCCCGTAGTTAAAGCAAAAGCAAAGAAGAGAATGCAGACCTTCAAGCAACTGCCTTTCTTCCAAGAGTTTTGTTGTTCCTAGTGAGGTCCATGGAGAGAAACTGATTATTCCAGTTACTTTATTCCTATCTTACGCTATTCCATCTTCCTTCCTCTCTCTATGGCTCATGCACTGAGGACACAGCCTGACTTACATCTGAGTCCACTTGAATTGAAGGCACAGGAAATGATGCTTCATGGTTTAAAATAAACTTAGGGTGGAGAGGAGGGCAGACAGAATTCTGGACAGTGAACTTCTTAAGAATCTGGAATTCCTGACAACTTCCTTTGGATCAGTGGCATTTTGGGGGGGAAAATTCAAAGAAACAACACCCAAGATGCCTGTTCTGGAAACCATGTGGTTGTGGTTTCAGGTGATGGGAATGGGTCTAAGGTGATTTCCCTGCCCACCCTGGTTAGCCACATTTCACACACATAATAAAGTCCAGAAGTCCCTGTGGTTGAAGAAGGAGGAAAGACTACAGATTGCAAAAACCCTGAATAATGGGCCACAATTGGAACCATCATTCTTGATGATCTTTAATTTGGTGCAAATATTATAATATTCTCTGGGAGGTTAGGGACCCCACAGAAACCAGGTTTTGCCCTGTATTGAAAGTATTGGCGAAGAGAGAAGGATAAAACAAATGGTTTTTGACTAGAGGTTGGGCGTAGAGAAATTTGCTGTAGCTTGGTAATAAACTTGTCTCTTGTACAATGGATGGTGGAAACACGGAACAGCTGCTGATTGGTGAATGAGTACACAGACCCACATGGTATCTGCGGAGGAAAGACAATTTCTTTTCCCCTTGCGTCTTTTAGACAGATGTTTGGTGTTCGTTGTGCTTTCTTTCCTTACTGTCTCATTTCTGACCTTTCTTTGTCAAATCTTCACTCACTGTAGGATTATCATTTATCTACCTGCTGTGCCTCCATCTGCCTTCGGATGCCTGAGCATGCTCAGATTCTGGACATCCAATACAATCTGATGGGGATTTGCTTTCCAGAGTCCTTTTCTCTTTGTACACAATACATCAAACAGTAAACGGTGACCATGGGACCCACCTCTGCAAAGTCAACAGATGCCAGGTAGTTGTCCGGAAGAAAGTTGAATTGAACTAGGCAGTACAGATATTTGCAAATTAAAACAACTGCTTTTCTGCCAGGGTTTTTGTTGGGTCTCGCAAGGCCCAAGGAGAGAAGTTAATTACACCAGTCACCTTGAATTTCTTGGGTATCACAAGAGGGACAGGTATATTTTCAGCTTGTTTCTGGTTCCATTGTTAACAAAAATGAGCCTGGGCACCCACGTGTATAGACCTGGCATACGAACTGGAAGGAAAGCTGCTAGATGGGCCCCTTCTCCATTTCACCAGTAGAAACTGAGGTCAGAGAGGTTACATGCTTGGCTCAAGGTCACACAGCTAATTGGTGGCAGAGGTGGAATTGGAGACCGAGGTCATTTTACCCCTGGGTCTGCAGGTGTCATCCAAGTATATTGTAATAATTTTAATTTCTACGTATTGGGCTCTAAGATATACTCTCCTATCCAGGTGGGGTTCTTTTTTCTATCTTAAATTCAATTGTATGATATTTAAAAATTGATACCAAGCAAATAAAACCAAATAAGTATTATGTATTATATATATACTAAATATAATATGCAATGTCATAAATTTCCTCACTCTTTCAACAAATATTTACTTAGGGACTTTGAAACACTGGAGTAGAGATAGAGTTTTGATATAAGAAATTTATAATAGAATGGAAAAGTAGAGAAAGAGAAAAGTAGAGTGAAACCCAGGATATGTATCCATTACAGCAAAATCAAGGATATCTCCATGAATAAAAGGCAAAATACTTGAGACTTTTTAAAAACATCTAAAAGTCCTCACTTTAAATAGGGTCTACAGAGGGAGACTTGGTTAACTAGAAGGGGATTATATGGGACTTCCAGTTAATCAGAACTGGATTGCTGGTTCTGATTTGGGAGAAAGAGACAAATCACAAAGAATATAGAGCATAGCAGGCAGGATGGCATCTGCAATGGGCCTGGATTCAGATCCAGATTTTCCAGAAGCCTTAACTTTTCTACCACTCAGTTTCATCTCCTGTAAATGGCCAATGAGAGGCTTCATTGTATGGGTGGATGAGGTCATATGTGCAGAATACCCAGCCCAGAGTCTGGCACACAGCCTCTGCTTAGTAAATGGTCATGTTCTTTCTTCTTTCTAAAAATTCACTTCCAGAGCACATTCCTGGATTTGATCCGTATTCAGACCTGTCTCTGGCACCATCTCCCTCAGAAGATGGAGCAGGGAGGACCAACATTCAGAACGATGTGATGAGAGCACGGGGAGCCGCAGCCATCCAACTACAATTCCATTCTCACCAATGTGTTCCACTTACCAAAGGGGTATCATGGAATGACACATTTTGGAAAGACTTTTAGCCATCAAAAAGGAAATAAAAACAACTTTTAGCCATTGAAAAGTCAACTGGAAGGTTCAACTGAGCAGAACATGGCTGCTCTAAGAATTGTGGATGGTTGAGGTTCTGTTTTACACTCACCTAACAAAGGTGCCTTTGGATGCAGGTCTGTGTTTCTTGGCATCAGCTTCCTCCAGGAGGTAACGGACTCGAATGCCCTTACTAAAAATAGCATCGGCTGGCTCTGACTGGTGCTGACAGAGCTCAGGGCTGACCCCGGGGAGGCACAAAGTGTCCTCTGCAAGGCCCTTGCCCACACTCGTGGTGGTCACAGGGCAGTCCCGCACTGGGCAGCTGTAGGAAGGAACAAGAGAGCATATATGCTGATGCCTCTGAAAGTGTCAAGTCTCCCCTGCTTTCCAGAAATGGATTTGGAGGCTAGGTGGGAGTGCGGGAGGATCCAAAGCACAAGAAAATCATGGCATAAAAAAGTCCTGAAAAGAAACCAATCTGAAGAGGCTACATACTGTGATTCCAACTATCTGACATCCTGGAAAAGGCATAACTATGGAGCCAGTGAAAACATCAGTGGTTGCCAGAGGTAGAAGGGGTTGGGATGTAGGGAGAGCAGAGGATTTTTAGGGCAGTGAAAATATTCTGTATCATGTTATAAAGGTGGGCACATGTCATTACACATCTGTCCAAACCCAGAGAATGTACAACACCAAGAGCGAACCCTACTATGAACTATGGACTTTGGGTGATAATGTTGTGTCAATGTAGGTTCATCAGTTGTAACAAATGTATCCCTCTGGTGGTGGGTGTTGATAATGGGGGAGGTTGTGTGTGGTGGGGGGTAAGGAGGTATATGGGAGATCTCTGTACTTTCCTCTCAATTTTGCTGTGAATCTAAAACTGCTTCAAAAAAATAATGTACCTTTTTCTTTTAAAACTCTTAGGAAGCAGAGCTATTTATCTAGCTATTTTATTTTGTAGAATGAGAAATTGCAGACTGGAAAAAGACAGAGGTTTCTAGTGAATGGAAGCAGTGGGACCACAACCCAGGGATGCTAATTTTTCATCCAAAGTCTTCCTGCCCTCTCTCTGATGACCTGGCTCTTGACTTTCTTTCCTAGGGCCATCCATGGACCACTAATGTGGAGTCAGATGTGACATGTGGAAGACATTTATAGACTTCTTGTTCCAGTTCTGTTCTTTTTCAGAGGAGGACACTGAGGCCCAGAAAGGGAATGTGCCTTGCCCAGGATCTCATGGAAGTTAGTAACAGAGTCTGACTAGTGCTCACCTCCCCTATCACAGGCTCAATGCCATTTCTATTTCAGTATGCAGCCAGACCTCGAAGGGGACCAATGTGCTCCTGTCACTCCCAGGAATTTCAAGTTCAAGTGCCATGTCTGCACTGTCCTGAAGACATTCTAGGGCATCATGCAGAGAAACATATGGAGTGAAGGAGATAAGGCCAACAAAATAGACGAGAAGATCTACCATCCGCTGGTCTAAATCTTTTTAGGTAATTCAAGCAAAACTCATGAATCCTGGACCACTCTATAGCTTGAGGTGAAAGCTAAATTCACAACAGTCATACATCTTTTTTGTTCTGGGCTTTTTCTCTACCTGTAGTAGTGTTTCCTGGAACACTTCAAATAGGGGAAGCTGTCTCCTAATTACAATGTAGCACCTGTCATTCCATCCCCTTCCTCTTCAACTCCCTGAAGTTTTGTCCATTGCCAAGGCCTCCAGCATCTGTGCCAGGAGCACTGCTGCTTTCCCTGAAGCCACCAAGGCCTGAGAAGGTCACTGCAAAGCCAGATCCCACAGCTGTCAGAGACACTGGGACTTTTTTCTATAAAACATAGAATGAATATCTTTAAAGAAGAGGATGGTGACCTTGGTAACAATTAAAGACATCTCTCCCCACACCCCCCAAAGCATCCCAGGTACACTAAGGTTCTTACCCACAGACCATCTGCTAGCTGTGTCTGCCAGAACAGCTGCCTGTCAGGTGGAATATGGACCCAGAGAGCCTCTGCACAGCCCTGGAGTGCTTCTCCAGCATCAGCAATGCAGGCAAGGCCTGTCACAGACAGCCCCAGCTGTTGGTGGCTGACACAGCCAACTTAGGCATGAAATAGCTACTGAGGGCAATCAGGCAGCATGAAAATGGACGTGCAATTGTACACACTGTGCAAAGCGCTGCTGTTTCTGTGGACTTCCCAGGCTCGAGCTGCAAATTCCACTCTGTCCTAATTCATAACACACACACACACACACACACACACACACACACACACACACACATGACCACCGACTCATGGAGTGGTGGTGCTAAAAGTGGCCTGAGGGTCATTTAATCCAGTGGTTCTTACATTTGGCCATGTCTACAGACCACACTAACCACCTGGGGAACTTTCAGAAATCAGAGATCGTTGGGTCCCATCCCCTCAACTCAGAATATCTAGAGATAAAGCCAAAAAAAAAAAAAAAGGGAAAAAGAAATTTATATTGCAACAAGCTTTCCAAATGATTTGGATGTAGTCTGCCCAGCATGCATCCACAGACTATCATTTGGGAGTCATTGATCATAGTTCAAATACCGTACCTCCACTGCTATAATTCCTATTGAAGAGGACACCATGGCCCTGTGAGAGGACATGACTTGCCTTGAACCCACGGCAAAGCCCTGACAGAGATGTTCTAGAAGTAAATCCTCTGACTTCTTATGTTTTGTGCCTTCCCACAATGTGCACTGTCCTGTCCCTTATTAATGACCAAACCTTCCTTCCCATTTTCCTCATGTTCACAATACAACACGCACACTTGGCTAGGCAAGCTCATTTATTGATCAAAAAAAAAATACTAAATCTAACTCTGCCTCCCTCTGGAAGCTCAAATTCCCTCTACAACATGAGTCTTTTAGGTCTGGGACTTCAAGGCTGTAGAGAGACTTGGGGCTTTAGAGACCAGACTCTGAAAATGTAGAAATACTATTGTATACACGCGTCTGTGCTTGGTTTGTGGAAGACGGTTCCCAGCTTTCATGAGATGCTCAAAGGCATCTGTCTATATCTCTAAAATAGCTAAAACCTCTGGTTTATAATATCCCTGATAAGAGGTTGTTTGCCTACTATTTTAAAGGAGATGGCTTAGAACTTAAAAAAAAAAGAAAGAAAGAAAGAAAGAAAAGAAAAGAAAAAAAAAAAAGTCTACTTTAGAGACCCAGCTTAACATACCGTTTTTTGGCCCATCTAGCTGTGCTAAGCACAGTGAAAGTGTTTGATAAAGTGTCAACACAGAAGACATGATCATAAAAGCTAATGCAGCTTGCGAAAATTTTTTAAGTTGGCTTAAAGCTGCATTGTCACTAATGTGAAGCAAAAATATGGCCAAACCAAAATGCCTCAAGGAAAAGGGAAAGGAAGCCAGAAAAGGCTTAAGACTTAGAAGGATAATAAACCATTTTATCGGGGTAGAACTTGGGAGGACTATGAAGCAGTAACTTTTAATTAAAGTTATGCTAGTACACTAATTTGGGCAACCAAGATTCATAATTAAAACTTTATGCCAACTCTCCGCATCACCAAACATTTTTAATGGCTCCAGGAAGAACATGATGTGGGTACAGGATACATTGCAGTGAACATCAAGGGAGCCAGTCAAATGCACAAGGTGAGGAAATTGGGGGGAAAAGCTAGGAAACTGTCACTCAAGCTTGCAAAGCCTCCTTCTTTTACAAAATGGGCAGGGAGAGCTACCTGGTCAAAGGAGTGTCCCAATTCTTTCAGAGCACAGACTGAACTATATTATCACTCTTCGGTACTTTTCTGCCCTCCCTAATTCAATATGGTCCCCTGAGAGCAGGGACTGTGTCTTTCATATTTCTATCCTCAGTACTTAAGACACTGTCTTGTATCAGTTATCTAGTCCCATAATAACGCAACAAAACAAACAATCACAATCCCTCAGTGGCAGACAACAAGAAACATTCATTGAGGTCATGAGTCCTTGGGGTCCAGGTGATCTGGGATGGATTTGCTTGCATGTCTATGCTTAGCTGCAAGTCATCTGGACAGATCTGCCAAACTTGCCGGGTTCGCTCAAATGTCTGGGAGTTGCCTGGCTATTGGCTGATCTAGGATAGTCTTGGTGGGGATGATGTGGCAACTCAGCCCTGTACCACACATCACATCCTCCAGTAGGCTAGCTTGGGTGTGATCTCCTAACATCTCATGGGACAAAAAAAGACATGTGGCTAAGTTCCAAGTCTGAATGAGAGGGTACTACCAAATTACTTGGCAAAGGGTATGGCTACAGGGAGGTGTGAAGAATTGGGGCCACCGATGCAATCAGTCTCCCATGTGCCTAGACTATGGTAAAGGCTCAATAAAGGTTCGTTGCAAAAAATGAATTGAATGTTCACCAAAGAAGATATACAAATGGCCAATAAGCACAATGAAAAGATGCTTAACATCACTGGCCATCAGGGAAATGCACAACCATGAGATGTCACTTCACATTTATCAGGATGGCTAGCGCCAAAAAGTCAAAAAAATTACAAGCGTTGGCAAAGATGTGCAGAAATGGAACCCTTACTTGTAGGAATGAAGTTGGTGCAGCCACTTTGGAAAACAGGCTGGCAGTTCCTCAAAAAGTTAAACATAGAGTTATCATTTGACATAGCAATTACACTCCTAGGTATACACCCAAGAGAGATAAGAACATATGTCCACACAAAAGCTTGTATACAAATGTTCACAGCATTATTATTCATAAGAGCCAAAGGGTGGAAACCATCCAAATGTCTATCAGTTGATGAATGGATAAATAAAATGTAGAATATCCGTCCAACGGAATAACTCATCCAGAGAAAGGAATGAAGGACTGATACACGCTACAACTTGGATGACCCTTGAGAACATTATGCTAAATGAAAGAAGCCAGACACAAAGGGCCACATATGCTATGATTCCATTTATATGAAATGCCCAGAATAGGTAAATCTATGGGGCTAGAAAGTAGATTAGTGGTTGCCTAGGACTGGTTGGGTTGGGGTAATATGGAGGTGACTTCTAATGGGTATAGGGTTTCTTTATGAGATGATAAAAATGTTCCAAATTGATTGTGGTGATAGTTGCACAACTCTGTGAATATATAAAAAATTGAATTGTAACTTCAAATGGATGAATTGCATGGTAGCTCAATAAAGCTTATGCAAAAAAAATAATCAAATGAGGTGACTCTTATAAACATACCTGGCAGAGTACTTGGCCATGTTAACCATACTTCATGAAATCAATGATGCTACAGATTGTAAGATGCACTCTTATTTTATGTACACCAAGAAATAAAAAACACTGCCAAATAAACTGTGACAGATCATCAATTATAAGATGTATTCTAATTTCAGAGATGTTAAAATGTGGAAAAATATGTGTCTCAGAACCAACGAAATATGGCACATGTTGAAGAAATGTTAGTAGCATCTGAAATTAAATCTATTCAACAGGAAGACAGATCCTTCTGTCTTCAGATTCAATTTTTAGGCTCACACATCTTTCCTACATTAATGGGTTTTTTGGTATCCACTCTTAACTCCCAGTCTCCATCAAATTCAGCAGGTGTGTCCAGGTGAAGTGCCTACCCTCCCTGGTCCAATATGCCCTGCGATTGCCCCTGAAATTGTGTCCTACTCCTAGGAGTCCCTGGTCTGCTTGAAAATTTCTTGTCTCTTTGTAGGGAGGGAGGTCTGGGCATGGAAGGAGCCTGCCTTTCCTTGAGGGACTGGAGGTCATTTTTGCCTCCGAAGCCCTTCAGGCATCTTTTCTCTCCCCTGTGATGGGATGTGACTGGGACAAACAAGGAGAGCATTTTGTTGTGGTAAGAGACATCTGGCCTCCAGTGGCAGCTTCTACAGAGGAGAGAGCGAAAAACCACATACATGTTCACTTTTGTTTGGGTGATGAGCAGTCAGAGCTGTTGACTGATGGACAATGGAATGAATAAAAGCACTACCCATCCATCTTTTGATTGTCAGTAAATCTGCAGTCTCCTTTGGGAACGGGGGAGAATTATTTTCTCCTTCTTGCAATTTACCAATCTCATCTAGGACAGATAGGAGAATAGCTTCATCGTAGGCAGGCTGTTATGTACTTTCTTAACAGCATGAATGTGCTTTCTAATTTTCACACTAGAGGAAAAAAACCACGCTCTTCAGTTCTATCTTCCATATCTACGAATCTCGAGTGAACTATAGAATGTTGTTGTGGGGAAAGGCAATTAAGAAAAAATAGTGATCAGAAGCAATCTTTCTCAGAAACAAAATCTATAAAGAGAACTGTGAGAAGCATTGTGGGTGGCATGTCTACTTTATGACAGTTCTCCTGGGGCTGGCATTTTGTTCTGAATGATTCCAGGTTTATAGGATAACTTCACTAAAATTACAGTGAGATAAAAGAAGACATTCTGGTGCAAGACGACCCATGTTTCATGAAAGGATCTAACCCAGTGACACCAGGAAGTCGTTGATCATGGTGTTTGAGCTGTGTAATGCTCATAGTGGTGCTTGTACTTGAAACACAGGAGATTGTCCCTCTGAAGCCCTCATTTCAGCCCTACTGGAGACACTGCTCAGAGAACAACCCCAAGAGACCACATTGAAGCTTCATGAGGGGAAGGATTGCAGGGTGTAGTCCACAGGGTCTGGGTGTCTGACAGTTGGGTACCATGAACTCAGACATGGTAAATAGCTTCATTATTCATCCAGATTCCAAATGCTGGGAAGTGGCTGCTTGGCATGCCATGTTGAGGAAGATTCAGAGCTGCTTTAGAACGTCCAGTGGAAAAAGAGCACTATTATCAATTACGCCTAGCTACGCTTTTAGCAGGGGCTGGGGTCAGGCTGGGTCTATCTGTTATAATGCTTCTCATTAGTTTTTCCCAGGGAGGTAGAAATCCTAGAAAGAAAAGATTTGGAATCAAGCACACCTGGTTTCACTCCTGGTTCTGCTTTTTGTCACATGACAGTGGGGCAATTTACTTAATCTCCCTGAGGCTCCATTTTCTCATTTGCAAATGGGGGTAATAATGAGAATTGTGATCTCTTGTATATTGTTCACTTGGTGCCATGCACTGTTCAAAAGGGCTTTGACTATCTTAGCTCATGTGGTCCTCATGAGTGTCGAGCACAATCAAGCCCTGGCATTGCAGAAGTAAGATGCTTTCCACGTGGGAAAACTCTTCCTCCGCAGGCCAGTGTCTTTGGACCCAGCCTAGACATTCTGCAGGCTCCGCTTGGAGGGGAAGACTTGTGCCTGAAATCTGAAAAAACAGAAGCACTTCCTACATTTGAGCCAAAGGGTATCTGATGATTAAGTTTAAAGTGAGGGGGTTGCTGAGTCCTGAGAGGCGGATGGCTAGCGGCATCCATAGTGTTAATCTGCCAGATAATCTGCAGATGACACTAGAAGATGTGGTGAGGAAGGACCTGGCCACCTCTGTTTCATGCCCATTAGGACATAACACCCAACAGCCTATGCATAGCTCTGCAACCTGTGCCTGCTTTCAAGTAACGAAGTTATATTTGCTTCCCGGTTCTGCTGAATATGCCCATATTTAAGTGCACTATCGCTTCACCAAGAACCATGAAACAATCATCTTATTGACATTAAGTGCACAGTAGCAGACAGCAAGACTCATACCCTAACATCCCAGGATCCTGCCAATTAAGCCCAAAGACCCTTCTGGCTAAGGGATTAACGTGCTGCTCCTGGTTAAATGGAGCATTAGCCTGTCACGGTACCAGCCAGTTTTTCCCTTACTTTCCCTGGCATTACCTGAAACTCTACCAGAAAATGGATAGTGCTCACATCTCCGATTGGTAGGCAAGTAAGAAAGTCCAGCTAAAGGGCTGTTCAGGAGGGCGGATTTGAGGTTTGGGCTCTGAGAAGCTGATGAGCATGGGAACTCTGCCCAGTGTGTCCTGAAGCAGAAGCAGCCCGGCCCTCCATCCTCCTGGGACTGGTCTCCCCTCCCTCAGCCTCCACTGTTCCAAAATGGCAGCCGGAACTTTCCCTATTGCTTCTGCCTCCCTCGCTTTCCTAAATTCTAGGCCTCGGCTAGAGACTTCATTTCCTCTTAACTGCCTCTTCTCCCCAAATCCCTATTTCTGTCTCTCTCTCCCAGCTTCATGATCGAATCTAACAATGAAAAATTTCTGGAGATTTTCAAACTACGGAGAATTTTCGGTTTATTTTTATGTTTTTTTCTTTCCTTTATTTATTTTTTGGTGGTGTTGGGGGAAAGCATGTGTGGAGGAACGAGCAAAGAAACACCACATTTGAGAGAAAGCAGAAATCTGCACAATGCTTATTTTTAAGTGCCAGTTTTAGTCAATTTAGGAGCATAAGGCTACTTTACAACTCGGTTTACTAATTAAGTGGTGACTGGTATATTAAATTTTAAAGTATAATTTAGTCAGACAATAATTACCAGCAAACTAATTAAATTCACTTTTCAATGTTTTTAACTTTCGCCACAAATGGAGCTGCAAGTTACCAGGCTGCAAGGAATCTAGCATCTTTCCTTTGATCAGCGAACAAAAAGCAGGCAAAACAATGATCATAGAAGAGATTTTCTTCCCACATTGTATTTTATATGACTCATATAGGAGTTAAGCGTAGAGGCCTAGGAGCTAGGCTGTCTGGGTCAAAGCTTGACTTGAACCCTGACTGGCTGTGTGATCTTGACGAAGTTACTACAACCCTCTGCGTCTCAGTTTCTTCACATTAATCTCACAGAGTTGTCATGAGGAATAAACGAATTAGTTCTTATAAAAGTTGTAAAATGTTGTCTGGCACACACTAGATACTAAGTGTTTTCCATGATGATCTTTAAACAATCCTTATGCTTTCTGAACTTATCTCCTCCAATGTCAAGGCTACTCAAAAATACACATTTCTAGAAATGGATCTGGAGAAAAGAAGAGAACAAGAATCTACACTCATTGATGGCAGCATCTGCCACATAGGATTAGCCAATCCTTCTTAATTTGTGACTGACCTATCATTGTCTCTATTTCTGCATCCAATGTTTCTCTCTCGTCCCCTTCCTAAATTCTGACAACTGAAATTTTGTAAGTGACTAGGGTTGTTGTTCATTTCTTGATTTGGGTCAGGTCAGGACCTTCTTGGGAACAGTTACAGAGGTCATGAGAAGATAGAAGCATTAAAACCGAAACTGCTTGAGGTCCTTCGGCAATAGCCGGGTTTCTTTCACATGCTTCAAAATAGGGAGGAAGGTGGAGGTGGCAGGAGGTGGAGAAGATGAAGTTAGTCAAAGGGCGTGGCCACCTTGCTCTGGGGGGAGTCCTCAGCGGAGTCACAGACCGCATTTCTGGCTGCATTCTTAGTCATGCACGGGGAGGTAGCTCTCTAGCATTCATTGTGTGTACGCTGCTGCTTGGTAATCCACAACCACAATCTAATTAATAGATAAAGTGTTAGCACAATCTAATTAAGAGATAAAGACTCTCTGGCCCCCAGAAGAGTTCAAGTCCTTTCTGACTGGTAGTCTTGACCCTTGCCAACCTGTTTACCTTCATAAATACCATGGCATGTTCACACTTGAATGGATTTGGCATAAAATTTACCCATCTTCAAAGAGGGTATGCTTTTACTCCCTATAAAAAATTGGTTGGATAGCACATATCCACAAAACTTGGATATATAAAACATAAAAACTTAGTTTCTTAAGCTACAGGTCAGGGTTTCTCGTGCTAATATTTTTCTTGAGGAGCAAATAGGCTTTATTTAGGCAAAGTTCATCATCTACTGACAGCTGTCATGCTTGTTATCATTTCTGAAACACTTTTCAAGAATAATACAAAATCTTTGCAGCTTTCATTGACCTCTTCTTGACCTTTAACTTGACCTGGTATGGCTCTAAGTTACAGATTCTTAGTTACTGACATAGAACAAATCTGCATCGTAATCCTGTTAGGAGACCTAAGGTCAGTGTGCATCCTCTTTTGAGAAATCAGATAATTATGTTTAGTAACAAAGGGCCATACTAGGAAACCTCTTCTTAGCTTACACATTTACGATCTTAAACAGCTTTGCAGTCATCTGCATGCAAACTCCTCAGGCATAGAAATTAGAAGGACTGTCTTCTATGATGTCACAAACTAGGAGTGACTGAAATTGACCAATGCTTTTGCTATATAACTCTTTGCAACATAATTGCTTGACTATCAACTATACTAAAAGTTAAAAATGACTATTGGTGACAGCCATCTTCTAAAACAGAACTGGATTGTTTTCATTAACTTTATTCAATAGGATCAGCTAGTTCTTAGCTCGGCTTCTTGCATTCCTGCTCCTGAATTTTCAGCCCAAGTGGTCTGTAGTAACACGAACTAGCCCAAAAACCTTTTTTAAGGCAGGGAATTAAGATAAGCAGTACCAAATGGGAATTACATATGTAGGAAAGAAAGCCAACTACTCTCTTGGGGCAAATTCTCTCCCATCTTGCTTTCTCTAAGCTGTTTCCCCAAGATCTCCCCAGTCCGGGACTCTCATTTCTGTCTACTGGGTCCTCTCCTTTGAAACCTGCCTCCGCAGCCTGTTCATGGTCAACTTTTGACCTCAGGTTGGATGCTGCGGTTTCTCCTTTTTGATGGAAGCCTCTGCTTCTCTCTGCACTCCCAGTCTTCACCCAGACTTGACCTAAGTTCCTGTCTTCACTCTTCCAACTTGGATGCAGCACCAGAGAGAAAAAATAAATTTGCTTTCCCAGGAGAAAATTACCTACAACAATGCAAAATGAAGTTATACACATCTAATTGAAAATGAGGGCGGGATAGCCTGAAAATTTTCTAGCCCATTTTTACCAATTAAATATGTATGTGACGTCATTTATATTTTATTATTTCGTGAGCTGTCTGTAATCCACCTTAGTGAATGCAAAAACATCTATAAGGGCTTGCAAAGGTTTACAGGTGAGAGCACTTTTGTTAGCCTTCTTTTTGGTATAAGGTCATTTTTTGTTTTTTTATCCCAGCTCTATTGAGATATAATTGACATATAACATTATGTAAATTTAAGGTGTAAAATGTAGTGAAAAAAAAATATATATATATACTGAAAAATGATGACCACAATAAGCTTAGTTAATATATCCATCACCTCACGTAGTTACAATTTTGTGTGTGTGTGGCGGGAACTTTTAAAACCTACTCTCTTAACAACTTGTAAATACACAGCACAGTGTTGTTAACTATAGTCACCATGCTGCACATTACATCCCCAGAAGTTTTTCATCTTATAACTGGAAGTTTGTAACCTTTGACCACCTTCACCCATTTCTCCCACCCCGACCCTCTGCCCCTGGCAACCACCAATCTGTTCTCTATTTCTATGAGTTTAGTTTTTTGGATTCCACATGTAAGTAAGATCATATGTATTTCTCTTTCTCTATCTGACTTATTTCACTCAGCATAATGCCTTCAAGGTTCATGCAGTCTGTTATAAATGGCACCATTTCCATCTTTTTTATGGCTGAATAATATTCCATTGCATACATATTCCACATTTCCTTTATCCATTCATCTGTCGATGGACACTTAGGTTGTTTCCCTGTCTTGGCTGTTGTAGATAATGCTGCAATGATCATGGGAGGGCAGATATCTCTTTGAGATAGTGACATAAGGTCTTAAAATCCTCAACTGCAAATTTTCCTACTTTGAGGGTGTAGAGTTGGAAGGGGAGGGACAGTATTTTCTCCGAACTCTCCATTTCTGGGCTCCTTTACTGAACACCTCTCTCTATTTCCTGTGTCTGAGGTCTTCCCACACTGCTTTACAGGGTTATGAGACCATCTCACTGTCCCTGTGGTCTCAGGGGTCCCTCTCAGCACTGACTGAATGATTCTCAGACACACAGTTCTGGTCACATGTCTACCATTCTGTGCAGCTCTTTGGCAAACACGCCATGCTAACACGCCGTGTTCTTTCGTGTTTCTGTGCCTTAGCGAGGGCTTTCCCTCTATCCTCCACTTTTCTATTCATTTACTTAATAAACATATATTAGGCAGCTACTATGTGCTGGATACTGGAGAGTCAAAGGCGATCCGGTGACAGTCTCTCCCTTAAGGCAGCTTTTATTATGTTTCATCAGGACAATAACTTAAGTAAACAATTGAGTAAATAAGGCAATTACAGGGCTATGAAGGCAATAAACAGAGTGATAAGAGAGAGAAGTGGTTCTCAGTCATGGTTGTACATCAGAATTTCCTGGGGAGCTTTAAAAATTTATGGGTGCTTAGGCCCCATCCCCAGATTAATTAAATCAGAATTTCTGGGAGTGGGTTCCAAGTACCAGTATTTTGTAAAAGCTCCCCAGGTAATTTTTAAGGACAGTTTTACGGAAACATAATTCAAATACCATAAACGCACCCATTGCAAGGGTGTGGCTTGATGATTTTTAGTAAACTAGAGTTGGGCAACCATTCCCACAGTTCAGTTTAGAACATTTCCATCTCGTAACAAGATCACACCTGCCCATCTGTAGTAGCTTCCTATGCCCACCCCAGCCCTAGGCGGCCCCTGAGCTGCTTTCTATAGATCTGCCTTTTCTAGATGTCTCATCGCCAGGTAGTTTTAATGCGCAGCCTGGATTGAGAAACACTAAGATCGAGCAAATGTGGGGAGGGAGAGGCTAAACTAAAGTTGAAGGATGAGAATAAACCAGGCCTGCGAGGGATGAGAAGAGGAGCCTTCCTGGCAGAGGGGACAGCAAAGGCAAAGGCTCAGAGGAGGGAGAGAGCATGGCATGCTGCAGAAGTGGAGAGGAGGCCACTGTGCACAGTGAGCGAGAGTGACAGCAGAAGAAGATGCAGGATCCAGAACAGTGGGCTTTGTGGCATGGCTAGGAGCTTGGGTTTTCCTTTGAGAGCAATGGGAGACCACTGAGAGTTTTATGCAAAAGTGTGACATGATTCTCTTTTAAAAGAGTTTCACGGGGCCAGCCTGGTGGTGTAGTGGTTAAGTTTGTGCACTCTGCTTCGGCAGCCCAGGGTTTGCAGGTTCGGAGCCCGGGCACAGACCTATGCACTGTTCATCAAGCCAGGCTGTGGCAGTGTCCCACATACAAAATAGAGGAAGACTGGCACAGACGTTAGCTCAGGGCCAATCTTCCTCACACACAAAAAAAAGATTCCTAGCTGCTTTGTAGAGACTAGATCAGAGAGGGTCAAAAGAGACAAGCAGAAGAAATTAGAAATAGACAAGGCGCTATTTCCCTGTGGCCAACTCCTACTCATCCTTTAAGGCTTGATTAAAGCTTCTTTGGGTAGCTTTCTCAGTGTCCCTGCTTTTGCTCCCATAAAGCTCTGTTCACACTTCCATTAAAAACCAATTATAAAAGATTGTTAATCTATTTACTTGTCTGTCTTCCCTATAGGCTAAGGATGCCTTTGGTGGTTCGCATGGGGGAGAGAAATCTCACCAAATAAGTAAACTAATGGAAAATAAAACAAATAAAAATGAGAAACAAAGACGTGTTATTTATCCTTCTATTCCTACCACCTGGCTCTATGCCTGGCACAGTCACAGGTGTTCAGGAAATAAATGTTTGTTGAAGTGAATGAGGCATCTCTTCAAGGCCTGAGACCATGCCTCATGTTCTGAATCCCTTCGGCAAGTAGCATGATTTAGGGCGCAGGAGAGGCAAGGTGTAATTTCATGTTGCGTAAACGAATCTATCTTGAGATTTGATTCCATCGGCGCATGGAATACAACTTGTGATGATAATGAAAGCTAACATCTGTGCAACAGTGTATAGCTTTCAAAGTGTTTTCATTCATTCAAGAAATAGCTGCTGAGCACCTCCCACATACCAGGCACTGTGTTGGGTGTTGGTGGGTGGTACGGGGTTTGACAGAGAGTAAGTCTTCTGGCACTGGGCTGTGGTCTTGTTGAGGATCAGAGTACGATACAGCGGGCTTGGAGGGGTGGTGAGTCAAACTGCATCATCCCCATTTTACAGATGAGAAAACCAAGGCAGATTGATGTACTTGGTTAAGATATCAGCCAAGACCCAAAGCTGTGTCTTCTGCCTCCAAGTCCCTTTGCTGGATAGTGGCTCTTGGGAAGAAATGTCACATCTGGGACACTTGGGAAAGCAATGATTGTCTCTGGGATATAGACCATGTTGGACTCTTTTGAAACATGGAATTTATAGCTGGAAGGAATGTTGGGGAGCATTTGGTTCAACTGCTTTATTTTACAGGTAAAAATTTTAACTGAGGCCCAGAGAAATGAAATGACTTTCCTTCAGGTTACACAGGTATTTAGTCAGAAAGCCATGAACTTTCAGTGTGAAAAGTCCTCATTTATTTTATTGTTGAGAGAATTTGGAACCAGAAACATGGAACAATTTGCATAAAATTACACTGCTAGGAAATGGCAAAGCTCCAAAAACAACTCAGGTCCCCTGGCTCTTGGTTCACGGTTCTCACTATAATTTGTAAAACACCCAAAAGCTTATATCTGTTGTTCACCAAAAAACAGATTAAAAATGTCTGTAGTACCTTTAATCATAGTAGCCAAAAAGTAGAAATAAGAAAAACATCTATCAATGGTAGAATGAGTATAGGCACACAACGGAATACTATACATCGATGAAAAAGAATGAGTTACTGCTTCACAAACAACATGGGTAAATCTTAACAGATATAATGATGAGCAAAAGATGTTAGACCAAAAAAGAGTTCGTACCATGTGATTTTCATTCATATGAAGTTCACGAATAGGTGAACCAGCGATAGAGGTCGTAATAGTAGTTATACAGGGGGCTGCTGACTGAGAGGGGACACGAGGGAGCCTTCCAGGGCTCTGGAAAAGTTCTGTGTCTTGATCTGGGTGGAAGCAACACAGGTATAAACATGTACAAAAATTCCCCAAATTGTCCTCTTAAGATCTGTGCATGTTTCTCAATACAAGTTACATCTCAATAGATTTGACGAATGAAAAAAAAAAGTTTCCAATTGTCATCTCCTGTTCCTCTCACTCTGAGGAACTCTGAGAGGTTAAGACCAGGCTTAGGAGAATTAGGCTCAGGGAATTTGCTGACGAACCCCGCAGCCCTTGGAACGGGCTGCCCAGTTGCTGCTCCACTTGAAAAGCTGTTGGTTTCAAGTCTTCAGTCAATAGAGAGAAGGTTTGAAGTTTCTTACAGAGTTTATAAATGTGTTAATTACAGTCATCAGGATTTTGTATTGCAATAAACGCTTATCTAACAGGCTCAGAGTAGGCAATTTACTCAACTTGCTTCTTATTTCCCAGTTAACTTCTTGAAATCTTCTTTCTCTGACTTTTCAACCTATACCAATGCAGCCAATGAGGTCTGGATCTCAGCAATTTTTCAAAAAGTAGTATGTATTGTTTGCTTCACCAGTGAAAAGTTCTGGAAGCAAGTTCAGATTTACAGCTGCATCTCTGTTTCTTGAACTTTTTGTTTTGTTTTGTCTTGTTTTTGAGGAAGAATCTTTATCCACACAAACGCCGAAGGCAGCATTATTTCTAACAGAAACTAACAGAAGCAAATAAATGTCCAGTGATAAGGAATGCCGATGGGAACTATGGTGCATCTCTGCTAGGTGGAATATAATGCAGCCAGTAAAATGAGACAATACCTTGGAAAGTGCTGATGGTATGTTAAGGGGAAAAAGCAAATAAAATCATACACACAATGTGTCACAACTCAGCAAAAGTACACGTTTAAAAAACACATATACTCAAATGTCAAGAGCGATTATGTTTAGATACGAGAACTAGGGTATTCTGTTATTCTTTTTAGTCTTCTATATTTTCCAAATTTTCTTTAATGAGTATGTACTTTATTTATAATTTTAAAAATCACATCTTTGAAGACAAAACAAATTAATTTTCAATATCTTTGAGGCGTACTTTCTAAATGTCCTCCATTTTTCAGAGCTATTGAGTGCTTCACATTACCAATAATATTGTATTTTTAAACCAGTAAATTGAGATTTATTAAGCCCTAACCTTGTGTCCGAGGTTTCTCATAGCACTATGTGGGACAAAATGAAAATATAACAGTGCAAATAAAAGAGACAAAAGCAACAGGAGAGAAACAGAAGTTAACATAAGAATGAAAACTAAGAGCTAATTTTGACCTATTTCCTACGAGACACTTGAAATCAGTTATCTCAAAAACATTCATTGATAAAGGTGGATATGATCATTCTCATCCACGTACTCCACAAACATTTATAAACACCTACTGTGTGCCAGGCACTGTGTTCAATGCTGGGGTTACAAAGACAAATAAGATACAGTCCTTATGGTATGTAAATTACACATAAAGAAAAAAGTATAGCCCTTTATCTCAAGGGAGCTTGCCCCCTGAACAAACGTGAAAAACATTTAGAAAAGTTAAATGACTCGTCCATTGTCTCACAGAAAGACAGCGCGCTGGAGCCGGGGTTGAAGGTGCTCCTCTGAGACATCCTGGTTTTGAAGACCATCACGTGATACAGGTTATGGATGCTGTGGGACTGACGAACTCTTCAGTAGCTGGTAACGCTTTCACGGACAAGGGACCATCTTTCTGGGCCTCACAGTGGGTAAGCTTTGGAATGCTGATATGACAGGGAAGATATTCCAGCAGCTCAAACAGGCAAGGAGGAGAGAATCATCCCATGGTATTATAGTCTTGTAAAGGAAACGGGCCCCTAATCAGATGGTGAAGCTAGAATATGGGACAGACTATGTTGTAACTCAGATTTTAGCCTCAGATTCTCACCTCTGCAGAAATGTCCAACCTGAACTAGGTATCCAGTCCTTTTCCACAGCACCCGATCTTAAATCTATACAGAACATTTATCAGTATTGGTGATGTGTCTTGTTTTGTAGCTTTTTTTTCCTTTTTAAATTACTGCTTATTTCCTTCCATTAGAATGTAAAATCCAAGAGAACAGGGACCATGCCTGTCTTACTCCTAGCTGAATTCTTAGAACCTGGAACAGAACCTGGAAAAGAAAACACTCCCTAAATATTTGTGGAATAAATTAATTGGTTTTATGGGCGCACCAAGGAGGGTTCCTAGCCTGGACAGGAATGGGGAGTGGATGTCAGGGGAAGGTTTCCTGCAGGAGGTGACAGTTGAGATGGGCCTTAGGATGAGTAGGTTCTCTCCAAATCTGGGGTAGGAGAGGGAGGGCTGAGAGAAGCGGGAAAAGACATTGTGAAGCAGGGGAACAGCACAGGCAAGACATGGTGAAGAAGAATGGTGCGAGAGGAGCTGGAAAGTGCGATGCAAGGGCGTGCCTACAGATGAGGCTCAAATGAGGCAGGGACCAGACTCCGGCAGGAGTTGGAATCCATTTATTTGGAGGATGAAGGAGATCAACTGAAGGGTTTTAAGTGGGATGTGACATGATCAGTTCTGTGTGTTTTAGAAATTTTGGCAGTATGCAAGGACACATTTGGGGGAGGCGGAAGATCCCTGACCCCCAGGGGCTGGTCTGGAACTATCGGCCAGGTCTTGGTGTTCTCCTGATGAATGTCAACACCGTCACAGAACACAGCAGACCAGGCCACTCTGTGACTGTGATGGGTCAAGTCAAAAACAAGGCCACTCCACAATCACATCTGAACACAGACCCAAAGCATGAACGCCATCCAAACTACAAAAATGACCAAAGCTCCCCTTTCTTGGCTAATGTGAGTGGCTGCTGCTTCTTTATCAATTACAGTTCTAACTTGCTTCATTCTTTCAGCTTCATAGATAAGATTTTCTAAGATATCCAACCTTAGAATTACCCCGGTTTCCTGACAACACGCCATTCAGAGCCAAGCCCTGCTTTCTTGAAATCTCCAAAGAACCTGACACAAATCTGGATTCAATAACAAGTCCTTCCTAGCACCTCTTATCGAGATGCCGCATGATGCCCTCCCTCACTGGAAGGAGCAAGAAACTAAACTTGTTCAACTGCAGACGTGTTCCTGGTGGCCTCTGGCTACAAGGCAGCGACACTGCTAAAGGCTGCAACAATCAATGACGTGTCAGAGCCGTACCAGCTCGCGAGAGCCTATTGTTAAATTTTTAGGCATTTTGCAAGCCAGTTGTTGAACACATCATTATGAATAATCAAATTATACCAACTTCCAATTAAATAAATTTAATTATATTGAAACAACAGTAATGCATCCTCAAAACTCATTACTTCCTAATTCCTTTAGTACATTTTGCTGTTATCTCTGCTCTGGGGATTGTTGGCATCTATTTTTTCTGCGTGGTGGAAACAGTACAACGTCATGTGCTACTGTGGCGTCTCTTCCCGACTCCGTGTTTACTGATGTCATGTCGTTAGCTGATTGGCCATAGTGAGAGTATTTACACCACGGAAATTGGTAAGCACCACACATCAAGGCTCCTCGCCTTCCTCCAGCTTGTTGGTAAACCAGCACACCACCGCTACGCTAATCCACAAATGTCAAGCCATTGCACTGAGGCACTAACGCGGAGCAGGACATCAGTGGTGGACTCAAGAACTAGTTAGGTGATAAGAGAGCTGACAGAGGAGGGAGTTAATTGTCTGAATTCTTCCCCCATCCTCTGGATGAAAAGTATGAAGCCTTGATTTCCTTTGCCTAAGGAGGCTTGGCTTTAGGTACCCAGATATCCCTTCCCGATTCTCTTTACACTGTCCTGGGTCCCGCCTGCTTCCAGGTTGATTTCCGGCCTTTGGCTTGAGTATCAGCACAGGCAGGAAGTAGCTCCAGGGAGTTGTGCTGGCCTTGGAGCACTGCTGAGAGCCATTGGGATGAGGGGGCCCTGCTCAGGCATCTTCCAAGTGGCTCACTATTCTGAACCAAGAGAACAAGCAAATGTGTGTCTTAAATTTACTTCAGGGTTGGTTTAGAAATAAAGATGCATAACGTTTATTTACTTTGTAAAATTTTCAATCGGCATTAAATTTCACTTGGACTAAATCAGATAATAGAAAAGCACAGGGCCGACAGAAAAGATCAAAAAGAGAGTCACATGTAACAGATGAAAAATTACACCACGGGGAGAGTGACAAGAGCACCGTGCTCTGAAGGAAGAAGCTTCCTCCAATGATGGTACCTGGCACCTAAGTAGTCCAGGTAATTAATGCTTGTAGAATACTTCAAAAGCACAAACCACTGCACCGATACTGAGACATAACCGTTCAGTCAATCAGGACGTGGAGCCCCACTGCACATGCTCGCGATGGAGACCCTTAAACGGGACACGTTAGCGCCACAATTGGCGCAAATCCGTGGACTTGCATCAGGCAGTGGCTGGGGCGGTGAGAACCAGGGGTATGGGAGGGGCTAGGCTGACGCTTACAGGGACGTGGGAGGCCCTCAGTACAAGGCCCACCTCCTGCATGGGGCCTTTCTAGATCACCAGGCTCTCCTCAGAACCCAGCAACTCTCCATCCCCGGGTCACCCTGGGTCAGTGCGGTTTTGTGCAATCATTTGCACGTTTCACCTGAAGGTCTGGGACCAGGCAAGCCCCTTGCTTCTGCTGCATCCTCGGCACAGGACCTGCCCCGAGCTGCAGTCCTGGGGACTCGCCATAAAGTTGCGTGTGACTGCACGGTGAGAGGGAAAGCTTTCTCCTCTGAATGGCGTCCGTCCTCACACGACAGTCCTGCGACACCAACCCCGATACCCCGTGGAATAGGCCAGTTCCTGCAACCACTCTGGGAGGCAGGGAATACACAGAACTCCCACTTAGGAGAGTGGAGAGCAGAGGCTCAAAAAGGCCAAGCAGCCTGCCGCAGAGCTTGAGCCTCGTTCAACTCCGTCTAGCACCTTTTCCTCATTGTTCCCAAACTCCTGGGTGGCCCATGCCACTGTCTGATTTCCTGCTGCCTTGTTTCGCCTACAGTCAAAATAATACCCATCCAACAGCAAAAACAACTGACATCGAAGAGTGTTGTCCTGGGTTCGGAGGGCCCCGCGCTGGTCATCTTGATTAATCTGCGCTGTGACTCCATTCCTAGCTACACGACCTTGGGCAAGACCTTCACCTCTCGGGGGCCGCTGTTACTTCAATTATCACATTCATCAACTCCACATCTAAGCGAGGTAGGGAAGATTTTATTAGTAGTAAATTATTAATCAGGATGCATTAATAATGACCGCTTAAACTTTTATAACTCTTCAGAGTTTACAAAGCACTTTCTCAAGTGTTTTCTCGTTTCTTCTTCCAACAGCTCTGGAAGGTCACTGAGGCAGACAGTATGGCCCCAGTGGGAGGGTAAAGAAACTGAGGCCTAGAGAGACTCCTGCAGCATTTTATAAAAGTGCATTTTGGCAGCATATTAGTCCCTGGAGATACTCTACGAAAAAGACATGAGTGGGAAATGCTGCATCCCATGTTCCCTGCTTAGAAAGTGCATGGAACATGAAAGGCTCTGATCAGTCCTGCAGTAAGGAAATGGCTTACTTTTGTTTAAACAACGTTTGCTAAAACTTAGATAACCATAAACAATAACCCCTTCTCTGAGCACCTATTAGTATTTTGTGAAACTAGGTTTCTGTGGAGCTCGTGGAATTGCCCTTTAGTAGTATTTGGACTAAACTATATATATATTTATTTATTTATTTTTGGTGAGGAAGATTGGCCCTGAGCTAACATTTGTTGCCAGTCTTCCTCTTCCTTTTTTCCTCTCCAAAGCCCCAGTACGTAGTTGTATATCCTAGCTGTAAGTCATTCTAGTTCTTCTATGTGGGATGCCACCACAGCGTGGCTTGATGAGTGGTGTGTAGGCTCATGCCCAGGATCCGAACCAGCCAACCCTGGGTGGCCGAAGCTGAGCGTGTGAACTTAACCATTATGCCATGGGGCCGGCCCCCTGGACTAAGCTGTTTAATCCAGGTTGTGGGGCTGGGAGAGCTGATCTTTCTTTGAGTCAGTCTGCAGTTGATATGGTCACTAGCAGAAACATATTACGGCCCTCTGTTCCTAATTCATTTAACCACCTGTACGGGTCAGTTTCCTGTCTGCTTGGCCTAACAGGGCTAGACCACCACTCCAGACCCTGTGGACTTTGACTTGTTGCCAAGAAAATGCTGAGTTGCCTGTACCCAGCTAACTTCCCATCACTGCCTGGTTGGTCTGAAATTCTATGTCCGGGAGTACATTTCTCCTTCAACATCCAGCCCAACGTAGGGGAGTGGGAGAGTGGATGTATTGAGGCTTCTATGCCCCAGTCGTTCAAGTCTAAAAGGATCACGTGTTGTAAACATAGCTTCTGGGGTCTTGTTGGTTCTTCTTTCTGAGTTGTTCGGAACATTCCAGAGATGGTACTCCAGATACCAAACACCAAGGATTAGGTAAGGGGACGGAAACGGCGGTTCCCAGCCAGGAGCAATCCACCCCCAGCTCCTCCTGCCAGGGGACAGTGGGCAGTGTCTGGGTCACCCCTAGGGGGTGCTACTGACAGCCAGTGGGTAAAGACCAGGGATGCTGCTCAATACCCTATGATGCACTGGACGGTCCCCACAACAAAGAATTATCCCGCCCAAAGTGTCAATAGTGCTGAGGTGGAGAAACAGAGGACTATAGGAAGTGAGATGGTTTGGGTGTGTGCCAAATTCCTGAGGCCACGCAGAGCAGCAGAGGAGCACGGATTGCTGGCCTGAAGGCCAAGGTTCAAAGCCTGGCTCCACGCGTGTAGGAGGGACATCCGGGGCTCACTGCTGCGCCGTTCTCCTCTCCTCCCTGATCCAGAGAGCAAGTCCACACAGCAAGCAAGGGGGAGAAGGTGGTCACAGGATTTGCCCAAGCTGGTGTCATTAGTAAGTGGCTGAGCTGGAGTTTAACTCAGCTTGGTTCCATGCCCAGCACAGTGTATACTGCCCAACACTGCTTTCTGCCATCTTTTTCACTGCCCCTAGCATTGTCATCAAAGAACCTTCATGCAGTGTATGTGGTTATTGAGTATAACTGTGACAAGGCCTCTGCCATAATCCAGTCCTGAATGGTCTTTCAAATGAGTCAAGGTCAACTCTTGTTTATTGTCTGCTGTTGAATTGCTGTGTGATCCTAAGTAAGTCACTTAACCTCTCTGAGCCTCAATTCTTTCAACTGTCAAAACAGAATTATAACCTTTATTCTACCTCACTGGGTAATTTAGCACTCATTCAAAGATGAAAGGAAATAAATTTGTTGGGTAGATTTTTCTTTTTTTAGTCTCAGCAGTGAAAAAAAGTATTTTTCTTTGAAAGACTCACAAAACGACAGCTGCCAAAATTAGCATCTGGCTCTCTTCCTTTTATTTAAATACATCTTATTTGACTCCATTCCTTTGGCACATTGTAGAACGATCTAATGCCAGGGCTAGAAGGGAGTTGACGAGATCTTTCTAAAACAACCTTTCTTTTAGCAGTTGAGGAAACAGGGGCCCCAGGAGGCCAGGTGGTTTGCTGTGGATCAACCAGGAATGTGAGCTGAGGCTAGAACTCCGGATTCCTAGGGATGTGTGTTCTCCACGTTTCTTTACGGCCTCCTGAAGGAGGCGCCTGCTCCAAGCGTCCAATTTTGTGATGATGGTTATTCAAACAGAAGTTACAATGGGTGTGCCCCTTTCCTTTGGGGGTAGGTGTGCAATGATAAACCCACCATCTTCGATTTAAAGAAGCTTGGGCTTGAATGGTTCCTCTGCCACTGACAAACGATGAGACCTTGGGCTCATTCCCTAAGCCCTCCGGCAGGGTCTGTTTCCTTGCCTGTCAAACAGGGAGAATAATAGTACCTATTTCATAGGCTGTGGAGAGTGCAATAACATGACGTAGATAAAGCATGTATAATAAAGTCCCTGGCCTACAGCGAGACTCAGTAAAGGCTAACTTCATTACAGCTATCGTTCCAGCAGCTGAGGGTAAGGATCCTGCATCCACGCGTGCGATCCACGCACGGGGCAGGAAAGAGGCTGTGGTGTGTCATGCCGGGGTCCATACAAAGGGTGCCAAGAAACAGGGCATTAGTAGCCATGGCTATCTGCCCAGTTTTATGCTGGAGAAAGCCTGCATTCTAGAAAATCACTGTGAGTTTAGGTCTCTCACTCGATATCACTAAACGGGCATTTAAATACATATTTATTTCATGTTCTGATGTCGGCCAGTGTGAGTATGGAGGAAATCACCCAGAAACAACTTAAACCTCCCGAGTTAGACCTTCTGCGGGAGTTTCTCTCCAGCCAAGAACTCAGCGTTGGATTTGATCTGCACACGGGGCCTCATGGCGGCAGCCACCATCCTGGCCACAGAGCGGGTCTTCAGCATGGGCTGGCTCCAGGGACCCAGGGCCACCTCAGTGCCTTATTACCTGTGAAATGTCTTTAAGCATTAAGCTTTGGTGAGGTCGATGCCCACGAACCAGGCCTCTCAGCCACTGACGGAGGTCACGGGCTCGCTGGTTCACACACAACCAAGCTCTCAGCGGAGCCCTGCGGGGGGGTGGGGGGTGGCGGGGCTGGGGAGTGGCAGCTGTTTGGGGCTAATTAGCCTCATTATGAAATGCTGATGAGCTAATGGAACTAAAATGTAGTCACCTTCTGAAGTCACTTAGGAGATCTTCGACCTAAAAATAAAGTAACTTTCTGGCCGTTTCGGAAGGACTTCCTCCAGGAGGAAGTATACAGGTGTGGTCTTCCTCCCCAGCTGAGCTGGGGCCTGGAGCCTGGAGCCTGGTGCTCTTTTGTACTTTCTTTTGTTTTAGATTGAGAGGTCTGTCTGGGGAGCTCCCTCCCCTCTCTTCTTTTTGCCTCTGGATCCAACCCCCAGAGCTCTGCTCAAACCCTACTCCCTATCATGTGTGCCTTATTCATGCTCTTTCTCTCTTTCTGTCCTTGTCTGATTTACTCTGTGCTGAGTTCTCATATGCATTTTCTCATTTAACCATTGTAAGGACCTTATAAAGTGGTTATTGCCATCATTCCTATTTTATAGATGAAGCTCAGAGAGGTTAAGTGACTTTTCCTAAGTCCCACAGCTAATAAGTGGCAGAGCCAGAATGTGAACCCAAAATAACTGACTCCAGAACCTAAAACCCTCACCTAATACTGCCTTCAACTGTGAGCACTTAGAATGTTCTCACTCTGCATCCACATCATTTCCCACTCGAATGTGTCCTTGTTTGTGTATGAATAATGGGCCTCCCGACTGGCACACAGTAGGCATTCAGTAAAAATTTGTTGCATGACTTCATGCGTTGTAAACTTCTGGAGGGTAATGACTTTGTTTTATGCATCTGGGGTCCCTGCCTCCCCAACTTGAGTTCCTGCACAATGTTGAGCTCAGAGTCTGAAGCTATTACTTTCTTCCTGAACATCAGATAGTCCTATGTATTGGGCAATTTCTTTCTCATATCCAGATGAAATCTCTGACACAGCAATTTAAACATTTCCTTTAGTCTGAACCATAGTTGAAAACTTCCACCTACACCTGCTTAGGTGCTTAACACCGAGCCACCTTAGTGGGAGAGAAAAGCCTGGAGTTTAGAGTCAGAAGACCTAAGTTTGAATCTCATTCTGTCACCTGTTAGCTGTGACCTTTGGCACCTGGCTCAACATTCTTGAGCCTCAATTTTCTCATCTGTAAAACGGGCATCGTAGCACCTGCTCACCCAGACCACCTCACAGAGCCGGTGGGAGGGTCAAGTTAGATAACATACACTGCATCAACTTGTACATCAGTTATTATTTTTACTGACCATAAGCTGATGGCAGAAGTGTTTCTTTTGTAGAATAAATTGTGTCGTGGTTCATTTTGGACAGCAGAGTCAGCAGAAATCTTGAAGATGTCTTTCCCAGGTCAAGCTACTAAGTAGAGGGGCTGTGATTGATATCCTTTTTAAAATTCTTCCCTCCTTCAAATATTTCTTGTGCACTTAAGGTATGCCAGGCACTAGATGCTAAACGCGGGATATTCAGATGCTAGATGCTGGATATGCAAAGCCATATGAGACCGAGCTGCTGCTCCTCATGGAGCCCAGAGTCTAGAACGACATACAAACAGGTGGATCCCAACCACCATGCAGTAGGCCAAGTGCCATGGAACAGGTGGAAAGAGGGGAGCCAGTGTGTAGCGAATGTCTACAACCCTTGGAATCACCCTTGACTTCTCCATCTCTCTCACATCCCACGGCCCAGCTCCCAGTAAATCATGCCAACTCTACCCTCAAAATCCATCGCGAATCTGACCACTTCTCATTGCCCCCCGCCCCCTCCAGCCAGAACTTGTAAAAAAGGAAAGTCAGAACACGTCCCTCCTCTGCTCAGAACCCGTCAGTGGCTTCTTATCTCACTCAGAGGAAAATCTGACGTCCCAATAACAGCCTACAAGGCCCTGTACCGTCTGGCCCTGGCAACCCCCTGCTCTCTGCTACCTCTCTTCCCAGCTCAGCCCACACGCTGGCCTCCTTGCTTTGCCCTGACTGCTCCAAGCACATGCCTAGTTTAGAGTTTTTACAAATCCTTGGACACCAGTCCTGGTCTAGAATAGCCATTTTGCAGATATGCATGTGGCTTGCTCCCTCTCTTTCTTCACCTCCTCTACTCACATCTCATAACTGCTTAAAACTCCATTCCTGACCACCCTATCTAAAATAGCACCCACGCTCTCCCCTTATCAGTACCGTCTTGCTTTATTTTCCTTCAAAGGACTTAAGGCCACTGCACACAGATCTAATTGTTTAGGTGTTTATTGCCCTCCACCCCGGAGAATGGAAGCTCCGTGATGGTTTGTTTGGTTCACTGATGTTTTCCTAGTATATAGAACGGTGCCTGGCACATAGTAGGTACTCAATAAATATAAATAGATAGAATGTGAAGGGTGGTGCGCCAGAAACACAGAGAAGGGGCATCTCACAGGACTTGGTGGGGCAGAGGGAGGGCTCATGAGTCCTTTTTGGAGAAGGTGCAGTCTGCTTTGAGTTTTGAAGAACTGAAAGGTAACAGCTAGATAGAAAAGGGGAGAAGAGTGTACTCGATGGAGGGCCCAAATATCATGTGCAAAGACCCAAAGGAATGAAGACCATGATGCATTTGGGGAACTTGAAGTGGTTCTAGATGGGATGAAGTCCAGAATCCTTCTACAATGGTCTAAGAGGAGATTCAGCCTTACTCCCACCGCCTCCCCCCTCCATCATCTTGTGCTCCCTATTGATTCACAAGAGGTTTTATTCACTGAGAGATTTAAAATCTTTTTCTAAGCCCTACTCTTTCTAACCTGGGGAGCACTTTATTTTCTCTACTTTTGTTTTCTTTTTTGCTTTGTTTTGTTTTCCTTGGTTTTTAACAGGCATAAAAAGTCCAGATGAAGGAAAGGAAACTTTCATTTCTTTCTTTACATGCTGCTTTGCCGGAACCCAAACACCATGAAATGAGTTGGTGAAATGCCAGACAGTCACATCCAGAGCATTGGCAAAGGGCCACATGGGCTGGGTCGGATCAGCCAATCCATGGGAAGCCGTGGCTGGATGTGGTCCCGAGCGTGGGGTGGCCCTCCTAGCTCCAGCCAAAGGCAATGGCTTCGCTGATGTTTTCTGCCCACGGATGCTGCGCTGGAAAGGAATCACATCCACTTGGGTATGCCAATTACCTAGGGGCTGTTTCTGGGTTGTGCTCATCCTTTTTACTCTTCAGCATATCTGGTTTTTCTCCTCTGTTCCCTTTGTAAGGAAAAAGCTGAAGCTCAAGTGTGCTCACTATGAAAGGAGAATAGAGTGAAACTTTTTTCAGATAATTGCATTTTCTGGACCTCAGGGCCAGAGACCTCCATGCTCTCAGAGCTGAGCCAAGTGATAAAGACAGCTGTTAACACTTTCAGGCTCTCTCTGTGCACTTAGTGGTAGAATTGTCCAGAATCCTGTAGTTTCAGCTT
The DNA here is from genome assembly GCF_041296235.1 of Equus asinus. Classification (NCBI taxonomy): domain Eukaryota; kingdom Metazoa; phylum Chordata; class Mammalia; order Perissodactyla; family Equidae; genus Equus; species Equus asinus. The sequence continues at coordinate 34,997,462 of NC_091802.1, read as the reverse complement.
CCAAGGTGACTGCAGAGCCATGTCCATTGTCCAACTTGCCTTCCAAACTGACCTTTCCCTGCTTGAGCGAGCTCCACACCCATCCTTTACTGAGGCACTAAGGCGAGGTGGGCACTGTGCTGTCCTTTGGGGATAACTATTACCTCCTTTCTTCTCCTCAATAACCCTTCTCTGAACCAGTCCCACCTCTTTCGTCCCCTCTCTGCCACCCGTCGTCACTCTTGGTCACCCACCCTGCTTTATTTTTCTTCTAAGCCTTGACCATAACTATGCTACCTGATATTATGTATTTACTTTTATGGGGCATGACTCTCCCAAACTAAAGTGAAAAGGTCATACAAGCAGAGACTTTGTTTTGTTTTGATAACTACTATATCCCCTGGGCCTCAAGCACATAACAGGTACTCAATAAATATGTATTGACAGATGAATGAACAAACCCATGGGTGAGGTTTTTGTTATCCTTTTGCTGAGGAAGAAACCAAGCATTTAAAGGGGAAGTAAACTGCCCAAGATAACATACTCAGGGTTTGATCCCGGGCCAGCTGACTTTAAAGACACCTCTTTTCATGCATCTCTTCATGCCCCCTACACTCTGTAGGGGCTGCGATTAGGGTGAAGCCACTGAGGCACCCATCTCTGTGCAAAATTTAAGCAGGTAGCAAAAATCCAAAAATCAAAATAAATAATAGTCTAATGCACTTTTTTTGAAAAATCAAAAATTTTAATGCCAAAAAACCCATGATGATCAAAACGTCAAAATTATAAATAAAGGATCAGTATCCCTGAGTTTTCCTTTTGCCTCAGGCTCCATGGCTCAGCCAGCACTGATCCATCTTTATTTAAAATGTTGATATCGCCCTGACCCCTGCCCTGTGCCTCGTCATAGTTATGTGTTAAATCTCTTATTCTTTAGGCACTTCTTCCCTCCAGGCCTTTGTTCAAATGCTCCTGGATCTTGGGATATTGGCCTCTTGCATCATTTGCACTTGTGTGTGCTTTACAGATCTCTCTAAGCCACGGTGGATTGGTCACGTGCCACTGTGTGACATCTCTCATGCCCTGCTGCTCTGCTGTTTTGACGCCACAAATTCCGCCTCCCTCACCGTGCTACCCAATGGCCGTTGTGGAGGTGGTGCTGGCATCGCTTGCCAACTACTAGTTCTGTGTATCAGAACTGCGGTCTGGACTGCTGTGTTGTTCAATTATTGGACCGTTTCGTTGCATTTCCTTTATTGTTTTGTGAACTTCAGTGGAAATCAGAAAAATGGAACCGCTGAGTCTAGTGAGAGGAAGTGTAAGTCTTATCGTCTAATTGAATTGAAACAAAAAAGGAAATCATTAGGCACGCCAAAAGCAACGCTTCCTGGGCTTCAGTCAGAGGCTTTTGCACTTCCCTGTGGACTGGTGTTTCTACACGTGGAAGAAAAGAACCGGATTAGAGAGTGCGTAAAAAAATGCTAAAGATACATTATCAGAGACTGTGTCAAAAGGTGAGGTTTAATCAGATTTTGATGCTTTTTTTTTTTTTAGTTTTTCTGGGAACATCTTTATAATGTGATTATAATTGTTAATCTAGAATGTACTCTGTGCCAGGCACTTTATGTGTATTAACTCGTGTAATCCTCTAAACAACTCTAGAAGGTGAGTGCAAATATTATCTATTTTATCTGTTTTACCTGTTACAGATGAGGAAACTGAGGCACAGAGAGGCTAAGCAACTTGCCCAACACCACACAGCTAGTGAGTATCAGAGCCAGGATTTGAACCCAGGTAGTACGACTCCAGAATCTCAGCTTTCAGGACACCAAACCTCTTATGTAACGTGTACATCTATTAGACTTCATGTTATAGGGGAGGAAGAATTTTTCCTCTCCCCTTCTAGGTTCTTCTTGCTGGTCTAAGAATTAAATTGACAGGAGAAAGAATAAAAGGAGGAAATCAAACAGTTTAATAACATGAGTATATGGGAGAGACCCAGGAAATCTGAGTAACTTGCCAAATTGGTTGAAGCCACCAACTTAAATATCACCTTTAGCTAAAGACAAAGGAGGATGTTGGGGGTAGTGGTTTGGGACTTCAAATGGGAGGAAGACAATTCACATGGAGATGGAAAAGCAAATGTTTGGTAAACAAATGTTTGCCATGCCATGCAGAGACAATGGGACCTGGAGAGGACTTTGATCAAATGGGCCTTGCTAGGTTCCTCCCTGTCTATCACATGTAGTTCTTATTATGCTGTAGTTATCTCTGTGTATTAGCTCCTTCCTAGAACAGGCAATCTATCTTAAATTCTTTTAGGCAGTTAGAAGGAAGGTCAAAATTTCTTCCTGAGTCTTTTGTTCTTAAAAATAATTAGCCAGGGCCGGCCCAGTGGTGCAGTGGTTAAGTTCACACGTTCCCCTCTGGTGGCCTGGGGTTTGCCGGTTCGGATCCCGGGTGCGGACATGGCACCGCTTGGCAAGCCATGCTGTGGCAGGCGTCCTACATATAAAGCAGAGGAAGATGGGCATGGATTTGAGCTCAGGGCCAGTCTTCTTCAGCAAAAAGAGGAGGAATAGTAGCAGATGTTAGCTCAGGGTTAATCTTCCAAAAAAAAAAATCAGCCAGAGACCCATTTTGGGGTGGCAAATTCTGTTCCCCTACAGTGTATTTTACTTTTGCACATATTTATTTTTGTCCTTAATTCCATGAGCATTACACCCAGAAGCAGTGCCCTGCCCATGACCCTCTCCCCTTTGGCTGGTCCCAATCCTAGCCCTTTTCAAGGCTCAGATAAAAAGCTACTTCTTCCCCGTTGCCTTCTCTGACAAGCTGGAAGCACTCCATCCTGCCTAGAATGCTCCATAGCACTTCATGTCTCCATCTCTCAAAGCACTTTATTGTCCTTTAACTCAACATACATGTGATCTCTCTTAATTGATTGTGTGGATTTCATCTTTGCATTGTGCAAAACAGCATAGTAACAAGTACTTGCTGAAGAGGGAACAGAGGCATGGGATCTGCCCAGCAGAAGTGGTCTCACAGCGTCTGGGAGGCCACAGGGTTCTGTGGATTTTCCCATGACCTTTCTATACAGCAGATGGAAAGTGTAAAGGGCTATAAATATGGAAGAAGTGAAGGGTACTACCTACTGAAGAGTGTGGCAGTAAGTGACTAATGAGAACATCCTTTCATAGAGATGACCCTTCCAGGACACCATCAACAAAGTGTGTCATTCACATGGTAGAATCAGCACCAGGTTGGTTCCAGGAAATTCCACCTTCACGTCCCAACTAGACCTTTGAAGTTCGGATGTGGGGAAGGCAGCTTCATGTGTAAAATATGATAATTACTCCTTCTCTGTGTACCTCATGGGGTTGTTGTGACAGCAAATGAAACAAGACATGAAAGGGCTTCACGAGCTCCAAAGCAATGAAGAGTCAGGGCGGTGATCATATTTTCCCTGGGTGGATTTAATCGTGCTCAATCCATATTCTCACATCCTTCAAAGCCCTGCTTGTGCTGGCTACTCTGCTTCACCCCGAGGTCCCGCCTCCATCCTTTTCTACCTGTCTCTGCTCTGGGAGGCTGACCCTCATGGTTGCCACCAGCTCTCTTGCTCTCTGACTTCTGCTTGCACTTGGTCAATGAGGGGTATTTGTTCCATTGTCCACCCACCCACTCGGGTCACGTTGGGCTGGCTGTGTCCCTCAACAGAGGTCACCGCTCCCCTTAAGGCAGCCCTCTCTCCCGGCCTTGTCCTTCATTCATCCCTTGAAGGACAGTGACAGCCAGTGCTGGGCACTGCACTCTCCCTGTGGTTTCTCTAGACCCTGCACACACCTACATACACAGTCCCTCTACCAAACCCTCCTCAAGTTAACTTGATTTGTCTTATTGTCTCCTGCTGGGACCTTCACTGATTCACTTGCTTCATGAGGCCTTCCTAGCAGACTTCAATCCAGAAGACAGCTAATCTGCTTTTCTCTGAACTCAAAGCTCTCGTTGTTTAAACCCATTTTTGTCAAAGTGAGTACCATGAATATTTGCTCTAATGGATACTAGTAAGTGATTTCAAAAAAAAGTTTTCATGGGCTAGCCTGGTGGTGCAGCAGTTAAGTTTGCATGCTCCACTTCAGTAGCCCGGGGTTTGCTGGTTCAGCTCCCACACACGGACCTATGCACTGCTGGTCAAGCCATGCTGTGGCAGGCATCCCACATATAAAGTAGGGGAAGATGGGCATGGATGTTACCTCAGGGCCAATCTTCCTCAGCAAAGAAAGGAGGATTGGTGGCAGATGTTAGATCGGGGCTAATCTTCTTCAAAAAAAGGAAGAAAGTTTTCATGTTCTGATAACTTATAGAGATACAAGTTAAACAAACTACATCACCAACACCCCCTTTTTCATCTGCAAGACTTTTCAGAGTATTTAATTTGCTATTATGCATATTATGTACCACTAAGAGAGAAAACACACACATGCCCATATATACACACACAAGCTATGTAATTGTAAGAAGCCATCTACTGTAAAATGTATTACTATTTCAGAGATATTAAAATGTTAAAAAGATATTGGTCTTAGAACTGACAGAATATGATAGTATGCATATCTTCCAAATTTTCTTATTTGAGGAAATCTGTCCGGGTAGAAAAATCTCATTGGAATAGAGCTCTAAGGGACATATTTTGGCAAACCCCAGTCCATGCTTTTATCAGCTAACAACATATATAGCACTTGTGCATTTCTTTTATTATTGAATTATTGTTTAACTATGACTTGGTTATTAATCTCCTAATGGCAAGGAAATCGCTATTAACCCCATCTTGAGAGCAAACATCCTAGGGCTCAGCAGATCTTGGCAGCTGCGTGGGTTCTGTGGCAGAGGCTGGCTAGCTGTTTACCAAGCCGGGTTCTATTTCCTCCTGTGCACACAACTAAGGGCATTTCGCACTCCTTCTTTTTTTTTTTTTTTATTTATTTTTTTTTTATAAAGATTTTATTTTTTCCTTTTTCTCCCCAAAGCCCCCTGGTACATAGTTGTATATTCTTTGTTGTGGGTTCTTCTAGTTGTGGCATGTGGGACGCTGCCTCAGCGTGGTCTGATGAGCAGTGCCATGTCCACGCCCAGGATTCGAACTAACGAAACACTGGGCCGCCTGCAGCGGAGCGCGCGAACTCAACCACTTAACCACTCGGCCACGGGGCCAGCCCCATTTCGCACTCTTTCTTACAGGCAGGTGTGGCCATGTGAGTTCTGCTGTGGTTAGAAATAACGTGTGTGGCTTTCAAGCTTGGTGCCTAAAACTTTATTCTTCATGCTCTCTTCTCCCATATGCTGGTGGGATGTCAACACCTGGAGCCAACTTGGAGGCCATGTGCTGAAGACGGCAGAGACATCATCAGCCTACATCTCTGAACACGTGAGCTCCCCTCCACCTATCCTCCCATTACTGCTCTTTGGACGTTGAGCAGGAAATACACATCTACTGTACAAAGTCACTGAGATCGTCGGTTTCATTTGCTTCCTACTGTGGCTGGTGTTGCATAAACTAACACAAACGCCTTGTGACTAGGGAGTGGCTGGGGTTCAGAGTGTGGCCTGTGGCTGGAATTGCACGTAGCTTTGGGCTCTTGAAACTCAGAACATCCCTCACGTCCAAACTTCTCCTCTCTGAAGTCTTCCCCATGTCCCAGCTAGCCCATTCTTCCTGCTCCTTTGGGCGTAACTTTACTAGAACACTTGTAAAGCTGCATTTCATCTCTTGGTGTCGTGTTTATCCCCTCATTTCACAAGTTCCACGAGGTCAGGGTCCTGAATGTATCAATGTCCCTGCTCTTAATACCCCACAGAGGGCTTGGCATTGGGTGCATACTCAAAAAATATTTTACCGAATGAGTGAATTGCTAGAACTTTGGATAGTCAAATAAAGCATTTTGGAACCTTCCCCATATATGCAGAGTTCCTTCAAGTAAACCCCACCATCAAACAAATATATAATAAAGTGAACCCAAGAGTCTCCAAGAGGAATCAGAGTTTTGAGAAAAACAAACATTGCAAGCAAAAGTATCTTTCATCCACACACTTTCCAAAAAGACTGTTTCATAGCTATAAATATATTTTTTTCATGAAATAAAAATAAATCTTCCAAAGATTGATTGTTGGTCATGGTTTAAAGCTGGGACTCTGGAAACCATCCAGCTCTATGGCACTGAGTTGCTTAATCCTCTTTGCCTTCTTTTTCTCATTTGTAATATGCAAATAATAATAATGCATAGTTGTTATAAAGAGTTAATGTATGTAAAGTGCTTAAAATAGTGCATGGCACACAGTAAGTACTCACTAAATGTTAGCTATTTTTATCATTTCATAGGCAAGGGGCTTTATCTCCTGATTTCATAAAGATATCTGGTTCCCAGCTGGGCCAGGAAACTGTGTCCCTTAAGTCCAGGTCCAGCACGCAGCCTGTGTTGTGTGGGCCCTGCAAGCTACAAACGGTTGTTGTATTTCTAAGGTATAAAACAAAAACAAAGAAAAACCAAACAGAACAGGCGACAGGCCATATGTGTCCGGCAAAGCCTAAGATATTTCCCCTCTGGCCATTTCCAGAAAACGTGTGCCGGTCCCTGCTTTAGAGTAACAGTTATTCACTGGTGGAAATGACAGTGTTACCTTTTCTCGAGAGGCAGAACGGCAGAGTAGGGAGTAGAAGGAACACTGGATTCAAACTCCCGACCCTTTCAGGTCTGTTAGCTTGGACAAATTATGTAGCTTTTCTGAGCCACAGTTTCCTCATTGTAATATGCAAAATTTAATATTTTATCCCTATAAATGAGAGTGGATTGGTGGTCAGGCCTACTCCAAGGGCTATTTTAAGAATTAAACATGAGAATGTGTGTCTAGACCCCACTTCAGTGCCTCACTGAGACCAGGAGTTCAGCAGCTACTGTTTTCTGTCCCGTCATGTCAGCACTGTACTATTGGGCTAGGAATCCAATGATTCTTTTTATGGAGCAAAATGGAGGATTCAGAGCACAGTACAAGCCCTGGGCAAATATCAGCTGGCAGGGGCCTGTAGGAGACTGTGGAAGCCCCACCTTAGAGGGCCCTGATGTTATAGGACCCAGGAGGCCAACAGAGTCCTACTCTCATGGCCCGACAAGCCCCCTTTCAAGAATTGCTCTCCAGCTTGTCTTGGTTGCTCCTGATTCTCTTGACATACAGAACCCTGCTGCAGCCTCTAAGTGACTTTCCGGCAATGAAGGTGGTAGGCAGGAGAGAGTCGTGTTATTCAAAGACTGCCCCCAACGGATGTGTTCTGAATCCTCGGAACAGCCCATTGCAGCCTCCCTGAAGTTGCCTCCTTTAATTTCTAAAGCGTTTGAAATCTTTACCAAGTTCATAGCTTTGGTGACTGTAAACATTCAGTATGTGCATGGATTGCCGAAGCCTCAATTTCTGCTCCCAAGAAACTCAAGCACTGCCTGCCTGGAGCCGCCTGTCAGGGGCCGGGCTGCGGAGGGCAGCGAGGTGCTGACGCGGTGCTCACTGGGGTCGAAGGATTCCTCCCGCGACATCTTGCAAAGATAGCTCCACGCAAATAAAAGCGGCAGCAAGGAGCTACGTGTAAACGCTTCATGCTAATACTTAGGAAAGCGAGTCACAAGGGAGAAATACGTAATAGCACACCAGTGCCATCCCAGAAGAACTACAGAGAGATAAGGGAGGAGAAGGGAGCTAGCATTTGTTAAGGCGCCTACTATGTGCTAGGCATGGTGCTAAATGCTTCATTAGCAGGTTAGCACTTCAATTCTGGGCGGCAGCCCAGTGAGGCAGTTGCAGTCATTACCCCAACTTTACAAACCAGGAAACTCTGGTTTAGAGAAGCAAGTGGCTTGTTCAAGGCCTTGCTCAGACAGAACCAGAGTTCTAGGCTAGGTTGATTTCCAAGCCTTTGTTCATTTCTAGACCAGACATGGTTGAGAATCCATTATGAACTTCAGGAATGACCCCGACCCAAAGGGAGGAAGGGTCAATGTGACATAAAGAAGTCTAGAGAGTATACATGGGCGACTGAGGGTGAGGAAGGCGCTGGAGTCCTTTAATCGAATGTGTGAGATTCAGGCACAGTAGAACAGTGACGCTTTTGTCTTTCTTTTCTCTCTCTTTAAGATGCACCTGATTTAGAAATCATTCCGTGCTTTCTAAGAAACCATTTGAGTTCCACCCAGTCTTACCATCCTATACTTCTATCCTTTGTAGCACCTGTTAGCCTCATTCATGAAAAGTTTATGACCAGCTGATGCCAATAAGCAGCAGCTCTAGAAAACTTCAGGAATCCACCTCATTAAATGGCTTTTGTGCAGTCCTGAGCTTGGAGTGTTGGGCCCAGGTTTTCCAGGGATGGAAAGCTGATACCTTGCTTCAGCAAGGAGGCCGGCAAGCGACCTCTCTGCTTACTCCACATCAGATAGAGAGGAACAAGCCAAGAAACACAATACTTGACTGACACTGGCTTAAGAAATGATGGCATGTGATTGTCTCGCTCTAGTGGCTATTTGTCACTTGTGGCTGCCCCATACTCTCCCTATATTTTGGTTACATCTCATATTCCGAGTCTACCTTTTTCAACAATAGAGACCAGAAAACTCATATTCCCAGACTCCCTTGCAACTAGAGTACAGGTCTGGCTTCTAGCAACTGGCTGTACCCATGGAAGACTGGGATTCAAGACAGGCCCTGTGAGCAGGTGGCCAGGTATGGGGCACTCAATACGCTGGTGATCACCGTGGGGGAGGTTTTTACTTCCTCAGAGCTTCTAGCATCCAGGCATGAGCAGCATTGGAGCTGAGGGGTAACGGCTGAGACAGTGACATTTTCACCAAAATAGTTCCCCTGTCACGTTTGGACATTGTTGTTATCTCTGTATCTTCAAAGCCTGCCTCCCTGGTCCTCCTGGAGAGTCTATGAGTCACCTAACATCCTTTCAAAATGATTTTTTTAACCAATCCACAGTGGGTGCTGTTATTTGCAACTCAGAACCCTGACCAGTGCTGTCCACTGACAAGGAGCAGGTGATTCCAGGGCCAGTGCGGTGGCTCAAAGTGTCATTAAGGATTTGCCTCCATCCTCCCAAGTTTCGTGTGTTTACTTTTTATCTTAAGGTTGTTTGTCTCATGGTCATTGTCAGTGACCAAGATGACTGTCAATGGCTCCAAACATCACATCTTCACACTGTTGTTCCAAGGAGAAAAAAAATGAATGGGCAGAAAAGGGGCTTGCTTGCTTTCTTTTTAAAAAATTTTTATTAAAGAGGAAATATTTTCTAGAAGCTCCTCCAGGTCCCCCTTATTTTTCACTGACCAGAACTGGGTCATAAAGCCACCACTAGTTGCAAAGGGAGTATCTGACAAGGAGGAATGTGATAGCCACTGAGAGCTTGGACCAACCATGATTTATTATCAGGGGCCGGAAAATCCAGATTCCATTATCAAGAAAGAAGGGAGGGGACTGGCTGCTGGGTAGGCAACTGATGTCTACCACCATTACATTGTAAGCTTAGCTGCTCTTGACCAGGCTTGGCAATGGGAACCTGCTCCTACCAGAGGAAGCTTTTCTAGCAGATTCTGATTTTCATTTCCCCCAGGCCAACTTCCAGGTGCTTCAGAACCTTCCGATGGGCCCATTGTCAGAGAGATCTGGGTTTGAATCCTGGCACTGTCATATGCCCCAGCGTGGTCTGGACAGAGACCTTCTCACTTCTTTTTCTTCATCTGTAAAATGGGAACAGCAAAGTGCTGCCTTATGGGTTGTTGTGAAGACTGAAGCTGTAGGAACACACAATTCCTGGCACTTGTTAGACAATAACATTTTTGGAAGGATGGGGAGGACTACATGGGGAGGAGACAATAACTATTTGGAAGGATGGAATGTTCTGACACCTAATCCTTCTAGAGATGGTGACTTGACAATACACGCATATAATCAGGTGATTTTAGAATACTGATACCCTGATGATATCATTGGTATGATACCAATGACAAGGTAAGGTGTTTACCAAATGTGTGTTTACAAGTGTATTGTAAGAAAATGTTATGAGTATCATCTCATTTAATCTTCATACAAACCCTTTTTACGGTTGAAGAATCAGAGGCTAAAGGATGTTCATGATGGATCTGAGGGTGCATTTGGTAAGTGGCAGGGACAGACTTACTCATCCAGGTCTACCTGGACTCTTCGCAGTCTACCTCAGCACCTGGAAGCTGACCAGGAAGGTCAGTAGCAGGTTTCTTGATAACCATTGAGGGTTAATCTGGAGAAAACTCAGGAGCACAATGCTGGCTGTCTTGAAATATCAACAGGACTGGCTTGTGACAGAGTGACTTCACTCATATTTTTAGGCTCCAGAGATTGAAGACATGGATCATATTAGTGGAGGGAAATTTTGAACTACAGAAGGAATGCAGTATGAGCTAAGCAACAGTGGAATGAGTGGCTTTGGTGAGAAGTGAGCTTCCTGTCACTAGAGGTAATCAAGTAGTACTGGTCTTCTGTAGAGATGATTCGTGCTTTGGATGGAGGCAGGGAAGTAAGGCTGGGTGATTACGAGGCCCTTTTCAGTTCTGATCCAAGATTTTGTGAGAGAGGGGGTAGAGCAACACCAGCCTCGTGGAAGGTTCTGGAGTGGGTGGAATCTACCCTTCCAGCAAGAGTTGCTGAACTTAGGCAATCTGCAATCAAACACAGGTGTGATTTCTCTGCCCTTCTCTTAGTGCCTTTGCTGGGTGATTCCTGTAAAGTGTTTTGGGTATCCAGGTTTCTCCCTTGGGCATTAGCAGGAGTGGCCTGTTCCAAAACGAAAGCAGCCAGACCATTCTCACTGGTGAATCTCAGTACTGCCACCATCTTAGAGGCCAAGAGAAACCAGCGCACCTGTGCTCCTCCTGTCAACATTCTCTCCTTCCAATATGATGCAGATGAAGAACTCGTTTTTCCGCTTTGATGTGTTTTTAAGCATTTACCCTCAGGATTATTTCTCTTTCTTTCTATCTCTCTTTTGTTCTCTCAACTTCTAGCCGGCTGATTAAAATTCCAGTTAGACTGAAATACTCTTTCAAATTGGGCCATTCAGAATTAAGGGAAAAGGACTGAACTTTCTACAGACCCAGCACTTTGATTAATCTTTAATTAATACTTCACTTTAATTTTCAATGCTACCTTTAAAACACAGAGCTGTGTTCAAGCCTCAAACTCATTATCTTATCATTTTGAAAGGCAGGCCTGTCTGCCACAGAATAAAAAAAGGATGCTGTGTAATAGTCTCTTCCTGGAAGTCAGCTTCGGAAAATCCTCTTTGATAGACGGTAGTCCTGAAATATATATATTTTAGAAGACAACTGTTTTGTGAAAGATCTAACGAATCAGCTGGGAGAAAGTTATTGTAACACAGGGTAAAATAATATGATGCCAAGCTGACATTAATTTATCTTTGTTATTTATCCTAATGATTTTATGTTTTTATTGGTATGCTACATGGCTGAAAATGTACTTTATAATTTAACTTTCACGGCCGAGTACAGAGAAGCCACTGGGGGCACCATAATGATGAAAGAACAGCCACGGTGAGACCACGGAAAAGGATGTGAAGATGATTTATGTAACTTTCTTTTCCTGTTTGCAGTTCATTAAGTCGCTGCCTTCTCACAGTGACCAAGAGAAAATTAAAACACTTCAGAGAAGAGCTTGGGGTTCAGCATCATTAGAGGAAGAGAAATGGGCGCCTTGATGAACTTGACTGCAGAAATCTATAGAGCACAACTTAATCAGCCTCTACATTGATCTTGGATGCTCAGAGGCAGGTTTAAGACTGAACAAATCTTTTTAATGCATATTCTTTCCCTTTGAAAAGTGGCATATGATGCATGAGAATGATTTAAAGATTATCCCAGACTTGAATTTCATAAAGTGAAATTGCACATAGCACTTTCCAAGTTTTCATGGAAAAACAGGAAGAGGATGGATACTTTTCATGATGCCGCCTCCTTTCTTGGATTCTCTGTCCCTGCTCCTGAGAAGCATCGTCCGGACAATGGCAATTACTTAGAAGAAAGAGAAACTGCCTGCTGTCCTGATGATTACAATACCGTTGGGCCACGGATGTTTCACTTCCTTTTTAACTGTAGGTTCAGAGAAACCAGCACAATCTATGCATCTGGGCTGGCAAGAGCTGTGAGAAGGATCCTTTTCTCCAGTAGTACATCTCTCCCATCCTTGTGGGGAGGGATAGCTGCCATGTGAGGCAGGGAGCAGGGGTACTAAGAATTTGGTGTCAGACAAGCTTGGCCTTGAGTCCTTGCTTCTCCACTTACTACAAGTCCTTGAGCAAGTTACCTAAATTAGTTGAGCTCCAGATTCCTCAACTGCTAAAATGGGCTGATGAAACTTATCTTATATGGTTATCCAGGGGATTAAAGGTAGTCGTTGATGGGGACCAGAGGTAATGGCAATCATCCCAGTGTCATGCAAAAGCAGACTTTATCAGAGAAATTTACAAGCAGAGGGTCAGCAAGATTTGTCCCCTATTCTCTCCTCTGCCACAGAGAGGTGTCCAGGAGCCAAGTTGGCAGGACACAGTGTGAGGCTGTGCTCTGGGAGCAGGACCCACCGCCCTGCTACTCCAGCCTTTCATAGTGAGTTCTCAAGAGTGGCAAAACCAATCTGGTCTTGTGGTCCACCTGCTCAAGACAGTTGTAGATAAACATTTAGTAGCCGCACACCAGCTTTTTAGTGGGGTGTTATTCCTGGAATGGTATCAGCCCCAACTTGTGGGATGTCTAAGCCCCTCCAACTGGAAGAATAATAGTCAGTCACCAAGAGTGACATGTCCTGGAGTCATGGGGAACTTGAGGAGAAGGTGGCAAGGTTTCAATCTGAGTTGAGGCTGTGCCTTGGACTATATGGTCGAGCAGAAAGACCACTTTTCCTTGACCCATCTATTTTGCGAATCAAGATTTACTTTGGGGCCCCTCAGAAGTGGAACTGTGGTCTACTGACAATAGGGCTGTACTTCTTAAACATTCTAGCTATCCATGGCTTGCTACGCCCAATCTGCTCTCAGGCTTTCCTCCTCTGCTACACCATAAGTCCAGCACAGACACTGAAAGCAAACTAGCATAAGGTGAGATGTAATTAGGTTTCTAAGAAAGGTGTTTTTGTTGTTGTTATCTTTCAATTCAATAAAATAAACATTCACGTTGTACCTCCTAGGTGCCAAGGGATGTAGCAGTGGGAGGGGGTTAATACCAACAAGAATAACTCCAACAGTTATTGAGTTTTACTACCTGCAGGCAGTACTCTAAGTACATTATGTGTTTTATAAAAAAAAAAAAACAACTAACATATAACACCTGCCTTTGAGTTAGGCAGGGAGTCAGCCACTTACACAACTGAATGGGTGATGCTAGTACTAAGTGCCGTAGAGTGTAGTAGACAAATGCTATTGGAGCCCAGAGAAGGGTTATGAGGAAGGTAAGAGAACACAACATTTGAGCTAGAAGATTGCGTAAGAATTAGCCAGATAGAAGAGGGGTGGAAGGAAGAGCACGAACAAAGGCATGATGGTGTTGATGATGATGGTGAGCAAAACCCAAGGAGGGGGAGGGAAAAGAGAAGGAGGAGTAGAAAGGAAAAAAATTAGGTAAGATTTAAGAGATCTAGACTCCCAACCACCATCAACACATCTCTCCCATCAACACACCTCTCAGTGCAGGTTTTCAACACACATTTTTCACTCATCAACTTGGTAGGGACCGTGAGAAGCAAACATATATAGGACTAATACAGCCTTTGTTGACTTCACCAAAAAACAAGGCACCCTTTCTGTAGGCTGAGGTTGGCTCTCCATCTCTCACCTGCCATCTTGCTGGCCTAGGTAAACACACAGTAAAGCAAACATGTCATTACTTCTCCTGGGATCTTTCTTCCTAAGATCCCATGACCCCTTTGGAAATCCAGAGAGATGCTCTAAGTAAAAGAACTTTGAAAAAGGTACCAGGAGCCAACACACAGGCAAAGTTGGGGCTCTAAAGAAGTCAGGCTGCTCCTCTGCAGTCAGAGCTCACAGGATGGAGACAGCCATGGTAAAGCAGTCTAGCCCCTCTTAGTATCCTGCCCACACCCATTCCCACTAGGTAGTAAACACTCAGAGTGGGGAAAATACATAGGTTCATTTCATCCATTCACTTGCAGCCTAACATCTGTGGAATGCCTGTGCCAAGTGCTGTGGACACTATGGTCAAGGATCTCCCAGTGTATGAGGAAAATGGACATGTAAAAAATAATTGTATATGCCATGTACCAAACATTGTGAAACTGTGGTGGCACAGAGAAGTGAGACAATTGATGGGGTGGGGTTTGACAGGGAGGCGTATGGCTGTAGGAAGTCCTTCCCGGAAGTGAACATACTTGAGTTTGAAAGAGAAGGAGGAGCTGCCTTATGTTCTAATTCTTACTGTATACACATAGTTTCTTTCATGGGAAGGTTTTACCCAGGGAGTAAAACACTCGGCAGAGAGTACAGGGGTAATGAAGGAGGCACCGGGGATGTGAGGCTGGGGAGAAAGACTAGGAAGTGAAATATCAGGTGAACATTTACGATGTCACAAGAAATGGTACATGTAAAGTGGTTTAAGGTCAGATGATATACACACACACACACACCAATAACTCGGGGAGAAAGTCAGTGAAAGGATTCAGGTTAGTGCTGCGTAAAGTCCAAGCCTTCAGGAAAATTCTTTGAGGAAGAAGCATCGAAAACAGAATAGAGTTAGCAGCCCTCTGTATAATTTTCCTTTGCAAGTTGAGTTTCCAGAAAATATGAGCCTCCTCTTTTAGGCTTATCATGGCATCTGATATGGAAGAAGGACACTCCTGTACCAGTTACAGTGGGATGAGGAGGTGAGGACTCACAGTTCGGAGGGTCCGCCCTCTGCCAGATGCTATATACGTATAACCCAGGTCTTCCCCACACTAGCCTGCGGGGAGCCCCCCTTAGTATCCTGCCCACCCCTATTCCCACTAGATAGTAAACACTCAGAGTGTAGCTACATATATATATAATTTCATTTAATTCTTACAATACCCTATAATGTTGGGTATGAAAGCCTAAATCCATTTCCCCAATGGCTGGAAATTGTGACTTGGAGTTTTGAAATACTTTGCCTAACTAAGGTCATGCAGTTGATCCAAGTCAGACCTCGCTTATTCCAAAGTGTATGTTTTGTCCACTATATAATGCTACCCTGAAAACATGAGCCAACACCATTACTGAAACAGATAGTGCCTTTTATGTGTACATGATCAAATGTGAGAATGTAAGATATTTTATAGATTTCAAGTATATCTATATGAAGGATTATTATGATTTATTATCATTATTTCAGTGTTATTGAAAACTTTCCATTGTTTACAACTTCTAAATTTTATTTTTGAGTCTGGTCCATAGGAGGCTAGATTTTTGGAGCTCCTAACCAGCTAATTATCTAACAGAAATTCAATATAACACCTGCTCTTCAAGTTAATATTTCTTCTTTCCTGGTCAAGGACATATTTGGATGATGAAAGAATCTGTATATTCTCAGACTCTGAAATCCTTAAAGTGATATTTATCACCACTAATTTAAAAATCAGAGTGCAAGTGTCTTGAAGCATTTTATCATTTCAACGTATAATTAATTACCTTGGTTAAAACTCTTATGAAGGAGGTGGTGCAGGCATTATGATCCTCATCTTACATTCATCCATAAATTCCTTCCCTTTACAAATATTTATTAACAGATTCTAAAAATCTAAGCCAAAAGAAGAAGCTAATGACAGACTGAAATCAGGGCTTCTGGCTCTGGTTCTGAATTTGGGCCATTTCTCACTAACCTGTCTTGCCTGCGTCTCAGTTCTAGTCCAGGTCTTTGGGTATATATTGCTGATGTCTTAGCTGATTTATTCTATTGTAGGAAAGATCCTGATGCAACTAGCACCTTCTAAATCAACTTCTATTTGCCTCCAAACCCCATGGAAATATGGCTCCTAGAACAGCTGTACCTTCAGAAATCCTGAGAAATGTATGCGGTGGCTTGTGTGCTAACTAAATTATAGGGGATGGGACTGCTTAATTGCTGTGAGGAGCTGAAGGCAGTTATTACTCAGAGTGAAAGAGCCTTGTTTCTTATTTTCTTTGAAGACTGCCAATTATTTTCTGGAATGACTTGATATATTATCAAAACTTCCATAAAAATTCATTGAGACATTCCACAACAGAGCAAGTGCCCCCTTTCACACAGCAAATGTCTCTACCTGTACACCCTGTACTTCTCAGATAGTAGAAGGTTGGAAAACACACACTTCTTCTCAAGGGAGTCATGGACTAGCTCTCTGGCACCTTCTGTGACCCTGCTCCTGCCTTTCCCTTCTCCACTTCCCCCATCGAAGACTGGATCACTCCTTCTCATCTTTTACCATTGCCCCCTTTATAGACCTCTATGAATAATACAGTTATTTTGTTTTAATTTCTTGGGGTTTTTTTTTTTCCTACTAAATTGTGTGCTTCCTAAACTCAGAGATCTTGTTTCATTAACATCTGTAGCATTGGTGCCTAACACAGTGCCTGGAACAAAGCAGGCATTCAAAAATGTTTGCTGGAGGAAGACACAAATGCATGAAATCAGAGATTTACAGTCCTTGGTTAATTACATGTCCATTGTTGAGTAAAAGAAGCAACAAGCAAGCAGCCTTTGAATATATCTATTGCTTTCCTATCATGCACAGAACGCTATGGTTAAACGGCTCCACCTTATAGAACAGGGAAGGAAACACATAAATGATATTAAAAAAATCATTGATTCTTTCATCAGATATTAGGTAAATTCCAACT
The DNA here is from genome assembly GCF_041296235.1 of Equus asinus. Taxonomy (NCBI): domain Eukaryota; kingdom Metazoa; phylum Chordata; class Mammalia; order Perissodactyla; family Equidae; genus Equus; species Equus asinus. The sequence continues at coordinate 34,980,553 of NC_091802.1, read as the reverse complement.
TTTGTCCAGGCACTAGCTGATGACTAGGTATAAGAAGGAATGACAGGGACCCTGGAGGGGCTTACAGCTTGGTAGGAAGAGGCTGGGCTATAATTAGGTAACTAAAATAAAGTAAACCAAGGGCCTAAATGGGAAGGAAGACAAACAGAACTGGAAAATTTCAAAAAAGATACAAATACGGCTCTGGCAGAGGAATCCACATGAAAATCAATTCTAAGAAAGAGCCACACATACCCAATCAATGAGCAACAGGTCTCTAACATTTAGATGAAGTGTTACTCAGTATCGGCTGGTATGGTAGATGTCTTACCTTTGCTGTATAACTTATTCCTTACACTAACCCTAGAAAGCAAGCCCTGGACTTCTTTCACAGATAAAGACTTGGGATCAAGGAGGTAAAGTAAGCAGAGTGGAGGGGTTAAGAACACCAGCTTTGGCATTTGGCAGAACTGGGTTTGAACCTTGGGTCCATCACTTAACCGTGTGATGCTGGAAAAATCATGTCAAGCCTCAGGATTTTCACCTGTAATAGGGGAGGATGATAGTGCGCACCTCATTGGTGAGGCAGGTAAGGTACTTATTAGCTCAGTGGGCAACAGAGAATCCACTGAGTGCTGACTGTTTCTTTAGTCCAAGACCACCCAGCTAGCAAGGGCCAAGGCAGGGCTTCCCACCCAGCCTTTTTATTCCCAAGTTCATGCTCTTTCATGTTTATTGCCTCTGTGGGAAAACTGGGAGATTTGACACACATTCATTAGATGTCTGATATGGGCAAAAGGCAGAATGCAGCTCTTCTGATCGCATTATCAGGGCATTTCTGTCTCAACTTGAACTCTGAACACAATCTCAACTGCAGTATATACAGAGCTATACATTATGTCTCTTGTGGCTTGTGGCTATAATAACAAAAAGCTGATAAATTATAAGATAGGGGAAGGGAGAAAGGACAGCTCTTCACCATGTTTTTGACTTTGGAGAGTAAATCTAAGCCTGAGGATGGGAAGGATGATTTTAGTTTTGAATATACTGGATGTGAGTCTCCAGTGGATCATGCAAGTAGGGAGGAAAGTACAAATGGGGAAGCTATCACAGGGTGTTGTCAACAGGAACTGAGTACACGAGGGAGAAGGCCGGGAGGTTTTGAGCATGGAGGCAAAACATCAGAATCACAGTCCAAAGATGTGTGCTTATTACCCCAGATGTCTTAAAGCAGGTCAGCATTGAAATCAAAGCAGCAGTAGAGGCAGACCCTGGGGAGAATAAACTCCGCTTATTCATCAAGAAACAGAAAGCAAAACAGAGCTGAGTCCATGTCCTGAGAGCCATGTGCTTGCTCAGAAGTAGAGGTGAATTAATATTCGAAAGGATTAAGGGACAGCGGCAGAGACAGGTGGTAATGGCCTCCATTTCCATCAGCCACACAGTCAGGCTCCTGCTTTCCTGGACAGGACCAGATTCTTGTATGACATAGAACCCCTTGTGCCTGCCTTCAAGAATGACATGCTTTCTCGCTTCCTTCCCCTCCTTTTCCCACAGCAGCGACAGACTTCACCCTCCCGCCCCAACGTTAAGTCTTCAGTCCATGAGTTATTTTTATTTGCCACCCCATGTGACTTTATCTGTGTGCATATACTAAAGTCAGATTTCATAGCCCCTTTCAGGTTTCATGGCCTCCAGACATATCCATGCTACTGTTATTACCTCTAAATCCAGCAGCATATTCTCCAATAAACCAATGTACACAAGAATGCATCTTCTTTCCTGGCAAACATTTAATTCACTGGTGCCCCTTGTACTATTTCTGGTGCGGATCTGGCTCTTCTGTAGGGGAACTTCCAATGCGAAGACAAACCTACAAAGAAGCCCCAGGAAACAGGATAAATAGCAGGATGTATGCACAAGGGTTCATGAGAAATTGGATGAAGGAGGGGTCCATTCCACTCCCAAGAGTGGGCACCTTGGCTAGTCTTCAAAACCACCACGTAAACTCAGGCAGAAGCTCCCTGCAAGCAAAAGACACAGCATGGCTTGATTTATTATTTGGCTCCTGAGTCCAAATACATTGGCAGCAAGTAGCAGAAAGCCTGGACTCGACCAGCTTAAATTTAAGGAGATTTATGATCTCACAGAGCAAGCTGTCCACAGGTAGGGAAGGCTCCAGGCAGGGGACATCATGGGTCTGACCCCACTTCACCGTGGCCCTGTCTTTGTGGATTTTGCTTTGTCAGCAGTTCCAGGCATCGCAACCAGGCATGCCAATGACTTGAGAAAGGGAAGGGACTGTCTCCTCCTTGTGCCTCTTTTTAGCACCAAGGGAACATTTCCCATAAGTGCCCTAACAGTTTCTCATCTCACTGGCCTGGATAGGGTCACGTGCCTGCCTTTAAGCCCATCACTTAGAAGGGGTATGAGATGACCATGATGGTCTTAGACTATTTGGGATCTGCCCCCTGGATGGTCATATTTTCTGAGCGAGCCCACTGGAACAAAGCAGCACTCTATCCATGAAGAGAAATGGGAGAACAGATTTGAAGCGGGTAGCTCACAGAGTCTGCTCTGCAGCCACTCTCTGCATATAATACTTTTTATTTTAAAAGAGAAAAAAAAAAGAAAACAAAGAGTGCTATTAGAATAGGAGCAGGCTCAGGAAGACAGACTGATTCTGGGCAAGGGATTTAGGTTATGGACAGCGTGACACAATTATAAAGAAAATCTCGAGATTTAAAGGGCCAGCTGCCTGTGAGCAGCCACTGCAGAAATCTCAAAATATCTTGGTGTATCCATTAGACATGACTGTGATTGAGGAGTGCCATGTCAGACCACTCTGCGCTCACTCTTGGAATACATGCAGTGTGACAGCCGACAGGCACTATGCATATTTTTAAAGGGTTGGTAGTTAGCAGATTTACTTGTTGGAAACATATTCCCGTAAAAGACAAGACATCATTGGCATGAAACTCTCACATATGCACTTACACAGAGAAATATATATATATAACTAATCACTTATTTTTCATGCATATTAAACCACTTTTGCTTTTAGTAAAAGTCACATCAATAAATCAATAAGTAATTAAAATTTAAGCTTTCAGTCTGAGAATAACAGTATATGGAACCATATAACCTGACTCCCTATCTTCAGCTGGCTTTTAGTTTTTACAAAAGAATCTATGAGAGACAAGCAAAAATTCGTTTCTCTTGCAGAAAAGTGAGCAGAGTGAGGGCTGCAAAGGGGTTACTTCCAGACGCTGAGCAAGGATGCTTATACATGGTTTTGTTAAGTTACTTGCAAATGATAAGTACTATGACTATCTCCATTGCTGAAAATCCACTGTGTATGCACTGAAGCTGGGACTGACAGAGATACTGAAGTGGGCAGCCACATTCACCCAGAGACAAGCTAAAGTGAATGTATAAAATAGCCACAGAAGAAAAGAACCATGGAGACATGCAGCAGCTACGGCAGTCTGTTCTTTGAAGCCAGTGAGGAAACTCCAAGCATCTAGCACATTCCATGTGGGTACTTTGGGACTGAGTGGGTTGCTGTGGGAAGGAGCCATTCTCTTAAGGAGAGGTGGGCAGCCTATGATGGCTGGACCCCTAATATTGGCTCAGAAACCTTCTCTAATTGGCAACTCTCTAACCACATAGCCTTTGAATAAACCACTGCATTTCTAAGTCAAGAAAGACTCTCATTTATTTTGTCACTCTAATTGCCTTGAACACTAGTTTGAAACTGCATCTGGAAGGGACTGTTACAGGACAAATTCCAGATCTCAGCTACAGGGAAGGTTAAATCAGAATCATCCAATGCTGGTTGACTTTTCTCCCACATGAGGGCTCTCTTGGAGCCAAGGCATCACACCTCCTGGTTATCTGAAATGAGGTGGGCCCACTGTGAGGGGATGGACTATAATTAGTTTTTGGGTGGTGAACATGATGTAATCTACACAGAATTCGAAATACATTATGATGTACATCCGAAAGCTATATAATGTTATAAGCCAATGTTACTGCAATTAAAAATAAATACATAAAATCTGAAAAAAAAAAGAAGTTCCTGAGGCAATTTGGTCTTAGTAATAGTCTCCAGTTGTATACACCGTCCTTTTCCTACAACAATATACCAAAGTAATTCTATCTAATGTTATTTGTTTTTTACAGTATTGCTTTAAACAAGGTGCAAATATCTTAATAATATCTTTCGTGGGATGGGGGTGGAGTTGTAGAAAGAAAGAAAAAAAGGTCAGGAGTCTTTGTTATCTGGGTTTTCACGATTAGGGGCTCCACAGTTGTAAGGTTTCAGAGAGAAGTAAATTCACGACTGCATGAACATATTCATTACTGGATTGACCACTTAAAAAATCAGTTCCCATTCAAAATCAGTGCCTACTTAACAGTAGAGTCTCAGTCAATGTCATTACAAGTCTCTCATTGATGCCTGTAAAATACAGGCTTATGTAAATTGATTAAAAAGTAAATTTAACAATTTTCCCAAAAATGGAAGATTTCATGAAGTTAAAAAGAAAAGTGCTGTTGAAGAATGGCTGGAATCACACAGACAATTACTGATGAATGATGATGTGGCAGACACATAACTAGGCATTATTTGAAGAGGAAGGAATCCGCAAAGATAATGACAGCCCAGGCATTATAGGCGAGAATGCCATGAATAGCAAAGGAATTAGAGAATAACGATAAACTCCTCGAATTTTGAAAAATAATCCTCTTTATGACTATGCTGAGAAAGTCAAAGTGAAAGTGAGAGATATGTTGTGAAATCATGTGATTTTGTTGGAAAAATTAAACCAAAGGGGAAAATAAAACAAGATCATTCTTTGTTTTAAGAATTAGTGCAGTTATATTTATAACCTGAATTTTTTCAAATTTAAGTAAAATGCATTCATTTTCATAAATTTTCATTATAAATTCCAAATCAAAAGATTTTTTTATTCAGTTCTTTAGAAATTTTGATCTCCATTTTAAGAGAATTCATTGTAAATGGCCTTTTGCAATTATCCATTATTGTTAAATAAGATGGAACTTCGGTAAATGCTCTCTTTCACTGGGCCAGATTACCTCACACGACACTAGAAAAGCCCAACATATAAGATATCTGATATGGAAGCACAACGTTGTCCTTGTGGTAGTTTTAAAATACGTCCACAAATTGTTGGATCCTTCTCTCTTCAAAAGACAGAGTCTAATTTCTCTCTTCTAGAGTGTGGGCTGGTTAATGACTCGCTTCTCAGAAATAGAATAAAACAGGTGGGTGTACTGGGTTGAATATGTCCCCACCAAAAGAAAACGCATGTCCACCTGGAACCTCAGAATGTGACCTTATTTGGATATAGGGTCTGTGTGGATGTCATTAGTTAAGATGAGGTCACAGGGGATTAAGGTGGGCCCTGATCCAAAGACTGGTGTCCTTATAGGAAAAGAGACACACAGCCGGAAGACAGCCATGTGAAGATGGAGGCAGAGACTGGAATGGTGCTTCTGTAAGCCAATGAATGCCAAGGGCTGCTGGTAGCTACCAGAAGGTAGGAAGAGACATGGTAGGATTCCTCCCCCAGAGTCTTCAGAGAGAGCAGAGCTCTGCTGACACCTTGATTTGGACTTCTCCCCTCCAGAAGGATGAGAGAATAAATTTCTATCATTTTAAGCCTCCCCGTTTGTGGTACTTTGTTATGGCAGCCCTGGGAGACTCAGATAGGAAAGACTTCGGAGACTGCATTATAAAAGGCACTACAGCTTCCTCTTTGTCCACTCTTTCCTGGATCTCTCACTCTAGGGGAAGTTGGTTGCAATGTCATGAAGAATCTCAAGCAACATACAGAGAGGCCCCATAGTGAGGAGCTGATGCCTCCTGCCAAAGGCCATGGAAGTGAACCATCTTGAAAGTGGACTTTCCAGCCCCAGTCAAGCCTTCACATGACTACAACCCCTGCTGACATCTTGACTGCACTCACCTGGGAAACCCTGAGCCACCAGCCCAACTAAACTGCTTCCAAATTTCTGACCCACGCAAACTCTGTGATAATATTCATTGTTTTAAGCCACTGAGCCTTGGCATAATTTTTTATGCAGAAACAAACAACTAATCCCTTTGTTCCCTCAGATCTAATTTCCCCACCTCCGAAGTTCCCACAGATCCAACTGCAGTCAAAACACATTTAGAATTGAATAGAGATTTCCTCTCCCAAGGTTATTATAATTTTCCATAACTTCATTTCCACTGCTTATGCACCTCCTACTTCTGATAGACTAAAAATTGGGCTTGTTTCTTCCATAGAAATCTCTCAGTCATAAAGCTCCATCATTCTGAGATGTAAAGATTCTAAATAAAGGGTGTTTGCCACTTTCATAAATGAGATTTATTAGTTTCATTATCTCAGATATTTCAAAAACGATCTGAAGCTTCTCATATCCCCTTGGAAAATTCCATTGGATGCAGATTCCAATACCAGCATTCTGTCCAGCAGGCTTCAGAGGATGTCCAAGGGGTGCATGTAGCATGTATGTGGAAAATAGCTGGTCTCTGGTTTCCCCCATTCCTTGGAAAGCTCAATGAAGACAGTTCTGCCGCTCTAGCAGCTACACTGTGAGGACACAAAGGAAGGAGAGGATCCCTGAGAAGGAGCAGAGAGAAAACAACTCTCTCTGTGTGGACACAGGTCCACAGAGTCAGGCTCTGGTCATTGCTGATTTAACAGATTTATCCAGTGCCTGCTGTGCACCACACACAAGATGTTAGGTCCTGGGCAGGCAAGAAAGAATAAGATAAGGGTCTGTCATTGTCCATCAGGTAGACGGACCCATGAAAAGATCATTACGTGCCATATGGTAAGGACAATAATGGAAACATGTACAAAGTTCAACAGGAACCAGGAGGAGATGAAGTGAGCTTGCCAATTTTTTTTTTTTTCTGAAATCTGTTTGCCTGCAGGTTTATTTGCCATTGGAACTTGTATGGGAACTGCCTTCAAGGGGACAACTGCACCCCTGCAATGTTGGAGGAAGGGGAGGAAGAACAGGGGAGGGGAAACAAGCCCACTTAAACTGCAGGCTCCGTACTACAGCCTCCTGCCCTGGGATGAACGAACGGGCTCTGATGATCATCTGCGTGTGGAAACCCTGTGCTGGGGCTGCCTACGGTCAGAAACGCCAGCTAATCTTGTATGCCAGGTGCTGTGCAATATTCTAAGTGCTTTACAAATATTAGCTCATTAAATCCTCATAACGACTGGAAGAGGGAGGTATTGTTATTATCCCCTTTTTACAAATAACGAAACTGAGGCACAGTAAGAGGCAGAGCTGGATTCAAACCCAGGCAATCTGTTTCCAGACTATGCCCCGCCATGTTAATCTCTCAGGTGTCCTAAATGTCGGTAAAAAGGATGTTTACTCTGGACTACAGCTGATCTGGAATTTTGATAAAATATGGCACAAGGCAGAATTTCAGGCCTTTTAAGCAAATCGCACAGGTCTGACACTGGTGAGCTTGCTACCACAACATTAGGCTGACGTGTCTGTGCTTGTTTGCTGTTTTGTTGTTGGTTCCATCCAGTCGATTCTGACTCCTGGTGACCCTGTGGACAGCAGGGCGGAACCCTGCCTGGGCTTTTTGCGCCCTCCTCTCACCTTCCGGCGCTCTACCAGACAATGCTCTGCTGCTATTCATAGGGTTTCATGGCCAATTTTTTCACAAGTGGGTAGCCAGGTCCTTCTTCCTAGTCTGTCTTAGTCTAGAAGCTGCGCCATGGGTGACCCTGCTGGTTGGTATTTGAAATACTGGTGACATAGCTTTCAGCGTCACAGCAATGTGCAGCTGCCACAGTATGACAACCGATAGACGGTGGCATGGTTCCCTGACTCAGAAACGAACCTGGGCCTTGGGGGTGAGAGAACCGAATCTTAAACACACTAGACCACCTGGGCTGGCTTGTAGTTGGTAGATATGTTAAAAAAAATTAAATAAAGGGGAGGCAGACTCAGCTGTTTCATGTTTTGAGGCCATTCCCTAAAATGGTGAGGAAGTCAATGGCTGATTCTGATAAATGCATCAGTACACAGATTTTAAGTCTAAATAAATTTTAATATAATTTTGGAAGGCAATTAATCAGGTGTGCTCATAATTGCCTGGTGGGGTAGGCAGAGGAGTTGGGTGTGGACTAGTATGGACTGCTCAGTATTATATAACAAACTGAGACCGTTGTATGAGACTGTGGAAGCCAGCCGGGGAGTCTCTGCAGCTCATCCCAGATTTACTGCACATGGAAGCTGCAAAGGAGAGCGAGTCTGAGTCTCCAGGCAGCTGCACGGCATCAGCCCTTCCCTCCTTAATCCATAGCTCCAAATAATTTTATAAGTAGATAAAATTCTTAACCCATCCAAGAGTAATAAAATCGGACCACTAATGCTGCCATCTTGTCTCTCTCGGGGAAATCTCTCTGAGTACAAGTGAAGCAGTCTCCTTCTCCAGAATCCTCTGCCTTCCTGTTAGTTTAAAATCTATCTCATTGCAAGAATTGCATCAGCCTTCAGCAAGCCGAGGGTGGTGAATGGACTCTGGGTATTCAGAGATACACAGAACGCCAAATCCTTTTATGTCTGTCATTGCTGTGTACTCTTGCGTCTCCCCAACCTTTTTTGAGTGTCATGGTCACTTGGGATATGATAATAATGTATTTTATTCCATTCCAAGATGCACCATCTTTTTGCAATATAACATCTCTGAAATTGGTATGAATTGTTAGCACCTTCCAAGTGCTGTCATCTTGGTGGCAGCAGGGACGTGGTGCATAAAATCACACTGCTTCTTATAAAGGCTGGAATCTTGGGGTTCAGTGGACTCTGGTGTTTGTGAAGCATGCTGGAGTACACGCATGAGGCTGCTTCTGGCTGGAGGCAGCCAGTCTGGGGGTGCCTGTGGCACCAGGTTCTGGTCAGCTCCCCTTGGGGGCTGAGAAACTCAACATCTCAGGCACACCTGTGATTCATCTGTGACACCCCAGGAGGCCATCTTGGCCTCAAGTCTCAGACGTGCTGTCTGTAAACAGAGATCATAACAGCACCTTCCTGATGAGAGGCTTCTATGGGCCCTCTGTGAGTTTACATAAAGAAAGCACCGTTCCTCTAACATGACATCAAAAGCTCTCTTAGTTACTGCTGCTGGTCTTACAGGGCCAGGGCTGGGGGAGGAGAGTGAGGCATTCGCCTTGGATGCAAAACTTAAAGGGCGTCAAAATCTCAGTGATCAAGATAAAAAATATTTCCATTCAATATTTAAAAAAAATCAAAATTAATTTAAAAAATCCAGGATGAAAAAAAATTCAAAATTTTACACAAAGACAAGATCTGGCTCTTCACCGGGGTGACACCCTTCTTTCCCTTTCCCTAATCTCTGCCCTGTTGGATCCCATTTTGATTATTTAAAATATTGCATTAAAATATTATAAATCTTGATTACTAAGTTTTTTGGTGTGCCCTTAAATTTTGCACCTGGGGCTAGTGTCTCACTTCCTTTACCCCGAGGCGGACTCTGGTTACATTTCTGATGCTGGACTGATCATTGCTAATTGTGCCTAAGTTGGCCTGTTGTAAACTACCCTTTCACTCATGCAGCCATTCAGCAAGCCCCCGATCTATGCCAGGTGTTGCACTGGGGATGCACAGTGACGAGACACAGCACTGGCCTGTGGAGAACACGGATACACAAACAGAGACGTGTCATATATTCTTTAGGGGCATGGCAAATGTAACCATTCATTGGTTCATTCCAAAGTGTTCAGTGAGCGCCCCCTCTATGTGCCAGGCACACAATATGGACCAGCTACAACACGGGCCTCAAGAAGAGAAAAGTCACTTCTGTTGGCAGAAGTGGATCAGTATTTCCTTACAAAACACTCATTTACAGTGGCCTAGGGGGAGGTAGTGAGAAACCCATTTGGAATTCAAAAATTGCTGTGGCTGCTTCAAATGCAGTGCCAGCACAGTGCCCACCACATAAGACACACTCGAGAAATAAATGTTTGCTAATGAGGGTTCGAACTAGTGAATTCATATAAGTAAGACGGAGATGATGAAGCCACACTCAGCCCACTGGAATACCTCTCTTTCCCTTGGATGCTGGCGGGCCTGGTGCAATGGGATGAACCAGACTTTGCAGTTGACAGATTTGAACTTGAAACTCGGCTCCACCACTTAATTAGCTGTGTGACCTTGGTCAATTTACTTAATCTTTCTGAAACTATCTCCTCTAATAAGGTTAATGCCAGCAAACTTACAGGTCTTTCAGGAGATTACAGATCTGCAAAGTGTTTTGTAAAGAGTCAGGCTCATAGAAGGCACTCGGAGATGTACATTTCTTTCCTTTCCACTTTGTTACAGAACTCAACGGAAGCGCAGGTCAGAAAGTCTGAGTCGAACCCAGGCAAAGAGAACCATTTGGGAAAAGGGCAATGAGATTTCACAGCTGCCGTCATGCCAAGGGCTCTGACCGCACAAAGAATGGGACCATTCTGTTTCTTTGCATCAATACCCCATAAGCAAGTGGGATGTGGGATTTGAATAATTCAGGTTCATTTCCACAAGATGGTCACAAATGGATTGGCTTCTCCAGGAAAGATGCCAAACTGGGATCTTTAGCAACAGCCTCCTGAAGCAATGTGGGCCTGAAGAAATGCTTCAAGGACAGGAGAAACACACCTGCTGTGAGTAGGAAGTCCTGAGTGCTACAGCAGACATGCAAATTGGGGCTGTGTCATGAAAACAAAAGTTAAACCATAAAATGTCACTTCACATGCAATTTAAGAGAGATCTATGAGAAATAAACTTTAGAAAACTGCTTACATATATCAGTGTATTACAGGTGCCTGGCAAAACATTTCCATGAAAATATGCAGCATGGCATGTGTATAAATCTATCCTGAGTTTTATGGTTCTGTATACAAAGTCATAATGTATATAAAGTAGAGGAATATGGAGAACCAGTTCATTGCTTTACTACTGGTCAAATGGACTTGGAATAATCTATCAAACTTATATAGCATCAAACAAATACAATCGCCATCTAACAAGGGTCCAAGCAGTAAAGGCCAGTCCGGTCCCACCCATTTTATAGGGTGGCAGGGGGGTGGGGAACAGACTAAGATTTCTTGACCCCCTGAAATGGGCCAAGTCTCTGCTGAACACATTACATCCATAACCTCACTTCAGCCTCTCCACAACTCTAAGAGGCAGGTGCTACTGTCCCTAATTCACAGATGGGAGAACTGACACCCAGAGAGGTTGAGTTACATAAGTAAGGACACAGAGGCAGCAGATACTGCACTAGCTGGAAGACTCATGAAAGCAAGGGTCTTCTACACGACTTTACTCTCAGTTCAGAGAACAGTGCCTGCCAATAAATATTTATTGAGCAAGTGAGTGAAGATGGCAATCCCAGGTTCAGTTGACTGTATGTCTAGTGTTCTTCTCGTGGGGTCTTTGCAGCGATGAGAGAAATGAAGCAGCTCATGTGCACAGAAGAGAGGATTCATGGGGTGCAATGAGAGCTGTGGCCTCTGAGAAGACAGGTTATGGAGATCGTTTGGGAAATTCCACAGTTTAAGGAGCAAGCTGCCTCTTCTCCTCAGTGCCTGCCCAGACCATATCTCTAGACTAGGCTGTCCTGAATGCCCCTTCCTCGTGCTCCTACAGTAGCTCATATGGAGCAAAGTGGAGGCAGCATGGGATCTAGACAGAGCACGATGCTGAGAGGCAGCAGACCCAGTTCCAACCCTCCGCATTGCCACTTACTAGACACATGACCGTGGAGATGTCATCAAACCTCAATCTTCTTGTCACTGGCAAGAGTGTATTAATACTCACGTTATTTTCTTCCAGGCTGGATATAGCTTCACAGGCTGTACACTGCACAACTCCACATCCTATAACCTACAATGTGAATGGTGCCCCTGGCGTCGTGCAACACAGCTGCCCTGCTCTGGGATGGAGCACAGGGGAAAGAAGCCACAAATGGAGCCAGACAGACCTGAGCTCAAATAGCTCTGCCACTCTCCAGCTGTGCAATCTCGCCTCTTTCTTCACTTGTAAATGGGAATAGAAGGAATATGTGCCTCACAGTGTTGTTTTGAGGATGAAATGAATTAATACATGTAAAGCACTTAGAAGGCATGTAGTAAATTCTCAAAAAAATTATATTATTATGTTATTTTATCATTTTTTATTCTGTATTAAACCAATCTATTTTAGAGTCAATTCTCCTGACTAGACCAGAAGCTTCCAGAAGGCAAGGCTGTGTCCACTTATCCATCTATCACCATTCTCCCACTGCAGGGCAAATACTGGACCCTCGATACATATTTGTTGAACCAATCTGAAGCAGCTGTGGACAAATGATTCTGAGTCTCTTTGACCAGGTCTCACCATGAATTGTCTTCTTCCGCTTCACAGACTCTTGAGCCAAAGATCTCTTCATTTGTCTTAGTTAAAGGGTGTAGATTTCACTAAACTTTCCTTCCCCACCCTTACTCCCAACTCAAATCCTTTTCTTCCGAGAGAAATTCACACTTAACAAAGGCTCCTATTTGTAAGGAATTTCTTATCTGCTGTTCTTTGGTTTATACAATCAAGTGGAAGAAATACATTGGCAACACGGTCTCCCCAGGACCCAGCATGACGCAGCCTTTAAAGCTCCCAGGGCCAGAGGTGGAATCAGGGTCACACAGCACCGTGCTTGTCTATGTTTGCAAGACAGCATGGGGGTGGGGGGCTCCTCAGCCATGACCACAGTCCAGCTCCATTCCAGCAGATTCTAGCTTCACTGAATTCAAGGGGAGGAGATTGGGTTTGTCCATGGTCTCCACACCAAAGAGGTGAGTGAAGGTGACTGATTGCCAGAGAAATTTCAGACCAAAAAACCACCACTGATTTTCTGAATTGTTTAGGAATTTGGGTAACAATTTTTAAGTAGTAAATATGTGCCAATTATGGTACTATCATAGTACTGGGCACGTGCTTATATATTGCTTAATTTAGTCATCATAGAAATTAAGGTAGGGATTATGAACCTCCAGATTACAGACTCAGAGAGGTTAAGTAACTTGCTCAAAGTCACACAGCTGAAGTTCAAATATAGGTCTGAATCTAAACACTGTGTACAGGGTTAAGATTTAGGTTCTGGAGTCAGAAGGATCTAGATTGAAATTCTAGGTCTGCCTCTTAAGAGTTGTGTTGTATTAGGGAACCTATTAAAACTCTCTAAGTCTCAGTTCCATCACAGGTAAAATGAGAATAATAGCTGTATTCATCTTACAGAGTTGTTGTGAAGGCTAAATGAGATAAGGCATCTGATTCAATTGGCACAATGTCGCCCACAAAGTAGTAGGTGCACCATCAAGTTTAGTTATTTATTACTACTTTTTTGTTTGTTTGTTTTTTGGTGAGGAAGATTGACCCTGAGCTAACATCTGTTGCCAATCTTTCCCTTTCTTTTTTTTCCTCCCCAAAGCCCCAGGTCATAGTTGTATATCCTAGTTGTGAGGCTTTCTAGTTCTTCTGTGTGGGATGCTGCCACAGCATGGCCTGATGAGCAGTGCGTAGGTCTGTGCCCAGGATCTGAATTGACACATCTGGGCTGCCAAAGTGGAGCGTGAGAACTTAACCACTGGACCACAGGGCTGGCCCTACTACTTTTTAAATTTACTATTCCTACATCATCCTCTTAACATAATTCAGATGTTACCCATTCCCCCCACTCTTAAGAGAACAATGGCTTTACAAGTTTTTTTTATTTTTTGGGAAGATTAGCCCTGAGCTAACTTCTGCTGCCAATCCTCCTCTTTTTGCTGACAAAGACTGGCCCCGAGCTAACATCTGTGCCCATCTTCCTCTACTTTATGTGTGGGACACTGGCACAGCATGGCTTGCCAAGCAGTGCATAGGTCCGCACCTGGGATCCAAACTGGTGAACCCCAGGCCGCCGAAGCTGAATGTGCGAACTTAAGTGCTGCACCACCGGTGGGCCTGCTTTATGAATTTTTAATTTAGAAATCCTAACTGCCTCACCTGTTTTATTTAAATGAGCAAGCATCCTATTTAGAATAGGGGGCTTTATCTTATGTCCTTGGGAAAACTGGAAGGGGGTAAGTGGATACTCAACAGAGCTTGTGTCTACTTTACTGCAAGACATTAGCCTGAATACTAATATATTAGTTGTTTAATAAAAAAGAGAATTTTTAAAAAGGTCCTGATGATATTTAACTGTATAATAAAACCCATAGAAACTGCTAGATAGAGAGTGGGGCAATGAAATACCGCCGAAACCTAATATTGCTGGAAGCTACCCAGAGCTGGGGCTCTTCAGGCTGTTCTGTGTGAGGCTGGAGACGGGCTGGTCAGCAGCGGGCATGGCCGGGAGCTTGGCTGCTGTCTCTGCTCTGGTCAGTGGCCCCAGTCCATGCACCAGAGCACCGTTACCTGGAGCGTCTGTCCCAGAGAGCCCCTTAAGCAGATGTGGCCTGCCCACACTGGAATGCCCCCAAACCCAACAGAGGTTCTTCCCCATGACTACTTACTTAGCCCAGGTCACCCCCTAACTCATTTACTCCAACCTGCACTTTTGTTTACACTCCGTGCCTGGGTTCTCCTAGGTTCTCCATGCCCCTTAGCCCTTGGCATCCACTTCCGGCTTCCCCGGCTTTCGGATCTGTTATACAAACGTGTTTTCTCGCTGAGTCTCTGGACCTGCCCGCAGCACACTTCAGATATTTACCCTCTGGCCCTGCGCACTTGGCTGTGGAGGAGAGGCACCCTCTCCGCACCAGGATTCTGAGGGAGCGCTTAGCCAGTCTGCTCAGTGGGAGTTTTCTTTTCTTTCACCGTCCCTCCTAAGGAGGTCACTCTGGCCACCCCATGGTCCAGAATGAGAAACTGAGGCCCAGGTAAACAAGCTCACAGTGCAGCGCGGCAACAGTTTCACCCCTGCTGGGCAGCGAGAACCTCCAGGGACATCTAACTGGCTCTGGGCACTCAGGAGGCTGAGGGTTAGGACCGGGCAGCGGGCAGCAGTATGAACTGTGGCTGGAAAATGTTCCCCCGGGGGAGAGTGAAATGCATTTCTGTGCAGTTTTTAAATGGGCAGCAGGCAACAAACCTCTTGGGTTTACTAGTCCTGGGGTGTGTGGTTTCTGGGACTAGTCTCGTGGGAAGCTCCTATTTTGCTGGGGACTTTGGATGAAGGGAGTGGCTGGCTGAGAACTCACTGCCTAGTGACAGTGGCGTCTGAGGAAGGCAAGCTCTGCTCAGGCCGCCTTCCCAGGACTGTTGAGAGGGGTCATGGAAGGCAGAGGCATTGAGTCTTCAGTTCCCTTCCTGCTCTCTTAGAAGAGGGCACATGGTACAGGCATCCCAGAGGCTTCTGGGAACCTGGCTTATGACCTGATGGAAGGAGCTGAAGGCCATTTCTAAGCTGAAGATGATGCCCACAGGGGATTCAGCAAATCTGAGAATGACGAGATCACTCCACAGTTCCTGAACCCTCAGTGTGGGCAGAGTCAGCGTTCCCAGCACTGTATACAGCTCATCTCACTTAACCCTTACAACCGCCAGCCTATAGGAAGCTGCTGTTCTCATTTCTACTTTACAGATGAGGAAACTGAGGCACAGAAAATTCGAGTAGCTTGCCCAAGGTCCCTCGAGAGTCTGTGTTCTCACACTGCCCATCCTGCTATCCATTTGGCTCGGGGGGGAGACTGAGAGCAAATTGCGACAGGAGGAGAGGCCAAAAGAGCATCATCAACTCTGCAATAAAACCCCCCTGGGTGTGGCTATGGCGCTGCATCCTACTGCTTTGTGACGTTGCAAAAATTACTTTACCTTAGTTTCCTCATCTGTAAAATGGGATGGTGCCAGCTTGAAAAGTTGTTATGAGGAGGGGATAAAATCATTAGTGTCCACAGTGCCTAACACACACTGGGCATTCTATATATGTTAGTTCTTATTAATATATGGGAGAGCACTTCATACAATTTGAACTATCATATACTCTTCAACTCCACAATGGCAAGATTGTAATATGCACCATCATTTAAGGAAAGAAAAGACAGTGACAAACTCTCACATACCATTGACTGTAAAACACATCTCAATTTCAACAATGCTAAAATGTCAAACACAGCTAACCACATCTATGTACAAACAACCTAAAAAGAATCTAGGACCTCCCCCCACTACCACCACAGCAAGGAAGGAAAGCGATGCAAAGACACAAAGACCAAGTGCTGGTTTTATGAGGAGCACAGGGCCCAGACCGGAAGGGAACCAAAGAGCCGCATGCAGATGTTCACCTGCTGGAAGGCAATGCACGAAGGCAATGAAGCCTGGCCAGTCTCTTCATCATTTGTGGAGCCGCAGAGTTCAACAACGGTGAAATGTGGTGCCACCTCAAAGTAAAATGGGTAATGACAAACAGGAGTGATAGGACCCTTGAAATGTCAAAATTTGGACTACGCAAGCAATCCACAAATGGGAAGAGGCCACAGGGTGTAGGAGAGGAAAGAGCGGGACTTAAAGCCTGAAGACTCTTGTTCTAGCCCAAATTTTCCTCCCTCATTATCCACTGGACTTGGGCAGGTCAGTTCACCTTTGGATCCCAAATATTCTGGCTACCAATGAGGGGCTGAAAAAGGAATAAATGAGGTTGTTCCTACTTCTCTGAACAAGCATGTGTCTAGGCCTAGGGCAAATATGCAATGGTTAAACTGAAGATGATTTTATGAAACTAAACTGTCCAACGCTTCAAGCCTTTCCAGCCTGTCCCCTGGACAATCCTGGCCCTTTGCTGTCTGAGCTTTTTACCTGCAGAGGGACTAACATGCTGGAATAAAACATCTTCCTAAAGCAGATCCAATCTTAATGTATTTGAGGTTTTTTTTTCATTCCATGAAGTAGCAGTGGAAGAAACTCTGCATTCCAAACTCTTGTTTTAGGTTGTTTCCCAGTGTTGATGCTGGTTCTTTAAGGGGTCACCCAGGCGAAAAACAGATGAGAGACATTTCAGTAAAACAGCAACAATGACAACTCCCCAAATCCCCGACTGCTTTCCATGAGGCCACAAAGAGTCTAGAAATGCTTAATATAGAAGGATTGATAGTTGTAAAGTAAGTGGCCGCCGAGGAGCATGAAAATAATGACAAGACACACAAATCACAAACAAACAACTAGAAAATTCAGAACAGTGAGAGGAGCAGCACAAACACTAAACTTCAGCTCAAATGAACATCCATTAACTTGGTCCACAATGGGGAGGAACATAAAGGTGAATACGTCACAGTTCCTGCACCCAGTGGGGTCTCCCATCCTTGTGAGGCAGAGAGAAAGCGTCCAGACTCCTTTACTACCAAGCTGCCCGTGCAGAGGGCTGGGGTAGAGGTCCACACAAAGCCTCCTCAGAGAAATGGGGAATCCTAACTTGAACTAGAAGGCTTGTGCAAAGATCTCTGGAGGAGGGTAGATGGACTGGAACACCTTGATAAAATAGTTCAAGAGGTGGAGAAAGGAGGAAGTGGCATTCCAGGTGGCTGGGGCAGCAGGAGCAAAGCCCATGTTTCAGGACAATAGTCCAGAGTTGATGATGACTCGGTCTTGGATTTCACATGTGTATGTGTTTGTAAGAGGCAGAGAGAGAGAGAGAGAGAGAGGGAGGGAGAGAGCTCGATTTTATCCTACATACAGTGCAGCACAATCCATTTGTTTTGAGGAGGGGAGTGACATGACAATTAGTTAAATCAAAGATTAAATAAATTATCCTCCAAATCAATCAAAACCACCACTTTTTTTCGCAAAACCATCCACGCCATGATAATAATAAACAGCACTGACTGAGCATCTACCATTGCCAGGCATTGTACAACTGTGAACCCATTTACTCCTCACCACTGCCGTCTGACATATGTATTATTACATCCATTTGATAGATGAGGACACTGAGGCTCTGAGAGGGGACATCACCCACATATTGTGGCAGAGTGAGCACTAAAGAAAAGGCTGTGAGATTCTAAAGGCTGCTTTTTCCCACCTGCAGGACTCACCTTTCACCATGTGCTACTGATTTTATCAGACAAAAACGTGGCCCTCTATTTTCACAGAAAGAGGCACGGATGAGAAGCGCCATCATTAGCATAGCCCTTCAGGTTCACTCTCAGGAATCCCAAGAGCCACACCCTAAGGTGCTGTACAGTAAACTGGTCCAGGATTACCATTAGGGACTCGCCTAATTTCCCCGCCATGATATGGCTAGACACACATGGCTTTGTTTTTCTTCTATTCTAGCAACAAACCACTGTTGGGTTTGGGGGAAGAGCAACATTCCCACGTTTCATTCTGTAGTCATTCTCTTACGAAAGGCTGAAAATAGAATAGTCTGTCTTCATGATCTGAATGATAAAAAAGGCAGTGAATGACACAGGCACGATACTCCATTTTCATAATTTTATGATTTCTGGTCTAGTCGGCAGGAGCAAGCATAATAACAATCCTTCCGATTCTGTGATAGTGTCTCCCCTTAGAAAATACTCATTTTTAGCACAGTCAGGGTCAAGACTGGATGAGAAACTCAGGATGTTCTCTTTAGCCCCCACCACTCAATCTGCTGAGGCTCGCCTTCTGGAATTCAGAGAAAAAAGGGCTCAGTAGCTTCACATGGTCTTTTTCTGAATATGCATAACTGTGACCTGCAACTCTAATTACAATATGTAAATCGTGAAACAGAGGAGGAAAGAAATGACTCATCAAAAATCTCTCTGGGCACCTCCATCAGTAATGCAAATCATGTAAGTTTCTGGATTCTAGGTGGGCACCTGGAATCTCAGCTTGTAGTTTTCTTTGGGGGAAAATTAAAAATAAAGAAAACCATACGTTCCACTTTAGTGAGCAGGAGCTAAGGAACATAGGTATTAAAAGCAGAAGTAAAATGAGCAGCTTAGAGCTTCATTTTATACTGAGAAGTCAAGGTGCAATTCACCCCGTGCTTTTTACCTTATTTTGCTCTGTGCATGCCTTTCCCACTGGGAGGATGGGGAAAACGTGCTCCACATGCCTTTCCCACTGGGAGGATGGGGAAAACGTGCTCCTCAGAGGCAAGGAGTCCCCACAGCCTACCCCTTCCAACAATTTTCAGGATTTTCCTGAACAGATTTCCAGCTACAAAACACTCAGCTGCTGTGTAATAGCTCTGGTTACAGCTGAAAATGTTAGTCATTTCATTATACACACTCCAAAAGGGGTATATAAAAGTTGTTTACAAGGGCAAAGCCGTAATTCTGAAAGCTGGCTTTAAGTACTCATTTTTGCCATATTTTAATTCTTTGAACCTGCAACAACAGTTACATTTTTATAACTGCTAGTAGAGGAAGTTATTAAAACGCTCTGCTCCAGTCTGTCTTGGTCCCTGCCTCTGCTGGAATGCTGTAAATTGTTATGGCCAGCGCATTTGTGCAAACCCACCGAGAAAAACGTCATATTGAAATAATTTCTGTGGCTAGTAAAGGGAAGTTAAGGACAGACTTCAAAACTAGGCTATGTGATGTAGGGATTGAGATGACGGGCACTAGAGTCAGAGTAAGCTTGAATCCTAGAGCTATCTTTTAATCCCTGCGTGAACAAGTCACTTAGCCTCTCACAGTCCCAGTGTTGCCATCTGTAAAATGGAAGCAATAATGGTACCTGCCATATACGATGTGGTGTGAATTAAATGAGACATGTAAAGCACATAGTAAGTGCCCAATAAGAGTTAGGTATTATGATTGTTGTTGAATTAATATTATTTTCTCTTCTGCATCATAGCAGAGTTCTGGAATCTGTGGCAGAATGAAATTTCATGACCATATCCCCCTGTTGTAATCACTTACTTTTTTTAAATGACTTTGAGATATCTTTGACATATAAAAACTGTACATATTTATATGTACAACTTGATGTCTTGATATATGTGTATATTGTGAAAAAATCACCACAATCAAGCTAAACAATTTATCCATCATCTCTACCATTATCATCTTGTGAATGTGCATATGTGTTGAGAAGATTTAAGATTTATTTTCTTAGCAAGTTTTAAGTATACAATACAGTATTGTTATCTGTCATCACCATGCTGTGTGTTAGATCCCCAGAACTCAATCATCTTGCATAAATGAAACTTGTACCCTTTGACCAAGATCTCCTCATTGCCCCCTCTTCTTTCCCTCCCCTGGCAACCACCACTCTACTCTCTGCTTCTATCAGTCTGACCATTTTACATTTCACATATAAGTGAGGTCACACAGTATTTGTCCTTCTGTGACTGCCTTATTTCACTTAGCATAACGTCCTTCAAGTTTAACCTTGTGGTCACAAATGGGAGGATTCCCTTCTTTTTTAAAGTTGAATAATATTTCTGTGTGTGTGACATTTTCTTTATCTGTTCGTTCGTTGACAGACATTTAGGTTGTTTCCACATCTTGGCTATTGTGAATAATGCTACAGTGAACATAGAGTGCAGAAATCTCTTCAAGATCCAGATTTGCTTTCCTTTGGCCATATACCCAGGACCAGGATTGAGGGGTCATATGGTTCTATTTTTAATATTTTGAGGAACCTTCACATTGTTTTCCATAATGTCTGTCATCACTTTCTTAAAAGAACTGAAAGTGAACAATGATGAACTCTACCTTTTTCTCCCTTCACCAAGGGGTTCCAGCCCGTGGCAAGATTTACACTCCTACCTGGCCTTGTTGGTGAATGAACGAAGGCAGGACCTGGCACACTATTGTCAGCATCCTGCACTAGAATGTTAGTACCTCCCCAGTTGCCATGTTCATTATCCTTTACCCTCATCCTGTAATTAACGTGGCCTAGAAGGGTGTCCGGATTATCCTCTTGGCTGGGTCTGGAAATAACCTTGGGAGACCCGCCCACCCAGGGAGGCACGTGATTCCTTGTGCTACATTCCACACAGGCCACTGCGAAGCTGTAAACATGGGAGTCAGGAGAGCTGGCTTCAGTCTTAGCTCTGCTCCCTATTGATGATGTGATCTTGAACAAGTTACATTAACTCTCTGAGCCTCAGTTTTCTCCTCTGAAAAATGGAAATAATATTATTATTTATTTCACATAATTTTTGTGAAGGCTGAAGGACGTAACACAAAAGAGCATTATGAACTGTAAAGAATGACATAAATGTTGTTTAGTATGACTTTGGGTAAGCAGGGTCACCATTGATCAGTTCCTTATATTAAGAATTCTAAGGGTTTCTGTGGCTGAAGACTGCCATGATACACATAAAAATAAATGTTACATTTCTTACTCAAAGGTCAGAGCAGTGGGATTGGACAAGGATAGGGTATAAAGATGAGAGGCAAGGGATTGTTGTATAGGGCCATGTCGGGCTACACGGCTGTGGAAAGGGAAGTATTCCAGCGACAGAGCAAGGTCCACTTACTTTTGATTTATTAGAAGTGAACTTCTTTATACTTTTCTTCCTTCCTTGCAGACGTATCCCATTTCATCCGTATGTTCTTTCCAAATCCCATTCCTGGAAACTCTTTCTCTTCTAGTCTCTTGAGATGCTTAGGATTTAGCACTTATCAGGCATGAATTTTTAAATGGTAGACGCTTTTACGGGACCCAGCACTGACCCCGTAAAATGAGTCCTTCCTATTTAGAACCATCCAATTATGGAGAGGCTCAAGCAGAGCCAGATTTGCAATTCTCTTGGCCTCATCAGTTCTAGAGGCCTCATTTACAGCATTCTCTTGTTTCCTTTTCCTGAAACACCCAGAAAACTGAGTGGCTGGAAGTCTGACTGCAAGCAATGGTTAGGAAAGTGGGCCGAACATACAATATACATCTTGATGCCATGGAGGAGGTGGGCCTGCCATTTCATGCTGCAGATCTGCAAGGATAACTATCTTAAGGAAAGAAACGACTGATGGGGGATGGTTGGCCGCTGTCCACACTCCCTGCTCTGAGAGACAGCCTGGTGAAAGGATGCTCTCCTCGATGTTAGCTGTCCCCAACACTTCCCAGTGACCCTAAATTTGGAGGACCAGTAGCAAGTAGGTTTCCTCTTCTTCCAAGACTTTTATGCATGCAACAGAAGCGTGTTATAGACGTTTAATGATATACATGCCAATGACAGCATAGCAACTATTGATTTCTCTCCTCCACTAAAATGTCATTGGGGGTATTCAGAATACAGGCCCCTGCAATGGCCATCCTGATGGGCTGAGATTTGGAAAAAAGGAAAAGGACTGAGAATGGGACTAAGAGATATTGCACTAAGAACTTGATTTAGTCCTCCTCCCCACTTTCCACTGTGTGTGAGCTGTATGGAATGACCTCCTATTAAGCCAAGTACAGACACTACACTCTGAAATTTTAACATAAAACACCTCCCGTGCCATGTATGAAGCTATTGTGCCTAAGCTTCAAATACAGCTTTCCATACTTTGCTTCGTGATGCTGGGGCTAGGACTCTGCAAACCACATTTCTGCTTTGCCAGCTGGAGCCATGTCAGGTTCTGCCAGTAGGGGGCGCTGGAGGAAACTGAGAGGCCAGGGAGAGAGGAGAAACTGGTATCCTTCAGGTGAGCTTTGTGTTAGGGGCCATGTTGCTGGCCTCGCTTGCTTTTCACTCCAGCAATAGCACTTCCTCCTTGTAGCAGCAATTTAATGCCATTTGTAGTTTCCCCAACATTGCAGAAGCAGCCCCATGGTGACCCCTCAAAGACACCAGCACCATCCGGGGCTCCTGGGGGATTTGGGTCCTCTCAGCCCACAGATACCAGCACTGGCCAAGCAGCACCCATTCCTCAGAGGTTTGAGTTCCAGCTATGTTGGCCAAGCTCCTAGGTTTTAATATTCCTTTTGTTTTCCCTGCCTTAGAAGTGGTGTCTGCCCCCTGCAATTGTTACCTCTGCAATAACTTTGTGTTAGCTCTTTGCCTTTTCAGATACATATTCAATACCTAGTTAACTATCTTTTATATTAAATTCTGTTACAATATTGCTGTGACTTCTTTCTCCTGATTAGACTCTGATAGATGCACTCCTTTTGCTACCTAACACGCCTGGCAGTGAGAACTAACAGCATTTCTTTTAATCAAAGACACAAGTGCATGCTCTAGGGGTTGTCTGTTGAAAGGCCGTAAGATACAGCTGATATTGAGAGAAAATCTAGGAACCATAGTAACTACTCATACCTGAAAATTCTCCATATTTGATTAAGCCAGATCACCTGAAAGCTACCTGCTGCGATCATGGGGTACACGCCCATCTCATAGAGCTACTGGGAATACTAAATGAGATAACCATAGAAAGCCTAGCAGATTATAAGTGCTCAAAAAAGACCAGGTAATCATGTGTGTGCATGTGCAAACGTGTGTGTGTGTGTGTGTAAATACTCTTTAAAGCAGGACAAGTGATTGGCTGTTTTCTGCAAAGTTGTTATAGAAAGGGACACCACTGAATTTGGAGATTTAGGAAAACAAAATTGGCAGCTGTCTCTCTCTCCTGTTTTTGCTATAGAAAATTAGCAGGAATAAAAAGGAGACGACTGACATTCCTTTTAGCCCAGAGAAGACAGGGCTTGAAGAGAACAGAGGGGCCTGAAGTCTCACGATTGAAGTCTGTTTATCTTCAGGGCTCTAAAGTAAATGGGAAATAAGGCATGTTTTCCGTGACCTACGAGGTCAAACAAGGGCTAATAGGAGAGAAAGAGTAATTTTTGATCAAGATAAACAGGAATTCTATGCAAGTGAGAAATAGCCAAAGGCTTACTTCCTGGAGAAGCAGTGAGTTCCCCATCAGATGAGGTGATCAATCAGAAGTAGGTATCTGCTGGGCTAAAGTAGAGAGGCTTTGAGTAGCAATGGAAGTGACTGTTAAGGTTCCTTCCAAATGCAATACTATGTAATTCTCTGATTTTAGTCTAAGTTTTCTAAATTCATGGGTTAAAATCACAAAGGTGGAAAAATAATAAGGACGTGAGAGAGAGAAAAAAAGTTCAACAGACTCAAAGTATAAGGTTATAAAGGCATTAGGAAAAGCTACATCTATGAAAAATTCGCCCCCCCCCACTTATATTTTAAGCCCTCTGAGTAGGAAAAATGAGAAATAGGTCACAATGTGTGTGTGCGTGTTGTTTTTTTTTTGAAATGAGATCATTTGGGTCAACTTTCTATATACCAACTTTACATGCTGTTGTTTCAAAGGCGACTCTCGACGTAGCAAAGAGAGAACATAATAAAAAATTCATGGAAAAAAGTTGCAATCAATGTGGAATAAGCCTTTGAAAATTAGCCAATTAATCTGGCTTTGCTTTGTTTCTCCATATCCGGGGACTTGATTTACATAAAAGAAGTCTAATGTGAACAATGAACGCATACACAAAAAATAAGAGTTGAATAAAAGATTACTTATGTGTATGACTAGACACTTCAAAGGCTCATCGTGAAAGATGAATCACTAAAGGCTACATCTGAAAAGAACTCCAGAACCATGACTTCCTTAAAACAAGCTGTAATGGACTCTGCAAGACTAGAAGGGGTCCAAAACAGAACTGCAAGACTTCTGGATGGTCCGCCATATACAACAGCTCTCTCTCTTGCTGTTGACACTATTTCTTCTTTAATTCTCTCGCAGACAGAGCCAGGATCAATGAGAGGAAAACACACAAAGGTAAATTTCAACTCCTTCAAGAAATTTTCAGATGATCTGATCTGTAGGAAGGAGGCTCCGGCTACCTAGAAAGGCAGTCAAGCTTAAGTTGGAGGACAACCTGAATCTAGAATCAGATGGGGAGGCCCCTTCTTTTTTTTTTTTTTTTTTTAAAGATTTTTATTATTTCCTTTTTCTCCCCAAAGCCCCCCGGTACATAGTTGTATATTCTTCGTTGTGGGTCCTTCTAGTTGTGGCATGTGGGACGCTGCCTCAGCGTGGTTTGATGAGCAGTGTCATGTCCGCACCCAGGATTCGAACCAACGAAACACTGGGCCGCCTGCAGCGGAGCGCGCGAACTTAACCGCTCGGCCACGGGGCCAGCCCCGGGGAGGCCCCTTCTTGCACTGAGATTCACAGGGTTCTTTGGCAACTAGTTCAGTGAACAAGAACGTGTTACAATAGATGTTTACAGCTCTATTCATTCAGATGAGAGATTTTAGATAGAACCATAACTCAACAGGACTCCAATTTTTTTGGCCTCAACCCTAGCACCTTCCCCCATCTCCAGGTGTGCCATTACACCCTAGAGAAGACAGGATGCCTTACGCTGATCATATTCTTCAGAGGCTAAGGTGCACTTTCCAAAGGAAATTCAGTGCACGCATCATGTACTGGAGTTCTGGGTTCAGAAACTATCTTGTCTGCTTGAGCTGCCAGAACAAAATACCACAGACTGGGTGGCTGAAGCAATAGAAATTAATTTTCTCACTGTCCTGGGGGTTTGGAAGTCTGAGATCAAGGAGCCAGCATGGTTAGGTTCTGAGGATGGCTTTCTTACTGTGCTCACATGGCCTTTCCTCAGTGCCCATGCATGGAGAGAGAGAGAGAGAGAGAGAGAGAGATCGAGAGAGAGAGAGAGAAGTGAGAGAGAAGCCGGCTCTCTGGTGTCTCTTTTTATTAGGGCACTAACTCCATCATGAGGGCTCCTCCCTCATGTACTCATCTAAGTCTAATTACCTCCCAAAGGTCCCATCTCCAAATACCACCACATTTGGGTTAGGGCCTCAACATATGGATTTTGGGGGAACAGTTTTAGTCTATAACAGAAATCAAAGCGCAAAGCAAAGGTCTGCCAACTCACTAGTTGGGTGACTTTGGCCAAACTGTGTACCTAAATCTCAGATACTTCATTGGAAAACAGAAACTCCAACAATACCTTCCAATAAGGTTGTTGTGGGGATTAAATGAGTCAATGAACATAAAGCACTTTTCACATAAAAACAGTCCAAGAGATTTTAGTTGCTACTGCTGATGTTGTCATTATTAGTATTTTTATCGTTAATTCAGATGACAAGGATGATTGTGATAGTTGTTCCATATGCTGCTCTCCATGTCCTTGCCTTGCTTTGCTAATTACCATTTGTGCTTGAAATCAGCTCAGATTTCACTTTGTCCCGAAGGCCAGCTCTGATTATGCCCAATGAGTTAGATGGTACCTACCTTGCTCTCCCATGACTAAGCCTACATTTGTGAGCAAACAGCATTGTGAATGCAATTTTTCTTTTCATCACTCTACCTAGGCTAGGAGCTACTTGAGGGACTAGCCAGAGTTAAGCCAAACTTCATAGTTAAGGGCTCAGTCTTTCACAAGAATGACCTCACTGCAGATACCAACCACAAGTTCAGGGTCCCCTGGGCCACACTCCCTTCTGACTAGCTGGCTATCAATTCATGGGTCCTAAGGACTCCCTCTGGCTTGATAATTCACTAGAACAAGTCACAGAACTCAGGAAAGTGCAATACTTATGATGAGAACACAAATCGGAACCGACCAAGGAAGAGGTGCATAGAGTGAGGTCTGGGGGGTTCCATACGAGAAGCTTCTCCACATGAGAAGCTTCCATCATCCTCAGGAATGCATTACCCTTGTGGAACATCAACGTGAGACAATATGTGGAGTATGGTCAACCAGGGAAGCTCACTTGAGCTTTGGTGTCCAGAGATTTTACTGAGGCTTCAATAAATCATTGGCTACATGGTTGAAGTTGATCTGCAGCCCCTCTTCCCTCTTCAGGGCTGGGCTGATATCAGGTGGCTCAAAGCCCCAACCCATCTCATCACACGGTTGGTTTTTCCGGCATGGTCGGCTCCCATCCAGAGTCATCTCATTAGCATAAACTATTTGGGGGCTCACCAGGAGACACCTTGTTAGCAGAGACTATCAGGTGTGTGGTCCAAGGGGTCCACTAGGAATAACAAACACTCCTAACACTCAGGCAATTCCAAAGGTTTAGTGTTTACCTCCCAGAAAGATCAGCCAAATTCTTTATTACATAGGGACAGAGATTATGTGTCCTGAGTCTTTAGTAGAATTCCTGGTAGGTGGTCAGTAAATATTTGCTGAATAAATAACAGAATGGGTAATAAAGTCAAAACGAGGCCATTGTCTTAACCCCATGGAAAGAGAGAGTTGGCCACTTACCTTTATTTTTGTGCGTAGGTTTATTTCTGGCATTTGAAGCCCTTACATCCCTTAGTCTATTTCCTCCTCTCCTTTCTTCTGTTTTCACTGAGTTCTTCCCACCCTCCTCATTCCTTACTACTGTGAAATAGACTTGAAGTCCCTCCTTAAAGCTCTGCCTTTGCCTTTCACACCTTTTCAACGGGATTTTACAGTGCTGAGAGCCGAGGAAGTGAGACCGAAAACATTGCGCAAGAAAATCAAATTCCTCTCTCAGTGGCAGAGGGGCCTTGATGCATGACAGCACTTCAATCCTGGTATTCATTCCCCTCCACATTATATTAATGTCACTTTAGTTGCCACTCCATTACTTATTATCAGTCAAATCAATAAGCAACCTGCAGGCTGGGCGCTTACTGCCTGTCAAACCGAGGCACGCGGGCGGAGCTGTTAGCGCAAACTGATATTTCAGGTGTCAAGGGGCACGCTGGCTTCCGAGAGAGGTCTGAGGAGTGCAGTTTGGTTCAACAATTATTGAGTGCCTAGTATGTGTCAGATGTAGTGCTGGGGGCTGGGGAAACCAGTACTAAGAAGGCACAGTTGCCTGCCTTGAGAAACCTAGTGTCTAGGGAACAGGGGAGATGGCGGATGCGCAGAATGTATTCTTCCTCCTAGGGTCTTTCTACCCAATAGAAATTCCTCAGCATCCCTATGTCACCTTCCGAGATGTGATAGGCATATTTAAGATCCCAATCTTTCCACTTCACCCTGGCATGCCTCATCTCACCTCCCCACTTTATTTTTCTCCGTGGCATTTATCACCATCTGACCCCCTATATAATTTGCCTATTTGTTTATTTGCTTGCCTCTTCCCACTAGAATGTATGCTCCATGAAGGCAATGATTCTTGTCTATTTTTACTCATGGTTGTACCTTCAGTTCCTAAATCTGTGCCTGGAATGTCGAAGGTGTTCAATAACAATGTGCTGAATGAATGAATGAATGAGTCTACTAACTAGGGGCTTTTTGTCCAACCGTGTAAGACTCATGTCTACTAATGAAAAATTTTTAAAGATGTGTTTATGACAAGATCATCCCTCCAGAGTGGGCTGGAGATGTTCCGACTGCTGGGACACAGCGGGGTGTCCGGGCTGCAGAGAGGAGGCAAAGGGAACCCACAGGCGCTCAAAGCCAGACACTTTAGACGTGTCGTCTCATTTAATCCTCACGGTAACCCTGCGAGGCAAGATTCATCATCTTCATTTTATAAATGAGGAAATGGAGGGGAGGTGACACAGCTTGCCTGTGGTTGCACACCTCATCAGTGCCACGGCTGAGCTCTAAACCCAAGCCTATGAGACTCCATGGCCCGTGTTCTTCCCATCGGGGATGTTCGGCCCTCTCTATACCAAGTCTTGGGGAACACAGAAAATGGGCAAGATGCCTTCACTCCACTGCAGGCGCTCACAGACTAAGCTGGACAAATCGGCACCTAATAAATCATACTGGTTTGTATGGTTGGGACCACACACACCCCTTTGCACCATTCATAGAAGGCTAGACAGTGTGGATATGAAATTGCTGTGTGGAGCCAGCCCTGGTGCCCTAGTGGTTAAGTTTGGTGTACTCCACTCCACTTTGGCTGCTTGGGTTTGGTTCCCAGGTGCAGACCTACATACACTGCTCTGTTAGCAGCCATGCTGTGCTGGTGGCCCACATACTGAAAAACAGAGGAAGATTGGTAGGGACGTTAGCTCAGGGCGAATCTTCTTCAGCAAAAAAGAAAAAAGAAAAAAAGCTGCAGTGAATGAGTTATTGGCTTCCCTCATCTCCATGTTCATTGGGACCCTGGAGACTTACTATCAAGCAAGATCAAAGAAGCAAAACTAGGGAAGAAAAAAATAGGCTATTACCAAATAAATAAAAGGCAATGTTTTAAAAATCTCTGTCAAGTCCTGCTAGTTCTTGAACTACTCCAGTGAGCGCACTGCAACTGTCCTTAATCCTAATCTGACTCCTTCTGGTTTAAGACACCCCCTCCCCAGATCTGAGCCAATAAACTCCCAGTGAGGGGCTAGGTTAGGAGCCACTCCCCAAGCAGGGAGAGGGCTCTGAAACTAGTATTCTGTCTCCACGACTTGCTTCAAGATGGACTGGAGCTCATGTAACAGCCTCTCCATGTAAACACCCTCCCTGCTCTCCTCCCTACCACCTTGTGGCTATTTCTCCTGGCAGCTAATTTTTCCTGCAGTTCTTCCCTGTGCCTCTTCATTTGGCTCATGTCAGTCTTTCCCCAAGACTGGACCACGCTTCCAGCAAATCCTTAGCCCTAGTCTCTCTGGACCTAAAGCAGAAGCAACTAAGTGATGCTAAGAGCTCTATTTTCTAAGAATCCTTGCTCCTCTACCCCCTGAAAATCACTGCCAGCCTGGACCGGACTGACTCTCAGGATGCCCCCTGGACTTTAAGATTCCTGGCTTCTCCTTTAGAGGCGACAGGAGGGCACCCTTTTTGGCTCATTTATTTCTCAGCCACTATCATACCACCTTCAGGATGGCCAGGCAGACAGCCAATGCCAGGATGTCTTCTAACAGTCACGTGGCTTATGATATTTACTTTTCAAAGCTTGGTAGAAATTTAGCCTTCTTTAATGGCTTTTAAACCCCATGACGAAACACAGAAAATATTTTTAATGCAAGTTAGACAACTATTAATAGAAAAATTAAAGGGAAAATTTGAAAATAATAGTAGGAATCATAGCTTCTCAGAAAAAGCACCCCTTGACTGAGAAGTTAAAACTCAGAAATACCTCAATTGCACTCAGCTGATGAATCCCCAATATGAGAAATGACTACATGGTTTATTTCTGTTTGGTTGGCAATAAGATTGACATATTTCCTTGGCTCTCCTGTGCTATTAGAAAAAGGGCCTCTAAAATTGAGACTACTGCCCATTTTGGTAAGAAATGAGGCCACATGTCAATAGAATATAGGTAACTAGACATTTATAACACTGGGCAGTGATGCAGAATTGATTAGCAAGTGTAATTGCAGTAAGATGCTTTCTGCTACTGGTAATGATGACTCGTGGCATATTGAGAGGAAAAAGCATGATTTGCAAGGCAATGAGATTCCCAATATTAAGACTGGGTCTAAAAGTGCCCAAATAGAGTTGGAAATAACCTAACTATTGAATGAGACTCTACAGTGTAATGGTTTAGAGCATAGGATTCGGAAGGAGACAGATCTGACTTCAAAGATCAATTTTAACATGTATTCGTTTCTTGACATGCAGCAAATACTTTAAATCTAAAGCCTCAGTCTTCTCTATAATGAAATGGCAATACTAATAGTGTCTACTTCTCTAGGTCAGGAATAAAAGAGGATTGTGAGGATTAAAAGAGACCATGCAGGGGCTGGCCCCATGGCCGAGTGGTTAAGTTTGCACGCTCCGCTGCAGGCGGCCCAGTGTTTCGTTGGTTCGAGTCCTGGGCGGGGACATGGCACTGCTCATCAAACCACGCTGAGGCGGCGCACACATGCCACAACTAGAAGGACCCATAATGAAGAATATACAACTATGTACCAGGGGGCTTTGGGGAGAAAAAGGAAAAAAATAAAATCTTTAAAAAAAAAAAAAGAGACCATGCAAGTAAAGCAAAGTTTGTGTCTCTCACACAGCAAGTGCGCAAAAAAAAAGCTACCAATATTGTTTTATTAGTTCACCAGAAATTCTAGTTACCGGAAGGCCACCATTCAGTGATCTACTGAAGCTAAGTCAGGTGACCAGCAAGACGCACTTTTGTAGCTGATGAGATTCAGACCTAGAGGCAAGTGGCAGGGTGCACTCCCCAAGGCGGAATCTGAGGTCTGCCTTGTGAATTCAAGTTGCAAGTAGCAGGGAAAATCTCCCCAGAACGGGAAATGTAAAAGGGAAGTGCCAATGGTGCCTAATTATTTCCAAGGAATTCTAAAAGCCTCTCAGCATGAATTTTGCATAAATGTAAATCTAAACAGCTTGATGATGATCCACAGTTTCTACATTATTCAGTCTTTTAAAAATAAATAAATCTGAGTTTTCCTTAAACAATTCTATCAAGATTCAAAGAAAACAGGTGTAAAATGCAAAAAAAAAAAAAAAAAAAGTCATGGAAGGATACTCTACTTTGGCTTTCTGTTGTATCTGGGAAACCATTCATCTTATCGGCTTCTCTCCCTCTCTCTCTCTTTTAGTAAACATTAATCCGCACAGATGGTGAACCATGGTAATCTCTGCTACCAGCTGCACAGAGGAATTTTTAATGAAATGGGAATTTAAAGGTTTTACACAAAGCACTAGAATCTCTTCTACTTTTTCTCATAATGCTCAAATTATTTCTACTGCCGTGGGTTATAAATGCATGATTGTGGCACTGCTTCTGGAAGAAACTGGCCTAGTGCTCAGAAGATGCTTACTGCCTTCAGCATGCTCTTCCTGCCCCACCCAGTATGAGGGTGCCAAGTCCTCGGTGAAAGACACTCAGTGGCTAAGATTAGATTTAGCCCTGAACTGACCTTATTCCACACTATGAACCCTGCCCAATCTCTGTCTGGCTTTTGTTGATATGCCTCTTGATCTCTGGCCTCCCTTTTAATAAATTCCACAGAGTTGTGGCCTTGATTTAGCTGTTTCTCTAATCTCTACCTGAAAGATTTGTTTCCTCTTTTTTTCCCCTGGCCCAGCACTGCTCAGACTGACCACCTGGTATTTTAATATCTGTTTGACCTTAAGACCCTCCTTTACAAACAGCAGCCATGAGCAACTCTGTTGGACATGGCTCAGTGTTTCTATAGTCACTCACCCTCCTCAGTTCTTGCCCAAGAAGGTTGATGCTAGACACTTATGATCATTCTCAAAGAAATCTCATAGGAAGGAATTCCAAGCTAGCTATGAAGCCTAAGTCTTTCTATAAAATGTTTTATAAAAAGTTATACACACACACACACACACACACATAAAACATTGAAAGTCAAGACAATGTCTAATCTAAGTCATATTCATCACTTTTAATAGGAACATACTACTTTAAAAAGGATTTGTGCACCTCTAATACATTCAAAGTATAGTGACACAGGATGATGTTGACACTTATAATAGTTTTTAAACATAAAATATAAAGGGGAAAAAGTCAGAAAGAAACTCTAATAGAAAAGGAGAACTATTGTCTGCTAATTAAGGTTAGACACAAAAGAATAATATAATCTTAAGATTAAGAAGTTCACCTCTTTTGAAGCTAAATTGTGAAAATTTCAGTCTTGAACACTGAATTCTCACGTGTATCTCATTAATGACCAAAACCCCAATCACAAACCATTTCAAATGCCCGGGGAGAATCTTGAAGGCAAAGGGAGGAGATCAGAGGGAACCCACCATCATGGAAAGACTTGCTGCTTCAAGATCAGGAAGCCTGGGATCTGGTCTTGGTCCTGCTATGAACTCACTTTATGATCCAGGCCTTTTTGAGCCTCAGTTTCCTGATGTGTGCCCTTAAGGTCTGATTAATATAAAAGATATCAGGAAACAATACAAAACTCACCTAGAACTAATCAGGAGACTCTTCCAGATCCTTGATATTATTTCATATGATGGTCACATGGAAGGCAGGTTTCAGAACCCTGGACAGAGCTATTTTGACTCAGGATGAGGGAAGGAGAAAAAGCAGCTCATTTGACAGAATAGAAAAAATCAGGGGATGTTGGGTGCCAAACTCTTTAGAAAGCCTGGCCTCAGCTACCCCATATGGAATTTGTCACTGTATTCTTTTGGATCTCATAGCATAGGATGTGTATTATTATAGAGATGTCTATTAGAATCCATGTTAACATCACTGGCAAGATGAAAAGATTCTTAAAGAAGGACTCCTTGACATTTAGTGCTCACTTGAGCCCTCCATCTAGAGATTCCCATATCTAGGAATGTGTATTTTTCACAGATCCACTAGTGATTCTGACATGCACTGACATTGGAGAGATTTAAAAGCAGAGCCCAGGTCTTACTAAATGCCTGGCACCTACTACACTGCCAAGAAAGCTTGCTGAAAGAACACACACGCTGAATGAATTAGTGTGTTTTAGATGCTGCAATCCAGCACAAACACTGACCTTTATAGGACAAGTGACTCTGGGAGACTGCCCTGCTGATCGAAGAATCACCAGTAGCTTTTCTTGGGCCACGGCTTTGCAGGGCATGCTATGCTATCTTGCCCATTATGAAAGAGCTGGAAGTCCACAAATCACCTAAGGGCAGGATCCCACTCGGAAGCGACTTGAACCAATGATTTGTGTAAGTTAATGTGCACCTCCTATGGCCATGCTGTCATCAAAACACTGGGTCAAACCAAATAAGTCCATCAAGGTGCCATAAAATATGCATGCAAAGAGAATGCATGTGATGTTCTTGAGAATAATAAAACAGTCCATAAAAGCGAGGAAATAAATCAGCTGTTCTTTCAGGCATGGAATACCAAACACCGCATACAGCCATATATATTGTATATGCTGTAAGCACACATATATTATATATGAGCACTTATTGACGCGCGCAGAGAAACACAAAATGATTAAGGTGTTTGCAGCACGAAAGCATTCGCTATCAAGGAGGCAGTGACATACTGACTGAGACAATGCTTTGGCCTCTGATCAATGGCTTTGCTAAGGACAATCTCTCTGAGGAATACATCTCATTGAGAACACGTATATCCCTAGAAAGGAAGAATCATAAATAGGAAATACATGGAGACTACATTTATGTCATGAAAGAAAGTTCTTAGGTAGGTAGTTCTGAGATGTTCTAAAGGGGTTCTCTGCCTTCCTCTAAAATCATGTTTTTCATCTCAGATCATGGGGAAGAAATGTACCTCCAACCTTCAGGTCAAGCAATGAATGAGTTGGGAGGTAGAGATTCCTTCCTTCCTTCCTTCCTTCCTTCTACCTCTTTCACCTTCTTTCTCCTTCCTTCCCTCCCTCTCTCCCTCCTTCATTTCTTCCCGTCTAACACCTTCTCTCACTTTTTTTTTGGAAAGTGAACTTCAACACCAGCTGCTCCTGGGCATGCTGTATTAGCAATGCCAGCATTACTTAGAGAGCATTTGTATGTGACTGGCCTTTTGCTATGTCAGCAGAGTTACAGATTTGAATGAGCCGCCACCCCTACCCTCAAAGAGTTCAACATCTATTGTCAGAAAATCACGTAAGGGTAATTAATGAGAATGCCAGCAAGAATGAAGTGTGCACTTCAAAAGAGAACATAAGCAAAGGAAAGAATGACTAGTTCCAACTGCAGAGATTGTAAAGTGTCTCATGCAAGATGGCATTTGAACTTTAAGGAATAGGGTTTTCTAGCTAAGGAATAACACGCTGAAGACCTGGAGAACAGAAAGGCAGTGGTTACACTTGGTCTTCTCTGTGGAGCACACTCAAATGCTGGCAGTCACATGAGTCTCCGGAATGGAGCTATCTTCTTCTAGCAGAAAGAATAGGAGCTATTCCACAGAGCGACTTGGAACCTTCATCACAGAGTTTTTTCAGCTTCATCACTCACCTACACGTGGGGAGGGCTCCCCTACAAATTGTCTTGAATCCCTAAAAGTTCAATTTTCTCTCCTTTCTAGTGCTTGTTGTTAACCCAAGGGACTAAGATCAGGGAAATTCAAGAGTAGCACCCCAAATCACTGTTCCCACAGACATTATCAAGCCCATCCTGCCAGGCTCATGCCAAACTTACCGTGTTTTCTCCCTCTGAGAGGCCTCTTTGTGTCTCCCCGCTATCTGCCT
The DNA here is from genome assembly GCF_041296235.1 of Equus asinus. NCBI lineage: Eukaryota > Metazoa > Chordata > Mammalia > Perissodactyla > Equidae > Equus > Equus asinus. The sequence goes on along the minus strand of NC_091802.1, from coordinate 34,945,580 downwards.
TTTATTGGGATATCTCCATTGTTTAACTATCTCAATATCTGTCAGAACTCTAAACTTAGAAAGGATTTAAGTTTCCTTGCAAGGGTATCCCGAGTCCTGAACAACAAGGAGTATTTGCGTTGCTATCTGGAGCTGACTCATTCTGGCTTGCAAGAGACAATTATTAAATTTTCAGGAATTTTGTGAGCTGGTTGATACCATATTGATATCTTGAAACTGACCACGGTGGGAGAACTTATACCATGGAAACTGGCGAAAGCTACAAATCAGGGCTCTTATTTTCAGAAAGCCAGTTGTTAAGATTTTTACTAGTACTGTACTGAATATTTGCCTTTTAAGAGTCCCCAAATATTCCACACCAGTGAGCTAAGAGCACACAAATGGCTTTCAGAGGATTATCATCTTACTCCATAGACCAATGGAATGTTGGTGTCCCAGGAAGTATTGACAGATGGACATTAACAATGGTGCTGGTCAAATACACTCACTGTCAGGACTGCAGTGTGCTGCAGGGGAGAGAGGAGAAGGGCTGGTGTCCAGTGTCTAAGAATGCTAGCTCCATTCCTTATTGACTGTGTGACTTAGGCAAGTTATTGAAGTCTCTGTGCTTTGTTTTTCTCACCTGCAAAATGAGGATCCTAATACTAAAGTAACAGAGTTACAGTAAAGATTAAATAAGATGATATTTGAAGGTACTCAAAACAACGTATAGAACAGAATAAACACCCACTAAATGACTCTGGAGACAGACTAATATAGGATCATATGCTGGTATTACTACTTTCCAGCTTATACAACCTTGTTAAAGTTATCTAACTTCTCCGGATCATTGTTTCTTCACATAAAGAATAACATTAGCAACTTTACAGGGTGCAATGAATTAGATAGTCGGCACTCAGCATTCTTCTGGTCTTCTCAGTACTGTAGAGGCTGGAAAGCTGAAAACTACACTTCCCAGATTCCCTTGCCATTAGCATTCAGAAGTGAATCAAGTTCCACCAATAAGATGTGCTTGTGTGGGGTCTAGAATGCAGATGCAAAGTAGAGACCAATGTTTTGTTTCTTAGCTTTTGTTGTTGGCAAGCACAGTTGTGGAGACACTGGCTTTTCTGCAATGGAGTTCCAGGGTTCAGGATTGGCTGTAGGGGCTTGAAGAGGCAACTGTGCTGGTTGGGGTGGGCCTCTGACCCCACCCCTCCTAACTTAGGCAGAAGGAACAGCTCCCCAGGTTCCACAATGTTCTGGGAGTCATTCCTGGACGCCCAGCCTACAGACCTCTTGCAGCCCTTCTAATGATGTTGCAAGTTGTGTTAAATAACTCTAAGTGACCAAAGAGCTGTTTGCTTTCTGCAACTGAACGCTGACCAAGAAACAGAGTTTGGGGAGGATTTCACAGGTACATAGGACATCTAGTCCTGTGCCTGGCATGTAACAGGTTCTTTATAAATGGAAGTTACCCTTTCTTTCCGTACTCATCAACCCTCCTTTCTCTATGGAAGAAAAAGACTCAGCTCACTATGGCTTGCAATCAGGATAATTTATTTTGTGACCTTTCTGTGCAGAGTGTGGGGGCAATGTGTATTCACTCCCTGGAAAGCCAGACCACTGCTCTAAGATCATTTTTATACATGCAAATCCTCAAATGATGCCAAACGATGTTAAAAGACGGTTGCCTTCACAGACAGAGCTGTACGGTAGCTGCTAAGAAAGCAAGACCATTCCTTCTGGAAATGAAGAGAGGATAGCATTGCTTGGAAAAGTTTTCCTTAGGATGCAGAAACAATTTTGCGTGCATTTATGACCATTTCTTGTGGAGGTAGTGTCCAACCTCCACTTGTATCTTATTAATTTCACTTTTAAACAAAATTGCCATCTAAGTATCTACCCCTAGAGTAATTATTTTTTAAAAAACTCCACAAAACTCAGTTCTCTCTTCTCTGCTTTTTTATTCAAGTTGTTTCCTAAGCAATAGTAATTGTTTCAGTGATTAAAATGTCAGGAGGTGGGCAAAGCTGAGTAGAATAACCTCTGACCACACACACCAAGAAAGCCACAGGAGAGGGAGCTGGAATCTTGACTATGACCTCATTACGAACATGGTGCATTTTATTAACCTTGTTCCAAACATAAAATGTGCTGAAAACATTGACACTCAGCTCTTCCTGGTTTTGTTTCTGGCACCTCAGGCAACTGCTCACTATTAAAGCTAAAAATTGCAAATATTACAAATCGAAGGCCTGCAGAAATGAAACGTGGATGTGAGTTGAAATAACACTGTAACATGAAACTTAATGTCTGCTTCTATCGCTCCTATAGAATGTCTGCTTTACCTAGGGATGATGCATCTTGGACCGGGTCTCTCCCGTTGGTAGCATGTCCCCACACTTCCCTTTGGGCACCCTGTGTGAGGTGGGGGCAGGGGCAGGCAGAGTCGGGAGGGTGGTTTTAATGTGTGTCTGGATTTGTGTTCACAGACAGACAGAGAACTATGGTATTACCACGAGGGTATGCAAGTTACCATGAATAAACTTAACACTCTCATCAGTCAACACGATTGAACATCAAATACCTTTGATCCTAAAAGTCATTTAGCTCAATGTCCTCCCCTGTGCAGGCAGCTTTATGGAACAGGAAGAGCGCTGCCTCTGCCGTCATGCAGATCTGGGTTCTATTCCTTACTCTACCATGTCGAGCTCTGTGTCAGAGACAAGTCTCTCAGGTGCCATTCTTTGTGTTTTTTACTAATTTTTTCAACTTTAAAAATGATTTACAATAAAACTTACTTTTGGGGGAGAGTATAGTTCAGTGAGTTTTAGCACACGTGTAGACTCATGTAAACACCACCAAAATCAGGATACAGAGCAATTCCATCATCTCCAAATTTCACTCTCTGCCACTTTTTACCCTTGGAAACCACTGATTTTTTCTTCATCCCTATAGTCTCATCTTTCCCAGAATGTCACAGAGATGAAATCATACAGCAAGCAACTTTCTGAGACTGGTTTCCTTTGCCTAGTGTAGTACATTTGAGATTCATCCATGTTGTTGCATGCATCTTTCTTTTTTACTGCTGAGTAGTATTCCACTGTACAGGTGTACCACAGTTTGTTTATCCATTTATCCATTGAAGGACATTAGGTTGTTTTCAGTTATTACGGACAATGCACATAGAAACATTCATGTGCAGGCTTTTATGTGAACAAAAGTTTTCATTTCTCTAGAGTTGAATTTTTCAACCACCATACTATCAGCTATTAAGCAGGATAATTCTTTTATGCAGGAGGCTGTCCTGTGCATTGCAGGATATTTAGTAGCATTGCTGGATCTACCCACTAAATACCAGTAGGGTCCTGACCCAGTGACAACCAAAAATGTCTTCTCACATTGTCAAATGTCCCTTGGGGGACAAAATCATCTTGAGAATCAATGCTCTAGAGTAAAAGGGAGTAGTGGTCCACATGGAAAATATGTTTAACTTTAAAAGAAACTGCTATTTTTTAAGGCGTCTATACCATCTTGCCTTCTTACCAGCAATACATGAGCATTCTAATTGTTCCACATCTTTGTCAGCACTTGGTATTAGTAGATTTCTTAATTTTTAGTGATACTAACATTTGGATGGTTTTTTCATTTTAAAATAAAGGATAACAATACAATACTATGGTGGATATTAGTGCAGCTCACCAATATTGCTAGTTCTGTGACTCTCCTCACTTGAGAAAATTTCATTTCCTGACCTCACTAAGTTGCCCTTCACTATGTGAATTGCCTTGGCCAAAGAGATGAAGTGAGGTGGGTCACTTCTGGATGGACACATATAAGAGCTGATGCACTCGTCTCTGTCTTCCCTTCTCCCAGCTTCGGCAACCGGTTACATTCCAGATGGTGGAGACTTCAACAGCGAACGGCCTTGAGGGAGCATGACATGGAAGAGTGAGTCGCCTGCCAAACCTCAAACGGACATGAAGTATGAGCAAGAAATAAACTTTTCTCATTTTAAGCCACTGATGTTTGAGACTGTTTGCTACCTCATCGTATCTAGTCTATTTGACTAAAACAAATTCCTATGTGATAGGCTCATTGAGAGCATTTCTGAGATAAATGCTGTTAATGCATTTGGCATGGTTCTTGGCTCAACATAAGTGCTCAGTAAATGGTTGCTATTATTATAACTATTTACTCTTCCCTGACCATCCTACCCCATAGTGATTCCTTTGTTTACAAACTCCCAGCTTTCCTTCTGTGATGCTTTAACAGAACTACTTCAGCTCCTTCAAGGTACCCCGAGAACAGACTGACCTCAAAGAGACAGACTGCAGCAAGCACACATTTCATTGGCCACCTGCCCTTCAGGTGTGCAGGTACACCATTCAGAGATCAAGGACATAGCATCGCTGTGATGCTGCAAACATATTCTTTTGAATGACAATTAACTATATCAAGTCATTTTAAAACCTGTCCCCTATAGGTCACTGTATGTGTTGAGGGTCTTACATTCGTCAGCTAACCTTTTCACATCTTCTGACTACTTGACCACTTCCCAAGAATGCAAAGAGAGGTAAAGAAGTATAAAAACAACAACAAACAGGGGCTGGTCCCGTGGCCGAGTGGTTAAGTTCGCGCGCTCCGCTGCAGGCGTCCCAGTGTTTCGTTGGTTCGAATCCTGGGCGCGGACATGGCACCGCTCATCAAGCCACGCTGAGGCAGTGTCCCACATGCCACAACTAGAAGAACCCACAACGAGAAATATACAGCTATGTACTGGGGGGCTTTGGGGAGAAAAAGAAAAAAAAAACAACAACAACAAACAAACACATAGATACAGAGATTAGATTGGGGGTTACCAGAGGGAAAGGAGGGAGGGAGGAGGGCAAAAGAGATGTCAGGGCACATGTGTATGGTGATGGATAGTAATTAGTCTTGGGGTGGTGAACATGACGTAGTCTACCCAGGAATAGAAATATAATAAAGTACACCTGAAATTTATACAATGTTATAAACAAATATTATCTCAATAATAAAAAAATGCAACTGTTCTCAAAGTTGATGGCAAATCTGGATTATCTGCAAAAATGTCAAAGTTCTCATTCCAAGATCTAATCTCACTGAGATTCTAAAGCAATAGATCCCGGGTGAGGCCTGGGATTTAACATATTTTTTAAGAATTCCCTCCATAATTCTGATGAGTAGTTAAGTTTGGGAGCTGCTAGATTAGTTGCAGAGGGGCAGGAAGGAGGACCCTAGAATTCTTGCAAGACTCAGAAAACCTGAAATCCTTCCAGCTGTTTAGGAATGCCAACAGTCTATCCTACCTGCTTGGAAGAATTAAGAGTTGCTATAGGATTTTTTTTCATGTTATTGCCCAATATTGAAATTTATCCCTGGCTCCGCTTTAACTTAGCAGAGAGACCCTAGGCAGAGCACCCAGTTCTCTGGGTACCAGGGTCCATATCTGCAAAATATGTGAAACCCACTAAAGTCTTTGATCCATTATCTTCTATAATCCAAACCCTTATTTTGATTACTCAACGAGACTGCTGCATGACTTGAGGACCCTCTGCTTTTTCCAGGATTTTAATGCATAAAAGGGACCCAGTAAATATTTTTCAAATTTATAACTGTTCGTTCACTGACAAACAAGGGGTCCACTTGAGTGAAAGTCTCATCAGTTCCAGTTTTATTTCTTTTTTAAAATAATATTTTTCATCATTCCAAATATAATATATGCTCATTATATAACATATGAAAACCAAATACAAATAACAATAAAATTCCATAATCCCAACATGCAGAAATATCCACTGTTAATATTTTAGATTATTTTCTTCATTTGTTAAATACAGTATAGAATATATAGCTCTGTACCTTTAAAAAAATTTTCCATTATAACATGAGAATTTTCTCATGATTCAGTCTTATTCAAAATGGAACTTTAAGTACTTGCATGGTATTTTATTAGATAGTTACTATACTCATGTAACCATTTCTCTACTGTCAGACATGTTAGGTAGTTTCCAATTATTTTCCATTGAACATCATGCTATGATGAATATTCTTTGTCCATATATTTTTATGTGTAGCTCTGCTTATTTCTTTAGGATAAACCACTAGAATTGGAAACACTAGGGAGTCAAACGTGATGAATAGTTGCACAAGCCTTCTAAATGGTCGTCCTATCTCCACTCTCTCCCTCCCATACTCATCCTCCCTCCTACTGCCAAGAAAATCTTCCTAATACAGATTTTACCCCCTTTCTCTCCAATTTGATGAAGCCTATGATGGGATCTCTGTTCAAGATGGTGGTACTGAGCACAATGCTTTACCTCCCCTTAACCCCCAATATTATTAAAATGAGCAAAAGTGTATCAAGAATTAAATCAATTAAAGCTTTGGGAAACAGGAATGAACAGAAACTTTGAGGAATTTCTGAATAATAAAGAACAAAATGGGTTTGGCACAAAGCGAAGACTACAGAACAGAGGACCCAAAGCCCATCAGAGAAAGACTCCCCGTAGAGAGGAGAGCCAACTGCTCCCAACAGAATCCCAGAGAAATTCCACGTGCCTATCAACAAGTACGAGGAGCAGGAATGGAACGCAATGAAGCTCCCCAAATCCCTGTTAGAGACAGGAATTCTTTTAAAAAGGAGAGACAGTGAAACACTCCTAGAAATGAAATTCACCGACGGGTGGCACTCTGTGAGTGAAGGTGTATTAACTATGTCTTTTATATCCTGCATTCTGATGCTTTGACATCTGGGGTTTTGCTGATCCTGGAAGAATTGCCCCTCACAAGGTTAGCAATTCCTAGATAGTAAACAATTTGCCTGGGAGTGTGCTTTCTATATGCAAACCACCCAATCCAGAGTCTACACCTCTACCACTTCCTTTACTGGGCTCTCACAATCAGGGCTACTATTCATCTGCCCTAATTACACCAGGGCCAGGTACCAGACAACTAGGGACAGCCCCTCTGCCCAGAGCCCGCTGAAATTACTCAAACTAGCTAATCCCTGCTTACCCTCCCTCCCTGGTCCCTTCTCAAGGAGACCACAATAAAGGCTCTGGCCCACAGTTCCCTTGTGCCCCTCTGCCTTGTGTCAGACCCTGGCGCTTCCCGGTGTGGCCCCCCATGGTGTGGTGTGCCTCCTCCTCTTGGGAACTCTGAGTAACAAACTATCTTTGTAATGGTAATCGTCTCCTGATCAGGTTGGCCTTACTGTACCTCAAGTTTTCTATTAATACACTACATTTTAGGACAGAAGCCTTCCTTAATGTGGTACTCCTGGTGTTCCCAAATTGACTGCCAACTCTCTTCCCAATCTCCTATAGGAAACCCCACTTATTGGCACATCCAACAGGTTTTAGTAATAAAAACAACAAAGTAGAAAAGACCTATGTAGAAGCATGCTGAAAAAAAGTTAGGTGTGAAAACATATAGAATTTTGAACAGATGGCAACAATTAAACCCTGTGGCATTGGTGCATAAACAGATGACAGAAACTGAAAGAATAAGTATATTAAAAACCCATGCGCACGTAGGAACTCAGCTGCATTTCAGAATTAGTGGCGATGGATGATTTATTCAAGAAATTGAGTACCTGCAAAATATTAGATCTATTTATCAAAAATAGACTAAAAATAATTTTCAGATGGATTATAGACATAAATGTAAAAAAAAAAAAATCCCAGTGATTAAATTAATAGGATAATGTTTCTATAATCTTATGCAAAAGGAGATCTTTCCAAGCAAGGACAAAACCCGGAAATGGCAAAGAGAAAGATTTACAGATTTTATATCTTAAAAATGGAAGTTTCTGTACACTAACAAAGTCACTGTAATCACATTTAAAAGACAAATGATAAACTAGCAAAAAAATATTTGCAACACCTAAAACAGAAAAATGGTTCATATTCATAATACATAACAAACTCATAAAAATCAATACGAAAAAGACAACCTAGCTAATAGAAAAAAAAGAGCAAAGGGTATGAATAGGCATTCACGTAAAAATACAAAAGGCAAATAAACATATGAAAAGGCGATGAACCACACTAGCAATCAGGGAAATGCAAATTCAGTCAACAATGAGACAGCGTTGTTCACATATCAGATGGGCAAAAACTCTAAAGACTGATAATATCCAGGGTTGGCAAAGCTCAGGGGGAAAAAGGAGCATCTTGTACTGTTGTGAGAGACAGACAGCTCTGGGGAGGACAATTTGGCAGAATCCATCAAAATTACAGGTTTGTGACTTCTTTGGCTCAGGAATTCCACTTACAGTAACAGATGCTACTAGAAGGCTTGCTCAAAGGGATAAAGGTACGTGTGCAAAATGTGAGATGCAACATTGTTTCTAATAGTAAAGAAGTGGAAGGTTCTAAAGGCTCATCAATGGGGGCAGGGCTGGATCCTGTTGACAGTTTTCACAGTGGCTGAAAAGAAAGAACAGACTTACACGGCCTGACTTTAAAAATAGATGCCTATCTTATACTGTTGGTTAAGAAGAAAAAAACAGAATGAAAGAAAGTTGCAAAATAATATAATATGTACTGCATTATCTGTGTTATATGTGCACATGTATATGTTTATATATACATATATAAAGACATGTTTCTATATAAAGGTATGTATTTATACATGCATATACATATATAAATATACATAAAGTAATTGATAAAAAGCTGTTCCATAAATTCATAGTATTACCTCATCATATCCCTGGAATCTACCAGCTCAGAGACCCAACATGGTCACCCTCCTTCCCTCTCTAGGGAATCCACCAGGCAAGTTTTCCTTTGAAAACCTCAGAAGGCATTTCTATTCTCCTTTCCCAGAAGAGAGTAATAGCTTGGCCCTTCTTCTAGAAAAGACAAGGTGTGCTCTGGTGGGGACCATCTTAGTTAAGGTACTGGTGGGACACTTTGCTGATAGGATAGATTTTATGTGCATAGTACAGGTCTGGAGGGATTCACACCAAACTATTAATAGTGGGTCATCCCCTTGTGGGAAGGTGGTGATAGGGGAGTGGATGTTAAAGAAATATTGTCATATTTACTCCATAGCAATTTGAATGGACTAAACTTTGGTTTGATTCTATTTTGGGAGGATTAATGAACTTGCGTGTGTGTACATACACATGATTCTACTAGATCGCTCCCATCAGCTTATACACATGTTGTTATTCCTCTCAACTTAAAAAAAGAAATCCCTTCTTGATCACTCTTCCCCCTTGAGTGATAACCCTATGTTTCTGTTGCTCTTTACAGCAAAAGTCAAGAACTGTATAGATCGTTTGTAAATCTCCTCCCATTTTCTCATGGACACCTGCTAATGATGTTTTCCCCCTTCCACTCATGAATACTGCTCTTGTCAAGGCCACCAATGGCCTCTATTTTGTTGATCCAAAGGTCAGTTTCAGGTTTCATTGCACTTGACACAGAAGCAGGACACTTACTCCTTCACTGGCAGCTCCATCTTAGTCTCATTGGCTGATTTTGCCTCAATTCCTTCCCATCTTAATGTTGGGTGCCCCAGGGCTCAGTCCTTGAGCTTTTTCCCCGGTGTGATTTCATCACTCACGGGTTTAAATACCATCTATGCTAAACACACATCAATATTTTACTTTCAGTTTGGCCTTCTCCTGAATTCCAGATTCATACACCTTACTACCTATTCAATATCCTCACTTGGATGTTTGATAAATATGTCAAACTCAGCATACCCAAAACTGAACTCATCATATTCTCTCTCACATGTGATCTTCTTGCATTCTTCCACAAAACGATAAAATGGTAACTCCATCCTTTTCAATTGCTCAAGTAAAAATCTTGGCATCATCCTTGACCCCTCCCTTTGTCTCACATTCCATATTTAACCCACCAGCAAATCCTGTTGCGTCTACCTTCAGATTATATCCAGAATATACGCACTTCTCCCCAACTCTTCTGCTGCCCCCTTGGGTCAAGACACAATCACCCACCTCCTGGATCCTTGAACAGCCTTTTCACTGGCTGCCCTAATTTGCCTTGAGTCCCTTCAGTAATTCTCAACACAGGGATTCTGCTAAACCATAAGGCAGATTGTCACTTTCCTCACAACCCTACGGAAGTCCCTCATCTTTCTCAGAGCAAAAGCAAAGTCCTTGCAACGGCATATTTAGGCCTTACATGACCTGGCCTCTGGGATCTCTTTGACCTCATTGCCCTTTACGTTCTCTGCCCCTTATTTCTGTCTCCTAGCTTTCTAGGCCTTGCCTCTGGACCTTTGCATTTGCTGTTCCCTTTCCTGTGCTTGGAACACTCTCCCCCCAGATATTCAATGGCTTACAAATTTAACCCATCCAAGTCTTTGACTTTATGTCCTATTCTCAGTGAGGCTTTCCATTACTGCAGTATTTACAATAGTATTCCTCCCACCCTCCTGCCATTTCCTAGTCCTTTTTCTGGCATTTTCTTCTTCATAGCAATTATTTCTATCTGCATTAGTTTCCTAAAGCTATGGTAACAAATTACCACATATTGAGTGGCTTAAAACAACAGAAATTTATTGTCTCACAGTTCTGGAAGCCGGAAGTCTGAAATCCAGGTGCTGGCAGGCGTAGTTCCTTCTGGGGGCTCCGAGTGAGAATGTTCCATGTCTCTCTCCTAGCTTGTGGTGGCTCCTGGCAATCCCTGGTGTTCCTGGGTTTGTAGACACATCACTCTAATCTTCTCCTTGGTCATCACATTGCCTTTTTCGTTGCATGTCTGTGTCCCTGTGTCTTCACACGAGCTTCTTATAAGGAGATGGGGCATTGGATTTAAGGTTCATCCTAATCCAGTAGGACCTCACCTTAACTTGATTACTTCTGCACAGACTATTTCCAATTAAGTTTGCACTCACAGGTACCAGGGGTTAAGACTTCAACATGTCTTTTTGGGGGATATAATTCAACCGTTAGCACCATGGTGTACAATGTATTTTACTTATTTTGTTGTCTTTCTCTTCATCTAAGAATTCACCAGAAAGCAGAACTTTTTTGTCTGATTTTTTCCCTCCACTACTATACTCTCAGGGACTACAATGGTGCCTGGGTGGAATGCACCCCTGAAAGACTTATTGAATCACTGAAATCTCCCTGCTAGCTCCCCGTGACGAAGAGGATAATGGTCCCCCCCACTGGATAAAACATTCACACTCTGTGGACAATCTGTCCCTCAAGTTTTCACTCTATTCTCGTCACCTCTCTCAGTGTCCCTCATTTCCACCAAAGTGAACTCCTGGCTCTTCCTCAAACAAACACTTCTACTCCCCATCTTGTCTCTTTCTGCCGCTCATAAAATATGCTCCTTCTCCCCTTCACAACATGCATTTCTCTGCTAAAATCTTATACATCCTCCTAAGGTCAGCTCAGTTCTCACCTCCTTGAAACCTGCCCTGAGTCCATATGCAATGAACAGCCTCTTTCTCTGGCCCGCTCCCTGTTGTTCTGATTTCCCCATTAGAAATCTTATTATCTTATCACATGAATGTGGTGGTTTGTTATTATGACAACCATGACCTTCCCATTAAACTGGGAGCCCCTTGAGGGAGAGGCCATTGCCTTCCTTATATTTCCATCTTTCCTTCACTTTAACCTGCAGAATCTACCCAGTGCTTGGACTGTAAGAGCTATGTGCTAAATACCTGTTGACAGAATGAAGGAAGCAAGGGAGATTTGCCATCTTGGGCTTGGAAGTCACCGCAGATGTAATTTTGGCCACTGGGCCCCAGAGCATCTGTACTAGAGAGACAGGCAATGAGTAGGGTGGGAAAGATGAGGTTTCTAAGGCTTTTTTTGAAGTTAATAAGTGCCTTTCAGGAAAGTCCTCAGTCTGGGCAGAGAGTGCAGAGATTAGCACGGGAACACTCAAAATACACTGTGCAGGAGGCCAAAAAAGGGACTTTGCCTCCCCAAGCTAACAGCCATCACCAGTCCAGTAAGTGGAGTGGGCTGGGGGTGGGGGGTGAATCTTCCCCAGCCACCTGAGTCGTCTCTAAAGACCCATCCCTTAGAGCCATTTCCAGAGGTATTTTGAGCACTGTAGGTGAATTTAGCAGTGTGGTCTTAGACACAGACGAGGCTGAGCGGCTATAAAATCTGCAGCTGCCAATGATGACAATTTCCTGGAGTAACAATCCCCTCCCCCAAAGTAACTCCCAAGGGCCATTGATCTGTCTCATTCTTAGGCAGTGTTCCACAAAGTCCTACAACCACTCTGTGAGAATCGCTTGAATGCTTTTCAAAAATCTAATTCCTAGGTCTCCTCTAAGATCCCCCTGAGCAGATCTTTGGGGTAGAGCCCTAGAATCTGCATTGTCAATGAGCCCCCCAGGAAAATATGACACATACTAAGGTTTAAGGATTCCTATCTTAAAGGAACCCACCTCGAAATCCACCTATATGACCTACCTTGGCCAACCCTATTCTTGACAAAGCTGGAGAGAGAAAGGGGTGAAAAAAATAGCAAGCCTTTGGATCAAGTTGGGATTTCTCTAAATACTCCCCCACCTCCAAATAGAGCTATTCTTAGAGAATGGATGCCCAGAAAGAAGCCTGTGGTCTGAGGCAACCAGGCCCACAGGCCTGGGACACAGAATAAAAGAGACAGCAGTTCTTGAGAGCTTATTAGCAATTAAACCCAAAGACAGACAGGGATTCTGAGATGAGGAGACAGTCTGGACAGTCATTCTGTGTATTTTTCAGCAGCCCATGGAACTAGACATAGATTTCAGATGCAGGGAGGGATAGTGCAAACAGCAAGGTCTTTGGAACAAGAAAGAACAAGGTTTTAACTCCTGCTTTACCAGTTATTTCTGGGTCAGTGAATTTGGGCAAGTTATTTAATTTATCTCAGCCTTAGTTTCCTCATCTGTACAATGGGAACATCAGTTGGCTGCCCTGTTGTGAAGATTAAATGAAATAAAGTATGTGAGACAACCTAGCATAACGCTTGACGCTTGGGAGGTCCCTGAAATAAGACTTCTTCTAGATTAATTTCCCTTGTCCCCAAGAAGAGATAATGAGAAGTTGGCATTGATTTAAAAAAAGAAGGAAGAAAGGAAAGGAGGTGGGGAGTGAAGGAGGAATAAAAGAAGGGAGTAGAGGGAGGGAGGGGGGAGAGAGGAGGGGGAGAGAGAGAGAGAAGAAGGGAGAAAGTGAGAAAGAGAAAGGGAAAGAGAAAGAAAAAAATATACTGAAAGAAAAGAGAATAGCTTGGTCCAGTTTGGCAGATATAATAAGCTACCTGTACATAAAACGTTTCACTGCACATTTCAATTAAAACCTTTAAAGGGTACATCATGCCACTGTGGACTGTTCCAAATAACTAGACAGTAGAATAAGCACTATTTTCTGAAGCTCAGAGTTAAATAATATGAAAGTAAACATTGGAAATCTTTTAAAGCATCCTAAATTATTTTTTTCTCCCTTCAAATGTCAAAATACCTGTCTCAACAGATATTTTTAAATTACATTCGTTTTTCAAGATCCTTCCATCTCCAGTGTCTCATTTAGGAATGAAAGAAATAACTTAGCTGGAAACAGTACAATCCAGGGTGGGGTGGGAGGGGAGTTTAAATAAATTTCAATTTGACCATCTTCTAGATCTTAGTAGATATTAATTATGTTTTACCACTGAGTTTTGTGGAAACTGGAAAAAAAATAATCTTTTGAGGTTTTCTACTCCTCCCACTATCTAATGCTAAATAACAAATCATCTCAAAACTCAGTGGCTTAAAATAATGATTTATTATTGTCACTCATGGTTCTGTAGATGGAAGGGGCTCAGCTCTCCCGTGGGGTCTTTCATGTGGTTGCAGTCTGGGACTACAGACATCTCAAGGCTCTCTGGGCTGGATGTTAAGATGGGTCACTCCTAAGACTGGCAGTTGGTTTTAGAAGTTGGCTGGCAGCTCAGCTGAAGCTGTCAAGCAGAACACCTACACAGGACCTCTCCAGGTGGCTTCGGCTTCTTGGCCACTTCTTGGTGGCTGGCTTCTGAGAGGGAAAGTCTCAAGAGTTAGTGTTTCAAGAGACCCAGGAGGAGGCTGCCAGGCTTCTTATGACCCAGCCTTGGAAGTCATGCAATGTTACTTCTACCACATTCTACTGGTTACACACAGTCAACCAAGAATCAAGTGCACCAGTACTTGAGTTCAAAAGCATGACCCCTGGGAAGCATGGTTCATTGAGGGGCCATCTTTGGAGACTAGCTGCCACACCTACTTACCTTCTAATCAAACTTTTCTGCTCATAGGGACATTTCTACCTTTACAGCATCATTAATGGGGCCACTTACAATTTAACTACAAATTCCAAATACAAGTTTCACCTGCACATACGGAAACAAGGTTACCATCAATGGTAACAAAATGCATAACCAAACGCTGCTGGCTAAAGCTTCTGTGAAAGTCCTTTTATTAGATGGGGGCCAACTGGAGACACCTATCCTTTGAGAGTTTCTGATCTCAATCCCTAGACAGAAAGGGAGCTGGAGTCTCCCAGTTGCTAAACAGTCCTGGGAGAGTAAGCTGGCACAGATGAAGCATCTACGATGAGTATCTTGGGCAACTCACTTCCCCTGGTTTCTTCACCTAGAAAAAAGGAGGGAGCAAAACTGGATGATTTTTAGGGTCTCTTCCCTCCAGACATTCCCTTAATGTGCCAGTGGCTTAGGATTTTGCAGGGAACTTCACAGAATAGAACACTGTAGTTATTATGATTGTTGTAATGCACTTTTCTAAATCATCCCTCTCTTTCTTGTCTTTTGGTTCATTCATGAGAATAGAGCAGGGAGGCTTGGTACAATCCTAGTTCGGTCTCAGCGTGAAGCAGAGTAGAGTACAGACCACAGAGTCAGCAGATGCTGGGTCTGAGTCGTGGGCTTTGAAATTCACAAGGGTGAGACCTGTTCCCATTTGCTCAACATCTCTGATCCTTGGCTTTCTCATTTGTAAAAAATACTAAGCCCATAGTTTAGTTGGGAGGAATAAGTGAGTTGAACTTCATGATTCTACCCTAGGTCTTTCTACCACAATTTTTGTTGTTTGGGTTTTTGTCTTTTTAACCGCACTTGAATGGCGTAATGGTTATGGTGTGCCTGTAGCTTTCAGTTACCATGAATCTGTTTGAGAGGTAGTCAGGGTATGAATAATACACATAAATAAAAAACGAGTGAACAGTATTTCAAAGCAAAGCAACCCAATTTGAAAATGTGGACTCAAACCACAGTGTTAAACCCATCAAAAATATTTATTGGGTCACTAGCATTTACAGGGCACAGTGCTAGGCTCTGTAGAAGACAAGATTCATATTTGGTCCCTGTATTCAAAGCTTCTTCCAGTCTACTTATCCAGAGATTGCTGAAGTGGGAGCTGGTTGACAGTTATGCCAGCATCAATCTGCCTGCCAGCGAGAGACCTGAAAGTTTGCTTCTGCTCAGTGCGTAGCAGATGGCTCGGAAAGAGACCTGCAAACCAAGCATTGCAAGCAAGGCCATTTCTCCTCCTTTCCAGGTTTTCATAAGTAGGTCAAGAACAGTTCAGGAAAGACGCACTTCTGAATAAGAAAGCTGTTTCAACGGACAAAGATTCAAACAGCAGAAGGGACAAGTAAGAGTCACCAATGATTGTCTTTGGTAGTTAAAACAAAAGGAAAGAACTCAGAACCATAACATGTGCTACCACCCAGCTAATTACCACAGAGGTACTGAGGACCCACCTGGGCAAGATGACATGGGAATCGTGGTGGTGTGGGGGCAGGCGGCAGGGGGCTGGAAGAATAACACAAGACTTTTAGGAGCTCACCAAAGGGGAGATGAGACAGATACCTAAATAACTATATAATTCAAGAGAGGAAGCACTAAGGATTATGAAGCTCAAAGTTCTATGGAATGAGAAGTGACACCTGTCAGGTAACATGAGGGGGAACTGTTGGAGGAAGAGGTCACACTTCAGCCTGTCTTTGAAGTGGAGGTGGCAAGAGTAAGCCATTTGGTTTAGATGAATCATAGAGTTGGCGAATGAAAGAAATGGGAAAAAAGTCTGCATGTAAACAAGGTCAAAGCTAGACCCCAGAGCATTTTCAAGACTGACCTTGTGGGTTTACATTTTACCTCGTAGGAAATTGTATCAGGTAAGAATGTGTTTAGCTGCAGTTGACAGAGAAATACAGCAGACAGTGGTCTAAATGAGAAAGGAGTTTGTTTATCTCATGTAACAAGAAGTCAGGGAGGCAGGCAGTCCACGGTCAATATGGTAGCTCAATGACAACATGGCCGACCCAGGCTCTTTCCATTTGCTCCGCCTTGTCATTCTCCACAGGTGGCTTTTGTCCTCATGTTTGCTACCTCATGGTAAAATGGCTGCTCCACCTCTAGCCTCATGTCTGTGTGACAGGCAGGAAGATGGGTTAAGGGTGAAGGGACGTGCCGGTCAGCCCCTCCTAAGACTTTCACTCACATCTCACTGGAAATATGTCATGCCATTCCTAGCTACAGAGGAGGCTGAGAAATTTCGAGTATTTTACATCTCCTGCATCAGTGGTAAAGAAAGCTAAGGGAAAGTAGCCAGCTCACAGTGTCTACATAGATCTATTGATGGCTTTGGAGCAGAGGGATAACAGAATCAAAGCTGTGCTTCTTGACAACTAATTTGGCTGCAATATATAACTGGACTTGGAGAGAATGGTGGCAGAGAAAGATGAGGCACAGAGAGGTTAAGTGATGGATTCATAATCATGTATTAGTAAGTGGTGGAATTGGGATTTGAACCCCGGCTGGTGGCTACAAGCTCTTTCAACCCATCTCTTAAAGTTGACTCTAAGGATTTGATCCTTACAATTGGGAAGGGCCCTTAACAGAATTATCTCTTACGTACAGTCATGTGCACAAGCACCAAAGCTAGTAAGCTAATCATTCATTTATTCCTTCAATCCTGCTTTAGTCTACTGGTGTCTCACAAAGAATCCTGAGAGAGACTGTAATAACGCGGAAAGAATGGGAGTTCAGAGAAAGATGGAGATGGGTTAAAATCCCAGCTATTCTCTTTCCAGCAGTATGATTTTGGGTTAGTCACATAAATTCTTTGACCTTCAATATCCTTAAATATAAAATGAGCAGGGGAATAACAACGACAGAGATACGTAAAATAAGATAATGTAGGTATGGCAAACATACAGCCAACATGGGTTAGTTGGCCCAACCTGCATTCTCACATTTCTTCTCCAAGACCATTCCAGCCAGGGTGGTTGTGCGTTGCCATTCTGGTCAATCAGATACAAGTGAAGCTGGTTATATTTTTAGGAATGCTTTTACTTTTCTGATACCGATTCCTTTCTTTTTCCTTTCTTCCTGATGGTGGGTAAGATAGCTGGAGCTGATGCAGCCAGCCTACCACAATGAGGAAAAAGCCATGAGAATACTACAGGCTTCATCACAGATAACAATGAACAATTGGACTAGCACTAGCAGCTGTCAAGCTCCCCAACCTTTTGTTATATGACAAAAATAAACTACTTGTTGAAGACATCATGGTTTCATTTTCTATTACTTTCAGTTAAAAGCTCTTAAAATGGATATAGTATATAAAAGACGTGGTGCCTAGTTGACACTCAATAAATGATGTTAATTATTATTTTCGTCATCATCGATATTATTGCTATTGTTATTATAGGAAGTAGATCACATCCAGCTGCAAACTAACTTGCAGATGAAAACACTGTAATCAAAATACAGGAACAAATATGTGATATCCTCATAAATATGGAAACAAAGTCACTGCAAAAGTTCGAGATGATTCTTTTTGAGATGATCAAAAGATCATGTTGATTCTACAGGGGTGGAAATTGTCTGTACAGATGTTGGGAAAATCCAGGTTATAAACCCCAAACCAGGATTATAGTAAAAGACTCTCTATCCAGATGCAGAAACAGAGTGCACGTGGAGGGAGGGAAGCATTTCTCCGGGAGAATTCTGAGTGTTGGCTACAAAATTAATGCTCTGACTCTAGAAGACGGATTCTGTGGCTCTGACTTAAATTTAGTGTTCAGGGGGTTAGAGAGAAATCAAACTAGCAAAGAGAGACTGGTTTGTGGTTAAGAATTTAGAAATCAAGGAAGGCAGGTTCCATGGAAATGAATTCTCTGACCTTCAGAATTCTCTAGCCAACTACTCGAGATAAATTGTTAATCTATAACATATGTTAAATGATCAGATTTGCAGGAACCTACAGAAGAAAATTTAATCTGATGAACAATAGATACCAAGAAGAATGGAAAGACTGTTTAAGAAAAAAATGATATATTCCAGTGCATAGCATAGCCCTAGGCATAAAAATGGTTGTTAAAGAAGTGAATGATCAAATAAATAACATAGGGTTGTTCAGACAAAATCAGAGATTCTATATTCATGAGGTCAAAAGATCAAAATTCCTATCAATATATTTACCATCTATCTATATCATTTTTATTTATACATTTTCAAAAATATTTGTTAGAATTTACAGAAACACATACACAGTAGTACAATTAACAAGTGATAAGAGAATTCTGTAGTTCAAGATAGTTGACTATGTCTTCTGCCTCACATTCCATTAAATGATACAAGATATATACAAACGAGAACAAATTGTACAATCATTGGAAAAGTATAGGGAACTTGCCATTGACAGATCAGAATATTCAGGAATTTCTGAAAGGTGTAAGGTAGATGGTAACTTAGTATTGACTAAGAATCTTAACAAGCTAAATAACCCACAATACAAAATGGGGAAAAGAAGGGACCAAGAAAATATGAGTCTTCTCAGCCAAACTCTGAAGGGACCCCAAGATCAGGGAGCATGGAAAGGGTGAGGGGTAACTGAATAAAGAGCCCTGAAAGAGCTGGACCATTCAAAAGTTGATCCAGCATTTGCTCCCTGAGTAAAGCTGAAAGAACGGCTCCCTGAATGGGGTGAATGATCCATGGGAGGTTCCCAGAGTGAGCACTAAGGTCCAAAAAGATGCAGTGCTGTGCTCTGTAATAATGTCGGTTACCATGATGGGCCCTAAGGGTAAATCCCCAGACCTCCTAAAAAAAAGACTTCCCAGTCACTGAAAGGAGCCAGCATTCCTGTCATCAGAATCCATACCCACTGTTGGAGAAACAATGACTTTTGCACGTGATGAACTTTGAGGATAAAGGAAGGGGTCACAAGCCAAGGAATGTGGGTGGCATCTAGAAACTGGAGGAGGTAAAGGAGTGGCTTCTCCCCCAGCAAACTCAAAGTACCAATTCTGTTCATTTAGATCCTGATGTGCAAGTATGAATAAGTAACATCATCACTAATAGGGAATGAAAATTCATAGTCTGAAAGTGAGTCATAGGATGAATACTGTGGGGGACTGCAATTGGCCACTCCAAAATATGTCTCTTTGGCATGAGGATTATTTTGGGCTGGTTACTTTTAAAAACTGCAGACACAGAGAAACTCTGAAAAGCAGAAGTTACCCTTTGTTAAGGACATTTACATTTGTAAAGGAAACTTCCATCTGTAAAGGTGTCTCCCTCTCTGTACTAGGAAGAAGGGGGGATGACCTTATCTCTAGAAACTCTTATCAATGCAGAAAGCAAGGACTTAAATCTGCATAATAACCTTACTCTTGTTTACTGTGCTGTTCTGGTAATCTCCCATAACTGACTCCCCCCATCCCCAACATCCTCCTTTGTCTTTAGCTGAGGACCATATTTAAGATGAGAGTGTCCACCATTTTGGTGAGTTACTCAGTTTCTCTGGGTCTCTCCCATGTATACATGTTATAAAGCTTTGTTTAATTTTCTCCTGTTATTCTGTTTCATGCGAATTTAATTTGTTGTCCAGCCAGAAGGACCCAGAGTGGGTAGAGGAAATGTCTTCCTCCCCTACAATATACAGACAAATTCCCTAAGAAAAAGAATTAATACAGAAGACAGAAAAAACTTTAAAGCAAGTAAAATTAGTATTTTCAGAGATAATTGTGAGTTTTCTCCCAGTCTAAAAGAAAAAAGATGAATCAGAATTCTTGAAAATTAAAAATATCATTGTGGAAATAAAGCGTATGCATATCTCTGAGATATGGAAAATACAAAGAACTCTTTCAGAAAAGAGTAAAAAGCCAGAGTAGACTTATGAAGAAAGCAAAGAGATCAGTATGGTAGGCAGAATTACAGCCCTTTCAAAGATGCCCATATCTAATCCCTAAAAATAGTGAATGTGTTACTTTACACAGGAAAAGGGACTTTGCAGATGTGATAGTTAAGGATCTTGAGATGGGGACAGTCTCCTGGATTATTCAGATGGGCTCAACGTAATCATGAGAGCCCTTATAATTCAAAGGAGGAGGCAGGAATATCAAAGTGAGAGAGAGATGCTATGCTGCTAACTTTGAGGATAAAGGAAGGGGCCACAAGCCAAGGAATGCAGGTGGTCTTCAGAAGCTGGAGGAGGTAAAGGAGTGGCTTCTCCCCTAGAGACTCCAGAATGAATGCTGCCTTGCTGACACCTTGATTTTAGCCCAGTGAAGCCCATTTCAGACTTCAGACCTCCAGAAATGTCAAAATAATACATTTGGTTTGTTTTAAGCCACTAAGTTTGTGGTAATTTCTTACAGCAGCAACAGGAAACTAACACACATGGAGAACAGGTCCAGCAGACCCAATAGCTCTGTAGGGAGGGTTCAGAAGGAAAGAAAGATATGTGGATGGAGCGTAGGATGTAACGAAATAAATAATAAAAGGAATGTCTCTGAGCTGAAAAGCGACTTGAGTTTTCAGAAAGAAAAAAGCCAGCTGAGTTCCTTATGGCAAAATTGTAAAACAATGAGATCCTTAAGGATAAAGAAAAATTCTACAAGCTTCTAGAGAGAAAAAACATATAAAGTTGGTATAAAGGAACTGTTATCATTCTAATCACTGAGTCCATTATTTATTTGTGCTAGGTATTTTATTTAATCTTTGTCACACAAGGACCCTGCCCCATACCCTTATCTCACAAATGTGCATGAGGAAGAAGAAACTCAGTGATGGTAAGCAGTGATACAGTTGGGAAAGTGGCGGAAATGGATTTAAAACTCAGGTTGCCTATTTCTGAAACCCATGACCTTAATTGCTCGCATGAAACTTCTGATCTATAATACAGAAAGCAGAAAACAATGGGCCAATGATTACAAAGAGCTAAGGAAATATATTTTGAAGCCCAAGTCCTATCATTAAAGTACAGGGCAAGGGGAAATGACATTTTTAGATAGATAAGAACTCATAAAGTTGACCAACCACATAACCTTTTCTGAAAACAAAACACCAAAAAAGATAAAGTTTCCAGTTGCATTTCAGTAAAATAAAGCTGAGAAACAGAAATACATAATGTACCAATAAAACGAGCAATGATACCAGTAAACCTTTCAGTTAATACTAAGTAATTGTTGAAAATATGGCAGTGAAATTTAATGGAATTGTTAAGTAGGTATTCATAAAACAGAAGAGGCACAAAGTAAAAAATTAACAATCTGGAACCAAAATTCAAGATAATTTTAATAGTGCAGAGAAGATATTAAAGAAGAAATAAAGGGAAGATATAAAACACCTGGTGATACAATTTTTCTTTCGTTTAAGTGAGGTGGCTGTACGTACTGCTCTATTTTTATGGAGAAAGGAAAATAATTTCTGTTTGTGAAGAGCTTAAGGATAACACTAGCAGAACAAAAATATAAGGTGGAGCTTTTAAACTACCAAAAGGTAAAATATAAAGAAAAAATAGCCAAGAAAATATGACAGGGTATGAAAAATGTGAACTAAGAACAAACATATCAGACATAATGAATGACTATCCATTGAATTTTCTTAACTTAAAGGACTCTGAGAATGGAGTGGGGGAAACACACCAACAATATCACTATATTTGTTTAAGGAGAAATACTTAAAATAAAACCACATAAAGAAATTGAAAATAAAGAAACAGACAAAGATTTATAAAATCAATGCCACTACAATCTGGAAGTTATCGATAAAGTAGAATTCAAGACAAAAAATATATACAAAAAAAGTATAATTTATATTGATAAAAATGTATGTTTTAATAATATGTTGTAATAGCTGTGAATGTTAAGACCTGGGACAACACATCAAAAAAAATGATGAAAGGAGAATATTATTAAAAAAAATACTGGGATATCTTTCAATTGAATTAAGTAGTCTCAAAGTAAGGATATAGAGGATTGGAATAACATAGTTAACAATCTAGAAAGAACAAGAGGGAGAGAGAGGGAGAATAGAAGGAAGAAGGGATAGAGAGATGGAAATAAGAGATGGAAGGAGGGAGAGAGAAGAAGGGATGAAGAACGAAAGGAAAGAAGAAAGGGGGGAAAATTGAAGTGTGTTCCAGAAAAGAATCCAGCCTATGCATTCTTTTTATTTGCCTATGAAATACAAAAATTGTCACGTACTAGGCCATAAGAAACTCTCAACAAATACATAAAAGCCCAAGTCCTACAAGGTGCATTCTCTCACTACAGTGCAATAAAGTTGCATACTAAACCAAAGGTATAACAACAACAATAAAAAAGTAGAGGAAAATCAAAATCCTTGGACATTTTTTAAAGATTCATCTACATAACATTTTGTTTAAAGCGAAAGTCAAAACTGACCTTGCAGACTCCTTAGAAATGAGAACACTATATGAAACCTGAGACATAAAAGTCATAAAGAATCTCAGGTTTGGTAACAAAAAATTAAACCTTTTATGTAGAAAAAGTCACTGAATGTTTAAGAGAGAGAGGAGAAAAACACCTGCAGAATATTTAATAAAGGTTTAGTGCTCATAACATACAAAGAGAACCTATAAATTAAGGAGAAAAAATAGGCCAATAGCGAAATGGCAACTCCCCCAGGAAGAAATAGAAATGGCCAGGAAACATAGGAACAGATGTCCACACTGGTTCTGGGAGAAATGCATGTTGAAATAAGACATGGTTTTTGTCCATGAGATTGAAAAAATTTAACTGCTAATAACCAGTTTGGTTAGGATGTGGGGCAACAAGCACTCATACTTTTTGGCTGGTGTTTAAACTGGTTTAGATTTTCGGAGGGAAATTTAGCAGTACTTATCAAAATTTTATAACATACATTCTTTGGAACAGCAAGATTAACTCTAGGAATCTATCCTGCAAGGATACTCAATGTATGATTATTTGAAGAGGGAAAAACTAAAAATAACTTCAATTCTGACAGTAGAATGGCTAGATAAAATACAGCCCAGCTATACCACACAATACTAAAGTAACTCTTAAAAACAGTGCGGTAGACCCTTATGAACTGCCATGGAAGAATGTCCATAAATTGCTGAGCTAAGAAAAGAAAAGCGTGTGCACACACACACACATGCATATGCATATATATGTACAGACATTATTTATATGTGACTATATCTGCAGAAAAGCCTCAAAGTATTCCCATTGCTGAACTGTCAACAATGACTTTCCCTAGAGAGTGAACCTAGGACTTAATTTTATACAACTGTATTTTTTTTCACCTTAACATAGAACATTACTTTCGAAATTCAAAAAGCTAACAAAAATAGAGAAATTAATCAAGGTGGAAGCAAGATAAGGATATAGTAGTAAGAGGACACCAGGGGTTGGTGAGTTCACATAAATTCAGGGCATTTGCTCTGGCTAGGTGGGTCATAAATCCATTACTGAGCATCCTGGTGGTCAAAGCAAGAGGGAAAACATAACCAGTATAATGATCACAGAAACCATCAGAACCAGGCAAAACAGTTGCCATATTCTTCAGAGGCACCATTTTCCCAGGCACTCTGGCCTAACAGAAATTTCTTCTGGAGCTTCATATAGAGCATTGATGTAAATGATGTTAATAACTCTACCCTCAATAAATACCATGATTAATTTATAAAACTGCTTCTGAAACTGACCACATAGTCACTCATTAGATTATTCCCAAGGAGGAGCAAAGCCCTTTTCTGAGAAAACATTAGTGAGCCTGAGTAAAGTTCTTTGGATAGGAACATCCACAGCAGCAGGATCAGTGAAAAAAAAATCAGTACCTACTTGTACAAAGTGAAGAACAAAGGGATTTATGGCCAGGGGGCATTTGAGATGAAGCAAGCCTGTGCTCCCACCAGCTCTCTCCTCAAGGATTGGAGCGCTTCTTAAGTCAAAGCCATGACTGGGGCTGGAAACAGAGTATAATGACAACCTGAAGATGTGGAGAATGTTTCTAGCTTATTCCTAGCTACATGTAAGCAAATATGGGTAATTCACTCATTTATGTTAGCAAGTGACAGATTTGTTTCCGAGCAGAAGAAACAAAATGCAATAATTTATTACTTAGAAAAAACATCAGGCCAATAAATTCCAACAAAGGGACTTCTGCTATTTTATGATGTCCTACCCTTAGAGAGGCTACCAAGCAGGGGTAAGGGAAGGTATGATTCATGTCACAGTGAAGTGAAATGTTTACCTTGCCTTGTTTTAGGGTGGGATGTAATTATTAACATCAATATCACATTTGTTCCTCTGCCTTCCTAGCACAGGAATCAGATTTGCCACTTCGTGAAGCACAAAATTACCTTTTCAATACTAATTCAATAATAATGTTGAATAAACTGTGAGCAATTATCACCTGAATCAGAAAATAGTCTCCCCACCTCTGTCACCTTCTAGTCACTAAGAATAACCCTCTTTGCTCACACCATAGAAGAGGATGACATTGATGTGATGAGTATTTCCAAATCAAGATAAGTAAGAATATTCCAAAGACAACTGATCAGAATCGCAATCCCCCTTAGACACTTCCTGCATCCTTGGATCTATCAGAATGATAATAGTGTTGTCATCTTTATGATGTAAAAAATGCACTTATCAAGTCATCTAAAGGTAGTAGACCTTGTAAAAGAATGTAAAAGAGAGATCTCTTGGAGAGATCAGGTAATCAGATTACAGAATTATGCATAGAGAATAATAATGAAAATAGAAGTAAATAGTGATAAGAATTTGATAGCAATTATGGGAATACTAATAGTAAAAATAATAGCCACTCTTTAATGAGTGTTTATCATTTTCCAGGCATTTATTATTGAATCCTCACAGCCATCCATGAGGTACAGGTGACAAAACTGAGGCTCATGGAGGTTCAGAAATGTATACAAAGTCACGGAGCTATTGAGAGGCAGAGCTGACATTTAAACCAAGATCTGAGGATATAGTTAATTCTCTTCCATTCGTCCAAACTAGCAGAAAAAGTCATAGAAAACAACAGGTTCACAACCACGTAGTTTTGTAATAGATGAAGAACCAAGAGCTCAAAGGTTGGGAACGTAAGCCCTTGATTTCAATATTTACTTTAGCTGCCCTTGCTTGGAACCAATGACAAGTGAGGGCAAAAAGTACGGATATAAGACTCAATTTGAGGATATAGGTAACATTCAATTATTCAGTACGTTTTCTTTTTGTTGGTTCCTGTTTGCTAAGTAGTGTATTGGATAAAATTATGTGGTCCCTGCCCCAATGGGCATTACCGTATTGTGGGGAAGGCAGATGTCATTTAAATAATCCTATAAATGAAGGTAAAATTACAACTGTCATCATTGCTACAAAAGAATGGTAAAAGGTTCAATGGGAGATTATAACAGGGCCATGGTAAGGAATTTTATCTTTATCCTCAACACTATGGGAAACTTCTGAAAGGTTTTAAACAGTGCTAGTGTTGGAGGTGGGGGAATTCTTCTGATTTCAAAGCCTCTGGATAGAGAGAATGGAGAATGAACTGGAAGCTAAGGGAGGGGGCAATACCAATTAGAAGATTATTAAATTGTCTTGGAAAGAGACGGTCTGGATTAAGATGGTGTCGGGAGTCAATAGAGAAGTGGATGGAGTCTAGAAATAGATAGGAGGTAATATTGACAAATCGTTATTATGAAATCACACTTAGATTTTGTTCTTAGCAAACAGTGATTTTCTTTCTTCTAACTATGATGGGGACTGAGCACTTCATGTATATTATGGCTACAAATCCTCACACTCCTATGAGGGAAGTACTGTTATCATCCCATCATAGAAATCAACAAATGAAGCTTAGAAAGCTTAAGTAACTTACTCAAGGCCATACAGCTAAAAAGTAGCAAAACTGGGATCTCACACGAACCCAGAGCCCATGTGCTTAACCACTGGACTACGACCTCTGTGAACACCCTTTCTGTTTTAGTCCGGCCCCCAAACCCCGTCCTGTGGAGACACCAGTCCTGCGTGACCTAGGCAGGAACCATCTATAAGAACAATGAGGGCCGGCCTAGAGTCGGCTTCTATTTAGTCTTGTTTAGGAATGATGATGCAGGAATAATGATGATAACAAGAAGGCAATGGTCGACTGAAAGGATAAATGCTCTAAGCTACAAATGTCAGCAGACACATTTATGAATATGAGCACCAAGAACTCAGTAAGTTCTCGCAGGCTTTCTGATATCCCAGCTATAACACCCATGCACATGACTTGTGAATTGAGTGCAGAAAGACTAGAGAGGAAAAAGAATTACTAGTATCAACGTTATATTTTTACTTTATTTTATGTTCCTTGCATTTTGAGAGGTTTTAAGTAATCATGACAAAATAATAGTTAAATAACTCCTTAGCATTCTGGAGAAATTTATTGAGGAAGGAACTAGCAGCGTAGAACTTATCTCTAACATCCAAAATTCAGTAACACTCTATGTGTTCACCATAAGAGAACATTAAGTAAACTACAGTAATATTAATAATGATGTTGATGATGTCATCACTGATGGCAGAAGCAGCTCACATTTATTGAGCCCTTATTATTTCATCTTCACAACAATCTTATGAAGGTGAGTTATACAGTTAGTATACGATGATGTTACCAAAAGTTTATAATAGTGGAGAAATGAAAGAAGATATAAGATCTTATCCTTTGCAAGAGAAAAACCACTTACTGAAAAAAACTGGAAAGATACATGATATAATATTAATAGCAGTCGATTCTCAGAGATGAGGCTATGTGTATTTTTTTCTTCCTCCTTTTTTCTTTAATTTTTGTTTGTCTTTTATAAGCCCTTGTTACTTTCACAATGGGAAAACCCAAGAAACGTTCTTTAAAATCAAAAAGCACTGTGGAATTTCTTTTCTGGAGATGACTAACTGGGCAACATTTGTTCTCAAAGGTCTTTGGGGCCCCAGGAAACCTAGGTTAGATTTTGTTCTTCATCAGATAAAAAAGGATTTCCGACTGCTCTTTCTTGGAGGCGCTACTTCAGAATTCACCAAGAGAGGAATATGGTTAGAAAGTTCTCAGAAATGGAAGGATCCCTCTGGTAAACCATAACACAAGGAAATAAATCACCTCAGGTATCTATGGTGATTTATACTTTTCTCAGTAACTTTATTTTCATCTTTGTTCATGTATCCCTTACAAGAGCCCTGAGAAATGAGGACACCAGGTGTTATTAATGCCCATATTACAGAAAATGAGTGACAACAAGAATAGTGACCTGCCAATGCCACAGAAAGAGCCAGTAAAAATCCAAGAATGGAACCTGATCTCAACTCTTAATTCAGTGCTCTATTCGATGACAACAGCTATCTACGCAGAGTCCTGATTACTCTTGGCAGGAAAGACAAGCTTATCAGGCCATCGGCTATCTAAAATGTTGATGGATGGAGGCTCTGTGTAACGCCTGCTGTAAATTCAGTATAATACAACTCACAGCAGAAGCAAAGGAATGCCAGTGTATCACACTCTTTTATTCAGCCATCATGCCACACTCACTTACTGCAGGACAAACACTATGAAAGTCCTGGGGATTCAATGATGGTAGCCTTCAGGTAGCCTATAGTGGGGAAGCAGACAATTAACTCTAGGAGTATAACACAGTGGGAGGAGTAATGTGAAGGAGACATAATGAGCTGTCATAGGCTGTCAGAAGAGGGCAACGCGGCTCCTCATTCATTCAACAAATAGTCATTGACAGCCTTCTTGTTGCCATGCTTTGTGTTGGGTTCTGGGAATCCACAGTAAAGAACACATATATTTATCCTCAAGGATTATCATCTAATGGGGAAGATAGAATTAGGCAAATGATTATACAGACCTATATTAAATCAGAAATGTGATACATTTGGCAAAGAATAGTTAATGCTGTAAAAAGCACATGA
The DNA here is from genome assembly GCF_041296235.1 of Equus asinus. Lineage (NCBI taxonomy): Eukaryota > Metazoa > Chordata > Mammalia > Perissodactyla > Equidae > Equus > Equus asinus. The sequence goes on along the minus strand of NC_091802.1, from coordinate 34,917,364 downwards.
TCTATACTTATGATTCAAGGGAGCGTTTCTTTGTAACCCTCCACCAGAAAGTGAGAAATTTTGTATTCTCTCCAAGGCTTGGATATTCACAGGATAGTTTTCAGGTGCTGATTGGAAGTAGCCTACTCAAGAATGCTTATACCTTTATCATAATAATTTGCTAGACTCACTATTTCTTATTACACTGCTGCTTCATTCCCCACCCCCCCACCCCCCTGCATACAACGGACGCTTCTCCTTTTGTCCTCAGTTTATGCAAAGTTGGACGCTTCCTCTCTTCCGCACAAGCCAAGCACACACTCCTGGAGAGAAAACTGCCATCATATCCCCATTATTCGTAGTAAAGTATTAGCTCCTAACCTGAAACATCCTCTGCTGAGGGTAACAGATGGCATCGGGACGCCTATGTTAGAAGAAAGGAAAACCTCGTTACACTCTTTCTAATTTTTTTCCCCTCCTACATGAAGCATGCTGTAGCCACCTCACAGAATGTGGTGATGCGTCAAAACATAATTAGCCACCACTTGCACCCCTTCTACATTATGTTGGAAACCACACTTCCAAGAGCAAGAGAAAAGAGCTCAAAATATTCTGGCAGGAAGGAAATTCTTAGAACATAAGTGAGAGAGAATAATGCAATAAGCTATTTTATATTACCAAAGCCTTAATTCTTTCTTGGATAAGCAGAAGCAGGAGACAACTTCTCAGTTCCCAGGATGCAGGAGGATTGGTGTATCTTCTACACAAAAATGGGAAATCTATGGCCTGACACGTTTATGTGTATTTAGAGGATCAGGGGTTAACACATTTGAAAGAAGTACAGTTCTGTGTATCTGGGATGCATCATAGGGTGACCAACCGTCCTGATTTGCTGGGAGTGAGAGGGTTTCTGGGATGCAGGAATTTTGGTGCTAAAATGAGAAAGTCCTAGGCAAACTGAGACCAGTTTGTCACCTTCAATGCATGTAAACTATGGTTATAAAAACACTTTAATACAAACTTAGAAGGTCATGTTGACCAGGTCACTGCTGTTTCCTCTGCTCTCTCCTTTGACCAATGTGGAGGAATGAGGCTGACGGTTCACAGGAACATCAGAGATCTTCCTTGTTCTTGAAGCAGCTGATCTGGCCAAACCCCCTACTCCTCTCCCACCATCTTTCTTCCCCTTTGGCTCTGCTCCTTGCATCTTCGCTGCCACCCTCACTGTTCTGGGGCTGAATATAGGGAATTGTCCTCTACAGCATGAGAAGGGTCCCTCCGTCCTATCTAGGCTCTGTCTCTCAAGTAGGCCTAGAGCTTCTTTTATATTTTCTAGGTATTTTTAACCAGGGGACAGAAAAAAAAAAAGAAAATGAGATAAACTTTCAAAGTGATACAAAGGCCTCAAAAATCTCACAGTAAAAATATACTTTTGGAATTCTCTAATATACACATGGAGCAAGTTCGATCTCAGTTTCCTCATTTCCTAATGTCATGCCCGAGACAGTCAATCCAGCCTCTAGCCCATCCCAACACCTCTTTGTCTCTACTGTTTGCAGGTTTGATGAAGACACTTCTCTTCTAGGCGCCTTCCACTTCTCGTGCCACGGAAGGCAGTGAATGAAATGCAAACCACATCAATTTTGGAGTTCTCCGCCTGTTCAGGCTGATTTTAGATCCTGGCTCTGCCACTTTTTAGTTGGATATGCTTGGATGAATTACTTAATCCCTCTAAACCTCAGTTTACTCATTATACTGTCACGGAGATTTAAAAAGTAATATTTACAATGTTCCCAACCTTCTAAGGAGGCTGCTTGGTTTGCTGTGATGTTCGGCAGGATAAATAATTATGAGACACACAAGAATCTCAAAAATCAAAGAAAGATGCAAGCGAGTTCTCTATATTTTCTTCATTAAGGCAAGTAAGTGGTTGAAGATTTGTCCCAAGATTGGAAATCAAAAGGGCTATCCATCAGTGTTCCAGAAATTGCAGTTGACTCCCCGCTGTGGCATTGAGACAGCTGTAGAATTGGAAAATGGGGCTTAGATGTGGAGTTCAGGTAAACAGTTTGCACCAAACCTCAGGTGGGGACAATTCCTCCTGACCTCACTGACTTGTTGTGAGAACTAACTGAGAATAGATCTAAAAGCAAGGGGCACAGAGTAAGCTCTGTGACTGTTGGTCAAGTTGGGCAGACATCTTTTTCCCTGTTGGTAAAGTGAATCAAAGGGTCACGGGGCTAGTAAGCAGCATTTCTCTCACTCCCTCGCCTCCCTTCTTACTTGCTAGGAATCCATGGTCCATCCCGACAATCAGTCCACTCCCCACAACTCAATTCCTTTGCTCCTTGCTCCTTTCATCAAATGCACCTGCCACACCCTAAACCCGGTTGGAACTAGCTCTCTGCCTACCTTGCTCCTGCCCCCAACTATAGAATCAATTTGGATATTTTCATTTGTAACCATAACTCTCAAGTATGCCCTCAGTGCTCCCTAGCAATCCTACCACGCTGCTCTAGTCCGTTCACAACCTCACATTCAGGGACGCCTCTTTTACACCTTCCCCCCACCCTCCTCCGATTTCTCCTTCCCATTCTTCACTCTCAGTTGATGACCTTGATTATTTGACTGACAACATAAAGCAATCAGACACAGAGCTACTTCATCGTCCCATAACCAAACATACCTCCTCAGATCACTCCACCCCCAGACCCTCCTCATCCCTCCAGTTATGGGGGTGAGCTTTCCCTTCCCCTACCTAAGACCAGCACCTACTTTTTGGCACTGGAGCCGTACTCCATCCTTGCCTAAAGAAGAACTTGACATCTACAGGCAACTTGTCTTTCCTTAGCATTACCAGTGAGTTGGATTATTCCCATCAGCATACAAATATGTCCTAATATCTCCTGTCTGAAAAAAAAAAACACCAAAAGCAAACCTTATTTCGATCCCCATTCCTCTCTAGCTACCTTGCTCCCATATACATTATATGTATACATATGAACTGTTTGTTTATTGTCTGTTTCTGACCACATCCCCAGTCAAGGAGGTAGGACTTAAACCTCCAACTGCTGTGAGCACTGCAACAAGGAGTCCTCAGCTGCCACTTCTCTCCTAGAATTGGTTTTAGCTGGTAAGAGCCTTCTGCCCAAGGTCGTGTCCCCTTCCCAGATAGCTCTGTCAGTGACTGGCCTACGCAATGGCCTACAGGTGAAAGCTCTTTCACTCCCATGGGGAGACCACTCTGAAAGGCCATCCCAGCTTCAGAACTCCCCACGGAGTCACCGACAGCCTTTGCTGAGAGTGCGTTGCAGCCCACCTTCTCCCTCTGCTTAGTGATTCTTCATCTTTTCCCCCATAAAAGTTCAGCTTGCGAGCCCTCTTCCATAAACTTCCTGCACACAAATATCTATCTCAGAGTCTGTTTTCCTGGGAAACACAACCTGCCATACCTCCACTAAAATGTAAGCTCCAGTAGTGCTGGGACCTTATCTTTCTGGTTTTTAGCTATATGCCTTGAGCCTAGAACAGTGCCTGGCACACGGTAGGTGTTCAATAAATTATCAGTAAATGAATGGATAAAGCGGCAGAGCTGGTATCAGACTCAGTTCAGCAAGATTTCAAAGCCGCCAGTGCTTTCTGCCCCACAAACGCTACCATGAAGGCATTTCCAAATTATAACTTTGAGATCCAGATCAATTTGAAACTCTGCTCTTGCTTCGGCATGCACCTGCTACCAGACGAAACATGGAGTTTGCTAAGGCACAAAGATTAATTGAAAGAACTCATTCCCACAAATGCTGAACCTGGGAGAGCTCAGGCATGGCGGTGTAATTACTTTGGAAGCATCAACACCTCAGAAGGCCCCTAGAGAGTCCAGAATCAGGCTCAGCCCGAGAGGTTTCCATCTTAACTTTGAATTTCCTTGGGCTTCTGTCACTTGAAGTCAAACAACATCATTTTAACAAATTTCGAGTGTGTGAATAATTTCTCCTTTTCTTCTGCCCTGGTATGTAAACTGATATTAAAGACTGGAATAGTTATCATGTTGACAGCTCCTGCCTGCTAGATTAGATTTTGTAAGGGAGCTGAGTTTTCCTCTGAGAGTGTTCAACTCCATATCTTCCTATTCTTGACTTCCACTCTAGACATTTTTGGTATGAGCTAGCTCTAGCCCCAAATAAAATGGGAGGCAGCCAACAGGAAGAGTTGAGTATACCGGCCGCCTTCATTCCTGACTATTGGGGAAATACAAATTCAGTTACTAAATAAAAAGCCAGTTCAGTTAAGGAATGATGCTGTATCTTCCTCCTGTTGCATCCACTAGACTAAAACTCAGCATCACAGCTCATATTCTCGTGAGGTATTTAGTACTCCACTTCACCAAATCACTAGGAAAGCTGTGTGCGTGACATCTGTCCAAATGCAGAGAGAATCAAACACTGATTTTGCTAATCTGATATGAATGCAAGGACATTAGTAAAATAGGCTAATCTCACTGAATGAAATGTCCTTGGCTTTCATAACTAATTTCTTGACTCGACTTCTTCTGGTTCTCTGCAAAAGTCAGAGATACAGCTGCCTTTACATAACTCAACGAACGCACGCACAAGCATACACAGTGTTTTGGAGCAGCCATGCTGTCTTTTCCACAGTCAGTATAAATGTGCATCTATTTCCTAGTCAAAGGTGAGAGAGAAGGTTAAAGGCGTACTGAGACAACTCTTTCCTGGCCTCAGTCAAAGATCAAAACTCATTTTCCCAGTGAAAGCAATACCGGGTGAGACTGGGTACCATCTCTGTTTCTGCCAAATTGCAGTGATGGGAGCTCAGACTTCTCTGGAACTGGAGGTCAGGCTGGCAGACTTAGTCACTATTTATCTACAGATGGAGCATAGAGCTTCCTATCATGATTTCAGGAAATGGAAGCCACACGAGGCCGGTGAAATTCAGAGGTACACACTATCAGTTTGAAAGAGGAAAACATGTTGTCCTCTGCTCTTTCTCTTGAGTTATTTTGAGACAGGGGAAGACACTGCAGAAACATGGAAAATATTAGAAATGAAAAGCAACCCCTTTTATAAAAGCAAAATTACAGTGTTGAGATGAGACTGAACCTGTCAATTTCCAATCATCCATTCAAAGGACACAGCTCATTTCAGGGACTCTTCTACAGATGTGCTTTTGATAGCTTTTTCTTTAACGGTCAACTGGAGGCCCAGCTTTTCATAATTTGGTTTCCCAGAAAAAGTATCCTCTTCTTTAGGGAGACTAGTCAGTACCTCTGAGATTTGCAGAATTCACTTTTTGCAATGTGCTTCTCAGTGATGCTAACTACAGAAGGTAGAGTACTGAGAAAGACCCCGTTCCTCAACAGCCAGCTGGCCAACTCATAGCCCCCTCCTCTATTTTCACTGCATTGGGTCTTTTAAACTAGTGCAACTTCTTCTACTCTGTATGCAATTGGGAATATTTCCCGCTTCAATTTTTGAAATTGTAGACATGTAATAAAATGTTGCCCTGCACTGTTTTGCTTAATCCATCTGCTCCTGCTTATATCTGCTGTGCATTCTTTTCAAATCCTGGTGACCGAAGCTATTTAAAGCAGACCCTCTGGTCAGAAGCAGGGTGACAGGAATTAACAGCAGAAGGGGAAGCTCACGTCATTTTGTGGGCTCAGGCTGGAGGGTGGGAGGAGGAGAGGCTTAGGGCAGGGGACAGTGTCAGAGGGGAGCCTTAGAGACAATGCACTGAATCCCTTTTGATCCTGCCCTTAAGCTCTTTTAGAAAATTTAATCTCCAAAGATTTGGCTTAATTGTGGTTATAAACAAAACATCTTTCTACCAGTGGTAATTAAAAGAACTAGAAGGCAGAGAAACAGACCAGCTGATCTCCGTCTTCTTAGTTAGGTACCCCTAACAGTGCACAGCTTTATTTATTTGTTTTGTTCTTCCTTCTATCTTACCTCATTTCACAAAAGACTTGCTTTGGCTTACAGAACAGAAAAAAAAAACCCCACTGTACATAACACTATGTATAATAAAAAAAAAATCAAAGCAGGTTAAAGACCAGTTAGAATAGAATGGCAGAATCGAGAGAGTAATTCAGCAGGTTATAAAGTCTCACGAATTTTATTACAGGTGAATATTTGGCTCTGAAGGTCTTGACATTCCAAGGGAAATGTACAATACAGTTACACAGTTCTCATGGAGGGAAAAAAGCACAGCCACTGTGCAGAGAAAGCAAGGTTTTTCCTGGCACTTAGTGTTACAGAAATTTCTTTCCTAGGGCTTCCTTCAGGAAGACCCAATGACACAATGTCCTTTACAAAATGCCAGCAGCAAGTCAAAGGGTAAATACTTGCCCCAAACTGCTCATAAATTTGAGTTTTGTAAAGCAAAATGAATCTTAAAGGTGTTTGGGACAAATTTTGGTCTGTAAGTTATCACCTTTCAATTTATCACTTTTGTTAACTTTGGATCGTTTTATGTGAAATTTTCTTAAGTAAAGGCCAATCTCGGTAATGGATAGAATATGGTAGAAGCCAAAGATGGCCACGCAACTTGGCCAATGGAATATGGGTGGAAGTGACAATGGGCCACTTTTGCACCTAAGGCTCATGTGGCATTTTGTGCTTCTGCTTGCCCCTCTGACAGCATTTGATCTCAGCCAAAAGGACATGCTCTAGGTAGTTGCTGCCCCTTCACCCTGGGCCACAGAACACATTTGATCTTGACTTGAAGCCTGAAGGAGACCTGCTCCAGCAGACCTGAAGACCCACGAGCAAGAAATCTGTGCTTATGTTTTATACCACTGAGACTTTGTGGCTATTTGCTAAACAGCATTATTGTGACAATAGCTTACTAATACTCTGCCTTGACTACTTCACAAAGGTGTTGTGAAGATTAAGTGAGAGAATGATCAGGGATATAATTTGCATATCTAAATTTAATGAGTGAATTATAATTGCACACTTCTCTGATGTTTACTCCAATACATGGCTTATAGAGGTTACAGTAGACCTGCCTGCTGCTTGCTGGCCAAAGAACTGATCGTGGGACAGTCAGAGACCCAGGAAAGTCCTGTAAAATATTGGAAGTAACAAATAGTAGAGGAGGTGGTCTGTTCTGCTTAGCATCACCAGACCCATTAGTTGACATATCATATGGACCCTTATGTATTGCAACCGGCACTGTGTATATTTGGCCCCTCATGCACGGATGGAGGGCTGAGTTGAGACTGCTGGCTGGAATGAAGTAAAAGAATAATCCGGAAGTAGCTCAAAAGACTGGGACAAAATACTAGTAAGTTACCAAAAGCAGTTTGGAAACTCAAGTGGAAGTCTGGCTGGTCTACTGTTAAGCACTAATCATTTGATATGATCAATATTACTTTGTTCAATCAGTAAAATTCTGAACTATCTACTTGTTCTTTTCTGGAGGTAGCCATAGGAGTTATAAAGATAACATCCACCTTTCTGGATATTCTTATTTAAGCTACTTTGGTCATCCTAACCCAAATTAAATACAACAAACATTTATGAAGCACCTACCAACAATTTCAGTGCATACTTATTGGGCACCTTCTACGAGCCAAATAATATATGGCCTCAGGCATAAGCAAGCAGACCACTAGACATAGTTAAATATATGCCAGATTATAAAATACATGAGGATTATCCTTCATGAAGACTAAGAAGTACAGACATTACTGATGGGGACCAGAAAATGCCACCCCAAAATATGCCACTTTGGCATAAGGATTATTTTAAGCTGAATGCATTTGAGTTCCTCAAGTCTCTTATCTGCCTAAAAGCAGAGCCTCCCCAAAGAACTCAGTTGTCATAAACCTCCTCCCCTGGACCAACTCTAATATTCTCTTCTGGGACAGCACCATACCCAGACATTGTCACAAACTATCACATCTCTCATCTATTCTCCTAAGGGCAAATTTATCTTTCCAAAAAGTCTTTTGCTTTTCCATAAGTTCCCTTTCTCCCCCTCCCTTTCCCTTACTAAGTTAGTTATAGACTCCAAATTCTAACCATCCCTTTGAGTTACTCATCTCTGGGTTCTCCTGTGTGTTAACAGGTGCGATGCACATGTTAATAAACTTCTGTATATTTTTCTTTTGTTACACTGTCTTTTTTTAGTCTAATTTACAGAGCTCCAACCAGAGAACCAAAGAGGGAAGAAGGGAAAAGATACTTTTTTTCTTCCCTTACATCACGAAGCTTATAACCTACCCTATATTTTACCATGTTGTATGTAGCACTTTTTACCTCTTCTGTAGACTAAAATGTACAGTAATACTGATAGCATAAATAACACTGACTTCAAATTGCAAGCATATTACATGGGCTGTGGCCAATGTTGACATAATTTCCAGGGTCAGTTAATTCTCTGTTAAATTAAATTGTGGGAATACTATGTGCTATTGGAATGGGTGCATTCCAACACACTGTGATCCTCACCACAATTCTTTAATATTAGCTCCATTTTACAGATCAGGAAACAGGCTCTAGGAGATAAAGTTACTTGCTTAAAGACTGTCAGAGTCCAAGTACATCTCTTTCCTCCATGCATCCTGCTACCTTCATAGTTTATTTACTGTGCTCCATATGGTGCAGTCACTAAAAAGCAAATGGCAACTGGAAAAAAAAAAACTTGCCATTTCTCTTCTTCATAGCTAGAGAAAGAGTTTACTAACATCAGTGTCAATGATCATAAAGCAAAAACATTCTAAGCCTTAAATTTGCTTTTCAAATACCAGTATTTCAGAGGCAGATTACCTGACTCCAATAATATGCCTCAAACCTCGCACTGTGTGTGCAATGAGAGGGAATATTTTCATCCATTATGAGAGGCTGTCAGAGGAAAATATTTTCCTGATATCGTACCCAAGAGAACAGCGTGTGAAGCAACATTATCATATTTTACTGAACTTTCATATATTCAATGCAGTATAATGTATATTTTATCTTTTGAAAAGCCTTGGTAACAAAAGGATAAGATATCCATCTAAAACTCCAAGTACATACTAATAATGCTGCATTCAGATTAATAGCATTAAAAAACATTCACAGGGCTTGGTCGCTGGCCAGCTTACCAGTCTGTGCTAGGAATGAATATCCCCCAGTTACTGGAGGAAAAGCTCAACTCTCTGGTTTTACCCACTCTTCATGGCAGGGGACAGGTGGAAGCTAAGGGGAAGAGTGAAGGGCATCCATTGACAAAGGCTTCCTCCCAATTGGCAAGATGGCAGGAGAGGAACTTCTTGTGTACAGGAAGTTGAGTACTACAAGTTTTGCTTAATTTGCATATTCCTCTAGAAACACAGGGTATTGATTCTAGCATCTAAGGGTCCATTTACACAAAGGTTTCAGGGCGCTCTCAGGGAACAGCAAAGGGGACTTCGGAATGGACAGTGAGAATCTTGAGAAAAGCAGGGAGAGGAAATGTACTGATTTTTGGTAGTTGAGGGCTCGGAGGCCAGGCAGATTACTCTTGAGGGAGAAGAGTCTAAAGACACGTGCTTTGGGTGAAGAGTCCTTTTGTCAGTGACGGAGAACAGTGCTCCCGATTCCCGCCAGGCACAGTCACTGAAATGGCTTCCAGGCAAGTCCCCAGGATCTTGTTTTAAATTTTTTGTCAGAGGCTCCTATGAAATTGGGAGAGCCATGCTATCTTCTGAGAAACTCAAAAGCAGGCTGAAATCTCTTCAAGGAGGGACCATTCAGGCTTGGGCAAAGGCCTTTACTTGCTTTGGAGAAACAGCACTGCCAGGATGGGAGTAAGGGTGCCACCCGCACGTATCACTCTCCCAGGGAGCATGTGTCACCTATGACCATGTAGAAGGGAGGGGCCTGGGAGGCTATCTATGGCGAGCTCCCAGCGATGGTCTTCAGTGGGGATGCTGAGCCACAGACCATAGCAATTGTAAGCCTCTGATGTGATTGTCCTATGCTTGGTGTGACTTGAGAATGGAGGGTCACCTTTGAATTCCTTTCAGTCTTAACAGAGGATGTGGAGAAGAACAAACCTAAAGTTTCTATCCATTATTATCCACAGAGAACTAAGGGCAGACTAACAAATGAATGGCAGGGATGTGTCAGCTTCGCCATGTTAAATTATGCACGTCAGATGAAATGACTTAAAGGATGACTGCCTGGGAGAAACAGGGACAGGCCATTTACGCTGGCCAGTCCCTTGAGGCTCATGACTTTAAGGGTTTTTCTTGATCTGCTGTGAGCCCTGCGGAACTTAGGAATATGCCTATCGGGGTTTTGCAATTCACATTCTTTGGGGGAAACATCCCAGATACAGAAACACTGAGATGTATCCTTATCACAAAGTAAGAGAGACAGAGCAGAAGAGAGAGAAAACAGAGGAGACAGAGAAAACAGTGCCACCGCTATACAGAGAGAAAGCACCCATATTTGTGTCCTGGAAATTAAAACTGTATGTCTTTCCCCTGACTCTATAGCTGCCAGATCTGCAGTGATGACAATAACTATCTTGGGCATTTATGGGGCTTTTTTGATGAAGAATGTAGGAAAATTAACTACCCATTCAGAAACGACATTCAGTACGTGCTTTGCTACCTTGCCAGGGAAGAGAAGCGGCAGCCAGATAACAAAGCAGACCTATAACACCACCTCTAACAATAAAATATGTATGATGCTGGAGCCGAAACAAACAGGCTGCAGAGACGCAATTAAAAGGCTGAACGTGGCGAGAAGGCGGCATAGGACACCACCTTCCCTCCTTCTCTTAAATTACGGCAAAGAGAAAGAAATTGGCTGAAGGTCAGGGCTCTCCCAAGATTATGCTCTCTTTTTCCTAAACTCTTAATACATATGGAAAATATTTCTTCCCTGTTTTCAGGTTCAGCGCAACAGTCTGGAAAAGAACACAGTGTAGGAGTCAGACAACCTCAGATTGAAACTCAGCTCTTTTTCTCGTCAGCCCTGTAACTCTGGGTAAATTATTTAACAACTGTACATTTCAGTTTCCTGGTCTCTAAAACTGACCATCTCAGGTTGTTTGGGGAATTAAATGAGATTAAATATGTATGTATAAATGGATGTAGTAGACACTGAACATATTTAGTGCTTTTCTCTTTTCCTATCTATTTGTAATTCCAGGATCTGGGACATTTTTTCACTCATCTATTTATCATTTCATTCAATAAACATTTATCGAGTGTTTTCTTTGTGCCCTGCACTTTGCTGCTAACCAGAAGCTGTCAGCCAAAGCCATAAAAATTAGTGGGCCAAAGAAACCAAGGCTGTAGGTTGAAAAGGGCCGCCCTTGTTCAAGATCCTATGCCTCATATCTGTTAATGCTTTCAGCACGCAATCCATGGGGGAAACGCCAGACCACATGGTTAACTGGCAAGGACAATGTGTTCATCCAAACAGATTCTGTTGCTCCTATTTGAATCTGCATCAAGGGACTCTGGCTGTTGTTAATTCATCTCTGATAGGTGATCAACGTATACACTTTCCTCTCACTGTATGGGTCCTAGTCTATGAAAAGGCAAATTAAAGGCTTTACCAAACATGTAATTATGGGTGTTTGTGTAACATTTGACCTTCTTGTGTCTTCACAGTATATTTCTTATCGCAGAGAGCAGCAACACGGAATATACAGAACAGTTTGACTATGTTAGTGAAGTTACTTATTTATCTATTATCTGTGATCACATACTTTTCCCCATTACATTCTTCCAAGTGGGTAACTTACAGTTATTAACTTTCAGGAAGCCCCTATATATCATAGCATCATACCATTAAGCCTTTTGGAAATTCATCACAAATCAGTATACAGATGACATTGATGTCTTATTGCTATTCATTCCTCCTGGGCCATTTCTAGCAGTCCATTTTTTATATCCCTGCAGTGCTGAAATATGGCTCACTCCAGTATCTGTCCTTTTTGTAATCGCAAAAGGAAAGCTTGGCAGTTGTCGTATATTACACTCTTGAGAAAAACGCCAGTAATACTTCGAATTGATTGAACAGCATGGACTCAAAACTGCCTGGCACAGGGCTATTTCCTCACTCCTATTCAGATTTTAATCTTACCTTTTGGATTCAGAACCTGTGAAATAATCATTAAAAGGCAACGTGTTGGATAAGGATCACTTATTTGGAAAAGGCTAAAAGCTCCTCCCTATTCTTCCCTTTGGACTTTCAGACATGTTTATAGCATGTGTTCACGGTGTTGCATGTTGTGCTGCTGCAAACACTGCACCATTGACAAGAAGCTGGTGGGAGCACTGAGGTTGTGCAATTGCCCAGGACATCCCTGGTTCTGGAGTAACGGAGGCTTAAAGTGGAGAAGAAATTGAGGAAGTCGCTCTGTGACTGCCACGGCATTGGGCAAAAGCTGGAGCTATAGGGAAACCTTACCTTTGCAAAGATGTCATTAGGAGAAATATAGGCTTGTAGGAGGCAAGCAAGTAAAGAAGATATACTTAACGAAGAAATAAGATGAAGGTAAGGAAAGTCAGAGTCCCACGTAATCATTTCTATGCTTCATCCCTCCTCCCCAGTTAGTGGCAACAGAGCTTGGAGAGGGGAGAACGAGGGCATAGACAGCTCAGTTTGAATGATACTTCAGGAAGTCAAACCATGGTCACCAGAGTCATTTCCAATATGAATATTTCTAACAAATCTAAAACTTTCTTTTCAACACCAGCTATAAGAGATGCTGTTGGTGACCCACCAGGATCCCCTTTTCCAGGCCAGTGCACAGGTCCTCCAGCTTCTATGAGTGTTGGCCGCAGTCAGTTCACCCTGGGAACTGTCCTTGGCTTACAAGAACTATAGTGTGCTGGTAAATGTTTATCAACAGCCCTCCAGGAAAAAAAAAGCCCTGATATGTAGCATTTGCAGATTTCAGTGGTGTAAACACTCCTACCACAGTGGATTTCAAGTTACTGACTTGATGTCATTGAACACAGAAGCGGGAAGAGACGCACAAGATGGGCTCTTGAAAGCCAGTGAGAGCCAGCTTCTCCAGTACACCACTGTAGGACAGCGGCCTTGCCTGGGAATGCCAGGTGATTACATCCCTCCCAGGACATCCTCAGGCTGCCTCTCTAGCCACTAGGGGATGAGTGGAGGGCTGTTAGCGCCGCGGTGCCATTCATGCTCAAGAGCTCCCTGCGGGATCAGGCTCTAGTTGGATTCCAGTTGCACTCCAGTTGGGCCCAGATCTTTGCTGAACTTCTCCCCCTGTCCCGGTTCCCCAATTCCTCTGCAGTTTTCACTTGAGAACACTTCCTCAGCAAATCATTTGCACAAGAGTCTCCCTCTCAGGCTCTACACCTGGACATGGGGTGCATGTCACTCTGAAAGGGTGATGCAACACTTATTCTGAACTGATAATTTTGTCCAAATCTTACTCTATCAGAATTTCTCAAGCTCAGAATAAATAATTTGGGAGTCATCAAACACTGAGTTAAAGGTGGGAGAAAACATTTTCTGGCAGGTGAGATGCTGCTAGTGTGAGAAGTTGCTAATGACGCACAAAACTGTGTGGGTGTGTATGTTTTCACTTCTTGGTAAAATGAGATGATGCCCCTTCATCATATGATATCATATGTTTTATGTATGGTCAGAGCATCTGTGTTTCAGGGCTAAGGGCCAGAAGTGATTAACATTAAATTAAGTATCACATCCGATGAAGATCTGGGTAAAAAGAGGAAAAGAATCTGTTCAGAACTTTAAGTGGGTAATGCTAACATTAACAAAATGAAACTGTCACATTAATGAATAGACAGCAGGTTTACTGTACAATAAAAACAGATGTTAGGCTGAATTTACTAATGTTTTTAAAAAAATTTACTTATATATTTATGTTTTACTTATATATTTAAATAAAAAGTATATTATATATTTAAATAATAATAAAAAATTACTTATATATTTATCTTTTTAATAAAAATTGTGTATATTTAAGGTGTACATGATAGTTTTATGTATATCTATATATATATATACACACATAGTAAAAAGATTACTACAGTCAAACTAATTAACATATCCATCTCTTCACGTAAGTTACCAATTTTTTTCTGGTGAGAGCACCTGAAATCTACTCTCCTAGCAGTACAGTACTAACTATAGTCATCATGCTGTACTTTAGATCTCCAGATTTATTCATTCTACATAACCACAACCTTGGGGTGGGGAGTTGGGAAAAATCGGAAGATGAACTGGCTAATCCTAACATTACATATGGTTTGCATCTTGGCCCTAGCATACTACAGAACAAAGAATTAGAACGCCTACATTCTAAAATGTTAAATATATGAGATACTGGAAAACGGAGGGTTGATTATTTTAGTTATTCTTAATCCTCATGCAACATTAATAAAGTTGTACCTATATGACATTAAATTTTCATAAGAAAATTAAAAGTCTGATAATTGCTCCGATTTCAATAGTTTCTGATGCATAGACTCCCCAAATCACATTTTTGATTCCAGTTTTTCTTTTGGTCTAGTTCTTTAATTTCAGAAAGACAGAACTTAAGAGAAAATTTGTATTTTCTTAAGCCCTTCAAACATAATCTACCTCATTTTTTTCCTGAAGTGATGGGGAAATTATTATTTATTTTTATTTTCAGTTTAATGTTCAGACCAAAGACACCTGGTTTCCAGGCAATGAGAGCTCTTTAACAGGATTCAACGTATCTAAAGTTCCTGTAGGTTTATCCGGACAAATGATCAGGTTTACAAGGCGTAGAGTGGCCAATTTCAGAGCCTTCTGGAGAGAATGCACAACTGATACCAAATTTTTAGTATCACCATCCAGAACTTGTCTTGAGTATGCAACTTTCTGTATCACCCAGGTGCTCCACCAGTTTTATCTTCTTGATTATGATGGAGACACTTGTTCTGAAATGCTTGGGAGATGAGGCTAACTGGGAAGAAGTCTGTAAAAATTAGGTCACACTTTTTCCTTTTCTCCTCCTCTTCTTCCCCATATCCAGATGGTTGGCAAGAGAGCTGAGCTGCAAGCAGTGTATGCAAATAAGACATTTTGTTGTCTATTTCTGAAAGGACAGTTAATTTGTAGAATGCCTGTTAGTTTCTTCTGTGGAATCACGTAACCAGTAAATGAAAGTGTACCATGTGACAGAAACTTAACTCATGACATTCCTGGAGGAAAATCTTTCTTCTAGGAATTCATCTGCCTATAAATTCGGCAAGCGTCTAGAGTTAATTGCCCCCATATTCTCTTATAAAAAACGTGCTCAGTTCTCAGATAACCTGAATTTTCTCTCATTTAAGTGTTGTCACCAAAATCATACAACTGTCAATCTTTTGCAAATGTAGGAAAGGGGAGAACCTATTCTACTCTGATGCAGAAGAGAGAGGGCACAGGTTCCTCGGGTAGATGTGCCTAGGACCAAGAGAAAGGAGCGACGAAGGGACAAGGAGAAAAATGGTCTAGGGAAAAGTGAAAGGGACAGAGGAGACTGGGATATAAGGACTGGAGAAGGGAGGAAAGGATGTGAGAGCAAGTCAGAGAGATGGACAAGAGGAGGGAAAATAAGGAAAAGGATAGAAAGAATAAAGGACTGAGAAGGAGGAGGGGAACGCAAAGTCTTTTCTAATACTCACCAGAGGAGTAAAGAACGAGAGAGAACTAGATACATTTATAAAATCCTAAAGCCAACATCTCAAGGTGTTTCCTTGAGACTCTTGTCTAATGACTCTGCATTGATTAACTGGGTGATGCTAAGAGGTACCCATGACAAACAACTGCCAACACAGGGAGCAGTAATCCTCAGCCCAGATCTAAGCTAGGCAACGGTGCACAAGAACCTGATACCAGCAACAGAACGCCTTTGCTCTGAATCTATTTCCCAACTTAGATACAGCATCTGAGTCTTTTACATTTTGCTTATCTTTCATCACTCTTCAATGCTATGCACTGAAACCTTCCACTGACTGCGAAAAGCTCTGCTCTGAGCATAAACACAATTACCTTGGCCTCATTTCCTTATCTTTAATCAAAGTCCTTTCTTGCAACATTCCTTTGGCCCTGGATGCTCCATTCTAGCTACTCAGAGCAAAATATCCTAAAGAAGAAAGAGTACTGTATGCAAAACTTTGATAGAGGATAAGAAGAAGAGAATGTAACTTTCCTCCAAACCAAAGCTAGGGCTTTAAAGGGAGTTTTCCTTTAGGAGGGTTTACATCCTAGTTAAATCCTCCTTCCAGGGTCAGCCTCCAATATATTCCACATGTCCCGTCTAACCACAGCTCATATAGAATCAAAGAATTTCCAGATGAGAAGGGGATTCCCAGATCAAGTCAAGACTCTTGTCTGATGCTTGAGCTTATTCTACAATCTGAAAAGATCTTCAGTGCCTGCCAGAACTCTTTTTGTGCTGGGGTTCTCCATAAAACACATGGAGGTCACTCCCTTTGCACACAGCTCGAATTCCTATTTTGAACCGAAGTCTGGTCCAAGCCACTTCCAAACCCCAGGGCTAGTTCTCTGTATCTGAGGCAGCATAGGACAGGTACAATCAGAAGGCACCTGCAATTCCACCTTAAAAGGTTTTCCTTTCAGACAGATTGAGAGAGAGAGAAAATTGAACACAGAACATTTGATTCTTCTCATCACCACTTTGTTCCTCTTCTTCTGTGCTTCGCTTTGTCAATATCTTTCCCATTAGTTACTCTAACCATCAGCACTGAGGAATCTGTCTGTAACATCCCAGACATCATCTTCTCAGTGAAGGCTGTTGCAGGACAATCACCTCACTTCTTCTGGATGTACTACCTTATGTATCTGTAGTTAGGCTGAATTTGTCTTTTAGCATCTTCCTGTGTTATTTACTCATACTGAGCACATTATCCATTAACTTCCTGTACTGATTTCACATGTAGTGATTTTACAACAAAACCAGCTCAGCCTAAGTCTGTGCAGGTTTTTATAAATGTGTACCTGAGAGGAAAGCTTTACCTTTAGGCCTACTGAATTTCAACCTTTTGGATTGGGAATACTGGCGAGGTGGCTCTGAGTTCTTACTTCTTATTCTGTCATCCAAAGAATTGCAATCTCAGCATAGATGTCACTGATTTGCATGTGAATATTAGTCTCTTTGACAGAGAAACTCAAGTGGGAGGTAAGTTGTGTGTTCTTGCTAACAGCAACAACATCTCTGACGGCAGCTACTATGTTCTGAAGGTTTGTGTCGTCTCAAAACTCATATGTTGAAATCCTAAACCCCAAGTTGATGGTATGAGGATGTGGGGCCTTTGGAAGATGATTAGGTCATAAAGGCAGAGTCCTCATCATTGGGCCTAGTGCCCTTATAAAAGAGGCCCAGAGAGCTCCCTAGCCCCTTCTACCATGTGAGGACATAGCAAGAAGGTGCCAGCAATGAACAGGAAGAGGGCTCTCGCCAGAACACGAATGTGCCAGGGCCTTGATCTTGGACTTCCCAGCCTTCAAAACTGTGAGAAACAAATTTATGGTTCTTCATAAGCCACCCAGTCTGTGGCAGTTTGTTACAGCAGCCTGAATGGACTGAGACAGCAGCTAACAATTGTGGAGCATTTTCTTCTCTGCCGGTCTCTGGCCCAATAACTTGCATTATAACCTGCCTACCAAGTGCATTATTTCATATAATTCCCTCCAACACAACCCTGCGAGGTGGGTACCATTATGATCTCTCTTTTATGAATGAGGAAACTGAAGCTGAGAGAGGTTAGGCCTCTTGTATCTAGGTGGCTGGTGGCAAAGCTAAAATTCAAACCCATATCAGAACACCCGTGGACATCTATTCTCCCACAAATGGAGGTCGGCCTTGTCTACTGTCCCTCTTTCCTTTAACCATAACTTTAAAAGACGTTCTCATCCTTCAAGATAACTTTTGCCCTGTAAGAAACATAGGAAGTCTCAACTCATTCTGGGCCTTAGTCTCTCTGAAACCATCTTGACAGGTTACTTCCTCTTTCGTCCTCCTCCTTGGCTATAAGCCCTTTCTCTCACATCTCTTATACACCATTTAAAAACATTATTTCTCGCAAAACTCCCTGTGCAGCCACTCACATATCTTTAGCTCCTACCAGTTCCTTTTTTGGTATCATCATTTGTAATTGTATTACCATAATTTCGGTTTTAAGAGCTTCCCAATCCTCTAGAGTTATCTTCCACGAGGCAATAAGATCATATCTATTTTAACTACGATATTTCAAAAATCTGCCTTTTGAAGGCATTTTGAAGTCCGACAATGCTTAGCATTTCTTTTTAACCTTGGCTACTATATTTTCTAAGTTAGCACATCCACTTTCTCCCAGAGTTTTACTGTCCATTCCATATCACCAAACTGCTTTTCCTTGTTGGTTAGAACTAAATCCAAATAAAGAGACCCTTTGTTACTTCCTTCTGAGAAAGGATATTATCAACACAGCAAGTCAAGAAATTTATCAAACCACAAAATACAGATGAGTAAGAGTTGCACTCACTTCTTCATCAGCTCTTAAAGACCTACTTTATCCCACAAATACACATAAAATTATATGTAGCATCCCCATACCAGAGATTCAGTGTAAATATCCCTGGTATTTAAAGACAGCTAATGAGTTCCAAGTGGGTAAGAATACTTATCTATGAAAGCTTCATATCAGTTATCCAACTAAAATCAGCACCACAGCAACAGATTTAGATGGCAAAATGGATCTATCCTTACCTATTCTTTCACCCTTCTACACGTGGAGCCAGAACATCTGACGTTTAAAGACCCTCCTGCAAACAATATTTCATTCTATCTACCTTTTTATGCTAGCCCATATTCTAGGACCTCCAAACAGCCTGGTTCAAGGAACCCAACTTCTTACCCCTGATAAAAATTAATGCCAAAATGATTGATTTATTAATCAATCATTTTATTGCTTCCTTAGTATCTATTCTATTATCTCAATAATTATTTAAATCAGTTACTGACATTTAACTTCTGTGTGTCTATATTTTCTCCCCCAATATATCATAAATTCCTTGAAGGAACATAAATGCTTCACTCATAAAATGTTTCAGAACATAGCAATGCAGACGTGTCATGAATTGCAATGATTAATTGTGGTCAACTAAATTTTGTCATCAAGTTCATGGGGAAATTTAAAAATAGAGTAGTGAGGGCTGGCCCCGTGGCCGAGTGGTTAAGTTCGCGCGCTCCGCTGCAGGCGGCCCAGTGTTTCGTCAGTTCGAATCCTGGGCGCGGACATGGCACTGCTCATCAGACCACGCTGAGGCAGCGTCCCACATGCCACAACTAGAAGAATCCACAACGAAGAATACACAACTATGTACCGGGGGGCTTTGGGGAGAAAAAGGAAAAAATAAAATCTTAAAAAAAAAAAAAATAGAGTAGTGATAAGATTTTAAGCACCAAACCAATTCACATTCCTTATTTTCTTAAATTTATTTCAACCATATTTCAGGGAAAGTAGAATACTTGAAAATTAGTTTCTAGAGACAGGTTGTGTTCATAGCAAGGTGACTTTTCATCAAGGGACTTTCTCATATTTTTCCCACCTTGAGTCAAAGCAACTTTTGACTAATTCCACATAAACCCTTTCCTTGGTAATCAAGGATAGCTTTGGTTCAATTCAAATCAACCAGCCCCATCATAGATAACCTCAAGGGTATAAAATGAAAATATGAAAGCACATTATTTTGAGGAGCTCTTAATCCAAGAGGAGGGAGACAAGGCAAATAAGACTAATATACTATAAGCCAAGGTTCAGGGCCTAAAAGAAACATAAGCAAGGTACTTAAGAAGCCAAATGAAGAGAGCTTTCACCATCAGCTAAAGAGATCAAGAGGAGTTTCACGGAGGAGGCAGCATTGGAGCCATAGACGCTGAATAATAAAAAGGTAGGGACTGAGGGTGCTAGGTACATGGAGTGAAGCCTATGCTGTGGCCAAAGCACAGATCACAAGGGAAAGGCGAGACACACCTAATTAAAAATAAAGTATTACAATCTCACTGAGAACAAAAGGTACTCATAAAGCGTAAGAGGGGTAAGACTCTGGAAAGGAGATCTGGGGAAGTATTACAAGGGCTGTGAATGCCAGACTGAGGCATTTGTACCTAATTTCATAAGTGATGATGAGTTTTATTACCTCTTATTCATTTCACGGGAAATGTGGAAATGGGCTCGTGTTGGATACCTTCCGTTTGCACCTTCAGATCTGTCTTCACCTTTCTCTGCGGCCTGCAGGCTGGCTTACAGAGACTGAGTCCACAGGCTCGCTGGTCTCTGAGTTTCTCCCAATGGAGCCTTGCAGAGGCGGGGAGGGAAGGCAGTGCAATTGGGGTCTTTATTCCCCAGCTCTATCCCTGTGGGTTGCTCTGGGCTGGCTACTTCCCTTGCTGAAGGTGTTCCTACATTCAGCAAATCAGAAGTCAGAAATCAATTTTGCTGGGCTAAAACCAAGGTTTCAGCAGGGCTGTGTTCCTTCTGGAGGTTCTATGGAAGAATCCACTTCCTTGCCCTTTTCATGTTCTGGAAACTGGCCGCATTCCTGGGCTGGCGGCCCCTCCTCACTATGACCTCTGCTTCTGTTGTCACATCTTCTCTCACTCTGACTCTTCTGCCTCTGTCTTTTCCTTATAAGGACCCTGTAATTACAAGGGGCCCACCTGGATAGTATAGAATAATCTTTCCATTTTAAGATCCTTAACTTGATCACATCTTCAAGATAGCTTTTGCCATGGACGATAACATATTCACAGGTTCTGGGGATCAGCATGTGGATAGCTTTAGGAAGGGACATTATTCTATCTACCATATATGCCAACCCTAAGTATTTTTTTTCGCCTAAAATGGAGAGATAAGTTAAACGATAAGTATTTTTCAGATTATTAAATTAATGCAAGCTTGTTGGAGAAAATCTGGACATTTAGAAGAGTAGAAAGAAAACACTATTACCCTTAATCCCCGTCTTTTCTATGTAGTTCACAGGCACTCTTTAAACAAAATTGAGATCATTAAGTGGATGATTTTAGATCCTACCTTTTACATTTAACATGTCATGAGCAATACCCATGTCCTTAACTGCTGAGATGTCCATTTTATTAAAAGAGCTAGAAGATGAAGGATGCCAAAAGTAATTTTTGGTTAAAATGGCAGAATCAGCAAAAGATTTTAGACTCAGTTTTCATATTTTTTTTCTTCTTTTGGATATTTTAGATCAGCAGACAGGTTACCCATGTACCACATTTCCTCCATGAAAGCTCAACTCACCTCTTAATCCACACCCCTCCTTAATCCACATCTGTATCAGGAATGTTCCAGGCAAATATCTAGAGGAATTACCGTACCCCGAAATGATCAAGTGAGGCTATTCATATTTTGCTGTGGGGGAACATTCCCACTCTATATCTTTATTTTCAAATTACCAAGAAGCTAACTTACGTGACTAGCCATGAAAATACACAAACACATCACGTACACTCACTTTGGTGTGAGGAAAAAGACAAAGAAGGTCAAAATACATGTGAATCTGTACAAGTTCAATGGCTAACAAGGGTCTCTATCTTTAAAATAGCCAGTCAGGCTTGAATTGAGCTTAAAACACCAGTTATGTTATAATCCAATTTCCCAAAGATAGAGACTTTAAATGATCCGAGACCACAGAGGAAGAACATCTCCACCCGCCCCCTTTAGATTCCTGAGTTGATCTAGTAGTTTTATCTAGAATAGATTAATTAGCTCCAAGATTTAAACAAAAAACTATCTAGCCTATTGGGAGTCAAGTTTAATGGGATCAAGAATGGAATATTGGTTCCCAGGTAGGATGCTTAGATCCATATGCAACCCAACCTTAAGCGAATGTTGTTTGCAAAGGACAATTATTTTGGATTTTGTCCTTAAGAGTCCTGTGTGTCAGATATGAACAAGTGGATAAAAAGTCTTCTCCTTCAAGACGAAAAACAAACATTGCTTAAAAACTACCATTGAAAAGAAGCAACTTAAAAGGTAAAAGACATCTCATTGTTCAAGTAAAATGAATATCCTTGATTCTATTCGAGACACAGTATGTTTTGATTCTCTTATTATTCTTTGTATTCTTGGGTTCAGGTTGAATTGCAGCCCCAGCTCATGCTAAGAAAACCCTTTAATTCATCATCTGAGCCCTATGCCAGGTCAAACACATTGAATCAAACTCAGTACTGCAAGTCAGGGGTTTGTGCATAAGGTACATTTAAACACGGGCAAGAATAATGCCCACAGATAAAAATGTGACATAAAATACACAATGACTGGGATGCATTTCACATGCTGGTACCCTGCTGATCTCAGACTTCAAAATGTGGCACCTTGCCCAAATTCTACAAAACCTCCCAGTCTTTCAGCATGGTTTTTAAACCTTTTGAGTTGGCTATCTATGTCTTCAAGGCAAAACAAAATTCAGAGCAGGAATATGCATCCTCACTTCCAAAATAAGTCTCCAGGGCATCAAACACCACCTTTAAAAAGCTTGCACGCACGATTCAGCTATTGTCCATCAAGTGTAGGCATCTCATTACCAGTTAGTTTATCCTACTACCATCTATATTTTATTTTTCACCTTTCACAAATGCCACGGAAACCATCAGACAGTTCTCAGCTCTTCAAACAGCTGACAACACAAATCATGCCAGTTATAAATATTTACATCGTCAAAAGTAAATGTTTCCAAAATTCCAAACTCCAATGCATTTGAAAATTGATTTGGATCAGGTACACTTTACCGAATTGGAAATATTAAAAAAAAATCACTTGTCAACAACAAAAAACACCAAAGCAAAACATAACATATGAGTGATTTTTAACACCATGCTATCTCCTAGGCTGTTCTTTCCCACTAAGTTTTAGGGAGAAGCTGTCGTGAAATTAGTTTTTCCTCTTGTACATCAACATCTTCCTCTAAGATGGTCTAATGGAAAGTGAAAATTACATATCCATTATTTGTGTTAGCTTTTGTCCTTTCCCATCACACTCTCAATGTATCCTTTTCCTAAAAAATGCTTCAAATGTTTGCCATAACTCTTAGAAAATTCCAGTTCCTTAACATGGCCTCAGGATCTGGCCTCTGCCTTCTTCTTCCATCCTCACCTCCCCACCACCTCCTCTTTGGTCTCTGTGCATCAGCTTTGCTGGCCATCTTTCAGGTAATTTCTGGAACTTAGCTACCACCTCTCATTCTGCTTTGGGCTTTACTGCTTTTCCCTTTGCCTAGAATACAATGATTCCCACCATCAATCTCCAAAATAGAAAGAATGACTGAATATTTAGTCAAACCTGCAAATTGCCCTTCTTAAATACTGGTTGGTAAACCTATCCATGCTCGTAACTTGACTTGGATGATTCACCTTTTCAGAGAGAGTTGTATGTAGAACCCACATCAAATTCCTTTTAGGGTTTGTAAAAAGAAAACTGCCAATGGAACAGTAATTAGGCTAGGTTAGTTTACTATGGAATCAGAGTAATAAACTACATGAGCTATATAGGACCTTTCTAGAAAAATGCTTCCCATGTCATATTTACATCAGCACCCAAATACTACAGAGTGAAATAGTCTCAAGCACATGCAAGGTCTTTTAAAACCTGCCTTGTGACCTGAGTCAAGGTCACTAACAACACTTTGATGAGTCATTAGACTTTTTTGTTTTTGTGACAGTTACGTGATAGGGAAAAATATATTCTAATATATCAGGAGGGAAAAAAATTACTTACAAACTTGTGGTAAACATGGCGAGCAGACTGCATAAGTGGAGGAGAGAGCAGAGCCCAAGAAACCCAACCCTGGAGAATCAGCCGCCAGCAGTAACAAAAGTTCTCCATAATTTTAAGACCAATTTCTTGCACACAAATGATTTTCCATTCCTCTTGAGTTCACAACAGCTAAATCACCTTCAAACACAATTTTCTGGGTGTGTGTTTTTTCCATCTTCAACAATCTACTCAACGGTAAACGCTAGCCAAATAGAAATGAACAAGCACAAGAAATGCTGGATTCCAGTGATGAGAAGACCCCGCGAGCATTATGTCCTTGCACAAATTAAGGAGGAGTGCATCATGAGGGAGGAGAGGGAAGGAGGGACATCGGTGTGAGAGTCACAAAGCATAGCTCAGATCTCTGTGCAGGAGCTAGGAGTCTTAGCCAACAAGACACCCCTAGGAAGATTAATTATTGATTTTCTTATAAATCATCTAAGGTGATTTTTGTTTGTTTGTTTTTCCTTCCAGAATGATAAACATCTGATTTTACTTTTGTTAAAAAATTTTTTCACTTTCTTGAGGTTCAAAGAAGGCCCAGCAAAGAGGTTTCTGAGAGGAAGGATTTCCCCAGCATGATAGGCGGGTGGGGACAACTGTGTTTTCTGACCTTCGTGAGGTACCAAAGGATAAGACCTCAGGCAACCTCCAGGGGGTACAAAATAATTAGTAGCAGGAGGGTTTGACTAGCTATGGAGAAACAGCACAATTTAGACAGAATTATAATTTGTTGGCAGTAGGCCTGAGGTCCGTGACACTGCTCCTAGGTAGAAAGATAAATTCATCACAGAGAGCAAGGCCCGGAGAACTCGCTTTCAGAATTAGCATCTCCCCCATCCTCAACTTTACAATGGAAGCAACATGGCTGCTTACCTTCCTTCCCCCGGTGTTGATGCGCAGGGGCGTCAGAAAGGGGTCGAAGATCATGTGACTGGTCTCTATGTTGACTGGTGACTGCCGTTTCCCCACAGAGCAAAGATTCCAAGCTGAGTTCACCAATCCCCAGAAAGAAGGAACTAGAAACAAAAAGAAATTGTAGAATCAGGCTGGGTAGGAGGTAAAAAGAGCTATGGCACAAAAGTAGTAAAATCAAAGAGAGCCACCCAAGGTTTTCCACCTATAGAGATTCTTGAGTGTTGCTACGGTGTTTTCCTGGCCTGAATCTTAGTCAATTTCTCTAAGTCCTACATTCACAATCTCTTAAGATCAGATTTTCTTGTTTCAGATAGATTCATCCTGCAATCTCTTTGATGAGTACAGTTAGCATTAATGCCTTCATGGGAGCCTTAACAGTCCAGCCAGATCATCTTTGTAACATGTCTGAGATACACCAAATATTTAGCAATTCCTGAGTTGATGCTCTGCTTTCCCATTTGGCAGGAATGATGTGAGAATCAACCTTGTCCTACATAGAAGAAAGTGGCATTCGACATACACCAGGCATTATTCTGTGGATTGTCCAAACCAAAGTAAGGGAGTAAATTATTTTTATGGCCCCCAATCAATGCCAGACTGGAGCTTGGCAACTTGACTTTGTCTCTGTTTAGTCCAGCAGTGTGTCATTAACCTAATGTACCAGGCAGCTGAAGAGTGTGTTCATTTGATAGGAAGGAAAAAATGACACTGAGTGCTGAACACAAATATCCAAAGGGAAATCGGCTACTCATTTTCAGTGTCACATTAAAATAAATTTCTACAGCAATTTCCAGTCCTACTTTCCTTTGTTTAAGAAAGTTAGCAGAGCAGCAGAGAGCCAATCTACTAACTTTATGAAGATCAGAGACTGTATTGTTAGCCTTTTCCTGCCCCTCTCAGAATTGCCATTGAGGCTCTGGATCCATGTGTCCTCCTTATGCCCCTGAGATTACATGGCCATCATTCACTCATCCATCCACAGCATCCATCACCAGCATAGCGAGTTCCTATCGTGGGTCCAGCCCTGAGTTAGGCTGAATTGCAAGGAAGAGAGATGAGCATTAGAACATGACCACTAGGGACAGAGGGTGAGGTTAAGTCAGTGTGTTACAAGACTCTAGATGGGGGCACCGAACCCTGCAGCAGCGGAAGTGGAACCAGGGAGTCATTCCTAGAGGAGATGAGCCTAACAAGCAAGTCACAACCCACTCAAATGTACCTGTCCTCTCAGGGACTCAAATTTAATACAGCCTTTACTTTACAGCAGCTATTATTCCTGCCCATATCATGGATGGAAAAAACTGAGGCAAGGGAGGAGTTTGGCAAACACTTGGCAAAGATACTGTATAAGAGACCCATAATCCAGGAGAAGAATTGTGCTAGATTGTTTGTCTAGTCGCATCTAAACTCAAAATTCTATGACTCTTTTATTTGTTATAGGCAAGTGTTAGGCAAAAATGGGAGGAGAACTAAAAACAAGTTCCTTACATTCCTTGAAGAATGCTTTAACACCGAAATAATACAGGCTTCATTGTGAAATATGGAAATACCTAATTTGGTTTAACACATGCCAGTAAGCCTCTAGTGGCTCCATTCCCTTTAAAGAGTTTGCATTGGCTTTCCAGCCACAACTGATTTACAAAATGGCAGCAATGGCCAGAGCTACAGAGGGAAAAAGAGAAGGAGGAGGAGTGGAAGGAAAAACAAGTATATGTGCTTCCATGGCACTCTCATTTCCGATCCTTATCTAAGCTATGTTATCACCGAAAGTCACTTAACATCTTTAGAAGGTACCACACCCTAGCAAAATTATAACATTTAAAGGAAGTGCTCGCATTAAAAATGTGTTTTAAAAAATGTAAACTTCCGTCTTCTCTAAGTTGCTCTTTTTAAATCACTGACTTAATCGTATACTTATTCCTCAATCATTTCAAGTTTACTATGAAAAGAAAGCCTCCGAAAGAGCACGTTTCTACTCCTTTGTGAGTGACGCACATAAACATGGCAGATGTGAGGATGCCAGGGGTAGTCATGACACTGCCACAAATTAGCTGTGTGACCTTAGATAAGTCATTTGTCTCGTAGGCCTTGGTTGGTCTCTATGGCCCCAGTGGTAGGCTGAACAATGGCCCCCCTTTGACGATGTCCACATCCTAAACTCAGAACCCAGAACATGCTACCTTACGTGGTACAAGGTACTTTGCAGAAATGATGAAGTTAAGGATCTTGAGGGGAGTAGATTATCCTGGATTATCTAGGTGGGCCCAACGTAATCACGAGGGTCTTTTTTAAGGGAGAGGTGTAGGAGGGTCAGAGACAGAGAGAAAAGATTTAAGGAAGGAAAGAGGTCAAAGAGGATAGAAGATACTGGCTTTGAAAATGGAGGGAGGGACACAAGCCAAGGAATGCATGTGGTGGCCCCTTGAAGCTGGAAGGAAGTAACAGATCCTCTCCCTAGAACCTCCAGAGGGAACACTGGCTGGTGACACTAATTTTATTAACCCCACAAAACTCATTTTGGACTTCTCACCTCCAGAAATGTAAGATATATTTGTGTTAAGTCACTAAGTTTTGATTATTTGTTATAGCCACAAAAGGAAACTAACACAGCCCTCTTTTATCTTTAAAATTCTGTGAGACAATAACCTCTTTGACAATCAGACCATCTCCGAGGTCTGGGGGGCCTTCTCTGGAAGC
Source organism: Equus asinus (assembly GCF_041296235.1). Taxonomy (NCBI): domain Eukaryota; kingdom Metazoa; phylum Chordata; class Mammalia; order Perissodactyla; family Equidae; genus Equus; species Equus asinus. The sequence continues at coordinate 34,889,973 of NC_091802.1, read as the reverse complement.
CAGCTGCATGATAAATGTAGTTACAGCTGGTGCATATTGCATTTCATCTACTCCCATGAAAATCATTGACAAAAATCATTCCAACCCTACAAATGGATTGCAAGGCTGCTATTATATGGAAGCATGGGTAGGCAGATGCTGCTGTGCCTTCCTAATAAACTTCACACTCCAAAAGTACTCCCACAAAAACACAAACAGCAAAAACTTTATGCGAACATCTGCCTTCGCTTTTCCTGGGCATGGCATTCTTTATGACAAACAGTTTTGGGGTTTTATATCCCCACTTCACTATCAAGGCCTATGTGTCTGCTTCTAACCACCTGCTCAGCCAATTGAGGAAAAATTGAGAAACACTCGTTCCTGCTGAGCTGTGTCCCTCATCAGCTCCACTCCTGAAGGGGTGTCTAAGTTTGTTCAACACTGAATTGCTGGTTCTAAATCAGCCATAAATTAATAGTCTTTCAGAAATGGAAGCCACCCTAGAGATCACCTGATCTAAACCTGTACATGAAATTAAGGCCAGGCAGAGGTAGAGGCAGGGAAGGACAGAGTAAGCACCAGTACCCAAGTCTCAGGATCCCTGGTGCTGCTAGACCTCCACTGCTCTAGTCCCCCAGCAGGCTCCATACATGAGCAGGTTATTGTAGCCAGGGAGCTTCAGAGTTAATGTTGTCATGGTCATTGTAAGACTTTTGCTTCCATTTCTCTTTTGGTAAGTCGAGAGTAACATGAGTTGAGTGCCTATTTTCCAGTGAAAATAAATTTCAAGTCAAAGGTTCAAATCAGACTGCTCTAAATGTGAACCATCCCAATCGAAGTTAGGATTTTTCAAAAACCATATAATTATGGCTGGGTAGAGAAAAGGCTTCAACTCAGGCATGAGGGGATGTGTTTGGGTCTCATCGCTGGGCCCCGAGGAGATCTAATGGGGATGACTGCTCAGGAAGAGCTGCTCCAGGGGTTGTGTCCATGGACCAGCTGGATTGGGCAAGGCTCTAGTCCAGATGAAAGAAGTCACTGATCTTAGAAACTTAGAAAAGTGTTGGGACAATAATTAAGGTGTCACAGTTCGTTCAGAGACCTCAGGTGCCAAATGGACCAGGAATAGGTCTGCAAATGTGGTGTAATCTAGGTTCTAGGGAAATGCTTTAGGAGGAAGGCTGTGAAACCAGGAGGGCATGGAGTGGCCACACTTACTGGGGCATGGGAGTAAGATAGCACATTTTACCTGCAGCGCAAGGCTGGACACAAGAACCAAGCCTTCAAGATTTAGAGTAAGAAACTCTCTCTCTTGATTTGCGCAAAACTCCCATTCATTTCCAAGATTCTGATACTTACCTATCCTCCATATCATTGATCCTTCAGGTTTATAATCCTCCCATGTCCCCCATGGGAGCAGAGATGTTGTTGGAGAAGCCATAGCTTCTATGTATTCTAATAGTATTGCTTCTATTTCCAAATTTAGAGAATCATTGCTGAATTGTTTTTCTTTTAGTTTCCATGGCTGTCCAACAAATCCAATTTTTAAACTTTCTGTCATTTTTTAAAGCATTAGTTATTATGGCTTATTAGCTAACACTGTGTTTTTTTCTGGCTTGACTGATACAACTTATTGTTGAGAAAAAAATGTAAATAAAGTAAAATTAAGTGAGAATCACTCTAATTAATGGACAACTGGTCAGAAAATGTTTGAATGGCATCATCCCTGGCATCCTTTTCACACAATCTTCTAATTTACATATAAACTAGAACACACAACAGACCTGGATATTTTTGCAAATTAATTCTCACAGAGCCTAAACAATGGAACTTAACTGCTGCATCACAGCTATGTGTTATCTTGCCAAAACATTTCCCCACAGCAAGGCTGTCATTGTTACCATAAACCATAAATCCCAAACGGTCTCTTGGCTCTGGGTCCAGTGAACTATGAAAGATGCTCAGTGACTGATTTCAGCTGCTTAAAACACGAGCCTTGGAAAATCCAAAGCAAAACCTATCAGTGCTTGTTCAAAACCAGTGAAACAAAAAAGCTCAAGTTTAGTTTATTAACACATCATGGTAACCCCCAGACAAAACAAAAACGTTCTCACCAAAGCAAGAAATAGGTCAGGAGAGTAAGAAGTCAGAGGAATTAAGTCTGAAAGGGAGGGCTAAAATTTGCCTTCATGACATTTTCATCCTAGAGAAGATGCTCCAAAGTCAGTGTGCACTTTTAGGCATCTTCCCTATTCACTTGTCCTGAATTGTCATTTGTCTTCTCAGCAGAATTTGCAGAGACCCTGCTGTTGTGGGCAAGAGTTTCGGCACTGGGAATTAATTTATATGGCTTACGTGAATTTGCTAAATCTTATCGGAACAAGACAAACTCAATTAAAAAGTGTTTACCAGACAGTCTTTGATGTGCCAGGCATTAGGCTTGACACTGAGAATTCAAGCAGCAAATATTTAATGAGGACCCACTATGCGCCAGGCACTGTCATCAGTTCTTGGAAGTCAGTAATGAATGAAACAGATATGGTTCCTGCTCTCATGGATCTTACAGTCTAGGGGGAATATGAGAGAGAATGTTTATCTCCAGGTTTCTACACATATATCTATGCAATTAGAACTTTTGGTAAGCATGCTGTAGAGACAATTAAGATGGTAATGAATTACAGAATAAGCACGGATGGGGAGATAATCTAGATAGAACAGTCAGGGATAATTTCTCTGGGAGTGACATCTAGTAGACCCTGGAAGGACTGAGAGGAGCTGGTCCTGAAGAACAGCAGGGGAGAGGGTGTCTAGGGCAGAGGAGAGGAGCAGGTATTGGCAGAGAAGAACCCGCTGTGTTCAAAGAACCGAGAGGAAGCCAGTTAACTTGAACCTGATGAAGCAGACGAGAAGAAAAGCGAGATGAGATGAGGTTGTCTAGGTGGCTGGGGGACAGATGTTTCAGGCCACAGAGAGGAGTTTGCATTTTACTTTAATGTATTAGAAAGCCACTGAGAGTTTTAGGCAAGGGAGTACCATGTCTGATTTATGAATTAAAAGCATGTATCTGCCTTGGCTGGAATACAGCCAAGAGTGAGCTTGATTATCCTTGGAGTAGTTTGAGTGGGAAAAGAATTGGTTCCCAAGCAACAGTTGGGTTTTTATGTGAGTTTAATCCTATTGCTTTGGGTTTGTTTAAATTCTATCTCAAAGGCAGAACTAATTGAATGTTTTAAAAACTATTCTCTTCAACATATGTGCCAATAAAACAGCATTTTCCAGGATCCAACCAGTACTTTACAAGTCACATTTGAAGCAAGGACTATTTTCAGGAAGAGACTCAGCTAAGGGAATCGTTTTTTTGTTTTGTTTTCAACCAATAAACTAAGTCCCCAACTTTTTGGCCGAAGGAAAGCAAATGAAAGTTGAGAAAATGAATACTGGCATAAAACATATCTTTGGTGAATTCAATCTTACAAATAAAGCCTTCCACTTCAATATAGCAATCTCTACTTTAGGCTTAGAAAGCACATGAATACATTTTAAATAAGAACTCATATCTTTCCTTTGCTCTTTTCCTCACCAACGCTGATTTACTGCCCCTCTTCCTATTCTCAATTGTAATAAATCTCTACTTTGAGTCATTATTAATGAGCATGTTTAAAATGCCCACTGCTGCAGGCTTTGGGCACCTTTCTGGTTTCAGATTTATTTCATAGGGGGAATTGGCTTTGAATCACTCCTTTGCTGCCGGATTCTTCGTCCATTGCTGGGACTCTGATTCCTATCACATGAAGTGCCTCTAACTAGGGCTTCCCGTTCTCTCACTTGGGGACCTCTCAGGGGTTATAAATATCCAATTTAACACATAATCATTAATTTGTGCATTCATCAAAAAAAATTAATGGAACCTCTCCAATGAACCAGATAAAAAGTGCCCCCACTCTTAAGGACATCCTGTATGGCGAGAAGATAAGCAAAATAACAGATAGTTACAATAAAATATGATAAATGCTATAATTAAGGTGTGTGCATATTAAAGCTTAAATGTAGACAGGGGAGTAAACTGACCCTGACCGTTTTTTCAAGTGTTAGGGTAAGTCTTCCCAATAGAGGAGATATTTGAGTTCAGTGTGAATGCACGAATACAGGCCGCAAGCCATAAAAATCTTATAACTAGTTCAAAGACTAAAGTTTTTCCTCACATGGAGAGATATGCTGCTCCTAGCAACCAAGATGAATTATCATTGGAATCTGAGTAATTATTATGCAGGGAGAATTTAAGTCACTGGATCTTCTGACTTATTATGCAGGAGAAAGATCATGAGCTACCATAACCTCACCATGGAACCCTGAGCAGATGGCAAACATGGGGATAACAGTCACTTCACAGATTTGTTGGGAAGATTAAGTGAGAACATGTTTATAAAAGGTCTGGCATAATGTCGTTTCTATAATAAAAATCCAATGAATGTTGGAGAAGGAATCGAGTGCTGCAGGATGGAGAACGGGGTGGCCACCAAGACTGTGATTCCGCCACTGGTGCATTCCAGAGATGACAAGGGTGAAGGATCTAAGCAGGAGGAGGAGGAGAGGCAGCTTTCAGATGCCCACACAACCCAACCTGGCTTCAGAGCAGGGAGCAGTCTAGGTCACAGGATGGCCGCTTCATTTCACACTTTTAACGAGCCGTGTACAATTATTTCTTGGATCCATAACTCTCTGTGTCTGGATGAATGGAAGGAGTAAGCAGCGAGATGGGTCACTCATGATGGCTTTCATGCGAAAGAAAATCAGTTTAATTTAGCTTTCGGAAGTTGTTGGATATTTGTTTGTCCAGCAGCTTCATCTCCTGTTTGTGCCTGGTTCCAATGTAGTGACTGGGTTGCATACCCCAAAACACATCATCTGAGGGTGAAGAGAAAGGAAGGAAGGGAGAGTTTTCATTTGCTGATCATCCACCGTAACAAGCTCTGTGCTAGAAACTTAATATATCTTATCTTGCTTAATCTTCTTCACAATTCTCTGAGATAATGTTATCATTATTTTATAGACAAGAAAAATAAGACAAAAAGGTTATGTGACTTTCCAAGGTCACTTGGCCAGTAAATAAAGGAAGTAGAATTTTGAGACCAGTTCCTTTCTTTAAAGCAAACAACCAGACAGACCAACAAATGAAGTAATGCACGTGTGGAAACATGTGAAAGAATACATAAGTGTATAAAGCAAGAGGTGATCATCTCATGCTCCCTCCTTCCAGTGACAGCCCTGAGGTAATCAGTGTGAATAGTTATGAGGCATCAGTCAGCTCAAATAAACACATCCAAATACATATACAAACCTTTAGAGAGGTTCTATTCACAAAACTACTTTCTGTTTCAAGTAACCATATGCCATGAATGCCCTCCTGTCAGTCCTTCACAGAGCCACACATTCATGTACAACTACAGAGCTTCCATTGTGTGAATGCACCCTACTCTTCCCAACCAATCCCTAAATGAAAGACATTAAGGTTATTTCCATGGGATTTTACCACGAAAATCAATGCTGCACTAAATAGCCTTGAACTTAGACTTTTTCATACTAGTGCTTTCATTTCAGTAGGAAAGATTCCTAAAGGTAGTATTGTTTAGTCAAGGTATGCACACACTTTCTTTTAATAGATGCTGCCAGGTTACTCTAAAAGACACTGGCAGTACCTAAGAATATTTATGCTCCTATCAGCTAAGTGTGATATGTCCATTTCCCCATAATCTTCATAGCACTGGATGTTATTTATTTATTTGTTTATTTATTTATGGCAATCTAACAGGAAAAATGGGATTTTGCTGATTCAATTTGCATTTCCTAACTACTGCCAAGCTTGAGCATCTTCTCATAATGCTCATTAGCTATGTGCATTTCTCTTCTGATCATATTCTTCATGTATTTTTCTCTAGGTTACTTTGTTTTTAGTATAAATTTTGGCTGTCATTTGAATTGTAGAAATATTAAGCATTTGTAATGTGCTATAAACATTTTCTCCTAATCTATTATTTAGCTTTTAACCTCATTTTTGGTATTTTGCTATATAGGGATTTTTACTTTTTATATGGTTGGATTTATTGATCTTTTTCCTATAAGGTTTCTGGATTTCCTCTGTTATTTAAGCTTGCATCTCCAACTACAGATTACATAAATATTTTCCTAAATGTTCAAAAAATATTTTTGTGGTTATACTTTTTACAATTTGATTTTTGTGTGTGTGTGTGTGAGGAATATTCGCCCCGAGCTAACATCCATTGCTAATCCTCCTCTTTTTTTTTTTTTTTGCTGGAGAAAGATTAGCCCTGAGCTGACATGTACCAGTCTTTCTCTACTTTGTATGTGGGATGCCTCCACAGCATGGCTGATGAGTGGAGTAGGTCCATGCCCGGGATCTGAACCCACAAACCCCGGGCTGCTGCAAGTGGAGTGCATGGAACTTTAACAACTTGGCCACAGGGCTGGCCCCCTATAATTTGATTTTTTAAATCCAGCAGAGATTAATTCATATATGCTATGACACAGGAGTCTAAGATTTTTTCTCAGATAGAAAGTGAATATGTCGGCATTATTTATTACATAAACCATCTTTCCCCAACAAATTGAATGTTACTTTTACCACATATTAAGTTTCCATATACACATTAGACTTGCTTCCAGTCTTTCTAGATTGTGCCACCTCTTTGTATATTCTTGTGTCAGTGCCATATTGTTTCCAGTATAGTAACATTTATGGTAATTTATAAGATCAAGCTTCTGGATCAAAAAGCCTGCTCTGTTTTCCTGTTACCTCTGTGGGACTATGAATGCCTGAGCTCCAGGGAAACCTGCTAGGATTAGTGACTCCAGGAACTTAACACAGATATAGTATTCTTGGGGAGACCAGATCTTTAGGGGTTATCTGGCCTATCCTCACATCTTCAAGTAGTTATGTACTTGAATCACACATGAGAGAGAGGACAGTGCACACCCCTTTCCTCAGAAAGCACTAAAAGTGTACACACTCAGAGAAGCTCCAAAGTTGAGTCCTTGGAAGACAGAACAACGTGATGGAACTAGCATGGTATTCAGGGCCAGCAGAACCAGGTTCAGGTTCTAATAACAGTCACACTTACTGAGTGCTTACCATGTATTGACCACCATCCCAGGTATTTTCTATTCACTAGCTCATTTAATCATCTAGCAGGAAGACCTTGTTATTATCCTGCTTCTTATAGGATGTTGTAGGAATCTGAGGCATAGAGATGTTAAATAATGTCCCAAGGTTTAAACAAACAAACAGAAAACAACTAGCAAGTGGTGAAGTCAGGATTCAAGACTCAGGCTGTCTGGCCCAGATCCTCGATCTTAACTCCTGTATTTTTCTTCCTTCCTGTCCTGGTGCACGCGCTTGACCAAAACATGTTTTCTCTTGAGCTTCAGTCTTATTTGTAAAACCGGGACATAAGAAGATACGCTTCGCTGGATACTTGTGTCCATCTAACTGACAGTGAAAATTAAAACAACAAAAATAGCAACAACCGTCACAGTCAGTTCCATTTACTGACCAAGTCATGGATTATGCCACTGGTGGTAGACTGGAAAGAGGCCAGCTTTACACCAAATTATTCATAACTGTTGTCCTCAAAGATGGGTCTTATTTGTCCCATTTTATAGATGAGGAACGGAAGCTCAGAGAGTTGAGTAACTTTCCAAGGATATTTAGCTAGTACATAGCTGAGCTGGGGATCTGAACCCAAGTCTAACTCCCATCTTCATTCTGCTCTCATCCATTCCTCACAGCCAGCACAGAACTGAGCTGAACTAAGCTGCCAACATTATTTTCTCCGCAATATTTTGCTTTCTCAGAATTCATTTGCCAGTGAATCAGGATCACTTCTTCTTGAGAAACCACAGGAAGGCATAAAACAGCCTAGTTTATGTAGGCATTAAGCCCCGTGTGTCTGTGTTTAAGATTTCGCCTAACAACGGTGTTAGGTATTATCCGATTGTATTTGGGTGGAAATTTTTCTTGCCCCATGTAATTACTGGTGCTTTAGATAAAAATCTGAAATTAGTTTATTGAAGCTGGTAATTGAAACCACAAAGAGAAGAATATCTCAATGCATGTCAATAAACCAGCCCATTAATTATTTCCACCTACTCAACTTCGAAGAAAATGACCAGGTTGATGCCTCTGGATAACCACATGACCCACTTGAAGTTTATATAAAAGCTGCATCCTCTTGGCTTCAAGAAGCGCATATCCACAATGTTGAAACCAGCTGGGACATGAGAATCAAACGCCAGGTAAAAAGCATACAGCCACTGAAAGTAGGCGCTCTTCTTCAGCCTTCAGAAATTCTGAAAGTTCACCAACACAGTATCAGACAACGATTTCCTACAATTTAAACCTCTGGTGGAACAATTTTAAAATGCTGCAAAAGATCTGGATATCTTGGAATACAGTGTCCTGTATCTGCGTGAGTATGTAAACATCTTCCTTTCCCTCTTTCCCCCTAACTCGCACTCTCTCTGTATGTGTGCACAAAATTATCCCCTTATACAAATGTCAAAAGTAGGCAAACGATGACAGTGCCGTAACCCAGATATGTGTGGACATCAGCTGAGCCTCGCCTCACAGCCCATCCCAGCGGCGGGTATTGCAGCCTTCTGCAACTTCTCAATGCGTTCACATTTGTGTGATCCCACAGAAACCTCCAGCTGTTCCAGTCTGTCTTGAGTTTGACATGGATTGAGGGCATTTTCTTTATCATTTGCAAAAATAACAGGCCTCAGTTATCTTCATGGTACATTAGGAGAAATAATCTTCATGCCATCACTGAGCCTTGGGGCCCAAGCACAGCAGAATCAGTCACCAAACAGGGAACAAAAACACACAAATGATCTGTTGGTCTCTTCCAGATTTTGCACTAGGATGGATTGTCCAATAAATCTAAGGGGTATTTTCTGTTGAGATGCTAGACTTAGCTTCTATGATATAGCCATTTCACCAACACATGTAGCTTCTCCTCTTAACTTTCCTTTTTGACTTTTGCATCGATACGCTTCCTATTAGCGGGCAAGAAAACATGCAGGCATCTCACTAATTATAGATCTCTATCATCCCCCAAATATTATCAATGATTAAAGCTGGGTGAGTTCTTTGCTTTGAAATGTTCCTGGTCCAACTGAAGTACCACTAGCCCAACGCAGGTTCCCACTGCCACGCACCTTAGTTTTTGCAACACTTCCTTAGATAAATTCCCCGCCTCCAGGGTCAGTTTCACATCACAAATGACATGAGAGCTGGGTGGAAAAGGAAGAACCAGGACTGAAAATTGCACTAGATCTGTGGTCCACAACAGAATTTAGTGCACAGCAAGGGTCACGATTAGGTGACTCTAGACTTGTGTCCCCCTGTAGCCCCAGGGCTCTGCTTTGATGCCACCATTATATCCCCAGTTCCCTTTCCAGAGCTTAGTGCAGAGTAGGTGCTCAATAACTATTTATCAGATAAATGGATGCATGGATGAGAGAGAGCAAGACCACGCTGTCTGCTTTGCATATCGATTTCTGCCTATGCTGGTCATATTACAGTCCTTCAATACAACTGTGGATGAACAGAGGCACATCATTCTGTTTCATTTCCATACCCTCAATAACACAGTGTGCTCCTTCCTATTTCTGGACTTCTTCTCTCCGCAGCTTCACTGAGATATGACTGACAAATAAAAATTGTACATATTTAGGTTGTACGACGTGATTTTTTTAAGGTGTACAATGTGATGATTTAATACACATATACATTGTAAAATGGTTACCACAACCAAGTTAATTAACCCATCCACATAGTTACCTTCTTTTTTTTTGTGGTAAGAATACTTAAGATCTACTTCCTTAGCAAATTTCAAGTATATAATACAGTATTATTAGCTATAATCATCATGTTATGCATTACATCCCCAAGATTTATTCAGCTTATAACTCGAAGTGTGTAGCCTTTGACTTACATGTCCCCACTCTCCAGCCCCGGTAACCACTATTCTCCTCTCTAGTTCAATGAGTTCGAATTTTGAGATTGCACATTTTTATTCTTCTTTTCTCTCTTGAGCTTCCCCTAGTCAAATCCTGCACATCCTACAATTCCTAATCTAAATCCCAATCCCTCCATTAAGTCAGGCTCTACTATTCAAGCCATCACTCTGGATTTCTAGAGGAGCTGGTTACATGCCAGACCATTTCGTACTTAACTATGCACAGCGATATTGTTCACCATTTTGCAAATGCATTAGTATCATTTTCTAAGCAAAAGCAAGCACCTCAAGATCAGGAACTCGAACACGTACAGCACCTGACTACAGGGCCTAGGCCTATAAGAGATGATTCATGAAGTGACTGACCAAGATTAAATCTCTCTAAGGGGCTTTTAAAGAAAAGCATTTGTATTTTAAAAGACACAGCAGTGAAATGGATTTAGTGCTATTTTGACCCTCCTCACCACCCAGTGCCCAAATATCTGTCCCGCCCTATGAAGCTCCTCGCAGTTCCACTCACATGCTTTGCCTGCAGTGGCTCCACTGCCTAGAATGCCCTTCCCCATTGCCCATGCAGAGAGCACATTCTCAACTTTCAAGATGCAAGTCAAGAGACCCCGGTAAGATTTTCTCATCTGCTCTTCCCTCTACTCTCCACTCTCTCTGACGGCATCACATGACCCATCCCTGTGCACCTTGAGCACTCCTCTATACTAATACTCACATCTTCTTGGAATTTTGCACATGCCTGTCTCCCTAACTACAATCGATATTTCTTGAAAACAGATTTCCGTCCCTAAATCACCATTGTTAAGCACAGTGCCTCGTATATAGCAAATTCATAGGCAATGTTGTTTAAATAAAAAAGGGATAAAAAATACTCAAGACCTGATATACACTAGTAGAAGAAGAGGCAAAGGGGGAGGAGTGGGGAGGACTGTCATTTTACTAAGCATCTACTTTGTGACAGGCCCAGTATTAGGCATTTACTCAGGATGTCTATTTAACATCTGATCACTCTTCCCAGATGAAGTGGGAGATAAGGCCCGACCTCAGGGACATGGTTGTTTTAAGCCAGGTTGTGAAGTGCGAATATCAGACCCAGTGGGGATTTGATGGCATTCTTATCAAGGCAAAAATCCAAAGTTGGGTTACCAAATGGAATAAAGAAAGAAGAATGATTCAAGATGCAAAAATCAAAGGAAGAAAGTTAGTGAGGAGATGTGCAGTGGGCAGGAGGAAGGGGAATAAAGGAATTTCATGAGTTGGACAATAAGGAGACAGAGCAATATTTTATTCATTTCTATGTCAGTGAGCATGGTATGCTCTGAGCTTTTAAAAGCAGAGCCCTGAGGCAGACATTTGATCCATGTTTGTACTAATCATGAAAGGGAGACTGACAGCTGCATCAAATGATCAGATTGGAAAAAGAACTAAAATGGCGCCACCACAGCAGACCCTGACATTGGTCATTATGGCTTTAGAACATACAAGAATGCCTACCTGTGCTGGCACTTATGTTTCCATTTTTAAAGGCATTTCTCATTTCCACACAGCCTTATACAAAGATTCAATGATAAACTAATGTGAAAGTGCTTTGTAAATTGTCACACATTCTTAGTTTCTTAATTCTTCATGTTTACACTGCAATATGCTTACAAGTGACCAGCACTCTCTTAGTTAGTTGGATCTCTGCATTTCAGGACAATTTTGCTCTCCTGGTAGGACAACTCAAGTTCATGCACTAAATACAAGGAAAAGATCTTGGTTGTAATGCTTACTCAAACAGATAGCATGGATGTTGGCCTTTCCCTTTATTGTTGTTTCCTAAAGAAAAAGTGAGGTGCTTAACAAACCATACTCCAACTTGCAGCCTCCCCAGGAGATCCATGGCAAAGCAGCAAAAGAAATTCATACTGATCCAAGTGAAGGTTTTTTTTTAGAGACTGATCCAAGACTCTAAAATCAATGGCTGGGAACATTGAAGTCTAACATCTTCTTTTTGAAATAGTGAGAATCTGAAGTTTCCTCATTATAGTTGGCGGCTCCTGGTCTTCGCTGAGAAGAACTCTAAGTGCCCCGAGGAAACACCAGTTCATGGTGACAAGAGATTAAAAAAGCATTCGAGTTTTAAAGGCCCAGCTGCCTAGGAGACTGCTCAGGAATTTAATCAGCAGTGATACATCCTTAAAAGTTTCCCCTGTAAGTGGCCTGAGCCTCAGCTCCCAGTTAATTCGTGATAGGGCTGCCCCCTCCGGCCTTTCTGCCTTGTCTATGCACTGGGAAATCAGAAAAATTGGCAAAGCCCTCACTCTGGAACACTTTAAGGTTTATAAAGTATGTTCTCGAAACATGTACTTCCACTATTCTGTGACGTGGCAGTACACGGTTTCATCAACAATTTGGCAGTTCAACAAAAAGCCCTTGTGCAAAGTCTGGGTCACCAAACATGAGAATGTTTACCCTCTTCTCTCAGAAGCAGGCAACTCTTTTAACTTTCTCTTTGATCTTCTAGGAAGAAGCAAGACCCAAATCCAGAAACAATCAGAAGTGATGGATTACTGATCACTATGAACAAACACCAATGTAGCCAGTGCATAATGATGAAGCACTAATTTCTGCGCAGAGCAAGAAGCTATGAGCATAGGGGCACTCAGTTAATGCTTGTTCACTGAGGAGATAGGAAGTACACTGTTCTGTTCAATGTTTAAAAAGAAAAGGAGGGGACAGCCCTGTGGCCAAGTGGTTAAGTTTGGCTTGCTCCACTTTGGTGGCCTGAGTTCAGTTCTTAGGCGTGGATCTATACCACTTGTCAGCAGCCATGCTGTGGCGGCAACCCACATACAAAATGGAGGAAGATTGGCACAGATGTTGGCTCAGGGCAAATCTTCCTCATGCAAAAACAGGAAGATTGGCAACTGATGTTAGCCCAGAGCAAATCTTCCTCAGGAAAAAAAAAGTTGGGGGAGAGACAGTTGAAGGGTTAAAAGTCTTTGTAGGATGCTCTAAATGGAGAGTTGCCCTAATGCTGTGGTTGAATAATTAACCTTTATTAAGTGCTAACTCCACTCTAGGCCCTGTTATAAGTGTTTATTATGAATTAACTCATTTAATCCTCACAACAGTCCTAACATATGAATACAACTATCATCCCCATTTAACAGGTGAGCAAACTGAAACAGAGGGAGATTAAGTTTTACAGATGGTAAGTAGTTTGGCTGGGATTCAAAGCCAGGTAGTCTGGCTCCAGAACCTGTACCCCTTAAACACCATGTGATCTGTGATCTTCCTCACCTTGATTCTTGATCTTTAAGGATACGTAACAATCAAATGGGGAGCTCATCAAAAGAGCTGATTAGGAACCCCATACCAGAGATTCTGATTAAATAAATCTATGTGGGATCCAGAGGTTTGCATTATTAACAAGCAGCCCAGCCACTTCCAGTGCAGGTTGCTCATAGACCATACTAATGGGAAAAATCAGCTGATAAAATGAACATATATTGGGAGAGAATAGGTCTCCCAGAGTCACAAGGTCAGCAATGTGACCTGAACAATGACAGATCTAAGGAGAAAAACATATCAACTAAAGGGTGGGTAAGAAAGAATAAAACATAAAAACAAACATCCACATTTTGCTTCCTGCCCTGCCACATGAGAGAGGCACAGAAAGGTGTTTCTTGGGAGGGTAGAAATATTTCATCAGGACTCACCGGAGCCCTCAAGTTCACCTGCCTTCTTTTGGTCTAATTCCGTGTCCACCAAGAACCCTCTGATACATGTTTCCAAACATTATAAATCTCAAGAAAGAAAAAAGTTGTTTTAGATGGTAGACAGGAATAGTTTTGCTACTGGGAGGCGGGATTTCCCAATTTCGCCCTTATAAACTGTCATGGCGGCTTAGTCATCGTTCTGTGCTATTTTAACGAGCCCCAGTTAATCAGCCCCCAGGGCCTGATCATCTGTGGCTATACCAAGACTATCCTGTTTCTGGGTTTGAGAATGTGCACCTGACACAGGGCCATGAGGTTTGGACCAGCATGTGACCTCCCACAGGCACTGCCTGCCACCAGACCACACCCCTTAGGGGCCTGCCTCTGTAGTAGGCGCCCCACCTCACCAGAAGAGAGTCCATAGTCTTCATTACTTTAGAAACCATAAACCGCATTTAAAAACCAAAATGCTGTGTGCATAAAGATCTTCACCAGAACATAATTTATAATAAGTAAGCACTGAAAACAATCTAAACATGCAACAATAACAGGGGGATGGGTTAGTAAATTAGGTACATCCACATAAAGAATATTTGTGCAGTCATTAACATAAATTTTAACTACATAGCAAATTTTTACATAGAATACTGTTTCAAATAGATAAAAGAATGTGTACTAGAGGGAGAAAAAATAACCAAAATGCGGATAGAAGTTATCTCTGGATAGTGGAATTATAGGTGAACATTAATGTATATGCAAGTGTGTTCCTATGTTCCAAGCTTTCTGCAATAAGCAGGTGGTACTTTTACAATTAAAAAAAAAATTTAAAGACTGTCATTTGGGTCAAATTTTAACCCTCCAAAGAATTATATTCCGTCACACTGAGATTAATTTTCTAATCATGTCTGTTCTCAGAGTGAGAATGATAAAGAAAAATTGTCGCGCTCTCTGCACCCACTTTCCAAATTTCTGGGCCACTGCGCTGATCTGGGCACGTCCAGGAGTGAAATGCAGGTGATCAGCCTGGCTCTCTAAGAAAAGAGGCAAATGACGGTCAGACTTAGCAATGGCCGAGCAGGAGAGTGAGAAACCTCAAGATACGGAGCAAAACTGCTTCCTTTTCATCCCCACCCTTGGACATGAGAAGTTAAGAGGGATTTAGTTAAGTGGCAGGGTGTTACCCCATTGGCTAACAAATCTATTCTAGTCTCAAGAAAAACCAAAGAAGAGGAAATAAATAACAGGAGAGTTCAGGGGCTGATTGATGTTTAAAAAGGACTGGGTTTGATGGGTCAGGTGGTCTGAGGCCTGAGGCTCAGAGCATTAGCTTCCCTGGAGAGTAGGGGCTCCATCAAGGAAGGGGTCAGTGTCCCTGCTGGGACCCCCAGGCCTTCGCCTCTCTTTGAAGAAAAACTGAAACTGATGGCTGGTACATGTTGAATTTTATCCTCTCATACTGAATTCTGCTTAAGCAAAGGCAGACTCTCTCTAGGCTGGGGCAGAAGATTCAGCAGGGCTGAGGCTCTTTACCCTGTGGGTCCAGGGCCTTCTGGAAGGTGTGCATTACGCCCAGCTAAGCTGAGTTTGCTCTGTCTTTTCCCACCCCAATGAGTTCTGCCATTTAACACAGGGATTAGCGATCTCATTTCCCAGGACTGTCATCCAAGGATCAGAGTCAAACCACTTAGAGGAGCTGGCCTTCTGCAAAATTTTGAGGTTGGCTAAATTGCTTTTCTACATCTTTTCACCTGCCTTTTAAGCCTCGTTCCTGCCTGGTTCCTTTACTAGGTGGTCTGCGTTTCCCTCCCTCACTCTTTCTGTTTACCTCTCCTGCACCCCACAACCGGTATTACATGTATCACAATCCTACACTCTGAACTACAACTTGGCACTTATGACCAGACGCATGCAAATGCACTCCTAGGAGGGGTGGCAGAATGCTCAAAACTTGTGCTAGATCAGAAATTCAAGCCAGAGGAGGACTGTACCCAAACTATCCCAAAAAAGGTGGCAGGAAAAGTAAAAAAATTTAAAAACACACAAAAAAACAGACAAAGTGGAAGGGACTAAGGAAAGAATGAGCCTATGGTGAGAAGAGCTAACGTACCACCAACCTGGACCTCAAGACCAGCTGATAAAGGTCCCAGGGCTCAGGCCATCTGCCATTACAGCACAGGACAGGGCTCCAAGGACAGCAGAGGGAAAAACCCTGGATTTACAAAACATGAAGAATGAAGTCTCTTCCACGTTTCTCCCTTTTCGTTCCTTCTGTACATCTTTGAATCCTCCTGTCTAAACGAATCATCCACTAAGAGGTCTGACAACTTTCAGTTTCTCCCTGCTTCCCTTTCCCTACATTGATCTTCACTGTGGCCTCCCTTCGTCTAGCTTTCAAGACCCTCCACTGGCTGGCAGCAAGCCGTCTTTGGGGCTTACCAGAGTCCCATGCTCTTCTTCATGCACCTTGGCCTCCAGCTGAACAAGATCTCCACCACTCCCAGTGTATCCTAGGGCTTTCCTCTCTTCATCACGCTATGCTGTTTGCCTCATATGCCTACTCATTAAAATCCCACTCATTCTCCAAGGCTGAACTCAACCATCTTAGCCTTTGGGAATTTTCCTCACTGCCCCTTCCTGCCTCAGGAAGTGGTACTCTCTTCTTCCTCTGAAATTCTGTTGTATCCAATGTCATTCTTATGCCACCTCTTGTAATATCTCTTGAGATAATGGCAGAAACCACGTTTTTATGTCCTAATATTCCTTGTAGCTTATAGTGTGATAATGGAAAATCAAGTGTTTGATGAACAAAGGAGGATTCCCGACCACAAACTCTGAGTATCCCCACGCCACACTGAGGAGTCTTTCTCGTCTTCTTGCTCACTCCCTCTTGCTCTCATTGCACACAAATACAGTCACGCATTTCTGTCAGTGAGAACAATTCAGATATCTTAATTGAAACATGAAAGATTGATAAGGAAAGGGAAAAACAGTTAAAAAAATAAGGATTAATGTTTCAATTCTCTCAAATAAGACAGATCTTTTTTCCTTGGCCTTTAGAAGGTAATTATTTATGAATTTCTGTAGGTAGAATCCACTTTGTTCCACATAGACCTTCGGGCACTTTTTACAATGCAAAATCTTGATTTTAGGATGCATCTTCGTATGCCAAAAAAATAAATCAAAGATTTTGTCTAGACTTTCTAAGCCTCCTTTATCTGTGTGGTGATGAAAGACTGGAAGCAGCAGCCCAAATTTCTATCAGGTGGCGAACGTCAGGGCCTCATTAAACCTGACGGAGCTTCACCTATCTGAGGTTTGTAAACAGAACATACGTTCTCGTCAGTGTAGACGTGACCTTGTGGGTCTCTTTGCAGACTATATTAGTGCTGTGCAAACACTCCCACTCAATTGTAAAGGAACATTATACTCAGGGAAATTATTCTCCCAGCAAACAGACAGATGTTTAACTTCACTTAATATGACACTATCCTCTGAATTCTTAAAGTGAGACAGGGGGCCTTTTTGGAGCTGGAGTAAAACTGTGCATGTCATAGCTGAACAACGCGGGACTTTGTAACGTCAATTAAGTCATTACCTCTTTCTGATTAAAAACTTTCTGCTCCTTTCAAGCTGCTCCCAGCAATGCCACTTGGAGAGGCCACGGTGCACTCAACAGACCTTGGTAATCGCGAGATGAAGAAGGAGGTGGCTGTGATGACATTTATTGGCCTCTCCAAGAACTTTTAAACGTTCTGCTTGCAAATCCCTATAGTATAACATGACAGGACTTATCTCCCACTGTCAGGATCTGCTCCTGGAACACAAAACATGCCTTTTCCACAGACACTAGGAAGGTTTAAGAAACTCGAGGAGAAACGAAAGGGTGGGTGGCGTTAGACCAAACACACATAGCTAGATCCATGCCTGGGGGCCTTGGCACACAACGAACAGATCCATCTTCATTCAGCTCGTGAAGGGGCCCAGGAAACTGAGCTAGACCTGAGCTTGGACACAGTGGAATTTCTTATAGTGCTGGGACTTAGCAACAATCCCAGCAATGCTGACACTTAGCCTGGAATGACCACCCATGCGAAGTTCTCGCAGCTTCCAATCTGCTCTTCTGCACTCTGCCTATGATGCTGCTGCTGGGCCTCAAGAAGCCACGTTTCTGCTTTATCAGCTCATTGCAGCAGACTCTGCCCATGGGGAAATCCAGAGGGACACTGGAAGGCTGGAGGGGAAGGAGCTGTTCCTTTTTGCTTCCGTCCTGTTCCAGTTGATGGGGCTTCACCCTGGCAGGAGCATTTGGCTCCACTTTGCAGGTTTTCCCTCCCATTCACCCAGCTTCACTGCACCCCTTTGAGATACCAACACCAACCAGCTGGCCGCACTCCCCACAGGTCTGGGTCCCAGATTACAGGGGCCTCCTCCGACCTCGAGAGCCCTCATCAGCAGCCCTGCTCTGCGTGCCCAGTTCCGTGGCCTCCTCCGCCAAGCTTCTAAATTCCCATCCTAGTCTCTTCTCCTATTTCTCTCAGCCCGGAGGTGGTAGCTAATTTCTTTTATTATGACTCCAGGGTCCGTTTTTTTCCCCAACTCTCTGATGAAACAATTATTTTATATTAAATTATCTCTGTTGAAATAATTACGTGATTTCTATTTTCTTGACTGGGCCCTAAGTGATACAATTTGTTACTTGTAAGGGAGTTACACAGGCTTTTCCAATATTGTTCATGTTATGTTTACATTTTGGAAGATGTATTCATGTGCTAAAAATGTATGGATAATTTGCATTTTTAAAAAGAATGTGACAGATCAATATTACTGTCCTGAAAGATGTTCATGCTATATTGAGTGATAAAAGCAAAGGCTTTTATAAGTGGCAAGCATGTGTCTTATAATTTGAGAAAAATAAAGGAAATGGTTAAGAAGTATAAAATAAGACGATAGTGTGATCTCTGAGAGAATACTTTATTATCCCTGTTAGCATAACTCTTAAAATATCTTTAACATATGTAACCAGGACAGTCTGACTTTTTCTGCCCATATTTAGCTGGGATTGCAATAACTATAAAACAAGATGCATTTTTTTGATGCTTCTGCCACAATTTGAAACCCAAAACATTTATACAATATGCGAAATTCAAAGGCATATATGCTACTGCATCTAAAATTTAACTTTTTAGCTAAATATAGCTAAAACCAACTCACATGAAAGTCCACAGCTGGGAAGAAGAATTAGCAAAAACTTTAATTATGGCCTCATTTACACTTCTATTTTCAAGCCCATTCATGAATTAATTTTAACTCCGCGCCTCTGCCTTCCATCATGCTGTAAGTACCTGTCAGAAAATGACAGTGTTTGAGTATCCGCACATATGTTTGAGATTTCTACACCTTGATTCCTTTGTCAAAATTTCCACTTACAGCTGTGTGAGTGAGGCTCTATGGCAGAGGCAAAAAGGTTGGTCTCTGAATGTGGCCAAAATTCCATACCCAGAGAATGTTCATTTAATGTATAAGCCAAAATAAAACTCCTGATTAAGACAGCTGACCTTCAACACATGATAAGGCAGGAAGGGAGCATGACAGAAGGAAGCAAGTGCTGAACAAGAACTTCAGCGAACCTGAGCTCACGGTCACATTCCCTAGTGTGACCTTGGGCTAATCTTATTCTGTAAAATGGGCACTGGACTAGTGGGACTTTGTTGTCCCTATGCAGCTTTCCATTATAAAAAGATCTCTCACCTGCAACATCTTAAAGTAACTCAGGTGAAGGCAGCGATTGCCACAATTTTAGATGGCATAGCCATATCAGCAAAAAAAGTTCAATATGCAATGCCCATATATAAATATTTATTCATAAATTAGATATGGATGCTGTTGTATTAATTATTACTAGTACTGGGTATCTTCGAAGACAGTGAATATCAGCCAGCATCCTCTCTCCTTCACTTGCAGCCACACCAACCTCCTTGCTGACCCTTGACCTTGCCAAGCATGTTCCCAGCTCACGGTCTCTGCACCTGATGCCTCTCCTTCAGCTAGCCACTCTGTTCACACCCTCACTACTTCAGGTCTTTGCTCAAAAGCCACTTTCTCAGAAGGCCTTCCCTGACTGCCCTATGGAAGATTACAATCTTTCCCAGTGCTGCCGCTTGTAGAGTACTGGGACTGGGTGTTCTCCGTTTACCCTGGGGATACCTCCTCCCCCATCGCTACCCTTTTCTATACCCTAGGAGGCTGTCCTGCATGGATTACATGCACTGGGCTCCTTTGTGCTCTGGCTTTCAGTTGAGTTTGGCCAATGGGAGGCACAAGCAGGGGACGGGATGGTGAGAGGAGAGAGAAGCCTGGGCGTTTATTCCCTCTGCAACTATCAGTGTAGGCCCAGAGGCTGGAAATAACTGCTGTCGTCTCCCAGGGCCACCTCTCCTGTTGGGTGCCCTCCTACATCCACAGCTGCTGCTCTCTCTTGATTTGGGTCACTGCTTCCTCCCCTGGAGGAGAGAGCTCCCCACTATTGGTAGCCCCTAGGGTGTTTCACCATTCCTTGTTGGTTTCTCTTAAACTCTACCTGGCCCTCTATAAATACTGTGCCAACTGTTTCTTTCCAGGACCCTGACTAACAACGTTTATATTGTGATATATGTTGATAATCTGATATTTATCTTATATATAATGTTATATATATTGATAGACTGTTTCCTCTCATTGGAATGTAAAATTCCTGAGGGTACAGACTTTTCCATCCGTTTCTATTGTTGTTGTTTTTCACTGCTACATCCTCAGTTCCAAGCACATAGTAGGCACTCAAGTAGTTGCCAATTAAAGAGAGGAATCTTTTCCTCCTGGATCCCTATAGATTGTCTTGCATATTCCATTTTGGAAATCATCAGCTTAAGGAATAAATATATCTATCGTTTGCCTGATTTTACTAACTCTTGGACTAATTTAGCCTACTCCTCATCTAATATGGAGCTCTGATTATTTTTAAATCATAAGAAATGTAATTTAGTATCACATCCTCTTGGAAGATCATACTTGCCTCCCACAAGATTCCTCTAATAATGGCCCGAACAGATATTGAGCCAATTGTGAGAAAGACCTTATTAGTTCACCTTTTGGTGCTGTCTTTAACAGTTTTGTCCTTCTCCCTTCTGATTTCTGCTTTAAGATCTTGTCTTCCTTTCTTCTAATAAGGAAGATAAAAAACCACCCAAGGAAATATAGACTTGGCTGGCCCTCTTCATCCCTATTCACAACAGGAGAAAATCACTCAATGTCTTGTCCCCCAGCTCAATTATTTAATTCATATACAACGCTCCATTATTTAATAACTCATAATTTCTAGGGCTCAGTTGCCCAGAACAGACTTAACAGTTGTCTCTAGTAAAAACATCCCTTAGAGCAGAATAGCTAATTAAACAGAAAGTGAATTTTTTTTTAATCAGAAACACATACAAATCCTTTTTGTCCTTCAACGTGAACATTTAGTTGATTGCTTCTCACTGAATTACCTTATGCCTATTAAACATGACCAGCACTTTACTTTTGGAGAAACCAGATCATTTTTCACATGCCTGAGTGAATTCTCCCTGCATTAATCGATAAACACAGCTGGGTTTTAAGCATAGCTACTGTACTGAACAGAACCTGATCTTCAAGACAAGCCCACAGAACCTGCTGAGCTTGCTTTGGGAGGGAGAACATTAGCGGCAAGAAACTGCTGAATCCTGAATCCAGGAGGAAAGATTCTGTAAACACAGTAACTTCCACGTGCAAGTGGCTCCATTTTTAAATGCCGTGCTCCTCTCTGGCTATATAAAGAGGCATGAGTAAGAGGTTTCTCATGTGGTTTTAAGTTTCTTGAGCTGCAAGTCAAAACATTGTGATGTTCAAACAGTCTTTGGAGAGAAGAGGAAATTAACTGCCAAAGTTATTAAAATGGAACTCTGCTTTCTATTACAACTAAAATGGATTAGCTTGCACAAAGAGTTATGTACAAAGTAAGATATAATTTTCTTTACTTGAACTGGAACAACATTTATATTTCCCCACTGTTGGCAGTGCTTTGACTCTCCAACATTATGTTAGTTTTCTAGGTCAGCTCTAACAAGTACCACAAACTGGGGGGCCTGAACAACAGAATTTATTGTCTCACAGTTCTGGAGGCTGGAAGCCCAAGATCAAGGTGTCAGCAGGGGTGGTTCCTTCAAAGGACTACGGAGGAGAATCTGTTCCTTGTCTCCCTCTTAGCTTCTGGTGGTTTTCTGATGTCTTTAGTGTTCGTTGGTTTCTCTGCATCATCTCTAGCTCTGCCTTCATCTTCACAGAGCGTTCTCCTGGTGTGCATGTCCATGTCCAAATTTCCCCTTTTATAAGGACACCAGTCCCATTAGCCTAGAGGCCCGCTCTACTCCAGTATGACCTCATGCTAATTTAACTAAGTACATGTGCAATGACTCCATTTCCAAATAACATCACAATCTGAGGTTAGGACTTCAACATGAGATGTTTTTTTTATGGGGGAATCACAATTCAACCCATAACAAATGGTAAAAATTTTTAAAAATTAGGTCTCAAGGAGATGCTAAGAGACCATTTTGTTCAACTCCTTTATTTTTTAGTGAGAAATAGAAAATAAAGTGACTTGTCCAGGGTTTTCTGGCAGAGTTAGTAATACAGACCCAGAACACAGGACTTCTGGCTCTGGTTCTGGTGCTTTCCGAAGCACACGACACTGCCTTTAGTTGTATTCTTCCTGAAGCTGAGACTCATTGGCATTTACAGAGGGGGGAGCAGCAATAATGACCTGTCTTATCTGGAAAACCTGCCCAAAGGCTGAAGTGCATGTCTACACCAGCCTGCTTCGTGAGGCTCATCCCCAATAGGTGAATCAAGAAAGAGAAAGCTAGCTGTGAGTATTGAAAAATAAACCTAATTGGAGCACTGCACACAGTACCTGGCATGCGTGCTACACTCCAAGAAAGTCTGAATCAATAACTTAAACAAATTTTAGTAGTGAAAAGAATTTCTCACATGCGTTTAGAGCTTCTTTCACATAAAGTGTTATCAAATTCATTATCTCATTTGTTCCCTGCAAACTCTTGAGAGATAAGCATTATCGCTATTTGACAGAAAGAGAAACTGAGGTTGGAAGATAAGCGCTCTTTTTAACTCAAGTGTGACAGGCAGCCTGACTTGATAAAGCTTTCACGTTCTTGCAAGTTTGGATTCAAATTCCAGTGTTCTCTTTACTGAATTCTTGTCTTTGTGAGCAAAACTAAATTAAAATTTTTTGAAGTACATAAACTTCTTAGCATTTACCTTCAATTTTTTTCAACTTTGTTCCCTCCAAGTGTAAATTTGGAAGAACTTCTTACAGGTCAACACTTTTTCTCTAATAGCTCCTCCAAGTGCTTGCATGCACTGCTTAGCACTCAGCAGATGGTCACAATATATGAGTAAATGATGAAAGTCCCTCTTCAGACCTTAAGGTGTCACAGAGTCACAGAAGCTTAGGATTTGAAATGGCTTAGAGGGTTTCTAAATAATGTTCTCTGTCTTAGAGATAAGGAAGCTAAGGTCTTAGGCCTTAGAGCAAGTTAAAAATCCGGTATCCTGACTCTCAGCCCAGAGTTCCGAGGATTGCAGGAGCTGGCACCATTTCAATAAGAGACTGATCAGCTGGAAGAAAGTCCTGATCAGACGGCTTTTATCCCACTTTCTCTGAAGAAAGGTCATTAAAGATGCATGGGAGAGACTGCAAAAGAGTACAATACTGCGCAACAGTGATATTCAAAATGATTAAATTGGCGGCCCCAGTGCCCTTTGCAGGCACAAAGCAGCTCCTTTGTAAGGGAATGAAAAGAGGTTGCATGTCACGGGAAGAGGCTTCTTTCTATAGAGACCCCATTACCGCTCCGGAGGAAAGAACATCAATTCCTTCCAGGGAGTCTGTGTAAAAGATAATGTATGCTTCTTTTCTGGCTGTCAAGATTCACAAAAGAGATAGGAAGTTTGAGGCTCTATTACTGATGACCTTCCCACAGAACATGCCGCATCTCGTTTTTAAAAATAGCCTCTCTCCTGGGTGGAATATTTGATGGTCTTCATAAAGAAACTGAAAGCTTTGGCAGAAGTCTTGAAAAAGACAAAGAGTGGAAAAGAGAGAGGCAAAGAAGCAGGTCTCATTGGTCCTGGATCTTTCTGGACCTCAAAGGGGTCATCTCTCTGACCTTAGGGTCTCATCACCTCTAAGTGGTTTTCTTGATGGCCTCAACACTTCTCGGCCATTCTCCATGCTGCTGAACAGGTGGGTTGTGTCATCACCCATGGAAACCTTGGTCATCTCCACAGTATAAAGTCCACCTTCCTAAGCACAGCATGCCAGGTCCTCCTCAGAAACCCAGTTTTGGCTCCATCTCATTTCCTCCTCCACTGCTCCAGGTAACTCATGTTTCAGCCACATCTGGCCACTTGTTACTCCTCAGACATGTCACTTGTTGCCACTGCCTGGGCATGCCCTTTGTTCTTTCCTTCATTAATCAAAATTCTCCCTGAGAATCAAGGCTCAGCTCGGACGCTCCCTTCTCTGAGAAATCTTTCGGACACAATGAATCACTCCCCGACCTGAGCTCCTTCTCTGGGGCTCGGTTCAGAGCCTCCTATTTTAGGCTCTGATTCTTTTGATTAGACCTAAAGACAGAGCCGTTGTAAAGCAATTCCAGATCTAATACTCTTTTTAAAACTTTTTCTTTTGCACTAATTTTACAATTACAGAAAAGCTGCTGAGATGTACAGTGAGCTCCCACCTAATAACTTTTAGAATCATAAAGTATTTTAGAGAAACTTATAAAGGATGATATTACAAACACCTACATACTCACCTCCCATCTTTACCAAATCTCAACATTTTGTCGTTTGGCTGCAGATTTTTATTAAACACATAAAACATTACTGTTGTTTTTAAAGTCCTCCATGGACTTCTCCTGATCCCAATCTCTCTTCCTCCTCAAAATTTATCATGCTCTTTATTTGGCATTCATGACTAATTTGCATGTGTTTATACATTTACTACATATGCATGTTTCCCAGAAATTATATACGATTGTTTTGTATATTGTCAAACTTTATACATATAGCACCATTCGCTATATATCACTCAGTTCTGCTTATTTTGCTTTTTCAGTTAACACGTGATTGTGATTCTGTAGATCTAGTTCATTCACTTAATCTTCCGTGTAGTATTTTATTACACGAATACACAATCATTTATTCAATTCAATTGCTAGACATTTCAGTTTCTCATTTGTTTTTTAACGTGGACAAGGAGTAACATACTCAATGCACATTGCAGCACTGGTTTTAATAGCAAAACCAGGAAGTGGGTCTGAACTGATCCATTAACTCTTGAACTTTCCCATTCTAGCGCACCATTCAAGCTCTTACGGAACAAAAACATTAGAGACATCAAAATAATATTTTTGGCTGTGATGAGATGTTTCTTATTCCTTTCAGTTCAGCAAAAAATCCTTTTCTTCTTTAAATACCTAAAAAAGCAGGGGGGAATCCATCAGCATTTTCTAGGGAAATACATATCTAACAGAGGCCCCTTTAGACTCTGTCAAGCTCTTTCAAACCTGAAGAATGGCGGCAGGAGATATTGTTTGTACTTACCATACAGAATGGTAGAATTAAATCCAAAGGGTGAGTGGAGTCTTGTCTCTCTAAATTCTGGTTTCCTGTCTCAGCACTGGCCCAGATTGCCTTAATTGTCCCTTGAAATAATAAACTCTTTTAAAAAAACAAAGCCAGGCTACACAAGACATGATCGTTTTCCCCCAAACAGTTTTAAAATATGCCTGTAAATAATTCTACAGAAAAGAGAGGAATAGACCCGATCAACTGTTTTGTGAGCTAATTAAAGCAGAACTTGGATTTTATTTCTTAATGATTTTATACAAATTGGAAGGAAGGTGAGAAATGCTATTTCCTGTTCGGGCAGGAAAATAGATGCCTTGTATCAACTCGGAGTTCCCCCGGTCGCACTGGGACATTTACACTGGGTACTTTTTCTTTCTGGTTATTATGAGAGTACCTAATGCCATAGACAAGGTGGTAGGATTGGGGATATTGGGTGAATAAGACAGTGTCTGCTCTGAGGAAGCTACCAGCCACTCCCTGAATATGTGAAGACTATTTTTTTAAAGCTTCAGTGCGTGGTTGTGTATCCTAGTTGTTAGCTTTTAGTTCCTCATGTGAGCTGCTGCCACAGTATGACAACTGACAGATGGGTGGTGTGGTTCCACAACTACAAAATAAACTGAGGCCACAGTGGTGAGAGCACCGAATCTTAACCACCAGACCACCAGGGCTGGCTCATGCAAACACAATTTTAAAAGAAGAGACAGACAGAGAAAGAGAGAGAGAGAGAGCATGGTTCTCTGGGGGAAGGCAGGAGATTGGAAATGCTGAAAAACAGGATAGGAAGATGTGAGCAAAGATGGAGTAGTACCAACTACCACTGCCCCCAAGGAACACCTGCAAATAACACATCTGCTTGGATCCAAGTACCGGTTTCCATTGTTTGGTCATTTCCAACACTGCCCAAACCATGACATATGAGAAATAATACAAAGTAGTCCAAGAGAATAAAAGCAAACTGGAGTGCACTGCACACCAGCTATGTTGAACTATTTTCTCTTCTCCAAGAGGGGCATGAATTTTGGAGCCTCCAAGTCTTTGCTTATACTCCTACTTTGGATGACATTCTCTGTGTCCTCCATGTCTCTCTGTCCTCATGTGTCTTTAAAGCTCACAGAAAGCATCATCTCTCTAGGAAATCCTCCTCACTCCCCTCTGGAGGGGGAATCATCCCTGTGTGTGCTCCCAGAGAAGGCTACCTCTGCCTCTGTAAAGTACAGCACTCAGCACGGTCTGACAAATAGCCTCGTAAACGGTGCCTGCCTCCGTATCCTCCACTCTTAGAAGATAGAGATTCGTCTAATTCATCTTTTTGGTCCCCTTAGCACCTGGCATAGTGCCAACATGTAGTAAGTGTTCAATGTGAAGTTTAGTAAATGACTTGCATAGCTGAAAAGGAAACGTAGCATTGGGAATTAGAGTAATCAACAGATCCAGTAGTGTAATTGCCTTAAACTTCACGTGGATAGGATTCCTCTCAAAATAGCTGTGATTTTTTTTTTCTTTTTTATAATTGGCATTAATTCCCTTAGCTCTACCTAGAAGTCCTAGGTTCAGTTCCTGGGGCAAGAAACCAAGTGGTGTATATTTGTGTGGGTGTATGACGGCATTCCTCATGGAGCTCTTTCACAGATTGTGTTCAAAGTAGGCCATTTCCTGCTAGATTTCTCACCTTTCCTAGATCGCATATGGTGAAATGTTTACTTTTATTAAAGTAAATAGTCCAAAAGTATGCCCAGAAAAGAAAATTTAAAAGGCAAGGAGAAAAACACTAGACATAGAGTTTAAAAGGGTATATTATTTCCCCGTCAACCTCATGGTTTATTATATTTCTTGAAACAATTGTGAATGGCTTCTCCTTCAGTAACGTTTGGGTTTGTTCTTTTTTCTATTTTCTCTATAAAATTTATAGGAAAAGAGAAACATACCTTAGCAAGGAAGGCTGAGAAGAATTATTTTAAAACTCAAATATATCAGGCCAATATATTCATAATATAAAAACAAAGCAAGGCAAACAAATAGATGGAGCAAAAATAAAACAAAATAAGAAATAAATGAAAGTACCAATAGAAGGAAAAGTAACACGTAATTTTGTTTAGTTCCAGTTCCGGCTATGACGCAGTAATAAGCATACACTACTCCACATCTCCCATTGAGCGCCACTAAAGACATAAAGACATCTATCTGAGGACTCAGAAAAGTAAATAATAGCAGATGTTTTGGGAAAGAAATCAAAATTGAAAGTACGACCAATATGGCAGTGAGTTAACCGATATTTTCTTTTTTTTTCTAATTTCTCAGCTTGGATTCCAGGGCATCCCAAACCCCAGAACAGCACATCACACAGGGAGGAACAGCTCCAAGAGAAACTTACTCCCTGTTTTCCTGACCACAGGACAGGGAAGGAAGAGTATGTGGGATGGAGATAGTAGAGAGAAGGCTCTTCCTATGTTTGTTTTTTATTGTTGTGCTTACCTGACTCAGTCCCAGACAAGCCCCAGTCACAAGGCTGTACACTAATAGATGCAGCAACTATGCATATACCTAAAAGACTGAGAGAAATTCTTTCTCTTTGAGCAGAGAAACTGGAAAACTGGGTCCCCGTGGTCCAAAGAGAATGTGTGGAGTGAGGAAATCGTCATTAATTTTCTTCCTCTCTTCTCTCTCGTTGCTTTGCCCTCAAGGTGAACCAAGTTATAGGAAGTGTGAAATGGCACAGGGAATCTAAAATCCTGACTTTTAAGTCAGAAGACATAAGAAAGGGACTCCTGGGGACTGGAAAGAGGAGAGGAGTCAGGGAGAGGAAAGTGGGAGAGAAAAAGAGCCCCTAAATGTAGTATGAAGTCCTAGGCTCACCCCTGAGTTGCACATGCAGTGAATTACCTGAGGTAGCATAGCAAATGCTTCAAGAACTGAACTAAAGCATAAAACAAAGACCGGGTTGACCTCAAGGTGATGTCCATGTGGAGCAGACAGATTAGCACCACAAATGCTTTGAAAGGTAAACTGACATCGGAACCACAGCCTACAAAAGGCAGGTTGTGACTTGCGGCAAGAACCACACCAAGTTGATTATCTGCTAACACAAACAAAAAACAAAAGCAAACAAAAGGAAAACATTCTCTGGAGGATTTTAACAGGAGTAGAGTCACAAACATAATTCTCAAAATCTCTATGATACAATCCAAAATCACCAGACATAAAAAAGAACCAGGAAAATCTCAATAACTCTGCAGAGAAAAGACAATCAACTGACATCAACTCCTAAGATGACCCATATGTGGAAATTACTAGACAAAGCTTGAAAAGTAGGATTTTAACTATGCTCCATGAACAGAAAAAAGAATCTTTTGAAATGAATAGAAATGAAAAATACGATAACTGAAAAAATTTACTGTGTAAGCTCAATAGCAGAGTGGAAATGGCAGAAAAAAGAGTCATTGCACTTGAAAATAGATCAATAGAAATGATCTTTTCTGAACAAAACAAACAAAAAAATTTAAAAAAATATAAGCAGAGGTCTTGCATTTGTGTCACTAGAATCTGAGAAGGAGAGAAAAAAAGATCAGTGCAGAAAAAATATAGCTGAAAACTTCTCAAATTTGTGAAAGCCATAAATGTACAGATTTAAGAGGCTGAGAGAACCCCAAAACAGAAAAAAAAAATCATGCAGAGACCATCATAATGCAACCACTGAAATCCAAAGATGAAGAAAAAATTTTGAAAGCACCAAGTAAAAACGCAACATTTTACATATAGGAGAACAATTTAAATGACAGCGTATTTCAATGGACATCCTGGAAGTCAGAGGACAGTATAATAATCTATTTAAAGTGCCAAAAGCAAAGAACTCTTAATTCAGAATTCTATATCCACCTAAAACATCCTTCAGGCAAAATGGTGAAATAAAGACATTCTTGGTGGAAAAAAACAAGCTAATAGAATTCCTACAGCAGATCTGCTCTAAAAGAAATGATAAAAAAAGTTCTTCGGGCAGAAGAGAAATGATACTAAAGGGAAACCTGGAACCTCGGGATTAAAAGAAGAGGAGAAGAGAAATGGTAACTACCTGGATAAATAAAAACAGCTGTTTTCTTCTTCCTCTTAAGTTTTTTGAAATATGTAGGACTGTTGAAGGTAAAAATTATAACACTGTCTGATGGGGCTTTCAACTTTTTATAGAATTAATACATTAAATAACTATAGCATAAAGGAGGGAGCATAAAGGAACCTACATGATTATAATGTTTCTATATTTTTCTTTAAGTGCTAAAATATGAACTGCCTGTAGATTGTGAAAAGATAGGTATGTATATTTTAATCATTTGAGCAACTAATAGAAAACTATAAAAAGAGACACAGTCAAAAAATTGATAACTTAAAATTGAACACTAAATACTATTCAAATAATCAAAAGGAGACAGAAAAGGGGAAATAGAAGAATGAAAAACAGAGCAAACAAATAGAAAAACAATAAAATAATAGACCAAAATCTATCTATATCAATAATTATATTAAAGTAAATGTTCTAGGCACATTAAAGGAGATCATCAGATTCGAGAAAAAATTAAGACTACTACATGCTGTCTACAAGAAAGCCACTTTAAATACAATGATATAGATAGGTTAAAAGTAAAAAGAAGGAAAAAAGATATATCAGGCAAATACTAGTTAAAAGAAAACTAGAGTAGCTATACTAATAATCAGATAAGTAGACATCTGAACAAGTAAATTACCAGGGATAAAGAAGGACATAATATAATGATGAAAGGGTCAATTCACCAAGAAGATATAACAATCTTACATGTGTATGCACCAAACAACAGAGCTTTAAAAATGCACAAACCAAAACTGACAACACTGGAAGAAATAAACAAATTAAAAATTATACTTCAATTATAAACACTCCTCTTAGTAATTATTAGAACAAGTAAACACAAAATCAGCCAGGATACGGAAGTTCTGAATAAGACTCAGCCAACTTGACATACGCCAAGATAGACAATATCTTGGGTCATAAAACAAACTTTAACAACTTTTAAGTGATTGGAATAATACAAAGTATGTTCTCTGATCACAATGAAATTAAACTAGAAATCAATACCAGAAAGATGCTGAAAAAAACCAAAACATTTGAAAATTAAATAACATGCTTTTAAATAATCCATTGGTCAAAGAGAAAGTTTCGAGGAGCATTAGAAAATATTTTGAACTCAATGAAAATGAACATACCACATGTGCTGGTCAGTTTTATGTAGTCAACTTAGCTAGGCTATTGTCTTTGTTATTTAAGGTGCTACTGTGAGGTAGATAGGATGAAGTTTCTAGTCATTTTGCTTTAAGCAATCAAGATAATTGGTTGAAAGTATAAAATAAAGATATTTTAGAACACTGTCCCTCCAAAATATTTTCCCAACTGCTGTGAGCTTATTGAATGAGAGAATTGATTTGAGCCATAAGAAACAGTCCAGTTCTTGTTTGAACTCAGCTATATATTTATTCTTCCACCCAGATGGCTATTTATTGCATACCCTCTGTGTGCCAGGTAGTATGTTAAGCAATAAAGACAACACCAAAATTTAAAGAAAATGAATGAACAAATCTTCAAGGAACTTTTGTGTGGATCTTAGGGAATGACTAGAGAATAAGCAGAAAAGCCCATTCCAGGCAGAGGGGAACAGTATAAACAAAGAAATAGAATAAGAGAAATTATGCTCTGAGAAACTCCCGTTTCTGC
Organism: Equus asinus; assembly: GCF_041296235.1. NCBI lineage: Eukaryota > Metazoa > Chordata > Mammalia > Perissodactyla > Equidae > Equus > Equus asinus. The sequence continues at coordinate 34,858,798 of NC_091802.1, read as the reverse complement.
CCCTTAAAGGCTCTTTGCTTCCTTTTGCGGGTCTCCAACGGTGGGGACTGAAGACACCAACTGCAGTAAGGCAGCTGAAGCATATGGAATGACTGAGTGGGCTGCTGGTAGAGTAACAGAAGTTCACAGAATAGGTAGCCAACCCAAGGCGTGGGAAAGGGAGAGATGGAACACACATCTCAGGCCAAAAGCAGATTTTGTACTCCAAACGGAATTTTTATAACATCTTTAATTAAAAAAATATTATGCAAGGCTGGGCGAAAACTTGTCCAATTCCAAGCTACCCAAGCTAAGTCTTGACTTCATTTAAATCCTATTACAGCACAATCTTCTCAAATATCCTTACACGATATTTAGAAAGTCTAATTCTTCAATTTAATTTTCTGAGAGTGTGGATTAAAAATGCATACGAGCAACAGAGGGAATTAGCCAAAGAAAAGCTTTTCCTTGCGCAGAAAAAAAAGCCTTCCACAAAGTAAAAGGAATCTTATAGTTTTATTATTTTTATTATTTGTTTCCCTCTTACGTATGAGGAATAGAGAATGGGAAGTCTAAAACCTCAATTAAAAGCTACCACTAGGGCTTATTTTTTATTTTATGCTATATGGCTTTAACAGAGGAAACGTGATTCTAGAATCACCCCACATAATTTTGGTAGAGAAAGCATAGATGTATTGCTACTCAAATGCTGAAACGACTATTTGGCTTATTCAGAATTATCTGAACTGTTAGCTCACATAGGCTAAGCATGATAGGCATCAATCCTTTCATGACCTAATTCATCGGCCTTTCCAAAGTTACTAATGCAAATTTGTCAAAGATGCTTTCAAATTTTATTCTAAAAGGATTCACTGTTTGGTTTATTCTGCTTCTCAAAAGTCACAGATAAGTTTCATTTGCTCACTGCTAAATCCCTGTTTTTAAAAAAGTAATACTTTTATTGGAAGGTAAAACACCTACATTGCAGGAATGAAATAGAAGTAGAGAGGAGTCAAGCAGCAACCAGCAATAACAGGTGGATTTGAGTCTGGGAGGAGAAGACATGGAGAAAAATGGACAAGAAGTGACGAAAATTTACTTGACTACATCATGGGCCTACAAGGGAAATATTGCTCTAAAAATTCCACATTTGAATAGGCACTGCATGGTAATTGGAGTTAATTTGTTAATGGGTCTTATCTAAATATGCATTTCAAAATACATTATAAAATAAGTTCTAGATCAGATTTTTGACTCAATTGGAAAATCGTCATAAGTGATTTAGAAGCTAAGGACCCAGAGCCGTTCATTTGTTTCAAGCCAATAATTTTGGAGAGCCTCAGACCAATAATGAGGAGAGTCTAAAAATGAACCAAGAATAGAACATGCATATTTACAAGCAGCCATGAGCCTGCAGTTTCTTATCCATAAATGGCAACATCATGCTTGTTATCTGCATAGGCGTAGGAGCACAAAAAATATATCATACCTCTACCAAACAATTTTTTCCCTAAGAAGCACAAAATATTCAGTGAGATCTTGGGCCCTCGGGCATGACAAATCAAAAATGTATCTATGGGTGAGATATGGATCCTTTATTATAGAAGAAATCTTTAGAAAGTCTAGCCTTTTTTTGTTTCCAGAGAAAGCATAGTCAACATTATTAGGAATGATCAATCTGGATAGCAGCCACAACAGAAAACTAAGATTTGCTTATCAGAACTTGTGATATTTCAGATAACACTGAGTGAAAGTTACCCTTATCTAACTAACTTTCAGTATCAGTAAAAACAGAATTTTAATAAGATATTGGAACTGCTAAAAAAATATTTATTGGTGCTTTTTTAAGCTTTCCACTTCTACCACTTTAAAAAGAACTCATATTTTACATAACATCTTGTGTAAATAAAAAGTTATTGTTACTTGCTTATATATAGAATAAAGCCACTATATATCTATTTTATTATCCTAAGCCAGTATAACATATATTAAAAATACTGTTTTCCTTATAATTATAAAAAATACTTTACAAGTGAAGTTTTTTCATTAGTTAAAATTTTCTCTTAGTTTATATGAGTTATTTCCTTATTCTACCAAATAACATTGATTTTCTATTAATATTTCAGACTATGCATTTGATGACAGTAGTGGGGTACTAAAAAAAAAGGTCTAGGCACAATTTTTATCTCAAATGCCTTAGTCTTGGAGGAAGAGAAAGAGATGGGCACACACAATTATAAAACCCAATAGAATATGAAATATAGAAAATGTGATGTGAGAATTATATAAGGGAAGGATACTATTTGGGAAATCAGAAAAAAAGCAAGGTTTCAGAAAAGATGTGAGATTTCCTTTGGGCCCCCTCCTTGTTTTCTGGTCCTGGAAAGGTCCATCCTACAGACTATAAAATTTTTCGGAGACCCACTGAAAAACAACATTGTGACCATAGTTTGCCATGTCCTCTTTATGCTCACTGATATTCATGAATCCTCAATGTTCATTTTTAGATTCTCTATCTATACCTCTGAACACTCAAGATTATAAATGGAATTCTGAATTAAATCATACACTTTGCTGAACATCTAAAATGTCTGAAAGACAACATAGTGCTATTGATATAGAGATTAATAAGCTAAGACTCCTGCCTGAGAGGTTACCATCCATTAAAGGAAACAGACACATGAGCAGATATAAATTTAACAAGCTGTAATAAGATAACAAGGTACTAGGGGAAGAAAAGGAGGATATCATTTGAAACTACCATGCATTCTTGAAAACTGTATCTTAGAGTAGGTGGCCCAAAAAGTGAAATATTATCTAGCTTGAGGTGTTACTCTTTTCTCCTCTGAAGACAATGGAGAAAATGAAACGAGTAAATAAAGGTAAGAAGTGATGAAGAAAAAAACCCTCAAAAAACTAAACCAAAAAAACCTCACAAAAACAAAGCCACATTAAGCAGTGGTTAGAGAGTCAAAACATGATGACCAGCTTAGTCTCTTTTGTATGATGTCATCTACAGCATGTGATTGTTTAAATCAAGGGACCTTGCAAATGTTAAACAAAATGAGGACAAACTGCAAGCATAGCTATAAAGAATCACAGGGAGAGACTTTCATTCACCTCATTTCAGACTGATGTGGCTCTACACTGCCTGGTCAAATAGGTTAGAAAATGCTGCAAAATTGACCAATTGATGAGGTAGCATTCTACAAGGTCTAAACGGAATAAAGCATCAGGATTTTCAGTTCCCAATAGAACAGAGTAATGAGTATCAGACTAGTTTTTCTGCCATTAAACAACTATACAACTGGAAGCAACTACTTTCAGGCATTGACAAGACAGAGCACAAGACTGTAATCTTTGAGAAAGGACAAACACACAAAATGAGCTCCATATTAACTCTGAATTTCTGCTGGAAGGCACATGCCAAGACTTGACATATAGAAAGTGGGGCCCAAGCAGAGAACAGTGTTTTCAACTGTGTGAAGGAGACAGAGATTGGACTACAGGGATGGTAAGAAGGCTGGAATCTTCAGGGCAAAGAGGATAAGAGGATGGATTTCTGCAAACTCAGAACTCCAGAAATCTGCTTTGGCATCCCTAGGCATCTGCAGGGCTAGACTTCATGAGGTCTGGCAGAGAATAACTTCTGGGGAATTGTGAGCCTAACAGAGTTTCTGAAGGTTGCATAATGTAGGGAAACTTTGGAGTTCTCGTAATTTAGAGTGGGAAGACTTCACTAAATGCCCCAAGCATTCAGTTAAAACTTCATAAAAATCACAAATAAAGAGTAGGGATACACCAGCTCTCAAGTATCCTTTAGATCCATCCTAACAAACCTCCAAAAAGCCTTGATAGCATAAATCTGATTCGCCAATAAATTAAATACTTTCCAGAAAAAAGAATCAATGCTCTTTAAAGAAAGACAGTAACATTTAGACTCTAAACATGAGGCAACTCACAACGTACAACATAACAATAAAAAAATTACTAGAATGTGAATCAGGGAAATATGATACATAACTAGGAACAAAACATCAATAGGAATCGACCAGGATATGACAATGATGTTGTAATTAGCAGACAAGAACTTTAAAAGTAGTTATTATAAATATGTGCAATTTTTTTCAAAAGATTGCATAAACAGTTGAAGACTCTCAGCAAGAAATAGAAACTACAAAAAAGAATTGAAAGAAAATTCTATAACTGAAAATGACAACACCTAAAATTAAAAACAAAAAAATGAATAGCCTTAATGGTTGATGGACAGTAAAAAATAATAAAAGATTAGTGAACTTAAAGATAGGATGAAAGAATCTATATAAACTAAAGCTCAAAAAGAAAAATAAGCTTGAAAAATAGAACAAAGCCTCATTGACCTGGGAGACAATATCAGGAGTCTAACATGTATAACTGAATTGCCACAAGGAGAAGAGAGAGAGAGAGATTGGGCAAAAATATGTTTGAAGAGTTAATGATTAAAAATTTCCAAGTCTAATGAAAAATTTCAAATCACAAATGCAATGAGCTAAACAAACTCCAGCTAAATAAACACAAAGAAAATGAGATATAGACACATTATAGTCAAGGTACTGATAACTTATTTTACTATTTTACTGAAAATAAAAAGAAAATCTTAAAAGCAGTCAGAAAAGGCATGTTACATAAAAGGGAAAATGATATGAATTATTGTCGACTTCTTATGAGAAATACTACATACAAGCAAGAAGATGATGGGACATATTTAAAGGGCTGAACAAAAAAAAACCCCTGTTATCCTTGAGGTCTACATCCAACAAAACAGCTTTCAAATACGAGGGTAAAATAAAGGCATTTCCGTAAAAACCAAGGCAGAGAAAATCTGAAACACAAGAAATGTTAAAGATTTTTATGTTAAAGAATAATGGAACACAGATCTAGTTGAAAGCATAAAGAGAACACGAAATGATAAAAAATGTAGGTAAACAATATTTCTTTTTGGTCTTTTGGAGAACTAATATTTTTGAGGGTAGACTGCAATAAGTTAAACAAGCATTTTACAATATCTAGATGAACAATTAAATAATAGCACAAAGAGGCATAATAAAAAAGTCAATTTAGGAGATAAAACAGAATTCTGAAGACTATTCAGTTCCCCATAAAGAAGGCAGGAAAGGTGAAACTGAAGTAAAAGAGCCGACAGGACAAATAGAAAACAAATATGAAATAACAAATAGAAAATATAGACAAACAAAAATATAAACATGATGCATTTAATCTAAACTTACCAAAAAATTACATTAAGTGCAAACGGACTAAACTCCCCAGTTAAAAGGCAAAGACTTTCAGACTGGATAAAAAAGCAAGCGTCAACTATTTGCTGTTTATAAGAAAAGACTTTAAGCATAAAGATATACACAGTTCAAAAGCAAATGAACGGAGAAAAACATATCATGCAAATAAGAAAGCCAATGTACTTATATTAATATCTGACAAGTAAGACTTCAATAAGTAATGTATTATCAGGGACGATGAGAGACATTTTATAATGTTAAAAGTGACAATATATGAAGAAGACAATCTTAAACGCATATTCGTTTTATAAGACATCTCTCAAATGCATGAAGCAAAAATTGATTTCACTAGAGAAAATTAGACTAGTCCACAATCACAGCTAGAACCATTAACACCAGGCTCTCGGTAATTGTCAGAACAAAAGTCATAAAGATACAGAAGGTTTTAAAAACTCTATAAATCAACTTAATTAACTTTCATAAAACATTACATGCAATAACAGCAGGATACATTTTCAAGATGGACTATACACCAATTTATAAAGTAAATATCAATACATCTCAAAAAATCAAAATCATACAGATTGTTTTATCTGGCCACAATGGTGTTAAACTAGAAATTAATAATAATTTCATTTTGAGAAAATACACACATACCTAGATATTTAAACAACATGGTCTTCAAATACGTATGTTTCAAAGAAGAAATCCCAACTGAAACTTTAAAAATTATTGAACTTAGTGAAAATAAAAACACACTATATCAAAATTTGTGAGATGAACCTAAAGCAGTTCTTTCTGGGAAATTTATAGTGTTATAAGCCTACATCAGAAAAGAAAAAGACATAAAAATCCATGATCTGGGTTTTACCTTAAGAACACAGAAGAGAGAACAAATTAAACTCAAAGCAAATAAAAGAGAATGATAAAAAAAAAAAAACAGTGAAAAAAACAAACATTAAGGAAATCAACAAGTTCAAAATTTGGTTCCTTGAAAAGGTTAAGAAAATAGACAAGTAAGATAAATCAAGACAAAAAAGAAAAGAAAAATCACCATTATCAGAAATGAAAGCAGGAACATTTCTACAGACATTATAAAAATAACAGAGGAAAGTTATATAAAACTTTTTGCCCATGAATTCTAAAAATTAGAAAAAATGGACAAATTCCATGAAAGACAACTTAGCAAAACTGATAAAATAAGAAACAGAAAGTGTGATCAATCCTGTATCCATTAAAGAAATTTAATTTTAATTCAAAATTTCCCACTGAGGCACAAATGGATTTACTAATAAATACTATGAAATATTTAAGAAATATATGATATCAATTTTACATCTACTTTTTCAGAAAAATAGAAGAGATGGGACCACTGTCCAATTCATTTTATGAAGCCAGCATATCTTTGATACCAAATCAAGACAAAGATATTATAAGAAAAAGTAATGCAGACCAACACCTCTCATTAACCCAGACACAAAAACCCTTAACAAAAGATTAGTAAACAAAACCCAGTGACATATTTTTTAAAAAGGTTACATAATAGGCTGGCCCAGTTGCATAGTGGTTAAGTCTATGCGCTCTGCTTTGGGGGCCTAGGGTTTGCGAGTTCGGATCCCAGACATGGACCTGCACACTGCTCATCAAGCCATGCTGTGGCAGCATCCCACATACAAAATAGAGGAAGAGTGGCATAGATGTTAGCTCAGCAACAATCTTCCTCAAGAGAAAAGAGGAAGATTGGCATAGATGTTAGCTCAGCAATAACCTTCCTCACCAAAAGAAAGAAAAAAGGTTATATATAATGACTAAGCAATATTAGTCTAGGAATTCAAGGTTGGTTAAATATGCAAAATTGAATTTATGTAATTCACCACACTAACAGATTAAAAGAGGAAAAGAATATGATCATTTCAATTGTCACAAAACATTATGTTAATAAAATTCAATACTCAACCATGGAAAAATTCTCAGAAAACTAGGAATAGAAGGCTATATCTTCAACCAAATAAAATACAGCTGCTAAAAACCTACAGCTAATATCGTACTTAATTATGATATATTAAACTCTTTCTCCCTAAGATCTAGGAAGAGGCACAGATGTTCACTGGCAGTGTCTCTATTTAACATTCTACTAGATATCCTAGACAGTGCAATAAAGATAAATAAATGGCATAAAGATTGTAAAGGAAAAAGTAAAGCCATCCATATTTGCATATGTCATGAATGTGTATATATAACATCCTAAGAAATCTACAAAAGACAAATCCCTGACAAACTAAAAAGTAAGTTAATCAAAACCATGGATACAAACCAATATAGAAAAAGTATTTGGGTTCCCACATAAAAGCAATAAACATTTAGAAAAAAAATTTTAAATGCCATTTGCAACATCATACAAAGCATAAAATATTTAGGGCTAAATTTAATGGAAGCTATACAAACACTCTATGCTGACACTTAAAACAGTGCTGAGAGAAATTGAAAAAGGCTTAAGTAAGCAGAAAGATATACCATGTTCTGGGACTGGAAGGCTCAATATTGTTAAAATGTCTTTTCTCTCCAAATAGATCTAAAGATTCAATGCATTTCTATCCAAAGTCCCACCAGGCTTGTATTTTTAATAGAAACAAACATGTTGATTCTAAAATTTATATAGAAATGCAAAGAATCTAGAATAGCCAGAACAAAGGTAGAGTACTTAAAAACTTAGTATAAAGCTACAATAATAAAAATAATGAGGTTTTGACATAAACATAAACAAATAGACCAACAGAACAAAAGTGAGACTCAAGAAACAGATCTATACTTAGATGTTCAGTTTGTGTTTTTGCAGTTACCAAAGGAATACAATGGAGAAAAGAACCTCTTTTCAACAAATGGTGCTAATACAACAGGATATCCATAAGGAAAAAAATAAGTAAACCTCAACTTTTATTTCATATCATAAGCAAAAATTAATTTTAGATGAATCATAGACTATCTAAAATTACCAAAATTAGAGAAGAAAATGTAGAAGAATATCTTTTTGAACTCAAAGTAGACAAAGATTTCTTAGCACATAAGTATTAATCATTAAAGGAAAAAATGAATAAATTATATTTCATCAAAATGGAAAATTTTCTCCTCATCAAAAGGCCTTGTGAGAATGAATAGGCAAGTAACAGACTGGAAAAAATATCTGCAAAACAAATATCCTGACAAAGGGCTTTTTAGTTCTGACAAACTAAAAAATGAATTTATCAATATCATGAATAAAACCAATATAGAAAGAGCAACTGAGTTCCTATTTAATAGTATTTGAAACATTTGAAGAACTAAAAACAATAATGCCATTTACAATATCATCCAAAACATAAAATAATTAGGGTTAAATTCAATGAAGTATTTAGGAATTCAACCAGGAATTCAAGGTTGGTTAAATACACAAAATTCTATTAATGTAATTCAATTAATATATGCAGAATAGGTAAATAACTCAATAACACAAAAACAAACAATCTAATCTAAAAACATCAGCAAAAGACTTGAATAGTCATGTCACAAAAGATGATGTACAAATGGACAATAAGCACATTAAAGTGTTCAACATCATTAGTCATGAGGGAAATGAAAATTAAAAAAACACAGTGGATTATCACTACACATCCAATAGAACAGATAACATTAAAAACACTGGCAACATCAAATGCTGGTGAGGAGGTAGAGAACTTTAATACCCATAGATTGCTAGTGTAAGTATAAAATGGTACAACCAATGGGCTGGCTCAGTGGTGTAGTGGTTAAGTTCGCGTGCTCCCCTTCGTCAACCTGGGGTTTGCAGGTTTGGATCCTGGGTGTGGACCTGTACACTGCTCATCAAGCCATGCTGTGGCAGCATCCCACATACAAAATAGAGGAAGACTGACACAGGTGTTAGCTCAGGAACAATCTTCCTCAAGCAAAAAGAGGAAGATTGGCAACAGATGTTAGCTAAGGGCCAAGCTTTCTCACCAAAAAAAAAAAAGAAGTTCTAGCAGTTTCCTAAAAGGTTAATCATATACCCACCACAAATTCTAGCCTCTTTACTCTTAGGTATCTACCCAAGAAAAATGAAAATGTATGTTCACAAAGAGCTTTGAACTCAAATGTTCATAGCAGCTTTATTCATCATAACACAAAACTGAAAACACCTCACATGACCATCAACAGGAGATTTGATAATCTATGACACAGTCATACAATGGAGTATTGCCCACGTGTAAAAGGCAAAGACCTACTGATTCATGCAACAGCATAGAGGAATCTCGACAACATTACCTAGCACAAAAAAGTCAAGTAGAAAAAAGTATGTTCTAAATGACTCCATTGTAACAAGTTCTAGAAGAGGCAAAACTAATATACGAAGAAAGGAATCAGAACATTGGTTCTTTCTTGAGGAGGGTGATTGATTGGGAAGGGACACAAAGAAACTTTTTGGGTGATGAAAATGTTCTTCAACTTGATGAGGGTGTATTACATAGGTGTTTACACTTGTCGGAACTCACTGAACTTTACAGTTAAGCTGTATGCAATTTACTGTTGTTAGTGCTGTCAAGGTGATTCCAACTCCTATCCACCCTGAGTGCAGCAGAGCCAAACCCTCCTCGGTCTTTCTATACCATCTTCTCACCTTCCAGCACTGCATCAAACAATGCCCCACTGCGATTCATGGGGTTTTCATGGCCAATTTTTCCAGAAGCTGGTGGCCAGGTCCTTCTTCCTAGTCTGTCTAGTCTGGAAGCTCTGCTCAAACCTGTCCACCATGGGTGACCCTGCTCGTATTTGAAATACTGGTGGCACAGCTTTCAGCATCACAGCAACATGTAACTGCCACAGTATGGCAACTGATAGACGGGTGGCATGGTTCCATGGCCGGGAAACGAACCCGGGGCCTGGAAGTGAGAGCACCAAATCTTAACCACTAGACCACCCGGGCTGGCTGCACATTTTACCGTACGTAAATCATATCTCAATTTTTTGAAAGTCTAAACATGTGATTAGTAAGGAAAGCTGATATTTGCCTCTGCCTGCCCTAGGACAGCATTGAGTTGCTTTTTTTTAATCTTTTTTTTCTGTTGCTGAGATGTACATCAAATGTTAATAAAAAGAGCAGATTTTGATAATACTGAAATTAGTCTGGCCACTGAATATATCTCTTAAGACAAAATAACTCATTTAAATGTTAAGAAGGGATAAGCTAAATTCAGAAAATCAACTGAATTTATCTATTGTCTCTTTCCCCTAACATATTCCACAGGTAAGCAGAACATAATGCATAAAGGTATTAAGAACTTCAGGCGCGCTTGGAAAATTACCATTCAGTTTTGCAAGCGATTAAACAAATACCAGATGCAGAGCTAGATTCCCAATCATGAATTTCAACTTATAATTTAGTGACAGGCTATAAAAATTCCTTTGAACATTTCCTGTCTTCCCTCCAACACTTAGAACTATGGTGGCTATGTAAACATCAAGGAAAAAATCTTGCATAAATACTGCAGGTACCGTGTCTTTCAGCGACGTTTCTTCCTGGTGTTTAACATTTACTAGCATGTCCACTGTGTACAAACCTCCCCTGGGGATCTAGCTGGGGTGGCCTTGGAGGAAGGCAAGCAGGAAACATCCTACTCACTGTTTGAACAACGTGTTCCATTTCTTGGGCGACTTAAATTGTGTGATCAAGTCTATCCATATATTCTGTCAAATGTTATGGAGTATTTTGCATCCACAAATTAAAAGTGTCCGGGGAAAGAAATTTAATGCCCTGCTTCATTCCAACCTTCAAGGATAAAGCATTAAGAGTGAAAATATTAAAGGAAATACTCCAGTTTCATATCTTCAACCTTTGCTTGACTAATTTATAACTGCAAAGGCCATTCCACACTACGCATGGTACTCAAGATGCACTGTGCTCTTTCACATGTGTTCCTCTCTTTGGAGTGTTCTTTTCCTTTTTCTCTGCTGGTTAAAGTCCTACTCTTCACTCAAGGCTGTGCAAATACCACACCTTCTCCCCAGTAAACTACCTCACCAACTGTAGGTGTTTTAAATGTATTCGCTCACATCTCTGTCCTTTCTAGAAGATGGAGGAGCTCACTGAGGGAACGCTCTTTGTAATATTAACCTTGGCGTCCCCGTGGGCCAGCTCACAGTAGGTGCTAAATAACTGATGAAGGACCAAATGAATTATACAAAGCAGAGATTCTGGAACACCACCACACCTACAATTTCACAGGAGTCAACTTCATGAAGACAGTTTCAGCTCAAGATCTTGAGTTGTTCGGATTTTTTTTTTTTTTAACCTGAGTCCTCTCCCAGAAATATGGCTTTTTATTTCCAGCCTAATCTGGTTTCACATCTTTGAGGCGGCTTTCAATTTTGCTATAGGAAATGATATATTTTTTCTATTTTCTTGATTCCAAACTCTTTCGTGTTTTATATCTGGTCACCCTTAATAGAGTATGTCATTTATCCACCACGAAACTAACTCTGTCCAGATTACTCATTGTTTAATGTTCCCTGTCAGCTTTCCGGGCATGAGGAAACCTGAGTACTTTTCAAGCTATATTCCTATCTAGGACATTCATAACAGAGAGTGCTTTCTGCCGTCGTGAATAACTTTTCTTTCTCTCCTAAAAACAAATTGGGGATTAATGTACACAATCTCTCTCACATCAGGGTTTCTGATTTGTTTGATTGATTTCTTCCACTAAACTGTGCAATATCAAAAGTACCATGGAAATCTCAATAAATTACCTGCACCCAGACTGCCTCTTCTCTGCGTCTTGAATGCAATAAGATGGCCTACTTAAATAACTCCAAATAGGATGGCAGGTCCTATTTGTTTTCATGGATCCCAGCTACTCTAGTTTCTTGCCAGATGACTGTATACGTATTTCACCTTTTATTTGTTTGCTTTTTATGGATTTAAAATCTTATGCAAAAGCAAAACAAAATGAGACACTGCCTGTGGCAGTACATCAAGCATGAAAAGAACACTATAATTAGATAAAATTTCAGCAAACAAAGCTCCGGCAACGAGATGGTCTAGTTACTCAACAATGGGAACAGGAGTCAGTGACTAGTTGTTATTCACTCACACCTTCATGAGTGAAGAGATATATACTTTCAAAGTGATGCCAACAAATCGCTGCCTGGGTGTCTCATCCTTGTATCAGGTCAAAAGGACATCTTGTCAGACAATTTTCAGGGGTACATGTGCTGCCATGTTCCCCCGGATTATTGGGCGCGTCTGTCACATGGTCCCCTTACCTGTGATTATGGGAGTTTGTGAATAGAATATAGTGAAGGATGATTAAGAAAAGGAGAGTACGTGTAGGTGAAGCAAAATATCACTGACAGCAAAAAGAAACTGGACTGATGGGGAGGGTAAAGACAAAACCATTTACATCAAAAGCAGAAACAGCCCATTATTTAAGCCTGGGGCTCAGAGACGGAGGGGAAGTTTGCCATATAACAGGTGGAAGAATTTCCTCAGCTGCTTTGGTAAGAGTGTCTTGACTTCTGTTCTCCTTGGTAAACATTCCCAGTCTGAAGTCTCCAGGTGAGACCTGACCATGAACAGTATAACTATCACGGCTGCTGCCGTTGAACTAGTTTCCCCCAAATTATTCCTATTCCAGCGCTTCTCGACCTTTATGGATTCTGGATCCATGAGACGGCTAACTCAATGATGGCACCCTTTCACCAAAAAATGCACATCTACCCATCTATAATTCTGTATACAATTACAGGGAATAACACGATGAGCAAAAATACACAAAGCAAAATGCAAATAAAAAGAAAGTCAATGTCACCATATGAAAAGCAAAGCAAGCTGAATACAAGACAAAAAGCATTAAACTCCTTGATTTCAAACTACACTACGAAGCTACAGTAATCAAACAGTATGGTATTGGCATAAAAAAGGACACACGGGTCAATGGAACAGAAATAAACTCGTACATTTATGGACAATTAATTTATGACAAAGCAGGCAAGAACATACGATGGGGAAAGGACAGTCTCTTCAATAAATGGTGTTGGGAAAACTGGACAGCCACATGCAAAAGAATGAAAGTGGATCACTATCTTATACCATACACAAAATTAACTCAAAATGGATTAAAGACTTGAATTTAAGACCTGAAACCATAAAATTCCTGGAAGAAGACACAGACAGTAAGCTCCTTGACATTGGTCTTAGCGATTTTTTTTAAAAAAACATGACTGCAAAGGCAAGGGGAAAAAGCGAAAATAAATAAGTGGGACTACATCAAACTAAAAAGCTTCTGCACAGCAAAGGAAACCATCGACAAAATGAAAATGCAATGTACTGAATGGGAAAATGTATTTGCAAATCATATATTCAATATGGTTTAATATCCAAAGTATATTAAGAATTCACAAACTCCACAACAACAAAGAAAACAAATAACACAATTAAAAAATCGGCAGAGGATCTGAATAGACATTTCTACAAAAAAAGACACACAGATGTCCAAAAGGCACATGAAAAAATATTCAACATCACTAATTATCAGGGAAATGCAAATCAAAAACTACAATGAGATCACCTCACACCTGTTAGAATGGCTACTATCAAAAAGAAAAGAAATAACAAGTATTGGAGAGGATGTGGAGAAAAGGGAATGTTGGTACACTGTTGGTGGGAAAGTAAACTGGTACAGCCACTATGGAAAACAGTATGGAGATTCCTCAAAAAATTAAGAATATGATCCAGCTATTCCCACTTCTGGGTATTTATCCCAAGGACATGAAAACACTAACTTGAAAAGATACATGCACCCCCTATGTTCATTGCAGCATTATTTACAATATCCAAGATATGGAAACAACCTAAGGGTCTACTGATGCATGAATGGGTAAAGAAGATGTAGTAGATAAATACAACGGAATACTACTCAGCCATAAAAAAGGACATCTGGCCATCTGCAACAACATGGATGAACTCTGAGGGTATTAAGCTAAGTGAAATAAGTTAGATGAAGAAAGACAAATACTGGACAATTTCACCTACATGTGAAATCTAAAAAAACCAAAACAAGACAAAAACAAACTCATACATGGAAAACAGATTGGTGTTATCAGAAGTGAAAAGGGTTGGAAGGAGGGCAAAATGGGTGAAAGGGATCAATTGTATGGTGACAGATGGTAACTAGTCTTACAGTGGTGATCACTATGTAGTGATCACAAATATCAAATTATAATGCTGTACATCTGAAATATGTATAATGTCATATACCAATTTTACAATAATTTTTAAAAAGCATTCAACTGAAAAGATAAGATAATTTCCTGGGTAAAATCAAAATTGGAACCATGACTATTCAGAACTTTTATGTACTGAAATAATATTGCATTGAAATACATAAAGCAAAATGACAGAGAATACAGGGAAATTCTAGAGAGAAACTTAAGGAAAAAATATGGTAGAGGCGAATTTCATATTTCCTTCTCAGTTTTTGACTGATAAAAAGACAAGGCAAAGGAAGAGAATGGAGCATCTAAGTAACAGTTTTAAAAGCTGACCTAATATGTGCATGCGTTTGTGAGTGTGTGTAATCCTTTACTGTGCAAATACTTTCTATCTGAGCATTCGCGGAACACTTGCAAAGATTCACCATATATTTTTAGGCCACAGACACCTTCAATAAATTTTTTAAAATGCAGAACTGGTTAAAATAAAAACAACAGCAACCTATTTAGAATTAAATCCCTCTATCGGTTCTTGTGTCAAAAAGGAAATTAAACTTATTAAAGAATATCTATAAAATGATTGAAATATTATATATTTGACCTATAAAATGTAGCTTAAGATCCATACAAAGTTTAGGAAATTAAATTAATAAATCATAACCTCAGAAGGTATAAAAAGAACAAAAGATAGACAGTATGAGGAAAGATTTACTGGAGAATCCGTTCAACCAATGTTCATTCCGGATCTTCTCTGCTCCACATAAAGGCAGAAAATAAGAAAAGAGAAGACAGGAAAATTGCAGATTTGTGGACTAAATCTGAGACTGTTCTATGGGGAAAAAAGTAACAGCAACGGTAAAATCACAAAAATCGATGAACTATTCACCAAGATAATTAAGAAAGGGAAGAACAGAAGCACCATCATGTAAAAATCAAAATTCGAAAGGAAAAGAAAAATTGAGAGAATTTGTCATCAGCAGATCTGCCTTGCAAGAAATGTTAAAGGAAGTTCTTTAGAAGGAAAATGACATAGGTCTGAGTTCTATAAGTGGAAGTTGTGAAACTTAATGAAATGACCATAAAGTAAGGAGGAGACATAAGCAAGGCAGTAGGAAGCTGGGATAATTGCAAATTCAACCAACCACTTCCTTTACACCCAGCAGATAACTTTCATAGCACATGCATCAGCTATGTGCTTTTCAGATCCTCTTGCCTTTTGTTCTAACCTAATCAATCTAATTACATTTATTCTTCTCAGTTAACATGCCTGCACCTATGGAAAGGGCCCAATTCTTTCTTCTTTCCTTGGCACTTTCAACTCTCTGTTTCTCGCCTGACCACACTAAAGTAGCTGAAATGCTCTCAAGGGCATGGCGTTGTGGGTAGGGAAACACCTTGTGCCTTTTGCTAGATGCCCAAGCTGACTGCCATCATCCAGCTGCTTTTCCAAGGAGGGGCTGCCAAGTCAGAAAAATCACCTGCTTCCTAGATGGCCCAAGTACCTGCCTCGACGAAAGCAGACACCACAAAGAGGGAGAAGATGATAGGATACAAACATAACTCGTGTGAATATACTTTCCTCCACTTGAAAGCTGTGTGCCCTTGAGCAAATAACTCAAACTCTCTGAACCTTACTTTTCTTTTTTTTATTTATTTATTTATTTTTTTTTTTTGAAAGATTTTATTTTTTCCTTTTTCTCCCCAAAGCCCCCCGGTACATAGTTGTGTATTCTTCGTTGTGGGTTCTTCTAGTTGTGGCATGTGGGACGCTGCCTCAGCGTGGTTTGATGAGCAGTGCCATGTCCGCGCCCAGGATTCGAACTAACGAAACACTGGGCCGCCTGCAGCGGAGCGCGCGAACTTAACCACTCGGCCACGGGGCCAGCCCCTGAACCTTACTTTTCTTAACTGTGTAAACTTGGGCTAGGTACTCAACCTCTATGACCCTCATGTTTTATCTGTAATAATAGGGCGTTTTTACTTACCTCCTAGGGTTTCTGATAACATTAACCAAGAATAAAAGATACGAAAAAAATATAGTGCAGAGCCTGGCACCTGATGAATAATATCACCATAATATGCTCCCACAATTTTCTCCTATTTAACCACAGGAGTTTTGAGGCTGTGATAGCATTACTATTTTAGACCTTCTGATGGCCAACCATAAACATTTTGATGTCCAAGATTCCCCTCCAAGATGCATTTACCCTTCAAGATGCATCTCATGCTAAGTAACATTTGTATGCAACTCTTTACTTCATTTACTTATTAACAACTATATTGCGAATATCTCTAGGACAGGGTCTGGGTCATTTCATTTTCCTTCCTGAGCACGTAATACACTGCCAGGGATTGCTTAATAAAGCACTTTTCTTTTTCTCCCCAAAGCCCCAGCACACAGTTGTAGATCCTAGTTGTAAGCCATTCTAGTTCTTCTAAGCACGGCTTGATGAGCAGTGTGTAGGTCTGCGCCCAGGCTTCAAACTGGCGAACCGTGGGCCATTGAAGCAGAGCACACAAACTTAACCGCTACGCCACCGGGCCGGCCCTAATAAAGCCCTTTTGTTGATGACAGGTACCCCCACTGTCTTTGGAAAACTTGCCATGAACGTCATAATTTGGGCACTGCTTAAGCTCTACCTTCTCATCCACCCTTGAGATCCTCCAGCACAGACCTGACCTCTTTTCCTACAAATTGAGTGGTGTTACTATAAAGCATTTCAAACATACAGAGAAGTAAAACGTCTATGTCTCTACCAGTCAGATTTCATGAATGTTGATCTTTTGTCCTATTCCTTCAATTCTGGTTTTTAAAGATCTATAAATGTTTTAGACACAGTTTGTAAACTTTTCAATCCTATTCTCTTCCTCCCTCCTCTGAGGCATCACCTATGCTGTCACAAGTTTCATTTTTGCTGCCTGTGAAAATGGAGTTACAATATCTCTCTTACAGGGTTATGAGGGTTAAGTAAAATAAAAGATGTAATGTGGCTGACAGCGAGTTAAATACTCAGTTGCTGGATATATCATCATCATCACCATCACTATTCTCATCATCATTATTATCATTATTACTTTTCTCTGCATGTTGATCTGTCTCCTCCAGTAAAGTCTGGCTTTTTTGAGATCTGGAACTGTCTTTCTCCTCTATATACCTAGAGTCTAGCCAAGTTCCTCTTACATAGCCAGCACACAAAACTTGTAAATTAAATGAATGCTATGAAGGCTAGCATGACTGCCATTCATTCTCTAATTTCAGGCATAGTCTTAAAACACATTAGGCATACGCTATGCCTATGCTACCTCTAAAACAGGAACTGGACCATAATATGCAGGCTGTATTCATTCTTCTTGAAAAGTCCAGAGTAATGATAATCTCTAAGTTCTTTTGAGTGGCCCCGGTTACTTATTTGTTAGTATCACTTATTCTTGTCCAATACCTGACTCCAGAGGACAATGGGATAAAATTAAGGTTCCTAAAGTTCAGAAGCTAAACTACAAGACAACCAGGTATTGGACAGACATGCACCCAGTATTCTGGCACCCTCAATACCCTCTCAAGACAACAGCAGCCTTTTAGTTCGTTGTAACCCAACTTGCTGTCTCCTATTCAATTATTGAGATTTACAGACATAAAAAAGCAGAACTTGCCATTCATTCAAAATTATTTGCAATAAAATCCTATTCTGTTTACTCGACGCTAAATACCAATAGTCAAGGAAGCAGCAGGCAATCTTACTTGTTTCCCCCCATGCACTAATTAAACATTTTAGTGCAGAGATCAGCATAATTAAAGAATTAGGAAACAATGAGAAGTGCTCGGGATAATTTGTAATATCAGTGCACTGATGCATTGGGTCCAGATACCAGACTTTGATTGGCAGGACTTTATTAAGTTTTGGCAGCACTTAGGTAGGCTGGGAGCTCCTTTACGAGGCTCTTGCACATTAATCCAGGCTCCCGCTCTCGTTCATACTGATGAGTGAAGGCAGTTAATTGAATTATGTATGAAGCACTGCTGATTAAATAATATTTCACTCCCCACTATAGAATTAGCTCTGCTGCATTAACATCCACTGTTGTCTCTGACACTGAATGTCACAAGGACCTCTTCTCAAGCATATACTTTGATTCCTTTCCATCTGTTCAATTGATGCAGCATCTCAGTTACTACTGGAAACAGCTACCCCCTCCGCTCTGACATGAGGTCACTTTGGAGAGCCGATGCAATTATTTATTAGCATCTGTGTAACCAGGAGCGAAAATCTTCCCTGGTACCTCCAGTGTCCTAAGGATATTATTATTTAAATCCACCATGGAACGTGAAGGAAAATTCTAATAATTTACAGTGGTATTCTTCATAAGGTAATAAGAAGAGAAAATAACTCAGGGTCTTCCAAATCAGCCTTGAAAAACTGAAGTATTGTTTTGAGCACCAAATGTGGTTCTGCTTACATTTTCAGCAATTCCTCTTCTCATGTAATCCCAATAATTGTTGTTGAGAAAGCAGAAGCTTCTCCCCATGGAAGATGCACTCAAGTGTCTTCCCTCTCTCCTGTCCTCCCTCCCCTCCTTTCTTCCAATCCATCTCTTCTTTTATTGTGAAATTACTAAGTGCCAGATGCTGGGATGGGTGCTGGTATACAGAGAGAAACAAACTATGGTTATTCTTTTAAGAGGAGCTCACATCTTAATCGTCAATAAAATATGTACGTAGATATTTAATATCATGTGATAAGTACATAACAGAGATATAAACAGGGCAGAAGAGGGAGTGACTGATCTAGGTGGAGAAATTGAAAAGGCTTTGAAACCGGAAGCAGCAAATGGGGTGAGTTTTGAAAGGTGAGTTGGAATTTCCAGCTCCTGACTCCATCAGAAAGAAGAAAAGAGTACAGGGTGAATTAAAGGGCATGTAGTTCCATCATCCGTTGAGGTACTAGAGTAGGGATTAGACTAACAAAGGGCTCAGGAATTTTGTTTCGCCCTATGATTTAGATAAGCTTGAACTGTTTCCTCAGTTCTCCAAGGATGAGGGTGTATTATGAAGCCTTATGTTGTAACAGGAGGAACATACACCTGGCAGGAGGCAAAATTTGTTTGTGATCTTTGTCCAGTCACTTCCCTAGTCTGGGCTTTAATTTCTTCGGCTCTAATGTAAAGAGTTTCATCAGGATACATCCTACTTAAGGTTTGAAGAAATCCTGACTGATAGTGGGAATGAAGTTGGTCTGTCTCCAGGAGAGAGGCTGGAAGGCTACCTTGGTGAATTTATTATAGATCAGGGTCTGGCTTCTCACTTTCCAAGTCTAGAAAGTTCCTCTTATCAGCACTACAGAGATCAGGACTCAAGTATCTGATTTACACACACTAAATTTACAAGAGATTGAGGTATATAAATCAAGTTTTTGATTTATAATAAATGTTCTTGTCAGGCTACCTTGAAATTTTCTTCTTATAGAAAAACTATAGGGAAAGCTATATTTTAATCAAAGATTACTTAAGCATGGATTCGAAGCAAAGGGAACTGACTGATTTAAATGTTTTATGACCTGTCCGAATGCACCCATCTTCATGGTAGAGTTGTGTCTGTCAAGGGGAACTGTTCTTTGTTTAGTAGGCTGGGCCAGGAACCTCTTTCCAAGGACAGTATTGAAGAGTCAAAGGGGAAAGGTGCCACATTTCACCTCCCAGACTTTCTTTTCTTCTAGATGTTCATTACTCACCAATTCTTCTTTCCTATAGATCTCAGTAAATATGTATTGCATGCAACTACTGATCCCTCAATAAAGTCTCCACTACATTATGGGGCATTCCTTCTCCTTAAGATGATTGCCTATCTCTAATGGTCCCTAAGTTGACTGATAATTCAAGTTGGAGAGGACACTCTTATTTCTCATATAGCTAAGTTTTTAGAGATTCCTTATTATTACTTACCCACCTACATCTTCCAACTCTGGGATTCTAAAACATATGCTAAATTATCTTACTATAGTTTGCAAAACATTGGACCTACAGAAGATGCTTGAATGAAATTGAATGTGATGGCAACCCAGAAATTAACAAATACACATAGTCATACAAAAAGAAAGAAAATACAACTGATAAGATTTCAAGATCATGACTGATAGGCAAAGCTATCTTAGAGTAGTAAAAGCATGCAATGCATTTCATCTCTCAAATCACAAGTTCATAAAATACTTAATACAAACAAAGCAATCAAAAGAAGAAAATAAAGCCCAACACTCAGCATTTGGATTATTAGAAAAACCTCATTCTTTAATTAAAATTGTTAATTGCTTTTATGCTGTGCTTTGCTTATTTCAAATAAGTAAAAATATTCAGGAAATAAAATGCTGGAAACACAACTGCTGAATTTTCAACTAAGAATTCTGCTTATGTGCCCTAGCAATGCTTTAAAAAAAAAAACTTATGCAAATAATGGTTTAACCAAATAATTGAAATTTGATCATTACGAGAAGACATTGTTCAACCGTTTAAAAAATTGTTAAATCCTCAGCAGGCCAAATTAACACTTTCATTAAAGTTATATTCAATTCTTACGTTCAGTGACATTCCCTAATTAAGGGACTGGATCTAACAAAAAGAGGATGTAAATGGAGAAAAGTGTAGCTGAAGTTAATTCCAAAATTTCTATAATGGCTGAGAAAGTTGTTGCTTTGTGCAAAGGTTCTCTGTCTATCCAGGGCTAAGGATGACCCAACTGACATGGCTGGATTTTCAGAACTCATTTCCTGTGTTATTCCTTCTTTCAAACCTCTCCCATGGCTGCCTTTTAGCAATGGAACCAAACTAGGTCAGCTATTGTGTCCCCTCACATATTACATTTCTTCTTCCCTTAGGAGCTGTCACTTTTCTTCTCCTTGAAATAAATTCACCTAAAGAGTCAAAGCCATTTCTCTCAATCAACTTCCCATCATTCTCTCTGGAGTCTTCAGAACTCACCATTATCCTGTCAAAAGTGTGCCATCCACGCATTCACTAAAACACAACTATTGAAAGCCTAACAATAATAGTAGTTACTATTTACTGAACTCCTCAAATATACCTTGCCTGCCATGCTGGGGTTTCAGTGATTAATAAAGAATTTTTGCCCTTGAGGAGCTCCCAGTCAACCAAGAGAGGCAAACACGTAAGCAGATGTTCATTGCAGAGGAGGCTATGTGCTATAAGAGCACAGATGAGGCAGCAACTCATTCAAATGGGAATGAGGTGACTCTCCCACATGCCTTATTCATGGTGTCATCACCTACCTTGTCCCCAACACCAGTCACACCCATCTCCTCTTTCACCCTTTCACACCAAATGGTGATTTCTACTTCAGAAATGTACCTGAGGTCTCTTCTCCCTGCCAGTGAACTGGGCCCTCAACATCTCTTGCCTGGACAACTACAATAACCTCTCTGCCACTATTGTCTTCCCTCCAGAAATTCTTATTTAACTTTAAGCAGCACTGATTCAAAAATTGCCATTGGCTTCAACTTTTCCACCAGATCAAGTTCCGTCTCCTCAACGTGGCCCATGGAACTTTTCACAATCTGGCCCTCACCTACTTCTCCAGATTCATATCCTACATCATTCTCCAGGCTACACAAAACTTTTCTGGATTCTCTCAGCATGCCACGTTCTTTCAACTATCTGTACCTTTGAGCATGCCCTTTCTTTGCCTGGCATATCTTTCTTCCTGACTCCATCTTTCTGGGAAAAAAATCTCATCCAGTAGATCAAAAATTATGCCCACTTGGCCTTTTTAGCACCCACTTGCAAAGGTCTACCAGATGGCCACTCACCCAACAGCTGCAGGCGACTCCACATAAGGGCAAAAACTTGACTTTTAAATAACAGCTGAGGACCACACTTCAGCCAAGCACAAAACATTTACATGCAGTAAAAATGTCACCAAGAGAGCTGCTATAATGTGCTCAACTATTTTCTATGGATTTAAAGATGTTAATACATTTCTCAAAATCTAACTTTCTCACAGCCAACAGGTGCATCCTAGCATCTCAGAGCTTCTACACAACAAAAACTGAATTATACACTAAAATTCCTGACTTTCAATCCATCTGTAGGGTTGGTTCCTGATTATTCTTCAAATTTTGGCTTATATTCAAACTCTTCAAGAACTCTTTCTATATGTCCTTTCCAGGTAGGTCCCTGCTATCGTCTTTCTCATAGAATCCAGTTCTTCTCCTTTATAGCACTTACCCCAATTTATCATTGGATATCTATTGTTTGTTTACTGTCTTTTTCTGAACAAGTTTGTAAAATCCATAATGATAGGGATCATCTTTGTTTCATCCATACCTACCCAGCACTAGCCTGGCACAGAATGAATCTCAATAAATACGTGTTGAATGACTACAATATCGTGTTGCATCATGCTAGATGACATAAAAGCAGAAAAAAACAGGTCTACCAAAGTTACAGTCTGGTTGCTGGGGAAACCAATTATTGATGAAGATCTACACACATAAGCGTAGCTATGTGATTTCCAAGAGTTTTGTCTGTATGAAGACCCCATGGAAGTCCCAAGAGAAAGAGGGGCAAAGTAGAACTTTGACATTTGTAATCGAGCTCAACAAAGTTCTCCCCAAACTCCCTGGGGGACAAAAAATTCATCCTCAGGTAGAAGAGAGTCAAGCTTCTCTCACGGCTTCTTCCATGAAATGTGTGCTGATTTTGGGCGAGGAAGAAATATTTTTAGATGTAAATGTGTGGACGATAAAATAGTATCTGACTCAACCTGGGAGAAACTTTTTCATATTTAAAATAGCATGCTTTAAGAAACTAAAAAAGCAGGGCAATACTTGAGGGATCCCCAAATAGAACTGACACCACTGAGGAAATAACTCACCTCATTCCCCAGGAGAGAAACACTCAGAGTAACGGTCAACATAAGCTGTTGTAACAATGTCAGCCTCCAATGGCAACCCCAAGGTCACCTTCCCAGTGGGAACCACAGGGACAGAAGAATCTGGGGATTACGGCCACGAAATGGCAAACGGAAGAGCAGCATGTTAACTGTAATATCTGCCAAAGTAAAAGAATGGCCACCCTGGTCACCCAGCCTGGTGAAGAAAGACAAAAGAGGTGCTGTGGGGCTCAGCTGTTCCTCTGGCTGGGGATCCAGGTCAAAGCTTATGTTCTTTATAGAGGCCATGGCTGCCCAAGGGTTTTGTTCATTTATGCTAGACTGCTCTACTCTGGGGAACAAGGATTCAAAAGACATACCGTGTAAGAAAATGAAGGAACAATAAAAGTGGTGAAATAATTTTGTGCTCAATTACACGTACAGACTGCAGGTGCTATAGATATTTAGAGGCAAGAGAAAGAGCATCCAGAAAAGGATGGGGTACCAATATGTGCTCTTCTGCAATCCTTCACGAAGTGAGTCAGCCAATGATAAATTTAACTTTACTTTCTTTTAATGCCTGTCCCTGGGAATTCCTTATCCCATAAAACACCATCCTCATAAAATTACAGCACCATCCCATCTTCCTCTGATGCATTTCTCTTCCTTCCCATTTCCCTTCTATCAATTAAAACACACTGCTCTCAACTCTGACAGTACCTCGCTTCACTGTGGGCTCCCCCGGGCCCACTTTCCGCCAGCACATCAATTTATTTACATTTATTTGTCCTAATATATATTTTTTTCAATTGGTTTCTATTATACAACGCACCATAGGGAAAGAGCCTGGGATTAAAATCACACTGTGTGGTTTAATGTCACTTCAGCGGCAAGACTCTGGTTTTAATCAACTTATTTTGGTCATAGAGTAATTCTCAGTAATCATCCAGTGGTGGCAGGTAGGTCATAAGCTGAGAGTAATCGAATGAGTCTCTCCTCCCCTTTCCTCTCTCTTCCATACGTAATAGCGCATTTCTTCCACTCCACATAAACTGGAGCTAAAGCCAGGTTCTAAATTGGTCTGGTGAAATTGTCAGTGACTCTCCATTATCCCTACTACTAATGGGAATCAATGGAGTGGATAATCTAAAATAGTGGCTGGTTCCAAATCAATCATAGTTGTCTGGAGGAATACAATATATGTTTTTTTCCCCTCTCAAAAGATTTACCTTTCTTATTAATTAGGTTTTCTTGATCCCTAAGTAGACATCAACAACAACAAAAAAGAACACTTTTTAGAAGGACAAACATTGTTGGGGGTACTTTATAAACATTATATCGCACAATTCCTTTATGAAGAAGGCATCATTACTTCCAATTCATATGTAAAAGGGGAAATTCAGAGGCAGCAGAGCATTGTGGGAAAATCTCTAGGCTCAGAGATAGGGAGAAGAGAGTTCAAGTTCTCGATCACCACAGAATTACTGAAAATGGAAGATATGTATCATACCAATTTAGCTATGCTGAAATTTTGTTTCCCAAAATTCATTTTGCTATAGAGTTTTGTTAGCCCAGGTCACAAGAGACATTTTGTGAGGGATGTGGCAGATAAAGTGAAGCAGCAGCCACCTTGTTTTTACGCGGGCAAAGTCAGTGCAGGGTATGAGACACTGTTGTAGCTCAAACACATTGTCACTTATCTGGTGGCTTGTGTTGCTGGCATGGGGCAATGACTGGACCTGAAGAACCTTGAGTTCCTGCTGGGCACTGTATGTGTTTAGCTCCATCAAGAAGGACATCAGCTTTTCCTGCAGATAATTCCATCATCCAAGTTGAAGGCTTAGGGCTCGTGAGAGACTAATATGGGTTCATGCTGCTCTCATGAGTTCTAGCCCATCCATGTTGGCCTTGCTTCCCGCTCTTCACATCCATCTTTCCTTCTCGACTGCTTTAAATGTGGACTTCAGGCTCCAGCCCCAGACAGAGAAGCAGTAGCCTTACATAGACTGGTTACCCGGCCCCTACAACTGCATAAAGTCGAATCCCTGTAATAATCCCTTATTCTCTACACTCTGATGAGGTCTGCCTTTCTGATCAAACTCTGACCCATACAATGAGCAATCCTAGGAAATCACTTCCTCTCTTCAGATCACTGTTTCTTAATCATTAAACAGTTGCTTACGGCTCTGTGGTCAAAGTGAAGGGTGAACCAGCATTGTGCTAAGAGGTTTTTCTTTTTGTTCATAGATAAATCACAAAATAGGTAATTTGCATATGGATAATCATGCGCTAAATTAAAAGGTGATGTTGTGAAGACAAGAGTCATCACTAGGAATTAGGTCTTGGACTTCATGACGTGAACAGTATTTCCAGGGAGTCCTCAAGCCCTGAGCCACCTGTGTGAAGAAGTGTGTGATAACATGAAGGTCGAGAGCAAGATTTGTGGTTGCTGAATGTCCCTGTTTTGTGTAGGTTCAGCAAAAGCCATAAATCCACACGTGTCTAACAACTCACTTCTTTCAAGTGCTTTCACAGCCAGTGCCCACACTTGTCAAAATGCCTGCCTTAGAGGGTTGCTGTGAGAAACACACTGATAATACATGTGGAGACCTCAGGAGGAAGCTGGGCACATAATAGTAAATAAATGGTAATTATTATTTCTGAAATGTTTATGTTTATTTGACTTTTGCTAGCTTTCTTTAGCGGTTCCTCGGGGTAATCTTGAAATGCTATTATCACCCACTTTACTTAAGAGGAAATAAGCACAAAGCACATAAATGACTTGATCGAGGTCATATGGCTACCAAGTGCTTACAAGGACCAATGGAAAGTGATAGAACAAGAACCAATAATCTGATCCTCTGAAATAAAGATAATAAAGCTCATACGTAAGGAGCAGATATTGCCTACACATTAGTTTATTTAATCCTCACCAAGAAACAAACAAAAAAACCCCTAAGGGCAATAATATGATTACTGTTTTACAGATCTGGAAACTGAGGTTTAAAGATTGAAAGGTTAAATTATCTGCTTTATGCTACATAGCAGGGAAATGGTAAATGGGGACTAAAATCTGGACATGAAATGATCAAGGGGCTGAGTGCGGGATGGGAATGGTGTTCCCAGCTTCCTTCTTAATGGTGGATTCATATAGTACCTGTCTCATAATGTTGCTCTGAGGACTGAACAACCTAATATAAGTAAGATGCTGGGACCACACCTGACATGGACTGAGAACTTTTCTGTTCACTATCTCATTCACTAGGCCACGCCCCATCTAAGCAGAGCTGGTGGTTTTATTGGTTATACCACAGATTAGGAAACCACGTCCTGTGGCCCAAATCTAGCCTGAGGTCTGTTTCTGTATGACCCATATGATAAAAACTGCTTTTACTGTTTTCAAGGGTTGCAAAAAAAACAAAGAAAAATATTCAGTAAAGACTTATGTGGCTCACAAACTCTCAAATATTTAATATCTAGGGGCTGGCCCAGAAGCGCAGCAGTTAAGTATGCACATTCCACTTCAGCGGCCCACGGTTCGCGGGTTCAGATCTGGAGTGCGGACATGGCACCGCTTGGCAAGCCATGCTGTGGTAGGCATCCCACATATAAAGTAGAGGAAGATGGGTACAGATGTTAGCTCAGGGTCAGTCTTCCTCAGCAAAAAGAGGAGGATTGGCAGCAGATGTTAGCTCAGGGCTAATCTTCCTCAGAAGAAGAAAAATTTACTATCTAGCCCTTTATAGAAAAAGTTTGCCAACTCATGGTCTATACTATGCTGCTTCTTGGACCTTGAGATGCAGAACTGAAAGAGCCGGAGAGCCTGCATTGTTTTACTCTAAAAAAGGGCAGAGCTCCTTCCTAAAGCATGAATGGATCTCAGAAGATAGAAGGAGTGGGTGAAAGAGGCAGAAGAAAGCTGTATTTGGTGTTTTTCAGTGAAGTGAATACAAATGAATAAGAGACTAGATGTTCTCTCTGCCATAGCACCCCCATTGCTGTCTGACCTTGCTGTAAGTGATTACAGGACAAATAACTGTAGAGGAGTGGGGGTTTTTAGGGGTTATTGCTATTTGCCATGCCATGCAAACCCCTTCTACCATTTTTTTAAAAGTCGAGTAAAGACTTATATTACTTTTTGAAGGTGGAATTGTGTTTTTGTTGTTGTTGTTTGTTTTTTTCTGGTGAGTAAGATTGGTGCTGAGCTAACACCCATTGCCAATCTTCCTCTTCTTGCCCAAGGAAGACTGTCACCAAGCTAACATCTGTTCCAATATCCCTCCATTTTTTGCATGTGGGCTGCTGCCACAGCATGGCCCAATTCACAGCACACAGGTCCATGCCTGGATCTGAACCTGAGAACCGTGGGCCGCCGAAGTGGAGCACATGAACTTAACCCCTAGGCCACTGGGCAGGCCTTAAAATTGTGGGTATTTTTAGGATGTTACACTGTATGGAAATAGCCCATGAGGTGGCCCAACTATATTAGGGTTACATACATATCTTCTTAAAACTACCCTGCCTGCAGCAGATTTTGTTTCTAGTCTAAATGTGTTTCTATGATAAAAGTGTGTGTCTAAGAGACAGCAATTATCCCCATGCAAAACACACACAAAGAGAAGCTAAGTCATTGTGCTAGAAGACCCTGGGCTTCAATCAGTTTGGTTGTCTGGGAGTAACAGCTACCCAGAGGCTCCAGGCTATTGACTTGCTTTCTAGATCAAAGAGAAGTAGAAGGGGCAAGAAGAACTCAAGATGGGTAACATATAGCCACTCTGGGATTTCCCCTGGTTTTACCTGACACCTGAGGAAGAGAGAAAAGAAAGGCCAGGGAGATTGTCTTTGCATAGGGTGTGATAAATCACAGGGGCTGTGGAAGCTCAAAGCTTAATATGTGGAAAAGAGGCTACATATTAAAACAAGCACATGCTTCCAAGGCTATCATGAGATTTTAATAAAAAATATGAATCTCCTGGAATTATATCTAGGCTGGCCTACTGCAGAGGTGAGGTGTATGAGAGCAAAAAGTAGTGATGACATCACAGAGAGAGGGGAGGCGAGATGACATGTGAGGCAGGCCTGCAAGTTCACTCAGGCCCATAACAAAACCTGGGGTCCCTGGGAGTACATACAGGACGTGCTAGTGCACAGAAGCGACCAGCTTAGGGTCGTGGAACAGAAAAAGCAGAGGAGGGAAGATGGACACACATGGACCCAAACATAGAGAACCCAGGATGTACAGAGATGCTGAGACTTCAAGATGCTCTAAATTTATTCCCACACACATAAATAAATAATGAACATGCAATATATCTAAGTTCATTTATTAGTTACTTTCCATGCATAATTTTATTTGATCCTTAAGATCCATCTAAGGGAAAGACACAAGTCCTCCATTTTAGAAACTGGGAAAAGAACAGTAAAGGAAACTAATATGCATTAAGAACCTTTGATGGGCCACCCTGGTGGCCCAGCGGTTAAGTGCGCACATTCCACTTTGGCGGCTGGGGTTCACTGGTTCGGATCCCCGGTGCGGACATGGCATCACTTGGTAAGCCATCCTGTGGTGGGCGTTGCACACATAAAGTAGAGGAAGATGGGCACGGATATTAGCTCAGGGCCACTCTTCCTCAGCAAAAGCAGGAGGATTGGCAGCAGATGTTAGCTCAGGGCTAATCTTCCTCAAAAAATAAATAAATAAATAAATAGAAAAAGGAAAAAAAAACAAAGGGGGCCACCCCCATGGCGGAGTGGTTAAGTTTGCCTGCTCCACTCTGGCGGCCCAGTGTTTCGTCGGTTTGAATCCTGGGCATGGCCATGGCACCGCTCATCAAGCCATGCTGAGGCGGCATCCCACATGCCACAACTAAGAATATACAACTCTGTACCGAGGGGCTTTGGGGAGAAAAAGGAAGAAAAAAAAAAAGAACCTTTGATATGTCACGCACTCTCTAGACACTTCCACATTCTCACATGCAAGCATTACAACGACTCTGCGTATCTTATTATCGTGTATTTAGTCATTCCTATTATTATTTTTATTCCCATTATTCCTATTATTGTTTCAACAGATGAGAAACCCGAGGCTGAGAAGATTAGGTAAGTTCTCACAAGCAGCAAGTTCTAAAGTTGGAACTTGAACTCCACGTCTGGCTACAACTCCAGCCTCTCGCCATTATATAACCCTTCCTTCCCCACATAAGAGAGAGGTAGAAGACATAGGATTATCCTACTTTCAAAAATAAGAAGAGGGAGTTGGGAAAGGAATGAAGTTTGCTGTCTTCAAGTCTCTTGTTCTTTCTGGATACCTAGAGGCTTCCACTTTGCTCTTCAGGTTGCATTCCGGACCATTCAACAGACTGATCTCCCTTCGGTCCCTGACTATACTCCATTTAACCTATGGACCATGGCACATGCCCTTCCTCCTGCAGGGATAGCCTTACCTGCTCTTTACATCTTTCAAGATACAGCTTGAGCATCATCTCCTCCTGGGTGTCTTTTCTCACCATCCATTTCAACCCTCCTGGCCCTCCTCCAGCGTCATGCCTCTCCTATGGATTCTCCCGGTACCTTGTCCTCTCCCTATGGAGCACACACCACACCATGCTGTGTAGCCAGTTTGGATATTTGTTTCTCTCACTTTACTCTAACCTCCTTGAAGCCAGGGGCTGCGTTTCATTCCTTCTGCTTCTCTAGCCTCTAGCACAGTGTCTGACCTACAAGTGGTCAGTTAGTATCTGTTAAAGGAATGAATGAGTGAACCTTTATTTTTCCTGTTTAATAACTTTTTGGCTACAGTTTTGGATAATAGTTGATGAAGGAAACATACACACGAATACTCATTATTCTTCCAATGATATTGAAGTAGGAGAAGCTTAAGACAGAAGAATTTGATACGGAACTGCGCAACTCCGGGAGAAAATAAAGCACCCAGAGTTTACTCATAAGGAAAATGAGTGCAGTTAGATGCAATGACTTTCTTTAAGGAAAGGGCAGAGAAGGCGATCCCTCCAATTGCCCTGTTGAATTTCATTAGCTTTTAACTATGTGTTCATACTCAGCCAATCAAATTAGCATCTATTCCGACTTCCATGTGTAAGGAAGCTTATTTCTAAGGGAATAACTCTCCTAAAAGTATTCAGAGTAGTTACTTATATGGGAAAAAAACCCATAACACAACACATAAATAACTTAGCTGTCTCTTACCAGGACAGTCACCAAAAATAACGTGTACATCCCAAGGGGCTGTTTCCTAGTTACATTAATAAATCAAAATATCTACTTACGATGATTTATTTGTAGATCTTGATGCTGAAAACTCATTTATCATGTGCAATGCAATTTGCCCATCTCTATGGATCATAAAAATTCATTGAATTATGCTTCTTCTTATGGTTTAATTTAATATCTTGTTTTTCAGCACCACAATAAATTCCCATGATAAGTATATAATTTCTCTACGTTATCCTTCAGCCGTCCATCTCAAACCATGTATTTTATAAACGTCACACATGTATCTCAAGAGTTAATAAAACAAACTTCTCACACCATAATTTCTGAAACCAAAAGGTACCAAAAGAAGTATCTAACCTATTTAGGGATCAGAACAACAAAACTGCCCAGTTAACAAGAAAGCCAGCTGTACATTTATGGAATAAGTGCAGTATCTTGCTGATTCCACCAAAACTGTGATTTATAACCACCCCTGTGGAAAAGACACATGTACGGTTTTCTTGGAGGTTGAGAGTAGAGATTTTTAGCGCAGCCATTCTGTGCCTCAGAGATTAACAAGAGAGTGATGGCTACTAAAACGAGGTGACATGCAAGATCTGGAATAAAGTTATGAATTTTGCGTTAATTGACATGCCACTAGCTTATATTATTTGCACACCATTTCTACAAGGAGATCCAAGTGTTTCCATAATTAAGTATTTTCCCAATGTTTTAGAGAAAGTAAGGCATGGAGAGGTTCAGAAAATATCTCAGAAAACAAGAATGAGGTAGTGAGAAACAGCATTTATCATCGACCAGTCTAGTTCTTGTTTTACAAGATAACAGATAAACCACATCCTTTGATAATGAAAAACTTTCTATTTTTTAGTATAAGATTATTAAAGTACAAATTTATTTTTAGCCTCTGATGCAATTTGCTAATTATTTTCAGACGTCTCAAAGCCAGGTCCAAAACAAGGCTCTTATTTTTCTTATTCAAATCTTAAACTTGTCTACAAAACAAAACAAACAAAACCTTAAGACTCTCAAATACTTAAATGCTTTTAAACTTCACTGGTATATTAGCAAGTTATTCTGAACTATATAACTAGGAAACACTATAACTAGGACCTTCATAAATCCCCAAAGTTATGAATGTCTCTATAGTACATCATTTCCCCCATAAAACGAAGTAAAGCATAACAAAGTAATTTAGTTGACCCTTCAAAACCTTAATGATTCCATAAATACACTAATAAAATCATTCATAAAGCCATAAAGGAAATTCTGCTTCCAAAATAAACTCTGCATTTCATTATGCTTCCAAACTACTGTCGTAACATTAATTATGAACTTACTGGAATCTTAAAAGAAACTTTTTATCTCCATTGGTATCTACCTCCTGAGAGTTATTCTCTGAGCAATGGGTAAGAGATAACTTCCAGGGCTCATTGAAACGAAAAGGGGGGTAGACCACCAGGGCCACTCCCCAGACACACACCAACTGACTGGCTCTACTACCAGCCACATACTGCATGTTTCCAGCCCAGGCCTCTTTGTCATTATCCTCATCAAGCATTATGTTATTTGTTAATAGTAAACATGATAAGTTTTCCATGTGGCCTGGAACAGCTCTATTTTACTGGTTTGGAGAGCAGCTGTCAGTCATTTCATGGATGGCCAAGTCTTTGTCAGACTTTCATGGTACAGAGTAGCTATATTAGGGAGCTGGTGGGGATTTGGTCTCCAACATTGACATAGCAATAAGTTTTCCAAAAAGATCCTTTTATATCCTCACAAATTCTTGGTTTCAGAGAACTTTCTTTAAAGTGTGTTGATCTCTTGGCTCTATTGACCCATACTAACCAGTCACATGAGAAATAACCAGGGGTTGGAAAATGGTGGTCCACAAAACCAAGTTAACTTTCAACATCTGGACAAGGAAGGAGAAGAGCAACAAAAGAAGAGATAGGAAAGATGAGGGGAAACCGAGTTAAGAGTTCAAGGAGAAAAAAGGGTGAAATAAGTGTCCTAGAGTATAAAAATTTTCATCCTGCTCAGAGCTTCCATAAGTCTTAGAGGTAATGGCAGACTGGAACTTTCATCATCTGATGTAGATTGTGAAGTAATGAGCTCCAGAGAGAAAAAGATGCAGAAGGTACACACTCCAAAACCCTTGATCAACAGCAAAATGATCAGAGCCTGGTCTTTGTCTCTGTAGAAGGAAGCAGCACCTCATATGATTTCCGCTTCCACCTAAGTCTGAAATTCCATGTTGACAGAACTTGAATGCTACAGCGTTAAACCAGCAGCTCCCTACAGGAGAAAGGACGAAGTCATGATGTACAACTTACTCTAGTCTCTGTCCCTCAGTTCCCAACCAACTAAACCCAAAAAAGGGGATGGGGCACACCTGTGCCTAAAATTATGAAATATTATAATAAAATATTACAGAAAATACAAAGTAATATAAAAATGTCACATACCCTCCAATACCCAGATTTAACAAATGTTAACATGTGCCATTCTTTCAACAGATCTCTTTTTGTGAAAAAATGCAAATGCAGTAGAAGACCCATTTTCAACATTTTTAACCCACTTTTCCCCTCTCTCACTAGACACAATGTCCCAAAGCTGCTTTATGTCCTTTATGATCATTGTTTTTATGTTTTTACAACTTATATGTATATCCACACAACACATAGTGTTTATTGATGTTTTCTAAGGTTTTACATAAATGTAATCATGTCGTATTCTGCAACTTGTTTTTTTCACTCAAGATTGGTTGAGATTTATCAGTGTTGATATGGGCATACCTAGTTCATTAATTTTAAGTGCAGTAAAGTATTCCTACATAAATATATCTTTTCTAAAAACATCATGGAGATTCTTGGACCCTCTTGGGATTTTGATTAAAATACTATTGAATTGATTAATCTGAGAATTAGCCTCTTTGTGATATTAACTCTTGTCATTCATGTACATTGTGATTCCTTCCGTTTCATCCAATCTTTTCGATCCTTCAATTATATGTTGTAAATTTTTGGGTTGTTTTGTTAAAGGTCTTTCACACATACTATATACATAGTTATAGGTTCCTTGTAGTCATTATTGTAAGTGGTACATTTTTTTCCCTACTATATTTTCTATTTTTATATGGCTGATGTATAAAAATACCTTCAATTTTTTGCATATTCATCTTATATCCAATAAACCTGTTAAATACTCTTCTTTCAAATTTCAGAATTTCCATAATTTTCTTTCAAATTTCTATACAGATAATCATATCATATTCAAATGGTAAAAATTATTTTTTTCTTCTTTTCCAATCCATCTTGTCTTTTAATGGCAGGGACCTCCAGTATTAAATGTAAATGCTAGCAGTGGCACTAAACATCTTGTCTTTAACGGAAATACTTTTTACATTTCATTCATAAGTAAAGTGTCCAATATGGGTTTTTGGTGGCTACCCTTCAATAGATTAAGGAAGTTTTATTTAACCTTAGTTCAAAGAGAATTTTATTATGGATAATGCTAAAATTTAGAAATTTTTTTTCTGTTTCTATTGAGATGACCATGTAATTTTTTTTTCTTTAATCGAGGTTGGGAATTACATTGAGGGATTTTTATGATGTTGCTCCATTGTCACTTTTCTGGTAAAAAATGACTTTTTAAAAAATAATACAATGTATTTTTAATATTCTCTTGGATTTAATTTGTTAATGTTTTATTTAAGATTTTGCACATGGGATCATATATCAAAATAGCTTATACTTTTTCTTTTCTGTTCTTATTTGATTTTGTTGTCAACTTTATATTGGCTTCATATAATGAATTGGGCAACTTTCCTTATTCTTATTCTCTGATATAGTTTATTTTATATGTGCACTATCTCTTGCTCATAAATCCGTTTATATCTACATTTTCTATGAAAAATACTTCTAGAATGCTTCCTGGTCCTTTTTTTAAAGCATGTTTAATTATTTCTATTTTTCCAGAAAATTACCCATCTCCTAAAATTTTAAATAACTGATCAAAATAGTATCAAATTTTCTTTTCTCTCTCCACTGTATCTATAGTTGGATTCCTGTTTTATTACTCAAATTACTTATTTGTACAGTCTCTCATTTCTCAATCAATCTTGCTTATTTACTTTGTAATATAATCAGGTTTGCTCATTTTTCAAAGGGCCACTTTGGGTTTTGTTAATCACCTCTTGTTTGTTTGTTTGTTTCCTATTTCATTACTGCTTCTTTCCAGAGGATTCCTTTGCAAACAAAGTTCTAAAGCCCTTGAGGAAAGCTATTGCAAAGGAATTCAATAAAATCAACAATTAAGATGTGAATACACTCCAGATGGAACGAAAATAATAGAGGAAACCAAAAATAAATTCAAAATGAGAATGTTCAGAATCTTTGACTAGATAAAAATATCATAATAACTATTTTTTATTGAAAAGATAAGGCTGTAGGCAAAAATTCCCAGGAAGTTGAGAGTGCAAAAAGCGTCTTATGCATAATTGTCTTTTGGAGCGAACAGGGTGAGAAATTAAATAATTTACACTTTGGTTAAGTAACTACGTTAAAAATTTAAAGAAGTACTCTGTCTAAGCCTTTCTAATTTCTCTTTTTATATTTTTTCTCTTACTGCCACGTATTTGAAGCAGAAGGGGGGCTCAAAACATGAGCTTACAATGTCACTTGGCCAGAAATCAGTGGCAGACATTATCAGAAGCTTCAGCTCTTCCAGTATCTCTCTCTTACTTAAAGAAATTTTGAAGGACACTCTGAGTCTCAAGTGTCATGTAGATTTTATATACATAAAGCTCTTTGAACCTGCTAAGTTAAAACACAAATTAAATTTAAACACGAAAGTAGAGGCTCTCTTATCCGAGCTCATTTCTTACTCCTGCTTCTGCATAGCCTTCCCTCCTCCTAAACAGAATAGGTGATGCCCCTTTTTGCCTTTGCCCACATTCCATCTTTTCTTCAGTCCCCCACCCAAACACTAGAGGTGGGGGTCCTTATTATTTTCTATACTACAGGATAGCCATTTATGCACATAGATTCTCTCTTTTTAATAGGACTGTAAACCTCTCTTAGGCCAGGACCTAATTTGTGTTTTATACATAGCAAAGCAAATTATAAATATTTGCTGAGTAAGTAAATAGCTTAAAGCATAAGAGAAACATAAAACACTGAATTTTCCACTTGTTCAGTATTTAATTACTAGGCTCATACGGTCTTCAAGAAGGTTCCTGAACTAGGGTTTTGACTTGGAGAGAAGATGTCCTGGGGGTGTTAAGTGTTGTTTCCCCTCCCTTCAAAGCGGAATTGACTCCTTAATAGTGGCTTCGTAGCAGAGCTACACACAGTTCCCTGGCTTTTAGAGAATCTCTAAAGCAATGGTCAACTGTAATCTATAAGAGCAATTTTCTTCTAAATTTATAATTTTGAGATGTTTAATTTTAAAGGGATAAGAGAAGTTTACGATTCAAAGCTCACATTTTAAACCAAAATGTTAAAACAACTATATTATTTTTATATTTTGTTTAAGGTGCATTTACTAATATTTTTATTTCAGAAAAATGCATGTTGTCCTGTTTCAATTAGCTTTAGCAAAGCTGATATAATCAAATTGAAGTCCTAAATTCACTCTACCAGTAGATATTTAATTACAATTTAAGTTCTATGATCAGAGAATGAAGTCAAATTTCAGTAAATTTACAGCAGAGAATGATAAGAAGCAGCATGCCCAGTGGAATGCTACAAATGCACCAGCAGTGGGGCCGGGAAGACCAAGGTGGCTATCCTGGGTCAGTCAACTACCAACCTGGGAAGGTCATTTAGCCCTTCCAATTGGGAATTGTAATTCTGACCTTGCAGAATGTTTGTGAGGGTTACAGAAAAGCATGAATGGCTCCTAATACTGTATTAGGCACCTACCATTTATGGTATAATTTATGGTCATTTATAATGATCATTTATCATTACATTTATGATGATGATGATGATGATGATAATGTTTCACTAAGTCAACAATGTGTCCTGAGCTTAAAAGCCAGAGGATCAGCCTTGTAAGTTTAGACTTGAGTTTCCGCTTTGATCAGGTGGAAGTCGTTTGTCCTCAGGGTCATGAACATGACAGTATGCTCTGGTGCAAATACTTTGGGCAATTTTAAAAATGACATTCTCAATGGCATAGACATTAATCTTTTATAGCTCATCATGATAAAGTGGAATAGTCCATCATGATAGGAAGATAATGCTAAATAACTTTATTCCGTTATATTAACCAATATATAAAACATGAGATGCTTTATTAAAGCAAATGAGAAAAAAATGTCTAATTTGCCAAAAGTACATTTGTATTTTTTTTCTCTTCTTATTCTCCTCCTCTTCCTCCATATTTTTCTTCTTCACTATATATCAACGGTCTGTAATATGGAATAGCTGATTTCCCACTTTATAATGGAAATATACGTGAAATACACATAGAACACTGTAAGGACCACATACGTTGCAAGTGACACGACCCAGGAAAAGCTACAGGGGATCAGAATATAGAGAAGGGATTATGGATTTGTGGGGAAGCGTGTCTTTAAGGAAACAGAGACCAGAAGTACATGCTGATGGAGAAATGACTTCAGCACATGGAAGAGCAAAGCAGAAACAAATAGAAATAAGCACTGTTTGAGCATTATTCCCAGGCCACTATCCCCAAGGGCATGGCTGTGAACACAGCTGGGTTTCAATGTCATCCAAGGCCAAGGAGGCAGAACTGCCTGAGAGGGCAGATGGGAATGAAGGTGAGCCCACACCCAGGCTGAGCCAGGGGGCTGCATCAGGGAGCACATGCCCAGGGTGAGGAGGAAGCCTGGCCAAGGGGACCTTCCACTTTTCAAACTCAATATGCCACGAGCTGAGTTAGTAACAGTAGCTTGTCATTCATTAAACACAATACTAGGCAATTTATTACAATTTCTCTTAAAATTCTTACAATTCTGTGATGCTAATATCTCAATTTCACAGATGAGAAAACTGAGAAAGAGGGAGGTTTAAGTAATTTGTCCCAATTCTTTCAAAATCCAGAATTCTCAAAACAACTCTACACGTTCAGCATTATTAACCCTATTTACAGATAAGAAAACTAGAGTTTGAAGAGACTGAGTAACTTCACAATAGACAGAAGAGCGAAAATTTGAATATAGATCTGTGAACCCAAAGAGAAAATGCCACTCAGTAAATGTTGCATTGATTCCAAAGAGCTAATTCTAGCTTCTTTTTTACAGATGCTGAGATCTGGACATTTGAGTGGTTTAAAAATGGGGTCAGTTTTCTCATTCCCTTTATTTTCTTTAATAAAGAAGCTAACCTTAGTTGTAAAATTGTAATTTTTTTCATGGAATTCAGTGTAGCCATTTGTTTTAATTTTGTAGCTTATAAACTTTTTTTTTTTCTGAATTGCCTTTTATGCCAAAAAGGTTATCTGTCATTGCTTCGGCCATTCTGAATACGAGGAGAAGAGGGTTAGTTTTGTTTTGCTTAATTTAGGCAGTCCCACAAACAGCTTTCAGTAAATGAAAGCATTTGGGGGATTTTTTTTTTTACAAGGAACAATGTAAACATATACTTTATATTTTTTAATTTTCTTTTTTTAAATTGATATATACTATACATGCAGAAAAGTGCACAGACCTTAAGTGTATAGCCGGATGAATTTTCAAAAAATGAACAACTCTGTGTATTTAGGGCCTAAAATCTATGTTCTATGCCAAGGAATACAAGACGACCAGCACCCCAGACGCACCAAATGGAAACCAGGATACACAA
Source organism: Equus asinus (assembly GCF_041296235.1). Classification (NCBI taxonomy): domain Eukaryota; kingdom Metazoa; phylum Chordata; class Mammalia; order Perissodactyla; family Equidae; genus Equus; species Equus asinus. The sequence goes on along the minus strand of NC_091802.1, from coordinate 34,820,387 downwards.
GAAATATTTTGGAATTTCCATTATAATTTCTTTTTTTGATCCATGGATTATTTAGAAAGGTGTGGCTTAATTTTCTAACATTTGGGAAGTTTCTAGTTGCATTTCTGATGTTGATTTACAGCTTAATATCCCTGTGAAGAGAATACATATTCATTCTTTTATATCTTGCCTATTTGTGTTTTTCCTAGATGTTTGTTACATCCTTTGTTGAGAGACTGTTGTAAAAGTCTATGATTGTAGATTTCTCTATTCTTTTAGTTCTGTCAATTTTTACTTGATTAAGTTTGAGGCTATGTTTTTAGGTGATTACAAATTTAGAACGCTGGTATCCTCCTGATAAATTGACCCTTTTGTCATTATGGAGTGTCCTCTTTATTGCTCGTAATGTTTCTTGCCTTAAAGTCTACATTATATGATATTAAACTGGGAAATAGATTTTTTCCAGCTCTTCTCGGTTCAATGTTTCCTACCTGTCCTTATATTTTAAGTATTAGACTTGCTGGTTATATTGATCTTCCTGTTCTTTTAGTGGTTGAGAGTATAATGGCAATATTCGAATTACTAAAGCCTAACATAAATTAGTATTTTTGCTACTTCCTGAACCATGTAAGAGTCTTAGAACATTTCAATTCCAATGATGTCCTTCTTACATTTTATCTTATTATATTTCAGATATTTTAGTTCTGCATACATTAAACCCAAAACAATATTAGTATTTTATTTCATTATTGCTTTATAAAGTCAATATTAACTTAGATGTACATTTTTTTCCTTCATTCATTCTCGAATTTTCTTGCTCTCATCTAGGATCATTTTTCTTCTGCCTGAAGCATCCTCTTGTATTTGCTTTACGGAAATTCTGCTGACTTTTGTTTGTCTAAAAATGTGTTTATTTTGCCTTCATGTTGAAAGAATATTTTCCTCTGGTACAGAATATCAGGATTTCTGTAATTTTCTTTAATCCTTTTAAAATGTCATTCCATTTACTTTTCCTTCCATAACTTCTGTTGAGATAGAGACGTCTGTCTTATTGCTTTTTCTTTAAAGTAATGTCTTTTTTTCCCACTGCCTGTATTCAAGATCTTCCCTTTGTCTTTGTTAATAGTTTACTATGCTACCCCATGGTGTATTTTTCTTTCTTTTTATTCTGCTTGGAGTTTGTCAAGTTTTTGGATCTGTGGGTTAGAGTGCTCATCAGTTTTCGAAAATTCTCGACCATTATCTCATCAAACGTCACTTCTACCTCATTCTGCACTTGCCTTAGGTCTGGGATCTTGATCTTGTAAGTCTTGGAACCCTTGGTCACTTTATGCTTCTTTCTGAGATATTTTTAAAAACTTTATGCATGTTATCCAGTTCTCAGCAAAAGGATCAATCTAAGCTAGTCCTCAGCAGCCAGAGGGAGAACGTCCCCTTTTAAGGTGATGCTTCTTACACTGTGCTAATCCCAGGCACAGACTGAACAACAATCTGCTTCTTCTTACTGAGACATAGTCACATATGTGAAATGGGAGCCAAATTTAAGGTATTAAGAAAGTAACAATGTCAAACTTATTAAATAAAATTTAGACCTTCTGCTGTCTAGTCACCAGTTGCCCCAAGGCTCATTCACAAAGGACTAGGGCACTGTGACCCTCACTACAAATCCATGGGTACTGGAGGGCTGCCAAATTACAAGCTGGGGTCAGGAGTGGCAACGCCATTGCCAGAAATCTCAAACCAAATAGAGGCAGAGGAAGTGAACCAGGTCAAAGGAGAAGCAGAGTGATGCAACATACTTCCTCACCCACAGATGATGCTCAGCCTCCTTCTAAGAGCAAATAACTTCCTGTCTCTAAGCTTCAGGTTCCCTAAAATGATGATAATCATGAATAATTATCTTACAGGCTTGTAGTGATTGGAAATAATAAATATGCAGAGTGCTTAGAATAGTGTCTCATTCATAGTAATTGCTTAATAAGTCAGAGCTATGAGAATAGTGATGGTGATAATGATGATGATTGTGCTGAAGATATTGATGATTGTGATGATGATCATGAAATGAAAATGATTATCATTATTATCAGAAAGAAGTCAGAGGATATCAGAGCACACAGTCCTACATGTTATAGCTGACTTTCTTTGGTTGTTTTTTGTTTGGTTTTTTTTAAAGATAAAAGGGGAAGTCTCACATTTTCTGCTTTAAAAATATTTGTTCTACCTTAAAGTGGTCATGCTCCTGAGGCTCCATCTGACTGCATGGGCTAAGTTTTGTACTGGAGGATCAGGACCCCAAACAGACTCCATGGGACACATGACATGTCATAATCCTAGTCTTGCTTCATTGTTCTTCATAACTAATAGTAGTAGGTAGGAAATAAAGCTAATTCACTCATTGTCGTAGAGCTTGGAGAAGGACTCAATGCTAGTTTACATGGCTCAGAATTTCACAATGATTAACAAGCAAGGTCTCAAAGGAGAAACAGCACATACTTCAGAATGGACACATTCTTCATTGTGGCTCTTGCTGAAAAATATTGATAATAGAAAGCAATTTTCCTAAGGCTCATTCACATAGGACTAGATGGCTTTTGCTTTGAATACACTGCATTTTTAAAATGGGATAATTTAAAAAAAAAATCTAACTGCCACTTAAACCAAATGGATGAGGCACCTAGATGGGAAAATCTGAAGTCAGGACACTGCCATTTCTATTCATGAACACCTTTCCTGTCTTCATTTATCTTAAAACATTTTTGATTGTAGAGAAGTGAAACATGCATAAAATAGCAGGCTTTTCACAATGTGATAGGCAACTTTGTTGAGACAAATGGATTTGATGATTGCTTTGCAAGCTGTGGGTAAAGAGGGGGATGATGATAACAGGGAAGGGGTGAAACACACACAGGGGTGGCTGAGGAAGCTGAACAAAAGGAGAAACCAAAACTTGACCAGGGTGTACCTATATGCTCTTTTTTGACGGTCATGTAGGTGAAAAAATAATATATAAAAATAAATATTTTAAATATTACATATATAAACAATAGTCTTTCTCTAATCTGGCTGAGGTGAAGATTTTGGCAGATGTGGGCTCCATTCATGAGTAAATTAGTCTCAGTGAAGACTGAGGAAACAGTCTTGGAAATCTAAAGGATCTTCTACCGGAGTGGAGCAGAGCGGTGCAGTTAGGGGCCACATGTAGGGAGATCCTGCTTCACGAGGTAGGGGGTGTGCAATGAACGTGCACTTGAGTAACATTAAGTCACCTCTGAGCCTCCTCAAAACCACTGCTGTCTTTCCAGACTTGGGGACTCTTACCCTCTTCTCTCACACAACTGTCTCTGTCCTCTACTCAATGGCACCAACTGCTGTCCCTTTTCTCCTAGCTTACTCTTCCCAGTGACCTCCAGTTTTCATAAATAAAGGCAAGTGACTGGAGAAAACCTCCTCAAAGAAAGGAAAGGCAACTAACTGGCTTTCTTCTAGGAATCCCTTCACCGGATCTCAGTTTTTCTTCTGTACAAGGAGGGGTCTGATAGTTCAAATTCCCTGAAGTCTATCCCTGCTAGGTGCTCTAGGAGTCTAGGATCCCACGTTTTCTCTGGCTCTTCCTGTTAAGTACAAAGACTGAAAATTATTCCAACCTTCTCAAACCAGCACACGTTTTCAGAGTCCTATCACTCTCAGTTCTAGGATGGGATACTGAGAAAGCTAAAACAAAAAATTTGGTGAAAGAAGACACTCACATGGAACTTAACTTAGAAAAAAAATCTAGGGGCTAGCCCCGTGGCCGAGTGGTTAAGTTCGTGCACTCCGCTGCAGGCGGCCCAGTGTTTCGTTGGTTCGAATCCTGGATGCGGACATGGCACTGTGCATCAAACCATGTTGAGGCGGCGCCCACATGCCACAACTAGAAGGATCCACAGCGAAGAATATACAACTATATACCGGGGGGCTTTGGGGAGAAAAAAGAAAAAATAAAATCTTAAAAAAAAAAAAAAATATGTGGGCAGGAAGGAACCCCTAAGGTTGCAAAGGAGAGACTTTGCCATGTCCTGCAACAAGAGCAAGACCCAGACCCCCACCCCTTCCTTTCCTTCACTCCTACTGAGACCCAATGCTAATCTTTCTTACAAAAGGATCTGTTCTTGGAATTGAGGCAGGTATTATTCTCTGCACTTTTCTGATGATAAAGCTGTGAGTCAGAGAAGTTGAGGAATTTGCCCAAGATCACACAGTGTCTCTCATGAGTTGCAGAAGAGGACAAGCAGGAGACAAGGGCAATCACTTGACAGGACCTCAACTGTCTACAGCCATACCACCCTGAATGCACCAGATCTTGTCTGATCTCAGAAGCTAAGCAAGGTCAGGCCTGCTAGTCCTTGGATGGGAGATCTTCACTTTCCTTGGGCCCCTGTGCAAGGGCCTTCGGAATCAGTTTCCCAACAAACACTGGTGGCCTAGAATGACTTTGGCCCACCTGAGTTCTCCCCCAGCCCTCTTGCTGATCGTCACTTTATGTTGGCTGACTTTTCAGAATTTCCCCTCTATAAATGCAATTATAATATCTGACCCAGGCCTCCCAGGGATGAGAAGATAAACGAGGTGATAAAGTGAGAACCTGCTGAGCTCTTCTTAATGACAGTGCAGTGATGCTAACACCCCATGGGGTATTATGGGATTAGTAACAAAACGCAGGGGCTGCAAAGTTATATTTGGCCAAAATCTTACACTCCCAATTCTTTAGGAAGGAAACAGAGATGTGGAATAGGTATTTCGTAATAATGAAACTGACAAGTGTGCTCTCAGTTTCAAACAAACCCATTACAGGCAAACCCAATAACAGAAAAAGTATACCAATAGGCAATTTTATTAATCTATATATACATTTCACAGAACTATTCTGGATTTTATTAAAAAGAAAACTTCTTCAATATGCTCAATATGCTTCACGCTTTGTAGCATTTCAGTGAAACTGGAATCGGAAAAGAATGACTTACACAAACCTTTCAAGGGCACACCTTTGGCATAAAGTGAGGTACAACTGAAGTTACCATTTGAGATTCCAGCAGTGGTTCTCTCCTGAGATAATATTCTACCAATCAATTTCATCACTTGTAAATGTCAGCAGTTGTTGCCCTGGGCTGGCTTTAGAACCCACAAAAGCAATAAGATGAATACTCGGATATTAGATGAGGACCACATTTGTGATGTGAGTCACCGCACGGCCAAGGTGCAGTGCTAGTCAAGACAGGATTATAGGCAGAATCTTGAATTAGATAGACTGTCCCCTTCTTTAATGTGCACCCACAAAATTCTGGCTCTTTTGGATGGCCACAAAACTTCTGCTTTGATGACATGAGTTTTAGAGCCATGAAGAGGCTAAGACTAACTTCTACATTTCAATTTTTACCTTTTCTCCTGCATAGCTTGTCACTAAAACTCTCTCCCAGCTGACGGCTTGGAGAACAGATTTTCCTGGTTTTACATCCCCCATCCCACTGCCACAACCCTATTCAATTATATTCTTTTTTTTTTTTTTCAAAGATTGGCACCTGGGCTAGCAACTGCTGCCAATTTTTTTTTTTTTTATTTTCTGCTTTATCTCCCCAACCCCTCCTTGTACACAGCTGTATATCTTAGTTGCCCGTCCTTCTAGTTGTGGGATGTGGGATGCCGCCTCAATGTGGCCTGACGAGTAGTGCCATGTCCGCACCCAGGATCCGAACCCTGGGCCGCCGCAGCGGAGCGCGCGAACTTCACCACTCGGCCATGGAGCCGGCCCCACAATTATATTCTTTAGAACTACTGGATAATTCCTTTTGAGGGTGCTGTAATAGCTCAAACATGTCAGGGTCTAAGGTTTTTAACAGGTAAACATCGAACACCTTCAGTTTTAGGTTGTAAATTAATCAGATAACTCAACTGAGCCTTTTTGTGCTTACTCATTGCTGAGGTTGCTTTCAAGTCTTTCCTTCCCTCATGTCTCCTCTATAACATCCCAAGAAACAGAAGAGACTAGTTAGGCTTTCTGGGCCGCTGTCTTGCCTTATTTAGGTATGGGCATCATAGGAGATGAACAGTTACCATTTCAAGTTTAAGTTTTCTAGAGATGATCTTGAAACATCCTTTGGTCAACAAATCTAATCATAATCAAACAGCTTTTGAGTGTTCTTTCCAATTCTAGAATCAGCAACACTAATTTAGATTATTATGTTGCCTTACATTGAGAATACTCCTATTGAGACTGAAGAAGTGGTCCAATAAGAGCACAGGATTGGGGAGTTAAAAGACCTACGTCACACAGCCTTGGGCAAGCTGCTCAATCCCTCAATTTCTCATTTGTAAAATACCAAAGATTCCTATCCTATCGTGTAAATGATATTCCCATCCTTGTTGTGGGAGATTAATGAGATACAAAGTACTGGGCACATGTCTGGCCAACAGTGGGCACTTCATAGTTACCTTGAATCTGAATCTCTGAAGGGAAGTAAGGACATTGAGAAGTCTGAGTCACTGAATCTTGATCACAAATATTTCTAAGAAGCTTACAACTCCTTAGCTAAAGGTACCATTTCACACCAAGCATAAAAAAGTCACATGGCTGAACTAAAAAGTGAATTTATTCTATAATTTATTGTATCACAATATTACATTTGTATTTATCTCATACACTTTACATGTGCACTCTCAGAGAGAAAGACTTTTTTAAAAGTCAAGAATTTTTATGTCAAGCAAAGGCACCTGGTCATTTGCATAGCATGCATAGTGCTTTGTTGCAGAGTACAGAGAGAAATGACTTGCTCTTCACACTCTAAATCTGAGTCCACCAAGGATGGAAAACAGGCTTTTGGTGGCAGAGGTTTCTGTCTAGCTGAGCAGTAAATCCTAGCTGGCCACAATGATTGCAGGGACTAGCTCTTGGTAATAATTTTGATGTCATTATCCTCTTCTGGAAATGCATGAATGATTCTGGCCTTTAAAAACAGATTTAAGAGAATGCATTTATCTTGACATTATCAGCCTTGTAAAGATCATGCAGTAGGGCCTGTTGACCTTTCTGTCTTAACGATGGGCTGCAAAACTGTTGGATAACATTAATGGAATGAAGTGAGGGTGTGTACTCAGGGGCGGGCCCCATGGAGGGGAAGAGTGGAGAAAGGGATGTTTAGGATGACAAAGGAAACTTGCTTTAGTCCTATGGGTACTAAGGAGTCACATGGAAGCAAATGGGTACAAATTGGATTCCATTTCTGTCTGTATGCCATAAATACCATCCTTGGGTATACATCAAGGCATGAACCAAGAAAAATAAAATATTTGGTTCATAATGAGGTGGTTGACAATGACTCCAATTCTTGGGCATGTAAAGCACAAACATATTTACTTAACTGCACCCAATAATGTAAATTTCTACCCTTTTAAAAAATACATAATGTTCACCAATTCACCATATACTGGAAATGGCACTGGATTCTGTCACTAATCATATGAAGGATTGTGTGCAAATCACCTCCTTCCCTAGTACTGGGTTTCACAAAATTTTTTTTCAATCAAGAGTTTCTAACACCTTAAGGACTGAAGACAAAAATAACGGCAAAGTTCTTCACACAGTTTCTTGGTTATCTCATAGATTCAAAAAATGCTACTATCTCTTTCCTCATCTCCCAACTACCCCCTTTGCACGAACTTGCTCAATCTACAAATCAAATGTTGGAACGAACCGATAAAGTTGATAAGAATTAGAAATTGAGACTGTCTGACTCCCTTGCAATCTTTGAGATATAATTGCCATGAACACATTTTCAGTGTGATACAGAGTTTTAACAGAGGGATAGGACTTTAAAATTGGAAGCCCTCTGAAAGATACAGGAGCTGCCATGGGCAGACCAAACATCTCTAATCTCATACACACAAATAAAAACGGATTAAGTTAAAAGCACTGACTGTTCTGCCTTCTAAACCCAACAGGGAGGTGATATCAATGCACAAAGTGAAATGCATGATTCTATGCTTGCCCACTACCACGACAGCCCAGTGAACGTTTTAAATCCCAGATATGCTTTAAAAATATAGCTGGGTATGTGATTTTCTATTAAACCTAATATAGTGCAATGAACCACAGTACCTGACAGGAGCAGGTGAACTAGCATTTCCATGGCAACCAAAGGCTAACAATATCACTTTATTATTATTTTTACTTTGCAAGCTACCTTCTTTGAAAAGCAGTTCCCTTTCTGCATGGCTCTACTTGATAGCTCCCTGAATAATTCTAATCCGTAAGCCTTTGTATCTCTTTTTGCCTGCTGGAAACACAATGGCTTAATCTAATTATCTCAAGAAACTCAACTCTAAAGTCAAAATCGAAGTAAAAACATAAAGCAGTCTCCTTCTTTTACTTTAGTTATTGACTTCATGGTGCCTTCCTCTTGGCAGAGTGCTAATAAGGCAATGGAACATGCCTGATGCAGAGGAAGGGTTCTTTACAGTTCTTCCTGGCAAGAGGAAGGTGGGTTTGGGCCAAGTCAGGCTCCATTAAAAGAGCATAAAACAGGAGAGACTGAAAACCGTCCTTGTGGATGACAAAGGAGTGGTTGGCTGAAACATTTACTGAGCGACTACTGGAAGACGGGCACTTTGGATGAAGAGATCAGCGGTCTAGAAGAGCTCAGATCTGCAAGGAGAAAAATAGGCCAACACGGGATGTCAATAAACTGCAATGAAGGCCATTATGGAGTTAACACCAAGGCCACCATTGATTCATTGTCCAAATTGGTCACTTTTGAGAACAAAAGGAGCACTATTGATAATTATTCAAGGACAATGGACATAAACATTACCTTAGCTAGGACGTAAGGGCTGTGGAATGAGAAAGTGGCAAAATGATTTGGAGGAAGGTGGACCACCAGGGGTGTCAGACAAATTTTTGATTTGGGTCATGAAGCAAAAATAGATGTTGCTAAGTAGAGAAACAGGAAAGCATTCCAGGCAAAATGAGATGGCAAGCACAAAGATGAGAAGCAGTAAAGCTGCATCGTGTGGCTCATACCCATGAGAACCTAAAGACAATAACCACAAGATGTCACTTCCGCCCCACCATACTCAGAAAATGCAAAAGCCTGATCACACCCAGGGTCGAGAAGGATATGGATTAATACCCCATATATGGTGACAACCAATTTGGAGAGCACTATGGAAACATCTGGTAAAACTGAAGATGTGTATATCCTGTAATCCAGAAACAAAACTCCTGGTATAAATCTACATGTGTGCCCAAGAAGAAATGTAGAATGTTCATTGTACATTGTTTATAATAGTGGAAAATTACAAATAACTTAAATGCTCATCAATAGCAGAATAGAAAATAAATTGTAGTGAATCCATGTAACGGACTACCATTCTGCAGTTAAATGAACTAAAAGCCAATGCATCTATCAACAGACATAAATATCAGAAACATATCAAGTGAAAAAAAGAAAAAACCAAGTTGCAAAAGGATAGGTATTGCAGGATAGCATACCAATAACAACTAACAGCATGGAAATAGCACTGTAAATTGTTTAATGGATACATATCTACAAATATAGTAAAAGCGTATGGTAAAAAGTTTGCATGGGAATGATAAACACAAAATTTTGATAGTGGTTTGCTCTAGGTAGGAAAGAAAAGGAAGAGGATTATGAAGAGGTACACAGATGACTTTAACTGTAATTGCAGCTTTATTTCTTAGAAGAGAGAGAGATGAAATAAATATGGCAGCATTTTCAGATGTGGCAGAGCTGGGTGACAGGTACATGGGAGTTCCCCATATCTTCGTGATCAGTAGGGTCTGAAGTCAGACTGCCTGAGTCCAATCCAGCCCTGCCTCTCCCATTTCACCAGCGTGCGACCCCCAGAAAATGACTTTTCCTCTCTAAGTCTCAGCTCCTCACCTGTAAAATATGGCTAATAACGGTGCCCACATCATGGAGTTGTACGAGGACTGAACGAATTAGTGTTGGAGGAGCTCTTAGAACACAAAGTAACAACTATACTTTGTTAAGTGAAAACAAACAATTCGTCTACTGCACAGCTCAAGTGGTAGAGAAGAGGACAGCTGGGATGGGATGGGTGAGGATGGAAGATGGGGCTGGAGAGGCAGCCTAAGGGAGAAGCAAAGGCCCTTAGAAGCTGGTAGCAATTCCTTGAAGTCACCTCCTTGAATTAGGGTGAATATAGATGACAAAAGAAGACTCTGTACTCAAACATTCTTGGAAGGACTGAAATTCAATCTATTAGTTAACATCATTTTGGGAAACAGTGTCTGGGACATAACTGTTGCTCAAAAAAAAATTTATTTTTTCTTCTATCAACATAAAATATTCCAGGGGGTAAAACAGGGCCCTTCAGAGCCGTAATACTAGGAGTTATGACTAATACCACGCTTAAAGGACGGTTATGTCTTACAATACCTGGAGTGGGTGAAGAAGGCCTGAGTGGACCCACGGCATATCTATGTAATCAATATGTTTATAGAATGCAATTCTTCAAGTAGAGAGGGACCTGGAAGCTCGTCAAACTGACTGTGTTGGTTATTTGCCTGTCTCTCAGCTCCAAGACCCTTCCTTCCCCTTTCCATTCTCTGTTCTTTAATGCTGGGGCTGGAACTCTATACGCGGCATTTCTTCTCTTCCTTCTAGCTGGCTTCATGTTCGGTTCTGCCAATGAAAAGCATGAGTGCAAAACTGGAACTTGGGAAGAAGGGAGAGGGACCCCCCCCTTCCAGCTTCAGCACCTGTCAGCTTTACCGCAGGAGCAGCAGCAACAAGCAGTTACGACTCCACTCGTCAGCTTTGCCCAGCAATCCCAGGACCAGCCTTGAAGGGTCGCCAGAAGAATACCACGCTTGCAGTTCTCAGCTGTACAGCTGCAGCCCGCAGGCCATCCTAGTACCGGCCGGGCCCCAGCCTCCTTGCTATTCCAAGCATTAACTGGGCCTTTTATTAGTCCCTTTTTTATTAGTCCAAGAAACCAGGAAGCTGTGTACCCCCAGTACTAACCACAGGGCATCACCTTCTTAGGGTAGGAGCAGCAGCCTGTCATGCTGTCCCCTTAGAGTTTTAAGTTACAATTCCTCAGGGCCCACTTCCCAATTGTTCTCTGTGGTCTCTTCCTTTTTGCTCCCCAGTTCTAAGGGTGGGAGCTGCTCTCTGGTTGTATTCATGCCAAGTTGCCTTGGCTCTCTCTTTTTGCACCTTCAGCTTTCAAACATCTGTGTCCCCCAATTCCCCATATGAAATTCCTTTTGTTTGAGAGAGATGGCATGGTTTCTCTTTTCCGAACTGGACCCTGACTGATTCAGCAACCTTACCCCAGTGTCATTTTCCAGGATGAGAAAACTGAGCTTTGGAGAGTAGAAATAACTTGCAACAAGGCAGAAACAGATGGTCTAGAACCCAGGTCTCCTGCCTGGCAGTCCACTGTCAATCAGGGCTATCACATGGCATTCATAATTAACAAATCCTAGAACCGGAGGGACCCCCGGTGATCCTATCATTTAGGGAAGGGGTTGGCATAACTTTTCTGTACAAAAACAGGCCTTGGGTGAGATTTGGCCCATGGGCCCTCAGGTCATAGCTTCCCAACCCCAGGCTAGCAGTTCTCAAATAATGCCATGCATCAGAATCACCTGGAGCGCTTGCTATAAACATAGGTTTGTAGGCTCCACTCTCAGAGACTCTGATTCAGCAGGTGTGGGGTAGAGCCCGAGAATCTGCATTTCTGACAAGTTCCCAGGGGATGCCAATGCTACTGGTCCAGAACTACACTTGGGGAATCATCGCTATGATCCAACTTCTTTATTTTATACATGAGGAGAATAATGCCACAGATATAGCTTCAATTTCTTACTTGACGTCACAGAGCCAGTAAGTGAGGGAATTGGGGCTTCAACCAAAATGTTATATATTCTAAAAGGATGGATGAAGTTCCAACTATATGCTAGACACTGTGTTAGGTTCTGGGTATGAAAAGATGAGTGTGACATGGGCCAACAGTCTAGTGGAAGAAATGAGATAACAGATGACACAGTGTGTGTGATTCCTGGGGCACAGGAAGAAATGGGACCACAATGAAGAAGTATCTGGCTTCTTGAAGGAGGTGACACCTGAGGCATCCTGTCAACCAGTCAAAATAAGCAGTTGGGAGGAGGAAATTCCAGGCAGGGGGAGTAGCTTGTGCGAGGCATGTGAGAAGTAACACAGCATCATGGTTAACAGTAGAAATTCCGGCTCTGTCTCTTATTACCCGTGAACCTGGGAAAATTATTTAACCTCCAAACCTCGGTGTCCTCTTCCAAAAACAGGGACACTAAAAGAACTTACTGCATAGGGTTGACCCGCGGACTGTGGAAGATGATGAACGTAAAGTGCTTTGGCATAGTTCCTGAAACACAATTAGCTCTTAATAAATATGAGCCATTGTTATTAGCGTTATTAGCATAGCGCAGCAGTGTCAGAGCATGATACATTCAGAGTCATAAACAGACCTGGAGTATGAGGTGCAGGTGAAGATATGGGGGCAGGCAAGGCCAGACAAAGACGGATTGTCTGAAAGTGTCTTTTTACATAAAAGTAATGAGCATCCAGGGAAGAATTTAGGCAGAAGAGTGACGAGCAAGGTCCTCATTATAACTAGAGGAAAGGAGAATTATAGCAGATGGGGGATAAGGTAATCCAAGAGGTAAGGGAAATTTTGAGGAAAAGATGATGAAGTTGATTTTGGAGATAGGTGGGATATCTAAATGGAACTGTTTAGAACTCAAAAGAAAGATCTCAGCTATGCAAATTTGGGATCTCTCAGTTGGCAGCTGAATCCACAGAAGTGAATTAAATGATTCAGTATATTATGTAGAGAGACGGTGGGCCACATCCATGCTTACACTGTCAGCACTGAGAAGTGAAAGACGCATGAGATATTATCCCAGTAATTAAGAGGGAAGAGTTTCAAGGAGATACAGTCAATAACACAGAACACTCCAGTGATCAAGCAAGATAAGGATCGTGGAGTGACACCTGGATTTAGAACCAGGAGATGTAATTTTATTTTATGTTTTTAAGATTGGCACTTGAAATAACATGTTGCCAATCGACTTTTTTCCCCCTTCTTCTTCTCCTCAAAGCCCCCCAGTACATAGTTGTATATTCTAGTTGTAGGTCCTTCTGGCTCTGCTATGTGGGACGCTGCCTCAGCACGGCTTCATGAGTGGTGCTAGGTCCACGCCCAGGATCCAAACCAGCCAAAACCTGGGCCACCAAAGCAGAGTGCGTGAACTTAACCACTCGGCCACAGCGCTGGCCCTGGAGAACCAGGAGATGTAATTTTAAAATCTGCTTTATACTAGCTGGACTGCTTCACAGACACTTCATAAACAACTATAGATTTGCATATAAAAATAAAAAGGGGCTAGTCATCAGTCAAAGAGCCAAAATGTTTTTCAAAAACGAACAAAAAACTCTTCTCTTGAAACCTCAAGAATAATGATTTGAATACTTCACTCTCACTTTCTGCCCGAGGACCTGTGTGACATTCCAGGCCCTCTACAATCTGGCCATACATGACACTAGACCAGCCTCACACCCCCTAGACATCCTTCCATGAAGATGCCGTAGCCATGTGGATAGTCTGCATTTATCCATGGCTTTTCAAGCCTCTGTGCCTTTGGGCATTCTTGTTCCCTCAGTCTAGAATTCCTCCATCTTTTCCCAACGTGACGAAAAACTCTATGTAAGAAAAATCTACTCATACTTCAAGCTCGATTTCTGTGCCATGCCAGACCCTCTCACTTTGCCCACCCACCATTATCCTCTGCCCCAACACTCTGTTTATTTCCTTGACAGCACGTTTTCACAAACTATACTTCATTTTTTTTTTATTTATCTCTTTAATCCTTGTCTCTTCTCTGGAATGTAAGTGCCAAAAGTTGAAAGTCCACACTGGTCTAGGTCTGTATTCTATCCAGTTGTACATATTGTATCCAAATGCCTGGTATAGAAGGCACTCAATACCTAGTTATTTAATGGATGAAGGGAACAATCTATCATGCTTAAAAAGCATCTTTAAATAATTTAGGACAAGTATAAGAAAACTCATAAAGAAGTAATGCATACGAGAGTTGAGTGAGATAAATAAAATTGAAGTTTGGGGAGAGCAAGTGGGAGTAGGGAAGGCGTATGAAGTGGAGAGAAGTAACCAGGTACCCACTAGACACATTCCTCATCAGTAATTTTATCCTTATGTGAACATTATCAAGTAGGTGTTATTATTCCCATTTCATGAATGAGAGCACAGAAGCTTGGAAAACCTACTAATTTGCTGCCCAAATCACACAGCTAATAAGTGCCAGTGCTGAAATGAATCTGATTGTACAATAGCATGGTGTTGTACGGTACCATGTTGCTTTTATGAGTTAGTATGCACAAGCATAGACTGAATTAAAAATTAAACGAAATGTGAATAGAGACTCAGCGACCATTAATTGATCTAGAAAAGGGCAACTGTACTGCCGATGAGATGCAGGCAAACTTATGATTAAAAGGATGGATCATAACTAATCATTGTGTGGACAGAACTGTGCAGTGAAAACAACCCTGAACAAAGTTTAATAACCTAGACTTTGATCATGACTCAGCCACTTACAGCCGGGTTACCTTGTTCAAGTCACTCACTCCAGCCTTCGGGTCCTCACAACAGAAGGAAATCAGATCTGTCCTGCCTGACTACTCACTTCAGAGAGTTGTGATGAGGAGCAAACAAGACAACATATTTTGCAAGCATTTTGAAAACTGGAACAAGCCGTATGTACCTAAGGGATAATTAATTCTAGACCCTCTGACTTTTTCCTTACCCTATGCTCTGAAACATTCACTTCATTAAATTTTTCCTTATTCTTTTCTTTTTGTCTTAATCATACTAATGTGATTAAAATTAAGTCCATGGTGTTTTTCTGAGCCCTGTTTAGAATCAATTTACAAGAGATGGTCTCCTTCAAGAAACATTCCAAATACACAGTAGAAATTTTGGCTGGGGGTAGGAAGGTCTGTTCTGCCACAAATCAACTATGTGACCATGTGGAAATAATTTTCCTTCTCTTATCTCATCTTCCTTACATGAAAAATTAGTTGAATTAAAGGATTTCTAAAATCAGTCCCAACTTTCACATTTTATGATTTTGACTCTTCTGAAATCAACTGGATGTGTGAAATATGGTTTAATCATCCTCCTTCTTTCCAACTTGGTTCTTAGGAATCTGGAGAAATCTTTATTGTCTTGCCCCTGAAATGATTCTGGGAAAGGATATACATATTAGACCACTTTCTCCATCTATGAGTATCTTCCTTACAGCATTAAAATCCAGGATGAGTAACTTTCTCCTCCAAATATTAGATTGACTCCACATTCTCACTGTTGACAGAGCTTTAAAAAAACCCTTCCATTCTTTATAGTACCTTTTGTCAGCTGGTAGCTGATAGGAAATTTCAGCGGAGACGTGATCATTTTAAACAGCAGGTACTTGCCTTAATTTAGGGAATGAAAGTTACATTGATCCTTTAAAAGTGATCTAAAACTAGCACGAATGTCTACCCAAAGCCCGTCTAGACAGATGGATGAACCAATGGGCTTCCTGCGATCACCTCTGCTACCCATGCATCAATGGGGTGAGAAATAAATGTGTTTTAAATTACCTGTGGCTTCAGATAGACCTAGAAATTAAATCTCTCCACATTCAAGCAAAAGTTAATACCACTTTAAGCTGCATTAATAGAAGTCTAGTTTCCTTGCCATGGGAAATAATTGACCCATTCACTCTATATTTAAATTAGAGTATATATTTCTGGCAATCACATGTTAAGTAAAAAAGTAACACATTAGTTTTTCATCCAAAGAATAATGACTAGCATGGTGAGAGGGTCTGAAAGCCATGCTCTTTATAAAATACCAGAGGATGTTAATCCAGATAAAAAAAACTTAAAAGGAAACCTCACAATGGTCGTCAATTATTTGACACATTATATTCTATGTTATTCAGGAGGACAGAGCAGATAAATAGGATGAAGATAAAGGAACAGCTATCTGGCTGAATGGTACAGAGATGGTTCCCAATGATCAAGCACTCCTATATTAGAAAAGGTCACTGACCGGACACAGAACATATATAAACAGCAGGTGGATGGCCACCTATCAGACATGATATGGTTGGGAAATAACAAAGGTTCCTTACAGCATGAAGATTCCCTCCTGTTTTTTTCCAAGTTATTCTCAAGTGACCTCCAAAATCAATAGCTTAGGAAAACTACTACCTCTCCTAGAGAGAAAGTGTGGCTTTCCTTGCTCATTTATAACTATGGAACTTTAATTCCAAATCAATGTTACATACCTGGTCTATTTATGAGCACTCATTTTTGTTTGGCACTAATGATGTCTTTTATATTAGAGGTACTTGGGCCCTCAACTCCTCTTTCATCATAGGAATTTGCTTCTTCTTTCACCTTTAAAGTCTTCTCTGCATTCTACAGATGTTGAATTTAGGTCTCAAAGTAGAGAACGAATGAAAAAACTTTCATTTCAGGCCATGATGGAATGGCAGGGTCCAGATTACCCTCCTGCCTTAAATGATAAGAAAACTGGAATAGATCTATAAAAAATGGGTTTCAGACACTGGACAAGTGGTCCCTGAAAGAAGGAAAACAAACAAGATGATTTGTGTGAGTACTCTAGATCACTACCTGAAAAATGTTTCTAGGCCAAAGCACGGGAGGGGGGAGCCAAACAGAACCTGGTAGTCTCGCTGAGTTGAGAAGACAGAATTCAGAGTCTGTAGAGGCTAAGGAAGCAAGAAATTGTGGAGCAGTTTACTGAGAGGAAGGAACTACTCCAAGAGGGAGCTCCAGAAATGTACAGAGGGGTCCCTTTGAGTCCTCGGCTAAGTATTAATCTTAGCAGCATGAGAGGAAACTATACAAAGCAGGAAAAAGACACTGGAAAGAAGTAGTCACAACAATTTCTGAAGCTCACACAGGGCTGGGAGTAGTTTGTATTCCCCATATCCTAAGTGGAAACATATGAGCGTATTATACACAGAGTACTGGGTAGAACTAAGAGAAGCATGCAGGCTTGGTGATGGAGCTAAATTAGCCCTAGAAGAAAGGTTTCTCTGGCAAGGCTTCAAAAGAATTAAAAGATTTCAAGCAACTTAACTGCACGCTGGAACAAAATCTAACACCAGAAAAGGAATATAACAAAATCTAGCAACCAGAAGTATAAAATTTTGCAGTATCTGCCATCAATTCAAAATGAAAAGTGATACAAAGAAGCAGGAAAAGACAACCTATACCCTGGAGGAAAAAATCAACCAATTGAAACAAGTGCAGAAATACACAAATATGGAATTTGCAGACAACAATATTATAACAGCTACTCTAATTATTTTCCACACGTTGAAGGGAGGACAGAAAAACATGAGCATGATGTGAAGTGGAAGCTTTAATAAATACACAAAGGGATCTCCCAGAGATGAGAAATAAAACATATGAAAGGAAAAATACACTTCATGAGATTAACAGAAGTTTAACTACTGCAGAAGAAAAGATGTGTGGACGTGAAGAAATAGTAGTAGAAACCATCAAACATTAAGCACAGAGAGAAAAAAAGAACTTAAAAAATTGAACAGAGCCTCAGAGACTTGTGAAATAATATCAAGCAGTCTAAAATACATGTGACTCGAATCCCAGAAGGAGTTGAGGTGGATGACGGGGCAGTGGTGGAAAACTATGAAAAAATAATGGCCAAAACTTTTCAAATTTTATAAAGACTTACAAACCTAAGAAGCTCAATGAACCATGAGCAGTTGAACATAAAGGAAACCATGATAAGAAGCATCATAACTAACTTGACGACAATCAGTGATAGAGAGAAATCTTAAAAGTGGACAGAAGGAAAAAAGATGCATTATATACAGAGAAAGAAAGATAAGAATGACAGTGAGCTTATTTAAATCTACAGACAAGCCAAAGTTAGTGGATCAATATCAAGGACTAAAAGGAAAATATAAACAAGCTTGCCAACCTAGAATTTGTTACCCAGTGGGAATATATTTTATAAGTAAAGGTTAAATAAAGTATTTTTCAGGAAAACAAAAAAATATTCCTTGCCAGGAGATCTGCACTAAAAGAAATATTAAAGGAGCTTCTTCAGTCAGAGGGAGAATGACAGTGGATGGAAATTTGGATCTACACAAAAGAATAAAGAACATCGGAAAAGTTAAATAGGTGGATAAATGTGAGGGGCATTTTTTTCTCATTTTTAGTCTCTTTAAAAATTAACTGTTTAAAGCAAAAATAATAATGTAGAATAGGGTCTATAACATATGTTGGAATAAAATGTATGACATCAATAGTACAAAGCCAGGAAAAGAGAAATGGGTATGTACTGTTGCTAGATTCTCAAATACTAATAAAAGTTTCAAAATAGGTAAAACAAAAACTGATAGAACTTAAAGAAGAAATCTACAATTATATCTGGAGATTTCAAGACTCTTCTTTCAATAATTGATATAACAATTAATGACAAAATCAGTTAATAAATGGAAAACCTGACAACACTTTCAACGAATGAGATCTAAATGATATTTATAAAGCACTCCACCAAATGATAGCAGAATACACCTTCTTTTCAAGTGCACGTGGAATATTTCCCAAGCAGATCATATTCTGAGACATAAAACAAGTCTTAATAAATTTAAGAAGTTTGAAAATATACAAAGTAGTATTTCTTAACACAACAGAGATGAACTAGAAATCAATAACAAGAATATACCTGGACAAAATCCCAAAATGTTTGGAAATTAAATAGCATACTTCTAGACAACCAACAGGTCAAAGAAAAAAGAATCACAGAGAAATCGGGAAATGGTTTGAATTGAATGAAAATTAAATCACAACATACTAAAATTTGTGGGATGCCATTAAGGCAGACACAGAGGGAAATTTGTAGCATTAAATGCTTTCATTAAAAAAGAATACAAGCAAAATTTCTAGCTTCCACCTTTAAAAAAAAAGCTAGAAAGAGGAGAGCAAATTGAACCCAAAGTAAAGAGAAGGAAGGAAATACTAGGTGTTGCAAAAGAAATCAATGAAATAGAAACTAGGAAAAAGAAAAATAAAATAAAAAGACGGACAATACCAAGTGTTGACAGGCTGTGGAGATGCTGGAACTCTCACACACTGAGAGCAGGAATGTAAAACGGTACGGCCATTTTAGAAAACAGTTTGGCAGCTTCTTGTAAAATAAAATACACTTACTAAATGACTCAGTAATCCCTCTCCTAGTGAGGTAAATAAACACATATGTTCACACACGGACTTGTACATGACTGTTCATAGCAGCTTTACTCCAAATAGTCAAAATCTAGAAACAACTCTAATGTTCACCAGTAAGTGAATTCGGTATCTGTTTAGAACAAACCACTATTCAGCAATGTAAAGGGATGAACTACTCATATAGTGAACAAACGGATGACCCTTAAGAATCTCACGCTAAAGGAAAGAGACCAGGCACAAGAACTATATACATGCAGCCTAAACTTCCATTGATGTGAACGTCAAATTATACTGATAGAAGGTGGGTCAGTGGTTGCCAGGGACTGGGGGGTTGGAAGAACTGATCAACTACAAAGGGGCACAAATTAACTTCTTAGGATGATAAAAATGTTATGTATCATGATCGTGATGTTAGTTACAGGACTGTGTGTATATCTGTCAAAACTTTATAAATTTAAAATTAGAGAATTTTACTATGAGTGATACCTCGATAAAACAGATTTAAAAAGACTGATATTTTCACAAGTACTAAATTTTATCTAAGATCTATAAAAACTCAACACCACCTTTCATTCCCATAATTCTTCCTTTAGAAAAAAGCTGTGTTTTTAATAAAGTCTTAACATAAAAGTAATGTCGGCTAATTATTAAAAGATTAGAGGGGCCGGCCCGATGGCACAGCGGTTAAGTGCCCACGTTCCTCTTTGGCGGCACAGGGTTCACCGGTTTGGATTCCGGGTGCGGACATGGCACCACCTGGCAAACCATGCTGTGGTAGGCGTCCCACATATAAAGTAGAGAAAGATGAGCATGGATGTTAGCTCAGGGCCAGTCTTCCTCAGCAAAAAGAGAAGGATTGGCAGCGGATGTTAGCTCAGGGCTAATCTTCCTCAAAAAAAAAAAAATTAGAAAATGCAGAAATGTACAAAAAAGAAAACAACCCTAACTCCCAAAGATAAACATGTTTCTTTATTTTGTGGTTTTTCTTTCCAGGGTTTTTCTTAAATAGTTATAAGAGAATATAAAAAATTGAATCATACATATATTTGATTCAAATCTTGCTTTTATTACTAAAACTATAAAGTTCAAACTTAATATATGGTGTTTACTGTCCTGGTCAAAACCCCAAAAATATCTAGTTTGTTTAAGTATTGTAAAATAACTCCTTCTCCAAACACAAAATAAACTCCAGTTAGAAAATAAGCTTTATGGTGAAAAAATATTGTATTAGCAAAATGAAAGCCTGAAAAAGTTCCATTTGTTCTTATTTAGTTGAAAATAAATGTGTTTTCAGGACTTGGTTCCCATCTATAAACCGATTACCCCCCTCCCCAAAAAAACCCACCCTTTTTAAAAAATTTTATTTCTTTTCCTGAAACATCTGAAAAGCACTTTGCTAAGAGCCAAACCGGCAGAAAAAAATGCCTTGTCCGGAGTTCATCCTGTCTGCAAAAGGCGTAAGTGGGGAGTCAGTCACCTAGCATTCTCAGTTTTAGCGTATTTTTGGGAAATAGATGTAATAAATCACTCCATGATGTGAATGTATTTGGGAAGCAGAATCATCTCACTGGAAAGCAAGACAAAGGGGCAGAGCTCTACAGGTACTCATCAGATAGGAAAAAGCAGGTGAGAGGAAGAGCCTGTATCTGTTTATCGAGTACATAAATACTTTAAGCACTCACTGTTAGCCAGGCATGGTGCAGGCATTATGGGGCAGGGGGGCGGGGAAAGATACAGACGACTTGCCCTCTAGAACTTGACAAGTGGTATGCACAAATTCTTATAATATTTAGAATCTGATGACTACTGTAAAGGGCACAAAGAAAATTTAAGAGTTCAGAAAGAATTTGATGAATTTCAGCTCAAAATCAAAAAATCATGAAAGGGAGGAACACTAATGCTGTGTTGTGTGGGACAGGTAAGATTCCAGCAGGAAAGGACAGGAAGCTTTGGGGTATGGTAGAGTAGAAAGGGATTCTAAATGTGCCGAGAGGAAGACAGAGCTAGCGAGCTGAGAATGCCAAGGACATAAGCAAGGAATCGTTAATTAGTCCAGGTTGACAGCAGTAGCTATAGGCTGTGGAAGAGTGACTGATGAGCTTGGAAGTTGAGGTCAAATGACAGGTGGCTTTGGATACCAGGAGAGGATTGTAGACATTACTCTGTAAGAAGTGTGAGGTCACTGAAGGTTTCTATCTAGGAGATAACAGGAAGTGGCTGGTTGGAATGGGGAGAAGTGATTGGAGCAGGGAGAAAACACAAACCATTTAGGAGTTTATCACAATATTCTTAAAGTCCGAAATTTGGATGGTATCAGAAGGAATATGATGAAATGACAGACGTAAGAATTATTCTGGAGTTCAAAGCAATGGGGTTTCAATAAATGGTGTTGGGAAAACTGGACAGTCACATGCAAAAGAATGAAAGTAGATCATTATCTTACACCGTGAACAAAAATCAACTCAAAATGGATTAAAGACTTGAATGTAAGACCTGAAACCATGAAACTTCTAGAAGAAAACATAGGTAGTATGCTCTTTGACATCGGTCTTAGCAGCATATTTTCAAGTACCATGTCTGACCGGACAAGGGAAACAAAAGAAAAAATGAACAAATGGGACTACATCAAACTAAAAAGCTTCTGCACAGCAAAGGAAATCATCGACAAAACGAAAAGACAACCTAACAATTGGGAGAAGATATTTGCAAACCATGTATCAGATACGGGGTTAATATCCAAAAAATACAAAGAACTCATATGTCTCAACAATAAAAAAACCAACAACCCAATTAAAAAATGGGCGAAAGATCTGAACAGAGATTTCTAAACAGAAGATATACGGATGGCCAACAGGCACATGAAAAGATGTTCAACATCGTTAACTATCAGGGAAATGCAAATCAACACTACAATGAGCTATCACCTCACTCCAGTCAGAATGGCTATAATTAACAAGACAGGAAACAGCAAGTGTTGGAGAGGATGTGGAGAGAGGGGAACCCTCATACACTGCTGGTGGGAGTGCAAACTGGTGCAGCCACTATGGAAAGCAGTTTCCATATGCCTTTTCTCTCCACTCCATAGTTTCCACTATGCAGTTTCCTCAGAAAATTAAGAACAGATCTACCACATAATCCAGCTATTCCACTGCTGGGTATTTATCCAAAGAACTTGAAAACACAAATGCATAAAGTCACATGCACCCCTATGTTCACTGCAGCATTATTCACAATAGCCAAGACTTGGAAGCAACTTGGGGGCCCACCAAGGGACAAATGGATAAAGAAGATGTGGTATATATACACAATGGAATACTACTCAGCCATAAGAAAAGGTAAATCCTGCCATTTGTGAAAACATGGATGGACCTTGAGGGTATTATGCTAAGTGAAATAAGTCAGAGGGAGAAAGTGAAATACCGTATGATCTCACTCATCAGTAGAAGATAAAAACAATGGCAAACAAAACTCACAGCAACAGAGATTTGACTGATGGTTACCAGAGGGGAAGGGGGGAGGGAGGTGGGTGAAAGGAGTGATCAGGCACACATGTGTGGTGATGGATGGTAATTAGTCTTTGGGTGGTGAACACGATGTAATCTACACAGAATTCGAAATATATTATGATGTAAACCTGAAAGTTATATAATGTTATAATCCAATGTTACTTCAATAAATAAACCAATAAAAGAAAAAGAAAAAAAAAAGCGACGGGTTTTGGCAATAGATTGATTTTAAGTGGCAAGAGTTCAAAAGAATCAAGGTCTGGAAGACCCACAAGAGAAGAGATACTTCCATTCCCACCTGGCCTATTCACTTAGGATTGGGTCTCACTGAACCCACGTGAGACCACAGGATGCTGAGAGCACCACAGCAGAGTGTGTAAAGAGTATGAATTCTAGAACCAGACTACCTGAGTTGGCATCCCGGCTCTGTTATTCACTAGCGATGTGACCTTGAGTAAGATACTAAACTTCCACATTCTCCATTTCTTTATCTGAAAAATGGGGCTAATAATCATAAATCCTTCCTGGGGTGGTTGTGAGGAATACATGAGTTAACATTTGCAAAGTTCATTTTCAAATGAACATTTGGAATCATGCCTGGCACAAAGTAAGTGTGGTATAAAGTGTATGGTTGTTAAACATACAAATGTTCACATGGTCCTATACTAATGTGAGTTGTCATAGTGGGTAAAACTTCTTCCATCTCTGCCCACTTTTCTCAGTTTTTAATCTTCTATTTGTGAGCTGTATTTTCTCTTTGGGGAATCTCACTCACTCAGTGGCTTTAAATCCCACTTGTATGCTGGCAAAAGGCGAGTATATATACCCCTTCAGACCTCTCTGGCCACTATGTTGCCTCCTCTTGAATGTTTCAAAGCATGTCAAAATTAACATGGCTAAAACCGAATAATGGACTCTCCTCACTCCAAACCTACATCTCTCACAGTTCCCCGATTCAGATAATGGCAGCACCGTTCACCAAGTTATTCAAACCTCAAACTTAAGGTTCATTCTTCATTACTCTCTTTTCCATTCAGTATATCAGTATGTCCTGTCCACTACCTCCAAAACATTTCCAGAATCAGTATACTTATCTCCATCTTCACTCTGCCTCTCTGGTTCTACCTACCACTGTTTCTCCCCTACACTTCTTTTTTTTTTTTTTTTTTTTTTTTTAAAGATTTTATTTTTTCCTTTTTCTCCCCAAAGCCCCCCGGTACATAGTTGTATATTCTTCGTTGTGGGTCCTTCTAGTTGTAGCATGTGGGGCGCTGCCTCAGCGTGGTTTGATGAGCAGTGCCATGTCCGTGCCCAGGATTCGAACCAACGAAACACTGGGCTGCCTGCAGCAGAGCACACAGACTTAACCACTCGGCCACAGGGCCAGCCCCACTCTCCCCTACACTTCTGTAATCACTTTCTAACTGGTTTTCTTAAGTCCACCCTTGCCCTTTTCTAGTCTATTCTCCCCACAATAGCTAAAGTGATCACTAGAAAAAGTGCATATCATGCATGCAATTCCTCTGGTTAATACTCTGTAATTGCTTCCTATTGAACAAAATTCAAATCTCAGTTCCTTACGTGGCCTGCAAGGCCTCTTCTTCCCAGCTTCTCATCCTTTCTTTAATGTCGCTCAGAACATCAACCCCTTCCCTGGATTTCTCTACCATCCTCCAATGGGCCAAGGTCTTTCCTACCTCAATGACTTCCACTGTTCGTGCCCCATCTTGTTGAAATCTTCTTATCTCACTGGCCTACTGGCCAAATTCTACTTACTCTTCAGGGCTCACCTCAAATGACATTTCCCCAGTAATGCCTTCCCACTCTTACTTCCTTCAAGGACTGTACCATACTTTGTAAACATGTGTTTTAATCGTATGCCTGTTTGGTTGACATTTGCCTCCTCCACTAGATTGTAAGCTTTGAGAGGGCAAGACCATTATTTGTTCACCACTATACACCCAGCCCCTCTCCAGTGCTTAGGTCAAAACATACTTTTTGACCCAAAGAAAGAAAGAAAAGAAAGGGAGGAGGGAAGGAGGTAGGGAAGAAACAAGCAAGATAGGCAATCACTAACTCTGATGAATGGCCATTGACTTCTGGCTCTCTGAACTGACAAGCCATTAAAATAATGGGGGAGTTGGGGAGAAAGAACAAGTTTGATGGGAAAAAAGAATTTGTTCAGGATTTGGTTCATTATCATTCAGGGCACATCTGTTTACTGTCTCTTCCACCCATACTTCCCGGATATAATTATCTGTACAGCAACAATATTAGAAAAGGAATAAATATATAACAACTATAATAGATAGGAACAAGGACCATTTGCAGGGCCAGGAATTTTCAGAAGATCTCAAGCAGATAGGATCAGATTTAACAAGAGAATAAATACATAACTAGGAGAGAGAATAAGCTCCTTACAGGGGTAATAGTCTTCCTTCCTAACTTTTCACTGGCTCCCTAGAGAACGGCCAAACCTGCAGTCAAAGGTATAGGGAACAGAAGCGGGCCAAGCACAGGGTAATGATTAGAGTTTCCCTGTGGAAGTGCTGAGCTGCTGTTCTTTCTCGTCCTTTGCATAGTTATGCTGAGGCTGGATATGGCATTTGCTCCCATGCGGAAGCCATGAGAAGGCCCTTCCAATGAAACAGAGATCAACTGTGTGTGTGTGTGTGTGTGTGTGTGTGTGTGTGTGTGGTGGGGGTGGGGATGAGGTCTCTCTTATTATGTGCCTGGGTCCAGAGAGAGAGGCTGGCCAAACCTAAGGTAACTTCAGAACCACACAGGTGACACAGACACGCGAAATAAGAAGAGCAACTCTATACAGAAATGAAACACAACCACACACGGCACTCCCTAAAGTCTTCTTTACTTTGGAGACTGAGATTCACCAGCTCATCTTTTTATCTTCTGTTCATTATACCTTGAAGAGAAGATGGCGCATCAGGATTCTCCATTTTAAATCTTCTCATTCAAGGTGGAGACTTATCATAGAAACAGATGGGCACAGCTGCAGAGGAAACCATACCCGTCTCCAACACCAAAATACTGAGTCCTTTGTTTAAAACATGGACAGCCAAAGATAACTAGACATTTGAGGGAAATCAACAGCATGAAAGAGAGGAACCAAGATTAACAAAGAGAGAGATAACTGAGAGGACAAAAGAAAACTTTAAAAAATCCAATTAGTATCCCTGTAGGGATTTAGGAACATAATGGGTCTATAAAACAAGAAAATATTCACAAAAAAGGTAAATCAAAAATAGTTTTTAGAAATTAAAATATGATTGCCAAATTTAAAAAGTGAATAAAAGTTCTGTATAAAAGAATGGATATTGCTGAAGGCCAAAGCAGAAATATGGAAGATAAGTAAAGGAAATCATCTAGAACTTAATATAAAAAGACAGAGAGAGAAATTACGAGAGCAAGGAAAGAATATGAAAATTGTGGAGGGAAAGAAAAGAAAGGCTTAGAAGATACATCCATATGTTTCAAAATTATCCAGAATTTGAGAGCAGAAGGCACAGATCAGAGAAGATAATCAAAGAAATGATAGAAGAAAATTCCCCTAAAATAAGACGTGACTTAAGTATTAGTTCATTTAGTCAATAAGAGTCAGTGAGCTCTGACTTTTGTCAGGCAGTCTTCTTAGCATTCATAGATAAGAGAACAAAAGAGAAAAAAAAAACCTCTGCCTGGTTGGAACCTGAACTTTGGCATGCTGAGCACAAATAACGAAAAAAGACATACACATTTAGATACATCCCATGACATTTCTGAACTTCAAGGATAAAGATAATGTCCTAAAAGCTAGTAGGAGCCTGGCCCAGTGGGAGACATTTATCTACAAAGGCATTACACTTTTCATGTTAGACACTGTTTGCAAGCTGACAGTAGAGTAATACCTAGAAAAATCTAAAAGAAGGTAATTTTGGAACCAGAATTCTATTACCGAACAAACTATCATTCAAGTGTAAGGGCAAAGGACAGACCTTCTATTGGACATCTGAGGACCCAGAACATTGATCACCCATACACGCTTTCTGTGAAAAAAAAAAAACAAAAACCCCAAATATATGAAGTTTAGAAAACAATAAAGTGAATTCAAAAGTATAACACAGGGGGCCGGCCCCGTGGCCGAGTGGTTAAGTTCACGCGCTCTGCTTCAGCAGCCCAGGATTTCGCCAGTTCGGATCCTGGGCACGGACATGGCACCGTTCATCCAACCATGCTGAGGCAGCATCCTACATGCCACGGCTAGAGGGATCCACAACTAAAAATATACAACCTTGTACCAGGGGGCTTTGGGGAGAAAAAGGAAAAATAAAAAACCTTAAAAAAAAAAAAAACGTATAACACAATATATGAGAGGGAGTAGAAATAACCCAGGAGATTTAACAAAAAAGCAAAAAATGCCCCCAAAAGCCAGTGTGTGATGGCTGAGCAACAAGCTTAGAAAGCAATCAGTCTCCATTAGAACAGAATGTTAGAGGGCTCCAAGAAGAATGTCTTCAAGAAAAAGTAGCTGCCATAACACAAAATTTGTTGTTAGTGCCCTCGAGTGGATTCTGACTCCCAGTGACCCTGTGGACAGCAGAGCGGAACCCTGCCCGGTCTTTTTGCTCCATCCTCTCACCTTGCTGAGCTTTATCAGACAATGCTCCGCTGCTATTCATAGGATTTTTGTGGTCAACTTTTTCGGAAGTGTGTGGCTAGGTCCTTCTTTCTAGTCTCGAAGCTCTACTGAAACCTGTCCACCGTGGCTGACCCTGCTAGTATTTGAAATACCAGTGGCACAGTTTTCAGCATCACAGCAACACGCAGCTGGCACAGTATGACAACAAACAGCCTGGTGTTGTGGTTCCATGACCGGGAAATAAACCTCGGACAGAGAAGTGAAGGCACCAAATCTTAACCAGTGTACCACCACGGCAGGCGTGAACACAAAATGCATAATTAAAAATCAGTAAGTATAAATATGTTGTAATATTAATATATTATAGTATGACATTATATAATGTATTATAATAATATATTACTTATATATTTTCATACTGATGAAATGAAGGCAAAGTTTCTTCTGACTAATCACACAAAAAGGTAACATTTTCCCAGGAAAAACAAATGCAAGAAAGGTGTGGTCTACATAAAAAACACTCTAAAATGAGGCATGATTCTGGGCAACTGCTGCAGTGTTAGCAAGATTCTTCTGGGGAAAAAACAGTCAACTCTCCCAGAGTAAGGCAGATAGCCTGAAATAAAATATAATAGAGCTCATAATTGATATTACCTGCACAACTGATATTGTGAAACTCTGGTGCTCCAAAGATGGGGAAGAGGGGCTGTTGAAACGCTTGGAAAATGAGGACATAACTGGAAAGAGGTTGGAATGAGTGCTAGAGGTTTTGGAGTTGTCCACACAAAGCACGTGGCCACTGAGGCTCTGAGAAGAGCTAAGAAGACATAGGGTGAGGTTCTGGAACACCATCCATGAAGGCCACATGAGGAACAGTAGGCACAGAAGCCTGCCAAGGAGCCATCAGATTTAGAAACTGTTGATCTAGAAATGTGTACTCTTCCAGAAAGGAAGGGGAAATATCTGAAAGGAGAATCATTGGTGATCGGAGTCGACACTGAAGGACCCAATGGTTTGGCACTTGGCAGGAACTGGTGACCCAATTCTGTTCAGGGATGGGAGAAGACAGCTTGTGGGCGATTTGGAGTTGAAATGCAAAAATCATCACAGCTGCCATGGGGTCCAGTCATAAGGAGGCATGGAGTGGGCTGGGGGAGAAAGAAGGCCCCCCTTCCAGCTATTATCATCACACCGGGACCCTGCAATCCAGGCTGAGGAGGTGGGAGGGGAGTTGGCTCCCTCCTATTACCAGATCTTCAAAGTAAGAGCATCCCATGCTGGATACTTGCTGCATAAAAACTTTTGCTATATAGTTTGTCTTTTTGAGAACGTTAAAGAACGTTACTTCCTCTAACAAAGTCCACAGGCACCTCCCTGTCATCCTTTTGCAGGCACAAGAAGTAGGATTCCCGGTTGGGGCTTATAGTCTTGCTGCTTTTGATTATCTTCCAGCAGACAAAAAGGTATCACCAGAGGGTGAAGCATCCTGCCATGTGTTCTGTAAACACTCCCATTATCACACGACAACTCAGTGAGCAGTATTTACCCACACAAGGTCCCTCCCAACCTCTCACCAAGCTCTTTTCAATAAAGCTGTATCTGTGGCATGTGAAGGGAACCAAGGCATGTCTTTCAAATGGGAGGCTTTGTCAGGAGGGAGGAAAAGAGGATTTTCAGTTAGCTGAGCGGCCAGGAGAGAATGAGGCCAACGCCGTGGATGTTAACCCAGTTAGCTTCACTCAGAGAAGCGTTTCATGGCCAGGAGGCAGGCACGAGCCCTGCTTTTGGGTTGCCCACCCCATGGAAGGGTTTTCAGTGGATGCAAAGTTACTGAACCCAAGGCTCTATAGAGTGACATCCCTAAACTACGTGACCCCAGAGCAGACCATTTTGTAATACACCCTTCTCTGAACAACACAATTATTTTCAGTAATAATCACAATAATCAACAAGAATCATTTTTCTTTAGTTTTAAAATAATTTAAAGTTTTCAGCGGTAACGGCATTATTCAGATTCAATAAAACATTTCATGGCTGAGAGGAAAACTGCACTTACCAAACAAAAATATTACACCTTACCGTTCATATTCTGCTTCAGTGTTTTAAGTACAAATAAAAATTCCAAGTAGTCCCACAGAATGGCAGAATCGCAGTAACCTGAGTTCTGTTTCTTCGTGTTTACAGTCATAGCGCCATTGTTGTTTCTTTTGAGTCAACTGTTCAGATTCAGGAATATGTAGTAGTACAGGGATTGGAGACAGGGACCATCCTGCAGTGAACTCACCAATTCCGACCCTTTAGGAATGTCGTCTTGGAACAAACACATGTCGTTGAGTCCCTGTGCGTTAGAAGCTAACTGAGTAACTGAGAGTTCCCCCATTAACTTCCGCGTCGAATGCAGTGCTTATTAAAAGATAAGTAACAGAAAGGTGCTAATTTGAAGATTACACATATACTATTAAGACACAACAGCAACCACAGGAATTGTTTAGAGTTTGGACTAATAAAACATTTTTTAAGGAGGAGTATGTCATCACTGGCAAATTTAGATTTCCAGCATATGGGCATAATAAAAAGCAGAGCAAACTTTGGGTGGATTTCATTATTGTTATTAAATTCTCTACAGACAATGTGCCCTCTTGCTGCCTGCAGCCAGTGTGGACCACTGCCACTGAGTCTCCCTTAGGATAGCTCCGACTGGATAGGTCCTGAAGCTCCAGAAGTATTCCCCAAGTGGTCGATTGGCTAGAACCACTTGTGTTGACTGGACGAAAGATTAGCGTGTGTCACCAGGAAAGCCACGTACCTCTGAGAAGTCTTCGCACAAAAGCCCATTCAACAGAAGTACTCCATATTGGATGGCTGCAACCTGACCCAAACACACCCTCTTGGTAGTGAAGTATATATGCAGATTTTATGTATACTTGTGCTCAAAGTGTATCTTTGCGCACGATGCGCTATAGTTAGCATATCTTTAAAAGGCTTACAGTGCCTCCCTGGATTAGAAGGATGTATTAGGAACTCATGGTGGTACACCTGAGCAGGTCTCTTCCTTGCAAACTTAAATAGCCTAAGGCAAAATCATGATAAAAAATTAGTAATACTTTTGTATACATTCAGAGTCTATAAGGCGCATCTAGATCTAATATATAATTTTAGTTTTACAAAAATATTTGAGACATAGGTTTTATTGTCCTTATTTTACAAATGAGTAAACAGAGGCTCTGAGAAGCTAAGGGATTTGCAGACATCATACAGTTGGTACACGATGGAGTGGGACACAAAGCATGATCTTCAGAGTCTGGCGCACTCTCCACCACACAGCTTTGGTGTACGGTAATAATAGCGACTGTCGTAAATGAGATGATGAATAGGAGTGCTCACTGCTTGCAAGACGTTTACAATCTGTTATTTAGTAGTAGGTCTGATTCCATTCCATTTAACCCACCAGCAATGCCCTTTTCTGTCTTGTCCACCTGGCAGATTCCTACATATCCTTTAAGGCCTAGCTCAAGAGAAGTCTCATCTGCAAAACCTTCTCTGAGGTAGAGTGGGCTACTTTCTCCTTTTTCTCACCACTCTAGTCTCCCATCCCTTCCCAGGCTGAACTGTAACCCCTGATTTGCATGGCAGTCTCTAAACTTGTCTGTGAGCTCTTTAAGATCAGGAGCTTTACTTTATTCTTATTGGTACCCCCCATGTCTAGCAGGGTGTCTGGCACCGATCTGGCTCAGAGTAAATTTTGATCCCTACAAATCCAATTTCTGGGGAAAAAAATATAACTAAAGGTATTTATAATTAAGGGTGAGTCAGTGTATCATCACCCTCCTATACTGAGAAGAATATATCCATTAAATTCTATTCGCTTTCTCTTAGAGATGAGAGATCGGAAATCTACAGACACACTTGCATCGCTGACTCCATTTCCGAACACAGATATTGAGAACATGATAAAATTATCCTGTGAATGAAATCAATATTCTATTTCTTAATGCTGCTAAATATATATTCCAAACCAATCTTATGTCACATTACCAAACTCTCGGAGAATATTGGAGCCAGAATAGGCCTTTGAAAACCATGCAGCTCAATACCCTTTATACCAGGAGGAAATCAAGACCCTGAGATACTCAGTGACTTGCCTAAGAGTTCATGGAAGAGCCAGGCCGATGAGCATTTTCCAATACTTCTTGCGGCTTCCATGACCCAAAGGAGGAAGAAGATTGGAAGGACAAAAGCAAAATCCAGGAACAGAGTACTGGTGTGCTCTCTCACCTACACCCTGCTCAAGGAAATTCAGTGGCTAAAACAAGAGCCTACACAGTAAGGATTGACTGCCCCCAATAGCAGAGGGTTATTCCCTTAACCAAACAATATGCCACAGGGCTCTGTAAAATGCAAGCTTTATCTTTTAGAGAAATTAAAATAAAATTCTACTCTGAAACAAAAAGGTTTGCATACATTTTTGCAGAAAAGAAACTGAGGCCATAAAGTGAAACATCAGCAGGGGCTTGATTTTAGAACATCTGACCTCCAGAATTATAAGATAATAAATTTGTATTGTTTCAAGTCACACTGCTGTTAATCTGTTACAGCAGCCACACGAAACTCATTCAATGACTTTATATAGCACTCATGTGGCATGTATGGAAGGCTGCTGAAGGGCAGATAAGCTCAGGGGCTGTGGGATCATCTTCCCTTCAAAGGGAGACTGAACAGGCATTGGGACAATCATGCAGTGAATTCCTGAAGGGAGGAAGCCTGTGTCCTGAGCTACACTTGACACCAGGGTCAGCAGAGCTTGTGGAGTGAAGATGGAGTAGGAGGTGGGGAGGATGGCGGAAGCAAACACTGAGCCTGAGCCGGAGGCCAAAGGGCAACATCACCAAACAGGAGGACAGAGGCCTAAGTAGGGAGAAGATCAAAAGCCAGAGTCTGAGGCTAGAAGATAAAAGGGCCAGGGAGATAAGGGCAGGGGGAAAATGGTTGGAAGTGCAATTTAGGGTGGCATCTGGATGAGCCCGAGGGCTGCTGTCCACAAGCAGCCTCTACATATCTTGACCCGCCCTCCTCACTGCTTCTTTCCTATGTCCTCACAATGGAGAATGGCTCCACTCTCCATGTGGCCCATACCAGGAACCTGGGAGTCATGTATAAAACCCCACCCTCTCCCTCACCTCCTACATTTGCTAGAAATCTGAGAAATCTGTGGTGGGCTGGGCAAAGCTGGCTTTGGTTTTCTTCTGAGGATACTCTTCATGAAAAAGCAACAAAAGCAATATCCAATCCACAGAATATTATTTCCTACTTCTTAATTTGAAGATATTAGGCTAGAACAATGTCTAGTTCATTTTCAAATGCCATCTTGTAATTGATTTGAATTGAGCAGATCAGCAGCTCTTTATGCTTTTCTACTCTATGCAAGAATGATGGGCACAGTTTACCAGATGGAGGAGTGTGGGGCTCTGTGATAGACCAAATTCTAAGATGGCACCAAAGATTCCCATCTTCTGGTGTACACACCCTGTATAATCTTCCCACCTTGAGAATGGGTGGGATTTATGAGTACGATGGGATTTCACTCCTGTGATTAGATTCCATTATATGTCACAAATGAAGGGACTTTGCAGATGTGAATGAGGTCCTTGATCAGTTGACTTTGAGTTGATCAAAAGGGACATTATCCTGGAGAAGATCCAAGATGGCGCCATGAGTAGTCCTCTTTGTCTCTCCCACTTCGAGTCTACAATTATTTGGACACTTGTCGCTTGACAAAGGATATCCAGACAGCATCTCAGGACGTCTGAGATACCCACACGACTATACATTGGAAGGTGGACGGACTTTCCTCCGGGAGGATGTGGAAATAGGTGAAAACTCTCCGACCCCGACCGAGCAGCCTAGTACCCGCAAGCGGCTTTCTTCCAATGGACGCCCCCAGAGGATCTGCACACATCTAGGGCAGGAGCGAGTACACAACAGAGGAGTGACGGTGGAAACAGGTGACCAGAACCCTACCTAAACCCCCCGCAATTACTCCTAAACGCAGAGGGAAAATTTGGAGTTGCACACCTGAGCCCGCGGGGAGACCCCGCCTGGTGTTCGCGGCGCCCGGAGGGTCCCAGAGAGAGTCGCTGAGGGTACGGAGGTCTCCCAGCTGCCGTTGCCCGCCCTGTGGGAGTAGGGATTGCCGGAGATCTCGGAGAGGACTGGGGCTGGGGGAAATTTCAAAGGCCGGCGCTGCAACCCGGAGGGGAAGTGCTGGAGTTCCGCCCGGGCAGCAGACAAAACTCTCTGTCTGCCATTAGCAGAGGGGCCACGCCCAGCATTCACGGCTCCGGGAGAGGCCCAGAGAGAATCCCAGAGATCCCAGAGGGTGGGGCGACCCCCAGCTACCATTGCCCGCCCCGTGGGACTAGGGATTGCCGGAGATCTCAGAGAGGACTGGGGCTGGGGGAAGTTTCAAAGGCCGGATCTGCGACCCGCAGGGCAAGAGCCGGAGTTCCGCCCGGGCAGCAGACAAAACTCTCTGTCTGCCATTAGCAGAGGGGCCACGCCCAGCATTCACGGCTCCGGGAGAGGCCCGGAGAGAATCCCAGAGGGCGGGGCGACCCCCAGCTGCCGTTGCCCGCCCCGTGGGACTAGGGATAGCCGGAGATCTTGGAGAGGACTGGGGCTGGGGGGAGTTCCAGAGACCCAGCTCAGTAGCCTAGGGGGAAACCCTACAGACTCACAGCAGCCTTAGGGAAAGCCTCTGCAGAGCACCAGTAGAAGGTACCCAGCCGGCAGCCACAAGGCTGGAAGACCCCAGGGCAAAAGCAGCATAGCTAGGTGAACTAACCACAGACTGTAGAAGATGCCAATAGCTCTCCTGCAACCCATAGAGGACAAGTGAGATTTTGTGGGTGCCGACAGCAACGGAGCGACAAATATAAGTGATCCCACCCCTGGCCGCTGGAAAAGCCCATAACACCGTTGCAGACCCCAAGGAGGGAGCACATCTAGGTGGGCTGCAACAGTAGGCACCAGCAGCCTGAAGCCCCCCTGTGACGGCCCCCACGGCAGAGGAGGGAATCCAAAGGACCACTGTGGCTACGAGGAGGGGCCCAGGCCCAGTTAGCAACTGCGGACAGGGTTCCTGGTTGGTGCAGTATAAACAGCTGCTCCCCCACTGCAGCAGCTGAAACAAGTGAAAGGAGCAACTAAACTCTATCTCCATGAGGAGGCACAAATCAACAACATCAAGCAATATGAAAAAATACATTAAGTCTCCAGAACAGAAAGAAACTAACAAATACACAGAAAACAATCCCAAAAAAAATGAGATATATAACCTAAATGATGATGACTTCAAAACAACCATCATTAAAATACTCAATGAGTTAAGAGAGAATTCTGACCGACAACTCAACGAGTTCAGGAGCTATGTCACAAAAGAGTTTGATACGATAAAGAAGAACCAAACAGAATTATTGGAAATGAAGAACACAATAGAGGAGATTAAGAAAAATCTAGATGCTCTGAACAGTAGGGATGATAATATGGAGGAAATAATTAGCAATTTGGAAGATGGCAATATAGAATTGCTGCAGGCAGAGGAGGAGAGAGAAGCAAGACTAAAAAGAAATGAAGAAACTCTCCGAGAATTATCAGACACAATTAGGAGATGCAACGTAAGGATTATAGGTATACCAGAGGGAGAAGAGAAGGAGAGAGGGGCAGAAAGCCTATTCAAAGAAATAATGGCCGAGAACTTCCCAAATCTGGTGAGAGAGATGGATCTTCAGGTGACAGAAGCCAATAGATCTCCAAACTTTATCAATGCAAGAAGACCACCTCCACGGCATATAGTAGTGAAGCTAGCAAAAGTCAACGACAAGGAGAAAATACTAAGGACAGCCAGGCAAAAGAAACTAACCTACAAAGGAACCCCCATTAGGCTATCAGCAGATTCCTCAGCAGAAACTTTACAGGCTAGAAGAGAGTGGAATGATATATTCAAAAATCTGAAGGACAAAAATCTACAGCCGAGAATTCTCTACCCAGCGAAAATATCCTTCAAATACGATGGAGAAATAAAAACTTTCCAAGATAAACAAAAATTAAGGGAGTTCATTGCCACAAAACCTCCTCTTCAGGAAATCCTCAGGAAAACCCTCATTCCTGAAAAATCCAAAAAAGGAAAGGGGCTACAAAACCAAGAGCAGAGGAGATAAGTAGAAGGACAACAACAGAGAGTAGCAGCTCTACATCAGAACAGATTAAACCATGGGACGAGAAACAAAGGAAACTGAAGAAAACCGGAAAACAAGACACAAAATGGTAGTGGTAGGCCCCCACATCTCAATAATCACTCTAAATGTAAATGGATTGAACTCCCCAATCAAAAGACACAGAGTGGCAGGATGGATCAAAGAACAAGACCCAACGATATGCTGCCTCCAGGAAACACACCTCAGCCCCAAAGACAAACACAGACTCAGAGTGAAGGGATGGAGAACAATACTCCAAGCTACTAATGAACAAAAGAAAGCAGGTGTCGCTATACTAATATCAGACAAGGTAGATTTCAAAGCAAAACAGATAAAGAAAGACAAAGAGGGACAGTATATAATGATAAAAGGGACTCTCCACCAAGAAGACATAACACTTATAAATATATACGCACCCAACACAGGAGCACCAAAATTTGTAAAGCAACTCTTAATAGAACTAAAAGAAGACATCAACAACAATACAATAATAGTAGGGGACCTCAACACACCATTAACACCAATGGACAGAACATCCAGACAGAAAATCAACAAGGAAATAATAGAATTAAATGAAAAACTAGACCAGATGGACTTAATAGATATATATAGAACACTTCATCCAAAAACAGCAGGTTACACATTCTTCTCAAGTGCACATGGAACATTCTCAAGGATTGACCATATTTTGGGAACCAAAGCAAACATCAATAAATACAAGAGAGTTGAAATAATATCAAGCATCTTTTC
Source organism: Equus asinus (assembly GCF_041296235.1). Classification (NCBI taxonomy): domain Eukaryota; kingdom Metazoa; phylum Chordata; class Mammalia; order Perissodactyla; family Equidae; genus Equus; species Equus asinus. The sequence goes on along the minus strand of NC_091802.1, from coordinate 34,783,909 downwards.
TGATCATAATGCTATTAAACTAGAAATCAACTATAAGAAAAAAGCAGAGAAAGGTGCAAAAATGTGGAGACTAAACAACACGCTTCTCAACAAACAATGGATCATTGAAGAAATTAAAGAAGAAAACAAATTTTATCTGGAGACTAATGAAAATGAGAACACAACATACCAAATCATTTGGGATGCAGCAAAAGCAGTCCTAAGAGGGAAATTCATCGCAATACAGGCTCACCTCACTAAACAAGAAAAAGCTCACGTAAGCAACCTCAAACGACACCTAACAGAACTAGAAAAAGAAGAACAAACAAAGCCCAGAGTCAGTAGAAGGAGGGAAATAATAAAAGTAAGAGCAGAAATAAACGATATTGAAACAAAAAAGACAATAGAAAGGATCAATGAAACAAAGAGTTGGTTCTTCGAAAGAATTAACAAAATTGACAAACCCCTAGCCAGACTCACCAAGAAAAGAAGTGAGAAATCACAAATTAATAAAATTAGGAATGACAGAGGAGAAATCACAACAGATACCAATGAAATACAAGAGATCATAAGAGAATACTATGAAAAACTATATGCCAACAAATTGAACAACCTGGAAGAAATGGACAAATTCCTAGACTCCTACAATCTCCCCAAACTGAATCAGGAAGAAATGGAAAATCTGAATAGGCCAATCACAAGTAAGGAAATAGAAACGGTAATCAAAAACCTCCCCAAAAACAAGAGTCCAGGACCAGATGGCTTCTCTGGAGAATTCTACCAAACATTCAAAGAAGACTTAATACCTATTCTCCTCAAACTGTTCCAGAAAATTGAGAAAGATGGAGAACTCCCTAACACATTCTATGAAGCCAACATCACTCTGATCCCCAAACCTGACAAGGACAACACAAAGAAGGAGAACTACAGGCCGATATCACTGATGAACATAGATGCAAAAATCCTCAACAAAATTTTGGCAAACCGAATACAGCAATACATCAAAAAGATTATACACCATGATCAAGTGTGATTTATACCAGGGACACAGGGATGGTTCAACATCCGCAAGTCAATCAACGTGATACACTACATCAACAAAATGAAAAACAAAAACCACATGATCATCTCAATAGATGCAGAGAAAGCATTCGACAAGATCCAACACCCATTTATGATAAAAACCCTCAGTAAAATGGGTATAGAAGGAAAGTACCTCAACATAATAAAGGCCATATATGATAGACCCACAGCCAACATCATACTCAATGGACAAAAACTGAAAGCCATCCCTCTGAGGACAGGAACAAGACAAGGGTGCCCACTTTCACCACTCCTATTCAATATAGTACTGGAGGTGTTGGCCAGAGCAATTCCGCAGGAAAAAGAAATAAAAGGAATCCAAATAGGTAACGAAGAAGTAAAACTCTCGCTGTTTGCAGACGACATGATCTTATATATAGAAAACCCCAAAGAATCCATAGAAAAACTATTAGAAATAATCAACAACTACAGCAAAGTAGCAGGGTATAAAATTAACGTGCATAAATCAGTAGCATTTCTATACACTAACAATGAACTAACAGAAAAACAACTCAAGAACTCAATCCCATTCACAATCGCAACGAAAAGAATAAAATACCTTGGGATAAACTTAACCAAGGAAGTGAAGGATCTATACAATGAAAACTACAAGACTTTCTTGAAAGAAATTGACGATGACATAAAGAGATGGAAAGACACTCCTTGCACATGGATTGGAAGAATAAACATAGTTAAAATGTCCATACTACCTAAAGCAATCTACAGATTCAATGCTATCCCAATCAGAATCCCAAGAACATTCTTCACAGAAATTGAACAAACAATCCTAAAATTCATATGGGGCAACAAAAGACCGCGAATTGCTAAAGCAATCCTGAGCAAAAACAAAGCCGGCGGAATCACAATCCCCGATTTCAAAACATACTACAAAGCTACAGTGATCAAAACAGCATGGTACTGGTACAAAAACAGGTCCACAGATCAATGGAACAGAATTGAAAGCCCAGAGATAAAACCACACATCTATGGACAGCTAATCTTTGACAAAGGAGCAGAGGGCCTACAATGGAGAAAAGAAAGTCTCTTCAACAAATGGTGCTGGGAAAACTGGACAGCCACATGCAAAAGATTGAAAATTGACCAGTCTTTTTCACCACACAACAAAATAAACTCAAAATGGATCAAAGACCTAAAGATTAGGCCTGAGACAATAAGTCTTTTGGAAGAGAATATAGGCAGTACACTCTTTGACATCAGTTTCAAAAGAATCTTTTCGGACACTGTAACTCCTCAGTTGAGGGAAACAATAGAAAGAATAAACAAATGGGACTTCATCAGACTAAAGAGCTTCTTCAAGGCAAGGGAAAACAGGATTGAAACAAAAAAACAGCTCACTAATTGGGTAAAAATATTTACAAGCCACTTATCTGACAAAGGGCTAATCTCCATAATATACAAAGAACTCACACTGATTAGCAACAAAAAAACAAACAACCCGATCAAAAAATGGGCAGAGGACATGAACAGACATTTCTCAAAAGAAGATATGAATATGGCCAATAGGCACATGAAAAGATGTTCATCATCGCTAATCATCAGGGAAATGCAAATCAAAACTACACTAAGATATCACCTTACACCCGTTAGATTGGCAAAAACATCCAAAACCAAGAGCGACAAATGTTGGAGAGGTTGTGGAGAAAAAGGAACCCTCATACACTGTTGGTGGGAATGCAAACTGATACAGCCACTATGGAAAACAGTATGGAGATTTCTCAAAAAGTTAAAAATAGAAATACCCTATGACCCAGCCATCCCATTACTGGGTATCTATCCTAAGAACCTGATATCAGAAATCTCAATAGTCCGTTGCACCCCTATGTTCATCGCAGCATTATTTACAATAGCCAAGACGTGGAACCAGCCTACATGCCCAGAAACTGATGATTGGATAAAGAAGATGTGGTATATATACACAATGGAATACTACTCAGCCATAAAAAAAGACAAAATCGGCCCATTCACAACAACGTGGATGGACCTCGAGGGTATTATGTTAAGCGAAATAAGCCAGTCAGAGAAAGACGAACTCTATATGACTCCACTCATAGGTGGAAATTAGTATATTGAGAAGGAGATCTGATCGGTGGTTACCAGGGAAAAGGGGGGGTGGGGGGAGGGCACAGAGGGGGAAGTGGTGTACCCACAACATGACTAACAAAAAGGTACAACTGAAATCTCACAAGGTTGTAATCTATCATAACATTAATTAAAAAAAAAAAAAAAAAAGGGACATTATCCTGGGTAGGCCTAACTTTTAAAAGAGAGTCCAGGCCTTCCAAGAAGAGAAGGGAGAGATTCAAAGCAAGACACTTTCCTGTTGGCCTTGAAGAAACAATCAGCGATGCTGTGAACTGCCTATGGAGAAGGGACAGCCAACAGGAACTGAGGGCCTCAGTCCTATAACCACAAAGATGCGAATTCTGCCAAGGACCCGCCTGAGCTCAGCCCCAGATGAGAACGCAGCTGGACTGACACATTTTGTAGCCTTGTGAGACCCTAAGCAGAGGATCCAGCGAAGCCATGCCTGACTCCTGACCTAAGGAAACTGGGAGACAGTAAATATGTTGATTTAAGCTGCTAAATGTGTAGTAATTTGTTACACAGCAATAAAAAACTATTATAGGCACCATTTACTATATGAAGAAATGAGGGGCGTGAATGATCCCAAGCAGGCCATCCTAGATCAGCAAGCACCCCCACCGTCCAGTCCGCTTCCCTTCTTGGGAGGACTGCTGGGAGAAAAAGAGAGTTCACATTCCTTCCAGCTGTCTAATATGGGCCTTTCTTAAGCAAAGAAAATTGGCCATTTTGAACACCACAGGTAATTAAGCATCCGTGCTAAACCACAGGTGGCTGCCAATAGTTGTAATTACCTTCATCTTCTAACAATCTTGAGGTTTTAAAACTACTCAACAAGGAAGGAGTGGGAAATGGCATGTTGGGAGACTTTATTGGCCTGGGCGAACCATTCCAGCTCAGTTTTAAAGAACGCTCCAGAGGATGGTGCAGTGAGCCGAAGCAGCCCCCTGATCCCCTCCTGATCAGAAATGAAGCTATAGATTCCTCTAGTAGTCATTCGGACGGCTGGAAACTCAGTTTCACGATCGCTTGGTGATTGCCAGATCCCCGAGGAAGAGTAAATTGCTTATAACTGTTTATTGTCCTCTCGTTACTGCTAGGATGTCTACGCAGATACTTTGAGTGTGGCCCAGACTGTGTGATCTGGCTCCTGACCAGCTCCAATCTCAAACCACCTTTTCTCTGTCACTCTACACTCTGGCCACAGTGAATTTTGTTCTGTGTCTTCGGCACGTCATGCCCACACATGCCTCTGAGCCTTTACCCAGGGCTTATTCCTGTGCCTGGAACACTCTCTGAGCCCACTCTTCACTGGTACTCTCCCTCGTCCTCTTCCAGTCTCGGCTTCCCACGGCTTTTACAGGAAGGTCTTCCCTGATTTCCAGACTTGCTGGACTTTTCAAAACCCTTTTGTGAAATAAGAAACATATATACAGTCTCTGTCTCAGATCCCGACAGAGATCCTAAAACCCTTGTAATTTTCTAAATAATAAGAGCACTAGGAGCATCTTTGGCTCTATTGAAGCGACTCTGGGTGGGCTCCTGGATGGTTCCGGTCACTAGAAAGACCAAGCCATGATGAGATGCTTGCAATGTTCACCCCTCTCCAACTTCTCCAGAGAGGGAAGAGGGGCTAGGAAGAGAGTTAATCATTCATCATGCCTACGTGAGGAAGCCTCCATAAAAATCCCAATAGTGTAGGGTCTTAAGAGCTTCAGGTTGGTGAACACGGCCAAATATTGGGAGGGTGACGCACCCCAACTGCACAGGGACAGCAGCTCCTGTGCCAGGAAGCCTCCCAGACCTCACTCTATGCATCTCTTCACCTGGCTGTTCACCTGCTTCCTTTATCACATCCTTTAATAAGCTGGTAAACCTAAGTAAGTGTTTTCCTGAGTTCTGTGAGCCGCTCTAGCAAATTAATGAAACCCAAGGATGGGGTCATGGGAACCTCCTATTTGTAGCCAAATCAGACAGAAGTTGTGGGTAACTGAGGATCACTACTTGCGATTGGCATCTGAGTGGAGGGGCAGTCTCATGGGACTGAGCCCTTACTCTGTGGAATCTGACACTATCTCCAGGTAGATAGTGTCAGAATCGAGTTAAACTGTAGGACTCAACTGACGTCATGAAGAATTGCTTGATGTGGGAAAAAACCTCCACACAGTTGGTGACCAGAAGCGTGAGAGGGGAAGCGTTCTGTGTGAGGAGTAAAGGGGACACAGGTGGAAAACTGAGGTGTTTCCAGTCCACCTTTATAGCATGTACTGCGGTGTGTAGTGATGTGTTTATTATTATTATTGACACCTGGCATCAAGGGCTAACAAGTCCTCTGTTCTGATCCAGGTTGATTTAGCAAACATTGAGCCCCCTGTATGCAAAGTTTGCCCTCTGTCCTGGACGGGGAAGGGGGGTTCGGAGATGAGGTTCCTGGTCCTAGACGGGGGACCCTCCCCAGAGTCCTCACTGCTCCTATCTCAGCTCACATCCCCCTGACCCGTCATCCCGAATTCTGCACCAGTTTCAGCCCGTCCCTTGGCACCCCAAGGCCTTTAGGGTAAAGTCCAAACTCCCGGCTGGTGTGACCTTCTGTGATCGGCCCCTGCTGCCTCCTCGGCCCTGACTCCCCTAAGCCCTGCTCACTCCAGCGAGCCTCACTTTCCAGCCTCCAGGCCTCTGCCCATCTTGCTCCCTTTTCTCAAACACCATTTCTTCCCCTTGCAGATCCATTCATACATGTTACCCTTAGGGACTCAGTTTGAGGCATTGCCTCCACTGGGAAGCCCTCTGTGCTCTCTTAGATGGGTAGCTCCAAACACCCTCCACAGCAATCCTGGCAACACTGTAAGGTGACATTTACCCTGGTTTCTCCCACTATCCTCTGCTCCCTGAGCCCACAGTGGAACCTCCTTTGTGTCTTTACCTACTAGGGACCAAGTATGGCCACGCCGAAAGCAGGTGTTCAGAGAGAGCTTGCTGGATGAGAGAGCTGAAGAGCTCAAGGGTCGGAACCTAGGAGCGAGCCGCTGGAGGTGGTGGAGTGGAAGAGAGGTTTTTCACCTGCTCTAAGGTTCCATGAAGTCGTAAAAATATAGACCCCAAGTGTCATGATTTAAAGCCTTAAAATGGAAGCAAGCCCCCAGATTCTGACGTCCTAGTCTGAAAAGCTAGAAGGAAACGCCCTCTACTCACGGCCACGTGAAGCAGGTGCCAGGGGCAAAAGGCTGCTCATTACTTCTAGCGACTGCCTCTCCCGCTGGATTGTAAACACCGAGAAGAAGCCATGTCTTTCGAAATCCCAGCTCCTAGCATAGCGCCTCCTCTAAAGAGAAGGCCCAATTTCCCTGCTGTTTTGGATAAACGGAATGTGAACAGACAGTATTTGGCACACATTCTCCTGCAATGTGTTAAATGTGTGTGTGTATTTATGTTAAATTATAAATGTGTTATGTACATGTGTATGAGAGAGATATATACTTTAAATGCTACCAAACAAACCCCATGCTGAATCCTTCAATAACATGATAAACCCAATTTTGGGGGGTTTTCACAGTCTCTTAGTATAGGTGCCTGCCATCTCTTGCGTGGATGATTAAAAAAAAATCCTCAAGGATCCTTCTGCCTCTGATATTCTTATTGAACACAGTACATCTCCATTACTGTAGCCACAACTGGCTTTTTAAAACATGCAGTTGATTGTGTCTCTCCAGAGCTTAGAAATGTCTTATATTTCCTTTGTTTTTAAAGGGATCGTGTCTAAGCTCTTGAACATGGAACACGAAGAGTTTCATGGCCTGGCCCCTGATGACCTTGCTGGCCTCCTCTCTCCTCGTGCTCCACTGTGTACCATCCTTTACACGCTCAGAAGTACCCAGCACTCCACAAACCATGGTGCGTTTTCACCCCTCTTTGCCAGTGCTGTTTACTCTGATATTCCCCACCTTCTCCTCCTCCTCCTCCTTTGAGTAATCCTGAACGTTGTCAAGAGGCAGTTGCAGCTTCTGTCCCTCTTGTACTGAAAAACCCGAATCTGGAAGAATGCTTTGGGCTGCAAGTGACAGAAACCCTGACTCAAAGTGCCTCCAAAAATAAGAGGTTTGTTATCTCACTTAAGAAAATCAATGTCAAGGCAATTCCATGGTTAATTCAACACTGAAGTGGGCCACAAAAGACCTGGGTTCTTTCCAGCTTTTTGCTCTGCTGTCTCCAGTGTGGCTTTTGTCCCCAAGTTTGTTCAGCAGACCTCTCCTCACAAGCCATGGATAGAATTGTTTATAATCAGTCCATGTCTATACTAGTGCATCAGTCAGGGTTTTCCAGAGAAAAAGAACCAATAGAATGTGTGTGTATGTGTGTGTGTGTGTAGGTGGAAGAGAAAGAGATTTATGTTAAGGAATTGGCTTATGTGATTGTGGAGACAGACAAATCTAAAATTTGCAGGGTAAGCCAGCAGGCTGGAGACCCAGGGAAGAGCTGATATTGCAGCTCGAGGCCAGAAACTTCTGGAATCACAATTCCCTCTTCCTTGGAGGACCTCAGTCTTTTTCTTGTAAGGACTTTAACTGATTGGACAAAGCTCACCAGCATTATGGAGGGTAATCTGCTTTACTCAGTCTACTGACACAAATGTTAATCTCATCTAAAAGATATCTCCACAGAAACATCTAGAATAAGGTTTGACCCAATATCTCGGTACTGTGGACTAGCCAAGTTGACACATAAAATTAGCTATCCTGAAGTTGATGATGAAATCAATCACTGTCAAGAAAGAGACTGAAATCTCCGTGATTGGTATAGATATTAGCGAAGAGTAACCTTCTGGGGCTGGGGAGGGGCTCTTGCCCTGAGCACATGGCTGTGTGGGGGGTGAATGCGCAAACAAAACTGGGATTCTGCCTGCATGGCAGACTGTGGTTATGGATAGGGTTAGATGAAGATGCGGATTTGAGGAGATAAACGACAAAATCTGTTAAACACCAGGCAGCAGAATCACAATACTTTGTGGATTCCTTTACATGTTCTATAAACCCTACTAAAGCCCTTGTGATACTGAGTCATGGATGATGGCTTACTTTCCTCTTTAGATTATGGATTCACCCTGATTAAGAATCATGTATCAGTTACCTCTTTATCAACAGCCACATGCGTGGTGCTTGGCATGAGGTGGCTACTCCGTAAGTGCCACTGAATTGACCAAAGTGGGATATTCTGGTGCTAAATAAACCTTGTGCTTGCCATTGCTATAGAAATCATATATTTCTATCTACCACAAGCTTTGTTGAAGTCACAGATTCACAATTATTATGCCAACTGACCGCTATTTCTAGGTACTCTTATAAAGAACTTATGGGACAATAAAACTTGTCCAAATAGTCTAATCATATGAAGTTCTCTTCTCTTTCATACATCCAGAACCCGAAAAAAAATCCCAGTGGCAAAGAGAAGAACACTCTTAACCTTATACTCAGTACTGATAATAGCAGATAAAGGGTCCATGGTTTGCCCTAAGCGCCATCTCAGATAAACTAAGTCATCTGGAGACTGTCAGATGTTAGAGCCTCAGGTCAAATTACTTAACTTAAAAATTCTCATAATTCTCATCTTTTTTAACAGGATGGGGCTTCCAAAAGTTTAGGAAGTGAAATCATCATATAATTTCTCCTTTACTAGTCTTCTTTACCAGGAAGCCAAAGAGCTTCAGGACTGTTAAATGCAGAGGATGATAAAGTCACCTCTCGGTTGGCCCCCGTGTAGAGACCTGTTGAGTTTACAAATTCAAGGAACATGTAATAAGCACCTTCCATGTTCTAGGCATCATGAGAGACCTGCCCTTGGATTATTACATTTTCCAGTTTATAACCTTTTCTCCAGCAGTTCTCAATGACATCTGACATGTACGGACTCACGCCATGAACCAGGCATTACCCTAAACCCCTTACCTGCATTATGCAATTTAATCCTCACAAAACCTCCTGAGGCTGATTTAATCCTTATCTCCATTTTAACAGATGAAGAAGCCGGGGGGCTGAGAGAGGGTAGGCAACTTGCTGACAGCACACAGGAAGCCGTAGAACCCAGACTCAGCTCCAGGTCTGTCTGACTCGAGTCCACGCTCAGACTTCTATACCTTCCTGCTCCCCAGGTAGCAGGTTTTACACTTATTAACTCATTTAAAGCTGTGTATGAGGGAAAGTCAAACTCTTTTAAATCAACACATAAAGGAAAGATAAAGCTTTTTTCCTGTACTTGTTTTAGAAGCAAGAGCCAACTCAAAACTTGAACACCTAAAGAAAAATGTGTCAACAGATGGGAAAACATCAAAAAAAGTGGGACAGAAAAACAAAATTTTGCTGTGCCTATTCAGTGCTTATCCACGAGAATTTCAGTCACTACAGAGGCCAGTATTAGTTTAACAAGACTCATTATAACCTGGAGGGAATGCCCTTTGTTGCTCTAATTCCATAATCACAAAGCACAAGAATAAAATTATAAATGTCATTTCTGGGATATCTTGAAAATGAGAAGCAGATTCCTCAGAAAAAAATCTATGCATTCTATCCATTGGAAAGAGATGTCCCCAACTGTAAGAATAAAATGCCATATGTCTATATCACACCATATGAACATAGCTTGTGTCAATTAAGTTGTTATATGATCATTATTAGAAACCTGGTCATTTCTGAGTCAATTAATCAAGTCCAGTTTCTATGCCCACTGGGCCAAGGAAGAAATGTACCATAGTAAATTTATCAAGTTAATAATACCAATTTATGAGGCTATTGGGCAGTCAGCTGGCTTTTTCGTGGGTCACCCACTCTCCCTCACCATGCCTGCTTTCATTCTACTGGAAAGCTCCAAGAGCATGTATTCTTGTCCCACAATACACCTGAGAAAAGTGAGGCCCAGAGGGGTTTAGCCACTTGCTTAGCTCTGCACAGCTGATGGAACAAACTCTACAGAAGGACAGGAAAGAAGACATAGCCACCAAGAATGGACCAGGTGACCCGGGGGCACTGCTCTTTCCACCCGCCACCAACTACAAAGACCCTGACTGACACTTTGGGCCCTCCGTTCTCAGTGACTAAGTGGGGCCCCTACATTGGCTCCTCCTGAGAGCTTTACTTCTTTCTCTCTCACATCTAAACAGTAAAAGTACTCTGAAATATCTCACTTGCCTTCCCTGCCATCCTTCTCTTTAACCTTCTTGCTCTTTCTTTTGCCCCTCTCCCCACTAAAGTCTTGACGCAGCAGAAGGACGAGCACCATGATTAGAATAAGAGTAAGGGGAAGACAACGACCCTCCACCTTGCTTCTAAACTAAAGTCATGGTTTGTTTCAGTTCTCTCCCCCATGCTGACAGCATCTACTTTGCCTGCTATTTTTAGCTGGTGCTTGGCCTAATCTGCTAAGTCCTGACCATGAATGCTACTGATGTGACATCAGTGACAGCATGCATCCCAGCAAGCCTTGTTGCCACGGTCGGCCTACCAAGATTTCCTGTTCCATTAATGTTAAAAAATGGCTCTTTGTCACTTAACCAAATTCCAGCAAACAGAGCTTCAACCCTCCATCCTCCATTGCCCATTCTGCGACAGAGGCACCTATAGACAGAAGTACCCTGGGACGTAGGCTCAGATGGAAAACGTAGTCTTGGTTATGTTGCCACTCCTTAATAAACTTTCTCTGGATGGATTATTCACCTAACACATAAGTCAGACTATGCTGCCTTTTACAAAACATTCCTTGACATGGAGCAAATGCAAAATTCCAGAAATAATACTATATTTCATTCAAGTTATTTTCTTAAAAATAAAATAACAAGAATAAGCGTATATTTACCTGGAACAAAGCTTCCCTGGACCACCTCCTTGTATGCCCACCAGCCTTCATGGATTTTTGGTGAATTCTGTTGAGCTAAAGGAAAAACAAGGAAGAGAGACTAAGACAATAGTCGAGCAGTATTGTGTTTTGGCCAAGTAAGAAGGGTGAACATACATAAAATAATCCTTTACCCACAAGTCATACTACAAAAATGCAACAGCAATCCCTCCGCCTTCCTTATTTTCAAATAGATTATTAACCTGTAAATATACTCTCATAGAGTTTTATAAAAAGCACTCAAGACATTTCTATCAAAGAGAGACAGTAATTATGTATTTGAGCCCATTTGAATTCCTCTGTCATTTGTCTCTACCTCTGACTCATCTCTTTTTCTCACCTGCTGCTACACACACAGACACAGAAATACACACATGCACAGACACACACACACACCCTCCACTGGAACTGAGGAAAGGAGGCTGATTCTATCCACAAGCCAGGAGAGAACTCTACACATGCGTGGAAATCTTAGGAATGGCGAGGTGGGGAGTTTGCTGAATGGGCTAAGCTAGAAGAGTGATGGTGCAATCAGCCCGCTTTCCTTAGGTCCCAGGAAAATGAAAACAAGAATATAAGTAATCGTGGTGAGAGATTTGACATCACAGGGAGAAAGGGTGGAAAGTCCAAGAAATCGGGACACAACAGAGGGGTCTGTGAGTTCCCACTGACAAGACATCAGGATAATCCTTGACATTTGCGACAGCTGATAGGTGAATTTGGGCAATTCCATTACATAGGGGTGTACACCCCAAAGTGCAAAGATCAAACTTGCGTTGATCCCTTTCCTAATTAAATTACAGTCACATTTCAGCTCTCAGTCACATTGGAGGAAAACAAGGTAATTTCGACCATACTTGTAATTTGGCCAGTATATAGCAAATGCTAAACCTTTACTTTAATTTCCTTTCTTTAAGCCTTGTTCTTTTTTCCGTCTCCTTCTTCAGACTCATCATTCTGGATTAGAGAGAATGGTACAAGAAAATGGGTTTGAAAGCAAAGCTTTGTGTTGAGAGAGGATTTGCTAAATTCCTTTAGTTTCCATATGAGCTTCTACTGCTTAACTCCAAGCATCTTCCCATAGTACAGAGAAGATACTTCTTCTGCCTACATGTTAAGACCCCTGAGGCTTGCAGCTCTGTGATGAAGGAGGGTTTATGACATAGGATGAAGAAAAGAGAAGCCCACGTCTTCTGGAGCTGACAGTGGCGTTAGGGAATTTTAGAAATCAAGAGAAGAGGGACAAAGAATCTATTTAAGGCTCTGCAAAGGTATCCCTTTTCAAGTTGCCCAGCGCTAACCTAGGGCATGGTTGCATCAAAGCACACTGGATTTCCCAGTACTCTGACTTCCCAGGGGGCATGGATAAAGGCCAGATGTTCCCACAGCCCTTGAGGAAGATCCTGAAGGCAGCTGAGTTGAAAGCCAGTGCATCTGTCCTGGGGCAGCAGGCAAGGGAGAAGTGACCTCAAAGTAGAGGATGGAGAGGTTCTGTCTAGCCACAGAACGAGGTGGAACAGTCAACACAGACTCCAGGTATTTGTAGCAACAGGCAAAGACAAGGAGATCTGAAGTCAGCCAGGAGACCTTTAGGCCTGACCAAGTCGAAAAACCAGATCAAGAATTATATGGTTGCAAAGTTCACCAAGCAGGTGGACAAAAGACACTTGTCTAGAGTTCAGAATGATTCTGATTCTCCTTCTGGGTCTTGGACATTGCAGGATCCACCTTCATCGTCCTTCCCAACTCATTGAAGGGTTGTCATAGGAGTCAGATGCGAATCCCACAGGCTTAGAGATCTGTGAGATGAGATGTCACCTCATGCACTCAGACCCAGTGGCTCTTTTTTGAAACAAATACTTTGTAATGTTCACCTTGATGATAATTAAATAAAATTCATAGACAGTACATCCTACTGAAAAAAAAGGAAACAATTCTGATATTTCACTAAACTTCCTACTAGCTCTGCTGGACATGCAGCATATTCCAAGCCTGGAAAAGAGACACATTTCTGAAAGCCCAAAAGCAATGAACTAGGACATCACCTAACAGCTTTGCATCAGAGATAGGAATTAATGTTCCTTATCAAAGACAAGAACTTCTGAGTTCTATCAAAATTCACACGATTTTATCCAATCAGGATTTTTCCCTGACGTTGAACAATTTAAACCATAAATATAGCCTCTCTTTATTCTCAGAGCCACTTGTTGGGAAGGCCACACTCTTGCACACATTTCACTATTCCAAGTAAGGATCTACATAGCACTCAAAAATTTTTCTTTTACATTAAATTTTTTTTTTTACCAAGTTGTTTTACAAGAACTTTTGTTTATAGTATTTATACACATTCATTTAAAAAAAATCAACATAGTGCCTTAGCTATAATATAAAGGAGAAACAAAGGAAAGGTAATTTACAATAATATATATTTCAATACATAAATGCTTAAGCATGATGCACTAGAATTAGGCAAATTATCATCTGCTAGCCAAGGATGGCCCACAGACTGGTTTTGTACCGCCCACGACCTAAGAATGGTTTTACATGTTTTAATAGTTGAAAAAAATCAAAGAATAATTTCTTGTGACATGCGAAAATGATATTAAATGCAAATTTCAGTGTTCATAAATAGTTTTAGTGGAACACAGCCATGCTCCCTTACATATTGTCTACGGCTGCTTTCTCACTACAGTGGCAGAGTTGGAGAGTTGCAAAAGAGACCATTTGGCCCACAAAGCCTAAAACATTTCCTGTATGGCTCTTGACTGAAAAGGTTTGTTGACTGCTAATTTACACACATAATTTCAAAAAAACGATCAATATAATCAATGTGATGCTTTAACTGTAATGTAAAGGAGAAATGCAAAGAACATAATTCATAATAAAATATATATTTCAATTTGTAAATACTTGGGTATGATGCACTAGAAGATAAAATGAAGAAGTTGGATATTTGATGGCAACAGGTACAAATGATACAGTTGTGTCGCACTGGAGATTTCAGAATCCACAAGTGGTATTGCTCTAGCAGTGTGATGTTTCCCAGATAGGGAACAACTCTTGGCAAAGTTCAGAACAAAATCAAGTACACTTTCCCTTGATTTACACAGTATTTGCATTGCTGAAGAACAGGCTATACCAAAACTACGTAAGAGAGACTTTGCAAAATGGGGTTTGTAGGCTCAGATAAATTAAACAGTTTTTCATCCACTTGAATGTCTGCTGGGACATGGGGCAACTAGTCACTGTTTGGAACTAACAAATTGCAGAGAATAGTCTCTGCCCACCCTCAATTGGCGCTAATCGCCACCTCTTTCATTAAAACAATCTCAACTTGCCCTCACTCATTTCCAAAACACTCCCCCAGGAACAGTGACACCCCTCTTGAAAATCACCAACCTAAAAGGACTATTTGTAGCACTATTTATGTGTGCTGAATGAAATAGGGTGAAATGTCATGTTGGACACTAATCAGAGGATAATGTTTTATCTGTTGGATAAAAGATACATCTTTCCCTATATATCTGATTTGTAGGGTCGAGTTCATTTGCTGCCCCACTACGTATTCAAATATTTTTTCTACTTTTTCCTGCTTTTTTCTACTTTTCCTTATATTTGACCATATCCTTAAGAAATGATCATTTCCACCAAAGAATAAAGCAGTGAGGAAAAATGAGAAAGCAAAGATGCTTGCTCTTAAGTTGGCAAAAAGGGAAAGCTAATTCTAATACAATCCTGAATGAAATGACAAAGTTTCCAGACTTTTAGATAAATTCACGTTCTTTCTCTCTCCTCTTTCTCTCATATGCTTGAGTGCATACACACACACACACACACCGCCCCCCCCATAAGAAAGGCCTATCCAGTCTGACCAAGGCATCAATTTAAGAAATGTCATTTAAAAGGTAGAAGACGAAGAAGTCCCTGGATAATTAAGAGTGCTGCAATTGAGAAAAGTCTCACGAAAGCCTCGGTTCCACCTAGACAGTTGCAAAACACTTTGCTCTCTCTTCATCTCCTGTCACTGCTTCCTCAGCTATCCCATCCATTCAGAAACGGAGTTATGTAAGATTTTAGCAGCCGGCAAGACAAGGAGACCATCTGAATAAGGTCTGTTATAATGATAGAACTGTGGAGTTTCTGTTAGCTTTCTGTGACATGCATTGTGAAGGATCCAAATTCACCCTACAAATATCGATCAGCCTGAGCAGGGCCCACTTGACGTCTATCAATTACAAAATATGCTACCTGCAGGCTAGAGTTGAAGAAAATGAAGGCATTTTATGTAATATGTTTTTGAATGCCCTTGCATGCCCAGACTGGCCTGATATTGTTTCACAATTTGGAAAGACAGGACAGCACAGTTAAAAGGCACCTCATTTAAAGTTCTTCAGTACAGTAGTACCCCTAATCCATAGAGGATAGTTCCAAGACCCCCAGTGGATGCCTGAAACCATGGATCATACCAAACCCTATATTCACTATGTTTTTTCCCATACATACATATTTGAAGTGCGACAGCAAAACTAGCACAAATTTCTTTTTCCTTCTTCAGAGTTTCACGGCTAGAAGATTCGTTCTTAGCAACCTCAGCACACGATTTTATTCTTAATTCGAGAACTTTCATCTTTTCACTTAAAGGAAGCACTTTACGACTTCTTTTTGGCATATCCAAATTGCCAGCATCATTACTCTTGTGTCTGAGCCATTATAAAGTAAAATAAGCATTACTTAAACAGAAGCGCCACGATACGGAGACAGTTGATCTGATAACTGAGAGGGCTACTAAGTGACTAACAGACAGGTAGCTTTTACAGTGTGGATCCGCTGGACAAAAGGATGATTCGTGTCCTGGAGGGGACAGGGCCAGAGGGTGTGAGATTTCATCATGCTACTCAAAACGGCATGCAACTTAAAACTTATGAATTGTTTATTTATGAAATTTTCCATTTACTATTTTCAGACTGCAGTTGACCGTGGGTAACTGAAACCATGGAAAGTGAAACTGTGGATAAGGGGGGACTGCTGTTCTACCAGCAGCTTTTTTGCGATAGAGCACTAAGAGAAGTACTGGATTTCCATTTATCGCCTCCCAGCCAGATCCTCTATAGTCATCTGTTGTTTACATCTGGTTTCCAGTGAGCGGAGAGCCAATGGAGAATTCCTCAGAGCAAACAGGTGAACAGAAAGCAGCCTTAGCTTCCAGTGTTCTCTGCTTCCCTTTGCCAGTGGATCAGGATTCTTTACTCAACATGCAATCAGCCCCCGGGGAAAATCCAGGTGTCTAATCAAAAAAATTCTGTTGACAATAAAAGCTGTCATTGCTGCCAGATGAGGAGATATACATAGCAAGGGCCCCTCTCTTGATAATAAAGAAAACATATTTCAGTTTTATTTTCTTTTTTTCATTGTGGAAGGTTAAGAACTTGTGAGTTTCAAAAGAAAAGTCAGAATCTCAGGATTTAGAAAGAGACACACATTGCTCCAATCTCTTCTTGGACATACAAGGAAACTGAGGCACAGAGAAGGGATGCCACTTAAAAATGTATGGTGTCTTAGAACAAGAGTCAGCAAACTTTTGCTGTAAATGGCCAGAGAGTAAATATTCTAGGTCTTGAAGACCATAAGGTCTTTGTCCCAGCTACTCAACTCTGCCACTGTAGCACAAACGCAGCCATAGGCAATATATAAATGAATGGGTGTGGCTGTGTGCCAACACAGTTGTATTTACAAACACAGACAGGGATGGATTCGGCCTGTGGCAGGGAGCACTCTGCTGATTCCTGTCTTAGAGCTGGAAAGGATTTTTGTCATCTAGTTCTGCTTCCTACTCAAATTTTTAGAAATGAGCTACTTTAAAGAAAAAATCAAAAAGATTTTGTAAACATATGAGTTTCCAATTACATGTAAATGGTGTCTGATCAATAAGCACCAGAGAAAGCAAGGGGAACACTAAATCTTTTCCAGACTTCCGGAAATTGGTTACCAAAGTCTACATAAAATTCAATATGGCCCCCTCCCCACCCCATTTCCATTGGGCTAAACCACCAAAGCTGGAGGTGCCTCATATAAACACTGCGCACAACCCCATGCTGAGTTTTTCAAACCAGCCATAAGGGACCTGACTGATTCCTGGAAGCCCTTTTATCCCTCCCACAAGTCTGTAAAGCATGTCGACTCTTGGGAATCTCATCTGTTTCCATAGATAAATAAATTATATTTCACATGCTAATTCTTTCATGTCATTTTGAGGTTAACTTTTACACTCTATTTATACATATATTTCGATCCCTATCATTAGCTGCAAGACAGAGTTAAGTAGCTTAAGTAACTTAGATTCAGAGAAAGCCCAATTGTGAAACACTTCCACGTGGAAATTATAGTGCTGTCTTGACCTGGTGGAAAACGAAAATCAAGAAGAACGACTGAGTGCACCCTCGTGTGGTGGGGAAGGGAATGGAGCAGAGGGGCCAGAGGAGCCTCAAAGGGATCCAGGAGGAGAAGGGAGATTGCTTAATAAAACTCTGTCAGTCAAAATGCACCCAACTGTAAGTGTGCACATTGCAAAAATGCGCTTCTAAGCCCTGGGTCAGTACAATTATACCCGTGCCAGGTGGTTTATGACCAGCAAAGATGGAGCCAAATACAGAGGAGTGGTGGTTAGAGCACATGTGCTGCTGGGGTACTTGGTTTTAATGTGATAATAGGAGATCTGAACAGTTATTTCCCTGAGAAACTGCTTTTCTCTGCCTGAGGACGTAACTCAAGGAAGGAGGGACTGAGGCTATTAGATCAGGAGAACACTGGGTGTTGGCAGGTGAAGAAAGTCCTGTTTACATTGGATGCAGGATGCAAAGTGTCATATCCCCAGGACATCACTTATTTCCCTTTAATGGCCAGTTGTGCCCTCGCCATGGGAAGCAGGAACTTTGAGAAGAGCATGGATCACCAGAGGAAACCTAAATGACCACCCCAGTGCACTGCATGACACCCACTGGACCTGCCGCGGTAATACTCTTCCCCAAGTGCTTGACTTATGTCACCGGGTAGGTCTCTCCTTCCTCTGTGCCCCCTTGATATTATGTGTTATCCTACATCTTAGCATTTAGACAGTGCCCCACACTTCTCTGCTTCCATGTCGTTCTTTCACACTAAACCGTAACGTTCTTGAGGTCAGGGAATGTGTCTTCTTTTGAAATCCCATTATTTATGCAAAGCTTGGTACATAAGAGGTGCCCAGTGAAAGTTACATCGATGGATGAAAAATGCTGTAGTCATATATTATATAAACTTGCGGTCCAGCTCGAACAGTCTTTGGGAGATTTTAGTCTATTTCCAAAGACTTGTTGGTGTGATGCCTGTATCTGTGGTCAGTGGGAATGTGGACAAAAGCATTTTCAAGGTGGTTGACAGGCCCACACTCACTTGACAGATGGAAGAACACCAGGAGCTGACACTCCGCCTGGGGAAATCAAAGCCACAGCAAACTCTTATTCGGCTCATGTGTTTCATTTAAAAGTATAGGGGGCGGGGCTGGCCCCGTGGCCGAGTGGTTAAGTTCACGCACTCCGCTGCAGGCGGCCCAGTGTTTCGTTGGTTCGAATCCTGGGCGCGGACATGGCACTGCTCATCAGACCACGCTGAGGCAGCGTCCCACATGCCACAACTAGAAGAACCCACAATAAAGAATACACAACTATGTACCGGGGGGCTTTGGGGAGAAAAAGGAAGAAAAAAAAAATCTTAAAAGTATAGGGGGAATGGGAGGAGGGAAATGCCATAACTGAGAGTATTTACATCTCTGCCATCCTTTACTTTTTCTAAAGTTGTGGGACAAGTTTGAAACTCATGTCTCTCCCTGCACCTTCTGTCACCCCCACTTACCATAAAAACCTGACAGAACACTCAGATCACCAAGGATTGCACTGGCTAACTGGGTGACAGAGTGACTGTTCCAAACACAGAAGATGGATATAAGCTAGAATCACCTCACACATTGGGCCAGACCCAAGCAAGGTGATATCAAAATTTTATTTGCATTGGAAGATAAAGAAAGAAAATAATTGGTGGTGAAGCAGTCGGTATTACTTTCACTTAAAAGGCGTAGAATGAGATCACGGCTAAGAAGTCCAAAGGCAGCTGGAGTTGAAAATCAACAGGAAGAAAGTCCCTAGCATGGCTAACATGATTCCTACCCTAGTATTCCAGAATCTCTGCAGTTTGGATTCACCACTCATTCTGATCTCATTTCTCATAGTCTTTACAAAATTTCTGTTCTACCTGCTGTCCCCAAGTATATCACACTTGTTACTCCCTCCACACCTTTGCTTTAGCCTTTTTTTCCCCCACAATTCTCTCTTTATCTACTTCTTCTTGACTAGTCTTACTCAATTCTCAAAGTCCTTTCCAGAAACTTCTCCTGATCATTCCAGTTCCATTGTAATTACTGACTTCCCTGAATTTCAGATCTTTAGAGTCTATTCCTCATTTGTCACTTTCACTAATTCAACAAACATTTATTGAGTTCCTACAACTGTCAGGCAGTGTTCTACACATTGACAATACAAAGTTCCTGTTTTCCAAGAACTCACGTTCCATTGGTGGAGGCAGAAAAAAAGCAAACAACTAAATTAAACCATAAGAAGAATATTACATAGAGAAAAGTCTTCTGCAGTATAATTAAAGAGGGTGAGATAATAGAGAGTGACTGGAATGACACATTAGATTGTGTGACAGTGATGGCCTCTGAGATTATGATACTTAAACTGAGATTCAAATGACAAAAAAAAAATCTGACCTTATGAAGATCAACAGAAATAGTATTTTCAGGTGGATTGACTGACCCTAAGAAGGCAGGAAGGAATTTGGTTCTTTTAAGAAACATAAAAGTGGCCATTACGGGTGAACTATAGTGTATGCATGGGGAGAGAGGTTCAAGTGGGTCAACGTTCAAGGCCTGACGATATAAGTAGTAGTCCAGGAGAAAGATAATGGTGGCTTCAACTAGGAGAGTGTTGGTGAAAACAGAAGTGGATGGACCCTGTATGTTTTAGAGGAAGAGTGAATAGGACACGCTGATGGATTGGATGAGGGAAGTTAAAGACCATGGATCAAAGATAACTACCATTTTTTTTTGGCCTGAGGCACTAGATGTTAACCATTATTGAGATGACAAGGAAGACTGGGGGAGGAGTAGCTTTAGAGCAGGAAGTGAAGTCAAGATTCCATCTGAGATGGCTAGTGAGCATTTATGGGGAGATGGCAAGCGGGCGGTTAGAAATAAAATGAGTTCTGAGGAGAGGTCAAGATGAGATCTCTATTTTTGATCTTTTGACATATAAATGATATTTAAAATCACGAATTTAGAAGAGGTCACCAAGAAAGATGTGAAAATTTATAGAGAGAGACCAAAAGAGACATGGAATAGAGGGATGTTCAATATTTGATGTTGAATAGAGGAAAAAATCCAAAATGAGAATGAGAGGAGAAGCCACTAAGGTTGGAGAAAAAAAAGAAACAGGAGAGAAAATAGTAGTCTGATGTCATTCTTTTTTCTTTATTTACTTTCTCTCTCTCTCTTTCTCTGTGTGTGTGTATATATATATATATGTGTGTGTGTGTGTGTGTGTGTGTTATATATATAGAATATATTATGTTCTGTATGTATTATAGATAGAACATATATATGGACATTAATAAACTTTTTATATTAGAATAGTTTTAGATTAATAGAAAAATTACAAAGATGGTATGGAGAGTTCTTATGAGTCTCCTTTATTAGTGACATCCTCCATTAGTAGATTTGTCACAATTAATGAACCAGTATTGATATATTATTATTAATTAAAGTCCACACTTGATTCAGATTTCCTATGTTTGTTGTTTCTTCTTTTTGAGGAAGATTAGCCCTGAGCTAACTACTGCCAATCCTCCTCTTTTTGCTGAGGCTGAGCTAACATCCGTGCCCATCTTCCTCTACTTTATACGTGGGACGCCTACCACAGCATGGCTTTTGCCAAGTAGTTCCATGTCCGCACCCAGGATCCAAACAGGCGAACCCCAGGCCACCGAGAAGTGGAAAGTGCAAGCTTAACCGCTGCACCACCGGGCCAGCCCCTCAGATTTCCTACGTTTTTAACCTAATGTCCTTTTTCTGTTCCAGGACACCATCTAGGATCCCACATTACACTTAGTTGCCATGTCTCCTTAGTCTTCTCATGGTTGCAATAATTTCTTCACATCCTTTTAATTTGTATTTTCCTATAACCCTGTCTCCCTAACTATCTGAAGGGTAGACAATCTGCTTGTCTATTATAGTTCAATATTATATTATATTACATTACATTACATTATATTATATTATAATAGGTGCACTAGGCACAGTGTTTAATAAATCTAGGAGAGGAAGACATGTAAAGCTCCACATAGAAATGCCATTCTCAGGTTTTATAGGAAGGCCTACTCTTCATACTCCTCTATACTTTTTCCCTAAAATAAATTTAAGGATAAATAGTCCTTAGATTTTAAGAACCATGTACCTCAAATAATAATAGTAGAACATAAAAGAACAGGGATTAAAAAGACTATCTCTAATCTAAGTAATTGGAAGACCAGAGCTGTAATTTTGTTTTCTGCTTCATTCACCAAACATTACTTTCTGAGTTGTTTTCTCCATTCTTATTTTTTTTTCTCCCCAAAGCCCCAGGATATCTTATTGTTGTATATCTTAGTTGCATGTAAGTCCTTCTAGTCCTTCTATGTATGACGCTGCCACAGCAAGGCTTGATGAGCGGTGCTAGGTCCACACCCAGGATCAGAGCCAGTGAATCCCAGGCCGCTGAAGTGGAGCACGTGAACTTAAGCACTAAGCCATCAGGCTGGCACCTCCATTCTTTTTTTTTTTTTCTGAGGAAGATTAGCCCTGAGCTAACATCTGCTGCCAATCCTCCTCTTTTTTGCTGAGGAAGACTGGCCCTGAGCTAACATCTGTGCCCATCTTCCTCTACTTTATATGTGGGACGCCTGCCACAGCACGGCTTGACAAGCAGTGCACAGGTCTGCACCCGGGATCTGAACTGGTGAACCCAGGGCTGCCAAAACGGAACGTGCAAATTTACCTCCTGCATCACCAGGCTGGCCCCTCCATTCTTATTTTTAATGTGCACATAATAGTGCGTTTAAAAAACATGCCATAATTTCCCAATTACTCCCTTTCTATTGGTCATTTTGTTGTTTGAATACTGCAATTAACTGTTTCAAGAGCACAGCATCCCCTTCTCCTCCTCTTTTAGAATCTTCCTTTAGCACAGCATGCTAAAATCTGGGTCAAAGGACAAGGCAGAAGCGTACTTGTTAAGTTACTTTGTAAAAAATTTACAGCAACTTGCATTGCCATAGTAATGTGATTATTTCCATTATTATTATTATTATTATATTGTATTATTAATAATAAAGTGATTATTATTAAAGGAAAATATTGGGGTAATCTCAAGACAAATAAATAATGATAGAATAATGCTAATCCCTCTAAAAATATTTTTGACTTCTGACATATAGGCAACTAATCTAGAAGCTTGGTAACTCTAATGAATGATTCTCTTCTGGCACAAATTCAGGAGACGAACATTTCATCAAAGTCAGGATACATTTTATATTTCAATTTTTTTAATATTATTTATCATTTTGGAACCAGGTATAGATGTATTTTCCATAAATATTATAAATCAATTTGGTAGTAGAGTCTATTCACATTTTAAAACGGATGAAACTTCAAACCTCAGAAGATCAAGGCCATGCCCAGGATCAGCTGGCCTCCCGTAAATCACCATGATAAGGAGAATGTGTGTCATATTTAAGAATACTAAAAGGGTATTAATATAATGAATCCATTTCTAAACTACAGTTGATAAACTATTGATAATTCCTAAAATCAATGGGTTAGTCAATTGTGGGATTAATCTCATTCCACACAAAACTTTCAATCACAACAAGGAGCTTTGAATGAGACTAAAATCTCCTCATCTCTCTCTTAAGCTTGAAGTGAGCAAGGCCAAGTCAGATGAAAAGAAACAAGCAGAATCATTAGTGTCTTTTGAGAGGGAGTGTGAAATAATGGAAAATATACAGCAACCTGGAGTTGAATCACAAATTTAGTACTAAATTTTGTGTGACTTTGGGCAAATTATTTCATCTTTTAAATGTTCAGTTAAAAAACAAAAACAGGACCACCCCTGGTGTCCTAGTGGGTAAGTTAGGCACACTGCACTTTGACAGCCTGGGTTAGGTTCCTGAGCGTGGACCTACACCACTCGTCTGTCAGTGGCCATGCTGTGGTGGCTGCTCACATACAAAAAGAGGAAGATTGACAGCAGATGTTAGCTCAGGGCGAATCTTCCTCAGCAAAACAAAAAAAAAACCATAAAACACCTCAGTGTCCTTATCTGAAAATTGGAAATAACTGCCTTGAAGGACTATCAAAAGGACTAAATATGCAAATGTATATAAGACAATACTTTGTGCTTAATAAGTGACATCCATTACTTTTATTATTTGATGTCACTGGTGGTGATTTTAGGGTGGTGCAGCCAGAGGCAGAAAGGGAATCTGGCAAAAGATAAAAAGTAGAAAATTGGGGGCCGGCCCCGTGGCCCAGTGGTTAAGTTTGCAAGCTCTGCTTCGGCAGTCCAGGGTTCGGATCCTGGGTGTGGACATGGCACTGCTCATCAGGCCATGCTGAGGTGGCATCCCACATTCTACAACTAGAAGGACCCACAACTAAAATATACAACTACGTACTGGGGGGATTTGGAGAGGAAAACAAAAGAAAGATCGGCAACAGTTGTTAGCTCAGGTGCCAATCTTTCAAAAAATAAAATAAATAAATAAATAAGAAGTAGAAAATTGCTCAGAAAAAGAAACCAGAAACTATGGAACAATTTTACTTGAATCTGGTTGAAATTAAGAAAAAAAAAAAAATCACATCCTAAAGAAGTGTCAATCCACAGTCCATGCTCTAGATTCTCAGCCTGATCATGGAAGGAAAAAGATAGCCCTGCCTGACTGAGGGAGAGTTCAGGAGCTTGAGGGCACTCGTGACGTTTCCAAGTGAAAGCACCATCACCAAGCAACCTGTGGGAACAGAACATGAGACCTGAAGCAGCAAAGCAATGGATTCAGGGAACTCATGCAGGGAACCTGTGCTGTTTGCTGGGACAAAGCCCAACACCCAACGGGCTGCTGGGGAAGCATACAAAATGACCCATTGGAATCAATGAGCCATGATAGGACCAAAGGCCAGAGGCAAATCTTAGACCATGTGGTTTTATTAATTTATTTTCTTCAGCTCAACATCTTTTTGTCCTTCTTTCAGATTCTGATCCACTGAGTATTTGCTGATCACGCACTACATGACTGGTGCTGTCACATACTTTGTCAGTGGTGGAGCCAATGAATGATGAGCACATCTGGGATGTCCAGACAAGCCAAACTGGAGTTCCATAATTTAAACAAAGATGAAAGTAAAGTTTGGAACTTGAATTATCTGGAGAGTTGTAGCTGGAAGACTTGACCATTCTACCCATCTCAGCTACTATTTCAATGAGGATGACTCAAAATTTATATTCCTCACGTGGACTTTTCATTCCAGTTTCATCTGACCTTTTCAGCAGTCCACTAGATAGGGTATCCCTATTTTCCAGGACCTCGTGATCACAACCATTGTCTTTTGCCCCTGTGGCAAAGACAGTGCTAAAAATCCCCTGACAGCCACTTTACTCTTCTTCCTTAACAAGAGAAGCCCTTGTTTTAGGAAGAACCATGACTTCTCAGAATAGACTACATTTCCCTACCTCCCTTGTAACTAGGTGTGGACATGTGACTAAGTTCTGGCCAATGAGATGTTAGGGTGTAAGACATCCAAAAAGTGTTAAAGGGAAATGTTATACCTCTTTTCACCCCTTTCAGCATGCTGGAAGGTGGACATGATAGCAAGAGCTGAAGTAGCCCTCTTGAACCATGAAGCCAAAGCCTCCTTTCCAGTAACAAGTCAGAAGGACCTGGGATCCCTATACTGACTCCATTTACAAGAGAGAAATAAACCTCCATCTTAATTGGTAGTTTTCTATCACAGGTGAAACTAATTCCAACTGATACACACCCACCTCCAATATCCAAGGAATTAAGACATTAATTCTACTTCTGCTATAGCTCTAATCCATTTTTCTTATACATTTATACTGCCTAGACATAGGTCTTACACAGAGGCCCTCAATAGTTACTTAAATGGGCGATTACAACTGCCTAATAACAAGACTCCTCATCTCCATGCTCCATGCCGCTGTCCCCACACCTGAACCATTATGAAGATTCTTCTTCCTTGGAGAAATACTCCCGTGTGAAAGATAAACAAACAAACAAACACATAGATAAGAAGAACAGACTGCTGGTTACCAGAGGGGAAGGGGGTAGGGGGAGGGTGAAAGGGGTAAAAGGACACATACGTATGGTGAACAGAAGGAAACTAGACTATTGGTGGTGAACAGTCTATATAGAAACTGGAATATAGCAATGTACACCTGAAATTTACACAATGTTATAAGCCAACATGACCCTAATAAAATAATTTTAAAAAAACAAAAAGAAAACTCTAACTAAAACAACGCTTTGCTCACATCTTTTACCGCCCCACTGTCCTTTCAAAATTCTTTAATGATTTTCAACTACTTACAAAGCAATGTCCAAACTCACTGACCATCATTCAAGGATCACTACAATAACCCTTCAATGGCTCCCTGTTGGTTACACCATAACGGGCAAGCATCCTAAAAAGGCTTTCAATGCCCTGTGGGGTATGGTTAATTTACTTGCTTTTCAAAACTCACCGTAGTATCCTTTGGGGGTCTTTTCTCTGTGCTCTCATAGCATTTATTATATACCTCTGCCGCATCATATACACTATTTTCTTAAATTACTTCTTCACGGGTTTGTGCTCCTGCCAGAACAGGTGGCCAATAAATATGTTTGAACTGAAGTAAATTTAGACATTTGTTTTTCACTGACTGGTCCTACATCCTAGTCAGACTGAACTGTCTGTTCTTGTTTATGTGTATCATGTTCTCAAGCTATATCTTTTTCCTGGAACATCATTTTCTTCACTGCCTATCCAAAGTAAGTCAATTCTTCAAGTGTCAGCTCAAAGACCACCTTTGCCTTGAAACCTCCATGTTTCCTCCAGTTGGAAGAAAGCTTTATCATCTCTGAAGTTTCTTACCATTTTATGTATAATTTATTTAATTTCCATCCAATTCAATATGATTTGATTCAATGCAATTCAAAAAAGTATTTAGAATGTATTCACTGTATTTCAAGACCTACCCTGGATTTCTATTTTGGAGAAGCTCACAGTTCAATGAGAAAGAGATGTCTTTACTACATCTGAGGCTATTGTTTATGCAATCTATTAGTTAAGATAACGCTAGTGATGATAATGCTAATTTACCTGCTGTAAAGGTTAAAAATCTCAACGGCATAGTACAAGCTTATTTCTCACGAATGTAAAATCCCCAAATCCCAAACTGGTTTTCCTAATTGATGCACAGCTCTCCAAATCACGGCCCAGGCTCCTTCTGTCTTGTGGCTCTGCTACCTGCAACATATGAATTCAAACCACCATACTGTGCAAGTCAGGCCAGAAGGGAAAACAGCCTGGTGACTCTCTTGTAAGTTGTTTTCAAATGATACTCATTACTTCTGCCCACATTTCATTGACTAGAACTTAGCCTCCTGAATATACCTAAATGTAAAGGGGGCCAGGGAAATGTTGTCTAGCTGTGCGCTGACAATGGTGGTTGACTGGATAGAACAAAGGTACGTCTTGTAGAATCCTCCACATTCCACAGTGATACTGAAGAAAATTTGAAAGCTTCCTGTTTCCCTGAGATGGACCAAGAAGCAAGGAAATATGTTTTGGAGAATACATACTAGGGTGACTAAAACTTCTGATTTGCTTCAGATATTCCTAGTTTACCACTGTCCCAATGTAATTATAAATAGGACCCTCTTTTGCTCTCCAAGGTGTCCTAGTTTAGATGATAAATTACATGGTCATCTCTGCACACAGCAGTTTTGTCACACGTAGCTTTAGCCATTTTGAAGAATCTGCCTGTAAGGCATTTAGATTCATATCAGATCATCCACATATTGATGAATATTTCATCGTGTATGTGCATTGCCTAGCCTAAATCAAAAATGTGCACTTTCTTCCTCCCTCTTTCTCCTGCTATCCTCAACACCATCTGTCAGCTGATAAATCAATAAAACCAATTCATTTGACCCCAGAAAAGACCCAATTACTAGAATCCTGATGACCCAGATACATTTCCTTTTATTTAAATGTTAGATGAAAAGAGGCAAATTTCAGGGAATACGTTTACTGAAGGTACTAAAGGCTGGGTGGTGATGGGGTTGAGTGGGGGGAGGGTTCCCTCTTCTCTGAGTAACTTTTCTCCGTCAGTAAACATTCAACGTGACCCCCAGTGCTTTCTTCACTTCAACTCCTGGTGTATACGGTGAGCCTGGTTGCCAGGATGAGTTGTAGTATAAGATATTGAATATAATGAATTGTAATTATCTCATAAACAAATTATCTAATTACACCTAATTTTCTTCTAAATAGGCTGTTCATAAAAATGAAAATACAACATAAAATTATAGATGTGGAGGGGAGCTTTGAAATCCTGTCTTCTGCTCCCTCGTTTATCAGATGGAGAAACTGAGACCCAGAGGAGTGAACACCTTCCGAAGAGTTAGCAGAGAGCCAATACAGTGACTTAGGGCCTCTGGTGATCAAATTGTTGCTCTTCCAACTACATATAAAAGGATTTTTAAATGAGTCGTAAAAGGAAAGATTAGTTGCTAGTTCAACAGAATATCCAATTTCTGTTATTCAGGATTATCAGTTCAGTAGTCAGCAAAGTCCAAGGTTTTCTAATAGCACATGAACTAATTCCACCAAAGAAACCTGTAATGATGAGATTTTTTATCTTGTCAGCATGCGGAAAGGGATCCTGGAACAGAACGTGCACACTCTGCCTAGGAAAACTGAGTGGAGTTTGACAAGTTCGAGAGTTGTAAGTTCCAGAAAGCTTCTTCTGTTCTTTAATCATCCACCTCTAGAAGTCTGTGCCACGTCCCCTCAAGGTCTACTCGCTTGTAAATCAAAGACAGATCATTATGAATGAACAGAGAGGACCTACGAGAGCCTGCCTTCTCTGAGAGCCTCTGTGAAAGTTAATCTCTAAGGAAACAAAGGCAAATCTTTGAAATGGCGCTTTTTTTTCCCTCAAACAATAGGTTTTCTCAAATTTCTGGGAATGTCAAGAACACCCTATCTCTGCTATAAATGTTATATGCAGGCATTTAATAACAAAACCAAGAAATGAAAAGAAAGGAAAATCCTTATAAACAAATGCCATTGTAACACATGGGCGAGGCAGATGCCATTCCTGAGAGCCACTGCACCTCGGCTTCCAGAAAAAATCACTGAGCACAAAAGTGGGAAAACACACTAAGGATTATACAGAGGTCAGTCAACAAAATGCTTTCATCGTGCTGGCCAGATTT
Organism: Equus asinus; assembly: GCF_041296235.1. Lineage (NCBI taxonomy): Eukaryota > Metazoa > Chordata > Mammalia > Perissodactyla > Equidae > Equus > Equus asinus. The sequence goes on along the minus strand of NC_091802.1, from coordinate 34,755,247 downwards.
CCCTGGACCATATTTTGTTTAGAAAGTAAGCAAATGCTCTTTCACCATTTGGTCAATGCTCTGCAATTCTACAAATCCGCTTCATTTGGGACATCCAGGGTCACACAATTGTGAATTTCAAAAGGTGGGTGAAACCAGACACAGAAAGAATATGTGGACCGCTGAAGCAAATGCTGTGCTCTAACTTTCAAGGTCAAAACGATAGGATTGGAAAAGGGAAGAAGTTCGCGTGAAATATACCAACACTGACCTCCATTGAGCTCTTGAGTCACCAGTGTACTCATGCATGGCTGCTGGATAGAAGGATGCTGGCTTTGGGGAGTGTACGGTATGTGAAGGTGCCATCACAGGGGCCAGGGCAGGCTGGCATTAGGTTTTGGGCTTGAGTTAGATTCAAAGGTGTTCTTAGCAGGCAAGAGTCAGCCAAAAGAAGAAATAACAATAATAACAATAGCTAAGATTTAAATAGCTTTCATAAGTAGGCATTGTTTAAGCACTTTATGTATACTGACTCATTGAACTCACATAGACCCTCTTTAGTGTTACTTTCATTGTCCCCATTTTACAGGTGAGGAAACCAAAGGCTAGAGATGTGAAGTAATTTGTCTGCGGTCTCACTGGTAGTAAGTGGTGGAGCTAAGGCCTACACTCAGGAGTCCAGCCTCTGAGTCTGGGCTCTTAATCACTATCCCTATTTCCTCTCAAGAGCTGGAGGATAAATACAAGGTCTTTTATTAGAGAACTGTAATTTTAAAAGAAAGGGAAAAAAAGGTTCATCAAGAAAAAGGTCGTCAAATGCCAAGGAGTAAAACGGGCTTCGAGATGGCAATAAAGCTAAGAGGTGACTGAGATTGGAGAAATACTAAGGGGGCAGATGGGAAGCAAGAGGACCCCAGTGAACAGCTGGACCGTGTTTAAAATTCCTCGTAGAAAGGCATAGGTTCAGATGGACACTCAGAGAGACCATATCACCCCTCCACCAAGGCTGTCCTCATCCTCCGGCCAGGAGTCAGTCCATCACAACTACTCAGAAAATTACAGAGACATTCTTGTGAATAAAGCTTTCCTGCATCTGTGGTTACACTCCACAGATACATTTTAGAAGTGGAATTATTTAGGTCAAAAAGGGAGAAATAACTTAAATCAATGGGCATTCCCATTCTAATCAGAAACAGGACAAGGATGATTAAAACAATAACATAAAAGAAAAGCCACCATGTATTCAGTGACTTTTAACCACAGACACCCTGCTGGGCACTTCAGATATACCATTTACCAATATACCACTCAACCAAAACAAATCTATAAAATAGAAAACATTGTGGAGATTAAGATCCAAAAACATTATATAACTTGTCCAAGGTCATAAGCTATTAAGTGGCAGATGCAGGATTTAAATGAAGTCTATTTGATGCTAAAGCTTTACTCATGGGCTTTACTCTCTATACTGCCTGGAAGCTCTGAACAATCAATAGTGGGAGATCGGGAATAATGACCATAACTATTGAAAAGAAGTGAGAAAAAATCATTATTTGTACATGATATGATATCAAATGAAATGAATAACTTCCAAATCACCTAAGAAAAGAACCAAAAAAAGCAATGAAGAAAACAATCCAGTGGAGTCAAGAATGGAGAAAGAAGGAGAGAGAGAAAGAGAGAAAAATAGAGCAGAGAGAGAGGGAGAGAGGGAGGAGCAGAAAAAATCATATAGATAGGAAACAAAATAAAATGGGAAAATAAATTCAAATATATTACTCATCATTATAAATGTAAAGGGTTTAAACTCAACTATTATAAGATAAAGACTCTCATATTAGGTTTTCTAAAAATTAGATATTCTATATTCTATCGATATGCCTAAAAAAAATGGCACTTGAGGCTGGCCCGGTGGCATAGTGGTTAAGTTTGTGCACTCTCCCTCGCTGGCCCTGGGTTCGCTGGTTTGCATCCCGGGCATAGACATATGCACTGCTTATCAAGCCATGCTGTAGGAGGCATCCCACATACAAAGTAGAGGAAGATGGGCACAGACATTAGCTCAGGGCCAATTATCCTCAGCAAAAAGAGGAGTATTGGAGGAGGATGTTAGCTCAGGGCTAAATCTTCCTCAAAAAAAAAGACATAAAAAGATTGGAAGCAAATAATGGAAACAATTTAAATATTCATCAGTATAGGAATAGGTCAATTAATTGTCATATTCATCTGTAGAAATACTGTACAGTAGTTAAAACAAATGAATTATATCTAAAAGCATCAAGACAGATAAAATTATATTAAGTGAAAAAGCAATTTGGAAAATATACTGACAACTTCAAATGTATATAGCATGCAATTATATACATATAATATTTATAATATGCATATCTTAAAACTACAAAATAAAACTATAAATTTTATGCACACATCATATATAGTAAAGTTATCAAAAAAATCAATACATAACTTCAAAAGAGTGATTATCTCGAGAGGAGGAGAGAGAGTGGGGAATGGAATTGGGAAGGGGTACACAGATTACTATAAATTTTATTTATTCAAAAAGATCTGAAGCAAATATGGCAAAATGTTAATATCTGCTATTTCAGAGTGGTGGGTACATTAGCATTTGACACAGTCTTAGTACTTCTGTGGTATGCTTAAAAGAATTCATATTTTTAAAGTAGATAAAGAGAAACAGGTATGGTTGTAAATAAACATGTTATTAGATAATATTAAACAACTATTTTTGAAAATCATCTGGGGAAAACAACCTTAGAAGAGATGAGGAAGATAGACAGTAAAATAGAGATGAGTAAGATCTTCCCTTGTTTCAGAAGTGGCAGACTGAATAGACGTCAATTCTTCCTAAATGGATCTAGAGTTTTAACTTGAAATGAAGTATCGGGGGCTGGCCCGGTGGCACAGCAGTTAAGTGCGCACATTCCACTTTGGCGGCCCAGGGTTCGTCAGTTCAGATCCTGAGAGGGGACATGGCACCACTTGGCACGCCATACTGTGGTAGGCATCCCACGTATAAAGTAGAGGAAGATGGGCATAGATGTTGGCTCAGGGCCAATCTTCCTCAGCAAAAAGAGGGTGAATGGCAGTAGTTAGATCACGGCTAATCTTCCTCAAAAAAAAAAAATATATATATATACATATACAGTTAGGGACTTACATGTTCAGATATCAAAACTTTATAAAGCTTATAACAACTGATATGATGAGTTATCGATAAGCAATTGGCAGACAGATAAATGAAATGGCATTAATGGTGCTGAAATATTCCCTAGCTTATTTGTTAATAAGATACAATAATGAAAATATCAAAATCTATGGCAAAGAAGTGGATTATTTAACAATTACTAGGAAAATTGGCTAAGTGTAACAAAAATTTGTTAGATATGTTTGTCACAATATAAGTTCTAGATGGATTAAACAGTTAAATGTAAAATAAAAAATTAAAAAATAAGTAAATGAAATTAAAAAATTTTTTTTCTGGGTCAAAAACAAAGCAGCTTTGGGGCCAGCCCCACGGTGTAGTGGTTAAGTTCAACATGCTCCACTTTGGCAGCCCAGGTTCATAGGTTTGGATCCTGGGTGTGGACCTACACCATTTCTCAAGCCATGCTGTGGCAGCAACCCACATATAAAGTATAGGAAGACCAGCACAGTTGTTAGCTCAGGGCTAATCTTCCTCAAGCCAAAAAAAGGGTGGGGGTGAAGACTGGCAACAGATGTTAGCTCAGGGCTAATCTTCCTCAGCAAAAAATTAAAAAATAAATAATAATAAAATAAAGCAGCTTCAAGTTAATGTAGGTCACTCTCTTCCCTTAAACCTAAAGGCTGTTTATGGGTTCTAGGTAGACCAGCAGCCTAACCCTCACAGACCATTCAGGGAAATGGAAACAAATGCTGGCCATGCCCTTATGGGAGATGAACCAGAACCTGCTTTAAAACTGGGGTGTAGGCTTGTGTAGATTATCTGATGGGCTGGGGAGATTACCATGAACCAATGAAGACAAAGACTGACTCACTCTTATTAACAAATTTACAAATAACCCAGTGTTGAATAATAGAACATTAACTAAATATATCACGGAACATTCACACAATGGAGTACTAAGTCATGTTTTTTGACAATGGTTTAAAGGCACAGAAAAATCCTCACCAAAAAACACTGAAAAAAAGCAGGATACAAAAAAATTTATGAAATACGACCCTAATTTTGAAAAAGGACAACGAAATTCGGAAGCAAAGACAAGCAAATGTTAAGCAAGGTTATTTCCAGGTCGTAAGACGATGCAGTGAAGTTAATTTTCTAACTTTCATTTTTCTGCATTTCCCAACATTTTCTTGCAACATGTATTTATTTTTTATGATTAGGATAAAAAATGTTATTAAAAACTTAAAAGGCAAAATCCCCCACTGTGTGCTAAGCTGCCCAGAACCAGTGACCCAGATTTCAGTGAAGACCCTAACAGCTTGTCTTCTCAGAGGTAAAATAATGAGTTTCCCCAACATTAATTTTTAATTTGCAGACCTAGAGATGGGAGCAAGAAAACCCAAAGGACAATCATTCCTGAGCATAATTTCTCCCTCTCACACACTGGCCACTATGCTGCTGGCTAAACAATTTCCCCCCACTCTTAGCTATTCATTTTGACTCATGCATAAAAGATACATGTCAAATCAAAGAAACCTCCATAAGGACGATTATTAATGAAGGGAGCCGGGAGCGTTCCTTCAAGCCCTAGGCTCAGGAAATGTGATAACATTTTGGACTCAATTTCACTTTGCTGCTGTAAATAACAGCGGACCTCACTGTGGGGGGCCTCATTGCTTACGCCAACATTCAATTTACCAGGAAATCTTGAACACCGTTGGCAAACTCAAAGCTCTCCATGACGAGAGGTCTTCCTAAAAAGAACACCAGCTGCACAATGAAATGTGCCCTGGAAGGACCTGCTCTCTGCACAGCTAATGAAGTTTCACGGGGCTTCCGAGGAAGCAGGGCAGAGGACAGGCGGGCGGGAAACGGGATGAACGTTACCTGTGAAAGCGAATGCGGTCTATGCTTCACACACTCTGGTGCTTCTAAAACACTGCACAAACCTCTATGTGCCCACCTATCTCTCTGTGGGAGGGATAAGTTAAAACAACCTGTCTCATCAATGGGACAGAATTGAAAGCCCAGAAATAAAACCACACATCTATGGACAGCTAATCTTCGACAAAGGAGCTGAGGGCACACAATGGAGAAAAGAAAGTCTCTTCAACAAATGGTGCTGGGAAAACTGGACAGCCACATGTAAAAGAATGAAAATTGACCATTCTTTTTCACCATTCACAAAAATAAACTCAAAATGGATCAAAGACCTAAAGGTAAGACCTGAAACCGTAAGGCTTCTAGAAGAAAATATAGGCAGTACACTCTTTGACATCAGTATTAAAAGGATCTTTTCTGACACCATGTCTTCTCAGACAAGGGAAACAATAGAAAGAATAAACAAATGGGACTTCATCAGACTAAAGAGCTTCTTCAAGGCAAGGGAAAACAGGATTGAAACAAACAACCCACCAATTGGGAAAAAATATTTGCAAATCATACATCTGACAAAGGGTTAATCTCCATAATACACAAAGAACTCACACAACTCAACAACAAAAAATCAAACAACCTGAAAATGGGCAGGTGACATGAATAGACATTCCTCCAAAGAAGATGTACGGATGGCCAATAGACACATGAAAAGGTGTTCATCATCACTGATCATTAGGGAAATGCAAATCAAAACTACACTAAGATATCACCTTACACCCGTTAGAATGGCAAAAATAACCAAAACAAAAAGAAACAAATGTTGGAGAGGTTGTGGAGAAAAAGGAACCCTCATACCCTGCTGGTGGGAATGCAAACTGGTGCAGCCAATATGGAAATTTCTCAAAAAATTAAAAATAGAAATACCATATGACCCAGCCATCCCACTACTGGGTATCTATCCAAAGAACTTGAAATCAGCAATTCAAAGAGACCCATGCACCCCTATGTTCACTGCAGCATTATTTACAATAGCCAAGACATGGAAGGAACCTAAGTGCCCATCAACTGATGATTGGGTAAAGAAGATATGGTATATATATACAATGGAATACTAACTCAGCCACAAAAAAGGATAAAATCATCCCATTCACAACAACATGGATGGACCTTGAGGGTATTATGTTAAGTGAAATAAGCCAGATAGAGAAAGACAAACTCTGTATGACTCCACACATAGGTGGAAGTTAAACTCACAGGTGGAAGACAAAGAGAACAGATTAGTGGCTAACAGGGGAAGGGGGGGCGGGTCGGAGGGGGGCACAAAGGGTGAAGTGGTGCACCTACAACACAACTGATAAACAATAATGTACAACTGAAATTTCACAAGGGTGTAAACTATCATAATCTCAATAAAAAGTTTAAAAAAACCCACAAAAAACAACCTCTCTCTCCCTCTCCTCTCTCTCTCTCTCTGTATCCATCTCTGTCTTCTTCTGACTCTGTCTTTGATTCTTCGTCTCTCTGCACGTGTCTCTCTGCATTTCTCTTTCTGTGTCTCTGTCTCTGTCTGTCTCTGTGCATGCATCTAGGTCTCTTTCTGTATTTTCCTGTCTGTCTGTCTCTGTCTCTTTTTCTGTACAACATTCCTTGTCCTTGTTCGTGGAATTTAAACAAGAAAAGTTGGGGGCAACTAACATAGCACTTACTTTACCTGGCACTATGTTTGTTACTTTATATACACTATTTCCTTCAAGCCACTCAGCAACCCTAAGAGGAGGAAACTGAGGCTCAGAGATTTTGTCCAAAGTTACAGCTAAGTAGTGGAGATGGGGTTTGGATCCAGGACTGCCTGGCCCATCTACTCACAGAAGATGGAAGGTGGCTATTTTGTAGGGAGCCCCTGTGGCCACCCTCTGGAGGAGCAGCATCCTTGGTCCATGGATACACTTGGAGTAGGCGCCTTCTCTGTGATGGCAGGGCTTGTTCTTCCTCATCTAAGGCTGAGAAATCCATGGCCCAAGATGTGTGCTCATCTACCCAAGGATATAGAGAAAGACAGCAGAGCGCCTGGTTCTCCATCCCTCCCACTTCCACTCCCTTCTCGCCAGCTCCTTTTAAACTTCCTCCACACTGACTTTCGTTCCTAAAACAATCTAAACTTATCCTTCCAAAGGTCTTTTAATGTCTTAAGACTCAATGGGCATGACTGTCTTTACTGTTCTTCCTCTCTCTAAAGACTGAGCACCATGGAGCTCATCTTCCTAACCTGCTTTGTCCTTAGCTTCTGTAATATGATATTATATTCACCCACTTTCTATTTATCTTCTTTAAAAAAGAAAAGGTAAGCAGAAAAAAAAAAGCACAACTAGAAGGACCCACAACTAAAATATACAACTATGTACCGGGGGGGGGGGGCGGTTTGGGGAGAAAAAGCAGGGAAAAAGAAAAAGAAGACTGGCAACAGTTGTTAGCTCAGGTGCCAATATTTAAGAAAAAAACGTTTTTAAAAATTTAAAAGAAAAGGTAAAATACATATAGACATATATATGTAAATAATACAATTTAACATGTACGTATATACACATATGTGTATGTATATGTATGCATATGTATTCTTCAGATATGTATATATAATATACATATATAATTATATAATACACACATGCAAATATATCAGAGAATTAAATGAGAGCAGATAGTTGAGAAAATCAAGCATTATAGATCTGGGCACACAGTAGACGCTCAATAAATATCTGTTGCATTAATGAATAAACCAACTCACAGTACTATTTCCCAATCCTCATCTCAACAAATCTTCCACTCCAGGCAACTAGAAAAGTGCCTCCTGGACATGCCATGAGTTTTCTTGCTCACATCAGTAGACCCCATCGGAGATAATTTCCTGCCATCTACAAATGCTGTTCACTTCCTAGTTCAAATCATCACACCCACTGAAAGCCTTCTTTGCTACCGCAGACGGGCACAACTGCTCCTCTCTGAATATTTATGTTAATTTCTGTCTATTTGACAATTTACCTTGTAGTCTTCAGTGAACAATCTTTAATAAGTGTTTTTAATTATTACTTAACTTTTGTATTATTTCACATTTCCCTTGTCGTCTCTTCAACTGAGTGAGTCTTAGTTTTTGTGTCTTTACTGTGCTCCTCTAATAGTACATACTCAAGAAATGTTTAAATTATTAATGTAATATTCCTAAGTACTGCTAACTTTGATAGGACAGAATGGAGGAGGGATGGTAGCTAAATTTGCTGAGTTTCTCCTGTGTACTAGATGCTTTACATGCATATCTTGTTTAGTTCTCACAACAAAATTATTAGGTAGGTTTTATCTCATTTACACATGAAGAAACTGAAACTCAGAATTACTTCAGCAGAGTTATGCAACTGTTAAGTAGGAAAGCTGGGATTTGAAACCAAGATTCAACTAGAAAGTTCATTTGTTTAAAATTATGCCACACGAAACAATAAAGCTTCTAGAAGAATACATATGAACAAATCTTCAGGACTTTGAGACAGGCCAATGTTTCTTTAAGAGGACACAAATAGCCCTAACCACTGGGGGAAAAAAGATTGATAAATTGGACTTCATTAAAATGAAGAACTTCTGTTCATCTAAAGATATCATCAAAAGGGCAAAAAGGCAAGTCATGAATTGGGAGAAGATACTTCCAAGCAAAAGACTTGTATCCAGAAAACATCAAATACTCCTACACATCAATAGGGACAAGACAAACAACCCAATTTTTAAAAATGGGCAAAAGACTTGAATAGGCCCTTCACAAGAGGACATCCAAATAGCCAGAAAGCATATGAAAACTTGCTCAATGTGATTACTCATCAAGCAAATTAAAGCACAATGAAATACCACTAACACCCACCAGAACGGCTAAAATTAAAACAACTGACAATACCAAGTACTGGCAAGGAGGTGGAGCAACTGGAACGCTCATATGTTGCTGGTGGGAGTAGAAATTGGCTCAACCACTTTGGAAAACTGTTTGGCTATATCTCTTAAAGTTAAAACTACAAACTCCATCTACTCTACAACCCAACAATTTCACTCCCAGGTATACATGCAAAAGAAATCAGTGTGCCCATCTACCAAATGACATGCAGAAGAACGTTTACAGCAGCTTTATTGGTCATAGCCAAAGACCATAAACAACCAACATGCCCACTGACAGTAGAGTGAGTAAATATATCGTCGTATATTCCTACAATGGCATACTACTCATCAATTAAAAAAGAACGAATGACTGCTATCTACAACAACTTGGGTGAATCTCACAAACTGGTAAATGAAAGAAATCAGACACAAAGAGCGCATTCTGTATAATACTATTTATATCAAGTTTAAGGACAGGCAAAACAAGTCAATGTTTATAAAACTTAAAACAGTTTTTGCCTCTATGGGGCAGCGAGAGTAGAGAGGTTGTTAACTGACCAGGAGGGAGCAGGAGTAGAGGGGACTCTACTGGGGTGCTGGAAATGTTCCATATTTTGATGTGGGTGGTGGTCACACGGGTGTATATATACTACATATATACAATTTATCATATATAATGTTACATATTAAAATATTGTTACATAATATAATATATTAATATACACCCGTGTAATCATATAATGTAATGTAATATAATGTAACCATATTAAAAAATTAATATACATTAATCAATCTTACATTTGTGCATTTTATATATTTCAATAAAAAAGCAGTAAACAAATAAAACAATACTCCGCCTCCCAATGAGGACGGTGACTGGAAATACAATTCTAACTACAGCAGTTTCCTTTATAAGAATTTATGTGTTCTCTCCCTTTTATAATTAAGGTCCAGGGAAAACATTTGTCTCTCCTGTCACACTGCCCAGCTTCCCTTTATCAGACAATAAAACCATATATCCTGGCATGTCTCACTTGGGCCAGGGAGCATACACTAATTCACTACTAAATAATCACTTTCCTGGCCCAGGGTTTGGTATATTTATTTCTATTCCCTCTTGCGTCTCCCAACTCCCCAAACTCTAACCTCATTTCCATTTGACAAATGTCTTTTTTGGATGCCTTTTGCCACCTTAAAACCACATTGGATGCAAGTAAGGCACAATACAATGCACTCAATTAATAAGGTGCTAAGGACAGAGCTGAAAGGTGGTAGACACACGATAATATTCAGTCAGAAAACTTTGGTTCGAGTCTACATTTCCTTTTGTTACCTGCATGATCTTGAGCAAACCACTTAGTTTGTTGAACCCTGCCTCCTCGCCTCTAAAGCCAGCATGCCCTGACTCATCTCACAGGTGTTGTGACTGACTCATGGGATAACGCCTATGAAAAGTACAGGAAAGCAAGGCAATAGGGTTCATCTGGCTGCCAATAGAGGGGTGCATGGGCTGAGGTCAGTCAAGAAGCAGATCTGAGTATCCGAACCACAGCTTGAGGACCTCATTGCTCTCCATCTGTCACATTTTTCTTGACCCACATTACCTTTTTGGAACTTGGTGTGTGTTCCCCCTAAAGAAAAAAACAGACCTCCTGCTGTCAGGAAGGAGGACTCAAGAAGAGGACTGTGAAAGTGCCTTAAAAGGCTTGGCTGGATATTGACCCTGGAACTCAGAAAGTCAGGTCTACCTTCTTTTCTCTACCCTTAGAGAAAAAGTTTCAGGCCACCCAGGCACGTCTGGTCATAGAAGAAAGAGATGGGAACAGCTCAGAGGACAAGGTGAACAGGCTTCCAACAGAACCTGATGCTTTATGCTCTGCCCCTTCAACTCCCATGACAATTGGTTCCTTTTAATTTTTAAAATTCACTATGTGTTGTAAAATAGCAAAAGCTCAGGCAATAATACAATAGACACCACTGTCTCCACCACCCTTTTGGAAGAGAAGTTGACAGTGTGCTAAAATTGCTAGGATCTCTTTAAAAAAAAAAGAAAATGAAATACTATGGGTAGAGCTAAGTTTCACTGCCCATCCTTCCTCCTTATGCCCCCCTTCCTTGATGTACCTCATGTCTGAAGTTGGTGTAAATCATTTGCTTAAATCCTTTTGATTTTCTACCCATAATCCCCATATAGTACTGTTCAGGTGTCATTAAAGTTAAATAAAACATATCCAGCCATATCCACCCTTTCAAACTTGCTTTCCTCATTTATCATATTGCAGACTCAATTCAGTCATTTGAACTGCTGTATAGAATCACATAAATTATCATTGACTTGTCCATTCCCCTACTAATAGTCGAATTCTACTCCCTTCTTTTGAGCCACTTCAAATTGTGCTGCAATGAATATCCTTGTGTAGATCTCATTGTTTATGCACAAGGATACCCCAATTTAAAAATCTAGAATGGACACCGAAAAGTAGAATCGCTGAATTGTAGAGTATGCCTATCTTGAAATAAATGAGATCTTTCTAAAGTGGTTATAACAATTTAAACCATCATATCCTTTGCCCACAGTTGGTGTAATCAGATGTTAAAATGTGTGCCGATATGATGGGTTTGAAATGGTATGCTACTGCAATTTTAATTTCCCCTGAATCCCAGTGAGGCTAAGCAAATTTTTCATCTATTTATGGCTATTTGAGATTCTTCATCTATCAACAGGCTTGTTTATGCAGTTTGTACATCAAACGGTTTATTCGATCATTTGAGTTATTCTGGTGCCAGGGAATTTGACTACTCCCATAGGAGCTCAATCCATTTTCTCATACCTCTAACTTCCACAAGTTTCTTCTCTAAGGTTAAACCCAAATCTGCATTGTTATTTCCATCCAGTATAATGGTTTTGCATTCTGGGATGACACAGAATAGTCTGACCTTCTTCCATAGGACTGCCTTACACATTCATTTGTTCACTCACTCATTCATTCATTCATTCACTTATTTCAGCAAACACTAATAAAGTACCCAACAAGGTCAGGAATAAGATATGGGTCATGCCATCAAAGAGAAATGATTTGGTAGGGGAGACAGCCATTGAATTAACAAATAACACAAAAACATGGTTGGCCCAATAATAGTGGTATGTACAAGAAATGAAGGTAGGACAGAATGAGCATGATTTCAACCGATATGTACTGTTTCAACCCACCATTTATTAAAATAGTAAGACATTTGTATAAAATTTATCTGTGATAATTAGCCATTGTCACAAGCCCCTTGTGTATCTTCCCTCCAGCCCAATCACCTAGCCACCCTGACCCCTTCCAGGGACAGCCCCCAACATCTCCACATTAATTAAAGGGCTGGCACGGAGTGGGGGATGCCCTAGGACCCTGCTCCTGTGCTAGAGTTGGCCTCTGCTCTGATTGGCCGGTGCCCAGACCTGCTTTAACATACTTGGATGGTCTTCCTTGGGAGGAGGCCACCTGTACTTGGGATCTGGTTTCAGGCATTCTCATCCTAGCTACTCTCTTTCAGGCTTGTCTTTATCCCTCATAAATTACAGCACCCAAAATAATACTTAGGGCATGAGGAAATGGTCTAAGGCCAGCACTTGTCCAACTTTAATGTGTGCAAGAAACATCCAAAGATCTTGCTAAAATACGGATGATTCAGAAGATCTGGGGTGGGGTCTGAGATTCTGTATTTTTGACACCTTGTCAGGTGACACTGATGCTGCTGGTCTGAGGAGCACATTCTGAGTAGCAAGGCTCTCACCAGTCTGCAATATAGTGGGACTAACACTACCTAATTCTAACACAACACTGCTAACAACCCAGCCCAACGTCACATCAGCTTTTTAGCAAGCGTCTCGCTAAGGACACATATTTGACCTAAGTCTTTTCAGGAAGGGCTGAGGTTACAGTCAGCTCTTCCCCATCTTTCATTTGTGCGAATATATTTCTGGATGAACATGTAACCTTGCATCCACACTAATTTGGAGGCTAGTGATGGTGCCTTCTGGTTGCTACTCAAGCATGTAAGTTTATAGAGAAGGTATAACCAGTGGGCTTCCAACGGCGCACCTGAGCTTCTGCTAGCCTCTCTAAAGGCCCACCGCTAACTTAAAGTAATCCTCCTGTGAGCTGAGGTTCTAAGACACACCATTATGTTTCATCCATTACTTGAACGAGGAGCTTTTGAGCACTCATCCCTGGTGGTCACTGTTTTACAGACAAAGCCCCTTCTCTCATGGAGCTTCCATTCTGCTTGGGCCCAACATACTTTAAAAAAGAAAATCTGAATAAATAAGAATGTCATATGCAAGAATAACAGCAAAAGCTGAGGGAGTAGCAAGTGGCATGGTGGCCACTATGGATTGGGTCATAAGAAAACGCCTCTTAGAGATGATATCGTTGAAGCTGATGTCTTCTAGATCTAGACTAGAAGCAAGAAAACATACATAGATGATAAGAAAAAAAAACTGCACCCAGAGAAAATAGATGGTACTAGACCCTGAAGCAGGAAAGAGTTTAACATGTTCACAGATGAAAAAGGCTAGTAAGCTGCCTGGGGCATAATGAGTAGGGGTAGGGGGTAGTGCTCACTGACACTGGGGAGGCAGGAAGAGGCCAGATCCTCTTGGGCTATAGAAGTCAGCATAAGGAGTTTAGATTTTATCTAAGTGTGATGTGCAGCCATTAGAGATCCTTGAAAGCTGTGGATTTGTTTTAGAGGTAGAGTCCATAAGGCTTGGCTTCTTATTGAAGTACGGAGCATCTAGATGATGATGATGATGATCATCATCATCATCATCATCATCTTAGCTTTAGCAATCAGTTGGGTTTTCAGGCCATTTACCTGGTTGAGGAAAGCTGTAGTGCAAAGGACGTTTGAGAAGGAAATGTAAGAGTTTCATTTAACCATGGTAAGTTTGAGATGGCTGCTAGACATCCACGTGGAAATGCCCAGTCAACTGTGGGAAACAGCATCCTGAAGAACTGGCTGGCTCCCAGAGCTGGAGCAAAGACTTAGCACATACAGTAAGTGGTTCATAGGGCAGACCCATAGATGATACCACACTTACGGACTGATTAGAGGAGGAAAGGCCAGCAAAGGAATTTGAGGAATTAAAAAAGAGGAAGAATAAAGACATGGAGTCCTGTGAGCTCAAAGAGGTGGTTCAAGGAGGCAGTGGCTGAGTGTATCTGATGTTGCTGTAAGCTCATGGTAGATAAGAACTGAGCATCGTCCACCAAATCTGGCAATATGGAGATCACTGGTGACCTTGACAATAGCAGCCCTAGTGGACTGATGAGGAGAAAAGCCTATCAGGAGAGTTGAGAAGAGAATGCTAGTGGGGAAGTGGGAACAGTAATTGTAGGCAAACAGCTCAAGATTTCATGTGAAGGAAGCAAAGAGAGTAGTAGCTAGAGGGAAACAAGAGTTTGTTTTTTTTTAAAAAAAATAAGAGATCCAAGAGCATATTTGTATGATAATGGGAATGAAGGAATGGAGTGGGATAATGTGATGATTCAGGAGAGAAGGAGATCTAATTGCAGGAACAAAGACCTTGAGACGGTGAAAGAGAATGGGATCCAGACCAAAAGTGTTAGGATTGGATTTTGACAGATGCAGTGATACTGTCTCCATAGAAACAAGAGGGAAAGAAAAGAGGCAGGGGATAGACACAGAAAGGTGGTTTTGGCACCAAATAGATGAAGGGTTCCTGTCTTCCTCCATTTTTTCTGTTTGAGATCAAAAGGCATAACCGATTCTCAAGTACAACAGACTCAAGAAAAACAGACCCGCCACCGTCTGATATGACCCCACCATAACTACAACTGAAAACTAACAAGCAACTCTGTGTGAAAGTGGGCAAGAGAGGGAAGGAGCTTCTAAACAGAGAAATTGGGGGAGGAAACGTGATATCCCCAACAGCACTTAAACCTCTCAAAACTCTTGAAATATGTTCCACCAAGCCCCACTTCTCCACTACCACTTCGGACACTTTAAATGTCTCCTTCCTGACAGCCTTCTCCCCATACCCTGCTTCTCATCTTGGTATGTGGAGAATCTCACTCATTCTTCAAGGCTCATCTCAAATATATGTTCTTTATCAAGCCTTTCCTGATATCCACCCAATGCCCCCATCATTGGTACCTGTCTTGCCCCGCTTTGATTTCTCAGGCTTATTACATCACTTAGTAAAGTCTTTCCTGTACTGCAGTTTCGTACTCTTTGAAGAAAATAATGATGTCTTGATTGCCTACATGCCTCCTATGTATTTCTCTTGCTACTCTGACTCATGGTCCAGATATCGGCTGTTCCCTTATCCACACAGCCTTACTCTCTTTTCGTTCTAAGTCAACACAGTTGCAAAACTCAGATCTTTAACAGATTCCCACAAGAAGTCTTGTCTCAATAAGCCTGAAAATGGTCTAAGCCAGTGCCACCATTCACAGTTAGCACGATCTTTTGGGTGCACATCAATGTCCTCCAGTAATGCGACACAGGTGAAGGCTAGGTCTCCTCCCCCATAACCTGGCCACTACATGGGATATTGCAATAGAAACATGTCTCTGATTTCTACAACACATACAGACTGTTATTCATGAGCATGTACACAAAAGTTCATGCTTCTTTTGTGAGCTAGTGAAGCACCATCTTTCTGTTCTTTGAGGCACTCTCAAAAGGATCTGTGTACAAAAGGGTTACTTGAGCCAAACAGGACATTGTGTCAGCAGCAGAATCCAGCCAGTCTTCTAGCTGGAATCAAGCAACTAAATCCTCTGTTCAATGGCTGGACGCAGGACTTGACTGGAGCTCTAAGCTGAAGGCACTGCGAGAAAGGAGTATAACGCTTTGAGGTTTGCTAGATCCTCATAGCTCATTCATTCAAGGGCAGTGGTGCCCGTATGATACTTGCAGCCAATCCACATGTCTTGAGCACCATTCATTTCACCAGTAAAAAATGATTTCTAACCTCTCTTGTGCTAATCCACATAGTCCCCAGGTGTAGATGCAGACATGGAGAGTTGACTGCTTGTGGCGGCTGCCTTTGAACTGTTGATGCTAATCAGCATCTCTCAAATGCTACCCTCTGGAGTGTGTATTCTTTTCCAGGGCCCTTCAGATGTTAGCTTTTCCCTGGGTAGGGATAAAATTAAGCTAAACATATATAGCGCAGGGTTTAAATAGGAACGTTCTAAAGTAATTTATAGACACACAAGTTAATGAATTCCTCCCTCCTCCCTCCCTCTCTCTCTCCCTGTCTTCTGATCTTTTTTTCTTGGTAGTCTGTACTAAACAGTGGTGGAGTCATGGAGGATCATATTTTGGAAGCACACAGCACTTCTATAAAAATTAAAATCCACGGGGATTTTGCTGTTCTCCAAAATCCCTCTTAGCCACACGGCTACCTACGGCTCTTTTTTCCTGGAACCTATTCCCTCTCTTGTGGAATTTCAAATTACTTTCCTATGTACTCTGCCTCCCAACATGGCATTCTCTCAGTTCTTAATTCGCAAATCCAAACATCAAGATTCTCAGGGAAACAAAGGCTGTTCCAGGGAACAGAATCTGGCCTCATTCAAAGGTTATTCGTGGAACATCTTTAATTACTTAAACATTTCCCCACCCTCTTACTACACAATTTTTCCGAGCATTTCTCCCAAACAAATATAGTGCTTTCTTCGCGAAGAATGTTGGTAGATGAACTTTTCTCAACCACATTACAGATAGAAGAACGAGAAATCATTCTTAATTATTAAGCCTCAAGAAAAGTCCAAAATGCATCTTATCCCTGATACACACCCCCTTCCCCTCCCCTCTCTATGACGGCACTTAGTCTTGACATGAATATAATATAAATATTCCAGGGCTTTCATCTATTAGATTTTTTCCCTGCTATCCACATGCCCTCTTCACTTCTTTTTTTTTCTTAATTTTAGCCTTATTGAGGCCCAACTGACCAATAAAATTGTAAGATATTTAAAGTGTACATCACAGTGATTTGATATATGGATACATTGTGAAAGGATCCCCCACCTAGTTAACTAACACATCCGTCACCTTATTTATTTATTGAATTAGGTGAGAACATTTAAGTCCTACTCTCAGCAAATTTCAATTATACAATACAGTGTCATCAACTACAGTCATCACGTTTTACATTAGCTCCTCAGACCCTATTCATCTTACAGCTGAAAGTTTGTACCCTTTACCAACCTCTTCCTATTTCGCCCACCTTCCCCCACCCCTGGCAACCCCTCTTCTACTCTCTGTTTCTATGAATTTGACATTATTTTTAATTCCACATCTAAGTGATACCATCCAGAACTTGGCTTATTTCACTTAGCATAATGCCCTCGAGTTTCACTCAGGTTGTCACAAATGGTAGGATTTCCTTCTTTCTCACGGCTGCATAACATCCCTTTGTAGATACCACATCTTCTTTATCCATTCATCTGTTGACAACACTTAGGTTGTTTCCGTATCTTGGTTTTTGTGAATCACGCTGCAATGAACATGAGAATGCAGATATCTCGTTGTCTGGTTTTCATTTCCTTGGGATGGACACCCAGAAGTGGGATTGCTGGATCCTCCTCTTCACTTCTTTTTGTTGTCCCTGACTTGAAGCTTTGAGAATTGCAGGGCCCAGCCTAAGGTCGTCAGAAGAATTGGGAGAGACTTTGAAACTACTTCAGAATCTCCCCAGATCTTCTAAATCAGCCTCTGAGAGGTGACACCAAGAACCTGTGTCTTATAAAACCATCTCCCCAGGTAATTCTGGTGCCCAGGCCCGAGAAAGCTATTTAGCACAGGCGGAGAGCCTTATGAACATCTTTCTTTGGGTGCCAGTATACTGTGGTCAGGCAGAGACTTTCGGCTTCTCAGTGACCATAAGCAGAGCTCTATCACTTGCTCCATTTGCAACTTCCTCCTAGTCACTCCTGTCTCAGGCTGGCACGATCCACGGCAACAGCCAGGTGTGTACTCATCTGCACATTCAGTTCTCAGGATTGGGTGTCACTCTGATCTCATCCTCGTCCCCTCTTAGGGAGCTCGTCAGCCATGCTCAAGACCGAAACTAGGTCAGCCCCTTCCTACTCAGAGGGACTCAGTTAACCAGACTGTGTCTGAGACTCCAACCCTTAAATGAGGGAAACTTGACCTTTGCTGGCTCCCGCGCTGGATAAGCAAGGGAATGATACACCGTGACTGCTTGGGAAGCTCGGTGCTGCCTGCAAGGACAATGGCGATTTCAGTTTTGAAGCGTTCCCTCAGCCACAGACCTGGGCCTACCACTTACTGAGCGACGCATAGACACAGAGGAAGAATGCAGTTCAGTACATTTCTTCTCCCATGGCTGTCTCATTTGTCCCAGTTCCTTTGGTCCACGCTTCTCCTTAGCACACCAGGTAAGGTGGTCCCCTCACCACCTGGGTGGTTAGTCTGATGACATAACTGCACACTGGTGTGGATGCTGCGTCACACATTAAGTGTTTCCACACGTGCAGGGAGCCAGCCTGAAGTAGTGGAGCAGGCTCAGGCTTCAGAGCCAGACTGATCTGGGTTCAAACCCCAGCTCTGTCACTTAAAGCACTGTGGCCGCGGGCCAATGACCACACTTGACTGAGACTCCATTACTATCTATAATAATGGAGATACCAGTAAAATAATAACTGCCTCAGGAGTCTAATGGAATTAAGATATTAGGTACATGCGTTAGGCACTTAGAATATGCTAGTTCCTCTTCAGCTCCCCTTACAAAGGAGGGCAGAGTCCACATCCCTCCTCCCCCTTCTTTGTATCTTTCTTCCTCAGACAAGGGGAGAAATGACAATAATGACTGGGAGAGCTTTGTCAAAATATCCATGCCCCCACCCCTAGAGCCAACTCTTTTTACAGTCTCTAACTTCACCTCCCCTCTCTTCCTCTCTCAGTGCCATCTCTAAGGAGAGGGACTCAGGCACGGCAAGGGAGTGGTCTGGAAGGCACAATGTAAGGAGGTGCTCACTGACCCGCGCAATCCTGAGAGCCGTGCCTCCATAACTGGGCTCCCTAGGCACCTCGCTCTAGTCCTCACCTGCTGGGCAGTTCATTCCCTCAACTCATCATGTGCTGCACTGGGGACAGCCATTTCCTTCCCGTGGTTTAGATACAGCTTAGACTAATTATCAGCAGAGCTTAGGCAATTTTTCTCACTAGGGTGAACAAAACACGTTGGTTCCCGAGCCCCACCCCAGACCTCTGAAAGGAGTTCACCATCCTGGGTGCCCATTAGACGCATCAGAAGCCCAGACTCCACCTCCAGAGATTCTGGATCCACTGATCTGGGGTGGGGCCAAATGAGTAGTTTAAAAAGCTTCAAGGTGATTCTTATAGGTAATTAGGGTCAAATCACTAGAATAGGATCCAGGAATCTGCTCCCGGGTGATTCTTACACACATTACAGCTGAACACTCCGCTGGCTTCCTTAAGCTCGCCAACTCTGGAGTCAGACTCAGTTTCAAACCCTTACTCTTGCTCTTGCTAGCACAGCACCTTGAGTAACGTACTTAACCACTTTCTCACCCACAGAATGACAGTAACAACAGTACCTACTGCAGAAGTGTTTATGGGATTAAATAAGAGGTCCATCAGTTAGCATAACATGTGGCATGCAGCAAGGCTTATTAAGTGGTAACTATTTTTATTATTATTATTAGCATTTTAAGCATTTTTTGGGCCCTTACTATAAGCAACCATTGTATATTTATACATATACTATATGTATTATATAGCATTGTAAATATATTATAAAAATAGTTTATATATATATATAAATGACATAGTCTCTGATTTCCATTTGCATGACTTTGGGCTAGTTACTTAACCCCCCTGTGCATAAAGAAATTATAAACAGCACCTATAGACTCAGTACCTCATGAGGATGCGATGAAATACTGCATGTAAAGCATTTAGCAGTGGCTGGTACACAGTAAATGTTCAATAAATGTCAGCTGTTAAAACTACACATAAGAGAACTTCAATAAAGGTGGATATTCCTTTAGTATTTTTTTCTTTATTATTTTTAATAGACTTATTATCAAAGAAAATGGCCCAACTTGGCTCCTTAAATGAAGCAAAATGTCTTACTCGTATCTGTTTCTCCAGCTTTTAGCACAGTGGCTGGCACACATCTGGGGTTCCACATATGTTTCCCAAAGGTATGCATGAATGAATGACCGGGGAATTTGCATTTGCCTTCACTCTCCACACTGATCTTGCCCATATCTCAAGATTGTGAAAACCTCACTGACCGTGGGGCCATTCATTCTCTTTCCAAACGCTGCCAAGCTGCCCACAGCTCTAATCAAGACCAGACCTGATTTATGCTCCTGTGGAGTGAGGAGGGAAGGTGGGATCCTCCCCCCGCTGGTTTGTTTATCTCCGAGTCCTTGGGACTTGAAGAGGGAGGGCGAGGGAGGTATGGAGGATGAATTAAGAGCTACTCCCCATCACATCTGATATGAGGTCCTTTCACGCTGGCAGAGTAGGGCTTTTTGTTGTTGTTAATATGAAAATTGTACAGATGTTACAAAAGCACATGGCAAGACCCATGCTGGTGACTTCTCCTGATGGCCACTAGAGCCCTGACAATGATGGAGGAGCAAGCTGCCTGGATTTCAAGGGCTTAATGAAGGAACTGCTTGCTGCAGGCGGGGCTAGAACTCTGTAATACTCCTCGGTGAATGACTACAGTATATAAAGCAAAATGTGTTTCCCTCATTTAGAGGATATTGATTAAAGAGTTCATTTTAAAACATTTAGGCTAACTTGGTTCTTTGATTTATTCATATCCATACGTTAAGTGAAAGCCCAACAGCTCAAAAAGATTGTATTAACTTGATCGCCCTCTACTGGTCACAAATGGAGTACATACCTGTTTTTGACCAGGTCCTACAAAAATGACAGCTATTTTTAGAAAGCACTGGGCTTTTAAACTCCAAAATACATCTACAGGTCAACTATGAGCATAGTAGAGGGACTCATCTGTACTAAACCCCAGACTGTCTGCCTTATTTTTGAAAACGCTGCTTCCTGAAAGGAGAACATCTGATTTCATATATTTGGTGATTTATGAAGAAGCATGGCCAGGAGCCAGGAGACATGAGTTCATAGGGACCTGTCTCCTCATCTGTGAAAAGTGAAGGTCGGGGTGAGACAGACCCAAGGCTCCTTCTCAGTTTCTCCAACTGCTGTGGTATAGAGACTGCACCCAGGTCGGGAGCCCGGGGCCGGGAGGTCTAGTCCTGATTCAACGTAATCCTGCTGTCAAGTAAACAAAGAAGGGGATGGACTCTCCAGCGTTCCCTTGAATTCGGACATGTCATGACGTGAGTCATACTAAGCCTGAGCACACAGAAATGGCAGGGAGAAATTCTCAGAAGTATAATTCCAGTTAAAACCCTTTACTTTTTTTTTCTATGAAAATTCTCTAGAAAACACAAGGTTTATCCCTTACCTAGCTCCTCATACTTGTAACTAAAGCTACTGTCTCCACAGTCTGAATAAACTCTAACATTTTCATTGTCTAAAAAATAGGGGAGGAAAAAAATCCAACACCAGACTCTAGATGCAAGTTCTTACAATTAGAAAAAAATGAAGTGATGAAGAAGTCTGAGGAAGAACAGCTTCTCTGAGTACCTCACAGATACAGTTAGAAAGAAGCTGGACTACATCCCTCTATAAAGCAGACCCAATGTGATCAGCAACCTTTGGCTTCCCTCAGTTTGTGCTGGACTCTCCAGTCCCTGGTCACAGTTCAAAGGAGACATTAGTCCAGGCAAGGTGAGCGCAGCGTAATCCTCCATCCTTGAAACAAACGCTAAGAGCATTTTAAAAAGTCAGAGCAAGGCAGCACTGGAAGAAAGTCTTTTTACCACAAGGGAAACAGAAAATGCCATGTAAATCAGTGTAAAATTGATTGACCTAGCAATGATGTGGCTGAGTGAAAATGCACCAAGTTACAAGAATTACAAACAAAAATAATAACTTCCATACATTGAATTAGCCATTTATTCTACCAGACACTTTCAAGTGCATACTTTCATTTGCCTCTTAAAACGACACCAGGAAGAGGGTGATGGAAGCATTACTGGGCACATTTTGTAGATGAAACTGAAGAGATGATTTAGCTTGCCTACAAAAACCAAATCACATAGATATTAAGTACTATTTTCAGATATTTAAAATCAGGCTCTAATGGATTTTCTGAGAAAAACACGCAAGTCCTTCTAAGGAAGTTAGGGTTATATGTATGTATCAATGTATGTTTGTATCTTTTCCAAGGAGAAATAAGCCACTGATTACCAGGGGAAAACCAGAGCAACAGAGCTGGGAGAAGAAATCTCTGAGTTTGATTCTGCACTGACTTCTCCAAAATAAGAGGCTTATTCAATGTGAAGATCACCCAGAACGTTGACTGAGCATATAAACGGCATCGTGTAAGACACAGCACAAGAAACCATGATCCCTTCCCAGTTCATTGCCTAGTTGAGGCACAAGCTATGCAGACTAATGCAGATTAAATTCTGTTCTCTATGAGGCCTGTGGACAAAATGGCAGCTATTAGTTTCTAGGAGCTGGAAAATAACGGAGTGGAAGCTTAACGCAGGTCACATCCAATCCTATGAGCAAGTCCTTTAAAAAATCTATCAACTCTACATCTAAATATGTCCCACTCCCTGTCATTGTCTCCATCTCTATTACCGCATTAGACTAGTGGTCTAAAAGGTGGGAAGAGGACTATTGAAGGTATGTTTCATTACTTTCAGGTAGCCAATTACAGAGAAGAGAGCAGTGAAGAGGGTCCTCTTCCTATCTGGCTATAAAAGAATTCCAGACCCTCTTCCCTTGTCTGTGGAATCAACAGGCAACACATCCCATGCCTCCTTTGGTATCATGCTCACAAAAGTTTCATCTGCTACCAGCTTACGTAGGAGCTCATACGATATGACTGTGTGTGCTCGTACCCCTCAACCTCACCCACATTACTGTTCTGCAAGTACAAAGCTTAAAATACACCAGACAAGACACCGGCAGGAGTCCAGCTGGAAAAATTGAGAGATCATCACAGTCTCTATGTAAGCATGTGATAAAATCTCTACAAACAGTCATGCTTTTCAACTGGATGTGAGCTCTCCCTCCTCCGAATCCCCATCACCTTTCTTGGATCTCCTCGATAATATTTTTGCATTTGCTTTCTCTATTAGACTGCAAGCTCCTGTGGGTGTGGAGCACGGATGATCACGCCCACAAACTCAGGCAGCTGGATAGAATGAGGTCTACAGAGTCTGACAGACCTACCCCAGAAAGCTGGCTCTACTCACTGGGGGACTTTGAGCCCTTCCTGATCCTCTCTGAGCCTCAATTCCAACAGCAAAAGTTACTGTAAAGATCAAATGAGATAATATAGGCAAATTGTTTAGCCAATGCCTTGCCCCTAGTAATTGATGCAATAAGGGATAGTGCTGTGTCTTCAGTTGGGCTCTCCAGAGGTAACATCTGAGATGGGGATGTGCGTGCCTGTGATTTAACTGAAGGACAGGTCTCAGGAAGAAGGGACTGACGGAAGCAAGACAGGGCAGGAGGAAGAGCTAAGCTGAAATCCAGCTTCCCTCTGATCCCATGGGGAGCTCTGGAGCATAAATTGCATCAGAGTTGGTTCCACCTTGGAATGGATCCAGCTTTTGCACCCTCCCCGATCCAAGCCCTCCATGTCAGCCAGTCAATGGCTATAGGCTACCCCCTTGGGGGCAGAGGGAGAGGAAGACATATCTCTTTCCCATGGCCAGGCAGCTCCCATTTGGCTGAGGACATTTCTCTGGAGAAGAGGGCAGCTGTGAACTGACGGCAGCCAATATTCACGGTAACTGTGTCAGGGGATCTGGGCAGGCCACCAACAGCACCCACTACACTATTATTATTATATTTGTATCATCCCATGGCTGGAGCTGAGCTTTTGATATGACAGGGACTCAATAAATAGTTATTACACCGAATTAAATTAAAGGATTCAAATGATGGAGAGTATGCAAAACCAGCAGGAGTAGCTCAAGTCTCATTCACAGGTCCAAAAGCTTCGGTGGCAGCTCTCACAGCTCTCCCCTTCACTGGCCCTCATAATCACCAAGACTTCCCAAGGTCGTAGCATGTCCCTACATTCCTTGGCACACTGATTATGTCTGAAGCTGACTTAACTGTGAATTTCCTTGCTTCTCTTATTTCAGAGACTTTTCTGGCATTAATTACACCTACACTTACATCCAAATATTTCATTGTGATGCAGATTATACTTGTACGTGCATGAATTATTCTTCGAAGGCAAAAGGAATTAATAATGTTTCACCACTCACTGTGACATGTTTCCAAGCATGTAAGTGACAGATGCACTTTTAAATGATGTACTTTTTCTTCCCCTTGACTTGCAAGCACCCAGATTTAAAGAGATAGAAGATGTAAAGGCATTGCCTTCTGGATCTACTGATGTCACGCTTGGATTTCCATCTCCATCAGCAAATGCATGAATAAGTAATGTGCTCAGGTCCCAGGACCTGCTTAGATTAGATTGTATCAGCAGCCTTACACTGTGAAATACCATTAAGACAAGTCCCCAGACACCCAAGGAAGGGAGGAAGGAGGAGGGCTGAGCTGGTCATCAATAGGAGCAAGGGGAAAGCATTTCGTAAATTGTGACGTGTTTTACAAAGGTCAATTATTAGTATTATTATTAATCCTTCTACCATCAACCTTATGTTCAATGTTCTCCAAACCCCGTGACCCCACATCTCCTTCTGAATTAATCAGCCTTTTTAGAGATTTTGCTTCTTTTCTACTGACTGGGGACAAATAAAAACAACCAGGTCGAGTGACCAGCTCTCTTCTTGCACTTTCACCTGCTACTCTTTCTATTGTCAGGGACCAACTGAATTCAGAAAACAAGTCCCAGCAGATGCTAGGAGAGCCTTAATAGTGAGCAGCCTCTTGGCATCACATGGAAAGGGAACAGGAATCCTGAACACCATCATCACCATCACGATGTCAAGGAAATGGATGCCCGACAACCAGTTGTTGAGTTTGGGAAGATTTCTGTATGGGAAACAAGTGGATCTGTTGCCCCAATTCACTGCAGTTCATTTTAGTTCTATCAGGACTACAAGGTATTTGAGGAAAGAAGAAAAAGGAGAAAACAATATTCACTCTTTGGTATGGGTAATCCACAAAATAATTAATCCCTTACATGTAAATTCACAGTAATGGGGAAGAAAAAGACTCTATTTTGGAAGGGCAAATGGTTGAGCTCTAGAGTAGGGACTGGCAAAACATGGGCCAAATCTGGCCATCCGTCTGTTTTTGTAAATAAAGTTTTATTGGAACACAGCCTTGCCCATTCATTTACACATTCTCTATGACAGCAGAGGTGAGACAGAGACCATCTTGGCTCATAAGGCCAAAAATATTTACTATCTGGATCTTTACAGAAAATGTAAAGGGGTCAGCCCTTTACATTTTCTGACCCCTGCGCTACAGTTAAATTCCTTGGGATTAAATACTGGCTGTCTCACTTATTAGTTGTGTTACCTTGAAAAACGTCTTCAATATCATTATCATGAGGAAATTAACACTACCTACCACATAGGGTTGATGTGAAAACTGAATGAGTTAAAACATTCAAAGCACCTAGAGCATCTAGAATATATTAATGAATCAATAACTGTTAGCCATTATTATTATAAACAGCAAGATCAAACCACCGCCTCCCCATAAATGTCATTGGCTCTTCTGCAGACAGGGCCACCTAGACACCTTGGGGCCCTTTCCCATGCATAAATACGGACTATCTTTCAGACATAACTTCCTGCGAATGTAGACAGATCATTTTCTGGGTATTCCATAGCAGTCATGCAGAGAGAAAACCATTTTTTCTTTTTCATCACTTTATTCCCAGAAGAGAACTTCAGTCAAAAGCTCATGCAGAGACTTCAAACCTCTTTCCTCTGTCTCCTACAAAAAACATTCAATGGCCAGCCTAACAACTCATGAAATAACGGGTTTGTTTTCCCAATGAAGAGTTTTTTATCACCTTTAAAATCAATTAGGGGCTCTGAAGATATTGTATGATCCAGGGTCTGTGCTTTAAAATACCAACCCTGAATTCCTAAGAGGGCTTATTAGTGCATACAGATTAGCTACTCAAGATGCACAGAGGGCCCAGACTCTGGAAAGTAGGAATGTAGGTAGGAGGTAAAATTAGTACAAGTTATGAATAACCCACCTCCTTGAAAAACATAGATGAGTAGATTATTCCTCTCTCTCTCTCCCTCCCTCTCTACTTCTCTCTCTCTCTCTGTCTCACTTTCTTTCCCCTTCTCTTTTTGGCGGTGTTCAATGATAAAAAGTCATTGTTGTGAGTAAAAAACATTATATTGATACCCGTCCGTGCAAGGCACTGCCCTGGGGTCTGTGGAAAAAAACCCATGAAGTTTAATTCCTGTCCCAGAGAGTTAATAATCCACTTGGGAAAACAAGACAAGCCCATGAAAAGTTAAATAGCAATTAACAAGTTCAATGACTTTACAAGAGAACAATGGAAAAGATACTGCCATGTAATGAAGTTATTAGTTGCTAAACAGTTCCTTCAGAGTTAACGTTATAGAAATTTCATAGAAAAATAAGATCTGCATGATATGTGAATTTGTTAACCAAAACAGGAGAAAATGGCCCTCCTACTTCCTCCTACTGAAAGAAGATAAAATGCCAAAGTTAAATATGTATTTACATTTCAAGTGAGCAATTTAAGGTGTTTTAGTTTAAAATGAACATTAATTAACTAGCTTCCCAGGCTAACAATGTGTGTTAACCAGCCACTGAACATTGTTTTCTAACTTCAGTTGTACTGTTTTTGGAGGAAATGTGTCGGGTGGGCCAAGAAATTCAGATGGAAATCAGGACACGCACTACAGTGAAGCCTTGAGAAGAAGACAGCTTGCACAGCCAAAGCACGAGGATGGAATGGGGTCCTGAACAGCATCAAAGGACCCAAAAGCTGATGGAGTACAGCAGAACTCAGAGAACAGCCTCCCCAGAATCAGCATGAATGAGCAGGACTAGCTGAATTCTAGAATGTTCTAGAAAGACCAAGCTGAAACACCTGCAAGTGAGTCTCCTGAATGAAGCTTCTCTATCACATTTACTAATTCACTGTAGGCATCCATATTTCCCAGATGCCTGAGAAAGGGGTTTATTCCCAAATATGCCACCTAATTCAAGTTTAACCACACGCCCGGATTTCTGTTTCTTTTGGACCACTGAACCTTTAATTCTGAGGACTCAATGATCTGCTTCTATAGACTCCACAGCTCAGCGATGAAGAATGTGGCTCCAAAACCAAACTGAGTTCAAATCTCAGTTCTGCTGCTTTGATCTGGAGCAAGTTGCACATCCCAATGTGGGGAGGATGCTACTACTGAATTCACAGCATTGTCATTAGGGCCAAGCGAGTTAATACATGTGAGGCTTTTATTTATTTATTTATTTTGCTGGGAAAGATTCGCCCTGAGCTAAGGTCTGCTGCCAATCTTTCTCTCTTTTTTTTTCCCCTCCCCAAAGCCCCAGGACATAGTTGTATATTCTATGGTAGGTGCTTCTAGTTTTTCTATGTGAGTCACTGCCACAGCATCCTTACTGACAGATGAGAGGTGTGGTTTTGAGCCTGGGTTCCAAACCCAGGCCACCAAAGAAGAGCACACGGAACTTTAACCGCTAGGCCATCAGGGCTGTCTCTACATGTGAGGCTTTTAAACTCATCCCTGGTACACAGCACCTTGTAAGTCTAAGCTGTCATAGCCATCCTCTATTACTTAACCTGCCAGCTCCAGAGGCAGCCCTGCCTCCCTCTCTGGGACCAACACTAGCCCTACAAAGGGAGCTATAACAAGTTAGAGTTTATCTATTTGGTAGTCCTGTTTCTGGCCATCTGTGTATCTTAACCCAACCCTGGTTCCACCAAGAGGACCTAATTTTAGTAACTTGATTTTAACTTTCTCCTTCTACCTCACAGGTCCTGGTTTCAAAGTACCCCAGTGTTTCTTTGTTGGGTGCCCTTTGTGTTGACCCACATCAATCATTCTGAGAACCAGACCCAGTCTTTGCATCCCAGTCACCCTCCTGCCACTGGATCCCTCTGATGCTATGCTTTGCCCACTCCCAGGATCTTGTCTATGGCAGGATTGCTTGGACAAGGACTGTGTGTCTACCTGGATATCTTTCATTGTCCTGTTGAAACCTTCCCCCACCACCTCCTGTGCCTCCAACAATCAGACTGGTTTCTACATCTTCGCATTGGTGGTTTGACATCTAATCCACTCAAGTTCTGTCAGACTTCGTCACGGCAGGTAGCCTCCAAAGGCTGGCCCACCCACAGTTCGGCAAACCTGTGGCAAAGGCAGTGACTTTCTTCCGAGCATTCTCAGAGCATTTGTCTTCTCTACATCACCTCATGGTCAGTTGGTTTGACAAAAATGAAAGGACAAGGATGATATTCAGAGTTCCTTCTCGATTCTGCTAATATTGGCAAATCTGTTCATCAGCATTAAAATTGGGAGAAGATACAAGTGATAGAAGATATTGCTTCAAAAAATCTGACTGCTGCTTAGCACACAAACTAAAGCCTAATCCACAGTGTGTACACAGAACAAAGCTTCTTCCATAAGTCACTCTAAAAAGCTTAGGTTTGTGGAGCCATGAACTCATTCCACAATTTTCACTAGAAAGAGACCTTCATGGAAAAGAAAGGAGAATTGCAGCCTCTCAGCAGACATCCAGCAATCACATAAAAGGGGAAAAAGTGAAGGCATTCTTGGCTGTCTTACACATGTACACACACACACACACACACACACACACACAACATGTCAAAGCGAAATAAAATAAAATGCTGGGCATTAACTTCCAATCACTGTTAAGGCATCAGGTCTATCGCAACAACTTACAGCCCAGAACACACAGCATGAGTTGTATTACAAAAAGAAAGCCCGTCTCCCAAACGACATGGCTGCCCCTGCCACACACCTGTCCTGCCTTCCCATCCAAGGGCCTCCAGGAACCTGTAGGCAAGAAGCTGGTCACGAGGAGACTTGACCTACTGGCTTCTCCCCCACCTCTGGTGCACCTTCAGAATGTAACAATGAGTATCCCAGCACTGGGGTCAGCAGGCCAAAATCTCTTCCATAAATATGCTTCTCACTGTCTTTTATTTCCTAGCAAACGGCCCTTTACGCACACCTCAATCGAACTACCCAAATAACTGTTAATACAGCTTGGAGAGGGGGGAAGAGCAAGAAAAAGTTTTTTTAAAAATGACAGACAAATGAACTGCCAAGTCAAATCTACACAAAGAACCCACAGATGCTGGGAACTAGGGTGATGGGAGGGAGGGAGGGAGGTGAGGTAAAATTTAAGGTGTGCCCAAAAACTCAGCCACTGAGGTGAATACTATTTTAATGCAATTCTTTTTTTCTTTTCTTTTTTTAAGATTGGCACCTGAGCCAACATCTACTACCAGTCTTCTTTTTGTCGTCTTCTTCTTCTTCCCCCCCGAATTCCCCCAGTACACAGTTGTATATTCTGGTTGTGAGTGCCTCTGGTTGTGCTATGTGGGATGCCACCTCAGCATGGCCTGACGAGCAGTGCCACGTCCATGCCCGGGATCCAAACCAGTGAAACCCTGGACGGCCAAAGCAGAGCACGCAAACTCAACCACTTGGCCACGGGGCCAGCCCTTAATGCAACATTTTTAAAAATCCAAGTTAACGCAAAAAAAAAAAATCCATTGTGAACAAAATATCTGATTGTTAAATATGAGCGAAATTTGATGGTGCCTCAGTGGACCATCTTGAAGCCTAAGACCAAAGGAAAAATCAGTAATGCTGGTCCTGTTTTTACTAAAAACTTGAATATTTTGTTCGTCATGGGTTTTTTTCCCACACTAATTTTGATTTCTTAAAAATACTTCATTAAAATATTACTTATCTTGATTTCTGAGTTTTTTAGCTCCCCCTTAAATCTGCACCCGAGCTAAGAGCACGTTTATCTCACCCTTGTGCCCACCCTTCTCCAAAACATGAGACTCTTGTCTCAGTAGGAAAAGCAAGAGCATTGGTTTCTGATAAAGCCTTCCAGCCTCCTGCCACGCACTTTATTAAAAAACCAAAACAGAGGCCCCAGAATTAGTACCATGAAATGAAGGCCAATTCTTACTTCAACATCAGTAAACAGATTAAACCTTCCCTTTGGGTTCAAACGCCACGGCTTTTATTCAAGAGAGACATTGTTATGGGAAGCC
Organism: Equus asinus; assembly: GCF_041296235.1. Lineage (NCBI taxonomy): Eukaryota > Metazoa > Chordata > Mammalia > Perissodactyla > Equidae > Equus > Equus asinus. Next base: position 34,724,924 of record NC_091802.1, on the reverse strand, counting down.
CTCAAATTTAACATCAACTTCTCCATTTCGGCTACATGACGGTCTTGTTTTGCAAACAAGGTCCTTTTTAATCAGTAATCCCCAGTCTTTGCACCATCAAAGAGTAATTATTTCTCTCTGCCTCTAACCAGGCCCCGGGTTTTGAAAAGTGCTTTTCTGCTAAACATACATTAATACATTTATTAATAAATTCTGTCTCTCATTTTAATAAGCCAAGATAACTATATTTGCCAATCTCATCTTCTGATCAGTGAGAGAGAACCTATGATGGCCAGGCTGAGTTGACACAATTGTGACCAAAGAGAGATACTTGACCTTCAAATTAACCCATGGAGCTTCATCAAGGGTGTTAAACTTTCCATCAGATATTTTAAAATTTTGAGAAGTTCTCAAAATAATTATGGTGAAATACTCATTAAAAGTGACATAAAAGAAATAGTAAGTATACTGTGTTTTCACCTAGGTTTATAGAAAGATAATAAATAGACAAAAAGAAAAATAGTTTGGCATACTAGTTATGCGATTATAGACAATTAAAAAAATACGCAGTTTGCATTTAAAAGTTGACAAAGAATTCAGATCTCATTACCACTTTCCTGGTCTTGTTGGGCCTGAGGACCCCAAGATGGAACACTGTTATGTTGAAAACAAACAAGCTATGGGGGCAGATTGAAAGAAAACTGATAGAACAACGAATTTCTCAGCAAATATTCATGAATGGAAGGCTCATGAATCTATCGTAAGCAGGCCAAGGGGCCAAAGGCCATTGACTGAACCTTGATATATTTCATTAAGAAAATGACACTTCCAGGTGCTTTTATAGGGTTACCTGCAAGAATGTACGCTTCCTGAATTCTAATATCCTGCAGAATGCCCTCCAGGGCAGACCCAATAAATATTTATTGAATAGATGATTGAGTGAGTGAGTTCCTTATTTCATGCCATTGTATTAACATGTGAATGCACTTCAGGAGGCACCAGGATTGGAGAAGTGTGCCTTTAAGAGAGATGAGGCCCCCCATGGGAGCAGAGGCTTGGGCCCTCCGTTTAAAAAGGCATCTTGTCAAGCACAATCATTAGGAGACACGGAGCACGTCTATTCATTCGCACCCATTGGCCAACTAACCAGTGATCTGTCCCAAAGATTCTTCCTCCCGCATTTGTCCCACCTGTACTCTCCAGTCTCTTGGTGGGGCTGGTATCCAAGCCTGACCACACCCTCTTACTTTCTCATTTTGATGTGGGGCTCCTTCCTGGCTCTCCAACACTCTAGTACCTTCTCTAGTCCTACATTTATCCTCTTCTCCTTCACCCCACCCCCTACCACACACACACTTTAGTGCAGCCTGGATAATTTTTCACACACTTTTTTAGCTGGCCCTTGCAACAATTGGCAAAGCAAGTTATCATTGGTCCTATTCTATGGATGGCAAAACTGAGGGTCAGAGAAGTTAAGTGTGTTGGCCCCAGATCTGGGATTCAGAACCAGGCCTCCTTTCTCCAAGGCAAGCACTCCACTACCACCTTCATTTGCATACAGGATTCTGTTACATTACCAAGGACCTCAGCCTGGTATATAGCATGTACTCCATTTAAGCCTGACATAGGAAGTGACATAACAAGTCATATAAAAGTGTTCAGAAGATACTGGAGAACTCTATATCTTTCTGTGACTATGGAATAAAATAGTAATTCTTTTCTTTTCTTTTTTTTTTTTGGTGAGGAAGATTAGCTCTGAGCTAATATCTGCGCCAATCTTTGTCCACTGTGTATATGGGATGCCTCCACAGCACAGCTGAGTGGAGTAGGTCCACATCCTGGATCCGAACCTGTGAACCCAGGCTGCCAAAGTGGAGCACAGAACTTTAAACACTCAGCCACAGGGCCAGCCCCTAAAATAGTAATTCTTTAGCATGATATACAACAGTCTCATAACTTGGCTTGTCTGACTTTCCAGCTTCTTTTCCTCCACTCCCAATTATGCACACAGTGCCCCAGCCACGGAGACCTTGCAGGATCCCACACCCACTATCTTCATGCCTCCAAGCCTTTGCATATACTGTTTCCTCTGCAATGGCCCTCCCACTCCATTCACCTGGCAAACTCTTATTCATCCTTCTAGAGCCTGCTTAAGCAAGACTAATGAAACTTTCTGACTGAGGCTTGCTCTATTTCGTGCCCACAACACTGTTACTTCACTAGCTTCCCATAGCTCAGGATAAAGTACAGATCATTCTACTTGGCTTGTCAAGGCCCTTCATGATCTGGCTCTTATTTATATCTTCAGCCTTATCCTCTTCCTGCACTTGTCGGGCCCCTCACACTATTCTCATTCTATACTCAACCACCTTCAGTTGTCACACACACATCACTGGCTCTCTCTCCTCTAAGACTTCTTGTGTGCAGCTCCCTCTGCCTCCTCACTTGCTTTGCTGGGAACATTCCAACTCAGTCCTCCAGGAGGTCTCAGCTGAGATGTCACTTTCTCCAGGAAGCCCCCTGAGTCAGGGTTGGTGGCACTCTTCCTTGCCCTATCGAGGTACCTCCTCACTATGATAAGTACTTGGTGACTGACTCTCCCAATGTCACCTCTGGTTTTTCCTTCTTTGACACATTCCTTGTCTGTTCTAGAAGAAAGTCCATGATCAGATGCTCCTTATGGGCGATCCTTCCCCATCTTTGAAATCACCACTTTCTAAGGTTTCGGGGTGACTGGTGTGGTGGAAAGAAGGCTGAACTAGGTGTTAGCTCAGGCTCAGGTCCTACTCACTCATTCATTCATTCATTCATTCAACAGCTATTTATGCAGTACTTCCAATCTATGTGCTAAGTACTATTCTAGGCAATGAAGAGAACAGGCAAAGCTTCCGCCCTCATAAAGTTTTCATTCTAGTGAGAGAGTCAGATCAGAACAAAAAGATAAACATACATCGTAACGTATGCTCGTGATATGAGCTATGAGGAAAAACGTGGCCCTGATATTGCCTGTGTCATCCTAGACAAAATCTATTAAATCTCTCTGAAACTCAGTGTCACAGTTTGTAAAACAGCACTAATAATATCTGCTCTAAATAACAAGCAGGGTTTCTATGAGATTCAGGAATTTAGGGATACAAACGCATTTTTGAAAACATACCAAGAATATGTAATATTATTATTATTTTTATTTTGATGTAATGTGGTCTCTATTTACCCTCTCCAAGAGCCAATATATGAATAAAAAAAATCCATCAGTCATTTAGATATTTGAAAATGAACAAATGTCTGGCTGACGGCTTCAGTCTTCATCTGAATGTTTGGTTAACGGATCTAAACGGATGGAGAAGTCACGAGTTTACCACTGTGCACTTGAAAGCATCGACCTCCAGGATTATTATTTTTCCTTATACTAGTGAGATAATGGTAATTTTCCTGTCTAAATGTAAATTTAAAATGGGCATTTTCTCACCCGTCTGGGAAAACAAGCTAAACAGGACTGTCCATCTCACATAAATGTTATTTATACTTCTACGTAGCTCATTTTTATTTAGGACATATGTGCATGCCAGGAATGTGTGGGAGAACGTTAAATCATTCCCCATGAAACTCAGGAACCAAATTTAATTTTGTAACTGTTTGCAAAATTTTTTTTAAATGGCAGCATGCTTTTTTTTTTTTATACTAGCTTTAAAAGGATTAGTGTATGAAAATAAACTAAGCCATCCTTTTTCTATGTTGCATCTGCTAAAGAAGAACTTGATATCCACCATTTTGAAAGGTGCCCGAGAGTGAGGTGAAGATATGGCAAACGGGGGTGAACACTTCAGGCTTCTTTATTTTACTCAAGTACTTGTTTATTTGTTTGCAAGTATATAATAAAATGTGAACACATCTGCACAGTAATTCAGACAGTACCTACAAGGCCTAAATTCCTCTTTACCTCCTCACCTCCTCCATCACAACCTCACTCCACTCATGAGGTAATCACTGTTATCAATTTAGTGTATGTCCTTCTAGATTTTTTATTATTAATTTAATTATTTATTTATTGAGGAAGATTAGCCCTGAGCTAACATCTGCTGCCAATCCTCCTCTTTTTGCTGAGGAAGACTGGCCCTGAGCTAACATCCATGCCCATCTTCCTCTACTTTATATGTGGGATGCCTACCACAGCATGGCTTGCCAAGTGGTGCCATGTTCACACCTGGGATCCGAACCGGCGAACCCCAGGCCACCGAAGTGGAACATGCGCACTTAACCACTGTGCCACCGGGCCGGCCCCTAGACTTTTTCATACGCAATATCAAACGTATATATGTATTTTTATATAAATAGGACACTGCATATTGTCTGGCAAGTTTGTTTCTTAACATATGTTCTGGAGACCATGCCACACAGGGACATAGAGCTCTACCATATATCTTTTCACTGTTGCACAGTATTGTATAAAGTGGATCCACCGCAGTTTGTGTTAGTTTATCATAGTTCATCACAGTTTATTCTATTCCTTGTGGATAAATATTTGGGCTATTTCCAATATCATTATGTTCAAACCATGCCACACTGAATATCTTGCCTATGCTTCCTAATCTGTGTGTGTGTATACACCGAGAGTATAATTGTGGCTTCAGGGACATTCACATGTTTTCTTCATTTAACTTTTGGCAGACACTGCAGATTTGTTCTCTAATAATGGGCTACCAATTTACACTTTCACCAACTGGATCCACTCCAGTTAGGGGGCATCTCTGTGCTATCTAGGGAGCAAGTGGGTGGGGAAGGAGAAGCTGGTGCCCTCTGGCTCTCTAGGGGTTACATACATACATTCAGCAGGTAAATCCTAAGGGCGTAGAAGAAGCTTAGCCTGGCAATAATTCTCTCTCTTTTGTTACACTAAAGTTAATTCCTCCTTTATACTACTTTGACCTTTTATTCCATTTCAGCTGACCCTAGATCTCTGATATTGGATATCCTCTGGATTTATATTTCCCTTGGATATGACCCTAATTAAATAGTCCATTGGAATTAATAACAATCATCATTTATTATGGGACATACACTTTGCATGCACTCAGTTAATCCTCGAAATAGCTCTGTTAGATAGGCACTACTTTGATCTACTTGACAGATGAGGATATAGTCAAAGAGGTTACATGTACCTACCTAGGGTCACAACATGTGTCAAGTGGTGGAGCAGAAACCTGAATCCAGGCTAGGGGATTCCAGCGCCAGTTCTGGAACTATGAGCCACCAGGCTCCCCTGCAAGCAACCACTCCCTCCTCTGCCCTCCTAAGGCTCTTCGTCTCTGCCTCTTATATCAGGCACAAAGTTATTTGTGCATAGGATTTATCTTATCTTTTAGACTCTCAGCTTCTCAAACAACAGCTACACGGCTGAGTTACCTCTGTCTCCACCATCGTTTCAAAAAACATAGTACCTCAAACACAGTAGAAACTTAATAAAAATATTTTAAAAGAAAGACATGCCATTCAATCTCATAAAATTTCTTCCCATACAATGCAAGATCACTGAGTGCTTCCCAAACTGAATCTGACAGTGGCCTTTCTGGATCACCTACTGTGGCATCTGTCCTGGCTGAGCCCCACATCAGAACCTTTAGATGTGCATCTCTTCTAATCCCAACTCTGCCATTAGGGACCATTTGCCTTTTGGCCCGTTCCTCTAGGGCTCCAATGGTGCAGGATCTGATGCTTCGAGTTCATTCATCTGATGCCTTAATTAGAATTTATTTGCCTTAATTTATCAGTTGAAGCCCTATGCAGCTTGCTGCTCTCCATCTCTATGCTCTGTTTTCTATCTCTTATTCCAAGTCCTCTTATTCTAGCATTTATCCCCAGTTTCTAATCTTTTGGGTCATGCCTTTATTTTGCCTTCCAACTCAGCTACTGAGTGGAGGGTTGATTTGACTGTCCGGCTTCCAAGCCAGCTCCATCCCTGGACACTCTCTCTTCAATCACCTTCTAATCTATGCTCTGCTACCCAAAGCAAAACCACACTCTGCCCCATGATGAATGCAGGCCCCCCTTTCAGCTTAGATTTGGATGGAAATTTGGCTAACAGGCAATAACAAACCCCGTTACAAGGACCATCAGTGCTCTATTAAAGGAAGCAGACTTCATGTCAAGAAGACCACACCACCATTTTCCCTCTGACTTTTTTCAGCCTACTCATCCCAAAAGCCATGGTCAAGTCACTCCTCCATGTTGCCTTTCCCAATCCCCACCCCTCAAATTATTGGGAATCTCATTAAGCTTCTCATATGCATCACACAAACTAATATTTAATTGTATATGTTCTCATTTTGTTTTATGTGATTTATAGTCTGCCTTATTAGACTAAAAGCTTCTTGAGACAGGAACCACATTGCCATATTCTCCTTAATCATCAGCATCACAGGAAATATTTACTTAACACTTACTGTGTGCAGAAATGCTTTACACAAATTAACTTATTTAATCTTCACAAGAGCCCTATGAGGTAGGTACAATCATTATTCCCGTTTTGCAGATGAGAATACTGAGGCACAGTGATAAGTAACTTGCTCGAGGTCACATGGACACTATGTGGTGAAGCAAGTATTCAAGTCTGGGCAGTCTGTTTCTAGAGTCTGTGAGCTTAACTTCTGAGACCCCCTCTTCCATGCAATCCCTCTATAGCACTGAAAACAGCTGAGCACAGAAATATTACACAATAAATATTCACTGACTGCTTGGTATACAATTAACACTAGTGGTCTTTTCAGTATCCTTAAGTCCACTCTACAAGTATTTCAAGACTCAAGGGCACATGGTCCAATTACTTAATTGGCCATTGTCCAATTATGGAGAAAGGGATCAGACCGGAACCAGATTTGCCCACGAGAGCTATGGACGCATTGGAGAGGCAGACACAGAGGAATGCTATCAGAAAGCTGGTTTGGCTGGAGAAGTCCTGAGCATGACAACAAGAGGACATGCTCCAGTCGAGGCAGACAATAAAGGGCATCCCAGTTAAGAATATGGGCTTTGGAGCAAGGCTGCCTGCACCGGAATCCCAGTGCCATGGAGCGCTTTCTCATGGAGCTACTGTGAAGCCATGTGAGCTAATTCTTCTCAAGTGCTTAGCACAGTAATGGGCAGAGTAGGTAGACTATGTGTGTTCACTGCTATATTCTTTATAATAATTAGGATAAAGAACAGCATCTGATATCTGGGTTCCTGACTTGTATATGGGGTGCAGCAAAGAGGAGTGAAGGCACAGTGGATATTCAGAATTCAGCATCTTTTCCTGGGGCTCTGGCAACCTGAGTCCAGTGGGTCCTAGTGAGCTTAGCCCATGGGTGGTAGAACCAAATTTAGGGAGGGCACTGGGCCCTAAACTCAGGGATTCCAAGGTCTCTGTGTAGTGCCTGCAGAAATGAAGCCACTAGGTACAGGGAGAGGGGCCTCTCATCAGGACCAAGCCACAAACCAGGACTTTAGTTCCAGATGCAGATGAAATCTTACAGCTCAGCTGAGGCAGACCCAGATAGCAGCAAGGATGCCTTGGAACAGAGAGCAATGTATGGGGTGGGGCTTAAATCAGCCCTCCCTCAGCTCAGGAGTAGGCCAGAGAACAGGGCAGGCTGAGCACGCAGCTCAGGAGCATGTGACACTGAAAGCGAGGAAGAGGTGGGAGTCAGGCTGGACCTGATCCATGTTGCACAGGGCTACCTCACAGCCCTGTCCGGGCCTCCCCCTGTTGGTGAGCAAGCAATCTGGTGCTGTGCCCTTTGCAGAAGGCAGGCACTCGGCAGGTGACAGGCCCCAGGGAACGGAAGCCAAGCTGTCAGTCGGCACAAACCATGGTGCAAACCTCTCCGGCGGCCTCCAGGGCCCCAGCAGTGGGGCGCACATCCTCTGGGCAGGGAGCTCGATTCACACAGCACGAGAGCCATAACATAGCGGGAGACCCGCACAAGGCTTTTAAATGTCTATTTTTTAAAGTGGTTAGCAAAGCAGGGGAGAAATTGTCAGAGACCCGCAATGAAGAGTTTAATCCAGAGAGTCAGCAGAGGGTGAAGGAAAGAAAAGGGAAGACAGTGGAAGAAAAGGGCTCAGGGTTTTGGAAGAGAAATGCAAAGGGTGGTAACAAGGGGAAAAACTAACTGTCACATCTCAGAAACGGTTCAGATCAACGTTTGTGGAAGACAGTTTTCCATTCTCCAAATTCCTGCTGCTTTTGTAGCATGTTATTTCCTTTGCTGGAAAAACCCAATCCCTCTACACATCTGACAGATTTCTTCTGATTCTTAAGCCGAGCTCAACATTCACCTCCTCAGGCAAAGCCACACCTCTCCTGGTCTCCGTTTTCCCATGACGCAACGTCTGTAATAGTGTATGTCAAAGTATCATACAAGGAATTTATAAACTCCACGTACTATAGCCACCCCTGAGCTCCTTGAGGATGTGCATCTTCATATCCCCAAGACCCACAAGCCTTAGTACAGTTCCTGGCACTTGGTAAGTGCTCGATTCATGATCGCTGAAAAAATAAGTGAAAAAAAGAATGAATAAAGGAAGGAAGGAAAGGAGAGAGGATGGGAGGGAAGAGCATCTGTGGCTGAAGCACACGGTGTACAGAGGGGAGACAGGAAGTGAGTCTGCAAACGCATCTCAGCATGGCATGAGAGTCATGTGGGCCAAGCTAAGCGTTTGAGCTTTACCTCACTAGCAAGGGAACATAATCAAGGGTCATAAAGCAGAATGATGTTTCAAAAGGCTACCTGCGATGCCCTCTTCACCCTACATGTTATTAATCTCATTTATTTGCTCCCTACTTCAAACTACTGTACTTGCACTCAGAGATTTGGCATAGATGGCCTCATTCAAAACCAGCAGACCTCAACTTCTCCAAGTGTTCCTACAATGACCTCCTATCAGACTGTTTGCTATCTCAGTACTTTATTCTCAACTTACATCCCTCTAACCCTGCACTTGTTTATTTGTCCCTTGAGGTGACAGTTTCCCTAGGAGTTATGAGTATATTCTTTAGAGCCAGATAAACTTGGGTTGAAATCATAGGTTGGCCATTTGCTAGCTTTCTAACTCCAGCTAAATTACTCAATATCTCTGAGCCTGAGTCTGTTCAGCTACACAGGGGTGATGAATGACACCCATCAACATGGTTTTTGTAAGAATTGAAGGCTATTTAAGCTTTAGACATATACTAAGCAATCAATGGCAGCTAGCAATGGTGGTGTTGTCAATATTAGTTAAAAATGGCAGTAACAGTAGGTTTGTTTGTTCTTTTGCTCTGGTATACTCTCTGGTAGAGGTCACTGTCTTCTCTTTCTTTTGTTATTATTTCCTTTTCTCCCCCTCCCCCAGCTCTACATCTCCCTCTCTCCTTCAGGGTGTCTTGCAATTCTCTGGGACTCAATGCAGAGTGCATGCTATACATGATGGTCCCCCTTCCATTCTGCCCCAGCTCCATGAATACCACTGCCATCCACCCAGCTCATGAGGCAGAAACCTGGGTCCCCTTCTGACTCCCCACTCTCCCTCAACCCCACCATGCACAAGTCATTAAGTTCCATTGATCCATGTCCTAAACAGCTCTTGATTCTCTCCCTTACTCTCCATATCCACCACCACCTTCCTCAGATTACCTCCATCTCTAACTCAGACTGCCACTAGAGTTTCCCTTTCGCCCTTCTCCTGGCTTCCCATTGCTCTTAGGATAAATACACAACTTGTTAACATGGTTGTTCTATAATCACAATTATTACCTGTGTCGGAGCCACAGTGGTTTATATCAGAACCCCCTCTCTGCAGAGGTTATTGTCTTCTGAACCAACGAGCTCTCCAAAGAAATAAGCCTTGCACAATATTGCCTCAAAAACAAAGTTAAGCCCTGAACTCTCGACTGGGAAGGTCTCTTTTTTTGGTTCAGGGTATTGCATGTAACTGATATAAAACACTGTGTGAAGACAAGTCTCAGAGAGAAGGGCCAAGCTGGTAAAGTACAAGAGAAAGTGATGGATGGAGGAGCTGGGTGCCTAAAAGCACTTCATTTCACTTTTCTAAATGTGCCCTGTCAAAGTGAAGGGAATAGACCCAGTAAGGCTTAAGTTAGTGGATGCACAATGAAGTAGAATATTTATCTTCACGCTCTTGTGCTGCAGACCATTCAGCATTAGAAAACACCACCAAGTCTGTCTCCCAACAGGCCCGGGGCCCTCGGAGTGGGGAGGATTCTGATTTAATGAACAGGGCACACCATCTGTCAACAGGACTGCTGAACAGGAACTCAGCAAACAGCAGCTCCTAGAACTCAAAGAGAAGAACACTTGGGTGCCATTTGGGGAAGAGATTTTACGCACCCTAATGACTCAGCCTGGGAGTGAGCAGTGATAGCTGTGTGGCCTTGCTCACAGTCCAGCCCAGCCTCAACCCACCTGTGTGGGGGCTTGACGAGCCATTGCAGAGGGGAGGCATCCAGCTTAGGACAGGGTGCGAGAGGGCTGCATCCCTGACCATTACACTTTCTGGCAAGAGGCATCAAGAGGCATTCATGTAAGGAACACCACTGACCAAAGCATTGAACTTGGCTCATAGCTATGGGTGGAGAGGAGGAGGAGAAAGGGGAAAGTATGACTCATGTATATTCCTTATGGAACATGATTTTAAAATTGAAATAATCTAGAATGTATTTTGTACCTAAATTAGTGAAAGCAACATAGGGGTTGCTCCTATCTCAGTTGTAAAATAATATGAACTTGAACCAAACAGACCAGAAATAATAGACCCAAATGAAGGTTTTCCCCTTTAAAATCAGTCACCTCGGAAAGCTACATAATTCTTTGTCTGCATTCTCATAGCTTATTTTACTTACTGAATTTTGAAGTTCACTTATGGGGATTTTTTTTCCTCTTACACCTAGGAATCCCTAGACCCTAGCCCAGTGCTTGGCACACAAGCAGGCAGGACAGCAAAACATGTGCACCCAAGACTCAGACGACCTGAGGCTCAAATCCCAGCTCTGTTCCCTAGCAATGTGAACTTGGTCATATTTCCTAAGCCTTAGTTTCTTCATCTGTAAAATGGGGATAACAATTATCCTTAACTCATGAAGTCGATATAACTATATGAAAATAAAGCATATAAAGTACTTAGCATTATCTTTAACACGAAGGAAGCACTCAGTAAGTGTTGACTACTGCTATAATAGACATTCAATCTAAAAGTACATATATTTACTCCAGTTATAATGCCTTTGTATATACATTGTAGGGGCTCCTCTTCTGGAATCATCTGAATATCCTAACTTCCGTTCTTCCAAACTACTCAAATGTGGATTTTTCGTGGGATTTGATATATAGAGACAACTGAAAATCAGTTCAATCTAAACCCAGGGTCTAGGAACTTCTTGACTGTTAGCTCTATGTCTTATTCTCTTATTTTCCTTTGTAACCATAATATCTTTCACAGTGCTTGGCACTTAACTCCAGCAAATATTTATTTAATGAATAGAACATTTGTTGAATAAATCATGGAACGAATAAGGTAGTTGAAGAAGCTGAATAATAACAAGCAATTTACACAGCTTGTTCCCCAACCCAGCTTCAGGATGCTATTGGAATGCTCTCACAGGGCGCAGAAAGGGAGCCCTATGAATTGGCTGGGGAAAACAACTGTTCTAGTTTTCCTTCAATGCTGCTGTGCTGGACATCTGTCATACTATCTGGTTTCCCGTCACATTTTGAATACTTTTCTGATGTGTATTAGTTTCCTATTGCCACTGTAACAAATTCCTACAAACTTAGTGTCTTTAAACAACACAAATTTACTACCTTAAAAGTTCTGGAGCTCAGAAGTCTCGAATGAGGGGCTAAGATTTAGGTGTCAGCAGGCCTGTGTTCCTTCTTGAGGCTCTAGGGGACAGTCCTTGCCTTTTCCAGCTGCTAAGACCTTTGGCATTGCTGAGCTCATGGCTCCGTTCCTCCATCTTAAAAAGCATCACTCCAACCTCAGCTTCCATGGTCCCATCTCCTTTTTCTGACTCTGATCTTCTAGTCTCTCTTTTATAAAGACCCTGCGATTACACTGGACCAGCCTGGATAGTCCAGGTGAATCCCCCTACCTCAAGATCCCTAATTTAATCACCTCTGCAAAGTCCCTTTTACCATGCAAGGTAACATATTCACAGGTTCCCAAGATTAGGACATGGACATCTTGGGGGGCCATTATTCAACCAATCCACTAATGTTTGGAGTATTTCCTGCCTTTTGTAGTCAATCCCACCCAGGCAGAATCCTGAACCTTGCTTTTGTTAAGGCACAGGCATGTGACTGAAGTCAGCCAACCTCAGATGCCCGAGACTTCAGTTCTGAAGTGAAGACATGAGGAAGTAGGTCTGATGTGGAATTCCTTTTCTGGTGAGGCTGGTGGCTGAACTGTCCAGCTTTCTGGACACCACTAGCGTCTAGTGACTTGTCCACAACAGAGATGGGATTTGGCTGTTTCCACCCAGCAGTGGCAGGAACAAGGTTTTTTCTAGAAAAATCTCATAGCACATTCTTGTAAGCATAGCCTCCAATTCCAATTCTTTGGCCACTCATAGATTCAGTGAGCAGCTCAAATGCTTTAATGAGTTTCCTTTCTGCTTAGACTAGTCTCAAAAGGGTTCTGTCATTTATAACTAAGGACCTCAGCGGACAAAGCCTCTTGTCCTGGGTTGTAAGAAGAGCCTGCAGAGAAGCTGATGGAGCGTGACTAGGAAACTGGAACAACAAACAATATTTTGGGGCACCTTTCGGGTGTCGAGTGCTTAGGAAAGAAGCTCTGAAGAAATACAGTGCCATCATTCAAACTAGGGGTTGGTAAACTGCACCATCGTTTGTAACAGCAGCTGTGAGGAGGAGGATGGAAAGAGAACACCTTGGGTGGCTCTCCTCTGAGACCTTGATTTTCACTCTCTTCTCAATCCAAACAGACCAATGCATATATAATGCTGTTTGCAAAGGGATAGGAAGAGAGATTTTGATTATTGACGCTGGTCAGCATGGACGCACCCCTCAGGGTTTTTTAAAGCACTTTACCACCATTAGTTGTTTTCTATTAAATTAAATCATCTTGGAATACCCATTAGTTTAGAAAGCAAAAGTACATCTGGTTTAAGACTGCTTTTCCCCCACAGCCACTCTCACCCCTGCGTTATCTACAGCTCGCTCACCCTGGGCTCTTAGTTCACCCCTTTGTAGCACGGAGTGATTGCGATTTTCCAAAATCATGTTTTTCAATTGCTCTCTCTTCCTGTGCCTTCTGCTAGCAGTTAGAAGTTCAAATCCTAACTCAGGCCATTAGCAGCTGCGTGACTTGGACCAGTTACTTAACCTCTCTGAGCTTCCTTCTTCTATAAAATATTGATATTATACCCCCAAGCAGGCTTGTAGAGAGGACTGAGTAAGTGTGCAGGGGAGCGGCAGAGCTCAAACTCTGGATTCAGATACATCAGAGTTCAAACCTTAGGTTACATCTTACCAGCTTTGTACCCTTTAGCAAGTTAACCTGGGGGCCTCTCTCTCCTCTCAATAAAATGAGAGATGGATAAGAACTCCCTCAGAAGGTTAAACAATTAAATGAGATAATAGATGGAGAGCTCTTTGCACAGTGCTTGTTAGCCAACTGTTTATAATATTATAAACAGTTAAGTGGGTGGGTGGGTGTCTGGAGTGAATTAAGGAATTATCAAACAAAAGAATAAAATCAACTTTACATTTTCACACCCCCACCACCACCCTCCTTAATACAGTCTCTAGTGACCCAAAATGCTCAGGAAACAAACATTTAAAAGCTGCTGATATTGACAGAGATGAGATACCCAGCTGCCTGAGTTCAAGGACAGGAGAGAAACTGACACGAAGGGGTGAAAGGGAATTTGGGGGATGATGGAAATGTTCTATATTTCGATTGTGGTGATGCTTACATGATTGTATTCTTTTTCCAAGCTCACCAAACAGTAGATTTAAAATGAGTGCATTTTATATATATTACACTTCAATAAAATTGACTTTAATTATTATATTGCATGCACCCTAGAGCAGAGGTGGGCAAGTTTTTTCTGTGAAGGACCAGACAGTTAACATTTTAGGCTTTGCCAGCCACAGGCTCTATTACCAGTACTCAACTCTGCTCTGGTAATGCAAAGCCAGCCCTGGTCAACAACCAACACATAAATGAATGGGCATGGCTGTGTTTCAATAAAATTTTATTTATGGACCAAAGTTTGGTTTCATATAATTTTCACGTCATGAAATAGTCTTCTTTTTTTTGTGTGAGGAAGATTGGCCCTGAGCTAACATCTATGCCAATCGTCCAGTTTTTGTATGTGGGATGCTGCCACAGCATGGCTTGATGAGCGGTATGTAGGTCCGCGCCAGGGATCTGAACCCACACACCCCGGGCTGCCAAAGAGGAGTGCTCAAACGTAACCACTATGCCATGGGGCTGGAACCGAAATCATCTTCTTTTAATTATTTTTCTAACCATTTAAAAATGTAAAATCATTCTTAGATCCAAGCCTTATAAAAACAGGCAGCAGGCTGGATTTGGTTCCTGGACCATTGTTTGCCAAGCCCTGGCCCGGAGTTCAAGAGAGCCTCTGTCAAGCAGCATTCTGAACTCTGCTTTAGGGGCTTCTCAGTGCAAACGCCATGTCTAAGAGGCCCAGAATCCAGGGCCTGTGAGCCCTGCCGGGCCCTTGCCAGAACCCACTCTCTCTGTGGCCAGGCTGCTTCTTGACTTCAATTTCCCCATCTGTCCAGGGAAGACAACAATTGTCTCCCAGAGCAGCGCAAAGCTCATTCAGCTGGTGACTTGGGAGAAAATGCTCCGCCCAAGTGCAGAAATTGATCACAGCTCGGGTTGCACGTCTGGCCTGTCTCACTCATCAGGGGGAAAGGTTTGATTTTTCAGGTTGTCATTCCTAAAATTGCTTGTTTTTCCAGGTGATGTTCTCATTTCTGAATGTGGTCTGACCTTCACATTCCCAAAAGTGGAGGGTTATTTTTTTCAAAGAGCTGGCAGCAAAACAATACTCTCAGAAAGCTTATTCCTTCCCTGCCAAGCTGCCATCCCCAGCACAACCATGCCCCATGAGAGGGAGAGGGGCTTCTCCCGAGAACGTTTTCCTGGGCAGGGCCAGCAGAGCCGCGCCTAGCTCCTCCGACAGCAGAGGGAGCTTTGCAAATCCAAACCAGCACAAACTGAGATTTCGTTTTTTAGTTTCTGACAGTGGTAGGTGCTTAAGGAACCCCTTTGGGGTGGGAAAAACTGCCAAGATATCCACAGAAGCCAAGATAATTCTGGAGTCCTAAAGCCTCATGGTTTTTTAAAAAATTTTTTTTAATATTTCATCTAAAATTTCATCAATCTTTCATGGAAGAAAATGGATTATTCAGGCATCCAGTTTATCATTCTACCTGGTGGAAGCATTCAAATCAATCGTTTGCATTAGGATTTGCAAACATTTTCTGTAAAGGGCCAGAGAGTAAAAGTTCCAGGCATTTCAGGCAATACCGTCTCTGTTGCAACTACCCAACTCGATTGCTGTGGTGTAAAAGCAGCCATAGACAATACATAAATGAATGAGCATGGCTGTGTTCCAAGGAAACTTTGTTTACAAAACTAGGCGGCAGGCCAGATTTGGCCCACAGGCTGCTGTTTGCTAAGCCTTGTCCTGAGCTATAGCATCTCTAAGAGATACTAGGTAAGTTGGGAAGAGGAAATAAAACTTAAATCAACAGGCACTACTTGGAATATCTGCAGATAGTCTTGTAATTATCATTACAGATTGGGGAGTCAAACCCAACCAATCAGCATATTGTGCTAGGAGTGGGGTCAGGATGTACAAGGAGATTATATGAGTCTTGACCACAATGAGTTTTCCATCCGATGGAGGAAGAAAGTCAGGTTGGTGATGGGCAGCGCTGGAGACAGCTAAGAGCCAAAGGGTGCGGTGAGGCAAGGGGCCTCTGCTAACCAGACTGATCACAATGGTATTCACAAAGGGGGCCCTCTGGCTGAACTTGTAAGATGGGTGTGATTCAGGGGGTGAAAACCAGGTGAAGAAACACAATATGAACAAAGGCACGGGTAAACACGTGCCAAGCATGTTCAAAGAATAGTGAGTTGGCAAATTGGAGCAAAGTTGGAAAGGTGTTTATGGCGTATCACAGAGGACTTTCAAACATCAGTTTTAAGAGTGCAAACTCTTTTCGTAGAGTCAGTGGGAGGTACTGAAGGTTTCTGAGCTTCTAGGACAATATTCCTTACAAAGCAGGCAACTCAAAGACTCCTCGTTTACAACGAGGATGTGGCTGGCTGTATCTTAGATGTTATGAATGTGATGTGACTAACGGGTCACATTCGTTAAGCCATTATTATCTGCCCAATAATAATATACTAAATGCTTTACTTTCACATGTCATTTAACACATAAAAAAATCACTGAGGTGGTTATTTTTATCCCCACTTTACAGATTAGAAAACTGAGATGCAGAAGTTAATTTACCCCAAGCCATCCAGCTTGGAAGAGGCAGAGAGAGGGTGAGTTTAAACCTAGGCCTGACTGTCTGTAAGCTTTTAATCACTCTCCTAAATGTCTTCTCAGTGCATTTAAACATATTTCTGTGTTTTAATAAATAAAACTTTTTTTTAACTTCACTTCTAAATTGTCTCTTCCAGTATTTCTCTTACTCAAAAATCCCCAATACTATGATTACTTTTCTCATCTTTTTATCTTCCTACTAATTATTCTTTTCAAGAGTGACAGATTCATAATTAAAAATTTAGAAATTTAAATTCTGTTTAAATTTCATCCAATTTGAGCTCACTAATTTAGCATAAAATTGTGGTTTTCATCAATGCCATATCTATCCATCTATGTAGATAATTATTTTCTCATTGTTTTTGTCTATATCTTGGTGGGCCTTGCTTTAAGGCATACAAACCATATATGACTTTTGCTCAAACAGAATAGTGGAATACAATTTAAAATAAGTAAAAGTGACTATAAATAAAAACCTACAAGGGAATAAAGTGTTAACAACAGTTGCATTCAGGTTATTGTGATTACAGGTGATCTGTTTCCTTTTCCCTCTTTCTCTAAATTACTGAAAATTGGGTTATAATTTTTCATTGTAATTATGTGAAAATGTTCTGAAAAAAAAATCCCAGGATGAAACAACACATTGGGATCTACTCTGATAAGCAACTAATTAAAGAATTTCCCAATGCAAGAAGTGACTATGTTCCATGAAGTTTCCATAATTCTTGGCTATATGTACTTAGAGCTGCTAAGTCTCATTAATTTACTGAGATCTAATATCAGGCAAGCTGGTATGGGTCTATCTTTGGCTTCTCTAAATTCAATCAATTTAAGAGAAACAGGAGTAGGGGTTTAGTGGATTAGTCACAACAGGCCATTAATCTCTGCATTCTCAGTTGTAATCCAGCCTCTATCAATGCGACTGGGGGAAAAAAAAAATCCCACAAAAAACCCAAACGCTCAGAAAAGCTCCAAAGCCGCCTCCCTAGAGACCAACACACTCAGGTCACAGTTAGTTCATCTTTACTTAATATCAATACAACAATTGTCATCTGTCCTATTTCTTGTTGGTTTTTCTTTTATGCCTTTTGCTGAAATTCTCAGAGCAGATATACTTGAAAAGGAACCATGTCGCAATCCCAGGATAGCCGAGCATTTAATTATCATCTTAAAAATCATTCTCTCAAGTGAATAGAAAACATAAATCAAAACTATCTTTTCATGTTGCAAATTTGTTGAACAAACATGGCTAAGGTTACCATGTGTGTAAATTAGTGCTTGGGAAAGCTGGCAAGACTGAATAAGGAACAGAAAACAGAATAACCAAAGTGCAGTCAAAACGAGCAAATGACAGTTTCAGAACATGTAAACATTATATCTTTTTTAAATGGATTGGATCATACTACCTCATTTCTTTATTACTTTGGCCAATAAGCCAGCATTTATTAATGGATCAAGCAGGAAAAAGGATCGGCTCCTTCCTGAATCAGGGTTTTGTTTACGCCACCATGGTCAAGGCTGAATATTTACTGGATTACATGAGACCATGTACCCACGTTAGCGGCCTTGATAAGTCTAAACCCTAGCTGTAAAATGAAAATATGTGGTATTAGATTTTTTTAAAAAAATTATTAAAGAAAAACGTGGGCCAGACCCAGTAAATTGCCTCTGAAGATCATTTTATGAAAAAGATAGGACTGTCTTCTTTCTTATTACCTTTAAAATATTCCCCAAACATCCCAGCTTCCCCTAGTGAATCAGATTCAACCAACCTCAACTGATTATGTGTTATGTGCAGACATTGTGCTAAACACTTCCACATGAATTGGCTCATTTAATCGCCATGTTTTACAGGATATTGCCAATTCCTTCCTAATTTTGCCCAACATGTCTTATGTTCTTTTAGCTGCAGCCATAACAATACAAAACCCACCATTTATCAAGTACATTCTATGTGCCAAGCACTATGCTGCATTTTTTAAATGTCAGTCTCCCTTAACTCCAAAGATAGATGTGATTACCTCTAGTTTATAAATGATACTAACGATTAGAGATGGTCACTAACTCCCCAAGCTCACACGACAAGTAACAGCAGAGTTGAGATGAAATTCTAAGACTCTAGCATACAGACCACCTAGACCCCAAGGTTTTCAGTAAATGCCTTTATGGAGCAGTCAAGGATGACTCCTAGGCTGTCCCACAGTCTTACTACAAGGTCATCATTCTACAAACATAGTTTGAACTATCCTCTCATCATGCCTTATCCTTACATTTGCCCATCTCAAAAGTTACTTGCCACTTTTCTGGTCACTCACAGTCTTAAAAGTTCTTCCTGTAATTCAGTCTTGCTGCCTCAACATTTCAAAAACTGACAAAGTTTGGCATCAACAGCAAACTTGGATAATTTCCTATAAAAGTCTCTTAACACCATAAAATTCCCAAGCTGGTAAGCAACCTAAAAATTACCTAGTCCAATGTTCCTGTTTAAAAGGAGAAAGCTGGGGCCCAGAGCAGTAAATCGACTTCCCTCACACCACAGAGCTGGTAGTGGCAAAGCTAATCCTAACTTTGACATGTTCTAACCTCCATCCCAATCATCTTTTCTGCAAACCACCAACTAGCTCTTCCCTATAACATATAGAATTATGCTCCAGGAATAAGAAGTCTCAAAATTCTGGATCTAAGAAAGGTATCTGCTTGTTCTTCCATGGTTTCCTGTCTCTGATCTAACTTATTAAGCAAAATAACATCTTGAATGCCATGGCTATTTGGTTTTTGCTTAACAGTTTCTGGCGTGGACCATGTTAAAAAGATCTTTAAAGGTTTAATTACTATTCTACAAACTCGTTTATTCCCTCAAGGAATTCAAGTATGTTTTTGGAGCCTCCTAAACAGGTTATACACTACTTATGGATGTAATATGGTAAAACTATAGAGGATTTTATACTATTTTACCCAGTATTCACAATACTGGGGTTATTTTAAAGAAATAACATAAATATCTATAGACATGAAAACAGATGCCAAAAAATGACAAAAACTAGAAACAGCATAGATGTTCAAAAATAGGGAAAAAAGATAAATATAAATAATGCTATTTTAGATGAATAAACTATATGGAACTATTACAAAGAAAATCATGAATATTAAAGTGGCAGACACTAGATAATTGTTCCCCAAATCATTTTCCCTCTGCTCCTGGGCACAAGGCTGGCCTCCAATTCTCAAGATCTTTTGCAATAAGATGTGGCCATGAAACTGACCAGAAGGGATGTACACAGCTTTCCTGCTTGGCCCATAAGAACGTCTCCCATGATCCTCCTCCACAGAATTTTTTTCCATCTGTTGACCTTGATGCCCAGGAGAACACTGGAAGCCATAACTTGAAGAGAGCAGAGGCTCCATCAGCCTTGAGATTCCCAAGTCACTACAAGACGGGATTCCTTCCCTTTTATCACCTCTCCCTCACAAAGTCCCTACACACACACACATTCACGCTCATCGACACCAACGGACAATTAACGTGAGTGGAAGTAGGCTTCTATTGTGTTACGTCACTGAGATTGTGGGGTTTATCTGTCAGAGTTCAAGATTTCCTGAACTGACACGACTAGGAAGCAACATGGGAAAATACTTAAGATATAAGGTAAAATTTTTTTAAAATGTAGTTCCCCCTTATCCGTGGGGGATATGTTCTAAGACCCCCAGTGGATGCTTGAAACCATGGATAGTCCTGAACTCCATACATTATTTTTTCCTAAAACATGCATATCTACGATAAAGTTTAACTTATAAATTAGGCACAGTAAAAGATTAACAATAAGAAAATAGAACAATTACAACAATATACTACAGTAAAAGTTAGCATAAATCTTAGCAACCTCAACATATGATTTTTTTCTTTCCTTATTAAGAACTCTCACCTTTTCACTTAAAGAAAGCACTTTACAGATTGTCTTTGGCAGATCCAAATTACTACTCTTGCAGTTTGGGGCTATTAAGTAAAATAAGGGTTACTTGAATACAAGCACTGTGATACAGGGACAGCGGATCTGATAACCAAGACCACTACTAAGTGAGTATGGGCTGGGAGTGTATATAGCATAATTATGCTGGATAAAGAGATGGTTCACTTCTGGGGCGGGACTGAGCAGGTCGGCGATGGAAGATTTCAACACACTACTCAGAACAGTGGACAATTTAAAACTTATGAAATGTTTACTTCTAGAATTTTCCATTTGATGTCTTCAGACCTTGGTTGACCTTGGGTAACTAAAACCGCTGAAAGTAAAACCGCAGATAAGGGGTGACTACTGTACAAAGCTTTAAGGTTGCAAAAGTTGTCACTGCAAACTTTGGTAAATAAAAATTTAGTCTATGAGGAATCTGTTTTCCTAAATTTTCTTTGATCCTGTTGTTGTACCATACTTAGCATTAAAACTAACTCAATGACTTCCAGCTCATGTTTGTGACACTAAAACACTTGCATAGTTCCCAACTTGCAAGGGGTGGTGGATCAAGGAGGAACATTTCACTGGAACACACGCTAGCCTAACTGGCAAATGCATAATCAAAACTCTCATTCATTCATTAATTTGTTCAACACGTTTTACCAGGCCAGACAACAGAAATTTATCACTTATAGATGCCTCACATTCTAACTATCAGTATAACCTCTGTATAATTACTGAGAGGTCAAGAGCAGAGGCCTTTTTTCTATCTCCTCCCCTTATTTTTTTTCTGTAATTAAATTAACAAGCAAAGAAACAAAAACCAACCATCCAGCTGACCAGTTGAACGGGTCAACTAGGAGATTATAGACAGACTGCCCAGCCAAGCATAGCAAATCCACTTTGTTCTTTCAATTTCTAGGTTCCTGGCTCTCCCACAGCTAAGAACTAGCAGGCAACACTACAATTGTATCACAAAAGGCCAGAGAGGAAAGTAAAGTTTTCTGACACAGGACTGAAAACACCTTAGAAACCAGTCATTTCCTGAACTGCTCTTCATCAAGATTAGAAAGTGGGCAGGCTTTTCCCTAAAGCTCTCAAGTTCAGTGCTAACTAAGGGGCAAGGAGCTTTCTCAAGCACTGGCTTCTCCCAAGCTGGAACCCAATAAGAAAATACCGTATCCTAAGCAATCGCCTTTAACAGGAACAGAGATGACATGGAGAAAGGAACAACACATCCATTGATCCTTAACATCCTGTTCAAGTCTTATAGTGTGGTAGCTGAAATACATTTTAAACAACTCTAAGCCCCCCAGCCAACACTGGTTTGTCAAATGCAGCTATGAGTTGAGTCTGAGAAGGAAACAGAAAGCTATCCAATATGCTGCAGCCTGGGAAAGTTCCTGTTCTCTCTGACTCCGTACACGCAAAGATCCCCATGCGGTAGAAGCAAGAGGGCAGCTACCAGAGCTGTCTTCTTAATCTCCCCCTCCCTCCTAGCTTCAGATCTTCTCTCCCATTCTCCTTGGAAAGCAGGAAAGCCATTCTAAATCACTTGTTATTTATTCACATATTAATTCAGTCATTCGTTAGTGAACATGTACTAAAGGCCAGGTACTGGGTTGGGCACTGGGAGAAAACAACAACAACAGTATTTGTGTATTACCAAAGATACATTCTATAAGAGCAAAGATCATGGCTGCTTTGTTCTACATTTTATCTTCTTCCTGGTCCAGTGCCTCCCTCAAAGAAGGCATTCATCAGCTTTTGAAGAATGAATAAATCAACACATTAAACACTGGGGGTGGGGGTCAGAACCCTCCCATAGGTACATCACTTTATTAGTTCATTTCAAGAATCCTACGAGACATTTATTATTATTCCAACTTCATGGAGGAGGAACGGCCTATGCTCACTCAATAAGTGCTGCCATCAATATCCTTTTCCTTAAGGATGAAAGGGAGCTGTGTGTATCATAGGCAGAGGGGGCAGCAGAAGGAGAATATGTTGACTCACATCCTTCAGCAAATGTGTTTATTCCAACTCTGGCACTGCTGCCAAATGCGTTGTGAAGCCAGCAGGACTTGGCTCTGGAAAACTCACCTGAAAGTCACAGGCTTCATTTCCCACTGCCAGTCCCTTCAGCCGCTGGGCATGAAGTATTGGACAAAGTTAAAGATTAATTCTGCATTTACTGTGACAAAGGTCCCACTTCTCCCAAATCAGGAGGGAAAGGCATTTGTAGGCTGCCTCCTTCACAATCACTGATAATTTCTCTGCTGCCATCCTGATGGCACCTTAATGCAAATGTAATCAAACCCAAACACTGGCTACCCCATTACCAGTGCAATCTTGCTAATAAAGAGCAATTGTGGCTTTGTTATAAAGGCAATCCCAGACCATTTCTTACCATCCACAGCTCCCCACCCCAACCCCTGCAAGATGGAAATCCTTTAAAGTTTTGTTTAAGGTTACATGAGACAAAAATTGCAAAAAGTTATAGGAAAGATTCAACTGTCAAAGAGAATAAGGTGATAATTACCATATTGCAAAATCCAGGGTCAACCAATATGGTCCTGGCTTTCTTTCTAGGGTATAAATTCACGGAGACAAACTAAGTAAGCAGATAAATTCTGTAATCTATATCTGGGTTAGCTCAAAAGCTTCTGGGAAGCCACCTGGAATTAGAGATGACAATGGAAAATAACTAGTGAACTGGGCCAAATGGAGCTTAGCTGGACTACAGCCAAAAGCTTTAACCCTAACTGGTCTGTGCCTAACAAGGAGAATGACGTAAACTAGACCTACCCTCTTGGTCCTTAAAAGGATGCTGTCCCTGCACAGAGAGGCACCAGGATGGTTTTTACTAACTATTAATATACGCAAGGTGTTATTGTACTAGAACCATATCTCCTAAAGGTTCTTCTACCTCAGTCTTATCCATCACACTCCACTCTTTTGCTGTTGTCATGTTGACCTCTTGACAGTCCCCTGAATTTATCATGTCCCTTCTAATCTCTCTGTTTTTGTAAATGCTGGCTCCTATTGTCATCCCTCCCCCATCACACTCTTCCTGGTCAATCAACCAAAATCTTCCAAGGCAACTCTTCAGCATCTTTCAAGACTCAGCCCAAGCATCTTCTAGCTAACACTACTTACTCTCCTTCCTCAATAGCACTCCCCCCTCCACAATGAGTCAATGGCCCTTCTCTGTTCTACTCAAATGCTGTATCTCTTTTCATTACAATACTTATCACGTTCTGCTGTAACTACTAATATTTCACTATCCGTCTCCTACTAGATTATGAATTCCTGGAGGGAGAGGTCAGTGTCTTACTCATTCCTATTGGATCCTCGATAACACATAGTGCACCCTCAACAAATGCTGAAATGATTAAGTGGACAAAGGAAGCCATTTCATTTTATGTCGCTATACTCACTCTATATAGTAACTGGACCACCGAGAGGGTAAAATGGGTACACAATTTAGTAAACCATGAGTATACTCTCCCAAGTGAAAATGCAATCTATTGTAAATAAGAGTCGGGCAGAGCGTAATAAGGTAAAATCGCTGTAAAATGCTTTGCAGTGCTTCAGGCATCTGCTTCATGTCAATAGTGCATCTATTGCTTAGCACGCAATTAATCTTCACAACACAAAAGCATGTATGAATGATCCATGTCTCTTAGCCTTCATCTAATGCTAAAGACATTATCATTATTATTATTATTATTATTATTATTATTATTATTCAAGCACAAAATTGGAGACATTCGCATTTGCTTCACACGGTTCATAAGAGATAGGATAATTGTCTTTTTTTTCCCTAAGTCTGTCACTCAGAATGTCCCGTAATGGACCACTTGATCTATTAGACCAGTATCTTTTTAATGGGTTTTGCAAGCAAGAAAAAAGTTGACAAGATAAGGAGTTGAGTTTCTAAAATATTGCTTATTACAATGAAAATATAAATATATTTTATTAAATTGTACACCAACCTGATTATGTCATTTTCCTTCTCTCTCCTGTAGCTCCTTATAACTAAAAGACGTGAACTAAATTTCTTCTCTTAGCTTGCGAACCCCTTCACATTAGGCCCAAGTTATTTTTCTTGCCCTATTCCAGTCACTGACTCCAGCCCATCTACCCCACATGTCCATTGCATCTTACTTCCGATGCTTTATTTTTTCATCCCTTCTTGTCTATAAACACACTATTCTTGCCTCATGGTATGTCTTTTTTTTTCTCTGTTCTTTTGACATCTCGTGTATTCTTCAGGCTTAGTTCAAATGTTTTCTCCTCTTTAAACTCTTCCCCTTGCTCACTTGAATCCACCAAAAATAGAGTTAATTGCTCTTCCTTTATAGTCCCACAGCACTTTGTACACGTCTCTATCACATAATACATACCATCTTATAACTAAGGACCAGCAGTTGTTCATTTTCGTGATTCCTATGCCGGGCACAGAGCTGGCCAGCAACACTATTTTGTTGGACATGGAAGAAACAGCTGAATAACTAATTGGCATTTACAAGAACAGGTCCAAAGTGTCAACTAGTATTGTTATTGATGACAGTGATGAGGATGATTTTGTGAGAGTAGCTCCAGTTCACTGAGTTACTACTACATGCCAGGCACTACGGCAACATCTTACGTACATTTTCTCCAATCTGCATTTTACGCATTTTATAGACGCTCAGAGAACTTAAAGACCTTCTCCAAGACCACATAGAGAGTGAATGCTGAAGGCAGGATTCACATGTAGACTTATCTTGGCTCCAAGGCCCATGCTTACTCTCATACGATATGTATAATTTGGCCAATGGTTACTGTATTCCACACACCATGCTAGGCATTTGACAAATAGCATTTTGTTCCTTAACAAGCACCCTGTCGGATTAACCCTGGGAAGTAAGTATCATCTCCATTTTACAGGTTAGAAAGCTGAAGTCTCCCCAAAACTCAACTGTCTACAATCCTAAATGGGCTACAAACTATGCAAAGCATAGCAGCACTTGGAGACAGGCAACAAAAACTTAAAATCCAAAGAAATGTCAGAACTTCAAACAAATTTTAACCAAGTTCAGTCCACTGAATCCACGCAAAGAACCATAATAAGAAAAATAAAAATCACCGAGGAATTAAATATATTAGGACACTCTATATTCTCTCCATTCATTGCTCCCTAAGTGGAGTCACCCAAGCTTTCCAGCATCCCCCAAAGGGAACCTTTTATTCCAGTTGACAGAGGCCTTACTACATATCTCACTCCTTCCTATTCCTCTCCATTTGACGATGTGGTCCCCCTCCATCTCTTCTATCCCAACCTCCAACATTTATCTATTATCTTCCTTTTCCTTCATGTCTAGACATCTCTCTTCTATAGCACTTATGTCCTCTGGCAAACAATTAGGCATTATTCTTATTGTTTCATTTTGTGCCTTACCTTCTTGTGCATTGGCTTTTATAACTATTCCTCAACAACTAAGCATCATATTATTTCATATCACTCTACATTATGTGTATGTATCTCAATGTTGATTTTATAACTATATCTTAAGCATGGATCATTCCATAATATAGTAAAGGCACAGATACTGTACGTTTGCATAACATGAAGAACATTCAGGATCATTCTGTGATGTTTCTCTCAATAATTCTTTGAAATAGGCAAAGAAGATGTAATTTCCATGTTACAGATGAGGACACTGAGACTCTAAGAGGCTAAGAGAATTGCCCAAAGTCAGATAGGTAATTAAAGAAGAGCTGGATTGCAGGGTGGGTCCTCTACCTTCCACATTCTCTGCAATGGCTTGCTACCATACACATTTATGGTGCTTGGATCTTTTCCTGACCTAAACCCCAGGCCCAAATATGTAATGCTTAACTAAGGTGAAAAATTAAGGGATGTTAAGTATTGACTGCCTAGGATGGCAATCGAACCCCCTCTCCCAACTCAAGAAAATGTTTCTCCACATTGATGTTTCTCTTTCCCCCAGGGATTTTCTCTTAGTCAGGAAGACTCTCGTCTCACTGCCAGGAGATTCTCATCTATGAAGATGGAATCTGTCAGTGTCGTGGCTACGTGACATCAACATGGGAAACTGGATTTAAAGGAAGCATATGAGCCAATAAGATCATCAGATAAGAATTCTTTGTTGGGGTGGGACTCTTTTTATTTAATGGAATGTTCTATTTCAAGCCAAACTGACAGCATATATAGTTGGCCATTTGGGAAGCACTTTAAAGTTGGGTCTATCCCGAGTTAGAATTTACAAGCAGAAAGAGAAAAATTCTGTTGCTACCCTGGGTAATAAGCACTGTATTCCCAGATGATTTATTAAACTTTCCAAAGCTCCCCTCAGTATTGGGCTCACAGGGATAAAGTGAGTTACACTCATGACTATGCACCAAAGCCTAATGCTGCCAGTCTCATCTACCGGAGAAAGAAAATTAAGAGACATTTCAAAGCTGTTAAGCTAAGGCCTCCTTGAAAGCAGGATTCATGGCCAATGTTATAAAATGCACTTGCTGAGGATTTTCTCTTTGCTTTTAAACAAGTTGACGGGGAGGAAGGTAAAGGCTCTATTCTATCATGGCCTTACAAACTTAAAAAATGCCAGATTTGTAGGAAAAAAAAATAATTGTATTATTGCAAGCTTACTACGCCTCAGATACTGTGCTATGTGAAAATCACTGAACATATTATCTCATTTAATCCATGTAAAAAACATGTGGGCCACGTTCTATTGTCCCCTTTCTGCATGTAAAGAAGCTGAAGTTAAAACACTCCAATTTTCAGATTAGGAAAAGAATGCATGAAGTATTCCTTGCTTGTAGGGACTGCTGATCATAAGGCCTTGGTGGCAAACTTGGGTAATGGTCTTATCTGTTTGAGTGACAGTCATGCACAACTCAAACGCTACCTTAATTCCAGCTCTAGACTGCAATCTCCCCAAACTTCCACTTCCAAACTCTCTACGACTTACATCCATTTAACACCATTTATTCTTCCAATTGGAGAAAGCAAAACAAAAAATGATGTATTCATCATTTAAAGAAAGAATTATTTCATCATTAAAGAGAAACATTTAAAGAAATCTTGAACCAAAACATAAATGACATACTGAATTCTGACTCGGTTAGATGTCCAGGCTGACCCCTGGGGGCTTTGGTTGCCTTACATATAAAATTACCCTACAAATTCTGAGAATACAGGAGGTCAAATATGTGCGATATCACGCAATATATGTGGAAGCACCGCATAATTCTAATTGTAATTGCTGTGAATATTATGAATAAACTGACAAAGAAGTAAAGTTATGTATAATGAAGTAGGATGCATTCTGTAAATTAAATCAGACAGCTGTCTTTGGACCAGGCAATTCTCTCCTGGTGCTGCTAAGCATTCATTCTAGCTGATCTGAGCTGCTTTTGTAAGAAGGGAATGGTGCTCTTGCTAGCACAGGGAAAAATCATCCTAGTTCTCTCTCTCTCTCCCTCTCTCTTCCTCTCATCTCTTCACAGATCTTGGTTGCCTTATATTTTCAGTAAAACGAGATCTGAGTCTAACGTGGAGCCCAGATCATGGCACTCCCTCTTCAGCCTAGCCGTGTTGTCCTTAAGTAGCCAAAATTGATTCCATCTCTCAAATGGAAGAAGGCACACATGCTACTCCCCCAGCAGCTAGCTAAGCCTGGCCGAGCAGACCCCCAGTGCCACTTGCCAGCAGCTTCATCACAACCAAACCATTAGTGCAGAGCCATTGACCATACCAATCCCAGGTCTCTGTATTGTAAGTAATATATCTACACAGGCCCAGGGAGAAAACTCCTTGGATATGCTTTTAATTTGGGGGGTAGGGTGGGGTGAGGGTAGACGCCTTTGGTTAACAAAACCCTAAGCTACAAAGCACCAGAGCATTCGTGAAACCAGATGCTACCAACTGAAATTCAGTCGATAACCTCCCATGAGCCAGATCTACTACCAAAATTTTCCTTCTGCAAAATGTTTACACTGCAGCCTTTTGCTGGCCTTTTCTAGTCTGGTATTCCCCAGTAATGAAGCCAGCTCTACCAATACATCAATCTCACGCCTGGTAACTCAGTGAGAACTGGTACCCATTTCCCGGGTAGGGCGAGTCATCCCAAGATACCAGAGAGGTGCTTTGTTTTTTTAAATTTCTTTTTTAAATTCAAGATTTAGTAGGTTCTATGATCACAGGGTTATGTTCCTTTTGGTAAAGCTCAGTCGAGAGGAAATTAAAACTGCAAATCATGGAAACATAAGGGAAAGACCTACTAAACTCTTCCTGCGACACAATTATTCAACCTGAGCACATCACATTCCTATACCTCTTAAGGCTGCCAGATGGGAAAAAAGTCCTCCTAAGTGTGGGAAATGTGAGTCATAATTATATTACTAATCAGAATTGTCACATCCATGGACATCAGTGAATGAGTGGTTCTGCTTATGAAGGGAGGAGGCTACCCTGGCCTTGGAGAAAGAATGACCTGTTAAGTTTCTGAATGTGTAAATATAGTACCTAATATTGCCTCTCTGCCTAAACATCTTCATAAAGTGCAAATTAATGCAGGTCCTAACTAGGCATTTGGAAGGCTAACCTAGTTGTCTGTGGTTAGCTACCAGCTAGCAATTTTGCTCCCACTTTTATCCTCTCATTACATAGCAATGACGATGATTTAGTAAACACAAGTGAAAGACCACGTACTCTACAGCATCCCTCCCGGGTTGGAAATAATCCCCTCCTAATGCTTCTATTTAGATAATTTAGTTGCTGATCCACCTAATCAGGTATGGCTGTGACAGGTATCCCACCAGTGTCTCTTTTGGAGGCTAAGGACAGCCCCATCTAAGGACAGTTCCCCTCTTTGAGGGCCTGACCAAATGCAGGGTAGGGGCTGAGGACAAGGTTTGCAATCTGATCCAGAACCTCAATGAATGTTAACCCTTTGCACATCTTAAAGGGACTCAGCTGGCTTGTCTGATCTGAAAATTATTTGTGATGCTAGAGAGAGGGAGGGAAAGGCTACTTTATAACTAGTGAAATATTGTGGAATGGAGAAAGAGAGTTTGGAATAGACACGTAGAAGAAAAAGATGTAAAATGTGGCCTTGTGAGATGCCACCCAGTGCATCCCTGGATATATAACTGATAGAAACCTTCATAAATCACCTGGGAATCTTTTCTCTTAGATGCAGGAGGAGGTAAAAGAGGTCCCCCCTAGAGCAGCTGGGGTGACCCAGGGCACTTTTTATGGTCTACCAGGTACGCAATGTATCTCTAAAGTGTTACAGAGACACGTGTCTTAGTTGGGTGGCTGAGCCCCAAACAATAATTTCAAAGAAAAGATTCCCTATTCCTGCCCAAGGAAGTGAACACTGAGACTGAACAGTGGCATTTGGCACTGGGTCCAGGGTAAGGGCAGACAAGAATCAGATCTGGCTCAGAGGGTGGGGATTGGCTGGGCTGCAGGAAGATGCAGGAAACATGTCCCTCCACCCCAATGCTGCTGAAATGTGTCTGCTCACAGGGGGCAAGGTTCTGCCCTCCTCTTCTGGTGACTTCATGGGAAGTTGGCTGAGTTCTCAATTCTGCAGAGGGAATGCAGGCAGAGGGGAGCACTGCAAACGGGCCTTACCCTGGATGCTTAAATGACAGGTGTGACGGGAAGTGGGGCAGACACCGTCCATGAGAGGAGGCACTGAACTGAAGGGGGGAATACTGCTGATCCTGGGGCTTTTTCTCACGGCTCCCGTCCACACCCCCAATTCCCTGCACCAACAAAGACACTGCTTCAAAATCAGAATCCCTCCCAACACAAAGACACACGAACACAGGCAGGCACAAGCCATACCTCATTCACCTCAACACCCGGCTTCCCATTAGTTCCTAAAACCACAGACTGGCACAAGTAGCCTGAAATCCGGGAAGCTGAGCCAGCACATCTTTGCCACAGGGAATTAGGAAAGACCATGATCTAAAGCAGTATTTATGCTATTGTGTTGTTTCAGGTGGGTTTCGCTTCTATTTGGGGTCAAGGGGGGTGTGCTGGCATGTTTCAGACCATGGCAACCAGGTCCTGATGGGTTTGGGGAAGGCATGGAGGACCTCTACATCTCTCTGGTTCCTCCTGGTACTCTCCAGTCCCGCATCCTCCCGCAGTCTCTGGAAAGTGCCTAGAAACCAGGGCAGGGCTCTGCATCCATTTTGCCAGCCTGGAACCACCGAGTTTGGGAACTTTGGAAGCCAAGGGATGGGGGTGGAGGTTGCCAAGGCTCGGATTTCGGCGCCAGAGTTCTCAGCCAGGAAAGCAGTTGAAAATCAACACCCATCTGCCTCTTCTTTCTCATCTCCCACCCCTACTACCTTTCAGGACTCCATACAGATATTATCCCCACTACATACACGCACACGCACGCACACACACACACACACACACACACGCGCGCGCGCACACCCTTGAACTTCAAAGGTTTTTAATTCTGAAGGCAGCAAACCTGCAGAGCTGAAAAGGTCTCTGCCAACACCCCCCCCCCCATCCTCGAGGCTACTTGAGTGTCTACACACAATAAACCCTACACATTCCCAGCACCACAACAGAACCCAAACCCGCCCCTGACTCCAGCGCGTCCCATACCTGATATGCAGACGATGAAATTGGCTTGAAGAAGAAAAAGCACCTCCCAGACTATTTCCATCCTCTGATTCTCATTCCAAGTGCATCACTCGACGGGAAAACAGGGGGGGCAGGGGGGAGCCCGACACGGTACACACACATACACACACGCACACACTTCCGAGCGAGCGCACACTCGCACTCCCACCCGACAGCTGGCCAGGGGCAGTCACCCCCAAGATCAATATCGCAGTTTGAATTGTTCCGGCAAATCTCCCCTTGGGCTCGACGGATGTGCGCCCCAGATGTGCTGACACATATCCGATGCCTCGCTGCCCCGGAGGTCTCCCCGCTCGCCGGTCTCTGCTCCTCGCACGAGAGGCGGAAACAGCACTAGCAGCGGCGGCGGCAGCCACCTGAAGCCACCAGCGCTGGGCTCTTCCTGCAAAAACGAGACCCCGATCCGCTGGGCGCCCCAAGAAGACATAGACGATAGCCCCCCGCCGGGCCGCGCCGCGCAGTTCCGGGCCCCCGGCAGCTCGCAGCTCGCTGGCTATGCCCAGGCAGTCCGCGACAAGTTGCCCTCGAAGTCCGCCCCCCTCACCGGGGCATGGTCAGAGGGTGGCTGCTCCGCTCCGGGGCCGTTCTCCTCCAGCTTCCGGGGGGCGGGGGGAGGAGCAGACACAGCAGACAGAGACAGAGAAAGAGAGGCAGGGATTATTGCCCGAAATCGCCGGCCGCCAGCAGCCTCCGCCGACCCTCCCTGCTCCCCAAGTCCGCGCGCAGCCCGCCTCCTCCGAGCCCGGCTCAGGCGGAGCGTCCAGGGCGCCGAGCGGGAACGGTGCGGGGTCGAAGACCCGGGCGCATCGGGGGCCCGCGGGCTCCCCACGACGCGCGCGCGCTTTCGGCTCCTCTGCTATTTTCCTGGGCTCCCCAGAACCCCCAGTTGCCTCGCTTCCATCGCCTGCAACTAGCGCCGCCGCCGCCGCCGCCGCGATTTTCCGCAATGCAACTGCAGGGGTCGTTATTTCCTCGCCTACGGATCCCGATGCTTCCCGATTCGGAGGGGAGGAGGAGGGCAGGTGGGGGCGGAAGGAGGAGGAGGAGGAGGAGGAGGAGGAGGGGAGGCTCGGCCAGGTGAGCGTCCTCGCCGCCGCCGGGAGCCCCAACGTCAGCCCCGCCGCCCCGCGCCCGGGGGCGGAGGCAGGAGGCCAGGGTGGGGAGGTGAGGCCGAACGCGGCCATAAGGAGCAGGAGAGGGCTGGGCGTCGGAGCTTTGGGCCACCGCGGCGGCCGCCTCGGCCCCAGCCCCGGGCTCCGACTCCTCACTCCGCCCTGCCCCGGCTGCCTATGTCACCCTCCAGGATTTGGGGAGTTTCTCTTCTCCTTAAAAAGAACTTCGCGCCAGCCGCTTCGGCGCGGGAGACCTGGGCGGGACTCATCCAGGGAGTGCGATGCTGCGCTCTCCCTCTGCTGCGGAATATTTGGGCTTTTTTTTTTTTTTTTTTGCATAATTCATTCCCTGCCCTCTCCCTCTCGTCCATCTCCTACCCCCCTCCTCCTTCCCCCTTTCCGCTCCAGTGCCAGAACACGACTTACCCCAGAGTCCTCCTCTCTGCAGGTTTCTAGACCGGGTGCAACTCTTGCCTGCAAGTCCCTCACCTCCCTCCTCCTGAAAGGGGAAAAAACCGTCTTCCCAAGTCCAAGTGCGAGCAGTGGCCGCTGCCCCCTGCGCCTCTGCCCAGCTCCGGGAGGATCCAAGACTATCGGAAACCCCGGTTTTAGGGGAACGGCTTTCCCTTCTTTTCCTTCTTTTATTTTCTTTTTCTTTGGGAAAGCTCAAGTGCTTTGGAGGCTTTTGCTGGGCTCCAGAATACTCTCTGCCGGCGACACTCAGCAGCTTCCACTGAAGATTTCCCTACCAAGTCCGCGCGCGCGCGCGCGCACACACGCCCAGCGCGCGGCTTTCCAAGGCCCCAGGGGAAGGTGGGGGCGGCGTGAGCACCACCCACCGCCTAGACCGAGGCCGGAGCCCGCGGGTCCGCAGCAGGTCTCGTGGCGGGGCGGGCTGAGGCCGGGGAGGGACTTCTACCCGGTCAGCCGCTTGGAATGTAGATGCGGGGGACATGCGAGGAAACCCTGCTCTCGGGACTGTTCGCCTGAGAGGAGAGCTGGGAGCGAGAGAAGACAGGAAAAATCGCAGCCGATTTCTATGCGTCGATCGCTGCAGGAGCGTTTTGAGAAAGCCCCAGACCTACCTCTTTGGGAGCGCTGAAGAAGAGTTGGGCAGGATAGGGGAATCCCTGGAAAGATCTCGGATTTCTCGGCGCGCCTGTCCGGATTGCAAACTGTGACGTTGGGAGATTTTGCACAAGCGCGGATGGACACACACAACAAACACAAACACACATAACCCGCAGGGGGCTTTTTTTTTTTTTTTGCACTTTTTATTTTTTATGTTTAGAAGCCCTTTCACTGTGAGTCTCGGTCTGATAGCCGCCTAAAAGGTGGATAAGTGGAGAGGAGAAGGAAAGAGAGTACCGTTCATCCGCACAATTTAGTGAGTCTCCCAGCCTGTGTAGCATCCGAAGTTGCGGGGTTGGAGCCAAAGGAGTGACACTGCAGCCTTCCCCGGATTCTTGAACCGACTCCAACTGCCCAGGAGGCAGGCGGGTCTTTTTGCAGACAGGCGGGGTGGGGGTGGGGAGGAGGTGGGAGGGAGCAGAGCTGAAGAGCGTGAGCTTCCTGCTCTGGGCAGACTTTGGAAGCCTCCGCTGCAGTCCTGCCGCCTCACGGGATTCGAAAAAAGAACCACCCGCAGACTTGCCTGCTCTTCCAGAAGGAGGTGTGGCCGAGGGATCTGTTCTCTGAGACTTGGGCCAAGGACTCCAGGTGGTCAACACATTCAAAATCTAGGCCCAGATGAAGAAAGATCAGGATTCTTATAGAAAGAGCTTCGAGGCTCAGCAGGAAAGATAGTGAGACCTCAGAACAGTAAAAGAATGTGAGACAGTGAGAATTAGCCCGTTTGGGAAACATATGGGAGGGGGAGGAGGGGTTTGTTTCCGTGCCTTGAAAGTCGACCGCAAGAAAGCGATTTTTGAAGGAAGAGGAAAGAAAACTGGTTGCCAAAGACTAACAGATTCCACCGTGGCGAGCGTTTGGAACCATGAATGGTGACCTACCTTCTGCACTCGGCAGTGGAATCTGCTGCCAGCAGGAGAGCTGTCCGTGGAAGCAGAAGCGGGGTGCCTGGATTTCTATAGCTAGCAGGACTCAATTATTCATGAATTATGCAAATATTAAGTGAGTGCCTTATATGTGTCAAGCAGTCTGGCGAGATACAGGAGTTTTGTAATTGAAAATCCCTAATCCTTGCTTTCAAAAAGCTTACAAACCATATTTCCCTCTGCATTTTGCCTTAGGAGCCAATCCAGTGAAGTAATACTAAATTTTCCCCTTTTCAGCCTGTACACTGGCCTTCAGCCTTCTCACAGAATAATCTATTCTCTGTCACCAACTACTTTCAATTAAAAAACAAAAACAAAAGAACCCCATGAACTCATATGACATATTTAAGTGAAAATAATAGCATTCATGTGTTGTTTGATTGTTTGCTGTATGCCAGGCATTGCCAAATCGCTTACATGGATTATCTGATTTAATCATAATATCCATATGAGAGAAATGTCATTATAACTTCCATTTTACAGATGATAAAACAGAGGTCCAGAGTAGTTATTGGCCCAAAGTCTCACAGCTAGTAAGTGGTGGTGTAGAGGTCACAGCCAGGCATTCCAAACTCAGAGGCCACGCTGTACCATGTCCTGCCCCCTCTGTACAATGAGAAGTATCATCTTGAGGAGGTCACTTTGTAATTAGGGAGAGCAGGAGTCCACATGTGACGCAGCTAGATGTCAATCAAAGGCAGGATGAAATGTAACGGTAGGTTATGCAGTTTGGAACTTAGCTGCTGTTAGGAGAGAAAGAAAAGATCAGTGGGAATTAGGAGTCATCAAAGGCGTTTGTAGTGAAAGAAGCTGAGTGTCTGCTGAGTATCAAGTCTGTTCTTGGCACTTGGAATACAGCACTGAACACAACAGTCCCTCAGCATTTAGTTTCCGTGTTAGCATTTTCTAGAAGAAAAAAACACAATATTTTCTTGAGTCATTTCTAGGCTTAACTTGTGTGTTTTCTAAGAAAATCTCCATCTTAATCCAGAAATAATTCAGTAAAAGCACGTATTAAGTAGGAACCTTCTGTTTTCATTCTTTATTGAAGTGTTTATTTTTTTAACCCGCAAAAGAAATAAAAGAAATTTTAAAAACTCTGTGAAGCTAGAAAATATTTATTCTTCACAATTTTTCTCGTATTTTAAAGAGCTTGTACCCAGGTGTTAATAATTATAAAGAGTCTCTCTCCACCATGCCTGCCTTCATCTTTTGTATCTTTCCTGCTCTACATTTCTCCAGGACAATTCAGTGCAAGCACATAACACATATAATAGAAAGTCTCGGCTGAGCCCAAGCGTGACAGCCAACTCCAGTTGTCCCATAGAAAGCAGGGGATTATAGTTCCACTCCCCAGAAGAGGACAATATTGAAATCTTTGGGGTTCCTTCTCCACTTTCTCTTTCTCTCCACCCCATAAAAAAAGCGGTGACTCATCTGGTAACATTTTGAGAGCTTGACATCCATTAGGGCACATTCCCAAGTGCCTGGATGCCTGTATTACAAGACACAGCAGAGCTCTCTCTCTTCCCAACTCCTCTACTCTCTTGTTAGCCTGTATTCAGGCACGATGGGCTCACTATTTCAGTGTGTGTTTCTCTTCTCCATGCCTTATCTAGCTGGAGTAGAATAGTGGTTGCCTGAGGAAGAAGGCCGGGAAGTGGAAGGGGACAGGAAGGCGGGGTTACAAAGGACCACAAGGAAACTTTTTAGAGCAATGGATATATTTATTATCTTAATTGTGTTGATGGTTTATGGGTGTATACGTGTGTCATAAGTTATCAAAGTGTGCCCTTTAAACATATACAGATTATTTTATGTCAATTATATCTCACGATTATCCATCCAAATGGATAATGAGCTTTTGCAAATATAAGACAGAGACTATAATCATAAGCAATCGTAAATAGATACTATATTTAATAAACTGTGGCTGGACTAGGTTTAGAGAAGCTCAATCTTAGTGTACTGTTGTTTTATGTGAAATGTCACTTACTACTAAATTACTCAGATTCCAAGAAATATGAAAAATTAAACGAGTTCTTAATTTGGAAGCTGTCGTGTAAAGAAGTGGCTCTGATGTTGTAGCTGTATCTTTAGCTGTTTTACAGGTATTGGAGTGTTATGTTATAATATACTATCCTGTTCGGAACGTAGGATAAATCCCCTAATATTAAGTGGGGCGATTTCCCTTGAAGGTAGTGGAAATTATCCAGTCAGTCATTCCTGGAGAGAGGCACATCTTGGGACAGAAATGAAGACTTGGTGATGGGAAAGCTGGATTCTGCCACTGAGATGTGGGCTGTGAGATGGGGAAGAAGTTTTATAGTAAGACAGGAACATAGCCCAAGGGGAACCAATAAGATTGGCATAGAATTCTGTTAACTGGAAGTAATCATATCTAGTAACCAATTAAAAGTTAATCTCTGAAAGTTTTTCCTTCTGCTGTCTCTTGAGATGACTATTGATACACATTATAACATACTGAGGGAAAATTTCTGTGCCAACACTTGTGCTATCATGTTAAAGGGAATGGCAGCAGTTCCCAAAACAATGTGGCAATGGTAGCAGAAGCAGAGGCAAACTCTGGGTGGTCCCCCAAACTGCAGAGTGTGATGCACAGTGACACAAAGGGCAGACCACTGGCAGAACAGAGAGCTATGTGGAAGAAAGAGGTGGGTGATGGTGAAGACCCTGGTGATGCCATGGATTGTGAGCACAGATGAGTCATCCCCGCAGGAGCTTCTCAAGAACTAGTCGTAGGGGAGGAATCTCGAAAGAGGCACCAGCTTCTGCTGTCTAGCATGCAGGTTGAGGCCATCAAGGAGCATGTTAGTTTCCTGTTGCTACTGTGATAAGTTATTATCAATTTAGTGGCTTAAAACGGCATAAGCTTTTTCCCTTTCATTTCTGGAGGTCAGAAGTTTGAAATGAGTCTTACAGAACTAATATCAATGTGTCTGTAAGGCTGTGTTCTCTTTGGAGGCTCAAGGGGAGAATTGGCTCCTTGCCTTTCCAGCTTCTAGAGGTTGTCTACGAGCCTTTGCTCATGGCGCTCTTTCAGCAATGGCTTTACTCCACCCTCTGCTTCCACCATCCCATCTCCTTCTTTTACTCTCTAATCCCTTTTTTCCTTATAAGGATCCTGGTGACTAAAGGAGATAGTGGACATTTTATTTCTATAAAATGCTATACCTTATTTGCTATTTAAGTTTGTGCAGGATCATGGTGACTAGGAACTGGGACAAACTAACTTTATGGCATTTTGGTCAATGATTTGGGTATCATTTTGGAAGTTAATTAAACCCATGCTACACCTTTCTTCTTTTCATCACAGTTAATGTCTCTCTCAAATATGCAGCCTCCTGAACTCAAGGTCTTACGAATGGAAGACTTCTTTGCAATGAATACGTAGCAGGCTAAATGATTGCTGAAAAATTGAATAGGTTTATTTGTTGGTTTATTCAAATAACTCAAGTCTTCCTTGCATTTTTGTCATGGATTTGATGGTAGATGTTTCAAAGTGCATTTCAAGCGCACATTAGTACAGTTTCAGACCTGATTTGGTCCCAACCCCCTTAATTTTCAGGTAAGAAGATGCAGGTTTAAGCTGAGGTTAAATGATGTGTCGAAGTTCAAATATAGGCAAAAGCTGAGGCAGAGTCAGAATTTGATGCCAGCCTTCCTAATTATTTACTTTTAAACCTTTCTTGGTTTGAAAACTGTTCCCCATACACAGAGGGCAAGAAGAGACTGAAGAAAGAAGCAAATCACTCCAGATTGGTAGGTAGCAGGTTTAAGAAGCGAGGTAACTTACTTATGTGCCTTGGCAAGATGAATTGATCTCCGTACCTACTTGCCAGAATCTTGAAACTTTGCATAGAGGCCTTAGTGGGGTTAAGCCATGTATACCATCAAGAAGGTCTCAACAGCCCCTTGCTCCCTGAGGACTGCATCCTTGAATCAGCTCCCACTGTGGGAATGGTAGGCAGAACATACATTCCAAAGACACAAGAGGGGGTGAGGGGCCTCTAATTACCCTGGTCCAGCTCAAGGGGTCTTGATGACCTCCTCCAATAACCTTCCATCCCCATCCTTCTTTCTGTTGTTACCCAGCAACACACGCAGCAGCTGAAACATGGAAAATAAATATATCATCCAAATCCATACAACTTAGTTGAAGATGCTTTTCCCAGATATTCTGCTTCCTGTCCAATACACTTTCAACTCTGCCCCACCATTTGTGTGTATCTGTGTGTGTGTGTGTGGTTTTGTGGTGTGTGTTTCTTTTACATTAAACACTTTCCAGTGACAATTTATACCGGCAAGAATGCTCTCCTCTCCTCCTTAAGCCAGCTGCAGTACCTTCAGGTAGCAGTTAGAGATCAATAGAGAGGATTTTAGTTTCATAATGGTTCCCAGGTTTAAAAAAGACTTTAATTAGGACAACAGTCTGCTCCTATCTCAGCTTGTATAATTTTGGAGTTAGCAACTAACGCATTAGGTTTTTAAATTATTTGCCAAGATTTTTTTCACATTGCCTCCCCAATGATTAGCATTAAAATTACAAGTATTAAGTTTCGCTTTTTACTTTGCCCTTGAAAAATACATTCTACTTCACTACTCAGCATTTTCTACATGCTGTATCATGGAGTCATATGTCTCATTTGTTTATTAAGGAAATCTACAAATAGTGAGGGTGGCAGACCTACCCTGAATATTTGCAGGCCGGGGTCAACAGGGCATCTGATGGGGTCTTCCAGCCTCAAGCTGGTGGTCCTTCCTCCTTCTCTTCCTACCCCTGACACTGTCTCACAGTGCAGGGCCCTCACGTGCCATCTTTCATGCTTATATGACATGCCTCAAGCTCAAGTGCCCCAAGTCGATGTTTCATCCCCACACTTAAGAGTCAATTCTCGGAGCACCCTCAGTCCTAGGAATGCAGTTACAGCACTTGGGAAAACAGCCCTGCCCCATCGCTCCACCCAACAGTATTAACCCTCAAATGCTTGTGTGAAATGACGTTCCTTTTATTCAAAGCATGGAAGACATTCAAGAGTGAGGAATGGTGCCGCTGGAAGGCTCTAAAAGAATGCCATTTCCAAATCGACACAGGGGAGGGGACCCTGCTATTGGGGTCTCCGCGGCTAGCTTACTTTCTTCTCCTGCAAATAGGATTTCAGATTTTGATCCAACTTCAACAACAGAATTTTTCTCCCAGATACCACTGTGTGGATTTAATAAAGCAGGAGTTGAGTGACCCTGGTAGGAAACCCACAAAGTTCTGAATCTGTTCTCTGATTGCTGCTAGACAGAGGAGAAAACTCATTAAATCAAAAAGAACCCCCTGCCAAGCAGAACAGGAGAGGTATGAGGAGCGATTACCCTACAACAGAGTCACCCACAGTTGAGACCAAAGAGGGTTGTAAGACTAGGGCTCTCGTTACAAAAATATAAACACGGCATTGTCGGGTACTGTAAAATATCAAGGTTTCAGTAAATGTCACATAAACTTATAATGAAGTGATGGTTTCATCTCACTGGTTTAAATACTTTCTCTTAATGAATCTTTTAAGACCCTCCTGAGCTAATATTTCCTTCTGCTGAATTTCCTCTTGGGAGGCAGAAGGACATAAATATTACATGTGAAAATATATTTCATTTTAATCTCCCATAAGTTACTGTTTCTTTAGGAAAATGGATTTTAGATGGGTGTGAAGCAAATCTTAAATATATTTTAAATGATCAACTATTTTTTAAAAAAGCATTCTCTTTTCTTCAAGTCATTAACTTCTCTCATAATAAAATAGGAGCTCCTGGAGGCTGTTTCTTGCTATTCTTCCCATGAAATGGGGAACAGACTGGCACCCTGCCCTCTTCATTTCATGTTTTTTGTTAGAAAGAAAATGAACAAAGGCACTGTTTTTCTCTCGTGTATAAGTGAATTTCAGAAGGGGGTGGTGGTAATTTTGGAGGTGTTGCCATAACGATTTTGGGATTCTTGGATTCAGTTCAGTCAATAACTACCAGAGTTAGCTTGTTCAAGACTCCTCGTTAACCAATGAGAGAGAATAGGGCTCCTTGTAAAGCAGACTGTGAGCGCTACTCCCAAAGATTTCTCATTTACCTTCAGGAATTTCATAAAATTTTCAAAGAAAATTGATTTTACTATACTTGAATTAGAAGGACTCTTAAGGAGGTACAGGGTGATAATGTCACAAAATTAAAATGATGGGAAGGTTGGATAAGGCCCATCAGTGTAAGGAAGGCTGGTCTAAAATGGTTCGGAGACTGACTTTGATCCAAACTCTGATCGCTGAATTCTGTCGGGAGAGCCTCTTCTCATCGCCTGCTACGAGCTATCTACTTTAAACCAGCAGGGTGCAACCTTGAGTCAGCCTGGATATACCTTATCCCTGTGGAGAAGCAATGACCAAACTTAAAATGAAGGTAACTAGAGGTTAAGGAACTTAAGAACCTCAGCCTAACCATTCCCCACTGAGGGGAAAACATTTCTGGCTACCTAGTGGAAATCCAAACTAGAGGATGCAGACCCAATGAACCAAGCGGGGTCTTGTCAGAAACACAAAAACCAATGGTTATTTTTCTGAGAGAATTTAACGTAGAGAGTTGGCTAAACTGGCGTTGGAGGACTAAAAAGTCAACAGGAAATGCTGTTAACACAGAGAGAGTATCTGCAGGAAGCAGCCACCACCGTTATGGCTGGGGAGACAAAGCAAAGATGTTAGGGTTATCAGAGCCTAGAAGCCCGGAGGACGGGTTCCTGATGGCCTGGGACTCCTGCCTCTCA
Organism: Equus asinus; assembly: GCF_041296235.1. Classification (NCBI taxonomy): domain Eukaryota; kingdom Metazoa; phylum Chordata; class Mammalia; order Perissodactyla; family Equidae; genus Equus; species Equus asinus. Next base: position 34,683,725 of record NC_091802.1, on the reverse strand, counting down.
AGAGGTGCTTCCCATTGGTGCTGGTACCTGAGAAGCTCAGAGGAGGAGCTGTAACTCAGACCTCTGAGGAGGGTGTGTTGCTCAGCTGGTACTGATATCTCTGAGGTGGTGCAACGGAGGCTGGTTCTGAGACTGCTGGAAGAAACTAGAAAGTGGAGCAACTGCTTCTTGCTGAAGGAAGAGCAGTTGCTAGGGAGACCCTTGCAAAAACTGGATGCAAAACTGAATGGATCAAGTCCTTTCTCCCACTTCCTGCCTTCCAAGCTCCCTCTAGCACCCCCTGTTGGCAAAAACCTCACAGAGAGCAAACTGATGAAAGAGAAATGTGTTTGATAAAGACCCAGCCACAGCAACACAGAGCAGAGTGTGGAAGGATCTAGAACTAACAGATGATAAGTTAATAACCAACACAGCCACTAGTTCCACCATTGTTGGACGGATGGAGGTAAAATGATCCTTTCATGTTGTAGAGCGTCATCAGTTTGTTCCAGTCCAGGGTTTTGAAAATGAAGTGTTGCTTCTCAGCCGCTTTTCGTAGAGCTTGATGACATTGAAGTACTGCTTTTCTCTCTGATTCACCAGCAGTGCTGATAAGCAGATCTTACCCACAATTTCATATATATTTGACTTTCCAAAACCTGTTTTTGTGTTAATCTGTAGCTGCCCTATGAAACTCAGCTGGCTACCCTATGGTCTCTTTTCCTACCTTCGAATTTGGCAGCTGGCTTTTTCCACCATGGTCAAAGGCGGAACCCTCCTCATAATCATGATTGGGACCAGCTCCCAGATAGCTGGTGGTGCAAGGATGGTGCCTCACTTCCATGTCCCAACAACCTGCCAGATAAGAATGTAGATGCTGAAAGAAAGAGATGTTTTCTGATCTGGAGACTTGACTCTGAGGTCTTCCAAGTTAGAGAGGCAAAACAGCTGACCTACAGACTTAGGAACTCATTATAAGAACACAGACAGGGAATTTCCAATATGAACTATAGTAGTTGGATAAAGCTTTATGGCAGAGATGTGTCACCCTAAATTCTAAATTCTTAGACACTATGGAGAACACAGTGGATAAAGAGGCACTAGACCTCGAATCAGAAAGCTGGTGTTTGAATCTGAAGTCTACCATTCACCAGCTGTGGGATTTCAAAAGTCACTTAAGCGCTTTAAGCCACAATTTCTTTTGCAAAAGCAGAATAAGGACATCTTTCGTATAGAATTATTTGGGGCACTTCCATGAAATAGAATACCTAAAAGCATTTAATACATTCTAGGTAGTTAATAATTATTAATTAATCTAAATCTATAGGGAACTGTAATATGTGACCAGGGAATACAGGGAAAATACAATATGTGGTTCATGAAACATGCCAAGTAGGAATTTTAAAGCATCTTATACCAGACACTTAACGTATACCAGGTTAGGATCATCATGCATCCTGTCCGACATCCCTCCCCCTCATAGCCAATACAACGATCTTCAATTAGCCGGATGGGGTTGGGGGTTAGGAAGGTAAAGTAAAGGGGAGTAGACAATTATACAGCAGATATTTATATTTTAAGCAAATATATATTTGACATTACTAACTAAGCCTTTTTTTTCTTATTCTCATCAGGGAGGAAAAGCATCAGGCAGATGAGATTTGAAGGAGAATAGAAACAGGAATCAGAAGATGTGGGTTGAAATCACTGTGACGCCCCTTAGAAGTTATGTGGGCAAGTTACTTAACTTCTCTAGCCTGAATTTTTGTTTTAGTGGTTGTTTTTACTTTGTTTTGTTTTTTGACTCTGTAATAGTTTTGTTTTTGGCTCTGTAATAGATGGGTTAGTGTCTAGCCCACTGGGCTGTTTTGAGGAATAAATGAGATAATATATGCAAAGCGCCTGGTGCAGAGGAAGCCCTAAATGCGTGGGGGCCATTACTGTCAGCTCCCGAGCACTCAGTTTTTGTGGACACATCGGTGGGATATGGGTTTGAGTCCTGGCTTTGTCACTTACTAGCTGTATGATCTTGGATAAGTCACTTAGAATCTCCAGGTTTTAGTTTCTTCATCTTTAAAACTAAGAGATTAATACTGAGTCTCCCTACTTCACAGAGTTACTGGGTAGTGGATCTGGTGAAAAGATCAGTGCAAAACACCTTATACATGTGTGTATATTGTCTCTATACCTGTGTGTATATGTGTATATACATATGTGTGTTTGTATGCATATCTGCATATATGAATGTATCTATGTAGGCATGCATGTATGTATATATCTGTATACATATATACATATACCTTGATTTAGAAGGTCTGCTAATATTACATAATCTATCTATATTAGTCCTGGGATTGAAATTTACTGGTTAAGGCCAGGAAAGGGCATCAAAATCCAGGCTGTGTTTCCCTCAGTGGTCACATTGAAGGAAGCCATGTAGCCTCTCATTTGTTACAGATAAACATTAATATCTCTATTCCATTCATTAATAATTAATTGCCCCAGGCTCTGATTCATGTATAATTGTACCTTATGAAAGCCCACAGCAGAGAAATATTGTGCAAAATGCAAAACACCAATTTTATCATGAGTAATAAAAATTCAATTAAGTTTAGAATAAATGTGTGAGTTAGTAACCCAGGCTTAACATAAAGTCATAGAATGTAAATAGATTTTGGAAAGCAAAACAACAAGGATGTGACAATTTATAAAGTGTGTAGGAAATCCATCTTTGCCTTTCACGTACTGGCAAGAAAAAGCCCACATTACGGGAGAGGAGAATAATTTTTGACATTGTTATTGTGCTTTGTAGCTGGAACAGTCCAACAGGGAGGCTGAATAGGAGGCCTCTTATACAGCATGGTTTCAGGGGAAATAAAAAGTAAACCTCCCAGAATTATTTCTTCCCTGTACCTTTGATGGGACCTTGAATTCCGCAGTGTTGGTGAATGTTTTCACTCTAGAAGAACTCGGGTGTAAAACATGACCGTGACCTGGCATCACAGAGTTTGGGACTCTATCCTTTATTTGCTGTGTAACTATGAATAATGCCATGTAACGTCTCTGACCTTCAATTTACACATCAGAAAAATGGAGGCACTAATAATATTATTGTTGTGAAATATGTTCTGAAAGAGTTCAAATGAGCTATTTAATTAAAGCCCTTTGCATATATTATGGAGTTTAATGAATATTATATAAGAGGTGAGATTATAATGTAATTTCATGATTTTAGTATCTTTCATTGTGTGCGCTTTTTTATTCACACAAAGCAGAATTTGCATGTTCCAATAATTTTGTTCTTCATAGCAAGAACCTCAGAAAAGGATCTTTTCAACAATTCTATCATTTCTCAAAATGATAAGGGAATTCTTATTTGAAAGTGGATTTTAAAATAGTCATGCCAAAAGAAAATAGCTATCTTACAGTCACAACCATTTTTAAAAAAATAGAAATTATATCAACAAGTTTTATCACCCACTTTCTTCAGTGAACTTGAACTTGTTATTCGTGAATATTTTCTAAGGCATGAGTCACAAATTTTGAAAGCAATTTCTGAGAAAGATTCTCAGAAGTGTTCCGAATAGCGGGAACATGGGTGGGATCCCTGTATTAGAGTACCTCGGGAGAGAAAGAGACCAATTAGACCACCTCCTGCGGCTATCTGTTTAATGCTAAAGCCTTTTCTACAGCTGTACCCATCAAGGGTTGTCCCGGCTGTGCTTGCACACCTTACGTGATGGGGGACACACTGTTCCACACTGTAGCCCATTCTATCTTTAGTTATTTATGTCTGTTAGAAGTCCTTGATTATAATGGAGCTAGAATCTGTTTTCCTGTAACTTTTATTCCAAAATTTCCATTTATCCTGCCTCTATCCATGCTCTATTTACTTCTCTTTCAAGTAGCAGATTTTCAGGTTTTCAATGAATTTTTCATCATGCTGTCCCAGAATCATTCTTTTTTTTTTTTTTAAAGATAAATAGCCTGACTTCTTCAGTTTATTAAAGTTTACCCAGAAGTAAATGCATTACTTCAAGTGTGGTCTGACCAGAGCAGGTTGTGCATGTGTGTGTTTGTGTGTGTGTTGTGTAGGTGTGCCTGTATGTGTATATGTTCTCTTGCGCTTACCAGACAGTGAAAGAAGCAATGATGTTTACTTATTTATTCAATACATATTAATTAATATCTTGCCAGGTGCTGCTCCTGATAGTAAGATGTCAAAGATGAACACAGAGGACACATTTCTTGTTCCCATGAGGCTTATATTCTGGCTGGAGAGTAATACGTGTATTAGTAGATAATTAAATACCAGACAGAAAAATGTCCAGGAGAAGATTAAAAAGCAGAGTAAGCCAACAGAGAATGGCAGAGTGGCGAGGAGTGGGTAACTCTTTGAGATCAAGTCATCAGAATAGGTCTTGCTAAGGATGTGACATTTAAATAGGGACCAAAGCAAGGTATGAACCAGTGGAATCTGAGGGAAGAGCATTTCTGGCAGATCTAATAGAAAGTACAAAGATCCAGAAGCAAAGGAGTTTGGCGTGTTTAAGGACCCGTAAGAGACCTGTGTGGCTCTAGTCCATGAGCAAGAGGAAGGATAGCAAGAGAGAAGTCAAGGAGATAGGCACAAATCTGAGGCTGTCACACACTTTAGGCTGTGATTATGAATTTGGATTCTATTCCAAGAGGGATACAGAATCCATTTGAGTGTTTTGATTCAAGACTTCATCATTTTGAGGTCACTGATTTTGTCTCCAGTGTAGAGAATTGACCTGGATGATGATGGAGAGAGGAAGCAGGGAGACCACCTGAGAGAAGTGACAGTGCAGACCAGGCCGGAGAGGTTGAGGCCTGAATAAGGGAAAGTGGTTGGATGTGGGATTTATTTCAAAGTTAGTGTCTAAAGGACTTGTTGGTTGTAGGGGTGGAACGAAAAGAGGAGCTAAGGAATTTATTGTGGAATATACGCACAATGCTGTTTGTAAATAGGTATAAAATTAACAGGTCCAAGAAAAGTTTTATTGATGGGAAAAATAATATACTGACATATCCCGTTGATGGCCTGGCACAACTGATGCAGCACTGAGCTAAGAACTCACAGCTTTTTTAGTCTTGTCACTTATAATTTGGCCTTGGGCAAGAAATTTCTCATCTCTGGGCACCTCAGTTTCCTTATATGTAAACATTAAAGAATAAACTAGATGTTCTCTAAAAGTCCATTTACTTCATTTGTACGATGTCTCTAAGGAATAAACACAACCTTTATTTCCTAATAGATATTTTGAACCCATTAGTGACATTGCTGCAGACTTTGCTTTACAGGAGCCTGTAAGGCAAGTATTTCCCAAGGGAAAAGTGTAGCGAATTCCATTAGGAATGTACCCAATGAATTGAGATGTCATTTAAACTTACCAAAAGTCCCATTTTGATGACCTGACCTAATAAAACAGAGTGAATAAATAGAAATTTGCCTCACTAATGCCTTGGGCAGAGGGACGAGGCTCAATCTAGTTATTACACACCACTATGTGTTTGACAATGTTTCTAGTTCCTTCAGCCAAAAGATTAATCTGAAAAGTCAGTAAATGTTTGTTCAGTGGGGAAAGAAATGCATGATGATTGAATTATATATTATAGCTTCATTGATTGACAGCAAAAGTACTGAGATATTTGGCCTGGTAGATTGAAACTCTGTTGCACAGAAATAAAAAAAGAGGAAATCTTGATTGTGTAATCAGAGCATGTTAACACACTGTTATCATTTCAAATATGTGTTTTCTCCCTTTTGAAAAAAAAAAAATCTGAAAAAGAGTCTCGGTTTGTTTCTATAAGAGATCCTATAGACAAGGATCATGAAATACACATAGGAAAGCAGCAACAGCTAACGATGGAAGGAAGGTAGAAGTGGAAAACATTTGAACAAAGTGCCAGGGCTAGCCCCGGGGCCGAGTGGTTAAGTTCATGCGCTCCGCTTCGGCGCCCCAGGGTTTCGCCAGTTCGGATCCTGGGTGCAAACATGGCACTGCTCATCAAGCCATGCTGAGGCGGCATCCAACATGCCACAACTAGAAGGACTCACAACTAAAAGATACAACTATGTACTAGGAGGCTTTGGGGAAAAAGAAGGACAAATAAAATCTTTATAAAAAAAAAGAAACTGGACAAAGTGGGAGAAAAATCTAGAGCAGGAAAGAGGGCAAATTTGAACACTAGGCCACCCTATTAACTTCCACTATTCTGAGTTAGTGAGAGAGAGGGAATAGAAAAAAATTCATCCATGAATCTTGTCAAACTCCTCTTTTTAACTCTTTAACTCTTCCTGCATAGAGAAAACGTTCATTTGGAAGCCTTCCTTTAAAAATCATCCAAATAAATAACAAGTGGATTTATTTTGGGGACGCCTTTTCATTATCCTTTTGGTCAGTGGTTCTTAAGCTGTAATCACCCAGGAACTTGCTGAAAATGCAGAGGCCAGGACTCCAGCCCCCAAAGCTTCAGAGTCCATGTCTGACGTGGAGCCTCCAGCTTATCTTTTCACCATGCCTCCCAGGTGATTCTGATGCAGATGGTCCACAGATCACATCTGAATACCCATCTTTTAAGAGGCAACAGAGTATGTAGTCATGCTCTTTCCCTTCATTGTATCATAGCTGAGCTGAAAAGGATAATTTTTCTGGTTTAGGGGGATTTATCTTTGCTGAAATTCTATAGGCAGAGGGAAGTATCCTTATCATCAAACTTGCTGACTGGATAAAATGCAAAGTTCAAGCCTATTCTGCTTAAGAGAAATGCACCAAGAAAATGAGGGCAGAGGTGAACATTTTTATTCCAGCTCAGTAGATTTCAAAGTAAGAGACATTAAATGGAAAAAAGCTGGTTATTTTATACCACTAAAAGCACAGCCTCCAATAAAGAAACAACAATTCTGAACATTTGTGCACCAATTAATAAAATATCAAATACATAAAAAAATGTAACTTTTAAAAAGGAGAAAATTTTAAAAATTGTGAGAGCTTTTAATATAATTAAAAATTGTAGAATTGAAATCATCTGGTAGCTGATTTTATCCAGTTTCCTCTGTATTTAATTTCTATTAAAGGCAACATAACCTTTTAATGATTTTAGTAAACACATAAAAATTACTCTATGCTTAGTTAATTTAGTGGTGAAAAGCAGAGCATAGAATGTGATCAAAACAAAATTTTTTAAAAACCTGAAAATACTATTTATTTGAAGCCAAAGCTAAAATAAAAAGCCAATGGGTGGCCAAGATTTCAAGTTAATCAATAGCAAATAACAGTGATTTAAATGAGAGTGGATTTCAGCAGACCCTATGCTGGGTAGTTGTTACATTTCTAAATGGACTTCTAGTGGGTTCACTCTTTCCCTCCCTTCAAATGCAGTCGTGTGTGTGTGTTTATCTACCATAAATTCATGAAATGTGTGTGTGTGTGTTACACACACGTGGGGGAGAAACTAGTATAAACACAAAACAGTAATTAATAAAAAATCATTTCTATTTGCTTGCAGAATATATTAGTAAGCAGAAAAGCAATGTAGTCTTTGATAGCGTCCTTGTTTTCTGATATGGTGAGATGTTCTAGGCTGATCTAGTGTAATTCCTGTCTAAGATCTAGAATCAACAATCTCTCAAAGAGCCCTGGTATTTAAGCCCATAATCTGTGTGGTAGGGCTGCCTATCGCTCCTGGGTTGGCCATTGCTTCTAGGACTTTTCAGTGGACAGAATTGGGGGATGTAAATGTATGTATATATGTATTTGCATATATAAATAGACGGATTTGTGTGTATAGACATGTGCGCATGTGTCTGTATACACATATACATCCATATTTATTTTTATATATGTGTACTTAAAGATGACACGCGTTGTAAACTCATACTTCCAATTAAAATTTAGGACTATTGTTTTAACTTAATCTCTTCAATCTTAGATCTACATATCACTCTCTCTGGTCAAAAATCTTCGTTCTCAATGTCAGCAACATAATTACTAACTTTTGAAATTCCAAAATTCCTGACAGTCTCAGAATGGCAATACCAACACTACCTCGAAGGCATGGTTACTGAGATTTTTTAAAATTAATCTTACTGTCCTTGGGATGTATCTTTTTAGAGATATTCAGTATAATAAATATGATTTAAATTGCCTGAAATAATTCTTCTATGTATGGCTACGCTACCAACTCAATACAAAGTTAAGTGTCTTTGTTTCATTAAGATTTTGATTTTTAGAAACTGCTTTTTAAATTTTATTTTTGTTTGCTAATTATGTTAAATATTTGATCCCAAGATCAAATGTATAAAACAACATAATTTAGAGATTTCTAGCTTCAATCTCTGTCCCCTCCATCCTTTTGCTTCCTTCCTCCCATAGGTTACCATTTTAATTTTTAAAATTTATCAGTTTTTAAAATAAGCAAACCAAGCACACGTGTGTTTGCACACTCTCTTTTTATACACTCTTCTCCACTGTGTGTTTCTTTTTTACTTAATGATACATCATAGAGACCCCTCCATACTAGTAAATATGGGAAATACTGTATTTCCTGTACCGAGTATTGTAATTTCATACCTGTAACACAAATCAGTCTCAAAATCAATAGATTATTTAAGTTAGGAGCTCTGACCAAACTCTGCCCCCAGTATCCTGTAATTAGTAAATGAAGCTGCATTTGACTGGCTCGAGGCTTATACTGAAATTCATATCCAGAAATCCATTTCTGTTGGCTCTTTTATAGATAGACTTTTCTGCTCAGTACATTCACTTTATTTTCTTTTGAATAAACAAATGCGTATTGAAAGCTTTGTCCCAGTACTAGGTATACCAAGATGCATGAGATGCATGAATGTTAGCAAAGAAAACATACCTATCACCATTGACATGGTGTGGTAAGTGCTGGGCACGTGGTACTTAAGTCCCTCTTCAATTCATCTCCCTTTACTGTTGCCTTTGATGGCATTGGCGATGGTGTGGGGTGTGGGAGGTAAGTTGGGAGACTTCAAGGGGTGTCCGGTTGGAGCCTAAAACTGGCTTAAAGGTACAGGGAGAAACACACAGTAGATACTTAATAAATATTAATGTTTCTCTTCTCCCCAAATGATTTCCTTCCTGTAGAGCTAAGCGTTATTTCATCCTCTGACTCACCGTTGTTGTAACAGTCACACTCTCTGCATTAAGTATAATCTTCTCAGACTGTCACCTCATTTCTATTAGTTTATCATTTCAAAGCTCTCCTTTAAACGCCTCCCCTCACCCCTCCTTCCCCTTTCCCTAATGCTTCTGTTTTATAGCTTTCCAGCCATCCCTGCTGTTTACTCTTTTATTCTGATGTAACCAATCCCATTCGTACAAACCCAATGCATTCCGAAAGGAGACTTAATGTGCCATAAAACTAACAGGGAGATTGCTCTCAAGGTGGGCAATAAGCTGACACAGCACACAGGTAATATTTATACGGCAGTGCTACTTCGAGAAATACTGGCCACTGCACTGCTTGCAAATCACAGGGTAATTATCCGCTGTAGGTCCTTAATCACTAGAGCAAAGCCCTTCGTAAGTAAACACAAATAGTGAATGAGAAGCTGGATGCTGAAGAAAAATGAGACCGGGGAGAGACAACCTCTGGGGGTGAGGTGACGAGGGGTGGAGGGGGTCCCTCCCTGTGGTTGTACGGAGCCAAGAAAGTAAAGTGCTCGTTATCAGGGTCTCTAAACTCAGATAGAGACAGGTTTAAATAACGTTGTGACCTTGGGCGGGTTACTTTACCTTGGTGTGCCTTAGGTTTCTCCCACAGAAGACGGCCATGATATTCCCACCTGTCAGATTGGTTATAGGGAGGGAGCTATTCAATGTGCCTAGACGGCTGGAACCTGATAAACACAAAAATGTTTCTTCCTGGGACTGGCCAGGTGTTGCAGCGGTTAAGTGTGCACGTTCGGCTTTGGTGGCCCAGGGTTCGCTGGCCCGGATCCCGGGTACGGATGTGGCACTGCTTGACAAGCCATGCTGTGGTAGGCGTCCCACGTAGAAAGTAGAGGAAGATGGGCACGGATGCTAGCTCAGGGCCAGTCTTCCTCAGCAAAAAGAGGAGGATTGTCAGTGGATGTTAGCTCAGAGCTAATCTTCCTCCAAAAAAAAAAAAAAGTTTCTTTTTCTTATCAATGGTATCATCATTTTCTTCATCTTTATTGACGACTGTCAAGTTTTTCTTATGGAATTTTCTTTATTTTGGGGAGACAGAAGAAACCACGAATTGTACTGATCACCACGTTTGCTCCTGTATCGTTTCTGGGGAGAAGGTCTAGGCACTAGAATCACCCCTGAAGAAGGGTATCCAGACAAGCACTTTCAGCTTACTGGTGTCACCAACTTGCAAAAGGGGGTGAAGCTCTGTGTTTGGGGGGAAGCACAAATGGTGCCTTTTCAGAAGGTGTCCTTGAACTCCAGAGCTTACAACAGAAGCGAGAGTCCTGGCCTAAATATCGCTCATGGCTACTGTCGAGGGCCGCCAACACATTTTAGAACTCGCCTAACAATGACTCCCACCCCAAACGCCTCACTTTGTAGTATAGACTCATAAGCCTGAATTCCGGATAACTTGTTGCAACAGATCCAAGTCTTGCTTAAGGTCACATATATGTTTTAAATGCAAACAGAAAAAAGCAACTTTAGCTCCATGAAGGTTTGCCACTATTGTTACAAAGAGTGCCCCTGTGTGTGTATTTTCCTTGTCTTCTCTGCTATTATTTCTGCGGAAAATTTGTCACAGGCTGGAAGAACCCAGACATTTGGAAATAGGTTCAGATTCACGAATGGGCCTTGTGACTATTTCAAGGTTAGACCTTTTAGTTATAAATATAGACTCTGTAAGTTTTGCAGTACTAATAACCAAATTTATTGAAGCTTTGCTGTCTGTCAGGCATGGTAGGGAGAGCTTTGTATTAATTCATTTATTCCACCCCATAAGATAAGAGGGCTATGATTGTTATCTTATAGATGAGGAAACTGGAGCACAAGGAGGTTAGGGAACTTTCCATGATTATACAGCCACTGAGTACGAGTGAGGACATTGAACCCAGGTGGTCCAGTGTAGACAGAGCTTGTGTACCTGACAATTCTACTATACCACCTCTCTTGTGGAGAGGAAATGTGCATTCTCTTCTCTTCAGGAGCTCAGAGAAATCATCTTTCAGAAGATGAGCTGTAAAAAACAAAATGCCATTTTCTATACCTAAAAACATAAATTATGTTTTTATTTTTTAAATTTTATTTATTTATTTTTTGGCCCTGAGCTAACATCTGTTGCCAATCTTCTTCTTTTTGCTTGAGGACGATTGTCTCTAAGCTAACATCTGTGCCAGTCTCCCTCTACTTTGTATGTGGGATGCCATCACAGTATGGCTTGATGAATGGTGATAGGTCCAGGCCCGGGATCCAAACTGGCAAACCCCGGGCTGCAGAAGCGGAGTGCACAAACTTAACTACTGTGCTACAAGGCTTGCCCCTATATTTTGTGTTTTTAAATATTAAAATGTAGTTATTCTATAGGGTCCTGATTAAATTGGCAAATTGGGTAAAAGTGAGGGATTTCAAAAGACTCTTTGGATTCAATATTAACACAGTTGATAAAATATAGACTTCCAGAACTGGAAATAACCTAAGAAATTATTTTCTCTCACCTCTTGCATTTCATGATGAGAAAACCATGGAGTATGGAGTGAAGTGACACGCCCAGGGACACCAGGCAAAGTAGGGACTGGAACTCTGCTCCCTCAATCTCCAGTGCTATTCTCTTTTCTTATTCACTTTGTAGATAGGTTTAGATTTTAATAAATTAAACAATAATGCATCTGGCTTTGATATAGACTAAGTAAGCAAAATTAGGACCAATCTTCATATGGAAATGATGGTTTCTATATTTCTTAAGAAGCTACCTTGGGCTTGCCATATCCAGCCAACTAGAGTTTGGAGATGGGGACATATGATCTGTTAGAGAGGAATAATCCATGGTTATCTCCTTCAGTGACCCAAAGTGGAAGTTTTTCATTACTGCTAAACTACTCCCTTGTGTTACAAGGAGGAAGGACCTAAGGCCTCTCGCCTGTCCAAGTAACACTATGTACTGCAGATGTCACTCAGAGGCAGAGTGGTGCATGTCACACGTCAGTGGACTTGGATGATGAAGCCTGTTTGCACTGTGTGCAAATGTTACAAACAGCATGCCTAGTGGATTATAAGATAGTGGTCTGAATTGCTTCTTATAAACATCCACCACTGTGATTTCTATTTCCGAAGCAAATTCCATTGAAATCCTGTTAAAAAATTACAGTAGCAAGCCAGCCCTGATGGTCTAGTGGTTAAAGTTCCATGCTCTCAACTATGGCCCAGGTTTGTTTCTGGGTTGCAGAACCACACCACCCATCTGTCAGTTGCCATACTGTGGTGGTGGCTTACACAGAGAACTAGAAGGACTTACAACTATGATATACAACCACATATTGAGGAGCTTTGGGGAGAAAGAAAAAAAAAAGAGGCAGCTTGGCAACAGATGTTAGCTCAGGGTGAAACCTTCCCTGCCCAAAGGAAAAAAAAATGACAGTAGCAATGCTGTAGCAGGCAGAGTAATGCCCCCTCCCAAAAATGCCCACACTCTAACATCTGGAAGCTGTGAATATGTTGCCTTACATGGTAAAGGGACTTTGCAGATTTTATTAAGGGAATGGACTTTGAGATGGGGAGATTACCCTGGATAATCCACGTGGACCCAGTCTAAGTACATGACTCCTTAAAGGTGAAAGAAGAAGGCAGAAAAGTGAGTCATAGAGATAGGATGGAAGAAAAAAGAGGACACATTGCGAGCACGAAAGGGACTCAACTCGCCGACTATACTAATGAAGGAAGGGGCCATGAATCAAGGAACGCGGGCAACCTCTAGAAGCTGGAATGGCTCTCTGTTGACTCTCAGCAAAGAAATGGAGACTTCAGTTCTATAAACACGAGGAACAAAATTCTGCCAACAACTTAAATGGATGAGGAAATGAAATCTCTCTCAGGGCTTCCGGAAGGAACACGGTGCTGCCAACATCTTGATTTTAACCTGGTGAGACCAATGTCAGACTTCCGACCTACAACATGTTAATATAATACATTTGTGTTGTCTTAAGCCATTCAATTTGTGGTTATTTGTTACTGCAGAATAGAAAACTAACACAAATTCTTGTTTGAAAGACTTTATTCCACGTACCTATTGATTTTCAGAACTAGAAGAGAGCTTGTTCAGACCAAATTTGCCTTCATAACCCAGTCTTTCCCTTGTTTTCCACTGTCCTGATGGCTCCTCTCCCCAACATGTATTTTACAGGTAGGTATTATCCTTTGATTACCTGCTGCTGGTTTCTTTGTTGCAGATAGAGCCACACACTGAGCTTAACATCAGTGTTTATCTTTGTATAGAAATTGACCAAAATAATTTCTTTAAATTATAGAACTGTGGAACATATGAGCAAACAAAATGATAACCACCAAGTAATTCCATAGAGATGGATATAACATACTCTGCTGGTTATATCGAATTAGAGAGAAAAGAGTTAACTTTTTGCCTTTCCCTGCCATGATAGAGTTCACTTCATTGTATCTGGGGTGGGCGTGCGTGTGTGTGTGTGTGTGTGTGTGTGTGTGTAGGATTCATTGATTGGCTTAAGCTATTCAGGGCCCATTGAGCAGATTTCTGGTCAATCTAAGACAATCCACAGGACTGGGAAAGATGGTAGAGTAGTTTCCCAAAGAAAATTCATGATCTTTTTCCCAGAAGGAGGAGACATTGATGCTGGGTGATAATGACGAGCATCCTAGAAAGTACATCGTTTGCTGTCCAAACTATATCACACGCCTACTTTTCCATACATAAAACTCACTCAGAGTAAGAAAGCTCAAGTCCAGGATTCCTCCTTAGTTGATGCATAACTCTCTTGATCACTTTAGGATATAGCATCTCCTTAGCTTTTGATACATGTCTAAATTATGAATTTATCCACACCTAGTTCATCCAACACACTGTGGGGTATAGATGGTATAAAACTCCTCTTTGGAGAAGTAGATATCGGTAAATAATTTATGGTGGCCATGAATCCGTGGCGTCTTCTCCTCAAGTCAGAAAGTAGGAATGTTGATGTCTCATAGACGAGGGAATTTCTTGGCCAATCTAGTAGCCCCATGTTCTGTTTTCTGACAGATTCTTCCTTTTTTATTGTTTTGCATGGCCATATTTTAAGATGGTCTTTGGCCAGAGTTCCCTTTCTGTACCTGGGTTGTCCTTCCGTAGCAGCCTATATGGCACAGTGTGAGTTTAGGGACATGGGAATTTTCTTAGGGGTTAAGCAATCACAGACAATAGTTAGACAAACCTGTGTTTTGTTTTGATTTGCTTGTTCCAAAACAATTCTGTTTTGTCTATTTGCTTCATTCAAACCAGAGAACTGAGTAAGCTCTAGTCTTTGAGTCTGGAACCTAATATGGGAGCTGTGGTTTGTAGCAGTGACCTCAGACCCTGTTTCTGCCTGCTTTCCTAGCCCTCACTTCCATGGCTTCGTTATTGGCCTGTGCTTTCAGACAATTCAGAGCAATAGGTTGAGGAAGGAGAGACCATGGATCTGCTCCTTGCCACAGACTGCGTGCCAGCTGCAACTTCACATGGAGATTCAATGTGTTTTTATGATCCAGGTTTCCCCAACAGACACTTGGAAAATCACTTGCAAATTTCCCTGGGTCTGCTCATTCTTTCCACTTCAAAAAGTTGGCTTTTACTATTTGCCACCCACAGTGTGGGGTGGATATGAGGATGAATGTGGGAAAATTCTACAGAGAGCTTAAATGTCCTTGGTTTGAAGCAAAGTGCTTTCAAATACTAATAAAATACGTTATCATTAGAGCCAGACTTTAAGAGGCAAAAGTGGATATTTGTATTCTGTTAGCAATGAGGTAAAAAAACCTCCTTTCTTCTCGTTTGCGTGCAGCATGTAAATGTATTATTATTTTAAAAATTGAGCCCGAGAATTTCTTTTCCCTGATGACTTTGGTGCATTTTACATTTATTGTGACTACTCATATATTTAGGATTATTTCTATCATCTTACTTTGTGCTTTCTGTTCCCCAGACTTTCTCTTTATCTCTTTTTTTCCTCCTTTTTCACCTTTTTTGGATCAATTAAATACTCTTTATTACTTTTTTCTTTTCTATTGTTTTAGAAGTTTTATGTATGCAGTTTTTATATTTTATATGTAGATATACACGTGTGTGTGTGTGTGTGTGTGTGTTGACTCTTGCTCTCGGTGGGAGATTTCCTCCTGTTCTTTCTATTTTTGCATATGAGAGCATCCTCAAACTGGCTTTACCTATGGAAATCCTGTGTGACCTGGCTGAAGGACATGTTTTTCTAAGGTGGTATTGAATTATCTTCTGCCTACAGCCTTGAGGTGTTACAAATTGGGATCCATTTCAATATTCTTTTCTTTGTTCATAGTCCATACACCATGCATGAGGTGTAAATTTGACCTCAAACCCATGTGTGACAATGTCATAATTATGGACTTTCAAGGGAAACCTGTTTTCTCATTCAAGTACCAAACAGATGCAAAGTCTTTTTGATATAAATTTACTAATCCAACTGTCAAGAGTCTCAGCTTTATGTAGGACTTGGTTCCATTTCCCTATTTCCCATGGGCCTGAGGTTTCACCTACAATGGTAATAAAAGATAACAATATAAAACACAGGTCATTTAGACTGACAGGACCTCCTAGGGCAGTTGCAACTTCTGCTCACCCACTTATATTTGTGGTTTTCAGTATTCTCTTTAGATCTGATCCATGAGAATTTCCCTTACTTTGTCAGAATTTTAGCTATGAGTTTCAAGGATGTTCAATATATTTGTCTGGACTTTCTAAGTGTTTTTAGTGAGGATATTTTCTGGTTATCTAGTCTATTATTTTGGCAAAACTGGAAGCCTGAGACATGCTGAAGACTGAGTTTTGGCTCCAGGAATATTTGGGGATCAGACTAGCTGTCTACAAATGTATTCTAGTTGTTCTTATATGAAAAGAAAGTTCACTGGTTTCCAATCTTTGAGAGAAATCATTGAAGGTAAAAAGCCTCCTATAGGATGTAGACTACAGGATGCCAGTGTTTTACCCAAACACTAATTTTTGTTCTCTTCTTAATATATATATATCTTAAAACTATACGATGAACCACTTGTAAATAATTGCAGACTGGTTTGTTTGGTCCTTTAAGGAAAGTGGGTGGAAATTAATTTCAGTGTGTTTCTTGTTAGGATCAGGTCTGGAGTTCCTGTTCTCTGTGAGCAACGCTACCAGTATCTGGAAATCAAGTGGTTCCTAAGAGAGTGCCTGTTCTCATTCTCTCTTTTTCTCTCAAATTAATGAGCTGGTAGTGATCCTTGTTTGTAGCATTACAAGGAGAGATCCATTGAGATTGTTGCCCCATAGCAACATCACTGATTTCTGTCTTACAACCAGAGTATTAGAACCTTACTATTTTAAATTATAGCATTTTAGATATTAAATTTGTACATTCTTATAGTTTTAAGATGCCTTCAGAATGAGAGAGAATTATATTGAATCTAGGATTATAATTAAAAAAATAAAAACACCATCTCTAAAACAGTAAATGGGGTATCTTCCAGCCAAGATGGACAAAATATGGCTCTCTTTCCTAATACTTCAAGCACATATAAATGCTTGACAGAAATGATGAGATTATATTAATTATCATCATAACTGAAATATACAGCCAAGCTAAATACTTTTAAAAATATTTAGAAACTATTCTATCAGAATGGAAAGGATCATCCCAGAGGTGTGTGAAGTTGCATAGCTCGTGGGCAATACCACAGGATGTATGCTTTAAAGGCTGGTCTCTAAACACCTTCACAGAGACTGGTGTCAAAGTCTCAGATCCCTTTCATAGTTGGAATAGGAATTATGGTCCCTTTTTAACTCTGAAAGACAAGAAGTGAGGTCCTTTTGGAAAAATTCAACATATCACCTCGAGATGCTTCAAGAAGTAGGTAACCTCACCCAAATCATGGGTATAGACCAAATCAACTGTGAGAAACTGAATTAAAAATATTGAACTGCATATGACTGTAATGCTTGAATTCACACACCATCCTTATGTGCAAAAGCCCATAGCTGGGAACTAATATAAAAACTGGTCTGGTAGGGGCTTCTCTAAAGATGAGAACATCTGAAACTCCCTCAGAAAACAATTCTGAGGGACCACTGAAGATCAGCCCACAGACAAAAATTACAAAGCATGCAATTTTTCCTACAATGCCATGCAAAATAGTCAATTGATGGAGCAAATTAGAGAAATCATGGGCAATGCATTTTGGAAAAAGAACAGTCTTATGTGGATGATAAGTATGTGTAAATGCACAAAGAGACAAAATAAGGTACAGAAACCTTAAGCAATGAGACAATCATGAAAAAAGACATTTGGAAAGGGACTAAATACAAATTTACAAAAAATAAAGTCAATAAACAAACAAATGAACAAACAAAAACGCTTCAGTGGACGGACGGAAGAATAGACTAAATACAGTTGAAGAGAGAATTAGTGGATGGGAAAAGGAAGATTGATAAGTAAACCCTCCCTACTATAAAAGAGAGATGAAAAGATAGAAAATATGCAGAGAATTTGATAGATCTGGCTGAAAAAATAAAACACTACAACATAATTCTAATAGGGTTTCCAGAAATTAATCCTAGATTAAATACTTGGGAACACGTGGAGGCAGAATTTAGACCTCAGTTCTCCTGAGGATAAAGCCTACACTCTCAGCCTCATGGAATACCGTCTCTTCAGTGCAGAGCAGGTGCATTGGATTTATAAAGATGGAATCTCACGGGAGGTGTCATTGCCTTGTGAGGCAGAATTTTTTGGTGATGGATCTCAGAGAATAAGAGTGATGACAACATACAAATCTTTATAATTTACAAAATTTGTCTCATTTTATCCTCACAGTAACCTGGAAAAGTCACTTTTTAATCTATTTACCTTTTAAATTTTCTCATATAATACACAGATATGTAAGTATCTCAAAGGTAACGAACGTTGACAGTAAATCTTTACTCCTTTATTTAATGTTACTTACATGACAATGGTATTTTATTGTCATAATCCTCATTTTACAGATGAAGATGTTGAGGCTAATAAAGGTTATTTGGTTCCCAAAGTCACATTCTATAAAGCAGCTTATGATATTGTGATTTATAATAAGAACTATATATTTAGTCTTCATCTCCTTCTGGCACAGAGCTCCTGAAACCCTTGGAATTTCTTAAGTGAGGAGAGCAATAAAGGTGTCTTTTGTTATGTTAATGAGGTGACTTTTGAACCTTACCTGAGGATGGGGCCTGGTTGAGAGAACCAACCATGTCATTAGAGGGTTGGAAATTTCAGTTTAACCTCTGCCTCCCCAACCTCTGGAGTGGGGAGAGGGGCTGGAGGTTGAATCAATTGACAATGGCTGATTATTTAATCAATCGGGCATATGTAGTGAGGCCTCCATAAAAACCCAAAAGGACTGGGTTCAGAGAGCTTCCTGGTTGGTGAACACATGGAGATGGGGAGGGTGGTGCACTGGAGAGGGCATGGAGGCTCCACCCTCTGCTCCATGCTTTGTTCTGTGTCTCTTCCACCTGGCTGTTCCTGAGTTAACACCCTTTTATAATAAACTGGTGATATCTTAAGTAAAATGCTTCTGTGTGTTCTGTGAGCTGCTCTAGCGAATTAATTGAACCCAAGATGGGGGTCTCCGGAAACTGATTTATAGCTGGTAGGTCAGAAGTACAGGTAACAACCTTGGCTTTCAACTGGCATCTGAAATGTGTGTGTAGGGTGTGTAGCGGGGACAGGAAGTCTTGTAGGTCTGAACCCTTAACGTGTGGAATCTGATGTTATCTCCAGGTAGATAGTGCTAGAATTGAATGGAATTCAAGACACTGACCTGGTGTTCTGAGACTTTCATGGCGTTATGTGGGACCCATCCCCCCGCCCCACACGCACATTGGAATTGGTCTCAAAACCAAAAGACAGCTTGAATAAAGGTCCTCTCATTCCAAATTCTGGGCTGTGTATATTACACAACACTGTGCCCATTGTTTCATGCTGCTTTACTCTAATCTTGCTGCCAACTGATGACACTTCTGAAAGGAAAGTTGAGATTTTAAAATAAATTCCTGGAAGCCAGGTCTTAAATGGAAGCTCCCCAAATGGTCCCCGATGATGAGATGAAAAACAAAGTGATGAGTAAATCCCCACTCCTCCATGCGCTGGTTACTTTCTTGCCTCCCCTCAAGTTACCTATGGAGCCTCAGCAATTGCTTATCTCCTTATAATCTGGCCCTGTGGAAACTGGGATCCAAAATTAGGTACTGCATTCAAGGATGACCTGTGTCATTAGATCACACCTGAATTACTGGTTGAAATAAAAACCGCATTAGCAAAGAAACGCTCATCAGTGCACACATCTGGCCTCCAGAGGGTGCGACTGGCATCTTCTCCTGGTGTCTGAGCAGAGCCACGGCTCTATGGTTAAAGAGGTGGATACAAGTTTAGCTTTTGCCACTTTTTAGTTCTAGGGGCTTGGTTTAGTGAATCACTAAGCTTGTTTCCTCTTCTGTATTAGAGACTTCAACATTCTTGCCTCAAAGAGCTATTGTGAGGGTCCAGTAAGTTAAGGAGCATAAGTTTCATAAACTGTATGATACTACTTATGCTGTCTCATGTAGTTTTCTGTGTCCTGTGCATTAGTCTTGTCTTGCCAGTAAGATGGTAAGACTTATGAGTTTATGTTTCAAATATATTTTTGTTTCTCCTTCAAGAATACTGAGTACATACTATGTTCTCAATAAGTACTTACTAAAATCATAGAACTAAAATTTGTGTTCTCTTATTAGCTCATTACAAACTTCTTAGCTGTCCATCTTCCCCATGAGAACACATATTCCATGAGGGACATTTGCTTGCCTTGTTCTTGGCTGAATTACAAACATCTAGAACATTGCTTGGTGCATACGGGAAGTCATTAAATATTTAATGATGAATGAATGATCTTTGCTGAATTAGGAGTTTTTTTGGAGTGGGAATTCAACATAATGTCTTTTTTATATTTTCAGCACCAGGTTCTTTTTCCTGTCCATTCTCATTACCTTCACTCTTGTTCAGGTACAAATTAGATCACGTTCAGATTATTTTTATAGTCTCGTATTTCATGTCTCCAGTCGTTCTTCTATAATCTGTAGTGTACTATGCTGCCAGAAAAAATCTACCTAAAACACAGATGTCAACTGGCCTGAATATCTTCAATGGCTTCATATCACTAAAAACCCCATTCTGACATTCAGAACCCTCCACAGTAAACCTACCTGACTTTTCATTCTATACGACTCCCTCCCATATCTGAAACCTCTATTCTAGCTAGCCTATCTACTCTTGCATAAGTCTCTCATTTTCCCCTTTTGATCCTTTGATCATTAGTCACTGCCTGAAATGAACTTCCTCCATATATAATATTGTTAGTGCCCAAGGTGGGGTTGTCTGCCTGCTGCAAGACATGCCAATAGTCAAGAGGTAAGGTGGCAGGAGAAAAAGAACTTTTTATTACAGCTTGCTAGCAAGGGGGGAGATGGCCAACTATTGTCCGAAAGAACCATCTTACAGAACAAAGACTACAGGCTAGTTATATAGAGAGCTGTTCTCCAGGTGAGGGAGACATCTGGTCTTAGTTCCTGATAGACTTTTGTTTTACTGGATATGCATTGGAGACCAGAGCAATTTCCTATACCATGATCTTTGAGTTGTCATTGATGATGGCTATCAACATACACTCTCTGCCTTAGGGGTCATAACATTCCTAAGAAACTCAAAAGAAATTATCAACTTAAAGCAGCTGGGAGGGGCCAATAAAATCTAGAGAACATGTCTGGGATAGTTAATTAGGTCATTCAAAGTTATAATATGGTTTCTTTTCTACAATATGGCTTCCCTTATGTCAACCTTGTGTTGAGCTGGTATCAATATGTCTATTAAATCCAGCAACCTTCACATCTGAACTCTCTGTCTATATCATATGACATTTATCCCATAGTCCCTTTTGCTTCAACTTAATGTTTTCTTCAACAAGATATAGAGAATGGCAAACAAGCCTTGTTATTTTTTTATTTATTTATGTTTTTGCTTCTTTATTTATAAACATCCACTTTCAAAAAAGAGTTGAATTTCATTCTGAGTGTTATGGACAGCCACTGGAGTGATTTAAGCAGAAGAGTGACATGATCTAACTAATGTTTAAAGCAGTTTCTCAATGTCAACACCATTGATATTTTGGGTCAGATAGTTCTTTGTTGTGGGGAGTATGGCTGTGTACTGTAAGATGTTTAGCAGCATCCATGCCTTCTACCTTCCAGATGCCAGGAGCAACCCCATCCCGCATTGTGACAATCCAAAATGTCTCCAGACATTGCCAAATGCCTCTTGGAGGGTACCCAGTTGAGAACCATTGTTTTAAAGAGAACAAGAGAGAGAAGCAACTTTGCAAACACACCAGCCATCTCTGTCTTCTCTGACCTTGGATGTGAAGGAAGGAAGACAGAAAAGAAACACCCACTAGCTTTCTGGCTGAAGCTTTACTGTGATCTGAGCAGAGCTCAACAATGCATCAATGACCAACTCTTCTCTGAAAGGTAAAGAACAAAAACATAGCAGGTCCAAGCAATATAATTAGGAGATTTGTGATTTTATGTTAGATCTAATTGCATAGGATGTTATGCCATAATCCGAAAACAGAAAAAAAAAATTTTTTCCAAGTATTTATTTTCTAGTTTGGGAATTCTCATTGGTCCCCTTCTGGGATCAAGCTGGAGCTTGGGAAGCAGGTTGCAAAGTTTAATAAAGAATAAGATAATAACTTACATCCAAGAAATGTTTAAAAAGCACTGCCACCATTGCAATTCAGACTGTTAATGGTTTTATTCTTAATTGTTGTTGAGAGATTTCATCCTGAAATCAAATATGAATAATGCATTCTTAGTAACAGATGACAGGAACATCAGCTCTCTCTTGCTTTAGCCTCTGACTGGGGTGGCTATTTCTCCTTAATCCTAACCTGCAAGCCAGGATGCCCTGGACTGTAAAACGAATCCTGGCTCCGGGCAGGGGCGATAGAAGAAGCTCCATGTCATTTACTTTTTGCCTCAGCTTTGAGGATGAATTGCTTCCAGTGCCAACCCAACTTTGGAATCCGCTTCCCAATGATCTGGTTCCTAATTTGTTTTTTCCTCTGTCCTAATCCTTGGATTTAATGTGTTGTAAACCAATTCTCCCCACCTTGTTGAAATTGTTGCCACTATTTTTCTATTACTGGCTACTGGACCCCAAGACATTTTCTTATAGGTTTTTCTTTCTTTTTTTAATTTAAAAAATGAAGTTATTTTCTATAATAACTGAACTTTTGCAGTCACAAAAAAGTTTTTGAATTATTCACTGGAAGAAAGTGAGGGCATGAATATTTCTTATGTAAAAACAGGCGGTTTTTAATTTCTGGAGTTTACAGAACTCTTATCTTCACTTCTAATAATGACAAAGCAATAAAAATAATAATAACAACCACCACAACAGCCACAATAATGGAGCAAGACGTATTTTTCTTTTCCACTCATCCTTTTCTGGTCTTTCTTTTTTTTTTTTTCTGCTTTATCTCCCCAAACCCACCCTGTACACAGTTGTATATCTTAGTTGCAGGTCCTTCTAGTTGTGGGATGTGGGACACCGCCTCAACGTGGCCTGACGAGCAGTGCCATGTCCGTGCCCAGGATCCGAACCCTGGGCCCCCGGAGCGGAGCTTGCGAACTTAACCGCTCGGCCACGGAGTGGGCCCCATGGTCTTTCTTATTCCTTATAGGACTGGTGGTGTTCAGTAAGAAAAATGATGAAACAGAGACAGTGTTTGTATAATAATAATACATTGAAGTTATGCTCTGAGAGGAAGGCAATACAGCATAGAGAAGAGTTTGTTTGTCTTGAAGAAGATTCCCTCTTTAGCAGAAGAAGGACTTAAGGTCACTAACCAGAGTGTTAAGTCTGAAAGGTCTGCTACTCGTTCTTCAGGATGGAGCACTGACCCTTGCCAGAGAGTAGAGGGGTAGAAAGAGGGAGGATGATAAGGAGGAAGAGGAGAGAACAGTTATTAAAGGGACTCCAGGATACCCATTGTATGAACTAATAGGTGATTTGATGAGAAAAATAAAGGAACATTTGCCTCACCTCTGGTCTCTGTGAGTTCATGATTGCCTAATAGAATTTTTTTCATGATAATAGAATGACCTTACCCTCCCTCCCACTAACTAAGGGGAAACCACTGCCACTCCCACAAGAACAGCTCACGTTAATAGAAGGCTTATTCATGCCGCCACCTTCTAAGCCCCTCACCAGCTCTTCCTCTGTGCACTCACAATACCTGATCTCTTTTGCAGGCTTCTTTCTCAATGAATTGGAAAAGCCAGTGCCAGCTGCGAGTACAGAAATACCTTGGAGACACTGCTGCCAGGGGAATTCATGAGCAAGGACCCAAATAGGGAAGACTATTTTTTCCTAGGAGCCTGTCTACCCAAGAGGCTGCCTGCTCTGCATTGAAGCTGCTCTGTTCATTTCTCAGTGACAAGAGCCTAGTGGCATCAGGACAAGATCCTTGGAAGCCCAGAGCCAAATTAGAAGGCAGCTTTCCCTCTCCAGGCTCTAACATCGTTGCTCCCTGAGGATCACTCTTGAACAAGCTCTGAGAGAGGACCACTGGGCTGTGTGATTACAGAGTCTTGTCACTTTGTGGCACACCAGAGGGCCGATTAGAGAGAGGGCTGATGACACCTCGAAAACCTGGGTTACAGATGTTGTCAGCTGCTCCGGGGGTGCTTCCTCTGAAATGGCACTGCACACAGCCCTCCCCCCACCCCGTCCCCGCCCTCCACCCGTTACCACTAATCACCTCCTTGAAGTGTTATGACTTTACAACTACTATCTGGTGAGCTGCATCTGAAGGTAGCTAAATCCTCAAAGTGAAGGCAATTTGTCAGCACAATATTAAAACAAAGCGTGGAGAAGGGACACTTCAGCAAAAGCCAAGCTCGCTAACCTTTCAAAAGTAAGTGTATTTAATTTGAGCTGAATCAGGAAGACTGTTTGGATGCCTTGTGTATTTACAAGCATTATGTGCAGGCTTCATTTTACCCCAAAGGCTGCTTGTAATCCTGTCCCTCTGCAAAACTGTCCTCTCGAGCTGTAGGCTGAATTCTGAATCCTCACTACAGTCTGGAGTACGTGTGTGCGTGTGCAACCCACTTCAGGGCTGTTTCTTGAACATCACTTCCTCCATTTTCCTACCCATTCCTCAACCCTTACCATCTCACCCAAAAGGAGGCTGCTGGATATAGCTCAGAGATGGGATTTTTAATATAACATCTTAACTAGTCTTCCTGTCTCCAGTTTCTATCTCTCTCGCCAAAAGAGCAATACAAACTATTCTCCACATAGTTGTCAATGTGAGCTTTCAAAAATATATATCCACCACATTGCTCTCCTGCTTAAAACTTCTATGGCTCCCTGTTGCCTATAGAATGAAGTCCAAACTACTTACAGTGAAATTCATGGTTGTTCTCTACCTCTGCCCACAGTTGTGCCGTTTCATAGCTTCCATGCCTCTGATTACAATGCTTCTTCCTCTAATGTCACGGCTGTGGAAGTCCTATTCATCCTTCAAACCCCATGTCAGTAATCATCTCTTTTCGAAAGACTTCTCTGAGATATTGTCTGTGTTTTTAATCATTTCCTCTTTGAGATTATTTTTGTCTCTTGCATGTGCTTGTATTGGTGCACTTATTGGGTACTATAATTAGTTTATATCTCTCTCCTACTAAATTATAATTCCTTGAAGGTAGAGGCTGTATCTTATTCATTCCTGGGTCTTCAGCATGTAGCATAGTGCCTGACACACAGCAAGCTCTCCACAGCTACCTCTTGAATTGATTTATGCTTATTCACATAACTAGTGGATGTTTGATGGAAAATAAGACATTCTCCAAATAGGAGAGGAAATGTGGCTTGAAGAGAAGGAATCATAAATCAAGTAGGGCATGCTAGTTTGACTCTGGTTTCTTCCAATCAGATAAGCTTACTTCTGAGCTGGGTGAAAATGATCATTTTTCCATTTTGATCTTCAGTCTCATCTCTTCTCTCAATTCTTCTTCTCCTTCCTAGAACTAAAGGGCACTGCTCTGAGTTCCTTCTTTCCTCATCCTCCGCTTCCTTTGTTGCTATTCTCCTGAGGGCATGATGTCAGGTTAACCCAAAACAGTTTTACACCTGTTGTCCTAGTTTCATCATGAATAGTGGACCCTTTCATTCTCAAGTTTCAGGGTTTGGACAATACATTTTGTGGCTACCTTGCATACGCACACACACACACACGCACAAATAGGGATGGAGAGAGCAGGGAAAAGGTTTGGGGTGAAACTGGGAGAAGGGAAATAGGGAAGAAGTCAACATTGTTTAAGGAACAAAGAGGGACAGAGAAGGCCATGTCTTGCAATAACGGTAATAACTAATTTTTATGATATTAAGTGATTTAAAATTATTTTCATGTGCATGATCTCATTGGATTTTCACAACAACTTGATACAATAGATAGAACAGAAAATATAATCCTTATTTACAGATGAGGAAACTAAAGCTTCACTTGGCCCAAATTACACAGTGAGTAGTGACGTAGGCTTGGTGAGCCTAGGAGCTGAAAGAAAGATTTCTTGGACTCTCAAGGTCTGGCAGCAGTGCTCTTTTATTCAGAGAATAGCATGGAGTAGCTTGGGGACAGGACCCATGGGCAGTAAAGAGCTGCAAACGTGGGTTGAGGGTAGGGCCAAATTTAAAGCGTAGGTATGTGAGTTCTCTCTTTACAAGACAAAGGAAAGATTATGTAAAAAGAAGTCATTAAAATGGTAGCAGTGTAGGCAGGGTCTGGTTATGGGTGGTCCTATAACTCTGGATACAAATCCAGTCAGATCAGGTCAGGACGTCCTATGCCTTGCGGAGGATGATACAGTTCAGTATGTAGAGCAGGATGCCTCGGACTTCTCTCCCTGGGGCAGCCTTGATCCTCACCACGTAGCAGCACCAGGATTTGAATCTACATTTTTCTAACTATAAGTCTGCCACATTTTTGATCTGTCTATTGTGATTTCAGAGCTGTTTACTTCTAATTTGCAATGAAAATTTAGTGAGTAAAAGATGAGAACTCTTTCTGGTAGTATTCTGCTTAGAATTTGTTCAGCCTTATGGCTGAAAACTAGCGGGGACTATAACTCTCCTTTCCCCAAATCCTCCATCCCCATCTTAAGGGTCTACTACCATCCCCATCTGCAGTGTAGGAAGAAGCCTCAGAAATATCTTGCAGGGCACAAAGACTTAAGAGAGACATCTTTCCAGCACTTTCATAGACATGTGCAGTATAAAATATAAACATAAATAGGAGCTAAGAAAGTGAATTCATGAAGAGGAGCTTGTAGTAGATACTGCTGCTGCTGGTGTCCACCTCTGTCACTCAAGCTTCCTCACTGTTAACATCTGTGACTCTATGCTTGGAGCTTTCTTTAGCTATCGGGACATGCTTCAGGCCACAAGCAGGTGCTGGGGGGTTAACACCCCTGGGAGCAGCTCTCATCAATGACTAACAGCTGTTGGTAGATTAATACCCCAGTTTCCTCCTCGCCCCATTGGGGGAGAGTCAACTGAGGCCTGTTTGGCCTCATCTCCTGGAGTTCCCCAGGAAACTGACCCTCAGCTGCCCTCAGAGGGCACCTGCTTATTTGGGTACCTGCACAGACTACCTTGTCTTCCCCACCTCACTTCCTCACTTCCCTCCCGGTGCTTCCTGGTATCACCTCCCAAATAAACCACTTGCACTAAAATTCAAACCTCAAGGTCTGCTTCCAGGGAAACCCGATTTAAGATATTCCTCCTTAAGATCTGAACTTTGAGTACTTGCAGAAAGAAAATGTGAGTTCCTTGCAGTTAACAAATCAGCTTGAAATAAGCAAGTAATTAATCCCTACAACCTGACTTCCCTCAGACTGAGCACGGAAGGAGAGGAGAGTCAATGGAGACCAATGACCAATGGTCGGCAACTATGGAGCGGTTGTAAGAAAGCTTCTGTTAGATGTGTACCAATTCTAGCTTGTTATTTATATGTTTACGTTTGTCATCAAATTCTGCGGTTGTCCCTATTGCCTTCCCACTGTTCTCAGAGAAAGAAGTGTGTTTATTCCTTCAGGGCTAATTCCTCCTCCATCAGTGCAATGATCTCATCCTTTTTACCTCAGGGACCCTGCTGCACGGCTCTCATCTCTCTTTCGTTCTTCTAGTTCCCTCTTTCCACCCTTTCCTCAGAGCTAGAGTCTTTATTGTGTTACAAAAATGACCCTGGGACCTTGAATGTTTTCTTCCTCTTCCAGTCAAGATTCTTAAAAAGAATAAACTTCTCTCACTGTTTTCTATTTCCTCACCTCCCACTCACTTCTCAGTCCACTGCAATCTGGACTCCTTCTGCTTTTACTACTTGAGGGAAACTCCTTTCTTAAAGGTCAAAGGTCACTAATGATTGGCTTGCGGCAGAATCCAATTGTAAATGTTCAGCCATTATATTACTTAACCTCTTCACAATAATTGACAATGCAGAGATGAAAAGCAATATTGCGTGTATAGCAAGTGCTCAATAACGTCATCCATTATTACTGAGATTATTATTGCCCACTCCCTAACTTCTTGAGACCTACCCCAAGGCTTTCTGGAAACAACTTCTGTTTGTTTGCTTGCTTTTCTCCTGCCCATCTGATTTCTCTTACTTAATTTTCTTTACTGGATCATATGCTTTTGCTCTCTCTTTAAGTGTTTGCGTTTCTTCAGAGTTCTTTTCTTTTCTTTTCTCTCCCTACACGTGTCCCAGTGAGATTCTATTTACTTCTATAACTTCAGAAATTTATTTCTCTAATCCAGAATTATTTATTGAATTATAGGTTTTTACTTCCAGTTCTTTTATGAACACTTCCCTCTGGATGTTTCAAAGGGCTACCAAACTCAATGCATGCAATGTGGAATTTATTTCCTTTGTTATGTCTCTCTATACCCTTCTCTACACATCTTTTAATATTTCCCATCACGAGTGGTACTACCACCTCCTTAGAAGTCAAGCCAGAAATCTACATATAATCCTATTTTCTTCCTTCTCAAACACCAACCACCCTTCCAACCATGTCTAGTTGTCTACTATACCCATAGATGGTAATACTTAAATATCTCTCTAATCTTCTTCCTCCTACCCAATCCTCAGACATTGCTTGAGTTCTTGGTCTCATTATATCTTGCTGGGAAGATTGCCCAGCATCCTTCTCGCCCCATCTCCAGTCTTGTCTACTTCCAATTTACTGCTTGATGCCAGAAGAGTATTCAAAAATATAATTCTATATATAATATGACCATGTTTGAAATCTATTGATCTTAACCACCCACAGGAATACAAAACTCCAGGACCTACAAGAACCCTTATGATCTAGACGTGATCAGCTTTGGAGCCCCATAAATCACCACTCCCCAAAATGTACACAGTCATACAAAACTGCTGACACACTGTTTGTTTCCTTGGCACTCTCTTCCATCCACCTCCTCCTCCCTTCTTCCTCCGAAGTAAGAATTATTATTCTTATTCTGTAATGAGCATACATCCCTTATGGCCCACTCTGTACCATATTCAGAATAACTTATTTTCATGTTTGTCTTCCCTTGTAGCCTGTGAAATCCTCAGAATAGCTGATTTCCTTCAGTTCATCTTAAAAATCACAGGGCTTATAATAGTGCTTTAGTTCATTCCAGACTATGAGTTCAGTAATCTTTATCCAATTCCTGTTTGTTATCTTCTAAAGGCTGATTCACAGAAGCTTTTCAGGGATTGTTAAGAACGTAATAAATATGTGAAAGCAAGAGTTTGGCTTCCAACATGAGCAACGGAGACCCAATTGAGAATTGGAGTCAGACGCTAAACATTCAAGTTCTGAATTCTACCACAGGCTCCTTCCGTGAGTTTAGGTAAGTTATTTAAATCCTTTGGGCTTAAACTGGCTCACCTTTAAGGTTAGGATAACAATTCTTGCCTTACCATCTTATGGTGCAGATTAAATGAGATCATATGTGGCAAAACAAATTTGTAAATTGGAAGATGCAAAAAAAAAAAGTTAAGACAGTATAATCACCATGTATAAATGGGTTATCAGATGTTGAAAACACAATTTCTCTATCACTGGGAGTGATTTCAACTGCAAGAAACAAAACCAGAAAAACATTGGCTCTAAAAATAGAAGGCTATTTTTCTTATCAACAAGAAATATGGAGGTAAACAGTTGATTGGACTGGTTCAATGATGCTATCAGGGACTTAGGATCTGTCTCTATTTTTACTCTATTATCTTTAGCATGTTGGCTTTTGTTTTATGCTTATTGCCTCAAAGATGGCTGCAGGAGTTACAGACATCACATCTGCATTCAAGGCAGAAAGAAGAGAGATAAGGGAGAAAGCACAAGCTCATTTCTTCTTTTCCTTAGAAGAGCACAAGCTTTTCTGGAAGGCCCCATCAGACTTCTTCTCCCATCTTGTTGCCTGGAACTCACAGGGCCACTTCGAGTTGCATGGAAGGCTGGGGCCATGTTTAGCTTTCTCAGCCTTTATAATAGAGATGAGCAAGGAAGAAGAAGCTTCGGAATGGATGTGGATGTTGGGCTACCAGCCAACAGTGTTTACCACAAATATCTTCTTGAACGTCTCGGTTTTCAATCAGTTGTTGAGCGAGCAAGCGTAGCACTGTGTTCTCAAAGCTGCTTCTGGTGGGGAAGGATTCCTCATTAGGGATAATTAAGTCAGGGTGCCTTTTCAGATGTCTGGTCTTTCCTTTCGAGGTCAATACCCTTGAATAAAGATCATAGGGTTCTGCCTTTGGTGGAAGAGAAGGTCACCCAGCTTTACACTTTGTCTTCAGAAAATGCACCCATTAGAAGCTGATCAGGAATATTAGGGGAGAGGGAGCTCCCTGAGAAGTCGCTTTCCAATACAGTTTCCAGTACAATCCAGTGTAGACGGATCAACACAAAAGGACTATGGACAGGAGAAGATTAAGAAACTGGAAAGACGTACCAGAAGAAAGCAAACACCCCAAAAGACAAAACCAAACCAAATGAACAAATGAAGTTAAAATAGTTTCACTCCTCTCTCTGCTCAAGTCCCAATGTAGCGTTTACTCTGTAAAGAACAGGATGCTCTCCCTCCTTAGCCCCACCTGCTGGCTGGATATAACCTTGTGGAAACCCAGGAAGTCTTTAAGATTATTAGTGAGATCACTGGAGGTATTTATATCTTCCAGGTCTGAGATAATTATAAGTTGCCTCTTTCCTTTCATTAGTTCTGTCACATTGGGATGGAGGGCATCTTAAATAATCTTAATATGTTGCATGCAAGCACATGGGGCCATGACTCTGTCTGAGGATCCGTTTGGTGAAGGAGGTGCCTTGGGCTGTGTCTACTGTACTGGACCACACAGCATTTCAGAGTAGAACAACTCTGCAGCCCCAGCAGATGGCTACTTTCTGTTTTTAGAAGAGCCGACTTGGGATGCCTTATGCTTTTAATCTTGCTGAAAGGCGTTCTAAAAACTCAGAGCCTATCAATTGCTCTTCATCTTTCTCATTCGAGCTAGAGAAAAAAACGCATTAAAATTAATTTATTATTTAAAGTCGTAGGAATGAAATGTATAATGCCCTTCACAGAAATGTAGAAATTAGTTCCAGTGATAAATCTGGACTGCAAAATCACGGTGAACTATTCTAACTGTCTGCACCCGCCATCATGTGAAAAATTACCTAGTGGAAGAGTCCATTATGTGTTTCTTTCCAGGTCTTCCCATCCTCTCCCTCTCTTTCTTTTTTTCCTCTCTATCTTCTATGAGGTGCTTAACTTAGGCCACAAAGGCAATGAGATAGGTGATTTTGTAACAGCTGTCTGCCTGAAACATTCTACAGCCTTCTTATTTTAAGGTCTGTGGATGGTTTTTATCTGCAGTGCCTTCTACTAACGTTGCAGTTGCCAAGGCTTTTGTGAAGGACGTGACTAAATCGGTCTCCACTTTCTCTTTCAAATCATCTAATGACATTTTCATGGTTAAAACTAAGATACCAGTTCCTTAAATTGTACTATGTTGAAAATCCATTTCTAGATGAAGGCAAGAATTGGATTTATTGGCTAGGTGTATTTATTTATTTTCACTGGTCCACAAAGCTTCAATAGATTTCAGTTGTCAACTTCAAATACTATAATTGCTACTCTCTTAAGTTGCATACAAGTGAAAGAAGTTGACTAACTCTTTGGGGCATATAGACAGCTGTGGAATTTTTCTTTAAAAAATAAATTTGAAGTTATATTATTTCTTATGGCTCCTTTGCAAAAGGTGGTGTTCAAACTACATAGAGTATATAAAGAAAATATAAAGGATTGGATAGACCCTTAGAGCTGGGCGGGTTAGAAGAGACTCTAGAATTCAACTTTTTAGTTTCAACCATCCCCATTTCTCCTCAGTCTTTACTCCCTTTTTACAAGTGAGGCAATTTCCCCAGACAAGAGAAGGACTTCCCAAGGTCACATGACTCATTGGCATGAGATCTCCAATCTCTTTTCTAATCAATACTCGTAATGCTAACATTGCTTTTGAATATGAAAAGTGTTTTTTAAAAATATTGAATGTGTGTTCAGACCCAACTCAAGCTGAAGGAAAGTGCTAACATTTAAAAATATTGAATGTGTGTTCAGACCCAACTCAAGCTGAAGGAAAGTGCTAACATTTAACTGGTCGTCTTAACAACTTCACAAAGCAAAATTACATCAAGGTGAGTCATCGTTTTCAAACATTTCTGAGTGAAATGTAGTGCAAGATACACTTACTTGGGAGTCAGACAGGTCTGGGTTTACTTCTCAGCTCTGTGTTTTGCCCTTGAGCAAGTTATTTACCGTTTCTGAGGATAAAGATACTGATTTTGCAATGTTGTGAAAATTAGCAGTACTGTATGTGAAATACGTCCACAGTGCCTGGGATATAATAGGCACTCAGAAAAATAGCAGCTTCATCAGATAACATCAAACCCAACTTTTATATAAGTGATGGTGAGGGTTACACAATCTTAGGAGCACAGGGGAAAATATGTACTGTGCAGGTGTCTGTGTAAAGAGAATAGACTGATAAAATGAGTCCAGGTAAATGAAGCATCCTCATAAATATTGGTTCCTGCCTTCTTTGACATGAGTCAGCTCAGATAGTAAAGGTTATTTCAACTACAGGCGCACCTTGGCAAGGTCTTTAGCCAAATCTGAGCAAGGCAGAGGACAGTGCAGCAAAATCAGCCACTCAGCTGATGGCACCTGGAACTAGTCTTTGTGTCCTGCGGCATATTGACCAACATGCTTGGGAGCCTCAACCCCGTGGTTTTACCACTCTTCTCCTTATTATTCGTTTGTCCAGCTTTGGGCCTGAACTTCTGCCTTGGTGTCCTCATTTGCACGCTAGTTCCTCTGGTGGAGCCCAGGACGCTTTGCTGAGACCCTGACATCCTGCCTAGTCCTTAACATCCACCTTTTTCAGAGATGGGCACTGTCACTTGGAGCCCTTGATGCTGACTGGGGTCCTGCTCCATGTGGACGTTTCATTTGTAACCAGCATGCTTCCACTAGGTGTGCATTTCATTTCCTGCAGATGGAGAACACAGGATCAGAACAAGCTCAAGCTCACCACATCCTTTTGAACGTGTGTTTTACTGTGAGTCTCCATCCTCAGGTGCTAATCCTCCCTTTTAGTTCATTCATCCACCTGGACTCTATACCAATCCAACTCCTTTCTTTTCTCCCACTGATGAGTTTCCATAGCTCTTTGCACCAAGCTGTCCTGAGCTAAGAAGTCTTTAGGAGACCTGCAGGTTAAAGCAAAGGTTGATGTAGGTATCAGGGATGAAGCTGATCTGTGCAGGGCATCAATAGTCTCATATAATCCATACTTTCCTCCAGCTATAACTCTCTGCTTCTCTCAGATGTACAGCCATGGATAAGTTCTCAGAGACACATTGCGGTGTTTCAGTGATCCAACTCTTTCCCTCCCAGGAGTTTGGGTAGAGCAGGTAGTCATTTGGGTAACAGAGTCATGGCTGGGAATCTGCCCCTCATTCTGATGTTGAGCTGTATTTCTTGGACAAGGTTTATGCACGTTAAACTTTCTCCTTTGTTTCTCATTCCATTGTCCAAAGAACCTTGCAGATATGCTGGCAAATGTCTGAAATAGCAGTCGATGAACTGATCAGAAAATCCTTTAGAGAAACGTGATATAATAAAAGCAGTTCTAACTCTGGCCTTTATTTACACAATTGATAACAGAACTGTGAAAGGTCTTGAGTGCAATGTTTGGGCCTCGAAGGGCACTTGACTGAAAATGAGTAGAACACAGGGCATTAGGTTGCCCTAATTCTCACATTTAGGCCGTATTTCTCACAGGCAACAGCTATTGTTCTTGCCTCTGTGGATAGCAGAAGCAGAAGCTCTGATGGAGACCTCTGAACGGCAACCATGGACGGTAAATATTAACTGCCAGGGGTCTATATTTGCAATTTTTCCTCAGTAAGGGCTGACTTTTTGACCCTCAGACTTGTTCCAAGGTATTTGCTTCTACTTTGAGTCATTTTTAAATTAGAAAATGAGCCTGGCAGTCCACCATTTTTTTTGTGTGTGAGGAAGATTGACCCTGAGCTAACATCTGTGCCAATCTTCCTCCATTTTGCATGTGGGACACCGCTATAGCATGGCCCGATGAGCAGTGTGTAAGTCCATCCCTGGGATCTGAACCCACGAACCCCAGGCCGCAAAAGCCGAGTGCACAAACCCAACCACTATGCCACTGGGCCAGCCCCCCATATCACTTTTTATAATTAAGTGTACAATGATCATACTGTAGACCCAACGTGAGTAAAAATGTGTGCTTTTTGTTGTTATTCCAAAGGTAAAAGTAGATTTCTGCCCCCAATTCTTACTCTTTCCCTGAGTCCCTACTATGACCAATGACATGGATTGACAGGTGCCAGGAGTATGTCTGCAATCACAAATCAGAAGAAATGGGATGAGTTAAAGACCAGAAGGGCGTAAAGGGGACACAGGTCCCTGCAGAGCCACGTATATTTGCTAAGGTTCTTTTGGTCACATGCAACAGAAAATAACTCTGGGAAGCTTAAGCACATTTAACCAAACCATTTTATTGTGATAATAATGTGATTCTTAGAGAATTGAAGGAAGAGAGGAATAACTGAAGCTCATAAGAGCAGAAGTTTTGGCCTTTTTCTCGAGGTATCAACAAATCAGTTCTAATTGTCCTCAGTTTCTGACTATTGTCATTCCAAATATCAAAATCTCGTTGGATCTTTTTGGGTTGGGTGTCTGTCTTTGGATTAAACTGTTATGGTCAGTGGGGCAGAGTCACACAGGATGCACGAGGCTTGTGGGACACACCCCTGTGGCCCAGGGGTCAATCTCAGAGAAGGGCTATTTATTAGGAGCTGGGCAGCCACCCCCAACATTGTGTGCTACACCCCTCATAATCCAACATTAATTCTCACAATTAAAGCATCCTAAAATTCTCAAGCGCAGATTGCATGGAAATGAAATGAACTACACACACATATGCAATCTGAGGATGAAAAAATGGAAGCAGTTTGATGGTTATATAGCAAAGATGCCGATGTTTTGTTGCTGAAGACAGATTTTGTCCCTCAGCTCATAGAAGCTTGGTTGTGGCTTGGATTGTGTCTCCCCAAAATTCACATGTCGAAGTCCTAACCCCCAAAACCTCAGAATGTGACCTTACTTGGAGACGAGGTGTTTCAGAGGTAACTGGAGTGGGATGTAATCCAATATGACTGGTATCCTTATAAAATGGGGAAATTTGGAGACAGACGACAGACACAGCACACAGGGAGAATGCCGTGTGAAGATGTAGGCAGAGATCTGGGTGATGCATCCACAAGCCAAGGACACCCAAGATTGCCAGCCAACCACCAGAAGGCAGGCAAAAGGCAGGGAGCAGATTCTTCTCCACGGTCCTCGGAAGGAACCAAATCAGCTGACACCTTGTCTTGAACTTCCAGCCTTCAGAATTGTGAGACAATAAATTTTTGTTATTTAAGCCACTGAGTTTGTGACACTTTGTTACAGCAGCCTTACCAAACTAATACAATGTCATCAAAATGTGCAAGGGCACTGGCTGTGCACTGAAAAATGACTAGATTAAAATTTAAGTTTTCAGAGAAGAAGATAACCTCTTAGGAATCTCTTTACATTAGATTGTTGAGTTACTTTTCTCCTGAGGCTAGCCGTCACCTTCATTCTCATTGTATGACATGTGAGCATTCAATTAAATTCTCAAATGTATCACAGACTAAACAAGATTGATCAGGTAAACTGTTCAGAGCGTCAACCATCACATATAGAGAAGTGGTCTAGAATTCGTATGTTCTGAGAGAAAATTTCTGATGTTAAGCTATCCTTTTCTCAATTTTGTAATAATTAGGACTTCAGCTAAACAGTCACTGGAAAGTTATAAAGGAATAGATTCTGTTGCATTGTTAGGTCAACAGTGGACTTTTTCTGTCTATAATTACTAACATTAGCTCAGCCATCTGTCCTTTTTACCAGTGAACCCACACGGTTCAAAAATTCCAGCTGAGGAAAGCTTGACTATTTCTCTTCCCCAGCAAAATACAATGATGCCCAGTAATTTATAAATGTTTGGAATAGCAAAAAATCTTGCAGATGTTACAATGGTTTGTGTTGAGGCGATCCAACGCCACCTTCACTGGCAAATGCCATGGCTCAAAAGGGGAATGTATCGAAAGGAGAATGTAGTTCTGCTACTAAAAAAAAAAAGGTAACTTCACAGATGCTTGGTGAGGATGACGGTGACGAGCTCAGCCTGAAATCTTTGTAACTCAGTACCAGCGAGCCCTGTGGCTATTGGGGTTTTATTGTAGTAGCTCTTACCACAGTCTGTAATGATTTCTTTTGCATGTTTAATGTTCATGTCCCCAGTAGATTGTAACTCCATGAGGACCAGGACTATGTTTGTCTTGATCAATGCTGTGCTCCATAAGTCTAGCACAATGCAGGGATTTTAATAAATTTTGTTGAATAAAAGGATGATAAAATATGAAGAATCAATGATTATTGCAAGGTCTAGGCAAAGTATTATCAGTTTGATATAGAATGTAGATAAGTTACTACTTCAAGAGATGTGTTTCTATATCTCTGTCCCAGATATTTAACAAACTATTTTTTTTTTTTTTTTTTTTGCAGAGGAAGATCAGCTCTGAGCTAACATCTATACCAAGCTTCTTCCACTTTTTATATGTGGGTCACTACCTCAGCATGGCTGACAAGTGGTATAAGTCCATGGCTGGGATCCAAACCCACAAACCCTGGTCACTGAAGCAGAGCATGCCGAAATTAACCACTATGCCACGGGGCCAGCCCCAAGCTAGTTTTTTTTAATTTCCCAACTTGGTTAGGTTGTATCTTTTCTTTAAAACCTTTAGTGGTTCT
Source organism: Equus asinus (assembly GCF_041296235.1). Lineage (NCBI taxonomy): Eukaryota > Metazoa > Chordata > Mammalia > Perissodactyla > Equidae > Equus > Equus asinus. The sequence goes on along the minus strand of NC_091802.1, from coordinate 34,646,938 downwards.
CCATTTCTTGTAGTACAAAGTTCAAAATCTGCGGCAGAACTATTCTTTTTACAACTTGGCTTCAATCTACACACCTAGCCTTCTCTCTTTCTTTCTTTCTTTTTTTTTTTTTTGAGGAAGATTAGCCCTGAGCTAACTACTGCCAATCCTCCTCTTTTTGCTGAGGAAGCCTGGCCCTGAGCTAACTTCTGTGACCATCTTACTCTACTTTATTTGTGGGACGCCTACCACAACATGGTTTGCCGAGCGGTGCCATGTCCACACCCGGGATCCAAACCGGTGAACCCCGGGCTGCCGAGAAGCGGAATGTGTGAACTTAACCACTGCACCACCAGGCTGGCCCCCAGCCTTCTCTCTTTCCATTTCCTCAGTCTTTCTTTTCTCTTACCTTTCTCTCCCTATGTGTTCCTTCTGAGCTAGCCAGACAGAACTATTCTCAACCCCACATGTTCCATGTACCCTCAGAACTGTATGATGGTGTTCTTGCCTAGAATAGCCACCCCCTTCACCTCTATCTGTTTAAATTCTATTAATCTTGCAAGACTCACCTCACTGCCTCCGTAGAAACTTCCATAATTCACTTCTCTTTTTATAAAATTAACCACCTCCTCATCAACTCCCCCCAAAATAATGTTTACATAGCAAATAAATTATTTTTTCTTGATTGTCTGTATATCTTTAGTGTCTGATGGAGAATCTCTTTAGGGAATTTATTTATCCCTCAATCCTCTGAACCTAACCCAGTATGTGAAACATAATTAAATTTGTCAAATGGATCCTTTCTTGCTTTTCTCAGAATTCTCATTTTTAAATTCATTCTTTCAAAAAATATGTTGACATTTGGTTCTACTCCCACAAATATGCTTAACCCACACAGAAGTGCTTTGCGCCCTTGAGCAGAGATGACCTGATGTTTCATAGGATAACATAAGACTCAAACCATAGACGCTACATCTTCTTTTCAGCTCATTTAAAAATAGCTTAAAGAAATGTACCGCTAGTGGCTCAAAACAGCCTAGCATAGATGGCACATCTCAGTGCTGTGGGACTATTCAAATTTTACACTTATACAAATTTTTACATTTATTCCTTTCTATTTTTACAAAATAATCAAGCTAGTAAAATAATACAGCTTCTCATTCCTGTTATCCCCTTAGTCTAATTGGTTTGGATTCTCCAGAGTCAATTAAAACTGAACATGTGATCCCACCCAGTGATGGGAAAGAGATGCATCTCTCTCTTTTCTTTGTAGGTTTATATAATCTTCTGTGGGGAAATGCTCAAGGCCGTGTATCTATGACACACTCAGTTTTGGGAAGGATTTGGTTGAAGTTGGGAGGTGGGATTCCTGTGGATCATTTGGGCAGCTGCCTTACTAATGTCCCTGGATGCTTCCAGATTGCTCCCAACTTGCCAGTTGGGAGTGAACTCAGCAAACCCCTGTAGGGTCGCAAAGCCTCCACCCCTGGGTCTGCTGCAGTTGCCCAGAGATGTGCCCAATTAGTGGAGAGAATGCAAATGGAGAGCTGAGCGCATCCGTCACCTTGTGACTGAGTTTTTGTAGAGATCACATGGTTTGGACTGGTGTTATTGATCTGGCACAAAATCTGCTGCATCTTTAATGGCCTCTTAATTGGGCAAAATTTTAAGAACATCCACAAGTAAAGTTGTTATAGAAAAATGGGAAAAATTCAATAGTATGGCAAGCTATTATAACAACGGAAGTGTTTATTTCTTTGGTGAAATGGGTCTTCTCCTCACTGTGGATCCAGAATACAATCTCTGGTTCCTGAATTTTAGTGAAAACTTCATATTTTTATTCCAAATATTAGTCAGCTAGTGCCTGAACTATATGACAGTATTTAGCATTTGTATATTGCAATGCAGTTTACCAAAATGTTTCCCTATACATTATACTTTTAGATCCTCATTTGATCCATGATTTGCATATCGTTCAGGGTGACATAAAAGGTTTTGAGAGATTACGTAATTTATCTAAGACCACACAACTACTAAGTGGTATTTCTGGTAGTCAAACCTAGGTCTTCTGAATTCTAAGCCCAAATCTGTTTTATTTTTTTGAGGAAGATTAGCCCTGAGATAATATCTGCCACCAATCCTCCTCTTTTTGCTGAGGAAGATTGGCCCTGAGCTAACATCCGATGCCACCACAGCATGGCTTGACAAGCAGTGTGTAGGTCTGCACCTGGGATCTGAACCAGTGAACCCCAGGCCGCTGAAGCAGAACATATGAATTTAACTGCTGCACCAGCAGGCTGGCCCTCAAATCTGTTTGATATTAAATAGTGTAATACATGGTTAGTAACTATGTGGCAAGAGCACACTTCTACCTATGTCTATTACTTGAGAAAAACTGAGGAAGGTCTGTTATAAAACTATCTAAAAAACGGCGTTCAGGAGACATACACATTTTAACCATGTAAAAGCATTATGTTACCTAAAAAAAGGCCTAGGATAAGCAGTTAAAATAATAGCATCGATTCAAGAGATGTTCACTGAGTATGGTCTATGTCCCAGGCACTATGCTAGGCTCTGGCACTACAAAGATGAGTAAGACATGGTTCTACCCTTGCGTAGCTAGCACTGAAGTCATAACTTAGAGGATACGTAAGAATAAGGAAAAATTCTGAAGAATCAACTGCCATACCAGGCTCCTAAAGAAAGATAAGTCAACCAACGTCTCATTCTGAGTAAAGGTCCGGGTTCCCAAAATGTCAGCTCGCCCCTCCCAACCCCCACACCCCCTACCTGCGTATCTGATCCCTTTCACCTCTCTGACTTCATCTCCTACCACTCTCCCCCTTCATCGTTCAGCTGCAACATCACAGCTCTCTTAATTGTTCGCTGAACATCCCACTGGCAGTGGCTGTTTCTTTGGGCCAGAATAGTCCTCTTCCAGGTAACTGCTTGGCTAACCTTCTTAGCCTCTCAATCATCATCCTCTTTAGCACTCCAGCCTACACCTCCTCCTTCGCCCTCCCCTGCGCTCCCGATCCTCCTGTTTATACTTCACGTTCTCTTTGATTTTATCCATAGTACTTATCACTCTATAACATAGTGCATACTTTACTAACTTGTCGGTTGTTTATTCTCTGACTCAACATTCTAAAATAAAGCTCCAGAGCTTTGTTATGTTCACCAATGCATCCCAAGCATCCAGAAGAGAGAGCACTTACCGCTCTCAATATTTGTTGAATGAATAGGATGCAACATATAATTATCATATATATTATTTTCATTAATCTTATACACTTCTGGAATATAGCATTTTACTCTCTCCATTTCAAAGATGTAGAAACTGAGAGCCAAAATGCTTAAATATCCCAACTAAGCTCATCCGACTGGTCTGTTAACAGGTTCTTTCCAGTACATCATGCTGCCTCAATTTGGAAAGGAGAAGGATTTAGACCATTGCTGCACAACTGCTCTGTCTGAGTGAAAAGAATAGACAGCTTGGGGTGAAGAATGCTCAGGTAGGGGCATGGCTAGTTGTCAGAGACAGATGAGCAGAGGGGGCGAGAAGAGACTTCAATATTTGAGTCTAGGGGAAAGAAATGGGGTGATGGAAAAAGAATCAGAGACATCCGAGAGCAGAGTTGTACCGTTAAACCATGGTAACGATCATTCCATTCAGGCGTCAGGTGGAGCAGGGTTGGAGGTGGGTCTCACAGGAAGCCAGAACAGAACGGAAACACGGAAGCTGCTCTCAAACTGGAAGGTAAGCTCCTTAGGCATTTAATAAATGAGCTCCCTGATGGTGTCTCCTCCCCACCTCAGCCTGGTGTGTGTATCATGTCGTTTTTTTAACAAATGAGTGTTGGTTACAGACATTATTCACTCTGTATATTATCTTCCCTTTGGATGAAAGCATACTTTTCCATATCTCTGGCTCTTCATTTAATCACAATCTTCCTTGCTGATTTTCATTCTTAAGAAAATTTCCCACAGTGTGTCCTGGCAGAGAAGAGTGAGACGGGTGTTTGAGGGCAACGATGTGGTAAAGAGATTGTGCAGACTCTGACCCATCTGTTTGGAATCCTAGCCTCACCACTGGCTAGCTATATAAGCTAGGGCAAGGTGCTTACGTCCCTTAGCCGCAGTTTCTTGAACTGAGAAATGGGCTTGATCATACAAAATGGTACGGTTGTGAGGATTGAACATATATAACAAATTTGCTTCAAGAGCCCAGCCCAGTACAGTGACCAGCAAATAACAAGTACCGAACACATAGTAGTTACTTTTACTTTTTGCTCTCTTGAAAACACATTGCCAGGATTTAGCCTTTCCCTTCAATTCCAAAACTGAACTTCTGGGATCATCCAGATAACTTAGCCACCTTGCTGGGGCATAAAGAATAACCATAATTGGGAGCAGTGAGAGTTAGCAGGAGAAAAAAAAAAAAACCCTTAAAGAAAAACTGCCTCTTACTTTTATCATTTACATAATCAAGATGTTTGGAATTTTAATGTTTAGAATTTAAATGAGAAAGATATTTAAGATTTGACTACAGGTGTTTAAACTGCAATTTAAAAGATTTAGAATTCTGACCAAAGAGAAAAGAAGCCCCATTAAAATGGAGACCCTTCGTAACTTGAAATGAATCAAGTACCACTCAGATTTTTATGGGTCCAAAGCAAGATGCACTTTTCCTAGTTTCCCCTTTATCCTAGACTATACACATTAAATGAGTCCAAAATGGTATCTGAACAGATGGCTATTTGCATAATTTTAAAAAATACCATAGTATATGTCACAATTGACCTAATGTTTCCCCTGGGGTCCTGTGGTCCTTCCAATGAGATGATCAAAATGACTGAGAGGTCCTTTTCCTAATTAGGGTGCAAAGTACAGGACAGAATCAGTGAAGAAGCTGAAAAGTATAAACTGATTCCAGTTTAGGTTTCAGTTAAAGTGCTCATAGGTAGACTTTTAGGAAGAAAAATAAAGCACTAAATAGTTCACTCATTTAACATTTACTGAGCACCTATTATGTGGAAGGCACTGCTCTAGACCTTGCAGAGTCAGAAATGAACAGGGCGGACACGTCCTTGCCCTTAAAGCACTTCCTCCTGGGAGAAGAAGAGACTCTTCCTTGTAAGTCCAAGAAGTCTTGCTCATATACTGATAGATGTACATGGAAGATAAATTTGTGGCTCTAAAGAGAGTTTCAGTTTTCCTTAAAGACAGTGGTTGGATACAGGCTTCATAGGATGGGCTGAGTTTTTAAAAATAGAGGTATTCCATGGGTGGATAAAGTCAAGAGGAGTATTTTGGGCTGAGGGAGACTTCGGAGCGGGATGCATTCAGTGACCTGCAGCTTATTGGGTGTGACTGGAGCCTAGGATTCAAGCTGGGGGTCGAGCAAGGAGCTGGGAGGGCCGGGGTGGGATGGAGGTGTAGGAAGGGTCAGATCACGGAGGGCTTTGCATGCCATGCTGAAAGACCAAGATATTACCTCGGAGGCTTGCGGTTCGTGGCAAAATGTAAACAGCCACATGCCAATCAGATTTGACATTTAGAGAAATGACTCTGGTGCAATTGTGAAGGTTTGGAGGGTTTAAGCCTAGTGTCAGGGGAACCTTTTAGGACATTTTTAGAGGAATCAGGTTAAAGATACTGAGGGTCTGTGCTAAAAGTTCTCCTTTTCGAATCATTTCTAAAAATTCTTCCAGATTTCTCTCTTCTTAAGTATTCCATGAGATGCTCCCCACTCCCCAAATATCTCTCATTTCTCCCAAGCAAACTGCCCCATGAGGTGAGTAAAAAGCAGGAGATATGTTTTATCCAAGTCACCAGAACAGAACTGGCACACGGATACCCACTCCCAGCTCCTCGGGCTCTCAGAGCCAGGCGTCTGAGGAAGGACCAAGAGAAGAAAGACATCGCCATTAGCTTTTCCTCAGTGGGGGTGAGAGAAACGGCTGAGACTAGAGGGCATGCTCTGTGCGTGAAGCAAATGACAAACAGCTAGAGGAGAAATGAAAGAAAATGCTGAGGAATCCAGACACATGACCCTTTCAAACCTTGGCATAGGACTGAGGGCGAGACAGAAGAGGAGAGAGGAGTGGGGTTTGGAACCCTCACTTTTATTTTAAGAAATCTAAAATGGTCTGGTGAGAGACACGGGAAAAAGAAAAAAAGTCCAGTTGTTCCGCCGAGAAAAACAGGAACACTCAAGTAGAACAAATTCACCCCCATGCTCCTCTTCTTTCTTTCTTTGGAAAAAGAAAGATTGCAGAGAGGGCATTTACACTGATTCTGCTGGGTGTCTGTGAAATTAGGGGAGAAAAAAAAAAAAAGAAAAAGAACAAGGAAATGAGAGAAAGAGACTATATTTGAAACAATGAGAAGTCTTTGGAGCTGTGCTTAACGACGTTGTCACCCTGCAGGGGCATGAGGAGGGCTGATGATGAGTAAAATGTCCTAGAAACAGACCTGTGTTAAGCAAAGAGCCGGAGAGGCATCTGCAAAGATGAAAAGTTTTTGTTTAAAACACATAAGGCCCAATTCCCTGTGGCTGGCACAGCGTGCAACACGAATTTGCAATTTCTTGCCCCCACCTCTCCCTCCACAAGTTCACATATTTTATTGAAAGCTATGATGACATGCACGCTGGATAGTGTCTAGACTGAAAGATATACTGTACAAAGCTCTTGAGAGCAGAAAGCCCCAGCAGATCTTGTCGCTAAAGTGCAGCCAGACTCAATGAACTCGACTAAAAATAAACAAGATGCAGAAATGGATTTCACGACTCAAATTTTGAAAGGCAGTGCATTTCAAACAGGAGAGAGGAAATCAGCTGTGATCTAGGACATTTTAAAGAGTTCTATGTCACAGTTTTGTACCTTACCAATGAAGGGGTTGAAGAGAATGAGGCAGCACTTGATATTTAAAAGCCAACAGCACTGAGTTTTGAGTCTTCCTGATTTCTACTAATCATGAGGGATTTTGTCCCTTAACTATCTCTAGTGCTTTGCTACTTGTATCTTCTTTTGTAAATCCTGGAATGGTAGAAATCGAAGGGCCTTTAGAGGCCACCTGGGAAGTCCCTATAAACAAGGAAATGGAGGCCCAGAGAGACAAGGCTAATTTTCAGGGTTTCAAGACTGTCCTGGTAAGAGAATATTTGGTGGATCTGGACTCAGAACTATCTCAGGGCTGGGAATTTGGAGGTGAGGAACTGATATATTTTTTTTTTCCCGGTGCTTCATCTTAATTCAGTGAAGTGATCGCTCAGGTAGCCTCTAAAGTAGTTAGGTTGGAGGGAAATGCTGGGTTTTTATAAATTTCTCTGATTATTGGAATAACAGGTGGAGCCATAGACAGCAACACAACCATGTGGGTCAATCTGCCTCTTTGAAACCCTGGGACAGTTGTTTTCCAAGTTTTAAAAGAATGTAATCTTGCTCTCTTGCTGACGTCCACGAAAAATATGTAGGGAGCAAAAACTTGTCATGTCACACAGGCAAAGAGGCTAGAATGGTGCTTGGGGGATTAGATTCTGTTCCTTAAGCAGTGAGACCAAAACTCCAAATGAGAAATTGAAAGACAAGGGAGGAAAATGAAGCTTCCTTTAAAGATCTTCTCTTGTGCTTTAGTTTTCATCACAAAATATGGACAAGGATAAATTGTTCATCACTTTTTGCTTTCTTATCTCCCCTCTGACTCCTAGTGTTTGTTCCTGCTGAAACTTTCCTAGATTATCTCAGTGCACAATTTAAAAAATGGCAAAACCATTGACAGTCTAAGTTAAATTGTTCCCGCTATTGATGCAACTTAATGAAATTCCATCTCCAGTCATTGATGAAATCCATTACCACGCTGATCGACTGCTTCACTCACGCTCTCAATATTGCCTTCTTGTTTGTCATGTAATGATTTGGTTCTTTGCTGAAAAGTTGGGAATGTCGGCTCATTTATGCAGAGTCTGATGTTAGTAATCAGTTAACTCTATAAGGATAAGGCAAGATAAAGGAGAGGTACATTCTTAAAAAATATATGTAAAAAGGTTTAACTGTCCTTGCTTGTCCCATTCATTTATTTAGCAAATCACTGAGCCTACTGTGTGCCATAATTACTCTCCTAACTATTTGCTTAGTTTCTTCTGCCTATGTTGTCTCTTGATGATCTTCTGAAAGCACAAATATGATTTTGTCACTCTGTTCCTTAAAACTCCCCAATGTCTTTCACTGCCTATAGCAAAAAACTCTACAGTCCTTAGCACGGCTTTCTAGGATTTGACCCCTGTTTAACCCTTCATTCTCACCTTCAACCAATTCTATTTCATATTTACTATGCTTTTGTCATGCCATCGTATTGGCTATCCTCATTGAACATCCTGACATTTCTGCCCCCATCCATCTGGGAAATGTTATCTCATGTTGGAGAACAAAGTCAAGAATCTCACCTTCTATGCAGACTTTCCTTAACCATCCCATCAGAGCTGCCTTTTCCTCTTGTCCTATCGTTATACCAATTGCATTCTTTCCTTCAACCAATAAGTACTGGAAGCTGACCACATGCTAACTACATTCTAGGCATGGGTGGCCAACAGTCCTAGTAGGTAGAGTCATGGGAGAGACAAACCATAATTAATGAATTACAATTACTGTAAGTGCCACCAAGGAGAAGTGCAGGATTCTTCAAGAGCATAAATCAAGGAGAGCAGGTATGTTATTGGGACTGTTGGTGAAGACTTCTATTAGAACACTCATTAAACTCTAGTACAACTGTCAACTTATTTCACTTTGTCACCTATACACATGAGTTCCTTGGGGTTAAGGACCCATTTTAGTCATCTTTCTCTTCCCAATGCCTGGCAGAGTGACTAACACATTGTAGGAACTCAGAATATATTTTCAAATTTAACAATGTATACAATTAACCAGACCTCAAATGTTGCCTTTCTTAGTAAGTTTTGATATTTTCTATTTAAAAAAAGTGAAGTATTCGTCCCATGAGGTTGGTTTTCTTATACTCATTTAATAGATAAAAGACTAGAAGTTTGGAAAGTTAAGAATTTTTTTTCAAGTGTTCATATCCCTAAGATACCTAGAGTTCTAACAAATTGAAACATTTAAGTGAAAATAGGAATGACATAGGCAGATTAATCAAAGAAGAAAAAATATGATTGGCTCATGGCCATAGGAAAGGATGCCCTCCCAGACAGTGACCAAAGAGATACTAACTAAAATGAGATAACATCACATCCTGTTCTTTTCTATCACAGCCCAGCCTCGTTTAAGGATTGGGCTTCTTTTCCAGGCCCACACCATGCTTTCTTCTTCTTGATTCTTACTTTGATTTCCATGCTTGTCCTCATCATGCTGATTTATTTTCTGATTGTCATGGCTTTAGATGTAGGCTGGAACATTTGCTCTCTTTCTCTGTCTTATTATTTTTTAAAAAGGTATTTAATCGATTGTCTCTTTTTCAGCAATATGAATTAAGTCAAATAAACTAATTGACTCATTCAAGAAACATAGAAGTGTCCCAAGTAAAGTAAATAGGCTCTCCCTCTCTCTTTCCAAACTCACTACCTTTGTTTATATAGTAACATGTGTCCTGTATTAGAAGTGTTTTGGTTTGATTCCTTTTTGTTTATAAAAATGAATCAGATAATATTATTTGTAATTTGTTTTCTTTAATCTAAAATATACCATGAATACTCTTCCAAGCAAATATGATTAAAGCTATATCTGCTTTCATAGCTCTTACTTAGTGTTTTCTAGTATGATGTGTTATTACGAAAACACAAGCCAAATTTTGCCCATGCAGATCGGTACCAGTGTTTTTGTCTGTATACACAACTCAGCCACTTGTCCTTATTCTTTTGTATTTACAAACTAGTATTTTTTAATCAAAAATTGTATTGTTGAGCGAAAATATATATGCACCTCTTTTATCTCAATAAAAATTGTCAGATTATTTTCCATAAGGGTTGTTGATATTTATCTCACCAAAAATGTATGAAAGTGCCCATTTCCAACATCTGTACTAGCCCTTGATGTTCACAATCTTCTTTCATTTTTGCCAACCAGTTGAGAAAATAATTCCTATTTAATTTTTGCTTTGGTTTTCATTTCTATGAAGTATCTATGAGGTTGGACATCTTTTCAAATGTTTATTATTCATTTGTATTTTCTCTTCCATGAATTGCCAGGCATATTCTTTGCATTTTTTCTGAGGGACTGTTGCAATATTAATCCTCTGTCTGTTTGATATTTTGCAAATATTTTTCTTTACTATTAGTGCTTTTATAGTTTACATTTGAAATTCTTAATTACTCCAAAGTCCTAAAAATATTCTTTTATATTCACTTCTAAAAGATTTGTTTGGTTTTTCATGTTTAAATCTGTATTTTCTTATATCTATTTTTTCACTGCATCTTATTGTTGACTTTTTTCCTTTGTTTGACCACGTAGTTCTTGCTGGTACCTACTACCTATGGTGGTATGCTGTCTTGCATCTCCTGGATGGTTACTGAATTCTGGCAGAATTTTCAAGGCATCAATGGGGAACTGTCAACAATTTCCAACCAGAGGAGGGACGTAGTCAGTGGCTTAATTGTTTCAATTTTCTACCATAATAAATACAGCTCCCATTTATTGAGCATCTGCTATGTTCTGGGACCTGTATGGAAACTATCTATATATTTCTTAGCAAGCCTGAATGGGAGTTGTCGTTAAGCTCATTTTCCAGATGTAGAGATTGAAATCCAGAGTGTAGGCTAGAATTAAATAGTGAAGCTGGGTTTTGTGTTCGGGTCTGCCTGACTGTGAAGAACAAACCCTCCTGGCTCTTAACCCCTGCTCAGTGCGGGTGAACATCGTGGCCCTTTCTCTCTTTTTTCCTCCTTACCACACACCATTCCTATCTCCGTGCTTTTCCTCACATAATTCTCTCCCCTTGTAATTCTGTCTTTCATCTTTGGGGCTCAAACAGAAGCAGAAAGAGTTAGAGATGGAATGATCAGATCTGGGAGTCCATAAGACCCTACGCTGGGCAAAGGATGGGGGGATACAGGGTTAACAGGGAAAATGAACAGAGCAACACAGTGTGAGGATCCAGATTAGAGAACCACGTCTGCCGCATATTAGCTCTGTGAGGCCAGTTGTTGGGTGATCCTTGCTGGCTTTTAAGTTTTTATTACATACGTCTTTTTAATCTGCAGAGTAAAGCTAAAAGTCATTCTTAATCTGTAAGGCTATTTTACGTGAAATATTATGTGCCTGTGGAATATGCTTTCTAAGGGGTAAAGTTTTTAAATTGAGTATTTAACTTTTCTTGTGTATATGTCTTCTCTCTTTGACATCAGTCTTGTCCAATATGGTAGCTCCCAGCTACGTGTGGCTACTGAGCTCTTGAAACGTGGCCGGTGATGTCTTGTAAGCGTAAACTGCACACCAGATTTTTACAATTTAGTACAAAAGAGAATGTAAAAAATCTTGCTAATTTTTTAGCATTTATTACATGGTGTAATGATCATATTTTTGACATATTAGGTTCTATAAAACATGTTAAAATTAATTACATCTGCTTCTTTTCACTCTTCTTAATGTAGTTTCTAGAATACTTTAAATTACGTATGTGCCATACATTATATTTCTATTGGAAAGCGCTGATATAGATAATACGTTTCTTGGGGACATGAACTCTGAGTTTCACTGAACTAACTGGTCTCCTTAAGTCCAGGTTTACCCCTTCCAATAACCCATCTTCACTTTGCTGCCAGAGTTAACTTCCTTAAGCACAGATCTGGTTTTGTCCGCTCTGTGCTTAAATTCCTTTCATTGATTTCTCGTTGCTTGACGAACAAAATCCAGCCCACCCCTCATCAGGCTCTCCATCATCTAGTCCTCAACTTCGCCACCTGAGGAAGGTAAGCCACTCTTACCCCTCTCTCTATGTGCCTCATAATAAAGGTGACATGTAATTTATTGCTTAAACAACCTGAGGCACATTCAAGATGGAAAGAGACGCTGCTAATAATAATGCTGAGCCAACAGACATAAACTGGGACTGGCCAAGCAGACCCCATCGACAGTCCAGCTTTGCTAAGTCGTACATAAGTCATGTATGTTAGCACTTCCTGTTCCTTCTGCCTAAAATACTCTTCCTCCTCTTTCCTTCCAAAGCCCTCTCCATTGTTTTCTCAGGTTTCATTTTAAGTGTTTCTTTAATGGTCCCCTAAGACCACCATCCATTGGACATTCCTTTGGAGTGATTTCCTGGCACACTGCCTTACCACACCCACTCTCTTGTATTAGGGCCGCTTCCAGGTTCCCCTACTGCTTTGTCTGTTTCTTGGGCACACGAAAAGTATCCTTTCTCTGTTCTCTCCCCAGCATCTAGCCCATGGTCTTGCCTGGAATTGGTGTTTGAGAATCGTTTCTGAATGAGTATTAATTACCTCTTACCTCTTATCGCAGCGAAGATCCACAGCCACAAAGGCAAGACTGCTTTGTTGACTGAGTGATGGGGGTGCCACAATCTTCCATTAAGGGTCTCTCCAGGGGCAACTTAACCCGTCTGAGTCTACAGTTCAGCTTCTGCAAATACATGTGCAGTTGGTGATTGCAAGGAATTTCTATTTCCAATTTGTATGACACGGTCATACAGAGGAATCAGAGCATGAGAGGCAGAGGGAAGCTGTTTGCTGTGACATTCACAAAACTCCTCGCTTCTCTGTCCCAGGGAGATGCAGATGGAGGCTGCTCTGCTCTCTGCCCTTTCATTAACGGGCCGTTTGTAAGGGAAGGACAGTCACTCTCAGCAGCGCTCCTTATCGGCACTGCCACAGCCTCCCCACACCAGGGATCCCTTTGTTCCTGAGCCTGGTGGAGAGGCCCTGGGATCCCTCCTCCTGGCTGACATGCAATTACAAAGTAAAAATGGTATTTTATCATACCTGGAAATAAGAAACTATAATCACTAATGAGATTTATAAAATTATGGCCAAGCCGACTTTGACTTTCATAATAAAACGTATCTTACCTTAGCCCGCCCACACTTATTGTCATTGTGGAAGCCTCTGGAGGCCAAAGGATGTCCTCTTTGAATTATGGATTGATTAAAAGGAGCACAACGTGCTATTTGAAGGTTGTGTGAAGGCTAAATAATCCCATCTGTGTGAGAGAGGATACAATAATTTATACTGTCTGTGGAGATTCGTCCAATTATGTTTTATGATCTAGACTCAAAGATTCCAGCTTCTTATTTTATTTAACTCTGCAGGTGAGTGTTCAGCAGGACATCCATTCCCCTGGGGTAGAGAAGATGGGGAAGTTGGAATCTGAACATCATAATTCAGCTTCAAATCCAGGCTTGTTTTATGGGGTGGGGAGGTCCCTTTGAACTCTTCCAGCAAACCAAATAAGAAAGAGAAAGATGGGTCCAGATCCTGATGTGATTATGGAGCTGCTGATCAGATCTGATCATGGTGCTATGAAGGGGGTCCTTTCCGTGTCACGAAAAACCTGACTCAAAGTGGCGATAAGCTTTGTGGTCAATTATATTCTGTTTTTATGGCTTCATGGGGTGAGTGTCAGGTGAGATTTCTACCTCGAAAAACTGCCACCAATTGTCCTTCTTAGTGCCACCCCATGTTTCTTTTGGCCGTTGTTTCCAGACATTTCAACTCATTTAGGTCCTATCTTTATCAGGCTGTGATTTGCTTATTTCCTAATAGGAAGTTCACACTCGTAAATTATGTTCTAATAAACGAATTAAGGCCCGATTTCTACATATCCTTTTTATGTCTTTGTTCCAGAAAACAGCAGAAAAGGTGAGAAGGGCATAGTTTTGTATAGGTTATCCACAGCCAGCCATGCTTCTTTTCAGGAGCATAAACTTTATTTATTGTGGGATAGAAAGCATGTTTTTTGATAAATGAGTTCCAAGAAGCAGAATAAACAGCATCAAACTTTCCAAAATGCTCTCATCAGCCTTCTAGAGCAAGTGATGTCCTTGTGTTTCAAATATAAATTATTGAATAAATAATTAAATGTGAATTACTGTCTTCTTAGATATCCTTTTCTCCACCAAGAATTAGTTGACCCAAGGTTGGGGACATGAGCCAAGCTGGGCTACTCTGAGCCCTTTTCCAGGTCTTCTGAATTTTGGAGAAGAAAGCAAATCCCAGTTCTTCTCAGGAGATAAAGTTGAGTGATGAGAGGTTCAGGAGGTGTTGTGTCCAGGTTCTCTATCTTGTGGGGAAATCTTCTTTAAAGGATTGAAGCTGATCTGTAATAAAAGCAGGAGAGAGAGAGAGAGAGAAAGTAGAAGCCTCAGTCACCTTTGTCGTAGAGGTTGGTCTTACCCCTGGCCTTTCCTTGGTTGTGTGAGCCAATAAATCTGTTTTTCCTAAGCTCACCAAGGTCTGTTTCCTTTACTTGCAAGATCCAACTTCCATAACCAACATCAAAATGGAGTCTTCCGCCATTCTTGGCAAAGCCTCTCCCAATTGCCCTGAATATTTATGAGTCAACTCTGTGAATCTTTTGAGATTTTTTATTTCTCTTTCTCTGAAGTCAATAGTCCACTTCCTTGGAAGGAGGATGCCCCAAGCCAGACTTATTCCTTATCTAGGGAATAGCCATATTTTTATAGAGCTTGGCCTAGATCTGCAAGACAGAGTCTTCCCAACTTTTTCCTTGGAAGCAGTCATATTCAGCGGTCACGTAGACAGACTCTTGTTAAAACTACATAGGATAATTGCAGCTTTCCTCATTGATGGGGGTCTATGTTGGGGCAAAGACTTCTGAAATGTAGACCCTGAAATAAAATAAATGCAGTTACCCAAGCGTGAGAGTCTCTCTTTCTCTCTCTCCTTCCCTCTATCCCTCCCTTCTTCCTTCCCTCTCTCGCTCTCTCTGTCTTTCCCTCTCTCTCTTCATAGCAATCCAGAAGTCTATGGGTTGTCAGATGGGGAACAGATGGGCAGTTTCCCTCCATTAGGGGCCCAAGTCCTTTCTCTCTTATTGTTCTACCATTCCTTAGAGTGCTGCTTCATCAACAAGTACACTTTCCAAATCGTGGAGAAATGGAAAGAGCTCACATAAAGTACAAGAAATTTTATCTTAAGGAAGGGATGTGAAAGTTGCACACATTATTTCTACATCACTGGTGAGAATTGGTATATGGGAAATGACAGTGAGGGAAACTGAGATGTGTAGCATCTAGCTGGGAAGCCATGTGCCTTGCTAACACACAGGATGGTAGAAGGAGCTTATTACTAAAAGGAAGAAAGGGAGAACGGGTATTATGGGAAAATTATGTCTCTGCCATGTGTTGCTAGACTATTGCTATAGGGAAATGAATGTTTTTTCTTTAGCTAATAGGTCACTCAGATTTCCCATGTCCTAAATGCACACAAACCTCAGCTTGCTGTCCCCTCAAGTTACTGCCCTCTTCTCATTTCATTCACTGCCAAAGTTCCGTAAAAATGTAATCTACACTCAGTGCACCCTCTTTCCAACTACCTGCTTACTCTACAACCCATCGCAATCTGATTTCTGTTCCTATGTCTTTTAGGAAGAAGCTTTCTCATGGGTCAGAAGTGGCCTCTAATTCCCCTCTTTCTAGCTCTCAGCCACTCCAGTGTGTTGCCTGCATTGATTCTACTGAACGTTTATTTCCCTCTGGAAATGCACTCATTCATTCGGATGACTCAGCACTATCCTGCTGCTGCTTCTATTTCTCTACCCAGGACTCCTCTGTCTTGTTCTTTGCCCATCTTTTTCCTCTCATATAATAAACATGACATTATCCTGTGGGTGTAAATTCTTGAATTCTCCTTACCTATCCTTCAGCAGTTTCCCCAGTGGCTTTGGCTAACACCTAGGTTGACCTTGATTCCACCCCCATACTCCCTTGGTCTCATATATAATTTGCCTTATTCTCCCACAATAATACTTCAAAAAGGATCCTGATACAAACACAAGCACAGGCCCCTATTAGCTTCCAATGACAAAGTTTGTTCTGTGACTTCTCTGGTGTATCAGAGCTCTTTTGATTCCAAAGAACAGAAACTGCCTGTCGACTTTAAGTAAAAGAAAAGATTCAGGGGTATTTTGGGGATATCCAAAGGTGGGCTGATGCCAGCAAGAGACTGGAGAGAGTCCCAGAGCTTCTAGAAGAATCAAGCACTTATCTTCTCTCTGGTGGTTGTTTATGCTTCTCTTATCCTCCAGCTCAGAGATTAAACAGGTCATATAGGACACAGCCACTAATATCTCCCAGGGTTACTCATTCTCAGTTTCACTTATCTGAGGTGAGACTCACTTTTCTCCCCTCATCTCTGTTTCCAAAATCCGTGGACAGAATTCAAGTGTGGGGAGTGGGGGAGGAAGTAGTTGGAAGAAACCAGATGAACAGTAACCATAGAAGAAGACATTTTGGGGAAGCCACTCGAAAAGATATCTACCCAATAAAGTAAGTCATCTCTTAAACGCAAGCACTAATGTGCATAAAAGCTATAACAGAGTGGAAAGAACATCAGACTTGGTATTAAGAAATCTGCATTTGAATCCCAGGCCTGCCATTGTCTTAGCTGCATGATTTGGCAAGTTTATACGTGCCGATATTTTCATCACATAGTGATCCTTACGTCCTGTCATTATTGTGATAACTGAATGACATTATAGATAAGAAACTGAAGAGTTTAACTTGCAGCCCATATTAGACATTCGATAAGTGTTGGTAGAATCCAGCTGGCCAAGAGGTCCCTAAGGGAAAAAAGACATCAGTTTTGAATTTGGGCAACCGCTTTCCTCAGTGCCGGAGGATAACACAACAGCCCTCTTTTCCAGTAATTCTCATCTACAAGAAACAGTATTAATGCACCTATCTGTTCCTCACTGGGTGAGTTGGCTACGGATATTCTATGTGGTGCTTAATTGGCCTTGCCAGTTCATTAGGAACTGCGGAGCGGCGTCATGACCTTCCAAAGGAAGATGGATTGTGGCCTGCTCGCTCGCATAATAGGAAGCTGCACACCAGCTGAGAAGTGCACAAAGCAAAGTTTCCTGGCTTTGTCTGGGCAGGAGAAATGTTTTGGTTCAATTCAAAGCAGACTTGTGGCCTCATTGCCGTATTATGCTGGATATAATTCTGGGAACAATGAGGGTGCCTGAAAGATTCTGGAGGAAGGATGCAAGAAAGATTATATCCTCAGACCCGAAGGTATTGATTCTGTTTGTCTGGGAATGAAAGGAGAAAGGATCTATTACTTGGGATTTTGTTTTTCTGAGGCTTCGGGTTCACAAAGCGATGGTTATCAGGACCCTTTCAATTTTTAACTTCTCCTAAATGCTGCTGATGCTGGAGATGCCCCTGGGGTCTGGTAGTATTAATATGCAAGGTGGGAAGAACTGAGGGAAGACAGGTTGCATACTTCCATGAAGCAGGGGTAGGGTGCTTCCAGTGCCCTTGGGAACAGCAAGACAGAGGGATTGTCCATCTTTGTTCACAACATTCTTACAGGTCCCCAGGTTATTATGCTGACTGTGAGGGCATTAAGGGCCAGGGGCCCCAGTTAATCACTGAAGCTCATTATGGGGTCGCATTTCCCTCGTGCTTGTCAGATAAAGCAGGCGAGATCTCTAGCACGTAGATATACGGTAAAATCTGATCTATTTTCCATAAGGATCTCTTTTGATCTGCAAAAGGGCAAAGTCATAAAGTTCAACCACACACATATATCTGTGCACACACACGCTTACATACCTGCCCACACAGATGGATATATGCATTCACAGACACACATATATATATATACACACAATATTTTGTGCGAAATATATACGATATTTTTTACACATATATGTATGTATGTATAGGAACATATAGATAAGAAATTGCATAGGCAAGTGTGGCATCCATGGGACTGGCCATCAGGAGGGGCAGGCTGAAAATCTTGGGCCTGAGTTGAAGCTGCAGTCCGCAGGCAGAATTTCTCCTTCCTTAGGGAGCCTTGGCTCTGCTTTGAAGTCTCTCACCTGATTGAATCCCGCTCACCAGCTTATCGAGGATAATCTCCCTTACTTCAAGTGAACTGATTCTGGACTTTATCATATCTCCTTTTGTACCTTCACAGCAACACTGAGGTTAGTATTTGACTGAATAACTGGGGACTGTCGTCTAGCCAAATTGACACATCAAAGAGACCGTCACAGAAGTTTGGTTGATATATTAAATATATAAACTGCATTGAAGAAGAAATGTCTATTTC
Source organism: Equus asinus (assembly GCF_041296235.1). Lineage (NCBI taxonomy): Eukaryota > Metazoa > Chordata > Mammalia > Perissodactyla > Equidae > Equus > Equus asinus. The sequence goes on along the minus strand of NC_091802.1, from coordinate 34,628,685 downwards.
ACTTAACTCTATCATAACTTTACTAATATTTACAAGCAATCTTCAAATTACATGGTATTTTGTTTAGCTAAACAGACGGTATTACTTCTAGTTTGGAAGCATTTAGCCATAGTGTTTCTGAATATATTTAAAAAATAATATACCTATGTTAGATATTTCAGATAAATCTTTCCCCCTATTTTATTTGAATCGGTGGGTGGATTATTCTGCAGATTGTTTTGCAAATGACTTTGCAGAAAGGAAATAATAATTATTGGACTGTCTTGGGAGGTTTACATTTTATATCATTCACTATTCCCAGCAATCCTGTGAGATGGGGGTTATTAGACCCATTTTTGTAGCGGAAGAAATTGAGGCTCAGAGAGGTTAGATAACTTGACCAAGGCCACAAAATAAGCAAGCCTAATGTTGACTGTTTCTCTTTGTTTTTCGGTATCAATCTAATCTAATTTTGGAATTAGATTGAGTTAATAAAACAGAATAAGCAGATGCTAAAGACAAATTCATCACCCACCTGTCCACAGTCAGTTAAGTGGCCTCAGAGGGGAGAGGGGTGGTGGATGGAAGCTGACCAGAGATTGAATGGAGAGAAAGAAGGGAGGAACAGTCAGAATTTAGGATTAGCTGCATTCAAGAATTTAATTAGCTGCATTTAAGAATTCACTTTGGGGGACTGTTACGAGATGTATTTGTCAACTTTACTAGCATCCTGGAAGAATGGTGACCTTAAGAAGCAGCCTCCTAGAGAAGTCTTAATTCTGAATTTCTTCCTGACTATTTTTTGTCATTGGACAAATCGCTTTACCTCTTTTCGCCTTCATTTCCTCTCTTACAAAATGCTGCAAATTTTATGCAACTTGCTCTGAACAGTCTCCAAGGGAAGGTATGTGGATAAAATATACTGAAGTTGGGAAAACTCTGCAGAAAATGTCCTTTATTTTAAAGTGTTATGCAAATACGATGTGCGATTGTGGATGCAGGATAATGCTTTCGTTTCTCACCGGTTGAATCATTTATGGCCAAATCCTCTGACTGCATTTCCTCTATCCTGCTGTGAGCCTGTGACCTGTCCAGGACTTGGGTCTTTGAGCTTTCCCGGTATCATTCCAGGCATCCCTTCTAGCTGGATGCTCCTGGCTGGGGTAATTTCATAGGCAGCTCCCTTGAAGCTAGAGCCTGGTGCTCACTGTCTGAAATATCTTCTTTATCCAAACACCCAAGATAGAGCGGATCCACCCGAGGAGAGCATATACAATGCTTTTATTCCTGAAGAAGAACTGCATTTTTCAAAAGAGATGCCTTCAGATTCCCTCCTCTCACTCCTTCAACTAGCGGCTTTCTGTGGCACTATTAGAATCAGCCACAGATAAAATCTTCAGAGAGTCCTTTTCTTCCACTTGTGTGTTATTCTTATAATCCTCTCAACAAGAGCAGCTCAACCTTGATCTACTTGAACTAAAGACTTTTTGCCTGTATATTGACTCCCAATTTCCTCCAGAGTCAGCCCTGGTGGTCTAATGGTTAAGATTGCATGCTCTCACCAACGTGGCCCAGGTTTGTTTCCAGGTCATGGAACCACACCACCTATCTGTTGGTTGTCATACTGTGGTGGCTGCATGTTGCAGTGATGCTGAAAGCTGTGCTACCAGTATTTCAAATACAAGCAAAGTTGCCTGTGGTGGACAGTTTTCCCCAGAGCTTCCAGAGTAAGAAAGACTAGGAAGAAAGACATGGCCGCTCACTTCCAAAAGAATGAGCCATGAAAACCGTATGAATAGCAGCAGAGCACTGTCTGATCTAGGGCCAGGTGAGAGGGTGGCGCAAAAAGATTGGGCACGGTTCTGCTCTGGGGCCCAGGGGGTTGCTAGGAGTCGGAATTGACTCCATGACACTAATAACAAAATTACCTACAGAAACAACAACTTTGGGGGATGAGGCTGGAGACCTACAATTGTCAGGCTGCAGAAAATTCCACATCATTGAAGCGTGTTCCATGAATTATTCTCTCTGCAGTACTTTGCAATGATACTCAATGCAGGATGGCGCAACTTTAAATAAGTTTACACTGCCAAACTCCCCACTGGTGGTGTTACAGAGTGAATTCTTGCAAGTTGGATCATAAACATCCTAGATTTGTGACAGGCACTAGATTACAGATTTTTGAAATTTCTATGGTCTATTGAGATTCTGGATGAAACATATCCTAAACTGCTGACTAATGAGAGACCCGTTAACTTGGAAAGCAGAAGAATACATAATAGCATGAACACTAAAATATGTACTTTGTATTCTTGCCTGAGTGTGAGGCCACTGGACCTGTGCACAGAGGTTTCTGATAGCAAATCGGGATGTTCTTCAGGAGTAGATTTCACATATGTCCCAGAACTAGGCTGAGACTATAGACTCAAGAATTCCACTTTGCATTTGTTGTAAAACTGTGACTGAAGGCATTGCATGTTACACCGCTCAAAATCCCCTAGAAAATATCCCAAGGAGACATGTAATAGACCAAGTCTGCAATAGCTTTAGCCGGAAATAGCAGTTGACCACATGACCTGCGGTTTCAGTAGATATATGCATATATGTGTATATATATATACACACACACACACAAAACTAAAGAATTAAAAAGGAATAACCAATTCACTTTTATTCAACTCTTTTTCTCAGTTTTTGGTAAAAGTCCCTCTTCCCAGTGGCACCCTCACCATTCATTAACTGTGGCCACAAAAAATCCTACGAAATGTTTCTGTGGAGCAAAGAATTAATGGCAATGAATCAGCCATAAAAAATACGTGTCTGGTAATGAATGACTACAGACAAGATGCATTCAGAATTTATAGGAATAGTAAGTGCCAGAATGTCTCTCAGGACAATAGGCTGGCGAAACTTGAATGTAGCTTAATCAATGATATTAACACATCTAAAGAAAGAATGTGTCAAACAAGTAGGTAGAGGTTTTCACAGGTTACAAAAAGACCCACTGTTGTGGAAGCATCTCTCCATCCGTGCCCTTTGCAGTGTAACTTTGTAGCTCCCCTTCAAGATATGAGTCCTTGAATAAAAACTGAATTAGTGATTTGCGTTGGCCAAAAGAAATCATGGTGTGCCACTTCCAAGCCTAAGCTTCAGCGTTTCCACTCGCTTTCTTGGAACTCTGTCATTTGAGCAAGCCCAGGCTAGCTTTCTGGAGGAGGAGAAGCACATGGCTCAGTGCCATGCATCACCCCAGCTTCTCGCCAGCCAACTGCCAGGCACATGAGTGAGGTCATTACAGACATGCCAGCCTCCAGCCACCCTGCCCATGGCCTAGATCAGCAGAACCACCTAGCTGACCTGCAAACTTTAATAAATGGTTGTTGTTTTAATCCACTAAGTCTTAGAATAGTTGTTAAGGAACAACAGATGGCTGATACAGAGGTCATCGGTTAAAAATTAAACGGAACCAAGAGAGAGAAATTTTATCAGTATGAATACAGCCTTGTCCAAAGGAAGTAATCAAATATCAAAACAGTCCGGCCACTTGGGCTTTCTGGAGCTCAGGTGAGATGGTTCCAGGTACTTTCACCATAAGCATCTTTGCTGTAGACATCTTTGCCGCAGACATCTTTGCCGCAGACATCTTTGCCACAAGCATTTTTGCAGCAAACATTTTCACCACAGAACTAATTGGCCCTAAGGCAATTTTGTCATGAAAGATAAAATACCATAACTGATGGACAGTTTGGTTTCATTTCTCCATTGACACAGTGCTCTCATTTTCATATTACGTAAATCTTAGCCCTCGTAATGGTCGATACAGTGATGGGCAGTAGTGATGTGGGGGCTTAAAATAGTGGATGATAACAACATATATTGATTTGATAGAAAATACGGCGATGCAACTTACTGGACGTGTGAAATAAGAGAGTGTAAAGCCAGATTGCATACTATACTAGAAAATGATAACATATCAGTTTGCAAATCTTTCGTGAGCACAGTCATCCCTCCCACCCATCAAAACCAAAAGTTTACCAAGCTATGGAAAATATAAAAGAGGCGGCTAGTCCTTTCACAACTGTCTTCGAGAGCATCAACTATCAATTCTTTAGCTAATGTAGTTACAACAGGTTGCTCTCTAATGCTGTCTTTGCCAAATTTATCACAAAATATTAGAAGTTGGAGGCAAAAGAAGAATCGAGCTCTTCCTCCTATTCCACCGCCACCCCAAAAGAAATGGTTATCCCATTCCTGATGAGTATGTTTCTTGAAAATGGTGAAAAGTTTTTGCTATTTGATAGTGGAGAACATGATATGGACAGAATTTTGGTATTTGGCACAGAATCTGGCTTAGAAGATCGGTGAAATATAAGGACTGGGCATGTGATGGGATATTTAAATGTAGTCCCGACAAGTACTATATGTTTCATCATGTCCTTTTAAATGTCTCTCCTTTATTTTATTTTCATTATTTTATCTTTCAGAGCAAAATTGTCTTACGGCCAATTAGTTATATGGTAAAGATACTTATGATGAAAACACCAGAGGTGAGGTGAGATGTCCTCCAAATTCTGACTCCCACCCAGGACAACCTGTGTGGGCATTTCAGGCACTGAGAAGTTATAGTCCTGTTGTTGATGAATACTTGGATGTTGGATTTCTATCTTTCAGTCTAATGTGAGTTTGGCTGAATTTGGGCTATAGTGTGTATGTAAAGTTTTCCTTCATGTGGAAACTTGCCTAAGAGGATCCTCCTGATTCCCTGACTACTACCAACATCCTCATTGGTGACCCCAAGCACAGGGGTCCACTGACCAATAAGGACTCTTTAAGTGTTAGAGATATTCTGCAAAAGCAATGCTTACTTTCAGAGTAATGATACGCCCATGTATCAGTAGCAATGGATACTTAACCAGGATGATTTGGCCTGTGGATATTTGCTTGGAATAAGGAAGAATATTCAGCCTCCTGTTTTAGTATGTTGAGAAGACACAGGTTCCAGTTCACTTTAACACAGATATAGATTTTAAAATAGCGGTGAGGTTTTAAATTATGTTCTTGTAGATTATGAAAAAATGTCATCTTCCATTAGTGGATCTTTCCTAGTTTTGGCAGTGTTATTAGAGTACAGATTTTGAAGAAATGGTAATAGACATTAACAGTTGGTAAGAAACTTGGCACATACTAAGTTCTTTGGTTCCTGTGTTCAGAATCAACGGGTGATAAAAAGTCAAACGAATGGGGCCGGCTCCGTGGCCGAGTGGTTAAGTTCGTGCGCTCTGCTACGCCGGCCCAGGGTTCGGATCCTGGGTGTGGACATGGTACTGCTTCTCAGGCCACATTGAGGCGGCGTCCCACATCCCACAACTGGAAGGACCTGCAACTAAGATATACAACTATGTACGGGGGAGTTTGGGGAGAAAAAGCAGAAAAAAAAAAGATTGGCAAGTTGTTAGCCCAGCTGCCAATCCTTAAAAAAAAAAGGAAGATTGGCAACAGTTGTTAGCCCAGGTGCCAATCTTTAAAAAAAAAAAGTCAAAGGAAATGATAGTCTTATGTAACTTTGAACAAATTTGTCCATAAACTAAAAAAGAGAACAGCAGTTTTCATTATGATTGTGATTATGCCCGAAGCAAGCCTTAACTGCAAGAAACAATGATTTCTGCCTGGGGAGCTGGGGAAGAATTTCCAGAGCAGTGGCATTCACTTTGCTTACTGAGTATGAGTGAGAGTCTGTGAAATCCAGAAAAGAGGAAGGAGTCTCCAAGAAGAGGCATCAGCGTATGTCAAGGACGGAGCATGCAAGAGGATGCTTACATGCGCCAAGAGCTACAGTATTGTGAACACAAGCTACTTTGTGTGTGTGTGTGTGTGTGTGTGTGTGTGTGTATGCGTGCAAGCGTGTATTTATATAAAGAAAGAATATGCGTAGGGATTAACACGGCAGGGAAGATCAGTTAGCAATTTCATTAATCAGAATTTCTTTAAGAAGAATTATGTTAGCTTAATGAAGCAAATAGATGTATTAACTTTGTCAGGGACTCCAACTCCCAGGTAGGGCTTTGGACAAAGAATTTGCTAACCGTGGGTACAGTCAATATTTAGTAGGTTGAACCAAAGGACTCATTGCCAGGTACTGCTTTTCACAGTCTTTGAGGAATCAGATACATTATTAGACCAGAGAGTGCCAGTGCTTTGTTATCACTATTTAATGATGTGAATTACGAGAATTTAATGCTGTCTTTGAGTGACCATATATTATTATTCCATTTGGGTCGGGCATTCACATTCTGACCTTATTAGCTGCAAACAGACTCCAGAGCCAGCTTGGCTATACTTCCCTGGGGAATGGCAACCAGCCCATTAACAGCCAGAGCTTGAACACGTGGAATCAGGCAGTCAGTCTTGAGCCTGGAAAAGCCAGGGAATAGAAAGCGAACTGTTTTCTTACTTCTCATTCAATCTCTTACCTCATGCTGTCGTAAACCTGGGTCAGACTCAACCCTTGGGCAGGGACCTATAACTGGCTTATTGTAATTGGCTGCCTGTTTTGCCTGCCCTCACTGTAGACTGAATAATGACCCGAAATGCTGGCAGAGTCTCCGGGATGTTGACATTTTGCTGTGTGGGATTTCCATATGTTATTGCCAGTTATGGAAGCAGGAGGAAAAGGTACGGAATTGCGAGTGAAATTAGCTGAAAGTCCCTAACTGGCTGTCTGTTGTTAGTTTCCTCTTTCCTAAGGGGAAGGCCAGATAGGGTAGATCCGACTCCTTTTGGGGCTGGAATTGGGAAGAGGAAGGGATGGGTACCGTCTGTTGAAAAGGGGGATAAATATTAGGCATGTTCAAAGGCACACTTTAGTTAGTGCTGAGTTGGAGATGAAAGTCCAAAACAGAGGGTCAGAGGTAAGCAACGCTTGAGCGGATAATCAGGAATTGAGGTGGAGAGGCAGGGAAGATGAGAATCGAGTAATCGTGAGTTAGATGGGGTGAAGGTTGTCTCCACATACACGGGCAACAAAGCCAAGATTCTGACATAGAACTTTCATAAACTTCCAGCATTTTTGCACATCTAGACCCATTTAAAAGAAAGCCAGGGCAGACTGAAACTGACAAATAATATTGAAATCTTTGCGAGATCCCACCCTCTTAAACATGCCTTTGAGGAAATTGCTCCATATTCTTCCAGGGGGACAGGCAGGTTATTTAGGATATAGTGGCTAAGAGTGTAGGTTCTGGCTTCAGTAAGATTGAGGTTCCAATCTTGATGTTGCCATTTACTAGCTGTGGGAACTTGGTCAAGTTCTTAGTTATCCTGAGCCTTATTTTTTCCCCACCTGTTAAACGGGAAATAAAAATATTACCTCCCCTGTAGTGTTGTTGTATTCATGGAGATAAATAATATAACATGTTTAGCAAAGTGTCTGGTGTGTGGTGAATGTTACGTATTTATTAGCAGTTACTGTGATTATGGTGATGGTGTTGATAAAGAAAAATTAATATTTGTGGAAACAAGTTAGACTGAGAGAATTTGTATGGTTAAGTTAAAGCATCCAGCTATAGAGTGCAAAGTTCCTGAGATGTGAATTTACCTGGTGCAAGACCTTCAGTTTCTTTTATAGCAGATTCAGAGCTCACGGTGTAATTATTCTTACAAATGAGTCACTGCGCTGGGTCTTTTTTTGTGAGTTTGAAATCGATCAGCGAATGCCTAAGAGTTTGTAGGCAGAGTGTTCCACATGGCCTCTTATTAGTAGATTGTGTTAGGCTGGAGACTGGCTCTGCCGGGCAATTGCGCTGGTGCTCTGCACTCTCAGATGCCTATCTGTCATACATACAACATGTTAGACACAGATTTCCTCTTCTTTCACTTTAATAGGTAAATGGTCAAGTTCCAAAGACTGTCTTCTGTTCAAAAACTGACACTCTTTCTCCATAGAGATATAAGCTGATGTCAGGCAGATTGAAGGTAGGTAGAGAGAGGCAATGGTTCCTGAATATTCCTCTTTAGCTCTGAAAATAAATTTAAGGATTTGAGAGAATCGAGAGAGAAAGATATGAACTCACAACTCTCACTGTTTTTTTTTTTTTTTTTTTTTTTTTTTGGTGAGGAAGATTGACCCTGAGCTAAAACCTGTTGCCAGTCTTCCTCTTTTTGCTGAGGAAGCTTGGCTTTGAGCTAACATCTGTGCCCATCTTCCTCTATTTTGTATGTGGGACGCCTGCCACAGCATGGTTTGATGAGTGGTGCGCAGGTCCACGCCTGGGATCTGACCCTGCAAACCCTGGGCCACCGAAACAGACCACACAAACTTAACCACCATGCCACCAGGCCAGTCCCATGACTCTCAGTTTCTGCAGACGTTATTTCCAAACGTCCCTGATGTTGATCCCCATAGCTTTAGGGCCAGCTTAGCGTAGTTACATTACAAAAAAACGAGAGTTTTAATTGTTGTAACATTTGTGATGTGATTTTTTTTTTTTCTGGTTCATTTGGTTCCAGGCTGCCTCTTAATAAGACAAGTGTTTTAACTCACTTGGGTGCAAACATTCCTATTAGGTGAACCGAGCTCTGGCACATTCATCATACTTCCGCTTGTGGCAAAGGGATCTCTTGTTTCTTTATTAGCCTCATTCCCTGAATAATGGTGCTCTACAACAAGCTGCATATTCATAGTCTTCATCCCATCTCTCTTTCCCCCAATACACAATCCTTCTACCTGAACCAGACTCGGCTTCCTTTGCCTGCAACAGGTGTATTCATTGAGATTTGAGCCCCAGGTTCATTCCCCTTAGTCCTACGTGGGTAAAGGAGCGTGTCAGGAGCCATCTCCACCCATAGGTGGCAGGCAGGAGTCGTCTTGCTTTTCCAGGTTCAGGGTCTGGTTGTCTGCAGAGTTATCCCGGGCCTCCACACTTCATTGAGCTGCAGCCTCATCACCACCATAGGGAGATTTTCTTTGCCCCTCTGTGGTTGATTAGCACAGTATTGCTCGAACATCCACTTGAGTATCCAATGTTTAAAACTTGGAGTTCTGAGACAAAAAATATGCTGATTTCAGGGCCAGTGGCTCAGTGGTTAATGTTCTGCACACTCTGCTTGGTGACCTGGGTTTGCTGGTTCACATCTTGGGTGTGGACCTACTCCACTTGCCAGCTGCACTGTGGAGGTGTCCCACATACAAAAAAATAGAGGAGGATTGGCACAGATGTTAGATCAGGGCAAATCTTCCTCAGCAAAAAAAAAAAAAAAAAAAAGAAGTTGATTTCTAGCACAGATCTCACAGCACCCTTACTTTCATTCTTGCACATGGCATCAGCCAGATGTACCTGAGTAGCCACTGTCTAGTTTAGAGGGGACACATACTCACTGCCCTATTCCCCATTGTATCCACACAGAGGCCTGGCCGTGTAGACATATGAGCTTGGCACCCCTGATCTGGCCCCTATCATGCACATTTGGGTCCACATGTTGGTTCTGGAGCCCTTCTCAGAACTTCAGCCTGCTTGGCTGGAGCATTGGCCCCTTGCTGAGCTCTTGCTGACCCTCTCTCCCAGGATGAGGAGAGGGTATCTGTCTTCTGGACCTCCAACTGCCATCCTTCTGTCCTGATCCAGATAGATCACATTGAATCATAAGAAACTAATCATTTGGGTTAGCAGACAGCCATCTAAGCCCCATTCCCTCTCCCTCCACACCCTATATGACCCCTTTTTTGGTATTGATATTGTTCAAATACACAAAACCTTCTCTGCACATTCTCCTTAGATTTCTGGACAATGCCTTCAACAGTCTTTCCTACAGCTTGGCCAATTCTCTAGCCCCAATTAAGTCTATTCCTAGATGCTTTGCTGTCTAGGTGACTACTAGCACCTCAGCAAGCCTTGTAGCAAAGCCTGATTGAACAGGACACAGTCACGACCCGGGAATGTGACCTACGTTTACTCCGTTGTACCTCCCTGGAGAACCCACTAGCTCTCATTCTTCGCAGGCTGTCCCAGTTGTTCTCATGACATTTTTGTTGCCTGTGGCTGTGGGCTGGAGCCACTAGATAGATGGAGCTACAATCTGCTGGGATGGGGAAGAACGGCATTGCCGTGGGGAATTGCTCCTTCTTGCGAACTTGTCCAGCAAATCAGAAAGATGCATTTGGCAGTGCCACCAAATAACCATCTCTCTTCATTTTTCTTTATTTGTGGTTATTTGATCGCTGTTTAATTTATAGTTGTTGAATTTATTACATTATTTCAGATCTTGGCTCATTTACTGAACTGGAAGCTCACTGAGAAAAGAAATTGCATCTTCTTCATTTTGTATCACCTAATCAAGTTGCCTTATTTGCATATAGTAGATCCTTAGCAATATAACTATATTTGACTTGTAAAGCCCTGAATTACTTATTTTCTAAACATTTAATGATTTTATTTGAAACTTGTTAAAATTTTCTACATTGACTTTTAGTTGGAGCCTAGAGGTAAAACACTCCTGATTTGAAAGGTCTGAATATTAGAATATTCTTAAGAAATTTAATTTTACTTCTTTGCAGTTTTTTAAGGTTTTTATTACCACTCCAATTTTTAAGTCATTTTAAAAATTTTAACTTTTCATTTTGAGTCAATTTTCAATTTCCAAAAATGTCACAAAAATAGTGCAAGGAATTCTCTTGTATCCTCATCCAGACATCCCGGATGTTAGCATTTTACAAAACCAGAGTTACAATTATTTGTCACCGATGATTACTCCCTCCTCTGGAGATGATGCTTTGCTGTGCTCAATGTTTTCTTTCTCCCATTTTTCCTCCTGTCTAATTGGGTGTTCCTTCTCAGACCCTTTTGCTGGTTCCGTTCCCATCCTTTAACTTGTTGCTGTTCCTCAGGGTTTCACACTAGTTCCTCTTCCCCTCTAGTGACACTCACTCCCTTGATGATATCATCCAGGCTTATATTTTAAAATATAATTTATCCTGAAAAATTCTAAATTGATACCTACCATTCCAGCCTCTCCCCTGAGCTCCAGTTTCCTACATCAGACTGTCACACCTTCACAGTATTTCCCATTTCGTTAAAGGACACCATCATTCACTATAATTCTCAGGCTTTAACCCTCTGCATAAAAGTCTTTCCTCACTATCCAATCAGAATACCCAGACCCTTTCATTTCAATGTGACTAAGATGTCAGCTCCATGGGTGCAAAGACCTTGTTTATTTGGCCCAGTGCCTATCAGACTGCCTGCCATACAGTAGGGCCCCAGTACTCTTGGTAAATGAATGGTTAAAATAAACATGCATTTGACAAAATAAAATTCAATAGATATTTCTTATAAATCTTAGATGAAGGATTTTTTATTGTAGATAATGAGTTATGAAGGCAATTTCCAAAACCAATATATGTTAGTTGTAAACAATTTTAAAATGCATATGAATTTAACATAACATATGAAATTTGCTTGCTCTTTTCCGTAAATGGATAGCTTGGATACTTTCTTATGATACTATGAGTGATATTCTCTTAAGATAATGAAAAATGTATATTACCAACAACTAAAGGTGAAACAAAGCCTTAATGGCAAAACATCAGAAAATTTGCAATAAAAAAATAACGAGCGTTCAAACCACTGTTATACAATATTTTCCTGGAAGTTCTGGCAAATGCAACGATACATGAAGAAAACAGCAACAGCGAATTATATATATATGTCAGAGTTAAGAAAAGTAATGATGGGGCCGGCCCACTGGTGTGGTGGTTATATTTTCACACTCTGCTTCAGCAGCCTGTGGTTTGTAGGTGGGGATCCCAGGCGCGGACCTGGTGCCATTCATCAAGCCATGCTGTGGTGGCATCTCACATAAAATACAGGAAGATTGCCACAGATGTTAGCTCAGCAACAATCTTCCTCACACTCACACACACACATGACAATGAGACTACCAGCTATAGGCATACACCCACAAGGGAAAAGAACATGGGGGATATTTTGGAAGCAGGTAAGCAGACAGGAGAATGTTACTGGTTAGGTTGATGTTGATTATTTATCATGTAAAACTCACTTATAGACCCAAGAAATGTGAGTTCTAGGCTGCTAGAAGGGAAAACAATGAAGCAAACTAATTTTTTTTTCCTGAGGAAAAATTGCCCTGAGCTAACATCTGCTGACAATCCTCCTCTTTTTTTGCTTGAAGAAGATTAGTCCTGAGCTAACATGTCTGCCAATCTTGCTCTGTTTTGTATGTGGGTCACTGGCACAGCATGGCTGACGAGTGGTATAGGTCTGCGCCTGGGATCCAAACCCGAAAACCCAGGCTGCTAAAGCAGAGCACAGCAAACTTAACCACTACACCTTGGGGCCAGCCCTGGAGCAAACTAATTTTTACTGTGGGTCCATCAGAAGGCTTAGGAATGGGTGGCTGTAGGTATATGGGTGATTATGGACCTTAAAACAGGAAGAGGCAATAAAAGGCCCCAGGTCTATCTCCATCCTCACCCACATGGATGATTGTCCTTCCCTGTTGTGGTAGCAGAAGATTGGTGATTTATTCTCTGCAGAGGGTAACTGTGGGAGCTCCCAGGCTCAGTTAAGATCGTTAGTACAAGAAGAGGAAAATAAGTATACGTTTAATCATCGACTGTTGAGATCCTCAGCTTTCTTCTCTCTTCCCTTGGAAGGCTGAGAGCCAGTTAGTTTGCGTCCTCCAGTCAGGAGACTGTAAGAGACTTTTCTGGTGAATTTGACCCATTCAGGAGGCAAGACTAAAGAATATAACACTGCGGAGTTCCAAAGGAAATGGTTCAATCAGATCATTCCACTGCAAAGAGGTACCACTCGGGTCCACAAGGTTCCACTCAGCCTTTTAGCTTTCCTTTCTAAAATATGAGGGCACATGAGAGATCAAGGCCACCGCAAACATTAAAAGAACTTGGAAGAAACAAATTATTCCAAGAGATATTTCAAAAAATAAGTAAACAAATGAAAAAAAGAAAAACCTATCAAGAACAGGAGTAAAATCAAATAACTTTTAGAGAACAAAATAGAGCTTTAGGAAATTAAAATTATGATTGTAGAATGGCAAAATTAATAGAAGAATTGGACAATAAAATTGAGAATTGTCTCAGAAATTAGACTCTAATGTCAAAGAGATGAGAAAAAGGAGAGAAAAAAAGAATCTTAGGGAAAGAGTCTAAGAGACACAGCAGCAGAGAGGTCTCAAAAGGAGAAGAGGAAATGGACAAGGAGACAAAAATGAAATAATTCAAGAAAAAATTCTAGGATGGAAGAACTCATGAAAGACTCATGATGCCAGATTGGAAAGGCCCGCTGAGTACCCAGCAGAAGGCATGAAAATAAACCCACACCTCATTGTGAAATTTCAGAACACCTGGGAAAAAGAAGGCATCCTAAAAGCTTCCAGAGGAAATAAAACAGGTTTATGCAAAAGACCAAGAGTCTGAACGGCAAAGTATCTCTCAACAGAGACACTAGAAATTGGAAGACATTGTAGAAAGGCCTTCAAACCTCTGAGTGACAATAATTTCCAACTTAGAATTCTATATTCAATGTTGCTATCGATGAAGTGCGGGAGTGGAATGAAGGCGTTTGTGGACAAGCGAAAAATTACCTCCTTTCTTCAGGAAGCTACTGGAGGATGTGCTTTGACCAAATACGGTAATAAAGCAAGACAGAGGAGGAATTGCAATCCAGGAAACAATGGATCCAACAGAAGAGAGAGATCTTCAACGGAGAAGAAAGATCAGGAACAGAACTAGATGAAGCAGACCTAAAGAGCACACAGCTCCAGGAAAAACGTCTCCAAAACAATGAACGTGATCGAACACTTGATGTTTTTGGATATCTGTTGAGGATTTTGTACCACTGGGAAATGCTGATAAATTAAAGAGCAGTAGGTGGAAAACTATGCCTTCCTCTCTCCCTCTTAAACCCCCTACCCCCCAAACAAATAAACAAATAGAAACAAGACAATTTAATGTTAGGGAGAATAAAACGTTGATCAAGAAAATTAAACTACTGCTCAGCTGTCAATAAAAGTTATGTAAAAATAACAATGCAAATATTGATCAAATAAAAATTAAGAGATTGAGCAAAATGGGTGAAGGGAGTCAAAAGATACAAACTTCCAATTATAAAATACATGTGTCTCAGGGATGCTGTGTACAGCCTGGTGACTACAGTTACTAACACTGTATCGCATATTTGAAAGTAGCTGAGAGTGTAGATCTTAAAAGTTCTCATCACAAGAAAAAAAATTTTGTAACTACATATGGTGCCGGATGTTAACTAGACTTATGGTGGTGAGCATTTCGTAATATATACAAACGTCGAATCATTATGTTGTACCCCTGAAACTAACATAATGTTACGTGTCAAGGATAATCTCAAAAAATTTAAGTGATCTGAAGGATAAAGTGAAGGGATTGCAAAAGAAAGTTGAATTTGACAAATTTATAGGAGGAAATCAGTGGATAATCCTTAAAACTAAAGAAATCAATAAATAGTAGCCTAAGCAGGTTATTCAGAAACGCAGAGGTAACACCAACAGGATCAGCTCAAAAATTTGAAGGTGGGCGCTGCTGGGAATTAGGAAACGTGAACGGAGAGGGGTGAGAGTTTCTTAGTTGTAACAAGGTTTGTAGACCTAAATGACCCTTTACTCTCTGTATGTGTATCTGTTTTGATAAAAATAAAAATTTAATGACAACAACAAAAAAGAATTACTGGAGAGAAATATCACTTCACAATAGCAACAGAACCAAAAATACCTGGGATTAACTCTGAGGAAAAATGTGTTGCCGTCATGTGAAGAAAATGGCAAAACTTTACCAAAAGGAAAAAATATATAAGTTAATAAAGAAACGTAGTGTAATCTTGAGTAGGAAGACTAAATATTTTAATATTGTCTATTCTTTAACTTAGTTATAGTTTTAAGACAATATCAATTAACATATTATGAGAGGTTTTGGAGACTTTGGTGAGTTAAAATAAATAGGATAATTTCGAAAAAAAAGTAAAATAATGGGAGAATCTGCCTTTTCAAATATGGAGAGGTATTTTAAAGTTAAAGTTAAAGTAGAGTGGAATTGACACATTAGCCAAGAGATATACAGTGGAAAAGAATACAGAACTTTGAAAAAACTCCATCGTTTATATAAGAACTTCCGTAATTAAAACATCAAAAATGATGTTTGCAAATTTGATATTTTAAATATGAGGTTAGATCTTAGGAAACATTAAAAAATACATTTTCAAGGGGTTAAAGTTTTTAAAACTTTTCAAGGGGTTAAGTGTTTAAAACTGAAAATATTATAGAAAAAAGAATCAATATTTAAATTGATTATGAGGTTAGGATGAATCTTCTAAACCTAAAAACCAATGGAAGTAATCCTGCCACAAAGGTAGATAGGTTGCACTAATAAAAATGAAAAGATTTGCATGCCAAGACAAAACTAAAGAAAACAAAGCACTCTATGCTTGCTCAGTCTATCAGACTTGACTTTAGGGAGAGTAGGCTGGGGCTGGCCATTATGCTGGTGACCTGCTGCCCTCAACCGCAGTTAAGAGATGTGCACTCAACTCTGCCTTGCACCATCCCCTCCCCATCTCCACGCTCCCTCCCCCAGCAGCCCTAGCATTCCCTGTTAACCCATTAAATTTCTTTATTTTTAAATAATTGAATTTTAAAAATAATATTATGCATATTTAATGTGTACAACATGATGATTTGATAGATAGACATAATAAAATGATTGCTATAGCTAAGCTAATTAACATATCACCGCCTCACACCATGTGGTGAGGAGCACATGAAATCTACTCTCTTAGCAGATTTCCAGTATTCTCAGTAGTCTTATTAACTATAGTTGTGATGCTGTACATTAGACTTCTAGACTCAATTCATCTCGCATAACTGTAACTTCGTATCCTTTGGTCAGCATCTCCCCTTTCCTCACCTCCCCACCCCTACTAACTACAGTTTTACTCTCTGCTTCTATGTATCCAACTTTTTTAGATTTCACATATAAGTGAGATCACTCCATTATTTTCTTTCTCTGTCTGGCTTATTTCACTTAGCATAATGCCCTCCAGGTTCTGTTTGCTTGTTAGCCTGGGCATAAACGCCCACCTATCCTTTACTGTGGGCAGCCATGAGGAAGCGGATAGGGTGACCATCAGGGTTTTTCTGTGAGCAGAGTTAACCTTCCTCTTCATATCCATCCTTCCTCTCTTCATCAGGACCCTCCCTGATGGTCTCCTGGCCTCATGGGACTCCTCCTCTCCTCAACTCCTCTCTTGCTTTTCTGGGCTGCGGTTTCCTCTAGTTGTTTCAATTATCAATACCCTTCCATCTATTGTTTATTTCTTTTTTAAGCCTTATTGAGATATAATTGATATATGAAAAATCGAGCATATCTAATGTATGCATTTTGATGAGTTTGGACATATACATACCCCCATGATATGCTTCCATCTATTTTTGATACACAAAAATCTGTTGAAATCTCTCCTCTGTTAATGCTCCCCTGGTGTTCTTTCTGTTCTTCTGATTTTATTTCCCATTTTACTACTGTATCATCATTTTAATGGGAACTCAGAAGACAGGGAGAGAAACATTGTGTGCTCAGCTGATCATCTGGAACAAGTAATCTTTTAGTAAATGTCGTAGGAATATTTGATTTAATGGAAAATGTGACAAATAAAATACCAAATAATGAAATGATTCTAATAAAAATTAACATCTCATAAAGAAATTTTTAATAAATCTCTATAAAAAACATCAATGACTCAATGGACTACAAGGTCAAGGAAATAAAATGAAGAAATTCAACTAACCCATAAGTATGTGGGAATATTTTAAACCTTGTTAGTAATTGAATGAATGCAAGTTTATGTAATCATAAAGTGTTTTTTCATGTATTAAACTGGATTTAAAAAAAATTTATATTACTTAATACTGGGGAGAGTCTGTGAGGTAGCCCCTTTATAGACTGCTAGCGGGCACGAGAATTTGAAATTCTTTTGGAAAGCACTTTAGCAAGATGTATGAAGGACACTTTAGAATATGTCTTCTTTGAATCAGATGATCCCCTTCTAGGCAACTAATTGTAAGTATAATAAAAAATGTGGATAAATCATTGCAGTTTTACTGGTTTAAGAGAGAAAAAGATGGAAAGCTCTATAACCAACAAAGGTAGAATTTTAAAATAAATTATAATAATACATTCACTGATTATTATATAGTCATTCAAATAATATTTTAAAGAATATTTAATCTCATTAGCAAATATGTATGATAAGTTGGAGTTTTAAAAGTTACTTAAGATCTAAATTATATAAATAATTAAAGTTTTCACTTTTGGGGAAAAAATATGTATGTAGAGAAACTTCCCTGTTTTTACAAAAAGAATGGCCAGGGGCCAGCCCCATGGCCGAGTGGTTAAGTTGGCGGCCCAGGGTTCCGGTGGTTCAGATCCTGGGTGCGGACCTAGCACCGCTCATCAGGCCACGCTGAGGCGGCGTCCCACACAGCACAACCAGAGGCACTCACAACTAGGATATACAACTATGTACTGGAGGGCTTTGGGGAGAAGAAGAAGAAGAAAAAAAGATGGTTGGCAACAGCTGTTAGCTCAGGTGCCAACCTTTAGTAAAAAAAAGAATGGCCAGCCTTTATGCTCCCTTAGCCTTACATGTTTAGAACTGGTTACACTTTCCACTACAGTGTGTTCATCTTGATTGACCGTGAGCTCTTTGACAGAAGGGATAGGTTACATTATTCTTCATATTTGTGATTGTCATTAAGGGGCCTGGCACATAATAGATGTTCCTTAAATATTTGCTCAATTATAAAATGAAGGGATTAATAAGTGAATGATTGATGGAATGAATGAATAATATAGAAATGGAGAGCTGGTCTTGTGGCGGTGGTCTAGTGCAGACAGCATAGAGAAGGAAAAAGAAAGAGAGAGAAGAAATAGGGGTGAAAGTCTGTCTTTGGCCAGAGGGACAATCAAAGGAAATTCAATTAAAAGGGCTATACAGAGAAATAAGTAAAGGCAAATACACCAGGAGGGATAATAAAAATGCATCATGATATTGTGGAAAGTTCATAGGCTTTTAAGTCAAAAGTGTCTGGGCTTAAATTTTAAGTTCAGTGCTTGTGGCTATCTAATCTTAGATATGCAGTAGAAAATAGACACAGCAGTTCTTTCCTAGGGGATATGAAATAACATGAAAATTTCTTGAGTAAGCCCAAAGAGAAACAAAACCTGAAAAATTCAAGAAGACAGAGAGACAAAGAGTGAAAACTTTTAATTTTTTTTTGCTGAGGAGGATTTGCCCTGAGCTAACACCTGTGCCAGTCTTCCTCTATTTTGTATGTGGTTGCCACCACAGCATGGCTGAAGAGTGGTATAGGTCCATGCCTGGGATCTGACCTTGTGAACCAGGGCTGCAGAAGCAAAGCATGCCAAACTCAACCACCATGCCACAGAAAACTCATTTTTGATGAGATGCAATATCAACATAAAGTATTGGAAGTATAAAGTATCATTTCTGGGGAGAGTTAGATATGGAAGCCACTATCTTGAACAACAAGGAAGCATGCCTTTTTGCTGCGGTGGCATCCTACTTTCAACCCCCTTCCCTTTGCTTGCTGGCAGTGCACCTAAATTATAGCAGCAGCAAGTAGGTAACAATCAACCTTCACAAAGTGCCAAGTCTGTAAAAGAAAATCCTTTTAAACGAGGTTTCATTGCTTGTCACAGTATTTACTCAAATTATATCCCATTGGAGTCCAAAAAAAGTATTAAAAATAATTACTTATGGTCCTTGATTTTATCTTTTTTTCGATGGGAGTGGGGGATGCAGTGTGTCTTTTGATGGGTGCGAGGGGCAGTGGAATGGAGAGGTACACATTACTTTTATTTTTGAGACCCAGCGAAGTGTTTAAGAATATATCCTGGGGTCATCCCCGCATCCTTGTTAATGAGATGGTTTGGTTGAGCCTGGACTTTGGAGACAGATGGTTCTGAGTTTAAATCTCAATTCCGATGCTAACTAGCTCAGTAACATTGTGACTAAATGTTAACTTAAGATAAGGAGTCACATTGCTTTCTTCTGGGAAAGTAATTAATGATAATAATATCCTAGGATACTCTTGGGGCTGGCCCCGTGGCCGAGTGGTTAAGTTCGTGCGCTCCGCTGCAGGCGGCCCAGTGTTTCGACGGTTCGAATCCTGGGCGCGGACATGGCACTGCTCGTCAGACCACGCTGAGGCGGCGTCCCACATGCCACAACTAGAGGAACCCACAACGAAGAATACACAACTATGTACCGGGGGGCTTTGGGGAGAAAAAGGAAAAAATAAAAAATCTTTAAAAAAAAAAAATATCCTAGGATACTCTTAAGAATTGATGAAAATTTATATAGTGTTCCTAGCATTCCCAACATTGCTTGGCTTTAGTGAGAATTCTAGTTTTCATCGGTTCTTTGGGAGGTTGGGTGGCTACCAGGAACTTGAAGAGAAGTTGTTTAAAAATACTTATCTGGGGCCGGCCCGTGGCCTGGTGGTTATGTTCACGCTCTGCTTTGGTGGCCCAGGGTTTTGCTGGTTCGAATCCCTGGTGTGGACATGGCACCGTTCATCAAGCCATGCTGAGGCGGCGTTCCACATGCCACAACTAGAAGGATCCACAACTAAGAATATACAACTATGGGGGCTGGCAGGTGGGGCAGCGTTAAGTTTGCACGTTCTGTTTCTCACGGTCTGGGGTTTACTGGTTTGGATCCCGGGTGTGGACATGGCACCGCTTGGCAAAAGCCATGCTGTGACAGGCGTCCTGCATATGAAGTGGAGAAAGATGGGCATGGATGTTAGCTCATGGCCAGTCTTCCTCAGCAAAAAGAGGAGGATTGGCAGTAGTTAGCTCAGGGCTAATCATCCTCAAAAAAAAAAAAAAAAAAAAAAAAAGAATATACAACTACGTACTGGGGGGCTTTGGGGAGAAAAAGGAAAAATAAAATCTTAAAAAAAATTGCTTATCTATGTATCACTGCAATTGATGCATTTCCCGGATTTTGATCTGGATTTTTCTGGGCAAGCCTGCAAGGGTTTTTTCCTGCTCCCTTAGGGTTTTATGATGACTGTCTTGCTTGCTCATTCTCTGGTTGAGCCAGGAGCAGTCAGGAAATATTTCACCAGTGTGGAAAGATGAGCATCCAATTCTGACAACCAGCAATTGCCTTCTTCCAGCTCATGCTTTGGACATAAACAGAAGAGTTAGAGAAGTACATATACCTCGTTCATCATGCTTCAGAGAATCAGATTCTATCATTCTAGAATCAAAAATGAGCATTCAACTGGAGGAGAAAGAAAGAAATCAATTATACTGGTGGCGTTAAAGCATCATAACAAAAAAATTGGGAAGCACAGAATGAGATCTTCTATTTTCCTTAAGTTGAAGAAGCCAACCTTCCACTTTTTATACTTGGGAAGAACATCAATGAGATGGATTGGGAAAAGGCAGTAGAATGTTAAAATTATACATTATTTTTGCAGCTCAGCTGTAATTTGTGCACACAATGGGCTATTACGTATGCATTGTTCTACGGAAGAAAAAAATAAATTAATTGCTTCTTCCCTTCCCTCTTCCTTCCTAGAAGCCTAATCAGTGATTTATCTTCAAACTTATTGCAATAAGTAGTTTCATTACCATTTTCAGTTGTCTTCTTTAGGGAAGGAGATGAAAAGTTGACAAAGAAGTTATTGGTTTCCAAAGTTCTTGTTAGAAGAGTCAGCTGCTGAAAGAGTAGCATGACTCGTACCCAAGCTTGCTCTGGACAGTCTGTTGGGAATTCAGATTTTTAAGAGAGCAAATTAGCATCTATATGACCCAACGTTCAGAACAATGAAGATGGAATTGTGCTTAAGAATTTTCATCCTCAAGCTCTATCAGTGCATAGCTATATCAGATACATGCCCATCCAGCACAGTTTATTCTTGCCAGTCTTGGATGAAGTTCTGGCTCTTCACCTTAGCACACCTCATGGCAATCAT
Source organism: Equus asinus (assembly GCF_041296235.1). Taxonomy (NCBI): domain Eukaryota; kingdom Metazoa; phylum Chordata; class Mammalia; order Perissodactyla; family Equidae; genus Equus; species Equus asinus. The sequence continues at coordinate 34,607,637 of NC_091802.1, read as the reverse complement.
CTTTTGGAGGCTTTTGAAAAATCACTTAACCAACAAGCATTTATTGAGAACCTACTATGTTCACTGCACTCTGCAAAGGCACTGAGTCAACCCATCGTACTGGTCAAATAACTCACTCTTTTTTTTTTAGCCCCATGAATCCTCTCTTTCCTGAGGATATCTAGGATCTCAACTATAAGTGGTACAGTGGAGAAACCTAAAGGATCTGCCCACAGGCAGACACATGCTCAAATACTGACAAACAAATTGACTGCTGTGGAATGTTGGGTAAATTATTAGTACAAAGTGGGGAAAGTATCAACTCTCTTGCGAGTATGTCTTTTATTTATTTGTTTTTGTTTTTGCTGAGGAAGATTTGCCCTGAGCTAACATCTGTTGCCAATCTTCCTCTTTTTTTGTATGTGAGCCACTGCCACAGCATGGCTGCTAATAGACCAGCAGTGTGGGTCCGTGCCCGGGAACTGAACCTGGGCTGCTGAAGCTGAGCACACTGAACTTAACCACTGGAGTTGGTTAGTCCGCTAGAGTTGGCCCAAGTGTGTCTTTTAATTAGAGTCTGAATTAAGTGTCCTCCCCTGTGCTCCCTTAGGAACTATAAATACCATTATCACATCCACTTATGGTTTATTTAAGTTGTGAATTTACAAGTCTAGCTCTTCTGTTAAACCATGAGATCCTTGAGGCTCAGGTCTGCGCCCTATTCATCCTTGTAAACTGAGCACTGAACACAGTGATGAGTACCTCTTACGTCATGAACTATCTTGGAAATTGAATGTTAATGTAAGTTAGGTTACTGGAATTTGGAGCCATGAAGGGTTAGCCCTGGAAATGACTGATAGTCCATTGTTGTCACACACAATAATGTATTTAACCAGTTTCCTATTGATGCGTACTTATGTTTTCTGCTAATTTTTCACTATTATAAATAATACTGCATTGATTATATTTTTGTTTATATTTCTTCAAACTTGTGTGAATACCTCCTTAATATACATTTTTTGTGAGCAGTGGCGTTTTGGGGTCTAGAGATTTGCAGTATAAAATGTTGATGCAAATCGCCACTCTGCCCTCTTGAAAGGGTGCATATTCCCACTAACAGTGCAGACTGTCCATTTTTCCTCACTTTTAAAAAGCAACATTAAATATTATAAATCATTTAAAACACTTTTTCCAATTTGATAAATACAAATTACAGCATCTTGCTGTTTATATTTATACTTCCTGGATATGGTTGACCAACTTATCCTGTATTTATTGGCACTGCCGTTCTTTCATGAATTTGTGTTCTTTACCCAATTTTCCTTTTTTCATTGTGCTTTTTATCTTTTTCTTACTGATTTGTCATATAAATTGAGTCATTCAATATGTAGTCTTTTTGGTTGGTCTTCTTTCTCTCAGCAAAATGCATGTGAAGTTCATCCCTGTGTGTGTAAATCAATAGGGTTTGTTTTTTTTTTTTTGGGTAAGTAGTACTTCTTTGTATGGCTGTATCACAGTTTGATCATACATTTACCAGAGGAAGGACTTTGGAATTTTTTCCAAGTTTTGGCTATGACAAATAAAGCTGCTACAAACCTTTGTGTACAGAATTTTGTGTGAATATAAGTTTTCATTTCTTTTGGGTAAATGCCTAGGAGTGTGTTTTCTGGATCATATAGTAAATGTATATAACTTTATAAAAAACTGCCAAATAGTTTTTATGAATGGCTATACCATTTCATATTTTCACCAGCAATGAGAGTTCCAGTTGCTCCTGAGCCTTGCCTTGGTATAGTAACTTTCTTTTCTTAAAAAAAATTTTAGTTTTTATAACAGATGTTAGTGGTATCTCATTGTGGATTTAATTTAAATTTCCCTAACGACTAATAACGTTGAACATCTTTTCCTATAATACATACTTGTCGTCTATATATCTATTTTGGTGAAGTTTCTATTTAAATCTTTTGCCTATTTTCTTTAATTGGGTTGTTTGTCTTATTTTTGAGTTTTGAGAGTTCTCTATATATTCTGGGTACAAGTTCTTTGTCAGAAATATGGTCTGTAAATATTGTCTTCCAGTCTGCGGCTTGTCTTCTCATTCTCTCAATGGTGTCTTTTCCAGAGGAAAAATTGCTAATTTTGAAAAGCTCCAACTTATCTTCATTTTTTCTTTTTGAATCGTGCTTTTGGTTTCAAATCTAAAAATTATTTGCATGCCTCAAAGTCATGAAGATTTTCTCCTATGCTTTCTTCTAAAAGTGTTACAGGAGTTAGGTTATATATTTAGGTTTATGATCCATTTTGAGTTAATTTTTGAATACAGTATGAGATATGAATTGAGGTTAAATTTTGTTTGCATACAAATGCCCAATTGGCCCAACATCACTTGTTGAAAAAACTCTCTTTTGTCCATTGAATTGTCTTTGCACTTTTGTCAAAAATCAGTTGACTGCATTTGTGTGTCTTTTTCCGGACTCGCCCTTCTATTCAGTTGATATGTCTATCCTTTCACCAATATTACACTGTCTCGATTACCGTAACTTTATATTTAAACTTGAAAGTGGATAGTGTGTGTCTAACTTTATTCTTCTTTCTCAAAATTGTTTTGAGTTGAATTTATTTTAATGTAGGAGAGTAACATCATCAAGATGGCAACATAGAACGCTTACTGACTTTAGGCGACCTCACAGGAAGATCAGATAGTAACTATCCATCGATAAGACACCATTTTGAAAATCCCAGAACCTGGGGCCGACACTGAAGCACCTCGGTGGACAACAGAGACCAAAATGGACCACATTAGAAGGGTAAGAGGAGTGGCTCCACTTTGATGGCATGCCCTTCCTCAGGCTGGCACAGTACAACATGAAAGGAACTCCGCTAGACCTACGCTTTCTCCAGTGGGAAAAAGAGAACCCAAAGTGGGCACCCAGCTTTCCCAGCATTGCGGGACACTTCCTAGGAGGCTCAGTGGAGTCTCACCTCACAGGATCACTGGGGGACCCTGCAGATCTGTGACACTGAGGATCAGATAGAGACTGAGAAGGAGGCAGGAGCTGACGGCAACCTGCACCCAGATCTTGGCAGTCCAACCTCCTGCTTGCGGTGGCCCCCGGGCAGAGATCCCAGCAAGCAGCTCTGCTCTTCTGCAGAGCTGAACTGCTGGTCCTATCCGGCCAGGAAGCTTGGTTGGCAATTCTGCCTGGTTTGGATACCCAGCCAATGGGCTATAGCAGCGGTAGAGCACATCCTAAGGCCCTGCCTGGGCAAGGGTGCACCTTTGCACTCCTGCCCAACTGCTGAGCATAACCTCCAGTGTCGCCCCTCCAGGAAACGTGGCCACACACACCCAGAAGCCGTGGAGCACATCTAGTGGCACGGTCCAGGCAGGCAGCCAAGCCAGCAGCCCTGCCCGTCTGTTGAGCGTTGCCTCTGGCCCCTCATAACCAGGGAGCCTGCACAGTGACCGAGAGCAGCCATGGAGCCCAGCCTACGGTACCACTCAGCACAGAACCAAGACTACAACCCTACCCAGCAGCAGAACACAGCATATGGCCCTACCTGATCGCTGAACACATCCTGTGGCTTCCCCTAGTCAGGGAGCCTAGCCAGAGACCCCATCCAATCAGAAAGCATAACTGCAGCCCCATCCAAGTAAGAAGCCTGGACAGCAACCCCAGCCTACTGCAGAGCACAATCTCTAGCTCCACCCAACTATGGGGTACAGCTAGGGGCCCTGCCTGATCAGAGAGCCCAGCCAGCAACCTCGCCCAACAGCTGAGCACAGTAAAAGGTCTACCCAATGGCAAAGTCCAGCCTGGGGTCCCGCCCAACTTTAGGGCACAGCCTGTGTCCCCGTCCTGCCATTTGTAACAACATGGATGAATCCCGAGGACGTCATGCTAAGGGAAATAAGTCAGACAGAGAAAGACAAAATCTGTATGATCTCACTTCTATGTGGAATCTTTAAAAAAAAGAACTCTTAGAAACAGAGAGTAGATAGGTAGTTGCCAGGGGCGAGGGGATGGGGGAAATGGGTGAAGGTGGTCAAAGAGTACAAACTTCTGGTTATAAGTTGAATATGTTCTGAGGATCTAAGGTGCAACATGCTGGCTAGTTGACAATACTGTGTTATGCGCTTGAAAATAGCTAAGAGAGTAGATCTTAAAAGTTCTCACCCCCCAAAAAAAGTGGGATGATGGATGTGCTAACTAACTTTATTGTGGTAACCATTTCGCAATATATATGTATTGAATCACCATGTTGTACACCTTAAACTTACACAATGTTCCATGTCAATTATATCTCAAAAAAGCTGGAAAAAAATAAAAATTATGATAGGGATCAAAATTATTTTTTTCTCACAGATATCCAATAGATGTAGTATTATTTATTAAAAATCACACTCTTTTCCCCAGTGAACTGCAGTGGCGCATTTACCATCAGATGACCTTGTTCTCACATCAGGTGATAGATATGGGTCTGTGTCTAGGCTCAGTTTTCTCTTCCATTAGTTGGCCAATCATTGCACCAACACTTACGTGATTTTTAATTGCTCTCTTTTTGCGATAGATTGGTTTCTTTCTGGAATTTCTATTCTGTTCCGTTGATCTATGTGTCTATTTTTATGCCAATGCCATGCTATTTTGATTAATACAGATTGGTGATATAGTTTGAAGTCCGGAAGTGTGATGCTTCCAGTTTTGTTCTTCTTGCTTGAGTGGTTTTTTTTGTTATTTGGGGTCTTTTGTGGTTCCATATGAATTTTAGGATTGTTTTTTCTATTTCTTTGGAAAATGACATTGGAATTTTGATAGAGACTGATTTGAGTCTGTAGATTTCTTTAGGTAGTTTGGACATTTTAACAATATTAATTCTTCCAATCTGTCGACATGGAATGTCTTTCTATTTATTTGTGCCTTCTTTAATTTCTTTCAACAATGTGTACATACAGATAGAGGAGGCCAATGCTAGACATTCTCTCTAGCATATTCTATGCCCTGCATTGAATTAAAACGCATCAGATAAAATGCATGCATGAGAGTATTTGGTTATGCCAATCTTCACCTTCTGGGAAGTCACATAGCATCATTGAATAAGGTTTTGTTTTTGTTTGCTGCTTTGTATGTTTGTTTTTTTATCTCTAAAATGGTAATGCTATCTGGCCCACACATACCCTGCTGGGTTGTTATGATAATCAGATGAATAAAAAGTAATTTTAAATACACACACACTTTGTAAATGGCAAACCCTATACCAAAATAATGTTAGTGATAATGACGATTTTCTTTTTACTGATTTCTGGGGCTAGATATCTAGAGACTTTTTTCTTAACTCAACCTTCTTTGTTTACTGCTGCTCTCTGATTGGATAACTGGGTTAGGTCACTGTGTGTGTGAGAGGGTGCATTATATGCACTTTTTCTTCTATCACATGCTCCTTTTCATGAACAAGAGGACATATTCCCCTGAAACTGAATCCGGGGGAAAAGCACCCATGTTTCCCAAGATAACCTGTGTGGGAAGTAATTGCAGGCCTCCTGTTTGCCAGCCAATCCCTCTCCATAATGCAGAACCCCCTGGTATGGTTAGTGTCATTCATTTGTGCCAATAAAATCCGGTATGTCCTGCCACAGAATTCTTCCAGCTGTCATAAAGGGACTCAGGTACCTTTGGATACAATATGCTGGCAATAAGTCTAGCCTAATAGCCAAGCCCATGGTCCCCTCATTGCTTTTAAGTCATTCCTCAGCATCACAGGGACCTCCTCAAAACTCCCATTTAGCTGTCACACATGTCAGCAGATGCAAGCTAAGGGATGATAAATAATTGGATCACCAAAACAGCGTGGGCCAGTATGCTCCCTGTCAACTCTTTCTCTGAAAATGCAGATCTGACACTGCATTAGGATGGTGAATGCAAAGGCAACACTGTCAATGAAACTCTCCTAGCAGACCTTTTCTCTTTGTCAAGATCCCCACCTGCTTGATTCACAAGGCCAAGGGTGCTAGTCTTTTTGAAGACACACCATGAAAGGAAAGTTTAGTGCCCCAGCAAGTAGTAAAGAGAAGGCAGACTCTCCTAGGCAACTCCTTCCTTGTGTATGAGATGTAAAAATGGCCTGAGATGGCCCTGCTGCCCCTGCTGGTATCCATACATAAAGAAAAATTAGCCTGGTTTTCCTGGGCATGCCCTGCACTTTATCCAAGCTGTGATGCTTTGTCACCTTTTGACCTAAATACCCTTTCTATATTGCTTCAAGCTCATGATCTCCCCGTCAGCCCTCTGACCTCATCTGCTCCAGCCACTCTGGCCTCATTGTCAGTCTCCAAACTCACCAACCGACTCTTGCCCCTTAGGTCTTTGCTATTGCTGGTTTCTCTGGTTGAAGCACTCTTCTCCCAGATATTTGCAAGACATGGCCTTTCCTTGGCCTGTTGATGTATCAGAAAACCACCCTCTCTTCCATTTCTTTCCCTGTTTTATTTTTCTCCATAGCAGTCATCCCTGCACACTTATTATATATTTATTTATTACCTTCTTTGTTCATCACTTGCTTGTCGTTGTTCCTCTATTTGGAATGTCGGCTCCATGAGAGCAGGGGTTGTGTCTATTTTTGCACACCTGCTACGAAGCAGAAATTAAAATATTGCTGAATGTTGAAGGCAGTGCAGCTCCTTCCTCGACTCCTGATTAAAGTGCCCTTTACTCCTCTAAGCCATCTCTGATCGTCCACTTCTATCTTTAGTTTTCTCCTCTCTTCCTCTGCTTCTTCAAGACACTGAATACTTTTTACCTGATCATGTAGTTGTTCTAGGTATAATAATTATTACCATTTCTTCTTCCTCCTTAGACTACCAGCTCCTCAAGGATGTGGGCTGTTTGATTCAAGTTTGAATCTCCCATAGTACCTTGACCGTGTTAATCAATTATTTGGGGGAATGAATGAATGGTTGTAACATAATAAATTCACTCATTTACTCATTTGTTTAACAAGAGACTATCAGTTGCAGCTCTAGGGGCAGCGAACAAAACAGAAAATAAAAACATTAGGAGGTCATCATATATTGACTACATATTTTACATAAGTTACTATTACATTTAATTCTAATGATAGTTGTTTATGATAGATGCTATTATCCCCTTTTAAAGGATGAGTAAACTGAAAACACAAAGATATTGAAGGGTTTTTTTTTTTTCTTTTAATCTCTAGCTCTCCAATCCCGACATGTCTTAAGCAATATGCCATGCAGCCTGGCCTTGTACAGAATCCTGATGTCTAATAACAAAAATCGTTTTGGACGTTTGATGATTACGGTTGTACAATGTTGACACAAACCTGCTGTGGGCACAGGACGCTTGCAGATTTGGGAAAGTTGTCTCAACCTCCCCTCTCCCAGAGCCCTTGTGAAGAGGTCCAGCTCTTCTGCTCAGTGTCGCTGAACAGACCCTCTCCATGCTTCCCCCACATCACATTTCTCCTCCTGTCCCCAGGCCTCTCTAGGTGTCTGTGGGCTCTGCCTTCAGTGGCTTGTGTCTGTGGCTCCTCCATGAGGCCACTGGACCACTTATCCCCCAAGTACGTAAAGTGGGAAGTGCCTGCAAGTTTACGTCCTCCTCCCCTCATTTCAGGAGGGGTCCTTAGCCAATAACACTGATGGGTGAGAGGACTCAAAAGGCCGGCTCCTTCACCTCAGGTGGCAATGATGCTGAGACATAATTCACACACAGCTTCCTCTGTGGGATCAGGCGAGTGTAAGCTCTGGAAGCTCTGTCTGAAACGGCACCCTTCTTGACCTCTTCCGTCTGCTTCTTTTTTGCTTTCCTTCCTCACTTACTGGGTTTTCCTCAAACTTAGTTAGGAAATCACTTGTACACAAATCCTTATCTTGGGGTCTGATTTGAGGAATCCAGTTGAAGATAGTCTCCTAGTTGGAAGCGTTAAAGAAAATGTTTCCCTAAGAAAGGAAAAATATTTGCCACGTGGACTCTACTCACCCTTCTAGAGGGAGCTGCTTGCTGCTGGGTCAGGGTCTTTCGGTCCCTGAGAGTGTCTCATGGCTGTTGTGCTGATGGCGGTCCGAATCTAACCCAGATTGGCAGGAATAATAAATTGCACCTATTTATTTAGACTATATTTTGTCTATGGTTGCCCCCTACATATATATATTTATATTCTTATAAATATATAAATACATATATATGTTCATGATCAAGTCAAATAAGTTTTGAGACACTTATGTTTAACTCCATTCATTCATTCCATCTAGCATTTATTGAGCATTAATCACTTTCTAGGTATTCTACTAAAGACTCAAGACTCAAAAATAATACTTAGTTCCTGCCCTTGAGGAGCTCACAATATGTGGGGCAAGACAGGTGGATGCTTAATGAAACATGGTACAGGTGGAGAAATGCTACAAGAAAGGTAGGTGTAAAGTGCTGGGAGACCAGAAGAGGGAGCTATACATTCTGATAGGGAGAAAAGCAAAAGGTTTCACTGAGATGGTAGTATTTGGGCTGATATTGGAAGGAGAGAAATTACCAGAAGGAGGAGTATGCTTGGGGAGAGAACACTGGGAGTAAAAGAAGCACAACTTATGGAGGGATGATTTGTAGGTTCTTTTGGCCCCCACGCCCACAACACTTGCTTTCTGTTCCTAAGAAGACAGCAAAATCAATTGATCTGTTAGTCAGTCAATTAGTCAGGGGATTTCTGTGTTTTGGGGCTGAAAGACGTTATCTGAAAGCACCCTCCTTCCAGTGGGAGGGATGCTGGGAGGAGCTGGGAGATGTGGGGACGCAGAGCTAGGGTGTCTGGGGGGAAGGGGAATGGGGAAAGCTGGAGGTCTACAGTAGGCATGTCACCAGGGATGAGTGTGGGCAGCAGCAGAAGAGACTCTCTGAATCCTCTGCTCAATATAAAACGTTAAAGAACCCAAGGGGACATGATGGGTGGGGAGATGCCACCATAAGGACTAAGATTGAAATTACCTTCAACCTGGTAAAATGGGTGTAATGTTAGATTTAATTTGATTTAAAGAGGACAAAGAAATAAGACATTTCTTGCATATGTGAGTTTTCAAAGTAACGGTTAGTACTATTGCTAGCTTGATGTCCTCGGGGAGCTATGAGTGGTTTGCACGGCTCACATGTCAGAAATAAGAGGAGGCTGGGATGTTGGGTTAGGGTGAAGCTCCTGTATGCAGTGTTTGTTTTCTGCACTGATTAAGAACCATTACATATCATTAAATAGAAAAATAGCAGGCTCAGGCCAGTGCTTGGGAGGGAGTGAAGATCAGGTGGGACGTAGTGACAGGTCCTGGTGATGGACAAAGGCAAAAGGTCTGCCCTTGCCTCAAGGCTTCCCATTTTTCCAGAGACGAGACTTATTCCAAAGAGAGATGTGTAACTAGTTCTATAGGAAAGAGCAGTCACTGGGGCTACTTTTCGCTCCTGATTTGGTTTCTAGCCCTTTGTTGCACTCTTAGAGTTGGCCACTGGGTAGCAGAGTCAACCCTACCTTGGTGGCTCTATCAGACTGAGCTGCTTATTAGGGTCTCGGATGAAGTCACATTGCCCATTTCTTGGATGTGATGGCCAAACCATGACCTCTGGACTCCCATATGCCTTCTTATATCTTTACGTTTTATCTGAATCTATTGCTGACGATCTGACTCACACTTCACTGCTGAATAAGTCATGGATGGACACACGGCCCCCACACCATAGCACTCCCTACCTCCTGGGTCAGTTCAGTCCTACAGACTGGGTCTTTATTCCTTTACATCCATAGACTATCCTATTTTCTAGAACAAATTTCCAATTTCATTCTAGAACTGGGGTTACCATCGTGCTCCCCAAATACTTGGTTAGAGTTCTAATACCCAGTTTAACTGCCCCTGATTACTAAGTTCTGTATTCCATGCCCTTAGCCTGCTTTCTGGTGTGCTGACACATATGGGCAAATCATTCATAAGACACACTAATCGGGATGCTTGACTCTTAAATTTGTGATGCTCCCTTGATCTTTGGAGTGTCAGCTTGGTATGGTGTCCCAGCACAGATATCCTTTAGTTCTGAGACTGTCATGCTGTCATACTCACTCTCCTTAGATCATATCCCCAAAGCCTCCTGTATAACCAAGTAGACTTCTTGGACTCTGTCTAGAATCTTATTTATTGCCCCTCTACACAAGTTAAGAATATGGAAAGAATCCAAATGGTGGCCAGAAAGATATAGGACTAGGGCTGTGGAGAAAGAATCAAAAGAAAAAAAGATAGAGAAGATATTCTAGACGTCACTACACAATTGAGATTCTCAATAAATATTCACCGATCTTTGTTTTTCATTTGATCTCAGCGCATATAAACAACAGGACTACAGTCTTCCCAGGAAAGAGAGGTTCTGAAGGCTTTGAAGAGACTCTTTTTATGTGGTGGGACACAAGCCTGCTGTGGAGCTACTGCATTTCATGGTGACAGAATGAACAACAGTACTTGTGGGGCTGGGTGTTGAACAAGAGAATGATTTAGAGCATCACTGAGATGATGTTTTGCCATTTTAAAAGAGTTTGATGCTAGTTCTTTAAAGCAGTAGTTTTCTAACCTCTTAAAAATTCAGCATTGAAACCCTTCTGTCAAAGGAAAGCTTATGTAGAAAACTAATATAGAAAACAGACAAAAGAGAGCTGCTCAGGTTGAAGCAATTGTGCGAGCCTGAGCCCCGGCCACCGGCTCTCCTCTGCAACCCTCCAGCTATGGCAGTGCCCAAGGCTGGCAAAGCTCTCAGTGGGATGTCCACAGATCAGAAGCTACAAACTGGCATCCTGAGGGCTGGCTCTGGCACAGAGATGTGTCTGGTTTGGATCTTAGAACATTTTACAAAAACTTGAGTTAATATTTAAAAAAATGAGGGAATTCACATTAAAAATTTTAGTTTTCTATATTCTCCTGAATAATTTGAAGTTCATTCCATATGGAGCCTGAAGTCTCACACAATAACGTTAGCTTAGAAAGATGAGCAGTGTATTAGTCAGAGTTCTCCAGAGAAACAGAACCAGTAGGATGGATATAGATACATCCAAATACACCTACGGATATCTACCTATTTATCTCTTTTTGTAGATATACTTTAGATAAACATGTTTCAGAGAGAAACTTACTTTAAGGAATTGGCTCACACAGTTGTGAAGGCTTGGCAAACCCAAAATCTGCAAGGTAGGAGACAGGCTGGAGACCCAGAGAAGAACTGCATGCAGTTCAAGTCCGATGACATCTGATGAGGGATCACATCCACATTATGAAAGATAATCCGCTTTACTCAGTCTTCTGATTTAAATGTAAAATTGTCTAAAAATCTCATCTAGAAAATACCTTCACAGAGGGGCCGGCCCACCATAGTAATTGGGTTCGTGTACTCTGCTTTAGTGGCCACGGGTTTGTGGGTTCAGATCTCGGGTGTGGACCTGCAACTGCTCATTGGGCTATGCTGTGGCAGCTTCCCACATGCAAAGTGGAGGAGGTTTGGTACGGATGGTGGCTCAGCGGCAATCTTCCTCAAACTAAAAGAGGAACATTGGCCACAGATATTAGCTCAGGGTCAATCTTCCTCACCAAAAAAACCCTTTACAGAAACATCTAGAATAATATTTGATCACATATCTGGATACTGTGACTTAGCTAGGTTGACACCTAAAATTACAAGCAGCTTATGACACATCACAAGCAGCTATCTCTTTCATGTATTAAAAAAAAAGTTATTGACTTAAAAAAATATTTTCTTTAGTTTACTTAAATTTTGAAATAATTATAAGCATACAGACAACCTGAAAGTACAGTACAAAGAACTTTCTTTTCCCTAAATGAATATAGAGTAGGTTGTCAACCTAATGTCCTATCACTACTGAATACTTTGGGATGTATTTTGTATGAACAAAGTCGTTCACCTACGTAAGCTCAATGGAACTACTAAAATCAGGAAATTAACATTGGTGCATTACCATACCAATCCTCAGATCCCGTTCAAGCATCCCATAATGTTCCATATGGCAATAGGATCCTGCTCAGAATCAGGCAGTGCATTTAGTTGTCTTGTCTCTTTACTCTTCAATCTGAAACAGTTTCCCACTTTTTCTTTGATTATTGCAACCCTGACACTTTTGAAGATTACAGGTAAATTATGGTTTAGAATATCCCTTAATTTGGGTTTGTTCAATGTTTCATAATAATTAGATTTATTTCATGCACCTTTGGTAGAAATATTACAGAAATGATGCTTTTGTTCCTTTCATTGCAACCTATCAGGTGGAAGGAGGGTTATCTGAAATCAGACAGGAAGTTTTCAGCCCAGATGTGGAAGGCTATGGCTTGTAACAATGAACTGATATTTGAAATCTATGTGTATGTGTGGGCGCATCACGTTTTGTGTGTTTCTACTTAAGTGGGTTCAACTGAGTGTGATTTTCTGCATTCACCTAATGTTTTCTCTCAGATAAAATCGTGCATAAGCAAATATGACATTTGAGGAGTACATAAATTGTTCCTTAAGATATCAATCACATTGGAATAAATTCATGTTTTCCCAACAAGTGTTATAGCAAAACTGGTTATAAGATGAACCTGAATAAATCTGATTTTATTTTATTTAGATAGCTTAACTTTTTTTTTTCAGTAAAGATGTGGCAAAAGAGAATCTTAGAATGGTGCTGGGATCAGCCAAAACGCTTTTCGAAGAGTGCAATAATGTCCATTAACAGAGAAAACTCATGTTAGTTGATATATACGCTACCATCTTTGTCTTAGTACTTTTCCTGGAACATTTTATACCCACAATTACTCTTTCAGGGCTATCAATTTAGCATGCAGAAAAATGGTAGCAGAGTAATCTCCTTCTGCAACGTAGGTACAATCTGCCTGATAAATATCTACCAGGCAAAGAGAATATTTCTGCATGAGAAAAATGCAACCGTATCAGAATTTTACTGAATTTGCGCCCAAAAGAATATACACTGTATAAAGAGAGTTTCATGAAGAATTTACATGATAGAAGGGATCATATGAGATGATTCACGGCTATACAGCTAGAGTCATTAACACAGATACTGCAGACTAGCCCATTAATTTCCCAAAATGTCCAGAAATAGAAATTTATCTAAATACCAAAGGAAGCAGTAGACTTTGAAACTTTTTTGAGTTTTGATTTCTGTACAAGACCTCTGAGAGTTTCCTTTCTCTCCTTTCCAGCTGATTTCAATAGTCCTGCCTTTTCTCTGGGCTTTTGACAAGTGATGAGACTCACAATTCTTGACAGCCCTCAAGCTTGGATTTTACTGAACAAAGCAAGGCTTTAGCCGAACAAGTGGATTTCATATTTAGAGCTGCCTCTGGTAGTGACGCCGGTTTAGGAAAAAATCAGAGAGCGTAATTGTTCTTTCAGCATCCTACATCCATCCTTTTAATACTTCAGAATTCCCCTGGAAAGAGAAAACACGTTTCATTCTAGGTTAAGTCACAGTCCATCTTTTTGCTGGCTGATGTAGCTTTTTTTTTTTAAAGTATGTGTCTTATCTCTTAGAGAAAAAGAGAGCTATCAGCCTCTTGGCCAAAAGGTGCACTTTCAAAGAGCAGGCTAAATGGAGAGAGGCACACACCTGCTGTCTCATTCTACAGTTGGATTGTACCATCAAAGCGATCACTGGACAAGTGTGCTCATTAAAAGGTTATTTGTCATAGGAAGGAAAGGTCCCATAAAATCTGGAAGCAAAATGAATGTCTATCAAGAGTTTAAATTATTTTCATCCAGTGGAATTATATGCATTCATTTAAAGATATATACTTCTTTACATAGAAATTCATAACATATTGTGGAAGGAAGAAAGAGGATGCAGAAGAGTATTTAAATTAATAGACATGAGTGTGTAAGTGCATTTGTGTGTATGTATGTGTGTATGTGCACAGAAGTGCTTCAAAAGATGTTCTCCAAACTGTTGGTGGGAGCTAATTCTGATTGGTGAGATTTGTACTGATTTTTAAATTTTTACTTATTGCAATATTTTCAAAAATTTTAAACAAGGAACAGGCATATTTCTAGACTAAGAATAAAAGATAAAGTAGAATTCCTCTCGAGGACAGAAAAAGCCTACTAATTCTACTGCTCCTGGAAACTGTACTGAATAAATGATGGAAACAAAGATTAGGGAATAAAACTTCATCAACAGTGATAAGAGGCAGCAACTGAAACCTCAGTCCCTAAGATATAAAAAAACACCTGCAATACAGTGACTTTTCTCTCAAATCAAGATAGATGTCAAAAGGCCATTCATACCTCTCCAGATTCCAAACAAGGTGCATAGCACTCTGAAAGTTAACTTTCTTGGGAGGCCAAATGGGCAAACATCTTGTAATGATGTAGGGGTTCCAGGGGCCTGTGACTGCTTGCTGTGTGTCGGATACTGTTCTAAGTACTTCATGTATACTAGCTCATTCAATCTTCTTACCGTGCCATAAGGCAGGTACTACTAGTGTCCCCATTTTACTGATGAAGTCACATCTAGGAGGCACAGATGGGTGAGGCAACTTGCCCAAGAGACTCAGGTGAGGCCAGGATTCAGCTGAGCCCATCCGACTCCGGAGTCTCTGGTCGTTATCATAGGTAGGATACACTTTGGGAGATCCAATCCACTTTTCAGATTGGGGGAAGAGGCAATGATAAAGGAGGGATCGTGCAGAATGACACCTTCGGTGATCAGAACTAGATTGGGTGGAGGAGAGCTGGGAAAACGGCAGTGCTGTTGGCAGCTCCTGCTGGGTAATAATTGAGCAGAGCTAAATAAACATTGTATCATTAAAATTCATACGAGCTATAGAAATTCACTGATTAAAACTAATCCCCTTCCTGACTGATGTGATGACCCAGAACAGAGGGAACTCTGAAGCCTGAACCGGGGTGTGTTGCTGTTTGGATAAGACAGTATTTTAAGACGACGTGTCAGGAATGAGGGACTACCTGCCCCAACAGCCTGCAGTTCCCTCCTCTTCTTGAGAAAAACAGCAGGTCACAAAAGAACTACTCCCATTCAGAAAACAAACAAGAAAAGAGGCAAAAAGTAACAATAAAATGAAGGGCTTCAACTTAAAAGGCCAATGGAAAATATGCATTTTAAAAAGAATTATTTAATTAATAAAAGAATATTTTTATTTATTTATTTATGTTTTGAGGAAGATTAGCCCTGAGCTAACATCCACCACCAATCCGCCTCTTTTTTGCTGAGGAAGACTGGCCCTGAGCTAACATCTGTGCTCTCTTCTTCTACTTTATATGTGGGATGCCTGCCACAGCATAGCTTGACAAGTGGTGCGTAGGTCTGCACCTGGGATCCAAACCAGTGAACCCCAGGCTGCTGATGTGGAATGTGTGAACTTAACCACCATGCCACTGGGCCAGCACCTAAAAGAATATTTTAGATAAGCACTCTTTTATACTTTCAAACAATCAAAGGAACATTTCAAAAATTATAAACGATCAAAGAAATATTATTGTTTATTGAAAAAGAATAAGAGTGAGCTGCCAAATGTCAAAAAAGACAAAAATAAAATAGTTTACGTAAATGATAGCCACACTAAAATGCAGAAGGAATTTGAGTAGATGTTGATAAAAGACAGAGACATGGTGAATTGGATTGTGACATTTGTATAAAACACAGGGTAGAGCTAACAGGACAGTCGTGCATCTCTTGACGACAGGGATATGTTCTGAGAGGTGCAATACTAGGTGATTTTGTCATTGTGTGAACATCACAGATGGTGCAGCCTACTACACACCTAGGCTATATGGTGCTAATCTTACGGGACCACCATCCTATACGTGGTCCGTCATTGACCAAAATGTTGTTATACTGCACATGACTGTAATTAGAGAGAAGCAGAAATATTTGAAAGATGCAAAAAATATATTCGACATGTGCATATTTGTCATCCTTCTTACTAAAACAGAGAAAACAACACACCCCACACATTACATATGGAACAGAAAAAATACGCAGGAATATAATACAAGAAAGCTTTCCTCAAATGAATAAAGCCATAAATGTACAGATTGAAAGAATACTATGTAATCCAAGGGGAAAAACTGCTAAAGAATGACCATCACTAACACACACCCTAGTGAAATTACCGTAATTCCAGGATGTCAAAATTATTGTAATCTAGGCAGAACAGAAATATCTAAAAAGAGAAAAAATCAGACTGGCTTCACAATTCTCCTCAGCAATACTTCAACAGAAGAATACATTAGGACAGCATTTTCAGAATTAAGAGAAGAAAAAAGTGAACACAAGAATTTCCTACCCCGCTAAGTTATTGTTCTTGTAAAATGGCATAGAAGAGTAATGACTGTAATTTAAGAACTTAGAGAAAAATTGCACTCAGATGGAGTGATTAAATAAATATCCTTTTGAGAGCTAGCCAATCAGAAGAGAGAGAGGGTGGAGCAGGAGGAAGACCAAATGAATAACAGAAATTCAAAAGTTGGATGATGAAAGAGATGGTAGAGATCACTGAATGCATGTACATGTAGAAATTAGACTTTAGATCCACATTAAATGGTTTACAGAATATATTGCAAAGGGCATAAAACCTGACAATGTAATATATTGTAATAACTAATCAAAATCAAGGAAAGGAAGACATGCTAGGTAGGAGACATTTTAAGTATAAAAATGTCCTTATTTTTCAGGGCAAGGATCAAAGTTGCTAAATTAGTAAATAGAATTTAGGTGTATTATTTTAAAGTTGTAAGGTATTCAAGGTAGTCACTGGAAAATCTACAATTTTAATTCAAAGCTTTGAAATTACCAAAAGGGGGAAAAGGCAAAAGGTAGCAAGAAAGGAACCTAGATCACAAAGCAAACATTTAAAACCAAAAACACATTAAAAACAAAACCGAAAGCACTCACCTCAAAATGAAATGGGAAAAGAATTCTCTTCAATACGTCTTGAGGTCAATGAGTGAATGCAAAGGAAAATTTCAAAACCTTCGGAGCCTTGAACTCTTTAACATTACCATAGCGGATTTCGTGGCCGGTAAACTGGATACATTCTGCCTTTTCTTCATCTTACTGGAAACTGGATTTTGCTCAGATATTTACCCTTCAGACTCACAGTTCTGTTTCTCAGAATAAGCTAAGAATTGGTCTGAAGGGTGCAATGGAATTCTCACCCTCTTTGCTAGGGAGTGGTTGAGGAACGGTCATGTGAAATAATTCTGGCTAACAATGTGGGAGAGGAGGCATGATACAAACTTCTGGAAAGTGTTTCCTTGTTCCTGAGTGAGCCAAAGAATGCCAGTTGGGAATGAGGAAACTGGAGCTTTAATGGCAACAGAAACAAGGAGATTCACCTTAGAATGTAGCCTCTACTGGGGATCACAGAATAGAGAGACATGGAAAACCCAGGCTTTGAATAACATCTTGGAGCTGCCAATAAATTAACCCTTAAGTCCTTCCCACATACAAGCTGCTTCTTCTGTGAGCTAATACATCTTCTCATTTTCAGTCAATTTGAGGTTATTTTTGATTGTTTTGCATCCGGTATCATGCATCTAATTGATAAAATTAATAAATGACAAAAAATAAAATAAATTAGTCAATTCAATTATTCTATAAACATTTATTGAATGATTACTACATACTATGCATACAAATAGATTAGTAAATACATATGCAGGAAATGTACACACATACAAACATATATATGCACATATATCTATATATACAGCCAACGCATGCTCACAAACATACATACACAGAGAGGAAGTAGAGGAGAGAGAGAGACCTAGAAGGATATATGACAAAATGCTTCCGGTGTACAACATTACATATCAATTGAATTCTTTACAAGTATATATTGCTTTAGCAACAGAATATTCTTTAAAATTTTTAAGGGTTTTAAAAATCCATTTTCATTTTGACAATAAAGAAATCCCTGCTGTCTCTAGTATCTGCCCTTCCACGAAATGTCAACATTGTGTCTTTGGCTGTAATCCACTGGTGAGAGATCTCAGCAGGAATACAACAGAATTCTGTAGGCTGGCTCGGGTTGGATTTCCTATTTCATCATCTGAAAAAAAATCATAGAACAAAAAGCTTCAACAGCCCAGCATTTCTGGAACATTCATATATGCAGAAGAAAGAGACTGAACATCATTTTAAAAAGACAAAAGAAAGAGCTCTCCAAAAAGCACATTTGGCTGAGCTGTGGCTCCATAGACACACACATTGTGCTGGTATTTAATAAAGATCTTGTTTATCAAGGACAACATGTTTTAATGGCTTGGGAATTAAAATATGGTTTCAGCAACCCTTTTACCCTGTTGCAGTAAATTAAATTTAATGCTGACAGCAGTAATACACATTACACTCCAGAGCAATAAATTTAAGCACCAAATTGATGCCACTGGACTGAAATGAAGGGTCTAGGAAGAACATTATGGACAGAGCAGACTCCTTTAATGGTTGTTCTTTTCGTAATGGAGAAAGTCAGACCTAGGAAGTAAAAAGGCAAAACCACCCACAGCCTCAGGAGCCTCTGGCATTGCTGATGCTGGTTTGCATGTCTCTGTTGAACTTCCATTAGCAGTATTCCATCCATTCGCTCTCCTCTCATTTCATGAATATCTTGTTAGTCCTTTTGGATATAGCAACACCATTTTAAGAGAAGAGTGAGATGTGGTCAATGAAAGGACAACAGAAACTTGTATGGAAAAGTTCAGGGTAAAATGGAAGGGTAATATTTCCTAAATAAGATTAAAAGTTTGAATTTTTTCTCTGCATCATTAATATAAATCAACTCACAGCTTTAAACTTATTTTTTTAGAGCAATTTAATTTGCAAAACAAATGCAGATCCTGGGTTTATAGGAGTTATATAAGCTCTACCAAAACTTCTAGATTCTAATCAGAGTAGTCAGAGATGAAAACAATCTTTTTGCCATCTGATTGCAATAATACCTTCATTTTATCATTGATATTCCTACAACATCTCTTGTTGAATATTGCAGCATCTGCACTGTAATGCCTAGAATTGTGATGAGCATCCTGGGACCATCAGGGAGGACAGCCCAAGAAGAGCCTCAGACCTTGATAGTAGTGCTGGCACACCGCTAGAACTACTCTGCCTCCAGATTCCTTGGTATGTAAGATAAAACATCTCTGTGGTGTCCAAGCCTTTTGAAGTTATCATTTTTCTACAGCTTGCAACCAACATTATCTTAATTAATAAAGGGCGTCAAGAACCAGAGCTTTATTCAGTCACTTAGTCAACCATTTTGATCTAATTCCTACGACATGTGAGCCAGTATGTTTGGTGCTGGGGATACCACAGTGAACAAGACAGGCATCATCCTTCTCTCATGGAGCCGGCAGCTCCCTGAGGATTTCAGGCTTTGAAAGAACAATCAGGATCTCAAGGGAATCGTGTTGAGTAAAAAAAGCCAATCAAGAAAACGTTACATACAGCGTGGTTCTGTTTATATGGCATTTTTGAAGTAAAACAATTATAGAAATGGAGAACAGAATAGTGACTGCCGGACGTTAAAGAGGGGGGTGCATGGGGGTGGCTATAAAGGGTAGCACGAGGCAGTCTTGTGGTGATGGAGCACTTCTGTATCACATGGCATAAGAGTGCCTAGAACTACGTACACACACACAATTGAGGACATGTGATACTGAGGCTGAATAAGCTCTGTGGGTTGTACTCATGTCAAATTCCTGGTTTTGATATTTTACAAGCTATGCATGGTTTTACCATTGAGGGTAACTGGGTGAAGGGTACACAAGACCTCTCTGCACACTTTTTTTGCAACTTCCTATGAATCTGTAATTATTTCAAAATTCCTTGTTAGGATGACAGATTGAACATATACATCTAATTTCTAAAAGCACCAATAAAACTACTGGAAAGATTGTTTTCCCTAGGGTTTAAATCCAAAAGTACAGAGAAGACAAGTAAACAGAACATTAATGGTGCTTTGGAACCTGGAAAGCAGATGAACCAGTCATAATGGGCTGAGTAGACCAAAGAAAGGCGAATCCTGAGCCAGCGGTACAGTTGGAAAACAGCCCAAGTAATACTGCAAAGCCTCTAAAAGGCTCAGGTTCTAGAAATTCCAGGAACTTATAGCATCAGGGAGAGTGTGTTGGAGGGGGAGCTAAAATATGTTTTATTGGTTAAAATATTTTTGAGAATTAGTTAAAAATCTACATCTTCTCCTCCATCCCATGATGCTGAGTGACACAGCGCATCGTCCTCCCTGGCAGAAGAACGGATATTCGTTCTTTGGCGAGATTTATTCTCACCAGGATCAACGAGCACAATTGAGAACACGAGTATCATCTGAAAACAGGGGGAGTTAAGTGACGACATACATACTTAACGCTGAGACCCTCTAGAGCTGTTCTCTGGTGAGGTCTCGGAATGCAGGCTGACAAACTTTGAGTTCCAGACAGGCATTTGAAAGACTCCTCCCTGGGAAACCTGACAAGCCCAAAGGAAAAAGGAGCTCATGATACTGACTGTTTCAATTATCCAGTGATGCCTAACAACCATCGCTAAACTTGGTGGCTTACAATAACAGCTTGATACTCTCACAGTTCCTTGGGTTGAGTGAGCCGTTCCTCAGCTCCGCTCGGCTTTGGCTAAGGTACCAGGATGAATGCAGTCGTGTAAAGGCTCAACTGGGAGCTCAGCTGGGGCTGTCAGCTAAAAGCATCAGCTCCCCTCCCTGTGGGTCTCCCTGTGTGGCTGCCTGGGCTGTCTCACATCATGGAGTTTCCAAGCGGTGTTTCAAGAGGAAGCAGTTTACAAAGGAAGCCCAGGAAGGGCTAAGCTGAGGACTGGCACACTATCACTTCCACCACACTCTATTGATTACATCAGTCATAAGCCCAGCCCAGAGTCAGTGTGAGCACTCGTGAATTCCAGGCGGCATCAGGCCTTGGACGTCACCAACGTAACAGTCCACCACACTGGCATCCAGGGTTCTCCAACAAAGAGCCCACCTGGATCATCCTAAAATGAAGCTCAAATTACCCACACCCTCAGAGATTCCTATCAGAGTTTTAGTTGCCTACTGTTAATTATGTGCAGACAACCACAATCCACTGGCACTTGAGACAACCAAAGAAAGCCTCCAACACAGAAGGAAGCAAAACATAAAAGGAAGGAAAGGGGGGAAAAACCAAATTGGAGGAATTAAAAACTAAATATATATAAAATATAGTAGAAACTGTATACATACATATATACATACATATATGAAGATATATTTAGAGAGAATAATAAAAAAACTTTAGGAAATTGAAACTATCTTGCAAAATTGAAAACCTAACTGAGTGAGGTGGAAGATTAAGTTGAAGATATCTCTCACAAAGTAGAGCAAAATGATAAGGTGGGAAGAAATGTGAGATAATTTTTTTTTTAAATTAAAGAATCAGGGGGCTGGCCCTGTGGCCAAGGGGTTAAGTTCGTGTGCTCCACGTCAACGGCCCTGGGTTCGCTGGTTCGGATCCTGGGCATGAGCCTACACATCACTCATCAAGCCATGCTGTGGTGGCATCCCACATGGAAGAGCTAGAAGGACTTACAACTAGGATATACAACTATGTACTGGGGCTTTGCGGAGAAAAAAAAAAAGAGGAAGCTTGGCAACAGATGTTAACTCAGAAACAATCTTCCTCTCCAAAAACAAAAAGCATACCTTAAAAAAAATTTAAAGAATCAGTTCCAGGACCTCTGAATAATAGGCATTCTGAAAGGGAAAACTGAGGAGTTTGAACAGAAATTATCAATACAAAAATTCTAGAAATCTCCAGTTTGGAAGGACCTGAATTTCCCAAATGAAAGGGATCACTGAGTCCCAGAACAAAAGATGAAAATACACCCACATTAAGGAGAATCATTCTATAATTTCAGAATACTGAGGACAAACAGAAAGTTCTACAAGCTTTCATAAAGGAGGGAAAAAGGAAATGTCATACAATAAAACAAATCTGAATGGCCGCAGCTTTCTCAAAGCAAGAATGGAAGCACGAAGATAATGGAGCTATGTTTTCAAATTCAAAAAGAAGATGATTTCACACTTAAAATTGTTTTAGCCAAACTATCAATAAAATGTATTGGTAGAATAATGACATTTTCCAACATCTTAATAAAAATTCTCCCATGAACTGTTTCTCTGGAAACCCTTGGAAGATTCCTTCCACTACGAAGAGGGAGTAAAACAAGAAAGAGAAGATCGGATGCAGGAGAGATGCACAGGGCATCCCCAGGATGAGGCTGCAGGGAGAAGTCAAGATGACGCCTGGGAACCAGGCATGGAGGGCAGCCAGCCCTGTCTGGAGAAGAGCTGAGGGCTGTCATCACCATCCGCTTTGCCATGGGACTATCTTTTTAACCTGAGGAGTGAACTGGAAGAAGTTCTCCACAAAAACAAGAAAATAAATCCTACAATTTAAAAAACCCCATAAAGTCAAAAATAAAATCCAGGAACAGGGAATGAAACCTAGGACATAGGCAAAGGGAATTCAAGAAAAACAGCAGAAGGAAAACCTGGGATGACAGCTGCGTCCTGTCTATCCTACTGGCTTGGAGAGCAAACAGCCCAGATGGAAGAAGATTAGAGGTCTATCTGAGGAATGGCTCCAGGAAAAATAAGATGGAGCCTCTGATAGGATTAAGTTTATGGAAAATTAGAATGAAAGGTTATTTAAGGTATGGAAATAGGCACAAGCTAAAAAAAAAAAGAAGAAACAAGGGGACAATGATAAAAAAAAAAAGAAGGAAAATCTAATTATGGCACCCAACAATGCTCAGTTATGAATAATTTTTGTCTAGCCATAAAAATATAAATACTGCATATTTTTAAGCCAAAAAGTATAATATAACTCTAACAAGAGGGGAGGGGGCACAGAAGAAGTGGCAATGTACCAGAGCTAACTTCATTTCCCATAACAGGAAGTTAATAGAGAAGAGAGAAGTATAGGCCTATTATTTACAAATAACTATCTGCTGATGTTATTTTGATTGCATAAAATTAAAATAATCGATGTTAAGGGAAAAAGCATGCTGTTATTGAGGAAATTATGTGGTGTGCCGTCCAGCTGAAGGACCTGGGGTGGTTTCCCGAGGGAAATGAACATTCAGTATGAGACTTATCCAGTGAGCAGGAATTAATAAATCCAAATGAGGAAGGAGGGAGGGGGATAAAAGAGGAAAAGCGTTTGAGGCAGTGGGGACCAGCATGTGTGAGAACCCTTCAGAGAGAAAAAGCCTGATATAATCAAGATACTGGAAAAACCGCTGTGGCTTGAGAAGACAAGACATGTGTGACATACAGTTAAGCTAAAGAAAGAGTCAGCAGCCAGAGCATATAGAGACTTGTGGGCATATGAAGCATTTGGGGCTTCATCCTTAAGGCGACAGAGGTCTATTGGTTGGTTTTCAAGAGAGAGAGAGAGGACTGACTTTAAAAGCACTGCTTTGGCTGCTGTTTTGGAGAACGGCTTAGAGGAAGCAACTGGAATGCAGGGATGATATTTCTAAGATGGTTCAATAGCTAAGGCAGAAGAATATGGTGGAAGGAAAAGCCTAAAGCCACTTAACGTGTAACACGCTGAACCACGTCCATAACCAAGATCCTGGATGCAAAGTCTGGCGCTTCTCCTCTACACTGCGACCCAAGATGACAATTTAGCTTTAGTGTGATCGTAAAAATAAAATAAAAGGAGATGGTCTCATTTCAATAGGAGTAGGTAGGTGGCAGTGTCCATTTTGACCTGAAAAACTATGTTTATTAGCTCATGCAAGGACTTGCAGTTGTCCAGGCATGCATTTATTCAGGAAATATTTTTTAGCACGAGCTATCTGCCAGGCACTATTCCCAGGGGCATAGCTAAGGGAAAAAAGAGAATCTCTGATGTCTTCCATCATAGAGCTTTCATTCTTCCTGGGTAGACAATAAAAACTATGAAAAAAAACAAATAAAAACAATGAAGCAGATTAAGGAGCTGGAGTTGCCTGGGTGGGGAAGTAAGGTAGTACTATAGATAAGTGGTTAGGGGGGCCATCTAATCAGGTGATGTTTGATGGGATGACTATATGAAGTGGGGGAGCCGGTTAGTTATCTGGGAGAAGAGTATTCTGCTCAGAGGGCAATAGCTTTCCAGGCAGAAAGAGAGAGCAAAAGTCTTGCATCAAGGTTTTTACTAGACGTGTTGAAGATACAGCAAGGCTTGAGTGGAGTAAGCAAAAGGGTGAATAGTTGATGACGAGGTTAGCAAAGTAGCCAGGACAAGATAAAATAAAGCTCTGCCCATCCCAAGTCTCAGTAAATTAAAGATCAAAAGTGACGTGTTAAAGGCAGTGTTTCTAAGTCTGTGCTGTGGTAATGGCCTCCTGGTTGACATTCCTGCCTCTACTCAGCCATCAGGTACAAGATTGCTAGATGGATCTTCCAAAAGCACAAGCACAGATGTTTATCACACACCTCTCCTCTCATCAAGAACCATCCCTAGCTTTGCTAGATCAAAAGCAAAGGCCTCAGTTTGAATATGTATCTGCCAACCCTTTCTCAGCCAGCTCTCTGTTTCCTACACAAACTTTTCTCCCAGTATGCCCCCAAATGGGTTCCTTGGTTCAGCGTCTCTGCCCTCCTTACCGTTCCCCACTAGCATTCTGTGACTCCTGCTTCCGTATCCTTCAATGCTCAATTCCAATTCTTCAATGATTCCACCATCTATTCTGTACCTAATTTTTTAAGATGATACATGCAATGCACTTTATTAGGCCCTTTGGGGACACTACAATGAAAACAATATAGTTCCTGCCCTCAGAGCACTTAAAAAGAAGATCTCAATCACTATGATGTAATGTTAGAAATGGGACAAACCACTGAAAAAGAACACTTGTTGCTATGGAAATTTCAAAAAAAAGGGCGAGATGAGGGGCCAGCCCTGTGGTGTAGTGGTTAAGTTCAGGCGTTTTGCTTTGGCAGCTTGAGGTTTGCAAGTTTGGATCCCGGGCACAGACCTACACATTGCTCATCAAGCCATGTTGTGTTGCATATACAAAACTGGAGGAAGATTGGCACAGATGTTAGCTCAGGGACAATCTTCCTTACCAAAAAAAAAAAGATGAGATCAATTTCAAATGAAGTGCTTCAGGACAATTCTGCCCCTTGATGCTCTTTATTATTTACTACCTATTCTTTGGCTCCATTATAGAATGCCTTGGACTTACTCTATTCTCGTGTGTTTGTTTTGTCCCCCAAAACTAGACAGTAGCTTCCCTGAGGTCAGGAATGTTGCCTTTGGCTACTTTCTAATGGCTGTCAAGAATTCCCAAAGTCTAGCATATGCCAGGTAATCTATAAGTGCTGATGGAGTGAAAATGAATTGAATTTGAATCCAATGCATCTGTTGCATGATTCCACTATTATATAATCCTGCTCAGAGCAGCTTCTCTACACCATGGTCACCACCCAGTGGACAAACTGAGAACTGGAATTTAAAACCTTTGTAAAGCAAGTCCGAGCACCATCTATACTTGCTCTTTTGGTTTGGACTGACGGCCCATCTGCAATTCTTCTATTAAATATAAATGAGTGAATCACAGCTCCTTATGGTACAGGTGTCGAGTGTGTTCGAATTGAAAGAGTGTATCAACCTGAGTGGTAATATAATCAGAAAGCAGCTATTATGTGGTGGTGTCGTGATAAGATACCAGGAACTTTGAACAACCCGATGCTTTTTATTTTTCACCTGTTATCTGATCTGATATCAAGATTGCACAGGATTTTGCAATTATCAGAGAAAATTGAGAATCCATAGTCCAGTCCTACTTTAAAGATGAGGATGTTTCGGCTTGGGGAGTGGAAGTAATTTACCTAAAATGACACAATTATTTGGTAGCAAAGCTGGAGTTAGAACCCTGGTCAATTGCTCTCGTCCTGACCCTTTCTGTCATATGGCACAGCTTCCTCAGAGGGAGGGATGCTCAGAGAAATGATAATTCCTATTACTTCCTGTCTCCCATGGCTGCCACTCTCTCCTATCAGTGGGTACCACCTGGCAGAAAGGCAACAGGGCAGCCTAGTCCACAAGGTTTTTCCATTTTACCGACAGATTGCTCTCACGCTTTTGGGGAAAGAGTAACCTTAAAATGATGAATGTTTGTCCTATTAAAAGCTCCTCCAGCACAGGCATTATTGATAGTGTGTAAAAAGGCCATCCATTTTAGTGCAAATGAAAATTGAAATGGAGAGAACATCGTGTCTTTTTTTCTAATATAGGATGCTGGCTCAGGAGCAGTGTGATTGATGTGAGCTGAAAACAGCTGTCCAGAGTCCTTGCGACCTGCGCCTTCTTCCCACTGGTGATTATAGGGACCCCTGCTCAGAAAGGAAGCCAGCTCCCTAACATCTATATGATAACGTCTGCAGCCTTCAGCGGGGCATTGAGGGCTCTCATAATCTGTTGTCAATCCACTCCTTGGATGTACCTTCTATCACTTTCAGTCCCCAAATCAACCTGTTAGTTATCTGAGATAATTACTGTTATTATTTCTAGATTGTTGCATGTTCATCAAATCTCCTAAATATGCTGTTTTCTCTGCCTTTCAAGTTCTTCCCATCTTTTTTGCGAGGCTGAGTAATTCTCTTCTTTCACAGTGTAGCTCAGTGTCCCTGATGGCTCCTTCTCCACCCCTTTCCTTCCTTAAGCTGCATGAACTGTTGCATCAGCAGGACACCTCCAATGCTTTTAAAATTTACTAAGAGTGTTCATATCGCATGGAATTATGGTCAGGTAGATGTCTGTCCCTTCCTCTAGAGGGCGCAGTACCTGGGAGCAGAGACCTGTATCTTATCTTTGCATCTCCAGTGTACAGTACGGTGCTTAGAAGATAGCAGACAATTAAATATTTGCCTAAAGAAGGAAAGTATCAACGAGTGGTGAGAGAATGAGGCAGACATGTGAGATCAGAAAGTCTCACACTTACGGATACTTGTTCTATAAGAAGACGGTCTCAGCTATAGCCTCAATCTTAGCCACAATCAGTCCCAATGATCAGGAACGGGGAGCCCCTACCTGGGCTATTATGCCAGCTGCCAACTTTCATACCATCTGCAAATCATCCAGCAGTAACTATCCAGGAACAAGACAGTGCTCATCTAAAAGAGGGTCGTCTTTTTCAATGAAGCAGTCTTTTTCAGTGATATGACAGAGCACTTGGGACCCTCCATGCTGGATAATTAACATCCTTGCATTAATCTTTCTACTTTGTCACTGGGTTTGAAGCCTTCGCAGGTGATCATTATCTTATGATATGAGAATTTCAAAGTAAACTGGTAGTTAATTTAACAGCATTTAAAAGTAATGTGAAAGCAAACATGTCAGAATGAAATACGCGGTTCTTTGAAAACTCTGGCAACTATTTTGAAATCTGGTTAAGCATATACACCTTAAAAGGGGCAGGATGAAAGAGCCGCTGAATTGTGATTGAGCTCAGACAGAGAACCATTAGGGAGTCCGTGCGAAAAAATGAAAAGAGGATCAGCTTAGAGGCAGGAGGGTGGATTTGAAATCCCAGCTTCAGCTCTTCTTAGCTGTACCATCTCAGCTAAGTCTCCATTTCTTTTGCCCATAAACTCTACATATTTGTTTCTACATTGCAGTGTTGTTGATGATAAAATGAAATATGATATATGTAAGTTCAGAATTTGGCAGGCAGCTGGTGCTCAATAAATGTCCCTTCATTTCTCCTTCAAAAAAAGAACAATCTGACAGAGCATTTGTTATCTCTCCATGTCCTTCATGAGCATGGAAAGAACTGCTGATTTGGAAATGGGGGTGAAGTGGATCAAATATGTGTGAGGAAGTGAGACTGCTCAGGGCCTTGGTCAGGAAACCACTTCAGACTTATTTCAAATTGAAAGAAATCAGAGGGTCTATTCAATCTTACTGCCCAACGGTTGCAGCAGCTGGAACCTCTGGATAGATCAAACGAGCAGGGCATGGCTGACAGCAAGACTAACCCCTTGACTCAGAACTCAGGCTCATAATCGTGGAAAGGTCGGGGCTTTTGGAGGCAACAGGAACTGGGTGCAAATTCTGGTGCAGCTACTTCCTAACTCCGTGACCCAGATGGTCATTTAATCCCTCTGAAATGAAATGACCAAACTCTCCAAGTCGTAGTTGTCTTGTTGGCAAAATGGGAGCATAGTACTCATAGTATTAAATTTGATAGTATTCAATTTGACAGTGCGTCTTGGCTGCTGATATAGTACTTGACACAGAGTCGGTGAATGACAATCTAGTTTCCTTCCCAAATTGGATCTCCATGTTGGTTTTCCTTGATAGACCGTGAATTAGTCACTCTAAAGGGTTATAGCTGAACAGGCTCGAGGGGCTCGTCTCCCCCAGGATTTTAAAGTTTTACGTGGATCCCTAGGGTTTCTCAGAGTTATTCTCAGTGCCACCTGAGGGATGACAGAGTTCTCTGTTTTAATCAGTTCTGTGTTTAAAAGAAATAGTGAGGCTACTAACGAGAAAAAATATCAACACAACCAATGTCTGCGAACCAGTCATTTGTTGCAACCCCTCATTTTACATTTGAGTAAACTCAAGCCAAGGAAGGGTTAGGGCTTGCCAGAAATCATCCTGCCAGGGAGATAAATGGTGGCATATCAGATACTTAACACAGAACTGGGACATGTTGTTTTAACGTTCATGATGTCATGTAAGATAAATGAGGAGAAACGCTCACGGGAGAATACTACCTCCTACCTATTTTGAGTTTTTCCCCAAAGGCTTCTTTCCTCTCTACCCAAAATAACCTCATAATTTGATTTAAAATAACTGTTTACAAGCAATTTTCATAAGAGAAATTCAAGTATTTCTATAATATAAATAAATAAAAGAAAAAGGAAAGTGACATGTGTCATGTATGATGTATTGGAAAGGTGTGAATGAACTTTCGAATCTGGGATGAGGGTGGAGAAATAATATACCGGAGAGTAATCTTTCTAGGACAATCGAAGAGCGTGTTCTATGAACTGTGGAATATGCTTAAATTAGCTCTCTGCAGAAAAAAGCATATAAACACATGAATGTACTTACGCCCAAGTTTGGGAGACAGAGTTGAGTTCTAATCCGGGCTCTGTCACTCACTTGCTATGGGTCTTGAGCAAGTCATTTCACCTGTTGGGCCTTCCCTACCTGTAAAATGCAATACATGAACAGGTGTTTTGATAGTCCCTCCAAGTTCTAACATTCTCTGATTGTAGTTGGAAATAGTATCTATCTTTTTCCACTGCACTTTTTTTTTTTGGTGAGGAAGATTGGTCTTGAGCTAACATCTATTGCCAATCTTCCTTTTTTTCTTTTTTCTTAAACTTGAGGAAGATTGTCATTGAGCCAACATCTGTGCCAATATTCCTCTATTTTGTATGTGGGTTGCTGCCACAGCATGGCTTAATGAGCAGTGCATATGTCTGTGCCTGGGATCTGAACCTGCAAACCCCAGGCTGCCGAAGCAGAGTGCGCAAACTCAACTGCTATGCCACCAGGCCAGCCTCCACTCTATACTTCTTAAAGAGCAGAGAAGAAGGTTTGTAATAGAGAGTCTCTCATATTTATTCACTCCCAACCCTTTTCAAGTCGCTTCTTTTCACATACTTGACTCTGTTGCTGAGACATTGGTTCATCAGAGGATGCTACCTTTGGTCCAGTCCTGTGTGGCAGCAGTGGTGCTAAAATGGGTCAGTTAGCCTATGAAAGTTATTTTACTAAATTTGCTTCAGTCTGGAGTGGTTACAGCCTGTCAGCTTCACTTCCTCCTCCTCCAGCCCTTAGCTCTTGTTTTGAAAGCCATCAGACTTTCCTTTCCCAACTGAATTCAATGTTCTTGCTTTTACCATCAGCCTCTGTAGCCTGCAACTCAGCGAAGTTTTTTCTGGAGCCCTCTGGTACATTACAAGCAAAGCAGTTCTCCTAACGTCGCCCACACTAGTTAGAGATGCTGGGTATCATTATTGTTTCCATTGTACATTTAATTGGATGATTGCAAGACCGAGATTTATTATAAGATGTCAACTTATCGTCTAATGATTCTTTATTTGGCATATTGTTCAGTGCAGTACATTTTAACACTGCTGTTTATACCACACACCCAAATTAGGATGATGGTAAGGTAGTTTGGCATGCAGTGGAGAAATAATTGTCTTGGAAGACTTAGATATCTTATACGTTGCGGCAGGCTTACATAAAATGGATATTCCTTTAGAGGTTGATAATATGTCTTGGATAATGTTCAGTTACAGATGATTTTTGTTTTACTTTCTGGGTGTTTGTGGGAAGCGAGAAGAAGAACATGGAAGAAGGATCAATATTTTCCTACTTTATAGATATGTAAAATCATTTGTTAACAACCCATCAGGGATCAAACCTCATAAAAAAGCAATCCAACCTAGAAATAAAGGGCGCTGGGTTTGTGACTTGCAATCTCCTTTCACATAGTAACCTCTGAACCCTTTAATGAGATCCAGAAGATCCTAAATGACTGGCTCTTTCTTCTTTGTGCAGTTTGTCTGTAGTCTCTCTCGCTCTCACATACACTTTGGCATCCTCTCGTCCGGACCGCAGGTCTTCACACAGACTGTTCCCAGCCCTGGGATGTGTCTTCTCTTTCACCCACATCACCATGTCTGGCCAACTCTGACCTCTAACCTCTGTCTCAGCTGATGTGCCACTTTCTCAAAGAGAACCTTGCCTTCCCCAAATATAAGTCCACTATCCCTATTTTCCTCACACATATCACCATATTGCTTCACCTTCATAGCACTTACTCTATGGTTTTCATATGATTACTTAAAATACATCCTACCTCTGTCACAGTGACAAAAAGCATGATGTCAGAGACCATGCTTATTTGGTTTTATCTATATTTCCCAGGCTCAGGACATAATGGAAACTCAATAAATATTTCTTCGTGAATTAATATTTTCCCTTCTATTACTCATTTTTTCCACTCTGGACTCAGCCTAGTACAACTACTGTATGTCTTTGGGCCTGGTGGATACTAATTTACTATAAAAATGGCGACTGATGAAAAATTCAGTCTTATAGTAAACATTGATCATATTGATTTACATTGATATAATCTTCGTAGGTTTCAATGAATATCGCTAATTCTTATTTAGGGATTGTTTGCCTGCAAAGATAAGCAATGCACTCAGTGATGCACAATACACAGGCTCTATGGGGATCCAGTAGAAACAATTACAGAAACAGAACTGTACATGATGTTACTAAAAAGTCTTTAGACAGCCCCTCTCTCCTGCTCTGTGGCTGGCTCTATGATAAAATTCTTCATTTCTGCCTCTTCCTGAACATGTCAAGATTGTCTTTGTTTCAGAATGGTTTTCTCGGTGAGACTCTTAATTCTTGCCCCCATAATTGTGTCTGCAGAGCCAATAGCTTGTTGTGAGCTTGACTCCGTCCACAACTCTATGTGACCTTGCAACTCCAGTGCTCAGCATCGTCTGACTCAGTCAGCCTGTGCCTGGCTCGATCCAATTCTCAAGAGGCAGATACTGTCATCGGTTGTCGTCTATTCATAAGAGTGTTTCCCTCGGACCTTGCTATACAAGGTCTTCATAAGGACCTGCACTGTGGATCCAGAGCCTTGAAGCAAAGCTTCATGCTCAGTATACTGCCTTGGATAAGAAAATAGAGAGGTAAAGAAAATTTGGAAATTTTCTTATCAAAGTATTTACATGAAACAATTTTGGTGTTGATGTTGGAAATGTGTGTTTATCTAGGTTGTTTCTCTATGGGGAATAATTTATACCTCAATGATAGAAGGTAACTGGGATGTTATGAGTATAATAGCAATATTATAAAACCAGAGGCAGAAGCAAATCTTCATTCTTGGGTTCGGCTTTGTTTCACAGGGGCAGGGATGGTGGCGATTAATCAAAATCTGTCTGGAGTGTTTCTGTGCACTCTGCAGGTGCTCAGTAAACAGTGAGCTGGCTGGCCACTTGTGGGAGCGTGGAAGCTCCCATATTTAGTGCAGGTTGTCTAAACAATGCCCAAGTTCAGGCTTTTGAATGTAAGTCATGCTAATAGGAACTTAAGTATTAGGATTTTGGGGGTGGGGATGTTGATAAATGGCATGTTCATTCTGCCTTTCTGGGTGCTGAATCAATTGAGTAGACAAAAGAGTAAGGAAGAAGGAGAAATGTATAATTTTATCATTTATTAAAACCAAAGTAGAGAATAAGAAATACTTATGGCACACAATGGGCTTCTCAATACTCTTGCCTCCCTCTCCTGTTCTCTGCCTTCCCTCTCTCTGAAGTATAGACCTATTGTCAAAATTGGACTAATGAAAGCACCGGCTCCAGACTGAAGACTTCAAGGAATTGTTAACGCCAATCTTATTCAAATTGCTCTGGAGAAGAAAAAAGGGATAAAAAGCTACTTATTTTATGATGATAGCGTGATCTTGACACTAACACCAAAGGAAAATGTGAGTAAAGCAAATTATAGGCCAATTTCATTTTCTAACATAAATAATAAGGTCTTAAATAAATATTTAGCAAACAGAATTTAGTTGTTCGTACACAGACGGAGGTGGATTTACCGGGGTGATAATGAAATGTAAGCCTCAGAGTCCTTTAGTTACGAGAGCTCCTTCTAAGTCATATTGCTAAATTCTGGATTTTAAATTTTGGAGACTTTTTCCTAAAGAAGGCCCCAAATTGTGTAAGTTTCAGGTCCTCCAGAACCTGGATTGTCTCCTTATGTACACGTGTACACAAACATACACACACAATATAAACACACCATGAACAATTAGCATTTACTCTAGGAATGCCAGGATCTGTTAACATAATTAACCACAATAATAGAAAAAAAGAGTAAAATATATAATCATCTAAAGAAGTAGAGAAAAAAGCGTTGAATAAATTTCAGAGTCTATTCTTGATAACAGAATAGAATTTAGTATGATAATGGGTAACCACCAAGAAGTGCCAGCAAACATTATGCTTTATTTTGAAATGTTCGAAGCCTTCCCTTGAAGGAATAAGGCAAGGATATCTACTATTGCTCCTTCTATTCTCTGACACCTTTAAGGTCACAGCCAACCCATTAAGACAATGGAAACAAATAGTATAAAGTGGAAAAGAAAACACGAAACAGATTTTATTTGAAGAGAAATAATTGCATTTATAGAAATACCCAAAAGAATCTAATGATGCACAGAATTAATAAAAAATTTGGCAAGTTTGTCTGGCATAAGTTTAACATGCCAAAATCAATAACATTCTGATGCACAAGCAAAAACCAATTAGAAAGTTTTATGATAAAAAGATGTCATGGGGCCAGCCCCATGGCCCTGTGGTTACAGTTTCCGTTGCTCTTCTTTGGCTGCCTGGGTTCATGGGTTCAGATCCCAGGCATGGACCTACTCCACTCATCAACCATGCTGTGCAGGTGTCCCACATATGAAATAGAGGAAGTTTGGCAACGGATGTTTAGCTCGGGGAAAATCTTTCTCTCTCTCACACACACACACACACACAAATGTCATTTAAAAAATTATAAATTTGTTATAAACTAATGCGCTCAATCCAATTGGAACCAAAATCACATCATGGGTTGATAAATTAAGAAAATTCATATGGAAGGACCAGGAATAACCAAAACAAGAAAAATAATAAGGAAGTGGCATCCACTCTATAAGAGGTTGGCCTATTATAAAGCTCTAGGAAGTAAAACCACATGGTAGTGGTGCAAAAATAGCCAAGTGGACTAATGGAATGCAGTGGAAAGTCCAAACAGAGACCTATGTGACTAGGGGACGTTGGTGTATGAGATAAACAGCAGCAGAAGTCAGTGAGAAATCAGGGCCTGTTCAATAAATGGTGCTGGGACTACTCGGTTAAATACTGAGGGGAAAAGATCCAATCTCTTTCTCCTATGAGACATGAAAGTCAATTTCAGACAGGATACAGATATCAGTGTGAACAGCGAAACTTCAAATTTTTTGAAGAAAATATAGAAAAATATCATTATGACTTTTGCATGGAGAAAGATTTCATGAATAAATCACACAAAGCATAAGACAAAGGAAAAGATTGATAAATCTGACAGAGTCAAAATGGAAAACTACTATATACCAAAACGCATCATAAAATAGAGTTAAAAGATGAGCGACTGACAAGAAATAGATATTTGCATCAGCACATGGTTAGTGAGGTGGACATTAACCATGCCTGGTATGTTTTACACGCCCTTCCTGATATTTGGCGAATTCCCCATTATGTGAATACTGTTTCCCCAAGGCAGAAGCCAGCTGGGGCATAGGCAGGGGGCCTAGGTGTCAAGGATCAGATGCACATGAGCAAGGCTTTGATTAGGAAAAAAGCCCCAGTTAAATTAGGGGGCAGCAAGCGGTTTTTCCAGCCTTCAGTCTCCGGGTTCACTAATGGCACTCGCAGTGTTTGCGCCCAACTGCACAGCCATGAGGCATTTGCTGGGACAATGCTGCAGTGTGATTTGAGTGAACCACAGGACCTCCAAGTGTGGCTCTCTGGTCCTACCAGAGATTCTATTAGCTGTCCAACATCCTCTTAATACATAACTTTTCTGCTGAAACCAGCTCGAGTGTGTTCTTCTGCTGGCAAATCAGAACATGACTAATACCATTCACATCCAGGCTATACAAAGAACACCTACCAAGTCAATGAAAGAATTTCAGAATGAACAGGAAATTCAGAGGAGAAAACCTGAACTGAATGGCTGACTTGTATATGAAAAGATGCTCAACAGCACTCCTAATCAGGGAAATGCAAATTAAACAATGAGGTAGTGCTTCATGCTCATCACAGGAGGCAACATTAAAAACCCATTGAGACCAATTGAAGGAGAGACGTGGTAGAACATGACCTATCACTATCGCTGAGAGAATTGTGTAGTAAATGGAAGTGTGATGTACCAATTGCTGGTGTGAATTGGTACAGCCATGTGGAGAGCACACATTGTTAAGTGGAAGCTGCGCGTACCCGTGACATAACAAGTATGTACTCTGGAGAAAGCCTTACCCTATGCTCGGGGAGACGTGTACAAAGATGTTCACTAGAATTGTTTGTAATATCGAAGGTTTGGCAACGACCCAGAAAGTCAATAGGAAGATAAATACATAAATTATACCATTTTTAGTCAATGAAATTCAATGTAGCAGTTCAAATAAATTAAGAAAACAAATATGCACAAAGGATAAATGTCAAAACAATGTTGAGTGGCCAAAAAATGAAATGGAATACTGAACAGTGTCATGCAATGTTTGTAATTCTTTTAAAAAAAGAAAAAAACAAAATAAGATTCCGTAGAGTTTCTGCAGAGTTGAAGGACACGTGCATATGTAGTGAAAATAGTAAAATCATGTATAGAACGGGTATTCACCAATTTTGAGATGACGTTTACCTCTGCAGAGAAAGGGGTAGGCATGGGAGGGGCTCCAACTATTTTCATTGTTATTTCCTTAAAAATATGTTTGAAGCAAATGTGCAAAATGATGAAGTGTTAAATCAAGTAGTAGGTACGTGTGTGCCCATTACATTATTCCTATTCTTGTATGTGTATTTGACATATTTTGCATTCAAATTTATATTTAAGAACATTATAGATGTTAAGTAAAAGAAGACAAAGAGAAGGAGGAAGTGGAGAAGACCGACAGCCTGACAAGAACGGCCGCGTGGCCTTGTCTGCGAGAGGTTTCAGTCCAACACAGCATAAAATGTACAACAGTGGTCTTTGTCACCCCTTACGTGTTAATCTTCCCAGAGATTGGGTATAGATCCTCCTTCTTAAACTCCAGATCAATTAAACTGGCAAACAACATGGGAGTCTATATAAGAAAACTGACTTCCTTGAGGCTTGTTCCCCTGAATAAGCATATAGAAGATATTCAAAAATGCTGGTTCACTGACTGAATCAATAAATCACTACCAATGTGATTAAAATAGTACCAGCAAATGGTGGGTAACAGGCTTACGTGACAGAATATAAAGTAACTTAAAAAAAACGGAAAGTCACAATTGGCCTTGAAAATCCTGTCTCACTGAAGTTTAACCCAGCGTCTCACCTCCTGCCTTGGAACCTTTTTCTTTTTCAGGTAATAAGTTGTATAAAAAATAGTTGTATTTAGGGGGTGAAGTTATACCAAAAATGTGTATCTTTAAGTGTTATAACCACACACAGGGAGGTGGGAAGTCTATGCCATCAGAGGCGTGAGAACCTGTGCTTGAGAGACCAGCAGAGCTTTGTCTCCCAGGTCAAGGTTGCTGCTGGGTGTGCACTCAGTGAGGGGGATAGTGGATAGACTCGTGTGCTATTTAAATCATTGTTTATCTCTCCTTCTTTAGAGACCAAACAAGTTCAATTGAATTTGCATCAGTTAATTGGGAATGCAATCTGACTCAATCTTAAATGGAGTTGTTTCGTTATTACTCAAATAATCATAATTAACTAAAGCATGCTGGAAACCTGTGATTTTGCCAATTCAACATCATCCTAACACGCTCTTATTAATTACTTCAGGCTCATTTGTTTACTTTGGATCAGTTCACAAGAGGACAACATCTTTCTGAAACTTCACCACTATTCTTCATTTCTACCACGTGCTGCACCTATAGCTGAAAAAGTTACACTTCGTTGTAATTTTCCGCGCTGTGTGTGCCTGCCACTTAGTGTATTCCAAAATGCCAACCCCGGGAAACAGGCATCTTTAAGAGCATGAGCCAGGGTGTTGTCTACAGCCCTGACCTCTTCAGGATTTTTATGCCAAATTGAAGGCAGGCTTATTAAATTTTCAAGTGACAAGAGGCTCAGAGGTATAGAAAATATTTTCAAATGCAAAATTAAAAAAAAAGGAAAAAGAATCTTGACAGTTTGATAAGATGAATAAAACAACGTAAAATTTAGAAGACCTAAATGCAAGGGGTCTAAATGCAAGGGCCTGGATCTGAGTTGAAAAATCATCTACTCAAATTGAAAGTGGTGGAGATAGGCATCAGGAATACCACGTTTGAAAAAGAATTAGAAATTTTAATCAATGAAAAGGTCATCAGGGTAATGGTATTGGTTGGGACTTCATACAGAAAACAAACATTTTGATGGAAATGAACGAGGCCAAATCTAGGAGAGTGCTATAAACTTTAATGATGCTACTAATTTAAATATATCAATATGTCACAGTTTGAAGGATTGTACAGTGGCATTCATTGTAAATCCTTTTTGACAAATGAATTAATATATCCAAATATGGCTAAAAAGATAGTTTCTGTTGTCTATTGCTGTGCAGAAAACCAGCCCCAAACTTAATGGCTTAAATGTATTATTTTTCATAATTCTGTGGTATGAGAATTTGGCAGGGTTCAGGTGGGTGATTCTTCTGCTCCAAGTTGTGTCCGCTGAGGACATTCACTCTTTGAATTGCATTTAGCCAACACCTGGGCTGAGGCAGAAGTTCCAATAAGTCTTCACCTCAAAGTTCTGGCGTCTCAGTGGTCCTCCACATGGCCTCTCTCTCTCCACATGTTCATTCTCTCATCATTTGTAGTCTAAGCCAGGTTTCTCAACTTCTGCACTATTGACATTTTGGACTGAACAATTTTTTGCTGCCAGTGGCTGTTCTGTGCTTTGTCAGATGTTTAGCAGCATCTTTCGCCTCTACCCACTAGATGTCAGAGGCAGTCCCCTCCAGCCCGCTGCTATTTGTGACAGTCAAAAATATCTCCAGACCTTTCCACATGTCCCAAGGAAAATTTGCCCCCCATTAAAAATCACTAGTCTGACTCAACCAAGTTTTTTAAAGCATGGTGGCTGGCTTCCCAGAGAGGGAAAGAGGAAGCTCCCAGTTGTTTCAAGGCCTGGGTCTGGAGGTTCCAGACCACTACTTCTGCCACATTCTTTCAGTCAAAGCAAGTCACACACTAGCGTAGCCTGAGGGAGAAGGAAAATGACTGCACCTCTTAAGGGAAGAGAGGAAAAAATTTGTGCCCAACCTCAATCCACCACACATAACCTCTCTTCTGGTCTTGTTTGGAGTCTTCTGTTTTATTCCTTTTTTGTGTGTGTGGCATTGTTTAGTTTCTTCTCTTATTTATTTATTTAATTTTTATTGTGGTAATAGGAGTTTATAACATTATATAAATTTCAGGTGTACATCGTTATATTTTGATTTCTGTGTAGATTATATCATGTTCACCACTCAAGGACTGATTATTCTTTCCCATTTTTATGTGATCCTTTTTCTGTGTCCCATTCTATTCTTATGCTATGTAAGACTGTTGTAGGGGGTCACTTCCTGCATGGTGGAAAAGCACAATGGCAAACAGTCAGAGTCAATGGCTCTGGGTCAGTAAGACCTGGGCTGAAATCCCAGCAATGACACTGGACTGACTGTGTGACTTGGGTGTAATTATAAAATCACTATGCCTCCATTTCTTTATTTGACCTTTTTCTTCATATTACTACCCCTTAGGTTTGTAGCAGATATTAATTGAGATAGTAAATACAAAGCCCTGAACACAGTTTCTGGTGCATAGTAAATGCTCAATACATGCTTATTATTACTCCTGTATTGTTACCAAGGCCTTGTCCTCAGCTTCTACTTATGAATTTGCCCAAGTTTCATTTTAAGGACAGCCATTATTAAATGATTTCTATGGAAATTTGTAGTCTCTAATGCTCTCTGAAAAATCCTTGCTCCCATTTATGTTGACCTAAAAGACTCTTCTTTCTCTGTCTGTAGAGGCTTGCCATCTCTGGTGCCCACATCGAATGCATGGCATCCCAAACTGTGGTGTCCCATGGTGCTGTGTCTACTGCTGTGGTGAGTAATTTTGGTGGAAAGAATTACTTACCCATTTGAATCCAAACTGAACTCACATTTTTCTGTTGTATGAGCATTCTAACCATATTATTTATTCATAACGTCAATAATCATCTTGTCTTCACTGCAGCAGTTCAGGCTTGAACAAGTTAACTAGGTGCGTCTATTGTCCTATTAAAAGCAAGGTGTAAAATTTTTGTAGAGAGGATTTATTCTTCAATAAGTAGATTAAATGAAATTTAAGTTGCCTAAAATACTGAAATGCTATGATTTTATTTTAATCTGTGTGCATTTCTCAAGGTCTGTTAAATCATATCAGGACTATTTTGAAATGAATGTATATAAGAGGAATGAAAAGTTAATGAATTTAAGTCCAAGGGGAATACAATTTTGTAAGGTATTAAAATTGTGCAGACATACTTTAATGGCAGTGCTCTGTGAGAGGCAGTCCTTAATACGTTTGTAAGGTAGTCATTAAAATGCACTTGAACATGAACAATAAAATTGCAATAAAAATACCAAATAAGGATCCAGGTGAAGTCAGGTTTCTGTTCTGTTGGAAACTGCCACCTGCATAGTAGGCTTTCAACCTTTTCTCAGATGTGTGGGATAGAAAGCTTATCTAAAACAAAGCAGGAGAGAGAAACAGAGTTCAGTGTAGGGGATATGACAGGGTTGAAGAGTTGGCCAGAGTTCTGGAAATGTGATTTGCCCAAGAATGATAAGAACAAAGACATGATTATTGCAAGTCCCTCAAAGACATCTCAGAAGGGGCAAAGTCTGGGATTCAAATGGATGGATTTGTTTAGCTGCATCCAGCATAAGATAAGATGTGTTTCCACAATGATGGAATTGGAAGATGAAAAAGAAAAAAAAATCACCAATCTGCTCCTGGACAGATGAGAGAGTACAATGATTAGAAGGCAACCAAGTCATTTTCAGGTAGTGTGTGCTTGAAGAAATTTGACAGGAAGACAGCTGTGGTTAGAAGGCACCATGTGGGCCAATCTAAACCAGGAAGTCTCAAAGTGATTAAAGGAACATCTTGGCCCGTGTTCGTCTGTTAGAATTCTTTTATACGCAGGTTGCTTTCTGTTCAGCCATTTTAATAGATATAGAGTTCTAACCAGGTAGTTAGGTATTTGGGGGATTTAGATGAACAAAATTTCAGGTTTCCCTACTCCAGTATCCACAAAGCCTCCTTCTCCTTTCCCTTCCCAGTTCTCATCAGTGTGACCTAAGACCCCTCCTCCACTCTACTAAAACTATTATCTCAAATATCACTGAGAAACCACTCTTCAGAAAATCCAGTGTCATTTCCTGGTCTTCACCACCCTCAATATTTTTGAAGCGCTAAATGCTATCGATCATGCATTACTTCTTTAAACCTTTTCCCCTCTGAAATTTTTTGTTTTGTCGTCTTCTCTGAGTACTTCCTTTTCCTCTTACTTAGCTGTTAATTTCCACCCATGCCCCATCTTGCATGCCTTTATTTCTGTCTACTTACTCCCCCAGAAAGCTTATCCACTGTTGTTTCCTTAACTATTGTCACCAGGAAGATGAATTCCAAATCTAAATTTCAAACTGTGAATCTAGTTACGTAATTACATTCCGACACTGTCTATCTATAGCATATATCTGCTTAGATGGTACAGCTATACTAGCCAGGCCAAGACAGGCTCTGTTGCACAGCAAATAAGCCTGGAAGATTAGTGACAATACACAAAAGTTTTATTGCTACTCATGTCACCTTGACTGTGGGGCAGATTGATCTCTCCTAAACAGTGACTCAAGGATCCAGATCGTCTCCTTTTACACATGTGCCACTCAGACCAGACCCAGATGTGGCAGTGGCATACATCCCTTCCAACCGCATCCCATTGGCCAAAACCTAGTCACATGCTCCTAACCTAACTTGAGGGAGACTCATAAATGTAGTTTTCACGTGAATGCAAGAGGAAACAAATCAAATGGGGCTTGGAAAACACAGAATATTTTCTCTACCATAATATTCTCATTCAAGCTCAATCCAACTCAAATCCAACTCATATTCCTTCCCAAACTGTAGTTAACCAACTATAACAACTATTTCCAATAGTTATCCACTACTTTTTCTTGAGTATCTCATTCTTAAAAACATTATCTTTAACAAATCATTCTACTTTCTTCCTTATTTAAATTTTGACACCAAAACTCATTATTTCTTCTTTTAAAGTACCAGTCATACTTTCTCAGTATTGATACTTTAGACTAGGTAGTCATAAACCTCTGCATATATTACTTCAAACATCTCATTAGATCATTTCCCTTTTCAGTTTATCCTGTATCGTCCTTTGGGAAATATCTTCTTAAAACAATGTTCTCTTCATGTCTCTCCCCTGGGTAAGTGGTGTCCTATTTTTCTCAGCATCAAGTCCACATACTTGTGGATCTCAGAGCTTGACATGATCTGGTCCCATACCACCCAGATGACTTGATCTTCCATTGCTGTATCAGTCAGGGCTCTCCAGAGAAACAGAACCAATAGAATATCTGTATATACATCTACATCTCTATCTGTGTCTCTATCTAGAAAGAGGTTTATTATATTGTATTGGCTCACACAACTATGGAGGCTGAGAATCCCACCATCCGCTATCCGCAAGTTGGAGATCCAGGAAAGCTGGTGGCGTAGTTCAAAGGCCTGAGAGTCAGACAGCCAATGGTATATATTCCAGTCTGGGTCTGAAGGCCTGAGAACTAGGAGTGCTGAGGGCGAAAAACTGATCAGGCAGAGAGTAAATTTAACCTGCCTCTGCCTTTTTGTTCTATTCAGGCTCTCAATGGATTGGATGACGCCAACCTATATTGCAGAGCGCCATCTGCTTTACTCAGTCCACCAGTTCAAATGCTAGTCTCTTCCAGAAACACCCTCACAGACACACTCAGCAATGATGTTTAATCAATTATCTGGCATCCTGTGACCCAGTCATGTTGACAAATGAAATTAGCCATTACAATTGCTCTCCAACACGTTCCCCATAATCTGGACAGGCCATTTCTCTCATAATCTCCACCACCCTCCCCTACCTTCCATACATATAGGCCATGCTATTACTTGACTCAGTGATCTTTTCTTAGCATAAAGTACATCAACTCTTTTATTCATCTATCCAAACCTGTTTACTCTGTAAGACCCAACTTCTATCCCACTTCTTCTATGAGACGTTCTTTGTCTATTTCAGGCCACGCTAATCCCTTCCTTCCCTGTGCTCAGTTTAGCACTTCACTGTTTTTCCTTGTTTCATGTTAGATTTTTCTCCTCAATTAGTAGATAAGCATTTAATTCAAGACTCACAGTTTTTTCCTGACTGCAGAACTCAATTCTTATGTGCTCATTTAGGAGAGTGATAGGCATATCGTCAATTCTAAATGAAATTAAAATGTTGCAAGGTTCACAAAATGGCAATGATAAGTCACCAAGATGAGTCTCTTCCTGTAGCACATCTTTCCATGGACATTTTCACGAATTCTACTAGGTGGTTGTTTTCGTGGGATATTGTCAGGAGCATAGAAACATTTTACAGGACTCCTAAAAAACTTCAATGTAGTGTAAGCACTCT
Source organism: Equus asinus (assembly GCF_041296235.1). NCBI lineage: Eukaryota > Metazoa > Chordata > Mammalia > Perissodactyla > Equidae > Equus > Equus asinus. The sequence continues at coordinate 34,565,101 of NC_091802.1, read as the reverse complement.
TACTATAAACCTACATTCAGACATTTAATTAACACAAAATATTACATAATACATTTATCCAATATTAACTATATGGGCTATAAACAGACACTGGCAAATTCTGGGCAACTTCAGTCTCCAAAACCAATTCACCTCACCCGCTTGCAGAATTTGGAGTTTGTACATTACAGTTTTCCTGAAGATTTAGATCTCCCCTGAACACACTCGGCTGTTCTCCTGGGCATTTGTGTTTGGTCAAGTTCAGTTATGAGCTTTCAGGATTTGATGACTCCTGCCATTATTTCAGGCTGCTTATATGGTTTTTCTTCAACTTGGGGCTTCCTCTCAATGAATTCTTGACTGGCCAGCAGGGGTGGCATGAATCAAATCCACTTTTCAGACAGTCGCCATATTTCTTTCTGCCTTTAAAACCTTTCTGTCTCTGGAGAGTTACTTTCTGTTTCATTTGTTTCTCTGTATGTTACTCTGCCCTTTGGTTCTCCAGCTCCCTCTTTGGTACATTCCTATAAGAAGTCCTGTAACTCTTATTTCACTCTCAAATAAATCCCTGACTATGGAAACTTATGCCACCTATGCTTATATGGATGCTCACCTGTGACTAGTTGAATCACGACGAAATGATTCAGGACACTTAGAAACACCCCCTTTCAGTGCTATTTCAGTTTGTTCCACACATGTTAACCACTAGCACCTCTGGCTTCCCTGTCATCTGCGTCTTCCATATTTTCCACGCAGCCTGAAAATGTTGTGGAGACATCTAAGAGAGCCCCTCTCTTATAAGAATATTGCTATTTTGTGAGTAATAAATTGGAAGAGATGCTTGAGGAAAATCCTGTGTTTCGGATCTGATTTAAATATCCACAGCTAACCAAGGAGGCAGGAAACCTAAAATCTAGTCCCAGGGCTCCCGCTGACTCCCTGTGTGACCATGGACAAGTCAATGAATCTCTCTACACCTCAGGTTCCTCATTTGCAAGGTGACAGAGTTGGACCAGATGATTTCTGAGGCCCATTTGCAATCTTCTGTGCTGTCGTTTTCTTCATCATTGATATTCATTGTGATTTGCAAAGAGATGAGAATTTCGAGCAAAGCTTTTGATTTAAAGTCTGTGTTCAGAAGTGCTGCTTATCCGGTTTGGTGAATACTAATGAGGGAATTTAGATGTTTCATAGGATGCTCTCCAATGACCGCTGGGATCTTCCTTCTCCAGATCCAAGAATATTCTTCTTTAGATCCTCCACAGTTCATTCTTCAGAGTGATTGCGGATAACAATAAGAACTAAACATTTTTTGGGGGTGGAAAAGCCAAGATAATATAGACTAACCTTGCAAATATGAATCACACGTTTATCAGCCCACCAGGAATGGTTTCAACCATCTTTCTACCAAGGACTGCCTGGAAAGGGACTAATTACCTTGTCACTGCTTTTTAAAATCTTTAAAAAGTTCTAAAATAAAAAAATATGTCAAGAATGACGTAGCTGAATATCTAATAGAATATAAGGAAACCTGTCTCTGACCTGGAGAAAACCCAGCTCAAGTCCTATTCTCATCAATCTTGATTTCTAGTCCCTACGAGTTTATCTGTCGGTAAAACAATGGTTCTTAAGATTTAGTGAATATCAAAATCGCCTGGAGAGTTTGTTAAAACATGGGCTCCTGGCCCCCAATCCAGCCATTCTGATTCAGTAGGCTAGGGCTGGGATCCAAATATTTGTATTTCCAACAAGTGCTCAGGTGAACTCCTGCTGGTCTGATGAGCACACTTTGAGTGGAGTGTTCTAAAGTAGTACTGCATTATTTGTCTGTTAATTTTGCACACAGAAGGTAAGTAAATATTGACTAAATTAATAGGCTATACAGTAAACAAAATATTTTCTATGATTAATCTTTCTCTCTGATTCTCAAGTTTCTTGTTTCTAACATGATAGAAATTACAAATAATAATACCTAGTTCTTGTAGTCTTTATGAGGATTGAATGGCATGGTTTATGTGTAACCACTTTCTAAAACGAGAAGTTTTATTCAAATGTGGGATGTGGTAGTAATGATAGTACTAATGTGAACAGAACCCACTGAAATTTGATGGTACTGTAAATCGGGTTCTTAAATGGGGAGGTGAGCCCTCAGTCCTGCCCCAGGGCTTACCCGGTTTCTGTAGGCTGGCCTGGGTACCTGACTCTCACGTATAATAGGGTGCCATGTTCGCAACTGTTTTTGTCTATGGGAAAATGGATGCCATATTCCAAGGTCAATTTTTAGAACACACCTATTTATAAATTGGAAAGATATAGTATAGTGATTAAGAACACAGACTCTACAGGTTTCTCACTGTTAGAGAATTTACAAATGAGAAGACTAGAATAATCGCTTTGGTACTGGATTACAGTCAGAAACATTAGTATGAACTCGTGTTTATAGATAGAAAACTATAGGTAGACAGACAGACAGATAGATAGATAGATAAGTACATAGGTATAAATATGTGTGGATACCTGGATTATGTGTATATATAATCTCCTAGCTCTGTCTGCTGAGAGGACCTAGAAGCAGTGACATCTCAGTAGGAACAAGCACACACCTGGCATCTGGATCTTGGTTTCTACACACCATTTTCCTATCAAAGAAGCCAGAGGGCCCTGGAGCAATGGCTGATACTAGTGCTATGACAGAAAATGTGGGATGAACCTGGAGCATCTTATAGTGCCCCAAATAAGAAAATGCTAAAAAGTAAGTAAATAAAATGAGTCATAACCCAAAGAATAAAACAAGTAAAACTGAAAATAAATTTAAAAAATTAAAAAAAATCTCTACTCATTAATATGCTAAGGACCTCTCCAAGTGAAAGGCCCCATTTAATATTATAGGAAGGATGAAGGATTTGAAGTCAGAAACCTTCATTTAAGGTTTGGTTCTAACTCTCATAGAGTGTCTTTCAGCAAGTTGTTTAGCCCAAGCCGTGGTGCCCCAGTTTGCTATGCTCCTTTTCTGAGTTGTTATGAGCAACACATGAGATGATGCATGCAAAAGCACTGTGGAACTATGATGAGATATGAAAATACCAGTTATTATCTATTTGCTTTATTAGCCTACTGCGGTGATTTTTCCAAGTATGGTCTGGGGACTACTGAGGGATTCCTAAAACCCTTTTATGAAGGTCTGTGAGACCAAATTATTTTCCTCATAATTCCAAGATGTTGCTTGTTTCTTTCACTCTCATTTTCTAACGAGGGTAGGGTGGAGTTTTCCAGAGGTTGGAGCCTATGTGATGATACCACCATTCTAGTGGATAATGGAATGTGTATTGTTTTTCTCGTGTTTAAACAACTGCTCAGATTTAATTTCTAAATGTCAATAAATAGAATGCAAAGCTTTTGGGGTCTTCAATTAGTTTTAGGAACGTAAAGGGTTTTTGAGACCAAGAAGTTTGAGAACCACTATTCAATTTCTTTAGCATAAACTCTAAAAAGATAATTAAAGCAAATTTTAAAATGTAGAATCAGTCATTTTAGGGCAGACATTTCCTTGAATTAGTTGAATCACTGTTAAACTATTCTCTGTTTTTTAATGTAATCTATTTTTTCTTATTGTGGTAACATTGGTTTATAATGTTATATAAATTTCGGGTGTACATCATTATATTTCAATTTCTGTGTAGATTACATCATGTTCACCACCCAAAGAGTAATTACCATCCATCACCACACACATGTGCCTAATCACCTCTTTTGCCCTCCTTCCTCCCCCCTTCCTCTGGTAACCACCAATCCAATCTGTGTCTCTATGTGGTGGTTTGTTGTTTTTATCTTCTATTTTTGAGTGAGGTCGTATGGTATTTGATTTTCTCCCTCTGACTTATTTCGCTTAGCATAATACCCTCAAAGTCCATCCATGTTGTCGTGAATGGTCAGATTTCATCCTTTTTTATGGCTGAGTAGTATTCCATTGTATATATATACCACATCTTCTTTATCCATTTGTTCTTTGATGGGCACCTAGGTTGCTTCCAAGTCTTGGCTATTGTGAGTAATGCTGTGATGAACATAGGGGTGCATATATCTTTACACATTTATGTTTCATGTTCTGTGGATAAATACCCAGCAGTGGGATAGCTGGATCATATGGTAGATCTGTTCTTAAATTTTGAGGAAGCTCCATACTGTTTTCCACAGTGGCTGTACCAGTTTGCACTCCCACCAGCAGTGCACGAGAGTTCCACTCTCTCCACATCCTCTCCAACATTTGTTGTTTCCTGTCTTGTTAATTATAGCCATTCTGACAGGAGTGAGGTGAGACCTCATTGTAGTTTTGATTTGCATTTCGCTGATAATTAGTGATGTTGAACATCTTTTCATATGATTGTTGGCCATCCGTTTATCTTCTTTGGGGAAATGTCTGTTCAGATCTTTTGCCCATTTTTTAATTGAGTTAATTTTGTTGTTGTTGAAATATATGAGTCCTTTATATATTTTGGGTGTTAACCCCTGATCACATAGATGGTTTGCAAATATCTTATCCCAACTCTTAGGTTGTCTTTTCATTTTGTTGATGGTTTCCTTTGCTGTGCAGAAACTTTTTAGTTTGATGTAATCCCATTTTTAAATTTTTTCTATTGTTTCCCTTGCCTGGTCAGACATGGTACTTGAAAATATGTTGCTGAGGCTGATCTTGAAGAGTATACTGCCTATGTTTTCTTCTAGAAGTTTCATGGTTTCAGGTCTTACGTTCAAGTCTTTAATCAATTTCGAGTTAATTTTTGTGTATGGTGTAAGATAATGGTCTACTGTTAAACTATTCTGAATCTGAGAAGTCATTTCACTCATTGAGCAGGGGCCAGGGCCTAGTGTGTCTGAAATAGTGAAATGCAAATGTGGTCAGAACTTCCAACCCTGAGTCAAGTGAAGAGACACAGAAGCATAAACGAATAATTGTAACACAATATGGTAAGTGTTGAACACATCCAAAAGCAGAGGCATCCCTGGGGAGAGATTAGGGAAACTCATCAGAGCAGGAAACATTTGAAATTGAGCTTTCAGGAAGAGAAGAAGGAAAAATCTAGAAATTGGATTTTCAGTCCAGAATTCCAAACGTTCCAGAAGTCAGAACTAATGCTAGCAAAGGAATGGCAGCAGGAAAGAGCAAGGTTTCCTTAAGAGTGGCTACAAGTTCGTCGTGACTTATTTTCCCACCAACTATAGGAAATAAATTTTGCCTGGTTTCACTATCATTTTTTAAAAGATGCCTACTGATGTGAAAATGGAAGTTTCGTTAGGTGATATGTGGGTAGAAGTCAAAACAGCAAGCATCTTGCTTTTTTTTTTTCAAAAAAAGGATTTTTTGAAACCTGAGTAGAAAGAAAGACATCATAAAGATCATGAAAAATGTTTGTCTGTTTTTTCATGACAGGTCTATAGTATTCTTATATTGTTTATTGTATTAAAAGTTCTTTTCAGGGCCGGTCCTGTGTCCTAGTGGTTAAGTTCAGTGGCCTGGGTTTGGTTCCTGGGCACAGACCTACACCACTTGTCAGCGATTATGTTGTGGCAACGACCCACATACAAAATAGAGGAAGGTTGGCACAGATGTTAGCTCAGGGCAAATCTTCCTCAGCAAAAAAAAAAAGTTCTTTTCATGGCTAGCTCAAGTGAGCATACTTTGGTAGATTGTCTGCTTTCCATATCCCAAATCATATTGAACTGAAGCTTCAAAGCTCTGTTTCTATTATTTTCCCTCTTAAGAACTTGACAAAGACTGAGGGGTTTATAGTACAGGCAAAATCTTTTGCATTTTGATACACATTTCATGTATATCATCTCATGTTGAAAGAAAGAAGTAAATTATCTTTTGATGGCCAGCTGAAGGCGTGCATGTGTGAAAAAAATGTTTTCTTCTTTCCTCACATTGTCTAAACCTAATGAGCTTCCTTAAATCCCAAATGTTCTTATTTATTCTTACTTATAATTGAATAATTATTCAATGTTCTCCACTGTTCCTTTGAGTTAAATATACCATTGTCCTCTTGAAATCAGTTTTCACCTTGTCCACTCAGATGTCCAGGTTCATAATATCAATGATAATTTTAAATCTTCAAAATTTTGAAGTCTTCAAAAATTTGATAAATTAAATCTTCCAAAATTGAACTCATTTGTAAGGCATTTTGCTCACAAATTTCCACCCTTTTAAAATTTTCAAACTGATAAAGAGAAGGGTGATACCCAGGGCTTCAGCAGCTTTAGTTAATTCTCATAGATACCTGTTCTGTAAATTTGGGCAAATATTATGACATTTAACAAAGGCCAATGTGTCAGGTTTTTAAAAAATGTCCTTTAATACTAGATTAGATCATAATTAGTGATACACTCTACATTTCAAATACTAAAACGGTTTCCAATTTATTTAGATAAGTACAGCATAACCTTACACAGGGTAATGGGCAATGTCAACATCTTATTTAAAGAGTCTCGGTTTTCCTCCTTTTGAAATTGATCATCTGCCTGAATAACATAATTATGGGACAGAGCTCCAGTGAGAAAACCAACGATCTGTATAGGATCCCTGATCCTGAAAAATGCAACTCGTTGATTTACAGATTGATGTTGACAATTCAGAAACAAATGCTTTAATAAAGCAAGTTGTTTTCGAATGTTAACATAATAACCATGATAGGCAGCTCTTTATAATCAGAGGCTAATCAGTATTAATTCCTTTGACATTCAGTGCAGTGACATTAATTATAACAAACTCTTTCAGCAAACATCGAATGCAGTCCAGGGCTCTGGAGCAAATGTGTTGTCATTTGGAATTCATTGCTGTCCAGTCACTGGGAAGCGTGGCTATATTGTCTGATTGTGAGCATCTTATTAATCAAAGTGAATATCTTACTTTTCTGTAGAGTAGAAAGAAATTCTGGTTTGAAATGTTTGATAATTTTACCTTTATTTTTTTCTCTTGGATTGCATCACTTTGAAATTTTGTTTGACTTAAAGAGAAAGTTTCTGTTTATCATAGCTAGACTTTTCCCAGAGATTTCTCTGTTTGATTTATGTACGTTCTCATCATTTTTCTTATTTTCTGATTCATGAAAATTTAAAAGAAATAAACATTATGCTCATTTACTATATCCAGTAAACTGAACGGAGAGCAACTATGCAAATCATTTCTTCACTTTTGAAGTTCAGTTGCAGTAGAAAACAAAATCACCCCGTGAAAATGTGAAAATTCTCAAAATTAGTGCTAATATATTTTGTTTCAGGAATATAGGCTTTGTTACACCATCACGCTTTTGTTATTTTTTTCCCCCAATTGCTTTTGTTAGTAGTGTCTTATTTTAGGGACGGTGATGGAGCAGAAGTCAGGCAAGCTTTGGAATCAGACGGCTCTGTTGCTTATTTATTGGAGGATCCTGAGAAATAGATGGTATTCAATCTAACGGGAGAATAAATTTTAGGCATGTTGTAAGGATTAGTTAGAATGTAGCTCAGAGCACATGGTAGATGTCAACTCATGATGAGTAATCAGAGCTAACATTTACTGGTCTCTCAATTTGTGCCAGGCAAAGTGCATCTTACATGGATCATCTGATCTAATCTTCAGAACAACCCAGAAAGGTATATAAACTCCTTACCCTTGCTTTAAAGAGAAAGCAACCAAGGCTTACCGATGTTTACTATTTTGCTCGAGGTCATGTAACTGGTAAACAATGAAAGAATTAATAGATTTGGGATTTGAACCCAGGAAGTCTGATCCTAGAGCCTGTTTTTAACCTGAGTTGTTTCTTCAATATTTTGTTATCCAGCTATTAGTCAATTATTTATTAGATAGATGTATACCACAGAACTCAGTTATTAGACAACAAATTCCCTTTCAGGAATTCTGAAACAAGAGAAGGGTATTATTCTAGGAATATTTCCTACCCCCAAGCTGCTTTGAGTAATTTTTGCTTGGGGTTCTTCTGAATTCCCGGTGGAAATGGTTTTTCTTTTCTTGCTTTTCCTCTCCTCCTCCTCCTACTTGTCCTCCTCCTTCTCTTCTGTTTTTCTCTGTCTCTCTCTCTTTCGTTACACTCTCCCTCCCTCCCTCCCTGTCTCTATTTTTCTTTTTGTATTCCAGCTTTATTGACGTATAATTGACAAACAGAAATTGTATATATTTAAGGTTCACAACTTGATGTTTTGATATACATATACATTGTGAAATGATCATCACAATCAAACTCATTAACATATTCATAACCTCATATAGTTACCATTTTGTTTCTTTTTTTCTTTTTTGTGGTGAGAACACTTAAGACAATCCTCTTGGCAAATTTCAAGTATACACTACAGTATCATTAACGATAGTCATCAGGCTATACATGAGCTCTCCAGAATGCATTCTTCTTGCATAACTAAAACTTTGTGCTCTCTGACCAACACTTCCCCACTTTCTGCTCCACTCCGCCCCTGGTAACCACCATTCTACTCTCTGCCTCTATGAGTCTTACTACTTTAGATTCCACATATAAGTGAAATCACGCAGTATTTATTTTTCTGTGTCTGGCTTATTTCATTTAGCATCATGTCTTGCAGGTTCATCCATGTTGTCACAAATGTCATGATTTCATTTTTTTAAGGTTGAATAATATTTCATTGTATGTATATTCCATATTTTATCTATTCATCTGTCAAGGGACATGTAGGTTGTTTCCACATCTTGGCTATTGTGAGTAATGATGCAAACAACATGGAAATGCAGGTATTTCTCTGAGGTATTGATTTCATTTCTTTGGAATATATTCTCAGAAGTTGGATTGATGGATCATATGATAGTTCTATTTTTAATTTTTTGGGGAACCTCCATACTGTTTTCCGTAGTGGCTGCACCCAGGTACAATCCCACCAACAGTGCACAAGGACTCCTTTTGCCCCACATCCTTCTCAACACATTTTTATCGATTACAGAGCTGCCAGCTTGTCCTAACTGGCTGAATTTAGCATCAAGCTGTGATCCCAGGGCTACGCAGAGCTAACTGGAGTGGAGATGTTTGTTCTCTTTGGGGCATAGACTGTTCTCATAACACCTCCATCACTCTGTCACTTCTTGTTCCACTTTTAAGAGTGAAAGTAAAAGAGAAATAGAATGAATAAAATAAAATAAGCTGAAAGATCATTCCATAAAATGGAAAGAATAAAATAGTAAAAATATGCAGCTGTAATAACATCACGCACACCAAAAAGCCCCATCTAGGCAGAACCAATTCATAGGATCGACTAGAGGCACTCCTTTAAATCTGAGATTACTGAAAATAGAAAGACACATCCTGAGTTGGCTGCTCGTTCAGAGAAGGGGGCACTTTTCGTAGGACAATCAGTAGATGTGGTCACTGTCTCCCTTCTCCTCTTCCTTCCTCAACTTCTCTTAGCTGATTCTTCCCTTAATGAAGCTCTGCCACTGATTCCCTGATTGGTTGATTAAAAGAACCCCTTATACAGTTTTCCAAAAGACATGGTTGGCTCTCCACTTACCCTCGAGAGCAGAGGAGTAGGGGGCCAGTGCAGCTTGAAAACCTTCTAAGTGATTCCAAATGGCAGCTCCCCTTCCTGCTCCCTCAATTACTTGAATCACAGTTACAGACTTTTTAAAGTGGGATTATATCATTTTATTTTATTTCCTGATAAAAGATCCAAACATGATACTGTCTCGAATTGGCACCCTACTTGTGACTGCACAGGGATCAAAGAAGGAGGCAGACCTGTGGTGTCTCGGAGGTGTTCTCTGCTTCCTCAATAAAATAATTCTTGTGCATATAGTTACATTAGAGGTTTCTTCTACTGAGGATCCTAGAAAGTTAACAGTTGGAAAAAAACCCCACTAGAGTTGTTTAGTTGAATGAATCTATTGTAAAAATCAGTGGATGAGGTCTAGGGAAAGAAGATAATTTGACCTACTGGGTCTCAGAGCTGACGGGTGGCTAAGACAGTTTTCCTTGTTTAAAAAGCACTTTGTATAGGTGAGAGGTTATTCTGAAGACAATACTGATGCATCAACAAGCTGAAACAAGTATTTTCCCTTCCTCAATCCTTTCTTGAAGAGTCAGGAAGACTCATTTCGGCGCCACAATCTCAGTACGTGTCGTTTCATCCAACATTGCTCTTCTCACCCCTGACTCAGGTTTCAGGAAAATGTGATCCTGATGTTTTCCCTGTACTTGTAGTAACTACATCACACTTCACCCTCCAAAGTAAAAGAATAGGTCCGCCATTTTGTACCCAGTTGACTGCTTCAGTTTTCTAATTCCAAAAAATCTCTGGAAGGCTTATTGCTATTCTGGATAGTGACATACAGCACCCTCTTATAATAATCCTAAGATAATGGAAGTCTGTGCAAGCAAGTATGGGAAAGAGGCTGCAGTTACTGAGAACTGGAAGACAAATTTAAGGATAAAACCTTGTGTTCCTCAGTGTCCAGTCTTAACTTCAGATTCCATTAAATTAATATGCAGGAATGTTGAGGGGGTATCATTATAGTTGGAATGGAGGCAGGGAAGTTAAGGAAGGACAAGGCAAGTGGCTACATGTATGCACATTAGAATCTTATGGGCCTGGCTTTACCACTCAACACCTATGGGGCCTCGAGCAAGAATCTTAAGCTCTCTGGGTGATAAATAAATGTTAGCACTTATTAGTATGATAATAATTATTAAAGAATTTTCTCTCAAGAAAGATGAATGTGAGGTTTCCTGACTTTGGTTTAAATCCTAAATCTCCACTGTTTGATGTCACTGTATTGAAACAGATGTTTTCCAAGTGGTATTTAAAACCAAAAGTTTTGCTTTCAAATGAATGGGGAGCATGTTACTTGTCTGTATTTACTTAGGATAGTGCTAATTTTTATTTTCGTGCCTTTAATATTATTTGTTCAATCATTTGCTGAATTAGTATCTGTTTACTATGACTGATAAGGTTTTACCAAATCCATATCTAAAGGATATCAGATTGCCCCCCTTTAAACAGAAATGCATGTAAGTACCTGGCTAAGTCTTTCTGGGGATGAAAGCACAAGTGGGACATTTTGGAATTCAACTGAAACTGACTTAGCCAAGCTGTTAGGATGCCATTCAATCTTGAATAAAGACTCAACAATTGATATTTAGTACAAATTGAAGAATGAATGGACTATAACCACATTTATCTCTAATTCTTTTCTTTGACCTAAATGGCTGTACTACCCAATTTTATCCAGCACTCCAGGTCCCACATATGGGCGAATCTAGTCGTGATTTGACACCGGATTCTGGCCCAGGAGGACTAGGAGATTTGTGACTTTCTAGGTATTTTTCAATGACCGAACTCAGTTTACAAATCTGCAGTTTGAAAGTCAAGCTGTGGTAAATCTTTGGTTACAAATGTACAGAATGATGAAGCTACAGAGGACAGAAGGAGTGAAAACAAAACAGAACAAAATAAAAGACCATCTATCTCCTCTGGGTATTTCAGCCTTCAGATGTAGATTTCAAACTTCCGGAGATGGACGTGAATGTTGGAGGAGCCTGGAAAGGCTGAAGAGTGTATTGAGGAGAGATAACCATCAGTGTGACTTTACTTGGTGACCCATGTCAGGCATTCATGAAGCTCACTATTCTCTACTCTAGATGATGTCATCAGCACAGCATCACATTCTCAGGGTCATCGTCAGGGAGGATGCTCTTACTGTTCTCTGAATCCTTACTCAGAGGTTCATTTTGTCTTCCACAGAATCACATCTCACAGCTTTGAGATTCTGTCTTTCATCTTTCCCAGACTCTCATACAGACGTTGCTTGTATTCACTGTTAGCTTCCTACTTGGTAGCTGGCTTAAGTCTTAACAAATGACAGTTGAACTATTTTACCCTTTTGCCTCCTGTTTCTGAATCCTTCCAGTGGTTTCCAGCTATTGTCCAGCTCTTTGTATGGCAGGCAAAGCCTTCCCCAATCTTGCCCATTCTCATCTCTAGTAGCATATTTTGCTGCATTCTTTGTTGACTCCGCACTCAACCACTCTCAACCTCTTGCAGTTCTCTGTGCCGACTCATGCTTCCATACCTACTTTGTGCTATTCCTTTTTAGAAATTCATAAATTTAGAAATTTTTAGAAATTCTCACCCTTGTTCAAATCCTACTCAATTGTCAATATCAGCTTCAGTGTCGTCTCCCTCATGAAGTCCTTTCTATAGGAGGAAGTGAGCAACCTCCCTGTTGCTTCTGCCACTATATATGCAACAATCACAGCATCCAAATACTTACCATAATTATCTTTGTCTATGTGTCTGTCTTCCCTACTCTGCTGTAAGTTTCTTGAGTGAAAGATTAGATCTGTATTCTTTTAAAGTACAGTGCTTACATAGTGTGCAAGTTTCTTGTGCCCCACTCCAGACTTGCTAAATCAAAATCATTGGAGATGTGGAGAAAAGCTCCAAAATCTGCATTTTTAGCATTCACCATGTAATTTTTATGCAAACCAGTGTGAGCAGTACTGGACTATGAGTTATTTGTTTCTCTGCCCAAGTTATCTAGTATAGTGGCTGCAATAAGTATTGAATGAAAGAGCAAATAAATGAAAAGATGAATGGGTGAAAAATCTTGGATAGATTCATATGTAATCTGCATGTGACACAGAGGACTCCTTTCTCTAAGACATCGAGTTAAAATTGGTTCTAACTACAGAGTTCATGCCTCATGGAAATCTAAAGACCTTGCCTGTATTTATAGGACATCTGTTCTTATGGTCCCTCCTTCTCAGTCTAGCATTGGTGTATGTACTTTCTGTTTTGTTCCACATCAGCCCAGACACATAACTTAATCCTTCTACCAGTTTCTAGCAGAAGTCCACTCACATGGGACATTTTGTAAGGTTAGTAGCTTTGCAGAAGATTATGAAGTTCATGGGGGACAAGTCACATCGTTCAATCTTCTCCTTTCACTTCCTCTCTCCTCTTCTGCCCAAATTACTCCAAAATATTTTTTCTTATTAAGTGTAGCTCTTCAGCTCTTCTCAGCACCTACCTTTGAACTTACCCAATCAAACTCTAGTTGCTCATTAGAACTACACAGGCTGTTTCATTCATCCACCATCCTAAGAAGGCGGTGGAAAGTTTGTTTTTTGCTACAGATTTAATACTTTCTGGCTTTCACACTTCTATTCCCCCTGCAGGACTGATGGAGAGAGCCTGTCTTTGAATCACAGGGCTGAATTCCTTGTGGTGTCCTGGGGTCGACAGACGAGTGGGTTAAAGGTTAAAATTTGCAAGATGTGCACATGAAACAGCACAGTCAGAATTCCAAGATGGGTTTCCATGTTGGTAAGAAGAATGAGTAGGGGAAAAGGCAGGAAAATAGCAAATCCCTGTCTTGTCTAAGAGGATGCTGAAGCTTCTGTTCTATTTTCAACCGTCATTTCTTGCTCAATCTTCAGCTCAATCCTTGTCAGGCTTTCCTTGCATTTGGCTGAACCCAAAGATCCAGATCTGCACATCACAAGTTGATGAGTCCAGACGTTTGGCGGAAATTAGTTTGCTCATCACTCTGACTGACTCTGTTTAATTCACAAGGCCAGCAAGCGCTCAGCACACCTCAGTCACAGAGGTAGTTTGGAACCCGTTAGAGGAAAGCTAGCCTTGAGCTGGATCAGTTGTCATGGTGATACTGTGGGACATTGAGACACCTGCACTTAGACATACTGTAGAAAAGAAACACACGCAGGGCTTAAAGCGAAACTTTTTGATGTTCTATATTAGTATCATTATTTGTAAAGACTGGCACCTGAGCTAACATCTGTTGCCAATTTTCTTTTTTCCTTGTTCTTCTTCTTCGCCCCAAAGCCCCTCAGTACATAGTTGTATATTCTAGTTGTAGGTCCTTCTGGTTGTGTTATTATTTTTTTCAACAAGGCGTAGAAAGAAAAAGAGCACAGGTTTTGGATATTAAACATAATGGGTTTACATTCAGCTCTACTGCTTTCTAGTCTATGATGCTGGGCAGAGTAACCAACATACCTATGTTTCAGTTTCCTCCTGGGTACAAAGAGCATAATGATAATAGTAATAATAACAACATCTATATTATAAGGTTTAGTGAGATAAATGCATAAAAAGTACCCAGCATGGTGCTAACAAAGAAATGATTCCTCCTCCCATCCCCTGTCCTTGTCCCATTTAGCTCTGAGATCATTTTGTCAATTAGACCTATCATCTGTCTATGGAATATGGAGATGTCCAAGGAGAGCTGTGTGTGTGCGTGCGTGTGTGTGTGCGTGTATGCATAGACATGTATATAGGCAAGAGGGTCACCTTTTTCTTTGTTTTGAAACATATTTGAGCATATTGATTGATTAGCTGGTTTTCAAAGTTTTAGTTGATTAGATGGTTATTATGTTTTTAGTTATTTATTGTACGTTTATGTGATTTATAGTTTTCAAAATGATTTCATGTCCATTATTTTAGGGATCTTAAAATAACTCTCCAAGGTAGGTAGGGCAGGAGTTTCCCTTGCTTTACAAAGGAAGAAATTGAGGTTCTCAATGGTTTTTCAAAGTTCATCCTTCAAAGAAGTGATGGAGACAACTCATTCAGTCCATTTCTAACCAGTGAGAATTGCTTCACACTCAGTTGTGAGAAGTAACATTTTTTGTTTAATCTAATTAAACCTGGTTTGGGTCTCCCTCCAGTGAGGTTGTCAGGCAGTGCAGTGACAGTCATCTTTTGAGGTTGTCTTCTCTTTCCTTGGATTAAATAACTCTTGGAAGAGGGACATGGTCTTTTCCTGTGGTGGTCACGTCACATTGCTCCTTGGCCAGGCCTGAGTGATCTCCTTGAGTGGAGGAAACTCTCAGGGAGCACCATTCCCTCCTTCATGGGTTCAGCCTTGGGAGCCCTTTGCCGGATCTCTCATGGCCATACCTCCATGGCCACTCTCACAGGCCTCGCCACTGGTGATCTACTGCTGTGGAACACACCACTTCAAAAAATGCTTCTGCTGAGATGACTCAAATGGCTAGAGTTGCAACAATTGGGGCCCGGCCAGGACTCTTTCTCTCTCTCACTCCCTCTGTCTTACCTCTTTATGTGGCTAGTTTGGGCTTTCTCACAGCAGGACAGCTCCTGGGTAATTAGGGCTCCTAGTTCTAAGAGTGTTCCCAGGGAAAGGCAGGAGAAGCTGCTCCTAAGGCCTGGGCCCAAAACCTGGCATGGCGTCGCTTCTATTGGTCAAAGCAGCCCCACACCCTGCCCAGATTTAAGAGAAGGGGGCATAGTCCACACCTCCACGTGAAGGGGTGTGGATCAAGGCTTCCCCAGGTAGAGAAGCCCAAGGTGTCCTGGTCTACATGCCGATCTATGTGATCTGATTCATATCTAAAGTTATACGACCACAAAGTAACCAGACTCCACCTGCACTGATACCATTTAATGACTTTTTACATCATCTTTCCTTTGTCTAGTAAAAATAAGTCACGTACCCATGTCTTATAAATTTGTCCCTAACCCTCAACACATTGCAGCCCTTCACTGTCCATGGGTCTTGTCCCCATGCCTGCAGATCTTCACTGCCCATGGGTCCTGTCTCCATGCCTGCAGCCCTTCACTGCCTAATTCTTTTAAATTAGGTACACATGCCTCATCCCAGTTGTTATGTCCTGCTAACTTTAGTTCTCATTAAATCCTCCTACTATATGTATAAGTTTCATGGGTATTGACTGGCTCAATGAATGAGTAAGTGAACAAATGAGAGAAGGCATCATATGGATGGGATGCATAGCCGTCGTTCCTCACAAGGGTAGCATTAATTAATAGCATTAGGTACCAAGGCTACTGTCTATGTCGACATGGACACCCTGTCTTCAGACTTTCACAGTTTCCTAATGGCAAAACACAGTAATTCAGGTGGAAGATTCTCAATGCATGGACTCCCAAGAAACGGCAGCAGGCTTTGTTTTCTCTCCTATGATAAGACTTTAAATGGCAGCTCACTGTGACAATGAAGTCATTGTTAATTCTTACGTGGGAGCCCCTCAGGCAAATCTCTTCAAAGCACTAATTTCTGAGATAACTCAAATCAGACATCAAATTGCACTTTTTATCAAAATTCAATGAAACATCAAGCCAAAGGCAGGACAGATGTTGCCCTTATGGAATGATCAGTGGATCACTTGCGAAAAGTTCATTTATAGGTCCATCAATTTGTGTAATACGCTTGTTAGTAACGCTCAGAATGTCTAGCTAATGAGCTGTTTCAGTAGTTTCTAGGTCTGGAGTGGGACCCTGGCACCTGCACTTTTAACAAGCTCCTTAGGGAATTCTGCTACACATCAATGTTTGAGACTCAAGCTATTTGCTACACACACAGGTATGTGTATATACACGCATATGTGTGTGTGTGTGTGTGTACATATATGTATATGCCTTTTCCAAAAATGTGGAAATAAAGAAGCCAAGAAAATGAGGAGTGAGAGTGGCAAGATTAAAGATAGGAGGATGAAAAGCACAACTTCTAACTGATCTGTTTTCCTGGCTTTAATTTCATTTTACCTCCAGCCCATTCTCCATTATGTCAAGATACTGACTTTTCTAAACCACAAATCTAGTCATACTAAAACAACTTTTGATAGTTTCTTCTTACATGTGGAACAAAGTCTAAATTACTGATCACAACTGTTAGTGGGGGCCCTTTCTATCTTCTCAGATCCTTTTTTTTCCATTTCTTCCCTCATATCCTACTCTAGCCATACTTGGTTACTTACCATTTACCAAACAAGCCCCATATTTCTACATTTCCGTGCCTTGTTTTAAGCTTTCTTCCTGGAAGACTCTTCCCTCAACTTGGATTTAAGAGGTATTCATTCTTCAATGCCAAGCCAAACTTCAAATTATCGACCTTTCCTGACACTGTCTAACATTTTAAGAGACAAGATTAAGAAAATCTATGTCACAGGTCAATACATAAAATTCCTTTTTTTTTTTTTTTTTTGGTGAGGAAGAGTGCCCTGAGCTAACAATCTTCCTTTATTTTGTATGTGGGATGCTGCCACAGCATGGCCTGATGAGCCATATGTAGGTCCATGCCCAGGATCTGAACCAGTGAACCCTGGGCTGTCGAAACAGAGCACACGAACCGAACCACTATGCCACAGGGCTGGTCTCAATATATACAATTTTTGTAGGGTAAATTTTTGATGCAAGCTCATAATTCTAAGGGATTATTAGAAGGCAATGTCAGTGAAAGTTATAAGGCCTATAGGAGCCATGCTAGGATTTTTTAAACTATCAAATTTGTTAACGGCTAACATCTACATTAAATACGTGTGGGACCTAGATATTTTATTCCTACTTTATGATGAAGACTTTTAGGATCTTGGAGTGTGCATTCAGATTTTAAACAGGCTCATGTTCTATTTTTTTCTGGAAAAAATCATGTAGCTCTGCACCCGTATAAACTACCTCCCTGCATTTTCAATACGGATAGAAGAAAATCAGGACTTTCTACTTTTTTCTCAAACATCTTGATAAAAATTGTGAAACATACAGAAAAGTTGGAATAACTGTATTGTGGATACTCATATACCTACCATCTGGATACTACAATTGCTAACATGTTGTCATGTTTGCTTTATCACATACCCATCCTCCTATCTTCCCATCTGCCCATCCATTGATCTTTCTTGCTTTCCATGCATCTCAAAGCACGTTTGCAAACATCAGTACGTTTCAGATCCTTTCCCTTTTGAATGCAGAATGTTAAGACTTCCAACGCGAAACTTGGCAATTCAAGCATATGCATTTCCCTTCCGTGAATAACACACAATATCTATACCATAATCTTAAACTGTACATGATTTGTTTTCTGTCAAGAGCATGGCTAAACTGAGTAATATTTGAGGAAGCAAATCTATTTCTCTAGTTTCTCACAAAATTCTCTTATCAGGTCACATCACCAGAAAGCAAAACGTTTTTAATACTGATAGCATACGTATTGCAGAAATTCCATGAGAAAAGTGATTTGATACTATGCCGTTACTGTTTACGTGAGATCGGTATAAAAATTCGCTGGATAACTGATGTTTTCTCAGATTCTGTAGAGCTATGGTTAAAGATAATTTCCTGAATATGACTTCTTATCCTTAACCTACAAGTCAAAGGATGCTGTCTGGTTTGAATGAAGAAGTAATGAATGTTTAGAGATAGACCCTTTGAAGTTCCAGAGGTACTCAGTAGAGAAATGAGAATAGGGATGCAGGAATAGGAGAAGAGAAGGTGGGGGTAGGGTTTGTAAGTTGATAAATCAAATGTTAGAATGTTATTTAGCACTGCGAAATTAACAACTGGAAGCAATAAACCTGGAAATAGTCAAAAGCAGGGAACTCTTAGGAGCTGGACTGGACAGGAGAGGGTTGTGGAAGGAAACTGGTGATTTTCATCATAAGCCCTTCTGTAATAATACTAATAACAATAAAGCTACTAATAAAAACCAAACTAATGAGAACATATATAGTACTTATTATGCGTCAAGAACTATTCTAAGCTCTTTACGTGTATATTACATTTTTTCTTATATGGTACATTACATTTTACTTAATTTTCATTTAATCTTCATAAAATTTCTATGAAGTAGATATTGTTATCATCATTTTACAGATGGGAAAACTGAGTCTCAAGGCAAGACCTGACTCTTGGAACTCAAGAAGCATGTTCTAAAGTCCATGTTCTTCACTGTTGCATCTTGATAATATTTGTTAAAGAAAAAATTATCCCTGAGATAAGTTATTTTCAGCCTTTAGTGGCAGGAAAACTGCCTCTCCTTTAAAAAAAGCTTGTAAGCTTTCTTTTATCAGATAATAAGACTCAAATCAAACTTTCAATTTCAAAGCCCAGACATCAATATGTTGCTCTAATATTGTAATTATTCCACTCTTGTTTTGGTTTCTGATCTCACTCTTATCTTTGCCCTCTGTGCATGTACTCAAAATATCCAAAGTAAATAAATAAATAAACAGAAAAATGTGACAGTAAATGATTCCTTTGCCCACTTGTTTGCTTCTACTCTGACGATTTTATTTAAAATTCTACACCTTTCATAATTTCTGGCATTGTTATGACTTCTGGAAGAATGCTCCATGAAATTCCAAAATAGCCATCAAGCCATTCACTAATAAAAATTCATGTGGTGTTGAAAATGCAACATGAAAATCTTTACTCAAGCTACATTAAAATTGATATATCCTTTTCTCTTCACTAATGAGAAGTTTGCCAAACTGGCAGATTCTGGGTGGAAAACCTTATGTTATCAGGTCAGTGCCTATCTCTCTAAAGGTATAAAGAGAAGATCATGGGGCTTGCATTTTCTCTGTTCATTAATACTTCCCAGTGGAAGAACACCCACATCATATTCTGACCCCATCGTTTTTGATCATTCAGCCTTCTCGAGTGAATTTATGTTTCGACATTCTAATGGACTGCTGTGCCTCCCAAAGCTTATCAAGGTGTGACTCTGATCACACAGCATTGGACCTCCGAGCAAAGCTGTCAAGGAAAGAGTACCGGAACCTCCAGAGAGAGATTCATACGGACCTAATGATGAGCTGACTTTTTATCTCTGCTGTCAAGTAACTCTCATTTCAAAAGGAATCAATGTGTTAAAATAGGCTTTAAAAAATCCTCTTGAGGAGTATATGCTGCCTTAAAATATATGTAACGTCCCCTTCCCTCCCAGGATTGATGGATTCTTCAGTCTCTGGAACCAAGGTGAGTTAAGAAGATGCTTGCATTCAAGCTAAAGACAAACTGCCAAAGAACGTCTAGTTGCAGTCTGAATCCATCATCAAAGGAGCAGCCCTCTGTTATCGCTACAGTCCCAGCTCCCAGTGGAGCGGAGATGTAAGATGTGAGCCACTATGACCGATTTCCTGGGGTGTTTGTACCTTGGCTAGGAAGATAATGCTGCTGATCTTAACATAAGAAAAGGAAAGCATCTTAGAACTGAAACATAAAAATAAACAAACAAAGAAAGAGTTTGAGATAATGTTATTGTTAGAGCAATCAATCAGCAGATGAACTGAATGGTGTTAAGTGTTAAAACAGAGAAGAAAGAAAAATCTGAGTTATATTAAAAAAAAAAAAAGACTTGATTTGGCTACAGGGTAGAGAATATATGGGGTAGGGCAGGAACAGAAGCAGAGGGATCAGTTAGGTGGGGGTTACCATAGACCAGATGTCAGGTGGTAGTGGGGTAGATGATGGTGGAGGAAGTGAAAATGGAGAGAAAATTGTATTTATGGTAAATGTTGTGGACATGAAGAACTGAAAGACATTTTGATGGATTAGATAGGTGATAGAATCGTGGGTTAAAAAAGGAAGGAATCAGAAATGACTTCTAGGTGTTTTGGCTTGAGCACTGGATGGATGGTGGTGCCATTCACTGAGATGGAAAACTTGGGATTGGAACAAAGTTAAGGGCTATAAATAGGGACTTTTCTTTTGGATACAGGTAACACTATTGATTCCCAACTGACAGATGAAAAAGAACTTTAGTTATTTTAACCTAAGAGAGAATGGATCCTGTGGTCATACGTATGTACAAACACGCATAAGATAGAAGCAGAAATACATGAATTAGGTTTCCCCTTACACGTCTATGGACACCTCTCATGTTTTAAATTATATCCAAGGCCCTGATTAAGTCTGCAAGCATCAGAAAGTGGTCACTGCTTGGAAAACGTCACGCTTTCATTTATTACTAATAGTTTTGAACAAGAAGGCATTTTATTGAAGTAGATTCTGAGAACATAAACAGTTTTATTTGTCCATAAAAGAATGAAGGAAACTGAATTTCTCGATGCAAGGGATATAAATTGGAATTATGTTGACTTGTATTTTTCTCCACCTTTATAAAACATTGTTCTTTATAAAAGGTTAAAAGTGTTTGTAGAGTGAATGGCCATTTACGTATCTTGTCTTTTCAGTTAGGCTGTAAGCTTTTGACAGCAGGAACAAACTATATCTTCTGCTTCTTGCAATCCACCAGGTAATCAGGAACTTGGTATAATAAAAAGAATTGAGATTTGGGGAAGATACGGATGTGGCTTACAGTGCTACTGCTATCCTTCATTTGACTTTGAGAAAGTTATTGAGCATTGATAAATTTACACCTTTTCATCTGTAAACTGTAATAATACTATTCTCACATGGTTGCCGTGAAGATTAAATAAGAAAAGTTTAGCAAAAGCCTTGTACAGTTCTTAGCACGTATTGAAATACTCAATAAATGTTAGTCTCCCTTCTTTAAACATGGTTCTGTGGACAGACTCAATAAATATTTGTTGAATAAATGAATGTCATTATCTTTAGAATATTATCGCCATTAATTCCTAATGGGTCTTGCATTTTGGGTCAGAAGGACACTCCGTCAACCCTTTCCTATCTGGTGTTAATAGCCGTATAGTGTCACAGATCACAAGACCATCCTTAATGTTTGTTGCTATTATCAATCAGGACAGCTGAACAGAGCCCACAGAATAGAATTGAGTCCGATTAATTTTAATAACTGCAAGAGAACATTAGTATTCGTGGGAATGGGAATAAAATTGTCCCCATCACAACTGAAATTACTGCTGCTGTTCATACATTTTAAAACAGCTGACTCTGAATTTCCACCTGCAACTTTTAAAATGATCTTTCTATCTTCTCATTACTTTTTTAATAGACACTTAGGCAGAATTTCATCTCAGTTGTACTTAGAGTAAAGCTAGCAAGTAGCTGAAAAAAACTCCGTATTTCTTATTGAACTACTTATACCAATATTATTTAAATCTTAAGTGAGAAATTAGAGGAGCTAAAAATAGTTTTCCTCAAATACTGTTTTGACATTGTATTTTGTTTGATTAAGCTCCTCTTGAAAAGATAATTTATAGGAAGTCTTACTTCTAAATACTAAGTCATGATGCACGTTACACTATTAAACCCTAGGTCCTGGGCAGAAATTTGCGAGACACACTGATAAACAGATATATAGATTTTCCAAGTGTTCTAGCTTCCATAGAGCTACTTCTGCTCTCGTTTCTAATCAGCCTAATAACACTCATATCTATAGAGATCCGTAGACCCTTCTTTACTCTATCATTGGGTTAAGGAAACTAGGTTTGTATTTTAAAACCATTCCCGTCCCCCCGCCCCCCAGAAAATCAGAACATACTTTAATCACATATAGTAGGAGGGCAAAGCTTACTTGGTCTACTAGGGACCAGAGTTTTCAGCCCACAATAGCTTCTAGATCCCAATTGCTCAAAAAGCACTTCAGCATTTCTCTTGAGACTGGAATTTTGGGAAGTATCTAGCTACAATGTGACGTACCTCGTTGTATTAGAGAAGGTAAATATACCAATGCATTCCTAGGAATGGGTGGTATAAAAACATCTTTAAAATGCAAGCTAAATTAAAAATAAACAAAGCCTGGGAAAACACTCTCACGAAGGATGGCTCTAAAGCACAAAAGACTGTTTGCTTTTTTGAGATAAAGAAAGTAAAACAGGGGCACGTGCTAGGGACTACCATACCAACAGATTGGCTGAGGCCAGTTGCAAGGAGGACTGATAAATAACAAGGAGAGCAGTAAAGAAACTGTCTCCTTCTTGAAACTTGGCCCTAAATCATCTAAGATGTGTATTTGTTTTCATTTGCTTTATAATGACACAGGAAATTATAATTAAAGAGTTGACCCAGGTTCTGTTCTGTAACATGGGAAAGTAAATTCATCCTTGCCCCCCCAAAGCACCCTCCCCCCGACTTTATTCAGTATGTTTTTTGTTTGTTTGTTTTTGAGGAAGATTAGTCCTGAGCTAACTACTGCCAGTCCTCCTCTTTTTGCTGAGGAAGTCTGGCCCTGAGCTAACATCCGTGCCCATCTTCCTCTACTTTATCAGCGGGATGCCTGCCACAGCATGGTTTGCAAGTGGTGCCATGTCTGCACCCGGGATCCGAACCAGCGAACCCCAGGCCGCTGAGAAGCAGAACGTGTGAACTTAACCACTGTGCCATCAGGCCGGCTCCCTAGTATGTTTTTTAACATATTAGTGGTTAAAATGGGAAAATCTATCATACTTCAGTACATGCCAAAATTGGGGGAAAAACACCTCTATTTATCCTCTAATTATGAGAGAAGCAATAAAGTAATAGAAAGATACTTTCTCAACTTAAATGGAAAAAAAACCTGCATATGGCCAATAGCATGCTTAATGAAGGGGCACTAGAAGTTTTCTTTATACAATAGTAGTGTTACTAGTTAAAAACATGGGCCTTGGAGGTAGATTGCATGGAATTACATTCAGTTCTGTGTGCTCTTGGACAAGTTTCTTCACCTTTTTTTGGTCAGTTTCCTCTCCTGGTAATAATAACATAAACTATCTCACAAAATTGTTCTGGACAATAAATGAATAATCCACATAAAGCACGTAGAACAATGCCCACCATACAGTAATTGCTGCACATTTGTTAGCCATTTTCATTCTAGAAATTAAAACACGAGTAGCTACCAGCAGCAATACTACTTGGCGTATATTAAAAATACCAGACATTGCAATAACATTAGAAAATAAAATGCAAGTTAGAAAGAAGCAAAATTATGATACTCAGATTATAGTATTGTTCATCCATGGAGATAAAAATAAGAAGCAATTGAAAACCATTATAAAAATGAAAAACGTAAACTACAGATGAGACATAGAAAACAAATTGAAAAATGGTATATTTAAATTCAACCAATGTAGGGGCCAGCCTGGTGGCGTGGTGGTTAAGTCTGTGCACTCTGCTTTGGTGGGCCAGGATTCATGGGTTTGGATTCCAGGTGCAGACCTAGCACTGCTCGTCAAGCCACCTTGTGGTGTCCCACATAAAAAGATAGAGGAAGATTGGCACAGATGTTAGCTCAGGGCCATTCTTCCTTAAGCAACAAGAGGAAGATTGCCAACAGATGTTAGCTCAAGGCCAATCTTCCTCACGAATAAACCAAAACCAAAACCAAACCAAACCAAACAACAAATTCAACCAAATGTAGATGGCCTTTACACTCCAATTAATGGCAGAGGTTGTAAGATTGGATAAAAAAGTCAAGATCAAACTAGATGCTGTTATAGGAAACCCACTTTAAAAAGCACAGATAGGTTGAAAGTCAATAGATGCAAAAAAGCATACTATACTAATACTAACAAATAAAACTAGAGTGGCTTTATCAATATCAGACAAAGTCGATTTTAGACAAAGGGAGGATCCAAGGTCAATGCACAAAAATCAATTGTACTTCTCTATACTCACATTAAACAATTGGAAATTTGAATAAAAGTAATACCGTTTACAATATCATCACAGATTTGAATCACTAAGGGATAATTTTTTTAAATTCTTCTCCCCAAAGCCCCCCACTGCATAGTTGTATATCCTAGTTGTAGGGTCTTCTGGTTGTGCTATGTGGGACGCCGCCTCAACATGGCCTGATGAGCCGTGCCATGTCCACGCCCAGGATCTGAACCAGTGAAACCCTGGGCCTCTGAAGTGGAGCGCATGAACTTAACCACTTGGCCACAGGGCTGGCCCCACTGAGAGTAATTTTAGCAACATATCTATAAGACCTGTGCACTGAAAACAAGCAAATGTTGATAAAGGAAATTAAAGAACAGTTAAACAAGCAGAGAGACAGACTATGCTTGTGAGTCAGAAATCCCATATTATTAGGATGTCAGTTTTCTCCAAATTGTTATATAATTTTAATACAATCATAATATAATCATAGCAGGATTTTTTTTTGGTGTAGAAACTGATATGTCACTTCTAAAATTTTGCTGGAAATAAAAAGTATGTAAAATAACTCGAACAGATTGGAAAAAGAATGATGTTGGAAGATTTTCACAGACTATTTTTAGGAGGTACTATCAAGTTGGAGTAAGACTGTGTGGTATTGGTACAAAATAGATATATAGATCAATGAAAATGGATAAAAAGTCATTAATAGACCCAAACAGATGTGGCCAGATGATTTTAACGAAAGACACCAAGGCAATTGAGCAGAGAAAAGATAATCTTTTCAACAAACTGTGCTGGAACAATTGGGCATCCATATGAAAAACAAAAAAGCCTCAAATCCTTATCTCACACCCTATACAAATTACGTATCATAGACTTATCTGTAGAAGCTAAAATTACAAAAGTTATGGATTCGGCAGAGCTCTCCGAAGTGGGAAACAGAAAGCACAAACCTAAAATGATATGATGACTTGTACTGCATCAAAATTAAAAATTTTGCTCTTCCAAATATTGTTAAGTAGATGAAAAGACAAGGCACAGACTGAGAGAAAATATTTTCAAGATGTTTATTTGATAAAGGACTTGTATCCAGAACATATAAAGAACTCTCACACCTCAGTAATGAGACAAAATGAAAATAAAAAATAGGCAACAGATTTTGAACAGGTGCTTCCACCAAAAAGATACCTGGATGGCAAATAAGAATGTGAAAGGATGCTCAACAACATTAGTCATTAGAAAAATAGAAATTAAAACCACAATGCAAATTAAAACCACTGCAAGCCTACTAGAACGACTAACATTGTGAACACGAACGATCCCAAGTCTTGGTGAAGATCTGGAGCAACTGGAACTCTCATTTATTGCTGTGGATGCAAAATAGTAAGCCATTTTTGGAAAACAGTTTTGTAGTTCCTTCTAAAGTTAGTCATATATTTCCCACATGACCCAGCAATCCCACTCTCAGGTATTTATCACAGGTAATTGAAAACGTATGATTATACAGATGATTGTACATGAATCTTCATAGAAGCTTTATTTATTATAGCCCCAAACTGGAATAAATGCAAATAACTATCAATTGATGAGTGGACAAACAAACTGTGATATATTCACAATGGAATGATATTCAGCAATAGAATGGAATGAACTGATGATACATGTATGACCTGGAAGGATTTAAAAGTAATATGCTGAGCAATAAAAACTTATGTTCACATAAAAATATGTAGGCAAATGTTCACAGCCATTTTCTTTGTGATAACAAAAAACTGGAAACACAAATGTCCTTCGGTGAGTGAATGGTTAAACAAGCTGTGGTACATCCACATACGGAATTCTACTTAGCAATAAAAAGAAATGAGCTATTGATATGTGCATCAATTTAGATGGATCTCAAGAGAGTTATGCTGGATGAAAAAGAAAATCTCAAGGGTTACATACTGTAGGATTTATTGGGTGATATTCTTGAAATGACAAAATTATGGAGATGAAGAACAGATTAGCAGTTGCCAGAGTTTGGAGGTGGGTGGCAGGAAGGAAGTAGCTGTGGCTGTAAAGGGTGGCATGAGGGATCTGTGTGATAGAACTATTCTGTATCTTGACTGTCGTGGAGGTCATGTGAATCTTCATATGGATTTTATCTATGTCAATTTCCTGGTTGTGATATTGTGTATGCAAGATGTGGGGAAATGGGGCCATGGGTATACAGGATCTCTCTGTATTATTTCTTTAAAACTGCATGTGAAGCTACAATTATCTCAAAATAAAAAGTTTTAAAAATAATATGTTGACTGAAAAAAGCCAGACACAAAATACCATAGGATTCCATTTATATGAAATTCTAGAAAGGGCAAAACTGTAATTATAGAAAACAGAGTACTGGTTGGCAGAGGCCAGGGAATGGGGGAAGATCGTCTACAAAGAGACACAAGGAAACATTCTACATGATGATTGTTATAAACCCTGTACACTTTCAAAACTTACCAAATTGTATACTTAAAGTTGGTGTATTTTGTTGTATGTAAAGTGTGTTAGTCAATTTGGGCTGCTATAACAAAATATCATAGACTGGGTAGCTTAACAACAACAGAAATTTATTTCTCACTGTTCTGGAAGTCTGAGATCAGGGTGCCAACAGAGTCTGGTTCTGGTTGGAGTCCTCTTTCAGCTTGTAGACAGCTGACTTCCCCTTGTAGTCTTACATGGCAGAAGGAGATCAAGATGGCTGTCTGGCTTCTTCTTATGAGGGCACTAATCCCCTTCAAGAGAGCTCCACCCTTATGAGTTAATCACCTCCTGAAGGCCCCATCTCCAAATACCAACATATTGGGGATTAGATTTCAACATATGAATTTTGGGGGAACACAAACATTCAGTTCATAACATA
Source organism: Equus asinus (assembly GCF_041296235.1). Classification (NCBI taxonomy): domain Eukaryota; kingdom Metazoa; phylum Chordata; class Mammalia; order Perissodactyla; family Equidae; genus Equus; species Equus asinus. Next base: position 34,537,917 of record NC_091802.1, on the reverse strand, counting down.
AATTATACCTTAATAAATTTACTATGTGATCTAAAAAGTTATCTATCAGTATAACTGATATCTATCAGATATAGTAACCGATATCTATCAAGATATGTATCCGTAAAGGAAGTCATAATGTATACATAATGATACCACTACTCTTCCTATACTCCAAAAATTAATTTTAAGTTATTGTTAAAAACATCTCACTCAAAGCATCAAGATTGGAAATTACAAAAGAATAAATTTAAGAAATGCACAGGGATGATAAAACTAAAACTATAAAGCCAGAGAGAACCAAAAAAAGATTTAAATTATGTGACTAGATACATTATGCAACTGAAGAAAAATATTCAGTTATTCCAAAGATGTTAATTCTTTCTCAATTTGTCCATGCGATACTAATTATAATCTCACTGAGATTATTTTGCTATTACTCTATAAAATATGCAAAGCATCCCAAAATATTTAGCCATAAAAAGAGTAAAACACACACCAAAGGAAAATGTAGGAAGTCAGGGGGTTTACTGTTCAAAGTGTTAAAATATATTATAAAACTACAGTAATTAATACATCATGGTAGATGGTACTAGAATAGATTAGCAGATCACCGGAACAGAATAAAAAGTTCAGAAACAGTCTGAAGCATATTTTAGAGATTTGGACATAATAAAAGGAACAGTCAGACCAGTAGGGTAACAAATATTGGAACAAAGAGCTGATCAGTTGAATTAGATAAAATCAGATTTCTACTTTAACCCTTATGCCAACATAAATTTCTGACAAACTACAAACCTAAGCACTCGAAGAAAATACCAGTGAATGTTTCCATCATCTAGATGCAAAGAAGACTTCCAAGACAGACAATAAAAGCAGAAAACAGAATGGAATAGAACATTCTAAAGATTGGCAGCCATTGTAGGGCATACTGTAGCTTCTATTCCTTCTCCTTACTCCTCTTTCCTACAATAAGCCCTATTCTCTTGAGGTACCTACTCTTTCCCCAGCTCCAGGGGTGGATACTAATCAGCACAAACCAAAGACAGCAAATTAAAGTACAAGATCGTTTCCGTGGTGGCTAATTTCAGGTGTCAACTTGACTGGGCCAAGGGATGCCCACATAGCTGGTAAAACACTATTTCTGGGTGTGTCTGTAAGGGTGTGTTGGAGGAGCTGATGAGAGGAGGTGACCGCTGGTTGACTCAGGCAGTCAGAGGCTCCTTACCCACACCCCTGTCCTTGAAATGTACTCTCTGCACACTCCCACTTGGAACCATTTCCAGGATGCCGGCTTGAGAGAGTAAGGTGGGGTTGAGACTGTCTGGACTGAATATGTGACTGAACTGGGTTAAGCCGTCTATATAAATTTTAAGATTCTGGCAAGCGGGTGTGGAAATCTACTCACCCTGTGGCTGTCCAAGACCCGCCTCGTATATAAGCTCCCTTGCTTGTTAAATCCTGCCGCCTACTAATCTGGAGTGGCCTGTCTCTTTCTTTGGTCTCTCCTTGCCTGCGACCCACTGGGGCCAGTTTCGAACTCCCAGAAGGAGGAGGAAAGGCAGATTTGCCCTCTGCTTGAGCTGGGATATCCATCTTCTGCCTTTGGGCATTGGCACTCCTCGTTTTCGGGCCTTCAGATTCAGACAGGAGCTAAACTACCAGTTTTCCTGGGTCTCCTACTTGTAGATGGCGGGTCATGGGACTTCTCAGCCTCGATGATCATGTAAGCCAATCCCTCATAACAAATCTCTTTCCATCTTCCTCTCTGGATATATCCTATTGGTTCTGTTTCTCTGAAGAACTCTGACTTTAACAACAATTTCTACTTATTAAATTGCCAAGATCAAAAAGCTTGATAAAATTCATTGTTATCAAGGTTATAGAAAAATCGGCACTCTCACACATTTCTAATGGGCTTGTATGTTGATACTTTTACGAAAATAACATGTGAATGTGTCACCAAAAGTAAAATTGTATACTTTTAATTCCAAAATTCCTCTTCTAGGAATGTATCTGAAGTAAGGAAGGGCATAAACGTATAGGTGTGAAAATATTTATCATGGCATTGCTTATAATAGCAAAAAAGGAGTAATACCTTAAATAAGGATTTTCAAAAATAAATTCTCATTTATCCATCAAAAGGAGAAAGTAATTTTGATGACTGACAAGAAAAACCAACATTATTATAGCATTTACTAAGTGCAAGTCACTGTGGCCGTTGAAATGATTATGTGGCTCTGTATTTATTGACATAGAAATAAATATATCCATTTTATGTTAAAAAAAGAAAAGCCTGCAAAACTACGCATGACATGATCCAATTTTTCTAAATAGGTACGCACTCCATAATGTGTGTATTCCCAGAATAATTACTGGAAAGTTACTAGGGTGACCACACACATTGATTCACCTGGGACAGTCTATTGTTCCAAAGTAATTATTAACACCCCTTTTCATGCTAAAAAGGTTCCAGTTTGGATAATAAATAGTATAGACATCCTAGTTATGTGGGATTTTTTTTTTACTTTCTTAATTATTTATATCTATATTCAATTAAGTCTTGAAATGAGCATATATTTTATAAATCAGGCATGGGAGAAATAATAACGAAGCTGTTTTAATGCAGAGGAACCCAAAAGTATGTTCCAGACGATATGTGTTGTACACCAAACAGATATAGATGAGATACATTATAAGTTAAGCTTATGAAAAATATCCTGGTTCTGGTGTTTCCTGTCCACTACGTTTTAGCCAATTCTTTGGTGAGAAGAGTTGCAGGCAGGAAGAAGATGAATTAGTATCATTCGCTCAGCTTCAAGAATCTGATCCTGTGATGAAACAACTGTAAACCCATTTCTAAAAAGTTTTCTGAAAAGGAAACTTTTTTCAGTGAAAAGAGTCAGTTTCTATCAATAGAAAGTTAGGTGATAAAAATCTCTAAAAGCTGAAGAGGATTTGCGAAGAGGATTTGCAAAGTGCAGATAAATATTCCATAAGCAGTGAACGTTCCAGAAGGAGGTAGAGCCTGGAGGGGTAGGAGACATGGAGGAAGTCTTCAACAATGGTTCTTTCTTGGTTAAAGGGCATCATGGGAGAATCTCACTGTGTTGGTGACAACATGGGCTTTTCTTTAAATACTTGGATTTGTCATGAGAGATTTATAGAGAATTGGAGCAAACATTACTTAACAGGATGGTTGGAATGGTGGCAGGAGTTGGGGTTGCAAAGTGGGTTGGAAAGCTTAAATTAATTAATATCTAGCTAGAGGAGCTGGCATCAGCTTTTTGATGCAGTGAAGAGGCCTGGGTGGAGAGAGGCATTGTTCTTACTGATCTGAATTGAAGTTTGAATCAGCATAACTCAGATTTCTGACCTTAAGAAAAGAGTCGAGATGAAGTTAAACCAAGTCCTTAGAGAATACCAGAGTTATATTTAGCAGGACCTGGTATTGTTGAATTTTAAATTATAAAATGTACCAGCGCATGCTCAGATTTGAACCCCCAAGGTCAGCTGGGGCGAATCTATAACATCTAAGGAAGACTAACTGACCTCCCCCATTCTACGATTCGTGAGAAGTCCAAGGCTCTCCGTACGAGGGCTTCAAATTCCCAGGGGAGCCCCTTTGTCAGGTTCACCTTTGATCCGAGTTCCTGCTTCTGTTTACTATCTAATGCATGCACTTTTCCTTACACAAGTCCATGTACGGGATTCAGTCCTTTTCCTTTTTACACACACACACTACTCACACACCACTCATTGAAGGCATTTGTGGGTGTAGCTGACTCTACTGAAAATTTGGGAATAAGGACAGGTTTACAACCGTATAAATATTCTTAACTGACTATTAGACCCTCTGCATTTTCAAGTGTCTTAACCATTCCTGCAAATCCTGATCCTGCTTCTTGCCATCTGTGCAGCCCATCTCTCCTTCCCTCTCTTCTCATCCTTTATCCTCTGCCCCTTTTTTCTCAGACATAAAAACACATACTTTTCGTGTTCTTACACAGAGCAGGTTTGCTCTTTCTACTCCCTTCACACAGGCTTAGTTTTGGGCTCCTTTGTGAATCTAAGCTTTAAAATTACTCTGGTCTAATTAGATTCTTAGACAATGTGTCTTATTCTCCATTACCCATCTGCATGAAGTGAAGGTTTTATTTTACAGGTGAAATTGTATTTTCTCAATCTTGCTATCAATTTGCAGACGTTTCATATTTCTTATGGTGGGCAGCTAAATAATTCATATCCTAGTTTAATAAATAGCCTTTTCATCTTATCTCTAGAAGTTATTCATGTTTGGAGTAAATTGAGCCATTTTCATTATATTTAAAAATTCATAGCAATATTGTTTATCTGGTGGTATTGAACCAAATTTTAGGCATTAGAGAAAGTTTGGGTAAGTAACTAACATATGTTGAATTCCAGAAAACTGGCTAGGTTCCTTACAATATTATGCTTGTCTTTTTATTTATACACTAGTTGGATTTGTGAAAAGTGAAAGAAGTTAAGAAAACACTCAAATCAAAACATATATTCTCATGAAAAAAAATTAAGCAGAATCAATGTTATAGCAGGTTGAAAAATGTCATGTTGAAGTTGTTTTCATCTTTGCTTTTTGTCAGATTTATTTACTGAAACCATAAATACACAGATTTTGGGAGAAATGAATGCATACTAACTTGTATTCTCAAAACAAACAATGCAACAAAAGTTAGAGACAGCGATCTACTGAGTTATGGAATAAAACTATTAGCTCTTTGATTCTCCAGTTTCTCTGTCATAGAAATTCTTGCATACCAAGTCGTTTTCATATTCAGTTGTTTCAGACTTAGCACCTCCTTTAATCTTGGCAGCACTGTCAAATAGTTCCGCCACTGAGCTTTTCTCCTACGTTGATGGTGGTCCTTTCACCTTCTTAATGGTTCTTCATCTGACGGCTTCCTTGTGACGTTAACTGACATTTCTTTAGACAAGAATTTATTTAAGAGTAAAACAGCAGCAACAACTATAAATCTCCAGGAACACAAGAATTCAGAGTGTGCACAACCACAATGTGAAAAATACAGAGGAACCAGCAAGGGATTTCTTGCCACGGATGGCCTCCTGTCCTTACTCACAGTGGTGCTAATTGGGTCCCCTTCACCATAGGTGGAACCTTGCCACCAGTCCATGACCGCCAAAACTTTGGTTATGCATTTTTGGCATACATTTTTTTATGTTACTGTGTATATATTTTAAATTATTTATTTACTTGTCATTGTATTCCCCAAATTGATTAATTACATGTATGCTAATTGTCCACAAATTGGAAGGTGGGTGTAATTCATTTTAATTCTTTCCATTGATTTGAGAGGTGGGGGATACTATCTTTACAACAAATTCTTTGACATTTTTCCAATAGTTTAATTTCTCAGGCTTTAATGATTGCTTGCCCTTCTTCTTCTCCAACTCTTGTTACTAATGGAGATTCCAAACAGTGTGTCTGGTTAAGCAGGTGACGGCAGAAGTATACGCTCTAGCTGATGCTACACATGTGCGTCTATTTCAGCATCATGCTAGTATGCTTTGAAAGAGTCCTATCTTGCCGACTCACAACTTGCAGACCATTAGTTTTCATCTCTTATGAATGGAGAACAGTCTGATTTTGTCGTGTGGTACATTTCCCCTCGTTTTCAGTCATTTAGTCAGTGCACCTCTTGGGCAGTGATATAGTATCCTGCATCACATAATCATGTGATCTAGGTTCATTTGGTGATGCAGGTTGAGTTTCTCAGAATCAGATTCTGAGATTCAGATTCACGAACGCGATGCTTCTTAGGGAGTGTTCTGAGGGTGTAATAGTGGGGAGGGAAAGGGAGCAGGAATGGGCAGAAAAAGCTGTGATGCTGTCCTAATAATGAAAGGCTCAGCTGACCCCATGGGGAGCTCTGGAACCTGGGATGGCTCTTCAAAGTCGTCCTGAGTTGAGGCAAGAGAGCCAGGACTTTTTATACTTATATAGGTCGGTCATCAGATATAGGCTTTCCCTGGAAGATGGTTGACTGGACCAAACTGTTTTCTTCAACTGAGGCAATCCTCAGAGATGGATGGCACCTGAGGGTCATCTTCTGGCAGCACTCACAACAGCTAGGAGAAAAGTTTTCTCATTCCTGGAGATATGGGTGGCACATCACAGTATTTACCACACACTTGAATGGTCACTCAATTTACAAGGTTTTTCTAGATCAATGGATTACAAATTTTTTTTAAAGAAACAGTACTTTTTGTTCCAAGCAAATAGCTTACAAAAGAGACAAAAGCAGCTTCTTTCCCAGAATGCCCAAGAAATGACTCCTAAGATATCTTCACAGTTACTTAGATATCCAGGGTTTCTTGGGACACATTTGAAAACCTACCAGATGAATAGTTGTAAAACTTGGCTGATCATCAGAACCGGCTGGCAAACTTGAAAAAAAAAGGCAAACCACACACACAAATTCTGGGACTTCAGACCTAGAGTCTCTGTTTCAATAGGTCTAGGATTGAGCATCAGGATATAAACACACACACACACATGCAAACATATATATATGTTCCCTCATGTGATTCTTCTTGATTTCTGTCTTTGCCAATACCTTTTTTTAACCAGGTTTTTCTTTTAGAAGAAAAAAACGCATAGATATGAATCACTATTATCTGAAAGTGAGAAAAACCAGGCTGTATATATTGGGAGGTGAGCAGAGTTGGGAGCCCTGCCATGCTTCAATTTCCTTCTGTTTTTCAGTCTTCTGCTTCTTTCCTTAGTTATATGTTGTTGAAGTTTATGGATTTGTGTTATTCCTCAAAACGGACTTCATGGCTCTTTCTCTAGGTGCTGACTTTATTGGCTCATTTGGTAAGGTGGTGTGGGAAGGCAGTTCTGTGAGGACTCAACCTCCCATCTTTACATCGACTTCCCTGCTATATGCATCTCCAAATATATTCAACAAAGCCAATTCCTCTCCAAAGTGACAACTCTCTGCCAACAGTTGAGTGACCCTGCTACTCAACGTGCTAATTAGCACTTGGGATTGTTTATTTATTTATTATGTAAATGTTTGTTGATTACCTGCTGTGTGTTGAACACTATCTAGGTGTTTGGAATAGATCGGATAAGACATTCTAGCAGACTGACAATGAACAATACAGAAGATAAACAAGTAAATTTTATTGGATGTTAGAAGATGGTAAGTGCTATGGGATAAAGAAAAAGGAAAGCAGCATAAGAGGGATAAGGAGGGTCACAGAACGAGGAATTGAGGTGAGAATTTTAAATAGAGGGGTTCAGATCAGTCTTATTGAGACAGTGACATTTGAATAGATTTGAAAAGAGATAAGGCAGTTAACTGTGTGGTTATCTGGAGGAAGTCTGTTCCAGCTGGAGCTGGTTTCTCAATCATGGTCCTATTGATATTTTGGGCTGGATACTTCTTTGTTGTGAGTATGCTCCTATGCTTTGAAGGATATTTGGCATCATCCCTGGCCTCTACCCACTAGATGCCACTAGGATCCTCTCCTCCAGTTGTTGCAACCAAAAAATGATCCAAACATTGACAAATGTCTCGTGGGGGCTGAAATCGCCTTGATTGAGAACCGCTTATATCAACTACAGAAGTAATTTTGTTTTTTTCTATATGGATTCTAACTGTCTCAGCACTACTTATTAAGTCCATCTACCTGCGGAAGGTAAAATGCTACCTTTGTCAAACAGAAAGTGCTCATATCTGTGAGAGTCAGAGGTCTACTCGCTAACATGTCTAGAGGTCTATTTATCTATCTCTGAATAAATATTCTCTTAATTCCTATAACTTTGTAAGTCTGGCTGTCTGCTAGGGTAAATTCTTCCTTATTCTTCTTAGAAATTAACTTAACTGTTCTCGGCTGTATACCCTCTTCCATATGCATTTTCAGACCAGCTTGTCACAGTCTATAAAAAACTGTGGTGGGATTATGATAGGAATTCATTAAATTTATAGATTAATTTAGAGGGAATTGACACCTTTATGAAATTGGTTCTTCCCATCCATGACCAAAAGTATCTCTCTCCATTTATTTAGGGCTTTTTTTATGTCCTTCAATGAAGATATCATTCATTTTCTCCATATAGGTCTTGGACCTTTTTTGATGGATTTATTTCTGGTTGTGTGATAGGTTCTGTTACTAATGTGAAGAGAGTCTTGAAAAACAATTATTACATTTTCTTAATTGCTGTTTCTAGTCCATAGGATTGTAATTAATTTTTGTATCTTCAATGCAACAATCTTGCTTATTGTTTCTAGCAATTTCCTACAGGTGGTATTTAATAGTTCAGGAGGACAATCATGTAATCTGTGGATTATGAAATAATTGTTCTTTTCAGTCCTTTTACCTGTTATTGATTTTTGTCATCCTTTTGTTTTGGTGAGCACTATAGTGGACCTTTTTTATTCTGTTCCTGATCTTAAAGTGATCAATTCTGATATTTCACCTTAAGTGCAATCATTGCTATAGTCTTTTGGTAGGTAACTTTTATCAGATTAAGGACGATCTCTTCTATTTTCAATTTGCTATGAGTTTATCTCTCAGTACTAAATTTTATCAACATATTTTTAGTATTTATTGAGATGATCGTATGATTTTCTCCTTTAATCAATGAACGGGGTAGTTACATTAACAGATTTTTCTTAAGTTAACCTTTTTTACATTCCTGGAATCAACCTTACTTGTTCATACTGTCCAGAAAGCAGAACAACTCCACTCTGCAAATATCTGTTCCATTTCTAGAGACCCCATCCCTAGTGGTAGTTGCCTCCAGAAGCAGATCCAGGTTTATAGGGACCTGAAGCTTATTCAATTTGGAGTTTGTCTATAAGAATAAGTATGGAGGTTTATGAATACAAATGAGCTATAAAAGTGAATATCTATTTAATTTGAAAAGAAACCATAACAAATTATAACTTTTATAAAGCTAATGAATATATAAATATCACAAAACCTAGAAAGTAACAGTTTTATTCATCAACTGCTTATTGATACATCACTGTCATATTTTTTTGACAACTTTTGGCTGCATACTCTTAAAACCACCTCTTTATGGAACAATAATTTTAAAATATTTTCTATGTAGATTCTGGATAAATAATTCAGTATTTCCTTTAGCGTGAACAACCAAAATTAATTTAAAAAGACTATTGATATTGAGTACTCATAAAATGTGCGAAATCCCATGCATACATCCTCTGTGTTTTGTATTTGTATATTGTCCTCTGTAAACAGCAGAATTTCTGATAAGTTCTATTTTGCGTGATTTCCATAAAAATGACCGATATGTTTATAGGTGTATAAGCTGCATTATTAGTATATTTGTGACAGAAGAAAACTTCTGCTTTGAATAGATATTACTAAGAAACAGATCCTCTGCTAACAATTTTACACATATGACATTTGGAAGAAATTTCCAGACACTAGCTTTTGGCTTCACCAAATTCAAATGTCGTTTCTCTTCCATTGCTCACACACTACCATTCCTGAGCTCTGAAGGATCCCTTCCCATTGTGATAACGCCTCTGGCTTGTGCCTTCACATCGTGTCGTGATGAATCTTCACAGTGGGCAGGAGGAGTATTCCTGGAAGCCGTTGTTACATTGGGATATTTGGTGATAACTATACACTGAAGTGACTCCAAACCTCATAACTATATCTCACTAAATGCAAAATAAATGTAACTGCCAACTCAGCTTCTTAACTGGATTCCAAAAATGCTTGTGACCTTTTCACTAGCAATTGGCCTAAGGGGAATTATGAAGGAAAGGCAGTTGAGGTGGAGAGAAACAGTGATCTTAATGATTATAGCAAATATATCTCATTTAACAAATTTTACAGAAACATATGATCATATACTATTGCTAGGGCCCCTTATAGGGCCTTGGGGAGAACCTGTGCAAGCTAGGGGCCATGAAGCTTGAGATTTATTAGCTTCATGGTTAACCTACCACGGTAGGGGCCACATATTAAGCAGTTTTAAAAGAGAAAAACAATGGAAAATATAATGATGGCATTAGTAAGCTTGTATGACATATTTCACAATGTGTTCCCCTTGCAGCCTTGTGAAGTGAGGACATACACTCAGCTGTTCACAGAACATTTACCTTCATACTGCTAATTAAAATAAGATGCTCATAAATCCTCTCTCTGATAGAGAGCTTGCTCACTGAGACAAAGGCAGGGAAAATTAACTTTAAGACAATGTCTGACAATTAAGCTTTAATTTTCCATTCCATTCTGAAAGTTTGCTTTCTTTTCCTACATGTAGAAGTCAGTTATGTTTTCTCCAAACTCACAAAATTCCCTCTAATATTTGATATTCATGAAATACTCACTACTAAGTTCTCTTGCATGTGATGACTCTCCGTTCACTCATAGATGGATGATAAATAACACTTTCTAAGTGTTTTTACCTCTAAACTGTTAATTCATATTTGTTTTTATATGGAGGTCTTTGAAAAATTGAATAGATGTTCTTGAACTTGCCCTCTGTTGGAAAAGAGTTCCACATGTTGAAAAATCGAAACATGCGCTCCATCCATGTTCTTCTCCCCAGCATACATTCATATTTCTGAGTTATTGGGGAGCTCAAGCATTCTAAGGAGCTACGGAACTGATCATGTTTTCTTCTCTCCTTCAATCTTCCCTTTCTGTGCATTTTTCCTCCTTCCCTTCTAGGCTGGCTCCTTACGGGTACCCACAGTGTTCATATCCTCTCTTGCCCTTCTCCATCTGATTTTAAGAAAGGTTCTGATAGACTCCTGTCCGTTGAGTTATCGATCCCTGATAGACTCATTCCTGATGGTTTGTTTTCACTGACATTTCTGCTAAATTCGTAAAGCTTAAAACACACACAGCAACACAAAAAAAAGAATAATTATCTGAGAAAGTGCTCAGAACAAGGAAATAAATGCCGGTTCCACATGTAACCATAAAGCATTTAAAATGAAATAGTTCTGACTTATTAAAGAAACAATAAACAACGAAGAGACATCTTTCAACAGAGCGTGAGAAAAGGAAATACTTGAGAAACCTCTTAAGGTAATCCCAGCTTTTTAAAGTCAAAGGATATTTAAAGCTGCAATGATGAATCAGCTCCCTTTCTAAATGTTCGGAATGTCAAGGATAAGTAAACCTTTTCAAATAAACTTTGAAATTGGAAAATTAAAGCAAATACCCGATGAAGGGAATTAGCTTTGCTCGTTTGGAACCAACAGACTCTAAGTTGTAGTGAATGAGTGGGCAGCTACCCTTTGGTCCTAAGCATCAGGTTTTATAAAATACCTGGCATTTTTATTAACCACTCCAAACCTTTCCTCCTGGGCATAAAAGTCAGTGCACCTAGTGGGGGAAAAAAACGCACTGAAATTGAAAGATCGTGGTGAGATATACCCCAAATGTGGCTGAGCAACAGCGGCATCTGTGGAGCTGGTAAAACTGTAAACACCAGGATGCACAGCCAGTACTGGGAACCGCTGGCCATTGAGGGGTAAGTCAGAGGAAAAGGGCTTGGCTGCCCTTAAGGAATGGTATATTTTTTATTAAGTTGTGGTAATTTAACAAATCACACTCACCCACTAAAGATAATATGGCCAAGGCATCCGGATAGTCACAGAGCAGCCCCTTGGGTCATGCTGGATTCTTCAGCTCTCCGTTTTTCTCAGTAAAGACCGCCCTTCTTTTTGCACCTGCCATTTTAAAACCACCCTCTTCACAGTGGCAAACTCACCTAAATGACCATGTAAGTGTGTAGGGATTAAGAATATGAGTCTTAGCATTGGACCAGGACCTGAATCCTGACTCTGCTACGTATCCATCCTGTGAACTTGGACAAATCAGTTAATCTCTGAGCTTCTTTTCTCCATCTGTTAAATGAAGATGATGGCACTTAATTGATAAGAATTTATGGGGATTCAATGTGACGAAATACACAGAAGTGCTTTGCGAGGTACTAGGCATATTTTAGTTATGAGTTGTAACTGCTGCTTGCTGATGTTTAAAAGAAACACCAATCCCTTTAGGGAACTATTTACATATCATATTATTGGATGCATTACTCTTCTGAAAATTTCTTTAGAAACAACCTGACATTCTTGACCAGTTTTTCATTATTTTCTAAATTGTATCTACTTGTAGCCACACCTGTGAGTTCTAGAACACAGTATGTATCCAGGCCTTTATACAGTAGTGGACACAGATTATTTATCTTTCCAGAGGAAATATCTTTTATTTCCTTCCTATAGGGACCACCTCACTCTGAAGTCATAATAATTGTCATCAGTCCCCATCACCCCACCAACCAGTTAAGGGCATCTCAACACAGTGGATACTGCAATTATTTTAGGGACGGGCATGGTGTACAAGCCAGACCTCAAATCCTTTCTCCTACTTTTGCGTGAGTTTGTTGAGAAAGACGCTCTTTAATATCCTCTAGGATCAAGGCTGCAGGGGACATGCAATCCTGAAATTGCTGGTTGTTCTCTTTTCTGTCACATGAAGACAACCTCCATGAAAATGAAGGCAATATGGATGGAGAGTGTAGAAAAAAAGACAGAAACCAGTGATTTAGTGTGAGCACCTGGTTTCAGACACCTGAAGTGAATAGTGAGCATTGGCTATCTCCATGGGGAGTCTAATTTAATGAGTTAAGAAGCATTTCTTTTTCTCAAGCTAGTTTGAACTGAGTATCTACCTTACTTTCAACACATGATGTTTTCTTCTACCTGAAACATCCACATCTTTCTATGTGCCTGTGAAATCCCAGTTTATTTGTGAATTCCTCTGGAAAGCTTTCCTGAACCATTTTCTCTTTTCCATCCTGGCTGAATTAATAGTTCCACCCTTTCTGCATGCCTCCAACGTCTGTTATGTTAGCCGTTTTAAGTGTATGTCTTCCTCATAGACTATGAACCACCCTAGGATATGGACTGTGTCTCATTAGACTTTATAATTTCAGCATCTTGCAGAGTACCTAACACCAGGTAGGAGCTGCGTGAAATCTGTTGTACAATCTGACGCATGACTAAATGACTATCATAAGTCATTTGCAGTTTTCAAATGCAGAGACAAAGTTTTATTTCCTTCTTCTCACACCTTCCTATAACTAGACTCAAGGACTGTTAGATCACAACATCTATGAAATGGGAATATTGGCATCTGGGGGGCAGCAGAACACATCTTCCACGATGGGGTATGTTGAGCTAACACAGTTGAAATTCTTTGCTTTCTGATGGTTTAGCAACTTGGAAAATCTAGGAGAATAGATTGTTTACATCGTCCATTAGATTCCCTATGTCTGATATCATCTGTCTTAAACAATCCTTTAGTAGACCCTGGCTTGCTGTCAGTTTAGGATTGAATTCCCTAGCAAATGCCTGTGGTGCAGATGGTCTCTCAAGCAGGTGTCTCCACTGGGAAGGGAATGCACTGATTGGCTACTGTGGAAAGCTAGAATCCAGACAGTCAAGATTCCCGCTTGTAACTTATTGCAATGGCTTTCTAACACCGATCAATCCCATGTGGCTTTGATGGTGTGAGTTAGGTTTCCCAGGGCTTGATGACTACAAGCCATTCAGGTTGCTCATCTGGAAGATCAGTGTGGGGGACCCATTTCCATGGGAGGCCTACCCAGTGGTAGGTGTCAATCTTCTATCGCACTCCACTCCTTTAAGTCCTATGTTGTCCTGATGGAGGTACACACTGAGCATATCAATATTTCATCAGGACATGCAGACCATTTTCCTTTAAATTTCACATTTGCTGAATCCTCAAATACACTTGTGAGTATGTCTTGGGACCACTTTTGCCTTGGACTCCCATATCTGAAATTCAAATATAAGGCAGTAGAGAAATAGAATTTAATTTTTAAAAAATTAGATTTTCTACCAATTTTAAGGAAAAATATAATGTTGAAGGTTGGAGAAACTATAAATGGTGTAGTGCCTGGTGGTTATGAAAGTCTTCCAAACTTCAGAAATTTTAACCCTACCTTTTCCTAGCTCTTGCTTCTAGGGTTCAACATGTTGCTAACAAAGACATTTCTCTGGGAACATTTTCCAGCATCCTACTTAACACTGGGTGTCCTGGGTTAAAGAGGAAGAGTGTCATTCTTTGATCTGAGAATTTCTTTAGGATAAAACAATGCTAGTCCTTTAGCACAATTAGTGAGCGATTGCTCCCAATGAATGTGAATCATAGTTTTGCAAATATTGGTTTAAGTTCCTTCAGAAGGATCGGCAGAGCAGTACAAAATCTAATAAGGATTTAGGTGAGAAGGGAAAGATTTGGTTCACCAAAGAGACGAAAAGGTCACATAAACATTTATGCAACACCTATTATGAGGCCAGTGTATCAGCCATGCTCTGTCAGCAAAATTCACTTAAAACTATGGCATGCCAGTAAGCATAGCAATTAGGGAGTCAAATACTTGGGATTAAATTACACTTCTGTCCTTTACTAGCTGAATAACCTTAGGCAAGTTACTTAACCATTCAGAACTTCCATTTTCCATTTGTAAAATAATATTAATGATAATACCTAGATTCATAGTTTTTAAAAGTGAGAATTAAATAAAATAATGCCTGCAATTATTACCTTCAAAACCAATCCATGTGTAATGGTTTTTCTTATTATAAAGTTATCATTATTCATTATTTCATTAAACCAGATTAGGAAACTGAGTCTCCAATAAGATGCCCAAGGCCATTTATGATTACAGGCTGACCTTTTCCCTTAAAACCCTAAGTTTTGTTTCTGGAAGTAGAGGTGATGGGAAGCAGGGAGCAAGGTGTGCACGTCATAGGTGGGAAGGTGGGGTTAGGATTTTTGTGGAGCCTTGCAAAACTGGGTGATGACCACAGGGCTCACTGTTTTTTAAGTATTATATTATGATTGCAGATGCTCAGTCTCCTATTATTTTTCAGAATCTCTTTTAGAGCCTTTGCCATTTTTAGGCTTGCTTACTACAGGTCTCTCTTTTTTCTGATGTCAGAAATGGCTTTGAAAAGTTATACAACACTGCGGCAACCTTGGTCATTCATCAGCTCTTAAGCATCCAAAGCACAGCACTATTGTTCAGCAACATTGAAGGAAGGGAATTCGCCCCTCCGGACTCGCTTTTGATTGCTATTAGATTTTTAGTCATAGCTATTGCCCTCGTAAGAAAAACTCACACCTCCTGGGCTGCCCTGCAGCATTCCATTATAGTGCCCACGCTGTTCGTTGAGATACAGTGAGGGTCTAAGCAATGTCATCTATCCCAGTCTTGTTTGACTTGAGAGTAAAAGCCGGTGTCTGAAATTCCTGTCTCTTGCCATCTTAAAACTGTACCCATCCGTCTTTCGTCTCATCAGTTCTAGCAAAAATGACAGAGACAGACATTTTCCTCCTTGCTTTCCGGCTGAAGCAACTGATTTTGCTTTTAGACACATCACCTATATCACATTACACAGCTACAACAGAGCCTTCGCTGGTTCTGTGATGAACACTGGTGCTGCCTATGACCTTGTTTAGGAAGGACAGCTTCTTGTTCTAACACAGTCCTTAGAAAATAGAAACGCTGAAGCGTGAACCACTCAAACACTGTTTCTTAGAGTCCACTGTACTCAGTTGCCACTGGAGATTCTCAATAGGCCATAAAACAAATACAGGTGTTTGATATCTAGGCTTCAGATCCAAACCAAAGCTGTTGTAGGAAAGAACCATTATCCACTTTTTCAGCTTTTGATAAATATTTTCTTATAAACTATAGTCATTTGTTAGCTTATGTAAACTTCAAAACCTTTAGTATGATATTACTGGTGGAATTATGTCTGAGTGTTCATCTCTATTGTACGTTTTTCACCATGGCCAGACAATTTCAGGCTCACTGGCCAAGAAGTCAATATTATTAGGGAACGGCAGTGATAAGAACGAGGGTGGATAGTCTGTCTCAAGGAAACTGGGGTCTTGCTTTCAGACAAAATCTTATAAAGGTGAATGAGAAGCCTGTCTTAAAGTTGCGAGGTAGGGCTTTATCAGGATATGCCAGGATAAGGCTGGAGATAGAACTAAATGCTTAGCCATTTTAATGCTATGGGAGCTTCCAGGCATGATATAACACTGTGTTTTTTGAAGGTCAGTATGTCAGGTTTCAGGACTATTGGGGGAATAGTAGATAAAAATGAATACGAGAGATTCCAGTATATTTTAAAAAATATGGGGAATCCTAGATTGACTAGGCGAGTGTTTCTAGAAGGTACGCCAACATGTCAAGATGGAGGGGTGCTTGGATGGACAGGGTATGGCCCAGAAACTCCACATCAGAGATTTCCAATATCCATTTGTTAGCATTGGCCTGGGAGTGATGCTCGGAAGACAATCAAGAAGGACTTGTGAAATACCGGGTCTAGAAATGGTGTCAGGTGTTTTCAAAGTAACTCACAACTACTGAACCTCACAGGCCACAGGAGGCCACAGGAGGCAACAGGAATATTGCAGAAGCCAAAAGGAATCACAACCTTCTGGCAAAAGCGAATCTGGAAAGCTCTCCTATCCTTCTCACCTTCCCTTATAAAGACAACATTAATATCTGCAATGTCCTGAAAGTCCAGTTTTGGAACAGAATCAATTAAGAGTTACGAGTGGTGGCTGCAGTGAAGTCTCAGCTCGTAAATAGTTTTATTCTGAAAGATCATCAGGGGATGAAAGTATAAACAAAATGTAGTATATCCATACACTGAAACATTATTTGGCCATAAAAGGTAACGGAGTACTGACACACGCTACAACATGGATAGAGCTCAAAAACACTATGCTAAATATTGTATGATGCTGTTTGTATGAAATGTCTAGAACAGACAAATATCTAGAGACCGAGAGTAGATCAGTGGTTGCTATGGCTAGGGATGCGAGTGGGGAGGGCCTGCAGAGGAACATAGGGTTTCTTTTTTAGGAGTGGTGAACTGTGCTAAAAGGAGATTATGGCGATTATTGCAGAACTTTGTAAATATACTGAAAAACACTGGCTGGTTCACCTGAAATGGGTGAAATTTTATGGTATGTAAATGTTATCTCAGTAAAGCTGTTTAAAAAGAAAAAAGAGCAGCAGGGGTCTTTGTGGAGGAAGAACAGACCTAATGAACTCTGAAAGACACAAACAATTGGCTCGTTAAGAGAGCACACATCCTTGGCCAGGCACAGAGGCCTCGGGCATCAGATCTTTTACACCATCTCATTTTCAGTGGAGAGAAAGAGAGAGACTTCCCGTGCTGAGTTCACTTCACAGCCTCTGGGACACAGTTCACTTGTCACTAGAGGGTGCTATTATGCCACTGCTGTTAGGGGCAATACTGGGCTGAGTCCGGATCTGCTCTCTGCTACTGTGTGCAGGGACGCTGCAGAACTGGGGCTCCGGGGGCACATTCATGTGGTATTTCGTGTATTTGACCAATCCTAGACCTGGGTCTGGCTATAGTGGCTGTTGGTGCCTTAGATTGTGCTGGAGGGTGTTGGAAGGTAGCACCGTCTCGGAAAGTCTCAGACGTTTATCTCCTACTCACATGGCTAAGGAGAGAGTCTAGATAACAACCAAACTCAGCTATTCAGCCAGGGCTACATGGTTAGAATGATCTCTGGGATCAAAATAAATAGGAGCTCTAGAAAACTCCAGGCTTCAGGCTTCAGGGAATAACATTTCCTTTTTTTTTTTTTTTAACTGAGGAACATCTGTTAGCGCCCTGAGCTAACATCTCTTGCCAATCTTCCTCTTTTTTTTGGTTGAGGAAGATTAGCCCTGAGCTAACATCTGTGCCAATCTTCCTCTATTTTGTATGTGGGTTGCCGCCATAGCTTGTCTGACGAGTGGTGTAGGTCCGTGCCTGGGATCTGAACCTGTGAACCCAAGCCATCGAAGTGGAGTATGCCAAACTTAACCACTATGCTACCACAGGCCTGGCCCCCTAGGGGATAACTTTTGAACACTCACTGACGACCTAGACTGAGTCTCAGTGAGCCTCGGGGATAGGGGGCCATTGAGAGTGGGCCACAGTGTCAGTAGACACACAGCAGAGTTGACTCTGACCTCCTCCCCTGAGAGGAGAAGTTCAGGTTCTGCAGCTGTAGGGTTTGGGACAAAGGGGAGCTAGTGGCAGTGACCTGGGGGAAGGTGGATGGGAAAGGAATTAAATAGTGATGGCAGACGGGCAGGGCTGAACACATTGGGTTGACATAATATGCCAGATGAAAAAATCAGATGAGTTAAAGTCAAGAGGGTCTGTTATAGACTTTCAAAAAGACCAGAAGACTCGTTTGGGGGAGCAGCACCAGAAATTGCCCTAGGTAAGTCAGAATTATGGGAGGTTTGCCAACATCTGCTCACAGGCCAAAGGTTTGGGGGATCTTTAAGTTTGGATTTTGGATAGACTGCCACCTAAGGCCTTAAATCGATTTATAACTTAGCAGTTACATTCCTTTTGAATGTAATAGAGTGGAAAAAACATGCTGTTTCTAATTTCTTTCGGATAACCCAGGGAGAGACAAATTGTTAAAAGAAATTCTTATTTACTACGATTAACTAACAATATCGCGAGGTGTCTTGCACTTTTATGTTTTATATGTTATAGAGTTTCTTTGAAGTTTTCAAATTTATGTAAAAAAAGAAAAATTGCCATCAACTTCCCTTTAATTTCTTCAGAAATAATTGGAATTAGAATAAAATTCCTAGGAAGAATGCCACCAGCTTCAAGATTAAACAGGTGCCAGCGTGATTGATCGGGTTTACAGAGCTAAAGCACAGGTGTGTCTTTATCCTTCCACAAACACAAGGTCTTCACCTGGAGACGGTGTTCCAGGAGTGTCCTTTGTGGCCGCTAGTCGGGAGTCCTGTGTTTTAGTGATGTTGATCTTCCGTCTGGGGTACGAGATTTATATAATTCACATATTCTATTGTTCTCGTCAGTTGAAGACTAACAGATTTTGTCGGTGATGTTATTATTACTGTTTCTCCTGGCTTCTTTGTTACTAACAAAATTTATTTTGTTGGAAATTCACACATGAGTCCAAGTCAGAGGATCTTTCTGAGCTGTGGCTGAGTACTTGTAGGGAAAAACAGGAAAGGTCATGTTTCACCTGAATCACAAGATTTCTCTTTTGGTCTTCTTTTTCTTTCTTAGTTTTTTTTTGTCTTGTAATGTCTCTCTGAATTTGGAGTCAGAGTGAGGCTGTCCTTGTAAAATGAGTTGGCAAGTGTTCCCTCTTCTATTTTCTAGAAAGATATATGGGGAACTCGTTTCTTTATTTCTCTTTGGGGTTTATTTCATGGGTGCTCACTCACTGTTGGTGCAGAAGGAATTTGTTTTCCATGAGGTAGAAACTCAAAGAGTGAGATAGAACCACTCACATACTTCACCATTCCCCACTTGGGGAAAGCTTACTCCCATCTCCTGAAGCTCCAGGTGCCCTTTTGGTATCTTCCTGGAACGCAGTCATTCGTATCAGCAGACCTGGGTTCAAATTCTAGCATTCTTCTGATTTCTTAAATAGAATTAATTTTTTTAGAGAATTTTTAAGTTTACATAAAAATTGCACAGAAAGTCCAGAGTTCCCATTTACTCCTTTTCCATCCTGCATATAGTTTATTATTAACATCTTGCATTGGTGTGTTGCATTTGTTACAATTGATAAACCAATACTGATACATAATTATTAACTAGAATCCATAGTTTATATTAGAGTTCACTATTACAGTTCTTTGGGTTTCGATAAATGTATAATGTCGTGTATTAGTGATTTATGAAATCAATTTTGAGGATTGATGATCATCATTTTTATATACGCAGAATACAATAAAAAATATTACAAAGAGTTAACTATTACAATATTGTTTCATGAAAAAAATGTTAAGTTGCATACAGACACAGACACGTGCAATATGAATTTTGAGGTCAAGGTAAAGGACATTTGAAATTTACTGTATTGCCTTGAAAGAAGGCTAAAAACTACTTGTTCATGCATCTATTGCTAGCTTCAAAAACGTGTTTGCAACTGATAGGCAAATTAACACTTGTTTATTCCAATTAAGGTGTAGCGAAAAGTAAGCTGGATATGTTTTGAAATAGTCTGAGCAATCTTCATGATGAAGCAAAGATGTGGGTTGAGTTTTGAGGAATGGGTTGGATGATAGCTGGTAGAAAAAGGAGGAGAGGGGACAATGAGCTTTAAGCTTCAAATAGAAAGTGTACAGTGTGGGGCTAGCCTGTAGTGGGGAACCAGAGGGCAAAGGATGGCCTAGGGGCAGGAGGAAACAGGGAGTCAGTGTAGGGCTTTAGTTATATGTTTAAAACTCAAAGATAGAAGCAGAGCCACACTGTGGATGAGAAGAAGTGGGGACAAAGGTACCGAGGCAGGAAGACCAGCTAAATTTCTTCTCTGTTGTATTAATACGGGAACGAGATGATAAGAACTTGAGTTAAGTTAATGGCAGAGAAAATGAGGATCACAAATTATTCCAAAGGATAATTCAATATCCTAAGCTTACCTTGTATTCATACAGCTGTGAGGTACCCCCATTAAATGAAGGGAACACTTAAGCCTTTTTGCCTACATTGTCAGACATCATGTGATGATGGTTATTACCCTACTTCCGTTCTTAGGGTACGCTCAGTGGGTCAGTGATGGAGGACCCTGAGAAAATGAAATAGGAGAAGAGAGAGGTGGGGTGGGAAGGCGAGAGTGAAATCCATCTGTCTCTTTATCTCTACAGCACTCTTCCCAACCTGCTCCTCCACAGCTCCTTGTACCACCACACAAATAAACACCCCATCTAAACCACAACTCTATACCAACTTTAACCATCTTCTTGAGTTTCCCATTATGCGACCAGGAATGTAAGAGTTGGAAGGAACCTGAGTGATTTTCCAGCCTAACCATTTCATGCTACAGAGAAGGAAAGGGAAAGCGAGCAGTTCACACAGGCAGCCGCACAGTAACTGGCAAGGAACAAGCACTCCATCGATGTTTTCTGAATAAAACGAATGAGATACTGACCGGGAAAGGATTAGAACCCAGGACCTCGGACTTCCAGACCTCTTGGCTCTTCTGCTTGCCCCTTAGCTGGCTTTTCTAAACCCAAGCTATCTGAGTGAAAATCCAGGCTCCAAATACTGGGGCCAAACAGGGAAACTAGAGTTCATCCCAAGACTTATTATGAGTGCCGCCTTTTAGTAAAACCTGTGTGTGGGTGAGGAAGACAAGTATAAGGGAAAGCCATGAAATTAGATTCATTAAGATGTCAGAGCCCTGAAAAAATCTGGGCCACTTGTGAAACACTGAAATAAAATAACTCGTTGGGCTGGCCATGGGGCACCAAAGGTTCACAGAGAGGATAAAGTACTAAAGGTAGGAAGAAGAAAAACAGCTCCAGGAATCCTTTAAAGCTAGCCGTACTTTGTTTCCTACAACTCCATTTCAGCCTGGCTGTGTTTTTTTACGTTGTTTTGAGGCTATTTTATTAAGCTCATGGATCCCTCAGACAGGTATATAGCGACGGGGCGAAATAAAAGGAGAAAAAATATTTGCTACACAATGGAGAGAATAAAGAAAAAGCTGATCTTCTGTGGAGAGGCTCTGGAAGCCTCAGGTCTTTATATGTATGCCTGCTCCTTAATTTCCTTCTCAGACTCTGGAAGTTAAAACTCTGGGCAATCGGAAGCCCAAGGGGAAGCCTTGAAGGCAGAGTGGCCCTTCCTGGTGTGTTGGGAATCCCCAGACTGGTGGGCCAGGGGAAAGGCTGAGGGGTCTTTTGACTGTGGGAATGGAAGATTTAGATTCCTGGGTCCTGAAGTCAAACAGAGCAGGGTTGAATCTTGGCTCTGTGATCTTGGGTAAGTTCTTAACCTCCTCATTCAGTTTTAATTTCAAAAATGGAGATAATGATCACACCTACTTGATACATTGTTTTAAGGATGAAGTGGGATAATTTATGGAAAGTGTTCAGCACAGCCTGGTACACAGGAAGCACGTAGCAAAAGATGAAAATTATCGCTGTTACTAGGGATTATTATTTTTATGAGGGTGCTTCCTGGAGCAGCTGTGGGGGTGGCATCTGTGACAGTGTGGCTGCAGCATTGGCAGCAGGTATAGCTGGAAGAGGAGAATAAACTGAGAGTCTGGCCTTCAGAGATCTGGGTTTCTGATTTAGCTCTAACATGTTCCAGTTGCATTTAACTTGGAGAATCCCCAGTTCTCTCCAGGTCTTGGTTTCTTCATCTCAGAAGTGGAGAAAATTATAATAAAAGCTCTTGGAGATGATGGATTGGATAGAAAACTTTTTACACCGAATTATTCTATTATATGAGTGGATACTTTTTTATTTGTAGCAAATCTGGTCGGCCCCTTCCCTTGCACTTCCAACCCTCTGCCTCTTTAACCTCTGAAGCTCACCTCAGAGCGCTATGGGGGTGGTCCCCATCATCAAGGTGAAAATTGACTTCACCTTCCTATTTGCTGGCTGTGGTGACCTGCACTGAGATTTCAGGCATGTTTATTGTCACATGATACATTCTCCCAGAAGACATGTGGGTCACTCAGCGACTTTACTCCCCCACCTTTCTAACTCCTTCCACTTGCAGTACCCAAAGGTCATGTGGACACCACCCCACTGCCTATGAACAAGTCTTGTGTTACATGGGAGATGCATTAGTTGCTCAGAAAAGCAGAAACAAGGGAGGCCCTTCAATAGTGCCAATCAATACAATACTGATAACCATAGGCAATACGCTGTATAGTAGATCTCCAGAATTAATTATCTTGCATAAGCTCACAATTTGCCATTGTATACTTAAAACTTGCTAAGAGGGTAGATCTTATGTTAAGTGTTCTTACAACCAAAAACTTAAAAAAACAATAAATGAATAAAGGGGGCAGGAGGAAATTTTGGGGGGTGATGGATATGACGATGGCTTTGCTGGTGGTGATGATTTCACATGTGTGTATGTAGCCCCAAACTCATCGAGTGGTATACATTAAATATGTCCAGCTTCTTACATGTCAATCATACCTCAATAAAGTGGTTAAAAAAAAAAAGAATACCATGCTGCGCTGAGATCGCTGCAATGTGGCCTCAGTTCTCCTTGGCTGTTATGCTGTCTCCTCAAACAGACATTATTTTCTGAGTCCCTGGGAAGGAGAATAAAAGCAGAGAAATTCTTTTTGCCTGGGGGAAGAACCAGGCTTGCCGATTGAGAGTCTTGTGCTCAGGCAACATCCCGCCAGCCAACTTGTACCTGTTTACAAAGGTTCTCAGATCGAATTCCTCAGAGGCAGGTCTGCATGGGATTTATCTGTCCCTGAGCCTGCATCTGGGAGCCTGGGGTGACTAGAAAGCAGAGAGACTGCTCTTTGAACAAGGCTTCCAGCACTCAAGCCTCCAAAATAATGGTGCCCTTCCAACCAGACGCTCCTGGAGGCTGGTATTTCTTCCCTGTTGTTGATGCACCCACTGTGTTCACTCCCACCATGCACAGTATTGGGGATTCTTCCTTTGGCGTGGTCCCAGAAGCAGTTGCAAATTATAAACCAGAAAAGGCATTTGGTTGCTGCATTGTGTTGACCAACGTTATCAACTATGTGATTTATTTTTAATTTTTTCATGAAAACAATGATAGGACTTATTGAGTATGTTAAGTCCCTGAGCTATGTGTTTTCCAACAACTTTCAAGGTGGGAACAGTCATCCTGGGAAGAAGCCCCAGTTTTCAGTTGTCATTCCCCTAAGCTTCTCAGGGTGAAGTCACACTCAGAATTATTTAATTCCCAAGTCAATAAAATTTCCATTAGGGCGAAGTGATTGTTTTCCAAGTTTCAATCCATCTTTAAATGACCAAAAATTGCCAGAGAATGCACTAGGGGGAATTCCAAAAGTGGTTTTCTAAAATATAGCTTGAGCAGGCTTTATTGGAATAAACTTATATACTCATATAATATATAACTACTTCGAAGGGGGCGCTGCTCATTTCCTGCCACATTTCATGTGTTTATTTGGAAAAGTGATTTCCACCTCAACTCTAATCATGGAGTTTCCTCTTATCTTGTCTTCCTTTTTACTTCTACCCTGAAGGGAATTTCTGGAATATTTATTAGAGGGCATATCTAGTTGCCTATGTGTTCCCCGACTGGCTCAGGGCCGACTGATGAAGCCTTCATTCATACAGCACATCAGTATGCCCAGATGCATGCTGTGGCTGTAAGTTAGATCTAAAGCAGCCTTTCCTATCTCCAAGCATGCTTCCAGTTGCTCTTTATCTGATGCTTGAGTAGCCTTCCACCTCAGTGATACCATTGATCAGCCTGCTCACCATTTACGATAGAAAGTCAAACTTGCTAAGTATCCAAAGATGATGTAGATTGCACTACAGAGCAGGGCTTTAAGCTCTCGCTGGGAAGTATAACCCAAACTTAATGATGTGGGTATGAAGGGATCTATACAGTGCTTGACACAGAGAAAATGATCTATACAGTAGGACCCCCTTACCCACGAGGGATGCGTTCCAAGACCCCCAGTGGATGCCTGAAACTGTGGGTAGCACCGAACCCTGTATATACTACGTTTTTTCCTATACATGCATACCATGATGAAGTTTAAGTTATAAGTTAGGCACAGTAAGAGATTAATAACAATAACGAATAATAAAATAGACCAATTATAACAATATACTGTAATAAAAGTTACTGTAGCTCTTAGCAACCTCAGCACACAACTTTTTTCTTTCCTCATTAAGTCAAGAACTTTCACCTTTTCATTTAAAGGGAGCACTTTATAGCTTCTCTTTGGCGTATCAGAATTGCCACATCACTATTCTTGGGCTTTGGGGCCATAACTAAGTAAAATAAGCATTACTTGAACACAAGCATCGTGATACCACCACAGTCGCTCTGATAAGGAGAGTGTATTCAGCGTGGATACGCTGGAAAACGGGATGATTCACGCCCTGGGCAGGATGGAGCAAGATTTCAACACGCTACTCAGAATGGCACACAATTTAAAACATAAATTTTTATCTCTGGAATTTTCCATTTAATACTGTTGGACTGCAGTTGATCACGGGTAGCTGAAACCAAGAAAACGGAAACCAAGAATAAGGGGGGTAGATATTAATTTCTTCATTGAATTGCCTGCTTCGCATCTCAGTTGTTTACACGTGTTTAAAAAAGTATTATGTCAGGAAAAATAGTCTAAGAGGACCCTTGTGCTCTTCTAGGTAATCTGACTCTATCTCAGAACCACTAGGCTGGACTATAAATACACTTCACAGAGCCTCTTGACCAGTGATTGTCTGCTCTGTCCCAAGAAACTCTAGGGTTTCGTAAATCATCTTCCAGAGTTTCCTGAAAGGCTTAATGGTTTTACAAGCCATACATCCTTAATCTATCTCATGACATTGGGACAAAAATCGCAGGTGCTTTGAATCAGCCTGTTACATTGGAAATACAGTGAGTCTTGATCATCCAGCTGACCTCAGTGCAATTCCAATTTGACTGCTGACCTGTTGTGCGATCTTAGGAAAGGTTCTGTAGTTCTTTACGCATCAGTGTTCTCCTCTGTGGAATGTAGCTGTCTTTCTCATTTCCACTGGGCTGTGGAATTTAATTTACAAGGATTAAATTTTATATCTATACATACATACATACATATACCTGTACATATATGTATGTATCACATAAGCACATACATATATATGTAAACGTGTGTATGTATAGATACATTTACATATATATTTATATATATATATATATAGAGAGAGAGAGAGAGAGGGAGAGGGAAGTTATGATAGGGAGATGATGGACGGGGAGAGAAAGACTGTCACATTAAGAAACTACTCAAAAATATGTGTTTCTTTCAGTGTTCCTGTTCGCTCTACAACTAGCTCTCTAGTTAGTTTGTTCTGCAACTAGTTCTTTATGTATTCCAGGTATCAACCCCTTATCAGATATGTGATTTGCAAATATATTCTTCCATTCCATTGGCTGCCATTTTACTCTGTTGATTGCACCTTTTGATGCACAAGATAGTCTAGGTTTGATGTAGTCCCATTAGGCTATGTTTGCTTTCGTTGCTTGTGCTTTTGCTGTTACATCCAAGAAATCATTGCCAAGTCCAATGTCATGAAACTTCTCTCCCATGTTTTCTGCAAGGAGTTCTATAATTTTTGCAAGATAAGGGTCTAGCTTCATTCTCTTGTAGGTGGCTATCTAGTTTTCCCAACTCCAAGGCACGTAATTTTTTGTTGGAAACAGAACTCAAACTGCATGGCTCCAATATCAAGGTTAGTATTTATTTCATCTTGTACGTGTGTATTTGACATTTTCTATATTCTGGTGGCAGGTGGATCGGCAGTAATAGCTGTTGCATCTAATTGAAGAGCCTTGGAGGAAACTCTGCCTCTGGTTCCCTTGTCTATGGATTCTCAGTCAGCTGGGTGTAGACAGGATACAGGATAGCACACCTTTGACCCTATTATTCTCCTGATTTGAGCCTGTATGTTCTCGTATCCCTGTATTTTGCTTTTTGCGTCTCCCCTCTCATATGGATTTGTAATTGGAGGTGAGGCCAGCATCCTTATGCCTTCCTCTGCCTCCTTACTGTTTCTATGGGCAACTCTTTACTGAGAACTCTCCTTTTGACTTTCTCAGGTCTGCAACTCCCCAAATATGAGAGCATGGAGTCCTTGAAATAAGGTGGAAAAGGACTACTCAAATAAGGTAGAGCCCTAATATGAATAGAATTAGAAATATTTAGTAAAGCCACACAATTTTAAAAAGAAAAAAGAAAGAAAAAGGAACTGTCCTTTGCCTACATTATATTAAATTTGATTATAGAAGTATAATACAGTCATTCCACAAATTTACAGGATGTCACCACTTTAGATCCTTGGCAATTTTAGTTTACACCCAACCTGAGCCCCATTCAATACTGGTATTTACCAGTTTTACAAAATTTAACAAAAGTGGTGTTATTTAATCTTACTGTTTTGCTTTCATTTCTGTACTAATTCCAACTTGGCTCATCCCTTAAGCAAGTGCTTCTTAAAATGGGATCCATGGACCAACTGGATATGAATCGTCTGGATCACTTATAAAATTCAGATCCTGGGTGGGGCCCACTACAGGCTTCTTGATTTGGAACAATCAAATTTCAAATTTTAAATTTTGTTTTACAAGTACCATTCTCCTTGGTTTTTAAAAAATTACTGGTTCCCTAACTTGACTTCCAGTGTTATCTGAACTCTAGCTGTTTCTGTAGGTATTGATCTTGTCGACTGCTCCTGCTGCTTCATCCTCTCTTCCTGCAATACCAGAATTCCCTAGATCTGAGGCAAACTTCTGCTTGTCTTCCCTTGTCACACAAAGTATGCCCTCTTTTAGCAGGTCTCTGTCGTTCCATCCTAGTAACTGTTGGCAGCACCTCCATCTCTTTACTGTCCTTGGCATCAGTTGTCAGTGTGGCACACACATTTATTGATTATTGAATAGTTGTGTACTCTCTATGTTCCTCAGCCCCCTTGCAGTTAGGCAGGGCTGTGTGACATCTTTGGCTAATGGACAATAGGGGGAAGTGACAAATGTCACTTTTAGGATGAAACATGTAAGAGTTGGTACTTAATCCTTCATTTCTCCTTTACGCCATAGAAGCAACATGTTAATATGGCAGCTTAACAAATTCAAAATAGCCTGAATGAAAGAATCACTTCAAACGAGACAGCTTCTCTAGAGACCTCATCTTCCGACTCACCTCCGAATTTACGTGATCAAGCAATGAATCTTTATTGTGCTAAGACACAGAGGGGCCAGGCTGGTGGCGTAGTGGTTGAATTTACGTGCTCTGTTTCAGCGGCCTGGGGTTTGTGGGTTTGAATCCCAGGTGTGGACCTACACACTGCTCATCAAGCCACGCTGTGGTGGTGTACCACATGCAAAAAATAGAGGAATATTGGCACAGATGTTAGCTCAGGGCCAATCTTCCTCACTAGAAAAAAAAAAAAAAAGACAGAGATTATAGGGCTAAGGTTACTAAAGCTTAGCCTAACTCATACTTACTAACATAGTTGATTAGAATACTCATCTATTTGGGTTGCCACAGTTAGCTTTATGGTTCTAGTGAGTTTGTGATACAGATAAGTCTTTCCCATTTTTTATTGACCATTTGACTTTGAACACATTACTATGAGACATATCCTATCAGCAAGGTATTTCCAGTGACATAGAATTTAATCATTTATGATTATAGTAGGGCTTGCCCAGTCCCACCTACGCTGCAGCATTGGTTACAAAACTTCTTTTTGTTTATGCGTTCCTCCCTGTCTTGCATGAGTTTTACTTCTATGACTCCACTTTCCAATTCTAAGAGAAATTCTTCTCTTACCCACCTTGAATAAGACCATTGTAGATAAAGGAGTTCATTTCATCCAAGGGGACAAGCAGTATATTGTAGAAATTAGGTATCCTTCCAATCAGAACAACATTTCCAGAAATCGGGTCATTTTTACTTCTTGTATAGATCCTAGCACGGTACCTTAGAAACACGTTTAACACACATTTTAATACACGTTTACTACATATTTAATAGAATGAACTTGTAAATGTATTCATATCTTTTTTTGGATGATTTGCCTCCTGAGCAGAAGGACCATGTCTTGTTTTATCTTTATGCTCTACACAATGCTATGCTCATCTTAGGTGCTTGGTACACATTTAATTTGAATTTAGCAAGTAAATCTCACAATGATCAAATTGGGGAGGGGTAATACTGAAGCCATCAGGTATGACTAGTGGGCTTTCATCTGTTTTTGACTCTGATGAATTTGTGTCAATGAAATATTCAGCAGTGACCTCTCAATGAGCCATTTATTTACTATATTTCACGCTCTTCCCACATTCAGTACTTAGTTATGACATTTAATGAATGAGAAGAATAGCAAAAAAAATATTTAAGGCCTCTAATTTCAGCATGGTTTGCTTCTGAAAATTAACACTATGGTTTTTAAATGTCAGTGGGATCGATACAGTCTCATAATTATTCTTCATAAGATAAATTTAACTTTTGGGTAAAAAAAAGAAATATATATATATGTATATACACATTTCTTCAAAAGAAATTAATTCTGCTTTAATCTTCACCTTTGGTAGTGGAAGCAAACATTGAAATGAATGAAAATGAAATAACAATGAAGATGTTATACTTCTTGGGAAAAAAATCACTGCATCTTTGGTATTTGAAATGATTTGCAAATCATTGTGATTAATTGTTGGTACAGCTGGAATTTCTTTGGTCATATTTTGCTCATGTAATTAAAGAGATATTTCCCCACTCATTTATCTACTGAATGGCCATTGCTCTGTTGACATGAACATCATAATTAGCAATTCAATATGTCTCCTTTATCTAGAATCAATTAATTATAGTATTTGGTAATGTGTTTTACTTCACTTTGGGACATTCTTCCTGCTTGATGAATAGTGGTTTAGAAAACATAAAACAATTTATAGGCTTTTCTATAATTTCTACTTACATGGGGCCTTACAAACAATATAATATTTTAACATGAATGTTAAAGTCTGGATACAGATCATTATTTTTAAAAATAAAATTTTAAAAATATTTCTTGGCAAAGTTTCTAATATTTTCAAAGAGTTAAAACATCATACTGTTGACTATTCAAGTTAATCACGTTTATTAAACTCTTACCAGGTACCCAACATTGTGCTGGGCACCAGGAATGCAGAAAAGGATTATCCAGAAACCCTTATTCTCAAGGACTCATGATCCAGTCAGTCAAATGCACCTAAGCTCAAAATGTCAGTACAGTGGTGAATCTTCTCGTTGGATTACTTATGAGGAGAGAGGGGAGGTTAGACCTGACACCACTTACAGGCAGGTTGAAGCAGAAGGGAGTGAAGAAGGAAGAAGCAGTGTCAGAAAAAGCCAAAAACTGAGTTATGCGTTAAAGAATGAAAAAGATGTTTCCACATAGAGAGTAAGGGCTTGTATAACATCCTAGGCAGAGGAATCGCATACTTAAACAGCATGGAGGCCCACACATTGTATGTTTCTTGATATACACTCAAACTGATAAGATCATATTTCAGGATATATAGGAGAAAGAAGAGGGAGATTAAACTAGAGAGAGAAGCGGAGGTCAGACCACAAGGATATCATGCCAAATCAGAGGTAATCCTTTACTTTACAGGAAATAAGCAAGTTGTGAAAGGTTTT
Source organism: Equus asinus (assembly GCF_041296235.1). Taxonomy (NCBI): domain Eukaryota; kingdom Metazoa; phylum Chordata; class Mammalia; order Perissodactyla; family Equidae; genus Equus; species Equus asinus. The sequence continues at coordinate 34,507,653 of NC_091802.1, read as the reverse complement.
TAATAAGGAGTTGCATAATCAGTTAGGAGAATTCGTAGCAGCAAGTTTCATGATTAAGAAACAGAGAATCATATAATAAATCACTGTACAGTTTTCACCATCTTTAAACCCTGTTAAATAACAGTTAACTTTAACTCAAACATCACAGACTTCCCCGGCTGGTGATTAAAACTGTGGTCACATTTTGCAGTAAGAAATCAAATTCAGGTGTTCTGAGTCTGCACACAATGACTAGCAGAAAGGCTCTTATTTTCTAGGAAATGCCTTCTGTTAATATTCTTGATAATCCAGAAGGCTTTTGAGATATTCTCTCCAATTTTGGTGACTAGCTAAGGCTATTTTCTTCTATTGCATCTTGCAGTGTTTGTAAGATGTCTTGCTATCTGCTGTTCTGGGGCTCCTCTGCTCATTTGCCCAGGGTTACTTTGCTAGTCTCAAGCCATTCTCCCCATCACTGCTGTCTTCCCTAGACTGCTGATCCCCTAGCAGCTTCCGGGATGTGGTTGTTATTGCGGGCCCCTCTATAGCACTAATCTCTTTGTCATTTCTGCCTACTTCTCGTTGAGATGTACAACAGCAAAGGTGCTTGGGATTTTAAGAAAGTTATGTATGTATGAGACAGTTATTCTCTGCCCACAGGGCATGGACACTCAGCATGGTAGAAGGGGTCAGAGAGGAAGCATAAGCTCATGTAGTAATACAGGTTGGGGGAGCAAATCTGCCTTGTCCTGACAGTCTCCTTAGTTTATAATGGGGGGTGTGTGTGTGTTTTCTGAGTCACCTGCTTCTCCAGTTGTGGAGGGAAAATAGAACATAGTTTATCAGGAGTAATGACAATTACAGATAAATTTCACCTTCTTTTCTTTTGGTTCCTGGGCTCCAATCAAAGCAATGCATATTTCTGGGTGCCTGTTTCACTATTTCCATAACATCTTGAAAGTTAGGATATTCTAACATGTCTTAATGGGAGATGTTACCTTAGTCTACACAGTAGCCGACTTAGCTCTGGTCTAACTAACAAAGCCCACAGATGTAACACATCTGATAGATGTAAGCTGACTACTGGTCATAGTATTTTAAGAAATATTTATTAAACTTCCTCAATGTGTTGAGTAGTGCTTCCATTGGAGAAGATGATTCTTGTGGCTCTTACATTTTCCAGTAGATCACTTCTGGGAGAGAGAGCTCCAAGTGTGAGAAGAATATGTCTTCTTAACCTGTTTCCTGAAGGTAACTATAGGCAGGTCCCTGGAACGTGGGCATTTGAAATGACATAGAAAACTATACTTTTATCCCTCAAAAGGGTCAGGGTTTCCCATTTATGGCTGAAAGCAAAGAAAAATTTTTAAATGTGATAGATGCCAGCTACTTTTTCTTGTGTGCTGTCATTTATTCCTTTCTTTTTGGAACTTTCCCTGTTCTATGTGATCATGGTAGAAAGGTCAGTGATGTAACACATGATTTCCTGAGATAAGGATGGGCATATGACACACATAGGCAACGGTGTACTGATAATCTGCCTTTCTGAACAAGAACGTCCTGATTTGTGGCATTTGCGTTTGTAGTGTCGACACAAATAATCCATAATCAATCTATAAATCAAATGGAGGTGAGTTTATTATGAGCCAGCTTTGAGGACTGTAGCCCAGTGTCTTCCTTACCAAGGAAGGAAGGGTACCAAAGAAGTGAGGTGTTCAGGGTAGTTATTACCATGTTGGAACAAAGAACATATGTCACATACGACAGCAATATCTCTTTTACTGCTGTCGCAAGTTGCTTAGCTGGTACAGCAGGTTAGTGTACAGCAGGTCAGGGATCACAAGGTGAGCACAGCAGTTCAGTAATTAATCCTTAGTTTCTAGGAAGAGATGCTTATCCTCAAAGAAATGTTGATGTGGGGGGACGTTACATCCCTATCTTTAAAGGTGTCATTCTTGTCTTTAGGACATAGTGATAAATGTTTAAAGCAGAGGTACCATGAATGCTCAAGAGGCCACATCAGGCCTTTTTGGAAAAACAAGGTCAGGACAAATTAATTTTAAACCAAATGGCTTCCTCATATACTCCAATATATCCTATTGCTTTTCACTTATTTATCAGTAGTGTCTCCCACCTTCCCACCATGGCTGACTTCAGGCTACCAACATGACATCACTAAATTTGGAGTTGAGGAGAGAAGCATGGAATTGGCTGTGCCGAGTTGAGATACAAGCCCACTTCATCAAGTTACTGCCAACAGGTCAATCCTGATATATCCCTCTGGACACGGAGATGGGTCGAGAATCAAGTATACAAACACAAACCATGTTGATAAACACCATTGTGGAGAATTGGTGCAGATGCTTGTGGGGAGAGGGCCACATATTTTCTGTTGGGATTAAGGCTACGAGGACTATGTGAACCTAGGAGTGCTGGTCACCACCTTTGCTAGCATATGAAGACAGTGATGTGAAAATAAGGCACATACGGTGGTAGAGCCAAGAGGTAGAGTCCTGTTGACAATTTGAAACGCTGGATCTAGTTTGACCTGGCCAGATTCAGCCCTCTGGGACTTTCTGATTACATAAGCAAATGAGTTCACTTTTTTACATAAGCTAATTTAAATTGGGTTTCTGTCACTTACAAGTGAAATAATCCTCATCCTAACGAATAAAGAATGTCTTAGAATAGGGGATTTATATTTTTGTATTCTGAGAGTGGAAAGTTTAGAAATCTTTGGGGACCCAGATAAGGATGATTAGGGTTTCCTTAAATAGAGAGTGTGCATAAGAAAACCTAAAAGTTCCTAAGGAAACGAAGCAAGTGAGGAGATCACAAGCGCAAAGAGGAGAGTGGCCTGGACCAAAAGACTCCGGGAGCAGCATCAGCCAGGGGATCAGGCCAGGGACTTTGTGGTTCATCCACATGGGCTCCTCTACCGTTTTTGATCAATTGTCTGTGCATAGCGGGGAGAGGTCATGACAGTTTCCTAGATGCTAAACTCAATCTACTCCAAAAATTCTCTTCTTCATATCATTGCTGGAGCTATCTTTAGGACTAGACATCTAATTACTCCATCTTAAATGTAAAATGCTTTCATAATTTCCTGTTTGTGATTTAAAATAAGGAACGTATGTTTGGAATTCATCCCCTTTTCTGACCCAGAGCCCCTAAAACCTTTAGAATTTCCTAAGCAAGGAGAGCAAGGAAGGTGTCTTTTGTTATGTTAATGAGTTGACTTTGGGACTGCTCCTATGGATGGGGGCTGGTTGCCACGGCTGTCAACCATGTTATAAGAGGGTTGGAACTTTGAGTCCCACTTCCTGACCTCAGCCAATGGCCAATGATTTAATCAGTCATGCATATGCAATGAAGCCTCCATAAAAACCCAGAGAGGAGAGGGTTCAGATTGCTTCCAGGTTGGTGAACACCTGGAGATGAGAGGAACGTGGCACATCTGGAGAGGGCATGGAAGCTCCACGCCCTTTCCCTGTGCATTGCCCAATGTGTCTCTTCCATCTGGCTGTGCGTGAGTTCTATCCTTTTATATTAAACTGGTAATCTAGGAAGTAAAATGTTTCTCAGAGATCTGTGAGCTGCTCTAGCAAATTAATCAAACTCAAGGCGGAGGTCATGAGAACCTCTGCTTTGCAGCCAGTCAGTCAGAAGCACAGGTAACAACCTGCACTTGCAACTGGCATCTGAAACCCAAAGCAGGGGTGGTTGGAACCTCCGATGTACAGTTGGTCGGTCAGAAGCACAGGTGATAACCTGGGCTTGCAACTGGCATCTGAAGGGGACAGGGCAATCTTATGGGACTGAGTCCTTTCCCTGTGGAACTTGATGCTATCTCTGGGTAGACAGTGTCAGAACCCATTGAATTGCAGACACCCAGCTGGTGTCGGAGCACTGCATGTGGGTGGTAGGGAACACCCCTTCCCTCCGCATGTTGGACATAGGTGAGCAAACCCTTTGCCTTTACTTTGGTAGGGAAAAACCAAAACTCCTTTTCATGGTGGCTCAGGCTTCTTATAACTTGGCTTTTTTACAGCACTTTAGCCCTATTTCCTTTCACTCTCCTCATAACACCTACACTCCCATCATTTTGAATTTCCCGGACCCCTGAACAGACCTGCTCCCATGTGTCTCTGGATATTTGTGTACTTAAAAAGTGCTCCCCCTGCTGTTGACCTAGTTAAAACCTACTCACCATCTGTGTCAGCACAATCACTGTTTCCTATAAGAAGTATTTTCAGATTCCTCCGGGAGGCATTCGTGACTTCTGCCTCCATTCTCCTTTACCACCAGCTCCAGCTCCCTAGCAGCTATAAGCTTGTTTGCCTCTTTGCTTATTTCTATAGAACTCCCTCATTCGACTGGGAGACTCTTGAAGATGGAATCCTATTGACCAACCCTCTTAAAAATGTAGCCTAAAGATGTTCGCCAATACAAGCCGAAATTCAGGTTGTCTCAGACCTTAGAGTAGAGGGCTGATTCTATTCCAGAATATTTATTAAATGTCAGACATTCTGCAAGGAAGTAGAAGGATTAGCAAGACATGGCTTAAGTCTTTTACATCCTAGAGCAGAAGACAGGTGGAGAGGTGGATAGACGGATAGACAGAGTAGATAGGTAGACAGATGGGAAATAGACACTTATGGAGCAAACAGGAGGTGTGTACAAACTGGAATGATAGTCCAGGAGGCCTTGTGTCTAGATCAGCAGCAGAAGGCTTCGGAGAGAAGGTAATGTTTGAATTGAGTCCTGAAGGGTAGTTAGAACTCTTTCAGAAGGACAGGGGGTAAAGAAGGAGGGGAAGCTTATTACAGACAGAAGAGACAGATAAATGTAGTGCATGATATATAGCAGATTGATGCGCTTACTGTGTGATACTGAGCTCAGTTTCCAGTATATAGGAGCTCAGTGAATGTTTGGGGAATGAGTGAATGTAGGCAGCGTGAGTAAGAATGATAGGAGAGTTTGTGGAAGGTACTTTGGGACCTAAATTGGAAGGGTCTTAATATGTCAAGGTAAGGAGTTGGGACTTCATCCAGACTGCAATAAGGCAGTATTTCCTAGTGGTTAAGCCCAACCACTAGTCAGACTGCCAGGCATGAATGCTGGCTCTGTTATGTACCAGTTTTGTAACTGTGGGAAAGACTAAACCTTAGTTTCTTGCTCTATAAAATGGGGTTAATATTTATACTTACTTAGGGTTGCTGTGAGGATTAGAGTTAAAGCATTTAGTACAGAGCTTCACACAGCGTGAGTCCCCAATAAAGGTTAACTGTTATTATCACTAGGTCTTTATGCCCTGGAGAGCCTTTGGAGAATTTTAAGGGAGAAAAGGATGAGAGCAGGTTTTGTTTCTTTAAGATGCCACGGGGCTGTTGGCCTGCTGGGGTCCACAGAAAGTCATTTTTCCTGATTTTATTCTAACCTCTCTTGGCCAGGGAGGAAAAAAGCTTCACAACTCCATGAAAAATATGGGTGATTCCAAAGAGAGGCCAGAGACACAGAAAAGTATCCGTCAAGGCCTGGGACCAGATAACGATCTACATCTCTGCTGGAAGAGACTGTTTGAGCCCTGGAGGAGGAAAACAATAGCCTGGTAATGAGACTGAAGTGGGACCCTTAGGAATGAGAGTTAGAAAGGCTAGTGTTAAATATCAAGTTTAACAGGGTTTAGGAGAACCGGCAAGGGGAACTAGAGAAAATAGAAAAATGGCGAAATGGCCAGTGATGGTTACCAGAGGAAGAATTAAAATGTGTGAGGACATCACTACTGCCCCTGTCCACCTCTGAGCCTTTTAAGAACAGCTCCCAACTCTCAGATACTCCCATTTCAGATAAGTGCAGCCCTGGAGTGATTTTGGCCTGAAGCTTGGTTCAGAATGGGATGGGGAGGAACCGGAGAGCAGGCTTGGAGCTTTCTAGCCACTTTCTGCAACTTTGACTTGAGTCCTGTGTGTATGTATGCCTGGAGTTCTGACGGTTAGCTGGTGTTTTAGTGTGTGAGATAAACAAAAGCCATTATTCTTAGCAGCTACGCTTCTCCATCTATGAATCCCATTGCACGTCCCTGTGACCTAGTTGTAGGAACTGACAGCTCAGTGGCAGCAAAGAGCCGAATAGCACTTGGAGTCGTGATGTCCAGGTTATTCCTTGAGATTGCGTGAGATATTAATACATAGTCTGAGAAAAAGTGTTTCTAAAACACAGTATTGCATTTTAAAATAAATTGCTAGGATGAACATGTTACAGCTATCTAATAACAACTTGTATTATATCCTTAATTTTAAAACTTCACCTTCTCTATTTAGTAAATGATTAAAAACGAATAGGAAAAGAGGGCAGGAACAGAGGAGCAGCAATCATGGACACTGAGGTGTTTAGAAAGAGGCTAGAGGCAAAGGAAAAAATACTCAGAGAACATCTAATGGAAACCAGATGTCAGAATAACAATAAAATATATAAATACAATCTTAGGTTTATATAATACTTCTTGGTGAGTCATCTCATGTGGCTTGCTAAGTTGCGAAAAGAGTAACCCAAGTATTTTAGTTTTATAGATAAGAAAATTGAGGAAAAGGAAGTTTTAATGTGTTTTCTGACACCCCTTGGGAGTTAATTTCCAGAATGGCTGACACAGGCAGCATCGCCATTAAATCTCAGTTTCATGTCTGCTCCAGTTTTCTGATCTGTCTCCACTTGGCTTGCTGAGGTGGTCAAAATGCATGTGCGTAGGCCCTGGGAAGAGGAAGTCTGTTCTCCATCCCACTGTGAGGTTCACCTTGTCAGGTGAGACTTAGACCTGAGTCACTGGAGGGGATTCCTCCATTGCACTGATGGCTTTTCTTCTTTTTCGTTCTTTCCTTAGTTCTCCCACTAGCTTGTCACTACATCGAGAACAGGCACTCTGTATTCCATCCTGAGCGTCCTTCATCTCTAACACTGTGCCTGCCACACAGTAGACACTCAATCAATCATTGTCAAGGGAATGAGAGCTCTGGCTTCTCTCACTCATCATTGAGAATCTCAGCTCCAGTCTCTGCAAGCTATTTTTTCGTGCCTATTAAGCCCCAAGCCCATTAGTACCCTGCAAGGTCCAAAAGGCTATTTTAGCCAAGAGAGATGTTTGCGCAGCTTCCTCCCTGCCCTGGCAAGTGTGGGGGCGGACAACACTAATCCTCATTCTGGATCAAAATCAGGAATTCCTGTTTGCTTAGGTTCCAGGGGTAAATCTTCCTGTACATGGAAATGTATCATGTTGATGGTCCTGATGGGCAGGCTGCCCGGAGCTTCATTGAGTTATCAGTGTTTCTACTTGATCTATTGACAATGGAGGCTTGAAAGCAAATAGCTTTGCCCACTCCAAATAGCTGGTTTGAGGCGGGCAAACAGGAAAGCTTTGCACAAAACTAAGAGCTGGCACAGGGCTTGAGGTTTTCAGTAAGTTTCTGCAGTTGGTTTCAGGAGGGGAAAAAGAAGTCTGGAGTCTAAAATCAAGGCAGGAAATTAGACCTTGAATTCAATCAGTGCGTTTAGGACGCACTGACCATATGCAAGTAACCAGGTAACGCTGTGTAAGAATGAGAGGGAAGTGGGTTTTAAGTCTAACTTAACTTGGACACGTCATCTGGCCTCTCTGATATCAAATTTCTGCATCCTTTCTGTATCTCTAATAAGGCTCTAGTGACAGTAAAGGTGACTTGACAGAAAAGGAGGTGGAAAGGACTGACATTAGAGTCAGCTAAATCTGGATTCCGTTCATGGAACTACAAAGCCCTACCTGTGGAAACGGAAGACACTACTCAGTTTCGCCATCTGTAAAGTGGTACTAAGACCATAAAAGGTTAGTGAGAAATAATGAGCTTGACAGTCACATCGCGACATAGACAGAACGCAAACACTTAACACTGAGTGAGGAAAGCAAGAACCAGAATACACGCAAAGCACTGTCAGGTGTGTAAATTCCTCTATGTAGTGAAAATTGAAGAGACACCCTTTAAATAGACTAGTTAGGGGCTAGGGTGAAGGAGGAGAAAGGAGTGATAAAAAACAAAATAATGATGGGTAAAAGTAAAATAGAAGAATTGTCTGGCACGGACCGTAGATAATTGTGCTCCTGAACTGAGTGATGTGGTTCACTCCATTCTGTGGTCCATGAAGGAGAAAAAAGTAACCGTGCAAATAAATATGCAACTACAAACCATGATAACTGGTATGAATAAAAGTATATTCTGATTAAGAATAAGGGGAGGCAGTCTGGTGATGTAGTGGTTAAGATTGCGTACTCAACTTCGGTGGCCCAGGGTTCATGGGTTCAGATACTGGGCACAGACCTACATACCACTCATCAGGCCATGCTGAGGTGGCATCCCACATACAAAATAGAGGAAGATTGGCACAGATGTTAGCTCAAGGACAATCTTCCTCAAGTAAAAAGAGGAATATTGGCAACAGATGTTAGCTCAGGGCCAATCTTCCTCACCAAAAAAAAGAAAAAAGAAGATGATTCTGATGAATAGGAGAAGCAGGAGCTCTAACATAGCTGTTAAAGTGAGCCTGGTGAAGAGTGGAGGAAAGGACATTCCAGATAGTGGAAACAGCCTGTGCAAAGTCCCTGGTGCTATGAATAGATTGATGCATTCAAGGCACTGAGAGCCATGAGGCTGGTGAGTGAGGTCCAAGTGCTTAGAGATGAGCCTGAAGTGGTAGACAGAGGCTAAGTTATGCAAGGCTTTGGAGACCACAGGAAAAGGTTAGATTTTAACTTAAGTGCAATGAGAAGCCATTAAGGGGTTTTAAATGCAAGGGCTGTTGGACAGTGATGGATTTGGTGGGAGGAGAATGTATGTAGCATGCTCAGATTTTTGTTGGATACCCTAACTGCTGTCAGGGAGCCAAAGTGGATGTAGATAGACCTATTAAGGGCTTTCTTGAATCAATCCAGATGGGCCATGAGAGTGATTTGGACAACAGTGTGGGCAATGGGAATGCAGAGAAGTAATTGATTGGAAAGATACTTGGAGATAATATCAACAGGTCACATAAGACCAATATGTCTTTGGTGCAGATTATATATGTGTTCAAATTATTTACTTCCCTTGTTGCAGTATTATACATCTGATATTTGATTGACATAAAAAATAGCTATGTTAACTTTTCTTTAGCCAACCAATGTGAATTAAAGTAGTATGTATCACTTCTAGATAGAATTGTTAAGAGCCAGAGGATTCTTTGCTACTGTTTCCTCTGACGTGAGACCAGCAATGCCCCAGAGAGACGCTGCCTCACCAACCTGGGTCTCAGGATGATAATGATACACGACAGTGCCCTAAGTGACCAGTGATAAAGTGAGTGAGAAATTCAACTTCTTGCTCAAGGGCACATCAGATGTTTGCTAAGATAAACGCTATGCTAGGCCATAAAACAAATCTCTGTATGTTTCAAAGGAGAGAAATAATACATAGACTATTTTCTTACCACAATGGTATTAAATTTGGAATCAATAACAGAAAGATATCTGAAAAATCCCCAAATATTTGGAAATTGAACAACTCACTATAGAGAAAGCCATGGATCAAATAAGAAGTGATTCGGAAAATTGGAAAATATTTTGAAGGAATTAAAAATGAAAACACAATATGTCAAAATTTGTGGGAAGAAGCTGAGGGAAATGTAAATTTTAAATGGCTATTTCAGAATGAAGAAAATATAAAATCAGTGATCTATGATTCACTTTAAGAAGCTGGAAAAAGAAGAACTAATTAAATCCAAACCAAACAGAAGAAAGTCTGTAATAAAATGTGTGCAAATCAATAAAATAGATAATAGATAAGCAGTTGAGAAAGTCAATGAAGTAAAAAATTGGTTCTTTGAAAAGTTAAAAAAAATTGAAACCTAACGAGTTTGATTAAGAAAAACTGGTAGAAAATATAAACTACCAATATCAGGAATGAAAGATAGGGCACCATGACACATCCTAGAAACATTAGAAGAATAATAAGAACAAGGGTTATTATGAGAAAAACTTTGTCAATAAATTCAGCAAAGTACAAGAAATGCAAAAAAATATTTCAAAGGCACAACTTACTAAAGCTGCCAGTAGAAGAAATTTTGAAAAAACCTGAATAGGCTGTATCTACTTAAGAAACTGAATTCAAACTTGAAAGTCTTTCCACAAAGAAAATTTTAAAGAACATTTTCTAAAATTCAGATGGGAATATAAAGAACCCTAGAATAGACCCCCCAAAAATCTTGAAAAGGAAGAAAAAATTCGATTACTTATGCTATCTGATTTTAAGACTTACTATAAAGCTAATGCAATCTAGGAAATCTGATATTGTCAAAAGACATTGTGAAAAGATATTGTCAAAAGACATATGTATAAATCAGAGGAATAGAATAGAAGGTCTGGAAATGAACCCACATATATATATGGTGAAAATACAAAAGTGTTATAAAAATTCAATGAGTAATGGAAAGTGCTCTCACGAATGGTGCTGGAGCAACTGGATATCTGCATGGAAAACAATGAAACTTGACACGTACTTTATACTGTATGACACAATTTCTTTGAGATAACACATACGTAAACATAAAGGATAAATCTAAAACTTTTCAAATAACACATAGAAGAGCATCTTCACAACTTTGAAAAAGCCAGGGATCTTTTTTTCCTTTGGAAATAATGCAGAAAAGACAGGAACTAAAACGAATATATTGATAAATTGAGCTTCATCAAAATTAAAAACCTCTGTACATCATGAAAACAAATAGGTAAGGAATAGATTGGGTGAAAATATTTACAACATATATATTTGACAAAGGACTTAAATCCAGACTACATAAAGAAGTCGTACAACTCATTAATAAGGAAAACAACCCAACTGAAAAACCAAATGATTTGAAGAAACACTTCACAAATGAAGATACTTTAATGGTCAATGAGCACATGAAAAAGTGTTCAACAACATTAGTCATCAGGGAAATGTAAAACAAAGGAAATACCACTCTATACCCACCAGCATGGTTAAAATGAAAGCTTGGGCATGTATATGGAGCAACAAGACTCTTAAACCTTGTTGGTGGAAGTGTAAAATGGTACAGCTGCTTCAGAAACCTGCTAAACTCTTCAGCAGTTTTTTAGATATTTATCTATTCCATGACACAGCAATTCCACTCCAAGGGAAATGAAATCATGCCTTTGCTAAAGACTTGTGTGCAAGAGTGCATAGCGGCTTTATTAATAATAGTCAAAGACTAGAAGCAATCCAAATGTCCATCAGTAGAAGACTGAATAAGCAAATAGGTATATTTACGTAATTCAATACTACTCAGCAATAAAAAGGATGAACTAATGATACATTGTGCAAACTAACCTTTACATGGCCTTTCTAACCCACCCCCTGCATTGTCAAAACTGTTCACCTCTAGTCTTGACCTCCTCTTTGACCCATCTCCCCTTTAGTTTCTATGTTTCAGCCACAGTGTTCTTTAGGTACTGATAAGACTCACAAAACTTGACAGATGAATGAGAATTGAGTAGCGTGGAACGAGTTGTTCCTGTATCAAGAATACCTTCACTCATCCTTCCACCATCTCTAATTCTCCTGAAAGCCCGCTCTATTTTCTTCAACATTTATCAGGAAAATTTTCAAAAGTTGAAAAATTTTACAATAAACATCTAGAAACCTACCACCTAGATTCTACCATTAACAATTTACTATGCTTGTTTGATCCATACCTGTCTGTTATCCATCCTTCTATTCAATGGCCCACTTTGTATTCCATCAATTCACCAGGGAACCTTTCTCTGAATCCCCCAAGAGACCAAGATGTTACATCCTGTCCTGGTACCCTCTCTCACAATTTTTCATTTTCTCTTATGACACTTGATTTCATTACTACGAGTAACTTTGTTTAGATTTGTTTTCTCTGCTGGACCAGTGATTCTCAAAATTGAAGTTGCATCAGAATCACCTGAGAGGCTTGCCAAAACACAGGTTACTAAACTCCATCTCCTAAATTTCTGATATAGCAGGTCTTGGTTGGGGTTCAAAATTTTGCATTTCTCACAAGTTTCCAGGCGATGCTGATCCGGGTGGTCCATAGACCACACTTTGAGAACCACTGAGGTTGATAGTAAGCACCATGCCTGCAGGGATGAGGTCTGTTGTATTCATTGCTGGTTCTCATTGGCTATCACAAGCACAGAGTGAGTACTCAGGACATAGTGCAGATATGCTAAGTGAATGGATATATATATATGTACTTTTCATTTACTGTATCGTAGGAATTCCTCAAAACCATTATTGTCAATGAGTAGCTCCATCAATCGGCATATCCTGTTTACTTATCTACCCTTGTTGTTAGATGTTAACATCTTTCCTCATTATATCCTGTTATATTGGTGGTGATACTTTTCCCAAATAGATTTTAATTTTCACAGTAATTCCTTCACATCGGAAAAAAATTTTGCAATTAACAAAGGATAAAGTACACTTTCTGTTTTATTTCTTTTCTTATGAGTCCAGGTTGTAAAATCAGCATGTTGTTTAAGGCTTAAATGAGATAGGGGTTGTGATTTCAAAAGGCACTTTTCTCAAGGGAAGGAACGAAAAATCTTAAGTATACTTTGACTAATAACAAACAAGATAATCTTTGTGTGCGGGTTGATGTACAGGTGTGAAGGTGGGAGGTGAGGCCATCTTAATGTCCTTGAGCTATCAGTGTGCATTATCCTCACTGTGAAAACACCTGGTTCTAAAGACTGGAGGGAGCCACTCTAAGTAAAGGAATTGCATGGCCCCAACTTTGAGTTCTTCACATAAAGAATGCAAAAAGCATGGCCTTGAGTTGAGTATGACTTTTCAAAAAAACAATCTTTATTTTTAGAGCAGTTTTAGATTCACAGCAAAATTGAGAGGAAGATACAGAGATTTCTCATTTATTCTCAGCTTCTATGCATAGATAGCCTTCCCCATTATCAACATCCCACACTAGAGTGGTACATTTGTTACAGTTGATGAAGCTACATTGACATCAAAATCATCCAAAGTTCACAGTTTATATAACGGTTCATTCTTGGTGTTGTACATTCTATGGGTTTGAACAAACATTATTTGACATGAATCCATGATGACAGTATCATACAGAGTATTTTCACTGCCATAAAAAACCCTCTGTGCTCTACTCATTCCTCCTCCATCTTCCCCAACCCTTGTCAATCATTGATCTCTTTACTGTATTGATAGTTTTGCCTTTTCCAGAATGTCATATAGTTGGAATCATACCATATTAGCCTCTCAGATTGGCTTCTCTCACTTACTAATACACATTTAAGGTTCCTCCATATCTTTGCATGGCTTGATAGCTCATTTCTTTTTAGTGCTAAATAATATTCCATTGTCTGGATGTACCACAGTTTATTTATCTATTCACCTACTGAAGGACATCTTGGTTGCTTCCAAATTTTGGTGAGTTTGAATAAAACTTATACAAGCATACATGTGCAGGTTTTTTGTGCACATAAGCCTTCAGCTTCTTTGGATAAATATCAGTGGAGACAGTTGCTGGATTGTATGGCAAGAGTATGTTTACTTTTGTAAGAAACTCCCAAGCTATCTTCCAAAGTCACTGTACCATTTTGCATTCCCACCAGCAATGAATGAGAGTTTCTATTGATCCACTTCCTCACCAGCATTTGGAATTGTGAGTGTTCTGGATTTTGGCCATTCCAGTAGGTGTGTAGTGTTATCTCCTTGTTGTTTTAATTTGCACTTCCCTGATGACACATGATATGGGCCATCTTTTCACATGCTTATTTACCATCTGTGTATCATCTTTGGTGAGCTGTCTGCTACAGTCTTGGCCCATTTTTTAATTGGATAGTTTGTCTTCTTATTGTTACATTTTAAGGGTTCTTTGTATATTTTGGATAACAATCCTTTATCAGACATATCTTTTACAAATATTTTCTCCTAGTCTGTGGCTTATCTTTTCATTCTTTTGACAGTATCTTTTGCAGAGTAGAAATTTTAAATTTTAGTCAAGTCTAGCTGCCTTGCCATTTTTTGTTGATAGCTGTACATGATATCCTGTGTAAAAAGGGAAGCCTTCTATAGTCCTATGATTAGGTCTCAGTCTTTTTAGTGAACCTGTGCTTCTGGGACTATGAGCTTCATTTCTAAGTTTCCCCCTCCCTTTTGTTGGGACAGAATGGCTAGAGGGGTTGCTGAAGTTGCATATTCCCTTCTTTCTCATGGAAGGCTGGAGCCAGCTGGTGTTGGGATTATCCCTTCCCCAGGTCAGTTAGGCTCTGATAAAACTCCAGCAGCTTAGGCTCTAGTTAACTTGTTTCTCCTGATGGCAGAGCTTGTTAGGAAAAACAGAATGCTCTGGCATATTTCACAATGATTCCTTTTGCCCTCCCCTTTCTTGAAAGAGGAGAGGATTTTTCCTCTGACAGTCACTAGAAGAACCTAGCAAAGCTTCTATAAGTAAAACTCACGAAAGTGTGGGGTCCCCCTATCACTGGATCCTAGTGGAGTTTTAACCTCTCACTTGTCCACATCGAGCCTCCAGCAATTCATCAATTACAGTTCAGGTTTTCCTTCCCCGGCGTGGGGTCCTGCAGAAGTTTCTGCTTGTGAATTTCTGCTCCAGTAAGTTGTGATTCTCTATACTCACGCGCTTGTCTATCCAATTCTTGGGGAAGCGGTTTGCCCTGAGACCTCACTTCTTTTACAGATCTAAGAAGAGTTGATTTTCCAGTTTGTGTAGCTTTTTATTTGTTAGCATGGCAGGTAGGGGGTGACTTCCAAGCTTTTTACACTCTGGACTGGAAATGGGAAGCTGAGTATAACTTTTCTTTTTAAGCTATTTTAATTATTTATTTAAGATTGGCCCTGAGCTAACATCTGTTGCCAATCTTCCTCCTTTTTTTTTCTCTCCCCAAAGCCCCAGTATGTAGCTGTATATCATAGTTGTAAGTCCCTGTAGTTCCTCTATGTGGGATGCTGCCACTGCATGGCTTCATGAACAATGTGCAGGTCCACGCCCAGGATCTGAACCAGTGAATCCCGGGCTGCCCAAGTGGAGCATGCAAACTTAACCACTACGCCATGGGGCTGGTCCCTGAGAATGACTCTTTAAATCTGCCTATATTGTGGTTCCTTGGCTGCAATATGGGGATGGGGGAAATGGACTCGTTGCATAATTTCTTTGCAGTGTGGCAATTATTTCTGCCTTATTCAAATAATGGAAAATTTCCAAAATGATTTTTATTTCCTTTGTATTGGAAGTAGGGAGTAAAATCACCATAGGCACCTTCTTGCCTGATATTGGAAGCTTCCCTCCTCATTTGAAAGCTGTCATGAACCTACTTACAGTGTTCTTTATTCAACACACAATAAAGTCATTTAAGTAGAAGGCACAGCATTCACCCATCCATAAATTCACTACATCTCCCTTTACTGAGTGCCTCCTTTGTTCCAGGCATTGTGGGAAAACAAGTTACATACAACACTGTCTTTCCTCAAGGAACTTAGAGTCTAGCATGGAATAGAGTTAATAATTTCAGTGCAATGTAATATAATCTTCAAGTAAAATATGCATGGGTCTTCTGGGGAAAGATTAGTATTCAAATGAGGCTGGAGCATCCGGGGAGGCACTTAACTGAGTTTTGAAGACAAAGTAGCTT
Source organism: Equus asinus (assembly GCF_041296235.1). Classification (NCBI taxonomy): domain Eukaryota; kingdom Metazoa; phylum Chordata; class Mammalia; order Perissodactyla; family Equidae; genus Equus; species Equus asinus. The sequence continues at coordinate 34,491,965 of NC_091802.1, read as the reverse complement.
TAGGATAAGAAGGGTGGTTATTGTATATCTTAATGTTACATATGTTATATGTCAATAATATCTCAATCAAGCTGGAGGTAAATAAAAGGGGTAACCAAAGCAATTTTAAGTGGAGGATAGCATCTAGGAAGATAGGAAGTATGAACAGAAGGAAGCATTCTGAAGAACAGGAAGACTTCAGTGTAGTTCGATGTGAGATGGCTTGTGTAAGATGGTTCAGAACTCATCATAGAGGTTGACCAAGATGGCACCATGAATTACTGAGAAACTGACCAACCCAGTCTGGCCCATGCCTACCTCTGCAGCCTCATTTCACCACTTTGCCCTTGGTACCTGTGTTCCAGCCACACTGGCCTTAGATCATTCTCCTAAATCTCTCAGGCTTTCCCCTACCCTGGACATTTGCACACTGCCTCAGAAGTTCTTTCATGCATCCTTCTCCACCCAGGCAATGACTCCTCCTCCTCCAGATCTGGCCTCCAATTCTACTTTCTCAGGGAAGACCTCTCTTACCCTCCAAATTAAATCTGTCTCTCTTTTGCATCTCCTCTGTTCTCTCTACTCTTCTTGATAGTCCTCGTCTTAATTGATATTTAGGAGTATGATCACTCACTTCTATTCTATAAGCTCAAGCAGGAAAGATAACATGTCCATTTTCCTCAATATTGTATCCCTATTATGAGCAGAATTTCTGGCATATAATAAGTGCTTAGCAAATACCAAATGAAAGAAGATGAAAATTAGTATTTATTCAATGTCCATAAGCCTTGCTGTCTGTGTGTGTATACAAAAGTGTTTTCACATAATCCTAACCTAAAGCCTTTGAAGTTGGTGAAATTATCCCTATTTTACAATTAAAATGCATTGGGTTACTGGAAGTTAATTTCCTTAAAGTTGCGGTATGCTCCCATGTCATCATTCATTGTATGCATTATCTTCTCTGTCAACCCACGGCCTCCAAATTCTACCCAGAAATAAAAAGTAGTAATTTTATCATCTGAGTTCTTAACCCCTCAGTGGGATTTTCTTTGATTCTCTCTTCACCACAAGCAGGAGAGTCCAGGCCATTCTGTTGTTGATTTCCACTTAGTTAGGTAGATTCTTCTAACTTGGCACTAAGTGTTTACTCATCTATCTCCCCCAACTATACTGTAAGGCTCTTGAAAACAGGAATTGTGTCCTATTCACTGCATGACTCCTGCCGCTCAAGTATCTGGGACACAACAGATACTCAAATTAGAGCCAGGGTGGTCAGCTCAGAAATTATCAGAGACATTGTTCGATAGCAGATTATGAACTGCAGAGAAACTGAGTCTGTCCCCATCTACCTGTAGAATGAAATTAAATGGCCGAGTTATATTTATGAATTCCACACATAGATATTGAGTACTTACTATGTGATCAGCACTGTTCTAGGCTCTAGGGATCTAGCAGTGAGTAATACGAGCCAAATTCAAGTCCCTGTTTCCTGGAGTTTATGCTTTGGTGGGAGTTCACTGAGGCTCCTAAAATCTCAGGGCTCGGAAGGGGCAGAGCAACCTTTGAATTTAGGTCTGCTTGTCTCCAAAGCTTCTTCCAGGCTGCTGTTCTATGCAGCCTCCCTAGTACAGGCTCCAGAATAAATATATTTTCTCCGATGGTCACATTCAGCCTAATTTAAGCCTTGCGCATTACTCCATTGCTGAGAGCACTCTTAAATCAGGTTATAATGTGACCCAACTTTCTTGCCATCTTGAAAAGGACACATTGCTTTCATTGTCACCCCCTCCATCATTCCCTTGCTGTTTTAGCATTTCTTCTTATTCCCAAAGCAATTAACATATGCCCCTTACAGTTCAAGAAAACATCCCAGCTTTAGAGGAATTCATTCTTCTTTTTACCATAAAAGGGAGTACCTTTAGCTTCCCATATTACAGCATCCAGCATAAGTGCAGTCAATCTGTCTGGCGCAGTCCTTTTGTTTTGAACCAATTTTCTAGTGCTTTGTCTACTTCTCCTCCAAAGCGTGTATTTTCTTTCCCACAGGCTTAGTTAATAATCCCCTCTTAACACTGTCCTTTAAACCAAATCCAGAGAAGGTGCATCATCTTTAAATGCTATTTTGCATTTATGTACGTTTATAATTCTGATGTTGTTATAACCTAATTCACATTTTCGAACTCAGAACTCATCTCTCTTAAATGCCTTATTTTATTTGAACTAGTGCACTTACCTGTATTGCTTTTTCTTCCCTTATTGACCATTGCAAGTATCGTCAAGTTGGTCCCAGTGTGGAAAAAAATCACGAAACAAAACAAAACACTCCCATTGATTTTTACATACCCAGAGTTTTCCTCAGAGCTCTGTAGGTGACAATTCTAATTTCCAGAGTCTTCCATCGCCTGTGCTGTAGTTTGCTAGGGAGTGAGGCCTCACAGCATTTCTGAGATTTTAGTTCACCCATCTTGCTTCCTTAGTTTCCCGCTTTTTTCCTTTTGGCACTTCTTCATTCCTTTTCTACTTTTTGGTTCCCACAGGCCTAGTTAGATTATCTAAGACTCAAGTTCCTCAAGCATGGGCCTCCTCTTCAAACTGTCTTAGTCTTCCCCGTTATGTTCACTGCCCACTTCCATCTTTATTTTCCTTGTGAACCATAGTCAAGGCTGAATGTTTTTTTTTTTTGAGGAAGATTAGTCCTGAGCTAACATCTGCTGCCAATCCTCCTCTTTTTGCTGAAGAAGACTGGCCCTGAGCTAACATTCGTGTTCATCTTCCTCTACTTTATATATGGGATGCCTACCACAGCATGGCTTGCCAAGTGGTGCCATGTCCACACCTGGGATCCGAACCGGCGAATCCTGGGCTGCCAAAGCGGAACATGTGCACTTTGCTATGCCACTGGGCTGGCCCCTCAAGGCTGAATTTTATAAAGCATATCTTCCCTCATCTTCCTGCTTCAGAAGGTGCCTTCCTTCTGCTATTTTCATGCTGTACTTTTTTTTTCCTGAGGAAGATTAGTCCTGAGCTAACATCTGTTGCCAATCTTTCTCTTTTTGCTTGAGGAAGATTGTCACTGAGCTAACATCTGTGGCAGTCTTCCTCTATTTTGTATGTGGGATGCTACCTTAACATGGCTTGATGAGCAGTGCATAGGTCTGCACCCAGGATCCGAACCCGCGAACCCCAGGCTGCCAAAGCGGAGCACATGAACTTAACCACTATGTTGCCAGACCGGTCCCCAGTCTTCCTCTACTTTATTTGTGGGTCACTGCCACAGCGTGGCTGATGAGCAGTGTAGGTCCATGCCCAGGATCCAAACCCGCGAAGCTGGGCTGCTGAAGTGGAGCGCCCCGAACCCAACCACTAGGCAATGGGGCTGGCCCCTGTACTGTAATTTTTACTCAAGATAGCTATTTCTCTCTCTTCACTGCCTCCTGAAATTTACCTTTACTTTTCTTCTACTTTTGTCACCACCTCTTCCATTCTCTTCTCCTCAGGCCCAGGAATATTTCCTTTATTATTTGGGGAAGATGTTAAGACTCCCCTTACAGGTCTTGGCCTCACAGCTTTCCTTGCTGCTTTTCATAAATTTTCCTGACTCTTTTGGATGTTTATCCCTCTTTTCCACAGGGTGACCCTAGGCCCTTTTAGTAAGGGCACAGCTGTGTTCTTTTTCAAATCACCTTTTTCCAAGATTATACTTTACAGTCATCTTTGATCACATTCATAGCATCCATGTTTTCTTAATTCTAGGAATAATTATCTTTTAGAAAACTTTAAAAATAATATTTAATAATTATTTGCATTTATTTTATTTAACCTCAAAATCACCCTATGGAATATTAATCTTATTATGTCCATTTTATAGATTTAAAACCATAGATCTTTATTTACTAGAAATATTATAAAGCCAATATAAACGATTTAATCCTAGGAATTTAAATTTTAAAAAATATGTCACTTTGGTTATTCTTTCAGTTATTTGAGCACCTAAATATGCCAGATAGTGTGCTGTGTTCTGGGAAAACAAAAATAAATTTCCTGCTTAAAAATGTACTCAGAATTTCATGGAGACACTGCAATATAAATAATTTTGATTCATGTGATAAATAAGACTATGTGGTAAAGAGTTATGGGAACATAGAGGAAACAGAAATTCATCTAGAGAATTAGAGATAGCTTCACAGAGGAGTATATCTTTGAACCGTGTATGAAAAGAATGAAGAAGCATACGCAATCTGGAAAGAAGATGAAAAAGGTGTTCATGTCGCAGTACGATATGCTATATGCAAGGTGAGGGTATAAAAGAACGTGGTGTAATTAGGGAAAATTAGTATGGTTTGAACCAGGTATAGATTATGTGAGGTGGGGCGATAGAGATGACATGGACAAAGTGAATTAGGAATAGATTTCAACCATCCAGAGTTTGGGCTATAGTCAAAGGTGATTACAGATAAACCCTGGAAACCTGCTAGCTTAACACGTAGAAGTCTACTTGTTGGAGCTGTTACATTCAAGTAACTGAGTGTTCTTGTTTAGCAACAGTGAGGGTTTTTCCCTCTGCCTGATTATGTTGGGGCTCAGACTGAAGCAGACTCGGCCATCGTCAACTCTCTGGACATCAACATCTGCTCAGCAGAAAGAGAGGAAAAGAGGCAGGAGGGGATAGTCCAGGAGGTTGTTATAAGCCAGTCCTGGATGTAGGGTGCTTTACTTCTATCCATATTCTATTGGCTGGAACTAAAATACTGGGCTACATCTGACTGAAAGGGCCACTGAGAAACATAGGCAAGCCGGGTGCCCAGGATAAAAGTCCGCCCCAGCGAGGTAAAAATCTCAAGGTGATGAGGATTTTCAAGTAGGCAAATGACATATTTATATTCTGATTTGGGTGAAGAATACCAAGAAAGTGAGCTTGGAGGAAATATAGCAAGTTTAAGTTGGGCTACATTGAGTTTGAGGTGGCTTGAGCATAGGACTATGAAAGGAAGCTAAGCCTCTGGCTTGGAAGCACTCAAAGTTGTTGTCAAATGTTGGAGAATTATCCAAACAAAAGTGAGATCGTTAAAATTATGGAAATTCATTATTTAACCCGGGGATAGTGTGCAGGGCAAGGAGAGAAAAGAGGAGAAGGTATACCTTAACAATTCCTATTTAAATAATTCAACAAAGAAAAATGAGTCAAAAGAGGGCAGTGATTGCCAGAAAAGTAGGAAGAAAATGAAGATAGAGCAATGTTACCAGAGCCAAGAGAAGAGATGATTTCACAGGAGGATTTATTCAACAGCATTGAATGTAATAGAAAATCCAGATAAGAATAAAATTAGCCAATGAGCTTAATAATTAGAGATTTTTAATAGCCCATGAAAAGGTAGTTTCAATGAAGTTGTTGGAGTAGAGATTAGAAGGCAGTGGTTTAAAGAAAGAATGGGAGAGAACTACACAGAAATAAACTATTGACTCTTCAAGAAACCTGGATAAGAAGGAAAAAAGAGAGAGAGTGACTTTAGGGAGAACAAGGTTGAGACAAGGTTTTATTTTGAATTTTTTAAGGATAGTAGATATTTGAACATGTCTGTAGGATCAAGGGAAGAAACCAATGGAGGAAGTTTGAAATATCCAACAGACAGAATAATTGATGGAGCCATGCTTTAGAGGAGAAAAAGTTGCAAACATAGGTAGAGGCATCAGCTTTAGAAAGAAAATGTCAATATCTTCTTTGGGAGAGGCAAAAAGAAAGAAAAGTTTAAAGAATGCATACATTTCAGGCCAGAGGGAATATAATTCAGAGACTCAAATTCTATGGTTATTTTCCCAAAGAAGCAGGAGGCAAGGTTTTCTGATGAGAGTGAGAAAGGGGTGAGAAGAGAGTAGATGGCTGGCTAAAATGGAAAAGGCCTAGAAGATTCACAGTGAAGAGCAGAAGGACGCAACCAAGCTCTTGTGAAAGACTTTCCAGACATCATGGAACGCCCAACCAGGACAGAAGTTATATTATGTCATGTATCTTGAGAACAAGTCCTCTGTTTAAGGTTATACTCCTCAGCCTCCACTCTCCCAGAGACTGTACGGGTTTTCTACAATTTCCTTTGGCCCATCATTCTTCCTGGGATCCTTTGGAAGATAAATTTGTTTACTATAATCTGCCAAACAATCAAATTTGGTACGCCTAATAGGCAAATGGACAAAACCTTAGCTATTTCCCTGTTTTCTCTCTTCTTAAAGATGCTTATTTGCAGATAACTCTTACATCCTGACTAGGAGGGAGGAAGAAAATTAGGTCGGTACTCAAATCTCATAATTTAGCATCTTTTTCTGCACATGCATTAATAAAGTGTTAGTGATCACATTCTTTGTAGCTTGGGCATTCACAACACTCATTGTCTTCAAGATCTTGACCTGCTATATCATGCTTCAAGAAATCTCAAAAGTAATGCACCTTATCACCTGGAGTGCTAAGAGGAGGAAGGATCCTGACATAGGGTACAATTCGGACTAAGAGGTCCAACTTTGATTCACCCTTAGCTTGGCCCTTAGAGGGATGTGGGATTCAGATATTTACCACCTATTGACAGAACCATGGTTTCAGACATAGTTCAGATCACTACCAGTACCAAGCGAGTCCAAGCCAGTTGTCTTAGCCTGGGCTGCCATAACAAAATATCATAGAGTGGGTAGCTTAACAGAAATGTATTTTTTTCACAGTTCTGGAGACTGAAGTCCAAGATCAAGTTGCCAGCAGTTAGTGTCTGATGAAGACTCTCTCTGGATGGCAGATGGCTGCCTTCTCGCTGTGTACTCACGTGACTTTTTCTTTGTATGTACAGAAAAGAGATCGCCAACTCTACGGTGTCTTTTATAAAGGCACTAATCCTATCAGATCAGGGCCCCACCCTTATGACCTCATTTAACCTCAATTACTTCCTCAGGGGCCCCAACTCTCAATAAAGCCCACTGGGGATGTAGAGCTTCAATGTATGAATTTAGGGGGACACAAACATTCAGTCCATAACACCAGCCAACAGAACAGGGCAAGAATCCCCAATGAAGGCAATCATCAGCATAAAGTACATATTATCACTATGATTTAATAATTCTACTTCTAACTGGTATTACAAGTGGACCTGTGGGCCATTTCCAAGACGGAAAAAGAATGTCATGACATAATCCAGAGAGCTGAGACTCTTCCAACAGAGAATAAGAAGTCTCAGGAGAAAGTTAGAAACTGGTGGCTCTCCTAGAGCAGAAGAGAAGTTTAGTTTAAATCTTTATTGATATCTTTACAAAAGCACACAAATGTTTTCTGTGCCAATATATCATTTGACCTCAACCATCTAAAGGCAATGCACACCTTCCCCTAACTGATTAATAAACAATAATGAAGAGGTTAATTCTCCCTCCTACTCATAAACAGAATTTCAGAATCACATACTTCACAGAGGCAAAATTAGGAGCTCTTCTGTAAGAGAATGAATGGTTCAGAGTCCCCTGATTGCCTGAAATCATGTCCTGATTCAAAAAGGTGCAACTGGAGGCTTTAAAGAATACAGGTTGAGATGCAATCTTAAAATTACCCATTACCAGACCTCAGAAAAACATCAGCTGTACAGTCAGTCTCTCTGCCTCCCCAGCTGAGAGTTTCAATGATCCCTAGAGGCACATGGATCCTCTGTGCTGAGCAACAGTCTCCGAATTCCAAGACTCCTTACAGTCCCTCATCACTACTGACTCACTGCATGATTTGCTAAAACCAGATTTCCTCACTCACTGAGATAAACTCCGAGAAATAACACTCCTAATTTTTAAGGCTGTGAGCAGACAATCATGCTATCTGGGCAACACACAAAGAATGCTTCACAGACGCAATCCGTTTAGTATTGCAATCAAATACAACTTACAACAAGAAATCGTCCGACACATAGTTAATGATAGGCTTCATCATTATTTGACTGCGTTGTAATTTGACCTAAATGGTGAACAGTTTGTGTAGATTACTGTATTTATTAGCAATGACTCTTCTTAACGTTCCCATGGCGCTTTAAAGTTTACAATGCACTGTACCACAGATTATCTCATTATTTCACATGAGAAGATCTAACGAGCTCGGTAAATATTAGTTTAATTTAAATCACTCAAAACCATGTTAGAAGAACTTAGTAGTAATTACTAACTCCTTTTATGGTTGAGAAGCTGAAGCTCAGCTAGAGGGACACAGCTACTCTTTGATTGGGCCAAAGCTAGAGCCAGCCGTTGACTTCCAGTGATGGTTGTTCTTTATTCCACAGTCAAATGACCTTTCTGAAGGTACCATCAGCGCTGGATGGAGGTGGAGAATGGGTGGAGCTAAATTAAAAAGTAGCTTTTCAATTGGCCCTCTGTAGTTTAGTTCCTTTTTTCTCCTTCAAGTGGCTTATCCTCCAACTCTTTAAGGCGGATCTCCCCTTTGTGTTGCTTGAGATTTCAGAGAGGGAGGGAGAGAGGCAAGGAGGGAGAGAAGGAGCGAGAGATACAAAGCATACACCTTCCAGAAGACTCCTGCTACCCGTTCGTAGTAAAAAGAACATTTCACTTTTGTACTGTGCTTTGTAGTTTTTAGAGCACTTTCTTTAGGTAAATGGCAAAAGCTCAAACAGCTTATCGTATCACAGGAGGCTTTTCATTATCTGGCCCTTGCCCACCTCCCTGGTGTCAGCTCCCCTCCTCCTCCAGATGCGCCCTGCTTCAGTTACAAAAAACCCAACTTACCGCAAAACTTGAAGGTATTAAGCTATTTTGTACCTCTGTAACCTTGCACATGCTCTTCCCTTTGCCTTGACTGCCTCTCCCCTACATTATCCAAAGTATCCAAAGGCTTCCATCCTTCCTCTTCAGTCCTTAGTCATCAGAGTACCCTGGGCTGGGGGGAATTTAAGAAACACTGTCCCTAGGCTCTGTCCTAGGCCAGTTGTATGTGAATTGCAGGGGGTGAGCTTGGACAGCTATAGTGTCTCTGATTTTGGTGCCTGTGAAGGTTGAGTATCATCATTCACTTCTGTGTCTATCCCATTAGACCTTCAGCTCTTCAAGGGGATGGAGTATTTTATTCAATTTTGTATGCCCAGGGCCTAGCATGGCGTCTGATGCATTTACTAGGCTTTTGATTGTCTCTGAAACAGGGCTAGTTGGGCATGCCAAGGGATGCTGGGGTCTCAAACTCCTCTTTTAAACAAAGACACTTCTGTTTTGGGCCTTCGTGTAAAGCCTGTAACGTGTGTCAGTGCTCCGCCTCTGGCGATGTTGAATGACGTCTTCTGTTTCATCTGTTCTGACTTGACAGACTTCAGTCTTTTTTCTTGGTTCCCTGAAATCCTATGTGTTTCCTTTTGGCTCCTGCTCTCTGTCTAGCCTACATCACTTGTGCTGCCATGTCCACGACTGCTATCAGCAATTGATGATGGCTCTATTTTCCACCAAGCTGGACAAGGCCTCAGAATCTTTCTCAGCCCAGAAGTATAAGACATCATTTCAAATAAGTCAGAATAATTACATGAGCCAAAATCTATTTGTGTTCCCTGACCTGGACCCTTGAGTTGATGACATGAATTTGGGTCTGGCTATTTTGCCAGGTCAGTTTCCCCTGGTATTGAACTTCCAATATCCCCTGGCTTTAGCACTATATTTATAGAAAGGAAACACACTGCCCTGTGTCCCACCTGCTATAGACTGAATATTTGTGTTCCTCCAAAATTCATAGGTTAAAACCCAATCTCCAATGTGATGGTATTGGAGGTGGGGACTTTGGGAGGTGACTAGGTCATGAGAGTGGAGCCCTCATGAATGGGGCTAGTGCTCTTATAAAAGAGACCCCAGAGAGATCCCTTGCTCCTTCCACCATGTGACGTTATAGTGAGAAGACAGCTATCTAGGAACCAGGAAGTGTGTCCTTACCAGACACTGCATCTGCTAGCACCTTGTTCTTGGATTTTCCAGCCTCCAGAAATGTGAGAAATAAATTTCTGTTGTTTATAAGCCATTAAGTCTATAGTACTCTGTTATAACATCCTGAATGGACTAAGACACCATCTCAAGCCTTGATTTGGTCCTTAACAATTGAAGGAAATGGGCAAGTGTTGATTGCATTTCATGTGACCACCCCACACCACTGTCAACTTTGGAGAGTATAATAAGAGCCTTAAGAGTAGTAGAAATAATCTAATTACCTATTCTCATCCCACTGATATTCACAAGTAGCCCCACCCTGTCTGGTCTTGGTCATTGCTGTGGGGCCGCCATCTCAGTCTCGACATCTACGTGTCTTTTGATTCTGAAAGTGGTTGGGCTTGACCTCTTGAGCTTTAGTCATCACCATGAGAGGAAGATGCCCCAGATAGCCTGCTGTCCAAGAGGGATGAAAGACAGAGCAGAACTATATCCAAACTGTGGCTTGGAGACAAGCCCAGCTGTGCCCGACATCACTTAATTCTTATATCCTACAAGAAGCAATATGACTTTGGGTAAGTGAACTCACATCTTTATGCTCCTTATTCCAAATTTGTAGAAAGAAGCTATTGAGCCAGAGGATTATAAAGTCTGTTCCAGCCCTGAAATTGATTCTGACAAACTTGTGGTTGGAGGGGAAGGCAGAAATTAATGTCTCTATCATATAAATAAGGAATACAGAGTTCTTGGACCTTAAATAAGTTGAGCAAGGTCACTCAGCTAATAAGTGGTGAGGTCAGGATTCAAACCTAGAACTTCTAACTATAATGCCACAAAATATTTTGCCACCCCATGTGGATTCTAGCTAAATCATAGTTCTCTGTTCTAGAAAAGCAAAGTGTGTGAAGTTTTCAACAGAAAATTTGAATTTGGAGAACGATGTGGTAAGAAGATTTATTGAAAAGTGATTTTAGAGCTTGTAAGTCTTTAGGGCAATCTGGAAGAGGGCTCAGCTTGATGGTGAACAGTGTGAGGTTGGAGGAACCAGAGAAAAAGAGTCCTGTGTCTCCAGGAGTTGAGAACAGGAAGTTCAAGAATATAGATGAGGGATGAAACAAAGTGATGCTATCATTGGGGCTAACCAGAGGAACTTCCTGGTTTTTCTCAAACCATTATTGAATTGAATATCTGTTGAAGACAGCCAGGAATCTGTATTTTAATAAGCTTCTCAGCTGATTTTTACATCATTCATGTATTAAATTTTGAGAATGCCTCAGAAGCCCTCTAATACAATCATCAACACCTGAGGAACTATCCACACCTGTAGTCATTATTGTCTTACATCAGGAGGCATGCCTTGAGGTAAAGCAGAAGACAAGCCACCCCCAGCCCCAGAACCCATTTATCCTTTATCATACTGGATTGAGAAATTGAAGGGCTAATTTCACATGCCATTCCTGAATCAGAGATAATTCCCCAGCTTCTATTGACCAGTTCCCAGCCTGTATCTCACTCCGTATTTGAACTCCAAATACTTGCACACTCAGATTTTGTTCTTTCCTGTTGAGTGATGGCAACATTTAATCCCAATTTCAAGATTGCAAGCAGTGGACTTTCTTCTGTCTGTGTTGCTGCCTTGATTTGTATTTAGAGGAATCTGCTCTTGACATCTGTTCTACTGAGCAGCAACCTATGATTACAACTGTGCAGGGCTCTCCCTTTTCTGGGATACATGTCCTCACTCTATCCATGTGGTTTGGTAAGAGAGGGGCCTTGTGTCTCCACTAGTACCATTCTCTGGTCATAGCTGATGAGTTGGAGGTGGAGGGGAATTGCCTACTTAACCCAAACTTGTTTCCAAGATTTTGAAAGTGGAACTAAGTGGTTTTCCCCTCAGACTGACTAGTCATTTCAAAGAAATAAATTTACAGCGGGGACTGTTAGTGGTAAAGTTTTTCCAAAAGCAGAGGAAGCGGAAAAGTACCAGTGGGGTGGAGGATGCATACAAAGAAAACAAGTAAGTAGACACGCAAAGAAATACAAGGAAAAGAGAAAGGAGAGACAACCCTTCACATTTTTATCTCCAGTTGGTCTGGAGAGGGAAGTCAAGATTCGTTTGTTTCTCACATGGATATTCAATTGACCCAGCTCCATGTTGAACAGAGTCTCATATCACAACTGCACTGCGATGTCATCTGTGTCATAAACTGATACTCTTGTAGGTCTATTTCTGGGCTCTCTCTTTTAGTACATTTATCAATTTGCACTGTCTAAAATTATGCATTATGGAAATCTTGGTGTCTATCTAATAGAGTTCCTCCTCCAGTTTTGGCTCTCTGTGTTTTTACATACATCTTGTTAGCAGCTTATTAATTTCCATCATAAAGAACCTATTTTGACTGGGATTGCTTTGAATATGTAAATCTGTAAAGAGAGAATTAAATCTTGATAATAGTCTTACAATCCAAGAATGTGATATATTCCATGATTGAATTCTCTAATTTCTCTTAATCATATTTTGTAGTTTTCTACATAAAAGATTGTACATTGTTCATAGATTTATTCCTTGATTTTTGATACTATTGAAAATGTATTTTCTTAAATACCCATCTTCAGTATGGGAGTAGTTATTTTTTTGCTGGTGTTTAGAAATATAGGTGATTTAAAAATATATTGACTTTGTATCTAACCACCTCATCAAATGTACTTATTAGTTGTAATAGTTTTTCTGTATATTCTTTTGATGTTTTACATACGTAATCACACCATCTATGAGTAAGACAGTTTTATTTCATCCTATCAAGTCCTTTTAAATAATCTTTACTACAAACAGTGATCATGAGCATTCTTGTCACCTTACAATCTCAGAGGGAAAATGTTCTGTATTTCACTATTCGGTACGATGTTTGCTATCCATTTTTGGAGGGGTAGATTTTGTTAATAATATACATCTATTCTCAGTTTTCTTAGAAATTGTATCGTGAATGAGTGTTGGTTTTTATCAGATGATTTTTTTCTGTATCTAGTGAGATTATCATATTTTTTCTTCTTTAATCTTTTCATGGGGTAAGTTATACTGATTTTAAATCTTAAACAAATCTGTGTTCCTGGAATAAACCAAACTTAGTCTTGTATATTATCTGTCTTGTATTGTAACTGGATTTGATTTTTCTTTCCCCTCTCCCTTCCTCCCTTCCCACTCCTCCCCCCTTCTTTCCTTCTGTTGTTCTTTCCTTCCTTTCTTACTTCCCTTTTCCATCGGGCAATTTCATTAGAGAAGAGGCTTATAATTTTCTTTTCATTTAATGTCCTTGTCCTTTTTGTCTTTAAAGATTAGCCTGAATTCCTAACAAGAGCTGGGATGTGGAATCTCTGTGTATTTCTTTTTTTTAAGATACATTGACTTGTAAGGCAGGTTCAATGTGGGAAAATAATACAACATAACAGCAGAAGTGTTGTAAAGAGCATTGAAGGCAACTCATAAAAGGGTGTGGTATTTGCTCAAGGAGTATACGACAAAGTGAATCTACATTTGTTGAGACTAGTGCTTCTTTATCTAGCACTTTATGTCTCAGCCTATTATGGGACTCCAGTCGTCTTAAATTGTGCTAAGCGCTTTACACGGATTATCTCAATGTTCCCCACAATACTAAGTGATGGATACCTTTTAAATCCCCACTTTGCAGGTGAGAATATTGAAACACACAGAGAATAAATAACTTGCCTAAGATGATAGAGAGTATATATTTGAGACGGGGTTTGAAATAATGACAGTAATCTTATTATAGAGACATTTTTCCCATTTTGCTGATTAGGAAATTCTCCTTCAGAAAAGTTGCAGAACTGTCCCAGTATGGTGTAACTAGTAAGGACTTGAACTAGGTTTTAAATTCAGATCTGTCTAATTCCAGAGCACATAGTTTCCTTCTGAACCACGTGGCTTCAGGGACATGCTTGAGGCTGCTTTGAATACCATTCTCTGTAAAGAGCTGATTGCAGCTCTCATAATTACAAAGCTAGACTACGCATTCTCAGAAATGGTTGAGTGAGTATGCAGACCTCCTGCCCAGAATTCTGAGTTCTTGCCTTGGCTCTGCCACTCAATAGCTGTATGGCATTGTTCAGGTTGTTTTCTATCTGTAAAGGAAATGGGGTAGAAGAATGAAGATAATTCCTGTGTTCTTTATGGCTGTGCGATGATGGGTATGTTGTTGGGCAACGTTATTATAACATTCCTCTTTCCTCTTGAGCACAGTGAGTTTGATCTTACTGAAGTATTCTAACGCTTCATTTGTGTTAGCATGAGTTTCTCCCAGTTTTCAAAAGGTGTAGAGTGTTAAACAGCATCAGTTTGAGGATGGCACTACTCACTACCTGGGAATTATCTTGAAAATGTATCCATTATATTATAACTGCCATCCCTCCTCTGCTAGAAAGGCAGTAGGGTGGTGATTATGAACACAAACTCTGAAGCAAGAACCTAGGTTCAAATCGTGTCTCCACCACCTAGTAGCTATGTGACCTTACAGCAGATCACCCAACGTGCCTGTGCCCAGTTCCCTTATCTAGACATGATTGGAATGATGTCTGCTTTTTGCAGTTGCTAATAGGTTAATGAAGTTAATTAAGTCAAAGCTTTTAGAGCAGTGCCTGGCATTCAGTAAATATTAGTTTATTACTGCTGCTGGTGTTATTATTATTGTTATTGTTATTATTATTACTATTGTATGTCTTTCAGCTGTTGCACAAATTGTGAAGAAACCTAAAAGCAAAGCCATTTGACACCATCAGAGTTGTCAAACCCACCAAGACAGATGTGCTTGGGGTAATTTCAAATGAAGTGCTGCAACATGTGGCATGAGCAGTGGGGTGACGAGTGTGTCATGTGTAGGTGGAGCAGGTTACTTAAGTGCATATTTTTACATAAAAAAAGAATTTACTCCGCCATTAGTTAAACTTCCCGGTTACACTATACTATATATTTGTGTGTGCCATTTATCATCACCTGATAAGTGGTTTGTATGATACATAAGTACACAAGAATACAGAGTAAAACGAGTCCTCACCTGTCCTCATCCTGTCACCATCACCGTGCTACTCCCAGCTGGACAAAATCACTGTTAACAGTTTGGCACGAATCCTTCTAATTCTTCTGCTATAAATTTATACATATTCTATTTCTTTGTACAGAAACGGGATAATATTTATTTTTCTGCATGTTTTATCACTTAATATCTTGAGAAATCTTTCCATGTAAGTACATATAAATCTACCCTACTCTTTTTAACACGTATATTATTTCCTAGTATGAATACACCTTGATTTATTTTACTACTCCTCCCCTATTTTTAGACATTTCAGGTTTTTTTCAATTTTTATCTTGAAAACAATGCTTCAATACGCATTATTATGCGTAGATTTCCATGCACACATGTATGTATTTCTTTAGGATAGGTTTCCAGAGTTGTCATGCACGTGGTGTTTTATTATTTATAAAGCATTTTAAAACAATCACTATTGGTTAAGTATCTACTAGAAACCAGACATAGGCCTAGGAGTTTAAATATATTGTATCATTTAATCTTCATTCTCACTTCATTTATAGATGAAGAAAAAGACTCCTAGAGGCTAAGCGACTTATGCTAGTCATGCTGCTAGTAAGTGGTATTAAATGTTAGTGTTTTGGTGCCCTTTGGGGCAATTTTTATGCTCAGAAAAGAGTATTCAGAGATTTAAATTGGTTTTAGAAATTAATGTTTAATTTATGAAAGTGAAAAATCCAATACCTTATGCTTATTCTTTCTTATGCTTTTAAGTTCAGCTTACACACAGTATTTTATTCATAAGTCTAGAGAATTTTAGCAATCACATATAAGAGGATTTTGCATAGTGTTTGCTTTCATTTACAACCTTAGCTAATTAAACATCTTCAAACATTTTAAAATGTATAAAATTTGATATACATATCAAATTCTTAAATACTCTAATTGTTGACTGACAAGCCTTCCCAACTACTTACATATCTTATAGAAACCTAAAAAATTAAACTCATAAATATGCTGAATCTTAAGTCACTTTCTAGTATTGTACATAAATTGAGTATGATTTCAACTTAAAAAATATATCTAAATAAGTCAATTACGTACTTAAATTTAGAGTTTGATGAGGACTCTTATTCTAATTGGCTAAATTATGTAAACATTAAGAATATAAATAAGATTCCAAAATGTACGCTCTTTATTTCAAATGTTAATATCATGGGTTTAATTGTCTAGAATTCATCCTAGATCTTCCCAGAATTTCAAGGTGCTAAACCATTAAGAATAATAGTTTACCTCACACAGTTTTAGGGTTAATTTCTAATGATGATTTGGTAATTGAATTTTCAGATTGCTTAAGGTCATGTAATGACCCGAAATTTCCGTGGGGATACTGTCTAGACTTTTGTGAGTCATCCTGATAAGACACACTGAACTCTCTTTAGTCACTTTTTTGATTACCAAAGTGATTTGTTTTCAGCTCCAACATTTTGAAAAATTATATTTCAAGCACAGAATAAGATAAAAGTTTGTCACCCAGAATATAATACTTAAAAACACATGTTGAAATTAACATAATTATATTTCCCCAAGTTTTCTGAGACAGCCCAATAAAACAGATGCCTTTAAATAAAAAGTTAGAAAAATGAACATTTATTAGTCTTTTTTGATATATTAGTATATCAGTATGTATATAATATTGCTATATTTTGATATACCTCTCAGAAATTGAGGCAGTGAATTTCTTTAATAATGTATACGAAAAGGTGTTGTTGGTTTTTAAAAAAATTTTTGCTAGTCACACTGCTTCTTTTCCTTTGTTTTTTATAAAACAGTGACAGTGAGTGCCTCCTTGGCTAGGTCTCATGCTAATCCTGGCCCTGGTAAGACCCAATTGAGATAGCTAATGGATCGCTAAAGACAATTCTTGACAGTAGATCACCAGGTAATACTTACTGCAGAACTCAGAAGGGGTTTAAAGGAATGACTGCCGTTTCTATAACAAATTTCTTCCTTTGGGAACAGGCTTCTTCAGGCTTATACATATAAGATGAAAAATAGGTATAAAATTAATGCTAAGTCCTGTCTTATTCCAGTAACGTCATAATCATCCAGGGATTAATGGCCACATTTTTATACAAAAGCTCCATATTAGTTTCATCTAGCTGCTGTAACAAATTATCACAAACTTAGAGGCTTAAAACAGCACCAACTCAATGTCTTACAGTTCTGGAGGTCAGAAGTCCAGAGTCTTACAGACTAAAACCAAGGTGTCCTCACGGCTGCGTTCCTTCTAAAGGCTCAGAGAGAATGCGTTTTCTTGCCTTTTCCAGCCCCTCAAGGTCACTTGCATTCCTTGGTTCATGGCCTCTTCATCTT
This sequence comes from Equus asinus, assembly GCF_041296235.1. Taxonomy (NCBI): domain Eukaryota; kingdom Metazoa; phylum Chordata; class Mammalia; order Perissodactyla; family Equidae; genus Equus; species Equus asinus. The sequence goes on along the minus strand of NC_091802.1, from coordinate 34,474,650 downwards.
CAAAATTCTAACTTCTGCTTCTGTCATCACATCTCTTTTTTTTTTTTTTTTTGAGGAAGATTAGCCCTGAGCTAACTACTGCCTGTCCTCCTCTTTTTGCTGAGGAAGCCTGGCCCTGAGCTAACATCCGTGCCCATCTTCCTCTACTTTATACGTGGGACGCCTACCACAGCATGGTGTGCCATGTCCTCACCCAGGATCCGAACCAGCGAACCCCGGGCTGCTGAGAAACGGAACGTGCGAACTTAACCTCTGCGCCGCCAGGTCGGCCCCGGTCATCACATCTCTTTTATTCTGAGTTTGACTTTTTTGCCTCCTGCTTATAAGGACTCTTGTGATTACAATGGGTCTACTTAGATAATCCAGGACAATCTCCCCATGTGAATATCCTTAATTTAATCATTATCTGGAAAACGCTTTTATCATATAAAGTAACATATTCACAGAGTCTCGGGATCAGAACATGGACATCTTCAGAGGGGGCATTATTCTGTCTACCACAGGCCACTTCCACCTCATTGAGAGATGCTTCTTAAATAAAATTTTAATATTTATGTTAAAATTCTTTATTAACATGAACAATATTTTTCTGTTCACTAAAATAAATTTTGTACTAATTATAAGTTTTAGTGTCTCAAGCCAAAGATATGAATTTTAACAATTTGAATGTTATACTTACAGAAAACTCCAATAATAAAATGCACAATACATAAGTTTTCCTTCCTGAACAGTGTGATAGAATGACAATATAGCAGTCTTTCAAATATAAAAATATACTACGTAAGATAAAATTCCATTGGGATGTGTAACAAATATATGAATCTAAAGGCAAAATGAAAGTGATATAAAATTTTTAAATGTTAAAGAAAACCTATTTTATGTCATATGTAAATGGATAAAGGCATGTGTCAGATCCTAAGTGATCTTTAGATTCCTTTGAATATATTTAATACAAAGAAACTTTTATTTTAAAATATTAATATTTACAATATGCCAGAAATTGTATACGTTACAGTCATTTGATCTTATAATAGAAAATTTTAGGTAAAAATATGAAATTATATGATAGGCTACATAGTTCCAAAATGTTTTATCAGATAAATGAGCAGATGTTTATAGCCTGAAGTGTAGGGTCTTATGTCATACTGAAATTTTGTTCCAGGTCAAGAGATGCTCGTCAGTACTAAAGATTGTTGCAAAAAGAATTTGATGCATAATTAGTATGTGACTTATTTTCAATCGCAATCTCTCTGAGCCCTTACCTTTAGATGGTAGTAAGAGCACTAAATTTGTTCCCAGGGTTTTTGTCAATGATTCCATTTTGGTACAAGGGAATCATTTTGTATCAAATGGGACATACCATCTAAGTTTTTTCATCCATTATAACGTGCAATATAGTTATTAATGTTGCTTGCTGGGATGTAAACGCTAACCAGTAACAGGGCTTTCCCTGTGCCCTGTTTTGGAGACAGTTTTGCCATGAACCTGTTTATGGGGAGATCCAGGAGGAAATCCTGACAAATGCTCCTCTTCTCGCTCACTGAATCCTCCCTAAGGGACAACTTTAATGGGAACGACTGGTGACTGTTTACTGAGTTGTGAAAGTTCAGGTCTTTGGAGATTTTCATTTTACACAGTCTTTCAAAGAGAGCTCTTAAAGGTTACATTGAAATATGTCACCCTTACCCCTCAATCTTCAAGCCTCTGACCTCAGAAGGACACCGATAATGGCTTTGTGAAGGGGGAGTTGCTGCTCGCCAGAGGCATTAGTGACAATTACTTGGAGGGAAAAACTAATGATTTTCTTACTTGTAGGAAGACTGGAGCTCCCATTGGTTGTCATCCCATTGGTAAATTGCATGGCTTTTCTTATGATAATGGGGAGAATGCATGAACTGCACATTAAGGAGCTGTCTGAATAGAGAAATGTATTGACATTTCAGCGTTATCTGAATTGTGTGTTAAGAGTGGCTTTGTCAAATTAAAATGAATGGCAGGTCAAAGCAAAAAATACAAGCTCTGTCTCACTACTCAGAATACGTAGTAGATGTTCTCTGAGTCCAAAAAATATTAGCCAATTTAGGTCACAGAGATAAGCTTTCTCCATGGGGTTTGTGTAGAAAACATGGAGAAATGTGAGCTTCTAACTCTCTGTTCCAACAAACCTTTGCAAAGGCAACTCTTGCCTTTCACTTTGCTGTTCTTCATTATTTTCGTGTTTTGGTTAGCTGCTTACATAGAGGACAGCTGTGTGTGGTGGAAATGGCCTCAACTCGAGTTCATGAGAACCTAAACCCTTTTCTCCTAGTTTACTCCCTGACACGTGGTAGCCACTTCATTTCTCGGGTTCTCATTTGTAAATTTCTGTCAGATCAGATCAACAATTTTTTTTTATATCAAGCTATGCACAAATAATGATCCCAGTCCTCCACAGACCACTTCCCTGGGCAGGGCTTGAGATTCAGCAAAGGCCCAGCACTGATTTTATAAGAACAAAACCTCTTCCATGAGCAGAAATCCACACTAACTTTATCATTTGCTTTTCCACTCCAGAAAGCTATCAGAATGTCAGTGGATGAGATGGATATTATTATAGGGCTAAAGTTGAATATGCTCTAATTAATTTTAAAGGTATATCTTCTGAGTCTCATGTGGCAGATGAAGGAGACAGATGCCCAATGAGGAGACTGAGTACCAGAGATGGAATGTGACTTCCCCAAAGACATCGAATCTTCGCAAACTGTCTTGTGAAAGAAAATGCGTAAAGTCTAAAGAAGCTGGAAAGCTGCCCCAGATGGCAAGGAGATCATTGAGCTGACACAGGACGAGTTGGATTAGAAGACAAGAGAAGCTAAAATAAAACCTCAGAGGGGCCGGTCCAGTGGTGCAGCTGTTGAGTGCACACATCCCACTTCTCAGCGGCCTGGGGTTCACTGGGTTGGATCCCGGGTGTGGACACAGCACTGCTTGGCACACCATGCTGTGGTAGGTGTCCCATGTATAAAGTGGTGGAAGATGGGCATGGATGTTAGCTCAGGGCCAGTCTTCCTCAGCAAAAAGAGGAGGATTTGGCAGTAGTTAGCTCAGGGCTAATCTTCCTCAAAAAAACCCACACACAATAAAACGAAAAACCTCAGAAAAGAAAGAAGAAAATGAAACTCTTGGGCCCACCTTCAGAATTCATCATAAGAAAACTTGGTAAATCTTCAACCTTTTCATAAACAGAAGGCCATAAGCCAAGAACTGTATGAATGATACATTAAGGAATGCGATGCAGATAAAAGGCTGATTGCCAAAAGGAAAAGAGAGAGTTATGAGAACCTGTGCTGTCTCTGATGTATTCAGACTTGGGATACCAACTTCAGAAATGACTTCATTTGCCAGGTCCTTGAAAGCAAGCTGGATGTGAGGATGATCATCAAGGATCATCACTGTGGCTGCAGGGGCTGCATTGGTTGAGGCCTCTCTGGCCCCCATTCTTACCCTCTCCTTGACCTTGAATCTCAAATATTGCTACTTTTTGCGTTTGCACCTGCTTCCTGCTTTCCTGGCAGTAATTTCCCTGGTAGCGAGGACCTAGGCCAGAGTTAGAACATAGTCTCTACGGGTGATTTCTTCTGTCTTCATCAGGATCAATTATTTGTGATTAAAAACAACATCTTTAAACCTCAAAAAAGTAAGTAAATCATTTGAAAATACTTGTGCTATTACTCTAAGTAATGCAGCATTTAGAGTTAGGACATGTTTCCAAACTCACTCTAAGAACTATACCAATGGCCTCAACTTTTACCAACATTCTCACTTAAACTTATTTCTTTACCGGTTATGTCAAAGGAAGAGTTTAACATCCACTTGTCAGCTAACTAGCAGAAGTTTATAACAACTCCTTTGGACGAAGAACGATGCTTTCAATTGTCAATTCCAAGAAACTCATTGGGCTGTATTTTTTAAAGGATAGAGTCTTAGCAAGAAGAATATAAATAAGTGTGTAGCTCTTGTACCCAAGGGCCTTCAAAAGAAAATCCAGCTTTAGGTCCTTGTTTCTCTGTGTGCCTTCCTTCCTCCAGCAGAAATCCTTGGATCAAGGCCCTGACTTCTATCTCCCTTTCTCTTGGACCAGATCTTCCTTTGCTCCCTCTGGATTTTCCTCATGAAACTTGGAGCCCTGAAGCTTTGGAAGCTGCCTCTCATATTACAAAGCCTTGTGACATGAAGCCTAAATCATCTCTGCTCTAGGCATTGGCACAATCTCTTGTCCTTCTGTGCTTGGCTCTTCTCTCTGGATACACGTTCTCATTGACCACTCTCTCCTTTCATCAGAGTTTTGTGATGAAGAGACTTGGAATTCAGGTATGAGTTTATGGTGATAGGGACAAAGAAGGGTCGATCTGTTTGGCTCTAAGATGCCAGGCATATCTTTAGCCAGGCAAAAATATTACACAAGTACATGGCTAGCCAAATAGACCACTGTGCTGCGCTCTTGAATCAAAAGCTTGTAATAATCAAATAGTGCATTTGCCTGCATATTGGCCAAATCACATCTTTGTCCTTGCTGTGCTCTGTTGTCGTTTTAAAATAAAAAATAACTGGAACATGAATTTGGCTAAGGTGAAGGAGCTGGTAGAGAAAGGGAGAATACAGTATCAGAAAATAGAAGGAATATTGAATAAGCTAGGTCCCTTTATTTTCATTGAGATATAATGGAAAGAGTTGGGATTAAGTGAGCAATCAGAACACAATTAGAAGATATAACACTCTATGCTCAAATGATCTTTCTCTCAGTGTGTCTTATTCCAAACACTGCCTGACACCAGTTCTAGTGTTATTCTTGGTCTAACCCCATCCCACCTAGTGGAAACTAGCTTCAACGATATTTCCTCTATTTTCTGATTTTTCATTCTCTTTCTCCAGTAGCTTCTTTAATTTAGTCCAGGACCATGTTCAAGTTACTCATTGCCTTAAATGATGACAACAAGAAGACTGCCTAAGATGTGAATTTGGTAATATTGGAATGTGCATTAAGCTAAAGTGACTCATTTGGATGTGACAGTTCAGGGTGAGTGGTAAGTTGGGAAGTCAAAAGAGTGGAGTGAGGAATGAGGCATGGATATTCAGGAAACTAAATGCGTGAATTGATAGTATTCGAATATTCTTTGTAAACAGAGCCTGGTGCATACTGTCCATGGTGTTTTGCAATTTTGATATCTAAGACATAGAGTCAGGATAGGGCACCGACTCCAGAGAACCATGGGCGCCATTGATGATGATGCTCACGTACAGGGGGAGTTGGCTGGGGCAGAAACAAGTTATTTGCAGGGAGATGTTGAAGAGCTTATGACATATGAAGTGATCTTTAAGCCCCTCAGGTATTCTACTAATACTTGTTTAAACCCTGAGGTAGGAGAGGTAGGCCAAAACCTAGAGATCCTTAGAATGGTTCACACAAAACCAGGACCCAGATGGGAATCTTGATGCAAGATTTAAGTGTTAAGAGAGCTCTGAACGTAGAACACCTCTTTCTGGAAAGTGGCTATGCATCTCTTTCTGAGGGAGAAATTCTCTGAGGGGACTAGATTGGCCATTATTAATACAATTGTACTAAAATAAGTATTTGCCACACAGAATTCTGAATCGGAATCCTTGAGGGTGAGGTCTGAGTATAATATGTGCTTTTAAGAGGTTCACCTGGAGACCTCTATGGGTGTCAGGTTTAAACTGCTATTTGGTAATTGTGACACCCACGTCACAGTCACTGGAAGGGAGTGAAGGGGGTTTGAGTTGAAAGTTTACAGTTTTCATAACCCCTTGGATTCATGAAATTCAGACATATTTCCAGAAAGTCCTCAGTTTAACCTAAAACATCTTTAGTGTACACACATTAGTATGGAGGCGTAATTCTAGATACAGGGCAACCGAAAGAGCTGAAACAACAAATAGGATGACAAAGTTGCAGGGACTTCAGTGGTCTGCTGGAACACTGGCCTGGCAGGGCAGGTGAGGAATTTGGTCTCGGATCTTGTTTTCCAGAACACACAAATAATAGAGATCTTGTGGGAACTCTGCCAATCAGACTGTAAGGGGCTGAGTCAGAGAGAGCGCACGGTTCTTCCAGGTACCCTCAAACATAGGTATTGGCCTGCTGCAGACATCAGAGCCTTGCCACTTCTGCATGTGACAGCAGGATTACGAGTTTGCTGGGTGGAGAATTTCCCAGGGCAGAGGGCCTTCTGGAGCCCCTGGTGATTGATTGAGAATACGATGTTTGGGCAAAGGTGATTGTAAACGGAAACTCAAAGCCCTGGAACATACAGAGTTCATTACATTTGGCACTGGATTAGCTTTCCGGAGGATGCCCATCTTCTGTGCTTCTGGGACTGGGGGGTGCTGGTACCAGCAGAGAAAAATCATGCATCTTGGCTGATGGGTGCCTCCACAAATGTGTGGACTTCCAGCCTGGTTTGGCCGCTGGGTTGACCCAGTAATTCATCCCTATTTGTCTTCCTTTTTGATTCCTCCCAACACTGTATCATAAGTGCAATTCAATGTGTTTTCAAAACACCATTTTTATAAAGGGCTACTTTCTATTGCATCATATGGTTGTTTAATAATGTATTCAAACATTCTCTTATTGTTAAGCTTGAAGGTTGTTTCCCATTGTTAGCTGTTAGGGATAACGTTGCCATGGATATCTTTGTACTAAATCTTGAACAAATCTCTTATTTCTTTACGGTAGCTTCCTACTTGTAGAATTACCAAGTGAAAGAGTAGAAAATTTAAATATGTGTGTGTACACATGTGTATATGTTTATGATATAAATAACACATGCTTACTATAGAAAAAACATATTAATACAGATAAGCAAATATTATCCATAATCCCAAGACTCAGAGATTAATGCGGGTAACATTTTACTAAATAATCTTTTGGAAATGTTTTATGCATACATTGCCATGAACTTTTCAAAAGGCTCATTATACATTTGCCAAGTTGCTGACCAGAGGAACAGGACAGTATACACTCCCACCTGCTGTATCTGAGCACTTTGATTATTATAATTACATAAATACTTTGGAAATAATCTCATTATTTTTATTAGAATTTATGCAACTCTAATGGAGTTGATTATCATTTTGCAACTTGAGTTTTTATTTCTTCTTTTGTGAATTGATTTTCATGTTCATTTCTCTTTGTTCTCTTCTTTTTGGAGGATAAAATTACTTTAAAATATAAAAAAATACAAAGAAGAAGCTAACAGTCACTCAATTACACAGAATTACCCATTGTGTTTATTTTAGTAAAATTTATCTCGCTCTTATTTATAAGTTGTTCACATGACACAGGTATTATATGAACACATTGTTTCTTTTGAATAAAAAACACATTGTACATCAAACTACAGTCCTCTTGACTTTGACCTCTCAATTTTTATATATTTCTCTTTCCTAAGTAAAGACCATGCATTTAAGGAGTCAGCTTCTAAAAATTCTCACTCTTTCTCTCCATTTATATGGAAAGTGTATAATATGGTTTTGTGTCTGCATTGTTCTTCAACTCTCTTTTTTTTAGCCAATATATTTCTGAAATATGCATGTTGATAATTTCTTTTCTTTTTTTTAGGTATGCTTTTTTTTGGTGAGGAAGATTGGCCCTGAGCTAACATCTGTTGCCAATCTTCCTCTTTTTTTTCTCCCCAAAGCCCCAGCACATAGTTGTATATCCTGGTTGTAAGTCATTCTAGTTCTTCTGTGTGGGATGCCACCACAGCACGGCTTGATGAGTGGTGTGTAGGTTCGTGCCCAGGATCGGAACCAGTCAACACCGGGCTGCCGAAGCGGAGCATGTGAACTTAACCACTCAGCCACAGTGCCGACCTCCAGTGTTGATAATTTTGAGCCACTTCATTCCTATGAACTGCTGCATATGCTATCTGAATTCACGGTGTGTGTACATATAGACTTATTTATCCTTTCTCTTATTGTTGGGCATTTAGTTTGTATAATTCTTTTAAATGGAGTCTCAGTTCTCCAAGAGTATATGAGAGCGTTTATTTTTCTCAGTAACTACAATAGCAGCGCTCTGTCAAGCTCTCTCCTGCCCCCTCCTGCTGGGTAGTGAGATCCCTTAATGACAGCTCATTTGAATCTGTAAAGTCACTTTCTGTTATTAAACCAGTCCCACTTCAGTTCTTTAAGACTCAGTAAGGTACATTTTATCACTGTAATCTCATATTTGATTCAAAGCAATATCGCCTTTCCTTCTCTTATTCCCTTACCCAGACCAGCATGTGGTTCTAAGGGTTTGGATTGGAGGGCAGAATAGACTGCTCATGAATCCTCATGCCCGCCTTGCTCCCAGGTTTCCTTTCCCTTCTTCTCTCTCCTGGTGTTGGCCAAAAGGAGAGGGAGGGATAAAATATATCATCTGTTTAAGAGCCCCACCTGGAGATCCTCTCTTGAGTTGGTTGGTAGCACTTTTCTAGCTTGCCGATTTCATGGTGGAAGAGTGGTAGCTGGCTGTCCACAGAACAGCTCATGGCATTCCTTGGAAGCAGCATCCTTATGGCTTCACTCTGCAGCAGTCCTCAGCAAGAGCAGGGCTTTATCTCCTTAGCTTCTGTGGTCCCTGACTCTGGGTCTAGTGAGCCAAGGCAAGATCTACTTTCTAGTCCTATGGGAATGGGGAACTTGAATGGACCACCAGTGTCCTCAGCTGGTGACCCTTCTGTGTTCTCTCTCCCTTATATTCAGTTCCCTTCAGCTGTAGCAGGGTCTCTCTGGTGGCGAAGCAGAAATCCAACCAGAGCTAAAATGTCAGCCTCCCTTTCTTACAGACATCGCCATACTGTTCCCAGCAATTCTCCTGGCCCTTCGTTTTTGGAGTAGGGGAACTGGAAGAACCTCCCCCCAGAAACTCCTCTCTTCCTCTTGGTTCTCCTAATATGACCACGGAGTAGGAGGGGGTGTCAGGTGTCAGCTCTACGGAAATGCCGTCTCTGTGTAGGCTCTAAGGGGAGATGGCTGGACCCCTCCACTGAGCAGCTCTCTGTACTTAGAGAATGCGAGGCACTTAATGTCTTTTGTTCTCAGCTATGTACTTTAGTTCTTAGGAAAAAAAGAAAAATCCCATTTTGCACTTCACGTCATCTTTTTATAATAGTTTTCAAGTTTTTATTGCTCCACACAATGCCCGCACCCAGGATCCGACCAAGTGAAACCCTGGGCCACTGCAGCAGAGCGCGCAAACCTAACCACTAGGCCATGGGGCCGGCCCCAATAGTATCTCGTTTTTAAATTGCCTTGCTCTGATTTTTTGTAAAGATGAATATCTTTTTATTGACCCCCCCCTTTTTTTCTCCTTGTAATGGTTGGCTTTTAATTACGTGTATGAGATCTTTAGAGAATGCCAATGCTTTGTCATAGTATGTTTCATCACCTTCCTCATTATTAGCAGCCCTTTAGTCAGAACAATCTCTCTAAAATTTAAATCTTAATACAGCACAATTCTGCTTAAAATGTGATGTTTCCAATTGCCTTTGACATAAATTTTAAACTTTAGCAGGCATGCAAACTCCTTTAAGATGTGTCCTCTGTATTCTTGTTCAGCTCATCAATCATCATTGCCTGCCTTGCACCCTATGTGTTCCGTGCATACTGAACCATCTATGGCTAATCAATATTCCATTCTTCTCATGCCTCTCTACTTTGATGCATATTTCTCCCATTCTCTCTGCAATGGCTCTCTACTCCTCAACTTCTATTCCTCTTTGAAGACTCTGCTTATGCATCCTCTCCTCTGGGAACTCCTCTTTCTTCTGAGTGACTGGAGTATCCTTCGCATACTCTTCACATAATTCTTCTATAATAATTGTGTTATCTCTTTGTGGGCAGAGGTTATAGTTTAATGGTCATCAATATCCTGGTGTGTAGCATAGTGCTTTGCACATAGTATGACCTGATGAAAAAATATTTTGGACAAATGAATGAATGAAGCTAAGACATGGAAATTGTAGTTATAATGTCATGGACTATCTGAAAGAAATATACATTTATTTGAAGTGGTTGAGGTGAAAATATAATTATACTTTAAATAGTAAAGTTGGTAACTAGAAAAGTTGAGGGAACAGATCAAGAAATAAGGCATAGGATGGACAAAGATTAGTGATTCAAGAAATGAATTGCTTTAAGTGATGGTATTTTATAATGGAATTTTCTCCTAGGATGCAAGCAAATACATATCAAACACCACAGTGAGCATCACAATTTATAGTGGAGGATTCACAGAAAGACGTAGCTAGAAAGTGGTTGGACAGTTTATGACAGTTCTAAACTCTTCATTGACATTAAACAGATATAAATGAGCTGAGGTTTGAAATCAACGTTGTAAAGAGGATTTGGGGGAAGGTTGCTGGCGGACACTGAGTTCTCCCACCCACCTCAAGGGAAAGGCTATGTTGTGTCTGTCCTTCACCTTGCACCTATGAAATGGACTTCGCTGGGACCACTCTGAGAGTTAACATAGTCATTGGCCTGGTATTTGACTCCTGCCTGAGCAATCGATAGTGTGAGACATGGCCTGATTCGTTGTAGACAAGGGACACGTAGAAATGGCTACACTGAGTGGCCTGTACTCCCAACATACATTAGGGGAAAGAATCATGACTATTTCTCATGGGCCAGTGATGGGTAAGATAAAGCTGGGAAATATAAGATAAAGCTGGGAAAGAGTCAGACACAAATAGCTATCAGCAGAGATAAACTGAAGGTATCAGCTGACTTTCAAAGGCTGAAGATAGAATAAATCACCAGACCAAATAGCTTAGAGACCAAAAGAACTTCAGGTGGAAACTCCCCAGCATGGCCCCAAAGATTCCATGAGAGCACCGGGGGATAAAGGGTCAGTTCTAAACACCTGTCAGGTCCAGAGAAAAGTCATCAATCAAGAAAGGACTTTCCTTAACCCTTTTTCTCTCTTTATTCTTCATGATTTAACCCAAAGAGGTCAGAAACTTTAGTTAACAAGATGCAGTTAAAGGGTAAATGATGGAAGGAGACATGAAGCCAAGGATGCCTTTTTCTCTTCCTACAGGCTTTCCCTGACAATAGATCAGGGATGAGGGGAGAAGGAAGGGGCGTGGAAAGACAGCAGAGCCTGAATTTTAAGGACATTTGGAATTTGGAACATATTGAGAACTGGACATCTCAATTCTTAAGTTGAAACAATATTTTATAACTTAAGAATGATCAAGAATGTCTTGAGATGGGCCTGAATTTTCTATAGGGACAGGAGAATATAAAGCCTTACTAAATAAATGGTAAAAACAATGAGAGACAAAATAAATGGCTTTGTGATTTTAGTCCATGAGTCATGGTTGTTCAACATGCTGATTACATTTTACTCAAAGCCTGGTAAGCACTTGTTGGGCAGTGGCAGCTACTTAAAGGCTCTGTGTGGAGGTAAACTGTTTTAATAATTTATGTGTTAAATCTGTTCGATTATATTTTATAGACATGCAGATTTCTCCTCAATTTTCCCCTACATATCAATGCTTAGGGTCTTCAATTTTGGATGCTGTCTCCTGGCCCTCTTTGGTCTAGTTTGATAAATGAGACATTACACATGTGATGAGCCTACCACAGATAAACTGGAATAGATTTTAATACTCTTCCATTCTGGCCTCCTGGATAGAATCAATACTATTGATCATAGTGGCTGAGTTGGCCAGACAGGCACTACCCTAAGAAAAGGATCTCATCAGTCTGCTGGTGAAAACACACAAGGGAGACATGGAAACATTTTCAGAGAATGATGTATTCTGTGCAGGCCAGGTTAGCAAATTCATAGAAGAAGGAGGTTATGCACTTTGTGGTCTGCTCTGTTTTCAGCATTGAAACTGATATTAGGGATATTCTGTATTCAGCTTATTACAAAATTATTGCTGATTTTCAAGAGAAGTGAAGATTACTCTTTATTTTCAGGCTGGTGTATCAGTCAGAGTTCAGTCTGAAGCAGAGCCATTACAAGCATTATGGCGTAAGAAATTTACTATAAGAATTAGACCTTACATATTTGAGGGAGGAAATGGTGACCTAGAGGTCTGAAAAAGGGAGTAAGCAGATCAGAGAGGTCAGTACCCATCCAATGGGCAGCTGAAAGACTTGGGACTTAGAGAGAAATCTGGAGGTTAGGCATGTCTGGATAGGGAGCTGGTGTAGATGTCTATGGAAAACCGAGGCTCTTCATGGCTATCAGCTCTGTGAGTTTGCAGCAAAGCATCTGATGGTGGGCCTGGAGTGCTGTTAGTCAGCAGGACCAACAGTTGAGGAGAGCTGGATATGGAGTGGGAAGGAGCTTGGACAAGCTGGAATCTGCTGGGACTTTCTCTCACCACCTCTAATCTCACAGAATGATGGTTGCTGCTTCTGCCTCCCAAATCACATACAACTTAATTTCTGACAAACTCTGACTCAGAATTACACAGAGACAGAGATTTCAGAAAATGTAGTTCTTAGCATAACCAAGTTGACAATAGAACAATCCACCACAGTCTACCCCTTGTCAAATTGGCATCTGTATACCCACCTCTTTTACCCATACTTAATTTCCAAATAAAAACAATAACAAATTGAAGCTTCTATCTAACATCATATAATCATTCCTTTGTAAGACTGCAGACACACTAATCTTCCTTCCTAAGGAGGATACACGAGGTCCCATTTTAACAATTTTTTGATAATTATTCCTCTTCTATCTGAGTCACATGCCTCCCTTGCCGTCTTGTTACTTAAATACTGAATTATAAGGTTGATTTATGGAATGGGAAAAGAAGAGAGAAATAAGAAAGGATCAAAACCCCAAAATAATCAATTAATACCCATATACAAATACATTCACAACAAAATAAGGAGGAAGTACTCATAGATACTACAGCTTGTTTTTCTGCAATTGTTCACATGATCATAGCTGGCTGTTATAACTTCTCTCTTCCAGATATTTCTTTTACCCTCAGGAAGCACTTCAGCTGGTCATGTTTCCTTGTCTGTCTGTGAAGGTGACCAAGACCTTCATTCTTATATGGGATTATTGTAATTTTCCATTAATTTTGACCACAAAATTAATGGGACAACTAAGAGGTGTAATAGAGGATCTCCCATATTCTAGACAAGCCGCTCCCTTCTCCCATTGTGTAGAAGCAATTTAATCTCATCTGTCAGGGAAAAAATAGTTAGGATCAATTACCCACACGGTACAAACTTTGCCCATTGTTTCACTGCTCAAAGTGGACCAAAGTGACCAGGTGGCAGTTTCAACTTTTAGTTTAATGGTATCATTACTACGCCCCCTGGTAGAGGCCTTTTTCTCTTGGGAAATAAGACCTGAAAACAAGCAGGGCCTAGAGTTGGGGAAAATTTTTGCTAGATGATTACTAGGAGTAATAGTAAGTGTAGCCACTCCCATTTCCACCTCTTGAATCCCTGATAAATACTGGCTGAAGAAAGACACTACTGTATATTGGTTGCAGCTAAGAGTATTTAATGTATCTTTGATCAACCCAGACCTGCAAGGTGTTACCACACAACTAGTACACTGAGTCTTTAAAAGTTCATTCTACAGTTCAACCATTGTAGGGTGTTAGGCAACATGGTAGCACCAGCACATTCTGTGAGCATAAAGCCATTGCTGCACTGGTCAGATCACTGTTAGAAGCAATGTTATATGACATCATCAATATAGTGGATCAGAGTAAGGAAAAGAGAGCCATTTATGGACCCTGCAAACTGGAGTATAACCCAGCAATTAAAGAGTTGATATAACCCTGAGGTAGGACAATGAATGAGACTGACTTTGCCAGCTGAAACTAAATTGCTTTTGGTGGTCAATACTATTAGGTCTAGAGAGAAAAAGCATTCACCAGAACAATAGCTGGACACCAGGATGTGTTGACTTCCTCCATCAGCTGCAATAGCAGTTTTCACTAAATTAAACTTACAATAATCCTTGCCATCTTTTAAAGGTCCATGTGTCTTCTGCATAGGTCAGATAGGGAGGTGGAATAGGCATGTGGAAAGAATCACCACTCATGTATTTTCTAAGGTCTTGATGGCGGCAAGAACAATCGCAATCCCTCCAAGAATGCTGTATCGCTTTGGTTTACTATTTTGGTTAGTGGAGTCAGTTCTGGTGGCTTCCATGTGACCTTTCCTACAAGAATAGCCTTCACCTTATGTGTTTGGAAACTAGTGTGGGGACTCTGCCAGTTCCTGAGTATGTCTACTAAGTTTGCATTGTGGGACAGAGGAGATAACCACAGTGTGGGTTTAGAGGCCCACTGTACCCACTGTTAGATCTGGGTCAAAATTTCCTAATCACATGGCCTCCACAAGCCCCTACTCTGACTAGTCAACCACAGTGAGTTTTTAGGTCTGCAGAAATTGCTGTCAATTCAAAGCTATTGTCCAATATAGTCATGTACCACATAATGACATTTGTCAACGACTGACTGCTTATATGACAGTGGTCCCATAAGATTAGTACCATATAGCCTAGGTGTGTAGTAGGCTAGATTATCTAGGTTTGTGTAACTAACTCCATGATGTTTACACAATGACAAAGTCACCTAATGACGCGTTTCTCAGAATGTATTCCTGGGGTTAAGGGATGCATGGCTGTAATTCCCGAAAGGTCTGGAAAATCTTCTCCCCCCTTCTATCCAAGTCACCTTGGCAAATGGCCACTGGTCACACTGGAGAAGGCTAGGAGCAAGATTGGAAGTATACATTTTTAGTAGAGTATAAATTCCTTTCTTTTTTTTTTTGAGGAAGACTGGGCCTGAGCTAATATCCGTGCCCATCTTCCTCTACTTTATATGTGGGATGCCTACCACAGCATGGCTTGCCAAGCGGTGCCATGTCTGCACCCGTGATCCCCACCGGCGAACCCCGGGCTGCCGAAGCGGAATGTGTGCAGTTAACCACTGTGCCACCGGCTGGCCCCTGTATAAGTTCCTTTCTTAAGGGGACCTGGATTACTCTTTACTCAAGTGACTCTGGGTCTGTAAACTGGCTCAAGTCTGGGAAATAGCTGGGGGCTATGACTATTTTGACGATTCAAGATAGATTTCATTTTGATGAAGAACTTTTTTTACTTAATCAAAACGCTAATTTTCTGCCCTTCTTTTTTAGTCCCAAGGACAATATTCAATTAGCCAACCTCAAAAATCTCTGTGGTTTCAACCATTCTGATTGCTTTTGGCTCTAAACATTCAATACAAATTGAGAAAGTCTTGCAATTCTTTTTGCATGACTCCTTCTCATGGGTTGCATTTTGCATCTGACCTTACAGGTCCTGCCAGGACTTGGGTCTGGAAGCAATGAGAGGTGGTGGGAGGAGATGCTGAGGAGGACCAGCAGTTCCCTGTGAGTAACTACAATCACGAGAATCCAATGCAGGTTCTTCAGCCGTAAGGAGACTAAACCTACTCAGACCAGCGAGAAAGGTCTGCTTTCATTGGAAAAGGAAGCTCAGCAGAATTTCCAGGGTGTGATGTGCTCAGCTTCATTAGACTCTGCCCGTTAAATCCTTCCATCCAAATTTTCAAGATCCTGCTCCTTCCCAGGCAACACCCTAAATTTAACATAAAAAGCCCAAGAGGTTGCGGACTCAATCTGCATTGTGCTTTAGTCACCTGCAGGATTAGACTTTAGGTTTTGATTTACAGAAATCTTGTCCCTGTGCTTACAGGAGATAAGGCGCTCTTTTAGGGCAGTTATAAAAGCATTCTGATCCTGTACTGGACCTTCTGGTGAGAATTTAAAGCCACAGGGACATCATTTTATTCCTCCAAGTCCTCCAATGCATTTATAATTGACCAGGTATCTCAATATGCCTTATTTTAACTAAAAATGCTTATGGCAGCAACTACCTGGTCACCCAATGCATTGCCTTTTGTGGGTGCTTGGATATAGATGTCTATAGGTGATAATTTAGTTACCTGTATTGTCACTGAATTCCTTGGACTACCAATGTGCTCTTTCACACTAGTGACAGGGTCATTAACGTCCTTAAATCTAATTGGATGATACAACCAATTCCAGATTCCCATTCTGAAGCTTCTGTTGCCCCGCTATCACTTCTGGTACAATAACTCTATCAGTCAGGGTTCATTCAGTGGACAGAACCACTATGAATATTATAAAGTGAGAAAATTATTATGCAAGTTAGACATTACACAATTGTGGAAGGAACTGGAGAGCTGGAACCTGCAGGGAAATCTTGGTGCCAGCATATCCAGCTGTTAGAGTAAGACCACCAAGAGAGGCTCATAAAGTCTATGAATGTTACTTGCTCTTCACGGCTGCTGCCTCTGTGAATTTTCAGCAAGGCATCTGATAGCAGGACTGAGGTTTCTTTTGGCGAGCAGCTATATTAGTCATCTGTTGCTATGTAACAAATTACCACAGATTTACCAGTTTAAAACAACACATTTTTATTATCTAACAGTTTCCGTGGATCAGGAGTTGGGGCACAGGTTAGGCTGGTCCTCTTCTTATGGTCTCACAAGGCTGCAATCAAAGTGTCAGCCGGGGCTGGGGTCTCCTCTAAGGCTTGGAGTCTCTTCCAAACACGTGTGATTGTCGGCAAAATGTATTGCCTTGCAGCTGTAGGACTCACGGAAGCTGTGTTTTCAAGGCCGGTAGGAATGAACATCTCTGATACTTCATTTTATTTTAAGACTCCGATGATTACATCGGGCCCACCCACAATGAGCTTGATTTTGATTAACTCCAAGTCAGCTGATTGAAAACCTTATTGTGGAAGTGATATCCCATCATATTCATAGCTTCCACCCACACCCAAGGGGAGGGCGTTATACAAGGAGAGGACGCTACAGAACAAGAATGTTGGGGCTTTTCTTAGAACTCCGTCTTCCACAGCAGGGATGGCAGTTAAGAAGAGAGCTGGACATGGAGCAGAGAAGAGCCTGAACAAACTGGAATCTGCCAGCACATCCGTATTTGTCTCTCATCACCTGTAACCAACGACAAACTTTAGAGTGGAACGACCGCTGATTCTTCACATCTTCCTCCTCCAACTCATTCCACTTTGTCTGACTCTAACTCAGAATCTTACAGGGAAGGGAGTTCTGGGAAGTGTAATCCCCAATGTAGCCACGCTGACAATAAGACAATCCAGCACAGCTAGGGTGGAGAAAATGTATTAAATTTCACTGGGCAGGGCACACTGACTTCCCAGGAATCCATTATGTCTAACAAAATATCATTACTGTTTTCTGATGAAGAAGTCTTCTTTCTACACTGTTAATAGAGCCAACCCACGTGAGTTACCTCCTAGTGAAATGAAACCAGCCAATTTCTGTTTGTTTCGAGTACAAGGAATGGTGTTTTCCACTCTTACTTTTATGACACAGCTAGATCAGAATGGATATCTTTATAAAATAGAATTTTAAAGGAGTCACATTTTCCTATTTCATGCAATTTAAATGAACCTTTGATAGTAAGAGAAGACGAGATTATTTGCAATATTGAAGATCTGCCTTTGTTTCCATAGTGCCTTTCTCCAAGGAACGTGGGGGACTTTATCTCTGTTACACTTATTATCAGGTACAAGCAAGGGCAAGTTGCAGTTATATTATCACTTTACAGTTGGAGAAACAGGGTTTTGATTAAATGAATCAACCTATAAAATGAGAACAAATTAGAAAATGCCAAAAGATCCAGGGACTTCCAAAGAAATTAGGCTGGATTTGGAAAAAATAAGCTAGCATTTGCTTAGAGAGAAATGCAAGAAATCGGACATAGAGCAGAAAAGCATAGACAAAGACTCAGGATGTTTTGCCACAAATTTCTTATGGGACCTTTATCAAGTTGCTTCAGCTCTCTGGGACTTATCTCTTTCCTCAGCTGAGATCTTTGCAGCCGCAGAGCTGAGGACAGTGCCTGATACATTGTCTGTGCTCGAGGCCTGTGGAATCATTCCATCACCCAATCAATTGCTCAATAAATCCATGGGAGATTATAATTAATTTTTGGCCAGCTTTGATACTCCATGATTCTATTACCTCTTCCCTGTGATTTATAGTTTGATTTTCATTGACCTTGGTGAATTTTTTCAATACTTGTACAAAAGGCAGGACCTCTCCACTGGAGCTGTCAGCTCAATGCTACTTTATACTCTAGAATTATGTACATTTTGATAGATTGTGTAGACTATGGCAATCCCTCGATATCGTATCAATTCTATGCTTATTGGGTCAAATGCCAATCTGAGGGAGCTCCCACATTTGCCTTTTACATTCCTATTCTTAGGTAGCTATAGAAAGTTATAAAACCATGCCATCTCAGCTTTTCATAGATTGCTCTCAACTGGGTCCTCTTGGCTGCTTGATAATCATGTTATTCTCTTGAGATTCTGCTCACCTTCCAGAACAGCTTTCCCAAAATTTTACTCCAATGTCTACACCCACCTACCACTCACATGCCATTAAAATGATCTTCCCTTCTCCTCTACTTGCGCTTCTTCCCTCACTTGTTTTCCTCATCATCCTGTTTAGATTGGCACTACCATCTTGCTAAAATGGTTTGTTTCTTCTCAATTTTCCTTTTTGCTCCTCTCACTTGCTTTCTCAGCTTCAAATATCACCTTGATGCAACTGATTCCCAAATCTGAGTCCTTGATGCAGACTTATTTCCTAATTTTGAATCCCACATTTCCAGGTATTCATTAGATATTTTACCTGAATGTTCTGTCACGTCTTCAAAATCATAAGTTTTTCTTGTGATTGTGAAATGCTCAGTTTTTCTCTGGTTCTACCACTTATGCCAATGGAATCGTTACTCTCTCCATCACTGAGGGTTGAAAATTGGTGTCTCTCTTGGCTCTCTTTTCCTTGTCCCATCATTTCAAAATGTTGTCAAGTTATGTTACTTCTGGCTTAACTCAGGCTGGTTGTGCCACAAGGCATTCTGGAACCACATTATTGTGGAATATGGAAGACGGAAGGAAGGTGAGAGTAAGTGAGGCCAGAGTTGGAGAATCTGACCCAGTTATAGAGGGCTGGCTTCACTGGAAGGAGTGCCATAGACCTATGGTCTTTATTAGGTGTTATTGTAGGATGTGATGAACTCAGGCTTGTTGAGATGAATCTTGATGTCCAGAATGTCTAACTAGAAGGCAGGAGAACTTGGAGGCCATAAACACTATTTGAAGTCAACCACAAAGCAGTGAGAGCACAATCGGGCATCTCCTTTGTCAGGGAACTGGTCCAGCTACAGGGACCAGGGCTCTGCTGTTGAATGTTTTCGTTGTTAATCTTCCTAAGGCACAGCTTCCATCATTTCAGTTGTTGGGTCAAAAATCTTCACAGACTTCACATTTTTTATTAAATGGTATTTAAACTCTTCTGTCAAGCTTATAAAGTTCTCTTGTTCTAGTACCAACATCATTTTCTGGATAACTGCTCACACTGTAAATTGAAGCTTGGATTACTTCCCAGCACCTACTACAGAAAATAAACAAAGATAATCAAGGATGCCGAAAGGTGATTGGTGCTCTGAGGAAAGATGAAGGAAATGTAGGTGATGGAGAATGAGGTGGGTTGGAGTGTGCATCCTATGCTAGATAGTGGTTAGAGGAGGCCACTATGATAAGGTAACATTTAATAAGAGACCTGAAAGATGCAAGGAGCAAGCCATAAGAATATCTAAGGGAGGGACAGTCGAGGCAGAGGGAACAGTAATGCAAATGCTCTGAGGTGGGAGCAGGCGTGGTGTGCTCCAGGGGCATGAAGGAGGCCAGAAGGACTGGGGGGCAGTGAGTGAGGAAAAGGGGAACCAGGTCACTTAGGATCTTTCAGATGTGGTGACCCTAAGTCCTAGTTTCTCCCAACACTCCTAATTTATGCTTGTTTTTCTGGCAAAATTTTTAAGAATTCCCCTTTCATGCTCCAATATGTCCTTGTTTAGATAACACTTACATTTCTACAGGGTTCTCGGGTTAGCAGGGGATAATGACACCTGCCTAGAGTGAAAATTATAGAGTTCTATGTGGTGATAGCTTAGTTCTTTCAACACTTGTAGAACATATACTATATGTTTATTTTCTGTAGACACAAAGATGATTAAGACTTGGTTACAGCCCTCAAGGAACTTTGAGTATATATGACAACCCAGACAATTTAGTACAATGTATTAAGGATGATAATTGCATGTAAAAGGTGCAAAAATAATACAGGGAGGCTGGCTCTTCTGGAGGTTTGGGCATATTCCAATAGAGGCTTCGTGCAGGGGATCACATGTCTGTGGAATTTTACAGGACAAATGGGAGTTTGACAGGCAGACAAAGGGTGGGAGGAAATCCAGGCAGAGGGCAGAGCAAATACAGAGGCAAATGGCAAGAAATAGCCTGTTTTATTCAAGGATCAGAAAGGGGGTAATATTTCGAGAACTTCACATGGTGGAATAGAGGGCAGTTGAGCTGTTGGAAATGAGGCAAGAGAAAGAGGTGGAAGCCAGAACTGAAAGGTTAGTTTTTGTAAATCCAAGGAATTTGGACTTTATTACCTAGTTAACAGAGAGCTGCAGAAAGGTGTCTTGGTCATTAGGGGACTGATAGGATCAGATTTATAGTATTAGAATTATTCAAGGGCCATCTTAAATGGACTGCATGGGTGAAGTCAGTGAAATGAGTTAGAATAATTCAGAAGAGAGATATGTATGAGAGACATACTTGAGAGTACAATGCCTGCTACGTAGCAGGTGCATAATAAGTGATGGCTTCTTTTCTCACTTGGCAATTCTATAGGTTAGTGATGGCAGATGTTGTTATTGCCATTTCACAACTTGGGCAATTGCATTGCTAGTGAAAGTGACTTTCCCTGGGGGACTCGGATTGTAAATGACAGAGCCAGAGCTACATTTTCGTGTTTCTGCCTTCAGGTTCAGCACTCTTTCAATGTCCAAGAGCTTTGAGGATACAAAGGAGAATAGCAAGTTTTTAAATAAAGAGAATATACATTTTCTGTACAAGGCCTTCAAGGGCCCAAGAGTGAATCAAATCCTTCATTAATCAAGTCCCATCTCTACTGTTCATCTATTCCACAAATATTTTTAGAGAGTTTATTATAATCAGAAACTGGGGACACAGTGGACAAAGAGAAAAAGATCTTGCTTTGAGTGTATAGAGTGTGTGTACTATGAGGCAATCAACAAACAAATGAATAAAAGGATCATATGATTACAAGCACTGATAAAATAAAGCTATGTGGCAAATTAATAGAAGACTTTGTTGTTAGTGCCGTCGAGTCGATTCCGACTCCTAGTGACCCTGTGGACAGCAGAGCAGGACCCTGCCAGTCTTTTTTCTCCATCCTCTCACCTTCCTGCACTCTATCAGACAATGCTCCACTGCTATTCATAGGGTATCATGGCCAAGTTTTTCCAAGGTGGGTGGCCAGGTCGTTCTTCCTAGTCTGTCTCAGTCTGGAAGCTCCCCTGGAACCTGTCTACCATGAGTGACCCTGCTAGTATTTGAAATACTAGTGGCATAACTTTCAGCACCACAGTAACAGGCAGCTGCCACAGCATGACAACTGACAGATGGTGGTGTGGTTCCCTGACTGGGAAAC
Organism: Equus asinus; assembly: GCF_041296235.1. Taxonomy (NCBI): domain Eukaryota; kingdom Metazoa; phylum Chordata; class Mammalia; order Perissodactyla; family Equidae; genus Equus; species Equus asinus. Next base: position 34,453,009 of record NC_091802.1, on the reverse strand, counting down.
AAACCCAGGCTGTGGTGGCGAGAGCGTCCGCTCTCAAGCGCTAGACCACCAGGGCTGGCTAATAGAAGGTTAGGGGACAGAAAATGATGGGGAGTCTATATTAGATAAGGTGATTAGGAAAGACCTGAGGAAGTGACATTTGAATTGATACCTGAATGAAATGAAGAAGCAAGACTTGTGAATATGCAGGAAAAGAACATTTCAAGGAGGCGGAAGGACCATCAAGGATAAAGGATTAGCAAAGACAAAGGCCCTGAGACAAACCATGTTGTATAGTTAAAGATCAGTTAGACGGCCAATGTAGGATGGCACGGAATGGATAAGATGATGCTAGAGAAGGAAGAGGGACTCAGGAAAGAGTTTACATTTTAGGTTTTTTTTTTTCGTTTCCCTGAGTGACCGTGTGAATAATGATACTAGCCGCTAAAATGACACAGGCGAAGATTTAGGATAAAATCAAGACTTGATAGGCTTGAGATGTCTACTGAAAACCCAAGTAGAGATACTGAGCCAGTTGATATTAGTGGAAAAGTCAGGGGAGAAGAAAATTTCAGAAACAAAAGTAGAGGAGGCGTCAGCATACAAAAGATTTGTAAAGCTACGGAATCAGATAAGATCATCTAGGGAATGAAGCTATGCAGAGAAGACAGGGCAAAAACTAGGTTTTATAGAATTTAGATTTGAGGAAGAGGAGTTCCTGGCAATGAAAACTGAGAAGCAGTTGATGAGGAAGGAGAAACACCAGAAGAAAGTGGTTTCCCAGAAACTCAGCAACTAAAGGGTTCTAAGAAAGAGAAAATAATCAACTATGTCACGTGCTCCCAAGAGGTCAAATAAAATGAGGACTGAGCACTGACCAATGGATTTGGGAAGATGAAGGCTATCAGTGGCCTTGACAAATGTGGGTTTTACAGTGATGGGCATGGAGGCCAAATGGAAGTGGATTAAAAGGAAAAGCGAAGTGCAGAAATGAACACTGTGATAACTCACACCTTGTCCGGGGACTTACTGTATGGGGGAGCTGGGAAATGGGATGGTAGCTAGAGGAAGTAATCGGGTGCTGGTGGGGGGATTTTAAAATGAGAATTATTAAAGACTATTTGTGTGATAACAAGGATGATCCAGTAGAGAGGAGAAAGGATACTGCCAGAGAGTGTAGGCAAAGTCTCATCAGATGAATTCCCATTGGCACAACTAGGTAGACTTCTAAGCAACCATACTGAGAAGAAAACCAGAACCAGCTAATATTTATTGCATATGTACTGCATGCAGGCATTCCACGAAGCTCTTGCCCATATAACACTTACATCACAACTCTAGGGTGTAGACACTATTATTTCTTCCAATTTATAGGTGAGCAAAGTGTGTCTTACAGTGTTCCAATGATTTGCCCAAGGTCACACCATTAGTGAGTGGTGGAACCTCGTTTCTCACCTGGGTCCACCAGCTCATGCCTTTAAATACTCTACTGCAATGCTAAGGAAAGGAGCCAGGACTTCTGCCCATCCAGCTCAATGAGGAATAGTTTGAGGTAATCAAGGATGATGATATATTTCTTACTCCTTGCTGCTGTCTGGAATTTTTGTTAAAATTACCAGCTGCTGGGGCTGGCCCTGTGGCCAAGTGGTTAAGTTCGCGCGCTCTGCTGCAGGCGGCCCAGTGTTTCATCGGTTCGAATCCTGGGTGCGGACATGGTACCGCTCATCGAGCCATGCTGAGGCGGCATCCCACGTGCCACAACTAGAAGGACCCACAACTAAGAATACACAACTATGTACCGGGGGGCTTCGGGGAGAAAAAGAAAAAAAATAAAAAATCTTTAAAAATTACCAGCTGCTTAGTAACAGTTTGACATCTCACAGTTTCGCTATTAATACTAATTCCAGACTTGCAGGATCTGGGTTACTCCTGTTATCTGACTGTACCTAGAAATTCAACCTAAAAGCTATCATTTTACAGAAAGTGTCCGGAGGACAGGTTCCCTGTGTATGCAGTAGGTTTCCTTTTCTTTGTTGTTGTTTTTTAATCAGTTTACTATTTTGCTATAACTCCTCAATTCAATAAAAAAAAAAATCCTTTTTTATTGGTCTCGATTGAACCAAACGCTGTGCTAGTTGGTGGGCATATACAGATGAACAAGATAAAGTCTCTGTCCCCCAATGTCCAAAGTCAGGCAGATTCAGGGTGGACGGTGTCTTCTCTAGATTATTTCTGTCAATAGAATGAAATTGGTTGTTTTAGGTCCCCACATCATTTATCCCCTGCACACAGCTATACCGAGGCCTTGCATTTGGCGAATAGAGAACAGGGAGGCAGACAACCAGTGACAGAAAACTCTTTTTCAAAGAAAAGGATGATTGAATGATTAACTTTCTACCTCCTTCCAAGAAGAATTTGAGGAAGTCTGCAAAGATACAGCATATAAGTTAATACAATTAAGGACAGAAATTAGGCAAAAGGAAAATAGGATGACTTCACGTCAAGAATAGGGACAGAATAGCTCCTATAAGTTGTGAAGATTTGGCCAGAGGTGGGGAAAGAAAGCACATACAAATTCAGAGCAGATGCTCTCTAATTGAATATAAATGGAATAATTATGCTAATCTGTCTCTTTAATCAGAGAAAGCTTTTAATTCTTTATACGGATTCAAAATTAAAATATACCCATGTTATTTGGCCCTTGCCTCAATATCCCCTTTTAGGCCAAAACGACCCTTGAGTGTCACCTTCATGCAGCATAGATTTCTCTCAGGAAGCTCAGGTCAGCAGGAGGGCTTCCTCTGACACTAGTCACGTGGGCCCACCTGGCTATTGGGCAGATGTTCTCCTGCAGGGTACAAAAATCTCTCAACATTAAATTTTAATTGCACCTCCATAATTGTTGTTTAAATGTTGGCATTCATTTTATGAGCTGATTTTGCTATGCTAATCAGTGTTCCATTCAATCTAGAACAAACAAATAAACAATAACAACAAGAAAAATATAACTCATGTATTTAGAGCTGGTGACTAAAATAGTAGCACAAATCACAACTGTGACTGACTAATTGCTTGATGTCTGATACAGGCCCAACACAGTCTCCCGCTTCACACAGCTTTCATCAGTGTAAACGAAATCTACTCTGATTTGTTTGAGAATCAATTTCATTTGAGAAGGCACTGGGGCTCTGTCAATAAGCAACAAACAAAACACAATTTCCTTCTAATGGAATTGGGATTATGCTTAGAAGAGATTGCTTTTCTTCTTAAGGGATTTGGGAGAGTAAAGCTGGAAACTCCTTTCCCAGTGGCAAAATATAGGAGCCAGTCGTTCAGAACCTCAGATGCTTTTCTTCGAACTCTTTGGGCAATAATAAAAGAAAAAAGTTCCAAATTGTCAAGAATGTGGTTGATCAAAGCACGGGCGAGGTAGCTTAATGGAGTGAAGCGGGTTTGGAATTTGGTCAAAGATTTTGGCTTTGGTATGGATTTGGCAAGGTATGGATACGACCAAAACTGTAGGTGATTTTGAGCAGCCCATGTCTTTTCTGCATCTCAGATTCTTCCGCAGCAAAGTGTGGTAATAAATAATTCATGCTCTGTATGATCATTATAAGAATTAAAGGCGAAAATATATTTAAAAATATTTCATAGATGATTGAGTTAAATAACAAGGAATCGTTGTGTCTTATAACAATATCTCTGTACATATTGGATGCATAACTCAGTTTTAGTCAATACTTTCTAGACTTTTCCAAACTCCTTATTCCAATTTTTCGATATAGAAAGAAGCGGAGATTTGAACTGTATGGTTTAGACTAAATAGAAATTCCTGCTGTTATGACTCCACATTACAAATTCAATAAATTATGGATTTGCTATGGTCTTAAAGTTAGAGAAATTTGATCAATGTTAAACGCCAGTCCCAAAGATAGTTGTTTTCAAGCCATTTTCTTGTTTGGTTGACAGGGACCCAATGTGTCATGAGGTCTTTCATTTCAGCATCACGTCCTCTTATAATTAAAGCTCTGTTCATGCAAAAGATCTTCCTTTACATCCAAGTACTTTATTGGAATTTAGCACCAATCCGATAATGAGGCAGAAAAATATCAGATTCATTCCTGATTGCCCTAGTGTGGCTTACAATTTGTCATCTTGATGGAAGGCCTAGGAGGCAGGAGAGGAGCATAGAATTTTATTTACAAATGCACATATTGCCAAGGTTGCTGCCCTGATGTTAATACTGATCTTAAGTTCTGGTCTTGGGCTGCCAAAAAGTGGCATCTCTTCTATAGTAGGATAGGTGTGTACAGAGCAGTTTCTCTGCCCTTGATTTCCAATTCTGCATGGTTTGCTTCCTGAGAGTTTTTCAACAGTTTGTGACATCTGTCCCTCATCAGTGTATGCTCTCGTCCTTTTTACGGCGGTTAAGGCAAGTTCAGATACGGCATATTCTTAGTCCTCAACAGTTAAATCTCGGCGATATAACTCAGAGGGAACATCAGTAGAAGCAAGAAGACCAGTGAGGAGGTTATTGCAAATTATCCAAACATCTATGGCAGAGCTTCTCAACTTCTAATGCGTGGAGGAATCATAAATAAACTTGTCAAACTGCAGATTCTAATGGGGCGAGGCCCAAGATTCTGCATTTCTATGAGCTCCCAGGCGATGCTGACACCGTTGATCCATGAAACACTTTGAACAGCAAGGATCTATGGTGTGCCCATATCCCATTTCTAGCTCTCTGCGTCTCTCCTTTGACGACATTTTAGTGTAGTGGCTCTCTACTTCGCTGCCTGTTAATTTCAACGAGAGAGAGTAAAAAAACACTGATGTCTGACCCCACATCCCAGAAATGCTGATTTAATTATTCTGGTGGAAGGCCCAGACGTCCATACTTTTTCAAAGCTTTCCAGGTTATTCTAGTGTGCAGTCAAGACTGAGAGGTCTGGCTTTGTTTTTTTTTTGGCTTGATTCCAGCTTCACCTTTTGATGCTATTTTTAGGTCTCTGGGCTCCAGGCTCTTCACAGCATGCAGACCCGTTACCCTATCCAACAGACCCCAGGATCTGAGTACTGTGCCGTAGCCCTGTCTGTCCAGCAGAGAAACTGCATTAGATGCTCACCCCCTCTTCATCTGGTCTCCTCAGTTCTTGGTGTTCCCACAGCATCTTTATTATTTTATTTTACTACGATTTGTTTATATGTGCACGTCTCCCCCATTCGGCAGCTCAAGGACAAGGACTGTGTCATTTCCATCTTTAGTTTACCAGGCTGGAGGGTCGTGCCTGGCATAGACTACACAATCTTCACAGATGTACAGAAAAAAATGAACCAAATCGATGCAGTGTGCTTAGTGGGCTCCTGGAAGATTTCCTTAAAATTCTTCCAGGAGGCATTCATGTATGGAATGTGGGTGGTATACATAGCTGCCTCCATTTCCCAAATGTGGGTGAGAACAACCTAATTGAAAAGAAGACAGACTAAAATAAACATCAGTTAGCAACCTGACTTCTTGCATATTCATGCAGAATTGTCCTACTGAAACTTCCAGGATAATATTACTCATATCATAATTTCTTTTCTTTTTTTTTGGTGAGGAAGGTTGGCCCTAAGCTAACATCTTTTGCTATTCTTCCTCCTTTTTTTTTTTTTTTCTTCCCAAAGCCCCAGGACATAGTTGTATATCCTAGTTGTAGGTCTTTCTAGTTCATCTATGTGGGATGCCACCTCAGCATGGCTTGATGAATGGTGCTAGGTCTGCCCCCAGGATCCGAACTGGCAAACCCCAGGCTGCTAAAGTGGAGTGCGAGAACTCAACCACTACGCCACTGGGCTGGCCCTGCATATCATAATTTCCAACACTCATTTATAGAGATTATTATATTACTGTGCACTTTTCAAAAGTAAAAATACATGTGTGTATGTATATATACACACACTCATAAAAAAGTAAAAGTGCTTGTGGTGTATATGTGTGTCAAATTGATAGTATATATATGTGTTTGTGTGTATACATAAAGAGTTTACATAGTTTGGCTTGAATCACATAGATAGTAAGTGGCAGAGGTGGGGTTTAAATCAAGCAGTTGGGTCCAGAGATCATGCCCATCTCTGCCACCCTACGCTACCCTGCCTGCCAGACCACAGATGCCAGACCAGTTGGGAAGCAAGTGGAGCTGTAACACTTCTTCTAAATACCTCTCCTCCTTTTTTTCTTTTGCTTGCTTGTTTTTGATTTTTACTGGTTATATCTTATGTCGTGCTCATAACCAACTTAGATCTAAATTTTTAAATGCTAATAAGTCCCTTAAATTCTCTCTTGCACAGTCATGTGCTGCATAATGACGTTTTGGTCAATGATGGACCGCATATACGACTGTGGTCCCATAAGATTAGTGCCATATAGCCTAGGTGTGTAGCTGGTTATACCATCTAGGTTTGCGTAAGTGCACTCTATGATGTTCACACAATGATGAAATCGCCTGATGATGTGTTTCTTAGGACATATCCCCTTTGTTAAGCGACACATGATTGTATATTCAATCACTTCCTATAACCCGGATCTTCCCTACCAGCCTCTAAATACCCCTGAATGATTTCAACCACCAAAGAGAAAGGATCATTATGTAACATCATAGAGGTGCTAATTATCACTGTAATGGCAATCGTATTATAATATATAAATTATCAAATTAGCATATTGTACACTTTAAATTTACGCAATGTTATATGTCAAATATATTTCAGTAAAAAATAAAAATTAAAAAAATAAATACTCTTGAAGCTCTACAATTAAAAAATAATAATAATGTTAATAATTAACCCTTTCTCAAATTCACATTCCTCTTCAGTTGCCACCTCATCTCTTGCCTTCTCTTTATTGTTACTATATTAGCATATTTTATAATACCTTTTCTTCACTTCTGACTTAATCCTCAACCCAGTGTAGCCTGACACGTACCCTCATCATTCCATCAAAAACAATTCTTACTCTGCCACTCACAGCCTCTATACCATTAATCTCCTTTAACCTATTCATTTTCAGGCCTCATATCTTTGGTTTCTCGGTAGCTTCTGACGGTGTTGGACTCTCTTCTTAAAAGACTCTGAGCTCTCCACAGTCTACTTGGCTGCTACTTTTGGATGTTTCTAGGGAGCATCAACATTAACACTGGTCCCAAGCCAAACCAATTATTTTCCCCACCTGCCCTCTGAGTCCCCTAACTAATCATCTTCCTGGGTTTCCAGCTCAGTGAATGGTACCTTGTTCCATCTAGTTATGCCTCCCGCATATCCACAAGTCATCTCTGACATCCTTCTCTCTTGGATCCCCCTTCTCTAACCATTGATGATACCTCTTAAGTATGCCAACTATTCACACTGACTATCGTTAAGACAATTTTAATGCTTTCTATACTTACAGTGATTTTTTTCTCCCTATTTTCTAGGAGTCAGATGATTACTCCAGCCTGTCTAGTTCTTCTGAGGCCCCAAAACAATGTTTACTTGAATGCTCAACTCTTGATTTTTCCTGAATACTTTTAAAATTCCAAGTTGTATAAATCTGTATCAGTCATCTAAATGGTGATATTGACCCTTCAAAGCCACTGTTTTTTCCCCACTACAGAATCCAATTTTCTCCATAAAGCTCAGCCCGAACTTCCTGCAAACTGCCTCTTGATTCTCTCCTCTGGCTGATGAGCTCAGTCTCGGGGAGAGAGAGAGAGACCATAGAGACCACGGCTTTTTTCTCCTTTTCAGAAGTCTCGTTAGGTCCACATTTTGCTTGATTGACAAGTACTCCAGTCTGCCTTCTCCTTTTCTATTTCTGGAGGTTTCTGAGGGGTATTTAATGATTTTTCAAGCATTTCAGTCTTTCCAGTTGATTCTCCCCTTCCCTTCCATGCCTGGCACACACAGGAAGCAGATCCACACATCTCTGAGAGCAGAGGCACTGCAGCCTCTTACCTGAGTGGAAACAGATGCTCGCTGCAGAAATGGGCTTCAGATGGATGCATGCAGAATAACACTCCTTCTGAAGACAGACTCCCCACGGTAAGAGAGCAGAGCAAGCAGAGCACGTTCAGATTAGAGCCGAATAAATAAAAATGAAGAGTGCAGCCGAAAGGGAGTCACATCTTGAAGGGACACCCATTGAGTGTTGGAGTCCCAATGCTGCAAGTAACTTGGAGATGATCTAGCTTAGCCTTTTTGTTTTACAGATGAGGAAACTGAGGCCTAGAGAGCTGAGATAATTTGTTCCTGTAGCTAAACTAGCTATTGCAGGGGCAAGAGTCTTCTGCTTCCCAGACCTTTTTGGAGACCAGCCATTACTTGCTGGTAGACTCCTATGACATCATCTGTTTCTCTGGTTGCATGTTGCCTATCCTATCCATAATCAATCAAGCAATCTCTCTCTTTCTCTTTCTTTTTCTGTGAATTAAAGATGTAAGAAAAGAATTCTAAAGCGTAACAAGTGTGGTCACCTTTTCTATATATATTTCGTAGAAGTTTTTAGAAGCTATTTCTGTTCCGATTCCTGATCCACAAAAAAAAAGGGTCACCCTGCATATTTGACCATCTGTTCTTCTCCTGGGTAAATTTTTCTACCCCTCTCCTTGAACCAATTTTCACCTGGTATTGGGCATTTGGTTTTAAGAATTGAGACAAGGCAGTATTGAACTAGCTACAACGGAAGGAGATAAGAAATACAGGATATTTCAGGTGCCGTTAGGGAGTAAATAGGACATCTCTGTGGTCACCTGACCGTGTTGATTTGTTATCATATGTAAGAAATTACCAAAATATGGAAGAGAGAATGTGGGTCTGTACTAGGAGAAGCTCAATTTCTAACCCCATGGGATTAGATGCTATTTTTTCACCTTTATTCCTGCATCTATTTTGCCTCTAACATTGGACTAGTAAAGCTAAGAAAAACGTCTGAGCCATTGTGAAGGATGCCATCTTTATAAAAATATTTATTAAAAGCTTATAATACATTGAAAACTTTTATGAATAGCCTGACTCTCCCCACCAAAAAAGTCATCAAAATAGATGTAGGCCCACTCCACATTTTGCTTACATTTCAGCATATGGAAGCGGCTCTCAGCCTTTCTCTGGCCCTAAGGGATCATGCTGACTGCTGAGTCATCCAACTTAGGTGTATAGTAGGAGCTCAATAAATGACGGAATAATAATAAATAGTTGAGCTGAATTGTTAATTATTTCCTGAAAACTCTATCCTTATCTGTACTAGATTCTGACCCATATGCATCCTCCTCTATTTTTCCTGATCTAGTGAAGCTCCCCTGTCTATGCTTCTGCCTGCCATGACCTCATTATCCCCTATTACCATATTTGATGCCATCCATTGGCTAAATTGTCTCTCCAGAGTTGCCTATCTATGGAGTCTCTGAAGAGAGTACTTTTTCTTTTAGACTGGATATCTCTCCCTAATCAGTAGTAGGTTTTTTCCCTTTTCCTCCTTTAATACTTGCCTTATCCTGTAGACGTGTCTAAATCATAATCTCATGCTCTTTCCAGTGGAGTAGACCTTCCATGGCAAGTCATATCATGAGCTAGGGCACTCCTTGAATGCCTGGGTACGTAATTGCCCTTCATCCTTATTCATTGCTTTTGACTCCTCTTTGCTCAGTCAAGCATCTGTCTTCCATGTGATTGATTCTAGCTCCTCCCAGGGCAAGCTCTTTGTCCAACCACTGTGATGGCTTAAGATATTACAGAAAATCTACAACTATAGAGATGGGCTAGTTGGCAATTTCTGATTTCCAGAGTAAACCACATTGTAAAATTTTTGGCCCAGCTCCTTCACTGACACTAAATGCTCAATCATTCAAAAGATCTTTTCACGCATTTGTCTTAAAACATCAAGAATGGCAATAATCAAAGATTTCCAAACTAGTTAGGCCACATGTTATCTATGTAGATGAAACAAATTTTAATTATGAGTTTTATTCTGATCAACTCTAAAACAAAGAGAAGACGTTCTAAGGAGAAATTGTTTCACTGGCAGTATGTGTGAGACATTAAAGAAGTCAGACCACCTGCCTTGGACCACCTGCAATCAGAAAAACTGAGACTCTGAGGGTTGGGATAGACCTTGAGCATCTTGTAATGAGACCTCCCTTATACCTAGAACATCCTTGGTGGTGGCCTAAAAATCCAATGCTAGCAAGTGAAAACGGCAGGGGATATTCTCTCTAGTACGTGTGTCTCAAAATTGGCAAAACTAGAGGAATGACAAGAAGGAAAGTGACTTTTACAAATACTTCTATTGATTTTTGAGATCAGCTTAAAATTTAGATTTTCAGACAGGAATGATAATTCCCATGGCAGTTAACTTATAGAACTCCTCCGAAAGAATCTTTTAGGATAACTATAGCTATAAGTATCTGCTATATGCCAGACATTGTAATTTTTACAACCCTCACAACAACACTGTGAAGTATTAACAGATCCATTTTATAAATGAGAAAATAAGTGAACTAGAATTATATAGCCAATACAGTCATGTGTCTCTTAATGTCAGGGATATGTTCTGAGAAATCCCTCATTTGGTGATTTCATTGTTGTGTGACCATCGTAGCCTGTACTTACACTAACCTGGATGGGATAGCCTACTATACATCTAGGCTATATGGTATAGCCCATTGTTCCTAGGCTACAAACCTGTACAGTATGTTACTGTACTGAATACTGTAGGCAATTGTAACAAAGAGGTAAGTATTTGTGTATCTAAAAATATGTAAGTATAGAAAAGGTGCAGTAAAAATATGGCATAAAAAATAAAAAATGGTACACCTGTATAGGGCACGTAACCACAAAAGGAGCTTGTAGGCTTGGAAGTTGCTGTGGGTGAGTCAGTGAGTAAGCGGTGAATGAGTGATGTGAAGGCCTAGGACGTTACAGTCACGTGTTGCCTAATGGTGAGGATCATTCTGAGAAACGCGTTGTTAGGTGATTTCATCATTGTGTGAACTTTATAGAGAGTACCGAAGGGGAACAAAATTTGCCACCCCAAAATGTGTCTCTTTAACAGAAACATTATGTTAGGCTGATTATTTTTAAGAAACAAAAGACTCAGAGAGCTTTTCTTGTTCCTTTCCCCTTAACTGGCTTAAAGAATTCAGGTAAAAATAATCTGTCTCAGGAAGTGAACTATCACCTCAGCATAACACGACCTAGGAGAGAGACAGGGAGGAATCTAGAAAAGCCTGTTTGTTGGGGTCCCCTCTGTTCTTCTGTTTCTGTGTGGCCAAACAATCCCTTGTTTTCCAAACATTTTCTCCTTTTCACCTACCTGTGAATTGCCTTCCTTAGCTTTGAGGTCCCTGTCTCTCCCCATTCCCAACATCTTCTTTTGTCTTTAGCCGAGGATGGTATTTAAGGAGGTGGCTTCAGCCATTTTGGTGAGTTACTGTGTTTTCCTGGATTTCTCCCTCGCCTACGTGTTATTAAAATTTTGTTTGTTTTTCTTCTGTTATTTTGTCTCATGTGAATTTAATTCTTAGACAAGGCAGAAGACCTTAGAAGAGTAGAGGAAAATTTCTTTCTCCCTGACAGTACTTACACAAACCTAGATGGTATAGTCTACTACACATCTTGGCTGTATGGTACTAATCTTATGGGACCACCATCGTATATGTGGCCCATCATTGACTAAAACGTTGTTATGCAGTGCAGGACTGTATGTAGAAGAAAATTAGATTTGGATCCAAAAATGCCTCACTGCAGGTCTATGGTCTTTTCAAAACATCTTGCTGTTTCTTTATTCTAGTGAAACAGCAATTTTTTAGAGGTTGCTTCTGTTTTCAACTGAGATGATAACTTTATCAGCTAGGCATTATATGGTATGTTATATATAACATTTGGTTTCAAAATAGGCTGTTATTTATGAGATGATTTGGGAAAAAATTTATTTCACTTGAATTGGGCTATAAGCATAGCCCAATCACTAATATAATAATGAGGATATACAGCTGATGCAATTTTGAAAATAAGGAAGCAAGTGAGAGTGTATCAATTTGAAAGAAATATTTTTTTGGTTGGTAGAGAAAAGGATAAAGGGACAAAGAGGCGACAAAGGCTGCTTATAAGCTGCTACCAGCTTTTCGCTGTATTCAAAGGGAGTGAAGAGGTTTTTGGCTGAACCTCTGTCTATGTGGGTGGAGGAGGGGGTGGTTAGTTTTGAGCCATCCTAGTTTCAAGGTATCTATACATAGATCCTTCTTGTCAGCGACTGAATTCACTTCTGTTGGCACCCCAGCCAAGGAAAATTTTCATGTCTGCAATGGGTTGAATAGTGGCTCCAGAAAGATATGTCCCAATCCTAAGCCCTGGCACTGTGCATGTGACCAAATGGAAAGAGGGTCTTTGCGGATGGAATTAAGTTGTTAAAGATCTTGAGATGAGATCATCTTGGGTTAAACAGATGGGCCTTAAATATAATGAAATGTGTCCTTATAGAAGACAGAAGAGGAGAGTGTAGAAGAGAAGAAAGAGACAGAGGGAGAAGACACGTGAAGATGGAGGCAGAGATGAAGTTGTGCCGTGACAAGTCAAGGAACAACTATGGTCATCTGAAGCTGCAAGGAGCAAGGAAGGATTCTCCCCTAGAGCCTTCGGAGGGGGCCCTACTGGCAGCTTGATTTTGGACTTCTGGCCACCATAACTGTGAGAGAAGTAATTTGTGTTGTTTTAAGTTGCCTAGCTTGTGGTTATTTGTACAGCAGCCCCAGGAAACTAATGCAATGGCTAAATGAACTTCTCTCTCCCTCCAATGTTTTTCTTCCTTGTTCTCATCACAGGGGTGCTGACCCTTTATCCTTCACCCAAACTACACACATGGGCATTATGCATGAACTGAAATGAATTCAGACTTACCATTTCTCCCAGAAGACCTCAATCCCTGCAATGAATTTGACCAATGAGGATTTGAACACATAGTTGGGAAGAGCAAGGCAGGCCCTGGGCTCCCTTTTCCAGCATGCTTTCTGACTTAGCAATCAAAGTACCCTGCAGAATGCTGTCTTGAAGACTAATGCTAATATAGCTGGGGATGAGAGCAGCAAGAACAGAGTGGGGCACTGGTTTGGATTTCACAGTTGGGTGGATCTTTAATCATCTGGGAGTGACAGCACTGTCAATATGTGCCCCTCTTTCTTTGACTACCAGTTTTATTCCAGATAATACAGTGAGGGTTGTTAGTTGATCAGATATGATGTGATTTTGTATATTGTGGCATGAAACAGAAACAGTATCTACTGCAATAGCCAATCCTGTTTCTTAGTTGGCATTGCAATTACCCAGGCAAAATGTTTTCCTGCTGAGTAAATTCAGGCATGGAACCATAAAATACTGTCTGTTCCTTCTCTCCCACGTGCCTTCGTCACTCATGTTCCTGAAGAAACCACCCTCCAAAGAGTATCTTTGCATAAGTGCCCACAACTCTTAATGATGGTGAGTGACTGTTTAATAGCTGGAGGCTTTGAATTTAAAGGAATTTTGGCAGAGGATTAGGGAAGGTTGGGTTTAACCCAAGCTTGAGAAAAAGGTAGGCTCTGGAATGGATGATACAACTACCCAGAAGCTCAAACATTTAAATGCACAAAATCAGGGAAACTTTCCCCCTTCTTGCTTGTCAAGTTCTTACATAAGAGTATACTTTTCAGAAAAGGAACTCTCAGACACTGCTGTTGGGAATGCAAACAGGTGTAGCCACTATGGAAAACAGTATGGAGGTTTCTCAAAAAATTAAAAATAGAAATACCATATGATCCAGCTATTTCACTTCTGGATATTTATCCAAAGAACATGAAAACACTAATTCAAAAAGAGCTATGCACCCCTATGTTCATCACAGCATTACTCACGATAGTGAAGACTTGGAAGCAACCCAAATGCCCATCAATGGATGAATGGATGAAGAAGATGTGATATGTATATACAATGGACTACTACTCGGCCATAAAAAAGACAAGATTGTGCCCTTTGTGACAAAATGGATGGACCTTGAGGGAATTATGCTAAGCAAAATAAATCTGACAGAGAAAGACAAGTACCGTATGATTTCATTCATATGTGGAAAATAAACAAACAAACAAACACATAGATAAAGAGAACAGATTGGTGGTTACCAGAGGGGAGAGGATTGGGAGGTGGGAGGACAGGGAAAGGGGGAAACGGGCACATGTTTACAGTGATGGATGGAAACTAGACTATTGGTGGTGAACATGACGCAGTCAATACAGAAGCTGAAACATGGTAATGTACATCTGAAATTTCCACAATGTTATAAGCCAATGTGGCCTTAATAAAATAATTTTTTAAAAAATTGTATACATCTCAGCTTTTCCATTGAGATATTTTCATGCTGCTCTTTTCAGATTCAAGTTCAACTATATCTATTAAATATCTATAACCTCCTAGACAATGTTAGGTGATTTATATACTTTATCTTATTAAATACTGAAAATAACAATGTAAGGGCAGGAATTATTATCCCTGTGGAGCAGAAACTAAGGGTTAGAAAAATTAAATTACTTGTCCCAAATTACAGCCTGAGTAAATCTCAGAGCTGGGGATTTCAGTTCTGATCTTTAGGCCCAAATCTATTTATTTCCTCTTTCTTTTTGTTTAAAAAATTGAATTGGTCAAACATTTCTTAACACGACTTAAAGACCATTGTGTATGAGCGCAGGTGTTCTCAACGGACATTATTTCACAGTAGCGTTTACCACCGCAGTAAGGGCAGAGAATGAGTTCTTCAGACCAAGTGACGGGAGAAGATCATTACAAGCAGATTTAATTTTACAAAAAACAAAATTGCCCTTCAAACTGCAAGCATTTAATTTTTAATATGCTAATTTTAATTAAGTTTAATTAATGCTGGTGAGCTTGGGAAACTGAAAGAACTTCCAATGACACCCCCAGAAGCCCTGAAATATCTTTCTTACTTGTTGAATCTGCCTTCTGGCTGAATCGCAACTCATGCCTCAATAGAAATTGCTTACTCTTTGCTCTTTCCAAATCCAGGCAATCACTTATCCGTTTGTTACATGAAATCCAATTTGTAATTGAATCTTTGTCCCATACTTTATCAGAGAGAGAGAGGAGCTCTGAGATCATTCATTATCTTAAATAGCTCAACTGAGTTCTGCTGAGTTCTGCTGAGTTCTGCCTCCCCTCCTTAACAGCCAGGCTGTGCTTTTTCGAAGGTTTGCTCTGACTCATCGTTCATCTTGCTGCTTATATCACAGCTGGTGCTTCAGGGATGAAGGGTCTCCCCCCACCTCACTCCTACCTGTACAAATTAGTGTTGATGAAAAAGACCTGGGAGTCTAGTCTCTAATCCTCCAGGATTTCTCGGTTCTGTTTCTAGATGCTTGGAAAATAAGAGTACATAACAACAGGCATCCTTTACTCTAAGGGGATGTAGAGCATCCTTCCACTGAAGGTAGCAGAAACACTCTGGAAGCTGACAGAGCCACAGAACTTTAGAGCATTCCAGATTGAAGACAGTAGAGAACTTTGAAGCTTTCACTCTTAAATCCAGTCCCTGGAACAGATCTGCCAATGTTCTGGAGACTGGCTCAGGTCCTTCGACCAAGTCCCTTCCTATCTCCAGGTCTCAGTGTGACTCTTCAACCCTTCGTGACTCTACCCTCATCTTTTGTCCAGGGGTTGCATAACCTCCGTCTCCCTGCTGTAACAAAATTCCACAGACTGGGCAGCTTAAACAACAGGAATCGATTCCTCACCATTCTGGAGGCTGGGAAGTCTAAGATCAAGGGGCTGGCTCATTTGGTTCCTGGTGAGAGCTCTCTTCCTCGTTTTCAGAGACAGGTTTTCTCTCTGGATCCTCACATGGGGGGGGGGGTGGCGGTTGGGAAGAGAGAAAGAGAGAGAGAGATTCTCTCTCTTGTGTCTCTTCTTATAAGGCACTAATCGCATCATGAGGGCTCCACACTCATGACCTATTTGCCTCCCAAAGCCTCACCTCCAAATACCATCACATTGGGGGTCAGGGCTTCAACACATGAATTTTGAGGGGGCACCAACATGTAGTCCATAGCACTGCCTGTTAACCAAGAGGAACAATGCCTGCTCCCGTCTAACACCAGTCTCTCCACCTGTGCACTAGAGCTGAGCCCTTCACACCTTCTCAAGGACGTGGCTCTAGGAAGCGTCCGTTTCCCTTACATTATCTCACTCTGCTAGAAAGAGACATTCCTTTTGGTATATAAACATGCTGCTAATTCTCCCACCTTAAAAAATCTCCAAATAAAGCAAAACTAAAACTCTTGATTTCTCTTCCCTTGCCATCTATCCACATAGCAAAATTCTGCGAAGAATGATTTATATTCACTATCTCTACTCTTCTGCCTCAATTTTCTTTTAAACACACTCCTATCAGGCTTTTTATTTCCAGTACTAGTTCAATGCTGCTTTCCTAAGCCATCAATTTTTTGAATCCTATGATCACTTCTAGTCCTCATCTGACATGTCCTATGAGTAGAAGTTATCATGGTGGACCACTTCTCCTTCCTTACTGTACTGTCTTCACTTGGCTTCCCGAGGACACACTCTCCTGGTTCTCCTCCAACATTAATCATGATTGCTTCTTCTTAGTTTCCTTTGTTGTTCTTCCTCTTTACCCCTCATGACTTCGAAATTTATCTCCAGCCAAGACCTCTCTCCTAAACTCTAGGCCCATAGATTCAACTGTCTACTTAGATATAACATTTAACGTGTCTAATTTAACATGTTAAAACTGAACTCTGGGAAACCCCCCCTCTCATACACAAACCTGCTCCATCTACCATCTGTCCCATCCCAGTTGATGGCAAGTCCATCTCTCAGTTGCCCAGTTCAAAAATCTTTAAATTGACTCCTCTTTTTATTACATCCACCACATCCAATCCACCAGGGAATTCTATTGGGTCTACTTTCAGAATATATTCAGGACCCAAAGACTTCTTACGTCCTCCCCTACAACACCCCAGGTTCAAGTCACCATCATCTTAAGCCTGGGTTATTTCAATAGCTACCTAACTGGTTTCCCCACTTCAGTCCTTGTTTCTTCTTCGTCTCCTTTGCTGGATTTGCTTAATCTCTTGTTTCTTCTCAGAAAAAACAGTCTTCAATCTGTTCTC
The DNA here is from genome assembly GCF_041296235.1 of Equus asinus. Classification (NCBI taxonomy): domain Eukaryota; kingdom Metazoa; phylum Chordata; class Mammalia; order Perissodactyla; family Equidae; genus Equus; species Equus asinus. The sequence continues at coordinate 34,435,853 of NC_091802.1, read as the reverse complement.
AACAGAACAGCCAGAGTGATACTTTTAAAACATAAATCAAATCCTGTCCTCCTTATGTCCCAAAACCTACAATGGTACCCATTTCATTCTTAGTGAAAAGCAAGGTCCTGGTATCTTAACTTAGAAGTAAAGGCTATGTCACAGTAACTTATTTCAGACACAATTTAGTCATTTACTTATTATGAAAAGTAAAAGAATATATGTGCCTTAAGAAGCCCTTTACATTTTTGTAGTGAACAATAAGGTTTGATATATTGGTATGGAAAAGGTTAAAAAATAGGCATTTTTATTATAGTCAACAACTAAGTACTGAGCATTTGCCATAAGTAAAATGGCATAATAGATAAACTGGAGATTAAAAGACACGGACTAATCCTCTAGAGACTCAGATAGATACATATTCATACAGATGCTCAACAGAAGTGATTCTGATACAAGTCAGACTGTGATATATGGTTTAGGAGAGGTACAAAGTGCTGACGGAGTGTAGAGTGGGAATATGAGAATGAGTTGAGATTTAAACAGAGCTCTGAAATTTGGGTGGGATTTAGACAGACTGTGGTAGAGGGTGGGAACTGGTGCTGAAGACATCGTATAGGGAGATGAAAATAGGAACAAAGTCACAAAAGAAAAAAATGTTCCAAACATGCTACAGCAGCAATGATTAACCAGGATGACTACGGGGAAAGTGCTCAGCTGGGAGTGGAGTACTAGGGAGGTTGTGTGTAGGGCATAGGTGGAGACAAATGACATTGGATTTGAAGAGCTAAAGACTGTTGACAGAGGATCTTAAACATCAAGCCAAGAAATTTGAGTGCTTTTCTTTATTCCAAAGGTAGTTATTAAAAGTGTTGAGGGAGCGCCTTACTAGATTCATAGATTTAGTTTAATTAATCCGATTATAATTTAATAAATAGCAAGTGTGTCCTCATTACTCTCCTGGATATGTTGATATTGATACAAAGCACTTAGGCCTTGTGACAAAATATAAATTCCAGGGCCTACATCCAGATATGATCTGTTAGATCTGGCATGGGTTCCAGACATCCACATTTAACACAAGCCCATGAGTCATTCTGTGGGCAGCTGATGTTCAGACCCAGTTTGGTGAAATACTGATTTACAGCATACGAGCCTGTAGAAGACTTCTCTTTAGTACAGCCCAGATTTTAATATTTTAGTTTAGGAGTCATCCTTTCTATTCCTACTCTGCAAAGATATCAGTAAGTAAGTAAATAAATAAATAAAATACTTGCAGACACAAACACTTTGCTTTGGTCACACCATCCAGAAGTGTGACAGACATCTTGCAGTTCCGTTTCTTGTATGTAGATCCCAAGAACAAGAGCATTCTTCTACCCAGTAAAATATCGTTACCACAGATAAGAAAAACACCATTAATTTTACACTATCATTCAAGCTATAATTCATTATCAAATTCCTCTAATTAATCCCCAAATATTTTTTGCAACTATATTTTGAAGCCCAAGATCCAATCAAGGTTTATACATTGCATTTCCCATTCCAGAACCTTCCTACTGCCTCTCTGTTCTTTACGAAAGGGAATAATTTGAGAAGTCTACTTGAAAGCTTCCATATTCTGAATTTTTCTGTCTATTTTGCCATGATTAGTTTCCAATTAAAAAAAAATCCTAGGGGCCAGCCCCATGGCCATGTGATTAAGTTCATGTGCTCCGCTTCGGCAGCCCAGGGTTTCGTCAGTTTGGATCCTGGGCATGGACTTGGCACTGCTCATCAACCACACTGAGGTGGCGTCCCACATAGCACAACCAGAGGCACTCACAACCAGAATATATAACTATTTACTGAGGGGCTTTGGGGAGAAAAATAAAAAAATAATAAAAAAAAGATTGGCAACAGTTGTTCGCTCAGGTGCCAATCTTTAAAAAAATAAAAAATCCTAAACATAATGCCACAAATGTGATGTTGTGTACTTTCTACTGCATCACACTGGGAAGTATGTAATGTCAGGCCATCCAACAAAGAGAAATATAACCATGTAGATAAGAGAATTTATTCAAATACATATTAAACACAATATTCTAACTGTATTTCCCTAGTGGAATATATTCTCAAAACAAAAAGAACTACTGAAAAATTTTGAACTTCACTTTGCAGATCTTGTTGTTAGTGGTTTGGCTTTGTGATTGTTAAACTGTTTTTGTGTTCATTGTAGGTCATTGTAGGGCAAAGCAAATGAGTAAATGTATTAATTATTTAATATAAATGTATTATTTGAACCCATTTTCTCACTATTAGAGAAAGGAAATACAAATAAGGAATGGCAGAAGGTTTTGAATTTGAATTAGAAGTATTAGGAGGAACTCACGATTAAAAGAAAAAAAGTATGTAGGATGCAATGACACTACAACATCAGTTAGCACACCTATTTCCAAGTTATTGGTTGCTAAATACCATTTCTCACTTTTTGTATCAGAAGTCCTTGGAGAAATTGTTAATTTCTGGAAAAGTACATGAGCCTAGAACATCTTCTGTGCCAGAGTGAGAAAGTGCTCACATATTAATGAGCTCTTGTCAAAATGACATGTGCTCACAGCAGTTGGCTTGAAGGGGATTTAGCTGCCAAAATTTGGGATAATTAGAGTCAAAAACGAATAATGATGGCAATAGATTATAACATAATGAATAAAACTATACCTATTAATCTACAGTAATGTACTCTCTCCTCCCGTAAGAAAGAGGGAAAAGAAAGGTTTTGAATGCCAGTTGTAATGAATTAAAGGTTAAATTCTTTGTTACTTTCTCCATTTAGAAGTGCGATATCAAATCTGGACAGGATCTGTGACTGCTTAACCAAAAACATGTGGTGGAAGGAATATAGTGTCAATTCTGGGTGTAGACTTCAGGAGGATGGGAAACTTCTGCTTCCTTATTGTCGGAACATTGGCTCTTGGCATGATCATGCTCCTCTCAGAACCCAATCACCATGCTGAGAGAATCCCAAGCCACAAGGATTGGCTGTATTTTGGGATACTGGTCAATAGCCTCAGCTGAGCTCCCAGGCAACAGCTAACTTCAACTGCCGGTCATGTGAATCAGCCTTCTTGGAAGTTCCAGCTCAATCAAACTTATACATGACTACACCTAAGATAATATGTGGAGCAAAAGAGCCACCCAGCTGATCCCAGTCAATTCACAGACTCACGACAGATAACAAAACAGTTGTTTTAAGCCACTCCATTTTGGCATGGTTTGTAATACATCAATAGGTAACCCAGACAGTAGCTAACACATGCAGAAGGAATGTTAGCATAGAAAATCACCACTTTGAACACCCTGAAATAATAACGGAGTCAGACCAGGATACTCAATGGATGCTAAAACTCTTAGGAAAATTGGCTAAACAATAATATTGAGTGTTCTTATCTAAGTACCTGCTATGTATTAATTACCATTTATTCAAAGTTCTTTTTCATCTCTCAGTAAATTTTGGGTCTTCTTGGCTTATTCACTATTAACTATCATCTATTATCCAGCTCAGATAACAGTGAATTCTGAATAAATGCTTACTAAATGAAAAATAAATGAATATAAACCTAGGGAAATGAAAGAATTGGAAGTGAAATTACAAAGGATATTACTTTTAGTATGCGTGCTGGCGAAGTGAGCACAGGATATTACTTTTAAAAGACTCTGTTCCCGGGGCCAGCCCTGCAGCTGGGTGGTTGGGGTTCCGTGCGCTCCACTTCCGCGGCCCAGGTTTGCAGGTTTGGATCCTGGGCACAGGCCTACTGCACTCATCAGCCACCCTGAAGAGGCATTGCACATACAAGGTGGAGGAAGATTGGCATGGATGTTAGCCCAGGGCAAATGTTCCTCACCAAAAAACAAAAAATAATAATAATAATAATGACAATAATAAAAGACTCTGTTCTCTGTTTGATCCTAGTCCCCAAGGATATCCATTTATCTCAAGGAGAAGAGGGAGCCCAGGGGAGAATAGAATCTTAAAACTATACTGTCCAGATCCTTTTCTCAACAATGAAAGACACATTACAAACTAGCTGTGTACTTTGGGAAATTCATATGTCCTGGTGTCACGTGAATGACACTAAACTGAGTTAGAGCCTTATATCCTAGACCAGATTTCATCCCTTACTCTCCCCTATGATCAATAACCAAATCATTGATCATGGACTGCCACAGTCCTTTATTTCTAATGTGGAGCAAATAAGAAATCAAAAAGGGAGACTATGCTAGCACACGGAGGAAAATAGATTTAAGTAAACATTTTTTTTTGAACATTATATATACTGAGTAGATGAGAGAAAGGGAGAGGGAAGGCTGAGAAGATGTGGAGATAAATAAGATATCTAATACCTAGGTAATATTAAGATAATAGCAGAGATGATCCCAAATTTCAAAAATACAAAGTAATGAACAACAAGAAAAGATAGGGAAATTCAGAGGGATCCAAACATGGAAATGGGCTCTGTTATGTCCCAGATACGTGATTGATGATAAAGAACAGGTGGGCAAGTCACTAGTTCTTAAATGGCATCTCTTACACATGATCTGCGTTAGAATGCCAGGTATCACAGAATTTTCAGCAGTAATTTGTTATAGTGATATACACACCATAGAAGAGGTTGGGTAATACTTTTTAATAAAGGGTTTTTCGATATATAAGGTGGCTATGAGTGGGTTCAGTTCCTTAGTAATGAACAGTTAATATATGTCTTCTAGAGGGCAACAATTGGAGACAACAATGACAATATTAAAGTTATTTTTTAAAAAAGAAGACAGGGAGATGACCACACCCGAAAAATGGACAAATTATTCACACAGTGACTGAGTCATGCATGGTAAGGAGGACAGGAGGAGTGGAGGCAGAAAGTCCCAACTGGCTTACCATCATTGATCCTTTCTTTCTTTCTTTCTATGGTCACTGACACTGGTCCAATTGGCAAAGAGTATGCATTAGGTGAATTTCTGTTATCCAGTCCACTTCTCTCCTGTTATGTTTCACTAATTATGGAGTAGAAAACACCCAAATCAAAGTTTTATGGTTAATTGGTGGGTTAACGAGCCCACAGAAAGCACTTTAATTAATTCCCCTTGTTCCGCTGACAAGAGAGACAGGACTGAATCTGAGCATTTGCATTGGAGATGTTCAAAATGCAATGTAAAGTAATGAAAAGTAAAAAAGTAAAAATGATACCAATTATTTATTGACAACTGAGTTTTGTGCATTATACTATATAATTTACTTAATTACCTAATTTTATCCTGGCAAAAATCCTATGAGGTAAGTATTATTAGCCCATTATGTAGATGAAGAAAGTAAGACTGATGAAGATTAAGTGACTTGTCCATGATTTCCAAATTATATCAATCAAAATTTAATAGAAATTGATTTCTATTAAACATATATATTTATGCGTATATATGTCTATACACACATGTATATGCATAGGGCAGAAAAACAGGCTGTACTGCAATGTAAATATGCAATGAGCAAAATCCCGAGTGCGAAAAACTTCAGAGGTCAAATGGTCCAGCTTCTTCAATACATGTTTAATTGGAAGGAGATCAGATAGTTCAAAGAAGCTGCAGACAATCTGAGAAACCAGCCTTGGCAAAGGAAAGCCATCAAGAAGATTCTAAGGAGATAGTATATTGGGCATTCTCTCTAACTTGGGAATTCTCTGTACTGTGGCCACAGAATTCTTATATATTTCTTTTAAAATCTTTTAAAAACTATTTAGCTTTAAATTAAAATACAGAGAAAGTAACGAACTATAGAAATGATCCCTGAAAGTATAGTCTTTTTCTGAGGATACTCCATACTGCTTTCCAATGGTGCAACCACTATGGAAAGCAGTATGGAGTTTCCTCAGAAAATTAAGGATAGATCTACCATACGATCCAGCTATCCCACTGCTGGGTATTTATCCAAAGAACTTGAAAACACAAAGGCATAAAGATACTTGCACCCCTATGTTCACTGCAGCATTATACACAATAGCCAAGACTTGGAAGCAACCTAGGTGCCCATCAAGGGACAAATGGATAAAAAAGATGTGATATTTATACAGGATGGACTACTACTCAGCCATAAGAAACGATGAAATCCGGCCATTTGTAACAACATGGATGGACCTTGAGGGTATTATCCTGAGTGAAATAAGTCAGAGGGAGAAAGTCAAATACCATATGATCTCAGTCATAAGTAGAAGATAAAAACAATGACAAGCAAACACATAGCATTGGAGATTGGATTGGTGGTTACCATAGGGGAAGGGGGAGTGGGGAGGGCAAAAGGGGTGATCAGGCTCACGTGTGAGGGATGGACTGTAACTCGTTTTTGGGTGGTAAACATGATGTAATCTACACAGAATTCGAAATATATTATGGTGTACATCTGAAAATAAATAAATTAATTAAAAAAATACAGAGAAAGTGACACAAAATGAATGTATAGCATAATGAGCTATGATAAGATAAACACTTTTGTAAATACCTCACAACCATTTCTAGAAACCCCTCCACTTTTCTTTCCCTCTGCATCTCAACTCACTCCTCCTCTCAAATGTAATCACTACTTCGCTTTTATATTAATCACTTCCTTGCATTTCTTTACAGTTTTTTCATTCACATGTGCATCTTAGGCATAGTCGTGCAATTTTTCCCATTTTGAAATGTGTATGTTAAGCTTCTTCTAATTTACAGTTTCCCTCTTCATCCTTTTCTTTTCTTTAAAATTTATTTCTTGAAGAAGTGGGTCCATTCGACCTGTAGAGTTTTCCAAAGTCTGGATTTTGCTGATTGCATACTTACAATGTCACGCAACATGTTGTTGTTGTTTAAATTAATCCCTTCTATATTACGTCGCTATGTCTTCTCCTCCACAGAAAGAGTTCTGGTCTCAAGGACACAGGATAATGGCATTAGAATATCAGGTAACTAGCATTTACTTTCCCAAATTACATGTACACAGTCCACAGAAGCCATACTACTACCACTATTATAAATACTGAAAATAGTCAAATACTTTTGCATATGTTCTCTCTATTCTCCAATCTATATTTTAAAAAATAATTGTACTGCATCTGTTTAACTGGATAAATAGAATTGCTTACTGTATTCTCTTCCTTCATTTAATCTTAGTTTGCAGGTAACTATGTTCAGCGCTTACAATTTGTATTCAATTTGTAAGTCTCTTTTTTTATTTTGGTCTACTGAAGCCTGTTCTCTAGTAAGTTCCTAAGGAATAAATTTCCCTGAGTACTTGTATGATGGTTACATTTTACGCCTTTATGCTCGAAAGTCAGTTTAGCTGGAGATAAAATCTTCAGCTCATGTTGTCTTTCCTTAATATCCCTTATTATCTCAAATGTGTTACTACATTTTCTTCAGGCGTAGATCATTGCTTTATAATTTTATTTCCCTTATAATTTACTTTTTGCTTAGATAAATGAAGGTTTATAAATGAAGGTTATATTTCTTTTTCTTTTAAGTCCAACAATTTTGCTATTTTATATTTTGGTGTTTGTCTTTCTGAGTTGATATTTTCAAGTGTATAGTGTACAATTTTGAAATGTAGTCTCAAATCTTTAACGTGGTTTAATATTTGTTTCTAGTCTCTCATTTTGGCTTTCTTTTTCAGAGAGGCCTATCTTGCATAAGTTGTACTTTTTTTGTCTATCTTCCATATTTGTCACTTTTTAGGATCTTTTTATCTGTTTCTTTCTTATTCATTTTTCAATTTTTCTTTCTTTGTACCTCTTATGTCTTCTATGGCACAATCATTTTGTTTATCCATCTTTACATTTTTTATAATTTAGTCTTTGTATTAGTTCTCTGCTACTGCATAACAAATTAATACAAAACTTAATGACTTAAAACAATAATAAACACTTTTTCTCACCATTTTTCTGGATTGAGAATTCAGGCATGGCTTGGCTGAGCAGTTCTGACTCAGAGACTCTTATGAGGTTGCTGTGATCTGAAGACTTGACTGAGGCTGAAAGATTTACTTTCAAGGTAACTAACACATAAAGCTGGTAAGTTGGGGCTGGCTTTTGGCAGGAAGTCTCAACTCTCTCCTTTTTGGCCTTTCCTTAGGGCTGAATGAATGAGCTCAACAGACAGAAGTTAGCTTCTACCAGAGCAAGAGATCTAAGAGGGCAAATGGAAGATGCAATATCTTTTATGACCTAGCCTCATAAATCATATGTCATCACTTTTATAATATCCTACTGACCAGTCCTGTGCCAATGTAGAAAAGTATTATAGAAAGGTCTAAATATTCGGGGAAAAGGGTCACTGGGGACCATCCTGGAGGCTGGCTATCACATCTTAATGTCTAAAATAATTTTAATATTAAAAAAACTTTTCTTGAGTTCTGTTATCTGCTTTTTGGGTTTTTCTAATTCCAATTTATGTTGTTGTTTATGTCTTGTATCTTTCTTAATGTCGATTAGCTCTTTTCAAATAGGTTTCTGTTTTGATCTTTTCTTTGCGCAAGACTTTCTGTTATGCCTTTGTTGTCTGTAAAAATGTTATTCTGCTTACTAGTCTCTTTTCTCTTATGACAATTTTCTAAATAAGATCTGACTTCGGTACTTTTCTATTGCTTAATTTATATGAAATTAGTTTTCCTGGACTTTTAGAAGGAGATGTGGTTTAGGGTAGCTAGAACTTCATGGAGATTTGTCATCTGTTGTTTTCCTGGAGGATTCAAAGATGTGGTGGCTTACTTTCTCAGATGTATCAGCTTTGTTCCTCGCTCCAACTTTTATCTGGAGTTTTCTTTGTTCCATTTCTGCTCAATTTTAATTCAACTCCCAGCAGTTTCTTCTAAGTGCAAGATTCTTACCTGGAAGGGAGTCCTAAATGGGTTAGTTTTAAACGTTCAGACTGTAGACTACTCCAGTTTCTTCAATATTTACTGTAAAACCTTTGCATTCCTACACTATTAGATTGAACAAAACCCTTCCAGTTTTAGCTGCTATTCTTAAATTGTGTGCTTTCTAGTGAATGTTTGTTTATATTGCAATCCTGCTGTTCTCAGATCCATTCGATGCCCTGTTGCTTCCCTGAGCTTTCTCATCCACAGAGATGGTCACCATGCAGAGCAAATGGCTGTTGGTAGTTTGTTGTCACCTATTGTATTTTGGAGTTCAGGGGATTCTTTGTTACCTAATATTTTTTTAAATAGATTGCCTGTAGCATTGTAGTTTTGTTATTTAGTTGCCTTCTCTGTTTTTATGTTGATACTCAGAGACTCAAAGCTATGCTGCCACCACTTACCATATCAAAAATCCCTTCACAACTGGCCATTAATACTTTCTCAAATGCCCCTCAACATTTGTGTCATGTCTTCAGGGTTTATAATCCTATCCCAGCGCTTCTGATTACCTGGACTATGGGATATGATCATGTTCCAGCTACCAGTGGACCAGTGAGTGAGATGAGATGAAATATACGGCCCTAAGTGTTCAGACTGCACAAAACCCACTAAGGCACACATGTGTGCATACCACCCTGCCCACAAACATACATGCATTCGCTTCCTTGTATTTAAAAATAGATGACTGATTCTCATTAATGTCTTAGTCCCTCCAGGCTGCTATAACAAAAATACCATAGACTGGGTAGCTTATAAACAATAGAAACTTAAGGCTGAGAAGTCCAAGATGAAGGCACGAGCAGATTTGGTATCTGGTGAGAGCCCACTTCATGGTTCATAGATGGCCATCTTCTCACTGTGTCATCACATGGTAGAAGGGGTAAGAGAGCTCTCTGGGGTCTCTTTTGTAAGGGCACTAATCTCATTCAAGAGAGCTCTACCCTCATGGCCATATCACTGCCTAAAGGCCCCACCTCTGAATACCATCACCTTGGGAGTTAGGATTTCCACATATGAATTCCAGGGGTACACAACTTTCGGGTCATAACAGTTAGTGCACCCAGATCAGGGCCAAGATTTTTGGGCTTCTACTCTTCTAGGTCTTATTATCCTGAATCAATATTTTTAAAGCTATGGACTAAAATTTAAAGTTAAGCACCACTAACGTATACTATATACAATAGAAGATGAAACGGAAATTGGTTTTAACATATAAATGTATATTTTGACATGCAACTGAATAGGCTTTTTAGCTAAACACCAGATGGCTAAATGTTAAAAATAATAGTCAGCTGAAGCACGATATTTCTATCACAGAATGAACTTTTAGGAGACAGGAACAAAACTTAAGTGTTACCGCAAATTTAAATGGTATTGAACTTTTAATATTAAAATTTTTGTGGTCAAATTTTCTAAGTTTGGAATCATGGTACAGAGACAAAAATTACTCAGCTGGCAGCTGCTAGATTGTTTCTGCAGTCCTCATAGTGCACATTTATGATGCTAAATAGATGTTCACTTTTTAGCTTGGATACTGAAGGAACATGAATTTTTTAGGATAGATCATTTGCTTTAACATTCCTCTTTTTAAAAAATATTCTTTAGTATATATGGATCAAAGATAATTGATAAAGGATATAGTTGTACATTCTATTGGAACCATTTTTCCTTTGGAAACTTGAAAGTGGCAAACTCAACATGCTGCTTTGAATTCTTACTTACCAGATGTTAAGAATTTCCAAAAAGGGATTTTTCTTAAGTCTCGTAGCTTTAATTCAATTAAATAATTTAAAATATATAGACATGTATAATTTAATTTCATGAAAGCTAATACATCAAAAATTATGTGTCCATTACAATTAGGATATATTCTAATTTCTTTTACTTTTTCTTACAATATTAATTATACCTTAAAAACCCATGTTGGTTCAAAATGATATATGGGTTTTTCTAAAATTAACTAATAAATTCTCTTATTGTTTGTATTAACTGTCAAATTATTTCTCTATTTTTGAACTATTTAAAAGTTTTTAATTATTTCTGCTGATAAAATTAAAAATTTTCACTATCCTTATTAATAATGGCAATATTTTGCTCCTATAGTAATACATCTATTTTTTCCTTGAAGCAAGTGATAAATTGTCAACATGTAAAACATATCAGATCATCATTTTGAAGTAACATCAGAAATATTTAACTATAAATATAGGTGATATTAATATTAATGAATTACTGAATGATAGTGAATATTTAAATATTAGAATTATATCCAGAATACTGATGGACCACGTAATTTGGATCAATCATCTTTCCATCTAAACAGTACTAGTTAAAAATATTTTTAAAATATGGCCTGAGGACATGAGAGAATCAAGTAGGTGGTGACAAATTAGGATCTAAGAAGAAACCCAGAGATTGGCCTTGCATTTAGCACCACTTTTCCCCAAGGGACAATGGCTGACTTTAGAAGAGACGAGAAGAACATAAGAAGCTGAACAGTATTTTGGATGGCCTCTCAGAATCTGAGTACAAAAATCAGAGCCCTGCACCTATCAAGCTTGGCTTGGAGTTCTAGTAAACTTCTCACATCTTGAATTTGGACTATAAATGGCTACATTTTGGAGTAAGAGTGACCCATAAAGTAGAGTAGCCCTTACGGCAACTGAAAGTCAGTTGTGAGTTGTTTAAAACACTGAAATTGGACTAAGTTGATCCCTGATTGCTTATGTCAGCCACTTACCACAAGCAAATGAAATCTTCATTGGAGGAGGAGAATATCATTGTAGGTCTCAAATTATTTTTATAATTTTTCAAGTAAAATTTATGGCTTTCAAATAAAATGACAAGCCCGTAAGGAGTGTTATGGGTAGAATCATGTCTCTCCAAAAGATATGTTGAAATCTTTACCCCCTGTACCTATGAATGTGACCTTATTTAGAAATAGGGTCTTTGCAGATATAATCAAGTTAAGATGAGGTCATGCTCCATTTAGGCGGGTCCTAATCCAGTGTTACTAGCATCTTTATAAGAAGAGGAAAAGAGATACAGACACACACAGGGAGAAGGCCACATGATAATGGAGGCAGAGACTGAATTTATGTATCTATAAGCCAAGAAATACCAAGGTTTGCTGACAACTCCAGAAGCTAAGAAAAAGGCATGGAATACATTCTCCCCTATAGCTTTCAGAGAGGACATGGCCTTGCCGACACCTTAATTTTGGACTTCTAGCCTCTGGAACTGTGATAGAATAAATTTCTGTTGTTTAAGCCACGAAGTTTGTTCTACACTATTTCAGCAACCCCAGGAAACTAACACAAAGAGACAGGGAAATGAGAACCTAAGAACAGAAGAAAAAATATGCAATAGAAACAGACCCACAGGATTCAAGTTAAAATCATTATTTATATATTTCTGGTGAAGATGGCATTTGTGAGCTTATTTTTGAGTCTTTCACTCTTCTCTACCATAAACCAATGATAGTTAAAACATAAAAAGAGAACACTTAAAGTTAAGACAAATATCTTCATTGACCAAAAAGGACATGGAAATAAGGTTGTTATCAGAAGTGAAATTGTAGATTTGCTGGCATCAAAGTCTAAAAACAGAGAAGGGAAGCAGAGGCTGTGAGTTTGACTTCTATGAGAATTACAAATTAAAACAAAAAAAGAACTGGCACGAAGTAAGGGGGCCGGAGTCAGGCCAAGTGCAGGGCCAAAAGCAAGGAACAGAGTGGGCATTCACTGCCAACCACTGCCTGCGGCTGCAGCTTGCATGAAGCGCTCTGCCAATAATGGTGGAGAACACAGACAGAGCCTCAAAACAGATCCTGAGACAAGCTGCTTTCTACATAATTCCTGCCCCACAGAGTCACATAGAAGATCTATGTCTGAACAGTAGTAACAGTGGCTATTGTGAGTTTGTGGACATCACCTCAAAATCACGAACCTGGAAAGGTAAGCTCAGAGAAAGATCAGGAGAAAGAGAGAGATACACAGAAGTCATCTTGCTGCTCGGAGGGAACAAGCACGAGGACAATAACATGAGCTAAAGCTGTGGTTCTCAAACTCTCACAGTTATAAGAAAAACCACTGGGCAGCTTATGGTTCCAATTCAGTAGGTTAGCGTGATGCCCATAAATTCACTACATTTCTAACAAGTTCCTGCTGACGCCAATGCTGCTGGACCATGGACCACATATGGTAGAAAGAGCCTTGCTTCCTGAAGACAGTGCAGAGCAGTTGAATTAATGCTGGCAATAGTCTAATTCCAGAATTTTTGTTATGCAAAAAAACCCCACCCAAATCTATAAATGTTCAACCTACTCTTATCGTTTTACTTTCAGCCAGTGCCATTCCAAATGTTACCATTTATCATTATCAAAATCTACAGCATCATGATCATCCTAGCCATTATTTATACCATGTGCTGGGCATTATATGAACTCTTTAGATAAAATTATCTAATGCAATCCTCACAGCAATTTTATAAAATGAGTATAATTTTCTGTATTTATGATAGAGGAAAATAAGGCATAGAGAGGTTAAGTATTTTTATCCAAACTTGCAATTAGAAGGTTGCTATGCAGGCCGATGTCATTCAAATTCCCCTTTACTTACTCTCTCTGTTCTAAGCTACCTCCTACATTAAGCACACAGTAGATATTTAATAAGGGTTGGTGGATGATTTAAACTTTCTTGGATCATTCCAGTTGAAAGCTCTCTCTTTATATTATGACTGCACATGTCTTAACACTTTGTCTGCCTTCCTTATTCATTCCCACATCAACACTTAACTGCTACAAGTAAGGATCCATAGTAAGCAGTGAGAAAATAGAAGAAATAAGCCATGCTAGGCCTCAAAGAATTCACAGGCTACTAATGGAAGAATAAGATAAGAAAATCAATTCTTATAATACAATTTTATAAGTATGATAGTAGTATTAATAGAAAATATATCCTCTAACTTTGGATAGATAGCTATTTTTACACGTCATCTTCCTGATTAGAAGCTTGGTAAAAAATAGTCTGTGTTTATCTGATCTTTGTATTTCTAGCACCTAGCAGATTGGATCAAAGGCAGGTTCTCTAAAAATTTGAATAAATTAATATATCCCTCCATACCAGCATAGCACACACACACTCAGCATTATAGTTTTAAAGGGTTGTTTGCATTATCTTTTCTTTGGTGAACTTTTTATTGAAGGGCAGAAATTACAGGGATTATCTTCAATTTTTGGCTTAGAAAGGAGAGAAATAGCTACACAATAAAAATGATAATTAAAAAATAACCACAGCTAACATGTATTTAACACTTCATATTTGTCATACTATATCCTTTGCATGTTTATTTAAAATAATTACAACAGGGGCTGGTCCTGTGGCCGAGTGTTTAAGTTTGCACACTCCACTTTGGTGGCCTGGGGTTTTGCGGGTTCGGATCCTGGTCGTGGACCTGGCACCACTCATCAGGCCATGCTGGGGGGGTGTCCCACGTGGCACAATCAGAAGGACCTACAACTAGAATATACAACTGTGTACTGGGGGGCTTGGGGAGAAGAAGGGAAAATAAAGGGGATTGGCAAGAGATGTTAGCTCAGGTGCCAAGCTTCAAAAATAAATAAATTAATTAATTAAATTAAATTAAATTAAATTAAATAATTACAGCAACTCCAAAAGGGAGGATCACCTCCATTTTACAGACAAAAAAATGAAGCTCAGCGTGATTATGAAAGTCAAGTGTTGGCCTGTTTTTGGAAATACAGTTTTACTCATTGTCTGCGGCCGCTTTCACTCTGCATGGCAGAACTGAATAGCTGCAACAGAGGCCATATGGCCCGCAAAGCCTAAAATATTTATCATCTGGTCCTTCACAGTAAAACATTTCTAACCCCCTGAAATAACTTGCAAAGTTTACTCAGTAGGAAGTGAGATAAAGACGGAGTTTAACTCAGTTCTGCCTATTTCTACATTCCATTTGGGATAGATGGGCTTGGGAATAATCAGAATTCGAGTCTCAACCCCAGTTCGACTAGGTGTGCGCTATAGACCATCGGAGACTTATTTAACCTCTTTTACACCCAGTGTCCTCATCTGTAAAATCGCAATAATAGTCATATCTATCCTATCTACCTGACAGTGTGCTTATGCAAATCAAATGTGTTGATTTACATAAAGCCCTTGTCATAGGGCCTATTACCTGGTAATTGGCTAAGACAGGTGAGTGCTTGCTACCTGTGCTTTTACTATTATTATTCCTACCTTCATAATGACTATCAATATTACTACTGCTATTACTACTTTAATATGAGGCTTTCCTATGATCTCAGTTCCTTTATTGAAAAACTACTTTTAGAATACTATTTCTTATTTACTATTTTAGAGCATTGCTGACTTTTGTCAATTGTTTCAGAAATGTATGTGACAACATTGTGATGATATTTTCATTATTTATATCGAACTAATGATATTCTTGACGAAGGTCAAAGACAATACATTTCATGATGGTAGAATTCGTGTGATATTTATGTGTGTATGCTTATGCATGGCAGGGTACTTAGCATAGACTAGGGGCTGAATGATTGTTGAATTAACATTTAAACGTTTATTAAAATGTCGCATATGAAACATAAAGACAAATATAAAAAGACTACTTCATTTTCTAAGAGAATAATAAGGAAGAGATGTTTTGTCTTTGAGAATCAATGAAAACTACTTAAATCTCATATTTCAAGTCTTAGTAACTAATCCTTTTATCTCTGCCTATTTACATATTATATTTGTTGTCTGTTAGTGAGCAGCCCTCTTCTTTTTGACATGCACTTGGCACTCCCTTACATTAAAATAGCTAAAGGGATTTTCCATTTAAATTATTTTCCACCCAAGGGTAATTTTGGGGAACTTGAATCCTTCCATAATGAACTATTCAACTCCAAAGAAGACTGTCAGCCTGTACTGTGCAAAGCAGGCTCACTTATGAGAATCCTGCGGGGACAAAAAGGAGACTGAGGGAGTCTCATGTGTTTCCCCAGTGCTTTTGAAATTAATAGCTGGCACATTTTGAATCACAGCACAAGAGCGACAAAACAGAAGATCTATTTTAATAGACTCGAATCTATACCTGGAGGAACATAATGAGAACAGGGAGGAAATGAGTTTGACCTTTGATTGTTCCAAAAGGATCTTGATGTAGGTAAAGGAAGCTGTGCGAGAAAATAACAAAGTTGCTGCACATGGTACCATAGGTAATAATGTCCTTTCTTCTCAGAGTAGAGAGAAATATTAGATTTGCAAAACAAAGCATCTATTAGACAGACAATGAGCCCTGATTGGAAAGTGTAAATACTAATTCATCAAAACACTCAATTAACTAGGAAACTACAGAGAAACCCAGCGGACTTTTGAAAAAGCTAGTAGACCAAAGGTGAAGTTAACATGGTATTAAGATTCAGTGAGAATGGATTTCCTACTTCTGAGTACTGGCATACCCTTGATGCACTTATTTGTTAATTCGAACAGGCATTGTGTGTTAAATGCTGAGGATACAAATATGAGCAAGTGTCACAGACAGTTCAGGCTGCTGTAACAAAATGCTATACACTAGGGGCTTATAAATGTAGGAATTTATTTCTCACAGTTCTGGAGGCTGGGAAGTCCAAGATCAAGACAGCAGCAGATTCAGCGGGTAAGAACCCACTTCCTGGTTCATAGGTGGGTGTCTCCTCATTGTGTCATCACAAGGCAGAAGGGATTAGAGAGCTCCCTGAGGTCTCTTTTATAAGGGCCTTACTCCCATTCATGAGGGTGATGAAGATTATTTTAGGCTGGTTACTGTTAAAAACTGCAGATGAGAAGGAGGCTCTGAGGAGTGGAATTTGCTTGCCCTTTGATGAGAGACATTTGCATTTGTGAAGGAAGTCTCCATCTGTGAGGGGTGTCTCCCTCTCTGCACCAGGAGGAAGGGGGGATGGGCTTATCTCTGGAAACTTAATGGAGAAGGCAAGGACTTAAGTAGTTTACGGTTTGGTAACCTCATGTAACTGACCCTCTCCCCCCCCAACATCCTCCTTTGTCTTTAGCTGAAGATAATATTTAAGGTGGTGGCTTCTGCCATTTACTTAACCCAGTTTGATTCTTATCTAAAAGTTATAGGATCACCGAATAACCAGACCCTACTGGCACTGATACCATTTTAACAACTCTTTTTACATATTCTTTCCTTTGTCTTGTAAAGAGATAACTCACATACCTATGCTTTAAATTTAGCCCTACTCTCAACCCATGTTTGCAGCAGCAGCAGCTCCTCCTGCCCATGGGTCCTGTCCCCACACAGCAGCTCTGACTGCCTGTGGGTCCTGTCCCTATGCCAGCAGCAGCAGCAGCTCTGACTGCTGAAATGTACATGGAGTGGAGGGAGTTATAATAAGACCAAATCCCAATTCTCAGTCTATCTGAGCAGAGAGGACGCACAATGCAGCACCCAAATGGTCTTTCCTGAGATACTTATTAGAAAGTTCAAATTAACATAATAATCAGCTTGAGCTGCTGTAACAAAATACCATAGTCTGGGTGGCTTAAACAGAAGAAATCTATTTCTCACACTTCTGGAGACTAGGAAGTCCAAGATCAAGATGTTGGCTGATTCTATTCCTGGTGAGAGCCCTTTTCCTGGCTTGCAGATGGCTGCCTTCTTGCTGTGCCCTCACAAGGTGGAGAGAGAGATCTCTTTCTTCCTCTTCTTATACATCCACTAATCCCATCATGAAGGCCCGGCCCTCATGACCTCCTCTAACCCTAACTACCATCCAAAGGCATCATCTTCCATATGCTATCACATTGGGGATTAGGGACTCAATATATGAATTTAAGGGACACAATTCAGTCCATAGCACATAATATTATAAAATAGTGAAGAAAGTCTTATTGAATGGAAAAATACATAATTGTTGCAGATATGCTATTGTCTACTTTCAAATATATTAGAAATTGATTAATGTTAAAAATTCCTGTTTGATTGCATGTAACAAAATGTGAATTAATTTTTTTCTCTTGATTCTTCAACAGTGAAATTATGCTGCCATTTCTTGGGCCCAGTATTTTGCTTTCGATTTCTACAAATGCACTACTTATGCACAAGCTGTGCTCTATGCATTGTGATGTTGTGAGTTACAAGGAGATAAATTATGTTACTCTTCTGCTTTCCTTTTTCTAAATGACTGGGATCTGGCATGTATCCTAATTTTTTTCTTGGGTCATGTTTAGAACTTGAATATATTTGACTTCATAGGTTTTTAACCCAATATATGATTTTCATGAACCAATTCACTCAAAGAGCAGAGTACAACTGGAAATGAAAATCTAGCTACAGCAGCACTCTTAGAAAATTGAGATGTCAAAAGAGTAAGAGGAGATCAAAAAAGCACCAGGAACTTGTCCTTTTCAAAGCTCCCTCTAAGTTCTATCCTCTTTGAAAATTGTGAACCTATTTCCTGCATCTTAGAGGCCTGGGTTGGATGCTCTAGTCCCTGCCTTACCCTAGAAGTAGCAAGCTTGTGTGTCTTCAAAGCATATGGCCACATTCTATTTTTTGCTCTAGGGTTATGGGTTTATTCAGGAGATACCTGAATAAATAATATCTGTAGCATCTAACACTCTGGATAATTAGAGGCATGCTCTGCTCAGAACCAGCTCTTGAAAAATGCATTACTTGATTTATATCTGGAGGATGCACTTTCTTTCCAGAAAGCTTATGTTTTTGACTTGGGAGGTGGCTTTTGGTCCTTCTCTCATTGCTAATCCTTGGTTCTTTGGCAAAAGGAATACTTGTAGTTCTCATTTAGTTTGATATTAAAACAATGGGGCCTCACAAGACTCTACATGATTTTTTTGTTGTTGTTGAGTATAACAACCTTGGTTTCCACAGTAGAAGCTACTTAGTATAAATACCGAGCTTGTTCATTCATTAAACATTCACTCAACAAATATTTCTTTGAACTCCAATATTATGCTGGGAACTTGTCTAGTTGCCTACCCAAAATTAATTCTCGGGTGAATGGAAGAAAAACCTACATACTTGGACAAATGTAATAAAGATATGCATACAGGACTTACAGTGGGTATCTAGAATAGGGATTACAGCGGTAGAAATGAGGAGACAAAGCTGTCTAAAATGAGATGTAAATTTCTAAGTGGTTCCAAAGCTTAATATTTTCATTCGTAACATTTAACAAAGCAGAAGGAGATCAGAATTTTCTAACATGTAGACAAATTGAAAAGGATCTCTGCCAATCTCTGGTGTTGCCTTAGTCTTTTTCTAGATTTTAACAAAATGATGGAACTAGAAGAAAGAGGAGAGGGTCATGCCAAGAAATTTCAGTGGAAGCATGAATCTTTTTTGTAGATTTAGTGAAAACTCATTACTTCTTACTCCACTTTTCAAGAAATTGAGAGAATTTTTGTAAAAATCTTAGCTGTGTTATACATTAACAAAGAAAAAATGATAATTGCTAAGAAAATAGTTGTGGAAAATTCTCTAGTATGTAATAATAACCTTTTCTAGGCTCCATGGCCTTCTAATGGCAGAGACCAGGACTGTAATGCAGGCAATAAGACCCCTGGAACTCAGTTCAGAGTGTGTGTTATAGAATATTATGGGATTTGCTTCAAAGATTGAAGAAATAATATATTAAATGTTCTTTGAGAGTTTTGATGCTTAAGACAAGATAAGTGTATCTCTTTGATTTTCTTTCAGTCTGATATAGAATAATATTTTATTATTTGAATAGCATGTTATGATTTACAAAGGGCTTTCACAGATATCCTATAATAATCTTGTGAACTGGACCTTCTTATTCCTATTTCACATTGAAGAAACTTTGGTTCAGAATAGTTAGGAGAACTTTCCAGTAGTTCATCACATTGTGAGGGAGAGAGAGAACAAGAGAATTGGGACTGATTCCCAGCAATGAACACAATCAGTGTATCACCCCTGAAATTAGACAACATATAATGCTCTGAAAACCATGGGCAGCAGAGACAACTTCTGTTCTCCGAGTATTTCTGCATTTCTCCCCATTTCCTAGGCCTCTTTTAGTTAGATGGAGCTACGGTGCTGATAATGACCAATTCTAGGTTTTTTGCTATAAGCAGAAGTGGCCTGGTCACTTCTGGGCTGAATCATCCTCACACTGGTATATAGCCCTCCATTATTCTCTTCTCCTCCCACAGGGACCACAGAGGCTCTGCCTCCAGAGGGCACAGCCAGAAAAAGGTGGTATGCCCCTGTTAGCCTGGATCCCTGAGTACGAAGTAGATGAGAGACCCCTGCTCTTTCCTGGTAAGTATATACCATGAGTAAGAAGTCAACCTTTTGATGTGATGCCACTGAAATCTCAGGGTTAATTGTTGTATTGTGTGTGTGTGAGGAAGATTGGCCCTGAGTTAACATCTGTTGACAATCTTCCCCTTTTTGCTTGAGGAAGATCATCCCTGAGCTAACATCTGTGCCAACCCTCCTCTATTTTGTGTGTGGGATGCTGCCACAGCAGGGCTTGATGAGTGGTGTGTAGGTCTGTGCCCAGGATCTGAACCTGTGAACCCCCGGCCGCCAAAGTAGAGTGTGCAAACTTAACTACTATGCCACTGGGCCAGCCCCAGCAGGGTTAATTTTTAATTGCAGCATAAACTTATCTGACAAATACAGCACAGAGTCAAGCAAATAGAATTCCAAACAAGAAGGAAAAGTTACATTCTCTCCTTTATCTGAAGATGTATAGAGTATGTTACTTTCCTGTTGTGGGTTTTCTTAAAGACAACATATTCAACAAAATCTCTTCATTTTCTAATCCTGACATACATAATATCACAGCCTCAGCAATCAGCCACCACTCTGGCACTACTGAATGATGGCAGGAAGAGCATTTCCTAAGAAGGAATGCCAGGGCCGGTTCGCTGGTTCGTGGCTGGAGCCGTTGCACAGGGCCCTGCTTCAGAAGGACCTCTGCTTGGAGTTTAATGTTCTGCAGCTGCTATCTTGAAATTCTTAATAATTTTAGCTTTGAATTTGTGTTTTTTAAGCAAAGTCCAACAGAATAGTGGAGCATGAGCCTGAATCTTGTCTCAGCTCATGTGGTACTGCCTCCAACTGCCTCTCCAGGATGAATTCTCAGCTGCCTGGTGCCCTCCTCTGCCTGACCTCCCCTTCCCCACACTGGTCTCCTTGCCATCTTCTGCTGCTGGTGGGGACCTGAGCTTGGATGGGGGCTGGAGTTAGGCATGGATGCTCCATGGCCTCTAGGGGCAGGGCAGGGCTGAGTAGTTACTGTCCCTGCCTGATAGCTCAGCAGTGAATAGGTGGAGAGACTCACACCTGACCCCAATCCAGGTACCAAGGGCATCCAGGTGCGCAGGCTGTCATACACTTGGCAGTTCCCCATACACAGCAGGCTGGGGAGATGTGCCTGTGGGAAAGGCAGATACCTGGCTCGACTTCCCCAGATGCTGTCCTGGCCGGTACGTGGTAAGGAGTTCTGCCAGCCATTAGGCAGAGCAAGTGTGCACATGGCCCACAGGACCCAGCAGAGCAGGGCACCTGTGAGGGTCTGGCTCACCCCACAAGTACCTGTGTGTCTGAAGAGGTGCTTCTCTGGTCTGCTCCAGGCCTGGGAGCATCCTCTTTCCTCTTTCCAGCTTTCTTGAGTCTGGTTTATATTTTTCTCTTCTGCCAGCTCCAGGCACTCTCTGGAGATAAACCACAAAATAAGAATTGAGTACTTTTGGTGATTCAGCATATAAATTAAATGCACTAATCCTTTCATTTAAAAGTGGCATTGTGCAATATAAAGATGGATGGTAAGATCCATGCTAAAAATTTAAGAGGTTAATTTTCCTTTACTTAGAATTAAATAGCAAATAAAACACACCATGACAAAACATGAGAGAGACCACAAAGGAAAAAATCTTTATATTTTAGTTCTTCTAATGACACCTTTTTCTTGATTTTTGAACAAGGGGCCTAGCAACATTTCCTTGTTGCTCTGGGTCCTGCAAATTATGTAGCGTCTTGAGGAAGAACCAGCATTGAAAAAAACTGTAGGATGTGAATAAATCACACAACAGTGAGGTCTTTTCCAATATAAATCTCCAGTGGTAAACTCCTGGTGCCTTAAGACGCTGTTTAGTTGTCCAGATCTTTTTAAAAATCACAACACAAAGCTGACTTCACCAAGCCACCTCTGAAGTCTTTCTGGCTTTGAATTGTGTCCAGCTGTACGCAGAGGCTTTCGTTTCTTCCTTACCTATAATGCTAAAATAAAACATACAACGTCTAAAAAAGAATTGCTGAATGGGTTTATCAGATCACCGCAGCAGTGGGAAGTCACAAAGAAAGACAAAACAGCCTTTTACTTCACACTTGCTTTTGAAATTCCATCCCTCCAGCTCCTCTGTGCTTCTTTTGCAAAGGGCGGACTTTATTTCTGCCAACATCTCTGCAACAGAGCCAACAGAATTTATCTCAAGCTTGGCAGCCAATATACATTATCCACAGGTTTCTGGCTAAACTATTAAAATTAATCAGGTGGCAAACTTTCATTTTAGCGGCTCTAATAAACAAGAGAACCAGAATCCCAGAGGGTGGAAATGTCGGTAAATATAGCCATTTTAAAAGGAAGAAATTCTTCAAAATGTCTGAGGATGTACTCAAGTGTTAGTCAAAGGGACCTAAACTACAGTTACAGTAGAGGCACGACCATTCATTTTTATTGAGGCATTTTTCACTGCAAGAGGAATCAAATCCATTCTAACACTGGATTTCAGGCCAACTTTCAAGCTGCGTGAGATGTTGCGTTTATGGAGAGGTAGTGGAAAAAAGAGCCTCTCTCGATGATGCTTTCCTTGGGGACACTAAAATAATTCTGAAGCAAGGACTTCAAATAATAGATCTGACTCTGGATTTTTAGAAGAAGGTACACGTGGCAGAAATAGAAATGCTCACCCTATACTTCACATGTTCCCCAGGTTTCCCAGCACTCGCGCAGTTAGGCAGATCCATATAACTTGTTCCGAGCTGGAGTGACATGCATTCCTTCCAGGCTAAAGCACAGAAGAGCCGTGTGAGCTCTCCAGGCTCCTCTTCTTCTGTCACAGTGACAAGTTGAATTGCAGATGGTGCAACTTCACTCAATTTGGATCCCTGAGGGACCAGGTGGTGCACGGGTTGGACGCGCAGCATGTAAAGGTAACAAACGCTTGTTGCATTAAGGCACTGGCATTTAGAGGTTAATTTGTAATGCAGTATATCTAGCCTGTCCTAGTTAATAATAAAATTTGCAGCAGTGGTGTGATGTGGTCACAGAAAAACTAAAAATGATAGAGGATGAGCATGGTAGGAAAACAGGCTGGAGTAGTAGCAATCCTTGCTATGCAATGACAAAGCATTTGGTAAAACAGTCCTCTGGAGTAAGTTGGAAGGGAGATGGCATATCTGATGAACTACAGCTCTGGGGGAAAAGGGATGAAAACCAAAATAACAGAGTGTGTATTTGTGCTTATTTTCTGCATTTAGTTTGAGATTATAGAAAGAAAGAGATAAACCCACAAAAGAATTAACTTGCTGCAAGTAGAAATGGAAGAGAATGGGAAAATTCCAGAAATACATGACCCGGCAATGTTGAAAAGTGAAATTTGAATGACAATATCAACCTTTAGGAAAGATTAGTTTAAGGGCATGGCCTTCAAAATGGCCTTCAATGCATTAATGTATCACAGGACAAATGTCAGATTAGAGATATGATGCCCAGGAAAGCATAGCAATTGATTAAATCCTTCAGGGCAAAGGCCATATTAAGAAAGTCTTTTCTACTACTATTTCAGGTAAACTCAATGTGACCAGCAATAATTGTTAAGAGAGAGAAGTTTTGGTGTCAAGAAGGCAAAGAAATGTAGCAAATGTGAGGACCAGGTTTCTATAAGAACAACTGTATGCCGTGAGGGTAGAGGTGTTAGTTGCATTTGGAAATGACTGGAAACAAACCTATGAAGTCTACTAAATTTTTGAGTGACAAAGAAACAAAGAGCTTGGGCTGGCACACCTTGGGCCATAACCTTCTAACGGGCAGGGAGTGGGTTACCCGCAAAATCATTTCTGTATGTGGCACAAATTATGCAGGACAACAGAGAACCTTTTAGACCAGTGAACCAGGGGACACAGAGAACAAGGAATGACAGTGCTCCTCCCAGAAAGCAGAATCAACCAAATAAAAAAGTCGGCCCCCGCTCCAGGTCATTGTTCTTTACGACATCTGCCCAGTGGCAATGCAGGATAGACGTATGACAGCTGCATTTCTCCAAATTTAATCATTCCCTCTGGTTATTTGGCACGCCATATTGGGTGGTGCACTGGAGGGGTGCAGATTTATTGCCTATTGAACTAATTGGAATCTAGACCAAGAAGAATTACCACTGAATTTGATGCAAAGGTGATTATGCATTGCCCTAGACCCTGGGACCCTTGGGTTCTCTATATTCGGAGGATGTATTTTCTAGGTGTGGGAAGAAGAAAGTAGAGAGGTTTTTGCATAGCAAAAAAAACCCCAAACTGTAGGTGAGAAGATGATACTCACAAATATTTCAAGCATTCCTCTACATTTTCTGTGTAGGGGGCATGTGACTACTTATGTGCTAAAGAACCTAATATCAGGTTCAAGATTTTCCAGTGCTCTTTTCCTTTGGCATAGCGACCAGTGGCATTTCCAGTGGTGGGAATTTCCATCCGCTAATGTCCTTGAGGGATCACATGAAGCAGTTTTCTGCCTCTACCCTCATATAACCATATTGCCTATGTAATATGAGAAAGAAGGAAAGGTTGGTTGAGTTAAACTGAAATTTCTCGGTTAATTTGTTACTGCCACATAATCTCACCTAACCCAACTAATACAAGAAGATATATGGAATATAGTCTCTAATGAGTTGGGAAAATGTGGGTATGGAATCAGGGGGTCTCAGTCATGGAGAGGAAGTTCATCTCTAGGGAAAATGATGTGGGGAAGAGCCTGAATTTGGAGTCCGGTAGACATGATTTGAATCTGTTCTCTTTGATCTTATTAATTCTATGTCCTTGAACTTGTTACTTAAACTTTGTAGCCCTAATTTCCTCACATGTAAATTGGGGATAATAAAACCTGCCTCGTGAGTTGTTATAAGGATTAAAGAGGTAATTTTATGGAAAGGATCTAGCGCAATGCAGTGACTCTACAAATACCAGCTAGTTTTCCTTCTCCCTCAGCGCTGCTATTTCCTTATTGGAGGAAAATGGTGAAAAATTCATCAAATGAAGCACAGGAATGCCTCCAAAGTTCAGTCGCATTTCGGGGAAGGGTCAGATAGGTAATACAAACGTTTGAAGCAGCTGGGCACAAAACTATTGAACATAGTGTCAGATTCTGATGGACTTGAAAGCTCATAACTTTAAAACAAAACATAAAACAAAACAAAACAAAAGGAAATAAAAGAAAACAAACAAACAAAAACTCCAAGCAGCTCAACAGAAAGAGTCAGTGGCTAGAAAATTAAGATTCAGTCATGGATGTGATAGCATCTTTACCCTAGAATGAGAGAAGAGCGAGGTCTCTTGTATCAGATTACTTGAGTTGAAACCCAGTCCATCCACTAGTTTTGGGCAAGTCTGAACATCTCTAAGCCTCAGTTTCCTGTGTGTAAAGTGGGAATAATGATTGTCTCTACTTCATATGTTACATATGTTCCTCATATCTATATCCCACTGCCTGGTGGGTGTTCCATAAATATTAGTCTTTATTAGTAGTATGACCATAACTATCTTCTTCTTCACTATCATCATCATCATTATCATCATTATCATGGTTAGATGGGATCAATTTAAAGGAGGCCTTGAAAGTCAGGAGAACTATAAGGATGAAATTGATCGCTTGAGAATATGAATCTGTCAGTGTTGTTTAGGAAGGTTTGGAAGCAATCTAAGGTAAAGTTCTTTGATCCCTTACTACACACTCAACAAGCAGGTACACTTTCAATTTGCATTCCTCTAAGGAGAGATAATAAAATTAATAACATGGAAACCAAATTCGAATGTTGATCTTTCTAAGGTTTCAACTTAGAAATTCAACCCAATGACTTTCAATAATCATTGGTTAAGCAGTCATTGAGTAAAAAGTGTTCTGAGACAGCTACTACAGTGAGCTAATTATAAGTAATTGTTATTTGTTAACCAAAGATACATCTCATTTGTTGAACAAATACTTCACCTATTACGTTATTTATCATTTTCTTTTAACGTAGTGAGTAAACACCATGCTAAGTGATGGGGACACATCTGTAAAAAGAACAGATGTTCATCTTGGCCTATGTGGAGTTTATCACCAAAAGCTCTAGAAAGAATAAATCACCCTATGACTCCTCCATTTCTATTACTGCTCTTATCATCTTGCTCTGCCCTCCTTTCTTTGACCTCTATGATAGCAATAGCTATCCCTCACTTGAGGGCAGTGACAATGCCTTAATCATCTTCATAACAAGTGCTAAAAATAGATTCTTATTTAGTTAAAGCTTGCTTAAAGAATTAATGAATGAAACTAAATTAGCCTCAGACTAGCTCTAGGTATTTATAGCCCCAATTGTATTAGAGGGTACTGTATCAATATAAGACTTGTTTTAACCTTTGACTGATGAGTTCTGAGATTCGGTTGAACTTTGCATACATCATGCTTCCAACGCTTAAATGAAATTAAGTAATATTTGACTTCCTTAGTGCGAAGTAGATTCAGTTTTACTTTTTATATTATGTTGCTCAATTTTATGCAGGTGCAGCAAGTCTGGATGTCTTTCTTTCTTATAGAGAGCCAAATGATCTCACAAATTTTGAGTTGCAAATATTGTAACGAGTGAGGTAAGGCAAAGCTACACCGAACTCTCATTCTCACTTTTAAATTAAATTGCAAAAAATTAGCCTTGCCCAGAGACATTAAGAAAACTTTTCTCTTAAATTTAAAAATGCAGACAAAGAGAACAGATTAGCGGTTACCCGGGGAAAGGTGGGGTGGGGGGTGGGCACAAAAGGTGAAGTGGTGCACCTACAACACGACTGACAAACAATAATGTACAACAGAAATTTCATGAGATTGTAACCTATCATTAACTCAATAAAATTAAAATTAAAAAAAGAAAAGAAATCTTTTCTCTTGAGTATACAATGCATTCAACAAATATGCAAGGATGCTCTGTAAACATCCCTTCCCTGAGACACCTTCACCAACCATGAAGACTGCCAGAGCTGGGTTGGGTAGGGGTGGAATTTAGGTTCTGGAGAGATATACATGGGACACAAATTCCTATCCAAGACAGTTGGAGAAAGCAGGTGTAGATACTAAACCCGAAAGATTTGGAAGAGGGGATCAAGATTAGCTTCCTGAGTCCAAGAGCTGCCTGCATCAGCAAAATATCTCATTACAATATAGAGACCCAGGTTCTAATCCTACCTCAACAATTTATAATCTGTATTATATTTAACAAATGATTTAGTCACATTGAGAACCAGTGAATTCATTAGGGTGGAGGCTCCCTGGCAGTCAACCAACTGTACTCTTTCCTGGTGACATATCTACTTATCGTCTTCCTTCTCTGAAAACTACACAGATGTTATTTTTATTATGGCTGTGTTTTCATATTTCTAAATGAAATATGTGAAGCCAGCACTGATATGTACAACTAGTAAGAATGTGAAATGGTTTGTCTTTTCCAGAAAATAATTTGCGAGTAGGTTTTAAAAAAACCTTTAAAGTATGCATACTTTTGACCCAATAATCCTATCTTTAGGAACTTGACCTAATAACAGTTGTAATCAAGGATTTATATACCAGTCTTTCTATTTTAGCATTATTTATAATGTGATAAAGCAGATATAATTTAAATTTTCTATAGGGTAATTGTACAGATGCAGTAAAGAATATTCTGTAACCATCAAAAATTATGTTTTCATAGAATATTTGAAGATATATGGAAATATTTGCCATATATTACAAGACAATAGATGGGTATTTTAAATATTTTAATCCAAATTTTTTTTATTTATATGCATATACATTTTACATATGTATTTATGTAATATTAAAGAAATATATCAAAATATTAAAGTATGTACCTGTTATGAGCTAAATTGTGTCCTCATCCCCAGTACCTCAGAATGTGACTGTATTTGGAGATAAGGTATTTAAAGAGGTGATTAAGGTTAAATGAGGTTATTAGAGTGGGTCCTAATCTAATACGACTGGCGTCCTTATAAGAAGAGATTAGCAGGGAAAGACCATGTGCAGACACAGAGAGAAGGTGCTCATCTTCAAGCCAAGGAGAGAGGCCTCAGAAGCAGCCAACCCTGCTGATACCTTGATCTTGGACTTTTAGCCTTCAGAATTGTAAGAAAATAAATTTCTGTTGTTCAAGCCATCCCATCTGTGGTACTTTGTTATGGAAGCCCTAAATAACCAATACAGTGACCCTGGGAGGTGGACTTATGAGTGGTTTTTATTTCCTATTTTATATGTTTTTATGTCAACCCCAACATTTTTCCTATGAGGCTCAGCACTGAGTCTGGGCACTGTTTCCTCAGAGGCAGGCAATTTTTCTCTTTTTCTTCTGGCAGAGTAATCAGGTCCAGATCACACTCTTGTAAGTAATTATCTATGTGTGCATCGCTTCCACTTGACTGTGAGCCCTTGGAGGGCAAAGACTTTGTTCAAGTAAACCTTGTAACCCAACTGTCTCATATTGCGATTGGCACGTTAGGTACCCTCAGATGTTTGTGGAATGATATTTAGGTGGCACCCATTTATGAGGTGCTTAGCTTGCTCTCTAGCTTTAAAGATGAGTTTACTCTGTAGCTATGGTGAGGATTCTGAGTGTTTCCATCACCTCTAAAAATTCTCCTTCAAGAATGCTAAGTTGAGATTTCCCTTCAACATAGGGAAAAATCCAACTTGCTGTTCTTTTGAATGCTAACTAGTGCTGCCTAATTTCCCATCAGCAACCTCTCCTCCCAGGCATCTTTATAGTTTCTTTTCCTCCACCATCACTTAGTGTCACCACAAACATACACAGTCTTCGTCCAAAGGATAGCTCAAAGATACTTTGAGCTGAATAAAAAGCATTATATATAAAAGATTATTGATCTAAACTGCAGACTAGAGAGAGTTTAGGGGCGACTGGAGGTCATAGAATGGGTTTCATTGTCTATTTGCAGAGAGTGAGGGAGCTGGAAGAGGGAAGAACCAAGTACGAGAACAGGCATCAATAAATACTTTCCTTCTTCATTCTAGCCACTTTGCAGAAGTAAAATTGGTCTATTTTTCTGGAAAGGGCAGGAATGTCTTGGTGGTTTGGAATCAATGCTGACCCTCTATCAACTGAATTTGCCCTTGAGAATGTCATTATTTTAAGACATTGATACACCTTTCTAGCTACTTTTGAGTATCTACTAAGTCCGCTTTGCATATATAATGTTCCTAATCCAGAAATCATCTCTGAAAACTAGTGGTATCAAGGTTAAATAAACTGTTTCCCGAAGGTTAATTAGCTTACCCAGGGTCATAGAAAAATGTCTCTGGGTTAGGCAGTCATCTTAGTAAAGTTCCTAGGATCTTCCCAAGAATAGGTTCCAACAAGATGAAATCACATTTATGGGAGATCTAATATGACAGTCATAACATCGCTTGATTTGCTCAACATTGCTAATAGGTAGGAATTAGCATTGTTATCTTACATGGCAGAAAAGGGAGAGTAACCTGCCAAATGAACACAATGTTAAGTAACAGAGCTGAGATTTAAATCCATTTTTATCTGAATCAGAAGAAAGAAATCTAGACAGACAATCAATAGGCTGTTTAGGATATAGTAAGGGAGTGCCCTCAAGTAGAAAAAGGGTAAACGGTATAGGGGACTCTACCCCATTACTGTCTCCAATTCAATAAATTCCTCCTCACTCAGATAGGCTGGGGACAAACTCCAGCGTGGGAGTTAACCTAACGTACATTTTGCTTTTAACGAGTGGTGCTGCTCTGCCTTTAAACACCAGCAGAGATACAGACTTAAATCCAAATTATGTATTAGTAGCATCGTTTTCTCTATTACTGAGCAAATAAGAATCTGACCTTTACAGTTATCCAGATTACATTTCGTCTGTAGCTGATCAGTCTGATGTGGTAGCCACTGATACATGTGGCTATTAAAATTAATTCTAACTAAATAAAGTTAAAAAGTCAGTTTCTTAAACGCGCCAGTCACATTTCACACGCTGAACAGCCACACGTGGCTAATGGTTCCCGTATTGGACAGCACAGGAGCAGAGCCTTTCCATCACTGCAGAAAGTTCTATTTGACAGCACTGTCTATATTAATAGCTTAGAGAGAGTTACAATGTCTTCTTTGCCATCAGAGCACGTACTACAAACAGCAGTTGTGCTAAACAAAAGTTGTCTTTAGGTTCTCACTTCTTAATCTCCTCCATTCACAGAGGATAATTTTTCAAGCTCAGCATTGAGTCCTATTGGTAAATGAATGAATTGTGGGAAGAAACCCAAGCAAAACTCATGGATCAAGACATCCATTTTCATGTATATTTCATGAAAATCACAATCAATGAGTATTAAGGCACTAAAAGATGAAAACTGGAGAATTTGCATGGCTTCCATTTATTTGTTTATTCATTTATTCTTGCAAGTAAAATTCACTCAGTGTCCGCTACTGATAAGTATTGCAGAGTACATAAAAGAATATCCTCAAAGATTTAAGAATCTGGGGCCAGAAACAGACATAGACAATTTTATCTGAAATCCAATGGGCTAACTGCCCGAATAGTGGAATGCAAGCTATTTGTTCATAGAATAAGTTTTTCTGGCTTACTCTATATAGCTAAGGAGAGAAGAGGGAGAGGATGGAACTGCTGTTGGGGGCAAAGGGTGACTGTGCTGGTCGTTCTCAGTTTGCCAACCCAGATCTGTCCTCCACCCTTCCTCGTCTTACTCTTTGCAAGGGCGGAGGCTGACGCTAGTGGGTGTATCACCGACATTCCCTTGCTGACTATTTTTCAGTTGGGTTTAACCAATAGACATTACCTATAGGAAGGATATCAAAGATCAGGACAGGAGAGAGCTTAGGTTATTCTCTTCTGTATCTCTGGCAGGAGCTGGAATTCTCAAAGATTATAATTTTTAGGTCTAACTCCCAGCCGGGACTCCACAGCCACAATCTCCTCTCATCCTTTCAACTCTGAGTGTTTCATTATTCCTTTTTGTTCTCTTAACTCCTCCCACAATTCTGTAAGTAGCCCTTTCATGAAAGTCTCTTCATTAGAAACATCTGGGTTAAATTCCATGTCCATCTGGCACCCTGACTTAATATAGCCAAGGAAGAGAAGAAACTTGGCTGCCGAGAGCCAGAGAAGGAAGGCATGCTTGAAGTGGGTTGTAAAGAGCTGGTCTTACATAGTGTACTGATAACTTTGGAGTGAAAGGGCTATTTGAGGGACATCAAAGAGGTTACAAGATCTTTGTTGTACTTACCATCTCCCTACCCTTCATTCCTCTTCCCTAGAGATTACCTTAGTGAACAATTTCTGTGTAACCTTCTAAACATTCTACATTGCATGTTCAACCATGCTCAACCACACTGAAGGAAAATAAATCTGCCTCTTACTTGTCAGAGAGGAGAATGGTTGATGCCATCATAACTTTTCCTTCTTTGACTGCACACTAGTGGTCCTCAAAGGGCGATGCCAGGACCAGCAGCACCATCTGGGAACTGCTAGTTAGAACTACAAATTCTCAAGCTGTATCCTAGACTTATTGAATCAGAAACTCTGGAGGTGGGGGCCAGAACTCTAAATTTATAACAAGCCCTCTGGGTGACTCTGTTGCACATTCCAGTTTGAGAACCAATGGACTACACCGTGCTTCTGGATAGCTCCTGTCCTCACCCATCTGATGGTCATTACTGCTCCATACAGAGTTGGGCAATCCTCCTGACCTTAGGTTCTGACACTCCCAACTGCTCAGAGCAGGAATTCTGTGACATCGTGAGTTTTGAAGTCATGCGGCTTTGCTTTCTTCTTTAAAAGTGAATGCCTATGCAATGTTTTCCTTCCATCTTGAGGGTGCAACTTAGCTTCAATCATCTGCAGAAGCCCAAGACCCCCTGGGTACCACATCTTAACCCTATATCACTGTAAACATATTCAATCTTCCAGTCTTAAAGCATTCCTAAAAATTCAACTGTCTTTCCTGTGTTCTCAACAACCTCTCAGAGTGACCATAGCAGATACATGGGTGTCTCCTGCAGTTCCCATTAGTCAAAGCTGATTTTTGTTTCATATTCTATATACCTCATGGCCTGTAGGTTCTTCTCTCTGCTATTTTCAGGCTACTTATTTTTCTATCTCCATCAAAACTTGCAGTCTCTTGGAAGTCCATGCCATTGCAACTTGCCATTTGATAGCCTCCCTTTTTGCTTTTATCTAATAACGTTTATAAGTTTAGCATTTGACTCACTGTCTTCCTCCCTATCACTAATTCCTTTCCACCTTAGGTGACTTCAAGATCTAAACGGATTACTTCTTAACTCCTTAGGAGCTGGGCCTAGACTTCCTTACTTCTGGTGATCTTTTCCTCTATCTCATTTCAACCACTGACTCCTGTAAACTTAGGCTTGATCTCGTCATCCATGGTAACTACACTCACATCATGATTAGAAGCATGCTCATGTACAGCTACAAGCTTTGATCCTTCCAGAGGGTAATTATGATAGTCTAGTTTGCCAGTTCCATAGAGTTAAGGCTCATGCAGAATGTGATTCTTGATAGAGTCTGGATGCATGAAAATTAAAGGGGTGTGCAGAGTTGTCATTGGATTGTGGCAGAAAACCAGAAAAGAAAAACTTCATGGGTCATTGAAATAAATAGGTACTCCAGAAGTAAACATCAGTGTCTGGGATTAGGACAGTCCAAGATGATACAAGCAAAGAGCAATAGATCTAATAGGCAAATAGAAAGTTTCATAATAGTGGCAGGTAATCATCCAGAGGGTATTATCCCAGGCCTATATCTGGGTTTCCAGTGAGGGTTTGATTTATTTCAGGGGTTATGGGTTGAGCAAATACACGACATAGTTATTCCAAGGATCCAATACAAACATGGCATGGATGCATAAGAGCTTTCCAATGCAAATGTCAGTTGTGGCTACTATTCTTGATTTAAATGACCCATCTTGATGTTATTGGAAGTACTGATATTGTGGGGTTCCTGCTTTCTCTTTAATCCCAGGCAAATGTTTCTTACTTTGTTTCTTCAGTAGCTAAGAGAATTATGCAGAAACTAGCTGAGGTTGGTTAATTATTCAAACGTGCTTATTATACATAAGCAGCATATTTGTTCTCTCCCTATTTGTGCATAGATATTTATTTTTTATGAACCTTACTTCCCATCAGTGAAGATGAGAGAATAGAATTCGCACATCTGTCCCATTTGTTGTGACAAAATATGAACTGAAGATCTGTAGGCTGATGTAGGGAAGCGTATTCCTCAGAGTCCATGGTGAGCCTGATGGAATAAAATTTCGGTAATAAATACAGTTGTGGGAATCTGCATTAAAAAACAGCACTAAAAACAAGTGACATGAAAGAGCGTTATGGAAGTTTTTTAAAGAGGATTTGAACAGAAATAGAGCCATCTCTAGAGAGGCGGGGGGCTGGGACAAATTCTTTGTGGAAACAGGGTGGGAAGAAATAGAACAAGGATGAGGCTTCTCCCTGCCATTCTCCAAATCTGTGAATGCTAGCACCTTAAAGGCATCATGAGAAAGGTGTTGAAGGAAACAGGCAGGAGGAGGAGGAAGCTGCAAAATGTATGCATTGCTTGATAGGCAAAATATACACAGAGCTTTGGATAGCTTTGGAGACGAAAGGAAAGGAGACAGGCTTAAATGTGTTGGAGCTAATTATATTTCCTAATTGCATTTTTTCCTATTGATGCCCCCTCACCCAGAATCACAGCAGTGCCTGGGGAGAGGCACCACTGTCGCTTCTGAGGCAGTGAGGGGGGAAGTGTCCGGAGCACACACCAGGCTCCTTGCCACCTTACAGGGAACATATCTTCCTTGGACAGCAGGAATGGATTCCCAAACACCCCACCTTCCTCCTTATAAGCTATAATTAGAAACAGGAGGGAGCATGCCTTTTGAGGTAATTTTCAACATATCTGTTGATGGTTCCCTTGTGTGACATACATGAATGACATGCAATATAAATTTAGGTAGGACACAAATAATATTAATTTTAATATCCGTATATTTATCTTTTGCTTTCCTCTACTTATGGCAACTGATAATGATCTTCCATTTGCAGCACCAGTATCAACAGAGTTATTAAAGTCAATGTATTTAAATAAAAAAATGAATTATTTATTTTTAAAATAACTCCCTATAGAATATTAGGTCAGCCTGCAGACAGGCAAAATTTGTGAAGGTGACTCTTGAGTGACTGACATTTGGGAATCACTGTAGTATGACATGATGTGGCAGAAAGAAGACAGGATTGAAAATCAAAAGTTATGGATGCTCTGTTTTGCTAATAATTACCTATGCATTTTGCACAAGTGGTTTGACTTTGCTTAATCCTTTTTCTTTCTTTCTTTTTTTTTTGAATATGGATAATAATTCCCAGTTAAGCTAATTTGCAGTATTTTCTGTGAGGATCCAATGGCATAATATATTTGATCATCTTTTTAAAATATCCGTTATTGCCATGGAGAAGTATTGTGGTTACACCTTAAGAAGGCCCCTACTGAGTCATGCTTGTGAATAGTCCCCTCACCTGCATGTGACCAGAACCTATGACTTGCTTCTATCCAATAGAATATGAAAGACAAAGGCGATGGGATGTCACTCCCTTGATTTGGTTTGGTTATCTAAGTCTTAGCTGACTGAGAGAGAGAGCTTCTCCTGTTGGCCTAGAAAAAGCAAACAGCCATATTGTGAGCTGTCTATGGAGAAGGCTGTGTGGCAGAGAACCATGGGCAACATCTAGGACATGAGGGTGGCCTCCGGCCAACAGCCAGTAAGAAATGGGGCTCTCAGGTATACTTCCACAAGGAAATGAATTCTGCCGGCGACATATATGAGCTTAGAAGTAGCGTCTTCCTAGTTGAGCACCCGGAGGAGAACGTGGTCCGGGTAGCCCCTGGATTGCAACCTTGTGAGCCCCTCAGTGGAGGAACCAGCTAAGTCATGCCTGGACTTTTGACCCACAGAAAGTGTGAGCTAACAACTGTGTGTTGTTTTAAGTTACTACATTTGTGGTCATTTATTAGGCGTAAATATGAAAATAATATGGGGCAAAGGAGATTACTTTGTCTTTTTGGGTATATAGATAATGTTTATTGTATTTCCCATATATAGACAGTATTAATACTATCTCTTTTTGGTTAGGAGAGCTCTGGGAATCTAAGAAATTCATGAGTATTTTGAGAAACTATCCTAGAGACCTAGGGTTGGTTTATATGTATGGAAAACTAATAATTATTGTGTTTTTCCAGTGTTCGAACTGGAATATCAGGTTCTTAATAAACATCATTTTGTTTATTCTCATAATGTCCTAGAGAGGGATATTATTATCCTTATTCTTCAGATGAAGAAATTTGTCCAATCTCATAAACATTCTCTAGTATTTGTCTTTTCTTGCAGATCTTCATTGACTAATTCTATTTCCTTCATCAATAAAGCCTGTAATTGGGCCCAACCAATTGGAAGTTGCATTCTGTTGAGTACAGCAGTTAGTCCAGGCCTAGTCACATGACCCGTGTTGGGACATTCTCAGGATCTGTGTGGAAGCTAACAGAATCTGTCTTTTCCACTGAACATCTGTTTATGGGGAAGTGGGCCTGGAGCTGTCACAAAGCACCTCCCCAGAAAGCCTGAAAATAAACCCCCAAACAATGAAAGGTAGGGCCCAGAAATGGCAAGATGCCAGGTTCTGGTGACATTATTTGAGCTTCTTAATTCAGCTATGGCTGATCCAGTTTGGCTTTATTACCATCACCTGCAGTGTGTGTGGAAGCATGTTTTCCAACTGAGCCTGCGCAAGTGAAATACCCACCTCTCCCTTTTGAATATTCATTCCCCATCAGAAATAAATGTCCCTGCTTCCCGTTGTTCCAGGATGCCATGACCTTGGAAATGATTCCTCATGGTCTCCTAGTTGCTGCAAATATACTTTACTTTGTGAGACAACTACTTCTGGTGGAGAGCCTGATTTAACTCGGCAGGAGGGAACCCACTTTTGTTTTGGTAACAAAATGAGCCACATTCCAATTAGCTGAACAGTTTAACTTCTAAATGTTCAGCCCTTCCTTTTATTTAATAACAAGAACTTATTTGAATTTTTTAACAACGCAATTCTTGCTTGTATCAATCACAAATAGTTTGGTCAAGAATTTTGCTGGGAACTCAAAATTCCATTTTTTTCTTTCTAAAATTCTTGAAAAAGGAAAAGCACGCCCAGTCAAGTATATGCTTTGAGTCTAAGGGTCAGCATGGTCAGCCCTTTGCTCCAAGAAACAACATCATACAGAGTGGTCCTCAAGGGCGGTTTCAGCCTGCAGACTCACCTCCAGAATGCCAGGTTAGACTTGGGAACTGATAGTTATGTCCCCAATTTGTGGAATCAACATCATCTCACCAGTTTTGGGTTAGGTCCCATAACTTCTCAAAGTCAGTTCAAACTTAGGCAAGAGTCTGACTTTATCTAGCAGAGTAATGATGTTGTTTGGCACTTTCCTGAGATACTAGGCAATTGTCAAGGGGATAGATGATACCTGGGCAGAACATTTAATGTCACCACTCATACATCAATGGACTCAATCCCAGAGTAACTTGTTTAGCGTGGGACCACATTTGTAGAGCCAAGAGGTCTCTCAGAGAAGCACGGGCCCAAAGTTAAGTGACTTGGGAGAGAAATGTGTCTTCAGCAATTAAATCCTGAAGTGGAAAATTGGCTGGGAGGAATAATTTTAATGATCAAGTATAGCACACTCTGCTAGTGCCCCACCTCGATGTCTTTGAACCCATCTTCTCAATCTTGGGTGCCATCCTCCATTTTCTGCATGTTCTGTGGCTAATTGCTTCAACCTGAAGACTGCACTAGGACACTTAAAACATCTCTAAAGGGACAGCTGCAAGTAACTTGGTGTTTTATGTTGGGTGGGGCTATAGCCAATGACTGATTAGTATGGGAGCACAAAAGTTCAGTTTCTTTGCTTTGGGGCAGGATAATAAGACCTTCCAAGTACTCGTGGCTATTTAAATTTAAATGAATTAAAATTAAACAAAATTAAAAATTCACTTCCTCACTTGCTCTAGCCACATTTCAAGTGCTCATACCGTGCAGATATAGAACATTTTCATCATAATACAAAGTGCTACTGGACAAGGCTCCTCGGGAGTTCGCTGAAGGCACAGGCTGAGTTTGAGACGTCCCCTGAAACTGAACCCTGATTTGGCCTCCTCCCTTTTCCTGTCCTGCTGCTTCTACTCTCTTATTGCTTTCTCCTAGGCACATTTCCTTTGTCAAACTTTTGCACCCAACCCCTTGATTTAGGGTTAGCTTCTGGGAGAACGTCACTAGAGAAATCAACTGGAAGAAATTTCAGTTCTTTTATTTCTATCCTTGAATGCTAAATGCCAAAATGTACTTTCATTATTACTCATTTTCTTATCTCCATTCCTTCATGGTACCTCTCTTGATCATCAGATGTGGAAATATGAACTGCATTTCAGTTTACAAAATGCTTTCTCAGATATCATTCTGAAGGAAAGATATTTAAAATTTAGGCATTTGTACCGGTTTATAGTAAGTGATCACTAATAAGTAGTTAGTAATATCCTTATTTTCAGGGTTAGAGAATTGAATCCCAAAATGGTTGTAAGTGGTCTAAGACCATATTTCAAGCAAGTGGCACAGCTGGAATTCACAGCTGACTCTTTTGACCAGGAACTTAGTGTTCCTTCTGTGTAATGCACTGACCTCAGAACTCCAAGGGATGTGCCACACCTAGTACCCCGTGTGTGCATACACACCTAGCACTCTGTGTGTGCCTACATAATGGACATCAAGATGTACTTTCTGAGAAGGGAGATTGTTCACTGGAAAATTAAGAAGTGGCTGATTGCAAGATGATTATAGTCAAGTTGTGAGGTAGGCCTTTACATTCTTTCCTTTAAAATATCTGTAAGTGGTCATTTAATGCCCTAAGGTTCTATGTCTGCTTCAACCATCTAGTTAGTCTGACCAATTTTTCTACCACGCATGCACAAACTAACCTAATAGATCAAATACATTCAGTTGTCCTCCTTTTCCTTGTCTCTCCTCCTCCTCATCCATTTATTGAGCAAGGCAACATGCTAAGATTTTGAGGGATTGTTGTATTCAATCC
Source organism: Equus asinus (assembly GCF_041296235.1). Lineage (NCBI taxonomy): Eukaryota > Metazoa > Chordata > Mammalia > Perissodactyla > Equidae > Equus > Equus asinus. The sequence goes on along the minus strand of NC_091802.1, from coordinate 34,397,458 downwards.
TCGTAACAAGCCTAGGAGCTGGCGCCATTATTATTATTCTCATTTTATAGATGAGCAGAGTGAGGCAAATGTCATAGACTTGCAGTAATTATACAAGGTACAACTTATTTCACTCCCACCATGATCCCAATTCAACACAGTTTTCCAGGTCAGGTGAGGAGTAAGGATTCTTAACCATTACTGCTTGGGCTTATTTCAGTCTGTGTCCTTTCCAACCTAGTGTGTTGTCAGTAGCAGTGGAAGAGATACAGTAGCTTACTAAGAATAAGGCTAATACCTCTTTTCTCTCAGATTTTCTGCTTTCAGCCAACCTGGAAAATAAACATCAACAGATTTGGTTCCATTACTTAAAATGTGTTATTTCCTTTGCATCAGTTCCAGAGAGCTGTTATTATTGTTTTAAAATAGAGCTAATTAATGTGATACAGCACTGTAATTAGATTCCCCTTTGTCCTAGAAATTGGCCAGGCTTTGGAGGTTTAGCCAAGAGAAATTTCTTCATTGCACTGGGAGAATAATGAGTCTCATCCCCTTTTAGCCTGAGCCACATCTGAACTAGTGACCCAGAGGTCGATGGCTCAGAGGCCCATTACCCAGCCCCCAAAGCCATCTATTGTGACAAGAGTGTTGATGGATCCAGCTTAATGCCACCCAGATATTATCTCTGAATCTTAAGCAAAAGACAAGTTGAAGCTACAAGGCAGATATAAAAGTCTCTTGCTGAGATTTGTAGAAAATGTTGTCATTTTAATTAACATTTCCAAACAATAATAATCGTTATTTAGTGCTACAAAGCCAGCCACATAGCAAATGCTAAATTTCTGAGTATTTTAAAGCAGGAAAATGCTCTTCTGGGAAATGGAGAGGAAATTTGTTTTTCTGTTTCTAGACTGGGACTATCAGATCAAAGCCTTTTTTTCTTCCTGTAAATAAAAACTGTGTGACTTACTCTGAAATCATTCTTCTTTTGCTAATTTGTCCCCTGACATGCAGTACCTTTGCAAAAATTCTTACAATGGATTAAAACAGTATTTTTAAAAACGAGCTTGAGATCTTCAGCTTTACGGTCTGCAAATTTACAAGGTAATTGGAAGTGCTTCGGAACTTGGAATACGAAGGAATAAAATTTCTGCAAGAGATTAAAAGTTTTTTTCACGCAAAAGAATGCAGCAACCATGCCACCACTTTCCTTCATCAGTCTATCTCCCCATCCGCATAGTCTCCAAAGCACTGACTTAGCTCATAGATTGACCTCTTCTCCCCTGCTGTCCCACAAAGAGAGATGATGCTTAGACACAGAAAGCAAAGTTCTCCTCCCCACTTCTTTTAGCTCTTCACAGCTGGGCTCTCTCTTGAACCCATGTTCTTTGTTCCTAGTCCTTTTTTCCATCTGTGTTGCTTGACCCTCCCTGCTCAGCTCAATGCTGTCCTTCTCCAGGCTCAGCCCCATTGAGCTCGTAAGCTCATTCTGATTCAGGCAGAACCATTTCGGATCAGCTGATGGATCAAAATATTAATACCAGTTAATGTTTACTCTTCTCTTCACATGTGCCAGGCCATACTCCAAATCATTCACTCATTCGATCCTTTCGGCAACCCTGCAATGCACGTGTTATTATCATCTTGATTTGACAGAGAGGAGACTGAGGCACAGAGAGGTTCAGTGACTCGGCCAAAGTCAGTAACCGAGTCAAGATGTGAACCCAGGCAGTCTGGCTGCACATTCGAGCCTCTTAAGCTTTATTCTCCATTCCCTCTCCACTTAGCCACAGGCACATGGATCTGGGCATCCTGGGAGTTACTTTGATCACCCTTCTGCCCAGAAGGTCTCAGTTTTTCCTTGAAAACTCCTGGGTGGGACCAACTTTGGAATCAGTATTTTACTTTGTTCTCGAGCTCTTCATGGGAACTAGGTGGCTTGCCTTTTGTCCTGAATCTCAGCCACTTGATGGTTTTTTTGGAATCTCTCCCTGGCCCTCACCAGTCCTTTAGGCGAGGGGATTCCAGAGACTTCCAGTTGTCCCTCAGTGGCTGGTTTAAATCTCATTCTAAGCAGCTTGCTCATCTAGCACCTTGCCTATCTGTATGTAATTTGGCATTGTTTAGTTGATTGGATTCTACCACCCCTCTTGAATCGTCCACTTTACTCCTTGTCTACCACCTTCACGAGCTTGTCTAAGCCACCAACTTCTCACCTGATGAATGTATTACTTTCCCAATGGGTCTCGCAGCTTAAATTCTAGGTTTCTCCAATCCATTTTCCATACTGCAACCAGGGAATTCTATTAAATGTGAAAATCTGGCCGTTTTTATGATTAAAATCTTCGTGACTGCCCATTACTGTTAGGATCAAGCCCTCTATCTCTGACGTAGTTTGTGAAGCCTCATCTGACAAGATTCTACCTTTCCACCCTTGTTTGTCAATATCCTCTCTCAATCTGCCATGCTTCCTCCTATTACAGGATGGTTGCACAAATTCCCTCTGCCTTGGAACCACCTTCCCCTTGTTTCCATGTAAATCACTGACTCATTCTTTCAGATATTTGCTTAAAATTTTCTTCCCTAGAGAATTCTCTGCTGTTCTCGCAGATCAGACCAAGCCTCTTTTTTACAAACTCTCATAGCACCTCCTTTCTGGGCGCTTAATTATATATTGAGTATGTACTGTGTGCCAGATACTTATCAGTTGTAATTTACAGGACACAGGAGCATGAGGACCATATTTTGTCTTGTTCACAGCTATGTTTCCAGGTATATATAGAGCGCTCTGGTCCCACGGTAGATACTAGATAATGAATGAACTGTTACATAGAACCTCCAGCTGTTGGTAGGTCAGAAGTCTTCCTAAAAGAAAGCACTTACTGGGCATCTACTATATGCTAAACTCTGCTATAGGTTTAAATATTTTACCTCATTTTGTATTCACAACAAGCTTATCAGTTAGCTTCTAATATTAACCTTGTTTTACAGATAAGTAAATTGAGACTTTTAAGTGATAAGCCAGATCTCTATGTATATATAATATACATAATTTCTCTCTCTCTACATACATATGTGTGTATGTATGTGTATATATGTGTATATACAAAAAGTAATTTCTGGGGCTGGCCTGGTGGTGTAGTGGTTAAGTTTGTGTTCTCTGCTTTGATGGCCTGAGATTCACAGGTTTGAATCCAGGGCCTGGACCTAGCACTACTCATCCAAGCCACGTTGTGGCGGCATCCCACGTAAAATAGAGGAAGATGAGCACAGATGTTAGCTCAGTGACAATCTTCCTCAAGCAAAAAGAGGAAGATTGGCAACAGATGTTAGCTCAGGGCCAATCTTCCTCACACACACAAAGTAATTTCTCTGTGTGTGTATGTCTATATATATATATATATATATATGTCTCTCTAGACATATAAGATAGGTGGAAAGATAGATATACGTATATACATATGAGAAAGAGAGAGATACCCACACACTAAATGTAGTGCCAGGAATGTAGGCCCTACACACAGTTTTGTTTTTTGTTTTTAATAGTTATAGGCCTCTCCATTCCCAGCTTTCTCTCTATCACACTTACACACATACATACCCCCACTGTGTTCCCAGCTTGCACTTTGTTTTATCATCCTTCTGATTCTATAGCCAACGTCAGGATCAGGGTGAGGATAAAGGTCTGAAAAGAAGTGTGTTCAAAGAGGACCTCACTCTTCAGCACCGCTATAGAAAGGTCCCTCTCATCCATGTGTTTCCCTTATTGCTCTCGCAGATCAGCTGTGGGGGTGTGGGGGTGTGGGGGTGGCCAACAGGACAACATGGAGAGAGGAAACAAAAACGGGTTTTGGTTTTTCTCTCGAGGCCAAAATCCCATTTATTTTACACAAACAAGTTCCCTTTGGACATTTGTCAAGTGACTTCCCACCTCTCCTTTAGGCCCTTTGAGTAAATGTTCTCTCGTGTGCTGAACATTCTGTGTGGGTTTAACTCATTAAATAATCAAATTGTATGCAGCATGCTGTGTGGCTGAAGTGGAGAGGGCAGGAATTGGACCTACACTATGCAAAACATTTCTCTATTGATGAATTCAGATCTTATATGAAAATTGAAAACACTTGGTTCTTATGATTTTTCAATGAAAATTAAAAATATTTTTTCTAGCATAAATGATAACATTCAGAATTTATTTGATAGAGTGTTTGAAAGAAAAATGTTTTTTTCTTATAAACCTCTCCTTGTTAATTATGAGAATCACCAAATGAGGAAGCTGCAGAAACTGTTTTTGTTGTGTTATTTTGTTTTTTCTTAGTCCCTGGGTTAATTAAGTTTTAAAATCCATAATTTGGAAATTATCAAACCATGGCACAGTTGCTTGAATCCTGCAACACATTTTTAAAACACACATTTGGTTAATTTTGGAATGTTAAGTTCAGGCCAGCACATTTTATTATGGATTTAAGCTTCCTGCTTTGTATTTTTTTTTTTTTTTTAGTTTAATAAATTGCTAGGTTCTTTTTCCTCCTTGCTGTGAACCATATTTTCATTCTTGACACCAACTAACTCAGTCACCAGATAATGCCTTCAAGAATAATCTGACAAGATGCACTGAAGTCAGGATGAGAGTTAGGTATATGTGTTGTGCAATTAAATTATGTCTAACAAAGGACCAGTGGCTTCGCTACATCCAAGAATGATCGGACAACCATGCCCACATTTCATCAGTCATCTGTGCACTGAAGTTGGAATGACTGGCTCAGCCTGATCAATGTGATGTCATGTAACTTTTACCATATTTTAGATGAAATATTCTCTAAGGTAGAATGTCAGGGTCTTGACAGATTATATATTTAGCGATCTACAGAATTTCATTCATTAAGGTGTTAGAAGGGATTCTCTATTTAGTGAAACAAGATACATGCCTGTTAATGTTAGATCTTCATAAGAAACATCAGCATAGGCATTATCATTTCTTTAAACCTCTCAGGGTGATGTGAATATGCAATTTTGTATTCCCGTCAATATGCCATTAAGTTGATGTAGGTAGGAAGGAGGATGCCTTTGTTAATACAATCAATTGAAAGATGTTTACAGGGGAAGGATAGAATTAGTTTATACTTATCCTGACTCCTTGATAATAGATCTGTCGCCATGTAGTTCGAGAAAGATTCCTCTCCAAAACCAATTCTTCCAGGATAATAAAAACAACATTTTAAAAGCATACAGAGAAGTTCTTGCAAGAAGGTAAAATAATGAATTATTAAAGGTACTGCAGCTTCTTGATAAAAATTTTATGATAACTGTACAGTGTTCGTCTAACCTTGCCTTTTAGCGATACAGAAACATGAGCTCTGCTTATTTCAAATTGTAAATTAGTTTCCTCTTATTGTCTCATTTAAACAATCTTTTCCAGGACAGACCCAGAGGTGCCAACTGACTCCAAATTGTAAGCTACGCATTTTTTTTCTCCTCCAGAATTATTGTACCCATTGTATTAACACCTTCCACTTTGTTGTAAAACTCCTTGCATTTACAGAGGTTATTATGCTTCTCGAAAACAATGTGCCACCAGATTATACATATTAGTGAAGAGAAGGAGAGTTTGAGCACTGAGCACAATGTTAACTGAGAAACATCTCCAAGCATGGTATTTAGAATGCACAAGGAGGAAAAAAAGAGAGTAAAATGAAAATTTCATATTGCTGCCTGCATTCATTATAACCGAGGTGACTAGTGAACATGAAGAAAGCTAACACTGCACTTTTCCGTCTTTGGGTCCTGTGTTTCTCACTTCCTCTCCATCACAGACACATGGAGAAGGGCGGTGAAGAGAGGAACCTACTTCCATTGCGCACTTTATATGCAGGTACCACAAAGCAACCATTTTTAAATCCATTTTGTCCTGAGTTGCTATCTTTAGGCATGGTGACTACTGAATGTTAAGAATGTCTCCTATAGATTTATTTATTCCAGAGGAACTGCATCCTGACATCATGGGGAGGGTAACGGCCCCAGCTCATTATATTGTTACTAGGTACCATTAACCCTTGCTCGCAATGCCGGTGCTCCAACACCTTGGATTAAGCTGTTAAACTAAAATTTGGTCAAAGCCACCCAACAGCCCAGGGACTATGTTGTGGAAATAAACAAACTAGAAAGCATTTCACTGAGGCCCTGGAATAGTGACAAAAGACCGGGTGGCATAGGCAGGAGACCACACTGTTATGACTTACTGTTGAAGTAAATCCTTATGCCTTTTTTAACCTCCACTATCTTTCTGTGAGGACTGAAGTTGAGATGATTAGATCTAAAGGTAAGTGACTTAAGGTGGGTGAACAGCCTAGTACAGTGCCTATCACAAAGATGATGCTCCGCAAATAATAGTCGTCACTTTTGAATTTATCTACCTCTGGGGAACGGTTCTGCTCCATAAAACAGCAGCACATATTCATTTTATTTCTACAATTATGCTGATTGGTGACAACGGCCACTAGCCCTTCATCTGGATTTCCTTAAGTTTTAAGGATCAGCATAAGCTGAGATTATTTGCCATGTAGAAAATAAAGTAAGACGTTAAAGCAGGCTGGGGACAGAATATTATCTAGTAGAATTATTCAGTAGGAATTCTCAGTCTTGCAGTAGCTGTCAGCTGGGTTCTATGTGGCTGACGTAGGGATGTATGTATGTATATCCATTTGCTTGAGGTGACGAACTGATGTTTTGTTGGGAATAACTAAACCCACAGTTTATAATGAGAACTCAAAATGCTTGACCTTTATAGTATATACTCGGCATCAGATTGTGATTCCTAAATCTTCCTTATGAGGATTGATAGTAAGCGTTCTCCAGGGGCTGGCCCGGTGGCATAGGGGTTAAGTTCTCTCATTCCCCTTCGGGGGCCTGGGGTTTGCTGGTTTGGATCCCCGGTATGGACCTACGTACTGTTTATTGAGCCATGCTGTGGCAGGTGTCCCACAAATGAAGTAGAGGAAGGAAGATGGGCATGGAAGTTATCTCAGGGCCAATCTTCCTCAGCAAAAAGAGGATTGGCAGCAGATGTTGGCTCAGGGCTAACCTTCCTCAAAAAAAAGTTTTCTCCACCAGGACTCAAAGAGGAGGCTGTTATGCTTGGTTCTAGACACTAATCTGAAAGTAGTAATCAGGCCCTTTTCTCTAAGAAGGCAATATCTGAGCACAGTTAACATGAGCTTACATGGTGCTCACTATATCCAGGGCACTTTCCTTTTTTTAAGATTGGCACCTGCGCTCACAACTGTTGCCAACCTTTTCTTTTTCCTGCTTTATCTCCTGAAATACCCCCAGTACATTGTTGTATATCTTAGTTGCAGGTCCTTCTAGTTGTGGCATGTGGGACACTGCCTCAACGTGGCCTGACGAGCAGTGCCACATCCATGCCCAGGATCCGAACCTGTGAAACCCTGGGCTGCCGCAGTAGAGTGCACGAACCTAACCACTTGGCCACAGGGCCGGCCCCCTCCACGGCACTTTCGAAGTATTTAATGTGCACTACTTCATTTAATTATCACACATGAACAACGATGAGATGTTTCCTTCTTAGAAGAAGGGGCTGATTACCATTTATAGATAATGCCTAATGTCTTCATCTTGCGCTTTTTAACACTTCTCCTCCAACAACAGCTATGGGAAGGGTAACTGATTTCCAGGATTGCCTGGCACGATTCTGAGTTACTACTTGTTGTCCTAGTGTAATTAGCCATGGTTCTCCCTGTTACGGTCGCTCCAGTTTGAACAATAAATTATGCAGTCCCCTGGTTATGGGACCTGTATTCATCTCCAATATGCCATGGACAATCCTGGGTCCTACTTTCTTGAGGACCTGAAGGCAGCTGTTTGCTGGCCCACTCTGTCCTGCCTGCATCTTCTTTGCTTTGGCAAATAGCTTCAGTCTTAATCAGCCCTCAGGAGCAACACAGGGCACCAAGATGGTCAAAGGGGATTTTACAACAGTGGTGTTGGGGTCCAGCCACTTTTTCTTTAGAATATAAACTTATAAGGCAGCTCCTTTTGTGTCATTTTATAATACTACCTGTGTAAAACCAATAAATATCCTCCTGTATGGTACCAAAAACATTGAAACAATGATTTTATGTTGAACAACATGTACATAATTATGTTTCAGATGAGGATGGTAACCAATTAGCGAGTTTTGAAAGCTGTTTAACGGTTCCGAAGAAGAATTTTAAAGTGGCGAATAGAAGACTATCAGAGTGTGCTGCACACATAAGTCTACACATTATTTTGTGAATTTTAGTTTCAGTACTCTGTGTGTGTGTGTGTGTGTGTGTGTGTAGACGGACATGAGAGAGATAGAGAGAGAAAGAGAAGGAGAAATAGTGGTGGCTAGTCTTCAAAAAGTTCCCCGTGATCATTGGCTCAGTATTCATATCCCCGTGTAGTTCCCTTCCATAGTCAATTGTGGCTGGTTTGTGTCATCAATAGGATTTTGCAAAAGTGATGATGGATGGTTTCTGAGGCTAGGTCATAAGGACTTTGCAGGGTCTGCTATGGCTTTGGGTTGTTCTCTCTGTGTGAAGCCATCTGCCATATCGTGAGGATGCTCAAGCAGCTGTGTGGAGAAACCCATGTGAGATCAAATGGTGGAGCTTCCCATCAAAAACTAGCACCAGCTTGCCAGACATGTGAATGGGCCACCTTGGAAGGGGATCCTCCAACTGCATTTCAGCCTTCAGACGACCACAGCTCCAGCCCACATCTTGACAGACACCTTGTGAGAGACGAAGCCAGAACCACCCAGCTGAGCTCTTCCCAAATGCCTGACCCACAGAAACTGTGAGATAAATAATGTCTACTATTGTTTTAAGTTACTTGGTTTTGAAGTATATTTTTATGTGACAGCGGATAACTACGTATGTTCACATTTAGGGACACATACATGTATATAAGTAGACAGAGAGAGGAATCTTAAGCCTGTTGTGATATAAAATGTATTTCTCACTGCTTATTGTGGTAAAAAACAATATTTAAAAATACTTGTGTGGAGGAACAGGAAATCTCCTTGCTGGTGGAAATGCAAAATAGTATAGCCACTTTGGAAGGTAGTGTGGCTGTCTTATAAAATTAAACATACTCTTACCATATACTACAGCAATTGTGCTCCTTGGTATTTACCAAAGGAATTGAAAATTTATGTCCACACAAAAATCTGCACATGGATGTTTACAGCAACTTTATTCATAATTGCCAAAACTTGGAAGTAACAAAGATATCCTTCAGTTGAAGGATAAATGTGAATGGATAAAGTGAATGGATAAGGTGAATGGATAAATAAACTGTGGTACATCCAGACCAGGAATATTATTCAGCACTAAAAAGAAATGAGCTATCAAGCCATGCAAAGACATGAAGGAAACCTAAATGCATGTTACAAAGTCAAAGAAGCCAATCTAAAAAGACTATATACTGTATGATTTCAACTATATGACATTCTGGACAAGACAAAAGAATGGAGACAGTAGAAAGATCAGTGGTTGACAGGGGTTGGGAGGAAGGGGGAATGAATATGCAAAGCACAAAAGACTTTTAGGGCCATGAAACAACTCTGTATGATGTTATAATGGTAGACACATGTCATTATACGTTTTCCAAACACGTAGAATGTACAACACCGAGTCAAACTTGGTATAAAATGTGGACATTGGGTAAGAATGGTGTGTCAATGTAGGTTCATCAATTACAACAAGTGTTCCACTCTAGTGCGGGATGTTGATAGCGGGGGAGGCTGTGCCTGTGTGGGGGCAGGGGATATATGGGCAATCTCTGTACCTTCCTCTCAGATTTGCTGTGAGTCTAAAACTACTCTAATAATAAAATAAATCTTTAAAGCCCCCGCCCCCCAAATCTGCATACACTAGGAAAGAAAAGGGTGAAGAAACAGAAACATATCAAGCCCTATGATGTGCCTGGTGCTCTGCAAAATTAAGATGTTTGTTAAAGGTAATATTCTTTGCCTTTAAACTGCAGTAACTTGTTTAGACAATATTTTGGGACTCCATCTTAGGATCTACCACTGCTGCAATCTTTTTCTAATCTATACGTTTTTGTCCATGCCTTGACTTCTCATTTAATTATTTTAATATTATGGTGCTTCCTCTAATTCATTTCTGTTGTCACCATTATAGACCATTTTTTAAACAACTAAACATTCTTTTAAGTGGCGTTGGACAAATGGCAATATTGCATCATCTTTATACCATTTAATAATCAGTGGGAGATGGCTATGTTCATAATTCATAGATTTCTAAAAATTTTGTGTGTTTTACTGGGTTTCATTTTAGCATGTTATTTCCATATTTAAAAACCAGAATCCTAGTTGGAATGACAGTTTCAGAAAACACTATGTCTGGGGTTGTTTTATCAAAACCCTTATCTTACTACGAATTTGAAATTTTTTTGTCTTGCTGTGTTCCATGACAGGGAAGTTTGTGAAGAAGTTTAACGAATTATATTCAGGGTTAACATTTTTGTGAGAAAAGACCCTCATGGGATTTGTGGGCAAAGTCACACCTGTGGGGAATAGTTCTGCTGGCAGGAGTGATTCAGTAGCAGCCAGTTGTAGGACAACAGCTTTCAAAGCCCACTGAAGGAAGTTCACAGGTAGGTGAAAGGAGATGGAGAGAGAGAAGTAGAAATGCAGGCAGAGTGTCAAGCTCAGTACAGGCGTTCCATCTCCATCGCCAAGTCAGAACACTCGTATGTTATATTCAAGTTATCTGTATTTTCCCCAAAGCTTTCTATCTTCCCTGCAGCATCCTTCTTTTTTGGAACTCAGTTCCTAGTCTCATAATCTTCCCTAATGTTTACCATTATTGACATATTAGGTAGAGTCTTTATAATGCTTTAAAATCTAGTAGTATCTGGTTGAGTTTGCCTAGCTGAGAAAACGTTGTTAAGCTAGCTTCCATTGCCTTTACTCTCAGGAAAGACATCACTGGACCAGTTCTGATACTAAGGAACCGTCACCTGGGCCCCAGGGCTTCACATATTCTCCCTGAATTGGAGAACTGCCATGATTCGTTCAGCACAGGGATTCTCAAACTTGGTGACACATGAGAAATACAAAATATTGATAACTGGGCTCCGTGCCCAGAGATTCTGATTTGATTTGGTGCTATATTTTGCACTGGTATTTTTTTAAAAGCCACCCAGGTGATTTTAGTTTGTGATCAAGTTTGAGAACATTGGTAGGGTAAGTTATCTGGCACATTTGAAAATAACTTTTATGGTAGTTAGAACTTACTGTTCTTTCTAAACAAAACCATACATCTAATTGTGTATCTCCATATCCCTTGTTAGTCGTCTGCTTAGAGGTTGAAGTTCGTTCGAGTTCAAATTCTTGCTCCTCTCCAGCCTCACTGCCCGAGTTTTCTATTTTTTCCTTTTTCTAAGGAAGATTAGCCCTGAGCTGACATCTGTTCCCAATCCCCCTCTGTTTTTGCTTGAGGAAGATTAGCGCTAAGCTAACATTTGTGCCAATCTTCCTCTACTTTCTATGTGGGTCACCACCACCGCATGGCTGATGAACCCAGGCTCCTGAAGTAGAGCACACAGAACTTAACTACTACACAGCAGGGCCAGCCCCCTGATAGTTTTCTTTTGATTTATATGCTCACAACACCAAACCGATGGTAGATACCCAACTACACTCGTGTGAGTCATGCTTCTGTGCCTTTCCCCACCTAAAATACTCTTGGTCTTCCCACCCTCTTGTTGCTTACAGTTATCCCATCAAATCACATTTCAGAAGTCCCCTTGCTGGGAAACCTTCCACGATGCTTCATACAGCACACCTTCCTTTAGTAACTTTAAACCTCATGCAGTTTCAGAGTTGTATGTGCCCTTTGATGTAATTTATTTGCTTCCACAACTGTCTTAGGTTGTGAGTCCCTTGAAGGTAGGAAGACAAAGGCCTTTTGTCTATATCCATGTGTGGCTGGGTGTACACACACATAGTAGGTGTTCAATAAATGTCTTTATAGTGAGCTATATTCTCTCTTTCATAAATTTCATTGTAAAGAACAAAAAGGCACTATTCAACAGATTGGTGCCTCTTGCGACCTAAATTCCCCACTTTTAATGTGCCACAAATTGAGCCCACCACAAAAATCCAAGGCCTTTCTTTGGCTTTTAACCCACTCACATTCTCTTCATTCACATCAAAAGTAAGTAGCTTGAAATAGACATTGTGTCAGGGACAGAGACAAAGCAAAGACAATCAAGTTCTCTGGCTTTTTTTTCTTTTTTTGGTGAGGAAGATTGGCCCTGAGCTAAACATCTATTGCTAATCTTCTTTTTTGCATGACGAAGATTATTGCTGAGCTAACATCTGTGCCAATCTTCCTTCACTTTATATGTGGGACACCACCACAGCATGGCTTGATGAGCAGTGTGCAGGTCCATGCTCAGGATCCAAACCTACAAACCATGGGCCACCAAAACGGAGTGTATGAACTTAACCACTACGTCACTGGGCCAGCCCCCATGTTCTCTGGTTTTTAAAGAGAGACTCCTCAGTTACAAGGGGAAGGTAAATGATTACTATATATATATGCAGTGGAAACATTTTTGAGGAGTAGGAGAAATTCCAAATAGGCCTTAATGCTAGTTAAACAAAGACTTTAAATTTAGCTACCCATATCGTAAAAATATAATTTGAAATTCTAATTAAGCATTTATTACTCAGTGACATGACATATAGTTTCTCACCTCAGGGAACTGCTACTAGATAATAGGTTAAGATGACTTTGTCATTGACGTTGTTCTTTTTGGTTTTCTCTCTTTCCAACTCTGTGTCTTTCTTCCTTGCCTCCTTCCTTCTTTCCCTCCCTCCCACTCTTCCTTTTTTAATCTCTTTCTCTTCTTAAAATTTGAAAAGCATCCAGCCATTTTTTACCTATTTGTTACTCACACCTACTATATGCCATCACTGTAGTAAACATCAGTAAGCCAAAGATACGTAAGTCATAGCCCCTACCCTCAAGGAAATTTGAGTTTCAGGAGGCAGACAAAAAACAAACAATTGCTCTGTGTGACAGGTGTTGCAATGATGCATTGCAAGGAAGAGCAAGCACGACACCTTATAAAGTATAAAATATTTTTAAGAGGTCAAAGGAAAATCCTTTTGAGCTGTCACCACTCACGAGCTTCCTGTTAAACCTTAGTTTCTTCAGCTATGTTAACTCATAGAATCCGAATAACTAACTATACATTTAGTTATGATTGACTATGGAAGGGAACTACACGGGGATATGAATACTGAGCCAATGATCACGGGGAACTTTTTGAAGACTGGCCACCACTATTTCTCCTTCTCTTTCTCTCTCTATCTCTCTCATGTCCGTCTACACACACACACACACACACACACACACACACACAGAGTACTGAAACTAAAAATTCACAAAATAATGTGTAGACTTATGTGTGCAGCACACTCTGATAGTCTTCTATTCGCCACTTTAAAATTCTTCTTCGGAACCGTTAAACAGCTTTCAAAACTCGCTAATTGGTTACCATCCTCATCTGAAACATAATTATGTACATGTTGTTCAACATAAAATCATTGTTTCAATATTTTTGGTACCATACAGGAGGATATTTATTGGTTTTACACAGGTAGTATTATAAAATGACACAAAAGGAGCTGCCTTATAAGTTTATATTCTAAAGAAAAAGTGGCTGGACCCCAACACCACTGTTGTAAAATCCCCTTTGACCATCTTGGTGCCCTGTGTTGCTCCTGAGGGCTGATTAAGACTGAAGCTATTTGCCAAAGCAAAGAAGATGTAGGCAGGACAGAGTGGGCCAGCAAACAGCTGCCTTCAGGTCCTCAAGAAAGTAGGACCCAGGATTGTCCATGGCATATTGGAGATGAATACAGGTCCCATAACCAGGGGACTGCATAATTTATTGTTCAAACTGGAGCGACCGTAACAGGGAGAACCATGGCTAATTACACTAGGACAACAAGTAGTAACTCAGAATCGTGCCAGGCAATCCTGGAAATCAGTTACCCTTCCCATAGCTGTTGTTGGAGGAGAAGTGTTAAGAAGCGCAAGATGAAGACATTAGGCATTATCTATAAATGGTAATCAGCCCCTTCTTCTAAGAAGGAAACATCTCATCGTTGTTCATGTGTGATAATTAAATGAAGTAGTGCACATTAAATACTTTGAAAGTGCCGTGGAGGGGGCCAGCCCCGTGGCCAAGTGGTTAGGTTCGTGCGCTCTACTGCGGCAGCCCAGGGTTTCACAGGTTCGGATCCTGGGCACAGACGTGGCACTGCTCGTCAGGCCACGTTGAGGCAGTGTCCCACATGCCACAACTAGAAGGGCCTGCAACTAAGATATACAACAATGTACTGGGGGTATTTCAGGAGATAAAGCAGGAAAAAGAAAAGGTTGGCAACAGTTGTGAGCGCAGGTGCCAATCTTAAAAAAAGGAAAGTGCCCTGGATATAGCGAGCACCATGTAAGCTCATGTTAACCGTGCTCAGATATTGCTTTCTTAGAGAAAAGGGCCTGATTACTACTTTCAGATTAGTGTCTAGAACCAAGCATAACAGCCTCCTCTTTGAGTCCTGGTGGAGAAAACTTTTCCTTTGAGGAAGGTTAGCCCTGAGCCAACATCTGCTGCCAATCCTCTTTTTGCTGAGGAAGATTGGCCCTGAGATAACTTCCATGCCCATCTTCCTTCCTCTACTTCATTTGTGGGACACCTGCCACAGCATGGCTCAATAAACAGTACGTAGGTCCATACCGGGGATCCAAACCAGCAAACCCCAGGCCCCCGAAGGGGAATGAGAGAACTTAACCCCTATGCCACCGGGCCAGCCCCTGGAGAACGCTTACTATCAATCCTCATAAGGAAGATTTAGGAATCACAATCTGATGCCGAGTATATACTATAAAGGTCAAGCATTTTGAGTTCTCATTATAAACTGTGGGTTTAGTTATTCCCAACAAAACATCAGTTCGTCACCTCAAGCAAATGGATATACATACATACATCCCTACGTCAGCCACATAGAACCCAGCTGACAGCTACTGCAAGACTGAGAATTCCTACTGAATAATTCTACTAGATAATATTCTGTCCCCAGCCTGCTTTAACGTCTTACTTTATTTTCTACCTGGCAAATAATCTCAGCTTATGCTGATCCTTAAAACTTAAGGAAATCCAGATGAAGGGCTAGTGGCCGTTGTCACCAATCAGCATAATTGTAGAAATAAAATGAATATGTGCTGCTGTTTTATGGAGCAGAACCGTTCCCCAGAGGTAGATAAATTCAAAAGTAAAGACTATTATTTGTGGAGCATCATCTTTGTGATAGGCACTGTACTAGGCTGTTCACCCACCTTAAGTCACTTACCTTTAGATCTAATCATCTCAACTTCAGTCCTCACAGAAAGATAGTGGAGGTTAAAAAAGGCATAAGGATTTACTTCAACAGTAAGTCATAACAGTGTGGTCTCCTGACTATGCCAGCCGGTCTTTTGTCACTATTCCAGGGCCTCAGTGAGATGCTTTCTAGTTGGTTTATTTCCACAACATAGTCCCTGGGCTGTTGGGTGGCTTTGACCAAATTTTAGTTTAACAGCTTAATCCAAGGTATTGGAGCACCGCAGAGCAAGTGTTAATGGTACCTAGTGACAATGTAATGAGCTGGGGCCGTTACCCTCCCCATGATGTCAGGATGCAGTTCCTCTGGAATAAATAAATCTATAGGAGACATTCTTAACATTCAGTAGTCACCATGCCTAAAGATAGCAACTCAGGACAAAATGGATTTAAAAATGGTTGCTTTGTGGTACCTGCATATAAAGTGCGCAATGGAAGTAGGTTCCTCTCTTCACCGCCCTTCTCCATGTGTCTGTGATGGAGAGGAAGTGAGAAACACAGGACCCAAAGACAGAAAAGTGCAGTGTTAGCTTTCTTCATGTTCACTAGTCACCTCGGTTATAATGGATGCAGGTACCAATATGAAATTTTCATTTTACTCTCTTTTTTTCCCCCTGGGTGCATTCTAAATACCGTGCTTGTAGATCATGATTATCACCATTTACTTAGATTTGAAAAGTTGTGTGACTTTCCAAGGTCACCCTTCTAATAACAGGGAAAGTGGGAAAGTCTCGTCTTAAATAGTATTATAAATATTATTATTTGCAGCTTTGAGGTACTACGTGCTACTTGGTGTTATTGGGGACAGAAGAGAAAGGTATAAAATTGCTGGCTAAATTTATGGAGACTTAACCTTGTGCCAGGCACTGTTCTAGTTCTTTCAATATTAACTCATTCACACCTATATGAGGTAGGTACTGTTATTATCTATTTTAAAGATCAGTAAACTGAGCCATGAAGGGATTAAGATCATGCTGTTACTAAGTGGTAGCAATTGAATGTAACCATTGTTGGGCTGGCAATCTACGGGAAACAGACAGACACCTGCAAGAACAAGTCAAGACTATAAACCATGAGCGCTAGGTGCCAAGGTGGTGGCACAGATGTTAGGTCACAGTGTTCTAGGTCAAAGCTGTCCACGGAAGCAAGCTCCACTGTCCCACTAGCCTGGGCTGTTGAGGTGGCAGCAGCAGAGTGTGATGCAAGTTGCAGGGGCTCTGGAGTCAGCACACGGTTTCAGTCCTGCCTTTGCTCATGCTTGCGTGATCTTGGGCAAGTTACTTACATCTTGAAGCCTCAGGTTCCTCATCTCTCATTTAATGATGAGAGGCATAATTATTTCAAATGATGGTTATGTAGCCAGTGGGATAGTTTGTTTAAAGGGCCTAATGCATACTACATGCTCAGTAAACGGTTTCTCTCCCCAGTCATGCTTCATCTGACTCCAAAGTTTTACTGGGATTTTAAATTATAAGGTAAGAATAAAGTATTGCTTTCACAAGCTTCTAAACCTCTTAAATCTCCATGGTGGTTTGATCTTTCAACCAAACTGAGGATTTAAGTTCCTGTTTCTCCAAGAAAAATGTCATGTGTTTTGCTTTGGCAATGCTGCAGCATTTAAGCCACCTCCCACTCTTGTTAACCAGTCTATGATCCCGTATCATAGAGCCTTGTACTTCATAGTCATTATTTGAGTACCTATGGCAGGGTAGATGCCGCCACTCCATCACTTCAAGATTTCAGATAGAAGCTTCTCTTTCTTCAATCTCAGTCCCATCTAGCTTCCAAGAATGAAAAAAACTGCTGAACAAGGCCTGGGGGTGATGGGGTGGTGGAGGCAATTTTGCAGTAACAAAATTAAATGATTTAAGAATATAAATCAATTAACAACTTGGCTTCTCGTGGGGGGTAATTTTTGACAACTTGGCTTCTCATGGGGGGTAATTTTGGGCACCTGAGGCACCTGCTGTGGACCCACTCCTGTATCCTGTGATATCTCGTTTTACTTTTATTTCTGTCTCTCCACTTCTAAGCTATGTTTTATTTCCCTCTGCAGCTTGTCTTGTGGCATATCCTTAATGGCATCAGGGTTCTCTCACAGGTGCATATCGTAGCCCATCACTGCCTCGGGAGCCAGCAAGCAGAGGAGCA
This sequence comes from Equus asinus, assembly GCF_041296235.1. Lineage (NCBI taxonomy): Eukaryota > Metazoa > Chordata > Mammalia > Perissodactyla > Equidae > Equus > Equus asinus. Next base: position 34,379,866 of record NC_091802.1, on the reverse strand, counting down.
AAGGAGAGTAATGAGTCCTTACATAACATTGCAGCATTTGCTGTTCCCAACAGCTCTGTTCCTTGCTAAGGCAGTATGGGGAACAATTACCACTACCCACAGAAAGTTTGACTGCCTTAAGCATTCTTGGAAAAACAATTTCAGTACGTTCATTAGAGCCAAAAGTGTCCCCCTTCTCCGATGGGATTTCTGGAATAGGAACACTGAAGCTGAAGCTGACAGAGCGGAGAAGCAGGCGGCATTCAGAGGGATGAAAATGCAAGAAAGAGAGTTTTGTTTGAATTGTGACTTTGGGTCTGAGATGAGACCCCTTTTGATGCAGGTTTTTATGACCACCACGATAGAGCTAGCCACTTGAATACACTGAGATTGCTTCCTGTGTGTGTAACAAAATGATAAAATTAATAGCCCAGCTCTTTGAATAGACACCAATGCGAGACTGATCTTTTTCTTTGATAATCTTTTGGGAGCCATGAGGGCAAGACAAGGGGATTTTCCACTCCCATCCTTGCCAAGGTAGAATATATCAGGGCTGAGAAAACTTGGTCTCAAGGACTAGATGAGTCTGGGAGGGTTCCTAGTGGTTAACAGATTATGGAGAAGAGCAGTGAGGAGTTTTCAATCTATTCCTCATCTCCACCCCACTCTGTATTTTTGCCAGTATGGGTAGTGGGCATGGGACTCCAACCTCAGAAGCATATGCCTGAGACCCAGACCCACCAAGCAAACCGTGAGGGAAAAAGCAGTGACCTCTTGTTTTAAAGAAAGGCAATTTCCAGGAACCGTGTGTTCATACTGCTAGATTTTTCTCCAACCCGGCTACTCTGGCAGGCTTGCCATGTCTTGGAAAAATGGCTGTGCTTGTGTGTATGAACACACTCTTAAAAAGTAGACTTGCTAAAGATACATATGATGGAGACATCCAGGCTTAGGCATAGAATAGTAGAGAGTAGCCACTGTTTAGCACTACTCTGGGGTGGCTGGGGGGACTTCCTTTCCTCCCTCCTCCCCTCATCCACTATCATACACACACATCCTGAAACACATATCTGGGGAACTTTTGCCAGACCAGAGAAGGCAGTGCACAGTTTGGGCAACCCCATCTAGCAAATACTGTATCAGTTGCCATGTGGCAGCTACTCATACACAACAAAGAACACAGGATTTGGTGAATTTGGTGCACAACGTTCTCTCTTCCTTTCTTTCTTTATCTTTCTTTCCTTCTTTGAGGAACTGGGACCAAGTTAGCTCCCTGGGACCAAGTTAGCTCCCAAGAAATCCTGGGGATCATGGACTTACCTTGGGACTGATACTGACCCTGATATCAGTTCCCCCACATTAAACCCAGCATATATCGAGTTAAAACCAAAACACTCATTCCCTGCTTACTCCCTGGCTTCCTGGCTCCAGAATCCACTATCCTCCATGGAGACAGACACAGCCAAGGACAAGCACCTGGAATCATTATCTCCTCCCCACAAAGAGATACAGGCTGGTGGGAAAGCTGCTGACCAGCAAAGTCACAGGCTCCCTCCTCTCTGCAAATAGTCTCAAGGCCACAGACAGGTTGGCGGGAAAGCTCTGACCAGCAAGGCCATATGCTCCCCCTCCCCTACCTAAAACCCCAAATAAAAACCCTTCCTTTTAGCTTTTTGGGAAGTTGGGATTTCAGCATTAACTGCTCTCTCTCCTTGTTCAGAGCTGTGCAAAAATAAAATTCCTACTTTCTTCCACCACACCTGGTATCAGAGATTGGCTTGCTGTGCAACGGGTGAGCGAACTCACTTCAGGTTCCATATCAGGACCAGGGCTTCCAAAGGAGGGGAAAAAAGCATTCTTTTAAGAGGCTGAGGGAGTCATGTTGTAATTTAACCTGAACACTAAAACGAGTGTGATCCCATTTTGTATTCCATGCTGGTGAGGATTGCTTTTCATCTATTGTTTCTTAATATAAATGCATTTTAGAGCTTGAGGAGACTTGAAAGGCGAAGCGTGCAAAGAGGAAGGAAAGGAAATAACATTTATTGAGCACATACGATGTGTTAGGTACTCAGGTAAGCTTTCTAGATACGTTAGCTCATTCAGTCCTCACAAAAGTTCTGTAAGATTTAGGGTCAGATCCCACTTACAGATAAAGGGTTAAAGGATAGGAGATGGTAAGTAATTTACCTTAAGTCATATAATTACTGGAAGGTAGATCTGGGGTCTGAACTCAGAGTGTTGCCTTCTCGTTGAAACAGATGAAGGGGAAAGACTAGTTGGTGGCAAAGCTAACTGGAGCTCAGATTCCATGACTCCCAGCAAGTTTTCTTTCCAATCCATTGTCTCCACTGGGAATGTTAAATGCCTAGAAAACCTGAAAGTGTGGAAGGGAAATAAGAAGGGAAAAAGTTGAGAAAATTGCACTTGCCACAAACAGTATCCAGGATTGTGACTCCCTTTCTTCCTCCCTATACATGGTTATATAATCTAGACAAAAGAACTTCAAGAATTTTCAGTCACAACGCTAATGTCCCTGGTAATGTTTTTATGTAGCCTTTATTTTTCCCATGCGTTGCCTCTCCCACCTGCTGAGTATTATTAGATTTTACACACTATTTGACATGGAACTCGTCCCCTGATGAAATGATGCTATTTTAGATTCTCTTGAAAGCTTGCAAGACCAGAAATAGATTTATTATGCCGTAGCTCCTTACCTTACCTGAAGAAATCTGCATGAATAGACTGTAACTTTGCTCTTGAGACTGGAGATTTTTTTTTTTAAAGGGATACACAGATAACAAAACATAATGCCATTTTATCTTTCTATGTTTCAACCTATGGACACACAGATGAGCAAAGAGTGCTTCAAGAGAACAGTTTTAAATGGTTGCTCATTGATTAACTTTTTCAGTTAGTAACTGGTATTTTTTTGCCTTATAGACAATTCAAATCTTATAGCATGTTGTTTTCTCTTTGTATTGGTAATTAGGAAAGTCTGAGTCAGTTTGCAGCAGTACTTAGATAAATGGGGAAAATCTAACAACATGCATTCTTTATCACTATTTGTTCCTCTGGGCTTGATTTACATATTTTCCCCTTCTCTGTTTTTAAAAATATTGATTTCTGTTATTGTTCTTAATTAATTACATTTATTTACCTCGTTTTAAATCCTTTTGGAAAATGGGGGAATACAGGTAGAGAGCTAGTTAGCCAGCAAGCGAGAAAGCTACAGTTACTCCATGGCATTGTGTCAATCAGAGACAGTTTCTTTTTTTACAGTTTAAAATGAGAAATTTCTTAAAGGGATTTAAAATTTCATCCTGTTTGGCATGTCTCCTAATACCTTTAAAGCATTTCCTGCTTTCTATTTTGAAACAAGGATGATAAATTGGATAAGGTTGGTGGAACTGAGCAGCAATGCATGTGTGATGTGTTGCTGTCATGTTCATAGAATATAAATGTCATGTTGTCCTTGAAACTAACTCATCTGCTCTAATGCAGATGTGGCTTTTGAGTTTGACTTATTTCACTGAATACACTGATATGTTCTCTGTTTGTCATTTTATTAGTGGCTTTGATCAGCTTGATTTCGGTTTTTTAATGGTGATTAAAAGATACTGGAAACATTTTGCAATGACTTTCTTAAGTACCCTAACAAGAGTTATTAAGCAAATGTTCAAATTAACTCATAAAATCTGTGAGTCATATAGAATAATCTACAAAATAAAACTACTAATTTAAGAGCTCAGATATTAGTATCATCTAAGAGTTTCTTTAGTTCCTTCACTACTATTCTTTCAAAATATATGCTCAAGATGAATGATAAGAGAAGAAAAATGTCAGCTTTGGGAGGTTTTATGATATTTTCAAGAGATATTCATAGGACTCTGGCTATCATAATAAAATACACCTAATTCTAAGTTCATCCTTTCTAATATTAAGCAAAAAGTTCTACGATGTAACTCTAGCCTGAAATTGTAATTATACCATCTAAAACTAATCCTAATTCTAGTACTAGTCTTATCCCAAACCGTAATACTAATGTCAAGTCTAGTTAAAACCTCTGACCCTGGGATTAACACTTACTCTCATACTAAAGCTAAATCTTGACCTTCGCTTGACTTTATCCTTAATATCAGCATCAAACACAACATCTGGAAAGCAAATAAGTTTTAACTCACATATACATCTAACAGGTAGTGTTTTCTCTGGGTCACTTGGTTGAAAAAGATTCTAAGGCTCAGTAGGAAAGAGTTCTGGGATAAATTGCCATTTCTGTCCTGATATATGACGAGGGAATGGCAGCATGGGTGCAACATGTTCACAATTTCTGTCCTAATATTAACTCTTGCCTTGGTCTGGCCTGAGCTCCCTGAAGGTCAAAATGCTGGCAGACGATACTGACAAAAGAAAAGAGTTCTCTGCTTTTATCTTAATTACAATAAAGAGATGGGGCTTGAGTTCCTTACTAAGGACTGAGTTTTCTTCCAGAGGGGATGGTAGGAATACTTTAGGGAGGAAGAAGATAGATTTTTTTATTTTACAACTTGTTAGAATGATTCATTCAGTCCCTATATATGAATATAGACAAAGAGTTGGAGTCTAAGATCTGAATGCGCCATTCTACTAAGAAAGTTACCGATTTCTAAAGAGATTGCATAACAATCTTTCTGTTACTAAGGAAATACATTTTCTCATTTTATTTCTTTAGGACTTTTATTTTAATATATCAAATGTGCTTAATCTTTGCCAATTGTTAATTGGACACAATCAATAGGGTATTTCACAGAATATAAGGATCATTCTTAGAGTGCAATCAATGTTTCTAAGCACATGGGGTGTGATGTTTAAACAATGGTTGGAAATTTATTTTTAGAATTGGTGTTCATTGCAGCATTATTCACAATAGCCAAGACATGGAAGCAACCCAAGTGCCCATCAACAGATAAACAGATAAAGAAGATGTGGTATATACATACAATGGAATACTACTCAGCTATAAAAAAAGACAAAATTATGCAATTTGTGACAACACGGATGGACTTTGAAAGTATCATGCTAAGCAAAATAAGTCAGACAGAGAAAGACAAATACCATATGATTTCACTCATATGTGGAAGATAAACAAACACATAGATAAGGAGAACAGATTGGTGGTTACCAGAGGGGAAGGGGGTGGGAGGAGGGCAAAAGGAGTAAAGGGGAGAATATGTATGGTGGCGGATAAAAACTAGACTATTGGTGGTGAACATGATGCACCCTATACAGAAACTGAAATATAATAATGTAACCTGAAATTTACACAATGTTATAAGCCAATATGACCTCAATAAAATAATTTTTAAAAATTAGTCTTTTTGAAAATTTTGCGCATAGACAAAACTAGAAAGAACAGAATGATGAACTCCCAGATACTCTCAACTAGCTTCAACAATTATAAACCCACGCTAATCTTGTTTAATCAATTACATACCCCTCCATATATTTTGATTCAGATTTTAGACATCCTGTTATGTTATCTGAATATATCTCTATAACAATGAGTTTTGATTTTTTTTTCGAGGAAGATTAGCCCTGAGCTAACATCTGCCACCAATCTTCCTCTTTTTGCTGAGGAAGACTGGTCTTGAGCTAACATCCATCTTCCTCTACTTTATATGTAGGACTCCTGCCACAGCATGACTTGACAAATGGTGTGTAGGTCCGTACCCGGCATCTGAACCAGCAGACCCTGGGCCGCCAAAGCAGAACATGTGAATCTAAGCACTGTACCACTGGGCTGGCCCCGACTCTTGATTTTTTTAAGTAGCTTTATCGAAATATATTTAAATATCATAGATTCACTCATTTAAAATGTACAATTCAGTGGGGTTTTTTTAGTATATTCACTGAATTACTTTACAGTCACCACAATCTAATTTTAGAATATTTTTATCACTCCCAAAAGAAATCCTATACACATTAACAATCACTCCCATTTTTCTCCCACCCTCCAGGTCTAGGCAATAATTAATGTAATCTTTTTCTTTATAGATTTATCTATTCTGGACATTTTATCTAAAAGGAATCTTAAAATTTTGTCTTTTGTGTTGCTTTCTTTAAGTTACCATAATGTTTTTAAGATTCATCCATGTTGTACTATATATCAGTATTTTATTGCTTTATATTGTCAAATAATATTGCATTGTACAGATATACCACATTTTGTTTATCCATTCGTCAGTTGATGGACATTTGGGTTGTGTTCATTTTTTGGCAATTAGAAATAATGCCGCAGTGAATATTCATGTATGCATTTTTTAAAAATTAATTAATTAGTTTTTTTTCCTTTTTCTCCCCAAACCCCCCCAGTACACAGTTGTATATTCTTCATTGTGGGTCCTTCTAGTTGTGGCATGTGGGATGCTGCCTCAGCGTGGTTTGATGAGCAGTGCCATGTCCACGCCCAGGATTCGAACCGACAAAACACTGGGCCGCCTGCAGTGGAGCTCGCGAACTTAACCATTTGGCCGCGGTGCCAGCTCCATTCATGTACGCATTTTTGTATGAACTGTTATTTCTGTTTCTCTTGAGTATAAAACTAAAAGTTATAGGTCTATTCATATTTCTTATTTCTTCTTTAGTCAGCATAAGAATTTGTCCAGCTCATCTAAGTGATCTAATTTGTTGGAATACAGTAGTTCATGGTATTCTCTTATAAATATTATTTTTATTTCTGTAAGGTAGCTGATCATAGTCCCTCTTCATTCCTGATTTTTCAGCTCCCCTCCCCCCCCATTCTGCCATAGGTTTGTCAATTTTGTTGATCTTTTCAAAGAACCCACTTTGGGTTTTGTTGATTTTCTCAATTTTCCTATTTCACTTATTTTTGTTTCATTCATTATTATTTCTTTCTTTCTGCTTTCTTTGAGTTTAATTTTCTCTTGTTTTTCTAGTTTCTTCAGTTGTAAGTTTAGATTATTTATTTGAGATCAATCTTCATTTTTACCATAAGTATTTGCAGCTACAAATTTCCCTCTCACACTGCTTTAGCTATACCCCATATATTTTGCTATGTTGTCTCAGTCTTGAATCATGAAAGAGAAGAGAAGAAAATAACCCAATAGATAAATTACTCATTCTCTTTCCTCCACAAATCAAGGACTTTGACCACCAGTGATATCATATAGCATGTTTTGGAAACCAGAGTGACTGAAAAACTGAGGTATCGGTGTATTTGCTTGAGAACTTGTATCCATGAAGAAACTTATGTCCTTATATTTCTTTTTCCTCCTTTTCTGTCTGACTTCTCCTTTTCCTACTCTTGTTGCACTTGCTCCTTCTGATAAAATGTTATCCTGCAAGTGTTTCCTTGGTATTTATGTTCTAGGAGATCCAGGCTAAGGTGTGCATGGTAGGGACCATTAACACCTCTGCTAACAGTCCTTCGGTGCTGTAGCCATTAACTGTGTGGGAAATGGGGGCATCACCTTAGATTTCCAACTTTGATTCAACACCTAAATCCAATTGGAAACCTAGAAATATTTATTTTACCATCTCAATATAGCTGGTATCTATGTCCTCCTCTACTTTCCTACAAATTTTACCTCAGTTTATCTTTGTTTCTTGTTCCATCTTAACTGGAAATTTGTATTACCTTTCTAATCAGGGTTCTGCCTCCTATTCTATGCTGTTCAAACTCTGCTAAACCGATCTTTCAAAAGAAAATGTTAGTTCACATTATTTTACTTTAGATTTTTCTTTTAGGAAGATTGACCTTGAGCTAACATCTGTTGCCAATCTTCCTCTTTTTTTTTCTCTCTCCAAAGCCCCAGTGCACAGTTGTATATCTTAGTTGCAAGTCATTCCAGTTCTTCTGTGTGAGATACTGCCATAGCATGGCTTAATGAGTAGTGGGTAGGTCCACGCCCAGGATCTGAACCTGTGAACTCTGGGCCACCGAAGTGGAGCACGTGAACTTAACCACTTGGCCACAGGGCCAGTCCCTACTTCATATCTTTCAATAACTTCCTATCTTTTGGGATAAATTTTAAATTAGAATGGAATTGCTTTATACATGCATTTAGTGTAAATAATTTGGACTTTGATAAAAGAGAAAAAATAAAAGTAATTTGTGTTGTAAGGGGGAAAGGAAGACCGATCATCAGAATATGTCTGATGCCCATCTTCATTGTTTCATCATTTGTCTCAGACATTTATATGAACACATTCCTGAACAGGGTCGAATAAATGAAAGTCAGATATACCATACTTTATGAGAAATTTATGGGATTTTAAGGAAAATTTTGGCTATATGCTCTTTTCATTCTCAAAAGCTACTTGTGAGTTGACACTGAGGTACTCAATTTGGCAAAAAATTATTTCCTCATAAATGATCTTGCTATCTCTCCATACTCATCTCTTGCTGCTTCCCTAATTTGTGCTATCATCTCCAGTCATCCTGAACTACTTGTATTTCTCTAAATGTGTCACACACATGTAAACATTTGCAAATTCTTGGTTTTGCACTTACTGTACTTTATTTAGAAAGAATCCTCCATGGTTTCACATGGCCAACTCCTGTTCACTCTTTAAGGTTTAGCTTAAATCTCAAACTACGAATGTGTCTTTTCTGTCCCCCTTATTCAGAGACTGCTATTCTTCTTTGTGGTCTCCCAGGGCCATGTGCCTAGCTCACCCATCACATACCCTACACTCATCTCTGTTTTTAAACTGTGAGGTTCTTGAAGACATGGACTCTGTCCTACTTGCCTCTATGTCACTCAAGTTTAAGAAACTACCTGGCATGAAGAATCACTAAAATGTTTATTAAATTAAATTGATCTTCAGCTATAAAACATACATTGTTATAGAAAATCAACTCTAGTTACTATTGTAAAATTGCAGCCCTAAAGCATGTCAAATGAAGATGCATGTGTGGTCATTAGATAAAAGAGACAAATCAGTAAATATATACCCTGAAGTAGCTATCTTGTCACATTTCCCACGGCTTTCAAGGCGATGATTGCTTAAACAGTAAAAAGCAATGTAATAGAGACAGGTTCCACTTTTTGGATCCCATTTGAGCTTTGGTGGTTGAAAATAAATCACTGGAAAAAATAGTGGTAATGAAAATAAAATCATTGAGCCTAAAATGACTTGGGTGTATGATTGCAAAAGCCATGGGGCCATTTTCTCTGGTAATTCAAGTTAACAAAAGATGCTCTGAAACACTTCATGGTTTACCTTAGAGTTTTTGAAAAAATCTATCTAAGGAAACTATAATGATGACCAAAGTATAAAGATTTTTAAAGAAATGATAGGCAGATTTTAATGATTAATATAATTTTCCATATTATAGTCTGTGTCCTCTGACTTCAAAATTGTCGTACATTTTAAACACCATTATGAAGTAGTGGTACAAGATCCAAGAATATTTTAAAAATAAGCATATCTTTTTACTGTTTACATGTTTTATTCTCTTTAGTACGACTATGGGATATAAAAAATGCACTGTACTTCCCATATAGCTATATAAATGCTTGTAGGTTAAATTGTTCAAAGGGTGTATGTCTCAACTGTTCAATATGAAATCTATGCTCTTTGTTCGTATAAATTATAGAGCAAGGTAAATATTAACTCAAAATGTTTATTATTACAGATAAAAATAACTACATTTTTATTCAAACAAATAAATTATTTTAAGGAGTCACTTTTCACTTGTAGTTTAGAGAAAAAAACATTTTCAACAGAATATTTTCAATTATATCATAACTCTCTATAGGTTAAAATTCATTAGGTTGCAAAAAAGACATATTTAAAGTTTAAGAAAAAGTTTAAAAAACAGCTTGGCTGGAAATTAAAAAGAAAGTTTCCTCTTCTTATTCAGTTAGGAACTAGTGAGTAAAAAAGATCTACACCAGTAAAAATCTCTTCTTCATTTGTATTTTATATTTCTATGTTCAAATATATATTTATTTATATAACTGTAACAAATATATTTACATAAGTATAAGTGATTTTATGTAAATTTAAAATAAATTTATGTAAATGCAATATATTTTTGTTCTCTATATTAATTTATACAAATATATATGTTCTAACTTTCTCTGTGTGTTTCCATGTGTGTGTACCTATTTTATAGCTAAGGATATATTTAGCAAGACTGTAGGGAATGGGCTGCCAGAGCCAGTGGGATCGTGAAGCATCAGAGAGAAAGAAACAATTTTGGAAGCATTATAAGAGATCATTTGCAGAGAACAAGAATGGGCAACGCTATTTGGAGCTGATTTTGCTTTTTGTGCAAATCTTTTCCTCCACCTCCCAGTGGAATTGTTAGTAAACTCAAGACCCCTAGGTACAGCTTTAAGAGTGAGTGGATTATTTATATTAACTGTGAAAAGTGTTGGTTTCCAGTTCAGTGTTGATGTGGGGGAAAACAGAAGGATCCCCTAAATCAGCCCTCAGGGTTAGCTTAGTTGTTCTTTCACGTCTTTAGTCAATGCCTAATGAAGGTGCACACTGTGCCAGCCATTTATTTTTTGACAATGAGAGTGCACTGATGAGCCAGACACCATCCTAGACCTCCAAGGGCTCCTTACCTTTACCTAGCTCTGGAGACCCATTTGATGTATGGATAAGTTAATTGCAGAGAAAAATGATAAAGGCTAATGTAACCATGGGCACCATGCTCGCTAGGTATGCATAGCTATGTCACATGTCCTAGTTGTGGGATGCTTCTCAGTTCTTAGAAAAAAATTAAAGCTTAGTTTTATTACATGATTTTATGTTGAAGTCCTGAGACAAATTACTTACTGAATATGAACATATACCAAATTATGAATTATTTAATCTTCATATATGAAAGTACATTGTAGGAAGAACACGGACATTGATATTAGACACTTATGAGTCTCAGTATCCTTAAGTTTGTTATTATTTAGGGGACTTTAGGAAATTAATTCACCTGTTTCCTCACCTGCAAAGTAAAGATAATGTAAACTCTGCAAGATGTTAGGATTAGGCATTTAAAGTTGTATTACCTGGTATCACTTTGTAGACCTTGGGTAAACAGGAGATTTTGCAGGACTTTGCCAATCTCTTAATAAGCAAGTGTACATTGTGACTTTCAAAGAGGGGGTGTATAGTTTGGCAGTTCCCAAACTTTTTTAATGAATATAAATAAAATTTCAAAAGGAGTGAGTGATGTCAGCAAGATAGTGGAGGAGGTAGCCCTGAACCTTCCTTCCTCCTGTAGACGCACCACTTCAGCAATAACTCATGGATAAATTGCACTTGTGAGAACTCAGAAACAAGTGGAATGGCTCCTGCACCCCAGGGGAGTGCCAAACCAGACTCACTAAAACTGGAAGAGAGATCCAGGGCATCTTCTCTGGGGGTTACGTCCCTGGGGGAGTATCACATGAACAGGAGGAAGGTGAAGGATTTGTATATTGCAAACTACGAAACCGTGATGAAGGAATTGAAAGAACACACGAGAAAATGAAAAGATATCCTGAGTTCATGGATGGGAAGACTTAATATTGTAAAAATGTCCATACTACCCAAAGTGATTTACAAATTCAACACAGTCTCTACCAAAATTCCAATGGCTTTTTTCTATTTTACAGAAATAGAAAAAAACCCAATTCTATGGATATAGTACCACAGAATACCACAAGCAGCCAAATCAATCTTGAGAAAGAACGAAGCTGGAGGCATCACTCTTCCTGATATTGAAATATATTATAAAGCTACAGTAATCAAAACAGTACCATAGTGGCATAGAGACAGACATATAGATCAATGGAATGGAAGAGAGAGCCCCGAAATATATCCACACAGACATGGTCAACTGATCTTCAAGTGTGCCAAGAGTACACAATTAGGAGTGGATAGTCTCTTCAACAAATGATGTTGGTAAAATTGGATAACACATGCCAAGGAATGAAACTGGACCCTTATCTTACATCATACACAAAAGTTAACTCAAAAGGGATTAAAGATTTAAATGTAAAACCTGAAATCATAAAACTATTAGACAAAAACATAGGGGAAAAACTTCACGACATTGGTCCTAGCAATGATTTCATGATTGTGACACCAAAAGCACAGGGCAACAAAAACAAAAATAAACAAGTGGGATTACCTCAAACCAAAAAGCTTCAGAGTCCAAAGGCAACATACTAAATGGGAGAAAACATTTCAAACCATGCATTTGATACGACTTTAATCTCCAAAATATATAAGGAACTCCTACAACTGGATAGCAAAAAAACTAATAAGCCAATTTAAAAATGGGCTAAGGACTTGGCAAACAAATATATGAAAAAAATGTTAATCATCATTAATCATCAGGGAAATGCAAATGAAAATCACAGTGAAATATTACCTATGACTGTCAGGATGGTTATTATCAAAGAAACAAAGGACAAGTGGTGAGTATATGGAGAAATTGGAATGCCAAATTGCACAGCTGCCATGGAAAACAGTATAGAAGTTCCTCAAAAAATTAAAAGTAGAACAATCATATGGTTCAGAATTCTTACTTCTGGATATTTATCTAAAAGAATAGAAATCAGGATCTCAAAAAGCTATTAGCACTCTTATGTTTATTGTAGCATGATTCACAATAGCCAAGTTGTAGAAACAACCTCAATAACAGATGAATGGATAAAGAAACTGTGGTATGTGTATTCAATGGAATACTATTCAGCCTTCAAAAGGAACAGATTCTGCAATATGTGACAAAATGCGTGAACCTTGAGGACATTATCCTAAGTGAAATAAGCCAGTTACAGAAAGACAAATATTGCATGGTTCTACTTATATGAGGAATCTAAAATAGTCAAATTCATAGAATCAAAGAGTGGAATGGTGGTTGCCCAGGGCTGGGATTGGGGAAAAATGGGGAGTTACTAATCAACAGGCATAAATTTTCAGTCAAGCAATATGAATAAGCTCTAGAGATCTGCCCTACAACGTTGTGCCTCTAGTCAACAATAATTTATTGTATACTTAAATATTTGTTAAGATGGTAAATCTTATGTTAAGCATTGTTACCACAATAAATTTTTTTAAAAAGTAATATTTAAAAAAGGAAATACCAATTATTTATGCATCAAGTCTGTAATGAGGTGAAAAACTAAATTTCTACTCATTTAATTTGGAAAAAACCTGCCGATATTATTTTTAAAAAATTTAAAAAGCAGAGTTTATAAACAATTGCCAGTCCTTACCTGCTAAAATGTATTTAATGAAAAAGAGAGGCATCCTATTCAATAAAAACTAATTTTAATCGTGTACAGAAAAGACGTGAATAAACTGCAGGAGGACTCTAAATTACGGATGACAGAGTCATAAAAACATCTCAGCTATACAATAAGAAACATAATGCTAAGTCTACTGTTACACCGTTTCTTTGGTTGACCTTTGTCAAGTTATTAAACTTCACATTTGCAAAAATAAAAGTTAAGGGCCTCAATCTAAGTTTCTTCCCAGATATACGTTATGATTCTAATAAAATAAAGATCATCCTAAGGTTTTTATATGACTCAAGTAATCGCCCTATTACGGTATTTTTCTTCTGCACAGATAAGTGGAAAAAATTTAAAGAAATGTAAAGTTAAAAAAATTCAACAAACACAAAGTATTGGCTTGTGTCTCTTCTTTGCAAAATGTAGGGTAAAGTAGGCTGATACAGTTTAACATGAAAACTCTCTGACTACCTCCCAGTCCTATAATTTTTTGAAAATCTACATAGCATGGTTACACTTTTCACAGGTAAATGACCATAGGTAAATGGTTTCGTAATAATTATAAGCAGAGACAAGGTGGTCTTATACTGTGAGACACTTTATGTATAAGTAATTATACTCTGAGATATTTTACAGCCCATTTAAACATTTTATGTGTTAATACCATTTCTAAATGCTGACTTCTAAAAAACTGGCTGTATAATATGTTGTACTTTGCTACCTCTGCATTCATTCTGAATTAACGACTTCAGAAATGCATTTGGAAGACAGGACTGCATCTTTATTTTTAAAATATTTTAATTGGTTACGACAATTAAAATAAATGGATGCTATCAACTCTAAAATAATTTTATCCTGCATGTTTAGTGTTGCTGTTCTGATTAAATTACTTTCTCACTTTAAGCGTATACTTAGGTATTCCATGATAAATGCTAGACAACATCCTTGGCTAGTTATGACCGTCTGTGGAAAAGAAGGCAAACTCATGATGATCGTCTAACCCGAAACTCTAGGAAGAGATGCTGGTAGTTCAGAAAATTGAGTTTTGTTTTTGCTCTCTTGTTGATTTCTTCCCCTGTTGGTTTCAGCTTAGCCAGTGTGGTCAAGGGCTTGCTTTTCCCAGCCAACCGTCCCAAAACATAACCAGGTGAACAGTAGCCAATCTGCCAGCCTTCTAGTTCAGAAACAAGTTTAAACTACAATCCAGTCAAATCAGCCCCTTCTCACCCAGGAGACTGCAGGTCCCTCATTTCACAAATGTCAAAGCCAGCTTGACCCTCTCATCTCTCTCCCGTACAGTCTTCTTTCTACTGCGTTTTGTCTAATTAGCTATTTGGCTGTTTTGCCTCTGCCATAGCAACTCTATTGGATAGGATTGCAGTTACCTCCCAGGTATCTAAATACAGTTTTCCAGTCAATTCACTGGGGCCCCAGCATCCTCCCCAGGCGTGGTTGGCTCTAAATCAGTCAGGAATGGGGTTTCCTACTCCGTTATTGGTTTTCCAGTGTCTATCCCTGCGGCAACCTTAGAGTAAGTTTTTAAGCTCAGTGCGAAATCTTGGTGCAAAACCCAATATACTTTTAGGAATTTTTCCTGAAGAAAAAGATTGGACAAGTGTGTAATTATGTCAATGACATAAAACACAAATGTATACTCCATAACTGTATTGTTTATTTTTATGAACAATTGAAAACATCCTAATTGTTTAATAATAGAAGAATGATAAAATAGATTGTGACAACTATATTAGAAAAGATTGTGGAGTTTTTAAGAATAAGTATGCATATTTATTGACCAGGAAAGATTTTCAGTATACATTTTTCATTAAAAATAATATGTTACATAGGGCTGGCCCAGTGGCACAGTGGTTAAGTTCTTGCACTCCACTTCAGTGGCCTGGGATTCATGGGTTCAGATCCCAGCATGGATTTACACACGGCTCATCAAGCCATGCTGTGGTGGCATCCCACATACAAAATAGAGGAAGACTGGCACAGTTGTTAGCTCAGGGCCAATCTTCCTTACCAACAAAAATAAAATATATATATGTTTCAAAACAATATGTATGGAATGAAACCAAATTAATTAAAATTAATCACGCATATGTATGTGTGTTCACTTATGCATTATGTATTAAAAACTACAAGATTAGACACCAAAATGTTACTAGTGTTTATATCTAAGCGCTGGGATTATAGGTGACTTACAAATAATTCTTTTTGCAAATTTATATTTTTTAACATAAACGTTCACTATCTATGTAAAACTGACTTGTATAATGCTTGGAAACTTTTAATCGTGTTCCTGTTCTCCATTCTCAAAAGTATTTTATCAAAGATCACAAACCCAGAACATTCTTGGTTCCCCAGTTCAGCTAGCACACCTTTTCTCTTTCCTCGATTTAGACCCAACCCTCTTAAAATATTTGTCCTTATTTTTGTTTCCATTTCCTCACTTTCAAATCATTTTCAAACTGTTCTAGTTTTACTTTAATATTCATTACTCTATTGAAGTTTTCTCAGGAATGTTATTAGTATGTAATTTTAAAAATTATTTCTCTCTCTTCCTCATTTAGTGGTGGATCAATTCTCCCCCAAATAGGTGCTTCTATGATATTCTAAACTCATGTGTCATAGCATTTCTTGTTTAATTTTCTATCTTTCCAACTGAATCATAAGCTCTATGAAACCAAGACACAATCAATTTGACTCATAGCCCCTGGCCTAGCCCAGTGTCACACATATAGTAGATGTCCAACAAATACATGTCAACTAAACGAATGAATGAAGAATTTTATTTTAAGAGAATCTGATCACCCTGAAATAATATTTTGTCATTGATATTCTATTCTAGTTTCAGGAATAATTTTAATGTATGCTTCTCAGCAAAGACCCTATTTCCCAATTAAGGAGGAGAAAAAAAACAGCGTTCAGAGCTTTCTGCTGAAAAGTGGGTCCAGCGAGGTCTACTTTTTACAACAGCGTAATAGAGAGGAAACCAAGCCTCAGAATGAATATATCAATTTCCTAAACTCGCTGGTAGAATGAGCAAAGAAGCTCTTTGCTTGATTTCTCTCCTCTGTCCTCAACCCATGCTATCAATCAAACATGTTCTCTAAGCTTAACCCCCACACCAGCAGATGGGAAAACAACAACAAAAACACAGGGCTGTTGTGATTTCTTGAACTAAATCACATCAAAGACATATAACTGCAAAGAATCTAATTAAAATTGGATGTTTCAGTTTGCCAGCTGTAGCTATTATTTACAATTAGGGATTGTGATCTGATTTGAGCCGAGTTTTGAGATTTCCTCCCACTCTCAAGTCAGTGACAGACCAGCACTTGGCAACTAGGAGGAGAATGTCGTCAAAACTTCCCTCTGTGTTCTTTCTGGGCTCTGTGTTTGTGCTAAAAACCTCAGCTTCCTCCTGATACATGTGATTTCTGACTATATATTTAGCTAGAGAGGGAATTCCTCTTTCTGATTTGAATGCTCAGTGATTATTGGTGTGGAAGGAACTGTGGTTTCTGGAGCAACCAGATGCTGCCTCCCCGAAGACATGTGGGCTTGGACCGATGACCTTGCAGTCCTCTTTAATGAGTTTCTCAAACAAGCATTAGAAAGTGAAAAGAAATTGCATTTCGGCTTCTTTCAAAATTCCAGCAATTTATTCTATGGCACAGAGTGTATAGGGCAAAACTGTGAATAATAGGACTCTATTCATTCAAGATGAAAGCAGAAATACAGTTTTGTTCACTGACTATCCTTCTGTGCCTTAGATAGTTAAGAAGAGCTTTATTTGTTAGATGCAGAATTCATAAAGATAATGCTTACTAATTCAGTATTAACAAATAAAAGCATTATAATTCATTCTGTCCTTGCCGTATGCTAGAGGAGGACGCTGCATACAAGTTAACACATACGTAAAGATGACTATGGACTTGCCCTTGGAAGGCAAATAATCATTTATCTCCTCTGAACCATCATAGAGGTTTTTATGTCATTATTAGCTATCCAATCAGAAAGGAAGAGGGGCTGAATTCATTTAGATAATAATTAATTTAGATTACCGGTAGACAATGTTAATAGAATGAGTAATTCAATTGGTAAAATAATCAAATCTGTTTATTTTTCTGATGGCAAGAAATTGGTTAAATGACAGAAATGTTTCCCTTCAATAGGTTGGGTTGTTGTAATATAGATGACACTGGGTCTCATTTTCAAAGGACTATGACACAGAATTTGGCACAGTCTCTTACCAGAGAGAAAAAAAACCAATGCTCATATTGTTTAGCATCTTGCTTTATGCTAGTCACTGTGCTAGACAGGGTGGCATACTTTATCTCCTTGAATTCTCCTAATAATCATACAAAATAGGCATCATCAGTCCTGTTGTCTAAAGGAAGACACTGAGATTTAAGGAGTGTAAGTTATTGACCAAATTTTCCCATTCGGTAAGTGGTAGGATCACAAAACAAATCCTCTTATTTCCAATGGTTAAGCCCATGCTTTCTGGACTACACCATGTTGCAACTCAGGGTGAGAGTGAAAATAAAATATAGAGAAGGAGATAGGAATTTACATAACATGACTAATGGGGGAGAGAGGCAGAAAACGGAAGTCTTGATATAAGTGGTTTCACTTGGTACATGGTCTAATTTCCTAATAAGTATCCCAAGAAGTTAGGATCTTCTACAGAAGCTTGTGAGCTGGACGTGTAGGCTTGACGTTAAAAGCAGAGTAAGAAGGGATGCTTAGCGTTCATCATGGATTAACTTGTTTTGCACCTGTCTTTTCTCCTTACCTATCATTATATTATTTCTGCTGTCAACTTTTTAACTTTCTAAATGTTCTTTCTAGTCTCTGAGTGCTCCTTTTTATACCCTGTTCTTTTTAACGTATGCTATGTTTTATCTCTCTGAGGATATCACAGAGTGTTTTTAAAATGTTTTATTCTGCTCTCTGTATTCTTTCTTCTAAGATCATTGTTCTCCTGTTAGTTTTGGTCCTGAAGTTACCAGATTCTTGGTAAGAGTTTTAAAAGAGGCAAGTCTTTCAGTGAGTGAAAACTATATTGAAATTCATAATCATTGAAAATATATTGAGTTCCGGTTGGTATTAACAGAGGACCATATAATGCTGGAAAAGGAAAAATCCTGGAAGTCTATTACAGTTCCACTTGATCATCTCACAGATGGGGAGCAGCTTTCATATATTTGACTGAAGCTTCAGCCATGGGTAATCTCTCTGTAAACATGGTGATAGTTTGAACTTTGTCCCCATTGCATCGGCTAGCTATAAACGAACAGAAAAGAAACATCTGTATTTCTAACCAGGGAGAACCCGAGGCAAAAGCATTTTTCTTCCCACTATCAACCTCATGCAAAAGCATACAATCAACTGAAACTTAAAATGGATGAGAACCTAGATCACTTTTCAATCATAAATAATGTGCCATGCAAATAACTCCTCTGTGAAATCTTTTCTTAGGGACAGATACAGTAAGTTGCTGAGAGGATGGAGCATGAAATCTATGTTTGGCTTCAGAAATTAAGAAAAATTCATGAGTTAGCGAGAGGTGAATACCATTGTTATTATTCAATTCTGTAAAACATGTCAGGCAAAGGAATTCTGAAGGAAGAAGAAAAAAGAGAAATGATGAAGATAGGCATTGGAGATGGTGGTGATCATATAGATAGTACTGAGAGTGATTGTGAAGCTGATGAGGATAGCGTGTTGTTGGGGATAAATATAGCAATTGTAGAATGCAGTGGTAACAGTGGAGTCCTTTTTGGGGTGGTAGGAGTAAAAATAGTACGATAGGACATGACTCAAACCTAAAATCTCTGTGGGTACATAGGGCTTAGAGCTCCCATCATGGTTCCAGGAAATAAGCCTTATAGATATTAAAATCAAACACTTCTATAAACTAATTGCTAGTGCTTTTGGAATGCATCTTAAATAAAATGTTGCTATGAGGGTCGGTGCTAAACGGAAGTGTCAAATTGCTGTATACAGTATGATATAAATTAATGATATAGAAGACGAAATGTAAAATGCCTAGCCAAAGATTTGTTGTTTTGTGGCAAGATTTAGCATTGCTCCATGTTTAAAATTGATTTCCTTTCAGGAATTCTTGTTTCTCAAATCAGTAATGTGAGCAAGTATGTGGTGCCACTTTGATAGTGTATAAAATGCCTGTTTCCATCCTTCAAATGGCACATAAAAGGTAAAAGTAAACAATGGATTATTTCTGACATGTTTGACTTAATTTTTGACTCTTGGGTTCAAATTACCAAAAGAAAAATAAATAGTTCAAACTAATGTTTAGCCTCCTTGTCGGGGAAGGGCAGGGCTACTTATTTGACCGCCGTCGGTCCTCAGTTTCTTTGGACTATGCTCAACAGAAACAAGAAATCCAAAGTTGTTCTGTTGTAGATAGAGATGGACAGGAGCCTCCAAAACCATTTATGTTCCCAAAGTGTGGTTAAAAAAGAGCTAACATTTGCTCTTGCATCTATGAGCTGGATACTGGTTTATTTCATTTAACCTTTATAGAAAGTTTATAATACAGGCATTAAAATAACCCTAAAATTACTTTGGAGGAAACAAATTTGAAAGAGCTTGTCAAGATCATAGACTCGGGATTTGCACTCTCTTCTATCTAAAAGTAGGCTTCATATTCCTCCTTTGCTCTCTTTGTGATCTTAAAAAGAATGATGCACAGATGCAATTGCAATAAACAGCACAGGGAAAGATTGCATAGTGTACCTTGCAAACTCATTTTGACCTTAATATCGATCTCATTTTTGTTTCATTGTTGATGAATTAATGAAGGAACTTACTACCCTCCTGCTTACCTTTTTTTTATATAGTTAGGTTAATTTTGGACTCATGATTTACTAAGAGGTCATAGTCAAGATATTTACCAACCACACAGCTCCACTGTACCAACCAACCACTCCGAACGAAAGCCAGATGTACACAATCCCTGGGGTCTGTCAGGGTTTATAGGCTGAATGTCAGCCCTGAATTTATGTTCTCTCGATGGTTGTTAGACAATGGAGAGGCCAACACAAAGTGACATATTTCAAGAATGTCTGCATCAAAGTGAGTTTTTTTTCCTCCCCCAGTGCTAATAAGTCTGTACTTTTGGTCACAAAAATATGAAGAGTTTGTAACAAAAAAAAATTACACAAAATCACTGAATGTGGCCCCTAGAGCAAGACTTTCCCTCTTGATATCAGTGTTTCCATGTAGAATCTTACTTTTCCTATCTCTCCTGAAGTGATCTTATTTTTTATTATGGCGTGTAGTTTCTACAATAATTAGAAACAAGTAGACATAAATCTGAATTAGACTGTGGAATGAGAAACAGGCTCTTAACCTTTATGTAAATTTTGTGTATGTTTACATCTCTGAACTGACTTTAAGCATCACATTCCCTATTTTCATTACACTAGCAGGCATCATGAAGGTGATTTATTTTCTTAAGATTCTGCAAACCAGCCTAGTCGCTGTCCTCACATGCTACTCAGATTACTTTAAGATCCCAAAGAGGTTGCATGTGGTGGTTGGGAATAAAGTGAAGTGGGAATGACTAACTGTGAAAAGATGCATCAAAGAAGGAACAGATTGGAGATGTCAGAGAGATGAACAAAGGCCAAATTGTGGAAGAAGGGACAGACTAAGAGAGGCCAATCCATAGAACAAAGTAGGCAATTGTGTAGCAGCAGAAAAAGCACCAAACAGTTGTAAGGGGTCCAAGTGTGACCCCCTCTTTTTTTTGCTTTTTTTTTTTTTTGAGGAAGATTGGCCCCGAACTAACATGTGTGCCCATCTTCTCCTACTTTATATGTGGGATGCCTGCCACAGCATGGCTTGATAAGTGGTGCATAGGTCCATGCCTGGGATCCAAACTGGCAAATCCTGGGCCACCAAAGCTGAGCACGTGAACCTAACTGCTATGCCACTGGGCTGGCCCCCAAGTGTGACACTTTGCTACTTTTTAGCAGTGTGTCTTTGGGTAAGTAATTTAATACCACTGATTCTCCATTTCTTCACCTGTAGGATAGAGATGATACTTGCCTCACAGAGTTGTGATAAGAGTTGGTTGAAAGAACATACAAGAAACATGGAACAGAGTTCTTAGTGCAACAAATTCTAGTCGAATGAGATGGTCCAAAACACCCTCACTAGATTCTATCTTTCTAGGGTTTTACTCTGTATGATTTTAGAGTGCACACAGTGTGAATCACAAAACAAATAAATAGCCAGTATTTTTTTTTTGGTTTCTGGTGTATGTAAGTATTTAGGTTTTCTCTCCTACACACTGTCAAAATAATTGCCTAGATTTGCTTGAATTCATTGCAGACATTTCAAATTTCTTTTCTTCACAGGATAGGTTTCTTTTCATCTTGTTGTCTTTTTTCTGTAAGGAAATGTTGTACTCCTTCATAAATAACAAGTTTATCTCTCTCTTTTGATGGACTCTGTCATCTCGTTTTGTCACTCTGCCAAAAGCAGATGTTAAACAGTATCCCAAATGCTCATGCCTTTTAAAATAGATAAAACAAAGGTCATGGGGCCTGAAATGTTCTTATGATGTATGTTTCCAAAGAGATTAACCTCGGTTTAACCTTATTAATTATATTCTTGTGTAGAGTAACTGGAGATTCTGCTGTTGGCCTTCAAGTTTAGCTGCTATGCCTTACCGATGGTGTAAAAATGAAATTAATTTGAAGGACTCTTAGGTTGGACTTTGAATTTTTTGATGATTTCAGATGATATATTTAGGGCAGTGGTTCTCAAAATTGGCTGAGTATCAGATCACTTTAGTAGTTTATTAAAATATTTTGCTTGGACCACACCCCTGGTAGTCCTTATCCATTGGGTCTGGGGTGAAACTCAGGCATATATATACAGAGAGAGATAAAATGTGTGTGTGTGTGTGTGTGTGTGTGTGTGTGTGTGTGTGTGTGTATGAGAGAGGAAGATTGGCCCTGAGCTAGCATCTGTTGCCAATCTTCCTCTTTTTGCTTGAGGAAAATTGTCGCTGAGCTAACACCTTTGCCAGGCTTCCTCTGTTTTACGTGGGGTGCTGCCACAGCATGGCTTGATGAGCAGTGCTAGGTCTGCGCCTGGGATATGAACCTGTGAACACTGGGCCACCACAGTGGGGCACCTGAGCTTAACCACTACACTACCGGGCCAGCCCTGGCACATATATTTTTAATAAGTGATTTCCGTGCATTTAGACTGGTGTTGAAAACAATGATGGATTAAAAACAATGGACAAGGGAGTAAAAGACAGGATAACAGGCAATGATTTTTATCACTATGAATTTTTGTGTGTCCTGGACCCCAAGGAATGTTTCTTGGAAAGAAAAAAAATGGCTTTAATTTGGTGAAGTAAACCTGAAAAGCCTAGAGATATGTTCTCAGCAGCCCCAAATCCCTTCTCATTTTATGATAGTCATATTCTACCAATTCTGAAGCTAAAAATAAAAAGATCTAGAATCATCTTTCTAACACAAACTACTCTTACAAAACAAATTTGCTTCTATTCCTCATGAGGTTTTGAGGCAAACACTTTACACTATTGAAAGTTGATAAAATTGGGGTTAATAAAATGGCAGAGTAAAGTGGTGCTGCTCCCTTGTGCTCTTGTGCTCTCAGAAATAATGGACACTATGGTCAATGAAACTAGGAGACATCAGAAGAGATGCCTACAGTTGTGGCTCCCAGCCAGCTTGCACACCTCCCCGATGTAATCGACTTACCCTGTGAGCTAAAATTAACACTCCCTTCTTTGGAACAATGGATATAGGCAGTGGGAGCTGGCCTTAGAACCTTTTCTGGATCCCACTGGCTAACACAGAATAGCAAGGGAGGAAGGGCAGGATGAGGAAATATGCAGATATGCCATAGTTCTAGGAAGCAGTCTGTCAGTGAGGAAAGGAGAAGGAGAAAAGTTGCTTTTTGTTGGCTGGGGAGAAGCAGAAACTAAAAGAGATAACACACATAATATGTAATCCTGCGCCTCAAGGAGCGTCAGTCAGAACTAGGGAAATTTCCTCAGAGGCTGATATCTTGTTCCTTCCCCCCCAACACAACACCCCTGAAGATAGCTTGTCCAAGGGTAACTCATCTCACTCATAGATAATAAACTGTTAGGAAAGTATCAGCTCAGGATCTACAAGGATACTATATATATATACAGTATCAATGCTGAGTTGATGAAAATGAAAAGCACCCCATCAAGAGATCAGTGATGCTGTAATTATTTGCTGCAGAGCCATACGGCACCTGTAAGAGATACCGGCTGGAAAAGGACTGTTTCCTGCCTCTGAAGAATATGACTAGTTCCTGGGACTTCTTCTAAGGCTGCCACAGAAAACCCCAATGCCTCCTTAGCCATATCTGGCAGTAGAAAAAGCAGAAGCAGCACACATAAGACAAACATGACCTCTATCTAATGTCTGTCTTTGAGCAATCATGTGCAGTGCATTTGTCTAGCCAAATTTAAATTTCACCTAGAAGCCAAGATGAAAATAAGGCTACAAAATGTAATTTTTGAACACTCATTGCAAATAATTAAAGCATAAATCTACAGCTTAATAATTTACTATAGAGTAAACTTTGATTTAATTACAACCCAGAAATTTAAACAGTTTTTAAAAATATTATCGTTCTTACTCATGTTGAGAGAAATACAAATTATGACTATAATGCTATGGCATTTTTGCATATCAGATTGGCCACAAAAAATGATTTGACGACATTCTATTATTGGCAAGAATATGGATAAACAAGTGATCAAAATTGCAGGCAGGAGTATAAAAATAGTAGAAGTCTTATAAGGGAAATTTTGCAATATCTATTAAAATTAAGTATGCACATTCTCATTGACCCAATGTTTCACTTCTAGGACTTTATTCCACATATATACACACATCTGTATATAGATTCATTTTGGTAGTTTCTAATAGCAAAACATTGAAACAAAATATTAAATGATAATCTAAAAGAGACTGGATAAAGATGTTTTTATACTACGTTGTTAAAATGGAATAGCCATTAAAAAGGATGAGTTAGCTCTGTATGTACTGATGTGGAATCATCCATGTTAACTATAAAAATCAAAGTGTAGGGGCTGGCCCCGTGGCCGAGTGGTTGGGTTCGCGCGCTCCGCTGCAGGCGGCCCAGTGTTTCGTTGGTTCGAATCCTGGGCGCGGACATGGCACTGCTCATCAAACCACGCTGAGGCGGCGTCCCACATACCACAACTAGAAGGACCCACAACGAAGGATATACAACTATGTACCGGGGGGGCTTTGGGGAGAGAAAGGAAAAAATAAAATCTTTAAAAAAAAAAAAAATCAAAGTGTAGAGTGTCCTCCCATTGTGTATATGCAACACACATATACATGGAACATATATACAATTGTATACATAAAGAATACCTTTTCTAAAAGAATATTCGTGAAACTAGAAGGCAGTTGTCTTCAGGACAGAGAAAAAAGTTAGGACAGAGATTTCATCATATACTCCTTTGCACCATTTGAATTTTGCTTCATGAACATGTGTAACATATTTAAAACTGATTTTTAAAATAAGTAGCTTAACTTATATTGACATATTAACTTTGTTTTATATATTTTTTTGAAGTTCTGGGAATTTGAAAAATAAGTCATGTTTATTGAGATAAAATATACATACATTATAAAGTTTACTTTTTAAGTAGACAGTTCAATGATTTTTGACAAAGATGTGGAACTATCACCACAATCAAGATGCACACTTATATACTTCTTTTAAGAAGAAAACCTCCTAGGTACATTCAGAAGACAGTGAGAGAAGAACAATTACAAATCATTATACAGTCAATCATTATGAACACCCACATTAGTTTCTTTTTTCCGGTTTAAAAAATGATTAGTGTGTTTTGAACTTTCTGGGTCATTCTTTACATTAACCTAGTATGAAGGCAAGTAAGAAGTTGGGAGAGGGATGAAAGGCATTTATAATACACAGGAAGTCCCAAATGCTATGTTTTAATGTACTAATGCTTCCACAAACATTAACCTTATTCCAAAAAAAGTTTCAGTAATGAAAGAAACCCGGTTATGGAGGGTGAAATGACTGTTAATTGCATTTCAAGTAGTTTAGCTAAATTTTCTGTAATATCCCACATCTTTTCAAAGTTATCTTTGTTTAGCTCCATTAGCCCAAGCATACATAATTAGTTTCTGCATTACTGTACATTAGTCACTCCCCACCCCCCACGGGTTTCTATTTTTGTTTCACTCTTTTTCTCTCTTCTACACATGCTCTACTCCACCCCCTAGATGTGGTCTGAAATATGAACCATTTTTCAGGCCCAGGATATTCCCCATGGAATCTCCGTTCTCCTAATTCAGAGGCATGATTATGGATTTGTTTAGGATAATATTGGAATTCTGTGAGCCATCTGTCTTCCTCCACCAATTCTCTTCTCCTCAGTTCAGTTGGCAGCAATACCGTGGAAAGGTGAATTAAATTTTGTCTTGGTAAAAATCTTCTTGCAATTTATGGGCTATTTCTAATATACAGACTTTATTCCCTCCTTTTAATTTTTGTATCAGACAAATGTACTTTTTTCTCTTTCTTTTAAGAATTTTAAAGTAAAAATGAAATTGGCCAAGAAGACACCCCAAAGCCTCTAATGTTTCAAGGGAAATGTTCGACAACATCCAAGGCTTAATAGGTTTGAGTCTTTTCATTCCTCCTAAGTGATACCGACCCTAATATCAGTTTCCCCACATTAAACCCAGCATAAATGGGGTTAAAACCAAAAGACTCATTCCCTGCTTACTCTCTGGCTTCCTGGCTCCAGAATCCACTATCCTCCATGGAGACAGACACCATCAAGGACAAGCACCTGGACTATCTCCTCTCGCAAAGAGATACGGGCTGGTGGGAAAGCTGCTGACCAGCAAGGTCATGAGCTCCCTCCTGTCTGCAAAAAATAGTCTCAAGGCCAAAGACAGGCTGGTGGGACAGCTCCAACCAGCAAGGCCATGTGCGCCCCCTCCCCTACCTAAAACCCCAAATAAAAACCCTTCCTTTTAGCTTTTCGGGGAGTTTGGGATTTCAGCGTTAGCTGCCCTCTCTCCTTGCTCAGCGCTGTGCAAAAATAAAATTCCTACTTTCTTCCACCACACCCAGTGTCAGAGATTGGCTTGCTGTGCAACGGGTGAACGAACACACTTCAGGTTCGGTAACATAAGCAGTGCCCATACTCTATGGGGCCTCCTGGGTTTACTTCTGTGTTAACCTTGCTAATTACGTTTTGGCTTCTGCCACCTACCTGAAGAAATTTATTAAACATGAAACAATGGCATTTTCTTAGGCATTTAGGAGGGATGGGGAAAGAGGAGTTTGATTTCTCTTCCTATCCTTTCATTTAAGATGCATATGCAAAACCTTTCTCAGGCAGAACCCAATGAATTCAAGCCATTGGACCATTGCTTTCATTTCCTTTCCAGTGTTGTGGGTAATAACCACGCACATGCTTATTTTAAACTAAATAGCCTTGTTATCATTGGAGTGCTTTCATAACTCTCAAACTATATATGCAGGCTTTGAACACCCTTGAAGCTAGGCTTTGACATATCTTCAGATATCAAAATGATGATCAATGATTTAAGAATTTCCAAAGCAACCGAGAGTCATGGAAATGAGCAAACTTGTTATGAATCTTACTGCATTCCGGAACGTTAAAATTTGAAAGTGCTGTTTGAGGTCACATTCTCACTTTAGAAATGAGTCCATCGGGACCCAGAAAGACACAACCAAGTCAAGAGGAGCCCATAATAAAACTAAGTCTCCTTGTTCCTAGTCTAAGTTTCTTTCTACTGTAACATATTCCTAAATCCCACTAATAGTGACCAAAATGAGATATTTGCAATATGTCAAAAAATATTTCTATTTTTTCAAAGTACATTATATAGATCTTCATGTTCTTACTCAAAATATCACTGAGAGTTAGGGAAGGTCAGCTGTGCTCTTGATTTCTGCTGAAATAGCAAGCAGAAATAAGCAAGCTCAGGATGATTACTCCAGAAGATTTTGTCTGTGTGGTCTAGGTATGTTCTTCCATTTATATAAATCACTTTCTCATCTACAGCCCCAGTCATTCTACCTTGATAATGGGAAATAGCCTTTCCTAGTGTCATTGTTTTTTCCTGCAAAAAGAACTTTTTGACTAATTACTTAAAATAGTTTCTACTACACATCAAAGTAAGTGAAAGTGATTTCTTTCAGGGCACTAATGCTCTTGAGGAAGTCGGGAGTTGTTGGTAAAATATAAGGAGGAAGTGTTTTACTTGGAATCGCAATGCTTATTCAAATACAATATTCTGGGAGGGGAGGGAGGACCAAGGCTTTTCATGGTTCTTTACTAACAAGTAACAGGTGATAATGTGGATGCTCTGACTACCGAAATATTAAAGGAACAAGGTATAGTTCAGCAGGATTTCAATTCTCAAATGTCCCTCTGCTCTTCAGACAAGTGTGAAATAACAATCAGGAAAATAACACAGAAAGTAAAATCAGTTTCTTGGGACAAAAGCTTATGAAACAATGTCTTTAGAAATGTTATTAAAAGTGTTGATTGTATGTTCTAAGCTTTGCTTTCACAAATCAGCTGTAATACATCTAAATAAAACAACACAATTTTACTTAAATGTAGGTATGACTATCTTCAGGGGAAAAGAGGGAAGAGAGCTAAAACTATTTGGTGTCTATTATATGTTTGGCCTTCTACAAGGCAATTTATGTGTGTGACCTTATTTAAACTCTATAGCAACCTACACAAGAAAAAACTGTCTCCAAGAAGTCACTTAACCTACCCAAAGTCACATGGAAAAGCAGAAGCAAGGACAGAAATAGAAGTCAATGCCAAATCTGCCTAACTTTAATGTCTCAATTGCAGAGGGTGATATATATATGTGTGTGTGTGTGTATCTCCCCAAAATGGAGGGATATCTTATCTATATTACTACAATATTTTATCTTTAAGTATAATATAAACATAAACATATATACACACATTTTTTGGCCTATACTTGGTTGGTAAAGGAACTCTTGGACAGAACTTTGCTTAGCCTGGGTTATAGAGAGATTGCATCAGTTATAATCCTTGTCCCCCTCCCCTCTCCCTTGTCGTCTTCCTCCCCCTCCTCCTTCTCCTCCTACTCTTCCTCATCTTTATTCATTTGAATAGCATGCAACAACAAATGCCATATTTTCAAAGTAGCTTTTTTCATGTGTTCCTAAGCCATCTTTTATTTTTCCAATTATCATTATCTCTATTGATATCTTGCTATCAACTTTTACAAATGTTCTATTATTAATTTTCTTTCTTAGTGTTATGCGTTATACCTGATCCTATGCCTATTTTATTGTAACTCACTTATTTTAGGTTTTAAAATTCTTCTTTGCGTTGACTTTAATTTCACATACAATTAATCAATGAAATAAGTTATTAAAAATAAACTAATTGAGCTCTGGGTGTCTCAGGGCTTTTAGCGGTGTTGAGAATACACAGGTAAATAAACATGTTCTCTGTCCTCCAGGAAATTACATTCCAGTTAACAGTAATAATGCCTTGCATTAATATAGACTTCTACTGCCAATGAAATATTTTAACATGTATTATCTCCTAATGAGATAATTTGCAAAGATATACTAAATTTGTTGGGATATGTTATTTGGGGGAGAAATTTGAAAACAAGATTTAATTAGTTATAGGCAGTTTCATTTTCTAAAAAAAGAGCCTCTTGATGAGGCTAGATTTTATAGTAGAGAGTAGAAAAAAAAATTGTCTTCAAATATTTTTATGAATATGCCTTTACAGGTTCTTATGAATTTGGCTGGAGAAATTGGGTTATAATTTATAGGTTATTGGAGGAGGATTGCAAGAGAAGGAGAAAACAAATTTCAGGAAGAATGTGGTTTGAGGAAGGTGACTGGAATTGAGGGGGGCAAAATCAGGAGGACAATTTTGATGATACATTGGTGAACATAGCTTCCTTCACACAGACACACACACCCTCACACGGTTGGGATGAGAATGGTGTTTCCCTACTTTGGCAACAATAGGAATTATTTTGGAGCTTTAAAAAATATCAATACCCAAGACCCACCCACAGATGTTTTGAATTTATTGTGGAGTGAGCCCCAGGTACTGGCATGTTTAAAATTCCCAGGTAGTTCTAATTGGTAACCAGGGTTGAACACCACTCCCTTAGCTTTGGCTCCCAGATTTTACTGTGCATCAGAATCACTGTAGGACTTATAACACCTGGTGTTTCTGGTTCATTACGTTTGGGTTGGGGTATGTTATAGACTAGATGTTCGTGCCCCTTTGAAATTCATATATGGAAGCCTTAAACCCCATTTGTGATATATCTGGTGGCAGGGCCCATGAGGAGGTTATAAAGATTAAATGAGATCATAAGGATGGGACCCTAATCCAACAGGGCTAGTGCCCTGACAATAGAAGGAAGACACACCAGAGCTTTCTCTCCATCATATGAGGACACAGCAAGATGGCAGCTGTCTACAAGGCAGCAAGAGATCTCTTCCCAGAAACCAAAGTGGTCAGTACCTTGATCTTGGACTTTCCAGTCTCCAGAACCATGAGAAAATAAATTTCTGCTGTTCAAGCCAAACAGACTAGGGTATTTTGTTATGGCAGCCCCAGGGGACTAAAACAGGGTTCCAAAACTGACTTTGGTAAGAAATTCCAAGTTGTTGCTGATGCTACTGGCCCAGGGACCACATGTTAAGAATGGCTGGTTAAAGAAAGAAAAGCTGGGGGCTGGCCCCGTGGCCGAGTGGTTAAGTTCGCGCGCTCCGCTGCAGGCGGCCCAGTGTTTCGTTAGTTCGAATCCTGGGCGCGGACATGGCACTGCTCATCAAACCACGCTGAGGCAGCGTCCCACATGTCACAACTAGAAGGACCCACAACGAAGAATATACAACTATGTACCAGGGGGCATTGGGAGAAAAAGGAAAAAAAAAAAAAAAAAAGAAAGAAAAGCTGACCTCGTAACCGGAAGTCATTATTAATTGATTGCTTTCATGCAAAAACAACAGTGTTTACAATGTGTATAGTGTTGTGATGAGTTTTAGCAATTCATAAAGAAATAACACAAAGATCCCACACTCAAAGAGCACATGGTCTTGCCACAGAGTCTAATATCAATTCAAAATGCTGTGTGATATTGGGAAAGTCACTAAAATTTGGGGTCCTCAGATTCATCATTGGAGAAAACAATGGTGGGAGATTTGGATTATATAATGCCCTTGAGCTCTCCCAGGTCAAACTTGCATGATTCTAGTTTGATGATAAGTAATATGGCGAGAAATAAGAGACTGGTCCAGAGGAGCAGCAAGAGCTTCAGGCTGAAGTAATCCACTGTTCTTGGACTCCCTGGAGAGAATTTGGGCTCTCCAGGAATGTCTGTGACTATCAAAGTAATAAGCTTCACAGCATGCTTGGCTGAATTCTATTCCAGAGAAGTCCATCATGTATTCTAAGTTAAATCTCTATAGTCATGAAGAATTATTCTCATTCCACTAAGAGTATTCATCTTTCCATAATATGGGAGGTCGACAACTTCTGCCCATCCATGATTCCACAGTAGTGTTCATATCCTCATGGTTTAGGAGTAAATTTCTTTGAAGTCTCTGAAGACATAGGTTTAAGCAAATTGTCTTGCTAATAGGCATTCTGTTATAGTTTAATGAGTTACAACAGACTTTATCATACCCAGAAAACCCGCAGAGAAGTGTGCTCATTCTCAGTACCTGGTCCTCATGTAACTTTGCCTCTTTTGTTCAATCCCTAAATAGTCTGAGAGATTTATTTATTCATCATAGAGAGAACCAAAGACGTGGAATTAGTATATTGTGGACTTTTGGGTTCTGCTTATTCAGTTCGTTTGTTTTAGATAAATACATAAAAACATACTTTTAGATTATACTACCTACCAATGGTAGACTTTACTGATTTATGAAAGGTATTTGGCTACAATTTTTAATAATAAAATTAGTAAGTTCATATAAAAAATATAGACCAGCATCTTTTCAAATCATATGACACTAAAGGGGGATTGATGAAAAGAACGGGTTGTCTTCTTCTGAAGGTATTCACTGTCAGAAAATGACACCCTTGAACACCCTAAAATAGCAATCCTAATGTCCAAAAATCCTATCCGTTTTTTCAAAAGAGGGTTATTCATAAAGGAGTACACAATTAGGTTACAGAAGAAAAGAAATCCTATTGTGAGAAGATAAGAACCTGAGAATGTCTACATATGCAAAGTGAATGAAGAACTTAATCAATCATTTTGGTGGCTTATCTTACAAACATTGGTATTAATGAAAAATGTGGGGTCTTCTGAAAACTGAGTTAACCAGTTCTATGCCTTTATCAGCCTGATAAATGATTGGTTGTGTATTTCACTGTCCTCCTTGAATTTAATTCAAAGTGTCAGATGAAATTCTCCTTGGTAAAGTGGCCAACTAGGGAAATCACATTGGAAGAAGGGGAAACTAAAAACTTCTTGGAGAAGCAAAGAAAAATGAATCTGGAGATGACATTGAAGGCTTTGAAAAATGGGTAAATTCTTGGTTGAAGAACATTGAAAATGCTATTCAAGGACTCTGAAAAATGAGACCACTTGTGTTTGTACGTGGAGATTGCTGACCGCCAAGACATTGTCTCCACCTACCACAAAATATCATCATATATTCAAGAAACAAAAACTGGAGTGTCCTCATTTTACAGACAGTTTGTCCAAGAGAAACTATCTTCTTTATGCACATGATAAAATAAGTATGTGCGGTTGTTTTCTGTTTCCTAACAAGTAAACAATTATTTTTTTATTTGTTTGTTTTTTTCTCAAAGACTCATCTGAAAAAATTCAGAAACAATTCTCTAAGGAAATCAGAGAACCAACGTGTGGGATATCCCCATCTCTGGGATTTCTGGTTGTGTTTTGCTATAAAGAGTAGACTGAATGAAATACTAACTATGCTTCTTAGCTTCCAACATGTTGTGCAAAGTAGGAAGCATGTATATTTCACATTTATAGTCAAGAAAATGGACCCAGAACTTTATGGGAAACAATTTTGGAATAGGCTCAGATAAAAAACTACTTATTTTTTTTGCTGAGGAGGATTCACTCTGAGCTAACGTCTGTTGCTAGTCTTCCTCTTTTTTTTTTTTTTTTTTGCTTGAGGAAGTTTAGCCTTGAGCTAACATCTGTGCCAATCTTCCTTTATTTTGTATGTGGGTTGCTGCCACAGCATGGCTGATGAGTGGTGTATGTCTGAGCCAGGGATCTGAACCCACAAACCTGGGCTGCTGAAGCAGAACACACCACACTTAACCACTACTCCATGGGGCCAGCCCCAAGAAGCTACTATTTTTAAAAAGAGCATCTTTCTATTTCTCCTAAATTATGGATTCAGTAGCTTTCAGTACATTACCTTTAAATTGCATTTTGGTTTCCTTTTCAAAGAATTGCTAACCTAAGTTTCTCAGGACAGCTCATTACTGAGGAAGAGGCAGAATTTAAGCAGATAGATCAGTATTGACTATTGTTAATACCGCATGGAGAAATCTGTTAGGAACAAATGAGATTGTTTCTAGCTTGTATTGGTCTCTCTGCTGAGTTTCACTCAGCCTTTGACACTGGACAGCAAACAATACTAAATAAGTAGTATAATCTCAAAATGAGCTCCTGGGTAAGAATTCTTACACAAAATAAAAACCTTACTAAAACTCTAAGGGCCAGAATAGTTATTGATGGGTGGATTAAATATTGAGGTGGCATTGGTTTAAAATGTTTTGTTTCTTATCCTGTCTCCCCTTTTAAAAAATTGTTTATGCTAGTGATGAAATCATACTTGGTAGGTCAAAATTCAAGACCAACTGATACACTGACAGAAAAATGTGTTCTCCTCCAAGCTGATGATAATTTCACTATCTTACTTATAAATAGCCACAATAGGTAACTGATCATCCTATCCAATACAATTTAGAAACAGTGGCTCAAACCAACTCTTCTAAAACAGAAATCATCTTTTGGGGCAGCTGAATTTCACTATATATATAGCTTATCTCTAAAAATTCTATATAGCCTGTCAACTAATTTAGTTACATAAGATCAACGTTTCCTGGAAAACATGCCAGGAGTTTGCATTGCAAAACAATTGTATATTTCCTGTAATATTGAGATATTTCTCTGGTCTTAAACAATTGGAATCATGACGTTTTGGTAGAGCCAGCTTAATGTGGTTTTTCACATACACACATTTTTACCAAGGACCCAAAGCAAGCCATTCCATTTTGGGCACTATAAAAGGAAAAGAAAAAAAAAGAAGAAGAAGAGGAAGAATATTATTTTAGCAAGAGCCAAAAACTGAGTCAGACCCTAGGAAAATAGGTTTGAACAAGATAAACAAAGCCTTTTCCTCTACGCAGTTGACCTTTTTCTGGAGAAACACACCTAATAAGAATTGTGTAGTTATTTAAGTTCCATTGTGATGCAGGCTATGAGGGGAAATTATAGGTTCATAATAGGAATACCTGGTTTCTCTTGGGAGTCAAGGAAATGATTGTTGAAGAAATGATGTTTGTGCTGAGCTCACAAGAATGAAGAAGAGGCCTTAACTGGGTCAAAGGTTGGAGAGAGTGTTCCAAATATGGAACAGAACGTGTAAGCACCCTGAGGCAGAAAGAATGGCCATTCAGTGGATTGAAAGAAAACACTGAAGCAAGAAAGGAGCAAAAAGGACAGATGGGTTCCATGAAGAAAGCAAGCCCAGATGATGCAAGGAGGTAAGTCTATATTGAGGATTTAGGTCTCTATTTTCAAAGTGATGGGCAACCATTGATCACTCTAAGTAGGACAGTTAGATCAATGGATTTGTGCTTTCAGTGGGGGAAAAGGTAGAGACTTTTAATGAATTTGGAAAAGGTAATTGGAAGGCTTGTTAAATCCTCCAGGTCAGGGACTAAGCGAGCCCAGATTGGGTGTTGGTAAAGGAATTGGAGAAGTGGACCTATTTGAGCAGTAACCATCTACAGAAATTGAGTATCAGGGTATATGGAAAAAGAAGGAGTCTTGGAGGATTGCTGGGTTTCTTTCAAGAGCTATTATATGAATGGCAGTATTATTCTATAATAGAACTAATATTGTTTTCAAAAGCAGCACCTGAGGTGGGGTTGGGGGCTGAGGGAAGAGGTTACGAACTCAGTTTTGTACCTGAGTTTGAAATCCCTATGAAATATCCAAGTGAAGTGTTTAAGCAGAGAGTTGTATGTGTGGAGCTGAAACTAAGAGGAGAGATTTAGACGGGAGCTATGATAATATCGACTCTTACAGGGCATTTACCAGATGCCAGGCATTCTTCCAAAACCTCACATGTGCTAATCATTTCATCCTCACAATGCTATGAGGAAACTGTTATTATTACCTCTAGTTTGCAGAAGAGGAAACTGAGGCACAGAGAACTTGAGCAACTTGCTCATCGTCACACCAGGACTAAGCAGATAAGGAGAAAGAGGTTAGCAGCAGGCCTGCCATCTGTTCTCCTCCTTGCTGGGGGAGTCCTCAAGAAAGAAAGAAAAGACATCTCATCAGATCTCATTGTAAATATGCTAATGACAGACTTCCTAGCAAGCATACTAGTATTTACTAACTGGTGAGTCCTTGTCTAGGTAATGCTTTCAGGGCATTTAGCTGGTCTTCCTAGGTTGGCTTAAGATAAATAAATCTGAAATCTATGGATCTATGAGCATAGCTCCATGGAAAGTGTCACCTAAATTATGTCACTAATAAAATGGAGAAGTTTTGTTCTTTTTTTGAGTAAGTAATACACACATACATCACTTAGATTTCTCATAGATTATATATGGCCCGTATTTCCTAACATGACTAGAAAGGATGTGAGGTGGTATAGTGGCAATCTGAATTTCTCCGCATTTCTCTTGTGCTTTGTGAATACTTGTGTCCTTGAACCTAGGATCTAGGACTAACTTTTAAAAAACACTAACAATTGAAAATTAGGTCAAGGAGAATGAACTGGCAAAGGAATCTGAAAAGTAGTTATCAAAGAAATATAAGAAAACAACAGGAAAACGTGGTCCCACAGAAATCAGGACATACAGTCTGCTTGGACTAAGGATGTGTCAGTCAATGACAGACTGCATATACAACAGTGGTCCCATAAGATTAGCACCATATAGCCTAGGTGTGTAGTAGGCTAGACCACGTAGGTTTGTGTAAGTGCACTCTATGACATTCACGCAATGACAAAATCCCTAAGGACGCATTTCTCAGAATGTATCCCTGTCGTTAAGCAACGCATGGCTGTAAAATTGATATCTTCACCAATCCCTGAGCCTCTTCCCATTGCTGAACCTGTCTCCTGGCCCTAGTGTAGAACTGAAAATAAGATTGGGCCACAGACAATTAGAGCCAAGGAATTGTGTGGGTTAGGGATAAGAATGAGGATGAGTCTCAGTGACATGGGTAGCAGTCAGCGAGGAGGTTTGGTCAGAGATGGGAGGGAGGCTGTAGTAGTCAGCCAACACCCAAGTCAAACTGTGCATAAGCAAACGACCTGTGTACTAGACCAGCTTAACTCAGAAAAGCTCTTCAATCATTTTAAGCAGAATGCTTGCTTGTTTTCTAACAATTCTCTGATCTTCTGAGTGATTTTGCCTCTCACTTTTACTAACTACTTTATGAATATTATGATGGTCATACTTATTTACTTTCCAACCATAATTTCAGAATACTAATGGAATTTATTTTGCTTTCTCTTTGAAAATCCTGACAACAAATTAATCTGCTTTTTGTAAGCTTTTTAATTGTGGTAATTTTGTTTGATTGACTCTATCTTAGGCATTGGAGTAGAAACAGGGAAGGCATTGTGGGTCCATAACGAGATCCCTTAAACCCAGCTGTCAACTGTATAGTCAATCTCCAATTAATTTTTTTTCCAGTTGTTTCAATAAAATACAATGCTGTAAATATACTTTAAAATGATGGCTTTAGGATAAAGAACTGAGATCACATGGCCCCATCAAAAATAGACAACACATTTTTCTGGTTAATAAAATTAATATAGACACAAATTCTGAAATGACATGGAAATGGGCAGAAAGTGGACATGCTAATGGATGAGGGTCAGAGCTATCTGCTATGTACATTATCTAGTAATGAAGAAAAAAGAGTCATTTTGATGTAATTATGTCAATACTTTATATGAAAATATCCTTTGCATAAAAATGGCTGTATCAAAACTGCTAAATCCAAATGGCTACCATTATAAAAATATATGGCAAGCTCTTAGACCATTCAATAGTAAGTATTAAAGAAAGTTCTGTGACACACTAGTTCTTTTGGGATGCTCTGAGAAATAAGGGTTCTACGTTCAAATTATTTTGAGAAATGCTGCACATTACCACCCTCCTATAAATTTACAATGCGCGTTGATATTTTAAAGGTTATGAAAACTATTTTTTGAAGCCTGCTTAATTTACCCCAATATTTCCCAAACTAATCTGATCACAGAACTCTGAATGTATGTTTGTAAAATGTTATTGGTATTTGCTCGTGTTTATTTCATCCAAAGCATTATGTGAACCACTTTATGTGCATATTTCAAAGAAATATTAACTGACCTAGGTGGTAGTTATTACTGTTATTGCCACTACACAGAGGGAGAGTGGGACAGAAAGCAATTAACCCATCGCCAGGGTAATCTAGCTAAAACATTAATTTAGCAAATGAGCATCTGGGACTCAATTCCAACTCAGGTCTGATGGAATCCACAGCTTTATTTCTTAATCATTATGCTGTACCAATCTCTAATATTCCATGAAACATTTTGCTAATTCTGAGGTAACTTTTGGGGGCTTAGTGGTTAATTTCTAAATAGAATCATGAATCTGCCATTCATATCTTTCTGTATTCATCTCTATTGAGATGGAATTGCCACAATTTTTTTGGATTATTTCTGAAAGAATATGACTGCCTCTCTAACCAGCCCTATAGTCAATCTATGCTCCAGATCCTTCTCAGAACATGTGATTTCAAATTCCCCACTGCCACTGCCCAACCCTCACTCAAATTTCAGTGATAAGTTGTCCAGGAGAATTGCCTGAAAAATATGAAATCTATTCATTCTTCTCAATATTCTAAAAATGTTATATTTGACAAAACTGTGTTATCACAGAGTTATTTCTTTGTGTCAATTGCCCTGAATTCTGTTTTAATGTTAGGTACATTCTCAGTTGACAGTGAGGGATATTAATAAAAGCAATTATACAAAATTTGCTATTGTATTTGTAGTGGAATTAGCTGATATCCCAAATTTCAAGCCATGATTTACAGTCATTGAAGGACACAGTGTCTGAGAAGCCTTTTAGGAGAAATAAAAGAGATCTTTGATCAGGATTGGCGTTTGTGCATATGCAATCATATCTCATGGAATTATGGCGGGGGTGCAGAAGGCAGCAGAAAGCAGACTACAGGGGGGATGACAGGGCCCTTGTGTAACTGCAGGGAGGGAGGAGCCAGTCCAAATCTCACCGTTCCAGGGTCTTAGTGGGACACCTTTTGGAATCCGCCATGATCCAGCTACTGTGATAGCAGGACATTGACTGCAACACTATGGATACAATTGCAATCAGGCTACTGAATGCAGTTCATCTTCATGTAGCCCACACTTGAGCCCTGACATAACTAGTGTCGACTCTCAGCGACCACTAGAACAGCTACCTAAGTGAAAACATGGATGGTTAGAGATACTTGAGGAAAAAGGTAATCTCTGCAGGGACTGAAATTCCAATAGGAGCAGAAGACAACCTGGAGCTACCAATAGTTATTAACATAAATTTGATTGCATTATATGCCTGGTTGGTGAACTTCGAGACATCCCAGTCCCATACGAATGTACTTGCATGTGGTTCATTTCAGCACACAGTGTTCTCTTAAAGCAAACTCATGGGGAAAGCTTTCTCCTTAGTTTTAATCCAAGTGAAGCCCTACTTTTCCAAAGATGCTCTTACAGTGTTTTTTTTGAAGTCCTACGATAGTAAAATTGACTTTTTGGTGTGCATATGGCTCTATGAATTTTAACATGTGTATAGATTTGTGTATCTACCACTGCAAATGGATACAGAACGATTTCATCACCCCACACCACTTCCTCATGCTCCATTTCATGGTCACAGCCTTCCTCCACCTCTAGCCCCTAACAACTACCAATCTGCTCTCTGACTCCATACTTTTGCTTTTTCAGAAGGGCATGTAAATGGAATCATATAGTATGTGGCTTTTTAAGACTAGCTTCTTCTACTCTACATAATGACTTAAATTCTTCCAAGTTATTGCATTTTTATTGCTTCATAGTGTTCCATTGCATGACTATATCACAGTTTGTTTATGCATTCATCCTTGAAGGACCTTTAGGTAGTCTCTAGTGTTTCGCAATTGTTAATAGACATGCTATAAGTATTTGTGTACAAGTTTTTGTGTGACAATAAATTTCTATTTTTCTTGGATAAATACCTAAAAATGGGGTTGCTACATCATGTGGTAGGTGTATGTTTAACCTCATAAGTAAACCAACAAAACTGGTTGTGATACTGTGATTTGTAAGAAGAAAAGTATATTTGGTCTTAATCCCCGTTTTCTGGCACAGAGCTCCTAAAACCCTTGGAATTTCCTAAGGGATGAGAGCAATAGAAGTGTTTTTTGTTATGCTAATAGGGTGACTTTTGGAAAGCAGCTAAGGATGGAGGCTGTTTGTCAGTGGTGTCAATCATGTGATAGAAGGATTGGAACTTTCAGTCCCACCACCCTGACATCCAGGGAGGGGAAAGGGGCTGGCGATTGAATTCAATCACAGATGGCCAATGAGTTAATCAATCATGCCCATGTAATGAAGCCTCCATAAAAACTCAAAAGGATGGGGTTCAGAGAGCTTCCAGGCTAGTGAACAGATGGAGGTACTGGGAGAATGGCTCACCTGGAGAGGGCGTGGAGCCTCTGTGCCCCTTCTGCATCCCTTGGCCTATGCATCTCTTCCACCATTGCCAGGACTTTGTATTGTTAGTTTTGTTTTGTCTTGTGTTTCAAAGCCATTCTTATAGGTCTGTCATTGTACCTTGTTGTGGTTTAATTTATGAAGCCCTAATGGCAAATGCTGTCGAACATTTTTTTCATGTGCTTATTTGCCATCCATATATCTTTTTTAGTAAAGTGTGTGCCCAAATCTTTTGCCTATTTTTTAAAAGAATTTATTTTTTTAGAGTAGTCTTAGGTTTAGAGCAAAATTGAGAGGATGGTACAGAGACATTCCCCATATAAACCCTGCCCCAACATAGGCATGGCCTCTCTCATTATCAACATCATTTACCAAGGATGAATCTGCATTAACATATCATAATTACCCTAAGGCCATAGTCTTCCTTTGGGTTCACTCTTGGTGTTGTACATTCTACGGGTTTGGACAAAAGAATAATGACATATATCCATCAGAATGTCATAGAGAGTATTTTCACTGCCCTAAAAATCCTCTGTGCTTTGCCTGTTCATCTCTCCTCCCCTGCTCCACCACTGATCTTTTTACTGTATTGATAGTTTTGCCTTTTCCAGAATGTCATATAGTTGAAATCATACCGTGTGCAGCCTTTTCACATTGGCTTCTTTCAGTTGCTAGTATGTATTTAAGGTTCTCCATGTCTTTTCATGGCTTAACCGCTAATTTCATTTTAGCCCTGAATAATATACCATTGTCTGAATGTACTACAATTTAAATATCTATTTACATACTGAAGGACATCTTTTTTTATTGCAGTAACATTGGTTTATATTATTATATAAATTTTGGGTGTACATCACTATATTTCACTTCCTGTGCAGATTACATCATATCCACCACCCAAAGACTAATTATAACCCATCACCAGATACATGTGCCTAATCACCCCTTTTGCCCTTCTTCCTGCCCCCTTCCACTCTGGTAACCACCAATCCAATCTCTGTCTCTATGTGTTTATTTGTTGTTGTTTTTATCTTCTGCTTATGAATAAGATCATACAGTATTTAACTTTTTCCCCCGACTTACTCCGCTTAACATAATACCCTCAAGGCCCATCCATGTTGTCACAAATGGCCAGATTTCATAATTTTTTATGGCTGAGTAGCACTCCATTGTGTATATATCCTACATCATCTTTATTCATTCATCCCTTGATGGGCACCTAAGTTGCTTCCAAGTCTTGGCTGTTGTGAATAATGCTGAAATGAACATAGGGGTGCATATATCTTTACACATTTGAGTTTTCATATTCTTTGGATAAATACCCCGCAGTGGAACAGCTGGATCATATGGTATTTCTATTCTTAATTGTTTGAGGAATCTCCATACTGTTTTCCATAGTGGCTGCACCAGTTTGCACTCCCACCAGCAGTGTATGAGAGTTCCCTTCTCTCCACATCCTCTCCAATACTTGTTATTTCCTGTCTTGTTCATTATGGCCATTCTCACAGGTGTGAGGTAATATTTCATTGTAGTTTTGATTTGCATTTCCCTGATAATTAGAGATGTTAACGTCTTTACATGTGCCTATTGGCTATCTGTATATCTTCTTTGGAGAAATGTCTGTTCAGATCTTTTGCCTAGTTTTTAATTGGGTAGTTAGTTTTTTTGTTGTTGAGATGTATGAGTCCTTAATATATTTTGGATATTAACCCCTTATTAGATGTATGGTTTGCAAATATCTTCTCCCAATTGTTAGGTTGTCTTTTCATTTTGTTGATGGTTTCCTTTGCTGTGCAGAAGCTTTTTAGTTTGATGTAGTCCCATTTGTTTATGTTTCCTTTTGTTTTCCTTGCCTGGTCAGACATGGTACTTGAAAATATGCTGCTGGGCTGATGTTGAAGAGCGTACTGCCTATGTTTTCTTCTAGAATTTTCAAGTTTCAAGTATTACATTCAAATCTTTAATCCATTTTGAGTTGATTTGTGTGTATGGTGTAAGATAAACGTCTACTTTCCTTCTTTTGCATGTGGCTGTACAGTTTTCCCAACACCATTTATTGAAGAGACTTTCCTTTCTCCATTGCATGCTCTTGGCTCCCTAGTTGAAAATTAGCTGTCCATTGATGCATGGTTTTATTTCTGGGCTCTTGATTCTGTTCCATTAATCTGTGTGTCTGTTCTTGTGTTGGTACCATGCTGTTTTGGTTACTATAGCTTTGTAGCATATTTTGAAATCAGGGAGTGTGATACCTCCAGCTTTGTTCTTTTTTCTCAGGAATCCTTTGGTTATTCAGGATCTTTTGTTCTTCCATATAAATTTTAGTATTCTTTGTTCAATTTCTGTGAAAAATGCGGTTGGCACTTTGATAGAGATTGCATTGAATCTGCAGATTTCTTTAGGAAGGATGGACATTTTAACTATGTTAATTCTTCCAATCCAAGAGCACAGAATATCTTTCCAATTCTTTGTGTCTTCTTCAATTTATTTCATCAATGTTTTAGAGTTTTCAGTGTACAGGTCTTTCACCTCCTTGGTTAAGTTTATTCCTAGGTATTTTATTCTTTTTGTTGCAATTGTAAAGGAGATTGTATTTTTTTGTGCATGTGTGTGTGAAACATTTGTCCTGAGCTAACATCTGTTGCTAATCCTCCTTTTTATTTTTGTGAGGATGATTGGCCCTGAGCTAACATCTGTTGCCAATTTTCTTCTTTTTGCTTGAGGAAGATTGTCACTGAGCTAATGTCTGTGCCAATCTTTCTCTATTTTATGTGGGATGCCACCACAGTGTGGCTGGATGAGCAGTGCTAGGTCTGTGCCTTGGATCTGAACCTGTGAATCCTGGGCCACTGAAGTGGAGCATGCAAACTTAACCACTATGCCACCAGGCTGGCCCTGCGTCCTTTATTTTTGCTTGAGGAGGACAACCCTGAGCCAACATCCACCCCAATCTTCCTCCACTTTGTAGTGGGATGACTCCACAGCATGGCTGATGAGTGTAGTAGTCCTCACCTGGGATCTGAACCTGCAAATATGGGCTGCTGAAGTGGTACACACAGAACTTTAACCACTCAGCCACGGGTCCCACACTTGGGATTGTATTCTTGATTTCTCTTTCTGATACTTCGTTGTTAGTGTATAGAAATGCAACTGATTTTTGTATGTTGATTTTGTATCCTGCAACTTTACCATATTAATTTATTTCTAAAATTTTTTGGTGGATTCTTTAGGGTTTTCTCTATATAAAATTATGTCATCTGCAAATAGTGACAGTTTTAATTCTTCCTTTCCAATTTGGATCCCTTTTCTTTCTTTTTCTTGCCTGATTGCTCTGGCTAGGACTTCCAATACTATGTTAAATAAGAGTGGTGAAAGTGGGCATCCTTGTCTGGTTCCTGTTCTTAGAGGGATAGCTTTCAGTTTTTCTCTATTGAGAATTGTATTAGCTGTGGGTTTGGCATATATGGCCGTTATTATGTTGAGGTACTTTCCTTCTATACTCATTTTATTCAGAATTTTTATCATAAATGGATGCTGTGTCTTGTCAAATGCTTTCTCTTCATCTATTGAGATAATCAAGTGATTTTTATTCTTCATTTTGTGAACCTAGTGTATCACATTGATTTGCAGATGTTGAACCATCCCTGCATCCCTGGAATAAATCCCACTTGATCCTGGTGTATGATCTTTTTAATGTATTGTTGTATGTGATTTGCTAGTGTTTTATTGAGGATTTTTGCATCAATGTTCATCAGTGGTATTAGCCTGTAATTTTCCTTTGTGTGCTGTCCTTGTCTGGTTTGGGTATCAGGGTGATGTTGGCTTCATAGGATAAGGTAGGAAGCCTCCTCTCCTCTTCAATACTTTGGAAGAGTTTGAGAAGGATAGGTATTAAGTCTTCTTTTAATGTTTGGTGGAATTCACCAGGGAAGCCATCTGGTTCAGGACTTTTATTTTTTGGGAGGTTTTTGATTACTGTTTTGATCTCCTTACTGGTGATTTATCTGTTAAAATTCTCTATTTCTTCTTGATTCAGTTTTAGAAGGTTGTATGAGTCTAAGGAATTATCCATTTCTTCGCCATTATCCAATTTGTCAGTGTGTAGCTTTTTGTAGTATTCTCATATAATCTTTTGTATTTCTGAGGTGTCCATTGTAA
Organism: Equus asinus; assembly: GCF_041296235.1. Taxonomy (NCBI): domain Eukaryota; kingdom Metazoa; phylum Chordata; class Mammalia; order Perissodactyla; family Equidae; genus Equus; species Equus asinus. The sequence continues at coordinate 34,336,370 of NC_091802.1, read as the reverse complement.
TTTCTCCTCTTTTATTTCTGATTTTATTTATTTGAGCCTTCTCTCTTTTTTTCTTGATGAATCTAGCTAAAGGTTTGTCAATTTTGATTATCTTTTCAAAGAACAAACTCTTGGTTTCATTGATTTTTTTCTATTCTTTTTGGTCTCTATTTCATTTTTTTCTCATCTGATTTTTATTATTTCCTTCCTTCTACTGATTTTTGGCTTTTTTTCTTCTTTTTCCAGTTTCGTTAGATGCACATTTATATTGTTTATTTGAGATTTTTTTGTTTGTAGAGGTAGGCCTGTATTGTTATAAATTTCCCTCTTAGAACTGCTTTTCTTATTTCCCATAAATTTTGGCATGTCATATTTTCATTTGTCTCCAGATATTTTTTGATTTCTCCTTTGATTTATTCACTGACCCAATCATTGTTCAGTAACATTTTGTTTAATCTCCACATATTTGTGGCTTTTCCAATTTTCTTCCTATAGTTGAGTTCCAGTTTCATACCGTTGTGGTCAGAGAATATGCTGGTATTATTTCAACCTTCTTAAATTTATTGAGACTTTTTTGGTGGCCTAATATATGATCTATCCTGGAGAATTTGAAAAGAATGTGGTTACCGCAGTTTTGGGGTGGAATGGTCTGTGTAAATCTACTGGGTCCATCTGGTTTAATGTGTCATTTAAGGCCAATGTTTCCTTATTGATCTTCTGTTTGGATGATCTATCCATTGGTATAAGTGGAGTGTTAAAGTCCCCTACTATTATTGTGTTACTGTCTATTTCTCCTTTTATGTGTTAATAATTGCTTTATATATTTGCATGCTCCTCTGTCAGGTGCATAGACATTTACAAGTCTTATATCCTTTTGTCGGATCGTTCCCTTTATCATTATGTAGTGCCCTTCATCTCTTGTTACAGTTTTTAAGTCTATTTTGTCTGGCATAAGTACTGCTACTCCAGCTTTCTTTCCATTGCCATTTCCATGGAATATCTTTTTCCATCCCTCCACTTTCAGTTTGTAAGCATCTTTAGGTCTGAAGTGTGTCTCTAGTATGCAGCACATATATGGGCCTTCTGTTTTTTTAATCCAATCAGCCACCCTATGCCTCTTAGATTGGAGCATTTAGTCCATTGACATTTACAGTAGCTGTTTATAAGTGAGTACTTACTGCTATTTAGTCACTTTTTTTGGGTGTTTTAGTAGTTCTTCTCTGTTCCTTTCTTCTTCTCTTGCTCTCTTCTCTTGTGGTCTGATGCCTTTGTTTAGTATTATGCATGGATTACTTTCTTGTAATTTTTTGTGTACTTATTATAGGTTTCTGGTTTGTGATTACCATGAGGTTCATATATAATAACCTGTGTATATAGCAATCAATATTAAGTTGATAGTCTCTTCAGTTTGACAACTTTCTAAAAGCTCTACTCTTTTACTATCCTTTTTGCACATTGTATGTTTTTGATATATATAACCTCTTTTTTTGTGCATGTGTATCCATTACCCTGTTATCATAGAAATAGATAATTTTAGTACTTTTGTCTTTTGACTTTCATATTAGCATCATAGGCAGTTGATCTGCTACCTTTACTGCATATTTGCCTTTACCAGTGATTTTATTGTTGTTGGGTCTTTTTGTGATAATTTTCTTATTCCTATTTGTGATCTTCTCTTTTCCACTTAGATAGGTCCCTTTAGTATTTCTTGTAAGGCTGGTTTGTTGGTGATAAACTCCTTTAGTTTTTGGTTGTCTGGGAAACTCTTTATCTCTCCTTTCATCTTGAATGAGAACCTTGCTGGGTAGAATATTCTTGGTTATAGATTTTTTCCTTTCAGCACTTTAAATGTATTGTGCCACTCCCTTCTAGCCTGTAAAGTTCCTGCTGAGAAGTCAGCTGATAATCTTATGAGGTTTCCTTTGTATGTCACTTATTGCCTTTCTTTTGCAGCTTTTAGGATTCTCTATCTTTAGCTCTTGACATTTTAGTAATAATGTGTCTTGGTGTGGGCCTCTTTGGGTTTGTCTTGTTTGGTACTCTCTCTGCTTCCCGTACCTGGATGTCTGTTTTCTTCCTTAGGTTAGGAAAGTTTGCAGCTATTATTTCTTCAAATAGATTCTCTGCCTCTTTGTATCTCTCTTCTCCCTCTGGGACACCTATAATACAAATGTCCGGGTGCTTGATGTTGTCTCTGAGGTCCCTTAGACTGTCCTCATTCTTTTAAATTATTTTTTATTTTAAATGTTGAGCTTGGATGATTTCTTCCAGTCTTTCATCCAGCTCATTCATCTGTCCTTCTGTATGATCTACTCTGCTATTGAGTCTCTCTAGTGAATTTTTCATTCCCAGTTTTGTATTCTTCATTTCTGATTGATTCTTTTTTATATTTTCCAATTCTTTGTTGTTGTTCTCACTGAGTTCATCCATTCTTCTCCCAAGATCAGTGAGCATCCTTTTGACTTTTAGTTTGTACTCTTTGTCAGGTAGATTCTTTATCTTTCTTCTGTTTAGTTCATTTTCTGGGGTTTTGTCCTATTCCCTTACTTGGAACATATTCCTTTGACTCCTCATTTTGCCTCTTTCTCTGTGCTTATATCTATGTCTTAGGTAGGTTAGCTATATCTCCCAATCTTGGAGAGGTAGCTTTATGTAAGAAATGCCTAATGAAGCCCAGCAGTGTGCTTCCCTCTCATCACCAGTTTAAAATGTTCCAGGAGTGTCTCCTGTGTGGGCCACCCATGTCTTTCTGTTGTGGCAGGGTTGCTCTTGCTGCAGGTGTCCAGGGAGGCTAGGCTGTACTCCTGGCTGGCTGGTTGTAATTCTCAGCTGTGTGCAGCTGCTATGGGCCCTTCAGTCACTTTATTGGGGTTAGGGAGTCCTAGCACAGTTGGCTGAGGTCTAACAGCACAGTCCTGTTGCAATTTTTCTGCTAAGTGAGGAGGCCCCCAGCGTGGGTGGTTGCAAGGCTCAGGGGCTTACAATTGCTGATGGCCTATAGCCTGCAAGGTTGCTGTCGGCTCTCTCAGGACTTCAGCTGAGTTGAGCTCACCCTAGGCATGGGAGCACCCAATTGTTTCAGGCTTTGGAAGTTGGTGCCAATCCCCTATTTGGCCATTTGAAAAGCACAAGTCTGCTGCAGCTGACAAGCCCTAACCCCCAAAGGGCCACACACCCCATCAACACGGTCCTGCCCCATGTGCATGCCCTGATCCGCTGAAGTAGACCCAGTCACCCCACTGCAGAGGCTCCACACACTCCACCGATGCTCCACACACTCCACTGGCTACTTGTGCATGTTCTGGCCCACAGAGGCAGACCTACTTGCCCAGTTGCAGAAGTTCCAGGCACCCCACCTATATGGGCCCACCAGTTCCTGGAGGGTTTCTTGGGGGTGGGACCTGTCCCTAGGGTGTGCTGCCTGCCCTGACTGTACTGGATTAAATTAGTGCTGTAGTAGGTAGTGCAGACCCCTGGGCTAACAGAACAGGGGAGTGACTCCAATGGTATCTGCCAGCATCTGTGTCAGCACATCTGTACTAGGTCACAATATTGGCTGCCACCAATGTCTCAGTCCCTGCTGAGGTCTCACCTCTCACCCAGATGCACCCAGAGCCTATCAATTGAATCTCTTTTCACCAAAGGACTGTGAACCTTCCTTTCTGGTGATTTTAGGTTGCTTTCTGAAATGGGTGAATTTGTGTGTATGCCCTTTAAAGCGGGCTCATTTTCCCTTTATGTCCAATAGCTTTTCTGGGGGCATTCTCCACTGTAGTTAATAGCCAGAAAAATCATATATTATGATACTAATTTCAGTTGTGCTGAGTCCAAAAGCTGCTTACAGCAGTAACACTTTCCCACTCAGGTCCCCTGCTCCTCCAGGGAAGGCTGCATACGCTACAATTGCTCCTGGCTGGCCATGAAGCACTGTGGCTCCAAGGTGGCTTTTCTTCTCTCCAGAGAGGAATTTCTACCTCTTCCACCTCAATCAGCACTGTCCCTTGTTGCAGGGCTTCTTTTTATCCAGTTTTCAGTTCTTTCTCAGGGGTAATTGTTCCAAGAGTAGTTGTAGATTTGTTGTGTCCATGGGAGGAGGTGGGTTCAGAGTCTGCCTATGCCCCCATCTTGACACCATCTAGGACAACTTGGTCGCTTCCAAATTTTGGCAATTATGAATAAAGCTGCTAAAAACATGTATGTGCAGATTTTTGTGTGGACATAAGTTTTCAGTCCTTTGGGTTAACACCAAGGAGTGCAATTGCTGGATGTACGGCAAGAGTATGTTTAGTTCTGTAACAAACCTCCAAACTGTCTTCTAAAGTGTACCATTTTGCATTTCTACCAGCAATGAATGGTAGTTCCTGTTGCTCCACATCCTCACCAGCATTTGATGGTGTTAGTGTTCCAGATTTTGGCTATTCTAATAGGAATGTAGTGATATCTCATTATTGTTTTAATTTGCAACTCTCTGATGACATATGATGTGGAGCATCTTTTCATGTGCTTTTTTTGCCATCTGTATGTCATCTTTGGTGAAGTTAAGGTCTTTGGCCCATTTTTTAATCTGATTTTTTGTTTTCTTATTGGTGAGTTTTAGGAGTTCTTTGTATATTTTGGATAATGACCCTTTATCACATGTGTTTTTGTAAACATTTTCTTCCAGTCTGGCTTATCTTCTGATTCTCTTGATATTTTCTTTCACAGAACAGAAGTTTGAATTTTAATGAAGTCAAGTTTATCAGTTATTTCTTTCATGGATTGTGCCTTTGTTGTTGTATCTAAAAAGTCATCGCTGCAGCCAAGGTTATCTAGGTTTTCTCCTATTATCTTCTAGGAGTTTTTACAGTTTTGGGGTTTACATTTGGATCTGTGATCCATTGTGAGTTGATTTTTATGGAGGGTGTAATGGCTGTGTCTAGATTCATCTTTTTGCATGTGGATGTCCACTTGTTCCAGCACTATTTGTTGAAGAGACTTTGTTCTATTGTTCTGCTTTTGCTCCTTTGACAAAGATCAGTTGACTATATTTACATGGGCCTATTTCTGGGCTCTCTATTCTGTTTCCTTGATCTATTCTTTCACCAATAACACACTGTCTTTATTACTGTAGCTTTATAGTAAGTCTTGGCATCAGGTAGTGTCATTCCTCCAACTTTGTTCTTCTCTTTCAATATTTTGTTGGCCTATTTATGTTCAACTTTGTTTGTTTGTTTTCTTTCTGTTGAGTTTGGAGAGATCTTTAATATTTTTGATACAAGTCTTTTGCTGGATATGTGATTTGCAAATAGTTTCCCTGGTCCAATTTATCATATATACTTTTTTCTTTTCTAGTTATGCTTTTGGTGTCATATCTAAGAACTCTTTGTCTAGCTCAAGGTCATGAAGTTTTTTTTCTATAAATACGTCTAAAAGTGTAAGGCTAACTCTACGAGGATGGGATCATCTAAGTGATTTCTCCGACGGCATATTTGGTAGATAAAAACTACGTGAAAGATGGCAACTTTTAGTATAGTCAGGTCAATGTATTCTGGTTTGCCTCTTTTTGTTCTGAATATGTTTAAACTTTTAAACAACAGATTTTAAATATGGCTATTCAATTCTCTTCATGCAGTGGGACTGGAAAATAATTTATTAAGTTTTGTGTAGGCATAAACTTTTATATAGGGAGAATTGCACTCATATATTTAAAAATATTTGAGTACCCACTATGTGACAGGCATTGTGGAGGACATGTTATTAAAATCACAAAAAAATCCTTCCCCTCATGGAATGTACATTTTAGTGATTATATATATATATATGTGTGTGTGTGTGTGTGTGTATATATATAAAGATATATGCTCTAGATTATATATTAGGCAGATCATTGCATATATGACATATGATCCAAATCATATATATTTAATGTGTATATATTTAATTTACAGTGATTCAAAGGGAGAAAGTGAAATAACAACTTAAATGTTACGAGCAACTCTTTCTGCCATTCCACTTAATGAACCTATATCCATAAATCCTCTTGAGTTGAGAGCTATGAATCAGATATTTCTTCCATAAGTCCCAGTGAATCTGCTGGTGCCAGCATCTCCTGAGGTAACATGAGTCCAAGATGAAAAGCGCTATTTTTCATACAGTATTGTTCTTTAATGCCAGATAGGGACTTTATTTGTCGGCCAAGTTTCTTAGGAATTTTCATTGGTGTATTTTGATTATACTCAATATTTTACATACTAACTTGGAGCCCAATCCTCACGCATTCTGTAACTCTGTGACTTTAAATTATACAGAGAGTAAAATATCACTATTTTAATAAGAATGATGGACACATTTGACTAAAATATGTTATTTATTGGCTATTTTAATATAAACACTACTTTATTACTTTTCATATTATCAAAGTAATTAAAGAAGTCCATTTTCATTCCAGAAAGGATTTGTGGCTGTGGACATAAAAACTTATCGCAGAATAGAACACAGAGTGGAAAGCATTTGCAGCAGTAGACAATAGTGGTGAAATTGGAAAATAACTGTGGGGAAAATAAAAACAAACAAGGATTTAATAGAATATCTTTCACAATTGTGAAATACTCTTAAAATCATTTAGAGCTTCCTAGTACCCCAAAAAAGTAGGAAAGCTATTAGCAGTATGACAACGCCTAAGAAGAGAATAATGTTTTGCAGTGCGGTGCAAACAAATCTAAGACACATTTCTCCCATGTGTTTGCATAAAAGGGTACTAAAAGCTGATATAATCATGTTCAGCTAGGTAAATGCAAGACTCCAGATTATGGTAACAAAGGGTTGCCTTGTGGAAATCTTGGACTGGTAATTATTTGTAATTGGAGTAGCACATTGACAGCTAAGTTTTGGTTTTCTAGAAATAGTTATGCTAGTACATACATTTCAAAGTGCTAGAAAATTTTTTTCTTTTAAGATTAAAATCATAAATTTTAATTGTTCCTGTGATAAAAAAAATTTACAATATTGTTTGTTTTACAACTCTCTTAGATTGTGCGGGTGTAAACTTGAGCTTACAATTTTCTAAATTAGGCCACAATCTAAATTAATTCTGTCTGTTACTGAGCTTTTTCTGTGTAAGTACAAGAGGAAAGAGCTATACAGAGAGAGAATTGAAAAGAAAGTATTTCCAGTGACAAATCATGTTGGAGAGGACTGCGTAGCTTGAGAAGCCAAGTGTTACAGGCTCTTATTATCAGCCCTGATATCAGTTCCCCCACATTGAACCCAGCGTATATGGGGTTAAAACTAAAACCCACCACCCCCTTTCCTGTTTCTCTAGCTCCACTCATATGTAAATACCTGTTTCTTTAAACTTGGACTCTTTGAGCTTTACAACTAAACGGCAGTTACAAATTGTCAAAAGCCCAGGTGGCCTGGAGTTGGAGGCACACACTAAAGTTCAGCTAATCATGTGTCCTTGAAGTTTGCCAGGAAAGCCGCTGTCTCAAGAATATCAAGGAGCGGAGGCTTCCCAGACCTCAACTCCTCACTCCCGGCCCTCAAACCTGCCTCAAACAGGAAGACGAGACAAGAGACAACTGCGACGGATGCCCACCTGCCATCCTCCTATCTCACCATTCCCGCCCCCGCTCCCCCCGCCCCCACCCCAGCAAGCAGCCTCTCAAGGCCAAATGCAGGCTGGTGGGAAAACGCCAGCCTGCACAGCTAGATGCGCCCCCTCCCTTACCCAAAACCCCAAATAAAAATCCCTACCCATTCCTCATCGGGGAGCTAGCAATTTTTGAGGCATGAGCCCTTGCTTTGCTCCCTGTGCCTGGCATAGTAAACACCTTTCCTCTTCCACTCAAGACTCTGTTCTCATTATTTGGATTGACATCGGGTTCAGAGACTGAACTTTCGGTTACACAAGCTCTAAGAATAGACTCTCAGTATATTTTCTCACTTTCTGTTGTTGTTGCCCCCACCAACAATTTAGTCCATACAACTATTGAGTCAATTTTTATGAATGATAAATCTATTATCTTCCAAGAGAGAAGAACATTGCTGATGGGTCAATTTGATACACATTATCATTATGAGGATATAATCGATTCTCATTATTCCCGGATTCCATATTTGTGAATCGACCTACTTGCTAAAATTTATTTGTAACCCCAAAATCAATACTCAGCACTTTCTCAGTCATTTGAGGATATGGGCAGAGTATTGAAAATTTGAGTCACCCAACAGCCATGTTTCCACCTGAAGTCAAATAAAGCAATGCTCTCCTATCTTGTTTCAGCTCTCATATTATAAACATGTATCCTTTCTGTGGTCTAGTTAGTGCCACATTTTTGAGCCTTTTGTTAGTCATTTAAAAAATGGCCCTCAAGCATAGTGCTTAAGTGCTGTCTCATGCTCCTAAGCCCAAGAAGGCTATGATCTGCCTTATAGAGAAAATACGTGTGTTAGATAAGCTTCATTCAGGCTTGAGTACTAGTTCTATCGGCCAGGAGCTCAATGTTAATGAATCAACAATGTGTATTAAATAATGTGTCTTTAAACAGAAGCACACATTAAAGAAAAAGGTTAGGTACTGAACAGTTGATGAAAATATTGTGACCAGAGGCTCATAGGAACCTAACCCAGTATTTCCCCTGGGAGCAATGGTCCGTTAGGCTAATTCAGTATTTGCAGCAACTTTGTAATACATAACTCCCATAAATAACAAGAAGCAACTGTATCTTATACCAAAATGCACAATTTTCTCAGATAAAAAATGTTCTACAATTAATAATCTTTGGTAGTGATTCTATTGATACAATTATTTGGCTTAACTGATTGATTTTAGTTGTGCAGAGCTTAATTTAAATCTTCCTCCAGTGTCTAAGCAATGCTTCCCACTGGGATCATGAACAGACCTATATCTGTAAGAACGATATTCCCAAACGAAAAAGTTATAGTGAAATAATTGGATAATTTCAGACAGAAGGCAGATGCTAACTGTTGCTAATACTATTACTTCTTCCATTTTCATAAAAACACAAGACATTTGTTATCAAAAGTTTGTATGTCATTTTAAAATCCATATCATTTTTTTTTAACTTCTCTTCAATTTCACATTATTTGTCACCTACTATCTGTCATTCTTTAGGCTGGGTCCTATTGAAACAAAAATTAAAAAATAAAAAAGATAAGGCTGCTGCCCTCTCACGGCTCCTAATCCTGTGAGTGTGTAGGGACAGTGACAAATACATTTAGCTAAAGAATTAGTACAAAGAAAGGAGTTATCTACTATGCCTGCAGGATCAAAGAATTCACACAAAATAGATCTTGAGCTACTCTTGAAGGATTCTATCAGTTGATTGCAAGAGTAGAGTCCAATATAAGCAAAGATAAATGAGTATAGAATATTCAAGTCACTGTGCATACCTCAACATGGTTGGAAAAAGGGTTCCTGCAAAGTCTTCCCAAAGAAAAGAAGAAGGATTGTACTTGCTTCAGTCTGCTTCTATGATAATCTAGTGACACGTACGTGGCAGGTGGTGTTAATATTATAGATGACTTAATTTTATTTGTGGAAATACTTTATATGGTAACCTGAACTTCTCAGCAGACAAAGGAGGGGGTCCTTGGTTTTCGTAACATCCAGGCAGGGATTTCAGATGCTGAGGCATAGGCAAGATATTATTCTTTCAGTTGAGCATTGTCCTTCGGCTCCCAATATCTATTCTACTCCTGTGTCATTAGAGGTGGGCTTAAGGAGAATGTGGTCTTAAAACTTGACCCTACCCCCAGGCAAGCGCTCTGATTAGGCTAAGCCAATTAATTCAATTCCTTTCTCCTTGATAGCGTTTGCTTTAGGAATCCAGGTTTAAATTAATCAGCACAAGTCAGTCTCCTGGTGAAAGTTGCTGGACCAGGGATAGATATATAAGTTGGTCAAATCAAATTGAAAGAGAAACATCGTATCACGTGCTTCATGGACTGTAAAAAGGAAGGCATTACTAAGTGGCTGCTGGCAACGATCTTGTGATTATGTGAGAAGCAAAGGGCAGAGCCATGAGAACTGGAGGAAAATGGAGTCCTGCTCAAAACGTGTCTGAAGACCAGCCTACTCCGTTCTTGCAGGTTTATGAAATAATCAAATTCTTGTATTGTTTAAGCTAAGATGACTTACATTTCTACTACTTGTAGCTGAAAGTACCCTTACTAATAGAAATACCGCTCCAGCTCCAAGCCAGCCCTGGCAGCATAACTGATCTGAGTTGTCAATGTTCTCTTTCATCAGCCCGCCTCCTTAGACACAAGGACATCGTGTAAGAGGCAATCACAGATCCTGTTCTCCCTCTCTTCTTACAGGCACTATGATGGGGATAGTGAGGGTTATACTTTAAAGACTCAATCAACCCTAATATGCACCATCTAAAACATGACCTTGTGGTATATAATCTGAAATAGATAATATACTAAGTCTTAACCAACTCCTTAAAGATACACCACAAATAATTTTGTGAGAATGCCACAAGCATTTTGTTGGTACTATATTTAGAAAATGAATAAAATAATAATGGAGAAACCATGTAGGTTACCATAACAAAATTAAGGGGAAGGGCACTTCTCTGTCACCTTAATTAATTGGAAAAAATTGAGGCATTTGAGGTTAGTGTTAATGACTAAAGATGCCAGCAGATAGTTCAACTCTTCCTGAGTTAGTTTATAATATGCATGATTATCCATTGAAAATTATCTCTGATAAATGAGTCTGAAATGATATGGATAGCCCACAATAAATGGTCATCTTTAATTATATTCAAATGGATGTTTTGCCTGATAGATTTCTGTCACATTAACAAATATTGCAGAGACAACACATTCATCATACCAAAGAAGGGACAACATTTTCTTACAATTTCGTCAACCAGTTTCTAGATACCAGTGTGGAGAAGGGGAAAGGGATGTTCACTAGTAAGAGATAAATGGGTTAGTGGTGTGCCTTGACAGAAGGGAACACAAATAGAGATTTAGTTCCCTTTCCTTTTTTAGTTTAGATGACCTCTGTGCCAGGCCAAAAGAGTAAGACATTGTGGACCAGAGGAGGGAAGAGTTGGGGAGGAGCTGGACCAATTATATGAGTGGTGCAGGGAGAGAAGATGCCATCAATTTGTTCCTTCTAACATTTAGAGTTTATGGGGAATCATTAGATAGAAGTTTTATAGCCAAGACTTGGTGGCAGTGAAGGACAGTAGGAACGTTCTCATGGAGGGTAGAGAGAGAGTAATACTAGCGAGTTACGCCATTGAATCAGAAAGAGGGAAGAGGGTTAGTGCGTCCAGTTGGTGAGATGATAGATGCTGAAACCCTTTTGGTGGTGACCTGCAAGCTGGGGAGGAACTAAAGAGTTGCTTATAAAAGCCATGAAAATTATAGCTTAGGTATATTACAGTACAAAAGCCTCTCGATGAATTTGAATCAGAAGGATGGTTTTTGAGTAACTACTTCTACAGTGGGAAAAGAGTTCTTTGCTTCAAGAGCATATACATTATCTTAAGGGAAAGCTTTGCTAGGGCGGATATCAACTTATTTACCTGCACTGCTTGCTTCTAGAGACTGTCTGCAAATGAATTCCTGAGATATCTCATATCCTGGGCAGGATTTTGACCCTCAGTGATGCTGTTTCGTTGTTCCCAGAATCAGTGAAGTCACCAGACGTGTGCAGCCCAATATGCTCCACTTGGTAACATTACTACTTATAGGTTACTCCACATTTTTGCCTGGTACTGCCTTTTAGAGCAGTAGTTCTCCAAGTGAGGCGCTCAGACCACCATCATCATCATCATCATCACCTGAGAATTTTTTTTTTAGAAATGTAAATTCTTTTCCCACCCCAACCCAAACCAAGAACCCTGGCAGTGGAGTCTAGAAATATGTGTTTTAAGAAGCATTTCAGGTGATTTTAATGCATACTAGAGTTTGAGAAATTCTGTCTTAGAATGTTGATTTTATTTCTCACCTTTTCATCTGTATCTTTATTTTCCCTTAATTTTCATTGCAAGTTTTGGCTCATCAGCTGGTATCCATTCTCTAGAAACCCATAGTCTAGTAAAATCAACCAAATTCTAAATCAGTGCTCCTCATGGATGAATGAATGGGAGTCAGCCATACTTTGTTTTAAATGCTACACCAATATACATAAGGAACTTTTTATTAAAAATCTAAACACATGTCAACTTAAATTATTTTTTTCCCAAAGAATTAACAAATTTGGTGGGAGCTGTTTCTAAGTTGTAATTTTAAGGCAACTACCTTGATGCATAAATGCAAGAAATGGATAGTCAATAATATTCCTAGTGGTTATTCTAAAACTTTCTGCCTTGTTCCCATGCATGTTCAATCAAGTTTTCATCTAGGCATGGCTGTTAATTCCAGCCCAGTCTCTTTGCTACGCACTCCTAACTAGTCTTGGTGTTTGAAACTGGTCTCTCTGACATTGATCTCCCTCATGTAGTAGATTCTGGTTTTATCAACTTTACTCATTTTGGGGAACTTCTGGTGGGATACCCGTGTACAGTTAGGTTTTGTTTGGCTGCAAGAAACATAATACCCCATGCACAGTGGCATCAGCAATAAACACATCTATTTATATCACATAAGAATTATCTCACAAGCAAGAAATCAGATAGGTAGTTTCAGGATATTGGTTCAACAGCTCAATACTGTCAGAATACTGTATGTTCTGTATAATTCTCTTGTCCTCTTTCTCAATAACTAAATGGCTTTGTCAACCCAGCCATCTTTAATGGGTAATATTACAAGTGGGAAGAAATAAGGAGGACAGTAAAAGGGGCTTCCACATGTGTTTCTATCATGTCATTTTCTCACGGAGGAAATACATTCCAGAAGTTTCTAAGCAAACTACCTCTTATGTTGTCTTAGTTGGAACCGAGTTACATAACCACCTCTGGCTCAAGGGAAGCTGGGAAATAGTGACTGGTTTGTTGTTGTTATTGTCTTCATCTTATCTTGTATAGTGAAAGACACAAAGGTGAAAGGGACTTAAATGATGTTTACATTCTGCCTTATTGAGGCCCTCAGCATGCCAGGCAGCTTGTGCAAGTCTTGGGGGTGAGCCAGGGATGGGCAGGAAGAGAGAGATCTCATTGAGAATAAAGGAGGAGAAGGAGGGAGGGAGGGGCAAGACAAGGAAGCAGGTCAACGTGAATGAGACACTTTAAAAGTGCTCAAGACATAAGGAAGACCGGAAACTGCATTTTTATTTTTAAAACGACATTGAATATTTTCAGTAATCCTCAATGCCTTACATTGAACATTTTCCATTTTACAGATCACTTCTTTTCCATTGTTATTTTGATCATTTTAACAATCCGCAAGGCAGCTAATATTCCTCACACTTCACAAATCATTGAGCAGCCTGTTAGGGAGGTTCTGTGATGTGCCCTTGGCTTGCCAGAGCTGGGTCTAGATCTCTAACCTTTTGGATTGAAGCCCAGGGGATTATTTATTATCACATATGACTTTAAAACAAAACCCAACTTCATTCTGTCCAGTTGTAAAACATCCCCAAAGCTGTCAGTGGAAATATGATGTTTGCTCTTGTGAGCCACTTTGCAATCACCGCTTTATTGTACTCCAGGAACGTGGTAGCCATGTAGACAGCTCACTTACCACAACATCCCAGACCTTTTAAGTGGTGGGGAGTTAGAGGGGCTTAAAGCTGAGAGTCCTACGACACCAAAGTTCAGAGACTTTCAGTGGTGACACATTTTGAAAAGAGGAATCATTTTAATATTTTTTGCAAATGAATTAAGTAAATGTTACTCAATCAAGAGATAGGGATACATATGAGTATGTATATGAGAATATATGTGAATAAAATGATAATGATGTTAATAATGCCAAGTAACATGTCTTAATTACCTTCTGTGTTGCAGGCACTTTGTTAAGAACAGAACTGGAAGTAGAATGCAGAATAGGCTGACTCCAAAGTCCATACTCTAAACCATTGTGCTATCTTAGAACATGCATGTGCTGAGTGTATGTTTATGTGAATGTATATATGTGTATCTCTAAATTAGTTAGAGTGCTTTCAATTGTAAGTGAAAGAAACTCAACTCCAACTAGCTGACAGAAAAAGGGAATTGACTGGTAAATGAAACAGGGAAATTTAGTGATATATTGGCTTTAAGGATGACAATGTTTAGCAGCACAGTATTTAAAAATCAGTGGATTGTGCACCATTGCACACTCTATCTCTTGGTTATGTTTACCTCTGTGGCTTGGCCTCATTCTCTCTTCATGGCCCCACTTGATTAATTTCCCTATATTTCAGATCAATCATCATTACCAAGGAAATGCTATATTAACATTGAGCAGGTTTGGACCATGTACCACAAGGGTCCAGGGGCGGACCACCACAACTGACTATCCTAAGAAAATGGTATAGAATGGATAGTTTCCCAAAGAAATATTGCATAAGAAATAAATAGCATATCTCCACAATATTTTACCCTTTGGCTACAAAAATATAGACATCCTCTTCTCCTTCATATAATTTCAAAAATGCCTCCACTTAGTATTATGAAATTAACCCAAATATACTCACCTCTGCCCTAAAGTGGACAATGCAGTCATATTTAGTTTTGCTTCGGGTGCCATATTCAGAATCTCTGGATCTAGGGCAAACTTCTCTTGGTCAGATCCAAATGTGGATCATCATATTCTTCAACCTATGGCTAAATCATACATTTAATTTCCTTTCACATACCCAAGGTACTCCCATATAGGAAATGGAAGAAATAAAATAACCACACAGCGATTGTTAGTCTACTTATTCTGGCTTGTTATTAGAGTGAGTTCCTTGGTCAACCAACTTGGCAGCCAAAGATCCCATATGCTAGTAGGAGTTTCCATGTTTTTTGTTGGTCATCACCAAGGTTGAGAGGAAGTATGGTAAGATTACTCTTCAGGTGGCTTCAACTACTTTCTGATGTCATGGTTATATAGTTTGGAAATTGTCTTGGGCAGCTGAATAGTCCTGGGATTTCTCTAGCAATAGCAATCACTCAAAACTCCCGTAGTCACCAAATTGCTTAATGGAAACGCTATGAGCTAGTATGAAACAGTAAAAACCTTGTTGGTCTTTTTTATCCGCTCCCCACATTAAGACTATCTATCTTTAGGAAAAGCCCTTGGTGTTCTGCCTAGCCTGCTGTCCAGTCTTCAGCTGAAACCCTTCCATGTTAGCCTCTGTCTTCAGGCAAAGTTATACCATAGACTGGAATGGAATAGCTTATGGGCTTCGATTTCTAAACAAATTTGCTTCCCAGTGAATGACAATTAAAATAGGGGAGATTAATACTTTAATTTTCTGGTCCGTGGGATATTTCAGAATGCCATGGCTCATTCAGCATTCCAAACTTTTCATCACTTTTCCTGGGTCTCCATTTTAATATCTCCCTATGTTTTGTCCTGCTTCGCTTTTACCACCTTAAAGAAAGGGAAGAGCTGGAGACGCTATTTCACAAAGCATTGGCTTATCCGAACCCGAGAAGTCTTGAATTGCTGACCTGAGCAAAAAGGGCCTCTTACATACAAATAGAAGAGTCTTCACACATTGCTTTTAGATGGGACAACGTTAGCTGGAGATTTTCTCTGTTCTAGAACTTTGTAAGAATGTAAGAAGTTACCAATACACTGCCAATATTTTCCTATTAATTATCTTGAAATTACAACCTGGGTAGGCACATGTATGAAGGCTGTTTATGTTTACAAGTGACAGAAACTCAAATCAAACTTGCTTCAGGATATAAGACAGCTTATTGACTCTAACTGGCGTATTGTGGGTGTCTTCAAAACGACTGGATTCAGGGCCTCAATAAATGTCACTCAGGCATGTATCAATTTGCCAATGTCTCTTTGTATCTCTCCATTTGAATTTCTCCTATATGTTGGTCTCTTGCTTTCCTACAGCAGATGGAATTCCTCCATGTGTTTGGGGAAGACAGCCACTTGGTGTTGTAATTTCATACACATGCAACTTAGCAATTGAGGGAAAATTAATATTCTTTTTTTCCCCCCCAAATCCCCGGTACATAGCTGTATTTCCTAATTGTAAATCCTTCTATGTAGGATGCCGCCACAGCATGGCTTGATGAGTGGCGCATAGGTCCATGCCATGCCCAGGATCCAAACCAGCGAACCCTGGGCTACCAAAGCGGAATGCATGAACTTAACTACTCTGCCACCCAGCCAGCCCCAAGGAAAATTAATATTGTTTGATCCTACATTAATAGGTCATTACCAATCAGCTGCTTGACTTGATTGGATTGTATTCTCACTTCTTGGACAAATTCCTTTCCTTCAGGAAATAGGATGCTAATATTGATCAGGTCTGAATGACTCCGCTCTGGCAGTAATCGCTGTTTTCACCAAACCATTTTTCCTTTGGTGAGGTGTGTAGAACTAAATATTCTCAATCTTCCTTTCCAGTTAGATGTGGATAAGTGACTGAGTTTTAGTCAATGGAATTTGGAATAGAAGTAAAGTCCCTCTCTTCTAAGCCTCATCCACACAAACCTGCCAAACAGTCTTCTACTCTCTTTTCTCATACACCAACTGAATAGGGACAATTTTGAGAAACTAGAAGAAAACCTCAATTTATGAATAATAACTGAGAAGGCCACTCATAACCGGGAACATCTGCATTGGACTTGGTATGAGTGTGATTCAGGAGTTTGTGATTTGTAGCAGCTATCAATGTCGATATTAACTAGTATAACTGTTTATCTCACGTAATTGGTGATCTCTTCCTTTGAAACTTCATGCATTTGGGGAGAGGTGGTCTTCCAAAGGACAAAATGCTAAGCAGACTAAAAAAAAAAGTGCATGTAATATTACCAAATGTTTTGTGTATTTAGAAATCAAAATATATCACAATATGTCTACACAGGCACTCACCGTGTGTTCGGCAGGTGTCGGGGGTGAGGTGTAGACCTACAGATGTGTCTCCGAGATCCCTCTACAATGAAGAACTTGTCGCCCAATCATGGAGAGTGCAGTACAGTCAACAGACAGGCTCCATCTGTCAGTTCCTTCGGGGTCTACCTCAGCTGTAGAGATCCACCCCACCTAAGGTCATGCCTTTCTAGAAGCAGCCCAGATACAGTGACTGCCCAAGGTGGGGGATAAATTCCCAGTCATTTGGCCAGATGCAGGACATTACTATCCTCCAGAACTCCTTGCCAAGCTGGCAGAGGCTTTGTTGGGCCTTAATTGCAATTCTTTTTCCTCTGCTCGATCCTACCTCCCACTTCTTTCTCTTTATGGATATTGATTCCTAATAAACATCTGGAACCCTGAACTCCATCACTGCCTGCACTGGAAAATTCAATCTACAGCAATGTGTGTGTATGCATTTCTGGATGGATGGATGGATGGATATATAGATAGATTCTGTATCTATGTGTATACGTGTATTCTAGAGCAAATTCATGTAGATAAAACTCCAGCTTCCACCGTTTACGAGATAACTTATCTCAAAGGGGTGTGTTGAGATTGAAATGGTTTAATTCATGAAAACTCAGAGCAGCGGCTGGTACATAGTAAGTACGCAACAAATGTCAGTGAATTTTATATGCAGCTGTATATGGTTATTTTATACGTAGGGTATGTGTGTCTGTTGAGGAAGATTTCAGGAATATATGCGTCTTGATTTACACAGAGCACTTTCTAGAATATAGTAATTATTGCTAAAAAGCTGTCTGTTTTCCATGTTTAAAACAGATTACTGACAAAACTGCCTCATTTTCATATGCAATAGACTCTCTCTAGTTATTTTGCACTAATATAACCATAACAACTCCAAACACAGTATTTAGCTTTAACAAGCTACTTTTTATTTTTATTTGCTGAAGATGATTTCTACAAAAGCCCGTAGAGAGCTGTGTTTACAAGGGAACTTCCACATGTTCACACCAGCTTCTCCTCCAACCTGTAAGGCAGCAGCTTCCATTATAATTCTGACATCCTTAAACCTGGGTTCATTATAACTAGTGGATACTGATTGGGAGTTTCCTTTTGCCTTCATTTTGGCTCCATTCTCAGCCTTGGAGGGTTTTCTTTTTATCCTTGAAATGCCCAGAAAAATGAAGGTCAAGCAAAATGAGGGTCTGACTTTCAAAGGTCTTTTCTTTTTTTTATCATGTTCCTTCTTCAAGCAATGTCAGGGGACATTTTCCTGGCATTCTCAATGATCTGTGTCCTATGAGCCAGTGTTCACCTTGGAATGATTCTCATTCAGAGTGGCCAATCCTTGATTCTAGTGGGGCTATCTTTTGTCCCCTTGACTGTGTGCTCCCAGAGAGAATTTTCTTCCACAGAGCTAGTGAAAGTTAGATTTTATATTAAATAGAGTGGGCTTGGGGGAGGGGAGAAAAAGAAGGAACAATGTATCTTTCAATATGCTTCTCTGTCCTCAACTTTCAAAGCCCAATAAGGAATTCTCTAAGTCACGTGGCTGTAGGAACCAAGCATTTCCAGAGCTCTCAGAAGGGAATGGTCATAAAGTCATGAGAGGAACCTCATTTTAAACTTTCTATCACTTTCGTTAAACACTCAGCATTTGCACCTGGAAACTATTACCAGTACACACCCTTTATCCAGGTAACTGTAACTGTCTTTAGAGTACAAAAAAGTAAACTAGATATTTTTCTAAAGTATGCTGAGAAGCAAACCTCAAATTCCCCATCTTTCTCTCCTTTACTAACATAGATGTCTAATAAACTGTTTTAGCTAATTACTCATGAAAGATCTTACTTTGTAGAGGAGTGACCACCTTTTTGAAAGCTTTAGGATTTAAACAACATATTGTTCTAAATTACACCACAATCCTTCAGGGGTTTCATTCTTTCAATAATCAGGTTTGCTGGTTGTAATGTATATTCTATACATCACCAGCTCTGTGAGATACTCGAGAACAGAATTCATATCATATTCATCTTCATATTTCCAGCATTTAGCATAGAATTCATAATAGAGATTTACGTTATTGTTGCCCTGAATAAAATTGATTCAGAGTATTGAAATTGCCTTGGGGCCAGGCCCATGGCATAGTGGTTGGGTTCAGCACTCTCCACTTTGGTGGCTTGGGTTCATGGGTTTGTATCCCAGGTGTGGACCTACACCATTGCTGGCCATGCTGTGGTGGTGACCCACATGCAAAATGGAGGAAGACTGGCATGGATGTTAGCTCAGGGCTAACCTTCCTCAAGTAAAAATAAATAAATAGGAAAAAATTGTCTTGATTGCTATTACATCATCAAATGTACCTACATGGAAGTTGGCCATTCTGATAAACTAATTCTAAGGTAACTTTTGGGGATTAACTTGAATATCAGAGCTACTCTTATCTTACACAGTATATGTTACACAAATATAAAAGCAAAAATCATCTCTAAAAGGGAGGATAAGGATCTTCACTGTTACTATACATTGTCATTATTAATAGAAATAAGTAGCATTAGAATGCAATGATCTTTCTAGTATACAAACAACCTAGAAGCACATATATCCACATTTTTAACAGTTTACGTCCTACAAGATGTCTTATAGTAGTAAAATTGTGACTAAAAGTCATTTAAAACGCCAGTAAAGATGCTTACAGAAAATGTTAAAATATGCATATAGCTTCTACTGAATAATTCATATTGTGTAGTAAGTCTCTAGATAATGTAACATTTGAACTGTGCATATTGCAAGTTGACTTGAATGATTGTTTTGCCTATATAATTGACCAACATCCCATGTGTATATAGATAATTCTATTTCCAGAAAACTATGCTGCTTTGAGCTGTATAGGTGGATAGTTTGGGCCAATTAAATTATTCAAATGTTAAATTATTTTGCTATGGGATAAATTACCATAATTAGTTCAGAGAGTTTTGAAAGAAAATGCTGTCACTGTTTGCTGATTTTTTCTTTCCATTAAACCAATGGAGATAGATTATTACAAAATACTCAGAAACCCCAGGAAAATATTTAATGTTTTTAGACAGAGTTATGCACAATTTCTCTGAAGTTCATAAATAATGCTCTTATGTACAATTTTTACATGTGGTAAAATGACCCAAATTCCATGAATTCTAAACTGCACCTGTAATGTCAGAGAGTAATGAAGATAATGATGCCTTTAACTTTTCTTGGATTTCAGCAACTACCTTGTATATTTCTTCACTTTTTTTTCAATCTATCAATATTATTGGGTTCCAGACGTTTCTAGGTGATAGGGCTGGGTGTTAAAAATAATTATAAAGATGAATCAGATACACATATTTTTCTCTAGGGGGCAAAGATGAGAGAAAAGGAGCCAACATTAAAAAAAACAAAACCAGTTGTAAACCAGGTATGATGTTTTGTGTTTTCACACATATTGCTCATTTGATCCTCACAACACTGATGAAGTATTACTTTTCTTATGTGACAGATGAGAAAACTGGATAACTAACTTGTATAAGTTTCCACATTTGGTAGGCACGGAGCCAGGAGCTAACTCCTAAAGCTTTTTGTCTTTTGCACTCTACCCTGTTGCCTATAGGTACATAGGAGAGATGAAGAAAATATAATACAAAATAGAAACTATTAACTGCCAGAAGGGGAGTACTGATAAAGTAATATGAGAGTTTTCCAGTTTTACATTTCATGCTGTAATCTTTGGAGGAAAGGAAAGGAACTTGATTCATAGCTCAGGATTTAGCATGAGTTTTAGCCCCCACTGCTTCAAACCCAAGGTGAGGTCACTGGAATGGTGTGCTATTTTTAGAGTTAAAAACATTGGGAACCATCAGATAATCATGGTATAATTTTTGAGATTGCATAAGCTTGTTAATACTGAGCAATTCTTCAACTTTTTAACAAACTTTCATTTTTTAAATAAGCATTCTACTTCCTTGCCTTTGAATAGGTCTTCTAAAAGTCATTTCCAAACCATTACAGCCCATGAAGTATTTACAGTGGCTGGTCTCCTTTTCGCAGGATGATGACAACCATCATTACAATTGCAGGTCACAACTTCTCACATATCCCTATAGCTTGAGGGCTTATAAACCCATAAAGAAGCTTCACATTTCCATTTTTATGGTACAAACCAATCTTTTTACTGTGGAATTCTCCAAGAGAGCCATAGGTAATCAAGCTTTGTCTTCACTATCAGTCAGCAGTTGGACTTTTTTAAGAATTTGAGGAGACTACTCATGTCCACAGCTGTAACTATTCCAAACATGTCTCTATTTCTCATTTTCTACTTTTCCCCTAAACACAGAACATTTATTCACTGAATATTTACTATGAACTTACTCTAGATCAGGTTAAGGCAATAGGTGGGTACTGGACATCCAAGCGCCAAGAGTTCTAGAGTGATGGATAAACAAGGATGAGAGGGAGGATATAGCTCTGGGCCCTGGCTGGTCTCAGTGAAGAAGGGTGCACTGTTCACCAAATTTGAGGAATACAGATTTGTCTCTGGCTCAGTTAGGGCCAGCATAGCATAGTGTCATCTCAGTCACAAAATGGTCTGCAGCTTTGAAGGTCCTTGGGAGACTGGACCCTAGGGAGTGGGTGATTTATGAGAATAGGAGTATCAGTGGTTAAATAACATCTGGTGGGTGTGGTGGAGAAGCAATGGAAACCTAGCAGGAAAATGGCAGCAAATTCATATTGTCCAAGAATATTAATGAATGTCCCTTTGGAATTCCCAGAAATGTTAGAGAGAGGGAATTGTCAGGAGGTTAGAGTCCTGTGTGAGCAGGGAGAGTACAGCATCAATGTTATTATGAGTTTATTTGCATAGTAATGAAGACCTGAGGCAAAGACTGATCCCAATTTGTAACTGTGACTTTGTTTTCTCGTGTAGTGTTCATGTTGCCCATTGTATTGCAAACTACATGAGGGCAGGGAGCTTGTTTTAGACACTAATATTCTGGCACAGAGTAGACGCTCCTTAAATGTTTGCTAAGCATCATGGTAATGGGTTCCGATATTAGAGGCATTCTCAGCTGAGTGTTGCAAGTAGTGTTATAACAGTGATAAATAACTACAATTCATGAACGTGGACTACGTGCCAGATACTGTTTTAGGTCTTTACAAATGTTAACTGATTCAATCCTCACAAATAGCTTGGAAAGGAAATATTTTGGTTTTAAATTCTGCTTCTGATGTCTGTTTGCTGGTGACCTTGGGAAAGTTGCTTAATTTTTCTGTGCTTCAGTATCACCATATATTAAAAAGAAAGGAGGGGGTTAATACATGTGTATTACGGTGATTATGATGAGTACTTGCTAAGCACTGTGCCCTTCACATGGTAGATGCCAATGACAATGCTCATTTGCATCCTTCTTTGCCTTCTCTTGGGTTACCCTAGCCTCAGAGGATAATGCCTCTTTTCCTATAAAGGAGCATCCAAATGACGTTTACTTAGAAATGACCCATATTATCCTTGCTTAATTTTTCTTTCTTTTTTGAGGTTGGTTTTTAAAATAAAAGGCCTTTTCTGTTTTTGGTCAGAATGATACTGTATCACTCTTGCTCCGGATTGCTTTGTGTGTGATTCCTCATTTTCCATCGCCACACAGTCCAATACGTTGGAGGCATCAAAGGTCACAGTGGAGAGTCATCCATCATTTTGACACCTTTTATGAGTTTACAGCTCCTGATGGTGATTATAAGAAAGGCTGCTTAAAAGTGATAACTGCCAGAGGCACCTGACGCTCATAGCATTGAATGATCAAAATATATCCAAGTTTGAGGCAACAGAAAAAAGAAATAAAAATTGGAGAACAAGATGAAGAGTCAATAAAATATAAAAGCAACTCTAAAAAGCAGGGCCTGATGGAGAAATATTGAAATATTGATTTCAGGAAGAAATAAACCTAACTATGTCCTATCCCAAAGATGGAGACTCATGGATTTCGCCTCTTCCATGATGCCAAATTATCCACATGACAATAAACCCTTGAGTTCACTCTCTTAATATTTTGTCCATAAGACACCCAGCACCGGGAATCTGGCTAGTTCCAAATACAGGCTGTCATCACAAAATGAAATCAGTGCCTTCTTGATTATTGCTAAAAAAAAAAGAGTAATGTTTCCATTGATCTTTATTATCATATCAGGAGTGTGTTCTGCTGTTAAAAACTGTGTAGTGAATATGGACCAATTATATTCAATAATAATGATTAACATTCATTGAGAGCTTAGGAGTGCTACACCCTGTGCTAGAGACCTTAACTATATCCTCCCACATAATCAGCTCTGCAGTCAGCACTCCTGGGGGAATTAAATTAACAATATCACATTGCTCTGCATACGTACAGAATCAATTGAGATATAGTTCACAGGACCAGAGTATATGGAAAACAAAATATCATTTCTATTACTGATAAAGATTATTGAATAATGTAGCTTTAGATTTGCAGCCAAAAGGGGTAGTTAATGCTTCAGTTCAATGTTAACAAACTTCTCTTTCAGTTACTTGATGAACTGGACAACCTAAGGACTCTGCCAAAAGTAGCAATGCCTTCCTTCCCCATTATGTTTGCAACATAGCAGACAGCAGACTGAAAGGAATGTCTCCTGGAGGAAAGACAACCCTGAAGAGAGAGGAAGAACTGAACTGGGCAGACTTATTCACTTCTCCAAATTTTCTAATCAGATTAGACTTTCCTTTGTAAGGAAGAGTAACTGAAGAGGCAGAGAATAGTTGGAAGTGTTTCTCCAACGATTTCTCCCCATTGAAAGTACAGATTGAATTCCCTTCCATCAATGGAACTATGAGAAAGGAGGAATAGATAGATGCCCCATCCCCAGTAAGCGCCATATTGTTACACAATTAATAACTGAGAAAACAAGCTTAAGATGCTAAATGACTTTCTTAGTTTCACAAAACAACTAAGTGTCAGAAACAGGCTTCTGCTGCTTTTCAGCCTCCAAAGCTTCAACTGTGACTGCCTGCAGGTAATAAATCATTTAGTATCATATTTATAGAACACGGAAGAATTTTGGGTTTACACGTAATCTGTAATTATGTAAATCTGTAAATAATATTTAGATGATTAGAATTAGTACGATTGTGCAATTAATACTAAATTTTATTTTAAAAGACATACACAAGTTTTTGTTTTTAATTTAATTTAATTTGTTTTCCCAAAGAGAATAAGTTATTCGGGTAGGTCAAGTGGAGAATGGTTTTCTGTGCAGTGAGAAAACAACTGGTAAGTCACAGAAGCACAAACAACCATACTATGCTCCAAGAATGACACATAATTCCATGAGGATGGGCCTAAGGGATGCTTGCATGTAGGATTATGGCAGGGGCTTATGACTGGAAAGCTGGAAGGGGATCAAACTAGGATGAACTTTGCATTATGTGCTAAGAATTTTGGAATGTCTCTTGAAGTCCTTGGAGCCCCCAAAGATTTGAAAGTATGTCATATCGCATGATTTATGCTTTAGAAATATCACTTTGGCAGAAGTGTGGAGGGAGCATCACAGTAGAATGTGACTTGGGATAAGGAGACCATTCTGGAGGCTATTGATAGTTCAAGGAAAGGAAGATGATGAGGACCTGCTTTGGGGAAGTAGAATTAGTTATGTAAAGAAATGGATAAATTCATAAGCTGTATACAAAAACATTCAGTTATTTATACTCAGTGAACAATTCAATGTTCAGGGGGTAAAAGAAGGGGGAGACGCTACTAATTGAGATGATCATGATGACTACTCATTGAAAAAGGAGGAGATAGGCAATTTGGAGTGGAGGATGACTGTTTGATCTGTTGGATAATATTGAGTTTGATAGCCCAATGAGTCCTTCAAGTGGAGATACCTAGTAGAAAATTACACATAGAATCCTGAACTCAGAAGAGAAAACTGGGGTTAACAAGCCATTGGATTAAATAAGTAGAGGTGCAGGTAGATGGGATCAACCAGAAGCAGAATACAAAATGAGAAGAGAAAATGATCACATAATAGATAACAGGGGATATCAACATTTAAGAGGTAGGAGAAGGAAAAGGAGTGTATAACTGAGGAGTTAGGCACAGGAGATGAAGTTTAAGGAGCACCCCATGATCACAGTGGAAATGAAAGAAAGAAGTTAAGAGAAGAGCTGAAAACTTCCCAGTGGATTTGATGATTAAGAAGCCTCACTGCTGATCTTTGTGAGAGCAATTTTTGTGGAGTTTCAGGGTTAAAGCAGATTATTGTGGATGGACAAGTCAACGAGAGGTGAGAAAATCCAGAGAGTGAGTGCACCATGCTCTTCCAAGGAACTAAGCTTTAGGATAAAAGATAGTCATAGGGAATTAGCCTACAAAATGGAGGTAAGGATTAGTTCAGGTATAGAGATTTTTATGTGTGTAGTTTGAAAGTTAACAGAGATTTTCTTTTCTGTTGACTTTTATTTTATCTAGAATTAAAGTCAGGTCATGTGCTAAAAATGTGGAGGAAGGTTGTGTTATTAAAACCTAGAGGAGGGCAGAAAAGTCAAAACAGCTCTTGTAAAGAATGGCAGAGGCACTTGTGGACAGGTTATGGGACAGCATTAAGACAAGGAAATTGAAATGTGACTCTCACTGAGGAAAAAGGAAATAATAAGATTAAAAGGGATTTGAGCCAGCCCTGATGGCCCAGTGATTAGAGTTTCACACTCTCCTTCAGCAGCCTGGGTTCTCTTCCTGGCCTCTGAACCACACCACCCATCTGTCAGTTGCCATGCTGTGGTGGTGGCTCACATAGAAGAACTAGAAGGACTTACAAGTAGAATATACATCTATGCACTGGGGCTTTGGGGAGAAGCAAAAACAAAAGAGGAAAGATTGGCAACAGATGTTAGCTCACAGCGAAACTTTCCCCACAAAAAAAAAAAAAAAGATTAAAAGAGAGATAAGTGATAAAATGCTCCAGAGTATTGAGTACATTCCTATATCATAGAGAACATTTATCACTATTTATAAATTATCTTTTATAATGCTTTGTCCTTGGATATAAGCTAACTTGAGAGCAAGGGTTGGATATTCCATTTTTGTGTCCTTCCCTAAGCACAGAGATCTACCATTTAATAGATGCTATGCAAAGACTTTGGTTGCTGATGCGATGGCCTTTTCAAAAAATTTATAGAATCTCAACTTTGTTCAGTAAGCAATATACTCAAGCCTAGGTGATAAATCATGAATGGTCTATGCCCATCGTGGTAATTCCAGAGTTTTCCATGGTAATTTCCATGCTTTGGTCAAGAGTAGGGTTTAGCAAACGTTTTCTATGAAAAGCCAGGAAGTAAATATTTTTGGCTTTGTAGACCATGCAGTCTCTGTCACAACTCAATTCTGCTGTTGTAGTTGGAAAGCAGTCATAGATTATATGTAAGCAAACAGGCATGTCTGTATTCCAGTAATACTTTATTTACAAAAAAGTAGGACCACATTTGGCCTAAACACTGAAGTTTACTGACTCCTGATAAAGAGTTTGGTGTATGACACGCTTTTGGCCAATGACAGATAAGTTGAAATCTGTTTGAGGCTCTTCTGAGAAAGATATTTTTCTTGGTTAAAGGAAGATAATTCACACATAGACAGCCTTTATTTCTTCTTCATGCTTCTTCAGTTTTACACTGAAACATGATGTGAAAACATGGTGCCATGAACTGGGGCAGACATTTTATGACCATGAAGTGATAAGTCTGAGGATAAAAGCTAATGTATTGAGAACAATGGAAGAGAAGGATTAAAAGATCCTGAATCTTTGATGTCATCATTGCATTATTGAGCTAACTCTGAAATTGCCAACATCAGATTTCATTTTAGATGAGATCACTAGATATCCTCAATGAATAAGAAACTGATTGCCAGGTGTTTAGTTACTTATAGCCAAAACACTCTTAACTAATCAGAAGCTGAATGTGCGTTCCAGGAGTGAATGATTAAAACATTATGATTGTAAAATGCAAAGAGGGTTCAATACGGGACACTTTAGTCACAGAAAATAAGCCAAATTCTAGGATTTTCAGGCAATAACTTGATAGCATGATAAACAAAATTTGAAATAAATAGCAAAGAAACTTGTAAAAGCAGTTAGAGGGGGCCGGCCTGGTGGCGCAGCAGTTAAGTTTGCACATTCCACTTCGGTGGCCCGGGGTTCGCTCTTTTGGATCCTGGGTGTGGACATGGCACTGCTTGGTAAGCCATGCTGTGTCAGCCATCCCACATATAAAGTAGAGGAAGATGGGCACGGATGTGAGTTCAGGGCCAGTCTTCCTCAGCAAAAAGAGGAGGACTGGCAGCAGTTAGCTCAGGGCTAATCTTCCTAAAAAAAAAAACGCAGTTAGATCACTGAGAGCTTAAGGGGAGCATGGTGACGATAAATAGGGTAGGCAGGTGATGGGAGACTGAACGTTTTAGACCAAGTGTGTCACTGAAATAGCTAGTTAGTGCATGTTCATAGCCATGGTTATACAGTGTGAGAGGGGATAAACTTGGATGAAAACAAAACTTTTTTATTTTTGAATGATGTCTTCCATTTCAGCAAAATTCAGCAGCAGTAAATCATAAGATGGAACTGACTATCTGAGGACAAACAAATACTCTGGATCATATGTTTTAGGTTAAAACTTTGCAAACTGATGTCAGAGAAGGGGAAATAGAAAAATCTGAAAAAGGAGCACACAGTATTGGTTATCTCTCTTTCAGTGAAGTAAGGGTCTTTAAGCATCCTTGTGGGAGAAAAATAAGAACTTAGTAAAGATGTTTCTGCTGTAAGCAAAGTTAGGAAGAGCTGATTTGAGAGGAGATTTGCAAAGACAGAAAAATGGAAATATTTACTGAACACGATGTGCCTAGAATTATGAAGAATTCTTACATGGAAGTAGCATTTGATCCACAATGACAAAATACCTAGTGACTAACTTCAGAGGAAGTTCTATGTTTTCTTTATTTTTAATAAAGATCAATTAAAAATATATTACTCAAATATTCAACTTGAATGTTCAGATTCAATACAAAAACTAATAAAATGTAATACACCATAAAGATACAATTATCTTGTCTAAGTACAATGAAAATTAAAAGTTGGAAAATAACTATATAGAATTTATATTCAACAACTTTTGCTACGTAACAAATCCAAGGGCTTAGTGGCTTAAAACAACCATCATTTATGTAGTAAAAGATTCTACAGATCAATAACTAGGGTGAGGCTTAGTTTGGTATTTCTTTGGGTCTGGTTAGGCTTGGCTGATGTTGGTTGGGCTTGTTTGGGCATCTGTTATCAGTTGGTGACCAAGATGCTGGTTTGTGATGACCTTAACCTGGACAGTTAGGATGGCTGGGACCTTTCTCTGTGTAGTCTTTCAAATTCCAGCAGCTTGCCCTGACTCGGTTTGTGTGAAAGTCACTAAATTCCAAGATCAGCAAGAATAGAAACTGCAAAACCCTTTGAGTTCCAGGCTTGAAGCTAATACAATAGCAATTCTGATGCATTCTAATGGTCAAAATATGTCACGAGACCTGCTCAGAGTCAACAGTTAAAGCAACTGATTCAACATCTTCCTGGGAGAAGTTTTAAAATATTGTGGCCAATTTTTCTATCAAGCAGAGAATCAAATATAAGTTTAAGATTATTAATCTTTTAGAATTTCAATTACTATGAGTTTTACTCAGAGAATGTTTATTTTAAAAAGGAATGAGTTTAGAGTGATGTCAGCATCATGGTGGAGTTGTTTCCTTTGTCTCTCCCCTCTAAGTTACAACCAATCAGACATCCATTGACTAACAGAAGATTCTATACATAGCACAACAGGGTGCCTAAGATATCCATGAATCTATACCTCTGAAGGTGGGTGTACTGGACCCAGGAGATCCAGCCTGCATGCCTGCAAGCAGTCATAGCTGGGGCAGAAAAAACAGGTGCAGGTTTCTCCCTGGCTGTCTCCCAGTGGATCTAGTGTGGATGTCCCTCTCCCTTCCTTGGCAGTGGCCAGGTCTTTCCAACATCAGGGATAGAATATAAAACTCAGATTGCCCCAGATGGAGCAGGGTGACCAGATCTGAGTTTTCAAAACACACCAGCTAGTGCCAAAGACCAGAGGCTGCACAGCAAGCAACATAAACAATATTTCCTTGCTTATCCTCTGCTCTCTCCCAGTAGTGGGAGGTGGAAACTGTGACCAGAGGCTTTAGGAACCACAGCAGGACTGGTGACACACCCCCCAGTTTCAGCACCATCAAGATTTGCTACATCATAACAGGGGTTACATATAAGTCCCTGGGCCCCCAGAAGTGACAAGAACACCCATGAAACTGATACCCCTGGTAGCGATGCAACCAGCACTCTCAGACAACCTAGGAGCAGCAGTGCAGGTGGTACATGAGGCAACAGCATCTGAGCCCATGGAGAGCCTGCAGAGAGCCAATAGAAGAACACGAGAATCAAGCAACCCTGGAAGCAGCAGAAGTGCTGACAGCCTGGTGACACCATTGGAGAAACCTGAGACTGCAGTAACATTGTAAGAAGCAAGGCACCAGCAACTTCAGAGGTACAAGTGGCAGAAGGAGGGCACTGATGATGCCTCTGGCAGAAACAGTGGAGGGTGGAAAGTTCAGTCTCTCAAATATAACCAGAAGCAGCTCAGAACTAAAGTTACCAAAGCCTTACTCAAATAAGGAAGGTGTTTACTACCACAAATACACTGGCAGAGGATCCACTCATCAAACACCATAAAGAACTACAGCAACACTGCAGAACAGGAGGAAAATGACAACTCCCCAGAAACCAAACTGAAGTCACAGAATATTATAATCTGTTAGAGAATTCAAAACACTTGTCATAAAGAAACTCAATGAGTTACAAAAAATACTCAGAAAGACAGTTCAACGAGCTCAGGAATAAAAGTAATAGATGGAAGGAATACTTCACCAAAGAGACTGAAACTCTTAAAAAAAAAAATCCCAAACAGTAATTCTGGAGATGAAGAACACAATTAATGAGATGAAAAATAATGTGGAAAGCATTAAAAATAGAGCAGACCATATGGAGGTGAGAATTAGTGAGCTAGAAGATAAAAACCTAGAAATGATTCAGGTGGAGGAGGAGAGAACTAAGATTTTTTAACAATGAAGAAATTCTTTGAGAAATATCCAATCTATTAGGAAAAGCAACATAAGGATTATATGTATTCCAGAAGGAGAAGAGAGGGAGAAAGGAGGAAAGACTATATTCAAAGAAATAATAACTGAGAACTTCCCAAACCTGGGGAAGGAGCAAGACATGGAAGTACCTGAAGCTAAAAGAACTCCTAATTTCCTCAATGCAAAAAGACCTTCTCTAAGGCATATAATACTAAAACTGTCAAAAGCCAAAAACAAAGAAAAAATATTAAGGGCAACAAGAGAGAAGAATATAACTTATAAAGGAACCTCCATCAGGCTTTCAGCAAATTTCTCAGCAGAAACCCTACAAGCTAGGAGAGAGTGCAATGATATACTCAAAATAGTGAAAGACAAAACCTATCAGCCAAGAATGCTGTATTCAGCAAAATTATCTTTCAGATATGACAGAGAAATAAAAGCTTTCCTAGACAAACAAAAGTGGGGGAAGTTCATTGTGACTAGACTCACCTTAAAAGAAATGTTGGAAGGAGCCCTTCTACTTGAAACAAAAAGGCAAATGTTTACAAAGCTTTGAGCAAGGAGATAAACAGACAGACAGAATCAGAAAATTGCAGCTCTATATCAGAATACGTTATTAAACTCTTAATTATACCATTGAAAGTTAAAGGAACAGAAAGCATCGAAGATAACTATGATCACTTCTCTTTGGTCACAAACTCACAACACAAAAAAGAATAATTTCTGACAAGAAAAACACAGAAAGGGAACAGAAAAAGGACAGAACCTTCATAAGATAATTGAGATAAGAGGCTCTCAGAAAAAGGACTATCTCTTCTATGAGATCTTTTATACAAACCTCACTGTATCCACAAAACCAAAAATCAGATCAGTGTCAAAAGTCATAAATAGAGAGAAAACTGAGAAAAACAAAGCAGAAAATCACCAAACAGAAATGGCAGGCAGAATACAAGGGAAAAGAAGCAATGGAAATATAGAACAACTGGGAAAAAAAAAGATAAAATGGCAATATTAAGCCTTCATATATCAGTAATCACTCTAAAGGTAAATGGATTGAATTCACCAATCAAAAGACACAGAGTGGATAGATGGATTAAAGAGACCCAACAATATGCTGCCTCCAGGAAACACATCTCAGCCCTAAAGACAACCACAGGCTCAGAGTGAAGGGATGGAAGAAAATATTCCAAGCAAATTGCAAACAGAAGGAAGTGGGTGTAGCCACACTTATATCAGACAAAGCAGACTTCAAGATAAAAATATAACAAGAGACAAAAATGGGTGTTATATAATGACAAAAGAAATATTCCACCAAGAAGACATAACACTTATTAACATATATGCACCTAGTACAGGAGCACAAAAGTATATAAATCAACTATTAACAGACCTAAATGGAGAAATTGATAGCAACACAATAATAGTAGGGGACCTTAACACCCCAGTTACATCAATGGGTAAATCATCCAGATAGAAAGTCAACAACGATAAAGTGTCCTTAAACGAAACACTAGACCAAAGGGATCTACTAGATGTGTATAGAACATTCCACCCCCAAAACAGCAAAATACACATTCTTCTCAAGTGCACATGGAGCGTTCTCAAATATAGACCATATATTGGGAAACAAATCAAACCTCAATAAATTTAAGAAGACTGAAATCATATCAAGCATCTTTTCCAATCACAATGGTATGAAACTAGAAATCAACTACAAGAAAAAAGCTGGAATAGTCACAAATATGTGGGGACTAAACATGCTACTGAACAACCATTGGATCAATGAAGAAATCAAGGGAGAAAACAAAAATACCTAGAGACAAATGAAAATGAAAACACAACATACTAACACTTGTGATATGCAGCAAAAGCAGTACTAAGAGCAAAATTTATAGCAATGTAGGCCTACTTAAAGAAACAAGAAAAATCTCAACGTTGCACTATATGTAAAATAACTAGAAAAAGAAGAACAAACAAATCCCAAAGTCAGCAGAAGGAGAGAAATAACAAAAATCAGAGCAGAAATAAATAAAATAGAGATTAAAAAAAGCCAAAAGAATAGAAAGGACCGATGAAACTAAAAGCTGCTTCTTTGAGAAGATAAAACAATTAAAAAACCCTTAGGGGGCTAGCCCAGTGGTCCAGTGGTTAAGTTCGCACATTCCACTTAGGCAGCCTAGGGTTCATGGGATAGGAACCCAGGTGCGGACCTACACGCTGCTTGTTGGGCTGTGCTGTGGCAGGCGTCCCATGTATAAAAAGTAGAGGTGGATGGGGGGCTGGCCTGCTGGCACAGTGGTTAAGTTCACACATTTCACTTTGGTGGCCTGGGGTTCACTGGTTTGGATCCTGGTTGTGGACATGGCACCGCTTGTCAAGCCATCCTGTGGTAGGCATCCCACATATAAAGTAGAGGAAGATGGGCACAAATGTTAACTCAGGGCCAGTCTTCCTCAACAAAAAGAGGGGGATTGGCAGTAGATGTTAGCTCAGGACTAATCTCCTCTCCCCACCAAAAATAAGTAGAGGAGGATGGGCACTCATGTTAGCTGAGGGCTGGTCTTCCTCAGCAAAAGGAGGCAGCATATGTTAGCTCAGGGCTAATCTTCCTCAAAAAAAAACAACCCTTAGCTAGACTTACTAAGAAAAAAAGAGAGAAGACTTGGGCCAGCCCTGGTGGCCTAGTGGTTAAGTTCAGTATGCTCTGCTTCAGTGGCCCGGGTTTGGTTCCCATGCGCAGACCTACACTGCTGGTCAGTGCCCATGCTGTGGCGGTGTCCCACATACAACATAGAGAAAGATTTACAACAGATGTTAGCTCAGGGTGAATCTCCCTCAAGCAAAAAGAGGAGGATTGGCAATGGATGTTAGCTCAGGGCAACTCTTTCTCAGCAAAAAAATAAAAAGGACAGAAGACTCAAATAAAATCAGAAATGAAAGAGGAGAAATTACAATGGATACTGCAGAAATATGAAGGATTATAATACAATGCTGTGAAAACTATATGCCAGCAAATGGATAACCTAGAAGAATTGGATAAGTTCTTTGAATCACGCAACCTGCCAAAACTGAATCAAGAAGAAATACAGAATCTGAATAGAACAATCACAAGTAAATAGATTGAAACAGTAATCAAAAATATTCCATAAAACAAAAGTCCAGGACCAGATGGCTTCTCTGGTGAATTCTACCAAACATTTAAAGATTTAATACCTATTTTTCTCAAACTATTCCAAAAAATTGTAGAGGAGGGGATGCTTCCTAACTCATTTTACAAGGCCAACATTACCCTGATACCAAAACCAGACAAGGACAACACAGAAAAGGAAAATTACAGGCCAATATTCCTGATGAATGTAGATGCCAAAATCCTCAACAAAATTCTAGCAAATTGAATACAGCAATACATTAAAAGGATCATACACCACGATCAAGCGGAACTTATTTCAGGGATGCAGCAATGGTTCAACATCTGCAAACCGATCAATATGATACACCACATTAACAAAAAAGAAGAATAAGAATCACATGATCATCTCAAAACATGAAGAGAAAGCATTTGACAAGATTCAACATCCATTCATTTATAAAATCTCTGGATAAAATGGGTATAGAAGGAAAGTACCTGAACATAATAAAGGCCGTATATGACAAACCCACAGCCAACATCATACTCAATAGGCAAAAACTGAGAGCTGTCCCTCTGAGAACAGGAACAAGACAAGGATGCCCACTCTTGCCACTCTTATTTGACATAGTACTGGAAGTTGTAGACAGAGCAATTAGACAAGAAAAAGAAATAAAAGGACACAAATTGGAAGGAAAGAAGTAAAATTGTCACTATTTGTGGATGACATGATTTTAGATGTAGAAAACTCTAAAGACTCCACCAAAATCAAATAGAAATAATCAACAACTACAGTAAAGTTTCAGAGTACAAAATAAAAGTTCAAGAATCAGTTGCATTTATCCAATAATAATGAACCAGCAGAAAGAGAAATCAAGAGTACAATCCCATTTATAATCACAAGA
Source organism: Equus asinus (assembly GCF_041296235.1). Taxonomy (NCBI): domain Eukaryota; kingdom Metazoa; phylum Chordata; class Mammalia; order Perissodactyla; family Equidae; genus Equus; species Equus asinus. The sequence goes on along the minus strand of NC_091802.1, from coordinate 34,302,210 downwards.
AACTGATTAAAATATCTAGGAAAAATTTAATCAAGGAAGTGAGAGACCTATACACTGAAAACTATAAGACGTTATTGATAGAAATGAAAGAAGACATAAAGATATGGAAAGATATTTCATGGTCATGGATTGGAAGAATAAACATAGTTAAAATGTCCATATTACTGAAAGCAATCTACAGATTCAATACAATCCCAATCAAAATCTCAATGACATTCTTCATGGAAATAGAACAAATATCCTAAAATTTATGTGCCTATCCTAAGGAAAAAAACAAAGTTGGAGGTATCACACTCCCTGAATTCAGAATATACTACAAAGCTATAGTAATCAAAAGTGTATGGTTTTGGCAGAAAAACAGAGACACAGGTCAATGGAACAGAGTAGAGAGTCAAGAAATAAAACCACACACCCATGGACAGCTAATATTTAACAAAGGAGCCAAGAACATACAATGGAGAAAGGAAAGTTTCTTCAATAAATGGTGTTGGGACAAGTGGACAGCCACATGCAAAAGAATGAAAGTAGACCATTATCTTACACTATACACAAAAACTAACTCAAAATGGATTAAAGACTTGAATGTAAGACCTGAAACCATAAAACTCCTAGAAGAAAATATAGGCCGTACATTCTTTGACATCTATCTTAGCAGTACCTCTTCGAATATTATGTCTACTCAGGCAAGGGAAACTAAAGTAAAAATAAACAAATGGAACTACATCAAACTAAAAAGCTTCTGCACGGCAAAGCAAACCATCAACAAAATGAAAAGACAGCCCACCAATTGGGAGAAAATATTTGCAAATCATATATTCAACAAGGGGTTAATTTTCAAAATATGTAAAGAACTCATACAATTCAACAACAAAAAAATGAACAACTCAATCAAAAAATGGGTAGGGGATATGAACAGACATCTTTCCAAAGAAGATATACTGGTGACCAACAGGCACATGAAAATATGTTCAACATCACTAATTATCAGAGAAATGCAAATCAAAGCTACAATGAGATTTCATCTCACACCTGCCAGAATGGCTACAACTAACAAGACAAGAAATAACAAATGTTGGAGAAGTGGAGAAAAGGGAACCCTCATACACTGTTAGTGGGAATACAAACTGGTGCAGCCACTATGGAAAACAGTATGGAGATTTCTCAAAAAATTAAAAATAGCAATACCATGTGTTTAGAATACTAGCGATTCTATGACTGGTTATTTATCTGAAAGCATGAAATCGATAATTCAAAAAGATATATGCACCTCTGTGCTCATTGCAGCATTATTCACAATAGCCGAGACGTGGAAGCAACCTGAGTGCTCATCAACAGATGAATGGATAAAGAAGATGGTGCATATACATGTATACAATGGAATACTACTTAGCCACAAAAAGGACAAAATCATGCCATTTGCAACAACATGGATGGACCTTGAGGGTATTATGCTAAGCGGAGTAAGTCAGACAGAGAAAGACAAACGCTGTGTGATGTCACTCATGTGGAAGATAAACACATGGATAAGGAGAACAGGTTAGTGGTTACCAGAGAGGAAGGGGGTTAAGGGAGGGCAAAAGGGGTAAATGGTCACATATGTATGGTGATGGATAAAAACTAGACTATTGGTGGTGAACAGGTTGCAGTTTATACAGAAACTGAAATATAATAACGTACGTCTGAAATTTACACAGTTATAAGCCAATATGACCTCAATAAAATGATTAAAAAATAAAATAAAAAGGAATGAGGTTATCAAGCCTATATTCTCTCCCTTACAGATGTCAGCTGTATCACATGCATTTGCCTTCTCCTCTTGCCTGTTATGTGAGTTAATGTTATTATTACTTAAGGTATTTCATATTGGGCTATGTATCATTGGTAGCAAAAAAAATCCTTTTGTAAACAACTTATTTAGATAGATGAGTAATTCAAACCTCAAGTTCAAATATATGTTGATCTTTGTCTATGATTCAGTCGCTTTGTAAGGTAACGGAGATTAAAAAAAGTGAACAGCGCAAAAGGTACAAGAGAAATATCTCCATTCAAAGAGCTCACACACAAGGAAGGGGAAAGACAATTAAATTAAAGGAAGATGGTATCCTCTGTCAGAAGCAGGGATCGTCAATGGGAAGACAAAACGCTCCACAGAAATGATGCCTGAGCTGACCACCATCAAGTGGGAAGGAGTTTTCTAGGAAGTCAAGGAAGAAGGGGGAAAGGGAGGTGGGAAAGCGTAAGGGGAACAATTTGGACAAAGGGAAACCGTATGGAAAGGCAAAGCACATAAATGAGTTTGTTCTTTTCAGAGAACCAGTAGTTGTCCACTCCTTACAGTTAACACAGGGGGTGGAGAGGGATATGGTAGGAAATGTCCGGAGTTATTTGGGGAAGTTGAAGGAAACTGGTACTCACTTACAAATATCAAGTCCAGCATCCCACCCAATAATTTCCTAGAGTATTGATCTTCCTTCACTTTTTTTTTTTGACACAGGCCTCAGCCCTCTCTCCCTATATTGTACTTTCAATGTAATAGTCATTCTAGGTGAAAAGTCACTCATTCACTAGAAATAAGAATATCCCAATCACCATTTCGGATGTTTCTGATGAAGTCTTGGTGACATAAAATCTTATACCAACTCAATTGTGTAGCATGTGCATTTGTGCATAATATAGTGAGATTAGGTTGAAAGACAATCCATAGATATGTATGATAGGTCAAAAGGACTGAAATGTCAATTAATTATATGCTTATTTAATTGATTTAACGTGGACTCAGCATAGTTTATAGTATCAGATTCAGTCAGTTGTCTTTCTATTTAGTTCCTTGATGGACTGACTTCTATCTATTTCTTTTGCATTGCTTTTCCCCAAATTGGTGTGTAGACGCGAGTGTTCTTCTCAGAGAGCAAATGCTTTTAATGATATTATAAAATTATTCATGACCTTTCAGTTTATTCCCTTTAATTAAAATTTTAGGAAAAGAGGAAACACACCAGAATTTTTCCTTTACATTCTATTTGCTAATAATTTATATACTAAGAGTGTGCCTTTTGTAACTGTCAGCTACTCTAACGTATTTATCTGAGATTGTAAAATAAGTAGAAACGTTAAACATTATCTTCACCAACAGACAAGAAAGAATATATTAGTATAGCATATTTGAAATGTAGAGCTGTTTATCAGGTTAAGTTTAAGAAAGGAGACATCTAAGGTATAACTGTGTGTTTATTTTAAATTACTTATGAGATTCTTTTTAAGAATGCACAGCCTGAAAGAATACAAAAAATAGCACTAAGAACTCGGCTTACAAAATCAATTAATACTGGCTCATGGCCCAAAGAGTTTTACTTACTTAAGAAATGCTTATCTATATTTTATCTGAATTTATAAGTAAAATTATGAAATATAGAAAATGAAGCTTGTATATTAATATAGTGTGAATTTCCACATGAGGAAGGCAAAGCCAGAAAAAATTCCCTATTGGTAAAATAAAAAAATAACTAAAATATATTTTATTTGCATTCCACATAATTGGTAAAATGAAAACTGAATTTATGGAGAGCATTTTAGTTGCTGTTGACAAAATATATAATGTGTAGCAAGTAAGTAATAAATAATGCACACAGATATTCAAATATTATAAGCAAAAGTTTAAAAAGAACATGAGTAATGTTAATTTCTAGAAATTGTTTGAAAATAAAGCAGAAGACATCACTGCATGATGAAAATAAATATAAGCCAATGTGTTTGAAGGGGAACCATATGAGAAGTCTCCCAGTGGAAACTGGAGGTTTCTTGCTTATATAATGATGGAAGAATGTCTCATTCTTGATCGGAAAAAAAGACTTTTAAAACTCATTATTTGATGCTTACAGCTGTGTCAATGATCTCTTTTGCTCTGAATTAAGATCTCTGGCCTATCATTTAAAAATAAATCGTAAGTGTGGCACACAATTTGCGTTTTGAAACCTACTTTGTGCATTGGTGGGGTGAAAGTTCACATGCTGGAGAGGCGCCAAAGACTAAGAGCCCCACCCCAACCACTATGGTCCAAACCACTGGATACGGGTTCAGTTAAAATCTGGGAGCTGGCTGAAACCAGGTCATTATTTCATTTTTTTTTAATCCCCAGAGATAGAAATAAGGTATCCCTATTTTGCTGGGTCTCACAATTTCCGACTTCAGCCTCTCCCTAGTCAGAGCACAACTACGTCATACAGTAGACTAAACTGTTTCATAAAATGCTTTAGGATTAAAGTTCTAAATGTATCAGTTAGAAGAAGAAGGGGAGAAGTGGGGGAGTGGGGAGGGATGAGAGGAGGGGGAGAACTGGCAATTTCCACCGTGACTCTTCGGCTGCCCTCTACTATAGCAGCAACTTTCATTCAGAGAATGCTTTCATCAAAACTCTGATCTTTGCTTTGTGAAACTTTCCTTAATCACCTATCCCGAGCCCTTCTCTGCTCCACGAGCACTTTGCACAAACCTTTAATTTTCCCACAACAACATCGAATCTTGTTTTGGTCCTGTTGCTTATTCTTCCCCCTACACAATGAGTTTTGGAGGCAGAGATTATGTTTTGGTCATGACTGTATGCATAGCATGTGACACAGTGTCTGGCAGGCAGCAGGCGTTGGTAACTGTGTGGGCTGAACTGAAAATCCCAGTGAATGCCACGTGCCACGTGCCACATGCCACGATGCGCAGTAGCATCCCCCATTGCAGAGGAGTTCCACCTCATTCCTGTGGGATTTTCTATCTCCTCACCCTTTGGGATATTGGAGATTGTTGTAAAGATCTATGCCTGGAAACATTCATTCCCAAAATAAAAGGAGCTGAAAACACAATCTAACCTCTAGATCCCCTGCTTTTTCTCCGGGAAGTCAGAGTGCTGTTGGAAGGCTTCCATCCATTTCTCACGCCCTCACTCTTGGATGTCTATTGCCAACTATGACCCTGAAGAACCAGTGAATACATCTACACTTGGACTGTTGATAGGAAGTTCTAAGTCTAAGGAAGTGCACTGGATGGGAAGTCAGGAAGCATTGGGATTGTGCTGTGAGCTTTTGCATGTGTCACCTCACGTGATCTTCACAACCACCTTGCATGGCGGGGATTTGTAACCCCACATATTCACCTTTCTCTTATTTATTTGATTTTATTTTGTGACTGTCAGATTGTTTCCTTTTAGTACGCTACCTAAAATTCTTCCCACTCAGAGAAGAGGAAGCTGATCTCGGTGAGGTCACAGGACGTGTCATGCTTAGTAACATAATGTGAATATGGCAGAGTTCCGATTTGAATCAGGCCTATTTGTTTACAAAGCCAACACTTGGGCTACTGTCTCAGAGTTCTAGTCCCTATTCTGCTGCCAATCACTCAATTATCTATGTAAGTCTCAACATGTGAAATAACTTCTCTTCCTGTTCTTCTGTAGAAAGAAGGATGATGATTAGATGATTTCTAAGGCACTGCTTCTCAAATTTTACATGAATAGAGATCGCCTTGGGATCTCATTAAAATGCAGTTCTTATGCGGTAGGTCTGGAGTAGGGCCCGAGATTCTGTGTTTCTTGCAAGTTCCTAGATGATGCCAAAGCACCTGGTCCATAGACCACACTTCCAGTAGCAAGATGGCTTTTTTTTAAGGATTCCTAATTCTTGAGAGAGTGGTTCCTACAGAGACAGGGATAAAACTATCTTCTACTCAAGGATCCTCCAGGTAATATTGGATAGACTCTAGTCCTAAGGAACTGAAGGAGGAGCGAGAAGCCAATCAGAAGCACCCTAACGCAACTGCCATATTGATGAGCAGTTTTGCATCCTCAACAGTAACTGCTATATGAGCAACACGCTCTCAAGCATGTCTCACAGTTCCCTGAATGAAATTCCAAAGACCATCTGTCTGAGCCACCACTGGGGATGACTTCCCATCTGTACTGAGTATTTCCCTGCTTTGCAATAATCACCCGGCAGCCAAGAAGCTCCAGAATCTTTAAAGACAGACACACATGACTCATCTGATAACAGGCAATTGAGCTAATGCTATAGAACACAACACAGTATAAAGATAGCTTTTCTAATTCAGAGCAGGATTTGTTTGGTTTGGGAGTAATTGCCGAGAACTTTGGCATGAATGATAGATATTTTTTTACATTTACTAGAAAAAGGAAGTCTTGTACACTTTTGTGTATTAAAAAAAAAGTCACATGAGCACCATCTATAACAGTATTGCAAGGAGAAAGTGTATAGAAAAGGGAGTTGAAAAGGAAGAACTTGGTGGTGTTACAAATTGGTCTGCCAACAAGTTCTGTGTTACAATCAAATTAGAGGGGCTACTGAGGCCAGGGTTATAATTAAAGATAAATCACTTTGGGGGCTGGCACCATGGCCCAGTAGTTAATTTGTGTACTCTGCTTCAGCAGCCCAGGGTTCACTGGTTTGGATCCTGGGCACAGACCTACACACAGCTCATCAAGCCATGCTGTGGTGGCATCCCACATAGAGGAACTAGAAGGACTTATAACTAAGATATACAACTATGTACTGGGGCTTTGGGGAGGAAAAAAAAAAAGAGGAAGATTGGTAACAGATGTTTGCTCAGGGCCACTCTTCCTCACCAAAAAACCCCCAAAAAACATAAACCACTTTGAAAGTTATGATTCGAAGTGGAATCATTTTATATTAAGATGTTTTGCTTTGATTTAATATTTTCAGTTTTGCATTAAACATTAATATATCTATGATTCTTGGAAATAACAGCATATGAGAAAATGTTGATGCTGTTCCAGCAGATGTTTTTTCTTTCCTGCATGTATTCTTAGTATACATTTGATAAATCATGCAATTACTTCTCCCTCTATTATTGCCAGTAACCTCACTGGTCATGAAAGTCATCACATTTGTAAGGGTGATATTTTTCAAAGGATCACAAATAAAAAAACTTTGCTTTCCAAATTCGTTTTTCCATTTTGATCACGTTTATCTTATACAAGAGAAAATACTAGTGGATATGTTTTTGCTTCTCTCCCACATGAAAGACCAAGTCAGTTATTCTAATTTACATGGAAATTGTGGACCAGAGGACCTTTTCTCAGCTAGTGGTTTTTCAGCGTTGGGACATTGCAGGAGAGAAGGAATGAACTCATTGCACATTCTTTAGTATTTATTTTTTTTGTGAGAAAGATTGGCCCTGAAGTAACATTCATGCCAATCTTCCTCTATTTCGTATATGGGACACCATTATAGCATGGCTTGACGAGTAGTGCATAGGTCCATGCCCAGGATCTGAACCCGTGAACCCTGGGCCACTGGAGCAGAGAGTGTGAACTTAACCACTAAGCCACTGAACCAACCTCCAATCATTGCACATTCTTTTCTCCCCGACATCTTCAGTGATCCAATCTACCTCAGATGGAGATGGAAGTCAGAATCAGTACATTTCTTTAGAAATGGGAGGCTGGGAGTGGAGAGAAGCCAGTGAGCACTAATTTATGTCAATTGCTAATGCATATTTCCATACATCAAAAAAACAGTTCTATCAAAGTTGAAAACTCTAATATTAAACTATTCATTATATCTTTTTACCATTCTTTCCTGAGGTGTCTGTCTGGCTTTTGACTTGTGTGTTTGGAGAGTTTTCTTTTTCTCTGCTGTCAGAAAGTACTACAGCCAAGAGAAAGTTGTGTGGGATAGACCATCTTTTTTTCAAGTGAGCTTGTGAAAGACATCTCCCCAATGACTGACCCCTTGAATGGATCTTTTGGAATGTAATCAGGAGCTAAAAACCTCCACATGTGCTGTATTTGTCCCTGTTTTATTGACATAGCCATTCCTTGTGTTTTAGAACAACAAAGGAAAGATGGATGCAGAGAATCATTTGATAGAATACATCTTAAATTAGAAGATGGATGTGCCAGAAGCCAAGAATTTCAGGATATTTTAAGAAATAGCTTTTTGCTTTCCCAACTTGGATGAACACATACTCTAAGTGGATAGGTTTATTAATATTTTTAAATTAAAAACAATGAGTAGGAGATACTTCTTTCTTTTCTTTCTCCTGGATTTAGAAGCCTTAAATTTAGCAAAATACAGACTCACAGCAACACTTTTCAATGTTTCACTTAAAAGAAATTCTATCAGTACAGAGATAGTTGAAGATGACTGAGTATAGTTGAATACGACTGAGAAGTCCTGTTCAAAGCTCTAATGCAAAGTGTCTGGCATCATGATTAATATTTTGTTACTCTTAAAAATGTTAAAAACTGTTAATCAGATGAGTACACATGCTAACTTTTACTACAGTAGTTACTTACACTAGGTAAAACATCAGAAACATACCAATCAAATAAAATCTGTACCAAAAGTTCGAGAAAGTCCTGAAGCTTAGTAGGAGAACTTTAGAGACCCACGGTAAACAGCATCCTTACAGGGCCTGGCTGTAGTTTTACATTTTTCCAAAAGGTTTCTTGTCTTCCTCCAAACTATGGGAGCAACAAAGCCTTTGTGTTGTATGGATCGGGCCTGGGTGCAGATAGACCAGAGTGGGTGATTTCAGAAACATCAGGCTCTGCCTTCATCCTCCATTTTACTAGCCACATCCATTAACCATTTGTTAATGCTTTCCTTTCCCATTACAAGAGGAAGATGCTTGGAAACTATCCTAAGAGAGGAAATGTTTGGCACGCAACTACCACTGGAAAGGGAATATACTGAGTTAAATTCATTCTAAAATGTCAATGACTGATAGAGAACATTCCTAAATAGTCAGGTTTTACTGAGTTAAAAAAAAAAAAAGTGAGATAGGGTCCCACCTGGTGGCACAGCAGTTAAATTCACAGGTTATGCTTTGGAGGCCTGGGGTTCATTGGTTCGAATCCTGGGTCCAGACCTATGCACTGCTTGTCAAGCCATGCTGTGGCAGGCATCCCACATATAAAATAGAGGAAGATGGGCACAGATGTTAGCTCAGGGCCAGTCTTCCTCAGCAAAAAGAGGAGGATTGGCAGCGGATGTTAGCTCAGGGCTAATTTTCCTCAAGAAAAGAAAAAGTAAAGTGAGATGACAATAGTTGTATAATAAAAATGTTGAAACTTAATGAATCCCTAATTGTAAGATTTATTTTAGGAACTGGTTGACAGGAAACACTAAAGAGCAATTTATTTAAATCAATGAAGTAATTGGTCAATGAGTCTCTAGCCCAGTGAATGGTTTTCAACGTTATTTTGTGTGGTGTCTTAGGATTCTTCAAAGGTGCTTTAGGGGCAACCACAGGACTGCTTGGCTGTGCTTCTTTGGCCTTTAGTTAAATTAAAGGAGTTTTGCTCCAGCTGTGCAAAACATTGGGTTTCAACATTATATTTAATTAAAAAGAAAGATTTGGGGCCATTCTAGTCTGAATGATGTTGTGTTAATGCTTTTAAAGGACTTCTTTATATCTGTTTAACCTCCATATATGGATTAGACATATTTAGATTAAACTGTGCCTAACAAACCTATTTTTTCTCCTTCCTGAGCATCCGGTTTGGTGGTATTTCCCAGCTCCATTGCAGTTATGTTTGGTCATGTAGCTGAGTTCTGTCAAATGTACGCCATTTCCAGGTCCAGCCTACAAAATCCTTTCACTCATGACTTGCTCTCTTTCTTCACCTGTCAGCTAGAGAGCACTTCCCAGAGTGACCTTGGAAACTGAAGAGTTAAAGTGGCCAATTCTCCACTGACTTAGATCCCCAAATAACTGCACGGGACAGACAGAGCAGCACCCCGGTTGCCAGTATTACTTCCTGTGATCTCGAGGGAAACTTCGTATTGTGTTGTCACTGATATTGTCAAGGTTGTCTGTTACAGCAACAATCATCACCTGAAATAATACATGTAATTTGGAATAACATTTCTGCAAAAACTCTACCTAATTGTGAAACTTTGTAAGAATTCTGATTAAAGTCAGGAAGAAGGCAGGGTGCTTGCTACTTCCTCGATATGAAATAAAACAAAGAGAAGAAATAAAGATCATAAGAATTGAAAGAGACAAAAATGTCATTATGCGCAGATAACATTATCATCAACATGAAATTCCAATATAAAATGTATACAAATTAACAGAGCAAATGATAGAGCTTAGCACCTTTTCTGGATCAACGTAGAAAAATTGGTAGGTCCAACTTCCAACACTGTGCAAGAATACATTTCTGTTGCTTTAAGCCACTTGTGTGTGGCTTAAAGTTTGTTATGACAACCCTAGGAAACTAATACACCTACTTGTCATCCTACCAGCTGCCTGAGGACCTGGGAGAGGAGGAACTTTCTCTGTTGACTTACAAAAAGATTTGGGTAAATGCAAGATCATACTGAGAAAACTCTCCTACCAGGCTAATCTTTTAGACCTTCAAAGACGTGAGGGTCGTCAGGAGCCCACCATGGAAAATAGTTCAATGAAACAATGCAAACCCATGTCTTTAAACAAACTCTGCTATTCTGCAAAGAAAAAGTGAAGACAAAGTGTGCAAGGAAAAGGGAGGAAGGAGGAATTGAAGTGAATCTCTCCTTCCCTTAATTGCTAAGTATGTCAACGTGAGATACACTTCATTTCAAGACTTGGAGAACCTTAGTCCTATTTTACACTATTTTTCATTGCTTTACCTCACAACAGCAAAGCAGCTACATAAGTGGAAACTGTCAATCAACTAAAAAACGGTCATGGTCTCCATAGTAACGTTCACTGTTCCAATAAGTCACGCTGCACGTAAAAGTGAGGAATTAGTGATAGGAGTAACAAGAACCTGCTGAGGCTCAAGGAATTTTGGTTTCCCAATGAGGCCAAATGGATGATGGAAGGCAGGTTATTCACTGAATTGGGCTCCAAGACTTCAGGGAGCAAGATGAGTAACACTAAGTTTTATGTTGACTCACACTGATTCTTCTTCTTTTTTTTTTTTTTTTTTTGCAGAGAAAGATTCACCCTAATCTAACATCGATTGCCAATTTTCCTCTTTTTTCCCCCTTCCCAAAGCCTCAGTACAGGGTTGTATATGCTAGCTGTAAGTCGTTCTAGATCTTCCATCTGAGCTGCTGCCACAGCATGGCAACTGACAGACAGGTGGTGTGGTTCTGCAACCAGGGAGTGAAGTCAGGCTGCCAAAGTGGTGAAGGCTGAACTTTAACCACTAGGTCATCAGGGCTGGCTCGATGATGACTTTTAAATCCTAGCATTTTCCCGATAGGCTTAAAATATTCCTTGGGTGATTTATAAACCAAGCAGTGACACGTGAAGTCATTCTCTAAAGTGTAATCTGTGTGAGATATATCAAAAACTACAAACATATCAGTGTAAAAAGATTACTAGTCTTATCAATAGACACCATGGTTCTCAAGCTGGTTTCCTATAAGAATTGCTTGGATGTCTGTTAAAAAGTCATATTCTGGGGCCAGCCTGGTGGTGCAGTGGTTAAGTTCACACGTTCCACTTCTTGACCGCCCGGGTTTCGCCAGTTCGGATCCCGAGTATGGACATGGCACCACTTGGCAAAAGTCATGCTGTGGTAGGCGTCCCACATATAAAGTAGAGGAAGATGGGCACGGATGTTAGATCAGGGCCAGTCTTCCTCAGCAAAAAGAGGAGGTTTGGCAGTAGTTAGCTCAGGGCTAATCTTCCTCAAAAAAAAAAAAGTCATATTCCTGGGCTCTACCCAAGATTTAGAGTATCAGAACCCCTAAGAGGGACCTATCTTTGTTTTTAATAAAACCTCCATGTATATCTAGTGCAACCAGCACTGCATGGATTTCCACGTGGTTGTCACATAGTATTCCAAGACTGGAAGTTACTTTTGTAGTATCATGGAGCCATCCTGCTTTAGCGCAGTCTTCCAGGTCAGCTAAGCAGGGCTGGAAAAAGCCTCTGCAGCAATTGACGCCTACTGTGTACCGAGTCCAGGGCTATGGGTTTTATCTAGTTATCTCATTAATCCTCACAGAAGTTTTATGAAAGAAGTAGTAGTAGTAACCTCATTATAGAACCGAGGGAAATGAGACACAGGTTATGCAAATAATTGCCATGGTGAAGCGCCAGACCCGTAAGAGTTGAAGCCAGCATAGGAATCCAGGTTTGTCACACTGCAAAGCCCATGATGTTTTTATAATGGCCTCCGATTTCACGGCCAAAAGAGAGTCCTTATGAAAGAAAATGGAACAAGACAAAAGAAGTATAATTCTATTCAATATGATCTGTGGATGATGATAAAGGGTCTCTCTCCCCTGGGGAGGTATAAAATTTAATAACGTCTAATTTTAATAATAACAGCAATATTACATAAGCCTATATGATTTTCACATAAAACATCTTCTCAGATTCTATCAACAAACTCTTGTTGTAGGTAGGACAGAGATTATTAAGTACCTTTATAGGTGAGAGCAGGGTGGCTCAGAAAAAGAAAAAGATGTTTTCAAAATTGTATTGACAGTGAAAAGCTTTTTAGTTCCACCATCCCATAATATCTCCCTATCATTTTTAAGGAAACTATACCTTTCTTCACTGTTTACTCCAACCTCATCAAGTATGGAATCTGATTTTCAGAAGCTAAAATGATGGATGGAAATGGCTAAAAATGACAGTGTAATAAGAAAATAGATGTGGATTTCAGATTGAGATCTGAGTTGCAACTCTGCTGTTTTCTAACTATGTGAAAGGGAAAATTAAACTCTAAGGCTCAGCTTTACTGCCCTATAAAATGGACATGAAACGAATAGTCCAAGTATTAGAGAGTCGTGGGAAGTATACACATCACCCGTCTCAGTGCCCTGTAAACACTCACAATGCATGCTTGTCGTAGCACAGTCATCACTATCACTGTTATTGGGAAGGTATCCAGAGTCCCAGGAGTGCTATTACACAGAACCTTTGGCAGTCAGTGAGGCACATGCCATTTTCTTTTCTTTGGGGAGACAGAAGAGGTCTCCACTCCAGGAATGGAAGGGCACCCTTTGTGGGGAACACTGAGGCTTCTCATAAAAGTTTGAAAAGACATCCTTTAAATACTTTCTATTTGGGGAGACCTAAGTAACTGCCTTCTGGGGCCAGCAATGCTTTTTGCTTTGTTTTGTTTTCTTCACTTTTAGCTCCACTGAGCTGAAGGGGCCAGGGGGAAGCTAGCATGGGCTGGCTGCTTAGGGCTGGTCCTCACAGCTTCCCAGCTTAAGAAGAAATTGATAAATGAGACCTTCAGCTTTCCTTCAAATTGCCATAGCCTGATTCACCAGGGTAGGCAAGGAGGCAGGGCTTCGGGGCAACAGTTCCAACTAGGAAAGCAAGTTACACATTTGTCTTAAGCACTCTGCTTTCCTTAAGTCTTAGACCTAATGGACAGAACAGAGAGGGAAAAAACACTAACCTTGATTCAGTGACTATTTTGGGCAATGATATGTTTTTGACAACTTATCTCTTAACATCCAGGATGAGCCTTTCAGAGAAGTGTTTTGGTCCTGCTTTACAGCAGAGGAAACCAAGGCTAAAAGAATTTAAATCTCTCTAGGATTTCCAACAAATAATTATTGAGCTGGTGGTGTTAAAATCTATGTGTGCTTGGCTCTGGAGCAACCATTTTCACTCTATCATGCTGCCTACTATTTTGTACACCATATGCCTGTTATTTTAAATTTTCATGTCATTTAAAATTGAAATATAATATCCAGAGATAAAGATATTTTATGTGGTGTGTCTAGCCCCCAAATAAAGAATTGGTTACCATTATTCTTCAAGGATTAAATGATCTTGCTTCCTTCCCATTTTGAATTCCAAGAACTGAGGTGTCTCTCATGGATTACTCACTGAAGACTTGCTCCTGGGCTGTAAATAAGACCCCTCCTACCTTTACGCTTTCGCTTTCCCTTGGGATTCAAAAGCAATGCCACAAAGTCAACAAGAACAATGACAGGGCAGACAAAGCCACCTGTCTTGATTGAGCTGTCCCTTTCTTCATTCCCATTGCCAACTCCTTCTCCGTACAGCACTTTACAATGCACTGCATTTATAATTCCCTGCCACATAAAAATTAGTAAGGACATAATGAATTTCAGGCACAGAAGCATTTAATCCTCACAGCATCCCAGACCCATTATGATGACAATGACAGAATTTATAAAAAGAAAAATTAGCATAGCTCTTGCGAGTCATCAGAAGCAAAGCTCTTGTCCCAGGCACATATCAGAAACCCCATTTTCAATTTTTAAGTTGCTTGTAGCTTTCCACCTCAATTTCAAAGAGATGTGACCTGGAGCTTTGAATTTAGCATAATTCCAACAAATCACATTTATTGAGGAATAATTGCAAATTCTGTGCATGAGGATAAGCAATGTTTCCCTTTATGAGTTTATGTGCTTCCTAATTGTACTCCTGCTTTCTCTTCATGTCACACAGTGGTCCGTGTCGTCTTTGCTTAACACTTTCTTCTTGTTCTCTCCATTCTAAACGTGCTTGATACCCAAAGGTAAAAAAATCTGGGTTCATTTAAAATTGGCTTTAGTGCTTGCATGCATTATATTTAAGACATTAAAATCAGGAAATTAGGTAGATGCCTGCCAGCCAAGGCAATTACTTCTACCCATTACACTTCAAGACCAAATTATTTTACTTGAAACAGTTTCTCTTAATTGTTTCATGCTCTGCATGGTGACATTAAACCCAAATAGTCACTTCTTTGGTTTTATTGACAATGTATACGGTTTGAATTATGTGTTGTTGACAATCTTTTTGGTAATCTTATTCTTTGCTATTTCTTTTCTTTCCTGCTTTCATTTGTAATTTAATGGTGTCAGGGTCTTACCTAAACTGAAGTTTGTTTTATTCTTTACAGTTGTTTCAATATGTATATCTTCAATATTTACAACCTACGTTTAATGGAACCGAGAATAAGAATTTTCTGCTCTTAATCTTTCTTTCCACTGTATTTTCCAATATGGTAGCCACTGCCTATGTGTAGTTATTTAAATAATTAAATGTTATTAAAATGAACTAGAATTAAAATGTGAGTTCCTCAGTAATACTGGCCACGGATCAAGTACTCACTGGTAACCTGTGGCTAGTGGCTTCTGTTTTGAACAGCAGAGATATAAAACATTTCCATTATCATTGGAGAAAGTTCAGTTGGACAGCACTGCTTCGAGGGCCCCTTCAAGGTAATAAAGCAACTGCTTCTTCACACAGAGTTGTAATGAGTCACCAAAACAAACAGCCAAAAAAACTCTAAGCATCTTTATGATGAAACAGGTTCATTGGATGCTCATTGATTGGACTATGGGATATGGTATATAATAAGATTCTGGTTTGAGTGTAGGCATGTTCATCACTGGAAATCCAGTGGCCCTCCACAAGTTTGTTTTCATGAGGAATAAAGGATTCAAAGAGGAAAGGGCTAGTAATAAAGCCCTATCATTGAGAGTGTGTGTAGTGTCTGTGGAAGAGGGTAGAAATTGGAGGGGAGGAAAAAATTTGGAATACCTTGTTATAAGTGAAATTGAAATTCATTGAGTTGAGGTCTCCAGATGTAAGCTCCTTAGGGGAGAGATAGTTAATTATAAAAAATGGAAGATATGTTTAGCTAGAGTTTCTAAAACACTGGCACACAAGAAATATACCTCTGAGATCCTTAGAACAAAATAAAACTAAAGGAAGCTGAGATTCCTCTCTGGGGCAGCTGGATGGCTGTATCTATGAGTGACCTTGGGGAGCAATGGCATCTAGTGAGGGAATATAGTGTCCCTTGGAACAGCAGATCACCTGAGAGCACTGCCAGTCTTGGGATATCAGCAGCAGCCTCTGGGAGGAAGGGCCTAGTGGAGTAGCACCAGAGCCTTGTAGGGAACACAAAGAACAGGAGAGGCATTGAGGACAGAGATAGGTAACTTTGTGGCAAAGAGAAGAAGTTAAGAGATGCCATGCAAAGAAGTGCTGATCACTTCTCAGTGCTCACCAGTATGAAATAACAGGATGGTACGTTTTAGTTTTCACCAGAGGAGGAATATGGTTCAATATATGCATTAATATTTGAGTATATGGCTCCTGGTGTGGTTGACATGGACACAATAATCTAATGTATTAATTTAGGGGAACATGACACTAAATTGCAGTGAGTACAATGCACTTACTTATATGTATGTTTGTACAAGAAAGCACTGATGAGGATGAGTAACTGTTAAGTAAGCAATTTTCCCTTTTCCTTTTTACTTCCATACTTAGTCTTTAAGCTATTTGGAATTTTTAAATACCAGAAAAAAATTAAGTATTCTTCAAAAATGGTAGGTTGAGCCGAGCTTTATCAATTAACTCCAAACTCCTAAGGCAATGAAGGAAACAGATGGAATCTGGGGGTTTTCAAGTACACCTATGAGCCAAAACTGTGGCTCACGCAGCAGTCAGTGGCACATTATGTCTGAATATTAACCCTCTCTTCTTGCTGTCCTGCTATCCTATTCATTACAAGAAATCTGGGACTCAACTGAATAAACACTGGGGACAAAGACGGAAATTAAAGAACTTAATCTGAATTCAAATCCAATAAGAAAGAAGGTAATTCCTTCTCTACTGACCTTGAGTAGGAAAAACACACAAAACTTTTTTTTATCTTTCTCCCTCTTCTTGGCATATACTCCTCAGAAGCTGGAGCTCTTGCCTAGCTCTGGCATCAATTTCCCCTGTGACCTTGGTCAAAACCTCAATATTTATCTCAGTGTTCTCATAGTTAACATGCAAATAGCAATCCTCATTCTATATGTGAAAATGTGAATGGGTAACCAGGAAAAAGAACCATGCAAGTGATGTTTGTTGAACACATGCTAGCCATCAGATACATTTACCAAAGTATTTTTTTTTTTTTTTAAGATTGGCACCTGGGCTAACAACTGTTGCCAATCTTTTTTTTTTTTTTTTTTCTGCTTTTATCTCCCCACCCCGCCCCTGTACACAGTTGTATATCTTAGTTGCACGTCCTTCTGGTTGTGGGATGTGGGACGCCGCCTCAATGTGGCCTGACGAGCAGTGCCATGTCCACGCCCAGGATCCAAACCCTGGGCCACCGCAGCGGAGCGCACGAACTTAACCACTCGGCCACAGAGCCGGCCCCCAAAGTATTTCTTTTAATGCTACGTTTTTAAAAATAATCTGTGATGTAGCATAATGGAAATTTGTAATGTCAGTCCTTCCGCCATCTGCACACTCTTCTTAGTCTGGGGAACTGCAAAGACAGGAGGCAGGCAGGGTTCATTGTCAGTATCAAAGTCCAGAGGTTAGTGTATCAGATAAGTCTTTCCTTTGCTCCTTAGAAGCTAAGGCACAGCTGGCAGGTAGCCACAGTACCTAGGTTTGTCCATCTGCCTACAAATTCGGATCTTGAGGGAATTACTCAAAGGCGCAAGGACTGCTTGCAGTGGCTGTGGGAGGGCCTCTGTAATAACATCCCATCCATCACTCCACAAAAGACTTAATGTGGTAGGATCATGGCTGCACATGGCTACCTTCAGGCTCTGCTCATCTTTACCCATCTTCCTAAGGCTTCTGGGAGTTCCCTATTACCTCACCAAAAAATCACCCTCCTGTTTAACTTAGCCAACACAGTTTTTTTGTTTTCTGTCATCAAAAACTTTGATTTCTCCAAAGGAATTATCACCTATATTTTAAGAATGAGGAAGCCAAGAACTTTGTGGGTGACACGCTCACCAATGCTATTGATGTGCTCACTCAGTGTGATACAGGCAGACAGCTAAGCGAGGATGTCCAGCCGTGTCCATGTCTCCCCAAAGTGAATGTTCTTTCAGTTACACTCGGACCTTCTTTTCCTTTCTCTTACCTTTTTTTTGTTTTTTCTTGTCCTTTCCCTCGGCTCTTCTCACCATTCTCTCTGTCATGCAAATAATTTTTAAATTTGAAAAATGGAATCAAATTCTTATTTTTAAGGGTGCTAGTCTTAGTCAGTAGCATATATTAGCCAAAGTTCATTCCAGATTAATATTTAGAGGCTTGTAAATTCCTGTTAGCTATAGAGTATCATTTCAGGGGTCTTCTGACACTAAACAAAATAGATATTCACCTGTCCCATAAATGATTCCAAGTTCTTTTGTTACATCTTGGTAGGAAGTCCTCACAAACAGGAGGCTGGTTGTCCACTGTCTTATAAGCATGTACTGCTCAGATGCCGCAATGAAATAACGAAGAATTTGTTAGCATAAATACAGAGACCAGGAACAGCATGGAATCTTCAATTGGTTGATTCTGACTTGATCATGCTTCTCTTTCAGGAGTAAAGAAGTCATTGAAGATCCTCAAGTTAATCCTGAATTAGAATAAATGTTGCAGCACTTTTAGTAAGCAGGTGACCAATATTTGCAAGAAATAGGAAAACTCCAAGCGTGGGCATTGCCCTACAGCCAGAAGGCAAGGTCTCTCCTGGGCTTTATAACAGAATGTGTAAAACAAGCAGAAAATACAAGTTCATCCTGACAGCTGCTAGAGAGATGTCCAAAAAAAATGTGATGTGTCAACATGTATTCACCTTTTAGCAAAGGTGTGAGGCAAGCGGGAACCATTATGAAAGCTTGTCAGAGTGGGAAGGGTTGGAGACTGGAGTGTTTGACACTCAGCCTGGCCACGATCACTAAATGGCAGGTAGAGAAAAGAGGCGCGTGCCTGTCTGCATGGAAGCAGAGGCGATTATAAGGATGCTGAACAAGCAGAGTTTTGATTGCTGGGAGTAAACGTGGATAAAGTCCAAGGCCAGCTGTTGAACAGTATACACTAATGCCTCTTGGGTGTCAATAAATGACAAGAGGCCAGGCAAACCTGTGAAAGTTATGATATATAGTTTCCATGCAGCTGAAGGGGTCAGAAGAAGAAGAAATTGGCTGTTGCTGGTGGATCAGAATGAAGAACAATAAAAAGATTTTCCTTCTTCTATTTTACAGAAGGCGATAAGAAGTCAGACCTCCTGGAATGGTTCATGCCTCTATAGAGAACACAGTGCTCAAGCAAATAATTTTTAGAGCCAATCTCTGAGTAAGATTCTCATGAGAATGCCAAGCACCACTCTTTTGTGAAGAAACTAGAAGAGGATCAATACATATCCTGCCAGTTATCTCTCAGGTTCTTTCTTTCTTTTTTCTTTTCTTTTCTTTTTGCTGAGAAAGACTGGCCCTGAGCTAACATCCATGCCCATCTTCCTCTACTTTATATGTGGGATGCCTGCCACAGCATGGCTTGCCAAGCAGTGCCATGTCTGCACCCGGGATCTAAACTGGAGAACCCTGGGCCACCAAGGTGGAACATGCACACTTAACCGCTGCGCCAACAGGCCGACCCCTCGGGTTATTTCTTTTATCTGAAACTATAGAACAAGAGTTCCAAAACTTCAAGTGCTGAAGATGTACCCACAGAGCTTGTTAAAATGCAGATTTCTAGGCCAGAATGGGGCTCTGAAAATCTCATTTTGGCAGGGACCACAGGAGATTCTGACTCTGCTCCGGGAACCCACTTTACTGCCATGGAAGAATCCTAGGGAAGCTGAGGCTAGAGGGATCCGCTTTTCTACCTTTATTTCCTTCCACCGAAAGTGGCCTCCAAGGGAGTTGCCGTCCATAGCCTGCCTGTTCGGGTCTCCGTCCACTAGGCACTCCCGCTTGCTTCTCCCATCTTCCCTCCCAGGTGGAGCTGTGGGAGCACTGGCTCAGGCACGTACAAATCTTTCACTGAGCATCTCTGCTGCTTAAGGTTATTTTTGGAATAATAATAAGCAAGCCAGCCCTTTAGGACCCAATTCCTCGTTCTAATGCACTAGTTGCTTTGCCAAACAAGCTTGTTCAGTGACTTTGTGTTGAGAATACAGACATTATTCTGGATTACGGGCGCCAGGTCTCTTCAGCCACTTTCCCTTTTTCCTCCTTAGACTTGACCCAAAGCACTTTATGGCTTCCTTTGGTAATGGCCTTTCTGCCACATCAACTGCAGTGACTGAGATACTGCCAAACATTTTCCATTTTCTTCTTTAAATTCCCAAGACTGCTGAAGTGCCATGTATACCCCAGTGTAAAGCATCTCTACATATAAGAAAATGTTTTGTGTCTCTAGGGGCTGACACTTTCCAGTCCAGCAATCAGGAAAGAAAATGAGCCTTTTCATCTAGCCCCAATTCAGAAATCTTGGGGAGAGTCTAGGATTAAGCAAACATGAGTCACATGCCCACAGATGGGGACAGGAAGAAGGATTTTTAAAGAGGCAAAGGACAGGAGTGGAGATATCACCGTTGGGGACATAGTCATAGATGCCACAATGACGATTTTTAACAAGACTCACAGAGGATTCTCTGGTTAGATTGATGCCTCTCTGTCCTCGATGCTTTCTTTGTCCTGTCTCACCTTCCTGGACTAAACTTGGGTTCTCCAGTGAAACAGGTACTTTGAGGGAAAAGCTGGATATTTCTCAATTTTTTTTTTTCTTTCTAGATTAAGATGAAAAAGACCTTAACTGAATATTTACCATGTGGCAGGCGGTTTGCTATAGACTGTGTAGATGAGCTCATTTAATTCTCACACTCAGTGAGAGACATGATGTTTTCCAGAGTTTATAAAAAACAAACCATCTGAGAGATTAAATAACTTGCCAAAAGACACACAGCTAATAAGTAGTGAATCTGAGATGTGAATGCAGTTCTTCTTGATTTCAAGTCCAACTCTCTTTCTACTACTCTACAGTTGTTTTCTATATACGTAATGCAACCACTCCAGCATAACTACTCAAGAATAAAAAGCGACACCCCAGCCATTCAGTGCATGGGCAGCTTTTAATCCAGCTTGCACTAACTTTCTTTCCACCCCTGCCCATATACGGAAGATTCCTATGCCTGAGTCTCCGTCAGTGGTATTTCACCTATTCCTATCCTTCAGTCACATATTCCCAGTGCCGCACTGGATTTCTTACCTTCTCGAGCACTGGACAAGCTTCTTTTGCCAACTGTATCATTTCTGGCTTGAAACCATGAGCTTCTTTTTGATCCTTTCCTCATTCATTTCACAAATAATTTTGAGCACCTGTTATAACCTTTCCTTCATCTCTTACATGCAATTGGCCACTGTCTTTCCTGTCTCTTTGACGAAATCTATGTGCTTCACTCTTCGATGTGACTACCTGATCTGACTTTTTCACTTGATTCCTAGTTGATTGCTGCCTAAACTCTACTCCTAGATTAGTGCATTAGCCCTTGGCCGGAATCCCTGTCATTAATACACCTCGGGGACCGTTGCCACTACCCCCCACTAAATGCCCACGTCAGTTTAAGTGCTCACTTCATACGCCACCTCCTCAGGGAAACTTTCTTTTGTCTCCCAGTACTAAGCTAGTTATTCCAAAGCACTTCACTCAATACTTTAAAACAGAGTTAAAAAGATTGCTTTCAAAGAAATTCAGCAAGTGATCATATTGTGGTGATCATAAACATAAACCCATTGGACAAATGAAAACCAGAAAGTCCTAATAAAATTTAAATGCATTCTTAAGGCTTTGTGTAACTTTTCCAGTGATAGCCCTATACATGGATTGAAACACTGCCATTCTCAAAGTGCATAAATTTGAAAAATAGGTGTTCTGGAGACCTGTTCGATGACTCAAAGAGTAACATTAGTGGTGTCAATTGCATTGACACTGAAGACAAATGTGACAATGAAAACTAAGCAACATTTAAAAATTAACTTATATTACATGTTAAATACATTAAATATGTTAAAATACAGATATGTATGTCAATTGGTAGATCTCACATCATAAGTAAATATTTCGATCTTTCACCTACATCATTCAATCATTACATGTTTGAGTCAGCCCAAAAAAAATTGCTTTATTTTAATTCTTGTATTTTACCATTAGGATTTTAGAGTATTTCTCTATATTAGGTGATGTCTTTTATTTGCACAAATATGGACATTTGCTATTCTTAAGGAAAGAATCAGTTTTCGTAATCCTTGCCTTCCTTCGTCCCAGGATAATATATTGATAACAAATAAAAACAGGGTTAACAATGGAGAGCTTACTGTGTCTTAAGCACTTTATGCCCATTATTTCATTTTATTCTTACAGCCCCATGAAATAGGCCCTGTAATTATCACTATTTCATAGATAAGGAGACTAAAACTTCGAGTAAATAACTTGATGTATGACCTATCACTAACAAATGAGATGAGACTGGGCCCAGGTCTTTCTAACTCTAGAACTGAGGATTTTCTCTCCTGTGCTGTATTACTGTCATTTATTAAACTAAGAGTCCTGGAAATTTGAGAAACTTGGAAATTTGAACTTAAGATCAAATCTGTGAATCGAAAAGGTTTTGGATTGTCCAGCAAATTTGGAATTAACTAAATATTCTATTGATGTAGAAATTTCCTTGACATGGAAAACAATACCTCTTGTATCCTAGGCTTTCTCACTCACAAACCTACTTTAGCCATCCATTTAAAATTTAGATGCTAATAGCTAACATGTTCTTCTAATACAGCAATGGGTATGAACCTTCAAGGACATATCAAAATGCTTAGCCATCTGGAACCAATTCTTTTCAGTAGCAAATACCCTTCCACAAAGATACATCGTATGGATTAGCTCTTTCACTTGCCAAATGTTATATCCTAAAATAAACAGATACAATTTCCCAAATAGAATTGTGCCTGATAGTTGGCAATTTCTCGCCTTAATTTATTGACAGATTATGCTCATTAACCAGTTCTCTTAATTTTATCCAGCCTATGTATTTTTAATGGAGAGAAACGGTTAACCAGACAAGTTAGTAAACATCCCCTGTTTCTCTAGCAGCAAGCAAAATTCCTCCAATTTTGGTGTCCCTGCAGCGATCTGCTACCTGTTTCTGTAAAGGAAACAAGAAGTGGTGCTTTAAAAATACCACTCCAGGAAGCTTTAACACGTTTCTAACATTAATGAAACTAAAGAAAAGGATTCTCTAAGATTGGATTTCACACACTCTCTTCGGAGATCTTGCACTTCAAACTATATAATATGGGAAAATAAGCATCAAATCTGAGTTCTAGAAAATCCTATGTGAATATTTGAGCACACATGAGTACAATGCCATTCTGGATAACATATTAGGATTTAGGGGTTCTGTTGTCATGAAATTCTACAGAGTATATTCCACTTTTCTCCATAAACAAGATGTTTATTTTTGACGCGACTATCATTTAAGCGCATAATTATAAATCTAAGCATATCAAAACACTTAGACACAATTACTCTCTTTTCAACCTTCTAAGTCTATTTGAGGGCAGAGAAGGAGAGGGAAAAAGAAGTTGCAATGATTTAGGTGAAGATCTGTATGGCATGCTGGGAATGGATATTCACATCTCATGGATGAGTAGCACTCGCTTTCCGTGACTAACCATCAGCTGCGCTTTGAGATTGGGTTTCATTACGCCTATGATAGTCAAAATTGTAGGTTTTACATTAGTAAATACAATGCTGCTATGTTCTACATTAAGTCTATGGGGGAATAAATCACATCATTTGTTTTACTACAAAATCCTTGTGCAAGACGCCCTTTTAAGAGTTATTATCTCTATCAGAAGATAAAGGGAATAATTAAGAAGAGAAACAATTTTCCAAGAGCCCTATCAGGAGAAATGTAACAACTATGCTGGCTATTGCTTTTTCAGCAGATCACACGTCTTCAAATCTACTGAATCACCAAGAGCTAGAAAGAGCCCAGGTTTACATTCAACTCCTGATATTACTATTGCTAGCTTACGGCAACTTAGCTTTTCTAAGTTGGCTTCTTCATCTGTACGATGGGACAGTGATGTCTCTATCACATGGTTTCTCTGTAAATTAAATGAAGTAGCTTGGGAAAGTGTCTGTGCACAGTGCTTAACGTAGGGCAGGCACTCAACAAATGTTGAATTTAATTATATCAAAAAATCAAGATTTACTAACTTTACCTTACCAGACATAACCTTCCCAAAGTGCAAATATGCAAAGTGCAAAGGGTCCTGTTTGGGCAATAGACAAACAGAGGGACTCACAGGAAAAGGTGTCAATCTCCCTTAAGCAGGTTGAACATATTCTCATCACACAGGGAGAAATTACGTCATATCAAGATTTTTGTGCCTCCTGCACCTCATTTCCCCCCAAAATAGTCCTATTATATTCTAGAGCTGTCCCATTCCTCCACTGCCAGAATTATAGTCTAAGGGACCAGAGCCACTGGCAGTAAACTTCACTAGAGAAATGACACACACAAAATTTTGGAAAAATTAAAGCTCTCTTCTAAAAAACACTCCATGTCCAAAAACCCTATTCTTTCCAAGCCCCACCCTTCTTACTCAGGCCATGCCTGGCCTGTGTCAAGAAGATTCTAGGCAACTCATGGACAGCAAGCCACTGGATCACTGATGACTCAGAGCTGACCACAGGGCAGAGACAGAAAACTGACGGGAATGTAATGGGAATGGCAAGCTTCCAGATTAACATGGCAATGAAAATAAATCCTCGTGCAAAGGTTAATACAGCTGTGATTGTAGTCTTGTCAAAGCTCAGGGTACTAAAAACAAGCATTTCACGGTGTACTAATAGACATTAGTATTTACCCATGTGTCTTGAAAGACAGTCATCTTCCATTCTTAGTTTGAATCCTGCCCCATACCACACCCTAACAAAGACTTGTGCACAGCTCTTTTATCTGGTAGCTGATCCTACGAAGCACAAATGAGGACATGGGGATAGTGGGACCAGAAAGAGAGAGGACACATTAAAGGGTTTTGAATGAGCAAGTTACCGTGGTAGGCTCCATCCCAGTGGGGAACCTCTGAGGAAGTGGGTAGAGCAATTTTCAGAATTGTTCTGCCAAGAGCTGTGAAGCAGAAAGCAGGGTATTTATTGGCTAACTGCTGTTACTCATTTGATTTTGGTTGCCTCTGGGGCCAGCATTCGATTCAGCCTTTTCAAGGCTGTTCTACCTTTGTATAGCAAACTCCTGGGGAGCTAGAGAAAACCCTAGGAACCAGAAGTAAAGAGATATGTATGCTTGAGGGGGAAAGTGGCCTCAGTCCTTGGGAACTGTTCATCATAGATGCAGGAGAACACAGAGAGGGCCAAGGGCATATGTGTCTGCTGCAAACTCTGTATTTCAAAATATTTGAAGCAATCTGATCACACATAGCCCTGTGATTGTGTGTGTGTGTGTAGATGTGCATGCAGATATGCATTTTTATCATTAATAAACACAGCTAAATAAGATAGGAGATGTCCATGCCTCTCCTTTCTCCTAGCCCATTTACTGCCCACTCATCCTTCATACCTCCACTCACTTGTCTCTTACCAAGGGAAGCCTTTCCTTATCCCTATACTTAAGTCAAATTTATTTTGTTTTATGCATTCATAAAAAGTTTATTTTTCTATAGTAGAGGCACTAATTAGAATTGGACTTTTATAATATGTTGCATGATAATTTGATTAACATTTTTCTCTTCCATGAGGCTCTAAGCTCCTTGAAGTCAGGAACCAATCTCCACCAGATGGCCTCACCCTTAGAATGTACTAAATGAATACCTAGTGAATGGATGACCCTCTTAAAGAGAACATAACTTGAGGGGAAGGGGCATCTGTAAGCAACTGCAAAATGATGTGATAAGTACCGTAACGGTAATTACGAATTTCTGTGGGAGCATGGAGGAAGGTGAAACAAATTCTTTCTAGCATGAAAAAAGGGTAATATTAACAGAGCAGGTATGTAAGGGGAGGTGATGTTGGAAGAGGGCATGAAACAGGACAAGAAGGTCTCTAGGAGAAGGGAGAAAAGCGTGTTTTAGAAGAAAATCAGGAAGGCATTAAATCTATCCAGTTATGGCCAAGTGAGTTTCATTAAACATATTTTTATAGATTTTTTCATAAAAATTTGCATTTGTATGTGTGATCCATACATACTTGATATACTCATTATTGAACCAAAACAAATCTTGATTATGTACAGTTTTTAAATGACATCAGACCTGTGATACCATCTTTGAAGTGACTGCCAACCAGTTTTGACCAATCCTATTAGACAGAACATTGTTTTGCGGTTGGAATTCAATTCACAGATCAGCCAAATATTAAAGATCATTTAAAATATGTAGCAATTATGAAAAAATATATTCAAAAAGGGGCCTATTTAGTATCTAACTGTTCATAACTGTTGAGCATCTTTAAAAATCATTTTCCATATGATCTATTCCTTGTATAAAGCTATTAGCTTATTTGGTACAAATAAATGAAAAAATAAATAAAATGGAGTACCTCTTTGGGATTTCTGCCCTGTGTTTAATTTTTCAAATTACTAATGAAGCAAGAAAACAGTTAATAAGGCCCTTTAAAATGTGCTTCTCTTTATTTAAGAGACTAATACCCAGGACTGGCAGTCTTGAATCAAGAGAGTAGGGAATCCATCCACTCAGTCATCCTGTTGCCTTGGTGACTGGTACTGAAGGTTCCAACATGGGTGGTTGACAAAGGAGCATGTCCTTGGGCAGAAGGCAGAACTAATAAGATTTCTTCACCTGGGATCTGAACTAAAGACTAGGAGAGAAGAAGGGGGAGTAGGAAAAGGAAGGAGACTAAGCTTTGCTGAACCTATGCTCTGTGTCAGGCACAGAGCACATTACCTAACGTAAACTTCACAACCTCCCACCACTGGGCGGTAAAATTTTATAGCTAAGGCCTAGGACCAAGGGATAGCTGAATGGTTTGACTGTATAACACATTATATTTTTCATTCGGGCATCCAAAATAAACCTGAAATATAAATAAAAACAGAAAATTCATCATGCAAAGACAGCTTTTAGACAATTCCCCTGGTTTCTCTTTTCTACCAGATGATCACTCTGATGTACTACTTATATGAAAATTTTAGATTTTCAGTCCTGCCTGGATGGGATAAAAAAATGCTAGAAATGCAAAGCAGCATGCTAGAAAGCAGCAGAGCTGAGATTCAGACCCAGTTCTTGCTCCAAAGCCCTTCTTTGTCCATTGAATTGAGGATGTTGACCTTATCACTGGCACATTTTACCACCCAAGTATGATAACCATTTGTCCTTTTGCTCACACAGACAGACATTTGTCCAAGCCTGAAGGGTTTATATTGACTAAGGGTGATGCAGTGGGCTCAAAAACTAGTATTACTAGCGTGGCATTTTAAATTATATAACATGATTGCTTATAGGAAATGCATTCCTTTTTACAGACTTATGATGCCTGCTGTGTCATGCAATTAAAAGTTCCAGAAAAGCATTCTCAGCATGTCAAATTCTTGAGGCTGATTTATAGGATTACAGCTTTTCCCCTTTGTGATTCAATTAAAGCATTTTACGTTGGGCTATTATAGGGCTTAGACTCTGATCATAGTTTGGATGGTGAACTATTAGATTAGCGTGTGAACTGATAATAAATAAACTGAATTTCTTGTTTGCAAGGGACCATAACTAAAACTGCAGTCAAAATGGCAGAAGAAGCAGTTATCTAAAGACCTATGTGATAGACATCGATGATAAAAGTGGGAAACATCAACATGCGATTGATGGTTGGAAACTATAGAAAGTTAATATAAAAAAGGAGACCTAGTGAGGAATGCTTTGAATTTTAATCCAGTGGCTGAGTTCCTTTCCCCCCCAACTTTATTGAGGTATCCTTACCACACAAAATGTTCCTCCAAAAGATTTCTTATGTCCCCCTCTTTCCCCACACCCCCAGGGGTGGAATTCTTGACCAGGTCAATGATGTGAGAAGAAAATATTCTTTTTAATAAAGACCTAGAGATAATGCAAGCAAACTCTAGTTTCAAATTCTATGAGATTAAGCCAAGTCTGGCAATATCTGGCAAGTTCTATTCATTATGTGCCCTGCTAAAAACCCCTCAAAGGATAATTGAGTGTTTTTTCTGCAAATAGTTGCATGATAGTTTCAGACATGTTATAAAAGGACAAGGAAAGAGAATGACTGGCATTAGCATCTGAGCTAGGTTGGTGGTTATTTCAGGAGGAAATATGTCTTCTTTTGTTTTGCTGTTTAGTCTTATTTTTATATTTGATGGTGAGGAGAGTTAAACCTAAACTGAATGGTGTCGACTGGGCATTAAAAAATAGCACCACTCTTCATGAAAGGAAGAGGGCAAAGGCAGCCAAGCATGAAGACCAAATAAATCTTTAAATGATGCAATAAAGAATGATAACTTAGAGATGATGTGTTTGCCATGGCCCATAGAGATGTCAAGTTTCCATCTGAGGAGATGGATAAGAGTCTGCTTAATAGAGAAATAGAATTTTGAAAGAATAGTGGCCCAGACCACTTACAAAAGCAAGAAATGAGTGATCTACTGATAACATAAATTCGACACTCTTCAGTCTTTGAGGATGCTATTACGCTGAATGCATTTCCATCAGGAGAGAATATTACCTCCTTTCAGGACCTTATTTTCCCTCACCTGGACTGTTGTAATTGTCTCCTAACTGGTATTTCTTCTGACTCCTCATCTTACCACCCTCTGCAGTTTATTTTTTCTGTCACCAGCATAATATTCCTAAAACCCAAATCTTAAGCCATTTTCTTGCTTGAAAACACTTCACAGACTCACCTTTATCTACAGAATAAAATCCGAATGGAATGCTATCTGTCATCTGGCCCTCTATTACCCTCCAGCCTCCTTACTCACCACCCCATGCCTCATCAAGTATTCTCCATCCACACTGAATTACTTCCGATTCTCTTTCTTGGCCCATGCTGTTTTTCACCTCCATCGCTTACTTTTCAAAGTCCTCTCAGCCTAATATAACTCTATTGTACCTAGAAGGCACTTATATAGTTTTCAAGCATTATCTCCTAATGATATCTCCTATCTTCTCTGATTCCCAGTCTTGTTATTTTTAACTGATCCTTTACATTTTTGCCAGATTATATTCCCCAAATCACAGAAACTATACTACTCAACTGACTCATTGGTTAACATACCATGAAATGGTATGCAAATGAAATGTTGGTTCATTTCCCTATGTTGGACTAGAAATTCCATGAAGGTGGAATCATATCCTTTTGTCTTTGATATTTAATGCATATCAAAGTTATACATACTCCATGAAACTTCAAACACTTTAACTATTGAAAGCTGTAGGAAATATTTATTAACATATTTAGTTGAATTGCCCTAAGGGTGGGGAGTTTAAAATCTTTTGTACAGACTTGGGGTTTCCTTCTTTAGTTAAGTGTAACTAGGAAGCTTAATACTTCCTCAAAGCTTTTATATAATCAAAAATATTTATTCCATCCTGTATATCTAGTGAAGTGATGGTACAGAGAGATGATACACACACATGAGGGTGATTTAGACATCATAAAAGTGCTTATTCCTTCAACATGGAAAAAGTTACAGCGGTTAAGAATGAGATACTAAGCATCCATTAAAATGAATAGACTAGATCTGTAGACATCACCGTGAACAGAGATGAGAAATAAAATATGGAATAAAAAAGTATCATATAGAACATATATAAGATATTCATATATATACGCATACATGTGTATAGATATGTATACATACATATATGTATATATGCTCGTGTATGTATATATTGTACGTATAGATATAGACAGATAGAGAGAGACAGACGATATTTATTATTCCCAGATTCATATTGGCTAATTCTCCTACTAGCTAAAACTTTTTGTATCTCTAGTCAACACTCACGATGCTCTCACGGTTATTTGCGGATGTGCACAGAACAGCATTCAAGTTCCCTGAGATGCACATTGCCAGCTGACGTCAAAGAGGCAATGTTCTGCCTTATTGTTTCAGCTCTCATCTTGTAAACAAGTTGTCCTTTTCACAGTATATTTGGTGCCACATTTTTCACATCTTCATGTTTTTTCTCGGTGATTTTACAGTTTAAAATGATCCCCAAGTGCGGGACTAACGTGCCGTCCAGTGTTCCCGAGCACAAGAAGGCGTGATATGCCTCAGGGAGGAAACGCATAGGTTCTGTAAGTTCTGTCCAGGCATGAGTCAGAGTGCGGTTGGCTGTGAGTTCAATATTAATGAATTAGCAATACATATTAAACAAGGTACCTTTAAACAGAAACACACACAAAACAAGGTTTTGTATTGATTGATGGACAAAAATGTTCAACTCTCATGAGATAGGCTCACAAGAACCTGCCTGTGAATAATGAAGATTGACTATATGTAATACCATTTATGTACATTTCAAAACACTTCAAAAATAATTTATAGCATAATTGGATACAGAGCTACCGAGGAAAAATGTGAAAACTTTTGGTTGGACATACAGTGAATTAATGATATAGGATATAGCTGCCTAAAATAAAGGGAGAAAGCAAATAGGACTGGGAAGGAGAAGAAAGGATTTAAATTTTAAATAAAATTGCCCTCATTTTACTTAAATAAGATTGTAGCCAACCCCTCAAAAATAAATAAGAGTTGATTATCTCCATTCTCACCTCCCAAGTTCAGACGCTCATTATTAGTTTTGGTTTTTGGTTTTTGGCCCGGGCAACGTACTTGCCATCTGTCTTATAAGTCATTCACATCATAATGTTTCATGATATTGACCATTGCAGTCTGATAGTCAAGAGCACATGTATTTACTCCCCACTGCATCTTAGCCAAACTTCCTTCAGCTTTTCTGTACCACAAAACACCCACCACACATTGCTCCTGGGACGTGCCTTGCACTTTCACTTGCCAGGCTCATGTGTCCTCTATCTGTAACGCCCTAACTAACCAAATACTTACTACCTTTTCTTCAAAGCTTGGCACAATCATCCCCTCCGCCACCCTCCCCCTTGGCATTATAGCAAGGGTTAATGCTCACAACATTTTTTTGCCTTATGTTCTCTTGTGTCATTCACATCCTCGTATGAATCGTCTTTTTCCTGTGAAAGTTGAAAAGGCAAAGACCATGGCCTCTTCTAGTGAAACCTCTAATTTAATAATTGCATTTCTGAAAACATCTACAGAAATTAAATCTGTGAAAACTGAAAAACATGTTTACATGCTATAAGGTAATTCCAGAAAGCTAAACATTTCTATACATTTCGAAAATTATTTTTAACAATTTGGACATAATCTTTGATAATATATTTGCTTGTATTTTATGTTTTACTTTTCCTTTATAAATTTAAAAATCTATCTACAAGTGTTAATTAAATATTATAAACACCTGAATGAAACTGAAGATTTTCTGCTTTTGCTTCTGGTGGGTTAAGAGTTTGTTATATAAGGAGCCCCTTTTCTTTCTATCCTTCCATCTCATCCCTCCAAGGGAGTATTGGATTTATCATTTTACTCTCACTCTGAACTTTTTCATATGTCCCTTGCCAAGTGATTAAGGACTCACCTTATTGGTGAGTTGTGAACACTATGCTGAAAATGGCAATGGGGACTGACTCTCCCTCTTGCATCTTCTGTCCTATCTGCCATGGTCACAGGTGGGCCACAGCTTGCGAGGTTGCTGGCTGGTAACAATCTGTGAAGTCTAGCTTGCAGACCCAACTTTTCCTGTGGGTGGGTTTTAAGATCTAGATGAGAAGAAACATTAGAAAGTCTCTTCCTTGTCTCACAAAAAAAGTTCTGTTCTTCAATTCAATCTTAACAGATTGAGATGCCTTAGATTTTGGAGATTATTGGGACTGTAGCTAGATTATTAATGATGCTGACACTATACTATTATATTCTTATTGAATTTTGATCTATTGTCAAAGGTTAGAATCCAAAAAGGATAGTATATGTGTGTACACTTGCCTCAACCACCAAAACGTAATCTTTACTATATTAGAAGGCAATTAAAAGCTGGACTATGGAGTAAGGCAGCCCTGAGTTCAAATTGTTGCTCTGACACTTACAAATGCTATGCCTCTATTTCCTCATCTATCCACAGGGATACTAATTGGACCTATTTTAAAGGGTGCAAGGATTAAATAAGACAATTCGCTTAGTACAGTGTCTTGCCTTCAATACCTTTTAGCTGTTATGATTATTATCCCCTTTTATTCATTCTTTTGGTGGTTACAGATAATGTTCTGAGTGCCAAGGATGGAGATATAAACTAGACTGAATCTCTTCCAGAGTAAACCCGTGGAAGATAGACTATACAGAGGTAAACATATTCATTAGTTGATTTCTCAAGTTTATTGCAAAAATATTTATTGGGAACCAAGTACATACCAGGTTCTGAGGACTGGGGATACATTGATAAGCAAAACAGACAGTACTATCCAATTCTAAAGATTATAAATAAGGAAAATGAAACAAATATATACACATATGTATAATATCACCCTCTGATACATAAAGAAAAGTAAAGCTAAGCTGGGGAATAGAGAATGAAAAGTAGGAAATGAGAAGGGCACATTTAGAATGAGTTATCTAGGCATATGACCCAGCAAGTGCTCTAAAGCTGGAATGAGTTTGAAATGTTTGAAGGACAGAGAGACGTCCATGTAGACAGTGTCTAGATTGAGACTTAGAACATGCTGATATTGGCCTGGAGGACTGGGCAGAAGCTAGCGAGTTAGAAGGTTTAATATGAGATTTATATTTTAAGTTTAGTAAAGAATCATTAGGAGGGTATAAATAAGGAATTGACACGACTTGATCTAGCTTTTTACAAAAGATCTCACTGTCTGAGAAGAGATCACAGACGGACAAAAGTGGAAGCAGGACCAGCCGGGAGGTTGGTGCAAGTCCAGGTGAGAGGTGACAGTGGCTTTGGCTAGGAAGGTTCCAGTAAAGATGGACAAAATGCTAGAGATAGATTGAAGGAGAAAAATTACTTGCTTTAGGGCATGACCTTGATGCAAAATCCTAGTGGGTATCTGCTCTCTCTATTTCCTCCACTGGACTTACTATGGGCTCCATATTTTATTCTAGGCTACTGGAGACATTTCAAACATCATTGGGTCTGAAGAGATATATGTGCAGAATGGAAAAGCCACTTAGATTGTAGCTGCAAACGCCTAGAAAGATGTTGCTTGTTTGTGACAGATACGAACTGGGGTACATATGCCCCTAGGGGTACACTATGTCTTACCAAGGGATATGTGGACATAGAAAACCTAAGGGAATTATTTTCTATGCTGTCAAGTTTATATGACTTTTAAAAAAATGAATCTGCCAGAAAATCGATGAAGCAGGCATCAAGCAGGTTCTTTCCCACCTTTCCTACATTCCTGTCTATAAGAACCCTTCTTCCATGTTACAAAATAAATGCATACCTCTCACTCATCCTAAAGCTTACTAGTTCATTGTTTTGGGGAAGTAAACAAAGGGACAATTTCAAAGATTGGTATCTGGAAAATCTTTTTTTAATCAAGGCACCAGAAACCTGTAGGTTTCCCTGTACATATTTCTGCTAAAATCCAAGGGCAGCATCACAAATGGGATCTTTTTGCATGGTTTGGTATTTTCTGAATTCACTTACAGAGTGGAGTGATAAGAGCAATGACTGTTTTTACTTAAAAATCCTCAACTCTTCCTTCCCCAGACCAAGGTGAAAACATGAGTCTTTTCTAGGGGGGGGCGTGATGGGGAGGGGTACTGTGAAATCAAAACAAAGCAAGCATTGTTAAGAAATACTGAAGGGAGCTTATTTTGTCAGGGTGGCAAGCTCACTGTCAGACTCCATCCCCTAATTGCCTTCTTTTCCTTCTTCCTTTCCCTTGCATTCTCCTATCCTCTTCTTCTCTTTGTCTTCTCTTCCTCTCCTTCTCCCCTTCTTCTGTCCGTCTGTCTGTCTGTCTTTCCTTCCTTCTCCTCCTCCTCTCTTCTCTCCTCCTGCCCTCGGATATAGAATTCTGAAATGACATGATATTTCCTAATAACCTATTAGTTGGAGAGTGACTGGTAGTGTGCACTGGAGTTTAATAATGAGGTTAAATGAGAGTAAGTATTTAGGATTGCATAGGCATCAATTAGTCAGAATGATTATTCAACTAATTAAAACAATGCCAGCCTGTAGGTAGAACATGTGAGAAGCTACTAAATGCCTGTTTTATGTGGAATTCTTTCCATATATTGAATAAACTAAGAATGTATTTCCAAAGTTTAATGAAAATATACTTAATGCATTTGGTTATATAAAAAGAGTTTATCAAAAATATTTTATTGGAAAGACTGTTTTGAAATAACTTTGCAATTTTCTTAATTTCTTCTGACTCTATTGGGTTGAAATAAGGTGCCTCTAGGTGAGTCAAAGATATAACCAATAGTCATGTTACAGTTTGAATTCTTTGTATTTCTCACCAAAATTCAAAAAATGGGTTACTGTAATGACTGAGTTTTAAAAAATGTATATCCTTTTGCAAGCAAGGGGGTTTCTAATTCTTTGCTGTTAAATTGGAGGAGGACATAATTGAGTTGTCTGCTGATGTACAATTAAGAATAATTTTTGATAACATATCAGTATTTGGTCTTTTGGTTTTTTGGGCTTATAATTCAAAAGGGCTTTAAAAATTGATTGACATTACAATAAGAATATTCCTTCCATTCCAGTCTACTTGTCCATATGAATAATGTTTTTCTGCACAATAATCTCAAAAAAATATAAAGAAAGGCATAAAATTAATGGTGAGCCTTGTCTCACTTTTGCAGTAAGTGTTTCTCTTTCACAGATACCTTCACTCATTGGAAAGAAGTGGTCTATTTCATTAAGAGATTAATTTCTAATAAAATTATACATTATATGTTTAATAATTTGTCAGTCTCTAATACGTTTGTGTCATTTTGTTCAATTGTTTGTAAATTATAATTGTTATGATGACAAAATATGAAGGAATTGTTTAATGCTTAGAGTCTCATGATCATAGGAAATTTTTAAAAATTTACTAAAATATCTTCATAGCAGAAAACCATGAGAGTGTGATCAATAAAATCATTCAGGTGTAAAAGATGTTATATTAGGATTCAATTCTGTAAGGGAAGCAGAATGCAAATACAAGTTCAAGGAGGATAAGGAGAGATGTACAATTTATGGCTGCAAAAGGAAACCTTTTTCATGTATTTTTATAAATTGCTGATGCTGGGTATCAAGTTACTATGGTATTTTGATTCCATGAGCTATATTTAAAAAGAAGCATATAACACTTTTATTTTTGAAATGTCAACATTTACAATTCACTAGGAATTGTATCATTTGCAACTTTTTAAATTCATGGTGAAACTATTCAAATTTATCAGAGTAGAGGAGCAAAAAATATGTATATACACAGTTGTGCATCTCTTAACAATGGGGATATGTTCTGAGGAATAGTATCCTTAGGTGATTTCATCGTGTCTGAACACCACAGAGTGCACTTACACAAACCTAGATGGTATAGCCTCCTACACCCCTAGATCAGATGGTACTAATCTTATGAGACCACCATCATGTATGCAGTCCACTGTTGACCAAAATGTCATATTGCAGTGCCTGAGGGTATATTGAAGGTCACTCTTTTTTTTTGCCTCCTCCAAAATCCAGAGTTCCATGAAGGTACAATACTGTCTTCTTAATTAAGGGAGTGCAAGGTACAGTATCTCAATGGATATATCTTTCACTTTTGAGGACATATTCTGACATGTGTAATAACTATAGATTTGCAGGAAATTCCATGAGTTGGTATGCTTTCCAAGGATACATATTCTAATTATATGATGTATGTATCTTACCAAGACATCTAGGATATCTGCTACTTTCTCTTCTCTGCATCATAACATGATACTCTTAATACAGGAGAAGTTGTTCTCTGCTATCTCATCACCTTCCTGGGGGTGATGAGATAGTCAAGGTCCCTGTTGTCTGGGTTGTGATAGAAAAAGATAATTGATGAATCCCTGGGTCATGATTTCAATAGTATCCTGCTATTCTGCCTAGGTGAAAATTAACTCTAAAATTTGAAGAAAAATTCATTTGCCCGATCAATAATTTCATATTAAGTTCTAGGGGCTTTATTAATTTACTCCATTAGGGTGCTCATATATGGAACATTCATTGCCATTGAAGTCACTACCTGATTAAGTTCTTCATAATACTATTAATCTGATTAACTGTCAATCATATGCACTGGAAAAACTCAGGAAAGAAATGCAAATTTATTTGGAACTGTCACCTTTGTATCATTCAAATCTTCTAAGATATCTTTGCAATTCCATCAAGGTTGATATATTTCTTTTGATTTGCTGTTTCAGTAAGGAGGGAAAAATCCAGTGACTTCAACTTGCCATTATTGCCATCTTAGCACCTACGCTAACTTCATGAAACTAGGTTTCTGCTTGTTCTTATGACTATACACACGGGGTCTGGGGAAATAACCAGAAGAGATGGCTAGAGTCCCCCTGGGGCTATCGTAAGGTGAGTGCAAGTGAGAACTTCATTTATCATCCAGTCTCTCTAAATCCCCAATCTGACTGATACATTGCCAATCTCAATAATAAAAACCAACTCCTAATTTAACACTGGACTAATCTATTAATTACTAGAAGCAATAATGTTTGGTATTTTGAGTCTTCGATTAGTGTTTTGCCATTTCTAGGATTCTAAAGTTACAAAAGTTTGGGGTAGTTTCCTTTTCAGTGAAGAATTATCCAGGTCAATGGCCACAGGAAGCCTCTGAGATGCACGTTAACTCAGGACTACAAATTAGGAGGAAAAGTCTGACTCTGCAGCCCAGAAATTCAAGTGAGCCATTGTTCTCTGTATTTGCAAATGGTTGATTTTACTCCTGGTGAATCCTTGATTGGTTAATAAGAGATGCTTCTTGATGCCAGACCATTCTCTGAACCCTGATGATCATGTCCATACTGTTGTCGTTACAATGACTGCGTCCACTTTGCTAACGGTAATTAACTGTTAGCACTTGGGGACAAAACCCCACTCATTCCACTCAACCCAAGGTCAAAATTCACAAATCTCTCCTGGACATTCTGGGCCTGCAGAGCACAACCAGGTGAGCTCTATTTAAAAGACTGTGGTCAATTGTCTCACCTGATCAAGAGGAAAGGAGAGTCTGGAACTAGTCATGAAACACGGGGAGATGCTGAGTATCTGAAAGATCGAATCCAGCATTTCTACTGCCCACAGTCATCGGATCCTTTACCCTGTGTCACTCAAAGTCTTTCTAGTCATTGTTTGGTTCTGATTGTGTTGCAAATCCAGAAAGTATTTTAATTACTGAAAAGTCCCCAAACAAGCACATAAAATGCAGAACTGATGAGTGCACATACATCAACCAAGCCCAACTCCAAATTACTTTTATTTTTTCTTGATTTGTACCCAGGAAACTCAAGCCCATATATTTAACCCAAATTGTTGATAGAATGTATTGATAAATTCCTCTATTCTAAATGCAACTTTTTCTTCTTTACTCATGTCTTCACTCAACCATTCAGGCTATATTGTGTTCCAATTATAATTACCTCTTGAGAAACAGTAAGTGATAGCATATGGGGACAATTATTAACTCTTCCTCTAAGTGGGGGTGATGTTTCAAGGTGTTTGGGACGTTCAAGTGGCTTGGCAAATTCTATGGATCCTTCCAGATAGCCTTCGTCTAATTGTTAGGATCTCAGTCCTTTCCGACAGATGCCTTAAAATATTCATGGTCAACGAATCTAGGCAACATTGCAGACTTAGTTGTGATGTACAAGAAAATGAAAGTTCAGTATTTTGTAGAATCCATTTCTGTATATTCCTTACACTTCATCCCCAGTGTGCACATGGACCCAGCTAATTATGTAATTAGTCAAATCATTTTCCTATTGCCTCTGCTACTAATTTCCCATCTGGGAATCTGGGTTGGCAGAAGTTGTCTCACCACTTCTGTCTCATGTCAACCCAATAAGCAATTCCATGTGCCCACATATCCCTGAGCATCTGTTCTTGAAAAGCCAAGCAATAGGAAAAAACTCTGAAACATACACACAAATAAAGGATAGCTCACAGCATCCGTGAAAGAGCTAAACCGTCAAACCCCAAGGTGAGATCACCCTGTAGTCATTCAGTTGAGCTTATACAACTCTGGGGAGATTGTCTATGTGTAGCCCTGCATAACCCCTGGCATCCTTAGGTGTCTCACGCTACTGTCTGAGTTTATTTTTCATTGGTTGGCTGTATTTATGATTTATCCCTGGGGCAAACAGTGGGGGAGGGATGGTTCATTCTGAGAATAAAGGACTTATACAACTGTGTCCATCTCTCTAATTTTTCTCCTGACTATAGCATGGTTGATTTTCCTTTGCCCCATCTACTCTCATCTTTAAATTATTCTGTGGTTCTTCAGTGAAACAATCCACTCTTTTATTGCCTCTTCTTTAACTTGAAAAGGATTTCAAGGTGCTCAGGTATGCACTTGATCTCATTTCCATTCCATCTTCAAGAAAGTCCCTACCATTTCGTTTGTTGATAGGATCTGTCTGACCTTGCAGCACAGTTATGGATTCCTTTTATTTGTACATTTCTTCTGTTATTTCAATGTAATATTGTTAAGGAGCAATAAATGTACTATTTAACTGTCTGCCATTTTAAATCAGATATTAAGACAAAAAGAATTTTTAAATCTTGCCTAGTTGCTAGGAGAATGAGATCACACTTCATATACGTGACCTTGTGGTTGGTTGATTCCAAAAGCAAGAATAATATAGTCATGTGCCACATAACGACGTTTCAGTCAATGATGGATCACATATATGATGGTAGTTCCATAAGATTAGGATCATATAG
Source organism: Equus asinus (assembly GCF_041296235.1). Classification (NCBI taxonomy): domain Eukaryota; kingdom Metazoa; phylum Chordata; class Mammalia; order Perissodactyla; family Equidae; genus Equus; species Equus asinus. The sequence goes on along the minus strand of NC_091802.1, from coordinate 34,263,445 downwards.
CTGAGGTGTATTAGGCTATACCATGTAGATTTGTGTAAATGCACTGTGTGACGTTTGCACAATGGTGAACTCTCCTAATGACGCATTTCTTAGAGTGTATCCTGTTGTTAAGTGATGCCTGACTGTAATCCCAAAAACCTTTCACCTAACCTAAAATAGATTTATTAGATTTATCAGAAAAGGATTTAATTATTAATTATTTAATTATTGTCAGCCCCAGGGAATCTTTGCTGAGGAAAACTCCTTATAATTACTTGTAACTAAAAACAAGGAACCAATTACCTGAGCTACAGAGGTCCATGCCCAGGAAAAAGGTAGTATGAGTGTGTTGGCATTTGAGAGCTCTGAAAGAGGCTATGTCACAGGCAAGACAGCATCAAATGTAATTGAGAAACATTGCTGAGATAATAATTGAAACATTTATGTCAAAAAAATTCTTTATAATGCAAGGAAGGTGGTTTATAAGGGGGTTTATTAAAGAGAGAATCAAAGTAATGGGATGTTTAAAGGGGGTATTATAAAGGAAAGAAAAAAGATAAAATGTGTTTATTTCAGAGAGATCGCTCCCATAACTGACTATGTTGAGGATGTTATTTGTGGGCAGAAGGCACAAGAGACAGTGATAAATTAGAATCTGAGAATTAACAACTTGTTCAAGAAGTTTCAATGTGAATGAGGAGGAAGTCAGGATAATGACTGGTGGAGAGAAGGTGCCAAGGGTGGGTTTTTAAATATTTTTTTGTTTTCATTGTCATGTGAAAGAGGAGAATTTGACCGAAAAGCTGAAGACTTCTTGGTTTGTCCTGATGATCAGGGCTGGATAAATTTTAGAAATAGTAACACATCTGGGTGATAAATTCTTAGTAAGGGAAGCAGCAGTCTCCTCCAGCTGGCAGAAGTTCACCAAACACAGGTCCGGCCTCTCCTCAGGTCCTTTTTGAAAGGTCTACTAAATTGATGTAGGCATAGTCCAATGTCACAGGCACAGTACAGAGATACTGGGGAGGAAATATTTCCTGAACGCCAAGTAGGTGCCAAGTACCATAGGAGGCACTGTCATCTTAATGAAGCACGCATTTTGTATTGCCAATGACTTTGGGTTAGATGCCCTTTAAAGATCCTTCCACATTTAAGATTTTTAGATTTTCTACTTACCAATAAGCCCACATGTTCTTCACAAAATTGTATTTTAAAACTGTCCTAAAATGAAATTACCAACAGCTGTTAACTAATTAATGATTATTGTCAGAACGCAGGCTCACCTGAGAACACCGTGCTGCATACACATTGATCTACAGTGTGCATTTCTTTTTAATAAAAGAAAGATGAAGTAATAGTTCAAAGATTCAAGTTAAAGGAAAACAGTTGTGTGATTACGCTGCTACGTTGGTTCCTAGTTCTTTACTGATTCCTCATGATTCTTCTATTTTTATTTTTTTTTTTTGAGGAAGATTATCCCTGAGCTAACTACTGCAAGTCCTCATCTTTTTGCTGAGGAAGACTGGCCCTGAGCTAACATCTGTGCCCATTTTCCTCTACTTTATAGGTGGGATGCCTACCACAGCATCGCTTTTGCCAAGCGGTGCCATGTCCTCACCCGGGATCCGAGCTGGCGAACCCCAGGCCGCCAAGAAGCGGAACGTGTGAACTTAACTGCTGCGCCACTGGGCCGGCCCCTCTATTTTTATTTTTAATAAAATTTGCATTTAAGATGCCTTATTTTAAAGCAATAAAGCATAACTCCTTATATGTTTAAAACTCCTGTTAAATGTTATAAATTAACGTCATTTTCTGCTAATTTACACCCCTACACATGGAAGGGCCAGAGAGGAGGTAAAAGGGCAAGAGAGAAGGCAACTGACATTACTTTGCTAAGCTATTAGTATATGATCATTCCTTTTTTTATTCTAGCTTTATTGAGATATAACTGACATGTATTGTAGTAAGTTTAAGGTGTACCATGCGATGATTTGATACACATATATAATGAAAAATCTTTCCTACAGTAAGGTTAGTTAACAAATCCTTTACCTCACAGAATTACCACTTTGTTGTTGTTGTTATGGTGAGAAATTAAAGCTCTGCACTGATAGCAACTTTCAAGTATATAATACAGTATAGTCAACTTTAGTTACCATGCTATACCTTAGGTCCCCAGAACCTAAGGATATATTTTAAGCTGACGTCTTTCAACTGAATGTCTGTACCCTTTGAACAATATCTCCCCATTTCCTCCACCCTTTGCCCCTGTAATCACCATTCTACTCTCTGTTTCTATGAGTTCACCGGTTTTAGATTCCACATATAAGTGATATTGTGCAGTATCTCTCTTTCTCTGTCTGACTAAATTCACTTAGCATAATGCCTTCAGGGTCCATCCATGTTGTTGCAAACGGCAGGATTTCCTTCTTTTTTGTTGCTGAATAGTATTAAGTGATATATAAACAAATATATGTATATTAGTTATATATATATATATAAACACTTAGGTTGTCTTCATGTCTTAGCTATTGTGTTTAATGCTGCAATGAACGTGGCGGTGCAGACATCTCTTCAAGCTAGTGATTTTGTTTCCTTTGGCTCTATACCCAGAAGTGGGATGGTGGGGTCATATGGTTGTTCTATTTTTAATTTTTTGGAGGAATCACCATCCTGTTTTCCACAGTGGCTGTGCCAATTTACATTCCCACCAACAGTGCACAAGGGTTTCCTTTTCTCCACATCCTTTTCAACATTTGTTATCTCTAGTTTTTTGATAAACCACATTCTATCAGGTATGAGGTGTTATCTAATTGTTGTTTTAATTTCCTAATGATTAATGATGAGCATCTTTTCATATACTTGGTCATTTGCATATCTTCCTTGGAAAAAGGTCTATTCAGTTCCTTTGCTCATTTTTAAATCAAATTGTTTGTTGTTTTGCAATTGAGTTGTATGAGTTCCTTATATTTTGGATAGTAACCTCTTATCTGATATATAGTTTGCAAATATTTTCTCCCATTCCATAGGTTGGCTTTTCATTTTGTTGACCGTTTCTTTGACTGTGCAGAAGCTTTTTAGTTTGTGCATAAGCTAGTTTAGTTGATGTAGTCCCACTTGTTTATTTTTGCTTTTGTTGCTTGAGCTTTTGGTGTCATAACCAAAAAAAATCATTGCCAAGACCAATGTCAAGGAGCTTTTTCCCTGTTTTCTTCTAGGAGTTTTATAGGTTCAGATCTTACATTTATGTCTGTAATTCAAGTTAAATTTTGTGTTGTTGAAGTTTCATAAGTGGATTCATGAGCTTTCCAAGAGGAGTTTTTTTTTTTTTTTTTTGTGGATAGCTAATTGTTGATCTTTGTGAGGGGTTGAAGGCTGGGGTCTCCTACTTCGCCATCTTGGTGATGTCCTGATCATTCCTCTTAAACAGTCTTATTACTTTTTTTCTGAGAACTGTATTAGGAGACTATATACACTTTTTCAATTAACGGTCTATTGATATGCTAGAGAAGCGATGGAACTTCAACTGTAAATCACTTGCATGCCAATCACTGGCACGGATCCTCTTATCTATCCTTTACTGGCCTCTCCTGAAGAAACACAGATGAGAAGCATAGAAGGCAATGTTAAGAGGGAGCAACAGCCAGAGCACTGGTTTTCTTTGCTGCCATATATGGTAAGGGAAAAATATATGTAGATGGATTCCATGTTATCTCTTAAGCATTGAGATGTTTGCATGGGTAGTAATTACTTCTGTGAATTTACATTTTCTTAAAAGTCCCAGTTAATCTAATTGGGGTGTGTGTGTATCGAATGATTTAAATTAGGAAAGGTAGTCATAGTAATAATAAATGTTTGGTAATGAATGTGGAGTTCCGAGACAGTGTTATGGAAGTGTGTAGCTACACTGATTTACAAGGATATATTTTAAGCTGACTGTGATTGATAAGTGATTCTTACAGAAATGACTGAGTTGTAATAATGGGAAATATTAAACAATGAGACACTAAATATTGCGAAGGCTGATCATATTTTAAGACAGGGAACTAACATTACCTACGTCGGCACCAGGCTCTGGGCTTGTGCCTTTGCATTTATACTACTATACACATCGCAACTACCCTGGAAAGTCAGTCATGACACTATTTTTTATAAGATGATTTTTCTTAAGCGCAGATTAAACGTTTTTCCAATATTGTTTGCCTAGTAAAGAAAGCTGTCCCCTAAATTATCAGCTCCAAAGTTTACACTTTTTCCATTTCTAAAGACTATTGACACTCGCCCTTGCCAGGGCTGGGAGAGATAATACGCACAGTAATCATAAAAGTGAAATGCACCACTCTGTGGGTTCTGAATCACTGCCGATGCCAATGCCTTTGTTCCTATTCCTTTCCGTTATCTGCAAATAATAAAGACGTGAGTCTGTACATCAAAATTCTTTGCCTGAGATACGCAGACTAAATGATATGTAACTATGGAATGCTTACACCTCAGTGGTGACCTAACCTCAGTTCTTAGCTGCATTAGGATTTATTGATTTGTTTTTAGTAAATTTGAGAGCTGGTCATTTCTGCAATCTCTCTCTTGTGTTAAAATAGTAATAATAACCAACATTTGAGTGTTTACTATATCAAACACTGTTTTAAGTTCTTTGCAGGTATTAATTCATTTAATCATCATACTAACTCTATGAGTTCACGGCTTAAGGTGATTGAGGACCTCCAAAGTATCCTAAGCAGAATCTTAACCAATACAACTTTGCTCTCTCCCCTGACCTCATCCATCCTGGTGTTGGAAGAAACCTTTAAGAACTAATTGTACTATGGTGAATCATGGGGCAGGATGCCATTTATTCTTTTGTCTAATTCTAATGTCAGGTCTACATTAGCTTGGATAAAGGATGCATATTTACTATAATTTCAGAGTTCTCATTATGCTAAGTTTTTAACATTAACGATCAAATAGTTCAAGCACACTTAAAATAATATACATTTTTACTCACCACCAATAATAATCATTTTACATCATTAATCTATAATCTCACTTTTTATTTAAAGAAACAGTGTTTTATAGAGAAAGCCAAAGCCCCATCGCTCCCATCCATTTTCCAGCCTTTCTCCCTCAGAGATAACTACTACTTTTATTGGTATTCATCATCTCATATATATTTTTATGCTTTTATTGCATATGTATGTACACAAAAATAGTACATACGCTTGTGTATTTTAAAACTTTATATAAGTAATATCATACTATTGCTGTAATTTTACAATTTGCTTTTTCACTATAATTATATTTCTAAATTTTCCCATTTTTTTACATAAAGCTACCACTTTTTAATTGCAGGAAAGCATTCTGTGTTAAAGGAATCATAGTGTCCTTATTCATTCCCTTGCTGAAAGTGTTATATCATCAACAGTGCCTTGCCTCTAAACAGTACTGCTATAATTATCCCTGGATACACGCTAAAGATGTCTCTACGGAAGGTGGAAAGAGACAGAATTGCTTGATCACAGAATACGCATCTATTTCTTTTGCAGCGATTGCTTGAGTGTTCTCCAAAGTGGTGGTACCAATTTATATCCCCATGAACAATCTGTAAGTCTCAATTTCCGTTTGTTATTGCTAACACTTGTAATCAGATATATTAATTTTTAACAATACCATGAATTTGAAATGGTAGAATGTCATTTTAGCTTGCACTTTCCTGATTAAGAAAAGCATTGGGTATCTTTCTCTTTCTTTCTTAGAAACTCAACATTCTTTCTAGTTGAGTTACCTATTTATTTATATATGTGACCAGTTTCTTTCTACTGGATCATTTGTGTCTTGCTTTCCTTTACATATTCCTTTTACAAATCATTTCTTAGTTGCATGTTTCCTAGTATTGTCTCTCTCCACTTTATTTACGGTATTCTTTTTCTTTTTCTTTTTTCTTTTTTTTGGAGGAAGATTAGCCCAGAGCTAACATCTGCCACCAATCTTCCTCTTTTTGCTGAGGAAAACTGGCCCTGAGCTAACATTCATGCCCATCTTCCTCTACTTTACATGTGGGATGCCTGCCACAGCATGGCTTGACAAGTAGGTCCACACCCAGAATCTGAACCAGTGAACCCCGGGTCGCTGAAGCGGGACGTGCGCACTTAACCGCTGCGCCACCGGGCGGCCCCTATAGTATTCTTTATCATACAGAAATACTAATTTTAAATGTGGTCATGTATAAAACTTTTCATTTATGGTTTTTGTTCTCTTTGCCATATATCAAAATCCTGTCAATTATCAAGCACTCATTCCCATATCCGTGTAATCTGTTGCTTATCTTACTTGCTTCTCTCTTATTTCTCTGTAGTCTCTTTATTTATGTGCTGAGATTTTTTTAAAAATTATTTTAGCTTTTTCAAACTGTTAATGCCTATTTATTAATCTAAGTCTCCCCTTATTCTTCAAAAGAGTCTTGCTGATTTTTGGCTATTTACAATTCTATATAAATATTAGCATCAACTTGTCAAGTTTTATTTAAATACAACTCTGTTAGGATTGTTATCTCAATTATTTTATATTCATGGATTAATCTGAGGTCAAAAAACATCCTTATGATATTGAGTCTTCCTATCCATAAGCAAGACACTTCTCTTAATTTATCGTTTCTGTATGAAGTAGTTTTTATCAAAGCATTTGAAATATAAATATAAAATTGAATAAATTGACAACATAGCTAAAAAGTTTTCATTGCTAATGAAAGTGAATTTAAGATATAAAAGCAAATAATTTAAAAAGTATATAAATTAATTTTCAACACCAGAAAACAGCTGTCAACTCCCTTTGTGGTTCACAAGAGCTTTGATGGCATATACTGATAGTTTGAAATGCTTATTTTTGACCAGTTTGATTTCAGACAACTCAGTCAGTTCAAGGAACATAATTTAAAAATTCAAGACGACTATGTCAAACAAGGACAGTAGTTTATACTGGGATAAAATGAGTCCGAAATTTACAACAAAACCCTACATGAATTAACTGTAAGAAAAGTACTAAAAATGACAAGATATTTCAATCCTTTCCAGGAATCAAAGGCTCAGAATAGTCATTTTTGACCATTTCATCATTGTGATCAATTGGTTATACTAATTGTTGTCTACAATTTTATGTCATTCCTTTCCCTGTTTATGTCTCAAACTGTAAATTCCTCTACATGTTAATCTCCCTTTATTTCACAATTCCCACATGCTCTATGCTTCTTTCTTGTCACCTGAACTGGTATGGTTCCCTTCCTTTTCAAACATTTCCGTTGTGCCCCTTTAGAGCCCGCAGTCCATGGTAAACACAATCCCATACATTTTCAACATTTTGGTGAAAGCGCACATCATTTGTAAATGCCTATTACCTGAAGACACCATTTTCTCTGCTATGCCCTTTTTATACTACCACCTCCAATTTTTCCAGTTCTTTGCCTGTTGTCTTCACTATACTTTGTACAACAGCCCTTCTTTTGTTTCTTTTTAAAAATTTTTTATTGAGGGCACATTGGTTTATAACATTATATAAATTTCAGGTGTACATCATTATATTTCGACATCTGTATAGACTGCATCATGTTCACCACCAAAAGCCTAGTTTCCATCTGTCATCATATATAGGTGCCCCTCTACCTCTTTTCCCCTCCCCCCACCCCCTTCCCCTCTGGTAACCAGCAATCTGGCACATGAAAAGATGTTCAACATCACTAATTAATAGGGAAATGCAAATCAAAACTACAATGAGATATCACCTCACACCTGTCAGAATGGCTATTATTAAAAAGATGAGAAATAACTGTTGGGGAGGATGTGGAGAAAAAGCAGCACTCATACACTTCTGGTGGGAATGTAAAATTGGTGCAGCTACTATGGAAAACAGTATGGAAACTCCTCAAAAAATTAAAAATAGAAATACCATATGATCCAGTGATTCCACTTTTGGGTATTTATCCAAAGAACATGAAAACACTAATTCTAAAAGACATATGCACCCCTATGTTCATCACAACATTATTCACAATAGCAATGACATGGATGTAACCCAAGTGCCCATCCATGGATAAGACGTGGTATATATATACTATGGAATACTATTCTGCCATACTAAAAGACAAAATCATGCCATTTGTGACAACATGGATGGAACTTGAGTGTATTATGCTAAATGAAATGTCAAATGGAAAAAGATACTTACTGTATGACTTCAATCATGTGTGGAAGATAAACACAAAGATTCTCTTTTTTATTGAAGTATAATTAAAAAATTAAAATTAGAATTAAAATATAACATTATGTAACCAAGGAGGTGAAAAATATGTACACTGAGAACAATAAGACATTATAAAAGAAATTGAAGAAGACACAAATAAATGGAAAGATATCCCATTCTCATGGATTGGGAGAATTGATATTATTAAAATGTCCACAATACCCAAAGCAATCCACAGACTCAATGCACTCTCTAACAAAATTCCAATGGGATTTTTTACAGAAATTGTTAGATTGTTAGAACAAATAATCCTAAAACTTGTATGGAACCACGAAAGACCCCAAATGGTCAAAGCAGTCTTGAGAAAGAAGAACAAGGGTGGAGGCATCATGATTCCTGATTTCAAATTATATTTTGAAAAAGCTATAGTAATCAAAACAGTACGGGTATTGGCATAAAAACATACATAGATCAGTGAAACAGAATCAAGAGCCCAGAAATAAACCCACACATATATGGTAAATTAATAAAGGAGCCAAGAACATACAATAGGTAAAGGACAGTTTCTTCAACAACTGGTGTTGGGAAAACTGGTCAGCCATATGTGAAAGAATACAACCGGACGACTATCTTACACCATACAAAAAAATTAACTCAAAGTGGATTAAAGACTTGAATTTAAGACCTGAAACCATAAAACTCCTAGAAGAAAATATAGATGGTAATCTTCTTGACATTCACCTTGGAAATGATCTTTTGAATCTGACACCAAGGGCAAAAGCAACAAAAGCATAAAGAAGTGAGACTACATTAAACTAAAAAGCTTCTGCACAGCAAAGAAAATCATCAACACAATGAAAAGCCAGCCTACTGAATGGGAGAAAATAATTACAAATCATATATCTGATAATGGGTTAATATCCAAAATATACAAGAATTCATACAACTGAATAGTAACTAAAAAATCTGAATGGAAAATGGGCAGAAGATCCTCTATTTTCTCTCGATCTATTAGGACCATTTTGCATTCGTTTTCTTCTCTAACCAGATGAAAATTAGAAGTCCACCACTTTAACTACTCTTTCGCCAATATTCCCAAATTTTAGACCTACTGTCCTTCCCTCAGATACACCTTACAAAATTTTCGACTCAGTATCAAATTTCAGCTCTGAATCAACCTGCCTTCTCTTCGCCTACACTCAACGTTTCTGGAACATGTGGGAAAAATTATCATGCTTCCGGGGATCACCTGTACTACAGATTCCTGCTCTTCAACTTCAGATAAATCCTCACACAGCCCAGAATTCTACCACATGTTCAAAATTAGCCCTTTTTTCAAAATAGCCATTACCATATTATTTTCCAGTATCCTTAAAACTTCAATGCTACCCCTCCACTCCCAACAGATGACCTTGTCGCCCATTTTACTGAGAAAATATAGCCTTCTTAAGGAAACTCCTCCAACTTCCTATGACTTTTCTGAGGTACAATCGACATGCAACATTGCATCAGTTTCAGGTGTATGATGTAACAATTCGACATCTGTGTACGTTATGAAATGAACACCACAATAAGTCCAGTTAACATCCGTCACCGTACGTAGTTACAAATTGTTTTTCTTGTGATGAGAACTTTTAAGATTTACTTTCTTAGCAACTCTCAAATATGCAACGCAGCACTGCCAACCACAGGCACCATGCTGTACAGCACATGCCCATGACCCATTCACTCTGTAACTGGAAGTTTGCGCCTCCTGACCCCCACACCCATTTCACCTGGGTTTCAACATCTTTAACTTACCTACATTTTATCTTTTTCCCCTTCCCTTCTGTTATAATGAAAGAGGTCGCTTCGTTTCTCTAATCCAATGTTCTCAAACCTAACGTGCATCAGAATCACGTGATGCCTCGGTGAAACACAGATTTATTGGCCCCACACCCAGCAATTCTGAATTAGTAGGTTTTGGGTGTGGTCTGAGAATTAGTGTTTCTAGAAGCCCCAGGTGATGCTGAAGCTCTCCTCCAGGGACCACTGCTTAAAGGTAATTCCTCACTAGAAGCAGATCCCTCTTTGCAGCTTCAGGGATAATGTTTCTTCAATACCCCAATATTTTCCAATTATTCCCAAACTTTCTCTCTTGACTGGTTTCTTCCTATTAGTATTCAAATTTCCTCAAATCACTTGAAAAGGAAAAAATCCTCCTTCATGCTTACATGTCTTCAAGTTACCTTCCCACCCGCCTTCTCCCCTTCACAACTGACTGAACAAGTTCTTCACGAACGTTATTATTAATATTTTCATCACTCATCAGCCTATCAAAAGCAGGTTACGATCCCACAAACCAACTCTTTGCCAAAGTTACCAAAGAACTACTTACTGGAAAATCCAATGGACACTTTTCAGTTCTCAGAGTCACCAGAGTGTTTGTGACTTAACAACTTCCTTCTCAAAAACCTTTTAAAATGTGGCTTTTTCTCATTTTTCTCTTGTCCTTTTCTCCACTTTGATTAATCTTCTTTTTGGAATCATCTAATGTCATTGCTTCATTTTCTACTTCACAAACAAGCCACGGTTTTCAATTGTTATCTATACATTGAAGTCTCAGAATCTAGGCTAGATCCGTTTCCTTCCCTCGGCCTGCCAACGGGATCAGCCTACTGTCCTTCCCTTAATGGGGTATAGAGACTTGTAGTCTCACAGGTGGAGGGAAACTACTCCCAGAGAAACAGGAGAAAAAGAGGTTCAGGCTTCTAAAGAAGATAGGTTTGTAGATCTGGAAGACAAGGGGTTCCCAGTTCGTCAAAATGAAATTGGAAGAAAATCACTGTGGAATGTAGAAGCATGAAGTCATCATAGTTTTTTGAAACAGTTTCAGGTGATTTTTAGAGTCTGAGGCAGAAAATCTTAACTTACTAATGATACCAATCTGTTTTTGTAATTTTTTATGGCCTTGCCTAGGTTGATAGACACAGGTGAGAAAGTTAATGGCTAGGTTTTATTTGCAAGTAAGTTTTTGAAAAACAAAGAAATAAGAGAGTGACAAGGTAAATGAAACTATTTACAGTTGGGTAAATATAATTTCGAGTCATAGATTCTAAGCTGGGCAAAAGGGAATGATACCGACCCTGATATCAGTTTCCCCACATTAAACCCAGCATATATGGTTTAAAACCAAAACACTCATTCCCTGCTTACTCTCTGGCTTCCTGGCTCCAGAATCCACTATCCTCCATGGAGACAGACACTGTCAAGGACAAGCACCTGGACAATCTCCTCCCGCAAAGAGATATGGGCTGGTGGGAAAGCTGCTGACCAGCAAGGTTATGAGCTCCCTCCTCTTAGCAAGTAGTCTCAAGGTCAAAGACAGGCTGGAGGGAAAGCTCCGACCAGCAAGGCCATATGCTCCCCCTCCCCTACCTAAAACCCCAAATAAAAACCCTTCCTTTTAGCTTTTTGGGGAGTTTGGGATTTCAGCATTAGCTGACCTCTCTCCTTGCTCAGCACTGTGCAAAAATAAAATTCCTACTTTCTTCCACCACACCTGGTGTCAGAGATTGGCTTGCTGTGCAACAGGTGAGCGAACTCACTTCAGGTTCGGTAACAGGAAGACATACAAGAGAAGGATAAAGAATAGAGAGAAAATATCAAGGTAATAAACTTTATGGCCTTATACATCTTAATAATTGTTGGATTGGGCTGCTTAGGCAACTCAGAGAACAGAAGGTTGTGATTAAGGACTAAGTGTTGATTTCATGACTTCAGAGGAGGAAATATTTCTATTGGTGACAAGTGCTCTGGAAGGACATTGAAAGTAAGTGGGATGGAGGAAAACGCAGTGGGAGAGGGCATCCAGGCGTTAGATGCCAGGTGTTGAATACCCAACAAAGAAACATAGACTGATGAGAGAAGTTGGGGAGAGGACATGAATACTGTGAGCCAAATACTAAAGTGTTCACTAGATGAGGGGAGGGGTGGCGGTGAGCAGATCTGCAGATGATTGCTGTGAAGGAGGTAGGTGGGTTATAGCTAGATGAGCCTCAAACGAGCAAGGGTTTTTGCTCAAGTGAGAGTGTTTCACTGTCTGGAAGCAGCAATAGGGACCTTGGAGGACCCTGGCTTTACTTCTAGGGCTTTAGATAAACGGAGTGGAAGAAAAAAGTTCCAACTTCATGGAAGGAAAATGGTGTCTTCGGGATACCAAGGAGGGAAACTTTGAAGAAGAGGATAAAAATATAAAAGATTTAATGATCGTTGGTTGCAAGGATCCCAGTGGAAGAGTTTGGGAGGGAAGGGAAGGTTTGGGTAATAAAGGGAATATAAGGAGTAGTATGGGGATGAGAGTAGGGAGAATTTAGGATATAATAGATGACAAAAGAAGCTTGTATTTTTGGCGATAATTCTGGTAGACAGGGACATAATACTTGGTGGATATAGTATTGATGAGTTCTTGTAGTGAGGACGGTACTAGACCTAAGGTTTCAATAATTTGCTGTATGTAGAACTGGACTTTTAGCCCCATATGGCTCCTGCTACAGGCTTCATGCAGAACATGCAGGAAAGCTTCCTTCCTTCTCACCCTTCTTCTCAACTCCATCAAATTCCGTTATTTTTTCACCATGTTTCCATGGAAATACAGTTTAGAAGGCGTTATAACAATCAAGGTCATGTGAATTCCATATCATGCAAGATGTCTTCCAGCTGGTAGTCTAAGCACTTCTTTTAGCAAAAAAGTTGCTGTGATTTATTTTATAGATGACCACTTGCTTCATTTTCCACTACGCCTGACAACCTCCAAGACAATAAACTGCGATAGGCTATAGTATTTCCAAACTCAGATAGCCAGTGTATTCATTCACACATAGAAAGTTGAGTGATTTTTTTTCCAAGTTCAAAAATTCTCCAATTTCAATATGATACAATATTCAATTTAAGATATTAACCAGCCTATAAAGCTATCATCTTTGATAGGTCTATATTTTTATATACCCATTAAAATAATTATACTAAAGCCAAAGTATTAAAAACTTGATTAACTATACAGAAGATGCATAAATTTGAAATCTGTACATGATTGAGTATGGCTTTCAGAATGATCAAGGAATCCAGCAATACACATACCAAGTAGGAAAAAGCACAGAGGGTTGAAATGATGCATTTTCAGTAAAGCCAACCAGTCAAATGAGTTTGTTCTCTGGGATATTATAAGTAACTTGTTCTTTTGTGCTTCTCAATAGAGTTCTCTTATTTTCTTCTCTTCAAGCCCTCCTTTTGCTCTCAATTTTCTTTGGATTCACGATAGTGCAAATGAGGTTAATACTGGTTGCGGGGAACAAGCTATTGGGAAGAGCTGTACTTGCGGGTTGTCGAATGAATGGAGAATTGACTGACTGACTAACTGATGGACAAAATGACTATCAGTGCCTAAAATATTGCAGGCATGGACTAGATACATTGCCACATCATCATATCATGTCTCAGGTTATCCCCACCAAAACCCAGTGAGTCAGGTAATATCATGACTTATTTAGAAATAAAAAGCAAAAATAAAACAGATGCTCAGAAAGGGTTTATATGTTGTCTATACCATACAATTAGAAATAAATAGAAGTAAGATGCAACTAGGTCCTCTGACTTCTCTCTCTCCCAAGATAGCAAAGCGAGAGGGACAAGTTCAGATGTGATAAACTGCAAGTTTAAAATAGGTGTTTTTGCAGAGATTAAAAACAAAAAAGCATAAAAAGTGAATAATTTAAACTAAACTGGATTAATTAAAGAGCAAAAATTAGAGATAAAGCACCAATGTGAGCCTTACATGGTAAAATATTTATCTTCCTCTTGCTCAGTGGCGTTTTTACTTCTAGTGTATATGAGCATAATTTATTATAATTTAGTCAGTGTTTATAGAATTGCTTTAATCAAGCTATATTTTGTTAGAAAAGAGCACATTTGGTTGAACAGGGTTCTTTAATTTTTGACCTACTCATTGATCCGTACCTGAGAGCACTCTTCTAGAATGTTCTAAAATATGTCCACAGAAACTACTGTTGCCAGATCCCCTCTGGGGAAAAAACAAACAAAAAAGTTCATGGTCAAATAGATTTGGAAATCACTGTTTATCATCTTAGTTTCTTGCAGATTCGCAATTCACAGTAGCATAGCAATAACTGCAAAATCCTGTACTAATGTTAAATGTTTAATTGTGTTTAACTCAGTATTATTCAAATATATTTGATCATAGAATCCCTCACTCTTTTTTTAGCTGTAATAATTGTAGCATCAAAGCTAGTGTTTCACAGAAACAATTTCAGAAATGCAAGGTTAACAAACTAATCATATGATATTCATTATTCTGTTATATTCATAATTATCATTAAGCAAAGGGATACATGGTGACTGTCTTTAGGATTGAGCGTACCATTTAAGCAGAAAAGAAAGGGTTGAAAGAGTGGTAGATTGCAAATTTACGTGTGACTCAAGAGCTTGATCAGAGTCACCATAAATGCGAGGCTGGTCACTCCCACAAGCACCAGGAAACATTTATCATGTTCCCTAAATTGCTCTGGGGAGAAATAATGGACACTGCCTTTGCAAATTCAGCGGTATCTTCATAGCATCCCTCCTCCTCCCCCTCCATTTCCCTTCCCCTAAGAATCAAACACTTTCAAGTTCTCTTATTTGGTGAGCATTCATTGAGTTTCTATTATCAGGGCGGGGGCAGAGGCATTAAGCTTACCACTGGAGACACTGATACAACAGCCTTCATTCTCACCTTCGTAAAACCCACAGTCTAGTAGAAGAGAGACAAGGCTGCCAAGCCTTTCAATATAATGTGATAAATGCTGTGTAGGGTTAAGTACAGGCCCTAAAGGATTACTGATGAAGGGCACCTAATTCATCCTCCTTAAGTCAGGACAAATTTCCAGGTGGTGCTTGTTGAGTGGGAGATGACAAATCACATTCACCAAACAGAGGAGAGAAAATAGAAGTTTCCAGGCATAGAAAAAGACATGAAAAATAGAATAGAGACATGAGAAAGCACAGTGTATTTAGCAAAAAGCTTGGTATGACTGACCAGGACACAGAATATGCATTTGTGTGCATGTTGGTGTTGTGTGGCTGGTGGGTTGGGAGGATTGAGTAATGTGGTTACAGAGTCGGGCATGCATCAGCTTATTCGACGTCTTCTAGACTCCGAGGTCTAGAAGAGTTTCTGTAGAAGTATAGAAATGAAGAAGCTGGGACTTCTCACTAAAGACTTCAGGAAAACATGGAAAGTTTTCAGCGGTAGAAGTCACACAGTAGTAACACAGAGAAAAGACACGTGAAAGGAGAGACTGGAGATCATTACAGAAATCCTGGGAAGAAGAGAGGAAGAACACAACCAAAGTAGAGACATGTCTATGGATACACAGAGTGAAGGAGACACAATAACAAATTAAATTGCCTAAGATTTCAGCTTCCTCTAAGGGGCCATCTGCTGAGAAAGCATGATGTATTCCACCTAATAGACTTGGATTTTAAAGGGGGATATTGAGATATAATTTCTTAATAAAAATAATGGTGGAAAATTTAAACTTACTCCTAGCCATGGTGATATATTTAGACAAAAAAAATTAGTTTATTGTTGCATCACGTACATCCCATAGACAGTTATTCCTTCTACTTTTCTGAGAGCTGATCCCACTTTGCGTACGTGTGTTTAAATGGCAGATAATTAGAAATCAAGTAAATTTTGTTACGTGGTTAGATTAAAAGGAGTATGTCTGACGTTAATTCCATTTCAAAACTGCCACGGCTCTTTTTATTCTTGAAAGGTAGAATCTTTGACAACAATAACAATAGTGCTAGAAAATTAACATTTATTGGGCTGCTATTATGTACCAGTCACTGGTATAAATAATGCTTACACATTTTGGTAGCTGTTGCTTAGTGTGAAGTGGTAAATTTGATGAGGGTAGGGATAATTCAGCCATGTGTATTAAGGAAATACTCAGAGCAAAATTTTGGGGCCAAAAAAGAAATCTCTGATTCCCTACATTTTTCTTGTGCATAGATAGGAGAAAATCTGTTGCCCAGATAATAGAAAAGTCTCTTGTAACTACGTTTAATTTTGTCTTGGAACGTTTGCATATTTCCTTTTGTGAAACTGTCTTATCCTTTACCTCTTCCTATTTGATATCTATGATTAATATGTTTTTAAGGTGCATCTCATAGATTAATACTGGATATTGGCGAAAGACTAAGGATGATCTAAGTAAAATCCTTGGTATCAAGATATTAGTGGCACCTCAATCTCTCAAGGGGTTTTCAGAGAGCTCACGCATTGGAACCGTACACCACAAGAGGACAGAACTCTTAAGAAAAACCCAAATGAGATGTCCAAGGACAAATGTCGTCAAATTGTGAGGAAAGGTTTCATTTAGTCATTTAGTGTCTTGTTTTTCTACTTCTAATATTGTTGTCACAGCTTCTTACGGACTGTGATTGTTATGCTGACATAAACGGAGGTTGATTGTGGAAAATGTAATAGAAAGGTCATAAACTTATACCTTTGTGCAAATTTACTTTGTTAAGCTGATCTTGAAACTACCGATTATTCCTGTTCTAAGGTATTTATGCTGATAACTTAACCAGCCCCAAACCAGGAACCTTCACTATTAAAAGAGAAGTGAATCTTAGTCAGAACATAAAATACGAAGTTTGACGTTAGAGCTCTATTTTTCCTTGTCAATCATACTAATATATAAATAGGTTACAGATGATTATTTCAAGAGGAAATTCTGGTAACAATGGTCTGGAGTAAAGTTATTTAGAAGAGTGCTGATCACTATTAATGTTTAAAGAGAACTCAGGACATTTCCTCACACTAGGATATTTTAGAGATGGAAGGAAGCACTGCCTTTACTCTCTAAGAACCTATAATCTATTATTTAGAAGTGTTTCTGAAATTTTTGTGAAGATAAAGCCACAGGGAAGGGGGAAATATACTAAAAACTCCATGCATACAATTACAGACACATTAATGGTATCCTTTTTTCTAAGTATATTCGTCCGATGTTTTTCTACTGATAATGTTTCTATACCTACTAAAAGAATTGAGCAGGTGAAATCATGGCTAAACTTGGACTACTCATTTTAAAGACATGTATGTAATTTTACAAAGGGAATATGGCCATGATTTCATATGTATGACGACAAATACTTCAATTTATTTTGCTCACTTTTACTTATTCTAAAAATGAATTTTAGATATATACTAGAATTCTGTTGCAAGATAGCTTCTTAAAGGAATTTGGCTACAGTGATGTGGTATGTATAGAAATCATCTGGAGAGTTTGTTAATAATTCAGATTTCCAGCTTCATTCCCAGAGATTCTGATTCACCAGGTCTGGGCCAAATCTTAGGAACATACATTTTTAACAAGCTCATCACATGGGTCTGACACAAGTGTTCCTTGATACACACTTTGAAAAACATCGTCTAATGAGATAAATTATTACTCTTTCTGAATCCTCTTTTCTCAGCTCAAGCAGACCAATGTTAAGAAAATGTTTGGCAGTTGGGTGGCAGCAGAAAATTTGTTTACCTGAAGGTTTGTGTGATTATAACAATCAAAGAGGCAAGGGGCAAAAGAGATCAAGAAAATCAGAAAGACTAGACCAGACTTCTGCTGAAGGGGTGGCATAAAGACAAGATGATAGCCAAGATGGAAGCCAATGCCCAAGTATGTTAAACGGTCCAGGAGTTACAAAGCAGGCGAATCTGGAAAATTCAGAAAAATCAAGTCACAAGTAAGGTACATGTGGAAGAACATTTATTTTCATGCAGAGTGGAAACAGTTTCTTAAATACCTTCTAAAGGAAATACAACAACCACAAGAGAAAAGAGTGCTGTAACTCAGTTATTTTGTATCAGTGGTGCTGGCCCTGCAACCTCACCCCGGTGGTAAATGGTGGTAGGGAGGGTGGTGTTCTCTGAATGGTCATAGAACATTAATGAGTTTGGGTGAAAGAAAATGCTGAACAAATGCTGCTATAGACTGAACACTTAGGTACTTAGTACTTTCATGATGTTTTAAATAGGTGCACGTTTAAAATGGTATTGTACACTGTTTTAAGGGAATGATTCTAGTAAAGTTCTAATAATAAGCAAGAGAAGACATTTATATCTATAGTCAGCGTTTAACAGTGGTAAGGGAGCTTTGATGAACAGACAGCAAATATATTGCTCTCATTTTGTCTAGGTTGAACTTTCAAACTATGCTTTTAAGTATTTTGTAACATTTATTGATTTACTTTCTTGAACTTGGTAAGCAGCTCCAAATTATAGTAGAAAACATGCCTTTCTGGACATTTTTATTTTTCCAATATATTTCTTTTTTTTTTCTTTAAAGATTGGCCTTGAGCTAACATCTGTTGCCAATGTTTTGTTTTGTTTTGTTTTGTTTCTTCTCCCCAAAGCACATAGTTGTATATTCTGGTTGTAGGTCCTTCTAGTTCTGCTGTGTGGGATGCAGCCTCAGCATGGCTTGATAAACAGTGCTAGGTCCATGCCCAGGATCTGAACCAATGAAACCCTGGACCTCCGAAGCAGAGCACGTGAACTTAACCACTTGGCCATGGGGCCGGCCCCTGCAAAATATTTCTAATGTACAGATCTGGGGGTGTCATATTTGAGGTTGATAAATTCCTTTGAATAACCACCATTTTGTATACTTTTTAGCCACTCAATACTTTTTATAAAATACGTTTACAATTATTCTCTTTCTATATTATTCCTTTTTATTTACAAATATTGACAAAGTGCTTATTATGTTCCAGACATTTTTCTAAGGGCTTTACAAATGCTAACACATTTTATTCTTGCAACCTTCCTCTGAGTTAGGCATATTATTAGCCCTTGTTTTATGCATGAGGAAACAGGCACGGCGAAGTTACCTGACTTGTCTAAGGTCACAGCTGTACATCTGAAGGTCAGTCCAAGTACTTTGGTTCCAGAATGCACGCTCTCCACTACAATACTCTCCTGCCTCTCCACTCTTGACAACACTGCACTTCTCAGTAGCAGCAAAAGGTCATTGAAGAAGGTGGAGATTAAGAGATAATACTTGTGGTAGGCAACGGTATGTCTGTTAATCTTCTTGGAATGAGATCTTACTTCTCACTCTCGTGCCTTGAGGTAGGCATGGCCATACAAATTGCTCTAATCAATGAAATGTGAACAGAAGTGGAAAATGTCACATCTGGGAATAAATATTTAAGAGCTTGCACTCAATTCCACACTCTCCCTTTACTTTCCATGATGATCCAGGGAGCATGTGTTGAACGGAAGTACCACAAGATTAAAGTAGCTCGGAATACTGAGCCACTACACAGAGGACAGTTACCCTGGAAATCTCCACCAGGAGTGATTGTGACCCCAGGGGATATTTGACAATGTCTAGAGATAGTTTTAATTGTCACAACTGGGGAAAGGATTAATATTGGCATGTAGTGGGTAAAGGTTAAGGATGCTGCCCAGCGTCCTACAGTGCACAGTATAGACCCCACAACAAAGAATTATCTGGTCCAAATAGCTGACATTGAGAAACCCTAATCTAGCCTATCCTAATACACATTATTGCCTCAAAGTAAGCATAAAAGTGTGTGAAGTCAAATACTGTGTGATCTTACTCATAAGTAGAAGATAAAAACAACTGCAAACAAACATGTAGCAATGGAGATTGGATTGGTGGTTACCATAGGGGAAGGGGCGGGGGGAGGGCAAAAGGGGTGATTAGGCACACAGGTGAGGGGATGGACTATAGTTAGTTTTTGGGTGGTGAACATGATGTAATCTACACAGAATTCGAAATATATTACAATGTACATCTGAAAGCTAATTAATGTTATAACTCAATGTTACTGCAATTAAAAAAATTTTTAAAAAGTGTGTGAACCAGTTTTAATAGGGATTACCTGTGATGATCAGTCACACTAGAATGAAACTGTACATTAAGCTACACATTCCATACTCTTTCTACAAGTAGCAACTGAGTGCAACTTACCCATATAATTTCCACAACATTTAACTTCATCAACGAAACGTTCTCCATCTCTAGTCAGAAAAATCCCTGCCTATGTGATTTCTATTCAAATTCCTCTGAGTTTGTTTTTAAAAACAGTCTGGCTCCTATAAGACCTTGCACAAATGCAAATTATCAGTATCAGCACAAACATACTAAGTTAAGTAAAGTTGGCAGCCATGGGGGGCACACTTTTCTCCTGTGACTGACTGTTGTCAATTATAATTAGACATGTGAATTCTCTGTGCTTGGAAATAGACTTTTTTTAAAAGGAAACCTATCCACTGCTCTCTGGCTCCTGGGGTTTCTTCTTATTTCCACTGTTTCCATAGAGATTATATAATGCCTGAGCTGCGGAAGCCGATGGCTCATTTGAAAAATGGAAAGAATCCAACCACTTTCTTTGGGACCAACCCAAAGGAACTGCTCTTGACTTAGCATCTATTGAATTATACCCAGAGGACTGCTAGGAAACGCTGCTTCTATAGTTTAGAAGAGCTAAAGAAGTCCAGGATTTTCATGTATCAAGAACAGGGCTTGGCAAACTTTTTCTGTTAAGTGCCAGGGAGTAAATATTTTAGATTTTGTGGGCTGCACAGTCTCTGCTGGAACTGCTCAGCTCTGCTGTGTTAGTGCAAAAGCAGCCATAGAAAATTGGTAAACTAATGTCTGTGGATGTGCTCCAGTCAAGCTTTATTTACAAAATAAGATGGTAGGCTAGATTTGTCCTGTGAGCAGGGAGTTCGCTGACTCCTTCTGTTCTAGGTGATACTATGGTCCTGGAGAGGACCATCATTCTAACCTTCTTGACCACTACCAAGCCAAAGAAGATGTAGTGAAAAGAAAGGAACAAATACTTACCTGACTTCTATTAGGTTTCAGGATCTGTGCCAGGGGTGCTACTAACCATCCTACAGAACTCAGGACAACCCCTCATAACAAAGAATTATCTGGACCAAAATGTCAATATTGCTAATGATAAGAAAGCTTACTTCTGCTACAGAATGTGGCCCCAAATCCAACAGCATCAGCATCAACTTGGACGTGTGTTGAAAATGGAGAATCTCAAGCTCCATCCAAGACCTTCTGGATCAGAATCTGCACTTTAACAAGACCCCCAGATAATGTGTAGGCACACTGAAGTTTGATACACACTGGTCCGACCTGGCATGACTAATACAGGCCCCCTGAAGGTAGTAACATTATTAGGAAAATAAGCATGAGAAAGGTTAAAAACTTGCTCAAGGTCACCTAACCGGTCAAGGTTTAGACAAAACTAGAAGCCATCTTTGTGACTTCAGGGAATACATTCTGTCTGCTGTGCCACATTAGCTCCCTGACCAAAATCTAAAAAAAAAAACCTATCTTTAAATCACTGAAATGTCCACTATTTCTACTAGTTTAGGTAGCATGTACTTGAGATGTCTTGCATAATTTTATGTACACATTTAATGATTTTCCATATATTAATGAGCCCCTACTATCGTATACTATTATTTATTCTGATAGAGAGAAAAGACAAATCTTTCTCTCATGGGAAAATATCCCCTGCCCTTCTTTATCATTATTTGTGTAACGACTGTCGTACAACCCTAAGTGCCGCCCATTGGCAGGAAGTAGAAAGATCAAAATTAAAATCAGATAGATTCAAGTTCAAATCCTAATTTTGTGGCATTGAGCCATTTATTTAACTTCTCTGAATTGGGACTACCCATCATGCAGTGTTATTATAAAGATACAATTAGATAACAGTGATTCGATCAGTTTCTGAATGTTCTCATGTGGACTGAATTGCCTTCTCATGGAGGAAAATAATGATTTGAAAGACTCAATCAGAGGAAGGTAGCAACTTTTCCCAGGAGTTTGTTTTAAAAGGTATCTCTCCACCTTTCCTATCCCCTCACCTGTCCTGTCCAGTGGAAGTTAC
This sequence comes from Equus asinus, assembly GCF_041296235.1. Classification (NCBI taxonomy): domain Eukaryota; kingdom Metazoa; phylum Chordata; class Mammalia; order Perissodactyla; family Equidae; genus Equus; species Equus asinus. Next base: position 34,241,248 of record NC_091802.1, on the reverse strand, counting down.
AACGGCAATGCTGATATCTAAGGGATAACTTTGTCATGAAAGGAAGATCTATTTGAAGTCACCATCAATCTTGCAACAAGACTTTGAACATTGGGACATAGTTCACAATGTCACAAGATATGGTGTAGAAAACAGGTTTTATTGGGGAACTTTATAAAGTTAACATTGACAAAAAGAGAAGGCAAATGATTTCCCCATGTCCCCGTACATGTGGGGAGAGAAATTCTAGGGCCAGAATATTCTATTGGTTATGCTATAGGTAAATCATCCCTGGAAGGTGAGAAACTCTGCTTCTTGTGTTGCTCTCTCCTCTCAGGGAACAAACATCAAGGCAAGTTTTTCAGTGAAGAAAAAAGCTAGCTACTTGGTCATTAGCAGTCTGTCTTTAGATGCCAGATTTGTGCAGGAACTGTCTAGTAAAGCCAGCCTTCCAAATTCAGGAGACCTTTGTATCTGAAGAATATTGAAGCTCCTTCTGCCAGAGCAAGTGGTTTGTTCTATGAGAAGTTCAGTTCAGGTACGGCCCCTCCAGCCAGATGGGGGGGATGTTCAGGTCACTGATACCACATTGTCCAGGATCCCCAGGTGAATTACCACAGGTGATTTAGAGAATTCCGTTTGTTGCATTAGAGACATAATTTCAAGCACCAGACATGTAACATCTGAGCTGGTATTGTTGAACAAGATAACTTCCAAAATGTTTGAACAACACCAAATAGACAAGTATTTCTTTCACTTCCACACACAGCTCTTAAGGCTCTCCATGAGCAAAAGGTATTCTGCACAAGGGACACTTACAAATCTACTCAGGAGCTACCATGCACTTCCTTTGCAAAATATGGTGAAGTAGGGTCTATCCACTCATTCATTCACTTATAAGCCAAATATCTTCCCAAATATTGGCAATGCCAGGCATAGTGATAGGCACTGGGGATACAAAGGTAGACAAAACAACATCCCTGACTACGAAATAAGAAATGTATCATGCGATACTCATATATTTCTAGAGGTCACAAAGAGCTTGAATTGAAGTACTGGTTAAGTCAGTAGACCATAGACTCCATCAAAGAATATAAGTATAAATATATATTAAAATTTTGTTGCATATTTGCCTCTTTAAATTAAATTTTGGGTGCATATGGTGGCCTTAAAAGTAGATAGAATGGGATATACCTCCTATTAGCCCTTTCCATTCAACTCTTCTAGGAATGCATACTATATACTATATATTATATCTATCTATAAGTTTTGTTGAATCAGTCATAAATATCTTGACCATTGAACATGCTTTCAGTAATACTTACTTTTAATTAGTTTTCAGTTTTGGATAACCAAATGTATATATATGAGTTTCTGGCAAAATAAATTCTACCACTTCTTAAGTGTCAACAATTAATTCACTTTTCCAGGGAACAAAACTATTACCGGTTGCCCCACTGTCTTTTTCAGAGGCCTCTTCTGGAAGTCTCTTGGTTCTGTGACGTTTCCAGTTCAGTAGCATGGTGGCTGGGTGAGGCCATACATTCGACATGGAACAGCTGGGTAAAGAAAATAAACATAGAATTATATTGAAACCATGACCCATATGCTTCAGGCTCAAAGCTCTGCTGAAGAAAAGCACAGGTGGAAGAAAAATAGCCCAGCAATTAAAACATAAATTTGAAACGAAAAACTGAAGTTCTTTGCGCATGTCTCTCAAACACAGTAAAAGGGATATGCGGCCCTCATTTAAAAATCACATTCTTTTTGCATTTACTTCTTTCGTTTTGTGTGCAGCTTCCTGGCCCCTCTTTCTTCATGACTTCCTTCCCAAAATACCCCCAACTAGCCCTAGCCCACGTACTTCTTCTCTTGCTGTTGCTTCCTCTTTTTTCCTGCTACTGTACTATAATTTTATTTCCTTTTCCTTTTCCCTAGTTTCTCAATGATTTCCCCCCTCATTTAAAAAAAATGAAAGCTATAGTATGCTAATGATAGAAAGCTTCTGGATGGGAGTGAGGGGGAAGGGTAAAAAACAAAGGAGGTGAAGTTGAGCCTTGTCTGGAGGCCTAAAAGGAAGAATGACTGGTGGTGCTCATGTGACTACCATCCCATAACAAAACATGCATTTTTAAAGCCCTAAGAAATGCTCTCATTTGACTAAGGATTTTGGAACAGCCTTGGGCAAATATTTGCTAGCGCTTAAAAATTACAAGTCTTGCTGAATCACTAATAACGTTATTTAACTACCTTTTCCCAGTCCACTGCCAGTTAATTTCAACTTTTCCCAGTTCAAATTAAATGACTCTTACTCTTCCTTTAGCTATCATAAGACTGTCTACCACCCAAGCTGCAGGGTACATATTCAATCCAAATGATTAGACTTAGTCACTCTTACAATGAGAAAACGACACTGGAAATGGAGCAAGGAATAACTACACGATAAGTTTATCTTGAAAGACATTTAACCCTTCTGTCTGGTGCAGAGGGGGTCTGGCCACTAGTGCTGGCTGGACTGAATTAGCCTCAGATGGCCATTGGTCCTGAAACCTGGCAAGCTGGCTGCCTACTATGATTTCTCTCTACTGAATAAAAGCACTTCACTGGCCTAGGACTGCTATGGTTTCACTGATGAGGCAGTCCTTTATCATTGGGTAATGTTTACCTTAAGCTATACAATCTTCAGGAAACCTTAGTACACAACTCTTTTAGAAGATACACACACACTTTCTGGGTGCAGGCTCAGTCCACACTCTACCCCTTTTTCCTCCCTATGTTTCCTGATACCTGGATTTGATAAGGACCCTCCCTCTTCCAATCCAGAGTCTACCCTATTTTCTTGTGTCAGGATATATAACACTTCTTGCTCAAGAAAATTCCACCATATTTCTGTCATATGAAAGAAGCTGCATACATATCTGTCACTCCTATCCTAAATTCTCAATATTAACTCATCTTTGCATTCTTGAGGATTATCGCAGTTCCTAAGATACCAGTAGGTACTCAATAAATATTGGTTGAACTGAGCATAACTGAATTGCAAGGAAGATGGCAGTCCATGGAAACTCTTCATACCTTGTTAGCCAATATGAAATAGACATAGTTTTTAGCATTTTTCCCAATAGTTTATAGACTCTGTGGAGAAGCAGGTACACACACTATGAACTATGATCAAAGGGGTAAGGGCCGTAATGTAGATTTGAGCCTATAAACACCACTCACTGAGTGCAGAGAGTAGGGAATGATTCATATTGGGAAGTAGAAGAGATAAGAACATTTTATAAAGAAGACATTTGCAGTGGGCCTTGAAGCTCGAGCTGTCTTTTGTCAGGCTCAAAGGGCTGGCAGTGGAAGTGGGAGGCATGGAAAGAGTGTTTGGCGAGGGGAAGCAGCTTGAACAGGCATGAACACATTAATGAATATACTACAAGGAGATAATAACAACCTCGGAGTGTTGCTGTCTGGATGGAATAAGATAACACACACTGAAGACAATGCAGCCTCCGGGACAGAGCGGGGGGGGGGGGGGGGGGGGGGGGGGAGGGGGGGAGGGGGGGAGGGTTGGTAATTGTTGAATGAATCTATGCATTAAATGACAGGTTTTGCTTCTTCCTCACCTCCTCCCCTTTTCTGCTGTAAATTCTCAATACTAAATGAAGGACCAGTGAAGTTCTCTATCTACTCAGCTTTTAAAAACCTGGCTTAAGTTGAATCCTGGGTAAAACCAGAAAAGGCATAACAAATCACAAGGGCTTCTCTTAAAGGACACTGGGTTTGAAGCAAGGGATTGAGTTGAAATATAACAAATGGTTGAAAACTAGAGCACAAAATAACTGGAGTTTCAGCAAAAAAGAAAGAGATTCAGTCATGTAAGCAAGAAATAGATGTCAAGATAAGATTTGGGGAAGAAAGTTTTATTTAATATACATATGTTGGCCCGAAGAAGTACTTAATAATTTTTTTCAGGCTAAAAATTACATTATTTTAATGTCTCTAATAATAAGAAAAAATTTCTTTTATTCTTTAGTTTCTTAGCCTATGGACTTTGAGGGGTATAACACATTGATGCTTAGAGTCAGAGCATTCTTGTTCAAATGGTTCATTTATCATAAATTGTTCCCATATGGCTTTTATTTAGATAATTAAATATTCAGGGCAAAGAGAGACTTAGTATAGTTATCTCAGACCCTTACCATCTAAAATTATATATTAGAATGAACAGATTATGCAACTGATATTAGCTACTTAGCTTTCCTAATTCCGATGCCCTTAAAGGCCCCAAGTGCATGCAGTAGTAGAGTTCATCTCTTTTCAGTCAGTTTACGTTATTCTACTCTGTGTCCTTGGGAAATAAAGTGCCCTTTTTATGCAGATTTAAATGTGCACTCAAAATAGAAAATTGCGTGTGTATTGTAGAAACAAATAGCATCCTGCCGTTAAATACATTTCTTTGTTACTATGCTCCCACATAAGTACAAGCATTCATTTTGTTTTAAAAATGTCCCTCTGTAAACGGCTTTTTTTTACCTATAGTGTAGATACAGGCAAGAACTAGAGTGAAAAGATTTCTCCACAAAATGTTCCTTATTCAAAGGCAGTAATGCATATATGTAGTTATTTTGCCAAACTGTTTTAGGAGACTTACGTTTTTATTCCAACTCCATGAACCTCACAGAAATACTTTGCTTGGTGCAGACAAAATTCTGATTTCATGCTTGAAAGAATTTTATAAAATATTCATAAACACAAAATAGTTCTTCCTGCCATACATGCGCGTATCATTAATACACATGCATGTGCACACACTTGCACCCCTCACGCGTTCTGATCCAGCTAAGCAGCTGAAAGCTATTTCACATGAATTATCCAAGATGACATTTTTTGTGCAATAAATATAAGCTTTGCACCCTGCTCTTTTCACATCAAAGATGGACATTTAGTTTATAGCTACAGGCATCCCAGAGAAAAATAAAGTAAAATAAAATGAGTGCATTGTACCAGTCAAATATTTTCTAACCCTCCACTTGAATTTAGTCTCCTGGTTAATACCTAGTTAATGAGAGGGCAAGGTCTTTCTTCTTTTTTTTTTAAGATTGGCCCTGAGCTAACATCTGTTGCTAATCTTTTTTGTATCTTCTCCCCAAAGTGCCCCCGTACATAGTTGTATATTCTAGTTGTAGGTCCTTCTAGTTATACTATGTGGGACACCACCTCAGCATGGCTTGATGAGTGGTCCTAGGTCCGCGCCCGGGATCCGAACTGGTGAAACCCTGGGCCACCAAAATGGAGCACACTAACTTAACCACTCGGCCACGGGGCTGGACCCAGGGCAAGATCTTTCCAAGTTCCTGCATGACTAAAACTCATACAAGTTAAGTTTTTGATGATGAAATAAATGGTTGAAAGCATGAGAAAATTGCAATGTTTGGGTAAGAGTAAGGATATCAAAAATATTTGATTATATATGCACGTGGCTTATGCTATTGTGCCCTGCTCACACCTACCAGGTCAATGGTTCTTAAAATGCAATCTTGAGACTCCCAGCCTCAGCATCAGGTAGGAATTTATAAAAATGCAAGTCCTTGGACTCCATCGTAGACCTGCTGAATGAGAAGCTCTGAGTGGGGGCCCAGCCAGCCTTCTGTGCTGTATCAAGCCTCCAGGTAATTCTGAGGTACACTAAGAATCACTGCTTTGGTCCTACCCTAGATATCACTTAAGATGGTTCCTGTAGAAGTCAATCCTTCAGAGGATTATCACCTCCATGATAGATCACTTGAACACAAATCCTTCCTTAGGGTCTGCTTATGGGGCAGCCCAAATTAAGACAAGGCACTTACATTTTGTCAACACACCCACACACATAGTGGTCCTAACAGCATGCTCTCACAGCAGACTTGTTGCTTTGTATTAAAGTTTATTTTCACGTTTATTTTTCTTACTTGAATGTGAGTCCTTTAAGGGCAGAGGATGTCAGGTATAATTTATCTTTATACCTCCTGGGCCTGGCAAAGTGCCTGAAAAATAATAGTTGTCCAAGGACTGTTTGTGAGATGAATGTATAAATGGTTAAAACTGATGTTTTTAAAAATAGTTTTCTTAATATTGATGATGATAAGTATATCAAAGGTTAGAGCTGGATCAACAAATGCTTACAATTGCTAATAAATGGCTATAGAAACCCCAAGTTAGTTACGTACAACCTAATAAGAAATACATATAATCATAGTGCCATTGAAGCATATGTAAACTATTTCTGAGAACTGACAGTCAACTGTGTGTGTGGAGGGACTCTTGTCTTCTAGATTCAAGTTATGTATTGCTGTGTTTGACAGGGAATGCTGTTTTGTATTCATATTGGAACATTTGTTGCTACAAATGCAGGTGTTTGAAATATTTATAAAGTTATTTTTCACATAGGAACTGAGATTTCAAGGTTAGAATCATTTATCCCCATGGAGAGAAGATATAAATGAAAATATTACCAAACTCCCAGTGTGGATGAAGGTCATGACAACGTTGCTGTATCAAATAAAGAAAAAAAAAAACAAAATTGAAATTATTTTATCTAAATGAGAATGTCCCCTTGTGAGAAGCTATTTATTTCTGTAATATGGTCTGTATGGTATAAATCTCCATTCACTACCTAATAGCTTTTATTTTTATAATGCTTTAAATGGGTAGAGTAATTTATAGCTAGTGCCTAGAATATCTCTCATAGAGAGATATGTCTTAAGAAGAAAAGTATTATTGTCTATATTTCTTCTCTTGCATTAATTTTCCTTTGGTTATTGCAAACATTAAAGGGAAATATATGAGCAGTATAATTATCATACTTAATACTTTCCAGAAATACTGTATATTGAATTTGAAATAGGCTAGGGAATTTATTAGGAAATTGCTAAAACTTGCAGAACTCCACCAAATCTATTTTTTTTAGGTTTATAAAATAAATTGAAGGTGAATTCTTTCTAGTGAAACTTGGGAAGGTGTAAGTCTCATTTAATCCAAAGATCATATCCTAGGCTCTGAGCTAGCATTGTTGCATGGAGAATGAACATAAAGAGGCCAGCAAGATTCCCTGTTTGAGGTAGATTAAAACTAATTCCTCACTCTTTCTTCTGTGTCTCCACTCCTTTGCATCGTCCCTTATTTCTTTTTACTCATCTTCTTTGCATCCCTGTGAGAATGCACGTCTCTCTATGGCTTTGAGCATCCTTGTCCATTGTTCCACCTGTGGAGAGGTTTTCATCTTATCTTAGATCCTGGAAATGACCTTGTGCTTGTGTTTCACCCTTTTGTTTAAAAAGCTATGGGAAAGATGCTACGAGAGCACGCTTTAATGTTCTCACCATAACAACAACAACAAAATGGTAATTATGCGAGGTAAAGGATGTGTTAACTAACCTTATTGTGCTAAAAATTTCTCAATATGTATGGGTATCAAATCGTCACATTGTACACCTTAAACTTACCAGTGTTACATGTCAATTGTATCTCAACAAAGCTAGGGAAAAAAGTCAAACTTTTTAAAACAAATACACAAAAAGCTATGGGATTTCAATCCCTCGTTTCCTTGTTGGTAGTTTTTCTAACCAAGATTAGGATATCCTGTTTACATTTATTTTTTTCTAATACCCAGAGCATATTATTCATATTTCATATATATTAAATAAAAAAGAAAATTCTCATAACTCTGGAGTAGGAAAGTGAATCATAAAGGCATCCACATCAGCCCTTTCCTTCAATAACAGTTTTACAGAAGAGATTTTTGCAGAGAGAGAAAAAACAGGTAGCAATTTTCTTAACTTCTCACCTGCTGGCCCAGTTTCTTTTTCATTGGGGAGTATCTGGAATTCTTTGGTTTTTCTGTTGGAGAGTTGAACTTTTCCAATTTATCACTTGCTATAAAAGATTATATTTTGAGCCCAAAACCATGTTGTAAGTTTTGAGGTGATACATGCTTTGAATTATTTTTCTTCCTCGACATGGAACCACTGAGGAAACTTACACCAAAGGATTGCAGTTAAACAAAACAAAACTTGTCCTCCCCTGGAAAAGAAATGATGTGGGAAAAACACCTCCCCTTTGGCGGAGCTACTGCAAATTAAAAAGAAAAATCTCAGTGTGAAGTTGGTGATGTTTTCTTGCAAAAAAAAAAAAAAAACCCCAAAACTCTATCAAGTCTTTTGGCTGAGTAAAAGAACGAATAAGACAATGAAGTGTGTATGAGACTTACAAAGCATTTTTGGAAGTTGGAGACTGGAAATTTTACGGGTAAATATCAAGATGGTAGAAAATAAATCTCAGTGGACTGACAGGTGAGCTTAATGAAGTAACAGAGGATGAATCAATGTTTATCCACTTAATCATCGTTAATGAACCTTCTGATTAAGAGTTACAGGCAAGACGAAGTAACATGGCAGACAGGTATGTTAAGTTTGGAGCAGAGGGAATATCAAGATCAGAATAAAAGTGTCTCCACCAACCGCAAAGAAACAAACAGGGAGAAGATGCATTGTGAAAGGGCTTTGGACTCTATAAAATGATTTTTATGAAAATTAGTTGTCTATAGTATACTATAACTATTGTTTTATTTATTTGTTTTATTTTGTTATATTTTCTTTCATCCCTTCTTCTAGTAAAGACATTGATTGAATACGAAGTGTTAATTTAATCTATTTGCTAAAAACAGGGATTTGGTGTAAGAGTGCCCAGTCTCTGGAGGAAGTAGGAAGGGTAAACAACAAAGGAACTTTATTCAGGTTATATCTAAAAGGAAATCGATGGCAGCTTTGGAACACCTTTTTAGGAAGTGACCAAATATTACTGTGCTTGGTAACTTTGAGTTTCTTAATCTGTCTTTTTGGATCTTATAAACTTCTTTACAGAACTAGAAGGCACAACCTTTATAGAGTGAGGTGTTGGATGAGTTAAATGAGTCAAGCAGAGCAGTCCAAATAATAGAGAACTAAAAGCCACTTATACAACAGTAGAGGAATTGTCTTGATAATATTTGCTTAATCCAAATTATTCGCTATTTAATCATCCTTTACTGAAACTTCACTCATGTAAACAGTTCAGGACCAAGAATTTGTAGCAAAAAAAGAAACCAAAGGGACTGCAAGTAGCTGGAAGGATCTGGGTTACATGAAATTTGAACAAGAAGCTTTAAGAGAATTTTAGAGATATTCTCACTATCTAACATTCCCTTTGTTACTCCCACTCATGAATGGATCCCATGATTAGAGAACTTTTAACTGCCAAACTACATTGTTCAGGGAATTCTTAATTTGTTTCTCCTTTTTATTAATAGAAAACATATAACAAATATCTGAGATAGCCAGTTTTCCCACAGTGAATAGGCATAATTCTACCCCAAAGCAAAGGAACCCAATGTTTTCATTAGCATATACACCCTGATCTTGAATAAAGATGCAATTTTCATTAGTGTTTTGGACATTTTCAAAGTTTCTTAAAACTCTGTATCCAATTATACTCTAGGAAATTTAGCGTCTCAGATACCCTCTCTCTGTGAAGAGATCTTTGGACCCCAGAGAACAATTAATAAGTAGCAATAGTTGCAGCAACAGTGAAGCCCAGGCAAAATCAACCTTAATTAGGTTTTTATTGAACTCCAGAATGCAATTTATTTTTCTAATAAACAAAGTACATTTTAATATGTTTGGCATTTTATTGTTCTACTTACCTTTCGGTTGTACAATTTTATTTTATTAAGCTATGATATTTTTAGCCTCCGAAACAGTTCCCTCCCTACCCAGGGTCCATCCCCAAGAGCAATTACTTCTTTAATTAGCTTTGACTCATTAATCTCTGCCTCTTCCAATTTGCTATCAAGTGAAGGTGGACTTCCCACCCACTTGTACAGCAGAATACAAACATCAAGTAAGTTTCTCTCAATTTCTTCCCCTTACTTTCTAAAATAATTAAAAAAATTAATGGACTTTTTTTCTTAGAGAATTAATGTTCACAGTAAAACAGAGCACAAAATATAGAGATTTCCCATATAACTACTAACCCCTCCACAAGGATAGTCTCCCCTCTTATCAACATCCCCCACAAGAGTGGCACATTTGTCACAATTGATGAACCTATACTCAGAGCCATAGTTTATTTTAGGGTTCACTCTTGGTGTTGTACATTCTATGGATCTGGACAAATTTATAATGACATGTATTCACCATTATTGCATCACAGGGTAGTTTTATGGCCCTAAAAATACTCTATGCTCATCTATTTGTCCCTCTGTTCCCCATAACTCCTGGAAACTGCTTATCTTTTTTATTGTCTCTATAATTTTGCCTTTTCTGGAATGTCATATAGTTGGAATCATACAGTCTATAGCCTTTTCAGACTGGCTCCTTTCATTTAGTAATATGCTCTTAAATTTCCTCCATAACTTAATAGTTTTTTTGGGGGGGGGAGCGATTAGTGCTGAATAATATTCCGTTGTTTGGATTTACTGCAATTTTTTGCTTGCAAGTTTGGCAATTATGAATAAAGCTGCTATAAAACATCCATGTGCAGGTCATTCAGACGACCAAAATATATTCCTGATATATATTTGGTCTTTATCCACTGTTCCTTGCTCACAGCTCTCAAAATCCTTGTAATTCCCTGAGTGATAAGAGCAATGAGAGCATCTTTTTATTATAATATTTGATCTCTTGTCTTCAGTTCTTGAAAATGCTTCAGAGCTATAAAAGTGAAATGGGTGTCTTGTTATTCATAACAAGTGCCTTTCAATCACAAGTAAGTTTATGTTAATGAGCTAAGTTTGGGAAATCCGTTAAAGATGGGGTCTGGTTGCCAGGGGAACCAATCATGAATAGAGAGTTGGAACTTTTAGTCCCACCCCCTGATTTCCAGGAGGGGAGAGGGGCTGGAGGTTGAATCAATCAACCAATAGCCAATGATTAATCAATTGTACCTATGTAATGAAGCCTCCATAAAAACCCAAAGGAAGGGGTTTTGAGAATGTCTAGGTTAAGGAACCAGAAATCTTCCATACGCCACCATACTGGACCCCAAACTCGATGAGGACAGAAACTACTTTGTTCAGGGTCTTGCCTTATGTATCTCTCCATCTGGCTGTTGATTTGTATCCTTTAATATCCTTTCCATAGACTAGTGGGTTTCCTGAATTCTGTGAGCTGCTCTAGCAAATTAATAAAACCCAAGGTGGGGGGCGGGGGGGATTGTGGGAACATACAATCTGTAGCCAGCTGGTCAGAAGCACAGGTAACAACGTGAGCTTGGGATTGGCTTCTGAAGGGGAGGGCGGTCTTGGGGTACTGAGCCCTTAACTTGTGGAATCTGATATTATCTCCTTTTAGGTAGTGTCAGAATTGAATTGAATTGTAGGACATCTAGCTGGCATAGGAGAATTGCTTGGTGCAAACCCTCCTGGCTAATACATGTTTGAATTAGGGTACAAGGACCTTTTAGCTGCATCATATGATAATTCTATTTTTAACTTTGAGGACTCTTCATATTGTTTCCCGTAGTGGTTGCGAACATTTACATTCCCACCAATGCTACATAAGATTTCCCTTTTCACCACTTTTCTTACCAATACTGTCTGTTGTCTTTTTGATAATAACCATTCTAACAGGTGAGAGACATCTCATTGTGATTTTGATTTGCATTTCCCTAATGATTAGTGATGTTGAGCATCTTTTTGAAACTGTGGGCGATTTGTATGAGTTCTTTGGAAAAATAGCTATTCTTTTTCTCTGGCATTTTTAAGTCAGATTGTTTTTATTTGCTTTTGAGTTGTATGAGTTCCTTATGTAGTTTGGAAATTAACCGTTTGTCAGACATACGATTTTCAGATATTTTTTTCCACTCACATGTTGCCTTTTCATTTTGTTGGTTGTTTCTTTTGCCGTGCAGAAATTTTTTAGTTTGATATAGTCCCACTTATTTATTTTTGCTTTTTGTTGCCTCCACTTTTGGTGCCATATCCAAAAAATTATTGCCAATACCGATGTCAAGAAAGTTTTTCCCTCTTTAGTTCTAGAAGTTTTACAGTTTCAGGGCTTAAAATAAGTCTTTAATCCCTTTCAAATTAATTTTTGGATGTAAGGTAGGGGTTCAATTTCATTCTTTTGCATAGTTTTCCCTACGTCCTTGATGGAAGAGCTATCCTTTCCCCATTAAGTATCTTTGGCTTCCTTGTCAAATATTGATCGACTGTATATGAGAGGGTTTATTTCTGAGCACTCTGTTCTGTCTCGTTGGCCTATGTGTCTGTTTTTACGCCAGTACCATAGTATTTCAAATAGTATAGTTTTATGATATTATTTGATATCAGGAAATGTGATGCCTCTAGCTTTGTCATTCTTTCATGATTACTTTGACTATTCTGGGTCTTTTATGGTTCATAAAAATTTTTGAATTTTTTTCTACTTCTGTGAAAAATGCCACTGGAATTTTTGATAAGAATTATATTGAATCTATAGATTGCTTTGGGTAGTATGGGCATTTTAACAATGTTAACTTCCCATTCATGAAATGGATATCTTTCCATTTATTTCTGTCTTCTTCAATTTTTTCATCAAAGTCTTATAGTTTTCAATGTTCAGATCTTTCACTTCCTTGGTTAAATTTATTCCTAAATATTTTATTTTTTTGGATGCTATTGTAAATGGAATTGTTTTCTTTTTTCTTTTTCGGATATTTCACTGTTAGTGTATAGAAATGCAACTGATCTTTATATGTTGATTTTGAATCCTGCAAATTTACTGAATTTGTTTATTAGGTTTATCAGTTTTTTGTGGACTCTAGATTTTCTATATATAAGATCATATCATCTGCAAACAAAAGCAATTTTACTTCTTCCTTTCCAATTTGAATGCCTTGTATTTCTTTTTCTTGCCTAATTGTTCTGGCTAGGACTTCCAGTAATATCAAATAGGAGAGGTGAGAGTGAGCCTCTTTGTCTTGTTTCTGGTCTTAGAGGAAACACTTTTAACCTTTCACCATTGAGTATGATGTTAACTCTGGCCTTGTCATATATGGCCTTTATTAAGTTGAAGTATGTTTCTTATCTTAATTTCTTGAGAGTGTCTATCATGAAAGGAGTTTGAATTTTATTAAATGTTTTTTCTGTATCCATTGAGATAATCATATGAGCTTTATCTTTCATTCTATTAATATAGTGTACAACATTCATTGATTTGCGTATGCTGAGCCATCCTTGCATCCCAGGAATAAATCCCACTTGATCATGGTATGTACTCCTTTTAACACACTGTTGAATTCATATTGATTATTGATTGACTGTTGATCAATATTTTCTTGGCAATTTTTACAACTATATTCATCAACTATATTGCCCTATGGTATTCTTCTCTCATAGTGTCCTTATCTGACTTTGGTATGAGGATAATACTGACTTCATAAAATGAGTTTGGGAGTCTTTACTCCTCTTCAATTTTAGAAGAGTGTGAGAAGAATTAGTGTTAATTCTTCTTTAAATGTGTGGTGGGATTCGCCAGTGAAGCCACCCAGCCCTGGGCTTTTCTTTGTTGGGAGGTTTTTGATTATGATTCAGTCTCCTAAGTCATTATTGCTCTGTACAGATTTTCTGTTTCTTTATGATTCAGTCTTGATTGATTGTATGATTCTGGGAATTTATCCATTTCTTCTAGTTTATCCAATTTGTTGGTGTATAACTGTTCATGGTAGTCTCTTATGATCATCGTATTCCTGTGGCATCAGTTATAATGCCTCCACTTTCACTTTTTATTTTATTTATTTGAGTCTTCTCTCTCTTTTTCTTAGCTATTATAAAGTTTTGTAATTTTTTTTTATCTTTTCAATAAAACCAGCTCTTAGTTTCATTGTTCTTTTCTATTGTTCTTCTAGTCTCTTATTTATTTCTGCTGTGATCTGTGTTATTTCTTTCCTTCTGCTCACTTTCTGCTTAGTTTGTCCTTGTTCTCCTAGTTTCTCATGGTGAAAAATTAGATTGTTTATTTGAGGTCTTTATTGTTTCTTGATGTAGACATTTATTGTGATAAAGTTCCCTCTTAGAACTGCTTTTGCGGTATCCTATAGGTTTTGTTATGTTGAGTTTCCATTTTCATTTCTTTCAAGATATTTTTTGATTTCCTTTTTAATTTTTTTCTTTTACCAATGAGTAAAGGAATGTGTTGTTTTATTTTCACATATTTGAACTTCCCCAGTTTTCCTTCTGTTATCAATTTCTAGTTTTGTACAACTGTGGTTGGAAAATATACTTGATATGATTTCAGTCTTCTTAAATTTGCTAAGACGTGTTTTGTGACCTATCATATGATGTATCCTGGAGAATGTTTCATGTGTGTTTGAGAAGAATGTGTATTGTGCCTCTGATGGATGGAATGTTCCTTTTATACCTATTAGGTCAGTTTGGTCCAAAGTATAGTTCAAGTCCAACATTTCCTTATTGATTTTCTGTCTAGATGATTTTTCATTGTTGGGTGTGAAGCATTGAAGCAAGAGCAATTACAGTCCAAAATCTCTCTTGGCCCTGAGCTATGCCATCCTGCAGGAGGGTTGACGTGGGTAAAGTCAAACTGTTTCTCTCACTTTCTCCAACGTATCCAAACTCATGCTTTTTCACTCAATGTGCTGGAGATCCTCCATTGGAAACCCAGACTTCTACAAAAACTCTCTGTGGGTGATTGTCTGCAGCAGGGGTCTCTGGGGCCTCCTGACCATGGCTGAAGCCAATTCATGGGCCATTTCAGGGTCCACAGCCAAGACCATGGTCTGTATACCTATTACTCAACACAGGGGTGAGTAAGACTCCTCAGGGATCCTTTGGCATATAGTGCTGGATCCCACAGTTTCCACAAAGCCACTTTTGTCTAGGAATAGATTTCAAATTGTTGTTGGTGGGAGGGGGGCATAAACAAGGACGTCTTGTTCAGCCGTGTCTCTGATGTCACCTGTCTCCATTTCTTTATTTCATCTTTGATTTTATTCATTAGAATTGTCTTATTTTCCCCATATAGATCTTTACATATTTTCTTAGAATTAAACCTAAATATTTCATTTTGGGGACTGTTAATGTAAATGATTTTGTGGTTTTAATTTCAAATTCCACTTGTTCTTTAGTAATATATAGGAAAGTAATTGGCTTTTGTATATTAACTTTATATCCTGCAACCTTGCTATAATAGCTTATTAGTTCCAGGAGTTTTTTTGTTGATTCTTTCAGATTTTCTACATAGACAATCAATGTTGTCTGTGAACAAAGACAGCTTTATTTCTTCCTTCACAATCTGCATACCTTTTACTTTCTTTTCTTTTCTTACTGGAACAATGACTTCCAGTATTGTGTTGGAAAGGAGTAGGGAGAGGTGACATTCTTGCTTTTTTCCTGAGCTTAGGCAAAATGTTTTGAGTTTCTTGCCATTAAGTATGATGCTAGCCATAGGTTTTGTGTAAATGTTAATTATCAACTTGAGGAAGTTCCTGTCTATTTCCCATACTTTTTTTTTTTTTGAGGAAGATTATCCCTGAGCTGACATCTGCCACCAATCCTGGTCTTTTTGCTGAGGAAGACTGGTCTTGAACTAACACCTGTGCCCATCTTCCTCTACTTTATATGTGGGACACCTGCCACAGCATGTCTTGATAAGTGGTGTGTAGGTCCACACCTGGGATCCAAACCAGTGAACCCCGGGCTGCTGAAGTGGAGCGTGTGAACTTAACCACTACGCCACCAGGCCAGCTCCCTATTTCCTATACTTTTAAAGATAATATTCCCTTTGTCAAAATGTCTCAAATGTTCTATTTCTGGAATATCTGGGCATCATAAATAGGGTACTCCTGCTGAAGGAAAAAAAAGAGAGAGACCTGTAAACTCATTGTATCTCATGAGTGCTTGATTCTTTCTTTTAAATCATCATTAATTACTACCATAACACTTTACATGTACTCTTTAAAAGAATTTGCCACCTTGCTGTATAAATTTATATAGTTCTGTCCTGTTCAAATTCATTTTTCCATCTGTCTCAAACATTGCTTTACCACAGTTGATGTGTAGTACATTTTGATTGTTGAGGACATATTCCTACCTAATAGCTGAGTGAAATGATAAAGTCTAGTAACAAAATATATAGTAGATAATTGATGATTGCAATACTGATGATTGTATTATGCTGTTTTCCCAGGTACGTTGGCTATGTATTTGCAGGAAAAAGCTGATCATGTACTGACAGCCCCTAGAAACTTCTGACTCTTGAAACTTGTGCAGAGTGAACTAAATTATCTCAATAATAATCCCAATAGTTCTTATGTAGCTTGAGCCAGAGATTCAAATAATTCACTTATGCTCTTTGGAATTACCTTTTTATTTACACTAGTAGGACATTTACAAAAGAAAAATCAGTCTGTTTTTGTGAAGATTCACATGAGGTCACTTCAAAGTTCTCAACAAATTACTAAGAGGTACGTCATCCTATCAATAGATGTCATATCTCTTTAGCCAATAAGAATGCCACTCAGAGCTGCCTGAGGAATAGTAAATTATAAATGTTACATATCATTTGCAACTACAGTGGACTATGGCATGACTATCTCAATTTGTGAGTTGTAAAAACTTAAAAACAGAAATGTTTGTTGAATTTTTGATAGTTGCGTAGCTTATTACTGAAGGAAGCATTATAAATACAACACGACCTCAGTTCTTCTCTTATTTCTGTCCAAGTGACACACATAGCAATATATACCTATAAAAGACGTTCCTCCGAAATTTTATGGCAGCAGAACCACATTCATGGTTAGAGAATTATTAAGAAGAATACTTAAATCATTTTGGATAGTATCATTTTTTTAAATACATCTATAGGACTTTCCAGGGTAAGAACTATAATTTAAACAAGTATGTTCAGGGCAATTATTTGATTTTTCCCCTCAAAATCACCAAAGGTGTGAATTGGAGAAAAGTTAATAGTCAATTAACTGAGGTTTATAAGGCTAACTCAGGCAGACTAATTATTTTCTAAACAATATCTACAAAGTATTTCTATACCAATAACATGTCCCAGGAAGTTAGGATTATCTCATGGAAAATTTGTAGCCTATTAATTAAAAAGCATTTTGTTTGTCTGTATGTGTATATTTCCTTAAATCAATGAAGCAGAATAGACTACAGATGGTCCCTGGCTTACAATGGTTTGA
Source organism: Equus asinus (assembly GCF_041296235.1). NCBI lineage: Eukaryota > Metazoa > Chordata > Mammalia > Perissodactyla > Equidae > Equus > Equus asinus. Next base: position 34,224,070 of record NC_091802.1, on the reverse strand, counting down.
CGTATGATTTTTTGACTTTGCAATGGTACAAAAGCAATACTCGTTCAGTAGAAACTGTACTTCGAATTTTGAACTTCTGTCTTTGCCTGTGCTAGTGATATGCAGTGTGATACTCTCATGTGATGCTGGGCAGTGACAGCCAGTGACAGCAAGCCACAGCTCCCACTCAGCCATGTGATCACAAGGGTAAAAATCACGTACACTTAGAACCATTCTGTACCCATCCAACTATTCTGGTTTTCAGTTTCAGTACAGTATTCAATGATTTACATGAGAGATTCAACACTTTATAATAAAATAGGCTTTGTGTTAGATGACTTCTCCCAGGTGTAGGCTAATAAAAGTGTTCAGAGCACGTTTAAGATAGGCTAAGCTAAGCTATGATGTTCGATAGGTAGTAAATGCATTTTCAACTTGTGATATTTTCAGCTTACGATCAGTTTATTAGGAACGTAATGCCATCGTAAGTCAAATAAGATCTGTAGTATAACCATAAAAAAAAATAGTACGATATGGAGACAGTTAGGACTAGTTTTAAATCCTGGCTCTGCCATATACTTCTGTACGACTTCGGGCAAATTTCTTAATTTACCTGAGAGTCAGTTTCATACTCTCTAAATGGGTTTCACATGGTTCTTATTTAACTCACAGGGAATTAAATAAATTAATACCGTTAAGTTGCTCAGCACAGTGCCTGGTACATCATAAGCATGCAGTGAATGTGAAGCAGAATAGTTACTACAAAATCACAACATCAACAGCATCAAAATTACTTAGTGATAAAGTTAAGAAATACAGAGCTTACCTTACATCTCAAAACTCTCCTGGAGAACACAGAGGGAGGTTTTAAGATGTGAATTGTATGATTCCATTCCTACAAGGAAAGGTTCAATAGTGTAGAGTTGTGTGTTATTCCCAAATTCATAAAATCTATCAACATTATTTCTTTTTGCGTATTACGAATTCATTTTAAATTTCATCATAAAAAAATGAAGGTGAGCTTTCTTCTATAAAATCATCCAAGATAATCATTAGAAATTGTCTTAATTCATTTGGGCAACTATAACAGAATACCATAGACTGAGTGTCTTATATAGAATAAAAAATTTTTTTCCCACAGTTCTGATGGCTGGGAAATTCAAGATCAAGGGCTGGTAGATTTGGCATCTGGTGAGGATCTGCTCCTAGATGTCTGTCTGTTCAGTGTCCTCACAGGCTGGAAGGAGCAAGGGAGCTTCTTGGGCCTCTTTTATAAGGGCACTAATTGCATTCATGAGGGCTCCACTCTCAGGACATAATCACCTCCCTAAAAGCCTCACCTCCTAATACCATCACCTTAGGAATTAGGATTTCAATATATGGATTTTGGGGGGACACATACATTCAGATCCTAGGAGAAATGGAATAAAAATATTGTGTTACTGCTGGATTAACATAAGAAGCTGTGTCACAGTACACAGTAGGAGGGAAGGGTGGCCCCAGGAATGGCAAGAAGTATGGGACTCACTTCCCGCCAGAAGGACTAACATTGGTAATTCACATTCATAACCCTCCCATCCCCATCACAAATACCCTGAATTCAGTGGATAAAAACTACTAGCAAGTTACTCCAGAAGGAAAGCTCCAGGACAGTGTTGGGTCAGAGTACCCCTGTTTTTCATACATTTGCCTTAAGCCATAGCTTTTTTGACCTATCATGTCACCTTTTGCAACTAATCAAATCAACTAAGAGCAAACCAACACATTCTCATTTCCATCTTCCTTGCAACTTCCCTTCCATTCTTTAGGCCTAAAAATGTGGTGGAGAGGTGGATTGAGAGATGAAGGAGTAGTAAACTGCTCTTTAACAAACCAGAAGCCACTACTTAATGTCAGGTTCTACCTTGAGTGTCTTTCAATTAAAAAAAAGAATCATCATCATCATCATAAAAAAGGACAATTATAAAGGAAAAGTTAAAGAAACTTAATTAAGCCTTTGAAACTAAAGATCAATACCGTTAACTTCTAATTAAACATAGCTGATTTCTGATTTAACCCTCTCTGTAAAACTCTAAAAGGACAATGATGAATTATAAAAGGCTTAAACCCCTAAAGAAGGAGCAAATGGGAAAAAATACAACAGACTACCAGAGACACAAATACTTTTCTGGAAGACAAAAGTCATTATTTCTCTGTAGAGATTAAGAAAATCAAGACATAATAGTCAAAAAGTGGAAGCAACTCAAGTATCCATCAATAATTGAATGGATAAAAAACGTGGTAGATACATAGAATACTATTCAGCCTTAAAAAGGAAGCAAATTCAGATCCATGTTGCAACATGAATGAACCCTGATAACAGGCTAAGTGAAACAAGACTGCACAAAAGCACAAATACTGTATGATTCCACTTATATGAGGTACCTAGAGTACTGCATCAAACTTGTAGAGGCAGAACGTAGATTAGGGGTTGCCAGGGCCTAAGGGGAAGATACAATGGAAAGTTAGTGTTTAATGAATTTGGAGTTTTAGTTGAAGAAATCAAAAAAGTTCTGAAGATGGGTGGTGGTGAGCGACGGTTGCACAATAATACGAATGTACTTAATAACTTAAAAATGGTTAAAATGGTAAGTTTTATGTGATACACATTTTATTAACATAAAAAAAGAAAATCAGCAGGTATGAATCTCAGTTTAGAGACTCTCAAGTATGAGAAATTTATCTTTAATTCTATTTCAAGCCCTCCTTGAACTATGGTGGCAAAAATTTGTCTCAATCACTTAACCTTACCTGCCCCTGTCCCTCCTTTTGTGCATGAGTCCTGGGAGAGTAAGTTCATGTAGGATCAGGCATCTTAGGAGGTAAGAACTTACCTGGTCTTCAACTGATCTAAGCCATTGTTTATTAATCTAGGACCATGCATATCCACACTAAGATGTCACTTTGTTTCCATGGAAAACTGGCTTCACAGAATCTCTTTGGGGCTGGGTCTAGCTGGGATATCCTACCTAGGGAAGACACAGGGCCCACAGGCAGGTCTCAAACCGCCTCAGCTCTCAAGTCCCCTAGCCTCCCTAGGCTCCCACTCCCTCTCTCAGACCCATAAAACTTTCAGTATCTTTTCTCTCTTTTTCCACTCTTCCAAAACTGAAGAAGTCCTTTGTTTAATCTGAACCATAGAGGGAGAGACTTAGTAAAAGTTTATGGAAAGTTTTTTTTTTTAACCCCCCCCCTCGTTTTTTCCCCAAATATTTGGGTACTCCTCGGTCTCTAAGTGTTTAAACATTTGGAGGTTAAAAATTAGAGCCTACCAGGCTTTTTTATGGTTCATATTGTTACTTTCCTTTTTCAGATAAGGAGCACAGGACAGACCATCTTCTGAAAAGCAGTAGAAATGGAGGAGAGGGAGAAATGGGAGAAACAACTCATATATAAATAATATCACACAACCAAAAAAATGTGTGTTATTAACAGCTATCTTTGCCTTCATTACTGTAAAGTAGCTAATAACCAAGCCAAAATGTTCAAATGTCCTCAGCCGCAGAAGTTTCCATGCTATATGTAAAGACTAGGCAGCTACGTGTGCCTTGCAAAGCCAGGAATCATTCTTGTCTTGCTTATCCTCGTTCTCTTCTGTCTCTCTACACTTCTCTACTTCCTCCGGTGCCCTCTTCCTTGGGGGACTGTGCAAAATAGTGAAAAAGTAATTTTAGAAAAGATAGAAATTCTAAAAAAAAAAAAGTTAATAGGATTCCTTGGGAAAATAATGCAAAGAAATTCTTCTCTATAATATGTATAAACACATGAAACACACATAGGTGGAGTAAAAGAGCTGGAGTTTTCTAATATTTAAAACTCCCAGCAACTCTTTCAGGTAAAATGAACAGCTTTCTTTTACAGAAGAGGAAACAACGTCTGTGAGGTTAAGCATGTTGGACACTTTTAAGCCAGCCATTCAGCTATTAAGTGACACCATCAGTATGCCAGCACAGACCTCTCTGTCCTCAAATCCCACACTTCTGAGGGAATTCTGGGCTTCCATTTGCTAACGCTCACAATTTGATAAGTTTACATATCACCTCATGCCTCTGAAAACTTTGAAAATTTCTCCAGCTCTCAAATCTAATAGCCAGGATAGTCTCCTGACAGATTCCAGAACAGCTGCTTTTCCACAGTGGAGGCAACTTGCTGCTCTGCCCACCGCCATGTTGTCCATAGAGTGGTTTCCAGATCCTTCAAGGGAGTTGGGTTTCGTCTTCTGTTCAAGAGTGTGTGTGTGTGCACACATGTGACTTGCAGGGATCAGTTGGTAAACAGAGAAAAGATATTGATTGGCAGACAGTCAAGATCAATAACTGAAACTGGTTAATCTAACATCAGACAAACCTCACTTACGATGTCTTACATCCCTGCCATTGCTACTTGTGCCGTCTTAGGACGTGTTCGGCATTCTGTTGACTTCCTTATGTCATTTGCTCTAAATTACAATGTATGGGGAAAAATGGCAAGCCATTGTATTACAAGTTCAATTGCTGATATTTTCTTCCTTTGACAAGTCCCAATTTGTTTTCCAACATTGTCACATATGTTCTAGTTTATTTTTTCTGTCCATTTTCTCACTTTAAAATGAGGTCTAGTCTTCTTTCCATCAGACTATTGATTTTGCTTTTAAAAAGGACTCTCTATTCCATTATTCCTCCTGATCAATTCAGACCCCATTTTGCATGAGAATTTTGCCCTTTTTCTTACCACACAAGATGTCTGTGTTTTCATTTCACTTTCCTCTCTCTGTCATTTGCAGAGCATTTAATTATATCCCCAGAGTTTATTTTGAAAAATGTTGATTTGCTTTAAAAAAAAGTCAGGCCACTTGACAATTTCAATTTCTTTTTTTGATGTGTGTTTTGGCTTATTTATTGGAGACATATTTGTTGTAGCAGACATCATAGACATGCTGAGGTTAAAATAATAATCGTTGTTAAAGTTAAATTTAAAATAACGAATATTGTTGTAAGTAATGCATATTAAATTGTCAGCAAATGGCAGGCAGTACACAAAAGGGCTTTACAACTCTTCAAGTAATAATAATAAACATTTATTGAGTGTTGGTGCCCCAGGGAATTTCTCTGTTGTTTGTGTAAAGAATAGACATCATTCTCGGAAACGCCCTGTGATGTAGGTACTGCAATTATTCCCATTTTCAGATGAGAAGCTAAGGCAAAGAAGAAACTAAAGGACTTGATCACAGCGGGTAAGTGACAGAGCCAGGATCCCAAGCCTCTTAACCATTATACTTTTCTGTAGTTATTGTTATCATTGTCATTGTGTATGTTTTGCTTTACTATCTAGAGAGCAAATAATAGATCAACGTCCACCAAAGGAAAACACTGAAATTCCCATTCAGCTACAAAGTTTAACTAGAAGGTTCAATCCTCCTTTCCCAGGATCTGCTTGCCTAGTTAGGACTAAGAAAAGCCTGGAGGGCATTAATTCCTCACCACTTTGATCCAACCTTGTAGCTGTTCTAAGGTATCACAGCCACCAGTTTATGGATAGGCTGCTGTTCTAAACGACTCAAATAGGAGTAAGAGGCTCAGTTTTTGCCCATATTTTTTTTTTTAAATTTTGCCCTAAAGTGGTATCTTTATTCCCTTTAGTAACACTTGCTTTTACAAGTTCCTCCCATCCCTTATCTCAGACTTTATACTGGGTGCAAAGACTACTACAATGATTACGACTTTTGTCACCTGTCCTGGCGAACATTTTAATATTTTTTATTGAATTCATGATAGTTTATATCAATGTGAGAGTTCAGTTGTACCTTATTTCTTGTCTGTCACCACATAAGTGCTCCCCTTCACCCCCTGTGCCCACCCTCCACCCCCCTTCCCCTGGTAACCACTGAACTATTTTCTTTGTCCGTGTGTTTGTTCATATTCCACATATGAGTGAAATCATCTGGTGTTTGTCCTTCTCAGTCTGGCTTATTTTGCTTAGCATAATTCCCTCCAGGTCCTTCCATGTTGTTGCAAGTGGGATGAATTTATCTTTATTTATGGCTGAGTAGTATTCCATTGTGTATATATATACCACATCTTCTTTATCCAATCATCGGTCAGTGGGCACCTGGATAGTTTCCATGTCTTGGCTGTTGTGAATAGTGCTGCAATGAACATAGGGGTGCATGCATTGCTTTGGATTGTTGATTTCAAGTTGTTTGGGTAGATACCCAGTAGTGGGATAGCTGGGTCATATGGTAGTTGTATTTTCAGTCTTTTGAGGAATCTCCATATTGTTTTCCATAGTGGCTGAACCACTTTGCATTCCCTCCAGCAGTGTATGGGGGTTCCCTTCTCTCCACACCCTCTACAACATTTGTTATTTTTAGTCTTAGTGATTATAGCCATTTTAACAGGCGTAAGGTAGCATCTTAGTGTAGTTTTGATTTGCATTTCCCTGATGATTAGTGACATTGAACATCTTTTCATGTGTTTATTGGCTATCTGTATATCTCCTTTTGAAAAATGTCTGTTCATATCCTCTGCCCATTTTTTGATCAGGCTGTTAGTTTTTCTATTGTTCCGTTGTGTAAGTTCCTTATATATTATGGAGATTAACCCCTTGTCAGATATATGACTTGCAAATATTTTCTCCCAATTGGTGCGCTGTCTCTTTGTTTTGATCCTAGTTTCTTTTGCCTTGCAGAAGCTCTTTAGTCTGATGAACTCCCACTTGTTTATTTTTTCATTTGTTTCCCTTGTCTGAGAAGACGTGGTGTTCGAAAAGATCCTTTTAAGTTTGATGTCAAAGTGTGTACTACCTATATTATCTTCCAGGAGTTTTATGGTTTCAGGACTTATCTTCAAGTCTTTGATCCATTTTGAGTTTATTTTTGTGTATGGCACGAGATAATGGTCTACTTTCATTCTTTTGCTTGTGGTCATCCAGTTATCCCATCACCATTTATTGAAGAGACTATCTTTTCTCCATTGTATGTTCTTGGCACCTTTGTCAAAGATTAGTTGTCCCTATATGTGAGGTTTTCTTTCTGGGCTTTCAGTTCTGTTCCACTGATCTGTGTGCCTGTTTTTGTACCAGTACCGTGCTGTATTGATCACTATGGCTTTGTAGTACATTTTGAAGTCAGGGATTGTGATGCCTCCAGCTTTGTTCTTTTTTCTCAGGATTGCCTTAACAATTTGGGGTCTTTGGTTGCCCCATATGAATTTTAGGATTCTTTGTTCTATTTCCATGAAGAATGTCATTGGGATTCTGATTGGGCTTGCATTGAATCTGTAGACTGCTTTGGGTAGTATGGACATTTTAACTATATTTATTCTTCAAATCCATGTGCATGGAATCTCTTTCCATCTCTTGATGTCATTATCAATTTCCTTCAGTAATGTCTTACAGTTTTCAGTGTATAAGTCTTTCACCTCCTTGGCTAAATTTATTCCTAGCTACTTTATTCTTTTAGTTGCAATTGTAAATGGAATTGTATTCTTGAGTTCTCTTTCTGTAAGTTCGTTATTACAGAATAGAAAAGCAACTGATTTTTGTAAGTAGATTTTGTACCCTTCAGCTTTACTCTAGCTGTTAATTATTTCTATTAGTTTTCCAATGGATTCTTTGGGGTTTTCTATATATAAGATCATGTCATCTGCAAACAGTAACAATTTCACTTCTTCACTACCTGTTTGGAGTCCTTTTATTCCTTTCTCTTGCCTCATTTCCCTGGCCAAAACCTCCAGTACTGTGCTGGATAAGAGTGGTGATAGTGGACATCCTTGTCTTGTTCCTGTTCTCAGGGAGATGGTGTTCAGTTTTTGTCCATTGAGTATGATGTTGGCTGTGGGTTTGTCATATATGGCCTTTAGTATGTTGAGGTAATTCTTTCTATCCCCATTTTGTTAAGAGTTTTTGTCATAAATGGCTGTTTGATCTTATCAAATGCTTTCTCTGCATCCATTGAGATGATCATGTGGTTTTTATTCCTCAATTTGTTGATGTGGTGTATCACGTTGATTGATTTGCAGATGTTGAACTATCTCTGTGTCCCTGGTATAAATCCCACTTGATCATGATGTATGATCCTTTATATGTATTGCTGAATTTGGGTTGCCAAAATTTTGTTGAGGATTTTTGCATCTATGTTCATCAGTGATATTGGCCTGTAGTTTTCCTTTTTTGTGCTGTCCTTGTCAGGCTTTGGTATCAGAGTGATGTTGGCCTCATAGAATGTGTTAGGAAGTGTTCCATCTTCCCTAACCTTTTGAAATAGCTTGAGCAGGATAGGTATTAAATCGTCTCTGACAGTTTGGTAGAATTCCCCAGGGAAGCTGTCTGGTCCTGGGGTTTTGTTCTTTGGGGTGCTTTTGATTGCTGTTTCAATCTCTTTCCTTGTGATTGGTCTATTCAGATTATCTGTTTCTTCTTGATTCAGCTTTTGGAAGTTGTAAGAATCTAAGTATTTATCCATTTCCTCTAGATTATCCATTTTGTTGGCATGTAGTTTTTCGTAGTATTCTCATGTAATCTATTGTATTTCTGTAGTATCCAGTATTATTTCTCCTCTTTCATTTCTAATTTGTTTATCTGAGCTTTCACTCTCATTTTCTTTGTCAGTCTGGCTAGGGGTTTGTCAATTTTATTTATCTTCTCAAAGAAGCAGTTCTTTGTTTCATTCATCCTTCATACTGCCTTTTTTGGTTTCAATAGCATCTATTTCTGCTCTGATTTTTTATTATTTCTCTCCTTCTGCTGACTTCGGGCTTTGTTTGTTCTTCTTTTTCTAATTCATTTAGGTATAATTTGAGATTGCTTATTTGGGATTTTTCTTGTTTGTTAAGGTAAGCCTGTACTGTGATGATTTTCCCTCATAATATGGCTTTTGCTGCATCCCATATGAGTTGGTATGGCATGTTATCATTTTCATTTGTCTCCAGATATTTTTTGATTTCTCCTTTAATTTCTTCAATGATCCATTGCTTGCTCAACAGCTTGTTATTTAGTCTCCACATCTTTGTCCCTTTCTCAGCTTTTTTCTTGTAATCAATTTCTAGCTTTGCAGCATTGTGATTGGAAAAGATGCTTGTTATTATTTCAATTTTTGTTAAATTTATTGAGACCTGCCTTGTTTCCCAATATATGGTCTATCCTTGAGAATGTTCCATGTGCACTTGAGAAGAATGTATATTCTGCTGTTTTTGGATGGAGAGTTCTATATGTATCTTCTATGTCCAACTGGTTTAGCTTTTCATTTAATTCCACTGTTCCCTTGTTGATTTTCTGTCTGGATGATCTATCCATCGATGTGAGTGGAGTGTTGAAGTCCCCTAGTATTATTGTGTTATTATTAATATCTTCTTTTAGGCTGTTAATAGTTGCTTTATGAACTTTGGTGCTCCTGTGTTGGTTGCATAGATATTTATAAGTGTTATCTCTTCTTGATGGAGTGTTCCTTTGATGATTATATACTGTCCCTCTTTGTCTCTCTTTACCGGTCTTATCTTGAAGTCTACTTTGTCTGATATAAGTATTGCAACACCTCCTTTCTTTTGTTTGCCATTATCTTGGAGTATCATCTTCTATTCCTTCACTCTGAGCCTTTGTTTGTCATTGGAGCTGAGATGTGTTTCCTGGAGGCAACATATTGTTGGGTCTTGTTTTTTAATCCATCTTGCCACTCTGTGTCTTTTTATTGGAGACTTCAATCCACTTATGTTTAGGGTGATTATTGATGTATGAGGTCTTAATGCTGTCATTCTATCACTTGTTTTCTGGTTCTCCTGCATTTCCTTTGTTTCTTGTCCTGTGTGTTTTGGTCTACCCAGTGAATTATGTAGTTTTTTGGGATGTGCTTCTTTGTTTTCTCCTTATTTATGATTTGTGTCCCTGTTCTGCTTTTTTGTCTAGTGCTGAGGTTTGTATTCAGAATCTTGTATATAAAATAGTCCATTTTTCTGATGTCCTCTTATTTTCTTACTCTAAACCAATTCAGTCCCTTTCCTCCTCCCCTCCTAAGTTGTTTTTCTCACATCTTATTCCATCTTGTGATGTGAGTTTGTGGTTAAAATGACAAGATTATCTTTGTTTTTGGTGTTTTCCTTCCTTTTATCTTTAATGCTATCTTGAGTATTTGCTATCCTATTCTCGTTCTGTTTACCTATTTATCTCTTTACGCCATGTTTTGTGACTCCTTTCTCCCTTTTTTTTCAGGTATGAGGGCCTTCTTGAGACTGTCTTGTGGTGGTGGTGGGGGTGTAGTCTCGTGGCTACAAACTCCCTTAGAGTTTGTTTTTCTGGGAAAGTATTTATTTCTCCCTCATGTCTGAAGGATATTTTTGCTGGATAGAGTATTCTTGGCTGAAAATTTTTGTCTCTTATAGATTTGAATGTGTCATTCCATTCTCTCCTAGCTTGTAAGGTTTCTGCAGAGAAATCCACTGAAAGGCTGATAGGGGCTCCTTTGTACTTTATTTTCTTCTGCCTTGCTGCCCTTAGTATTCTTCCTTTGTCATTCATTTTTACCAGTTTTACTACTATATGCCTTGCAGTAGGTCTTTTTACATTGACATATCTAGGATATCTGGAAGCCTCTTCCACACGGATTTCCCTCTCTTTTCCAAGGTTTGGGAAGTTCTCTGCTATTATTTCTTTGAACATGCTTTCTGCTCCATTCTCCTTCTCTTCTCCTTCTTGAATACCTATAATTTTTATGTTGCATTTCCTCATTGAGTCTGATATTTCTTGGAGACTTTCTCCACTTCTTTTTAGTCTTCGTTCTCTCTTCTCCTCTGTCTGGAGCATTTCAACATGTCTATCTTCGATTATACTGATATTTTCCTCTATGATGTCCACTCAAGCATTCAGGGAGTCTGTATTTTGTTTTATCTCTTCCATTGTGTCTTTCATCTCTAGCATTTCTGATTGATTCTTCTTTATACTTTCAATCTCTTTTGTGAAGTAGCTCTTGAACTTGTTGAATTGTTTCTCTACATTCTCTTTTACCTCACTGAGTTTTCTGATGATAGCTATTTTGAATTCATTGTCATTTAGATTACATATTTCTGTGTCCTCAAGACTGAATTCTGGGTACTTGTTGTTTTCCCTCTGGTCTGGAGATTTGATATAGTTTTTGATATTGCTAGAGTAGGTGGTTCGGATCTTATGCATCCTGATATTATTTGGTTGCAGTTACCACCTATTGCCACTGGGTGGGGGTCAAGAACCAAGTATTCTGAGCCCTCCACCTTCAGCAGAGATCCCAGGCAGTGGAGTGGGTGCGGGTCGGGTGTGAGGAGGGGCACTTTCTCCTGCGTGCACCCCGGGCTTTCTTGCTCTGCTCTCGCTATCTACTCTCCTGGATTATTGGCTTGTTGAGGCCACCCCCTGTGAAAGCTTTTGCCTCAGTAGAGTTCTTCCCTGTAGGCTGCATTGACCCTCAGTGGTCCTTGATGTTTCCGTGAATGGATGTCCCTTTCCCTGTTCCTTTCCTCTCAGAGCCTCCCATGGTCATAGATCACAGTCATTAGAGGAGGGAGCAAAGTTCTCTCTTACCCCCTTCCAGCTCCTCTGAGTGGGACTCTGGCCTCTCTGCCCTGTGTCATATGGCTGCATATCTCTCCGATGTATCTGTGTTGTGTTACGATGTCTTCTATTGGAGTATGGATATCCCTTTTCATTGTATGTTGGAGGGGAGAGAATCCTGGGCAAGTTCACTCTGCCACGATGTTGATGTCACCCCCAACATTTTACTATTTTTTAAATTGCCTTTGAAATAGTTTTCTCCAGAGTCTTTCAAACCCTATTAGGCTAGTTACTTGATGATAGAGAAGTTCCTTTTGTCTCTCTCTCATGAGTATTCTTCAGTATATTTTTCAGAGTAAGAACCAAGTAAATGTTTATTGAAATGAATTAAAAGAAATTGACCTTCAATAATAGCTAACGGCTCACAAAAATTACTATCAAACATTCCTTAAAGTGTACTTACCCCAGAGGTTTGAGGGTTTGAGCAGATAGTTAGGAAATTTAACTCTATATAGATTTATTCAAGATTCTTACCATGTCTTCCTTTCATTTTGCTTTTTTATTCCTAATACTTTTAACTGAATTTACATATGATAAAATGTGCATATCTTAAGTGCAGAGTTCACTGATCTTTTATTAATGTATGTCCCACTCTAACCATCACTTTAATCATGATTTACAATATTTCCATAATTGTAGAAACTTCATTTGTGCCCCTTTACTCAATCTGTCCCCCAACCTGACCGGAAGCATGCACTGATCTGGTTTCTATCATCATAGATTCGTCTGGCCTACTCTAAAACTTCACATAAATGCAATCATACAACGTGTACTCTTTTGTGTAAGACTTTTTTGACTCAGCATTATATTTTTTGAAATTTATTCATGCTGCCATGTGTTTTAGTAGTTTGTTCCTTTCATTGCTGAGTAGTACTTCATTATATTATATCACATTATACTATGATGTGTTTATTAATTCCCCTGGTTTTTGAACATTCCAGTTGTTTACAGGTTTTTCCCATGATGTATAAATCTCATGACTTTTCTAATACAGATCTTTAGGGGGAGATACATTATCATCTTTTCTGGGTAAATACATGGGAATAGAATTGCTAAGTCATAGTATAGGTATATGTTTAATTTTAATAAAAAATAAAACTGTGAAATAGTTTTTCAAAGGGTTGTAATATTTTATCTCTCATCAACAGTGGATGAGGGTTCCAGTTGCTTCATATTTGTTCTAACATTAGTATTGTCAGATTCTTTTAAACCCTTCTTGTGGGATTGATGTAGTGTCTCTTGGAGGTTTTGCTTCGTATTTCACTGATGACTAATAACAGTGTATATCATTTATGTGATTTTGGTCCTTCCCATATCTTCTTTTGTGAAGTATCTATTCAATTCTTTTTCCTTGATGTTTGTCTTTAACATTGATTTGTAGGAAGTCTTCACATATTCTGCATACATACTCTTTGCCAGACATATGTATTGTAATATTTTTCTTCTGGTCTGTAGCTAGCCTCTTCATTTTCAAATTGGTCCTTTGAAGACAGAAGTTTTTCATTTTGATGAAGAAATCATCTTTTTTTTTTTTTTTACACAATATATACAACATCTCAAAACAAGTGATAAATTGTGGGAAAATTGAGTGCGAGACAATTAAAAACAAAACCAAGGGCAAGGCTTGTAGCTATTTGATGTCGTAAGACCTGTATATTATGTTAGACATAGGATATACATTTAACTTTAAGTTTCCTATAAACCAAAGCAAAGAGGAAAAGTAATTAGTTAACTAGCTCACGGTGGCTATTAGACAAGGAAACATACAAGATAAGCAGAGTTATTTCTGATAATGAGATATGGGGAATTCCTCCCAGTGCGTCCTCATGAAGATGATACTGTAATGCTACAGTGAGGAGTATTTGCAATAACACTTTTTTACTAAATGGAATAACCAGCTGAACCCTCTCTATCTGTTCGCCACTCTTTTTTGCCTGCTTTGTGCCTTTGGAGGCTGGCCTCTTTGAGCTTCCTCTTCTGGACTTTCTTGCACTCTAGGAGAAACCAATATAAGACCAAGGGCAGAGGAGAAATAGTTCAGGGTATTTTTTCACCCTGCTCCCACCATGCAGGGCCTGTGGTTTCAGAATTTGTTATATTCCTCTACTTCAGGCAAGACCTCCTGTTGGGCTGGTCCTCACCCACGGCCACAGGTCTCCCATGGTTCTGGTAACATCATTCTCTCCCTTGCTTCTTCAGATCCAGTGATGCACTGCTATCCTTTGTGAGTTTTAACCCTGCCCACTGTTAATCATTCCTTCCCCAGGCTCTCTTCCATTAACCCTTTGGATTTACGATTTCTTTCCTGCCAGGAATAGTAGCTAGTCTATACAGTTCCTTCCGGTAATGTCTGTCAACGTAGAGTAAATCCACAATGCCAAGGGTAATTCGCCAAAAACAATTCTGCAGTGTTGTGCATGGATCTCTGATAGTTTGCATTAATCCATGGATAAAATCATACTATCTCTAAAAAATGGATCAACTCCTTCTTTTCATAATAAAATGGAAATACTCTCAGATGCACAAAATAATATTCTGGAGGCTCAGAGCCATAGGGCAAACAAGGCTTATCCCAAAACACTGTTTTCTCTCCAGTGTATATGTTTTTTTAATTTTTATATTTTGTCACATACATATAGAAACAGAAGATGTTTGTATGTTTTCGTGTTGGCACAACATTGGACTTATCTTTTCATGTTGGTTTTTGTTGTTATAATTCTTAGAGAGTTACTGGCAATCTTTGTGGGTCTGTGTTTTCATTTTGATGATAAACAGGCAGGATTGAAGTTCCCTATGGCCAGCAAGCAGAAACAAGTAGTTTCTGGGTAAGTCTGATGAGACTTGCAAGGAAAATGTTCTTAAAATTCAACTATTTGAGTATTTAAATCTCATTCAGATGAGATGTGTATATTATTTATTAGAACAATGTCTTGGATCTGATTTAATGTGGCTACTGGTCTGTAGTTTAATGTAGCATTTTGGTCATTAATTTCCTCTACCTGCTGATTCCTTCATGACACTGTTTCCCATGGAAATCAGTCCTTGGGGCTCACTTTGGACTGGAAACTTTGACAAAAGTGTGACAGTGCCCTTCTTATGAATCTTCTTAGGGAAAGTGTTAGTTTCCTTGCTTTTATTTTTTTCTCCACATTCTTCTCCCTTTCTCTCTTAAATGAGTTTCTCATAAGTAACAGTAATGCAATTGAATATCTATCATAAAATATTGGTATATCATTGCCAACCTCTTTTTGTACTTGTATTCATTTTCTAAGGCTGCCATATAAAAGTACTACAAACAAAGTGCCTTAAACAACAGAAATATATTGTCTCACAGTTCTGGAGTCTAGAAGGCTGAGATCAAGGTGTCAGCAGGGCCACCTTCCTTCTGAAGACACTAGGGAAAGATGTTTTCCAGATCTCTTTCCTTGGCTGTGAGAATATACCTTCAGTCTTTACATGGTGTTCTTCCTGTGTGAGTCTGTGTCAAAATTTCCCCTTTTTATAAGGACACCAGCCCACCCTACTCCATTATGATCTCATGTTAACTAATTTTATCTCAATGACCCTGTTTCCAAATAAGGTCACATTCTGAGATATCAAGAGTTAGGACTTTAGTATTTGAATTTTGGGGGAACACAATTCAAACCCTAACAGTAGTGTACTAATTAAAGTAATTTCCCTTACACCATCTATTCAGATGCCTCTTGTACACTAATGAAATACTATTTGTTTTCCATTTGCGTTCATTAGTTTTGAATGACTATATTGTGATTCCTTTTAAAAGTCAATCTTCCATAATAGAAGCATAAATTTTTATGAAAAAAGAGTTTAGAATTATTGAAGTATTTGATAATATTATTCTTTTTTAAAAGCTATGACTAGAAATTGAGATATTCAGGTTTTGGGTAGCATAAAATAGAGTTACCTTCCATTTGCTTCAACGAGTAATTAGCTATTTCAAGCACACTGTTTGTATACACCGTGAATCAATTTCTGCTATTTTAAGTTTCTACTGAAGAGTGATTTGATACTATGGAAAGATCCAATAACTCTGTTAAGTGAGTAGATTCCTAGAAATAATTGAATAATTCAGCACACTGAATGGCATCCTTCTGGTTTGAAAGAGTGCCTGATATTATCCCAAAGGTGATAGCTGTATACTTCTTGGAAACTACTGAGGACTTAGCTGCCTTTGAAGAAAAGTTTGACCATAAATTAAAAAACAAAATCCTACGATCCCTTTGATGGTGCTATTATAAAACTCATGGTGATATGAGCTTTTCCAGAAAAAATAAAGAAAATAGCGCAATCTAGGTCACTACAATCTCTTACCTTTGTATTTCTTTTAATGAGTTAGCTGAAGCAATGGTTGCGTATGTGCTGTTGTCTTGTTTTGCAAACATATTTTAAAAGAAGGGTCACTTCACTGACATTTTTAGAAAAATAATACATGTGCATTTGAAAAGAATTCCAGCAATACAGATTGCAAGAAAATAAAGAATAAAAAAAGAAAAAAGAAGATAAAGAAGAAAGAAAGAATGGAAGAAAGGAAAGAGGGAGAGAAGAAAGGAAGGAGTTAATTAATTAAGATATTATGGGGAAGAAACCGTTGTACTTAGTAACTGATTAGATAAAGTCATCACTAAAAAAACAAAAGCCAATGCTAAACCCTGGGTTGACACCATCTCTTTTCATCTTGGAGAGGTCAGTGGTTTGTCATGATAGGGAAAGACCCTTACTCTTCAGGTAGAGGTTTACCTTCCCTGCACAAAGAAATTCTGCTGACAACATCATTTGTGGATTTGCAGAATGCATTATTCATTGAAGTACAATATTGCTGATCACCAGGGCACTCATTTTATGGCAAAGAATTGGAGCAAAAGGTTCATGTTGATAGAAATCACTGATCTTCCCATATACCTCATTATCTAGAAAGGGCTGGCTTCACAGAATAGAAAAATGGTCTGCTGAAGGATCAGTTGGAGGTATGCTGAAGGCATCTTGGAGGTAACACTCTATGATATAGGGGTGCTATCTTACAGGATGGAATATAGGTTTTCAATTAATAGTCATCATGTAGTAACATCTAAACCTGAATGCTTAGTCCAAGAATCAATAGGTATAGGTGATATTGATACCATCACCACTACGCCTATAACGACTTAAATATTTTTTGCTTCCTATCCCGAAAAATTTGGCCCAGGTAGGTTAGAAATCCTAGTCTCAAGACTAATGCTTCCATTTCACAGCATAGTTCTGTTAAATTAAGAGCTAAGACCTTGCCTTTTTGATTCTTTCCTGGCCATTTTGGACTCTTCAATCAATAGAGACGTAGAAATTAGGGGATTTATTTGAGTACCTAGGAGAATATGGGTTTCTATCATACAATGAGAGCAAAGAAGACTGTGTTTGGAACCCTAGGGAAACACTGGGTTGCCTCTTACTCCCTTGCCACCAGTTTTGGACAGTACAAAGTTACAGAAATCTAGATTTCTAGACCAAGGAACTAGATCCCACAGTTGCTATGGTCTGAATCTTTGTGTTCCCCCAGAATTTATATGCAAAAACGTAATTCCCAATGTGATGGTATTTGGAGGTGAGGCCTTTAGGAGGCAGTTAGCCCCGGAAGGCAGAGCCCTAATGAATAAGGTTAATGTCCTTATAAAGGAGACCCCAGAGAGATCCCTTGTCCTTTCCACCTTGTAAGAACACAGTCAGGCACCCTTTGGGAACCAGAAAGAGGGCCCTCAGCAGACAGAGAATCTGCTGGCACCTTGATCTTCCTAGCCTCCAGAATTGTGAGAAATAAATTTCTGTTGTTTATAAGCCACCTAGTCTATGGCATTTTGTTATAACAGCCCAAACATGTTAAGAGAACAGTATTGAAAGTTTGGTAAAGAATCTGCTAGGTAAATATCCCTCTAGCAGAGGTGCTGTCAGAGGATGAGGAGAGGACATGGAAGGAGTGGTTGGAGAAGGAGGCCTGATTATCAAATTAAGTCATGAGATCCGATATAGAACAGATATGGAAATAGGGACTGTTATAGCTATACTTTAGGTTAATATTTCTGTTTCCCTCTATTTTTTTTTCTTCAACTATTTAAAAGACACTAATGATGAAAAAGTTTTTTAGTTTCAGTTGGAAGTATGAAAAAATTAACACTGGTCTGTGATGATATAGTAACTGATGAGACTTTGGGTACCCTTATCTGGACAAAAGAGAAGATCAAAGCTAAAGGTCAAAGGGTGGACTGTTGTGGACATTGTCTATTTGCCCCTCCAGTCCCAATCTCCTTCACCCTGCTCTGATCCTGGAAGGCTCATTTGTCTGGACAGCATCAATGGACAGAGCTTCCCTCCCTCGCCTCTGTGTTGATTCAGCCAATGGAAGACAGCAGCAGAATCTCAAGGAAAGCAGAAGAGTGAGGATAGGTTACACTCCCTGCTTCCTCCCTGGTAGTAGTCGGCTGTGTCTCTCTTTTGAAAGCCACACTCCTATCAGGCCTTTCCTTTCAGTGATCCCTTCCTCCTCTCACCCTTTTAGGTCTAGAGGTGGCATATCCTCACTTTCTTCTCCTCCTTATGACTAACCCCAAGTCATATTGCTTTTTCCTAACTCTGCTCCCGTCTTTGTAAATAATGCCTTCATCAAACTCTTCTCCATCACCCCCATTTTACTGTGCCTTCTGTTTCTTGCCAGCATCCCCCACGGATACAATACGTGAGCTATCAAAGACCCGAAACCTCATCTCCCCTTTCTCTTCTCTCTGCATTTAGTTTCTTTCACAATCTGTCTAGGAAGAAGGGTTTGGGAATTTGTGTTGTGTTTACATGGCAAACAGAATATTTTTGTCTTATTCTTATTTGAAAGTACTTGCCCTCTGTATAATACTGTAAATATGAATAAAAAATAAGGGAGTGGTTTTCAGAATAAATCCCATCAACAAATATTTATTAGCCATGAATACGTAGATGTGCTCTGTTAGGATGCTATTCCATATGCAGAAACAATAGGAATCACTGTCAGAATTTCTGGGTTCAAATCATAAGGTTGCTTCGTTTTAGCAGAAGAAACCAGAGGCTGCCTTTGGCAAATAGTGTTTGAAATAATGTTTTCACATTGCTGCAGGAAGAAAATCAATGTCTAGTTCATGCATTTTGTTCTGAGCCCAACCAGATAGTTTCTTATAGTCATGAAGGGCTAGCAAAAAACAGCAACCCCTGCTCCTTCTCTTTACTAAGTTAACTGGCGGCGCCCATGCTGCTTATATGATTCGTGTGTCTCCAATAAAAAGTCAATACTGTGCTAAATATGATTTAGCCTATTTTTTATATAGATTAGTTTAATGGTGTTAAAAGATAAACTGAGGCATACGAAAAATTTTGAGAGTTTATTTGAGCAAAAACTGATTCAAATCAGGCAGCATCCAATCTAGCAGATAGAAACTCCAAGAAGCAGTACAAAACGAAAAACTTTTATAGGCAGAAGGAAGTGGAACTCAGAAGGAACAAGGGAGTTATAGTAGGCAAAAAAGCGGGTTGGTTATTACAAGGTTATTTTCCTTTAGGGGATGGAGGGGATCTATTAGGTGGGTTACCTACCTAGTGCTCGTCAGATGATTCCTGATTGACTAGTTTAAGACTCCATTTCTGGGCGAACTGAAACTATGATTAAGTTAAGTCTCAGTTTGGTGACATAGAGGTTAGCACATGCAACTCCATTTGGGCCTCTTGTCTTGTTTTTGACAATTCCCCCATTATGATCAGACTCAGCCTAAATGAGAGATGTGATCAAAAATTTAAGGTATAAGTGCCACTCCCAACTACTGCTCTGGAGTTCTTACAGTTTTTGCTGGATTTCTGTGTGGCATTCACAGGTCACAATGTCAGGTTCATAGTCTTTAAGTGGGTCTTTCTCTTCCTTCCTTTTCTTAAGATCTAGCCTTAGGGAGATCATTTGCTTGGTGGCTAGTGGCCGTAGACATGCTCTTAAAGCTTTTGAGAGAATGTACACTGGGGAAACTACTATGATTATTATAAAGATACTTCCCAGTATCTGGTGTATACTTTGGAGCCATGGTCCCTAAGACCCAAACCAATCAGAATCAAATAAATCAAAGACCCTATAAAAGGAGTCGCTTTCTTAAGCCAACTGGTTTGTTCAGTGATCTTATGTAGCTGAGTCTCAACTTCCCCAGGAGTGTCGATCCAATTATAGCAAGTGGTGTTGGCCATAACACAAACACATCCTTGCCTAGCTAAAAGATAATCAAAAGCTATCCTATTATCAAGAACAATTTTGGACAGACAGTCTAGGGATTTTTGTTGGGAAGCTGTTGCTTTAGCAGTGGCCTCTGAAACATCTTCAGGAGTTAAAGAGAGACTCCTAATTGTAGCTCATTTGCACTTACTCCTAGCCAGATTAGTAGGGACCTGCCAAAGAAAGGGAACTTTAAGTCATGATTTCCTCCTGGTAATTCCTATTTGAGTCTGTTACTCAGGAATGGAAAAGTGACAGCCACGAGGCCAAAACATTTAGGAGTCTTTTGGAGACTGTACAGGCAATTTTATCCTGATCTTATTTGCCTTGTGTCCCTTTCTTTGTGCAGAGCCTGGATGCCACGTTCCCTGGGTTGGGGATTGTTAATCAGAGACGGGGAAATGGACCCCCAGGGTTAGGGAGTCTAATGCAGTAGAGAGAGTGCTGAGTTTGTTCCAGAGAAACTGAGGCATTGGAAATCAAGGAAAAGTTTGTGACAAGCAGCACTACAGGATCACCAGCATCGTGGCGAAGTCAACAGTCATATAGAAGTTGGGTTACTCTCTTTGCAATGGCCTGAGATGTGTGAATCATGGCATTATCTTTCCAGAACAGAGCAAGGCAAAAAGTGGACAAAAGAATCATACAGACATTCATGGTGTAAGAATTTGGAAATGAATGGTCAGAGAGAGAAGGAGGAATGGAAAGAAATGCTCTTGATCCAATGTCTTGGGAGGAACCAGTCTACCTTCATGTCAGCTACGTCTCTTCTTAGTCAATTTGACTTTGAGGTCTCTAGCATTTGCACAGGACCAGATACCAGGTGGAGCCCTCTTAACTTGTGAAATATGCACCCAAGTTTCAATATTTTGTAATTTGGCCACAGAGTCTGGGGTCAAGGATACTTGGTAGGGTCCTTTCCATGAATCTCTCTTTTGCAAAAGCATCAAAGTAAAACAATAACTATCTGTAAATGACAAAGACTTTTAAAATGCCCATGCTTAAAGATCTGATGGGAGGTCATTATAATGGAATTGAAAAGGAAATTTGGTTATTTTTCTGACATACAACATTTTAAGATAATAACTGGAATTATTACTGATAACACTGTAAACCAGGACATATCAGATTTTTAGGAATTTCATGCAATTTCTCAAACGCGTACATCAATAACATGCACCTATACAAATAAAACCTAAGAAGGCTTATAATCACTTATTTGACAATGCTTCCTATGAAATTTAATGTACAAATAAACCTAATTAGTTTAAAATCTCTCTGTTACAAGAGGAGAGACAAATCCTTTGAGATTTTCCAGGGGTCCTCTGGGAAATCTCAAAATTACTCTGAGGTCAAAAAGACTCTATTTAGAATTTGATTCGGGGAAGTTGTCAAAAGGTTCAAACATTTGACTAATTCGTATCACAGATCATTATGAAATAATGCTTAATTCTCTAATTGCTGTAAGTGACAATAGAAGATATTCAAAGCAAATACAGAAAGTTACATAGGTGTGAACAAAATTTAGCTCTTTTAATATTGAGAAGATTGGGTCTTCTTAAGTAAAGACCTGATAAAGACAACATGAAGCCCAGTACATTATTTTGGTAAGATACAAAATCTTTGCTGTCCACACTGAATATTTAAAAGATAAAGGAAAACCTTTGTTTATAATTTCTTATTAAGAGCAGACCAATAATCTAAGAGAACTTTGTACTTTGAACAAAGAGACAGCCCGGTGGCGCAGCAGTTAAGTGCGCACATTCTGCTTCGGTAGCTTGGGATTCACAGGTTCGGATCCAAGGTGCGGACATGGCACCACTTGTCAAGCCATGCTGTGGTAGGCATCCTACATATAAAGTGGAGGAAGATGGGCACGGATGTTAGCTCATGGCCAGTCTTCCTCAGCAAAAAGAGGAGGATTGGTGGCAGATGTTAGCTCGGGGCTAATCTTCCTCAAAAAAAAAAAAAAAAAAAGAGAGAGAAAACCAAATTCTAATTTTGTACCAATGTACTTTTGACATAAAAGTCAAATTTTAAAAACTTAAAGAAATCCATTCCAATCTTAGCCAGCTTGACCACACATAATATTCATTTCCCAATATTTTGCTTCCATAAAACTTCTATAACTTTTTAATATCCATTTAGATTTTGTCCTATGTTTTTTTCTCTTTCTCATTCTGGAACAATCAATCATTTTACTTTCCTTGCCTACATTTCATAGACAGTTGTTTCCTTTCACTCTTATTATTTCTAAGTAGTTTCAATTACATATATAATTAGAATTCTTAATCCGTAGAATCCTTTATTCCTAGTGAAAACTAAGAAGTAAGTAATTATAGATTGTTGCAGTAGCATTCTGTGGATTGGCAAATTTACAAATGCATTTCATAATTTCTAGAAGTATATTCTTTCTCATAGTTAATTTTTCAATGTGGCATAAGACATATTTACTGATAGAATCAAATATCTTTAGTTACTTTGAAATAAGCAGCCAAAAGTAGATAAACTTGTGTTACATAATTAATGTTTGAGTATTTCATCATATTTGGACATGATCTAGATATTCAATGAATATCCATCATTTAACTTATCTCAGTATAACTATAAGGTTTCAAGTTATACTTGAATATATTGAAAAAGATTTTGGAAACTATTTTTAAGTAGACATAACATAAAGCATAATTATTGTTGAAAAGTTCATTTATAAACCTTTATCTTACTTACATCTATTTAATTTATGTGTTGTTAATAATTATATTTATATTACTCATGAAAATTTCATGAGATATTAAACAACCATCATTTTAGTTATCTTTCTCGCTGAAAAGTTCTGTAACAGACATAACATGAGCTTATTTGACTTTTATTTTTTTTTTTATTTTTTTTTTTTTAAAGATTTTTTATTTTTTCCTTTTTCTCTCCAAAGCCCCCCGGTACATAGTTGTGTATTCTTCGTTGTGGATTCTTCTAGTTGTGGCATGTGGGACGCTGCCTCAGCGTGGTCTGATGAGCAGTGCCATGTCCGCGCCAGGATTCGAACTAACGAAACACTGGGCCGCCTGCAGCGGAGCGCGCGAACTTAACCACTCGGCCACGGGGCCAGCCCCTTATTTGACTTTTAGTAAACCTAGGTAGAATAAAACTTGTATACCTGCATTATATTTAATTTTGATAGCTCTAAAGACATGCCTGTTTTAATTAAACTAGCAAACATAAACTGGCTTTTATTTACAAAGATTATTCTAGATCTTGTGAACTTAAAAAGAATTTGAGTTAATTTCTGTATTTCTGACAGTATACTTGATTTATATAAGTGTTTAATTTTCTTTAAGCCAATTGAATAGAGCTCTTTACAAACTAATTTTGGCAATACCATCCAGAGGCAGAAAAAAATCACACATTTATAACATCCATATGTACGTATACATAAACATATGGAAAGATACAGATATGTTATAGCTTTCATTTAAGAATTTTAGCCACCAGTCAGATACAGTAATGCAAAACTCACTAGTTTATGAAAGAACGGTTGGATCAAAATTGTGTTTCTGGTAGATGGAATAAGTTAAGCTTAGCTGGCTAGATGGCCCAAGCTTTTTACTAACATTTGTGGAAGAGACTTTTAAGAGTTTTTATTGGCCTAGTTTTCAAAATTGACTTTCCATCTTTTTTTTTCTTTCTGATAAGAATTATTTTGGTTCTTGGAGAAGACCAAGTAGACTACTCACATCTTAAAAGGCACAGAGAAAGAATGCGAGTTCCACCAAGAAGGACTTTTGTTTCCTAAGACCAGATCTTTTACAATATCTGCAAGCCTTTTGAGATGAATAACAGAGGTTTGGGGATTGAATAAAAATGATAGGTGGGCTTTGAATTGTTTCTAGAGCCACATTTCTGTTCTTGTAAAGGCTAGATTTGTAAGACAATTACAGCTGTTTTTAATTCCTCAAAGAATTTGATCGCAACCTAAATGATATCAAGAGTCTGCCCCACCCATGCAACTAGATTATCTCTAATTTGCTTTTTTATATCAGGGAGAAGATCTTCAACTAAGATGGAAATCAAAAGATTCCTAAATTCTAGATTTAGAGCTTTGTGTTTTTGGAATGTTTTAGTAAATCTTTCCACAAAGTCTTCAGAATGTTTTTCTTTCCCTCCAGGTACCTAGTTTCATTTTTAGCTTAGGAGAAAAAAAATTTCTATCAGGCTCTAACTGTCAACTTCCCATTTGACCAACTTCTGACTATAGAGCTACTAAAAAAAAAATCCTTTTATATATCTTGTCAGGTTTCAGCTTGGACAAACAGTAAATATTCCTGGCAATATGGAACAATCCCATGAAGACAAGAGATCTCCCCAAAGAGGACGTCCCCAAAGATACTACCTGCCCAAGATCCAGAGCCACTCCCAAAGGTAACCAAAAGAAAGAAAGACTTAGACAATTCCCATGGGAGCTGGGGACAGTTGGTAGTTCTCTTGCCATAAATGGAGTGTAATCTGCATTTCTGTTCAGCCATATGTAGCCATAAATGGGGTATAACCCACATTTCTGTCCAGCCTTAATTTTGGGGTCCCCAACCTAATGGTTGCCAAGCTAGGTTCTCAGGACACAAAATGAGACAAACAAGTAGTCAACAACTGTCCCCTAGAGAGAAAGGATGGACAACAAATGGGTACCTGAGCAAATTCACAAAATCTAATTCTTACAAATGTTATGTGCCTGCTAATATGAATAGGGACAATGTGAAATTTTACCTTCCCTTCTCTCCCAGGCAGCACAAATAGACATCTGAGCGAGCTGACTTTGGTAAGAATTCTTACACTTAGTCAGCTTCTGCTAGTTTTCCCAAGACCCTGTCCACAGACTCTGGAGTCAGTGGGTGTCCCAGAAGGTCTCATCTGGACACCAGAAACTGTAGAGGAGGAAAAATAAGTTTTCCTTTACCCTTTATGATGAGTGTTTGGCTGAGACCCCTTTATCTCTTGGGTACCTTGTAAATAAATAAGCTTTTTTAGGTTAACAATTCTCTACTGTGGCCACTGTAATTCAAGATTATGTTTTGGTAAATTTAATCTGCTTGTTCAGTCTTAGAACAAAATTGTATTCACCTGAGGTTTCACACTGGCCCCAATTCAGTTTCTAAGTTTGACCTAGTCTGACCCTGGACCTGGTCTGGTTTCTAAGTCAGACCAGTCTGAACCCCGGACCAATCTGGTTTCTAAGTTGGACTTGGTCCAACACTGGACCCAGTTCACCCCAGACCCCATCCAGTTTCTAAATCAGACCCAGTCTCACCTGGACCCAATCTAATTCCAGCCAGTTTCTGAACCCAGTCCAGAAAAAGAAATGTTCAAATGAAGTCTAAAAGCTCATAATGCAAAAACTGCCGAGCTAGGAACCAGGAGGGACTGACTTACCATCTTCAGAGACAATAAAAAAGCAGCAAGCTCAAGGGCCTCAACAGGTATATCCACCTGGTTGGGCCTTGTTTCTGGGGGCCTCCAGGGTGATTCTGAATCTCTTAATCTCACCTTTGTGTGCCTGATGAGCAGTAAGCCAATCACTGAGACATTGGTGCTTGGAGATGGAGAAAGGTTTATTTGAATTGGCCAAAATGAGAAAGTGGAAGGATAGGTTCTCTCAAATTTGCATTAACAAGAGAAATGAGCAGGGGATTTTATAGAGCTAAAATGCTTGGCAAGAAGAGTTTGGAGAAACAAAGGGGTAATCTGTGTTTCTTTTACTCCCAATAAGCCCCAGGCAATCTGACTTCTGGGCATCAATGGCAGCTGAGGGCTGGTTATCTAGTGATCCTTGAAGGCTTTCTCTGTCTTCTGTAAAACAAGCTCATAAAGCCTTGTGACCCTTGAGTTGTCCCTCAGGTTAAACAGGAAAATAGCAAACTGACAAGATTAACTTCCTTTCATAACAAGGTCAAAGGTAATCTTATTGAATATTGACAGTAACCCTCAGGTACCTGGCTTCAAAGGGTCTCCTTTGGTTCCTCTTCTGAAACTAGAACTGTTAAAAAGATCAGCCAACTCCTGACTGACTGGTTTAAGATTCCATTTCTGGGAGAGCTGAAACTGTAATTAAGGCTCAGTTTGGTGATGCAGAGCTTAGCATAAGCGACACCATTTTGTGCCTGTTGTCTTGTTTTTAACAACACATAAGCTTGCATTTTTAGTATACGGGAGAAGTATGGAATTCCTGACAATACGTATATAGCATTATATTTTTCTGAATTGAATTCACATTCAAGTTGAACTTCTAAAAATACACCAGTGACTTTGCTCACGAGCAAAACATCTCTGCCTCCTCAATGGCTGCCACAAAGCCTGGCAGAGAGTGGGGACTCTGGAAATGTTTGCTGAATTTCAGAGTAAGCAGGCCATTTTATTATGACCAATAGATGCCAAAATTTTTAAAGTCATATTCCTTCATTTTGAAGTAAATTTGAAATTTGATAAGATATATCAAGAAGCAAGCAACAAGTCTGGGCTGACTGCTAAGAATCAAAAGCTGGGCCTCACTGCATAAGGTTTTAGATTTAGAATATAAGTAGGAGTGTCAGGAATGTCTTTGTAAATCTCAAAATAAAGAAGAGCTTCCTTCGAGATCTCCTCCCCTCCATTGGTATATAGCTATGGGCTCTGTCCTTGCAGGCAGACGACTGATACTCTGATTGCTTTTCAAATTGAAAGCCTCACCTGCTGTTTGCAAACATGTTCTCTTCTCTTTTGCCCTGTTATTGAACAAACAGGCATTGATTTCTATCTCCTTTTTTTTTCTTAAGCTACAACATCCCACAGATATCAGATATGGCCCTGTCTGCTTAGTGAAGGATTTAACCAATAGTCATATTAAAAAAAAAAAAAAAGAGTCTGTAATTCCTGCACAGCCTGTTGGCAGATTCCTGTTATGAAAATAATGAATCTGATGTGACAGATAGAACAGGTGTAACTCACTAATTATTAATACATAGCTTCCTTTTGGGAGAAAAGTGTGTTGGAAGGTTTCTATGACAGTGTTACAGCTGAAAGCAATTGGGCAAACAGACCTATCAAAGGTGGCTGATGATACCCACACTAAGTAAGCAGAACTGAACTCTTCTTTGGATGAAGATCAGCACTTCTAAAGGAAATGAGATAAAGGAAAGGGAGAAAAACTTTATATTACTGTCAAAAACAATACAGCAGATTCTGCCTAAGGTGCTGAACACTGAGTGAGCTGCATATATTAGATGGTATGTTACTAGCATCTATTTGAAAATATGTGTTTCCCACATAGATAAAGAGAATAGATTAGTGGTTACCAGGAGAAACGGGGGTCAGGGGAAGGCAAAAGGGGTAAAGGGGCACATATATATGGTGACAGATAAAAAATGAACTGTTGGTGGTGAACACAATGCAGTCTATACAGAAAGTGAAATATAATGATGTACACTTGAAATTTACACAATGTGGTAAGCCAATATAACCTCAATAAAATAAATATAAAAAAATAAGTAAATAAAGATGTTTCATTTGAATTGTTTCTCAGTACACTATATATATATTTAGTTATTTATTTTAAATACTCTTTACATATGACTGGAAATAAGTACATGGACAAGGAATAAAAGAAAGAGAGAAATTTATGATGAAGGGAAAGACACTATCTCCAAATTCTCTGAATTTATTTAATATTTCTTGATTCATTCATCAGCTCATGGATACATTAAGTAAATGACACATTTATTAATTATACTTTGTACTCTTCCTTCAATATTATGCTTATAGTCTTTCTGTCCAAGAAACTCTGATAAGTTCACCAGTAGACAGATATGAACAAATCATTACAGGAGTATGTTTGTTCAGGAATAATATCAATGTGCAAGAAAAATATGTATCCATTGTTAAAGAAAAAGTCATACCAGACAAAATCAGTAGACAGAAGTTGATTTTATTCTAATACTATTGCCAGCAAGAGGGGAGAGGGCAGAGCCCAAGTGTGAACACCCAGGAGTATCCAGCTCCATAGGGGATCACAGCCCATCTGGGTGTGCTAATGGGTTTCACACAGAGGAAAAGTAAACTTTCTCATTTTTTCTTATGTCTTCATGACCAGAAGTAATTTTACAAGTTGGAGCAAGTTAGGCTCCTCCCCTCCCACAGAAGCTGGGAGAAAGGGGTACTATTTTCCTTAATGGTTCCGTTTCAAAGAAATGTTTCCCAGGTCCCTGCGAAAGACAGTCCTGAGTGGTAAAACTGGCAAGAAACTTTCTAAAAAGACTTACATCTCAAAGGGATAGAGGAAGGATTTGCAATCACAAGTTTCTAAAGTAAATGCTCAAAGGAAAGGACCAGGGCGTTAGAGTCAGGAAGAAGGCTGTCTTCTAAAGTTCAGTCAACCCAAGGGAAATGTCAAGGCCACCTTGGTCACCGTATAGCCCGCCTAGCTTCGGTCCCAAACACTAGGTGTTCTATTTGATCCCAAATGCAAATAAGGCATGACTTGAGTAAAATTCAAAACCTATGTTGACTGACTCAACTGGTTGCTTTGGAATATAGCAGCACGGCCGCTGACAAACAGAGTCTCTTGCAAAAACAAGTAAAATGAGAGAGAAACAGAAAGGAATAATAGTATTTGCTGAGATTTTTCATGTTTTAGGCCTCATGATGTGTGCTATTCATGCATGAACACTAACCCTGGGGCATCGGTAATTACGTCCGTTTAACAGATTGGGAAGTGAGGCTCAATGATGTGGCTTGCCTGATATCTCAAAGTAGAAAAGTTGGCAGCACTGGTATTTGGACTTAACTTTGTCTGGTTTCCAAAGATGATGATCAAAGCATGCAAGAATGCTGCCTTCTAAAAGCACAAAGTTAGGGACTGAGACAGTTTCAATTGAGTAGAAATAGACAGAATCTTGAGAGTTAGGACGAGAGAAGGGAGCCCTCTCCTCTGGCTCTTTTGAATGGTTAGGATAGCTGGCATTTCTTTTCTACCTCGCATTAAATTCCTCTAGGAAATTAAGTTGTCTCTACTGTATTTGATTAAGCATCAGAGAGATGGACACTTTTAAAGGGAAAATAAGTTCATGATATAGTTGTATTCTAGAGACCTTCACAAGAGGATTTCACATTAGTGGATGGTGCGCAACAGATTTCTGAACAATTGGGTATGCACACAGGACGTGACCCTCTAGGAAGCAACGCCATTGATAAGTCTTTGGAAATGAAAATACTAGCAGCTTGGGTATTTTCCAGGAAATAGAGTGGTTTCAGTGCCCCAGGGATCTGTGTTACAGAAGGTTTCTTTTCTCCCCGCCTCCCTCTGTCCCTCCTCTTCTGTCTCCTGCCCTCCTTCCGTTCCTTGTTTCCTTCCTTCTTGCTTTCATATTTGGCGACAGTGTGTGTGATGACGAATGCTCTGCTTTCTACGTTGCCCTCAGTGCATGTTGTGGCTCTACATGATCAAAACTCCAGGGAAGATGCAGAAACTTGAGTCTGGTGTTATGCAATCCTGGATTTTCAGAATATATCCTAATTTGTTTATTGGGTGTTTGTTTATATATATATATATCAGTACAGTACTACTGACAAAAATCTTGAAAATGCCATAGAAAGATTAAATAAACTTCTAACACACCAGAGAATATTGCAAAGGGTTTTATTGTTGCCTTAAAAATGCTTTTATTGAAATACAAAATCAGTAGAGAAAAGCATGCAAATCATAAGTGCACAGACCAATAAGCTGTCATAAAGTCAAGTCAATAACTCTTGTAAACATCCCTCAGGCCAAGAAAGTCTTTACAGCCCCCCGAGGCCTCCACTGTGTCCTCTTCCGATCAGAACCCCTGCCCTTGGTGCACTAGCGACCTGTGATGTGAGCTTCAGTCCCTGTGAAGGCCAGTGTAGTTCTGGCTCGCCCTAGTCCTGGTGTGTAAACTTCAGGGTTCCTAAGCCAATGGCCTGAGCGCCAGTTTCCATCCCCTGAGCCTCATGGGCCTGTCCAAAATTCTGCTCAACTTCTCAGCTGTTCAACCACCTCTTCCAGAATGTGCAGATGCGCTAGGGGAAAAGTAATCCCAAATGTTGAGCTTACTTCTCTGAGTTTCCTTGTCTGCAGGATCTTGATCCAATCATTCCTCATTGTCTTGTTAGCACTCTGATGCTTTTGAGTAGAGTTCTTATATTCAAATTTTCTAGTTGTTTTCAGTGGGTAGGTGGGTCCAAATTGCTTATTTTACCGTTACCAGCAACAGATCTCCCTTTCGCAGACATTTATGCCACCTGACCACATTGTTGCACAGTAGAATAGAATATTGGCACGTGCGTGTGCCAACGAGGAAATAGGCTTAGAGAGGTAAAGCCATATTCCTGACATGGTAAACCGAGTGAATAGATGTCTTAGTCTGTTGCTCTATCCACATGACTTTAATTTGCCTCTGAGGAGGGCATTTAAGAGTTTGAAAATATGCTGGCTTCTACTCACTCTGACGGGGCCATCTACATCTTCCCATAGCTCTTTGGCCCTTTATAAATAAAACCCCTTGGAATGAGAGCAGGATATAATAATCCATTACTAATTTTAGTCTCTGTAACACTGAGGTAGTTTCAGCAAAGCACCTTGATTATAGATGATTTTCAAGCATCCTATAACTGAATTGGGGGTATGGCATCCTAGAGCTAACAGAACGTTTTTCTTTCTGATTCTTTTCCTCAAATGAGGAAAATAGACTCAAATCAGTTAATACTGTAAGATCGTGAGCTCTTGAGCTCGAATTCCTGGATTCAATCCTGGCTCGGCTACTTACTGGCTGTGTGACTTTGTGCAAGCTGAGCTCATCTTTCTGAGCCTGTTTCCTCAGTGGTGCAATAAGGCCAGTGATAGTCTGTAGCACGTAGAAGAGTTATGAGATTAAGTAAGTGAATGCCCTGAAAACATTGTCAGTGTGCTTGGTACATATTCAATACTTAATAAATATTTGTTATTGTTTCAATTTTCTAGTACATTGAAATCAGTATTTATTATATTATTTTAAGATCTTAAAGTTACGTTGTTTTCTATTGTTTTGTAGGGCTTCAATCAAAGGTTAAACCTTTTTCTAAACCAGGATGCCGGCCTAGTGGCACAGCAGTTAAGTGCGCATGTTCCGCTTCTCGGCGGCCCGGGATTTGCGGGCCCGGTTCCCGGGTGCGGACATGGCACTGCTTGGCACGCCATGCTGTGGTAGGTGTCCCACATAGAAAGTAGAGGAAGATGGGCATGGATGTTAGCTCGGGGCCAGTCTTCCTCAGCAAAAAGAGGAGGACTGGAAGGAGTTCGCTCAGGGCTAATCTTTCTCAAAAATAAAATAAAATAAAAATAAACCAGGAAAATAAAGAATGCCCAACAGAAAGTTGAAGGGATCTCATCTGAGTGAAGCTGCCCATGGCACAAGGTGGGGGAGTTTCATGCAACTACTCCTTCAAGTGAATAATTTCATTAATAGTGTGTGATAATGCTCCACTATTAATAATAGTAAATTATGGCAAGATTTAATCATGGATCAAAGTTTATGTTCTTGTTCATCTGGGCTGGACCAACTTGCCTTGGGTTGTGGTATGAGAATGGAACCTTTCAGAAGTTAACATCGTCAAAATTACACGTGTTCAATGCATGGTACTACCATTGTCTTTTCTCTACAACTAGGCTCTTGGTCCTTTTAAGCACGTGGGCAAAAATTGTAGGCTGCAACCTAATCCCCTTATATATCCTACCACAAAGGGACAAGCCTTCTCTCTGACTATTTTACTTTATTGCATCACAAACTAGCAGCTATACGTCAAGAAAATATCTGCTTTGGGGGATTGTTCGTGATTTTTCTACTTGGTGATCGATGCTGCTGCAGCCAGTGGAGGAAGAGGAATGGTTCATTTTTTAAGGATATTAGAAAATAACATATGAGATTGTCTAAAAATCATCAGTTAAGTCAACATTTTCAGCTCATCCCTGGTACTCTTGG
This sequence comes from Equus asinus, assembly GCF_041296235.1. NCBI lineage: Eukaryota > Metazoa > Chordata > Mammalia > Perissodactyla > Equidae > Equus > Equus asinus. The sequence continues at coordinate 34,192,246 of NC_091802.1, read as the reverse complement.
CCTCTATCAGCTTTCTGCCTTTAAAACACAGGTGGCCATCTGAACTCTCAAATACCCCACTCCCTGGCTGATTTAAGAGACAAACACTAGCCAGTTGGTTTGGTTTATCTGGATTGTAGCTTCCATCTCCCTAGTAGAAGTACCTGGGATGCTTTTATAGAAAAAGCTCTGCTTACATTTCAGTGACATACTTAGCAAGCCTGAACCAAAAGGGAAAATCTCTTTTTGTTCTGGAAGTATGTGAGAGGGCAAGCTTTGCTCTACTTCTCTGCTATACACAGCCCTAAATGTCTTTGACGTCCCCCAAGTAAACAACATAATGGAGCAGAATAGAGCTCATTGGAAAACTCAGGACCTTGCTCTGTCAACCCCTTCAACCACACGTCCTACCACCCTCAAAGACAGAGAGGACCCCCAGTGTTCTGGGGCATTTGACTCCCTTTCCTGTATCTTTCTCTAGGCTGAATTGCCATACTCATGCGCTTTTATTCACTTTGGCTTCCTTGTTGCTTCTCAGTGTCCACGTATCCGTTCTATTATTAATAACAAGCCATGTGAACTCTGTTTTCAAGCACAGATAAAATGGTGGCAATAGCACAACTTGGTGATGAGAATGAAGGATGAGGAATCGAAGTCCAGTCAAGCAAGATCTTGTTCTGCCCTTCACTAGCTGTGTGACCTTGAGGATATTAATTTCCCTCTCTAAGCCTCAGGTTTATCATCTAGAAAATAAAGGGAACTAATTGTAACTATACCATAGAGTTTACATGAAGAATAAATGAGATAATGCACATAAAACACTCAGTATAGAGTATGGAAACAGTAAATTCTCAACAAAACTTAAGTATTGTAATTGGAAGTCCAAGCCTGGTATATCAAAATGGGATAAACCTTTCTAGATTTGAGCTCTAGTCACATTATTTCCCTCATTTTTCATATCTGTTAATTTAGAATGATAAAGCCCACATCTTAGGATTCTTATGTGAAACATTTAGTCTGACACCCAAGAATCATGTAATTCATAGGCTTAGGAATGGGAAAGATAAGACATACTTAAATAGTTTTCTTTGGCTGTGATTTAAAAAATTTGACTTACAGAATCCTTCCAAAGATACAATTAATTTTATCTCACGGTATCCCTGGAATCAGCGTCCTCCTAGGGAAGTTGTTCCTCAGTGTTCAATACCTAACTTTGCAAATTTCTCTTCTTTGGATTGCGAGAGAGCAGAGGACGACTGCTTATGCCCCAGCCAGAGAAACTGAACAGAGACTTCACTGGGGACAAAGGCAGCTGATGGAACTTCTCCATGTCTTCTTCTCAACTGAGGCGGCTGTTTCATTGATTCCAAAATCAATTTTCAGTTGGTGATGGTTTTGCACTTCGTATTAGCTGTTAAAATTGTGAGGAACAGTGAAAGGAAGAGCATGTGATTTAGTAATTGCTTTTGCCCGTATCAAAAACACAATGAAAGCTAAAAGTTGGAGACACTGTGACTCTTACAATGATGCCAGGCTTTGGAGAAGCGCAAGGACCCGGGTAGAGGCTCTTGTAGGTGGCCTGGATGTCAGGTGGCAGCCCAGATAGCTATTGATTCATTCCTTGTGTTTATTCTCTTCCATTGCTCAGCTTTCGAATCCACAACATAGTCTCCCGTTTTCACCCTAAAAACTTTGAGGGAAAGAAGGAAGGGTGATTTAAAAAAAGGAAAGAAAAAAGAACCAATAAAACAGTTCTGGGTTTGCAAGACATACTAGAATGGGCTTGTCTTTCAAAATCTCCTCACTCTGGGCCTTTCTATCATAAAATATATGGCTGAACTCTTGTCTCTAAAGCAGAATAAAGATCCACGTCTCTTTCAAAAAAAGAGCTACTTTTGTTCACGTATTCATGGGCCAGATTTTTTTCATTCTTAGAAATTCTGCGAACCTCCTCACGCTGTTGTGGTTTGTGTGTTAGGTCTGAATCAAACAGATGTCCTTCAGACCAAAGGGAGCACGGGAGTCGAGCAATTCCTTAGCAACAGTAGCTACAGCCCAGATCGTGACAACTGTTACTCTGGCCTGTTTATTCATCTGTAGACAGGCTTAGCCCTGACTGGCTGGAAAAAAGTACAGAAAACTTTACTGTATGTATATCCTAAAGATCTGTATTAGTAAAGCTTTCTGTACTTTATATATATGTACTTTATATATATACATGCACTTTATATATGATATATATGTCATATATATTATATAAGTACATATTTTAATATATTATATTTATAATTTAATATATTATGTATTATAATATTAATATTGTAAATATAAATGCATTTTTATATATTTATATATTACATACTTTTCTAGAGATATATATATATTATATATTTCTCTCCCTTAGTGGAGGAATTGTAGGAAATTGCTTCTTATATTCTTTTTTTTTTTTTAAAGATTTTATTTTTTTCCTTTTTCTCCCCAAAGCCCCCCGGTACATAGTTGTATATTCTCCGTTGTGGGTCCCTCCAGTTGTGGCACGTGGGACGCCGCCTCAACATGCTTTGATGAGCAGTGCCGTGTCCGCGCCCAGGACTCGAACCAACGAAACACTGGGCCACCTGCAGCAGAGCGCGAGAACATAACCACTTGGCCACGGGGTCAGCCCCCCTCTTGGATTCTTTTTAACCTGTTCTTTCTTGTCTTTCTTTTCTGCCCATCGAAGCAGGTAAAATTGTGATTGGGCAAACAAAAATTCATCTGACAAAACATTTGGGGTCATTAGGCAGAAGCTTGAGTAAACAAAGACGCAGTTGTCTTTTTGAAAGGATAGTTAATTCCTTGTATCATGTCACTGAGAAAGCCTTGTACAGTATCTGGCACTTAGTAGGTGCTAATTCTTGTCAATGAATGAATAAATGAGTGGATAAATGAAAATGATCTTTAATCATGATTGGATCCAGGGGTCTGCCCTTCATTATTCTGCACCCATAAGCATATAAACACCACTTCGGGGGGGGGGGGGGGGGGGGGGAAGCGCTGCTCCGAGTCTCCATATCAGGTTTCATGGGCTAGTTGGCTGTCATTTTGATGCAGATTCTAACTGCACCAGAACAGCATGAGCATTTCAATAAGGCCATATCCAACAACTTCACACTCATGGACATCAAAAAGAGAAATGTGCTTCAGGGCTTGTGGGTTACCAGTGGTTTTATCCTTTTGCACTCGGCCCAGACTGGACAGTAGGTGAAATGTGTCAGATCTCATGTGTGTTTCTTGAAATGTTTGGCCAATCTCTTCCTTCAGATGTGCATAGTGGATCATGATCTTGAGAAACAAACAGGATTAAATGACGCGTATAAATTTCTTTTGCCTGACAAGTTTGTCACCATATTTTTAAAATTCAATTTCCCATCACAGAACTAGCGTCATATAAACAAAAAGTTATTGAGTTAAACAAGAGAGAATCAGTGCAATGGAAATATCAATCAAAGGTTTTGCCTGGGGCAATGCCGTTCGTTATACGCCATTCTAAAATTTGTTTAGCAAACATGTTTAGGGAATGGCTAATCTAGAACACTCCCAAGAGATCCACTGAACTGTAAAGGAAAATCATAGTCTCATTTTAACACCATATGCAAATGGCTTTAATGTCATGAGACTGTCTCTCCATAGGACGCAAGAGGAACATGGTTTCACAAATGTACACACACACATACTTAGTATGTAGCTGGACCACAGAGCTTCCTATGTCATTTCTAAAACAATGCATAGTTTTACAAAGACGCCGTATCACAAGACCTACTGTAATAAAACAAAGGAGGAAGCTTGGCTCTTTCTACATTTTAATTTTAATCTTCACAAAATTATGTAAATTAAGAATCAGGATGCTCATGTATTTCAGATGAGAAAACTGAGGTTCAGAGAGCTCCATGAGCTTGCCTGCCGTGGCACAGCTACTCATCAGCTTAGCCAGCAGTCAAGTAGTCAAATGCAGCAATCACAGATTCTTCTTTACAAATTTTTTTCCTGTGCCATACAAACCTTGATAGTGGGGAGAAACTGTGCTCCTCCCTTCGGGAGACCATAGAATGATTATTCGTACTATTTGGATTCCAGTTGTAAAAGTGTTGCACTGCATCTTTGAATGGGAACCTAGGGACCTCACAGCAGAATTGCCAAAATGAGCCTTTCTGCCCAGTACCTACTTTCAATGCTTTCATTCTGTTTATTTAGGGAAGGCATTTCTCAGTGCATTTGCTGACTGTTCTTTCTAAGTGAAGACACTTAACAAGGAAATAATGGCCCCATGGGTGAAAATCATAAAATGAAATACCCCAAGGCATGTACATTTTATTACATTAAATTAAAAACATACCATCTACTACAATCCATGAAGTAAACAAACAGGAAGCAAGCAAGAAGAATGCTGAGCAAATATTTTTATTAAGAAAATAGCTTTTATTGATTCTCTAACATTCATAAAGTTAATGAACGTTTATTGTAGAAATTTGCATAATAGGGAAAAAACCCACATAATTGCATGAAACTCAGCCAAAACACCAGCTAGAAATAAACATTATTTTTAATTTTCTGTCTTCAAATAATTTTTCAAAAACCAGAGATAATACTATATATGCTATTTTGTAGTTTGTTTATTAATTAATAATATACATTGAGAATTTTTTCTTCTATTATATATTCTTCTAAAGAATTATTTCTAACATTTGCCTATTAATGTATCATATGTATTAAGTAATTTAACCAATGCCTTATTATTAGTCATTTTGATGACTAATATTTCATGAAATTAATGCTGTGATAAAAAACTGTCTACATAGTGTTAGAAGAGGAATTCTTTGTCAGAAAGATCTAAGTACACTTTTAGAGTTATGACACATGTTATCAGATACATCATGCCTTCTAGACCCACTAAGCCAGTGTCCACTGCATGTGTATGAATATGTTCACCTACAGCCTTTATAGTACTAGATATTTCTAATAAAAATAGTTTTGAGAAAGTGACAGGTGAAAATTCTATGTAATGTCTTAATGCTTTGTATTTAGTTCACATTGAGCTTGATTGCTATGTATATTTGTATACATACATATATATTTTTATTGGTCACTTTTTACTTCTTTTGAAATTTTCCTGTTTTTTCCTAATAGGAATGTACATCTTTTTATATTGATTTCAAGAGCTATTTATACATTAAAACTAATACTCCTTGAGTTGTCATTATATTGCAAATATTTCTCCAGCTTTTCTTTTTTTGCATTTTATTTGACTTTTTATGTACTGAGATACGGTTTTCTCCCTTGCTTTAAATCTTCAAAAGTCTTCTTTACTATGATACGCATACACACATGAACACCTAAATATCCAGAGAAGTGGAAAAATATTGCAATATGTTAGTGTTCATTTTATTAGCCTAAAGCGTCCATAATGTTCATTTATTATCATTTTAATATCTGTAAAATCTGTAGTGATGTCACCTCTCTTATTCTTCTAATTGATAACTTGTGCTTTCTCCCTCTTTTGCTTTTTCCTGATCAGTCAGGCTTTGGGATTTCATCGATTTTATTGATCCTGTCAAAGAATTAGCTTTGGTTTCAAAAGCAAGCACTAGAAAAAAATATTAATGGGTAAACAGTATATGTAATACGATTCTCAAAAAAGAACCAATTGCACCGTGTACAAAATAATAACACAGTTCTGCCAAAATCACTCAGGCTTCTTCTTAAAAGAAATAATTGATCAACAGTCAAGATTGTTAAGTAGTAGTGTGTGTACAGTGTTTTGTTTTGAAACAATGCTGTATTAATTGAAGGTGTGGGAGAAGAGTTTGGGATAAGAATATTTGAAGAGTCTGGGATAAGGAAATTTGAGCTATAAAGCTACTTTTTTTTTTTTTTTGGAGGAAGATTAGCTGTGAGCTACCTGCTGCCAATCCTCCTCTTTTTGCTGAGGAAGACTGGCCCTGAGCTAACATCCATGCCCATCTTTCTCTACTTTATATGTGGGACGCCTACCACAGCATGGCTTTTGCCAAGTGGTGCCATGTCCGCATCCGAACCGACGAACCCTGGGCCGCCGAGAAGCAAAACGTGAGGACTTAACCACTGCACCACCGGGCTGGCCCCTAAAGCTACTTTTTATTTAGCATTGTGTGGATCATTCAGGTATAGTAATAATTCTAAAAGACATTCACAGAAAGAAGAGTTTAGATTATATTTTCCTTGAAAAAATAATAATAACAGAAGAAAATGTCAACAGATTGTGAAAGTGTAAATTAGGACAGCTCCTTTGAAATAAACATTTTGGAAGTATGTGATTCAAAACAGTATTAACACTTTGATCTGGCAATTCTCAGTCTGGAAATCTTTCCTGAGGAAATAAACTGAAATGAAGAAAAATCTCTATGCCAAAAAATATGTTTATTGCAGCAACATTGTGTTTTAATCATGAAAATTCAAAGACAGCTCTTTGCCCCAAGATACGGCAATATGTAGTTAAACTAAGTGGTCATCCTGTCATTTGAGTAAAATATAGTCACTGAAATGTTTGCAAAGACCATGTAATAACTTTGAAAATGCTTATAAAATAATGTTAAGTTGAGAAGGATTATACACGGTCAATTATAATTCTTAATAAGCAAGTGAAGATAAGCAGGACCTAGCAAGTCAACATATTAATGGTATCCATCTTTGGAGAAGGATGGGATGGTAGAACATAAACATTAGTTATGGGATAGAGACTGGAATCTAAATTAGTCAGCATGTCTTATTTGTAACTCATTATGTTAACATACTTAAGTAAGGTACATGATATCTCTTTCCCTCAATTTCCTCAACTTCGTAAAATGAGGGATAATATCAGTATTTATATCATAAGCATAATTGTTTTCTCAAATGAGTTAATAAATACGAAGCATTTAGAACAGTGCTTGAAACAAAACACTCTTCAAATGCTACCTATAAATTGGATAAAACATGATGTGTATTTCTGTATTGTATTTTCTGTATTTTTAATTAGTAATATTTTTAGAATGGAATGACAAAAAATAAATATCTAGCAGAGACTTACTTAAAAATCCTTGCATTTTATTTTCTATTTTATACGCAGCACATGTGATGGAAAAGCTGAAGAATTTCATTTTCCAAATTTAGCTCCAATGGCAAGAGGATTTACAAATTTTCTGCTCAACTTGACAGAATTGCTGAACGCTTCCTTCTCCACTTGGGTGGTGCGCTTACTTTCTCCACCAGCAACTGCTATATTACCAGGCAAAACAGAATCAAACTTTTATAGATTAGCTTATGTCAATTATTGATTTTCCTGGTTTTAAACATCAAAACGATATTGAAAAAAGCCAGGAAATCAAATTCAAATTGCTTGGATTCAGTAGATTTTGACACCACAATCTGTAAAATATATAATACCTCTAAGAGCAACTTTACTTATGGAGTGAAATGCACTAGAAACCAAAATTGTGTCTTGCCCACAAATCCTAAAGCAAGATGCCTATTTTTAATGAACAGGCCAGAAGATTATGAAATTTAGAAATAGTCAGACATGGATGGCTTATGTGTGATAGGTAGAAGAAATTCTTTCAAAAGCCTAAGAATATAGTCCCCATTTAATTGGAATGAAGTTTTACTGATTAATCTGTCCCCACCACTTAACATTTCTACTGTTGCCATTACTAAACATTCTTTCTTGACAACCATCAACCATGTTGACCTGAAAGTCATCAATTTTTAAGGAAGATATTCCTAAAAGTCATTTTAATTGCAAATGAGGAAAATGGCAGTTCAAACTGACTTAAAGGAATCTATCAGCTTAGGTAGCTTAAAACTACAGAATTAGTTTTGATCTCAGGCACAACTGAATCCAGGGTCTCAAACAATCCATCAATTACCAAGAAATGTTTCTTTGGCAGTTTTTGCTGTACATTCCTAAGTTTTTGCTACATCCTTAAGTAAGCTACCTTCACTTGGTCACAAGATAGCTTTTAGCAGCTGCATGTTGACATTCTATTTGCTTCAAGGTAGTGAACAAAAGCTTATTTTTCTAAATTTTTAGAAGTAAATATTCTTGGCTATGATTGGTCATGCTTGGGACATATGCCTATTGGTAAATAATCATTAGGGACAAGATTATAGGGAATATGCTAACTGGATATGTCTGGGACGCTGTCCAACCCTGGAGTTGGAAGACATTCAAACCATGTAAACTATAGGGACCGAGAGTTGATAAGGGGGTGCTTCCCTATGGAAATTAGGGTGCTGTTAGGAAGAAACAGTAATGAATGAAGGGGTGCATTAAAATATTAACGCACACTTAGCATGATACTAAATTATAAGTGCACACTGTGTGTGTGTGTGTGTGTGTGAGCGTGTGTATATAATTCTCTTTCTGGGAAGATCTCATAACTCTGTAGTCTCGTTGGGATGTAAGACCAGTCTCATTTTTAGGTTTTAGAATCCAGTCTAATTGATACTAAATCACCACATCCATTTTTCATCCAGTTCAGTGATCTTTACATCCTCTCAGCTCTGGCCTGATTGTTGGCTTAGGTGTCTGCGGTAAGAAAGTGAGTTGAGATTTATTCTTCACTCTTACTCCACTCCTTTCCATCTCCTGCTTCAGATTCCACCGGAGTTGGGGAGATGAGGAGAGGCAGCTGAAGAAATAGGATCAAAAATACATTTAGTGGGCAGCCACTACTTGGCTACCATGCCCTCTGTTAATCTCATCGTTGACTCTTCCATAGAGTCTCGGAGAATACTTTAGGGACCTCATTCCCATTCATACTGCATCCTTCCCTGTTAGAAAGGGCCCTCTCCACCTGAGCTGGTTCATCTCTTCCATGGCCCAACACCCTCTGCTCTTGCTCACTGGGGGACCAACTCTAGCTTCTCTCTGCTGCCGTTCCCTCACCCTGTCAAGCAACCCTCTTGTAGGGATCCTCTTTAAGAGATCTCTCACAGTTACTTCCTCAGGATCTCCTTGGTCTGTGGAAAATATTGTACATCTTTGCCCTGCCAAAAGATCTTGGCTGCTGGCTCCCACTGCTCTCCTCTGTCCTTGTCTTACCCTGCCAAATATCTCCTTCAGCCAGCCCCCAGGCTTCAGGCTTCTCTAGATGAGAAGCAGCCACCTCATGTGTTGCTCTGCCCCAGAATTCCTCCAAATCTGACACACATCTGTCACTTTGTGCCAGGATCTCACTCATGAAGCTGTGCTTCAATCCCTTAGTGTCATGAGAGCTTACAATGTTCCACTTGTGGAATAAGATGGTGGTTTCTATTTCCTGCAAACACTTCCATCTCTATGAATGTTTCTTTGGGAACCCACTCACTTGGCTACAGGTACTGGTGGGAAACACCTTCATCCCCATGAGTAGGAGAGGGAAAATGACACAGATTTTCATCTCCTATACATTCTCCTGCTTGAATGGATTCCTCTTCAAATATCTCATTTTATTCTTTTACAGTCTGGATAAATGATGTGACCAGTGATCTAAGGGCAGCCTTTACTCTCTTCTAGTAAATCTCGCCTGGCTGTGTCTAGTGCATTTATTTAGAAATGGGAAAGAGGGTATTTATTTTTCATTGTTTTCAGCTTGGGGCTCCAGAGGGAATTCTGAAATAACAGGAAAAGTACTGTTTCACATCATGTTACTTCTGTGATACATTTCAGACTCACTAACATGAGAAAATATAAAAGATTTCGTTTGTGGACTCCTAAGGATAGCATTTTTGAGCCAGGCATTGTTAGCTCTTTCTTTAGATGAGAAAATGAGTCACAGAGAGGACTAGTGCTTTGTCCAAGGAAAAATCAAGGAAAACCCTTGGTTTTCCCATTTCTAACTTGTATTTTCCTCCATTCAAACACTTTCAATATCTTTTATGTGTGAACTTGGTGGTAGCATATGAATAATGCAAATTCTAAATTTGTGTTTATTTCTAACAACTTGTCCTTTAAACAATTTGGTGTCTGCTGTGTGTGTGTGTGTGTGCATGAGCGTATGTTTATGCAGTTCATTTGCTTCATGTTTCTTTTTTTTCTACTGTTTGGGAAATTTTTAATCACAGTAAACCTAATATATGTTTAATGGGGATTCTGCAGGAAATCGCTTATTTATTTTGTAGCTAATATTTAGATATATCCCTTAGTGTTTCCTATACCTTTTTTTTTTTTTTTTTGGTGAGGAAGATTGGGCCTGGGGTAATATCTGTTGCCAATCTTCCTCTTTTGTATGTGGGACCCTACCACAGCATGGCTTGATGAGCAGTGTGTAGGTTTGCGTGCCTGGGATCTGAATCTGCATACTCTGGGCCACCAATGTGGAGTGTGCAAACTTAACCATTATGCCACCAGGCCAGCCCTGTGGTTCTTATACTTTTTAATCAGAATTTGTTCATGAATAATGATGGTAAATGAAGAAGGCTGTGACAAAAAGAGACACGGTTTGCCTATCTCCAGCCTGATTAATCCAAAGCAGAAAACTATCACCTGTATCAGATGGATTGTGTTTTTCTATTTGAGGGGAAGAGCAGCTGGGAACTACCCTGCCCAACATAATACAGAGCAGAACCCCCTCTTAACCCCTCCCCTCGGAAACCTGTACACAGTGCCCCTAAGTCAGCAGAGGCCACGCTGACCAGGCAAGTCAGCAGTCTGGCAGACTGCAGTGTCAGAGTGCAGGGGTTGACAAGATGTCCCAGGGGATGCTCTTCATTTGAAAAGGTGGTGGCAACACGGCTGTCACAGCAAGGATCTGTCAGTCACGGCCACAGCCAAAAGCCACAGCTTGCATTCCCACACACTTGGAATTTCAGATATTGTTTCATATGCACACCACCTAGATCCCCCATCACTAGACCTGTCAATGGAGCAATTGTCAAACAGAAGTGAGAGATTCTAAATTTTCTCTTCTTTTTCTTTCGTCTGAGGCATCCATTATACACAAGCTAAGAAATCCATTACTAACTACTTTTTATCACTGGCTTTACACTGGGGTCTGTGCTACAATTTTTGTTACTGTACTTCTCTGGCTGGCTTTGTTTCTCAGCAATCTTTGGAACAGTCCTATAGACATGGATCATTGTCTTCTCTGCTGGAGGGTGATATGGCTCTGTGGGAAACACTGGAAAATATTGGACGTTAACTGTTTCCTCTGTGGACACATATAAATAATACTTCAAGTGTATTGGTAATAATTAGAATAAGAGGGAGCTCAACATTAGGAATAAAAGAAGCTGAGAAGGAGTGGTTGCATGCATATACAGCAGATCGTGGTTAAAGGAAGGAAATGAAGGAATTATGTGCCAGGTCTTACAATTGTGTTCCTAAGTCAGTGATGGAGAAAAAGCTTAGTTGAGGGAGTATGGGAGGAAACAGAAGGAAATAAGAGATAGATCAAGATTGCTGAGAGAATTGAAGTTAAGCCGCCTGCCAGAGTAACCTGATGCCTCGTGGATAGAATTTTTCATGGGTACCACTAAGGTTGTATGGCAAAGTGTATTGGGTTAGGAAGTTGAGAAATACCACTAGAGTGCATATAGGATTGTTCCCTGAACTCCATACTACTGACCCAGTAAAACATCTTTAAGTCTTTGTCAAATAACATATAAAATTCCTAGATAGTTAATGTAGTTGTGACTATGGTGACAATTTGTGGAATTCAGTAACATCCATAGCAGTGGTCGCAAAGCCTTTTGGCGACATACTGCTATCATTAAATTTTGTTGAGCAGGTGTCTCTAACATATATATATATATATATATATGCATATATTTATAAATTATGTATGTGCTATTAAACTACTATACTAGGAATATTATAAAATGTTCAAGTTATACATATTAAAGGATGATGTAAATACATATGCATATTTCATTTTTTTCTTAAAAATGTTTGCATCATCCCTCTCACTCTACACTGAAGACCCGGGATAATTTTTCCTTGTTTTCAATAGAAATCACTTTCAAATCTATTATCTCTGGTGTCTACTGGGGTGGGTAAGGCCATTAATATTATTTCTCTTTTACATACGAGACAACAGAGATGTAGGCAGTTTAAAAATGGCTTATCCCAGTTTCTATGAATATATTTAGCTTGCCCATTCAGACTAGCACTAGGAATTTATAAAATGCCATAATAGAAGTCCACATGCTAAATCTGGAATTTCTGCAGGACATCTCACCTCTGCTTGTTCATTTGTTCCTCCTTTGTTTCACTTTCTGGAAAGCTCTCGCTCCACAATTAGCTCTAAAGACACATGCAGAAGACACAGCAGGTTGCCCTTGCTATTCAAGCTCACTCTGGCTCTGTGTCCTCTGATTTCCCACAATGTATCAAAAGGCTGCCAGCTTTTGGCCCCTGTGAAAATGAGTATGTATATTGGACACCTCTCCCATTCTCCGTCATACAGAAAAGCACACTCACAATAGGCTTGCCTGGGATTTCAATTTCACGTATTAGTGCAACTCTTTTCTTTGTAGCCATTTGGAACTATGTTGAGGTTGTGTGCTGCTCCATCTGTATATTATAGAGTCTTTCATACTTTGTCCAAAATGAGGGTCGTCTCTGATCCCTGTGCCCCAAAGCTGATCAATCTGTTTTGTTTTTTCCAAAGCTTTTCTTTATCATACACTTTTTCTTTCTCTGACACCAGATTTTGGTATGAACTTTAAGCCTCTCTTTTTTTCCTTCTTGCTTATTCCTACCACACTTTGGGGTCCTGTAGAGCAAATTGCTAGGTACCCACCTACATTTTTACTTTATTTTACTGTAAGACAGTTGCATCTTCAGAAAGCTTTGACTGGCCTTTAAAAAATGATGTCGCCATTTACTTATTTTTTACCTGCCAGCAATTACTACAATGGATTTTTTTTGTATTTCTTCGTTTAGTCTCAGCGACAGCCTTATGGGATTCACATTAAGATCTGCATTTTAAAACTATGGACACTGAGGCTTATAGGATTTCATCACTTGGATGGATGTCAGAGCAAGGCAGCAGGGAAGGAAGGGGGTTTGGGTGGAGTTTTAAACCCCGATCAGGCTGACGTAGTGGCCCATCATATTAATCCTCTGCCATACTGGGTCTAGACAAACTCTTTTAATTGTTGTCTTATTTGATATTCTACTCTCCTATGGATTGCTGGATATGGTTCAAGTATCATCCTACTGAAACTATCCCAGAAATATTATCTAAGAGTCAATCACTATAATCTAGACTTAAATAAGAGTATATTTGGATATCAGTGTCTTCTTGGATTATGGTGCTTAACGGGTACCCTAGCACTGGGAAGCATCCCAGAAAATGTGTCACCTCCTTAATTTAGCTTGCTACTTTATAACATATATTTTTTCTCGATAACTTAATGGGTCTCAAAGTAGAAATGCCTATGTTCATTGGCCGCAGAGTTTACTAATTAGTAGAGCGAGAACATCCATAGAGGAATTTTAAAAGTCATCAGGAGACAGTGCCTTCTAAATTGGCATGTTGTTGACTGTTTCTTAGAGGTAGTGGGAAATGGGTTGATGAAACCAATGACCATGCAAAGCTTGCAAAGATTAGATCTAGTCCCTAAACTCAAGGAACCTATCAGATTTTAACCTTTGTTTTCTTGGTTTAGTCCCAATGCAGTGCTATGCTCCTTTTATGACTGATGACATTTTCTCTAGCCTACCATCTTGTTTCATCTTCAATACCCCAGTTATCGATCTATCAGGAGATTCTCCACATGTTGCATTTGACATATAGCTTGTTTTCCCAGGAATATTCTCACTTGCCAAAGGGCAATGGAAAATTTGCCTACATCTTTTTATTCTTCTCAATGGTTGGCACAGAGCTATGTGTGAAGTAGACTGTCAAATATCCATTGATTTGCTGAAATGAGTTTCAGTAGTATTTTTGGAAGATTGAGTAGACAAAGTGTTTGGAACATGCTGCCAATAACTACTTATGAGATCACAGACAAATCATCACATCATCTCTTTTAGGCTGAATTTTATTTGTAAGATTCGTATTTACACAAAATGCTCCTTTTTTTTATGAGGAAGATTTGCCCTGAGCTAACATCTGCACCAGTCTTCCTCTATTTTGTATGCAGGATGCCGCCGCAGCATGGCTTGATGAGTGGTGTGCAGGTCCGTGCCTGGGATCTGAACTGGCGAACCCCGGGCCGCTGAAGCAGAGCACATGAACCTAACCACTACACCACCAGGGCAGCCCCAAAATGCTCTTTTTAAAAAATTTTATTTATTTATTTATTTTTGTTGAAGTAACATTGGTTTATAACATTATACAAATTTCAGATGCACAGCGTCATATTTCAATTCCTGTGTAGCCTATATCATGTTTACCACCCAAAGACTAGTTACCATCCATCACCTTACACGTGTGCCCCATCACCCTTCACCTTCCTCCTTCTCCCTTCCCCTCTGGTGACCACCAATATGATCTCTGTATCTCTGTGTTTGTTTGTTGTTGCTGTTGTTGGTTTCGCTTTCTGCTTATGAGTAAGATAATATGCATCTAGCTAGATTGACCATAGAATATATTGCCCAAACTGGGACATTTTTAAAAATAAAAGTGAGTGCCATAAGAAATGACACCAAGAAAATAGGCCAAATACCAGTACTGTCATATACAAACCAGGGATCCGGTCACACTCTTTTTTGCTCATAAATTCTGAAGTTTTGTAATTTTCCATTTTTAGTTTGTAATCATAGCAATACAGAATTTGCCTTTCTCTACCTGGCTTGTTTCACTTAGCATAACGTTCTGAAATACTGTATGATCTTATTCATATGTAGAATCTAAAAAAAAGTCAAACTCTTAGAAACCGAGAGTAGAATGGTGGTTTCCAGGGGCTGGGGGTGGGGAGGTTTTGGTCAAAGGTACAAACTTTCAGTTAAAATATGAGTAAGTTCTGAGAATCTAATGTATAGCATGGTGACTATAGTTAATTATACTGTATGTATAGTTGACATTTGCTCAGAGTAGATCTTAAGCATTCTCACTACACACACACACAAAATGGTAACTGTGTGAGGTGATGGATGTGTTAATTAACTTAATTGTAGTTATAAATGCTTAAATTTTAAATTTATAAATAATTTATAATTTTAAATTTATAAGTAATTAAATTAAAAGAATAAAATAATTTCACAGTATACGTGTATGTCAAATCCTCATACCAAGCATTTTAAATACATTACAATTTTATTTGTCAATTATACATCAACAAACTTGGGGAAAAAAAGAGTATAGAATTTATAATCCAAAACTCCTGAGCACAAATTCCATCTCTGAAGCTTACTATTTCTATGATCTTAGGCAATTTTTTATTCCCCTGGAGTCTCTATTTCTTTTAAATTTGAGAAAAAATAATAATATCATGCTGTTTCACATGGTTATAGTAAGAATGCAGTAATATTAGATATATAAAAAGACATAACATGGTGACTAGCACATAATAACCAAAATGAATGGTAAAAGTTATTACTATTACTACTACTGTTATCATTATAATTGTATAATTGCTACTATAATTATTGAGATACTGTTTTTCTTTGGTTGGACAACCAGTGTCATGGGTCTTTACATTTCATCATTGGTTGAAGGCGTTATCTAATTTGATCTACATGTCACAGCGTCATATACTGATTTGAAACAGTGCCAGTTGTTGAGTAAAATTATCTCCATCTTAAGGTAATCTGTTAAACTTCTCATTGTCTTTGCAAATTCTACATTGTAGTGTTGGCTTATAGTGACCACTGTTTTTGTCTGCTTTTGAAGCACACTTCTTTTTGCACTTGTTTCCAAGTTCCTTTGTGAAAGGACCCCACTGGTCCATTTGGTGAAGCTAATTTTGGCCCTGTGGGGCACAACTGAGGAGTAAATGATTGCATAGTCTGGATTAAAGCAGTGATGGGAAATACCAGCCTAGCCAACTAAAGGAGAACAAAGATGGTGGAAGTGACTGACATGCAAAATGCCCTATCCTGTGTCAAAAAAGTAACTTCTGGGAACAAGACTTTGCATGAAACAGTCTTCAAAGAGAATTTTATAAGACACGCCTTCACAAAAGAAAAATCCCCCAAACACTGATTGTACAGAAGTGATGTATATTTCTTGTAAAATTTTCTAGTGCATTAACTTTATTCTTTACTATTACTCTGAGGATGCTGAACTCCTGAGTGTTGGTGCTATAAATCTTCAATAGCAAGAAGGAATATCAGTCAATAAATACTTAACAACAGCATAAATTATGTACGATAGAATAAGTGAGTATTGCAGAGAAGCACATAGACTAACGGGGCTGCTTACAGAATGCTATAATTCTAAACATCCTAAATCTTGGCAAGTAGGGCTACATTAACTGAGAAAAATAATCCTTACAAAATCACCATCTTACATTTTGAGAATGATTTTTGAAAAGCCAGGGGTCATAGGTGTGAAAATCATTTGGTAACTGTAATCAAATTGCCCTTAACTATGTGACCTAGAATATACTCTTTAGTCGAAATTTAGTTTGTAAAGTGTAAAGCATTTTGGATAAACTCTACAAGAGTTTTGAGAAGAATTTATACGTTATTTACTATTTGAAATATTGTTACTGAACTTTGCTGTTGAAATAATACTATAATTTATTCATTTGTCTTTTAATGCTTAGATCTAATTTACTGAACAAAGATTACTGATTGTTTCCTAGAACCATTATTTTTAGTGATTTGTTTGAATATCCAAAACAACACATAGATAAAAGTAGATCCAATAACGAATTTCAAAGGAAGTAGTACTGTAGATTAGTGTCCTGTTATGCCTGTGCAGCGTGGGTTTATGTTTTCTCTGTGTTTACTTCTGAGATCCCACAAATGATAAACTCTAAACAGAGATGTTAGGCACTTCTGCTCAGTTTTCTAATGTGGAAAATTCCACGGAGTACTCCAAAGCCACCTAGTCATAGCAGTTTCCTAGACAGTCCATAGGGCAAAAGCCAAGAAGAAATAGGCATGGAAAATACAAGAAACTAAAAAACAAAATGACATGTTGTCTTTAAATTGAAGAACCCCCGCCCCTTCCATAATCCATTTTAAATTGTCATAACAGCTTGTTTTTGAGAAAAATTTATTTGGGAAACCTGATTTATTTATGTGGGTGCATGCCTTGATCTTATTTTACAGATGATTATTCAGCTTCCATTTAACTTTGGAGGCTTGAAAGGTAAGCATTGTGTGCCCCTGAAGGTATAGCACAAGATAGAGATCACACAGCCAATTTCTCTATGCCGTTTTTTCCCTATACACTGCCAGAATCTCAATCCAGCAAGTTGAAATAAGATCTCAGAAATCCCACTAGCGAGCAGATTGGCAGAAGATCTTAGCATAAATGAGCAAGTAAAACAAACTCAGCTTCTTTCCATGCCCCCAAGTTCGCTTTGTTTGTGAGTTCATTTGTATTAGCCACTTTATTCAAGTTTACGTCTAGGCCAATTTTGACCCAACACTGGATAGAAGACTAATGCCAATATATGCCGGGAATTAGCCAACTAATGCCCAATGGCCAAATCTAGCCTGTGGGCTGTCCTTGTA
This sequence comes from Equus asinus, assembly GCF_041296235.1. Taxonomy (NCBI): domain Eukaryota; kingdom Metazoa; phylum Chordata; class Mammalia; order Perissodactyla; family Equidae; genus Equus; species Equus asinus. The sequence goes on along the minus strand of NC_091802.1, from coordinate 34,174,656 downwards.
AGTAAAATGTTAGTGGAACACACCCATGCCTGTTAGCTTATGTACTGTCCATGGCTTCTTTCACTCCACGACATTGGGGGTGAGTAGTCACAGAGACTGTATGGTGTACAGAGTCTACAATAGTGTCTCCGTGGAGGTTGACAGCTTGCCAACCCTGATATACACTAATCAAGTCATAAATTATCAGGAATGGGAAGAATTTAAAGGGTTATCCTGCCATACAACCTCATTGGACCCAATTGGAAACTGAGGCTCAGGAAGATGATAATTTGCTCAATGACACAAAACTACTCAAGGACCACAGCTTGACCTATGAGCCCATTCCTACTGCCTGATCCATTAGTCCTTGTGCTATAACTTATGCAGTAGAGAATAAGCCAGCCTGCTCACATAACTGATAATACAGGGTTTTGACAATGTGCTTAGAAATCACATGAAAACTTTTGGGAACAAATGTCCTTACAAAGTATTACACTCAGCATAACACGGGAGCATTTAATATTTAATTATAGTAATTGTCTCAGTCCTTTTTAAACTTTTTCCTTCCTTCCTCTAAATAGTCACTCCCTTTTACCTTTGTTCTATATTGTGTATATATTTTATTGAAAATTTCCTAATAAATCTTTTGGGGGAATGTCATGAGGCATATATTTTAAGGCAAAATATGTGTCAGCATAGATCAAATAATAAAGAATGCTTTCTAAGACATTTAGAAACCATGAGCGCCAAGTTTTTGCTACCACCCCTAGAAATATTTAAATGAAAAATTCTCCTCAAATTGCTGTTGGAAAATAACTTAGACAGTGCCTTATGCTTTAATAACTACAGTTTCGCCTTTTCAAATGGGTATGCTTATCTCTTTTAGGCATTTATTTAAGCATTTATTAATTATGACTTACTCCCAGAATAAGTTTCCTTAATTCGTTTGTGAAGCATTTTAATAATCATTGTTGATTTATGCAGCTGTTATCTCTGTGGCTCCAACATATTCAAGGATTTGTTTTGAAAATTGTATAGTCTTAGATTAATCTCCAGAGTGCGTTAGATATGTTATAAGCTGGTTTAACAGGTGGAGAAGAAGTGGCAGAGGTTGTTTAATTTGGTTTTGAAATGGTCCATATAGCAAACGTGGCAGAAGTAGAGTAAGAATTTATGACTCTTTGGTCAGAATTTACACTCCTCAGTTATACCTATTATAAAGTCCAAGAAAAACATTGTGTGCATACTTTTTTTTTTTTTTTAAAGATTGGCACCTGAGCTAACAACTCTTGCCAATCTTTTTTTTTTTTTTTTCTGCTTTATCTCCCCAAATCTCCCCGGTAGATAGTTGTATATCTTAGTTGCAGGTCCTTCTAGTTGTGGCATGTGGGATGCCACCTCAATGTGGCCTGGGAAGAGGTGCCATGTCCGCGCCCAGGATCCGAACCAGCAAAACCCTGGGCCGCCACAGTGGAGTGTGCAAACTTAACCACTTAGCCACAGGGACGGCCCTGTGTGCATACATTTTCAATTGTTCCTTACATTTGATTATCTAGCAAAAATTTTTATGAAAATGTTTTGTAGGTGATTATAAGCTTCTTGAAACTGATAACATTAACGAAAAGAAAAATCCATACTTGTGTGATTGTATAACTCATAAAATTATTCCAACATATATTAGCTAATTTTATTATTTTTAAATTTTCATTTAACTATTTTGTACTGATATATACAGAAATTTCATTCACATGCACACACACACACACACACACACACTAAAATGTGCAGTTCAACAATTATCGCAAAGTCTACTGTCATACAGCTCAAGAACTAGAATGATTCCAGGATCCAGGCACCTCCCTCATCACCCTCCCTGTCACTAAATCCTTTTTTCCTCCAAAGGCAGCCCCAGACCTGCTCTATGTCGTAATCATTTTCTTGCATTGATTTGATTTCACCACATAAGCATGAGTCTCTAAACACTACAGTTTTACCTGTTTTCTAAATTTTATATAAATGAAATCATGCACAGTCTTTTGTGTCTTGGCTTCTTTCACTTTTGTTTGTGAAACTCATGCACTGCGTTCATTTGCATTTCTACACAGAGTTTAGTTATATGAATATAGCACAATTTATATATGCTCTACTGTGGAAACATATGGAGGTTGTTTCCAGTTTAGGGATGGTATGAATAATGCTCCTATGACTATTTTTGTCCATGTTTTTTGGTGCACATATGTATGCTTTTATATTAGCATACATATATCTTTTTATATCTCATTGTGCTTTTGATTCTTTTTTTTTTTTAAGATTTTATTTTTTTCCTTTGTCTCCCCAAAGCCCCCCAGTACATAGTTGTATATTCTTTGTTGTGGGTCCTTCTAGTTGTGGCATGTGGGATGCTGCCTCAGCGTGGTTTGATGAGCAGTGCCATGTCCGCGCCCGGGATTCGAACCAACAAAACACTGGGCTGCCTGCAGCGGAGCGCGCAAACTTAACCACTCAGCCATGGGGCCAGCCCCTTGATTCTTAACTCTCTCTTTTCTAGGGCGGTTGAAGACATCTTTATTGGCCGTTTGTATACCCTCTTTTGTGAACAATATTTAACTATTTTACTGTGGTGTTGTTTGTCTTTTTCTTATTGTTATGCAGGAGATCTTTTTATATTCTGGAAGCAATTCTTTTGTGGATATAGAGCACACATATCTTCCAACACTGTGAATTGCCAGCTATGTCTCTTAAGGGCAACTTTTTTTTATAAGGAAAACTTAAAAATTTTAATATGGTCAAATTGACCAATACTTTTTTATTAGTGGGTTTTTTTGTCTCTTCTGTATAATAGATTTTTCTCCACTTCAAGGCATTAAAATATTCTTCTAGAGCCAGCTTTAGCGACCTAGTGGTTAAAGTTTAGCGTGCTCTGCTTCAGCGGCCTGTGTTTGGTTCCCAGGCACAGAAACATACCATCTGTCTATCAGTTGCCATGCTGTGGTAGTGGCTCACATAGAAGAACTAGAAGGACTTACAACTAGAATATACAGCTATGTACTGGGGCTTTGGGAAGGAGAAAAAAAGAAGAAGGAGAAAGAAAGATGAAGATTGGCAACAGGTATTAGCTCAGGGTGAATCTTTCCCAGAAAAAAAAAATGTGTACATATTCTTCTATATTAACTTCTAGAGGCTTAATTTTTCTCCTTTCACAATTTGATTTGCTATAATCCAAAATTAAATTTTGTATATAGTTTGAGATAGGGCTCAATTTTTTTTTTTCCATATGGACATAGTATTGTCCCAGTACAGTTTTATTCAGAAAGACTGACTTCCCCAACTGTGTTGCCATGCCGTTTTTATCATATATCAAGTGGCCATATGTGCATGGGTCTTTCTTCTGGGCCCCTTATTCTGTTCTTTTCATTGGTTTTTCTGTTCCTGAACCATACCTCAATATTCTAATTGCTGTAATTTTTTTTTCAAGTGGAAAGTATTTGCTTTATTTTTTTTTTACAGTGATATATTTTTTTTATAATTGCTGTAATTTTATATTACCTTAATATCACGTAGAGCAAATTTTCCTGCCATGTTCTCTATTCAAAGGTAGTTTGGCCACCCTTAACCCTTTGCGTTGCTATAAATTTTAAAATCGTTTTGTCAAATTTCAAAATAAAAAGTTCATGGGCTTTTATGTTAAATAAACTTTTTATTGAAGTATGATATATGTAAAAATATGAGTAAAGTGTCCTATGAGATTCATTTTTTAATTTATTTTTAATTTTTAAAGTATTATTATATATATTTATATATTTTTTTAAAGATTGGCACCTGCGCTAACATCTGTAGCCAATCTTCTTCTTCTTCCTCTCCACCAAGCCCCCCGATACATAGTTGTATATTCTAGTTGTAGGTCCTTCTAGTTGTGGTGTGTGGGATGCTGCCTCAGCGTGGCCCAGCAAGCAGTGCCATGTCCACTCCCAGGATCTGAACCAGGGAAACCCCAGGCTGCGGAAGCGGAGCACAGGAATTTAACCACTCAGCCACGGGGCTGGCACCCTGTGAGATTCATTTTTACCTGGTTAATATGCCCATTTAACAACTATCTAGATCAAGAAATAGACTATTACTGGCATACCAGAAGCTCCTTTAATGCCCTTGCTAGTCAAATCCATCTCATAAGGGTAACTGCTATTCTGATTTCATCACCACGCTATTGATTTCTCCTGTTCCCTGACTTCCTATTTGCCTGAGAGAAAATATGCGATGCACATAGGTGTGTTTTTTGTTGTTGTTTTGCATTTAGCCTGGTTAGTGTTAAGTCTGTGGATTAATATCTATGATCATACTTGGAAATTATCAGCCAATATTTCTTCAAATACTGCAACTGTTTTATTTTCTTTCTCCTTTCCCTGTGAGGCCCCATCTATGTTATACCTTTTCATCTGTCTCTGTGTCTCTTCTCTCTGTGCTCCAATCTGTTTTCTCTACTGAACTTTCTTTCCTGACAATAATCCACTTTTCTGCTATGGTTAATCTAGTTTTAAAAGAAGTTATTGCATATATTTAATTTTTTTCATTTGATTCTTTTTCCCCTGTTCTCTAGTAAAAGCAGTCATATTTTCTCTATTTTCTTAAATATTTTATAGTTTTTAAAAATATTCTTGTCTGATAACTCCAGTATCTGGATCATTTATTGGTTGTATATTTCATTTGCGGAGAGGGGAGATCATCTTTTCATCCTTTCTTCGCATGCCTGGCAATTTTTATTGAGTGCCAACCATGGAGTTGGATAATGGTAGAAAGTCAGGATGATAATACTTATTTCTCCAGGGAGGGATTTTAAAAAATAATCCTGGAAAGCAGATATGGTAGGGATAAAGGGTGACAGATGATTTGCTCTTACTGCTAAGTCTTATTCTTAGTGTTTAACTCCTGTGTTTCCACCAAAAGCCTGGGCTATTATCAAGTTGCCTTTACCTTATTTATTCTGGATCTCCAACCTTGTCTCCCAAGCACTACAAGAATCCTAAAATTTCTGCTCAGCCGTTTAGCTACCCAGCTAGTTTTGTCTGCCTGGTCTCGTTCCACATATTCACAGTTTATGCTTGGTTAAAGACCTCAAAGGGAAAACGTTGGGCGTTGTTCTCTACTCCAGGATCTTGCTGAGCAGCTCTGAACTCTACTTCTGTATCTTCAACCAGATGAGGCTCCTGCAAGCGCTAAGCTGCTGAGTTTTGCTTGGCCTCTGTTCCTTGTGCTGGAAGTCAGCGAATGCCCATTTTGGCCCTCTCAAATCCTGGCTCTTTTGGTTCCTCTTTTAAGTCTTCAAGTATTTTTCATGTGTTTGTTTTCAGCTTTCAAAGCTCTTCTCAGTTTGAGTCAGTATAATACAGGCTCGTCTGTTAAGACCAGAAGCTGAAGCTTCTCACCTACAATATAGATCATATCATCCCCCTCATCTCAAGCGCTTCACGCACTTAAAAATTAATCCTTGGGGCCAGCCCGGTGGCTGAGTGGCTAAAGTTCCACACCTTCTGCTTTGGCGGCCTGGGGTTCACGGGTTCAGATCCAGGGTGTGGACCTACTCTGCTCATCAGCCATGCTGTCGAGGCACCCCACATACAGAGTAGAGGAAGATTTGCACAGATGTTAACTCAGGGCTGATCTTCCTCAAGCAAAAAAAAAAAAAAAAAAGAGGAGGATTGGTAACAGATGTTAGCTAGCTCAGGGCAAATCTTCCGCATGTAACCGAACCTGAAGTGAGTTCGCTCACCTGTTGTGCAGCAAGCCAATCTCTGACACCATGTGTGGTGGAAGAAAGCAGAAATTTTATTATTGCACAGCGCTGAGCAGGGAGAGATGGCAGCTAACGCTGAAATCCCAAACTCTCCGAAAAGCTAAAAGGAAGGGTTTTTATTTGGGGTTTTGGGTAGAGGAGGGGGAGCATATGGCCTTGCTGGTCAGAGCTTTCCCATCAGCCTGTCTTTGGCCTTGAGACACTTGCAGAGAGGAGGGAGCCCGTGACCTTGCTGGTCAGCAGCTTTCCCACCAGCCTGTATCTCTTTGTGGGGAGCAGATGATCTAGGTGCTTGTCCTTGAGGGTGTCTGTCTCCATGGAGGATAGTGGATTCTGGAGCCAGGAAGCCAGAGAGTAAGCAGGGAAAGAGTGTTTTGGTTTTAACCCCATATATGCTGGGTTTAATGTAGGGAAACTGATATCAGGGTCGATATTACTCACACACACACACACACACACACACACACAAATTAATCCTTTTACTGTCTATACTTTTGTCTCCTCTACATTCTGTGTTCCTCCTCATAAGTACTTAGGCAAGCCCAAACCTCTCCAGCTTTGAACATATATCTTTCCCTAAATCCTCCAATATCAGCCACCACCCTATTGACTCTACTTCCACTTCTTCACCTTCCATTCACTCCTCAAAGAAATTTGCTCTGGTTCCCAATCCTCTCACTCTATTGAATACTCTAGTTAATATTGCCAATTGCTTCTTTGTCACTCAATAACTTAATAGTTTTCTGATTTATTTCTCTTGACTACTTACCAGCTTTTGATAGTGAACTACTCTTTCCTCTCAAATACTGCCATTCTTTGGAAATTTTTTCTCTTATTGGTTGCTTCCAACTCTTTGTCTTACTTTTCTGGTAGCTCTTTCAATTTCCTGTACAAGTTCTAATTCACTTTTAAATTTGCATTTAAACTTTAAATTTAATTTAAATTTTAAATCCATATAAAAGAATGTGTTCTCCATTTATATCTTTCCCTCTCTTAGCAAGGTTAATTGTTATTCTGATTTTTGTGATTCTTGCCTTGTTTTTTATTACTCTTCTTCTATATATGTATGTATCCCTAACAACGTATGGAAAGTTTTGCATGCTTTCAGTTTTATGTTGATGGCACTATACTCTATGCATTCTTCTGTCTTTTTTCCCCACTCAGTATAATTTGAGATCCATTCATGTTGAAAGTGTAATTAATTTGTACTATTCTATATTATTGAAATGCCACACATTATTAATTTTCTTGTAGATAAACCCTTGCATTTTTTTCTTTTTCTTTTACACACAATGCTACTATGAATGTTCTTGTACATGTCTTCTAGTACCCATGTATAAACATTTATTTAGGTTTATACTTAAAACTGCAATTGTGAATCATATGATACGAATACTTTCAACTTTAAAAAAGAATTCTAAATTAAATATTTACTTTAGCTGTCTCACTTTTCTCTTCTACCAGCACTATGTAAGAGTTCCTGTTATCCTGTTATTCTACATCCTTACCAACACTTGGTATTCTCTAAATTTTTCTTCTTTGTCAATCCATGGTTGCTCTTCCCACATCTTAAATGGTGGTATTTTTACTAGTCATTTTTAAAACTCTCACATAGGTGATAAAGTCCTCTCCCATTGCAACACTTACCACTTATATTTTTGTGGCTTATAAATGCATATTTTTAGCTCACACTTTCCTGCTCTAAGTTTTTTAATCCATTTCTAATTGTTTTTATGACACTTTTACTTGGATATATTACAATCAATGGAATTTCATTGTGTTCAAACGTTAAATCATCTCACCAGAATTGTTCTTCTTCCTACGATCCCTAACTCAATAAATTGCACCACCAAACATCAAGTAACCCAAGTCAAAGATCTGGACATAATCTTTAATCTCTTCTCTCCTTAACTAACTGCCTCCATTTGATTACCCAGTCCTGTGTGTTTTATCTGTAACTGATTTCTCTAATCCATTTACTTATCTGCATCTCTGCCAAAAATACTCTACTTCCAGATGTAAATAACTCCCAGACATCAGACAATCATAATAAGAACAGTGCAGAGGGACATCCTGGTAGGATGCACCCTACTCACCTCCTAGTGGGGGAAAAACTTGTTTTATTACTGTTATAAATGTGAATGAACTTAGAAAAAGTATACAAAATTAGCTATGTAAATAAACTTAAGTTTAGCTTTCTTAGTTTTGTGGCATTTAAAAAATCACAATGGGTTCATAGAGATAATGAAATTGAAGTAAATAACAACCCTGACACTCTTGGTGTAACATACATGGTGATGGCATTTTTAGCATCTCTATCCAGCTAGTCTCCTACCTTCTTGCCTCCCTACCTTGTTTGCATTGTGGATGCTTTACACGGTTTTGCAAACTTAAGTTTATGTATTCCTTACTCTCCTTTGATAGTTCAATATTTTGGCTGTCTTTATTTTTTTTGCTTGGCAAACTATGATTAATTACAATTTATTTCAAAACAAAAGTGTCTTTCCTTGAATCTTTCTGGCAAGCTCTCAGTAATTATGTCTCCCTAACAGCCTGAAACCACTGGTATCTATCTTCCTGCTCCTTTACTCCAATTCTTTCATTCTCTCTCATTCTTATTCCATATTCTCCAAAGAAGCGTCTGAATACAATTTATCTTCCCATGTATGTCTATTTTCAGGGAGAAAATGCACTAATCATACGAGAATATTCTTGTTTTCATACCAATGAATAATTTATAGTGGGTTCTCACAATAAATTATTCATTGATATTTGATTTATACATTAGTCTTGTTGAGCTCGTTATTTATATATACACATATATGTGTGTATATAAATAATATGTATGAATATATATATATATATATATATATATTCACACAGTCCTGAAAAAGAGATGGATCCACTCATCAACTAGCTATTTTAGCAAACACATCCCCAGATCTTAGTGATTAAATCCACTGAAGTTCATTTCTTGGTTATGTAAAATCTAATAAGGTGTCCAACAGATGGCACAGCCTCCTTCTTTGTGGTGGATATGATATTGCCAAGGACTTCAGTGACTTTCGCTGCATCAGCTGACTTCATTTGGGAGATGAAGAGTATGAGAGTCTAAGTGATTGCATGCAAGAGTTTTGATTTTAAGTTATCTTTTAATGGGCCAAGAACAGAAATTATAGACATCAATTCTACCATCATTAAATTGGCCAAAACTGCAGGAGAAGCTGGCAAATATTATCTGGTGTGTACAAAGGAGGAAAGGGGGATGAGTCTGAGGGACAACTGGCCAGTCTCTGCCGCAATGGAAAAGCAGTGAGCTGGACTCTTAATTGTGTTAAATCATCCATCCCATCCAGGTCATACTTTCTTAGATCATAATTTCCTTTGAAACCTCAACATACATTTACATCCCCTGACACTTGGGTACTATCTTTACAGACTCAATATTTCCTTCTAAATATATTTTTTTTTTTTTGGTGAGGATGATTCACTCTGAGCTAACATCTGTTGCCAATATTCCTCTTTTATTGCTCGAGGAAGATTAGCCCTGAGCTAACAACTGTGCCAGTCTTCCTCTATTTTGTATGTGGGTTGCCGCCACAGCATGGCTTGAGGAGTGGTGTGTATCTGTGCCTGGGATCTGAACCTATGAACCCGGGCCAGGGAAGGAGAATGTGCAGAACTTAACCACTATGCTATGGGGGTGGCCCCCTAAATATATTTTTAAGAAGAAAGAGAGCACATTGCTCAGTGGATTTTGTATTGTTTCCTCTAAGTCTTTCATATCATGTTATGTATTCTTGTCTAATTGCTTGCTAAGTTATATTGTAAAGATTGCATTACGAAATGTATTTTCTATGCATTATTTACTCAGAAAATATTTTTGTATGTAGATATTTGTATCCATGTGGTGTGTCTAGGAAGAAAAGCAGAAGAGTATTAATAATTCAAGCCTGAAAAAAAGGACTAGGAAAACACTGTGATAGAAGATGGAATTGTTCAGTTTGGTTTTGACAATGATCAGATTCACAGGATCTGCTGTTTCATTTTTCCCATGTTGACATAGTCTAACCCCCTCATCAATTTTGGCTCACCAAATATTTACATGCGTATAGAAAAATATTTTATAGGTTATTAGAATTTAAAGCAATTGAGATAGTTTGGGTTGATTATTATTATTGTAATATCTACCCAGGGAGAGTATTCTGAGAAGATCACATGGTTTCAATAAATCATAAAACAAAACCTGAATGTGTATAAATGAATCTAAGAATTTTTTTAGAGTTTCATGAAGTTTTTTTCTTTCCCAAAACAATCTTAAGAAAATATGACTTCCAAAGATTCCTCCATACTGCCACCAGAGTGATCTACCTACTATAGAATTTCATTGTATTATTTCTCTTCATAGAATCTTTTAGTGGCTCCGTATTATTACAGCTTAATAGGAGAACTTTATAAAACCGTCTCCTGACAGTTCATGTCTTACATGTTATAATCCAACAGTATTGAATTACTTAGAGTCACAACAGGATATGTATTATTGTTATTGTTCATGCTGTTCTATTTAAAATTCATTTTTCCTGTAACTGACGAATTACTACTGATCTTTCACAGCGTAGGTGCCACCTTCCCGATGAAGGTTTCTCTTATCCCCCCTCCTTACATAGGCTGAATAACATGTTTCTTTATGTATGCTCCCTGTGCGGTGTACCATATTGTTTTCAAATTATTTTCTAATGTGTCTTATTGTCCTTCCAGAGTATAAGCACTTAGAGAGCAACAAAGGATCATTAATTGTATCATATCTTACCCATAGTGATATTCCCAGTACAGAATAGGTACACAATTGATACTATTTACTGAATTGAACTGAACTCATAAAAATATAATGTATCACAGTCGTGGAAATTCTGTCAAATATTACAAAGATTATTGAAATTTATATTTGATATGTAAAGAATGCAGAGATCCATATACCCATTACTTAAAAGACATCAGTAGTCAGAACTTGGATTCTGATTTCCAAGAATCAGCAGCTATTCTTTGGCAAAATAACTGTTGTACCAGATTCCCTTGGGATAAATTTGCTTGAGGATTGAAACTATAATGGTTAAAATTCCTCCTCTCTAATCTGTGTTATAAATAACACTAGGAGTGTACTGGTCTTTTATTTTAGAATGTCAGAAAGAAAAATAAGACATCTGTTACGTCCAAGACTCATTGCATAAAACAGGCAGAAAGGTAGATGCCTGACGCTTCTTACTCTTCTGAGAGGCAGAGAATGTTTACATACATACGTACATAGTAATACATTGTTTTAAAAAGATGTCAAATTATCATTTGACGATTGCTGCCATCTTAGCCATGGGAGTCTAGGTTGTGTCATGGTAACAAATTAGCTCCCAGACATCAGTGACTTCAAACATAAAGTTTATTTCTCAATCATGCTACGTGGCCAGCTTACATCTGCATAGTGTTTGCTCCACATAGTCCCTCAGGCACCCAGGCTGATGGATATTCCACCAAGGGCATGTTCTCACTGCGGAAGTGGGGAAGGCGATGGTTCGTGGAGTTTTCATCTTATTTTCATATTCTTTGACACAGAAGTGGCATATATTACTTCCACTCACAGCCATTGGCCAGAGCTAGTGAGAGAGAATGAGAGAATTTGGGGGGATACTATATGAAAGAAATTGGGATCATTACTAAAGCTGCCACAGCTACCGAATAAGACTTCTGGAGCAAGCACCTGCATTTGAGTGGGCCTCTTTAGGCTGCAGAGGTTGCTTAATATGCCCCGTTATTGTGCTATGAATAATCAATACACAATTATAAGGAAACCTAATACAATAAAGGAAACACTGGACTTAGAGTCACAACATCTTTGTGAATTAAAATTTAATTCATTAATAAATGTTGAATAAGTTTCATGAAATATGGAAGGAGAAAGGATTCAGGACCCAGGCAGACTTGGGTTCAAACATAGCGTATTTAAGTGACTTGAGACAAGGAGTTTGACCTCTTTAGGCCCCAGTATCCTCATCTAGTGAAAGATGGTTACTTTTACTTATTTTCTCAGAATTAAAGGCGGGAATATAAAGTGCCTAGAATAACACTGTAGAACCGCAACAAATAAAAGTTATGTTGGCTATTCCCATATGCACCTTTACTCTCGTCTCCCTTACTGCTCAACCGTATCATCAACCAAATGTGACTGTCCTTCAGCAGCATACAGACAAGGAGGAAGACGCAATATACTCTGCCCAGCTGAGTGTATTACATTGCGACGAGTGCCCCAATAGGGGTACGTGCAGGCTGCCTTTAGAATCTAGAGGAAAGAGTCACTAATTAGGAAGAGTGAGCACTGAGGATAAAGGGAAAATCAGGCACACTTCCATAAAGAATATAAATAGGGAAGGAAAAAGTGCATAGTAATTCATAACACATCAAATTTCTGTATATTAAATGCAACGATGTCTGTAAAGTGCCCAAGAGCATTTGGCCCAGTGCCAGCATTCAATATATGATATTTATTAATACTCTTTAAAATGGAAGGTTTTTGCTATGTAACCTCTGCATAAAATCGTCATGATTTTTTTTTCCCCAGTCTGTTTCAGGCTCCAGACATCACAGCAGTAGCACATGCATTTCTCTGGAATTTGATTTCAAGGAAAGTCCTCTCCAAACCTTTTAGAATATAATGCTAATGAAAAGGGAATAGTAATCATGATTCTAGACTGTTGCAACATATAAGAGGCCCTCGCATAAGGATAAGGAAAGATCCATGATAAAGCTAAATAGCTAAGAGATATGTCAGACACTCATTATTAGAGAGAATAATAGGGTAATTAGATGGAAATTTCACACGACTTACTGAGAAGGAAGAGTTGACTTAACAAGTATATTCATGGTCCAGAAGAAGGGCTCAGTGTTCTTATTTTTCTAAATAATGGAATTTTGTAAAGTAATAAAGGATGCCAGATGGCTAGAGGACATAAAATGCACACACTCGCATTTAACTCACCCCAGTGTCTGGAAGTCGCTCATGTTCTGGTTCTGCCACTTACCACATGTGAGAATTTCCTAAGATACCTAAGAAATCTGGGCCATATTTTCCTAACCCATTTGTCCAGACAAAATTCCTTTCTCTATAAGTTGTTGTCAGTATTCAGTAAAAATAAATGTAAATCTCAGTAGCTGCTTCCACTGTTATTCTTGGTAATGTTCTGTTCTTATCAATCCAGAATGGATCTGTCTAGGGAGATTGGGAATTAAAGAAGGGGCAGAAACATTCACATGGAAAAACAGTACAAAACATTGATATTCAGACTTTTTTTTAACTACATAAATCTTTTTTTCCAAGAAAAAATTACAGAGAAACTTAATATCTAAGATGGAGAACTACATACCTGCTTACGTTGAAATGGACATGGGAGAGGAGACCTGTCTCATTGGCCCGTGCACATCTTGGTGGTTTGAGGTAACTCCCTGGGACAGTTAGGACCTCTGCATTCTGAAAACAGCTCAATCATAGGCTCTGATTTGTTACCTTAGTGGAGATATCCTTTTACTTAAGTAAGAATCATTGGAATACTTACTTTCATTTTGTTCTAAAAGTAAAAGCAGACATTCTTAATCTCAATCATTTGTTTTGCTCATATAGTGTGACCTAGTTTATAATTTTCTTTCCTGTTGCTTTTAAATATATTGTGTTAAAAAATAGTTTTGCTTTCTACTTTCCTAATCAATTAAGTTTTCTTTGTTGGTGAATTATGTGATTACTGCACAAAGTTTCCAGGTGTGGGTTTATTATTATTTATATTGCTTAGGAATTGGTGTCTTTCTTCCATTTAAGAACTCTTGTCTTTTTCAGTTAATGAAAATTCACAGACAATATCTCTTCAGACAACAACGCCTTCTGTCAAAAGAGTTTCTCCTTTATTTTCTTATGAAGCTCAATTCAAACTACGTTGAGTTATCTACAGTTTTCCAAGTTTTCTTCACCTCTGTGTCATATTTTCACACTTATCTCTTTATACTATATTCTTTTAATTTTCTCATTTCAATCTTCTACTTCACTAGTTAACTCATCAGCTCCATTTAATCTGCATACGGATTTTCTTTTATTTCAATGAGTATATTTATATGTCTAGAAATTCACTGTGTGTCCGTGTAAAAATCTGCCTACACTTATTTTATAGTATCTTATTCTTTTGATTTGGTTTCTAGTCCCTCAAAACATACCTGTCAACATTTTAAGCATACTTATGTTATAGTCACTTTCAGATTATTCAGCTATTCTCAGTTCTCGTGCTGTTTTTGTTTATGTGTGGACCCTTTCCTATAAAAGCTTGTTTCCTCCTGTGATCTGTAATTATTTTGTGTGTGTGTTCTCCTATTCAGCTTGGGTTTTTGTTATTTATGGTTTCCATGTATCCTGAACTATGAAAGCATTTGAATAGACTGGTTTCTATTTGGCTTCTGTTAGAGATGCCGGGAATTTCAATGGCTCTACCAGATTTTATTTATTTCTTATTTTGTAGCCCTGGTATCATGTAGGTATTATAAATTAGGATACCATACCTACATACATGAATGCTTGGGGTTTTTATGTTTATTTCCTCACCCAAAGGCTGGAAAGAAGAAAAGCTTTTTTAACTTTTTTGTGCTGCGATATTGGATGAATTTTTTTAGATCTCGAGGATAGGTAGTATTTGGGGCTCAAAGCTTAAGCAGTGGGAACAGTTCTAGTTTCCTGTCCAACTTTTATTCGCAGTTAGATCCTTAGAATCTCTTCCTGGTCTAAAAACCTCATAGATCTCTATTCAATCAGACTCGCCTACCATTCTGATTTTACTTCTCTATTTCAAGTATTTAGGGTATTTGTCTTTCCTTTGTCTGACTTGGCTGTGCATTTTAAATAGGTTAATAAGCATCTTTTGTGTGCGTGTTTGTAAGTGATAGGGTGAACCATTTGAGTTCAGTCTGCCAGTTGCCTGAGTCTAACAATTTGTTTTAGAGAAGAAAGAATTTAGTTATGAGCACTCATGGGCATGGGGTCTGTAAGTGTGGATGACAAAACCATCCCTCTCTATTTCTAAGTAAACAAACCAAAATCTGTGCCTTGTTTTAAGTGGTTTAATATTTATATATTATCCAATGTAAAGATTCTTTCTACTCTCCTTGGATTGGGTAGCTGGAGACATTTTCCTAATGTCTTGTGTGAAGATCCAGAACTGCTAGGAAAGACATTTTATATTAATACTCTGAAATTTGGAGAGCAGTTGCACTTACTGGAAGAAAAGTAAAATACATCTAAATGTGACCCTAATTGAATTACTTCCCATACTCATTCTGCTAGATTTTCAGCTGTTGTTGTGAAATAGTTTTTGAGCTTTAGAATTCCTTTAGTCAAAAACACTCGCTGCAGGGAACAAATCTGAACTTTCTTGAGTCTATGAGTATATACCCAGTTTGAAGGTCACTATTTCCCAGTGTAAAAATATATGAGGTGTGACAAAGTGATAAGCTTGATTTTCAACAAGTACACAAGGCTATATATATTCCAAATGAATTTTTTGCACATTCATTGGATAATTGATTTATTTAGAGTCTCTTGCCTCTACTTACCAATGCAGAACTTCAGCTACTGCCATGCCCCTGATTCACAGTATTGTTGGAAGCCTCTAGAAGGTTTCAGTTACCATGAGAGGTCTTCAGTTTCTACCCTCGCCCTCAAGTAATGAACCTCCTCTTTCTCATTCCTTGGCCTTCTAAGTAATGAACTCTGCAGGTTCATCCTCTTTCCTTTCATTACTCCCCTTCGGATCTCATCATGACCCCAACCTAACAGACATGGTTTCATTGTTGTGTACACACTGTGTTCTTCTCTCCCTTCCACTCACCATGGAATGTGCTTGGTAGGCAGGTTTGTGTTTCCTACACTGATGCTTTAGATTCTTTGGTTTGCCCACAGATTTTTTGTAAAATAGGGGAAATGCTCCCCCTTCTTTCTTTTCTTTTTGCATTATACTCAAAAATGTAATGACGAACCAGAGCTGTTTGTTCTCCAATATCTTACAACAGTCATAGGAAACCACTGTCAAATTTTTGTATGTAGTTCTTCCTACCTCTATATGACTCAGACACTTGTCAGTTGTGGAATGGGTAGAAAGAAATAAAAATTCCTTAGTCTTTCTTTCGAAGAGACTCCTGTCACTTCAGTTCTGTCCTATAGCTTTGGCACACATGACATTATAGACTCAAAGTGGGAACTCTATCTCTTTTTTTTTTTTTTTTAAAGATTTTATTTTTTCCTTTTTCTCCCCAAAGCCCCCGGTACATAGTTGTGTATTCTTCGTTGTGGGTTCTGCTAGTTGTGGCATGTGGGACGCTGCCTCAGCGTGGTCTGATGAGCAGTGCCATGTCCGCGCCCAGGATTCGAACTAACGAAACACTGGGCTGCCTGCAGCAGAGCGCGCGAACTTAACCACTCGGCCACGGGGCCAGCCTCCGGGAACTCTATCTCTTATTCAAGAAAACGTTTATTAAGATGTGAACTGTACTTGGTGACTCACTTGAAACAAATAGAATATGAGAAGAGAGAAGAAGAAAATATTAACTTTACAGTGGAGAAAGCTGGCAGACAACACTTTCACCAAGTGATCAACTTTAACATCATCAGTAATGAGTCATGTTGATACCAGATTCTCCAATAGAATACAATGGAAAGGACACTTTGTCTCCATCATATACTTCCCCAAAAGCAATAAACCCAGTATTGTCATGAGAAAGCATTAAAGAAACTCAAATTGAGGGCCACTTTACAAAATAACTGACCAGTGCTCTCAGAAGAATCAAAGTCATGGGGCTGGCCTGGTGGCCTAGGGGTTAAGTTCACATGCTCAGCTTAGCCGGCCTGGGATTCACTGGTTCAGATCCCAGGCGCGGACCTACGCACAGCTCGTCAAGCCACACTGTGGCAGGCATCTCACATATAAACTAAAGGAAGGCAGGCATGAATGTTAGCTCAGGGCCGGTCTTCCTCAGCAAAAAGAGGAGGAGAGGTGGAAGATGCTAGCTCAGGGCTAATCTTCCCTGAAAATAAAAGAAAAAATAAATCAAAGTCATGAAAAAAGAAGGAAAGACAGAAACTGTCAGACTGAGGAGACATGACAAGTAAATACAAGATAGTATCCTAGATCAGACCCTGAACAGAAAAAGGGCAGTGCTGAAGAAACTGGTAAAATCAAAATGAAGAATTTTATTTATATATTAGTACTGTACCGGCATTAAAAATTTTTTAGTTTCAATAAATATACCATGGTTTTATATGATGTAAAAATTAGGAGAAGCTGGATTAAGGTTAGTAATACATTATGTAGTCTTTACAACTCTCCTGTAAACCTAAAAATATTTCAAATAAACAAGTTTTCTTTAGAAAAAACTAAGCTCTTTCTATAATTTCAAAATCTCAGGTAGGGGCCGGCCTGGTGGCGCAATGGTAAAACTGTGCACATTCCGCTCGCTCCTTGGCAGCCCGGGTTTCGCCGGTTCGGATCCCGGGTGCGGACGTGGCACCACTTGGCAAAAGCCATACTGTGGTAGACATCCCACATATGAAGCAGAGGAAGATGGGCATGGATGTTAGCTCAGGGCCAGTCTTCCTCAGCAAAAAGAGGATGATTGTCAGTAGTTAGCTCAGGGCAATCTTCCTCAAAAAAAAAAAAAAGAAATAAAATAAGAAAAAATCACAGGTAAATACACCCTCATCAGGAGCTCCTACACCTGCTTTCAAGAACTAGACACCGTATTTTTAGAGAAGGAACGATGCATTCTGATCCTAAGGAGAATCTCTTGTGTTCTGGATGGTCTCTCCTGAAGGGATTGGACCTTGGTTAAGTCAAACTTCAAGAATCATCACTCGCTAGTAGAATTTTATCATATACCTAGTGTCTCAATCAGAACTTGAACTTAAGGAACCAGTGACCTATTTGGGTGGAGAAATTTTCTGATTAGACAAGCATGAATGACTTGATCTGTAACTTTGCAAGCCTTTTAAATTTTAAATCAGATATTCACCAGAGGCTGGTTGTCTTAAATTATCTAATTCTAGATTTGAAACTGTCAGTTCTTTTATAAAACAGAGTAGTGCAATGGTGAATATTAAACTGAAAATATAAGAAAAAGCACTTTCAAACAGCAGACAACATTGATAAATTCTTGTGACATATCCTGTAACCTATTGCAATACAAATGGCAAAGGCTGTCAAGCTTCTATATAAAATCTGATACCACCAGCCAATATCAACAAAAACCTGACATTCAGCTTGTCCTGCAGTGGCAGTTAAAGTGGAAGACTAGTGATAATGTAGCATTTTCTGCCTTCTGTTTCTTCTAAGTGCTGAAACATCTTCAAAGAAATGGGCGTGTGTAGATTGGGAGATTTCATTGCACTTTCTTGGAATAAGATGGGCTCTGGTTTTTCACTCTAGAGGTCTATTTACTGAAAGAATAAATGCTATGTCCCTTTGACTTTATTTTTCTTTAAAATCAATCATTCTATGTTTGCTCTCTTCTCTAAATTGCAGACGCAGATTAATGCTGCAATTACCTGTATTACTATTGAACGGCTCTGATGGCGAACCTCAGATACATAATGATTTCTCAGCTTTCCCAAATGAATACCCCCTCTCACCAATCTCAAGTGAACAGACACCTCCTGCTCTAGACCCCTAATAACACAGTGGTCTCAGCCAAGAACTGAGGAAGACCACGTGGGTATCCCCTGATCCCAGACTTCCCTCGCTTTAAAATGATTTTTTCCTTTGTCATTCCTGTATTCCCTCCATCTTTTTCAGAGGATACAAACCTCACACTCTCTACTCCATCATGTCAGACCCATCAAGATCTCCTTTTCTTCCCTGCTTCCACCTCTCTATTGAGAGCTTACATACTCAGGCAGGATGGAACTAATTCTTTCATATTGAGTTGTAAATATATGTAATAAGTAGGCTGACTATATGTCATGTAAATGAAGGTCCTTTTGAGATTAAATGGTCACATTAACCAAATGCGGTACTAGAACAAGAGACATAAAGTGATATTGCCCAGGAGAATTGTACATATGGTCAGACTACTGATAAAACTTAACGTGGTACTTTCCTCGAAGGACAAAGAAAGTTTAACAGGGCAAAACCTTAAATAAAAAATAATAATAATTTCTAATCATTGAATTTCAAATAGCAAGCAGTATGTATGAGATTTTGACAAGCCAGGGAGGTCTTCCTTGAACTTCTGAAACAACGTGTCTATTTTCCATCTCCAACCCTCCATCTTTTGAGAATCTCTAGTAATACAGTTAGCAATAGATACAATAAAAAAATTGCTTGCATATGCATGGTGCTTTAAAGTTTTAAAGTAGGATAGTAGCTCTTATCTTCCACTGCATAAGAACCCTCCTGCACTTGTATAGGTTGACATCGCTCCTTTGGTAGATGAGAACACTGAGTCAAAACTCAAGCCTAGGTTGCCATTTATTTCTCTTTCAGTACATGCTGAATATCTCCATTTCCTGCCTACCAGACTCTGTGCTGTATATTAAGAGGAAGATGATGCAGTTTCTTCTTTCGAGTTGCTTATTGTCTAATGGGAAGAGATAGACATGTATTACAGACTTGACTCACTTTCCTTATCCAGTACACTTTGTGTGAAAGCATAGCAAACTACTTCCCTTCTAACTCGACTTATAACAGCTGCCATAATTTTCAATGGCTTCATATAACAGTTTTGGAACTTTTTGACACAGCTGCGTTTTTGTTAGCTCTTTTGTTGTTCTCTGAGAAATTGGGCAAGCGATCCTTTCTATGAACCAGAAAAATAAAGGAAGGGAGTTTCTGAATGTGTTCCTCTCCCCAGAAAGTGCGACAGTGGTGACTAGAGACTAGTGAACAGATGAACTAGGTATTGATGTGATGTCTCAGGAGGGTGACTCATCAGAAAAGAAGAAAGGCACATGATGAATACAAGTTGCAACCTTAGAAGCCTGCAGATTGATGCAAGTTAAATTAGGTCATGAGAAACAAAAAGTGGGTGGCTCAGGAATGGGCAAGAGTATTTTCCAGATAATTTCAGAGAAAGCTTTTTGTTTTTTTAAATTGGTGTTAAATGGGTTAGCTTCGTTTAAGGACTTTCACAACTTCTTTATAGCAACAAACCACAGGAAAGTGTTCAGAGTAATCTTGGTTGTTTAGACTCAAAATGAGAACCACGGACCAGCAGCATCCTTGGCATCACCTCGGAACCTGTTAGAGATGCAGGATCTCAGGAGCAGCCCCAGAGCCGCTGAATCAGAATCTGCAGTTTGACAAGATGCCCAGGTGACTCCTGCACATCCAATTTTCAGACAGCCTTTTGTGATAGAGTTGTTTATACAAACCTCAGACCGTATTTCAACAGTTGCAAGTTTTCACGAGAGCTTTGCAGTAGATCAGTCCAGGTCTATATAACACAGTTGTTTGAATAGGAAGCTGCTTGAATTTCCAGACACAACAAGGGAAAGTCTTCCAATGGCTTACTTTGTCTCCGAGCACAATGAGTAATTGCCAATCTTCTGTTTTGAGGAGTGCCGAGTAGATCTGACCTCCATTCTGCTTTGTATAGATTGCAGTTCCTCTTCCAAACATTCACGCCCAGTGGGGGCAGCTGATGAGATGCTTTGTTGTTCTAGTCTGAGAGAGATTCCAGCTGTGTTTCTCATGTTCTTGTGGATTCACCATGGACAACATGTTAACTCAGCCATGCTTTGGCAGTGCCGTACCCTAAAACTTTTAACAACTGAGGTAGTCACGGGAGGGGAACCATTTTGTTTCCATTTTGTTGTTTGAGTGAAGAGGACATCCTTTGGGTAATTTGACAGGTAACAGTATTTAAGAAAATTGCTCAGAGTGAGGGATTTAAGGTGAATGACTTCTTAGGACCCTACAATGTCATGAGTGTCCAGATGCAATATAGTTCAAAGGGCAAGGTTATAAAATTAGACAGTGTATGATTTGCTTCTCTATTTTTACCATATGAGCTACATGACTTCGAGCAAGTTATTTAACATCTCCAAGTTTCCGTTTTCTCATATATATGATGCAGATCATTATACTTACCTTGAAGGAGAGGTATAAGACGTAATGAGATGATGTATAGAAAGAACCTAGCATAACGTCTAGCCCCTATTTAGCCTTTTAAAAATGCTACATCTCTTCATTTATTGTCATCCTATTTCTCTAAACTGATAAAAGCATGGAGGAAAAGCCATTTGAACTGTTTATTTTCTTATTATATCATCTTCGAAAGCACAAACATCCAGGGAAAAGAAATTGCATGAATGGAATGAATATTACATTTTAAATGTGATGATATCATATATTCAAACAACAGAGCTAGAATCTTATTAAGCTGGGAGCCCATTATAGTACTATCCTTTAGCTCCGTGCTTTGAAAATACCTAATATGCCATCTTATGAGGTCTCAAAACAGCCCCAGACACATCTGCAAAGTGCACAACATTTATTTCCAATGCATCGTCTATTTTGAGCCTTCTCTTTGCCACGTGGGTCCCACAGACACTGATCCTCTCTCCAGCAGCACTTCCATCGCCTGCCACTTGATCATACACACACATCATGCTCCAGATTTTATATTTTTTTCCCATTACCTTTCCTCTATCGGAATTACTTACCCTGTGCCCCACTTACGTAACATTGTTTTTGGTTATAAAGATAATAGGTAATAAAACAAAATAATTCATAGAAATAAATAAAGGGCATCTTTACCTTTATCTTAATAGGTGTTGTATATACATTTTAGCAGAGATTTCTGGAGGTGCTATTGCAGCTCCCAAAGGTGTGACTTGAATGCTGTCCATGTTAGGTACACTGGCAAGAGGGTGAGAGAGAGGCATCAAGGAAGGGGACTAGCATGGAGGCTTCTAGCTCTCCTCTGATCTCACACTGTTCTTGTGCAGGGCTGTCCTACATGATGCAATCTTTAGTGATGCAACATTTAAATACTTTTGGATCTGTAATAATTTCTCCTTAAACCAAATCATTCACAGTACTCTTAGATAGGTACTTTTATCAAGTTTTTATCAATCAAAAAGATGATTCTTAATGATTAAAGAGAGAATCAAATCGTTCAGTCTTTTTTTAAGGTGTTGTAAAGATAAGATAATGCAATAAATCGTATAGCAGGATAATGACCAGAATACAATTATGAGTTTTATTCACACTTGAAGAAAAATTAAAAGCTAGAGAGAAATTGGACCTTCAAAGGACTTTCAAACCATTTCTGCCAAAATTGAATAGATAAATACCTTTTTTCTTACCAAATATGTACCAAAGGATGGCTGTGCAACCAGTTTGGAGGGGCAATGAAGTCTTATTCCATAAAAACCAGCATTGTAGTCTAATTATTGGCCTCCTACTTCATTCTATTCTTGATGGAGAGAGAAAATGGTCTTCTAAAACTCCATAGGAAGCTGTTAGTGCCCTTGGTTTTGGAAGCGCTTTGGGATAAGCAGCCCTTTCCACTATTTATGGAATTTGGAGAAAACCAATAACATAGAGAGGCAGCCACGATAATAACTCAATCCTGATTATATGAAAAGTTGAGGGTTTTGAGTTAATAATGTCCTCTAAGCAATACCCTTAAATCTTCTTAAAGAGATGTGCTTGTTGAAACCAACACAAGGATCAATTTGTCATCTGTATCTCTGTAGTCCAGAATCGGTTGTTTGAATGAGTGATTCAAGTTCACCAAAGCCATCCTTCTTCAGATATCACTCACCGATATGCTGTATACCAACTCACTCATTACTTACAGAGCAGCTGGCACACTGCTGGCTGCGTCTGAACAAAATGCCTATTTTCCAATACTTCAGGTACCAAATGTTTGCGTTGAACATGATGGGTTTTTTCCCCCAGAATTGTCAAGATTATATATTTATAGAATGCATTGACTAAAATTAACTTTCCACTTGCCATACTCTTTATTGGAGCTCTTATTAATGAGAATGGACCCCTTAACTGAAATTTCAAGTATGAATTTGACTGATTCATAGTGAAAGAAATTATTTTAGGTGGAAACTCATAGATAGCATTGTTTTTCCCAGAACACATGAAGATTAATGAAGATTATATCAGTTCTCTGCTTCTCAGTGACTGTTGTTAAGTAGATTCAGAGGGGAAAACAAGCCAAACCTGTTTCAAGATTTAAGTTTCTGGCCAGAGATCTTCGACAGTAAGCTAAAATTGATTTAAAAAGAAATATGATATATCTGATGTACAGTGATTTGAGCAGGTTTATGTTGAAGACTTATTGAATATGACAAAACTTCTATTCTGAATTTCTTCCTTGCCCCACATCAAACCCCTATTCCAATTATAACTGGAGTTAGGATCATTAGAAATATTGGGCAGGGGTTGGGGTACTATGTAATCTCTAATCATCCTGTGTTTAATAGATTCTAGACTCAAAAGAGTGATCAAGAGGTCTTAATGCATATTCATGCTTTTACCTGTGGTTCATCCATTCATTAACTAAACAAAGTTTGTTGACTACCTTCAGGAATTTAAAAATGCATAAGAAACAGCTTCGTCCTTTCAGAAGCCCCCAGTCTACTGGGAGAACTAGATAGGTAAATGTATGATTATCAGACTATGAGACTGTTGCTGGAAAAGCTACAAAAAGCAAATGGAGAGGATGACAGAATCTAGGCAAAATGTCCACCTGGACATGAATAAGTAGGTATATTCAGGGAAAAAAGCACCAGGAGTTCAATTCGATCTGATTTTCTGGGATGGTAGCATGTGTTCTTGTCTCTTCGTTTGTTCAATAAACAGAGAGAGAGAGTGTGCAGACATAAGAAAATTGGATTTTAATCAGGTGAGGTTAACTCTTAGCTTTGCCGTCTATAGCCTATGCAAATCTGGTTAAACTCATTGCTTTTTGAAACTCAATTTCCCCATATATAAAATAATACTGATCCAAAAAAGGCAGTTTTTATAAATGATGTAAAACATAAATATCTGGTACATGAAAATGATAATTTACAATGACAACAATAACAACAATAGTAATAATAGTGACTAACCTTTATTCAGAGCTTAAACTACGCCAGGCACCAAGCTAAGACCTTATATGCATGATCTTTAGACCATGCAACACTCTATAAGCAGGTACTATTATTATCTCTATTTTAACAGAGCTTATAAAGGTTAGTTTATTTGTCCAACATGCAATAGAATAACAACAATGGCTGAGATACACTGAGTAACTATAAGTGGTTGGCACTGTTTTAAGCCACGAGATACATCAATTCATTTATTTCTCACTAGGAGATACAGTCTTTTACTTTTCCCATTTTACAGGTGTTATGAGCTGAATTGTGTCCACCTCAAAATTTATATGTTTAACCTTTAAACCCTAGTGCATTAGACTGTTACTGTACAAATACCATATGATCTTGTTCATAAATAGAGGAAAACACAACAATCATACAGAGACAGAGAGTGGACTGGAGGTTACCAGAGGGGAAGCGGGGAGGGAGGAGCGCGAAAGGGGTGATGGGGCAGATGTGTGTGGTGATGGATGGTAATTAGTCTTTGGGTGGTGCACATGATGTAATCTACACAGAAACTGAAATATGATGATACACACCTGAAATTTATATAATATTATAACCCAATGTTACCACAACAAAAACAAAGACTGTAAATGTATTTGGAGAGATGGCCTTTAAAAAGCTTATTAAGTTAAAATGAAGCCTTTGGGGCAGGCCCTAATCCAATCTGACTGAGGTCCTTATAAGAAGAGGAAATGTGGACACAGAGAGATAGCAGGGGCGAGGCACACAGAGAAAGGCCCATGGAGGAGAGAATGAGAAGGAGTCCACATGCAAGCCAAGGAAAGAGGCTTCAGAAAATACCAAAACTGATGCCGCCTTGATCTTGGACTTCCTTCCAGCCTCCATAACTGTGAGAAAATACATTTCTGTCATTTACGCCACCCACTGTGTGGTATTTGGTTTTGACAGCCCTAGCAAACCATTACAACAGGTGACTAAACAGCGGCACAGAGAAGTCGCATACGGCTAAGCTATGCAGTTTGGATGCAGAGCAGCTGGAATTCAAACTCTAGCAGTCTCATGTCAGAACCCTTAGCCTTCATCTCTTCCCAAGAAAGCCCCTCATGACAGATGTGGAAACTGAGGGAGGGCGTGGTCAAGTCACGTGCCCCAAATTGCACAGCCATACAATGGTAGAGTCAGAATTCAAGCGCAGGTCTCATTTCTTCTAGTTGGCTTGAAAGAATTTTCATGATTCCTCATATAGCGAGTTTAGCTAAAAGCTGTATTTCACTTAGTTTCCAATTTCCTATAAATGAGGGTTGAGGAAATGCCAGCTTTGACACATGTACACAGGCTACTAAGTTAATTTCCATGGATGAAAGATGGCAAAATTTTGCAAAAGAGCTCTGGAGTCACTTAAGGCATTAGCGTCACATTTTACATCAACTTCTAACTGCCCTTCGTAGGCCCGGCATCATACCCTTCTTTATAATATCAACTTAAACACAAATTTGGTTTGTTGTGCTAGTGTTGAAAGCCTTTCATTGCCTCCAATATCTACTAGAAGAACCATTACAATAGATGCCCTAAATTACAAAGGGTTTCTCAGGAGGCTGACTTTTCCCACATTTTAGTTAGTGACAGGATTGGAAGCCTCACTCCCGACTGATTATCGCTTATACAATGACTTAAGTCAGAGCTGTTTCTTTTCTGGAGCAAAGCCCTCCTTTAAGATCTCTGACCTCATTCTAGACCACATGTGGGAAAATTTCCACCCATTCTAAGGGTTAGGAAAAAAGAAACCTTGAGGATGCCACACTAAATTCTCCATTTCAAAACTCTTCCCAGAACATTGTATAATAACAATGTCGAATAAGAAACTTCTCACTTTTAAATATATTCCCTTTAATGCAATGAGTAATACTGAACCTAGCAATGACATTCTTCCATGGAGGAATCTGGTAATATCACTTAACATAAATATTACCAAGATTAAACATTTTGACAAAGTACCATATTATAGATCCTTAATAGTTTGCTTTATAGCCCATCTAACATTTGAACATCTTAGCTTACACAGAGCAGCTTTTAAATGAATGTACTTAAAGCTATTAAAAAATGAGCAAAGTGAAAAAAATATGTTTACTTATTCTTTTATATTACCTCTTAAGTACCTTTTTGGATCCTGATTTAATTAATTATTTAATAGTAATAGGATTTAATACAGATTATTGTATATTAATTGTGTGTGTGACACTGTGCTAAGCATTATATAGAAAATATTTCATGTCGTTCTCATAGCAGTCCTGTGTGTTAGACAATATTATTATTCTCAGTTTTGAAGATGGAGAAAAAAGCACTACAATCACAGAGCTTATATACGGAGGAGCCAGGGCTGGTACCCAGTCCTAATTCCAGGGGAAATGCATTTAATTTGCAATTGTTGAATGGCTATTATATTCATCCACTCATTTATCTGTCCATCTACCCATTTACATATTCCACAGTCATTTATTGAGTACTGACCGTGTGCTGAGCACCATGTTAAAAACTGATGGGAAGGAGAAAAATAACCATGGCTTCTGCCTTAAAGGAGAACAGCAACTGCAGAGGAGACCCATGAAATGATGATGATTATAGTACATATGCTGTGATGCTGCTGTGCTTATATATTAACAACAATCATTTTCAACAGTGTGTTCCACAGAATATTCATTTCAGAATACACACACCATGTGTGGGAAACTGCTCGCCACATCCCCTTCTTGGGGGTAATTCAGATTTGCCTATTATAGACTTTCATGAAAAACAAAACCATTTAGATGGTTGCCTAAATTACTCATCCTGGGGACCCTTGTATTTCCTGTACATTCCATTAATATTCTAGGGAATTTGTTTCTCATGGAACAATCTCATAAAACTGTAGCTAGGAATATATGTTGTTACCTAATAGTTTATACTGAGTCTGTTGCCAAGACATAGTTTAAAAACAAAATTCTTTATATCATTAACCTGAAAGACAGTATGCGTTTCCTGAATTTTAAATCCGTAATCTCTGAAATTGCAGACAGAGCTGAAATGTTTTCAGTGAAATAGCATTACTCTGGCCAGTTTCTTGCTTGTGAAACGGATTCGCCTGTTGCCTTGAGTTTACACATCATCCCTACTCTGCCTTCTCCCCATTTGGCCGACTGCTGTCTTGAGGCCAGGAAAAGGGCAGGAAAACCAAGAGGAGAGAAAACACAAAAAATCTGTTTGGTTTTGTTACTGATTCTGAGTTCATCTGTGTAAATATTTTGAAGGGAGTATTAGTTGCTATAAACTAAAGTGCAATTATTATATTATCTGTGAAATCGTTGTATCAGAACTTTTTTTCGGCTTTGACCAGTGAGTGACTTTCACTATGTTTCACAGAGAAATTTAAAAAATACCGTAAGAATCAATACAAAAATAATTGATTAGGAAACTAATAAGCAAAGGCTGGACAGAGTCTGGCCCAGGAGCTGATGCTCCCAATCGAGCTGGGGATCAGGTATGATAGAAACATTTGCAGGAGGGGATATAATGATGCCCAAACCCAGAGTCTAAGGGGTTAGGAGTCCACGTTTTCCAGAATCGAGACATCACGTATATACCTACATTGACTAAGCTATTACTACATGCCAAATAATATGGAAAGCTTACATTTTTATTAATTAAATCCTCCCCAACTCTTAATGCTGTAGTATAGAATATTCTTTTGACAGATGAGAAGAGTAAATTTTTGTGATG
Source organism: Equus asinus (assembly GCF_041296235.1). Lineage (NCBI taxonomy): Eukaryota > Metazoa > Chordata > Mammalia > Perissodactyla > Equidae > Equus > Equus asinus. The sequence goes on along the minus strand of NC_091802.1, from coordinate 34,147,000 downwards.
TTGTCAGATTAACAAAGAGTTTAAAAATAAATAAGTATTTATTGAGCATCTAGTATGTTCCAGTTTCTGTGCTGGGTGAGTGGGTTAAAAAAATACAAATAACATCCCTGCTGTCATTATTCTCAAATCTGGCTGGGGAAGTAAACCATAAATATAACTTTAAAACAATATGCTAAGTGACTATGGCAAGAAGAACACACTATAGGAACAAGTGTACCAATGGAGCTGTGTCACCGTACTAGTTAAATGAGGGCGTAACAACTTCTTGAAACCCAATTGCTTCTTTGCTTTAAAAAATCTGTATATCTATTATCTATCTCTGCCAATCTACCTACTTGTAGAAGTGTGGCACTATTCCCTTCTTCTATTCTGAAATGTAATATAAGGGATAAATAAGAAGAACACAATTTATAATAAAATAATAAAGATCCCAATATAAAAATGCTCAAAGGAACTATGTTATAAGTCAAAAATTCCACTTCCATTTTCTATAATTACCAAGGGGAGGGGTGTCTGTGTGTGTGGAGATAAAGAGAATCGTGTTCTGATTTGGTTACTGAAAATGAAAGTAACGACTCCACATTTGTCATTGAAAAAGAAACAAAGGTGTATCAGAAATACTTTTTCATGTGTTTGCTGTTGAGAAGTATTGTCCAAGGTTAATCCAGTACCTGGGAAGGGCGTTCCAAATATTTGTTTTTCAGCCATCTCTAGAGCACAGTCTTATCTGAGACCTGTCTCCACCCTCAGCGGCACAGCCAAAGCGGGAGGGAGCTGCAGTTTGCCTTTGATGGGCTGAGCTCCTGATTTCCCATCCTGAAGACTTCCAGGAGAGTTCTTGCTCAGGTGCAGCGTGTACTCCCCGCTGAACCATAGGCCATCTTTCAGGCGCCGCCTGCATCTGTGTTGCAAGCAGAAGAGACTCCTGGTAGTTGGTCCCCTGGGAGCCCTGATCCAGGGACTTTCAGATTGTTACTTTCCTGACCTTTGTTTCCCAGACTCCAAAAAGCACATAAGCAAGGAAGGCTTCAGGGAGAAGGCGATATGTGAATTGAGTCAGGCAAGCCAAATGGGCAACAACCAGGTAGAAAACTAAATCGTGTGGGAGTTTCGGGGAGGGTGGTATCATCAGCACGTGGCTGAGAGCAGAGAGGGGAAGCAAGCTCTCTCTTGACTCTTATCTGAGCGCTAATACCATTCATTAGGGCTCTACCCTCATCACCTTATCTGATCCTAATTACTTCCCAAAGGCCCCACTTCCTAATACCATCACTTGGTGAGCAGGGTTTCAACATACGAATTTTGGGGGAAACATAAACATTCAGTCCGTAACACCTATCAATATTTTAGTTATTAAGAATAAAACACAGCTAAAAGAAACAATCACAAAAACGTTGCAACTAGCCATCCTCAAATGATTTTTATAAACCCTAATGAGGGTGGATTGATGATCATTAAAGCTTCACTTTAAAAGAGGAGAAAGAGAAAAAGAAGAAAATGTGTCATGTGTTTTGAAATGATAACGGGCAATGCATTCACAGGATGTGGCCAAGTTAGGTTTTGATGGGTCTGCATGAGACCCCCTCTCATGCAATGGAATCAAAATATTGAGAAATGGGAATCGTAATCATAATAATAGCTAATCTTTATCTCAGTCCTTGTATAACCTTGGGGGCTTATGTTCCATCCCGATTAAACAATCTTTCGTCCCTTTATTAGGAAAATCAGAAATATAAAAAAATTTTTTCACAACCATATTCAATGATATTCATAATCATATAGTTATTTTTGTATATTATAAATTACTTTTATATCTATTAATTAATTTGCCATAGTAGTAACTTCATTGGAATTAATTTTCCTTAATCATAACAAAAGCAACATTCATGACTTATTTGCTGTCTACTGTATGCCTGACAAATATTTTCTCATTCTCTCTCACACAGTTCCCCCGCCCCCAGCGCACACACACTTATACACAATGAGGTAATCACCTTTTTCCATATCATATACAAGTAAGGAAACAAAAGCTCAGATGGATTGGTCTAAATTTACACTTAATGTTCCCCAGAGCTGGTGCTTACAGGCAAGTCATTTTTTTTGTCCTATCCTAAACACTTCTGCCTTCACACTGTGCTCTGCCAGAAAGCTGGTAGGATAGAAGAGACAATCATCTATTGCATTTTGTAATCAAGGTTAGATTGGGCATGTAAATATTTACTCGCTGTTCTAAGCTTAAAGTCTGAATGTCTAGAAAACCTCTAGTACTTTACCATGAAACTAATTGTTAGTAAATGGTTTAATCTCTTCTCTTTGATGAGGCACCAGATTCACAAATTCAATGGGTTGTTTAATTGATTACTCATTTATTTCTGGAACTGGCTTGTAATAGCATCTGCAGTGATCTAATGCTATTATCCTGAGAGATTTCCACGGCGTTTTCACAATGTTTTATTCACCAGAGCTAAGGATCTGGACCATTGGAACATTGTCTTTGTCAGTAACTTGCCACTTAGATAAATCCTTGATTTCTTTTCTTCCCCTCCAGTCAACAAGCATACTCAAGACAAGGCATTCTATAGGCAAGCTCTTGCTCCATTAGTTTTTATGTAAAGACTCCAGGGGGCTCTTGCCAGCAGGAAACCTGTCTCCATTCTCCTTCTACCTGTGAAAGTTGGTGCTATAAGAGGTAGAAATATTGACAGGCTGGGGAGTTAGAGTCAGGAGGCTGAGTCAGAGAATATATTTATGCTAGCGGCTAAGAGCGCGTGTTAAAATGAAATGTGAATTGTGTCCAGCAGACTTCTTTTTCTACTTAAAAATTAGGAAGGCACTTCTATAAACCTGATATTCTAGTAATAGCTGTTTTGAAATGTCTATTTTGTCTCATTGAAAGGCATTTGCCTTCTCTTTAACTTCCATTCCAGTCTTTCCTGCCTCTCCCAGAAATGTTCCTCATCATTTATTTTCCCCTTTTATTCATTCGCTCGATATATATTTGTTGAGATTCTGTTATGGACCTTTTCCTGTGCTAGTCCCTGGAGAAGTAAAGTGAAAGTCAGATAGAGGTCCTGGCCTTGCGGAGGTAAGAGTGATGTTCTACTCTGCAAGAGGGGAACAACGACCGTGTGGACGCTCACGATCATTAGTTTAGGATAAGAGCTGGGCTATGAAAAGAGAGTTGTTACATTCTTTTGTTCCCACAGTCTCTGCTGCTGCCTCTTTTTTTTTTTTTAAGATTTTATTTTTTTCCTTTTTCTCCCCAAAGCTCCCCAGTACATAATTGTATATTCCTAGTTGTGGGTCCTTCTAATTGTGGCATGTGGGACACTGCCTCAGCGTGGCTCAGTGAGTGGTGCCATATCTGTGTCCAGGATTCAAACCGACAAAACACTGGGCCGCCTGCAGCGGAGCGTGCGAACTTAACCACTCGGCCACGGGGCGGGCCCCTCTGCTGCTGCCTCTTGTTTTGGTCAGGGAAGGAGCACTTATGCAGCCTTCCAGGCCTCTGTGTTTCAGCTTACCAGTGATAGAGATGGTGACAGCACGCTAAAGGCAGTAAGTCCACATGCACTTTACGTGTGGAACCAGCACTCTGTCAGAGACCCCTTTTCCACACCAAGAATTGCATCACATTTTGCTAAATCACAAAAGCTTTTTAAAGAAAAAAAGAACATCAAAGTTTTTTGGTTTTTTTTTTTTGGAGGGGCTGGGGGCGCCTGCAAGCCCAATAGGTTTATGATATCTTGGGCACGGTTCCTTACATAATAAAGTCCTTCTACCTTCTCCAACTCTAGAATCAAGAAAAGTAGACATACTTTTAGCAATCCACTGGCCCATCACTCACTGGTTTCTCCAGGATTCTCTTCTAGGCTCCCTCCTGAAAATGTCCTGGATGTGTCCAATTTTCCATCCCTTCCTTCATTAGTTTTTCCATCCCTTCCTTCATTAATTTTTCCCTTCATTATGTGTTGACTGGATGCCTACAATGGGTGGTGGGCACTCCTTTAAGTTCTGGAGACAGGGCAGAGAACAAGATAGATAAAGAACTTTCTAGAATGGAGGATAGGGATAATAAACATATAAGAAAAATGTCAAATGGCAGTAAAGTGCTAAGCAGAGAATTAACATAGAGCCCGGACACAGAATAATCTGGTGAGTACCCTCATTTGCATAGTTAAGGAAAATCATCTCTGACTAGGTGATATGTAATCTAAGATCAAAATAACAGGAAAATGAGCCGTGAGATGATGAGGGAAGAGTATTACGGGCAGAGGGAACAGCCAGTGCAAAGACTCCCTAGACATGTTGTAGGAGCAGAAAGATCATTCTTGTGGCTGGATATGGGGAGATTGGAACAAAAGGAGGGCAAAGGGTGGCAAAGGTCAGGATACATGGAGATTCATGAGCCATATTAAAGAGTCTGCTTCCTACAGCATTTCTGGTGAGAGATTATGGTGAGTTGGACAATTTTGTTGCTAGTAGAGATGGAGAAAGTAGTCAGTTTCAGAATTTGTTGTGCAAGTGGAATTCACATGGGTTGCTGATGATTGGATGTAGAGAGAGAAGGGAGGGAAAATGAGAAATCAATGAAAATTTCTAAAATTTTGGGTTCAACAATTATGTAGATGATGATGCCATTTGCTAAGACAAGGAAGAGAGGAGAGCAGAGCAGGACTGGAATTACATCAGTCTTATCCCCACCCTCACATTTAGCACAGGATTTAGGTGGGAAAATTTTTTTTTAATATATTTTACCACTTATAAATGCTAAAGACACAAAAAGAAGATGTTTACACCTTGATGATTTTATCATCAAGCTATGGAGCACTTTAAAAATAATGATGCCAATAAATAAGAAAGTTATTGGAAGTTGAGTTTCTCAAATCCACTCCAAATTCCACATGTATACAAAAAATGATAACTTAGTCACACGCTCAAAAAAAAGTATTATGGCGGAAGCTGCTGAAAAGCCATATAGAAACGTCAGTTGAACTCCACGTGGTTAAATCGGGGTATTCATTTTGAGCTGTAAACTTCATAGAATTAAAGAGGATAAAAAATTGTTTACACTTAAAAACAACCAGCCAAAAATGGATTTTTATTGCCGATGTGTTGTAAGAAAGGTTGGCTCCCCCTTTGCTTTGTCAAATGTGATTAATGAGATGGGAAACTTCTCCCTGAATTTAAAAATTGTTAAATTACAGGGGAATACTAAAAGATATCCAGGCAATTAAAAGCTAGCAGGTTTGTAGCTTCTAAGATCCCGGGCGCAGATTTCGCTCCCCAGGTGTGTGAAAGGAGCACTAACTAACTGCCTTGAGAGCTCTATTTGAAGATGCTGATTTTCACTTCTCAAGCACTGCTGTTTGAAATGAGAAATATTCTTGAGCATTCATAGAAATCGGTGGGTCTGATCGAGGGCGAGGCAGAAAGACTGCTAACAATGACAGCCGCGGTAATTTGTTTGGTCTCTGATCTTTCCTGACAGAGGGAGATGAGTTGACAGAGAAATTCCATCTTATGCCTGGGACAGTGAGACCAACCTAATTGGTAGCAAAACCCAGGCAGTTAGGCAGTCATCCCAATTATCTGGAGCTGGTATGGCTGGAGGACATTTGATTTACAGAGTTATTGTTTAAAAAATATCAACGCATGCCAGTAATTGGAAGATGATTGTAGGCCAAGTTATAAGTAACAAGAACATTTCAGGGAAAGGACTCAAGAGTAGAAGAGATGTAGAAGTATGTTTGTGGAGTGAGAGTGGAGAAAATAGTTCATCTCCTAAACGATTATACAAAGCAGATGAAGAACTACAGGATGAAAATAAAGATTTCTCTTTTTTGTTAGCCGAATGTAAAACATATGCGTTGGTAACTCATAGATAAACCTTTCTTTGGGAGATATACAAACCAAGTTCTGCTCAATTAGAAAGAAGAAAAACTTCCCGGTTCTAAAAAATGTTGCATAGTTTGCAAAGCAAACTAGTCTTCCTGGTAATGAGTCTTTCTCTCTGTGGCCCAGAAGCCCTGTGACTTTTACTACATTGTATTTAAAGGTGGCTTCCTCTGCCACTAGACTTTGCACGCTGTTACCTTGGCACTCCTTAATAGGTCCTCAAACAACTTTGAATGAATGAATCAATGAATGAGTGAAAGCATTTCTGGAGTCACCGTCTCATTTGACCCCTTTACAAAAATTTTTACCTGAAAATTTAAAGAGAAGAAAAATCAGATGGACTGTTCATACCAGAAATGTTAGGATGCAGGGGTTCAGTGACTTGTGAAATTTCCATTGTGGGGCCAGGGCGGGAACATAGCTGTCTTGATTCCAAATCTTTTCCTCTTTCCATTTTTACTCTGAGAGTGTCTGGGACAACCGTTGAAGAGTCTTCCTCAGTACACAGCCAGGAGAAGAGGGAATCAATCACCTCATTATCTTCAAGAGCCCTAAATCCTTCAGTCTCTTTCTTAGGAATGAGTTCTGCTTCCAGAAAGTCCTATACTCCACCAACTTCCCAGGCCATTCAGTGATTTTGTGGCATCTCTTTCAGAAGATGCCAGCAACCGGGAATGTCAATGTCAGCATTTTAAATGACCTTAAAGCAAAGGAAAAAAATAAACTTATTTACGGAGAATATGTGATCCAGGCTCTTTACATATGCTATCTGTATATGAAACACACACACAGTAAAAATCCCTCACCATCTAACCACTATTCAATACTTATGAAATATAAATATAAAGTAAAAATCTTTGCCTATGGTCCCTTTGATCCCACCCCATCCTCATTACAGTCTAGAGTCTTCCAGACTTTTTCTAATGCCTTTCAGATACAGCACACCCTATTAATCTCTGTCTGTTTCCTTATATTCTCACCTAAAACAAAATGGAGGAATGTTATACAAACTCATCAGCAGCTTTTATTTTTTCTCCACTTACTTATTCATTATTCACATCCATGTGAATTTAACCTTTTGGATAACTTTGGAGAGAAAGTGTGATTATACTCATTTACCCAAATAAGGACATTGAAGTTCAGAAATTTCAAAAATTTTGTCCAAGGCCACAGAGTACATAGCAGAGTCCGAGTATAGACCCAACTCTCCCATATTCCACAGTACGTCGTCTTTTCCCTGAGACGTGGAGTCTCCCCCAGAGAAGAGAGAACAAACTAGCCCACCGCCTTCATCATTTCATGCACAGTCTGTTGATTAATATCAGATGTACTAAGTCTGCCTAATGTTTGGATCTTCAAACTTTTGGATCTCCCTAAATTCCACCTGTCACTGAGCCCACTCCAAAAGCAAAACGCTGTGAACATTCAGAGAGGCACAGCCAGCAGAGGCAGCCGCAGGACTAGTTGAGATTGGCACCGTCTCCAAGGCTGACAGCAACCACAATGATGTGGAGGAGATGCCTGTGTCTCGTGAGCCAATTCTCAGTGCTCTATTGCTGGCATCAGGGTGATTCCAGACCTGGCCATGTGCATCCAAGCATTGGTGCTGGGTTAACATAGTGGCATTAACATCTGAACCACACCATATGCTTTGCTTTTATGTAGAATCCTGCATGCTAAGGTTGGACTTTTCGAGTTGACTCTTTCCATCGTTATCCTAAAGGCAATGAGAAAACGCTCTAGTCTCTCAGACAAGCCACCTAATTAGCATGCAAGCTCAGTTCTTAGTGACTAGCTCTCTGCTTGGCACACAGAGGCTGCTCAAAAGATTGTGACTGATAGACTGAATGAATAGGTGATTGGGTAATACCACTAGATCTTAGGTTTTGGCTGCTCACAGTGGCTAGGATGAGAACCTTAAAGTATTACTGTCAAAACTACCTGATTGAGACTTCTGCAGCATAAAGGAAATAACTTTCAACTTGGAATAAGAAAACTGGGGTCCTTCTCCTAGGTCTACTCATGGCTATATGACTATAGACAAGTAACTTAATCTATGTCTCAGACTTTTCATCTTCAAACAAAGGGAGGAGATACTAATGTAATAGCTCTATTTCAGAGTTCTTGTGTGTAATGCATGAGAATAAATGTCAACGTGGTTTCTTAATACACCATAAAAAATAAAGCAAATGGAATGTTGGGTATATAGAAGTTTTCATCTAACAATCAGAGAGTACAGTAAAGATCAGGCACGGCCATTGTTGTCAAGATACTTGAAAAATAATTATGGCAGCAGGGTAGATATGAAATCGTTGGAAACATAGAATTTCTCTAATGCACAAGAAGTGCAGGTGAGCTTGAAGGAGCGCTGGAGTTGAAGTGGATTCATCAAGGAAGTCTTCTGAAAAGATGGAGCTGAAGAATATACTGCTGTTCATACAACCTAAAAGGTAACTAATTTCTGAAAGCTTTTTCCAGTTTGCACAACTGTTGACATGAATTTCTCTTAGGAATAACGCTGTTGTGGACTCTGAAAACCACATGGATTCTGTCTCTTAAGTCTTCCTTTACACTAGTTCTTTAAATAAAACCAACCTGTCCATGCATCACAGGACAGATGGAAAAGTGAGTCAATCCTTGGCTACAGCCCGTCCCAGACCATCTCTTCCTCCTGTCTCTCTTTCTGTTTCTGGTTCACTACTCCGGCATCTCTGCTTTCAGATATCTGCTTCTGACTTCTCCTCTGTCTTGGGACTTTCTTCTCTCTTTAAATGACCTTCCCAACCTCACCTAACCCAGTTGGACTCTCAGCTTCCTGTGGGCTGAGTTTCAGCTTCCCTGCAATACCAGTTAAGATATATTTTGCTGCCAGCCTTGACCTTGCAAGATCACAGCCGGAAGTCTGACCTCACCCCCCTGCCTCACACACTGACCCTAGGTCTTCCCATTACAAGAAAGAGAGTAAAGTTATTTCTGATTTTTGCTGAGTGAGTCGAGATGGAGAATGGAGGTAAGAAAGTTCAACTGCTGTGTTCTTATTTACTATTTCTAAAGATTCCTCTCTTTTCCACCTCCATTTGTTCTTTTCTTCAACCGCTAGATTCCTAGGTGAATAATTCAGATTCTACTTGTTTATTTATACTAGGTCATCTGAGATACCTTACACATAAACACAGATGCAGTAAGACTGGAAAACTTTTTTTTTTTAAAAAGATAAAAACCCAAGTAATCAAAATGGAAGAAAGAGAAGGAAAAGAAACTTTGGAAAACCAAGATGGTGAAGAGTTACAATAATTAAATACGTAATTTATGTCTACATTTCCTGGCTTCTAAAGAAAAGAAGACTCTTGATGTGTCATGAAGTTCTCATTGTTTATTACTAGGAAACAGACAAGTTCATAAATTAGAAACAGGCTATATCTTGGTGTCCATTTTTAGGAAAACAATTTCCTAGTGCATCTTCACAAGGGGATTTTGAATAAAAAATAATGGATAATATTTTTAATAGTTGTATCCTTCTTCCCCCTCAAAATAAAAATGCTCCTGTATTCCACATATAACTATTTCCTATATTGAAACTCTGTAAAATTTGAGAAAATGTATTGCATCTTGTTGTGTAAAGTTAATTCTACATATACCAGAGAGAGGGGATTTACTGTGAAGCAAATGACGCTTAAGCTTCAGAACCCCTCATGGGCCTGGCCCCTTCCAGGTCCCTGGACCAAATTTGCATTGGCAATTTGTTTTTTTTTTATGTATGGAGGGTCCCCTTAATTGTATATATTTGTCATCTTCCAAAACCTGTATCTACTTCAAATCAAATCTCATGTAACATAGGTGATCTCTTTAAGGTGGTTATGGAATTTGAGGGGTGGCGAATAGACAAATTTTATTGGCTAGCCTTCTGAAATATCAATTGTCTCCTCTGGGCTCTTAACATAATCTATATGGCAGTCAAATAACAATTGAGGACTCGTATCAGTATCAAAAGGAATGCCATTCATTATTGTTGATGGAAAGTGTCCACAAATCCTAGATAATATGGTTTTCTGCAATGGTTATATATTACAGGCTCACAATAGGTTTGTCACTGTGTTAAATACAATCAGTACTAAAATGAAGGACGTAGTTCCTACTTTTAAAGAACTTCTAGTTTAATGGGAATAAATATGCATTACAATATAACATCACGAGTACTATAATTGCAGTATACACAAGCAGTGATGAGAAAACTAAAGAAAAAATTATGCAAATTATGCTTAACTTCTCTAGAAAAGTTAGAGGAGTCACCCAATAATAGAATTAACGAATGTAATATTTTGCTATGAAAATTGATAATTTCCTCATCGTTTTGAATATATTTATTAAATTCTTTGATAGTGATCCTTCAGAGGAATAAAAAAGAAGTAGGGAATCAAAAGAGAATAGGAGTGAATTTAGATAAGTGTGAACCATTAGGAAGGATAAAGGAATCTGAGACAATACGTTGAGGCTTTGACTGTCTAGGGAAAATTGAACCAAGATCAGGATGGAGGAACTAACGGGGCAAGGTCAGAAGATCTTGGTGGTCCTGCCTGCTGTCTGTGGGTGTCTGAGTCACAGAATGAACAGTCAGTTGAGCTAAGTATTTTCAAGTAAGCAAGGTTACTGCCAAGGTTTTCTATGTAAACTACCCAACTTTTATTGCTTCTTCAGAGCCATGACTATACAGGGAGTCAATACATCTCTTGAGTCTTTTTGTGGTACTTGGGTATCCTATTTCATTGCTAGCAAATCTGGAGTCCAGATATGCTCTTTGATACACATCGGCTCACCAACTTTCATCTTCTTGGTGGGCTTTCTACAGAGTCCTTTAATGCTGATGCCACCCCTGCTAAGATAAGAAGGCTAGTATTGAGAGGGACACCAGGGAAGCCTGAAAACAACAGCAACACTCTTTTCTCTGCATCTGTTGCAGCATATGTTGGAATACCTTCTTGTGTCCAGAGTGCCAGGCTCTCGAAGTTGAAGATCTGAAGTAGCTCTACTGTTGTGACTGTGTCCTGGTGCTCCAGAATGCTTGGAGCTCTGCCATTATGCCCCCAGTGCCAAGGCCTAGTGTCATAGCTAAAACCTGCACACCAAAGCATTGTCACTGTTCATTTCTTCCACCCCCACCAGGTCACAAAGATGTAACCACCACCTCTCGTGTGTCATGGTTCAACTTGATCCTATCTTTGTTCTTCTGACTGCCATTAGTGGAGATAATTATCTTACCGCTGTAGTTCCTCAAGAGAAAGATAGGATGACAATTTCCTTGGTGTTATATTCAGTTAGGAGCAGTTCATTCCAGAATGCTCTTCAGCATCATATTTCTTTATGCAGTTCACTTATGCAGTTAGTTCCCCCAGGGCACCTAGATGGTTGCAGCAGGAGAGGGTCCAGGGTCTGCTTCCTTCTTGATGCAGCACCCTCAAATCAGCCTTCTCCACAACCGCTTAATTGAGCACAGAACTTAGTGTGCTGGCCCTCACTCTCCCCAGCCATGCGATGATATTTATCTGAGAAGCCTTGCTTCCCTGCCTTGCATATGGATCTTGGATAGAGAAATCTGAGTCGTTCAGGAAAAACCTTGCTCGTAGGACAGAGTAGAGTTTGTATCCTTTCTTTTCTTTGTGACATGCACCCACCCTTTCTCAGCAACCTGCAAGCTTTGCATATCAGTAATTTATCTTTCTGAAGAAAAAGAAATGTGTGATCTCACTACACAGTACAGAGACCCACATATGCATTAGTTTATATCTGAGGAAGACACTGACACAAACCTCAATAAGTCTGTGGTCTTGTGGGGAAAACAAAAATCTCAGTAAATATTTATAAGATATCGTGATGCTGTATAGAAATTTGGGCCATATGAAACAATACTTGGAAGGCCTATGAAAATAATACTTCCTGAAACAAACATAGCAAAACACAAACTTTAAGTGATTACCTTTATCTGTGTAGGACCAGTCCAAATAGATTGTCTAGAAAAGACATGGAGTTAGAAGTTTTTAGTCTTTCAAATTGGATCTGGAAATAATTTCCCTCCCCCCTCCCATATTTGCAGATACTTCCAAATTGAAATTATTCCACCTCCACCAAAATGAAAGTCATCACAGGTCTTCCTGTCTCAGCAACTTTTGCTGGGAAGTTGCCCAGACCTGAATAATATTAGCTCCTGTATTTTCCTATATAAGAAAAAAAAATTATATGACTCAATAAAAACCTTCCCTGAAGAACAAAATTATCGTATTTCAGCGACAATTTGTTATTGTGCTGTTTTTTAAAGGAGTTGATTAAAATCAAGGCATCGTAAGTTCTATATCACCCCCCCATTGCTCTTCTGTGTTTACTATGCAATTTGTGAGTTAACAAACCTGAAAAAAATGTTTTGTTTGAACCCCAGTTATGGCCTTTGAATGGTAAGAATAAAGTGAGCCACTTATAAATGACTGTATATGTTACAACTTGTAGGATTTTTCTTTTAGCCTTCAAAGATCAGCATTTAGTTTTTCTAATATATTTCAAAAATAAAACAGGATATACTACCATGGTTAGACATTTCTGTTCTAAAAAATAATAAATTGAACTCGAATAAAATAGAAGAGGAAGAGGAGGAGGGAGAAGGAGAGAAGACAACCCTCAATTCTTCTCACTTTGTAGATGAGAAGGTTACGGCTCAGAGAAGTCAGTGATTTTCTCAGTGTCACCAAGCAACAGCTGAAGTTATGTCCATTTGAACCAAGTTATTTCACTTTCCAGTCCTGTTCTCTTTATTTAAGAACCACAAAGGTAGCAGGTGCCATGTCCAGATACTGTTCCAAGCACTTTACATATGTGATGTCATTCTCACAGCAATCACACGAGGTGATACGATCACAATCTCCATTTTGCAGATGAGGAAAACGAGGACCAGAGCATCTCTATGCAGCAGAGCTGGAATTCGGATCTGTGCAGCCTGAACATAGCAGCTGGGCTCTTAGCCACTGTGCTGGAGGTTTTCAATCACACCTATATTCTAGAATCACGTGGGCTATTTTTAAAATCTCTGGCCTCTATTCAGATCTATGAAGAGAGAATCTATGAAGGTTAGACCAGGGCATGGGTATATTTTCAAAGCTCCTCAGTTGATTCCCAGGTGTTTGAGAATCTCTGTCTCCAGGAAGCTTCAGCAGAGCACAGTGGACAAGAGCAGGAACTGTGTAACCAGGTGATCCCGGGTTCAAATCGTAGTCCTTTCCCCTACTAGGAGTGTAACTATGAGGAAGTTACCTTGATGCTATGTCTTGGTTTCCTCATCTGTCAACTGAGAATAATGATAAATAATGATCATAATACATCATTTCTACTTGATGGGTTTGCCATGGGGGTCAATATTTAACTCTTTCATCACATTTACTGGCATGTGGTAAACGTTTAACAGATGTTAGCTAAGGAGAACTTGCATCCTTGTTGCAGCGAAATTAATAGATTGGAGAAGATTTGGGCTGTAATAATTTAATGGGATAAAATAGGTTGCTTAGTCTCTATTTTGTAGCATTTTGTTTACAGTTTTTGAATAGCTGAAATCATTCCTGGAGGGCTTATTTAGGAGGCCCGTGAGTGTTGATTCATAACTCTCATTCGCACATTGCAATTATTATTTTTATTTTTTATATAATTTTTACTAAAATATCTATAATTAAAATTTGAGTGTAATTTGTACGCACCAAACACTGGTTAAGCAGTTAACATGCAATGTCCAATTAAATATTTATATTGTTTCTATGAATTAGTTTTCAAATTTTACCTTGTAGGAAATGGGGACACATAGCTAATGTGTTTTCCAGTGTCAGATCCTGGTTTTCTCCCCTGTCCTGGTCTGTCCCTTAGCATTGTAATTCATTTCAGGTTTTTCTTATGACAGTATCTTAGTTCTGTAACCAACGTCTGGATTAGTCAGCATTTGCCACTGTAATGCTGCATAACAAAAAGCAAAGCAAAACAAAACTCAGTGATTTAAAGTAATCATATTTTTTGTTTGTTTTTCACTCATGCAGCTGCAGCTTGGTGCTGGTTCATCTGAACTGGTTGGATTTGGCTGAGTTTGGCTCTAAACCAAGGATAGGTTCATGGGAGTCTCATGTGTCTCTTATTCTTCTGGGATTCTGGGCTACTCAGGGCCTGTTCTTACATGATAACAGCAGAAGGGAAAGAGGGGTGAGTACAAGACTACAGTGACTTCTAAGGTGTGGACCCAAGTTGACCCACCATCACTTCTGCTCAAACCATATTGATCAAACATTGATGGGCCGGGATATATTCTCTGCCTCTGGTAGGAGGAACTGCAAAGTCAAATTGAAAAAGGCAGAGATATATTGAGGGGTAATGAATCAGGATCAATGACATATAATGCCCTTGTGTTAGTAAGTGGCATTTCTGATAGTTGAAACTACAATCTCTCTTAATACCAAATTGAGTATATTTTGTGAAATTCTTTCATTGCGAATCTAGGACTGGTAATTTTGAAAGGCTATGGAAAATGACAAAATGGATCCTCATGGCCTCTTTTCCACCCTTTTTATCTGCTAAAGTTAGAATTAACCATTTTATTAGTTTTAACTAATTTATAGGATTCCCAAAATGTGAACAGTTATCAGTTGGTAATTCACAGGATTGCCTACCTATACAAGGTCAGATGTGTACACCTTAATCAGAAGCAACGACGCATGCACATACGATTACTTTGAAGATGACAGTTATGATAGGCTCTTTCTCCTATTTTAAACTTTACACCCACTAATATTATAAACTCTGCTTGCATTTTGAAAATCAAGTTTGCATTCTTTAATGCATAGATGTAGATAAATCTATTCACTTTTTATGTTATATCAATAGAGATATATTTCTTCTCCAGTTTTGTATATATCTCAATATATTCATTAATATGATAGAAACTTTTTGTAAAGCAAACAGGTAGCTCTAAATGAATGGTCAAGATAAAACTTTGATTTAAAAAAATTATGAGAAAGAGTGTCACATATATATATATATTAGCTCTCTTTATTTAGATTGGGATATGAATTTGGTAAAATTGTGAAGGAAACATTGCACCTTAAAACCTGAACTTATTGTTTCTGTTTAATGAACGAATAGTTTTTTGGTAAATTGCTTTATTCCTGATTTTGCATTTGTGTCATTCTCGAAATTTTGGGGTATGGGAGTGGGAGAAAGATTTTCTAATATATTTAGTGCCTCAAAAAATCCCAGCATGAATGAAAAAGGCCCAGGAGATTCTTTTCAGTTTCTCTTAAAGCCAGGCTACATTAAAAATATTGAACCAACAAAGAGCTACTCCCTGAGATGAAATTCATTTTCCATAGTGGTTCTATCTCTTTAAATGTGGCTTTTTATGTATTTAAATGTTAGATGAAAAGCCACACTTATCTGAGGCTCTATAGGGTCCAAATCAGTACCAGTGCAGAGCGGGGATGGTGTTTTTAGATCTCCACAAAGGAATCAATCATTCCAGTAATAAATGTCAAACTCTCTCATCTTTAATTCCTTTAAGAGAAGACACATTTGAGGCTTGAGTTTGCCAGATAATCGGATAGAGTGTGTTTTTCTGTGTGGCTGACTCATTTAGTCCTTATTAGAAACTCACAGCTTTATCCTAAAGGATCAGCTATAAAGAAGTTTCTTAACAGAGAAAAAGCATGGCTGACCCAAAAATGGCTTAGACTAAACTTTCATGTTGGTATTGGTCTATCATCTTTTTATGATGGAAAAACAGGTGCATAGTTTCTAATTTGAGGTCATGGTCACCCACATTGTCTCCTGCTTGATCCCTAGACTGGATTATTCTCTGACCTCATAAAACAGGAAGTGTCTCATAGGCCTACAGTAAGAGAGCCGGGAAGACACTGTGCACAAAAATAAATTTAAGGATGGTTGAGACAGCTCTCATTTCCATTTTGCAAATGCTTCCATGCAAATGAAAAGAAATTCAGAGGACATATGCGATGACTTTGCAAGATGTTTGACTTTGTATTCCAGCAGATGCCACTTTTTAATCATCAGTGCTATGAAAGAGCCACTGCAGAACCATGGTCATACTTAGAATGAAACTACATATGGTTTTTAACATTTTATTGTGGAAATTTTAAAATATATGTGAAAGTACAGTGAACTCCCGTGTACCCATCACTCAGTTTTAACTCATGGTCAATATTTTTCATCTTTACTCTCATCTACTTCTGACCCAGGATATTTTAAGGAAATCCCAGATATCATATCACTTATCCATAAATATTTCTGTAGGTATTTCTCAGAGTTAAGGACTCTTGTTAACATAACCATAACACTTGTTGTGGTTAACATAACCAGAGTAATTTCTTAATGTCATCAAGTATCCAGTTAGTATTCAAATTTCCCAAATTATCATCCACACGCACACACGCACTCAAGCATGTGCGTGCCTGGAGGAACATCACCTCCCACACCCCTACGCACATACTTACACATGCACATTCCTCTTGTTTGAAACATGAGTCAAAAAGATTCATTTATTACGATTGGTTGAGATGTCTCATGAGTACCTTTTAATTTTATAGGGTCTTCCTCTTTTTTTTCTTGCAATTAATTTGCTGATAAAATTGGGTTGTCCTATAGCTTCTCACAATCTGGATTGTGCTGATTGCATCCATGTGGTATAGATCAATTTTTTGTTTGTTCCCTACATTTCCTGTAAATTGGTAGTTAGATCTTAAGACTTGATCAGATTTGGGTTTCATCTTTTTTTTTTATAAAAATACTTCCATCAGGAGCGACATAATGTCTGGCCCTTGGTGAGCAGCCACTGGTGATCATTTCCTAGCTCCGTTTTTCCATTAGGGGCTGAAGAATGGTGCTTGTCCAATACAATCATGCCTTCCTCATCTATTGGCTAAAATAGTTCTCTAAGGATACTCTCCCCTGTTGGACAGTTTGGATACTAGAGTTATATTTTTTATAGGAAATCAAGGTAAATATTTTTTTCACTTTTATTTACTAGTTTTCAAAATGAGTTGATTTTCTTTCATCTCCCAAATATATACCAATGAGTTTTTCTTTTATTTATATTATTATTTACTCAACGATTTAAACACAGTTTGTATGTTATTATTGATCTTAGTAATCAAAATGTCCCAACGTGGGCCAGTGGATCATCTTCTAATTAGCTCCTGAATCTTTTTAACTCTACTAAAATAGTATTCGAATTGTTCCCCACCTTCTATAGGATGAGATGTTCCATGTTCATCATATACATTTCCTGCTTCAGACCTGAAATTACACGTTTGCAAGGTGACCTGTTTCCCTTTAGCAGCAGATGATAGTTGGAGACAAAATCTGGGGGTGATGGTTGTTTATTACCCCTGGGTCTGTGATTGTTTAGAATACATTTCAGTGGACAGAGCTAGGATATATGTATTTTTATTTTCAGGAAATGCTTTATGAATTCATATTCATACTTCCAATTCAAATTCTGGATTTCAGAGTTGTTAACTGAACCTCTTCCGTCTTCCATCTGTATTTTCTTTCTTCCATGCCAAAAGTCAGTTCTTACGGGTCTGGAAAGAATCAACCATTTCCTTCACCTTACAAGATACACACCATCGTCTCAGAATAAAAATAACACCACTGGCAGCAAAATGACTGCAAAGTTTTAATTTTTTTTGCATTTATTTTTGTCCTTAGAACATATACCACTTAGGATATGCCTCATTAGAGATACATAGTTAAATTACACCATTTTAGTCACTTGGAATTATTCCTCTCTTATGGTTATAACGTCAGCTTGATTCACAATTAGCTCATTTGGTTCATTTTGCTTCTGCTTTGGGGATTTTTCAAAAGTCATCTGTTTTAAAATTATGTAAAATATAGTAAGTTACAAAGAAGGTCAATATAACTACATGCATATTGAGAGAAGTTTAGTTTCTCTGACTGTGCTGGTTGCCCAATTGCCTCCTTCCCTTTATAGGTAAAAAGTTTATTGTTTTTATTTTTACTTAGTATTGTTAGATACAAATATCTATCTGCCAGCTCTCTCTTTGCACACACACATATACATATCAGAAATGACAAAATATTATAAATACTTACCTCTGTCTCACTTTTTCACTTAACCTTAAATGCTGGGTATCATTCAATTTTATTCTACACGGAGATATAGCATTGAGTTTTTCCAGCTGCATTTTTCACATAGCTGCATTGCACGGCTATTTCATAGTTTATTCAATGTATCCCCTTTTGCTGGACATTTTGGCTTCTTTCAGTATTTTATTATCATAAATACTGCTTCATTGAACAGCATTTTCATAATTTTATTTGTGTAAATTTTGTATATATTGTCAATTCCCCTCCATAAGAGTAGTAACATGTTGCATTCCCACTAGCAATATTTGAGAGTTTTTCTCACAGATTTGCAGAGTCAGTTGTCAAGCTTTATTAGTTTTTTTTGTTTGGTGAGGAAGATTGCCCCTGAGCTAACATCTGTGCCAATCTTTCTCTATTTTGTATGTGGGCTGCTGCCACAGCGTGACTTTGATGAGTGGTGTGGATGTCCAGCGCCTGGAATCCAAACCCGCAAACCCCAGGCCGCTGAAGCAGAGCACATGAACTTAACTGCTACAGCACCAGGCTTTTGATTTTCTGCCAATGTGACAAGAAATGCTATCTCAGTGAAGATTAATTTACATTTGGATTATTATAAGTGAGGTTTAGCATCTTTAATATGTTTAAGTTCCACTTGCATTTTTTTCTCTGAAAGTCATGTTTATGTTTCTAGAGCATTTTCTCTAACGTAGTTGATGTTTTTCTGATTTTTAGTCACCTTTAAAACATTATAAATATGAACTATCTATAATTTAAACTACAAATATTTTCTGCAGATTGTCATTTTACTTATTTTATCTCTGATTTTTTGCCACGCAATTTAGTTTTTACTTTTATTCAATTAAATGTCTACAGCTGTTTTCTTCTGGCTTCTCATAGTTAGGGAAGTTTCCCCACTCCATGGTTATGAAGAAATTCACCCATGTATGAGACTGAATTTTTTGAATAATTGACTCCTTATTTTACATCCAATAACTTTAATGGGAAGAGCATAATGAGAATATTACATCTAGATCTCATTCTTGGCTCTGCCACCAACTAGTTCTGTGAGTGTGAACACCCTACTAACAGAAAGTGAGACTCAAATAACTTGTCTAAAATTGGGTTAATTATTGACTACTACCAGGGACTATTATCAGGATTAATTGAGAATAAGAAATTCCATAGATGACTTCCACATCATAGCAGGTTCTTCAAAATTACTTGTTGATTCTGAATTTCTTTTATGTATGAATTTCTCATATAAAAGAAGCTATTTGGGCTAGGCTCTTCCAAAGGTGAGATCAGTTTTGGGCTCCAAATCTAAGTTATCTTATTAAAAATCATAGCTTATTCATTTATATCCATTGAATTTCCATTTTTCAGTAACTAAGAAGACTATATCTTTCTTTCATTTTTGGCAGGAATGAATGAGTTTTAAGTAAAGATTAAAGCAATCATTCTTCTCACTGTCTCAGAACCATGTTCAAATTCTCACATTTATAATGTCCTTTACAACTTGATGATGCCCCTCAGTGCCTAACTCCTCATCAGTTTCTTCCCATGCACCTTATGCACTAGGCTTTCAAGACTACTTGCTGTTCTTGGAAACCTTTCTCACCTCTAGGCATTCATTTATTCCAACCCCTTCTTGAGTCCCTCTGTGTGCCAAAACCTCTTCTACTGCCTGGCGTTCACCACTGCTGCCGTCAGACTTTGGTCTTGATGGTTCCTCTCTTGAAAAGTTCAACGTTCTTCCTCCCTTGCCAAACTCTACTCAGTAATTTACAGGCAGCATCGGACTGTTATCTTTATCAAATCCACAGTGTTCTATTGAATAAAGCCCTCTTTTAATATCAGAAATTTTTTATATTAACTTTTTATTGAAGTATAGCATATTGCAGAAAAGTACATAAATTCAAAGCATAGAGCTAAGTGAAACTTCACGGAGTTAACAAAGCCATGTAACCAGCCCAAGATCAAGTCATAAACACCCAAGAATCTCCCTTCATGCTCGTTCTGGATGAATACTCCCCCTAAAGGTACTCACTATCCTGAATCAAAGCACCATAGATTGTTTTTGCCTTCCCCTTTCTTTTTTTGTTTTTTGAAATTTATATGAATGGAATCTTATAACAAGTACCCTTTTGTTTCTGGATTATTTTCTGGGAACATACAATTGACTAATATTTGCTTCTAGTTTTGACTCTTATAGATGGTGCTACATGAACATTCTTTCTTTTTTTCTTTCTTTCTTTTTTTTTTTTTTTTGGTGAGGAAGATTGGCCCTGAGCTAATATCTGTTGCTAATCTTCCTCTTTTTTGTTTCTGCCCAAAGTCCCAGTACATAGTTGTATATCCTAGTTGTAAGTCCTTCTACTTCTTCTAGTGGGATGCCACCACAGCATGGCTTGATGAGCAGTGTGTAGGTCCATGCCCAGGGTCCAAACCGGAAAACCCTGGGCCACTGAAGTGGAACACATGAACTTAACCACTGAGCCACCAGGCTGGTCCCTGAACATTCTTGTACATTCCTTTTGTTGAACACATGAATGTACTTCTGTTGGGTATATATCTAGAGTGGAACCAATGGGTCATGGTGTGTATATATATATATCTATTTTAGAAGATAGTAGGTTTCCAGAGCAGTTGTACAAATTACCAATTTGTATACAACAGGAGTATTATAATTGTAACAGTAGTTTTAGTTGTTTCAAATCCTATCCCATCGATCCTTATCAACACTTGGTTATTTATTATTTGTTTCTTCCCCTCTCTCTCTCTTTTTCTTTTTCTTTCTTGAGGAAGACTAGCCCTGAGCTAACATCTGCCGCCAATCCTTTTCTTTTTGCTGAGGAAGATTGGCCCTGAGCTAACATCCGTGCCCATCTTCCTCTACTTTATTTGTGGGACGCCTACCACAGCATGGCTTTTGCCAAGCAGTGCCATGTCCGCACGCAGGATCCGAACCAGTGAACTCCAGGCCACTGAAGCAGAACATGCACACTTAACTGCTGCACCACTGGGCTGGCCCCTCTTTTTTCTCTTATTTTAGCTTTTACTGCTCAGGTGAGTGTGGCGTGGTGTCTCATTTTGGTCTGAGCACCTTTTTTATATATTTACGGCCATATGGAACATTTGGCCTCAAGGGTGAATTCTACCAAATAGTCAAAGAAGACTATCCATCTGTCACCGAAAGTTCAGTCTCTGAACCTGATGCCAATCCAAATAATGAGAACAGAGTCTTGAGTGGAAGAGGAAAGTTTTTTTACTATGCCAGGCACAGGGAGCAAAGCAAGGGCTCATGCCTCAAAAATTGCTAGCTCCCTGATGAGGAATGGGTAGGGATTTTTATTTGGGGTTTTGGGTAGGGGAGGGGGCGCATGCAGCTTGTGCACTTTGGCATTTCCCCACCAGCCTGCATTTGGCCTTGAGAGGCTGCTTGGCCATTGTCTCGTCTTCCTGTTTGAGGCAGGTTTGAGTGCAGGGAGTTGAGGAGTTGAGGTCTGGGAAGCCTCCGCTCCTTGATATTCTTGAGACAGCGGCTTTCCTGGAAACTTCCAAGGACACATGATTAGCTGAACTTTAGTGTGCCTCCAACTCCAGGCCACCTGGGCTTTATAAGAATTTGTAACTCCCATTTAGTTGTAAAGCTCAAGGAGTCAAAGTTTAAAGAAACGGGTATTTACATATGAGTGGAGCTAGAGAAGCAGGAAAGGGGGTGTTGGGTTTTAGTTTTAACCCCATATACGCTGGGTTCAATGTCGGGGCACTGATATCAGGGCTGATGTTAAGAGCCTGTAACAAATCCTCCTTAAACTCTTCCAAAAAATACAAGAGAAGGGAACACATCCAAGCTCATTTTATGAGGTCAGCATTATCCTGCTACCAAAACCAGACAAAGATGCTACAAGGAGAGAAAACTTGATGAACATATATGTGAAATTCCTCAATAAAATACTAGCAAACCCAATTCAACAGCACGTTAAAAGGATCATATACCATGACCAAGTGAAGTTTATCTCTTGGATGCAAAGATAGTTCAACATGTGAAAATCAATCAATGTGATACACTACATTAACGAAATGAAAGAAAAAACTACACGATTATTTCAATAGACACAGAAAGGGCTCTTAACAAAGTTCAACATCCATTCGTGACTGAAACTTTCAACACAATAGGTATAGAAGGAACATACCTCAACACAATAAAGGCCATATACGAAAAGCCCACAGCCAACATCATGTTCATTGGGGAAAAGCTAAAACTTTCTCTGTAAGATTTGTAGAAGGTAAGAGTGCCCATTCTCCCCACTTCTATTCAACATAGTACTGGAAGTCCTAGCCAGAGGAATTAAACAGGAAAAAGAAACAACAGGCATCCAAATAAGAAAGGAAAAAGTGAAATTATCTCTGTTTGCAGATGACATAATCATATATGTAGAAAACCCTAAAGACTCAACAGAAAAACTATTAGAACTCTTAAACAAATTCAGTAAAGTTGCAGGATACAAAATCAACATTAAAAAAATCAGTTGGGGGCCGGCCCCGTGGCCGAGTGGCTAAGTTCGCGCGCTCAGCTGCAGGCGGCCCAGTGTTTCGTTGGTTCGAATCCTGGGCGCGGACATGGCACTGGTCATCAAACCACGCTGATGCAGCATCCCACATGCCATAACTAGAAGGACCCACAACGAAGAATATACAACTATGTACCAGGGGGCTTTGGGGAGAAAAAGGAAAAAAATAAAATCTTAAAAAAAAAAATCAGTTGGATTTCTATATACAAAGAATGGTCTACCCAAAATGGAAGTTAAGAAAACAATCCCATTCACAATAGCAACAAAAAGCATAAAATATTTAGGAATAAATTTAACCAAAGAGATGAAATGCTTCTATATTGAAAATTATAAAATATTTGCGAAGGAAATTTAAAAAGACACAGATAAATGGAAAGACATCTCACAGTCATGGATTGGAAGAATTAATATTGTTAAAATGTCCAGGGGCTGACCTGATGGCATAGTGGTTACATTTGTGCACTCTGCTTCAGTGGCCAGGGGATTGCAGGTTCGGATCCCGAGCATGGACCTAGAAGTCCTTGTCAAACCATGCTGTGGTGGCATCCCACATAAAATAGAGGAAGACTGGCACCGATGTTAGCTCAGGGCCAAGCTGCCTCACATACACACAGAAAAAGGTCCATACTACTTAATGCAACTTGCCTTTTTACTTTCTTAATTGTGTCAATATTTTCCCTTTAAATATTCTGCTACATTTTCTTCTGGGCTACGTTGTCTTACTTTTCACATATAAATTTACAATCCATTTGGAACTGATTTTGTGTACAGTGTAAGGATTTCTAAAAGAACAGAAACTTATATAAAAATGAAAATTTTGTAATGGCACAATTTCTCACCTACACTTAGCTCTTCTT
Source organism: Equus asinus (assembly GCF_041296235.1). Lineage (NCBI taxonomy): Eukaryota > Metazoa > Chordata > Mammalia > Perissodactyla > Equidae > Equus > Equus asinus. The sequence continues at coordinate 34,123,533 of NC_091802.1, read as the reverse complement.
CTCTAATGCCTGCGATTCTCTCACTGGAGACCCAGATGCAGAAGATAATTATGAGTCGGAATTTACCCCACACGAAGGATGTAACTTACATTGATGATCGAATTAATGGCTTCTGCTGTTTTATGACTCAGCAACTTTGTTCCATAACCACACTTCTCAGAGTTAATAAGAATAATAATAAATGACATTTACGATACATTTGCATGTGCCAGGAACTGATCCAAACAATGCACAGATACTAATCCACTTAATTGTTAAAACAAATCTATGAGATAAGTACTGTTATCTCCATTTTACAGATGAGAGATTAAGTGATTTTCAACAGTCACACGTCTGGTAAGTGTGAGAACTGAGATGTGACTGTACGGTGTAAACTGAGGCAGCCATACCCCAGAGCTATTAACTGCTATCCTGTATTGCTCTTAATCACAGGATACATTGGGCTTTTGCTTTAAATGACTGATGCTAAGCCATGTTAATCAGAGCCTTAATAAGGTCTCCCTTCTTCCTACACATTGTAAACCCAAAAGGATACTTTTTCCTCTCAATTATTTCTTCCAAGACCTCTGTTAAATTGTGGCAATCAAGTAATTCTTGGATCAGCTAATTGATCTTATTTAGAGAGACATATTTAAAAATTCAGAACTTTCCTCTTTTCAGATTGTGTTGGCCAGTACAAACTGATTCTTGTGTCTGATGCACAATAGTTTGGATTAAAATATTTCAACCGTATTAACCCCAGCCTTTGCTTTTATTTTCAAAGTGATAATCATCTTGACAATATTCTGCAGAGAAATATTGCCTTGCAAGACCTGACACTAGCTTTAATTTTTCATGCCAAACTTCAAGAATCCTTTAATATTTACCATTTAAAAAATAATCTTTATATCAACCAATATTTCAAGAATTCACTCAAATATCATCTAGGTTTTTTTCCCACTTTCTCTGCCCCAGTGGTAAAATTCCCTATTTCCCATTGCAATTTATGCAGGTTTCCTACAGTATTTACAGAAAGCTGTGGCACTTAACACATTGGAGTACAGCTACTTCATTTGCCTATTCTCAAAGCCTGTATATGGAAGTCAAGGGCTGCCACTAGGCCACTAGGCAAATATTGTTTGAAGGGTTCCTGTTTATTTAAGCAATTTGCTTTAAAAATATATTATAAAACTAATGGACCCATGTGAGGTGTAATGATTATTGATCTGTATTTAGAATCATGTACAGAGATGAGGCAGTTGTGTGTTTGTGTATTGTCCCACCAGGGCTTGCGTAGACTCTTGCTCGTCTCCAGGCACCCTGTCTTCCTATTCCAGTTCAAGAACCAACTCTTCCTGTTTTTCATTGTTGGGTGTGCTGTTCTTGGCTGATTTCATATCTCCCACCACTACAAAAAGTACCAATGCTGTTATTACTCCCAATGCCATGGCTCTTTGGAAGCTGTGAACGTAGAAACAACAGAGATCTTCTTGCCTAGTAATTCCCTGATACAATTTGTTTCACGCTGATTACGTTATTGCTCATGACACTGGATCACTTTTCATGATTCCTGTGACTGCTGGCTTCCAATGACTTTCTTGAAGGTTCTTATTGTGCTTTGTTGACGATGACCACAAGCGCAAGTCAGTCAGACTATGCAGGAAAATGTGAAAGATGATTCAGTTTCCTGTGAATTTGACCCTTTGTAAACACAGAATAGCACATCTTCCAAACAAGTCTTCTCAAAATCTTAGGCTGTATTCATAGCATTCCTAGGATATCTCTTTCAATGTGATGACGGCCCTGCCTTTCACATGCTACCGCTAGCAGGTTGGATAGCCTAGAAGCCTATGGGTGGAATGAGAAGAGCAGTCTCATTAGCACAGGGAAATCCCATCCTTCGTCTGGCACAGCTCAAGAATGATCTAAGAGAACACAAAGTCACCACGTTGATCTGAGGCAGGAGAGCACATCAGTAGAGCCCCCTGGCATTGTGGAGTAAGAGTCTAGAAAATCCTCAGAAGTGATAGGCATGGCCTTCGTAACGGAATGATTGACATATGGCATACAGCCTACAGAGGGACTGGAGTTACTATCCTTGGTGTCAGCCGCAGAAGTAGGGTAGGAGATAGCCACCAGGGAAAGGATGCCTGCCACCACCCTCGCTGACCTTAGACTATAAACTGGAGGTAGGATAGAAACCAGGTGGATTCACAAGAGCCAGTGAGAGGAGTCCACCCCACCAGGATGGCAGTATTAGCCCCAGCCAAGCCCAGGCCATCAAGGGGGACTTAGAAACTTTTTAAGAAGCCACTGTGAATACTGGCTTCCAAAGTGTCAGTACAAAACGAGGTACAGGGCCAGCCCGGTGGTGCAGCGGTTAAGTGCGCATGTTCTGCTTCGGCAGTCCGGGGCTCACCAGTTCAGATCCTGGGTGAGGACATGGCACTGCTTGGCAAGCCATGCTGTGGTAGGCATCCCACATATACAGTAGAGGAAGATGGGTACGGATGTTGGCTCAGGGCCAGTCTTCCTCAGCAAAAAGAGGAGGATTGGCAGCAGCAGTTAGCTAAGGGCTGATCTTCCTCAAAAAAATGAGGTACAGGGATCCCCTAAGGCAGGGGCTCAGGCCGGCCATGCTTTCCCTAGTCTGAGAGTGGTACTCTTGACAACAGTAGACAAATCTATGTTCAGATCTTAGATCTACAATTCACTAATTATATGAACAAAGGTAAGTTCCCTCTCTATATAATAAAATTCTGTTTATAGTTTGCATGATTCTTGTGAGAATCAGCAATCAAAATGGAATCAAATTGAAATGGTTTCTTTGGTCACCCATAGCTGTGACTGTCCCAGGGTTTTTTTATAGTAATCTCTCCTGTGCTGCTCCTACCCGAGTATATATGTGTTGTATCATGAGGTCTAAAAATGAACTGAGCTAATTCCCTGGTTATGGTAATGGTTCTAAGGGTAGATGCCCAATCCCTTCTAGGCTACTATTGTAAGCTTTCTGGCATTCTCCTAACGACAGCAGATTTAAGGCAAAACCCATGAGGACTCTTCTTGACGATTTTTCCACTTTTGTGGAGTTGGCATGTGGAGAAGCCTTTTATACCTGGCGACAAAGGTGAGGAGCTGTAAACCTCAAGGACCTGGCAATCTTGTCCCTCTGCCCCTTGGAGGAAAATTAGTCTTTAGTTGTAAAGAAAGAAGGCAATAAGCAAAACAACAAATATGAGGGGCCGGCCCGGTGGTGCAGCGGTTAAGTTTGAATGTTCCACTTTGGCAGCCCAGGGTGCGCCGGTTCAGATCCTGGGTGTGGACCTACACACTGCTTGCCAAGCCATGCTGTGGCAGGTGTCCCACATATAAAGTAGAGGAGGATGGGCACGGATGTTAGCTCAGGGCCAGTCTTCCTCAGCAAAAAGAGGAGGATTGGTGGCAGATGTTAACCCAGGGCTAATCTCCCCCCCAAAAAAGATAAACAAATAATTTTTAAAAGCCCAAGAAATATGAGAGATAGAGTCTGTGGAATTTTATCCCTCATTGTCTCAAGACTTAATTCTGTTTACTAGTTAAGATTCAATACATTTCCTCTTTCTGTTTAAGCTAGTTCAAGTGAGATGTTTGTTTTGTGCAAAAAAGATAAAAATCCTAATGTACAAGATAACTAGTAAGATGTGTATTTAGGTAAACTTCCAGAAATTGGTTGTAATTATTCATATGCTACTGGTTGTCTGCTGAGTACTACTGTGATCATTAGTAATAGTTCTGGTAGTCTTATATTTATCTATGCCTGATTATAATCATCTGTTCGAATGCCCTTTTCTTACTGTCCCTTCCTCACACAAGCTCTCAACTGGAAACTTCTTTAAGATTCCTCATCTGACATCCAAATACTTACAGAAGTCAGGGAGTAGGAACTCAGCAAAAAACAGTTAAAGTGAATGAGATTCAATCGTGAGAACCAAGAATGATGAACAAAAATTTCCCAAATTTTTCAGTTTTCAACTACTTCAAATTGCCCCATTGTTATCTTACAGTGAAATTGAGCATAATATTTCACATTGACAGGGACCCATGGAAGACGAATTTATATTTTTACAAACCTGAACATGCTAAGATTGAAAAACTTTATCAATTTTATATAGGGCAATTAAAAAGAATTCCATGATAACAAGACTTGCCAGTATTTCTATATTTATTAGCAAAAGAGGTTGAGTTAAATTGAATTCTTTAAAGGTATAATTATATTAGCAAACCTCTAATAAGACAACTACTTTTAAATAGCAATTCTGCGTTATACTGTCCTTACAACTGAGATAAACACTTAAACATTGTTTTATTTTTTCTCTTGCTTTGGGAAAAGACTTCTGCAGGGCGTTTTATAGGAAAATTTCCCATAAGTACAGACATTAAGCAATGTGAGTGAATAGCAATTTCAGAAACAATGGCAAGAATGGGGAGATGCTATTTAGAAGCAGCCAGACTTTCTTCCTCCATGACCTGGTGGATCATTATTAATCAGTTTGAATGATCTTAAAAATCCCTGGGATCTTTTAAAAATGTAGATACTGGTTTCATTGATCTGGAATGGGCACTGAGATTCTGTACTTCTAACAAGACCCCAATTGCTGCAAATGCTGCTGGTCTTGAGATCACTCTTGGAATAGCGAGTTTCTAGATGACCTGGGTAGCAGGAAGGCATTGATGAGCCCAAGGGGATACAAGAGGCGGCATGAGAGGCAGCCATGGTTATGTTCTCTGAGTCTTGAATGCAAACCTCCCTACTTCCCTTTCTGCTTCCCACATGACTGGGAGGTCTTTCTAGGAATGACTGATGAATTATTTGTTGCTGGATATAATTCAGCAGGTGAGATAACTTCTTATCAAGATGCCATAGAGAATATATACTTAATTGGATGAGAAAAAAATTTAGCCTTCTTTCATACTATTTACAAAAAATAATGTGACTGCTTATGATTCAAAAGTTTTGAACTAACTTTTTAAATAGAGCTAAACAGTTGAATACCCTAAAACAATGTTTTTTTCTCTTAAATTAGCAAAAATTGATTTTGCCACAAACCTGACCTGAATTAAAATGAGACTTGGTTTTGTTTTGTTTTCTTTTATTTTGCTTAGAGTGAGTATTCATGCTCCTTGCTACAGAAATAATAATGCATATGATTATGGAGTGCTGGTCTAGCTACAATAGGGGTATTGTCTAATAGTTGATATATGCCCTAATATTTCTCTTATAAAAATATGAAAAATTCTGAATTATTAAAACTATCTATACCCAAGGAATTTCTATAAGAGATTAACACCTGTATCAATTGCACATAAAAATAAGGGGTCCTAAATGCTTGATTTAGGGTCATTAAGACCCTCATACTTAATATGATTTATATCTAATGATTTCTCTAAATATTTGCATGTTTATTTTGACTAGAAGGGAAAAAAAACCTTAATTGACTTCTGGCCTCCTGAATTACCTAGTTGCTCCAAAATAAATTTGGAACAAGTAAGGTTTTACATTATAAAATGTAAAGCTACTAAAGGGTTTTGCTGTTATTTTGCTGAAAATAATATGAGTATACACGAAACCTATTCCCAGGGAATATCAATCATTGCTGCTCCCTCCAGCAAATATTGGTCTCTGCTTTGCATTTGTCAATATTTAACTACTCATTTAATAGGGTTTGATATTTGTCTCCACAGTAATCAATACCCATTTGTTATTTAAAGAAGGAGCAAAAGAAATAAAGGCGTACTTTACGAAAGATGGTTTTGCTTCTCAACTATTACTCCTATGAAGTTGTTGGCATTTCATGTAATTTTCCCACAACTATTGTTAATTTTTAAATTTCATTCTATGATTTTTAATCCATGAATTTCCCAAACCTCTTGTCCTTTTTGGGATTTTACCACATTTACCTCTATGGTAGAGGGGAAGATATAGAAGGATACTGATACTTATGAAGACAAAATTTTTTTATCATAGTTTGTAAAATAGTGATGAAAAGTGGTAATATGGATGATGACCAATGTCATCAATAATGACCAACAACACTGAAGGAATTTTGAATTTATATAAAGTGTAAATTGTTCTCAGTATAGATTGTTCTCAGTATAAATGAGATGTTGAATGTAAAAATAAAAGAGGTTTGATTTTTACATATTTTAATGCCATTTGTATAAATCCACAAATTACCCACTGATGCATAAATGCACATACACACAAAAAATTTTGTCAAATCAATGTGCCCAGATTTTAGAGATGTAAATTATGGTTACTTTATTTTAATATAAAAGAGGCCAACTGAATAAAATCTCATTGCATCATTTTTAATCAATTGTTTTTCATTACTCAGGTTTAAACTGATAGCAATAGAATCATCAAACTTTATATGACAATGAGATTTCAACATAGTAAAGCTTGGTGGAATAAATAGATTACCAAGAATTATTACTAAAAATATGAGTAGTCATGGCCACTTTTTATATATAACTACTTCATATTATCAGTTACCAAAATGATTCTCATGCCTTATTTAAAATCAGAGTCATAGAGCTCCAGAGACAAGATCTGAACACCCAGGTAGAACAATTGTCCTTAATTCCTATAGCTGGAAGAATAGAAGGTGTCATAGTATAGAGCGAGGAAGGTGACTTGGAGAAGAAAAATATGAAACCAAACCAACTCCAAAAAACTCACCAGCTCATCAATAAGGCTGTTGGCAATGTTGTATAAGTCTCATTTAACTTTGAAGTCATCGGATCCCACCTGCAGTATTGCATTCTGTTATCTTCATTCATCCTAAAAGGACAGGGACAAACTGGAGAACAATGGAGAGGAAACTCACAATGCTTGCCTGGAAATACAAATGGTCGTAAGTGAAAGTAGGACATTTATAATGTTATTTCCGATCTACAACTCTTTAAAGTGACTGGGATCCAAGAGTCATGAATTTCTTCAGCAGCCTTGATAGTTTGCTGGATCACAGAACAAATATTCTGTCATCCCTGTGGAAACAACTCAAAAATCTCTTTTCCAATATTATCACATTGATGGTAACTGTGTTTTTCTATTTTTACCATTTTTGCTGAATTCTTTGTTGTAAGTTTTTCTTTATCTATCTTGGCTAGCTCCTGACACTGCTGACCAAGAATCTGCAAGAGGAATTTCCCACCGCTGATTATATCTTTTCAGGCTTCCAAAATATTAGCCTCCTCTTTCTATTTTATTCCCCTTTGACAAACATAGAATAAGCTCCGAAGAACATTGGAAGAACTCTACCAGATTTAGATCAAACATCTTCTTGTTGACTAAACTGATACTCAGATTACGCCTATAATGTTTAGGAGGGTGCCTCACTCATTAACCACTTGCCAAATGAATTAATGTAAAAACACTCATCATTATCTTACTCCTAAATGAAGGTGAATTCCTTCCTAGGATACTCTCTTATGCCTTAGATTTTCTTACATCATCTGTGATTTCCATTGTTTTTTTCTAAGCTTGTTTATCCAGATGTTTCTGGGCATAACCACTAACCCATCTATCTCCATTCCTTCCAGTGTAAATTCAAGGTTTCAAAGAATAATCAATTCTCCCTGTCAGCTTTGTTATTGCAGAGTTCCAAATTTGGACATGCAAATTAGTCCACAATCCTTTTGTTGAATATGTAAAGAATGTTTAATGGAAATGAGAGAATGTCCAAACTGAAGAAAAGATTCAGTAGGGGTAGGTAACTGTTTTGGTTGGTTTTTTAAAAATATATTATGTAAGAGGAATTATACCTAAGAATCTAGAAGTAGAGAATCAAAGCTGATCATCTTAGGTGAAAGCTTCAAGAGCTTAGATTTCTGATAAATTTTTTTTTTTTTTTAAAGATTTTATTTTTTCCTTTTTCTCCCCAGGGCCCCCCGGTACATAGTTGTGTATTCTTCGTTGTGGGTCCTTCTAGTTGTGGCACGTGGGACGCCGCCTCAGCGTGGTCCGACGAGCAGTGCCATGTCCGCGCCCAGGATTCGAACCAATGAAACACTGGGCCACCTGCTGCGGAGTGCACGAACTCAACCACTCGGCCACGGGGCCAGCCCCAGATTTCTGATAAATTTAATAAAGAAATTCCTAATGAGGTAAAGCTCTCCAAAGATTACAGAGAAAATTCCTATAAGGAGAGCATGATGGTAACATATATTTTTAATAAAACTCCCTCAGAAAACAAGTAGAACAAATAAAATATTGAAAGAAAAACATGAATGATATTTTCAACAAAATTAGATAAAAAAGAAATTGCCAGGAATCTCAGACATGGGCGGATTTGGCCAAAACACCCACCAGCAACATGTTCTGTTCAAAATCAGCAGCTGTGTAGTTGTGCTGTCAGAGATAACAGGAAGTAAAGAAGAAGTGGCACTGTGAGTCAACAAAAATGAGCCTACAGGAGAGTGCTACACGCAGAGTGTTAACCTGGGAAGACAACATTTGAGAAAAACTAGCAGAAAGCACAAGTTGCAGACCAAGTGCAAAATGACAATGGGGAAGCACAGGACAAATATGGCATGATCTGAACATTATGACAAAGACTCCAATTAATTTAAAAAAGAAACAATAAGAAACCCAGGAGCTCAAAATAGCATATCTCCGCTCCTGATAAGGAGGAGATGGGGGGGATAAAAATGAGAGAGAGAACATAGTCTCACTTATCAGATACCACTGAAAGTTGCCAGGACAACAACTCATTACCCTGCAAATTTATAATTGATGAGAATTAGGATTTATTCTACTTCTCTGACATATGTTTCTGGGTTACCAAATAGGTCTAGTGAGTGCAGAAAATTTTCCTATGAAAAAAGATTTAATAAATGCATGAGGAAATACAGAATTGGAATGTAGAATTATAAAATTAGAAAATCACAATTTCACAACCTTTAATTAAATACTATCAATAGATGGTGTGCTGAATTGTGCTATGTCAACATGGTTAAGGCCAAGAGCTGTGCTTACTAGAATTCTCTTCTTTATATGGGCTTGCATTAGAATTAAGTAAAATAATAATCTGCCCCAAATTTAGAAGCCAATGTTAAGCAAAAACTATAAATTTTATAGTCATTGTGATTAGACATGTGACAGACAAAATGCAAGATGCAAGATTCCCAGCCAACCCCATATCCTCGTTCTCTTCTACTATACATCCATTTTCCCAAGTGCTGGCCTGGTGATCAACAGTGGCCCCAGGCTCACCAAAAGGTTTTGGGTTATAGATCATAGATGTGAATGATACGGAGAAGTACAGTTCCCAGAGATTCCACCTACCTCTCCTGAAGCCTCTTTTTTATCCAACATCATTGGCTGCCCATGCTTGGCTTCTCTGATATCCTCACTACAGAGTTATAGATGGATGGACTACTGACTGTTTCTTTGGTCCTGACACCTCCCTTCCAATCTTTTGCCTTTCCAGCTCTTCCCTCATTTTTCTATGTCAAATTCCTATAATATACCCTTCGTACCACAACGGAAAGAGTGGCTCTGTATTTTTGACTGAATTCTGAATGATTCAGGTGATACAATCAATAAATGTAGAGGTGATTGGGGAACTTTCAATGAAGGGATCAGGGAGCCCAAACCTGAACCCCTTGCTCACTTTTACATCAAGAAAATTAAGACAATAAAAAATTACAAATCTTCTGATGTGATGTAATACGAGTAAACAGACTCCCTATTCAGGCCAAAGGAAAGCAGTGAACCTAAATCTAATCAAGTCTTTAGATTTAACTTCCTGTGTTCAGGAAATACGGAAAACAGTAGAGCAAGGATTAAGCTCAACTGCTACCACAAGAAATTAGCCAATTCTAGAATGTAGAGCAGTCTGCAAGGTAACTGCTGCATTCTTTTCAGCAAGTCAAGGTCATAACCAAAACAAAATAAAGGGAGAAGGAAAGGCTTGGTCTAGATTAAAAGGGATCTAAGATACTTAAGACGCATAACAAATGTAACGAGTAGAACATAGTTGGATCTTGATTTAAATAAACTAATTATAAAAAGACAATTTTGGGGTAGTCAAGGAGATTTAAATATGGATTAACAATATTAGATGATTTTAAGAAACTGTGATTGTGTTATGTATATTAGTGCCATTGTGGTTATACAAGGAAATTCTATGTGGTTTTAGATGTATAATGAAATATTTAGGAATGAAATGAAATGATAGAAAATCTCAGATTTCCTTTAAAACGTATAAGCAAACAAGTAGTAAGGTGCAGAAACAGTTATGGTAAATGTAGATGGATCATGAAGCTGGATGAAGGATTTATAGGGGTTTGTTTTGATCTTTTATTTTTTGAATGTTTGTAATTTTTCTAATAAAAAAAGAATTGAAGGAACCTCCTAAGAGGTATTGAGTTTCTTGTCGTTAGAATTTTTTAAAGCATTACCTGCATTTTCTGGCCTATGCATTTTAAATATGCTATCTTGGTATGCTAAAGAGCTTGGAGTTTAGAACCAGACAATCTGAATTTAAGTCACAGCCCATCCCTTCAGCTCTCTCTCTACTGCAATGCACCTCTTGTTAGCCATATGATCTGAAATGTATCATTCACCTTACTAAGTCTCAGATGGGTCAACTGTAAAATTCTGGATAACATCTACATCAAAGGGGTATTTATAAATGATATTCTAAATTTAAGAGCTTAAGCAAAGTGCCTGAGATAATAAGCACTCAATAAATGTTAGTTATTATTCATGCTAAACTAATATTATATCACTAATATTATTAGTATATTAGATGGACAATTGAAAGGCTGTACCTTTAAGATACAGCTGCTCTAGAATGTGTCAAACTGTCTGTAAAAACGATGGAACAACCTGAATCATGAGATGGTAAGAGTCTTCCAGGCACAAATACATTGCAACTCTTCCTGGCTACACCCCATCGTTTTGCCACTCCCCCTCCCAACCCCACTTCGGAGGCTTTACATTTGGCTGCTTGGTTTTTCTGCTCCTTCAGCATCTGGCACACAAAATGACTTCCTGCCCCATAGCTCAGGCTGGCTCAAAACAGCCTGACATTAATTTGACTCTTCTGCCTTTACTTTAGGACTTTCTCCCATCAACCGTCTCACATTTCATTCAGCGTCTCATGGAGCTCTTGCCACAACCTCCTTCTAGATTGTAGTCTTGAATAATTAGTTCTGGAAAAAAATGGGTTGTTGGAATGAATGAGCTTTTAGGTCCCTTCCAACCAAATGTATGATTGTGGTGTATCCTCTAGTCTACCCTTCGGAGAACATCATTATATCAATGTGCTCTAGAGCAAACCAATCAAAATGTAATTTTTTATATTTTAAAATTTGTAGAAATTAATTTTCAGTGTTCTAGAAGTTTTTAATTTGAATTAATCTAGCAAATTTTAACTTTCTAGAGAGCACATTTTAAAAAGATTGAAAAACATGAAAGTAATTTTAGTAATATATTTTAACAATATATTTACAATATTATCATTTTATCATATAATTAATATACAAATGAGATTTTTTTTTCCTGAGGAAAATTCTCCCTGAGCTAACATCTGGAACAATCTTCCTCTGCTTTTTACTATGTGGGCCACCAGCACAGCATGGCCGCTAACAGAGGAGTGTGGATTCATGTCCATTAACTGAACCTGAGCCGCTGAAGCAGAGTGTGCTGAACTTAACCACTAGGCCACAGGGCTGGCCCCAAAATAAGATTTTTTTTCATGCTAAGTTTTGAAATCTGACATGTGTAATACATTCACAGATATCTCAATCTGGACCAGCCACATTTCACATGCTTCATTGCCACATGTGCCTAGAGGTGAATGTACTGGACAGTGCAGCTCTAGAGAGTAGCCTATTCATCTGTACTGTTTAAACAAACAATTGGTACCTTGTATATAAAAGAACAAAATTTAAAGTTAGAAAGTAATTCAATCTCATATCATGGAAGCCAGCCCTAGTGGTCTAGTGGTTAAAATTTGGCTCTCTGACCACTGCAGCCTGAGTTTGTTTCCCTGTCAGGAAACCATGCCACCCATCTGTCGGTTGTCATACTGTTGCAGCTGTGTGCTGCTGTGATGCTGAAAGCTCTGTCACCAGTATTTCAAATACCAGCAGGGTCACCCATGGTGGACAGGTTTCAGCAGTGCTTCCAAACTAAGGCAGACTAGGAAGAAGGACCTGGCCACCCACTTCCAGAAAAATTGTCCATGAAAACCCTATGAATAGCAGCAGAGCATTGTCTGATACAGCACCAGAAGGTAAGAGGATGGGGCAAAAAGACCGGGCAGGCTGCCGCTCTGCTGTCCTCAGTGTCTCTAGAAGTCAGAATCCACTTGGCTGCATTAACAAAAACAAAGTGTCATGAAAAATATCAATTATAAAATTATGTTCAGTTTGGAAAAATGTTTTTTTAGTGGCTTTATTTAGAATGCAAAAAACAAAAAAAAAGGAGGAAAACAAGATCATAACAATCATTTATTTATTGAACAATTACGATAATTAAGGCATTCTAAGCCTGTTCCATTTAATACTTATAGCAATTCTGTAGTGCAACTACTGTTGTATCCCCATTTTATAACTGAGAGAACTGAGGTTTAATGAGGTCTTGTGATTTGCTGAGATCACGCCCATGGCAAGATTTGGGAGAGCTGAAATTCTAAACATTTCCGGTTGACTCTAATTCCCAGAGAGCTACTTCTGTGACTAGAGTGAAAAAAACAATTATCTTGTTTAGACTAGGACATGCAAAAGGGGAAAAGAAAGAATAGAAAAAGGTATTTCCGTAGATACTAAGCAAATGATAGAGTGAAAAAGCAGAAGAGGTATATTTCAGGTCTACATCATTATATCTCAACTTCTGTATAGAAAGCATCGTGTTCACTACCGAAAGTCTAGTTTTCATCCATCACCATACTTATGTGCCCCTTTTACCCCTTTCACTCTCCCCCCACCCCCTTCCACTCTGGTAACCACCAATCTGTTCTCCTTGTCTATGTGTTTGTTTACGTAATGTTATAAACCAATAAGAGCAAGACACAATAAGGAACTAAAGGGTTTTCTTGCATCACTTTGAGGTTCCAATCTATTTTACAGACGACTTTTTCTGCTAAAAATTCTCTTCAGTCCATATTTATGTGTGCAGGAGCATCTATAATTATGGAATTTACTCTATCTTTAGTTAAATTTAGAATGGCTTAATGGATGGCTCTCTCTAAGTCCTATTAGTGTATACCTAAGGTCATCACAATATTAATGGTTTCTCAAAAAGGAAACTATCTAAGACTACTAATAAGCACTGTGTTTTATGCATATTTTACACCAGTCACTTAAAATTCATAATGTATGTTGCTAAAATATTTATTCAATATTTACAGCTTATTTTACACCACTTCTAGTTGGTATTACAGATATATTAAATGGCTAAAATGCATATGCCCTTTCTATCAACATTCACTTACCATTAATGCTTTCTAAAACACTTATGGAATAATAATAACCACTTTGCATTCCAAAGTCATTTATAATCCCCCCTGCAGTGAGCTGCTGATTCATCAGAGGCAATAGGTTAATCCATCAAAATTACTGTACTGCATATGCTGAGAAGAAAAGAAAAGGATAAGACGATAGACTGCTCTATAAATTAAAATTATGACTTTTAGATTGGACATGATTTCTACGGACTCATTTGGTGAGCCAAGCACCACTTATCCAGGGAGAGTGCAAACTGGCTTGTGTTAGTAGAATCCTTGGGTCTTCTTTCTGTCTATTCTTTTGATGACCACATCCATGCCACAAAGACAAATAGATTGACAATCAGTTCTTTTCCAAGTGGTAGATGATTGGCTGAAAGTTAATAATGGGGCAAAGATGAAATAAATGGTTTGAAATATTTATTAAGTTATCCAAAGGCATTTTCAGAAGACTGATTATGTGCAACAAAATGGCTAGGTACTCATGATAGAAGAAAAATAGGACACTGACACAGTGTTTAGGGAGGAAGCAGGGACCAAGAGAGACTTAACATTAAAATGAAGCCTTAGTTAGTATCATAGTTGCAAAGATATGATACAGGTTATTACACAGAACTATTGCAACAAAGAGAAGAAAGGAAGGACTAAACTTCTCTAAGGAAGTAGAGTGAAATAAGGAAAATGAGTGAATAGATAATAGCCTGGTTTGTTCAAGAATGGCAGCTCCTGAGTGTAGTTAAAACTGAGAGGTTAGGAAAGGAAACTAATTGGAAATAAAATCAGATAGTTGGGCTGGTGCCAGAAAAAAAATAGTTTTGTGTGCCCCACTAAGTATTTTCTCCTATTGGCAAGAGAGTGAAATTCGCACTTTCAAAATATATGACTGACCTGCTTGGAGCTCTGTATTTATATTTACAGTCACTGGTAACGAGAAGGAGGATGTGTTGGAGGGAGGACAGACCAAATGCAATCATGCAGTGAGAAATGGTAGGGCATAAATGGGATGTATTCCACAGATGTATATGATTCAGGCACACGTTTCGATCCAGGTCTTGGGCTCTTTAGTAATGAGTCATGAAAACATTACTTAGGAAATACAAGAGAAATCAATTTCAGTTGGTGAGTCAGGAATGTTTTTTTTCCTAAGCAATGCTCACTGCTCTTTATAATGTTGGTAACAATAGCCGAAATAAGAAAGATAAAGAATTCAGGGTATTCATGTTATAGGAGAGCCTACCTCTATTGGGAGTAGCTATATTTCTATACCAAAGATGTTGACATTTTATTTATCATAATCCTGCCCAATCCACTTTGGATTAATTGCTTCCAAAACTGTATTTTAAATGTTGAAGCTGTAGTGAAATAATTAACTATGTGAGCATTTATCATATCGTGCTTTAATGCCAAAGGGACATTATGAGCAATGAGTATTTATCGATGTTCTAATTGTAACTGAGCAGCAATGCCTTGTTTATTATTATTATTTTTTAATCAGCATTTTAACACCCGGCATCCACAAAAATTTTCCTTTTAATGCTTTCTGCATTGACATCAGGCTGGCACTGAGAGGCTAAGGATTGTATAGAATTAAATACCTTTGCAATCAAAGGTGAGGGGGATATGGAACCCTAACCTGCCGTAAATACAGGACAGGTTTCCTCAACCTCAGTATTATTAAAATTTTGACATGAATACTTCTTTGCTGGAAGAATTATCCTGTGCATTGTAGGACGTTTAGCAGTATCCCTGGTCTCTACCCTCTCTATGCCGGTGGCACTCGCCTATAGTTGTGATAACTAAAAATGTCCCCAGACATTGCCCAGTATTGCCACCGATAGAAGGTAACATCAACACATCCTTTCACTTGAAAGTTGCACCAATGAAGTAACCCACTATGTGTTCTATCACTAATTATTAAATTTTCAAAATAAACAGTTCCAAAAAAATTATAGGAGATCCCCTAAAGTAATACTAGCTAGAGCTAAATCACAAACAGATGGGGATATATTTTGGCTTTTTGCCCATGAGTAACAGTGTTCAATTAACCCTTATTCTTATCTATTCATCTGGAGCACTGGTACAATGAACTCTGCTATCTTGCTAGAGTAGCCAAAAATATACGTATTTATCCATAAATCCTTTGATAACTAAGCATATTCTATGTTTCCATATTCAAATGGATTTTCACAACGCCTAATTTCAAAGTAGCGCACAAATTCTGTTTCCTCTAGCTCTGCCACCTACACACTGGTAAATACTAACTTGTTTTCTCTTTATTTGGTAGAGGAAAGGGGTCAAATTTGAGAACCTGTGCATCTCTAGACTCTCGCTTAAGAACTTCATAATCTTAATTTAGAGAAAAAGCTATAAAAACTAAATTGCCTTCTTTGAAACTGGAGAAATATAAATTAGACCTTGAAGAATAAGAAGTAATTAATTGGACCATAGAGTAACAGTGGAGTACAAAGGAGAAGGGCGAATCACTGAATTTAAAAATTAATTGTCCTGTGTACTCAGTCTACTTGGTTCCTACCATCAAAGAAAGTGAGAGAGGAAAAGTTGAAAAGTAGGTAAACTCAGGGTAATGTGGCACAGTGGGAACAGCATGGTTTTCAAATCCTAAATCTACTGATTTCTAGCTGAGCTTCAGGCTAAGTTACTCAATTCTTTCTGAGTCTCAATTTCTTCAGTTGTAAATGATATCTACTTTCAGACTTGATTTAGGGATTAAAATTATAAAAATAGTTGACACTGATCAGTAACTCCCATATACCACACATGTTCTCTAAATGCTCTCTGTGTATTATCTCATTTAATGTTAATGATTACCCAATGAGGTAGGTGTTATCATTATTACCATTTTACAGAAAAAGAAACTTAATCAAGGAGAGGTTTCACATCATAGGTGATGAAACTGAGACTTAAATTTAGTCAATATGACTCAAATAAAGTAACTCTTGGAGTTATAATATGCTTTTATAAAGGACCTAAGAAGTCTTACACATAGTTGGTTAGCAATACTTAATAGTTCTCTGCCTTCAGCTTCATATGTGAAGAAAGAGAAATGATCGTCAGCTTACCTAAGTATATGAAGAAACTCAGAGATAGAGGCAGGGAAATCATCCAGGCCTGCTAATAAAAATATAAACCGAATTCGCTCTCTCTCTTTCCCCTCTGAAGCTACCCGGTGTCTGGGGATTCTCCCCTTTGTGACCATCTCCTTTGGGCATGGCCTTAGTTTAGGTCTTCATCAGTTTTTGCTTAGCTCCAATCAAGTTTGCATTGCGGCCAGAGATTTCTAAACCAGGAAACTGATATGCTGATGCCTTGCTTAAGTGTCCTACAAGACTTTCCTCTGGCTTCCCGGATGAGTCTAAATGCCTCTTCTCATTTAGCAACGAGTTACTTGGAAGATTCACATATTCTCAGACCCAATAATTTCACACTCGTGTGTATAGCCTGGATAAACTCTTGCACATTTCCACCAGGAGACATTTACAAAATGTTCAGTGTGATATCGTTTGTAATAGTGAAAAATGGTAAATGACCTAAATGACGTTTATCACAGCAATGAATAGAAAAATTATGATATAGTCAAGTTAGTTCTACCCAACATTTTAAGTGAATTTCTTGCATTTATATAAGAATGTAGACTTTTTTTCAAAAGAAAGAACAATGATGAGATAAAAGAAAAATGCCTACAGTGTAATATAATTGCATATCATCCGCAAATAGGCAAAATAATAATATATATTGTTTAAGGTTATTTAGCTATATAGCAAAATTTGGGATAATTATTACCTGTAGTGATGAGAGAGGAGGAGGTGAATGAAGAATTTTATACACAGGGGGCTTTAAGTATATTTTTAATTTAATTTTTAAGTTGGGTGGTAGGCACATAGTGTTTATTATATTTAGATGTTTTTGCATGCTTTAAATAGTTAATAGTCTCTAGAAAAATGAAACTAATAATAAGCCTGTCAAAAATGGCCCACCATGAATTAATCCTTTCATATCTTTCCATTATTACTTTTGACAATCAATTGATGCTTACCCTCCAGTCATGATGAACTATGTACAGTTTCCCGAACATATCATTCTTGCTGTTTTCTGTATGGCCTACATAAGGCCACTATCCTTTCCATTCACCTTACTCCTACTAATTGTTAAAGCTCAGCTCAGAGGTCTTATACTCCAGGATCTTTTCCTTAAAGTCTTTAGACTGGATAGTGACTGTGTTCTGATTTCTCATAGCACCATTTCTACTTCTGTGTCAGTTCTTAAAACAATAGCTATTAATTCTTTGCTCACATTACTTAGCCAATGGAGGTTGGCAAGAGCCTCTGCTCATTCTAGGTAGTGAGGAACCCAGGTAATGGAGGCTGCAGCTGTACTTATGCCGTCAGAATCACTGTGCAGGAAGAAAGGGGCACAGTAGATCATGACTGGGCCCTTAGAACTTCTAAGCAAAGTAACCAGCATCACTTCCACTCACATTCATTGACCAAAGCAACTCAAAAGATCTCTGCTAACTTGAAAGGGAATGGGAAAGTGCAAGCCTTCCAATGTGGTTGAAAGGTGAGAACTGATATCTGTGAACTATATGAAGAATCCTAATGAGTCCTAACAACTACAACCACAATAGCATTTTTCACATCCTATTATAATGAATTATTTACTCCTGCAGAAATCTTGTCTTAGTCAAGTTGGTATTTCTATCACCTTATGTAGACACATTCAAAAGAAGATTTGTCGCCTGGATAAGTGAACAGGTCCTCACAAAACTGTGCTACTTTTAGGTTGGTCACACAGAAAGTATTTTTTGTGAGTGAACATTAGCATTTCATTATTGACTCATTTTCCAAACATGTCTTGCTTGATTGACGGTAGGGTTATCAATCTATAAATTTTCAGAGCAGATCATATTTAGTTCAATCTTCCCACAAAAGAAGGGGCCTCTCAGCACCTATTCACTTTTATGTACCTGCCAGATACTTGCTGGAAAGTGATAAATCAGGTCAGACTATCAGAGTGGTTGCTCTATGATCTAAGGGTGGGAGAGTTGTTTTCTTGGCATGATATTTGCTGTAAACACATACTCTTCAGAGGGTTTTTCTAAGGTGATTGCTTTTTCAAAGTCATAAGCATCTATCCCTTCTTGAAAACGGCCTACCTACTTATCATCAAAAGAATAATGTTATTAGAAATCCATATTTTCCTAAAACATTATTTTTTAAACTATATTTCTTCTTAAACACTTCTTTCTTTTAATAAAAGCTATTTTAGTATGTGTATTTCCTTTTGTCCTTTCTCCTTTAGAGTTACATATACTTTTGCATTTCACTATTTTATCATTCTAGGGAATTCACAAAACTTGAATTAAGCACACTTGTCACAGATAACTGATCTGATATATACTATCTTATTAAAATAAATAATAAGCATCAAATCGTATCTTCATATTGAAGGTTAAATTTGTCACCCACATTTACAAAAGCATAACACAGTTGCATCCTAACTCTTTCAATATTTACAAACATTTTAGTGTGATCCTATTAATCTAGCAGCAAATCCTGTTAGCTATACCGTAAAAACATTATCAGGATTAACTCCTGCTCGTAGTCGTCAGTGCTCCCCCTTGTGGTTCAGGCCATCATCATCTGGAGTATTTCAACACTTTCAGTCTGTTCTTTGCACAGACTATTGAATGGTCCTTTTAAAATGCAGCTCAGTAAGATTGCAATCACATCAATCTTGTACATAAAAATCCTCCAGGGGCTGCCCTTCTCATTCAGAATGAAGAGCAGTCCTCAGTGTAGCTCACAGGGTCCTCCATTATCTTCTCCTGGCTCACTTCCCTACCTTCTGCCATTCTCCCTGCCTCCCCTCTGCTTTCTCATTTTCCATTTAGTGCAGCTCTTATGCGCTTGTCCCAGGGACTTTGTACTTATGTTTCCTCTACCGAGGATACTTCTCCCTCCAGGTATCAAACGATTAGTTCCCTCTCTTCCTGCAAATCTTTGCTCAAAACTCGCGTTTTCAGAGAGGACTCCTCACATAACAGTACCTAAAATGGAAACACTATGACATCCTTTATCCCTTTCTCCTGCGTTCTTTTTATTCCTAGCATTTATTATCATCTGATATGATATCACACAGTTGATATGTTATATACACATACATACACTTTATATATAAATATAAAAATAAGTGAAATTATCATTTGCCTGTCCTCACTAAAAGAAACGTTATGTCAAGCAGGGACTTTTCAGTTTTGTTCATGAGGACCTAGAAGATCACCAAGGACATTGTAAGTAGTCAGAAAATATTTGTTGAATGTGTAAGTAGGTGGCTGAATAAACTCTTAGAGAATAGATAGGTCAGGTTTTATTCTCAAGGTATTTCCCGTGGTCCTTTGTACTGCCATTCCTTACACTTATATCATAACTTGCCACTTACACCAAGGAAGGAAGTTGAAAGTCTACCAAGGGTATAATTTCACCTCCAGTGCTATCCTCATCAGGTCTTTCCTATGCACAGGAAATCAGGAGCCTCCTTTCCATCCTTTCTTCCTTCTTCCCTCGCTTCCTTCCTTTCTTCTTTTCTATTCATTCACTATGGGATTAAAACTCCTGTGGTTTTTGTGGTCAAAATGGCTAAGGCTACCTTCTGGAGAATGTTCCTTTGTACTTAGTGCTACAGCCTTCTGAGTTTTTACTCTAGTATGGACATGAGTTGTAGCCTAGAATGTTGCTACTTCAGCACTTTGAGATTTCTTATACCCCACGCAGTTCATCAATGATTTTGAAACTGTGAAGGAACCCAGTGGATCAATCTTTGGTCTTGCCTAAACCCCTGGTCAAGCAAACAGGGATGAGCTATCAGACAGCAAACACGTGAGGGAGAAATTCATAGACACAAGAGCTATGGCTGGTGCATGGCTCCTCCAGAGCCTGCCGCATTCTCAGATAGCACATGGGAATTTATCAAAGGGAATGTCAAGGGTTTGGAGGGGACCGCTGGCTCTTGAGTTGTGAAACTAATCTGCTTGATCAGGAAAGCACAAGCTCCAGCCTAGTCAGGATAATCAGTAGCTTGAATACAAGCCTTGTGCTTAAAGCAGTATGAGGGGGCAGAATGGCAGCCTCTGGCCCTCAGTTGGAGCACCAATCCCTTCTCTGACATGAGCAGGAGTCTAGGACATGCGGTAGTGACTATATGACATGGCTTCCATCCTGATCTGCTTCCTCAGCATTCTACCAGGAATGACTCCTTAAGCACTTAGCAGTGTCTGGTTTCCATTGAGCAGGTCTCATTTCCTAAAATGTTCTGCTCTTCAGGAGGCCACCTCCCTCCCCTGGGAGACCAGGCTGCAGGGATGCGTCTTGGGGAATTTAATCATTATATCTCACTTTCTTTGTCACTTTTCTCTCTTATTTTCTTTTATCAGTTTAATTAGCTGGGAGTAATTAGGAGGCTCTTCTTGCTATTAATATTGAGAGAGGTTCCATAATAGCATCTCGTCATAAATCATGTACTGTGGAGCCTGTGCTTTGTGGTATCATAGTCTCCAAACATACTGAGCTTATCTCCATCCTATTTTGAATTCTCTGATCTCTGGATCTTTGTGTTTTCACTTAGCACGTGTAAATATAAAGTTCACTATGTGGGAGGCACTCCTTTAAGTGCTTTATAGTTATTGACTCATTTCTCTCTGATAACATCTCTATGGTATAAGTACTATCATCATTCTCATTTGCCCAATGAGAAAACTGAGACGGAGAGATGAATCAACTTCCTTGTGATTCCATGACTAGTAAGTCCATCCGCTGAGCTCGTTAGTTCTAACCTTAGTCCCTTGTCTATGATTTTATTGCTATTTCATTACTTAGTTCTCTATCTAAAAAATTCATATAGAAATTTAATTTTAATGGTTTTCCCCATTTTTCAAGAGGGGTAAATTTTCTACAAAGTCCACCATAGACGATCATGATTCTTTTCTTAAATTTCCCATCCAAATTAGGTTTAGTAATTACTTATGGAATCCCAGACTCAGAAAAAATTATTTTATTTTCCTCATATGAGAAGGTTGTATTTCCCTTGGTTTAGTTTTTAGACATATAACTACAGAGGGGTTATGAAGATTCGCTCCAACACAGCATCTGCTCCAGAACGAAGAGAGGATAAAATACTGGAAAATACATCTGCAAGAAGTTCCTCAAAATTAATTCTTTTCTTAGTATTTCCAGAGCATTGACCACTTGGAACACTGGACCTAAAAACTGTTTTGAAAGAAGATAAAGATTTTACTGGCATAGTAATACCACACTATTACTTTTAATATAACTTAATATAACAATATAACTATTAAGATAGCTTAATAAGCCTAACTTCTAAAATACAATATCAAGTCAATATTTGATAAAATGCCATTAAAATTATACATTTGATATTAATATCTACTATTTATGTAGAACTTTCCAATTGTGAAATCCATTTAGCATTTCTGAAAAGGTAGAATTGCATATATCCACTTTTAATTCATTCTTAACTAATTTCTCCTCCAGCAATGAATAAGCACAGACGTGTTTTGACTGCCATTGTTTTCAAAGATATTAATTCAGTCATCAGTATAGTATTTTAACAGCTTTGATAAGAAACTTTTAAGTGTTCACCTCCCATCACTGATCTTTTCTTGATTGGAGTTTATCTAGTGTTTCTTTTATACTCAGATTTATAGTTCATGCAAAGTAACTTATAATCACTTTGAAATATATCTGGATTTAAGTTATCATTTCAATTCCTTTGACTTCTGAAAATGAAGATAAAGGAAATAAATTGGTTTAAAAGATAAACAATTAGAATTAATGTGTATTTCCTATTGAGTTGCAGGGTTATAGTAACTGCAGCAGCAAAAATCTTATTTGACTCAATATTTTAGATCAATAAAGAAAGCTACATCATTCTTTTAACAAAAAGATTTTGTCAGCAGAGGAGTCAGGCGCAGCATTTGAAAAGACCACCTCACCCTTTCGGTTCAACACAACCATTCTGTACTTTAAATGGTCCCATCATTCAATGCCAGAATCTCTAACTTTCTATCAGGAAATAAAAGCAGAAATTTCCGAGTCTCTGAGATCCCTAGCTCAGACTTTCTCTACAACCACCTAGATCGTTATACTACAAATTTCTAAAAGTCCTCAAAGCAAAGTTCATTCTAAATAACTCAATTATGAAATAACTGTAAAGGAAGCTTTAAAATCAGGTAGAGTAATAAATTAAAAACTGCCATGATGTGACCAACCAGAGGGACTGCCTTTGTCCTTGACTCCTTGAGTAGGACTTGGCCATCTTAACTTGAATACTATGAAGCTGGCGCCCTTCCTTTTTCTCTCTGTATGTCAGAGCTTTTCCTTCTCCCACTCAACAGTACTCAGCTTTCTTGCTCAAGCTCTACATCCGCCGCCTACTCCCCAACAGATCATTTCAATGGTTCCTTTACCTCCCCTTTCCCCTGCATTTCAATAAAAGCATTGTTCTTGTTTTTTCCCTGAGTTGACTTCAGATTAAGACAAGTCATTACCATTCTCTAAATTCATATATCCTTCCATAAAAGATTTTTTGAAATCCTAAAATGTACTAGGCATTGTTTAAATGCTGTGCCATCTTTGACAGAACGTATACCTGGGATGGAAAAGCACAACACCACAAGAGATAATAAATTGTTAGCTCCTTAAAATGAAGGATCATAATTACTCCTACTTATGTACTTCTGCCCTCAGCTATATCTTCTTTAGAGAGAGTATGGCGGATGAGGTATACTGAATAAATATTGTTGATTACAAATCACGCTACAGTATTATGAACACACTGCTTTATAACGTTCTTCATACTTAGTGGCTGATTGTTTATCTTAGAATGAACACCCCAGGGATGATCATAATATCTTATTCATGATGGTAAACTCACCCACAGCCTGACAAATAATAAATACTGAATATTTGTTTATAAAAAGTGAACTTTAATTTAAAATATACATGACTATATGAGGAAAAGAATGAAAGATATAAAGGCTAATCCAAGATCCCCCATTTTTCTCAGTGTGTATAGTTTTAATTAATACATGAAAAGAATTTGGGTTAGATACTGGTACATACAGTATCTCATTTACTATTCAAAATAACAGAATATGATACATATTACAATATTCATTTCAAAATTGTGGGGAAACTTTTGTTTCTTGACCAAATGGAAATAAGGCTGAGTTTTGAATCTTGGTCATTTGAGCCCAATTCCTGTTCTCTTAGCATTTTCCCCCAGTTATCTCAAGAACGTTAAATAAAAGAAGCTTTGTTCCTAAAAATGTAGAGTCTCTTGAGGCTCTTCCTTGAAGAAAGGGTAAGGAGGGAACAGAAGGGGACATTATTATGTATTCAGCTGCAGCAGCCCCACATAAATGATCTGCAGGTGCACACCTGAGACAGCATGCCCTAGATTTAGTGATATAGCACAAAACAGAACAACTAGTCAAGAAAATGATGTGATTAGAGTATGTGATGAGACAGTAATAGGAGGAATTTTGGCTGTCATGACCCTTTTACTCTCTAAAAGCTATGATTACTTTCCCAAATGCTAAGCCAATAATCTGTAAAAACTAAGATAGGGAATAAAGCCTAAACTCCTCAAATAGGACACGTTTTAGGATATTTCCAATTTTATAGTGGTCTTAATACCTTCCTATCCTGAATTTCAAAATCTAGGATTAGAGTTTAACAGGAGACCATGCCCAACTGTGAAGAACATTGGTATTCCATCTTTTTTGTTATTTTGAGAACAGCATTTGTAAAATGCCATTGACAGATGCTTCTGATGTGCTATTTTTGACCAGGACTTTTAAGTCTCTTCAGGCATAAAAAACAAAGCTGTTCCCATTGACAAGGGAGACTCATCAGGTGAAATTCTCAGCTTTGCCTGTGTCCAATGAGATGTCTCCATTCCAAGTTTCAAGGTCTTACTCTTTCCTCATCAATGCCCTAAATTTAACATGAGTGATTCAATAAGCCTGGGAATTCAACAAGTGATAAATAAGCACATAATTTATTTATAATTACCCCAAACTGGAAACAACATAAATATACCCCATTTGGTGAATGGCAAAACAATCTATCATTCATTCATACAATCAAATATCACCCACCAATGAAAGAACCAACCACTAACACACACAGTACCATAGATTAATCTCAATTGAATTATGATAAGTCAAAGAAGCCAAACTCAAAAGGCTACATAATGTATGAATCTATTTATATGATTTTCTGGAAAAGTAAAACTATAAACAGAAAATAGATCAGCTCTTGCCAGAATGTGGAGGGATACGGTCTAAAAAATGGTTAGAGGGGGATGAGTGGGGCGATAGAATTGCTCTTTATCTGGATTGTGGTACTGGTTACAGGAGTATACATATTTATCAAACACTCACAGAAGTAAAAGTGTGAATTGGGGAAGGTCTGGTGGTTCAACAGTTAGGTTTGCAAGTTCCGCTTTGGCATCCCAGGGTTTGATGTTTAGATCCTGGGTGTGGACCTATTCACCGCTTGTCAAGCCATGCTGTCAAGCCAGGCTAATCTTCCCCCCAAAAAATAAAAACAAAAAAAATAGAAGAGTGAATTTTGCTGTATGTAGATGTTACCTTCATTAAAAAAATTAAAATTTTCACAATAAGTTACTTCTACATAGCCCATGAGACCGCTAAAGTTAAAATGATTGTGAACACCAATTGTTGCCAAGGATGTGGAACAGGTAGAACTCTTAGACATTTCTATTAGTAATGTAAAATAGGTAGCACCACTTGGAAAAAGAGTCTGGCAGTTTCTGATAAAGTTAAACATAGTTATTATTTAGACCAGAATTTTCAATCCTAGGTATTTACCCAAGAGAAATGAAAACATATGCATATACAAGAACTTGAACAACAATTTTCATAACAGTTTTATTCATTAGAGTCTGAAACTGGAAACAATGCAAAGGTCTGTCAATGAGTAAATGGGTAATCAAAGTGTAGTACATTCAGTGAATGAAATACTACTCAGGAATATAAATGTACAAACTAATGATACACACAACAATATGAATGACTCTCAGAGTGTTATGCTGATCAAAGCAAGACAGTCATAAGAGTCATGCTATTTTTATTTGAAACTCTATTTCTATTTATTTGAAACTCTAGGTAAGACAAATTTAAATTATAATCATAGAGAACATTGTTATCGTATTATAGAGAACATTATATAAACAATGTTCTCTATAATTATATTGTTTTCTTAGTTGCAGATGGTTTGGGGAATTTAATAAAAAGGAGAATAAGGAAAATGTTTTGCATGATAGAAATCTGTCTCTTGATTTTGGGTTGGTCCATGGTTATATACATTTATCAAACTCATTTAACCATATCCTTAAAATAAATTTAGTTTACCATATGCAAACTGTACTTCCATAAAGTTGATTTAGAAAATATATCATCTGTATAATGTCCCAAAATGAATATTATATATATGTTGCTCATTGTTTGATGATACAGCTGGGGAACTTGTTAGAAGCAAACACATAACAGTTCTGGAAGATCACTTCTCACTTCGGGGGATTTATACCATGGAAAAAAATTGTACCGAAAATTATCCCACAAAGAAAAATTACAATACACTGTGGAAATAAGTTAAGAGATAGACTCAAGCAGCTGCCATAATGAGAAATATTATTACTCCCAAAGACTTGAGATAATAACTATGAGACAAACCATTAATAAAAGGAGTAAATCGATAAAATGAACTACAAAATATCAAAACCCAAAAGACGATAATAAAAAAATAGGCTTACTTAGAAAATACACCATCAATAAAAAATATAGTCATTAAATAACTTTAAAGAATAATTAGCAGAGCATAAACAAGAGATTAGGTATAATTCAAGAGAATCAGTGATTCGGAAGATATTACAAGGAAATTGTCCAATATTCAGCATAGAGAAATTAAACATTACAAACATAAAAAAGAGTTAATAAAAACATTGAAAAGAATAGTATTTTGCAACATGTGTATAATAGAAATCACTGAAAAAGAGAAAAAGGAGAATAGGTAGTAAAGGAGATTGTATTCAATAATTGAAGAATGAATATATCCATAAGAAAGACAAGGAGGCTATATCAAATCAGAAAAGTATTCAGGATTAAGTATATTATCAGAGAAAAAGGCGACCTTTTCAAAATGATAAAAGAGTCTATTCAGGGGTTGGCCCCATGGCATAATGGTAAAGTTTGGCGCGCTCCACTTTGGTGGCCCGGGTTCACGAGTTCAGATCCCAGGGGCAGACCTACACCACTCATCAGCCATGCTGTGGCAATGACCCACATACAAAATAGAGACAGATTGGCACAGATGTTAGCTGAGGGCTAATCTTCCTCAGCAAAAAAAGAAGAGGATTGGCAACAGATGTTAGCTTAGGGTGACTCTTCCTCAGGAAAAAAAAAAAGGTCTACTCATTAAGAAGATATAACAACCCAAAATATGTATGCACTTAAAAACAAAAGCTTTAAATACATAAAGCATAAACTGGGGGAACTAAAGAGATAAAAGGCAAGTCCATAAACATTTGAAGATCTCCCTTAGTAGTTGCTAGAATATGTAAAGAAAAAGGATACATGGACGAATAACACTAGCAACCAAATTAATCTATAAAACAGTTTTACAAAACACTGTGCTTCAAAACTACAGAGTTCTTTTCTTCTAATCTATGTGGAACATTCACCACAAAAGACGACGTGCTGGAAGCGTCTCAGAAAATTTAAAAGCATTGTAATAATTCAAAGTGTTTTCTCAGACTGCAAGGGAATTAATAGGGAACAATGAGAAAAGACATCTCTCAAAACTCCATTTGGAAATTAATCAACAAACTTGTAAATAATCCACAGGTCAATGAAACCCAAAGAAAATTGGAAAATATTTTGAACTGAATGAATATTAAAGCATAACATATTAGTATTTGTGGGGTTCAGTTAAAGCAGTACTTAAGGATAAATTCATAGCTTTAAATGCGTATGTTAGAAAAGAAAAGATGTTTCCACATTTAGAAAAGAAAAAAAAAAAACAGAAAAAGAAGAGCAAATTAAACCCAACTAAGCAACAGGAAAAATTAATAAAAGAAATCAAAATAAAAACAGCACACAATTAGATTTCTTGAAAAGTCATAAGTTGCCCTTTAAAAAGATTAATAAATAGATAAAACTCTAGTGTTCTTAGTGTTATTACTATGCTGTATACAATTACCCACACATTTAGGAAGGTGAAATGACCATTTATTATGCTACTGATTCTGTGAATGAGGAATTTGCACGAGCAAAAGCAGAGAAGTCTTGGTATTTGTTAAGACAGCTCAAAAGTTGGTAGCTGGAATCATCTGAAAGATTGCTCACTCATATGTCACTCATGTGTTACTAATTCTGGAAAGACCCAAACAGTTGAAGTTGGAACAGCTCATTGCATCTAAATTAATAAAATTAGGTCTGAAAAAGTTAATGCTCAGGAGTGTAGTTTTGGACCTTATTAGTATATATGCCTTCTCTCTTGGAAGATCATGGTATGCTGGGTTCTGGTGAAACGGAAGAGGAAGACAAATCTGAGGGGAAAAATTACAACCACGCAAAAAATTAGGTAGCCGAATCAGCTGGCTAGGGAAGTGGATACATGGCAATGCACAGAGTTACTCACAGCTGAGATTCAACAGAACTCTAGAAAGGATAATTCATGGATAATGAATCTGATGTTGATTCTGTCAAGAGTTTATGGATAAGTTAATTCTTCTAGAAGGCTTTTAAAGGAAGAAACCTTGCAGAAAGTCAATTTCCTGCTGCGTAACACCATCACTCACAAAGGATATATTTTCTTTTCCTGGGGAAGCTGATGGCAAAATCTGGCCCAGAGCTTACATTCCTAGCCTGTAAAGAAAGAAAACTTGGGAATTGTAAAGGGAATATATTTTATAATTTTACGTGAGGACGATAAAGAAAAGAAGAAAGAGGGGAAATTCAAGAAAACAAAGGAAAAGTAAAATGGTAGACGATTATAAAGATGGTGAAAAAAAGAAGAGAGAAAGAATGGGCATTTTATTATAATTCAGAGAAGATAGAGCTAATTTTTTAAAGTATCATGTATTTGACAACTATCAATATACTTTAATTTTGTTCCTTTGTTGAAGAAATAAGAAAAAGGATTACTAATAGATCTTCAAGTTTCTTAACGGTATGACATTAAACAAAAGAAAGAGAAGGTTTTATTTTCAAGTCTTTATTCTTCTGGTAAGTAAGTTTCACAGAACTAAAACTGGAATTCGCTCAGCTAATTCTCCAGAAGAAATTCACAGACACTCTGTTTGCTGATGCCATCTTCAAATTATTTTACACAAAGTGTGAAGCCAGTAACCAGAATTCTTCATCTGCTGGGTTAGCTAGCTAATTAATTACAGCAAATGTAATATGTTATTTCTGGAATTGAGGCTAGTTGTAGCTATCATACAATTTTTACTTGTTTCTATCATTCATATTTTCATTCATGCACCCATTCATTATATAAATACTTGATTTATTACTTTGTGCTGGACATTGTTCTAAGTACAACACACATGATGTAGATAAAAAATAAAAATATTAGTAAAATAGTATTTACTATTAGTAAATATAAAAAAGTTCTAGTTTCGTGTGTCTTACATTCTAGTGTGATGTCATTAATGTCCGTGAAAACCATGTGGAGCTGCTTTTGGTTTACGGTTTACAAAACGTACTTAAATCAACACCTCTTACAATAAGACTTTACAATATAGAATATCAACTAATAGTTGAATTACTCTTTCCAATTTAGAAATACTCCTTATTTCCAATCATAGATTTATATAACTCCTTCTGCTGGTTTCCACCAAATCATTACTTGTATTTCCTCCTGGGATAAGCATGTGTTCTCTATTAAGGAGTCAGTCTATAAGTCTCAAATACTTGGAACATTCAAGGACTCTTTTTTTCTTTTACTGTGTAACAATTTATCACTTTTTGAAAATGATAATTGTGCTTTCTTTCCTTTTTTGGATGCAGCACATTGTCATTTTCAAAAGCAACTGGACTCCAAATAATTTCCAGCAAGAGAAGGACTTGCAAGATTTCAGAAATTGGCACTGTTGAATTTCCAAAATCGTAACAAAGGAAAAAATAAGTAATTATCTAGGATACGTAATTTTGTAGAATGTTCCTATATTTTCAAATGAAAACCTTCCACGTGGAAGTTTCCATGGGAATAAGATGACTTTGCAGCTTCCAGCAGTTGAGCAGATACAATTGTTCCTCTTTCTTTTCTGACTCTACAGAGTATCATTGTTTTCAGATTACCGAAGAAATTATTTTTTATTTAAAAAATATTTTGTCATTCCTCTAAGACGACTGAGACAAGGCTCCCGGGGAGACTTAGCACCTCCTGGACATGTTGTTCTTATCTGGATTGCAGAATTTACCAACTTTTCCTTTTCACTTCATTGCAAAGCCCTTGGAGGGCTGGGATAAATGTCCTTCTCATCTTTGCACTTTCAGTGTCTGACACGGTTCCTGGCACATCAATATACAAATTCTGAATAGATTTAAATTTGCTCCTTATTTTAGTCTACTCATCAGTTTTATACCCGGTAATTGAAACCTTACACTTTGGCTTTTTCACACGTTTTCTCAGGGTTTTATGAAGGAAAGTTTTCAATTAAATTTCAAAATATCCATGTAAAAATATTTTTATCCTCTCGTTTTATAGTTCAGCACTTTTTTCTTACCCACATTAGTTTTTTCCTCAGCCTATTTTCATGAACCATAAATTTTGGGGCCAAACTTAGGCCAATAAAATAAATAACATTTGTATCTATAGCCAACCTACGGTTGCAATTTAACCAGGACCAATGGAGTTGCACCCTAATTCTCTCTTTTCCCAGTAAATTTATTGTCATTAAATATACTAGGTGATCTACTGTTAAACAATTACTTACCATTGTACAAACTTAATTAATTAAACTGAAACCAATTTTAGCTTCATCACTATTTATAAGTTTAAATAATTTTATTTACAATAATGGTTATGTGTAACCACTGGCTTACAAAATTCCTGAAAATTTAAAACTCAGCTCACCCTGTGAACTAGGATGAGCCAGCTCCAGCGTACCACTGCATCATTAAATAAACAATAGCTTAAAGAATTATAGAATTTTTATAATTATATGATAAATAATCAAAGTCTTTATTTATAATTATAGGATAAGAGATTATAGGATTTTTATATTTATAGAATAAAAGAATATGAGGCCCAAAGAAATAAGTAAGGTAACCAAAAATTTTTATAATGCATCTCTCATCATGTATTATTATTATTAGCTCCATTTTTATGACAAATGTCTATTTTAAAAATTCAATAATACAGGAATATAAAGAGTAAATCTGAAAGGTCCCCATCAAACTTCTTCTCCCTGAGAAATATTAACTATTTATTCTTCCAAATTTCCCTCTCTTCTTTCTTTCTTCCCTGTTTTTTTCTTTTAAAGTAATTTTATCATTTATAGTACAGATGTAATGTAAGTTCATATAGCCATTTACTTACTCAGCTTCACTATTACAAACAAAGCTACAAAGAACATCTCCATTGCTTACAAATCATTACAGATATAGCCTCTGATACCTTGACTGTCCTGCAAGAATTTCCCTGTATAAATATCTCGATAATGAATTGGTCTATCAAATTCTACTTTTTTATAATTTTGAATCTTATTGCAACATAGCATACAAAAAATATATCATCAGTCATGTGTACGTGTTCCCATTTCCCTACGCCTGTAATATGACGGTGCTGGCTCACACTAGCTTGTGAGAGCTGATTCCACATCTCTTCCCAACTCTGTGTACAGTGATGTTAAATTAATAGCTTGAAATATGCCATATCAAGAGTTTTTACACCATGGAAATTGACAAACACTACAAATGAGGGGTTTTCCCCCAGAGAGTCTGTTTACCAGTGCACTGCTGCCTATACTCTCACTAATACTAGCTATGATCTTTTAAATGTTTACTATAAATTGTATATAAATATTATTTTCCACATTTTTCCTTAAATTATTTGAACTTTTCTTATGGATTATTTTGATTAGCCTATTTCATTGCTAAGGAAAGTGAGTTGTAGAAAGAAAGATTAATTTAGAATATATAAACAGAAGCATCTATGTAATAGGTGCAAATAAATATTAGTTTATTATCCTCCCCACCTCCATTCCTTCTTTGTCCGAGGAATATAAGGAGTTTGTGGTAAAGACAGTCATAGAAATTCAGCCCTCATGTAATTTATACCCCCTATTGTTGTAACGCTTCCTTTTATTTATGAAAGTAAATAAAGAACCCAGAATAATTCAGATAAGGTTATAAATCTAATTTGGAACTCCCAAAAGAAATTCTGTAAATGATTCTCCAACTGGTCGCTGTCCCAAAAAAGATGCTTCTCATACACCTTGGTGATGAGGGACACTGACATAAGCAGCTAGGTTACCCCGTCATCAGTGACACTTGACATCATAGATA
The DNA here is from genome assembly GCF_041296235.1 of Equus asinus. Taxonomy (NCBI): domain Eukaryota; kingdom Metazoa; phylum Chordata; class Mammalia; order Perissodactyla; family Equidae; genus Equus; species Equus asinus. Next base: position 34,091,421 of record NC_091802.1, on the reverse strand, counting down.
GCAAGTAGCCACATGGCTGACAATTTTCTCTCCCGGTTATTGTGTCTTGTATAACCGTTGCCCTATCTCAGATGAAAATTTTCATCTGTCTGTCTTCTCTTTTGCACATCTCTAGTCCAGGTGAATTTTTTCAAGTTTTATTGAGCAATAATTGACATACATCACTGTGTAAGTTTAAGGTGTATACCATGATGGTTTGATTTACATGTATTGTGAAATGACGCCATAATAGGTTTAGTTAACATCCATCATCTCATATAGATACAATAAATAGAAAAGAAAAAAAATGTTCTCCTTGTGATGAGAACTCAAGATCTACTTTCTTATCAGCTTCCCTTTAGGTCACACAGCAGTGCACAGTTTCTCTGGTCCAGGTGAATTTTGACAGTGATACTGTGAGCAGGCTTCAGGCTGGTGGTGGAGGGGCCAAATCTGTGCTTAGATGTTGAATGAAGGGGAAATCTTGGCGTCCAAGAGAAAGTTCTCAGTGAAAGCCAGCAGCAGTGCTATTTCTTAGGTACATTTAAAAGGTGGCAGTACTGGGGCATTCTAACTTTCACTGAATTATTTTCTTGAATTCAAAAGTAACAAAAAGAACCAGTTCTCAGTGTTTCCGTGTATTCTCAAAGTTTGGCACTTTCTCTTTTTCTGCCACTGATATGATACTGTCTCCTACAAGAATCAGAGCTCAGTTTTCCTGGGCAGTTGAGCTTCTCATGCCATATTAAGGTCTTGCAGTTTGCATAATGAGAGTTTTTGATTAAGCTATTTGAGTAGCATGTACTTGGAAATAAACAGGAAATGTGGCTCAGGAAACTCTCTTCCTCTCCTTTGACTTTTTTCTTGCTTCCTCCCCCTTATTCAGAGAAAAATTCTTTTAAGAATCCAGCAGAGCTGGCTAGGTTGTTGCCAGCCTTCTATTCTTTTCTCCCTACATTTTCTTCCTCAGACAGTACAACCGTTTTCATTATTTTTATTCTGAGGACTTCCTGACTTTCTCCATGCAACCAACTTTCACTTAAATACAGTATTTCATCTCAAACTCACTCCTGGACATTGCTATTTGGATGTTCTTTAATTACATCATATGCAGTATATTCATATCTATTCTTAACATTTACCGCTAAAAATAGTCATCCCTTGCTATGGTGTGAATGTTGTGTCCCCACAAAATTCATACATTGAAGTCTTAACTCCCAAAGTTGATGGTATTAGGAGGTGGGGCCTTTGGGAGGTGGCTAGGTCATGAGAGTGGAGCCTTCATGAATGGCATTAGTGCTCTTATAAAAGAGGGTCCAGAGTGATCCCTTGCTCCTTCCACCACGTGAGGACACAGAAAAAGAGTACCAGCTATGAGTCAGGAAGAGGGTCCTCACTAGAACAATGTGCTGGCAACTTGCTTGATCTTGGACTTCCCAGCTCCCAGAACTGTGAGAAATAGATTCTGTGGTTTATAAGCAACCCAGTCTGTGGTGTTTTGTTATAGCAGCCAGTACAGGCTGAGACACCGCCTAACTTTGCTATCTCTGTTCATGATACCAGTTTTTCTCAGCTACCATGGCAACTGATTATTCCCTTTTATATGTTTAGCCACCCTATTCTGTGACCTTTTGAATTTTTTTTTCCATTTGTCTCTTCCATATTCCCAAGACTGTGGGAAACCTGTTATCACCTCGGTCGGACTGCTGGCACAGTCTCCTAGTTGTCCTCCTTAAACCTGCTCTTTGCTTAAACTTGACTTTCCCATTGTCACTAACTCGTTCAAAAACACTTCCTGGTTTCCTATTAACAGCTACTTTATGAATCGACACCCCTGCTTAAATTGATATGTCCTCAAATATCTGGCCACACTATAATCGTTCAACTTAGTTCCTTCTACTCTGTGAAGTCTCTCTAGAGAGTAACCTGGTCTTTTTAGTTTGCTTTCTCACACTCACGATCATTCCTAACTCTGGGTCATCCTTTTTGTTGTTTCTCTCTCTTGAAATGCCTTCTACTTTCTCTTCTATTCATCCAAATTTTATCCATTCTTGATAATCATAAGAGAATCATTATAAAGTTAGAACTGAAATTTATCTAGACTTGAAGCATGAGAAACATAAGCTTTGGAAATGGTTAGTGTCTTATTCAAAGTCACACATTGAAGAAAAGGCAGAAATAAAACCAGAACCCAGATTCCCTTCTGCCCACTCTGCAGGTAATGCTCCCACGTTTCTCAAGAAGTTTCTTTTGCCTACTTCAACCTTCTGTGTTCTTATAGACTCATCAATCTGATACAACCTTTTGTTATTTTTTTAAATTTTAACTCTTGTCTCTGTCATGTTAGCTTTCCTTCCAGCTTTAGACTATACATAAAATTTTAAAAAGACTTTAATATATAAGTTCTGTTTCTTCATCCAGGTCATTGGTAAACATGTTTGAATAAGACAGGGTCAAGGGCCAACCTTGGAAGCGCTCTTTTGAAAATCTCTTTCTTTTTACCTTTAAACTTTGAGTACATTATTTTCCACCAGGTGCAAAGACACCTAACAGGACTATTAGCTACTCTTTCACTATTTTATTCACCAAGACATATTTTTTTTTAAATTTTAAAGATATTTTGTGTCTTTCACTGTTATTTGTCAATTTGCTAAATAATTTTGATTGGTAAATAAAGTGAATATGGCATGGCTTGCATTTATTTTTTTTTTGAGGAAGTTTAGCCCTGACCTAACTACTGCCAATCCTCCTCTTTTTGCTGAGGAAGACTGGCCCTGAGCTAACATCCATGCCCATCTTCCTCTACTTTATATGTGGGATGCCTACCACAGCATGGCTTTTCCCAAGCGGTGCCGTGTCCGCACCCGGGATCTGAACCAGCGAACCCCAGGCCACCGAGAAGTGGAATGTGCAAACCTAACTGCTGTGCCACTGGGCCGGCCCATGGTTTGCATTTGATAAAGCAGTTTATAGTGGTATCTGGTGATCATTATATTTGATAACATTCTACTTAGTAATCTGCTACAGGCTTTTGTCATGATTCAATGTCATTAAGTTTACTGGGTTTTTGTTGTTGTTTTTAGCTTTTTGTTAAGTTTTGAAATCTCTCTTGTCCTTTTTTTGTTTGTTTTTTCTTTTTTTGTGAGGAAGATTAGCCCTGAGCTAACATCTGTGCCAATCTTCCTCTACTTTGCATGTAGGATGCCTCCACAGCATGGCTGATGAGTGGAGTAGGTCCGCACTTGGGATCTGAACCCATGAACCCAGGCCACTGAAGCAGAGCGTGCAGAACTTTAACCACTCAGCCATGGGGCTGGCCCTCTCTCTTCTCCTTTTGTCTCAATATTCTGCTATTCTCCACAATCAAAGAACTTAGAGTTTACGTGTGGGCTAAGTCTAATGACAGGTTCTGGAATCAACACTCTCCATGATCAAAGGACATTTGAGGACTATCAGCTCAGTAACCCAATGAGCTGGTGTCAAATAAAATTTACTCCTTTCTGCATTCTGACCACGCTCACCTCCCTACCCCCAACTAGGTCTAATCATGTCTTATAATGCCTTTTACTGTGCCTTTAATAGAGAATTTGTCTTAATTCTTTGGACAAATATCTACCACCAGCTTCAGTTCTAATATCTGAGTTCTAGTGTGTGTGTGTATGTTTACATTTCTTTACCCTGGAAACCTACTTAGATGACTAGTTCCTCTTAGTCGGGTATGATGTCTTAGTCCTTCGGGGACTAGAATTCTGCCACTCACAGTCTGGTGGCAAGAATCTCATTCCTGTTGAGCTTTTCTGACCCTGTTTTTCTTACAGCTGGCCAATCTCACTGATTCTCTGCTTCTTATCTATCCCAGGACTCCTCATTATTATGCTCTCTGTACTTGATTATTATCCTTAGTGAACTTCCCAGACATTTCCTGCCTGCCTCCACTGGCACCTATCGCTTATCATCATAATCTCCAGACACTGGGTTCTGGTTCACTGGCTCGGTGAGGGAGACCTGTCTCAGAAATTCAGACTCCTTTGCTGAGACCCTGTCACTTGCTTTGCTGCTGCCAGATTTCATGGCTACTGCCCTGCTGCCTGGAATGTCAGTCTGTCACCTAAGTTCAGACAGCCCTGACAAAGCTCTGCTTGCCAAGGTATCTTCACTGACACCGACTGCCAGTGCACGGCTAACATATTTCCTCCTGTACTTGGTTGCCAGTCTTCTTTTCTGATGAGTCTTTCTGGTTTCTGTATCCCAGAACTTTAGTTAGTTCCAGGATTCTTGTTTCTAAACCTTAGTTTTTATATCATCTCCCACATGGTGCTAAGAATTAAGTGGAGGGTCAATATACATACCCTGCCCTTCAAGATCCCACTCAACTGCCATCTTTGTGAAACCTCACTCTCTGTTGTTATAGACAAGTTATTTATATCTTTTTCACGGACCTCAGAACAAGTCCGCTTTTTATGTGTTTGTCTTTTCCATTGGACATGTATTATTCTGGGACAGAAGCCACATGGTTTTTCATTAACGTATTAATTTATTAAGCACTTGCCACATGCTGGGCACCATGTTTGAAAACACAGATAAAGAAAAACATATATACAATTTTATGGTTTTAGTAAACTCAGGCACACACAATTTTATTGCTAGTATAAGAGTCTATTTAAATATTCCACAAAAGTTTATTGAATGAATGAATGAATGAATGTTTGCTAAATAATCAACTACTGATTTTAAAATCTGCTTTCTGAAATAATTATGTGCTCTAGTGCATGCTCCCCAAGAAATAAATAACACTAACTGAGCAAAACCCAAAACTTCAAATAACTGTTGAAGTTGTTTCAGAGTTTAGGATGGGAAGATTATTTATCATAAATAATATAAGACTCTAAGGCAGAGGCCAATGCACTTTTTCTGTAAAAGGGCCGATCGTAAACATTTTCAGATTTGAGGTCCATACAGTCCCTGTCACCACTGCTCAGCTATGACTTTGTAGCTCCAAAGTGGCCATGTGCAATACACGAAGGGATGGGCATGCCTAGGTTCTGATCAAATTTTATTTACAGATACTGAAATTGGAACATCATATAATTTTCAAACATCATGAAATATTCTGATTTTGATTGTTTTTCTCAACCGTTTAAAAAACATGCATGGCTCATGGTCCTTACAGACCCAGGTGGTGGGTGGGATTTGGCTGCTGGACCCTAGTTTACGCTTCATCTAGGCTTTTTTCTGTATTTCTCTGCAGAACCCTTAAATTAAGGTTAAACGGGTTTCTTGATATAAAACACTTTGGGAACTTTTCAAAAAAATAGCTTAGATCCAGTTTATAATTTTAATATACAAAGGAAGATGGAAGAATGGTGACAATGTCAAATACTGTAAACAAAGCAAAATGTCACAGCACAAGGTAAAGACACACATACTTAAGATTTAGACGAGGTCAGAGGCCTGTATTGGCTTACTTTCTAGATGGCTTCCAATCTTAAGATTCAGTGATTCCTTTCACTGGCATTTTAGTAGAGGGGCCCTAATAAGGTCCACTAAATTGTCTTTTTGTGATTAAGTTTGAAATATCTCATGCCTGGTTCACAGAGCCTGCTTGGGCAGCAGACAGTGCTATACATGTTTCTTTGCAGAAGGGTTTCGAATAACTGTGACTTCAGCCATTTGCATGAGCAGAAGGCAGGATGGATCATGGTATAATGTGACAACTATTTCATTTGCAATATTCACAGACTTCGTTTTTTTTCGGCTGGTGCCTGAGCGTTTATGCCTGAGCATTTATGCCTTATCATACACCAGTGAACTGGGCTGCATCTTCCCTCTTTCCAGACTCTAGTTTTGAGTTGATAAAGTCTGTGGATTGATGATAGATTTACACATGCTGTTTGTCCACCTGGTGCTTATTCAAAACTGCTTCTCTTAAAGTGGACACTTGATAGCACATGTGTTTATTCATTCTCTTCTAGACAGATTCCCTGATGCTATCTTTCTAATGTCTGTAAATAATTCTTTGGTCTAACAGCAGTGGAAACCGAAAGCATTTTTCATGTAACCATTAGCTCCTTTGCAGTCCAGACTAGCTCTATCCTAGAGTTAATCATTGATACTAAGTACCTTGCTCGAAAACAGGTACAGATATTTGCTGAGTCGCTGTTATATACCAGTACTGTATTTGGAGTTTTTATTTATCATATATCGTTTAATCATCCCAAACAACTCATGAGATAATGTTAATGCTAGATGAAAAGAAAATAGAGTTACAGAGAATATGATAAAATTTCCTAAGGTTTCACGTGTAACAAAGGGACAACGCTCTAGCATAGTATTGGTAAGCTCAACCTCCACACCAGAGTGAGAGACATCAGAATTCTAGTTGCACTCTTACCAGCTGTTGTGGCATCTGCAAGTTATTTTACCTCTCAAAGCCCATTTCTCCACGTGAAATGTATAGGGCTGTTGTCTAAACCAGATAATAAGATGTTGCATGTAAAGTGCTTAACAGAGTATCTAGCTCAACAGAATGCTCTCAATAAATGTTAGTGGCTATTATTAAACTAATAAATCCAAAATATAAATCACTTTTCTCATGGCTTTCGTAGCCCTAAATCTTTCAACTATGCAAGTATTGTGCTGTTTTATCTTGACCATTATATTTCCATTCACATTCATAAAATCTGCATATCAAAACTGAAAGAAACTAAGGAATCCCTTAGTTTAGGGTCCAGTTTGAAAGGCCTGTACAGCCAGGCAGGTTACATAATAGATTCAAGTGGGCTGGGCGTAGGCACAGCGCATATATTCTGTGAGTGTTGGATACTGGAGCCCACATACTTTATCTAAAAAAAGGGAGCAGCCACTTAGTTTCAACAAATTGTTAGCAAATAGGAGTGTAGGTCCAAATTTGTCAGATGATTTCGTTTTTCAAGACCAGGCAGAAATCTACACTTTCATGTGACCTATGCCAATTTTAAGATGTTGGCTCTTGAAATTTAAAAAATACTATGGACAGATAAAACACATCTTTCAGCTAGAGTTGGTGATGGTGGGCCATCAACGTGTGGTCTTTGTTAGACCAACCCTGATATCTGCCCAATGAGGAAACTGAAATTAAGAGCAGTGGATGACTTGCCATTGTCACACTGGACACTGGTTGTCACCCCAGGGTTACGCAGTGAGAAATATGGCAGAATCAGGACTGAATGCAAGGCCTCTTTTTACTACCACACTCTATTACTGCTGTTCTTTCTGATTTGGGCAGTTTCATTTAGGTAGTTTCTCTCCAGATTAGTCAAGAACCTATTTAAGTAGAAGATGTTCCTCTCTAGTATTAGAGTCAAGGATTATTCTGGAAGGAGTGACTTCTAATTTTTCTTTGTTTAGTTGTTTATGGCCTAGGTTTTTCCACACGAAATGTAACAAAATTTATGATATTTAACTTTGACATTTTTCTTCCTAAATTTAAAAAAACCCATATTTATAAAATATAAATTGTTTTTTTCTTATTTGAAAGGAATTTTCAAGAGAAATAATGAGGACCATAGTTTATAATGTTGCAATAATATTGCAACTCTCCAAAATAGTCATTAAAATAATGCTTAGATTGGATTGGACATTTATGTTTTAGAAAATAAGAGACTACCTTCACCCATTTCTCTGAAAAGGTACAAACTTCCCGTTATAAGATAAATAAGCTCTGTGGATGCAATGTACAACACGATGACTATAGTTAACAATACTGCATTGTATATTTGAAAAGTTGCTAAAAGAAAGAGAAAAGAAGGGAAAGAGAACAGAGAGATAAGTAAGAGGCTCCCATGGCAACCCCAGCGAGGCACGCTGCTAAACACTTTACAAGAACTGTTTTATTCTCTTAAGAGATCTCTGAAGGTAAATGCAGAAAGATGCCTGGGGAACTGAAGTTAAGCAGTCACGGTACATGACAAGGATTCCACAGTTAGTAAATAGAGGAGCAAAAATAAAGCCCGAGTCTATTGGTTATTAAGCCTTCAAGTCATAAATTTGTACGGCAGTCAAGAACCTAGAGATGGGCTCCTATTTAAACGAAGTTGAAAAGAACAGGATAAAGCTGTAATATAATATCACAAATTTCTGTCTCCTTCCTGAAATCCCAGGTTCTTGACTGAGTTTGTCTTCTTGGATTTTGGCCCCTTTGAAAACATTGCTGTTTTCCTTGACCCCTGCGTCCATGGCTAAAATTCCTAATTCAAACAGCTTCCTATGTATTCAGCACTCTCTTGAACATAAAACGTGTCATACGTGCTAGACTTCTGTAGACTTTCTGGACTCATGGCCTTATCTCTTCCAACTTCTTTGATCTGGTGTCTCCCAACACCTCCCATGAATTCTATTTCCCCTTGTGGTAGGCCACCCATCTCTGGTTGATGCTAATATTTACCACTATCCCCGAAATTTATCTGTCTCATCCCTGAATAGGGGAAGGAAAAAAAAGAAATTTTTGAGAAAATCCCTCCTCTGCTCTGTGTACTGATATTTGCTCACTCTGCCTCTATTTCACCACCTTTTCCTGCCATACCATGGGGAGATACGTGGAGGGTGAAGTTGACTCTGGGACTGTAGAGAGCCACCAGCTCTATTCTCAGGGGCCCATTGCTCTAGAATGCCATGGCCCATTGAGCAAAGTCTCTAAACTCAGGAGAAAGCCACATTATGATATAAGCTCCAGAAAATGGAACATCTCCCATAGACTCCCTGGTGGATTATAGCATATAAATATAATTCCTTTCTTAGCACATTTGCTAAGTACATTCCCACCTCAGTCCTTTGGTACCAACTGTTCCCTTTGTCTGGAAGACTCTCACCAGCACTTTAACTGGAAGACAAGTTTTCATCAATAGCAATTCCTCAGAGACATTTTCTCAACCTGTTATTTAAGAGCAAAGAACAAAATCATGTTTTATCATATTATCCTGTTTCATTCTTCTGCAGTATTTATCATTATCTGAATATATTTTGTTTATATATTTGTGTGTGTATCTACCTATCTATCTATCTATCTATCCAGCTAATTTCACCTAAGTTCAAACGCTATGAGAATAAGGATTTTTCTGTTTTGTTCACTGCTGTAGCTTCAAGTCTAGAACACTACATAGCACATAATAGGCCCTCAATAAAAATTTGTTAAAGGGATGAATGAATTAACTTTGTGTCACCTTTTAATTATGCATTAGTTTTGGTCAGAAATATAATACTCTGTTTGAAAACATGGGCTATCAAAGGCCCAGAGGATATTGCACTATATGCAGTGTAGAAATAGAAACTCTCCTCTTCATAGATAAGCCTCGATTAGGTCCTGGATTGTAAAATGTAACAAATCAAGCAAAAAAATGAGAAAACACAAAGCAATTTTAAAAGACATCTTGGGGATAAGCCAGTGTATTTAATATGTACAGCATATTACATGATAATATTAAATTAGTTTTCTTACTCTGATAATGGTATTGTATTGTAATGGAGAAGGTCTTAATTTTAGGATATGAATGATGGATTATCCAAGAGTGAAGTGATATCTATCTGTTTATCTCTTTTTCTCTCTGTCTGTCTCTCTGGAGAGACAGCGAGCTTGCAAATGAGATAAAACATTAATAATTAGTGAATGTAGTGAAGTCGTGTTACAAGTGTTCATTTTACAATTCTTTTAATTTTTCTGTTTGAATATTTACAAGCTAAAAATTTGAAAGCAAATAAAAAAACTTCGTATATGAAATGAGTAGTTAAATTTTTGCCTGAAGTTTACTTTTCCATTTTTATATTTATAGTGCCTGTTAACATAAAAATGCTGGAAAATGATTAAGAATCTTTTTCTTTACTAAATCACATTTAAAATTTTGTGCCCAACCTTAAAATGGTAAGGTGAAAAGCAACAAAGTGTGTAAAAAGCTGTCTGTGACTCTCACTTACTCACTTAATATCTCCACTTTCATCCTTTTCTTTAAAGTTTATAGACATGCTTGAATCATCAAAAGTTCTCCCACTCAGTTTGAAGGAGATGAGATTTGAACAACTGTATGAAAACTCTTTTCTTGAGTCTTCCTAACACATAAACAAAGAGTGTCATCACCAAGGGCAGTTATTTACCAGAAGCTAAAATGGATTTTTGATCTCCAAATTTATACATTTTCTGTACTCTAAAATAATTCAGTTTGATGAACTTGGAAACTGTGGCGGACAGATATTAAATAACTAAGAACAATAAAATGAAAATGCATCTCACCTTTCCTGTTTTTTTATGAGCGTCTTTCAACAATAGAGATAATAGAATATTTGCCTGTGGGTCTTAATGTTCAAGTACATAGAAGTAATTTTGAAGATTGCTAGCTTCGTATGCAGGTAGCTAATTATTGATTAGTAGCTTTGCTCATTACAGGGAAAACTGATTATCTATTATAGTGGCTTAAGACAATAAAATAAAGGGCTAGTTAATAATGTGTAGTGATGCATTTCACAGAAAAGTTCTAGTTGGAGCTGTGAAAAAGTGCGTATTGTTATTTTACATCAGCTAGTCGTTTTTAACCAAGAAACGATTGGCGCTGAAATGTATTTTCATTACCCAGGTTTGGATAGATCCACTAATCTCGCTCCTAAGTATCCATAATTTAATACTTTTTAACAAGGTGTTTTACTCTAGAGAACATGGAAAATAGGAGATGTCCTACAAATGCTATTTTACTTTGTCAGTTTCACTTAATCTGTTCTATGAAAGATGAAAGACTGAAAATCACAGGTTCCCACCTTACTAATCACGATTACTACATGTGGGATTTCCTGCAATATTTTATGAAGGAGATTTAGAGAGTTTTTGATAAATTCTGGTGTAAAAATCATTATGATGCTGTTTGTAAATTAAAGTTAATAGCAATGATAGAATACATTGTTGATGAAGCTATCTCACTAATGGTTGTTCCTCCTCAAAGCTCTTCTTAATTAACCAGCAATAGCAAATACTGTGCTGTCCTTTTATTTTCTTTTGGACCATTCAGTCTCTGTCTATATATCTGTTATTTTGTGTATCATTGAACACAAAGCCTTCTTTGTCTGTGAACTCTTGCCTCCATGAGCGAGCTCCTCTTTCTTTGTCTCAACTATTACTCTCCATTGCTGAAGAGTTATTCCATCATAAATTTAGGAAGCATATACATTTATTCAATAAGTTAAGTTTTAGCATATAGCGGTTAACATGTATTTAAGTAAAGATTAATCCCATGCTCTTGGTATTTGTTGGGGATAAAAATATCAACTAACATTTATAAGACAAATTATTACCTAATATCATCTCAGATGATCTTCGCTACAAACTTGAGAAATGGGTATTTTGAGCATAATTTTATATACAAAAAAACAAAAACACACACACATGAAAATCGGCATTTCAAAAATAAAGCAGATTGCTCAGAATCAGTGGCCGGGTAGCAGCACAGTTAGAGACTGAAACTAGATCCTCTAACTCCAGGCTGAGTGCTCCCCCTAATGGGATGAGCTGCCTCTCATAAAACAAAATGAAACATCACAGAACAATTTTTGGTCAACTCCAAACCCCCTCCCTGAAAATAGCATCAAGAGACTGAGAGAAACAGATGGATAGCTTCTGGCTTCCTCAGAGATCAAAACTGTAATCCCTAACTCTCCTGTGCCTTTGCAGGACAATCGGAGTCAGGAAATTGGAAAATTTTTGTTTACAGAATTGTAGGGACCAAGATGTGGAAGCCACGATATTGCTTAATTGGAGAACAGAGGTATACTTCACTATGGGCCCTGTGTGATCATGGGGAGATAAATCAAAGAAAGGCACCAGCCCCTGGCGGTCTTGAAAAACTCAAGATAAGAAAATGAAAAAAAGAAAGAAAAAGTCAGTTTACTGTTAGTAGCAGGTGAGAGCTAGAAAAATGAAGAAACGCATTGGAAAATAGATCTTTTAAAGCTTTCCAAAAGAAAAAAAAAAGAAGCAGAGGCAGACTAACTGGGTGGTCAATGCTATATGTCATTCTGCTGAGTTACTCTGACAGGCACTTGAGTTCACAGATGAAATAGACAAAGTAGGTGGCCAGAAGCCAGGAAGACAAGAGCTCTGATGTCCTTACCAATAAGGGCCAAGGATGCTATTGAAATCTCCAGCACCAGTCAGTGTCAAAATGACCAAATTATTAAGGCTTAAGTTGGAGGGAGCATTTGATGGTTTCATAATAGTGCCAACATTTCCAGAATTCAGCAGAAATTTCAAGCCAGGAAATAGGTGTGAAGACACCATGCCTGGCCTTCAAGGCAGCCTCATCTCTCATGGCCATTCCCATGCCCTTTCCTAAAGGAAATTATGAATCCTACTTACTAGTCAACAACTTAGCAGAGACACTGCCTCTGCCTTCCCCTTTTTGTTTCATTCTCCTTTCATTATGTTTTTGCTTCTCAAATAGTTCTTTAAAAATCTCCAATCAATTATACACCAATAATATTGTAAAAGGAAATTACACAGAAAATGATCACACATTTGAATACCACAGCAATGTCAGATTGCTCTCCAGGTTTCCACATGCTCATTTAATTTCTGTACTCATCTTGTTCCAGTTCTCTAACAGTTTGTGGACCAGTGGCAATCCAGGAACCACACTTTGAGAAGTGTGCAAATCTGATCATTTTTAAACCATTGGCAAGATAACGTTAAAGTGGTTCAGGGAGCCTCTGAATTAAAGTTTGCTTTTTCTAGGAGGGAGAGAGAGAAAATATCGGCTGTGTTGGCCTAAATCTCACTACTCCTTTCCCAGTGCTCCTATGCTTACAAATTGTTATCTGGAGGATAAAGCATTGCTCTTCAGTGTTGCTGAGTTCTGTAGTCTCTAGTGAGCTTCTGCATGTCTTAGATTAATCAGTTCCAAATATTATCAACTCATCTTTCCCTGAATAAGGATCAAGCCTAGTTTGCAACAGGGGGTACAAATTGAGAAATCTCCATAAGAAAGATGCTACGGATTAAAATATTCTTCGTTGTTCAGGCTTCCTCTGCATATTTATCTATTCTCTGACTTACAGGAATTTTTGAAAATGAATAAATCATATGTCCCAAAGATTGCATGTTATGCAGGATTTCCAATCAATCTATTTTTATTTGCGTTATATGATGCTCTTATGCTGATACTGGAGTTTCTCCTGTCACTTGGCCCTTATCCAAACAGTACTACTATCAGGAGAAATATCATAAGTCACTAACAAGAATTTTGCATCTATTTTTTTGACAAATAAATTGAGATGCAAGAATGAAACAATGTTAATAGTTAACATATACACAGCACTTTGTATAGGCCAGAAACTGTTCTAAATGCTTTGTGTGTATCAACACATTTTGCCCACCTAACAACTCTGTGGAGTACACACTGTTCTTGTCCCCATTTTCCATTGCACTACTATTAGTTCCATTTTAATATTTTATTAGGGTGAAGCAGTGTTATCCTTGAGGGTAGGGCAGAGTCTCATCCTGCAGATCCTATTCACCTTGTTAAATCATTGCAAACGGAATTGACCAAAGACAGTAAAGAAACCCAAGAAGCTCTGGTGAATGAGGCCAAGTAAACAGTTCTGTCACATCCCTAAGGCAGGCTGAGCAGTCCCATGACTCCAATTCACCAGGCAGAACTTTTAGAGGTGGGAGGCCAAGGGACCTTTTTTCTCATTACGTCTCTCCCTTCCTGTTATTCAAAAGCAACGTTTCCTTGACATTAAAAAAGAAATCCATTCTGTTATCCAGATATTTGCAGATTTCCTGGTGTTTAAAACATTCAGACATCTAGATGCATCTAGATGGTTGTCTCTTTTCACTTTAAACCTACTTGTACTCATCCAAAAACTCTTGATTTTATCATCAAAACTGCTATTCTCACCTCTGAGCCTTTCAAGCATGGTGGGTGCTACCAGCCCGCTAGAGTGTCACTGGGTTAACGTAATGAAGTGGAGCCAGGATAATGGTGCAATGAAGGAGTATGTATTGATGAGGCGTTATATAAGCTGTAATTTCTTCATTGCACCATTTTCCCAAAGCCTTCTTTATTTCACTGCCTTTGGCCATCACTTTAACAACCCACAACCTGAAATATATTCTGGTCGCATTCTCAGAAGTAAAAGCTGGAAATGTGAACTTCGTCTCCATTTCAGGTTTTTTTTTACCCTTTTTTATGATTGCAAATGTAGTAATCATATTTTCTTGTTTTGGAAACCTGGTCTAATATTCAGTATTTTCTAGTGACTACAGAAAAACAATCTGAGCCTCCCTACATCAGGATCACAGGTACCCCTTGGGTCCATAGTGCCTTTCCCAGGGTCAAACATTACCAGATATGCACTAAATAAAAGGCTGTTGAATGACCTATCTATCAATCTACCTATTATTAGAAGTCTTCTAAGGAAAGCACATTGTACTTTAACATTATATGATCTATTCCTGGCTAAGGAAACAGAAATTGATTGAAGTACCTAAACTAGAGGCCAAAAGGGTTACATTGTAGGCCAGGACCTGTTGGCAACATCCAGTGATTTCATACCCCTGCTTGTAAAATGGTGTGGCTGTACACCTTCCTCCAGCATCAATTGTAGGTACCCCCGTTATAGTGTCCCTACCAGATCCATACGTAATTTCCTTTGTGTGTGGATTTCACCCCTCCTCTAGAGACATTAGCTTGGCTTGTTCCTTCAGCTCTCAGACAAGGGCATCTTGCTCTGCAGAACCCACTACTCCTCGTAGCAACTTAACTGCAACCCTGTCATATCAACCGCATTTTCTCCTTCTAAGAAGGAAGTCAGCGATGAGTCAGTTCCACTTCCAGTGTTAAAGAAAATCCTTGACAGACTCTGCATCGTTTTTTAGACCCTGTATTTCTCAAGCTTCCCTGGCCATGTAGTTCACACTTAGAGGAATCTAAGATCTCATTTTAAGCTGCTTCTTAAAGAGTCACAGGCACAAAAAAAGTCCTAAAAATAGTAAAATGAAGACCACAAATGGGCCTGTGTGCTCCTGCTTATGCCTTGTTCTCACAGCTTTGCATTATAATGATGCAGATTATTGCTAAGCTGATGACCCCCAATTCCTGAGAATAATTTGGACAATATTGGTGCCGTAAGAATGTGTAATATAGCTGGATGCAAAAAGAGGCTTGGTCACGTCTACAAGCATGACATATATTTATATTTATGGTCCTCTGGAGAATCTTGCCTTTCTTCACCTCTTTTTATTTTACTCTATCTATGGTATCATAATTTCGGGAGAAGAGAATAAACTACACCCCATTGCCTGACACAAAACTATATTTTTCTTGAATCTGCCAAGTGACTCTAGGCATCACAAAAGAAGGATCTGAGTGCACATTTCATGAATACTACAAAAATCACTATGTCTCATATACGTGTACTGGATTCTGTTTGTTGCTCCTGTCATAAAATCTGGGTTTGCTTACATTCTTTGCATGAAAAGGGTCTAGTAAACACAATTCCTGTGACTTTTCTAGTTGAAGTCAAGAGGGCATCTAACCCAAAAGAGTAAAATATTATATATAACTATATGGGTGATAAGCAAAATTTCCTAGCTTTGAACACTGATTGTGACACCGCCTACATTGACTCATCTGTGCCTCAATTTTCTCACCTATAAAATGAAGCTAACAGTGGTACCTAACTTATGAGTTTGCAATAAGGATTAAGTAAATGAGTATATGTAAAGCGATCAGGCAGCACCTGACATACAGCATTTGCTCTAGAAATGATAACTATTATTGCCTCTGGGTAGGCATTAATTCACAGTACATTTGGATCTAAGAGGAAAAAGATGTCAAACTAGATTAGGTGCCTATATGGAAACAAATGGAAATTTAAGGATGAACACGAATCAAGATAAATCTTTTCATTTAAGCAACAGTGATAATGAGATTCGTAATATTTCATTCATTCATTTTATTCATTTCTTCACTACTCTAGGAAGTGGAGTTAAGGTAGTAAGATAAGAAATAATATCGTTGATGCTATATTTTAGTAGTAAGAGACACAGAGAAAAAAATAAATGCATTTGATTGCGATGCATGCATGAAATACTAAGTTGATATGAGAGAGGGAGTAGCTGAACTGGAAAGAGTTTAGGAGAGCCCGAGGGGACTCAGCATTTGAGCTGAAACCTGAAGGTAAATGGATGAGCCATGCTAAAAGCTGGAGGAAGAGAAGTCCATGAAGGTGGGCCTTTGGCTTTTTATAGGAACTGGAAAGGCCATTTGGCTGAAGTGTGGTGAGTCAGGAGGAGAGTGATGGAGATGTGACTGGAGACAGAGACAGAGGCTAAGTCAGATCGGACGTCATGAGCCAGAATAAGACATTAGGACTATTTTCTGAGTGCATCAAGAGGCAATCAAAAGGTTTCATATAGACAGTGAAAGGCCTGACATAGACATTAAAATCACTCTGTTTTAAGAAAAATGGATTGGGATGGGTAGGGTACTGAGCAAGAGTAAAATCGGTTAGGCTGGTGACAAAGCAGTTGCAGAAGTCAAGGACAGACTGTCCTACCATGGTGGGAGTATAGCTGGAGAAAGCGGGCAGCTTTCAGTTATATTTCAGGAGTAAAATTGATTGGACCAGCTGACAGATTTGATGTACATGAAGAGGAAAGATGTTTCCAATAACTTCATATACGGCTTAATGGATATTTTAGACCACAAGACTTTCGTGGCAAAGTACCTGGCCAGGATCTGGTCAGTTCTTCACTTCTCAGTCCTATCAGTTGATGTAAGCCCCTCTCATCTTTGGCCTCAGCATCTCCATTTCTATTTCAATCTTCCTCACCTCCCAGTTGAAGGAGGATTGAATTAACCTCAGAAATCGTGCCTTGTATGAATTCGGGCTTCCACCCTCACACCAAAAATTATTTTCCTTTGACTTCTACTGGGTATACCTAGTTAATAGCATTAGATTTCACTTTTACTCATAGAAAAGTAGTTGAATGGCTTCTCTGTCACCACCAAGGTTCATATTCAGCCCAATTATGATTTTTTGAACCAAACAGCTTATTCCAAATAGGATTCCCTTTCGTGATATTATACATCTTGAACTATTGTGTTTTGGTTCCCCCTACATCTGCTTTTACAATGCTCAAAATCCTCTTGCAGTTTTATTTGTCACTTTACCATGAGTTTACACCTTGGCTTTACACCAGGAAACTTCTCTTCCATGGCTTATGTTGGCTTTGCTCATCAATTCTGACTCAAATATATTCCTTATATTACACTTACTATTAACAGCTTGATATAAATAGTCCACTTGAGCCTGAGACTACTATTTCTGCAAAAGAACTCAAGTGCCAGTTCTCCCACTGGTTGTTTTCCAGACCTGTAGGATACGGAAATCTGAATTCCTGGCTTGATTCTTAACCTACTTAAGTAAAGCCTTAGAAATTAAAATCTTCCTGGCTCTTGTCAATGCCTTGTCACATGGAGCTGGCTCTCCATATGTTTGATAGGCTACAAACCAGAGGTGAACTGGAGGAGCCAACAGAACCATAGTATCACCTTTGTCCTTATTTTGAGTGTCATCTCTCTGGAAGATAAGACTTCATCCTGCCCACAAAATTAAATACCAATAGGGGTTCAGGTGGAGCTTAAGTTTGCCCTCTGGACATTTTAATTTGTGTTACTGAAGTTTCTCTTCAGGAGCAAGAACACAGCCAATTTTCTGTGGCCTCAATTCCTGACTCTTTCCTTCTTCCTTACTAGCCTACTCCAGTAAGAGTCCAGCACATCTTTCAGTGTGCCTAGTCTAAAACGTGAGATCCCAAACGTTCACCTTAACACCTTATAAATGCTAAAACAACTTTATCAGCAATACTATGGGGTGCTGCGCAGCCCCAAATCTTCCATTATATACACTAAAAGTCCAGTGAGATATTGTTGAGGGAAAAGTTTGGCTCTCACTGGCCAGAGCACTGGCCCACACCTTGCTGCTTCAAGGTACAAAAGTGAAAAGTAATTTTAATGTTGCAGCACTGCAGTTTTTATATTTCCCCAAGTTGAAACCATGAAGATGAGAATAAAGAGGGAAAATGAGTGTAATGGCACAAATCATGACAAGCTAATGTAGCGTAAGTGGAAAGATTAATAACGTAATAGATATGGAAATCTCAGCTACATTCAAAAACCCAAGCTGCTGTAGTCTTGATTTCTAATGGCTGAGGCACTGAATTAGCTCCTTCATAGCTTATGTTTTTACTCAACATTTTAGACATATATTAGATCTGTTAATAGGCTGTGCCTTTCGTGTTAAAATAAAGATAAAGACATGAAAGACAGTAGGTTGAATCTAGGAGAGAAAGGCATACATTCACTTGGAAAACCAAAGCAGATTTGAAAGAATCTACTCCTCTCAATTGGCAAAAGATAGTCTCAGTTTTCTAAAGTACACTCAGACTTCCAAGAGACTCACTCTTCTGTGGCACTGAGGTAAATGGTGTAAATTACACACTTTCTGCAAGTGACTGACCCTGTTGCTCTCTAGAAGGTTCTCTGATCAGTCACTCCCTCCACCACCACCACCATTTTTTAAAAAAACGTGTTCATTCTCTGGGCTGTACTGGTGTCCAGTTTTGACATTTGTCTTTTGAGTTATTTATCCAAACAAAATCTGGTCTTTAGAAAATTGATTTATAACTTTCTCAACTTTAAAAGATCTTAGCTTTCCTTTAGGTAGGGAGGAGCTGACCACAATTACCTCAGTTCATGTTAGGAAGGCACTATTCTTCCTGGTTCAGACAGCTAGAACTTACTTTTTCCTTATATAGCATTAGCATCTCAATAAATAATTGTGACTGGATAATGCTGGGAAAACAGATCTGTAATTTTGGTTCTTAGACCAAATTTGTTATCAAAACCTCAAAGGTAATGGAAGAAACAGAAGTTCAGAGAAATCTCTAGCCTAGTTCTGGTAAAATACTTAGGGATGTCTGGACATTGAGCTCAGACTTACCTGGCTTAGCAGTGAATATTCAGGGATGTATATTTGCACCTGTTAGACAGACAAGTTGCCGGAGTTACCAAGAACAGTTAGAAGGGGCCAAAGAGCTATAGCAACTCACTGAGAATGGAAAAGGAGAGCTCCTCAGACTTGGCAGAAGGCCACTACTGTTCATTACATTAATGGAGATCTTAGATGAGGAGCTCAAATGACTACTGAGAGCTTGAGTCTTCTAATTTGTGTGATCATTTTGATATAAAACAAAGACAAAGAGATAAACAAACAACACTGGTAGCAACAACCAAAACTCATAGCCTTCAATGTAACTGTTACATTTTTCTAACAATCATCGCCATTTTGTGAGCCCAGGCACACTTATAATCTTCCTATCAACATATTCACACAAACTATAGGGCTAATGCTAATTTGAAAACATTTCTAACTCTACATTCCGTACATACCCAAAACAACCTATTACAGCATATCTAAACGTCAGATTTCTAGATTTTAACATTGGTATTCCCATTAACTGTTGGTTCATTTTTGGGTCAGGTTTGGGTTGGGAAGGGGATGATGATGAGTTAGTAGAAATTAGGGCATATTCCTTCTCCAGTTCTTGGCTGTACTATAACTTTATTGCTGAAATACTTAATATTTAATAAGCTACCTATCAGAGTCAAATATGTTTCCCACAAATATTGTTCCTTCTTTTAAAATTACCTTTACCAATATTATGTCAACGCATTTTGTACTAACAACACAGAAATGCTTTTTCTTCTGTTCCTTTGACTTTCTATAGCCTGAAAAGCATGTAAGTTGTGGTCTTGCCAGAATCTTCATGACCTAAAGAAAAGGGGCCTGCCTAAAGGGACTTTTGAGGGCCTGGCATACTATCACCAACCTAGCATAATTGGAGACCTGTGAGCATTTCCCACACAAAAATTCCACAAAGCAGCAAAAGGATGGCTTTACTTAGATTATAACATTCCTATCAAAGACATTTTTTGTCTTTTCTTTGTAAGACACTTCCATTTTTGTCATTCAAACCTTCTTCCTCCCAGGAAAAAAATGGAAATATTAAGTGACTTTTCAAAAGCTACCACACTAAGCCAGAAACAGAGTCTGCATCTGACAGAAGCTGAGTTTCCCTTTTATTGGTTGGGCTTTGGGCCTAGTAGATGGTATTTCATCCAAAAGCGTGTGATAGGCGCTAGGGCAGCGGAGGTCTGGCAAGAGAGCTACACAGAGACAGTGGAGATGGATTTCATAATGTATTACAACGTTATAATATCTCTTTCACAGACTGTAATGTGTTTTTTTCTTAAACAAAAGATGCTTCTAAGAACATCTTAAATATCTGGGTACATTTGTATAAAGTCTTTCTTTATGATGCAAGACAACACCAGCACACCAGGTTCCAGTCACATGAGTTCCTATCCAATTTTTTTGCAATAGTCTAGAGCTTTAGATAAACCAGTAGTAGAGCAGTATATAATCTTTTTGCTCCTAAATAAGCATATTTAAGAATGAGGCAGAAGTAATTCATGTTATTAAGGCTATGTTAAGTGAAAAAGTATACGACTTTCACAGTTTGAGCCTTGAGCTTAGTGTATAAAAGTTAAATTGGTTGCAGATCAAGTAAATTATATTCAGTTTTACTCAATTCTCCAGTGGAAACTACTTTGACTGTAAAAGTCCAAGGGAAAGAGTACTTCATAATTATTGACCCTTCCCCACATAGACACATACATTGGGTGTTTTTGAGCTACAGTTGATTATATTCACATAACAAATATTTTACTGAATTTATTATACACAACTAATTCATATCCATATTATGAAAAGTAAATGTCTGTGTATAAAAATGCCAGCCAGAAGGAAAAAATAAAAACACCAACTAAAATATCCACAGCATAACAACAAATAAAAATATATTAATTATGGTCCATGTTATACTTCTAAAATCAGAACTAACCTTTTGCTCCAGAGAGAAATTTTACCTTGAGTAAAGCTCTAAAAGTTTATTAAGAAATAAAACTCCTCTTACATTTCTGTGTGTTTCAAATTTCATAGAAAAGATTCAAGTTTTGATGAAACTCTTTGTCCACTAGCCCCTGTCATCAAATCATTGTAGCTTACTTATTCTAATAAATGAACGTCAGGATACATCAGAAACAGAAAACTACTTTGTGAAGCATTTTCTTTCTAGCAGGTGACTATAATTGGTCTTAACTCAGATTCCCAGACACAACCCCTGAGGGGAGGATCCATATGCAAGTGTTCATTGCAGAAGTCCTTCCATGAGAAACCAGAAGGTAAGTGGAAAAAACAGTGCAAGAAGAAAAAGAAGCCAAATTAGTGTGAGATCTCAAAGTTCCAGTCTTAGCCTGTCGCCAAGGGGTGACCTGTAGAGTAAATTGTCCCTCAGAGTATAGTCCTACTTGAGGCAAAGGAGCTGGATTTTCATACTTTAGCACCTGCACACTAAGATGAAGTACACTCCAAGGGCTTTTGTGGAAAAAGTAGTTCCCATAGCCAAAGGACAGTATCATAAAGACGGGCGGCAGTGCAGGCCTTTAGAAGCAAATTTATGTGGAAGCTGGAGGTGGAGCTCAAGAAAATAGCAGGAGGCATGTGAGTACGGGAGCAGAGGATGAACGGTGACCACGACACATTTGGTACAAACAAGTGGTCCTATTTTCATCAAAGTTATACTCTTGCCAAAATTATAAAGTTGTACATATCAACATCATATATAATTGTCCCCAGAATTTCTGGGAAAATATAGAAAAGAAAAATAGGCAATATTCCAAGAGAGTAATCTTTATCTATAAAATCAAAGAATCAGACTTGATGTTCTCTAAGATCTGCTTAAAAGAGCTGTCTGCCCCAGCGACCCTCCAGGTGTGTGGCCTGTGGACCCATCCCAGTCCCTGAACTGTACGTGTCATCCTGTGAGCTATTGAAAGTAAGCATTTAGAAACCATTATAGCAACTATTTGTAGAACAACTTTCCATATCAGTTGAATTGAATAACAATAAAAATAAGGCTGGTAATTGGTATGTTTTGGGGTTTTTGTTTCATTTTTTGGAGTAATTTATTTTTATCATGTTTACAACAGACCAGAAAATAAAAAGCTTGTCCTTCCACACAGTTTCTAAGGCAATTTGTGGAACACTTTGATATACCGTCCAACTCCGGTTTCTCTCCTCTTACTCTTTCCTAACTCATGTACAGTATGTTTTTATCTCCTGTATTAGTTTTCTAGGGCTTGCATAACAGAGTACCAAAGCACTGACAGAAATGTGTTCTTTCACAGTTATTGAGACTAGAAGTTTGACATTAAGGTGTCATTTGAGCCATGCTCCCTCTGTAGGCTCTAAGAGAGAATGCTTCCTTGTTTCTTTCAGCTTCTGGTGGCCCCAGGTGTTACCTGGCTTGTAACTCCAGTCTCTGCCTTGTCTTCACACAATTACCTTCTCTGCCTGTGTCTTTCTTCCCCTCTCCTCTTTTGTAGGATTTAAGGTCCACTCTAATCCAGTATGATTTCATCTTGATCTTTAACTAATGATACTTGCAAAGACCCTATTTTCAAATAAGGTCACGTTCTGAGATTCCAAGTGGACATGAATTTGGGGGCACATCATTCAATCCACTACACTTCCCCAACTCCCCACATTGCAGTATCTGCATTTCCACAATAGCCTTCACCTTGCTAAATCTCATGGACGATCTCAGTCCTCATCTTGCTTGATTGATATACACTATGACTGAGTGGTCATGGTTTCCCAAGACAATTCTGTTTTAAAATAGTTGCCCAACATGGGGATTATATTTGTTCTCAAAAGTGTCTGAGTTTGGATAACAAATTATATGGTCACACTAACTTAAGGCAGGATCTTACACAGCTTATCACTCTCTTCTCCCTGTATTTTATTGCCTCAGTTTCCAGGCAACACAATAGTTTGGTTTTTCTCCTGCCCCGTTAGTTTATCCTTCTCAGTCTTTTCTGTTGTCTTTGCCCTCTTCTGTCTGGCTTCCTGAAGTGGGTTTGCCTCAGCGTTCTGTTCTCGGTCTTCTTCTCTTCTCTGTGTACACTCTCTCTCTCCGTAACATTGCGATTCCAAAGATTTAAATATCCTCATAGGGCCACAGCTCCAAAATGTGTATATTCTGATTGACTTCTCTTGAACTCCAGATTTGTAAATACAACTGATTACTCAATATCCCCACTTGGTGACTAACAGAAAGCTCAATTATGCTAAAAAACTGAACTGACTTTCCCACAAATTCTGCTGAACCTCTGGCTTCCTCCATTTCAGTAGCAAAGAGTACTTTCTCTACAAAAAAGTGTGGTCGGGATAGACCTTATTGAGATTACATTTGAACAAAGACAAAGAAAGTGGGGAAGTTGCAGCTGGAAAGCGTTCTAAACAAGATAAAAACTAGTACTAAGGCCTAAGGGGGAAGCACACTTTGTGCTTGCTTAGAACAGCAAAGAGGTCAGTACGGCTGGAAAAGAATGGACAAAGAGAACAGAGGAGTAGAGGGAGACAGATCATGTACAGCCTTTCAGCATGTTACAAGGATTTTTTTTTTTTTTTGAGGAAGATTAGCCCTGAGCTAACTGCTGCCAATCTTCCTCTTTTTGCTGAGGAAGACTGACCCTGAGCTCACATCCGTGCCCATCTTCCTCTACTTTATATGTGGGACACCTACCACAGTATGGCGTGCCAAGTGGTGCCGTGTCCGCACCCAGGATCCGAACCAGCGAACCCCGGGCTGCCAAAGTGGAACGTGCAAATTTAACCGCTGCGCCACTGGGCCGGCCCTGCAGCATTTTTTAGAAGATTTTTGTTTCTGGGGAGGGGTATACTTTTTATTAAAGTATAACATATATACAGAAAATTGAAAAATTCATGGTGGTAGCAATTAATAAATTTGCATATACTAAATATTCTTGCATAACCAGCACCCATATCAAAACAGAATGTTATTACCAACATCTCATAAACTTTCCTCAGGTCCCATTCCAGTCCTTAAGCTCACCCCATGTCACCCAGAGTAAAAATAATCCTGATTTTTAACATCATAGATACATGGATAAACACAGACAAATGTAATATAGACGTATTATATCTATAGACAATAGAGATAAATGAAATCCTACAGTGTGTGTACTTTTTGGGGTCTTACTTCTTTGGCTCAATTTAGCAGACTTCCTGGGAACCAAGAGGCCTCTCAGGAAAACTAGTAGAGCAGTTAATTAAACAAGAAAACTTTCTGGGATGATGGAAATATTCTACATTGTGTTGGTGGTGAAGTGATAGCACACGTCTATACTATTCATAGAACTGTACACATAAGGGGGGCAAGTTTTACCACTTGTAAATTATACCTCAACAAACCTACCTTTAAAAAAAATGCAAATTAACACTGACAGGTCATTAAACGTTAGGAATCCAGTAGCAGGATTGATTTTTATACTTCTGTTTCACTAGTAATGTGGACTAACCATTTCCCTTTTGTCCACCACCTTGTGCATCTTGAACCTTATTTCAGGCTAACTTTCATCACTTCTAATTTTAGAATCCTGATTGGTTCAGTTAATAACTATTTTTTCCTATTTATTTAGAGCATTTTGTTCCATGACAGTCTGTGGATAAGTTGCCCTGGCCCAACCAGCTGCACCTTAGTGGGGTCACACACACATAACATAGACATCTGGTCCTGCTTCCTAAGGAGGGCTAGGAGCAAAACCATGGGACCTAGAAACAGCCATGGTCATGGCGGGCCCTGAAATGAACATGTTCAGCACACTAATGGATTTTCAAATTGTATGATTTCCTTTAATAAAACGTAGATTAAGCTGAAGATTTAGCTAACTCCTTGTTATTTTGTAAAGTCATTTGGCTTTTCCTATTATCATTCTTCCTCATAATTTGCAATTTCTGCCCACTGATTTTTACCGCAGAAGTTTGATGGATGAAGCTTTTTGGTTTCTTGTAGAACAAGAGAATATCGAGTCATTGGTGAAGATGCTGCAAGTTTGAGCCTAGGTGACTGAAGTATTACAGAGAAATAGAAACCAGCTCGGTTGGGGGTGTGATCTATAAATAGATAAATTTAAATTTAATTCAAATTCATTAAAGAAGTGCTATGCATTTAATTACCCCTAAAATCAGAAATAGCTATCACTTGTGATTTTGCTTAATTTTGCTTAATAGGTAATTAAGAAAGAGTATATTTTTGAGACCTTAGTTCTTTAATTTGTGTTGGGAAACATAAATGATTTTTTTCCCTTATCTTGAAGCCTCTATAGCAATGGGTTAAAAAGTGAAAAAGTATAATCGCCAACTGCTATTTTGTCTGCAAGGCAAGAAAAAATGTTTAAATTACATTTTTCATTTATTCAACAAACATGATTTAAATTTATGCTCTGCACAAGATGCTGTGCTAGCAGTGGCGGGTACAGCTTCCGCCCTCCCATAGGATGCATCTAGTGGGAGTGAGTGATAAGAAAGTCACTATACAAATTGAAATTCGATATGCTGTAGGAGTGCAGAAGATGGAGCAATCAATTCTGACTTAGGGGATAAAGGAAGACTTTTGAATTGGATCTTAAAAGATGAGTGGGATCTCAAATGGGGAAAATAGAGGAAAAGCATTCCAGATGGTGGTAAAACTACAAACAAAGACAAGAAATAATTAGACATTTTCAGGGGAAGGAAAATAATGTGATGTGGCATATGAAATATACAGAGATATAGGAAGAAATTTATATCTATGGAGTCTGTAGGCCAACTAAGGGAAGGCATTAAGCCTCCTATTATTACCTGTTCCTTTGTGATTATCTTTCTATGTCTGCCTTCTCCATTAGATTCTATCTTAATGAGGGAAGGACCAGTTTGGTTTTTTGTTTTTTGTTTTTGTGTGTGTGGGGGGAAGATTCACCCTGAGTTAACATCCATTGCCAATTCTCCTCTTTTTCAGTTTTTTTTTTTCTTGAGGAAGATTAGCCCTGAGCTAACATCTGTGCCAGTCTTCCTCTACTTTGTATGTGGGATGCCTCCACAGCATGGCTGATGAGTGGGGCAGGTCCTCACCCAGGATTGGAACCTACAAACCCGGGCTGCCAAAGCAGAGCACATGGGACTTTAACCTCTCAGCCATGGGGCCTGCCCCAGAAGGACTAGTTTTTATCTTATTTAATGTCTTATCACTAGAGCCTAGCACAAATTAGGCAATTGATGAGTATTCATTAAGTGATGAGTTAAAGTCATGTTAAGGATTTTCGTGGTTACTCTACATTGCCTATAAAATATCCAACTACACAGAAAGAAATAAACATTTTTGAAGAAAGAAGTGAAATAACTCAAGCCATCCTTTGAAAATATCATGTAAGGCTTATAAAATGGATCTTATAGGAGTCAGGAGAAACTGGAGTTGGGAGATCAGTCAGAAGACATTGCGATATTCAATTGAGAAATTCTGAGTGAGTGAGATGAAAATTGAGACGATCCCATGAATTCAATGGTTCTAATAGAAGTGAAATCAGTAGGATTTGGAATGTAATTAGATGTGAGGGGTAAGGAGTTATATATCAACAATGACATCGAGAGTAACTAACTGAAGATAGAAACAAAAGGAAATTGACAGCATGGTAATAATGAGAGCAAATTTCACTTTTATAACATAGGTCTTTCCTACGCTCTTTTTCTTTCCATATCATAGCTCTGTAACGCAAGATTGGGAGAATGGCACCCCACTAAATCTTGCTGTGAACTCGATATCTCTTTTTATCAATGGTTGAAGTATAATCTTTGGTCCAGTAGCATCAAGATCTCCTCTGAAGTTATTAGAAATACAAATTCTCAGACTCCAGCTCAGATCTACTAAGATAGAAACTCTGAGGGTAAGACCCAGCAGACTGTGTTTTAATAACCCCTATAGATGATTCTAGTATCTGCTCAAGTCTGACCACTGCTCCATATCATTCTACTTACCTGTCTCCTGAAATTTTGCAATGAGTTCAGAGACCAGCTTAAGTGGAGACATGGATGCTTAAGAACCATTAGGGTGATTCTTAAGAATTGGGTAATATTAGACCATAAATTCAGCAATGTTTCATTGGACATGAAACATTGGAATCTGGTCATTGTGATGAAGATGATCTCAGAAGTTTCAGCTTGGTTATTTTAACCTTTACATATTTAGAGATGACATTATGTATAAACATGTGGAGAATTATTATATTTTTGTTTTACATTGTTAATGACTCTTTTAATTCCTAAAATTATTGTTTTGCCATAAAGGCTGTTTTGCCATATATGAACATTGCCATACTAGACTTGCGCTGTTGTTGATGTTGGTATTTGTAGGTTGTATCATTTTTCAGATCTTTTACTTTAAATTTTTTTCTATCATTATACTTTAGGTGCATGTTGGATAAGAAAATAGAGCTGTTTTTTGTTTCCCTATATGAGAGTATGTTTTCTAACTTGTTGACTTAAACCATTTATATTTACTAAGATTATTAGTACAATTACACTTATTTTGGATACTGTTTTACTTTTTATTTACATTGCTTTTTATTTTCTTCCTTTTGATTCTTCTTGAAATTTTAATTGGATTAGTCCTGTTTCTTTTCTCTTCTAGTGGCTTTTAATTAGCCTTTTGTTAAAGAGTTTTATTGAGTTGTAATTAACGTATAGAGAACTATACAGATTTTTTAAAATGCAACTTAAGTTTGACATTTATATCCCCAGGAAACCATCACAAAAATCAAAATAACAAATACATTTATCACCCTCAAAAGTTTCCTCATGCTCCTTGAGAATCCTTCCCTCTTGCTCCCCTCCACTCCTCTCCATACTCAGAAAAACCACACATCTGTTTTCCATCGCTGTAAATTAGTTCAGATTTCAGGAAATCTGTAAATATGGAACCATACAGAACATGCTTTTTTTCTGTCTGGCTTTTGGCTTCTTTCATTCACCATAATTATTTTCAGATTCATCCATGTTGTTGCATCTATCAACAGTTAACCTCCTTTTTTTTCTTTTCTGAGTAGCATCCCATTGTATACATCTATGACAATTTTCTTTCCATTCATGTTGATGGACGTTTAGATTATTTCCGATTTTTGTCTATTACAGATAAAACTGCTATGAGAATTTATGTAAAAGTCTTGGTATGAAAGTTTGTTTTCTTTTATCTTGCTTCAAAATCTAGGACTGGGGAACTGGCCCAGTGGCGCAATGGTTAACTGCACACGTTCTGCTTCGCGGCCTGGGGTTCGCCGGTTCGGATCCCAGGTGCAGACGTGGCACCACTCGGCAAGCCATGCTGTGGTAGGTGTCCTACATAAAGCAGAGGAAGATGGGCATGGTTGTTAGCTCAGGGCCAGTCTTCCTCAGCAAAAAAGAGGAGAATTGGCAGCAGTTAGCTCAGGGCTAATCTCCCTACAAAAAAAAAAAAGTTAAAAAAACATCTAGGACTGGAATGGCTGGATCCTGTGATAGATATGTTTACCTTTTTAAGATACTGCCAAAATGTTCTACAAAGTGCTTGTATCAATTTACCTTACCATCAGCAGTGTATGAGAGTTCCAGTTGATCCACATCCTTGTTAATACTTAGTATAGCCAATCTTTTTAATTTTAGCCATTCTAATAGGTGTGTAGTGGTATCTCATTATGGTTTTAATTTGGACATTAGTTTCTTTAATGACTAATGATGCTCTTCTTTTCTTTATGTGGATCAGATTTCTGACCTATATATTTTTCCTTCTCTCTAAAGAATTCCTTTTAACATTTCTGGCAAGGCAGGTCTACTGGCAACAAATTCCCTCAGTTTTTGTTTGTCTGAGAAAAGTCTTTATTTCTTCTTCAATTTTCAAGGATAATTTCACAAGGTACAGAATTCTAGGCTGGTAGGATTTTTTTTCTCTCAACGTTTTAAATATTTCACTCCTCTTTATTCTTACTTGCATGATTTCTGACAAGTCAGATTTAATTCTTATCTTTGTTCCTCTATAGGTAAGGCATTTTCTTCCTCTGGCCTCTTTCAGGATTTTTTCTTTATCTTTGATTTTTTGAAAATGATATGCCCAGCTGTAGCTTTTTTGGGCATTCTCCTTCTTGGTGTCCTCTGAGCTTCCTGGATCTGTTTTTGGCATCTGACGTTAATTTGGGTGAAATTCTCACTCATTATTATTTCAAATATCACTTCTATTCTTTTCTCTCTTTCTTCTCCTTCTGATATTCCCATTATATTGTTTATGTTACACCTTTTGTATTTGTCCTACAGTCCTTGGGTATTCCATTCTATTTTTTTTTTCAGTCTTTGTTTTCTTTCCTTTTTAGTTTTGGAGGTTTCTATAGAAATTTCCTCAAACTCAGAGATTCTTTCCTCAGTTGTGTCTTGTCTACTAATAAGCACTTCAAAGGCAGTCTTCACTTCTGTCACAGTGTTTTTGTTCTCTAGCATTTCTTTTAGGTTCATTCTTAGGATTTCCATCTCTCTGCTTACATTGCCCATCTGTTCCTGAATGCCATTTACTTCATCCATTAAAGCCCTTAGCATATTAATCATAGTTGTTTTAAATTCCTGGTCTGATAATTCCAACCTCCCTGCTATGTCTGGTTCTAATGCTTACTCTGTCTCTTCAAATTGTGTTTTTTACCTTTTTGTATGCCTTGTAATTTTTTGCTGATAGTCAGACATGATGTCCTAGCTAAAAGGAGCTGCTGTCAACAGGCTTTTAGTAATGTGATGGAGAGGTGTAGTGAGAGGGGAAGCATTCTATAGTGCCACGATTAGGTCTCAGTCTTTTAGTGAGCCTGTGCCTCTGGACTGTGAACTTCACAATTGTTTCTTAGTTTTTTTCTCCCCTCTCTCTCAGGTGGGGCAGGATGGCTAGAGAGGGCTAGATCTTGGGTATTTTCCTTCTCCCATATGAAAGACTAGAGGCAGCTGAAGTTGAGAATTTCTTTTGTTTAGGCTCTGATAGTACTCCAACAGGTTAATATAATTACAGTGATAGTATGGTTAACTAGTTTTCCCAGAGGTCAGACTTTGTTAAGAAGAACAGACTGCCCTGGTGTATTTCAAAATGGTTGCTTTTCCCTTCTCCATGCTGGAAGCCCAAGGGGATTTTTCTCTGATATTTACTGTGGTACCTGGTCAAGCTCCTGGAGGCAAATCTTACAATATTGTGGGGTACCCCCTATGACTGCGTCCCTCTGGGGTGTTTAACTCTCAGGCTTGTCCACACTGAGGCTCCAGTAATTTGTCAATTACAGTTCAGATTTTCCTCCCCCAGCCCTGGTTCCTGAGGCAGCTTCTGCTCGTGAGTCTCTGCTCCGGTAAGCTATAACCTCCTTTTTATTTTGTCAGTCTAACTAAAGGTTTGTTAATTTTGTTCACATTAGTTTTTCACATTATACCTACGTATCAAGTTTTGTTACTATTATAAATGGTATTTTTTTTTTAGCTTCAAATTTCATTGTTCATTTCTGGTATATAAGAAAGAATGGACTTTTGTATTTTACACTTGTATCTTTTGATTTTGTTATACTTGCATATTAATTCCAGGAGATTTTTTTTTTAAATTATAACTTTGTTAGAGTTTTCTACATAATCAATTCATCTGTAAATAACAACAGTTTTATTTCTTTCTTTCCAAACTACATACCTTTAATTCTTTTTCCTGGCTTATTGCACTAATCAGGATTTCAAGTATGATGTTGAATAGGAGTAGTGACAAAGGATATCCTTCCCTTACTCTCAATCTTAGAAGGAAAGTGTCCAATTTTTCACGATTAAGTATGGTGTTAGCTGTTGGTTTTTTATAGATGTTCTTGAACAAATTGAGGAAGTTTCCTTTATTCCTAGTTTGCTAAGAATTATCATGAATACTTCTGGCTTTGTCAAATGCTTATTCTGCATTAGCTGCTATGACCATATGATTTCTAAAAAAAATTAACCTGTATTGATCGTGTAATAGTGGATTATGTCACTTGATTTTGAATGTTAAAATAGTCTTGCATACCCAGAATAAATCCCACTTGTTCATGGTGAGTAATTCCCTTTTATAAATTATTGGATTAGTTTTGTCAATATTTGTTGAGGATTTTTATATCCATACACATGAAAGATGCTCTGTCATTTCCTTTTTTATTCCACACCTCTGGTCCATGACCTTTGTGATTCTTTCGTTAGTGGTATATAGTTTTGCCCCTCTCATTTCCCTGGATCCAGCATCCCAAATATTTTCTCCTGAAGCTTTGAACTCTGTTTACTATGGGTTTTTTGGTTGTTCATTATCTGTATATGAGAGGGGAAGATTGGAGGGGATTGAAGGGAGGAGAATTCCTTCCTTTTATCTGGGATAAACGTCTAGCAATGTCTTTCTCCTTTGGAGAGTAGCCCTTTGTTATGGAAAAGGCTTTGGGTGTATTTAAAAATGATTTCTTTTCCCTCTTCCTGCCAGAGCAATTAGGGAATCTTTTTCAGATACTCAAGTCTAAGAACCTGGTGTAGTTTCTAGAGCTAAATACCACTAAAATTTGAACCCCTCCATGACTACACTTCCCAAGCTATTTTTCACTCTCATGCTAGTCTACACTTTTCACCAAAATTGCTATTTAAGCCTTCCCTCCAATTTCTGGATCCAAGACTTCTGTTCCAGTCAACAGTATTCAGCTGTGTCTGTCTGGATATACCTGTCTCGAGATTTCAGTGTGGTAATTTTCCCTGCATCCTCAGTTCTCTGATGTATCCAACAAAAAGCCATTGATTTTCATTTTGCCCAGCTTTTCCTTATTATAAGGATGGGAGAGACAACTTCCAAACTCTTTACATGTCAGAGCTGAAACTGGAATTCTCTCTCTATTGTGTTTTTCATCTCAAATGTTGTAGTTTTCATCTTTCAAAGTTTGATTAGAGTGTCTTCTATATAGTCGATGTCTCTAACTTTTTGAACATGTAGAATTCAAGGTAGAACATACCTAACATATAGAATATGGCTGTGATATCTGTTTAATGTCTTTGTCTACTGACTTAAGAACCATGACATTTCTGGGTTGGTCTTGATGAACTGAGTTTTTTCCTTATTATAGGTCACTTCTTCCTGTTTCTTTTTCCTGTCTGATGGTTTTTAATGAAATGACAGATATTATGGATTTTACTTTGTTATGCAATGGGCATTTTTGTATTTCTATAAATATTTTGAGCATTTTTCTAGATGCATTTAAGTTACTTGGAAACAGTTTAATACTTTTGAGTCTATTTTTAAGGTTTGTTAGGTGAGAGCAGAGCAGTACTTAGTCTAGATAGAATTATTCTAATCTTGTGTGAACACAGGGCACTGTTATAGTTAAATTCTTCAGGTAGTTTCTACATGCATGTCTTGACCAATGCTCAGCGTCATTCTAAGGGGGGACCCAACTCGGATCTCTGGAGTCCCCTCTCTGTGCAGCATTCTCTTCTCCAGTACTTGATCTCCTCAGACACTCATTCCATCTCTTCAACTGAGGGTCTCCACCAGGCTCTGCCTGGCTTCCCCTTCCCTGGATGCAGCTTAGAAATTCAAGACAGTAAAATGGGACAGTCCTGGGACCCCCCTTGTTTATTTCCTACCTCTCAGGGATCACTGTTGTTAGTTTCCTCATATCCAGTGTTTTGAAAACTGTTGTTTTATATATTTTGTCCATTTTTTGTTCGTTTCAGGTAGAAGAACCTAAAATATCTTTTGGTTTGCTCCTAAAGGGTTTTAATCTCCTAAAAGTGGAATAGGTAATTTCTATCTACTTCTCTGACCAGATAGGAAATCAGAGATTTAAATCATTGAATAAGAATTCTTGAGCCAAGTTGAGATTTCAATATACCTAATCACTTAAAATCAAATGGAGACAATTTTTAAGAGAGTACCTATTTTCCATTTAAGCATGAGTATAAATCAAATTTTGACCAAAATGTTACGAGAAAATTGATTAAGGAGTTTAGCTTTGTATCCTTTTTCAGCTATTGTTCACTTGGCCCCATTTGACTCACAAGAGAGGGGTGCAGAGCACAGCCAGAAGAGTCTTTCCATGGATGAAAATTTTTTCTTGGCCGCAGAAAGAGAGGAGAAAAAGTTTTTTATTATCTGCAGAACATAGTACTGCTTCAATAAACCAATTATTTTGTGATCTTTCTCTAGGGCAGATGTTCTCAACTATATAAAACCCAACTGCTCCTTTATATAACAAATATTTTAGGAAATTGTGTTTGATATCCTTAAATAAAATCCACGTTTGCAAATCAATATAATTCCTCAATTGTAATATAAAGAAGTAAAAGAAATATACTTTATAATACATTGATATGTATTTAAATATGTAAATACATAGGTACAATTATACTAGAGCACATAATGAAATATTCAGATGCTCAAACTTATAAATAGAATCATTGTGAATATAATAGTTTAAGTTCATATGTAACATAGACTTAGGTTCTAGATTCAGGTAATTATAACCAGGTATTTCACTTACAGGAAGTCCCATAGGGACATTTGAATTTCATGCAGGATGCAAGACACTTGTTTGTTATTATGATTGTCTCTTGCATTGTAGGATATCTAACATTCCTGGCATCTGCCCACTAGAGGCAAATTACAGCTCCTCATCATGTGGTGATAAAAGTATCTTCACAAAAGTCCCAAACAATGTACCATCCCCTCTGAGAAATACTGGTCTTAGAGTTTGCATCTACAAGGATATCTTGAGGGATGTCAGTGTTGCCACAGTGGGAATAGGCAGCTCGTGTTCTTTGCTGCTAGTGGACATCAACTGGAGTGGATAGAGGAGAGGAATAAGAGACATGAGCTCTTGAGAGATCATTGGACTTCTAGAACATTGAGGCAAAAGATTAATGGGAACTTCAGTGGGGCCCAAGAATAGTTACTGTGATTTCATCTAAAGCTGTAGGCTGGCAAGGCTAGATACTCTCCTATTACATTTATATAGATAATTATCCATTATTTATGTCTTGCCTACTTTGAAGAAGAATTTATGTATTCATCTAATGCATGTATAAATGTGAAGAGATAAATGCATAGACCTACAATTTAATATAATTCAACCGACTTCTATTGAGAGCTTGTTCTGTGTCAGTTATTGTGGTATACAAATGGAAGCAAATTAAACCTCGTTCTCAAACACTGCTGTGTACACACACACACGCACACATGTGCTGTAAAATTAGTTCCTTTCAGTAGAAATAACCTGTGATTGGAAGCTCCTCCTAACATCTTTAAAAAATAATAAACTAGGAAGGGGACTTGTCACCTGCAATAGAATTTTTTTTAAATACCTATTAGTGTTTTCTTGGATTGCCATTATGTTAAACGTAGGTGAAATATTTGTTTCTAAATAAAATGTAGCTCCAAAGAACAGAACAGATCCAATATTAGAATAGTCATTTACTCAATATATTGTTTTCTATTTAGGTAGTTATTAGAAGAATTTAGCACTCTTGAGAAATCAAATATTTGTAGTTACCTCATAGTTTGTGGAATTCCAAAGAAGCAATTCTCTTTCCAGTTGACTGTTCTCCATAAATCAAAGAATCATTAGAGAGCATTTCACTTGGAGCGACATAGGTAACTGCCAATGTGCTATGATTTGAGAAATGATGTGTTCCTACCATGTTGTTCCTTTAGCTGACTCTACCGTAATCTCACAAATTCATGTTGATTTCGTAAGGTCTTCCCCCTCAAATTAAAATGAAACCTTTTTGAAGGTTATATTGAATAAGGATGTTTAAGAATTTTTCTTAAACTGATTTATCAGACTTGGTCAACCTTCTGACAGAATCCAGAGAAAAAAGTATAGGAAAAATCAGACAACATTGATTTGTGACAGAGAGGACACAAGTGAATCAAGATCCTAAGTAGGAGGAGCAAAGTAAAAGGGCAAACCACTTACCATTAATTATTAAAGATTAATAAACATTTACTTATCACCTATTATGTGACAGGCACATTTTTAGTGACTAGAGTTATAGTAGTGAAAAAGACCCAATTCTTGTTCTTTAGGAACTTAAGTCTAGGACAGGAGTTGTGACATGAAGAGGTGGGATTGGAATTTTAGCTAGGTTGGCAATTGATCAGGGAAGGACTCTCAGAGAAGTGAACTTCTGAGAACTGTTTTGAATGAAATGAAGGTCTTTTGCTATGCAGATGTCTGGGGATAGTGCCCTCTAGGTAAAGGAAACAGCAGTTGCAGAGGCTCTCAGGCAGGGACTTAGTTGACATATTCAAAGAACAACAAGGAGGACCAAATGGCTGTATAAGCGATAACAAGAAATAAAACAGTAGTAGAAGATGAAGTTAGAGGGTAATAGGAGCCTGATCATGCAGGATCTTGTAAGTTATAGTAAGTCGCTTTAACTTTGACTCTGAGATGGATAGCTATTGGAGTGCTTTTTGCATAGGAGTGTCATGATCTCATTTATATTTTAAGAGAATCACTCTGTTTTTGTTTTATAAAGAATTTACTTTTTTCCTTTTTCTCCTCAAAACCCCCCAGTACACAGTTGCATTTTTTAGTTGTGAGTCCTTCTAGTTGTGGCATGTGGGGACGCCACCTCAGCATGGCTTGATGAGCAGTGTCGTGTCCATGTCCAGGATCTGAACTGGCAAAACCCAGGGCCACCAAAGCAGACCGCACGAACTTAACCACTCAGCCATGAGGCTGGCCCCACATTTTAAGAATAGATTACTAGGATCAAAGAGATAGAGGGAGAATGTTTAGCAAGGTAATGATATAATGCAAGCTAGAGAAGATGTTAGCAGATGGGTTGTTAAGACGCGGTCAACTTCTGAGCCTATTTTCAAGGTAGATCTAACTAAATTATGGAAGGACTACGAAAGAGATGTGAAAGAACAGTCAAGAATGACCTCAAAGTCTTTCGTTGAGCAACTGAAAGAATAGAGTTGTTACAAAATGACATGAGGAAGATTTCTGGCGGAGATTGTGAAGTAAGAGCCTGAGTTCAGTTTTGGACAAGTTGAGATTAAGCCATCTATTATATGTCCAAATAGACATGTTAAGTGTGTGGTTGGACCTAGAGGTGTAAAGTTAAAGGCAGTAATCCAGCTTGAAGATGTAAATTTGTCATATATACAATTTAAAATCACAAAATGGAATTGGATCACCATATATGTGGAAATACCATAGATTCCATATGTATACATGGTCCAATATTAGAAAGTGGGGAGATGAGGGAGATTCAGCAAAAGAGTCAGAGGAATTACCAGAAAGATGACTAAAAACCAGGCAAGTGACGTCAGGGAAGCCTAAGGAAGGAGCCATTGCAAGGCGGAAAGACTGATGAACTATGTCAAGTGCCTTGATAGGTCAGCAGAGATGAGCATGTGGGAAGAGAGCAGAGTCAGTTTAAGAACGTTAGATACTGGAAGTTTGTGGACAAGACAGAGGGGAGAATGACAAGGAAATGGGAAACCTCATCTATCACACAATGTTCCCTAGGATTCACTGGGGGAGACCTAGAGATTATCTTTGACTTGTATCTTTCACTTTCATTTCCAAATAATTCCCATGTCCTACTATTCCTCCTGAACATTAGCTTTTAACTCTTCCTTTGCCCCATTTCCTTTCATCAATCTCTCTGTCACCAATCTGGATTATTCCTGTATCTTCCAACTACACAGTCCACTAAACTGTGTAGTTTCTCTTCAGGGCTGCATGGGGCCAACTTATCTATTATGCAGAGTGAGCACAGTACTTAGGGTCCATGATCCTTTCAGGGTCTCATGAAAATGTTTGAATTTCTTTTAAAATCAGAAGACATGAATTATTAAGTTGAAGAAAATCTTTTTGTATGTAATGCTAGCGTATTTACCTTTATACCAATGTAACTGTAAAAGAGTATATATATATATATTTGTAAAGGAAGGGACCATGAAGAAAAAAGTACCTTGGGCCCGTGAAAGACATGATGTGCCCCTGGAGCCATACATATTTTGCCTGAAGCAAGGCAATGCTGAAGCAAAGCTTTATTTAAGGCAGTTCTCTCCTTCAAATCCTTTCACGGAAAAATGCCTTATGCTAAGTTAGAGAGAACCCTTTAGCCTCCAAATGACCCTCTTAAATCTTTCATCAAGCTGGCATTCAAAATTTGCAAACATTACATCCTACGCATCCTTTCACAGGCTCTGTGCCTTAACTACATCAGTTTTCTCAGGGTGTGTCCTGAAGTTTTCCTCCTCTCTTTTTCTAGTCTCCAGCTTGAATTACCCTTTTCACCTCACCTTACATATCAATGTACAACAGTGTGACTATAGTCAACAATAGGGTATAGTATATTTGAAATTTGTTAAGAGGGTAGATCTTAAGGCTTGCCATCACAAAAATAAAAAGAAAATGGTAACTATATGAGGTCATAGATATGTTAATTAGCTTGATTATGGTGAATATTTCACAATGTATACATACATCAAATCATTGAGTTGCACATCTTAAATATACACAATTTTTCATTGTCAATTATACCTCAATAAAGCTGAAAAAAAACAATAATTTCACATGCTTGAAACTGATATATTTTAAGTATTCCTTCAACCCCATTTTTTTTAACAAAGACATGAGAAATGGATTTTCCATGAACATAATCATGTATTTCTTTATGCTCAACATAAGCGTTTATTACATATTAAAAGACAATACCCTCTTCTATCACCTAAAAAAAAAAAAATAAAAAATATTGTTAACATTTAGTGGTTCCTGTTTAGAAAGGAAAATGACTCAATTGTTCTTC
Source organism: Equus asinus (assembly GCF_041296235.1). Classification (NCBI taxonomy): domain Eukaryota; kingdom Metazoa; phylum Chordata; class Mammalia; order Perissodactyla; family Equidae; genus Equus; species Equus asinus. The sequence goes on along the minus strand of NC_091802.1, from coordinate 34,053,606 downwards.
TCACTTTGGCATGACCTAGAGTCCTGTTGGCAACGTGCGGATCCTGACTATACTTGTCTCTAGGCATAGTGAGTGATGGCCTGATAGGAAACCATCTTTCAATAAAACATTGCAAAAATCATTTTGCAAACTACATATTTATCTTTTATTTTTTCTACACACATGCTGATTTGTTGTTAAATCAATTGAATTACTCCCCCGCCCCTTTCATTTATACAATGAGTTCCTAAAAGATAAGATTTAACTGAGGTTAACAAACAAAAAAGACGCCATGAATTTTAAGGAATGGTCCCACTTGGTACATTATCCTAAAACATTTGAAGGTTGGTTTAAATAAATAGTCACTGGAGTTGAATATCACTTCAGCTTACTGCTTTATTCCTATCTCAATAATCTTTATGGTTCCCATACCAAGACTACATAGATTTCATATGCAAAATAATTCATTAATGAGAAAGTTTTTTTCTTTTCTTTTTTGTGAAAAGAGACTATCTCAAACTACTTCCTCAGAAGGAGACTGTAAAAACCACCTTGGAAACATTCAGTATCATTGCATCTACTTACAAGAATTAATAAAATAAATATTAATTTATGGCTTCAACTCACTACTTTTAAATTTAGAAGAGATAACATTCAAACTAAGAGAAACAAACAATAAGACAAATAATACAACAATAATACAACTATAATGATTTATAATTCTTCATGCTTAAAACTGGAAATATGTATAGTGCAGAATGTGGCTTGATTTTTAGAAAACCAAAGGGGTTTTAGACAAACAGAAGTAAACTAAGTGGATGAATTTGCATTATTCTTCTTGCCCCTTCAGTTTGATGAATGGTGAAGAATGTTGAGAGCATTGTCTTATCTGTCAAGGCTTCTGTATAACAGAATTCTCCCTTTTCCATTGTAGTAGTTTAGATGGTATTGTTATCACCCAAGGGGAGTTATCTGCCTGCCACAAGACATGCCAATAGTCAAGAAGCAAGGTGGTAGGAGAAAAAGTGTTTTTTATTACAGCTTGCTAGCAAGAGAGAAGATGGCCTGCTAATGTCTGAAAGAACCATCTTACAGAACAAAGACTACAGGCCAGTTATATAGGGGGCTGGTCTCCTGGTGGGGCAGACATCTGGTCTTAGTTCCTGATAGTCTTTTGTTTTACTGGATATGCATCAGAGACCAGAATAATGCCCTATACCCAGATCTTTCAGTTGTCATGATGATGCCTATCAGCATGGACTCTCTGCTCAGGAGGCATCACTTTCCTGGAGAACTCAAAAGAATAAAGTTATCATCTTATCATAGCTGGGAGGGGCCATAAAATCCACAGAGCCTGCAAATACCCTGGAGACAGACTCTTACTTATCTAGGCAAACTAAAGCAAAAATTCAAAGAGGTTGGTGAATCAGGGTTAGTTAATCAGAAGTCGTTCAGTTACATTGAATGACTGTGGTTTCATTTCTACAATATGGCTTCCCTCATGTCAACCTTGGGTGGAGCCGGTATCAGTATTGGTTTCAAGTAATGGAGATTAAGCTGGGTAAGCAAAAGGAGGACTTTTATTTTAAGAATACCTGGATATCTCTTGTAATCCAAGGAAGGTGGTGGGGGTGGCATGGCTAGCAACTCAAAACTCTTCAGGATTGTATTACTCAATTCTGTTTCTCTCAGAGAATCTACTATATTTGTTGCTGTTGTTGTAGCTCTCTGAAGACTGTCTCTCATTGATTTATATTGTGAAACATAGCTACCTCACAGAAACTGAGTTCTTGTCACATGCAGACAATTGAGAGCTTTAAAATCCACGTACAAATGCCTGGGAGGGAGAATCTTGTTGGTCTAGCTTGGGTCTGTATGTGTTTCCTTGCTTATTCAGTAGATATTAGATGACATAGTAGTATTCTGGCTGAAGGATCTATCCTTTTGGATCAGGAATTCATTAAAAGACTTTAACAAAAACTGGCTCAACTCCTCGTTCCTCCCCCTCAAGAACAGTCTTGAGAAAAAACTCAGTCTACTCAGTAACTATCACTCACACCCCAGGCAGATAGAGTGACACACTGCTCCTTCTCTATCTAGCAAAGAGAATTAATTTTCCCATCCTAAAATCTGTAAGCTTTTCTAGCAAAGCTCTTTAAAGCCTACCTGTTCAAGGTCAGAGAGATAACATAGTTGAACACCTAGTTGAAGAATGTCTGCTATAAATTTAATGGGGGATTGGGAAGAGAGGGGGAATGGGGCCAGCATGAGAGCTCACAGGGGGCTGCCAGGAGGAGAGAGCCTGTACTGAGCTCTAGCCAATTATTGTCTTCCAGGAGTGCAGACTGTGTCAGCAGATCTTCTGACTTTTCTGAGGGTCCTTGAAATCCAGATCCTTAGGTGAAATTTTCCTATTGGAAGATTCTCGGGACTCATTCCATTAAAAATTAATGTTTGGAGGCTAAATGCAGCTCATTGGCCATTAGTTTTTGAACTCTGAGATACAGGCTTATCCATTCATTCAGTGAATGAATGGATGAATGAATTATATTCCTTTGGTAACATTGATTGCTTATCCCAACAGAAATGTTGGCCAATCCCTCCTGAAATATTCATGCCTTAAAGAGGGTGAACTTTCAAGACGTGACTAAAAGTCTCAGGTGTTTGCAAAGGAAGTAAATTTATCTGCCAAGATGAGCTTATCTCTTGCATGAACATATTTTTCTAAGACTTACATGGCCACTTTAAGCAATTCAACATAGCTTAGCCTATTGATTATAGGCCAACCAATACAAATCCATTGCTCATCATAATGCTTAGAGAGATGGGGCTGTGGCAGAAGAAAACAGGTCTTGCTAAGGAATATAAATGGAACAGAGTCGGTGCTGAATCCTTAGGAAATTGCCACTTAGGCCATTGGAGCATGAATATCTTTGTGACTGTTCCAATAGGTGTCAGCCAAGTGCCACCTGAGCTGTACTGACGAAACTAAAATAGCATGTCCCAGCTTCCTGTTTCACGAACAAACTAGAGCAGTGCTGTTTCAGACTCAGAAGGCATCCACCTATTACACAATATCTAGGCAATATATCTGCTTTGGTGAATGGAGGACAGTTGATATTTTAAAGGGTGACAAACTTAGTACACTGCCAAATAAAGTGGCTTGGGTAACTTTCTTGGCAGGTTCCTGCTCTTGCATAGCCAAGAAGTTGACATATTGTAGAAGGCTTCCATTTTAATTATCAGCCAGATCTCTGAGCGTATTAGCATTTAACCCATGAACAACATAGCTCTTGAAAAACTCTTCCCTTTGGGATTACGTCTTGTAATTCCTAGTTGACACCTTCCCTGTTCTTTTTGATAAGGTAAATGATATTTCTAATGAGCGCACTTGTATCATGTTTTGTAGGGTTGGTTTCCCAACTCTCTGACACCTCACACAGGCCTCAACACAAGAATTCAAATGTGTTAGGTAGCTCTGGGGAGAGGCTCTACTTGAGGAATCACTAATATTTTTTGTGTCATTTTTCTGGCTTTGAGATTAAGAAATACCCATTATGAAGAAATCGTACCTGAGACCCATGAATGCCAATAACGTCTCCTTATTATCATTTACCTTGACTCCACACATCTTGACCTGGCTTTCAAGCTTCATGTATTCTTGCCCACACTTATCATCTGACTCAGTTTCTCTTTACTCCCATTCCATTGTCTCTGGGCAATTGTTCCTCATATTTTCATGCTTACAATAACTTCTTTCCTCAACCCAATTCAATGGCAATGTGACAAATGTTTTGAGTGGACATTCATAAAATATGAATATGTCTTATGTTCTGCTAATTAATTGCATATCTTTCATTTAAAGTCTCACTTGAGTCTCATTCTTCCATGAGATTTCCTTACTTGGAGTTTACTTGTTTTCTTAGTCTAGTCTCTGTGATTCATCCCCACTGTTTTAGACTCCAACTCATCTGTTTTGTTCCCCTTTTTTGTGTGTTAACCTACTTAGGCTAGAAGACCTGAACTAATGTCTACCTCCCCCACTCAATAGTCTGATTCTGCTTTCACCGATTTCTTTTCTTTGTTCTCCTCTTATATTTATATTAAGACACCTGCTTGCTCATTGACTGTATCTCTATCTTGATATTTCCTTGAGAATAGGTATATTTCACAGCCCTCGAGCCCATAAGAATCAAAAGGAAAGTACACAAGACGTACTAATTAATCAACTGAGAAAGAAGAATAAGAAAAAAAGAGAGAAAAAAGGGTAAGAGAAAAGAGATCCAATTTGTGGAGACTTCAGAAATAAAAACAACCATGTCAGCAACAACCTTTGAATCTCAATATTACTTCTGTCACTTCACACTTATATATAAGAGAAAATGAAAATGGTGTTAGGTGATCATTACACAAAACCTAAGTTAAATGTGCATTAAGACTTGATCAGAGCCAGCCCTGATGGCCTAGTGGTTAAATTTCAGTGAGCTCTGCTTTGGTGGCCTGGATTTGGTTCTTGGACACAGAACCACATCACTTGTCTGTCACTAAGCATGCTGTGGTGGCAGCTCACACAGAAGAACTAGAAGGACTTACAACTAGAATATAGAACTATATACTAGGGCTTTGGGAGGAAAAGAAAGAAGATTGGCAACATACGTTAGCTCAGGGTGAAACTTACCCAGCCTGAAAAAAAAAAAAGGACATGATCAGACTCACTAAGATCTTATATTTTCAAATCAATTTGACATTTTCACTATTGCATGTTTATGATATAAATGTCATTCCATAGATTAATTCTTGCTATCTTCTGTAGGTGGGCTGGCTTTCAGAAATTACTTGCAATACTTGGATGGGGTATGAAATGGGATTTATGATCCTGTTTTTCTGGGTTGAGAACATTAATATTTTTATTTAATTTAGCTTCTGTCACTAAGGAGCTCTCAGAAAATAAAACACTTTTTTTAAAATTTAAGTTTATTGCATCTGTATTCATCTCATTTCATGAGAATGGTACAGGTCAGCAAATTACATTTCAGTTGTACCTTCCTTGTGTCATTATGTCACTTTCATTAATCAATCATTATATTTTAAAATGGATGTATAACTATTTTTTCACTTGAGGAGGCAAAGAAATATTTCAAATGTGTGGGATAAAAACTTAATTAGTTAAGCTGACATTTATCAAGTTCTTGGCCTGATCAAACATAATAGTTGTCAGTTTTACAAAAGGGGAAATGAAAATTGGATATATTTGAACCTGCCTGGAGAGTGGTATTATTAATATTCCTTTTGTTTGGTTTTAAACATTGTTTTGCCCAAAAAGCTGGAAAAGGCAAGTGTTCTGATGATGGGTTCGTGGAGGATAGATGATTCTGCAGTTGGTACAGTAATAGAACTTCGCTCCTGTGAGGCAGTTTCCTTAAGTTAGAGCCTCGCGGTCTCGTGCTGCAATGATACAGTCCTTCATATATTATTGATTGCAGTGTATTTGAAGAGCACTGGTGTCATAGTTCCAAATTCTGCTTCTTGAATATTCTATGAAATGAAACTGAGTCCTGGGTTACTCCTTTCTACAAATCAGTGAATTTGTTAGTCCACTTTCCAGGCTACATTTATTATCTCTTCCTAGTTTCATTTTTAGTGCTTGAATATTACATAAAGAAATACATTTATCACATGCTATAGGGAGGATCTAGGGGGACTGATTATATGCAGTTTCTCTCAAAACTTAAATAAGGTTATCCTCTTACCATACAACTAGAATAATTCCCCAAATAAATGAAATTATATATCTACTTGGGGCTGGGGAGGGGGTCAAATTATTTCAACATCAAAGCATAAAAGAGCAAGATCCAGAAATCTAATAGTCCAGAAATGTTTTATTGCCTAACAAACCACTCCAAAACCTAATAGCTGAAAACAATGACATTTACTCTGATCGGGAAGAAGGGCAGCCTTGGAAGAGACTGCTTATTTATTATCCACTTGCCATTGACCAGGGTGACTTGAAAGCTAGAAGCTGGAATCAAGTATCTGGTGCCGGGGCTGAGAAGAGTCAAGCATCGGGGGATGAGGTAGCTGGGACTTCTGAGATCTCTCTCTCTCTCTATCTCTATTGCTATGTAATGGTGCCACATGATCTCTCTAGCACAGTGACTTCAGGATAGCAGGATTTCTAGAGGTAGGCTCAGGGCTTCCGAGGCACATGTCCCCAAAAGAAAGAACTAGGCAGAAGTGGAACTGCTTTTTATGATCTAGGCACGTCTACCTCATTCTGTTTATTAAAAAACAAGTCACTAAATCCACCCCATATTCAGTGGGAGAGGCATTAGACTCTACCTTTTGATGAGTGGTGTTCAAAGGACTTGAGACATACTTAGAATATTCAGATATTGGTATGGTTTTATCAGAAATATTAATATAAAGCAAATGTAGCAAATATTTAGCAAATATAAAGCAATATATATGATTATAAATATAGCATATCTATAAATATAGCAAATAGAAAGCAATATATTGATACTATATATAGCAAATATAAACCAAATATAGCACATATATATAAATATAGCAAATATTAAGCAAAAATAGCAAATATAGCAAATAATATAGCAAAGTATATTATTCTAGTGTTTTCTGGGCTCTCTAAAGCAATTTTCGTGAAAGTTAAGACACTTCTGCACAACATTCATAATGTTGTTCTAAATCCCCGGGATACTTACATTTTTACTGCTTAACATGTTCTTGTCCATTAATTCATTTTTAACAAATACAATTATTTTAAAGGGAATTTTTGTTAGGTTGTGTCCTTTGAGAAGTAGACACCAAAACAGGATTAGTTATGCAAGAGACTTATGGGGAAACTTCTAGAAGGTTAAAGTAGAGTGAGACAGAGAATGCCATGAGATACTTCAGACTGTGATGCAGGTCTGACACCTGTGAAAAGAGAAGGGGAAGGAAGGCAAATTGGACAAGAAGAGTCTCATAGTATAACACAGTTCCAAGAAAAGTTTTACCAGGCTGATCAGGAATATTAATTTCTTTAAAAAAAAAAACAAAAACAACAACTAACCATACATCTACCATAAAATCCAGCAATTTCACTCCTGAGCATTTTTCCCAGAGAAATAAAGACTTATGTTCATATAAACACATCTGTATACAAATGTTTGTGGCAGCTTTCATCATCATAGCCCCAAACTGGGAACAACACGGATGTTCTTCAGTAGGTGAGTTGTTAAACAACCTGTGATACCTCCACACCATGGAAAAATACTCAGCAATTAAAAAAAAAAACAACTACTGAAACACACAGCAACTACCTTGATTCTCCAGAGAATTATTATGAATGAAAACAGTCAATCATAAAAATTTGCATACAGCATGATTCCGTTTATATAGCATTCATGAAATGACAATATTATAGAAATGGGGAACGTATTGTGGTTGCCAAGGGCCAAGGAGGAGATGGGAGTCAGAGGATGGGGTTGTGGCTATAAAAGGGCAACATGAGGGATCCTTGTGGTGATGGAAATGTTCTCTATCTTGATTGTATCAATGTCAGTATCCTGGTTGTGATATTTTTCCAGAGTTTTACAAGATAGTACCATTAGAGAAACTGGGTAAAAGTTATATGCATTCTCTCTATTATTTCTTATGACTGCATGTGAATTTATATTTATCCCAAGATAAAAACTTTAATTAAAAAATAATGAAATTACAGTAATAAAATGTGATTTCCAAAGCAATACACCTGAAAATAATTTAATCTGTTATGGTTTGTCAGTAATAAAAGAAATATTATGTTGGTTAATTTAAGATGAGAATGGAATTTTTAGTTTTGAGTTTACTAACAAAAAATATCCAAACGTATGTTACTTCTGTTTCAAAATCTTCTAAAGTAATCTCCAGAAGGTATGTTTTACTAAAGTGTCAAATTATCTGGTATTTACATCTAAAGTAGTGGGAAAGATACTCTTTCTCCATTTACCTTTACCATCCAGTATGTAAAAATACTGACGAATAACTTTTATCATGGTTTAAATTTCTCTTCACAATGTTCAAAATATAGCCAGTAAGTTTTAAGATGATTTTATAGCCATATTCATCAGATAATAAAAACAATCCAGCTCATCCTGAGGAGAGTGTTCCCGTTTTGATGAACATATTCACTTTGACTTGCAAATGGGACCTAAGATAAACTCAGTTTAAAAGAAAAATAATTTGTTGTCAAATGAGTAAATAAAATATCAATGCTCATTTGGTCCACCAAATTGTATCATAAATACACTTGGTCCACTCAATCATCAATACGCTATCATGGACTTAAGAGTTTAATCAAAAAGTCTGGAAATTTTCCAGCTCCTTTAATGCCCAAGTGAAGATATTTCCAGGAGAAAGCAATGAGTTCAGGTTGAATGCAGTGCCTAATCAATTGGTCTCTGTCCACCTCTACATGAGGTGGAAATAACAATGGTTGAAAATTTTCAGGCCTTCCCTTAAAATAATAGAGACAAATGGTATCTTGGTTAAAATTGCTCTTTAATTGTCATTTATATTTCAGTTGGCAGGGCCTGTCCACTGTAGTAACAACGTGAGTGGGTAGATTTTTCTTCTTTATTACAGTTCAATAGCTTGAGTTAATGAAGCATGTTCTGTTATTAAGCCATTTTGGCTTTTGCACCATTTTTGCTTGTCTCAATCATCTATCTAATTTATCTGTATATTTCTATATCATGAAGTTGTTAGTGAGTTGTTTTTTCATCTTCCCCCAAAAGCCCCCCAGCACATAGTTGTATATTCTAGTTGTGAGTACCTCTTGTTATGCTATGTGGGGCGCCGCCTCAGCATGCCCTGATGAGCAGTGCAATGTCCATGCCCGGGATCTGAACTGGCAAAATCCTGGGCCACCAAAGCTGAGTGTGCGAACCCAACCACTTGGCCATGGGGCTGGCCCCACTAGTGAGTTTTAAAAATTTTTCTCCATAACAATGCTCCATGTTGTTATATAATTTTTTATTTGCTTATATTCTTTCTCTGTGACTGGATTTGTGGAACTTTTGCTTTTCAGCACCCTATACTCTTTACCCAGGCAGTGCTGGGAACATTGGCAACACTCAGTACATATTCCTCAAATAAGTAGAGTTTCTCATTAAAACCATGGAATACATGACATCAAGGGGGAAGCTGAGAGTGAGACAAATTTCCCTATTTTTGAGGAAGACTAGCCCTGAGCTAACTGCTGCCAATCCTCCTCTTTTTGCTGAGGAAGACTGGCCCTGAGCTAACATCCATGCCCATCTTCCTCTACTTTATATGTGGGATGCCTACCACAGAATGGTTTTTGCCAAGCTGTGCCATGTCAGCACGGGGGATCCAAACCGGCTAAACCCAGGCCTCAGAGAGGCGGAACGTGTGAACCTAACGGCTTTGCCACCGGGCCAGCCCCAAGATAAATTTTCTAATTAGAGGAACAAAATGGCTTTATGAACTTGAAGAAACTCAAACTTGACATACCTAACCATTAACTGAGTTCACTATATTGATTGGCAGGTTTATCGTAACATTGCAGTGAATAATAGTGACTTCATTGCCTCCCAACTAGTGCTTGCATTTATACAACTTTGGACTATAAATGAGGTTCTACAGTGAACTGAGGTATTTTGCTGAGTCATTTTATCAATTATTTTGCTTATTTTGTTTTTGATCAGAATCCCAATTTCACCATTTTCTGGAGAGCAGATTTCATAAATGTCTTACTAATATTTTAGTAGCTATGACCTTTGTAAGCAAATTTATATATGAGTTTCCAGCTATTGTAATATTCAACTCATGATTTCCAGTATTTTAATTTCCAGATTTTTTAATATTTGCTACTAATTTGAAAATTTAAAGTGTTTTCAAATGGAATTCTTGTGTTTCAAAATGATGATTAAAGTTGGATGGTTTCATGCTAAACATTGGCAGCATCTCTAAAAATATAGTACTATAAAGAAATTGGTTCACTCATGTTATCAGTATATAAAAAATGCAGATTTCAAAAAATATACATCAGGGCTGGCCCCGTGGCCAAGTGGTTAAGTTCACACACTCCACTTCTGTGGTTCAGGGTTTCACTGGTTCAGATCCTGGGCATGGACATGGCACCGCTCGTCAGGCCATGCTGAGGCGGTGTCCCACATAGCACAACCAGAGGGACCTACATCTAGAATATACAACTATGCACTGGGGGGTTTTGGGGAGAAGAGCAACAATGACAAAAAAGAAGATTGACAACAGATGTTAGGTCAGGTGCCAATCTATAAAAAAAAAGAAAAAGAATTGGCAACAGATGTTACCTCAGGTGCAAATCTTTCAAAAAATCTATAAATCATATTCAAACATTTTCAAACAACATTTTATTGTCTGTGCTGCTAGTACTTTCACAGCTTTATCAGAAAGTCCATGTAATTCTTTCATTTGGCCTTCCTAAAGGTCACTTGAGTTAATTACAGTCATGTCTGTGTAAGAACGTTTAGGTAAATGATGGACTGCGTATGTGACGATGGTCTCATAAGATTAGTACCAGATAGTCTAGATGTATAGTAGGCTATACCATCTAGGAGTGTGTCAGTGCACTCTATGATGTTTGTACAATGATGAAATCGCCTATCATTTCTCAGAATGTATCCCTGTCGCTAAATGACACAACTATAATAGAACAATTGATGCATAAAATTAACAATATGTCAGTGGCCAGAAAGAGTACGGAGAGATCACGCTTATAACATTGATGATGTTTTGACAAAGGCACTGAAACAATTGAGTAGAGTAAGGGGTCTTACAAAGTATGGTGGAACAGCCACATGGTACCATGGGGAAAAACCATTAAACCTCACTCTCTACTTCATACTACACACAAAAATTAACTCAAGATTGAAGGGAAACTTATATAAGCATAGTGTTTCTAGGAAAAACATGGGAGCATAGCTTCATGACTGTGGCAGACAGAGATTTTAGATAGGTCACACAACACATTACTTACAAAGAGGGAAAATTGATAAATTTTATACTTATGAACTTTTGCTCATCAAAATAATCAATACAAAAATAAATATACGTATTTGAGGAACAACTTGCATCATATGCATATATGTATATATGTGTGTGTATAGAGTGAGAGAGAACCTAAGAATTCCTACAAATCAAAAAGAAAAGGAAAAAATAGGCAGAAGATTTAAAGAAATGCTCAAGAAAATAGGCCATATAAAAAGAAACATGGAAGAAATTTGAATGGCTAATAAGGACATGAGATTTGCTTCACATTATTATTTACCAGGTAAATTTAACACATACTCTTAACATAGGCTTCATATGGCACCCATAGATAAAGTTCAGGTTAATATGAATTCACAATCTAAATTTAAAAACAGGTACGAGAATAAACTGTTACAAGGGAGAGGGAGAAGTAGCAAAGAGCAAAATTGGAGTCCTAAGCCACTCAGATATTGGATTTTTCAAGTTATTTGAAAGGGGGATTTTATTCATCCCGTGGATTTGTGGTGTGTTTACAAAAAAGAAAATGCATAATTCTACTGTGGAGAAATGCAAAGATGCTTTAATGTGGTAGTGTATTAGAAATGTGCTAGAAAGCAAGACAAGATAACCACACGGAAGCAAAGTAAGAGCATATGAGATTGATGGATATCATTTATTGCTCCCCATTCATTCCCTATTTTAAAATATTGTCTCTAATCATTTCATGAGTATCTATTGTATGTCAAACATTGTGTTAGAAGTTGGGGGATAAAATGATATGGGGGTACAATGTATGATTTTATTGGATAAGTTGGGGGAAGGCATGTTTATGAAAATCACTGAAATATAAAATTATAATTTTCTATAACATAGACATTTATAGACTTATGTCATTGTTTATTAAGAGGTAATATGTGAGCTCATATTTAAAGGATACGTTGGAGTTAATTGGTAACTGGAAAGAGGTGACCTCAGAGTGAAAAAAGCACGTACAAAGAACCTGAAGTCAGAGGATGGTAAATTCAAGGGCCTAAAAGCAGGTCAGTGGCTGTGTGGCTGGGAGGAAGAAGGGGTGAATGAAGTAATGTGGGTAGGGATGTTCTGTTGCTGGATTTAGTAAGGAATAATTTTTTCTGGATATCATTCTTAAGAATTTTACCTCAAGTAGAACTTAGTTATATAACCCTATAAAACTGTTTGTAAATTATAGCGTCCTAGATTCAATGGGATGAGTAGCATTATAAGCTAGCAACGTAATTAAGAACATAGGCCATAAAAGTGTCTTTATTTTTATTTATTTATTTTTGTGTGTGAAGAAGATTGGCCCTGAGCTAACATTTGTTGCCAATCTTCCTCTTTTTGCTTGAAGGAAGATTGTTGCTGAGCCAACATCTGTGCCCATCTTCCTCTGTGTTATGTAGGATGCCTCCACAGAGTGGCTTGACAAGCGGTGCTAGGTCCATGCCTGGGATCTAAACCCGCCAACTCTGCCCCGCTGAAGAGCGGAGTACATGAACCTAACCACAGCGCCATTGGGCCGGCCCCAGGTGTCTGTATTTTTGTTAAAAATGAGTCAATTTTTAATTTGAGTATTTTTTAATTAAAAAATAACCTAGACAAATGATGTAAGTGCAAATAAGGAAAAGGAATATATAATGAAAACCAAGACTCTTACACACCCAGGTCTTCTATCCAAAAACACTGTAACATTTTCTTGTGGTTCCTCAAGAAATTTGCTTTGCACCTAAAATACAGGTGATATGGATAGATTTTTCTTTTTTCTTTTCCAAAAATTGAAGCATAGTATAAGCTCTATTATTCCACAATTTCATTATTTTTATTTTAAGCATATGTTGATCGTTTTTTATCAGCAGATGTATATTTACATGATATTTATGTTTTACAATTTACTATGAAAATACATAATACTCCCCTATTGACAGTCATATGGATTTTTACTCTTTTTCTTTACTGTTTTCCTTTTTTCCTATTATGCCAATGCTATAATTAACCTTATTGTACACATTTCTTTGCATATTTTTAATAATAATAAGCACTTATGTAGCACTCACTCCTCACCAGGTACTCTTCTGAGATATTAAATATATAATTAAATCATCTTTAATGGCATAGCTGGAATTAGAAGGTAGCCTGAATGCAAAGGCATTATCCTGTCACCTACAACTAGATTACCTCTCACATATTTGAATACAGGATAGGAGAAAACTATAGATGTAGATTTACTTTTCAATTTACTATACAACTGACATTATTTTATTGACCTTCAAAGAGATTTCATCAATTTGTAACTCTATCGATAACATCTTTCCTTCATCTATGTGTATACTATTAAGTATTTTGATAGTTGTCTACAGGGTAAAAAAATGTTATTTTTATTTTTCTGATTATGATACATGTGAATTCATAAATTTATAATTCATTTGTCCATCTTTGGTATGAATTGCTTTTTATGGTTTGTATTGTCTTGTAAACCTTTGTTCCTTAGTGATTAAAAGTAAACAAACCTCTCATTTGAAGCACCATCTATATCAACTAATATATATCTCCCTTTATTTGAGTCTATTTTTTGACTCTTTATCTGGCTATATGGAAGTCCTTATCTATTTTTCTACCACTCCCAGATAATTTTAATTAATATGGTTTTATGATCATTGTGATGTCTGGCCACCTTGTCTACCATTTCTCTAATTGTTAAGATTATGTTTTTCTCCTTATTCTTGTATGTTTGTTTTTCTAGAGTAACTTGACTTTCAGCTCTTGTCCTCATCAGGGTAATCTGTACCTGTTTTATCCTTTACTAATGAAACATAATGGTGTCAATGGCAGTTGTCTTCTCCTAGAATGAAGTCATAGCCCCAGACTGGGATTTGGGGCTGGGAGAGCGAAAACCCCTGTCTTCTTAGCTGTACTTTCCCAGAGTGGAGCACCCCGGCCAGAGCTTCCATCACCCATGCCTGTGATTCTGGGAGACTGAATGGATTGTCTCAAACGCTTCAGGCTCTCACTGTTCTTACCAAGATTTAGTAGATTTTCTGGAAGAATTTTTCTTCATTTGTTGTATAGTGTTAGAACAATTTCCAGAGACTTTAAATGATTATGCTTTTAAGTTAATTGTTGGACTTTTTTTCCAGAGAAAGTGTTCTACCATTTCATGTGTAGATTTCGGATTTATTTTTTTCACCAACTTTCGTCCCTCTTCACACTCATGACCTCCCATTCCTTATTCCAACTTCATTGCTTGACACCTGATTTCTTTCTTTCCCCCCGCTGGTTTAATGGTTTTGATTCTTTTGAATTCTGCTTAAGAGTTTAGCAAATAGTATTAAATCCTGCATCGATTACATACATATTATATTTAGGCTCCTTCAGCAAAGAGCAAAGATACGTTCAGATTACCTCAGGTGTTGGGATATTGTTGCTTTGCATCAGAATTGCTATGATTGTCAATAGAAGTTTTGTGCGTGAAATCATCATTACATATAGTTTTACCAAGGACGACAGCTATTCATATTCATTCCATCAATTGATATAGAAGACTGGGAAAACACAGATCGTACGATAATGTAAGACTGCTCTATGCCAGAACTCTGGGAATAGTTTCATTTTTCATTTGAAGAGAAGAAATTCTTAGCTACCTTCCAGAACTTATGTTCACATCAAATAAATTTTATACTTGTCTAGTGATAGCAATTTGAATAATGGATGTCCTCTCTGTTGTTCACATTTCAAATTGGTTTCTCATGCAATCCTTAGCTTTTGCAGCTGTTTGCTCATCTATGTTTTCTGAAACCAAGAGGACTTTGATCTCATTTTTCACACTGATATTTTCCAATACAGAGAGCAATTGTTTCATTTAGGTAGGAAGTTGAGCTTCCTAATCTGGTAAACTGCATCCCTTTCCTGCTTCTCAAAAACAAACAAACAAAACACAATAAAACAAAATAGTGCTTAAAGTAATGTTCTCTAATGACAAAAATATGTCATCTATTCATTAAGTTAATTAATGCATCATCATTATTACAAAGTGTCCATGTAAAAACAAACTATGGCATAGTTAATACCTAGGGATATAAGTGTCCATAAATGATGAACTATCATTTAATTCAGCTAGTTTACAGAAAATTATTTTAATTCAATTGGTGGTGCAAAGATACATTATAACCAAATCTTGTGGAAGTGATGCAGTTTAGGCTCATATGAACCTGTAAACCAGGATCCAGGGTAAGGATGCTGCATTTCTGTGTGTTTGTACGAACAAGGCTGCTCTAAAATAGTAGTTTCCAACTTATCATAAGATACAATGATAGAACATAAAAGTAATCTAGGGAACTGTATTAAGACTTTTGCCAATATGTAAGAGAAAAATTAAATAATTACCAAGAAAAATGGAACAATAATTTAACATTACTTGTGAAAATTCATTGTTTGAATTTTATTGAAAATTGTCTTTATTCTTGAAGTAATGCTGAAAACCTTGATTTCAGGAGCTGCTTATGGTACTGTAGGGGAAGAAGACATTTCCTCTACCCACTCTGGGTGCTTCTGGCCAGACAACAAAGTAAATTGACATGAGACAGAATAACAGGAGAAAATGAAACAAAACTTTATAACATGTATACATGGGAGAGGCTCAGGAAAACTGAGCAACTTGCCAAAATGGCAGAAGCTCTCACCTTAAATATTACCCTCAGCTAAAGACAAAGGAGGATGTTGGGGGTGGGGGGAGTCAGTTATGGGAGATTACCGGAAAAGCACAGTAAACAAGAGTAAGGTTGTTATGCAGATTTAAGTCCTTGCCTTCCACATTGATAAGAGTTTCTAGAGATAAGATCATGCCCCCTTCTTCCTGGTACAGAGAGGGAGACATCTTTACAGATGCAGATTTCCTTTGCAAATGTAAATGTCTTACAGAGGGTAAGTAAATTCTGCTTTTCAGAGTTTCTTTCCTGTCTGCAGTTTTTAAAAGTAAACAGCCCAAAATAATCTTCATGCCAAAGAGATATATCTTTGGGTGGTCAATTCCAGGCCCCACAGTACAAAACAGGTTTTTATTATAAGGCTATAATAATCCTTATAGTATAGCAACATGTGATATAGAGGCATGACATTTTTTATTCTATCAAGAAAGAAGCCACTTCCTAGGAAATCTCACCCAAATGCTGTTCACCCCTTTTCCTTTCTTGATTCCCATTCACCATTTCTGACTCTAGTTTGGAAAGGTGACTTTAATCCCTGAAAGTCTTTGTAATATTGAGATTCATAACAAATACATATTTGTTCATTCAGATGACCCAAATATATTTCTCATAGATGTTTGGTCTTCGACCAGCCTTCCCCAAAACCTTGGAATTTCCTAAGTGGTGAGAACAACAAAGATGTCTTTTGTTATGTTAATCAGGTGAATTTTGGACCCCACCCAAGGCTGGGGGACTGGTTGCCAGGTGAGCCAATCATGGGATAAGAGGGTTGAAACTTTTGGTTCCATGAGATGCCAGGGGAGCCAAACATGGGATAAGAGGGTTGGTGAATACATGAAAATGCTAGGAGAATGGTGCACCTGAAGAGGGCATGGAAGCTCCACACCATTTCCCCATGCTTTGCCCTAAGCACCTCTTCTAGCTGGCTATGCCTAACTTCCACCCTTTTATGATAAACCAATAATCTAGTACGTAAAATGTTTCTCTGAGTTCTGTGAGCTGCTCTAGTGAATTAATCAAACCCGAGGAGGGGTGGTCTGGAGAAGCTCTGACTTACAGCCAATTGGTCACAAGTACAGATAATAGTCTACGCTTGTGACTGGTGTCTGAAACCCAAGGAGGAGGTCTTGGGAACCTCCAATCTGTAGCTGGTTGGTCAAAAGCACAGGTAAGAACCTGAGTTTGTGGCTGGCATCTGAAGTGTGTGTTGAGGGTGGAGGCAATTTTGTAGGACTGAACCCTTAACCTGTGGGATCTGATGCTCTCTCCATATAGTGTCAGAATTGAGTTGAACTGTAAGACATCCAGTTGGGCTCTGGAGCACTGCTTTATGTTAATGTGGGCCTCCCTCCCCCTAATATTGAAATTGGGTCTAGGTGCCTAATTTAGTTGTCCTCTCATTACCATTTAGCAGTCTAACTGTGGGTTCTTGACTTGGTATTCTATTCTAAGTCACAGTTATATTTCTGTAAACATTCAGAAAGGACAGAAACTACCGTTTTCTGACAAGTTTTATTTGAACTAAGAAAAGAAATCAACAGTGTATCTTTATATTCTTCCACTAGCGGTTTGCATTTCTAAGGACCATTTTGATTGGTTAAGAACTTCCAGGAAACACTGTTAAACTCATTATTACGTAGATTAGGAGCAAAAGAGCCTGCATACGCAAAATGTTAATATGATTCTTGCTGATGATTATGCATGGTTTATACAATACTACATTTTTTTTTTCTTTCCAAATAGAAAGATAATATACACTTAACGAGATTCTAGAGAACTATATATCACTGACTATCTGGGCCTCAGTTTCCTCAACGTTAAGTGAGGAGACTCAACTAAATTAAACATCTTGAATCTCCCTTTACTAGAGTGCTTCTAGGTTGAGCAAAATGTATTAATTATATATTGCTGTGTAAGAAATTTCCCGAAACTTAGTTGCATAATACAATACATATTTCTTTTCTCAGAGTTTTAGTGGGCTGGGTATTTGGAAACAGATTAATTGAGCAGTTCTGGCTTAATATATCCCATGAAGTTATAGTTAAGATGTTGACCAGAGTTGCAGTTGTTCAAAGGTTTAACTGGGGCTGGAGGATCCTCTTTAATTAATTTGGTTAGGTCCTGGTTCAAGTGCAACCAAACTTAAAATTTCTATTCTCTTGAGACTAGCTGAGTTTGCTGTTATATGGTACCATATAAACTTCTAATCTCAGGCAGGTGAATCCGCAAAAAGCAAATGGGTCAAAAATACCAGTAAGTATAACATTTTGGTGTACTGTGGGAAAAAAAAGCATTGTCTCTACTCATGGTACGCATTAGAACTATCACCATTGTCAACATACAGCCAAGAGTAGAAGATCTTACTGCAATTAAGTCTGATTACATTTACTTTTAAAAGTTACAGCCCAGTCTCCAGCTAATGAATATGATATGACCCTACTGCACCAAGATGCTAAGCTTCTAATGGGCACTTAAAATTGCTGATGATCATTAGATTACAGGACTGAGAACAATGAACCAACTGATAGATATTTCACTTCTTTACACAACTTCTTTCCCGACCAAAAAATTCTGAATTGTTTGCAATTAAGAATAATATTTTTGGGGCCAGCCCAGTGGCATAGTGGTTAAGTATGTGTGCTCTGTTTCGGTGGCCCAGGGTTTACAGGTTCAGATCCTAGGTGCAGACCTATACACCGCTCATGAAGCCATGCTGTGGCGGCATCCCACATACAAAATAGAGGAAAATTGGCAAAGATTTTAGCTCAGGGCCAATCTCCCTCACCAAAAAACAAAAAAAAAAAGAAGAAGAGGAAGAATATTTTTGGAGAGTATTTTTGACATCAAATGGAAATATTTTTTTCCTATAATGTTTTCTCTGGGAAGGGACCACTTTGCTGTTTCAGACTTCAGACATTTCTTTAGATCAGCAGGAAGCCTTTTTTTAATGTTAATATTGCACTATTAAGGTTAATAAGGACACAGTCAGCATCACAGGAAATATTTCAGAACAATTACATTCATATTTCAGAACAATGATTTTTATTTATAACATTGGGGTTTGAAACGTACTTTAGACTGAGTTTTAAACTATTTTTAAGTCCTGTACTATAATCTTTCATGAAAATATGTCTTGCAATCAATGTAACTCAGAAAAATACATGAAATTAAGGAAGTGAGGGAGCTCTTATCTGAAATATATATTGTTCTACATCTTGTGAAAAATCTTTGTGAAGAACTTTCAAACAGACTCAAACATAGGGATTTAATAGCATTTTCATTTTTATTGTGGCCTTAAAATTTTAAATAATAGTTTTACTGTTTCTGCGACAATTGCTCCTGATGGTGAAAGTGAAGGATGCATTTTTTGTTTATGTAGACCTTGTTTCTACCTTGGTCTCATAAGAAGGAAAACTAATTCCATAGTTATCAATCTTTACCCACTACTCAGCTTTCTTACCAAGTTTCTGTTAATATTCATACTGAGATGCATCCTTCCCAATTTCCATTAGTTTTCATTCACTAGCAGAATAAATGAATTACCTAGAAAATAATTCATTCATTCACAAATCACACAGCCTGTGTTAAGTTTCAAAATTAGAAAAACCACACTATCTACATTAAGAAATAAAATGTATTCTTTCATGAAATGTTGAAAGTTCACAGGTAGGGCAGATGTGAGGTTTGTTTTCTATCAGTCGTTCAAGTGCTGTCACTGTTTGGTGTTACTTTCCTTCTCTCCTCTTGTCTCCCCTGAAATTAGGAGTATATGAAACTCTTCCCATGATCACAAGATGTCCGCTTCAGCTTCACGGGCTGCATGGTTCTCATCCAAGTTCAAAAAGATAGTGCCTTTCCTCTCAAACCTCAAACAGAAGTGCTGATTTGCACTCTGATAGAGTTAAAGTATTTGCCCCTCTTCTCAAACGCATCACTATTGTCTCTGGAATGCTGTTTGAAGGTTAGACAATTGGCCTCTTCTCATCTATCTCTCAACTGTGGCCAGGACATTAAAACTACCCTTCTCATTTTATGCCAATCAGAGCATATTTCTAGGGTAGAATAAGTCCCCCCAGAAACCTCATGGCTAATACATAATGAAAGAAGGAGGGAATAACTCATGAATTTAAAGTGAGACCCCTCAGTCTAATTTCTAATATTAACTCAACCTTTCATTCCTGATTGAATAAATTTGCCCACGATGCATGCTCCTCATTGCTTATGGCTGGATTTGATTTTATAGTAGTTTGCTTTAGATTTTTGCACTTATGTTCATAAGTGAGATTAGCCTGTAATTACCTTTTATTCATGAATTTCTGGTCAAATATCATGTTCTTTGGAAGACTTTTTGTAAGACTAGGATTATGTCTTCCTTGAGTTTTGGTTAGAATCCACTGGTAAGCCACATGCGTGGAATTTTCTTTAAGGGAAGATGTCTTCACTGCTTATTGATTTTGGTTAGTCCCTAAAGGACTGTTCAAGTATTTTATTCTGTCCTAAATCAATTTTGGTAAATTATCTTTTTGTAGGAACTTATCCGTTTCATTTACATTTTCAAAATTTGTTCATATGATCATTATTTTTAATGTCTATATCATTTATTCTGATGTTTCCCTTTTCCTTCCTGATATTGTCTACTTGTACCACCTCTTTTTATTCGTCTTTTCCCAGAACCAAATTTGTTGATCATCTTTATTTTACATTTGTTTGTTATTTAATTGATTTCAATTCTATGCTTTATCATTCTCTTCCTTTTACTTTTTTATTAGTTTTCTATCACTGCTGCAGCAAATTACCACAAATTTAGTGGCTTAACAACAAGGCAAACTTATTATTTTACAGTTCTGGAGGTCAGAAGTTTGACACAGGTTTCATAGGCGTAAGGGCAAAGTACCCACAGGTGCTGTGGAATGTTCCAGAGGCTAGTGGGAAAATGTTTCCTTCCGTTTTCCAGCTTCTGGAGATTGTCCACATTCCTAGATTTGTGGTTCCTTCCCTCCATCTTCATTGTCAGCAATATTAGCTCAAATCCTCCTATTGCATTACTCTGACCTCAGTTTCTGTCTCCCTTTTCTTAATTTATAAATATGATAAATTTTGTTGGTTATATTTTTGTAATTGGCATTAATTGCAATGTGGTCAGAGAATATATTATGAATATTTTGTCATTTGATAGTGTTCTAACTTGCTTGAAAATATTGTATATTTGCCAGTTATTTTGTGCGCTGTTTTATGTATGCCCATTGTGGCAGGTTAATCGTGTTGTTTAAATGTGCTGTATCGTTAGTGAAACTTTTTCCATCCCAATTACTGAAAGAGATGTGTTTTTAAAATCATTTACTCTAATTCGGCACTTGCCTGCTTTCTATTATTTATCAATTTTTTACTTTATTTCTTTTGAGGTTATACTAAATGAGTACCATTTTGAAATTGTTTTATCATCTTTATGAATTTTACTTTTTACATTTTGAAATGATGCTATATATCTCTAGCAAGAAAGGTATTTTATCTTATAGGTTTATCCAATAGATAAATTACTTGAGTTGGCATGATGTACTCCAAGAGTCCTTAAAAGTGTGAGAAGGAGTCAGAAGCAGAGGTCAGAGTAATGCAATGTGGGGATTTTTTACTTGCCTTAAATTGCCTGAAAGCCTACTTTTTTCTATCATTCACATAACCACACTAGCTTTATTTTTATCAGAATTCACCTGTATATAAATTTTCATCCTCATCCTTTCAAACTTCCTGTATCCTTACATCCCTGTTGCATCTCCTGTTAACAGCTGTTATCCGGTCTATCTTTGCATTTTTCCTTCATGTTACTATGCATTATCAGCTTACTCTATCCAAAACATAGAACTACAATATACAAATAAAAAATGCCTCACTAAAAGGCTGGGGGATTTCAGGGTGCAAATAAAGTGAGAAGGTATAAGGTACAGAATATTTTACTTGACTGTCTTGAGTTCACAGGCTAGGCTTTTGCAGAAATGACATTCACAGAGGAAGATCTTGCTTTTCTCTATTTGAATCTCTTTTCTCAGTTCAGGATACCCTTGTCCTCTTCTGTCTCCCTCTTTTAGTCTCTCATATCAGTGGCTGAACCTCTTTCACAAGAAATGCTTCTCTTACCCCAAAGGGCGGAGCATCACAAATTCTCAAGTGTCCCTTGGATATCCATGGAAAATGATTTCTAGGAGGATGGACAAGGCATAGTGCTGAGTTCTGTTATCATGAGGCAGCTTGGAGATGATCCAACTCCAATTTCATCTCATCAAAGGAATTATCTCCACTAACAAAGTAAGCAATAATTAGTTTCTCGTAGGCCAGACAGTAAAAATCTCAGATTGAGCAAAATGATTCCCTTTTTAATTTGGCTTAGTTTACTGACTTTGGAATAGAATAAGCTTTTTTGTTACTAAGAGGCATTTGCTTCTTTTCCCTTAGCTGAGTGCTCTTGCAATGAAACCAAACAAATAAATAAAGAAGAGACAGAAACAAACTATATTAAATCCAAATGGCTCCCTCTTTCTTACTTGAATTATGAAGCAAGGAGAGAGATGTAATTTCCTTTTATTCCTTTATCACACTCTTCTGCCACACAAAGATGAAAATAGGGGATATTTAGATCTAGAGTCAGGGAATATTTTAAAATTATATAGTTTTCTTTATCATACACACATACACACTAGAGGTCGAGAAAGGTACTGTTTTTATTAATATGTTTAAAAATAAACTCACAATACTTAGTGTGTCTTTCAGAGGCAAAGATTTCTGTCTATATCATAATTAGACTGGATATAAATGGATGCTTGTAAGCTGATTATAATAAGATTTTCCCAGGGAAGTGGATATGGTCTTCCCACCACAAGCTTGGAAAAATATTATGTGCAGTATTGCTTTGATTAACAAACTAATGTTTGTTTTCTGGAAGTAATTTAAACTTTTGACTTCTGTGCAAACTCTGAATGGAGAAATATAGTTAATGAAGTAACAAAATTCTGCTAATTATATAAATGAATATTAAGGATATAAAAATCCCATAAGAATGATCAAAAGACAGACAAGCCAAGTGTTCCAAGGACAAAAATATATTATTACATGTAATTTTACAGGGTTTTTTTCCCCAGAAAAATGTAATTTAATAAATGCTAGGATTAGATAGTTAGTGGAACCAGGTCACTGGGGACCTGGTTAGGAAGGAGCCTGCCAACTTTTTTTGCCACATAAGAACATTTTCTGTACGGCCACATTTCAAACTCCAGACAGTATTACATAAATATTGTTTTAACGGAATTTCCTTACTTGGACTCAGCATTTACACTAAGCTTTTTGCTCTCCCATGAGAAATTCATGTAACAATTCTCGTGGATGTATCACATAATGAAAGCATTATATGTCTTTTTACTGCAAAGATTGCTGCATGCCTATTATGTGCAAAACACTGAGAAGTATGGGGAGGAATTTGTAGATGAATCGGTCTTCTAGGAGCTTTGAAAGGAATAGGAAAAATATGTGCTTATTTGAGAATTACCGTGGCTGGACATTATAATCACCTGGGGAACTTATATAAAACAGAGAACCAGGCCCCATCTCTGACCAACTAAATCTGAATTTCTAAGGTTGGAGATCTAGGCATCATTAACTTTTTTTTCATTTTATATTTTCATTTTGAAATAATTTGAGATGGATCAAAAGTTTTAAAATATGTTAAATAATTTCCTTTAAACTTTACCCAAGGTCTTTCTCCAAGTGAAAATATTTACGTAGCCACTGAACATTATTCAAAACCCAGAAATTAACGTTGTTAGAATGCTATTAACTAATCTAGAGGCCTTGTTCGGATTTCATCAATTTTGCCCCAATAACGTCCTTTTTCTGGGCCAGCATCAAATCCAGGATCACGTGTTGAATTTAGTTATCATGTCTCCTTAGTGTCTTTTCACTTAGGATGATTCCTCAATTTTTCTTTGTGATTTATGGTCTTGATATTTTCTGTAGAATGCTGGACAGTTATTTTGTAACATATCCCTTTGCTGGATTTATCTGGTATTCCCTCAAGGTAATATTCAGGGTTTTTAATTTATCTTTTATTAAAGACTGTTTTCTTAGAGCAGTTTTAGGTTCACAGCAAAATTGAGAGGAAGGTACAGAGATTTCCCACATATTGCCTGGCCTGCATATGCATACCCTCCCCTGTTACCAATATCCCCCAGCAGAGGGCTACCTTTTGTCATAATTGGTGGAGCTACATTGACACATCATAGTCACTCAGTGCACAGTTTACATTAGGGTTCCCTCTTGATGTTGTACATTCTATGGGTTTGGACAAATATATAATGAAATTTGTCCAAAATTATAATATCATACAGCGTATGGGTGCCCTAAAAATCTTCTGTGCTCCTGTTATTCATCCCTTGCTCACCTTGAACACCTGGCAACCACTGATCTTTTGACTGTTTCTATAGTTTTGCCTTTTCCAAAATGTCATATAGTTGGAAGCATATAGTACATAGCCTTTCCAGATTGGCTTCCTTCACTTAATAATATGCATTTAAGGTCCCTCCATCTCTTTTCATGGCTTGAGAGCACATTTCTTTTAGCACTGATTAATATTCCATTATCTAGAGGTACCACAGTTTATCAATCCATTCTCCTACTACTGAAGGACATTTTGGTTGCCTCCAAGTTTTGGCAATTATGAATAAAGCTGCTATAAACATCTGTGTGCAGTTTGTTGTTGTTTTTGTTTTTTTGCAGACACAAGTATTCAAGTCCTTTGGGTAAGTACCAAGGAGTATGATTGCTAGATCATATGGTAAGAGTATGTTCAGTTTTTTTTAAAGAAACATCAGAACTCTTTTCCAAAGTGGCTGTACCATTTGCATTCCCACCATCAAAGAATGAGAGTTCTTGTTTTCAAAATCTTTGTCAGCACTTAGTGTTGTCAGTTTTCCAGATTTTGGCCATTCTGATAGGTGTGTAGTGGTATCCCATTGTTGTTTCAGTTTCTCTGGTGTTATATGATGTGGAGCATCTTTTCATATGATTATTTGCCATCTGTATGTCTTCTTTGGTGACATGTCTGTTAATGTCTTTGGCTATTTTTAATGGTGTTGTTTGTTTTCTTATTGTTGAGTTTCAAGAGTTCCTTGCATATTTTAGACAACAGTCCTTTATCAGACATGTCTTTTGCAAATATTTTCTCCTGGTCTGTGGCTTGTCCTCTCATTCTCTTTATCAATTTTTTCTTTCATGGATTGTGCCTTTGGTGTTGTGTTTAAAAAGTCATCAATGTACCCAAGGTCATTTAGTTTTCCCTTATCTTATCTTCCAGAAGTTTTATAGTTTTGCATTTTACATTTAAGTCTATTATCCATTTGAGTTAATTTTTGCAAAAGGTGTAAGGTGTCTATCTAGATTCATCTTTTCACATGTGGATGCCAAATTGTTGCAGCATCATTTGTGGAAAAGACTATCTTTGCACCACTGTATTGCCTTTACTCCTTTGTCGAAGAGCAGTTGACTATATAGGGGTCTATTTCTGGGTTTTCTATTCTTTTCCTTGATCTATTTGTCTGTTACTTTGCCAATATCGCAGTGTCTTGATTACTGTAGCCTCATAGCAAGTTTTGAAGTATGATAATGTCAGTCCTTCAACTTTGTTCTCCTTCAAAATTGTATAGGTTGTTCCGGGTCGTTTGCCTCCCCATATAAACTTTAGAAACATTTTGTTAATCCACAAAAGTAACTTTCTGAGACTTTGATTGGGATTACTTTGAATCCATAAATCAAGTGGGGAAGAACTAACATCCTGACAATTTTGAGTCATCTAACCACTTAACACCATTTATTTAGTTCTTTTTTCATTTAATTTCAGGGTTTTGTAGTTTTCCTCATGTAGATCTTGTAAATATTTTGTTAGTTTTATACCTAAGTTTTTCTTTTTTGGGGCATGCTAATATAAATAGAATTGTATCTTTAATTTTAAATTTTACTTGTTCATTTCTGATATATAGGAAAGTGAATGAGTTTTGTATGTTAATCTTGTCTCCTGGAACCTTGCTGTAATTGCTTATTAGTTCCAGGAGCTTTGTGGTCACTTCTTGGATTTTCTACTTACATGATCATGTCATCTCTGAATGAAGACAGTCTTAAGTTTTCCTTCCCAATCTGTATAACTTTTGTTTCTTTTTCTTGTCTTACTACATTAGCTATTACCTCCAGTACAATATTGAAAAGGAATGGTAAGGGGACATCTTGCCTCATGCCTGATCTATGGGAAAGCTTTGAGTTTATCACCATTAAGTGTGATGTTAGCTGCAGGTTTTTTGTAATATTTTTGATCAATTTGAGGAAGTTCTCTATTCTCACTTTGCTGAGAGTTTTTATCATGAGTGGGTATTGGATTTTGTAAAATGCTATTTCTGCATTTATTAATATGAATCTATGATTTTCCTTTTTTTTAGCCAATGGATGTTATGAATTACATTGATTGATTTTTTAAAGTTGAATCATCCTTGCACATTTGTGATAAATCCCACTTGGTCATGGTGTATGATTTTTTTAATACATTGTAGGATTAAATTTACTAATATTTTGCTGAGGATTTTTGCATGCACATTCATGAGCAATATTGATCTATAGTTTCCTTGTAATATCTTAGTCTGGTTTTGGTATTAGAGTAAAGCTGATCTCATAAAATGAGTTAGGGATTATTCCTCCTGCTTTAGCCTCCAAATAAGATTACAGGGAATTGGTATAATTTCTTCTTTAAATGTTTGGTATAATTCACCAGTGAACCTGTCTGGGCCTGCTGTTTTCTGTTTTGGAAGGTTACTAGTTATTGACTTAATTCCTTTAAAAGTTATTGGCCTATTCATATTGTCTATCTTTTCTTATGTGAGTTTTGGAAAATCATATCTTTTAAGTAATTGGTCCATTTTATCTAGGTTATTAAATCTGTAAGCATAGAGTTGTTCATTGTATTACTTTATTATCTATTTTATGTCCATAGGATCTGTAGTGATGTTTCCTCTTTCATTTCCCATATTAGTAATTTGTCTTTTTTATTTTTTCTTAGTTATTCTGTTCTATTTTCTTTTCAGTCTTTGTTCTCTTTGCTTTTCAGTTTTGGAGGTTTCTTTTGAAATTTCCTCAAGCTCAGATTCTTTCCTCAACTGTATCCAGCCTGCTAAAAAGCCCCTCAAAGGCTTTCTTTGTTTCTGTTACAGTGTTTCTGATCTCAAGCATTTCTATTTTGTTCTTTCTTAGAATTTCCATCTTTCTGCTTACATTACCCATCTGTTCTTGCATGTTGTCTGCTTTGTCCATTAGAGCCCTTAGCATATTATTCATAGATGTTTTAAATTCCTGGTCTGGTAATTCCAACATCCCTATTATGTCTGGTTCCAGTGCTTGCTCTCTCTCTTCAAATTGTGCTTTTTACTTTTTAGTATGCCTTGTAATTTTTTTCTTCATAGCCAGACATGATATACTGGGTAAAAGAAACTGTTATAAATAAGGCTTTAGAAATGTGTTGGTAAGGTGTTGGGGGAGAGGAAGCATTCTATAGTCCCATCACTGAATCAGTCTCTTAATGAGCCTGTGCAGCTGGACTCTGATCTTCATAAGTGTTTCTCAGGTTCTTTTTCTTTCACCTTTAGGTGGGACAGGAAGGCTAGAGTGGGCTGGAGTTGAGTATTTCCCTTCTCCCAGTTCACTTAAGCTTTGATAAAGCCCAAGCAAGTTGGGCTCTGGTTAACTAACTTCTCCTGAGGACAGGCCTTGTTAAGAACAGAGTGCTCTAGAGTATTTCATAATGCTTCCTTTTCCACTTCCCCTGCCAGAAGCATGAGGGAGTTTTCTCTCACATTTATTGTGAGATCCTAGCTGAGCTTCTGAATGTAAATCTCACAAACTTTCAGGGTCTCCCTATGTTTGGGATGCCCTGAAGTTTTTTACCTCTCAGACTTGTCCACACTGCTCCTCCAGCAATTCATCAGTTATAGTTCAGGTTTTCCTATGCTGGCCCTGGTTCCCATGGCAGTTTCTGTAAATGAGTCTATTCTGTTACACCATGACTCCTTGTATTTGTCTATCTGTCTCCAATCTTGGGGGCAGCAGTTTGCCCTGTGTCCTCTTCTGTCTTATAGATCCAAGAAGAGTTATTGATTTTTTCCATCTGTTTGGTTTTTACTTGTTGTTTGGACAAACTGGGAACTCCCAAGCTGCTTACATGCATAACTGGAGATTAGTTTATTTTTTTAGAAGACTATCAACCAAGTAATACTATGCTCTTCTCAGTGTATCATATCAGGAGGCACATGATGTCAATTTGTCTCATTATCATTAACGTTAATTATTATTATTTTTTTTTTGGTGAGGAAGATCAGCCCTGAGTTAACATCTGTTGCCAATCTTCCTCTTTTTGCTTGAGGAACATTGTCGCTGAGCTAACATCTGTGCCAATCTTCCTCTATTTTGTATGTGGGATGCTGCCACAGCATGGCTTGATGAGCAGTATGTAAGTCCATGCCCAGGAACTGAACCCATGAACTCTGGGCTGCTGAAGCAAAGTCCACAAACTTAACCACTACACCACCAGGCAAGCCTCAGTAATGTTAACTTTTGAGTTGGTGTCTGCCAGGTTTCTCCACTGTAAAGTTATTACTTTTTCCTTTGTAATTAATAAGTAATATTGTGGTGAGATACTTTGAGACAATGTAAATATCCTGTTTTTTATCATACTTTTGCCTATTGATTTTGGCATCTATTGATACAAAGATTATTACTGTAGTATTTGCCAAAGGGTGATTTTGTATTCCATTCCTTCCTTATACATTTAATTGGAATCTGTAAGAAATATTTATCCATTCATTCCATTTATTTATTTATTCTACTATTTATTTATATCACTATGGCCTCGTGAATATTTTTTTATCTATTGATTATCATCCATTACTATCATTATTTATGTTTTTGCCTAATTGTGTGAACACAATTAGGTGTTCATAAAAGTGAACAACACAGCATCAGAAAGTGCTTTGGCTGCTATTAACTTTGTTAAAAGTATTTTCTTTAAATAAAATGAATCCAAATAGGCAATGAAGAAGTGAAACTCTGGCTGTTTGCAGATGACGTGGTTGATATATAGAAAACCCTAAAGAATCCAACAGAAAACTATTAGAAATATCAACAACTACAACAAAGTTGCAGGGTACAAAATCAACTTACAAAAATCAGTTGCATTTCTATTCTTTAATAACGAACTAGCAGAAAGAGAAGTCAAGAATACAATTCCATTTACAATCACAACAAAAAGAATAAAATATTTAAGAATAAATTTAACAAGGAGATGAAAGACCTATGCAATGAAAACTATAAGACATTATTGAAAGAAATTGGTATGACAAAGAAATGGAAAGATATTCTATGAACATGGATTGGAAGAATAAACGTAGTTAAAATGCCTAACTACCTAAGGCAATCTAAAGATTCAATGAAATGCCAATCAGAATCCAAATAAAATTCTTCACAGAAATAGAACAAAGAATCACAAAATTCGCATGGGCAACAAAAGACCCTGAATAGCTAAAGCAATCCTGAGGAAAAAGAACAAAGCTGGAGTCATTACAATTTCTGACTTCAAAGTATCCTCCAAAGCTATAGTAATCAAAACATCATGGTACTGGTACAAAAACAGACACACAGATCAGTGGAACAGAATTAAAAGCCCAGAAATAAAACCACACATCTACAGACAGCTAATCTTCGACAAAGGAGCTAAGAACATACACTGGAGAAAGGAAAGTTTCGTCAATAAATAGTGCCGGGAAAACTGAACAGCCACATGTAAAAGAATGAAAGTACACAATTATCTTTCACTATACACAAAAGTCAACTCTAGACAGGTCACAGACTTGAAGGTAAGATCAGAAATCATAAAACTCTTTGACATTGGTCTTAGAAAGATCTTTTCGAATACCATGTCTACTCAGACTAGGGAAACAAAAGAAAAACTAGACAAGTGGGATTTCATCAGACTAAAGAGCTTCTTCAAGACAAAGGAAATCAGGAGAAAAACAAAAAGACAACCCACCAACTGGGAGAAAATATTTGCCAATATATATCCGACAAGGGATTAACCTCCAAAATATGCAAAGAATTCATACAATTCAACAACAAGAAAACAAACAACCCAGTCAAAAATTGAGCAGAGGATAAGAACAGACATTTTTCCAAAGAAGATATATGGATGCCGATAGGCACAAGAAAAGATGTCCAACATCACTGATCATTATAGAAATGCAAATCAAAATTACACTAAGATAGCATGTTACACCTGTTGGAAAGGGTATAATCACCAAGACAGAAAACAACAAATGTTGGAGAGAATGTGGAGAAAAGGGAACCCTTGTACACTGCTGGTGGGAAGGCAAACTGGTGCAGCCACTATGGAAAACAGTATGTCTCAAAATATTAAAAATAGAAATACCATACGACCCAGCTGTCCCACTACTGAGTATTTATCCAAAGAACTTGAAATCAACAATTCAAAGAGATTTATGCACCACTATGTTTATTGTAGCATTATTCACAATAGCCGACATGTGGAAACATCCCAAGTGCCCACTGACTGACGATTGGATGAAGAACAATGGAATACTACTCAACCATAAAATAGTACAAAATTGTCCCATTCACAACCACATGGATGGACCTTGAAGGTAGGATGTTAAGCAAAATAAGCCAGACAGAGAAAGATAAACACCCTCTGATTTACTCATATGTGGAAGATAAACCAACACAGGGACAAAGAGAATAGTTCAGTGGTTACCAGAGGGGAAGCGGGTAGAGGGTTGGGCATAAGGGGTAAAGGGGCACCTTTATATGGTTACTGACAAATAATAATGTACAACTGAAATTTTACAATGGCATAAACTACTATGACCTCAATAAAATTTTTTTAAAAAAATGAAATAAGGGCCAGCCTCTTGGCATGGTGGTTAAGTTCGTGTGCTCCACTTTGGTGCTGGGGTTTCGGGTTCAGATCCTGGGCGTGGACCTACACGCCACTGAACAACAACAGCAACAAAAAGTATTTTCTTTATTTTCCCAAAATCTTATTCTTTTATCCCCAGTGTGCGATCAGACTTATTTTTATAGGTGATGAAAGAAGTTTGTTTTTTTAAGGTCAAATAATATAAACCTCTCTTCAAATAGATGTTTTTTTCTCTTCATGAATTACATCTTCTACTGCAGAGTGGACTTCTGTCTTAGTGACCTAGCTTCACTTTAAAAAACATAATCATGGGTGTATCTGCATTGTTTACTGTTTAACATGTAGAGAGAATTAATAGAGAAAAATGACAGATTCTGGAAGTCTATCCTAATAATTATACTTCAAATGTTTTATGAATATAGGGAAGATTGTGCAAATAACTCTGGAATCAGGGCATGAGGATATCAGTTTAATCTTTGCTACTATAGAATTATGCAACCCAACAAAAGTTTTTTTAATGTATTTAGATCTCAGTTTTCTCGTCTCTAAACTAAACGGGGAGAAATTATTTAACCTCTGATATCCCTTTGAGCTCAAGAGAAATATTTTACATATTTAGAGAAAATATTACTGTAACAATTTTCTAAATAAGGCTATGCCTTTTGTGTCTCCTCTTAATGGTTGAGACTTTAGCTAAGTTTCAAAGTTTCCAAATGGGTTCGATTTTTAGAAACCCTTATATGGCAAATCAAGTAAAACACAGGTAGAAATCTAGACAATATTTGGAGTTTTACTGAGTTCATTTTCTTGACCCTGCTGACATTACAATTTACTGAACATTACTCCAAATCCACTTATTTCTTAACCCCACTCGAGGGCCTATGTAATGTTCCCACATTAAGCACTTACTGCAATTTCAGAAACCATTTGTGTATATTTGTTTAAAGAAAACATTATTGGCCTTGAAGGTTGTATGTGAAACCCAAGGACAGGGAAAGATTCAAGTAAATTTTACTGAAAACATTAAATATAGTTGAGCAAGTATGAATGACAAAGAAAGCTCACATGGATATACAAATTCAAGTGGATTCCATTCCTTTTCAACCTCTCTCTCAGTAAATTTTGTTACCACAGAGATGTACCAGGGAAGATGTGACAGTAGGAGACAGGATTTTGTTTATAATTACACACTCTTTCCATGGTGTATAATTTTTTGGCATAGGGTTGTATACATTGTTTTTTGAACCCAATGTCCTCAAACTAATCATAAACATCAGAAGATGGTCCTGAAAGATTCTGTCTTCATTAGTGAGATGTTAGGGAGAGAAAGCTTTAGATTTCTAAGTAAGTACTCTATACCTCCTACTATGTAAGTTGCTTTATGAATTCTTATCTCATTTGATAGACTTAATAAACCTTTTTTTTGGTATCATCACGTCTGTTTTAAAAGTGAGCAAGATAAGGTCAGGAGAATTTAAAACATTTGTTCAGGATTTATCTAGCCAGTGGAATTTGATTTAAAACACAGATTAATTTGATTTCTATACCTGGGCTTGTGAAAAGGAATTGAGAGAAGAATAATCATAAGGCTAAGCAAAGTTTTCTCTTCTCTAAAGAAGCAAAAGCACAAGGTTAATCTTGGAAATGATGAATTCAGATAAAGCAATTGCGTTGCCTACACAAACACTGATGTGAATAGTTTCTCCTTTTACCATGGCTTGTGACTATTGAGTGAAAAACTGGGCAGAGTTTCCAGGAGAACCTCCTTGTCCTGTCCATGCCTCTTAGTTTTCCACTGTAGCCTGTTCCTTGCCCTAGTCTTTGTGTTTACATCCCTCCCCTGAGATACAGTATAGAGAAAACAAGATAAAAAATGAAGATCCAAAAGATAGCTCAAGTTAATTCAGTCAAATGCTGGAAGTACTTCTCAATTTTTCACTGAACGTGATGAATATTAAATTAAAAGACCTGGGCTCCTCAAGGCAAAGCAGTATTTCTTTCAGAGATGACTGATTATCAGTGCGTTTAAGTTGATATGATTTTTGCCCCAATAATCAAGCAGTTCCCACTGCAGCAGCATGTCTCAATTTCAGTACTGTAGGGGAGGAAGAAATTTTCCTCTACCCTTCTAGGTTCTTCTGGCTGGTCTAAGAATTAAATTGACATGAAACAGAGTAACAGGAGAAAATCAAACAAAGTTTAATAACATGTATACATGGGAGAAATCCAGGAAACCTCAGTAACTTGTCAAAATGACTGAAGTCACTACCTTAAATATCATCTTCAGCTAAAGACAAAAATAGGATGTTGTGGATAGTGGTTTGGGACTTGAAAGTGGGGGAGGGCAATTCACATGGAGATGGAAAAGCAAATATTTGATAAACAAATGTTTGCCATGCCTTGCAGAAACAATGGGACATGGAGTTGACTTTGATCAAGTGGGTCTTACTAGGTTCTTCCCTGTTTCCCACACCTATTTCATATTATACTATAGTTATTTATGTGTATTAGCTCCTTCCTGAAACAAGCCTTCTGTCTTAAATTATTTTATGCAGTTAGGGGGAGGTTCAAAGTTTCTTCCTGAATCTTTTGTTCTTAAAAATAATCAAACCAAAGAGACGTATTTTGGGGTAACAAATTC
The DNA here is from genome assembly GCF_041296235.1 of Equus asinus. NCBI lineage: Eukaryota > Metazoa > Chordata > Mammalia > Perissodactyla > Equidae > Equus > Equus asinus. Next base: position 34,020,248 of record NC_091802.1, on the reverse strand, counting down.
TGCTCCCCTACAGTACTGCCAACATTTTGTTGAGTGGGGCCGTCTGTACATTGTAGGATGTTTAGTGGTACCTCTGGTCTCTACTCTCTAGATGTCAGTAGCATCTTCACAGTCGTGACTCTCAAAAACATCTCCAGAAATTTCACAATGTCTCCTGGGAGGCTAATTGCTGCCCCTTGAGAACCATGGCACTACAGGAATCTTTAAGTTCATCACAACTGGAGGTAACTTATACAGGTCTGCAATGATTTTATTTTGTGAGAAGTTTTAAAATGGGCTTTTAAGGTGCTATCCACAAGTAAGAATAAATATAAATATAAATATACATTTCCCATAATTGGTATATCATGTCCACATCATATTCTCGCCTACAACATTTATCCTCCCTCCAACCTCCTTTTTCTTCTAATTACTCCTTTCACTGGCAGTGTGGTTTATGGTAACAACACTAGACTTATATAGCTAAGATCAATGTCCACATATCAGACATTCAGAATAATTATTTAATTTCTTAGTCTCTCAATTTTCCTATCTATAAAATTCTCAATTATAGATGCTTACTGCATTATGGTATAAGTTACTGAAGGCATATGTAAAAACACATGATATGCTTCTTGATACTTTATAAATGCCAAGTGAGTATGACTTAAGTTGGGCTCCGTTCTTGGATAGTCCTGTTCTTTGTTGAGTAGACAGTCCTATATGCCATCTGCCTTTTCATGTGAACTATTTACCTCTAGCTCTCCTCAAGTGGTTGTTTCTTCTGTTTCTGTCTCTAGGGGGAGAGATCAGCTTACTCTTTGCTTCCATGTGTTTCTTCCAAATCATGTTTTTCCCATCACTCAACATTTTTTCTCTGTCTCTTTCACATTTCTTTACTCATTCTTTATGAGTACTTTAGAATCTTTGTCTAATAATTCCAGTGACTGGGTTATACAAATCATCTTTTATTGACTTTGTTTTCTTAATTTGGGACCCTATTTTCCTGCATCTTTGCCTGGCTCATACTTTTTGTGTATGTGTATGAGGAAAATTGGTCCTGAACTAACTTCTGTTGCCAATCTTCCTCTTTTTGCCTGAGGAAGGTCCATCCTGAGCTAACATCCATGCCAATCTTCCTCTATTTTGTATGCGGGACGCCACCACAGAATAGTTTGATAAGTGGTGTGTAGGGCCATGCCCAGTATCTGAACCCACGAACCCTGGGCCTCTGAAGCAGAGCATGTAAATTTAACTACTACACTACCAGGCCAGCCCCGACTCATACATTTTGTTATAATAAAGACACTGAGTATAAAATAAGAGAGGAGACCAAAGCATAATATTTTGTAGTTTTGTTTATGTTCAAGTGTATGCAGGCTCTATCTTTTGTCTGGTAGTTGTAATAAGTGGCTTATCATTCAGATTTCTCTTAATGTTAAATTGTGACCAGGGCTTGGTTACAATTCAATTAGATTGTTAACCAGGCTTTAGCCTTGCTACCAACCTCTTATGTTTTAGCTGCCTCTCTGTTCTTGTTGTATTTGCCCTAGGGGAAGTCGGCCACAATATCAGATATTTTATGGTTCATCTTTGGGTTTACCTTCAGCCCTGGCCTGGAACCTAGTACCTATGAGAATGTGCTTCACTAATCCTCTCTACTTAACATCTCCTACACAGCTGAAACCCATGGGGAGAGGGAATGCCTGAATGAGTGATGTGTCTACCCATTGAGGACTCAGATGTATCTAACTTTTTTTTTTTTGAGGAAGATTAGCCCTGAGCTAACTACTGCCAACCCTCCTCTTTTTCTGAGGAAGACTGGCCCTGAGCTAACATCTGTGCCCATCTTCCTCTACTTTATATGTGGGATGCCTACCACAGCATGGCTTTTTGCCAAGCAGTGCCATGTCCACACCCGGGATCCGAACCGGCCATCCCTGGCCACCGAGAAGTAGAACGTGCGAACTTAACTGCTGCGCCACCCGGCCAGCCCCTGTATGTAACTTTTAAATGTATATAGTTAAGGAAAATTTAGACTATGTCTGTCATTTCCTTTTCCTATACCTGCTGAAAACACTACCCCATAAAATGCTACTTAATTTTCCTTTTTGCTTTTATGCTATAGACAAATAATGACTTATAAAAATATAATTAAATAGTTTAAGGAGCATAATTGTTGAACACATATTGGCATACATTTTCCAACTTCCAAAACCTTGTTTTAAAATTAGTCTTTAAAAGACTAAGAACTAAAGGCATTTCAATTTTTTGTATTTGTCTGAATGGACTCGTGTCCCAGAAAAACACTAGGTATGAGTAAATCACAAGTTAGAGTTAGTGCTGCCTCCCGCTGATTCCCAGATCCAATGGGAAGAAGGCAAAGGTTCCTGGACTCAGGCAAGCCACTTCTCCTGAGGGTCGTATTGCCCATTATTTCAAAGGAGTTGGGGGTGAGGAATATCTTGAATGTCTGATTGTCTCCAAGAGACACTAAGTCTAAATTCTCTTAGACTCAGGGAAAACAACTCAGTCAGTGGATTTCACAGTTGAAACACCATCAGATTTCTTATCCTGCTATTTTTGGTGAATATTGAAAAAGCAATAGAGACTTCTTATTTATGACATCCAGTGTTCTTTCTTGCAATCAGCCAGGTGTTCACGAGCCACACCAACTAAATGAAATTAATTTTTTTTTTTAAGATTTTATTTTTTCCTTTTTTCTCCCCAAAGCCCCCCGGTACATAGTTGTATATTCTTTGTTGTAGGTCCTTCTAGTTGTGGCATGTGGGACGCTGCCTCAGCGTGGTTTGATGAGCAGTGCCATGTCCGCGCCCAGGATTTGAACCAACGAAACACTGGGCCGCCTGCAGCGGAGCGCGTGAACTAAACCACTCGGCCACGGGGCCAGCCCCTAAATGAAATTAATTTATCAATTCTTTCAAATAATATGACTCAAGCTAATTACAATTTAAATATAGCATTTTCCTCTCAATTTAAATGATTCCACGATACAAAAGTGTCACAATCTTGCTTGTAATTTAAGATCTAGAGACATAAACAAATTTTGAAATGGTTTGGTGACCATGGAGGAAATTCTGCCACATTGTAGCTCTTGTTTGTTTCAAGGACCTTGTCTCCACAAACGGGGTTATATGGAAGGCTCCCTGCTACAGATTGTTAAAAGGATGTCAGCATCAACAGCAGCCACTTCTCTTTTTTTACATGTTTCCTGACACAATGTCAGGATATTTGAATCAGAGTTTTTTGTGTGGGAGTATGTGTTGACAGTTATTGATTCACCAGTCAATATGATTGTTGCTTTACAGAATATTACTATTTTCATGCCAGGCACCGTGCCAGAATCACAGTATAGAAAAATATCTTAGACACAATCCCTACCTTGCAGTAAAAATACAAAATGACCTGTGCTCATTTTCAAGTTAATAGATGTGGTATGTATGCATTTGAGTCTGTCCACAAGGTATGAACTTACATAGGACTTAAAGACACACAAAACTTAAAAGTCATTGCAGAAAAGATCAGTTACTAAATCTAGAAAGAAAACCTGAGCTTTTACCTAATTTGATTTCTTAGTTGCTAGGTATGTTTATACTCTAACACACAATTAATTTGTAGAAGACCTTTTTTAAATTGACCTTTTGTATTTGGAGGTAATTGTAGATATCATACATAATTGTAAATAATTCAGATACAGTTGTAAAAAATAATTCAGAAAGATCCCATATACCTGTTACCCGGTTTTACCATCTTGCAAAGCCACAGTAGAACATCATAATGAGGATACTGACTTTGATACAATCAAGATATGGAACATTTTCATCACTACAAGGATCCTTCAAGTTGCTCGTTTATAGCCACATCTACTCTCCTCTCACCCACTCCCTCCTTAACCCTGGAAACCAGTAATCTGTTTTTAATTGCTATAGTTTTGTCATTTCAACGATGTTACATACATGAAATCATATAGTAGGTAACCTTTTGTAATTGGATTTTTCACTCAGCACAGTTTTCTGGAGATTCTCCCAGGTTGCTGTGTGGATCTATAGTCCATTCATTTTTATTGATGAATAGTGTTCCACGGTATGGGTGCATCACAAATTGTTTTTTTTTTTTGCCCCCAGTTTTATTGAGATATAATTGACATATAACATTGTGTAAGTTTAAGGTGTACAATATGATGATTTGATACATGCACACGTTGAGAAGTGATTGCCACAATAAGGTTAGTTAATACATCCTTCACCTCATATAATTACCATTTTGTTCTTGTTGTTGTTATGGTGGAGAACATTTAAAATCTGCGCTTTTAGCAACTTTTAAGGATACAGTACAGTATTGTGAATTATAGTCATCATGCTATACATTAGGTACCCAGAACCTATTCCTCTCTGAACTGGAAGTTTATAGACTGACCAACATCTCCTTATTTCCCCCACTCCCCAGCCTCTGGCAACCACCATTCTACTCTTGTATTCTGTGATTTTGACCTTTTGTTGATTCTAAATGTAAGTGAAATCATACAGTATTTGTCTTTCTCTGTCTGACTTATTTCACTTAGCAAATGCCTTCAAGGTCCATCAAATGTTGTTGCAAATGATAAGATGTCCATATTTTTTATGGCTGGATAATATTCCAGTGTGTGTGTGTATGTGTGTGTGTGTGTATACATATACATACATACTTCACATTTCCCTTATCCATTATTGATAGATGTATAGATTATTTCCATGTCTTGGCTTTTGTGAATAATGTTGCAAAGAATATGGAAGTGCAGATATCTCTATGAGATCCTAATTTCATTTCCTTTGGATAAATACCTAGAAATGGAATTGCTGGATCATATAGTATTTCTATTTTTATTTTTTTGAGGAACCTCTGTGTTATTTCCCATGGTGGCTTTACCAATATTCGTTCTTATCAACAGTGCACAAGCGTTCCTCTTTTTCTACATTCTCACCAGAATTTGTTATCTCTTGCCTTTTTGATAATAGAAATTCTAACAGGTGTGAGCGGTATCTCAATGTGATTTAGATTGGCATTTCCCTAATGATTAATGATAGTAAGCACTTTTCAAGTGATTATTGATCATTTGTATGTTTTCTATGGAAAATGGTAATTTCACATTACTAATGATGTTGATGCTAAACATCTTTTTTTTTATTATTATTTGCCATATGGCTATCCTCTTTTATGAAATGTCTCTTCATGTGGTTTTCCCATTTTCCAATTGAATTTCTGTTTTTATTGTTGTGGTTTTAGTGTTTTTTTATATATCCTAGATTTGTGTTTTTTGGATATGTAACTTTGAAATATTTTTCCCAGCAAGCAGTTTAACTTTTGTACTCTTAACAGGGTATTTTGCAGAGTAAAAGTTTTTAATTTCAATGAAGTTCAATTTATCAAATTTTCCTTTTATGGATCATAAATTCAGTGTCAAATCTAAGAAATATTTGCTTAGCCCTAGACTCCACATATTGTCTGTTTTTTTCCCAAAAGCTTCATAGTTTTAAGCTATAAATTTAAGTTGAAATTCATATTGAATTTATATTATAAAGTGTGAGAACTTAGGTCAGTTTTTTTATATTGATGTTCATCTTTACTATATTGTCTTCAAATTCATAAACATGATATGTATCTCAATTTATTTATATCTTCTCTATTCACCTTTATCAAGGTTGGGTAGTTTCAGCTTCCAAATACTACACGTTTTTTGTTAGATTTACATTGAAGCATTTCAACTTTTTGACAATTGTATTGCTATTGTATTTTTAATTTTGGTATCCATGTGTTCATTGATAGTATATAAAAATACAAATGATTTTTCTATGTTTATCTTATATGCTGCTACCTTGATAAACCAACGTTTTAGTTCTAGGATTGATTTTTTTGTAAATGGCTTGGGATTTTCTATGTAGATAATCATGTCATGTGCAAAAAGTGAGAGTTTTATTTCTTCCTATCTGATCTGTATGACCTTGTTTTCTTTTTCTTGACTTACTGCATTGTCTAAAACTTCTAGCAGTATGTTGAATACGAGTGGTTAGAATGGACAAACTTACTTTATTCCTGATCTTGTTGGGAAAGCATTCAGTCTTAGATCATTAAGAATAGTATTAGCTATAGAAGTTTTGTATGTTCTTTTTGTTGTTTTGTAGATGTTCTATATTAAATTAAGGGAGTTCTTTCTATTACTTTATTGCTGAGAGTTTCTTATCATGAATGGATGTTGAGTTTTGTCAAATGTCTTTTCTGTGTATTGATGTGATCATGTGTTTCTTCTCTCTAACCTGTCAATATGGTGGATTACTTTGATATTGCGTGAACTGTGGTAGTTTGTGATTTTTAATAAATTGTAAAAATTGACAACTTTAATTTGTTAAATCTATGTGTATAAATTCGTTTCTCCTATTCTCTAATTATCTTTTCTTTGGCTTTGAAGTCTGCAGTGGTATCCTCTCTTTTATTCCTGATATTGGTAAGTTGTGTCTTGTCTCTTTTTCTTTGTCAATTTTGCCATTAATATTTGTATAAATTTTATTAATATTTTCAAAGAATTAGCTTTTTAAAATTTATTTTTGTTGAGGTAGCATTGGTATATAACATTATATAAATTTCCAATGTACATCATGATGAACAAGATGTAGTCTATACAGAAATCAAAATATAATAACTAGCTTTTTGTTTCACTAGTTTTCTCTGTAGTATTGTGTTTCAAACGTATTGATTTCTATTCTTATCTTTATTTTTTCTTTCTTTCTGCTTATTTTGGGTTTATTTTGCTTTTTGTATACAATTTTCGTCATTGCTTTAGATATTATATAATCTATATATATAATTTATAAGAATCTAGTGATTTCATCATTTTATGTATTTGAGTATATTTTAGAAAACTTACCTCTCTTTACATTCCTTTACCCTTCCCTATTTATAATATTAGTGCCTTAAGTATTTCCTCTACATACATTTAGACTCACGTCAGACATTCTTTCAATGTTTTCTTCAAATGTCAAACATAAGTTAGAAAACTCTAGAAGAGGGGGAAAGTCTGCTCTATTTACCCATATTTTTGCTTACTTCATTCTTTCGTTCTTCCTGATGTTCCTAATGTTATCAGTGTTGTTGTTGACTGTGATCACCTAGCTAAATATGCAAAAACATTCAAACAGAGGCACACATTCTTATGTAAGCAAGTAACTGTGCCAAGAGAAACCTAATTAAAAACACAATTCTAAGTTACCAATTTTTTTCTGTATGGAAATAGTAGTTGGAAGGCTGGCTTGAGCCTGAACAATCAATTGAACACTCAACAAAGTTTGAACTCAAAATTAAGTCCACGGGTTTATTCCATTTATGGCATTCTGTCATTGATATAGCAGATTCTGTTACTAAATTAAAATTCCGGTGTAACTCACATCTCAAGGAAAAAACGTGTTTTAAAGTTATGTTTAGTGAAGTGGATTAAGTCAGAGTTATAGCATTTCCTTTTCCAAGCACAATACTCCCAAGAGAACTTGTTAAACTTTATTTCCAGAATGTAAAGTATGCATTTTAAAATATGCCACTTCAATATTCCGTGAGAGATTTTCATTCCCCTACTCCTACCTCTGTAAAAATCTTAAATTGTTGATTTACTTAAGAAGTTGGAAGACATTTTTCTTTTTAATTCAGGATGCTTAATTAGATGCCAATCTCTCAAATTTCTTGAATCCTTAGTTTCTTAGTCAAAAAAGATGTAATATAATTTGGAAAAAATATATATGCAAACCATTCTACTTATAAAAACTGTGGGTGGATACCAAGGCAATTAATTCATAGTAATTGATGCATACTAATTAAGATATCTATCTATCTCATTGAATTTAATGTCTATATTGTAAAGCAGGTTTTTAAATTACTGGTATATTTACATCCAGTAATGTCATTTGTTAACATGACATCTATTGGTAGAAAATCTTGCCCTTTAAAACATAAAGATAATTATCTGTAATTAGCAGCACATATATTTTGCTTGCAATTTTTATTAGGATATTATTGCAAACTTATGGAAAGATATCAGGAATAATACGTGAAACGCCAAGATATAGTCGTTACCCAGCTTCACTATTTGATTTTCCCCATTTGTTTTATCCTTTTTTCTATAAATACATATATGAAGCTTTTTTATGAGCTATTTGAGAGTAGGTTGGAGAAATAATGCCCCTTTATGTCAAAATACTTCAACCAGTATTTCCTATATAACCACAGTCCAGTTAATAAAAGGTGGAAATTTTACCTAGGTACAATATTTAATCTATATCCCATATTCATTTTTTTCATTTTTCTCACTAATATTCTTTAATGCTTTTTTCCCCCTGAGCTAGGATCTAACATAGTTTCAAATGTATCATTTATCATGTCCCTGCAGTCATCTTTAAACTAGAGTACGTCTTCAGCCATTCTTTGTCTTTTTTCACTTGGACATGTTTGTATGGCAAATATAGGGTAGGTATTTTGTAGATTGTGTCTAATTTGGGTTTGTCTAAGGTTTTCTCATGATCATATTTAGGTAACTCATTATTATCAAGGATACTAACATAAGTGATATGGTAGATTCAGAGTGCCTCATGTGGAGAGACGACTGGTGTTGGTTTCTCAAAATTGGTGATATTAGTGTTGATCCTTTAATTAAGGTAGTGTCCACCAGTTTTCTCTAATGTAAAGTTACTATTTTCTCTTTGTAATTAATAACTGAGTTATAGGGCCACACTCTGAAACTGTAAATTTCCTGTTCCTTATGAAATGCTCATTAAGTTGTGTTAGCACACGTTGATAATTTTCTAAATCCCTCATTCCTTTTCTATTTATGGTTGGTATTCTACTGTAAGAAGAAATGTCCCTTCTCCAATTATTTATTGATTTCTTTATTTATATCACTATGGACTTATAAATTCTTATTTTATTCAATGAGTTACAACTTATTGCTATCATCATTTATTTTGAAGCTCAAACTCTCCTAGAGTTGGCCAGTTGGGACCCTTCTAAAATGGCTACTGTGTTCTTTTGATATAACTCTTTAATTCTTTGAGATTTTCTTGACCTTCTCTTGGAACAAGATGTTCCAAGATCAGTTAAATTTTTCCTATCCTATTCCTGAAATCAGTCTTTAGGACCTTTTTTTCTTTTTGGTGCAACCAAACATCTCAGGATCAGGCCATTCAGCTACTTGTGTAACCATGTCTCTAGTCCCTCTGATCAAACAGAGCTAGGATTAGACATAAATTTACCTATCCATCTATCTACCTAAAAAAAAAAAAATACTATGCCACAGGATACAATCTAATTTTCCCACTTCAGCTTATTTTTAATCCCACTCACAAATGGGCTCTCATTATCCTCAATCCTCTAAGTTCAAGCCTAGAATGTTCAGAAATTAACTTTAGAATTGCCAACACATACTACTGTGGAAAGCAAAATAACTTTGAATTCACTATGTTTTACAGGGTTTTTTTTTTTTTCCCTGTTTGAGACAAAATGTATACACAGTGAAATGCACAAATCTTAAATGTACAGTTAAGTGAGTTTTGAAAAGTGAATACCCATGCAACTCACACCGTAGTGAAGTGTGGAGCGCTTTTATCACCACACAGAGTTCCGTTGCACGCCTTCATGTCAGTCCTCACTCTTCTCCCCAGAGGAGCCATTTTCTGAAAACTCTTTCAGCATAAATTAGCTTGGCCTATTTTAGAACTTTACGTACATACAGCCATACAATATGTAGTTTTGGTTTTGTTTCTGACATTATTCTCTCACTATGTGTGAGATTCATCAGTGTTGTCATGTGTGTGTGTATTTGCTGACTCATATTCTATTGAGTGAATACTAATATATATTTATGCATTCTCTTCTCTGGACATTTGAGTTGTTTCCAGGTTGGGAATATTGCTGCTGTGATATTTGTATGCAAGTCTTTATGGATGTATGTTTTTATTTATCTTGAGTAAATACCATAAGCCAGGATTGCAGGAAAATAGGATTGGTGTGTAGGTAACTTTACGAGATACTTCTAAAGCTTTTTCCAAAGTAGTTCACTTTACATTGCCACCAGAAATTTATGAAAATTCTTGCAAAACTTCATATTTGTCACCATTTGGTGATGTTAGGCCTTTTTTAAAATTGTTTTTGTGTTTTGTTTTGGTTTTTTTTTTGTTTTTATTTTTATTTTAGGCATTCTAGTGGGTGCATGCATTATAAATATAATTGGCATTTGTTTTGCATTTGGCTGATGATCTCCTATGCTTACTGACTATATGAATATCTTCTTTTGGAAAGTGTGTTTTCAAGTTTTTAGACATTTTAAATTACTATGTTTGTTATTTTATTGAATTGTAAGAATTCTTTATACTTCCTACATGTCCTTTGTGACAAATAGAAATGGCAAGCAATAGGATATATTGGAGTATATGAGGAAGCCATTTGGTGTAAACCTAATTTGGCCTGACTTTGTTTTTTCCAAAAGGGCCTGACATGGCCTTTGAGCATGCATTGTATATCTGCTTAAGCATTTGCTATGTTCCAAAGACAAGAACAACTGCCCTTATGATAAAGGTGCAACTTCCCCCACATTGGTATTTCCTTAAGGATAAACTTCCCCCACATTGGTATTTCCTTAAGGATAAACTACTTTCCATAGGCTAGGAACTGATGGCTGTGCTCACCTGTGACCACCCATCTCGAGACAATAGACCTGCCACCCTGCTGTGTCCACCAAGACAGCAGACCTACTACCTGCTGTGACCATCAATCACTGTGCCAAGAGAGCAGTCTCGTGACTATTGTAAAGGGACATTTCAATCATATGTGAAACATCCTCTTTGGGGGTATATAACAACTCTGTACACCCCACTCCTTTGGTGCCCTTCCTTCCTTCAGGAAGGAAGACCCCTTGCCATGGTCTTCACATTTTGGCTCAGAGTAAACTCACCCAAATTTTCATTTATAGATTGTTTATTGATTATTTTCATTGACATTTGCAAATATTTCCTTTCAGTATACGGTTTGCCTATTTTCTGAATAATTTTTTGATGCAAAAAGTTATTAATATTGGTGAAATCTAATTTATCTTCTAATTTCTTCTTGGGTTATTGTTTTCTACATATTTTCTCAAAACTTTTGCCATCTACAAGTCACAAAAATATACTTGTATTCTCTTCTAGAAGCTTAATCATATTAATTTTTACATTTATGTTTATGATCTGATTTGTGTCAGTATTTGTGTATGGCGTGAGGTAGGGGTTCAGAGGTCTTTGTGTTTTTACATATGGACACCTAGGTGGTCTAGCACATTTGTTGTAAGGCTTTCTCTTCTAAAATTACCTTGACAATTTGTCAAACATTAATTAGTGTAATTATAATTTTATTTCTTTTTTGTTTGTTTTCACCTTATTTCACTGTAAACAATCTATACTAAAATATTGAATAGAAGTGGTGAGTGAATATCTTCATCATGTTCCTCATTCTTAGGAATAAAAAGTTAAATATTTCACCATTAAATATGATGTTAGGTATAGACTTTTAAACAGATACCGTTTATCAGATTCAGGAAGTTCAATTGTACATCTAGTTTGCTAAGATTTTATTTTAAAAAAAGTTTAATTTTGCCAAATGCCTTTCTGCATTAGATGAGATAATCATATTTTCAAATTACTCTGTTAATATGGTGAGATACATTAACTATTTTTTTAAATGTGGAATAAACCTATTCATAATGTATTTTCCCTTTTTATAAAATTCAAGAATTAATTTGTAAATAGTCTGTGCTCCATTTTTTTCTTATAAGCCAGTTATTATTAACATGATTATGTCCTGTATAATTTATCTTTTTTCTATTGTCACTTTCAAGGTTTTCCTTTTACATTTTGTTTTCAGTAGTTTGACTATGACATACCTATGCATGTTTTTCTGTATTTATTCTTCTTGGAGTTTACAGAGGTTCTTGGGCCTATATATTTATTTTTAAAACAAATTTGGTAAATTTTACATCATTATTCCTCCTAATATTTTTCTGCCCCACACCTTTCTCTTTTAGGACTCCAAATACATGTTTTATGGATTTACAATTACCGAAGCTCTGTTATTTTTAATTTTTTAAATCATTGTTTCTCTCTGTTATTCAGATTAATTTCTATTGACATATATTCCAGTTTACTGATTTTTTTCTCTATCAGTGCCAATCTGCTGTAATTGCATTTTTCAATCTCAGATATTGTACTTTTTAATTACAGAATTCCCATTTAATTAAATTTTAAAATTTCCACTTTATTGCTGATATTCCCATATACTGTTTCATTATGATTATGTTTTTTAAGTCCTTGAGCACATTTAAAATAACTCTGCATTAAATATCTGTATGTAAATTCTACTTTCTGGATCCTGACTATTTTTCTCTTCACTATGGACCCCATCGTCTGCCTCTTCAGAGGTCTAAAATTATGTGTGGTTATTTGCTGAAGATTGTCGACATACTATATAGAGAGTGTAGATTATGTCGTTTTTAAATTACTAACATCATTTTGGTTCTGTCAAAACTGTTCAGTTCCCTATTTGGGTAGGCCTCTTTAATTTGTGAACTTAGTTCTAGAGCACACTGCATGGCTCTAATTCCTTAGTAGTGGACGTCCTGCTGTCTTAGCTGAGTGCCTGTTTGTTCTGTGAGGTCTCCACACTTGGGCTGAGCTGGAACTCGAATCACCAATACCACCATTCAGCTGGCAGCCCTCTGGCAGGCGCTCTCTGCTGAGCCTCGTGGACTCTCACCCACAGTGGATGCCTACACACGTCTGTGGGGTCCTCTTTGTGCATCCGTTCCAGCTTCACCAGTATTCTGTCACAAGTTGCAGCTGCTTGGCCTCAGTTCCTGGAACTCGCTTCTGCCTCCTTAGCTTACCAAGACTGCCGCTCCATTTCTGGTGCACCCTTCTGCTCCTCTCCAGGACAGTGCCCCAAGTGGCCGGCCAAGGCAATTCTGATATGATTGACAGGATCGCCTCACTTGTTTTTCTTCTTTCAAGGATTATACTTCTTTGCTATCTGTTGTTCAAGGTGGATGGATACTGTTTTTTCATATATTTTGTTCAGTTTTATGGTTGTTTTCAGTAGGAGGCCAGGTCTAACACCAGTTATTCTGTTTTGGCCAACACTTGAGGTTAGGAGCATGTATTTTCATGTAAAAGTCATTATATTACTTTATAAAGCATTTTTTTTTTCCTGTTTGAGATATAATTGACATATTAGCACTGTATAAGTTTAAGGTGGACAGCATAATGATTTGACTTATATATATTGTGAAATGATTACTACAATAAATTTAGTTAACGTTCATCCTCTCATAGAGAGGCTAAAAAGCAAAAATGTTACTTTCTTGAGTAGATTAAAGCAACTTTTAGTTGTGTAAGTGAATTTTTGCAGTGTGTGTATTATTTTTATTTGTTTAATTTTATTTATTTATTACTTATTTTTTTTGTGAGGAAGATTGTCACTGAGCTAACATCTGTTGCCCATTTTCCTCTTTTGCTTGAGGAAGATTGGCCCTGAGCTAACATCTGTGCCCATCTTCCTCTGTTTTATGTGGGACACTGCTACAGCGTGGCTTGACAAGCAGTGCTAGGTCTGCACCTGGGATCCGAACCTAACCTGGGAACCACTGGCTGTGGAAGTGGAGCATGCAAACTTAACCACTGTACCACCGGGCCAGCCCCTGTGTATATTATTTAAATTGCGTAGATACCAAGTCTAATAATCTCAGTTCTATCTTCTCATGTAGTCTTTTATTTTTCATTTTGTAAAATGGTGTTAATTACCACCGACTTTTCTAAAGCTGTTTAAGAAATAAAGAAGATAATCTACATGAAAGTTCTTTGTAAGCTATAAAGTGCTAGAAAAATGAAAGGTATTATTATAGGGCAAAAGTAAACTTTAGTTCAGTCTTTGATCGCAAATTCCCACCAGAGAGAAGTTGGAACGGATAGCTCTTAATAGTATTCATTCCCCTTAATATTTTATAATAGCATTAAACTGGGGAAAACGGAATCCCATTTTATTTTTACTGGGCAAGTGAAGATGATTGAACCATTCTAAGCTTTAAAGGATTAGATGAATTATAGGAATTTCCTTGAATGTATCTTAATTTCTTAAATGGATATCACTTTAAAACTTGTAAGTAATTCTATAGAATAATATTGGTTATTTTAGAAAATATCGTGGTACCTTCAAATCCAGGCTTTGCCTTGCTGGTGACTACCCTCAGCTCTCAGTTCTTTACACATCACGTGATCAGATTAACTTCAGAGCACCTAACGATGGTGGTCATTAGAAAACTTTTGATAACAGAACCAATATTTTCCCCTTAAATAATTAAACCTCTTTCTAATTTAAATTAAATGCTTCCTTTTTTGTTAGTTAAGAGTTATTTTATTTAAAAGTTTAATACAGCAGCATTTTTTTTTAAAGATTTTTTATTTTTTCCTTTTTCTCCCCAAAGCCCCCCGGTACATAGTTGTGTATTCTTCGTTGTGGGTTCTTCTAGTTGTGGCATGTGGGACGCTGCCTCAGCATGGTCTGATGAGCAGTGCCATGTCCGCGCCCAGGATTCGAACTAACGAAACACTGGGCCGCCTGCAGCGGAGCGCGCGAACTTAACCACTCGGCCACGGGGCCAGCCCCACAGCAGCATTTTTTAATTCACAATGAGACCTTTAAGAAATGAATTATTTTATTCACCAGAATATTTCCCAAGGTTCTCCACTGGGAGAAAATTAGTTTGTTGAACATACAAGCCAACTGTGTTAGTCATAATTTTATGGTTTTAAAAAAAAAGTAACAGTGACATAAGACCGTTTGGCATGGAACACAAAATCCTGTTAGCGGCAAACATCTGTGACAGTCTAGGAGTGGCACGCACCACGGGAATCTATTACAGGGCTAATCATTCTCCCAAGTTATTTCTGGGGATCTAGAGGAGAAATTCTGTTGTCTCAGAAAGGGACATTTACTTCTTCCCAATTTAGCAAAATTAATTTAAATTGGCTGGCAGCTTATCACACCCTCTGCAGGGGGTATTCCAAAGGAGAAAGAAGGCACAGAGAAAAAACATCCAGGCACCATTTAGAAAGGGAATGGGGGTTTTAAGTCTGACGTAGAAGGAAAAGAAAGGAAGCATGGAAAAAGCAAAAGATTTCTCCTTTTTTCCAGAGCCTGAAGGAACTACATTGTTCCTCATTTTCCCCTAATATCACCATTAGAGAAAGTGATCTGATTTTAGATTTGCTAATGCTCAGTTTGGGAGGGCTGTCTAGCAAGTCATGTGCCCAAGATTGGAGAAATATAAAGACAGGGAGGATATAAGTTTCTCCTCTGGAGTTCACTGACACATTTAGTACCACCTGGTCCTGGGGAAGGTTCTGTGATCAAACAATACCAGGTAAAGACCCATTGAGAGAGGTACACTGATTCATTGTCAGTCTTCTCGGTGAGGGAGAGAGCGAGCAGCACTGTAAGAGCTGTCTCATCAAATGAGCGAAGAAGAGTCAAAAGAATGGTGTGCAGATAGAAGAAGAAAGGGGCACAAGAAGGAAGTGGAAAGAGTAGACCAAGTAAAGAAATAAAATAAATTTGATATCAAAGATCTATCCATCTGAAATCCTTATTTGGGGGTTACTTTAAAATTCCCTTTATGCTTGGCTAACCCACTTATGTATATGTAGAGAAAACAGATACATAGTCTTTTTCAATGATTGGGTGTCATTTTCACAACAGCACCCAAGCATAATCAACTCTCAGTTCATTGGTCACAACTGACCAGCAACTCAAGTCATCAGACAGAAAACCCCCTGCACCTGTTTAGTGCATCCAGCAAAAGCTAGTGTGAAAGGGAAGCTTTAACAAACACTTTGGAACATGCTTCTATGGAGAATTGTTTCCTGCGTCAAGAGTTCGGAAGAGGGATTCTAACCCTTTTAATCCTATGAGTGGCCTACAGTGACTGAAATGGTGATAAAGTAGCCAATACATTCTGAACCCAATGCAGGTAAGTGTGTGCACATATGGATGGGAAATTTTGAGTCCTCTTTTTTAATACTTAGAGGGATTGTTAATTTTCTTTCTCTCATTTATCCTGGATTTCAGAACAAAGCCAGATCTATAAAGTGTTATTTACAACAATAAACAACTTCTGCTAAAGGACATTTCTCAAGATAGAAGGCAATATACAGGTGGTCAGAGGAATACATGTTGCTAAATTTTATTTTTTTAGCAGTACCATATGTGCCATCTCTGGTGTATTTCAGATTAAATTATGTTCAATGGAATGATCTGAGAATATAAGCATTAACTTTTCTCTCTCCTTCCCGCCTTCCCTCCCTCCCTTCCTTCCTTTCTTCAAGAAATATCCTTCAAACACTACACAACTCATTTACAAATAACTTTTGGGGTAGAGCCTACTTGGAATTACTCGTTATTTATTTCCCTAGCATTTTTCTTAAATGTTGACACTGCATTCTATCTCCACCCAGATTTGTCATAAGGTATTCAGTAGTTAAAAGTAAAGATTTTCTTTGAAAACTTACATATTTATTATAAATTTCTTTTAGCTATGTTTTATGTTTTCTATCAAATAAAGAACCGTACCTACCTTTTTACATTTTGGTTCACATTTTTGTTCTTCTTTCTCATAGACCTCTAAACCATGCACTTTTATTCTTACATTCAGCAAATATTTATTGAATTACTGTTCTTTATCCAGCTTTTGATTAGCATTTGGGGTGATGTGCAAGACAGTATTTGCAGTAAAATATTTAAGTGGTTGGGGCTGGTCCAGTGGCGGAGCGGTTTAGTTCGCACATTCTGCTTCCGTGGCCCGGGGTTCACCAGTTCGGATCCCGGGTGCAGACATGGCACCGCTTGGCAAGCCATGCTGTGGTAGGAATCCCACGTATAAAGTAGAGGAAGGTGGGCACGGATGTTAGCTCAGGGCCAGTCTTCCTCAGCAAAAAGAGGAGGATTGGCAGCAGATGTTAGCTCAGGGCTAATCTTCCTCAAAAAAAACAAAATTATGGGGGACAATAGATGTCTGTCTACACAGAGTACTTGGGGAGCAGAAAATTTTTGTAAATGTTTACTGCAAAAGGTGGAGAATATTCCACAAAAGTGGTTAGCATTTAAACTTGGAATTTCAAGGTAAGCTGGAGATTCTTGGGGAATAAAAGATAGTAGGTAAGAGTAGAGCATGTGAGGAGTAATCAACATGACAGGCCTAGGAGGAGAGATGGAAGGGTAAGGCTGGAAGTATCTATTCATTTAGCAAATAGTTATTGCTGCCGGGCACTGTGTCATGTACCAGGCACTGTTGCTAAGGATTCGAAATACAATGGTGAAACAAACTGAAAAATATTCACCCTCATGGAACTTACATTCTAGTAGGTTCACCTTGCTGTTGGGCTTTGAAGGGACTTGTACAATATTCTGAGGAATTTCATCTAATAGAAAAATTAGAAACCATTGGGGTTTTATTATCACTTGTAAGTGACATGATGAGATCCAAATATAAGAACAACTTTGTGTCATTTTGATAAGTGGACTATGAGTAATGTTGAAATATGAAATAATATCGAAGCAGTATAATTTATAAGACTTGGGGACTAATGGAACAAGACAACATAAAAGTAGACCACCATGAATTTGACTTGTCTAACTCAAATGATTGAATCTTTCACATTCTAGGTGTATGTGCAAAGTTAGTTCCTATTTATTGGATTTCTCATATTGAAAATAAAGAAAGTGCAGATTTGGGGGGAGTGTGGAGGAGACAGAAGAGATGAGCTATAATGCTGAAATACTGATTTTTGTGAAATCTAGAATTCAGGAGAAAAATCTAAGCTGGATCCATCTGGAGACATCCAATGAGTGTAGCTGAAATTTTGGACATAGAAAGGTCTTTTTGAAGAGAAGACAAAGATATTAGAGATTTTTCAAGGCAGGATATTTAGGTAGTCATAAGAGACTGCATATTCATTTATATTTTGAATGAAGCCTCTTTGCACATCAACACTATGGTGTTGAACTTGTGGTTGGTCTGGTTATTAGATTAAAGGTTTGTGTTGGAAAGGACTGTATTTCTAAACAATATTAAATTTTATCCTAAATTATTTTTCATACCCATGAAATATGAGAAGATTCTCTCAAATGTGGTTTTTGCTCCAGAAACTTTTTTTTTTAAAGATTTTATTTTTTTCCTTTTTCTCCCCAAAGCCCCCCGGTACATAGTTGTATTATAGTCTTTGTTGTGGGTCCTTCTAGTTGTGGCATGTGGGACGCTGCCTCAGCGTGGTCTGATGAGCAGTGCCGTGTCCGCGCCCAGGATTCGAACCAACGAAACGCTGGGCCGCCTGCAGCGGAGCGCGCGAACTTAACCACTCGGCCACAGGGCCAGCCCCTGCTTCAGAAACTTTTATTGCACAAATGGCCACATTCTGAATTAACTATGCTATCTTACTTTTAAATCCATAAATACATAAATATCCTAATTGTGGATTATGTGCCCTATACCAGGCTGGGTGCTGGGTACTCCTCCACTTCATCTCTCCAGCACATCTGAGAACTGCTCAGAAACCAACCTTGGAATTGATGGTTCCATGCATAGATATGTCAGTTCCTGTGTTAAACGAGTCTTAGAAATTGTTTACAATTTCATCTTCAGGTTGTACTCTGTCTGGCACTGAGAATTTAGCTTCTAGCTTTTTGAAAGAATAAGTTATAAGCCAATTTGGCAGTCAAGAAGAGGCCAACATTATGGTTAGGATTTTCAGTAGTTTCCCAGAAAACAGGATTGATGTTTCCATTATGACACAATGCCATAAATATAGCTATTTACTTCTGCCTGCTATGTTCTCTTTCCCTTATTCTTTGTCTATCTCTGAAAATTTTCTGGGGCTAGACATCCAGTGGTGATGTGAGGGCCTGTAATTTTGAGAATGACACAGGGGCTCCCTCTCAGGGTATAAACACTTCATTCACTTGTGTGTCAACAGACCAGCCTGGTATAATTGCAGAGACAGCAATTTGTTCCTTCCCCTTTTCCTGTGAGTGAAAACACTGGGCATGCTTAGAAACCTACCCCAGGGAATGCTTTATGCAGGCAATTCCGGAAGAAGGGAACTGTGATGCCTAGTTTCAGAAAAATAGAATGGACAGCAGCAGCCTACGCAGTAGCCTTCTGTTTCATATTATAAGGTAAACAGGAGTCGCATCTATGGAAAGGATTCACATCATATGAACTTGATGAATTTAAAACTTTCTCCGTGAATGCTATTTTGATCATTCTACTTCTTTTCTCACAGCGTTCAAATACTTAAAAGAAATAGGTTTGTGTGTTTGCCCTGATGGAGAGAAATTAAAGGAGACTCCATGAAAGGTAGCATTTTTATCTCTAATCAGTTTTTTTGGGGGAAGAGGGGAGAAGCCCCAAGGAATAGACTGCTGATGACAGAACCACTCAAAAACCTTACTAATCTAAAGCACAGTCAAAATCATGGTGTGCACATCCTACTAGCACTCATACTAATAATAAACCAGAAGGGCCCTGGGGCTGCAAAATTTAGGGTCATGGATGGTTACCCCCCACACTGTTTGTAAATGTCTTCATTGACTTTTCTTTCTATAATCTGTTCCCAGCACAGGGCCAATCTAAAATATATTCTGTAGTTGCCTTGATTTTTCCCTTTGATAAATTCATGCTTTCAGATTTTTAACCTCTTTATAACTAGACTTTAGTTTCTATTTTATCTGCTGTGAACATGTATCCTTTTTACAACTAGAATAAAAATTTTAGCCTGCCTTGTAACTTTTCATCTATTTTCTCCTTAAACTTAGATGAAGTAATGGTGGTATTTCTTTCATTAGGGCCAGTGAACTCCAAATCAAAAGGGTTTGCACAGGGTTGCAGATCATAAGATGGTGGGGAGGAAAGATGTAGGAATGAACCAATTGGACTCAAATAGCAGTGTGTTTTTAGGATGGGAATGTTGTTCAGTTTTCTCTTTAAAGAAAAAATAAAGATTGCTTTTCCTTCTCTTCATCTTCCTCATTCTTTATAGAAACAGAATCCCTGGAATTAATAATCACAGCAAAGTAAAAAGGAACATTATTGATTAATTTAGTCCATAAGTATTTATTGAACCCTTTCTACATGCCAGGCACCGTGCTATAAGATGTCTCAGAAAAATCTTGCTTTTGGTAACGGGACTATACCTAGCTGGCTTAGGATATACACTGCCCATGAGGGTAGCGTTTTAAATGTGCTGATTTTGAAATGGGGGAAAGGATTAGAGAGAGGGGGAATTAGTTAGACTTTTACACTAATCTACCAGGATAATATAATCAAAAATATGTTGAATAGTATAATACAAATTCGTATTTGGAAAAATGCCAATCCTTTTTTAAATGCAAATTTTAGAGAGTAAAACTGTAGAGTTTTCACTGGGGTGACATGAATGTCAAAGATTAAGGAACTTTGTGTTAATAGTATACATTGCACATGCCCCTTGTCGATTTTTTTTTTTAAGTAAATATGTCTTAAAGAGAGTAAAACCAAAGCCACCTTGAAATCCATGAGTGTGGTCAGGAGAGCACTGGCCAAACTCCAACTTCTTTTTCCATCTCTCGTCCCACACCAGCCAAAATGTGCCAGGCCCAACTCAGTACCACTGCAGATTCTCCTTCTTCCCTCTCCTGCATTCCCACCATAGCCTTTGTCACTTTCTCTTTTCCAAAGACCCCTGACCCTCTACACTCTTCCTGGTTGGTGGAGGCATGACTGATACTTTCCATCATTCATGCTTTGGCTAGGGATTCAGAGGCCCTTTGCAAAGCAGATAAGTGCCAAGCATCAGCGTTTCATTTTCACATGTGGCATCTGTTCTGTCACCAAGAGACATTACTATCACCATCATACAATTAAGCAAGCTATAGCTCTGAGAGGCGAGGAAAGATGACCCACTGCAGGTCACACATCAGTCAACAGGTGTTGTAATGAGTGTCCTTTTTGTTCCAAAGGACAAAAAATATACAAGCTGAAGTCAAAACAAGGGTTGCTAGAAGAATATGAGGAATGTCACAGAGTGCTTTGCAAGAAATCTAACAAGGCCTCATTCTAGTAAGACAATCTTTTAGTTGCTTCTCTCCCCTCTTCTTCTCTTCCTGTCTCCTGCTCAGCCCTTACCCTCTATCTTACTCTCTCTCAAAAGTTATCTCATATCTTTGCTTTGCTCTGCTAACTTGCTATATTCATTTCTCTGTATGCTGGTTTTCCCTGCAACAATTTTAGTTTCTGTACCTTTCAATTTCAGGTTGCCCTTAGCTTCATCATAGCATCAATTCTGGCCCTAAATCTAGCACTCTAAGGCCTAACATTCTAAATTTATATTTTAGAGATAAAATCTGATCATCTCAGCTGAATCTCATCCCTGAGCCAAGAACCTGTGGTCATTGGGTAGTTTGGTGTCACAGAAGAGAAGCCTGTCCAGCTGGGCCCATCATGGCCACCTGGACTGCTGGCAAAATACCATTTTGAAGAAGGAAATGTGGAGGGAAAGCTGTCATAAGGACAGCAGCAGAATCAGGTCACCTCTTCTGATTTCAGTCCTGTGCTCTTTGCATGACATCAGCCTGAGGGACTATGTTGAGTTGTCTTCAGATTCCCATAACACTCTACAAAACCCCCAGAAATTGCAGATGCTGACACAGGGTTGGTTGATATGATGAACTTGAAGTGAATTGAGCTATTATTGGCAGGTCATAGACACAACTTATTCTTTCCAACTGAAAGTCAACTTTTAGTTAAATGTCATCCAAGACCTGCATGAGCCAAGCCCATAGACAGGGTCAGGAGGGAGAAGGGATAGAGAGAAGGAGGGTTTTTAAGATACACAATCAGGTTTCATGAGCAGCATCCTGAGCTTAGAATGAAAGAAGAGAATAGAGAAATGGAAAACCATTGTGCCACATAGTCATTTGTCATTCTTGTGCAGCTGCCAGAGAAATCAGTAAAACAAAAACTAAGGCAGAAGCTACACAGGAGAGTAGAGAGTTCAAATAATTCAAGTACACAGGTGAGACTCTTCCTGTGTCCTTTCTCTAGGATCAAATGGATCAAGACAGGGCACAGAGAACTGGAGGCCCCTTCTACTCCTAAAGCCCCAGAGACATGGGACCAGTGAGTTGAGGTTGGGTAAGAATCTTCAGAACTCATCAACTTTAGATATTGATGTACTGTTTCATCCATTTTCCACCTGCATCTCCTATATATTCTTCCTTTAAATCCTCTTTTGCAGTGTTTCCTTATTATAATTCAGAGACTAGAAAAATAACCTTTTAGAGATTTTATTTTTCTCTTTTTTCCCTCGCAGCTTAGGTCTTCCTCCTTCCCCCTTTCTCCTCCTCCACACCCTAGGGAGTCCCCAAGGAAATTTAGCTAGTTTGCCAGTCTGGGCTGCACTGTAATTTGGGTTGGCAAACACTGCAGAGCTGCAAGCACCATTTACTTTTTTTCCCCTCTTTGCACCATTCCCTCTTCTATTTACTTATCACCTCGAATGTTTACAGTCCAGTAAGAGGTCATATAAATTTATTAAACCTCTCTCTTTTTTTTTCTTTTCCTTTTAAAAAGATGTTATTTTAAGATTTCCTTTCAATTTCCTCCAATTTTCAGAATAGTTCCTCAGGGCTCTCATTATTTGGATCTCCCACTGACTTAATCTTCTCTAGAGCAGAGCGCTTGGAATTTCTTTGGCTTAAGCTGGCATGTTAATCACTTGCCTAGCCTCTAAAGAGGGAGAGCCTCTTTCAATGGAGCTGCTGCCTGAGTTGTTGTCACCGCAGCAAAGAAAACACATCTGGACTCCTCTGTTGAAAGCAATCTGCCCCCTGCCAGCTGCTCAGCTTTGTGGTCACAGCAGAGCAAGCCCCGTGGGAGGTGGGGGATATAAGCAACGAGAAGAACAGCTGCCATGTAGACTCCATCCAAGGTGGAGAAGCCTCTTCAATAGCTTCTAACTCCAGGCGGTGCCCAGGAAGAGACATGGCAGAGCCCACACCAGCCCCCAATGCCTTGGCCTCCTCTGGCCAATTCTAATCACGTGGCTTCTGTGAATCAGCTGGGAAGCCTATGAGGTACCTGTCTCCCACATGCCTTTCTTAGATGTTTTTATGGAGCTTTTCATTTTTACCGTGCTATTTCCTGATCTCCTATCTATTCTTTCCTTTCCTCTTTCTTGTGCTTAGATATTAATTTGGGGCCCTCATCATACTAACTAGAATTTTCCTTATTGATGGTAGAACACAGGCTTTTCCATTATTTAGGGGTGAGTTTACTTTAGGCAAAATCTTCCCAGAATATAGAAGAAATTCCTTCTGGAAGTTCCAAACTACTTTGAGTATGACCCTTGTATAAGCTTTGCTAATTTCAACTTTGAAGACAGGGTTCCTATTGGTGCATGATAAATTGCCCACAGTTTCTAGAACAATGTCTTGCATATATCACACGTTTGATTTGTAATTATTAAATACATTAAAAGAGACCCATCTGTAGAGTGACCTAGTGGATTTTTATGGATAAACATCACCTGTTTGCTCATACAGAGCTCCATTATGCTGTATCTATTCAAGAAACTAGGTACTATATTCATGTTGAATCTAAGCATGACCTCATCATTCAAATCCTTTGATCTGAACACTCTTCTCAGCCCACTCTTCCCTAATCATGATTCCACCATGAAGCACACTCCTAGCTCATTCTCCTTTTTCTTTTCTTGCTTTGCCCCTCATTCTTGCTGCTCGATATGATTTCCCCAGTGATGACCTGAGTTTTTCTCTCCATGGCTTTTCTACTTGCCATGATACTGGTTGCCTCAATGGAACTGAATGCACTATAGTTTTCTCTCAATATCATGTGGTTGATATTTTGGGTCTTCTGCAAGGCTAGCCACACCTCTGACGAGAACCCCTGGACATTACCTGTGGTACTTAATATCATCAGCTCTACAGACGCAGATGATTCGCTTTGATGAGGAATGAGTATTGAACCTGGACCCTGCCAAAAGGGAAAGTTTCTCACACCGAAGACCTATGCATTTGATGTCAGATTACAAAATCTCAGTGTGTTTGATGGCTATTTCTGTTTAGATATTTTCCTAGTTTTCTGTTTTTTCAAATCTACAATAATTTTGGTGGAAAATTAAGTGAATAAAGTATTTATTGAACAAAAATACCCCTAAAGCGATCTCTCACTCCCAAGTTTTAATGGCTCCTCCTGTATGAATAAACCTCACATCTGTACCTTCAGCTTTGATTCTCTCTTTCTTGGACTGCAAGATCCTCTATTAGAGTTTACCGGATTTAATTGATCTTGTTTTTTTCTAGGACCAATGTAATGCTTATACAGCTAAGGAAGATTAAATAAATTAACTCTTTTCCTGCTCATTATGTTCCCCTAAATGTCCTGCTACCATCCAAAACACACTTTTAATTATTCAAAAAATGTTTACTGAGCAAATATAAAGCATGAGGCAATTTTCAAGCCACCAGTGATGAATAACACAGACATAATTCTCACCCTCACTGAGTTTACATTTTAATAAAACCTTCAGCAAAATTCATTATTATTCCTCCAAATTCAAATCATTTAGCCAATGTCCTGGCTTCCCTATATCTATTAATCTTCTAATTCTTCAGCATTATGGTATTGTACATAGTATAAACTTCATAAGGTTTTGTTTAATCACATCCATGAATTTTTACTTTTCCATACCCAGTTTCATGTATGATTGTCCACTTCTTCCTGGTGAGTATTCCTTTATAATATTTCTTAGATTGGTCCCTTATTTGCTATCTTAAGTGAGTTCCTGATTGCCTCATTTCCTCCCTCTCAAATGTCTTCTAGTTGATTTTACTTTTCCTTGTCTGTCCCTATTTTCAGCCAGTCTGCTCAATACTACCACTTCTGTCTCAATCAAAGCTGTTTTGGTTCTAAATAACAAAATCCTATTTCAAGTAAAATAGACAAACAGGAGGGAAACACAAATGTGACATAACGATGCAAAGGTATAACAAAGTTACCAAAGGTAGAAATTATAAGAAGGACTTCAGAGACTGATGATATGGCAGAAACTGCATTTATTCTCTCATTCTCTCCAGAAAACTATTATTTCTCATCTCTGTTTCCTCTCTGTGTCTGTTTCACATTCTCTCTTTTTTTCTCTCCTTTCTCTTCTCTCTTGTTCTCTCTGTATCTCTGTCTCCTCTGTCTTCCCTTCAAAGAATGTACATTCTCTTTGCACATTCATGTGGCTCAAAAGGGTAACTCTATGCGCTAACTTCCTGTAGTCTCAGTTCAGTTGCCAACAGAGACCAATAAAAATATTCTTAACTCCCATTTCTAAATTCCTGGGAGAGATGCTGAGATCTGACATTCAATCAATTTCTGCCCTTTTCAGATGAGGTATTCATTTCCAATAATTTGCCAAAAGTGGGGAGAATAATGGAGTTGGGTGGGCGTGCTCAAGCTTGTATCGTATAAATACATTTTCCAGGGCCCAACACTGTAGATGAGTGGATGGATGGGGCTAGTCTTCTCAGAGCAGCAATCCTGGGCTGGGTGAGTACTACACCTGGTGTCACCTGCAACTCTTTGGGAGTAAAGCCTTTGGGACTCCCATTCATAGTTTATCAGATTGGATGTAGTTTTACCTTCATACTCCAGATCCTCTATCAATTGGTATTATCTGCCATGTGAAATCTTTTCTCCCTGATTTCAAGTCTCTTCTGCCAGGTGGAGTTTACCCACTTTTTAATAATTTTATCAGTTACGCAACCAGTTTTGTCAAATTCATCTATCAAATTCACTGCAAAAAAAAAAACCCCAAAACCCACACTGACTACAAAGTTCAGTTTGGACTAATCTCCACTCTCAAACCTTCCCAGATTCCCTTTCCTAATTTATCATAATTTAGTGGTGTTTTCAGTATTAGTTTTTAAAAAAATTATGGTTTATTGAAAATTATAATTAATGCTTAATTACAATTACTGTACTTGTAAATCAAGTTTGGTTACTTTGTAAATTTAACAATTATTTTATGAATCTATTTGTAATCTCCTTGGAGCCCTCCCTCAGAATGTAGCACAGTCCCAGGCATGTATGAGGATAAATAACCCACATAAAGAGGACGATTTAGAAAATACTGAATACATATTGTGCCAGGGGATAGATACAACAAGGATAGACAAAACATGAGGGAAAAAACTCAGGAAAACTTTCTCAGAATATTCTATTAATCCATGGTCTACCAGGATTTGAACCCTTAGCATCATCAAGCGCCAGTGATATCTACCAAACTATTTGGTAGAAATTTTACTCTAAGGAAACAAATTCTTTTCAAGAATTTTAATCAGTGATCCCTAAATTAAGTCAGCTAATGTGGTATTAGAAAGTCTGCTTTTATCCATCTCTTATTACTCTTCTGTGTCTTTCTTGGTAACCCAGTGTTAGTCATTAATTTGAACTCTACGTACAAGAAACTAATAAGATAGTCTGTCTTCAACAACATTCTCTATTTCAGATTCCACTTGTTGAGACTGCCAGGACAATTAATCTAAATAAATGTCTTTATTACATACTGCCCCAAGACTTCAGCCTGTCTTTGGGAGTTCTGCAGTGCCATTGGAAAATCGATTATGAGACTTCCCTCCCCCGTCAGCCTCATGCCTATTCCCTGCAGAAGGAGAACGTATATGTCCTGGGTTTGGGAACACCCCACCGTGCCTAATAAAAAAGACATTCTATGAGAGCCTAGTCATTCTTTATTTTGAAAAGGTGGAAAAGTAACAGAAAATGGAAAAAAAAAACTCTTTAAAGATTCCTCTTTTGCTTCCTATTTTGAGAAACAGAGAAACAGAATGATATGTTTGGTAAAGACTCCGTGAAACTCTTCAGGTAATCAAGAAGTGTTGGTCATTATTATATCTCTAACATTAGATAAAGACTATAGCATGTTGAAAAAAAAAGGACCCAATTCCCTCATTCTCAATAAATAAAGGATATAAGTGGAATAGTGACAAACATTCCATAAGTAACCATATTCTAATTTCTGCTTTAATATTGCATTTGTCACTCTCACCCAGGGCTTTGGTGCTTCTTTCAACCTCATCACAACGGGAAGCCCTGGACAGAGCATTGGCAAAGCACATCCTAATTTAGGGCACGCAGAAAGCATTGGCTCTATTAGAATTCTTGTTTGTTACAAATTGTTTCTCTGACTTTTGGGAAGGGAGTCCGGAGTATGAATCAATGGTCCACTCTTGCAGCGATAGCAAGGAGCACCGCTCTGATAGGAGCTATGTCTCCACGTGGAGCTCGGTCCTACTTGGTGCTTGTGGGTCACGTTATTTTTACTGCACACATTGGCTGTTCAACCCAGAATGGTGCACAGTTATACGTCATGAAAACCGAAACAATTGCATTCAAGGTCTCATTTTTGCGAACAATTATATTTTACTCTCCGGAGAAGGGAGAGCTGAGTACAGCACACGGATTTCAGAACTTGCCTGTGTTGAGTTTGCTTCTTGGGCCTTTATTAATATTTTATCCTCATAACAGCACGTTGGGATAGGTATGATTATGCTCCCTTTAGAGATGAGAAAACAGATTGTGAAAGATTAAACAAAGTATCCAAGCCCAGGCAGTCGGGATATGTCAGGGCAGAGATGTATTTGAATTCTGGTCTCCGTGGTTCAAACCGTAGGTGGTGGTGTCTAAATCACATATGATGGGAAAGCAAACTCTTTCATGAACCATATTCAGAATGACAGTGAAGAGAATGAAGACCAAGGATAAGAAACAGCCCTTCAAATATTGGAAACTTAGTTGAAGCTAACAAATCCTTAAATATCTTCCTACTCTTTTCCCTTTAACTGGAACAGAATCCTCAAATGAAGGCCCTTAGCTAATTGTATCAATTATATCAATGGCACATATTTTTGCATTTCATTCTAAGGTAAAATTAAAAGTTTATATGTCCTCATTAGAATCACCTTATTCCTTAATTATTTTTAGTGCTTTTCCTTTGGATCATGGGGATTTAGATTGTAGTTTAAAATATTTTCTTTACTACATTGTGTTTCCCATCAATTCCTCTATGGTAGACACGGAGATGGGCCATACTGATTGTCCTTCAAGGAAGGACTTGCTGCCCAGCTGCGTGGAGTGAAGTCAGCAGTCAGTATGGGGGAGTAGGAGGAGTTGTATGGTGAAATCTTGAGAAATTACTTATGGTTCTCCCTTCACTTCAGAGGGACTCTCCTCATCCAATTATACATCAAGAAAGAGTAAGATAGTTCTAGTGGAAAAGCAAAGAGAAACAAATAATTAGGAGATTTTGAGTTTCAAAACTCAATGCAATAATCTTGAGAATGAAGTAAGGCTTTGGGGCTTTGGTGTGCCCAGGTCTGGGCTTAAACAATAGACATAAAAGAATATCTACTAGAAAGTTTTTCCTCTCAAGAGTTTGGCCCCCAAAACTGGATGAAACCTATGCCCAACATGGTACCCCATGAGGAGAGTAGCATCAGCTACAGTAGGAATCTCTTCAAAGTCCTAAGCACCTGTCTGGTGGTTGGAGAACATCAGACTTTTCTCATACCCCAAGGGAGAGAGGCAAGCATGCCAGGGGAAGGAGTTGAGAACCCTAAAGGGTCTTGTACTCCTGATAGAATGCCCAGCTATAGGTGTCCGTGTGGCATCTTGTGAGCTAGAGGCTAGATGGAGTTGTGCCTGGCTCAGAGGACATCATCATAAGGGAATTTCTGGCCATCTCCACAGATACCATTGGAGATGGAAGCCAATGGTTGAAGACCAGATGTCAATACCAGAAAACCAAAGATCGGATACTCTCTCTGATACGATGATTTTATGTAAGCCTTCTTAGAAGTGAGAGACCATATCAAGGAGAAGCAGGAAGAAAAGGAGACCTTAAGTTTGTTGAATTTACATCCAAACTGATGGCTAAACCATCATATTGAACTATTTATAAGGTAGTGACAAGATTGTGTTCCTAACATACAAAATGGAGACTCAATTTAGAAATAGTTTGATTTTTTATATTTATAGATATATATTACATATGAAATATAAATATATAAAATAAAATGCCTTTTTAAACTTCGCATTTGAGGCATATGAAAATTATACCCACTGCATTTGATTTTCCACTGTCTTGGTTTTTGTTTTGTTATAAGAGAAAAATAAACAAGTCTGAGAGAGTGAAAGGGAGAGAGAAAGATTTGAGCTGGAGAAGAGGTGGGGAAGAAGTTATAAAAGACACCAAAGAAGAGGAGATGAAATAAACATAAGAGAAAAAAGCATTTGCTCCTCTCAAAAGATACTCCCTTTAAAGGGAAGATACAGATGGGTTCCTAGTTTAGTCCTGGCCAGAAAGCAGAGTTTCCCAGGCCGAAATGTCTGACATACCGGTATTGAATGACAACTTGCATTTATTACTGTTGTCTGTTCTCTAGGTTCCTTGGTGTTCTCTTAAGCTAGTGTATGTTTGTTGTTCGGGAGTACTTCATCATGTATGTCATATGTTGTGAAGATTAGCTGAAGAGATATCATTAAGGAAAAAATTTAGGAGGGGGAGAGGAGGGCTAAAAAGAGAGATAGAGGGAGGGAAGAAATGAAGGAGATGGAAGGAAGGAAATAGGGAAGGATATAGGAAAAAAGGAAGGAAGGAAGGAAAGAAGGAAGACAGGAGGGAAGGAAGTAGAAAAAGTGGCGACTTCCCAGTGCTGCTAATTTGGGAAAGTTATTCCTGAGAGAATCAGAAAATTGGCCAGTATGACCACCTAAATTCTGTTTTTTCTTATCAAATCCTTTCTTCTTATCCCCTTCTCTATAGTGAGCGGTTCCACCGTGTCAGTTCACAATAGCTTGGGAGACATAGTTTGGTAAAAATCAATACAGTTCAGTCAATCATATTTCAAGTCCCTGAAGAGCACGTGTTCTCTCTGTAACAAAGTGAGTTATCTTCTTCTGAATGAGATGAGGCTGAAGGTTTGGGAGGAGATAAGAAGCACTAATGCACCACAGCGTTTAAACAAATCAATGTACCACTCTGCCTTGAAAGCCACCAAACAAACAATTGATACCCAGCAGGCCCAGCACTTAAGGCAGCTCCAGGCAGCCACCAGGCCAGCTATTTACTTCCATTCCTTGATACCTTTAGAACATCATTAGCAACAGGGAAGCATTAAGACGACAAGTGGGCCAGATTCGCATCTGTCTAGGTAACTGTGAGAGCTAATCTGTTTGCAACATTAGAGAGCTGCTTAGAATTTCACTTCTGCTGATGGCATTATTCCGGCCAGATTGACTGTAAACATTATCACCAAAGGGGTTGCTTCAGCTTTGTCTATCTCCATGGGAAAACTTTTATTTCTATTTTTCCCTAAAGAGAACTAGCAGGGACTGACTTTGCGTTCCAAATTCAGCCCATGCTTTTCCGAGTAATTTATTCTTCTCCTCATGAAAAATGTTATGCCGCTAAAACAAACCTTACAAGACGGACCACAAAGTGACAGACAAAATAGTATCTTAATTCCTTCTTATACACACACTTAAATATACTTTTTTTTTTTTGCTTCTCCAAAAGATAAACGTTTTGGGTAAATAACCAACCAAGGTCTCTATTTTCTCTTTTGTTTTCAGAGTGTGTTATCAAGCTTGGTAAATTTTTTAGCAGCTGTCAGAGTAAATTTATTACCAAAGATACCTACATTCTTATGTAATCCAGAAGGGAAAGTCCTGGTGATGGGTATTATTTCAGTTTTTGAACACCAAATGCCTAGCATGATTAGGATGCAAAAATAGAATTGACAATATGAAATCTCCAACTGCCATCTATTATGCAGTAATGAATAAAAGCAGATTGTCCTAAATTGCACCACTTGTAACTTCCCCTCAGTCACATAACCAAGAACTATAGATGGAGAGGAACTAGCTTGTCTGGATTTACAGATACATGCTTTTGAAGATTAAACATGCAGTGAATTTATTTTAGGGAAAAAATAAGGCAATACTTTGGCTGTTGCTACAGTGCATAATTTAAAAAATGTATACAGAAACAAACAAAAAGGCACCATTCCTAAAGTTCAATGGAAAAAAAAATAGATAAAATAGAGGAAAGAAAAAAAGTTGCCATTATTTACAAAGAGAATACTAATATCTGCTCCCTTTGGAGTCTGGGAGACTTCTCTGTCATTACTGAGGATGACAGAGTAAGACATACTCAAAATATGGATGCTGGATTGATTATACAGTAAAATGTTTCATGACCCAAATGGCTTGCAACTAAAATAATTTTATGCACATAAAAATTAAACATAACATGCACACAAAATCATAGATTTATAGATAACCAATAAGTTTCTGTGTGTAACTGCTACAAAGCTATATCAAAAACAGATTAATAAATTACCTATGGGAATACCCAGTCTGGATGTGTTCAAAAAGATATACATTTATTACATGCAAACATTGCATGCAATACTCAAGTTGTATCTGGAATATCCCCAGATATTTGTACAATCAGAGGAAAATGATTCCTGGAACATATAAAACAATTTTAGGGAAAAAAATACCATCAAAGGGAGCATAACCTTAAGTTAAGGACTGATAGTGTGATCAATAGCTATGTCAATTGACCTTCATGGAATTTCTGTTGACCCATATAGCATAGTAGTTTAGATCAAGGATCAGCAATTTTATGATCTATGGACCAAATTCAGCTCACCACCTGTTTTGGTAAAGTTTTGCTGGATTCCAGTCATGCCCATTTTTTTACATTTCGTCTGTGGCTGCTTTCACGCTACAAAAGTAAAGCTGAGTAGTTGCCACAGAGATGGTATGGTCCACAAAGCAGAAAATGCTTACGACATGGCCCCTTGCAGAAAAAGTTTGTCAATCCCTGCTTTAGATGAGTTTGGGAGCCAGTCTGGATGGATTCAAATCCTAGCTAAGGTAGATGACCTAAGTCACGTTATTTAGTTTATCTGAGCCTCAGTATCCTCATCTTTAAAATGGGGAGAGCAATGATATCAACCAGATAGAGTTACTGTAAGAATTAAATGAACTAATATACATGAAGCATTAGAACAATTGCCCACAAGGTGTAAATGATATGATCAAGAGTTGGTATGCTGTTACAGGAGTCACTAAGGATACTTGAAAGAGTTCCAATGAATCTATGAGTTTTCAGTACGATTCTTTTTCTAAATTTCAAATCTGAAAGATTGTATGAGCCTGTCATGACACTTGATTAAGAGAAAACCATGGGATTAGAATGAATCACCTAACATGTCAAAGTCCAGAAAGGAAAACAGAAACTACATTAGGTATTTCAACACAAATAATTTAATTCAATAGATTGGAAAATGGAAAAAGTGAAAAGGAAACACTATTACAATATAAATAGTAACTGTAGGGGGCACCTGCATCCTCTCCCACTACACACCTCCCCAAATGCCCATCTTTCTGTTGGGGAAAATAACGGGAAGAGGTTGGGATTATCAGAACCTAGAAGCTTGGAGACAAGATAACACAAAGTTGAGAATCAGAGCAGCCTTATGGAACTGGGCCACTATCCACCTGGTACTGGGAACCCTGAGTGGGCATAAAGAGGCTCATTCTGGGCATCCAATAAATGAAATTAAAAACTAAAGATTAGAACCATGTGAAGATTCTCTTTAAACAAGTGGTGTTCATCAAATGCAATAGTTGGTTACTATTTAACAATTCCACGATCATGAGTGAAGTAAAGAATAAAAGATTTCTTTCTAAAAAAGCCCAGTATTTGAGTTAGACTTACAAATCCCTCTTAGATGTTCTTGGCTGGAACTGAGCACAGGAAAACCTAACTTAACAGAAGGTGCCAGGTTTGCAAGAAGTGTTAATGGAAACAGAGTGGGAAGTGGGAGTTGGAAGAGAGAAGGGAGATGAAGGATGGGAGGCACTGTTTGCAAAAAACGAGAACTATCATTTTCTTCTTGCTTCAAAAAAGTTATCGAAACTTAACAAAAGTTTAAGACTGAGGCAGACTTGGAAATAAGTAGAATGGGGCTTTTTGTGAAAGGTTTCTTTCTGCTGGGAAGAGAAAAAAATAAGAGGAAACTACCCACTTGAAGTTCTAAACAGGGATATAAGAAACTCATAATTCTCTCCCCTCTTATGTCCATTCTCTGCAGACCAGCCAGGTCATTCCCACGTCACGTCAACCACGATACACTGTTGCTTAAATTGTCAGCGGAACTTTGTATATCATGTTAAGCCCTCCATATCTTTTTTCTCTATTTTCCGTTTCAGCTTTATTCCTATAACTACTATCTTGCATTTTAAGTTTTAGTAACATTCACCTTCTCCTGCTTCCCCATACACACCATGCTATTTCTGGGCTCAGGTGGTACCTTCTTCCACTTTCTTGGGGCAGGTTGCCTAACTTGTTTTCATATTGCAAGCCTCTGTTTGGGTTTTCCCTGAAGAACCTCTTCCAACTTAGCACTGAGCCAGGTATTCCTTCTCTATATTTCCTGTTAGATTATGTGCATATTTTAATCTTTTCATTACAGCAAATCATTGTGATTATATCTATGGGTGTCACCCTCACTAGAAATAGATCAACAAGAGTAAGACTCTTGTTTTATTTACGTTTATATTCCAAACCAGAGAGCAAGATTTCTGACACATAGTGAGTACTTATCAAATACTTGCTGAAAGTACAAAGAGATGATGGCCTTTTAGGATTCTCTATCAAATTTCTGAAATAGAGAGGAATTTACACGATGGTCCCAAGAAGATGCTGGGTGTCCTGTTGAAAAAAAATACTTACCACTCCGTATAGTCCAAAAGATGCTGTAAAGTAGAAAAAGAGAGAGCATAATGAGTTGAGAAGCACACTTCTGCCAGAAGTTTCTGCTGTAGTGTAAGTAATCATTAAGGAAAGAAAGCTCTTGGGAGTTGATCCATACATTTATGCACCATTTAGGCTGTTGATGATAATGGTTTTCTAATTAACTTCCGTTTTTTTTTCTTTCAAGAATACCTGGGCTACAACTCCTGAAACAACCTTGAGCATTACCAGTTTGCTTTAGTTCACTTATTTAAAGTGTGAGAAATGATATGCTCTATAGAGCTGTAAATCTTGGAGCAAGCAATCCCCTCACTGATCCCGGTAATTACAACAGAGAATATTTCACCAACATTTTCATGGAAATTACTTTTCTGTTCATTTTTTTAAAATATGGAAGAGAAACTCCTCTGCTGCAGGTGGCCATGGGGAAGGGCAGAAAGGGGGAAGTCAATTTTAGTACTTACTTACCTGTGCCAGGCACTGTGATTGACAAATTTACATACACTATTGCATACAATCCTTGCAACAACTCTGTAACATATCACCATGTCTATTGTAAAGATGGGGAAGCTGAAGACTAATAAAGTTGAAGTAATTTGATCTGGTCTATTACTGTATAACTATCATAGAAGTTAGTGGCTTAAAAGAACAACTGTTTTTCCCCCTCACGATTGTGTGGATCATCACTTTGGTCTTGGTTCTTCACCTGGCCTCCTCTTGGTCCACCATGTAGCTGCAGTCATCTGATAGCTCAACTGGGGCTGGGTGGTCGGAGATGACCTCATTCACGTGTCTAGCAGTTGGTAATGACTGTAGGCTAAACCGTGTGTTTCCCCCAGGCTAGCCTAGTATTGTCACATGACAAATGCTTCTAAAAGCAGCAAAAGAGAAGGCAAGCCCCAATGCACAAACACTTTTCAAGAGTTTCCTTGTGTCAAGTTTGCTAATGTGCAATTGGTCAAAGCAAGTCACATGGCCAAGCCCAGAGTCAATGTGGGAGGAAGACTATGTAAGAGCAAGGGTACAGGAAGGCATGATTCACTGGGAGTCATTACTGTAAAAATCTCACACACTTAGGCAGTGGCTGATCTGAGACACAAATCTATATTGGTCTGACTCTGAAATGTTTCCTCTGTATTGTTGCTGTCTGGTATCAACATGCTGTGAAGCTTAAATCATTCAAAGTATTGATGAGTTAACATATATAAAATGCTTATATGAGTACCTGGTATGCAGGAAGTCCTTAATAAATACAAGTTCTGAGTAGCTATTATTAGCTATCATTCAGGGTGATTTGCACCTAGTAGGTATTTGATAAATATCTACTAAATTAGTTTGAAATTTGAAAAATGTAATGGAAACCTCATCACTTTCTTTTCTGTCTAGTAAATATTGAGCTCTTATTATATCAAAGAATGCCTTCTATGTTGATTTTAGAGTAACAGAGGTTACTCTAAAGATAACAGAGGTTAAATGAAGATATCTATTAGTGAGGATAGTCCAGATGACGCTTGGTTTCATACAAGTTTGTTTCTGATCACACAAAGTAGAGTAGGTGCAGGCAACCCTCCTCTGTCTTGTATCTTTAATATCTGTAGCTCATGGCATGTAACATGGCTTCAGGACAAGATAGGGCTGGAGGATCACATGGAATGATTCAAAAAGCCAAGCCTAGAAAAGGCTTACCTTTTTTCCTTGTTTCCACCAACATCCTCTGGGCCAGAACCCAGTCATAAGGCTCAAATGAAGCACAATG
Organism: Equus asinus; assembly: GCF_041296235.1. Classification (NCBI taxonomy): domain Eukaryota; kingdom Metazoa; phylum Chordata; class Mammalia; order Perissodactyla; family Equidae; genus Equus; species Equus asinus. Next base: position 33,984,512 of record NC_091802.1, on the reverse strand, counting down.
TGAAGGGTCACGTGAATATTTATTGAGCTTTCACCGTTTCTGCTACAGTATATGAAGGACGGCAAAGTTCTAAGTTCAACCAAAATCCACGTACCTAAAATTGCACTATCCTAATTGGAAATCTAGAAGCAGTTTATCCCCCTTTGTTCATGGAGTACGAGGTAAGCATCAGTAGAAGAGGTAAGAAACTGACTTCTCGAGGAAGAATTGACTTGATAAACCATTTTGAGAAATACGGCTGTTTGCAATTTTTATGCTGGATGGAAAAAATAATCTTTCATTGGCTATATCTAAAATATACACATTTTACAGAAAAATATTGCATTCATGATCCAAATTTCCTGGTGCTGCTGCTGATATACAGTTTGACTTGGGTCATATCTGGGTGGTGGACAGGGAAGACATTTGTCCCCTTGGACCAACGGCCTCTAGTCATCCAGTTGTGAGCAATACCTCAAACCCAAGCCTAAGATCACGGCAAATGAACCTACTTTGAGATGCAGAATCAAGCTTGCATTTATCTGGAAGTCCCTTGTAAAGAATGAATTTTGGAGCCAGTTAAACCTAGTATTAATTCTGTCTAGTCCACCAGTTAACATGGCAAGGTCTAGAGGAAGTTGTCTCTCTGGACTTCCGTTTCATCACTACAGTATGGTGGTTCATACTACCTAAATGTAAACCAGGCATTTCACAATCGACAGGAATGTAGGCTTAGACAAGCCACTTCTGTAAAACCCTTCACCAGTAAAACCCTTTGAGTGGTTGTCATGAGAATTAAATAAGAGGAATTCCACAAAACTCTTTGGAGAGGGACTGGCCATCAAAGAATATGGTGCTATTGCTGAACCTGCTTGGAAGTTGGCCCTAACTGTGTTGAACTTAGCATCTCACAAACACCACTCCACTCCAGCCATGCTGTTAGCAAATGAGCTCACTGTGAAATATTTCGGTATCATTGAAAAGGCAAGACTAGGGATGACATTTTTCAGTCCAAAGTAAGAAAATGCAGTGCTGTAGCTCTAAGTCTGATTTGTGTGCACCTTTTAGATGATTTCAGGTAGTCCAATGTTTATTAGGTGTAAAAAGAACAATATGTTCAATTCAGAAGAAAATCTGGTACTAATTCCCTGCCAGTAACTTTCTGGTCCCTGGTTCTGCTTTAAGGTTTTTTTCTTTCCCCTCCCTATGGTTTTAATCTGTATTCTCTTCTGTCATTATAACAGCCCAGAACAAAATTACAATATCATTGGTGTATAATTTACTTATAATAAACTGTACATATTTAAAGAGTGCAATTTGACGAATTTTAGTAAGCTCATGAAGCCACTGCCACAATCAAAATACTAAATATTTTTGTCACCCACAATATTTCCTCTTGCTCCTGTGCTGTCCATCATTACGCTACTTCACTCCCTAGGCAACAATAGTCTCCTTTCTGTCATCATAAATTTGTTTGTACTTTCCAGAAATTTATATAAACGGAAAGAAACAACTCATTCGTGTCTGTCTTCTTTCACTATGAGTAATGGCTTGATAGTCACTCATGTTGTTACATGTGTTGGTAGTTAATTCATTTTTTTGCTTAGTAGTATTTATACCATATTTTCTGGATCCATTTACGTGTCAACCAGCATTTGAGTAGTTTGAAGTTTGGGGCTATTACAAATAAAGCTGTGGTGACGTTTTTGTATAAGTCTTTATCTAAACTTATATTCTCATTTCTCTTGAATAAACAGAGATCATACAGTAGGTATATGTTTAACTTTTTAAGAAACTACCAAACCAGTTCCAAAGTGGTTGTACCAATTACATCCTTATCGTCTGTGTATGAGAGTTTCAGTTGCACTGCATCCTTGCTAATAATTGTATTTTCTTTCTTTATAATTTTAGCCATTTTACTGGCTGTGCAGTGGTGGTTCATTGTGGATTTAACTCACCTTTCCTTGATGGCTATAATGTTGATCATTTTATGTATACTATGCAGAACATATTATTTTCTCAGCAACTTTTATAGAGAATAAAATTTAGTTCCATGAGCCCCTAACAATGTATCAATTCACTTTTGATTCTCATAATGACTCTAAACTCAGTGTGAACAATATAATTCTAATTTTTCACATATTAAAATACTGTTATTTGGATTTTACTTAAATGAGTGTCACAGTGATGCAAAGAGATAGTGAGTTCATAATACAAGATGTGCCAAAAAGTATTGAGCTGTGCTATATTTCAGAAATGATCTTACAATATGATTGTTTTCAGACAGTTGGAAGTCAAAACCTGTACACTATTCAGGAGATTTGTACAGAGCCTGCCATACCACACAATTATTTTTCTAAGACACACACACATATACAAAATAATTTTACAAATCTTTAAAGACTAGATTAAAAGATATCAGCGAAAAACAGAAAAGTATATTTTATTATTTCAAGATAGTAAATAATACAGATTTTCTATTCACATTTTCCTGAGGTTGTGGTTGGGGCTAGGGAGAGAGAGAAAGATATGGGAACTCTGAAAATTTTCAAGGGATAAATACTCTGCTTTGCAAAGCGTGGTTCTTGGACTAACAGCACTGATGTCTCCTGGGAGGTATTTGGGATACAGGCTCTCAGCCCCCTTCCCCTAACTCCACCTACTGGACCAGAATTGCAGTTTTATGAGATTCTCAAAGGATTCATATCAACGCTAAAGACTGAGAAGCACTGTGGTCAACCATTTGTCCCTCTGTTCAGAATGTAAGAAAATCATCTCATTTAATGATTGCTCCCCAAGCTTCAGCGATTAGGAAAACATTCAAACAAGACCTCAATCCTCTATCCTATGTGACAGGTGATTTGTCTTCTTTTCTATGGATTCGAGAAAGGCCAAACACAGAAGTTACAGGTACATTTTCAATTCATTTCACCCTGGGGCAGCTGGCTTCCCTCGCCTCAGCCTAACTCTGAAGCCCCGCATCTACACTTTGATGAATTAGCCACGTCGCTTACAGCTTTACATCCAGAGCCCTCCCCAGATACCACTTCAAATGGCTGTTAATTTTATTTTGATCCAAATCCTAAGTTTTAATGTATATTCACCACAGCTATGCTAAGTCAGTCCTCTCCTTGTTCCTCCCCATTGGTGTGATATCGAATGCTGCTATTAAACTTTTTATTAACTTCCCTTGTTTTGGTCTCTGCCCTCATTACCTCACAGCACTTTATGTTAAACTGCTAAAGCAGGGACTTTCTGTCTAGCTCATTCCATACTGCATTACCTCCCTACAATATTATTATTTGCTCTCCACCCTCAACACTTCTCACCTCAGTTTTGCCCTCTCAGCAATTCTTGCTATTTGTGGCATGTTCCTTCTTCCAGGCCATTAACATATAAAGTGGAAAAAAATTAGTCTTAATATTGACCCTTGTGGTTCTCTACTTCCAAGCCTTCTAACTCCTAAATGTTTTCCACACTCAAACGCTCTTTTCATAACAAATAATCCAATTCTCCCTCTACCTAAGTATGATATAAGAGGGGTTTGAACTCTGTTGTTTTTAACTATAAAAGCATGATTTAGCCAGTGTTTTTGAGTTTAATAAAGTGCAACCCATAAAAGATTGTACTTGGTTCTGGAGGGGCAGGATGCCTAGTCGACACAGCTGGAGAGAAGGCTGTGAAAGGATAAAAAGCCATGAATTGACTTGGCTGCACTTCTAGTTCTGAGAAATTTTCATAAGGCATCTGAGAATCTTCTAAAATGACCAGGCTAAGTCACAACTAAGGAGGTCAGAAAGATAGATCAAGTTCTTCTTTTTCAAAAAGTAATTCTCATGCTACTGTTTCCAAACCAATTATAAAGTTCAAACTAGTCAATCACAAAGGTTCATTGGATGTCTTTTGCCCGGTAGCAAATGGGGCATGTTGTACAAGCAGTGTCAGAGAGAAATAACGTGTTCAGGACTCTGCCACCAGAGTAAGGATACAGAAGTGCCAAGGAAAACTCCCAAACTAGGAGAAGACAGGAGCTCAAGGGCCAAGCTGAGGTCAATTATTGAAGCCAGAAGGACCTGGACTTAAAACTCTTGGTGACTGCCTACTCTACCAATGGACTCTAACATTAGAATGAAACTTTCCAATGATACTTCATTTTCTTTGATTTTGTGTTTATTCTTTCAGAGATTATTTCCTTATAAGTATATATAGATATTAAGACATAGCCTATATTTCACACAACGTTTAAATTTTGTGCAATCATATATTCTCTATGACCTGAGATATACAGGGGAAAACAGCAAGCCTGGTCAATTTAGGAGTCTTTTTGTTTTGTTTTAATCTTAGAGCAATCTTAAAAAGAATTGGGAAGAGGAGGTGGAGGGGGAAAGCACAATTTTTGGTCTTCAAAATGAATTCACTATAGTTAACTTACATAACTGATATAGCTTTCTGTCCCGGATGATGTGTGGTTAGGCAAAATCGTAGTACATATTCAGTTTAAACAAAAATATATTCTCATTTCAAGGAAGGAAAATTTTAATAAAGACTGAATTGCTCATACAGAGCAAAGACCACATTTGCTGCAGTACTCACTAAACGTTTATGGTGATAATGAAAAAAAATGTCGTATATGATTCTACATGAGAAACATAATGGCTTGTTAGAATGAAGACAGATAAACACATATGGTTTTTAATTTCAGCTCCGTCATTAGACAGTCCTCTGACTTTGGGAAAGTTACCTATATTTTCTGAGCCTCAGTTTCCTCTTTTGAAAAAGGATGTGATAGTCATTTAAAGAAATGTGTCATTTGTAGGTTAAAAATAAATAGATGTGAAAAACCAGCTAGCACAGTGCCAGACTCTAATGGATATGAGCAAATGGCAATAAGGTTTGTTTCCACTGTTAGTGGCATTATGATTTTTATTATATAAAACAGTATAAAAGTTTATAACACGAAGAAACTTTAAAAACCATGTCTTATAAATCCCTGCTTTCATAGAGGTGAGTATTGAGGATGGGTGGGGGAAATTGAGTGAGTGGGAAGAACAGCATTGGTACTCAATTCTCCAAATTACATGGTTCTGGTTCATGATACCACCTCCTTCAAACACGTGAAAGGCATGTTGCCAGGCTCTGTGATCCTTAACATAGGGAAGGTGGGAAACCAGAGTCCGTGACATACCAGGTCTGGAATCAAGCTCTCTGGGTTCATATTCCAGCTCCATCTCTTACTAGCTGTAGTCCTGGGAGCAAGTTACTTAAAGTCTTTGTGCCTCTTGTATCATATCTCTAAAATGGGGATAACAATAGAAATTAACTTAAAAGGTTAATTGTGAAGGCTGAATATATCCATTCATAACAAACTTTTGAAGCAATACTTCCCACGTAATAAGCATTCAAAAATGTTAACCATGATGTCTCTTAAAATCCATTGCCTAGCAGGAACTTTTCTCTATCCATTTTTCTTGATTTCTCAACAAATGTATTGAGTCTCAAGTCTTTGTCCATTCCTGTGTTTGATAAGAAAATTCACATACAAAAACTGAAAAGAGCCTAGAGTTTCTACTAAAGATTTTGTAATCAGGGCCGGCCCTGTGGCTGAGTGGTTAAATTTGCGTGCTCTGCTTCTGCGGCCCAGGGTTTCGCCGATTCAGATCCTGGGCATGGACCGCACCGCTCATCAGGCCATGCTAAGGCAGCGTCCCAATAGCACAATCAGAGGCACTCACAACTAGAATATCTAAGTATGTACTGGGGTGCTTTGGGGAGGAGAAGAAGAAGAAGAAGAAGAAAAAAGGAAGATTGGCAACAGTTGTTAGCTCAGGTGTCAATCTTTAGAAAAAAAAGATTTCATAATAGAGTTGGAGAAGCAACTTGCCAAACATGATTTAAGATTATTATAAAACACTGTGCACTTATTTTTCGGGATTGATATTTCGCAAATTGACATACTTCATAATTCATAATTCAGAGTAAAGCTAATGTTCAGTAAACAGAATGAAAGACACAACTTTAGGTAAAACTTTAGAGAAAAGGAGAGTTTTCAAAAAGCATTTGAAAAGAGGTACTAGGCATGGATGAGTAGACACCATCTCAGATGAGGATATGACAGCTGCAAAAGCCCATGAAAAGGAAGGGAATGGTTGTGAAGTTTCTGATTTTTGCAGAGTTCTACCACTACATACTTTATCAGTGACTGCCTCAAGGTAGGCCAGGCAAATTAATTAGAAATGACTGGCCATATGCCATACCATAATAGCATACCAGGTGTGAAACTACACCCAGGGTTAGACATACTTTCTTCGTCATGGGCAGAGTAATTCACCATTCCAAAATAGATGTTCAGTGGCAAGAAACTTGCTGTACACTCTTTAAGCAGCCTAAACCAAACTGAAAGGTATGTTTTCAGGTACCCGATCAGTCAGATTCGTTAGATTAGACTTTTTACTAAAACTGAACAAAAAGGCCCATATTCACTAGAATATGTAATAAAATATGACCTTAAAATTGGGAGGATAATTGAGAGGAATTATGCTAGCTTTAAAAAGCTTCTAGAAATTAAAACCTGTAGGTATTTTATTTTATTTTATTTTATTGAGGCATGGGCACTTTCCGTGCGATCTCCCTTCAATAATTTTTTAAGTTGATGTTACATTATTGTTGACTGTAGACTCAATATTGTACAACAGATCTCTAGGGCTTATTCATCTTGCTTACCTGAAACGTTATGCCCTTGGTTAGTAATTCCCCATCCATCCCACACCTCCCAAGCTCCTGACAACCACCACTCCACTCTTTGAGTCTATGAATTTCACTGTTTTGGATACCTCACAGAAGTGGAATCATGCAGTATTTGTGTTTCTGTGAGTGGCTTATTTCACTTAGCATAATGTCCTCAAGGTTTATCTATGTTGTCACATAAGGCAGAATGTCCTTGTTTTAGAGGCTCAATGGTATTCCATTGTATGCATGTACCACGCTTTCTTTATCCATTCATCTGTTGATGGACATTTAGGTTGTTTCCACATCTTAGCTATTGTAAATAGCGCTGCAACGAACATGGGAGTGCTAATGTCACTTTGATATTCTGATTGCAAATCTTTTGGATAAATACCTAGAGGTGGAATTGCTGGACCATATGGTATGTCTATTTTAAATTTTTTTGAGGAAACTTCATCCTGTTTTCCATAGCAGCGACACCATTTTGCATTATCACGGACAGTGTTCCAGGGTTCTAATTTCTCCACATCCTCACCAACACTTATCCTTTTCTTTTAAATAATAGCCATTCTAACTGGTATGAGGTGATATGTCATTGTAGACTTGACTGCATTTCACTGATGATTAGTGACATTGAGCATCACTTCATATCCCTGTTGGCCATTTGTATGTCTTCTTTTGAGAAATGCCTATTCAAGTACTTAGCCCACTTTTTTAATTGGGTTATTAGTATTTTTACTATTGAGTTGTAGGAGTTCCTTATATATTTTGGATATTAATGCTTTAACAGATATATGATTTGCAAATATTTTTTCCCTTTCAATAGGTTGCTTTTTTTATTCTGCTGATTGTTTGCTGTGTATAAGCTTTTTGTTTGATGGTTTTTGTTTTATAAATTGTTTATTTTTATTTTTTGTTTTTTAATTTTGTTTTATTGGATGACTTGTTTATTTTTGTTGTTGTTGCCCATGCTTTCAGTGTCATATCTACGAAATCATTGCCAAGACCAGTGTCACGAAGCTTTCTCCCATGTGTTTTTCTAGGAGATTCACAGTTTCAGGTCTTTTAAGTCTTTAATACATTTTTAGTTGACTTTTGTGTATGGTGTAAGATAAGGGTCCAATTTCAGTCTGTTACATGGGAATATCTGTTTTCCTGACATCATTGTTGAAGAGATTTGACTTTCCCTTTTGGGTATTCTTGGCACTATTCTTGAATATCAGTTAATTGTGTAGGCATGAATTTTCTTCCAGCTTTTCTATTCTGTTTTATTGGTCTATGTTTGTCTTTATACCAGTATGGTACTGTACTGATTACTGTAGCTTTGAAATATATTTTCAATTAGGAAGTATGATGCCTCCAGCTTTGCTTTTGTTTCTCAGGGTTGACTTGGCTATTTATGATCTTTTGTAGTTCCATATGAATCGTAGAATTCTTTTTCTAATTCTGTAAAAATGCTTTTGGGATTTTGATAATGATTGTATTGAGTCTGTAGATTAGGTAGTACAAATATTTTGACAATGTTAATTATTCTGATCCATGAACATGAGATGTCTTTCTATATTTTTGTGTCTTCTTTCATTTCTTTCATCAATGTTTTGTAGTTTTCAGTATACGAATGTTTCACTTCCTTACTTAAGTTTATTCATCAATATTTTATACTTTTCAGTGCTATTGTAAATAAGATTGTTTTTGAGATTTCCCTTTCACATAGTTTCTTATTAGTGTACAAAAATGTAGCTTATTTTTGTATTTGATTTTGTATCCTGCAACATTACTAAATTCATCTATTATTTCTAACACTTTTTTATGAAACCATTGAGGTTTTATATATATAAGATCATGTCAGCTGCAAACAGGGACCATTTTACTTCTTCTTTTCCAATTTAATGGCTTTTTTTCCCCCTTGCCCAGTTGCCCTAGCTAGGAGTTCCAGTACTATGTTGAATAGAAGCAGTGAGGTTAGGCATCCTTGTCTTTTTCCTGATCTTAGATGAAAAGCTTTAAGTTTTTTACCATTGAGTATGATGTTAACTGTGGGCCTTTCACATATGGTCTGTATTATGTTAAGGGACTTTCCTTCTATTAGTATATTGAGAGTTTTAATCAAGAAAAAGCGTTGAATTTTATCAAGCATGTTTTCTGCATCTCTTGAGACTTTCATGTGATTTTTTAATTCTTTATTCTGCTAATATGGTGCGTTATATTAATTGATTTTTGTATATTGAGCCATCTTTGCATTCCTTGCATCCCAGGGATAAATCCCATTTGATCATGGTGTATGATCCTTTTAATGTGCTGTTGGATTTAGTTTGATAACATTTTATTAGGATTTTTGCATCTGTATACATCAGCGATGCTGTGGGTTTTGCCTACTTGCTCTTTGCTGAACTAGTAGTAGGGAGGGAAGCTATGGTGACTATCAGCCCAAACCACCATTTCTTTTCTTCCCTAGGTGGCTGGACTGCACCAGGCCCACCAGAGCCCCAAGACTAGAAAGTCACATGCCGGTTCTTTGGACAGCCCCAGAGAAGGTTGGGCATTGGACTGATGGATCAACTCTTTCTTTCCCCAAGGGGAAACTGAAAGCTGAGATTTTTCATCTGCTTGCTCTGTGCTGAGCAGGGGGAGAGAACCTATGGCATCTACCAGTCTAAGCCATCATCTCTGTTCTACCACAAACAGGTAGACTATGCTTGATCTATCAGAGCTTCAGGACTGGCAACACATGCTAGTTATTTGGGCAGCAATGGAGAAATGGGATGCCGAATGCACAGATCTACGCTTTCCCTCTTGAAGGCGTGCCTGTGAACTGGGATTTTTCTTCTGCTCTCTCTGGGCTGAAGAAGGGGATGATCTATGGCATCTACCAGTGCAAATCACCATCTCTGTTTTTCTCTGGGTGGCTAGACTGTACCAGACTTGTCAGAGCTCCAGAGCTGGTAAGTCAGATGCTATTTCTTTGTCATCTCCAGAGAAGGTTGGGACACTGGATGCACAGATCAATTCTTCCCTCCCCAGGGTGATGCTAAGAACTGGGATTTTTATCTGTTCACTCTATGGCAGACCAGAGGTGTGAATCAATGGCCTCTACCAGCCCAAGCTGCTGTCCCTGGAAGACTAGACTCTGCCAAATCTGTCAGAGCTCTAAGACTGGCAAGACAGAAGCCTATTCAGAAAAGTTGGAACACTGGACCACAAACCAACCCCTTCCCTCCCTTAGGTGAAGCTAGGAGCTAAGGCGTCTCTCCTTGATTGGGTGGTGTTGTACCAGGGCAGGGTCTTTGGCAAGAGGGTGCCCTGAATCTCCCTACTGGCTTTAGTGAATCTGGTTTTGCATTCTCTGGGGTGCAAGAGCCTTTCAATTAGTTTCTGGATTTCTTACAAAGTGAATTTGCTCATGATTTGTTACTGAATCAGTGTGTTTGTGAGGGGAAGGAGCGTCCAGGGCTTCTTATTCTGCTGTCTCACTGATGCCACTTTCCCATAGATTTTCTAGCAACCAGAAGACAAATGCATCTGGATTGGAATTTCCTAGTTATTAAATTTCTTCCTATGTGTGTGTGTAAATGCACACATGCTTATGCATATTTGCATGTGTATGTGTTTTACAGTAATCTCTGCAGTGACAGACACACACAAAAAAATCTATGATTTACAGCCTTGTCATTTTGCCCAGGGGTTACTTAAAGATAATCCCTTTGTACCCTGGTTTGTTTATTACCTCAACACCATTTTGAAGAATATTTCCTACCTCCTCCAAATCCAGACTCCATTTAAATCGCATTCGCATCAACATTTTACACACAGTAGAATATTCAAGCAAAGATTCAGCCTGGGAATGCTATGCCTCACAGTAAATTGGGAATAAATTACCCATGTAGCTCATGCATATCATGTGAGCATTAAACAAAGAAGCAAATTTATGGTAAAAAGGAAGCAACTGTGTACTCCTTAATGCTGAGAATATTTGATAGCATAATGTGATGTTTGATTTTATTGGCCAGGAGACAGTACATATATTATAGGAGAATGTTAAATCAGAATTTTCATATCACACATTCTACAGATGTCACTTCATAAAGTCAAACATTTATATCTTGAGTCTAGAAGGCCTGGCATTTAGAGCTATACCATCAAACAGAGGGTTGGGGTTCCCTATGTTTTCTACTCTCTCTCTAATTTTGTAAGCAAAACAATATGTATGAAATATATGTTGATGAAAGTACATGATACTTTCATAAAGCTTATTGATGGCCAATTTTAATGTGATATTCTACTACTTTGTGTTTTAGAATGTTCATCAACCTTAGCTACTTCTATATCAATATGAGCAAATCACTAAAATGAATCATATTGATAAACTAATTGTATTTATTTGTCTATCCCCTTATTAGACAATAGCTTAGTAACTTGAAAGCATTGTATTTCTAATTATAAAAGTAATATATGCACCTTATACAATTTTCAAGACATACAGCAGTATATTATTTAAGCTTTGCATTCCTCCTCTGCTTTTAAAATAGGAATTCCAGAATGTGAAAAATTCTGATTCGGAGTTTATGGTTTCAAAGATTTCAAGTTTGGAGGATATAATACAATACTGGTGACTTTCGTCAGAAGCAGTAGAGGTGTCTGGATGCCACAGCTACCATTGGTACTTGGTGAAGCAGAGGCTATCCCTTCCCACCTCTGCTCCTGCTGGAGAAAGAAAGAGCATTTTATCCTCTGCCACTAGGACAGTTACCTGGACTAGAACAGTTACTGTCTGGGAAACGTTTATTTCTAAAACAACTAAATATTTTGTTAATTTCTAATATCTTGATAGTATGTACTCCTGGCCTGTATACTCAGGAAATGTAGGATTTCTCATCAATATCTATCAATGAGTTATGTCCATGATTGAACACTTTGGACAAATTAAAAGTGATCTTATAATGATATCGATAAACTTTTGTCCTGTAGCCCAACACACATCTCCATGATTTTCACACTCATTCACAAGAAGCCATGGTAGTCTGAGAGGGTGAGGGAAGAAACTTTCCAAGCATTCTCTAGAGTGGAGAGGCAGTAATAAATGATATCATGAATCTAAATCACTTAGTAGAGTTTCTAGAATATAGAAGAGACCCAATAAACATTAATTCCCCACTCTTTCCCTGTTTTCTTCCTTACACACTTGAAGATCTAGTCTTCAACATACAATATTTATTCTTATTTGGAGAAGGGGTTAGGGAGTCTTATAAGGCAAAAGTGATGCCTGCTGAATTTCAACCTACTTGCCTGTGGCAGGAGCCATGTCTTACACTGATGTGTACACTGGTACCCTCAGGCCAAAAAGAGGGCCAGAATACATGAAAGCCTCTCTCTGCCCCTTACTCCTGTTCTCAGATGGTGTCAGAACCAAGGCAAGTGAATTTATTACGTCATAAAACTTAGTGCTAGAGAATGGGGCTTTCAACAAGATGAAGGTACCATAAAATCTCAAGCTATTACCGGAAGTTATTGTTTTTGGATTTTTGCTCCCTTTGATTATTGTTGTCTGTCTTTTTCTGTTACTGGTATGGAAAGATGAGTCCGAGATTATTTCCCACCTAGAGGAAGTCCCTGCCCTGGGAAGGTCTGGATGGGAAACTCTCCTATAGGCATTAGAGATGGATTCCTCTTCTTAGATTCCTTTTCCTAGACTCTTCTTCCCACTCATGGAGTGGAAAAATCTAGGGGTGGGGGGGGGCTGGAAGATTAGGATGTGAATTTAACATGAAGAGGCTGAGGGGCCTGCTAATTTACTTAAAAATAAAAAGATGTATTTAACTTTAAAATTTAGCCTTGCCTCTAGTCTAAGCAAAATAATTCCTTATAACTCCATAATATCCAATCCTGTCCATCATATATGTGCTAAGAAAACCATGCCTTGGCATGGTAGCATTGTTTGTATATTTTCCTATTACATCGTGCCAAGCATGGGTCCAAGGGAAAGCATGAACTTGGAGATGTTTTCTAGGGCTTTGCAGCAAAGAACATTTATTGTGGATTTTCTTACTACAAAAGTTATGCATATTTATCAAAAAATCAAAGACTCAGATAAGAAAAATAATCACCTTGATATCACCTAGGACTTTTTCTAGGCAAATGCAAAGTGAATTTAAGTTATTTTTCATTGTTTATTTAATAAAGAGGATTAGGCATGTCTATTTCTGCTCATGCTATGATGTCTATGAATATGCCAGAGAATTTATCAGTATTTGGACATGATCTATAATAAGTAACCAGTAGTCTCATATTAAATAAGAAGTCTGTGACATTAAAACTCAAGCAATAATTTAATTATAGAATCTGATTATATGAACTGTATAAAGTTCAATTTTGATAATCATGTCTTGACGAAAGAAAATGTCTTATAATGAAATCACTTTCATTTCTCATGGGCTTGCCAATATGACCATAGAGAAGGTAGAAACACACACAATCACATACATACATACAAATACACACACAAACGTCTACATGCACTCTTTCAACAAACTGAGCACAAAACATAAGCTAGTCATTTAGATTCCAGAGACAATTTAACACCTGGAAACACTGCCTAAAAATTATATATGGCCCCAAATATTTTTAAAGCAAAATATAATTTATATATAAGGAAATACACAGTGTATTGTAAATATTTTTAGTTTTTTCTATATTATGATGTTTTGACATCTTAAATCACCTTTCTGACTGGGGAAAGATTGCCCCTCCCAGAGCTAGCCAATTTTTAGAGATAGCAAAGAGCCCAGCCGGGAGCATGTTGTCTTGGATATGCTAACTAAGCAATCCAGGGCAAACCACCCCTCTCTGGCCTGTATACCCCTGGAGGCTATGTTCCTAGGCCTTCATCATCCCACAGCCAGTTGTCAGGCAATTAGGGACCACCCCTACAGCCCCAAACTAGCCAGTCCTAAACTGTTCTCACTGCCCTGCTTTGTCTTTCCCACAGAAAACCCAATAAAAGCAGTGGCCTAACCTTCACCTGTTCCTGTCTTCTGCCTCCTGAACACACTAGTGTCTTTTCCATGTGCCTCTGTGTGGTTGTCATGTCTATCTCTAGGACCTACGAGTAGAAGAAACTTCACTGATTCCTGAACCTCTCCTCTGTCTCCTTTTATGGCTACACCTGACTGACCATCTTATAAAATAATACAAAACACACAGACAGTGAGTATAATTTCATCAGCTTCACAAATACATAAACCATCTATCCCATACTATCAAGAACAGAGTATTTCCATCATTCTTTCTGCCTTATGACAATCAGCCCTACCCACACCCCATTTTCAAAGCGACCACTGATCTGATTTCCAACACCAAGCGTTTGTGTTGCCTATTCTAAACTTCACGTGAATGGAGGCACTCTTTTGTGCCTGGTATCTTTCACTCAGTGTGATATTTTTGAGATTCATCCTTGCCATGTGTGTATAAGTAATTATTTCCTTTCCTTCTCATTATTGAGTATTCTATTATGCATTTAGAATTCTCTTATTGATGGACTCCTAGGTTACTTTCAGTATTTGGCACTTGTAAATAAAACTGCTATGGACATTTGTTTGCAGATTTAGGGGGGCATGTTTTCCTTTCTCTTAGATAAATATCTAGGGATGGAATATCTGGGTCATGAGGAATATGCATGCATAACTTTTTAAGAAACTGCTAAACAGTTTTGCAAAGGAGTTGTACTATTTACCCCACCATCAGCAGTGGATAAGAGTTCTGGCTGTTCCATAACTTCTCCAACATTTGATGTTGATGCTGTTTTCTTAAGTGGTAATGACATTCTTTTTCTTGACTCTTCTAATGAATATATAGTGGTATCTCCCTGTCATTCTAGTTTTTATTTCTCTGATGACTAATGATTATTACTTTTTTCATTAGCCTATTAGCCATTTGTATACCTTATTTTGTGAAGTGTCTGTTCAAATATTTTGCCTGTTATCTTGTTTGTTATTTTATTATTGAATTGGAAGAATTATTTCTATGTTTTGAACACGTGACCTTTGCTAGCTGTATGTGTTGATATTTTCTCCCAGTATCGGCCTTGCCTATTTATTTTACAAAAATATTTTTTAATTTTAAATAACTTTATTAAGATACATTTAACATACAATAAATGCATGTTATTTGTACAATTCTGTGCATTTTGATAAAGACGTATACTCATGTAACCACTACCATAATCAAAATATAGATACTTCTACTACCCTAGAAATGCCCTTCATGTCCCTCTATGGTCATTCATCTTCCCAATCCCAGTCTGCAGGCAATCTGATCTACTTTCTGTAGATTTGTTTTGATAACTCTAGAATTTCAGATAAATGGAATCACCCAGTCTTTTATGTCTGGCTCCTTTTACCCAGTTTATGTTACTGTATGAATCAGTGGTTATTTCTTTTTATTGCTGAGTAGTATTCTATTGTATGCATATATGATAATTGGTATATCCATTTACCTATCAATGGGTATTTGGGTTGTTTTCAGTGTGGGAACTATTATAAATAGAGATGCTATGAACATTCATATGTAATTATTATTACTTATTTATTTATTTATTTATTTACTTATTGCTGAGGAAGATTAGCCCTCAGCTAGCATCTGTTTCTGATCTTCCTGTTTTTACTTGAGGAAGATTGGCCCTGAGCTGACATCTGTGCCAATCTTTCTCTATTTTGTACTTGGATTGCCACCACAGCATGGCCACTGATGAGTGGTATAGGTTTGCACTAAGGATCCAAACCCAGGTTGCTGAAACAGAGCACACTGAACTTAACCACTAGGCATGGGGCAAGCCCATGTGATTATTTTTTGTGCGTTTATATTTTTATTTCCTTTGGGTAAATATAAGGAGTAAAATTACTAGATCATATGATAGATTTTTTTATAGGTCTATTTATAATAGCTATTATAATGTATCTGTCTGATAATTTAAATATCTGGACAATTTCTGGATCTGATTCTATTGACTATTACCTCTCTGGGTTATGGGTCACATCCTCTTACTGTTCCTCATGTCTCATAATCTTTGATCCAATGCCTGCGATTGTGTATAAAAGAGCCGTAGAGGCTATGGTAAGCAATATTTACATCTGAAAAGAATACACCTCTTCTTCTGTCAAGCAATGAACGTAGGGAGTTGTTTCAACCTAGTCTGTGATTGCATTGGGTTGGGATTTATTGACGCTTATGGTAAATTGACCACAGTTTCCACATTAATTGAGGGTGGGATCAGAACCATGTCTTTCACGGGGCTTAGACTTTCATCACCGGAATGGTTTATATCAGTTGTCCTGGCCTGATCTCAGACATCAGCCAACCCCACTCACTAGTGCCTCATGGGTGTCTCTTTCAGGCTTCCTGCTCAATCTCCAGCCACAGATGGCTGCTTTCTGCCCCTTAGGATGAAGTTCTAAGAATCTGTGGAGTTTCTCTCATTTCTCTTTTCTTGCCCTCAGATGTCTGCAGGCCCTTGGTATCTGTGCCTCTGGCATCTCTCAGGCTTCCTGCTCATCTCCAAGTGGTAGATGGCCATTGTCTGGTCTTCAATGTAAGTGCTGAAGTGCTTGTGGTGTTTCTCTCAGTTCTTTCCCCACCTTCCAGACTTCCCTGACCCCACATCCCTATTCCCAAGAATAGCTAACAGTTATTATTTTAAAAAGAACAATTAAAAATTGAGGACAAATTGCTTAAAAAACGTTTAAATAAATTTTGGTACATTGATTATAGAGACAAGCTCTGAAACAGAATGAGGAGGATCTTTACTAAAACAGAAATAAGTTTATGATATACTGTCAAGTGTTAAAGCAAGCTTGCTGAAAAATATGTGTATATGTATGTGTAAAATCTGTAGACGTGTACACTGTCTAAACCTGCCTGTGAAGTGCACACTTCCTATACACCTCCACGTATGTTATGCATACATATATGTGTACGTGTGTGTGTGTGTCTAATTTGTAAAATGTACAAAGAGAAAGGCCTACTTGAATAGGAAATAAACTGTTAACCTTGCTTACCTTTGGGGAAAGGCCTGGGATTGGAGTGGGGTCAAGTGAAAGTAGGTTTAGTTTATATTATATGGGCTCCAGCACTAACAATTTTTTAATGTATTAGAATACATGATTAGTAAGTCATTTCAAAAATGAGTGAAACAGTCATGAAAGGAAGACTATACATTTAATGAATATAAATATGTCTAGATGAAGCTATATAAAGCTTGAAATAAATTGCAAAATTTATAAACAAAACCAAGCTTAGCTTTTTATTCATAAAATTTATGCTAAAAAACAAAACAAAGCAAAATAAAAAGGCAGACAGAGTTGGGCTGCTTTGAACAGATGGTGTGATGTTAAGGGTAGGTGAGAACGCACGATTATTTAGCTCCCACTTTGCGTCTGACTTTTCTGTCAAGGAGAATAATTACCTTCCTTAGAGAGTAAAACAGAGATTTGGAATGAAGGAACTTAAGCTCAAGTTAGGAGAAAAGATAAGAGAGCCCCTTGTTGCATTAAAAGAGTTTGTCACCGGTTCCAGATACACTAACTCACAGGGAACCAAAAGAATGTGAAATAATCACAAAAACTTGAGAAGTATTTTAAGAACAGAACGGGAAGAATTTGAACATTTAAAAAAGTAGAAAAGAAGGAGCTCAAATACATAAAATACACGGAAAAGGAAGAACTGGTAAGTATGAAAAAAATGAGCTTGAAATAAACACATACAGCAGAATTTTAAAATATATTGTTATGGCTGGCTGCTAGAATTTAAATATAAGTTGATCAGTAGAAACCAGCTGTGGTTTACTAAGCAAAGGATAAGAACTTTCTGAAAGTTTTTACACATTTGCTCTAAAAATGTGACATAGCTCACTTTATTATGAGTCTTGTACCAACAAATATTGCTTGATTTAAACTTAATAGATTTAGAATATAAAGGTACATTTAATCTCAACGGAATTAAACAACTAAGGTTTGGATGTCACAACATACCAGACTGTGGGTTTAGCATTTTTTAAAATATAGGATGAAATAGAAAACAAATGACTAAGTTCACTGAACCACAGTCAAACCCAAGTATTGGAGATTATAAAACATTGAATAACAATCTCAAAAATGAAAATGGCATTTCCCTGATAAGAAGCTTGATAAGCTGAGAAGTTCTCTAAAATAGGGACGATCTGTGAAGTGCACACTTCATTTTACATCTAATATCATTCTGCACTTGAGGTTAATAAAAGCCTTCAAGTTTAACCTAAGACTTCACTTAAATATTCCATGAGAAAGATGATTTCCGTACCAAAATAGTAGGTGATCATATAAATCTTTGATATAGATTTTTGAACTATTACTTAGAGATAAATATATCAGAAAAAGACCTATCAGGAACAATCACTTCAATAATCACCTTTACTCTTCTACTGGAATCTTAGGATAAAATTAGATTATCCATCCCCATAACATTCTATAGAAAATTGCACTGTTGTGATCTGCAAGGACTAAAGATGAGCACTCGAGCATGTGTGTCTCCTGCATTAAAAGTAAACATTGGGATTTTAATCCAGAAAAGCTGATTTTGAGTGTAAGTCCCTCATCAACCAACTGAGTGAACTTGGGAAAATAATCTTTTTTCTTTTCTTTTCTTTTTTCTGAATCTCATTGTACTTTTGTTGCTCTGCTAGGTATCAAGGAGATTAATATATATTGAAATTCCTAGACATGATATGAACACAATAAATGACATATTGTTCCCTCCTTCCTTCTCTTCCTTCCTTCTATTCTTCCATTGTAAGAAAAGAAAAAAAGAAATGGCTAACGTTGTAGACAGCCCTCAGGTTGGCCCCCAGTGATCCCCACCTCTTTGTATTCACACCTTTTGAAACCCTGTCGTATAAAATTGTGAAGAGTCTGAGATTTTACCTTACTTGCAGATTAGTTTGCCACAGTCCCATGAATGCTTGCAGAAGACATGAGACTCCTAGGTCAGAGACAAAGGGTAGTTTATTACTCACAGCAGTAGCATTAGGTAGAGTATAATTATTTTTGTGCCTATTCCCTAAGATCTAATTCTGCCAGGGTTAAACCTGCACATGCAATGGATCATGTTAAATGAGAGGAACTTTAACCTTAAGAAAACTGGATCTTTTATAATGGGAAGTAACCTTGCTTGACTTTTGCCCCTAGGGTGATATTATCTTTATTTTACTGGACAGTGAATAAATTTGCCCTCTGCTCTGGAGGGAGACACTTATCTTTCACGGCTGTTTGCTATACATACATATTTGAAAAGATCACCCAGAAGAGTACAGAAATGTGAGATGCCCATGAAGAATTGTTTCCTTGCTTCCTCCCTCTTGAGTGTGGATTGAACTTGTTGGTTCTCTTCTATCAAATAGCATAAGGCAGAAATCATGGGATGTCACCTCCAAGATTGAGTTATACAAAGACTGTGGCTTCTGTACTCAGTGATCCCTCTCACTATTTCTTGGCTCACTCACCCTGGAAGAAGCCAAGTGCCATGTCTTGAGACAGCCCTGTGGAATGATAAACATGGAAAGGACCAAAAGCAACATCAATGAGCTTCGAAGTGGAGACCCCATCAGTTGAGCCTTCAGATGAGACTGTAGTACTGACTGTAGCTTCGTAAGAGACCTTGAAACAGAGGCATCCATTTAAGCCACACCCAGCTTCCTGAATCACAGAAACTGGGAGATAATTTTCATTCTATTAAGCCATTAAATGTCAGAGTAATTTATTACGGGGCAATAGATAGCTAACACAGTTAACTTCTCATAATTATTATATACCCTGGAGTTTGCAATAAACAAAGCACTGTCACATATGTCGAATTTCAACAAGCATTAAACAGATTCACTGTATTTAGGAAGAAACATTTAATGGAATTGGGAAATGAATACATATACTTTTACATGTTTCAGAAAGACAGAAAGTTTGATACTTCCTGTTCAGATATTTCTAATCTTCAGTCTAAAGGCACTATCACCATATTCTCTACAAGGCTTTTCTGGCACCTACAAGACAAATCCAGGTGCCTCTTCCCCTGAGTCTCTTTTACTCAATATACACTCCATCATACGAGTGACCACATTGCAGTTATTTGTGGTGGCAAAGTTCAGCCCTGTAGGCAACCTGGTGGATGAGATGCCAACTATGTGTATCAAATCATATCATATAGGTGTTTTAAAATAATTTAGGCTTACAAAATATTTTACAAAGTCTTATATATGTTTAGTATAATGTTTGCAAGACATTTCTACAGTTAATGCTTTTGACAAATGCAGAGGTAAGAAGAGGAAGAATTATTCATTTCTAGCTGCATCTTTGCATTATTTTTTATTCTGACATCAAATAATATATGAGCATTGTTGAAATTTGAAGCTCAGTAAATACTAGTACAAAGAAGCAGGAAAATATCACCAAATAACCACATCTCAGACAAAATGCTGGCATGTCGCCTTTCCAATCTTTTCAGGTGCATTTTTTTCTTTACATATTTGAGATTACATTACACAGACCAATTTTCTTCACTTAAAAAATTGGCATTTTCCATTGTAGTTCCTGAATGATAAGCCATCATATTTGTTTGACATGATTTATTTAATAATTCTCCTATTTTTGAACTGTCATATATGTCCAACGTTTTTCTATCTATATAATACGATGTAACAAGCATATTGTGAATAAATATTTTTGGGTTTTTTTGAATATTTCCTTAGGATAGATTCCAGAAGGTAACACATAACATGAATGATGTGAATATTTTATGTAGTTTTCTGGAAATATTAGAAAAAAATAATATCCCTACCAGCGTTACTAAAGTCCTCTTTTTATCCAGATGCAATCAGTTTCCATAATATCATTTGACTGATCTTTGTGGATTTTATAGTTGAAATTAAATCTTATTGTTTTAATTTGCGTTTCTTTGATGACCAGTGAAGCTGAACTTTTTTTCATGTGTTTTCAAAATCTGCATTTCCTCTGTGGTTTGTTTCTTTTCCCTTACATCTTTCCATATAGAGAGGGTTACATGCTTTTTTTATTTCTTGAAAAAATTTTCCATCATGTTTATATTTTTTAGTAAAAAATATATTAATTTTATGTAGTCAAACCTTTTTTATTTTGGTGCGTCTTTTCTCATTCCTCTCATGGACTAAGGATTACTTTCCTTTTCAAGTAACTAAGAAAGTGGAAAGGAAACTCTTGAGACATTAACGACACTGGAAATCAGTCAAGTCTGTGTTCATTTAGAATATATGATACTATAAATATTTTAACTTGTAACATATAGTTGCATATTTATTTGTAAGATTTTTATAATAAGGTTAAGGCCTTTGCTTCAAGATGAGTCCGCTGACTGGGGTTATCCTTGTCTTTCTTGCATAAACCAGTAGTCATGTGTAGATAGGTCTTTAAAACATTCCCCCTAATATTTTATAGTTATCCTGTTCGAAAGCTTTGTTTTAGCTACTTAGCTTATACAAATCTTTGAACTTAATTTTATATCTATAACACCTCTCCTTTGCCCTCATATTTCATTGTGATAGTAAACTGACACACAGATTTAAGAATAAATACCACCAATTCTTGTTAAACACACACCTCAGTGAGAAAAAGGAGAATTGAATTTTAATGACCATTCTGTCAGTTGTAAGAATTCAATAAGCTTGTTACATATGAATTAATTAAGAGATCTCCTGAAAATATTAATGTAAATTTTATTTTAATGGTTAGCATATTACATATGACTCTTCCATCTCTCAGAACTTTAGGGTGGACATTGTCAAGTAATGATCTAAATTTTCATATTGTACTATTATATATTTCAACCTATTACCAGCTCTTTTGTCTCTGTCTTAAATATTTTTAGCATGTGAACACTTTTTATTGCCCTCACTGCTCCGATACCCTCCATGATACAAACCCCCATTATCTTTTCCCTGGATTACTACATCAGCCTTCTGACTAATGCTCCTGTATCTACTCTTGCCTCTATTTTCCAATCAAGCAATATAGGCATCATTGTTAAACATGTCATTTTTCTACTCAAAATCTCTTCATGTCTTTCAGAGTGCGTCTCTCTAGGATCTACATTGTTTGCTATCTCATCCACTCCATCACCCTCAAGACCAGATCTCCTAACAACCTTTCTCTTAATCCTTTTTTCCAGGGGCACTAGCATCTATTTATTCCTCGAACTGTCAAGTGTGTTCTCACTTTTGAGCCTGTCCATTTATTGTTCTCTCTGATTGGAATGCTCTTTCCCAGATATTCCTAGGCTGATTCCCTCTGTTTTTTTGGGTCACTGTTCGTGGTAGGATGAATAATCCCCCTGACCTACCACTGCCCTCACAAAGATGTCCATGTCTTAATCCCCAGAACCTGCGAATATTTTACCTTAGATGGTAAAAGGGATTCTGCAGATGTGATGAAGTTAAGGGTCTTGAGATAGGGAATTATTGTGGGTTACCCAGGTGAGCCCAATGCAATCTCAAGAGTTCTTATAAGAGGGAGGCAGGGGGGTCACAGAAGGTGACATGGCAACAGAAGCAGAAGGACAGAGAGAGAGAGAATGGAAGATGCTATCTAGTTGGCTTTGAAAAATGGAGGATGGGCCATTGGGCAAAGGAATGCAGATGGCCTCTAGAAGCTGTAAAAGGCAAGGAAACAGATTCTCCCCTAGAGCCTGCTGACCTATTTTAGGACTTCAGACCTCTAGAACTGGGAAAAACTAAATTTGTGTTGTTTTAAGCTACACAATTTGTGTCATTTTGTTAAAGCAGCAACAAGAAACTAATACACTGTTAAATGTCATTTCAGCAAGGCAATCCTGAGCACCCTCTCTAGGAGAGCATCTCCCACCTCTCAACCCACAGCTCTCGTTTGCTTCATATTCCACTTTATTTTCCTCCAAAGCACTGATTCCCACCACATATTCTGTAAGTACTTTTGTTTATTTTTTGATTCTCCTTGAAGGTAGGAATGTTTTTTTCTTTCTTTGCTTTATTCTCAGCATCAGCATTGGTTCTGGTAGACAGTAGACATTCAATAAATAGTGGATGGATATCATTCCCAGAGCACTTTTATGGATGAATTAACTGAAGTTCAGGGAGTTCTGTGAATTTATACAATGACATGTGCAAACTTGGGTCCTTGGTCTTTTTTTATCTTCTTTGAGGAAGATTAGCCTTGAGCTAACATCCACCACCAATCCTCCTCTTTTTTGCTGAGGAAGAGTGGCCCTGAGCTAACATCTGTGCTCATCTTCCTCTACTTTACTTTACATGTGGGATGCCTGCCACAACATGGCTTGATAAATGGTGCATACGTCCGCTCCTGGGATCCGAACCGGTGAACCCCAGGCCACAGAAGCAGAGTACTCGAAACTAACTGCTACACCACTGGGCTGGCCCCAGATCCTTGGTCTTCTTATTTGAAGCTTGGTTTTCTTTCACTTCATAAAATTTACCTTATCTTGTAATCTGTGGCTAGTCAAGTCTGAGCAGCCATATCAAACACAATATATTCCTATATGACGCTATTTGAGAAAACATATTTTTCTAGCCATTGCCCCATTAAGTACAAGTTTATCCATCTTTGGGTGCCAGGAAGGATATGAAGGGAAGAAAAAAATCTTCTGCAACACTATAGTGTGACAGTGACTATGGATGTTCTGATCAAATGCCCCCATGGCCTTCATGGGCAATTAGCCAAAATGGAGAATTTCTGCTCAATAGAGGAGAGGGACATGGTGCAGGAGATGAGACGGCTGTATCTGCAGTACATTCTGCCATGTCTAGGTGAAGTTATTACAGGAGCAGCCCTGGACAATCAAAGGAAGGTCACAGCGCATCAGCCTGAAATATTCTTCATGGCACACTATCATCAGTCATAAGTGAATGATCTCCCATACAAGAGAAGCCTCACTCCCATCCAAGTTAGATGCGATCTATACCACTGTATACTGGACAGAGGGGAAAAAAGGGTGAGCGATGGAGAGGTAGAAATTAGCCAAGAAGACGCATGGTGGAAAAAATTGTCCAAGAACTCTGTGATATGAAAAAGGCAGTTTGTGAAGATATAGCAACGAAAGAGGTGACAAGCTCATAACTATCAAAAGTCTCTGAAAGATTAAAGTGGAATGGAAAAACCTTTCCTGGTGCGGGGAGCAAAAAATATTAGACTTATCTATAAAGCAGGTTTGAGGTAAAGGACTGAAGACTAAACCCACCCAGGACGCTCAGGAGAATGCAAATTAAGCTGTACGTTTACCAAGAGTCAGTTGTATTTCTTCCTAAATCCGTATAGGCCAGTTTTACTTGATAAGCAGTTTGGTTTAGCAGAAAGTTTTAATGGCTGGTAAAACTGCGTTAAAACGTAGAAGTATAGCATACTCCCTAACTATAGGATCCAAGTTTTCTCACCTCTGTAATAGGTATATTTCTGCATACTCTAAAGTGTTACTAAAATAATTAAATGAGATAAAATGTGTCTAAATACCTAGCACAATTTCCTACATATATGAGATTGTCATTCAGGATACCAGCAGGAAATTCAGAGTTCGCTCAATGCAATGACTGACGGAAGTCAATGAAGGGAAAATAAGAAAAAATATGCGCAGGGTTGAGAGATGGAGAAGCATCCAAAGATTAGCAACAACTGGATGTCATTACTGCCACTAGACTCTAGAGAGGGCTGTGTGTTTTTGAAAACCACTGCTCATGAGCCATGGGCCTTAGGTGAGAGAACAGAGTGACCGCCAACTCGCAGCACAGCAGGAAGGGAGCAGGCAGATAAATATCCTGGGCGCTCTCTCCACCTTTTCGGATTTTCTGCCATGCCTCCCACTAGTCTATCCAAATTGAAATCAGCACGTGAAGGAGCCAGGCCATGGAGGCGGGAGCCTCATGGGGCATAGATCAGGTTGGAAAAGTGAGTAGCTCTGGAGAGGCAAATGGAGAGTATCCAGCCTGTGTGTCTGTTCACTTTGTCCTAAAAGGGAATTTTGAAGAAAGATGTACCTAAGAATAAAGATATAAGCTAAAGAGAAGACCATATAATGCTGTGAACACACAAGTCTTGCTGTTAACCGAGAGTTTATATTGAGGCAATTATTAAGATTATAGAAATTTAATATTAAAATATATTGAATAAATATAAGCAAGTGGAAAAACCTCATCATCCTCTACTGCGCAGGCTCTTTCAGAGATTTAAAATTATCTTAAAGTAGAATAGCTTGAATAGCCAGACATCTTCATTGAATCTCTCCTTTGGTTTCTTCTTTATTTGTAAGAGGTAAAGGGATGCAGAGCAAAGAAGAGCATGCATGTATGCACGTGTGTGCAGTGGGGGAGGAGAGTAAGGGTAAGTTTCAGCTTGCTGTCTTAGCAAATCTCTGCTAATTTCCTGTACCTTTCTTGTTTATGGCATTTAATGTTCTCTGATAAGGACTCAGATGATGATCTTGACTTAGAACATATTGAGATGGCTAAAAGTGTACAATTTCGACTTCAGCAATGCTTTACTTCATGACCACAAAAAAGCAGTGAGGCCCATGCACAGACAGAGTTTTTGTGCTATAGAAATGTATGTCAAATTGTTCTCCTTGATGTTGAAAGATAGATACCACACTGATATCTCCAACGAAATCTCTAAACTTCGTGAAAGCGGAAACATTTCCCAGGTTAACCGAAATACATGTGTTTTTGTCATGCTAGAGCAAAAGCAAACAAACAAAAAAGAACGAGTTTCCCTCCTTTTCTATGTCTCAGGAACTCTGCTGGTCAATGCACATATGCTCTCACTAACCTTCACCTAAAATCTAAGGCTGTGTGTTAGTCAAACAATTTTAAAGATAATAAAGACCAGAGAGATGTAGTGATTGTTACAAAGTCAAAGACCCTAAGCTAGTTTTGGATGAAGCTGAGAATGACAGTCATGTCTGCCTGATGTCCAATTCTGTGGTCATTCAACCACATAATGCCTTCCAGATAAAAGGAAAAAAATAAACATTGCTAGCAAAAGTCAATTCATTCTTTTGGTGGCTTACAATGACGATTTGAAGATAGTCCTGGTTTATACAAAGGAATGCACAGGCCTGGACCTAGGTGCTTGATAATATTTGCTGAATTAAAGAACTGTGAGGCGTAAAGAGATCAATTGACATGGAGCTAATTTGTAGACTGAAATGGAAACAATTATATTTTCACTAAATTCAAAATGTGAAATTCTATTAGATGCCTACAGCATCAATACAATATTGGCATAAAAATATCTTCAATAATACCACATATTATTGGCTACTGCTGAAAGGAAGTTCTTAAGTGCCTGTTACTTTTTGGAGCCTAAGGATAAAGAGATTCTTCTCATCAAAGTAGTCTCCTCACTTCCCCAAATGTAGATTGCTAAGTATAATTTCAATAATACAGACGCAGATCATCCCAACTAGACAGAGTCAGAGAGCAGTGACATCTCCCAGCCATTCACCTCTGGGGGAAAGATGAAAAATGAGCAGAAAGTTCAGGAGAAGAGATTTCCACGTGTAGCCTTTAAAATCTAGACTTATACCCTCCTGGGCTAGAACGTCATCACACACCCCAGGGAGTAGGAAGTAAAAGTTGACATCAGAGGCCTAGTTAATACCTATGATGTAATATACAATTATACCTGAATATAACTATATGTATAAATTATATGATATAATTATAATTATTCAGAGCCTTCTTAGGTTAGTGGATACACACACACACACACACACACAAAATTTTTTCCCCCTCAGAGAGTGAGAAATCAATAATTCTTAATAATGATGTTGCTTTTTAAAGTCTATTGTACTCTAACCCCATAGATATTATTATATACAAATAATTACCATGGCTTAATTAAGTAATTATTTAACCACAATAATTAAGATTACAATGCCCAGAATAAACAAAGCCAAAGAATTTCCTTCAGAAGTGCTTCTAAATGAGGAAAGGAAGTAGATGATCAATGTTCAGTGAGAAACATCAAAACAGAGATCACTGTCTCCTGAGGGTCACCATCTGATTTCAAGGAAGAACACAAGTCCTCTCTCTCCAAGGGAAGCTGCGGTTATTCCCCACCCACCTGCTCAGGGCGCATTCCTTGTGTGTGTGTTTATCAGAATCAGACTTCAATGGAGAAAACTGATGAACTGACTGACATTGTCACTCTAAGAAGAGCAAAATAAAATGAGCTGAAATTTTAGAAGGAAGAAGACTGGTCCTTTGTGAGAAATGACAGTCTTGAAACTGTTATGAGCAAGGATTTGCTTCAAGCATCCATATAAACAATTTAGACATTCAAAATAATGTTTTAGGGAACCAAGAAGAATCAAAAGTTATGCAAATACATCCCACACTCATAGTGTAATGTGGATTGATAATAGTAAGTGACATTCTTAACCTTTCTTAGAATAAAACTTTCAAAGTCCTATGATTGATTTGTTTTCATTTATTTTTGCTTTTTGCAAGCTATGATCATAAACACTCTCTAGCCCAGTAACAACAAAAGTTTAAAATGACTAGAAAAACATATATTCTACCATTGTTACTCAAAGAAGCCCTTATATGAAAATTCTACTTGCTGGGCAACAGTGGTGAGCAAATATTTATGCACAGAATTCAATTCAGGAAAAAAGTATACTTGTAAACCACGCTTTATTTTAAAAGTTATACTCCTTTCATTATCAAATGAACTATCTGTAAGTATGCTTAAGAAGTATTTTTCCTGATCAAAGCAGGATTTTATCTGGGGCTACCATTCCAGAAACTACATAGCTTGACCCACTGCAGCAATATATAATTTTAATAACAACCCTTGGAACAAGTTTTGTGAGTAGCATTCCTTTGAAGCAGCTACCTTTTGTCTTTAATTGACTGATGCTATGAGCTAGTAAATTGCTAAATATGGTTTGTCTTGTATGGCTTTTTGTAATTTATAAAATGAACTTTTTCCATTTCAAATGGCTTAAACAGAAATGCATTTTTACAGAGAAGTGGTCTTCAGCTTATTTACAATGAAACAAATATTTCATTAGTTGTTTTTCTCTTTTTACCATAGATTTCAATTTTATTTTTAAAATACTTATCTCAATTAATGACAAACGTGAATCTTCTTTGTGGTGAACTTCTCTGAGTTGTCTTTTCAACAAAGGAAAGGGGTCCATTTGATATTCATATGGAAAAACAATGAGTCCTGACCTTACCTTACTCCATAAATAAAAATCAATCACAGATGGCCCATACAACTAACTGTAAAACATTAAACACACGTACATACACGTACACATTAATATTCTAGAAGAAAACATGAAAAAGCATCTTTATGACCTAAAACACAAAAAAGCACTACCCATGAAACAATACCTGATAACGAATACTAACTTAAAACTAGCACCTGTGTCTATCAAAAGAAACATTAAGAGAGTTGAAAAGCAAGCCACAGAACAGGTGGAGAAATTTGCATCACATAGAAAAGCGAAATATCCAGAATACACAAATAATTTCTTCAATTTTTTAAAATATAAATCTCAATAGAAAAGAAGGAAAAATACCTGTATTTGACACTTTACAAAAGACAATAAAAGTGAAAAATGATCAACTATGTTAATTATCAAGGAAAAAAATTAAATCAACAACAGTAGAGTTACTATTTTGGATTGAGGGGTAAGAAAGGTCCTCATCGTCATGGCCACTACATTTATATAAGACAAATCAAATGTAATACAAAAAGTTAAAAACAATTCAATGCCACTATGTATTCACGAAAATGGCTAAAATGAAACAAAAAGGTAGAAAAATATCAAGTCGTAGCAAGAATATAGAATATTTGCAACTCTTATTTGTTGATGGTGGGAGCGAAAATTTGGTACAGATATTATGTAATACTGTTTGCCAATATCTACTAAATCGGAATATAAGATTTCAAATAGAAACAAATTCACACTTAAGTGCATACCCAGGAGAAATGCATGCATATGCTCTTTGTAAGACATGTACAAGAACGATCATGGCTGTGCTATTTGTGCAAATCAAAACCAGATACAATCTAAATGCCCATTAAGAATGGAATGGATAAATAAAATGTAGTATTTTAACGGTGGAATGTACATATGTAATATATATTTAAAATATATGAATTTGTATTTTGCAAGGAGAATTAATTATTTATTCAAAGGACAACACAAAAGAAGCCGAGAAAATAAAAGATTTCATAGTAGATGATTCCATTTACGTAAAACTCAAAAATTAGCAAAACTAATCTGTTATGTTAGAAGTCAGGACAATGTTTACCATGAGGAAGGTAGTCAATAAGAAAAGGCATAGGGAGATTTCTGGCAAGCTTATAATGTTCTATTTTTAATCTGAGAGTTACCCATATAGGTGTTTTCACTTTATGAGCATTTATTGTAATTTTAACCTATGCTTTATACACATTTCTGCATGTATGTTAGTCAACAAAAGGTTCACTTTTGGGAAAAAAATGGATCAGTATAATAAAGTGAGTTTCTGTATCTATACTCTCTCATCCCTAAAAATCAGTGAGGTACAATGAAAAATCCCTAAAAGCCTAGGATAAGTAGGAATAATACCATCAATGGATCAGGATTATTAAGGAGACCTTGAAAAATAGAAAGCAAACAGGATCAGATACACGGAGAAAGTAAAGCAAAGGATATCACAGCCCTGAATGAATGAATGATGGTGTAGTTCACAGGAGCTTAAGGTCCAGATTCAACAAATTAACCCATTAGGTGATTAATTAATTTAAGGGATTAAAATGTGGCAGCTAGACCTGTTATCCTTTTCTCTCCACATCACCATCAACTATGCTAAGCAGTGATGTTTGTCATCCAGCTGAAAGATCCTGAGAGTTGAAGTTGAGGATGAACTGACTCCAAGGATCTACTGACCCTGAACAGATACTAGAACATCTGACATCTAGATGAAAAGCTATCAGATCGATAGTCACCCTTCCTCCTAAAATCATGAAAAGTAGACAGGCTTCTGTAAGTCACAGAGTGAACACGGAGGTAAACAGGATTCACGAAATTAAACGAAAATGTGGAAGTATCAAACATTTGAAGACAGCCAACATCATCAAAGTGGGCATAAATTTACTAAACAAAAGAATTAATCCTAAAGGAAACAGAATTAACAAAACAAGCAGAAGCCATTAGAAAAGGCACAAATAATATGAGAAAGAATCAACTCAATGACTTGGAAATCAAAAATACAATCCAGATTTTTTAACACAACTACAATAATGACAATAAAGACAGCTCAGGATTGAATAACGTGAAAGAAACAACTGAAGAGCAAATTAGTCAGCTAAATAATCAAACCAAGATCAAGAATGAAGCAGAAAATGTCTAAAAAATGTTGTATATGAAAAAACAAGTTCAGAGGTAAAGTTGAGAGAATGCATCTTCCAGTAGCTGACAGGATTTCCAAAAGGAAAGGCCTAAAAAATAGGGTAAGGAATAACCAAATATTTAATAAAACAGTTATCATAGCTGAAGAAGTACATGAGGATACACACGGAAAGAGCCCACAAATTACCACAGAGATGAATTTTAAAAAAACAAAAGATTCCTAAACATCTAGATAGATCCATCATGGTGAATTTTATTATGCCAACATAAAGGCATCCAAAAAATATCCAGAATGGAAAAGAACCCAAGTTATTGATAAAAGAATGAGAAACAAAATAACAATATAAAGTGCTGGAAAACAGTGGAAAAATATTTTCTAAGTGCCGAGGGAAAATGCCTTAAAAAACAGAATTCTATACTTCACAATAGTAGCATTCAAATGGGAGAGAAAAATATCATATTTTCATATTCAGACTCAGAAATTTTATGACCAGGGACGCATTTCTGGAAGTATCACTTGAAGTACATTTTCAAAAAATAAACTACGATTGCAGACAAAAAGGAAAGATGAAGGCATGAGAGATATTTGTGAGCAAGAAAACCAACAAAACGTTTAAGTTTAGATACTTGTTCATGGAAGATGTATATATTTTTAAAAACGGATTGTTATAGGGGCCAGCACATGGCTGAGTGGTTAAATTCGTGCACTCCACTTCGGCAGCCCGGAGTTCGCTGGTTTGGATCCTGGGCACGGACCTATACACTATTCATCAGAGCATGCTGTGGCAGCCACCCACACAGAAGAACTAGAAGGACTTACAACTAGGATATACAACTATGTACTGGGGCTTTGGGGAGAGAAAGAAAAAACGAGGAAGATTGGCAATAGATGTTAGCTCAGGGCAAATCTTCCTCAACAAAAAAAAGGACTGCTATAAAGCTCCATAGAAAGAGTTTTAATGTTTTCAATAAGTAAATAACAAATAAAACTCCATTGTCAAATGAGCAAAGGAAAAAATGAAATGAATAAGCAATTTACAGAAGATAATATATATGAAACATACCTATAAATAATCATTGCACAAAAAGGGCTCAACTGTACTAGTCATCAGGGAAATGCTAATAAAAACAACAATGATTTTCTATGTGTTACCTTTCACTTGGGTCAAATGTACATGATTATTACTAGTTAGGCTTAGAGAGGCTGCCTTCCTTAACCCTTCCTAATCGCCCCTCATCCTTTCATCACATTATCATTCTCTTTTGGATTGTCGAGGCATTGATCCCTATCTAAAACTACTATTTAACTGTTTACTGCAGGTGCCTCCACATCTCAGAACAACAGCTCCATGTGAGCAGACTGATGCTTTATTCCCACTGCTGTAGCCCCAGTGCCGGTACTTGGCAAATATTAAGCCACTTAATAAATATTTATTGGATGGATGAATGAATGAATGAAGGTTTCAGTTTTCTCATCTATAAAGGGAAGACATTTCTGAAATTAGATTTGGGGCAGTATCAAGGAGCTAAGCAAGAAGTCAGATTATTCATCACCACTAATACTGATTCGGTGATAACATGGTTCTGAAAAACAAGGAAGATCATAATATGTTATTGACTTTGGCCACTAAAACCAATATTAAAGCAGAGCTCTGTAATGTTTTCAATCAAATTGTTTTTGTTGTTTACTTTAAACCACACTGTGGAGGAAAAATAATGTTGTGTTCTTCCAAATGGAAATAATAAAACCCTCAGATCCTAGTTACTCTTGGGAACATACTTCTTTTCATATGTGAACAAGTGTCAATGAAAGTCCCATATACTTCAGTTCAATTAAGTCTGCAACCCCTGGGATGAGACACTCTCCCATCTGTCCAGATATATATTCCTGATGACAAAGTAATGCATTCTTTTAATGGCAGCAAGATACAGTTGTGGTAACTAGATGAAATAGTAATCCTAGTATCTCCGACTAATTTACTCCAGTAGATATATTGAAATGTCCCAAAGCCAGATGTTCAAGCTGCCAAATTGAACAGTGAAACTGCCTAATCTTTGACTTACAAGCCTAGAAAACAAACCAGCGTTGCTGTTGTGTCTTTAGAAAAATGAGGTGCATATTTCCAGTTCCCCTAATGTTTATTTATTCAAAGGTTTTATTAGGCTTTTGATAAATAGTTTAGGAAAGCCATGCAAAAAATATAAAGATAAAATGAAGCTCATTTTTTCAAAAAAAGAAAACAAACATTTTCTTTTAATGGTCATATCTTAGCAAGAAGTACAAGGGTCTAAATCAGGGGGCAGTGTAAAAGAAGCATGGAGAAAAAGCAGCTGTCTAAAGTCGCACCTGAACATCCTCTGTAATGGAAGGCATAAATACTCACAGATCCAACAATATCTAAGAACTCTATTCCATTGTGTATTGCAAAGCAGGTAAATCTTGGCTGGCTGGAATAAAATAGTTTAAAATACATGTAAATTAACCCTGTGATTTGTTGACCAGTATAACAGCATATAAGCATATCATTATCACAGTCAACATCATCCCCACCATTTTTTCTCATATATTTCACCATTGATAGGAAATTGATAGGGAAATAAATATTGCTCCACCCTACCCACTTCCACACCAAAATAGGTCTAGGGTAGAGGATTTTTGGGGGGAAGGATTTCAAATGAAAATGCTAAGAATGACCGCTGTGATTCTGACATTAAAAATTCTAATCTTGTAGATCGCGGGCTCCTAGCACCTGCATTGTTTGGTAGTTTTATATTTTTTTCTTGGTAGTGTTTGTTGTATGGGGCTTTTAATTACAACTTCATTACTCTGGGTGTATTGCTAATAATTTACTGATTAATGGACTAACTTGTTTCATTTTGAAATTTGACAGAGTAATATGTGGTTCCTCTTCTAAACTCAGAGAAGAGGGCTCCTTTCTCGAGGTCCTGTGCTTTGGGGGGTCTTACTTTGGCCTTCCTCCACCTGTGCCTCTTCCCATGAGGTAAATAGTCCTGTGGCCAAGTGGATGTATCTAATAAGAGGCACACTCTCCTTTTCTAGATTACTCTTTGGGTAGTTGGGACCCCAAAGCTCTGTGCCCGAAATGGCTCATGCACCTCTTCCCTGGATCTAGGTAGATCAAGCTGCCAGTGTGCACCTAGGCTTAAGAGGTGGCCAAAATGTGTCTTTTTGTTGGATGTGAGTCACAGAACGGAGCCAAAGTAGGGAGAAAATCAGGGATGGCATTGGTCAGAGGCCGGAGGGCCCGCTCTCCCTCCACTGTCATGGTCTAGCAGAAAACTCTAAGGAATTAGAAATTTCCAAAGGTGAGCTGATTTTTCAGGTCATTGTAAAGATATATTTGTCAAATAGGAGGGTAGAACAAATTTTATCCTACAGGTTAACAGTCACATGCAGGCAGGCTTAAATTTGGACTTTTCTCTGGGCCTTGCAAATGTTATCAGAAGGCCTAGTAAAACTGAAATGGTATAACTTTGGAATGAGATAGAATTCTGCTCAAATCTCAGTTCTATGGCTGATTAATTGGGTGCCTTTAGGTAACTTACCAACCTTCTTTGAGTCTATAATTTCTCATTAATAAAGAGCAAAATATTATGTCTTTATTAGAGAGTATCGTATGAATTAAATTATATGTACAAAGTAAGTAAAGATCCATTCATTAAAAATAAATTTAAATAAGAACATACCATGGCTTAGGAAATATGCTAGATAACTGAAAGACAGATGAGAATGATATAATCCTGGTCTTTGAAGATTCAAGGTAAATAAAAATGAACAATAAAGTTATAGGGGCCCTGACAGAGATATGGATGGGAGAAAGTAAAAACTTTTTTACCTATGATGAATATGGAGAGATTCATATTGAGTGCTCTAAAGCTGAGTTTTTAAAAATATTGTAGGCAGAGACAGCAAGGCTAACAAGGGCAAAAAGAAAATAAATTTGTGCAAGTCTGTTGCCAAAGGTAGGGGAATGACCTAGTGTAGGTACCATATGATGGAGATAAGTACTTTATCCTGTAGGTAATAGGAGCATGATTCTAGAGAGTAGTATATTTCATTTGTGTACTAAAAGGTCACTCTGAGAACTAGTCATTTTGAGTAATATACTGAACTAGATATCTGGAGAAACCCTCCTTGGTTAGGGCACGTTAAAATCATTGATAAAATATTAAAAGCAACCATTTAAATGAATCACTGAAATTCTGGGTAAGATCAGAAACACCCTAAGATACAAGTGAGTTCTGAGACCAGCATGTGTGCGTGGAGCACTTGTTAATCAATGAAAGCCTAGGGCGTGAGAACAGGAAACAATCCCTGGGCCCTCTATACAGTAGGAGTTCAGATCCAAGATGCCACCCTAAAGCTGAGGACATCTAGCAATATCCAAAAGTGCCACCGTCTATGTGGGTGAATAATAACAACAGAAAATATCCTGCAGTGGGAGACTTGCCTGTGATGGCCTTGATACTGGATGGAAACAAAAAATTAACTACAACAAAAGGTCTCCTAAAGTTTCTCATCTGCTCTCATTGGGTTTAGAGCTAGAATTCACTAAGTCTACATGACCCCAAAAGCTAGGGACCCCCAACCACCTTGCAAAAACAATTGAAGTGCTCCCCAGGGGAATATGTATTAAAGTTGAGCCAAAAATATATTGCATAGATAAAGTTCCATAGAATTTGAGCTTACCGTCCAAAAATTACAAATCACACAAGGAAACGAGCCAACACAACTGAGTTATCAAACATAATGGTGGAATATTAGCATATTAAAATTGTGTAAAAGAAAATATAAAATGTATATGCTTAATATGTTCAAAGAAATACAAAAGTATACCAAAAGCATGCTTAAGGAATAAGTGTTATCCACAATTTGAAAAGGAAGCAAAAAAACCTTCTAGAAATGAAGAACAAACAATAATTGAAATTAGGAACTCAGTGGATATATTAAAAAGCAGGAGAGACAAAGCTGAAAAGAAAATTAGTGAAATAGCAAATATATCACAAGAATTAATTCTGAATGCAGGAAAGAGAGAAGAGATTAAAATATTAATGAAAAATGAAGAATTATAAATGATAGGATGAAAATATAACACTTCTAACTGACTTTCCAAAGGAAAGGGGAGATACAAAATTTAAAGAAATATTTGCTAATTTTTTTCCATAATTGATAATACTCTTGAATACATAGATTCAAGAAGTCCACTAGATCCCAAGTAAACCAATCCACAGCTAAACCCATTGTGATGTACAGTCAGCCCTCTGTATCTGCGGGGTGTTCCACATCCTTAGATGCAACCAACCACAGATGGAAAGGCCTACAATGGTTGTCTCTGTATTGAACATGTACAGACCTTTTCTTGTTGTCATTATTCCCTAAACGATATAGTATAAAACCTATTTAAATAGCACTTACATTGTATTAGGTAATAAAAGTAATCCAGAGATGATTTAAAGTATATGGGAAAATGTGCATAGGTTATATGTAACTACTTTGTTATTTTATATAAGGGATTGTGCCTCTGCATATTGTGTTACCCATGAGGTCCTAGAACCAAGACCCCCAGATATCGAGGGTCAATTGTAATTACATATCACCAAAGTGAAAGATAAAGACACAACATCTTAATATCTACAAAGAATGGCTCTTAGAGGCTGCTGAAAGGTGATGGGTGGCAGGGGGAAGGGGAGAAATCTTAGTTTGAGTTCTGAGAGAAGATCATGAGGAAAAGACTTAGGTGCAGGTGGTACATTGCAGGCATGAGGTAGTGAGAATTAGGGTAGAGAAGGATGAAGAAGGTATTATTGAGGATGCCACTGTGGGCAACAGGGTCTTGATCCTCCTGGAATTTCCTGAGAAACCTGT
Source organism: Equus asinus (assembly GCF_041296235.1). NCBI lineage: Eukaryota > Metazoa > Chordata > Mammalia > Perissodactyla > Equidae > Equus > Equus asinus. The sequence goes on along the minus strand of NC_091802.1, from coordinate 33,948,484 downwards.
AAAATGCCTCCAGAATAACCCTCCTGAAGGATGGAGGGATAGATTTATATCCATGGGCAAAGACCGAGAGATGCTCCAGAGGGCATTGTCTCTCACTTCCTGGCAGTGCTTGTGCTCAAGCCCAGCGTTCATAGCATGAGAGAAACATCTGGGCAGAAAGCATATTGATGCACAACCATGAGCCATGCAAGTATCTAGGGAAATAGTTTTTCAGGAAGATGAAATGGCATGTGCAAAATTCCTGGAAAGGGAACATTCTTAGTATCTTAAAGAACAGCAAGGCAGTTAACGTAGCTGGAGTCCAGTTGAGCAGAGTTGGGGAGAGGCATAAAATGAGATCTGAGCCCTAGCCAGAGGTCAGGTCACTCAGGCCATTGTGATCCATGGTAAGTACTTTAGTTTTTATTCGAAAGCAATGGGAAACTTTCAGAAGCTGAGAGCAGTTATTTCATTACAGATTTTTCTTCAAAATGTTCATGCAAATTGTTTAAGCTAGAGTAGTGACTTCTGTAATAAGTAAGCCTCCAACATCACAGCTTAATTTCTGCTCCTATATAAAGATCAAGGTGTTTCTAGGTTGGTGAGACTTATGGAGACTCTGTCATTATCAAAATGTGTTTTCCAAAACCGCTCCAGGTATCATCATCCAGCTGGAAGAAGGAATAAGGGCCTAGAAGATCTCACTTGGAAATATTGATAGATCAGGCATAAAAATGTCACACAATGCTTCACCGCACAGCCCAATGACTAGAACCTAGTCACATCTGCCACACCTAACTGCAATGATTTATTGGATTTAAAACGTTTTTGACTTTACCACATTTTCCAAAGCAATCTGGAATATATAGTTTGTGAAATTTCACAAAACAATATTTGCTCTTATTGCCTATAGGAACCTGAAAACTTTCTATTCTATTTTATTCTTTTTATTTTTCCTATTTCACATTTAACTGCTAGTTATGACCTACTATATTGATTTTATTATCCACTTGAAGACTACTACCTGTAGATCAAAAGTCAAAGCAATACACTGGTTATCAGCTGGGAAATAAGCCCTGAACTTAGAGTAAAAACGCTGGGTTAAAATCCCGTTATTGTCAATGTATCAGTCAGATAGGCTTGGTATTTCTTTGGACCAGCAGCATTACCATCACGTGAGAGTTTTTTTTTTTTTCTGGCAAGAAAGATTAGACTTGAGCTAACATCTATGCCAATCTTCCCCTTTTTACTTGAGGAAATCTTGGCCCTGAGCTAACATCTGTGCCAATCTTCCTCTATTTTGTATGTGGGATGCTGCCACAGCATGGCTTGATGAGTGGTGCATAGGTCCGTGCCTGGGATCCACACCTGAGAACCCCAGCTGCTGAAGCCATTGGGCCGGCCCCCACCTGGGAGTTTTTTGAGAATACAGATTTTCTACTTATATCTAATGAACAAAAATCTGTTTTTTATGAAATTCCCAGGTGATTCATATAGACATAAAGGTTTAAGAAGCACTGGGTTAGGTAATGCTGCAGTAATAAACAATCTCAAATTCTTAGCAGTTTACAAATGTCTACTGCTTGCTCATGCTTCCTGGCCATCTCAAGTAAGCAAGGGAGCTATGCTCATTACAGTCACTCAAGGACCAAGTCTTTGGAGCAGCTGTTATCTCAAACATTGCCTGTTGTTCTTCCAGAGGAAAAAATAGTCTAAAGAGGGTCTTTCAGCAGCCTACCACACTGCCAAATACACAAATACTGATGTCATCCCTGCCTATTGAGTACTAAATACTTTCTCTCTTGTCTGCATTACTGCTAAACCTTGATCTTACCTAAAGTATTAACATTTAACAAATTGTATTAAATTGTTGATGTTTGTTGTGTCTGTGTTTCCTCTGTGAAGCCCATGTCATCTTATACATCTTAACATACTGAATGTTAAGTTCATTCATTTGTGGGATTTTGCTTTTTGTAAAATTTTTACTTTTAGATTCCAGAGACTGTCCTTTTTCCACATTAAGAAATGTATCAATTGCTTTAAAAGAGAGCTTAGTGCTTAAAACAAGTCACCATCTGGGCGAGGTCAGAATGAAGAGACCTTTCCTGAATTCAGTAAGGTTGATTGATGGGATGAGCTTGACCCATGAACCTACCACCTTTGATAGCCCTTTTTGTCTACGGAAAATGGATGAAGAGTTGAAAGTATTGGTAGGTCCTTGCTGCAATACTGCTCTTCCTGGGGGGTAAAAAAATGCTACCTTTCAAATTTCCCAAATGTGAAAGTCTTGTGGCTACTTCTGAATTTTAATTAGATGTTTTCTACAAAGCAAATATTCTGCAGGTTAGCGGTGGTTTATAGTATTTAGTCATCTGCGGCCAATATGTGCCTGCCGTCTTCTAGGCCACCAAGCCTAGACCCCTTTTTCCCCATGTTCCTTATGAATCCTCTGTACAGCCAAGGCCTTTCTTATCTGATAGTTCTGAAGACAAATATGGTGCAGAGGGTATAAGAATATTGATATTAGGTCACAAAGTATCTTTCCTCATTAACTTAATCAGTCGTCACTACAGATCTGTGATTGTCCTCATGTAACGTTTGGGACATCTGAGGCACAAATTAAGTGATTAAGTGATTTTTTCCACTTTGAAGTGCTAGAGGATTTATGCAGCTGAACTTATCAATTGTCCTTTATAATTATTTTTTAAAAATCGGAAACAGAACTTTGGACAGATTAAAAGCTGCCAATACTGAATTCACATGTATCTTTCTTTGTGCCAATAATCTATTTCTGAAAAACTCTCAAGTTGAATTCTATGCCCAATAATTGACTGAAGGTGTGTAAAATTTTGGAAGCATTTAGTTGGGTCTTTCATATATTTTTATGTAAAGTTTGCTTGAAGGAATTTCCACAAAATTATAGAAAACAGAAATTGATAGTACAATCAAGAATTGAGATAATAATAAAGATGATGACAAAAGAAAACAAAAAGTTTGGAAAGATTTCAGTCCATTGCAAAGTATTCCTTTCAAGAAGAGATTACAAAATTCCTGAATGAAACTCTTTAATTTAAAAATTCACTGTCTTCAACATATTTTGGTTTATGACACACAAACATTTAGCTGTACTTGAGTTTTTTAATATTGCAAAGATATCTATCTCTTTACCATCAAATTTAGGAAGATAGGCTAACTGAAAGATGAAAGAAACTTAAGTATAAAAATGTCATTTTCATTCTTTCTGTTCAAAAATCTCCTTGAGGAGATAGAGGAGCCCAGAAATTGACAACTATTGGTCTACCCAAAAGAGTCAATATTCGAGTTCTCAGTCTTTCATCAGAGCTGGTCTTATTCTCAAGTTCTAAAAGAACAGAGAGATGTGTGTCTACTTCTTTGTTCAACCTTATTTATTCTTTCTAGAAGCCAAATATGTGAAAAAGAAACAAACCAAATTCTTAGCTGAAATTACAATGAGCTAATTCTGGGGAAAACAAACAAACCACCCCCACCCCCACATTTGTAATCTTTTAGAAAGTAAGTAACAGGTTTAAAACAATTGTGAGTGTTCACTGAAGAAATATGATCACTGTCTATTGTTGGTAATTTGTATTTTGGGGGGTAAGAAGTTGATTTCAAGCAGTAGTCCCAACTTTGTCTACTTGTTAAAATTAGCTTGGTCATTTAAAAAAAAAATTGATGCCCAAGCTGCACCCTAGACCAATTAAATTAAATCTCTGGGGATGCAATTTAGGCTTCAATATATTTTTTAAGCTCTACAGGTGATTTCAAGATTGACCCAAATTTGAGATCTACTGGTTCAATTACAGTCTATTCTTAATCCTATAATGACTGCTAATGTTAATCTAAAAATTCCACCACAAACACATTATATCAGTTACTCTCAACTCTCCTTCTGTGTTATAGTAGCCTGTCTGATAAATGAGGTTATAGAGATCACTCGTTTAGAACGATACATGTAGGCTAAATGAGTTGTTCCTATAATGAAAAGGTTAATTAAACTAGTTTGAGGCTCTACAATAATGATGACGGAGAGGGCACATTTATGCTTTCTTTGTAATTGTTTACTACTTATGACAAAGATTCTCTCCTTGGCCAAACTGTCCTCAGATTCTTGTGAACTTGCTTCTCAAGTAGGCCCTGACTTTTGAGCTTCTGTGTTCATCTCCGCCTTGTTTAATCTTAGTGAGAATCCTATTAAGTCAGTTTAGCTAGAATTCTCTATCCTTGATATCTGATCATCTTGATATCCAATAGGGTTCCTCATCCTCTATCACCCCCAAGGTGATTTGTGAAGAAATCACCTTCAGAAAGAATCGTGTTAGGTCACCTGTTAGAATCCTCCCTTACCTCTAATATAAGTAATTCTCTTAGGATTTCCCATCCACTGACACCCTCCTCCTATAAATTCCCATTTTTGCTTGTTGTAGTATTTGGAATTGATCCCACTCTCTCTCCCACACTGAAAAACCCCATTGTGGTGTTTGCTATCATCCCGCAATGGTCTCGAGTAAAGTCTACCTTACTATTATTTAACAAGTGTCAAGAATAATTTTTTCTTTAACACTTATTATAACTACATGTGAAACAGCAGCTATAAGTTCAGAACTTAGTATCTGAATTATTCTTCTCTACCATTTTATATATATTTCTTTTTTAAATTTATTCATGTTTTTTCACACATATGTGAAACTCAGTTCAACTACATCAAAAATATTAAACTTATGCCAGATTTGCTAGTCAGAAACTCAATGAGTAGGATCCATTGACAAGTATTTTTCACAAATCATCTGGGTGATTTTTATGTTCACTAAACTTTCAGGCCCGGGATTCCTATGGATTTACAGAAAGCAAAAGGAGCAGAGCCAGCTTAAATAAGAAAAACAAATCACTACTTTTTAACCAGAAATATATCTTTTTAAAATAAATTTATTTACCACAGGAATACTACACAAGTCAGGAAAGATGGGTCGCACTCATTGGAAGCATCAGAAGACTATCAGTGTTTTACTCGTCCACTTTCTTCTTGCCAGTGATGGACAGCCAACTATAATCTTGCATTTGTCCCTGAAATAAAGCCATGACAGGAATCCCAGAAGCTGGAGCTCTGACAGTAAGATGTCATTTTCCTACTGTAGTCTCTGACCCATAAAATTGTATAGTTTCTTTGCTTGGGCCAGATTATAGTTATGGCCAAAATAATGGGATAATTGAATGCAGAATGAACTCTGGACACTAATTTATCTGTCAATCCAAGCATGAGAAACATTTGTCTTCTAACAGCTAGCAAGTAGAAAGGAGGTAGTAAAGCCAGTTACGGAATTGGTAGTTTCCATAAACATACTGTCATCTCAAACAAGCACCAGTTGATTTGATGATATTAAATTTAAAAAGAAGCTGATAATTCAAGACAACAATGTATTACTGTGGTTTATGTTTTAAGGAGATATTTATCCAGTACTTTGTTAAGCTTTGAATCAGAACTATTTCTGTGTATGCATGTGTGTGTGTGTCAGTGAGAGAGAGAGACAGGGAGAGAGAGAGAGGGAGAGAGAAAGAGAATTGGAGAAGGCAGTATGTGAGAGAGTGCACACGCACACATGTAAAGCTTTTGAAACAGGCCATTTAGACAGTGAGATTATCTTGTGGCTACAAGATATGTGAACTTCTCCAAAATAAAGACTATTATCTTCTTCATCTTTGCTTTTTCTGCAGAATCTGGTAAAGCATTTGGAATACTAAATAGTAAAGTATATCTATCAGACTTGAATCCAAGTCAAATTTGGATACCATTAAGAGAGAATATGCTAGGTATTATCACATAAAAAATAATATTAGCCTGAGATTGAGATTATTCTTTAATCTAGGTGAATAGTGATTTATTATATTAATTTTATTAACCTAAAATCTCTAGTAGATGACACTAATTCTCATGCACATAATCCATTTTTAATTATACTACCAAAGCCAAAGCAATGGATATTCCTCACCACTTTCTTTAAAATACGGCATTAAGTAAAGAAGAATAAAATATGCTGATTCAATGGAATTATTATAGGAAAGAAAGCTTATGAGAATGCCATTAATATCCTAAACCAGAACAAATTTACAATCCAGATTTTCAAACTGATTAGGGGATTTCTGTCAAATTTTAATAGCTCCATAGGGAGTATGTAGCTCACTAATATGAGCTCTATTAAGGAATACTTTGCTCCCATTCAAAACCACAATTCGTCACAAATACTTGGATTCTTCCAGTTCTAATTTTAAAAAGAAGAAAAGAAAAGAAAGAAAAAGAAAAACTTTACTTAAATATCAGAAGAGTGCTATAATCCAGATAAGAAATACTTTCCAAACCAGACAACTACCAATTGAAAAAAATTCCAGGGTTATTGAGGATTCTGGGAAGACAGCAGAGTAGAAAGCCCCAGGAATCTGTCTCCCTACCTAGATAACTATAGCACAGGCAGAATCCATCTGATGTGACTATTTTAGAACTCTGGAGTCTATTGAAGGCTTGCAACTTTCAGGGGAAGGCTTGGACAGTAAACTGTAGTTAATTTCAGTACTTATCACAGTAGTAGCTACCCATACCCCACCCCTCAGCCCCATGGCAGGCAGCTGTGCATGTGTTTTTGGAGCAGCTTGCATACAGCTTGTAGGAGCCAGGCTGGTCAAAATTGAACCTGTCCTTCAAATATTAGGAATCTGTGCTCTAATCACTGATTGCTACTTCTAATCTCAAAGGTGCAGACAAAGAGGTGGCAACCATTGTTTTTGCACCTTCTTCCACTGATGCAAGCCATGCCATCTCACCTGGCTGAAGTGACTTCCAAGGGATTTAAAGGGCTAGCACCCTTCCCTCACCCTTTTTATTTTTTCTCTTTTTTCCAATCTTTGGAACTAGACATTAAAGACTAGGATATTCAAAAGCAACTGCATATATAGGGGAAATTAGAAGTCATGGCCCATGCACAGGGAAAGGCGGAGGCTCAGAAAACACCTGAGAAGATTTTTTAAGTTTACAGTTCAGGCTGATCCTCACACAGAAGCAGCCTGCAACAACAACAAAAAAAATTAGCAAAAACCAAAACAGTAAACCCTGGGGAAAGGGAAGAATCTGACTTCTAGACTTACCACATTATTAGATTCAAATGTCCAGTTTTCCAAAAAAAATAAAACCATAAGAGATACAAAGAAACAGGAAAGTATGGCCCATTCAAAGCAAAAACATAAATTGAAAGAAACTGTCCCTGAAAAAGACTTGATGGTAGATCTACTAGGTAAAGGGACTTTAAAATAACACTCTTAAAGATGCTCAAAGAATCAAAGGAAGATGTGGGCAAAGTAGAGAAAATGATGTATGAACACAATAGAAATATCAATAAAGAGATATAAAACTTAAAATGAAACCAAAAAGAAATTCTGGAGCTGAAAGATACAATAACTGAAATGAAAACTGCACTAAAAGTATTCAAAGACAGATTTATGAAAGAAAAACAAAGAATAAATAAACTTTAAGATAGGACGTTAAAAAGATCAAATCTGAGGAACAAAAAGAAAAAAGATTGAAGAAAAGTGAACAGAATCTAAGGGGCTTGTAAAATACTATGAAATGGACAAATATATGCATTGAGGGAGTCTCAGAAGAAGAAAGAAAGAAAGGGGCAGAGAGAATATTTGAAGGAATAATGGCTGAAAACCACTCAATCTTGATGAAAGATATAAATATAAATATCCAAGATGATTAACAAATTCCAAGATGAATTTAAAGAGACCCACTGAAACACATTATAATTAAATTTTCAAAAGACAAAGAGAGGATCTTTAAAATAGCAAGAGAAAAGTGACTCATCACATATAAAGGATTCTCAATAATATTATAAGCTGATTTCTCTTCAAAAACGTTGGAGGCCAGAGGGCAGAGGGCCAATATGCAAAGGAAAAAAAGAAAAATATGTCAGTCAAGAACTCTACATCTGGCAAAACTGTCCTTCAAAAGTGAGGGAGATGTTAAACCATTCCCAGATTTAAAAAGGCTGAGAGAGTTCATTGCCATTAGACCTGCCCTGCAAGAACTGCTAAAGTGGGTCCTGCAGTTTGAAATTAAAGAACACTAGACACTAATTTGAAGCCATATAAATAAAGGCCCCAGTAAAGGTAAATACAAGGGCAATTATAAAGCCAGTTTTATTGTAACAATGATTTGTAACTCCACTTTTTATTTTCTCAATGATTTAAAAGTCTAATATTAAAAAAATTATTAACCTGAATACTATTATTATTGTAACTTTAGTTTGTAACTCCACATTTTTTTCTACATAATTTATGAGACTAACGAGTTTAGAAGAATTATTGGTTAATGTTTTTGGGAACAAATTGTATAAAGATGTAATTTTGTGACATCACAACTGAAAGGGTTAGGGAGAGAACTGTAAAGGAGTAGAGATTTGGGATGTTTTTGAAATTAAGCTGGTATAAATTCATTTTGGAGTGTTATAACTTTAGGATGTTAAAATGTAACCCTCATGCTACAGAATATACACAAAAGGAAATGAGAAAGAAATATAAATATTTCATACCAAAAAAAAAATCAACTAAACACAAAAGAAGACAGAAATGCAGGAAATGAGGGATGAAAAATCAACTATCAGACACATGGAAAATAAATATCAAAATGACATAAGTAAGTTCCTCTTTGTCAGTAGGATTAGCAGAACGGATAAAAATACATGATTCAACTATATGCTGTCTACAAGAGATTCATATCAGATTTAAAGACACAAAGATGTTTAAAGGTAAAGAATGGAAAAAATATTCTATAAAATTGGAAACAAAAAAGAGCAGAGATGGCTATACTAATATCAGACAAAATTAACTAAATCAGAAAAGATTACTTGAGACAAAGAAGGACATTATGTACTAATAAAAGTTTCAATACAACAAGAAGATATAACATTTATAAACATTTAAACACCTAATAACATGTATGAAGGAAAAATTGACAGAATTGAAGGGAGACATAGATAGTTCTATAGTAATAGTTGGAGACTTCAATACTCCATGCTCAATAATGGATAGAACAACCAGACAGAAGATAAGTAAAGAAATAGAGGACCTGAACAACACAATAAACTGACTAGATCTAACAGACACACACAGGGAGGGCACTCTACCCAACAACGCTCAAATATACTTTCTTCTCAAGTGCACATGGGACGTTTTCCAGGATAGATCCTATGTTAGGCCACAAATTAAGTCGGGTAGATTTTAAAAGATAGATATTATACAAAGTATCTTCTCTGACCACAATGGGATGAAGTTTGGAACTAAAAACAGAAATAAAACTGGAAAATTCACAGACTTGGAGAAAATAAACAGCACATCCTTACAGAACCAACGCGTCAAAGAAGTCACAAAGGTTACTAGAAAATACTTAGAGACAAATGAAAACTAAAACACAACATAGCAAAACTTATGAGTGCAGTGAAAGCATTGTTAAGAGGGGAATTTGTAGTTATAAATGCTTACAGTAAAAACAAGAAAGGTCTCAAATCAACAACCTAACTTTATAGCTTAACGCTACTGAACTGGACACATAAAAATGGTTAAGATGGTAAATTTTATGGGTATTCTATCACAATAAAAAGAATTAAAAAAAACCCTCCAGGGTTATTGCCAGATGCTTCACCGATGCATCTTTTATGCACCTATGTTTTTGTTTCATCCTTTCCCAGTGATTCAAGTGATAATGGAAACCTTCTATCCTTTCCTGAATTTCTTCTGCACCCCTCTTCATGCCCCTCTACTACCTGAATTCACATCATCTATGTCATTATCAACCTGAAGTCAATCACATAAAAGTTCGTTATACATTTTGCAGAATTAATATAACAACAATATTTTGTAAAGATATCCAAAATTGTGGTGTCTCCCTAAATAGAAGCTGACTAACCTCAATATTATTTTTCTTTTAATACTATCAAAGGAAATCAGAGAATATAATGCCAGTTATGAATTTGTTTCTGTTCTGTTCTATCTATGGATTTGTTTCAAATCAGTTGCATTCTTGGGTATTATGAAGCGCAATTCAAATAAGTTTGTACTTTGAATTATAATACTCTATAGTATTGAAGAACTTGGCCAAATTCATGATAGCAGATTACAACTGAAGTCTAAGAATTAAGCAATACATCTGTCCTAAAATGAGACTTTCATTTTTATTTTTTATTTTTTATTTTTTTATTTTTTTATTTTTTTTTATTAATGTTATGATGGATTACAAGCTTGTGAAATTTCAGTTGTACATTTTTGTTAGTCATGTTGTGGGTACACCACTTCCCCCTCCATACCCTCCCCCCACCCCCCCTTTTCCCTGGTAACCACCGATCAGATCTCCTTCTCAATATACTAATTTCCACCTATGAGTGGAGTCATATAGAGTTCGTCTTTCTCTGACTGACTTATTTCGCTTAACATAATGCCCTCGAGGTCCATCCACATTGTTGTGAATGGGCCAATTTCGTCTTTTTTTATGGCTGAGTAGTATTCCATTGTGTATATATACCACATCTTCTTTATCCAATCATCAGTTTCTGGGCATGTAGGCTGGTTCCACGTCTTGGCTATTGTAAATAATGCTGCGATGAACATAGGGGTGCAACGGACTCTTGAGATATCTGATATCAGGTTCTTAGGATAGATACCCAGTAATGGGATGGCTGGGTCATAGGGTATTTCTATTTTTAACTTTTTGAGAAATCTCCATACTGTTTTCCATAGTGGCTGTACCAGTTTGCATTCCCACCAACAGTGTATGAGGGTTCCTCTTTCTCCACAACCTCTCCAACATTTGTCGTTCTTGGTTTTGGATGTTTTTGCCAATCTAACGGGGGTAAGGTGATATCTTAGTGTAGTTTTGATTTGCATTTCCCTGATGATTAGCGATGATGAACATCTTTTCATGTGTCTATTGGCCATATTCATATCTTCTTTTGAGAAATGTCTGTTCATGTCCTCTGCCCATTTTTTGATCGGGTTGTTTGTTTTTTTGTTGTTAAGCAGTGTGAGTTGAGACTTTCATTTTTATATTAAACAAAAGTGCCTGGCATTTTAACTAACAGCTGCTCATCTCCACATCTTTATCTCAGATACAGTAATATTAGTAATAGCTAATATTATGGTGCTTTAATTATGCATCAGCAACTATCAAGGGCTTTCTATCCATTACCTTATTTAAACTTTATAACAAACCTATGAGTAAAGTGTCATTATTATCCAGCATTTTAGGATAAGAAAATCAAATCTTGGGCAGGTTTAGAAACATGTCCAAGGTTTTAGGTAGTAAGTGAGAGAACAGAGATACTAACCAAAGCATGTCCACTCAACCATACATTCGTTCACACTGATTATCTCAGTAGATAAATGTAATATCCTTAGCCTGTTCAACAGTCACAACTGTGATCTATTCCTAACCTTTCAAAAAAATTTTTTAGAATGTACTTTTCATACTAAATTTATCCCTGGCTTGATTTTATTTTGCCATTTATATTCCTCTCCCTCCACTAAATTTCCTAAAGTATTTATTTTAAATTGTATGGATTTACTATGATAACTCAGTTTTTCATAACCAAGGAACAATATAAATAAGAACATACTTTAAAAAGATAAGCACTAAAACATTTGAAATGGTGTCTGAAACAACTTCCAGAGGACAGAGAGCCTCCCTGGAGTAGTTTGATGTTGGTGAGTTCCTGAGGTCAGATTTAGACATCATACATGGTGTCGAGATTGCATAGTTGAGCATCATGTCCCTAAGGGTTCTGAACTAATAGTCCCAAGAGAAACATGAGGTTTGAAAAAAACATATTTGAAACTTATTTTGGTTCATGTAATTCATATTCTGGATGGAACAGAGAGGAAATTTGCTGGTTACTGTAAGATGTTCTATGTGTTACTTCCTTGTTGGCTATTGATATTATGTAAGTTTTGAATTAATGGGTGCCTGTGTTTTAGTGTCAATTATGAAAACCTGAGTTCCTGGCTGAGGAATGTGACTGCCTTTATTTTAAAATAAAATTTTGCCTAAAGGAATAAAACCTCATCTCTCTGAGATGAAAATCATTGTTGGCTCATAGCCTAATGTAATCTATGGAGAAAAAATGTGGATGGGCAGAGGTGCACAGTATATACAACTGAAATAAGCATATTCAGAAACAATATATTGAAAAAGTCTGGTTATTGTTCAAAACGGGGTCAATAAAAATATGCCCATTGAAATAACAGAATACATGTAAAAATAAACCTACAGGCTCACTGGCAGACTAGAAGAGTTGCCACAGTCACATCAATTAGGAATTTGGGGAAGTAAAAACACAAATGGAATCACATTGACAGTGAAATCCAAGAGGCTTAAGAAGGAGACAGAAGAGGAGGCCTTCAAGAACAATAGAGCTTTTCCCCAGAAATTCTCAGGAATGGATCCTCCAAAATATTCTAGGGCACAAGCTGGAGGCAGAAGAGAGGACTGTGAGCAGTCAACTAGGCAATTATCATATTTCATCAATTCTTAGCTTCAAAATTTTTCATGTTAACATTTATTTAGTGATTTGAAAGTGTTATAAAAAATGCAATGCATACTTTAATTGGCAGCAATTTCTCTTTGTAGGTGTTCATGAAATAATGATAGACTTCATCACTGGTGATATTCTGTTCTATTAAAGTAAATGAAGGGACTACAGCACAGTTAACCAGCTCCCATAGCTCAGAACAGTTACTTCTTTTTTTTTTTTTTTTGAGGAAGATTAGCCCTGAGCTAACTGCTGCCAATCCTCCTCTTTTTGCTGAGGAAGCCTGGCCCTGAGCTAACATCCGTGCCCATCTTCCTCTACTTTATATGTGGGACGCCTACCACAGCATAGCTTGCCAAGCTATGCCATGTCCGTACCCGGGATCCAAACCGGCGAACCCCAGTCCGCCGAGAAGCAGAACACGCGCACTTAACCTCTGCGCCACGAGGCCAACCCAGAACAGTTACTTCTAATACTTGCTTCCAGGCTAAACCTAAGAGTACAGTTGTTTTTGTTTTTTGTCTTGTTTGTTTGTTTGTTTTGTTTGTTTTTCCTTTTTAAAAACTAGGATATCATAAGAGATTAGCTTTTAGATTGGCCATTGTAGGCAGATAAGATGGTAGTGTTTGGAGGTAATTGATGTCTATAATAAAGGGCAAAAAGTATTGAAAAGGGCCGAATATATTGAAAATTCCTACTCCATTCAGATAAACCTCTACTTTCCTCTCCCTTTAAGAAATATTATTCAGATATGCAGGAAAAAGTAAACATATATTTTGATATAGAAACCCTTTGAAATGTTACCACCTATGAACTCCGATTGAAAGAATTTTATTGACAATATTCTCTAGTGAAGACTAATTCTAAAAATCTGGAAAAATTAATATATAGGTAAAAGTGCTGGGCAGAAAAACAGTAATACTATAAGTAGGTATATATAATTACCAAGATGGCAGCTATGAGCATTAGTGTACTTGTGAGGAAATGATTTGTAGGAAAGTTAAGGCAAATGTAAAATAATCTGAAAAGAACATTTGAGGCCTTATCAAAATAAGAGTTTGGAAGAAGTGAGTAAGTGAAAATGTTCAAAGGATATTGTGTTATTTGGGGGATAATTATTGATAACTATTATATTATTTTTGCCACTGATAGACAGTATGTCTTTATATGCATTTTAAAAATGCTATAAATGTAACCACAAAAAGGTAACAAATAAGATGTATAACTCTTCTATGGCTGGCAAACACTTAGACACAGCTATTGAAGAAAAAAGAGGTCTTAATCCTCCTTGGGGCAGAAAAGAAATAACAGTAAAGCATTATGAAAAAAGATGAAAATAAGATCTTCAGATGAGACAATATGTACTCTCCATAACAGCATATTGATGGCCAAAATGGTTCAGTGAGCGACATGGAGGATTTTCCCTTGTTACCAGTCAAAGAACCAAGTGGAACCAAGCCCTCTCTTTGCTCATACTCATTCTTCCTTTTTCCCAGTTGGATGCGGGGTGGAGACAAACAGTGCATATTTTCAACATCCCCACAGCCCAGGTTGGGGATAGTGTGGCCATGAGCCAAGGTGCCAGCACCAAATTCTCTTGGTGCTGGGCAGCTAGACCCAAGGTTCGGACTTCCTGAAACCCAAGCTAAACTATTATGCTGGAAAGTCCATTCTTACAATTGAATGATAAAAATTCAGCAACAGGAAGGCGGCTTCCTCTGTTAGTGTAGAGTCCTCAAACACTTTGGTCTCCGAACCCTTTAACAGTCTTAAAAAATACTGAGGACCCTAAAGGGCTGTTTATGGAGGTTTTATCTATTGCTATTTTCCTATTGTTTTAAACTAAAAATTAAAAAGAAAACATTTTTATTTATTTAAAATAATAAACCAATTGCATGTTAACCCAAATAATATATTTTAATAAAATACATTTTATATTTAATAAAAAGTAACCGTATGGTCAAAACCGAGAAAAAGTTGAGAAGAATGGCAATGTGGTTTAGATCTTCACAAACGTCGTTTAGTTCTTATTTGAGAGAAGAAGCTCAATTTTTATATCCGCTTCTGCATTTAATCTTATTGCCCTTAAACAAATAGACAGCTAGTTATTTCCCCAGCATAAATGCATTTATTGGGGATCAGCAAAGAATTGCAATTCAGGGTCTGCAATCATGGAGAAACACATGCAATTCCCCTGCAACCAGGGGCTGAGAAACTCTTTTTTTATAGTGGGGAAGAGGAAGTTGGGAGGGCCATTGTAAAGAAAGAGTTCGAGGTGTAGTGGCTTCTCATTGGCTGAGTTGTGATAGTCTCTCATTGGCTGAGCTGCTTGCCAGTCAAGAAGAGGAAGTCTTTCTTCTTCCTGTTGGACTCTGCTTCTACAGCGTAACACACAAAATGGTTAAAGGGGATCCTGTAACAATTTTCTCAGTAGCCTTAACCAAAAGGATAGTGGCAATAATGGTTCTAAGGCAAGGGGCGTATACCCATGCCATCGGGTCCAGCTGCTGGCTATAATACTCTATGGGTTGATGGTGGTCCCCTTGTTTTTGAGTGAGTACCCCAAGAACATTCCCTTCCTTTTCATATACAAAAGCGAATCTGATATTTGGGATGTCCAAGGACAAGTGGATCCATGAAACTTTCCTTGAAGGTCGTTAAGCCTATGTCTTCCTGTTCTACCCATAAAATTGTGTTGGGGTTGTTGTTCCTTAGCAAAACATACAGAGGTTTGGCCATAAGAGAGAAATTTGGAATCCAATTTTGGCAATAATCAACTAGCCTAAGAAAACCTTGCAACTTAGTTTTGGGTTTGGGTTTTGGGAAACTTAGTACACTACAAACTTATATGGATCTAGGTTTAGCCCTTGTTCTGGGCAAACTGCAGTTTCTGTTTGGCAACCTTATGTCCCTTTAAGGCTAAAAGCTTTAGGAAGTGGATGCTGTCTTCCTGTGAGATGTCTTTGGAGGGAGAGCAAAGAAGCCAATCATTCACATGTTACAACAAAGTAGAGCCCCTAGGGAACTTTACATAATCCAGATCAGCCTTCAGGATTTGTGAGAAAGAAGATGGGATCTCAGTAAAACCCTGAGGCATTACTGTCCAGTGAATTGTTTTCCTCCCCAAGTGATGGCAAAAAGGTATTGACTAGCTTCATCAGCTGGAACGTTAAAGGGTGCACTGCATAAATCAATTACAGTAAAGAATTTGCTTCCACTGGAGATGGATGTTAGTAGTGTATGAGAGTTAGGGACAACGAGGTGTCGAGGGTTAACAATGTTGTTTATTGCTCAGAGGTCCTGGACTAACCTCCACCCTTGGCCCTTGGGTTTTCTCACAGGTAAAATAGG
The DNA here is from genome assembly GCF_041296235.1 of Equus asinus. NCBI lineage: Eukaryota > Metazoa > Chordata > Mammalia > Perissodactyla > Equidae > Equus > Equus asinus. Next base: position 33,932,567 of record NC_091802.1, on the reverse strand, counting down.
TGTATTACAGGGACTAGAACAAGGGATAATGAGGCCCTGAGCCATGTAATCCTCTATTATGGGATTTATGCCTTGAAGGGCTTCTTTACTTACATGGTATTGAATAATTCTGGGGAAAGGTTTTGAGGATCTGTTTGAATCTTGATGGGAGGTGTGCTGTGAATTTTACTCATGTCAGTTGGAGGTCTTCCCTCTAAGAGGGTGGTAACTGATTCCACAGAGACAAAGGATCAGTGTTTCCAGAATCAGCTCTTGTACCATCAGAGACAGAGCAACTAAAAGATGTCAAAGGTCATTTAATTCCCTGGGTTGGTTGTTTTGATGGCTAGTATCAAATTCTCGAATTGCTTCCCTCTTTCAGGAGAAAGAAATTCTGGCACGATACTTTTCTGAGAAGTCTCAGCCTAGTAAATGAATAGGGATGGAGGCACCAAGGAGAAAAAGCTATGTGTTTCTTAAAGGGCTTAAACAAAAGGGGATAGGTTCAGAGAGAGGAACCTTTTGAGGTTTATCAAAGATTCCCACTATTTGAACCGTTTTAGTTCTCTGAGGCAGGGGCTGCTCTCTAGCTGTGCGGCTGAGCACGGAGAGTGTGGCTCTACTACCAGTTGGGACAGAAAGAGATTCATCTCCAAGCTGGAGAAATGTTTCTCCAAGCCAATCAAGAGGGAGAACTGGGGAGAGCCCCTGCAGTCCCTCAGAGCCCGTTATTGAGAATTTGGAGGGCGTCGGAAAGGCTGGTTAGAGGGCTGAAGGCACTTGAAGCACTTAAATTTCTAACAATCTCTTTCCCAATGTCCTGGCTTTTTGCAATACTAGTAGAAGCTAGGAGGTTTTTGGTTTCGTTTGCTGAAGTTGGAGACGAAGAATTTTAGCTGTCTTTCTTTTAGGTGACTCATCGAGGGTGAGAGAGCTGGTTTGCCAAATTAACTAAATCTGGGCTGGACACACTTTCCCATTTCATTTGTACTAGTTCCCAGTTCTTTGTACTAGAAGGAAAAGGTCCCAGTTCGCTCACTAATAAACATAGTTAAAAGCTACCTAGGTGGAATCAACATCTGAAGGAAGATGAGAATTTTCTCTAAAAACAATCTGAAGTCGATGATAATAGTCATAAACAGGTTCATCGCATTTTTGTGCACAAGGCTGAGTTTTGTTCCAGTCAACAGGCTTTGGGAAAGCCCTAGACATTGCCCGATCTACTCCTCTAGCAATTGCCCGAGCCTGATCATACAGCAGGTTAGCAGGTTGGTCTTCTGGTTATAACTCCAGAAACCTTTCAAGATTTTCCCACTTAGTGGTTTTCACCCAGTGCTGGGCCTGGCGATCACCTACAAGCATATGGACTAGCTGATCTAAGTCAGAAACCAAACTGGTAAGTTTGAATGACTATTTTAAATTCCTCAGCAAATCAGCGGATCTTCAGTTATTTTGGGATGATCTTTGACTATGGCTCACAGTTCGGCTTTAGAATAGGGAGTATAAGAAATTAAGGGTTTAGTCTTTGGATCCTCAGAAGGGTTAATTTTAAAGGGACAGGTTCTGATAAGTTCAGAGGAAGGGGAAGTGGGAAGAGGCTCATAGAAAAGGGGAAATTTGGCAAGAGAGAATATGGGGGAAATGAGGGTATAGAGGAGGTTAATGGGATAGAAGGGAAGAAGGAAGTTGGTGCTGGGAGTGGGACCTGAGCACAAGGAGCACGGGGAGAGGAATATAATGGTGCCAGAGGCAGAACAGGAGTCAAAGAAGCTGGGGAAGAGAAACATGAGCCTTCAGAAGCCACTTTATTTTTCTTTAATCATTTGTTGGCCTCAGTCTTAAAATTTTATTTTGCAAAGAGGCAAGTTTAGACTCCTGATAACATTTGGAAGCCTCAAAATACTGATTGAAATGGGCGTTACATTCCATTCAGTTTTGGAAATTATACAGCTATGGTTGTTCAATTTGGTGTTAAGAAAGGTAAGTTTGGGGAGTTCAAAAGATCCCCCATAACAGCCATTGACATTCTAAATACATTTGGTTCAATCGGTCCATTTAGTCAGAAACACACTTGAGGAATGACAACAGTTTTTAAACATAAGATCAGCTGAGGTCATTGTGGGAATGAGGCACCCTAAAAATATTTAGATAACTGGAGGGGCCAGCCCAGTGGCATAGTGGTTAAGTTTGTGTGCTCTGCTTTGGCTGCCTGAGGTTTGCTGGTTTGGATCCTGGGTTTGGACCTACACACTGCTCAAGCCATGCTGTGGCTGCTTCCCACATACAAAATAGAGGAATATTGGAACAGACATTAGTTTAGTGACAATCTTCCTCAAGCAAAAAGAGGAAGATTGGTAACAGATGTTAGCTCAGGGCCAATCTTCCTCACCAAAAATAAATAAATAAATAAATAAATTTAGATAACTGGGATCCCATTTCTTAGCAGCTTTTCTCTAGAGCAAAAGAAGAATTCTCAAACAGCTTAAACAATTCAAAACAGCTTGCACTCAAACAGCTCGAAAATCTCAAACAGCCTGCAGGCTTAATATCAGCCAGCTGTAAGGACCAGTCTGAGCTCAGTGAGGTGGGCCAGAGGTTGAATCAATGCAGTTCCTATGGAGCAGTCCAGTTCCAAAGGGGATCAGACCAAAGGTTGATCCACGCAGTTTCAATAGAACAGTCCGCTCCCAAGGGAGTCAGGCCGAAGGCTGGACCAGTACAGTTCCGATGAAACAGTGTGAAAATTGGACCAGATGCTAACACAGTTTCAGGAGAAGCAGTTTGGTTCCAAAAGGGGTCGGATTGAAGGCCAGCAGGATTCCAAGGAAGAGCCTGATTCAAAGAGTCAGGCCAAAGTACCGCCCAAGCACTCACAGACAAACAAGCCCTCAACCAGAAGAGGATGAAGCCTTAACATAGATCTCCAATAAAGCCTGGAAAGCCTTAAATGCAAGGAGGGTGGAAGCTCGGCCCCAGGAGAAAGACTGACCCCAAACCTTCAAGGTCAGGGAGAAAAGCAGTGAGCTCAGTGGGCTGTGTTGTGAGTTCTGCACCTGTTTGCTCAACAGTCTTGGAGTCACCGGGGGTCTTCTCTGGACCCCCGTACAGGCCATGAAAATGTTAACCTTAAACAAATAGACAGCTAGTTATTTCTCCAGCAAAAATGGGTTTATTTGGAATTAGCAAAGAATTACCATGGCAAGCCACAGGTAAGTCCTTGGCAACAAGACGAGGAGGAACTCTTTCAGAGGGGAAGAAGCAGTTGGGGGAGGGCTATTGTAAACAAAGAGTTTGAGGGGTGGTGGTTTTTCATTGGCTGAGTTGCGACAGTCCCTCATTGACTGAACTCGCTGGTCAAGAAGAAGTCATTCTTTTTGCCTTTTGGCCTCCGCTTTCAATGTGGGATGTGAGAGCTCCCCCTTTTGGCCTCCCAACTCCAATTTAATGCGTTTTCTCTTCATTAATTTCTATAATCTGTTAGATATATCGTTTCATTGAAGAATATGAAAAAGTTCTGCCTCATTCAAACTTAAAGTTACAAAGAGAGGAGTATTTTAATCTCCTTTTTGGACAATTTTATGCATGCCCTCTAACCTCTAGAAAATACCATTGTGCATTCATAGAGAAAGAAATGTAAAAGTCAAATACTTCTTATATTATTTTGAAAAGAGTTTTGGTTTCACAGACCTCCAGGAACGGTCTCAGGGACTTCCAAGGGTCCCTGGACCAAACTTTAAGAACCTTTGTCTAGAGCATTGTCCCACAATGCCTCTAGTTGCGCTCTGACCCAAACGTACCTCTCTGCAAAGCTCTCAGAAACTTGTGACCCTAACATCTGCTGCCCTTCTGCCTGTGCATGCCTGTGCTGTACCACACTTTGCAGGACAAACAGTGAATATGAACATGTTTAACTTCCTTATTAAAAGTCAGGAGCTGTCCCATTCAGAGACACTGCTAAACTATATGATGCGGGAAGTTTTTAAAAAGAAGATGGACAAATATCTAATAGACAAGATCTCAAAAAAGTGGGGACTAGTGGTAATATTAATATCAGGCCATGAAAAATTTAACCTAGTAATGGGAAAAAAGTGTCAATATTATTAAAGTTAAGTACAAAATAATATATATGACCATGAAAATTAATGCCCCCAATTTATTTGATAAAAATACTCATTCCCAATAATTCTCCTTAAGATAGACACTTCTTGTTAGTGCTTACCATTCCAATTCCTAGCAACCCTGTGTGCAGAAAAGTGGAACCCTGTCCGGTCTTTTGGTGCCAACCTCTCATCTTCTGATGCTGTATCAGATAATGCTCTGGGGCTATTCATAGGATTTTCATGACCAATTTTTCCAGAAGTGGGTGGCCGTGTCCTTCTTCCTAGTCTATCTAATCTGGAGGCTCTGCTGAAACCTGTCTACCATGGGTGACCCTGCTGGTATTTGAAATACTGGTGGCAGAGCTATCAGCATCACAGCAAGACGCAGCCACTACAATATGACAATGATAGATGGGTGTGGTTCCCTGACTGAGCAATGGAACTCAGATCGCAGTGGTGAGAGCAGTGAATCCTAACCACAAGACCCCTAGGGCTGGCTAAGATATGCATAGAAGTAATTTAACTAGTTTGGTTCAAATGATTTCCACCAGAAAAACTAAAATAAATAGATTTCATTTATTTTAAAGACAGTCCCCTTGGCAGTACAGTCATTCATTGCTTAACAACTGGGATAACATTCTGAAAAATGCACTGTTAGGTGATTTCATTGTTGTACAAACATATAGAGTGCACTTACACAAACCTAGAGGGACTAGCCTATTACACACCTAGGCTATATGGTACTAATCTTATGGGATCACCATTGTATATGTGGTCCTTTGCTGACTAAAACATCCTTAAGCAGCGCATGACTGTAGATATTTTTTACCTGCTATGGACTGAATGAATCTCCCCAAAATTCAAAGTTGAAACCTAATCCTCAATGTGGTGTTTGGAGGTGGGGCCTTTGGGAGGTGATCCAGTTTTGAGGCAGAGTTCTCATGCATGAGATTTAATTCCTTTAGAAGAGACCCAGAGAGATCTCTCACCTCTTCTACCACGCAAGGATACAAGGAGAAGTCAGCAGTCTGCAACCCAGAAGCTTGTTCTCACAGTACCCTATCGCACTGGCAGCATGATCTCAGACTTTCAGCCTCCAGAATTGTGAGAAACAAAGGTCTGTCGGTTGTAAGGCACCCAGTCTATGGCAATTTGTTACAGCAGCCAGAATGGACTAAGACATTACCTCTGTGGTCTGTTGACCCTAGGAGAACCCAAACCTCTTTTGTTTCATTACTTGCCCTTGTCCTCAAAACGATTCTTGGGAAAACTATGAAAATAGTGATGGGGTGGAAACAATGTAGCTTTAACAAGTTGGAGAGTCTGGATTCAAAACTTCACTGGGCCATTTAAGAATTCCATGATGCAAAGCTTTTCATTTAAACACTCCAGGATTCACTTTCCTCACCATCAAAGTGAGAGTAATAATATATGTCTTATAAAACCGAGGATAACTTATGTAATATTGATTTTTACAGAGTTTAACAAACTTGAAAATAAATATTTAGTCATAAAACAAAACATAAAGCCCCACTATTCCTAAATTCTGCTGTGAATTTACTTATAGACCTAGTTGTGGATGTTGAAAAGGAGAAGAGGACAGGAGCATCAAGTCTAAACCACTGTCAGATGGAAGAGGCTGATGTTGCTGGGGAATGGTAGGCAGAATTTTAAGATAGCTCCAAGATTCATATCCCTCATGTGTAATCCACTCCCCTTGAATATGATGGGATAGTAGCTCCTTTGACTAAGTTAGGTTATATAAGGGTGATATGAAAGTCACTCCCGTGATTAAATTGCTAGATAAGACTCCATGTTAGTAGTCAACTGGATAGGGATTTTTCTGCTAGCCTTTAAGAAGTAAGATGGCGTCTTGTAAGAGGGTCAGCTAGGACTTGAAAGTGACCTCTGTAACTTAAGAGTTACCTCCAGCCAACAAGAAAACAGGAACTTCAGTCCTACAACAGCAGGAATTTAACTATTCTAAAAACCTGAATGAGGTTGCAAGAGGACTGAGAGCCTCCGAGGAGACAACAGTTTCAGCCCACACCTTGGATTCAGCCTGGTATAACCCTGAGCAGAGGACCTCACTAACCTGGATCTCTGACTCACACAACTGAGATAATAAATCGATGTTATTTTTAGGCCACTAAATTTGTGGTGATTATGCAGTAATAGAAAAATAATATAAGGAATGAGGGGGAAATGATGCCTGGCAGCCATGAGAGCTCTGAGGACCGCCTCAGGAAAAATGGGCCACAGGACCTGCGCAGACGGATTGCTTTGAAAATCATCAGTCGGTAGTAAGTCTGAGAACATTTGAGACCCCTACCCTCATGCAGGTGTTGGAGCTGGGGTTTTATATACATTGGCTCAGGAACTAATACGAAAAATAAGAGACATCAAAAGCAATAGCAGAGTCCATTTAGGTAAAAAGATAATTAAATTGCTTCATGAATAAAGAAGATTTGCCCTAGATCCACATTTTCAAAAACAGTTATAAGAATGAATTTTGTTGATTTTACTGTAAAAAAATTGATTTTTCCAAAGGATTTCTTGGAAAGGGACAGCTTCTCTATTTTTCTTTTTTCACAGAACACTTTAAAAAATTTTAAATTACACTTTTGAAGCCATATTAAGCTTGATTATATTGTTTGAAAAAATACACCCTTTTCCCAATGTAGAAGATTATCAAATGTATGTTCTAGGCAAGAAAATAAAAGCATACAGAAAATCATGTAATTCCATTCCCTCAAGTATCCCAATTAATTAAATCTATAGATTAGGTTGTTCTTTTTTTAAAGTTTGGCACCTGAGCTAACATCTGTTGCCAACTTTTTTTCTTCTTCTTCTCCCCAAAGCCCCCCAGTATGTAGTTGTATATTCTAGCTTTGAGTGCCTCTGGTTGTGCTGTGTGGGACGCCGCCTCAGCGTGGCTTGATGAGTGGTGCTAGGTCTGCCCCCAGGATCTGAACCGGTGAAACCCTGGACTGCCAACACAGAGTACAGGAACTTAACCACTTGGCCATAGGGCTGGCCCCCTATAGATTAGGTTTTGTTGGGACTATAAAATTCAAGGAAGTTTTAGAAGACAGAAGCATTGCTGGGACTGTTCTTCAGCTTTAAGCAATGGTTTTGGAAACTGTGCAACCCCTTAGAGAACTGTGAGGCTGAATGGTCTGTTCTTCTGTGTCTCACAACCTGAAGTTCCCAATATTTACTGATTTATGAATAGCATAACAGAGATCTGAGAAATCTTGTCTCCTTTTCTTGTACTATGATTACTTCCTAGACTGGACATTAACTCTAGTGTGACCAGTTTTTACCCATCTCTAGAGGCATTCCAAGTGCCCACAGAGAGTCCAGTAATAATACATACATAGTAGAAATCTGGTAATTTTTTAACCAAACTATGCTAAGTAAACTTATTGACTGTACATAATCTAGTTATTCCTGCCCATCGATCTATGACATGTCCTACAAAAGCTGGTCCTTACCCCATACTGCCCAGGAATCCTTCCATGACGAACTGCATATTATTCAATTTAATTCTTGTTTATTGTGCCATTAGCACTTTCGTTATCAATCTGGACTATTTAAATGTCTATTTCCCAAATGTTCCCATGGGCCAGCATTTTCCTATATCTGTTGTCCTCTCCGATGTCTTCCTCAAAGCCAGTTTCTGTGTCTTTCTCTCCATTTGCACATCCAGATTGCCTTGGTCAGGCACTGTTCACAGGAGGCATGCGATCAATATTTTTTCCAAGTGACGAATACTTGCCAGTGTTTGTGATTGTTGTATTTCATCTTGGTTGAAATCCCATAGTAGGTATATTTTCTTCTGGATGAGGCTTCAGCAAAACAGATGGCATGTGTCTGCACATTGATCTCTGTTGAAGTGGCAGAGTGAAACACTTTGGGTGTAGGAAAAATTGTTTAGAAGCCTCTGAATTGACCCTTTTGTGTACTAAATCGACATTTTGTGCAGCTAGTTTTATCTTTGCTTAAACTAGTATTGATCAAACTATCGAAGATGGTGTTATAGTTTGAACAGCTGTTCTTGAAGCACCACCAAAAATAAGGGTTTGCATTTAAATCTTTAAATCAATCCACATCTTGTTGGCTATCACAGAGTTTAGATGGTAGGGAACTTGATTAATTCTTTTTCAATCTTATTTACCACAAGAAAAGTTATAAAGGTATTTGAGCACTCTATTTTTTTTTTTCATTCACTGTTCAGGTTATTATACCTTCTACCATACATTGGGTCCCTTCGGACTCTTCCTCTACAGAAATGCAGTTTTTAAGAATGCTTATTTAGAGCAAATCAAAACTACACTAAGATATCACCTTACACCTGTTAGAATGCCAAAAATATCCAAAACCAAAAGTGACAAATGTTGGAGAGGCTGTGGAGATAAAGGAACCCTCATACACTGCTGGTGGGAATGCACACTGGTGCAGCCACTATGGAAAACAGTATGGAGATTTCTCAAAAAGTTAAAAATAGAAATACCTTATGACCCAGCCATCCCACTACTGGGTATCTATCCTAAGAACCTGAAATCAGCAATTCCAAAAGTCCCATGCACCCCTGTGTTAATCCCAGCATTATTCACAATAGCCAAGTCATGGAACCAACCTAAGTGCCCAGCAACTGATGATTGGATAAAGAAGATATGGTATATTTATACAATGGAATACCACTCAGCCATAAAAAAGGACAAAGTCGTCCCATTCACAACAACATGGATAGACCTTGAAGGTATCATGTTGAGTGAAATAAGCCAGACAGAGAAAGACGAACTCTGTATGACTCCACTCATAGGTGGTAGTTAACATATAAACAAAGAGAAATGATCGGTGGTTACCAGGGGAAAGGGGGAGGGTGGGGGTAGGGCACTAAGGGCGAACTGGTGTACCTACAACATGACTAATAATGATGTACAACTGTAAATTCACAAGGTTGTTAACTATCATAATCTTAATAAAAAAAGAATACTTATTTAGATAAAGAATCAGAATTGTGAAGTATGGAAGAACTCTGCTGGAATCTAAGACTGATTCATGATAATCACAGAAAAAAAATAGAAACAACCGAAAAAGTTACTGAGAGAACTTGTAAAATACCTTGAAACAGCTTAAAATGGGCTTTATTACAAGAGAAGTGATTAGATTATTACACGAGAGAAATTAGAACTGGGGGGTTTTGGAGTGAGGGCATTCTTAAATCTCGCTGTTGAGAAATGCGTAGGGTTTTAGCAGAGATTTGGAAAGTTATTAGGCTTCTATTTCTCAGGTAAGCCTAAGAAAGACTAGCTTTCAGCTGAAAATGGGTCACAGCAAGAGAGTCCTATTAATTACAGCTGAACCCTCCAGAGAACTCTACTACAAAGCTACAGATATAAAGGTTAAGACAAATTCCACAGATCTGCAAAATTCTTTATTTATACTTACAGAGACTCAGAAGTACTCTTAGCATAAATCAAGCTCTGGAGTTAATTCCACCTAAAAAATACAACAAGCATTTAGTGTACCTTTCCTTGATCTTACATGATTACTATGAGATTACCATTTCTCAAAAGATATTTGTTCTGAATATGTTTATCTTTACAATTATTTGCCATCAAAAACTCAATTGCTGATGATGCAGTATTAGGTTACTGATGAAAGGAGGGGGATTAAAACTCCCAAACCCATTCCCAAATCTGTACAACTCAAAGCTTTAAGCAGATTTAGTAATATTCAAAACTTTCTTAATCATGCTATTTGCTGAGAAAAAACTTCCACATATTTTCCTCTGCCTTTACTACCAATGTAAAGCTGCCTCCCTCTTGTGTCTTCTGCAGAGTTTGAAATTTCAAGCCTGGACCATTATTAATTAGCTACAACATAGCAAAGATTGGTTTATCAAAGGTTGACAGAATGAGCATGGGGAGAAAATCCTAAATGAGATAGGAACTGAGATGAAGGAAGGGCGGGAAATCAGGGTGGGTTGGAGAGGGGCAGGGAAGAATGTAGACAGAGAACTCATCACTGCCAAGGGAGAAATCTGAAAATTTGGGGACATTTTGTAAATTTCATTTCCCAATGATTGTGGGTTGCTAATGTCATTTAATGGGTGGAACTGGAATGCTAAATGTCATCATATGCAGACTGTCAAATAGAACAAAGAATTGTCCCATTCTCTTCCTGACTGTCAATTGACCTGCTAGACATTCAGGAAAAGTTTACTTGATCCACAATATAATTCCATTTATATAAAGACAAATTGCCCATGGTTTTACTATGGAATGACCTTTGCAGTAAAGCAATGGGAGTATGAGTCCAATTGTCAGTTTCAATCCTTTAACAGAATTGTCCCCAATTTCAGAAATACATGTCATTGGTGGTGATTATGATGTTTGTTGTCTTGTTTCACAAATATAATACACCACTATCGGTCTGCATTTTAGATGCCACATTATCGGTGAATCTGCATAGATATGTTTGCATCTCTACTTCATTGTGACTTCTAATATAGCGGTCCTCAAGATTTTACCTATTGAAATATATTTTATTATAAATTACTTCCATTTTATTTACCCTTTATAATTTTACCTAAGGCATTACAATGGTATTTTAAATTAAATATGTACAAAAATTATATTATTTATGGGTTAAATTCAAGTTAATAAAGACAGCTTTACTTATATGTGTTATAAGAGGAAGACACTGCACAGGACAAGGTTGAAAACAATGAACTTGGAGTATGTGAAGGAGCTGAGGAAGGCATTTGAGAAAGAGTAGAATAAGAGACCCCAAGGACACACTTTACCTATTCACACTGACAGCTCTAGGCATCAAGTCAAATGTAGATATAATATTCTGAGAGAATTAGGAAAAGGGAAAACTGATAAATTAATTGATTGATGAATTCAATCAGGCATTTACCAAATACTAGAGACTACAGTACTGTAGTAGGTACTGGAGATCCACAAAAGAATGGGTCCCTAAGCCCCAATCTCAAGTAGTTATGGTAGTAGAAACAAATGCATATGCAAATGATTGCAATATAGTGAGGTAAGTTCAACTATAGAAGTGAGCACTGTGTAGGGGACCTAATCTAGTGTAGAAGAAAGGGGACCTAAGGAAGGCTTCTCAGAGGAGATGGGCCAGCTGGAACTTAATTCATTGGTTCAAGATTCATTGGTACAAGATTTAGCAAGCCAAATGATGCTGAGAGGGAGTGTTGCACTGGTTCTCAATCCCAGGAGAGAAAAATACTGTGCACCAGTTACCAATCCAGTGAAGACTCCCACTACATGGAGCACAGCAAAGATCATTACTATGCTGACCACGAGGAATAGAAGTCCAAATGCTTGTGCCCATTGCATCTTGGAATCCAGATCACCAATGAAAGTACAATGCAGTCAAGCACTGGATAAAACAACAATTTACTTACATAGAGAAGAAATAGAGCAAGATCGACTTCCATAGTGGGCATTGGTACCCCACAGCTAGCATGGATCTCCAGGGAGCCAACTCAGGGCAATTTGTCTACAGACACTCTTCTCCTGCTGCGGTAGAAAGATACCAAGTTTCCCCGATGGAGTGGAGTCTCAAATACTGAAAGCTGGGGATGTTTCTGAGGGCCATTGCCAGACACACTTAAGCAGAACAAAGGAACACTCATTGAGCAAGTAACAGGGAAAGATGTTCCTACAAAAGGTGATAAATCCAGCAGAGGCTGTATGAGCTCTTTTTCTCTTGGTCAGGAAGTGTTCTTGGCTCAGGGTCTATTCTTATGTGGCCAAATATGGACTGTGGAAAGACTGCATGCATAAGTGCTTTTCCCAACAGGGAGGAGTTAGATCACTGGGAAGAGAATTATGGAGAAGAAACAAGATAAGTAGAAATATATGAATAAGATACACCCTGATGAGTGTGCAAAATCTCAAGCAACAACTATGAGTCAGGAGAGAAAGGCGGGATTCGATATTTGAAGACCTTAGTAATTGTGCAAAAAAATTATAGTACCTTTTAGAATAGAATAGAAAAAAGATATTTTTAACAAATCTTTTAGGTAGATCTCACTGGTAGCTGTGAGGAGGAAGGTGTTGAGGCAGATGGGAGAGGAGACAAGGTATAGTGAATACACTGCTGTAGTCATAGACAGAATGAAGAAATACAATAGGGCAGTGGGAGAGGGAGAACATTGCTTCAGACACCCACAGAGGGAGGTGGTTAAAATACACCACGGCCCAGGACCCATCAACAGAGGCTCTGCACTGATGGGTCTGAGTTGGGGACCAGGTATTGGAATCTTTTCTATTCTATTCTATTAGGTATCATATTAGGTAATTATGGTAACTAATAAAGGTTGAGAAGCACTGAATTAGATAACTTCTTAGTAGACTAAATCAACAAGACTTGACTGATCGGAAGTGAGAGTAAAGGACAAAGGAGACATTGAGGATTGTGCCCAGGGTCTTAGTTTGAGGAAATCTGCAAATGGAGATGTTATTAATTCGACTAGAGGAGGTGAGAGATTGAAGAGCTTGAAGGGAGAAAATAATGCTTTCCCAATGAGCATATTGAGTTTGAGGTGCCTGTGGTATATTTGAATGTTGGTGGTCAGCAAGCAAGTGAATATAACACTTCAAGACTTTGCAAGTTCATGTAAAATGTCAATACTTTGGAAAAGATGTACAATTTGAAAATAGAAATTTTCGAGTCATCAATGTCTTGACAGGGAGGGCAAGGGTTAAAAAACATGCCAATGCATGTATTCTTCAGGGACAGTGTGTGGAATGAGAAGGGCAGAGGACAAGTCATGGAAATCTATACAATATCAGCATTTCGGGCATAGATAGAGGAAAACTAGCCAATAGAAGCAGCCAAAAGGAATGCTAAAGAGATTTAATAAGAATTAGGAAAGTGTGGAGTCATGAAAGCCAAGGAAGAATGGATTTTTAAAATAATGTCTGATGCAGCAAAGAAATGAGCTAAGATCAGAGCTGAAAATTATCCATTAGACTAGGGGCTCATTAGTAACCTCAGAAAGGGCACCTTTCAGTGCAGGGTAGCTAGGTGGAAGTGGGTTGAGGAGTAAAGGGATGATGATAAGTTGGGAGAGTGATCACCAGCTTTTCCTTTGTAAATCCTGGACGAGGAAATCAATAAGGGTCTGATGGTGTGATTATAGCTAGAGAAGGGCAATATGACATGTTCGGAAAGGGTAGTGGTTGTCTTACAGAAAAGTACTGGAGGTGGAGAGGAGGATGCAATTGATTTCTTTGGATGAGAGGGACCATCATTTTAAAAGTTTATTTAAAAAGCAGCAGGTAGAAAGTTTGAATATATACAGAAGAAAATGCCCTAGAGGTGACAATAAGGAAAAAGAACAAGACCACAGATTGGTGGAAAGAACAAGCCCACCATTTTGTGATGGGCTACCAAAAGTTTTTTCAGCAACAAAAGTTGTTAAATAATTAGGGCAAGATTGTAGAGGGTTAATCAAAATTCCACCGTAACTGAAAACTCAATCCTCAATTTTCCCCTTTCTTTAAAATATAGCTGTACATAGATATTGAAATTATTACATACATTTTAATATTAATATTTTAGGAGTCACACACAGCTAGTAATTGAAGAGCTAAAGTTTAGATACCAGTCCTGCCCTGCTCCAAAGTTCAGATTCCTTCTCATCTCCCATATCCATCTCAGTTTAAGAAGACTATGCCGCTCTAATGAGCATCATGCTATAATCACACTCAGGAATAGAAAATCTGCCAAAATTATGAAATAACTAGAAAGCCTTTGCAAGTAAAAATCATGGAATAGCCAAAAAAGTCCACAGTACTCTCCTTGGAATTTCTTGGCTCTACTTACTCTGAAATCATGTATATTTCCCTACACATTTTCCCCTGATAGATACCATCACCCATAACCCATCATCTCAATGTTGACAGAACAATGGGTCTATTGATTTCGATTGGTACTCACTGTAAGACAGGCTTATCTAGGAACTTGCCACAACATTCTGTGTTAACAGATTTTCTGTCCTGCTTTTAGACATCAGACACCAACTGAGCGCATCAGGATTGTTAATAATATTTGTCTTACCCACCATCTAATGAATCTCGGGGAAGAAATGCAACCTCTGTGAGACACTAATTTTCCCATTTTTTAAAAGGAATGTATTAGTCTTTAGTTGATCCCTTAAACTCAGAAATGCAACAAATCTATGAGTTACCATGAAGTTGCATGATGAGAGATGGTAGTTGAGGGAGTAGTTAAAAATGTAAAAGCTATTGGATATTTGATTTAGCCAGTCTTCCTAAATAATCATGGTTAGTGTTCTTAGAGATAGTTGAAAAGGCTCTGTCTTATCTGATAAGCACAGCATATATTTATTAGTTACCATTTAGGAATATGATCCCAAAGGACCCATGACATTTCAGTCTGTCCTTTTTTGTTAGTTGATTAGTCGGTTAGTTTCGTTTCTTTGGTTTATATATTCATTCAAGAGAAATCATTCTATTTCTCAGAGAGTATTCTACATGCTTTGGGGGAGATAAAAATATAGAATAGGATCCTTTCTTTCATGTGAGAAAGAATTGTTAAGAGAATTTAGCAAGCACGGGAGATTTGTATTGCAATATAGAAGGTGATAAACACTTTAAGGTTAGTATGGGTAGAGTAATATAGATGTTCTTTCAATTAACACAAACTTGTTGAGCACTATTATGATTCACGCATTCTTTCTAAGTGCTTGCTACTCACAATGTTGTCCACACAACTACAACCTTGACTATCTCCAGGATCTTGTTAGAAAAATACAAAATCTCAGGCCCAACCTTAGCCATACTAAACTAGAACCAGTATTTTAATATAATTCCTAGGTTATTAATAGATACATTAAATCTCCAGAAGCACTGGTACAGTTCAATTTTTCTCAAAGTGGAACATAAAGACTACCTACAACAGAATCCTATCATCTGGGATCCAACACCTACGAATTCTGTTTCAATAGATTTGCAGTGGGACCCTTGATCTTCATTGAAATGAAGTTACTCTCATGTGATTTGTTGCTGCTTTTAGTTTGAGAACCACTGATTTAGGTGTTGGGGATGGTAAGATGGATAAGACAGAATCCCTGTCTTTTAAAATCTCACTGTCATGTATGTACAGTTTCCAACTGGGTACAAATAAATTTCTCTTCTTTATAGTGGTTTCTAGCAGCAACATCTTAAAGGGCTACACAGTGGGTCAGAATCACATGCACGTCAAATTTAGATTCATTCTCCTTCTCATGAACTTTCAAAGGATGGATAAATGAACCACCAAATAAAAGCTAAATCATATTTAGTAGAGCTTCAGAAGAATTTTATTTTGTGGCAAAGCCATTCCTTAAAAATTGGCAATCTCAATAAGATAAACGTGTCAACTCCACTAACTATGCCATTTGATTACTGGAACACCCAAATCCCCAGTCATGCCAGGTAGTAAGAAGCCTATATACTATTGTATGTGCTATATTAGTCACTAAATCGTGATGCAGGCAATCTCAATAAGATAAACGTGTCAACTCCACTAACTATGCCATTTGATTACTGGAACACCCAAATCCCCAGTCATGCCAGGTAGTAAGAAGCCTATATACTATTGTATGTGCTATATTAGTCACTAAATCGTGATGCATGTCTTCAAAATATTTGGTAAATGTTCTTGTCTTTGGTATATATCTTAAAACAATGCTTTTCAAAGCAAATCTTCATTTGGGGGATGGACTTCTTGAAATGTAATTATCTGTACTTTGCAAATTTGTTTTGATAAATAGTAACCAATTGTTACAGACCATAGTCATTAAAGGTCTACCTTAGACTAAAGCCAGAATACTTTCAATATCATTAATCAACCATGGCCCAGGGTATAAGTGAATTTAATATTTTCTCAAATATATCTAACAAAATTAACCAAAATTGGGAGTTGTTTTAGATGCGCATGAATCCTTTACCTGAGTGGTGATGGATATTTTAGTAAAAATTTGAATCCTTACTTGTGCAGACAAAATTTCCCCTAGGAAGTCTTGCTTATGAGTTCCCAATAAGATTATTTTCTTATTTGCCTCACTGAGCCCTACTCATATATTATTACCAGTTCCAAAAACAGAGGCAGATCAATGGGCAGGTCAACTGGGCAATTGCCTAGAGGACCAATATACAAAAACAGTTCAAAAAAAATCTCACTCAAACAGATCGGGTATATTAGGTTAGTTAATGTAGGTGTTTGCAAATAATTCCATATACAAATAGTGAAATGTAAATTCATCATAGTCTTACCAAAATACCCAGAATTCTCGAATAGAATTGCAAAACTTAATGCTTAATATACAAAGTAAGTGGATGGTTGATTTTAACCAAGTTTAGAATTTTGTTCAGCAGTACATAACAGACGCAAGGTTGCTAGGTAGCTTGCAAGGGAGAAGTTACAGTAATGAACCATGGAAACTGGGCTGGTTAGAGATGAAAATAAGGATGCAAGGGAATTAATGGATAGTAAAAAAGTAGCAGAGCCAGGAGTGGGAAAACTAGTGTAAAGAGATCATTAGAGAAGGGGAAGTTTGAGAATTCTGATATAATTTAATTTATAACAACAAGGTCAAGGGCAAGTGGGTCTATGAAGTGGGATGAAGTAAAAGGTCTTAGGAGTCACATAGGTCAGGCAACTGAGAGATCGAGGTTTTGGATGGATTACTTTTGAAACTTCTCTACTCAACAATCATGTTGGCAGAAATAGTGGTGAAGAAAGTCAGTGAGCCAAGTGCTGACACCATCAACAAATGAGGGAGGAACAGTAGCCAGGAGAGTTAACCAAAATGAGAGTTAACAGTGGCAAAATCAAACAAAAAGTGCTTCTGTGGAGTTAAGTAAGAAGGATATTCAGTTAGAAGTAGCAACAGTGAGCAAGTACATGAAATGAAGAAGAATGAATCAACCTAAACTTGAGAGCAATACAGGGTAAATAGACTTCTTAAGGTCACTCTGTTTATATTTGGAGCAAGAAGATGAAGGGAATGTTCAGAATTGTTGAGGAGTTTATAGATGATGAAATTCTGATGCCTGTTAGCGGCTGAAATGTATTCCTCCCAAATTCATATTGAAGTGGGGTTGAAGTGATAAGCCCCAGTATCTCAGAAGATGACTCTATTTGGAGATACGGCCTTTAAAGAGGTAATTAAGTTAAAATGAGCTCATTAGGGACCTAATCCAATATCACTGGTGTCCTTATAAAAACAGAGAATTATGACACAGACACAGAAGGAACACCATGTGAAGATATAGGGAGAAGATAGCCATCTGAGCGCCAAAGAGAGAGACCTCAGAAGAAAGCCAGCACCTTGATCTTGGACTTCCAGACACCGGACTGTGAGAAAATAACTTTCTGTTGTTTAAGCCCCCCAATATGTGGTACTTTGTTATGGTAGCACTAGCAAATTAATATAGGGCCAACACACAAAAGAAGTGTTTGCAACAATAGGATGGACGAATGGAAGAGAATATTAATTTGGGAGATAAATGTAGCAGAAGAGGAGGGATGTCAGTATGGTGATTAATAATTGAACACAATTATTATCATGATCAAAATAGGCAAGGATATAAGGCAGGATGAAATTAGTCTAGATGAGAACTAAAAGCTTCTACACCCATACAACTTACTATCTCCGTTAAAAAGAACTTTACTATTCCACTGTCTTTATCAACATAACTTTACCATTCCAGGAAAGTTTTGCTTAGGAAGATAAACTATTATTCATTTCAGGGACTTTCTGAAACACCCATCAACTCTTCAATAGAAAACATCAAATGACACTTATACACTCAGACTCTTTGGAGCCATTGCCTGAAAATCTTTACCTTGCCTTGTCCACAGATCCTGAACTATTGTATCGTGATCCTTGCTTTGTTTAACAATTAAGCCCCAAATTGAAAGACCCACCATAAACTAAACTTCAAAATCTCATAAATATTTCAACTTTGCCCTCTCCCATCTGAGACACTACTAAAACTCAGTGCTCTCCCGTACTGAAGTAAGAATAAACTCGGCTTTGTCTTATCAATAGGTGATTTTGGTGATATTTTAGGTGGAGCCAACATTCAACAATGATATATTTATTCAAAATCTTGGGAAGGCTGGTCATTTCCCTAGTCGCGGAGGGGTTAGATGAATGAATGATGTATATCCATTGAAAATCTCTTAGAGGATGGCTTTGCCAGTTACTTAGAGTGTGCTAGCAACTAAGATCACATAACACCTGAGATCTTGAATTTGCTGGATGTATGCAACACGTGGCAGCAGGAATGATTTTAAAGGTCAGAAATCAGAAAATTGGCATAAAATTGGAATGGTGGATCAGGCCAAGCATGGCTGGAGTGGTTTGATCAAAAAAATGGTTTGGGTGTGGACAACCACAGGGACCCCATTTTGATCACTGCAATATGGACACCACAAAGCAAGAGATTTATTTTATGACATCTTCTGTTTAACCATAGATCAGCTCTGGTTGGAAATGTCTAAAGCATTGCACTTTGGACCAAGATATGTTTTATGCTGGTGTGTTAGTTTCTTAAGGCTGCCATAACAAATTACAACAAATTAGGTGGCTTATAACAACAGAAATGTATACTCTCACAGTTCTAGAATATAGAAGGGTGAATCAAGGTGTTGGCTGGGCAATGCTCCCTCCAGTGGCTCTAAGGAAAAATTCTTCCCAGCTTCTTCTGTCTTCTGATAGTTGCTGGCAATCCTTGGCGTTCCATGGCTTGTAGATGCTTTACTGCAATCTCTGCATCCATCTTCCCATGGCCTTCTCCTTGTGTGTCTGTGTTTCTGTGTTCAAATTTCCTCCTTCTTATAAGGATGTCAGCCATACTCACTTTAGGTTCACTCTAATCCAGTATGGCCTCATATTAATTCAATGATATCTTCAAAGAATCTGTTTCCAAATAAAGTAACACTCACAAGTTCTAAGTGGAAATGAATTTTCGGGAGATACTATTCATCTCAATGTAGCTGGGAGTCTTATTAGAAATATGCGAATATATATGAGTATAATATAAGTAAATCACTATTTACCGTTATTGTTTTCTTTGCAAAATGTAATTTACTAACACACTTTACATATCAGAAAATTTGTGGCAGTAATGTGATTTCACTAAGTTAGACAAGAGATAAGGAGATGATGTTTACTTTATATTGGGAGGTAAAATTCATCTCTGGAATTTTTTTCACATGGTTGTAGGAATTCCGTACGTTTTAGCAATCATTACCTCATTATCTTTGTATTTGCATTCAATAAGCCATCGCCTGTAAGTTGTAGATTAGAAATGAAGAAAGTTGAGCCTGATTACATGGTTGCTACTTCTGGCTCTTGTGAAAGAGAGAGAAACAATCTTCATAACAAGGATAGGCTAATGAAAAAACGTTTTCTCTCAGCCTGGCTTATTCTTGTTCTTCACATGATCAATAAAATATACTAGATTGAATATGAGGTTTCAAAATAGCATGACTATTAGCTATAATTAACCCATTAATTAGCAAGTGAATTCACTAGTTTCACAGGTTATAGGACAATTGCAAATAATAGTGAATCCAATATTCTAGATAATTAATGTGGGCTTAATAAATACTTGTTGATAGAAAATAAGCTTAAATATATGACAATTCTTGCTAGTGTGGACTGATGGTAGAGAATAAGGTAAACTTCTATCAGATATTTGAGCTTTTCAAAAAATGCTACATATAAAAATTAAGATTCTTATTGTAACTATATAGGCACAAGCTAAGAATTAAAAGTTAATTAAAAACAACAAAAATTTCAAGTCTATGACAATACAGTGTGAACTGAGATATCTTGGGCTGTTACTGTACATGGATTTGGTTATGAAGTCTTTGCACAACATTAGAACTTTCTAGCCAAACAGAATTATCAGTCTTAAATCAGGGAAACAAATCATAGCATTTGAAGGTATTTTGATTCCGAGTCGAAGAAAATTAAAAATTAACTGGTAGGAAATTACTTATTTGAAGGTATTCAGGTTTAGACACTCAAATTATACTCCCTACATAGTATTGGGACCTCTAAACTAAAAATTAATCACATAAAAATAGCACCTGGAGAAGAGAGCACTCATGTTGTAGGCTGTCCAGGATTCCCTAAGGAAATCTGCCAATGATGAATGCACAATAAGCAATTACAAAAAACTAGAAAAAAGTTGACTATGTAAAAAAACAATATTCTACTTCCAAAAAATCTAGAAAAATATTTAAAATATGGATAAGAACTATAAAATAAGTATAAGTAAATGATAAAAAGATAAAGTTATAGAAATCATGCATTGCAAGAAATATCATTAAAAAAATGTACTCAAGGAATTTCCAGAAATAAAAACTATGGTTAATGAAATTAAAATGGATAATTTAATAGTAGTTCAACTTTCTTCTTCATGAATAACATCTCAGCATTTTTAGGGAGAGTGTTTCAGTCGTTGTGAATAAAATTCCACATGAATAGCATTTTCCCTTAGAACGTTGGTATGATTATTTAGATAGTCTTCTGGTCTCCATAGAAAAGAAGCACTTGGGCATAAGAATTAAAATAAAATAATTCATAAATATGTAGATAATTTAACAAAGCATTGGATAAGAAAATAGTAATAATATCCTTGCTTATTTTAGCGGGTTTTAAGTCAGAATATAGCTAACTTTATACACAGTGATAAGATAAAGATGAGTATTCTCTAGAGGGATAATAAAAAAAGTGATTTACTTTAATTTTGTTATGTCAAATATCACATTAAAAATTGTTATGCAATCAGTAAAATTTTTGCAGGTATTAAAGAGACATAAAACTTGAAAAGCTGATTTTTTAAAGGTGAAGATTAAATATGACAAAATGATGCAAAAAGAGGTGGTTGAAATACATCCAAATATTTCACTTAATCACAACAAAATAAATAGATTAAACTCATACAGTAAAAGCAATATTTAAATGTGATTTAAAAATGCAGCTTTATATTGTATACAAGTGACTTATCAGAAACACGACAACACAGGAAGATAAATTAAAATGATATAAAAGGTGGTACTATGAATACACTAACAAAAATAATGCTGTTGACACATATTAATATTAATTTTAAGAAAGATATTAAGGCAAAGCACAGGTTAGGGATAAAGAGGATCACTTTATAGTGATGAGAAGAATACAATTTCACTGAGATTATATAATAATTTAGAGACTGTAAACACCTTAAAAAATACTCTATTAACAATAAAGCAAAATCTGAAAGAATTAAAAGGAGAAACTAATGTTTTAGTACAGTCTATTCAGTAATTGATAGAAAAAACAGACAAAAAAATATATGTGGCTGAGATACCTTCTCATAATGGATGCAGAGGAAAGTACACTCCTGCACAAACCCCTGGCAGATAACAAGTATGAAAGCTATGAAAAATTTAAAAAAGTAATTGTGGAATAATTAATAATAATAAAAAATAAAAATAATTTAAAAATTAAGTCTGCATCCACCTGCCAACAGAATTCAGAGGAGAGTTTAGTCTCAAGAAACTACAACCACAAGGAGTGAGACTTGTGAAGTTGTCATTTGCTGGCCCAGTGGTCTGGCCCAACCTCCACGGCAATAGCACTGAAAACTGTGGGAAGAAAAATTCACAGCCTGTTTGGCTAGAGATTCTTGAGATCAGAAGTTCAGACCCAAGAGACAGTTGAAAATGTAAAAGAGACATCCAGGCAGCACAATTAGCCCAGGAGTAAGACCCCAATTCAAGCACAGATTGCCCAAATTCCTGCCTAATGGGTATAAAACCCCCAAAACAGGGGCTGGCCCAGTGGCATAGTGGTTAAGTTCACATGCTTCACTTCAGCGGCCTTGGCTTCACACGGTTGGATCCCAGGCGCAGACTTAGCACCACTCAACAAGCCATGCTGTGGTGGCATCCCACATAAAACAGAGGAAGACTGGCAGCAGATGTTAGCTCAGGGCCAATCTTCCTCACAAAAAAACCCCAAAAACAACAGCAACAAAAATATGTCCAGGGAAACCCCTGAAGCCCAGCAAAAAAGCAGGTAGAGATCAGAGATAAATTTATTTTTGATAGAGCTGTGAAGCCAGATCTGTGAGTTTGGTGCTGTTCCTATCTGAGTATATTCCCCAACCATGCTCAGCTCAGGCAGCAGAAAGATTGACACAAGAGACTGCAGAGCCCATAGGTGGCAGAGCAGCTGGAAATTTAGAAGGAATCCCTAGAAGCAAGGAAACCACAGAGAGGGTAAGCCCATCTCTGCTCAAATCCTTAGCAGAGAGAAGAATCACAAGGAGCCAGGATTAAAAGGAATCATTTGGAAGGCATCAGAACAGAACGAAGTTATCAGCAGCTGCATATCAAGGGAAAGACAGTTGAAGTTTGAACTCTGGTATGCGTTTGAACCCACTACACCGTACTAGCTACACTGTCCAATTTTCAACAAAAATATACTAGACATGTATATGAACAAATAAAGGTGCCTCACTGTGAGGCAAAATGATAATCAATGAAATAATTCCAATGATGATGTTGGATATAGGAGACAAAGACTCCAATGCACATAGCATAAATATGTTTACAAAGTAAAAGAAAATACGGCATAAATGAATGTAGATGGGGAATCTAAATTGAGAAATGGAAAGTCTATAAAAATATGGTAATTCAAGAGCTTAAAAGTAGGGGCCAGCCTGGTGGCACAGTGGTTAAGTTCGCACATTCCGCTTCAGGAGCCCGGGGTTCACCAGTTTGGATCCCGGGTGCGGACATAGCACCACTTAGCAAGCCATGCTGTGGTAGGCGTCCCACATAGAAAGTAGAGGAAGATGGGGACAGATGTTAGCTCAGGGCCAGTCTTCCTCAGCAGAAAGAGGAGGATTGGCAGATGTTAGCTCAGAGCTAATCTTCCTTAAAAAAAAAGAAAAAGCTTAAAAGTAGAACAGAAGAAACAATCTCTAGATGGGATCAACATCAGATTGAGGAAGGTAGAAGGAGGAATATGTGAACCTGAAGATGGATTATTAGAATTACTCAATCTGAAGAACAGAGATAAAAATATTGAAGAAAAATAAACAGACTCTCCATAACTTATTGGGAAAATTATGCATAACTTCCACCCTCAAAGGACATGAGACAAAAAAGTGAGTAGAAAGCATATATGAAGAAATCATGGAGAATATTTAAGTTCCAAAATATTAACATCCAGATCTGAAATGTTCAACAAACACTAAGACAAATGAAAAGAAAGGACATCATTCCTAGGCAAATCATAAGCAAACTGATAAAAGCCAAAAATAGAGAAAATCTTGAAATCTTAGTACCACTTCTTGGTTTAAATGGCCAAAGATGATGTAGAAACAAATCTTTCTGTTTTGGTTTGTTTGGCTTTCTTTACCCTTTAGATTTTAATTTTCTTTGGTAATGTAGGTCGAATTAGTCTTTTTCTTTCTTTTTTTTTTTGGCTATATTTTTGCCTATGGCACATTAATTTAGAAATCTCTCATCTTGTGACATATATGGGTATCATTCTAGATGAGTTACCCCCATTATACTTACGGTTTTCCCTTATTTAATTTAATAACCTGCTCTAGTACCCAATGGTTCCTCTCTAATCCTTTGTTATGAGTCCTTTTTAGCAAAAGTCATTAACAACTTTTAGTGACTGCCTCAGAGTTGATCAACTCCTGAGGTTGTCCTGACTCTAGCAAGAAGTACACATACAGTCTGAGCTCCCCTATTTGTTGGTGTCTTGAAATAGTCTTTCAGCCATTGGCCTGGTAGTCAGTGTGCCTAGAAGGAGCCATGTAGCCTTGTAATTTTCATATTCCTTTCACATGTCGTGATTCCATCCCCTAAACCCACTATGTAGGGTTATTTTTATCATTTCCTATTTGGTACTTTCTCATAAAGATTCATAAAGTGACTTGCTTTTTCAAATAGTTATCACAGCACCGACTTCTTTACTTTAGCAAATGGGACGACAAAAGGACTTCCTTCGAGTTGCAGTTTTCTCCTGATTCTTAGTACTTGAGCTTTGTCCATAAGAATATGTTTCTGCTTTGAGAACTCTGCCTGACACTCCAGTTCCCTTCTTTTTATCTCTCATAATCACAATCGCATCCTTTGGCCTTTTGTGCTGAGCCTATGTGCCCAACTTCTGATGCCCAACTCATCCTCCACAGGGACCTAAACAAATAAATTGCCAAGATGCCCGATCTCTGACAGCCAAGCCATCCCTGGCCGCCTCCTGTTTATCCAGTCAAATGTTCTTCATCTTTCCCCTTGCACAGGATAGCTAACCTGTCTTATGTGTGGCTTTCCTTATCTAATCAAAGGTAGCTTCCAGAGACCCCATCTATTATATTATATAATTTTTAATGTTTTTCATAGCATTTACAACTTCTAATGTTTTCCTACGTTTAGATTTGTTTGTCTGTCTTCCCTCACTAGTGCGTGAGCCACATCAGAGCTAATCTTTTCTCTGTCTTATTAGAATAATAGATAAGGAGAGAGTGAGCACTAAATATTTATTAAGTAAATTAAATAAATTAAATATTTATTAAATAAATTAGTGCTGCTGCAAACTAATTGTTTGAAGAAACAGAGACTTTATCTTTCTGAGTCTCACTTTCCTAAAATGCCAAATGGGAATGATAAAAATAACTGTCCATAGAGGAGTTATGCACAGGAAATATAACATTGAAAGTAAACTTAAAATTACCCAATTTCTAACATGCTTTCATTTTAAGTTACTTCCCTTGCCACATTTGAAGAGTATATAAATCCATGTGTTGCCCTGAAGTTGCTATAAGGCAATTAAAAATAAGAAAACTTAAAATAGTAATAACATTTGAATATTCCATTACACTAAATAGGTACAGCATTAAAATAAAATATACTTCCACACATGGAAGAATTCCACTTATTTAGGCACTCAAGTCCTGGGACAAAAGAAGAAGATGGAAAGATGTAGAGACCCGTTGGGTTTCTCCATGGTCTAGTTGTCAAGTTCCATCTACAGACAGAGCACAGCTTCCCCTGCTTGACCATGTGAGGCTGTGCCTGAGATGAGTGATGGCCAGGGTGAGGGCAAGAGATGGTAGACAGAGGCCTTCAGAGGTAAGGAAAGCAAGAATAGGTTTGCAAGATGATTAACTTTGAATAAAAAGCTTTCTAGTGATTAACATTTGTTAATTCACTTTCACCTTCCTCTTCTCTATAATCTGTGGCTTTTTAAGCATTTTCATGTTATTCTTTGCAGCATTCCACCTGACTGGCTGATTGACCTGGGTCCTAAAATGATACTCTGACTTGGGGCTGGCTCCGTGGCCGAGTGGTTGGGTTTGCGTGCTCTGCTGCAGCGGCCCAGGGTTTGGATCCTGGGCGCGGACACGGCAGTGCTCATCAGGCCACGCTGAGGCAGCGTCCCACAGCCCACAACTAGAAGGACCTGCAGCTAAGATATACAACTGTGTACAGGGGGTGTTTGGGGAGATAAAGCAGAAGGGGAAAAAAAAGAAGATTGGCAACAGTTGTTAGCCCGGGTGCCAATCTTTAAAAAAAAAAAAAAAATGATACTCTGTCTTAATGTCCAATGTCTCATTACTCAGCAATCAGGAGGCTGTTAGGAGGGAATAACCCAATATATTAATTATTATTCACCCACAGATGACTAACAATTACTGTCTTTGGTTTCCTTCTTTCTTCTTCCCTGGGATGGGGGGAATGGACCTGTTAGCCCATGTAGATAAATTATAGAATTTCAGGTGATAAAAGAGATAGATGGGAAAGAAACTTGTAGAAAAGGAAACCTACTATTAGAACTTAAC
Source organism: Equus asinus (assembly GCF_041296235.1). Classification (NCBI taxonomy): domain Eukaryota; kingdom Metazoa; phylum Chordata; class Mammalia; order Perissodactyla; family Equidae; genus Equus; species Equus asinus. The sequence continues at coordinate 33,906,571 of NC_091802.1, read as the reverse complement.
AACAATTTCAGAATACATTTAATCCATTATCAATACGATGCTACAAGTAACAACAACTAAAGCTATGGCAGTGACATAGACCTATCTGTATCTGGATAATAAAATATTGGTTACAGGTCCGGCCCCATGGCCGAGTAGTTAAGTTCACGCACTCCACTTCGGCAGCCCAGGGTTTCGCTGGTTTGGATCCTGGCCATGGACCTAGCACCATTCATCAGGCCATGCAGAGGCAACATCCCACATAGCAGAACCAGAAGGACCTACAACTAAGTAGAATATACAACTATGTACCGGAGGGCTTTGGGGAGAAGAAGAAGAAGAAAAAAAATTGGCAACAGATGTTAGCTCAGGTGCCAATCTTTAAAAAAGATCAAAAATATTGGTTAATAAATGTTATCAATATAGCACCAATGATATGGATGAAAAGTAAGGCTTTATTCTAAACACAGACATCCACATCCATTGGACCAAACACAGACGTCCACATCCATTGGACCAAACAGCTTGTTCAGTAATTTTGAATGTCTATGGATAGCTCCTTTGAAGTGAAAGCTTTATATCATATGGATCTAGGCATCAGTCCTCCCCAAAATTGTACCCAAATCAAGATTTTTTTTTAAAAGTGGCCTGTCCCTAGAGGAATTCCCCATTGGTATAGTATATAGGTTTTAAAAAACTTTATAAAGAGGTTAATGATGTTGGTCACTCTGCGTCATAAAGTTCTTATGATCTGTTCAGCAAATAGCAGTTTTAATGAGCTCAGTTGCCTCAAAGAGAAAAGTATGTTAAGGTATCCAAGATGATAAAGTATGCATTGTGCAGCACTAATCATAACGGCTTAATTAGATGTTAATGTGGATTTTACGTTCATTAGAATTTAATGGTAACTGAATATTTAAGTGTTCAGTTAGTCAGCATTTTCCAACATCATAGTCCTAGTGAGGAGCTATTCCCTCCAAACCCAGAACTTGGTGAGAGAGTTGGTGTCAGTGTAAATTATACCCAAAAGAGAAAATTCCCATTTCTCCAGCCTACATTTCACGCCAAGTGATAGCAGGTGGTGAAGTCAGACAGAGCATGAATAACACACGCACTATTTATGACCAGTCCTATTTATGACCAATCCTATTTATGGCCAGAGGGGAGCAGCTGCCATCTGGCATAACTTTTGGAGGGTGTTGAAAGGTCACTGTGACCAAAATATTGATTTCGTGTTATTTTGCGATTTGGAGTCAGGTAACATATATTGAGCTATAACTATATGTCAGGTGCTCTCTCAGAGGCTTGCACATATGCTACCTTTGAAAAAATCTCTATACAAATCCTATTTTTACCTCTATTTATTAGATCAACAAACTAAAGCTTGGAAAAGCTAAGAAGCTGCTGAAGACAGTATGTAGACAATAGGTAGACAACACATAGGGAAGCTGAGATTTAGACACAGCCCTAAATCTAAGTGGAGTATATAGAATGCTGAATGACATCCTCACTATTCACAGGTCTTCTACAGAGAGGTGCCTTTTAACTAGTTCCCCCCACAATGCCACCTAAAAAGGGGAATGTATCGCAATCAGCTATTATTTTAGCTCTGATAAGCAGTCTAGTAAAGCAAGGTACACTGTGGTTTATCTAGGGTCTGGGTATAAAACCTAAAGCTATATACGTGTTGACAAAGCGGAGCCTGATCAATGATGGAAGACCAGGATGATGAACGAACTCTAAACTATGAAATAGAGAAGACTTTTAGAATATCTAGATATGTCTTCAAAGTATTCGGGAGAAATACAAGAAAGGTTTTACCCATCTTATATGTCACAGATGATTATTGGAACAGTAAGAGGAGAATACATGGTTAGAGCTGTCTGAAATATAACGTGCTTCCCTGGGAGGTAGGAAGTGCCCTAGAGATGTCTGAGAGAAGGCTGAATGAATGCTTTACAATAATGGGGAAGGATTCAACAAGCATTGTATTGATTGAATTACATCACTTTTAGACTCTCCCTCCAACTGTGACACTCTAAAATAATGAATTAATCTGCTAAATTTCCTAAGATAAGGTTTTGTAAAGCTTACAACAGGGTGGAACTCAAGAGATTTTTAAAACATCATTGAAGATCATTTAGGAGAATTTGAATGGCTCAGCACAAGTCGAGGCCACTCACTGGCTTAAAGGTAAATGCTATATACAAATATTTATAAAGCATAATTCAAGAACCAACTAGAATTCTTCCTGACCAACAAAATTTCTCATTTTCTTTGTCACGGAGTGTGAAATTTCAGCATTATTGACACATCCAGTTGTTTCTTCAGGCCTGGTTGATCTTTAGGAATTTCTGTTAAAATGTATACGCCCCACAGAGGAGTGACACCACAAGCTTTTATCAACTAGCATTTTGAAGAAGCACGACAGCTGGATCAGAGTCCAGCTCTGGGGGAATATGGCGGAAGACTAGGACTGCAACCCATGGGGAAAGGGTCACAAAAGGGAGAAGAATCAGAAGAGACTGAAAAATGGAGATGGAAAGCTACAAAGGCAAAGTTTTCAGAAGGACTTCAGAGGTTACTGTTTCTCAATAACTCGTTTAACATCAACTCTTTTCAATAGCTACCTCTGAAACTAGACTGCACACACACACACACATCTTCACACCGCAGTTCTCACCAAGTAAAACGTATATTCATTAGTAACGGGACACATATTTCCTCACAAAATTAAAAGTATGTTTATTTCCTTTTTAAAAATAATTTTGTAATATTACCTATATAGAGAAAAGAGCACAAATCAGGGTAGTAGTAAAGTGAACACAAATGTATAAACAACATCCAATCAAGGAAGAGAATATTATCCACATTTATAAAGCCCATCTCTGGGCCGGCCCGGTGGCACAGAGGTTAAGTTCGCACGTTCTGCTTCTTGGCAGCCCAGGGTTCGCCGGTTCGGATCCCAGGTGCAGACATGGCACCACTTGGCAAAAGCCATGCTGTGGTAGGCATCCCACGTATAAAGTAGGGGAAGATGGGCATGGATGTTAGCTCAGGGCCAGTCTTCCTCAGCAAAAAAAAGAGAAAAAAAAAAGAAGCCTGTCTGTAATCTCCTCTAGGTTACTAGCTCTTTTCCTCCCCAAAAGGACTATCATCCTGATTTTAACACCATATGAGTTTGGCCTATTTTGCATTTTCTTAAAATGGAATAATTTGCCTTCAATTTGGCTTCTTGTACTTAACAATATGTTTGTAATATTCATGCATGTTTTATTAGTAGCTTGTTCATTTTCATTTCCGTGTACTATTTTACCATACAAACATGCCATGAATGATCTACTATTTCTAATCTTTATGATTAGATCTGATGCATTTCTAAACAAAATCTCAGCAAAGCAGTCTTTTCTTTTAAGAAATTTTAGAAAATTTATATGAAAACTCAAATGACCAAGAATGGCCAAAGCAATTTTGAAATAGAAGAACAAATAATGTTAGAGGACAACACTACCTGATTTTAACATTTATCCCCAAATGACAGCAATTGAGGCAGTAGTGAAAGTAGTGATTTTCAATGGAACAGCACTGGGAATTGAGAAGTAGTCCCACACACAATATAGTCAATCGATTTTCAACAAGGTACCAATGAAATTCAATGAAGAAATAAGTCTTTTAAACAAATCATGCAGCAAAAACTGAATGTCCAAGTAAAAAAAAAACTGAACCTCAGCCCTTACCCTGTACCTTAACATAAAATTAAGTCAAAATGTAAAAAGCTAACTCTATAAGATATCTAGAAAAATATAACAGAAAAATCTTTCTCACTTTGGCTGGGCAAATATTTCTCAAATAGGAAATAGAAAGCATAAACCATAAAGAAAACGTGATAAATTGTGTCATTACAATACAAAAATTTAAAAAATACATAACTTTTTCCCTTTGAAAGACACCATTAAGAAAATGAAAAGTCAAACCATATATTGGGGGAAATATATTTGCAGTACATGTATCTGGCAAAGGATTTGTAACCAGAATATATAAAACACTCCTACAACTTATTTATAAGAAGATAGCGTAATATAAAATGGGCAGAAGAATGAAATAGAAACCACACAAAGGAAGATATAAAAAGAGCAAAAAGTATATGGAAAAGATGATCAAATATACAACAATGTACTGGGGGATTTGGGGAGATAAAGCAGGAAAAAAAAAGGATTGGCAACAGTTGTTAGCTCAAGTGCCAATCTTTAAAGAAAAAAAAAAAGATGATCAACGTTAGTCATCAGGAAAATCCACATGAAAACTCGAGTGAAATTACACTCTACACCCGTTAAAAGAGCTAAAATTTAAGAGACTGATTGTTTCAAGTGTAGGAGATAGGGGGAGCCATCGTATGGATGCAGTAGCATAGAGAAAAGAAATAAAATTTTTAGTTAAGATTTGATCATTTTACCTAACGTAGATTTGCACTTATGCAGCGAAATACACATGCACCTCAGCTTATTCACAGATGATGGCAAAGAACCTCTAATAGCTGTTGGGGAAAGTGGTTACATTTCTAGAAGGAGTTGTTTATACATGTATGCTGGGGATAGTTTTACTCATGTGTATATTCATAAATCATAATCACTCTACCTTTAGTAACCACAGAACCAGGAACAGAATTTGTCACCCCAAAATATGCCTTTTTGGCATAAGAATTATTTTAGGCAGATTATCTTTAAGAAATAGCGGACACAGGGAAAGCTCTGAACACCTAGTGGAAGTTATCCATCTGTAAGGGTGCCTCCTCTCTGAGCCAGGAAGGAGAGGACCACTAAAGCGCTAGGAACTCTTATCAGCAGAGAAGGGAATGATTTAAATCTAGGCAACAACCTTACCCTTGTTTACTGTGCTGACCTCATCTTAACAACAGAATGTCACGGCTATTTTTCAGGGGCTATGAGCCAGCCAGGAGTATGCACAGAAGAGAAAATTTTGATCTGCCAATCAGAAGTCATCCTGCCAGCACTTCCGCATACCAGCCTGCCCTCCTCCAGCCCTTAAACCTTACCTTATACCCTGATTCCAGGAGACAGATTTGAGAGCCCTTCTCCCGTCTCCTTGCCAACCGATTGCATAATAAACTTTCTTCCCTCAAAGACCGGTGTACATAGTATCAGCTTCTGTGCACATGGGTGGAGAGATCCCTCGCTCGGTATCAGTAATCTTTTAAAACAGCAAATGACTTTTTAATTAATATCTTTTACTGCTTAAAAAAAAGTCAAATTATCTTGCTTGAAACTATGTATTTATGTCTATGTCTATTCAGCTATAAATATGACTCTACCTCTATAACGATATATGCATATCTATATGTAGGAATGGGATCATGAGACACTTTAATTATTTTACTCTGCAAGTTTTACACTGTTGGTGTTTTTCCTACAGTAATCATATATTACTCTTGTAGTTTAAAATGTATAAAATATGAACATATAAATCAATTGGTGTTTTTTTAGTTGAATGAATAATCTGTGCTTTACATGTAAAAGTCATAACGGGATGCAGAAAAAGGAAATTTAGGGCAAATATTCAGGCACCTGATACCTGGTTTCTACCAGTCTTTCTCTGTCTCTAGGCATCTCCAATATATTTTGCTAATCTGTGGCTTCTCTAACGTTCTAGTGTGGCTTGACTTTAGCCACTCTGATCCTGCTGTAAGACTTATTTTTCAGACTTAAACTGGCTCATCTGTTGCATTCTGGACCTGCTTTATTTATTTCCTGATACTCATCCTTGTTTTCATTCTTTCTTTTTCTTTTTTTACCTTATTTTGGACAATTGCCTTATGCTTCACTAGTCTAATGGTGATACTTAGCTTCTTGCCACTCACCATCTCTATATTTCAGTAGACAGGTGATCCTGGTCAAATCACATTCTCTCTAAGCCTTATTTTCACTATCTGTAAATGGAGATAATAACACTTCCTCCAAGTGCTAGGAGAGGAACTTTGATAAATGCAAGAGCTTTGTAAACTAATTTTCATATTAAGGAATTAGGAATAGAGAATGAGGAAGGATACAAAAGGGAAACATCAAAAACCATTGTTGAAATTTGCACAAATTACTTAGCAAAATTGCACCTACTATAGAAAATAAAGTTCCATATATCACAGTGGCCAGAAGCAACTTTATTCAAAAATCTCCTATCTACAAAAAATAGCTAAATATAATTAAAGTTGTAGAACAACGTCATCTTAATCTTTTCCTCACTTATTTGAAATTTGATTTAACATCAAACCTCAAGGGGGAAGGAAGGGTGGAAAGCAAAAGGAATTTCTCAAAGACAGCCGATCGTTAAGAAAAAAATTGTTAACCATTGTTCTGGCCTACTTCTCATATTCTCATTTGGCTTTTTGCCCAGATTTGCACAAATCACTAGTAATACCCAAAACAATTCATGAATATAGAAAAAAGTGAGAAAATGAAGCAGAAAAAGGAAAAAAGAAACTCAAGGGAAAAAATAACATGAGTTTTTAATTACTGGGGCACTAATGAAGACAGTGAATCAAATAAACAGTTTGTTTATTTCAAAGTGTTATCATGCAAAACACAATAAACTTGAAAGTTCCCCAAACAACACTTCACAGCAAGTAGAGGAAAATGCCCTATAACAGTCCTTGAAAGGAAAAATGCGTTAGTATTGTGCTATATTGTTCCTCCTTGCAGGTTCCCATCTAATCTCCATAGAAATGGAATTCCAATCGGGCTTCTGAGATATCTTACAAGCACACTGTAATCCCAATTTGAGAGAGAAACACGAGTTAACTGAAATTCAGTTTACTCTCATGGGAACAGTTAGGGTGAACTAATAAGAGGGACCAAATCAAGTTCTTAAAGGTGACCTGGATAAATTCTAAAATAAACCAAAAGAGCTAATATTAGAATATGAAGGAAAATAGTTTGTTCTCCCTCCCTCCCTCTCTCTCTCCTCTTTCTCTCTGTTTCTTTGCTCACTTACTATTTCTACCCTCCTCAGCCTTTCCATCTTTCTTTTCCTTTCCTTTCACAAATATGAAATGATTACGAAGATGCCAAGGACAAAAACAACCCCAAACTACACAAAGATTCAGGCATCTTTAGAAACAGTAAAACACATATTTAACCTCAACTCTGACACAGGGACTCGGTCCCTAAGACATTTTTCGTATGTTTTGGAAATTTTCTGTTTTCCGTTTCCAAACATCTGACAGTAGAATAATATTTTTCCTACAAATTCCGGATATGGTAATTCAGGCAACCTGAATAACTACGTTACTTTAGTGATCTTTGAAAATATTTCTTTGTACTAAGAATGATTTTTAGAACTTCTCCTTAGCACTTCTGGAGTCAAACAGAGTGGGGTTTAAGTGGTGACTCTGCCACTTACTCTGGACAGGTTATTGGAAAGCTAGTAGCCTGGTTTCTTCAGCTGTGAAATAATCTGATAGTGAAGATTAAATACTATAACATAAGTGAAGCTTCTAGAACAGTTCTTAGCTGTGGGAGATACACTTCTGAATGCGCATCCACCTCAGCCATTCTCTCTCTTGTGGGACCAGCTCTGAAGACACAAAGGGGGTCTTCCAGGGGCCATTTCTATACCACCTGATCTTGTCCTTGGATGTAGATAATGGACCCGTGGATTTGATCTGGGCCAGTCAGATTATCTCTCTCAGAAACTGGAACTGAGAATAGAGAGGACACAGAGCTCGGGAGCTACTCCATCTGAATCACGTCACAAGAATCTCTCAAGGAAAAAGGCAGAGTAGTTCTTGCTGATGAGGTTCCGAAGTTGGCCTACTTCCTTCCCTTCCTGATTCTTTGTCTCTGATCTGGTGATAAACCACAGTTATCCTGCCACATAGATATTCACATATCCTCATTTTTTTTCCTACTTGAGCTAGAAAGAGATTCAGGTGCTTTTAAACAAAAGCTAAATAATATATAAAAAATATAGAAGAGTGTGTTGTAGAGACAGGCCTTCAGGGAAATGTGGTCTATTTAGAATTGGTGACAATTACGTGAAAGGAGACCAGACTGTCTTCTATATTACTGGAAGAAAACAAGCGACCTAGAAACAGTACATTACACTTATTCCTGGAGGACCATGCTCTCAGAGATTTGACCCCTTCCAAGACACTGAAGGAGAGACAAATGTCATTCTTGCAGAATTGGATGGTTGCTCCTGATTACCTTGTTGAATACGACTGCTGAATCAATGTTCTATCACCTTCTCTAGCAGTTAGGTGATGATCACAGACACCAAATGCAGAAATTTATCTGTTTAGGCTATTTCCTTACTTTAGCTTAATTCATGAGCTACCCATGATAGTAATGCATGCATTGTGTTACTAGTCAACTAGGAATGGACTTTTGAAGATTAGATTCAGAATTTCTAGGAAGCATTCAAAAAATTTAAGTCATGCTGTCCACCTCTACCTGATATTTATCTTAAACACTTTATCTAGAGCCCTTCTTGCTGAAAGAACTATCAAACCAACTGATGCCTCACTCCTCATTATCACAGGTTAAGGCACTATTTTTTAAATTAATTTAGCTGGGAGTATGATAAGCGATATCAAAATAATGATAAAAGGAATTACACCAAGAATTTACCAAAGAGTATTATAGAAATTTGTTGGGGCTGGGGTGGGGAAGTTGGAATTTGTTCTTGCAGATTTTGAAGGTTCTCAACCAAGGAGGAGTGAACATAAGCTGAGAACTGCATTTAATGTCCCATCTTCGACAGTTGGCTATGTTTGGAACCCTTTTAAGAGTTGGCTAATGCAAAAGTGGAGACCACGCTTGATTGTTTCCAGTGTTATTGAATGATCAGGTCAACCTTTCCCAATACAGGGAAGGGTATTCAAAACTTTCAGAGGACAAACATGTTTGATTGGGTCTGTCATCTGCTTTCTAATCACTCTTGGCTTCGAAGTATGCTGGGAAGAGAAGTACCCAGGCCTTCTAAAAGGCTTTGCCTGGTTCTTCTGGCTCTTCTTTTAGGCCAGGCATATTAAAAAGAAAAAGCTTCAATTGAAGTAAGAGTACTGATCTACTACTGAAAATAAGTTGCTGGGTATGCAGGGCCCACATGGCAGCCTTTCATTACAAGTAAAAAGGCAGCAAAGGGGGCTGAGTACTCAGTTTGGGGAATGGCTTAACCATCTCACATGCGATGTATTAGGAAGTCAAGTCAGCTCTTCCTGCAAAATAGACCTGTCTTATTATCACATTCAACTCTACCAACACAATACAGGCAATCTCCATCTCTTGCCCCGAGGACTGCAGTGCCTCCAACCAGTTTCTGTTTCCATCTTTCTCTACTATAAACAGTTACTAAGGAGAAACCAGAGTGATCACATAAAACACATCAATCTAACCATGACAGCCATCTGCCCCATTTCAACAGCTTATGGTTGCATCAAGAATAAAATCCAAATTCCTTTTTAAAAATATTCATGCCCCCACTATCCCATCTATTTTTTCTTTTATGCAGGTAAAATATTCCTGATTCACATGATCATTTTTTCTATAATTTCAATTTTATATGGTTTTATTGCATTTACATGTATTCCTAACTATCTATACTGCTGTGTATGTGTGTATGAGTGTGCGTACATATTTTGGGTAGGCAAGATATAGAGTTGGAAGCAATATTCTGAATATGTGCATCTGGAAAAGACTTGTATCGAGATAACAGAAGGAATTCCTACAAATAAAAAACAAAGAAATAAATAGAAAGATGACCAACCCAATTTCAAAAAAGGGCAAAAGACTTAGACACTTCTCAAAAGATGATACACAAATGTCAACAGGCAAATGAAAAGCTGTTAAATATCTTTGGTCCTCAGGGAAATTTCCTCCCTGTGGAAATGTTTATCCTGTGATAAAACAGATTAGTAACAATAAAAAATTTAATAACTTAACCATTCTAAATACCTGGATGCTTTGTATCTGCCATGTGTTAGCCATGGCCCTAATAAGTCCAAGATCAGAGAAAGCTTACAACAGCAGAGGCAGGGGGAAAATGAAATGGTGCAGGACGTTGATTCAAAAAAGACTCCTACAAGTTAAAGAAGACTGTCATGTGAGTTGTATCAACCTGCTGTCCGAGAGAATTCATTTCAGTAAAGTCTACAACTATCTCATTCTGCTGTTCCTCTAAAGCAACTTTTTAAGTGCAAGCTTCTGTGTTTGGCACTGGGAATAAAAAGATGAATAAGACTTTGTCTTCCCAGAGTCCACAGGAAAGTGGGAAAGACAGCTACTTAACTGGATCATCATAACAGAGTATGGGAAATGCTAAAAATAAAAGTTTGGACCAAGTGCTGTGGGTCCACAGAGGAAAGAACTGACCTTACCTGGGTGAGTCTAGAAATACTTTGCCAAAGAGAAAACATATGAACCAAATTGAATGAGAAGTAGGCATTGTGCAGAGAGAGGGGAAACAAAAGGTCGCAAAGGCAGTGGAACCAGCATCTCAGGGCACAGTTATGTGAAAGTGTACAAGACAGTGGGGAAGGCCAAAGACTTTGGTATGGTGGAAGATAGGCATTTTGGGTGAAGTGGAAAACATTGCAGTAAACAGAATTGAAAGGGTGGACATAAGAGATGTGCAGATTTGTAGCGTCTGAACTTTATTCTCCAATTAGTGAAAGACCTTTGATAGGTTCAAGATGTGGAAATATTTTGGCAAAACTTGTGGTTTAGAAAGGTCTTATTAGAAGCAAAATAATACCCCTCCTCCTCCCTAAAGATATTCACCCTAATCTCCAGCACCTGTGAGTATGTTACCTTACACACGGCAAAGGGCACTTTGCAAATGTCATTAATTTAAGGATCTTGAAATGGGAATATTAACCTGGATTATCTAGACAAGCCCCATGTAATCACAAAGGTCCTGAAAAGCAGAAGAGGGAGGCAGAAGAGAGAGGCAGAGGGAGATCTGACTACAGAACAAGAGGTTGGACTGATGCGACATGAGAAAGACTCAACCCACCATTGCTGGCTTTGAAGATGGAGGAAGAGAGCCACAAGCCAAAGAATGTGAGCAGCAGGTAGAAGCTGGAAAAGTCAAGGAAGTAGATTCTTCCCTAGAGCCTCCAGAAGGAATACAACCCTGCTGAAACATTGATTGAAGCTCAGTGACACCTATTTCAGACTTCTGACCTCCAGGACTGTGGGATAACAAATTTTGTTGCTTTCAGACACTAAATTTATGTCAATGTGTTACAGTAGCCATACAAATCAAATGCAGGTCTTACATGGGGATGAAAGGACCCTGACAATGGACAATGCCCTCCCTATTTTCTTCTTAGATAAGGCTCTTTCCATCTTTCAGACTCTGGCTGAAAACAGGATCTTGAATACTGCTCAGACATGGGGCTTACTACAGCATAATAAATTTAAGAAGAGCACAGTCTTTGAACCCAGATAAACTTGAGTTATGGTCTCAGATCTGTCGGTCACTTACTCTGTAAGCTTAGGATAAGTAACCCAAAGACTGAGCCTCACTCAGCTTTCTTATCCACAAAATAAGGAAAATAATACCCCTCTCATTGAGTTGCTATGGGAATTTGATAAACTAAGGCTTATAAAGATTCTAGTAAAATATTTGAGTATAGCACATGTTTATTCTCATTTATCTTCCCAGATCTCACAGTAGAGTAAATCTGGATATATATGAACATATATATGCAATCAGGCTGTTAATTAAGATACCAAGTGATTGATGCAAATATCAAAACCAGCAATAGGGCCCTGGGAAAAACGATCTGGAGTTTGATGGTAACAATACATTCAGAGTAAACGTTTGTGCACTCACACAAATCAACACACACACACACACATGCACACACAGATACACACAAATAAACTGCATGATTGACTGGATTGGGGCATTTTTCTTCTGGATATGAACTGTCATAGAGATAGAGAGAGAAATGAAAAGCAACTTGTCCCCTCTGCCAGAGCTTTGCACACCCACTCAGATGTGTGGGATGAATATGCACAAGGCAGTCCTCGTGAGATTCACCAGACAAAGCTCAATTCTTTCCTGAGGAGTTGGGATTTTTTAAAAATTGTGTTCACTCAACAGGGTTTTATTTTTAACTTCCCTTAGTTTTGTAACAATATCTTGGACAACGGTCTGGGTTTTTAATTAAAAGTCTCAAGTTGGTGTCCCAGTTGAGCAGCTTAGTTTTATACCAATGAACAAAAGGCTGTGGCAGAATGCTTTTGTCCCCAAAAGCTTATCTCCAGGGTGTGCTCCACATGCCATATACTGCGTTGCATCTCTCTAGAAGGGGTGATTTGTTTTTATCTCCTTTAGACCTAAGGAAAAGAATCTGTCACCACCCCCATTAAATGGCCTATCGATCTTAGGAAGGCAAAAATATCTAAAAGCTCTTTTGCTAATGATTTTCAAATGTTTGATTGGTGGACCATTCTAATGATAGCTCCAGAAAAGCAAGAACTTAAAAAGAAACATCACATGTGATATGTCGATATTACGTTGAAGTACTTCCTCAACAATTATCTAGTTTCTTTTTCACAACAAATTAGGATAAGCATTATTTTCCCTATTTTATAAATGAAAAAATTAAAATTTCTGTGTTTTGAGGCCAGTGTCTAATACCCTAAAGCTCGTACATGGCAAAGCAAGGACTTGATCCTCAATGACCTCTCTGGTTAAGGACTAAATTCTGGTCAACATATGTAAAGACAAAAGTCTTTCTGTTAACTTTTATGTTGATATTTTCTTTGACTATATATATATATTACAGCAAAGATTGTTTTCCCTAGGATAACATATTTTTGTCTCATAAAAAATAGTACATTTTATATATTATTAGTATTCACATATAAACTATGATTTGAAGTTGAAAGAGATCTGGATAACAGCCCAGGCACTGAGAAGAACTATATAAGCATTAGAAGGAAGGCAGTGATCTTTTCAAGTGTTTAATTCAATGTAAAACAAGAGGACAAAGTTAGGTGCCTTGTTCCATTTTAGTTTTTAAACACTGAACATTCCATGATGCTAAATCCTTGTAACCTATTGTTGTCCATCCGCCAATCATAAGGCTACAAGATATTTGATTTTCTTCTCTGGTTCCTATATGTTTAAGCGAAGCCTTGTATAGATCCAGCATCAGTTTTCGTTTTTATAGGCATCTTATTTGACATCATAATATGAATGTGATGTTGGTTCCACTCTTTGATGTATTATTTTTTGCAAGAGAAATGAGGTTTTCCCAAAGGCTTTTTCCAACTGCAATTTCTATAAATTATTATTTGTATTAGTAGACTTATTCAGAGTAGAGACAAAAGATATTCTCCACTATCAATACCTTATAATAATTACAGAAAACATGTCTTAGGAAAAATATAGAACAATATCACAGAAAAGAGATAAAGAAAAAAGAACGTAACTATGGATAAAAGATGGACCGATGCCACTTGGAAAAGAGAATCGTTAGTACGCTACTTGTGTTTGAAAACTTAAAAGACATCTCGAGTAAGAATAAATAACATGATGCCAAAACATACAGTCTGTTTATTTTCAACTAACGGTTTATGGGCAAATAGTAAAACAACTTTACACTTAGGGACTCTGAGAGATCACTGTTTTCGTTTGTCTCTATCAAAAAATCACAAATGTATTTTTATCTGCCTCTCTACCCTAGATTTGATACAACGTCATTCATTTTTATCTCAACATCACTCATACTCATGTATAACTTAAGACTCACCTTTGAAATTCAACCTCAATAGCAGAGTCCTCTTCCCAGCTGGTTTGGAAGAACAGGGCTGCCAGCACTAGAATTGTACATTAAGCTTATTTGATACCCTTCTCAGCATTATGCCACTCATTTATTAGGCACCTGCACTGAACTAGGCACTTTGTATACATTATCTCATTCAATCATGGAAGTAAAATTGGTGAAAAAAGAGCATATTTCAGATGTAGATAGCTCAGTTAGTTACTACTGTCTGGATATTAACTTTCTCACTTGTTAAGAGACTAATAGGGTTAGTTGCAAGCATCAAGATTAGTTGCAAGTTAGATTGTCAGTAAACTGACGATGATCACCTGCAGCTTAATGCCTTCTTGGGGTATTTCCTGAAGCTTTCCTGAGACCCTAATCATAACAGTTTGAAATAGCTCTCCCCGAGTCCTTCATCCTTGCTTATAACAAGTGTGGAAATCACTGCTCCAGTCACAGACCGCTCATGGATGTACTCTTGCCAGTAATCTCTAATTCTCTTATGAAATGGTTTGATTCCCAGATGGCTGACAGTATGTTCCTTCTAATTTCTTTCTCCCTGCAGATCTGCAAAGATTGCTAATTGGGCAGGATGGATTCACACTTTATGCACTGAGAATTTACTCATAATTATAACGAAATGTAAAGAAGGTTGACTAGATTTTTCTCATCCTATCTCCTCCAATCGCTCTGATCCCTTAGATTTCTGTTCAAGTTATCTTTTTGAAATCCCTGTGTGATCATGGCTTTAAATGTGTCCATATCTGTTATAGTTTCAAGGATACTGATGAAATTCCTCAATTTAGCATAAAGTCTATTTATGCTGAAGTCCTTGCTATTCTCTTGAACTTCATTCCTTGCCACTTTCTTGCAGTTCTTCATTTCAGGCTTATATTGCTTTAGGCCATTGTATATATACACATATCATCCCGTCTAAGAGCATCCCTTCTTTACCATTTAACTCCCACTTACTTTTCCAGAAAGTCTTCAGTCCATCAAGTCTAAATTACATGTTACAAAAGCATTTTGAGTGTTCCACTTTCAGTATGCTTTTCACACTTGCTAAACTGAATCATTGGCTTATTTATCTTTCATGAGGCCATGGGACGCTATAGGTGGAGAATATATCTCAATCATAACTTTACTCTGACTACTTAGGAAAGAATCAGACAATAGCTTCATTTCTGGTAAAATCCTGACCTCCATCCCTCTGTATGAAACATCTATCTCCATTTGTGTGTCCCATAGATACCTCTAACCCAAACATGTGGAAAACGGAGATTTGCTTTCCCTTTGAAACATTATTCTCTTTCTATAGCCATTCTTTTTATAAATAACCACAGTATCCGCTCCATTTTCTCAGACAGAAACTTTGAAATCATTCTTAACACTTCTCTACCCTCCGTGTACCCTACCCCTTGCCAAATTGTCATCCTTCACATATCCTTAAATCTCTAATATCAAAGTACATCCATCTCCACTGCCACTGCTTTGGAATCAGTTTCTAGCAGTTCTACTTGAATTATTAATATTCTAAGAGCTGGACTCTCTGCCATTAGTCTTATCTTCTTCAATTGATATTTCGTAGGACAACCAGAGTGATCTTGGTAAAGTACACATCTGATTATGCCCATGCTACATCCCAAAAACCTTCTGATGATCTATCATCGTCTTTGGAAAAAGTTCAAACGATTGTTCTGGCTAGCAAGACATTCACCACCTGGGACACCTTGACTTCTTCAAGTACCTTTTTATCTCCCTCATGTATCAAAGTATTATCGAGTGAAACAAATTCCTTGCTGTTTCCCCCAAATGCCATGTTTTCTCTCACTTCCAGATATTTGTCTGTGCTGATCTCCATCTGCCTGCAAAGCTTTCTCCTCCTTTCTTTGCTTCACTACCTAATATTTTTCTGCATGTTCAATTAGATATCACTTCCTTCTGGAAATCTTACTTGGTCTCCATGACTATATTATTTCCCACAATAATGGGCCAGAGACTACTGGCCTTGGTTCAAAAACTTAAATATTCAAGAACTTTGTGAATAGTTGGTAAACTACTGGTAGCTTGAAATTGGCTATGGTGGAAATATTTGCAGTGTGTACAATAACCAATACTACAAAATAAGGTTTTTAATTTTTTTCCCTCAGAGAACTAGTTTACCAGCACACTGGTGTCTCTAATTAGAATATATGCACTTCCCTGCTTACCTTCATCATAACATTGCACACACCATATTGCCATTGTCCATTCATTAGCTTGTCTTGCCATAAGTTGTAAGATAGCCAAAACTAAGGATAGTTTTTTTTTTTTTATTGCTAGCATCTCATACATAGCAGATACCAAATTATAACAAGTGTTAAATGAAAAGAGCTTTGTAGATAAAATAAAACAGGGAAGAATCACCTTCTAATATGGCATTTCTGAAGTTTACGGTTTTGTTCTAGTTTTAAAAGAGCTTTACCTTACAAATGTGGAAGCAGAAAGACAGCTTTAGTGAGAGTCCTGTTGCATGTCAATACTCCATCTCTAAGTCACTCAGGAATGAGAAAATGCAGTACAATGTGCATTCTTTAAATTTGGGGAAGTATAATTATGATCAACAGAAAAGTATTCCATTTTTTTCTATTTCTAGGCATCTTCTGAATATTACATAATTATTAGGGGGATTAAAATATAGCAAAACCCACCACAATACTGTAAGAGTTCAGGAATCAATTTCATTAACTGCCAGTTCATATTATTAATGGGGTAATGAAATGACCAGGGTGAATCCACTGTAGAAGACAGGAGCTGAGCCCATCTTTCCAAAGTCACTTTCTCTCATGGCACAGTATTATGTGATTACACTGTATAGGAAAGCAAATGAAATTTTGCTAGACTGAAATAGATTATTTTTTTATTTTCAGCCCAATGATGGTCTATTTCATTTGTATCTAAGAAACTTCTATTAGTAAGTGTGGGAAAATTTTGATGAGACATTACTTTTCACAGAAGAAAGAACCAATAGTTCAGCCTGTAGGTTCGACAAATAAAAAAGTAAGTATGAGTGAGAGTAGGCCTTCAAGCATCTTCTTACAACATTCTTGAGGTCAACAAAACAGAACAAAGTATGATGTTTTTTAAAAAATTATTCTTTACACACGTTTAATTTAGAATGACATCTTAGCTTTGTAGACCTCCTCCTGGACATCAAGGAAATCTACTATTTTAGCCTTTCTCAAGAATTTCGATATATTGATTAGATATCTTCTAGTTATGAATGATTGGCATAAACTAAATGACTGATGAACAAAGAAGCTTGTATTAAGTCAATTAAAAGAAGAAAAGTTGTAGTTCCAGTTTAGACAGGCTGTGTCTAAGTCCTCAAACGTGAGGTCTGGTCTTGTGACAGACGGACCTAAAGGAAAGGAGCATCTTTCCTGTTAGCTCTGGAAAAACAATTCAAATTCTGATTTTCCTGATTTGAGTTATGTTGCCATGCCTAAACCAATCACTTTGTCGAAAGGATGCAGCACTTTTTCACTTGCCTACACTTAAGATTGAGTATATATATCAAATGCAAAACATATTTCTTTCCGTACATAAAATATTTTAAATATGTCAACCAAATTAGAATAATCCTATGTTCAATTTAAAAATATCCCCATTCTTGCAAAATGGATATAACCTATAGCCTCCTATAGTTATTGCATTCGCATCCAAATCAGAAGTATAGTTTTTGTCGTCTTCGCTGTCAGAAAGAGGCTAGATGATAAATTCATTTGCACCTAATATATACATCTGACAAAAACAAAATGAAACCGCAATTGCTTTAGTAAGAACCCTCATTAGAAAAAGTGAAGAAGTGGAAATAGCATTAAAACATCCACTAATCTGTAACATATGTAGCATTTCTTCTTGGGAAGGGAAAGACTTTTTCTTTACCAATAATGAGTTTTCTAATCAGCCAATCCCTTCATTGCTTGTTCTTGAGAGAATCGCTTTCCTCTCTACCATACCTTTGTAAGGCTCTGAGGGCCAGCCTGGATTCAGAAGACTATTTCTTGTTACCGTGAATTTAGGGCCCTGAGGAATATCTTAGGTGCTGAGTAAATGAGTGATTACTATATCTAGCACCTGAAAATGTTGTGGGCTAATAACTAAATTAAAAAATATTGCCCCAAATCCAATGCAACAGACCTTGAAAATGGATTGACTGTTCTGACTTACAGGGCTTTGCATTGGGCTGCAGTGCTCAGCTCATCTTCTCAGACTTGCAAATTGACTGGTCCCTTGGCTTCAGCTTTTGAAATAAAAACAGTTTTGGATACGTATTATGCAACATAGGAGGCCTCAAATGCTCTTTGAACCCAGGCTGTACCAAGTAGAATTGCTCCTCTTCATAAGAAAATGTGGTATATGTATGTACAATGGAATACTACTCAGCCACAAAAAAAGACAAAATTGTGCCATTTGTGACAACATGGTTGGACTTTGAGGGTATTATGCTAACTGAAATAAGTCAGACAGAGAAAGCTGTATGATTTCATTCAAATGTGGAAGATACATAGATATGGAGACAAACACATAGATATGGAGAACTGATTGGTGGTTAACAGAGGGGAAGGGGATGGGAGGAGGGCAAAAGGGGTAAATATGTATGGTGACGAAAGACAATCACTGGTGGTGAATATGATACAGTCTTTTTGCTGAAATATAATCACGTACACTTGAAATTTACATAATATCATAAAACTATGTGACCTCAATAAAGTTTTTTTAAAAAATAAAAAAATAATTTAAAAAAATAGAATTGCTCTCTATAATTTAGATAATGGTTAAATTTAAATGGCAAGATGTACCCAGCAGGAGAGTTTCTAGAAACCCCTAGGTTCAATTTTTATATCCTCTTGCTTTCTTTAAATCTCTTCTCTCATTTACATTAGCTCAGAAACAGATTTCTTGTTATGTTTTCTTTTGTTTGTTGTTTGTTTGTTTTTCCATTCAGCAGTCTTTCTGATTTTTGAACTTGCTCCATCTTGCCTGCAGATCGAAGGAACGTAGGGCCTCTTATAACACACTGTGTTTACGTTTTGCTTTATAAGAGATCATCTCAGATTGTAACTTTCTCTTTTTTGATGGGATTTTAAGGACATTCCAGAAAGACTCCAACATTCTGAAACATTGTAGCAAGTCCCTTAACTCTCCAGGCTGCTGGGCATGTGATCTGATTTCACAGGAACAGTGGACAACATTGTAACCATCTGCTTCTCAAGCATAATTACAACACCTTAGTCTGGGCCAAAGACTCCTCACCACACTGCCCTTTCTCAGTTTAGCCACGCTTGGTACTGGAACTATTACTAGCAATATATGACTTCCAGATACTAATTGCTTAATAAATCAGGAGTCATCAAATTGCAAGTTAAAGAAATCCAACTCAATGTAGCTTAAGTAAAATAAAACTTTGTTGGATTATGTAATTGAAAAGTCCTAAGGCAGCTTTTCTTCAGGCATGGTGGTATCAAGGCTCTGACCCATTTCATCCCTGGGTTCTACTCTCTCAGCTCTGCCTTCATTTCCTGGGAGTATTTCTTGCACAATAATGGGAAAGATTGTCACTAATAGCTCAAGGCTTATATTCTTTCTAGGGCTTAATATCCCAGCAAAAGTGAAGTGGTTTTCCCACTCGTCAGAGTAATGTAAAATTCTGATTATCCAGGCTGCCACTGGGAGGCACAGATGAGAATTCGGTTTAGCCCCACCCAAAACAAAGGTGTTGTTTAGGATTATTATGAAATTGAACAAGCATTGGTTCTTAAATAGAAGGTATATTGTCAAAAAGAAAAGAAAGAATAGGAAGGAAGGAAGAAAGGAGTGAATTTTATATCCAATAAATACTGAAACTAGAACTCAATGCATCAGCTCAGAGATTTTCATGTTGTTGATGGAGAGCCAGCCATCATCATGACAGTCAGATTGTGTCCATGATAGAGAGGTAGACAAGAAGGCATAAAATTATGAAAAGAGAATGTGGATAATTTTACAGGTGAACTTAGATGAGTATATGGATGGTACAATGTCAAGGAAAAAAGGGATGCGACACTAATTGAGGCTAGCAGCTGAATGTTTCACATATATTTTCTATGTAAGATGAATGAATTTAAGTGGAAATCCATTTCTTTTCCACTAATCTTATTTTTACTAAATACTAAATACAATTTACAGATCTTTGGCTTCCAGTCCACAATATCTTAAAGAAAAAATAAAAGAAAGAAAAAGAAAACAAGCATAATATGCAAATAAAACAAATACTAAATGGATTAAATTCCTATCTTAAGGCACTTCTCACTTCTCAAACAATAACCCTCTTGAGAGGTATACATGACTGAGCAATGAAATGAGAATCAACTGACAAGCACTTGTCTCTGAAAACACTCCTTTTCCCCTTGGTTTTCTTTTCTGCCAACACCCCTCCAGCAACTTCAGTTTGCACCAACTAAAACACACTGCTTTCCACTTATACTTTAAAAGAGGAAGTGAGCCTGACAAAGCAGAGAAAATAAAACAAAATAAGACAAGCAATTTTCAATATTTCTGAAAGTTTAAAAATACATAGATTACTTATTCTTTGATGTCCTTAGCCCAACATGTATAATTAGCAACAGGGTCACTCCAGTGGTAATCATTTCTCAGTCTCCTCTCTATCTCCTATAAGTGTCACTGAAGACTTGATCTGTAGTAATATTTTCTGAACTCAAAAAAAAATAATAAATCTCCACAAAGAAATAAATATTGGATTGAACATTACATTTCCTAAGACAGAACCACTCAATTTGCTGATCTCTTAACAAATGTTATACTTGCTCTCTAAACTTCTTATTTAAAAATTCTTTGGACAGGGTAAGCCTTAAAAACACCTAATGTTAAATCACTGGCTAATTACTTTTTGTATGAATACGAAAATAATGCATGCTCTTTATAAAAAATGAGGAGTAAATAAAAATGCTCAAGCACACAAAGAAAATTAATCTATAATTCCTTTTCCTTGAAAGAGTTATATCTTTTTTCATATCTTATTGCTATGGCTAGAAGTTATGTCTTAAGAAGTACGCCAATGTCAAATTTTAATTTTTTATTATAATATATATTTTTAACATATAAAATTTCAGGTGGTAGTATCAACGTCCTCTCAAATTATACCTATATATACTCTTGTCATATTACTTGACATTGAATTTAACTGTAAATATGTTTTGATTATTTAATTTCTCTATATTAAATTATTATACTATATACTAGTATAGTATCTGTTTAAATCATTATAAGAAGGATCTTTTTTATGAATGCTGGTAAGAATTCTTTGTCATATGCTAGTCTAAAAGGAGATCTTCAGAAAGACTGCAATAAAGTACTGTAGACATATCATGGGTTTTGGAGACAGAAATCTTGGGGTCAGATCCGTTTAGGTGCCTCTTACTGTGTGTGTATGAGCAAGTTGATTTAAAACACTGTGAATCTCATTTTCTTGTCATCTATAAAATGAGGTTTATACTCCTTATTTCTCACCACTTGTCTGGAGAACTAAAGGCAGTAACATAACTAACTGTAGTAATATATGTAAGGTAGCTGTCACATCACAAGCTCTGAATAAATATTAGTTTCTTCTTTCTTTTAAAAGGATTTTGAACCACAACATTAGGAAGAAATGAATACTACTCATAAGTTTAAAAAATTGTTAGTTGTTCAATTTTTTGAGTGTGCATGTTTTCAATATTTCCCTTTATACATATACAAAACAATGAATTTGTATTAGCTTTCTTCACAGAAACAGAACCAATAGAATAGACAGATAGACGGATGGATGGATAGATGGATAGATAGATAGATAAATAGATTATAAGGAACTGGTTTACTCAGTAAGGAAGCTGAGAAGTCCCAAAATCTGCAGTCAGCTGGCTGGAGACCCAGGAGAGCCGGTGATATAGTTTCAGTCCTAATCTGAAGGCCTGTATGGTATAAGGAGAGCCAATGGCATAAGTTCTAGTCTGAAAGCTGGCAGTATTGAGACTCAAGAAGCGCCAATGTTTGGGTTCCAGTCTGAAGGCAGGAAAGAGACTAATGTCCCAGCTCAAGGGACAGTCAGTCAAGAGGAGTTCCCCCTTATCCAGAGGAGGGTCAGTCTTTTTGTTCTATTCAGGCCTTCAACTGATTGGATGAGGGCCACCCAAAGTAAGGAGGGCAATCTGCCTTACTCAGTCTACTCATTCAAATGTTAATCTCATCCCAAAACATCTCACAGACACCCAGAATAATGTCTGACCAAAATATCTGGGCACCCCATGGCCCAGTCAAGTTGACACATAAAATTAACCATCACAAGAGTAGAAATGGCATGCTTACCTTTTGACAATGGACATTTTGGTGTGGTTTTACTTCTGATAATTTCTAACTGCAGAAATGACCTCTGAAGCATAGGGCATTTCCTTGGGAATTAATTGCTGTACCAGGGTTAATGGCCCGCAGCAATGAACTTTCTGAGACAGCCATTAATCTGCCTTGATTATTATTGCTCAATTACTAACTAAAGTCTCCTCCTTAGTATATAAGTCGAGTATTTCAGCTCAACCTCTTCCAGTTTAAAATGTTCATTCATGATTCTTCTGGGCATATAAGAAACTAGTGTTGAAAACAAAGTAAATTAAGATAATCACAAGTACAAAAACTGATTTAAAATTTTAAAATCAATATTAGTTTATTATTGTATTTAATATATATATTTATTTACTATTAAATCAATATTTAGTTAATGGCATTAACATTGATATCATTCATCTTTAAGGAAGAAGTAATTTTAACACATTATTTATCATCCTTACAAAGCTTATTTTCTTTTGATTATAAAACAATGTTTATTACAAAATTTTGTAAATCCATATATATAAAGTGAGAAAAAAAACACTCTATGTTTTACCACCCAGAGCAAACAACTAATGCATTTTAGATATGATCTTTATATTCTTTCAATATTTTTCCTTCTGTATTTTTGTATGCATGTATAATATCTTGTGTGAAAAGTCAATACTATAGCATAAAGTTGTTTCTATGTTATCTCATATTCATTTTATATACTATTTTAATGGTGCACTTCAATCATAGAAATTTAAATTTAAATTGTTTATGTTAGAATTTCTTGTAAAATTTAGTAGCATGAAGTTCTAAAATTAAAATGAGTTTGCAAACTCTTCCCCAAAGAAATAAAGTCATAAAGGTGGGTTATGCTGGGACCAGGAGAAGAGAATCACCAAAAATAAAAGTAAGATGTGAGAGTAGCTCTAATATACCTCTACCTAGGATGAAGGCTTTCTTTTGTTCATTTAATTCTCATTCCAATCCATTAAATTAGTTAATATTGTCTCTATTTTAAATAGTGGAAACTGAGGTTCAATTAAGTTAAATAACTTACTCAAAATCCCGTAGCTAGTATAGTCATCTGTAGCTCAACGACAGGGATATGCTCTGAGAAATGCATTGTTAGACGACTTTGTCGTTACTCGAAAATCTTACAGTGCACTTACACAAACCCAGACGGTCTAGCCAATTCTTTTAACTTTGACTTCTTATATTCGGCTCTGTTATTTTTAGCTAATATGTTTATATAGGCTTTCTTATTATATTTTTTTAAACATCTTATTCATGCCTATTATTATGGAATAGGGCACACCATCACATTAAGCACCTCTGTTTCCCTCACCCCCCAAATATATTCTTGTATTAAACCAGTATACACTGTGTACCTTATTTTTGACTATGTAAATAATTTTCATTGCTCTGTCAAGCTGTATTTGTACTAAGATTAAATTACATGTCATAAACAAGTTTTTTTTTTTCCTGGAGCTAATACTTGCCTGAGTTTTAATTTTCTTAGCTTTCTATATACCTATCAGTAATTGTTTCCAACCTCTCTAATAGAATTCCAATACTAACTATCAAATGGTGAAATATATCAGATAATGTAATTGTTCCAAAGACTTTACCTGTATATTTCCCCTCTGGAGTTCTACATCCTCCTGCTTTAAACTTAACTAGTTGCTTGTTAGGCATACACAGTCTCAACGTAATGTGAAACTTTCTTTAACATCATCCTTGGAATTCTCTTTACCTCTGTCTGCTATTAGATTTCTTGTTTCCTGGATACTTTAGCTTCTTCTTTAATCAGTGGTAAACTTTGTTTCACATCTTAACCTCATGAATATGTTTACCTTTGCTGATAATTTAGCTGGCTATAGAATCATAAATTAGCACAAATTTTTCTTTAGAACTCACAAGGCACTGTTCGTTCTTACGAGGTTGCATGCTGTGCTCCAGAGGACCAGTGTAATTTTGATACAGTTTTTGTTATATGTTCAAGCTTTGTTTATTTTATTTTTAAAATTTTCTCATATGGAAGACTTTAGGTATTCTTTTTATTCCTTTTGTTCTAAAATTTTACTATGGTGATCCTTGCTATGTCTCTTTTTTTCATTTATTATTCTTTGCAGTGAGACTTTTCGATATGCAAACTCAGGTCCTTCAATATGCTTGTATTATCTTTCTTAAGTTCCTCCTCTTTATTCAACCTACTCTTTCTTTCTGAAATTAACTTTCAGTGACTCTGAATCTCATTAATCATTTAATTTTCTTTTCTCTCCTGTGCCCATCCCATCAACTTATCTTAACTTTTTATTTTCATGTCAAATATTCTATTAAGGATTTTATTGTTCATTTCTAACTTCATTATTTTCAAGTCAAATCCACTGAGTTATAAATTACATTCACTGTGGGCCAGCCCCATGGCCGAGTGGTTAAGTTCGCATGCTCTGCTGCAGCGGCCCAGGGTTTCGCTGGTTCAGATTCTGGGCATGGACATGGCACCACTCATCAGGCCACGTTGAGGCGGCGTCCCATATGCCACAACTAGAAGGACTTGCAACTAAGATATACAACTATGTACCAGGGGGGATTTGGGGAGATAAAGCAGGAAAAAAAAAAAAAAGATTGGCCACAGTTGTTAGCTCAGGTGCCAATCTTTAAAAAATAAATAAATAAATTACATTCATTGAAATTTATACTTTTTAGATGTAGAGTTCTGAGTTTTGACAAATGATACAATTGTGCACCCACATCACAGTAAATATATAAGGTATTGCCATCTTTGCAAAATGTTTCTCTGTGCCCCTTTTTTGTTAATCTCTTCTTCCCAACCCCTGATCTGATTTTGGTTTCTATATTTTTGCCTTTCCAAAATGTTACATAAATGGAGTCAAATTGTAGGTAATCTTTTGTGTATTGCATCTTTCAAAAGAAGAATGCTTTTGAGATTCAGGCACGGTGTTGAATTTATCAGAAGTTCACCCCTTCTTACTGCTATGTACTATTCTATTTCTGAATGTATTATAATTTTATAATCCATTTATTAGTTGATGGATTTTGAGTTGTTTCTTACTATAAGCAGGTGAACATTCACACTCACCTAGAGTTTTTTGTAGGGAAATGTGTTTTCCTTACTCCTGAGCAAATGCCTTAGCAATGGTATTGGTTGGGTCAAATGATAAGTGTATGTTTAACTTGTGAGAAACTGCTGAAAGTTTGTCCAAAGCACCAATATCATTTTGCATTTCCAACAGCAATGTAGGAGATTTATAAGGGCTCTTCTTTGCATGCTTGCCAGTACTTGATATTTTTACTTTTTGTTAGAAACCTCTGCAAACACTTGAATTTCAGCTTCCTCTACTAATCTGAGTCAACTACCACTCTTCCATCCACTTTCAGTCTTTCAAAAACATGTTCAAACTTTTGCTTCCAGAAAGATGAAGTATATATACTTTTTGCTTTCCCCTCCACTAAGCACAGCTAAAAAGCATCAACATTATATACAAAACAAACATAAGAGGACTCCAGAAGGTGGAGAGAAGAAGGCAGACTGGCTAAGGACATTAGGCCCAAGGAACACCACAGTGTGATTTTCCTGGCTTTTATTTTTGTCTCCTGTATCCTAGAATTGGTGCTGAAGAAGTCATATAACTGGAACATCCACATGTACAGACAAAAAGAGGCCTAAAAAGCCTGTTTTCTCTAGCTAGAGGACTAGAAAAGTGACAGAGTGGCAAAAACGGAAAACTTTTAGACAACAACTTGTCTACTCCAGGCAATCATCACAGAAAAACTATGGACCCACCCCTACACATGCCAACAAAGACCAAGTGAGAGGGCTTAGACTTCCACCATTACTAGGATGTAATGAAGCTCCCCAATATCCTCACAGGCGTGGTGGCAGAAAACCACATGGGGAGCTGGAATTTTCATCCTTGCTGGCCAGTAACAAGCATCCAACCCTTGGTGTCAGTGGACACCACTTAAGGAGCCTGGACTTCCACTCCCACCCAACAGGTGGGTGGTGTCAGAGGAGGTCCAGTGGAGAATCAGGACTTTCACTATTGCCCAGCAGTACATGGTGAGGCAATTCTCACCATGATGTCCATGGGGCCATGAAAGGAGCCAGAACTCCTACTTCCGCTCAATAGTAACAAAGAATATCCTACCTTGAGGTGTCAATGGAGGTTCAACAGGGAACTGAGACTTCTACCTTCATCTGGCAGCAATAGTTTAATGTCTGCCCTCTATGTCACTGATGTGACCTTCTACCATGTGATTTCTATTCTACTTCTAACACAATCATTTGCTCTGCTACAGTTCATTGTGGACCAGTTGCTTTCTTAACACTCTAATATCTTATCTTATTGTTATCTTAACCATTCATTGTTATATATAGTTCCATAGATTTTGTGTTTTTCTTAATTCCTTGAAAAGTACAAAGTTATTGTTGAAAAATTTTCCTCTTTTATTTCCTAGAATAAATCTTTTTTTCCCCAGAACTGATTCTCTTTTTTTCCCCATTTCTCTCCTTTTATTTCACCATTTCCATCTTCTTTCCTTTCTATTGTTACTTGTTCTAGTATTTCTGTACTTTGACCCTCTCATATCTTTCTAGATTATTTGTTAATTACACAGGCTGCTTCATCTGCACCTTGCATTTGGCCAAATGTCTTGTGAGTGTGTTACTTCCTTCAAATATTAGATGAGCTCTGTCTTGGGGTTTTTCCTTCAGAGTTTCAGATTGAAGATTGTGCATTCTATTTTGTATTCTATGTTCTGATTTTCTATCAACTGTTAGTGGTGGTTGGGGGGTATGGAATAAAGGGTTTTATAGCCACTGGGTAATTTTCACTGCTCTCTCATATTTTAAATTTCATATTGCCTTGTTGGAGTCCTAGAAAGCATTGTGGGCACTGACAGTGGGAGAGCTATGATTTGTATGGTTATCCTGGTTTCAAATGATTCTAATATTTGAGTTTACCTAGCATCCATTCCTGTCTCCTTCTAAGCCAGTGCAACAGGGAAGAGAAGAGGACCCAGGACATCTCCTGCTGTGTCATTCCTTATTCACAGCAAGTAGATGGCCTTCATTTGGGACACTGTGTTTGCCCCTTAGAAACATATACCTCTAGAGATTTACATTTGCTTTTCATTTTATTTCATTTTTAAAAATTAAATAATATTTATTTAATCGTTAACTATTTAATTGTTGGGAATAATTAGTATTGTTGCCTTTCTCTGTGTCAGAAGGAAACTAAATGACAAATTCTATTAATGATGTCAGTTTCTAGAAAGTCACTTAAACAAAGAAGTATATTCTCTTTCTTTTTACTCATTTTCTAGCTTCACTGTCTTCCCCTCTGGCCCACCACAGACTCACCACCCTTCCTTTCATGCCACGCATCCAGGACACATCCCAAATTAGTAAAATTCGTCTTAATTCCTCCCTTCCCCTTCTCCCCACAATGCTGATGCCTACTGGTAATTGGCAGCAGGTGCTGATGGGGAAGGTGGTGCTGGATAGATGGAGGAAGATATTTCTGTGGATTCTTATTGCCTACTTTCAATTTTTATCTGCTTATCCCTTTACAACTAGACAATATTTTTCAAGATTTTTTGATACAGAATTTAGCCCCTTCAAAAGATTGAATGCTGCTAGTTTACTTTCTGTTATTTTTTTGTTTGTTTGTTTATTTCCTTTAGGTGTATGATAAGGTAGGTTCTGTGAATTTTGATTTAATTGTCACTCTTTTCAACCACTAAAATTTAGTTAACAACTTATTTATGATTTGGTCTACTTAGATGGTAGTGATGGAACCTATGTTGATTGAGATATTTCTCATTTAGGTCTAACGAACTAAATGGCGACAATGACAACCAAAGTTGCAGTTTCATGAGTTGTATTCATCAATTGATTTATTCTATTTCTTAGCTAATACCCTAATTCTTGACAGTATTCTTGGAAATGCTTACTTTCATCAAAAGAGTGACTGAGGACAGATGTTTGAGTGTAACTCTATCATTTCAAATGTAAAACCAACTCAGAGTTCAAATCCTATCAATGGCAGGTCACTTGTATATTACCTGTCTACATAAACGATAGATAGTTTTTAAGCTTTCAGTGTTGCCCAGGAGCTATTTGACCTGTTGGTGATATTCCCAGGTTTGCCTGATGCCTGCCATCAAGGCAGGTGGTGTGAGTGAACACACACACACACACACACCCCCTACACATAAGCGTCGGCTTTGGGGCCATTTGTCATGACTTTCAAAGAAGTTACATTGTTCTCCATCTCCGAAAAAGTCACAACAAATATCTCACTATGGAAAGATGATAAAATAAATCAGTTCACTTACATTCTAGATTTGTCATTGAAGGGAATAGCCACTGAGAATTATAGTCAATGTCCCAGGCATATCTCAAACACCTTGGAATAATTTTATTTCACCGGAAATGCTTCTACCTGAGGAAAATGTTGCCACATCTAGCTTCCTCTGGCAGAAGGATGAAGGATGACACTTCTTCAAAAGTTCAGAAAATATGAAAGCATGTGTCGAAACAACAAATATCTAAAAACATAGTTCACATTTCAGATACTCACTGTACATGTCCTTCAACCAGATAGTCTTCGCACTACTCATCTGCATTTGGTGGCATTTGGAATATTCACCTTCAGACTGCAGTTTCCTTATTCCACTTTCTCCTTTCCTGGCTGGGATTAATTTTAATCAGATGGTAATTAAAATAGGTACTGCATAACCAACTCACATTTCTGCAGGTAATTAAAGCTTCTAGATTCATGCATTTTTCCCCTCCCAGCTCTGTTAGAAGCAGTGGCAGATAATTTGTATTTTTCCTTGCAGCACAATTCTTGTTGCGGTAATGGCTCAAGTTCTAATAAATCTCTTGCAAATAACTTGTCTGGGCTTTGGAATAGAAGACAGAAATTATCAACTATTCATTTGTTCCTCTCCTAAAAAATGTATAATTCCCAGTCGTATGCTATTGATTCTAAAAACTATAATTTGTCATTGTTTTATTATGAAATAGTGAGGAGTTTTGTCTCAGAAGGTGGGTTACTTGTGAAAACCCTAGAACAAAGACAACCAGCCTTTTTATTACTTACATTCTTATTTCTTTCTCTTTCATGACAACTGAGCATGATACAAAGGATTTTCAAAAAAGATTTCTCCATATGGAGGAAAAAAATAACCTTGGGAAATGCAGTTATATTTCTTGCTCATTTATTGTATCCCCATGTTGTAAAAACAGACCACTCACCCACAGTGAAGCGAATACTTTTTTTGTGGAACATTTGCCCATTATCACTATTTTTAAGATGAACTCGTGGGGAATCTCTGCTCGCACTCACTAGGTAACATGCAAATGTTGATAAATGGAGCTGTTGCGCATGAAATTTAAAAAGCAAAGGCTTCCTTTCAAAAAGGGTGCCATGTTTCTCGCAGCTGCTGGTGTATCATCCAGCTTCCATCCTGGAGCTGCCTGAATGTCACTGGCAGCTCCGAGCTTGGAGCATTGGATCACTTGCCAATGGCATAACCAGCAAACAGCAGCCCACCAAAACCTCACTCCTTGGGAAGGACTTGCCTCTTAGCCATTGCCAGAGTCTCTGGTGAGCAGCTCACCATGCATCTGCTGGTTATGAAATCTCGTTTCATTACACTGCTAATTTACAGGGAATGAAATTATAAACAAGGTGATTACTGAGCGTAATTTATGGTCCATGTAATTATATAGCTGTCAGAGTTGTGCTGGCAGCGGAATTGTGCAGAATAGGGCTGCACTTTTGCCTGGTCGGCTGAGTTTGTTAATTGTCCACAGCTGAAAATATTTTTTTGTACCACAAGATCAGCAACCTTCAGTTTGGAGAGCCCAGCTAGTGCTGGCTATAATTACCTGCCCGACTGGAAAGGTTGCCCATTGGCTTTGAAGACCTTCAGGTGATGGAAAATCACTCCTCCAGCCTTTTGGTCAATGGAGAAGAACACGTCCACCTTCCGAGGGGTAAAAGAAAAAAAAAAGACCTAATGAAATAGTAGCAAGTCATAAAAGCCAGAGCCACAAATATTCTCTCTCTATCTAAATATCTATCTACCTATTACATAATCGTACTTAGACATGCATAATAAAAGTAATAGTCGTAGAAATGTAACTTAGAACTGATATAATGAAAAACAAATGGAAACAAATTCTACTTTTCCCTGTCTCGATATATTAGACCTTTAATGATTGCTTTGTTAAGCACACTACAGCTTGTGAGAGAGACTACGTCTGAGCACGATCAGAAGCAAATGCAACAATCCAGACTACCCGAACCAGTTGCCAAAACAGGTGAAAAACAATGCACAGCATGGACCATTAAGCCAAAGGTTTTGTTGACACAGCTACCATCTGATTTGATGGGATTGTTTTCCCCTCCACTGAATCACTAGTTGTTTTGCTGCTTTCGTTTTGTAGATATTGCCAGGAAAATGTAGGCACTTTTTTAGATACCTGAGTAGCTTGTGCTGCAGGTAATCAAAGTTTTAATGCACAAACAGAGGTGCGTAAACTATACTGCCTATGTATAGTCATGCATCGCTTAATGACAGGGATCCATGCTGAGAAATGGCGTCTGTTAGGTGATTTCATTGTTCTGTGAACATCACAGAGTGTACTCAGACAAACCTAGGTGGTATAGCCTACTCCACATCTAAGTTATGTGCTACAATCTTATGGGACCATTGTCATGTATGTGGTCTGTAGTCGACTGTCGTTATGTGGCACGTGCCTGTAAACAGATCATAATCCCTCTGTAACTATTTTTAGCTTCCTCTGTTGTTGCATATGCTGTTGATAATGAGCAGATAGAACTATTGTCCCCATATCCTTTTCTGATTGGTATTTCTAGGAGCAGGCATATCCAGACTTCTGAATGAGAAGCTCTCCCGAACAATAACAAACACTGTAGAATATTCACTATTTTCTATGGAACCAGGGGATAGTCAGAGAGTGGAAGATTTTGTGCCTGAGACTTGACGTATGTAAAGGTTAAC
Organism: Equus asinus; assembly: GCF_041296235.1. Taxonomy (NCBI): domain Eukaryota; kingdom Metazoa; phylum Chordata; class Mammalia; order Perissodactyla; family Equidae; genus Equus; species Equus asinus. Next base: position 33,875,343 of record NC_091802.1, on the reverse strand, counting down.
CCCAATGATAGGAAGCAATTGAGGTTTTTTAATTTTAAGTTACAATGAAAGCTACAATAAGTGATATTACAGTTATGCTGAATTTTGTCTACCAACATGACACAAATTAATTTTATTTAAAAATAATTGAGTTCCTATGTGCCAAATATATTAAATAATTTCCCAATAAGCTATAATATAACATAGTAAGTTGATACCAGAACACTTAATCATCAGGAAATAATATTGTTGGAAATGGTCCATGAGAAGCTCTGGGTATAAGAAAATTTGTCTTTGTCTTGAAACTGATAAGATATTAGTAGCAACCAGTGCACATCTTTTAGAAAGTAATTTGTCAAATTTTTTCAAGGTTATGTGGTCTCTTAGATTTAACTTAAGTAAGTCTAAGTAGAGATTTATAGTCAGAAAGGTGTTCATATGCAACAACATTTTTTATTAGTAAAAAAAGATTAGAAACAACCTAAATTCCATTTTGTGGAAGACTGTTTTAGTACATTGCGATATATAATTAAGATAGAAGCTGAAGTGAAATGAACTAGATAAAGCACTGTATCTGCATTATAATGGTGCCTTAAAACCGAGCAAACTTAGAAAAAACTGAAAATAAGTGGCAAAAATAAAAAGTGGACGAGTTAGGTTGGTAAAATTCTGCATAGCTTTACCTTAAAAGTACCGTTCTTAAAGACTTATTTGCGTAACACTTATTAGAGAAATACTTTAAGACAAAGCAAAAGTTGCTTTCCCCTCCAGTTCCCTGTGGAATTCTGATGTCTGGTTGATGACAGAACCCTGATTTTCCAAGGAGGAGCCAGACTTGTGCATCAGTTGGCAAGCTTTATAATGGCCGGGATATCCTCAAGACTCATTTGCTTGACTAAAATCTGCTGTTCGCTCAGGTGCATTCAGGCAAAGATTAGAAATGTCTTCACTTCCTGAAGCGCTTCATTTGTCAATGGCAGTATTGCCAATGGGGCAGAGTTTGTGAGGGAAACACATCTGCAGTCAGGTTGCAGCGATTGTTCAGTGAAAAGGAGACAGTCAAAACCAGCATTTCCTCTAAGTTAATAAAAATTCACAGTGGGGAATGCTAGCTAAAGAATTTCTCTTGTCTTTGTGATCTAGGGTTACTGGAAAGTCAGCTTCAAGTTCACAGGGTTTTAAGGCAAACTGACTTTTAGGCAGTGTGAGTCATTGTACTAGTGGAAACCAAAGAAAATAGAAAGCAAATGGAAGTTTAACTTCCCGGAGAAAAATATCAAATCATGATAGCAGATAATTTACTTTGTTCATAACAGCTAGGGGAATCTATAGAGTCATATTTTATTCAATAATGTATTATATTTTGAGATAAAACTAACATCAATTCAACTACCAGCGTCCAATCATGCAAATCTCTGTAAAGAGGGCTAATCTTAATACAGGAGAAGCCTTTAATTGATTTGACACTGATTAATTTAATCTGAACACATACACTCGTTTTGGTTGCTTATCTGAATAAAAATTACCATGTATTTTCTTAATTTTGCATTCTTCTCCATATTTATGAGCTTCACTGGACATGGAAAGTTGCATCCCTTCTCTTCCACCTTAGAAACAATTTTATCTCTGCTTCCACCGCCTTTCCCATCTCATAAACACACACAAACACTTCTCTATGTTTGGCAAGATTTCAGATGCAGCTGTATTTCAGTATGTTCTTCAGTGTTCTGTTTCATCACCATAGACTCCAAAAGCTGCAGGTCAGATTGGCCCGGGAAAAAAAATTTTCTCCCTTTAACCTCTCGTACTGCAAAGAGAAAAACAGAAACTGAATTGTAGTCAAATTAGCTCATTCTTCCCACTTAAGCAGAAAAAAATAGAGAGCAACGGCACCAGACTTTTCCTATTAAGAACCAAATCCTCATCTGCATGCTGTCTCTATGACCTTTCTCTTTCCTTCTAAGGGCTTTCACGCAGGCGAAATTTCTTTTAATCCCCTTGAAGTACTTGATGGTGGAGAAATGAATTAAAAAAAAAAAAAACTTAACTAAATTGGAGTATGGAGGGCCTGTAGGGGGAGCTCTCACATCCTATCATACATCATCAATTACTCCAAACCGGAAGAGACAAAAGCTTGCATCTTCAACAGGGAGTAAAACTACTTTACTACTGAAGGAAGACTTCTCTCCCCACCCGGGCAACAGCCTAGCCAATGAGAAACCACAGCCCACAGCCCAGCCAATGAGAAGCCGTTGCCACCCTGAACTGTTACTATCCCCCAGTGGAACTTCCTTTAGAACAGCCCCCACAATGCGCCCTTTTTTCTCTATAAAAGCAGCTCCCCTCTTTTGTTTTCCAGACTTGCCTGTGGTTTGCCAGAGCATGCACATCCTGAATTGCAATTCTTTTGGCTATTGCCGAATAAAACTTATCTTTAGGGTAAGATAACGGATGAATTTGCCTTTTATTTTGACAGTACAAATATGTATTCACATGAAACAATTAACGTTTCTTTTTTTAATCTGCACTCTAGACTTCGGCTCAATCTTAGGCTTTGGGAGAAATAGCTATTCTTCCCTCTTTTTTCCTCCAAAATGTGGTTATTTATGGTACACTTTTATCATTATACTTCTTAAACCCCCCTCCCTGGAGTTTGTGTGTGAGAGGGGTAGGGTGATATTTTAAAATGTGCTCTGAAACCTTGGGTAGAAAAGGCTGGTTTGCCTCTCAGCTGTCGTTTCATCTCTCCCTCGTGTGGTTGCTGTAAAGCTTTTGATTGCTTTCTTCCGCGTTACCTGAGGGGGATTGGAAAAATCCTTTTTAACAAGGGGTGTTGATCTGAATGCGCAGGGTATTTTTCGCCACCCTACTCTTGTAAAAATTTTTAATATCTTAGCTGCTAAGAAAAGGATATTTAAACCTAGACATGATTTTCATAGCAGTCTAACTGGATGCATTCAATCCAATAACCGAGTAAACTGTGAATTACGTGATTTGGGCAAAGCAGGTCCCCCAAAGGAAGAAAACCGTTCACCAGGAACCCTGCTCACCAAGACGTCAGCTTTACACAGGCCATTCTGATACGTGATGATACTTCAAATCTCACTTGACTTCAGGCTAATTGGCAGTGATTCCTGCATGTGTCAGATGTCATGGGAAGAAATAAGAACATTTATCACCCTATTTCAAAGAAATGCATAATTGTTCTAATTTTCATTTTCTCCCTTATTTTCTCTTTCATTTTTTTAAAGTGTTTTCTTCCCCTGGTGTTTATCTCATTAACACAATGTTGAATTATTTCCATCTGGCAAGCTGGGTAGATTGCCTAGTATTATGGAGCCAAAAACGAACATGATAAGTTATTTATTAGTTCTGGCCCTCTGGTTCCTTTCCCCTAGTGGGGGTTTTGGAGATAGTTATTCATTCCTGATTGGTAATCCTTTTATTTAAAGGGAAAGCAAATGCTGACATTTCTGCCTGGAAAAATAATACTGATCTGCAGCCAAATAAGCTAGGAATGCCGATGCCCAGGTCCAAACCTTGAAGCTGGTTAAGATGCATGAAGATATCCATTGAAAAAAGAACACGGAATGGAAATTTTCTAACTAAACATTGTTACTGGTGGGCAAACCTGTGGAAATATTGTTCCTGAAAGAGAGAGCTCCAAAAAGCTGGTGATAAGCTAGAAGCATATCATCAATGACCAGTACTAAAATATGAGCTGTCAGGTTTAGACTGGAAGAAAAGACGTAATGTCGTGAACAAAGAAAGGAGCGAGAAAAATTAATGAAGTACAATTAAGTAGGAACAATTTGAATAAGACGTGATCTTCTCCAATCCTGGTGTCCTGTAGGGGAGTCCTGATGTGACAGGACAGGATAAGGCTGTCACGATTTCCAAAGCACAAAAAAAAATGGTGATGAATAACCCCTTTAATGCTTCATAACCATCACTACAAGGGAAACAAGTGGAACACACGCATAGACAGTAATAAAATATACTTGTCCTCTAAGTATGCATACCACGTGATATATACTGTAGTTTGTATAAAATGGTTAAACAATTTCTCCACATTGCTCCTGCCAGAGGGATATTTTGATGAGTGCTAAACAGGAAGTGTCCAGGCATTCTTGTCATTTTCTCTAAGGAAAAATAGTGAAAGAATTTAAAAACTGATAGTACTGCAAATTATTCTTGTCTATAGGAATACAAATAAATTTTGTCTGGATGGGGTGCAATTGATTATTCCCTCTAGATAATGACCAGCTTTGCCCCCATTTGTACATCCATTTCAGTGTTTATGATTGCTTGTGTGTGTGTGTTTGAATTTTCCTTAGAACCAACTGTAATATTTTACCGGTTCCCTCATGAGTATGTGTTAATGGCATGTGTTAATTTTCTAGTTCTATAAATATCTTAATTTTAGCCTTCCAGCAGTTTAATGAAAGGATCTACTTTCACATGACCGCTTTCTTCTACAGAGAAGGTTGACACAGTTAGAGAACCAAGTTAGAGAGCAGTGCGGCTACATGGGGAAAGTAAACAGGACTTGTTCCTGAAATAATAAGGCAAACTTCCAGGAAAACGTTCATACAAATCAAATTGGTAAAAGCAATACTGAAGGCTCACTTTGAATAATTGGTTAAGCAGACCTTGAGCTAAGGGCTCTGATAGAAGGAAATGATTCGTCAAGCTTAGATGAAGCGTAAATATGAATAGTATGGAAACACACAAGAGGATAGATGCACACAAAAAAAGAAGTCAGATCTGGCTACAGATAATATCTCTTTAGCCACACTTCCTATAGTTTCCAACCAATTATTTACTGAGGTGAAATAAAAGGTTTTTTTTAAATTGTACATTTGTGTATACCTATTTTTATGTGTACAGTAGGTTATGCAATCCTAATTTCACAGTATCAGCTCTGTTACCATCAATGCATCATCTTGTTGTCAAAAGTCCTAACTTAAAGAATTCCTCCGTGGGTTACTATAGATACTTGAATAAGATATGCTTTTTCTAAATATGTGTTATTGTGTCCTTCATGAATAAAATCTGATGAGTATTACCTCTTATAAAAATCTATCTCAGCAAGAATTGTATCTATCCAGGTATGCTTCATATTGCATCAGCATTTAGGGTATCTTTTTCAAAAAGGAGGTAAAATGATTGAGTACTGAAAAATTATAATTATTCTGATATTTCTGTGTTTTTAGCTATCAACTCTATGAACAGAATTTGGCATGGGCAATTATTATATTTCATTACGTATTTTCAAAATATCAATTCATAGTCTAATTTACTTTGTCCCATCCCATCCTGTGGCTAATGGATTGTCTTCAGACTTATGAATATGAATTGACAATACCATATCTAGTAAAATTTTTGGCAAAGATGAATAATTTGTCTCCAGTATTTTCTTTGTTTCTTGTTATTAACCAATAGTCAGCCTCACTCATTGGTGCAACACATCATCTCACTCCGTTGTAAATACCCTCGTACAAATTCTCAGCTCTGCCTTCATTAGTGCCATTCCTGCCAACTGACTTGTGTCTTTCCCTCAGCATTTGAAATTCTAATTATGATACAAAATCAGGTTTAAGACCTTCCTTTAATAATTTATCCCTTCAAACTTTACAAAGAAGCATTGACATATTGTCAAATATTTCAGTTGAGTGTCTTATTCTTCCTTTGGTTTCCCCACTCCACAAAGTCCTTAACAGTAGAAACTTTGTGTTTTGTTTCATTGGTATTTTAGGAGATAAGGTAATGAGATTATAGTGGATGTTAGAAAAGGCTTTCAACAGAATATGAGAACTCTTCAATACTGTGTAGTCAAAAATCCTTATTTCGGTGATGAACAAACCAAAGTGCAAGAATTGAAGTTACTTAATGTTATTTAAGGCAGATGGGAAAGCCAAGGGTCAACTCTGAGCTTTTTACTTCAAGTCTGATATTCTTTCTATTGTAACAGGTTTATAACTTCTGCCTAAGATGTAAACAAAAGAATTTTGATTGAGAGAATTGATAATCTGGCTGTTTGAAGAACTCAATGCAACAGCAATGCTCTTTCAAATCGCTTACTATTTGTTATCTATTGCTGTGTAACAGATTACACACAATGGATGAAACACAGTGGCTTTCAGTAACAGTTACTGTGAGGCAGTGATCTGGGTACAGCTTCACTGGTTATCCCTGGGTCAAAGTCTCCCAAGAGGTCTCATCTGCAGGTTTGACTGGGAAAAAATCTGCATACAAGCTCAGAAGGCCTTGGTGCCTTATCCTGTGGGCCTTTCCACAGAGCTGCTTCACAAAGCAGTGGGCTTTTCCCAAAGCAAATTATCCAGGAGAAAGGAGAGAGAGTGAGCACCCAAGACGGAAACCGTTACCATTTTATAAGCTGATCTTAGAAATAATTTCTTATCACTTCTGCAGTAGTTTCTTTGTTAGAAGTGGATCAGTAAGTCCGGCCTACACTTAAGGGGAGAAGATTACACAAAGGCATATCTAACAGGAGGAAAAGGATCATTGCTGGTCACCTTAAAGGCTGCCTACCACACACTATTCATAAAGAATGGGATTTGTAAAGCACAGTTATTCTTCAACAACAGTCATGGTTTTCTCCTAATTTTTAAGAATTATTTTCTTAAGGTCACATTGATATATAACGTTGTGTAAATTTCAGGTGTACATCATTATATTTCAGCTTCTGTATAGACTGCATCGAATTCACCACCAAAACTCTAGTTTCCATCCATCATCATACACAAATGACCCTTTATTCCTTTTGCCGTCCCCCTGCCCCCTACCTGTTTGGTAACCACCAATCTATTCTACTTATCTGTGTGTTTGTTTCTTTATCGTCCACCTATGAGTGAAATCATATGGTATTTGTCTTTCTCTGTCTGGCTTATTTTGCTTAGCATAATACCCTCAAGGTTCATATATGTTGTCAAAAATGGCACAATTTTGTCTTTTTTACGGCTGAGTTGTATTCCATGATGTATATATGCCACATCTTTATTTTCCATTCAATCATTCATGGGCGCATGAAAAGATGTTCAACATTGCTAGTTATTAGAGAAACGCCAATCAAAACTGTAACGAGATATCACCTCACACCTGCCAGAATAGCTATCATTAGAAAGACAAGAAATAACAAGAAATAAGAGGATGTGGAGAAAAGGGAACCCTCATGTGCTGCTGGTGGGAATGCAAAATGGCTCAGCCACTATGGAAAACAGTACGGAAATTTCTCAAAAAATTCAAAATACAAATACCATATGTATTCTCTGAATTTTTATTTCTTTAAATTACTATAGAATTTGGCAAGACGTATTTTGTTAATCAAATCTAAGTTACCAACTATACAAGTTTATCCTCATGAGGTGAGGTTGGACACAAGACAAAATCCTTGATTAAACATTGAAGTTGAACAATTTGCAATTAAAACAGAAATGAAAATGAGCTTTTCATATTAAGAAGAGGAAAAACAAAAATGAAAATTTTACTCTGGAGCTTCTGTCTACAAGAGAAAAAATGTCTTCTCTAAGTGAAGTTGAAAAATGGCTAGTTTATTAAATACTAGATTTAAATTATAGGAAGAAAGCACTGGTCTATTATCCTAGTGAAGTGCTTTTGAGGAAATTCAGCTGATACAATTAAGTTAATAGCAGGTCTGAATACAAGAAGGAGTTCAATTCTAGCAGAAAGTTCTCTGAATCACCCACAGGAATGTAGGGATGATGGGCATAGATGAGGTGTGACATTACAGGCTCTCGGCATCTCTCAGTCACTTAAATAAAAAACATTCTGAAAGGTCTTTCTAGTCTGTGAAAGAACTTATGTGCACTTAAATATTATTTTTAAAGTTATCCATGCTCCCACTGTTAATAGTAAATGCTTTGTACCAATATGCTTTGATCAAACAGAAGTTCTATTTCAAACCAGCTCTGTGACTTTGGTCTAGTTACTTTATTGATTTACAATTCAACTTCCTAAGGTATAAAAGTGTTATAATAATAGTGCTTGCCTCAAATTTTATTGTGCAAATTAAATGTGATAATAATATATGTGAAATGCTTAGAATGCATTCAGCATGTAAGTGCTCAGAAATGTAACATAATATTGCCTGTTGATAGAACTTTAGTTGTATCAAGAGTTCACAATCTCAGTGAAATTATCTTAATATGTGTGGTTGACACACAGTTACTGATCAGCATATTATTCCCATTGTTCCCAATCTGTAAAAATATGTAAATACACATAATAAACATTAAAATATAAAATAAATTTTCTAGGTGTTCGACAGACTTTTTTGCTAATATGTATGACAACAACAGCTAACATTTATGTTTCATTTCCTATGGGTTATGATACTCTTTTTTTATTATATATTCTAGTGTTATCTGCATAGCAACATATAAGGTACATAAAATTATTGTCCCACTCTACAGATCTGGAAACTGGAACTTCCAAAGGCGAGATAACATGCTTGAGAACACACACTTTCAATGGAGAGGCATAGACATCAAGAGAATAGACAATATAGGAGAATTGTCATCTGTTACTTTATAATGAATAGATAGGTCAGTTCCTTGAGAATATTTGCACATAAGAGCAATGACAAAGACACCTGGAGTTATGGAAACATTGGTGAAGAACCTGTGAATAGTTAAAAATTCCTCAAAACATGAAACATCATAGGTTTCAGAAAAGTTGAGAATCCTCTGTAATTGGTATAAGGACCCACATAAAAGTAGTCACCATACAGAAGCAGATGACATCGGTCACAAACCACGCGAGGGGTAGAAAAGAGGCTGCTAACAGGAAGATGAGGATGTGAATATGAAAAGAACAGAAACGTTTTCCTCAGCCACACGCTGAAAAGCAGAAGAGGGATTACATTCACAGTGTGTATGATTTACAATTTGTTGATAACTGTCGTGTGTCATTTAATTTGAGCGTCTGCTTATGTTTACAAAAGTATTTTGTATGACTGTACATTGCATAATTTATTTCAGAGTCAATCATTTCACTTAATTCTTTTTGTTGCTACATTTCATTAAAAGAAATCTTTCACGTGTCCTTAAAATTGGATATTTGTTTGTTCTGGAAGTAATTTTCAGTCATTATACTGTGCCGAGAATGAGAAGACCAAATTGTAGGACCAAAACACCTACACAAGAAATATACAGGAGTACTTCTTAGGAAGGCAATTTTTTTTAATTGAAGTAAGATTGGTACATAACATTATATGTTTCTGGGGTACAGCATTATAATTCGACATCTGTATACGCTGCAAAGTGATCACCATCAAAAGTCTAGTTACCATCTATCACGATACAATTGGCCCCATTCACTCATTTAGGAAAGCAATTCTTTGTCACTATTGTAGATGTACTCATTAGACATTTTTGTTGATCTCCCACCCCTTCTGAGGGGCTCTAAATCACTGCCTTATAGAATAGCATGTAAATAAAACTTACTACCTTCCAGGTGTGCCAAACATTAAAGAAGCATTTCCATCAGAGTAATTAGTTATACTTGTCTGCAAATGCATGAGCTTATCTCTTTACCAGTGGTGTTTACTGCCCTGTACCATGTTCCCACTTGGGAACTTGGGCTTGTCTCAGTTCTTGGACCCAGTACAATAGAAGCAAAGGGTATTTTCATAGAATCCTCTTGTAATCTCTGCCTCATTTTCTATAGTCATATGAGTCTTGCCTCTGATATACCCAGACACTGGTTTTCCATCCTATCCTGTGTTGACAAGCAAATCCAAGCTCCAGTTATTCAGGTCTTGGTCCTGGAGAAGAGTATAATCTTTTAAATTGAATCAGTGTTACCTTATTTTTCTTCACTAGCCATGCGTTGGAGTTTTACTGGCTTCACTCCTCGGACCCAAGCAGTTTTCTTGTCTACTACTTTGTCCAGAATCCACACTACCTCTCCTACCTCCCCCTACACAGCCCTCAACAAGGAGCCATGTCTAATTCTGCACTCCAGTCTGTTGGCCATGACTGGGGCAACATGCTTACCTACTAAGAATAATCCTTTCCCCTGGATTGAACCCAGCCCGCATGACCTCTAACCAATTTTTTGCCATCTGTCTTATTCTCTAATATTAACTGACTCCAAATGTGCCCTGTGTGGTTCAATATGTCAATTAAGACCATATCCAGAATTAGCATTGACATATTTCCACTCTTTCCCACACTGAGCCTGAATTAATGCGCTTCTGGAGATAACTGTAGTAGCCAATTCTCTGAACCTCTGTCCAGCCTTAGTCAGCCTATGTCAGGTGGTGCTACCACAATAATCATCTTCCAATTTATCTTTTATGTTAATCCATATTCGCAAATATCTAACTCACTAGAAGATAGCTTGCTCCTTTCTCTTCCATTTTAAGACTGCTTTCCAAAAAATTCAGAATATGATAAGGTGTATTGTAAGTGATTATTATAAGTCATTTTAGGGCCTCCTATCATGAAAGTGATAACATGATTTGCTTTTATGGAGAAGTAAAGGAAAAACTTAAAAGTGAACAAATTGGATTTTGGCCTTTTACCTAATTAATGTCACTCTTGGCAAACATTTCAACTAAGAGGGTAAAGAATACCTGCATTTCAACATGAAATTTTGGTGCAGTTATCAAATTCTTATCTTGGCATTGATTTGAAATGGAAAAGCAATTGGAAGATGATGCTCAAAAGCATTTGTAATGAAATCTTCTAGCAAATTTACAGAACACTTGATTCTTAGAACAGTAGAAGTCCAGTTTATTGTATTTCAAATGCACTATTAGTAATTGGTAATAAACTATCCACCAGCCTGAATTATGACCAATTACCTGTCCTCCAACAAACTATGCAATTCAATGTATTTTGGGCTTGTGGAAAACTAGGCTACTCTCAGGCTTTTAGGATTCTTTCTTTCATAGACTCTGGAGGAGTTTTTAAAAGTCTCTGACTCCCCAGCAAATGTTAGATTCTCACTCCTTTATGTGCCTCATTTATTTTCCCATGTCATTTTGTAAACATCTATATTATTAGGGCTGCAGCAGGAAACTGATAGCACACTGCCACTCAATAATCGAAGAGAATTTAATACAGTGACCGTTTTTAATGGTGTTGATAAGATTTAGGGAAACTAAAATAGTACAGTACAATACCCCAGCACCGGCATGAGTGGGTCACCCTTACCATCCTGAGGCCTGAAAGGACCAAGGACAGTTACTAAATCTGTAAGACAGTAGTGATATGGAGTAGTCCACAGCATGGCCACTCTGCAGCAACTCAGCAGAAAGGAGACTGTGAGAATAAATACTTTGACTTCAATTGTCTTATGCCCCCCATCTTCTTATTTTTTTAGGAAGATTAGCTAGCCCTGAGCTAACATCTGCTGCCAATCCTCCTCTGTTTGCTGAGGAAGCCTGGTCCTGAGCTAACATCCATGCCCATCTTCCTCTACTTCCTATATGGGACGCCTACCACAGCATGGCTTGCCAAGCAGTGCCATATCCACACCTGGGGTCCGAACTGGTGAACTCTGGGCCACCAAAGCGGAACATGCACATTTAACTGCTGCTCCACAGGGCTGGCCCTGCCCTCCATCTTCTGTTAGTAACTTCCACTAATACAGTTCGCAAAGTTCAGTCTCCCAAGAAAAGAGCAGGATGGAAAGTGTGGGCTGTGGATCTTTAGGGACAAAGAGGCTATTTCCACCATGATATGTTTCAACATACGGCGTTCATCTAAATGCATGTTTTCAATATATTGTTTCAGAACAATTTTAGGTTCACAGTAAAATTTAGAGGGAGGTACAGAGACTGATTTAACATGCAGGATACTTGGTTGTTAAATTACATTTATATAATGTTGAAAATAGGATTTTTTTTAGGCTTATTGACTCAAAGCTATTATCTTTGGTGATGATCTTTTCACTCCCATTATCTGAATACCAAAAGGCCATTTGTGTATATTACTTTTGGGAAAATTACTAACACAATTCCTGGTTTGTAATATAAAGTACTATAATTACTGTTTAATGCTTCTCATCGATTGGTTGTGACTTTCTGTCTGCAATTATATATTCAATACACTCAAATTTCCTATGAATTGTAAGAGGCTGAGACTTTTATTTAAAGTGTAATTTGGTTCAGTCATTTGATGAAGATTCTCCATTAAAATATGTAAAATTTCAGCTGAAATTTGACAGTAAAATTTAAAATAAGAAATAAAAAACGGAAGGAAGCTACTGCCCATCAGCAGTGTGACTTTCTTACTTGGTAAACAAACAAACAAAAATCAAGAATAACAGCAAAAACGTGTGGTTCCTTGCCAATAGACATTGACTTAATAACTCTGAGTTAAATACCTACTGCTGAGAATTTTCTAATTGTATGATCTTGGCAAATTACTCATCTTCTCTGAGCCCGAGGTCTTTCATCTGTAAATTGGGACATTACTAACATCAGGGAATAGCAAACTATAAGAACTAAAAGAGATAGTGAAATGCTTCTTGCTTAGGAGACCAACAAAGTAGTTTGATTAATTATTGATTAAATAGGAGTTCCTTGGACTGTGAGTTTTCACTTAAGGACTTGTGGGAAAACAATCGGTTACTGACTCTGTATAAGTTCTGACAATTGTTCCGTTTGTTTCAAGTGATTCTTTCTCCAGCTGTGGTTACTTTCCTGTACACATGTACAGATTGGTACTCCATTAAAGATTTGAGGAGGCAGATATCCAAAGCTGTCCTGTGTTGCTCTCTTCTCTCTGGTATTCTTCCCTGAAAACTAGGTGTCTTAGCATCCTCAGATCCATCCTCCTTTTTCTCAACTGAGTGAGACTACCAGGCTCCTCTTGGGTTCCCCCTTTCTAAAGTGCAACTTGTAATCTCTCTCTAGGCAATAATTTGTGGCAATAAATTGTTCTTACTTTGTTTTCCTTATCTCAGAAATCTCTGTCCTGTGCTGCCTTATGTCCAATATCTGAAAACCATTGTTTCATGTATTTTGTCCAGTTATTTTAGGCAATTGTGTGAATCTAGTTCCTTTTACTCCAGCTTGGCTTGAAGAGAGAGTCCCCAGATACAAGATAGAGGACTCTATGTCAGCTTGGATTTCTGAGTGACTTTGTGGAGCATGATTCTGCCTAGACATACCCCACTAGTTTGTTTTGGATATGTTCTGTGAGCAAGAAATGAAACTGCTATGTTTTGGCAATGAGACAATAAGTTTAGTTTTTTAGGCAACACAAATTACTCTGTCCTACTTAATGTAAATATTCTGGGAAAATGGTCTTAGTTGCAGGTTCATTGCTTCTCACCCATCTTTTTGATCTTGGGAAAGTGATGGGAAGGAACATGACGAGCCTCCTCTTCATTCCCTAAATTCAAATGGTCTCCAAATGTTGTCAATTATTTTTCCCAATGTTTTGAAAACACCACATTGCCTCTTTATAACAAAGACCTTCACCAAGTCTAGTAAAATATCCCCGCTGTTGTCTATCTTGTTATTCTCATTCTCTCACTCCCCAAAAGAATGTACTCAGCTCTCAGGAATATCTTCCAGGTAAATAATACTGTAAACCCACCTTAACAAAGATTAAAACTAAGCCTTGAGAGGATCAGACAGATTCACAAGTAACTTAAATGCTTTCTAACACAAAGCTTAATTCAATTTATTAGAAGACAACAAAATCCAGAATCTTAATAACAGCATCCATGATGTACAGCAAAACATATATATTAGATGCTAGAATAAGAAAATTGACCCAGTATCAGCAGGAAAAAGGCAATAGAAATAGAGTCATTTCTGAAACAGTTAATGGAATTCATGAACAAAATCTTGAATGTAACTGTTTAAAATGTTTTTAAAGATTTAAAGAAAAAATGGACATAATGAGTGAGCAGACGAAGGAACTAGTCAGGAAGAAAGACATTATTTAAAAAGAATTAAACATAAACATAAATATAATATAAACATAAATAAATATAAAGTGCTTAGAACAGTATCTAACACTTAGGTAATACTACCTAAATGTTTGTGAAATGAAAATATCCAAATGTTTTTCCTCCCACTCCTTAAGATGATAAGACTCAATACTTACACTTGATAAACACACATTATATATTCTGCTTTAGTTTATTTTTCTTTATTATGTGGTCTTCTTCATGAGAAATTTCTTACTTTTTTGTAATTTTCAAGACCTTTCTTAAGTGTTTCCTGCTTCATAAAGAAACCATCAACTAATCTTCTATAAAACAATATTATCAGTCATAACGCATTGTCCAGAATTTATTCACTTATTTATTCATTCAACAAATATTTATTAATCTCCTACTAAATATCAGGCACAATGTTAGGAACTGGGAATGCAGCAATTAACAAGACAGGCTGCTTTTATGCAGCTTACAGTTTATTGAGGGAAAGACAAACAAATGTGTACATAAAATAATTCATAATTTTAGGAGTTCATAAGGGCAATGAAGAGAATAAAACAATGGATGTGACTTAGACTGGTAGGGAGTGCTAAGAGCTACTTTATATTGAGTCATCAGGGAAGTCCTCCCTCCTGCCTTGATATTCCAGCCAAGACTTGAGTGCTATGAAAAGTCAGCATATGAAGACCCAGGACCAATAATCCCCAAAGAAGGAACAGGCGTGGCTCATGCTACAGAGAAAGGAAGAAGAACATTGGGGCTTATCCCTCTTATCAGTCAGCTTCCAGCCTGGAAAACAGAAACCATTTCAGTTATTTTAATAATTATAAATTAATTTTGAAATTTGGTTAACCTTGTAGTGGGAGACTAAGCAGTCAAAAAGTAATTTCTGTATTAATACAGAGATAGTTACTGTGGGAATCAATTTCTACTTCTAGGACTGTGGGAACCAAAATAGTAGGGTTCTTACAAGTTTCAGGTTTGGAAGAGGGGAGCCCCCGGTATAGCTGGGGCTCAGACTCTAAAGGTGAGAGAACTATATGTCTCATATGTATCTCTGGGGGTGCATAAAGCTGGTTCTGGAAACTTGGATAAACCCTGAAAACTAGAACCAACTGCTACCTTCAGCTTTTCACTCTCCCTCTGGCATCTCATAAAGGCAAAATTTAAGCGAGATCCAGCTGGTAGAGTAGAAATGTGGTTTGGATAGTTCCAACGTAAGCCAAGAAATGATAGCTTAATAGCCAAGACATGGTGGAATCAGAAGCGAGCATAAGAGGACTTGTATGAAACAGATACTCTTGCAGGTATTTTGCAAAAAGTACAGATTTTATTCTATAAATAAATGTAGGAAGGGAAGACAACCAAGAGTCTTAAGTATAATATGACATTTGATTTATATATGGAAAAAAATATTAGGTTGCTGCATGAACAGTAGGTTGGAAAGTGTCAAGAGGGAAAGTAAGGGAATCTAGTTCAGAGGCAACTGATGTAGTACAGGTGGAAAATAAGGGTGGCTTCACCTCAGCGTTAGCAGTGGAGACAGAGAGAGGTGAACAGATTCAGATTTTATCACAGAAGTTACTGTGAAATTAGATTGGGAGGGTGAAGGAAGGATATGCAGCAAAGATGACCTCCTCCCTTGATTTTTAATTTGAGCAATTCATTGCATGGAGATGACAAATGGAATTGTGTGCTTCTCCAGTTAGATTCAGTTTCTTGGTTGCAAAACAAAATTCATTTCCCTATGCAGCACTTTCACAACACCCTTGCGTCCCTCATTTCAGTAAATAACACCATCATTCAAACAGTTGTTCAAGCTAAAATCTTAGGAATCAGCTCTTTTCTTTTTCCCCTTCACATCTAAATCCATCAGCAAATCCTGTAAGTTTTACCATAAAAATAAATCACAGATCTCACCTCATTTTCCTGCTTGTACCTTTCCCATTCTCATCAAGCCAACATCTTCTCTCACTTCGTCTATTAAGAGAGCTCCTCTTTTCCCTCCTTCCATTGCTATACTACGGAGCAGCCAGAGTAAGAGTTGAGTTTACATTAATGAGATAGTATCATTCTGTAAGGATCAAAATTCTACAAAAGACTCTATTACACTTAAAATAAAAATAGAACATCTTACCTTGGCTTTTAAGCCATACACTATCTACCTTCTGCCTGCCCCTCTAAAGTCCTCTCCTCCCAGCCCTTCCTCCTCACTTAATTGGAGCCGCCCTGGCTTTCATGAAGTTTCTCTAACACCATGGGATCGATCCAGTCTCAAGATATTCACATTTGCTCTTCCATCTGCTCACAACGTACTGCCCCTGAAATCTGTTGACTTGTTCACTTCATTTAAATTTCTGTTCAAATGATCCTTCCTCAAAGAAGCCTTCTCTGATTCCTTTATATGAAATAGTCTCTTTCCGTATAACTCTCTATCCCTTTGACCTACTTTAATATTCTTTATAGTGTTTATCATTATTTGAAATTTTCATTATTTATTAGCTTTCTTGTTAAAGATGAATGTCCCCCAGTGAAATGTAACACTCTAAGTCAAGGGCTTTTTCACTACTGTAATCCTAGTGTCTAGAACAGTTACTGGCACATAGGACACATTCAAGACAATTTTTTACATAAATTTATTCAAGCAAATGTTCTTTTCATTATATGATAAAGAGTCTAGCTAGTGACAGAGTTGGAACAAAGTCTAAGTTCTCCTCATTTGTTTAACTATCATAGGCAAGGTATCACAATTTGTAATTATACATGTAATTATCCTCTGTGTGATGTTTGTGAAATCCCCCAGCATAAGAACCTGTCTATTTTGTTTGCTGATGTATCCATCTTAGTTTTCACAATTCCTGAAATATAGTATATGCTTAGTAAATATTTATTGAATACAGGAATGAATAAATTCAAGAAAGTATTCATGAAATATTGATATTTCTCAATTTATAAGGAAACAAGAAAACTGAATTAGAATGAGTTCCCTAAGCCATTCCCCACAGGTGACCCTGCTTCTCGAATGCTAGCTGTGAATATACTGCCCTCTCATGGTCCACTTCAGACTAAATTAGAAAAGGCACACTGTATCCATTCACTTATCATGTAAATTCAATTCTACAGGGATCTGTACTCAAAGATAACTAACTAACCAAAATTTACCAACAGGGGCTTTTTAGACTTGTGGATGAAATTCCCATTGCAATGTACCAGGTAATAAGGCTGTACATGACAGGACAATTGTAACTAAACCTATTGTGTATATCTTTCAGCCAGCATGATTTTTCAAATACTTTCAGGATTAAAAATAAAAAGACCTTGACCACAGAGATTCAATATTATAGATGGTCAGAATAATACAATAAATCCCTAGGCACCTGGCTATCAGCACAACTCTTTGCTTATTTGAAATATCTTTGTTTGCTTTTCACACCAACACCAGTCTAACTGGGAACAATCAAATAATCAATTCTACAAAGGTGACTTTTTAAAGAATACGAGTATATGTGAGCACTGGGAGGCGAGGTGGAGATGCGGCGTGGGGTGGAAACTTGAAGCTTTTGTGCATTCTGAACGCTATGCTCTTTCCCCACAGGGAAAGTAGTGTTTTAGTTCCACTCTTTCATTTATCAGTCCAATAATGTGACCTGCATTAATGGTGGTCTCAGAAGGGAAAGATGAGAGAAAACAATGGTAAAAGGAGCCAATTTAGGAATAAGATAATTTGCATTTGTTTAACACCTTTTTCCCTAAGTAACCAAGCACTTGCCTAAAACAAATCATTTCTTGAAAAAGGTCATTTTGTCTTTAACGGCACTGGTGTCTTCTGAATTACTCTCTCCCCAACAGAATGACCTACCCCTTTATGCATTCAGCTCCCTGCAAATTCTCCTCTCCTCTCCCCTCACCACACATCTAGTGTAGAACATATAATTACAGAAATTCTGAGTACGAATGAATCCTTAAGGGCCTGCTGGTCCAAAAATTGTCTGCAGCTGGACTCCCTCTTAATTTCTAAATAAAGGGCAGATACTCTATAAAGTTGGTTTTTATTTGTATAACTCATTAAATATATAGATTCCTGAGTTTTAACCACTCTGACAACAGAGAATGTAGAGTTTCTGAGGCTGGGGTCAGGAATGAATTTTTGGCAAGCATTCCAGATGATAAATACTCTTTAATGCTTTCCATTCTATTTATTAGTTGTTTTCGTATTATTAAAGTTACAAAATATTTTAAGCATTCAAAAGGTCAACAAATCATTAAAAGGAACTGTTTGTTTACACAATATCCAGATTAAGCACAAGTCATTATTTTTTTTGCTATATATGAGTCAGACAAATTTTAAACAAACTATTACAGATACATTTAACACTTCGTGACTGATTTATGATGTCCCTTCCCTCTCTGGAGTGAACTACTAACCTGAAGTCCATGTACGTTTTATATTTGAGTATTTCCTTGTAAATATTTTATTCAAGTGTAATGTAATGTCATTCATAAAATTTCAGAAATCGTTGAGTGTAGACCTTGATGAATTTCACAAAATGAGCTATTTTGTAACCAACACTCAGACGAGAAAATAGACCGTTACCGGCGCATCCATAGGCCCTGTCCTGAGGTACTGCTCCCTCGGTGTCCCAAGACATAGCTTGGGGGGTTTACTCCTAAGCCCTTCATGGAAGAGTTTAAAATTTGCCCTTTTTTTTGCTTATTTACCCAGTATAGTAAGACTCCCCAAAAGGTCCAATCTGCTTTTAAGCAATATTCTGCTTGGCTTATCTTTCCACCATTTTATGTTTAGTATTTGTCCAATGATTCAAATATATAGATAGATAGATAGATAGATGTATTCTGCTTCTTAATTATTCATTAGGGGCCAAGGATCCAGGACTTAAATAACCTATAATATATAATATTAAACATATTATGTATCATGTATATTATATATATTGCATATTGTATATATAATAACCTCTTATATACCTTACATATATATAGTAGACTTTATTTTTGAACAGTTTTGGGTTTATAGAAAAATTGAGAAGAAAGAACAGAGAGTTCCCTTATAACCTTTCCCCTGCCCAGTCCCCTATTATTAGCATCTTGCATTAGTGTGGCACATTTGTTATAATTGATGAGTCAGAAATGATAAATTCTTATTAACTAACGTCCATACTTTTCATTAGGGTTCACTCTTTGTGTTGAACATTCCATGAGTTTTAACAAATGAACAGTAGCATATATACACCACTTCAATATTATACAGAAGGGTTTCATTGCCCTAAAAACCCTCTGGGTCCCACCTATTCAGCCCTCTCTCCCCCCAAACCCCTGGGAACTGCTGATTTTTTTTTAACCATCTCTGCAGTTTTGCTTTTTCCAGGATATCATATAGTTGGAATCTTACGGTATGTAGCCTTTTCACATTGGCTTCTTTCACTTAGCAATATGTAGTTAAGTTTCCTTTATGTCTTTTTGTGGTTTGATAATTCCTTTCTTTTCATTGCTGAATAATATTACGTTATATAGATATACCTTAGTTTATTTAATTATTTACTTTTTGAAGGTCATCTTGGTTGTTTCAAGGTTTTGACAATGATGAATAAAGCTACTATTAACATTCGTGCAGGTTTTTTGTGTAGATATAAGGGGTTTTCTTTGTTTTGGGGTTTTTTTCAAGATTGGCACCTGAACTAACATCTGCTGACAATTTTCTTTTTTCTTCTCCTTCTTCTCCTCAAAGCCCCACAGTATGCAGTTGTATATTCTATTTGTAGATCCTTCTAGTTGAGCCATTTGAGATGCTGCCTCAGTATGGTCTTATGAGCTGTGCTAGGTCGGCACCCAGGATCCAAACCAGAAAAGCCCGGGGCAGCAGAAGTGGAGCACACAAACTTAACAACTTGGCCACTTGGGCTGGCTTCTGGATATAAGTTTTCAATTCATTTGGGTAAATACCAAGAAATGGGCTTGCTGTATCACGTTATATGAGTATATTTAGTTTTGTAAGATATTACTAGCCTTCCAAAGTGGCTATACCATTTTGCATTCTCATTAGCAAGGAATGAGACTTGCTATTGCTACACACTCTCACCAGTATTTGGTCTTGTCAGTGTTTAGAATTTTGACCATTTTATAAGTGTAGTGGGATCTCACTGTTCAGTTCCCTAATAACATATGATGTAGAGCATCTTTCCAAACCCTTATTTACTGTCTATATATCTTCTTTGATGAAGTGTCTGTTCAGATTTTGTGTCTATTTTTTTAAGTCAAATTGTTTTCTTATTGTTGAGTTTTGTGTATTGTGGATAAAAGCCCTTTATCAGATGTGTCTTTTACAAAATATTTCTTCCAGTTTGTGACTTGTCTTGGCATTCTCTTGACATTGTCTTTCACAGAGAAGAAATTTTTAATCAAAATATAAATACTCAAAATACTATTTTTTCATATATATTTTGTCATTGATTGTGAATTTAAATAAATCAAACATTTTGATAAATCAAGCATTTTGTCATTGTGGATTTTGATAAAGCAAGCATAAATAAGCAATGGAGAATATATTTTCTAGGCAAGACACTTTTGCCCAAGAGATTTGATATTATGCCAGGGATGCAGAAATTTTTCTGCCCAGTCGCTAAGATGAACCCTGAAGAGATGGCAAAGGAACTCCACAAATATCACAAACAGACAGTTACTCATTTCAGGAAGTCCGCCACTCCTAAAGGTGCACATATCCCAGATCAAACTATCTTCCATCATTCTTCAGAACTGTTTATCTTCTAATCTTCAAGAACTTGGGTAATATGTCAACTTTTAATGCTATCACCAAGTTATAAAACTTATAATAATCCATGACTTTTTACATATACTCAGTTTCCAACGCTGGTAGATATGTTTTGCCCTAGAAATATCTCTCCAAACCAACCCACGTTGGCCTTTCCCCTGCCTTAACTTGGACGATCATCATGTTCACCTGTTGGTTTTCTAACATCTCTGCCTCTTCTATCTTCTCCCATTGTGAAGGTATTCTTTTCACTGTTGCTAGAGATTTAAATTTCTATAAAACATAAAAAAAAATTTACTTATCACCTCAAACCACTGAATTGCCTCCTACCACATATGCCATCTTAGTTCTCACATACCCTGCATCAAATGATCTGGAGTCAATGTCAGAGTAATAGTCTTCAGTCCCAGCCCAGTACAGCGACCAGTTCATCCTGGCTTTAGCACTGAAGTTCTCCCATCCCAGGAAATCCCTATTTGTCACTCTAGATAAACTGAATCAGACTCTGGTGGTAGATCCAGAAAACTGCATTTTGACCAGGCTTTTCCAGCGATTCTTATTCTCAAAAAAATATTGGAGAGCCACTGGCCTAAAAGAATAGAATCCAGGTTTTTCACATTATATAATGTAAGTGTGGGCATAATTTCATTACTATTTATTTATTTAGCATTTCCTTACACACAAAAAAGTGACCTCCTTGACATCATAGACAATATATTATTTGTTTTTTAACCCTCAATGACTAAAAGATAGTTGAATCTCATTTTTTCAATACATACATAGATATAGTATTCACCGTGATTCTCCTATAAGAGTTTTGCAAAATGAATAAATGGTGAGGGTGATTGAAATTTAATATTAAATAACTTAATTTTTCCTTTCCTAATTTCCACTAATCATGTTGTTAATCTTTTATTTATAATGAGCCACCATGTAACAAAATAAATCTTCATCTTTACCCCTGTTCTGGTCTGAGTCCTATTTGAGTCTCTGTTGAATGAATCACATTGTGAAGATCATGCTAGCAGCCACGTAGATGTATGTACATACACCGCTTAAAAAGCGGAATAGGCTTCGGAGGATGATATTTAGAAACAAAAAAGAATATATTTTCATTTAGATGCAATGATTGGCGGTTCTTTTCTTGGAATATTAAGACATTATTCTCATTAAAAGATCACAATGGTTAAGTGGTTGAACATGATTTACTTATTTTGATAGCAAATATGAATTTATACCACCACAAGTGGCAAACTGTCTCATTGCTTACATTTGAGCACAGAAGGACGAAAGAAACCTAAAAGAGTTTCCATCTTTTTTTTTTTTTTTTTTTAAAGATTTTATTTTTTCCTTTTTCTCCCCAAAGCCCCCCGGTACATAGTTGTGTATTCTTCGTTGTGGGTTCCTCTAGTTGTGGCATGTGGGACGCCGCCTCAGCGTGGTCTGACGAGCAGTGCCATGTCCGCGCCCAGGATTCGAACCGACGAAACACTGGGCCGCCTGCAGCGGAGCGCGCGAACTTAACCACTCGGCCACGGGGCCAGCCCCTCCATCTTTTGATTAAATACCATGAGAAATGTATATATACAACAAATCTCAAATTCAGTGATTCTTTTCAAGCATCGTCTTGGCTTAACATCCCAGCAAGTAAGATTTGAATGGATCATATTTTTAGGACATGGCTAAAAATATGTTAAATCCTCGGGCAAGTCCTTAGTGGACATTTACTTTAAGATTTTTCTCATAATACATTTGCTCATGAGCTACGTATTGATCTTGCAAAAATAATTTGAGGATTTGGGAACCAAAAGCAGTGATTAAGTCAAATCTAATTCAACAATATCTTCATGGTATTTTAGACAACAGTCATTTTTATATGACACCTAAGTGCCTTCATTCACAGTGGCTCTTAATAGTATGAATGAATAAACACTGAATGGACACCAAAGTAGAAATAGCCAAAATTTAATGGAATAATTCAGTTGAATAATTTAACGAACATTCATTGTATGTGGTTTTTTCTTTTGTTTTGAGCATTAGGAACACAATGATGGCTATACCATTGAAGCTATTGTGAGAAATAATGGAAGAGAGACACTCCCAAATACATGAAACTCATATTTCTTCAGGATAACAATGAGTAAGTAAACACATTTTGTCCTTGGTTCTTCTTCACCATTAAAACCGTTTTCTCCTGATATCTAGATCTAGTGTGACTATGTAATGTATCATCTAAACTGGAACATATGTATGGTCAGAGCTACTGGACACACACACATACCCACATGCATAGATATATACACAAACCCACATATGCATGCAATATTTATTTATTGAGTCAAATTGACACTTTAAATTGGTAAATTTTTAAATAATTCTATTAAAAACTATTTTCAAAAATAAAATTTTCCCTAAAAATTAAATACTCCTATATATTAAAAACTAAGTTGATTATCTAAATTCCATATTCCTATCATTAAACATTCTATCAATTATCTATATATTAACATAACATAAGCTGAAGAATTAGTTTGGTATATATTAACATATTTAAATTGGTACCTTAGCTATATCTGTCTCTGAAACTGTATGACTGGATTTTTTTCCTGAAAAGTATTACATTTTTCTCACAATTATGTCTTACAATTTAAAAAAATTTTTCATAAAATTTATTCTGATTGACTTCAAACTTGCGTTTTCAAATGGTGTCCTATTGACTCTTCTTTATAAATAGAAAACGGTAGATTTAATTCATTCTCTGCAAATGTTGAGATACCTTGCAAACTCAGAGCAAATTCTGTAAAGTGGAAGATCGTCTCAATTCTAACATTGTGTTTTGAGTTATTGAAATGTCTCAGCCCAAGTATTTTCCCATGAACTATCTTTTGCACCCCTTCTAGTATCTTTCATCAACAAACATTTTACACAAATAACCCATTAAATAAACTCTCTCTACGTCTAATATCTTGGCTCTTTCACAAATATGTAATGCTAAAAGATCATAGACCTATTTCATTTTAAATGAATAGTAAGTTTATCCAAGTAAAAATAGTAGCACCATGAAAGAATCTAAAGATTCTTCCTGTAAATAGAGACATTTCAAAGCAAATTTTTAGAATAGCAAAATTTAAACTTTTATACCACTTGATCTCTTAATTATTTAATTCATCCAGTTCTTTCCTCATATTTGTAACAATAAATTTCAATTTATTGCTTTTTGGAAACTTTGTTTTCAATAATTGGAATTGGCTAAAAATTTTAATACCTGATTTTTTAAAATTTTCCATTCATTGAATACTTTGTAAATTTCTACTGATTTTGAGCTAAATACTACCAGAAGTTAGAAATCTAATTTACAGAAACATATAAGATCATTTTATTAACAAAGTAGTTATTTAAAGGGTCAAACATTTCAAAAATTTTATTAAGTATGTAGGATAAGAAGAAGGCATACGTTCATCTCTGTCATGCTTAGAATTTTTGGGCTTTGTTTTATTCAACATCATTTCAGCTCAAAAATTCTATAGTTCAGCTATTCAAACTCTGTGTGTGGTTATCTAAGTACAAATATACATTTGCATTTTTAATAAGCACAGATTATACTTGTATTTCAACTGGAAGAATGTCAGCTTATTTGGACATTATTAATGAATTAAGTGTGCACCACAACCTGTTCCAAATTTGTATTTATTAATTTAAAAAGAACATTTTTTTAACCATGACACCTCACTATACTAAAATTTGCATCCATATTATCACTTCAAACACAAAGATTAAAGATTTTATCTTTCACATTGGACAATTTAATGTATTTTTACAGGACCATTCACAGTAATCTCTCATGTACCAGCTTCAATGAAATAAGCTTTCTAAAGCTTTATTTTGAGTAAAAAATTGAACTGGATAAAAAATTGAACCATTATTGGAATTAACTAATTTTCTATTTGAAACATCTTTGTTGCTGATCAAAATTGGCATCATTTAGCTGTTTAAGAAGAAATAAAT
Source organism: Equus asinus (assembly GCF_041296235.1). Classification (NCBI taxonomy): domain Eukaryota; kingdom Metazoa; phylum Chordata; class Mammalia; order Perissodactyla; family Equidae; genus Equus; species Equus asinus. The sequence goes on along the minus strand of NC_091802.1, from coordinate 33,850,625 downwards.
AAGTGAAAGTAATTTAGAGCAGTTATTTACTCTAAATGTAAAGTCATGCTTTGGAGCGTGATATATCAACATATTTTTAGCAACTACGAATATTGAAGCATTGTCTTCTGAGACAGTCTTCTTTAGCTAATGAAGAACATTTGAAGTGTATGTCTGTGCTTCCGCTTTTCATGTCCTATGATTGATATCTCTGTGAGCCCTATGGAAGATGGGAAATTCAACAAATATTTTGTGCATATTGTGAGTTCATTATTGTATACATTATTAAAACAGAAATTCATACTTTTTCGTTAAAAATGGACTATAATTTTCTAGCCTATTATTCTGAATATATTCCAATATCAAAAATTATTTCAAACTAAAATGTGAATAACAAGTTGTAGATTTACATTGTAGTGTCATAGATTTATGTTAACACTCTAAAACCACACAGCAAAAACGTTCTCCATCTAATGTGTCTTATGGCTGTCTGCTCAGTCTCTCTTTCCTGGCATATATTTTCTCACATTTCCCACTAACTGCTGAATGATGATTTTGTGGCTCCATGCATTTCAGGCCAACGTGTCATGAGCCTTGGAACAACTAGTTGGAGCAGCAGCAATAAATACCTCTTCTACCGCCACTCAATACAGAAAGGAGTTAGCTGTCCCTAGCCACGTGTTTCTGAGCACATTTTGCTGTATCGAAGGGTGTCTTGCATACTGTCCTTAAAAGCAAGGTGTGAATTACCTTGCATATAGTAACATTTATTGCTGGTAATCTTTGAGATTTAACTGCAGGTTAAGTTAAAAACTATTCCATTGCACGTATATCTCACATATACGACCATAGCAGAAACTGAAAGTTCAACAGGGACTTTTACCAATTACATTTCAGCTTATTTTAATGCAATTAATAATAATAATATTCAATAAAAAATGAAAAATCCAGGGCAACTGCTAAGTGAAACAGAATTTTGGACAACAGTGAAGACTGGGACATGGAGGTACCATACCTTCGACCCACTACAGCATCACTTATTCTCCCTTGAGAAGTAGCTCACATAAGTCCCTATGAATAATAAATGAGATTTCTTTCTACTATGTGATGATTCTCCAGTTTCAGTGCCAACACTCCTTGGCCACACGTCCTCTGCTTCTTGTATTGACATCAGTTCTCTTGGAGTAATTTCTGCTGCTGTCATTCCCTCTTGACGGTACTCATGTTGACATTGCTGTAAGCAATCTTGTCTCGTTGGCAAGTCTAAGTGAAGAATACATACCTTCCTCCAAATTATGTTAAACTTTCTTATTAGACTGGCAAGTAGGGCAGATTCACACTCTCAGTTTCCTACCCTGCTTTATTTTTGCACATTTATTCAGGTCATTATATTTCTCCTGTCTTTAATAATCTGACACAAATTCCCTGGAGACATAAACCAGAAGATCATTTGAATGAATCCGTTTTCTTATTTTTAAGCTGAATTTCCATGTACTTGCTTTGGGATGGATACCCTCTTTTACATGAACACTGCCTAGAGATCGAGAGCTAGCCAGTGTTTTCTGACTTCTTAATTCGTAATCCTGGAGAACAGCCATCACCCAACACATCTTATCCTGGACCCTCTAATAAGAGCAATTGGTGACTTCTACAAGTCAAATCTCCAGGAAGCAGACAAACATACTTCTAACAAGAATGAATTTACACAGGTTACATGCCTCAGATTGTTGACCTGGAATCGTCTACACATAAATAATGGTAGTTAAATATCAAAATGTTGAAATTCATGTTTCTGTTTTGACGAAAATATAAAGAGTGAGTCAAATAAAATTATACAGAAAAGATGACATTTGAGGTAGATCGTGAAGCTGAATCAGAATTACTTAAGCAAATAGAGAAAGGAAGGACATTTTAAGTAGGGAAAAACTACATATTTCAATAAATTGGTATGTGAATGTTTGTGACTTATTTGAAACGAATGGATGTTTTGGCAGATAGAATGAAAAGTTTTTGGCAGAAGGTAATAGGAGTTAAAATATTATCAAAGACTTTGCCACACTAAGAAATCTGGACTTTATTTGGTTGAAGCTGCAGACAGACACAGCTTTGTTAAATAGGAGAGGAATATATACTTTGATCTATAGAGTCATAATTCTTATAGCAGTTTTGGTAATGGGTAGAAAAGGGAATAAGTCCAAAGCAGGTAATCTAACGGGAATTGATTAAAGGATTCTAAAAGATAGGCTTATGTTAGAATTACAGATTTCCAGATGCCTGAAGATTTTTATTCAGGGACCTGGGTATGCGTGTTTTTATCAAGAAGAATGGTCATGGGGCCCGGCCCCATGGCCGAGTGGTCAAAGTTCCATATGCTCCGCTTCAGTGGCCCAGGGTTTATGGGTTCAGATCCCAGGTGCAGACCCACTCCACTCGTCAGCCATGCTGTGTAAATTCTGTTATTTATTGACTTAGCACTAGGACCACTGACAGCCCTCTTGTGAAAGCCCTAGGGAAGTAAATAAATAGACGTGATATTTTTGACCTGGAATATCCTTAATGTAATGTCAAAGGAATACAGGGGATTTATCCTCCCTTGCATCACAAAGAACTAAATTGATGAGAAAAGAGTCCGAATACCAGACAGTAGCAAATATACTGGTCCTTTGGGAAAAAGAAAGCATCCTGAGAAATTCTTGGATTATTATAAGAAAGGTGAAGGTTGCATTCATGGAGAAGAGATTCTCCTGGTGACAGGTAGGCTGAGGTTTTTTTGAACCATTTGATTCTACTGTTTAACAGAAGCATAACTTTATTTTCCCCCCAGAAGACAAATGAATGATAATTACGATGACGCAACAGTATGACATTAACAAGAGCTGAAGTGTGTAAAGTGGTTAATATGTGCCGGAAAGTCTTCTCAGTGTTTAATAAGCATTTTCCAAATCAATTGCTGTGATAACTTTGTGAATAAATACTCATTATCTTCATTTTACTGTGAAATATATTGATGCTAAAACAAGTTACCTACATTAACCAAGTTTTTGGTTAAGTGGTAAGAGCTATTTTTTTTTCAATTAACTAAGTCTGCCTCATACTATTAGTCATTATGCTATACTCTGTCTCATCTATGTTGACAATCTGAGTTTAATCTTTGAACCTAGTCAAAGATGTTCAAACAATGATTAGGCCAACTGAGACTATGAGCTCTCCAGGGAAAATCAAAGCAAGCCTTAAATGTGTGTTTAATTCCCAAACATATGGGGCTTTAGTAGAGTCTTTCCGCTGTTTGTTTACAGCTTAATTCCACTACGACCGGAGAACTACATTATAAGGTGTGAGGCCTTTGGAATTTGTGGGACCTCAGTTTATGACCCAGCATATGGACAACTTTTAGAAATGTTGTTTGTGTGCTTGAAACAACTGTTTCAATTGCTGTTGCCAATTGTGTGTATATATCAATTAGATCAACTTTGTTTTGATCAAATCATCTATAACATTTCTGTCTGTTTTATCAAGTGCTGAGAGAGGTGTATGAAAAATTTCCCAGATTATCTTGTATTTGTATGGTTTTCCTTTCAGTTCTGTAAGATATGTATATGGTGAGGTTCTGCTACTATTTGAAATTTGGAGTGGTTAGATATTCTTGGTGAGTTCAAACATTTAAAATTAAGAACTGTTTTTTAATCTCAAAGCTTACTTTATCTGTTACTTTCATACATAGGCTTTTTTTGGCTACTGTTTATGTGATACAACTTTTCTTCATTCATTTTTGTGTCCAATTATTTAAGATATTTGTCACATCAACAGTATATTGTTGTTGTAACTAGTTATTGCTTCTGTCTTTTAACTGAAATATTTAGTTAGATTATCTGTCATACTATTAGGATTTATTTTATGATTAAATTTATCATCTTACCATTAGCTTTTAAATGTGTTCTTTCTCTCTATTTCATTCCTTCTTTTGCTTTGGTTTAGTTTTGTGGGGGACTGGAATTGGCCACCCCAAGATATGCCTCTTTGGCATGAGGATTATTTTGGGCTGGTTACTTTTAAAAACTGCAGACAGGAAACAAACTCTGAAAAGTAGAATTTATTTACCCTCTGTAAGAGACATTTACATTTGTAAAAGAAATTTCCATCTGTAAATGTGTCTCCCTCTCTGTACCAGGAAGAAGGGGGGATGACCTTATCTCAGGAAACTCTTGTCAATGAGGAAGGCAAGGACTTAAATCTGCATAATAACCTTACTCTTGTTTCCTGTGTTTTCCTGGTAATCTCCCATAACTGACTCGTCCCACCCCCAACATCCTTCTTTGCCTTTAGCTGAAGATGGTATTTAAGGCAGTGGCTTGAGCCATTTTGGCAAGTTACTCCGTTTGCCTGAGCCTCTCCCATGTATACATGTTATAAAGCTTTGTTTAATTTTCTCCTGTTAGTCTGTCTCATGTGAATTTAATTCATTGTCCAGCCAGAAAGAGCCAGAGTGGTTAGAGGAAATGTCTTCCTCCCCTACAGTATTTTAAAATATCTTCTTACTCTCCACTACTGGCTTGTTAGTTATACATAATTTTACCATGCACCCTAAAGATTACAAAATACATTCTTGCCTTCAGGCTTTAGAATGCTTTCAATACATCTTTTCCTCTCCTCCACTTTTTGCATGCTTATTGTTGTTTATTAAGTCAATATAAGCTTGAGAGCAAGCTTCGATTCAAAACAATTTTGTATTGAAAATAATGGTTCTATATTGATGTAGTTTGCAGTCTATATTCATGGATTCTGTTTGTTATAGATATAATATAGTAGAGTAAAGGATTATGCCCCTAGGACAAATTACCGACATAACACAGAGCAGAGGACTTGATAGTGAGAAGAGAAAACCTTGTTGGTTTTCTTTATCAGTCCGAGTGTTAAAGTGCCTTTATTTGGGGCTTACTACTATGTGCCAGATACAGTACTGGACTTTGAAGATTCAACAGTAAGCAAAAGAAATACGTTCACTGCCTTCTATAATACTACATTCTAACAGGGAAAGAGATACAAATCAAGGAGATGTACATACAACCTAATTCCATTTATTACAAGTTTTGTTTGCTTGTTTAAGGAAATAAGTAAACGGATGCAGTGAAGAGCAGAAGAACCGGCAATGTGGGTGGGGTCACAGAAAGCATCTCTAACTATAGACCACTTATGCCTTTATCTCAAGGATGAAAAAAAGCTATCTATGCAAATAGTCAAGAAAAGTCTGATCCATTCGAGGGAAGAGAGGAGCTATTGCTTGTTTTCAAATCCATGAGCTTGATGAAGATAATTATGTCAAACGTGGATATCACACGTAGAAGATGGCGTAATTCAACACTGAGCAGCCTGCGTTCCTGAATAAACACTTAGAGGAGAGTCCCTTTTCCATTCGAAAACAAACATTTTAGACTTTGAGCAAGAAATAAAATGGTCTTATATTTGGGCTATTAGATATTTTAAACTTCATTTGTTAGAGCCATTTGCAACATTAATAGCTAATACTCATGGGGAAGAATCTTAATTTTATTCTAAGTACAATGCAAAGCTATGGAAGACTTTGAGTAAAGACATGATATGATCAAGTTTACGATTTAACATGCTCGGATTGAGATATGGAAAGTGGATGGAAAGAGAGCAGGAATGGAAGCAAAAGAACAATTAAGAGGTCAGAAGAGTGTTCCTGGCAAGAAATGAGAATGTTCCAGACTAAAGATGAGGCAGTAGATAAAGAGAAGAATAGACAGATGTTGTGTTATTATCACTAGTGTTTTTTTATTTCCTGAAATTTAATAGCTTTGCTTCTATGGTTTGTACAAATATGTAGATTAAGTGTGTAATAAGTATTTCCCTCATTAATAATACATAATAGAAAAGAGGTATGTTAATAAAACTGTTAATGTGGACATTTCATACAATTAATGGGAGAGATGATAGTTTCACACAACATAAAGTTTGAGATGCGTGCACAAAAGCATATATATGGTTTTAGGCACACATCTCAAATATGCAAATTGTTAGCAAAGATAGTGCTTGATGATTGTTGAAACAGCAACAACAAATAATCAAAACAAAACACCTAAGCATCTTCACCAGAACTCAATACTGTCAGGTTTTTAAATTTTACTTTAATTTTAGCCATTCTAACAGGTGTATACTGTAGTAGAATCTCATTGTGGTTTTAATTGCATTTCTCTAGTGGCTAAAATGTTGACTATCTTTTCATGGGCTTAATTGCCCTCTATATATCTTCTTTGGTGAATATGTCAATTCAAATCCTTTACTTATTTTTTAATTGAGTTTCTTATTTTCTTATTATTGTATTTTGAGTCATCTTTAAACACGCTGCTTACGAGTCCTTTGTTGGATACATAGTTTGCAAGTATTTTCTCCCAGTCTGGAGTTTGTCTCATCATTCTCTTAACAGTGTATTTCACAGAGAAAATGTTTTTAACATTAATTTAAATTAAATTTATCAATGCAAAATAAAACCAAAATGAGGTATAATACACACTTACTAAAATGAAAAGAAAAAAATGGCAATGCTAAGTGTTGACAATGGTGCAGACCAACAAGAATTCTCACACATTGCTTGTGGGAATGCAAAATGGTGCAGCCACTCTGGAAAACAGTTCAGCAGCCTCTTAGGAAGTTAAACCTACACTTACCATATAGCCCAGCCATCCTATGCCTCCGTATTTTTCTTAGAGAAATAAATTTTGTACACACACACATACAAAACCAAACTTTGCATGAATATTCATAACATATTTATTCATAATTGCCCCAAACAAGAACCTATCTAATGCCCTTATGGGAACATAAATAAACCGTAGTAACAGTAATAAAAAGGAAGAAACTATTAATAAAGGCAATAACACTTATGGATCTCAAAGGCATTATGCTGATGAAAGAACTCAGTCTCAGAAAATTGTGAGCTGTATGATTCTATGTATATGATATTCTGGAAAAAACAAAACTAATGATTGAGAATAGATCAGTGATTGCCAGGGGTGGTGGGTGGAGGAAGGTTTGACTACAAAAGACAGCATGAGGGAGTTTTCAGTGTTGAGCAAACTGGCTGGACCCAGATTGTGATGGTGATTATATGAATCTACATGTGTGTTAAAATGCTACATAAAAAAAATCAATTTTACTGTGTGTAAATATAAAAATAACAATGTAAAAGGTGTTTTCCAAAAAAACCCTCAGAACTATTTTCTTTAAGGCATGAAAAGTGATCCATAAGATGCAATTCAATTTGTTTGTACAGATTCTAGTTCATAAATCACTCAATAATTACAGACTGCCCTCTATGTCCTTGTTTTTTTAAAAAATAAAATTCTGCAGATTATTGAATTTAACGTTTTGAAAGTCATGTTTTATTAATTGTTTATATTCAATTTTTAAAAAGGGACATGGGAAGTTACTTAGGAAATTAGTTTCAGAAAAAATTTTAACGGTATATAAACAAACATAATAATGTATAGTAACTATAACGGGATTTTTCTTGTAGCTTCACAGGAAGCAATTTATAATCTCAGCCAAGCCTATGTATTCCTCAAACATCCATTAAATTTGATTGAACTTTTGTTATATATCGTATTGTATCCCATGAGAGCGAGAAGGAATGATTCTTTATTATCTTGCCGTAACTGGTTAGGAATTTAAAGATGGTGCTGAAGCTGGTGTCTCTGAGAGGGTGTGTGTGAGGGGGTTTGTATGCAGAGCTTCAGTGCTGTTGCAGCAGGGGCCTTTGATAGGCTCTCATGCCACAAGACCACAGACAATTTCATTTTCCTGCTTGACATGCCATAAAACGTAAAGAACGCAGATCTACAGACATCTATATTGCAAATTATTATTTATATATTATCTCTGCTACCACTTTGTGTGTTTCATGAAAAGGTAATTGCTTTTGTTTGTTTCGTTAGTCTCAACACTCCCAGGTATTGTATACTTTCAATAAAAGTGTATTTAACTGAATGGATAAATGGATGGTGGATAGATGAATAGACGGATTGATTAAATAAGTAATTAGTCAAAAGAACAATGGCTTTCTCCATTTCTCACTTCTTGTTTAAAATGTCAGTAGGACAAAATCAATCTAATTATATTAAAAGACATAATATATATTGAAATAGGTAGACAGATAGATAGGTAGATAGATAGACAGATAGATATCTCAATGTGTATATCTGGGAACCAAACCCGGGCTGCCAAAGCAGAGCATGCTGAACTTTAACTGCTAAGCAATCAGGGCTGGCTCAAGAATTTAATTCTTTATTTAAGAATAAATGATGAGGGCTCTCCTACTGACATAGTGGTTAAGTTCGCATGCTCTGCTTTTATAGCCCAAGGTTTGCGGGTTCAGATCCAGGGGATGGACCTACACACTGCCATCAAGCCACGCTGTGGTGGCATCCCACATACAAAATAGAGCAAGATTGGCATGGATGTTAGCTCAAGGACAATCTTTCTCAGGCAAGAAGAGAAAGATTGACAACAGATGTTAGCTCAGGGCCAGTCTTCCTCAAAAAAAGAAAAAAGAAATGATGTTAGTAGGAGCCTTGGGAAAAATATGAATATATTTATAGAGATCATACCCCACTTAGGGTAGTCTGACTTACAATTTTTCAACTTTCCTTGGTGTAAAAACAATAGGCATTCAGTAGAAACTGTACTTCAAATTTTGAATTTTGATCTTTTCCTGGGCTGGTGATACGCAGGATGATACTCTCGTGATGCTGAGCAGTGAGCCGCAGTGCCCAGGCAGCCACACGATCATGAGGGTAAACAACCGATACACTTACAACTATTTTGTATCCATATGACCATTCTGTTTTTCACTTTCAGTACAGTATTCAACATATTACATGAGATATTCAACACTTCATTATAAAATAGTCTTTGTGTTTGATGATTTAGCCCAGCTGCAGGCTAATGCATGTGTTCTGAGCACATTTAAGATAGGCTGGGCTAAGCTATGATGTTCAGTAGGTTAGATGTATTAAATGCATTTTCAACTCACAGTATTTTTAACTTACAATGGGTTTATCTGGATGTAACCCCTTGTAAGTTAAGGAAGATCGGTATATATGTATATAAAAAATAACATATAGTATAAATAAATAAATACATTTGTATTTTTCCCAAGACTCACGCTAATAACCTTTATTCGTACACACATTGATTAAGTCTACATAGGTCATCTTCTGGAACATATCAACAACATCTACCGCTAAAATTCTGCTACTAAAGCTACTTAGATCCCCTTCTCTATTTTCCCATTTTCAAGCCTATTATCTTTTGTAATAAGTAATTTACTCCCAGGTACAGGTACCCACTTTATCTGAATCGAAGTGATTTCAAGGTTCAATCTGGATTTTGCTGATGTGCCTGGTTTCAAATACTGAGTCATTCAGTTTTTGGCGGAGGCGCCTTGCTTAGTGCCAGGTAATTTAGAAGGCTAGAGGGAAGTCCACTTGGAAGTCAGGCAGAGCAGAATCAAGTGCCAAGTTTTCTTTTTCTATCAAATGATAAAGCTGGTAAATGAAAGCGCATTTTGCAGATCTTTACCAGTAGGAACAAATGAAATTCAAAAGACCCAAACCGAAAGCTTCTCCCAAGCAGTGGGCGTGGCACACTCATTTTTAGACTTTCAGACCTAGCCTGGTGCCTGGCTCAGAGGAGGCATCCAATTAGAGTGTGTTGTTCAACCAAGATGGTATGTGCCTCAGGAGGATTGTTGTATCTCTTTTGTCTCCACGTATTAATCATTGTATCAGATAAACTGCTTCTCAGCTGAGCTCTATGGCCCTCCCTGTCATTTTCTCTAGAATTTGCTATATCTCTTTAAATTCTTCTTGTCAGTAAGTATTTCTGGCTTTTAATTGTTAGCAATTGGATTCTACAAGAGCTGCATAAAATTGGAAAATAACTAAATCCTAATACATATTCATCAGTGTGATTTTATTTAAAAGCAAATGAACAGCATCAGATCATCGTGCTTTCTAGAATCACAGAATTAAATTACAAACCCTGATTTAAATTTTGACAACAAACAAGACAAAAAAAAGGAGTGTGATTTGGTCCATTATTTTGTCTTTGATTTTGCACTCACAGCAATGTTGTTTGGATTGTAAAAGAAAGGCCATAGGTAAATTGTATGTTAAAATGGCTTTTGGCAATTTAGAGGAATGGTCTTATTTAATGGGGATGGAATTTGATCAGGACAGATGTAGAGAACTGTATTTTAGAAGGACTAATGTAGTCCATCACTACATCATGGGAGACGACTGCCTAAGCACTCCTTTCGCATAAAAATATTCTGAGGCACGTGACGCATCACAAATTAAGCACATAATAATAATGTAGAATGCTCAAAAAAACCTTGTTTAGAAATTCCAAGCACCTTGGGCTATAAGCACCATATTTAGGGGCATTTCTAACCTGGACTTGGGTTCCACTTGGGTTGGATTTCAGAGCTTTGCTTCAAAACACAAAAGTCAGTTCTAAAGCACACTGGATGTTAAGCAAACGTTATCGCGTGGAAATAGCATCTAAGAGCCTTTTAAAATGCCCAACACCTTGCCAAGTTATACAAGACGTTTCCCAAGGAAAAGTATACAGTTGCAGCCTTCAATTATCATTGACTCTGGAACATGCCATGTTCTTTCCCGAGGCAGAGCTTTTATGCATTCTGGGTTTACTACAGGGGATAGCAAACACCCTTCTTTCAGAATAGGCAAGCCTTCCAATGCCTTGAAGACCTTCCTTGAGATCAGCCTCTGCCTTGAACTTTCTCATGGGGAACATGTGATTCTTGCTCTCAAGAGTCCATTCGTTTGAGGCTTAATGAGCATATTGCCTGTGGTCAATGTGGAATGGTGTCATGGATCAATTCTGAAGTTTTCTATACTTACTATGAAATGAAGTATCAAGAAATGAGAAAAGGCTTTATACAGGTGGTCAGGGCTCTGCATCTCTGCTTCTAACGCACAAGTTACTTATCTTCTCTGGACTTCTCAGCAACCTTCCAGATACGGTTTTTGTGACACTTGAATGAAATAGTACAACGAAGGCGTTTATAACAGTGTGGGTAGTGATTGAGAGCCCATGGTCCGGAATCAGACTGCAAACGTTTAGATCTTACATGTGCCACGTAACAGCTGCCTGGTCAAAGGGGGATTATGTCATCTCTTTAGGTATCAGTTTCTGCATCCATAAAGTGGAAGTGATAATAATCTATGGTCCACAGAAGAGTTGAAATGAATATCACATTTGAAATGTATAAAGCACACTTAATCATGATCCTTAGTTCTAAATATGTGCTCAAAATTTTGTAATTATTCTTATGACTTTGTGTGTGTGTGTGATCTTGCCTTGTCTACCTGCTTGTCTACTTCTTACGGGTAGGGGTCATAAAATGATGTCAAACCACATAAAGTAATGGTGAGAACACACGATTTAGGTGGGGGTAGAAGATGGTGTCCTCTGACTCTCTTTTCCTAGGTAAGTGGTCTGCCTCTAGCATTATCATTATTACTGTAATTAGTTTAATAAGAAGTTAGAATGTAGGGTTTTCCCATCATTCATAGGGAGATAATCAACCAAATGATTTCGCTAAAGGTTTTCTAGGATCTCCATTTAACAGTGTTCAAACCAGCATTTTCAGGAAATGAAGGGCTCTTGGAGTAGACCTTTTCAAATAGATAATCAGTTAATTAGTGGCAATTCTGGCTCCCATCTGAGTAAACAAAAATTTGTATGTGATTTCATTTTCTAGAAATCATCTCCATTGGATTTGCAGAGCACTTCCTGCACGTCCCCACAACCGCCATTCTACTTGAGCCAGGTGCCAGTTGTGTCCATCAAAGGGAGGACAGTGCGGCTGGCCAGGTGGACTGACTGCTTGCCCTTTGGGGTGATAAAGGATGGAGTCCCTGGATTTTGTCAGTTCTAAAGGTGAACGTTTTGCGGCATCACTGCTTTATTGATCCCAGGCCCATCCCTATGTTTCTGTTTTTAAAAAATTAATTGGCTTTAGATTTGTCACATGGACATAGCTTCAATCTCAGATTACTATGGAAATAAATATCACAGTAGCTAGCACTCAATAACATTTCATTGACTGAACAATTTAATAACTCTCCTAATTAACTGGGTTTCCTAATCTTGACACTGATGTAGGTCTAATATGGTTTCCTTCTTCTAGTAAAGTGAAAGTAGGCAGCTGCTATAAGAAATGGCTTCTCGACTTGTCCAGCTATTTTGGCATTATATAGATGCTCAGCATAGTAAACTTATTGTAAAAGAAATCAAACAACATAGGCCGTATCTCTTCGAAAATTCAGTGCTTACCAGGTGTTAGGAAGCTTGCTAAATTCTTTGCAAACATTCATATATCCTCTGGAGTCAGAGGGGTGGCTTTCAATCCTCATCTGTAAATGAAGGTGACAGTAATAATGATACCAGACTCACAAGGTTGCTGTCATGAGTAGATAAGATGCACACACAAAGCACTGAGAGCACTGCTGGGCATATAGAAAGTGTTCAGTACGTGTTAAACATCATTGCTATCATTGCCATTATTATGCTGTATTGTATTATATTATAAGAATATATACTATCCCATTATTATACCATATTATAAAATACTCTATTTAAATATATACACACACATACATGTACACGTATTACATAATTTTTTAAAATTTTATGTATTTATTTATTTATTTATTCATAGGAAGATTAACCCTGAGCTAACATCTGCTGCCAATCCTCCTCTTTTTGCTGAGGAAGACTGGCCCTGAGCTCACATCCATGCTGATCTTCCTCCACTTTCTATGTGGGACGCCTACCACAGCATGGCTTGCTAAGCGGTGCCGTGTCCACACCCGGGATCCAAACCAGTGAACCCCGGGCTGCTGAAGTGGAACGTGCACACTTAACCACTGTGCCATCAGGCCTAATGTTATACTCTAATACTACATTTTCCCATTTTACAGGTGAAAGAGTTGAGGCTTAGTATAGTTAAGAAACTTGGCAATGTCTCAAAGGATGTGTGTTGTGGAGTTGGAACTCAAACCCAAGCAATTAACTGACCTGACACTCTACCACTTTTGACTGTGTACCCATAGTCTCTGAGTTTCCAGAGGAGGATTCTTTCTCTAATAGACGCATCTTATAATTTGAAAAACCAAGGAAATGAACAGAAGATATTTCTAGTTTAATAAAGCCAAATAATCTTTTGATTTTTAAGTAGGAAGCAGAAATTGGTGAGCTTGGAGTTAAAAACCCAAAGGCCCAAGTGGATGGTGGGTAAATTAACACAAATGTGTAAAATAGATTAGGTATAAGAATGATGGGGCTTATGGCTCACTAGAGAGCATGAACTTTAATGATGTTGATTCTCATCATGTAGAAATGTGAGTACACCATCACCGATTTCTCACAAAGGGCCTGACATCCATATATTTATGCGAAAACACTCTCATTTAAAAAATGGGATTTATTTCAAAATAGTTTAAAGCACTGTGAAGTCTAAATAAAGCAGTTCCACTGATTGAGTTTGGCCAATGGACAATCTCCCTAAAACATACTGTGAAATCACTGACTCCTGAGTGATAAATTTCTGATAAAGAGTTGTCTTTCTAAAGAACTGAATACTTTTGAAGTTATTAAGTTCCTCATAAGTGAGGAGCTGCACTTACAGAAGAAACTCCACTTGGAGACTCAGCCTCACCCAGGTAGTGAATGTATTACAGTCAAGCTAGGAAACAGGAAAGAAGCTCTAAGCTGCACTGAGTTGTGAATGCTCATGCAGTCTTGCTGTTTCATGTCCACACATGATGCTCCAGAGCATCCTGGGCATTCACTTATCACACATTTGCCCATCCACCCCCCCCAAAATTCCCACCAATCTTTGGTACTCTATTTTGTCTTGGTTTCTTGGATTTCCTTGGGTTGGAATGCTGCAATAAACATCTATTTAGTTGAATCCTGATAAGAATGTTAATCCTTGCCTGGTCTTTTATCTACTGTCTCTAGTTGTTATTTAGAATCCTTCTTTATCTTAAACAGACATCCCTGGGAAAAAATTGCATTACCTCCTACCTCATGGACATTGATACTCCCTAGAGATGCCTACGGTTGAACCCAAACACCTGAATGCCCAGCTCAGTGCTGGCAGTAGTAAACTGACTCGGCATGACACATTCAGAAAATGCTTAATATGGTATCGTTATTACTGTCATATATTTTTATTGTTGTATGTGTCTGGTCTTGAGCTATCTACTAGAATGTAGACTTTTGATGCATAAAGGCTATAGAACTGTTAAACCACGTCATACAAAACAAAGCACAGAATTTAGCTGAAAAAAATAAGTGACTTTCTTGATAAATGTTCTGCCTCTATTTTGTCATTCCTATGAATTACCATGGTTTTCTCACCAAGAAGTTGACATACAGAGATTTCTGATTGCACTTAGACTATTGGGAAGGTTCCCTTCTTTTAATGGTAATCACTCCTCCAGTGTGATTAGTACCTTTAAGCCTAATCATTTTCATCATCATTTTTCAGCCTCTACATTAGTTTATACTCCTATCCCTGAGGTTAAAATTCTTGCACATTTTGCAACCAAATAGATTTACAGTGCTATTAAAATAAGGAAGTAAAATCACATTGTTTTAAGCTTGAAATGAAAATTAAACGAACTGGACCACGTTAAGTCTATAGAATTAGATCTTACCAAACCCTGTCCTCTAATTAATGTAATGAACTTAAAATGCTTCAAAAGGCAGCTTGGAAAATGTAAAGGATTTTGCAATATATACAAAGACTCTTTTCCATTTCTTAAAGGGAAATGAAATGATCATAGGCCAAGATGGAAAATATTCTAATCATGGTATAAAACATCAATTTTCTTACCAAGACAATCAGCAACATAGCTAGGATGATGAATTGAACTCAATTTATTTTCATATGTCAACTTTTACGCCAAATACCTTCAAATGTGGGGGACAAAATAATGAGAGAACATTTGTGCAGTGCTTTGAAGTGAGATTTCCAACTCTTGTGTGTCCCAATGGATTGATCTGTGATTTCTCTAAAAAGACAATAGGACAGATAAAGTTTATCCTGCTCTATTTTCTTCCATTTCACTTTTCCTTTTGCTTTTTATTCCCAACCAAGCAGAATTTGTTACAAGGAAAGCAGGTAAAGCAAGAAGGGGAAGATGGCACCACCAGGGGGAGAGTGATTGCAGATCTGTTAGTTACGACTAGGGAGTCAAAACCAAGGATTCAGGTCCGATGCTTAATTCATTGAAGGCTGACAGCGGCATTGGGTGAAAACCAATGCTTTATGAGTGTCTGGATGGATCTCTGTGGAAAAATAGTAAAGTTATTTTCTAGTTTTTAAAGTACTGTCAGATCAAAGGGATAATGTAAGTGCTTTTACCTCTTTTTAATGTCCAAGCTCAGAATACCCGGTGCTTGGTATCCTTCACAGTGTGATAAAGAATTTCTCATAAAACCCTAGCGAGGTCAGTCGAATTACTGATAGCCCATTGTGGGGAATTTTGCATTAGTCCAGAGTGCACAGATAAATGATAAATATTGCAGTCTGTCACAAGGAAATGTGAAGGTCTCTGCCTGATTAGCTGGTAACTGATTGACACTTTTCAATATCATTCCCCCTACCACCACCACCACCAGTCTTTAAGAATGAGAAAAGAGATTTCAAACCATTCGGAGCTCAACAGCCACATTAAGACACAATTATTATGTGTAAGATGCAAGTTATTACTTGTTCTAGAAATAAAAACCACCTAGTAAAGAAAATAGAAAACTGCCTTTTATCAATACCTTTTGTCTTGTGATTAAATATGAGATGTGGGTCACTTTAGCATTTCTGTCCCTCATAAATATTGCTTTCACCTTGGACCTAATCGTAATGTGGCAGAGCACTTTTCCTTGAAGTCTAATAGCTTGAAATTGTACAAGTATTGTCAGTACAGTCACAGAAGGTAAAAATGGTGTGTTACGCTTTAAAAACACGACCTAAGAATCATAAGTATAGTAATTTTTTCCTCAAGATTCCTTCCAAGATTATTCTAAATCAAGTCTGGTAATTAAATGTTTGCCGTTTATTCCATGTACCTTAAAAAAAATATTTTGTGTAATACTGAACTCAAGTCTGTGTCTAGAATTCTTCCTCTTAATGAATGCTTCAGCACTAACTATTGAAAAGTAATTTACTTTTATGAAACTCTAAGGATCAAACCTCAGAAGCCATTATTTATATGATGAACCTATGACTTTCCAAATTGCCTTGAAGTGCTGGACAGAAATGCTCTTTTTGCCTTTTGTATTTGCTTTATTGCTCCGTGACACGCTGCTGTTCATTGCGAAAAACAAATCTCAAAAGCAGAAAAGGGAGAGTGCTACTACATCTCTGTGTACATCTACGATTTTCTTTAACAATTAAACAGCACTGTCTTAGAGGAAGTTATTAGTGAATGAGCTTAGTGACATAAAGGCATTTGAACTGTTAGAAATAGTTTTAAAACTGGTTTTCTGATATTATGGATAACTTTTCATTTCTTTAATTTATTAACAAAGTTGCAAATTTTGAAAAGTAGCTAAAGCCTTGTCATTTTTTCTCTTAAGCCACATCTAATGAAACTCTCTTGAATTAATGTCTGTGTTTATTTGACACAAACATAGAGAAAGATTGAAACCTTTTTAACTATGTTATTGATTTATGTTGTAGGAACGGACTGTGCTTAGTTTAAAGAGTCTCAGATATACTCCATGCTTAACCCAGAAAGATTTTAAACATTGGCGTTTATCACAATTTACAGAGCAAAATACACAGGAAGCAAATTACTTAGAATACTCTGCTCAGAATATATTGAGAATGTGATTGGCGTGCTTCTCATTTCTAGTAATTAGCGACCTTAAACGAATACAAGGTGGATTTACACGTGGTGGAAACACAATGACCAGATTGCCTAAGCCAATTATGTAAAAATTCTACCTGAAACATTGGTTTTACAATAGGAGAACACATTTGAAACAGGATCCATGCTAAGGTATCTGGAATAAACCATAGTGTGTGTATATATATATATTATATATATATATATAGTTATATATATATATAAGTCAGTTCATTATGAAAATCCAATGAGAAGTACAAAAGAGTACATAATTTTTCAGTTTGAAGCATAATAATCTTAAATAGTCTGTTTACATTTACCCTGTGAACTTAATTTTTCAAATGAATCTATTATATTTGTTTTCAAGCTTGCCATATTAATCCACTTATTTTA
Organism: Equus asinus; assembly: GCF_041296235.1. NCBI lineage: Eukaryota > Metazoa > Chordata > Mammalia > Perissodactyla > Equidae > Equus > Equus asinus. The sequence continues at coordinate 33,833,289 of NC_091802.1, read as the reverse complement.
GAATCATAGATTTTACAAATAAATACATATATATATATACATGTAAGTGTTCACATGTGAATGTGGCATGTGTGTATCATCTGTGTTTGTGTGTATGTGTGTGTATCTAGCCAGCATGTTAATTTGGAGATTAACATTTCACAGGTCAAGTTTTTAATCTAGGTTAACCATTTCTAAAATGTAATACAAGATGAATATTGAGATTGTATTTACCTGTTTTAAAAAAATGTGATATTAGTCTAATAGTTAACGAAATTAGAAACTTCTTAAGTATCATTCATTTTATTTTAAGAATGAGGTAATTTAAGCTTAAGTGATTATCCAAAGTTAAACAGCCTTTTTTTTTTTTTTTTTGTGGAAGATGAGCCCTGAGCTAACTACTGCCAGTCCTCCTCTTTTTGCTGAGGAAGCCTGGCCCTGAGCTATCATCCGTGCCCATCTTCCTCTACTTTCTATGTGGGACACCTACCACAGCATGGCGTGCCAAGCAGTGCCATGTCTGCACCTGGGATCCGAACTGGTGAACCCTAGGCTGCCAAGAAGCGGAACATGTGAACTTAACCACTGCGTCTTGGGCCAGCCCCAAACAGCCTGTCTTTGAACTCAGTTCCAACCCAGGTCTCCTTTCTCCATCTGAGTTCGCTCACGTGACCTCCACCACATACCAAAAATTTCCTGCAGTCTAACCACTCGTATCTGAAATCAGGCAATATTGTTATATGACTTCACTAAAAGGTAAATTCAGCTAAAACTTTCCATCTGGTTGTAGCTCGACACACGAGAAAGAAGGTGTTCCATAGGCTCATGAGTAATGGGAGTGACATTAAAATAGTTACAGTAAAGCTCCATAATAACTTAATTATAGTAATAAAATCTCGTAAATAAGAAAAAGAATACTTGCTTCCCCCGACTTACCACTGGGGGTGACAATTCATTTGTGTCTGGAATAATTAACGTTACATTAAATTTTTCACAGTTGAGAATATATTCAAGGATGCGCATCAAATACATTATAGAAATATATACAACACAAATATCCCTTTATGAAATAATATACAATAATTATTTTCACTTCAGGAGGTTTTTATTTCTCTGACATTTCAAACAGCACCATCTGTTCATTTCCTCTCTCTTTTCTTTCAGAAACCTGCATTTTGGTTTCTGCTGTGGCACGTCTTCCTGCTTACTCTGCCTTTGCATTTTACAAATCATCCTTTAAATTCGGCAAAAGTGTTATTTTTTCTGTTATATTGACTGCTCATTTTCTCACTACCCGCATGTGTTTTCCTAGCCTTGTTTGAAATTGTTTTACTTTCTGATCATTTTGAATATTGTTAGAGAGGGAAGGTGGTGATAACTAGACGTTTATTTCCAGCTGCAAAATTCAGCCCAGAGGCACTTAAGTCCCCATCACTGAGATATTCAGAAAAGTGATGTTAATATCATTTTATAACAGTGCAGATATTTAAAGTGAATGAATCATATGAGCATTTAATAATTAGAGAGATATATACACACATATATATATATATATTTTTTTTTTTGGTGAGGAAGATTGGCCCTGAGCTAACATCTGGTGCCAATCTTCCTTCTTTTGCTGTCTGATTTTGTTGCTGAGCTAACATCTGTGCCAATCTGCCTTCACTTCATGTGGGACGTGTGGCATGACAATCCGTGCTAGGTCCGTGCCCAGGATCTGAACCTGCAATCCTTTGGCTGCCGAGGGAGAGCTGGCAAACTTAACCACTATGCCACCAGGCCAGCCCCTTAATAATTAGATTTTTTAAAACAGCTGATTTCCTTTTGTGACCTTCTAGGATGTCTAAAGAGGCAATGCAGAACTATTTAGAAACTTTACTGCATGTACGTTGATCATGTTTTCAAAAGTCCTTGATGTAGGAGTTTGGGAAAACTGAATCCATATTTACTTAGCCAGATGGTTTACAAATATTATCCCACTTAAAACATTTATAAGTATATTATAAAAGAAGGAAAACATTTCCACGAGATTAAATTGTATTAGTCTCTTTGGCCACTACTTGCCTGCAAATAGGAAACTCACTTCTGCTGTTAACAACTGGCCACCACAGCTTTCCTCTTCTTCCTGTCTCCGGATCCGAGTAAAATTGCAACAGCATTCTGCTCCTTCCATTTTCAGTGTCATCATGTCCTTCTCTCCTTACATCTGCTTCTGACTCTGCCTTTTAAAATGCTCTTTAATTTAGACCAAAGTTTCACCTTCTACATTACTCTCTACCATAGAAGAAACCCTTATTCACTTTGCAGACCTCATCTTCTACTCGAGTATTGTGCTTCAAATTAGCTGGTAAATATTTGGTATCTTCTTTGCTCCTCAGAGTACAACTGCTGACAATCACCTGTGCCTTTTAACTTCCTTCCCAATTAGCAGGATACATAACAGATGTCATCTAAGGAAAAGATTTGATAGTAACAGCCTTTATTGTGGAAATTCCTTGTTTACATCATACTTTTCAAATCTTTATATTATCCCAAAGCTGTCTACTTCCCACTTCTGCCAAAGTTCTTTAAGGTTTTCTTTTCTGACTTCCCAAACTTAATCCTCTCTACCTCTAATAGTATTAATCAAGTGACAGTCGCCTCATGGCTCCTCAACTTTGTTTATATTGCCGGCACCTCTGTGTTTATTTCACATTAGCCAATTCCCATCGAGGTCACAATGGGACTTGAGAAACACTATTCCTTTCTAGATTATTTATTTCATACTTCTCTCTTCTAGGTACTATTTCCCTACATTATACCTCATTGAAATTTCTCTTCTCCAATTACTCAACTTACTGCAATGTACCACTGCATATAGAACTTTGGGTTGTAGAAATCAAAAGGCGTGTAATTCTTTATGAGTATAGACCTTGCCCTCATAAAAGACTTGAGGGTCATTGAGTTAAACGTTATTCTTTCACCTAAAGTTTCCATTATCCTTTTGAACTTCTTGCAAATCTTTTGTGATAGTCCCGCGTACTTCCCAAAAGCCATGGCCTCCCTCTACACCCCACATGTCCTCAATGGGCGTGCCCAACTTACTTGTGGATCACTTCACTCTCAGCTATTTGATTGACTTTTTTCTCATTTAGGTATAGTGGAAGAGGGTTGGAGAAACTGATTCCTGTCCCAAAGAGATCTGGTTGGTTTTTTTTTTTAAACAGAACCCCACCCAGCTCATCGTGGTATTCATCCTCATTTATCTAATAAAAACTTAAGACATTCTAATCTAAGATTAAAAAATCAGATGCCATAGAAAGGCCTTATTTCTGCCTCTTTTCCTCCATGAGGTGCATTCTGTGCTGCTTGTTTCTGAGTGCAGTCCTGAGCCTTATATACCACAATTTCCTAATTTATAGTTCGCACATATGAGAAGTCTGCTGAGCTTCAGAAACGGATCCAATTAGGCCTCTACAGAACGCATACACTCGTCTGTGCAACACTGGGCAGGACAAATTTTCTGTAAGCGTAAAATTGTTCTCAACTCTCTCCTAGTCTGAGAACTGTGTGGAATACAAAGAGAAATGATTGACCTGGTCAAACAAGAGCTTTTTAAGGCAAAGCATTGTACTAAAATCTCCAACTTGAGAAATTTTTTTCTCTACTTGATATTTAAACATTAGGTATTACAAAAATGATTTACTCTCTAAGGAATTCTGCCTTTAATAATTAGTTTATAGTGCTCCCCTTTCCTAAGCATGATAAATGGTGTGAGTTACAGATATGGGGACTTATATCAGTAATTGCCTCACTCAGTCTATTATAAGATAGCAAATGCATAGTCTTGGGTTTCCAAAATGGCCACACATTAGATTTGCTTACAATTGGGTATTTCTTTTAAATGTGTCTTTTCCCCCAAATACACCACCTTTGTTCATGCCATATCTTTATTCACAGAGCTCCCTCCAACTTGGACTATCTTTAGTCTTCTTCTTTGTTACCCAATTTTTATATATCCTCCTTTTTCAGAGAATTTCTAAAACAATCGCCATCCATGTTTGACTGCATATCTGGTTGGACCCCAGGGGATCAATTCCGTATACTCACTACTCACTGCTCACCCTTGAACGGCTGGAGAGCTGATAGAATTAGAAGCGACACTACTGTGGCAATAGGCAACTCGATTACATTTGCCAAAATGTCTAGAAAGGAAAATCTCAGTAACAATTTGTCTTAGCAGATCTACCACCTGCACAAACCCCAACAAGAGTGCATACAGCTGGTACAAATACAGCTGATGAAGGGTCCCAGTTAATGTTCTTTGAGTTTTGAGCATTGACTGGAGCATAGGTAAAGGAGGAAGCTGTGGAGAGCAAAAGGAGATGAGGGCAGTTTTAAATAATAAAGAAAGGGAAGGGACCCTCACTGCTTCCCATGACTCCCACACAAAGCCTATTCTCTTTCATAAAGTTTGTTCCAAGAGTCGCCAGTCCTGCTGTCTCAAAGACAGAACTTAGTAGAAATTACATTCCATTCCGGGTCAAACAATTGCTGATAGGAGATTGTTACTGGATGTCAAATCTTGGGCTGAGATCCAGAAAACCTGTCTTAAGTTTATTTATAGACACTGGTCACTTAGCAACTCAATAAATATCTGATTTATAAATTAGCTTTTAATTTTCTCCATAACTTGAGTCCATTCTCTATTCAAATATGAGGTAGCCGCAGCATAAGTGAAAAGACACGACAAATAGGAGACAAATAAGACGGAACGGAGTCCAAATTCCTATTTTTCTAGGACATATGGACTTAAGTAAAAAGCTTTCTCAACTAAAAGAAAAAACTGGGGTAATACTTCATAACTCATAGGACTTTGTAAGAGTCAATTAAGGAAGCGAAGGTGTTTTTTAAGATATGTTATAAATATATGCTGCTACTACTCCATAACACCCTGCTTTAAACTAGCTACTTTTCTGGTTATAGTTTAATAGACTGTTCCAATTTCTATTGCTCCAGAATCACCCATCCCATCTCTTTTACTTAGACTGCCCCCTTTTCTTCCACTGTATAATCCTAGCAACATTCTTGGCACTGATGACATGCTGTTAAGTAAGAAAAACCAGTTTCCAAGTTGCATGGGTTTATATTATAGATTCTCTTACCACCTTTGTCACATGAAGGACTATTTTCAAATTTTCAATGAAATAGCAAATGGCTATTTTAGTCTGCTACTGAGCGCATATTTACATTTATGTAATTAGTATGAAGGAGAATTTAGGATGTCCCAGATTATATTTATTTATTTATTCATGTGTGCGTACATTCACCCCTTCCATCACTTCTTAACTATCAACATGCTTTGCTTTTAACACCTATCTGAAATTCCTACTTAATTTCAAGGCCTCGTTCAGGTATTATATCTCCAGGCCTCACTGAGCTTTGCTTCTTTCTAATTCCCATGAAATGTGCAGGTGTTTCTCATGCATTAATCTTGACTTTTGTATTGTGGCCAGAAAGATGAAATAAAAAGGATGCTATGGGCTTAAGTGGAATAGAGAATCTGAGTTGAAATCCCATGAGTGATATGAGCATAGTGAATCAATGTCTCCACCTCAGTTTTTTCATCTGTAGATAATGGAATATTAACGTACTATATTGTTTTTTTCCACATTTTAATAAAAATAGCTTGTATGAAAGAATCTAGCATAGTGTTTAGATCATAGCAAATGTTTAAAATTTTAGTTCCGTCTATCAAGCATGTTTGTCTGTTAGGTCTTCCAAAATAAGAGTAAAGTAATAAAAAATGTATACTGGCTTAATTTGAAAATTCCAAGTTGATGACTATTGTAGGTATTAGAATAGTGATTATCAAACTTTGGAATGTATGAATATCGCTAGTAATAACTGCTGAAATGAGGGCTACTGAGGCTCCTGGCCTATGTGGGGTGCTTTGCACAAGGGCTCAGGACTATGAATTTTTAAGAAGTGTCACCATGGGATCTTGTTGGTCATATGCATATAATATTTTGAGAAATATTTTTTTTTCTTTTTGTAAGATTGGCACCTGTGATAACATCTGTTGCCAATCTTTTTTCTTCTTCTTCTTCTTTTCCTCCCCAAAGCCCACCAGCACATAGTTGTCTATTCTAGTTGTGAGTGCCTCTGGTTGTGCTATGTGGGACGCTGCCTCAATATGACCTGATGAGCGGTGACATGACCACACCCAGGATTCGAACCAGCGAAACCCTGGGCTGCTGAAGTGGAGCGCGTGAACTCAATCCCTCCGCCATGGGGCCGCCCCGAGAAATACTGTTAAAGAGTAATTTCCAAGTCAGTCACTATGTCACCGCCAGCAGTATAAAACAATAGCTAACCTCTGCAAATTTCACACAATAACATCTCATATTGTTGCCCTATAGGAAAACCTGTGCGAGGACAAGTCTAATAGGTTTCTCACACTCACACACTCAAATCATTCTTATATGCTAAAGGTAAACCTCATAATGTTTTCATTTCACAGCCGTATTCTCCGTTGAGTAGCATAGTTATCAAGGAGTAATTGATTTGATAAGGATGATTCCGTGCTCCATCAGTTGGATCCTCCGAGAAAGCGGCACGTTTCAAAATGAATCAGCTTTGAGCAATAACCACTTTATTTTTGTTTGGTGTTCCAGATTATATATTTTAATTCTAAAAGTAAGTGAATATTCTGCTCTCGTAAACTGAAACAAAGGAGGAATGAAACGAGAATACATGACTACATTATCCACTGCATCTTTCACTTAAAGTGAATGACCTTTTTTGCATGACTCTCCTTACTTTTGGGAAATAGTGAGGAAGCTAGACTTCTCAATTGTGTATACTTCCCAATAAAAATATGTTGATAACCCAGTGTTATAGGCATCAGCCCTGTAGTTATAAGGGAAACATAAGCTCCTGATTTCCTGCAACTTGCAATCTGAAGAGAGGTACAAACCTGAAACTAACAATTACAAGTATCTATGAATACTTCATGGTACTTCCACTTTTTCTGTGGTCAATTAACAAGGAAACAGAATCAATCTGATTCATTACAGAATGCAGAGTTATAAGCCAAGATTTAATTTCTCTCCATTAATGCAAATAGATATTTCAGCACTGCCTCTGTGTCAGGTGCCAAGGGACAAAGATATGCAAAATCTGGCCCCTCTCCTTGAGGAGTTGACTATCTAGTGGTGAAAATCAACAATTAGAGCACGGTGTTATCAATGTTATGATAGAGGCCCATACATAAAACAAATGTACGTCTTGTTTTTAAAGCCCCTAAGTATTCTACTGTGCTTGAGTTGAAAACATAACACAGACTATTCTTTTGTGAATACTCCACAAACAAAGACATTTGACCTCCTGTGTGTGACAGGAATATCAATAGCAGAATATTTTTCTTATTTGGAGCCAGGATTATTCCTCTGTGCCAAGCTGCTGCAGGTCATGCCGATGCCATCTCCTGCTGTCTGTTGGCACTCTCCACATGGCCTTATCATACAGTTTTCCCTGCTGATATGGGAACGACCCCTCATGGACCCCTCACTGCCCATTGCATGGGCACCAAGCTTATGTGGTCTGGTGTGCCTAATGACTTTATTTTTTCTTTTTAGTGAAAAAACGCTTTGATTGAATTTGAATTCCCAAGGACTCAGAGAGCACCCATGAGCAGAAGACGATCTCAAAGACAGACTCGCAAACTACCTTCTGTCTTCAATGAACCGAACATTGCGGTGAGTCCAAGTTCAAGTAGTCTCTAGATTTACTTTCCTCACAGAAGATACTTTGCTCCCTCTCAAAATAGACTATTTTTAATTTATTTAATTTTTTTTTTTTGAGGAAGATTAGCCCTAAACTAACATTTGCCGCCAATCCTCCTCTTTTTTTGCTGAGGAAGACTGGCCCTGAGCTAACATCCATGCACATCTTCCTCTACTTTATATGTGGGACGCCTGCCCCAACATGGCTTGACAAGCGGTGTGTAGGTCCACACCCGGGATCCGAACTGGCGAACCCCAGGCTGCTGAAGCAGAACATGCGAGCCTAACCACTGTGCCACTGGGCTGGCCCCTAGACTATTTATAGACCTACCTTGCCAGACCTCTAGACATGCTCAGATGTACTTGAATCCTCAGGTGAACAAGTTGAGGTTTGGGCTCAAGTTTCTCCCAGTGCCCTTGAACACACAAATAAACTCATTCATCTTCCAGTAAACTCGTCAAACTATCCAGTCCAAATCTTCATGATATGGTTTTAAACCACTGCTTCTTGCTTCCTTCCCTCCAAAGAAAAGTGAGGCCCATTTCAAATATGACCCATTTCCTCCAGGGATATTTTCAACCAGATGACCTTTGTGCTTTGAGAAACAAATAAAACTATAAAGAAATTCACATGGCTTGGGGGAAACATATCTTAACCAGCAATGCAGCTTCAAAACATGCCAAACATGAGGCAATTAGTCATCACTGTAAAGATGGTGACAAGAGAGAAACTTCTTTATATTTTTTCCCTAAAATGTTACTTTCATCTTTTCTTGACAGATTTCTTGACTTGCCTTTGTCTGTGTATAGAGGTTGAGATTTGAAGACTCTAAATCAAAAATAAACAGTTTTTTTTGTTTGATATTGTAATTTTCATCTGAGAACAAGTGCATTTCACTTCAGGATGCCATCTCACACAGATCCATCGCATCACCTTACATTTTACCATCTGCTACAGATGCTTGTTATTTCACCCTGGCTTCTAGATCATGCTTGGTTGACCTGGTTCTCTCCGTGGTGGTACGTGAAGTGATAGTGATCAGAAAAGACAATTTAGGGTTGTCCATTCAGGAATATACCTGCTTTGTCCTAGGGAAACTGGATGAGACAGTGTGGTTACTGGTTTACATAGTGGTTCTCAAGTGGTTTCTCTGGGCCAGCATCATCAGCATCACCTAGGGGCTTGTGATGAATGCGGATTCTCAAACCCCCATCCAGACTTACTTATTCTGGGGGTAGGCCCAGGAATCTGTGTTTTTTTGTTTTTGTTTTTAAAGATTTTTATTTTTTTTCCTTTTTCTCCCCAAAGCCCCCGGTAGATAGTTGTATATTCTTAGTTGTGGGTGCTTCTAATTGTGGCATGTGGGACACTACCTCAGCGTGGCTCGATGAGTGGTGCTATCTCCACACCCAGGATCTGAACTGGGGAAACCCTGGGCTGCCAAAGTGGAGTGTGCAAACTTAACCACTCAGCCACGGGGCTGGTCCCAGGAATCTGTGTTTTAACAAGCACTCCAGGTGATTCCAATGCACACTAAAGTTTGAGAACTACTGAGAAAGAATACAGGGTGAGTCTCCTCTCAGCTCCCTTCCTGCCCGTTCCATCATCCTCAGCGCCTCCTTTCTTTCTTCAGTATCAATCATGATTGTTCATTAAACTTACACCTTAGTTTACTATCTTCATCGTTATGCCTCATTAACGTCTTACTATAGTTAGTAATATCAGTGTTTTTTTTTCTCCAGTGGTTTTTATTTCTCCAGAACTGTGTCCTCTTGAGAACTTCCATTCAATCATCTGACAGGTTCTACTGGGCTTGTTTCTATCTGCTTACTGTGTGTGACTACCGTCCACTGCAGGTCATTTCTTCCTGTGCTTGGTATAGTTCTTACAAAAAGAACAACTATATGGCTTTTTCCCAGTTCTCTGCTCTACGTTACATTACTTACATAACAAGACAGAAATATATATCTACACTTTATAGGCCAATATACGATTAACAGAAGAAACACAACACCACACTCCCTCAAATTTTAAAACTTGGTAACCAAATAAAACTCATCATGATAAGATTGTTTTTCTTTACAAGGTTATTTATTACCATTTTGGTGTCTTGATTTTTTTAGTGACTATTGTATTTTTTCATTCACGTCATTATTTCTACTATACTGCCTCCACCTTTGACACATATTTTAAACATGCTAACATTTTCCCTCAATACTGATGAATCTTACTTCTTCGAGCGACTGACAACAGAACTGTCAAATCTGCCTACTGCAAATGAGGCAACATCTTTTGACTATTTTAATGTATTTTTAATGCCATTGGGCTATTTTTGGATTAAAGGGCTTAACATCGTACCATTATTCATTGGTTTAATATAAGGTCTGTGCAGCAATGTACATTCTTAATTTCATGCCACTTTTCTTTGATTCACTATAGTATCACCAAAGACCACAGAATAAAAAAAATAACATATGGTCAAATCTCCTGTGGTACCAGAAGTCTGGTTTTCCCTTCCGCTGCATCCATTCTGAAGAGCTCTTTCCTGTGTGAATATATCTCTGATACCTCAGCGATCAGGAAGATAGTCCTCGGGAGCAGCCCCTGGTATCCTATTGTGTCAACACTTTTACCTGCCCAAATGGTAGAAGCAGCTTATTTTCTATGGTAGATGGAAAGCCACTACAGCATAGTAGTTACAAGGGTGGGTTCTAGAATATTACTACATGAATGAAAATTGCAACCCCTGCAGTCTAGCATTTGTGTGGTCCTAGACAAGTTACTTAACTTTGTAATAGCTCAGTATCCTTGTCTGCAGTATGAGGATAATAATAGTAACTACCTTACGAAGGTGGTAAGCATTAAATGAGTTGATGTATGCAATGCATCTGGCACGTAGTAAGCATTTCATAAGTGCTGGCCATGATTAAGTTTCACGTGGCAGATAAGTGTATATTACACTGGAATCATTTATGTTTATTTTGGGGCCTCAGATTAAACAGAGAAGTTGTGGTAGTCATATTCTAATACTGAATTATATACATTTTGCAACTGGGCACCACAAATAGTGATTGTCCGATACCGCATGACTCATTTACGACTCCAGGAAATCTCTAGGCTCATTTGAACCAGTTACCTTCTGCTCTGGGGAGGCATTCCATCTTGCAATGCTATACTTCAGGGAAGCCTAGATTCCTACATTCCCTACTAGAAATGTTCTATTGGGCACATTTGGCGTGGGTCAAGCTCATAATCCTAGCATTAAATTATTCCTTCTAGTTTAGAGTACAGTTCAATGGGCAAGAAATGAGCGAGTGCCATCTTGGGGAAGCAGAATTGTGGAAAAGGCAACTAACCATAAGTCAGTTGAAGTCCAGGTTTATCAGAAAAGTATGCAAACCCACAAAACAACATCAAATAATTTTGTACCATTTCGGGCTTCCCTGATTTATCAGAGATTGTTTCACTTGAACAATTATTTATAGAATATTACCATTTTATAACTACATTTCCATATTTTGCAGGTGACATATAACAGTGACCATACCTTCTGGGTCTGAATACTGAGACACCAAACATTACAACAGCCTATATTGCATTATATTGAATTTAAATGTAATACCCATACCACCAAAATCATGTTAGCATTAACTCCTTCAGGTTTCACATTGGCTAAATCTCTTTTATTGCAGCCTGTCAAATTATACTTATTATTTTTCCTGGGATCACAATCAATTAAGGAAAAGTTTAATTAGACATGTTAAATAAATTAATCTTGTCTCCTAAGAGATTTACTTCATTATAAATGATATAGCATGTAGGGATGAAGGAAGGAGGGGAAAGATGCCCAGGGAAGAGAACAAGTGTGTCTTTATCCCAGACACCCCTGATAGCATCTACCTATAACTTCTTGAATAATAAACTGTAATGAAATAAATATATAAACTTTTAATAGCTATATACTAAATGAATTTTTAGTATGGGAAAGTTAATTTGGAGTAAATCCATACCTACAAATAACAGCCAACCAGAAGAATCTGAGGTTAGCTTTCATTAATTCATCTAGGACTAAAATCAATGAATTAGCTTTCTCCTCAATTTCTATCTGATACTTCATTGCTCACAGACACAGACCTTGTTCCCTACTTATGTCAGATAAAATGATAATTAACAGAAAATTAACTAGTTTCATATGTATTGTTTGCTTTAATGAGTTCATCCATTCCACAAATATACCAGAAGGGTGTGTAGATATCAGTTTCTAAAATGCTAATCAACAAATTTTAGACCTATACAATTTACGAAATTCTGATCCACATAATTTCATTTGATTCTCACAAAAACTCTTGGAGGTAAAGGTCATTTTTTTAAAAAATCAACTTTCTTGAGACATATGTTGCACCCATTTTATGTATACAATTCAGTGAGTTTAGTGAATGGGATTTCTGTGTTTTATGGTAAGTGTTTACTGAACTCATTTATAAAGAACAGACAGAGTTGTACAAAGTGGCTGAACCATTGTGCAATTCTGTCAGTATGAATGAATAAAAGGTATGACATTTCTATTAGCTTTACACCCTTGCCAACACTTGGTATTGTCATTCTTTTTAATTTTAAGTGAGGATCAATTGTTTTCATTGCAATTTAAATATATTAAGTAAATAATTTAAAGCCACACAGCTAAGCCAATCTAAGAACAAATACTTAATTCCATCTTCTATGACTCCATATCTGCTCTTCTTTTCACTACATCATACTGAGTTTCATCTCACTCCTTCTTTAGTTGACTATATTTGGAAGAAAGTACATATCAAAATGTATACTTCAGTAGACTTTTTTTTTCCACATCAAAGTGAAATTTAATAGCGTTTAACATTATTTCAGCTACTTGCAAATCTAGGCTCAGATGTTTGTGCAAATGAGGCCTATAACATTAAGCCTGAATAAGCACTACATTTTCCATGTAGGTAATTATGATCTGATGTATTTCCCCAAATCTGTTTGTTGCTGCCATTATTGATGTTGCTGGGCACTGTAAGAGCCTAGTAGTAAACAGTATGAAATATACAATCGTCTAGAAATTAACTATACGTGCCACATTCTAAAGAGAAACTTCAATATCTTTCTTGTACAAAGTTTACACACATTTTTAAGCAAAGAGGGAAGAAATTGCATCTCTTCCCCAACGACTTATCTTTAGAAACAGGTTCTGATTCAAGAGCTCTGTCATATATACTATAAGTGAAATGGCAGGAAATCAGGAAACAAAAGACTAGGCTTGACTTGGCTTCTAGGCCCAGCTCTGCTAGTGGCTGTGTTATTAAACCTTTCGCATCTCTTTCTTGGCAAGTGTTCTGCCAGGCTCTTTACATGTTTTCCTAGGTTAGGCTCCCTAGAAGCAATGTTAAGAGGATGCTCTCAGGAGAAATAGATAAACAAGTAAAGGATTCCAGATAGGGAAAGTGGAAGAAACCACACACTACAAATCTGAAATGTAAATTGAACCTCAGAGCCTGTCTTAACTTGAGTCAAGAGAGCAAGACTTTTGTACCCTCTTCCATGCTCAAGGCCTCACTGACCAGAGACACCTTGGGGTGGGATCTGTGGACTAAATCCCATACACCTTCCGGAGAGGCGGCTTCAACTACCCAACGGTAATTCTTACAGATGAAGGCCATTTTCCAAAGCACTGCTTCAGCTGAGAGCTAGGCACCAATAGAACGGATAAAAGGGATCCTAGGGCATCTGGCGGGGCATCAAAAGCTGCTATCACACTTGTACAACCTTAGTCAACTTTCAACACATTTTCAATATCTCATCCACTTTGCAGGAGAGAAACTAAGGCCCCTAGAGGCTAAACAAGTTGCCTGGGGGTCACAGGGTCAGTCAGGAAAGTGCTAGAATAACTGTGCCTGTTGTACCTTCTATCAATATAGCCCCATCAAGAAAATATAGATTACAGGGCCAACCTGGTGAGATAGTGGTTAAGTTCACAGACTACTTCAGCAGCCTGGGATTCATGGGTTTGGATCTCAGGTGTGGATCTACACACTGTTCATCAAGCCATGCTGTGGTGGTGTCCCACATACAAAATAGAGGATTGGCACAGATGTTAGCTCAGGGCCAGTCTCCCTCACCGAGAAAAAAAAAAGAAAATATAAATTAACCTCCTAAGATCTAAAACAGATGACAGATTATGCTGATGACTGATATGATCACTATTAAGACTCATATTATTATTTGAAAATATATTTCTCTGACCCAACTTAACTTGTTATTGCAGAGAGCCCATTTCCAGCTGCAGAAGTCTATTGAGTACTTTCTTTAAGCTCTTCTTTGGCATTTTGAGAGAACTCTGTAACAAATACTTCTGCTATCTGAACTCAGCCTGTTTCTACCCTACCCTTTCTGCAACACCATCTGGAGGAGTTGCTTTCTTCTCTGGGTGTAACTTCTCCTACTGTTAGCCTTCATGAATCCTTCTTCTTTCTTCTGATATAACAGTCTTCTGCAGCCAGGATGGAGGGTTGGAGAATTCCACTACTGTCCTGTGCCCGGCTCTTTCTTCTGAGATAGTACTTTTGTAGCTGGAAATACACAGAACCAAATTCATGCCTAGTGTGGTCCATGTCAAAGGAGCACTGACTTGCAATTACAAGGATTGGGATATAAACAAATCTTCACTTCCATTTCCAGTTATCCTTTCATTGAAGCTTAAACAAGATGCCTTGGAAAATGGGCAGAGAACAAATAAACTAAGCGGGTTACTTTTAACCTAAATCAGTGATTCTAATATACAGCTGCTCTTTGAAATCCTGGCCTTATTTTGACTTATTAAATAAGGACCTCCAAAGAAAGTGTTCAGGAATGTTTATTTTCCAAGTTCGGCAAATTAAGTAAGCAGTTCTCTCTACCAAAAAACTTTCTCTTCTAATAGCCTTCTCCCCGTGTCTCTGAGCTCCACAACTCCCTAATCAACCCACTTCACGCTCAATTTTTGTTTTAATTTGAAATATACACTCTCAGCTACCCAGGATACTATAATATAATACAGGACTGAGTCATAGCAGAACACAATAATTAAGAACATTGGCTCTGGAGGGGCCAGCCCCATAGCCAGGTGGTTAAGTTCATGCGCTCTGCTTTCGGGGGCCCAGGGTTTTGCTGGTTTGGATCCTGGGTGCAGACATGGCACCGCTCATCAGGCCACGTTGAGGTGGCATCCCACATGCCACAACTAGAAGGACCCACGACTGAAAAATACACAACTATGTACTGGGGGGATTGTGGGAGAAAAAGCAGGAGAAAAAAAAAGAAGATTGGCAACAGTTGTTAGCTCAGGTGCCAGTCTTAAAAAAAAAAAAAAGAAAAAGAACATTAGCTCTGGAGAGATACCAAACGCATTCATACACATGCCCTATCATATTCTGATTGTGTGTGTGATGTTGGGCAAGCTGTTTAACCCCCAAGAGCCCATTTCTTCATCCTTAATATGAGATAAATCGCAGCACCTACCTCATGGGATGGTTGTGAAAAATAGTGAAATAATTGATGGAAAGTGTAGAGAATACTCCCCTGGCACAAGGAAGGTGCTCTATAAATATTAGCCATTATTATTTCCTTACAAATAGAAAGTTTTTCAAAATAACGAGGAGTGAGGGGAGAAGGTATAGACGTTGGCTGCCAGATCATGCAGGAATGCACAGTCCTCAAACATTGGAGCTTGATATCTTATTCCCATGTTTGAGAGCCACCAGGGCAGAAGAGTAAATGTCAAGAATTAGAATTGCCTGTAGCTTATATTCTATTATCCAGAGAAGAAGGAACCTGGTGAGGAAACCCTTAAATAGAAAGAAAAGTTTGTAGAACTACAATAAACGATGCAAAATAAACTCCAAAAGCTAGTGTTACATAATCACTAGTCTATTTACAGGGTAATTTTGACATGCCCAGGTGTGCCACAAAAAAAGCTTGGAACTAGAAAATAGTTAAATTAAAAAGTTATCACTCACACTGGAAGAGAAGTCTCACCTTTACAAAAGAAAGTCACCATCGGGTTCCTTATATATCAACCTCTTCAAATTTCCAATGGTTTGTAAAGGAGCCAAGAAACTACAAAGCTAAATTGCAGACAGT
Source organism: Equus asinus (assembly GCF_041296235.1). NCBI lineage: Eukaryota > Metazoa > Chordata > Mammalia > Perissodactyla > Equidae > Equus > Equus asinus. Next base: position 33,817,407 of record NC_091802.1, on the reverse strand, counting down.
TATTGTCAATTTAGCAGCACCAAAATCAGGGTTCATGTTTCAACTATAATACAATGAAATAGGGCAACTAAATTTAAGAAGCATTGGGTTCACATTTTATTTTGACGAAGAGAATGATGAGTAAGATAAATTCACGATGTATTTAGCCTGGGTTTCCCAGAAAGCAGAGGCAGAGACTAAGGACTGGGTAGAGTAAGCTCATTTGAGAAGCGACTGACGGAGCAGTGAGTCAGAGCAGGAGGGAAATCCAATTAAATAAGTCATATTTGTTGCACACTATACTGGGAAATGGTATTGATCTTCCAAGGCCTTCAAAGGATCCTGTGAAATGCATTTTAGAACTATCTATCTAAGAGAGGGAAAAGGAAGGCAGTTATGCTTATTTCCTACCTGCAGTGGTCAAGGGTGGTGTGGCAGGTATTAATTCTCCCACACTTCTGGGGGAAGAGCACATGGTTGTGTGCTAGGTAGGTTCCCATTGGTAGACCACAGTTGTGGCAATAGAAAAATCTGGGGCAAGAAGCAAGAAGAATACAGTGGTGGATCAAAGTGTGGTGCTCTCAGATCTCATCTTCCTGAAAGACATGGAACTGTTGGCTATGTTTGTGACTAGAGTAAGAGGTTGGGCACAGAGGATTTGAAAGGATAAAAAAGAAGAGTCAAATTCGAAGTCCTTATACATCATATAAGCTGAGATGGGGAGAAAATCTACATAAACATTGTCTGAAACAAAGACATAGTAATGAGGCTGCAACAGAGAGACACACATGCTATTATGAAAATATAGCATAGGGAGAAAGTAACTCAAATTGAGATGATCTAGGAAAAAAGTCAAGGTTTATTGGGAAAACATAAACTGCATTCTGAACATGAATGGTTAGATAGCATTTTACACGTAAATGAGGAAATTATGAGTACTTACCATAAAAAAAAGACAGATGGACATATAGAACACATTTAGAAAAGATGAAGATATGTTTGACCTCTGTATAAGGTGTGTTTGGGGTACAGTCACAAGAAAGCAGATTAATTAAGATGGAAAAATAGATAGGGGACAGACTGTGCAAGCCTTTGAACCAAGATGAGTTTTGGTAGTGATCATCCATGGTCCTTTGCCTATCTAACTCTAATTTACTTTGGGAATTATCATTTTCCCATTTGATAAAGATCTGATGAGATCTTTCCTTTGGTTCCCTACTCGCCTCTTGACAGGGTCTTTTGCATATCAGAAGTTTTTAATTTTAACTAAGTCCAACTTATCATTTTTTTTCTTTCACAGACTATGCTTTTGGAGTTGTATCTAAAAACTCATCACCAAATACTAGGTAACATAAATTTTCTTCTCTGTTATCTTCTAGATGTTTTATACCTTTGCATATTACATTTAAGTCTATGATCTATTTTGGGTTAATTTTTGTGAAAAGTGCTAAGCTCTGTTTCTAGGTTCATCTTTTTATTATTTTTTCTGCATATAGACATATGATTATTTCAGCCCCATTTCTTGAAAAGACTATTCTTGCCTCATTGAATTCCTTTTCTTCCTTTATCAGAGATCAGTTGACTATATCTGAATGGGTCTTTCCGGGCTCTATTCTGTTCCAGCGATCTATGTGTCTATTATTTTGCTAGTACCACACTGTCTTGATTAATGAAGCTTTAGGGCAAGTATCAAAATTGGTTACTGTGAGTCATACAACTTTGTTCTTCAATATTATGTTGGCTCTTCTAGATCTTTTGACTTCACATAAAGTTTAGAATCAGTTTATAATATCTACCAAATAGCTTGCTGGGATTTCAGTCGAGATTGTGTTCAAACTATGGATCAAGTTAGGAAGAATTGGCATCTTAATTTTTAGTCCTCCAACGCATGAACATGGCTTATCTCTTCATTTATTTAGATCTTTGATTTCTTTCATCAAAGTTTTGTAGATTTCTGCACATAGATTCTGTAGATATTTGTTAGATTTATACCTAAACACCTAAAGATTTATCCCTTCATTTATTTGGATAGTTCATTTCTTTTTAGTGCTGAATAATACTCCATTGTCTGGGTAAACCATTCACCTACTGAAGGACATCTTGGTTGCTTCTAAAGTTTTGGCAATTATGAATAAAAATGCTATAAACATCCATGTACAGGTTTTCATGTAGACACAAATTTTTAATTCATTTGGGTAAATATCAAGGAACACAGATGCTGGATCATATGGAAAGAGTATGTTTACTTTTTAAGAAACTGCCTGTCTGTCTTCCAAAGTTGTTGTACCATTTTCCATTCATACCAGCAATGAATGAGAGTGCCTGTTGGTCCACATACTTGTCAGTGTTTAGTATTGTCAGTCTTTTGGATTTTGGCCATTCTAATAATTGTGTAGTAGTATCTCATTGTTGTTTTAATTTTCAATTGCCTAATGACTTACGATGCTGAACATCTATTCATATGTTTATTTGTCATCTGCATATCTTCTCTGGTGAGGTGTGTGTTCAGCTCTTTCTGCCCATGTTTTAATCACTTTGTTTGTTTTATTGTTGAGTTTTGAGAGTTCTTTGTATATTTTTGACAACAGTCCTTTATCAGATGTGTCTTTGCAAATATTTCCTCCCAGTCTGTGACTTGTCTTCTCATTCTCTTGATATTGTCTTTTACATAACCCGAGTTTTTATTTAATGAAGTCCAATTAAGCGGTGGCTAATAAGTGCATAATGTGTAAAAAACTCTTTGAAAATCATACATAAAATAAATGTCTTCATATTATTTGTTTTAAATTGTATCTCAATAAAGTTGACTTCAAGAGAGGAGAGAGAGAGGGAAAGAAAGGAGATAGAGTTTCAATTATTCTAAGGAATTCTTTAAGAAAGTGAAAAAGCAAGCCAGTAAGAAGGTGAAGAATTTTGCACCACATATAATCAACAAAAAATTCATATCCAAGGTGTATAGAGAAATTCTATCATCAAGAAGAAAATGAAAGACAATAAAAATAAAAAAAGGCAAGAGTCTTGAACAAGCCCCTCAAAAATGGAGTAACCCAAATGGCCAAAAATGATAAAAAGTTGTTCAACCTCCGAGAAGATATGAATTCAAACCACAGTGAAATGCCGTTACTCATCATCCAGAATGGCTAAAATTAAAACCAGAGTGTGAAGGAATAGGAGTTTCACAATCTGCTGGTGGAGATAGAAGTGGATTCAAATAGCATCTTAGCTCAGGCTGCCATAGCAATTGCCATAGACTTGATGGCTTATAAACAATGGATATGTCTTTCTCACAGCTCTAGAGATTGGAAGTCTGAGATCAGGGTGCCAGCATGGTCAGGTTCTGGTGAGAGCCCTCTTCTGGCTTGTAGGCTGCTGTCTTCTTCTGTATCCTCACACAGAAAGAAGGTGAGAGAGCTTTCTGAGATGTCTTTTATAAGGGCACTAATCCTATTCTTGAGAGTTCCACCCTCATGATCTAATTACCTCCCAAAGGCCTTATTTCCTAATACCATCACATTGGTAGTTAGGATTTCAACATATTAATTTTGGGGAGACAAAAACATGCCATCCATTGCAAATAGGTAATTGATAATTTGGAAAACTGGCATTATCTAACGAGGTTGGGCAAACTCATACGTTAACATAAAACAGATTTTACCAACAGAAAATGCACGCACATGTGCAACATGAAACTTGAATGTGAATGTTTCCCAGGAGTACTAAAACAATGCAAATATCCATTGATAGAAAAAGAGATTAATGAGGTATGGAATTGATATGCACTGGATGTTTGTGTCCCCCCAAAATTCATATATTGAAGCCCTATCTCCCAGTGTATTATTTGGAGATGGGACCTTTGGAAGGTAGATAGGGTTAGGTTAAGTCTTGAGAATGGGGCCCTGATGCTGTGTTAGTGACCAGATAAGAAGGGAACAATAAAGAGATTGTCTCTCTTTCCATGCACGAACAGAGTAAAGACCACGTGAGCACTTAGAAGAAGGCAGCAGTCTGCAAATCAGGAAGAGCATGCTCACCAGGAACCTAATCAGTGGGCACCTTGATCTTGAATTTCCAGCTCCAGAACTGTGAGAAACAAATGTCTGTTGTTTAAGCTACTCCGTCTATGGAATTTTGTTAGCAACTCAAAGCTAACTAAGACAGTCATATTGGTACAAGTGTACTGTACAACTCTAGAAATAAAAGAACAATATGGATACATCTCACAAACATAATGTTGAACGGAAGAAGCCAAATAGAAAAGAATACATATTATATGATTACATTTAAATTTATTTTTAAAAACTGGTAAAAGTAAATTATAAGATTAGGGAAGTATACTTGGATATTAAAACAATAAAGAAAAGTGAATAATAGATTTATAGAAAAGTTAGGATAATGGTTACCTTTGTGTGGGAGGGAGGAGGTAGTGGCTTGGAAAGAACAGTAGAGAGACTTCTCGGGTAGATACACTATTCCTTGACTTGGAGAGTCATTACACGGTCTTCACTTTGTGATAGCTCCCTGAGTTCTATATGTGGGACACTTTTTCTCTATATCTCACCATAAAAATGTGAAAAAATAAAGTAAAAGAATAATAAACACAAAATTCAGACTAGTAGCTCCTCCAGAGGGAAGGCAGGCTATGGGATAAGGGAAGATGCATACAAGTACACCCATCAAAATATACAAAATTGTCCATAAATTATTTTGCATTATTAAATATTACATTAAGATAAAAATAAATTTTAAAAAAAATTTAAATTTCCTTTGTTAGGAGTTCGAACCAAATATTGTCTAAGTTCTGTAAGATGACCTGTTTTAATTCCCACATTTAGTTGTCAGAATGTGTTAAAGTTTTGTACTATCAGTGAGACAATGCTTTCTTAGAGAAGATAGATAACTTTTCTGACAGCAAGGTACATAATGATGGTGATGATGATGATGATGATGATGGTAGCTATTCTTATTGAGCACTTACTTTATTTTGTTTGAATGCATCAATACCTCCTGGCAATAACATATTAGGTATGTATTATTATTGCTCCTATTTTGCAGAAGTGGGCACTGAGACACAAAAAAACAGCCATTTCATAAGACATGGCAAATAAGTGGCAAAGCCAGTACGTGAAGTCAGCAAGTGTAGCCCTACTGCCCATACTCTTACCTACTAGGCTACAGGAAATTTTCATGCAAAAGGAGTGCATGCGTGTGTGTGTGTCGGGGGGGGGTGTATGTGTATTTCATGTCAATAGTACTTCCTTCTAAATGAACGCCTGACTGTACTCCATGAGAGCTAATTTATAAACTTAGTTCTGCTCTTTGTAGCTGAGTATTCTTCTGAAAGTCACTTACTTTTTCTGGAAGTCAGTTTCCCAATAAAAAAGTGGGAATAATTCTATCTTACCATGACTGCTTCACAGGACTGTTTTAAAGACCAAAGTAGATTGCGTATGTATTAGCATTTATGAAATTTAAAAGGCTAGAAATATAAGCTAGCATCATGATAATAATTATCCTCTCATGCCAAATTACATTTGATTTATATACATACACGACATACATACATCTGAAAGAAATACTCTCGTGAAGTTAATCACCATCGCTGCAGTCTTCCAATTATGTTAAGATGGCATAGAAACAATACACTTGTTGAAAAATAAAAATATTAATAAACATACTCAATTTTCTTTACTACGTATTTCACCTTCAAGATATTTTAGCACTTTATAAATACCATTGCAACAGTTTTAACTCTAGCAGATTGTACCTTCTGAATTAACTTCAGAATTAGAATTTTTTCTTGATAATATACAGGTTGAATTGTGATGGATTCTACGAGAAACTGCGTTAGTCTATGGCAATTTATTCTTGGGCTATATGGAGTGAGTCATGCTTTCCCCAAGCAGAGTTGATTTTATTCAATATAGCATATTCAGTGCTTTTAAAATCTGGGGGGAAATTATATTTTAAATTACTTAAGGGAAAAAAAGCAGCATTGCTTGACATCAAGGATTAACTGCTCCTACATAAGTTAATTCATTTTAAAAATGTGAACTCTCAGTATGCTTCTTTCAGTGTCTGACATTACAGCTCAAATGTTGCAGGTTTATTTTGTGAGTCTTATGCAAATGATGACCCAGAATTAATAAGATGAAAATATTAAAGAAACAAATGTAAAATTACTAATTAATTAATCTGATAGTCTAGAAAGTTTTACATGTTAAATACTACATTATAGAAAAGTCAAGCTGATTCCTAGAGGAACACTAAATTTGAAAAAGGAAACATTTGCATATCAATTGACAAAGTATATATACAGCCCTTTCTATGTATAAGAAAGTGTGTTGGACATAGTGAGGAAAAGAGATATGTAAGGCAGAGTTCCTCTCCTCCAATGGTTTACAGCCTAGTTTGAAAATAAACATAAATATATATATATATATCTGTACCTATGTAAATATATTTATAATATTTAAATATGTCATATGAATAAATAAATATATATATATGTCAAGTTCAAACAAGGCAGGCCATGCTGTGTGTCAAAACAATTAAAGCAAATTGCTCTGAGGGTATGAAAGATAGACAGTATAATCCCAGTTGAAGAGATTAATGAACCACAATTTATCCAAACACATGTAATCTCTGTTTATTTTGCCTAAACATGTACCTGAGTCACAGTGACAGTGTTCACAAAACCCTGGTGTGTTTCTAAAATTATCTGGTTTCTTGCCTTGATAAGAAGAGAATGCACCTGAGTATTCATGTGTAAATAAGTAGTTTAGACTGAATGATTATGCTAGGCATTGTCCAGCCCTTAATTCTTTAAAAATTAGAAATTGTTGCACATTTAACGTGAGTTATTTACCCATGTGGACACTTAAGAAAGCTTCTTAATTATTTTTTCTAAAATATAATGAAAAAAATGCCAGCCTTATTTTTACATTAAAAATTCCCATAATTATCTACTATGTATATTAAGTATAATCAATTATCTTTGGAAAAATAATTAGTACATGGAGATATAATGTTATTATCATAAAGCAATTGAGATAATTAAGAGGACTAATACATGGGTAATTGACCTGATTTTTATTTTTTGATAATTATTTTTACTAAAAAAAATAATACGAACATGCATTTGCATGGTTTTTGTAAAGGAAACCACTAAATAAAGTTGAGTTTAATAAATCACTTGCCTGAGGACAACCAGATAATAAATGCCACAGTCATGACCAAGAATTCATTCTTTTGACTCCAACTGCCATGCTATTCCACACTCCCCTATGCTACCACTTCATTTATATTCATGGAATAAGTCTGAAAATAAACTCAATCATCCTTTAGTTTCCAGTCAACTGATACGGATCTTTAACAAAAATATCACTATCGCCTTTGTCATCAAACCACCAAGTAACAAGTATTTAACAAACATCCATTATGTGTCAGTCAACTGGGAAATAGCACTGGAAAACATCATTAATTACAATTGTCTCCATGAAATTTAAGGGAAGTAAGAGTGGAGAAAAAGCTTATAAAAGTCAGAAGATTGCCCCCAAAATATGTGAATTAAAACCCTTCACAAAATCTTTCATTTATTTTTTACTTAAACTTCAAATCAGGATGCTGACTCATTTTTGAAACCTAAAGAAGTTTAGGAAACAAATTATGAAGGGAGAGTGGGCCCAAACTCGAGACAAGCATTTTAAAAAATATACCAAATGACAGCTAACACTGTGGCTGCCAGGATTCCATTAAACTAGCTTCAACGAAATTGAGGCTGAAACGAAATACAAAACAGGGAGTAGTTATTTAAAAAGTATGGCAACCATGGGCCATTTTGATTATTACAACACAGTGTAAGTGCCTATGTTTACTTTCAATGGCCATACATATTGTATAAAATAATGCAAATTACGTAGAGATTCTGAAGAAAATATTGTTAGCATACTTGAAAATATTGCTTAGTAATTTTCAAATGTAAAATGTGTCTAGAAGGAAACACAGGCTCTAAAAAATAATTTTAAAATGATGTGACATTCTAACAAATATAGCATGGAAAAGGAAAAAGAGTAACTTTGCAGCTGGAGAAATCTAGCAGACACTGCCCTAACCCACAGATCAAAGTTAACAAGGTTAACGTGACCAGTGATAATGCTATATTAAGGACTCTGACACATTATCATGAAAATGCTATTTTATCTCTGTGGTTTTTTCCCAAAAACCATAACCTCAGTATAATTATAAGAAAACATCAGACAAATGCAAATTGAGGGACATTCTATAAAACACTTGACCAAGTGTCTTAAAAATGTTAAAATTATAAAAAACAAGGAAAGGCTGAGAAATTGTCAAGATTGGAGCAGACTAAGGAGCCATTACAACTAAATGTAAGCCTGAGTTAGATCCTAGAATAGACAAAAAAAGACTTAGTGTAAAAACTGATAAAATCCAAATGAAGTCCTTAGTTCGATTAACAGTGCTATCTGATGTTAATTTCTTAGCTTAGGTCCAGGTACCATGATTATGTAAGATGTTAATATGATGGGAAGATGGTTGAAATGTATACAGACTCTCTACAGTATCTTTGCAACTCTCGTGCAAAACTGAAATGATTTCAAAATGATAGTTAAAAATTTCTTTTGAAGATATGACATGGTGGAAAATACTATGATATTGTGTTAGGCAATGCAGTAGACATCAAAGAGCACAAACAGAAGGGAAAAATGATGAAATGCACTTCGTCAAGATAAACAATTTCCTCTTTAAAAAATCTAGTTAAGAAAATAAAAAAGTGATCCATAGACTTGGGAAAACCTTTTGTAAAACAGATATCAGACAAAAGACATACAGCATATGTAAGAATCTCTTACAACTGAAAAAACATACACAGAAACATTTAAACAGACGCTTCACAAAAGAAGATATGTGAATAAACAATGACCACATGGAAAGATGCTCACCATCACTAGGCATCAAGGAAATACAAATTAAGATCACACAAGATGCCACTAATACTAGAATGGCTAAAGTGAAAAAGGCTGACAATACCAAGAGTAGGCTAGAATGTGGAGAAATTAGAATTCTTATGTATTGCTGATAGGAATGCAAAATGGCACAAACACTTTGGAAAAAAGTATGGAAGTATTTTCTGAAGTTTACCACGCAGTTTTCATAGGACCCAGCAATTACCATCCAACAGAAATGAAATTATGTAGCCAGACAGATGTGTATGTGAAAGTTCATCACAACATTATTTATTGTAGCTCTAAATTGGAAAAAACAGAAACATCGTTCAGCTGGTGAGTGGATAAACAAGTTGTGGTTGCACTACTGTATGGAATGCTACTTAATAATAAAAAAATGAAATAGAGTACAGAATAACATGGACAAATCTCAAAAACATTATGTGTCATGAAAGAAGTTAAACACAAAAGACTGTGTGTGGATCAACTTATATGAAATTCTAGAAAATACAAAAATGTAGTGACATAAAGTAGATCGGTTGTTGTAAGAGGTTGCGGGGGTGGGAAGGAGATTTTAGTGCAAGCTTTTCAGAGTAAAGGGACTATTCTAGGTCTTAGTTATGGCAGTGTTTACACAATTATATATAATTACAAAAATATATCAAACTGTATACTTCTAATTGACAAAATTTATTATGTGTAAATAAAACAATAATCAAAAAAGAGAAAAAATAGTGTAACAAAACCTCTCAAGAAAAATTAATTAAATGTAAGCTATCAAACAATAAGGCAGGGACCAGCCCGGTGGCGCAGCGGTTAAGTGCGCACGTTGCACTTCTCGGCTGCCTGGGGTTCGCTGGTTCAGATCCCAGGTGCTGACATGGCACCCCTTGGCACGCCATGCTGTGGTAGGCATCCCACATATAAAGTAGAGGAAGATGGGCATGGAAGTTAGCTCAGGGCCAGGCTTCCTCAGCGAAAAAAGGAGGATTGGCAGCAGTTAGCTCAGGGTTAATCCTCCTCAAAAAAACAACAAGGCAATAGGACTTAAATCATAAAAATATTTATTATTCTGTAAGGGGAAAGGCAACTGGAGGTAGGCAATTTCAAGACTGTCTCAGCAATACCATGATGTCAGGTCCATATATATGCAATTCTTCTGACATCAAGATAGCTGCACATGTGTGCCTAATCTCCCCTTTTGCCCTCCCCCCCATAGTAGTCACCAATCCAGTCTCTGTTGCTACGTGTTTGTTTGTTGTTTTTATCTTCTACTTATGAGTGAGATTATATGGCATTTGACTTTCTCCCTCTGACTTATTTCATTTAGCATAATACCCTCAAGTTTGATCCATGTTGTCACAAATGGCCGGATTTCATCATTTCTTATGGCTGAGTAGTATTCCATTGTGTATATATACCACATCTTCTTTATCCATTCGTCCCTTGATGGGCACCTAGGTTGCTTCCAAGTCTTGGTTATTGTGAATAATGCTGCAATGAACATAGGGGTGCAAGTATCTTTACACATTTGTGTTTTCAAGTTCTTTGGATAAATACCCAGCAGTGGAATAGCTGGATCGTATGGTAGATCTATTCTTAATTTTCTGAGGATACTTCATACTGCTTTCCACAGTGGTTGCACCAGTTTGCACCCCCACCAGCAGTGAACAAGGGTTCCCTTCTCTCCACATCCTTTCCAACACTTATTGTTTCCTGTTAAGTATAGCCATTCTGACTGGAGTGAGATGATTGGTTTTTGGGTGGTGAACATGATGTAATCTATACAGAATTCGAAATATATTACGACATATGTCTGAAAGCTATAAAATGTTATAATCGAATGTTACTGCAATAAAAAAAAACATTAAAAAAAAAGATGGGGGGGCCAGCCCCATGGCCGAGTGGTTTAGTTTGCTCATTCCACTGCGGCCACCCGGGGTTTCGCCAGTTCAGATCCCGGGTGCCGACATGGCACCACTCATTAGGCCATGTTGAGGCGGCATCCCACATACCACAACCAGAAAGACCCACAACTGAAAAATACAACTATCTACTTGGGGGATTTGGGGAGAAAAAGCAGAAGAAAAAAAGGAAGATTGCCAACAGTTGTTAGCTCAGGCGCCAATCTTAAAAAAAAAAAAAAGATAGCTGCAGACATCAGACATACTCTCATGCAATTCTATAAAAATTAGGAAGGTGGAGGAGTGTGTATTAGTATCTCACTGCTGCCATAAAATACCACAAATTTAGTAGTCTAAACAACAGAAATTTCTTATTTTTCAGTTCTGCAGATGAGAAATCTGACAAAAGTTTGTGCCCAAATCAAAATGTCAGCAGGGCTGCTTTAATTTCTAAAGGATCTTTTTCCAGATTCTAGGGAGGCTGCCTGCATTCCTTGGTTCACGGCCACTTCCTCCATCTTCAAAGCCAGCAAAGGCAGACTGAGTCCTTCTAACATCAGATGTCTAGAATCCTTCTTCAGTCATTGCATCTCTCCTTGACACAGCTCAGAAAGTTTCTCTGATTTTAAAGATTCTTGTGATTCGATTTGATCTTCCTGGATAATCTCTTCACGTTAAAGGCACATCCTTAATTACATCTGTGAAATCCCTTTTGTCCTGCAAAATAACTTATTCACAGCTTCCGGGATCTAGGGCTGGGCAATTTGGGGGGATCAATTACTCTGCCTGCCACAGGGGGTTGCAAGTTGATGAAAGAACTCTCTTAAACTCCCTCTCTCCTTTTATCAGAGAGGAGATGTAGTTCCTAAAACCTCAGACAGACTTTCCCTTCTAACTCATTTACCAGAACTCTGGATCTGGACCCTAAATGTAAAGGAGATGGAGAAAGTAATTATCTAGCTTTCCCATCTTCTATAGCAGGAGACAGGCAAGACTACTGTTGGCCCAACACCAGGACCTATCACACACTGCTTTGCCATGGTGTTTCGTCTCAGAAGAAAACGACGGAAAAATCTTGTGAAATATTTAAGTAGACAAACTGTCTTTAGCTCTGTGGATTGGAGAGATCTGGCCACATACGCAATAACTTGGGAAATAAAACATCTACCAATTTGTCTGGAATCATCTTCTTGAAGATGCACTCCAGCCAACTGAAAGAGAAAGAGTGACAGCTATCAGCCATTGAGATTGAGACCTTACTATGTGCTGGGACTGTTACAAAGCAATTAACTTAGTTAATTCTCACCATATTCCTATGAGACAAAGATTATAATTAACCTCATTTTCAGATGAGAAAACGGAACACAGAAAGATTAAATAAGTTCTTCAAAATCACATAGTTATTAAGGGGTGAACATTCAAACCTAGCAATTTCAGCTCCAGAACACATACTCTTTATTAAGAAATTATAATTTTACATGAAAGTTTGTGTTGCATGTGAAATTACCAAATGAAAACTTCTAGAACATGTTTGGGTATATCCAGTTTGTACCTCAGAAGTGAGGTCTGGGCTGGAGACAGAGATTTGAAAATATGTAACACTTTATGGGTATATGTGTCAGGGAAGCTGGTGACAAGAGTCTGGAAGGAATATAACATGCCAAGAGGGAGGCAGCAGAAACGTGGTATTGGGGATCCAGAAAACTGAGGGAGGGTCAGAGCAGATGGCAGCTCAGAAGCTAGATGGGCCTGGAGTAACAAAAGTACAAAAATCATAGCGGATGGCTTGACAAGGTCAAAAGCCAACAGGAAACCTGTGGTAGCATAAGAAACAAGACTGAAAAATCAGGGGGAAAAAAGGCACAGGACAAGAACTAATGCCAGCAATTGCACCCACCTCTGTTCACGTAGTATTTTAAGTGTTTTACAATTTCTAATTGTCTTCCATATTTTCTCAACTAAACAAGCACGGAATGTGAAATGAAAGCAAGTGTCTCCTTTTTTATTCTAGGAGCCTCTATCTGCTTCTCATAAGGCAGGAGTCTGATGTTTGCAGAGAGAGGTGATTGAAGATGCCTCTCTTTCTTGCCAATATAGTGGTTAAACATGAAAACTTTCAGAAATATGCCTTTCACTGTAAGAGAGAATTTAAAGGCTCGTGCCCATCTATCTAACTTTCTGCTGAAGAAAATCCTGGAGCTTCTTTAAGTTGTTACTGCTGTCTCTAACTGAATCTTACTTTTCCTAAGGCTCAGATACGTCCTTTTTGTTCACTTAACAATATTACATGGTCATCTTTCCATATCAATCCATATAATGCCGTTTTTTCTTATGGAGTCAGCATTTCTAATTCCTCCTAAAAATCCTGCAGGAAAGCCCTATTCATATTCTGATTGATGCATTAAGAACAGAAAGACTATTTGGTTCTCAATGGGCTTGCCTTTGGAACATTGTTGGAAACTCTCTGGACTTCTCTGCTATGTTTTATTAACATTGACTCCCAGCATTATGTTAGAGAAGACTTTATTCTCTCTTCCTGTCAATTACGTTGACTGACAGCCTGCAATGAGTTTCCTAGTAACACCCAGGGGATGCTTAAGTTCCCTACTCAACTATTCTTCAATATATTGAGAAGCTGTCACTAAACAGTCACTTCTCTCTCTTTTCTGCTGATGAAGACAATTTTGCTCTTAACCTCACGTATAATTTGCCAAATACAATAAGGCTTTAGATTATGCAACTGCCTGACATCATGGATTTTTAAAGAGTTTCTTTTTTTCCCCTTAGTAATAATCTTGAATTCTCTGTGGGAGGTAGTTAAGATTATTCATTAGTTCAATTATGGCTGTTGGTTCTGTCTACAGGAAGCCAAATAACTTTTTTTTTAAAGAATAGATATTAAATGATTAATCATGGCACTGCCCCCAAAATGCAGACATTGGAATTAGATTTGGGTTTCCTGGACATCATAAATTTTTTTTTTTTTTAGGAAGATTAACCTTGAGCTAACTGCTGCCAATCCTCCTCTTTTTGCTGAGGAAGCCTGACCCTGAGCTAACATCCATGCCCATCTTCCTCAGCTTTATATGTGGGATGCCTACCTACCAAGCGGTGCCATGTCTGCACCCGGGATCCGAACCGGCAAACCCCGGGCCGCCAGAAGCAGAATATGTGCACTTAACCACTGTGGGCCAGCCTGGACATAAAATTAAACATGGATAATTGATGTGTACAAACCTATAAATATTTACCCTGGGGGTGAGTTAGTGGGGCAGTACGCCAAACATTTACTTTGGAAATAATTTGAAATGTTAAACTACAAATGTGTTGCCTTTTAGCCGCAGTATTCCAAGGACCTATTAACCTTTTCGCAAGCTCTGGAATCTATCGTCTGCGACCATCCCAATATCCCTTTGCAGATCTTACACGCATTTCCCTTTCCTACTGAATTAATACATCTCTAATATTCTATTCTGCTGACCTACACCATCAACCTTGTTGTTTAGCTAATAAATGCCCATCATTGAGGGTGAGAAAGCTCTTGGCTGAGCCTCAAAGGAGGAAAGGATTTTTAGAAAAGAAAAGATTCCAGGGAGAGAAAATTAATCAGGAGCTATATGTTAAAATATCATTCTATTAGAAATATATAGCACCCTCCTCAGTGCTAAGACAAGTTACTGCCCACTCAATGCCGTTTTCTTTCCCTATTTTAGTTTGTCTGATTATACAGAACACAACTCTGAAGCCAAGCCACTGAGTTTAAGCTTCACTAGCTGTGTGAACTTAGGCAAATTCCTGTAACTGATCTGTGACTGAGTTTCCTCATCTGAAAAAAAGATTAAGAAGAGCGTATTAATCTTATAGTTCTTTTATGAGGAATAATATATGACTAGAATATTATATGCAAAGCACTTAGGACAGTGCCTTCCAGTAATCCTTGGAATTAACATAAAAATTGTTTTGATCAGCCTAAACTATTCCAAAATCATTTTCTTTTTAATTTCAAATCTGTATTGTTTCAAACTTAATTTGACACTTTTGACAAAAGGAGATATAGCCCACTAATGATTTGACAATAATAAAATGATAATTATATAATTATTATTTGATAATTATAAAAAAATAAAATGCAGGGGGTTGCACAATGATTATGTTGTTTTCCATTTCTCACCTCTGCCTCTCAGCAACAGTCTCCCCCATCCTTCTCTGCCTTGCTTTGTTCAAATAGATATTGAACACTGTGGAACACATCACCAGAACTCCCTCACAAGTTGGCTTCCACTTGTGTTTAGCCGGTGGAAGTCACCAGCAGCAGGTCAGAAAGATGGAGGCGAAGGGGCTTGGGGTATCTCCTCTCCTCCTCCTTCCTTTCCTTAGCATTGCCTTTCACAAGCAATGGTCCCATCAAGACTTGGGTCTTCCACACCTACAGCTCTCACTGGGTCCTCCAATGCTATTTCTCTTATTGCCTCTTTGCCTCACCAGTGAAACCAGCTTCTCACAATTGTTGGTTTCATAGAGCTTCAGTATCCACAACATTGCCCACATGAAGTAGTCCCTTTAAATTCTCTTCATTTAAGTTATGGAAGACAAATTATTTCTCTAATAATCTACTTTAACGTAGTATGACTTATGTACCTGCTTTCATATTATAGTATCAACACTTACAGATAAGTGATTTTTAAATATGTGAACAAATATACTTTCCAATTGCCAGTTATTGTCTGAAAGGACTTAAGAGGCCATGTTTGTTCCAACCAACATAGCTGGAAGATGTGTTAGCAACTCAACACGTCTTTCAAGTACAGGTGCTGAGTTAATGATATTAATTATGATTTATAGTTATGCATTTAGGTCAGCGTGGCAAGAACATGCACCCAACAATCACAACTAGTCACTGTAGTGAAATATATAATAAGAACATAAATGCAGTTACAGAAATGGGAACAACAGTAGTCAGCAGAAGGTGGTCAGCAGGCGTGGTATTCTATGGGTGGTAATCAAGAGAGAAGTTTGGTATCTGGGAAAATATGTATTCCTTATAGATGACAAGTGATCAAAGCCTAGGAAGGATGATAATATTGAAAATGGATGATATTTTGTTAAACAGAGTGATAGGAAAATAGCCCAGAAAAATCTGTTGGCAGATCCCAGAAGTTTACCCATGAAGGGTTCAAGAAATGAGATCTAGCCTCTACAACTGGGACAGTGATTGTCAAAAGGAAGGCAAACACCTCAGCACTTGGGAAAGGTTCATATTCCAAAGCACGGAACACAGGGACTGTGAACAGGGTTGGGATCCACTTTCCAGAACTGGGATTCAAGATTCAAACTTGGTCAAAACTATACGAAGAATTGATCTCACCTGTATATAACAATCTTTTTTCTTTTTATTATTTTATATTGATGTGTATGAGAAGGAAAAAGTGACACACATCATAAATCTAAGGTGAAATAAGTGATCAAAAAGTGAATATCCCCAACTAACTTCCACCCAACTCAAGACATAGGACATGCTCAGCACCCCAGAAACCTCCCTTCTGTCTCTCATGAGTCACTACCCACTACCAATATTCTAATTTTTAATCAATAAATTAGGCCTGTTTCTTAACTTCACATAGCTGCATTCCTGAAATATATATTATTTTGTTTGTAGCTTCTTTTATTGGCTATTACATTTACGGTATTCATCCATGGCATTGCATACTGCTACAGATCACTTATGTTCAATATCACACGATATTCTATTTTATGACCATAGGGCAATTTATTTATACATTTCTTATTCGTTGTACTACTGATGGATACTTCATTTCCAGTTTGGGGCTATTAGAATAATGTTTTTATAAAATTATATTAGAAATTTTTTCATCCAGATGCACTAAATATCTATTAGTATATACGTATGGGATGGTTGGGTCATAGCATACACATGATTTCAACCACAGTAGATAAACCAAACAGTTCCCAAGAGGATGTACTAATTTTCACTCCCGCCAACAGCATATGAAGACCGTCCATCCACTTCCTTGTGGGACTTTGTGTTGTCAGGTTGTTTTTTTTTTATTTTGATGAGACATTCTGATGAGTTTGCATTGGTCTCTCATTGTAATTCTAATTATCATTTATCAAATAATTTATGAGATTGAACAACTTTCCATATTCTTATTGGCAACTTGGATCTTAGTTTATTTTTCAAAGTGCCTGCTCAAGTCACTTACCCACTTTTCTAGTGTTGCCTATCTTTTCTTTACTGATTAATGTAAGTTCTATAAATACTGCATATGAAAACTTCATCATTTTTGTATGTTAAAATATATATTTTACTATTCTGTGGCTTGCCTTTGTGGCCTCTTAATAGTGTAGTATAATAAACCGGTATTTTTAATTTAAATGTAGTCCAGGGGGTGGGGCCCAGGGCCGAGTGGTTGAGTTTGTGCTATCTGCTTCCACGGCCCCGGGTTTCACCAGTTCGGATCCTGGGCGCCCCGGACATACCGCCACTCATCAAGCCACGTTGAGGTGGCGTCCCACATAGCAGAAGCAGAAGGACCTGCAACTAAAATATACAACTATGTACTGGGGGGCTTTGGGGAGAAGAAGAAGAAAATAAAAAAAGAAGATTGGCAACAGATGTTAGCTCAGGTGCCAATCTTTAAAAAAAAATGCAGTCCCATTTTTCAACTGTTTTTCTTATGAAGAGAATAAAAAATTGTATTCTCCAAGTTGAAGGAAAAAAGTGGAAAACTTACTATTGTTTGGCCCTAGATTTAAGCCCTGAGGAAGTGAACACAGAGCCCGTTTAACCAGCACCAGTCAGTCATTCACAATTCTGCTTCCATATGCTTACCCCTGAGTGTGGAACAATCCCCAAAAGCCATACTTCCGCCGCTCTGCTCCTTTTGTTTACAAAGTCACCTGGTCCTTGGACTTTGTGCTTATCCAAAATGTCTCCATAAAATTAGCACTTTGATTTGCTCTGTAAAGACAGTTCTCCCTGGCCTAGAAAGTAATAAATTCAGCTGGTTTCAGATATACTTGACGAGTAATCTTTTCCCTCAGCAATACCAGTACTTGTTGTGACTTATTTAAGAACTTTGTCAAGTATAAAAGTTAGTGTTCCCTCTAACATTGCTAGAAGCAGGGGCAAAGAACAATTATATTTAGGACACCTAGACCAGGGAGTGAAGCAAAAGAGAGCTTCCCATTTCTAATTACCCACCAAGAAATTCTGCTTATAAATTAAAGAGAGAAGGGGAGCATAAAAGTTGTTCTTCAAATTGCAACACGTTTCCACAGAAAAGAGACCCTACCATACTTACAGCGGGACCATAGCATAAACTGGGATGGTCCCCAGAAATCTGGGGCCTATGCCCCAACCAGCTGTAGGATTTTGTCTACAGAGTCTCATCTGCTTTTCTGTTCTGTTTGACTAATCGTGGAGGTTCTTTTCATTAGACCAGAAGCAAATCTAGTGAATCTATTGGGCTCTTTGCCCTGGTCTCCATCCCAGTTCCTAATCAAACGTCTAAGCATGTATCCGTGTATGAAAGAAGCTGCCACTTTGACCATGCCAAGTTTGTGAAGAAATATAAATCTCTTATAGGCCAGTAAGAGAAATATTGATGATAATGAGAGACACAAAGAGCTCTTTACCTGAAAAAAAAGAGTGTTTTAACCTCTTTATAATTCAAGCCCAAATACTATGCTTCAGTCTTAGGTCTTGACCAATATGAGTCTTCCTTCACACCCCTTCTCAGGATTTGTGGGGATACTTGAGTTCTCACAGTGGAGTTGGATGCTAGCTCTATCCCATAAGTTTGACTAGACTTATTTTTGTGTATTATACACTTTGTGTTTTCAACTTCTTCATTGTCATAAAGTGACAGTAATTTTTGAACAAGTTCTGGGCTTGTTTTGATGGAGCTTGGACTCACAAAATGAAATCATACTCTCCAGTTTGTGGAACTCCGTTATCATTGGTTTTTTAGTGAACATATTTAATCTTTAGGTCTTTGTTTTTCTTTTTCTTTACTTCCTGCAGACACAAGTATTTCCATATTTAACTTATGTCCTTCATATTGCTGTTCATAGCAGTGGCCATGAAGTTCATCACTAAGATCTCCCTTTAGGAGAAACTGTTGGAGGGAACAGGGTTGATTGACACCTTCCTGCTGCCACCCTGTTGGTCCATCATAGCTTTCACCCCAAGCCAGATTACCCCAGGCTTCTTCTATCTGTGGACACAACACGGAGGGCTATTAAACCTGCACCATTCCCATTTGATGTGAGAGTCCTCTAATGGCAGTACCTTCGGCTTGGGGACTCCCCATCTGCCTGCATTCTGAGAATCTTCTTACACCTTTTTCTGTCCCCCTCTCCTTTAGCAGGAAAAGACGTGTCACAGTCTGACAGCTCTCCCTGAAGACTCCTGCACACCCCATCTCTTAATTTTCACAGACATTTCACCCATAAATCCCATATACCTTTAATCTCTTCTTGGCTTCTGCCTCGTGGAGGATCAGAACTGACATCTAGAAAGGGAGAAACAGATCTGTCTGATCTCTCTGGTCAGAGAGAGAGAGAGAGAGAGAGATCTCACCCTCGGAAAAACATTGTATTGCTTTATGAGCATGAGAGTTTTATTTATATAAATGATATAGTGCTTAGAATACTTTAATTTTTCTGCTCAACATTATTTTGGGGGGGATTTATCTCTTTTTCTTTTTTTTTCTGACCGATATAAACTATTCTACCATAGGAATATATCACATATTGCTTTTCATTCCCCATTTCATGAATCCCTAAGCTGTTTCTGGTCTTTGCTACCATAAAACATGTTACTATAAAGATTCTACTTAGTTTCTTCTTGTGAAGTACTGAAGGAGCTTTTCTGGGGTATTTAGGATGCTGGTTATACAATTAGTTGTACAAGTAGTCGATTGTTTGTAAAGTAGTTACTCGATTTCCATAAATTCTGCAAACAGCTCTCCCAAATTGCTGCATGAGTTAAAACTCACACCAGTGGTACAGAGGGTCCTCTTTGCCCACATCCTTGTCATCATTTGCTATAATTGCTTTCCCAATTTTTGCCAGTCTCATGAGTGATATATCAAATTTCATCTTTTTGATTATTAGTGAAGCTAAGAATCTCTTCCTTACTGTATTAGTCATTTGGGATATCTTTTCTGGGAGTCACTCATTCATCCTCTTCATCATTTGTTTTCTGCTGGATTTCCTATCTTTTTAATCTTATAATTTAAGTTTCTCATTTTAAATTAATCTTTTTGAATATGTTTGTATGTGTGTGCATGTGTCATTTTGGGCTTGTTTGTTGTAAGAGGTTCATTAAGGTATAAGTGACACACAATATGTGGCACATATTTAAAATGTATAATTTGGAACCACGGACATATAGATACACCCAAACCATTTCTTTCTTTTTCACTACGAGGTCTCATTCCAAATTTGTTTTATCCTCTCTTTCTCTCTTTTTAAATCTCTTTATATCTTTCTTATAATTCCTTCCTGAAAGTGGCATTGTATTCTTTAGTGTTGTTAATTTTGTTGAGAATATACGGCAATATGTTTATTCTATTTCCTAGAAAAATACTTCATCTAGAGTATATTCTCCAGGTCACTTTTTATGTCTTTGTTGTGTTTTTCAGATTTTTTAAAAAGTTATCCTTACATAGGTTTAATTTATTTTGTTTTTGCTCATTTTTTAATAATTGGGTCATACCTATCCAGTTTTGCCATTTACTTAAAAATAAAGAGGGGATGGTCATCCATGAGAGCTGATTTAATGAAGAGACTCTTTTTGGTATGTAATCTCAGAGCATTTGATTAAAAATTATGCTTTAACATATGGTATAGACATACAGATCAATGAAACAGAATAGAGAGTTCAAGAGGACACCCAGAGTTATGTGGTCAATCAATTTCAATAAAGATACCAAGATGATTCAGAGGAAAATAATTTTTTTCAACATAAATTGCTGGAGTGGTTAGACAATCAAAAATTTTAAAAAGTAAAAAAGAAAAGAAAAGAAATAATCAAAAAGACAGAACCTTGACCTATCCTGCTCCACTCACCACATACAAACATTACCTGGTATTGGATTAAAGACAAAAATGTGAAACTTAAAACTATAAAGATCTAGAAGAAAAACGTACAGAATCTCTGTAACTTTGGGTCAGGCAAAGTTTTTTTTTTAATTTGAAAGAAAATAAATACAAAATATAAAATTTTAAAAATGGTGTTGAGCTTTATCAAAATTTTTTAAATTGATTTTCAAAAGACATTATTAAGAATATAAAAAGATAAGGCACAAATGAGAGAAAATATTTCCAAAACATATTTGAAAAAGGATTTATGCTCAAAATATAGAAGGAATTCTTAAACTTCAATGATGAGAAGAAAAACAATCCAAAGAAGTTGGCAAAAAAATATGAACCAACACTTTACCAAAGAAAGACAGAGATAGCAAAACAGCACATGACAGAAATGTTCAACACCAGTAGTCATTAAAGAAATGTAAATTAAAACTGCAATAAGATTTCATTACACATTTACTGGAAAGACTGAAATTAAAAATTAAATTAGGGGCCAGCCCAGTGGCATAGTGGTTAAGTTCACACACTCCGCTTTGGCAACCTGGAGTTCCTGGGTTTGGATCCCAGGCAGAGACCTGCACACTGCTCATCAAGCCATGCTGTGGTGGTGACCCACATACAAAATAGAGGAAGATTGGCACAGATGTTAGTTCAGGAGGATATTCCTCACCAAAAAAAAAAATAAAAAAATAAATAAAATTAAACAGGCAATACAAAGTGTTGACAAGGATGCAACACAATTGGAACTGTAGTACACTGCTGGGAGAATGCAAAATGTATTCAACGATAAAAAGAAACCAACTATTGATATGTGCTACAACATGAGTGAAGTCCAAAAATGAAAAGGAATGAAGCCAGAACTCAAAAAGCTTTAGTCTAAATGTTTCCATTTGTATGATATTCTGGAAGATGCAAAGCATAGAAATGTTTCAGATCATTAGTTACCAAGGGCTGGGAGTGAGGTGAGGGGGGCTGACCAGAAAAGGGAATGGGGTAATTTGGTGGGGAGGTTGGAAATATTTTATATCTTAATTATATTGGTGGTTATAAACTGATTGCATTTCCAAAAACAAAAAAAGATTGGTTTTACTGATGTAAATTATGTATCAGTAAGCCTGAATTAATAAAAGTGTGTGGTGTGACAATTGCTCTAGGGGCATGTTCTTCCTTACCTCTTGATGTATCTTACTTCATATTCTCAAATTCCATTTTTATTTGTTTACCTGTTTATTGGTCAGTCTCCCTATAGAATGCAAACTCTTTGGGGACATTCCTTGTTGACTATGATATTCCTGGTCTATAGACTTGTACATGGCACCCAGGAGGTGCTCCTGTGTTAAGTTTTTGATTTAATAAATGAGTACCTTAGACATGAATTTTCTCTGTTTAATTGTTTTTTATCAACAACTGCAAAAATGGTAGCAATTTTTTGCTTCCAACTTTGTTTCAACTCTAGAATTAAAAGAAAAATAAAAAAATAAAATGAGTTAGCTTTCCAGGATGGTGGGAGGGGGTCCTTCCTTCAGCTTTATCCCTCTGTCATGCTGAGCAGTAGTCCCCGCTTATCTATGGTGGGTATGGTCCAAGAACCCCACTGGATGCCTGAAACCACAGATAGTACTGATCTCTATATATATACTGTGTTTTTTCCTAGGCATACATACCTATGGTAAAGTTTAATTTATAAATTAGGCACAGTAAGACATTAACAACAATAATTAATAATAAAATAGAACAATTATAACTATATACTGAATAAAAGTTATCTTTTATTACAGATCTTATCAACCTCAACATACGATATTTTTGTTCAAGTCTCAAACTTTCACCTTTTCTCTTAAAGGAAGCACTTTATGGCTTCTCTTTGGTATATCCAAATTGCCAGCATCACTACTCTTGGGCTTTGGGGCCATTATTGAGTAAAATAAGGATTACTTGAACACAGGCACTGTGATACCACGACAGTTGATTGGATAAGCTAGACAGCTACTAAGGGACTAATGAGCGGGTAGCAGATAGCATATACAGCATCAACGCGCAGGACAAAGGGGTGACTCACAAGACAGCGCAAGATTCACCACACTACTCAGAATGGCCTGTGATTTAAAACGTATTAATTGTTTATTTCCGGATTTTTCCATTTAATATTTTTGGACCTTGGTTAACTGCAGATAACTGAAATCATGGAAGGCAAAACGGCGGATAAGGCGGGGGACTACTATATCGTGCAGCTGGGCCCCCAAAGAAACTTACTTTCCTTCTTCTACAGCCAAACATATTCTAAATGCATATCTTTCCAATAGAGGATAACTTCTGGAACCTTAGGCAGGCTGTCACTTTTAGAGAAAACAGCACTGTTTTAGAGATCTGAAAAGTGTGTATTCAAGATTCAGTTTTCTCATTTGAACAATACACCTAATATGACCTACTCTTCAGGCTTGTGGTGAGGATTAAATAAGATGAGTATATAATGTGCCAGATCCAATGCTTGGCCGAAGTAGTATTCAATATATATCTTTCTTCAAAAGATATTTAATATATATTCTCTCCTTCCAAAACTCTCTCTTCTGCACAAAACAAAATAATGCCATTAAATGTTAGAAGAGAAAATTCAGTACTTTTTTTCTAGATTTCTAAACAAATAGAAAAGATTTTTATATTTTCTTTCTCATGACTTTGCTGAACACAAAATCCAAAGATACCTCTACAACTTATGAAATCTGAGAACAATTTTCTGTACTGATTAATTGGTGTTTTTATTTTTTCTTGTAATATCACTGATTCTTTCCTATAAATATTTTTTACACCTAGCTAACTGCCTCCACCCCCTACTTCATGCTCTAAGCTCCTCAAAGTCAAGAACCCTGCATTATATTTCTTTGGGTCTTGACCTGAATACTGTGCATATTGTAGATTTTCCATAAACATATTGACTTGTTGACTAAGCTGTGGGAAGGTGCTCAGTTATACATTCAGAAGTGATCAAAAGAGAATAAGTATTAAAAACACAACACCACTGGGGTGGCACGGTGGCATAGTGGTTAAATTCACGCACTCCGCTTCAGGGCCCAGGGTTTGTGGGTTTGGATGCCCAGCTCAGATCTAGCACCACTCATCAAGCCATGCTGTGGCAAGCATCCCACATAAAATAGAGGAAGATTGGCACAGATGTTAGCTCGGGTCCAATCTTCCTCAAAAAAAAAAAAAAAAAAAAGCCAGCACCAACAAAAAACTCCCACTACTTTTAAAGCTTTCTTCAAAATTTGGCTGGACTAATTCAATTTTAAGATCATTTAGTAAGCATATCCAGGAAGTTTCCCCTGTAGTCAATATAATGTGTAAATCCTCCTGACGTTGTGAACAATTATTCATGCAGGGAAGACAGGTCGACCTGTTGGAAAGGGCAGCCAGCTCATTTTTCTTTCTTGCCTAGTCTAATTCTGCTTTGGGCTCAGAGAATGAGGAATGGTCTTTTACAAAGCATGGAGTACTGTATGTTCCCCCAAACTCTACTACTGAAAAGTCTAAAAAGAAGAAAAAGTGAAAGAAACTTTATCATCTTCCTTTCTTCATTTTTAGTCTCAACCTGTTTTTAAGTTACGCTGGATCTGATTACGTGTAAATTTCTAGAAGGCAGTGACTGAAAATTATGGTTGAACTTTATTTTAAAAATTATATATTTTTAAAAATTCTGGATCTACATGTGTCATCAGAAATTAATTATCTCTGCATCACTTCCATGAGTTTCCTTATGCTTGGAATAGCCTTCTTTGAACATGTATACTTGTCTTCAGACTCGAAGTAAAGATTAAAAGAGATGGGCATACATGTATTTCAGCTAAATGCTTGAGCATCATTCAATAAATATTTGCCCTTACTCTGTAAACCTGTTCTGCTCTGTTCTCCTGGATGTCCTTCTTTACATTCATACACAGTCAGGGCTCAAGCCATGTAATTATGCAGTTTATCTTTTTATCTACCCATTTGAGAGGCTGAATATCCAAAAAGGGCAATAGATGGACCATATTTAATAATAGAACTCTGACTGACTTCTCTGCACGAACCAATCCAGAAAGCCAAACCACAACTTCAGCAGCAACCAGCCCAGGAAGATCAACAAAAACCTCTGTAGCAATCAGCCGAGAATGGTCAACGGTTGCCAACTTCTCTAATGGTTGTCCTTGTTTCCATCTCGGGACTAACCAGAGAGATCCAAAGATGCTCTTTCATACAATCACATAGGATGCCCCACTTCTTGTTAGCCTGTGTCCGGCTTCCCCATGCCAACCACTTCTGATTAGAGCATGCCTGAGCCTTCCAGTTTTTTCACTCTAAAGCTTTCTTATTTGTTATCTATCTTTGAGCATCAGTTGAATGCAAGTGATAATGGCTGACTCTCTTGCTATAGTAAGCTCTGAATAAATAGCCTCTCTTTGTTTTCATTTGGGTGGTCTTCATTTATTTCCACACATTCTTCCTTTGAACTTTGTCCTATTTTAACTTTGAATATTGTAGGAACTTCTTACTGTTTTTATCTCCTTTTTTAAATTAACTCTCACAACGTCCTGCCATTGCAGCCAACGTGTACATTTTTATCAGTTTGATACTTCAGCACTTACTCCAACTGTGTCATCCTTTACTCAAACGTTTGCAAATACTCCTCATTTCCTGAAAGGCAAATGGAAAGTGTTACATATGACCGTAGAACTCCATGATTTAGTGTCAGCTTCGTTTCCTTTGCCGCCATTTCCATTTATGCTTTGCAATTTAACAACACTGAACTACTTGAGATTTCATGTCTATGTCAAGATAAGCCAGCGCCCCCATTCGTTTTCATCTGCATTTCTCTTGACTTTTCCGCCAAAACTGCTAACTCATTATTTCATTCTCAGATCAAGTATCACCTTTGATAATCTTTCATGTGTAGTTCAGTTGTCATCATTAGAACAAATGCCATATAATGTTGTAGCAGCTGTTTAAGTACTTGCTTCTTTTCCAGATCTCAAGATGCTTAAAAGAGAGTTCCTTTTCCTCTTTACTTTTGTATCTCAGGGTGTGACATTTGATAGGTGCTTTGAAAATGTTAGTTGAAATAATGCGGATATTGACGGATGCTCAGGAACATGTCCAGTAGAACCAACTGATCTTTTCTTTTGATTATTTCCAAATAAATTTAGATTTATTTTTTATGGAAAACTCTATTATAAATTTCTCCTTTTTAAGCACACAAAAATGAAAAGAGTTTAAAAAAATCCACCTCACTTAAGTTTGATGCACATTTTGACTACAACCAAATTGTCTAATATCCTGATAGGCTAGTTTTAAGTATTTTTAAGTACTAAGAAAGAGGCCATGGAAGGTGAGTCATATTTCTGTATATTTTAACATATAACTTCCCAGAGGTACCAAAATAACATAAGGAGTAGTGTTTGTTTATTTACTTTTTACAATGAACCTAACCATAATCCTTTGGTAGGATATTTCATCATATTGTAGATTTATTCCAAAACTGTTTTCACAGGGGAATGCCTTGTACTTCATTATGCTGAATTTAAAAGCAGTTAGCATGTTATGACAAAGTACTCCAAAACTGTTTGAGCACAAGTGTCATTAAAATTTGCAAACTGAATGCTGAGCCTTTAGAGATACGGATAAACCATCTCATGAAGTTTCAAGAAGGCTGTGTTCCCTTAATAAAAAAGCAAAATGTGCAAATAATAATAATAAAAAAATCTTTGTGCATGTGTTTGCTCTTTCCAAACACATATTGGCTGTTCACTCAAACAAAATATGTATAAAAGGAGCTGGGCCAGATTGAAGGCTGACTTGTTGAATTATAAATGGCTATAAATTATCCAGGGCAATCTATCTGGCAGGCAGAGGAATATTATAGTTTGAAGCTTGAAAAAAAGTTTTAAATGAAAACATAGATAAGGCAGAGGGGGTAGTGGGAATCTTCAATGAGGTCACCTGAAGATGGTGTGCAAGGGAGAAGAGTGATGGACCAAATTAGGCAGCACCAACATCTGAAAGTAGGCAGAGCCAGAAGTCCATAAACGAAAGAGATAGGAAGTAAGGGTTCATGTTGCATCTACTAACATCCTTGGCACAAAGCTCGACACATAAAATACTTAGCATTTTTAGCATAATGTGCGTTAAATATATAATAAGTGTACAATTCAGTGAATTTAATGTTAACTGAAATAATATCAGACTAACAACTAATACATTCAGCCTTCAACAAATAATTAATGTTTACTAGTCATTTTTCCATTTGTTCACTCAAAACACATTTACTGAGTGGTGAACCAGTCACATAGGATCTCTGCCTCATGAACCTTAAATTAAAGTGGATTATATGAACAATACACATGGAAAGAAGGAAATCAGTGAATTTCTGATAATTGCAGGTGGTATGAAGACAAAATAACCTTGAGACTCATTAAAGAGTAGAATGCCTGGTGTGGAGGCAGCAGAGGTTGGTCCATTGCTTTAGGTAGAGTGGTTAGAGAGGCCTCTCTGAGGGAAAGATTCTTGGATTCAGATCTATGTGACAAGGGAGCCTCCTTTGTACATATTTACGTGAAAAATACCAGGTAGAAGGGCTAGTTAACGCAAAAGTCTATTGAAGGATGAACTTGGCAATCTCAAGGGTGGGAAAGTGGGCTGATAGGACTAGAGCCCAATGAAGGAGAACAACAGGATTTTCAAGTGAGGTCCGAGAGGTAACAAAGAGTTGGACTGTGCAGGACTTCATCAGCCATGGCACATATTTGGATTTAATTTAATTTCAGTAGAACACTTAGGTGGGGTGGATTTTAGGCAGAGAAGTAGAAAGATTTGATTGACCTTTATTTTTTATTACTATTATTTTAATGATGAAACTGGCTCCAGCTAGGTTGAGAATGGACAGTAGGGGAAGATGAATGCCTCCCTGAGACTTATTATTCAGGAAATATGTTGTCCAGAGCAGGGCTGATAGCCATGGAAAATGAAGTAAACAGTTATATTTGCAATATGTGTGACATACTTGACTAAATGCTGGGGAAACAAAAATGAAACAGATAGCCATATACTTAAAAAGTTTATACGCCATACAAAATAAAATAAATAGTGTGATGACTGCTATAATTAAAGGAATGTAAGAAGATATTTTTACAAATTTACGTTTGGGAATTAGATTGTTAAAGATTCTAAGCCAAATTCTGCCAGTTATTAAAAATGAGATCTCTTTTTAAATAACTTTTGTTTCTCTGAGACCATCTTCTTATTTATAAAAAAATATACAAGATTAAATACTTTTAAGATGTGAGTTCTGTTCAATTTGACGTAGCAATAACAAAATAACAATTAAAATCACAAGTTATTTTGTAGATACTGACAAACTTATTCTAAAGCTTACATGAAAAAGCAAAAGACCTTGAGTAAACAACACAATACTGAAGAAGAAGGAGGAGGAGAAAAAGAAGAAAAAGGTTAGAGGACTCGCACTACCCAATTCCAAGGCTTGCGATAGAATTATAGTGATCAAGACAGCATGATATTGGTAAAAGAATAGACACATAGATCAATGGAACAGAATAGAGAACCCAGAAATAGATATACAAATATAACCAAGTTTGACAAAGAAGCCAAGACATTTCAACGGAGAATGGATAATCATTTTAACAAATGATGCTGGAATTATTTGATGGCCATTTGCAAAATACATAGATAGATGATAAACAAACCTAGACAAACACCTTATACTTTTCACAAAAATTAACTGAAAATGGATGGTAAACCTAAATGTAGAACACAAAACTAGAAAACATCTGGAAGATAACACAGAAGAAAATTATGTTACATTGGAATTGATGAGCTTTTATACTTAAAACACCAAAATCATGAATTATGAAAGAAAAAAATAAGTTGGAATTTATTAAAATTTAAAACATTTCTTCTGCAAAAGACATTGTTAAGAGAATGAAAAGACAAGCCACATGCTAGGAGGAAACACAAGAAAAATATGTTTGATAAATGCGTTCTGTCCAAAATATACAAAGAACTATTGAAACTGCACAATAAAGAAAATAATTTAAAACTAAGCAAAAAATATGAACAAACATCTTACCAAAGAAGATATACTGGTATCAAATAAGCATAGAAAAAGATGATTAACATCACCTATTATTAGGGAATTCCAAGTTAAAACAATAATGAGATAATATCGCACACTTATTAGAAGGGCTAAAATCCAAAAAATTAATGGCACCAATTGCAGATAAAGATACAAAACAACAGAGACTTTCATTCATTGCTAGTGAGAACGCAAGATGATACTTCCACTTTGCAAGTTTCCTACAAAGCCAAGCATAGTCTTGCCATAAGATTCAGCAATCACACTCAGAGGTATTTACCCAGCTGATTTGAAAACCTATGTGCACGCAAAAATCTGCACATGAATGTTTATAGCAGCTTTATTCTTAATTGAAAACAAAAGCAGTAGCAACCGAGATGAGATGTCCTTGAATAGGTGAATGGATAAACAAACCATGGAACAGCCATATAATGGAATATGAGCCAGCAGAAAAACAACAATAAATGAACTATCAAGTCATGAAAAGATGATGAAGAATCTTAAGTGTGTGTTGCTAAATGAAAGAAGTCAGTTTGGAAAAACTGCAAACTGTATGAGTCCAACTATATGACATTCTGAAAAAGGCAAGGCTCAGTGATGGCGTATCAGTTTCCTGTGGCTGCCATGGCAAATTACAGCAAACTTAGTGGCTTAAAACAACTGAAATTTATTCTTTCATAGTTCTGCAGACCAGAACTCTGAAATCAAGTTTTCAGCAGGGCCGTACTCACTCCAAAGGCACTAGGGGGCAAATCTATTCCTTGCCTCTTCCACCATCTGGAAGCATGTGGCTCTGGCATCTGGCTCTGGCATCTGGCTCCAGACATTCCTTGGCTGGTGGACACATCACTCCAATTGCTACCTCGGTGGTCACATGACTTCCTCCTCTTTTCTGTATGTCTTCCAGCTGCTTGTTTCTTATAGGAATATTTGTCATTGGATTTAGTGTCTACCTACGTCATTCAGGATAATCTCCTAATCGTTAAATCTTTAAATTAATTTTATCTGCAGAGACTCTTTTTGCAAATATGGTACCATTCAACCCACTACAGATGATAGTGTTGCCAGTGGCTTAGGGAGAAGTAGAGGGTTGGATAGCTAAAGCGCAGGTAATTTTTTAGGGTTGTAAAACCATCGTATGCTACTGAAGTGGTAGATACAAGATAATAGGTATTTGTTGAAAATCCGTAAAATTTTATACCACAAAGAGTGAACCTTAATATATGCAAATGAAATAAATC
The DNA here is from genome assembly GCF_041296235.1 of Equus asinus. NCBI lineage: Eukaryota > Metazoa > Chordata > Mammalia > Perissodactyla > Equidae > Equus > Equus asinus. The sequence goes on along the minus strand of NC_091802.1, from coordinate 33,787,085 downwards.
ATTTTGGAGGCCAGAGAATTCCTGGATGGAATGGAAAATGTGACGAATTAATTGACCTGTTCTACAAGTTCAGGAAATAACTCATTAAAGGGAGTGGGGAAAATAATGGTGACCTAAGTTACTTTGGAAATGAGTAGAGTCTATAAAACAAAAGGCACATGTAACTGCACTCTAGCACTGTATTCTAGTTGATAAACTCGTTTCACATGGAGTTATGGGTTAATAATTCCAATACCACTACATATGTATATAGAGTTAAACAATTATGTAAATGGATTGTGGATTGAGGGAGCCAGGCTCCTCACTATTGGAGTGGGACATTATAGATGATCAAGGAGAGGAAGTTAAACTGAATCATGTGATAATAGATTAGAATCGGAGATATTAATATAAGTACAAATGGTTACATAAAAAAATATTTATACTTATGGCTATGTACACTAGTTAGTATATACACATATATTTCCTTGCTGTGTCAGATGAGAGGACATAGAAGCCATGACACGCTAGTAGGAATGAACACACCTAGTACACAGATCTTGATTTCTAAACCTATTCTCCAATAAAATTAACTAGAGTTCATCGGAGAAATGGCTGATTCTAGGACTGGGGCAAAAAATATACAAGATGAGCCTGGAGCATCTTTTAGTGCCAAAAAGTAAGAAAGTGCTAAGCAAACAAAACAAAATGACAAAACCACCACCACCAACAAAAGCCACTATGAGAGGAGTATGTCAAAGTGACCAGGAGTCAACTGGAAGATCTCCCAATGGCCAAATCTGAGACGATATGAACAGTAAAGTGCATAAAGTTGTACTAGATTATAACCCAAGGTATAAAGTAAATATCCTACAGTCAACACTGATATAAGTAAATGATTGAATAAATAAATATATAGGGAAGAATAGACAAACCTCCCGTGCAGAATTCCAAGTTTATGTAGATGCTCCACTATCAAGGATGTGGAGCATAACTCTCCATACTAGACATGGGTGATACATAGTGACTTCCTTCCAAAGTGCAGTGTGCTCTTTCCAAAAAGTACAATATGGGAAAAAGAGTAACGTAATACTGGAGAAATATGAGAAACATCACCTCAGCCAGGGGATTGAGGTTAACATCAACAGTGATGAGCCATGTTGATAGTATTTGTCCTTGATATGGTGTGATGAAAACGGCACTTGACCTCTGTATTCTTCCTGCCCAAAACACATAACCCTAGTCTTACCATGAGAGAAACTTAAGAAGATCCTAATTGAAGGACCTTCTGCCAATACCTGATCAGTGCTCTTCCCAACTGTCGGCAAAATCTAGCAAAGTCTGGCAAATTGTCACAGCCAAGAGGAGTCTAAAGAGATACGATAACTAAATTTAATGTGATATCCTGGATGGGATCCTGGAACTGAAAAAGTACATTAGGTAAATACTAAGGAAATATGAATAAAGTATGCACTTTATTTAATGATAATGTGTCAATACTGTGGTTCATTAATTGGGCCAAAGGTACATATAAATTTGAGATACTGATAACAGTGGAAACTAGATGTGGGTTATATGGAAACTCTCCGTACTTTCTTCACAATTTTTCTTTACATCTAAAACTGTTCTAAAACTTTAAAAAGTTTATTTAAAAAGAAAATGTAAGATTAAAAACATAGTGGAAACAAATATAAGGAACTTAAAATACTAACTGTGAAAGTGTTAGCTCATTACATGGATGTATGTATCATTGTTTAAATTGAGTAATTGAAACACCCTCAAGAATATGATAATATGGAACATTTCACAGATGTCTGAGTCTTCCACTATGGCCAATATTATTCCTTTTTACTGTTACTATTGTCTTTGGAAATCCAGCTTACTTTTCAAGGTCTAACAAAAACCTCCTTTAAAGACACTCACACTCACCTCCCACAAGAATCTTGTCTTTTCTTCCTCTGCATTATGAGGACACTCTGCTTATAAGACCACGTGGTACTTGGGGTGTGTATTTTTCTTTCTCTGAGACACTGAGTTTCTCAGAGTCAGCAAAGTGCAGTGGCTAGGAAATGGACACACTCAAAAGGACTTAGATTTGAATCGTTAGCTACTCCATTTTCCAGTTTCATGAACTTGGGTGTTATTTAACCCTTCTGTGCCTCAGCTTTCTTATGTATAAAATGGATCTAATAAAGTACTTACCTACATATAAGGATATTGCAAGGAACAAATGAGTTAATATGTATAAAAATTAAGAAAAGTCCTGGTATGTGGAATGAACTACATAGGAATTTTCTATTATTATTATTAATGCTATTATAATTTGTCATATGGTTGTTGTTATTGTTATTTAAATCTGTGTGTCACTGTCACCTAGCCATAGCACGGGCCTTCTAGATAACTGTTACTTTTCTACTCAAGTTTCATAAATGCCATGGAGTACAATGCAGCCAATCCATTGCTCTTCATGAAACTGTAATGTGACTTTATAAAACAAGTTTATGGAATCAGAAACTCCAAATCTCATCCATATAGTATGTTTCCTCCTACTCAACTAAAGGTGGAAGATTCCAGTAAATACTTCCTCTCTGAGCATGGTTGATAGGAAGATGATAGAGGCCATTATATAAATCAGGCAAGTTTCTATTATTTTAAGAAATAATATTTTTGGAAATTTGACAAAATGTCTTCCACACAAAGGAAAATCAGTTGCCTTCAGTAAGGAAAAATGTTAATTTACTTAGAGACCCTATAGACTTGAATAAGTGAAACATAGGTATGGTATTTTACACTTCAGTGCATGATAAATTGTATATATCACAATACCTAAAACATGCTTAAATTTTTGTTCCCAGGGCCCTAGAAATTTATACATGCTAGCAATATCTGTGAAACACTAAAGTTCAGAAGTGTATAGAAGTACTTGTTTTTATTTTAACAGGAAGATTGTTATAATTTAATCATAATAAATTATGTTTGCGTTACTTAAAAATCCTAAAAATAGTATCTCAAATGCATTTATTTTTTCAAATTTAAAAATTGCCATTTTCCCTATCTTTTAATTACCTGACTTAGAATGACCAGCATGTATATGGCAGCTAACATAAACAAATATATTATAGCAAGGATTTTTATCCCAATAAAATAACCCCCAACAATACAGCAAATCAGATAACTGCACTAAATATGATTTTTGTGTATGATGTATCTATACATTTTATATGTGAACAGAAAAAATTTTACAGAGACAGAGCAGCAATTGGCAGTGGATATAAGGGAGAAGAGAATAGCTCTTAAACTGACATTGAGAGACTCAAGTTTCATGTTTATAGTTAGTGTAATCTCCCTTCTTTCATCATTATCAAGCTGGAACTGTTCCTAATAAGCACACACACACACACACGTACATATGCACACACATACATAGACAAACACAAATATATGCACACATACACACATATATACACACAAAGAGATTATTATGACCTCTCCCTTCCCTCGAGCCAAGAAATACTTTCATACAGAATTAGTTGCCATTTATTAGCATGTCCTCTTCAAGCTGTTCCATACAATAAATCCCATACGTATTATATGTTTAAACACACACTAAGTCAATTTACAAATGTGACTATGTCCATAGGAAAGTTGGGAGTATTCCTAGAGCTATTATATGTGAAAATCCTTTGAAAATGACGTTATTGTTATTGGTTAATTTTCCTTAAAGATTAAGAGCAATGAGTTGTTTTAAACCTGGATATATTTCTTACATTTTGGTGATCAAGACCACATTGAAAAAAGGGATGAGAGCCATGCGTCCTCTCTCTGAGTATCTGAACACACACCTTCACATTCACACACCCACACACAGTTTATGTAAACTTTCAGGGTGTTTATGGCTCACTTGAAGCTGTTCAGGTTCCCAAGACTCCAAATGAGAACTCTTGCTCCAAAATGTTTCAGCTGCATAAAACTTCTGGGTCAGTGGAACATGTATGATAAGCAATGTAGTTTATCCTGGGTTCAAATATTTCCCACATTGACCTTGGTTTCAAATTCTCCTATTCCAAGGGCAGTATTCAAATACAGACTTTTTATGCGAGATCACAACTTGATTCAGAATTCTCAACCTCCAAATTCTCTTGCATTTTTGTGAATTTTGTGAGACGTATTTTGCCCCTCCTGACTGCCATCATTTCTTGGGCACTGGAAAAATCACACAGGGCTGTTAACTTCAAAATCTTTAGAAACAAAAGCAGCAGATTCATCACAAGCTCCCTGTCTTTTTGAAAATACAGTGTACTCAACCAAGAGTTGTTCCTTGTGGCTGACTAACTGTTGCACCTTTGTTTCATTGGCATTTTTTTCTTTCTAAAGTTGCATGTTGTAGTCTGAAGATGGTCATGCTGAGTCTTGTCACGTGTAACACAGAACTCAGTAGAAACCACTGAAAGATTTACAAGGCGCTTTGGAGAATTTTAGCCTCTCATTAGATTTGCATGTATTCACATTCTGATTGTCCCAAATGTAATTAGCTTTTTCTGTTTACCAATTATCTTGGAAGATTTGCCAAATGCATCTTGACAGTGTTCTGACAGGAACTTGCAGCAGTTACAAATTATTCGAAATAAGTTCATTTATACCATAGTGTAATTCTATGCTACATGAAGAATGAACACTATTTATTCATGCGATAGTAGAAATTCTCTAAGGAATTTCTATCAAAGAGAATTGGGTCATTATTCGTTGGAATGAACAAGTCATTAAGAAGTACAACACATAAATCTCAACCAAGGAAAAATTACTTCTTTCTAATTTCATCTCCATAACTTTCAACTTAAGATATTTTCTATCAATGCAAAGCCAAGAATGAGCTAATCAGTTCCTAAAAATCCACACTAATGGTGAAAAAAGTTACCCTGATATTTCAGAAAACTTGTATACTGAGCTTTAAAAGGTGGTGTAAGGACATACAACTTTTAAACGAAATAATGAAACCACATGGTAAACTCATGATCGTCTTATTCACTTCTCGTTTGACATAGAAAATGCTGATAAACAGTCAAAGTTGAGAATTTCTTGCTAAGTTTGCTGATTATCTTTCTTTTTAGAAGAAAAATAATTGTTTAGGTTTAAAATACATCGTGTTCTTATAACAATTGACTAGACGCTTATTTTTATGTCAACAAACCATACGATTAAACAGAGTGAGTGACAGCCAAATTTGGTACCCACCAAAGGATACATGAAGAAAGGATAAAATGCAAATGGTCAATAAATTTATTAAAATGTCCAGACTCACTGGGAACCAACAAAAGGCAAATTACTCCAATGAAGAAATACTCTTTTCACCTATAAAATTGAAAAGGATTAAAATAAATGACTAAATAATAAATTATTATTACCTACCTGTCTATATATCTGTCAAATCTTTGATCTGTCCTACCACAAGATTTGAGAAAATCTAGAGGAAATTAAAGCTTATAAAATATTCACGTACGTATTCACTTTCACACACACACACACACACAAATACACACAAGCACAGTGCAAATAAATAAAGACCAGGAAACACCTAAGATAGAATAAATATTACTAGCCAAATTAAGAAAGTAGTTTTTAAATACAACTACTCTATAGTTATATAAATAGACTTTATTAGTGTCCTCTTTCACTCTAAATAGAGCTCCTGTGTGAGTGATTTATATAATCATCTAAAAAAGAGGCTTCAGCTGATTTTAATGAGGAAAAGTCTCACTGAGAGGCTAAGATGAACACCAGTATCGAGAGTCTCTGGGGCTAGGTTTGGGTGTGTCATGCCAAGGGATGGGTCCTTTGGTAAAGCCTCCATGTTTTATTTGGACCCCTTAAGAACAATATCCCAGGAGATTAATCTTGAACGAGTACAGCCTTCATAAGTACCAAAGCATAGATTCAAAACATCCATTTGATTAAGATAAGCAGTATTGCTAATGCCTCCAACCACCTGCAAGAAGCTAACATAAATCTTCAAAGGGAGAATCCCAAGCATAGTATAATTTTCAAAAATTTTCACATATAATATGTGACACACAATAAAAACAAAACAGAAATATGATGAGATATTATTTGTAATGAAAAACTAAGAGTAACATCATGGAAAAGAACTTACAATGAAGCCATAACAAAATTATTAGAAACTTCAAAATAATTGGACTAATAACTTCAACCTTTTTAAAAAAATATAACATCATCAGAGAATGGGAAACTATATAAACAAATGGAAATTCTAGAATTGAAAAATAAAATAAAAAAATTAATGGATGAGTTTAGCAGTAAATTAGATACAGTTAAAGAGAAAATTAGAAGAGCAGACAAGAAAATTTGCAGAATAAAGTTGGAGAGATAAAAGGGTGGAAGATGAAAAAAGAGGATATGACACCAAAAAGGATAAAGTAAAAAGGGTTAACAAACATGATCATTGGTGTCCCAGAAGGAGAAGAGAGATATAACAGGAGAAAAGGCATTTTTGAAGATAAGAATCATAGAATTTGTTCAAACTAATGAAAAAATCAAGCTGCAGAATCAAGGAGCACTACAAAATTTAACTGCGAAAATATTAAAAAAAGTCACAAATAAAATTGTCAATAATAAAGCCTTAAGGCAGACATAAAGAGTCACATTGATTTCAAAGGAGTAACAATGAGACCAGAAGTTGTGAGGGCAGAATTAATGGAATATCTCCCAGCTGTTGTGGGGGGAAAAAAGTCAAGCTGAAATTCTAGAACAAGTAAAAACAATTTTTGAAATGGCTGAAATAAAACATTACCAGACAAATAAAACTTAGATACTTTGACACAAGATGACATGGGCTAAAAGAAACACTAATGGGGGGCCAGCCCGGTTGCATAGTGGTTAAGTTTGTGCACTCTGCTTTGGCAGACTTGGGTTTGCCAGTTCAGCTCCTGGGCACAGACCTTTACACCACTCATCAAGCCATGCTGTGGTGGCATCACGCATACAAAATTGAGGAAGATTGGCACAGATGTTAGCTCAGGGCCAATCTTCCTCACCAAAAAAAAAAAAAAAACCCTACTAGTGAGATTTCATCAAAAAGAAGGAAATTATTGCATGTAGAAGCTGGAGGTGCAGGATAAAATAAAGACTCTCCCACCCATAAATGACATATAAACATAAATAAATCTAAAAGATTATTGGCTATAAAAACCAATATATCAATATCCAGAGAATTAAAAATTATGCATTGAATTAACATAACAGAAAGCAATAGTTTATGAGTGATAAATGTTACTAAAGTTTTCTAAAGCCATTCTATTGTCTTGGAAGAGATAGATGACCTAATTGGTACAGACTTCAATGGATCAAAGCTTAAGGATGTAACCTCCAAAAAGAACAGTAAAATAGAAAGGAAAATAGTGAATAACTACCAAGCTAATAGAGGGGCATAATCAGACAAATACAAAAGCAAGTTGTACAATAGTAGATTTAAATCCAAATGAAGAAGAACTTACATTAAATATAAGTGGATTAAAATTTCTAATTAAATGACAAAATTTTTAAAAAAATTGTGTGCTGCTTAAAAGCATCACACCTACACTAAATGAATGCAAAATATTAAAGCATAAGAACAGTAAATATATTTCAGGCAAAATTAAACAAAATATATCTGATGCTACTGTAATATTAGGAAAACCAGGCTTGAAAGAAAGAAAGATTGCAAAAGAAAAAAAGTTCATTTCATAATTCTTTTTAAAGTTTCAATATATCAGGAAGATATACAATTATAAATTTTAATGCATCTAAAAACCAACCTCAAAATAAAAGAAACGTGTTCTCAGAAATAAAAGATAAATACATGAATCTACAATCACTCTGGGATGTATTTATAATATATCTCAGTATTTAGTACTTAAAGTAGACGATACTACATTACTAATATAAAAAATTTATCAACCAAATTAACAATAATTGTATAATTGATATTTATTAAAAGAGCAGAATACACAGCGTTTTTAAGTGCTCATGGAACATTTCCATATTGATAGTATTTTCTTTCTATATTGATTTTGACCATTGTGGAATTAGGCCAGGAATCAATAACAGAAAACTAGAAAATCCCCATATATTTGAAAAGTAATAAACACACATCTATATGGCTCAAGTCACAGAAAGACACATATTAAAATTAGAAATTATTTAAAGTAAATATTAATTGAAATCCAAAATAAAAATATGAGATAAAGCTAAAGCAAGGATTTGAGTGAAATATGTATTAAAAGACAATATATAAAAAAAGACCAATATAAAGAAAAAGATTGCAAATGTATGAGACAAGCATCCATCTTAAGAAAATAATAACAAAAGAAGGAAACTAAGAAAATACAAGGAAACAAATAATATGGATAAGACCAGAAATTAATAAAATAGAAAACGAATAAACAAAATAGACAGCATAAATTAGGCCAAATTGCTATTTTTCCTTTGGTGAAGAAGATTGTCACTGAGCTAACATCTGTGCCAATCTTCCTCTATTTTGTATGTGGGATGCTGCTAGTGTGGCTTGCTGAACAGTGTGTAGGTCCACACACAGGATCCGAACCTGTGAATCCCGGGCCACTGAGGCAGAGTGTGAGAACTTAACCACTATGCCACCAGGCGAGCCCCTAGTGTCAATTTTGGTAAGCTATATTTCCAGATATGTTTTTCCAGCTTGGTTAACATATAGAATTCCACGTACATTTAGTAATTCTCACTCTCTGCTTCAGCTGCCTGGTGTTCACGGGTTCGGATCCCAGTTGCAGACCTACACACCACCCATCAAGTCATACTGTGGTGGTGTCCCATATACAAAATAGAGGAAGACTGACACAGATGTTACCCCAGGGACAATCTTCCTCTCACACACACACACACACACACACACACACAAAAACCTGACACTAGAAGAATTAAAAAATCTTAATACTCTCATTCCTATTAAAGGAAGTGAAACTGCATTTCCCAAATTGCAGTTCCTCTTCTGTTTCCAGATAAACTCAATTTCAAGTGATTCGAGCTTGCCTCAGTTTACCTCTTTATAGATGGACATATGATACCAAAGTATCTAGCACACTTTCTATGTCCTGTAACCCGGTTTTTAAAATATGGTATCATCATTCGGTGAATTGTTTTGTTGACCATTTAAATGTTGAAAATCCCTGAGATCTGAATTGTGTTAATTATTCTTTTCAGGTAGCAAATTTTTCTAATTTGCCTACATATAGAAGGATTTTTTCTCTAATTTAAAAAAACTAATATGATGCTTTAAAGATTGGTGGTAGAGGTGTGCAGAGGGTGAATAATCCTGAAGCAAGTGATAATGTTTTATTGCTGGGCTTGCCAGTGAAAGTAATCTTCTTGTGCTGTTTCATCTTATTGTAATAGAGAAAAAGGATTTGTCAGGTCAATAGCTGCTTGCCAACTAAATTGATTTGTTCCTATAATAAGACCGTATCTGAAAGAACAGCTGCATTGGAATGATGATATGATCAAACTTAAGATATTCCACTGTGTTTCTCTAAGAGGTATTCATCTTTTGCATCAGCCAAGATGGAGCCTTAAATAGGAATGGTATAAGAATCACCATTCCTGATTCTTTAAAGTTTTGATATTGACTCTAATATGTGCAATTCCCTCAGGACTTGAGTTTGCTTTTGATTTTAATTGTCTTTTTCACCTATAATAGTCCTTCTTTGGTGTGTCAGTGAGCTATTGTGGTAATTGTGCCAGGACTAAGGTTGTGTGTTCAGATTACATGGTCTGTTTTACCAATCTTATCACAAGGAAGATTAAGTCAGATCTCCTTTCATCATCTGATGCCCTGACCTTGACCACTGGACCTGTGATGTCCTTGTTTCTAAATAATTGCTATTAGTCAAGGGTGGCGGCCAATAGTATTTCCTTCCTGTAGGCACGGTTACTCATTTGAGTTGCTGTGGGTCACTTTAGGGAAAGTTAAGAAGAAGTCACAGTAAGCAACTGTCATGCTAATGAAATATTTCTTCTGAAAGAGTTCTGGATTTTTCTTCATTAGAAGAGTGTTGATGGTGATCTGATTAGATAAAATCATAAAAGCCAAGCAGGATTAACATGAAGTAACCATTTGTAGGTATGCCATTGTTAAAAGAGTTAAAGCAAACTATAGAGAAAATCCTGGAAGTAACCATCAAAAAATTCTATATAGTAATATGAAGAGGAGCAATGTTTCTAATCACTATTGATTCTCACCAGAGACAATGAATACCAAAGACAGTACAATGGTATCTCTAGAATGCTGAAAGTAGAATCTAACTAAACAAAATTATCATTCTAGAATTCTGTATTCAGCCAAAATAAATAATAAGAACAAAGGGAAAAAAAGAGATTTAAGATGTAAGAAAACTTAGAGAATTATTTTGACATCAAATATCCAATGTAAAACCAAAAAAGTTGAAGACATTCTCCAGGCAGATAGGAAATGTTACAAGTTACAAATCTGTGTCTTTGAGCCGGCCCTGTGGCTGAGTGCTTAAATTTGCACACTCTCCTTTGGCGGCCTGGGATTTCGTCAGTTCAGATCCTAGGGACAGACATGGCACCGCTCATCAAGCCACATTGAGGTGGCGTCCCACATAGCACAACCAGAAGGACCCACAACTAGAACATACAACTATGTACTGGGGGGCTCTAGGGAGAAGAAGAAGAAAGAAAGAAGAAGAAGAAAAAAAGAAGATTGGCAACAGATGTTAGCTCAGGTGCCAATCTTTAAAAATAAATAAATAAATAAATAAGAAATCTGTATCTTTAAAAAAGAACAATGAGCTTGGGAAATGTTAAACATTTGGCTAAATATAAACACTCATTATTTCACACGATTTCTTCTTTCTTTAAAATGTATGCACTTTTTTTAAGCAAAAAATGCATCATTTTCTTCTATAGTTCATAAAATACATAAATGTGATACTTATAGTGATTGCAAAAAGCAAAGGTCAGCAAATTATAGCCCATGAGCCAAATTTAGCTTCCAGTCTCTATGTGCATAGCCCTCAAGCTAAGAATGATTTACACATTTAAAAGTGTGTAAAAGCAAAATAAAACAAAACAAAACAAAAACAGCAGAATACATAACAGAGACTTGTCTGCAGCCGGCAAAGTCTGGAATATTTGCTATCTGGTCCATTACATAAAAAGTTTTCCGATGTCTGGCATAAAATGTGTGTGTCCGGGAACAGGGCAGTTTAGTGGTGTAATAGACCTGTGTGTTGGCAAGATTTCAATGTTTTTAGTGAAGTGTTATAATATTAATTCTAGTTTGACTGCAAAGTTAACATGCTTATTGTAATCTCTAGAGAAATCACTTAAAAATATACATGAGATAAAATATACGTGAACTAAAGAATCAATTCACAAAAATGTGTTGCATTTTTATACACTAATAACTAACTATTAGCAGAGAAATAAAGAAAACAATTCCATTTACGATTCACCAAAGAGAACTAAATCCTAGGAATAAATTTAATCAAGAAGGTAAAAGACCTGTCTATTGAAAACCACAAGACGTTAATGAAAAGAATTTAAGAATACACAAATAAATGGAAAGATATTCTGTGCTCATGGATTGGACTATTGTTAAAATCTTCGTACTACCCAAAGCAATCTACAGATTTGATGGAATCTCTATCAAAATTCCAGTGGCATTTTTCAAAGAGATAGAACAAATAATCCTAAACTTTGTGTGGAACCCCAAAAAGAAAACCCAAATAGCCAAAGCAATCTTGAGAAAGAAGAACAAAAATGGAGGCATCATGCTTCTGGATTTCAAATTATATTACAAAACTACAGTAATTTAAATGATATGGTATTGGCATAAAAACAACACATGGATCAATAGCACAGAATAGAGAATGCAGAAATAAACCTACACATATATGGTCAATTAATTTACAACAAGGAGCCAAGAATATACAATGGAGAAAGGACAGTCTCTTCAGTAAGTGGTCCTGGGAAAACTGGACAGCCACATGCAAAATAATGAAAGTTGACTATCTTCCACTATACACAAAAATTAACTCAAAATGAATTAAAGGCCTGAACATTAGACCTGAAATCATAAAACTCCTAGAAGGAAACAAAAATAGTAAGCTTCTTGACACAGGTCTTGGTGATGATTTTTTGAATCTGACACTAAAAGCAAAAGCAAAAGGAAACAAGTGGAACTATATGAAACGAAAAAGCTTCTGCACAGCAAAGGAAACCATCAACAAAATGAAAAGGCAGACTTTTGCAAATCGTATATCTGGTAAAGGGTTAACATCCAAAATATATAAAGAATTTACATAACTCAATAGCTAAAAGCCAAAAATCTGATTAAAAAATTGGCAGAAAATATGAATAGACATTTTTCCAAAGAAGACATACAAATGGCCAACAGGCACATGAAAAGATGCTCAACATCATTAATCATCAGGGAAATGCAAATCAAAACCATAATGAGATATCATCTCACACCTGTTAGAATGGCTGTCAACAAAAAGATAAGAAATAACAACTGTTGGTGAGGATATGGAGAAACGGGAACCCTTGTGCACTCTTGGTGGGACATAAAGTGATGCAGCCACTATGGAAAATAGTATGGAGCTTCCTTAAAACATTAGAAATAGAACTACCATATGATCGAGCAATTCCACTTCTGGATATTTATCTGAAGAAAATGAAAACAGTAACTCAAAAAGATATACGCACCCCCCTGTTAATTGCAGTATTATTTACAACAGCTAAGATATGGAAACAACCTAAGTGTCCACTGATGGATGAATGGATGAGGAAATTGTAGTATATATGCCTATATACACAATAGAATGCTATTCAGCCATGAAAAAGAATGAAATCTTGCCAGTTTTCATGACACGGATTGACCTCAAGGGCATTATGCTAAGTGAAATAAGTCAGACAGAGAAAGAGAAATACCATAGGATCTTTCTTATATGTGAAATCTAAAAACAAAATAAAACAAAACAAGCTCATATATGCAGAGAACACAGTGATGGTTGCCAGAGGTGGGAGGTGGGAGGTGGAGGTCAGAGAAAGGGGTGGAGGGGTATAAATTTATGTTAAAAGAATCTAAAAATAGTGATGTTTAAAAATGTTCTTGGGGCCGGCCCGGTGGTGCAGCGGTTAAGTTTGCACATTCTGCTTCTCTGCAGCCCCCGGTTTGAGGGTTTGGATCCTGGGTGTGGACATGGCACTGCCTGGCAAAAAGCCATGCTGTGGTAGGCGTCCCACATATAAAGTAGAGGAAGATGGACATGAATGTTAGCTCAGGGCCAGTCTTCCTCAGTAAAAAGAGGAGGATTGGCAGATGTTAGCTCAGGGCTAATCTTCCTCAAAAAAAAAAAAAGTTCTTAAGAAAGTAGCATTTGATATAAAAAAGAATAACCTTTTGCAATTAATTTAAGTTAATGTTGCACTACAAAGACAAGAGCCATGAAATGTTAAAATTTATAAATTTAGAAGAGATAATTGACAAACTTCTTAAAAATGTTATTGTTTGTGTGGGTAGAGTAGAGGAAGGGGTAAAAGCTGGCCTGAATTAGGATGTTGTAAAAAATAAATAAATAAAAACAGTATGCAACATAAAAAAAAAGTATTAATAAGTAATTTAATGTAGGTAATATTAGTAATTTAAAATAGAATTATGATTAAAGTATTTAAATAATCCAAAGGAAAGTAGAAAAGAAGAAACTAAAAAGGCCTGAAAAACAGAAACCAAATAGAAAAACAGGAATCTAAATGCAACCATATAAATAGTTACATTAAATATTAATGGACTATCTTCATGATCTTGGGGTAGACACTGATTCTTAGATATAACATGAATACCACTGGAAACATTTGAAAAATAGATAAATCAGACTTCACCAAAGTTAAAAATTATAGCACTACAAATTGTACCATCAAGTAAGTGAAAGATAGGGGCCAGCCCTTTGGCCGAGTGGTTAAAGTTCCCTGTGCTCTGCTTCTGCAGCCCGGGTTCATAGGTTACAATCCTGAGTACGGACCTGCTCCACTCAGCAGCCACGCTGTGAAGGCATCCCACACATACAAAGTAGAGGAAGCTTGGTGCAGATGTGAGCTCAGGGCTAATCTTCCTTGAAAAAAAAAAAAAAAGAAAGTGAAAGATAATCAAAAGAATGGGAGAAAATATTTTCAACTCATGAATTATATAAGGTACTTGGGTCCAGAATATAAAGAGTTGTTATTACTCAATAATAAAAAGACAAGTAATCTAATAAAAAAAATAGGCAAAGGATTTGAATAGATATTTCTCCAAAGAAGATATATAAGTGGCCAATAAGCACATAAAATGATGTGGAGTATCATTAATCATTAGGGAAATGCAAATCAAAACTATAATGAGATACCACATTATACCTACTAGAATGGCTATAAGAAAAGGCAGGAAATGACAGGTATTGCAAGGATATAGAGGGACTGGAGCCCTCAGATATTGCTGGTAGGGATATAAAATAAAAAATCAATTGGATTTTTATATACCAGTAGCAAAATATAAAAATTAAAATTTAAAAACCAATTTCATTTATAACAGCATCAAAAGAATTAAAACATTTAGGAATAAATTTAAGAAAAGATGAATAAAACCTCTAAAGTGAAAGCTATAAAACATAGTTGAGATAAATTTAACAAGATGTAAATAAGTGGAAAGTGTACCCGTTTCATTAACTGCAAAATTCAATAATATTAAGATGTCTATTCTATCCAATTTGATCTATAGATTCAATGTCATCCTAAAGTCCCAAAAGACTTTTCTTTAAACTTGGCAGGCTGATTAAAATATATACTGAACTGCAAAGGAACTGGAATATGCAAAGCAATCTTGAAAGAAGAAAAAAAGTTGAGGGTCTTACATTACTTGGTTTCAGAATTAACAATAAAACTACTATAATCAAGACTGTAGGATAAAACCATAAGTATTAGAGAGAGAGAGGGAGAGAGGTATCAACGTAAGAAAATTAAAAATCTAGTAACCAACCTTTAGTTATATAGTCATTTCATTTTCAACAAAAGCACCAAGATAACCCAGTAGGTTAAATAATTTTTTATCAGGAAACGGTGCTAGAAGAGTGGAATATCCATCACAGACAAAATGGAAAAACTAAAATCATAAAGTGATTTAGAGGAAATGCAGAAGAATAGAGTTATCACTTACAGGTAGCTAAATGTTTCTTATATAAGTCACAGAAATCAATAAGTATAACAGTAAAAATGTATACATTAAAATGTGTACACATAACCATACATAAAAACGGAAAGATATATGTGTGTGTATATTTGTATATATATATATACACATCCATATACATATATTCACGAAAGACTAGTACCCAGAATATCTAAAATACTCCTACAAACCAATAATAAAAAGAAAAATAGCCTATTGAAAAGGGGCAAAATAGTTCATAGACAATTTTCAAAGATGTTCCATGTTATAAGTCATCAGGGAAATGGAAATTAAATTTACCACCCACCAAATGGTTAAAATAAAAAAGAATGATGATAACAACTGTATTTGAAGCTGTGTAATTCTCATATATTGTCTGTGGAAATAAAATAATACACCCACTTTGGTAACATGGCAGTGCCTTAGTTTTTTGTAAAACTGAACATAGACTTAGCATATGTCACAGAAATTTCACTTCTAGGTATTCACTCATGAAAAACAAAAACAAATATTAACACAAAGCCTTGTACACAAGTGCTCAAGACAATTTCATTCATAATTGTCACAAAAACAAAACCGTCAGTTTGCATCAATAACATAGTGGATAAACAAACCAAGGTGTGTTCATATAACAATACTACTCGGCAACAAAAGGAAACAAACTATTTCACGCAAAAAACAGAATCAATATCAAAAGCATCTGTTGTGTGAAAAAACACAAGAGAACAAATACTATATGAGTCCATTTATATGAAGTTCTTTCCTGGCAAGAGCGATGAATGGTGGGGAAGAATTTAAAGAACCGTTGTGGGGCGGGTTTTGACTGGGAAAACGCATGAGGAACGTTTCTGGAATCAATGTAATATCCTATATCTTGAAATGCATTTGGGTTTCACAGGAGCGAGCATTTGTCAAAACCCAGCAAATGTACACTCAATATTTTTATATTTCATTGTATGTAAATTTTGCTTCACGAGAAGAAACTTGTAGGGGCGGCCCAGTGGCGCAGCGGTTAAGTTCACACATTCCGCTTCGGTGACCTGGGCTTCGCCGGTTCGGATCCCGGGTATGGACATGGCACTGCTTGGCAAGCGATGCTGTGGCAGGCGTCCCACATATAAAGTAGAGGAAGATGGGCACGGATGATAGCTCAGGGCCAGTCTTCCTCAGCAAAAACAGGAGGATTGGCGGCAGATGTTAGCTCAGGGCTAATCGTCCTCAAAAAAACCTTAAAAAATAAAAAAATTTCAAATTTAAAACAAGAAACTTGTAAAGAAATATTGATGTTTAGCTAATGAATTACATACCATAATATTTAGGTGAAAGAGTACTCATGTCTGTCTGCAAATTACTTTGAAATGCATCAAAATCTACAATGTAATGTTGGATGGATAGAGTGTTGGACGTATGAATGGATAAGTAAAGGATAAGCAAATGCAGTCAAATGTTAATGGTAGGTATTAGGTGTAGATATATTGGTGTTTACTATGAAATACTTTCAGTTTTGCTATATGTTTGAAAAATCTCACAATAAAATATTGGGAAGATGGTTTTAAAAGATGAGGAGGTATTACATCATTGTACATGCTGGGCTGAATTTTAGAGAAATTCTAGATAAAGAACCTAGCAGATGAAAAGAGAGAGGACTAGTAAATAGACTCTGAGTCTTATAATTGAATATCTAGAGCTTGGGTCTCAAGCCTGAAAATCTGTTTAACTTTTAGTCCTCAGTTTCTTTATATATAAATGGAGGTATTAAAACTAACGTCTCTGAGTTATTGTAAGGATTAAAAACATAATGAACTTGAGAGTTTGGTACATAACATATCCAACAATAATTCTTAGTTTAACAACAGGAAAAAAGATCAAGAATAAACTGCAAGAAATTTGAGTAGTCTCTTAGCTAGATTACATGGAACCAAGAGAAAGGTATGTATGTGATATTAGGGGAATAGATTAGGGTAATGTGGTAGGCAGAATTCTGGTCCTCTCTCCTTGGTTGTGGACAGAAACTGTAAATATGATAGGATATCTCTCCCTGAGTAGATTAGTTTGTATGTTAAAGATGAAGGGATTTCACAGCTATCAATAAGGTCTCAAGTCAACCAATTTTAAGTTAATCAAAGAGGAGATCATGCTAGGTGGGCCTGACTTAATCAGGTGAAAGACTTAAAAGAGGAATCGGGCACCTACTGAAGAGGGAGATGCTCTTGCTGGCTTTGAAGAGGTAGGCTGCAAAGGCTTGAGAGGTTCACATGCTTAGGACATGAGTATGGACTTTATGAGCTGAGACTGACCCCCAGCTGACAACCAGCAAGAAAACAAGGACCTCAGTCCCATCATCACAAGGAACTGAATTCTGCCAACAATCTGAGGGAATCCAGAAGCTGGTTTTTCCAAAGTCAAGCCTCTTATGGGACTCCAGGCCCATTCAGTATCCTGATTGCAGACTGTGAGACCCTGATCAGAAGACCCAGCTAAACTGTGCTGGATTCCTGACCCATGGGAACTGTGACACAGTAAAGCACATGTTGTCTTCAGTAGCTGAGTTTATGGTAGTTTGTTACACAGCAACAGATAACTGATACAAGTGAGGGCGTAATCTTGAATGCTAAGATAAATACTGTAAACATTTGTTGTTCAATAAGAGAAAAGAAGACCCTGACACCTTTTAGCAAAGGAGTAGCATGATCTGAGTCTTCCATCAGTAGGGCAGTTAAGAAGACTGAATAAGTCAGAGTGGGCTTGCTTATGGCTCATGAACCCTTAATACAACAAAGATAGATTTTTCATTTATGAAATGGTCTGTTGTGAGCACTGTCCTTAGCAACTCCTCTCCACTGTCACCCAGGAATCCTTGGTGTGTTTGCCATGCAGCTCTGCTATCTTGGAGTTCTTTTTTTTTTGAGGAAGACTAGCCCTGAACTAACATCTGCTGCCAATCCTCCTCTTTTTTGCTGAGGAAGACTGGCCCTGAGCGAACATCTGTGCCCATCTTCCTCTATTTTATATATAGAACGCACACCACAGCATGGCTTGATAAGCCGTGCATAGGTTCGTGCCCAGGATCTGAACTAGCGAACCTTCGGCCACCAAAGCAGAATGCGTGAACTTAACCGCCTAGCCACCAGGCCGGCCCCATCTTGGATTTCTTTGCCTCCTTCAAGGTGAACAAGAGAGAGAACATGGAAAATTCATACCTTAGTTCTTAACTGTGTTACACAAGAAAGAATACATCTCACTCAAACTTGTTGGTCATAATGAGTCACATGTTCTTAATTTAACTGGAAGGGTGACTGGGGAATGTACAGGAGCCCATGGAATATTTGGCAAGCCCGAATTGTTTCTACCCAGAAACGAGAATCTCCAAAAGGAAGAAGGCAGTGTCAAATCCTTCAGAAAAGGGAAGATGGATGATAATTGAAAATTAACTATTAGGTTCCATTAGGGGCCTGAAAATTATAACTCACAGGGGAAATCCAGCCGGATGCCTGTATTTATGAATAAAGTTTTACTGAAATACAGCATGCTCATTTTTTTGTGTATCGTCTATGGCTGCTTTTCTGTTACAACATCAGAGTTTAGTTCTAGGAGACACTATTTGGCTGACAAAGACTAATATCTTTACTGCCTGGCTGTTTTCAGAAATAATTTGCCAGGGCCAGCCCCAGTGGCCTAGTGGTTCAGTTCGGCGTGCTCTGCTTCAGCAGCCCAAGTTCGATTCCTGGGCATGGACCTATGCCACTCCTCTGTTGATGGCCATGCTATGGCAGCAGCTCACATACAAAAAGAGGAAGACTGGCAACACATATTGGCTCAGGGCAAATCTTCCTCAGCAAAAAGAAAAAAGAAAAGACAAAGTTTGTCAACGCCAGGATTATGTGATTAGAAATTCAATCATGATTTTTAAGCTGCAAGTGACTATTATAGAACCAATGTGGAAGGGAAAGATGGGTGGATGAGAAAGCAGATTAATAAAGTAGATATAACTCCTAGAAGTCAGCTGGAAAAGAAAATAGAAAAGCATGTTTTTGAGCTTCGTTACTCATTTATTTATTTGTTGTTTCTTTTCTTTTCTTTTGTCAAATATTTATTTTGTGAAACCTAAGGATGTTGTAAGCCATGGTGAAACTCTGAAATGCAGGTACATGGTGAGATCATTGAGGAAGTGAGGTTCTGGAATAGTAAGAAGAGGATGAAATTACAAATGCCAGTGGAAGGACCAGCCTCGGTCAGGGTGACAGCATTAAAATTGCCCTGAGACAAGCCTGAAAAAAGAAGAAAGAGATCATTATATGACATTTTTATAAATACTCTCTTTTTTTTCTGACTGCAAATTTAATTCAGTAAATATTACACAGTTGAACACTATAGAAATTTAGGAAAAGGGAAAATTAATTTCTCCCATGACTGAATTCTCTCTCCATGAGCTTGTTGATAAAAAGTTGTCATCAGTCCTTCTATATTTTTCTAGGCATGCATCACGTACAAAATTTATTTATATTTAACACAGATAGGATCATATACGTCCTGTTCTTTATTTCCTTTCTTTACCATGACTTGTCAATTATGTATAGATGTATCTCTTTTTTAATAGCTCCGCACAGAACATCCCTTTATAGAGAGCCCAAGATTTATGCTACCCGTTCATATGATGTACATTTATCTCCAGTTTTAGTTATTGTTAGCAAACTGCAATTAGTATGTTTGTCAATAAGTATGTCTTACTTTTATTAATATTTCTATAGGATAAATGCTGGAAGTGAAATTTATCGTAATTTTAAACTGAAAAGGAAAAGTCAAGGGACTGCATATCAAATAGTGCTGTTAGTACCCTGTAACAAGCAAGCCAATTCATCAGCTGTGTGTGAGAGAAGGGCTATATTCAGGGTTTGAAGAGAGTGCAGAAGCACTGAACAACTAATGCCATACGACACTCATCTTGCAGTATTATTTTTTCAAATGATAATACCATTTTAGCCTTTTCCTCCAAATCTTACACAGTTTCAAGATGTTCCATAACTAACCGTAAAGTGTATTTCTCATTCCTATGAAAATGTGATGGCTAACAGTAGAGCTAACCTTGCCATAGTCCCCCCAGCCTTCTCTTGTTCTTTTATCTGGGTACCACGTTAAGTTACTAAAATGTGCTCTTTCAGAAGATGGATAGCACACCACAATCTGAAAGTGTCTGATTGCCTCACATTGACCTGAGCGGGAGAAATAGGAACTATCCAAAAGCCTGTAGTTGGGATATTGGTAAAACGGATCCATGTTGCAAAAAGTCTAAATATTTTTGCAGTGTTCTCTAGTCAACCTGCGTCACTGATCAACTAACCATTTTGACCAAATTTACTAATTGACCTTGACAGTCTTTGTCAGATAGTCTTCCAAAATGGAAATTATTCTCATAGTACAAAAATGTTGGTTAAATATTTGAATTTAGCCTAGTAGCTAGATATTTTCAGTAGTTCTTTGCTGTGTACTTTTGTTCAATGAATGTGTTTTGAGTGCCTACTATGTGTCAGGACTAAGCTAATATGCTTAGAATACAAGGATGGAAAGGACGTGGTCTCTTGTTTCATGAAACTTTGAGCCTAATGAGGGAAAAAGACAAGCAGTTCAAATATGTTCTTAGCATAGAGGAAGCCAGGGTGCAAGCGAGTTCAGAGAAAGTTAAAGTAAGTCATATGAAATAAGAAGTTTGAACAAAGTCAAAGAAAACACCAATGACTGCTAGAACCGAATGGACTTCAGAAGAACTAGATACCAAGATTTAGAGGGAATGCTGCAAAGGGGAAGTAAACTATATAGGACAAAAATGTCACAACAAAAAGACTACAAAATACAAAATATGAATTAATTCCACCTTATTTCTTCTTGCAGATCATGTATGTATATCTGATTTTATATTTAAAGAAATCAAAGAATTTATTCAAATTTTAAACAAGATATCTTGAATTTGAAATCACCAAAGTATTTGTCCGAATTTTCCAGGGATAATAGCAATCAGTACGAGCATTTTTACTTGCATTTCGCATTCATAGGCAAATACTTCAGTATAATTCAGTTTTCTTTGAGAGTCTCATCGGGTCAAAGGAGAGACAATTACAAAAAGAATTACAAATTACTTCTATTTTTTCTAATGCCTTTGTTTAAAGAAGAACCTCCTTGCCATTTTCAAAGAACACACAACACAAAATCCAAAACTAATTAATTAGGTGTGGTTCATCGCCATTTCCAAACCAAATAGTAAAGTTAGCCATAACGTTAATTAGCATACAGAATGCCTTGATTCCTATTGTTAGCTCTAAGTACTAAACGTTTCCTGTTCAGGTCTTTTGGATTTGTTGGTGAAGGAGTGAGTGAAACCTGATGAAATAAAAGACTTAACAGTTGCATGTTTAAAGTGTGCAGACTTGACTAAGGCTTGACTATTGTATAAACAGAAACAAGGTACATGAAGATTGCTGGCACTTTATGTAATCATGATAATCGGCTTTACTACCACATTTCCCACCACAGTGCAATTACATTTAGACCACTATTTAATCACATTTATCTGTCTACTGTTAAACTGGGCATGACAGTGCTGCAGAATCTTAGAGCTGCATCGAAGCTTGCTTGTGGAATTACAAAACAGGTGAAAAGCAATCTTTTCTGTGAATTAATGAGGTACTCAGATCATCTGCACTCCTCGTCTCCGCTGAACAGGTGCAAAAATGGCAAAGGGATAATCGTTTTAAATTTTGTTGTGCATTGTGTAAAAATCACATTCTACCACCACCAACATGAAAGGCTAAAAAAGATGTTTGGAGGCCTAATACGCAGCAAAATTAAAAACTTAACTCTTAAGATTGTTTCCACTAGATTCTCATGCAAAGTAAAATGTGTTAGATTATTAGGAAAAGAAACATGCATATTCAACATATACTTGCAGTTGACCAAAAATGTACTGAGTGACTACTATGGGGAAAACATGGTACGAGGCCCTGGGGATATAAAAATAAATAACTTTTGAGGAAATTAAAATTTGGTCTGTGCAGACACGCGCTACTTGTTTTCCTCGTAATTTTTTACAAGCTTTATGTATGTATGTATTTGGTTACTAATTCATATTCTTCTCCCTGTCAGCCTCAATTTTTTTTTTTTCTTTTTTGGCTTAAAGTAACAGAAATGTATTATCTTGCAGCTCTAGAGACTTGAAGTCCAAGGTGGCAGCAGAGCCAGCTCTCCCTGAAGCCTCTAGGGGAAAATCATTCCTTGTCTCCCCCACCTCTGGTAGCTCCAGGGGTTCCTTGTGTCACTCCATCTCTGCCTCCATCTTCTCTTTGTGTCCGTGTCTCTCTGTGTTAATATGACACCAGTTGTATCAAATTTAGGCTCAACCTAATGTGGTATGACCACATCTCAACTAATTACATCTGCAGAGACCCTATTTCCAGATAAGGTCACATTCTCAAGTTCTGGTTGGGCATGAATTTTTGGAGGATGCTATTTTACTGGTATTCTCGCCATGGAAGAAATGGCAGGCATAGGCAACAGCTTGGTGGGAAGCCACCCTATTAGGGTAAACGTTGGGGACTCAGAGAAATGACTCTCACAACAGGTAATTCTCTTTCATTCAGCACGAACAGGAAAGGGTCAGATGTGACAAGTGCTTAAGGTGGTTCTTCCTCACTTCATGGAAAGGGTTAGCACATTCTCACTACAAATCTTGTTTGAAGAAAGACTCTGTATTAATGCGGACTCCATTGTGTGGACCAAAGCATACCTAATACCGAGTAGAAGCTCGAGAATATTCGAGAAGGAAGGAAGGGAGAGGGACGGAGGGAGGGAGGAAGGAAGGAAGGAAGAAATGAAGGAAGGAAGGAAGGTTGGAAGGAAGGAAGGATCTGTTCAATGGTATTTTGTTAGAATTTAATAGAGATATTTCCTGAAATCCAAGGGAATGCGTAGGAACAACATCTGGGCCAGTGTGGGAAACGTGAAGAAGGTCTCCCTGGGGAGATTAAAGTGCTGAGCTTTTACATGTATGAAAATATATTTCTTTAGCCCTCATATTGCACAGTTTGGTAAGTATAAAATTTTAGGTTGGAGAAAAATTTTCCTTACATTTGAAAAGATTTTGTTCCATTTTCTTCTACCTTCCCATCTTGTTGTTAACAAGTACAATATCATTCTGGGATTTTTATTACCAGGTATATATCTAATTTTTTTGCTGAAAATTTTTAGATCTGTGCTGCCAGGTAG
Source organism: Equus asinus (assembly GCF_041296235.1). Taxonomy (NCBI): domain Eukaryota; kingdom Metazoa; phylum Chordata; class Mammalia; order Perissodactyla; family Equidae; genus Equus; species Equus asinus. Next base: position 33,763,600 of record NC_091802.1, on the reverse strand, counting down.
ATCTCTATCCACTTTTCTGTATACAAAGTTCTAGGATGGTCTATTTTCTTCTGTTTTGGGCACTTAATGGACATTTTCAATCTGTAAATTCATGCTTCCAATTGTAGAAAATATTCTTAAATTACTTATGAGATAGTCTCTCTCATTTGTTTATAGCGAGGGATTGGTGGCACAGAATCTAGAGTCAGGATGCCTGATTGCAAACCAAGTTCTGTCTATTCTAGCTGTGTGACTAGGGCCAATTGGCTTAACCTCTCTGTACTTAGGGCTTCTCACTGCCAATAGTAGATCATAATAATAGGATATCCTCATAGAATTGCTTCAGATATGAGTGAATTATTTTTTGCCAAACATTTAGAATAGTGTCTGGCATTTAGTGATTGCTTTACAAGGGTTTGCTATTGTTGATAGTATCTTTCAGAATAAGTCCTAAAATATTTCTTGTTTTCTCTCCTTTGTTTTCCATATCTACTTCTTTCTTTTGGCTGTACTTTCTGAGAAATTTCCTCAACTATATCTTCTAGTCATTTTATTGAACCTTTCATTTGTGATATCATGTTTTCAATCTTGAACTCTTTTCCTCTTCTGCACGTTTCTCTTAGCACTCTGTACTTCTTTTCTGGATGCAGTGTCTTCTATCTCTCTGAGAATTTTAACAGGAGATAATTTTGTTCTCTTCATGCACAGTTTAAAGCAATACAAGGCTTACTAGGAAAAAGAGCTGTCTCCTATACACACCTCCATTTCTCACATCCCTGAAGTGACTACTTACAGTGCTTTCCACTGCTTCCTTTTGTATTTATCTATGCACCTCTACACTATATGTTTGTACTGCTCTTCATCTTTCTTTTTTCTGTTTTAGACGTTACCTACTAACTTCCTTGGAGGAAGTGTGGAGGAGTATAAAGAGGTCCTTCTCCATCCATCACTGGACACACACACACAAGCCCAGTAACCCCTATCCTGATGTAGTTATAATTTTGGTTATGTTGATACTTAGTGTATACATGGGTATGGCTATGCAAATGTAACTTATAGGTGAGTGATACAGTATTCTATAATTATTTTTACTTTCAAGTACAAATATTTAGTCTCTCTACACTTCCTATGCTTAATTATATTATCATTTTAGTTTGCTTGCTTGATTAAACAATAGTAACAGTAGTTGGGTTCTTTTTTTTAACTTATGATCAATTCCTGAATTTTTCCACCAATTATACAAGTCAATTTCCAACATATCATACATACCATCAGTTCGATCTGGTAGACATCTTTCCTGGAATCTCATGAGCTGTTCCATTCTGGAGAGGTTGCTCCTCAGGCCTGCAGCACGGCTATTATCCTGGGATCTTCCTTTTCAACCATCTTGCAGATTCTATTCATCTCGTGACAATTTCCTAGGTCTCAGGGTGTGATCAGTTTCCTCTGTCTTATTTGAAAATTAAGATCAACCTTATAAATACGTATATGCAGATATTTTTCCACAATGAAACAGTCCAACCAAACCAATTTTAAGTGATGTCCTCTGTGTCTCAGCCCTACCCAGGCCCTCAGTTTTTAGTGGCCCACTCTTAAGCATAAATCTTTAAAACCAATCACAATGTTTGAAAGTTCGAACCTCTCAAGGTTACATATGTATAACAGTGAAGTTACATTTAAGTAATTCTTTAACTTTGAACCTGGCTTGCAGCAAATAACTATTTTGAAGGGATGAACACATCCCTCGACATCTGAGAAAAGATTGTAACATGAAAGAAAAAGCTAAAAACAATTAAAAAAAGTAAATTTAGAAAAGAGACTAGGCAGAGGTGAAAATTTCAGAATAATGCCTAACACTTAAAAATCAAAACATAGCAGTATAAGACTCAGGAATGGATCCAGTTTTTTTTTTTTTTTTAAGACTGGTACCTGAGCTAACATCGTTGACAATCTTCTTTTGTTTTTTTCTCCTTCTTCTTCTCCCCAAAGCCCCCCAGTACATAGCTGTATAATCTAGTTGTGAGTGCCTCTGGTTGCGTGGATCCAGTTTTTATGAAGTCTTAAGCTTATGATATTTGAAAGGCTCTCTTTAAGAAGAACAAAAAAATCAAAAGTATGAGTTAAAAATTAGGTGCAAAAGGGAATATTTACTTAGAATAAAAAGAGAAAAGACCTTGCAAGGAGCTCATGTAAGTGAGGGGAACTGAAGCTTCATTATCTTTAGAATAAATGGGCATCTGATGAACATATTATCTGGAGATATGGAAATGAACAGCAAAATAAACATTTAAAGAGTCAGTGTTTCCTTCTTCTGATAGAAACAAGAATGTTTGCTTTACATATATTGAGTATTTATGTTTTTAAATGATGTGCATATTTAATTTTATAAAAGCCTCTGAAGAAACTATCAGAAAATACATTTATGCACACAATAATAATGATATAAGATAATTAACCAAAAGTAGTGAAGTCCAGGGAGATTCACTGAGGACAGACTGTGGATGGAAAGCAGTCAGCCTAAAGGTTTTGCAATAGAAACCTGGCCTGAGAGTCTTTTTGTTTTGGCTTTAACTTTGATCTTTATTGACTAATAATGCTTTTAAATCCTTATCCAGGAGTGGCACAGCCAAAGTTAGAGTCCTACCCAGGCATCTGAAAGCAGAGGATTTCCATACAAAAATCATTATAATACATTTCTTCTGCTCTTGTAAAAGGAGCTGAGGGTTCCTTTTCCATGAAATCCATCAAAATGCAAACACTTAAAAGAAGTGAATTTGAATAACAATATACTAGTAGTTGACAAGTAAAAAATATCTACATTATTCCATTAGTGACTTGATGGTTTGTTTTTACTCTGTCTATATAAACTTCAAAATAGTTATTTGCTGCAAGCCAGGTTCAAAGTTAAAGAATTACTTAAATGTAACTTCACTGTTATACATATGTAACCTTGAGAGGTTCGAACTTTCAAACATTGTGATTGGTTTTAAAGACCTAAGTACAGGCTCTAATCCTAGTAATAACTTGTGAGGAATTTAGTAATAATTTTTACAACTTAGCAATAATTTTAGAAGCATAAACCCATGCTCTAATTGGCAACATAAAAAGAAAAACAAGAAATTTTCAATAAAGTATAAATGTTAGATATTTCTAGCTTTACTTTAAAAAGTCAGTCTTGCCCTGGAAAGAAAAGTGTGTGATTTTCCAATTATTATTATATTAATATTGTAGCATATTATATGACACATTTTTACTGATTATTTTTCATATGAAAGAAAGTTGGGAGCTGGCCCAGTGGTGTAGTGGTTAAGTTCGCATACTCCACTTTGGTGGCTCAGGATTCATGGGTTTGGATCCCAGGCATGGACCTAAACACTGCTCATCAAGCCACTCTATGGAGGCATCCTACATACAAAATAGAGGAAGATTGGCACAGATGTTAGCTCAGCAACAATTTTCCTCAAGCAAAAAAAGCAGGATTGTCAACAGATGTTAGCTCAGGGTCAATCTTCCTCACCAAAAAAGAAGAAAATGTGGGCTTTATGTGCTGTATGCTAAGGTATGTACTGTTGTCAGACAGGGTTAGCTTATGCTCTGTGTTCTCTTCCTGAGAAGACTAAACTTTTCCCACTCAATAGATGCCCTTTATATGAAGATCTACTCATATTCTCAATTTAATCTAAATTTGGGCAAGAAATCCATGACCAGATTCACAGTTATGGAATTTAACAACTCATAAAACCATGATCTGCTTATAACCGCGGTCTTTTGTGTTGCTCTCCAAGCCGCCTCTGTTACAATTGTATCTGGAATCCAGGATTAATTTCTAGATGCCTAACTTTCCCCCAAGTTCTCCTGAATTGTTTGAATATAAAGGAAAAGGCATAATTTTTTAAAATAGACATTTTTTTAAAGCAGTTTTTAGTTCACAGCAAAATTGAGCAGAAGATAACAGATTTCTCATGTACTCCCTTTGCCTGCGTACGCACAGCCTTTCCTACCAGGAAAATATCACCCAGAGTGATATATTTGTTATAATCACTGAACTTACGTTGTCATCTCACTATCGACCACAGTCCATAGTTTATATTAGGGTTTACCCTTAATGTTGTAAATTCTATGGGTTTTGAGAAAGATATAATGACATGTGTCCACCGTTCTAGTATCTTAAGCACTATATCAGTTTTTGTCCACATAACTACATCTCCTAGGGCACCATGTGAATGGGCTGATCTCCACTAAGATCCCCCGAGTGAAGACCCCCTGCCAGCCTAGATTTTGATTATCACTTGTCTCGTATTGCCTGTCTGTACTCTACTCACCTGACAAGATCCTACTACATCTTTTTAAGGTGACCTTTTGTTGAATTAGGCTGACAATTCTTACGACCCTTGAACACTGTGACTTCCATCCCTGTCTCTACCTCTGCATTCATAGGGTGCAATTGGGCTAACTTCTGTTCACACCCATCTGACTCCTTCAGTCCCACTGTTTTGCATACTAACTCTCTTTTCATATGCATTTATTGGGGCTGGTCCTGTGGCCGAATGGTTAAGTTTGTGTACTCCTCTTCAGCGGCCCAGGGTTCGCCGGTTCAGATCCTGAATGTGGACCTATGCACTGCTCTTCAGGACATGCTGTGGTGGCGTCCCACAGAGAAGAACTAGAATGACTTACAAGTAGGATATACAACTATGTACTGGGGCTTTGGGGAGAAGAAAAAGAATACTCGTATATCAAAGTCACTATGAGGAATACCTCTTGCCTGAATCATGATATGGTCTTGAATACACAAGCAGTAAATTCAAGAGAACAGAAGAAAAAGCTACCATTTACTTTGAAATTAAACCTGCTTGTCATCTTTAGTATTTTATTGTGATCATAGAACAAAGGAGTGACATATTGTTTCAGTAATGAACATTAGAGATTCAAATTTTATTTTAAGTACTGCTAGTTTTGTGTAGATCCTGTACCACTTTTGGGAGTTATCCAACAGAGAATAACATCATAGAACCTCAGAGCTTTGAGGGATCTTAAAGCCTATGTAGTTCTCTACATGTGTGTTCCATAGGAGGAGATTGAAACCTTATTGATTAAGGAGAGTTGCCCGATATCATTCAGTTAGTTGATAGCAATAGCGGGAATAAAGCTGGTTCTCATTATTCATGGTTTAGTGTCTTCACCTTATAAATTATTTATGAGATACATGGTTTCAAAGAGAATGCAGGCAACTCTTCTGGGTTGGTGGATGCATTCCCATGCTGAGAGGAAGGTGCACCCCAAGTCTACAGACAGGAGCTCCTATGCCCAGGAGCCTTCTGGAGTGTAGCTCTTAATTTGACTGCTTATTTTTATCCTTTATAATAGACCAATAATAGTAAGTAAAGTAACTCTGAGTTCTGTGAGCTGTTATAGGAAATCATAAAACCTGAGGTGGGGTCAGGGGAACCCCAATTTATAGTGAGTCAGTCCAATCTATGGGAGGCCTGAGACTTGTGATCGACATCTGATGTGGGGGCAATTTTGAGGGAATGAGCCCTTAATCTGTGGTGTCTGCACTAATTCTGGGTACTGTCAGAACGTAAGACACCCAGTTGGTGTTGGAAAGTTGGAGAATTGGTTGATGTGAGGAAAGAAACCCCACACATTTGGTGTCAGAAGTGTTGTGAGTAAAAACACAACAGGATCTCATTCTCAGAATTGCAGATTCAAGAACTTAACTTTTTAAATATTCCTCCAAAAATCATGCTCTATGATGGCAGATACATGATAAAATTTATATGAGACAGACAGGCATGCTAATTCCTTAACTTATAGTGGAAATATTTTTTCAAGGACAAGAATCAGCTGTTCTTTATCCAGGAATACAAAGCATTTCTGAATTTAAAAACTTAGCAAATTATTTGCAAAAATAATATATCTAGTGAGTTTTGATCAAAAAGTAGTTGATGTTTACTTTCTTTTTTAAAAAAAACTATTTTATTGAGACACATTGGTTTGTAACATTGTGCAATTTCAGGTGTACATGTTTATTTATCAGTTACTGTGTAGACTGCATTGTGCTCACCACCAAAAGGCTGTTTTTATCTGTCACCTTATCTATGTGCCCCTTTACCCCTTTTGACCCCCATAGCCCTTTTCCCTCTGGTAATCACTATCTGTTCTCCTTATCCATGTGTTTATCTTCCACATATGAGTGAAATCATATAGTGTTTGTGTTTCTCTGTCTGGCTTATTTTGCTTAGCATAATACCCTCAAGGTCCATCCATGTTGTTGCAAATGCCATGATTTTGTCTTTTTATGGCTGAGTAGTATTCCATTGTATATGTATACCACATCTTCTTTATCCAGTCATCAGTTGATGGGCATTTGAGTTGCTTCTACCTCTTGGCTACTGTGAATAATGCTGTGATGTATTGTATTATTGATTTCATGTTCTTTGGATAAATACTCAGTAGTGGGGTATTTCTATTTCTAATTTTTTTGAGAAATTTCCATACTGTTTTCCTTAGTGGCTACACCAGTTTGCATTCTCACCAGCAGTGAGGAAGGTGCCCTTTTATCCACATCCTCTTCAACATTTGTTATTTTTTGTCTTGTTAATTATAGCCATTCTGACAGTTTGAAGTGATATCTCATTGTCGTTTTGATTTGCATTTCACTAATAATTAGTGATGTTGAACATCTTTTCATGTGCCTGTTGGCCATCTGTATATCTTCTTTGGAAAAATGTCTGTTCATATCCTCTGCCCATTTTTTGATTGGGTTTTTTGGGGTTTTGTTGTTGAGTTGTATAAGTTCTTTATATATTTTAGAAATTAGCCCCTTGTGGCATATATGGTTTGCCAACATTTTCTCCACGTTGGTGGGTTGTCGTTTCCTTTTGCTCATGATTTCTTTTGGTTGCAGAAACTTTTTGTCTAATATAGTCTCATTTGTTTATTTTTTATTTTATTTCCCTTGCCTGAGTAAACATGGTATTCAAAAAGATCCTGTTAGGACTGATGTCAAAGAGTGTACTGCCTATGTTTTATTCTAGGAGGTTTATGGTTTCAGGTCTTACATTCAATTCTCTAATCCATTTTGACTAATTTTTGTGTATGGTGCAAGATAATGGTTTACTTTCATTCTTTTGCATGGGGCTGTCCAGTTTTCCCAACACCATTTATTGAAGAGACTTTCCTTTCTCCGTTATATGTTCTTGGCTCCCTTGTTGAAGATTAACTGGCCATAGATGTGTGGTTTTATTTCTGGGCTCTCATTTCTGTTCCATTGATCTGTGTGTCTGTTTTTATGCCAGTATCATGCTGTTTTCATTATTATACTTTTGTAGCACATTTTGTAGTCAGGGATTGTGATGCCTTCAGCTTTGCTCTTTTGTCTCAGGAATGCTTTGTCTATTTGGGGTCTTTTGGTCTTCCATATACATTTTAGCATTCTTTGTTCTTTTTCCACGATTGTTGTGATTGTACACGGAATTGTATTCTTGACTCCTCTTTCTGGTAGGTTGTTATTAGTGTATAGAAATTCAACTAATTTTTGCAGGTTGATTTTGTACCCTGCAACTTTGCTGTAGTTGTCAATTATTTCTAGTAGTTTTCTGGTGGATTCTTTAGATTTTTCTCTATATAGAATATGTCATCCACAAACAGCAAGTGTTTTACTTCTTTCTTTCCAATTTGGATACTTTTATTTCTTTTTCTTGACTAATTCTCTGGCCAATACCTCCAGTACTATGTTGAATGGGAGTGGCGAGGGAGAGCACCCTCAACTTCTTCCTGTTCTCAGAGGAATTTCTTTCAGTTTTTTGCCACTAAGTATGATGTTAACTGTGAGTTTACCATATACGGCCTTCATTATGTTGAGGTACTTTCCTTCTATACCCATTTTATTGAGAGTTTTTTTTTGGTAAATGGATAGTGGGTCTTGTCAAATGTTTTTTCTGAATCTATTGAGATGATCAAGTGATTTTTATTTCTCATTTTGTTAATGTGATGTATCACATTAATTGATTTGTGGATGTTGAGCCATCCCTGCATCCCTGGTATAAACCCCACTTGGTCATGGTGCATGATCCTTTTAATGTATTGCTGTATTCAGTTTGCTAAATTTTTGTTGAGGATTTTCATGTCTACATTGATTGGGGTATTGGCCTGTAATTTTCCTTCCTTGTATTGTCTCTGTCTGATGTTGGTATCAGGGTAATGTTGGCCTCATAGAATGAGTTAGGAAGCATTCCATCTTCTTTAATTTTTTGGAATACTTTGAGAAGGATAGCTATTAAATCTTCTTTGAATGTTTGGTAGAATTCTCCAGAGAAGCCATCTGGTCCTGGGCTTTTGTTTTTCAGGAGGTTTTTGATTGCTGTTTCTATCTCTTTACTTGTGATTGGTTTATTCAAATTCTCTATTTCTTCTTGATTCAGTTTTGGGAGGTTGTATGAGTCTAAGAATTTATCCATTTCTTCTAGGTTATCCAATTTGTTGGCATATAGTTTTTCATAGCATCCTTTCATAATCCTTTGTATTTCTGTGGTATCCATTGTAATTTCTCCTCTATTTTAAAATTTTATTTATTTGAACTTTCTCTATATCTTCCTAAATTTGTTGAGACATGCCTTGTTTCCCAACATATGGTCTATCTTTGAGAATGTTCCACGTGTACTTGAGAAGAATGTGTAATCTGCTGTTTTGGGATGGAATGTTCTATCTATACCTATTAAGTCCATCTGGTCTAGTGTTTCATTTAAGGCCACTCTCGCCTTGTTGACTTTCTGTCTGGATGACCTATCCATTGATATAAGTGGGGTGTTGAGGCCCCTTACTATTATTGTGTTGCTGTCAATTTCTACCTGTATGTCTGTTGGTAGTTGCTTTGTGTACTTTGGTGTTCCTGTGTTAGATGTATATATAGTCATAAGTGTTATGTCCTCTTGGTGGAATGTCCCTTTTGTTATTATATACTGTCCCACTTTGTCTCTCATTGTCCTTTTTATCTTGAAATCTTCTTTGTCTGATATAAATATGGCAACACTCACTTTCTTTTACTTGCCATTTGCTTCGAGTATTGTGTTTCATCCCTTCACTCTGAGTTTATGTTTGTCTTTAGAACTGAGATGTTTTTCTTGTAGGCAGCATATTATTGGGTCTAGTGTTTTAATCCATCCAGCCACTCTGTGTCTTCTGATTGGAGAATTCAATCCATTTACATTTAGAGTGATTACGGATATGTAAGGACTTAATACTGCCATTTTATCTCCTGTTTTCCAGTTGTCCTATATTTCCATTGTTTCTTTTCCCTTGTATTTCTGAATTCCATTTCAGTTTGATGGTTTTCTGTAACGATTTTTTCAATTTTCTCTTTATTTATGATTTGTGGCTTTCCTCTGATTTTTCATTTAGTGGTTACCATGAGGTTTGTGCATAAGATCTTGTAGATGAGATAGTCCATTTTCCAATAGCCTCTTATCTCCATTAGCCTAAGAAAGTTCCATCCCCCTTGTCTTCCCTTTCTGAGTTATTGCTGTCACAAATTATTCTTTTTTATGTTATGAGTTTGTGACTAAATTGAAGTGTTTATAGTTATTTTTGATTCTTTCCTTCTCTTTATCTTTTATGTTATATTTAAGTGTTTGCTAACATGTTCTGATAGAGAACTGCAATTTTCTAATTTTGTTTGTTTATTTATCTCTTTGCTCAAAGCTTTGTAAAACTTTGCCTTGTCACTTCAAGTGGAAGGGCTTCCTTCATCATTTCTTGTAAGGAAGGTCCAACGATGATGAACGCTCTCAGCTTTTTTTTGTTTTATCTTGGAAAGCCTTTATTTCTCCATCATATCCAAAGGATAGTTTCACTGAATATAGTATTCTTGGTTGAAAGATTTTGTCTTTGAGCATCTTGAATATGTCATTCCATCCTCTCCTAGACTGGAAGGTTTCTGCTGAGAAATCTGCTGAAAGCCTGATATGAGTTCCCTTGTTGGTTATTTTCTTCTGCTTCCCTGCCCTTAATATTTTTTCTTTATCATTGACTTTTGCCAGTTTTAATATTATATGTAGGTCTTTTTGCATTGATGTAATTAGGAGTTATATTGACTTCGTGTACTTGTAAGTCTAGTCCTTTTGTTGGGTTTGGGAAATTCTCAGCTATTATTTCTTTGAACAAGTTCTCTGTTCTTTTTTCCCTCTCTTCTTCCTCTGGAATACCTATAATCCTTATGTGGCTTTTCCAGATTGAGTCAGATATTTCTTGAAGAATTTCTTAATTTTTTAAAATTTTATTTCTCTCTCCTCCTCTACTTGGAGCATTTCTATATATCTATATATATCTATCCTCTAATTCACTAATTCCATCCTCCATAATGGCAGCTCTATTTTTTATGTTTTCTAGATTATTTTTTATCCCTTAATTGTGTTCCTCATATCCAGAATTTGTGCTTTTTTTTTAGAGCTTCAAATCTGTTTGTTGAAGTATTCCTTCTCCTCATTAATTTTATTCCTGAACTCTTTGAACTGTCTGTCTGAGTTTTCTTGTAGCTCACTGAGTTTCTTTATGACAACTATTTTGAATTCTCTGTCTTTTAGATTGTAAACTTCTGTGACAGCAAGATTGGTTTCTGGAGACTTGTTGTTTTCCTTCTCCTCTGAAGTGTTACTGTAGTTCTTCATGGTGTTTGATGAATTGATTGTTTGCCAGCACATTTGTGGTAGTATCAGGTCACAGATTCCAGCTGCCATCACTGGAGGGAGGTGGGGACAGCAGCTGGGTTTTCTGATCTTGCCCCATCTGCTGGTAGTTGTGGTGGTAACGCTGCTCTGCATTTGCACTGGCTGGCCACTGCTGCTCAGCAGGTGTGCTTTCATGGATGGGGCCTCTGCACTTGGCAGGCAGGTTGTGCCCCACAAGCAGGGCCTCTGTGCTCTGCTGGCAGGTTGTTGTCACATGGAAAGGCCACTGTGCTCATCAGAGGACTGACTAAGCTGCAGTGCTAGGTGGGAAGGGTGCCTACACAGTGGCTGAGATGCTGCCACTTGGTGGGGAGTGTTCCCAAGGGTGGGGCTGCTGAGGCATGGTAGGCACTCCTTTGGTAGGGCTACCACTCTGAAAGTGTTCGTACATGGGCTGGACTGCTCCTGCCTCCACTTAAATTTGAGCTGTGCTGGCTGCTGTGTAAAGGTCTATGACCTGGCTCACTGTTGCTGGGGAGGGAGAGGAATATGCTCACCTAGTTCTGCTGCTTCCTGGGGACCCAGTTCAACTTCAGATGCATGACTGCATGGATCTTGCAGGGATACTATTGTGCTGTAAGGAATTCTCTGTTGGGTTATGAATGTCTGTTTAGCATTTTTGGTAACTTAGAGGGGAGAGACAAAGGGAACAACTCACGCTGCCATAATGTTGACATCACTCAGTGTTTGCTTTCTTTATAAAAGGTTTTATCATTTAAGATGTATCAATGTCTTCCATTTATTAGATTCTTTATAGTTCATTTAATCCCACAAGAAGAAAGAAGAATTTCTGGATTATTGACTATTGTTCATTGATGCCTTAATACACCATATAGAAGGATATATATATATGTATATGTGTGTCTGTGTGTGTGCACGTAATGAGAACACTCTGCTCTTTATTATGGGACATGCTCGTTGTTATCATAGGAAATACTCTTTGTTATCATAGAAAATGCTCTTTCTGGACTAAAAAATAAATAAGAAGTCATTGGTCTTCCTACTGATTTTCTTTGATGTTCAAAATCCTTCTTAGAAGGATATTATGATTACTCACTATTTCAAGAAAAGGCAATGTGAATGTACAAATGCTAAGTCTTATGGTGTTTCAAGTCTACTGATGGTAAATATTACTGTCAATGCAAGCTATTGAAATAGGGATGCTGCCCTTTTATAATATATATATATTTTTACTTAACCAATTACCATGAAGAATGAAAGCCTTAGCAATGCACATGCAGGCAAGATTTTATTAACACCAGGTGTGGATTTATAGATAAGGGCACAATTGTATTATGCCAATACTTCAATTGCTATTTAACGACTGTGATTATAAATAGATATTAAGCAAGATTGCATTTCTTTCTTACTAATGAAAAACTCTGCAGAGGTTACAAAAAAGGGGAGGGATGATTTGTTTGGGAAATTGATAGTTATTTAGCTGATTTTCCCTCCTAAAGCCCTAGAGGGAGATGGTACAAAACGCTGAAGGTTTTTTCTATCCAGGCACATCATAGCAGCAGATGTGCCAGCCCATTATTAAGAATCAAAACATACCAATCAGTATGGCGTGCTTCCCAATTTGCCCACAGAGATAGCAAGGAGCACCATCACTGTCTGAGGAACCATCCCATCTGTCCAATAGTCAAACACCACCCAAGATTTTGGATAGACATAAACATTGCATATGTGTAGTAGACTTTAAATAAAACAAATTTTTCTTGAACCCAAACCAAGACATTATTTCATAAATGTCTCAAATGTCATTATGAGAAGTCAGTTTCTCATACATTAGTGGTCTCCCAGCAGTGACTCTGGCGGTTTCACATTTCCTGGTTCATTTAAGGGTCTCTGTGTTCCTTTGTGAACATTTTGTATAAAATTAAAATACACTGCCAAGAAATGAACAGTAATTCCATAATGATCACCTCTGGCTCACTCTCTACCCTCACTCCCTTACTCCTAAATCCAATGTGTAAAACACATTGCTGTCCGTGTGACTTTTTAAATGCATATTTGACAAAATCAGTTACCTGTTTAAAATTCTCAGTGTCTTCCCCTTCATTTTATTCTTACTATACCTACAGAAGATTTCACATGCTTTAGCCTTGTACACAAATATTGTAAACTGGAACTTAGTTATCAATGAAAAATGTTAATATCCATCTGAAGAACAGTAAGATTAATTATTTGCAGTTCATCTGCAAACACTGAGCCACCTTGTGACTCTGTTTTTACAAAACTTTTCCCTCTGGCGTGGTCAGGCAGGGTTTCCATAGGTCTACTTAACTAAATGACAGATAGCATGCAATTGTACTCATCTCTTCTTCATGCTTATCTACGTATCTCTGTATCTATCTGTGTACCTATCTGCCTATTCAGCTACATATTTATTTTATCAAAGTAGATAAAGATCTTAAATTTGACTACAAAATATTATGGTTATTGACTCCAAGAGCAAATGGTATAATATAAGATGGTTTAAGAGAAGCAATTTTCTTAAATTCCATGATTTTGGTCAAATTGCTATACATGGTATATGTGGAAAGGATCAGAGATAACACTTGTACACAATATCTGAAAATCTGTGGTAAATATAAAAATATAAAAGTCAACATTCTATTGTATTTCCATGATCAGTTTACTAAGTAACCCCCTAAGGAGATTAATCAAAAATAAAATGTTCAAAATTTTAACATACTTTGGCCCAATGATCTTATTTATGATAATCTTTAATAAAGACATAATTGCAATATAGAAAAGGTTTTATTCACAATGGTATTTAAAGCACCAAAAATTAGAAATAACCTCAAGTTCAACAACAGAGAATTAGTTACACTATCATATAATGGAATATTATTCATTCACCAAAAATTTAGGGGAAGTTATAATAATGTTAAAATACTTATATGATAATACTAAGTGAAACATAGTTTAAAAATTATAAATGACATAATCTCAGTTTGTTAACAAGTATATCAAGAATTGACTGTAAGAAATTGCACTAAGCTATTAGCGATGGTTGCATTGGGTGATGAAATGTGAAATTTTTACTTATTTTTATTATGCATTTTTCAGTGTCTTTAAAATGTTCAAAAATTTTATATTTGAAAAAAACTAGCCTTTATTTAAAAAAGAGAATTAAGTGGAATTGAGAGAATGTGGAAATTCTGCACCACCTCCAAGAAGGTTCAATTATCTGTTATAGTCTTCCCAAGATTATTCTCTTCTAAATTTTACTTAGACAGTTTAGTTAACAAACATACAAAGTATTTTAATTGCCCTTGTTATAGACTTTATAGTTTCATTAGGTTAGAAACAAATTAGCTGGCAATTTGGTTTGGGAACATGTAACAGCTTGCTTATTGGTAGCTAATTTGTTGAAGTGCATTGGTAAAAGTTCTCCCAACAAATTAAAACATACACTCCTCTCCTGATCTATTAGAATTTCAAACATATACAGAGACTCCATCTTATCCGAAGAGACAAATCAAAGGAATATTTCAATTAACTTTTATTTTTCACTTGAGGCCACTCTTCATTTGAATGTTCCACAATTTTCAAGGTAATTGAGATTTTATTGAGCATTTTCTTGTTAAAAATTGAGGAGATCATGTAATTTTGATATTTCTCTGCAGAAAATATCTCACCACCTTTAGCAGTCAACTATTAGGAAACCTTTCATTTGAAAACCTAAAGGAGCTTTACAAATCTGATTCATCTCAATAAACAGTGAGTGCTCTTATTTAATCAGCTACTCCTCTCTGAATAGAAAATTCAGCTAAGGTCCCAGTTAAGATAGAAAACACCACAAACAATTGCCCCTAAATGATCCAACAAAAAGAAAATTTGCAAAAGAGAAAATTATATATTTGGATTAAATTGCAAACCTCAAAGCATTTACCTTACCAAAAAAAAAAAAAAAAGATAGGATAGAAACATCTCCATTCAAATCTTAGAATTCTGAAAACCTATTCCTTTATTTCGAAGTTCATCCCATGTGTATTTTGCTTTATATTTAGTTGAAGAAGTGTAATAGTAATAATAGTAAGTGTCCACTTTTTGAGCATTCAGTATGTCCCCATATCTATACTATTGCATTATTGACAGGTTTAAAAATATTAAACAAATTATTCCACTTAAATTTAAATAAATGTTTTAAGCACAACATACATACGGAAAAATGCATGTCATAAACAAAAAGCTCATGATTTTTCACAAAATATAAACACTGTAACAATCGCCATTTTTATAGCACCCTTCAAGCAACTTGATGGTCTCTTCCAGTCATTAATGCCTCCACTATAGGAACTAGCCTGATTTCTATCACCACAGACAGGTTTCTATGGTACATGACTGTGTGACTGAATTTTTTCATTCAACATCATGGTTAAGAAATTAATCCACACTTTTGTGTTTAGGAATAATTTTCTATTCTTCGTGCTTCCAGTATTTCACTGGATAAATATAACACAGGTTATTTATCAACCTTCCTGGTGAAGACCATCTGAATGTCTCTAAATTTTTGGCTGAAACAAATAGTGTTGCTATGGAGATTCATCTATGTTCAACTTGAGTAGATACTGCTCAAGAGATTTCTAAAGTAGTTATACCTATTTACACTTCCACCAATGGTGGAACCCCAACCTTTGGGACTGTTTATCTTTTCATGTCAAAGGTTGAGAACTTTTGTTTATTTATTTTTTTGAGCGTGCCTATTTAAGTTATTAACAATGTTTCTATTTACCTATGTATTTATTTATTTATTCTATGGCTTTTTACTCCTTAAGTGTTATATTTTAACAAATAAGAATTCCTAATTAAACAGTTCAATTTTTCATATTTTGGTTTTATGGCTCTGAATTGTGTCCTGATAAAGATAGCTTTACCTATTCTAAAATTGTGGAGATATTCTATCATCTTCTAAAACTTTAGTTTTTTACCTTTCAGGTTTAAATGTACAATAGGAATTGTTTTTTGTATATGGTGCGAAAATTTTACATACTCCAAGGTTTATTTTTATATGGATATATAAAAATATAGGTTGATATTTATAGCCAGTTGTTTAAAAGACTATTCTTTCTCACTGCACTACTACTGATGTAAAAGTTAGTCACAAATCGAGTAATTGCACGTGTCTTTCCGCACTTTCTTTTATTCTATTGGCCTGTCCAGTCTTGTGTCAAGACCACTGTCTTCATAACACCATAAATAACACTATATGTCACTATAAATATGTATTAATCCCTGCTCATGTAAACCTTCTAGTTTTGTTCTTTTTCAAGATGATCTTTTCAATTCTTGGCCCTTTATGTTAAAATTTATGTTAAAATTATAGAATCAGCTTGTCAGTAACTACATATTAACAGTGCAAGGACTTTGAAGGGTTTTCAATGAATCTACAAACAAGAAGGATTAACAACTTTACAATACTGAATCTTCCAATCCGTGGGCATGGTTTATACCACAATTTGTTTACCACCTTTACTCCCCCTATCCATAACTGATGTAGAATTCTGTATAAATGTTTTGAACACATTAAGATACAATGTAGACATATTTTACTAATTATAGGTGTTTGATTTTTTAATGCTACTGTAGATAGCATCATTAAAAATTGTATTTTCTAACTCCAGGTAGCATGAAGTACCAAGTGTAAATTATTATAATATTGACCTTAAATGAATTTTAATGAGTTAAGGAATATGCTGCTAGACCAAGTGAAAAGTCTAGGTCACCTTTACTTTTGAAAAAGATGGTGTCTTTTGCATGCTATGTAACTCTGAACTGTTAGCATTTTAAATATATTATTTAATTGTCCTTTGTCTTGCGTTGTCTGTGTAGAGAATCCAACTACCAGATGTATTATTGTTTTGTTGAGATACAGTGCCTTGCCTCTGTCCTCTCTGCTAGCTCATTTGAGCAGTTTTTTGTTTGGCTGATTTGCTTTGGTTTGGTTTGGTATTTAAATTGTGTGGGGTTTATAGTACTTCTTGAATCTGTTTCTGTATGTCTCTAATTAGTCTCAAAAAACCCTTGGTCTTTACCTCTTCAAATACTACTCTTCCAAATTAAGTCCTTCTGTCTCCCTTTCAAGGCTCCCATCACAAATATATATATTTTTTCCGCCATGTTCCATTTGTTTTGCTTGCTCTTTTCTGAATTTTCTGCTGTGTTTTTACCTCTGTGCTTCAGTCAGAGTATTTTCTATTGAACTATCTTCTGTATAATTTCTCCTCTCTTCTATGTCTACTGTACTATTAAACCCATTTATTGAGATTTATTGTATTTTTGGTTCTAGAAATTCATTTTCTATATAATTGATATGATCCAGCTTCACTTCTGTTTTTATTTTTGTGCTTTCTTTTTATTTTGATTCAACTTCAAAATTTCAGGAAATTTGCCAGAATAGTACAAAGAACAGTTTATCCCTCAACCGTTTGAGGATAAATTGCTTCCCATCCTCTTGCTCCAGTGCAACACCAAATACTTCAGTGCATTTTTCCTGCATACAAGCACATCCCCTTCCATAGTCACAATGCCATGAAAATCAGAAAAGTAACATAGATACACTACTACCACCCGATCCCTAGTTGCCCAGACAATATCCTTTATAGAAAAAGTTTCCAACCCAGAATCAAGATTTGCATTTAGTTTCTATTTCTTCCTGGTTTCTTTCAATCTTAAAGAGTTTTTCTTTCTTTCCCTGATTTGCATGACCTGTCACTTTTGAAAATAATCAGCCACTTATCTTGAAGAATGTCCCTCAGTTAGAATTTGTGTGGATCAGATTTGAGTTATGTGTTTTCAACAACTATATCATAGAAACGATGCTGTGTTCTTGTCATTGCAACTCCGCTAGTACATGATTTTGATTTGTCTTATTGCTGGTAATATTACTTTTGATCACTTGATTTAAAGTGATTAAAAGATTTATCCATAGTAAAGTTACTCTTTTTCTTTTTGTAATTAATAAATATTCTGTGGGGAAATATTGTGACACTCTGTAAATATCCCATCCCTCATCAGAATTTTACCTACTAATTTACCTACTTTCACAAAATTTTACCTCCTAATTTAACTGTCTAAACTAATTACTTCTTGGCTAAACTAATTATTTCTATGACAATTGCCAAATTGTGATTTTCTAATTCTACCATTCTTGTTACATTTATTAGTTGAATTCCTCTGTTAAAAAAAAAAAAAAACACAAAAAAGTTGCTCTTTTCCCCATCTACTTATCCATTTATTTGGATACATTTTATTGGTGCCAAGGTAAACTTTTTGATTCCTAGTCTATCCAATGGGTTATAATCTGATGTCATCATTACTTATGTTAATGTTCAGATTTTCTCAGATTTAGAAAGTGAAGTCCCTTTCAAGCTGATTTTTGTGCCTTTTTCTTTGAGCATTTATCTCATTTTTCAAGCTCATTTTGTACCTTCCTGCCCCAGTCCTGGTGTAAGCCATTTCTCCAAAAAGTCCTAAGACCTTGGGTGGAAATCAACATTACAGGCATGATGTGTGCTCATTGCTATTGGGATGTCACTGCTCCTAGGCCCTCTTAGTGGATAGAGATAGAGAATATATCTATCTTTATAGATAGATAGATGATCGATAGGTAGATTGATAGATATAGATAGACATATACTCTCTCTCTAGGGAGAGATATATTTGAATATATGCACATATTCTCACACATTTATACATATAAATATATGTGTATAAAACATAATGTACACATATACAAAAAGCATATAGTAGGTATTTTCTCACACCCTTATACATATGTAGTAGTCATACGATCACTACTCAGAAACACATGCCCCCCCCATACACACGCATATAAACTATGAGCTCACACCAATTATAATTTAATACCTTCAATTATAACTTAACACCACAAAAATCTTTGGGATTTCCCCCTTCTCATTTTTTAATTCCTTTCTCTGACAGTGACAAACCTGGCTGACATTACCCTCAATTTATTTATCTAATTGATCAGTCCCTGCTGTATGTAGCAAACTTCTGTCTTCATCCGTGCCTCCCAGTGCAGAGGCTTCCTCACCCTCCTCAGGTGCCGATGCTCTGATCGGTGTAGATGCCCTCTCACCCTGCTTTGGCTCCAATACATCATGTTGGACTACTGCTGATACTGAAAGGCACCTTTCCTCTTCACCCCGGTGGGCTCTGACATCTGTGTGGTGCTGCTGCCATTGTCTTTATTCCTATGCTGGTACCCCCTCATTCACTAGGGCTCCGACATGCTATTCTAGGTTGCCACTGCTGCCCTACATAAAGGTCCTCCACCCCTAGCTCAGGGTCCAATGATCTGCTCTGAGCCACAGCCACAGACCTCACCAGATTCAGTCCAGCTCTTGATTTCCCTCATTTCTAGGGGGGCAGGCTCTACAGAATTTTTAACATACCATCTCTCTCCTCCTTGGAAGGTCCTGAACTCCAATTTTTTTCTCTGCAGGGGCATGAGACTATTAAAACTCCTGTTCAGGGTTCACTTGGTGGCATAGTCTTTAAGTTCACATGCTCCTCTTTGGCAGCCTGAGGTTCACGGGTTCAGATTCCCTGTGTGGACCTACACACTGCTCATCAAGCCATGCTGTGATGATATCTCACATATAAAATAGAGGAAGATTGCATAGATTTTAGCTCAGAGACAATCTTCCTCACCAGAAAAAAAAATAAAAAGCCAAACTTCTGTTTAGGCTCTCAGCCCCTTTCTGCGGTTTTCTTTGCTCTCCACGCTGCTGCATCTCGCTATACAGTAAATGCCTCAATGGACAGGCTCAGAATTCCTGGCTCATTTCTGTGTATCTCTCTTCCATCAAGTTCTGTTTGCCTCAAAAGTCCCAAATTCCAATTTTTATCTTCCCAATCCTGTGAGGTTATCAGTTCTGCTCTTTTTTCTCCCTGGCTTCTCAGCCTTATGCCACCATGTACTTAATTCAGTGAATGCCCCAGAAGGAAAAGCAGTATGCAGAATTCAGGGCTCCCCTCAGTGAACCTCTTTCTCTCAAGGATCTTGGCCCCTCAACCTCTGACTCCTTCAGCAGCTTTCCACTACCTTCAAAAAGATACATTTGTATTCGGTTTTTCTAGTTGTTCTTGGTGAGGGTGTTGGTCTGCTACAAGTTATTCTATCACAGTCCTATTTCAATTAATTTTTACAAAACCCAAATGGGGTAAGTTCTACTGCAGACATTTAAAAGATAGGAGAACTAAGATACAGGAATGTAATATAACCATGGTCTCAAAGTTAGTGAACAGCAGATCCAGATCTCAAGTTCAGGTCTGTCTGATTTGAAAAACATTGCTATTAATATAGTACATTTTGTCTCCATAACTTAGTGTCTCCAGTTACCCTACATTTCTACTAGATTTTCAATTAGAGTATGATAAATAGTTCACAATTAAAATGGAAGAATTAATAAAAATTAAAAAAAAAGCAAAAGGAACCCCCCATTATCAAAGCAACTCAAAGGACCAGTGACTCACTTCCTTGCCTATCCTGGGCCTCACCTACATCAGGCTTTCTTCACTTGTCACTATTGACAATGGAGTCAATTCTTTATTGAGGGACAGCTAGCCTGGGCACTGGAGGATGTTTAACAGCATCCCAGACTTCTACCTACTAGATAACAGCAGCATCCCCGAGTTTTGACAACCAAAAATATCTCCAGACTTTTTCAAATGTCCCCTGGGAGATAACTCATCCTCGGCTGAGAACTATTGGCCTATAGTAAAAGGTAATTTTGAATAGGGAGTACCACTTATATCAAACTCATAATATTTTCCCTCTTTGTTGGTTAAAACCGAAAAGCACAATGCAATTTGTTTTTCAAACTTCCACTAAATCTGGAGGACCATAAAACTTAAATTCAATAGAATACGTGCAATGGGATCTGCACATTCAGAAATAAGACAAAATAGATGAGAAACGGTGGCGAGTGTTACTGGCTGTGTCCTTCTCTGAATAGAAATCTATAAAACAATAAATAAGCTGCCAAGTTCAGCATAGCTTAGCCTTGTCTTTCATCATTCCCCACGGTGTGCTTAGAGGAAAGGAGTTTAATTCCTATTGAACTTTTATCCAAATTTAGTAAAAAGCAATATAAATCGTTCTCTGGCCCTCTGCTATTCCCCTACCTGCCGCATCATCACTCTTTCTCTTCCCAGGGTAGAGTTTAGCTTTCTGTTTTCAAGAGGGTTGGAAACTGTCACTTTTGGTGAAATTATGAAAAATGTGCCCAGAATTTATTTAACAAAGCAGGAATGCTTGAGATCCTGACACGGCAAGAACATTTCAACTTGGAATTAGATCAACTGCCCAATAATTTCCTGTAGCTCGTTCAGGGGAGCAACATTTGCTTACTCACCTTTGTATTTCTAACCCTGATACGGTACTGAACATCTAGGGAAATTAACACTAGCTAATATCTTCAAGCACTTTCATAACTAAAATGAATAGATAAATCAATATTCAAAGAATATATTATCCATACTGACTTCCAGAAAAAATGTATATGAATTCACACAAACACATACCTTTAAGACACTGTGACATGGCTCCAAGAGCCCTCCTTTAAGAAAGAACTTGTGGCCCTAAGTGTGGCTCATTGCATTATTGGAGGCGGTCAAAGAACAATGTATTGAGTTTCTACCATATAACGATAATGCTATGTTGGTTACTTTTATATCCGCCAATAGATAACTCATTTGTAATTTTAAAAATATATTCAGAACATAAGGCCAGAAAACTGCCCAGATAAATCTAAACATGTTGGGTATGATAGATAAAAGGAGTAATACTGAGAATAGTTACAGATATTTCACTTTAGTTAAAAAACAAAAGAAAAAACTCGTATAAAGGTACATTCACTCTGTGATAAGCATACACAGTCAAATTTACCTATCTCAAGGAAAACAATGAAGAGGTGAAAGGTTTATGCCATACACTTGTATTAGGCACCCCTAACGAAGATTTACTTTTGACTCAATGGAGAAAACAAGAGTTCATGGACAAATGTGTATGTCTTGGCTTTACATCTTTTCATTTGTAAACTGCCTTTTCTTTTGTACAGTCATTAAGCAAAAATGCTAAAATCCACAAAGTGAAGCAAAATTATATGTAAAAAGTTACTTATACAAGATACCACTCGTAGATATCAAGAACTCATGGATTATCTTAGTCCATTCAGGCTGCTTAAAAGAACGTTATAGACCAGGTGGCTTATAAACAGCAGAAATTTACTTCTTACCGTTTTGGAGACTGGAAGTCCGAGGTCAGGGTGCGAAGCACGGTTGAAATCTGGTGAGAGCCTTCTTTTGAATTGCCGGTGGCTGTTTTCTCTTTGTATCCCCGAAAGGCTGGGAGCAGAGAGAAGCAAGCTCCCTCAGACTTTTCTATGGGCACTATCCCATTCTTAAGGGTTCCGCCCTCAGAGTCTCATCTAATCTTAATTACCTCCTAAATCCCACCTCCTAATCCTGTCACATTGCGGGGGAAGGATTTCAACATATGAATTTGGATGGAAACACATTCAGTCTGTAACAGGAATGTTATTTGAATTATTTGGGTTCATCCATATTCTACCACTTGCATCTCATTATATATGCTTATGCCATTATATATTTTAATAGTACATGTATTTTGCCATTATCAATATATAGTATATTATATTTCATCTCATATATGCCCTTGCTGAAAACATATTAAACCATCTTAAAAGGTTTTTCTTTTTTTGTAAGGAAGATTAGCCCTGAGCTAACATCTGTTGACAATCATCCTCCTCTTTACGTGGGATGCAGCCACAGCATGGCCTGATGAGTGGTGCTAGGTCTGCATCAGAGATCCGAACCTGCGAACCCCAGGCCACCAAAGCAGATCGCATGAAGTAGCCACTACACCACCAGCCGGCCCCCATAGATTTTTTTTTAAATTCAGTCCAGATTAAATGTGCCTTCTCTTGGTAAATTTCCTGACTTGACTTAGATTTCTTTCCTATGAACTGCCACTGAATCCTCTTCAGAAACTTAACATGGCACCCATCATACTGACTTTCAATTGGTAGTTTACTTGCGTGCCTCTCCAAACTGTCTGGATATGATGGATATAATTGTCTGTGGATAATTGTCTACGGATAGCATTAGGGCTGGATTTACCTTGATTCTACTGCATATTAAGGGCTTCACAAATAAATTCACGAAGAAGGATGAAATGCTAAGTGATTAGTACAAGTGCACAGGCAAATCATTGTGCTCCAGCAAAAATCAGTATAACTTGGCTTCAGAACTCCTTGGTTTACACAAAGACAGGCTGCCCCGAACAAGAATTTGACCTTAAAAAACGCTAACTATCCTGAGAACAAAGTAAAGGATCTCTTGAGGCAGGTTTTTCCTCCTCCACCCTCCTCATACATTTTTTTCTTTTATATTTCACGTCTTAAAAGGGAGAAACTAAGTGAAATTTAGAAATGTATTCGATGCTATTATAAACAAACAAGACGCAAGGCATATCATGTTATCTAATTCTCAACCTGGCAGAATCTCTCATGAAATTCTGGAATAGAAATTTAACTCTCAGTTTGAAAAGTTAAGATTTTGCCTAAAATACATCATTCATGGATCATTACTCTACCGATACCCGAAGCGACTTATTAGATCCTCCAGTGAAGGGATGTTTGGACTTAGGTGTCTAAAAAGGTAATTTGGCTGGTTGTGCAACAAATATTTAACCACAGGGCCTAAAATTGCCAATGTTTATAGACTTTGGGTATTTGATGTCACTTCCAGCGTGCTTTCCAGTGCTAACATTGTGCAGTGTAAGCTGAATTCTTAATGATTTTGTTCTTTCCCAAGTTGAAGGTAGCTTTTGGGTTACACTAAGTCTAACAATCTTTCCAAGACAAATCGGGGACTGGTGGTGTACTGAACTTCTAATATTAGCTAAAAATCTTTCCTGGTATTTAATAAGGTTAATGCCCCCATAAGCTAATCCATAGCTGATGGCAACTTTAAAGGCTGTTTTCTCCTGGAAGGGGCAAGTTTCCAGGTTGCTATGGAGACAACCCTTTGTAAAATAAATGGCACCAGGCAAATACTTTCAGCCAAACTATTGCCTCACGGGGCAAGATGTTTACATTCATTTTTCTACCCAAATTGTAGGATTTCTCTCCTTATCTTTCATCAATTTTGAGGGAAGTTCAAGAGAGACTCAAACCATGCTTCTTCTTTTGAGATGTATTTCAAAATCAAAGAAGGTTTTTTCTATTCCTTCAGAGATGAGGAAACAAGGAGTGAGTGGAACAATATGTTTGCAGCTGGCCTCTAGGAGAATCAAGCATCTTTACAACTGGCTGTAATAATTTATTCTTGTGTGGATGCTCACATAAATAGTGATAATTTTTATTATGGGCCTTGAGACAGCAGAATTCACATTTATCAGACATTTTTAATTCCACGTCTCACATAGTGCCCATTTACGAGCATCTGTAACACTTTGTGGCTTTGGATGAAAACCACAAGGCACCTGAATGCAGAAAGTGCACACAGCACGGAGCACTCTGTGAACTCCTATTCTCTTATGAAACCCTTCAAGACATTCCCTTTCTATTAGAGATATAGTTTAACTAGCTTAGTTCCCTCAACTCAGTGAGAGGTTTGTGATCTCCTATTTTTTTTAGTGTCTCCTTCATAATTAAATAACTCTGGGGTAAGATTTATCCAAACTAAGCTAAAATTAGCCTCATTTGGCAAGAGACCCAGTCTTAATAAAATAACATGTCTAAATAGCTTTAGTACTGGGATGCACTAAATACTCATATAAAAAAATTGACATTTTCCCTACAGATGAACTCTGAATCTATTATTTATTATTGCTTTAAATAAATGCCATAAGCATGCTCAGGAAAACAACATTCCACATAAACACCAAGATATGGTATGGCCCAAGAGGAGATTTGTGTGTCTCAATATCATAGGATGCCTTATGTCCAGATCATAAACTTTGCTAAGTCTCATGTCTCAGGAAGCACAAATCTACTACTAACCATTCATCTTAGGAAAGGCCTGTTGCTTCGTGTGGCTTGAACTGACATGAAACAAACACGACAGGATATATAGTGAGCTCTGACAGCTGCTTCTAGCTCTTCCTCACTAGGCAACTGGTAATAACTCTTCCTTTTAATAGCCAAAGTTCCTATAATCTAGAAGAATCTTTTTCCAACTAAGATACATGGCAGGAAAAGACAACTGATGTAATATTGAGTTGTTGATAACCTTAAATAAACTCATACTGAGAAAAGTTTTATGAGACATCACAGGCTTGGCTTAAGTTTAGAGAAAAGAGGGGTGTGAAACCCAAAGACTTTTTAGTTTCACATGGCTTTTTCTTATATATACAGGAGAGTTATAACCTCATTAGTACAAAGTTATCCTTTCCTGCTCTAGATATTCCAGTGTGCGAATGTGTATATATATATATATATACATACATATACATACATACACATATACACATAGATTATGTGTGTATGTATGCACGTAATCCCCTTTGCAGATTGTTACTACAATTATTCTCAACAAGTGTTTTGGATATCTTCCCTAAAATGATAAGGAAAAAACCTGTAGTTCCAGGCAACCGTATATGCACACACAGACACACTCATATACACACTTCTGCCTTTGTTTGGTAGTATTTGTATATGTATTAAAGAATGAAGTTTCTGCTGCCCTAGGTAGGAAAACCGAGGTAAGTACCATCTCTTGCAAAAATTTTTGGGGATGACACGTGCATGGCATAGTTATTAAATATATCGGCCTTGGAGTTAGACTCAAAGGTTGCAAATCCAGCTTGCAGCTATCAGCTCTCAGAATGTGGAAAACAACTTTTTTCTCTAGTTCTCAATATTCTCATGTGCAAAACAAGGCTAATATCGTACTAACATTAACATGATAGAGTTGTCACGAGGATTAAAAGAAATAATGTTTTCAAAGTACTTAGCGCAATGCAAAGTAATTAGTATCTGGAGTAGAAGAAACACAATAAATGTTCAATATAATAACTCAATTATTAAATTATTATTATTATTGTGTAACTAAAGGCGTTACATGTACTCTCCAAACCCTTGAAAAAATTTTACCATTAGCTTGAAATTTCACTTTTAAATATGTATTTTTATTTTATTTTTTTATGTGTTCTTGGAAAATTTGCTGGGCCCTTCTAGTAGTTTCCCTGCATTGTTCTAGCATTGAGGATGCAAGGCTGACCAAAACAGACATAGTTCTTTCCCTATGGAGCTTGCAAAGTAGTAGGGAGGGAGACACAATAATTACATAAATATATTACTATACATTATGATGATTGCCAAAAAACTTAAAAATGAAGTTGCTAAGAGAGTCTCTAAGAGGAAGATCTATTCTGATCTGAGATACAGTCACAAATACAAGACATCTCATGCAATATTTGGGACATATACTAAAAATACCTGAAATATTTGTTTATCTGAAATGTTTATCTGAAATTCTAATTTACCTGGGAATCCTGTATGTTACTTGCTAGATCTGGTGACCCTAATCTGAGGTTCAGGAGAGACTTCTCCAAGAGGAATTAGCGACTGAGTTGAGAATTAAAGAATGAGTAAGCACTGACAAGGGAAAGGGGTTGCAGAGTAATGGAGCTTCTCTAAGGCAGAAGAGACAGCATTTGCGAATACCCTGAGGTAGGAGGGAGCAGTAGTGCATTTTAAGAACTGACGAGGCAGAATAGCTGGAGCTCAAAGAGCAAGAGGGAGATGGTGTGTCCTGGAGCTAAGGAGAGCAGCAGGTCTGGATAAGCGAGGCTCTCACTCCATATGCGATTGACTGGAAGTCCCTGACAGGTTTTAGGCAGAAGAGTAGCGTCAGATTTGTATTTTAGTCACAGGAAACTTTCCAATCTCCCTTCTATTATACAACTTTTCTTGGCAGAGTTGCTCCAGTGTGCACTTATCGATGAGCTCAAGCCCCTACAAAAAGTCAAGGAAAAGGTACTAAATAGGTGAACATTTTTAGCTCAGAAAGGCTGCTCAGAAAGGGCAAGCATATTGAGGTGCTGTAATGGGGAGTGTAAGAGAAAGTGCTGAGTTCCAGGGGTGAAATGATTGCCTGAGGTGAGTGTTTGAACAGCTCTGAGAAGGCTGTAGATGAATGTTTATGGTTATGTTTAATTATTATTTTCACCAGGATAATTGCCAAGACAAAGGGAATGTATGTTTGAAAGACTTTTGATACATATCATTAGATTCTAAGGTAGTCATTTTTGATGTTAAAATGGTGTGAGCATTACGTAGGGGTGCTTTTCCATAATTTAGTTTATGGAGGGTATTTTGCTTTACCATTTAGTGTCCAGTCCTAACTAACGTAAAGTATTAGAGAAAGGAAAGATTTTCAAATCACACTGTCCTGGGTTCGAATTTTGACTCTGCCGGTTTTTACCCCTGTGACTGGAGGAATTAGTTAGCCTAGCTGAGCTCAATCTCCTCAGGGAGAACATAAGGATTATACTCTCTCCCCGGACTGCCCAGCTCACTGGGTTACGGGCAGCACTCAGGGACCTGTATTTGACTTTCTAACACATAAGAAGAACACTATGCTTGTTACTCTTATATCCTCCAGTAGATACTCATTTGTAACTTTAAAAGTATATTCAGAGATGAGGACAGAAAATTGCCCAGATAACATTGCCAGATAATCTAAACATCTGGGGGTCTGATGGATAGAGAAAAGGACTAATGCTGAACATAGTTATAGAAAGTTCACCTTACTTGAAAAACAAAAGAAAAAAACTCATAACATATAAAGATGCAGTCATTTCACGATCACCACACAAAGCTGTCAAACTTAACTACAAAGGAAAATAATTAATAGATACATTGCTATGCTGTACCTCTACATTCTGCATCACTAATGAAGATTCACTTCTTTTTGTTTGTTTTTTTGGTGAGGAAGATTGGCCCTGAGCTAACATCTGTGCCAGTCTTCCTCTATTTTGTATGTGGGACACCACCACAGCATGGCTTGATGAGCAGTGTGTAGGTCTGTGCCCAGGATGTGAACCTGCAAACCCCAGGCCACCAAGCAAACTTAATCACTATGCCACTGGGCCTGCCCCTGAAGATTCACTTCTGAATCAATGGAAAAAGCAGGAGGTCATGGAGAAATGTGTACTTTTTAGCAGTATTAATAAACCCTATCCAACCTCCAATATGATATTTAAAATCAGCTTTCAGATTAAAAGTATGACGTGTTGTTAAACATGCATCTTTTTTTTTCTATCCTTTGTACATAGACAATAATAGGTGATCAGTAAATATTTGTTAAATTAATGAATGAGTGGATGAATGATGAGGCATTTGTGAGCCAAAGCATATCAAGTACACATCTTTTAAATACCAGGACCAACTTAACATAAAACACTTTTAATGTTCCCTAAGTGAACCCTTTGCTCAAACCAACAAGATTCTTTCACAGGATCTGCCATCCCTATGTTTGCCCACATTAGTGGCTCATAGTGTTTACATATCTAGAAATAATCTCATTTTCCACTCTAAGCCCTATCCAAGCTTCAACTCTGTTGAGGTTATTTTTTAATATATTCCCTATTAAATCGAGTGCAATGAGTGCTCTATCGTTAGGACCCATACAACCAAATGCCACTTCCATCCACTTGACAGGAACCTTGTAGCAACACGCTGAGCATTGTCTT
The DNA here is from genome assembly GCF_041296235.1 of Equus asinus. Taxonomy (NCBI): domain Eukaryota; kingdom Metazoa; phylum Chordata; class Mammalia; order Perissodactyla; family Equidae; genus Equus; species Equus asinus. Next base: position 33,735,133 of record NC_091802.1, on the reverse strand, counting down.
GTAATCGTCTCGACATCTGTGCAATGTGAAGCCTGCAGGGCACCTTGGCCAGAAGGCACCTTGACCCTGTTATGCACTTGGGCATATTAGGACCAGCCACCAACATTTGTATTTGCAGAAAAGACCAGTAGATCTTCAGTGAAGAAATGAAATGAAATGGGCAAAATGGGTGAAGGAGGTCAAAAGGTACAAACTTCCAGTTAAAAAATAAATGCCGTGGGATGTAATGTACAGCTTGGTGACTATAGTTAACAATACTGTATTATATTTTGGAAAGTTGCTAAGAGAGTAGATCTTAAAAGTTCTCATCACAAGAAAAAAAATTATAATTATGTGTGGTGATGGATGTTAACTAGACTTATTTTGATGATCATTTCGTGATATATACAAATACAGAATCATTATGCTACACATCTGAATCGAATATAATGTTACATGTCATTATATCTAAATTAAAAAAAGAACTTTTGAGGATTTAGAGAAGACCATTAATGTAAAATGTCCAGTCTAGTGTATATTAAAAAATAGGTATCTCTAAATTGTTGCTATTATACTTACTAAGGAAAACGATGTAAGCTCTAGTTGCAACATGCATCTGCTTCGACCTATTGTTTACCTAAAATTTTAAGAATCAGTTCCTATTTTGTATTCAAGAATCGAGATTTTCATTCAAAAATAAAATCAAATAGACACACATTAGAACTGAAATCCCTGGTTATAAAGTTCTTGAATTGGAGGTGGGGGTTTTGGGAGGACTGAGGGTTGGGGGATAAAGATCCTACTCTCCTTTTGGAGACAGTTCTCTCATTTTAACAGTGATCAGAGATCATTTGACTCAGTCTAAACACACTAGTATATTTGTTGCTGGCCTATTTGGTTGCCATTCAGCATAAGTGACACCAGAAGGAAAGAAGTCCTGAGAGAATTAAATAGCAAGTCACGTAAAATAAATACGTGTTATGGTACCAGAAGGAATTAAGAAGAAAGGACTTCTCTGTTCAAGGCCTGACAAAGGAGTTGTGGCTTTTGTGGTACTGACCCTCTTCTGAATCAGTAAGAGAAACACCAGAGTAATCAGAACAGATATAGCATTACAGTGTCCATTTCAAGAATAAGGATGATTTCAAGGAGTATTCCTAAGCCAGCAGCACGATGACAAAATGGCTCATGGTCAGCCCATAGCTTTGGGAATGATATCAGGAAAACCACCCAGAGGTCCAAAGATATGAATAACCATGTCAATTACCGTCAGGAACACACGTGACCCACTGAGGGATTTAGGGAAAGGGTGGAAATTGAAGGCTAAGAGTTTCTTCAGTGTTATATTTCCTGTGGTTCAGAGGTAGACTCTGACATTATCCTCATCCCCTTCATTTAACATCCCTAGGCACCCAATGAAAAGTAGAAAGATACTTTTAAAATATATTTTATTCTTCTAAACGACATTGCATACTTTTTGTTAAGGGAATACAAGGATTATGTCTTACGTGTATTAATGAAAACTTTCTAATTTTACACATTGATTGTTATTCCAAAGAACTTACATATTGCTTCTGTTTTTCCTTTTAAATAAGATAATATGCTTGATGTATGTCTTACATAGATAGTAAATACTTAATAAATGTCTCTTCACTTCCCCTGGAAGTATTTTTATGTTCTTAATATTAACTTTGGTGAAAAACATGTTAGTTGCATTTACTTTTACACATGTGACTATGTTAAATGAAGACATCCACATGGAACTAACAAAGGCATGTAAGTAAGCCATTTCTCATCAACCAATTTATGGAAACAGGAATAAATCTGTTGTGAGAAACACATGAAGCAGAGAAATCCTACTGGGATTAAACGAGACCAAGAAGACCTTCCTGTGAACTGATTCAACCTATCGTGTCTAACTGTGTTAATGCTTTTCAGTTTTGTAGCACAGAGAAATAGAATGTAATCAGTAGGGGGCCGGCTCCGTGGCTAAGAGGTTAAGTTCATGCGCTCCCCTGCAGCGGCCCAGGGTTCGGATCCTGGGTGCGGACATGGCACTGCTCGTCATGTCACTTTGAGGTGGCGTCCCACATGCCACAACTAGAAGGACCCACAACTAAGATATACAACTATGTACTGGGTGGTTTGGGAGATAAAGCAGAAAAAAAAAAAAAGATTGGCAACAGTTGTTAGCTCAGGTTCCAATCTTTAAAAAAAAAAAAGAATGTAATCAGTAATCCCAAATTAATGTGAGGAGTCAAACTTACGTTCTGATAAGTGTGTAGTTGTGAATGTGCAGTGACGTGATATAGATTCCCATCTCTAGACAAATATGTTGTTGGGTGAAAGGGAGACAATGAAATTAGTATGTTCTAAAATATGCGCAAATTAAAAATATGGCTTTTTAAACATGTTACTAATAGAAGAGAGCTTTCTAAAACACACACTAAATCATATCATTTTGCTTAAAAACACACTGATTGCTCCTCACTGCATACAAGAAAAAGTCCAGACTTTGTCATGAGAGCTATAAGCTAGCAACTGTCTAGTCTTGATCCATCTAATTAACCTCGGTTCTGCCACTTCTCTTTCTTCCAAAATCAGCACTTCTTAAAATTCTTTTAGTTTATGGACTCTTATGAGAATCTAATAAAACACATGGATGTTCCCAGGGCGTGCCTACTTATCCAGGCTTAGCTCTAATGCCTTATTTACAGTGAAGCCTTTACCAACTCCCACAGGCAGAAGTCACTCTCCTGACTTAATCAGCCCGTGTATTGTATTACGGGAGGACACAATCAGGTTTGTAGTGGGTCACCTGACTTTGAGTTCTCAGAGGCAGGGATCTTGTCTTATTTATCTTCAAATTCTGAGTCCCTAGCACAGAATTTGGGACAGAGTAGTCACTAAAAATTGTTTGCTAAGCAAAGAATGACCCCTGTTAGCATTACCTGAATTGTTTTAAAACAGTAAATCCCAAAAAGAAATGAAGATGAGTGAAGATAATAGATGACCCCTTGTGGTGTGCAAACCCACACCATAAAAAAAAGTTATTTTAAACAATGAACAAAAAATCATGAACACATTGCACATAAGTGCACACATGTATGTATCTGTTATCTGTCTATCTGTCTATCATCTACAGTGATTTTTCCAAATGTAAAAGGTAAACACAAACACAGAAGATTTATCTTATTTTAATCACATCCTCCTCTTTGGTGACATTTGGCTTCATGAGAAAACCCTGACTACTTTTTGCACACACTTTGGGGTCAGTCTCATCTACGTGATCTCAATAAGTCTTTTAATTGACAGAACTTTAGTCCGTTTGTTTATAAGATGAGGATGATGCTGATGAAGAAGAAGATAATAATACCATCTTCCATATATATAATATTGATGATCTAAACGCCATGCAAAATAACTTCAAACTTAAATCATTATACAAACAATAGCTATTATTAACTGCAGTGGTTATGAAACAGTATATTGCTTAAGCTAAAAAACTGAAAAAAAGAAAAACACAAACCTTCAGTGTCCTATATTTGGATATAGACAGGTAATATTTTGATGGATGATTATGTAGACAGAATTTGGTGGCAGAGGGTTGGTTTTAATACAGTTCGGTTCAGGATATTCCGTGTATCCTTAACATAGGGAAAGATGAAGTAATTATCGTTCTCTCTATTTTTAAAATTAGCTATGCAGAAGAACTCACACTTAGTATGATAAGCTAAAAAAGTGAGCAAAAGGTAAGAGAATTTTAGAAATAGGGATGTTTCTATGTATTCAGTATATGTTTACACAGTTTGGACTAATTACTACTGCACGTGAATTAGTGTTACGAGGTCAGCAGGGTACATGCAACAACGCAGTGAGGTATTTGTTATTATTTCCAAATTTGTAGCTGAGAAAATGGAGGCTGAGCTAATTGCCTAAGTTATTGACTATAACACAACTGTGGAGTAGAAATACTGGGATTTAAGCTTAGATCTGCCTGACACTGGCAACTATTCTCATTCTGCTCGGTTCATTCCATCTCAAAAATTCCAGCCTACCAGAGTATAAATGCTCATTCTCTAACCCATTTACTCTCTTTTCACATAGGGACATCAGCTAGCCCTTATTAACAGACACTAGTGAGGGAGGAGTGGAGACAGGAAGGAAAAGCAGTATTTTACAATATCCAGCCACCTGGAAACTCAAAAGTGTTCACTGTGTTAAAACCCAGCTACTCCCTGCAGCAGTGATAGGAAGGGTTTGCTGCTGGTTAACAAGAATGTGCAGAGTCCATCTTGATACCCTGGAGGTACGAATATGGAGGGAAATGTTTCAGTGACCTGCAGGGGATATGTTATATTTGTCTTCTTGCCTGAGGAACTCAGCAATTACGTGAAAATGCCAACTGGTCTCCTTACCTGATTTTGAGTAATGCCTCACAAGAAAATAAAAATGCCCAGAGACAGTATGCAAAAATCATTTAGGAAGAAAGTATAGAAAGGATTTCTTTTTTCCTGATGAGGCAGAGACAAATTAAAATCTTTCAAGAGTAAGCAGCTGAAAAAGATCCAAAAGAAAAGGAAAATAATGTATTCCTATAGAAACAATACAACAATTTTAACATTGAAACTATTTTCTCCATTAATAAATCAATTTAGATAATCAGGATTAAAGCAGTATATTGTATGATACTATAAACCATAAGCATACACACAGAGGTACACACACTTTGTATTATGAATATAGAGGCACAATACATACACCACATATATATCTAGAAGGAGAGTCATTAGCTGGTATCTACAGTTGTTTGGGTGTGATCAGATCATGTGTCACTTGCCCTGCATTTGCAAAATTGTGCCTTCTCTATTTTCCACAACAAAAATGGAGTACTTACTTGTAACATAAATATGTGTCTCTCCCCATAGAAGTTTGCATGGCTTTCCACAACATACAGAAAATCCACAAGAATTGTGTGGTTTAAGGAAATGTATTACACGTATAAAGATATCTCTAATGAAATGTAGGAATGCCCTTTGAAGAGGGAGTTGCGTAAAGTATTGGTTATACTGATAACTAGTCTAACCAAGGAGTATGATTTTGTTCTGGAATGTACTGTTCCATGTTTTGTTCTGGAATTATTTGCCAAGAATTATAATCTCCTTTTTCTCTCTCATATACTTTACTTAGTATAGGTGGGTAGTAGACACTTTTCTTCTGTTTTCCCCATCTTGAACTATCCGGCAGCTGAATCCATCCCCATGGAGGAGACTGCATCTATCCTAGCCTCTTGTCACTAGGATATGGGCATGTGATCCAAGGTTCGCCAATCAAAGATGTCCATTCTGGTAAGAGTTTTGGTGGTGTCTTGAGCTTCCAAGGGCAGCAGTGAAAGAGCACAGCAACAGAGAAGTGTCTAGTAGAAGTGGTTGGTGCAAGAATTATGATCCCTTGTTCAGCAGGGGTGGTAGCTCTGCCCTCACTCTCCAGCTTTTCTGGCACGCTTTGGCTCTGGTTCTGTTTATACCTGCCCTCCACTGCACTGTCTCTTTGCAAAACTTGGTTCTGAAGCTTTCTTCTCAATTTGGTAATGTACCCACTATCATTTTAATAAACTCATTTTATTCTTCAATCCACCAAAGTTGGTTTCTGTTACTTGTACTTAAAAAGTCTAGACTGATATGAATTGTGAAGAAACCATTCTAGGGGAAAACAAGTACAAGACCTTCCTGGAATGTATCCTTTATCATTTTGAAGTTTGGGATAGAAATGTAAAGATCTTGGAGCACAGGTGGTATTTTATGACTTTTTCCAGTTAAAAGTTGTGCCTTTGGAAAAGGAAGGAGGAAACTGAATGTAGATACCTCGAGCACACAGATGGTGTCGAAAAACTGAATTTGGTTTACTGGACCATAGTTTATGATGTTTTAACAGCAGTTTTTGACAAAGGGATGGTACGTTCCTCACCAGAACTGGTAGAAATGTTTGTATGTTGCTGCTCAAAAAATGTGAAGGATTTAAAGCGGATACTGAAGAAGAAAATACCATAATCAAATGACATACTGTTTCTTACTAAGGGCAGTAGATCTTTATTCATAAAATGTACATTTAGTGCTTTCCCTGTATTAGGCACTATGTTTCTAGAATGAAAAAATCATGAGCAATCTCTGCTCTCTAGGAATGTCTCCTTTATCCTCTTCTAGTTACTCTTGTTCCATACTATCATAATATTTTGTTCATTTGTTTGTATCCCATTCATTTGTGAATTTCTTGGGGATATGAGACATATCTTCTACTTCTTTATGCTCCTAGTGTGTAATGTAATCTCTGATCCATAATTGGCTTTCAAGATATGTATACTGAGTGAATAAATGAATAGAAAAAATGACAATCACCCTCAATGAGTGAGTTTTATTTGCATCCCAGTCAACTTGTTTATCAGTGACATGAGGAAACACAGAAGGCAAGCTTATCAAATTCACAGATGCTGTGTAGGTATGAGGAATACCTAACACATATAATGACAACCAGAGATCTCAATATTTACCATTTGTGTAACTCAAGAAAAGATTTGAAAGAGTTTATTATAAAATATTTTATTCTTGCGGTCTACCTGGCGGCATAGTGGTTAGGTTCACATGCTCTGCTTTGGCGGCCTGGGGTTCACAGGTTTGGATCCTGGGTGCTGACCTACACACTGCTTGTCAAGCCATCCTTTGGCAACGTCTCACATACAAAATAGAGGAAGACTAGCACAGGCGTTTGCTTGGGGAAAATCTTCCTCAAGCAAAGAGAGGAAAATTGGCAACAGACGTTTGCTCAGGGCCAGTCCTCCTCACACACGCACACACAATTTATTCTTGTTCTTAAAAAATAGTCAACATCTACGCAGGGGCTGTGATAGATCTGGCACAAAGGCAGGTAATATGATGAGGTAGATAAACAAATGAAACATTGAGGTAAAACTGACATCACACTCAGTGAGGCAACAGGGTAACAGGACTCCTTGTAATGACAATTCTGTCTGTGGGAAGGGAGGCAGCCATTCCCACTGTACTGGTCAGGCTCTGCAGAGAAAACGATATTCTCAGCTGGCCTGAATTTGAAGGTCATGGGAAAAGTAGAGGGCATTCAGAAAAGGGTCATCATCATGGTGAAGTGTCTGAAAACCATAATATCTACTTTAATGACTTGAGGAAATGTAGTCTAGAAACACTTAGCACGAGCAGAGTGTAATTAGTTCAAGTTCTATCATGTAGAAATTAGTTATTGATTGGAGTTCTAAAGTGTGCAACCAGGTTTTCAGACTAGGCACGAGGCAGATATTCAGAGTTGAGGCACCAAATCATGGGTGCAAAGAGCAAGGAGCAAGGATAAGACAGGAAAACGAGTGGACAACCTGAGACATGGATTATCTCCAGAAGCTTGTTCTTACCTGTTTTCTGTGCTTTAAAGACCAGCACATACTGTGTTTAAAGAGTAAGGACAGAAACATGCATCGAAGCAGGACTGATAGGTTAAAGTGCTCATAAACACATATTAAGAAGCATTCGTTTTTTCATTAAAATTATCATAAAATACCTAAAAGTTTCCAGAAATGATTGGAATACAAAGAGGATCTTGAACACGGGGACCAAGGTCCAGTTCCTTGCAATGGAACTCTGGGTAGTGACTGGATAATGTGAAGGAGGTCATAAAAGAAAATTCTAGTTTAGGGATAGTTTGTCTAAGAGGAATTCTTAACATCATTTCCAATTCAAAAACTCTGCCTTTACTCAGCTTATTCAAGTGACAGATTTTCTTTTCAATTAACACAAATCACAACTGCACTCTGAAATCTTTAGAAATACTGCATATAGAAACGTTTACTTAAAATACTTTTGAATATTTGATGTTTATTATTTATGCATAGAAAAAAACTAAAGAGAATTTTTTTAGCTTTTAAAAATCATTCTCAAGCCAAACCAGCCCTGATGGCCTGGTGGTTAAAGTTTGGTGCACTCCATTTTGGCAGCCCAGGATCAGTTCCCAGGCGTGGAACAACACCACTCGTCTGTCAGTAGCCATGTTGTGTCAGCGGCTCACACAGAAGAACTGGAAGGACTTGCCATTATATACAGCTATGTTCTGGAGCTTTGGGGAAGGAAAAAAAGAGAAGAAGATTGGTAACAGATGTTAGCTCAGTGTAAATCTTTGCTAACAAAAAAAGAGTGGGGTCTTTTGTATCAGAGAGCTGGGTTTGAAATATGGTTGGAAAAAAATCACTTCTCCTATTTAATAGTAATATAGCACAGACTCTGAAACTACCTGAATTAAATTCTGTTCCAATATTTTCTAGGTTTGTGATGTTTAACAAGTTAGTTCACCTGTCTTTGCCTCAGTTTCTTCATCTGCTAAATCAAGATAATAATGGTGCCCTGAATTGAATGAGATAATAACAATTTAGAAAAATATCTGTCATGTGATAAGCACAAAAAAGTTTGCTAATATTATTTTAAATGTAATGATATTTGCATATCTGAGAAGTATATTTGATAGGGCCTATGTATATTATGATGCATATTCATACATTCTCTCCATATATAACTCATTTTGATGTTCAGCAGGGGTTATTTTCACGTTTTTTCTAATACTAGGAATATGTTTTAGCTTTTAACACTAATTGACCAGCCTGATTTATTATCTTTCAAATGCCTTCCATTGATTCCTGGTCAGATTTAGAGATGTTGTTTGTAGGTGGAATAGAGTTAATTGAACTGGTGCAGAAAAGAACAAATTCACTGATTTATTTATAAGTTTTTAGTCAGTGCTATTACAATAGTTCCAAATACATACACATATTCTCAAAGTATTTTCTTCTATATTTAAAGCCATTTTATATTTAAAAATTTAATGAAGTAAAATATAGAAAAACGCACAAATTGTCAATGAACACCTGGTTGAATTTTCATGAAGTAGAGACACTTATGTGATCATCATGCAGAAAAAGAAATCAAATAATCCCAGTACCCCCAAATCCTGCCCATGACCCCTCCCTGTCACTCTCACTCCAAAGTTAGCAACAATTTTGATTCATATCACAATTGATTAATTCTGACCTTTATAAATTCTGATCTATTATAAATTACTTTTGACCTCTATAAATATAAAGAGGAAACTATTCTGCATGAACTCTTGTGACTGGCTACTTTTACCCAATATTATATTTGTGATATTCACCCATATCGTTGCATCTAGAAATACTTCATTCATTCCAATATCTGTAGGGTATTTCATTGCATAACTTTGCTTTTTTTATTTATCCATTCTACTGTTGAAGGAAACTTGGGTTGTTTTCAGTTTAGGCTATTATTAATAATCCTGTTGTAATTATTCTTTTACATAACTGTTAGTGAACATATATTTTCTGTTGATAATATTCCTTGTAATACAAATGCTGTCATAACATTTGCATATGTTCAGCTTTAGTAAACACTGCCAAACAATTTTTCAAAATGGTTGTACCAATTTACACTCCCACCATCAATGTCTGTGAATCTTAGCTTCAAGTCAATGGGATGGAGACGTAAATTCTTCTCACAAGATGGGCAGAAAATACTTGGAACAACGTTACACTCTATCACAACTTGGCTGCAGCTTTTCAAAACTCACTTGTGTATCAAATTATTTTTCTAAGAGGTCTATCTTCTCATGAATATTAAAACATTATCTCTGAACTGAGCACCTAGCTCATATTTGCTTGTTCACAATGGTACGTTTTAGTAGATATTATTCCTGGGTTTGGGATTCTTCTTGTTTTTTGATATTTTTTTTTTCTGCTTTATCTCCCCAAATCCCCCCTGGTACGTAGTTGTATATCTTAGTTGCAACTAAGGTCCTTCTAGTTGTGGCATATGGGACGCCACCTCAACGTGGCCTGACGAGCGGTGCCATGTCTGTGCCCAGGATCCGAACCCTGGGCTGCCACAGCGGGACGCGTGAACTTAATCACTTGGCCACAGGGCCGGCCCCGGTTTTTGATATTTTCTATGGAATTTATTGTCCATATTATTTATTTTGGTATCTTGTTAAAACCAAATAATGAAAGTGATAAGAGATTCCTTAGGAATTATTGTGTTCCTATAGGACTCTGGGACTGTGCTAGAAACCATGAATAATTAGATTTAAAACACTGGAATCCCAACTCTAGTGAGGTGAGACAGACAGGTAAATAGACAATTATAATTCTAATAATTACACTGATTGTTACAATCAATGCAATGAATGATAAGGGAGAATCTATACTGGTCAGAGATGAAAGAGGGAAAATACAAGGAAGGCTGAGGAAAGAGGGGACTTCTGAGCTCAGTTTAAAGGGTGAAAAAAATTTTTAGCTAAGTGTGTATCAATCTATCAATCTCTTCTTGCCAATTACATTTCCTTTTTTTTCTGTAATCTTCTCCCTTAAAGTTTTTTTTCAAATTTCAACAGGAGTTTGATTAGTGCATGTTATACAAAGGAGACAATAAATACAGAAGTGTACAAAAAACAACAACAAAATTTTTTCCCTCACCAATTCCCACTCCACTTCATTCCCAAACACCGCTCAGTGTCAAAATCCTTGCTAGGCTCCTTCCACAACTTTCTGTGTTCATGAATTGCATATTAACTAAAAGCCTGAAATACATGTAGCTTCTGAAACTATGTATGTATGTGTTTTAAGAAGTTTTAGGTTTCTGTTTGTTTTTATTTAAAAAATAATCATGCTATACACATCACTTAGCTACTTGCTTTTATATTGCAGATAAAGTTACATTTTAATATTACGTTACATTTCACATATACTAGCCAATATATAGCATGTACACATAAGATATAAGAATTAACAATGTTGTAACAACTGTTAATAGCATTGGAGACCTTAGGCACCCTTCTTCATGGCATCCCCTACCTCTTAACCCCACGCAAAGCCACACTAATCCCAGGAGAGAATCAGACTTGAATTTTGAACAACTTAGTTTTATTAACTTGACAATACATCATATACACCCCATGTCAGTAGATACTGGTTAAGTCCCTTTTTTTCTAATTTTCGTAAACATATATGTACTGGCATATTTATTTACATAAAGAGTATCACATTACCCAATGTTTTCATCCTATTGCAACATTTTTTCTTTGTTTACTTCTCACTTACTTTTTCAACTCCTCCATCCACTTCCACCTTCCCATCCCATAGGTAACCCATTTTAAAAACCTGATGCATTCTTGCATTTCTTTGCGGCCAGCTAATTTAACCATATACAAATACGGTTAAAAGTTGTATATTTTACAAATATTCATACTTATATATAAAAATGGAAATATAATATATACAATTGTCTGTGTAAATATGCATATTAATTTTAAATGTAATATTATAAACAATGATTTGTTTTGATATTGCTTATTCAATAACTACTAATGGATTTTGATCCATGTCAACTGATGTAATTTTATTATGTTCTCCTTTTAATGGCTACATCATAATCAATATTGCGGGTGTACATTGTTTATTCAGCCAATCTCCTATTGATAGTGATTTGCTCATGATTGCTTATTTCCACTAGGGACATTATCTTAATAAATATGCATATGCATGAAGGCTTTGACTAGGGCCTTTATCTCTTTAGAATAGATTTCCAGGTGTTGGATTACTGGGCTTAAAGATATTTTTAATTTTAGGAAGTGTTGCTTCATACTTTTATAAAACTGATTTAATATTCATATTTCCAAGAGAAATTCATTGGAGTATACTTTTCTTCATATGCCTGCCAGCAACAGTTCTTATCTCTCTTTTAAAAAAGTTTTGCTACTCTGGTAGGTAAAAGTGATATCTCATTGGTCTTTTAATTTATAAGTCCCTGATCAATACTGAATTTGACTATCTTATTTGTATGCCGACCATTTGGTTTTCTTCTTCTGTCACTTGTCTATTTCCATTCTTTGCTCATTTTTCTTTTGAACATTTTAGCTATTTCTTAACAATTTCTAAATAACTTTTGTAATATAGATACTATCTCCTTACCTGTCATTTGTTTTACAAATTTTTTCCCAATGGTATTATTTTTCTATTAACATTGTGTTATAAAGAACAGGCAATGATAGCCAATGAATACTAAGAGTATTTATGAAACTGTCATAGGCACGGCTTGATTAGCAACCTCAACTAGTTGTCTCAAACACGAGGAAAGAAAATAATTCCGCCAAACAGAATCTTTTGTGGCTTTCTAATCTCTTGACAAGAAGGATGGCCTTTCGTAATTGAGGAGGTTAAAGATTTAAAGACTAAACTTTCTATCCAATTAACAAAGGAGATTTAGCCATTTGCCACTGTTACACAGTTTCAAAAGAGTGCTCTCTCGCTCCTGTAAGCAAGGAAATGTGTCCTTCAACAATATATAATACATAATCATCACAGTTGGAATTGGAACATATAAGAGTTTAGTGTGCTGACAAAGTCATGGTTATCGTATTACTTGACCACTTGAAGATTCTAGCTCTTAGAGACAAACTTCAGGATTGATTCACGCTTATGAATAGCATCAAAAGGAATCCTCTAAAGTACGTAAATGTAGATATCTATCCCTTGCAACTAATCTATGTGGTTTTTACCCTGATGCTGTCTTTGGGCATTTGGGGGAACTTAAAGCCTCTAACAAAAGGAAATGTAATTACCATCGGAAAACCAGTTGAGCAATATTTAATTATGCTCCATTAGAAGCTATCAAAACAAGATTACAATTACATTTTACACAGCCACATTCCTTGTAAGGTTGGCAGTTCAGACCTCTGGTAATAAATACAGAGTACGCCGCATTCTATAAAGCTCCTAGGCCGTTTAATGATGACCTGTCAATAACCAGCTTAGCTTTTTATTGGAACTGGAGGAGTCAAGATAAAATTTGAATATTAACAACAAAAAGAAACTGACTAAAATACGTTATGTAAAGATGGAGAAAGTCACTAAAACACAAAAAAACCAAGGTGGGAGAGTAAACCTGATTTAATGTAGCAAAATTTATTTAGCAGTATTTTTAGAAACTGGGTCCCAACTTTGTCTGGAACAAGTATTTGATTTATGCTAAACTTGTGGCATTTAATTTTCCAAAATGCTTTCTGTGTTGCCAATATCCCTTGTTTAACCAAAACTTTATTTTGTAAGAACATAATCAACAACCAGGAGAGGGAAAGTTAGAAATAAAATGAAGCACTTACTAGAGCAAGCCATTTTACATGACGAATATCTCGTTTAAGCCACACAACAAGCCTGCGAAGAAATTATTTCCACTGTCTAACAGAAGGAATAATGCAGCTCCGTGAGGTTGCGTAACTTGCCAAATTCCCATCAGTAGTAAATGTTAGAGCTGAGATTCAAGTCCAGAGCTTCATGACTCAGGAAGCTAAGAGCTATTAAATAACCATCCACCTACCATGCACACACAAACCAGCATGTACTAAGTCTCCAGTTCAGCTTTACATTCAAAGCCATTAGAACTTAAAGGAGGTCAAGATTTGTGTGAATCTGGAGAAGAGGTAAGAAAAATGTTAAAGGAAACTCAAGGTAAGAGAAAGATTTGGACAGGGCATTGAAAACAGGATGCAGACTGGATAGGCAGAGAAAACAAATGGCACTTGTACATGGTGACAATATTCCAGAGAAGTCACATAGTAGGTGGTGATGTTACTCCATCTCCATCATAAGAGAATTGGGCTTTCAGTTTTCTAAATTTTAAAAGCCAACAAAAGGTTTAACTTAAAGTAAGTTGAGTCTAACTAGAAATCTTAATTCCTAGCAAAATCGGCAAAGTCAGTTTGTCCCATGTCCTCATGAAGTAGTCACAGATAAAGCATAACTGTTAAATGAAGGAATGGGCAGTCAATCCAGCAGAGAAGCCACAGCAGATGGAGTGGGTATATTTCACTTGGACATGTTAGGGGAGAGGGGTAGAGTAATCACAGTCCCTTATATTAACCAGAAGCCTGCAGTTCGTGTATCTCCTCAAACTCCATAGTCTAGAGGAAATAGATGAGAAAAATGTTTATTAGAAATCCCATGTGCCAAGCCCTGCATTTGATAGGGAAAGCTAATCAAATATTTCTCTGTAAGTTTAGAAGCATGACTAAATCACCACTGATTACCAGCCTAGAAATACAAAGGAAAGGCTCTTCAAAAGCATCTGCTTCAACACTGCCTCCTTTTATTTGAAGAAACTGAGGCTGACATAGATGCAGTGACCCAGCCTGCATTATGACTCATAATTGGTAGAACCACGATCAGGTGCTAGTCCTTCTGTTTTCAATACACTTGAAACTGGATGAGTGGTTGTTTGTAGATCCCTTTGCAAAAATTTGTAGATTTAGAAAAATAAGCAATCTGTAATTTACCTTTTTTTAAATTTTGATTTGTTAAACTTCCCTGCTTCGCTTGGACCCCTGCATTTGATCTTGCTCCAAAAGTCTGTAATATCTGCTGGGGCTGGAATACCTCAACTCCTACTAAGCGATAACAACTTTTTCTCTCTCCTACTTCTTAAGATTTAACTGCCTCATTAATTTTGTTCTTGATATTCTAGCATCTTCCAGATATCAGTTACCTGTCTTAAAAGGAGTCAATAAACTCTCTGCAAAGGAAGCTGACAGCATATATCAGAAACTTTTTTGTTTTTGCAAGTTTATCTTCTTTTTGGCCTATCATTCTCACTTGCTGAAATTCTGTCTAAATAAATAAACCAAATGGCAAATGAAAATTTCTGCACAAAAATATTTTAATCAGAGAACCATTTGTAATGATGGAAAATTTATCAAAATCTACGTGTTCAATGATATTGAAACAGTTATGTAAAGTACAGTATTCATATGATAAATGTTATGTTCCTATTAAAAGTTTTTAGGAAAACTTTTAATGATATTAAAACACTGTGATGAAATTGTAAGTTGTAAAATAGATATTATATCACATAGAAATCACAAACATTTCTTTTGCTTGAAAAAAATATCTGCAGGGAAACAAACTGTCAAGGAAAGTACTAACATTTTTTAAAGCTTTTTAGTTTGGAATAATTTTAAATTCACAGAAAAGTTGTCAAGATAGTATGGAAAGTCTCCGGGTACGCTTCACCCAGCTTCCCCTCGTGTTGACCCTGTATATAACCACCATACATTTTCAAAGTGAAGAAATTAACAAT
Source organism: Equus asinus (assembly GCF_041296235.1). NCBI lineage: Eukaryota > Metazoa > Chordata > Mammalia > Perissodactyla > Equidae > Equus > Equus asinus. Next base: position 33,719,948 of record NC_091802.1, on the reverse strand, counting down.
GCTATAATACTATGTCTGACCTACAAACTTTATTCAGATTTCACCACTTTTCCCACTAATGTCATTCTTCTGTTCCAGGATCTAATCTAGGATACCACATTGCACTGGGTCACCACGTTGCCTGAGTCTTCTCTCATCTGAGTCTTATTTTTTACCAAGTCGTGGAAAATTTTGAAGAATACTTGTCAGGTCTTTTTTAGAATGTTTCCAAGTTTGGGTTTGTCTGATGTTTTCTCATGATTAGTCTGGGTTCACAGATTTTTTGAAAGAGTATCATGGAGGTGAAGTGCCCTTCTCGTCACATCATATCAAGGGATATGTGATAACCACATGACTTATCACTGATGGTATTAACCTTGATCACCGGCCTGAGCTTGTGTTTGCCAAGTTTCTCTACAGTAAAGTTACCATTTTTCTCTTTCAATACGTATTCATTTAAAATGAGTAACTAAGCACAGCCCACATTCAAGGTGAAGGAAATGAAGCTACTCTACCTAGAGTGGGAACTGTCTACAAATATTATCTGGAATACTTCTGTACGGAAGATTCTTCCCCAATTATTAATGTGTTCATTTCTATATTGATATGGACTCATAGATATTTATTTTATTCTTCGGGTTATAATCCAACATTATCTCTACTTATTTTTTAAAGCACTTTAACACTGAATTATGCCATTATCATTGATATCTTTTTCATTACATTGTTCAGAATTTGTCAACTTTTTTATAATGAGCGGATACCAATTTTGTGACCAGCAAAAACAAATTCGTATCTATGCTAACCCTTCAAGGGCAGGCCACTGATCAGGTTGCTCTCATTAGCCAGTGCAAGAGTTCTTTCCCCTGGGTTGTGTGAGATCAGGCTGCCACGTGCTGATTGTAGGTGAGTCTCCCACACACTGCCACAGGATGAGTTGAGGGCTACCGGTGAGAGGGTCCACAGCTGACCCTTGAGCTTGAGCTTGAGCTAAATGTGTGGACTTATGTGTTGGTTCTCACTAGTTTGTGTTCTGACCATGTGCTACCTGGGTCTACGGCACCCAAGGGCAGTAGGAGTGGGGGAGATGTCTTTAGCCTATGTGTCCTCCAGGGCTGACACCACAGCTGTCACTCCATATCCATTGCTAGATCTGCACCCACTGCCTACCAGTCCTCCAGGAGTGGCCTTGTCCATCTCCTTCAAGGAGTTCCAAACCATTGCTCTGCAACAAAAGGGGCTCTTCTGACTTTTGCCTTCACTGGTGTTTGACATTGATGAAATTGTTCTCTCCTGAGTTGGACTTATTCCATGATGTTTGGAGATGTTCCTTGCACAAGTGGGACCACTTTTCTCACTCTGCCCTCAGGCCCCTCACCTAGGTAGAGTCATTGTCAAAATTGAAGGAGTTCACTCTAGGAAGGCAGTGATTACAATGCAAAGAGTTCAAGAAAAGACATAGTTTTACATTTATGCTATGAAATTCCAAATGGTAAATTTAAAAGGACTAGAAAATAAATTATTGCTCACATTTTCCTGCATACTCTGGATAAAATTAATTTGTGATCATCATCATTGATACCAACCGTGATATCGCTTCTCCCAAATTAAACCCAGCATATATGGTGTTAAAACCAAAACACTCATTCCCTGCTTACTCCCTGGCTTTCTGGCTGCAGAATCCACTGTCCTCCATGGAGACAGACACTGCCAAGGACAAGAACATGGATTCCCTATCTCCTCCTCACCAAGAAGCCATAGGCTGGTGGGAAAGCTGCTGGCCAGCATGGTCAGAGGCTCCCTGCTCTCTGAAAGTAGTCTCAAGGCCAAACACAGGCTGGTGGGAAAGCTCCGACCGGCGAGGCCATATGCTCCCCCTCCCAGACCTAAAAACCCTCCCTTTTAACTTTTCTGGGACTTTGGGATTTCAGTGTTAGCTACCCTCTCTCCTTGCTCAGTGCTGTGCAATAATAAAATCCCTACTTACTTCCACTACCCCCAGTGTCAGAGATTGGCTTGCTGTGCAACGGGTGAGCAAACTCATTTCAGGTTCGATATCATCATCAAAGCAAAATAACAACCTTGCAAGTGTCATTCAAAGTCAGTGATCACTGGTGACAGCATGGGTGAGGCAGCATCATGAGTATGTAACCAGCATTAAATAAATATTAGGAACTGAGAGGCAAGAACATTTATATTAATTCAACATAAAACAGATTCCAAAGAGCCATGTCATTGTGAGCAATAACAGTGCTGCTATCTTTATTGTGAAGGGAGATCTGAAATTCACCAGAAGCTGTGCAGTTGACCATAAAGGAAAAAAAAAACGAGAGAGAGAGATGGTTTCTAGACTAGACAGGAAAAAATGGGGCTTGGCTGCTACAAAGATTCTTCACATGTACTGACTAATAGGACAGTAAAAAAAAGTGAACCTGGGGGCCAGCCCCATGGCCAACCAGTTAAGTTCGTGCATTCCACTTCAGTGGCCCAGGGTTTGCTGGTTCGGATCCTGGGCACAGACCTACGTACCACTTGTCAAGCCGTGTTGTGGCAGCATCCCACATAGAAGAACTAGAATGACCTACAAGTAGCATATACAACTATGTACTGGGGCTTCAGGGAGGAAAGAAGAAAAGAAAAGAAGGTTGGCAATAGATGTTAGCTCAGGGCCAATCTTCTTCACTAAAAAAGCATTAAAAAAAGTGAATGCATGCCTCTTCTTTATCCATTTTGCCATTTTTGTAAATCAATTAATGACTATACTTCACATGGCCCATGAATTTTATAATGCATTGTTTAATCAAAGTGTTCATGCAGTGAAGGGGTCCCTGAAAAATATTTCGTAGGGCCCAGAACACATAAAGGGTAGCCCCTTTTGGTTCCTGCTCCCTTTCTTATGCACAAATTCCAAAACAGCATTTTTTTAAGGCAATCCTTTAGTATATTTAGTACATTATGGTTTTGTCACTGGCTCAATGGCTGCTACTAATCTCCAAATAACGGTCAGAAAAACGTGAAGGAAAAGGGAGGTGGTCTATGTTTAGGTCTCACGATTTGTTCCCCAACAGAGCTGACAGAGGAGGTTGACTTCATTTTCCATTAAAAAAGGCCCCAGGGTTTTTGTTGAGGTTTGACACCTTGTATTTCACTGAAGGAAAAGGAAACCACTATTCTTACTGAAGAAATCTCTACTGAGTTGTGATGCTGGGGAACCATGAGAACGTGATCTCATGTGGACTTTTTTTGTTGTTTGTTTTCATATTTTTCTCATTTAATTTTTCTTTTTGGTGAGGAAGATTGGTCCTGACCTAACATCTGTTGCCAATCTTCCCCCTTTTTCTTCTCCCCCAAGCCCCAGTACACAGTTGTATATGCTAGTTGTAGGTCATTCTAGTTCCCCTATGTAGGATCCCGGCACAGCATGGCTTGATGAGTGGTGTATAGGTCTGTGCCCAGGATCCCAACCAGTGAACCCCAAGCCGCCAAAGTAGAGCACATGAACTGGGCCATGGGGTCAGCCCCTCATGTGGAGTTTTAACCAGCTGTTGTCCTTGCACCAAATCATGGTGCAACTGTACTTAGAATGCGCCTTCTCCAGGTAAAATCCTGAAACCCTAAATATGTAACTGGCTCATGTCACTTAATTACATGAAGACTGTGATAGACAAAGTATGCAAAAGTTTATGTAGAAATTACAGAAGGAAAATATATAAGAATGCACTTAACCTCACTAGTAACCAAACCAATATAATCTTATAATCTAAAATGTTATGTTTTGCCTATTGCTTTGACAAAGTTTAGTATTTTTTTAATGTTTAGCATTGGCAAGCATGTGAGGAAATGGCCTCTGATTCACTATAGGCAGGAATGTAAATAACTGTAAGTTTTTGGAAGGGTAATTCGGATATAGCTATCAAAAGTTCTAAAATGTACATATATTTTAGTCCAGCAATTCAACTTCCAGGTAGTGTATTCAGCGTTTTACAGAAAAAGTTTATTGGAAGGTAACTATAATTAAATGAAATCAAAAGGAGAACTAATCTAAATGCCAGAATAAGATATTATTTGTAAATTATATGTTTATACTATGAACTTTGCTGCAGACATTAAAAATAGTGTAAAAGTATCTGAAATGCAGGAAATATAATACATCATTAAATAAAAATAGTAAGTTACACCAGTATGACACCATATTATTAAAATATATGTGACGTATATGTGTGTACATGTATAAAAATATTATTTAGCAAAATATTAACTGTCATTTTCTCTAGATGATAACATTGTGAGTTATTTTCTATGCCTGATTATTTTGGTTGCGGGCTTTTAAATTTTCATTTTCCAAATTTTCTACAGTGAAAATACAATACTTTTATAATCTAAGCAAACTACATGTTATAATTTTTAAAGCCGCTACCTTCTCACTTATACATCTAAGCACTTACATTATCTTCTAACCACTTTCGTTTATATTTATATTGTTTACCAATATATCAGTTTTATTAAGATGATCACATTAACGTTTAGGACAATTCTGAAGTCAGAGCAATTAGATGATAATAAACCACTTTCACAAAACACATTTTTAAGATTAGTAGGATGTGTAAATCTGAAGTCCACAGGTCAATGAGGTTTTACATAAATAAATGACTCAGGTCAAAGTGTAGAGCATTTCCATCATACCTGGATCTAGACAGACCACACCTGTCATCTCAGAAAGTTGCTTCTTAAGCCTTTCCAGTCTATAACTACCCTAGCACTTTAAATCATGGTAATTGTAGAAGTACTAGTAATATCTACCATTTATTTAACTCTTGCCATGTGCTTGATTCTGTGCTATTGCTTCTAAATACAATATCTCATTTAATCTTACTAAGTTGAATATACAATGAAGGAATGGAGGATCACCAACATGAATCAACTGTTCCAAAGTCACACAAATTGTTAATGGCAAATAGAACACAAACATTGATTTGGCCTCAAAGTTGAGAACTTCTTTCCATGTTATGTAGACTCTCATTCAGTTGAACAATGGAGTTTGGTAATATGGGGGAGGAAGAAATATCCCTCTACCTTTGTAGGTCCTTCTGGCTGGTCCAAGAATTAAATTGACATGAGAGAATAACAGGAGAAAAGCAAACAAATTTAACAAGATGTACACATGGCAGAAACCAGGAAAACTGAGCAACAAGCCAAAATGGCTGAAGCCACCACTTTAAATACCATCTTCAGCTAAAGACAGAGGGTAGAGGTTTGAGATTTCAAAGAGGAGGAAGGCAATTCACATGGAGCTGGAAAAACAAACATTTGGTAAACAAATGTTTGCCATGCCTTGAAAAGACAATGAGACATGGAGAGGACTTTGATCAACTGGGCCTTGCTAAATTTCTCCCTGTCAACCACAGCTTGTTCATATTATACTATAGTTGTCTATGGTGGCAGCTCCAGGGGGAAGGTCAAAGTCTCTTCCTGAATCTTTTGTTCTCAAAAATAATCAAGCCAAAGAGATGCATTTCTGGGTGGCAAATACTGATCCTCCTCGGTAATAACCACGTTCTCTAAAAAACTAGTAAAACCAGTTGAGATGTCGAATAACGTAAAGCTGACAAAAATAAACACTGGAGACCTCTCAATACCTTGGGATAGAAATCCTAATGTGCCCTGCACACTCAGGGACTAGTTTGGAGAAATTTTAGGATTAAAGTCACTACAGTACATCCTATTGTTCCAGCAGAGCCCAATTCTCAAAAAGAAGATTACTGTCCTTCAGGATTTCAGGACAACTCTCTAGTTTTCAGAAATTTTTATTTGAAAAGATAAAATAAACACTGTGTATTAACCCAATTGTAAAACAAAATAATTCATCCCAAATCTCACGGAAACTGAACTGAACAATGGTTAAATTAACAACGATATTATGAATCTGAAACTAAATTAAAATTCATTTGAACGAGTGTGTGTGTACAAGTCCTCAGTTCATTAGTCTTCCGACAGTTTCATTACTCTGTAGAGCTGGATGGAAATTTGCATTTCCCCAGGCTATGCTTCTCTAAGTGACTGACCAGGAGTGAGGCTGCTCCTGGACTTGCAACATTAATGGCCCACACACCAATGAGCAGAAGAAGGAAGCTGTCTTTACAATGCTTGTAAATTAAGTATTCCATCAGCAGGCTTTTCTCTTTAGCTAAAGCCCCTCCATGGGAAAATGCGCTCTGGAGACCCTCTCATTTGCCTTTGCAGCAGCAAAAACAGGCGATTCCCCCTCAATTCTGTCTCAGAGATAAATTAAAATGGCTATTTGTATCAGGGGGGAAAAGAAAGGGTGATTTCCCACATCAGGGAACCACCATTACGGATTCAGAGTTCTCTCCTCTGGCTGTATTACTCATATTTATTTCCTGTGGGTTTAGAGAAGCAGGCATTAGAAATGAATGGCATCCTTGACTGCTCACAAGAGGTTTGCCTCAAGCCAAACTCCTGTTTTAACTTGAGACAGCCCCTAAGTCTCCAGATGGTGGGTGTGTGACTCTGCCATCAGAAATCTTCAAAGTTGTGGCAGACCCAGAAACAATGAGACAGGGAGGCCACAGAGGTTGGGAGGAAGAAAATAGCAAAATCAGATACCAGAGACCCAAAGACAGGATAATTCCAGAGGAGGGACATTAGGAAAAGAGGATGTACAGTAAAGACCATTTTAATTTCTCTGATCCATTGACAGCATTCGATGTAGTTAAAAGGACCCAGCCTGGCATCAAAGCCAGCCAGCTCCTCAACCTCTGAACAAGATAGTGCCACTCTGAATAACATGCCCTACATTCCAAAACTCAAAAACTCATCTGTATTTCAGCATAGTCATATCCATAGAGGAAACGTTCCAAAGCTTTGACCTCTGTTAGCATTGAGGGATCAGGCATGCAAATTAGCACTGGCCCATAGCCCCTTAGCTGAATCACACTCATACAAAGTGCAATGTTGAGGGGACCTACAAAATATCAGAAGTGATTCTAAATATACCTAATTTTAAAAAAACCCTGTTATGAAGAGCTTCATGCAGAAAATGTTGCATGTAATTTCTATACTCTGGATGAATTTCAGATTATGAAGAACCTTCACCCAAACTCTCCATTCTCCCTCCACTCTGCTCCCAGTGCTAGACATTATTAACCCACCCTCTCTTGAACATGCCTCCTTCTCCACTCTTTATATCACTGGACACTCTTGATCTAGCAAATCTTGGAGGAATTTTTTTAAAGCATTTGGATCAGAGAAGGCACTTTACACTCTTTTCCAACGTGTTCTACAATTTACTCACTTAGCCTCGTTATTCTCTGTTATGAGAACAGTGAGTCTCAATCCTGACCGCACACGAGAACCACCTGGAAAACTTGGAAAAAAAAAAACAAAACACCCATACTTTGGACATACCCAAGACCAATTAAATATCCAAGGAGAAGGCCTGGACATTATGTTTTAAAAACTCCGTAGGTGACATTAATATTCCTCTGTGTTAAGAATGCCATACTGATGTTGAATGCTTACGTCAGAGGAAAAGCAACAAGGACAGATGACATTTCAAAGTTCCAATGGATGGTTCTCCGGTATCCTTGTGTTATGGTCGCAGATGAAACTCTGGACATTTTGAACAGTTTCATGTGAGAATCTTCCCAGGATGCAAGCCAGGCACTCAGAGCCGGGGCTCTAATCCCTGAATCACTCGGTGAGATTACACACCATGCTTTTATCTCCTTGCAGATCCCCACCCCTAAAAGCAATTTGGAGGAAGAAGCTTCAAAACAGAAATAATCAAAGTGCTACAGCAGGAAATCTGAGAGGAAACATACAACACGAGACAAGAAATATCCGGCGCATTCATTAAGTTCTCCATGCCCTGAGACACACCGATGAGAGGACTAGAAAATATCATCAGTTATAACAGTAGTATGTCTTCCAACCTGCAAGGAACTATCAGAGCCAATAGGATGTTTGGATACAGAGCCCCTGTGAGGATACATTTTGTCTACAAAGTCCTTGAAGTGCTTGCCAGCAGGAATTTGCTTCATGAAACTTTTTACCGCCCTTCTCAAGCCTTGTATGCAACAATTTACTAACCATGAGTAACATTGCTATGTGCCAGATGGAACAACCCAGGCACAATCTAGCTCCTTCTCATCACAGATAAAGAAATGAATGTTTGTTTGATTGTATTTTGTGTGTGTGTTAGGAAGATTGGCCCTGAGCTAACATCTGTTCCCAATCTTCCTCTTTTTGTTTGAGGAAGATTGTCACTGAACTAACATCCATGCCAATCTTCCTCTATTTTATGTGGGATGCCATCACAGTGTGGCTTGAGGAGCAATGTGTAGGTCCACACCCGGGATCCAGATCCTTGAGCCCCGGGCTGCCAAAGCGCAGTATGCAAACTTACCCACTACGCCACCAGGCTGGCCCCTAACCATATTTTTAAAACAAAGACTTGGTTGGTGAATGACTTTCCTGAGGCCTCATGTTGACAGAGAAAGTTAGGGATAGAGTTTAGTGCAGGTTAGTGGTCACCAACCTCGAGTAGACAGCCAGCAGCATTTCTGTGCATTTCTAGTTCTTGACTCCTTGGTGGCCCACTCTCCACAAAGACTGTATCAAAACCTATGCCCTTTCTTCAAATATATGGTACCCAAACCTGCACCTCTTACCTCATAGCTTCTCTCCGTTCACAGTGTCTATTTCATCGTAACTTTGACTTGCAGATGGCCCATTGCGGCCAGTAAGACTCACCTTTATATCAGGACTCTTTCATATCACTAGCAACAAAAGATTCTCTCTCTCTCTCTATTCCTGTCTTTCTCTTCATATTTCTATTCATTATTTTAAGGATCTAGTTGCTTCAGGTATGTTTTTTTGACACCAGATCTCATCAAAAATCTCTGAGTCAGACTTTGGTTCTTGACTAGCTTCTCTGGGGGCAACAATTCTGCTTAAAAGATGTTTTCGGTAAGGGTGAAACTGCATCGAATCCTGTTCTGCCTCCAGGGCTGACCTATTACTCCAGTCTTCACTCTCTTTAGGCCTGGGTGATTCTGATATTCAGCAGGGATGAGATCTTCAGACTACAAGTTTAATACTTAGCCAGCATGGCAATGTTCCAATTATGCTGGGTTCTCTTTTCCTGACATTACCATCACAGGTAACATTCTGGAAATGTTGAACCATCTCATATAACAACCTAATCAGGTTAAGCTGAGGAATAATTACTGTTCCATGTAAATGCATTTATATCTGAGAACAACTTTATAAATGCATTTGAATTGAAGCCTGTTGTTTGGGGCTGGTTCAGTGGCATAGTGGTTAAGTCGGCACACTCCACTTCAGCAGCCTGGGGTTTGAGAGTTTGGATCCTGGGCCCACACCTACACACTACTCCTCAAGCCATGCTGTGGCAGCATCCCACATAGAAGAACTGGAAGGACTTACAGCTAGGATATACAACTGTGTACTGGGGCTTTGGAGAGAAAAAAAACAGAGTAAAATTGGCAACAGATGTTAGCTCAGGGCCAATCTTCCTCAAAAAAAAAAAAAGTCTGCTGTTTTTAATTGTAGGAGAAAAAAGATTTTCCATACATTAATAACATCTTAGGCATCTGAAAGCAGGTGATAACAGATATGTATGTGTGTTGGGTGTAGGAAGTGAGGACATAAAGCTTATAACTACATCAAACTTACTCAGCAGGTATAGAAGGTGAACTCGATTTAGTTTTCTAAAAGACAAAGGTGAGCTGGTCAAAACCTATGATTCATTTACTCCCCTGGGAAGCCACAACTTCTGATAATATTTTAAAATACATTTTTTATTTTTATTAGAGTCACACATGCATCACATTATTTAAAATCCAAACAATGTTATCAGGCTCCTGGCAAAAAGGAGCAGCCCTCTTCCCATGGCATCTCACTGGCCAGATCTACTTTGCAGAAGCAACCATTTCCGTATTTCAAAACCATTTGCTTATACTGCTATTTGCATTAAGGGATTTTAGATTTCATTCATGGTGTATAAACATTTAACTCTCTGATTGGCCCAATCCCCCCGACCCCACATCTTCTTTATTCTTTTCTCTGCATCTTCCAAACGTGACTCAATGCCATGGAATTTTTTGGCATCTTGTAGTTGTAATAGCATTATTCTGATTCATAAATATTGTTCACTGCTGCACCAAGTAATATATTACAATAACATTTCCTTTCCTATACAACTCTTTGCTCTTCCTAGATCTTACATTTGCTTCATTTTTGTTTGGTGTTCTATGTAAAGATTAATATTTTTTTCTAAATCCTTAAACAGATCTTCCAAACATTTATTACTGTTATTTTCAGAACATTCAAGTATAATTTGAATTATGTATTCTCCAAATATTCAAATGCTTTGGGAAGCCTCTCATATCCACATTTACATACACATATTTTAGTCCCCAACTTCCTAATTATTTTTCTGGAGAAGTGATCTTTCTGCTCCAATCTAATGGGCTGTTCTATGCGTCATGGCCACACAGCTGTCTCCTGTGGATTCTTTGTACCATCAAACGCAGTCTCCTCTGGACAGCTCTTCCGTGTAAGCCTCCTGTTTCTTAGACCCCATGTCTGCCTCTTTCTTAGTTTATTCCTTAGCTTTTGAATAGCATCTACTAATTAAGGGCGCACGGCAGGCAGAATTTTTGAGACTATTAATTTCTACATAGCTTTGTCTCCCTCTTGCATTTTATTCATAGTAAATTTGGTAAAGAATTATAGTTTAGAAATGATTGTCCTTCAGAATTTTGAAGTCGTTTCATTGGCTCTTAACTTCCAACATTTCTGTTCATAAGGGCAACGCCATTCTTGTCCTTTGCCTTTTTCTGTCTTTTTTCAGGATTCTTTTAGCACCTTACTCAATTGTAGAAAAATTTCACTATGATATGCTTTAATGTGGGTTTACATTTTTCTTCATTTATTGTGGTAGGCTCTTCACAGGAACCTCTTTACCTCCAGGACACATTACTTTTTAGAGAATATCCAGTCCTATTTTTTCTAATCCCTGTTAATTGGATGTTTGATTTCTTAACTATTTTCTTAATTTCATATATTTTATCTCCTATTTTTCATCTTTGCTTTTATCTATGTTGTTCTACTTGATGGGAGATATTTTGACTATATTATCTAACAGTTTTATTGAAAATGTTAAATTTCATTTATGGGGTTTACAGTTTTAAGAGCCCTTTCTTATTCTAGCCTCTTTCTCTAATAACATTCTTGTTTTATGAATGTTATATATTCTCATCTATCTGAGCGATCATTTCTCTTAATAGATACAATTTATTAAATACCACTATGTGCTAACTGCTCAGCTAAGCGCATTCTACACATCATCTTGTTTAATTCCTACAACCATTTTAATGGTTTCAGAAATATTATTACCATTTTACAGAGGAAGATACCAAGAATCACAACTTTCTTTAAATGCCAATTAATCCTGATTATGTAAATATTGTTCAGTTTTGCCAGGTAATATATTATGATTATGTTTTTAATTTCTATGCAACTTTTTGCTGATAAAGGCCAATGGCACATCAGTTTGACTGGAGATCCCTAACTACAAAGACAGTTGTAGGAGACTGAGAGTGGAGACACTGCTTTATTATCTATACAACTTTACTACTTCTAATTCTTTCATTTCTGTATGTGTCTCTTGTCATTGTTTTTTTATTATTATTTCTTAGATAGCAGTCTCCTTAGGACAGGGCAAATTTTTATTTTCCTCATAACTCAGCATCCACTTCAGTGCCTGGAAAAGTAGTTACAAAAAATATTGGTAATTGAACCAACTTTTAGAAAGCAAACAATTGCTGTTCTTTTTTATCATATGTGCAGAAATCACCTTTCATATATTTGAAGTTCTTAAAGTAGTGCTTATCTGTAGGGGAGGCAGTATTTGTTTCAGTTTTCTTATCCTTAAAGAGGAGATAAAGATTCATATGCTTCCTAGAATTGTTGTAGAATTAAAAAGACATTGCACGCACAGTGCTTAGCTTAGCGTGCTGATTCCTGTAAACACGCAGTGACTGTTCACTGCTACCATTTCCATTCTCCTCTTCATCATCATCACCACCATTTAGCCAGATATAGGAATAATGCATTCTTGTTAATTGGACTAGATTAAGATAACTCAGTCTACACAAAGGAACTTTAATTGTAGGATAAAATGCATTAAAATATCACTCTTTTAAGTATTGCACTGCTTCTGAACAATGTAATACCTGGTGACAGCTTTAATTTGAAAATCAATCCAGATGAGTATTTGAAGCTCCTGAATAAATATTCTTTCAAACATTATAATGTTCAAAGTCCGGGTATACTACCCTATTAGGAAATTCACTTATTACATAAAGCATATTAAGCTTTACTTCTTGAAGTAAACATTTGGCTATTGTCTCCAACCTAAATTATTTCTGCATTCTCTTATGAAGCTATAGCATTTTATTGGAAGTTTATTAAAATATCTATCACAATTATCTTTGCATTTATTCATTAATTTGTGTTTTTCCCCTTACTAGATCCAAAGCTCCTTGGGTAAAGGGTCAATAACACATATATCTTTACATTCCTCCCAGGACCTAGAACAACATTTCAGATGTGGTAGCAACTTGAGAAATATTTGCTGAAGTGAATGCATAAGATAAGTACAAAATGTAGATTAAATTTACGTAACACAGTTATATGGAACTATATAGTAAAAGTTACTTGCCTGAGACCATTAAATTGGCCTCAGGTCAGAATCCTTTGAAAGTTGGTATTCCTCAAACATAGAATATATTAGACCTTTGTGTGCAAGGCAGATGCTACTGACAAATACAGTGTTATGTATCTATAACTGAGTCTTCAGTAGTGTTTATAAATTTGTATTGATCAGTCTAAATACTCTTTATGGTGCCCTAATGAGCAGCAATATATATTTCTAGCATAGGCTCCACTAAGGACATCGAGCACAGCAAAATTAACTAACCCATTAGTGTATCAGACTCAGAATTTATCTTATGAATAATGTGATCCACTAGTGATGTACCCAAGTATGAGCTTTAAGTTCTTCACCAGAGTAGTATTAGACCTGTTGTCTTCTAGAGTCAGGTGGTGTTTATTTTATTGTCCTTTTTTTCTTTTAAAGAGTCACCCTGAGCTAACATCTATTGCCAATTTTCCTCTATTTTTTTCCCTCTCCCCAAAGCCATGGTGCATAGTTGTATATTCTACTTGTAAGTCCTTCTAGTTCTTCTATGTGAGCTGCCACCACAGCATGGCTACTGACAGACCAGTGGTGTAGTTCCATGCCTGGGAACTGAACCCACGATGCCAAAATGGAGCACACTGAACTTGAACCTCTAGGCCATCCGGGTTGGCTGTTATTGTCCTTTTGTTTTTTGAGGAAGATTAGCCCTGAGCTAACCACCGCCAATCCTCCTTTTTTTTGCTGAGGGAGACTGGCCCTGAGCTAACATCCATGCCCATCTTCCTCCACTTTATATGTGGGACACCTACCACAGCATGGCTTTTCCCAAGCAGTGCCATGTCCGCACCTGGGATCCGAACCGGTGAACCCTGGGCCACTGAAAAGTGGAACATGCGAACTTAACCGCTGTGCCACCGGGCCGGCCCCCTTGTTGTGCTTTTAAGTCAAACTGATATGCAAGAAACAAATCAGTGCTACAAAGCATGGACAAGATGGTGGTGTAAGAAAATTCAAGTGAAAAGAGAAGTATTTTTGTGTTTTGTTTTTTAAGTATTTGTATAAGTTTATCTCATTGAAATGTATTTTAAAATTTATAGCTCAGATGGGTTCACTGGTGAATTCCACCAAACATTTAAGGAAGAAATTATACCAATTCTCTATAATCTCTTCTAGAAGATAGAAGCAGAAGGAATGCTTTTTAACCCATTGTATGAGGCTGACATTACCCTAATACCAAAAACATGCAAAGACTTTACAAGAAAAGAAAACTACAAACCAATATGTCCTGTGAACATATAAGCAAAAATCCTCAACAAAATATTAGCAAATCAAATCCAATAATGTATAAAAGGAATTATATACCACAGCCAAGTGAGATTTATTCCAGTTATGCAAAGTTTGTTCAACATTAGAAAGTTGATTAATGTTATCCATCATGTCAACAGACAAAGGGAGAAAAATCACATGATGATATCAATAAATGCAGGACAAGCAATTGACAAAATCCACTATGCCTTCATGATAAAAACTCTCAGCAAACTAGGAATAGAAGGGAACTTCCACAACTTAATGAAGAACATCTACAAAACCTGTATCCAACATGGCACTTCATGGCGAGAAACTAGAGGCTTTCCTAATAAGATCAGGAACAAGGCAAGAATGTCCCTTCCTATCACTTTGCGTATGTGTGTGTGTGAGGAGGATTCACCCTGAGCTAACATCCATTGCCAATCTTCCTCTTTTATTTTTTTTCACTTTTTTGAGGAAGATTAGCCCTGAGCTAACATCTGTGCCAGTCTTCCTCTACTTTGTATATGAGATTCCTCCTCAGCATGCATGATGAGTGGAGTAGGTCCACACCTGGGATCCGAACCTGTGACCCCAGGAAGCTGAAGTGGAGCGTGAGGAAATTTAACCACTTGGCCACTGGGCCAGGCCCCTCACCACTTCTTTTTACTAGTATAGTGGAAGTTCTAGTTAATGCAACAGGAAAAGAAAAGGAAATTAAAGGTATACACATTGAGAGGGAAGAAATAAAACTGTCTTTGTTCAAAGATGGCATAATTATCTATGTAGAAAATCCAAAAGAATTGCAATTTAAAAAAGTACCTCATGGAACTAACAAGTGGTTATAGCATGATTGCGGGATACAATGTTGAGATAAAAAGTCAATCACTTTCCTATACACCAGCATTGAACAAGTAGAATTTGAAATTTAAAGCAAAACACCGTGTACATTAGCAGCCTAATGTATAAATCTAGCAAAATATGTACACGATCTATATGAGGAAAACTAAACAACTCTGATGAAAGAAACTAAAGAACTAAATAAATGGAAAGATAGTCCATGCACAGGGATAAAAACTCTAATTTGTCTAGATGTCAGTTTTTCCCAAATTGATCTATAGATTCAATGCAATCCCAATCAAAATTCCAGCAAGCCATTTTGTAGATATTGACAAACCCATTCTAAAGTTTATATGGAGAGGCGAAAGACCCAGAATGACCAACACAGTAATGAAGGATAAGAACAAAGTGGAGGACTGGCACTGCCTAACTTTAAGACTTATATTAAAGCTACACTAATGAAGACAGTGTGGTATTGGTGAAGGAACAGACAAATAGATCAATGTAATAGAGTAGAGAGCCAGAAATGGACCCACATACTTATTATAGTCAACTGATCTTTGACAGTGGAGAAAATGCAGTACAATGGAGCAAAGATAGTCTTTTCAATAAATGGTGCCAGAACAACTGGATATCCATATGCAAAAAAAAAAAAGAAAAGAAAAGAAAAGAAACTAGGCAAAGACGTTATACACTTAGCAAAAATTAACTCAAAATAGATCATAGACATAAATGTAAAATGCAAAACTATAAAATCCCTGGAAGATAACATAAGA
Organism: Equus asinus; assembly: GCF_041296235.1. NCBI lineage: Eukaryota > Metazoa > Chordata > Mammalia > Perissodactyla > Equidae > Equus > Equus asinus. Next base: position 33,704,318 of record NC_091802.1, on the reverse strand, counting down.
GAAAATTTATATGACATTGAGTATGGTGATGATTTTTTAGATACAACTCCAAAGCACAACCATGAAAGAAGTAATTGATAAGAAAAGTTCAATAAAATTGAAAACTTCTGCTCTACAAAAGACACTGTGAAGGGAACAAGAAGGTAAGCCACAGACTGGGAGAAAATATTTGCAAAAGACATATCTTATAAAGGACTGTTATTTGCTACGTACAAAGAACTCTTAAATTTCTACAATAAGAAAACAAACAATTTGATTAAAAAATCGACAAAAGATCTGAACAGACGTCTTACCAAAGAAGATATACAAATGGAAGATGAGCCTACAAAAAATGCTCCACATCATATGTCATTATGGAATTTCAAATTAAAACTACAATGAGATACCACTACACACCTATTAGAAGAACCAAAATCCAAAATATTGACTACACCCAATGTTGATGAGGATGTGAAGCAGCAGGAGCTCTCATTCCTAGCAGGAATGCAAAATGGTCCAGCCACTTTGGAAGACATATTGGCAGTTTCTTACAAAAGTAAACATCCTCTTACCATATGATCCAGCAATTGTGCTCCTTAACATTTACTCAAATGAAGCAAAAACTTATGTCCACACAAAAACCTGCATATGGATGTTTATAGAAGCTTTATTTATAATTGCCAAAGTTGGAAGCAACCAAGATGTCCTTTAGTAGGTGGATGAATAAATTAGCTGCAGTACATGGAGACAATGGAATATTACTCAGTGCTAAGAAAAAATGACCCACCAAGCCGTGAAAATATACAGAAGGATCTTAAATGCATATTACTAAGTGCAGCCAATCTGAAAAGAATATATAATGTATCCTTTTTCAACTATGTAACAATCTGGAAAAGGCTAAACTATGGAGACAACAAAAAGATCAGTGGTTGTCAGTAATTGGTAGGGAGGAGGCAAGCATGAATAGGCAGAACGTTGGATGTTAGGACAGTGAAACCATTCTGTATGATACCACAGTGGTGAATACATGTCATCACGTATTTATCCAAATCCACAGAATGTACAACACTAAGAGTGAACCCTAATGAATATTATGGACTTTGGGGGATAATGATGTTTCAATGTAGGTTCACTGATTATAACAAGTACACTACTCTCTTGTAAGATGTTGATAGTTGGGGAAGCTTGGGTGGGTGACTTGTGGGAGTATATGAGAAGTCTGTGGACTTTCTGCTCTAAAAAAATTAAGTATGTTAAAAAAAATTAGAGACGCCAGGATAAACACCGAAAAGAATTGGATTTAAGATAAAAAAAATAATAAGGCATGAATACACATACACATTAAATATTGGCTTCTGCTGTCCCTTAGGAATAGAGCAATTTAAATCAACCTGAGGAAGGCAGCCTTTGCTGTCACAAGAATGGTCTTATGTATCAGTTTGTTAACTTTGAAATATGCCCCTCAGCCCAAGATATAAAATCTATAGGCTTGGGTAAGACCTTCACTTGAGATTTGTTTATAGTTTTTCCATATCAGCTTCTGTCACTCTACTTAGGTTCCATCAGCCATAAATTTTCCATCTGGAAATTCCTCTTGATTTCTGAACATGAAACCACTGCAAGCTACAGGCAGTTTGGGATTTCTTTTTCAATTTCCTCAAGACCAAGGAATATGCTGTACCACTTAGTCTATAGCTATGTGTTAGCAATCTACAGTTCCTGCCTTTGACGGCTGACAGCTCAGCGAGGGAAAATAGTGTTTTGAAAGCTAGGGGAATTCAATTGTCAACTGTGCTCTCATGGGCTCTCTTCCAAGGTCCTGGGCCTGATTACAGGAAATTTTACTTTTGGAAGTGTGCATTGCTGTCAAGTAGAAGCATGAAAAAAAAAACCCAGAAAACAAAACCCCAGCATATTGTTATTATGATACATCTCTGTTCCATCTTAGCCATCCTGCATTTCCCTATTTGTTCACATCTGTTTTCTTTCATTGTCAGAAGTGATATTGTGTGTGGGGGTGTATGTTGAAAAGTGTTTATCAAATATAAAATTAGGAGTTATCAAATACAAAATTCAGATATAACTGAGTCTCATTCCCCTCTTTTATAGTCAGAAGTTACTCAAAACAGATCAAGAGACCTCTACTTGCATAAACAGGTATGAGGCCAAATCTTGGATTTTTTATTGAGACAGGAAGTAACAGAGTTATTATAAATGCTGCAACAGAAGTCATGGTCTAGGATCCACAATTTAGATGTTTAGACATCAAAAAGGATAACACCAACAATAAGAAAAAGAAGTCAAACAATAGAGATAGAAGTCAGAAAGAATAACACCAAGGATAGAGACTGTTTACTTCCTCTCACATGTATTTGAGAAAAGGGAGAAGAAAATAGGAGGTAAAATGTGTTTTAAAAGGGAGGCTGCTTGGCCACGAGCTGATGTGAAGCTGTGTTCCAGGGAGCCAACAGGCAGCAGGCATAGCCTCATAACCTCACCAGCCAAAGCCTAGATGAAGCTATGTAATAGTTCAGTGACTGGATTCCCAATATTCCCATTGTGTCTCAGGTCAGGACTCTTGAGCTGCCCCCATGAGACCAGGTGCTATGAAAGCAACCTCATGGACTTGTGTAAATATTCCTACACAACCAACAGAAAGAGAAGTCTGAGTGTAAATGGAGCATGAGGCAAGGAAAGAGAAAGAGGGGGGAAGTCTCACTCAAGATATGCCTGCAAATCAAAATGTAAAAAAGAAAAAATGTGAGAAACAGTCATGCTTTAGGGCAATCAACAACAATAACTTACTTTTTTTCAGTAAGAAATTTTAAATTTTCTAAAAATATAAATGAGAGAATACCACTCATAAAAAAGAATAAAGAATATTGATAAATAAGCAGACGAAACCAAAATAGGACAGGTTTATAAGCAGAATCACATAGAAGTCATTGAGATGAGAAGGCAGTACTTAGAACTCACTCAGAACACAGACAGTATATTATAAGAGATGAAAAGTTGTTCAGAGTGATAGAGAATAGAGAGAATGACAAGGAAGCCATATTGGAAGAGATAATGGCTGAGAATTTTCCAGAATATAAGAAATAATCCACAGACCAAAACAGCACACTGAATGCCAAGTAGAAAAAGATTTAAAAAATAAATAACTATACACACTCTAGCAAAACTATGAAACATTAAGGACTAAAGACAATATTAAAAATTAGCAGATAAAAATACAAATTGCATACATATGGAAGGTGACAAATAGGCTTCTCATCAACCACAACACAAGTTAGAAGACAGCGGAGTAGTATCTTCAAAATAATTGAGTGAAAATAACTAGCAGTTTAGAATTCTATAGCCAGTTAAACTATCATTCAAGAGTTAGGATGAAGTGAGGAAAAAAAAATCAGATCTGAAAAAAACCAATGAGAGTTTATCACGTATAGATTTTCTTGAAAGAACTACTAAAGGAGGTACTTCAACATAAAGAAAAGTGAAGAATGTAGGAGTCTGGTGCAAGAAAAAATAGTGTGATTAGAAAAATGAAATATATTTGTAAATTTAATTCAATGTTGACTGTAAAATAATAATTACTAACTTTGTGCTTAAAACTTTTGGAAAACAGTAACAAAAAGACCATGAGAGTGTGAGTCTTAAGAGTGTTAAAACACTTGGGGGTCCTTAGCTACTTGGGAGGAGCAGAGTGGAACTAAATTATTTTAGGCTTGTTAGAAATATGTACAACAAGGTATGTACATGAAAATTTTAGGTGTAACCAATGTAAGTATTAAAATTACTATCTCAAATTTACAAACAGAAAAGGAGAAAAACAGCTTTAAAAAGAGAGATAGATAAAGAAAACTACCCAGGCAGAGCAAAAACTAGCAAAAAATAAATGTTAATAGAATAAACCTGCTACAATTCAGTCTTTCAGATTGGATTTTTTAAATCCCAGCTATATGCTGCTTGCAAGCATTACTCCTTAAACGAATATTCACAAAATCCTTAAAAATAAAATGGGAGGCATGGGTAACATAGGCAAATATAAATAAAGAAGGCTGGTATGACAATATTAATACCAGACAAAATGGAATTTTAAGGAGAAAGCATCAACAGTGACCTTGCAATAGTGATTCAATAAACGGGAATTAAAACAGTTATTTCCCTAATAGTCCATCCCATGCACCTATCCACCATGAGACAGGCTTCATCAGGTAGCATAGCTCATTTCAAGACATCATGCTCAGGAGACCGCTGGTGGCTATCCTGTCTGCCTCCTTCTCATGCTACTTCATGTGTTTCTAAACTTGGAATCTGCCTTTTTTAGAAAGTACAGCTTCTTGCATGTCTAAAATTCCCATTATGAATATGTAAATAATTAACTATTGAAGCAGCTTGGCACAGCAGATTAAGCAGTCCGTGGTACTCAGACGTTAGATGGCTGAAATGCAATCTTCCATTGTAGGCTTTGCCTCAGTCAGAGAAGCGCCTCCCAAAAGAACAGCAGAAATAATTTGCTGGAAAAGGCAAAGAGAAAGTGATTCTTTTGCTATCTCTTTTTATGATGATAATTCTTGACAGAATAGCCATTTTATCAGTAAATGAATTCCTAAAGGGGAAGAAGGATATTGAATCTCTCTCTCTACCTTTTTTTGTTGTTGTTCACAGAATTCTCACGCATAGAATGAAATTTGGATTAAAAAATAATAAACCACAGAGAAGATATCACACCAGAGCCATTTAATTTCTTTTTGCTAACTCTCTATTTTTCTGTCTAACACTCCGGAGTGAAGGTAAAATACAGCATTATTGCTGGGAACAGTAAAAACATTTTCCCCTTTATGCCGCTGCACTAAAATGTGATTTAGGTGTAAATATAACTTATATTTCCGTGTGTTAAATTCAGGATGCGCTACAGACCAGTTGTTCTCAGGGAAGACAGGCTGCAGAGATGCAGTTGAAGAGCACACTAGCCCTTCAGCCTTACCATCCCAGTTGCTATAACGCCTACAACTCCGCATTCCACAACAGAGAAAATGCAGATGGCACAACGTGTCCCAAGCACACAGATTTGCCTTTGATTATTGGCATTGATGAAACGCATCCAAAACACAGATTCCCCAAACAAATTGCCCTTGGGTTGTAGGATATATGGTGCTTTTACATTTGCAGTCGATTTTTACCTCCTCTGACAAATCTTTGTCCTGCTCTTCACTTCCACTGACTCCACCTGACAATATGTTTTCATTTTTCCCTGCCTAGACTCTTACAACATTCTCTCAACTGGTCTTCTTTCCTCCACTCTCTCCCAGCTCCAACACCTCCTTTGCATTATAGTCAGCGGTATTTCTAATGTGCAAACGGGACCATATTACTGATTCAAAGTGTAAGTAGATGCATAAAGTAAAATGTGCAAAAAACACAATAAGGTTGGCATGGATGTGAAAAGACTTTCACGATCTAACGTTGCAATGTTCCCAGTTTTGAAGCCGGGTACCTGAGGGTTACGGCAGATATTAAACCAATTTGCTGTTTTCCTGTTTAGCTTGAGGAGTGACTCAGGGGTCTTGAGGATTTGTGAGCTTGTTTTCCAGAGGATTTGTGAGTCTTTTTTGCAGAAGAAAGAGAATGCTTCAGGGAGATTGTGATCACTAGATGGGTGGTCCCCAGAAGCCATTGATGCCCAGCAGTCAGATTGCCCAGGGGCTTATTGGGAGTGACCCCTTTGTTTCCCCAAAGCTCCTCCTTGTCCAGCCCTTTAGCTCCATAAAAGCTCCCTGCTTTCTGTTCTTGTGAAGGCAGATCCGAGCGAAGCCAGGCTCCCACCTACTCATCTTGGCCAATTCAAATAAATCTTTCTCCATCTCTAATCACTGATGTCTCAGTGTTTGGCTTGCTGTGCACCAGGCACACAAACTTGAGATTAAGAGGTTTGGCATCAGTTTCTTGTCCTGTCCCTGCCCTAAATGTACCTTCTTCCTTAGCCATATTGATTTACTAACTGTCCTACCAGCTCCTCAGTGTCTTTTATCTCTCTGTATTTTTGAGCATTCTGTTTCCATAGCCAAAGATCTTTTAATCACTTAAAATTTACCATAACTCCTTTAAGCCACCTTATTGTGATGGCCTTGGGACCTTACAAGAGGAATTAAGTATTGTTTACTTTGGCATTCTCTAGCACCATGAACACCCTTGTTTTGATTCACTATCCCATTATTTTTATTTTTTTGAGGAAGATTGGCTCTGAGCTAACATCTGCTGCCAAGACTCCTTTTTTTTGTCTTTTTTGCTGTGGAAGATTGGCCCTGAGCAGACATCTGTGCCCAATTTCCTCTATTTTATGTGTGGGACACCTCCCACAGCATGGCTTGATAAGCGATACATAGGTCAGCGCCTGGGATCTGAACCTGTGAACCCTGGGCCACCAAAGCAGAGTGTGCAAACTTAACTGCTGCACCGCCAGGCCAGCCCCCACTATCCCATTATTTAAAAAAATCAGCTGAATGGAAAATCTGGAACTAGATGCCAGGAGGAATTTTGATTATCAGAGCTGGGCAACATGATACAGAGAAAATTCAATAAGGTTAGATCTGAGTGAGTTTCTGGTCCCAGAAAATGGAGATTCAATTGCTTAAGTTTCTTCTGCTTTAGGTTAGTGCTGGTCATGAAGGTTTGGTAGGTGATACAATGAATCCAGGAGTGAAGAAGAGGATTTAGAACCTTAGAACCAAGGAAGGCTCCCATCTAGATCTGCTCATGAGAACATATGTTGAATACCTCTCCTGGTCTTGACAGTGGTCTCACCAAGGAGATACACCTGACGGTTCAGCCTGATCGAGCTCTTGGTTGTCTCAAATCTTGGAGATTTTCCAAGCCACCTTCTTTGTTGTCAGTGGCCCCCAGTAGTTGAAGATGTGCAAAAACCTGTCCCCTTCCCAAGGGGAGGATCTCAGTCAGCCCCAGATGGTGCTAAATTAGAAGCTTGACTCCAGAAGCAGCTTTTCAAGTATTCAGATAGGCCTTTTTTTTTTTTTAAAGATTTTATTTTTTTCCTTTTTCTCCCCAAAGCCCCCCGGTACATAGTTGTATATTCCTTGTTGTGAGTCCTTCTAGTTGTGGCATGTGGGACGCTGCCTCAGCGTGGTTTGATGAGCAGTGCCATGTCGGCGCCCAGGATTCGAACCAACGAAACACTGGGCCGCCTGCAGCGGAGCGCGCGAACTTAACCACTCGGCCACGGGGCCAGCCCCTCAGATAGGCCTTTTTTCAGGGAACTACTGGGAGACGGGCACTTTTGTCAGCACCCTCTGTGCTGAGTCCTACGAGGATAGCAGGTTAAGAGCTGTTTGTTTGCTATAGTCCTGTGAGACCCGCAAAAGCAGGCCCCACCAGCCACCAGAGCCAGGAGATCAGGGGGTGCATCTCCTGGGTGGCAGCTACAAAAGCTGGGGCACGCGACAGGCGCACAAGCTCCTTCCAGGGAGACACTGGTGACCTGGAGTAGAACAGAGGGAGAGCGCTGCTGCTGGCCTCCCAGGTCTCCAGGGAGGAGGGCAGTCAGCACCCAAGTGTGTGCAAAATTAGAAGCCTGACCCCTAGGCAGCAGCTTTTAAAGTATGCAGATAGACCCCTTTCTCGGAAAGTCTGGGAAATGGGTGTTTCTGTCCTCTCCCTCTCTGCTGTCGCCCGTGGGGATAACCACAGTGAGTCCTCAGAAGCCCTTTAAGAACTATTTCTTTGTTTGCTACAGTGCTGTGGATCTCATGGATGCAAGGCCTGTTGGCTTTCAGAGCTAGGTGTCTTGGAGGCCATCCCTCAGCTGGAAGTCTTAAAAGTTGGGGCACTGACGTTGAGTCCAAACCCTTTGTTCCTCAGGGCAAAGCTGGGAGTCGTGGGTTCCCTCCCGGTTGTGGAGTTTATGGCAGAGTGTGTCTCAGCCTTTCCCAGCTGTTTCGATGGGGGTACTTTCTCATCCGCCCAATGTGTAGGAGCCACTCAGCCAGTTTCTGGATTTCTTTTGGAGGGATTGCTCCATGTGTAGCTGTAGATTTGGTGTGTCCCTGGGAGGAGATGAGTTCAGGAGCCTCCTATGCCACCGTCTAGGACTAGAACACTGGGAACATATGTTGAATACGACAGTAGGCAAATGAGCTTTGAATTTAAGCTGTCAGTTACAACTCTCGTGACCATGAGTAATTTACTTATTCTCCCTGAGCCTCATTTTTTATTGTTGTTTTTTTTCTTTTTTTTCCTTTTTCTCCCCAAAGCCCCCTGGTACATAGTTGTATATTCTTCATTGTGGGTCCTTCTAGTTGTGGCATGTGGGACGCCGCCTCAGCGTGGTTTGATGAGCAGTGCCATGTCCGCGCCCAGGATTCGAACCGATGAAACATTGGGCCGCCTGCAGCGGAGCGTGCGAAGTTAACCACTCAGTCACGGGGCCAGCCCCCTTGAGCCTCATTTTTTACAACTATAATACAAAGCGAATGATACTTCCTATTTCACAGTTTGTTGTAAGTATTTAATAGCTAACTGTATTTTTATATAATAATGATAATTCTCATAATAATTATAATTTAATGCTGTCAACCCAGTTTTAAGGCCCTGGCTAGAAGCTGGTCAGTTCCCCTTCCTGGGTAATTGATTAAGTCTGTACCCCAACCTTTTATCTTATTGAATTCTCACACCCTGGAGTCACCAGGCACCTACCTAACTACCCTGAGGCCAGATACCAGAGAACTAAGAACAGCCCCTATGCCCGAGAGCCTGTGAAAATTTTCAATTTAGCCATTCCACAGCAGCCCAGGAAACCTGACTAATCACACTTCCCTTGGCATCCATAAGCTGCCTCCTACAGCCTCAGCTTGCTGTTACCCTGCCTCTGGGTGCAACCCTCTGGATGACCCTGCATGGCATCCTTCTCTCATTAGAAGCTCTGAGTAATAAAGGCTTCTTACCTTTCATCTATTCAAGTGTCAGAGTGTGGTATCGCACCATCAGAAGAACCTTTAAATTTTATAAAATAATAACATAAGAAGCAAGCACAAAGTAGATGTTTCTTTGCAAGTGGAAGAAAAATGGTGACTACAAGTACACATTTTTTTCTTCAATGAATTCAACGGCAAGGCCAATGAAAATATAATCTAAACATACTATATTGTTCTTTAAACTCTCTGACATACCATTGATATCCTTGCCGGTAGACCAGTAGACCATAGAAATGTTTCCTCTGTCATCCAGATCTTCTCAAGGGTACTCCCCCCAGAGTGCCCACATAGTTTAAGAAATAATAGAAATGCCAGTCATAGAAACAGACAAGGTACATATTATTTATGGCTATTGAGATGGTGGAAGACTTTTCACACTTATTCAATCCCACATTTCATACTAAAATATGCATAATAAATTATATTAGAAAATCATTATGAGATCAAAGGAAAACCACTGCCGTAACAATTACTCTGAAAATGGCCTATGGTCCATTATTCACTCACTGGGAAAATGGTAAATAACATATTTTTGGTAGAATATTTTCTGTAAAATGTGACCTGAGATGTGTTATTTACATCACACATGGAAATTTATCTTTATTACTATTTACTCTGTGATATTAATTTTCTTTAGAATACAAAATATAAGAGAAAACCTCTAAACATGCTTATTGACATCACCTGTGGCCACTTACATTTGTTTGTGATAGATCTGTCTCCTTTGTCCACCACTGTGATGTTAACTATAATAGTAGTTATGGACAATTGTTTGAACACTAATAATGTCAGACACTAGGTGACTTTTTTTGTTTGTTTCCATGTCCTAGGTATTTAATCCTCACCACAACTCTAAGAGTTATGTAAATTTGATAGTTTTTGTTTTTAAATGAAATTTGAAATATAAGTTGCCCAAGTTCCCACAGCACCAAAATAGAGAACAGAATTTGAATTTAGATCTGCAAACTCCAGAACCGGGGTTCTTAATTATTATAATATAGTCCCTCAATGTGTTCTATTAAGTATTTGTAATGATATCCTTACTCTCTGTGTCTGATGTTTACCCCCAGTCCTCATTCTCTTTGAAATGAGCAGCAAATAGCTCTGTAGATAACCACCCTTTATATCTCTCTTGAAATTCACCTACTTGCCTCAAAGCCATTCCATTTTTGTTTTCCATATGTATTTACGTTTCTTTCATCCAAATATTTTTTTTTCTTTCTTCCTCCCTTCTTGCCTCCCTCCCTCCCTCCCTTCCTTCATTCCTTCCTTTTTTTCTTTCCTTCTTTCTTTCCCCTTTCTTCTTCTCCTTCCTCACAGGGCTTCCCCCAAGGCTAAGTTCTTCAGTTTTCCTGTGAGGAAGTTTATTCCTGAGCTAACATCTATGGCGATCTTCCTCTATTTTGTCTGTGGGATGCCACCACAGCATTGCTTGATGAGTTGACGAGTGGCGCGTAGGTCCACATTGGGATCTGAACCCACAAACCCAGGCTGTTGAAGCAGAGTGCTCCAAACTTAACTACTATGTCACCAGGTGGGCCCCTAAGTTCTTGAAGTTGTACTTTAATGTCTACTCTCTCTTATTTGACTGACCCTTGTGTAAGTCTTCAATTTCATGCTGATTACCTTTTTTAAAATGGATACTTTTATTTTATAGTCCCATTATCACCCCACACTCAGCAATAACTAATTGAATGCCCTTCTGGGATTCATGTGTACAATTTTTATTGTTTAAAGCTATTAATATTTTTGCTACAGGATCTAGGGAAAATAACTCAATCTTCAGAGGTCTCTTATTCTCTCTTTGAAACAAAAAGATATTCTAGATGATTTCTGTAGGCTCTGGAGTTTGGTGATTCTTTGTTCCAATACATGAGAGATTCACCAACCTTTGAAATTTTAAAGTCACAATTTTGAAATTAGTCATAGTTGACCCTTTAAGAATCCATCTCTTTGACTAATTGAATTCATAGGTCTCAGAAAAATGTCTAGTAAATGCTTAGGCTTGGTGACTGATATCCTGAACCATCCTATTATACTAAACTTGTATCTTGAACTATCCATTCCTACTTAGGAATTGCTTGTTTTCTTAAATCTCTTCGTTTTTGAAAACTAAATTTTGCATTTCTGTCTCCGTCAATGCTCAATATGTCTACCTACTAGCCTCAACTCCAAGTTAACTTCTTAAGCACTTATTTTATATTTCGTCTTCATTTCAGTCTTTTGGCTAATAGAGCCTAAGACATTGCAAGTTTATGCTCTTCCATGAAAACACCCAACCTGAAGCCAGTATGCTCTTAGTGATTTCTTCTTCATCATTCTTCATATATTTACATCCTTCATTTTTCACGAATTAACTCCAGATACCTACAGAATCTGATTCTCAAGGTTCTCCCTACTCCAATCATTCTGAATTTTACTTTTAAGTAGCTTTCTCAGTGTATTAATTTCATTATGCCACTTTTCTTCATAATCACATAACTCAATTTCTATAGATTAAGTAAAAGTATGATTTTAAAGCCCTCTACCGTCAGTTGTCCAAATGTACCTCTTTCTACTCCTAAAAACACAGCCAAAGATATCTGCTTTAGTCGAGTATGTCTTCTCAATATTCTCTAAGAAATTATAAAGAACTCTGTGGTGGCACTATGATGCACCACTCAGATCCTTCTTCAGGGAGACTTTTTGCCTCAGTTGTTTGGAGTGCTGTCCTAAGGCATATTTCAGTTGTCAGTAATTTCAGGGGTCACATCAGCTGCAAATCATCCTTGCCCAAGATAATAATGTTGCTTCCGTAGCTCATAGCCGATAACTAATTAAGGAGGAAGCAGAGAGTAGTACCAGCCATTTTATAAACATATTGATTAAGATATTCTTTACATGTTATAAAATACTCTCATTGAAAGTATAAAATTCAATTATGTTAAGTAAACTTATAGAGTTATGCAACCATCACCACAGTTCAGTTTTAGAACATTTACATCACCCCCAAAAGATCCCTCATGCAGAATTGTAGTGTTCCACACTCCCTCTCTACATCCTAGACAGTCACTGATCATCTTTCTGTCTTCATAGATTTGCTTTTCCTGGAAATTTCTTATAAATGTAGTCCTACAACATAAAGTCTTCTATCCCTGGCTTCTTTTACTCACCAGTGTTTTGGAAGTTCATCCGTACTGTCACATGCATAGGTAGCTGGTTCTTATTATTGCCTATTGGTAGTCCATTGCACAGACATACCACAATTTGTTTATCCATTCACAATTTGACGGCTAGTTGGATTGTTTCTGTTTTGAGCCAGTATGAAGAATGCTTCTATGAACATTCACCTACAAGTCTTTGTGTGGGAATATATTTTTACTTATTTTGGATAGATCCCTAGAAGTAGAATTTCAGAGTCATATGGTAAATTTACATTTAATTAAAAAAAACACTGCCAAATTCACTTCTAAAGTATTGTTCCATTATACATTGATACCAGTAATGTATTTTTTATCATAGCTATTCTAGTAGATGTGAAGTGGTATCTCCTTGAGTTTTTAATTTGCATTTTTATAACAGCTTAGTGAGCATATTTTCACTTTATTAGTCATTTGTATATCTTTTTTGGTACAATATCTATTTAAATGTTTTACCTCTTTTTAAAAATTGTGGGTTATTAATTTCTTACTGTGTGTAGGCATTCTTTATACATGTTGTATATATATCCTTTATAACATATATGATTTGCAAATATAATCTCCTAGTTTGTGGTTTGTCTTTTAATTTTCTGAAGGGTATCTTTCAATGCAGAGAACTTTATAGTTTGGATGAGGTCCTCTTTATGATTTTTTATGGATTGTGCTTTTGCTATTATGTATAAGAAATATTTTCTTAAACCAAAAAGATCATCTCTTATGTTTTCTTACAAATGTTCTATAGTTTTAGCTCTGTGATCCATTTAGGTTTGGTAACCATGGGGAATTTATGGGCTGGTGTGACACTGGGGATGAGGAAAATTAAATGAGTTGTTCCTGAAAATTGATTACTTTCATTTAAGTCAATGCCCTGGATCCTGAAACTGTTAATTATTAATAGGAAATGATTCAATGTAATAGTGTGAGAACTGCTGTCTACTCTCCTGACTGATAGGTAACTGGGTTTTCATGATGTAAAGATTGTGGTTGAAATTTTCCTTGGGGAGTGCTCTTGAAATTTTTCTAACAGAGCGGAATCAAACTGTAGCTAAAACGTAGCTAGGTAGCTCTTTAAACCATTACTAAAATTACCCTTAAGATTCATCTGCAGCACAGAATCTTTTAATGAGTGACAAAGACTATGTTTCTCAGTTATAGAACTAGTGCTTGTCACTTCCAACTTAACAATTGAAACTACTCAAATTCTCTCCCCATCACTTGTGGGTAGAAGAATTATTTTCACATCAGCTGCTTTTAATGGCTGCAGGTACAGAACCAATACATTGAAAACCAAGTTTAATTTGTTCATCCTCAGAAGGGGCGTAAAGACTATAAATTGAGATGTTGAATTCAAAAGTATACTGCAATCAAGAATAGTTTGGCTTTATCTTTTATGCATAAGTATAACACCATGATATATATTCAGCAAAGACATATGACTATTTCTGTCATCTCCAAGGATATGAAACACAGAAAATAGTTATTCCAGCGATGGTGTTTTTCAATTCTTTCTGTAAGCTAGCATATGTATGTTTTCATGGACAGATTGTAAGTTAAAAATCTTACATTCTGTCATGTTCAGTGTCAAATGCACCCAATGCCAAACATAGCAAGGCTTGTCACATAGTTATTAAATTATTAGTGAGGCTCTCTATTACTTTTTTATTGCTACTGTAACAAATTACCACAAACTTAGAGGCGCATAATGACATCCATTTATTATGTCACAGTTCCATGGTTAGAAGGCTAAGCACAGTGTGGTTCAGTTGGATCCTCTGTGTAGGGCCTCACAAGGTCTAAATCAAGATGCCAGCTGGACTGTTGGATTGACTCGGTTGATTCAGATTGGTGGAAGAATTCAGTTCTTCATAATTGTAATTCATTTTTGAGCAAAGAGAATTATGTCAAATCCTTGTTCTTCAAATCTCTGACTTTTTCTGTGACCAGTCAAAGATCTTGTAAGGGCTCATGTGATTAGGTTAGGCCCACTTGGAAAATCTAGGATGATCCTACAAATCTAAGGTCAAATAGTTGGTAATCTTAATTACGTCTTTGAAATCCCTTTTAGGATGTATTCACAGGAGTAACACCAAGAGGTCAAGATTATGGGGGCCAAAATTCTTCCTACCACTGGCTCTTAGCTTGAAATGAGTATAAGAAATAATTTTGGACATAAAGTTCTTCCATTATTTTTTAAATCATTGCTCCAGTAACCAGTTGATACCAACAGTAGAGCTAAATGAAGCTTAAATTTACTATGAATGCTTCTTTGCTCACTTCTTCAACCTCTAACTTCCAGCAAGACAGCTCTAATCCGATAGAGAATGCAAATGAGGATATTGGGTTTGATATTTACATTTTACTTGTGCTTGTTAGGGGTATCAATAGCCTCTGTTGATCACTGGTTTTAGAAGTCTTTATTCCCACTTGCTAATGACTCCAAGCAATATTTTTAGTGTAAATAAGTTTTAAAAAGCTTTGCCTTGGGGCCAGCCCTGTGGCGCAGTGGTTAAGTTTGCATGTTCTGCTTCTCTGCAGCCCGGGGTTCGCCGGTTCGGATCCCGGGAGTAGACATGGCACCGCTTGGCACGCCGTGCTGTGGTAGGCGTCCCACGTATAAAGTAGAGGAAGATGGGCACAGATATTAGCTCAGGGCCAGTCTTCCTCTGCAAAAAGAGGAGGATTGGCAGTAGTTAGCTTAGGGCTAATCATCCTCAAAAACAAAAGCTTTGCCTTTATAGTATCAGGAGAGTATAGTGAGAACCCTGAAATTTTCTCTCCAAGTATATTTACATTTATGCATATAACCTATAAAGGACAGTAAGTGTGTTTTACTCAAGTGAAAGTAAGATAATAAGCAGAATTTGATTCTAAGAAGGAATAGAAAACAATAATTATTACAACATGAATTTAGTTTATATTACACTTTAGTGTCCTACAGATCCTTTCATACATACCACATTAAAAGTTGAAATAAATAAAATCTATAGAAGTAGTTTTATTTTTTCCTCAAATGAATATTCTTGCCTTAACTTTTTATATTTTCTATGGAAGGCACAATCAATATAATTTAAAGATCAGGTTAGTTGAAGTTTGTCTCTTCATTTCTTGAAATCCAGAAGTGTTAACTCAGATTGTTCAACATATATTATAAAGTATATGTCTAGCACTCTTTAAGGTTGATGAGTATTTCTGACACAACAATGATGTTTTCAGTACCTTTTGCTATACTAATTAAAATAGGAAAATTCAGATTCAGAGAGTGGTAGACTTTGGATTTAAGTGCTGATGCCTAAATCTTCTTCATGTTTCACTCTGCTTTGCCTCCAGATTTGGGGTTTAGAAAATCTGCTGGATTTGGCCATTAGAGGTCATTAGAAGGCATATTTAAAGAACACATGAGCAGTAAGGATGAAGGCCACTGTGAGGGCATGAGGTTTTACTATGTGGAATTGGAAGCAATGGAACCATCAGGTGATCTCTTACAAGAAGTTTAGCAGTCGGAAAGCAAGATATAGGGTAATAGGTTGAGGAGGAAAAGAAGGGCACAGAAACACTTCTTGTTTTGCTGTGTTTCTCTTCTAAGGATAGAGACTATCTGAGTGTGTTGTAGCCAGAGTACAAGCAATAGAGGGGAATAGAATTTCCAGAGAGGGGTCAAAGGTGGAGCAAAGTAAGAGAAGAGACAGAATCAAGAAGCTTAAGTGAAGAAGTTTACTTTAGAAAAGAGAAAGGATGTTGACTCCACAAAAGAAGAAAATGAGGCCGGGGAGTTGTCATTTTGAAGGAGTGGAGATAATTAATTTGATGACTTGCGCTGCATAGATTTTAGCATTTAGGTGAAGTTAAGAGGCAAGAGGATCTATGGAAACTGTCTTTTGCACTTCATAGGAGCCAATTAATGGTGACAATCCCCATATATAAATAGAAGATTGATGTGTGTATCAGTCACAAATTCAGGTATTACAGGCTGCCTGAGTATAAATCCTGGCTCTACCATTTAAACTCTATTGAGATAAATTTCACGTACCATAAAATTCTTCCATTTAAAGTATACAGTTCAGTGTTTTTTAGTATATTCACAAAATTGTGAACCATCACCACAATCTAGTTTTAAACATTTATCACATTCCAGAAAAGAACCCATTAGCAGTCTTTACCTTTTCCTTTCCCTTCCCACCACTTCCTGGCCCCAGCGCCAGGCAATCACTCATCTACTTTCAGTCATTATGGATTTGTCTGTTTATGACACTTCACATAAAAGGAATTGTGAAATATGTAGTCTTTTGTCAAGTCTTCTTTCACATAGCATGATGGTTTCAAAGTTTACCATGTTGTACCATGTATCAGTACCTCATTTCTTTTTATTCTTGAATAAAATTCCATTGTATGGACAAACCACAATTTATCAGTTTACCAGTTGATGGGCAGTTAGATTGTTTCCAATTTGGGGCTTTTATAAATAATGCTGGTATGAACATTTGCTATAAGTTTTGTGTGGACATGTTTCATTTCTCCTGGGTATATACTTAGGAATGGATTGAAGAGTCAAATCGTAACTCTATGTTTTCCAAAAGGGTGTGTCATTTATTCTTGTACAAATTATTTAATGTTTCTGAGATTTGGGTTCCTGACCTTAAAATGGATGCAATAATTGGACCTATATCCTAGGGTTTGGGAGAGAATTAGATTATATAAAAATGTAAAACTTGGCACATAAAAAGTGAGTAGGAGATCAGTTTTATTTTTACAACATGAGCGAGTGCAGTAATAACAAAAAAATATTTCTATTTTCTATGGTGTGTGTGTGAGAGAGAGAGAGAGAAAGAAAGAGAAAGAGAAAGAGAGAGAAACTGAGACTTAGATTTGTCAGAAGGCAGGTTTAGTATGACATGCATGAAGGTGACCCTGCTATGGTCCTTGCACACAATTTCTAGCCATGTCCCTTTTGGATCACTGAATTTTAAAAGTTTCTCTTTGGAATTTCTTACTGGTCCAGATGTCTTTCAGGTTGAATTAGTTATTACTGACTCACCCACTCACTCCCATCTTTGTTCTTCCATCTAAAACAAACTTTCAACCATCATGAACCATCCACTGACCAGTGAGCCCCTGGTAACCACGGACTTTTAGCAGGAAGTCTTTGATCTCAGCTTTCATCATGGTAATGACACGCCCTCTCTCTTCCTTACCTTTTTCTGAGCATTGGCATTTCCAAGCCTATACTAGATGATTTTAGCAAACAAACCACATTCTTGTCCTCATCTTTTCCACACCACTCCATACACTTTACTTTTTTGGTTGTCTTATTTTAATTTTTATTGAGATAACATTGGTTTATAACATTATATAATTTCAGGTGGACATCATTACATTTCAACTTCTGTATAGACTGTATCGTGTTTGCCACTAAAGGTCTCTCTATACTTTAAATAGGTGAATTTTATCCACCTAAGAGGCGGACATAGGAATGAGAATAAAGCCTCAACTTCCACCATAAATAAGAGGAAAAAATTTAAAAATAATGCAAATGAACAAGTCATAGTAAAGACTGAAAAGCAGATTGAAATTACTGATTTATTTGTTTGTTTGTCTGTTTGCCTTGTATTTGCTCAACCTAAAGTATTGCTCGCGGGGTGCTCTTAGAGTAGGAGCTTGAGTCATTGCAGAGCTTACATGTCTGCCCAGAGATGAGTATATTTTGACTGTTGGCATTTCCTAGATCATGGCACTTCTTTGCTTCAGATTATTTATAGCTTCAGGATCATTATATTCAAGCTCCTTAACCTAGTGCAGAAAGCCCCTTATGATCTTGCTTCTGTCTGCCTTTCCTAGTTCAGACTCCATCCGTTACACTTCAGCTGAAATGAACTTCCCGCTCCCCTCTTCCTCTCCAAATCTTGACACAAGCTGCCACCTCTCCCAGGAATACCCTTCCTGGGGCTTAAACACCGTCTTCACAGGGACACCCCAAGTTAGGAGAAAATGAACTCTCGTAGCACATTAATTCATATTCATATTAAGAAATGACATTAGAAGTAAATGATATATCAAGTTTAAAGTAACTGCATAAGGATATATCATACAAATTTATGGCAAAGGATCCTTATCAGCACTTTCACTAATTTTTTTTTCATTTGGCCTGTTTAGCCACCCTCCCAATTGTTCTCCTTTTCTCCAGTGACTTGCTCAATGCCCTCCCTCCACTCTCCATACATTATTTCCTTCCTCCTATACACAGGCATCAGATTAATTTCTGCCCCACTTAAAACTCTTCCATTGACTCTCAGGAGGAACAGAAGCTTCTTGGTGTGGCCACCCCACTTGTCTGATCTTGCTCCTATGTCAACCTCCAGCCTCATCTTTCACCACATTCTGTGTGCACACTGAATTTTAGCCATACTGAACTCCAGCTGTTCTCTCTTGACTTGACTCTATGCCTTTGCACATTCTTCTTCTTTCTAGAATTCTTGCACACGTAGTATTCTAAGCACTAGAGATTTGCAGTAAATAAAACAAAGTCCCTGTTCTTTTGATACCTGAATAAGTTACAGGCTTTCATCCCATAAGCTCATATCCCTTCACTCTGCCAGAGCACATACTGCTTCTTGACTCTCTATACTGTTTGTCTTCTTTTCTAGATAAGAGTTCCTTGAGTATGGGAATTTTATGTTCTTGATAGCTCTGTCCTAAGGGCTTCACATATAGAGTCTGGCACATAATAAGCACTCAGTAAAGGTTTGCTTAGAGACAATAAATTAGGTCTGAGGATCTCAGGACTCCTAGCATCAATACTGACTCAATCTGACGTGGACCTAATGCTTGATTAGATTAGCTAAGTAGGTATTTGAGCCATATAGGACCGTAGTATGAGGCTAACAAGGTCCTGAGGTTCTCATCAAGGGGGCTCATGGAGCGTCATAGTCAACACCTCAATTAGGATGTATGCAATGTTTATTCCTTCTTCTCATTGTCACTTAACTTCTGTGAGCATATATCCTCACAGAATAGAAGGGTTCAGCTTAGGTAATCCCTTTCTTCCTTAGCACCCTGATGATAAAATGAATTAGAAAAAAAATCATTACATTGCTCCAAAACTGTAAATGTAATTGACATATGTAAAAAGGGCAAGCCTATGTTCCGGACACTTGTGGAAACACTGAAACAATCCATCCATTTTTGATGTAGATTTGACAGGGAGGATCAAACACATCTCCTGTTTATTGTTTAGTATTCACTGCCCATTATGGGCATGAAATCATGAATCTTATGATTGTAAGGTTCAAAGCCACTTCTGTTATAAGTTATGCTGAGATAAAAATAAAAATAAAGCAAAACATGAACTTTTGAGAAAGCAGTGCATTATTAATTACGCTTTGCATGAATTAACTCTGGAGAATATTTTTCCTTGATGAAAGTGTATCTAATGTATTCTTAAAGACTTCTACTGTGATATGTTCCCCCCTGCTTTGTAATTAAAGGAAAAAAAATTGCTTTAGAGCCATAGGAATTTAGAGGGGTTAAGGACAATGGAGATCATCTAACTGAACTTCCGGTCAAAGAAAACTCTCATGTACAGAATCCTTTACAGCTGTCAATTTGGTTAATTTGGAAGTTAGGGCTCATAACCATATGACACGCCAATTCATTTTGTTTAAGAATTCTGTCATAAAGGCTGTCTTTATGTGGTATCACAATGTGCCTTTCTACATCCCTTGCTTATTGGCCTCAGGACTGTTCTCTTTTATTTTTCCCAAGTAATTTTATTGGGATTATAATGGTTTATAACGTGTGTAATTTTGTGTGCACATTATTGTTTATCAATTCCTGAATACACTTCGTCGTGCTCACCCCCAGTAGTCTAATTTTTACCCATCATCCTCTTTAGCCTAGATCTGCCCCTTGGAATTAGACCTCATGCATTCAATCCTGCTTTCCAAGGACAGTCTTTCACATATTTGAAAACAATAATTTGTCACTTTCTTTTCTTCATTTTTCTCCTTTATTTCACCAGAAATCAATTGAATGCACAAATGTTTTATAGAGACTTCTCCCTGTCTTGGCTAAAAACTTGGGTGGAGTACATCATCCAGGAAAACCTCTGTAATCTATATTAACAATAATGTGTTAAAGGATATGGTATCCATTATAATGCTTGCTCGAGGGGTCGATCCTTCAGGCCTTGACAGCTTTGCAGACAGCCATCAGGTGGGGAGCCAGTCCATCCATTTGGGATGAACTAACTGCTTCACAAGGTTAAACTGTCTCAACTGGGCAGAGGTATACTGCTATCAACTGAAATGGATAACCCTTCAACACTTTTATTTTTAGCTGGTTAAAAAAATATAAAATCTGAATATTATGGCATGTGCAGTTTTTCACCCGGGAAATGTTTACCTAAATAGATCATTACTGGGAAAGCATCCAAGACAGATATCATAAACTAGCATGTGGAACCAACAGAGGTGAATATTTGGGAATAGCCAAGATGTTGCGAGAGTCAAAAGAATTAAGAGCAGGAGCTAGATTGGAATAGAAGAAAAAACAGGGAGTATACATCAGTATTAGAGTCGTTTGCGCCTATCATCTGTCTCTCACCCATTCATGTACCATAGCATGTGGCAAGGGAGGTTTTTTTAAAGGCCTAGATGAAAAGAAAAGGGGGTTGGCCTAGTGGCTTAACGGTTAAGTTCACATGCTCCTCTTTGGCAGCCCGGGGTTCGCTGGTTCGGATCCCAGGCACAGAGCTATGCACTGCTTATCAAGCCATGCTGTGGCAGACATCCTACATATAAAGTAGAGGAAGACTGGCACAAGTGTTAGCTCAGGGTCAATCTTCCTCAGCACAAAAGAGGAGGATTGGTGGTGGATGTTAGTTCAGGGCTAATTTTCGTCAAAAAAAAAAAAAAAAGGAAATAATGAATTAGTCAACAGGGAAAAAATTGTTCCTCATTATCAAACTGTGTTATTTTAGATTCAGTTAAATGTGATGAGTCATGAAGGTGAGGCAGAAAGTACGTATGTGGCAGGGATACCAGAGAAAAAGGGAGCTGTTACTTATCAAGCATGTGCTGTGTGCCAAGTATGAAGCTAAGAGCTTTGTATATGCCACTGTCCGGGAGGGGGAACATCCCTTTCTGCCCTTCTTGTGTTCTTATGGCTGGACTAATACACAAGACCAGAGTAACAGGAGAAAAACCCAATTTATGCGTACATGGGGGAATCACGAAAACGATGCTCGGAGAGTGAGCAAAGCAGGTAGTACATACATCTTTTACACAAAGGACATTTGTGAGGAATTGACAGGACTAAGAAACTTAGATTTGGGGTACGTAATTAGTGAAGAATATAAACAGAGTTTAGGGTCGAGATGATAAATTAACAAAGTTTGTTGATGCCAACTTCTCTGCCCAGAATTCTCTAGCTCTGTGATCAGGATAACGAGGAGAGCATCTTTCACAGGGGAGATTCATTTCCTGCTTTCAGGGGGAACAGAGACAGGAGGACCAGAATAATCATTTTGTTTCTCAAATAGCTTTAATTCAAAATAGTCAATATGCCATTGTGGGATATTTTGGGGCGATCTTCCCTGGGCCCCAACACTGTCATAGCTAGAATATCAATTATTATAATAATTATCCTTTGTCAGCTATGGCAAAATGGAAACATAAGGAAAAAAGAAAAGATCATAAGGCTAACTATAAAGCATACCCACCCAACGTTCTCATCTGAAAGTTCAACCCAGACAAGATTACATCTTATGTCTTAAATGCTTTTAGATCATACTGTATTTTTCCTTTTTAGCATTTAACACAATTTTATTCATTAAATACTTGTGCAGTTTTTTGCCTAAGGCTAGTTGCCCCTACCAGACTATTAACTGCATGAACAAAAAGACTTTATTTTTTTACTATTGAATTCTCAGCACCTAGCACAGTATCAAAGCATATTTTAGGCATCTGATAATGAACTATTGAATAGAGGAATAAATCCATTAGTTGAGAGCTTTGCTGTCTGTTGTGTCTTAAGGACACCAAAAAATAAAATAAAATAAAATCTCATAAACTACACTATTTGATTGAACCAGATTGAAGATACTATTATTTCTAAATGTCGCACAATGCCCTGAGTCCCAAGTGAAATTCAGGTTTGACTATCTGTGGGTATCTTTTGAGCTTCTTTTCTTCCTTTTATTTTATTTTCATCTGATTTCCTCCTTGTTTTTAACAAGTGGCTATGCAGATAGATTCTGTCTAGAAGAGCGAGAAGAGAGGACTGTATGTCCAATCGCTAGGAGAACAGGCAAAGGAAGGGGTAGGAAAGTCACAGTAGAGGGGAATAGATTTGGAATCAGCCAGAGTTGAGTTTAAGTCGTAGTTCTCTCATTGGACTTTACTTAATTTCTCCAAGACTCAGGATCCTTATCAGCGAAATGGACATAATACCCCCAACTTCATAGCATTGCTTGAAGAATTATTTATAAGAATGCCTGACACGTGCTAGGTGCATAGATCAGTATCTGGACTTCACTAAGCACTTAGTAGGTGGTTTGCTATGGCTGTTATCATGATTCTATTCATAATTATTCATGGAGAATTGCATTATAATGGCTTCTACCTCGTTCCACTCACCTGAGGACCTTCTTTAAAGTCTGAGGTAAAGAAATACAGAGGCAGAAGCTGCAAACACTGTTATTCTGAAGGACTCTGTACAGTTAGAGCTGCAAGCATACAATTCTGAGGCCAGGTGACAGAAGACAAGGCAAACTCAGAGAGGAGGATAATGTGCCCACTTCTGTGTCGAATCTAGCATTGCTCAGGAACCTTAAAGCCTTGAGCAGGCAGCTGTGTTCCCTTTGATAACAGACACTGACAACAGGAACAGTGCTGCAGAACCCTGGTGAGGACATCTGAGAAAATGTTTGACCACAGGGCATCATCCAGAGTGGTTGAGAAACCATCCTGAGAATTCCTAGACAAAGTGGTTTGGAGTAAAGCGAGGGTGCTTGTGGGTAGTGGAAGAGGAGCAGAGGTTGATGGCCTTTGGTCAGGTGGTGCACCACACATTTAAGGAATTAATATTAATGCAGCTTGCTTACACATCTGTCCTGCAAAGCCTGATTAGCAATCAGTTTGCACAAAAAATACGTGGTCCAACTAGAAGAGAGTTGGCCCACACCGGAAGGCAGAAAAGGAAAGTTGAAGATTCCAAGCCAGTCAATGTCCGGGAAAGAGAATATTTTAGCCTAGTGATGATGGTTATTTGAACTATGAGCCTCAAAGCTTTATCCAGTATCCTCCCTTCTTCCACGACCACCACTATAAATCCACATGCTTGGGAGGTAAATCTGAGCACTAGAGAGCAGACTGTTCTCAAAACTGTCCCTCTCTTCATATAACCACTGCTTCAAGATAGTTTTATAGTGGGCGTGCTTGTCCTGCTTGGCTCTCTATACTGCTCTATAGTCAATTCTTTCCCAGGAAGAATTCCATCACTCTGGCAAACATTGGCTCCTGACTTGGCATCCCTCCACTTCACCACGCGTCTACTGATACTTGTGAAAAGCAGGGGCAGACATAGCTCAGGAGCAAACTACAACCACTTACTTTGAAAATAGTGACTTTTCGCTATTAATTTCATGCAGAATATTTGAACTCTTTTCTTTCATTAAAAAAGTAGTTAGGGGGCCGACCCCATGGTCGAGTGGTTAAGTTTGCATGCTCCACTTCGGTGGCCTGGGGTTCTTTGGTTTGGATCCTGGGCACGGACATGGCACCACTCATCAGGCTGTGCTGAGGCGACGTCCCACATAGAAGAACTGGAATGACTGAGAACTAGGATAAACGACTATGTACTGGGGCTTTGGGGAGAAAAAGAGAAGAGGAAGATTGGCAACAGACTTTAGCTCAGGGCCATTCTTTTTTTTTTTTTTTTTCGTTGTTGATATTTATTTATTTAATTTTTTTTATTGAGTTATTGATAGGTTACAATCTTGTGAAATTTCAGTTGTACATTAGTGTTTGTCAGTCATGTTGTAGGTGTACCACTTCACCCTTTGTGCCCACCCCCCACCCCACCTTTCCCCTGGTATCCACTAAACTGTTCTTGGTCCATAGTTTTAAATTCCTCATATGAGTGGAGTCATACACAGATTATCCTTCTCTCGCTGGCTTATTTCACTCAACATAATTCTCTCAAGGTCCATCCATGTTATTACAAATGGAATGATTTTGTTCTGTTTTGCAGCTGAGTAGTATTCCATTGTAAATATGTACCACATCTTCTTTATCCATTCGTCTGTTGATGGGCACTTAGGTTGCTTCCACATCTTGGCTATTGTAAACAGTGCTGCAATAAACATTGGGGTGCACAGGACTTTTGGGATTGCTGACTTCAGGCTCTTTGGATAAATACCCAGTAGTGGGATGGCTGGATCATATGGTAGTTCTATTTTCAGTTTTTTGAGGAATCTCCATACTGTTTTCCATAGTGGCTGCACCAGTTTGCATTCCCACCAGCAGTGTATGAGGGTTCCTTTTTCTCCGCAACCTCTCCAACATTTGTTGCTATTAGTTTTAGATATTTTTGTCATTCTAACGGGTGTAAGGTGAAATCTTAGTGTAGTTTTGATTTGCATTTCTAGCTCAGGGCCATTCTTAAAAAAAAAAAAGATAAGATATGTATTGGGCAGACCAGATTACTACATCATGGGCTATTTGAAACAAAACCCAAAAGTTAGATAACAGGCACCCTTACGTTTGTTAACAAATACCTGTTAGTAATCTCTTCCAAAAGCTTTTGCTAAACTTTTTAAGTTGTTTCGTTTCAACTCTAGGTGTTTAAAAAATACATTTAACCCTTGAACCAACTACTTACAACTCGCAAATGCCACTCCCACTGGGTAATTACTGAAGTATGTTTGAAGAGTCCACAATGTCCCAGATAAAGAAAAGGAACAATCATTGCCTGCTGTCTATGCTATAATTGCTGGTTGGCCTTTCTTGTCTAAGGTCAAGTTGCACACAAAACATTAGAGGCCTCTTGCCATCCTTTATCTACCATGACTAGCAAGAGTCCCTTCTCTAGCACTTTCCAATTTGAAAGTCTTTGTTCGAAAGATAAGTGAGACAGTTGAGGTGAGTGGGGAAAGAGACTCTGGGAGGACGACTTAAAACTGGGAAATTATTTGACACAACTTTCCATTTTAATCAAACAAGCCACTGTGGAGGCCTGAGAAGTATGCCAGTTGACAATACAAATATAAAGAAATACTTTGTGTAGAGAACAAGGTGGACCATGGTGAAGAGTTTCCTCTCACACACAAAACATAGTGTAAGCTTGTGTGTAAAACCAAAGTGCCTTTCTTCAGAGATTAAAGCAATCACTGTGCAGAAAATGAACTATGAGCCACAACAGCGAGAAAACTGAACAAGAGTCCAGATGCCAGTTCATAAAACACTATGTGGCAAAAAAGTCATCTTCCAGGCCCCTAACAGCAATAATGATCACCACCCCTCTTTAGGAGCAACTAGGCATTTGGGATATTGTGATTCATAAGAAATACATAGTTGGTCGTTCAGATGACTATAATATGTTTTGCATATATTTGGACTTAGTCCGTGGTTCCTCCCAGTCACAGCTCCCAAAACCCTTGGAATTTCCTAAGAATGAGAGCAATGAGAGCATCTTTTGTTACAATATTTGATCTCTTGTCCTCAGTTCCTGAAATTGCTTCAGAACTGTAAAGGTGAAGTGAGTGTCTTGTAATTCATAACAAGCCCCTTTCCAGCACCATTGGGTTTATGTTAATGAGGTGCCTTTTGGAAAGCACCAAAGGAGGGGGACTAGTTGCAAGAAGCCTTTAAAAAGACTTGCAACTGAAAAGGGCAAAAAAGAATTTACAATTACATATTTTCTACAGTAAGTGCTCTAAAAGGGAGGGGAAGTAAATTCTGTGGTTAGGCTTCTGGATTATGTAAGGACAGTGGGTGAGAGAGAGGTCAGGGGCCTAGAGGCAGGAAAAAGCCTGTCTAAAGTTTAGTCAGACTGAAGGAAACATTAAGGCTGTCTTGGTCATTCTTTAATAGGGTGATGGTATAATTTATTGCTTAAGTCAATACACTCTGACAGTGGAAGAGGATACTATTAATAATTAAACTGGATAAAAGGTGTGGAACAGGACCGCCCCATCAAACTTTGATGGATAGTTATTCTACTTTTACATTTTTCATGCCATTTTCATGCAGCTAAGAGGAGAGGGTGTCAGGAGGTGTAATTCACCCATGAAGATAAATAAAACTTACCCTCAACATACTATCTGGCCAAATTGCCAGGAAAAGAGTATGGGCCCCAAAGATTTCCGAGAGATCAATTTCCCTACAGCTGCCTCTATGAATTGACCTGGTTCCTCCTTCAAGATCCAGCCCGGGAATCACCTTCTGGGTCTTCAAATTTCTCTAAGTGTTTCTCAAAAACAGGACCTAGCAGTTTTCTCTTTACTTGTCTCTTCCCACAGCAAACCTTGAGCACTTGGAGAGCATGGTCTTCCTCTTTAATCGTTGTTTCTTCAACACTTAACAGTATGCCTAGTATATAGCAGATGCTCAACCAATATATAGATGCTCAAATATTGGTTGATTGAAGGAATAGGGAGGGTAAAAATGTGACTCAATGTTAGCACCAACATGTTAAGCCTCAAAGACTAAAAGAATGGTTGTAAAATGAATATAAATGAAGATAATAGAAGGCGTGAAGCCTGCTGTTTTATTCCATATGGGATTCAGATTATAGTAGACAGGCAGAGGAGAAGAGAGACTAATATATTTACCTAACGGTGTCCATGGTGCTATTTGTTGCATTCCGGTCTATATTTTCTCCCTGTGGAATGTGCTTGTTTCCCATTAGTGCTTCATGAATTAACCATAACTGCCACAATGTAATTAAAATATTGATTGCCAAGAGGAAGTGAAGATTCAGCATTAATTCATTCAGCAAAAACTTATTGAGACCTGTTATGCGTTATTCCATACAATAGGCTCCAGGAATATATATAATAGCAAGTAATTATCTTGGCTGCACCAACTTGGGAGTAGAATTCAATTATAAAATAGAGCAAAATGCCATTTTATGGTTCCAAACCACCAGGTATATTGTAAATTCTCTTCTCCGACTAACTGTGGTTCCAAGAAGTGAGTATTCTCTGGGATGCTTCACATATGAC
Organism: Equus asinus; assembly: GCF_041296235.1. NCBI lineage: Eukaryota > Metazoa > Chordata > Mammalia > Perissodactyla > Equidae > Equus > Equus asinus. Next base: position 33,676,956 of record NC_091802.1, on the reverse strand, counting down.
ACTTGCATGGAGGTATATGGTTTCTGTGTTACTGTGTCATAGCTGCCTTTCAGTGGGGTGCCCAGGAGCCCTGCCATTGCCCGAAGAATCCACAAACTCATGGCTGCACCCAGTAAATCAATGTGCTTACACCTATCCCAGGAGTCCTCCTTGTAGCAAAAACATGATTTATCTTTCCCTGAAGCCCCTGTTATCTTCCACTTGACCTCTCATGGTTTCCCTACACCTGCCTCTGTCTTAACAGGGTGGATTTATTCTCACCTGTGAAGTGGTGCACCTGGTTTATAATACGCACGATAGCTAACATTTATTGAGAATGTGCTGTGTGTCGGGCACTGTGATAATCATTGCAGTAACCCAATGAGTTTGGCATTGTCATTATCTCTAGTTTGCACGCAGGAATTTGTCACTTTCTCAATATCAAACATTCTGACTCCAGAGCCCACATTCTTCAACATACCCTATACCTAGACGTTTGCTGTCAGTCACTACTGCCCAGTCATTGCTCCTTACTATCGAGTACCTGGTACTTCTACTAGGAGCATCCGGATGATCTCCCCACTCCTGCCCTCCCAAGATATCCAGAAAAGGCCTAATAGGTTGAATATGCACTATAAGGCATACATGGTGCTTATAACACAGATAGGAACAGCGCATGGACACAGAGCCCAGTGCCTTAAATAGCATTAAATGATATAATAAAGTGCAAAATGCTATTGAGAGCAAAGGCACTGAGGCCTGATGTCAAGTTATCTGATTCCAAATGAAGTATGGGTGGATGGTTACAGACATAGAGAGGTTGAGAGAGAGGGTACTACCTAGAGATTCGGCTGAAAAATTAAGTTGAGACAAGATTTGCCACCGTCCTGAATGCCTTGCTAGCATTTGGGATTTATCGCATTGCAGTGAGAATGTTTAAAATCTTTCTGTGATTAGATTCATGTTTTTAAGGGAATTGAGGAAGACTTCTCTTGTGGTGATGTGGAGATGGAGACAATCAGAGTGCCCAGTGTCGTGGCTGCTGTAACTGTACCAGCAAGAGATGGCGAGAGCTGGTCCAGGGCAGTGATAGTCAAAAGTAGAGAAGCAAAAGCATTAGGTGGATGTTCCAGGAGTAGACCTATAGACTTTCGTGATCTAGTGAATGTCAGGCATGAAGAAAAGGAAATTGTCAACACTGCCTGAAATTCCTTACGAATCCTCACAATAATTCCTTATAATGACCACAAGCCCCTACACAGCCTGGCCTCCAGTCACCTCCTGGAGGTCGCCTGATACTACCGGTACCGTTTCTCACTCCCTCCAGCTGTATCAACCTCCTTGCTCTTCTTGGAATATAGCAGACAGCTCCCATTTGAGAGCATTTGTACTTCTCTTTCGGTTTTGTTTACTCCTGCAACCCTGGCATCTATAAGAGCGTCTTTAAATACTCATTCAGTTTAATAAATTAATTTCTAGATCAGCTGAGTCAGTAGATGTGGCCCCATTTTTTTAAATGCTGTTTTCTCAAAGTTTAGGTGATCTCTGGCTTCCTTATTTTTATTTTGGATGCCCAAATATCACATCTGTAATGTACAAGGATATACAACCACTCACACATGCATACACATAGCCACAGACTCACACATATGCATACACATGCATGCACGCGCAAAACATCCCCACTTCCTGAGGTTCTCTCTTGGGACTGGAAATGGATTTTGGTTTAGGGCATCAAGATGTCCATTACTACCTGTTTGATTTGTTGATGTTGTATTAGGCACCTGCCTTAATCCCAAACCTATAGCGGATACTTTACTCTGCCAATTTTTTTTTTTTTTTGAGGAAGATTAGCCCTGAGCTAACATACACTGTCAATCCTCCTCTTTTTGCCGAGGAAGACTGGCACTGAGCTAACATCCATGCCCATGTTCCTCTGCTTTATATGTGGGGCACCTGCCACAGCATGGCTTGACAAGCCATGTGTGTGTCTGCACGCAGGATCCAGACCGCCAAAGTGGAGCACGTGAACTTAAACACTGCACCACTGGGCCAGCCCCTTTACTCTACCAATTTTTGAAGCAAGCTACAGAAGCAGAACAGGGCTTAAAAAGGGCCACAGTAGTATGCATGTGATGGCAAAGGCTTCTGACAGAGTTAGTGCTGATTCAACCAGAAGGGGCATGGAGCTGAAAACTGGATTGGTTGTAGGGCGGGAAAGATATTTCAAAGACATGATTTAAGTGCTCAGTTTAATTCAAATCCTTTAGCAATCCCATCTAGGAGTATGACATTTTTAGCTTACTGGCACTTAAGTGGTTTTCTACCACTAAAAGAGAAGGAATGTCTGCTAAACTAGAAATAGGGATATCTGGGGTATCACCTGTTTGTAACCTTCCACTGACATGATCCGGGACCTCCATGTAGGAGACATCTATGAGAATTCAAATGTCCCCCATTCATCCATGAAATAAAACCAATTTGGTGAAAATAAATTCACCAAACCAAATTATTGGAATTTATTTTTCCACATAATTAATCTGCCTAAAACCAATCTTACTGATGAATACTTTGCTAAATAACTGATTTAACAAATATATGAAATTTGGTAATTATGATTTTAACAAATTAAGAGAAAGTTTGAAGAGCTTTAATGGGAACATTTTAAGAGCTTAATAAGAATATATAATTTTGGTCTCTTCTGCTGAAATATAACTTTATGAACATTCAATTCAAAATGTTAATATTAGAATTCTAAATATATTTATATATTTATTTCAAAATGTGAATTATAGATTCTGTAACCAAAGTTTTACTACTATATATGGAAGTTTTTCATATTAATGTAATTTAAAAAACACATTCATTTTGGATTTCTAATCTTTAACAGTTTTAGGATTCATTTGGCAATTTCATGTGGCATTTTAAATTTCAATTGTTATATCTAGAAATTAGTTGCCACAATTTATTATGTGATGTGGTTGCTCCTGTCACTTGCTAGTTTATTTCTATTCATAGAGACCATTATATTTATCCCTTCAGGGCATCCGTGTCTGGCTTCCACACTTCGACACTTTTGCTGTTTGACGTTGAATCTTTCTCCTAACAGCTAACAAGATGATGTTTGCAATCACTTCCTATTAGATACCAAAATGTTAGCATTTCTTACATGATGTGATTCAGTCCTTCAGATTCTTTTAGGAGGCTTTTGGATGTTATTTTTTATTTTCCAAATTTAAAGTAAATTAGGTATAATGTGCTATTTTTAGCAGCTAACTGTAACTTTGGTTAGGTTAATTTTAAATTGTTATTAAAAGTGCATATTTGTATGCCTGTATATATTTGTATGTGTGTATACATGTATGTATATATTTTGAAACATTTATATATGTTTAAAATGTATCTACTGTAAGATATATATAAAATATTTAAATATATATATTTCAAGAAGTTTTTGTGTCAGCAGTGACCAAAAGTGTACATTCTTATTAAAGCTGTTAACAGGCTCATCAAACCCTTTGGAAAACATTTTTAACAATTAGTATATTTGGCAAATTTGACAAATTAATCAATTGGCAAATTGATGACTTAGAAAATGGCCTTCAGCAATTAATTTTGTCCAAATCGATCATTCATCAAATTGGTTAATCTTCAAACTTCATTTCTGTGAATGATTACATGATAGTGTCCCATGTCATAACATGATCGTGACTCCAAACAGAGAAAATTTATTCAGAATTAGATCCCTGGTTCAAGCTGGGCAAATCAGTATCTTTCTCAGAACTATGGCTACTGGGACTAGAAAAAGAAGACAGTCTCCTATTGGGTCCTTTGATGTCTTGGCTATCGATGAGTCAGGTGGAAGGAAGAAGATACATGGATTTAAGAGGTGGAGAAAGCCAATTTGAGAAAATAAGGAGGATAATCAAATAGGTGTAAAAGAGTAGAAATAAAATAAGAAAAAAGTGCACTGAAAGTAATTGAGTGTTGGGCCCAATTGTTGTGGAGGCTTATTTGCATTTGCATCTGTGAATGCCTTGGATCCACCCCTGTGTGCTAATGAGAAATCTTCCTTTTTGATAAACTGATTAGTTCTGAGTCTTTGTCACTTTCAAATTCAAGGTGTGAAACAGGCCTTGGACAAGTCACAAAATAATAGTGATAGTAACGGTGATAGTGATGATGATGACAATAATGATCAGAATACAATAATATTCCAAATGCCTTACTGTTGTTTTAAAATTTTTGGATTATCAAAGTTTGGTAGTACTTTTTCAGCCACTACTACACAGCAAGCAATGAGCTAGGCGTTGGGAATACAGATCTGAAAAAGTCTCTTCAAGGTGGATAAGTAAACAGTCAGATATTGTGTTATGACAAAAAATATGCAGAATTCTAATCCAAAGAAGATTAGAAATTGATCCTCCTTACTCCTTTGCAGCAATATTTCTATTAACAAATGAATCTTTGATGTATTTATATCAGCTCTAATAATTATCTTATAACACCAAATGTCTCATTTGTATTAGATGCATTAAAATCTGTTGGTAAATAATATTCTAGAATTTCACAACGTAGATATAACTCAGAAGTTTCACATACTGATAGTAATCAAGTTACATGTTCTGTTTAAGATAAGAAGTGATAAGAATATCCTTCCTAATAGAACTAGACAATATTAATAATCCACGACATTATACAGCAGAATGGGTTTATAGTCACAGCATTTTCATTTTCTTCATGAAGTTATTGAATGGCATTCAATAGCTATGAGCTCTGATTTTATGGAGACTATATTAACTTTATCCTGTGTAGGAGAAATCAACAGACAACGTGAGTGTGGGTTTAGTGGTGTAGGTTAAAATGTTACTCCTTACCAAGTCCTCGGAAAAGATGGGTTGGATGTGTGGCAAATATGTGCCAATCTTTCCTCCTAAAGTCATTCATAAAACTCTAGTTTCCAGACTTCTTTCTTGCTTTAAGAAAATGGACTTACATGATTCCCTCATTTGAATGGATTTAACATGATTCTGGGCTCTGGAGACTGATTTCTGATTGCCTTAATATCAATTTAATGGCCACAAGATAGTACGACAATCTTCAATAAAAAAATCAATAAATACAAGTTTTATGTAAGTTGAGACAATTCCTCCTTACTAACTGGCAAAGCTTTTTAAAAAGTGATAATGATCCAACATATAAGAAAACTACTGATATACTCATGTGAGAATGCAAACTGGTAGAACATTTATATAAGACAAGTAGGCAATATATAGCAAGAACCATAAAAGTTCTTCATTAATTTCAACACAGAAATTCCCCACTAGGAATTTTTCCTTAGAAAATAGTCATTAATGTGGATAGACAGTTATGCACAAGCACAAGTTGTAATAGAAAATTGTTGGTATAGCCTAATATCAAATGATAGAGTAGTAGTAAAGAGAAAAAAAGGTGGAGGGTGTTGTAATCAGTAAACAAAATATTTTTGAAGATTATTTAATAACACATGAATTTGCTTACAATAGAATATTTGGATATGAATTCAGCATGTCTGCATACACATATATGAAAGTACGATTCTAATTTTATATAATCCATCTCTACAAATAGCAGGAAATGCCTCTAAGCTTCCAGGAGAGCAATGGCTCTATTTGTGGTAGAGGTTACCATTGGGTACCAAAATCTGTATCCACCCTTTCTTCCCAGGCACACAGCTAGGTACATATCCCAGCCTCCTTTGCAGTTAGATGTGGCTTCATGGCCCCTAACTTCCCCTGTACTGTCTTTGTGAAGTGTTTAAAAGACCGTTGTGTAATTTGTGATAACTATCGATTTTCTTTCCCATCCCCAAAACGTCTGACGGTTTTGCCCCTATTGTCTCTGTCTTGTCAATTTGGATTCTGTCTCCTCAGTATGGGGCTTTATCCTGCAAGGGAGCTTCAGTAGGTTAGTTTTGAGAGTTCACTGGGCCCAGATGTTTCCTTTGACCTTATTTTAGCCTCTTGCGCTCAACTGCATATTGGAACCTTAAAAGCCATTTCCAGTTTGGACTGCCATTCTCAGACTGGACTTCTCCAATTTCCAGTGAGTACTTATAGGCCATTTTAAGGTTCTCTGGATAACAGGTCATCAGAGGTCCCCAAGCCTTCTCTTCATTTCCAACTGTGTGGTCACTGATGTCGTGCAGGGCTTGCCTTCAGTGGTTTCTTTCCAGTCACCCATATTTGGGAGTGGGTAGGAATACTTAGTATTTTTGTAGGTGTTATTTCTGGGGTTTTGGTTTTGCTGTCCCAGTTGACGTTTTAGTTTTGTGGCTAGAGGTGGATAAATAAGACAACAACAATAACAACAAACAACTATTGCTTGTCATCACAGCCACCATCAGCACAGAATTCTGAACAAATACCTTTTGAGTCCATACAGTACAAAGCACTGTGGTTGAGGTGGTGAAGATAGAGGAATTATGGACGTGAACAATAACAGTATACGAGATGACAAGGAATAGGCCATAGCACTGCGTGGGAAATGGAAAGGACACTCGTGTATTGAGACATCCGAGTTCCAATGCTATTGATTAACCACCCACTTTTATATGATTTTTGTTGAATAATCTGTCATCTTAGTTTCAGATTTCTCAAATGTTAGACAGTTGGATTTTGGTTCCCTTTGGCTTAGACTTCTTACGTTTTTTTTTATGAGAGGGATATATACTTTACATTGCATTTATATGGCCATCCATCTAGGATTACTCAAAAACTTGAAGTTTTCCTCTCCAGAATAAAGTCTAATTTCTTTACCTTGACATCTAGGATCTAGCATCAGCATTCCAGCATTCTCCTTTACCCTGTCCACCCCTAAACTCTCTCTTCTGTCTGTGCTGAGGTTCAATTCCCAAATGTGTATCAACAATGTTTCCACTCCTCTGCTCTTGCTCCTACCTGGCTTTCTCATCTGGCTCAGACAGAAAGTCTTTGCCTCTAGCCTGCCTGCTGAAACTCGACCCCTTCAACTCACCGACTACCTTCCTGAGGAAGACCTCATGCATTACCCCAGTGAAAGAATGTTCTTCCTTCTCAGACAGAACTTTTATGGATCACACCCTGCCTTAAATTACCACCATCTGAATGTCTGTTTGGTGCTTCATAACAGGTTAGGCAGAGCAGTGCAGAGCAGCATAAACAAATCAACTTTAGCTTAGGGCTCAGCCCAGGGTTTGAATTTTGATTTTGCCAATTTACATGACCTTAACCAAGTTACATTAGTAAGGACAATAATATCAAATATACCTTGTAAAGTTTTAAAATAAATTTTAATCATTTATCTCAAGTCTCATGCTCAGTTAGAACTGTCTGTTAGACATCCTCAATTAACATGCCCCAAATAATACTTGTGATTTATGTATATGTTCAAACCACATATCAACCAACCTCGCCTTGTCCACTGCTGTAATTACAAAAGTAGTCACCCAGTTACTCAAGCCAAATGACTAGGAAGTGTTTTTATTAGATTCTTCTCATTCTATCTCCGCCTCCCACCTCCGATTTATCAGCAAGCACAGTTTCTCTAGCTCCTAAATATACTGACTCTATCTCCACTGCTGTCTGAGACACCAGTATCTCTCACTGGGCAAAGGCAGACTCCTAACGTTTCACTTTTACTTCTGTCTATTTTCTACCAAGTAGAACAACCAAAGTTACCCTTAAATATATAAAACATGTCACACACTCTCTTTCCCTAAAGCCATCTAATGATGTTTCACTACTCTTTGATTGTAATCCAATCTCTTACCATAGCCTGCAAGGCCCTACAGAACCCATGCCCTCTATTTCTCTGAGCCCACCTACTACAATTCTTCCATCTCTATTCTGCTTTAGCCACCCATGGAAATTTTGTTATTTCTCAAATACTCCAAGATTATTATTTCAGATCCTTTAAATTTCTGTTTCTTTTGCCTAGAAGACCCATTTCTCAAGCTTACTTATTGCAGATCCCCCTAAGCAGGTAGGTCTCTGCTAATTGAATTAACTTCAGCAAGTACTTACCATACTATGTGCATCATATATATTCTATATTATACCAGATATATACCTCTAAGGGTCATCAATAATAAATAAGATCCTGTTCTCATAGAGGTTACAGTGGGAGAAATATCAATTGAATATCACAATGGCAACATGAAATTGTGAGCCAACATAATTTCTTTTAAGGAAAGGAAGCTTGTTTTTGAGGCTCACATCCCTGCAGTAATATTGACAACTGGAACACGAGCAGTTCCAACATAACATCTGTCACAGGCGAGAGAGAAAGAGATAAATGTTTTGTTTCATGAAGCATTATCACGACTTAATCTATATCCGTCACCCATCACGGGCCTAACATCCTATCACAGCATATATCATGCTCATTACAAAATTTAAACTTCTGTTTATGTTATTTTCACCACTTGGAAAGCTGAGCTTATCCTACTATATTACAAATTCCTTGGGATACTTCTAATAGTTTTTCTGAGGTATAACTACTCTTTGTTAGATTCTTCTATAAGCTTTTATCATTATTTTGCAAATTATTATATACCATTTTTATTTATCATCTCTTGTATTGTGCAACATATTACTGTGGATGTAAGGAACTAGGTTAAATTTATTATATATGTAGTGAAAGTATCTTAAGTACTTAGGTATTTTAATGGTAAATAATAGAAAATAAAAATTGAGCATTACACTTAGAAAATTCACCACATGATGTCATTCAAAAATTAGAATTGGAGGCTTGAACAGGATATTTTTCTCATTTCCCTTTTAAAAAGTAGCAAGTTCCTCATTTTCAAATTTATGTTACATTTATATGAATCAGCAATTTTTAAAAATTTATCAAACGTCTTGATGTTTCCAATTATCTGAAAGTTAGAAACTATTATCCAACTATTTAGACATCAGCTAACTATAATCCATCTGCAATAAAAAGGTTTGAGGCAGCATTCTGCCTTATGTACTATCATTTTTATACATATAATCATAATGCCATATATATTATCATTATGGCATGTATATATATAGTCAGTATATATTTTATTATTATGTACATAATGTGATCCTAGCACTGAGACAATCACTAAGGTCTTTTTGAGTCTTTTTTGCTTTAAACAGTGGTCGTAGTTAAATGAGAAGAAAAACAGAAAGGCCATGTTATTTGTTTGTTTGTTTGCTTTTCTACTGAGCAAAACGTTCTTGCACGTGCTGTCCCCAAATCTGTTCTCGTTCTTGCAAAATGAGAAGTCCCCAAGAAGTGGTTAATTAGTTCCTTCCAAAGAAGGGAAATAAATCCAATAAAGACAATGTCCTATGAGAATTGATGCCAGGGAGAAAAGAGGAGCCTAAATTTACTAAAGAAAAAATTGAGGAATCCAAAGAAGCAATATACAGAAAATGAGACCAATCTCAACAATTAAGAGAAAGATCCAGAATAAAAGCTTATCTGGGCTTTCAGGAAGAGGCTATAAAACACCAACAAGTTTAGATATTAGTAAATATTGACCTGTAATCATCTTGGAAGTTATGTGAGTTTAAACAGCATGGGCTTTCAAATCTGACAAGATTGATTCATATTTTGGCCTCAGAATCTATTAAATGTGCGGACTTGAACTGAGCTGGTAAGTTTGTTGAGCCTCAGTTTCCTTATCTTTAAAAATAGGAATGGTGATACTACTTTGCACTGTTTGTATGAGATTTGAACAAGATACAGGTAATGGATGTGTCTTGGCACATACTATGTCTATTCAAAGTAGCTAGCATTTTTAAAAAGTATTTTTTATCCACTAGGCTCCATTCTGAATGTTTCATGCATGTTACTTCCAACCCCATGAGAGAGGTGCTATTAATATCACCACGTTATGGATGAGGAAACTGAGGCACAGAGGGATTAAGTAAATGGCTCAAGATCACAGATCTTACAAACAGTTTTGCTAGCATTAGAGCCAAGACAGTGTAGCTTTCATGTTTGCGCTTTCAAACCCAGTATTATACTGCTTCTCAAATTATGTTGGTTCACATAATATTCCTCCTTGAATAATTTGTTTACAGAAATAATTGAATAAACTATCTCTAATTCTATATCTTCCATTTAAAATTTTACTGCATCTAGTTTTAATTGTTTCCGTAGTGCTCCATTTGGGTCATTCCCAATAAATATTGTCTTTTAAAGATAATAAAGTATTTTCCTAGAAATCCTGGATCAATGGCAGCATTACCAATGTCCTCCCCACTGGGGCTCTGGGATGAACACAAAGTTCCTGACTGGCACTATCTCTACTCCATCTGCGGGTCCAGAGACATTTGAAAGCTAAAATTTATAGAATTAGGATTAGAACTACTACCTAAGAAAAATATGTAGATGATTCAGCACATTTTAAAATTTTATACAACCTTGTTTCACTGTTTATTCACATAGGAAAAAACAATTTACAAACCTAGAAATACTAATGTAAAGAGGGCTATGTTTTCGTTTTTTTATTATGTTCTCTTCTCCATTAAGAAGATATTTCTAAGTGAACAGAGTTCTCATTTCTGGGGATATGGACGATAGAGCACTAGTGTCAACTTTACATCTTTATAAAAAAATAAGAACAGTTTGTTTCCTACTTGTTTGTGTGTTGTTTGAGCACAGCTAGAGGCTTCTCCTTACCAATTAGTAGCTTCAGTGGAGCCCCACACACAGCTTGTAGGAAAATACATAAATTACCACGGGGAAAGCTCTTGTGCTGAGAGACTTGAAGCATGTCTATCACAGGCTACTGGGCTGCTTTCACTTCCCATCATTAGAGTTCAATTCAGCGAACATACTTCGAGCATCAACATCTGGGACTGGACAGGCAGATCTGAAGAATATGCTACGTAGGTAAATGACAGTTGGAAAATCTAAGAAGACAATGCTACATTAATGTCTTCAACAAGTATAATTGGGACACAACTTGTCCCAGACACTATTCTAGGTACCAGTAAAGTCCCTGGTCCCAGGACCTGATGTTCTAGTAGGAAAGAGAAATAATATCTTTTTTTTTTTTTTTGAGGAACATTAGCCCTGAGCTAACATCTGCCTCCAATCCTTCTCTTTTTGCTGAGGAAGACTGGCCCTGAGCTAACCTCTGTGCCCATCTTCCTCTACTTTATGTGTGGGACACCTGCCACAGCATGGCTTGCCAAGCAGTGCCATGTCTGCACCCGGGATCCGAACTGGTGAACCCCAGGCTGCCAAAGCGGAATGTGCACACTTAACCGCTGCACCACCAGGCAGGCTGAGAAATAATATCTTTAACAAATTAATAAATGGAATAATCACAGATTGTAATATATGCTCTGAAAAAAAACAGGATGAAAGAATAGAAAGTGATGTTTATGTATTTAGGGATGGTATTGTAGATATGATTTTCACCATCTCACCTGATCCATCAGTTACAAGTTAGACGGCCTTTTCTACTTCTTCCCATCCACATCTCCAACCACAGGGGTCCTTGCCATTCCTCCAAAATGCCAGGCACTTCCCTAAGTTAGAGTCTTGCACTGACTGTCCCCGTTGCTTGTTATTTCTTCCTCCAGATTTGACCCTCCCTCACCTCTGTCACATCTTTGCTCAAATGTCAACTTCTCAGTAAGCTCATTCTACCTATCATTTAAATGTCAGGTACTCCTATGCCCCTTACCCTGATACTTTTTCTTATTTTTTCTGTCACCTTCTAAAATCCCATCTAATTTACTTATTTATTGTGTTTATTTTTATTATCTGCCTATTCCTGTTGGAATATAAGCCAGACCAGGGCAGGGATCTTTATCTATTTCATTCACTGATGTAGCCCAAATATATAGAATTGTGCCTGGCCCATAGTAGGCTTTCAATTAGCTTCAGAAGATGAAAGTAACCGCTTAGTAATCATAATAAAGAAGTAGGCTCCAAAAGAGAGGCGAGTGGAAACAGAAGTCATCTGACGAGGGTTGAAGAAACATTTTACTGGTATCAAGAAAGGACATAGCTAAGATCAAGTTATGGTTTTGCTTAGAATTAAATGGAGCACTTTTGTAGAATAAAATTGCAAAATAGGAAATACATAGAAAGGTTCTTGGAATAAAGGATAATATGATATTTGAAAATAGATATTAAGAAAGAACAGCAGACGCACAGAAGACCCACTGGTATACCAACCAAAAGAAAGAATACTAAGTAGCTCTGCTTTGGCACAGCAAAGATTGTGTGCATGTGTTGAATATAGAACCAGGAGTGTGGTTTACAAAAGTCTGCAATTGGGGAGAGTAGTAATAAAATAGTCACAGCACAATTAGGCAATTTATTTAGGAGAGTATAGGAGTTTAAGCTGCCGTATCAGAGAGTATCTTTAGAGTGGCGTTAGGGAACCTGAACACTATCCTGCCAAAAATTGAGAGTTAACTGTTTTGAGGGTATTCATGTGATAAAATCATACCGACTAGTAACACTTCATCCATTCATCCACCTATCCATCCTCCTCTCCATCCATCCATCCTTCCACTCATTAAGTCATGTAAAATAGACACTGAGGACCTGATATATTACGTAATACTGTGTTAGACTTTGTGTATGTAAAAATGAATATCACACAGAATTTACACTGGTAGGGTTCACATTCACTTGTGGGATTACAGATGTATAGAAAATAATTTCAGTGAATATAGAATCATATAAGAAATTTTATGAAAATACAGAAGAAGTAACATTTTGTTATTGTTTTGGAGGGTGCTTTAAGATTGGTGGTGAGAACTGAATAGAATAGTAAAGGTTCAAATCCCACCTTAAGTGGAAAATGGGACAATTCATATAGAAAGAATAGCATGTGAAAATAAATTAAGATGTGAGAGTGCACAACACATTCTCAGAATGAATAATCCATCACATTGCAGAAAAACATAGAAAGTATTATGAGTTGAATTGCGTCTAGGAGAGAGGCTATTGTAATTTTATAATTCAGAGCCAAGGAGGGACTAGAATAGAGAAGAGTAGTTAGAATGAAGATGTGGAGAAGGTTTGTAAAGAGATTAAGGAGCTAAAATCCATAAGATTTAAATATTGATTAGATATAGAGGTGAAGGCAAGAAAGGCATCAGATATGACTTTGGCTCAGGCGACTGGGAGGATAGGGGCACCACATTCATAGAAAGGCAATAGCCATGGTCTGAGGCAGGGGGAAGGAAATGAATTTTAGTCAGTGTTGAGATCAATGTACATATGGGAAGTTCGTCAGTTTACCATGGGGCTTGTGGGTATTCTTTGGTGAGTGTCAAACTAGATAATAACATGAGAAAATTAAAATTTACAAATAATATTCTTTCTGTGATTTGAAGAAAGAGGATATAGACTAAAGTTCTGTGTGTAGGGGCATGGGGAAAGATTAAATTCTGAGATTCTTGAAGTAGTTCCGGCATGAGGTCATAGGCTTCAAATAACTAAAAAGAAGCAATAATTACTTCTTGAAATGAAATAGGAAGCTCTCTTTTATAGAAAATACAAAGTATGCTGAAAGCAGTACAGAAAAATGATTGTTCAATAGGTCTTAGCTGGCCATGACCCTCTAAGAAATACTCTTTATTTATGTTTACTATATAAATAAATGTAACAATGCTAAGAATTACCTTCCATATTTCCTTCTAATGCAAAAGGTCTCAACTCTTTTAAAAAAAATTTTGTTGACACACATAAAGATATAATAGCTGTCTAAAATTCCCTAAATGCTGCAGAGTGAGATGCTAAATGAGAGGGCTTGACCTGTAGCACTTACTGTTCTAATGTGATATTTATAACAGATAAAATGATGTACTGGAATGCTTCAGCAGAGGCACTGTTAACACACTCCCCTGCAGAAAGACGAACAGAAACTAAAGCAAAGCCAACAAATATTTTGTAGAATTTATGCTTAAAAATATTATTGATTTATCATATTTGTGTCTGATATAAAATTTTATTGTAATTGAAAGAAACTAGCTCAAAGCAAAAATGAAAACCAAAACAAAGATAAAAATTCACGCCCAGTCAGAAGGATGAAGAATAGTAAATAGAAAAGGACTTGACAGTGTGAGTCAGAAGACCTGGATTCAAAACCCACTTTCAACTACAACCAGCTGTGTGATTTGGGGAGCTTCTATCACTGAATTTTCTCACAGGTGGAAAGTAGGCTGGAGATTAGCTGCTACAATATTGAGTTCACAAAGGTACGCTGTAAAGGTTAAAAAATTCAAGTAAACAAGTGTAGAAATGATTGTAATAATGGTCTCAATTTTTCATCTCTCCCTATATCCATGCTTATTGTTAGTATGCTCCTACACTGACTCAAGGCTTGCTCCCCTTGACTTACTTTAGCCAAAAGGTTTTCAGCAAATTTGACATAAACACAAGTTTGAAAAATCACTTGTCTATTGCTGTTCCCGTTCTTGTACTCTTGCCACTGCTATGAAGACATAGACTAGTCTAAAAGAGGGAAGTGAGAAAGCCACATGGAGAAAAATCAAGGCCATCCTCCATCAGGCCACAGTCAGCCAACCTCAAACATAGGAGGAATCTTGGCCAATACATTAGTCCTCCCTTATGCGCATTTTCTCTTTCTGAGGGTTCAGTTACCTGAGGTCAACTGCGATCCAGAAGCAGATGATCCTTCTTCTGACATATCGTCAGAAGGTCAGTAGTAGCCTCATACTATGTCACAATGTCTACGTCATTCCCCTCATTTCCTCTCATCACGTAGGCATTGTATCATCTCACATCATCACAAGAAGAAGGGTGAGCACAATACAATAAGATATTTTGAGAAAGAGAGAGAGACAGACCACATTCACTTAACCATTGTTACAGTATATTGTTATAATTGTTCTATTTTACTATTAGTTACTGTTGTTAATCTTTCACTGTGCTTAAATTAAACTTTATCATAGGTATGTATGTGTAAGAAAAATCATAGTGTATTAGGGTTTGGTACTATCCACCATTTCAGGCATGCACTGGGGGTCTTGGAATGTATCGCCCATGGATACTGTATCATCATGGCCACCTTAAAGACTCCCAGATGTCTACAGGTGTCTGAATGCACCCAGCTGAAACCAAGGAGACCACCTGCAAACCCATTGACATGTAGTCAATAATAAATGATGATTTCTCTCAGCAATGAATTTTCTTGGCAGTGTGTTACACAGTATTTTTGTGATAACAGCTGATTTATACAGTACAGAAGAGAGACTATTCAGGAAGAACAGAAGAACGATGGGTCTAATGAGGCATAAGTGAGGAAGAAATCCTTGCCACATCGAAGACTCACAGCATACAATGAACTCATGAAAACCTGGGAAACTGAACCCCTGGTCTCGCATACCAGTTCTGGAGAAGAAGTAACAATCAATATCTGGGGTTCACAGCCAACCACACTGGCAGAGCAGAGGGAACTCAGGCCTAGATATCAGAATGGAAAGACAGCATTCAAATGTACCATTTTTAAATAATCTCATATTTTTGGAATGCTTAAATAAGTAATCGTAAGTTTAGCATACATTTCTAGTTTCTTTTTTTAAGAAGCTCTCATTAAGAAACAACTAGACGACACAATCTCATCAGCCAGAACATTAAAATGATGTTTTCAATGTGTTTAAAATAATTATCAAGCTAAAATTCTAAACATGGTTTAATTATTACTTAAGACTGAAAGAGAAATAAATATATTTTCATATAGAGAATGATAGAGTTTAATAGTCAGAGATTCTCTCTGAAAGAACTTAATGATTTTTTCAGGAAATATTCTGAATGCAGAATATTGGAAGTAAAATGCCTAAGTAATTATTTTTCACAAGTAATCTTGTGCAAATAAATTGACAAATATATTTGTAATTCTTAATAAGCACTGGACATGAATAATACAAAATATAATCAACTTGGTGACATTAAGATAGAGCAGATGTAAAATATCAGAAAAAAATAATGTAGAAAGTGGAACAAGGAGGTCATAATTAAATTGAAGATCTCTTTTTTTCATTAGTATGAAGGGCAAGAGCACATGGTTCAGAAGAGGAGAACTAAGAAAACAAGGAAACATATGATAATTAAAACTCACAATATTAGATGACAGTAAAAATGAAATATATCAGTAATCATTGCATTAAAGCTACACATTGAAAAATAGTCTCAGATTGGATAGAAAACAATCAGCTCTAAGATATTTATGAATGTAGTGACGCAGTATACAATGACTCAAAAATTTGACCAAAAAAACACACTAGGACAATACTGTCCAAGGATAGCTGGTATGTAATACTAACAGTCTTAAAGCCATTATTAAGGATCAAGTCTTCTTACTAAAGCAAAATGACAAAATGAACTACTCACCAAAAGGACATAACAACTGAGATCTAGTCTTTATCTAACAGCTGAAATTCGAAATTAAAAACAAAAGACAATTTTAAAAGTAGGTTTTGGTGAATGCATAGTCAGAGATGGAAATTTTAACATCACTCTCTCAAGCCTTCTCTCAGAAGTTAACATAAATTTTAATAATAAATAATGGTTTGATTTTTAGAAATATATAATCTTATGTTCAATGGTTAGAAAATACATGTCTTTCTATTTATCTATGTATTATCTATCATCTATCTATCTATCTGAGACTCCATACCATTCAAGCACAATAGAGGTTTTACCAGAATTAACAAATTAACGCACTTAAATAAAATGGATAATACCTTAGAAAGATAATTAGCTTGTTAAAACTGACTCAAGAAGAAAAGGAAAACCAGAACAGGTTATAATCCTTAAAGAACTTAGATATACTAATATTTACCACGACTTCCCTCGCCACACGTAGTATAAGCACCAGGTGGAGATTGTTTTACAGGAAACTTTTACCAAAACCTCAAAAATCTGATAACCCTCATCTTATGCAATTGTTTCAAAGGATAGCAACAGAAGAAATGACACTTTATACAAGCTACTTTATACAGACACTTTATGTACCACTTTATACAAGACACTTTATACACTGTTTTTATACACCAAGACTCATATAGCTAGTATGACGTGATATAAAAAGCAGACACGAGGAATAAAAGAAAATAATATTACAGACTAATTTCACTTACAAATGAGGTACAAATAGCCTACATAAAATTGTATCTAACTAAATTACAACAATGTAAAATTTATTCTAGAATCACAAGAATGTGTTATTTCTACTATAATTCCTAGCATCCTCATCCCAATGTGCCAACATGAAAGAAATATCATAAACAGACATATTAGTATTAGACCTTGTTTTTTTACGATCCTATCAACTGCTTCTCATGTGGTCACAATTTGGAAGAGTTTGGCAATAGGGATTGGTTGCAATGATTATGACTAACTACTCAATAGCCTTTGTAGGCATTTCTATATGTATTTTTTTCTAATTTATCCTCAAAACAATCTGTGTAGTAAATAAAACAAGGAAATGGAGGATTTGGAAAAATAATTGAAAAGGAGAAGAATGGTTTTAATGGGATACTCCATGTCATTATCCAGCAGAATGACCTTGACGTGCTTGATTGACTCAGGTTTCAGATTCACATTTTCCCTTTAACATCCTCACCCATTCACATCTTGGGTAGTTTCAGATTATGCGATGTCACTACTTGTTACAGTTTCATGAATACACATTAAGACATATTTACTAAAGTGCAATTCTAGAGGCAGAGTTTCGATAATAAGGACATTACACCTTCAATGTTATGAATATGCTAATTTTGTTATGAAAATCAAACAAGGAAACCTAATTTTATGTTTAAAAATAATGTGCAAGACAAATCTGTTGAAACACATAAATGCAAGTGGATAACTAGTGGAATATTTTGCATAGTAAGGATACCTCCTGAGACCAAGTTTCGCATTATAAAACTCATACGATAAATTCTAGGTACCATACTGCATTAAGCGACTGCAAGAAGAAAGTCAGGTCATGAGTTTTAAGCAGATGTACATTAATCTCTGCTCTGCTTGCTCCAATGTCCATTTTTGAATAATAAGTCACCTGATATTGTGTCTCCAAAAACATTCCGTACGCCGAGTTTTTACTCTTTAACCTTTCTCTGAATGAGAAGGGAAACTCAAAGTTGTTATACATAGAGTAGCAGGTTTAAGAGATGAAATATTTGAAGTAATGTATGAAGCCATGGATACACTCTCATTGTGGCATACTACACATATAGTGATGTAAAAAGTTATTTTGTGACTGTACATGCTCACTTTACAACGCATGCTCCTGATTCTCTATAATAGGGATGTTCTTAGCACACTTGTCACAGCGCTTATTAAATCATCAATTACACACTATGCAACTTATTTTCCTCTTTGAATGTTAGTACATATTAGGACTTATCAGGACTCATTTCCTGTACTCTAGTCATATGCAATCAATTAGTTTCCCTCTCTTCCTCCTTCTCTTCCTTCTTATTTCCTTCTATATTAGAAATTGTTAGTGCCAACTTTATCCATATATATATTTTCCCACTTGCCTTGTTCTAAGATTGGATGTATGTTTAGTTCTTGCAATGAATTGTGAGTACAAGTGATGGATCTCACTCAGATCAGAGGTGTCTGATCTGCTTTTCCCATGCTTTCTTCCCCCATCTGCTGACTGCATTTCTTTAAAGTCAGAAGATGGTGGAACCACAAGAAGAAAGCAATCTTGTCCTTGATTCATCAACTGGAGGTGAGATACTTAGAGAACATTACCCAGAAGAGTTTCACGACCTGCTCAGGACTACAATGTGATAAATAAACATTTGTTGTGTTAAGACAATAAGTTTTATTGTTGTTGTTTACTAGGGAAAATCACCCATTTGCTAATCTCACTTTCTCTCTTCCTTCCTCTTGATCATCCCGTATGGTGTATAATGCAATGCATCAGAGACAGAAGTGCAAGACTCAGGTCCTCTCTTCAGGCAGCTCACAAGACAATACAGAGGAAACATGAAGAAGCCAATGATTACAATACATTTTGATGAATGCTATCATGGTGTTATCCCTAAAGACTTTGGCACACAAAGGACTCTAGGGGAAACATCCTAGGAAAAGTGGTGCTTGACCATGGTGTTAAAGGACAAGGAGGGTTTACCCAGAAGAAAAGGGAAGAAAGGCATTCCACACCCAGGAAAGACCAAGTGTTCTTCCGAGTTCCAGCCAAGGTACCTCAGGGTTTTCTTTTCTTCTGGACACTTGTTCAAGACAATAACCTAATAGTCATTCCTGACCCACCATTGCCTTAAACCCCCCACATGTAATGAATCATCCAGTCCTGTTGTTTCCATCTTGTTCATGCCTGTTGGATCTATTTCTTTCCATCTCACCTTCTGAGAATTTAATATGGATCACCTATATCTCTCATCTTAAAAGCTCTGGAATTGGTCTTTAAAATTCCATCATACCAACCTTTAATAATCTTCCATATGATAGACAGAGTTGTCTTACTAAATCTAAATATGATCATATCTCTTCTATAGTTAAAACTTTTCCTGTTGCCCTCACAAAAAGTACAAACTCTAGCATGGTAGATAAGTATGATTTATGTTATGACCTCAGCTCACCTCACTGATATCATTTTACCATGCACAATGTGCAGTCCAGCCAACCTGATTCTCTCTGTTTAACCCTAAAATAGCATTTATTACACCATAATATTCTACAACCTTTGTATGCACCTGATAACAAATAAAAAGCAAGCTCACACAGCTTTAGAGTGAGGGATGTGCAGAAAGTGTCTGGACAAGGGAAAATAAATGCCTTGCCATGAAAGGCCTGTCAAGGCATATTAGAGTCTAGACATCCAAAGACTTCAGAATAATCCCAAAAATTTGCTTCCATGTCAGCACCAATCCCATACAAGTTACTGATTGTTAAAGACAACTCTGTCAAAAAGCATTCTTCTCGGGCCTCTTGATTCAGGTATCTTCCTGCTATGTCTCTAGAGTCTGGGTGGTGGTGTTGTTTTGAGATCCTGAAAGAAGGGGAAATTTGTGCTTACTTTTCCTCAACTCCCTCCTAGCATCTTATCTCCCTAAGAGAGGAGGAGCTGCTAACAAATTAGTTGAGATCTAAGATATTGACTGGATCTTGTTGGCAAGAGGACAAAACTGCTGTGGGTTCAAGGAGATTGTGCTCTCTTGGACACTCTTGGTTTTCCATCTTATCCTTGGATGTACGGAGTGAGTCTGTTGACCGGGGCATGCACTGAAGATCTTGATAATTTGAGCCCCTTCTCACCTTGATTTACTTTCTCAGTGTTGCTAGTAAGAGGACTAAGATTTCATGCGGAGTGAGGGAATGGAGGATGGTATAAATATAAGGATTTGCGGAGCGGGTGAGGGTTTGTTTTTTTGAAATGCTGTCTTGCCTTGTTTTGAGGCCAGGTCAGAGGCTGGTCAGTTCTCCATCCTGAGCAGCTGATTACGTCCACACCCTAACTACTTCTCTCCTGGGATTCTCACACTTCAGGGCTTCTATGCATTTGCCCTAATTGCTGCAGGGCCAAGTACCAGACCTCTAGTCCCTACATCCTAAAGCCCATGAAATTATTCAAATTAGCCAATCCATGAAGGAGTACATGAAACCTAGCTAACCCCACCCAAGCTGCCACAGAAAACTGCCTCCTACAGTTCTATCTGGCTGTTTCTCTGTCCCCTGGTGCATCCCCACGTGGCCCTGCCTAGCAGACTTCTCTTGTTCAGAACTATAAGTAACAAAGAATTCTGACTTTCATCTATCAGAGAGTTATCACATTGTGTCTTACCATCAAAAATAAGATCTTTAAATCTTATAAAACAGATGATAAGAGAGGAATAGAAGACCGTGCTTATCCTAAATCCAAGATTAATGTTCTAAAGCAATTTTTACATAAGGGGTTTTTGAGGGTTGTTCAGATTTGCTGAAAAACTACACTTTCCCATGTTTCCCATGTGGCTTCCCTTCCTTATATATAGTTCCTGTATCCTATCAAAAATTAAAAACAAAGTCACTATACAAGGCAAGAAAGGATTTCAGTTTTCATGTGTCCTTGATCACGATGTCATCGACAAAGTTTCACACTGTGCCCTGGCATGTTACTGTAGGGCTTGTAGACTGGACAAGTGTGCACACAAGGACAAACATTTGGGGACAAAGCAGGATGTGGGGAGATTCACATCCTTATACAGCTCTGGTAGTTGGCATCAGTTGATATGGGACTGTTAGGCATTTTGTTATTCTTGTTTTTTATCTCTCTACTCAGTTGAATCTAAAGGATTTGTCCAGGAGAAGTAAGGTTCTGTTTCAGTAGAAAAATAGGTGGCTAAATGGCGTTAGACTACCATTGGAGTACAGAAGGTTAAGCAAGCTCAGGGAATTTCAGGCAATATGCTGTAGATAACTACATAAAAGTTCACATCACTTCACTCCGGGGCTGTAAGAGAATTCCAGAAACATTTCTTTTGGTTAAGAAGGCACTGAGCCCCTGCAACATTTGAGTGTCAACTCAAATAATGACTGGATTGAAAATGTCTCCCAATACAGTGTAATTATCTAAATTACAGGTAATGAACAAATAAGCTAATTGATTTTTTATAATACCCTGGCTACTAAATGAGAGTATACTGTACATGAATAGATGACTGAGAGGAACAGTATTCGCCTTTATGTATCATCGGAAATGCTCCAGAGAAGAACAAAGACAATAACTGAGGCAATAAGTTCTTTACTTTTAATTATGGCTTAAAATTGTCATTCAGCATGGGTCCAGAAAGGAATTCAACTATGAAGTACAGAAGCTATAAAGATCAGAAGCTGAATGGAAAAATTCTAGAGGGTTCTGAGGAATCAAGTTTTACCCTCATTGGTAAATTTCTCTAGCATGGTATTAATAGATAGAGTATTCCATATGGAAAAAAACTGGAGAGAAGAAATTAAGGAAAATTTTCAGTGTAGGCCATTGTTTTTTGCTCCTTAAACAAATATTTATTGAGCTTTATTTTCATACTGCATCTCATTTGAAAGCTATGACAATCCTACAGACTGTCCTTTCTATAGATTGTCATATCCTATAGACTATCCCATAGAGAAAGTACTTTCTTTTGCTATTTTCAAGAGTAAAATTGTAGTCAGGGAGGTTAAATGACTTTGCCAAAGTTAGGTTGCAACATGTGATAGAATCAGAACTGAATTCTCCAAACCCACTGCACCTTCCATGACATCATCCTACCATTAAAGATAGAAAGGAAGTTCACATCAGTGTTCCTTAGAGAAAAAGCTTGAAGTTACAAAGAGACCAAGAAAGTCTAAGCATTTATTCTGCAATGAGCTCTTATTCAGTACTGGGGTGTTTAGGATCTGAACTATGAATAATTGGATTGTGTTTTATTAGCTGTAAGTTTTTAAATCTTTACCTTTACAAAACCTCTCCATGCAAACATAAGTCTCGTGATAAGAGAAATCAAGGAGAAGAGTTTTCCCTATACTTGAGCCAGAATTTTAAGATGCATGTGTGGTACTAAGGATGGTACTAGCAATGGAGAGAATTACAAAGGTGGTGACATTCAGAAACAAAGTCAGAGATGTATGCTCCAATCTCTCCTCTCCTTGTGGAAACTCCCTTCTGGAATCCTCCTCTTGCAACGCAACAGAGGACGACCCTAATTTAAAGGTAGAATCCTTTCTATACAGGTTCATGATGACTTTTCCAATTCTAACCTTCCATTTTGTCTGCACTTCTCTACTCCTGCTCATAATTTTCTTATTGAGAATGGGAGCCCTTCTTAAATTATGACAGTTCTTTTAGTCTCATCAAATTAGAGTGAGCGAAGGAGGATACACTGAACACGAAGAAGGAAGGCAGGGGTAAAATTTAGGATTTAAAATTTAGTGATTTAAAAATGGAAACAAACTTAGTTCTATAGCACTGAAATTAATTCTAATGTGACTTCTATGATTATAAAAAGGACTTTAGGGGTCTTATTTAAGGTTTTTCCTTAGAAGTAGGAGTGATATTAGTGAGTTCAATATAAACTTTTGCTTAAAATAAATTCATTCTTCAAAATGATACTTAGCGGTTTTTTATAAAGTACTACATTCAAATAACTAAAATGAGCATGAGATAGGTCTTAAGTGTGCTTATAAGGTAATAACATAAGTCCGTAAATGACTAATAAATGGTAAGAAAAGTATGCAGAAAACTCATCTATGTAATGATGGCACCGGATGATATCTGAGGATCATCAGTTTAATGGTTTTCTCATGATTTCACTACCTATTAACCATCACTTAAATATTGCTACAAGCAGTGCTAAATGGAATTATTTACATGTGTGAATTACAAAACAAAAACGCAATATGCAAGCTCAATGGCTTTTACGCAATAGGGTCACAAAGTCGTGTTAACAGGTGTGGCTGTCGGTATTTTATTTTGTTTGGATGCAGATTTATTAATCACACCACCGCAAGACTAATAATACTAGTATATTGTGGCTTAGAGGACTAATAAAAGC
The DNA here is from genome assembly GCF_041296235.1 of Equus asinus. Lineage (NCBI taxonomy): Eukaryota > Metazoa > Chordata > Mammalia > Perissodactyla > Equidae > Equus > Equus asinus. Next base: position 33,653,440 of record NC_091802.1, on the reverse strand, counting down.
TTTCAAGGGAAGACAGTGATAAAAATTTTGTGGATAGAAAGCACAAAAAATTACATGAGAAAGAGCTAAATATAGCTTTAACATACACACTTAAATCACTGCAGTGTTAAACCAAGCAAAGTATATGTCCGTGAGTTTTAAATATCATCTAGTGTCATTGGATGTTCATTTTCATTAGAAAGTCATCTCATAAAAGTTCATTAAAATTCAATTTGAGTTTTTGGTTTCTTTGTTTGTTTTTAATAAGTTGCTCTTAGAAACATCGTGGTGTGGTAGAAAAGGACATGAACTTTGGAATTAACAAAGCTGTGTTGGAAACTGAGCTGATCTCTCACAAACTGTGTGACTTTGGAAAAGTATCTCAACCTCTTTGGGTTATAATGTTTTCAACCTTCAAATTGGGGATAATGAGCCCTATTTATTAGATTGAGAATTAAAATATAGTGTGCTTGATTCTTTGCGTGACAACTTATAAATGTCATGTTATACATTAATGCATTTCTTTCAAGTTTTATAGGCAAGGATCACATATATAATTGTCTTTTGATAGAACTTACAGCAGTACATATAGATGTATTTGCAATTGCTTATTATTATTAACACTGATCCCTACATTACTGCTTGATTGAAACCAAAAAAAAGAAAAGAAAAACAGCTTGTTAAATAAAAGAACATCGACTTTAAAAAAAAAACTTTATCTATGCAAGATTGGTATAAATGGCTTCCATTTACTTAGATAAAATGATATAATCTGCTGTTTTAATTCTGATGCTGTTTATCATGAAATGCAGTGCCATGCTTTTCTAAATGGGGATGTCTTTAGATTAGGCAAGTAGAATGTTATCCATCCTACTAGAACCCCATTGAGAGAATTAGACTCAAAAAAATATCTATAGAATTTTTAAAAATTTTGTCCACATTTCACTAACATTTTCTAATTCTGCATCTTTAAATGTCTGTATATCTGATGCTCCTTTACTAGACTAGATATCCACAAGTACATACCTAGGAAGCATATTTTTATAATCTCTTTCCCAAAGATGAATGGGTTAGCAAATATTTCAACACATTCCCTCACTCTTTGGTCCAGCACTTTTATCTGGATAATCCTTATTCACTTCTGGGACTCCACTCAGCCTCAGCCTTTCCCAGGAGTCATTCTTTAGTGAATCCCTGGATCTAGATTGGGCGCCTCTGTCCTCGCTGCTATCTTAGCATCTTATGCACATTTCTACCTCGACTGAAATCATTTCATGCCTTGCCTATCATTCTCACCAGACTCTGCCTTTTTTACTTGTTCATAACCAGAACCAGTGGGTCTCTGACACAGTTGGTATTCAATAAATGTTTGTTAAATGAATGGAATGGATGATTTAATGCAAAACGAGATGGTGTCCAGTCACTTAGACCCTAAGCAGGTCACCACATGTCTCTCTGCCCAGTTCACTATAATAATAATAGCTAACATCAACAAAACACTTATGATGTTCTGACATTGTGCCCAGTGATTTATGAGCAACATTTTATTTATTCGTATGGACTGAGTAATACCAATATTATCAGTGGCACTTTAGAGACAAATAAAATTAAGTTTAGTGATGTTAAATAGGTTGTCCAAGACTGCTTGTTTGGAACCCAAGTTAACTTGGCTTTAAAATGTGTGCTGTTTCTACCATGCCAGGATGAATTCCTTCTTTTATTGAAGCTCCTTAAATCCCGTGTGTATAATTTGGACATCCACACATTTATAAAACATGAAAGACGTAATAGTTTTCTTAGGTTTTGATCCATATGATGATTTTTTAAGATAGAGTCCCACCATAATTAAGAAAAAAACCAAGGTAAAGACTTTAATCACATATTTCATCTGCAGCTGTGCTTTCTCATTTTTAGCTAAACAGCACTCCGATTGGTAAAATGAGGTATTTTGTTAATCAGATAGTGACTGATTGAAGTGTCATTTGGTATTTTCTAGTTTACAAAGAAAGAATAAAAAATAGAGTCACTGTACTCACAATTCACATTAAACACTAGACAAAGCACAATTTCTATGTGGCGAATCCAAAGGTTGTTCAGAATCTTGTAATACTTCAGGATATTCACAGTGACAATATTTTTCATATTGTCTCCAATGTCTTGGAGGTGGCAGGTGAAAGATTTTTTTATTTTTTAGTTGTTGAAATTCCAGTAACCTGCTCCTACTTTGTCCTTTAAAAAATGTCCCAAGCCCTGAGTTCTCTTGTTTAAACACACATACAAATGTCTTTATTGCATTTCACAAATATATAATTATTTAGAGAGAAGGCATCTTCTCTGTGACATTTTTCAATCTTATTAAGCGATAATCACAGAGGGAAATCCACAGGCATTTGTCTTCAATGCAAACATTAGTATCCTGTTTGGGTAATTGAACTGTCAGCTTGGCCCCAGCCAGGCTGCCCTGGCCATTAGAACATTTGTTTGCTTTGTAGTAGTCAGTGTTTTCATTTTAATATGCCTTGTTAGCGCAAATAACACTGCCTCAAAACTACCATTAAGGAGAAAAAATGCTCAGCGCTACACATGAGAATAAGCTGCCAAAATAATGTATATGTAATTGGAATGATAAGTAATCTGTCACTAAATCCGACCTACCAGTTTTATTTCTCCTACCAGAAATCTCCAGCCTGACTTTCTTATACATCAGCTGTCTTTGTTAAGCATAAAAATTTTAAATTTTAATTTTTCTGTGTGTATTATATTGATGTTTTGTAACCTGATTTGTTCCAGAATCCTATCCCAAAATATTCACAGCTGGATGGAAATATAATGCATTTATGCAATTCGAAGAATTATTTATGCTTCTTTTGTTGGAAGATGTATCCTTAAAAAACAAAATAGCTAAATATATTCCATACAAAGGCATGTTTTCTTGGATCTTCTTTTACAAATGAATTCTGGGTTCAGTCTGACCATGGCTGAGACTGCCAAGCCAAGATGTCAAGAACTGTGGGGAGCATAAGTAGCTAATGTTACTTCAGATTGACCAAGAATAGAGTCTCAGGTTCATCGCAGAAAGACAACAATGCAGCTGCTAATATAATCAGTTTGTAAGTGACAAAATTTAAACTGAAATTTATCGCAAAAAGACCTCCCTTCCTCAGTTGGGGGAAAGAGCTGTCTTTGTCCATCTTCCATCCTTCTTGGATACTTGCTAAACAGCATACCCTGAAGTTTGTTGTTGGAAATTGCCAAAGATGCAAAGTCAAAGCTTGATTTCAAGAGAAGAATAAAGCAAAGAAAATTAAATACAGCTTGCTTCTGTTAGTTAAGATAATTGTCTTTTTCTTTATGACTCTCTGTAGGAAAATTAAAAGGGAGCTTCTTGCTTTTTGATTACACATATTTAACTGCTTAATGCATTCTTCAATGAATAGCTAATAAAATATAGTACTTGAAATGACTTAGTTTTCACGTCTAGTTAGCCAACATTTGCAGTTTATTAGGGAGCTGATGTATATTTTGACCTCCAAAGAGCATTCCTAGGACCCCAGGAAACTATGTATGTGATATAATTTTCAGATTGTTAGGAAGCTAATGTTCACACCCTCACCATCAAATCTGCCATAGTTTATGGGGTAGCCTTATATACTCAAACCCTAAGCATGGTTTTTGATAACTCTTAAAAATTTAAACTGCTTTCAGATTTACACTGCCATATATGATTTTTACATAATGGTAGGAGTGAGGAATCTCAGGGTAGCTTTGGAAGAGTGTAATTTAGAAATTAAAATTTCTAGGACTGAACCTCCCTCATCTGGAAGTGCAAACACAAAACCTGATTTTGAATATTTTCTTCGAGCAGCAACAACAGCTATGTCTTAATCCATTTGGGTTTATTTAACAAATATACCATAAACTGTGTGGCTTAGAAACAACAAACATTTATTCCTTATAGTTTTGGAACCTGGGATGTCCAAGACAATGGTGTTGACAGATTTGATGACTCGGTTTTTGCTGTAACATCACATGGGGGAAGGCAAGGAATCTCTCTGGGACCCTTTTCATAAGGGCACTAATCCCATTTGTGAGGACCCCACCCTCATGACCTAATCACCTACCAAAGGCCCCACCTCCTAATAACATCACATTGGGTGTTAGAATTTCAACATATGAATTTTGGGGGAACAGAAACATTTAGACCATAGCAAGCTGTCACACTAAAGATATAGTCTTCCTGAAAAGCTGGTCCTAGGAGGCATCAGACAGCAATTGAAGATCTGGAAGCATTTAGTCAAGTGGGAAAGAGTACTATCCCTTATATATACAAGGCATATATAATTCTGGCAGGCTTATCTGAAGTACTAATTCATTCATTTATTTATTCATTAACTCTAACAAACTTTTGGTGAGGACCTACCATGTACTAGTTAGTAGAGATCAAGGCAGGGGGTGTGGAAGCAACGACCTGTCAAATTTAAATTGAGGACTGAGAAAAGGGCAAATGGGCTCCAAATGAGAGGTCATTCTAGAGAGTAGGAAAGAAGTAGTACAAGGGTATATACAAAAAATATGTTTGGATGGACATGGTTAGGGAGAATGGAGGGATAAAGTTGAGGTGTAAAGGCATATGAGTTCAAGGAAAAATGGATAACTACCCCAAAATACTTCCAGATACAAGGTCATGGAAAGCTTAATACTAACAAGTTGTTTTAAAATATTCAACAAATATTAACTATAAAAAGAGCAGCAAAAGCAGAAACACGAGCCATATAGTTAAGTAGGATCTAAAGTTGAAGTGAGTTGCCTCCTTGGGGATTAGACGTCAGGAATGGGAGCTTATGTGTTTCAATCACAAGAGACTCAGTCAGAAAGAGCACTAATATGTGCGTTCGCCCTGGCCTATGTCCATCTGTAAATTTGCCTTAGACACACACTTTCCCACTTTTTAGAATAAAGGAGATGAATCATTTCAGATTATAAAGTCATACCTGTTCATTTGCTAAAATTTGCTGCATTCTGAAGCGTATAGACTCTCAACACCCAGAGGCAGTCATTATTTATAATTATATGGCTTCCCTCCCTTCAAGCATCCTGCTTCCTATAGTAGAGCATGTCATGCCTAACAATTTGGTCACTTTCTTCACTTAACATCACCAGTGGTTTCTTAAGTAATATAATTTCAGGTGCTACATAAGAAAAGTTCCTTTTTTAGCTCATGGAGGCATTTACTCTCTTTCAAATAATGTCTCCAGAAGACTCATGGACTGTGATTTTATCTATCAATCTTCAGCTGATCGATTCACATCAAAGAAAAATATCAGGATCAAAAACCTTTTCACTTTAAAAATACAGTTCCTGGATAAAAGCAACGGGGGAAAAGTTACCAAAAAAGGACTCTCTACTTTTACCTTTAGTTTGCTATTTTCTTCCTTCTTTTTCACTGAGTGTACATTTGCATTGGCCACAGGTTTGCCTAGAGTAACTCATCAAGGGTATGAATCCTGTGGTCTCCTATGACTTTTCAGGTCCTTGTCCTCAAAACCCAAGTCCATCTAGATATAAGCATAAAATGAAAAAAAATTATTCCAGAATAAAAATTCGTTTAAAAATATGCGTGCATTTTGGGTATATATTATGTTAAAGGAGCTGTGCATTGAATTCTATAAGTAATCTGTATGTTCTATGCACATAAAGCTGTATGTCTCTATTGTGGCTGTTAGCTAAAGCACGATATTCTCACCAATAAATCTTGCTGCTAATGAACTATTAGCAACTCCTACCCATGCTCGCTAAAATCTCATGCCAAGCTCCTAGGTACCATTTAAAGAATAATTGCCCTAAGCAGAACACTTTATTCCTTTCTGCCTAGATGATTTATAGATGAAATCCAGCCACTATTAGATACTTTGCAATGTATTATTATTAATAATAATCTTGGTGCTAATACTAATATAACATATTTAACAGACCTCTTTGGGAATACTCTTTTAAAAAACACAAGTATTAAAAAGATGATAGTTGGAACTGCAAGATAGGTGGAAATTCAGTCCAATTTCCTGCAGGTCTGTAAGAGCCTTAATGAACTTATCTTCTTGACGACTTGTGATTTAGCTACTCAGAGCCACCTTTGAGAAAAGTGATATTCCCCTGTGCTACTCAAGAGCATAAGATGAGTTTTGGGTTGCCAAAACTTTCATTAAAATTTTATGTAACCATTCTCTAGAGCATGAAACTTGCCTAATATCCTACCATCAATGAATTATGCATGTCGGTTTCTATACTTATCCTATTTTTATGTTTAGTCTTTAAGCATATTTATAGCAGGGGTCCCATAAGCTCCTTATGCTGTAAATACATTTAAAAAGAAGTATACTGTGTCAATGATTGAAAATACAAAAAAGTCTTAAGGAGGGCCAAATTTATATGCATTAATATGTAACCAAAACCCGCAACTGTGATGCACCATCAAAAGTTGAAGTCATTCAAAGACATAAACTGAAGATTTACTGAACTCTCTAGTACGTGCAGTCCCCAGACACTGTAAATTAAAGTTTAGGGTTTAGGGAGTAAATTTATAAAGTTTAAACATTGAAAGTATCAAACAGGAAAGCAGTCGTTAATATTCAGAGCCAGAAGCAAGAAATTTAAGGTAAGAATTTACTGACGACAAAGTCCTCTTTATCCCTGTACATTCTTTTAACTCCGTTTATGTAATGCTGTGTTGGGAGGCCAAAGACCACCCCTGGGTTTGGTGATTTGCTAGACAGACTCATAAGAATCAGCATAAGATGTATTACAGCAAAAGGGTAAAGAGTAAATCCAGTAAAGCATGAAGGTACATGGGGTGATGTCCAGAGAACCAGGCCCTAGCTTCCACGAGTGTTCTCTGTGGAGTCGCACACAGGACGTGCTTAATTCCTCCGGCATCAAATAGTGCTAACACATGTGAAGTGTTATCTAGTAGGGAAGCTCATTTGAAATTCAGTGCCCAAGGTTTTTACGGGGGGAAGTTCACACAGACACCCTCTGCCTAGCATGCACAAAATTTCCAAATCCCAGAAGGAAAGCAGGAGTTCAGCATAAGCCACGTTGCTCGTATAGTTAGGGTACAACGAGCCACTCTTCTCAGTTCTGGGAATGATGGGAATTCTCCTGGAATCCAAGTTCCCAGATACTAGCCAGGGACCAACCTTCAAGCAGGCCTTTCTATGTTAATTGTCCTCTGCACAAATGCCATCTTAGGTAATTAGTTGTTTCAATTCGTGTGTATTTTTGTCATATCACTTAAGACTATTTTCATCCTGATAATGCAAAATGTGTGTTCAAATGCAAAGTTGGGGAGAAATGTGCAGTAGCACCCTTATACAGAATTCCCACCAGATAGATGCAATAGATGTAAATAACCTCAAGAGAATAGATAACAGTAAGATGTAGTAAAATAGGAAGTGATGAGTTTTGAGTATGTATTACCTTTGTTTTTAATTTTACTGATTTTGAATAATGGTTGTTTGTTATCTGGCTCACAAAATTCCTGAAAATTCCCCTTCAATGAGCTGGGCTTGGCACACTCCAGTAACACGAGCACTTATCAATCCTCTGCTCTCATCATGTCTATTAACATCCTATCTATCAACTCTCCAAGTCAAGAGATTGGAAAGTATAATCCTTCCATGAAGGTAGGGGAGAAGGGTGAAAGGTTTTCTGAAAAAAATTCTAACCTACCACACAAACTCTTTTTTTGAGTAATGTTTTACAGTTTTCATAGTGTTTTCGCTTGCCTTATTTAATTCTAATTTGATTTTGTGGATAAAGAAATTAAAGTCTTGGTTTTGTTGTTTAACCAGTATCATCCACTCAGTCATAGAATATAGTCAAGAGGCAGGAGAGGGAGATATTTCTTAGTTCTCCTTTTATTTAGGTGCTCCAAATTTAAACTCAGAGCAATATCTCTCAACAAAGAATAAAGCTAACTTTGCCAAAAGGCTTGTAAATTCTCACTGGACTTTGAGTTTTTAGTTTCTAGGCAAGTTCCTTCCAAGTTTCTGTTTAAGGTCTCTTCCAATGCGTTATGCTGCTTGAAATGGAAGAACATCCAAGTCTCTAGGCCATGGAGTCTGCTTCCAACTTATACGTGCCTTGCAGCCTCTAAAGTCTCCACTACATAAAAGTATTTATAAAGCTGGACCACTTAAACCAATCCTGGTTGATGACCACTACTTCTTTTTTGTCTCGGAGAAGTGTAGCCCAATCCTCAGGCCAATGACTATACTCCCTACTGAACTTGAAAAGTCCTGTTTTATATGAAATTATACTACACTGCCAATAAAATAAAAACAGTGGTGATATATCATTAGAGAGGATCCTTGTTTAATTTACATTCAGTTCCTATCATCACCAAGATCTTTAACATCTCCTTAAAATAGATTAGTTGCCTCAGAGAGTTTTCTCTCTCCAAGATTGTAGAAGCTCATAGAAATGGCCATCCACTTTCCTTTAGTGCTGAAGAATGTCTCCAGGAGACATTTCATTCGTGAAAAGCTTTAGGGCTTATAGATAGTCAATACCACAACTACCACTTCTCACTCTAGTTTAGTCTCCTTCTTGTCTCTGGACAATGTTCATCTGTGTCTTATCTCCCAAACTAAATTGTAAAACCCTTCAGGATAAGAACTTGATCTTATCTGTCCACTCTCTCATTTTGAGACTCCTTTAAAGTCTACATTTCTGTAGTAAAAAGGACAGGGACAAAAGAACAGGAACAACAACAGTCACTGTCTATAGTTTACTTGTTGCAGTGATTAAATTTACTCCTCAGCCAGGAATGCACGCGCATATACAGTATTCATTCAATCCACAACTGTTTCATGCCAACAAGTGTTCCAGGGATTATAGCACAGGATACTCTCTGGGATCTTGCCCTGTTTATGACCTCCTTTTCAAAATTTTCCTTGATTCCAAAATCTGGGTTACAGACCTATCTGTGTTTCCACCATATGATATGACTATATCTACCTTGATATTTACCACACTGTAATTATGGCTAATCTTCATGGCTCTACTAAATTGTAAGCCCCTTAAGGACAGGAGCTCTACTCTACCTGGCTTTTTTTTTCCAGAACCTATGGGTTCCAACACAACATAGGCTCTCAATACATGCTTATCGAGTAAATCAATGGGCATTTAAAAAGTTGTAGAGATGCTTCTGCTAAATGGGTTAATAGAAGTTAAGTTTTTTCACTTTGTGTGTATTTTTTCTCATGCAATTTCATCTGTGACAAATGCTGTCATTGCTCCCTCTCTTCCTAAATTCGATTGATTCTCCAGGGTACTGCCATAAGGCCACCCACTACTGTTCAGGAGCGATTATTTCATCCACCAAGCCATTTTCTGGAACCTTATAACCTATTGCCTTAATAATCGATGTATTTTTTCATTCCATATTTTAGTAACTTTTAAACTACAAGTTTATTTTGGAAATTAGAAAGTATAAAGCAAAAATAAAGATAATATCTATTTCCTTAGTTGGAGATGATCATTGTAAACATCTTAGGAGTTTTTGTCTGTGTGAATATTTATGTATAATTAAGAGTAACTGTTACCGCACAAAATTGGGGTTCTCTTGCCCGATGTGCATAAAAAGCCTGTTAATTATGGCATCAGCCTTTGGGAAAAGAGATCAGCTTTATTCTGTGAGATTGATCTGGAGGGAGACAGGGGGCGTGTGCTCTCAGATCTGTCTCCCTGATTCAGGATTTGGGGAGATATTTAAGAGGTTAGGGAGAACAGGCTGGCACGTGGAAATGCTGGTGGCACAAGTTTTGATTGGTGGGCTATGAACATTTATGGTAAGGTTTTAAACATTTATGACAAGGTTCTAAACTTTTATGATAGGGTTCTAAACATTTATAATAGGGTGGGGAAGGAATTTTAACACTAGATTTTCCTGAATGAGGGACCCCTCACTTCTGATAAAAGTTCAAAGTTCTTCTCGTGTCCTGGTTCTTTGGTTCCATGGGGAGGAGGATCTTTGTTTCTGTAGTCATTTCAGATCAAGATTTCTTCTGTGCATCTTCTGGCTATGGGACTTTGCAGATTTTCTGAAAGATGATCATTAATCACTCGGTTGATAAGAGATGGGGTCAGTTGAACTGGTCCTGGAGGGCCCACGGTTACATAACTTTTTACAGTTTTGTGCTGGGTGTTTTTCCATTAGTACTATGTCATGCATACTTTCACTACCTTGTCTATCAAGTATGGGGGAAAAAAAGATCTAGAGAGAGATTTCTCCATTTGAGATTGTCACTGTCAGTAACATTTGCAGACTAGGCATGCCGGCAATCATCTTGACTCAGCATCCCAGTGGAAATTTAAAAAGAGATAAAACTAAAATAAAGCTTTATGCTTGTTGAAATATGATGCTTTAGTGTAGCTAAATCTGATAAAAGTTTTCAAAGGGTAATTCCATAAAATCTCAAAGGGAAACTCCAAATTACCATAAGTATCTGAAATAGATAATCATTGATATTAAAATTTCTGAGATTAAGATAAATTATTCTATTTCCAGCTTTTTGGATTGTTAAAATTTGCCAGCTCTCTCTCTCAATAAATGGTAGCGTTTTACTGTCATCATCATCATATTCTTCTCAGTTGTTCCACACTAACTAAGGACATCCTTCTGGGTTTCTCTTTCAAACCCTTGATTATCTTTGGCAAAATAAATTATGGTGATCTGGGTCAAGTAAGATATACCTCATTAGGAACTTGTGTTTTTCAACTCTCTCTTCTGCACTAACCTTTGACTATTTCATGTGATGTCTAGATTCCTCGTCTATAGTGTGCAATTTGAATAATAATGGCAAAGCATTAGGGTCAGAGATGGAGAGCAGGGGTTGGGGAAACAAAGAGATATTTAGGAGACAGAATGCTAGGAATTAGAGTAATCAAATATTCGAGGTGCCCAGACATAAAAAGCACTTAGGGATTGATTCTTATTGCTGCTCTTGATAATATTTTGATTCATAATTTGAACAAAATGAGACTATTTATGAAAATAAAATGTTACTAAAGATTTTTCCTACTACAAAAGTAAGATAGGATTGTTATTGAAAATTTGCACAACACAGAACTGTGGAAAGGAGTAAAAATAAGTAAGCATATTTTAACCTTCCCAAAAGAACTACTATTGGTCGTTCCAGTCATTTCTTTTTCCTATTGCAGAATCTTATAAACTACAAAAAGCTACTTGAACTTAAACTGAATGATAATAAAATACAGCCTAGATTTAGGGAACTGCAGGGATAAAGCAAATGTTTATATTGTATTATGCATGCCAGATATAAAAAAATATTTTGTTTTGCTTTCCTAAAATGTCCGCCTTTTTCCTGAAGGAGTCCGTCATCCTGAGCTACCGTCATATGAATAACGTGGTGCTTCAGATGCCCACCTGGGGCCATTGGGGAAGCAAGAATTCTCTACCCTTCTCACTGGGCCATCATTGAAAACATCACGGTACAGTCACTTCAAAGTTAACAAGAGCACTACTGATCTGATCTGCATAGGGACAGAGTCTCAAGAGCACATTTGATGCTATTTCTGAGACAGACTTGCTTGCGCATTGAGCACAGCTTGATGGTTAAGAGATAATGAACTAACTTCTCAATCACAATGTTGTTAAAATATGTTCATGGTAACACACTCACCTAGCCCTCTTTGTGACTTGAAAATAAACTATTTTCTTATTTCTGAAAAGTATCCTTTTCCTTTGCTTTTTTTCTTTTTTTGCCAGTGGTAAGGATGAGAGAGAGTACAAGGCAACCGGATAACTCTGACAGCATTCATGTACTTACATAGTGGAAACTGAGCTTCACTTTTCTTTCACCTTAATCATGATTCAGTGTCTCCATAAGCTCCAGTGAATAAAAAATGGATATGAAAGACAAGGGAGAAATTCCACATCCATGTTATTTCAGCTTCTCATCAATCCTCTCCCTGCCCAGCAGTTTCTCAGGTGAAGTAGAGAGGAAGTATCTACACCTCACCAACCAGATGCAGATCTGTCTCTCAACGCCTTCAAGTCTTCTCAGGAAGGATACCCCCCATCACCCTGGTAAATGTCAAATGCCCCCACTCCTTACCATCCAGCCCCTTTCTGGACTTTATCTTTTCCACAGTACTTATCCTCTTTGATGACACTTTATACGCATTTATTTTGCCTTTTATCTGTCCCCCCACTCTAGAATGCAAGCTCCCAGAGGACAGGGATTTTTATCTCCTATTTTTCAATAGGCACATTGTTTAGAATAGTATCTCATGCATTGTATATGCTTAATAAATACTTGTTGAATGAATAAATCTTAGTTTTCATCAATGAAAATGTCATTAAAGTATTAAATTTGTCATGATAGGATGACACAAATGGCTACAGGTCTGTATATTTGTTCAGATTTCTTATATAGACAATCATGCAGTCCGTGACTAAAAACAGATTTCGTTCTTCCTTTCCCGATCTAGACGCTTTTATTTCTGTCCTTGCCTTAGTGAATAGCTAGATCTTTCAGTACAGTACTGAATATGAGCGGGAGGAAGATATCCTTCACTTGTTCCAGAGCTCATGGGCAAAGGAGCCAGTCTTTCACCACTAAGTAAGACGATAACTTTAAGTTTTTTGTAAATGCCCTTTAATAAGATTGAGGAAGTCTCCTCTATAATTAGTTTCCTGAAAGATTTCATCAGAAATGGATCGTGGATTTTGACAGTGCTTTCTTGTGTCTCTATTGAGATAGTCTTTTGTTTGTTTGTTAACATGGCGAATTGCATTATTGGTTTTTTCCCTACTTTTTTATTGGGGTACAATACACACGACACCAAATCTACCATCTTCACCATTTCAAAGTGTACAGCCTAGCAGTATTAAGTCCATTCATAACGTTGTACAACCATTACCACCATCCAGCTTCATAACTCTTTTCATCTTGTGAAAGTGAAACTCTGTACTCATTCAACAATAACTTCGCATTCCTCTCTTCCCCCACCCACTGGGAACCATCATTCTAATCCTGTCTCCACAACTGTGACTACTCTAAGTACCTCATGCAAGTGGAGTCACATAGGATTTGTCTTTTTGTGACTGACTCATTTAGCTTAGCATAATATCCTCAAGGTTCATCCATTTTGTAGCATATGTCAGAATTCCCTTCCTCTTGAAAACTGAGTAATACTCCACTGTATGTATATAACACATTTTGCTTATCTATTCATCCCTCAGTGAATACTTCTACATTTTAGCTGCTGTGAATAGTGCTTCTACGAACACGGGTATACAAATCTAATAACACAGTAACTCTAGAAATCGGATTCTTTCCCTTCACCAGGTTTTGTTGTTTTGTGTTTTTGCTTGTCGCGGGCTGTCTGTGCTTAGGATTAGCCTGTGGTGTAAATCTAAGGTCTTCTCTGAGCCTTTCCCTGGACATGCATGGTCACTTTCTAATTTTCTTCTCATAGGCAGTTGCTTTTGAATGACCTAGTCTTTAAAATCTGGCTCCCTAAAGGGGAAAAAGAGAAAAATGAAGGGGGGGAGCAGGGCAAAGGACTTCTAAATCCCCTGGACATCACTTCTGCCATAGAGGGAGAGGCTTGTAACAATGGGGGGAGCTGCAACAACAAGATCTTCCTACCTCTTTGACTACAGCTCTGTGAGCAGAAGCAGCAATCAACCATCAGATAACTGACTGCCAATATTTGAAGGACAGGGTCCTTTTTGTCCATCCTGGATCCCGCAAGCTGCAAGCAAGCTGCTCCAGGAACATGTGTACAGTAGCTTGCCACATGGCTGGGGTGGGGGGTTGAGAGTTGCTACTGTGCTGAGACTGAAATTAACCACAGTTTACTCTTCAAGTCTTCACCTGGAAGCTGTGAGCCTTCAATAGACTGCAGAGTTCCAAAATAGTTACATCAGGCAGATTCTTTCATGGCAATTGTTCTCCAGGAGGGGAGACGGGTTTCTGGTGCTTTCTACTCCACCATCTTCCCAGAGTCCTCTTTCACATTATTGATTTTTGAATGTGAAGTTAATTTTGTAGTCCTTAGTTAAATGCTATTTTGTCATGATATAATATCCATTTTGCATGTTGTTCGACTCGATTTACTAAAATTTGGGTTAGGCATTTTAAACCTATGTTTATCAGAGATATTGGTCTCTAGTCTCTTTTCTTGATATGTTTTCACCTGGGGATGATGGCCTGTTAGAATGAATTGGGAAGTATTTCTGGATGTTCCATTTTCTGTCGAATTCTTCCTGCTATGTGTTTATTTCACTTTTCCCTGTTTCTTTCTTACTTTTTCTAGTGCTGTTTTTGTCTAGAGCCTAAGTTTTTGTTTGTTTATTTTACTACTACTTATTTTAAACAAGAAGAATCCCTCCCAAATAAGTGGTATTTTGTGAACATGTCCTATTTAGGAGGAATCAGGGCAATATCTTGGCTTGTAAAAAGTCATCCTGGCTCACAAACTAGCCTCTATTTGAACCAGCGGTTTTAATGTATCTGATAGATAGATACTCTTTGTCTCAGTTGACAAAGATGAGTAGCTATAAGTAGGTTGCAAGATTTAACAAATAAAAATACAGAATTCCCAGTTAAAGTTGAATTTCAGACATACAACAAAAAGCTTTGTGTGTGTGTGTGAGAATGTTTCATGCAATATTTGGAACACACTTATACTACAAAGTATCCCTTTTATTAAATCTTAAATTCAAATTTAACTGGATATTGTGCATTTTTTCTGAAAACTCTACCCACCAGGCCAATTACCACTCACAAATTTTCCTTTGTAATGTGAGGAATTTGGCCAGGTGACACAGCTACAAGTGTCCCTCTCTGCCATGCCTCCTGGATCACTGCTCCCTTGGCATAGTGTGGGTTCAAACAGGGAATAGGGAAGCTCCAGAGCTGGACAACTCACCTTGGACCCACACAAGTACTTCCAGGTGCTCTCTTCTTCATATGCAGCCTGCTTTGGAGATATCTCTTCTCTTGAAGAAGTCTCGTCTTGGTGTCTTGCTTCACCCTGATAAATATTCCACTATACAGCCTCTTTATTTATTTATTTACTGTTTTGTGAGGAAGACTGGCCCTGAGCTAACATGTTCCCAATTCTCCTCTTTTTGCTTGAGGAAGACTGTCTGTAAGCTAACATATGTGCCAATCTTCCTCTATTTAATGTGGGAGCCACCACAGTGTGGCATGACTAGTGATGTTAGGTCCACACCCAAGATCCCGACCTGTGAACCCCAGGCCACTGAAGTGGAGAGTTCTAACTTAACCACTACACCACTGGGCCAGCCCCCTAGTATGTTAATTTTTTTATTACACTTTGCTGCACTTCACATAGTGTAGATTTTGTTTTTAAGTACTTACTATTATCACTGAAAGTGAAACATCCATTTCTGTTTCTCCCTTTTTTTTTATGGCTTTCAGAACTGGGTAGAGAAATGTTTACTTTGTCCATTTATACCTGGAGTTCTGTATATTCTATTTAATAGTCTCATCAGGATCTATTTAGTTTAATCTTCCTTCTATATTGGTATCATCATATTTCCCATTTTTTTCCTAGATTATATCTGCTTAAAAAAATGTCTGTTATTTTGTAACGTGGCACATCTTAGAGTTGTTTATACATTTTCCTAAATTCTATTACCCCTCCACTCCACATTCTGTATTTCAGTCATTTCTGGTTTTTTATCTTCATTATTTTTCCCAATATTACATTGCTTTGGGTTGGGTTTTATTTTTGTTGTTTCTCTATTTTTTAAAATTGAAAACTTACTTTACTTTTTTTTACCTATCTTTTGAAAAAGTGGAAATACTTAAAATAATTACCTATGAGAAAGTATTGGCACTATATTAATTTGGATGTGCCATGTTGTTGCTATTATTCCCCTTCCAAGGTTTCTTATTATGGTTTATATTTGTGTTTAAAAAAAATGATGAGGGGGGTTGGCCCCGTGGCCAAGTGGTTAAGTTCGCGCGCTCTGCTGCAGGTGGCCCAGTGTTTCGTTGGTTCGAATCCTGGGCGCGGACATGGCACTGCTCGTCAGACCACGCTGAGGCAGCGTCCTACATGCCACAACTAGAAGGACCCACAACGAAGAATATACAACTATGTACCGGGGGGCTTTGGGGAGAAAAAGGAAAAAATAAAATCTTAAAAAGAAAAATGATGAGGGGCCAGCCTCGTGCTTGAGTGGTTAAGTTCACGTTCTCCACCTCAGTGGCCCAGGGTTTCACAGGTTTGGATCCTGGGTGTGGACCTAGCACTGCTCATCAAGCCATGCTGAGGCCATGTCCCAAAGTAGCAGAGCCAGAAGGACCTACAACTAGAATATATAACTACGTACTGGGGGGTTTTGGGGAGAAGGAGTGAAAAAACGAAGACTGGCAACAGATGATAGCTCAGGTACCAATCTTAAAAAAAAAAAAAATAGAAAAATGATGATGTAGCAGCATGCCCCGCCTCAAAACCCTAGGAAATTAAATAATGTAACTTAAATATTATTATACTTCATCTTGCTTATTTCTTAGTTTCTGTATTATGTCTAAAGAATATGAACTGTAGAATATATGTATTCTAGAATATAATATTGTAGAATGAATGGCTATACTTTCCCCTTGATTACCTACCCTTCTTTGGAATGTAATCTCCCTACAGTTTTGGAGGCAGCAATGTACTATTTACTACCTGATCTCCTTCCCTCAGCATATCTTATATTTCAGAAGATGGACATCTAAATTGAGATGAACTCAGTGATAATTCAGGGATGGTAGGAAATCAATGAGAATGTTACCCCTGGTAATCTAAAATTGGGACATGGAGTAACCATGCCAGTGAGATATGGCTTCTGGGAATTAGAGGTAAAATATAAGAAGGCAGAATGTGGGGATATCTCTATTGGGAATTGCTGAAGAACAAACTATCAGAAAACTTAATGCCTTCAAACAACATTCATGTTTTAGCTTATGATTTTTTTTTTTTAAAGATTGGCACCTGAGCTAACAACTGTTGTCAATCTTCTTTTTTGTTTCCTGCTTTTTCTCTCAAATCCCCCAAGAAAACAGTTGTATATTTTAGTTGTGGGTCCTTCTTGTAGGACACTGCCTCAACATGGCCTAATGAGTGGTGCCATGTCTGCGCCCAGGATCTGAACTGGCGAAACCCTGGGCCACCGAAGCAAAGTGCGCAAACTTAACCATTCAGTCACAGGCTGGCCCAGCTTATGATTGTTTAAGGTCAGCAAATCAAGTGCATCTTGGCTTGGCTCCATCATGAATCTTCGATCAGCTGTGAATTAGGTGGGCAGCTCTGTTTCTGGGGCATGGCTGGCTGTCAACTGGATCACTATTGGTTCTCCTCCCTTTATCTTATTTCTATACATTTCTGACATCTTTCCAGCAGCCTAGCCTGGCATGTTTTCAGGGCAAGGCTGAATCAGAAGCAAAGGAAGTCCAAAAGCATAGGAAATCATGCTAAACCTCGGGAAAGTGTTCTGAGACCTAGAGTCATAACTTGTACACAGTCATTTCTGCCATGTTCTATTAGTCAAAACAAGATGAAAGGCCCCCCAAAGTCAGAGCGTGGATGAGGAATACAAAATTACAGGGCAAAGAGTATAGATACAGGGGGCAATTAATTTGTGCCTGAATATTAATCAGTTATCACAGTCTTCCTTCTAGACCCAATCATTGGTGTCCTAATTGCAAAATTCACTCCTTCCCAAGATTCTCATAAGTCTCATTGTATCTAACCATGTCTGGAGGCTCAAAGCCCAGGAATTTATGGTCTATATTAGCTTTGAATGTGAATCTCCTTGATATGGAGAACTATGAACGAAAGAAAAAAATTATCCGCCCCACCTCACCCCTCTATCTTCCAGCCCACAATAGAGTAGTGAAACAGGGAAAGACAAGAAACCTACATTAAACATTCCCATTTGCAACAAGGATGTACAGGCGACAAATAGCAATTACTGCTCCTTAGCCATTCTGAAATTCCCTGGGCAAATGTTTCATGGTCCTGCAGTTCTGGGAATGGAAAAAGCTCTTGATTAAGCTCTAGGTCTACACCTCGTCTTACACTGTATCTTGCAGCCATATTCAATTCGATTTTTATGATGAGTCTATTTCTCTGGTGACACAATATGCTACTGGCTTTAGATACTGTATAGGTCAGAAACAGAGTCGACAGGAACTAAAAAGTTACAGGGCAAATTTCAAGGATAAAGAGAGGCTATTAAGGGCCATCTAATAAATTTACCACAATATTCAAAATGGAGCTTGTGTTCACCCTGAGAAGAAGCCAGTCAGCATAACAAAGAAATGATTAAGAAGAAGGATCCCCGAGAGAATTAAAAGATGGACCTCAGTGAGACAAGTGCAATAAAGGCACAGGGTGTGTGGTTAGATATTTTAGTTTCTGAGCTGATTCCCTCATGAGTCTGCATTATACTCTTTTTCCTTAGGCTTCAAAACAAAACTTTCATTCTTTTCTGTAAGCTAATTTTGGCAACAACTCAACCAAAAGAGCATGTTCCTAAATCCTTCATTGAAATAGATAGAAGTATGGTCTTCTCCTATTTTAATCCTAGATATGTTGCAAGATTTCCCCTTTCTTATTGATCTCCTTGGGCATATAAATGGAAATATGCTGGCATGAAACCATGTTAAGTAGGTACACAAAAATTTATTTATATCATTATTAATAACATTTCATAGATATATTAATATATATCCCCATTAAAAGAGTATAGTGCAAAATAAAAAGGGTTAATTATGGTATTTCCAAGGTGGTCATACTATGAATTATTTATTTTTCCTGCTTACGCATATATATATATATATTATTTTTAATGAGGATCACTCACAGATCCTTAGTGTTCAGTTCAGATTCAACAATTCTACGTACCCTTGAAACCCCACAAAAACCAAGACAGAGGATATTTTTATCACTAAAGAGCATCCATCTGTGCCCCTTTCCTCTGTTCCTTACCCTTTCTAAGGCAACCATTTCCTGTATTTGATCATCATAAATTTGTTTCACTTGTTCTTGGAGGTTATATAAATGGAATGATAGAGTTGATCCTGTGTGTGCGTGTGTGTGTGTGTGTCTGACTTATTTTGATAAAAATAATGACTTTGGGACATATTCATTGTGTTGTTTCATTATCTCTTGAAATATGTTGTCTGCTCCATTTTCAATTTCCTTTCCTTCTGGGGATCCCATTGTATACATGTTAAACCATTTGATCTCCTACAGATCTCAGGCTCTGTTCTATTTTTTTCCCACTTTCTTCCTCTTTAAGTTTCTGTGTGATACTTGCTATTGCTCTATATTCAAATTCTCTAATTCTTACCTATGATGAATCTAATCTGCTGTTAAGCCCATATAATGAATTTTTCATTTTAGGTATAATTTTCACTTGTAATATGTCATTTCATCCTTTATTTTTAAAGTTTCCATGTCTTTGCTAAAATTTCCCCATATATATTTATATGTTTCCCACGTTTTCAAATATATCCTTTAGAATTTTTATGACAGTTATTTTAAATTCCCTGAATGAGAATGTTAATATTTGAGCCATCTCTGCATCTACTTCTATTGAATCTTTCTTCTCTTGATTATGGCACTCTCTATCTCTGTCTTTCTCTCACTCTCTCTCTCTGTTTTTGATTCTTTATGAGTTTTGTATGTTTGTTTTTGTATGCTGTTTATTTGTGTAAAAGAACAATATAGACAGAAATAAATTATATTTACATTTAGAACAAAAGAATATACCTTCTCATGATAGGCTGCTATAATCAGGGCCTCATTCAATTTCATTTGTATTGAGCTAGGTCCATGCTTTTTGACACATCTTGTTTGACGGCTTTAGTTGTGTTGGTTTATTACTGCTTTCTCATGCTTAGAGATTGAGTGCAGGTCTTTTTCTTTTTTTTTTCTGTGAGGCTTGGGGTTTGAGAACTTCTGAGATTCTGGAGACATCTTTGTGCTTTACAGCTCAGCTGTCAGCTATCCAAATGGTGGAATACCTCTCTCTGCTTTCTACCAAGATAGACAGATTTTTCAATTTCCAGGGACTTTCATTTGGTCTCAAAACCTGCTTTAAGTTCTGCACACCTCAAAAAACTTTTCCACCTGATATGTTACCACTGCTTTGTTTCCACTCCTTCCCAGGTAGATTTCTGTGTGCCTTGGATTTATTTCCTCAGGTATTCTGCTCTGTTTCCATCTTCAGAAGGTGGTTTCTTTGTAGTTGTGAGAGGCCACAGAAACCTTAGTGACAATCTCTTTCTCAGCTCTCTTGTTCTGCAACCCAGCCTTTGTCATACTGCCTTAAATCAAACGGTGAAGACTCATGGAAGAGTTGGTGAATGAGTGCTGACTTGCTCTAGGTCTGGGGTTCTTTGGGAGAACCCAAGATTTTTCATGTGAGCCAAGGCACAGCTCTTAAAAGTATAATAAAGATTCAGCTTGTTGCTTCCTACTTCCATTAATGGCAAATTCATCACTCTCTCTTCATTCTGTGGAGATGTGTCCAGATCCTCTCTCTTATAAAAGACTTTCTAGATTACTTTCTAGAGTTCATATCATGGTTTCTTTGCACCTAGAACTCTCTGATTAGCTCAGAAAACTATGATTTTTATAGTTTATTTGGCTTGTTTTGATTATTATGGAAAAAAGGACAATCTCTTGTGACTTTCTATGTCCTAATTAAAAGCTAAATAGGGGCCAGCCCCATGGCTGAGCAGTTAAGTTCACGCACTCTGCTCCAGCAGCCCAGGTTTCACTGGTTCGGATCCTGGGCATGGACATAGCACAGCTCATCAAGCCATGCTGAGGTGGCATCCCACATGCTTCAACTAGAAGGACCCACAACTAAAATATACAACCACGTACTGGGGGGATTTGGGGAGAAAAAACACAAAAGAAAGCTAAATATTTTACTCCATGCATTTTATTTATTTCCAAATATTCTTCCAAATTAGCAAACATTGCTTTAGTTATCATAATAATAAGCAGAGAAAATAAATAGGGTAAAATTAATCAGGTGTTCCACTTTGCCTGAAAGAAGTGGTTTAAAATCTATCATATTAAATGTTAGGCCTTAAAAGAGAAGACATTTCCTTTATATTATGAGGTACTTTACTTGTTGAAAGCAAACATTTTCTATTGTCCTGCTTTTTGTTACTTTCATAAATGTTGAATTTAAAATAAAACTCTGGGTTTATCCTCCTCTATGATGGTAGAGACTGTGAAGAAACAATCGTATGTTAGCATCACAACAGCTGAAAGAGAATCTTACCATGACTATTTACATAATTAACTTAGATAATCAATGAAGAGTTGCCAGTACTCAATAACATATGACACTTTATAATTCAAACAATAAAATTTTTAGCGTATTAAAGACTAAGGATCAATCAAAGCAAAGTAAAATGAAGCAAACCAACCAACCACCAACAACAAAAAGTTCTATACGTAATTTGCAATTTATAAGAAGCTTAGATTTATCAGTGTTATGTTCATGTCTGTACAGGCACACATCTCTACCTTATCCTTTTGGAAGAAATAACAGGGTCATAGACTTTAGGAAAGTTTCTCAGGGAATTGAGTGATTAATGCAGAATCAATACTACTATGGAAGAGTCTGTCTGATTTGTCTTACAATCAACATGGGAAAACCATTCTGACGTTATGACTCAGCAGATGTCAAGATGTAAACCTTTCACAAAATGATTTCAAGGCAGGAATCAACTTGCTTACTCTGCAGAACCAAGCAAGAAAGAAAATGCCAGTAAGGGTCTACCCAACAATGTGCCTCAAATATACCAAGTGTTCTTTCTCATACTCTCTCTCTCTAACCATTGTTAAGAAGAACACAAATGATGCAGTCAGCAATAAATTGGACAGAATATTAGTGCCCCAGAGAAATTACATTAGTTTGAAATGGCTAAGCAGGGCCATTTTACTAAAACTTGCTTGCAATGGATCTAAGCTGCCAAGTAAGGTAAGGAGATAATTACAGCCACTTGAAATTTACAACTATACAGTTTCAGGGAGTCCTTCAACTCTGAATATTGAAGGTTTTCCCCCAGAAACAGCCCTGATCATCACAAAATTCTCATCTCATAAACAACAGGACTTGTTAAAATATATTAACAGATCAGTCAATATAAAAGCTGAGAAAATACAATGTAGTGAATCTAAAAATCACCAGGATGAGGTGAATTGCACAGAGTTCTGGAAAACTAAATATGGCCTCCTTTCAAAATTTTTTCAGAAGCCTAAACCCCTAGAAATTGACCTTATTGCAATGAATATCCTTTGTATTTTTTTATCTAATTATTTTCACACCATCCTTGTATACATACATATATACACTCCTGCTCTTATCCATGATCTCTGCATGGACAGTGCCTTCTCATTCCTCAGATTGAGTGTAAATGTCACCTCTACCACTGAGAAGCCTTTCTTGACTGACTTACCTCAACCTTAGCATCCTGTTTCTTTCCTTCATTGTCCTTGTCAGATTGCTCTACTTAAAAAATTCCTTTTTATTAATTCCTCCACCACAACTATAAGTGGATATGGTCAGGACCATATCTAATGTTCTGGGATGTTAGATATTTAGTATCTAGCACACTGCAAGGCACAGAGGAGGAGCTCAGTTACTACTGGTGAATAAATAAATACATTAAATAATACATCCCTCATGGTGTCTTCTGTGACCTTTTCTTGTAGAAGTACCCTCCCTCTTCTCTGAGTCTCTTCTCTAAGTAGCAATGAAATTATTGGACTCTAACTGCAAGTAACAGAAAACCCATGCAAATTAACTTAAGCTTAGAAGGGATATTATTAACTCATACAATAAAAAACCCAGACAATGATCTGCACAGAAATGGCAGGATCCAGATTTTAGACATGGTATCAGAATCCTAGAATTACTGTTTTCATCTTTAAGCTGTGCTTTCCATTGAATAGGCTTGATATTGAACCTGAAGTGAATTTGCTCACCCATTGTGCAGCAAAGCAATCTCTGAACTTGGGGTAGTGGAAGAAAGTATTAGTTTTATTATTGCACAGCACTGAGTAAGGAGAAAGGGCAGCTAACACTGAAATCCCAAACTCTCCGAAAACCTAAATGTAAGAGTTTTTATTTGGAGTTTTAGGTAGGGGAGGGAGAGCATATGGCCTTGAGACTACTTGCAGAGATGAGGGATCCTGTGACCTTGCTGGTCAGCAGCTTTCCCACCAGCCTGTAACTCCTTGCAGGGAGGAGATAATGAATCCAGGTGGTTGTCCTCAGCCATTTGTCTCCATGGTGGATAATTGACTCTGGAGCCAGGAAGCCAAGGAGTAAGCAGGGAATGGGTGTTTTGGTTTTAACCCCATATATGCTGGGTTTAATGTAGGGAAGCTGATATCAGGGCTGGTATCAAGCTTTATTTTCATCAAATTCTCTGTATGTAGGAAATGTGGTCTCCAGCAGATGCAGGCCTACCTTCAATCAGCTTAGCAACAACAGAAGGGAACCATCCTCCCTGTTATCTCAATGAGTGACCCTTGGAGGACTCTAATTAGTCTAGCTGGATTAATCTGTGAGGCCAAGGGAATGAGGATGTTGATTGGCCAGACTTGATTCATTGTCCAAACCTATCATCCAACACCCTACTCCCAAAAATCTCCTGGAATGATCTTTTTGCACATGAAGGAGGATTTATTTTACTGGACTATAAAAGCAAGAACAGAAAGTGCTAGGAAGGCCAAAAGGTAGTTAATCTGATCCACCACACATTTAACTCTTTTACCCTGTAACTCTTCCAGAACAGGTGCTACTTTATACCCATTAATATAATGTGGAATAAGCAAGCCATGATGGCTTGTATATTAGCTTCTTGTTTGGTGTGTCTGAGTTTCCTTTGTATAAAACAGAGTTCCTAGTTTAATATTTTCTCATAATAAATGTCTTATAAATGAATTGATGAAGGAATTTTTTCTGAATTCTTCTGCAGAAACTGAGTTGAATTTTCTCATTAGATTCAGAATATAACTTCGTCTCATGAGAATCACTCTTTTCCTAGGCGCAGGGAAGGGGTGAGTGATGTACAAAGGTTTGTTTGCATGGTCAGTGACTATAATTTCAGACAAGAATATTCCAAAACAGAATTCTACCAGAGAATTACAGCCACGAAAATAGTATCAATTCAGAGAAACTACAAGGAAATAGTTTTGAAAAAACAAAAATAAGTGACCACTATGTGGAATACTATTTACAAATTTTTATCCCTCTACTTCCCTCTTTAAAGGAAAACAACCCTAAAAAACTATGTTCTGAGTTCAAAGGAGATATAGGTAAGCTTAAATATATGAAGCAAACTTTGAAGATATCAGGATATCTAAAGATTCCTTTGGTTCTTTACAGTATATAGTACAGCAATAAACAATCAATTGGTGATATATACAATAAATAGTTAAAGCATGTACAATTTTAAGTGTATCTAAAATTCTAAAATCATTCTTACTACTTATTGTAATTTTCTAAGGCCTCAGAATGAAACAAACATCAAAAGCCTCTCAGGATCATTATTAATAAACAAGCAACCCAAATCAGCAATTCTCACTTATAATTTTTGCCTTCTCTATTAGATACTATAAAGGGAGAAATATTTATAACCAGGTAAATTACATATTTCAGAATTGCAGGGAAAACTTATTTATGCCCCAAATGATTCTTGTGAGAGATGGTGAATGTAGTCATGTGTAGGAATCTAAAATTATGAGAAATTTCTGCAAAACTATAATTCTAGTGTCTACATCTATTCACTTAATTATTACAAGTACTATCTCAATTTAATTAAGATTTTTTAAAGAATTTTTCAGAACAGGTTGATTCTAAAATTCACAGGAAGGTATAAACAAACAAATATAGACAAGGTTTTTTAAATCCAACTATTGTATTAAAAACAAAAAAGCAATGAAAAGACTCATGCCTTAAAAGCTATCAAAATATACCTTAAAGATATACCATAATAGATATTTTGCTCTCTTCCTCGGGTCATTTTATTTCTTGATCATTTTGTCATTTTTATCTCTTCCCTCACCCCAAAGTGAGGCATTCATATGATTTGGCTGTAATTGAATTGGCCCCAAGTCAATCAGTATCATGTTGTGGTGTTAGGATCAGTATGTTTTTAGGTTTGGCTTTGCGACAAGAGGTCTAGGGATGTACAGCTATTTGGCTACTGGAAGGGAAGTGAGTGGACAGTGAAGCCAACACCCTGGGTGGTAGGTAGAATTAACATAATTGCTGGGAAATGTGGCTAGCTCCCTATCAAACCATCTTCATGCAATCTCTGTATTATTGTTTAAACTCTTTAGAACTGGATTTTTTCTAATTTGAAACAAAATACATTGATATGTCATAAATAATGTTGACACATACAGAAATGAAAGCAATGTGGTCTATGTGAAAGAATTGAAGAATAAAAATAGGAAAGACCAATAGATCAGAACAGAGTCCAGAGATCAGCCAAGGGAGCCATACAAGAACTTAAAAAAAATTGAGAGAAGTTAGAAAGAAGCTATTTAAGAAAACTGAGGAAAACAATTCCAGGGCCAATGTTTTCTATTGTACTAAAATATTTCATAGTATCAATAAAGGTAGAACATTTCCAAATTTATTCCATGATGGTAGCATAATGCTGATTTCAATAGAAGAAAATTATGATACAGAAAAATTAACTATTGACATAATGCAGTTGGATTATACGTTAAAAGATTTAAATAAAATAATCAAGAAAAATACAGAAATATATTTTAAAAAATGTATTGTAACTAAATGGTATTTATTTTAGGAAATTGAGAATTGCTTGAAATTAGATAATATATTACTGCAATTCATTGCGTTAATAAATATAAAATAAAAAAATAAGATCCTAATTTATAAATTGCCATTGATAGAATTCACCAGGAATTTATAAAGAATTCATCAAATAAGTAACAGAAGCAAACTTTCTTCAGCTGAGAAACATAATAATGTTCAGTGCTGAATAAATGTTCATCACTGTTTGAAGAGGCTATCCAACGCAATAAAAATACAACAAACAAACTAAAAGAATTGCTATTCTCCTCTAATTCACCTATGAATTAAAGTCTTTTCTAGTAAAAAAAAAAACTGCACAATGTTTTCATGTTTGGTAAGCTGATGCAATAATTCATTTAGAAGAGTTATGGTCAAATTTATGAAAAATACTTTGGGAAAAGAAAATAAAATGCTGTAGTGGTGGCCTTATCAAATATTAAGTTATATAGCCATGAAAAATGTACAGGAAAAGATACATAAATCAGTGGAATAAACTAATAATATGTTTGTGTATATATGTACATATTTAGAGAGGACACATTATAAAATAATAATTTTAACATATTAGGAAAAAGGTTCTTTAGTAAATGAAACAGGGTTAGCGGGTTACTTATTTAGAGAAATTTAATATACACAAATACAAGTGTGTTCAACATCAAAATATACATATATATAAAATTATAAACGTATTTGAAGGAAAATGGGAAAGTTGATTTTTATTATCTAGAAATGTGGAAGGCTTCATTTCCTATGACAAGAATGGAAGCCATAAAGAAAAATATTAGAATTTTTCAGAAATAATTTAGTAGGAAAAATTATAACTCCAGCGACATTAAAAATCTATGCACAAATAAAGATAAATGATAAAAGACAAAAAGGCAAGTATAATGAATACATGAAATCCAACAAAGGTCACTGTTTTCCATACTGAAAATCTTTGTAAATAAACAAAGAGAGAAGTAGATTAAAATTATAGGGAGGAAGTTCCCAAGAAAATAATTTAAATGACGGAAGAAAGGATATAGATTTGCAAAGTCCATAATGAATAGGAAAATTCCAACTAAAACAATGAGATAGCATTTGTAGCTTATAACGTTGGCAAAATACACAATGATTTACATTCAGCATTAATAAGAATCTGGGGACTATGGTATTCTCAAATAATACTGCTGGATATAAACTAATACAAAGAGTTTCAAGGTCAATTTGATGTACCTAACAACATTTCTTGTGGATGAACCAATACATTAACTTGCAAAAGTTACAAAATGAGATATGTTCAAGGATGCCCATTATAGTATTATAAGCTACCTAAATATCTATCAATACAGGAATAATTAAATCAATTCTAATACAACCATAGTGTTCCAGTGGACACTATGATCTATAAAAAATAATCTGTGTTTGTATTGACTAAAGAAAATGTCTATGACTTTTTTTCATTAAAAATTAGAAATATGGTATGATTCCATGTTCATAAAAATAATTAAAAATGTAAAATACTTGAATGTGTATATTTGAAACTTCAGAAGTATGAACATCAAATTGCTAGCATTTAGTTCTCCTGGTTGTGTGGTTGGAAGAAAAAGAAAATTAACTTTTTACTTATTACATTTTTTATTTCAACATTTTAAGCAATCGCCTTATTTTTGTACTTTCAAATTTTATTCTTTTAAATCACATTTTTTCTGATATTCTTTTTCATTATTTGTTCCAAATCCTATAATTATTATGTTAAATAGATGTTATAATAAATATATTAAGGCAACCAAATAGAGTTTTTATTTCAAAAAAAATTATTTGCTCTGTGTGTTTACATTTGTACTAATAAATAAAGTTCTAAATCTTTACCTTTGAGAAGCATTGCCTATCAATGTCTATATTGGCTAATTCATAATACATGTTCATTTTAGTTTATTGCAGTATTTAATAACTGAAGTATTTATTTTATAAATATTACATCACTTAATTTTGAAAATGATAATATATTGTGTATTGACTTTTCTATTTTTCTCTGTCTACAAGTACCTGTCCTATAATGAATTTTAACTTCGAAATAGCATGAAGTAAAAATTCAGTTTTCCTCACACTATACATCTCATAGCCCAATTAAATATTAAAATAAAATTTAACTATACATATACATAGTAATATATAGCTATGGGAAAATTTATGTCTTTAATAGATATTGTAAAAAAAAGAAGTGAAATTCTTTCAGTAAATCTAGATCAATCTACGTGACATTGTGGTTTCGCTCACATACCCATCTGAGGAAAACAAAAAACCAGTAAAGTTTTATCATCATTTAATTATAATTAAAGTAGAGCAGAGCTCTGGAATAACATCTATCATGGATTTCTCCAATTACATTAATTTTCTTTAATTTTATTCATAAATCCTTTTAAAGTAAACTAGGGACAGAAGATAGTTATCACACACCAATAATAAATTGGTTAACCTTTCTGTAGGCAATGTTACATGTGTTTTTTTGATGGGGGGGTATTCTATAATTAGCTTGTGCCTTTCTTGATTCAGTCATCAAGTACACAAGACTCAAGAAAGAAATGCTCTCTAGATGTCCTGAATAGGATCATCAACATACGTACACGGCAGTGGTCAAAGACTTTGTTTCTAGAATCACACATACTGGAATTTGGTTCATGCATCTCCCATCCATTAACTGTAACTTTGAGTGAATTACACAACCTCTTTAAGCCTCATCTTTCTTATCAGGAAAATTCAACTGATAGTACTATCTATCACATAGAATGATTTGAAGATTAAATGAGATTATGCATGCACATACCTAGCTAATGTGCTGGCATGTGCTAAACGGTTAGCACACAAATTTCTCTGCTTCATGTTCCTCTAACATCCTATTCGCATCCTTCTCCAAATCTGATGAGCCAAGATCCTAGCAAGAACATCTCCCAAAGAAAGAAAGAGAGAAAGGGAGGACAGGAAGGGAGAAAGGGAGGAAAAGAAGAAAGAAAGAAGGACGAAAGAGAGAGAAAGCTTTGAGTGCAATGGTCAAATTTTCTGAGGTGAATATTCACCAGAACTATTAGAATTATATTTCAATTATGGCAGTTTTTTTCATCCCAGAGAATCTTTGAAGATAGTTTATCCTGATATATAATTGTATCGAGGAAGTATTTGAAGGCCAGCAATAATAAATCCATTTTAAAATGGCCTTTTATTAATACTCTCAACAAACCTGAGATGAACTGAATGGTCATCGAACCCTCATTTTAGAGTTGGGAAATAAAATGAGGTTCTGAGTTACCATAATTTCCCCAAGACATGCTTTACACATAAAACCCCCACTGTGGTGACTTAAACTTCAGTCTCTTGAGTACAAGTCTAATCCTCTAATGATGTTTTCTCTTTGTCAGTGTCAGTATATTCAATGACTGTGTTTTTCTTAGAGTCTGACAGCACAAAATTTAGCTGTTGGTGCCAACTCAAAACAGCTTCTTCCTGTTACTCTTGCTTTTCTTTCTTAGGCTATTCTAAGATATATTTAAACAAGCCTAATTTTCCCCTGCTCAGAGGGGAGGATCAAGCTGACATTTTCTCAAACGAGCATTTTCCTCTCTTCAGATGCCATGAAATCAGTTATGGCCATAGAACCTGAATTTGGAACAGCAGTTAAAGGGGTGAAGAGTGAAATAAAGTGAAGATTTAAAGATTAAGCACCCTGGAACTGTAAAGTCCTTATTCTCCCAAATCATGTCCACATGGCGTGATGGACATTTGAGGGTCAAAATAACAGAAGAAAGCACACCTGTTGAAAGTAAACTGAAGCCCAACACTGCCTATTCTTTTGTAGTAATTGGAGTAAAAGTGGTTTACAGAGCTCAGAAATTGGTAATACAGAAACACAGCAGGTGCCTTTTCTTTCTCCGCGTGTAAGCCTTTCACATAGATTTGTGGACCACTATAACAAAAGAAAATCCTTTGAGATGTAGTTATGTTTTTATTGACATTGTGAACTACCCAGCATCCAGGATGTTCTGGCAGAGAATTGATCCCTCCTTAATGTTTTTTATAAAGCCTTGTTTCTTTTCATCACTGTGACTTACAATAGTCCTCTTGAAAGGTAAATATGTGCTAAGATATTTTCTTAAAAAAAAATGGCTTAACAATTCTGAAAGCTACTTCCTTCTTTATAAATTTCACTTAATGCATGTATAATGGTTAAATTCAACATGCACCTCTATGCAACCCCTTGACTGGTAAAAGCCTTAAACGGCAATATTAAATATTTAAAATAAAAACAGATTAGGTCCACCTAAATTTGTAAACCTTCCTTACCAGTATATATGTAACCAGATAAACAGACAATTGTCTGAATACACCCCTCTACTATTAAATCTTGAATTTCCTATACATCGATGCATTGAAAAATCTATCAGGCACAGTTAAGAATATCTTATTTTACTTTCTCTTTTTATGTATTACTGTGTATTTAACCCTCTTTGATCATAGCAAAAATGCATTTTCAGTATTTTAATAGAGGATGTCCAGACTACCAACTCAACTTCTTAAAAACTGAAATTAAAAGTTAAAGTACATACTACGTATACAAATATACTTGCATATAGACTATGAGCTGAGCTTGGTCCATCTATACATTAAAATTTGACAAACTGCCCACCTTGAAATGAAAAAAAATTTAGGATCATTTAAAAAATTTGACTTTGTGCCTCCGACTTTGGATAAGAAAAATAAGCAAGTGTTGTCACTATTTGGAAATCCGTTCTGCTATCATTGTCTGTTTCGTTTTGCTTTTTTTTTTTTTGTGAGGAAGATTTGTTCTGAGCTAACATCTGTTGCCAATCTTCCTCTTCTTTTGCTTGAGGAAGATTAGGCCTGAGCTAACATCTGTTCCATTCTTCCTCTATTTTATATGTAAGTCACTGCCACAGCATGGCTTGACAAGTGGTGTAGGTCCACACCAGGATCTGAACCTGCGAACTCGAGCTGTCGAAGCGGGGCACATCTGACTTAACCACTGCACCATGAGTCCAGCCCCTATTTCTCCATTCTTTATCACATCGGTTACATTTCCAAACCTGGATGCCTGACAAGTGCCTTCTAAGGCTACAATTTTTCCGTGTATTTTGCTTTACCCAATTGCACATAACTTTCCAACCTCTTTATTAATGGGCCTCATTGAAAATGTTCTTAAAAAATTCATTTGTTTTTGACTAATTTCCTCCACCAAAGGCCCAAAACATTATCTAAAGTCTCAGTTTCCACACTGAAGCTGTCAAATACCCAATGCGTAATACCCATATAAGCAGGTCAATAGTGAGATTACCTCTATAAGTGTGTTCAAGATCAAACAGTTCTTCAGGGGCGCAAAGCAGGCTCATCTTTAGCCAGAGACAAAGGCTGATCTGTGGTTGGAGCCTTGTATCAGGCACCTTGGGGAATAGTCAGATCTGTTAAATACACATGGATTTGAAATTAACAGATGCCACTGCATGGACAGTCGACTTTTCGAGTATCAAATAGTGTGAGTAAGACATTCAAAAATCCCCTTCTCAACATTGGCACTTCGCATCACAAACAATGTATATTTTAAATTTGCGTGCAGTTTTATGTGTTTCTAATTCTATTTTAAGTGTTTTCTGTGTGTCCAGTAAATGATGAGGACATGAGGATGATGATAATGCTAATGATAAGGGCAACAAAAGTTATCTTTTCCTTAGCTTATACTAGTTTATCAGTCAAGCATTTATATACATTTTTGGTAACTACCCCAAAACCTTGCAAGGCAGCCATTAATATGCCCATTTTGCAGGTGAATAACCTAATTTCAGAGTTAGAGTAACTTTATGCAGAGTCCTAAGCTAACAAACTCCAAGATCCAAGCTTTTTCCGCTGCATAACAATTCCTTCTATCTCTTTGGGAAGCCTCACATTGCAGGACCAACTCTCCTGAAGACAATATATACACAAAATGTTGAGCAAGAATTTACCGAGTGCCAATGTGTACTAACCATTATGCTGGGCATGACGGGAAGTGTTAATAAAATATCAGATATAATCATACCTTTCTGTGAGTTAAATGAAGATGATCTTGCTTTTGAAACTAATTAGAGAACCCCTGAAAACAACACATTATGAAAACACAAATCCTAATAAGACAGTTTGGTTGTGAGACCTTACGCCCCATGAGGACACGGATAAAGCCTAAATCATATTTTGGTTGCACAGAAGGTAACAGTTTCTCTACAAAGATGGTTGTTTATTGAATGAATGTGTGACTGAATGAAGGCTGATCTTCAACGTCACTCTGTACTACTGTTCAGTCCTTACTCCAAACATCAGTGTCCCAGTCCTGACAACACTGTCTTCTCAATCTCTTTTGAATGTGACCCTTTTCCTTTTCTTCTATCAGTTATAGACGCACATAAAGCAAGAAAAGTCAACAAACAGCAACAAACAACTCAGTCGCTCTAATCAATAAGCAAAATTTATTCCAAATTATTATTCATGAATTCATGTCCACCAAAATAGAGCTCAATCTGCTTTCTCCATTTTTCTCCAAATCAGAAGTTGCTTACTGGCAAATGGGATCAGGCCAGCCTGTGCTTGTATTTTATAAATCCCTATAGTTTCAATCTTCAAACTATCTTTAAATGTTTTAACTAGCTGCTCATATCTTAAAATTTGTAGATTTCACAGAACATCTTTACTGACTTTCAAAATATTACAAGATGTTCTTACACTGAATTCTCCTTTTTAAGGTAAAATTGCATTGCTGTAGCCCTACCTATATGAAGTACGCACTCTCAAACTCATGCTTTGTTTTCCCCTACTCACTTTATCTCTGCATTGCTGAGACAAAGGCACATCATGCTCTGAATTTTATTATCTTGTAGCTAAAGTAAAATAAAATATTATCTGCACCAGGGCCACTCATTTGAGTCTGTGACCGCTGCTCTCCAGAGATGATCCTCTTCAACCTCCAATGGGTCCTGGCATTATTTCCTACTTCTGCGCTAGCACACATCCATTCTAACATCTTAGATTTGTGGTTTTAAGCAAATTAACATTGTGGAGCTTCAGTTTGTTGAGCTACAACATGAGCCAATAGGCCTGCCTGCCTTTAATATTCTAGTGAAGATTAAGTGAGGTGTTTCTCATCAAGTGCTGAGGACTCTGCTGGACATATAATAAATGCTCAATGCATACACACTTACTTCGATGATAATCATGACCTCTACCTCTTCCACAGCCACATGTAGAAAATCAATTCGCATGAGGATGTCCCACCATTCCCACTGTAGGGTGGAGTGAAAGCAATCTGGTATAAGAATGGAGGCATAAAGAGGGAAACAAGTCCCATTGAAATAGCCTCTGAATTCCCAAACACAGTCATGTGTCACTTAATGACGGGGATGCTTAATGAGAAATGCATGTTTAGATGATTTCATAGTTGTGCAAACATCATAGAGTGCACTTACACAAACCTAGATGGTCTAGCCTACTACACACCTAGGCTTATGGTACTAATCTCATGGTACCACCGTTGTATATGTGGTCCAGTCATTGACTGAAATGTCGTTATACCCCCCATGACTGTATTAGATAATGGCCCCAGATAGAGAAGGCAATTTAGAGATAAGGGAAGAGGAGAAATGATGTTTTAACTTATATATAGACAAAGAATGAAAAAGAGTGGGCCACGAACAGGTTCAAGGAAGGGAGCCAGGCTTATGTATTGGGACAGGATGTGAGAACGGGCTCTGTGTTATAGAGGTGTATTGATAAGAGGCCAGTGGTGACAGAAAGTGATCTCCAAGAACTCTGGGCTTCTTAGAATCAGGCCTCCAATAACTGTAGCCATGACGAGAGGAAAATATCCTCTCTGAGAGTATGAGTATACTCTCATAGGCAATGAGGAAAAACTTTTCTAACCTCTTCACACTGCTTGTATTTATATTAAATTCCTTTGTCAGAGAATAATAATAGCTAACATTTATTACGAGCTTACTGTGGACCCATTCTAAGCAAAGTATGCATATTAACCCTTTAATTCTCACAATCCACTGAGGTTTGCCAAAGAAATAGATTAAATCGTGATGCAGTGGGGAAAAAAAAGCTTGGGTCTTAGAGTTTGAAGGCTCAGATGAAGACAGAGGCATTGATGGCTAAGAGTGACAATCGAAATATATTTGTTTGCTGAAATTGATAGGTTCTGATGTTTTATTTGATGTTGAGGGAGAGGTGGTAAGGGAGAAGAGGGAGTTGAAGATGATACTAAGGTTTTTAGTTTAGATGTGTTGATGGGCGTAGCTGTTATTATTCAATGTCTATATGACATAGAGTGAATTCAGGAGGAAAAGCAGCATTGTGGAAATAGGATATGAATTCAGATATGAGCACACGGAGTTTGAAGAGCTTATGGACAATGAAAAGCAGATGTCCAATATTGCTCTGACTGGTTGATTTCTGATATAAGGGATAGACAGTTTCTTAGTATAATTGTTGGTTTCTAGCTGTCACACTCTATGCACCACCAGACTTCCTATTCCCATAGTAATTGGGTGACCTTGGGCAAGTTATCTAATTGGAAAATGGTGATTATAATGCCTACTCATTAGGTTCTTTTAAGAATAAAATGGCACTGTGATGGTTCTGAATAAATGTTATTTAATCTGTGTAATTATTTTTAAAAATCATGAAAGATACATTATAAAATAAATCAGCTCTTAACAGGTACCAGAAAACACTACTGGATTTATGAGATGTGTATAAGACACACCCTATTTTGCAGTGTGGGTTTAAGACACAAATATTTAAATTCTTTATTTTTTTTTAATTATTTTTAAATTACTTTTTTATTTTTTATTTCAGTAACATTGGTTTATAACATTATATAAATTTCAGGTGTACATTGCTATATATTTCTATTTCTGTGATTACACCATGTTTACCGCCTAAAGATTAATTCTCTCCATCAACACACACATCTGCCTTGTCACCCCTCTCACCCTCCTCCCTCCGCTCTTCCCCTCTGGTAACCACCAATCCAATCTCTGTTTCTGTACTTGTTTGTCATTTTTATCTCCTACTTATGAGTGAGATCATACGGTATTTGACATTCTCCCTCTGAATTATTTCCTTTAGCATAATACCCTCAAGGTCCATCCATGTTGTCAAAATGGCAAGATTCCATCATTTCTTATGGCTGAGTAGTATTCCATTGTGTATATATACTACATCTTGTTTATCTGTTCGTCTCTTGATAGGGACCTCGGTTGCTTCCAAATCTTGGCTATTCCACTCCTGGGTATTTTTCCAAAGAACATGAAAACACAAATGCATAAAGATACATGCAGCATTATTCACAAACAAATTATTTATAACATTTTATTACTCAAGCTATATTTCCTCAGCCCTTGTTGTATACTAAAATCACCTGGATCCTTTTTTTTTGCTGAGGAAGATTTGCCCTGAGCTAACATCTGTGCCAATCTTTCTCTATTTTGTATGTGGGTCACTGCCACAGCTTGGCTGATGAGTGGTGTAGGTCTGTGCCCAGGGATCCTGCGCCCTGAACCTGCAAACCTGGGCTGCCAAAGCAGATCACATGAGCTCAGCCACTAGGCCATGGGGCTGGCCCCTGGAGACTTTTTTAAAGTCCTACTCCCCTACCCCAGATTTATTAAACTAAAATCTAAATCTAAACTAAAATGGTTGAAATGTGCTGTCAGTGTTCAGGACCACTGACTAGCCTGTTAGTCTGACTAGGGTCACTAAAAAAAAAAGTCATTAATGAAGTTGCCTACATTATTTCTCTTTATTACTGATAAGGCTGGAATAATTTGTATCCCAAGATTTGTAGCTAGCGATTTCCTGTTACTTCAGGCTTTCTTCTTAAGGAAGACTTATTCTTAAGAAAAAGTCATACTTAGCCTTATGATATTTGACTCTGACCAACTTTCCTACTTTTAAAGAAACACAGAATTCCATTTTTGTCTGATGTGGAATATCCTTAAAATGTGTTCCCTTTCAGCTTTTGCCCAATCACTTTTAATAAAATGCTGATACAGGAAAAAACTCCCCAGAAAGACAAGAAGGAAATGTCCCCAGGAAAAGGTTGCTTAGAAGAGTAAGGAGAAAAGAGATGTACTGGCCTTTAATTGATTCCCAACCCTTTTGTGGCATCTAGTCTAGACTCTCATTCCACTCTAGTTTGTAAATATACAAAATATTTTATTATAACTTTTATACCACTTTAGGGAAAAATTTAAAGAACTTTTGACATGCCGCCCTGTGTGTCTTTGCATAATATCCATTATAGGCTCTGTGTCTTTTGTAACATGGAACAGAAATGAATTTATATATTTGACATATATCCCACAATTACTATATTGCCATTTTGATGAAAATCCTTAATGCTGTCATGAATCACAATTCTCTTTTATTTTCCAGCTTTATTAAGACATAATTGACATATAACAATGTGTAAGTTTACCACAATAAGGTTAGTTAACACATCCTTAACCTCACTTAATGATCATTTTTTTATTGTTGTTATGGTGAAAACATTTAGGATTTACTCTTATAGCATAATTTCAAGCATACAATACAGTATTGTTAACTATAGTCATGATGCTGTACATCAGTCCCCCAGAATTTATTCATCTTATAACTGAAAGTTTGTATCCTTCAACTAACATCTCCCTATTTACCCCAGCCCCAGCCCCTGGTAAACACCAATCTACTCTTGATTCTGACTTCAATGTTTTTAGATTCCACATATAAGTGAAATCATATAGTATTTGTCTTTCTCTTTCTGACTTGTTTCACTTAGCATAATGCCCTCAAGGTCCATTCATGTTGTCACCAGAGGCAGGATTTCTTTCCTTTTTTTAATGGCTGAATATTATTCCATGGTGGTATAAATATATATATACACCATGTCTTCTTCATCCATTCATCTACTGACTGACACTTAGGTTGTTTCTAAGTCTTGCCTGTTGTGAATAATTTGCCACATTAAATGCCAAACAACTGAAATCATTGGGGATAAATAAAACAAAAGGACAAAATGGCAGAAAAATTCTTGAAGTCCGAGAATATGTTCCTGCAAGTGAACATGTGGTCAGGTGCCCTGTAAGACTAAGTCTTCTGTACTAGGGATCGCCACATCTCATTGTGGTCCTTTTTCTCTTAAACCATACCCCACGCCAATACTGGATTTTGATGCTATACAAACCATAGCTGTTGATGAATATGAGCTTACCGAATGATGTGCAATTTCCTCAGTTTAGCTATAGTCATGCGTTGCTTAATGACAGGGATAAGTTTTGAGAAATGCATCGTTAGGTGATTTCATCATTGTGCAAACATCACAGAGTGTATTTACCCAAATCTAGATGGTCTAGCCTACTACACACCTAGGCTCTATGGTGCTAATGTTATAGGACCACCATTGTATATGTAATCCATCATTGACCGAAATGGTACGTGGCGCGTGACTTGTATTTTGCTTTTCAACCAACTGCTCTACTGTTAAAACATAAGTATATAAAATTTGACAATTTGAAAATAGAGAAGAAAAATAAATCAAACAGTATTCTGTCACCCCAAGGTATTTTGGTATGTTTCCATTGAGTCTATTTTCTATGATTTTGCATGTAATTGAAACCATGCTCTACAAACAATTTTACTTACTTTTTTCAGATAATGTTATTTTTTATCTTAATGTTTTCATAACCAGCATTTTAATGACTATAAATATTCCATTGAGTGAATTTTTCACTCACTTATTTCTGGGCATTTAAGTTCATTTTCTACTAAAACATCAACTCCTCAAATATTTTTTTTCTTTATAATCAAGAGTGCTTGTAATCAAATGTCACACAAACATGAATCAACACTTGTTAAGCCACTGTAGCGAACATCTTCAGAACCTCTTCAGAGCACTGCTTGCTAATACTGTCTCAGGGGAGGCAGAGAGACAGGGAGGAAGGGGTGGGAGGGAGAATGGGCACTAGGATTTAAGAATCAATCTCAAGCTCAGCTATTCATGAAAAATTCTAGACATTTGTACAATTCCTTCACTCAAGTATTCCTGAGAATCCCCAAGGGTGACATAGGTGAGTCCATAAATCAACCAGACTGCTGTACAGTGTTGTGGAAATCCATAGCCATTGAAACTGATGTGACTGCAGCCATGGTCAATCACCTTAGGGCTAGCAGGTCTAGAGCTGTTTCCTGGCTGACTTGGGTTACATAGGAATTTACAGTCAACAAAACATGCTCTTGAAACTTATAGAGCCATGTCAGCTAGACAATATATTTTGAAATAAAAGTGATAATTCCCTCCCAATGTGTTAAGCTCAATTATTGAAAAGGTCCCATGGCCAGGTGGCTGGGCTCTAAAATGTTAAGGATTCATTTAATTCCACTGTAGCTATAACAATGTAAAAAAAAAGTTATTTTATCCGTTATGTAGGATCTGTCACTAAATCTGGCTCATGAAGCCAGACTGTTTACTTCAAGGTAAATATATTTCTCAGGAACATTGTTATGTCTTCTAGATTTCTGGCTTCTAACATCCTTACCTATGGTTCACATTTATCATGAATGTCTGTATTGCGCATATATTTGAAGATTTATCCTAGATATTCTTGATTTTGTTTCTTCAAGATCCATACTCTAATTTAGCCCTCTTAGAGGGAAAGGGGAGCAAAAGCAAAGAAAATTAAGACTAAAGAAAGCATATTCAAAAAAAGAAGGCATGGGGAGCAAAATGGCAGGGTGAGCTGACCCGGGATTCTCTCCCCTCCAAAATACATCAAAGGATTGGAAAAACTGAATTTCAGAGAATAAACCTAATGCCAGCACATTAGAGACCTATAATACCAAGAAGGCAGAGATCATAAACCCTACTTACGGCCTTGGAGGCGCTGGAACGGTAGGAGACAACATCGCTCCCTCCCCTAGAGTCTGCCATCGCTGCTGCGCCTGGTGGGGAAGGAGCGGGGGAGGTGCCATGAGACCGGGGGATCATCCAGGACTCCTGCCGCTGATTCAGTGGAGACCCGCTGACGGGGGGAAAGCTTCTGTCGGCGGGGACCCCATAAACCCAGGGATCGGGAGACCAGAGCACAGAACTGATCTGAATCCAGAACGGCGCCGAGAATAGCGCCCCTCCCTCCCCACAAAGCCAGTGGGCGCAGCCATCTTGCCCCAAGGTGGAGAGCTCATAACACACGGCTCTCGATCCCCATCTAGTGGTGACAGGCTGTAACTGCAACCAAATTCTACCACCATGCGAAAAAACCGCTCCTCTACCATCCAGCAATTTATAAAAGCCCCAGACCAGAAGGAAAACAATAAAAACATAGAATTAAGTCCTGAGGACTTGGAATTAGGTAAACTAAGTGATAATGAGTTCAGAGCAGCTATAATCAAAAAACTTAATGAGGTAGAGAGAAAGATAGAGAAACAAGCCGAGTTCTGGAGTTACTCACAAAAGAGAATGAAATCATAAAGAAGAATCAAACAGAATTACTAGAGATGAAAAACACAATGGACCAGATAAAACAGAATACAGATTCCCTGAATGCCCGTGTAGACACCATAGAAGAGCAAATTAACATAATTGAAGATAGACAGGCTGAATGGCTCCAACAGAGGAAGAAAGAGAACTAAGAATTTAAAAAAGTGAGGAAAATCTTCGAGAGATAATGGATTCAATGAAGAGTAAGAACATAAGGATCATAGGAATTCCCGAGAATGTGGAAAAGGAAAATGGAACAGAAAGTGTGCTTAATGAAATTATTGAAGAGAACTTCCCAAATCTAGGGATTGATGGAGAAATGTGTGTAGAGGAAGGTTTCAGATCTCTTAGATTTGTCAGTGTAAAAAGACCTACTGCAAGGCACATAGTAGTAAAATTGGCAAAAAGGAAAGATAAGGAAAGAATACTCAGGGAAGTAAGAAAAAAAAAAAGAGAATAACCTATAAAGGAGCCCCTATCAGACTGTCAGCGGATTTCTCTACAGAAACCTTACAAGCTAGGAGAGAATGGAGTGACATATTCAAAGCTTTAAAAGATAAAAATCTTCAGCCAAGAATACTCTATCCAGCAAGAATTTCCTTCAGATATGAGGGAGAAATTAAATCTTTTCCAGACAAACAAAAGTTAAGGGAATTTGTAACTAAAACCCCTCCACTACAAGAAATCCTCAAGAAGGCTCTCATACTTGAAAAAAGAAAAAAGGGAGAAAGGGGACACAATCCACAGACTAGGGAGACCGATGGCTAGAACCAGAACAGGATAGCAAATATTCAACTATAGCATTAGGGTAAAGGTAAGGAAACTACCAAAGCAAAGACGATCTTATCACTCTAACTACAAATTCATACAACGAGTTCAAATAAGAAATGAAAATAATTATCTAGGAGGGGAAGAGCAAAGGGTCTAAATCAGTATTGGTCAAGTAAGTAAGAGACCACCAGAGAATAGATTATATTATAC
Source organism: Equus asinus (assembly GCF_041296235.1). NCBI lineage: Eukaryota > Metazoa > Chordata > Mammalia > Perissodactyla > Equidae > Equus > Equus asinus. The sequence goes on along the minus strand of NC_091802.1, from coordinate 33,613,031 downwards.
ACGAGATTCTAAATACAAACTTCAAGGTAGATACTAAAATAAAGTACAGAACAGAGTCACAAATCATAAATAAGGAAAAATCTAAGAAACCCAGCATAAGAAATTGCAGTATTAAATGGGTAGGCTAAAGCACACAGGAGAAGAAACACAGGAAAACAAGATAATGAGCAACAGATTGACAGCATTAAGTCCATATGCATCAATAATCACTCTCAATGTAAATGGATTAAACTCTCCAATAAAAAGACACAGAGTGGCAAAATGGTTTAAAGAACAAGATCCAACAATTTGTTGTCTCCAGGAAACACACCTCAGCCCCAAGGACAAACACAGACTCAGGGTGAAGGGGTGGAGGACAATACTTCAAGCTAATAGAAAGGAAAAAAAAGTAGGTGTTGCAATTCTCACATCAGACCAAGTGGATTTCAAAATAAGACAGGTAAAGAGAGACACAGAGGGACAATATATAATGATCAAAGGGACACTTCATCAAGAAGAAATAATGCTTATAAATATCTATGCACCCAACACAGGAGCACCAAGATTCATAAAGCAACTATTAACAGACCTAAAGGAAGATGTTAAAAACAACACAATAATAGTAGGGGACCTCAACACCCCACTCACATCAATGGACAGATCATCCAGACAGAAAATCAACAAGGAAATAGTGGAGCTAAATGAAAAACTAAAACAATTGGATGTAATAGACATATATAGATCACTTCACCCTAAAAGAGGTGAATACACATTCTTCTCAAGTGCACATGGAACATTCTCAAGGATAGACCATATGTTGGGAAACAAGGCAAGCCTCTAAAAATTTTTAAAAAATTGAAATAATAACAAGCATCTTCTCCGATCATAGTGCTATAAGGCTAGAAATTAATTACAAGAAAAAAGCTGAGAAAGGCACAAAGATGTGGAGACTAAACAACACACTACTGAACAAGCAATGGATCATAGAAGAAATAAAAAATACCTGGAAACAAATGAAAATGATAGCATGCCATACCAACTCATATGGGATACAGCAAAAGCTGTATTAAGAGGAAAATTCATCACAATACAGGCACATCTTAACAAACAAGAAAAAACCCAAATAAGCAACCTTAAAGTACACCTAACTGAACTAGAGAAAAAAGAACAAATGAAGCCCAAAGTCAGCAGGAGAGAAATAATAAAAATCAGAGCAGAAACGAATATTATTGAAATGAAAAAGGCAGTGGAAAGGATCAATGAAACAAAGAGCTGGTTTTTTGAGAAGATAAATAAAACTGACAAACCACTGGCCAGACTTACAAAGAAAAAAAGGGAGAAAGCTCAAATAAACAAAATCAGAAATGAGCGAGGAGAAATAACAACAGACTCTGCAGAAATACAACAGATTATAAGAGAATACTACAAAAAACTATATGCCAACAGAATGGATAACCTAGAGGAAATGGATAAATTCTTGGACTCCTACGATCTCCCAAAGCTCACTCAAGAAGAGGCAGACAATTTGAACAGACCAATCACAAGGAAAGAGATTGAAACAGCAATCAAAAACATCCCAAAGAATAAAACCCCAGGACCAGATGGCTTTCCTGGGGAATTCTACCAAACTTTCAGAGAGGATTTAATACCTATCCTTTTCAAGCTATTCCAAAAAATTAGGGAAGATGGAACACTTCCTAACACATTCTATGAGGCCAACATCACACTGATACCAAAACCTGACAAGGACACCACGAAAAAAGAGAACTACAGGCCAATATCACTGATGCACATAGATGCAAAAATTCTAAACAAAATTTTGGCAACCAGAATTCAGCAATTCATCAAAAGAATCATACATCAGGATCAGGTGGGATTCATACCAGGGACACAGGGATGGTTCAACATCCGCAAATCAATCAACGTGATACACCACATCAACAAACTGAGGAATAAAAACCACATGATCATCTCAATAGAGGCAGAGAAGGCATTTGACAAGATCCAACAGCCATTTATGATAAAAACTCTGAACAAAATGGGCATAGAAGGAAACTACCTCAACATAATAAAGGCCATATACGACAAACCCATAGCCAACATCATACTCAATGGGCAAAAACTGAACCCCATCCCCCTGAAAACAGGAATGAGACAAGGATGCCCTCTATCACCACTCTTATTTAACATAGTACTGGAGGTCCTGGCCAGAGCAATCAGGCAAGAAAAAGGAACAAAAGAAATCCAAATAGGGAGGGAAGAAGTGAAACTCTCGCTGTTTGCAGATGACATGATCTTATATATAGAAAACTCCAAAGAATCCATTGGAAAACTGTTAGAAGTAATCAACAACTACAGCAAAGTTGCAGGGTATAAAATCAATTTGCATAAATCAGTAGCACTTCTATACTCCAATAATGAACTAACAGAAAAAGAACACAATACCATTCACAATCGCAGCAAAAAGAATAAAATACCTTGGGGTAAATTTAACTAAGGAAGTGAAGGACATATATAATGAAAATTACAAGTCCTTTCTGAGAGAATTGGATGACGACATAAGGAGATGGAAAGACATTCCATGTACACGGATTGGAAGAATAAACATAGTTAAAATGTCCACACTACCTAAAGCAATCCACAGATTCAACGCCATCCCAATCAGAATCCCAATGACATTCTTTACAGAATTAGAACAAAGAATCCTAAAATTCATATGGGGCAACAAAAGACCCTGAATTTCTAAAGCAATCCTGAGAAAAAAGAACAAAACGGGAGGCATCACAATCCCTGACTTCAAAACATACTACAAAGGTACTGTAATCAAAACAGCATGGTACTGGTACAAAAACAGGTGCACAGATCAATGGAACAGAATTGAAAGCCCAGAAATAAAACCACACATCTATGGACAGCTTATCTTTGACAAAGGAGCTGAGGGCATACAATGGAGAAAAGAAAATCTTTTCAACAAATGATGCTGGGAAAACTGGAAAGCCACATGTAAAAGAGTGAAAATTGACCATTCTTTTTCACCATTCACCAAAATAAACTCAAAATGGATCAAAGACCTAAAGGTGAGACCTGAAACTATAAGGCTTCTGGAAGAAAACATAGGCAGTACACTCTTTGACATCAGTATTAAAAGGATCTTTTCGGACACCATGCCTTCTCAGAGAAGGGAAACAATAGAAAGAATAAACAAATGGGACTTCATCAGACTAAAGAGCTTCTTCAAGGCAAAGGAAAACAGGATTGAAACAAAAAAACAACCAACTAACTGGGAAAAAATATTTGCAAGTCATATATCTGACAAAGGCTTAATATCCATAATATATAAAGAACTCTTGCAACTCAACAACAAAACATCAAACAACCCAATCAAAAAATGGGCTGGAGACATGAACAGACATTTCTCCAAAGAAGATATACGGATGGCCAATAGGCACATGAAAAGATGCTCATCATCGCTGATCATCAGGGAAATGCAGATCAAAACTACACTAAGATATCACCTTACACCCATTAGAATGACAAAAATATCTAAAACTAATAGTAAAAAATGTTGGAGAGGTTGTGGAGAAAAAGGAACACTCATACACTGCTGGTGGGAATGCAAACTGGTGCAGCCACTATGGAAAACAGTATGGAGATTCCTCAAAAAATTAAAAATAGAACTACCATACGATCCAGCCATCCCACTACTGGGTATTTATCCAAAGAGCTTGAAGTCAGCAATCCCAAAAGTCCTATGCGCCCCAATGTTCATTGCAGCATTATTTACAATAGCCAAGACGTGGAAGCAACCTAAGAGCCCAGCAGCAGACGAATGGATAAAGAAGATGTGGTACATATATACAATGGAATACTACTCAGCTGTAAAACAGAACAAAATCATTCCATTTGCAATAACATGGAGGGACCTTGAGGGAATTATGAAGTGAAATAAGCCAGCGAGAGAAGGATAATCTGTGTATGACTCCACTCATATGAGGAATTTAAAATTATAAACTAAGAACAGTTTAGTGGATACCAGGGGAAAGGTGGGGTGGGGGTGGGCACAAAGGGTGAAGTGGTGCACCTACAACATGACTGAAAAACATTAATGTACAACTGAAATTTCACAAGATTGTAACCTATCATTAACTCAATAAAAAAAATTTAAAAAAAAGAAAGCATATGCAGAGAACAGTAAGAGAAATAAGAAGGTTTCTTCCTAAGGTTGAGAACATTAATTTTATTCATTCAACTTAGACTTTTTCAATAAATAAACAGAGCATGCTATTCCAAAGAGGGAAACTAACATGAAAGAATTCATAGAGAATGCACAATGCAGAAATCAGATCTTTAATGTTCTTCTCTTTAAGGATGCTACTTAGGCATTAATACCCTGTGATATCGTGGTCCCAGAAGTCCCTTGGAGTTGATTCTGGCTTATACTAATGCTCTCAGGGCTCTTATTGGAATAGAGGTTGAGGTGAGGATGTCTTCAGTGGTGAGAAGGTAGCATTAAAATATTTTTTCCTTATTTTGGATTATTCCTTTAAGATGGATGGCCAAACTTGAATCTCAACCATTGACCATTACTGATCAAATTCCATTGTTCCTATGCTATTTGGCTTGCCTTTATTTTATGCTCCAATATTTTATGGTACATACTTATTTGCATATCCATATCTAAACCGTGTTTGTGATTTCTCTATGCCCATTTTGTCTATGCTTCTAGGCTTTGTGCCTATTAAACAGATATGTTGTGCTTTCTTAGGTCTGTAATGAAACTGAATGCCACTCATAGAATTATAACTGTAGTCTTTTGGAAAATCTTACACCAGTATTTTTCAAATCTCTCTAATAAATTTCTCTTAATATCAAAGTATATTGACAGGATAACTCAGAGGTCGAAGGGACAGCCTGAAGCTGCTATCTTCTTCTGAGTATTTTAAATTATATTGTATATCTTATAGTTTTTGCTTTCATATAAAAATAATAGTTTTTAAGGTATTTGTGTGTGCCTTCCTTCACTAAAAATGGGTTAAAATTGATGCTCCAATTGGGTTTATCAGAGTATGTTACAGGTGCTCTTTCCCTAGTCTTCAGTTGCACTTGTGTGCTTGTATTAAAGTGGTGAATTATTTGTTAGCATTTCTTCCTTGCATATTCTTTTCCCTCAGATAATCTAGCTTATTGTGGGTGGTCAGTAATATCAATTAAGAAGGAGAGAAAAAAGGAGATAACGAGGGGGATGAGAAAACAGAGGTGGAAGAGAAGGAGGAAAAGCAGAAAAAGGAGAACAAAGAAGCATACCCTCCAATCTATGATTTTCTCCACTCTGAGTTCAGAACATCTGTGCTATTGAACAGCCTGTGCGGAACAACTCTATAATAACCTTTGTTGATATGCATCAAAACAAAAATACTACGTAACAGTTTAACTCAATGAGTAAACATTCTATTTACATTTAATAAGACAGTTTATGTGTTAATTCAGAGAAATGCAGTACTTACAACTTTAGAGGACCAATTAACTGATTTGCAATTAATTCACAGAACATTAATAGAGAATATATTACATTAAAATCTAAGAAAATTAAAGAACAACAGAAGTTATCTTGTCTACGTTACGCCTTTTTCATTTGTCCTGGTATACATCTGTGGACTTCATAATACTTATGAAACAAAATGATTATCGGGTGTCTTAATTTCTGTCTTGTTTTCTTAATTGAAGGAAGATCTTCTCCACTGCTACCCAGACCCCTACAGATGTAACAAACTGGCTCCCTTTGCTTAAGGTGCTTTCTAATGCCCTGTGAGTTTCAGGGACTAAAAACGGAAGTTGTTAGGTACCTGAACACGTGTCCTGTCCAGGACTGCATGGGATTCAAGGTCCATTAGCAACCTTCAACAGGATCTGGAGGCTCTTCAAGGACTCACAGATTGGAGGATATGCAAATACCTGAAGATGAAAGAAATAGAAACAAGTTAACCTAATGATGGAAGGGAGTGGTAGTTTTTGAGTTTCTGTAACTGATGGAGAACTACAAGTGGATTGCTTACAATATTACAAAAGGATCAAGCAATGGCAGAAGCTGCCTGAGAAGGCTGGACACTACAGCTGTGACTTTGAGAATGGCACTGGGGGTCATTGTAACGAAGCATAAAAATCTCAGTCTAAAGTGGAGAGTGCTCCTGTGAGAGGCATCTCTGAGCCCACTTGGAAACGTGATTTATCATAACCTGAACGTCATCTCTTGACATTAACATTGGTAGAGACAACGGCCACCATGGATAAGGAAAAGATTTCTTTTACAGGTTTCTGGAACCAGACAACTCCAGGTGTCTTATGTGAACTTAGGGAAGTGGAAGATTTCCTCAGAAAGTTGGCGCTTGTTTACACTGATGAGTGGTGGCTCTGAGAAAATCTATTTTAGGGAAGTAAAAGAGGTGACATTTTCTTTTCCTGGAGGATTCTGGAGAAGATTCATATTCACTACACTTACTTTGAATCTCACATGGTACATGAAGTCTAGAAGAGAATTGGAAGAAACATAAAAAATTCATTTCTCAAAGAAATTAGGAAAAACATTGGCAATCCCTCCTATATCAATTTTTGTGTCCAAACATTGCCGCGGATTCTCAGTCTCTCCACAGAGACAACTAAATGTCAATTATTAAGGTAATAGTTAACAATAAGTGCAATAAGCACACATGCGGATTCTTTTCAATTCCCTTAAAAATTATTTACATTCATCAAAAAAAGTATATACTAATGTCTCGGAATATTTTGCTATGTTAAAGTTGTCAATTTTTTGTTGATTTGGTTTCCAAACTATCATTACTTCTCCTCTCCTACACTTTTGTCTATTTTATTTCTGTAATCCAAATAGTGCCTGAAAGTATGTAGAAAAGTAGATTATTTCATTTCTGAATTGTTCTTCTCATATTGGCAAATCCTATTATGCTCCTCAGCCATGGGCTAATAGTGCATGCTCTAGGCAGCCCATCTGGTTTAGCAGAGATGCTCTGATAGCCTGTCTTCAGGCTACTCTCTACAGTGACGTCTTCTCCACTGGGAAGTGACATAAGGAGATAGAAAATAATTGATTGTTTTCATTATAATGTTTCTGATTTTAGTTTTACTCATAAAAAAGATATGATAAGCAAGTAATAAATTAAAATGTCAGTTTGTCTTTTTCTTTGCTAGGGAAGAGGTAGATGGAGAATTGGAATTGTACAATACGACTTCACAATCTTCATGAATTTCTAGAGAACTGACGGAAATTATATATGCTATGGTGTTTCACAATAAAGATCGATATTTGAGCCTATCTGATATACTGTATAAGCTTCTTACAGGAAATGTCTGAGCCCAGCCCATCTTGTAGGATTCTATTAACTGCTTATTGAATTTTCTTCACAATCTTGATGCTTTAAAAGACATTAGTAACTAACACCGCTATCAAAGGAAAAAAAATACTGGAGAAAAGACAAAAATCCTAGTAATTGTGCTTATTGAAATAAAGGTGCTTAATATTCTGAACATGTAGGTCTTTATCAAAATTTTAAAAAATGTATTCTTTTGAAGTTTCAAGTTTAAGCACATTTTGAAAAATAGAATGTAGTTTTACCCACATCTTTGGCTTTGCTTTCATATCAAATTCCTTTCACATTAATTTGATAAAAATTGTGTGTAGGTTTTAGATTGCTATTGCGTATTCTTTCTAAGATATACTTAAAATGCCAAAATAATTTTGCAGTACAAGGTAACAGCATTATTTGAAATAATAAGGGAAAGACAATTTTAAATTTGTGAAGTTGGTTTTTGCCATATTTCAGGACACTAAAAGACAAACAATAACTGATTATGCTAACAGTGCCGTCATCAGTTAGAATTTCTTGAATTAATTAATAATTAATTAACTAGTGAGTAAGAATACTTTGAACTGGGCGTTATTAATGCAGAAATGTCTGCTGTAGCTTTGTTTGTTTCTTAATAAGGTAAATTTTTCATCTTCTCCCTAACAACCTTATTGGTCTCATTATATTGTAATTGTTTTTGCCCTAAAATGTAATTGTTAGAGATAAAATTTAATATATTCTTATCTTAAAAATCACAACTTTCAAATTAATGGAGGGAACTTAATTCTATCTAATTGAAAATAAAATAATATATGTTTACTATAGATACCCATTGGGTTAGAAAATAAGGACAGTATTAACAATAAGGAACTTAAAACAGTTCAAAAGCATGCAGAGGAGGAGTTATGAATTTATGATCAACAATATGATAAATGCTTTATTATTCTATGAATATTGTGTTATAGAGATGTAAATGTGGACTCATTTTTTTAACCTGGTAGTACAAATGGAATGCTGCAAGAAAAAATAATATTGTGAGAAGCCAAAAATATGAGCAGTGTTTCTGCAGAAAGATATTTGCAGTAAGGCTAATTCTAGAAGGGAAAGAAAACAATAAAAGAAATGGAAACCTGAGAACATGTACAATTTTCAAAATGTGAATTAATCAGAATGGTGAGTTTTTGTGCTGCTTCAGATGGGGAGGCAGTTGACTTAAATAGCAGGAAGAATTATCAAAAAGACAAAAATGGGACATTTTATAGATCTTATATACAAAGTAAGGAGTTTGGACATGATCGTATTATTAAACTATTCTGTGGCGAATAACCAAATATTTTTGCAAATAGGGTATGTTTTAGAAATGCAGCTGTAGCTGTGGCTGTGGCTGGGGCAATGTAGGAGAAAGACTGGAGGATTTAAACACTTACCAGTTAAGAACAGTATCCACACTGAGGTGCTAACAACTTGTATACATTAAAGTGAGTAGTGCTATCTTCTAAAATGAACGTTCTCTCAAATCTCAGTGGCTTAACAGAAAGTGCATTTCTTGCTCACTCAAATTCCAATGCCCCTAGATTAAGAAGTATATCATCATTCTATATATTCTGTATAGATGTATTCTAGATATCATTCTATACCATCATTCAGGGATTTCGGTATTTATGTTCATTAAGGACATTGGTCTATAGTTTTCTTTCTTTCTTTGTTGGCTTTAGTATCTGGGTAATGCTGGCCTCATAAATTGGGGTTGGAAGTGTTCCCTTCTCTTCTATTTTTTGGAAGAATTTGAGAAGAGTTGGCATTAATTCTTCAGAGGTTTGATTAACTTCACCAGCAAAACTATCTGATCCCTGGATTTTCTTTGTTGTGAAATTTCGATTACTGATTCAATCTCTTTACTCATTATTGGTCTTTTCAGATTTTCAGTTTTTTCATGATTTAGTCTTGGTAGATTGTATGTTTCTAGGTTGTCAAATTTGGACTCCCTTTCCCACTGGCCCTCTCGGTGTGGTGTTGTGCTGACCTGGGAAAGGAACAATGTGTTCAAAGTGAAACCACTGCTCTCACTCATAAAGTGACCCTTCTTGGTCTCTGTGGTCCAAGAGGTGCTTCAGCCTCACTTTGGGTTCTGGGATTTTCATAATGTTTCTTGTGGACGGATAGCTGTTAGTTGGTTTTCTTGTGAAGTGGAATGAAGTTGGGAATGACCCAAGTAGCCATCTTGATGATGTCACCTCCCACTCTGCTTATTTTAAAACCACTACACTACAACAAAATTGCATGAGTTTCTTCATAATTTAAGACATTTTTATTTCACTAATCTATTTGAGAATCTGCAGATAAAGGCAAAAAGTGTCCTTACATATTTGAGAAATCAGAAAACTCTCTCCCACCAAAGGAAATTTTCCCACTTATATTGGGAATGATAAGAAAATAGGTGATTTTAGAAGCCAGATAAAAGAATGATATTTCCAAGGAGAAAAGATTTGCTTGAAGAAAAGCTTGGAAATCTTCTTATTGACAAAAAAGAAAGAGAAGTAAAATTGTTGTTAAGAAGAGATAAACCAGGATTTACAAACATACACACACACACACAAACTGGAATGGTCAATGCTGCCAAGTGAAGATGAGAGATCAAATAGATTTAGGACTGAAGATAAGACATAGGATTTGGTAATTAGTAAATAATTGCTGACCATTGAGATACAATATTTATTAGAACAGTGTCCTTAGAAACCAGATTATAGTGGGTTGATGAGGGGATGAGAGGTGAGAAAATAAAGGTGATGTCAATTTTCAATAATGTTGATTTTCTTTCTCACTGCACAATGCTGCTCCTACTGCTACTGTATATATTGGTTCACGCTGATGTCTCCAACTCTAATTCATGACCCTGTGGATCATTCTACCCTTCTCTTGTCTCTCATCTGTAACCTGTCACTCCAACAGTGAGAAACACAGCTCCCACATCCATCCATTTAATCATTTATTTTCAACATAGATATATAGTAGTATCAACTGTGTTAATGTGTACTCCTTTGGGAAATGACTTCAGCAAGTAGAATACAGTGTTTATGCAGTTTCTTTTGCCATTAGTCTTTCAGGTTCCACTCATTTCCAAAATAACTTAGGTCAGTGCCTTATCCCTCCACCTCCTTCAGTGAGGTTGTTTCATACGTTTATAATACAGTTAGATTGTTTTGTCATAGATTGTTTTGTCATAATTCCTATCCTGGAATTACCCTAAACTCTTGTGTGCATGTGTGTGTGTGTCTGTTTTAATTTCATACATGCTTTCATTCATTTTCCTGGAAAGTTCTATGAGATTTAAAAGTTCCGTTATTGATGACCATTATTGTGTCAATAAACTAGATTGCGCTGCATGCTAAGAGTAAGAATGAACTGGACTGGAGATAATGTTGGAGCCTTAAAGTTAGTTTTCACAGTTTGGAATAGCCACTCTGTGGATAAGGAAGGGGATTAGCAAAGGAAGCTCAAAAAAAATTGCTGAGTTGCTTCAGGGCTTATGCAAAGTTGCAATCATAATTGAATAATGGATATAATTACAGAGTGTATGAGATTTTCTCCAGCAGGATTTCCCAGCTTAGGAGAAAGAGAGATGGTTGGATTCATCAACACTGGGCACAGAAGGTAAAGGAGAGAGATTACATAAAAAGTATTGGGGAGAAAGTCACTGCGGTGATTAACCATGAAATGGGTCTAGCAGGTTTAGAAGGGAAATAAAGCCAGAAAGCTTTTCTAGTCTAATAGACTCAGAGTTCAAGTGACTGGAGGGCAGAGATGAGAGTAAGAGCAGATCTGGCTAAGTGGAAGAGTAGAAAGTATAAGAAACTGGCTGAATAAGGGAATTTCAAAAGTCAGGAATATGATTCATTATGATGCATGTTTAACTCACTAAATGCATCAAGATGGAAAAAGCATATGCTTACATAATAATGAGAAAAACAGAACATCTTCGCCTTCATAACAATTGCATTCGTGGAGCATCAACTTGATTTATCATTCATTTTGTTTAATTGTAACTAAACTGTTAAGCTGAAAAGCTATAAATCAACATCCCTAGTAGATTCATTAGTGGCCATGCAATTAATTAAAGCTAACTCAAATGTACTTTACAAAAATTACCAGAGGTTAAGACTCACATTTAAACCCAGGTATTAATTGATGTCATATATAAATCCTTCTGGACTTTAAATTTAGACAGAGCCAATGCCACCAGTATACCAGTTATTTACATGCTGACATATTTCAAATCTCATCTTACAAAGTATTACCCTTTGATTCCTTGAATTCTGCTTAGGAGTGTAAAGAATGTTACGAAGAAAACATACTAAATTGGAGCAAAAGGAAATAAATCAGCCAAATATTTCTAACTTTAAGATAACTCAGTATTATTTTTTAAAGGTAAAAAATATAGTAATAAGTAAATTCTTCCTAGGATCTCAAATTGAAGCCACTGAAAACAAAGCTCTTTTGGAAACTCTTATCTATCAAATGTCCCACTAAACTCCTTAAAAAATGTGCATCATATGTATTTGTGATTATGGTTGCAATTATGCTTTAATATATATGAAATCTTATTTATTTATTCATATTAATTTAAGTCCCTTGTATTGTTACTCTTTTTTTTAAAAAACCATCTTCTTTGGCTTAAAAAAGTACCCAGCAGACCTTTATTTTTGGATGATGATCATAATGATGAGTTGCCGATAATCATAAATGAAACCTTCCCAATTATTGTTACTGGGCTATATATAAAATCTAGACATTGTAAACATTAATGCACTGCAGTAGAAACTATGTTTTAAACAACATTTTTAGAGGGCTTACTTGTACTTTAAACTTGTGGATTGCAGTTCTTATCTTTGAAATCACCAAGGAAATCTGAAATTTTGACAATGCTATAATGGTGCAATCTGAAGCTAGTGGCAGAACTATCTTCATATAGCTCCATAAAGCTTTTCCACATTGATGATGTTTTCATAAACCATCTCCAGTCTAAATATGGACTTTAATTGTCTTTTACTTTCAAATTCTAGATTAATTTGCAAATATAGTAATCACCCTGATTGACAAGATTACAACTTATCATAAAGTGTTTCCAACTGAAACCCACTAGTTCTTTTTTATGCAAGCATGTTTCAATGTTAATGATATCAGAGATTAAATAATTGATGTTTCAGTCTTTAAGAGGGAGAGATTCTATTTATACTATTCTCACATTTTAAACAGGAATGGATGTTTTTCTGTTAACAATGCATGTCTCCGAACTCAAGACATTTGGTTCAAGACCAACATTTTCACAGAAGGAGAAAGAATGTTAAAATAGAACATGAAAAGACTACAATGAGTAGCCAAGGAGACAAATCAAAGCGTTGTACAATGATGTCATATGTGGGGTGAGGTTATTTCCTGGTGTTTTGTTTATCATTAGTTAAGAATTCCACAGAACTTTTCCCTAATTTTAAAAATGAAATATTGCCTTATAAGAAATATGTGGCTTAAAAGAATTTTGGTTTAGACAAATTTGAGCAACAAATTCCATGAAACACTATGAGAGCTGTGCTTCCATTAGTCAAGAACCAGTCTTGGAGAGTAGATTTCAAGGTGGTAGTCATCAACAAGAAATGTGTGTAGGCACATGACAAGTGCCATTTATAGATCTGTTAGACTTGGGAACTTAGAAAGTCATTTAAAAGACTGAAGAAAGTTGTAAACAGATTATCTAAACCTTGAATATTATAGACGTAGGAGAAACCAAAGGATGCAGGGGACCACTCTAGGGGACCATTGATGCTTTTTGAGTTTGCGGATTCAATTGGTGGCTTAATATTGTGTATGTAGGAAGCATTGATCCAGAAAATCAGGTCAATGATAAAATAATCATTCACTTAACAATGATTGTCTTTTAATATGTATATAAATGAATGAAACTCTAAAATAGAAAAACTTATTGCTTCCGTCAGGAATTAAAACTCATTTTCTAGTAGTATCCACAACAGTAAACTCTCAATTTACTGGAACTAAAATTTCTGGAATCTAAATTTCATGAGATTTCATACCACTCAGCTTTAGGATAGTCACGCAGATCAAAAGAAAATAGGATTAGTTTAAAAACTGCTTGGTGTTTAACAGCCTTCAAACACATTTACCCATAAGATCTAATCTAGATGTACATTGCTATATAACGAAAGTGATTGCTCAGAATAAACACTCTCCCTTTTTCCTCACTTAAAAAAGAGAAAATTGAAACCTATCATACATATGTCATAGGTTGACATGAGAAATAAAAAACGCAAAATCTCAAATATTTATGTACCTACTGTGTGCAACACAGTGTGCTAAATATTCTAAGGAACCCAAAACTGGACAAAACACAAATATTTTTCTCAAGAAATTTAGAGATTAGATGGGCAGGGAAAATAGATATATTAATAATTATAACTTAAGGTCAAAATTGATAAGTGCCATAAAAGCTAAACGTAAACTAGTATGAAATTTCTGAGATAAAATATGCTACTTCTGTAGAGTGTGAAGGGAGGTTTTATATGCCATGTCTTATTTACCATGATCTTCAAATAAGTATTATTTGGATATATGGTGATCAGAAGAAGGTATCCTGGAGAGAATGAATAGTGAGAGCAAAGACATAACAAAAAAGTGGAACACTATATGGAAATACTCTACAAATGGCTAGATGAATGCCTTGTTGAGCTGGACAGATTCATGTATTCCTTTTCACTTTTACTGACTGTGGAAACTTACATCAATTATGTACCCTCCTCATCTGCAAAATGGAAATGATAATAACATTTTTATTAAACTTTGCTTTGAAGAAAAATAAAAACATGCACACAAAGGTCCTAGTACATATTATTATTGTTGTTATTATTATTTTTAATATTTTTTATGATGGGATTTAGAAAATGTTATAATTTCATCCAAGTTTGGGTATTTACCTTGATGACATGTGGAATAACTAGTGTTAATTTTGTTTTTATCTCAACTGATGTATTCCTGTCTAATAGGGAAGTTAGAAAAATAACTTTTGTATGATTACCAAAGTTTTAAAATTTAATTAAAATTAGTTATCATTAATAATTAGTTATCGTTAATGATAACTAATACACATGGGTAACACTGCATGTCACAATGTATTTTATATGTATTGGTTGAATTAATCTTTACAGAAACCTTATTGGGCAGATGCCAATATATGCCTTTTTTACAGATGAGAGTAAAAAATCAAGTTCATGTTTCTGTATCTACTGATGCACGTGATAAATAACTCTAAGAACAAGGGATATAGAATTTACCTAGCCATACTACACAGAAGGAAATCCCTAGGAAGATACAGAGTTAGTAGATATCATGTAGATTTATTATTCACAGTATTTAAAAGAGCATTACATAAGTAAATTCATTTCATGAATTCTGCACGTATTTGCTGTTATTTCTATGTACAAAACACCATTCTAGGCACTGTGGAGGATGTAAAAATTAAGTTTGCCTCAATCCAGTTAGGAATCATATATTTACATGTTTTAATATACAAAATTGCCTAATTGAGCTGTAAGTAAACTGCTAAGTGGGCAAAACCCAGGGAAATATGAATTTTGCTTAGTGTTAATTATAGAAGACTGCTTGAAGAATGATTGCATTTGAGCTTTCCCTTAAATACCTGGGACCTTGTGAAGGATGTCCTACAGAAGAGAAATAGAATGAGCAAAAGTATGGAATATTAATGAAATGGTTACTAAAGAAAGATGTAAGGTTATATACAGCTGTAACTGTAAGCAGGGAGATTGTAGAGGGTTTGTGAGACCTTGCTAAATCTGAGATGGTTCCTGAGGCAATCATGATTGAAGAAAAGGCTTTTCTGCCTCTTGATACTTGTGACAGAACTAAATATGAATTTTCTTTATATTATATCCTAGTAACCCTGATGGAATTACAAATGACGAGAGAAGGGAAGATTGTGAGAAATATTTCAGACGCCATTTCACAAATCAAGAAGAGAGATGATGAGGAACTGGTCTCAGGAAATGGCTTTGGGAATGAAAAAGATGTGATAGAGTCAACAGAATTTGATGTTACAACTAAATATAGGGAGTGATGGAGCATTAGAATGTACAGTGACACTGAAAACTTCAAAACCATGTAACTTGGAGGAAAACGATCAAACAAGGAATATAGGAGGTGTGAGTTGGATGAAGTTGAGTGAAGATAATAATGGCAGGATAATATTATTTATTTTATTAAATATATATGTGTGTATAAAGTATACTAACACATTTTTTTCTGTGTAAACTGGGAAAGATAAATGCAAGCAATTTTGAATAAGTCAGATGGTCTTGAATAAAACAGGAATTACACTAACATCAAGGAATATTTACTAGCATTAGTAGACATATAAAAGCCAGGT
The DNA here is from genome assembly GCF_041296235.1 of Equus asinus. Classification (NCBI taxonomy): domain Eukaryota; kingdom Metazoa; phylum Chordata; class Mammalia; order Perissodactyla; family Equidae; genus Equus; species Equus asinus. Next base: position 33,597,251 of record NC_091802.1, on the reverse strand, counting down.
AAAAAGAGTGTCCAACATCACTGTGAGAAGTAATAAATTGGCCAAAAGTCTCAATTAGACCCTATTTACTGAGAGATGAAACTTCTATCTTCTAATATGAGATGATGAGGCATAGTAAAATAAGTAGCAAACTGGTGTGAGATATTTAATAATGAGCACTTGACGGAAATGGAGGGCAAAGGAGGGCACTGGACAAAGAATTATAGGCCAGAGACTCTGTTTTATTTAAAATAGGTTCCCTAGAGTATTTTTGAGTTTAGGATAGACTGCACCTAGTGATGGACTCTTGGAAGATAAGGACACTCAAGGTGGAATAAATAAAAGCAATTTCTGACTCTTATTTCCAACTCTTGCTAGAAAGATGACTGGCTGCATATGAGGAGATTAGCAAATAACCAGTCTATAATTAATTAATCATGAATAATGTTAATGACATGCTAATGGCAGGTGCCTGGCACAGTTCTTTGTACATTAAAAGCATCTCATGTATACATTACAAAAACCTTAGGAGGCAAATATAGATCACATGCTAATGGAACAGTCATGGAATCATACTCATCATATCCTCAGCCAGTATTGAAAGACCAGAAATTCAGAAAATGAAAGGTTAAGGTAAATGTTTGAGACTTTGTATTTATTGACACAGAGTTTATAGACAAAGTCATGATATTAACAGAGGAGATAATAGTGAGAAGAAAACGGGTCTGACAGAAGAACCTTAGGAATTTTTAAATTTTTCTGAAGCTTTTAGGAAACATTGTAGACAATAATGAGATTTTTACCCTTAAATGTAAATGCCCTGTTGGGATGGCAAGTTCAGAGTTGTTTATCTATTACTGACACAAAGTTGACATGTAAATATTAACTTATCCTTCTGAAAGTCTTCAGGAGATATTGTGACCATGCCAACTCCAGGAATTTTCTTGACGACTTCCCAGGTGACACCAGATTGATTAAACGATGTAGCTGTAGGAAAGGGAAGCGAGAGACTAAAGAACTTCCAGAAAGGTTCAAGGAGGTTTGGATGGGACCAGCATCCCAAAGCCTGGGGAAAGAATATGTAAAAAAGAAGGCAGTGGAGTGACATCAGCACCATAGCGGAGTGAGTTCACCTGGGACTCTCTCCCCTCCAACATACAACCAAAAGGAGTAACCATATTCCAACAAAAAATATCCTAATAGCACAGGAATCCTCAGAGACCCACAGCAGCCAAACAACAGAGGGCAGAGAGGCTGGAGCCCCCCTCGAGGGAGCTGGAATGGGGTAAGAAAGGACTTCGCTCCCTCCCCTAAAGACTAGGATCACTACTGACAGAGACTCCATGAGGGAAGGAGCAGGAGAGGGGTCACACATCAGTAGGATCACCCAGGAGTCCCTAGTGCACTTCAGCCTAGATGGAAGACCTTTAACAGGGTGAAAGCTTTCAATGGGGGGACCCCATCAAGCCAAGGCTCCAGGAAACCAGAGAGCAAGAGGTGATCGGGAAAGCTGGGTCTGTATGCAAGAGAAAGTGCCCGCATCCCCCAACCCACCCCACACTGTGCTGTGCCATCTCAGTTGAAGGAGGAGAGCTCAGAATACTTGGCTCTCGACCCCCATCTAGTGATGACAGGCTGTAACTGCAACCGAATAATAGCACTATGCGCAAAAACCATTCTTCTACCATCCAGCAATTTATAAAAGCTCCAGACCAGAAGGAAAACAATAAAAACACCGAATTATGTCCTGAGGACTTGGAAATAGGTAAACTAAGTGACAATGAATTCAGAATAGCTATCATCAAAAAACTCAATGAAGTGAAGGGAAATATAGAGAAACAAGTCAACGAGTTCTGGAGTTACTTCACAAAAGAGATTGAAACTATAAAGAATCAATCAGAAATACTAGAGATGAAAAATACAATGGATCAGATAAAACAGAATACATATTCCCTGAATGCCTGTGTAGACACCATAGAGGAGCCAATTAACATAATCGAAGATCGACAGGTTGAATGGCTCCAGACAGAAGAAGAGAGAGAACTAAGACTAAAAAGAAATAAAGAAAATCTCTGAGAAATAGCCAACTCAGTGAAAAAATGCAACTTAAGAATTACCGGTATACCTGAGGGCGAAGAAAAGGAGAATGGAGCAGAAAGTGTGCTCAAAGAAATAATAGCAGAGAACTTCCCAAGTCTAGGGAATGAGAGAGAAATGTGTGTTGAGGAAGCTTTCAGATCTCCCAGATATGTCAGTGTAAAAAGACCTTCTGCAAGGCATATAGTAGTAAACATGACAAAAATGAATGACAAAGAAAGAATACTCAGGGCAGCAAGGCATAAGAAAATAGCCTACAAAGTAACCCCTATCAGACTTTCAGTGGATTTCTCTGCAGAAAGCTTACAAGCTAGGAGAGACTGAAAAGACATATTCAAAACTTTAAAGGATAAAAATCGTCAGCCAAGAATACTTTATCCAGCAAAAATATCCTTCAGATATGAAGGAGAAATTAAATCTTTCCCAAACAAAAGCTAAGGGACTTCATAGCCACAAGACTCCCCCCCTACAAGAAATCATCAAGAAGGCCCCCATACCTGAAAAAGAAAAACAGGAGAAAGGGGTCACAAAACAGAGTAAGGAGACAAATAGATAGAACCAGAATAGGAGAGAAAATATTCAACTATAGCATTAGGATAAATGGAAAGAAAACACCAAAAACAAAGACAATCTTGTCACTCTAACCACAAACTCACAACACAAGTTGGAATAAGAGATGAAAATAATAACTTAGGAGAGGAGGAGGAAAGGGACTGAATCAGATTAGGCTAAGGAAATCAGAGGACACCAGAAAATGGACTATGTTATGCACAAGATTCTGAATACAAACTTCAGGGTAGCCACTAAACTAAAAAGAACAGTACAGAGACACAAAAAATAAATAAGGAAAAAGCTAAGACACCCAGCATAAGAAAGTGCAGAAGTCAATGGGTAGGCCAAAACACACAGGACGAGAAACAAAGGAAATGCAGGAAAACCAGAAAATGAGTGACTGAATGACAGCATTAAGCCCTCATGCATCAATAATCACTCTCAATGTAAACAGATTGAATTCTGCAATAAAAAGACACAGAGTGGCAAGATGGATTAAAGAACAAGATCCAACAAAATGTTGCCTCCAGGAAACGCACCACAGCTTCAAGGGCAAACACAGGCTCAGAGTGAAGGAGGGGAAGACGATACTCCAAGCTAATGGCTAACAAATGAAAGAAGTTGTTGCAATACTTATATCGGACAAAGCAGATTTCAAGATAAGGCGGATAAAAAGAGAGACATAGAGGGACAATATATAATGATCAAAAGGACACTTCATCAAGAAGAAATAATGCTTATAAATATCTATGTACCCAACAGAGGAGCACCAAAGTTCATAAAGCAACTATTAACACACCTAAAAGAAGATATCAAAAATAACACAATAATAGTAGGGGGCCTCAACACCCCACTCATATCATTGGACAGATCATCCAGACAGAAAATCAACATGGAAACAGTGGAATTAAACAAAAAGCTAAAACAGTTGGACTTAATAGACATATATAGAACACTTCATCCAAAAACATCAGAATACACATTCTTCTCAAGTGCACATAAAACATTCTCAAGGATAGACCATATATTGGGAAACAAGGCAAGCCTCTATAAATTTAAAAAAAAAATTGAAATAATATTGAGCATCTTCTCCAATAATGAGGCTATAAAGCTAGAAATTAATTACAAGAAAAAAGCTGAGAAAAGCACAAAGATGTGGAGAGTAAACAATATGCTATTGAACAAGCAATGGATCATTGAAGAAATTAAAGAAGAAATAAAAAAATATCTGGAGACAAAAGAAAATGATAACATGCCGTACCAACTCATATGGGATACAGCAAAAGCTGTATTAAGAGGGAAATTCATCGCAATACAGGCACACTTGAACAAACAAGAAAAATCCCAAATAAGCAATCTGAAACTACACCTAACTGAATTAGAGAAAGAAGAACAAACAAAGCCCAAAGTCAGCAGAAGGAGAGAAATAATAAAAATCAGAGCAGAAATAAATGCTATTGAAACAAAAAAGGCAGTAGAAAGGATCAATGAAACAAAGAGCTGGTTCTTTGAGAAGATAAATAAAATTGACAAACCCCTAGCCAAACTTATAAAGAAAAAACAGAGAAAGCTCAAATAAACAAAATCAGAAATGAAAGAGGAGAAATAACAGACTCCACAGAAATACAACGAATTATAAGAGAATGCTATGAAAATGTATATGCCAACAAAATGGATAACCTAGAGGAAATGGATAAATTCTCAGACTCTTACAATCTCCCAAAGGTAAGTCAAAAGAAGCAGACAATCTCAACATACCAATCACAAGGAAAGAGATTGAAACAGCAATCAAAAGCATCCCAAAGAATAAAGCCCCAGGACCAGATGGCTTTCGTGGGGAATTCTACCCAACTTTCAGAGAGGATTTAATACCTACCCTTTTCAAGCTATTCCAAAAAATTAGGGAGGATAGAACACCTCCTAACACATTCTATGAGGCCAACATCACACTGATACCAAAGCCTGACAAGGACAGCACGAAAAAGGAGAACTATAGGTCAATGTCACTGATGACTATAGATGCAAAAATTCTCAGCAAAATTTTGGCAACCCAAATTCAGAATTAATCAAAAGGATCATACATCATGATCAAGTGGGATTAATACCAGGGACACAGGGATGTTTCAACATCTGCAAATCAATCAATGTGATACACCACATCAACAAATTGAGGAATAAAAACCACATGATCATCTCAATAGATGCAGAGAAAGCATTTGACAACATCCAACAGCCATTTATGATAAAAACTCTGGACAAAATGGGGATAGAAGGAAACTACCTCAACATAATAAAGGTCATCTATGACAAACCCACAACCAACATCATGCTCAATGGGAAAAAATTGAGCACCATCCCCCTGAAAACAGGAATGAGACAAGGATGCCCTCTATCAGCACTCTTATTTAACATAGTACTAGGGGTTTTGGCCAGAGCAATTGGGCAAGAAAAAGGAATAAAAGAAATCCAAATAGGGAGGGAAGAAGTGAAACTCTCGCTGTTTGCAGATGAAATGTTCTTATATATAGAAAACCCCAAAGAATCCATTGGAAAGCTTTTAGAAATAATCAACAACTACAGCAAAGTTGCAGGGTATAAAATCAACTTACATAAACCAGTAGCATTTCTATACTCTAATAATGAACTAACAGAAAAAAAAAAACTCAAGAAAACAATATGATTCACAATCGCAAAAAAAGAATAAAATATCTCAGGGTGAATTTAACTAAGGAAGTGAAGGACCTATACAACGAAATCTACAAGGCTTTTCTGAAAGAAATGGATGACGACATAAAGAGATGGAAAGACAGTCCATGTACATGGATTGGAAGAATAAACATAGTTAAAATGTCCCCACTACCTAAAGCAATCTATAGGTTCAATGCAATCCCATCAGAATCCCAATGACATTCTTTACAGAAATAGGACAAAGAATCCTAAAATTCATATGGGGCAACAAAAGACCTCGAATTGCTAAAGCCATCCTGAGAAAAAAGAACAAAGCTGGAGGCATCACAATCCCTGACTTCAAAACATACTACAAAGCTACTGTAATCAAAACAGCATGGTACTGGTACAAAAACAGGTGCACAGATCAATGGAACAGAATTGAAAGCCCAGAAATAAAACCACACATCTATGGACGGCTAATCTTTGACGAATGAGCTGAGGGCATACAATGGAAAAAAGAAAGTCTTTTCAACAAATGGTGCTGGGAAAACTGGAAAGTCACAAGTAAAAGAATGAAAATTGACCATTCTTTTTCACCATTCACACTCAAAATGGATCAAAGACCTAAAAGTAAGACCTGAAACCATAAGGCTTCTAGAAGAAAATGTAGGCAGTACACTCTTTGACATCAGTATTAAAAGGGTCTTTTCAGACACCATGTCTTTTCAGACAAGGGAAATAATAGACAGAATAAACAAATGGGACTTCATCAAACTAAAGAGCTTCTTCAAGGCAAAGGAAAACAGAATTGAAACAAAAAAATAACCTACTAACTGGGAAAAAATATTTGTAATTCATATATCTGACAAAGGCTTAATATCCATAATATATAAAGAACTCTCACAACTCAACAACAAAAAATCAAACAACCTGATCAAAAAATGGGCAGGAGACATGAACAGACATTTCTCCAAAGAAGATATATGGATGGCCAATAGGTACATGAAAAGATGTTCATCATCACTGATCATCAGGGAAATGCAAATAAAACCTACACTAAGATATCACCTTACACTTGTTACAATGGCTAAAATAACAAAAACAAAAGGTAAGAAATGTTGGAGAGGTGGTGGAGAAAAAGGAACCCCCATACACTGCTGGTGGGAATGTAAACTGGTGCAGCCACTATGGAAAACAGTATGGAGATTTCTCAAAAAATTAAAAATAGAAATACCATATGGCCCAGCTATCCCACTACTGTGTATCCATCCAAAGAGCTTGCAGTCAGCAATTCCAAAAGTCCCATGCGCTCCTATGTTCATCGCAGCATTATTTACAATAGCCAAGATGTGGAAGCAACCTAAGTTCCCATCAACTGATGATTGGATAAAGAAGCTGTGGTTATATATACAATGGATTACTACTCAGCCGTAAAAAAGAATAAAATCGTCCCATTCACAACAACATGGATGGACCTTGAGGGAATTATGTTAAGTGAAATAAGCCAGATAGAGAAGGACAATCTCTTTACGACCACTCATATGAGGAATTTAAACATGTAGACCAAGAGAACAGATTAGTGGCTACCAGGGGAAAGGGGGGTTGGGGGGTGGGCACCTACAACACGACTGACAAACAATAATGTACAACTGAAATTTCACAAGATTGTAGACTATCATAAACTCAATAAAAATTAACTTAAAAAAAAAGGAAGGAAGTGACAATCAATTTCTTCTTTTCAAAGAAGTCAAGAAGACCGAGGATTGAGAAGAGATTTATGGACCTTTACAGAGAAGAGCTTCTGTGTAGTGGTGGAAGATGAAGCCAAGTAATGATGAATTGAAGAAGAAATGACCTAGAGAATCATCTGGAACTATAGACAGTGCATGATTATCTGTGGCTTTTTTTTGGCGGGGGGGGGGAGTTCTTAACATGACTGATTCTTATTTATTCTTTGATAGAAAGATCAAAGATGTTGCTCACAGATCTAGAGTGTCTGAGGTCAAGACAAAAAAAAAAAAACAAAGGCAAGAGAACATACACTTCCATATCTAATAAATCCACATATTCTAAATCTTAAGACCTGGCTTGATATGAGAAGTTGACAGCATTCTCACTGACCAGGAGAAAAAGGTAAAGAAATGATAACTAAGGAATCTTCCATCCTTTCACATCTCTCACAACATCTTGCCTTACCATCATTTACCACCCTAGAAGAGAATGCCTGTCTATATCTTTTATCTTTACATTTTGTTCATGGGTGGTGATGAAGAAAGGAAAGGTTAAAAATAGTAATACAGAAAATAATACTTTCAAGAAGTAGGAAGAATTTTCTAAATTTAGGAAAAGTTACAAAATTCTGAAGTTGTACCAAAGCTAGATATGTATTAACATCTCCGGTGTTATCATATAATTAAATACATGATGACTTGAGGACAGAATTCTGAGGTAAGCAGGCTATATTCCACTTGACTGCCTTTCAGCTGAGCAAATGTTTCTCTTGGCTTCAACACAGACCTTCATTTATTTTCACTGTGAATCATTTTCCTGGAAGTCACTGTTGCATAAATGGTGCTTCCCTGACTCCTGATCAAGCCAGCCAGAATCACTAAGTGTGCAAATGAGCTCAACAAGCAAGTTTCTTTTCCAAGATATTTCTTTGTCAATGTTTTCATTCCTAACTGTGAAGTGGTCTTTTTGTGAGGATCCCCAGGCAGTCACCATGGAATTATTCCTGATAACCCTTCAGGACTGCATTCATTGCTCGTATAGCTGTGTTCTAGACCTGCCTCGAAGCTTGTGGGAAAGCCTCATTCACCCAGAGATCCAACAGCTTCTCTTTCCCTCTCTACTCTTCCCACCCAATGGCAGCACCGGGAGAGATGCCAAAGAACTTCTAGAGATATGCAGAAAACAATTTAAAAACCACTCCAAAGTGACCTTGGAGACCAGATGAAGATATCTTTACAACCAAAAATAATGTTTTTTATTGTGAAAATTTCTTGTAAAATATCATTTCCTAGAAAATTATAGGAAGAAAACAGAAAAAAATGCTAAAATGTCCGCTGTTCATTTCTGGATGTATTGTTAGAGGCAACTGCAATTTTCCCTTTTTGTAAGCATTGGTAGTGTCTAGATTTTCCCAATGACCAAGAATTTGATTATAACTTTTAAAAAGCATTTTAAAAACCAACTTCACATAGGATGTTATAAACATAAGGGGATTGGTGGAATCACGTATATTGACTCATTTGGATCAAGGAATGGTAGGTCTGGATGGAGCTTCAGAGATCCCGTCTCGATCTTATTATTTTACAGACAAAGAAAATGAGTTCCAAGAATGGGGAAAGGAGCGAGATGGCTTGTCTACTGTCAAATATTTAGGTTACTTGGGGTAAATATGTATCTCTTACCCTAGAGATTAACCTCAAGTTTAGGAAGATCTCTATTCTGATTGAGTTCAAACCTCAGTACACTGTAAGAATGAAATACTGCCTGGAAAATCCACTGATTTAAGAATTACTTAAATATTTACCAGAGTGTCTGACACATAATTGGTCCTGGGTGTCTAAGGTGTAGTTGGTGCTGAACGGATGAGTGATAATAAGAGTTGTTCAAAGAGACCACTATGGATCACTGTCACATGATGTATCGCTTGAAGACAGGGCTCCTTTTGTTTTCTTTAAGGTATGCTTTTGGGGGAGGAAGAGTGGCCCTGAGCTAACATCTATTGCTAATCTTCCTCTTTTTTTTTTTTCTCCCCAAAGCCCTAGTACATAGCTGATATATCCTAGTTGTAAGTAATTCCAGTTCTTCTATGTGGGACACCACCATAACATGGCTTGATGAGTGCTGTGTAGGTCCACTCCCAGGATCCCACCTGGTGAACCCAGGGCTGCCAAAGCAGTGTGCATGAACTTAAGCTTATGCCACCAGGCCACCCCGGGGCTCCTTATATTACAGTAAACTAGTGGGGAGGGACGTCAATTGGGAAACTGAGGACATGTGCTTTCTTTTGGCTGCTGCCTGGGATAAATGATGTTAGCTCAAAATAGTAAAAATTTTTAAAAAGTAGAAAAGAAATCATCAGTCATAAATAAAAAAGACTGCTACCAAATTAGTAATTATGTCAGACAAATAAAGCTGCCCAGCGTATGCTTTAGCCTCACTTGACCCATTTAGGAAAATTAAAGAGGGAAAAAAGAGGCAGTCTGAAGGAATATACTACCCTTCAGAGACATTTCTATCTCTGAATCTACGTCTAATTCTGTTTTTACGAAGTATCCAACATAAATTGTCTCTTTCAACATATTGCAGGGTGAAAGCACATGCTAATACCAACAAATTGGTTTTGTGTTTGGGAAATTTATGTGTGCACATATAAAAAATATTTGCATACAACCCCAGATGGAAGAGCCAACAGAGCATGAACCTTAGTTGCAAGGATAACCATGTATACATTACACTGAGAGATCAATTTGTTTGCAAAACAATTCAACCGCTGATTAGGGGAGGGACACATTCTAGGATTATGTGCCTTTAAATTATGCAGTAAACATGAAAATTGGACTCCTGCTGTTTGCCAGCACATTTCCACATGTCTGGTTTATTCCCACATAGAGCTTCTTAAGCCATTCAAGGAATTTTTTATTTACTGATTACTCATCAACTTTAAAAGAATGAAAAGCATATAAGATATTTATAGAGTATAGTTTTAAGCACTCTTGGACTGTGCTCCATAAATGATAATGGCAAAAGCAAAATACAAAAATTGTGGAGAACCAACAGGCTGAGTAGGGGTCCTTGGTTCTAGCTATGTAACATTAGCAATTTGTTTATTTAATGGCAGTTATATCAGTTTCCTGATCTGTACAACAGACGTAATAATACTACTTATTTCATAAATATTTGTGAGAAAATCAGATAATGTACATAAAGAACTTGTTATAGCATCTAGCAAATGGTAAACTCTCAATAATTATTATCATTTCTGTCTTTTTCTAAAAACTGACATTTTCAAATCTGAAGGCTGTCCGAAATGGGGTTTGCATTTTCAAACTATGGTATTTGGCTATTCCCCTGGCAGTGAGCACCACTGGCATTTAAAATAGGAGAGATAGTTGGGATAGTTTGAGATGAAGCGGACTGTCGAGAAGGCTGAATGTTGCTGATGACGTAAACAGTGAGCACGAACTGTGTACGGGAGCAGCACAGTCAGAGCCAATTTGACAGACTGACACTTCTCAGAAATATTTCTCAAGAAAAAATCCCAGGGAGAGGATTTGAGCCCAGTTTTAAAATCACAGAATCAGAGAATGCTTTTTTTGTTTTTTGTTTTCTTCCCTGAATATAGCCCAGGTCTTTCATTTAACTTTGTCCTCGACCCAGCCCCACCCCATGTTTGATCACATTTATGCCCTTGGTAGAACAAAGACTAGAGGTGAAAAAGGAAGTAGCCATGTTATATAAAACTCTGTACGATTCTTAGGCACAGACAGCACTGCTTCTGTAGCTCCTGGACAGAACTGATTGTAAAAGGGACAGGAACACAGATTTGTCTTTTTGCCATTGACTCTGTGCACCCCTGGCATCTGAAAGACATCCACGTATTAGTGGTCTGGCCAGTCCCCAAGGAGGTGGCAGAGAGACTGTGGTGCTTCCTGGGCAGGGGTAGATGGGACCAGGAGAGGCAGTGGCAATGCCCAGGAAGAGTGCTAAGAGTCTTAGGCATAGTAGTCCCTTGAGAAATATTTCTTTAATGGCTTCATTTGTTTAATGGCTTCAGCCCTGTACTGGGCTGAGTTGTGTCCCCCAAAAAGATATGTTTAAACCCTGAGCTCTGGTAACTGTGAATATGATTGTATTTGGAAACAGGGTCTTTGCCAATGCAATAAACTTGATACTGGCCCTGATATTAGTTCCCCTACATATATGGGGTTAAAACCAAGGCACTCACCCCCTTTCCCCGTTTGCTTCTTGGCTTCCTGGCACCAGACTCCACTCTCCACCTCAGAGGCAGACAACCAAGGACATCCACCTGCAGATGCCCTTATCTCACCATCCTCCTCTCTGCAAACAGCCTCAGAAGGCCAAAGGCAGGCTGGTGGGGAAGTGCCAACTAGCAAGGCCATAGGCTTCCCCTCCCTACAAGCAGCCACATTCCTCACAACCTTTAAAACCCCTGACCTCCCATCTTCTGGGGAGACAAGATGAATTTGAGGGTTTACTCTCATCTCCTGGCTGACATCACTCCAAATAATAACTCTTTCCTTGCCGTAAGCCTGGAGTTCTAGTTTTTATTTGGCCTCTCTTGTGTGGTGAGTAAAGAACCTATGTTTGTAGCCAGCAACAAAGTTAAATAAGGTCATACTGGATTAAGTGTGTACTCTAATCCAATTACTGATGTATTTATAAGAAAAACGAGATTTGGACACAAATGTACTCAAAAGAAGAGTGTCATGTGACTACAGAGGCAGAGATTGAAGTGATGTATCTACAAGCCAAGGGATGCCAAGGATTGCCAGCAACTACCAAAAAGTAGGGAGACACGTGGAAGGATTCTCCCTAGAGCCTTCAGAGAGGGCACAACCCTGCCAACACCTTTATTTCAGACTTCTAGCCTACAGAGCTGTAAGAGAATAAATGTCTGTTTTTTAAGGCCCCCTGTTTGTGGCACATTGTGATGGCAGTCCTAGGAGACTAAAACAGTCCCCAAGACAAAGCATCTTGCCAATATCTAGTAAAGTCAATGGTGCTTAGTGGGGAGTTAAAACATCCACTAGAAGGATCTATGGTGCCTGGTAAAATGCCAATACCAGGACAGAGCTTAGCAGAATCTACAAAATGTCACTGCTGTTGCCATATGAGGATTGGTCATCTGAGTTAAAATGCACGTGCAAAGATGACTTTCAAGGGGCTGCCAATGGAACTTGAATAAAAGGGGAAAATGTGGAGGCACTGTAGGGAGCTGGTGTTTATGGGCAGGGAAAAACAAAATTTGTCTCCGAATGGCCTCATTTTCAGCTTTAAACTGGGGAGGCTGGAAAAATGTAGGCTGTGGTAATACAGAGCAGTTTCCACTTGATTATATGAAGAACTGCATTACATTGTCTTTTCTCGCATGCAGATCTTTTCAAGTTGTAAATGTTTTAAGGTCACTTATTACCCAGAAATGTGCTTTTTGCTAGAATGATTATGCCAACTGTTCCACTTAAAAGGCTCTTGATCACTGAACACAGTGAAGAGTAATTTGGAAATGCTGACTCTGGAGAAATGTTTTGATAAGAAAAGTTGCCTAGGCAAGCCAGAATGAAAGCATTTCTTAGCCTCAAATTGAAAATATTTAAAAGAACCGCAGTGAAAAACAGTGATAACCGGCCTTCAAAAGCTGATGATAAACATACATGAGAAGTTACGATTAAATGAATTTTAACTAAAGAAGATCTGCAAAGCACCTACTATAAGGCAATGAAATGGTTGATAGTAATAGGAGTATGATAGACATTAATGATGAATTGTATATATTTTTGCTTCTTAAAATTGTCTTTCTGCAACTGAGTGATTTGTAGTAAATACTAAGTCAACTAAGACCAAAAACATTACAGAAATGTGAAGACAGCCTTGGTAGGTGGTTAGAGAAGTTAGATGTGGACGGAATGACACCCAAACAATTGCCACACACCCTGGATTGATTCCAGTGATTTCTACATGGACCCAGGTATATTGCTAGGAAGAAAGCTTGTGGTACCAATAACCATAGATAACAATAGCAATAATAACCATAACCATAACATAACATTGTTGTTTTAGTGCTTCCATGAGCAGGGCCAGGTCCATTTCTTTTACATATTTTGAGTTTACCAAATTTCTCTCACCCCAAAACCACCTGGCACATGGAGGTTGGTAATGCGGAGCTGGAAGTTAGAGCTGCATACTGTAGTTCTAGAAATCTGCCTTTAATCAGTACACACTGATTTTCAGTGTGGAAACAGGTCAGGTGTTAGAACAAACATTTAGCTGGTGTCATGGAGTCCTTCAAATGATGAAAATTATGAGTCTTCAATGGTTTACAGAGCATGTGACAGAAGCAGACTGTAAGTGTCTCATACATAGAGACATACTCATTTTCAAAAAGACTTGGAAGCAGGTAGTATCTACTTATCTAAATGTCCAGAAAAGTGTTTCTGTCCTTGGGGAAGATTGGGAAGAAGAAAGGAGGATCCCAATTTTGTTGGTGTCTTAATCGGTTCTGGCTGCTATGACAGAAGACCACAGACTGGGTGACTTAAATACAGAGACTTGTTTCTCACAGTTCTGGAGGCTGGACAGTCCAAGACCAAGGGGACGGCCAATTCAGTTCCTGGTGAGAGCGCTCTTCCTGATCTCATGTACACATGAGAGAGAAAGTGAGAGATTTCTCTCCAAAATCTCTCAAAAAGTCCAAAATCTGCCAGGTTGGCCTGTAGGCAGACTGAAATTCCAGGGAAGAGTTGATGTTGTAGCTGAGGTCCAAAGGCAGTCCGGATGAAGAATTCTCTCTTCCTTGGGGGAACTCTGTTTTCTTTTAAGGCCTTTAACTGATTAGACGAGGCCCGCCCACATTACAGAGAGTAATCTGCTTTAGTCAAACTCAGCTAATATAAATGGTAATCTCATCTAAAAATATCTTCACAGCAATATTCAGACTCTTATTTGACCGAATATCTGGGAGCCACGGCTCAGGCAGGTTGACACATAAAATTAACAATCACACCCACTTATCCCCGAACTCCATGAGCGTAGAGATTGTGACTGCATGATTCCTTGGTCTATCTCTGGACTCTAGACAATGTACCTAGTATATACAGTATATACCAGGTATATAGCAAAAGCCTCAGTATTTCTTGAAAGATTGGCTGCTTTTGGAGATTGAAGCTACATGGTCCACAACCCAGACTATCACATAGCACAAAGCAGCAGTAGTGACAGGCAAAAACATTAGAGAGGGCCAGGTCAAAGGGCAGGAACTGTTTACAACCTTTTTGTCTGATGTTACTCAGAGGTGATGCTGTGTCTACAAATGAATCATCAATGAGAAAAGACAGTTAAAGGCCTACAGGTACCCTCTATTCCCAATCAGGGCAAGGGCCAAGTCACAGGTACACTTGGATATTCTTAAAATTATAGTAAATAAAACTAGGCTAACAATTCATTTACAGTACATGAAAGAAATCAAGGCCTCATCCCCCCACAGAATTTTTACTTGATCTGAGTGAGCTTGATTCATACTATTTCTCATGCCGGTGGATATACTGATCTGTAGACATTGTGTGATGGACTTTCAAGGTCATGGATACGAGTAGATATCTGAGCTGAGATTTAAGTACTTCACATCTCTGCTTGGTCATGGCTATATACACAAACAAAAGCATTTTCTCACAAAACGAGTCCGAAATTCATGTCAGCCTTTATTTAGATGCAATTCCTATTAAGCATTGCTATCACAAATGCAGTTTTTCTTTCTTTGACCTGATTTCTAACCCTGTTTTGTCCTGGGATCCATGACCTTTCTATAAATCATGGTGGTGAATCGTCTGTATCCATTTGGAGGAAATAGGGTTCTGGTGTACTCTGTATTCTTGCTCACGACTTGAGGTTAAGTGGAAATAGCTTTTGAGTCTTTAATTCTCATCCCTTCTGCTTCTGCATGGTTTGGGGAGGTTTTTCACAATCTACTTCTTAACTCTAAGCTTTTCCTTTGTTGGGTTTCTTTGGCTACAAAGTGCTAGAGACTGCATGAGTGACTGGACGGTCGAATCAGCTTAAACAGGGTAAAGAAAACCTCTTTCTAGCTTTACATCATCTTCTTTCCTCTATCTTTCTTTTGCTCTATCACTAATCTTATTTTGCTTGTTTTTACTATAAAAATACCGTTATGGTTGTTTCTAAATATAAAAATCATATCCATCTAATAATAAAAAAAATTAACTGCTCTGAAAAGTGTAAAGAAAGTAAAATTCATTTCAAATTTAACTTCACTAGATAACCATAGTCAATACTTTGATATGTACAATGAAGACAGGCAGGTCTCTCTCTCTTTTTCTCTCGTGTGTGTGAATGTGTGTGTGCACATGTGCGTATACACACACTATCTTAGATATTCTCTTTGTGTCTCCCCATAACCCACACTGCCCCAAAAGGCTGCTCTCAATAGGTTTCCTTAGCCTCTGGATTCTAGTTGGCTTGGGCCAATCAGACGCTTCAAAAGGAAGTCAGAAGAAAGGATGAGAGTGAGAACAGAAGATTGAGCTCTTCAGTCCCTTCCCTGCTGGCTTGGCTGAAGCAGCTTGTGTTCCTCTGTAAAGCCTCTCTCAAGATAGATACTTCTACAACTCTCTTAACTTCTAGATTCTGCTAACTACTGCCTGCCGCCTCCCATCAGGCTTAGGGGCTGTAAGGGATCCACTGAAACTAACCCCAGGGTATGCATTATTCCTTGTGTTCCTTTAAAAAGTCCTGTTATTGAACAATCCTCCAATTATCCTATTTTGAATGTGCCACCTATTGCCTGTCCTTATGAACAACTCCCCCTACACAACACACACACCCCCCCTATTTTACTGAAATGGGGCAAATGGTGCATGCTACTCAAACATTTTATTATTATGTACCATAATTTGATTTTCTAATCTTTTCTTAATGGACATTTAGATTATTTCTTTTTTTTTCCGCTCTATAACCAATGAGGTCATTAACATCTTCATTTATATATCTTGCCAAATTTTTGCAAGGTAATTTTATGGGAAATTCCTAACAGTGGAGTTTCTTTGTCAAAGGGTATGTGTATTTTTAAACTTGATAGGTACTGTTAATTTTTTTCTTGTAGATTGTTGCATCAATTTGGATCAGAACGAACATTTCTGTCTCCTGCACGTGCTCACCAGTAGTGTATTTTATCAAACATTTCAGTCTTTGCCAATCTGAAATATGAAAAGTGTCATTGCCATTTTAATTTTTATTTCTTTAATTACGAACAATATTGAACACGTTTCATGTGTTTTTTTTTTTTAAAGATTTTATTTTTTTTTTCCTTTTTCTCCCCAAAGCCCCCTGGTACATAGTTGTATATTCTTCGTTGTGGGTCCTTGTTGTTGTGGCATGTGGGACGCTGCCTCAGCGTGGTTTGATGAGCAGTGCCATGTCCGCGCCCAGGATTCGAACCAATGAAACACTGGGCCGCCTGCAGCAGAGCGCACGAACTTAACCACTCGGCCACGGGGCCAGCCCCCCCTCATGTGTTTTTTTAACCATTTGTTTTCTTATGCTGAGAACTCTTTATTCGCATCCTTTGCCCATATCAATTATGATACTTATTTTCAAGACAAAGAGCAGCTCCTTTGGTGGAAAAAATATGTAATCATAGAGCCTTCCTGATTTTACCCTAAAAGATGTTTTTGAACATTGCACTTTTCTTTTAGGTTTCGAAGTTGCGTTTTTCTAAATTTAATATGATTGGAGTTCCAAGATGAGGAGTCGCAGTTTATAGGCACTCTGCTTGGTGGAGGCTGCCTTGCTGCCTCTGAGATTGGATGGTAGCCAAAGCTTTATGTGTTCTCTTCCTATTATCAGCCTCCAGGCATTTGTCTGGGATTTCTTGACCTGTACTTTGCACTTCCAAAGTGAGTTTTAATGCACATAGTTTGTCACCATCTTTCACTGCCCCAATCAGCTCATTTCAGTGGTGTACCCATGCAGTAAAAGCAAGGAGCCCCATGGAACACACATCTAAACATGTCAATAGTGAGGTCTATATTCAGAAATACCTAGAAATGTGTGCAAAATGTTGACCATCTTGTTACACTTTAAACGATCCAGGTAGGTTTGAACTGTATCCAGGTTTTCATGGGAAGTAACTAATGGAGTGGAGCACGAGGAATAACATTATGCCTTGACCAATGCTTAGAGCTTATTGCCGAGAAAAATCAAGTTCATGGAAGCATGTCAGGGAGAATTTAAGAAAACCAGCTTGGCGGTGAATTTTTTAGACTCTGATTAAAAGAGGATTTAAATGCTAAAATACACACACACATGTATAATGTATTATGGTTTCTTTATTTTATCCAGAGAATTTCAACCTAGAATTACTAACTGTTCTGACTAGTCCCTTCAGAAATAGTGTTGTTTCTCCTAGTGGACTAGATTTGGCCATCCTGGGTGGAGCAGTGGTGTCTTCCTCAGTGGGAAAGGACGTATAGGAACTGAAGCCGGTTGGATACCTATGAAGCCCTGGTGAGTCACTGTGTTATCCATGGCCAAGGTGCTCCATTCAATGTTCTCAGTGATCTTCTGGAATAAGAATTGCCGTCTCCATTCTTTGAAGTTAAGCAGCACCCTCCAGATCACATGGAATAAGGAATGTGGTGTTGGATTTTAACTTAGGCCTTTCTGACTCCAAACTCTGTGCTACTCCCGCTGTACTAGTGCTTCTCAAACTATCTGTGACACAGGACATTTTTTTGTTTTTCTGTCACAGACCAATACATGGTCCAACTAATGCAAGATTAGTATGGAGCTCCTGGAACTCATCATGCAAGTTCAGTGACATCCAAATTGATCTAGATCCTAATTAATGAGAAGAATCCACTGACCACAGGCTTAGCTGTCAAGATAATGTCAAATTGCTAGAAAAAAATTCTAAAACTTCTAAACGTTGTACTTACTACCTTCTGGTAACAAGTAACTTGCAGAACAGCTCTGCTCTATAGACCCCATTCTGTGTTTCACGGCACTAGAAAAACTGCTAAAGTCTAATTTATTATCTGCTTTACAAAAGACCACACATTATTATTGAATTAAAAGTATGGAAGTTAGAATTCTACCTTTATGGTGAAATAAACCTATAAAAAGTGGTCATTCAAAGCTTTCATAAGAATAAATTATTCCCTGAGGAATGTGCTTGATAAGTAATAAACATGGAAAGCCGTTGTTTGTTTTCCATTAGGCAGAGGAAAACTAATTTCACAGTTTGCTGTAACTGAATGTTTGGCATTTGTTGCATTGAATATCTTTATTCTTATTCTGTGTTGTGGATATTTAATCTTTTCCTTGGAAAATTACTTTTTATTTAATGAGATGTTTTGCTCAGTCCATTTGTAAATAAAGCAACCATACTTAAATAATTCAGATTCCTGTGGTTCTCATTTTACATCTGATTTCCTTCTTGGCTGATCTGCCAGTCTACACAGCTTGATTACTTTCCCAAATTATCTTGCCGGGAATACTCCACAGGCTCTTTCCTATGAAAACTATATTAAACCTTTAATAATTGAGCAAGTTTGGCACTGTCACACCTTCCTCAAAGTGCACTTATCTTGAAGGCACTATTCCATGAAAACCATAAAAAAAAAATCGCTCTAGTATCAGCATGAGCAGTATTGAAATGATCCCTGGGTATTTAAAGAAATGCTTTTAATTAATTAGAAAAACATTTAATATCAATCTACAAATTGTTTCTCTTCAAGGTGTTTTGACCTAAACAACATACATGTATAGTAATGTGTTCCTGCTTTAAAAATTATTTTGTAAAGAAAATAACATACATTTCCCTTCTTTTGTGAGTTTTTCTCTTGGTTGTAAAGAATAGTAAAAAGAAAGTTCTGTATAACAGCATATCTTTATTAAGATCATGTAGAACTTCTGTAAATAGTATAATAATCGCTCTTTCTGCTGATCAACAGAGCCATGAATGTGTATCTGTCATGAAAGTTCTGAATTTGGAGGGTCAGGATGCAGTTAATCTTTGCTTTTTAAGGAGAGAGTAATAAAATATTTTGTATTTGCCTAAATCATCATTTGGACTAATGAAAGACTTGAAGAAAAAACAAAGAAAAATGTCTGCAAACATTATCTACTTGATTAAATGATAGGAAAAACCTAAAACATAAATCAATAAAGGGAAAATATCTAAGACTAACCCAATTCCTCATGCTCTCCGTAAGAGAAGGGCTGTGATCTCTGCCCTATGTGCTATATATTTCATGCTGGCAGTTGTCACCCCAGAGTAGGTGGCTTTTAGATGGTTGGGAACCACATCTCTCTGAGTGATTCTGCACAGCCAAGCAGACTTCTTAAAGCTATTTCACACTGATTATACTATTTCTGTCTAACTTTTAGGTCTGTATTTGTTTCCTAGGCCTGCCATAGCAAAGTACCACAAATGGGTGGTTTATATCAATAGACATTTATTCCTTCACAGTTCCAGAGGCTGGAAGCCCGAGACCAGGGTGTCAGCAGGGCCGTGCTCCCTCCGAAACCTGTCGGGAGGATCCTTCCTTGCTTCTTCCAGCTTCCGGGGACTTGCCAGCAATCTTTGGTGTTCCTTGGCTTGTAGCTGCCTCACTACAATCTCTGCTTTCATTGTCACATGGTGTTCTATGACCATCTCCTAAGGACATCTCTCATGTTGGAGTAGAGTGGGCCCCTAGTCCAATATGACCTCATCCTAATTACATCTGGTATGACTCTATTTTCAAAGAAGGTCACATTCTGAAGTAATTAGGGTTAGAACTTCAATATATCTTTTTGGGGGCACACAATCCAATCCATAATAAGGACTGAATGACATCACTGTAATTTCAGATGAATATTCTGGCTAATGCAGTGTTTTCTACTGTCAAGCAAGTATTTATTAAAGCCTGTAGAACTTCCTGAATGCCAGATGCTGTAACACACACGCACACGCACACACACACACACACACACTCATTACAGCATTACCAATCTAAGAGTTCTTAATTTTTCTTTTCGTAAATCATAAGTGACCTTGATAAAGCTTGGGTGATTTTCCCAGGGTGGAATTTGGAGATGGGGATTGGCGTAGAGCTTCCATAGCACATTGTTTACGTTCTGAGCGTTGTGCTGGCCACATTTATCAGCCTGTTTCCTTCATACCAAAGCACTAGAAAGTAGACTAATAATAAAATTCCATAGATGAGGAAAACATGACCTAGAAATAAGGCATTAACTTGTCCTAGAGAGCTATATGGATGAGCCAGTATTCAGTCTGTACCATACAACCTTCCAGTTCTCTGGGAGCAGAGAGAAAGAAGAAAGAGAGGTTGAAGAAATTGTACATGATATGATAGGTAGTATCTTTTCAGCAAAGTTTGCAGTGACGTAACCTACCAAAGCTGGTAACTTCTTAGGTCGCTTGAAATTGCCCACAGCACAGTGACTGTCACACTTTCTTAATTTATCATTGGAACATCTTGTAACTTTTATTTGCATAGTAATAAATTGCCTTAATTTAACTTCTAATATAAGAATCGAATAAGGTTAATTGAGGTCCCAGAACACATATGAAGAGTCAGAAACTTAAATACCAAAAACCTTTACCCCACCCAGAACAATGAACATATAGCAGAACCGGTGATAGAGTCATGATTGCTGTATAATTACAACTGTGTACTAGTAATTATTGCACCAAGCCGTATTGACCATCAAATCAGAAATCAATATGTCAAAAGTTGTTTGTACTGTATGGCCTTCCTAGTAAGCTAGCCAATGCCACAATCTTTATAATTACTATTGTGCCTGTAGTAACAGATCATACAACGCTTCATCTCCAAATACTTTGTCTCCCACCTAGCCTCATGCATGTTGCATGCATATATTGCCTGCTATCACACACCCTGGATTACTCACTCCCATCTCTCCACAGCAAAAAGGGTTATCTGTTCATTTCTCGAACATATGAGCAACCCAATTCCAGAATCCCATTTAAAAGCCCACTTCTCAGGGCTGCCCCTGGCATCATTCACTGTATTTTTATCATTATTGTAGCAGGAAACAGCATACTCAAAGTAGATTATTTGAGAAAGCTTCACAAAGCTGTGGACAGGGAGTAGGAAAACCACAAAGAATAATGCAATACCCCAGGACCAGAAAGAGTGGAACGTCATGACCACCCCTAGGCTTGAAAGAGCAAGGGCAAGGAGCAGTTAACAAAACATGGGAAGTAAGAGAGCTCTGTCTGGAAGGCCACATCACAGATTCTGGATCTTTAATTCAGGGTTATAATAGCTCACTGAGAATTCAACAGGAGAGGAACAAGGGAAATAAATACTGTCACCTCATTCTCCTCTTCCCCTCCAGTTTCCAGTTGGGCAAACCCAGCCAGAAACTGGAGGACAAGGGATGCAGTCCATGCAAATCAGCTACCCAGGGCATGGGTCAGGGTAGGGAAAGATGGAAAATATGTCTGCAGGGGGAAAGGGAAGATACATAGTGCACACTTTCCAGCAAGGCAAAGCATTTCCATTGGATTCAGTGGGAGTCAAGGACACAGACTCTGTAGGGAAACATTTGTCTCCTCTTGTCAGATTTCCCCCAACTTTAGACCTTAACAACATCCACAGCATGGACTCCAGGGCATGCTGAGAAGACTTCTTCGACCTTCCCCTTTCTTCCATCAACAGGCCCCAGCAAGTTTCAAGAGAGGCCTACTTGGCCCAACATTGCCCAGAACAGATTTAGAGTCCTTCAGAGCTACTAGTGCTCCCAGGAAGCTCTCCAATCCATGTCCTTGGCTCTTTTCCCCCAGAGTAGTTCTCATCCGACCTCAATAAATTGGCTACTGGACCAATCCCAAGAAAGTGATGATTCATTTTGACTAAGAGTTCAGCAGGACTAATCGCACAGGGGCTTTCATTCCTATTTACTTTGGTCACTGCAGGAGGCCGTCCATCTTCACTCAGATCCTTATCCCTATGTGGCTTTGCAGAGAGCTTTATATTGTTCTGACTCACTTTCAATTGTTCTGCTGCTTCATGAGACCTTTCTCTCTTGCCTCCTGGGACACCTGGTTTTTCATCAGCAAAAGTTCTTGCATCTTCCCCTTACTTAAAACCTTTTCAAGAGATGACTCAGTTTTCTCGTGTTCCTAGTGTATCTCAGATCCCAGAGGTAAGAGTATATATATACATATATATATGTATATATATATCTCTTCATCCTAGCTTATGCTTCCAGACCCTTCTTTATTTTTCTCCCTCCTTATCAAAAATGCTCCATAAAAGCACCTGCCACCAGGCATTCTTCACTGATACTATCAGCCATCCCTCCTTAATACAGATGTATATTATCCTCAGCATCACCCCCATTGAAGATTTTAGTGCATACCTTGCTATCCTTATGTCTAGACTATGGCTGTTATCATTTCTGACTTCAGTATTTAACACTTTGTCCTCTCAGTTCCTTCACCTCCTGAGTCCCAACCATCTTTTTCCTGCTGTCATGAATAGACTTCAGCCCATGTTCTCCAATACTTCTTTTTTGTTCTGTGGTAACATTGGCTTGTAACATTATACGAATTTCAGGTGTACATCATTATATTTTGATGTCTGTGTAGATTACATCATGGTCACCACCCAAAGTCTAATTACCATCCACACATCTGCCTAATCCCCTCTTTCACCCTCCTCCCTCCCCTCTTCCTCTCTGGTAACCACCAATCCAATTTCTGTCTCTATGTGATTGTTTGCTATTGTTTTTATCTTCTACTTATGAGTGAGATCATACAGTATTTGACTTTCTCCCTCTGACGTATTTCGCTTAGCATAATACCCTCAAGGTCCATCCATGTTGTCACAAATAGCCACATTTCATCATTTGTTATGGCTCAGAAGTATTCCCTTAGGTATATATACCACATCTTGCTTATCCATTCATCCAATAATGGGCAACTAGGTGGCTTCCAAGTCTTGGCTTGTGAATAACACTGAAATGAACACGGGGTGCATGTATCTTTATGCATTCGTGTTTTCCTGTTCTTTGGATAAATACCCAGCAGTGGAATAGCTGGATCAAACGGTAGTTCTATTCTTAATTTTTTGAGGAATCTCCATACTGCATTCCATAGTGGCTACACCAGTTTGCACTTTCACCAGCATTGTATGAGGGTTCTCTTCTTTCCACATCCTCTCCAACACTTGTTGTTTCTTGTCTTGTTAATTATAGCCATACTGACTGGAGTGAGGTGATATCTCATTGTAGTTTTGATTTGCATTTCCCTAATAGTTAATGATGTTGAGCATCTTTTCATGTGACTGTTGGCCATCTGTATGTCTTCTTGGGAGAAGTGTCTGTTCAGATCTTTTGCCCATTTTTTAACTGAGTTGTTAGTTTTTTTGTTGAGATGTGTGAGTTCTTTATATGTCTTGGATATTAACTCCTTATCAGATATATAGTTTGCAAATATCTTCTATCAATTGTTAGGTTGTCTTTTCCTTTTGCTGATGGTTTCCTTTGCTGTGCAGAAGATTTTTAGTTTGATGTAGTCTCATTTGTTTATTTTTTCTATTGCTTCCCTTGCCAAGTAAGACATGGTCCTTGAAAATATGCTTCTAAGACACATGTCGAAGAGCGTATTGCCTATGTTGTCTTCTAGAAGTTTCATGGTTTCAGGTCTTATATTCAAGTCTTTGACCCACTTTCAGTTAATTTTTGTGTATTGTGTAAGATAATGGTCTACTTTCATTCTTTTGCATGTGGCTGTCCAATTTTCCCAACACCAAATATTGAAGATACTTTCCTTTCTCCATTGTATGTTCTTGGCTCTCTTGTCGACAATTAGCTCTCCAGAGATGTGTGAGTTTATTTCTGGGCCCTTGATTCTGTTCTGTTTATCTGTGTGTCTGTTTTTTTGCCAGTACCATGCTGTTTTGGTTACTATAGCTTTGCAGTATATTTTGAAATCAGGAAGTGTGATACCTTCGGCTTTCTTCTTTTTTCTCAGTGTTCTTTTGGCTATTCAGGGTCTTTCGTTGTTCCACATAAATTTTAGAATTCTTTGTTCTATTTCTGTGAAAAAATTTCTTGGAACTTTGATAGGAATTGCATCGAATCTGTAGATTGCTTTAGGAAGTATGGCCATTTTAACTATGTTAATTCTTCCAATCCAAGAGAATGGAATATCTTTCCATTTTTTGTGTCTTCTTCAATTTCTTTCAACAATGTTCTGTAGTTTTCAGTGTACACATCTTTCACCTCTTTGGTTAAGTTTATCCTTAGGTATTTTATTCTTTTTCTTGCAGTTATAAATGGGATTTTACTCTTAATTTCTCTTTCTGCTAATTTATTTTCAGTGTATAGAAACAACTGATTTTTCTATGTTGATTTTGTATCCTGCAACTTTCCTATATCCATTTATTATTTCTGAAAGCTTTTTGGTGGATTCTTTAGGGTTTTCTATATATAAAATCATGTCATCTGCAAATAGTGACAGTTCTCCTTCATTTCCAGTTTGGATCCCTTTTATTTCCTTTTCTTACCCAATTTCTCTGGCTAGGACTTCCAATACTATGTTAAATAAGAGTGGTGAAAGTGGGCATCCTTGTCTGGTTCCTGTTCTTAGAGGGATAGCTGTCACTATTTCTCAATTGAGAATGATATTAGCTGTGAATTTGTCATACATGGCTTTTACTATGTTGAGGCACTTTCTTTCTATACCCATTTTATTCTGAGTTTTTAACATAAATGGCTGCTGTATCTTGTCAAATGCTTTCTCTGCATCTATTGAGATGATCATGTGATTTTTATTCTTCATTTTGTTAATGTGATGTATCATGTTAACTGATTTGCAGATGTTGAACCATCCCTGCATCCCTGGAATAAATCCCACTTGATCATGGTGTATGATCTTTTTAATGTATTGTTGTAATCGATTTGCTAGTATTTTGTTGAGGATTTTTGCACTGATGTTCAATAGTGATATTGGCCTGTAATTTTCTTTTTCTGTGTTGTCCTTATCTGGTTTTGGTATAAGGGTAATTTTGGCTTTGTAGAATGAGTTAGGAAGCTTCCCCTTCTCTTGAATTTTTTTGAAGAGTTTCAGGAGGATAGGCGGTAAGTCTTCTTTGAATTTTTGGTAGAATTGACCAGGGAAGCCATCTGGTCCTGGACTTTTATCTTTGGGGAGGTTTTTGATTATCGTTTCAATCTCATTACTGATGATTTGTCTACTCAAATTCTCTCTTTCTTCTTGATTCAGTTTTGGAAGGTTCTATGATTCTAAGAATTTGTTCATTTCTTCTGGATTATCCAATTTGTTGGCGTAAAGTTTTTCATAGTATTCTCTTATGATCTTTTGTATTTCTGAGGTGTCCATTGTAATTTCCCTTCTTTCATTTCTGATTTTATTCATTTGAGCATTCTCTCTTGTTTTCCTGGTGAGTCTAGCTAACGATTTGTCAATTCTGTTTATATTTTCAAAGAACCAGCTCTTGGTTTCAATGATATTTTCTATTTTTTTTTTGTCTCTATTTCATTTATTTCTCCTCTGATTTTTATTATTTCCTTTCTCCTGCTGATTTTGGGGTTTGGTTGTTCTTTTTCCACTTCCTTCAGGTGCACTGTTAGATTGTTTATTTGAGATTTTTCTTGTTTGTTAAGGTAGACCTGTATTTCTATAAACTTCCCTGTTAGAACCACTTTTGATGCATCCCATAAATTTTGACACGTTGTATTTTCATTTTCGTTTGTCTCCAGGTCTTTCTTTATTTCTCCTTTGATTTCTTCATGACCCAATTGTTATTCAATAGCATTTTGTTTAATCTCCACATATATGTGGCTTTTCTGATTTTCTTCTTGAAGTTGGTTTCCAGTTTCATACCATCATGGTCAGAAAAGATGCTTGTTATTATTTCAGTCTTCCTTAATTTATTGAGACTTGTCTTGTGGCTTAATATGTGATCTATCCTGGAGAATGCTCATTTGAAAAGAATGTGTAGTCTACAATTTTTGGATGGAATGTTCTGTATATATCTACTAAGTCCATCTAGTCTAAAATGTCATTCAAGGTCAATGTTTCCTTATTGATCTTCTGTTTGGATGATCTATCCATTGGTGTAAGTGGAGTGTTAAAGTCCCCTACTATTATTGTGTTACTGTCTATTTCTCCTTTTACGTCTGTTAATAATTGCTTTATATATTTGGGTGTTCCTATGTCAGGTGCATAAATATTTATAAGTGTTATATCCTCTTGTAGGATTGTTCTCTTTATCATTATGTAGTGCCCTCCTTTGTCTCTTGTTACAGTTTTTGTTTTAAAGTCTATTTTGTCTGATGTAAGTATTGATAACCCCAGCTTTCTTTTCATTGCCATTTGCATGGAGTATCTTTTTCCATCCTGTCACTTCCAGTGTGTGACTTTCTTTAAGTTTGAAGTGTTTCCTGTATGCAGTATACACATAGGTCTTGTTTTTTCAATCCAATCGGCCACCCTATGTATGCCTTTTGATTGGAGCATTTAGTCCATTGACATTTAAAGTTGCTATTGATAAGTATGTACTTATTGCCATTTTGTTACTTTTTTTCTGGGTATTTTAGTAGTTCTTCTCTTTTCATTCTCTTGTTCTCTTCCCTTGGGGTTTGATGGTTTTCTTTAGTATTATGTTTGGGTTTCTTTTTCTTAAGTTTTTGTGTATTTATTATAGATTTCTGGTTTGTGATTACCATGAGGTTAACATATAGTGACCTGCATATATAGCAATCTATATTAAGTTGATGGTCTCTTTAATTTGACCTCTTGCTAAAAGGTCTACTCTTTTATTCCCCTCTTCCCACATTTTGTTTTTGATATCATATCTAACCTCTTTGTGTGTGTGTGTATCTGTTACCTGCTTATCATGGGAATAGGCAATTTTTGTATTTTTGTGTTTTCACCTTCATATTATCCTCATAGGTGGTTGATCTGCTACCTTTACTGTATTTTTGCCTTTATCAGTGATTTTATTGCTGTTTTTTTGATAATTTCCTTATTCCTCTTCGTGGTCTTCTTGTTCCCACTTAGCTAAGACCCTTTAGCATTTCTTATAAGGCTGGTTTCTTGGTGATTAACTCCTATAATTTTTGCTTGTCTGGGAAACTCTTTTTCTCTCCTTACATTCGGAATGATAACCTTGCAGGGTAGAATATTCTGGTCTATAGGTATTTTCCTTTCAGCACTTTAAATTTATCATGCCACTCCCTTCTAGCCTGTAAGCTTTCTGCTGAGAAGTCAGCTGATAGCCTTATGGAGTTTCTTTTGTACATAATTTGTTGTCTTTCTCTTGGGGCTTTTAGGATTCTCTCTTTATTTCTAATTCTTGACATTTTAATTATAATGTGCCTTGGTGTGGGTCTCTCGGGGTTTATCTTGTTTGGTGCTCTCTGTGTGTCTTGTACCTGGGTGTCTGTTTCTTCCTTAGGTTAGGAAATGTTTCAGCTATTATTTGTTCAAATAGATTCTCTACCCCTTTGTCTCTCTCTTCTCCTTCTGGGACCCCTATCACCCAAATGTTAGTGCACTTGATATTGCCCAAGATGTCCCTTAGCCTTTTCGCATTCTTTTAAATTATTTTTTCTTTTATTTGTTCAGCTCTGGTGATTTCCTCTAGTCTTTTGTCTAGCTCACTGATCCATTCTTCTATATCATCTACTCTGCTATTGAATCCCTCTAGTGAACTTTTCATTTCCAGTATTGTATTCTTCATTTGTAATTGGTTCTTTTTTATATTTTTCAATTCTTTGTTGATGTTCTCACTGAGTTCAGCCATTCTTCTCCCAAAGATCAGTGAGCATCCTTGGCCTTTTGTTTGAACTCTCTGTCAGGTAGATGGCTTATTTCTGTTTCATTCAGTTCTTTTTCTGGGGTTTTGTCCTGTTCCCTTACTTGGAACATCTTCCTTTGCCTCCTCATTTTGCCTCTTTCTCTGTGCTTATATATATGCACTAGGTAGGTCAGCTACATCTCCCAATCTTGGAGAGGTGTCCTTGTGTAAGAGATGCCTTATGATGCCCAGAAGTGTGCTTCTCTCCTGTTACCAGTTCCAAAAGTTGCAGGAGTGTTCCCTGTGTGGGCTGCATGTCTCCTTCTGTTGTGGCAGGGTTGCTCATGCTGCAGATACCCTGGGAGGCAGTTCATGCCCTTGGTTAGTGGGTTGTAATGTTCAGCTGTGTGTCACTGCTATAGAGCCATCAGTTACTTTATTGTGTGTGGGGAGCCCCAGCACAGTTGGCTGCAAGGTCTAATAGCACATTCATATTGCAGTTTTTCTGTTAAGTGAGTAGGCCCCCAGTGTGGATCGTTGCTAGGCTCAGGGGCTTAGTATTGCTGAAGGCCTCCAGCTTTCAAGGCTCTTGTCAGCTCTCTTAGGATTGCAGCTAAGTAGGGCTGGCCCAAGGCATGAGAGCACTCAGTTGTTTCAGTCATTGGAAGGTGAGGCCAATCCCCTATGTGGCTATTTGAGAATCACAAATCTTCTGCAGCTGACAAGCCCCACCGTCCACGCAGTCACGCACACCATCAGCACAGTTCTACTGCATGCACATGCCCCAACCTCCTAAAGTGGACCCAGTTGTCCCATTGCCAAGGCTCTACCCACTCCACCAATGCCAGACACACTCCACCCACTCCTCATGCATGCCCTGCCCTGCAGAGGCAGACCCCTTGCCCTGCTGCTCCTGGCACCCAGCCTATGAAGGCCCACAAGGTACCCAAGGGCTTGCTGTTGGGTGGGGCAAGTCTCTAGGGCAGGCTGCCTGCCCTGACTGAGCTGGATTAAATCAGTACTCTAGTGGGTGGGGCAGACCCTGGGCTAACAGGCCAGCAGAATAACTCCAATGGTGTCTGCCAGCATCTGAATCAGCACACCTGTACTAGGTCACAATAATGGCTACTGCCAATGTCTCAGTCCATGGAGAATTCTCACCTCTTACCAAGATGCACTCAGCCTATCAGGTGGGTCTTTTTTCACCAAAGGACTGTGCACCTTTCTTTCTGGTGATTTTAAGTTGCTTTCCCAAATGGGTGAATTTGTGCATGGGCATTTTAAGAGCAAGTTTTTTATTCCCTTATGTCCTATAGCTTTTCTAGGAATATTCCCTATTGTAGTTAATAGCCAGCAAAGTCAGATATTCTGATACTTGTCTTGCTTGTGCTGAGTCCAAAGGATGCTTATAGCATTAATATTCCCTTGTGAGGTTCCCACTCCTCCAGGGAAGGTTGTATTCCTTAGGATTGATCCCGGCCAGCCACGAAACACTGCAGCTTGCAAAGGTGGCATTTTTTCTCTCCAGAAAGGAATTTCTGCTTCTTCCATTTCAGTCAGGACTGTCCCTTGTTGCTGAGGTTCTTTTTATCCATTTTCCAGTTCTCTACCAGTGGTAATTGTTCCCATAGTAGTTGCAAATTTGTTG
The DNA here is from genome assembly GCF_041296235.1 of Equus asinus. Lineage (NCBI taxonomy): Eukaryota > Metazoa > Chordata > Mammalia > Perissodactyla > Equidae > Equus > Equus asinus. The sequence goes on along the minus strand of NC_091802.1, from coordinate 33,567,740 downwards.
TGTCCATGGGAGGAGGTGAGTTCAGAGTCTACCTACACTGTCATCTTGACATCTCTGTCTCCAATACTTCTTTTCCTACAATTCTTCAATGTCACTAGGACTTTCAATCCACTTATCTACTGTGCCAGTGCCCTTGTATTTTGCATCCTATATCCCATTACTATAATTACTTCCTTTCATACACTCTCAACTCTCTTGCTCCTCTATCCTCCCATTATATTTGCACAGAATAATCTTTACCATGATTGAACATAATTCTTTATATTCACACTATACCTCTATCTCAACATCAAAATGACTAGAATAGAATATACAGAATGCAGATAGGTATCACTTTAAATTTGTGACACAAATCTCAAGTGGACTCTCAGTACTGCCAGCAATCCTGCTGTATTATCTTAGTGAAAACACTTTCCCACTCTGTAAGACTACTACTTCACCTATAACCCTCCCTTCACTTCTCCAGTACCCTGTCTTTCTATCTGAACATCAGCTGATGCCTTTGGATCTTTCTAATAAAACATTAAAACAATCAGAAAAGAATGTCTTTATTCTTCTCCCCTAAATCAACATCTGACTTGCATCTGCACTCATATATTCTGCCTTCATCTTCTCATAATTGTTGAAGTGTCCCTGCAGTTACCTAAGTTCAACTCTTTCATCTGGGCATTGAATTCCATCTCCTCTTGCCTACTCAAAAACATTGCTTCCACAATCATCTCTCCTTTGTTCTTCATTGTAAATGTTTCCTAATCTATTGGACTTTAAAGCAAGCAAATATCTTTTGTGGTTCCTTAACTCCCTCCAACTACTGCTCTTCTCCTTTTTATAATAAAATAGCTCAAAAAGAGCCACCTAGATTCACTGTCTCCATTCCTTTGCATCTCTTTTCCTCTTGAATCTATGCTAACCAAACTCTGTCCTATATCTCTCCACCTAAACTTTCCTTGTCAACATCAACAACACTCTCTACAATACTAAGTTAAATGATCGTTTCATTATCTCCATTCTACATAACCTCTCACTCACATTTGGTCTTCTCGAAATTATTTAATCACTTACCTTCTGGAACAACAGAATCTCCGGGTTTCCCTCTGTCTTCAGGGGCTCTTCTTTCTCAGGATCTTCTTTCTTGACCTCTTAATGTTGTGCTCCCACAAGATCTCATCTTCACACCTCTCCTTTTATCTATCCAAATTTATTCTTTAGATTATTTCATCCATCCCCATGGCTTCAAACACCATATATTCACTCATGATTCTTAGATATATACATTCCCAACCTGACTCTCTAGCCTGCATGTCCCAAACAGAACTGTTGATTCCTTGCTACCTCCTCCTCCAACCTGCTCCCCATCAGTCTACCCCAGCTTAGAAAACCACACCACAATCCATGTAGTTGTTCAGACCCACTTCTTCTCTTTTCCCAGAACCCGGATTTAAACCATTAAAATTTTGCAGATGTGACCATTTATTGACACCTACATGGCCTTTCAGCTCATAAAATATACCATCACTCCTCACCTGGGTTATTGAAGTGGATAGTTTACTCATCTTCCTACTTTTACTCCTGGCTCCCTATACTCTGCTCTCCACCCAGTAGCCAGAATAATCTTCTTAAAAATGTCTATCTGACCTTGTCACTTTCCTACTCAAACCCCCCGAATGTTTCCAACCATATTTATGATAAAATGTAAACACCTGACCATAACCTCCAGTCTACCTTCAACCACTGCCCCCAACTCACTGTGTTTTTTTTGAGTTTTGGCTGTTCATGTCCATACCAAACTCTTTTCCTCCTCACAGCCTTTGAGTTGTCATTCCCTGTCTTGAGAAGATTCTTTCTTAGGTATTCACTTGACTTGTCTCCTCCTTCTATTCAGGACACTGCTCAAATATTACTCTTCAGTGAGACATTCCCAGACTGCCCAACTGAAATAGAGCCATCTTCTCAAAATATAAAAATTAAAATCAAGGTCATTTTTTGTTATATTCTTGAGCTAAAGAAATAATGGTATTCAATTCTAACTATCCAAGAGAGGTAAGATAAAACCAAGTAAGTAAAAAGGATTGTGACATTGAAGAAGAATAATGATCCTAAGAAGTTGAAATCAATTTTACATTTAATTTTTTTATACTTCACAACACCACATCAAGAATCAAGGGACATGTATTGCAATTATCTACAAAACCGTATAAAACATAATGATTATAAAAATCAAGATTAGACTCTACATCGTGTGGCATCAAAATTTTATATAAGAGGTAAAATACAGTAACTACTGCTTCAATTGTTGTGACATTGAAGCCATGATGCCATTGATTTGAATTTTGCTGTTATAGGCCTGAGCCATGTTTCGAAGGAGAGAATATTTCTCCTTGGGTCTTACTTTTACTTCTAAAAGCAATCAAAGTACTGAAGCATTTATGAATGGATTAGAAGTATCAAGCATCAATCACTTTCAGAATCTTATCAACTAGGAAACTAATTCCCCTAAAACATATTTTTGTTGAAATACTATTAGAGTTGAGTCTTATATCAAAATAGCAGACATGAAAAATATGTCCACTTTTCAAACTGAGGGAACACATGCAATGTGTCTTACTCTGCAATTGCACTAAACATTGATTCAGTGGCTGGATGCAAGGTTCACTTAATCTGGGGATGCTTAGTGCAAAAATAATGAGGCTATTACTTTTTTAGCTTTGCCTCCAATCCAATAAAAAGACTATTATTTCCCACAGTCAGGTGTCTTATTATTAGATCACTAACATTTTCAAAAACGTTTCTGCATAAAGATGAGTTTAAAGCAATTCATACATAGGCACAAAACTTCCCAGTTTTAATATATGAGGGATAATAATAAAAGTTTATCAGAAATATTTACTTCCCCCATTATGATGCCAGTTTTCTTACTTCATGACTCTACATAGTTATAGTTATTAGAATAGAAATAAACCTCCTCTTTAAAAGGAGAAATAAAAATACATACAACCTTTCTCAGATGTCCATGAGTATAAAACAAAGAAAATAGATTTGGGAAAGACAATGCCCATGTGGCTCCAGGCTAGGGAAATGAAGAATGGTCTAGCAGGTAAGAATGCATATTTCAATCATCTTGTATTTCAGAAAACGTTTCCCAACACAAATTCCACTTTGTGAAATCTATTCTTTTAAATTTTTTCAATCATAGAGTTGGGAGTAGGGCACTTTTCTTGTAGATCTGAGTCTGTGAATGATCACTGTAATGAACAGCTCTCTATACTGTGTGCTCCTGTTCTGTCCTTCTCTTCAGCCAGAACGTGCTGAGCATATGATGTGCTGTCAACAACAACTTGTCAATCACCTTATATTTTGTCACCCAAAATAAATTTCAACAACAAAAGATGATCCAGTAGATCGCTGTTTCTCCTAGTGCAGTTCACAAAGCATTAGCGATACAGTAGGAAATTTTATATGGCATGCCAACAAGCTATTTTTGTTTCATTTTAGAAATTTTCATATATTTTAAAATGTATTAAGATACTCCCCAACCTTCTTATTTCATGGATATTAAATTTATGTATATTTATTAAATATCTAAAGTGAGTTATTTAAAAAAAGATTAAAGTTTACTAAAGATTATGCTAGTAAGCATGAATGGCATGAATGGCATCCTCTTTGTCTTTACTGCAGCAGTGTTGGCCAGTGTTGAATTACATTCAAATCAACTCATTTACTAGCCATTGTGAGCTCTAATAGTGGTAAATTTTCGTGCTAAATGCAAAACTATACCTTCACTGGTGCTTGAGTAAGAGTGTAAGACAGAGAAAGAGGTAAGTAATATTTGAGCATATCAAGAGTTCCAAGAGATGAGCAAAACAATTTTCTGGTAGTTCAGAAGAACTGAAAATCACATGCAGTTGGAGGACCTTATGAAAGGCTTTATGACAGAGGTAGCAATCAAGGAAACTTGAAACTTAGATTCTCACCCTTTGGGAGAAGATGAGGAAACCGTATTCCAAGCAGCAAATGGCAAAAACAAAGCACTTGAAGTCATTCTCGAAGGGAAGAAAGTCATCTTTAAATACTAGAGTGGGGTCAAAAGGGATTAAATTTAGTTATATTTCTAGAGGGCTTTAAAGAAATGACACTTCACTTGTTAGAATGGAATTTTTCTTAACCAAGATTTTTCGCTAACCTTAAGTTTTCTTATTTGGGATCTCATGTTTGACTACAGAGGCTTTTTTAAAAATGAGTTACTCATTTGAAATCTATACTTGGAAGTGTCGTATTTTCTAAGACTCAACGGGGATTGACTATATTTTTAAAGATCAATTCCTAGGGGACAGCGTTTTTATACATAAAACTTAATCCCTTGACATACTCCACAAAGACAAAAATCCTTTTGTATTCATGATGCTTATTTCTAGTTCTGACATTTCTGTCTTCCAAGGTGGCTTCCTTAATCAGAGTACAGTAAATGGCTTTAGTTCATCACCAAGTAATTTTTAATTAGAAGTGCTTTAAGAAAACTCTTCTTAAAGTTCAGCTGCAGAGTTTATACCAGAGATGCTTGACAACGAGCTGTCAATCGATGGATTTATTTTTCATCTTGGTGTTGTTTTTCTATTACAGTATCCTGGGTAGGCAGGGAGATTATGCAGATTCTAAATTAAATTGCAATCTGCTTGTAATCATCTCTTATTAATGCGATACATTGGATATATTGAGAGTATAGATTTTCCAAGAAATTGTATTGATGAATTGGAATTCTCCTGGGATTGTTTCTATCCAGCTGAAGCTGACAGGCAGTGATGCTGGGAAGTGTTCTACAAAGTTTGAAATATTGAGTGGAATCCATGAACTCAAAATAATCCCTCTTACCACTGTTTTTCCTGAGATTAAACTCTTAGCCAAATTCTATTTCAGTTGTGGTTCTTGGCAATGCTAATCAGAATTCCAAATAATTTGGGGGAAATACCATACGCACTATTTTTCTTTTACAGATTCCTAATACAAATTAACTTATTTAAGGAATTGAGAATTTCTAAAGTTAATTATATCATTATTTATTTCACTTATACAGAGAAAGATGCATATTAGAATCTCCATTCTATCATCTCCCAATAAAATTTTGTCGCTGTACTATTATTCTCATTTGTGTCTTCCATCCCTTAAACCAATATATGAAGGATGCTACTAACATATTTAATTGACTGCAGTTTTTCATTCGCCCTAAGACTCAGAAATCAGTCAACAGGAAAAATTGCCAGCAAAACAAACTCTAAGTGTAAAAGTAGATGTTTGTTTGTTTTGAGAAGTCACATCTCTTAGATAATCTTTAAGCTATATCAAAGACAGGACAAGATTAAGACAAAATATGAGTTGGGGATTCAGGAAGAATATTAGGTAATAGAAATCAAATAAAGTGAACGTAGCAACAACACTATTGAGAGTAATTTACAATGACATTGCACAATTTTCTACCCTCTGTAAGGAAAGGAGGAATATGAGGACATATACTTGATTTGTATTGGCACAAAGAAAAACTAAAAATACACGCATCTAACTAATGAAATTGTTACCAGCAGGAAATCAGATGCTGGACAGTAGAAAAATCCCAGCTTGGAGCAAGACTTCTCAAAGCAAAGGTTTTACAGTATTTTGATATTTGAATCACGTGAATGTTTCAAATTAAACTTAACAATAAAAACAAAACAAAACACTGCTGCGTTTTTAACGCAAACAGAGTTTCTTTAGTTGCTCATAAGAAAAAGTTCAAAAGTGTAATAGATAATAGTGCATCCATGTTCAGAATTTCTTTTCTTCATAATGAAGACAGCAGTATATAAAGAGAAGGAAAGAGAAGGGAGAAAAAACTGGTTCAGACTTTGTGGAGCAAACGTTGCTAATTTATGGGAATGAGAATATCAATTCCTGTCGAATATATGAGAGTTTGCAGTGGTTCCCTGTGAATGGACAGTCACACGCAGGCATAGCAGACAGACCCCATACGAATGGAAAATAGAGAATACAGTAAATAAAGAGGACATATTAATGGAAACCAATCTCCTTCTTCAAACACGTGGGCAACTAAATTTTTGAACTATGTCTGTTTTTTGAACTACATCAGAATTTTCTAGCTATCTGTTAAAGAATCTAATGTAAAAGATGAATCCTCTTCCCAGGGGAAAAATACACACATATACACATACACAAAATTGTGCATACAATTTAGAAGTTAACGCTGAAGCCCACAGATCTCAGGGGACAAGCCTCCATATTTTAATAGGCAAAAGTAGACAGTCTGAGCCCTAGAGAACTTCAATTAATTCTCAGATCTGCCACTGACGGCTAAGGGACCTTGGATAAATTACTTCATCTTCCCGAACCTCCGTCTCCACATCTTCAAAATGGAATTGCCTACCCCAATATTACCAGCATACAGGAAAAATGCAACAAATAGTAAGCATTACTTTTGGTATAATATGGCAGCTGTCAAAATAGAATTAGGAATTCCACAGCTGAGTGAAAAGATAGTTTGTCAAATCATATCAGGGGAGCTGATAAGTCCCGCTTCAACAGCTCCCAGACAAATTGAGCCTCATTTTGATATTCAGATGTAAGTGTTCTGTCTTTTCATGTCTCTACCCAGATATCTTTCCTCTCATAATAATTTCAGGGAGACTATGCAGCATCCTCAATCCACTGGTGTTAGGCCAGGCTTCACCTGTTTCAAGGAGAGGAAACTAGAGTTCATTCAGTCAGGGAAGTAATTCCATGTTCGGGGCTTTGTTTCTCTGACAGTCTTACGGAGTGGTTGGCGGTGTTACAATCTAATTGAATTCTTGACGCACACACCAGCTTTGAGATTCTGGAGGTAGTGCCTAAACATGCAAAGAACAGCCCAGGTTGGGAACATTTGTTAAGGCAGTGCTATTTTGAAAGCTATAGAAATATATGATTATACGAAATCATGATTTCTGTGTCACTGGTACCTTCAAGATATGGGCTGTACTACTAAAGAACAGTGTGCTAAGCTGTCCTTTATTTGAAGGGGAAAAAATCAGATCCCTTTGGAATAATGCAAAGATTAATCAAAAAGCTGTCACATTTCCCTAACATTTTAAACTGTCAGGGGATTCCTTTTATGTGAAGATAATATCAGTTTCTAACAAGGCGAAGACTTAGAAAAGCCCATTAAGCTTTAGGTTATCAATACCTTTGCAGTCTTTGGCCCACTTTGTATAATTATATAAAGAGAAAATTGAAAATAAGTTGATAAATTGAGCTCAGCATGAGCCTGAGCATTTGCTTCCTGTTCATCATCCCTTCAGGAATTTTACTCTAGTTGTTGCTTCCATCTCATTCCGCCTCCTTGGTGGTTTTCAAAGATGAGCCAAAAATGAACTTAATAGTTAATGGCTTCAGCTGTGAAGGCAGTTGAATGGCTATGTAGCTGACATAAAGAACATGAGGGATAAGCATACTTCCATTCATTTTCTGTTCTGCCATACTTTTAGTCTTAAAAAAAAAATACTTGAGATTTAAATGACAAGTAACAAACTGATGACATGTACTCCTGACTAATTAAGTGAAGCCCTCGTTCTATATGGCTCTTGACCTTTAATAGCCATGATAATATCAGCATCATATCAATAACTTACTATTACGCATTTAAAGTGTCCACTTCACTGCCACTGAGTATAACAATTAAGAGGAAACAAACAAAGGATAAGAATGTTTAGCTAGTGCTGTTTCAGTGACATAAACCTTTCAAATCTATTCATCATTGCCTCTCTTTTTCCTGAGAATGGCTTTTTTATATCAATTCACTCTTTTAAAAACTTAATGACCTTCGAATTTGCTTTATTCAGTTAGTTCTGTATAGCAATAATCACATCCCATGCTCATTTTAGGATACAGTTCGAAGATTTGTTATACAGATTTGTGCTCTCCCTCTCAAGCTCCTCTCTCAATGCGTGACCACTTTGAGGTCACTAGGCTTGGGTGAGAAGACCATACTCTGAATCTGGTCGTTTCCCTAAGACAAAGCCATTTAGCCCAATTTTTTTTACAATGTAAGGCCTCAAAACATTTGGTTTTGCCAATATTTCAGGCTCCCAAATTTACAGAATATCTATGGCCTTTCATTTCTGCATACATCCCTGCCCATCCTCTCCTAGCTTCTCTCTTTCATGTAATACTTTGCGAAGTACTTCCAACAGCAACTCATCCACAGTCCAGTAGAGATTTAATTTCTTTCCTTGATTAAAGTCTAAACGTCATCACTGTGACCATTTTAAAAATCTTTTGATAACTATAGTTTTATTTAAAAAAATAGCTGATAAAAGATAAAATGAAGATATATGCAGGTCAAAAAAATATGGAACAATAGTTTCTAAGGCCTGAAGCTCTGAAATGACAACAGCTGGAATATATCATACTCTTTGAAACATGAACAAAAAGATATGCATATTGCAAATGGTCACTGATGTTTCATGTTAATAATAGATTACTATGCGTTTTTAAAAGTTTTAAACTTTTGCCTTTAAAACATTAAATTATTAAAGATATAGCCGCCTCTACAATCCATACATAATTAATAATTATGACATATATTATAGTTATGAACATTCTGTAGATGAATATAGATGGGATTCACAAACCAATCTGAAACTGGAAAATAAACCTTACTAGAAAGGGAAAGATATTCATGATAATATTGCCCGGAGCTGGAAGATAACTGAACTTGTTGCCCAAGTTCAATATCTCAGAGATTGACGTGGAAGGCACACAATAAAAGTTTTAATATTCAGCAGCTTTGAATAGTAAAGTGCTTAGAATGATCAAGTATTCTGATTAATATGTCCACCATGGGTATTGTGTATGGAATACTAGTTTTTAAAGAATTAGGATATGATAGAATCTAATTTTCATTTATGGAATGTAAAATGATTTAGTATTTCTTTGATGATGACGCTTGAGGATCTCACAGAATCCACACAATAAACACTGGTCCTCATTATTTTGAAGATTTAGATAAATGCTGGATAACAGATAACTTCAGTTAATAAACGGTATCATTGTTTTTGGAATAATGCAGGCCGCAGTGCTCATTCTAATCCTGTGTTTTACTTGCAATGTATCCTTAAGCAATGCTTCCTCTCTGAGGAACTTTCCTTGTCATTACAATTAATTACTATTTTGTAACATTATCTAGAACATTCCTTGATCGAGTGAATTCCATGCTTACGTTAGAGAAACAGATTGTTCATTTTTAATATTAATTTATCTTGTGTTGTTCTAGCTAAACTACCCTGGGTATTTTTTGGACCAGGAAGTGAGTAACCAGATTGAGCAGACTCAGTTCAGTGGGCCTGAGTGCTGAAGCTCATAAAATTTAAGATCAATTGTGTTCTGACTTATATCTCTATCTTCTAGTACTGATGTAAATGCATGCCTCACTTGAAGAAATGGGACAGATTTTCACTCTTAACATCTTCCGTGCTTCCTCAGATTCACATCTTTGTTTACCAAATACTTCCCTTCAACAGTATTTCTTCCATTCCTTCCCCAGTCTTCTCCACATCATGAAGTTCTATGCATCTTTCAAGGTCAACATCTAACATCAGGTCCTCCAAGATCTTGCTCACATTGAATTGTTGAATGCACTCAGTGTTCCAGTACAGGGTTAAGGTGTGAAATTGCAAGATGAACAAGACAAGGTCCTTTCCTTAGGGAAACTTATGGTGTGGTGGAGACGCACACAGAGATAATTTCAATATAAGGTGGTGCATCTAGTGGTAGAAGTGTGCAAACACATTATCCATTCCCTATTTGAGCCTCCAAAGTAGGTTGCTGATAAATCTCTTATGTCGATGATCTTATTCAGTAGTAAATTACTGTAGAAAGAGAAGCTTAATTAAACTGATATGTAATCCAAGACTTTTCACTTACTTGGTATGACATTGAGCCAAATACTTAAATTACTATTTTTTTTAAGATTTTATTTTTTCCTTTTTCTCCCCAAAGCCCCCCGGTACATAGTTGTGTATTCTTCATTGTGGGTCCCTCTAGTTGTGGCATGTGGGACGCTGCCTCAGCATGGTCTGACGAGCAGTGCCATGTCCGCGCCCAGGATTCGAACCAACGAAACACTGGGCCGCCTGCAGCGGAGCGCGCGAACTTAACCACTCGGCCACGGGGCCAGCCCCCTTAAATTACTATTTTTTAAAATTCTAATTGTGGAAAAGTACACTTAACATAAAATTTACTATTTTCAAAATTTGTAAGTGTACAGTTCTGTAGCTTTAAGTACGTTCACCTTATCGTTCAACTAATCTCCAGAACTCTTTTCATTTTACAACCTTAGTATTTTTCAATGAAGAAAATAATAACGTTACAGGTTTGTCCAGGAATTAAGTAAGGTAACATACATAAAATACCTAGTTCAGAACCTGGCACATAGATAATGTTTAAGCGACAACGTTTTTTTTCTGTACTTCCTCTACAATGAGACAATCTGTTGTCTGAGTTGGCCTATCTCAGATACAGATCTAATCTAAGTCTAACGTAGCACTTTTTCTGATGTATTTGTAACGGGTACCTTGTAGGTAATCTAACAGAATGAATGAATAGACAATTGCACTGGAAGGAGAATGGATGGATAACTAAAGGTAGGAATCTGAAAAATATTGAAAGCAGAAGTCCCAAACCAGAAGTGCTGCCAATAAAAGAGACCAATGAGAAATACATTAGAAAAAGGACATATTGCTCAGATTTTGGAACTGAAGTATGATGAATTAAAGGAAATTCTGAAGCCAGGTGTTATTTTACTATGATATCTCCCTCAAAACAAACACACACAAACAAACAACATCATTAAATCACAGATACTCAGGAGTTAAACAAGACCACACCATGACTTAGATATTCAAATGCAGCTCTGTTTATTTCCAGAACCATCTTATCCCATTGCCTCTTCCTCTGAAATACTAAATTATAGGTTATCAAAAAAGTCACAATATTGACTTCTTTTTTGCATATAAGAATTAAAGACATCTAAAAGAAATGCTAAAAATCACTACCATTTCTTCTCTACAGAATATTATTAAATATAAAGGAAACAGCAAACACAAGTAATTAATTCTTTTTTTCTTAATAATACCATCGAAATAAAGCAAAGAGAAATGCTTTTAGGAAATCTCTTGAGTGAAAATGCCTCACAGAACTCTAAGTAAGACTTCCACACAGGATGGATTTGGGAATCAGCTACATGGGCATGATAGTTTCGATGACAAGAGTGTGTACAATCTCCAAGGAAGAGAATGCAAATGGGAAAGAGCAGATGGCCCCATCAGATAAAAGTAAGATTTATACTCTAAGAAAAGCAGTAAAAAAAATCACTAAAGATCGATAATTTAGAACAAAATGCTTTTATGGAAAAGCAGAGGAAAAAAGCTCAGACAGCACAGTCCTACCTACATCCTCTACATCTGTGTCCGGAACATGCCTGTGAGGGATGCCAGAACATCAAATAGAACAGAACATTAAAAGAAAAGACTTACACGTGGTGACTATTCAACTTCTACTCAAATTATTTAATTGTATCTCAGGGTCTTGGTGTATTACAAAATATAACAAGGAGGTGGAGAGGTATCATAAAATCTGCAGTTGAAAGAAATCTCTAGTTCAGAGTAAATGAAGGAAACTGGGAATCAATTACACTTAGGTAGGTAATTTGAATAAATGAAAATGCCAGAAGGATTGAAGTTTATATAATCAGGATGGTAGAATGAGTCTGACAGTGGGTGACTGCATTTTAATAATATGAATACAGGAAAACAACAACAACACAAAAGAATAAGAGAGAGAGAGGGAGAAGATGAAAGTTACTAATGCTGTGACAATTTGAAAATAAGAACTGGTGTGCAATTACACAAAAAAAATGTTACAAATGAAAAAGCCGGGATAGCCTATGTTGGAGAATGGTATTTGCTGGGCTAATACGGAAACAATCTAGAAATGGAAATGTTGGCACTCTTTAAGTCACTTTTTTAAAGAGATGCATTTAAACATTAGCATGGTGAACAATAGCTTAATTGAAGGTGTGCATTAATGTATTATCAAACTAATGGGACAGTTCATGCAAAATTGAAAAGTAATTATACCCTATGTATTTTTGATTTGTATCTCCCCAAATTTACAATAAGACATCATTGCACTATCTTATATATATATTTGCACACACACAAACACACATGCAAACATATCTATGTACTCACATGCACGTATATATGCACACATAGTTTTACTTATACATGTGCTTATTTATATTGATGCATATGTTCTTATTGGTAAAAACTGCTTTATTACATGCTTCTTTTGAAGATGAAATGATGTCATACATGTAAAGCACTGAGTAGTGTTGACACAAATAAACCATAATCAATCTATAAATCAAAATTGGGATGAGTTTATTATGAGCCAGATCTGAGGACTAGCCCGGGATCTGCCTTCCTCAAGGAACCCAAAGAAGTGGGGTGTACAGACTGGTTGTATACTGTCTTAGAACAAAGAGCATACATCTCATATGACAGGAATGTCCCTTTTACAATAGTTAGGAGATTGCTTTGCTGGCATGGCAGATTGGTGAACACAGCAGGTCGGTGGTCACAAGGTGGGTGGTCACAAGGTGAGCATAGCAGGTCACTAATTAATCTTTAGTTTAGGGAGAGATGCTTATCCTAAAAGAAATGCAGATATGGGAGAGGTTACACCCCTCTCTTTAGGGGCATCATTCTTATCTGTGGGACATAGTAAATATCCACAGCAGATGTACAGTGCATGTTCAACAGGCCATGTCGGCCATTTTGGAAAAACAAGGTCAGGCTGAATTAGTTTTAAAAAATGGCTTCCTCACATACTCCAATAGAGCCTATTGCTTTTCATTTATTTATCAGTAAGAATACATATGAATTGGCAAGATGTTTGTAAGAAGTTAAAGAGGGAATTTGAACAATATGCAGGAGGACATTTCTGAGTTATATCAAATATGGTACTTTTACTGTATTTGAGCTAAGCTTACCTCTGGGATTCCTGAGGATCAAGGCCAGAGGAAAATTATGAGGAATCAACTTATTTTCATTGGCTAGTGAAAGGAAGCAAAGCATACATTTCCTGTTATAAACTATGTAGAGATACATTATTTTTATTATTATACAAAAGAGTTTGAGCAAGATAAATTCATCTGTAGTACACTGATGAAAGTACACTTGAAGCACGTATAGTTGGACATAAAACAAAGAAGAAAACCAGCAAAACAGTTACTGGATCATTCCACCCAGAGCTGGAGTGGGCTGAGGGGTTGGAAATAGTATGATACTGCACCTAAATTTTAGAGTAATTGAACTGTTTTGGGAAATGATGGAAATAGAGTCCTTGCTGTACTTTGCATATTGAAAGTAATCTCTTCCTTTAACCTCTTTTTTAACTTTAGTACTTTATTTGAAAGCAAAATAAATTCCATGGAAGTAGGCAAAAGAAGTTGTGATATTGTGATATATAAGAAAAATATGCATTTGGTCATTGAGATAACCCAAATACATTTCACATATACCTTTGGTTTTCCTCCATGTTCCTGGCTCATTGCTCCCAAAACCCTTGGAATTTCCAAAGTGTTGAGAGTGATAAAGGTGTCTTCTGTTAAGCTGATGATATGACTTTTGGAAAGCACCTAAGGATGGGGGGCTCGTTGCTAGTAGAGCCAAACGTAGTTATTAGAAGGTTAGAACTTTCAGCCCATTCCCTGACCTCCAGGGAGGAGAGGGGCTGGAGATTGAGTTCAGTCACCAATGGTCAATGATTTAATCAATCAGGCCTATGTAATGAAGCCTGCATAAAAATCCAAAAGGACAGGGTTTGGAGAGCTTCTGGGTTGGTGAACAAGTGGAGATTTGGAGAGTGGTGTGCTTCGTGACATAGAAGCTTGGTGCCCTTTCCCTATGCTTTGCCCTATGCATTTCTTCCATCTGGCTGTTTCTGAGTGATGGCCTTTTATAATAAACCGATAATCTGGTGAGTAAAAGGTTTCTCAGAGTCCTGTGAGCCACTCTAGCCAATTAATCGAACCCAAGTAGAGGGTCTTGGGAACCTCTGATTAATAGTCAGTAGTCAGGAGCAGAGGTGACAATGTGGGCTTGTGATTGGCATCTGAAGTGGGGTGGGGGAAGTCTTGTAGGACTGAGCCCTTAACCCTGTGGGACCTGACACTATCCCTCGGTAGATAATGTCAGAATTGAACTGTACTATAGGACCTCCAGCTTGGTGGTGTTGGGGGGGAACCTCCCCGACACACATTGGAAATTTGGGTCCCAGAACATCCTAAGAGAAGCACAATGCTAAAGTTTGCAGAATACAAGAAGTATAGCAGCCATCGAGCAAAACAGGAAGATTCTGCCATGAAATATTCAGAAGGTTTTCTGCTGAGAAACCAGAGTACTTGGGCAATACATTGCAGTTTGTAAGGGATTACAGGTGATAATTCACCAGCGATCACCCCGGCAGCTCCTGGCATAAGAAATCTATCTGTTCTTTTTCCCTTCAATGGCTGTGTGTTTTATGAAGATGCACAGAAAGAAAGATAATGGAACTCTATGATTTAGCCTTGATGTATAATCTGTGGATGTAATGTTAATTATGTGTCTTTTTTCTGTTAATTAAATTGCTGCCTTTAAACTTCAAGTGCTCATGCAATGGTGGGAGGAAGGGCAGGGAAGGGTAAGGCAAGGTCTTACTACAGTAGACATTCTTATGAGTATTAAGTAGAGATATTTTAATGTAGTATCATGGCAGCAATAATTGAAATGGAGATTATGTGTTAAGATATTCTTTGTATTGCTTCTACGATTTATTGCTAGAATTTCATTCATAACACTCAGTGTATTCATAATTACTTTATTCAACCAATAAATATTTATTGAGTATCAACTCTATGTCCACCATGGTTATAGAAGTTATGGATGTAACTGTGAGTGAAGCAGAAAAAAATTCCTGTTTTCATGAGTCTCTTATTCAAAAAGAGAGACAGACAATAAACAAGACAAACATGCAAAATATATTGAATGTTAAATGTGGATAAATACAGGAAGAATGGAGGATAAGAAGTATGAGAGAACTCAGACAAAACTTACTAAAAAAAGCATAATTTAGGTTAAAACTTGAAAGAAGGGAGAGAACAAGCCATGTGGATGTTCAGGAGAGAAATATTCCAAGGAGAGGAAATAGCAAGTTCAATGCTCTGTCCACCATACTGTACAAAAAGCTCCACAAGAAGTGGTAATAACATGATATTTTTTACTGTCTCCACTGTCTCCTCTATCTCCGATGCCTGGCACTGTTTCTGGCACAAATGAGGTGTTTAATATGTATTTATTTAAATAAAAGTGGATTGAATAACCCTTTTTGTCTCACAGACTCCTACTTTGATCTCTATTCAACTGTTACCCACTCAAGGAGCCTTTACCAACCCTTCACTGTGTGAGGTCTTTTGTCATATGCACTCATAGCTTTGTATGTACTTTCCTCAAGAATATGTACCACAATTAGAATTAATTTGATCTAATGAGTATTTACTAAACTTTACCAGACATCTGGTTTTACACAACATGATATCTCCAGTGACTAATGCTCGACATATAGTAGGTCCCCAATAAATGTTTACAGAATGAATGCATGATAACAATGTTCTCATTCTTTCCTAAGTATTTACATCTTCTGTTCTGAATTATTAGTCAATGAACTTCCATCCAAATTTACACAGAAAATCGAAACAATCTCATTGGAACTTTTCGTTTGCGTAGTATCTACATCTGCACCATTCTCATTCTTTCATCTTGCCAAAGTAAGCTTCCATCTACAGATGTTTTTATGTCATGCTTACAGTGATGATGGCAATGTTGACAAATACAGTTTGTTTGGCACTCACTATGTGCCAGACGTTTCTCACTTTTTTAGGAAACTTACATGATCTCTCATGTCATTATATGTACTCTCTCAACTCAGCTTTTAAAGGTTCCTATTTACCTTTCATTGAACATAAAATAAAATGCTGATTGAAATCCATAGATCCTTCAGATATTGCTTTATTTATTTATTTTATTTTTTGAAGAAGATTAGCCCTGAGCTAACTGCTGCCAATCCTCCTCTTTTCGCTGAGGAAGGCTGGCCCTGAGTTAACATCCGTGCCCATCTTCCTCTACTTTATACGTGGGACGCCTATCACAGCACGCCTTGCCAAGCGGTGCCATGTCCACACCCGGATCTGAACCAGCAAACCCTGGGCGGCTGAAGCAGAATGTGTGCACTAAACCGCTGCGCCACCAGGCCGGCCCCCAGATATTGTTTTCTTTTCATTCACAGTTCAGTATCTCAAAAGAGTGTAAGGAGTTTAAGGAATGATCCTTTACTTCTCCAACCTCACTACTCTCTCAGATGGCTGTCACTGGAACAGCTTGGTTTAAGTCTCCAACGACTATCATGGCATTGAAATAAATGAATATTTTTCTATCCGCATCTTGCTTGCTTTTGTGCTGAAATGTTTTCTTTACTAAGAAGGATAAAACTTTTTCTTCTGCTGTCTTCTATAACACAAAACTCATAGTTTTCCTCCTACGACTCAAGCACCTCGTTCTCTGACTGCTTTGCACTTGTTCAACCTGGCAATTAAATGTTGGAATGCTTCAGACGGGACTCAGTCCATGGAAATTTATCCTTCTCTATGCTCTCTTCTAAATAAATTTTACCTACGTCTATTTTTTTAGGGAATATTTATATATGAAGGGATAATAAAATTCTATCCTCTGTCCAGACTTCTCTTTTGAGATCTAGACTCCTATTTCAAACTTTCTACTTAATATCTCCACACAGTTGACTTAATGGCATCTTAAAGTTAACATGTCCAAAATTGAACTCATATTTTTACAACTAAAATTTGGTCTATTCTCAGTATTTCTTGTGTCATTGAATAGCAGTATTATCCACCTAACCATTCCAGACAGAAGCCTAGGAATAATTAGTAAGATCTTAATTTTTCTCACCATGTATTCTCAATATCACTTTCAAAATTTAGCTTTAATTTTTCTGTTTATCTCTAGCTACACCAAGACAAAAATATCTCTTGCCTGAAAGACTGAAATATCCTAAAAACCAGTCAATCTCTTTCAACTTTCCTCCAATATATTTTATAAACCACACAAAAAGTGATATTTGTTGTTGAAAATTTTATCATTTCCCTGTTTAAAACACATCAATAATTTCCCATTGCTCTTCACATAAAGGTGAACTTTTTTTTTTTTTGCTTGAGGAAGATTAGCCCTGAGTTAACATCTGTGCCAATCTTCCTCCACTTTATATGTGGGTTACTGCCACAGCATGGCTGACCAGTGACCAGTGACCATGCCTGGGATCCGAATCCGTGAACCTGGGCTGCTGAAGTGGAGTATGCTGAACTTAACCACTACGCCATGCGGCTGGTCCCATGATAAAATTTCTTAATCTGCTTAACAAGCTTTGTGAAGTGTGGGTCCTACCTTAAAATCTAGCTCCATTCCATAACCCACTCTTTCTCTGAATTTCACCTTTAACCATGTTGGCCTTCTTTCATGTGCTTTGATCTTTACTCTGTCTCTGAACCTTTGGATGAGCATTTCTAAGTGCATGAAACATTCTTTCACCTTCTTCACTGTAGTAGATGCATACCTGGTGGTCACCCATAAACCAGACAGTTAAAATTCACATCTTTTTGTAGTCCCTTCCCACATGACTCTGGATCAGCTGTGTAACTTGCTTTGGCCAATGGGACATTAAACAGCTAAGGCTTAATCAACTCTTACACATCAGAGTTTGTCCTTTTTGGATACTCTGTGAGGAAGATAGCCACCATGCTGTAAAGAAGCTTGGGCTATGTTATTGAATTGTAACACCTCATATAGAGAGCGAGAGAGAAGTTACGTGAAGGAGCACCAATGCACCTAACTTGGGAGTGAAGGTTTCTTAGACCATTTATCCTGATCTAGGTGACAACTAACTGCAGTCAATTGATTGTCTCCAATAAATATTATGTAGAACAAACAAACTCCACAGCTATGATTCTTGACCTGTAGAATCACAAAAAATAAAAAAATTATTATTGTTTTAGGCAACTACAATTTATTTTGACTGGAAGTCAGGAGGAGATGTATGGTTCTTATAAAGCAATAATAACTAACTCACACTTCTCTTTCATAGCTAAGCTTAATCAGTGAAGATATTCCTGAGTTTCTAGAGAACTAAATTATAATAATAATAATACTCAGTACTAACTCAGTAGTTAATGCTTATATGGCACCATGTGGATACTTTCCATGCATTACCTCATTTAATCATTGAAATAGTGGCAGGTACTAATATCAAAATAATGATAGGTACCAATATCAGTCTGTTTTATTAAGATAAACTGAAATTTCTTGCTATCATAGCATTTATAACAATTCTAGTTATACACATAATTGTATGATTGGTTAGTTAATATACAGAAAGATTAAAGAGGACGGGGGCCATGACTATCTTTCCTCTCCATTTTATCACCAGGACCCATCTGCACCAGGTTTGTAGGATATTTTTCAATTATGTGATTGAATGATTAAACTACAGATTGGTGATCAACTCTCAGGCATGGTCTCCCAGATAGTGGTGGTTTTTTTTCAGGTATTTCCTGACATCTACTTGATCCCTAAAATTTCCTAAAGTATCATAGAATTTTTGTGACAATGTAAATTGCCATTATAATAATATGGAAGAATAAAAAATATTCTAAAATACCTCCTGTTGCAAAATATCTAGAATTACTAATTAAAATGTAACAAATATCCTTTTAATAGCATGGTTAGGCTCAAAAAAATGGAAGAAAGAAAAAAATAAGGAAAGAAAAAAAGGAAGAGAAAAGAAATAAAGAAAAACAATGTAAGCTAAGATGATGTAAGCTAAGCTGATGAAGATGCCATAGTTTCCTTGGGAGCATTTCATCACCATTTTTTTAAACAGCTTTATTGAGGTGTAATGGATATACAAAGAACTACACGTATTTACTGTGTACAATTTGATGAGTGTGGACACGTGCAAACATCCATGATGTCATTACTACAATCAAGATAACAGACATATCCAATTCCATCAGCAGAAGTATGGATAAAATAAAAGGTGGTCTATATATACAATGGAATATTATTCAGCATTTCACCATCTTAACAAAACAGTTGGTTATAGTTGTTCTGAGGGTGTCAAAGGATAAATCCATGGAATGTACAAGGAGTGAAATGGAATCACCACCTACGTATGAAGATAAGACTTATGAAATTTTGTGAAGGTATATATTAGAAATAGCTACCTGATAGAAAAAGGATACAAGGAAATTGGACTGTTTGAGCCTGGTTGTCATTCAGACAGTCAGTCAGAAAAAAGTTTATTCATTATGTCTTTCAACA
This sequence comes from Equus asinus, assembly GCF_041296235.1. Lineage (NCBI taxonomy): Eukaryota > Metazoa > Chordata > Mammalia > Perissodactyla > Equidae > Equus > Equus asinus. Next base: position 33,548,235 of record NC_091802.1, on the reverse strand, counting down.
CAATTGAAGGAACTGAAAATACTTTCTCTCTTATCCCCACCCTCTGTCACATTATTGCTGTCTAGTGTTTTCATTCTAGTATCTTGGTTTCTCCCCTGTCAACAAAATGCACATTATTTTGATATTTATACCATTAGTTTTTTTTTATATCTACCTATATATTTATGAGAGTCTCTGCCCACCATGCCTTCTCATATCTCAGATTTCTCACCTGGAAATCTGAAGTCACATGCGTGTTCTTACCTAGACTTTGTGTTTTAATTTACACTCTCTGGAAGATATGGAAAACTCCATCCTAACAAATGGCCATATAGTAGCAGTAGTATTGCAATAGCAAACCCAGCCATCCTCTATAAGGACATATCTCCAATGAAAACCAAATAGCATTCCCACAAGTGAAATTCTTCCAAAGTTGAATTTGCAATAACACATTTAAAAAATGCATAATGCTTCATCAGAAGCAGTAGATAGATTTAGATAGAAAAATATAAAACTTTTTTACAATAATTAGAGGCATAAAAAATAAATTAAAAAATAAAAGCAAAGCACTATGTAAAATGAGGACAGGCAGATTTGAAAAAGCAAACAGAAAGTAATAGAAATTCTACAAATGAAAGTTATACTTATTGGAATCAATAAACTCAATGCATGGTTCAAATAGCAGTTTAGATAAAGTTGAAAGAGAATTATGGAACTGGAAGATGGATGTGAAGAAATTACCAAGGATACAGCACCTAGGGAAAAAGAAATAGAAAATGTGAGATATGTGAAAAATTTAAAAGATATAAAGGAAAAATTGTAAGTCTATTCAGAATACCAGGAAAGAATATAGAAAATTAGAAAGAAGTAATACTTTAGGAGATAATGGTTGAGAATTTTCCATAATTAAAGAATGGAATGAATCCTCTGATTCAAGAAATACAGAAAACCTAAGCAGGATAAATAGATCCATATGTAGGCATATTAGAGTTGAGAATAATGACAAAGACAAATATAAGTTACTAAAAGCCTTAGAGAAAAAAGATAGACTACCTGCAAAGAAAATAGTGTGACTGTTAACTGATTTTTTTGGAAGCTGCAAGATAGCATAATACTATCTTCCAAATACACTAAGAGAAAATAACTCTTAGACCACAATTGTGTAAAAAGTTAATTCATCATTTTAAAAGATGTTGAAATAAAGATATTTTCATGTAAAAAATAACCTCAGAATTTTATTAGTCATAGTCTTCCATAAACAAATTTCAAAAGAGATTCTTTAAAGGAACAAACAAACAAAAAAGAAACCATAAGAAAACTGAGATATGAGAAGGCATGGTGGGCAGAGACTCTCATAAATATATAGGTAGATATAAAAAAAAAAACTAATGGTATAAATATCAAAATAATGTGCATTTTGTTGACAGGGGAGAAACCAAGATACTAGAATGAAAACACTAGACAGCAATAATGTGACAGAGGGTGGGGATAAGAGAGAAAGTATTTTCAGTTCCTTCAATTGTGTTGAAAGACATAATGAATAAACTTTTAATTATGCATGTCAGATTTAGAAAAGTAACTTTAAAAGAAGAGAAATAAAGTGTGTACTCTTCACATCCCCAGGTGGGTAAAAATGGAAATAAAAAGATTTCTAATTTTTAAAAATAGGAAAAAGTAAAGTAAAAAACATATAGAAAAATCAGGGTTAATGAATCACAGAACATGAAAACAATCTAAATATATTAATAAATGATAAATTTAAGCAAAATCAGATCAGAAATAGAAGTGATCATATTTGTTAAAAATATATCCAACACTATATAGTTTATGAGACATTCTAAAACACAAAGACATAGAAATTTAAAAAAAAGAATAGACCCCCAAGAGTGTGAGCAAGTTTTAATGATTTAAAAGAGTACCTTTCAATATTTTAAAGTAACTCTAGCAGTAGAGACAAATTACTTCATATTCAGGTGATCTTAATTAGCCCTTGAACTGTGATGTGTATTTGAAGCATCATCTTTAAAAGTGCGTATTTTAGGGGCCAGCCCCATGGTGTAGTGGTTAAGTTCAGCACACTCCACTTTGGTGGCCTGGGTTTTGCAGATTGGGATCCCTGGGCATGGACCTACACCACTCATCAGCCACACTGCGGCAGCAACTCACGTACAAAATAGAAGAAGACTGGCATAGATATTGCCTCAGGGCTAATCTTCCTCAAGTCAAAAAAAAAAAGTGCATATTTTATTCTTGTGTGTGTTTGTTTCCATATAAAACAATGTTTCCCCAGATTCTTTCCTGCTTTATTTTTCTTCCCATCTGAGCTATTTTTGTTTTCTTTATTTGTTTACTATCTCACTCCAGTAGAACGGAAGCTCTAAGAGGTCAGAAGTTTCTGTCTGGTTAATTTATTGCTGTATCTCTGGTGCCCAGAAGAGTAGCTGGCAAAAATTAGGTATTCAACACACTTATATTAATACGATTATTGGTTAATCTGCAAACCTGGTCACCAGTAATAAATCATTTCTGGGTGATAAAATGTGTATTATGCAAATGTATGTATACTCAACCTTTGGAGCACAACTGATTTCTGAATGAGGTACCACCCATGTTATGGCATTCAAATAGACATTCACAAAGGAAGGAAGGAAATAAGTGCAATCTGCCTTTAGTTTGCATATTTCCCTGTTATTTTGTGTTAATTATTTGTACAGATACAGTTCTGAACTGTTAATAAGGTATTTCTAAAGAGAAAGAACATCTTAATGTTACAAAGGAAGAAGTCAGTTGTTGCTTTAGGTATGACAAATACATTCTTTATTGCCATAGCCATTGGAATTTTAATTCCTTTTGATTTTAACAAGTATTACATTGCAAGAGTGTTGCAATTTGCAGATATTACTCTGACATTTAAAAATCTGGAAAATATAAAATAGTTTAGGCAGCGCTAATAAAAATGAAATCCAGACACTAAATATGTCTCTGACAAAACCTCTCCACGATTCTAGTTCTGCTTTAGCTTTTTTTTTTTTTTTGAGGAAGATTAGCCCTGAACTAACATCTGCCACCAGTCCTCCTCATTTGCTGAGGAAGACTGGCCCTGAGCTAATATCCATGCCCATCTTCCTCTGCTTTATATGTGGGATGCCTGCCACAGCATGGCTTGACAAGTGGTGCATAGATCTACACCCGGGATCCAAACGAGCGAACCCCGGGCCCCTGGAGCAGAATGTGCGAACTTAACTACTGCGCCACTGGGCTGGCCCCTGCTTTAGCCTTTAATGCACTTTGTTCACGGCCCTGCAGTGTTTAGTATCTCATTTATACTCTTTGTATATTCAATTCCTGTGCTAGAATATCTTATGAAGATTAACATCCAAAGGTAATATATTTTAGGAACTATTTATAACCAGGAGCCCACATCTGCATAAATTAAAGCTCAAAAACCATGTCATACATATTTTATATAAAAGCAATCTTTTCTCAGCACAATTAAACCCGTTAACTCAATGAATAAATTATGTTTGATTTTGTCATTTTGACCTAATAGATGAATACGTATATCTGTAACTAAGTAATAATTTAGTTATGGATTTTTCTTATCCATTTCCTGGTTTATTATCTTTTTTTCTTATTGACAAAATGAAGATGATGATGTGTGTTCAATGGCTCTTTGGCCAACCATCTCATTTGAACATACTGTCAAGGGAGTATTTAAAATTTTAATGGCAGGGAGGTCTGTATTTGCCTTTTGGTCCTGACTGGCTTCCATTCCCTTTTAATTTAAGAAACAGCCACTTTATTTTCTGATATTGACCCACCTACCTCTACTCTGAGTTTTCATAGTTTGGGAAGGGTGAGTCCCACCCTCTGGCCCCAGGGGTTGGCACACGACCCAGGCTTGGCCAGTTAGAGAATTATCATCTCTGATCTATTGAGATTGATTCGAAAGTAAGCACTTAATTCAAGATGAGCCAACGAAAGCCATCTACCAACTTTTGCTAGAAATATTTAAAAGGAAAGGTTTTGTTTCCACTCAAATTATTAGTCGAATGGGAGTTAAGCCTGTTGCTGTTAGTAGCTGTGTTTGCAAAAATCTACCTGAGAGAGAATATAACACAAATGAAAGCAGAACTAAGAGATGGAGAAATCCTGATATCTGTAGCTTCCCTCTCTCATTCTGGGTTCATTTCTATTCCTCTAACATACAAGACATGGTTCTTCTTCAGGGCCCGAGGGCCTCTGCACTTGTCAGTTCTCTGTCTATGATGCTATTCCAGTAGGTATCCATATGGCATTCTCTCACTCCTGCCAGGTCTTTATTTATATACAAACTCATCAATAAGGCTTTCTGGCTGTCACATACATGCCCCCCCCCGACATTCTTGCTTTATTTTTCTCCATAGCATCTATCCTTATATGGTCATGCACTACATGGTGACATTCCGTCAATGATAGATTGCATGTATGAGGAAAGTCCCATAAGATTAGTACCATATAGTCTAGCTGTGTAGTAGGCTAGACCATCTAGGTTTGTGTAGCACACTCTAAGATGTTCGCACAATGACGAAAGCACTTAACAACTCGTTTCTCAGAATGTAGCCCCCTCATCAAGGGACACATGACTGTATAACAAATCATATATTTTTTAGAATTTGTCTTGTTAGTGGTCTGTTTCAATCAGTAGAATAAAAGCTACTAGAAGGCAAAACAAATCTATCTTTAGGGCTTAGTGTGTAAGGATGGTGTAAGAAGGGGGCTGACTCAGGTTGTTAACATGCGTACACACACACAAACAGAAGAAATTATGAGCCGTTTGAATGACTACATGAGTGTGCCATTCTTGTGTTGATTTTGGGGTGAGGGGCTGGATTTTTTGGGATTACCACTGATATCAAACCTGAAGCGAGTTCACTCACCCATTGTGCAGCAAGCCAATCTCTGACACTGGGTGTAGCGGAAAAACATAGGAATTTTATTATTACACAGTTCTGAGTAAGGAGAAAGGGCAGCTAATGCTGAAATCCCTAACTGCCCAAAAGGCTAAAAGTAAGGGTTGTTATTTGGGGTTTTCGGTAAGGGAAGGGGAGCATATGGCCTTGCTGGTCGGAGCTTTCCCACCAGCCTGTGTTTGGCCTTGAGACTACTTGCAGAGTGCAGGGCCCCCGTGACCTTGCTGGTCAGCAGCTTTCCCACCAGCCTGTAGCTCCTTGTGGGGAGGAGACAACAAATCTAGGTGGCTGTCCTTGGCCATTTGTCTCCATGGTGGATAGTGGATTCTGGAGCCAGGAAGCAAAGGAGTAACTAGGGAATGAGCATTTTGGTTTTAATCCCATATATGCTGGGTTTAATGTAGGGAAACTGATATGAGGGCCAATATCACCACTGTAAAATTATCTGTTGAGCCCTTCACTTGAGTAGCATGGCTTAAATTCATACACTCCTTACATTAGCCATATTTAGAGCCTCAGGAAATTGGTGGAGGAGCTTGTGCAGCACAATCTTGATTAGAGTCTCAATCAAACTACACCAAAAAATTTGAAGAGTAAGAGCTAATCTAACTCCAAATTTACAATAATGATATTTTACAGTTTTGAATGAGTCAATGAATGATTGAATGAATCAATCATGAATATATAAATTTGTATACTCTCACTGTTTACACTTACACTTTGAAAATAAATTGTAAAGCCTGTTTTAAAAAAAAAGTCAACACTAATGACATTTCTGATAGTAAGGGATTTTGATGTCTTGATATATTTTCAGAGGTATTGAGACTCTTTTCTGGTCATCTTTAAACTCATTTCTTCAAACAGAAATCTTATTCACATTCCAACATAAAATATTTTTTTTAAAATATTTCATACTCTTTCTATAATAAGAGACCAGGAACAAAAATAGCATGTCATTGTATACTAAAGTACTGAACACTTTGAAAAATAAAGGACTGTAATTTCAGCTGCTCTCATTATATGTCATGCAATACTTGAAATGAATATTTTTATGCTATTGGAATAGTTTTTCTTGGTTCTAAAAACAAAATGTAATAAGTTTTACAAACCAGCTCTTCTAACTCCTAAATCCACTTGGTTTTTCAAATACAATCTAAAATATAGGTAGCTGACTGCTTCTCTTCAGGAAAAATATTTTCAGAACAAGTATTAAGAGGGGCTGGCCTGGTGGTGTAATGGTGAAGATTACACACTCTACTTTGGTGTCCCGGGGTTCTCAGGTTCAGACCCTGGGTGTGGGCCTACAGACTGTTTTGTCAAGACATACTGTGGTGTCAGTGTCCCACATACAAAATAGAGGACGATTGGCACAGATGTGAGCTCAGTGACAATCTTCCTCAAGCACAAAGAGGAAGATTGGCAACAGATGTTAGCTCCGGGCCAATCTTCCTCACCAAAAAAAAAAAAAAAAAAGAATAGAGAACTTAAGTCTATAATATAAGGGAATTAATTAATGAATTGGCAATCATTAGAGGTTTTGTTTGTCTCAATTTGTTTTTTCTTTATATATTGAACATTGTCCCAACAGGATATTTCTACAATGTTCCTACTTTGAAGATTTCCAATGAATTTGTTTACTTTTGAGAACAAATTCTTTTTTACGTTTTTGGTGAGGAAGATTGTACCAGAGCTAATATCTATGCCAATCTTCCTCTATTTTGTATGTGGGAATCGCCACAGCATGGCTTGACGAGTGGTGTGTCAATTGACTAAACATAAAATCAATACACAAATATGTACACACATACAAAAGCATAGTCTAGTGCCGTGCTTCTCAAACTGAATGTGCTCATGGATCCTTGGCAACCTCATGAAATGTAGATTCTGGGTCGGGACTTGGGCTCTGCTTGTCTAACAAGGTCCCCGCTCATATCCATGCTCTGTTCTACGGACCAAACTTTGAGCAACAGGGTTACTTGGCTAAGTACAATCCCCAATATGTTTTTACCTCTAAGGTCTTTATATGATTTCTCCAATGTCCTCTTCTTTTTAATATTACAGAAGAAAAAACTTAAAATGTTACATTTCCCAATCATCTTACTGTTCTTCCATGATTAATAGTTTTCTTATGATAATGATATTAGGATTATTTATCTTGAAATCCTAAACTTTCTTCCAGTCATGTCCAGATAAGCTTCTAAATAATTCTACCCCTTAGTCAAATAAACTTTTATCTATAGCATCAATGCTTTCTAAATTTTTCCTTAAATACTTTTTGAATATGGTTTCTATTCTTTTTCAATATTCTGTAATTCTCTGGGATCGCCAGGTGCTGTCTTCCATGTTGTCTGCCAATTTTTTATATATTGTTAATTCTTTTTTTTTCCTGAGTTCTAGGAGAATTATGGAAATGTAACTCTTTATCAAATCCTTCACCATTCTGAATTTAGTAATTTGTATTTTCTTCCTGCTTTCTTACTTTCTTCTTTGTAGTTATCCTAATAAGGGGAAGAGCACTGGTTCATTTTCAATAGCTTTAACTTTTTCATAAATAGAAGGTTAAACCAAGAGAACAAATACATTTATATGCATTATTCATTCATTGGATAACCCCTACTCTTCACTGGCATAGTTGATTCCACAGGCAGAATAACTACTGAAACCGTGGGTCTCCTAGTTAGACAGCCTCATTTAATTACCTTTGCTTGGTGAAGCTACTGCCTCAGAGTCTTCTGTTTGCTGCAGTTGCTGACTCTTGAAGGAGACCTAATTTTCCAGCTTCTAATTATTAGAGACTTCAGTCAGGAAAGAACGCTACTGATGGGTTCTCCTGTTTGTTGTGACTGTTCCTTTGAAAAGCGATTCCACAGCTGTAACTTTCACATTCATGTCAAGACGACACAAAAAGAAAACCTTACAGCGAATAGCTGTGGGGAGCTAGTGAGGTTTTATAGGGGGTCGTTCTCTGTTCTTTCTACACAGCTATGGGTTTGAGCAGTTCAACCCTTTAATTCTGCTCTATTGCTGTCATATCTCATAAACGTTTCTCAACATTCTAATAAGTAGGTGACACCCTCCTCAGTTTCCATTTGGACCAAAAGGAAATTGTACCCCATCTTTATATTTTACTGATCATAATCATGAGACTCTGGGAGCAGGGCTGGGAAGCCTGAGTGCACTTTGCCATCTTGTATGAACTGCGGGACTGTTCATGCAAGACTGTGCTGGAGTGCCATACATTCTGTGAAGATTCGTTCAACTGTTGAGGACATGAATTACAGAAAAAAAAGCCTGAGAACCTCAGAACATGCTTCTAATGCTTCAAGACTTGCAAAAATAATAAACAGTAAGTAATACAGCAAAAAATAAAGTATTTTGAGTTGCTAGAATATCATATCTTTGACTTTATGACCTAGCATGTGTCTTATGGCAAATCAATTTCTGATCAGTACATCAATTTCTAGTCCATGAAGATAAGAGGAGGATAACTGAACACATAAATACAACATGCAAATACGTTGTTAAACCAAATTTTAAAAATTGCTTTTTAAATTGTTAAAGTAATCTCACAAAAGTATAAATAGCTACTTGACTATATTAAATAACATAGAGTCATTGTCTAATAACTTTCTATTTCATTAAAAATACTCAAAAGCAAAACCTGTGAATATAAATAAAAACCTCCAAAGGCTACAACAATATGTTTCTTCAATAGTGGGAGTATGAAATCCTAAATATTTATTCATTTGTTGGCAATGACATCTGTAGTATGAATTATTTGGTTTTCTTTCAGGATTCATAAAATTTCATCTTCAGGAATATAAATATCTGTTATGGGTGGGTGTTCAAATCTTTCTTTAACTTTGTGTTCTCATACATTTTATGCAGTTGAAATACTATTTATGTTTAAAGAAAGAGAAGTGCTATATTTCTAGATTTAAATTCTGTTATCTCCAAATCTGTTCCAAATCTGCTCCTTTTTACACTATGCAAAAGAACTAGAAAAAGAATCTATAAGAAATATCTAGATTTTATTTCACTTAAATCTACTTCTCAAATACTGCTATGTCTAAATGAATTACTACAGTTTCTTCCTGATGTAACTTTTCATTGTAAACAGGGATAAAGAAAAGAGAATTGATATTTATTGAGCTCCTAGGAAACCTCAGTTTTCCTGAATTCAGTGTATACTTCGTAGAAAATAGAAGAGATTGTGTGCTAAGCATCCAGACAAGATTTGACCACATTTGCTCAAATGTCATGGAAAATTTTAAAGACAGCAGATCGTAAACTTCAGAGAAAATTACAGAATCATTTTTGTAACCCATCCCAATATTAGCATATTATATTTTCCCTCTTTGAGGGAAAAGCTTTAAACACGACACTGCATTAATTCAACTATAGTAGTTTACACAATATCACTTTAATTAATCTATAGTAGCACCTATAGTAAATGGAGCATCTAACGTAAAGTGGGAGTATAAAGAGCACAGCCATCATTTCATTAAAGAATATCAAACATGTATTTTTCAGGTTTCATACTGACTATTTGATCATAGGAAGCTAACTCCATGGTTTTGCCAAAATAGAAGCAGAACAAATTAAAAAATAAAATATAGTTCCAGAACTATCTTGTTCAGAGCATCCATAGATATAGGTAATTTAGGTCCAGAATCATAAAACCATGTCTACAAGCCAAATCTAGCTCATTGTAGGGTTTTTTTTTTCAATTTTTTAATGTCTTTTTTAATTGAGATGAAATTCACATAACGTAAAATTAACCGTTTTGAAGTGTACAGTTCAATGGTATTTAGTACATTCACAATGTTGTGCAACCACCATCTCTATCAAGTTCAAAACATTTTCATTACTCCCCAAGAAAATCCTGCACCCATTAAACAATCATTTCTCTTTTGCCCTTACCCCCAGACACTGGCAACAACCAAGCTATCTTCTGCCTATATGGATTTCTCTATTCTGGGTATTTCATGTAAATTGAACTGCACAACATGTGAGTTTTATGCCTGGATTTTTCACTTAGTATAATGTTTTTTGAGGTTCCTCAATGCTGTGGCAGGTATCAGTGCTTCATTTCCCTTTATGACTGAATAATATTCCATTGTATGTATATACTAAATTTGTGTATCTATTTGTCCATTAATGAACATTTGGAGCCTTTAGTTATTTGAGTCTTCTCACTCTTTTCTTTGATCTATCTAATTAAAGGTTTACCAATTTTGTGGATCTGTTCAAAGAACAAACTTATGAATTTGTTCGTTTTCTTTCTTGTTTTTCTGTTCTCTTTTTGTTTATCTTTAATCTCATCTTTATTACATCTTTCCTTCTGCTGACTTTGGGTTTAGTTTACTCTTTTTTTCTAGTCAAATTACTGATTTAGTTCTTCTTTTTAAATAAATGCATGTCTAGCTTTAAATTTCTCTCAAAGCACTGTTTTTACTTCATCCTATAAATTTTGGTTTGTTGTGTTTTCATTTTCATTCATCTATAAGTATTTTCTAATCTCCCTTGTGATTTATTCTTTGCGTGTGTTAATTTCCACATATTGGTGAATTGTCCATTCTTTCTTCTGTTGTTAATTTCTAGTTTGATTGCATTGTACTTGTATAAAAGACTTTGAAATATTTTAATCTTTTAAAATTTGTCAAAACATGTTTTACTTAGCATATGATCTATCCTGTAGAAGGTTCCACGTACTCTTGAGAAAAATATATGTTCTATTGTTGAAGGAAGTGCCCTCTCCTTCTGTGACTCCCACTATTCCGTGTTGGTGTGCTTCATAGTGTCCCACAGGTGTCTTAGCTCTGTTTACTTTTCTTTATTGTTTGATCCTTCTGCTCCTCAGAGTGGGTAACTTCAATTGACCTGTCTTCCAGTTTGCTGATTTTTCCTTCTGCCCACTCAAATCTGCTACTGAAATTCTCTAACGAACTTTTCATTTCAGTTATTATACTCTTCGGCTCCAGAATTTCCGTTTGCTTCCTCTTTGTAATTTCTATTTCTTTGTTGATTCTGTTTCTTTGTTTCTACTTGTCTATATACTGTTCTACTGCTTTTCTTTAGCTACTTGTGTATAGTTTCCTTTAGCTCTTTTGATATAGTTAAAACCATTGATTTTAAGCCTTTGTTTAGTAAATCTAGTGTCTGTGTTTCTCCAGGGACACAGTTTTGTTAATTTCTCATGTAAAGAGATTCTTATTTATTTTCATTTCATAGCTTTTGTTGCAAACGGGACATTTTAAATATTATTATGTGGTAATTCTGGAAATCATATTCTTTTCCCTCCTCAGGGTTTATTTTTATTGCCTTCTATGGGCTGTGGTGGTTTGTTTGTTTAGTGAATTTTCTAAACTATTTTCATAATGTCTTTATTCTTTGTCATGTGTGGTCTCTGAATTCACTGTGGCTTTAGCTTGTGGTCAACTAGTGTTTTTAGAGAGATTTCCTTAAACAACTCCAGTCAGCAAATAAAAATGAAAAATAAAGAAAAGAAAAGAGAAAAGAAACCTCTCCTAATCTTAACAGATTTGCCCTGGGTTGGGGCATTACCTCAGTGCTTACCCAGGTCATTTACAACTCTGCCTAAATCTCTACTTCCTGCTACTCTGAACCTAGGAATTAACTATCCTGAGGCAAAATCTTAGGATCTTCTCATGTCTTTTCTGAGCCTGTGTCCTGCTCCGGGCTTGAACATGGCTTTCTAAACTTTCTGGTATATGCAAATGCTTTGAAGTTCTAGTTTCCCAAAGAAACTCTCTCATCAGCTTTTTTCCCAGGCTTCTGCATGTCTATTGTTTGCCTCAACTATAACCTTCTGTAGGTGGGAGTGGGCTGCTCATTTCTTTTGCAATGTTTTCAAGGACTGTCCTCTTCACAGTTGTTTTTCTTCAGTGAGTCCCACACTCAGACATGGTTTGTTGTCTTCAAGACTGCACTGAGCCAGGGAAGTGAGTGGGACACAGGAAAGTAAAAATGTCACAAAGATTTTTCTATCATTTTTAAGTTACCTTTTGCTTGATTCAGCATTCAGTTGGTTGCTGAAAGCTTTAAATATTTTCCAGCATTCTGACAAAGTTGATTCTGACAGGTTTTGCTTGATGTTTTGGTGTTTCTCTAGAGGGTCAAGCCCTTGGAACTACCTACTCTGCAATTTTTGCTGATGCCGTGCCTCACTGAGTATTTTTGTAGATAATTTTTATGGAACACAGCCACACTCATTGTTTTTTTTACATATAGCCTATAGCTGCTTTTGAGCTACAGTGGCAGAGTTGAGTGTTTGCAACAGATACTTTATAAACTCTGAAGCTTAAAATATTTACTATGTGGTTCTTTGTAGAAAATGTTGGGTCACCTCTGTTCTAGGCTAAAGGAGTCCAGTGGTATATATCTTCCATCACGTCAGTGGGAGTTGTCTAGTGTAAAAAGGCTACAAATTTGGGGGAACTGAAAATAAAAAGAATCAGCCATTGAAATGCTGTCTTGTTTAATGTTGTGTATAACATTTGTCAAGTGGCAAATGGTATTACAGTGGATTACTTTAGCTTGGTGCTTTCCTACCATGTAATGTAGAACCCTATGATTCTGCAGATTTGCCTTAGGTTGACAGCTGCAGTGAGGTTCTGTGAACCCTGCTTTATTTCAACCAGAATAGTCCTGCTTTTATCTGTCTTGTTCATCTGATTGTGCATAAAATTTCATTTATAAAGATGCTTATTTTGCTTTAAAAAATGATTAAGAAAATCACTTCTTTAAGTTTTATCATTAATTCTATAAAATTTATAGCTAATTAAAGAATTGTGAGAACTGAATTCATAATTGTCATATCCTTATTTTACATTATTACTCATTTGAGACCCCACAAATCATTTTCAAAGTAGATAGCAATCCATATATTGTCACCCTATAGAAAAGAGTGTTTTGATCAAAGATTTAAATTGGTGCTTATTTGAACAATGATTTGTGAGTCTTCATAAAGTGAATAAAGTAGAAACTGTCCTCAATTACTATAAATTTAATTATTGCAATTCTATAATTAGATACATGACAAATATCATAGATTATTCAAAAAAAATTTCCGTTTATCCTTGTCTGTAAGCAGGGAGGAAATAAAAAAGAGTGAAAGAGAGATTGAGAGCTCTCTCTAATGGAAGTAAGTGTGACTCATTTAAGTCAAGAAACCTACTAACGTACCGAAGGAGGTTATTTTAGGAGAAAAATGGTTGAATTTCCCATTTTATAGCCTTGCTGTTATTTCAGCCTTTGTGCTTTTAAGAACTTGGACATTTATTTTTCCTTCTGCAAGTGTTGAAAAAGAATAAACAAGTGATCATATTTGAGAAATAAATGCACCCACCCACCCACACACACACACACACACATATATATATATATATATATATATATACCTGCTCTCTAAAGAATTGTGAATCTCAACCAAAGAATTACAGGTCTTAACCATTTAGAATGATTCACTATCAAAATGATTGTAAGGGCTTATTGTTCTTATTTGTGTGAAGATTCTCAATTTTGTTCCTTTCTCCAGGCTTTGGTATTCGTCAGATAGTAAGAATTTAAAAATCTGTATGTCTCAAAAGACTGCTTTGTGAACTCAATGCTACACTGATTGGTAGGAAACCAAGTCCCAAGAGTTTTCTCAAATTGCAGCCACACTATTTGCTTATCCCTCAATAATAAAATTGCTATCTGCTGAATATAATATATACATAAGCTAGGAAAATAAAAATTCAGCTCTCTAAGGTGTGGAGATAAATATAAACACAGCCATGGAGTGGTGAGGTGAGCTCATACACAGGACATTTAGAAGGACAATATGGTCCCCAATTCTTTTATCTCTAACACATGAATGGACTAATGTCACACCACTTTTCCTGCCTTATTATTGCTGCATATCCTAGACTGGTAGAGACTTTTGCAAGGTCTGTTCATGAACTAGAAACAATTTTGATCTTCTCTAGAGTCTTATTTCCAACAATACTCGTATGTCGTCCGTTCATGTTATTATACACTAACTGAAGGATCAGTATATTTCTTCTGCAAATATTCTGTAAACATTTACTAAAGACATTAAATAGTTTAGGCTTTGTGGGCCGTGGGATGTCTGTTGCCACTATTCAAATCTGCCATTGTAGCACAAAATCCACCATAAGCAATACACAACCAAATCACTGTGGCTGTGTTTCAATAAAACTTTATGGATAATGAATTTTGAATTGCGTATAATGTTTAAGTGTCACATGATGTTATTTTTCTTTTCATATTTTCAATCATTTAAAAATGTAATCACTACTTTTACTTAGCTTGTAGGCCATACAAAAACAGGTGAGAGGCTGGACGTGGCCCATGGTCCATAGTTTGAACCATTATTTCCTCTGCTGTTTTATGTGTATTAAAGTTTTATCTCTTATTTGATGATAATCTCTTCAATAAGGAACAAAATGGGCATATCTGCAGGAGAGTTATTCTGAGGTGGGAAGAAGGGTTCAAAGCTGGTCAGCTAGGTTCAGGCACTGCCCAAGAGATCCATTTTAACAAATTCAACAAAATTACATATTGAAAATTATAAATTATGTGTTTTCCCTCTTAGAGTTAGGAAAAAATAATCAGAAACACAAATATTACATGTACAAATTGCTAAGGATCTATCTGTTCTTTGTGAGAAATTTGAAATGAAGACGTCGCCAGGCTCTCTTCCTTGACCACACATTGCAATGAAATAAGACTGGCTGTCACTTGGGGAAAGTGTCCTGACATTAGGCTAAGACAATCCATTACATTGATTTCAAAATAAGGGTGATCTTGTCAACATATATAAATTCACACAGTCCATTGGCTAACATATCTTGCATTTATACATCCACACAACGAAGTATTTGTTGGGCACTTACTATGTGGTTGGCTTCATGTTACGAGCATGAGACAATGCTTGCCTTTAAGATGCTTACTTTTCAATAAAGGACTGGTAACAAAAAGAGAGAGAGAGAGAACACTGCGCCTCCCAAATAAAGAGATAAATTTATAGATATTATGAAGAAATTGAGTAATGAACTGAAAAAAATAATAATAAGATTGAAGGACCCTTAGATGGCACAGTTAGATGGAGCCTCTCTCAGGAAATGACAACCAAGGTAAAATATTTCACCTGACTCCAATTAAAGATGATCTTTCCAGTAATGATAATAACAATTTCAGTGGTTTGCAGTGCGACCATCTATGTTAACCACATGGATTATTCTTTTTAATCTTCATAAAAATTCTATTACAGAAGATATTAAGGGCTGAAGGAGTTAAATAATTTCCCAATATCATAGACTAGAGTAAGTTGTGGTCAAATCGTCATTTGAATCAGGTGACCTGATTCAAAATGGATGTAACCTCACCCCATTATTCCAATAGGACACGGACTAGTCATAGACCATTGTCTAGCAATGACTTTTGGATGCACGCTGTAAATTCTGGTTTTATATGTTTTGCATTTCTGGCACACTTCTATTCTAAACAACACATTCCTACAATAAATATATTATATATTCTCTTGGGTTAACAGTCTAGTGTTAGACTCAAGCAATTCAGCATACATATGCTACAACCCACTATTTGTTTATTTTAAAGTCTAAATTTTGGAGAGCAATCTTATATGCCTTATTTCCAATATTTTACAAGAAGTTACTCTAAGACACAGTAGTATATTTTTTCATCTTTTATTCAAATCCTGTTAACTCTTGCCAAGTAGAGCTCTAAATCTCTTTTTCTCATTTACTTTCTGTGCATGATATTGTCTTCACTGCACAGAGAATTTTTAATGTAGTTGCCAATACTGCATAGTAGTCATTATCCTCAAATTTACTACAAATGAATCTTAATGCTACCTCAAGTATTGAATTGCTTTTATTATTTATTTGTATGTTTCATTGATTCTCCCTGTAGTGGCAAAAGCTAGGATGCAAGTTAACTCTCCCTGGGTTACTATTTAAAGTTGCAGTTTTATCTATTTCGTTGCTCCCTGGTTTGAGTGTACATTGATTTTAAGTGAGGTCACAGCTTCTTACAATTCTTCTAGTTTACCATACTTGGTGCTTAGTATAACAATATTGATTTACTAACCAAACATTTTAACTTCACTGGGTAAATATATTGAGCAGTAGGCTTGGGAACATATGTTTCTATTATTTCCTTTAGATAGTAGGCAACAGAAAATCAGTACAAACACTAGGTTCTCACTTGTAATTTATTTATATGATGCGCCTGATACTCAGTGGAGGCAAACAGCAGCACTGCACGTCCTGTAACATCTCCAGTTGGGATACTGGCTGAACAGCAGGAAAGTTGTGTATAACCTTGGGGCATGCTAGGTTACAGTACAATCTCTTAGCAAGGCAAACTCCACCACTTGGTACCTTGAAAGCAAGTGTGCATACCACACATGAGGATTTACTATCACTTGCTTCCTGCTAGGGCATGTCCCCTGAGGCTTTCATGGGACAATTTCAGAACTAAAAACATTACACCAGAACATGAGATAGTGAGAAGTAGCTTTTCAGAGTTCTCCCCCAGGAGGAAACAATGAGTGGATTGAAGGTGGACTATCTTTTTATTTTTTGGATTATTATTATTTCTCCTCTCAGTTATTGACATTATGTAAAAACAAAAATTATCTTTGTCTTAAATTACTTACATGATACTCTGAAAATAGGATGCTCTTGCATTCTCCTTGTCTGGCAGCTCACAGAATTTATTTTTTAAAGATCTTGTGTAATATGAGTTCTTATGTTTTAAATGCATATTAAGGATATACAGTTTGCAAATAACACAGATAAGTTCTCAAGAGTTTTAAAAATCTATATTAATCCCCATACTGTAACTGATTTGTACAAAATATGTAATATGTATATGGGAAGTTGGTGATTGGTGCATATATGCAGGCTGAATTGTGTCCCCCCAAAATTCATATGTTTAAATCCTAAGCCCCAGTACCTCAGAATGTGAATACACTTGGAGATAGGGACCTTAAAAAGTTAGTTATGTTCAAATGAGGCCCTTAGACACACAGATGTCTATCAGTAAAGACCATGTGAGGAAATAGCAAATGAGGACCCGGCAAGAAGGTGGCCATCTACAAGCCAAGGACAGAGGCCTCAGGAAAAATTAAACTTTCTGACACCCTGATCTCAGATTTCAAGCCTCTGGAATGGTGAAACAATAAAGTTCTCTTGTTTAACCCACTCGGTCGGTGGTATTTTGCTATGGCAGCCTGAGCAAAGTTTTAACACACGCTGTCTTCCAAAACAAACCTTTCATGTGGTAGAATGAAGGATGACAACAGCCCTGGGCCCTGAGAGTTCAGAGCAGCGAATGGGCACTCAAGCAGGGATGCGGCCAGTAGTCTGTGAGCTGGTCTGCCAGCTGGAATAAAATCAGTCCAGGGGCATGTGAATAGTAAGTCTCCAAACCACCTCGATCATCCAGGCCAGAGTGGGACTGCCCATCTTCTTTGTATTCCAACCGTCATTCCAATTTTCCCTCTCGTGAGCTCTTTTTCCTCCTCAAGGATTCTATGGATGATTTTTATTTAGCAGATTACGATTGCATAACAAATATATAAGGGAAGAGAGAAGCATCCCCGGGAGTAGCTCCACAAGCCAAGGAAAGTTTTAGCAGCTCCTTACTGTTTCCTAAAGCAAGAGAATCCACGCTGATTGGACAGTTTATTGACTTATTGCTGTGACTTTCTGCCCATTTTTACTGAGGAATTAAGCAGGTAGCAGCAAAAAGACTGGGTATTTTATGATCAGAGTCAACATTTTAATGAATTCACCAGGTGAAATATACAATACTTTATAAACAAAAAGATGAGGTTCACCCCCCTGTTATTGTAATTTTACTGAGTGGGCAAGATTTTCCAGACATGTTATTTTTATGCTCTAGTGATACTTGTTTCAAAGGCCATAAGTCAGTGATTTGAAAGAGAGAAAGAAAGAAAAAGAAAGGATGAAAGAAAAATAGGAGCAAGAGAAGGAAGGAAGGTGGGAAAGAAGGGAGGGGGTCAGGAAGAAACGAAAGAAGGAAGGAAGGGAGGGAGGAAGGAAGGGGGGAAGAAAGGAAGGAAGAAAGAAAGGAAGGAAAAGGTGGATTTTGAAATTAGGTAGCCTGAGTTCCATCTTGCTCTACTTTATCAGCTCTGTGGTATATCTGGTAAATAACAATCTTCCTGAGTGTCTGTAAACATGGAGAAAATAATAGAAACTACCCACAAAGTTGATTTAATATGGAGTGAGATAACCCCTACAAGGCACGCAGCATAGTGTCTGACATGCTAAGTGGTAAACATATATGGGCTGTTGATATATTATAATTTCACAAAAGTAATTGCTAGTAGGTTAGATTAAAATAACTATACTATTCTGGTTGTGTGCACTTCCAGCTTTATTGAGGTAACTCTGTGACAGGATTCTTCATTTTCATGATGGTTTTGGTGAGTTCACACGCAGATCTCAATGGAGATTTGGAAATGGGTTGGTTCTGAGGTCTCTCTGCTCATTCCTGTTTGCTGTGGGTCTTGCTCCTGACACTCTCCTGTCACTGCCGCTAGTGTCCACTCTAGATGCCACAACTACCTAGGCCCATGTACAGATGCCTTAGTTCCAAAATGACCCAGAGATAATTGTTGTTAGTGCCTTTGAGTCAATTCTAACTCTTACTGACCCTATGGACAACAGAGCAGAACTATGCCCGGTCTTTTTGTGCCATCCTCTCATCTTCCAGTTCTTTCTCAGACAATGCTCTGCTGCTGTTCATAGGGTTTTCATGGCCAATTTTTTTGGAAGTGGGTGGCCAAGTCCTTCTTCCTAGTCCGTCTAGTCTAGAAGCTCTGCTGAAACCCGTCCACCATGGGTGCCCCTTGCAGGTATTTGAAATCTGGTGGGAGAGCTTTCAGCACCACAGCAACATGCAGCCACTGCAGGATGACAGCAGACACATGGTGTGGTTCTCTGCCTGGGAAACAAACCTGGTAGATGGTGGTGAGAATGTCAAATCTTAACCACTAGCCACCATGGCTGGCTCCAGAGATGATAGCCTCTTGTTATTAACTCATTTCGTTTATTGTAGTTTGTTCTTCCCAGATTCAGACACAGGACACATTTAAAGATGGGATTCTCAGACCTCTTAGTTTTACTACCTCTCTACCTCCTTAAAAATTATTGAAAATCTCAAAGAGTTTTTGTCATGTGGTTTATGTGTATTGACATTTACCATTTTAGAAATTAAAACTGAAACAATAAGTTTTCAATTACTTAAAAATAATAAGGCCATTACATGTTAACAGAACATATTTTAGAAAATGACTATTATTTTACAGAACAAAACCACTATGGTATGCTGCCCTGCTTTCTGGGTCATTCTATACACCCTCTCACACATACTCCCACACATTCACACATAGCTTCATTCTCTCGGGAAACTTGGTCCTTTCTGATGTTAGAATGTGCTGAGAAAGTCTTCCAGTTCTTTCTCCTTCTCAGGCAAAGAGCCCGTATTGCTTTTAACACTCTTAGTAGATGCTCGAATCTGAATGGAATAAAAGTGCAGCATTATGCCTCCACACCTCCAGGCCCCCAAGCTTCCCACGTAGGGTTGAGTTCTCAAGCGGAACTGAAGCTTTCTGCAGTGTCTTTTGGGAGCTCCCTTGCATAACGTCTTTGCCACTTGTTCATTCGTCAGAACAGTTTGCTGCTAAAGCTTTTCTCTGGAATAGTAAGACTTTGCTACAAACGGTCTGATTTTTTCTCCCAGTAGCTTTTGTCTGTTTTGTTGCACGCTGTTTCCTCAGTGTCTGGGATCGTACCTGACATACAGTGAGCACTCGTGGACCTAATTGAGTTAGATGAAGTATGATGCTTCATTGTAAATGGAAACGACTTTCCTTTGAATCAATTCGAGGACAATCTAGATGAGGAAGAACACCTTCTTAATTGAGAAAGATAAAAAATATATAAGAAGTAAAACAGTTTGGCTGAAAATGCCAATTGTACTGGTTAAATGAGTCAAGACAGAACTCTGAGCCAAAATATTCATAGCTTAACTTAGACCAGACTCAGTCCGCTACAACAATAATGATAGTGGCACATAATGGTCACAGAACTCATTTTCAAAATAGATACAGTACTAAAGAAGGGCTTGTTAAGCAATAAGAAATTGAATATTGAATCCTATTTTTTTCATTTGACTTTCATTAAATCATTCGAAATAGCTTTTTAAGCAATACCCCCTTATCAACCTATGAACACAATGAATCTTTTCCCAGACAAATTTTTAGAAAATGTTAATACTGAACTCTTATGTATAAATCATAGATTGTAATGAAAGCACTCTGTGTTTGTATGATTTTTGCAAAAACTGTTGGTCCAGTAACTTAAAGTGCAAAGAAAAAGCATTGAATCTGTCATAACTAAATAGAACACAGTGGATTGAAAAGTCCTCGTTTTTATTAAACTCTTTTCATAGTATTTTCAGCTGAACTCTCAGTCACTACAAACACTCTGTAGGCGATGTTAGAAGGAGCAGGCTGTCTGCAAAGATAGAAAGGAGAAATCTACAGGTACACCAGTGAGGCACGGATTGAGGGCACTTCAGTTCTCCGACTGACTGACCCAAAGCAGGTGGGGTGAAAGAGCTTGCATTCCATCTACTCTACCCGTTATTGCAAAACTCTATAAATTTAAACAAGACCTAAAGATTTGAATCAAGGAAATATAATTAAAACAAAATCTTCTCCTCCAGAAAATTTCTCCACAAAGGTAGTAAAGAAAGACAACCGTTTTATTATTGAATAAGTGTTAAACCAGAATGTGATATGACTCACAGGCAATCCACTAAGAGATTGCCAAGACAAAAAGAAATCCTCGCTCTCATACGGCCAAGCAGATACTACCTGTTGCATACATGTTCTCAAGATAAACAACAACTAGACCTGAAGTAAAAGGGTTTGACAGCACCTTTGGTCACTCATAAGTCATCCAAAATTCACCTGGTAATTGGGCTGACCATCGGTGTTAGCCAATTGGCTTTATTCAAAGGAAAAACAAACTTTTCATATCTTTATACAAGAAGTAGTTTTGCAACTTAGAGCAAGACGCCCACCAAAGTTAGGCTCATACCCTCCCACAGAAACTGGGAGATAGGGATACCATCTCCATATGTTTACATTTCAAAGTGATGGCTCCCAGGCCCTTGAGAAGAACAATCCTGGGTTATAAAGCTGACAGAAAGCCTATCTTGTTTTCAAAAGATTTTATGTACATTTCAAAGAGGGAGAAAGTACCTATTACAAGTTTTCTCAAGTAACAATTTTCTAAGGTAAAGGAAAGGAGAGAAATCTCTTCCCTTATTTTCAACATGGGGAATTAAGCATCTTAATTTTATTTTTATCTATCTTTTGAGGAAGACTGGCCCTGACCTAACATCTGCCACCAATCATCCTCTTTTTTTCTCAAGAAGAGTGGCCCTGAGCTAACATCTGTGCCCATATTCCTCTATTTTATATATGGGACACCTACCACTGGGTGGCTTGATGAGCGATGTGTAGGTCCGTGCCTGGGATCCAAACCGGTGAACCCCGGGCCACCTAATCAGAGCACACAAACTTAACCACTATGCCACTGGCCAGTCCCTAAGCATCTTAATTTTAATTTGTATTTATCCTTATAGTGTTACCATTACTTTGATAGTATATTGCAAAAAATTAAATGAAATAAATTCACTGGCAACCCCTCAGCAATGAAATGTTTCTACCAATAAATGCTGTAGTGGTTATGTATCATCTCTTTTAATAGTAAGTTTGCAGGTGATTTATACTTCAAACTGCAAAACATCCATGTATTATTGGCATAAATACGCCGCCATGGAAAGGGCTAACCAAAACACCCACAACAGGGTAGTTTGATAATCATAAAGAAAAACCAATCATACTTAATATCAAGGATAGCACAGACTCAAAACGACTCTGATGGTGAGCAAGTAATAAAATTTCCTACAGAAAAATGTGGAAATCCCAGTCATCTATAGGAACCTGGAAAAATCATCTGGCATTTGTAAAATCTAGATTTCTTAGAATACAGAATTAGAATTTTCATGAGTCCTAAATAAGACCCCAAATTTAATTTATGAGTAGCAAATTGTATTATGTCTTAATAACTCACTTAGTAGCTTGCTTATAAGTAGCTCTTGACTGCCATTAAAAATAAAAGTCTATGAAATTGCATGAATTTAACCCATGAAGAAGCTAGCGTATTATTTTTTAAAATAAAGTTGAGGCTCAAAAACAAGCCAAGGACCAGGCTTCAGAGGCAATGTGTAGCACACGTCATGTGAGACCAGGCTAGCCTGTCATACAGAGTAGGATTCCCAAATACCTGGAAGTAACAATCAAAGGATGCTGAAAGGGTTTCTTGATTTAGAATCTCTCAGCCCACGCATCCTAAATCAGTTCCCATAATTATCCTGTCATTTATTTCTTCAATCTATTACCAAAAATTCTGTTTGGAAGTGGAAACTTCACTGTTAACATCTACCTGGATACTAATAGCTATTAAGGCATTACTGATCATTAATTCAGAAGTTCAATTACTTCATCATATCCAAAAAAGGTAAAGTGGAAAAGATATAAGCTTTGTAGTCAAGTAGATTTGGGTTCAAATACTGCTTTTCCAACTTCTTTACTCTAAGATGAGCAATTCGAGTCTTTGGAATCTGTTTCCTCACATAAAAATTGGTTATACACTCACTTCAAATTTTTTTAAAATTTGTCATGATTAGACATGATATGTGGCTGGTTCAAAAAATACTGGCTTCTTTTTCTAGCCCTCATCTTTCACTTAAGTGTGAAGGAATAGGACATAAAAAAGGACATTTTGATGAGAAGGTAGTATAATGTACGAACAGTGGAATTTTACCATCATTGAGATGAGGAATCTTTATAAATTAGGAGCAATTATATGGGTACTGAGTGCCTTTGGAAAGGTAAATAAAAGAATTATTAAATAAGAAAAAAGGCACCAAACATGTACCAGAGAGATCTTGTTCTTCTGAAGCATACTGGCTAGGAATACTTTAAAAAGCAGATCACACATGGATGGAAGTCCCTGTGAATTTTTTCCTTATACTGCCTTAAAATATACATGCAGAAAGTTCACAGTATCTAGGTAATCAGCCCCCAGATTAGGAAATATAATATTACCTCCATGTGAAACACCGTTCTACCATCCCCTCCTTTTCCCCAATATCATGTGTGTTTCAAGACCTTGGCCACCTTGTAGATAACCCAGGTCAAGTTTGTTAATTGTGCTGTTCAGATCGTCTATACCTTGACTGATATTTTGTCTGCTTATTCTATCAATTGTGGAGAAAAATGTGTTAATATTTCCTTTTATGGGTAGTGCATTTCTATGTTTTCCTTTTTTTGTTATGTCATAATTGATTTATATATTTTGAACCTATATTTTGGATATATACAAATTCAGGATTATTATATCTTCATGTTGGATTGATGACTTTATCATTATAGAATATTCTTCTTTATCTCTAGTAAAGATATCCTTAGATATCTTCTTTATCTCTTTTCCTTTAAAGTCTCCTTTGATATTAGCTTGGTCAGACCATCTTTTATTCAGGTCACAACTGCATAGTCTTTTTTCCACTCTTTAATTTTCAATTTTTGTTTCATTAGCCTATCTATCCATCTACCTACCTACCTACCCACCTAACTACCTATTTATCATCTATCTAAGAGTATCCCTTGTAATATAGTTTTTCTTTGATCCATTATGGCAATTTTAGCGTTTCATTTGAAGAATTTAGTTGATTTATACTTAACGTAATTACTATACAATTGAGTTTATCTATTTCTTTTGGCCCATTAGCTTTATGTTTCTTCTTGTTTCCTGAAAGTCAAAGACAGAGGCCTCAGAGAACGTAAACTTGCTGACACCTTGGTCTTGGACTTCTAGACTCCAGAACTGTGAGGAAATAAATTCTGTTGCTTGAGGGACCCAGTCTGCCATGCTTTGTGATGGTGGTCCGAGCAGACCAACAACAAATGACATTCCTTCGCCTTCAGGATTCATTTTTTTTTTCCTTTTAACAATTTTGTCATCATTTTTATTGCTGTCCCTTTGAAGGTAGGATAGCTTTTAATTTCTCTGGCTGTTTTTAGGATTTTTTAATTTGTCTTTAGTTCTCAGTATTTTAGTATTATATGCCTATGTGTTTCTTGGAGTTTGCTAAACTTTTTGGGTTGTTGAGTTAACCTCTTTTATTACCTTTGGAAAACTCTTGACTATTATCTTTTCAAATATTGTTTCTGTCCATTCACTGCCTTTCCTCTCCTTCTGGAACCTCAATCGTATGCTTGTTAGCACATTTGAGAGTATTCACATGTCTTTAATTCTCTGTTGTTGTATTCATCCTTTTCTTTTCTCTTTGCTTCATTGTGGGTACTTTTTCCTAAGACTCGTCTTTGAGTTCACTAACTCTGTGTTTTACCTTTGTTCAACCTGCTGTTAAACACATACATTGGCTTCTTAGTATCAGACACCATGGATGTTTTTGTTTCTAAATTGCTTATTTGATTCCGTTTTTTTTACACATTCCAGTTCTTTGGTGAAATTCTCCATATGCCCATCTATTTTGTCCAACTTTTTCTCTACGCTCTTTAACATAATAGTTATAGTTATTTTACACTTGTTGGCCACTAACTCAAATGTCTGAATCAGTTGTAGAACTGTAAATTTACTTTTTCTCTCATTATTGGTTATATATTTTTGCCTTTCACGTGTAGTGATTTTTTTTTTATTGTGTGTTAGGTATATATGTAAAACAAAACTGCTGGTTTCCACTTTTCCTCTACTGTTCAGATAATTAATCTGGGTCAAGGATAGGACAAGGATTCCCTAAGGCTCAGTTTATCTCTGATTTGCTTCTAAGACGTGCCCATTCTAAGTCTCTAATTGAAAACCCAGCAATCTCTCTCTTCTCAGCCCTAAGAATCTGTGGGAGATCTGGCTCTGTCTTTCAGAGGTCCCCATCCAGCTCTCCACGCTTTCTCTCCATACAGCTGATGATAAGTGAGCCAGCAGTTTTTGAGAAAGGTCTAAATTAATTAAGCGCCACAAGTGTGCAGGACATCTCACTCTGCCTTCCTGATGTGTTTGCTGTATTTCTGAAGTCTCCTGCTCTGAATAGCTTCAAGATCTTGCAAGGAGGAGGCCAGTAGTGTACTTCAAGCAAGGCTTTTGATTGTATTTGTGTTTCTAAGCACTGGGAGATGGAGGGAGATTTCACTCTGACTTTGAGAAGCTTTCAGTGTCCCACAGGAATCTGGAGTTGAGTAAATATCCTCTAGGGAAAATAGGCCATAGATTTGAGTCTCCTCATTTTGAATTAGTCACACCAGCAACCACTAAAAGTGTTTTTGGTTTATCTTTCCCTAAGCAGAGGATCTTCATTTGTGCAAGATCATTTCTGAGTCTGTGTCCGATATTAGCAAAATGCCCCAAGAAAACAGTCAGCTCATCATCCCTCATCTATTACTCATTTCTTCCACAGTTCCTTGATGCCTACAACAATATGATTTTTTTTTTAATGAACTAGACTTTTTCTAATTGTGTCAGTGGAATCACTGACTTATTGCAGTCTAGTACACTCCAATCAGAAGTGCCAGAAGTTTCTGGAGATCTGGGGGTATCTATCTTCTCTTGTGGATCTATCTCTAGAATTTGATCCTGTATTCATGAAAACATTTTGGATGTATTTAAGTGAGAGTTAAAAAAAAGTAATTCTTTCACAGTTGCCAAAGGATTGTTCATTTTTCTTTTTTACTTGTTGGTTTTTTTTTTTTTTTTTTGCTGAGGAAGATTGGCCCTGAGCTAACATCTTTTGCCAATCTTCTTCTATTTTGTATGTGGGTCACTGCCATAGCATGGCTGCTGATTAGTGGTGTAGGTCTGCACCCAGGAACCAAACCTGGGCCACCAAAGCAGAGTGCTCCAAACTTAACCACTAGGCCACAGAGCTGGCACCTTACTTGTTCTTTTACCTTGCATTCATCTTTACTTTGATCTATAAATTCAGCTAAGCAGAAAGATTTCTGTGTATTTAAAATGAGTCAACTTCAAAAACTTAATTTTGACTTATAAACTCCCATTTCCCTCTATCTGGATTAGAAGCAACTTCTGCTTTTTGGAGATTCTCTTCCATGTTCTGAAAGCCATATAAATGTTCTGGGAGATACAGTACCATGTTTTAGGTAGAGACAAAGTATACTTTTTTTCCCTTCTTTGTTTTTAGAGATCTAAATATTTTACAGATGGCTCTCACTGTTATCCTGTGTATTCTCTAAATCTGACTTGTTCCTCAGCTCCAATCTCCCATTTCTACGTGCTGGTTAACTCTACCCAAATCTCCTAACATTGCCTTAAACTCAGTATTAGTCATATTACATAAGTTACATATTTTTATTTTCAACCTGTTGACTTCCCAAAACTATAACAATAAAAAAGTAGCAATAGTAACACTTTCTCTGATCCTGAACCAGCCTCCCCAAAGCACAGGCTGGATATCCTGGCTTCACCTTCTCTATCTGCCTATATCAGTCATAAGCCGAAGGCTATCCTTCTACCTTTTAGCAGCTCTCCTATCAATCTGCCACAACACTAATTTAGTTCCTCATGAACTTTTGGACTAAAGTATTTTATGAGCTATCAACTTGTCTTTTAACCTTAGTCTCTCTCCCCCTTCCAAACGTATAATCCTCTACCAAATTATACTGCTGAAGATCAAATTTAAT
The DNA here is from genome assembly GCF_041296235.1 of Equus asinus. Taxonomy (NCBI): domain Eukaryota; kingdom Metazoa; phylum Chordata; class Mammalia; order Perissodactyla; family Equidae; genus Equus; species Equus asinus. Next base: position 33,521,430 of record NC_091802.1, on the reverse strand, counting down.
CATGAAAAGAGAATTTCTCTCTTTCAGTCTTGTCTACGTTGGCTCAAGTCGAAACTGTGTCCTTTCCAAATGTTTATCTCAGTGTTCCTCTTCCCTCATCCTGTGCTCCAGCCAGTTTGAAATTTCATTGTTTCTGCTCTGTGCCCCATGCTTTCTGGCCACAGTATATACACTCATTTGATCTTGCTACTTGAAAAATTATTCTCACTACTTCCAGTCACAGGTCCTTATTCCACCCAGTCTTCAAGATCCTGCTTGAACTGTTTTCTATGCTGTCTTCCTGACTTGCTCCTCTGAATTCTCATAGTTCTAAGTTACCATAGGAGTGTATCCATACTTCCTTAAGAGGACTTATACTAGCTACCTGGTATTAATTTTTCTGTTTTGTTTTCTCTACCAGACTTTAAACATATAATGCTAAAATAACAAAAACACAAAAAATGTTAAATAAATTTGTTTAACAACATTTCACTTATTGCAAAAGAACATACAGTATCATAGAAGTTTCAGAAAAGTCATTCTGTTAGTTTGCTAGGGCTGTCATGACAAAATACCACAGACTGGACGGTTTGAACAACAGAAATTTATTTTTTTACATTTCTTGAGGCTAGACATCCAAATCAAGGTGTTGGCAGATTTGGTTTCTCTGACACCTCTCTCCTTAGCTTACAGATGACCATCTTCTTGCTGTGTCTTCACATGGCCTTTTTTCTGTGCACACACCCCTGATGTCTCTTCCTCTTCTCATAAAGGTATCAATCCTATTGAATTAGAACCTCACTCTTATGACCTCATTTAAAATTAATTACCTCTTTAAAGGACCTATGTCTAAATACAGTCATTTTCTGGGGTGTTCTGGAAATTAAGACTTCAACATATGAATTTTGAGGAAATACAATTCAGTCCATAACAACCATGAAGAAACAAACAAATATCATATGCAATCTCACAAAGAGATATCTATCCACTATATGCCTTCCGTATTAAAGTCATATATCTGAACAAATTTTATTGTTTTCTTTGGCCAGATTTTGTATGGAGGGGACTGCAGAATTGAAAGAGAACTTTTTTGAAGGCCCTTGAAACGTTTTGCAAATTGACCTACAGAAAATATTTTATCAATTTATTTTCATGCAGGCAATGGGAAACCAACATTGATTATTATAATTTTTAACTCCTCTTGACTAACTGATGAGAAAAAGTGATACACTGTATCCATTTGAATTGATTTACTAAATATGCATACTAACATTTTTATTGATTTATCCAACAAATGTTTACAGATTGCCTACTAAGATACAGTGGAGGACAAAACCAGATATAGTTCATGCTCTCCAGAAACTTTTAATATAGGATAGCAAAAAATTCAAAATGGCACAAAAATGGCTTTATGATTACCAATAATAATAAGTACTTCAAAGTGTTAGAAAAGTGTGTAGGCTAGTGACTTACCCTAATGGGGGGTGAGTGCAATTTTCCCTGAAGAACTAATATTTATTCTTGTTAAACTAGTGATTTAAATTTATTCTTTTGTGAACTAGCTTTTCATTTCCTTTGCCTATTTTTCAGTTGGTGTATTTGTCTTAATCTAATTAACCACGTTAAATAAAATTTACATGCAAAATAAATCCAGCATAATGCCACAATCCGAAAGAAAAGGATACATTTTTTCTTATGAATTACTTTCAGTTTAGTGCATGTATATGCATTTTATAAGTATTTATTTAACGCAATAATACAGTTTTGGACCTCATTCTTTATCTCTAATAACAATAATCTGTAATTACTTAATTTGATTAGTGACTTCTTCACTGTTTCTATTTTCTTTCCAGCTAGAATGTAAGTACAAAAGTGCATGGCTCTTGTTTATCTTGTTCTATATATTATTTATGCTTGACACAAGCTGGCTATTAATAAAATATGCATTGGATGATAAAGGATAAATATTTTCAGTCGATGCAGTTGTGATACTTGACATTTTTGAAGGTAGTGTGATTGCATAGACTGAACATATCATTAATTACTTCAACTTTTTCATTTATTTCACAACTTTTTTTTTTAAAGCTTGGTACCTGAGCTAACATCTGTTGCCAATCTTCTTTCTTTTTTTCTTCTTCTTCTCCCCAAAGCCCTAGTACATAGTTGTACATTCTAGTTGTAGGCCCTTCTGGTTGTGCCATGTGTGATGCTGCCTCAGCATGGCCTAATGAGTGGTGCCATGTCCATGCCTGGGATCCCAACCCACAAAACCCTGGGTTGCTGAAGCAGAGCACATGAACTTGATCACTCGGCCACATGGCCAGCCCCTCACAATGCTTTCAAATAGTACATATTTAATTAACATGTTAATTAACAACATGGTGCATATGGAATTTTTTTTTGTTTTCTTCTACATTGTCTCCTTAATGTGGAAAATTAATTTATTAGTGAGAAGATGGTCATCTACAAGCCAAGGAAGAGAATTTACCAAATTTTTCAGGCAGTTCAGCATAGAAGTCAAGTTTGCAGACTTCAAAGATAGATTGCTTCTAATTCCAGGCTGCAGCATTTACTAGCAATGTGACCCTGTGCCCCTACTTTCTCATCTATGAAATGGGGGCTATAATGATACGTACCTTATAAGATCTTCAGGTGAATTAAATGAATTATTCTATATTGTGCTTATAACAGTACCTGATGCACAATAAGCAATACATAGTTGTTCACCACCTCTGTTGTGGTTGCTGTATCATTGCATATTATGTAGTCTATAGCAATTGTGGCTTTTAAAACAAAATTATTGTATTTTTTACAAATTATAATTATTTAAAAAATAATTATATAATTATTCATAAAATATTGTAATTTTTAAAAATAAATTATTATAGCTAGCAAGCACTAGGTACCAAAGGACGGCTAGAGCTGTAAGAAGCTTGGAGCTGAGTACATTGTGTTAAAATAATTTAGCAGGATGCAAATTGACAAACTCAAAAGTAGAAAGAACCCAAGAGGAAAAGTTAGTGCTTAACTATGTGAAAGAAATACCATGACATGGTAGCCAAGTTTTGGGGTGATGAATTAGAGCCACGGAATGAGTTAATATTACAAAAATATTTTGCAGTTAGGGCTTTAGAGTGGGGCCTTAGGTAAGGCAATAGGACTACACACAATCTCAAGTAGACAGATTTTAAAGACAGTGACTTCTCTTACAATTTCTCCATGTTATCCTTCTGAGTGTAGTCATAACTTACGCACTGACACATGATTATGCCACATTCCTTTTCAAAACCGTTGTTCTATTTTGACTGTAAGATCTAGGATAGATTTAATCTATATCTGATATATATTTAATACTCCACTGCTTTTCCCTTTGATATTCATTAAGAACGTGGTTCTGTTGTGAGATACCATGCATTAGCTATGTGACTTGGGTAATATCCCTTCAAGTCTTGAAAACAGAATTTCATTTGAAAAAATGATGATGCTAAACGTACTGTCTTCATCGGATTGCTATTGAGTTCAATGAGACAATCCACGCAATGTGTTTAGTAGAGTACTTGACAAATAGAATGCCAGCTATTCTCATATGAGAGAAAATATACATGTAAAAAAGCATTGGCTCTAGAGTTAGACTGCCTCAGTTTAAATCCAGCTCATTCATTGACATGATGTGAAATTAGATAAAGATACTTATGAGAGACTATATTACTGGTCCTATTTCTACTTTTCTCCTTGGGTAGAGAGAGTGGTTATATTTCCCTTCCCCACTGAGACTGAGTTTGTCATTCAAGATTGGCTAATGAAATGTGAGTCATATGGGTCACTTCAGGGCAAAAGACATACAGACCCACTTATGCTTCCCAGCATTCTCTCATTCCCTCTCCCTCAGACAGTGGTCCCTGTGTCAGCCTAGATTCTGAAATGAAGATGATGCGGAGCAGAGGAAAAGAAGCTAGCGCAAGTGAGGAATTAGCTTTTGCTGTCTTTGTTCGCCTGTCCTAATTGGTTCAAAACTTAATCTCCAAAAGCTCATGTTACTCGTGCATCAGACAAAAATGATAATTTTTCTGTTAAGGTTTTTGATACCAGTCAATTGAAACTGATAATTTTCTGTTTCATTACCTCATCGAAACATTTTCTTCACATGACTATTAAGAAACTGCCCTCCAACTTTCACTTTCTGAACTTCAAAAGTCTGGGTCATTTTCCACAAAAGCTACAATGGTATGTCTAAATCTAAGATAGATTTCTATGAGACCCAACCAAAAGGAGCATAAAGAGATGGCTTTAATTCCCACCTTGGTCTGCATCTAACTAATATGTGATCTAGCCTGGGACATCTTTTTTAACCTTTCTGGATTTCTATTTTCTTATCTATAAACTAGAGTTAGTATCAATAATCTCATGTAATAATTGCAAGTTCTTAAAAAATGGTTAGGCAGAAATGCCAGACATGTGTACTTTAAAACAGACCCTGGAGCACCGTGAGAGAATGTTTTACACAAAATGTGTGTTTCAGCAAAATCTTCAGATTTTCAGAATCCACAAAGGTCCAGATTTCTTCGCATCCCAAACATACCTAGACTCAACTGATTCCAGGTAACATAAGAAGTTCCTTTTAGATTCAAAATAAATCCACATGACCACAGGAAAAGGCAGATTCCACTACTTTTATACCAGCATATTGCTTGGTAGTTTAAACCTATGTTTAAATATCCATGTTGGCTTTTGTCACAAGGATTTCAGGATTCACTGATGTTTATGTGCTTTGATAGGGAAAAACTGCCTGTTTTTATTAAACACATTTTTGCAATCTAATATTTGGTTGCTACTTAGCATAATCATCTTTTTTAAATGCATACATTCAGAATGGATATTACAGTGCAATAGGAATCCTATCTTTAGTCTCAATAACACCTTATAGATGTAATGGGTTTTGCAAATTTGCCAATAGTGGTTGGAATCACGACAATCATTAAACACTGTTTTCTTGACTTGTTATTAGCTTCTGCCGGGATCAGTTTCTGCTGCAGTCTTGCTTTGTTGCCTCCAGAAGATTCTGAATGTGTGGTAAAGGCACTCAATGACAGTACCATTTTATGGCCCTATATCATAAAAGCCCTAACTGGATATATCGTAGGCTGTCCAATCACAGTTTCTGCCCAGTTTTGTTAACCTCCATATGTGGCCAAATCTGGTCGCAGATCTTAGTTTCCTTTGCAGTGTGGATCTGTTCTTCCTGGAAAGAATACTATGTATAGTCATTTATGTCATACACTGTCAGATTTCTCTGTTCACATTTATTAATTTGTTGAATATTGACTGAGGCCCACAATGTGCAAATCAACAGGTTAAGTGGCAGGACTATCTGGAACAGAAATAGTTCAGATCCAAAGCTTATCAACTCTACTTGGATATGTCTGGAATGACTCTAGAAAACAGGAAATCCTTGGGCTGAGTCTTACAGAGTGAGGCATTTTCAAATAAATGAAGGGGAATAACTTTCCATGGAGAAGGAAATGTACGTAAAAATAAACAGATAAAACATGGGTATGGGGCATCTGGGGAACTGTGACTAGATCAGCATGGTAAGAGTGTACATTGGATATTTGTAAGGAAATACCTAGAACCAAGGATTGATAGCAGCCAAAGGATAGGTTAGTGATTGCCTTATATAAAATGATAAAAAAAAACAACTTAGATTGCATGGTTTATGCAATATGTAGCTACTCAAGGCTTTAAAGGAGGGAAGTAACATTAACTTTTGTGTTTTAAAAAAAGATTACTCCGGGGCTGGCCATGCAGTCTAGTGGTTAAGTTTGTCGTGCTCCACTTTGGTGGCCTGGGTTCAGTTCCTGGATGCAGACCTACACCACTCATTGACAGCCATACTGTGGCAGCAACTCATGTACAAAATAGAGTAAGATTGGCACAGATGTTAGCTCAGGGAAAATCTTCCTCAGCAAAAAAAAAAAAAAAAGATTACTTTGTAATAGTGTGAAGGATGTAATGAAGAGAGGAGGTGGGACATCAAAACTAGTTCAATAAACCAGAAGAAAGATGATGGCTGGATCATGCTCACAGTTGAGAAGAAGACAAGGAAGAGAAACATGCATACAGAATTAAGGAGGTCTAATTAAGGTTTTGTATAACAGGAAAGATGGAGAGGCAGGAGTATTTCGACTCCTGTACTGAATGACTTAATGGATAGAGGAGATATTACCTAGGACAACATGGCAGAAGAAGCAACATTTTTGGAGAGTTTTTGTTTTGTTTTGTTTGCCTTTATTTTTTATTTTTGTTTCTTTCTATAGAAGATGGTTTGAAAAGATAAGCACTAACGGTGCCTTGAATCCCTGAACAGACATATTGCTTCTCCTATCGGGAAATAGGATCTATCTATTCCTGCCTTGATCTGAACTGGCCTCCTGACCTGCTTTGAGCTCTAGAATGTGGCAGAAGTGATAATACACTTTCGAAGTGCAATTTCTTCCAGTTTTGCTCTCTTGGAGCCCTGAGCCATCATGTAAAGTTGTCCAACTACTGCACTGGAGAGAAAGGACCTAGAAAACCTTAGTGATGTGTCTGTGTATGTGTGTATGTGTGACAGCAAGAGGTAGAATAGCTCCTAGATATTCCAACCACCCCAAGGGAGACAGAAAACAGGCAAATGAAACCTTCTTGGGTACCCCAAGTCACATCTTCCTAATCAACATCACATGGAGCACAGACAAACCGTTCAGATTGAGTCTTGCCCATAGTGAAGATTCACAAGCCAGTAAGTTGTTGCATTTTAGGCCACTTAATTTTAGATTAGACTTTTTGTATTCAGCAATTGATAAGCAACAGAGCCTTCCTCTCTTCATCTCTCTCTTTCTCTCTGAGACAAGATGATAGAGATGTGAAAGGAGGAAAATATTGTGATAACTGGGTTATTTCGAACACGATTTCCAAAAGGAGATCATCAGTGTCTATTGCTTCTCTTTGAATAAATTTCTGTGAAACAAATTTCCTGCTATAATCTCTAAAGCAAACCATAAAGATATAAAACAGCACTCATATAAAAAACTCACAAGCAGCATGCCTTCGATGTTCAGGAGAAAACCCTGTGTAACGTGAATTTGCATGAGCTATATGAATAAATCACAATATCTATGAATAATGTCTTTATTTATTCAAATAAGAGATATTTGCCAACATGTATCTCTGGAAGGAAAACTACAAACTACAAGACAAATAGAAAAGGTACGAACAAAAAGCAAAATATTTTTGTCTGATGTATGCTACTTCATGCTTTAATTACTATTCATTACAACTACAGAAATGCAAATTGTGAAGCTGAATTTTTTCCCATAGCTGTGCAACTGGTAAATGACCTTTAATCTCTTTAAAATTACATATGAATTTTTTCAGATGTTAAGATTAATTATCCTGTTTTTAAAGTCAGAAAGGTTTAACTAACATATATCTTTGGGTTAATGTATTATTTAACTACTGTATTTATCATATTCTACCCTCTCTAGGAATCAAATAGCTTTAGCATGGTGGTCAGTTCCTGTAAATGTAAACCCGATACGTAAAATGTTGTGTCCTTTGTTCTAAAGGAAATACATTTGAAAGAACAGACTTTTTCATTATGGAGGAAAAAGGGCAAGAGCTTATCAGAATCCACCTGGGGAACTTTAAAAAAATTATTCCTACACCCACTAGTGGAAGAAGTGAGCATTTATTTGCAAAACATCTATAGCTATGCTGTATATCCCCACAACCACTTTGATGGTAATATAATATAAGGAGAGGATAAAAGAAAGGTGTTCCTTTTATCTTTTTTAAATTAATTGTTTTGTTTCTATTATGTTATCATCTGAATAAATGTCAAGTATCTTAGCGCCCCCTCAAATCTCCCATTATCTCATTAAAAACCTGTCCAAATTCATCTTCTACCCAAAATGCCTAGGTCAGCTTTGGTTACCATAGCCTCCTCTATCTTTGTTCTTTGTCTTCCACCAGTTCCAAATAATTTATCCTACCTTGTTTTCAAGGACTCACTCAAATCCTACTTCTCTTTCAGTGCAGCCCCCACAATAAATATTAACCTTCCCCTTCTATTAGTTTTTAAATCCTTACCCTTCTTATAGTAAAATTATTTGTAAAACAGAATTATCAGTCCCATAAGCTTCTACTTCCTTGTCGACTCCTCTAGCCAACGAAACTAGGTATAGCATTTCTAGAAAGTGGGAATTCAGTAGTTTCCTAGTCTTGGAAGGGTGAGTGGGGAAGAAGATTTATGTGACAAGATGCTTGGATTTTCTGACCCTTTGCATGTGTGACCTTGGATATGAGCCTAGACTTTCAGGCTCATGTATAGAATCAAGATTGTAGTTTCTAAAGCCCTTCCAGCTCTAATGTTCCATGACTATTAATCTCTGAGATTTTCTGCTGGAGTTCAGCTGTGTGCTTTCTAGTGTCAAGCTATATTGATACATGGTTACAATAAACATTTATTATGTCTCTATTATAAGGCAGGTATATTTTTGTGGTATTAGAGACAGAATAGAAATGAAACAGGGAGGTCTCTGTTTTCAAGAAACTTAAATTTGAGCGGGAAGGTCAGTGGGGCAGAGAGAGACAATAAACTAAACAATCAGATAAATAATCACAATAATTGCCCGCAGGTTAAAGATGATATAATGATAGATTCTGGGGTGTTAATTTTAGATTGAGTGGCAGAAAAGTATCTCAGAGAAGATGTTATCTTGGCCAAGTTCTGAGTGATAAAATGTTAGTGACGTAAAGATAGGAGAGGAACATTCCAAATAGTACCAAGGTTCTAAGGACTTGTGAGAGTAATAAAACTGTGGAAACTGGAACATCATTGGGAGAGGAAGACAGTTAAGCAGAAACCAGATCACATAGAGCTTAAAAATGATGGAAAAGGACTTTGCCTTTATTTAAAATGCGATGAGGAGGGAAGTGACATTACCCAGGGAGTTCACTTTTAATGATAATCACTTCTATGTCAATAATCTTTTTTTCCCCCCTAAATAACAATTCCAGGAATTGCTTTTAGGCAAATATTTAATACCTGTGAGTGTTATCCTACCACAGCAGAATAATTTCAGTCCAGATGTCTGACATCTACAGTATATTATTAACATTTTTTTCAAGCTTCACAAATTGAAAGAGGGGAGAGAATGCTTAATTATATTCCTTACAGATTTGAATTGAAATATAAATGGATTTAAATTTTTAAATGATAGCATTTTCCAACTTCAAAGTAATTAGCTTGCAGCTATTTTTCACATATATACACATTAAAAACAATGAATATTTGATTTTTCCAGATAAACCAAAAAGTTAATTACCTTTTCTTAGTCCTCTTAGAGTGGTATTTTATCCTACTTTTGTCTGGAAAAAAAAAATACAAATCTGTACTGATCCTCAGACACAAAGGATTATATAGCATTTCTTTCTCAGTTCTCTTGGAATTGATATAATTACCTCTATAATAATTGGAAATATTTGTTGTTTTATTTTATTGCAACTAAATGTCAATTTGTCATTACTTCTCAAACCCTTTGGAAAACATAAGTCAGATTTACACATAATGTATATCCAGAGTGTGAGAGAAATTGTTCTCAGGAAGCCTTTGAAATATTTACCAAGTCTATGTTCTTAGCATCCCACGATAGGAATTGGTTCTTAAAATTTGGTTAGGAAATTATTACAGCTTCATCTTACTGAAAAAGTTTAATAGAATTTTCATTGCCTGTATCTTTTTCTTCCATAGGTAAAGTAGCACACACACACACACACACACACACACACAAAAGATCTATTGTAGCTTGACTGTATTTGAGAAAAATAAAACTGTATAAGATTATATCTGCTTTAAATTGTATAATATTATCATCAAATTCTATCTGTTGAATTTAAACCTGTAAAACCAACGCTGTTTTCTGATGATAAATGACTATGTGGCAATTTTTGGAATCAACATGACGTATTTATCCTGGAGACTTTTTGAGTTTTAGCAAATTGATCAACAAGATGAAATGAGCATCTATTTCATGAAAGATCTATGTTAGATGTTCAACTGAGGGTTTGAGTAAAGAATTATTCAAGTGTTTAAGTCATAGGCTTGCCCTCTAACAGCTTTGTAGTATTATTGAGAAGATAAGGAAAAACTAACTAAAAATACAGGAGACAGAGCACTGGGTGGTATGGAAATCGAGAGGCCTGGCTTTTAATCTCAAGTCACCAAAACTCTCATGTCCTCTGTTTGCTCAGCTATAAGAACAAACTAGTCAAATTAAGTGAGGTTTAAGATCTCTTCAAATTCTAATATTCTAAGGGTTTCACAAGAAATTTAGATAGTTCAAATGTACTGACATTAACCCCAGCCCCTGCAGATTGACATATCTAAAAAGAACACAAATGGATTCCAGCAACATGACCAAATTATCAGACATCCCACATGTCACATTAACCTTTACTACAAATATGGGAATGTGATCATGAAAATGTTTAATATTTTTAAGGAGAAGAAAACAAAGACAAAGAAGAAGAAGAGGGGGGAGGGGGAAGGTGGAAAGGAGGAGGAAGAGGAAGAAGAGAGGAAGAGAGCTCAAAAGAAAGAAAGAAATCTTCAAGTGACATACAGCGGAATTTAGTGTTCCCAGCTGAACATGCTTACCTTCCAGAATCTCCTGCATGAGGAGATGGCCATGTAACTCACTTCCAATCATTCCAAATTAACCAGAACTGGATGAATGGGGTTTCTGGGAAAGCTTTTAAAGAGCACAGGCTCAGCCGACATACCTCTTTAACCTTTCATTCTTTCTTCCTTCTTCTTGATTGGAAGAGAGACTCAATGCTTAGAAGTGTAGCAACCATCTTTGAGAACAAAAGCTACAAACTAAGGAGAATAGAAAGGAAGTCCAGAATAAGCCAGGGACCATTACTGTTTTAGGAGCATCTGTACTAGCCTGAAACAGATGATCAAATTTCTTGTTATGTGAGAAAATACACCCTTATTTGTTTAAGCCACGATGGATGAATTTTCTGTCACTTGCAGGTGAATGCAATTCCATCTATTGCATGCCAGGAATGAAGAGAAGACTGGAAGACAGAGTTGTAATTTACATCTGAAAATACGGTAGCAGGGTGGTTGGGGAGTGGGGGGTGGGGCGTCGGTAACATATATGTAATTCCTAGAACCTAGGGTTAAAGATGAGCTGTGGTTCACACAAAACGAAGAGTACTAAAACTAAGAACTCCACAAAAGTCATGTCTTTCTGTAGACTGACAATTCAATATAATGAGGACTAGAAAATCTCTGTGCTGTCACACATACACCGAAAAATTAGCAAGAATCTTGCCATTCGTTGCTAGATTTAGGTGAAATAAATACATTTTAATGAAAATTCAGAAATGCAACCCAATATCTTGTTTATGAATTCCGAAGCCTAAAATCTAACATAAAACTTTTTTGAGGACTGCTAAAAATTTCTACTAATCTGACAAATATAATCATCAAAATCTTCTTCAAGCAAAATTTCCTTGATACAAGGGACAAAGCAACAGAAAGAAAATAAAATTGGAGATGGGCCTAAAGAAAAAACTACAAATCATATAAGGGAACAAATCATCATAATGATGCGGGGTCGGTGAGCCAAGGAGTCGAAAGAAAGATTTCTTAGACTCTCAAGATCTGGCAGTAGTGCTCTTTTATTTAGAGAATAGTGTGGAATAGCATGGGGACAGGACCCATGGGCAGGCAGAGCTCCTGCTGCTGCCCCCGCTGGCATGGGGACAGGACCCATGGGCAGGCAGAGCTCCTGCTGCTGCTTCTGCATGGGGACAGGACCCATGGGCAGTCAGAGCTCCTGCTGCTGCTTCTGGATGGGGACAGGACCCATGGGCAGTCAGAGCTCCTGCTGCTGCCCCCGCTGGCATGGGGACAGGTCCCATGGGCAGGCATAGCTAGTGTGTGGGGACAAGACCCACAGGCAGTCAGAGCTCCTGCTGCTGCCCCTGCTGGCATGGGGACAGGACCCATGGGCAGGCAGAGCTCCTGCTGCTGCCCCCGCTGGCATGGGGACAGGACCCATGGGCAGGCAGAGCTCCTGCTGCTGCCCCCACTGGCATGGGGACAGGACCCATGGGCAGGCAGAGCTGGTGTGTGGGGACAAGACCCACGGGCAGTCAGAGCTCCTGCCGCTGCCCCCGCTGGCATGGGGACAAGACCCATGGGCAGGCAGAGCTGGTGCGTGGGGACAAGACCCACGGGCAGTCAGAGCTCCTGCTGCTGACTCTGCATGGGGACAGGACCCATGGGCAGTCAGAGCTCCTGCTGCTGCCCCCACTGGCATGGGGACAGGACCCCTGGGCAGGCAGAGCTGGTGTGTGGGGACAAGACCCACGGGCAGTCAGAGCTCCTGCTGCTGCCCTGAGTTGAAGGTTAGGGCTAATTTTATAAGGCATGGGTACGTGACTTATTTTTACTGGAGAAAAGAAAAGATGATGTAAAAAGTCATTAAATGATTTCAGTGCAGATGGGGTCTGGTTATTGTGCGGTCATATAACTTTAGATACGAATCTGGCCATATAGATCGGCATGCAGGTGAGGATGCCCTGGGCTTCTCTCCCTGGGGCGGTCCTAATTCATACCATAAAAAAATCCACTGGGTCATATAGTTTGGCATGTAGGCCAGGTCGCCTTGGGCTTCTCTAGCTGGGGCAGCCTTAATCCACATCAATAAGAGATAGCAGGAAAAAAAAATAGGAGATTTGATATCACAAGAACTAAAAATAATAGAACAATCTGAATTAGCTAAATAAGTTTATGAGAAATAATTAAATAGGTAAAATAAAAACATGATAAAAGTAAATATATTGAACTCATTAGCTGAAAATAAGACTTTAAAATTGGACAAAGAAATCAAAATATAGTTAAATGCTGTTTAAAAGGGACAGGAAAATATAATGATAAAAAAACCTATAAAAAATCAGATTTGGCAAATAATAAAATAAAAATTTAATATTGATGTATTAATATCAGCAAATTGTGATTTTTCCAGTAAAAACAACTAGTAAAGATGAAGAAAGTTGGTATACAATGATGAAAAGTACTATTTATTCAAAAGACATAAATATCCTAAACTTGGACTCCGTAAAGGTATGATACAAATAAGTTAATAAAATAAAATTTAATATATAATACTTTTAGTAAATGATGAAGGAAACATATTAATGAAAGGAATTTTTTAACAAATTATTGACCTTAATTTAATTGACATGCATAGGACCTTCCACACAACAATTAGAGAATCACATTCTAATCAAATATGTATGAAATATTTGCAAATATTAACCGTGTCCTAGGCCATAAAGCAAATGTCAACAAATAAACCATAATCAGTATTATACAAACTGGGTTTGCTGATTACCATGTAGAAAACTAGAAATTCCTTACCCTGATGGTTACTGACCCAATGTACGGGTCAAATATTGATACCTTGACTATATCGGAATGTCATATTTCTATAAGATAATCACAAACATATTTAAAATATATTGTTCAGGTAATGACTGTTTTATTGAGTTTAATTTAAATGATGTAAGATTTGCATCCAAAATGTAAGTAGTCCTGACAATCTGTAAGAAAAATAAAACCAAATAGACAGCTGAGCAAAGGATATGGATAAGTAAGGAAAGTGGATATCAAAATGACCAAAAAACATATGGCTCAACCTGGTCAGTACTCAGGAAAATATATATTTCTTATACACTTAAGTAACCATAAGATAGAATTTTACACCTGCCAGATTGGCAAAAAACTTCAAAGTCTGATGTTAACCAGCGCAGGAGATGATGCAGAGGAATGGGATTTTTTATATACTGCAAATGGGAATGTAAATTGTATTTTAGAGAACATTTTTACCATACCTAGTAAAGTTTAAGATGGACATACTCTAAGATTATGTAAGGCACATATTGTAGAGAAATGTTAGCATGGGTACTCAGGGAGACATATACAAAATTGTTCTTGGTGGTGTTGTTCATAGCAGCAAAAACTTAGAAAAAATCAGATTGGCACCTGAGCTAACAACCATTTTCTTCTTTTTTTTTTCCTAGTACCTTAGGATAAATTTATCTCTTTTAACAAAATAAACAAAAATATCTCTATGTTTAGACCTTCTTCACTGAAAACGTACATTTTACTTTCTTTGTATATAAACTTTTCAAAAATATGTCCTTTCTCATAGGAAATTTCTCAGCATGGACAAAACATGTTTATCAATAAACTTAAGCATCTTTTAGTTTTTCTGAGATAATAAACCAAAGGCAGACAAATCTATGCCCAATCATCAATTTTTAATATTTTATCTTATGTGGAAATGACCTAGAAACTCAATAAATTTCTATCATTTAACTTAACTTATAAAAACTCTAAAGTTTCAAGTTACCAAAAAAGATTTTGGAAGCTGTTTTTTTCAAGCATATGTATAAAACATAATTATTGCGCCCCAAAACTCTTACCTATTTTTATCTAATTTATTTGTTTGCAGCAATTATTTAGATTACTCTCAAAAGCTGCATGTGACATTACACCACTTAGCCATCATCTTCCATTGTGTTAAGTACATACACCGTAATGCAAAATTATCGTTAAAAAGTTTCTCCAAAAATTTTTATCCTTCTTCTAACATCTATTGAGTCTACCTGTCCTCAACAATTATATTTAGGTCATCTACAAACACCTCATGAGACATCAAGCAAAATCAGCTATTGTTCTCAGTTATTACTTTGGCAGACAAATTTTGTAACAGAGATAAGATGCCTGCATCATATCCAGTGTTGATACCTCCGAAAACATATTTATTTTAAGCAAATCAACAAACTTAAACAGGCTTTCATTTACCAAAGATCATTTTGTATCGTGTTAAATAGCTTTGTCTTTTAGATGTTTCCTCATATTAATCAAAGACTGCATTCCATTATGAGAGGTTTTGAATGCCCTCTTTTAAGGGTGACCCTTACGGTGGACTCATCTGAAACAGAGGTTCCCCAGAATGGCCGTTACAAGTCCAAATTATCTCAAAAGTTTATTTATTTTCACTTGCTTAATTTTAGATCAGGAATTTCAAGGGAGTTGAAGTGGGAGAGCTCAGCAGGAGAGGAGAGAAGAGCAGCAGATTTGGCTTTGGCTGCTGGCATGTTTAGTTATTCAATTATTATCTATTAAAGAGGCAGTAAAGTATTCTTGATTTCATTCAGAAGATGAAAATAGGCTTCCTGTTGGTTGTTTAACTTTGTAACTGGCTTTTTCCAATTGCATACGTAAATATACCAGTTTGAGTAAACTGAAATTGCTCCATTTTGGCCATTTTAAAGTGAGATCTCCTTTAGCATGTTTAATTAACATTGCCTGAAGGGGATTTATATGCTCTTACAATATGAAGCTGGGGAAACGTTCCTTGGTGAGACATAATGTTTATCCCCGTAACATAATCTATAACACAGTCAAAAAGAGATGCTGTAATTTTACATAAAGCCCACTTAAATATACTAATTTTTATAAAACTTTATCTTAATTTTACCAACTCTTACACCTCTAATTATAACTGATATTAGAATTCCATTAACAAGTTTCAGTATTACAGTATTGTGTGGGGGAGGCATTTCCAGCTAGATATAACACCTATTTCCAAAATAATATCCAGGGAATGTTGACATAACCTCTTTATATGATATTAGCTTAAACACTTTAATCTGTATAGTCTTATAAACCTTAGCAGCCTAATTGTCACCCCAAACAATTGTTGGTCAAGTATTTCATTGTGATGTCTGCCTACTGGCTTTTTAATAGAACAGGACTTCCTGATGTCCTTTAACGTTGGGGGGATAACAGGGCTCCCTTTAGGCCATCCAACCTCAGGCAGTGTTATTAAAACCTTTGTTTTGACTTTATTCTTGTCTGGTCTATTCACCCCATTTTCCTTTTTAATAACTAGTTAAAGATTTCCATCCTGTTAGGCTGAGTCCTCTGACTCTTATGTTTCTGATTTTTCTGTTTTCTTTTTCTTTAATTTTTTTTATATAATCCATTGTCTTATTTACCTTCTTCTTGTTATTTTTAAAAACTCCTTTAAAAATCTCCACCTTGTTGAAAAGAATCCCTTTGTTTTTCCTCAGCTTCCTTTTCTTCTTTCGTCAACTTAATGTTTTCATTAGCATCTGTAAGACCATGAGAAGAAGCTGAGACTCTAAGTTTGGTTAAGATCTTAAGACTAGTCGTTATATTTTCCTTTTAATTTGGCCTTTTCATAGGTGCCAATCAAACAGCTGTTTATGACAGCTCTCCAAAAATTTTTCCAACTTAAGGATCCATTGTTTGGCCGTTTTCTCTCTGGAGTCTAGAGAATGTTGTGGCCATGTGTTTTTTTACAAAAGAAAATCATCCCTTTTAGACATTGGCTTATAACTATAGTTTGACCAATCAGCCAAAATTTTTCCAAGGGGGGGTCTTAGGTGGAATAGATGCAGCACCCCATGTTAACACTTTTCCTAAAAATAAAAAACAGACACAGAGATAGACAGACACATAGATCCAGACACAGAAAAAACAGAACCAGTTCCAAGATTTAGGCTAGAAAGTCCTACAACTGTTCTCACTCCAAATGCGCACCTAGATGGCCCCTCCATGAATAGAAGGGACACCCCACAGCCCGGCCATAAATGAAGGACCCCAGGTGGAGGGGAAGGGAGTTCATGGGTTTTCCTGAGGTGACTTATCCTATTCCACATTGAGTCCATTTGATGTGGAATAAGGCTGCCCCAGCTAGAGAAGCCCAAGGTGACCTGGCCTACATGCCAAACTATACGACCCAGTGGACTTTTTTTTATGGTATGAATTAGGACCGCCCCAGGGAGAGAAGCCCGGGGCATCCTCACCTGCATGCCGATCTATATGGCCAGATTCGTATCTAAAGTTATATGACCGCACAATAACCAGACCCCATCTGCACTGAAATCATTTAATGACTTTTTACATCATCTTTTCTTTTCTCCAGTAAAAATAAGTCACGTACCCATGCCTTATAAAATTAGCCCTAACCCTCAACTCAGGGCAGCAGCAGGAGCTCTGACTGCCTGTGGGTCTTGTCCCCACACACTAGCTCTGCCTGCCCATGGGCCCTGTCTCCATGCCAGTGGGGGCAGCAGAAGCGGCAGCAGCAGAAGCTCTTACTGCCCATGGGTCCTGTCCCCATGCTATTCCACACTATTCTCTAAATAAAAGAGCACTACTGCCAGATCTTGAGAGTCTAAGAAATCTTTCTTTCGACTCCTCGGCCCACAGATCCCGCATCACATTGACTCACCAGAAGCAAAAACAAGCAAAGAAATCTAGAACCTATTTCTTTGCCACAAGAAAATGTGCCCAGGGCCAGTGGTACTGGGTCATATGAAAAGTACTGGGAGCAGTCCATAGGACAAATCACCTAGGTAGCTGCTGGACTGCTTCCCAGGTAATCCCAGTTGGCCTGGAGCTGCAGAGTCATGGGCAAGAGCCTCCTGGCTGGCTCACCAAATTGTTCCTGGATACGAACATAGTTTCTTTACCTGCCACACAAGAGGGGCCAAATAAAACTGGAATGCCAGGCTTATGGCAAGGAAAGAGTTTTCTTGAAAAGCAGCCAGACAAGGAGATTGGAGTTCGCTAGAACTCCGATCCTCCTTGTCAAAGAAAAACAGGAAGGGGTTTTTATTTGAGGTTTCAGGTAGGGGAGGGGAGCATGTGGCCTTGCTGGTTGGCACCTTCCCTCCAGCCTGCTTTCAGCCTTATGAGGCTACTTGCAGAGAGGAGGATGGCGAGATAAGGGAATTCACAGGTAGGTTCCTGTGTTGTCTGCCTCCATGGTGGATGGTGGATTCTGGTGCCAGGAACCCAAGGGGTTGGGGTCTGGGAAGCTTCAGCTTCTTGATGTTCTCTGGATGTCATTCTCCCTGTAATGAAACTTCAGAGGATTGGTAACTAGCCAAAATGTTAGCATGAGGGAACCTGGGCTCTAACACTTTGTAACTTCTATTTGCCTTGTGAAGTTCAGGGATACAAAGGTTTAAAAGTAGGATATTTACCTATGAAGGTAACTTAGAGAAGCAGGGGGAGGGGATGAGTGCTTTTGGTTTTAATCTCATATATGCTGCGTTTAATGTAGGGGAACTGATATCAGGGCCGGTATCAAAATAACCATTGAAACAAAAATGGATGAAGAGGTCATGGTAAATCTACATAATGAAAAGCCATAATTGAATTATGTTGAAATTAATTAAAGCTATATGTAACCATTGAAACCACAATGAGGCCCCCCAAAAAGATTGCAAAAATAGTGTTCATCAATTTACATTGTTAAATACTCAATTTTTTAAGAGTTAATATGTCTACCTGTGTGATAAATAATATACTATAGGCTGAATGGGCACAACTTCTAGACATTGGTGACTACCGTGGAAGAAAAGAGAACTTCCAGAATGGCAGCTGAGGATCTCTATGGACCGGCTGCCCAAGAAACAGACATAACTGGTGAAAAAGAAATTTTTTTTAAAGTCTCTGAAAATTTCCCTGAGCGTATACATCAAATGAAGAAACGTATTCAAGAAAATCTACTAAATTTCAGTAAGAAGAGTAAGAGTCTATGTCACTGCTCTCTCCCTAATCCCACCCCAGCTCCCCATGATGGCAGAAGCTCTAATTTAGGCAGGTATGGCCAAGAAAAAGGGTCCTCCTTCCCATCAGCCCTTGGGTAAGGGAGAGGCTATCGCACTAGGAAGGACAGGCTGCCAGCATTTCTCCTCCCCCATCCCCCAGCTCCAAGTTGCAGAAGTTAAATTCCTGGAAACTTTGCCCAAGATGTTGAGGGCTCCCTTTCTCCACTCATCCCCCATTTATAGGGCAGAAGTTGTCCCTACAGATAGGCTAGCCAAAAAACCCAGAACATATTATCTCACCCCAGGACACTGCTCATAATTCAAGTGTATCACTTGCAGAGAAGCAGGCCAATGTCCCCATGCCTGGCTCCAGAGCAGGAGCTCACAGATTTTAATCAGGGAAGAGGTTGAAAAAACTGAGGTCTCAAGCCCTCGCCAAAAGACCTAACGTTATTTCAAACAGACTGTGGAGGATTTCAAGCCTAAGGGTGATTTCAGAAGCAATGGACGCTTTGGTGGTATGGAGTTAAGAGCCATAATCTATTTTTTTTTCTTTTGGTAAGGAAGATCGGCCCTGAGTTAACATCTGTTGCCAATCTTCCTCTTTTTGCTTGAGGAAGACTGTCGCTGAGTTAATATCTGTGCCAGTCTTCCTCTATTTTGTATGTGGGACACTGCCACAGCATGGCTTGATGAGTGGTATGTAGGTCTGTGAAGTGGAGCGCCTGAACTTAAGTACTACGCCACCAGGCCGGGCCCAAGAGCAATAATCTTAATCAAAGGTCAACTAGTTTACCAGAGAGAACAAAGGAAAGAGCAGCTAAAAATGACTCTCCTGGAGTCAGAACAAGTTGCAAAGATTACCTTAAAAAATACCTTTGCAAATGGGCCCCAGATGAATTGGATCAGACTATGGAGCAATTTATGCCCCAGTGCTCATTCACAGAAAATAGATCATTCAGGAGGCAGTTAGTGGAGCTTAAAAGCTGGGGTGATACCAGCAAGGGCAGACAGTTTAACAGAGATATCAGGGAGAAACAGCCAAAGAGAGACCTGCTAAAACCCCTCCATCCCTGTGTGACTGTGTGCGTCCCCAAGGGCACCCTCTGTGGAGAAACAGTAGAGGCTTCACCTGGAGGAGACAATAGATTTCAATAAAATAGTCCAGCCATGTCACTAACTAAGTAAACAACCACAAAACCAAACCTCAGGGCACGGAAGCATCAATATCCAGCATTGCTAACAATATATCCTCGAAATGACTTGTTTTCAACAACAAAAAATATGAGAAAGGCAAAGAAAACAGAAGTGTTATCCATACATGGGGGGGAGGGGATTAAAAAAAAACCGTGATAGATACTGCCTGTGAGAGAGCCCAGAAATCAGATTTGTAAGACAGAGACTTCAAAACAGTCATTATAAATAGCTCCCAAGAACTAAAGAAGATCATGTTTAATGAAGTAAAAAAAGGCATGATGACTGTGTCTTATCAAATAGAGAATAGCAGTAAAAAGATAGAATTAGAAAAATGAACTGAATGGAAATGTCCTTTTAACATGTTCTCATGTTCTCTCTATCCTGCTGTTAATCCCAACAGACTCCAGTGGGTGGTTGTTTAGCATCTGTCTGGACTGAACTATAAGATCCAAGGAGACAGCAACCGTATCTCCTTTCAATCATTTTTTTTGTTGGTGTTGTTTTTTGTTTTTTTTGAGGAAGATTAGCTCTGAGCTAACTACTGCCAATTCTCCTCTTTTTGCTGAGGAAGACTGGCCCTGAGCTAACATCCATGCCCATCTTCCTTTACTTTATATTTGGGATGCCTGCCACAGCATGGATGGTCAAGTGGTGCCATGTCCGCACCCGGGATCCAAACAGGTGAACCCCGGGCTGCAAAGTGGAACATGGGAACTTAACCGCTGCGCCACCGGCTGACCCCTTTCAATCATTTTTATATTCCTATCCCCAACATCTGTCACAGTGCCCGGTATATATAATGAAACTGTATAAATGTACTTAATAAAAATAAATGATGTTGTAGTCTCAAAGAGAGATTCAGATATTGGACATTTTGCATTTACACATCTACCAATCGGATTCCAGTTAAAGGGAAGTAATCCTTAATGAACACTTTCATAGGCCAGACACTGTGCTAGGAAATTATGAATGAACTTTATTTTTCATCTTCATAACTTTATGAAGGCAATAGTATTGCCCTTCTTGCAAGCTAAACAAATAGAGGCTAAAAGAGATGAACTTACTCAAGGTCAGAAAGCTGCTAAGTGAAAAGGCCTAGAATTAAATTTCTGTCTGCTTTATGTTCTAGGCCTTTGATTTTTATGCAATGATATTTAGTAGCTAAAAAAATTAAAACCCACTCAACAATAGAAGAAATAGCAGAGATGACAACAGTAAAGCTGTATTTACCTTTTGCGTTTGAGCTTAGTATGTCTTCCTAACTGTTTGCTTATTAACAAGTCAGCCCTAAATCAGCTGGGATGAGCCAGAGGGCTATGGATTGAATATTTTTGTCCCCCGAAAATTCATATGTAGAATACCTAATTTCCAATGTGATGGTCTTTGGAGGTGGGACCTTTGAGAGATAATTAGGCCTTATGATGTCATGAATGGGATCTGTGCCTTTACAGGAAAAGACATGGGAGAGATGATGTCTCTCTCTGTCATGCGAGGACACAGAAAGAAGGTGGCCATCTGTAAAGCAGGAAGAGGGCTCTCCCCAGAACCCTACTGTACCGGCACCCTTATCTCAGACTTCCAGCCCCCACGACTATGAGAAATAAATATTTGTCATTTAAGCCACCCAGTCTATGGCATTCTGTTACAGTAGCCTGAATTGACTAAAACACAGAGGCTTCCAGGAGTTTACTGTGATCGCAAATTAATGAACTCCGTAATCCAGCCCTTCCTAGGAAAGACAGTGAGATAAAGATCGGGTTGATGCAGAGGGTGGGGATGCTCTGTGACTGGTGATGGTGGGGTTAGATGAAGATGAGGAGTTAGGACATGGAAAGGGAGGAAATAGAGATAAAATATTCACTGGAGTTTGTGTTTGTGTTTGTGTTTGTGTGTGGGTGGAGAGAGATATGCTCTTTAGTTAAAGGAGCAATTCCCAGGACACCACCACTAAGTAATTAATACCATTCTAGACAGTAACTAGGAAAGAAACATGCTTGACAAAAATGATATCAAGTGAATCAAATGAAAGAAATTTGCATTAATATCCACAAAATATATGATAAACTGATTTTCTTAAATGTTGCCAAGTCGATCTCTGATATTTCCTGTATAAGCTCTTACTTAAATTGTGGGTTACCCTATAAATATTTCTTGGCAAACCTGTGCACTATCTCTATCAGTAGGGGCATATTTTGAAGGTATGGAGAAGTGGTTTATTACTGTTGTTGTCATATAGATATTATGCGTATATGTCTCACCTTAGGTGGTCATCAATGGTGATTTTGAAAACATAGTTTCATATTTCTGGGCTCCAGTTTCCTATTAAGTAAAATGAAAATTCAAGTTCAAATGTACTGTAAGGTTTGCTTCCAGGATATTTATTTCTATGTTCATTTAACTTAATTATCAGTCCATATTCACTGAACTGGAGAAAAGTAAAATGGTCCCTAAATCAGGGGGTGGGAGTAAGAGGAAATTCAAGAGAAATTCAGAGTCTGGGTCTAGGGGAGCAGAATTTTGAATGAAGCAAGGCAGTCAATAATCAGGAGCATTTTTAGAATTAATTTAGAGATTCTAAAAGAAGATTTTTTCATATATATTGCTCTATTTCACTGTACTCCATAGTTATCATTCTTTACTCGAAGTTACCATCAGATTCATCTAAAGAGCTTTTTGTCAAAAACACAGAGACCTAAGACCTCACTACTGAAGATTCTAATTTATTAGGATATTATCTTTCTTTGTTGCTTATTTTAAAACTCAGATAAGCGGCCAGCCTGGTGGTGCAGTGGTTAAGTTTGCATGTTCTGCTTCGGTGGCCCAGGATTCACTGGTTCAGATCCTGGGTGTGGACCTATACACTGCTTGGCAAGCCATGCTATGGCAGGCACCCCACACATAAAGTAGAGGAAGATGGGCACGGATGTTAGCTCAGGCCAGTCTTCCTTAGCAAAAAGAGGAGAATGTTAGCTCAGGGCTAATCTTCCTCAAAAAAGAAAAAAGCAGAAAAAATTTCTGACACACATTATTACTTAAGATTCTCTCCCAATCCCCTGACCCAGGGGATTTGGGTCAGGAGTTGGTGTTTTCATTTTGAAATGGATGTCATTAGCCAGAGGGTATATTTAAGACCTATAACCTGGCTTCTGGGGAGTGGGGCAGGGGGAACATGTTCTACAGGTTACAATTCTTCAGACTTTTTCGTGGACATAGTTTTCCTGTCTGGACTATCACAAAGAGAGAAACGGTAGTGTTCTACCAAACAATGACACTCAGGCGGGAATCCCTTGGTTTAAAGCAATAATTTTCATTAGCTGAGCTCATGCAAATATCAGTTTATATAAATGACTTCTTGAATTGCATTAGGAAAGTAATAATGTCCTCAGTTACCCATATCTGAAGTGCTATCATTAAGTAGCAGTTCAAAATAGAGAGAAAATAAAACAATTCAATTGTGTCATTAGCCTCAGCAGCATATTTTCTAAATATTAAGATATTTTGGTATAGATGCTTGAAGTCCCCTCCACCCCACCATTTGTCCTATAGTATCTTAGCTTTAGCAAAAGTTGTAGGCAAAATAAAATTAAACTATGTTTCTAAGATTCGCTGAAAGATTAAAAGAGTCCTGATCAACTACTTAAAATATAAAATTGTTCTAAGATAACAGACACAACTAAAAAAGCAAACAAGCTGGGAAAAGTATTTCAGGAAATGTGGCAGAAGTTTAACATAATTATTACAAAAAACATACATACAAAATTGCACAGAATAATAATAAGAAACAAATGTCTAAATAGGCAAGAAAAGAGAAAAAGCTATTGAGTAATAAGAATATATAATAGGGGGCCAGCCTGGTGGCACAGGAGTTAAGTGTGCACGTTCTGCTTCTCAGCAGCCTGGGGTTTGCCGGTTCAGATCCCAGGTGCAGACATGGCACCACTTGGCACGCCATGCTGTGGTAGGCGTCCCATGTATAAAGTAGAGGAAGATGGGCATGGATGTTAGCTCAGGGCCAGTCTTCCTCAACAAAAAGAGGAAGATTGGCAGTAGTTAGCTCAGAGCTAATCTTCCTCAACCAAAAGAAAAAAATATATATATAATAAATTTGAAAAATATTTCTGTAAATTATTAATCTCGTTTTAATGAAATGAATGTGCATTTAAATGAGATATAATTTATTCCTACTAAATACGCAAAATCCAATTTCTAGTGCTGGTGAGAATATGTGAACTTAGTATAGTCATATAGAATTTAGCAAGTGGCAGTAAAAATTCTCTGATATTTTCTAAAGTAAATTTGCGATGCATTTCAAAAGCCATGAAACAGGCCATATGTTTTGCCTAGCAGTTCATTAGAATTGCATCAAAGCAATAATCAAGGAAGTTAAAAGTTATTGTAAAAGATAGTTATGAATCTGAAATGATTTAAAACATTCATACAACCTAATGTCCTGCAAAGAAGCCAAAATATGAGCATCCTGTTGGTGGCTGTGCCAAAATAGTTATTCACAAAGATAAAGTCTAGAAAAGAACTGATACAAAAATAGAAACAAGAGTAATGTTAGGGTTGTGGTATCATGTAGGATCCTCTGTTCCTATTCTCTAAGTTCTATTTAATTGTGTTGTATGTTCCTAAGTTTGATAAGGTTGACAGACAAGTACAGGAAGAGAGTAGGGGTTCCAAGTGGTGTATTCACTATATTCACTCGCTATATGAGATAAGGTCAGTAGTAAAAAGGTGTGAGAAGAAGACAATGAACACATTTCTTAAAACTTTATAGAGCTGTCAAACTGGTCAGAAATCATTTGCTAAAATGTAGTGTGAGCCTTTTCTTTGTTTCTTTTTTTATTGTTTCTATCACCCGTGGATTTGGCATAATGAAATTATGCTGATTCACTGTTATACTGCAGAGAGGTTTATAATGCATATGGAAAAATCTCAGTAATGTTTGGAGCTTCAGGGTCTGTGAGAGACTGTGGGAAATTGCTTCTGAGACCACACTGAAATGTGAACCTCATTTAGAGAGACTGAGTGGAGGGATACCACAGATAAAAGCAACTGAAATACAGTATTTAGAGTGACAGGTCACCATAGAAGTTAAAAAATGCATTTAGCTCATCCAGGTGTGCTGTCTTTACTCGATTTTGAGGGGCTGTTAGTAAGCAAAGCACATATTATATTATACTTCTCAGTGTTTTCATTATTTGTCTAGAAACATTCTCTTGAAACAGAAAGTGTATTAAACACATAAAAACAAACCAAGTTAAGTCTCACTCTGCCGGATGAAAGTCAGTATTAATATCTAACAGGAGAGGAAGCTCAGAGAGAGTTATCTCCTTCATTGGATGGGTAGAAAACCGGCTCTATACACTGTCAAAGCATATTGCCTCAGTGCAGAATGATACCCCACCTCCGGGAAGTGGTGTTTTTAGATTGAATTCCAAAGAAAATCAGTCTTTCTTGGGCAAGTTTATATAATAAGCATTAAAGTGTGCAAATACAAGAGGAGAAAGGATTTAGTTTAATTTTCCGTTAGATACTTCTCAATTGCATATCTCATACATGTTCAGTCTTTTGACCAGGGCGAAAATTGATGATTTTACGAAGTGGATGGCGATTCCATAATTTGCAATCACAAACTGGAGTCGGGTTGTCAATACGAGAGGATTTTGTCTTTTCGCTTGTTGGAAACATCAACAGTGAGAATCTTCCTGAGGCTAATTTGAGAAATACGTAAACGGGAACAGAGAGGTTAAATGGCTTGTTCAAGTTTACATGTCTAATTATGGTAGAAGGAGGACTAGAAACTTTCCTTGTTCCTTTCCTTCTTTTCTAATTGAGGTAAAAAACCCATAACCTTAAGTTTCTCATCTGAACCATTTTTAAACATACAGTTCAGTAGTGTTAAGTATTTCACGCTGTTTGCAAAATATATCTAGAACTTTTTCATCTCATGAAACTGACACTCTGTACTCATTAAACACTAATGCCCCTTCCTCTACGCAGTTAGCCTTTCTGCTTTCTGTCTCTATGATTTTTACTACTTTAGATACTTCGCATGAGTGGAATTATACAACCTCTGTCTTTTTGTGTCTCTACAGATTTCTTTAGATGTGTTTTTTTTCCAGTGACTGATTCATTTGGGCCCCTATGGATGCTTACAACAGATAGGAAAATAAATAATCACACTTGAGAAACAAAACAATACAAAAAAAAATGTAGTACTGAGCAAGATTTTCCTGTTCAGACTAGGAAATAACTGAAACATACACTCTAAAATGCTGATTTATTCAACAAAATAATATTTTGAGGGAGTATAGGAACCCAAACGATGAATTAGGTATTGGTGTTTAAGGGAGATTAAAATAAATATATCCCACTTTTGCCTTGTGCCTGGAAAGAACCTTTTTAAATACTTTATTGATTTTAAAGTAAGCTTAATGTATTTTAACTGAGCTTAGAGATTTGAGGGAGAACGCAACTAATGATGGATTTTTTAATAATGCTTTCATAAAATATTAAAATAGGTCTTAGTTCCACTCATCTTTCACGATGACAACACTTGCTAGATCAATCTTAAAATATTCTCTCTGTATTTTAATCCTGTGTGAAGATTTCAAATATGCATTGTAATGTATTTTAATAAAATATATAAATGATGACATTTCTGTAAACAGTACTATACCATAAAGATACTGCTGAGCTCCCTGACCATTATGGAACTGAGGGTATCAATTGTTTTGCAAACTTGTAACGAGTCCTGCTTTTCATCAGGCTAAGTATTTTTTAAATCCTCTGCTTTGGCAAAACTAGAGTATCTCGCACACTGTGAGAATTTGTAATTAGAGTTTATTTAGAAAACATATTAAGTGCTATTAGAGAGGTTTTGTGCAAGTGCAAATGAATATACTGTACTCAACCACCATCCGATAGATCAAATACAAGAGACTAATGTCCTAAAGTAAGCAGCTTTCAGTAATGAGGATGTGCTCATAATTGCAGAATTGTCATTATAAGAAGCAGACTTGTTCCATGTCATTTATATTAAACGATTTGTTTAACTTCTTACTAGTGACATAGCTAGATGACAGCTGTTAAACTTCTGGCAGATGATCTTTGAGAAAATTGCATGGATTCTAATGACAGAAAAAATAAATCTGAAATGGAAAAATATTACCTGATTATGTGAAAGACTTTCCCCAAAGTGTTGCCTGCTAAATATTTGGAGGCTCTACCTCTGGTCTTTGCAGGATCATTGTGAACCTATTCAAGTAAGTAACCTCTGGATCTGGAACTGTTGGGCCAGATGATAAGGAAAGGGTGTAGCTAAATTCAGGTTATGCATGAGATCAGGCTGTGTACGAAGATGGCTTAGACTAGTGGGGTATGGGTAAACATGGCTGGGATGAGCAGAAATGAAATGACTCCCTCTGGGACATCATTGCCTCTTCTAGGAAATCAAGGTCAAATGGGTAAGAGTCTTTGTAAGCAGAGGAGTAGGTAGTACACAGATTTCTCTGACCTACTGGATTAGGGAAAGGTTCTTGCAAAGATGACCCAGGACTCTCAATAATATATGAAAAAAAGATATTTCTCTAAATGAGGCATTTATCTCCAGAGCCCTGTGGGTCTCTAAATGTGAAGGAAGGTTGTTCTTTAATGCTAGACTTAGAGCCCAAGTCATCCCCTCATCCCACAACAGAAAGTCTGACATGGGATCCAAAAGAGAATCATGGCCCCAGGAGCTCTAAAATATCAGTCATGGGGGACCTCAGGGTTCTTCTTTTGGAAGTAATTCATTCGTATGCAACTGGTTTAATCTTCCTGGGTTTGATCTAGGATTGAGGCCCATACATTTATAATGGCATCACTTTTATTTTTCCGTCATAGAATTTTCATGCTAAGAGGGATCTTACAAACTGGCTGGTCTATACTTCTCACTTCAGAGAGTGTTAGTCTAAAATACAGGCACGATAATATTCTCAGACACAGAAACCAAGTCCTCTGACCTTTTCTTATTAGTCTATGTTTCTCCAAGAAATGAGAGTAACACGAGATCTTAAAAAGTTTAGAGGTGAGTATTAGACTTAATCCTCTAAACATTGCAGCTCTTATAGGGATCTTGATGAGAGAAAGAAGACATACATTTGGGCAATGACTTAAAAAAGTTAATTCAAACATAATAGAAAATAGAAAATAGGTCAATGAAAACCTCTAAAGTAAAAATTATAAAAGTACAAAGAATTATTTTGAAAATATAGTTATGCTAAGTTGAATCAAAACTATTTACTAAAATGTTTATTTAAATGAATTCCATACTGCAAAGAAATTGCTCAGATTCAAAAATGTGAACTTAACATCTGTCTTAATTATTTTGAAACTATAAAACAACATACTCATAAAAAGAAGTGGAAATCATAGGACAAAATTGTTTGAAAAACCTAAGGGACAATGTAGAAACTAGTCCAAATCTGTCATTTTATGCATAAAAAGCTAAATCTCTTAGATGTAAAACCAAATGTCCTATGTCATGCCAAGCCAGAAGGAACCCTAAGTCCCCTGATGTCACTGAAACAAAATTTATCAAGGTATTTCTCTTTTAAAAATGGAAATGAGGGGCTGGCCTGGTAGTGTAGTGGTTAACTTTGCACGCTCTGCTTCAGCAGCCCAGGGTTCACATGTTTGGATCCCTGATGCAGACCTACCCACTGCTCATCAAGCCATGCTGTGGTGGTGTCCCACATACAAAACAGAGGAATATGGGCACAGATGTTAGCTCAGGGCCAATCTTCCTCATCAAATAAATAAATATTAAATAAAAATAGAAATGAAGAAGAGGAGTACAAATGGACGAAACACAAAGACAGTGTCAAGGCAGGGAGGATGAAGACTAGGAATTCAATAAGCTAGAAGGACCTGAAAAACACCAGAGATCAAGAAAATCATGTCGAGGGAGTTAAGGCAAAAAGTCATTGGAGCTCTTAGTTGAGGCTGTTGAGAAGTTTTCCAGCAAAATCAGAATTAGTACAAGTGTCAACAAAATACAAGAGTGCAAAGTCTCATTCTGGACAAACAAAGTTTTCTCTCCATCCTGACAGAAGTGTGAGATATGCCAGCCGGCACATATGACTAAGAGGAGACAGGCTCAGAGTCTCTGGGTCAGAGGGCCAGCTCTATCTGAGCAGGGGCAGAAATGCATAGAATTCTTCAGTCTATAAACCGTTAGAGGACTCAGGAAAACAGAATCTCCAAATTCTACCCATTATTATTTACTAAAGTAGAAACAAAATACATTAAAGAAAAAAGTTCACGTTTTTTTCTTTTATCCCAATAGAAAAGAAAATGAAATATCTATAGATGTTAATGTATGTTTGCTGTAAGTATTCATGTGGAAATAAATCCTCTCTACCAATAAGAAACTAAAAATCCTCTCAGATATAGGGAATATCCAAATAACTATAATTATTTTCTTGATTTTTTGCATAATATGAGGCCCTTCATTCAGATCAAAACCTTTTAGTTTTTATCGAATCTGAAAGAAACCCTCTTCTATAAAAATCCTAAGAATCACCTGGTTTAATTTTTAGCCATAAAACTTTGTGATGAATCTCCAGGTTTTCAATTTTAAAAGGACAATAAACATATATCATTCAATACGACTTTTACGTCTTAACTTTGGTGTAACAAACACTACTATAATGAATTCAGAAACACCTCTTGCCAATCTGCCATCTCTGGGGTGAGTTGTTATTAGAAGACACCAAAAGAAATACGACACATAACATATTGATTCAAACTCCATCATTTCAGCATCTATTACTATTTGGCCAGGCCTGGACTAAATTCTACACACCCATCCATGCTCTTTCCCTCATCTTAGAAATAAATATTATGCTAAACAAGTTAATAGGATAAACTAATTTTGGTAGAAAATGATCATTTCTTTGTACATAGAATTTTAGCCTTTTAGAATTTTAGTATATGATGTATTTATAGGCAAAGAAATACTCCATGTGAAAATCTATTATATATGAGGCAAAACCTCAACTTGGTAACTTGTACGTGGTTTAAGCAACTATGCTTCTTGAGAAGCTAAATCAACTGGCTTGAATGATCTGTTATAATTCATTCCCTCAGTTGATACGGACTTTTCAGGGTTTCTTATGATTCCAAGTTGCTTCTTACTTTGCTTAAGACGAAAATTAATTTAGAAGTATTTTAGAGCTATCAACTCAAGTATTGTTTAAGTGTGGAATACTTAAATCAATTGGGTTATTATTTTTTTCTTTCAGGATATCCTGCATGTGGATAAACAAAATGCCCTCTATGAAATCATAACCGTTTGTGAATATGTTTGCTTTACGAAAATAATGAATCAGTGCGGTTTCTTTGTAATTGAAACATTCTTCCTTGATATTGTTATCTATAGGGAAATTCTAAGCAGCTACATCTTATGTCATGATTCAAAATCCTAATATTAGTGAGAGACACGTGGAAATCATCCTGATATCAACTTGTTCACTTACTGTCTCAAAAGGTATTCAGTGATGGTGTTAACAACGGAAAGTCCTCAAAAAGAAAGAGAAAACGCGAAGTTTGAGAGTTCAATGAGCCTAAAATTTCTAAAAATCTGGATACTTTGCTCAATGAAGTATTTTTGGTATGTTGTTTTTATTTTCAGTGCACAAATAGTTAGTCATAGTTGCAGCCTACGTGCTGCGTACTTTACACAGCCAGGAAAACAAATTTAGCCTTGCTCAAATATTTCAGAACCCCAAATAATTTACTTTCTTTAAGGTAGAACTGGATAAAAGAATGATAGAGTACAAACATATCAGGCTATTATCAGATGCTATGATTTATATGGTCTTCCTTGATTTTGTTCGCTGTAGGAACCAATACACATACTTTCAGATTTAGCAAGGGATTTTAAAAAGGAAACATAAAATCCACAAAATATATATCTCCATGAAATTTTATACCAGCAAAATCCGTGAGCACTGAACTGAACAAAAGGCAGTCTATATTTTATATCATATTTAATTTAACTCCTCCGTTGCCCTTTAACACATAACACCCAACAATAAAGTTCAATTTTGTTCTGTTTCAATAATTTTAACGTGATAAAGAACAAAAAGTTACAACTATTTATATTGCCTTAAGAATAGAAATCAATTTGCCCTAGTCAAAGACAATATAAAACTAATTAATTGAAATACAATTCTTAAAAAACTTTCAGTAACAGTAAATGAGGTTTAGAAAAAGAGAAATCCTCTACTCTCTTTGCTTAAATACTGGCTAAAACATCTTTCAAACAAATTCTGTGTCTATAACTTATGCAAAAATTGTGTGATGTATTTAAGATTTAGAAAAAAAGATGTAATCTAAACAGTCAAGTATGATTATGTATATTGATAAAGAAGAATGAATTGCCTAAAAAGTGAACAATTTTTTTAAAAATCATACACTTCTGAGTGTATGGGAGATTAAACACTATTAAAGGCTCTTTCACTTCAAATGTGGAATTAGAGCCTATAAGAAACAGAGTTTTATTACGCATTATGGCTTGCAGGAAGTAAAGGAAATTATTAACCATCCTTCCAAAAAGAGGTGGAAAATGATATCTGAGCAGGGATAATGACATGCAAAAGTTAGGTGATACTGAGGGAAAATATTTATATAATCCATACTGTTATCCAAAGACTGAGCTATAAGTCAGTGGCAAAATGGGAGAGCTGTATTTAAAACTCCTGCTCCGCTACTAAAGTAGAGACACTAAAAGAGTGCTAAAATGACCCCCACTTCAGTAGCAGCACCATAGACCCTGGGAGAAGCAAAGGCCTGAGAGCATCATTTAGGCTGCCGGGATTCCTATGAGCTCAGTGAAATAAATTTGCATTAACAATTAAAAAATTATGAGAAACAAGGAAACAAGCCATTCTGAGTGAGATCTAGGAAGAAAATGAATAAACTGACCGAGGATACAAACTTTTAGAATATAACTGATTTCAGATTAAAATATAGAACAAATGGATTCAGTTATTTAAAATATGAAATAAGAAATGCCAACATTGATGAAGCAGCAAGAGTCTACAATAAATGACCAAAGATTTTTTAAAAATAATCAAATACAACTTTTAGAAGAAAATACAATTATTAGTATGAAAAACTAAATGGATGGGTTAACAACAGACAGGTTAAGCTAAAAAGAGAATTAGTGGGGGCTGGCCTGGTGGCGCAGTGGTTAAGTTCATGCACTCCACTTCAGTGGCTCAGGGTTTGCTAGTTTGGATCCTGGGTGTGGACCTACACACTGCTCCTCAAGCCATGCTGTGGCAGGTGTCCCAATATAGAGGAAGAAGGGCACAGATGTTAGCTCAGGGCTAATCTTCCTCAGAAAAGAAAAAAAAAGAGAATTAGTCAACTAGACCACAGAAAGGAGTTAATACCCAGAATGCATCAGAGAGTCATGAAGATGTGAAATATAAAAATAAATGTAAATTTATTTACATATTATTTACAGAATAAAAAGTCTAATCACCATCATGAAGTTCCAAAGGACATAATAGAGAAGCGATAAATGAAAAGACATTGAGATTTTTTCTTTGTTTAAAATTAATGATGTACATTTATCAAAAGATAAATATACATAGTAAACCCACAATATACAAGCAAAATAAATGGGAAAGAATCATTCCAAAAAATATTCCATTGAAACTGCAAAGCACCAAAGACAAAGAGAAGATCTAAACTTGGAGCCATACGGGAAGAGGGATAAATGACAGAATATCAGTTCACGAACAAAGCAAATACAATTAAACTGACAGCTGACTGCTAGATAGCAAAAAAGAAACAAACAGACAGTGGGATCCAATCCTCAAAGTTATGAGAGAGGGCCAGCCCTGTGGCCTAGTGGTTAAGTTCAGTGTATTCTGCTTCGGTGGCACAGGCTCAGTTCCCCGGACGCAGACTTACACCACTCATGAGTGGCCATGCTGTGGTGGTGACCCACATACAAAACAGAGGAGGACTGGCATGGATGTTAGCTCGGGGTGAATCTTCCTCAGCAAAAATAAACTTATGAGAGAAAGTCACTCTCAACCTGGAATTCTATACCTAGCAAAGCTATATTTTCAAAATAGTGGTTATTATTTTCAGATAGCTGAAATAATCATGATATGCAATGAAGCATAACCTACCTAGAGGAAAATTCATAGCATTCGAGCCCTGTATTAAAAAGAACACAGACTGAAAATTAATAAGCTAAATATCTAGACTGAGATTTTAGGAAAAACACAGAATACACCCACAGAAACCAAAGGTAAAGACATATTAAAGATCTGAGAAAAACTGAATAAAACAAAAAATAAAGATGTATAATAAAGAGAATCAACAAAGTTAAAAAGTGATTCTTTAAAAGGCTAACAAAATAAGTGAAACAGTGGCAAAATTTATTAAGAACAAAAGAAGAGAAGCATAAACACGTTAATAAATGAATTTAATTATAATAAGAAAGGGCACATAACTAGAAAAATGCCAGTGATTAGAAAGATAATAAATTACCACCACGAACAACTTTACACTTAAGTTCTAAAAATTGATACAATGTATAAATTCCTAGAAAAATTTACATACTGAAACTGACAAGAAATATAAAGGCAGAATAAATATAAAGCCTGAAAAAATAGAAAGTTAGAAATATTTTCACAAAGGTAACATGTGACTCAGACAATTTTACAAGCAAATTCTACTTTCAAAACACTTTCAAGGGGCTAGCCCAGTGGTGTAGTGGTTAAGTTCGAATGCTCCACTCCGGCAGGCAGCCTGGGGTTCCTGGGATCAGATGCCCAGTCGTGGACTCACACACTGCTCATCAAACCATGCTGTGGTGGCATCCCACATACACAATAGAGCAAGATTGGCACAGATGTTAGCTCAGGGACAATCTTCCTCAAGCCCAAAGAGGAAGATTGGCAACAGACGTTAGCACAGCACCAATCTTCCTCACCAAAAAAGTAAATATATAAAATTTCAAGAATCAGATCATTTCAATTTATACATCATCTGTGTAATAGAAAATGAGAGAAGATTGTCTAACTCATTATCTGAGACCAATGTAAACTTGATACCAAAATCATACAGGAACAATAAGAATAAAGAAAATCACAGATATTTCATGAATATAGATACAAAAATTCTAAACAAGATTATTGTAAACTAAATCAAATAACTTGGAAGACAGAATAATGGCCCTCTGAAGATGTCCACATCCTTCCTGGTCCTCAAAATTGGTATATATGTTGCCTTACATAACAAAGAAATTTTATAGATGTGATCTTAAGAATCTTAAGAATCCTTAAGAATCTTGAGATGGGCATGTGTGGCTTAGGGACTTAGGCTCCAGAGCTGCTCCCCAGTGCCTGGGCCTAGGTCACTGGAGCTGCCACTGCAGTAAGACAGCACACATCCTGGACCCCTGAGCCACCATAGCTCCATGCACGCCTGTGTTCCATAGCTTGGTTCTGCAATTGCTCTAAAGGCATCTAGACTCTGGCTCTGTGGCCACTCCACAGAGGCCTGTGCATCAGACACTGGTGCCACTGCCACCACAAGTGTGCTGGTGAGCCAGTCCAGGTGCCAAGAGGGAGCCTCTCAGCCATGAATTTTCCCATGGGAGAAAAAGAGATCAGGAGGGCTCCAGCAGCGTTTGCCACCAACACACCCAACAGCCCTCCTCGCCGCTGTGGACACCCTCAGTCTTGGCTGCAGAGGATCCTTGCAATCTTCTCCAATACTGACTTCAGCTGACGGTGTTACGCAGAGACTAGACCACTCGCTGCACACATCCCAAACCAGAGCCACCGCACCCCACGCTGGGAGAATGTTATCTAGTTTATAATATGACTAAAACTCACACTGCTCATTCATTCTTCAACCAAGCCAGTATAGTTTCCGCTACACTGAAACTGTGTGTATTTGAACATTCGTTACAATCGCTATGTTATTAAATCTGATGGGGACTACTCTATTCTCCTTTACATAAGCGAGTTTGTCCTTCTTTTGTTTCTTCTTGAAATACTCCTTTCCTTGCCTTTATGAAAATACTCTCTTCTAATTTTCTTTCTTTTTCACCACCCTAGCATTCTCAGTTTCTTTTGCCAATCTCTCTTGTTTTCTCTACATTCTTACTCAAGTTGACATCATTCATTGTTCACACTTTAATGTCATCCAAATGCAAATGACTACCAAATTTACATCTTCAACAATTTTCTGTTCTCTGAGCCCTAAACACCCATTTCCTACTACTATCTCTCACCTCATTTGATATCGACACTTCCACTCTAGAATCTCTTGTGGCCACTTAATTCAGACTTCCTCCTCCTGGTAAGAGATATTACTATCAACATACTTGCTTAAACCAGAAACCTGAGATTCATATTTGATTTCTTTCTTTTCTTCGTCCTCCAAGTCATTAGTAAATCTTATCTGCCTCCCCAATAAGCCCACATCTGTCCATTTGTTTCTATCTCTACTGACTGTGAGATCTAAGTCCATCAATTAATCTTTAGTAATTTTGAGACAAAATTTTTAGAACAATGCTATTGTATATTATCTATAACAGCAGCATTGTGCAGGATATGCATAGGCCAAAAACAGTCCATGGAAAATTATTAATTTCAGGAATAGGATTATAGATGATTTTTCTCTTCTTTTTTTTTTTATTTTTATAAATGAGATAATAATTATAACCAGGAAAATAGATGACTAAAAGAAATTCAAAACTTTCTTGAAACCAGATATCCTGGGGATCATTCTTTTTGATAACTTAACCAATCTCACATATATCCCCAGCTCAATTGGTTTAATGACTAGGCATAGATGGCAACATGAGAAAGAAAGCATTTACATTCTCACATGTGAATTGAGTATTAATAAAGGTCTAATTCCAATTTTTAAGATTTGGGTTTAGCAATATAGATTGAAAGGAGTTCCCTTTGAAAATCAGGATGGTGACTTCTGTGTGATTGGCTACTTGCATGTGGTTCAAGTATTAGGAAAATTGTGAAATTAAATGATTTACAAGATCAAATTTGTTTTGAGTATTGCTCTGTGCTTCAATTATATTCACTAAGATTGCATTTTCCATCTGATAGTGGTCTTATGATGTTTATTTTATGTTTATGCATGTTAGCTTTAAAAGATCAATGTTGATTCTTTTTATTGCCTATAATAGTTTGTTAATGGAAAGCATTAGCTTGAATTATGAGTAATCTAGTATATATTTTGGACTGCATTGCTTTAAATGACTGCTGATAATTCTGTGACAGTTCATTTCAGATGCTGAAATATATGACAATTATGTTAGAAATGAATGATATTGCAGGCACTTGATAAGTTTATTAAATATCAAGAAATTTGAATACTAAATGTGTTACTGATGAAACAATTCACTTAAAGTGGTGAGCCAGTGTGGAGGAATGGAACACATATAGACACTGGCAAAAGACAGACGTGGCTTTGAATCCTACCACTTATGGTCTGTGTGACCTTCGGCAGGTTACTTAAGCTTTCTGAGCATGTCTATAAAATTTGGAAAATAATTCTTACTTTTTAGCATTGTAAGAATCAGAGAAAATTTTTATAAAATGCCTGGCTTAAAGTAATTTATACCTTCCTGCCTACTGTTAATTTATCAACTTAAATGATGCCGTACACGCAGCTTTGACGTTCTAGATCACCCACCATATTATTAGATGAGCATACTGATTGGTCAGTCAATCCTCATTGGCTGTGTTGACATCTGTCTCTGCTGGTGACTTCATAGCACTTTAGATGAAGATGGCATTGCATATTGAAAGAGGGAAAGGAAAGAATTACACATATAAATACCTTTAGCCCAGTGTAACCAGGAGGAAGCCAAGGTGTACTCAAGAGCCTTTCTCCACAAAGCCTTCACCAATACACAGGGTGATATAACCTTGTCTCTGCTCATAAAGATAAGGCAAAATCATGCCCTCCAGAGCAAACTTACCTGGCATTGTCAGTTTCGTCTCTCTCATACCTGCTGCCTCTCCCTAAAATTGAAGAACCAGTCTGTTTCTATTTTCCAAGGCAATACCTATTCTTGCATTGGTATTACAATCCTTTTCCCTTCTCAATCCTGAATGTCTTCATTTTCTTTATAATTGCCAGCATAATCATTCCTCTAAGGAATTATTGTTTGTAATCTTAACAACCAGTGTGTCTAGTCAAAATGGTACTGCCAATTTTTCCTACCCTTTATAGTAATCTAAATATTTTTATGATTTTAAAGCAAGCAAATCTTACCCCCGCCCCATAACCAGCACAAATTACAAGCTTCTTCAGCCCTATTGTCAAGATGACCATTCACAAACTGGGTTATCTAGAGTGGTTTTAATCCTGCAGCAGATTGTAACATGTATTTACTATGATGAGCTGGAGCAGGGGAGACTATACCCAAATCTTTTAGCAAAGCATGTAAATATTTCACTGAAATACGCTACTCAGTTAACAAAAAAATAATGGGGCAATAAGAAAGTGAATACAATGCTAGCTAACTTATGCCCAGATGATGTAAATAGCACATTGAAGATAGTTCAGAAAGCATCATTGATTCTTCTTTTAACAGCTTCAACCACAGTCTGAATCATCAAGGTATATACGCATATCTGTTCATAAAATCTGCATTGGAGATGCATGAAGCAGAATTTGAAATAATTATTGATCAAGGAAATATTCAACAGTTAACTATTTCAAGGTGCTTCATAGTATTTGAAAATGAGAATGTTCCATTTCATTATGAAAAAATTCAATCCGATCAATAATATAAGGCAGATTTCTCATTTACTGATAAAACTTTAAGTATAATGGGAAAATTTTAAAACTGGAGCTAGAAGAGGCATTTAAATGTCATTTGGGTTATTCGCCTGCTATAGAATTGACGTAATTCAGTTTACGTAGATCATTATTGATTCTGGTTCTACAAGATGGGAATGAAAAATAGTATCTGCCATATTTTAAGGTCCACAATGCCAATATTTTTTCTCTCCTATATAACCTCAGTTTGTGGAAATGCAAGAATGTTTTCTTTCAGTCTATAGTAGACACCTCAAATTAAATTACAATCAATACTAGTTAATAAAATTACAGTGTAAAAATATATTTTCCGAACCTCAACTTATGACTGGCTAATAATAACAATATGGATTATATTAATATTCTACACCACACAAAGCATGGACAATTTCTTGGAGTTCTTTGGGAATTCCCTGAAGAACCATCCAGAGATAATCTTTTGTTATGTTTTTATGCATTCTTTCAGAGCTGTTTCTATTCTGTATTTGATTTTCTTACATTTTATAGAATTTATATTGCTACCATGACTACTTAAATTAGTTTATAGCAGTGGTTCTAAAATTCAGTATGCATGCATCAGAATCAGATAGCAAGCCTATAAAGAGCATAGCTCCCTTAGCCTCATACATATGCCCACCTGCTCACTCACGCTCATTTCAAAGATTCTGATTCTGCAGAAGTGAGTTGGAGTCTAGAAATATGAATTTTAAAAATAAAACTTCAGATGGTTCTGAGGTGAGTAGATTGGACAATTGAAAAACACAGCCCTATAATTT
The DNA here is from genome assembly GCF_041296235.1 of Equus asinus. Classification (NCBI taxonomy): domain Eukaryota; kingdom Metazoa; phylum Chordata; class Mammalia; order Perissodactyla; family Equidae; genus Equus; species Equus asinus. Next base: position 33,482,887 of record NC_091802.1, on the reverse strand, counting down.
TCTTTTTTGTGCTATCCTTGTGAGGATGGTGCAGCAAGGTTACCATAAATTTGTGCTAATTTGTTAAGAGTAATCTTTTTCAGGATTCAAAAGAATTTGAATGACAGAACTTATCTATTCAATACAATTTTCTGATGAAATCATCTTTATTTGGTGATTTTTGAAGGGAGTGAATCATTCATTACATTTTCAAGTCCTTTTATACGTGTGATTGAATCCCAGTTCTCTCCCACTCCTTGAGTCAATTTTCGTAGATAATATTCTCCTAGAAAACTGGTCATTGTATTGTAAAATTTATTTGTATTTGTGAGGTAGAAGTGGTTATATCTGATAGGAGTAATTTTGGCCTTTATTTTTATGTCTCTTCTTTTTTAATTCTTTTTGTTTACTTCTTTCTATGTCCAGTTTCTTCAGTTTAACACTTAATTTTTTTTGGTATTTCTTTTGTAGTCTGATATCTCCTAACCATGGACATAGTATATAGCTCTCTTTTGCTTTAGGTCTATTTTAATGTCTATCAATAAATTTTTTTTTACTCCTTAGATATCATTTTGTTAAATTTATTTCTGCATTTCATATAGATTTTATTGCTAAAGTGAATAGAATATTTTTCTCATTTTATTTTCTAAATGTTTATTTTTGTTATTGTAAGGATTTTGATTTTTAGGCAACTATGTTTATGTAAGGTTTTTTGTTTTGTACCTAGAAACTTTGCTGAATTCCTATTAATTCTGATGCTCTGACTAGTGATGGTCTTGGATTTTCTATGTATACAACAACACATGTATATATATATATAAAAGATTTTCATCTTGCATTTTCAATTTTTATTCTTCTCTTTTCACGTTTTCTTTCTGTTTTTTTTAACCCTGGCTACTAGATCCTCTAGTACAAGCTGAACAGCAGGGAGGGAAGAGAGCAACTTTACCCTGCAGTGACTTTAAGGCAAGCTTCAGAATTCTCATGATTAATATCTTTGTTGTAGTACTTTTTACAAAAAATAAGATGGGCTATTTCTCTGAAATACTTTCACAAATAGTGATTCTCTGTTCTATGAAGTTTGAATCCAATTGATTTAAACTGCCTGTGAGATCAGCTGGACCTGGAACCACTCAGGTCGTGAAGTTTTTGATTACCACTTCAGTGTGTTCTATCTCTTCACTTCCTACTCTTCTGAGTGGTTTTGCATTAAATACACCTCTTTGAAAGATCATATATCCAGGCTTTTTTTTTTTTTTTTTGCTCTAGTAGAATAGGCACTAATAAGTACATATCTGTTTTTCTTGGTTCTATTTTTAGCTTTCCCTCACCTCTGCTGAGCTGGCATAATTACATTTTTTTTTTGTCTTTTTCATGATAAATTAAAAGCAATATATTCAGAGTCTCTCCTTTGGAAGTTATCCTTTACATTTTAATACACATACTTATCAGGGTTTTTTTTCCTAGAAGTGTTTAAAAGTTTTAGCATTTCTATCCCTCATTGAACCACATGAAGAGCATTAGAAAATTTGTACAACTCACTCACTGTTTCCCAATCAAGTTTTATTTTAAAAAATTTTTCTCTTTTTTTAAATGTAAAAAATGAACTAAATATATTTTCATAGTCACTGATCAATTTGATTTCCTAAAATAGCTTGTGAATTTTTTGGACCTTCCATTCTTCCTAGAAACCTGTACCTTCCCTTGCTTTATAATTTTCCTCTCTAACTTTTTGTTGTTGTTGTTGTTGAGGAAGATTGGCCCTGAGCTAACATCCATTGCCAGTCTTCCTCTTTTTTGTTTTATCTCCCCAAAACTCCAGTATATCCTAGTTGTAGGTCATTCTAGGTCTTCTATGTGGGACACTGCCACAGCATGGCCTGATGAGCCCTGTGTAGGTCTGCACCCAGGATCCGAACAGGTGAACCCCAGGCCACCAAAGCAGAGCATGCGAACTTAACCACTCAGCCATGGGGCTGGCCACTGAGTAGAATTTTTTATAATTCATTTGGTGAGATTTGTTGAATGATATTATCCTAGTGTTTGTATGAAGATATCAGGAAAGCTTTTGTATTAACTTATGAATTACATTAGCTTGACAGCCAAGCGAGAGTATCAGCTATGCCAAAACAAGATGACCAAATTCAGTTCACAGCAAGTGTTGATAGTCCAGGCCCAAGATGATCATATCTCTTCCCAATTTTGTATTCTCTTGTGACAGGTAATCTGGAGGGATTGATAGTGGAAAACTAGACAGACAATCTGTTAACTAGGATTGGTGAATTTTATCAAAAGGTATCAGGACTCCGTTATCCATCAGCTTGGGCTTAAGAGTCAAGACTGGCAAAAGCCAGGCAGAGCTCTATTTCTCAGCATGGCCTGAGGAACCAGGAGAGCCGTGCCATCAGTTCACAGAAACAGAGATCTATGCCGATGCCCATTTATTGAAACAAGAGCATAGACCAGGTTGCTCTTCAAGGTTTCTGACCAGCAGCTACTGTAGGTCTAGGACAACTCAAAAAAAAAAAAAGGTCTAGGACAACTCAAAAAATGACCACATAGGAGCCCAACTATGGGGATTAAAGAATCTAGGCAAATTAACTAGGTCCTGACAGAAGTTTTGGAGCTGAAGACAAAGCTTGGCTTTAGAATTTTGCCAAAGGCCATTTCTAATTTAAACGTTTACTTGTGGACTCACTAAGACATCCATTTTGTGGCACAACAACTTTGTACCTGCAGAAAAGCCTGTCTGATTAAATCTGAGCTTTCTAGGCTGTTTATGTTCGTTGAACACACTGTGCTTGAATTTGTAGCACTCTCCTAAATATCTAGACAAAATATGAACAATTTGTTTCCAAAGGAAAGGCCACAGTTTAAGGAAATTTTATCCCAAAATTGAATTTCTCTGTATTCACAAAAAGAAGAGATCTAAAATTGCTTGAGCATGTACCATATGCCTAGCATTGTTAGAAGGTACTTTACATATGTGGTTTTATCTAATTTTCAATCATAATCTATGAGAATTTATGACTGCTACTAGTCTGCAAATGAAGAAACCAAGACTGAAAATGATCACGTAATTTTCCCAAGGCCGCATAACTCATGTCTGATCAACTCTGAAACTCTTGTTGTTTCTATTCCACCAGAATGTTTTCCATAATCAAAGCATGTTGGCATGACTTAAGAAGTTCAGTCATCTATTTGAAGAGCTTTATGTGCCTTAAACACGAAAACTATTATATGAGCTAGAAGCAGCTTTAACATTACAGTCTTATTTTAAATAAATAGTATACACAGTATGGAAAAGTGACTACCCACTACATATCAAAATCATATGCCATCAAGTATTTTTTAAGCAGATGGATAATGATAATATTGTTTTACCTAAAACTGAACAAATCATTCATGTCAACATGTTTTTAATGTAAATTCAATTTAAATCTGACATGTTGATGGTTGGATATGAAGATGCTAACATTGATTTTTGTTTTATTTTTTAATCATTTTTCTAGACGATTAGGGTAAACTAAGTAGCTCCTTGGATTTCCATGCAGAATATACATCAAAAATACATGTGACTTCACAGTTGAGGATATTTATCACCTTTTCTCCCAATTAAATAGGGAGAAGATCATATATTCTGAAGTATTTTACTATAACATTGCTTCCAGATTTTAAAGCATGGTAGAAAAATGTGATTTAGCATAATACTTTGCATTAGTGTTCTTTTAAACTTCAAAGACACAAGAAGTTCTCTTCAAAAAAGCACAAGATTTAGGTTTTAAAAATTCTTTTTAATCTCCCCCATAGTTCTGGTAATCAATACCTGTAAACCCAGCATAGTACAGGAAAAGTCAGCAGTTAAAAAGAAACATGAGATTAATAATATTGATGGTCCCTGGAAGGCGTTGGTTTCATATCTTCAACTAGAGAAACAATCAGCTCAATCTGTAGACAACGGATGAAGACAGTCTCTTTCAACTTACTGATATTTTTTAAAGGCACCACTTACAGCATTCTCTCTAAGAAATCATTCTATTTTGTCTTCATGTTCCTTTTGTTTTGGAAAATTTTAGTAAAATTTTAATGTAATCCTTTAGTTTGCTGATTGTGAAGAAATGTATTAATATGCTGAAGCATTTCTTATTTCTTGAAGCATAAAAATATGATAGAATGTCCATTCATGAATTATTTCAGTCATTCAACAATGCCATTATACATTAAGTACTATAAATTCAATAGCATTTCATGTGTGAGGAGAAAGGGCTACAAAGATCAATAAGATCTGATCAATGACTTCAAGTCAACAAATTCTATTTTCAATTCATCATAAATAAATTACTATTTTTAAATTATTCTAAGATCCCATCAACTGTAAAATGGATATCTCTTGAAGGATGTTAAAATGGAAAAATCTGTGTACCTTGGAACTAACAAAATATGGTGTAATAAAATATGGTATAATGCAGAGAATCTGAAATCAAAACTCATCTAGTTTTTTTTGATATACTCTTATTTTGTTTAATATCAAACTATAACATTTTTCATAGGCCACTAAATAATTTTTGAAAATATAATTTTAATGACTTCATATTAATCTATTATATGAGCCAACCATAGTTTACTAGTAAGGCCACTGGTCGTTGCTTTTGTATTTTTCCATATACTAAATATTGCCTTCTTGAACATTATGCTCACCATTGAATACTTCCTCAGGATAAACTATTTTTTTTGCTTATTAATCTGAGATCGATAACTATAACACTATCATAACACATGATACTCTGAGCTGACTTTCATATATTTTTACTCTGAAACATTTTTGTTTGCATAAAATATTTTTATGATTTTTTTCCTTCAGGAAGGGTGTTTAGATAAGGCATTTTCTAAGCCTGCCACGTCTGAGAACTATTTTATCTACAGAGTGACTGGGTCATATTTATTTTTCCTCTGTAAATGTTACTCAGTTTTCTTCTGACGTTTTATGTCACTGAGATTTCGGAGGCCAGCTGCATTTTTGTTTCTTTCATTCACCCAGTGAACATTTATTGAGCATTCACAGGGTGCCAGGTGCTGGCAAACAGTAACCAAGATGGCAGGGTTATTACCTTTATGGACTTTTTTGTCACAAAGAGTCTATGTTTTTTGGGTAGCTACATTTTTTCAGCCTATATATTTAAGAAATAGTATTTCCTTGTCTTTTAATCCTTAAATTTTATGTTAAATTTTTGGATGGCAAACAGATTTTATCCCATCTTCCAAATTTGATGGATTGTTAATGGCTGCTTCCAGGGGCTTGTTGAAGAATTATGAGATTGACTTTGAATTCACCACGAAAAGAGCTCCATGATCAGTGGTTGTGCTATATCTCATGGTTACTAAGTATTTTCCAGTCCAACTTAAGGAAAGATCTCCTCGATATTTTTCCTGGATCTTGTTTATTCATTTCAATTTGTAGTTTCTTTTTTCTTCAAGTCAGCTCTCCTATTATTTATTTCTTTTTTGATTGATTCTTTACCACCTCTGTTCTTTCCTTTAGGAATACAGATTTTATACATCACACATCTCTATGATCTACATACCTTGTATTTCACCTTTACTTATTTTTATCCCTACCTCCTCCTTATGAATTTTGGGAAATATTTCAGAATTATCTTCTATATTCAATGATCTTTCTTCTTTCTCAGTGTAGCCACCCACTGGGATGACTTTTGTTATTTATTAATAAAATACTTTGTGTATCAGTCAAGGTTGGCAGGAAATGTATGGCATTCTCAAATTTGGTATGTTCAGGAAAAACTTTAAAAAGGAACTAATTACAGATGTTTGGTCTGTATAGAAGGAAACCACAATGGGGAATGGATTACTCTGGCACTAGTAATATCAGTGTGCTATTCCTCCACTCTGCCAGCGCCTCCCATGCCTGAAGTGAAGTGACAGTAAAAACCTGGAACTAGAGCCAGCCATGTGGAGTGGGTCACCTGGTATTAGCTAACAGTTAAGAGCAGCAGAAAGTCCATAGCAACCCCATAGAGAGAGAGCCAAAGAATAATCAGTATAAAGATCTTTTAGAATAAAAATATAATCTTCTCTATTTACCAAGGGAATATAAAATAAAAAATTAAACTTCAAAGAAAACAGGCCAACAGTGTGACATAACTTTACATTAACAGGCAATATATGTTAACATGATATGGCAGAATTGAGACGAAACATATTAACCATATTAATAAATCAAAATGAGTTTAACTTACTTAGATCTGTCAGATTGAAGTACACAAATCAAAACCCAATTCTTTGCTGTGTACATGAGATGCATCTAAAAATAACGTGATCCAGAATGGCTAAAGATAAGTCAATGGGAAAATATACCAGGAAATGCAATAAAAAGAAAGAGAGGGTAATGCCTCTGACATCAAGCAAGTCTTTCAGTCCAAAAAGCATTAAGTAATACAAAGGAAGTAGGATTGCCGGATTTAGCAAATGAAAATACCAAAATCTCAGTTACATTTGAATTTCAGGTAAACAGTGAATATTTTAATGTATGGATAGTCCATGCAACATTTGCAGTACTACTTAAAAATTATCCATTGTTTATATGAAATCTGAATTTAACAGGGATTCATGTACTTTTCTAACAATCCTCCTCTTTCCTCACTAAATAATGTTTACTGGAGCAAGCACAACCTATGGAATGTAATCATAACTTTATTTTTGTCTCTCACTGTCCCTTTAAATCTGCTGTTTTCCCAACAGGAATTCCTTCATCCCAATAGCATTTCTAACTCCTCCAGGGTTGCAGCCTGGGAAGGAAGAACAGATAAGGAGAGAAGGAAGTTCTGACTTGACTGATAGTGTTGTAGTTATTAGCATACAGACCCTCTTGGAATATGTTCAGAACTGACTAATCATTTCATGCATGGTTTCTTCAGAGATCCTCTTGCCATCTCTGGGGATATCTCATTTACAGTTTACAGTTTCTTTGATATGGCTGAATGCATCTCACTTCTGCTGGAAGGTACTCCTTCCTTCGCTCATAGGAATACAGTGCTGCCTTCGGGTTATCTCTGCTGATTTTGCCTTCCTCCTCCAGGTGGGCTTTAGAATAGGATCCAAGACCGCTTGCATGTGGCTGATAGCTGTATCACAGGAAGCGCTCCTCCATTCTTAGCTCCCATTAATTCTGGGAGGCTAACCACCGCAGCCACCTCTCCTTTGCTCAGCCATCAAAATAGCTAGACAGCCCTTTGGATTTTCTAGGGGGAAAGACATCAGTTCGCTCCGCTTTTTAGGCTGCAAAGGACAAGTGCTATGCTCTCTGAGCAGATGCCATAAAGCTTCTTTCTAATGCTTTCTAATTCTTCTCTTGTATTTTGCTATTGAAAATATATTTGAAACATATATAATATCTTTTAAAAATCTACAGAAAAAGTTTAAAAGCAAAACTATATTTTAATGTGGGGAGTTACAAAATGATGTAACTTCATACTGCAAGCTTTGAAGGAGTATAATGAATAGCTGATGGTATGGTTGCATAATTTGACTCAATATTTCGAATCTTTTGAATGAAAGGCTTCCAGAGATCAAAGTGCCCACAACACAGTCTCAGTTTTTCTCAAGTTTCTTTACTGGAGGTAAAAATAAGACACAGCATCATGTGCTATTTTATAAATACCATCTTTATTATGAAAAGAATATGTTTATTATAGCAAAATGGAAAATAATGGAAAAAACAAAGCAGGAAATCAAAAATACGTAAAATAATCCTCACTAGAAATAACCACAATGACCATTTTAGCTTATACCTTTCTGTCATGTTTTTAGGTACAATTGTGCATATATTTTTAAACAATGGTACACATACTGTGCATATAATTTTTCAACTAATTATATAACATAAACATTTCTCATCCCTTTAAATATTCTTTTTCATCAAATTTACATTTCAATATATAATATCCTATAATTTATTTGCTCATTCCCCTATTTTAGGCATATTACAAATAATCCTGTGATGAATATCTTTGTATGTAAAGTTATGCTTCAGTTCATGTAATTTCCTTAGGAGAAATCCATAAGAGCTAATATCTGGGTCCAATGGCCTAAAATTTATAAAACGTCTGAGCATATTGCCAAATAGTCTTCCATAAGCACTGTGTGCAATTGCACTAACCGCCAGCAATTTATGAGAGTGTATCTTCCGTTAGACTACCATCAATACGTGGTATGACTATAAAATAGTGATAACAAACATTGCTAATTTGATTTTTATTTTGGTGACTAATTCTATTCCAACATTTTTTTAAACTGTTCAATGACATTAGTATAAAAAGTCCACAAAATAGAATTTGTGTTTGCTTACAAAAGTTTGGGAAATGCCCAGAAAAACAAGTTTTCTTTACTATAAAGTTTCTCAGAGCTTTTAATGTGCTTAACATACTTTAACATGTTTCTTTCTGATGGAAGTGTTTTCTATAATAGGGATTTGTATTTTTTAAAATAATATTAATGAGGCCAAATTCAAGTTGAAAACCAGTATCTTTTGGCCTAAAAGTTGCTAGTTATGCTATTAGTCATTGTTTAAATTATCTTTCTTTTAATGTTGTTCTCTTTTGCTACACAATTGCCTGCATGCTGAGAGTAGCTGGCAATACATCTGTTCGGGAAAGGGAAAAAAACCCAAGTTTTGCTAATATAATATAAAATATTTTTCCATATTTTGCTTTTTTGACTGGTTGTATAGTCATCCATATTTTTGCTCCAGTAAAAGATCAAATCAGCTCTAAACTATTTCTTAGAACGTCCCTAGGCACTTTACTGTTAGGTAATTGTAACTCAAATGGGGGAAGGAAAACATTAAGGTTTATTTTCTGAAAATACTTTTCCCATCTTTCTAACCTGCAGTTTGTTCTCACCGCACCAACTAAAGGAGCTGGATATTATTTAAAGGGTAATATGCTATTACAGAAAAGATTCCTAGAGAAAATTGACCAATCTTTCAGGCATTCTTAGAATTTCAATCTTGTTATAAAATAAAGATACACATCGAATGGTGTTTATGTTTGCAGTTCTAGTTAAAGTTGCACATTATAGAAAGTGGGCAAATGAAACAGGGCATTTGAAAAGTTGTGAAGTGCTGTCTTTTCATAAAATGTTGAATTTGCAAGTGTTTGACCAAACTATCCATGAAAACCCAGATACAACTTTTTGAAATAATGAGTGATATTTCTTCATACCCCATCAAGACATAGGGCAAATGGGATGGAAACCATTCAGGTTGTACATAAAAAGGCCTGAGGGTGCTTTTTCTTTAATGCTGATGACACAGAAAATGTCTTATTGATACTGAGAAATCATGAACATCTTCTAGCAATAGTGAGGGGAGATTCTTTTTGGAAGGCAAGAAAATAAATTGAGAAAGTTTGTTAATTGAGACATTAATTAGTGAATTAATTAATTTTATAGAAAGAAGCTACTTTTTTTTTTCAAGGAGGCCATGCAAGTTCCTACTTTCCCTGAAGCTAAATGGAAACCAAATGTCTGTTTAAGGAACAATTTACAACTCAATTTCTAGGGTCGGTGTCCATTCAACCGCCATTTTGCTATTTGTTTTCCATACGTGTTATGTCTTTCTTGTTCCTCTGTTCCTCCATTATTGCCTCCTTTTGTGTTATATATATATTTTTTCTAGTGTACTGTTTTAATTCCTTTATTGTTTCTTTCATTATACTTCTTGAGTTGTGTTCTTAGTCGTTGCCCAGGGAGTTACAATTAGCATATTAATTTATAATTTAGTTCAAATAAATATCAACTTAATTTCCATACAACACAAAATCTCTGCTCCTACATAACCCCATCTCGTCCCTCCTCCCTTGTGCTATAATTGTCATACAAATAACACATTTATATACTATAAGCCCTCCCTACAGCTTTATGATTATTGCTATATGCCCTTGTCTTTTAAATTAGATAGAAAAGAAATGTTACAAACAAAAATGCATCTGTTCTGCATTCTATGTTTCCCTATGTAGTCATTCTACTGGTGCTCCTTGTTTGTTTCATTTCTGCCTGAAGGACTCCATTTAGTATTTCTTATAAGGGAATTCTGCTGGAAACAAAGTCTCGGTTTTTGTTTATCTAAGAGTATCTTAATTTCTCCTTTATTTTTGAAGGATAATTTTGCTTGATACAGAATTCTCAGCTGACAGTCTTTTTCTTTCAGTATTTTAAACATGTCAACCAACTGTGTTCCAGCCTCCATGGTTTATGATGATGAAATAGCTGTTTCTCACCTCTTGAGGCTCCCTGGTAAGCGATGAGTCACTTTTCTCTTGCCATTTTCCAGATTCTTTGGCCATTTTCCAGTTTGACCATGACGTGTCTGAGTGAGGATCTCTTTGAAATTACATTCTTTAGAGTTTTCTGAGCTTCTTGGATGTGAGATTAATGTTTTAAAGACTTTTAGTCACTATTTGTTCAAATATTTTTTCTGTCCCTTTCTCTGTCTCTTTTTTTTTCTCTGTCTCAAATATTTTTTTCCTGTCTCTTTCTTTCTAGAACTCCCACTTTGTGTATGTTGGTTTGCTAGATGGAATTGCAGGGATCTCTAAGGCTATATTCATTTTTCTCTATTTTTTCTTTCTGTTCCTTAGATTGAATAACCTCAATTGCCCCATTCTCAGGTTCACTGATTCTTCCTTCTTCCAGTTCACATTTGATGTCGAGTCTATCTAGTTAAATTTTCAACTCCAGAATTTCTATTTGTTTCCTTTTATAATTTGTCTCTTTATTGATATGCTCTATTTGGCAAGACATTGTTCTCATGGTTTCTCTGCACACATGATTTCCTTTAGCTTTTTGAGCATATTAGAAACAGTTGATTTAAAGTCCTTGTCTAATAAGTCCAATGTCTGGACTGCTCGAGGGACAGGTTCTTTTAATTTCTTTTTGTTTTTTCCTGTGTATGGGTCATACTTTTGTTTCTTTATGTGCCTCATAATTTTTGGTTGAAAACTGGACATTTTGAATATTTTAATGTGGCAACTCTGGAAGTCAGATTTTCCCCCCTTCTCAGGGTTATATTTTTTTAAGTTTTTGCCACTTGTTGTAGTCGTTTATTTGTCATTGTTATTGCTGTTTGTTTAGTGACTTTCCTGGACTAATTTGGTAAAGTCTACATTCTTTGTTGTATGGCTACTGACGTCTCTGCTTGATTAGCTTAGTGGTCTGCTAATAATTGGACAGGGATTTCCTTAAATTCCTTGAAGCAGTGAGTCTCCCAGCCCTTGCTGAGATACTGTGTGTGTATGTTGGGATATGCCTCCAATATTTGACAATGCTGCCATAATCATCACTTCCTGCTTGCACAGAGCCCCAAAGTCAGCCAGAGGTGAGACATTAGAACCTTCTTATGCCTTGGCATGTGCACCACCTTGCCCATGTTTGTGGTATTCTAGATTACTCAGAATATTCTAGAACTTTACAGAGCTCCCTGTGGAGTCTTATTCCCTCGTATTTCCTTTTAAGCTTCCTTGGTCAGCCTATTATTAGCCACAATGGATATTGTTGCCTCAGGCAGCTGTGATGCTAAACAGTTGCTATGATTGTTTGGGACAAATACCCCAAGGATAAAGCTGTTTGCACAGGGCAAGCTCTGAGTCAGGTTAAGGAAAGACAAGCTCTGAGAACGGAGCTTTTTGAGGAGCTTCCAACCTGGTCCATATGTGACAATTATCTAAGGATGGGGCTTTTATTCCATCTCGTGTTGCCCTCTCCAGTGGCTGGTGGCCCTCTGATTTTCACAGCTATCATCTCCGTGAAACTCCTGTTGTTCAAAGCTGCTGCAGATTGGGAGAGGAGGATGGGAACTGAACTAATTAAGACTCCATAAACCCTACTTTTCTTACTGAGATGCAGCCAGTTTTCTTGAATAAACTCTCCTCACATTGTTGCCAGCCTTTGGTTAATTTCTAAATTTCTGAAAAAGTTGATTTTGACAAGTTTTGCCTGGGTTCTTCTTCCTTTTGTGGACTTTTGGAGGTCCTTATTCTGTTATATCACAAGTACTTCCCAAAGTTCTTGCATGTTTATGACAGGTTGTTGTGAAAGTTATATATGAATTTAGATGGATATATGATCAACTGACATATTTTCTTTCTTTGACTATCAGAAAATGTTAATTATTTTTCTGGCATTAAATGATACTGTCAATAAAAATCTGTTCATTATCTTTTTTGCTTTTTCCTTTAAGCGATGTAATCATTTTGCCATTTTGTCCACACTTTTTGTTTCTTTTCCTTCTAGAGCTTCATCTCAAATGAAGCATTCTGACATCATTTTCCCTAATACATGGTATCCTTTCGATGTAATTTCAAGTATTTTTTGCTTTTGTAAATTTCAGTGACATTTTTCTGAGTATATATTATAGCATTTGTTCTGTTTCACTATTTTGCTTTCTTCTTTGGGGACACTTGTTAAAAATATATGCTCAATTCACTTTCATTGTCTTCTTTATCTGTCACTTTATCCAATATTTTTATCTCTTCCTTTGTTTTCTTGGTGTTTGAATTGTCCTTTTTTTCTTTTTATCTCAGAGCATTCATTCCTGTGTTTCTTTCAGTTTAGTGTTTATTTCCGAAATGAAATTTTCTTTTATTTCTTGTCTTTCTTGAATTCTATCACCTTATTTATGAGTTTTCTAATTATTATTTATGTTATTATTTCATATTTTGGATTACTTTTAGGTTGTTTTGAAATATAAGTTAGAGATTTATCTGTTTTATGTGCATATATTTGTTGTGTGATCTCATTGTCTATAGGGACAATATTCTGCTCCTTTTCCTTTCTTTTCTTACACTAACTTTCTGTGAGAGTCAACCATGATCCTTTTAAGTTACTCATTTGTACGCCATCTTTGCTTTCTAAGATTTTGATGGGTAAGACTAGATTATCTCTCATTTGCTCTGATGTTCCTTCTTCTCTTGTGTCTGTAATCAGTTGAGAAATATTACCTGCAGTTTCTGTGATCTTCTGGATCTGCCCTCTTTCTCTTTTCTGTATATTAGATATTTTCTGCTTTTTCTCTTTCCTTTTCTATTATTTTCTTTATCTCTCTTAATTCATACTACTCCCAACCATGTCTCTCCAATGGAAGAAAGATCCTTCTGGTTATTTTTGAGAGCTCATGGGGCCCAAATACTGCATCCCCTTCGGATTTTACTCTGGACCACTTGCATTAACCCATATATTAAAGTATGCCAAAATACCACCCAGTTTTAGAGGCTCTTCTCAAATTGGCCCCTGGTTCTTCCCATGAAGTTCAGTTTGCTCTTTGAGGGTTCTCATCTTCTCAGGTCCCTCAGAGGCCCCAGTGAGTCCCTGAGACTATATGGGGCTTGTGGTTGTCAGTGCTTTGTTCTCACTCACACACACTTTGGGATTCAGAGGAGAAACTTGTTACTTAACTTTTTTTTTTTTTTTTTGAGATATGATCTGCATGCCTGGATATTCTGCCTTTTTGATAGAGATGACTGGAAATAATCCAAAACATATTCTACCATCGCCACCACTTTTACAAAATATACCCTACATATGGATTTTTTTGTTCAGTCTTTCCCTTTCAATACTCTTTAGAAATTATGCCTGGGTAGTCTAGCTTTCAGAGTTGTAGACAGGGAACCTGATGCCAACATTTGTTTTCTCTTTGCTTTAAGCCTTTTTGTTTGTTTGTTTCTGCCTATAAGATTTGAAGTTTTTATTTTTGCTTTAAAGTCAAAAATCTCACCAGCATATGTCTAAGTGTACTTAGTCTCTTTTAATTCCTAGTGCCTGCTATTCATCGAATCTTTCTTCTTTCTACTCTTTTGAGGCAAAATTAAATTATATATTTTCAAGAAAAATATATTGGAACAGAACAGAGCAGGAAGATAGCTGACAGAACTTATCTCAGGACTGCAGAGGCATCAACCACCTTCTGTGAGAATCACAGAGAAAAATGTAAATCATTGGGATGTTTTAGTATACCTTTCTTTGGTTATTGTGCATAACGCAAAGTTTGTGTTCATTGGTTATTTTTCTTTTATTGCTTCTCTTTTAGTCTACTCTCTTCTCTAATTCTCGAATTGGTTTTATACATATATATATGTGTGTGTATGTGTGTATATATATATTACATCGCCTGGCTCTATCTTCTAGTCTCTTATCTCTTCCCTTATCTTCCCTTTCATTTGAATGTGAGAAACATTTCTTCATCTGCAACTTTAATGCACTGTTTGTTTTTTGCAGTAATCAATGTGCTATTTATCCTCACCATTGTATTTTTTTAGGGGGTGGACGGGAGATTAGCCCTGAGCTAACATCTGCCACCAATCTTCCTCTTTTTGCTGAGGAATACTGGCCCTGAGCTAACATCTGTGCCCATCTTCCTCTACTTTATATGTGGGATGCCTGTCACAGCATGGCTTGATGAGCGGTGTGTAGGTCCACACCCAGGATCTGAACGGGCGAACCCCAGGCCACCAAAGTGGAATGTGCAAACTTAACCTCTGCACCACCGGACTGGCCCCCTCACCATTGTATTTTTTATTCAATGATAATCTTCTTATTCGATTGTTCATAGATTGGGTCTTCTTGAATCATATTGCATGTGTTACTTGGTTTCTTTTTATGTTTCTAATTTTCCCCATTCTCACTATATGTGTCTTTCAAATGGCACCATTTGTTCTGAATATTATTTTCCTTGTTTTTAATTACTGAAGTTAACAAATTCCTCTTGTTCCTAGTCTGATGGTTTACTTTCAAAAGGTGGTATATTTGCAACTATGATGGGTTAGATATTTTTATAACAATCTATTCAAATTATTAAATTCTGTACAAAAGAAAATCTGTGTTTTCCCCATTTTGACAGTTTAAAAGATTCATTACTTGAAAGAATTAGAAAGTAAGCTACAAACTGACAAATTTACTGGATAAAAAGATTTACTGTCACGGGAAAGGACTTTTCCTTTCTATTCTTCTCTTCGTTCTGTTTGTGTGGCTATGATTAACTGAGACATAACCCCACCTTTCCTAATTGTCATTACTACTCTCATCTGGAGACTTCCGGAGCTCTCCTTTACTTAAAATACTCTCTGAGCCAGGGGTAAGCTGGGTGTGACCACAGCATCTGATGCACTTCCTGAAGTCTCATAAAGGATCAGGCTTAGCCCCAGCAATTGTTTCATGATCTCCCAACCAACAGTCTGTGTTACAGCTGAAAGGGAAATAGCCTGAACTAGAGAGGAACAAGCCAGGCTGTGTAACGGAGTGGAATTCTAATTACCTGTACACAGAGAAGTAACTAATACAGGAAGAGTTAGTGTTACCGCCCAAGGGGGGTCGTCTGCCCACTGCAAGACATGTCAATAGTCAAGAGGCAAGGTGGTAGGAGAGAAAAGGTTTTACTACAGATTGCTAGCAAGGGGGAAGATGGCCAGCTAATGTCCAAAAGAATAATCTTATAGAACAATGACTACAGGCCAGTTATTTAAAGGGCTGGTCTCCAGGTGGGGGAGGCAGCTGGTCTCCGGGTGAGGCAGACACCTGCTCTCAGTTTCTGATAGTCTTTTATTTTGCTGGATATGCATCAGAGATGGGAAACAACACCCTATACCCTGATCTTTCAGTTGTCCTTGATGATGGCCATCAGCATGGACTCTCTGCCTGGAGGTCATCACATTCCTAGAGAACTCAAAAGAACAAAGCTATCATCTTATTGCAGCTGGGAGGGACCATAAAATCTACAGAGGCTGTCTGGGCTAGTTAGGTCATCTAAAGTTACAATATGGTTTCTTTTCTACAATACGGCATCCCTTATGTCAACCTCATGTTGAGCCGGTATCATTAGTGATAAGGAAATGGTTGTATTACTAAATTTCATATGACAGTCAAATTTAACGAGAGCCTTACTCCCCTCTCCAGCTGGCAGATTGACCATTAAAGTAATGCCTCCCTCTTTCCTTACTCTACTACCCCGGGAAATTCTTGAAGGAAAGTGAGCGCTGCCACCAGTCTTCTGGTTGCTGCCATCCAGTGAATTTCCTGAAATCCATAAATTTAAGACTTACTAGGTACCAGTACAACATAATTTTAAGAAGCCTAGGTTCTAAATCCTGGCTATCCATTAGATTCTAGAAGTTTTTCTTTTCTTTTGGTTTTTAACACTAATGTCTAGGTCCCACCCCAGACTAATTAAAATAGAATGTCTATCTGATTGCTATTTTAAAAATTTCCCCCAGATGATTCTAATGTGTGGTCAAGATTAAGAGTCATTGTTTTGAGACCTATATTTGTATCATTTCTTTTCCCTTGACAAGTAGTATGACCAAGCCGTATCATCTGGGTTATCTGTAAAAAGGAAGTAGTAAGAGGGCCATCATGATAAGGATCATAAACAGATTCCTATACCTGAAGAGGTGTCTGTGTGGGAAGATGGGGCTGGGGGTAGGAAAAGCCAGTTATATTCTTGAGAGAGAGCTATTTGCCTGAGATAAGTTAACAATAATTTATTGTATTCAGTGGATATAATGTATTGTTATTAATCTTAAAGTTATCCTTACCTTCCAAGAAGGAGGATGCTCTCAGAGTATTAAAATATGTTGATTTTCTAGTGGCCACTTAAAAGGCAGCATTTATGGGACTTGATAAAGGAAGTGGAGCTGGAGCAAATAAAAAAAAGAATAAGGTATAGTTCCTATCGTCATGGAATTTAGGGCCTACTTGTGACACTAGGGGGAGACATATAAAGTGTTGTGATAACTGCTTTGATAAAGGGAAGTCCAGAGTGGTGTACACTTAACTCAGATTTCCTGTTCGTATGTAAGTGGTCAGGGAGCAGGGAAGGTATGTGTGGGGCATCTACAAAGTCTTAGTATAAAGAGCATTGTATGGAGAGCACTGAGTGAAATACAGAAGCTGTGGAACCCACGTAACCCAGACACTTCCTAGTTACATAATCCTGGCTGAACACTCAAGTCTCCCTGAGTCTCCTTTCCTCACACTTAAAACTAGTATGATAATAATTGGCATGTGCAACTTTTCAAGGATATTGTGAGAAACGTCATCACGTAATAATGTAAGTGAAAGCAGTCTGATAATTACGAAGTACTATATAGATCTCATCTCCTACTACTATTACTTATAACTTCACGCTTTCTTTTAGTGTCATGGCACAAACCATCTTTGTAAAACATAATATAGCTAACATAATGAAAAATTGGCAATCAAATATAATAGGGAAGATGTGTTATATTTCATAAATGCTAATCACCTAATGAAGAGTTGTGTATATCTTGACTTTGATTTTCACAAAGTATTCAGTTGTGCTTTTTTGGTTGGTGATGGGTTCATACTTGTTATTCTGCCACACATATTTCCTTAGGGGGAACAATACTATTGTTCCAGTGTTCAGGAGGAAAGAGGACTGGAATGGGGCTATTACAGATTCTTCTCTCCATTCCACACCGCTACGCCTCCTATGGAAGAACTCTAAACAATTGGCACAAAGTGATTGGCAAGCTGAGAGGATGAGACAAAGATGCTTTCTGTTGCTAATTTATCTTTTCTTTTTTTTAACCTCTTGCCCCTCACATGCCACCAAGCCTCTACAATGACCTGGTAAGAGTATGTGGGTTTGCGTTGTACTGTGCCCTGGGTATCAGAATCATAATTTTGCCTAATTATCATTGAATCCATAATTATAAAGCATAAGCAACACACCAGCTTACAGTTGTTGCTTCAAGCAAAGTTGCTGTGGTAACAGATAACATAAGTAATCCTGGTTGACAACAGTAAACATTTCTTTCTCCTGTTACATAAGCTGTGGCTCGACTTGCCTCTGCTCACTTTAGCAAGATGCATATTTTCATTCTGGGGCCAGGCTAGGTAGCTCCTATCTGGGACATGCCATTTTCCTGCCAGTGGCCAAGAATGGAAAAGAGCTTAACCTAACCACACAATCACCCTTAAACTTCCACTGGCCATGGAAAGCATCCTATTTCTTCATTTCCTGTTGACCGCAGCATGTCCTGTGGGGAAATCCAAAGTCAATGAAGCTAGGATATATACTCCACGTATAGGATGCATGTGCAAGTCACACGATTGTGAGCAGAGGGGCCTGGTACATGAAAGGGAATAATAATTCCACCTAATACTGGCCAGGTGGCATTTGCTCCAGAAAAATCTAAAATCCAATCAGTCATAGGAGTGAGGGTCACCCAAATAAGAGTATGCAGAACGAGAAGTGGGAATAGAAGAATTTTGAAGTTAATTTTTACAGAGTCAGATTTACAGAAAATAATGGAGGGGCCAGC
This sequence comes from Equus asinus, assembly GCF_041296235.1. NCBI lineage: Eukaryota > Metazoa > Chordata > Mammalia > Perissodactyla > Equidae > Equus > Equus asinus. Next base: position 33,464,561 of record NC_091802.1, on the reverse strand, counting down.
CCCGTCGCCAAGTGGTTAAGTTTGCGTGGTCCGCTGCAGCGGCCTGGCGTTTCGCTGGTTCAGATCCTGGGCGCGGACATGGCACGGCTTGTCAGGACACGTTGAGGCAGCATCCCACATGCCACATCTAGAAGGACCTGCAACTAAGATATACAACTATGTACCCGGGGAGATTTGGGGAATTAAAGCAGGAAAAAAAAAAAAAAAAAGATTGGTGACAGTTGTTAACTCAGGTGCCAATCTTTAAGGAAAAAGAAAAAGATTGGCCACAGTTGTTAGCTCAGGTGCCAATCTTAAGAAAAAAAAATAAAATAAAATAAATGATGGAATTTTATTTTGCATTTTCACTTTTTCCCTGGATATTTTATCATGGGAGAGACTCCACATTATTCAAAGTGAAATGATCTATTGTAATGCATACCAGTGTCCTAGGTTGACACTGCTCCCTGGTCCCAGGAAGATAAACCACATTTCACGTTTGCTATTGGGGGTGTACTGAGGATGGGAATAAGGTTGCGTTAGCCCAGTCTGATCTGTCTCCTACACTTCTTCTCATTTTCTCTCTCCTGTGTAAATAGACAAGGAAGCTTTTCACCTGGGAGCAAGAGGAGGCAAGCAATTTACCTGCCACTCTTCTCTACCTGCTCCGTTAAACATCCCTTCCTAAGAGGAGCATGTTATCTGTCTCACTGTTTCTCACAATACCTTCTCTGGATTTCTCTTGTCTTGACAGGCTGTAAAACAGGCTATGACCCTGAGGCAGTAGGCTAGTGAAAGTGCTCAGAATTTGTTCTACAGGTGCAGAGGCCCCAGATGCTCCTCTCTAACGTCTAGAGCAGAGCTTTCCAATAGAAGAGAATGGAATGTGAGCTGCATGTGTAGTTTTAAATTTCCTAATAGCCACATTAAAAAAGTAAAAAGATCAGGTGGCATTAAATTTAGTAATATATTATTTTCAACCCAATATATTCAACCTATTATCATTTCAACATGTAAGCAATATAAGAATTATGAATAAAACATCCTATCTTCTTTTTTTCATTAAATCTTTGAAGTCCAACGTGTGTTTTTTGTTGTTCTTGCTTTAGTGAGGAAGATTGGCCCTGAGCTAACATCTGTTGCCAATCTTCCTCTATTTTGTAGAAACACCGCCACAACATGGCTTGACGAGCTGTGTGCAGGTCTGCATCCAGGATCGGAATCGGTGAACCCCAGGCTGCTGAAGACAAGCATGTGAACTCAACCACTACACTACTGGGCCAGCCCCTCTAACATGTATTTATACTTAGAGCACATCTCAGTTCAGATGAGCCACCTTTCACGTGCTCATGGGATACATGTGCCTAGTGAATCCCCATTGGAATGGTGCCGGTCTGGACTTCTGTTTTTGTTTCCATTGGAGGTTAAAAGACATTGTAATTTCCTGGATCGCTCTCTTAAAATGGTCCTGAGGTGCATATTACAAAATAGCATACCAGCAGAACTGTATTCTATTACTTACAAAAGGGAAGCTTACGGTCTACCTTGATCCTTATCTGCTTCTCTGTATCTGTTTTCGCTTCATTCAGCACACCAACTATTAAAATTGAGAAGCCTGACTTATATTTCACCTGGATGAGAGACATTCTACCTTACCAGGCCGGTGGATCCGCGGTCTCCTGCAAGATCAAACCAATATGATTTCTGAGCTCAAGACTTGTACATTGTAAGAGTTGACAGAAGGGTGAACTACTCATGGGTAAAGCTTGCAACGTTTTTAAGGGCATGGAATATTTCGAAACAATTTAACAGAAGAATTCAACATCTATTTCATCTGAGGTAGAAACACATGGTCTTCCTAATTGCACTTCTTATACTTTCAACAGCAAATTTTTTTTTATTAATTCTTACTCTAGCTAAAGTGGAAAACTCAGGTAAAGGTGTTATATATACATAGTGCAATAAAAAAGGGACATTTTCAATTCCAATAACAAAGTTTATATACCATCGACCTTTAACTTGATATATTTGATACTGTCCAATAAAGATAATTACTTTCCAGTTGTAGTGTAATGTCATGGTGTGTGACCATTCACAGTAATAGAAATCTTTATCTGGCTGCCAATAAAATGGCAAAAAAAAAAATCCAATTAATGAAGTTCCAAAGTGTCATAATAATAATTACCATATCAAAGGGATATCTCACTTGATTAAGTCATTTTATAGAGACTTTAGCAGCAATTTCAACTATTCTATCGGCTATCAAATGTAGATAAAGAAAAGAAAGATGCTTTGAATACCCACACGTGTTTTTACCCACTTTATGGACTCATCTAAGTCTTTAAAACACAAAGGACTAATTGTGTGGCTCAATTATAAAAGGCTCCACTGCAACGCTGTGGAGCACTGTAGTGCTCTGTCACTTAAAATTCTGATCTCTATTATTAACCACAGATTTCAATGGATGGATGGTGCTCTTATTCTGCTTTTCCACATGGTTAATTAATTCTAGAAGTATGTAAGACGTGTGCAAAGCAGTATGAAATAATCATTAAAATTATAGGAACTGTAGCCAGAATACATGACTTCAAATCCTAGCTCCGTCACTTCCTAGTTCTGTAATCTCGAGCAATCTATTAAAACCCTCTGTACGGTGATTTCCTTACCTGTAAAAAGGAGATAAGAACATTAACTAACCCACAGAGCTGGGTGAGGATTAAGGTAATTAACAGATGCAAAATTATTCAGTTCTTGGTATAGAGGAAGTGATGGGTAAACTTTTGGTGATGATGTTTATTAGTCACAGTAGTACTATTAACGTCGTTATCTGTAAATCTGAACATATAGTATTTGGATCACCTTTAAACTAAGAAATCAAAATGTCTGCATTCTGGGATTTTTTAAAAAAGATTTCAACCTTATTACTCAAATTTAAGTTCTCTTTCTTCATTTTCTATCAAAAATTTCACTGTGGAAAAGTAGTTGTTATTCAAAGAAGATGAACTCAAAGATATGCTGCCTATCCACTCCATGGTCCATAAGAGCTGCTCAACAAATATCACCTGCTTTTCTTGTTATTTTATTATTATTTATCCACCTATCTAGATAGTCTGAGCTCTAACCTTTGAAAAACTTAGAGATCCATGAAGTTATAAACCAGTGGCCAGTTTATTACCCCACTGAAATACTTCACCCCTTATTATGATCAATATAAATAAAGATGCTTCATTAATCCATTCACTCTACAAACAATATTTATTTAACACCTAGAATAAAGCTGAGCACTAAGGTTGGTACTAGGGCTAAACACGAGGGCTCTGTGCTCCAGGAGCTTACGGTCATGTAAACCAATGGTTTCCAGAACACGGTTAGATTTTGAGATTTTGGACAAAAATATTCACATTTCTGTTTATCTTTTTATCTCATCTTTTTAAATGTTTATTTCGTATAGTGCAAATTCAGGTCTGTTGAACTCAAAAGTACATCAAATCTCAACATCTAACTCTGTTCTGGAGACCATTGGTTTACATGACTGTATATGAATGTATTTCAGAAATAAAAATATCCACGTATTGAAAGAATTAAAAAATTATACGGAGTGGGGCATGTGATGTACCTGTTTGGAGATCATGATATAAACAAGTCTCATACAATATGAAAAGTATGGTGACAGAGATCCATAAAGTAGGAAGAGATGGGGAAGAAGACAACTTTAAACATGGAAGTTTAAGGAAAGCTACATCCTGGTGATGGTACTTGTGATTTATGAAAAATGAATGGGTAATTGTCCACCTAGAGGGTGAGAGAGTGGAAAAGCTGAACGAGGCCTGCAGCTATTTAAGGCTGAGTGTGTCGCATCAAAATGGCATGGGGATATGAATGACGACGATGGCTTCATGACTGATATGAAGAGAATGCTGGGACCAGGTACTGTCAGTAATAAGCAGAAGCTAGCTCATGGATGCAGACATAGCTCTGCATGTCATGCTTACGAGTTGAGATTTTGTTCTGTGGGCAATCGAGAAATTGTTGGAATTTAAATAATGGAATAACATTCAGATTTGAATTTCAGAAAGATAAAAATATTAAGATATAACATTTATCTAGTGCTTACTGTGAGTCAGGTACTGTGCTGGGCGTTTCTTGCGCATGCTATGATTAAATTCAACGTTCGTGCTCTCTGGGGTAGGAACTATTAGTAGGTCTGCATATAGATAGTAAAGAAGAAAGACTATCACTTACTGGCCCAAGACAGAGAACTAATAAGTGATATAGTGCTAGGACTCAAATTCAGGTCTGTTGAACTCAAAAGTACATACTTTTTGTTGTAATAGGAGGGTGGAGTATGGTGTAAGACTAGAGACTGTTAATGATCAGTTGCAAACACACTGAGAAGAGATGATGAGAGCCCAGGCAACAGTCCTGACCTAGGAGCAGGCATTGAGATCAGGAGTTCAAATCAGTTCAGCAAATATTTAAGGGGTGCCTCCCCTGTGGGCAGGCAGAATTCAAAGTGGCCATTGCTTCTACTGGCAGCATTACTATCAGATACGTTGTCCATTATGACATTCAATATCCCCCTCATACAAAAATTGAGAGATTTACTTTCATGAAAATGCCTGCATTTCTTGATAAGCAGGTAAGATTCCTAGTATAAGACCACAGGAATTATATAATTTCACAAGTTTACCTTTACGTGTCAGGTTTCAGGAAGCTGGGGGTTAAAGTTAGTGACCAATTACCTTACTTATAGTAGCCTAAATTTTCTGTGTTCTTAATTTTACCCCTCTTGTATATTCAAAAAAGTTATTCTTTATGGCAATTCATCTTTTATTAAAAGTCATATCAAGTTTGGAGAGCTGACCTGGTGACATAGTGGTTACGTTCACATACTCTGCTTCAGCAGCCCACGGTCAGTGGGTTCAGATCCTGGGCACCGACTTACACGCCACTCATCAAACCATGCTGTGGTGGCATCCCACATACAAAGTAGAGGAAGATTGGCACAGTTGTTAGCTCAGGGCCAATCTTCCTCAAGCAAAAAGAGGAAGACTGGCAACAGATGTTAGTTCAAGGCCAATCTTCCTCATCAAAAAAAAAGAACAAGAAAAAGAAGTCATATCAATTTTTGGAAAGAAATATACCATATGACATAAATGGCTATGGAATAAAAGCTATAATTAAAAAACTGGTGTCCTGCTATTATAAACATATACAGCTTTCCCACTTTGAATTGAGATAATTTATCATATAAAAAAGGAAAGAAAAACAATCAAAAAGTTAAAATATTTTGTAATCACATGAAGTGTTCCAAACTCCAAACAAAATCCGTTACTAAGACTCTTTAATAAACATATCTTCTTGGGGCTGGCCCCGTGGCCGAGTGGTTAAGTTCGCGCGCTCCGCTGCAGGCAGCCCAGTGTTTCGTTGGTTCGAATCCTGGGCGCGGACATGGCACTGCTCATCAAACTACGCTGAGGCAGCGTCCCACATGCCACAACTAGAAGGACCCACAACGAAGAGTATACAATATGTACTGGGGGGCTTTGGGGAGAAAAAGGAAAAAATAAAAAAATCTTAAAAAAATAAAAAATAAAATAAACATATCTTCTTCACACCGTGACCTCTATATCTTTTATTGGAGGATTAATAACAAGTATCTTAGCAACCACACCTGGACCCAAGGCACATGGGAAAGTCTTGGCAGCATTCAAGGTCAAAATTCTCTAAGCTTAGACCGAATGCCAAGAAACAATATGCCATTATGCTTCTAGAATGTATTAAATTTGTATAGATGGAAAGAGAAAAAGAAAACAAATAAAAGACAGGAAAAAGGAAAGAAGAAGGAAGAAAGGAAAGAAAGAAGGAAGGGAAAATGCCTAACAGATAGGTAAATAGCTATTCAATTATGATAAAGCCGAAGGATCTAGTTTAAGCAAATATGAATTCAGGTATCCATCTAATGCCAGCAAATAGTAGGCTGACTTTTAGGCTTATGATCATAACTATGGAAAGAATTAGTATATAATTAGGACAGTTAGTGATTCTGAGTTTGTTACATCCACTGAAAACATAAAGTCTTCCTTTATAGTTTTTCTCCAATTTCTACATGTAGAAAAATGAGAGTAACAATAACACATATAAATGTTTTCCATCACTTTGCTGTACCAGGTCAGCCCTTGGATATTAACAGTATTCAATGCCTTACTAGCAATGTTATAAGAATGAAATTATAGCAAAGTCGTTGGAAAACATTTATAACTGTCGTAAGTGTGGAACACGACAGACGATGCATATGGTGAGATTTCTCCAAGATTGGGGATTGGCCCACAAAGTCCAGAAAAGATTATAGAGGCGAGACATTCTAGAGAACATTGCTGAGATAGAGTACATGTGTATTAATTTGCCTGATGAATCCTAGGGCAGGTTAAAATTAGCAACCCAAATTTAATCATTTTGACTAAAAGAAAAAATTTAAAATTATACCAGCTCGGAACTCATTAAAAAATTATGTCATCTATTCATTCTGACTCAGTTTTGATCATTATATTCACATTCTATGAGTCAGAAAAATGAAATGCCTTAAAATTCTTACAATTAATGTAATGAATAATTTTGAGAATGGATCTTACTAAAATATTAGATATTTAATGTTGAATTACTGGCTCATACAGGGCATGGAGAAATGGTTTGAGTCTCTAAGAGGGAGTCACAGAACTTTATCCTCAGGCAGGAGCACTTTGCCATAAAGAGATTTCATTTTTACTTTCAAACGTGATTGCAGGGGTTAAAAAAGCAAAGTGTAAGACTGAAAATAAGACCCTAAGAACATTTCAGTAGAAAACCTACACACAGCCTTATGATTTTTCCCCCGGAGAAAACACTAAACAGTAGAATAACACACATGCATTTTTTTTCCTAGCAGAAAGAGATGTTAGAAGTTGTTCTATTAATGTTCCTTATTCTGTAATAAAGACCAAAATGCAGAAAATGATGAAATGGGACAAAAATCCTCCTGCCCTGATTCCAAGTCAAATGCTGTTGTTTTTCCCTCTCGTGACATTCAGTTAAAGTACGTAAAAATAAACGAATAATATAAGGTAACAAATTAACACAAAGATTTAGGAAATTAACCAGGGGAAAGGGGCCCTAGATGATCAGAGAAGTTTTACGGAGGAAGAGGGACTTGCGCAGGATCTTGAAGAATGTAGATTTCAGGTAAGAACTAGACTACAGGGGGAGGCCAGCTTGGAGAGTGAAATATTTCTACTCTATGTCATAGACGGTAGGAGAGGGCGAATTTTCTATTCTCTCTCCCCTAACTACACTGCAGCAAAGATTTTAGTATCCCTCTCAGCCAGATATTCCCATTAATTTCTTATATTTTTAAGCAAGAATGAATATTTCCAAGACACTTTCATACATATTACGTCTTTGGCTAACACAATTACGCTGTGAGTTACAGTTGGCATTTTATCTAGGAGAAAATCAGAGCTCAAACATTTTACCTGATTTATGCACAGTCATACAGCTGTTTAGTCACAAAGATAGGTTTGAATGCAAGTCTTATGACTCCAAGCCTGGTGTTTTTATATCGTATCACAGGTAGGACTTATCCACCCTGCCACTGAAACAGTTCTTGGCCAATGGAAAATACTGGAAGAAGGTTCAGGGACATTTTGGAAAGATTGCCACTCCTTTTGGTCAAGGAGATGATTGTAACTTTAATCTGGATTTGACTTTAAGGAATTCTAGTTCAACTGTCCCATAAATCTGTTTCCCTCATGGCTACTTTTGTGTCCTCAGGCTTTTTTGTTGGCAGAAAGCTTAGAGATTAATGTCGCTGGGACGTCTCCAATGTCCCACATGCATTATATGGCTCTTATTTGCACCATCTAATTCTATCTAGTCAAGGGTAAGGAAAGGATATGATAGGAATTTACTAAGTTAAAAGTAAGTGCAGTTTACTGATAATGATATTATAACTAATAGTTATAACTAACTAACTAATGATATTGCTCATTCTATATCAGCAAAGACCACAAACAATGTTTTTATTTTTCAATGAAAACCAAGTCAGCTGCATTCTGTACTTCACTTCTTTATTGGGGTCCAAGTTGAGCTCATCAATGATTTTGCGAATCTAAGATAAAATCAGTCATGTTGTTAAAGCAACAACAACAACAACAAATAGTGACCAAACAGTTAAAATATAGTCACATAGATGATGTTTTATGGTATTGTAGTGTAGGAGAGGAAAAATAATCTTCTCTCTATCCTTCTAGGTTCTTGGCTGAGTTACTCCCTATAATAAAAGGGATTAACAGGAGAAAAACAAACAGAAGTTTAATAACATATATACCTCTGTTATTGAAAGTTCAGTCTCTGAACTTGGTGCCAATCCACATAACAAGAACAGAGTCTGGGGTGAAAAGGAAAAAATCAGCTTTTTAATTTTCTTCGCCAGACAAAGGGAGTACCAGCCGGTGAACGCCCTAGGAAATACTGGCTCCCCATTAAGAAGCAGGTAAAGCGTTTTTAAAAGTTTGTGAGGAATGTGGCTGCTTGTAGGGAGGGCGGAGCCTGTGACCTTGCTGATCAGCACTTTCCCACCAGCCTGCATTTGGCCTTGTGAGGCTGTTCTCAGGGAGGGGGGGATATGAGATAAGGGAATCCTCAGATGGCTGTCCTTGATCGTCTGCCTCCATGGTGGATGGTGGATTTCGGTGCATGGAAGCCAAGGCACTGGGGACAGGGAAGCTTCAGCTTCTAGATATTTTCTGGGCATCAGTTTCCTGTAATAAACTTCAAGGATCTGTGATTAGCCAGATCTTTACTGTGGGCTCAGTGTGAGGCCAGCTGGGCTTTAACATTTTCTAACTTCTGTTTGGTTGTAAAGCTTGGGGAGTCAAAGGTTAAAGAAATAGATATTTACATATGAGTGTAACTAAAGAAGCAGGGAAAGGGGATGAGTGTTTTTGGTTTTAACCCCATATATGCTGGGTTCAATGTAGGGGAACTGATATCTGGGCCGGTATTAATTAAAAGCCTGTAACACTTCCCATATACATGGGAGGTACCCAGGAATCTGAGTTACTCTCCAAAATGGCCCAAGCCATCGTCTTAAATACCATCCCCAGCTAAAGACAAAGGAAGATGGGGCCGCAGGCAGTGAGGCAATGATGGGAGGCTATCAGGAAAAGCACAGTAAACAAGGATAAGGTTGTTATGCAGATTTAGGTCAGTGCCTTCTCCATTGATAAAAGTTTCTAGAAACGTTGTCATCCTCCTCTTCCTGATACAGAGGGAAGGCACTGTTACAAATGAAGATTTTCCTTATAAACGTAAATGTCTCTTACAAAGGGATAACTTCTACTGGTTACCTCCTGTGTCTGCTGTTTCTTAAAAGTAACCAGCTCAAGATAATTCTTATGCCAGAGACATATTTTTGAGTGGCAAATTCTACTCCGCTTCACTTTACAAAGTTATTATTAACCTATTAACCAAATTGACTACAATGATTGGTGGATTTTGCATTATACAAACTTAAGCACTCCTTTAAGTGCTGTGGCAGATGCGCAGGCTTTCTACTCAGATTCCCCTTCAAGAAAGGACTCACTTCCCAGATATGGGGAGAAGAGTTTAGTTGACAGTCTACAGCTGTTAACTTTCCTGAGTCAGCCTCAGATTTCAAGCTAAGGTTACATTATTTCTTGGGATGGCCTCTGGCCAGTGACTAAGTGAGGTGGTGGTAGCCAAGGGCATTCTGCTTTGGAGGCATCCTCTAGCTAATGACTGAGCAAGGTGATGGTACAAAGGCCTTGACCTTTTCTCTCAGTGCACCACTCCTCTATCAGGCAAGGCATGCTCCAGAGCTCCTGGTAGGCTGGCAGAGATCAGCTAGATCTGAATCACTGTCTGACAGGTCCCCTGCCCCATCCTGATATCTCCCATTTCCTTTCACAAGTGTTATTCTCAGTAACCGTAAAATACAATAACTTTTAAAATTCACATTAGAAATGATTGAAAATTCTAATTGGAATAAAGACTGAGATTTTCTAAAAATTAAAATGTTATATCCTCGATGAAATCTCTGATATCTTCAGGCATACTTACTCAAGCTCCCTGGTTCCACATATTATTCATCCTATATTACAATGTGTGTCATGGTGTAATTATAATTATTTGGTATGGTCTCCCCCTCTAAATCCATCAGATGAAACAGTATTTATTTTTCCACTTATCTCTCTGTTGGGTGTATTAGTTGTCTCAATACACAATACATGTTTAGAAAGGGGGGCTATTCCTCAGGGAAATTTTGTCATTTTATAACTGTAGATAGTAAGAGATTAAGGGATTAAGGATGGAGAAAATGTCTGCTAATTTTAATCAGTCTTTCTCTGCTGGATGATCCACCCTTACCTTACCCTCATAAAGAGATGCTAGTAACTAAAGTATTTACTGATTTTATGCTCAAATCCTAGTAGAGAAACTCACACAACTATGTCATATTCAGTGATATTTGGTACCTCTGTGGAATGTTTAAATTAGAAACTTTTCTTGACCTCTACATTTCAATGAATTTTGCCTATAAAAAGGGTAAGCATGCAGAAAGGAGAAATCCTATAACACAATAGAATTCTGAGGAATTATGCAAAACCAAAGAACCTACATTTTAGAAAATATTCCTAAGAGAGTTACAAATTATGTAAGAAAAGGTAACCAAGAAATCAGTTACCTTTGGCTATGGTTTGGTTTCTGAAAGCCTCTCTAATAAGATTGTCAGCTTCCTTTGGTAATTTTGTTGAGCTATTGTAACGTATAGTATATATGAAATAACTTTTGTAAATAAATGAGGTAAATTTATTATATAATCCTAAATCTCTAGATGTAAATAACAAATCAAAAATGTGTACCCATTTTTTGGAGGGGAGGCACTTTGCTCTTTAAATCACACTTTAATTGAAACAGCTAATAAGACTGTCATCGACTAACTGCCCCAAGTAACTCAAAGGAGCTTTTGGAAGCACTTAACTGTTTCTTAGTTATTTTAAGAGGTATAATCACCAATCACCCTGAGCTAGTCCAAATCCCACAGCAAGAGTGATGCCTGGGTAGACAGGCTGAGAAGTTCCCAAGAGTTACCTTCACTTTATTTTAATGTTAAGATCTCTGCACCAGGAGGAGCTTAGGCCTTATTACCATGAGATGTGATGTATGTGGAAGCACGTATTTCAACTGTGCCGGCATGAGTGAATACCCTCCTCTACATGTGAAGACGAAAATTCCCTTTTGAAGGTCTGTTCCCAATTTGAAATAAAGAGCCCCTGCTTTCCCTTTCTCAGGGAGCCACAGTTTTGCAAATAATTCCCCATGGTCTCCTTATTTGTTGCAAATAAATTTTACTTTGTGTGACAACTACTTCTGGTGAAGGCTTTGATTTCAACTCACCAAGAAGCAGACTCACTTTGGTTTGGTAACAAGACACCTTCCTTAGGTTCATGCCATGAAAATTGAAAGTTATAAAATTCAATTATACTTTTGGGGAATAAAAATAATGTCATTTACTGGCAGGCAATAATAATAAAATAATGAAATAAAACAAAAAACCTGTATTCAAAACTTTATATATTTAGGAAGAACAAGAGAATAATAAACATGATGCAAGTAAAATCATTAATAATTTTTCCTTTCTGAGCTATCATGCCATTGCTTTGTCTCAACATCTTTACTAATGCAGCACTATATTAGTGGATGAAGGAAGGCAAGGAGGGCAAACCTCATTTTTCCATCAGGGAGTCAAAAAGAAGCTGGTAGCTAGCCAAGAGGATACCTATTCATGGCATGTATCCAGGTTAGGGATCCAGAACGCTAAAGTGGTTCAAATCAAGATCAAGCTAACACAGATACAGGCTCAATCTGAAGACTAAAATGATATAGCAAGGCTGAGTGCAGTCAGCAGCCACAGTCAGGGATAAGGCTAACAAAGAAAGGAGATGCAGGTATCCAGAGTAATCAAACTGAGACAGATGAATGAAGACCCAGAGTGGAAATCTACATTTGATGAACAGATATATAGAAATGGGCTGAAGTTGAAGGGAACATCCGTAACAGGAGTAAATTAAATTCTGGAATTTGAAGAGTAAATTGCTATAGTTTCTTTTTGACCCAAATGTTTCCATCTCTAGTTTTTAAATTCATGGAACATAGCTTAAAAACAATGCCTAACATAATGCATATTATTAGTTGTATTTATCAAATCTCCATATTCTCTTTACACTGAGAGTAATTTGTGGGGTCAGCCCCGTGGCCGAGGGGTTAAGTTTGTGCGCTCCACTTTGGCGGCCGAAGGTTTCCTCAGTTCAGAACATGGGCGCAGACATGGCTCTGTTCATCAGGCCATGCTGAGGCAGTGTCCTACATAGCATAACCAGAAGGACCTACAACTATACAACTATGCACTAGGGGGCTTTGGGGAGAAGAAGAAGAAGAAAAAGAAAAAGAAGATTGGCAACAGATGTTAGCTCAGTTGCCACACACAAAAAAAGAGTAATTCATAAATGTTAACATGTTTTTTGTATTTCTTTGAAAGCAAAACTTATATACATCAGGACACACCCATTGACTTGTCTCAATTATGTTTGAAGGTGCACAATCTGGAAGACTTGTTTCAAATTTAGGGTCTCAGACATTCCAGAACTTACATTGTCTTTGTCTTGTCAGAAAGTAACTTCATCAAAATTCCCTAAGATTATAATATTTTAATTTTGATGAGAAATGTGCCTGGAAACTGATTGCTTAAGAAGGCTTCCTTTAGAGGGTATATTCTTAAACCTACTAAGATGTAGCTTTAAAAAAAACACGTACCTAGGTGTGCTACAAGAGAAAACAGCACTACTAAATTTATCATCAGACTTCTGTTCAAAGATATTTTTTTAAAACATGAGTATGAGGTTATTTGTCTTTTTTCTCTCTCTGAAACACTTTGATTGGTCAATGAAACTGCTGAATGGGAGAGTTTGAGCCAAGAGAACTTGAGAAGAATCCTTATTCTGTCATTCTTTTCTTTGTGACTTCAGATCAATTGCTTTATCTTTCTGTATATTTTTTTTTCTGCTTTACCTCCCCAAATCCCCCCGGTACATAGTTGTATACCTTAGTTGCAGGTCCTTCTAGTTGTGGTATGTGGGACGCCACCTCAACATGGCCTAATGATTGGTGCCATGTCCGTGCCCAGGATCTGAACTGGCGAAACCCTGGGCCACCACAGCAGAGCACGAGAACCCAACCACTTGGCCATGGGGCTGTCCCCTCTATATTTTTTGTTTTGTTTTCTTTTTGTTTCCATTTGTAAACCAAGATGACACATTCCATCTTTCTCCTTCATTGGGATTTGGGGGTATTAAGGCATTGAGTGATTAAAGCATCTATGAACTGATTTTTATTTTTCATCCTGTACAGGTACTTTATTAGAGCAATACACCAGACATTAGAGTCAGGGTGACTGATATTATATTGTATTATAAGCATATGTATCCATAGTATCATAGGTCACCAGTGGGCCATCTAGAGTTTCTAATACTTGATTTCATATAGAAATGTATAAATATATTTTTCTTTATCCCTCTATTGTTTATTAATTATAAATTAACATAACTTTCCGCAAATTACTATTATTAAAAATTATGCAAAATTCAATTTAAGATTATAAACTAATTCCTTAGATATTAATTCACTAAAAACAAAACCAAAACTAGAATAATCTAATACAAATCTTCTAAGGTTAACATTTAAATATGAGAGTTATTCAAGTTTCCCTTGATTTCTTTCCTAAGATGTTTTTATTGCCCTCCAATATCTCCTGTTGTGTACTTTTTATTGAAAAGTGGGACTTTGATACTTTGTATATTTTAAACTTACATAATGTCATATGTCAATTATATTGTAATAAAACTGGAAAAAATAAAATAAAACAAGATATAAACATTCATTCATGAACCAAGTTGTCAAAGGCAACAATACTACCCAGTGTTACTGCTAGTGAAAGGGAACCGATTATACGTGTATATGTGGGACTTTGAATAATTGTGGTAATCCATGAGTGATTTAGTAGTTAAGTCACTAATTACAGTTATAATTGCACTTCAATCACCAATCCTACATTTTTCAGATCTTTGGAATTTGTCTTTGTAGTTGGTCAGTTTTGTTGCTATTTGTCAGGAAGAGATAGTGGACTTACACAGAACAAGTTCATTACAATCCCTTGCAAGGTCAAGTTAGTTACCTCTTCCTTCTACTCAAGAGGCTCTTTGAACATGGCTCTGTTACAATTCTTATCCCATAGTTTTGTAATTAGCTCTCTACCTTTGTATCTCCAAACGGACTCTGAATTCCGGGAGGTCAGTCTAAGTTCATTTGTCTTTGAGTACCCAGGAGCCAAAGAAATCTATCTGGCATATTTTGGTCCCTCAATCTTTGTTAAATAAAGGAATTATGACACCAACTAGGCGAACCACAATTCAATTCAATTCCAATGCTAACTACCCAGAATTACCATCAGACTCTGCAGGTTTAAGGACTCAGTCCCATGAAAATGCTCTCATTTCAGATGCCAGTTGCAAGTATCAGGTCTCCAGGTTACTCACATTTCTATCTCACTTGGCAACAATGTCAGGGGCACCACCCTCATGTTCAATAATTTACTAGAATGACTCATGGAACTCAGGAAAATGCTATATTTACTATTATAGTTCATTATAATTGAATATAAATAATCAGCCAGATTAAGAGGTACATAGGAAGAGGTCCAGAAGGGTCCCGAGCACAGGAGCATCTCTCCCTGTGGAGCTGGGGCGTGCCACATCCAGGAACATGGATGTATTTGCCAATTTGTAAACACCATAAACCCTGTTGTTTGAGAGCTTTTAATGGAGGTTTCATTACATGGACATGATTGTGGCTATGGGGGATCAGAATTTGCCACACTAAAATGTTTCTCTCTGGTGTGATTATTTTTAAGCAAAAGACTTGGAAAGAAACTTTGACATTCCCTCAAACAGGCTAAAAGAATTTAAGACAGAAGGCCTGTCCCAGGAAGGAGTTAATACCATAAGATGACTATAGTGTAATATAAACTAGGTGTGGTAGACAGGGAGGAACCCAGCAAGGCCCATCTAAGCAAAGTCTTCCCCATGTCCCATTGTCTTTTCAAAGTATGGTAAACATTTGTTTACCAAGCATTTGCTTTTCCATCTCCCTGTGAATTGCCTGCCTCCCCTTTGAAGTCCCAAACAACTACCTCCAACATCGTCCTTTGTCTTTAGCTGAGGATGGTATTTAAGGTGGTGGCCTCAGCCATTTTGGTGAGTTACTCAGTTTTCCTGGGTTTCTCCCATGTACACATGTTATTAAACTTTGATTTTCTCCTCTTCATCTGTCTCATGTCAATTTAATTGTTAGACCAGCCAGAAGAACCTAGAGGGTGAAAGAATATTCTGTGATTACCTCAATCTCTAGCTCCTCTCCTCACTCAGAGTTTAGGGGGTGGGGCTGGAACTTCTAACCTTCTAATCTAGGCTTGGTTTTTCTGGTGGCCAGCCCTCTGAAGCTATCTAAGGGACCTTCCAAGAGTCACCTCATTAGAACAAGAGATACTCCTATTACCCTTGCTGCTCAGGAAATCCCAAAGATTTTAGGAGCTCCAAAGGTGCCAGGAACTGGGGACAAAGACCAAATATCTTATTATACCACAGATGACAAGGGACTTATTACTAGGGAGATACAATTTAATTGAAAAAAAGTTGGTGGTTGGAATCCACAAAGATTCAAATTCTAGTCCCATTCCTTACTAGCAACGTGATCTTGGGCAAAAAGTTTAAATTGCTTAGTGCTCAGTTTCCTCATTATTAAAAAGAGAATAAGCAGAGTTAAATGACTGATGTGAAACATAGAGTACAGAGCTGGCGCATGGCACACACTCAAGAGAGAGTTATTATTATTTAAATCAGGGGTCCACAAACTTCTTTAAAGGGACAGCTATTTTATGCTTTACAGTTCAGTGAGTTTCTACTGTCACAGCGTGGAAAGAGCGATAGACAAAATATGAACAAATGAGCGTGCCTTGTTCCAATAAAACTTTATTTACAAAAACAAGCAACAGTTCACCTTTGGCCTGTAGACCATAGTTTGCCCAGACCCCTGATTTAAATGCTGCCAACTCAAAATTAAGATAATGTTATATTATGTCAATTCTAAATTTACATATTGAGCACATAGAATGCACTTTGCTTAAAGCATTGTGTGTTATTTTCATAAACTCTAGTGATTTGCTGTTTTGGGTTGAATTGTGTCCCTCCAAAAGAGAGATGTTTAAGTTCTAACCCCCTCAGATTGTGACTTTGTTTGGAAATAGAGTGTTTATAGAGATAATCAAGTTAAATGAGGTTATTAGGGTGAGCCCTGATCTAATATAGCTGGTGTCCTTATAAAAAGGGGAAATTTGGACTCAGATGCTCACAGAGGGAAAGTGATGTGAAAAGGCAGGGAGAAGGTCATTTACAGCTAAGTAATGCCTGAGGCTACTGAAACTAGGAGAAACAGCCAGAACAGACCTTTTCATAGTGGCTTCAGAGGAAATCTGGTCTTGCCAACCCCTTGATTTTGGATTATTGGGTTCCAGAACTGTGAGACAACATACTTCTGTTGTCCTAAGCCACCAGTTTGTGGAACTTTGTTATGGCAGCCCTAGGGAATCAATACAGATTTTGGTACTGGGAAGTGGAGTGCTGCTGTAACAAATACCTAAAAATGTGCAAGTCTCTTCGGAATTGGGTAATGGGTAAAACCTTGAAAAGTTTTGGGGCACATGACAGAAAAAAGGTAGATTTTCTTGAAGAGACTGTTGGTAGAAATAAGGACGTTAAAGGAGAGTGAGGCGAGAAATCCTCACCAGTTTAGTGGAGAGATAGTAGTAATTGAATGTTCCAATGTGTAATCTCCAAGCCTTCGTTAATTTTAAGAATGCAACTTTGTCGTTTGTTTGTTGACCAGGCAGAACATCTGCTGAAGCAACTGCAGCCACAAAAGCAGCTTAATCTGGTGTGTCGTGTCAAGATCACTAGACCCTGCCTAGAGCACGTCCCTGGAAGAAATGCGTTCTCACCAGAAGTGTCCCTTCCAACCCGTGATTTGCATTTTTATTCAATTTGCCAAAGGAACTATTGGAGACAAATGTCGGAAATCCAGAGCTCCCTAAGTAAAGACCAAAAATTATAATATGAAAAGAAGCAACGTCATCCTAATTAATGGGGTGAGTCTGCCTTATTCATTTGTTCAACAATTACTGAGCATTTATTATGAACTAAGATCGTACTAGGTGAAGTGAGCAGGACTGACATGGTTCTATATGGTAAATGTCAAACTAGTGGAATACGAGAGGGTTATGGGAGTCCATATTGGGGGCAACCAGTGGAGTCAAAGGATTCTCAGAGGAAGTGACGTTGAAATTGAGACTTGAAATATGCAAGAAAAATGTGTTAGCCTGAGCACAGTTAGCCAGAGTACCTCTCAAGTTGTATGAGGGAAAGGTTTTTCAAGAATCAATCTCGGAATAGGTGGAAATTCATTAGAAGGAGCCAGTGTGGTGGTTTCAGGGCTTTATGAGCAGACGAAGGCCTCTAAAACATCCTGTTAATGACATGGATGCTCACAGGCTACCAATCCCATGGCCATGTCATAAAAATAGAAACAAATTAAGAGCAGCATAGCAAGAAGAAAAGTAATAAGGAACGCACAGATGGTTAAGTAGATTAAAATTACAAAAAAATTGAGAAAAAAATTAACAGTTAAGAAAATATAATAAAATGTTCTAAATCAGGTGATTTTAATAATCAAACTATTAACTTAAAAGGAGCTAAAGTATGCTTTAATATAAGAAGTAGAAGACAACAGCAAATGAGATAAACAGGAAAAATAATAAGAAGATAAAAGGAAGATCAAGACTTATCAAAAAGTAAAAAAAAATAGTGGTCAAGAATAAAATATTTTCAAAAGATATAAAAGAGATAAAAATCCAGAAGTAAAATAATGACAAGAGTACAAGATAAAGTATGATGATAAAAGAAACACATGGTAAGAATCAGAGTTAATATGACAACATCCCGGGGGAGAAGGAAATCCAAGCGTCCTGGCAGCCAATTCAATTTTGCTTAATAAACACCTTAATTAAACAGATGTCCAGATATTCAGTTGTATTCCTTAAATTTGTTTTCTTTTCTAGTTGGCAAGAGCCTGAGGGCAAAGAGTTACACAAATTCTTTTTTTCTCTCACCTTGGGTGTGCAACAACAGGACAGTCTGTAAGTTGGGCAGAACCTTTAATATGTCAGTGAGGTTCAAGCCCCTGACAGGATGGCAAACAGCGTCAGCAAAGCCTTGGAAATTTTCAGCCCTCTGGCCTAGGGCATGCTCCGCTGCCTACTTTATTTTGTAAAGAGAAAATATATTGAAATTCAATGGATTGTTTTATTTGTTCAAATAAGCAACACGCCTCCTCCAGAAGGGACCGTGCCTCTTTTCTAATGACAATTTGATATTTATTAATATATCATTATGATTAGTCTCACAGTCTCACTCTTATTTCAGTCTCTTGGTGGGATATAAAATTCTTATGTTCTTACAAGAACTACTGCTTTGACTGTACAGGATAACAAGTATTGATTTCATTTTTTCCCATGTTTCAGTCTCAATAAAATTCGAATTCTCCATATTGAAGAAGATGCTTCTTAAAATCCATCATTATTGGGGGTCTCTGCTGATTTGGAATGATCAAGTAAATATCTAGGCCGTTCCTCTTTGAATTACAATTGGAAGCGTGGTGTGGCTGCTAAGCATCACATGTGCTTTGAAATTGGGAATGACCGGCTGGCGGAGGAGTGTTGTGAGTGCAGTATCTACAAGTATCAGAGAGCGAAGCTATGATTAAGAGAGTCAGAATCAGCTCAGACTTTCAAAGGCACATGTCTGAGGTTCTGGGCAGTCTTTGAAATTACAGCTTGCAGAATGCTTGAGTCACCTCCACGCTCAGGTAAGAAGAAAAGATGAATTAAAACAAAACAAAACAGATTTTAACAATCTAATTTTCCTGATTTCCTACTTAAGCAAAAAGTTCTCCATCAGGCATGGAAGAGGTAATTAAAGTCAAGATGTTCAGGAAATTAACCTTGATAGCATTAGAAGGGAAGACAGAATGCTCTGGAGTAAGTCACGTTTAGTACATCATGCTTAATATGATTTTGAGGAAAGAACTGGAAAATGGAGTGTAACAGTTAAAGCATACTGTTCTGTGTCACCTTGGCATTGTTAATGCGCTTACACGAAATTGTAAATCACCTCTACTTGTATATTAATAGTGTATCATTCACCTTCCTGCATAACCCAGATTGCACCTGTGTCTTAATTGACTCATAAAGGACATATGTATTTATAGTGAAACACAGTCTTCCTCCTAAAGGAAGCATCTGGATGACATTCATTTCTTGTTCAATTGTTGTAAAAAACAACATAAAATTTACCCTCTTAACCATTTTTTAGTATACAGTTCCATAGCATTAACTGTATCACATTGTTGAGAAACAGTTCTCTAGAACTTTTCGTCTTGCAAATCTGAAACCCTTTACCCTTCAAACAACAAATCCTCTTTCCCCTTCTCTCTCTAGCCCCTGGTAACCACTATTCTACTTTAGATACCTCAAATAAGTGGAATCATACAGTGTGTATCTTTTTGTGACTGGCTTGTTTCACTTAGCAAAATGTCCTCAAGGTTCATCCAACATGTAGCATATGACAGAATTTCCTTCATTTTTTTTGACTGAATAATATTCTATTGTACGTATGTAACACATTTTGTTTATCCCTTCATTCGTCAATGGACATTTGTGTTGCATCAACTTGTTGGTTATTGTGAATAGTGCTGCTATAAACATGAGTATACAAACACCTCTTCAATTCATTTGTATATATACCCAGCTAGATAATATGGTAGTTCTGTTTTTAGTTTTTTGAGGAACATTCATACTGTTTTCCAAGTAGTGCACCATTTTACTATCCCATCAACAATGCATAAGGGTTTGAATTTCTTTACATCTTCACCCAAAATTGTTATTTTGTGTTTGTTTGTTTGTTTGATATTAGCCATCCTAATAAGTGTGAAATGGCATCTTATTATGGCTATGATTGCATTTCTCTGATGCTTAGTGATGTTGAGCATATTTTCACATGCTTGTTGGCCATTTGTATATCTTCTTTGGACAAATATCTATTTAAATCCTTTGTACATATTTTAATTGGGTTGTTTGATTTTTGTTCAGTTGTAGGAGTTCTTTATACATTCTGGATATTAACTTCTTATCAGATAGACAATTTGCAAATATTTCCCCCATTTCATATATTGCTTTTCACTCTGTTAACTGTGCCCTTTGATGCACAAAAAGTATTTTAAGTTTAATACTGTCCTATTTGTGTATGTTTGCTTTTGTTGCCCCTGGCTTTGGTATCATATCTAAGAAATCATTGCCAAGTCCAATATCATTATGCTTTTCCCTTATGTTTTCTCCTAAGAGTTCATAGTTTTTAGATTTACCTCAGTTGTGATGATCATGTATGTTTTTCCCCCTTCAATCTGTAAAGATGGTGTATTACATTGATTGATTTTTATATGTTGAACCACCCTTGCATTACAGGAATAACGCTACTTGGTCATCATGTATAATCTTTTTAATATGTTGTTGCACTTGGTTTCCTAGTATTTGAGAATTTTTGTGTCAATATTTATCAGGGACATTGGTCTATAGTTTTCTTGCAGTGTCTTTGGCTTTGATTTTATGGTAATCATAGAATCAGCTTAGAAGGGTGCATATTTGGGGAGTTAACAGCAGAACGCACTTCAAACTTCAGAGGCCTGGGAGTAACTATGTGTTGTTAGCAAAGAGAATGTTTGGGGAAGTAGGTGGACAGGGGCAGGCACAGAGAGAGAAACAAAATAAAATTGTTTCACTCTAGCGTCTGTGTATAACATACAGTGGTTCCCAAAGACTGGGCTATGGACCAGTTCAGACACTCAGACTCTTCCAGGTTTATGACAAAAAGGTAAAGGATCCGGGAGAAAAGTGAATGTAAATTCACTTATACTCTTCAAAGAGATAAATGGCTTCAAAGAACTAAAGTTTAAAATAAGTAGTCTATCCTGAGATTAAAACCTTCTTAATTTGTTACAGCAAATGATATATTTTTTTATGGTATAATGGTGATAGCATTTACCATTGAGCTATACACAGGATGTTCATATAAATTCTGGAAGTTCTTAAGTGTGTGGGATTCAAATGTGGCCCCATCGTTGCACTAAGCACTGTCAGGTGTGGTCACGTGGTGTTCATTTCCCCCTTTCCAAAGAGCATCCCCATCTCCTTTCAGCAAACATGTCTTCTTCTTTGTGTCTGTATGTTCTTCAGCAGGATGGTAAACCCAGAGACCTGCTCCCCACACCAAAAGCATTTGGCACCAGTTCTATTCTCTTCCTCTCCAAGTACAACTGTGGTGCAGATGCGTGACAATTGCAAGCTTCTTTTTTGTTAGAACGACCCTGACCAGATGCTTGCTGCAATGGTTCCTGCTTCTTGGTTCCCTGGAAGCACTCCCATCTACTCTCTGTACCCAGTTATCCTTCCAGTATTTAACCTCTTGTTTAATTTATCAAGAGTTTTCCTATTTTCAATTGCTAGCATAGCGGATATATTTACTAAACAGCTATGTAACCTTGAGCAAATTACATCCTTTCTGGAGATGATAATAGTACCTGCCTTAGAGGGTTGTTGAGAAAATTAAATGAGCTATAGATAAAGTGTTTAGCACAGAGTTAGCTATTTTACTATCCTTGTTGTTGTTACCGCCATAGAGAGTGCGCAATCCCAAGCCACAAAAGACATAACAAAAACATGGGTGCCTGCCCCGTGGCTGTCGGGCATCCATATAAAAGCTAATAGAGTGAAAGGATAAAGGCTTAGGGGTTTCCTTTCATGTGTCCAACAACCACCTTTAAAATCAATTTCCAAGCATAAAACATAACCTTGGTTTAGAACTAAATGGAATTAATTTGCAGTACCTGCTCGTAAGCCTTGCTTGCTAATGCCGGTTCTCAGTCATCAATTATCTTCAGTGGTTTTCCTTATTTCAAAATCCCCGCAGAATTCATTCGAATAAAATTCTCCAGGACATCAAAAGTGTTCAGTTACAGTAAACTTCCTCGACAGTGAATTATCAGTCACAAAGTACTTTCTCAAACTGCATAGAAATTAGAGAAAGGACATCTTCTTTATTCTCCTCAATCTAGTAACTAGCCTAGGGAGGAGCCCGAGAAAGCAGAGCATGTGATGGGTTGCTGAATACATGATAGAATTTATTAATAATCTGATTAACCAATCAATCAATCTTTTCAGACAATCCCTTTTCCCTAGGTAGTAAATTAGCAAGTGAAAGCAAAAAAGGTGAACTCAATCTGAAAAAGCAACAAAATGTTATTTCACCCACTGTACACATTTTTGTCCTTTAATCTCATGGTCCCTTTCATGTGCTGTTGGATTCCACTGGATGATTTGAATATGCAGATGGATTTTTTTCCCATAGAAGTAATTAAGCTGTTTGAGAGAGTGAGCGAAGCTGAAGAGAACATCCTGATTAAAGGCGTCCGCCTCCAGTTCTAGAGAGTTGACCTTAAATTTCCTCTCATCTCTAGGGTGCAAACTGCACATAATCGGGAACCTTCCTTTCAGGAACCAGATAAGGCATTTGTTATGCAGGAGTTTTTTATGACACAGAGCTCACCGGATCAGACACACCTAGCATCTACAAGGAGCAGAATTCACCTGGGCCCTCACAATGCTCAACTGTTACACTAGCAGCAGGTAGATAGTGGTCTTTTGGCCCAGCAGCCTTAATATCATGCCTATAAATATAGAGAGACAGAGTTTTGGATTCCTATTTTAGCTTGCTAAATGTCCTCAGATTTTTCCTGACACAAGATCTTTTTATTACACACAGAGATCAATAGCTTATATTCACAAGCAATCTGTTTTGTTGTTATGGCTCAGAATCAAACCCTGTTTGATGCATTTTTCCTTGAAAACTGACAAGTTTGGGGAAGGGAGGAAGGAAAGTTGGCCATAAGAAAAAGAAAAAAAGAGAAAGAAAGGAAACCTATATTAATTACTTATCTGTCATGCTTTCATGACTGCTTTTGGCTCCAAGTCTATATGGATTTCACGTAAGAACACAGAGTAAAATGAGCCTGGCTGTTTTCCCGGCTGTCAACTTTGGCTGGCATAGCCTTCTCTGTCTAAGCAGACACAAGGAATGTGTCACGTTGGAGCTATCAGCATCAGCCGCAGTGGGAAGGTTTACGAAAGAACTTCATCTTTTGCATGAAAATTCAGGTAGTGCTGTTTTCTGCAATATACCAAAGAATATAGTTCTCACTTATTTATTTGAGGTGCTTCCAACAAAGGAAACAAAATAAGTAATGCCCAAGTTCTGTAATCGTGGTAAAAATATGAACAGTGGCCAGCGAAGTGGAGACATAAGGCAAAATGAGTTAAATGTGGAAATGCACTTAGCATAGTGGCTGACACATAGCTCCATAAATGTTAGTTAAAATAGTGATAATGCATATTGTTATAGTATTCAACTTTTATTCTCTTAAACTAGATCTGAGTGATCACCTTTTATAGTTCCAATTACCTCCCCTATGGTGATAAATCCCAAATCGACATCTCTAACCCAAACCAATCAACTGAATTCTGAATATAAACAACTGATCAATTGAATCCAAATTCTCTTCAATGTACTTCCCACAGGCACCTCCAACCCATCACACCCAAAAGTGAGATCATCTTTTCTTTCAATATTTTTTAGCCTGGCTCATCAAAGTTGGAAACCTGGGAGTCCTCTTAGATTCCTTACTCACTCCTCATGGCGAGTGGGTCACCAAATCATTGGATTTCAGCTCCAACATCTCTCCAGTTTACCACTTCCTGTTCCTTACGCTCCCCATTTTCTCTCCTTGCTCACATGCACATGTTTCTTAAAGGAATTATGACAAAATCTCTGGCATTCTTCCATTTGTTATCCTTAAAATTATAACATATGTTATAATGTATCTGTTATATATATGATAAAATATATAATCATATATATATAAAATATATATATATACATATATATATATGGACAGGGTCAGCTACATAATTTGTGGGGCCATGTGCAAAATTACAATGAGAAAACCCTTGTTCAAAACCTGGCAAAAGGTACTATGAAAGGGACTAAATATATAAAATTTTCCTTTTTCCACAGTCTCTCTATCTCTTTCTTTTCTCTCCCTTCTTTATAGTGATTGATTTTTATTTGCTATTCAATGTCACATTCCTTCCAGTATGGTGATATCCACAGGGTGAGAGAAGAACCTCACAGGCACCCAGGGCTAGTCCCATGATTTTGCATGCAGCACTTTCGTGGCCCACCAGCATCTGGGTTCCCTCCTACCGACTGCCAGATGTACGTGCCATGCCCTAGGCAATTGCCTCTTCCTTTGGACTGACCCCCAACACATGGCAGATCGGCATCCCCCAAGGGATCAAAACCTCCTTGCTAGGACGTTGCTCGTACCTGGATCAAGAGTGGGTGGCAGTCTCTCCTCTGCCTAGTCACCTCTAGAATGAACTCATGATAAAATATTCTTAGAGAATTCCAAATTTTCCTGCTAAATAAAATATACAGCAATGACTAATTATATAAACTTTGGAGTCACAAAGCTTTGCCTCTACCGTTCACCAGCTTTGTGATCTTGGATAAATTTCTTAAACTCTCTGAGCCTCCCCTTTTCACAGATGAGTCTGCAAAATGAGATAATAATAGTGCTAACTTTATAGGATTGCTCATAAGGGCTAAATGGAGCTATCATTAAATTGCTTAGCTAATGCTAACTCTAGTTGATATAAAATAGTCTACCTTATCCTATTTATTGCTTTTTTCTATGAATTCTAAATGATCTATTAGTATTTCCACTACTGATTTATTTTATTAGCATTTTTCTGTTATTGATTTTACTTGTCTCTTTATTTTTAACTTTTTTTGGTATCATTTTCTTTGTAGTGTGCCTTGAGAAAATAGCATGTAGTTAGATTTTTTTTTAAACCATGAAGGAATTTCATGGGGAAATTTCATTTAAGTAAATTTACTGGGATTAGTGATATGCTAATTATGACCATACATTTTTACCATTACTTTTTTTTTTTCCTATTTCAGAGTTTTGCTGGATTAAAAAACTTTTGATTAATTCCTTTTTACTACTTAGCAGTTTGGAAATTATACATTCTTTGCAATTCTCTTATTGGTTTCCCTTAATTTTTAATAAACATCTATTCACAGATATGTTTTTCTATCTACAACCAACCCTGAAATAAAACCCTTAGTCCATTTTCATTTACTATCTCCGCCTTGTCCTTCCATGTTTCTTAAATTTGAGTAGCACTTCCCTATGCATGATTTCCTTCTCCTTTTGGAATTTACTTTTTGCTCTTTTGGAGTGCATGCTTCATTTTTTTCCCCAGATGAATTTTATGAGTCATTACATGTCTGAAAAATACATTCATTTCCCCTCTAATTGAATGCTATTAGATCTAGGTATCTCTCTCCTTTCTCTTTCTGTCTTTGAAGACACAGCTCTACCGTTTTCCTTCATTTTGTTTTGCAGATAAGAAATCTACGACTGTCTAAGTCTCCTTCCTTTTTAGGTAAACAGTTTTTGTTTTAGGTTTTATCTTTTCTTTTTGGAAACTCTAAAGATTTCATTTACATCATAATTGAAATTCAAAATTTCACCAGCATAAGTTCAGAGGTGAGTGTCTGGTTTACTTTTGGTCAGCCTCTGACAGGCCCTTTTAATGTGAAGACTTAAGCCTTTATCAAGAAACCAGAACATCAAGCATCAACAGATATGTCAAGGGGGTAAGTCTTTTCTAAAGATGGTAGTGGGCATCTAGTCAGTTGTAATTAAAACTTTCACAGCCTTGCCCCCATGTTTATGCCTCAACAAATCTTTAGTTATTCATTGTGCTCCAGGCACGTTCAAGCATATTGTGCTATGAAGCAAATGAGAGCATTATTATTTACAGCTACTAATTTCCATCCCTTTCCCCGGGGGTAAGTTCAGGCTTCTCTTGCTCAGCCCTCTCTGCGTTGGACATCTCTTGGAAGCTAACTCACTCCAGAACGCTCAGTGGCATATCACTCCTCTTTATTAACTTGACATAATTTTTTCAAGCCCTCATTTTGTACAAACCCTTACTTGGGCAAGAATTTCATGTAAATGATCAAGGAATACGAATTGTATGAGGAAGTAAAGGCCACTTTAAGACCCTGCCACTAAAACCTTATAGAACGTTTTGTTTCTCTCTTGTCCTTCAGATACTAAATCATGACCTGACTTGATTGTTTTCCTGGATGTTTATTTTTCCAGTTGGTTATACCCTCATTGATCTGATTCTCATTTTATGAACACCTCTATCTACTTCTATTTCTTGTTTTGCGTGTGTGCGTTTACTGCTCCTTGGGAGATTTCTGACTTCCTGAGTCATTGGCTCTGGCTGCATAAATTGGTGAGCTGAAGCTGCAGATATGGAGCTGTCCCAGCCTCACTCTCACGGTTATAAATGATGCTGTCTGGCTAGAGGACATTGCATTAATGGGCCTTATGGATAGGCCTGCTCTATTTCAGAACTGTGCTTTTCAAGTCACTCACTGTGTCTGACACAGGGGAGACATAGAAGGCTGTGGTAGAGGGAAAGAAGTTGCCTCCTTTTTGGGTGAAAAATAAATTTTAAATAACCTATAAAGTGACTAGGTATATTAGCAATTGAAGAGAGTTAACGCAGGCTAGCGAGAAAACATCCAACAAACTAATTTTTTGCCCAAACAACCTATTAAACCTCAGTCTCATTTTACTTTATGTAATAAACAAATTTTTTAAAAACGTTCTCCTGTTATTTTTCAATCTATCTATGCTAAATTATTTCTCTATTGAGGGACTAGAATGGAAATGTATTGTTTATGATAAGGTTCACATACAATTTAGTGAAAGAGAAATGAGAGATGCTATCTTGGGTTAGAGAGGGATGGAGAAGACAGAGATGAGATAAATGGTTAACTCTGGTTCAACGTGAGTCAAAGAAGTGGCATTAACGGTAGCCATTAGGAGGTATAATGAAGAGCCATATGACAGTGACTTGCCAAGTCAATACCTTTAATTTACCTACATTATTACTTTACTTACTATAGTTTCTTCAAGGTAAAATTATGAAGATAAAATTTACCTTTTTCTTTTCTTTCCTTTTTTTGTTGTTGAGGAAGATTTGCCCCAAGCTAGCATCTATTGCCAATCCTCCCCTTTTTGCTTGAGGAAGATTTACCCTGAGCTAACATCTGTGCCAGTCTTCCTCTATTTTGTATGTGGGTCACTGCCACAGCATGGCCACTGATGAGCAGTATAGGTCCATGCCTGGGTACCAAACCCAGGCCACTGAAGCAGAGTGTGCCAAACTTAACCACTAGGCCATGGCGGCTGGCCCAAGATAAAATATATCTTAAGAAAATGTATAATTATTGATAACTGAAGGAGGAGGATGGAGTGAAATAGCTTGGGATTTCGAGCTTAGGACATCAGGACTCTGTTTCCTGCCCTTGCACTGAATTGCTACATGATCTTAAGCATGCTATTTCACCTTTCCGGACCTGATAATCCTCATCTGAAGAGGAAGGTGATAATAGTTATCCTCCATTGATGTTAAGAAGATTAAAGCAATGATGTGTTTTGGTACCAAGCAGAGTGCCTGGTACATTGTAAGTGATGAATAAACATCTGCTGCTTCTTTCATTCCATCCTTTCCTTTCGATCACTTCTCATCAGTCCTGCCTGCCATTGGCTTCCTTTTTAAAATATGCTTCATGTAGGTTTTTATATTTCAGTCACATTTATAGTCAACACTCAAGATTCATATTATCTGTCTTTGAAATTCTCTCAGTTTCCCCCTGAATGTTGAGATAGTGGAGTAAATCACAGTACAAGAGGAGTTTTGTAAACCAGTGCAGCATCTACTAATCCAGTCCCTATAATGTGGAGAGAAAAACACTGAGCCATTTTTACCCTGACAATTTCTGAGGCACCACTGCAAAGACTAAAAGAATTTGAGAAAGCAGATCATTTGAAGCTAATGGTATTCAGTCATGTTCTCAAATTAGAGACCTTCTGCTGAGTATCAATTGCAACTCACACTTCAGAGAGGGTAACAAATCCACTCTATTTCAGGTCATTTGGTACAAGAGAAAGAAATGACTAGGAAGCTTTATGTAATTTTCACTTTCACTGCTGAAGCCAAAGAAGGAGAATGATAAAGGATCAGAGACCAAAATCTAACCTGATCGGTGAAGTTCCTCCTAGCTAAAGAACTGGAGACTATGGAAAAATTCCTATCCAAGGAGCAATAAATTTTGATGGTTCTGCTCTTTAGACAACAGAAACTTAAACATTCAGAAGTGTGGGGCATGGTCAGTCCCCAAAAGGGCTTACGTGGATTCCCTAGGTTGGTCTCAACTGTGATTTCTCCCTGGGGTCTTGGGAGTAGAGTGTGAATATCTATGAAGTGATCAAGCCTCTTCTCACAAAGCACGTGTGCCCAGGCCCAACTCAGGTCCTCACCAGGGAATTACAGTCAGCGAGCCCCACTGGCACGTTACTGAGGCAATGCAATGTCAAATAGGTAGTTAGGACCATTTGATTGGAACGTTCTCTCTTGCCCCTCAAAGGCACATTGTTTTGTAGAGAAAGCCTTTATGCTAAGCCTGGGACTAAGTCTTTTCTGCAGATCTGAAATGAGAGCAAAAGTGTTCATTTCTAGATGAATTTTCTGGGGCGAAATCACCTGGTGGCACTATGGAAGAAACAGCTACGGATTGCTTTTATAAATTGCTGGGTGATGACATCATCAATTGACATCTGCCACAGATCACTAAAGGCAGACCCCCACACCGCAAGCAAGCGACTTAGGTGTGGGTGAGACTACAGTGACTCTTCAAGGCTATTTTGGCTTTGGAATCAATATGCCACTGCCCCGCCAACTCCCCAAATATACTTTAATATCTTGCAGGGGTTCTCATTGGCAGGGCTCCCAGGGTGACTTCATCCTGACATATGAAAGCACAGCGACACCAAGGAGATGTTCCATAAACGGTATTCACAGAAACCACACATCTCTACAATGATCATGTGATGCCATGTGTAGCATAACCACAATTAGGAAGTGTTGGGGCCGGCCGGTGGTGCAGTGGTTAAGACCGCACGTTCCAGTTCGGTGACCCGGGCTTCGCCAGTTCGGATCCCAGGTGCGGACATGGCACCGCTTCTGAAGCCATGCTGTGGTAGGTGTCTCAGGTATAAAGTAGAGGAAGATGGGCACGGATGGTAGCTCAGGGCCAATCTTCCTCAGCAAAAAAGAGGAGAATTGGCAGTAGTTAGCTCAGGGCTAATCTTCCTCAAAAAAAAAAGGAAGTGTCATGACAGGTGCACTATGAGGCAACATTTGGGTCCTGAGCAAAAAAATTATAAGCCCATAGTGTTTAAATGCTCACTTTTTAAAACATGCAATTTATTCCCCAAGACAAGAAAACTTCAAGTATTTAATCTTTGCTGGCTTTTTGCTTTATTTCACTTTTTCTTCCTTTCTTTCTTCCTTCCCTTTCCTTTCCTTTTTTCTTTTCTTTTCTTTTCTTTTGTTCCTTCCTCCCTCCTTCTCTCCCTCCCTCCTTTCTTCCTTCCTTCCTCCCTTCTTCCCTTCCTTTTCTCCTTTTTATTTTTCATTTCCCTTACCTTGAACTTGCGCCTACTTTAAGCCAAGTAAATAATGATGATAGTCAAAAGTACCAATTATGTGTCAGGCATTATGCTAAGCACAGATGGGGATATAGCTCTAGCTGAACAAAGTCTTTATCCTCAAGGAACTTACCAGAGCTCACAGTGCAAATATGTACACAAATATACAGCAAAATAATCATGGCAGTGTATACCAAGGGACGTTATGGATACTTAGACAGAAGAAGGTTTACTTCCTCCTTGCATAGAGAAATTTACATAGGAAAAAAATGGCCTTTGAATTGAGCCTTGAAGAATGGGTAAGAGAAATAAATCAAGAACAAGAATTCCAGACAGATGGGATAGTATAGATAATGGGACTAGGAAACTGGAGTTCAGGGGATGAAATGACAGGTTTTTAAGGAATAGTGACTAGAGGCTGGTGATATGATTAGCAACAAAATCAAATCAAACAACACCGGGAAAATCAGCAGAAAATAGATGATTTGGGGATAATATGATAAATATTATGTATATATAAAGATTGGAGCCAAAGACCCAAAATGTCAAAATTCAGAGACAAGAACTACTATTTTGGGAGCATAGGAAGCCAGGGCTGCATAGCTTCATAAAGAGATAACCTTTTAGGAGAGAGTAGATATAGATCATGAAGAGTTGTGAGAGGAGGAGTAAGTCAGGACCTTGGGAAGACAGACTCTTTGGAAATAGGAGGAGGAAATCAAGCGGAGAGCCACATAAGTGAAGAATTATGAAAGTCAAAGGAGAAGAGGGGGGCTGGCCCAGTGGCGTAGTGATTAGGTTTGTGCACTCCACTTCTGTGGCCCAGGGTTCACTTGTTTGGATCCCAGGCATGCACCTGTACACCGTTCATCAAGCTCAGGGCCAATCTTACTCACCAAAAAAAAAGAAGAAGAAGAAGAAAACAGGAGAAGAGGACATTATATCAGATGCTGCAAGGATCAAAGAGGATGAGGACTTAAAAAGGATTAGAGTGTATAATTAGACAGAGAGTGGAGCATAGGGGTTACATGTACACATTTTGGGTTCATATCCTTGCTCTACTTCTTACTAGCTGTGTAGACTAAGGGCAGTTACTTAGCTTCCCTGGTCCTCCATCATCTTATTCATAAAATAGAATCACTGTTGGGAGTAAACATGGAAAATAGATTGAACAATACCTAGCCAATAGTAGGCAATATAAACATGTTCTTCATCTTCTTTCTCTTCCTGCAAACTCTTCTTCACTTCTGCCTACACAAGTTGCCTTGAGACTGATCTAAATGGTGGCCTCAGCCTGAGGCCACATGACCTTTCAGCTCTAGTATACCCAACACTGATCAACTCTGCTTCTATAGTGTTTTGCTTTTTTATTTCTCCTAATTCCCAACAAAGAGAATCTAACTGGCTCAACCTGGCTAGATCTCTACCCGATGCCAATCAGCCTTGGCCAGGGATCAGGGTCACGTGGTACTGAACTGTGCCCCATAGGAGCACATTGGAAGGTGCAGACTGTCTAACGTTGAGGATATGGGCAGAGTGGGCATGATTGCCATTTCCAGTGCAGAGGGAACAGATGAAGGTTAGAAAGGGTCAAATGTAAATCCTATGCACCTGCAGGCCAGCCAGGCAGACCCTGGGTGGCCACAATCTAATTATGGCTTACAGCGCTAGTCAAGCTCATTGCTTCATTCCCCAAAACATAACAGAGATGGAGGACGTGTCAAGTCACATCATGCCTACACACATTCCCCTTTCTGGAGCTTCTGCTGTGAGCCATTACTGTGAGATTGCTGAACTCTCCAGCTGGATGACAGACTCTAAATACAGACAGATCTGCGTTCCAAGACAGGCTCCGCCACTTATTCTATGCGTGACTTTGGTTGAGTTCCTTAATATCTTTGCCTTAGTTTCTTTGTGTGTTAAATGGGAGCATATTAACCAGCTCACAGATTTGTTATGCCTAGCAGTGTATGACGTATAGTAGTCGTTCAACAAATTTATATCCCCTTGAATAGTAAACACAAAATGGAACTATCTACTATATGAGACAGACTGAAACAGAAGGAATGATGCTTCAGCCAGAGTCCCAAGACTTCATTTGTTATTTTCTCTCTGAAATTCTCTAGCTATGTGATGTTTGAACCTCAATTTTCCTTTGAACTTCAAATTTCTCATGTACAAACAGGGATATTCTTTAACCGCTATGAATATTTTACTAGATGTTCAAAGGGCCAAGTGAGCTAAGGTGTAAGAAAACACCTTACAAATTAGAAAACACTGAATGCAAAGTGTCAGTAAAACCTTACTTCAATCATTATTCTCGAATAACTGGAACCTTAAGATGTAGTCCATATAGATTTCATTTTTAAAACATCTTTAAAGTAGATTCTTGGATAAAACATGTTCATCTTGATCTCCTAAACAGAAATTTGTTATGTTGTGGGCCAAGTATGATGAATGAATAAACTTGGTTTGCTTCATATACTGTTTAAAAAATATAGTCAAAAATGTATGTTTTTAAAATGGGAGATTTCATACAAAAACCTATATTTATATCTTCTCTTAAAAATTAAAGGAATATCTTATTATATAGAGATAGCATTTAACACGGCCAATGACTTGCTGTAGGTGATTAGCAGCTGCCTAGTTTCAATAGTGCATGCACACTGGTTTGCCACAGTCTCCACTACTCCTTATTACCACCTCACACTGAAGCTAAGTGTCTTACTCTATCATCACACAGTATTCTATTCTACTTATACCACATTGTTCTTTGTATGTCAAGTAGGCTGCTTTATTATTTACTGTGTCTGATCATTGTAGAGAAGGTCTGTAATCCCTGTCCTAAAATATGCATAGCTAACTCAATATTCTTACATGGAGAATCCATTCTAGTTATAACACCAAGGACAGAATCTAAGCCTCCAATAAAAGTTATGATCAAATGCAGGAAAGTTAATTATTATTATTATTTAAAAATAATTCCAAATAAAAAGGAGAAATAAATGTTGCTGTCTTTCTGTTAAATAAAAAATTCGTAAATTTGAACATAACACTCTCACCAAATGCTGATTAATCCAGGGTTTTCTATGTTTGACATGTAGTTTTTCTTCTTATGAAACCAGTGGTGTTGAGCTGAAGGCACCTATGAATGGGATTCTTAGAGTTGTAATCTCTGATATTATATGTAACATTATCCATGTGTTGGCCTTTGTCTTAGAAGAGGCCCCTTAGCTTTACATAAATTCCTGAATAAGTTGGTGACACCAAAAGTTAATGAAAAGTTGTTTGCTATCACTAATCATCAAAGAAATGCAAATCAAAACCACAATGGGGTATCACTTCATACCTTTTAGGATGGCTGTTATTAAAAAAAAAACAAAGATAAGTGTTGGTGAGGATGTGGAGAAAAAGTAACCCTTGTGCACTGCTAGTGGGAATATAAATTGGTACAGCCATTATGGAAAACAGTACAGAGGTTTCTAAAAAACTTAAACATAGCACTACCATAAGATCAGCAATCCCACTTCTGAGTATTTATCCAAAGGCATTTCAATCAGAATCTTGTAGAGAGACCTGCAGTCCCATGTTTAGTGTAACATTACTCACAATAGCCAACATACAGAAACAACCTAAATGTCCATTGATAGATGAATGGATAAAAAAATGTTACATATGCATGTGATGGAATATTATTTAGCCTTAAAAAAGGAAAAGAGTCTTGCCGTTTTTGACAACCTGGAGGATATTATGCTAAGCTAAATAAGCCAGACACAGGAAAACAAATACTGTATGATCTCATTTATATTTGGAATCTAAAATAGCCAAATTCACAGAAGCAGAGCTAGAGTGGTGGTTGCTAGGGGCTGGGGGGAGGGTGGAATGAGGAGGTGATGATCAAAGGGTACAAAGTTTCAGTTATGCAAGATAAAATAAGTTCTGGAGCTCTATTATACCCTATAGTCTCTTTCGCTAACAATACTATAGCGCAGACATATTTAAAGCTTGTTAAGAGGGTAGATCTTATGTTAAGTGTTCTTATCACACACAAAAATAATTATAATAAGAATAAAGGGGGAGCTGGACCCATGGCTGAATGGCTAAGTTCACGCACTCCACTTTGGTGGCCCAGGGTTCGCTGGTTTGGATCCTGGGCCCAGACCTAGCACTGCTCATCAAACCATGGTGTGGCAGCATACTAAATAGAAGAACTAGAATGACCTACAACTAGGATATACAACTATGTACTAGGGCTTTGGGGAGGGAAAAAAAAAGAGGAAGATTGGCAACAGATGTTAGCTCAGGGCCAATCTCAAAAAGAAAAAATGAATAAAGCAGGCAAGAAGAAACTTTGGGAGGTGATAGATATGTTTATGGCCTTGATGGTGGTGACGGGTTCACGGATGTACTTATTCCCAAACTCATCAAATTGTTTACACTACATATGTACAGCCTTTTACATATCAATCATACCTCAATAAATGGTTTTAAAAAATCACTTTACTATAGAGAACTGGATAGGGTACTTTAACTAGGCTGTCTGAGCCTACATTGAACTTTAATAATTATGGAAAGAGAGTATAAATTTTCTCAGTCAATCCTGATTTTAAGCTATGGTGGGTTGAAGGCAGGAATATTACAGGGAAAGAAATCTGTGCATGTATGTGTAGGTATGTGCCCATGTGTGTATATATGTATGCATGCATCCTTCTGATTTCTGAAAAAGTAGTGGGAATAGGAGAGAAATCCTGAAATAGGATTGTGTCCAATGAGATCCGTCAAGTCTTGGGAGCAGAAGCACTACTAGCTTCCCTTTTATTCTGAGCTCTCTTTCCAAGGATACTTCTATAGCAAAGAGCCTTGGAAGATGGAGAGAGCATCTCCTTCCAGAGCAGAGGACAAGTTTGTATACTGTGCAGTGAAACCAAATAACATCTCCCATCAGAGCAAAGTTTACCCTTTCTTAGTTTGCAAGTAAGGTCAAATCTCCGACCCTTCACGGTTTTCGACAACACTCAGCCCCACCCAGTCTCCTTTCTTAGGGCCCTTTGTCTCATCTCTTAGCCTTCTCCAGCTTCTCTGGGGTCAGCAGTCCCGCCTATATTGGGCCACTATCTTTGGCCACTCTTTCCACTGAGAACCTGGAGCTAAATTATAACAAAGTTTTCAGCTGATTCAAGTCCCTAGTGCATCAGGGCATTACTGACATCTCAGAATTTTAATATTCCAGTCGAGAATGGGAAAAGAAAGGGGAAAAAACCCCCATCTTTCTCGAAATATTGATTCTTGAGTTAAGGGTAGGACGGAAACTCATAGAATCAGTGGATCTTGTACACCTCCCCCAAAAGTATATGGGGCATGGGATGGCAAATTTGCTCAGCCCTGAGAGAAGTCGGGTAACGGGGTATCTTCTCAAACTCTATGAAGTTTTCACTTGAAGCAAAAGGCTATGACTCTACCATACAAAGTGGGAGAGTCTTACTGAGTTTTTTCCACTGTAGTGCAGCCTACGCTTCTGAAACACTTTAGTGACTTAAACGTGGGATATTAACTGGCTGGTTACCAAAGGTTCACTCTAACACGGATATTCTTACTCCACTTATATTAAAGCGCAGGAGAGGGTGGAGTACGCAAAAGCAAAATGGAAATAGGAGACAAAATTTGCATTAGGAGGATGTATTGTGTTGCTTTCTGCTTACTTTGATTATGATATGCTGGGAGACTTGCGAAGGCAATGGAGAATATGAAGCTTTTTAAAAGTGAACTTAAAATTCAACAGGTTTTAGGTGTAAGTTGAAGCTAAGAAGATAGATGTCTGTTGGTGTTTTACATACACATATATGTAAAGAAATTTTGCAAAGATATCTTGTATAGGTAACAGAATATTCTCAACAAAAATTTTATTTCTCATTTTCCTCTTGTATGTCTGACCTGTTTCCCTTCTTATTTAAATCTTCATGTAAAGATTTGCCTCTGAAGGTCTGCAGATTGTAACCCAGGAATGTCAAGATGCCTAATCAGGAGCCTGCCTTCCAAATACATGGACAGTGTAATCAACTGGAGAAATTCTATCAAGACTTAGAGTCCTCCCCCACTGTCCTTTGAGTGGTGCCATATCCCATTGTTCCATTTTGCAACTCTGCCTATGTTTTATTTATTTTTGCCAAGTCAAAATGAATTAAAATTTAATTTTATGTTGAAAATTGATTTGGAAATTCAAAACACCTGAGGTAACTGGAGATGCTCTAGGAACCAGAAGCTGGAGGTGGAAATCAGGCAGGGAGGAGGTAAGCTCAAAAACAGGGATGGAATGCACCGCATTAGACTCAGGACTGCTTCCTAGAGCATACTAATTCCTTCCTGAGGTGGACAAAACCAGGGCTTCTGCACATCAAATAGATACTATTTTCAGACCCCTTGGGAGTAATAAAAGTAGAGCCTGCAAAGTTAATATAGGAAGCATCAGAGATGCATGCGGCCGTATATACCATCCTTCACTCAAAGAAAAATCACATAAAAACAAAATATCAGGTCACAGTTTCTTTTCTCACAATCTGTGCTCCTTTCATCCACTTTGGACCATCAAGTGAATGCTTCCACAGAAGTTAGAGGTGTTTAATAATTTAACAAACATATGAGTCTGTATTATTATATTATTAGACAATGTAAAATGAAAACACATTTCTTTGGTAATTTAAGCCAGTCTATCGAGAGACTCTTGTACTTCAGACACAGTGCTAGGTGCTGGGAACACATTGATGAATAAAATAGGCAAGATCCCCACGCTTGTAAACCTTGCAGCCTAGTGGGCAAGGTGTACATAGGTTTTGGGAGCAGGAAAGAGAGGAAGCATGGAGAAAGTTTAACTGCCCACCTAGATCTGAACCAGAAGAGGCAGGTACAAGACGCTGGTGGCAGGAAGAGAAGAGGGAATTGGAAGGATGCAGTAGGAAATTGTAGTGCTCAACCCTATTCAGTTTTCTCTTTTCCTGGACACAGGACAAGTCACTTCTCCTAATCTCCTTGCGGCTAGACAGAACAGTGTTCTTGGACAGGGTCAGCGGGCTGTAGGAAGAAATGGGGGGTGTTACTCTCAAGCCAAATCACAGAACAACCATGACTTGACTCTATGGTGGTCTCTTTCCTGTCTCAGCAACCTAAGAGAATTGTTGCTGAGATAGCAGAACCCTAGGGTTGAAGTAGCCCAGATTGTTGAGTTGCTATATGGATGACACTCTCCTGGACAGTCACCCTGATTTTTAGTGGACTCTATGAAAAAGAAACACTTTTGGTTATGTTAAGCTTTGAGATGGTAGTGTACTTTCTGCAGCATAACTTAACGTGCCCCAGCTACTACAGGTGGGCTAATGAACACAGAACACAAGGATATCTGGAGCCATGTATTTCTTGAAGGTAGGAATGAGGTGCTAGAAAAGAGGGCCTGGGAAGGAAGGGAGAGAATAGGCAAGAATTTTGCATTCTCGAAGCCAATAAATGGAATTATAGAAATCTCTTGTTGTTTCACAGAAGAGCATATCTAATCTCATTTCAATTTGTTTGCCAAATAAGAAACAGATTGGAAAATTACTTAGAGTAGAACTGTTCTTAAGCTGTTAAGAAAAGAAATATTCTGTAAGATCAAAAGAGGAATATAGATAAACTAAGTTTGGTAGAGAGGCTTTTTGTTTGATCCAACAGTGCTACCATTTTATCATATTAGTGATTTGGGATTTCATTTGTATGAAATGTGCAAGTACAAAATTTTGTATGTCTGTGTGTGTGTGTGTGTGATATAAAACTAAGTTAATTTTATTCAGTTACACTAGGAAAATTCCAATGTAGTTTTTCAAGTCTAAAATGAAACAGGCTGTGGGTGAGTAGGATCAGATATCTTACAGAGGAAAAGAAGTATGTAATGGTCATTTAGCAGCTATTAGTGTCTAGTTCTTTTGGCACTGAGAATCCATTTATTTGTTTATTCATTCAATAAATATATATTGAGTAATTATGATATGTCAGACAACACTGGAAGTTCTGAGAATTTATCTGAGACCAAGACAGACATGGTATATGTCCTCTAAAAGCATACATTCTATTGGGGAGAGGGGAGAGAGAATATAAGTAATAAATTAAAAAGAAAACATCAAATAGTACTGAGTGCTATAAAGAAAATAAAATAGAAAGATGGGATACCAATGTCTATGGGCTTCTTCAAGTAAGATGGCCATGAAAGTTTTTCCAAAGAGGTCTTTTATAAGAAGAGACCTTAATGGCAAGAAGGAGGTGCCCTTGCAAAGATCTGGGGAAACTTGTTTTCAGGCAGAGATAATCATAACTACAAAGGCCTAAGCAGGAAAGAGCATGGTGTAGTCACAAAACAGGAAGAAGCCAGGTAAAGCTCCAGCATGATGAGCAGGGGAGAAAGTGACAGGGTACAAGGTAGGAGGCTCCATGTGATGGTTAATTTTATGTGTCAACTTCACTGGGCTAAGGGATGCCCAGAGGGCTGTTAAAACATTATTTTTGGGTATTTCTGTGAGTGTGTTTCCAGAAGCAATCAACATTTGAATCAGTAGACTGAATAAAGAAGATCTGCCCTCACTATGTGCGTGGGCATCATCCAATCCCTTGAGGGCCAGCATAGAACAAAAAAAAAGAGCTGGGGAAGAGTGAATTCTCACTCTCCCTTCTTGACCTGAGACATCCATCTCTCCTCCCCTTACCTATCAGAGCTCCTGGATCCTAGCCTCCAGACTCAGACTGACTTACACCAGTGGCTTTCCTGGTTCTCCAGTTTGCAGATGCAGATCATGGGACTTCTCAGCCCCCATAATTGTGTGAGCCAA
Organism: Equus asinus; assembly: GCF_041296235.1. NCBI lineage: Eukaryota > Metazoa > Chordata > Mammalia > Perissodactyla > Equidae > Equus > Equus asinus. The sequence goes on along the minus strand of NC_091802.1, from coordinate 33,425,769 downwards.
TTCTCATAATAAATTTCCATATATGTATCTCTATATATCCTATTGATTCTGTTTCTCTGGAGAATCCTGACGAATCCACTTCTCTTTATGCAGCATTTCATAGTACAAAGTAAATTTTGAATTTCCTTCTCTGTGCAGGGAGAAGTCATTGAGAGATTTTATTGGGAGGGGGTGTTACATGATTTGAATTCATTTTATTTTTTAACTTACTGATCACTCTGCACGGAATGAACAAAAACAGCTAAGAATGGGAGTCTGGAGACCAATTAAAGGGGTTATTGTAGTAGCCCAAGAAATAGAGTAGTAGTGATAGAGATGAAGAGAAATGATACATTTTGGAAATAAAATCAACAGGACTTGATAATGAACTAGAACTAGCAGTTGGGGAAGGACTCAAGGATAATTCATTGGTTGTTGGTTTAAGCAACAGAGTGAATAGTAATTATTCATTTACTGATATGGTATGACTGAGGGCGGTGAAAGTTTTGGTTGAGGAAGTAGTGGAGGTGGGAAGATGATAGAGTTTTGTTTCAACTTTGTTAAATTTGAAATACCAATGCAACATTTGAGAAAAGATGAGTTGGCAATTAGATAACAATTGTCTGAAATTAAGGGAAGAAGTTATGATTGGAGAAAAAAATGAAGAGACAAAAATATGTGTAAAACCTTGGGGTTAAATGATACTATCCAGGGAATGAGTGTGTCTTGAGTGAGAATGTATGTAGAGGAGAAACAATCTTGCATTGAGCTCTATGGCCTACCTATATTTAGACTACTGAGAAGGAACAATAATGAAAACAGGTGAATATACATTTTGAAAGCCAAGAAAAAGCATTCTAGATTAATTGTATCAGTTGCTATTCAGAGGTCATGTGGAAAGAACGAGAAATGATTACTGCATTTGGCATCATGGAGTTCATTAGTGACCTTAGCAAGAACAACTATCAAAAGACTATACAAACGGAAGCTCAAATTGAGCGTACTGGAGAATGGGAGTTGACACGAGAAAGTGAGGAGAGTGACTATAAACAATTCTTCTAGGAAACGTTGCTGTGAAGCCAAGTGGAAAAGTCATACTGTAGCTGGAGGGGAAATACGAGCTCAAGGAAAGCTCTTATTATTTCTTTAATGGAAATTTCTAAGGCATCTATTAATGCTTATGGGAGTAATCCAAGAGAAACGGAGAAATTAATGACTCAAGAGAAAAAAAGGATGATTATAGGTGAGAAATTCTTGAAAAAGAGAGAGAGAGTAGAATTCAGAGCCTAAATTAATCTATGATAGGAGCAGGTACACTTATTCCACTGGAAGAGGAGGAAAGCCAGACAGTAAGGGTACAGATATAGGTGGATCACTGGAGTAGAGGTGGGAGGGTGGACAATTTCTTGTCTAATTGTTTCTATTTTATCAAAAAAGTGTGAGATAAGTTCACCTGCCTAAAGTAAGGGAGAAAGGTGTGTTCGAGGCTCTCAGAGTGAGGCAATTATTCACAATAGTTTCTCAGTTGAGTCCAATATACTCTAAATATGTTGTAAATTTTGAGATTGTGGTCGTGATTTTAAAACTAAACTAAAAGCACAGTTGTATTTTCCTCTAGCAATGGCCAGATGTTTAGATGCATAAGCAGAGACATAACCATTCTTCTGGGTTTAATTCACTGTCAAGTGAGAACAATGGAGAAGGAGAGCATGAAAATAAGACTGGAGTAAATTTGATGGTTGACTGTTGCCTCTTGGCTGGGTTAAGGAAGGAGCCTGGACGTGAGAAGAATGATGGATAATGAAAAGGAGTAGTCGATGCGTTTGGAGATCTCACTGAGGTTAAAAGAATTCTAGAGAGACTGCTAGAGTATATGACTCGGAAGAGTGGTAGAAAATGCTTTAGCCTTCAATGTCTGCTCATTTCTCCAAATTTAGTTAAAAATTAAAAACAAAAACAAAAAGTTGGCGGGGCACATGGCCACATAGAATGATGATATTACACAGCTCCCCTTGCAATTAGGTTTATATGTTCTGACTAAAGGCATGTGAGTGAAAGTATCACATACAGCTTTGGGGAAACTTCCTTAAAGATGTGATGGCTGGAGCATAAGCAACCATCCTGGAGCAGGAAGTGGAAGCTTTGTGTTGATGTAACAGAGGAGCAAGATAGAAGGAATCTGGAAATCTAATGCTTCTGGGAAGCTACCCTACCAGCTTCTGTCTCTTTGAATTTATTTCATACGGGAGCCTCTATCAGGGTTATGGCATGGCACAGTTAATTGAGTTTTGTTTTATTTTTTTACTAAACGCAGCCATATTCATTCTTTCTTACTTATTTATTTTTTTTTGGAGGAAGATTAGCCCTGAACTAACTGCTGCCAATCCTCCTCTTTTTGCTGAGGATGACTGGCCCTGAGCTAACATCGTGCCCATCTTTCTCTACGTTGTTTTTTTTTTTTTATATGTGGGACATCTACCACAGCATGGTGTACCAAGTGGTGCCATGTCCGCACCCGGGATCCGAACCAGCAAACCCTGGCCCACTGAATCGGAATGTGAGCACTTAACCGCCGCGCCACTGGGCCGGCCCCTGCATTCTTAAATAATACAGAGGGATGAGAAATTGCCAGAACTCTAATATTTGAATTTGACATTTTGGAAGGGATTCAATTTTTTAAAAATTGTTTGCAATTGATGATACAATTTTATTATTTTACTTTTGGCAATTAAACAACTGTACTGCAGAAACACATTGATCTCCTGTTTTCAGATTTGTCAAATAAAATAAAAACAATGCAAATTAGACAATGATAGATATTGGGAGATGAAAGGTCAAGAGTTATAACCGTGAAAAAGAAGGAAAAAACCCATCAGTGGGGAGGTAAAGGCCATGAAAGTGAGAGACTAAATGGATGGGAAGACAATTCATGGAGATCCTAAAAATGACAGACTTCTGATAACACTTAAGCAAGGAGGGAAAAACAATGACTCAGGTGTTAGAATCATCACTGAATGAGGGAGAGTGACCCAGAGGTTATAGAGCACAAAAGGCGAGGTCATAGATGACTGAGAAAAACGTGGCTTATTTAGAAATAAATTGGGTCCCGGAAGAGAAAACGTTGTATAGAGTCCTTCCCATTTTAAGGAAGAATTATGTTAGTTCAGGCACTAGAGTTAGAATGCCGGGCCACGATCCTGATTGCCACCTACTAATTATAGACCTTGATCGTCATTTAACCTATCTGTGCTTCGTTTTTCTCCCTGGTAAAATGGACAATAAAAGTACCAGCCTCGTATGATCGTCTAAGGGGTAAGTGAGATAATTCATGTGAAGTTAGTGTATCGTTTACAAATCGTTAGCGCACAAATTGAGTGTACTCTTCAAAATATACCACTTCCGTACCAGTTTTGGAATATAGCACAAGGGGTGAGTGTCTATCTCCCTTTCTTTAAGTTTCCAAATGCGGATGGAGACTTAAAACGCCTCTCCTCAGACAGGAGAAGGGTTGCAGAAACACGGTGTGCTTCTTTGAAACCCTGCCTACTCTGTTTCACGGAGAAGTCTTATTTGATTAGCGAAACTGGAGGAATGTCTCTGAGCATGTGTAATGCATCCCCGTTTAAGCTCTTTGTCTGTTAGAGACTTAAGGACAGGTGTTCTCCCATTGCTCCCACTTCCATGAAACAAGCAAACATGGGTCTAGGCAGAGGCCAAGCCTGGAGACCTGGGTGTACTCCGGGGGTCTGGGCTCTTCTGCGTTTGATGGGCATAAGCCAGGCTGTAATTCTCTGGGAAAATGACAGGTAAGTGTCTGCACTGGAAATCCACCAATCCTCCAAGGCAACTTCCAAGGTGGGGACAGGGGGTATCAGGAAGCTGAGCAGCTCCTCTAATCCAGCCTAAGCAATAACCGAGCTTTCGTTGAGTTCTAGTAGATTCTCATAGTTACTCTTCACCTGTTTCAGAACTGACTGGGGAAGTGGCTTGATTATCTCCTCCAATTCATGAGACCTATAATACACAAGATCCTCACAGAGGAAGAGGCTTATGGGATATAGACAGTCTGAGATGGGAGATGATGAGTCCCCCAAATCAAAAAGGGAAAAAAGATCCAATAGATAATGGAAAAAACTCTACCATATGGAATCAGGAGGAAATCAGTACGTTAAAAAGTTCTCAAAAGGCAGTCTACAATTTGCCAAAACTCATAGAACTGTGCATCAAAAATGGTGAACTTTACTGAAATGAAATAATAATTTAAGAATGCCAGGAATGCCAAGATAGATTGCAGATTGATGAGGAAACTTTACAATTGCACGACCTAGCCTTGCCAAAGGAGGTGGGGGAAAAACTGACCTAAGTAACTTTGGCAAGTGTTTGGGTATCTTAAGGCTACATATAAACCTGCTTAGCATTGTTATCTCCATATGAGTATACGGAAACCAAAGCTTTGAGAGGAGAAGAGTGTGGTAGACTCTGCTAATATCCATTCTCCCTTTCTTCCTTATAATCAGAACCCCAATTTGTTAAAGAAGGCAGTATGCACAGGCAAAAAAATTCACCTTCTCTGATTTCCTTGCAGGTAAAAGTCATCACGTCGCCCAGTTCTATCCAGTAAGATGTAAGTAGAAGTTACTCAGAGGGGCTCCTGGGAAAGCTTTGGAAAAATGAAAAGATTGGACTAGCATATTCCCTTTTGCCCTTAACTCTTGATCATTCATTTTTCCCATCTGGAATATGGATGCAATGTCCGGAGGTCCAGCAGCTGTCTTTAATCAGGAGAATAGTAATCACACAATAAGGATGGAGGAGCAGCAAAATAAAAGGAGCTTCATTTCTTGATAACATTGGACTGTCTACTTCCATCCTTCTTGTTGCAGAAAACAAATAACCATCTTCCTATTTATTTTATTTTATTTTATTTTTGGTGAGGAAGATTTGGCCCTGAACTAGCATCTGTTACCAATCTTCTTCTTTTCGCTTGAGGAAGATTGTCCCTGAGCTAACACCTGTGCCAATCTTCCTCTATTTTATATATGGGATGCTGCCACAGCATGGCTTGATGAGCAGTGTGTAGGTCTGCACCTAGGATTCAAAACTGCAAACCCCAGACCACCAAAGTGGAGTGTGCAAACAACCACTACACCATCATGCCAGCCCCCTCATCTTACGTGTTTAAGCCACTATGCTTACAGTCTTATACAATCCTGCCAAAATCAGATAGCTAGTAATTGGGGAAATCAGGATTTGAACCCAGTTCCATCTCACTCAAAGCCCTCACTTTTAATGTGAACACTGAATTACCTCCCTAACTTAAACTATTCTGGTATTGCTTGCTTTCTCACTCTATTTTGACCACTCAAACATACCCCAAGTTATTGCAGTCCTATTATCTTAAGACAATTTTAGAAACTCTCATTATTTCACAGCATGAATTTGATTTGGAATTTCAATTATCTTAAAACAGAATGATTTGCATGTATAATTCCTGATTAAGATGGTAGGAGATTATTAAATGGAGAAATGGAGAATTTTTCAAGCATTCAAAGAAACTGATTGCTGGAGTCTTTTTCTTTTCAGAGAATCAGTGGCCCTGAGCTTCAGATCTCTTCTGGGTTATTAACATGATGTTAGAGGGAAAAGGAGCACTTGGAAGGACTGGTAATGATAGCATTTCTCCCAACCTACACAGATCGTACAAGAAGTTAACAGAAGGTATCCAGTTTCAGACTCATCACTAATGTCAAGCCTATTGAACTGAAATAGGCATGAGAGGGCCGTTCATAGTGAGGGTCATGGAAAACAGCCAGCCCCCTCCGTGAACAGGATGCAGATGGCCCCGCCCTGCAGTCCTGCTGACTGACCACGTGCAGAGGACAGACAAGAGCAGGATGACCAAGCTGCTGTGTTGTACAGGGAGCTGCAATGGGAAGAATGGGAGTGACAGCGACAAAATGAATGTGTGCACCACGTCCTAAGTTCAGACTCATACATGGGGGATCCTCACCGTAATGATGGCTATAATCATATTTTCAGGAAAAAAAAATGGTGGCCAGTAAAAATAATGTCGACTGTATCTCTTTCTTTCACAGAAAATACATATTAAAAAGGGGAGTTTATAACCCAAACTTGGGTCTTACATCCAACTTTAAAAAAAAAAAAACTTACAGGGCCGGGCCAGTGGTGTAGTGGTTCAGTTCAGTGTGCTCCACTTTGGTGGCCCAGGTTCGTGGGTTCGGATCCCAGGCACAGACCTAGACCACTTGTGGGCCTTGCTTTGGTGGTGACCCACATACAAAATAGAGGAAGATTGGCACAGATGTTAGCTCAGGGACAATCTTCTTCAAGCAAAAAAAGAGGAAGATTGGCAATGGAAGTTACAGGGCTAATCTTCCTCAGCAAAAAAACAAACAAACAAAAACTCACTTTAGGTAATACATTCACAGGGTTCAAAATTCAAAAGGTACCAATGAATTTGCAATGAAAAATCTCCCTCTCACCTTATTCCCCAGCCACCCTGTAGGTAACCAACTTTAGCATTGTGTTGTGTATCCTTTTGGACACCCGTGTAAATTCCAGCACATAAGCACCATCACCTACTACCCTCCCCACTTTTCAAAGGCATCATATTATGCACATTTTTTTGCATCTGCTTTTACCATTTAAAAACACATCGTCGAGATGTCTCCATATTAGTACATAAAGAGTTTGCTCATTTTTTATTACAGTTTTATTTTTCTGATATTTGCCACATTTGACCTTATCTCTTTGTATTTTTTTATTGAGATATAATTGGCACATAACATTAAATTAGTTTCAGGTGTACAATGCAGTGATTCAATATTTGTATATATTGCAAAATGATCACCACAATAAGTCTAGTTAAATATGATAGTTTTTAAATTGCAAAATATAGCATTATACAGATAAAACTGTTTAATACATAAATGTATAGCTTCAAGAATAACAATAACACAAACACCCACCATCCAGGGTGAGAAATAAGATATTGTGAGGGCTTTAAAAGCCCCGCTGGGTGCTGCTCTCAGTAACACCTGCCTCCCAACCCAGCCCCTTCAGAGGCAGCCACTGTCCTGACTTGTGTGAATTATTCCTTTTGTTTATAGATTTGCCACCCACTTCTGTATCGTTCCAGTATATTATTAGTTTCAAAACCCTCCATAGCAAGTGCAAAACTAGCTGGGTAAGGAAAGAGGCATCTCGTCCCTCTCAGATGGAGATTCACGGGAGACCAGGATCTCTTAGGGGGAGGTCAGTGGCAAGGTCAGGAGTGCGTCCTGGAAAACACAAGACTCACCACAGCCAGAGAATCTGTCAGGGCTGATGGCTGGGACAGGAACCGGGCATCTGGCAGACATTCCATCAAAGGGAGTGAGCCGCTCTCTTATTTTGAGCTCCTGAGCTCCACATGGCGGATCTTGAGTACCCAGCGGTACTCGAAGAAGACATCTGTAGGGTGAAATGAGTGACTCAGCTGAATCAGGCTGCCTGATATTAAAAAGGAGATAAGGAACTTCATCAGCACGTGGTCAACCAGGACAGGCTAGTATTACAGGCCCTTGGTGCTGCCAGCTCTAGTGTCTATTGAGGATTTTGCCATTCCGGATTCCTTATTGGAGATCACGTTCTTTTGGCGCTGTGGCAAGTTACTGTTTGACGTCTGCTGTGCAGCTCCCAAAATTTCATGGCTGTTGCCTCCTCCCACTACTTTCCCCCTTCTTTTAGATTTTTTTCTTATTAGGGTATAACAGACATATAACATTGTGTTAGTTTCAGGTGTACAACATATGATTCAATATTTTTATACACTGTGACGTGACCACCACAATAAGTCTAGTTACCATCCATCACCATACATAGTTACAAAACTCTTTTTCTTGTAACGGTCTTTCAGATTTTGTATCTTAAAAAAAGTTCTTTTACAGTAATTCCATTGCGTATTTGGCTGGTAGCAAGATTAAATGAAAGCATTTAATCCACAGGCTTTATGAAGAAGCCTGTACAACCTGTTAAAAGAAATAGTAATGATGTACTTGATTTATCTATATAAATTTAACTTAAATACTATATAGCATAAAATTTTATAAAGTTGATAAAATAAAACAGGTTAACTCCATAGTCAAACACACCCAAAACTGTATTTAAAAAAGAATTCTACCTTCATTTTTACGGACTTTATATGTGTCCCACCAAAATTCATATGTTGAAACCTAACCCCCAATGTGATGTTATTAGGAGGTGGCACCTTTGGAAGATAATTAGTTTTAGATGAGGTCGTGAGGGTCAAGCTCCCACGATGGGATTAGCATCCTTACAGGAATAGAAAGAGACTAGAGCTGGTTCTCTCAGCCATGTGAGGGTACAGCGAGAAGCTGGCCCTCTACAGGCCAGGAAGCAGTTCCTCATCAGACAATGGACATGCCAGCGCCTTGGTCTTGGTCTTCTCAGCCTCCAGAACTGTGAGAAATAAATGCTAATTTTTAATCCACCCTGTCTATGGTATTAGTGTTATAGCAGCCTGATTTCACTAAGACACTCAATCATGTCCATTTTTTCTTCTCTGCCCTTGCCTTATTCTTACTGCAACAAATCATAAGATAATTAAACACCTATGTCAGGCTCGTGGGATTGAGAAAAGTTCCTTTGGGGGAGAGTTTGAGAGACTCATGAAGAGATTTGGGGCAACTCATTATTTTGTCAAAGAGACTCAGGGATATTTACTCCATTGACTGATTTTCTTTTTCTTAATTGTAAATTTCATCGGAAGCAAGCAGCAGTCTTAAAGTACAGGTATTTCTCTCTAATTGTGATTATGTAACGGATAACTCTTGAGGATCTCTCTGTAGCCTATGCCTTTCTTCTCCATAAACTGTTTCCATAACTGTGGTGTATATAAGTATACTTTCTTGTCACTTATCTGATCTCAAGGACATAGGTATTAGCTCAAACCATTCTGCTTGCAGGTACCTGGAACAGAAACCCACTTCATACTTCCTGAAATTACATGTTCTCAGTTTAGGGAAGGATGGCATCAGAGTGTCCAAATTTCTGGAAGAATTCATCTGGCCTCATCTGGGTCATATTTTCCATCCCAGTCAATAATTATGACCAGTGAGGGGTATGAAATAGTACAATAGGAGGGACCTTCCCCAAGCCTGTTTTAATGGAAGATTGAAAATGATGGAATACAAGAAATCATTAAGATTAGAAGACTCTCATTAACCAAAATGTCAAAAAACTGTGAGAGGTGCCGGCCCGGTGGCGCAGCGGTTAAGTGCACACGTTCTGCTTCTGGGCGGCCTGGGGTTGGCCAGTTCGGATCCCAGGTGTGGACATGGTACTGGTTGGCAAGCCATGCTGTGGTAGGCGTCCCACATAAAAAGTAGAGGAAGATGGGCACGAATGTTAGCTCAGGGCCAGGCTTCCTCTGCAAAAAGAGGAGGACTGGCAGTAGTTAGCTCAGGGCTAATCTTCCTCAAAATTAATTAATTAATTAATTAAATTTTAAAAACCCACAAAACTGTGAGAAACTACCTTTATGTCAGAAAGCTGGCATAATAATATACTGAAGCCTAAGGAGAAGAATTTATGGGATGAGATGATCAATAGCGTCGAAGAGCATAAACCAAAACCATTTGCTTGTTTATTTCCAAACATGGAGTTTTAATAGTTTGAGAGGAGACTGAAATAATTATAGTATGCAAATAAACCAGAGAGAGAGCATTTATAAAGCAGAGGCTGGAAGTTTACACTATGCATTTTATAAATTCGGCAGTGGAAGAAAGTAGAGTAAGAATTGTGACCCATTTGTAGAATATTTCTTGTTTTCAGCATCCAAAACATATTCAGTTGTGTTTTAAAATCAACAGTAAAATTCTTAAAGAACTTTCATATTATTGAAGATCATACTTAACACCATCGTATAGGAAGATTTGGTAAAATGCAGATCCAATTCATACTCACAGTTCTCACATGCTACCAAAAGCTTCCCACACGTAAAATGAGACGATGATCAGGTCCTCCTAATGAATGTAGGAACTAGGTTTCTTGAGTAACTTCAAGGAAGTTAACTTCTTTCTTATGTTTAAAGTCGAGTCAGAGTTCAAATGAGATTTAAGATTTCTGTTAGGAATTAACTGTGACACAGACCAGAATGCCCACATTATAAGGAGCAACTTTGAGTGTAGAAGTTAAGATGTCTTGGTGATAAACATCAGGAATGGGCTCTGGCTTATTGAAGTAAAACCTTACTTGTTAGAAAGATAATGGGGTGATTCATAGAATCAAAGGAAAGCTGAACTAGCTTCTGGAAGCACAAGAACTCGGGTGGGTCTGAGAGACTCAGCAGTGGAGCTGAGGGACCATCTTTCCAAGGTCCTGCTTTATAAGTCAGCTCCAAAGGCCTTACATCTCTAATCTCTATGCAAGATTCTTAGTTCTTGAGAGCGAAAATTTAATTGGCAAAGTCTGGATCAGGTGAATCTCTCTAGCTCAAGATTAATATCTCGTGGCCAGAAGACACAATCACGTTGACTCAGAATAATTGTGAGCTATTACAATTTCTGTCTACTATTTGAAGTGGCTGCTCTCTGATTCTTCCATTTCTCTCAAGCCACTTTGAGTGCCATGTTTTATTCATCCTTGTACATGACCTATCCACAATCTTGCTATGTGCCTCAAAATAAAATATTAATAATTAAATTTAATGAGGACTTGCTATGGCCCAATTTCTGTTCTAAATATTTTACATACATTATCTCATATGAGATGGTTATTATTACTTCCATTTTACGGAATAGTAAACCAAGGCATGGCATATATAACTTCATCAATTCACAGTTAGAATGTAGTAGAGACAGGATTTTAACTAAGCTGGTAGTTTGATTGCTGAGCTGTGAGCTGAACTATCATGCTGTGTGTGCTCCAGTAAATGCTTCTTAAACAATCTCTTGTTTAAAAAAGCAATAATTGCGTGATACCACTTATATGTGGAATCTAAAAATGCTGAACTCAAAAACAGAGAGTAGAATGGTGGATACCAAGGAGTGATGTGGAAAATCGGGGAGTTGTTGTTTAAGGGTACAAACTTGCAACCAGTAGATAAATAAGTCCCGGAGATCCAACGCACAGCATAGTGATTATGGATAATAATACTGTATTATAAATTTTGAAGTTGGTAAGAGATCAGATCTTAATTGTTCCCACCACAAAAAAGAAACGATAATTATGTATCGTGATAAAGGTGCTGGCTAACGCTACAGTGGTAATCGTATTGCAATATGTAAATACATCAAGTCAACATATTTTGCATCTTAAACTTACACAATGTTATATGTCAATTATATCTCAAATAAGTAAATAAGCAAGCAATAATTCTGATCTCTTTTTAAAAAGGCTAATATTGTTTATTTGAAGTGGACTAAAAGTTGTTTTTCTCTTCCCCCACATGTGAGCAAGACTGATCATTAGATCCTCTTTCTAGAGATAGGCCTCTGTGGCCATGAATGAAATATTCAGGTTTCTCCATTTGTGCACAAAATCAGATCCATTTTCATCTAACAAGGACATTGCTTCAGCAATTTAGCCTCTCTCTTCTCTATCAACAGTGTTTTTCTTTCTCTCCTGGATCATAGTCATCAACACCCAAACATCTATACAACATCTCTTGACTCACTTCCTCACCAGCTACCATTCCATTGCTCTGCTCCTCTTTATAGCAGAACTTCTAGAAAGAGGACTCTGTATTTCCTGTCTTGAGGTAGTTTCCTCCCATTATGAAACTCTCGAATAAGGTCCTCCCCACCCCTACTTCTGAACCTGCCCCTATCAAGGTCACCTATGACATACTCACTGGAAAGTCAATCATCATTTCCAGATCCTCAATCCTAGACACCATTGATCACTGTTTCTTCCTTGAAACACCTCACTCGCTTGGCTTCCAGGACCCATATTCTCCTTGTTTGCCTCCTACCTCACAGGCTGTTCTTTCTCAGTCTCCATTGCCCATTTCCGCTCATCTCCCTGACCTCCTAGTGATGGAATGACCCAAAGCTCAGCCCTTGGACCTCTTGTCTCCATTATCTACACACATTTCTGTGATGATTTTTCTATCTATCTTATGGGATCTTTACACTGGTGACTCCCCAAAATTTGTCTCCAGCCCAAACCTCTCCCCCAAGGCTATGCTCTTAATATTCAAATCCCTGCTTGTTATCTCCACTTGGATGCCTAACCAGATATTTTACCTCTACTAAACTCAAAACAAACCTTCACCTAATACCAAATTTATGTTTCTAGTTGTTCACAACAAAGGCCTTGGTTCAGCTTTGGCTTTTGGAAGAGAAAAATCCAGGTGGTCCTGAAGGCTCATTTCCTGTCAACTTTTGGTAGTTCCACAGACAGCTAGCTCAATGAGACTGCACCAGTCTGTGAAGAGAAAGGCTTTTAGCTGATGTTATCATTCCCAGCATGCAGGACTGTTCCTGGGCCCTGAATATGCAGAACTTGACACTCTGCACACACACTCCCCAGCATTCTTCCTGGCCATGAAATTCCTTCATCCGTTCCTTGTTACTTAGATAAACTGTGCATTCCTAGCCTTTTTTAGCCTAATCTGTAAATATGTAACAAGTTGTGGGGTCAAGGCCCCTTTTCTCTTTCAGAACTCTCAGTTTCACATCCAGTCTGTTGGCTAAGGCAGGCCCTTTCTGCTGGAAACTTGGTGTATACAGAACACCTATGCTTGGCCAATGTTGTGGAATAATGAGAGTTCAGGGAATGTGAGTGTTTTGCTATCTCCCTGCTTGTAAGATCATCTCCCATAAACTCTATGTTATCTCTGCATCGTGTGGCATTAGCGACGTGTGTGCATGACACCCTTGAATGATAGACCCTTTCTCCTGTCTCACATTCCTCAACAGATCTGTCAACAACTCTTATGAGCTCTGCCTTCAATACATATTCAGAATATGGCCACTTCTCATCATACCCCTACTGCTGTCTGATCTGAGATGCTACCATCTCTCAACTGAATGATTGAGGCTCCTAAATGGTTTCTCTGCTCCCATTCCTGCTTCCTGTGCAGTCCATTTACAAGGCAGCAGCATAGAGACTCTTTTGAAATGGAAGTAAAATCATGATACCCCTCTGTCAAAATCCTCTAATGACCCCTCCATCTCACTCAGAGTGGAAGCCAGAGTCCTCTAGACAGTGGCCCAAGGGCCTGACTTGATCCACATCCCCCTGAGCTTTGGGGTCTCATTTCCTACTACATAACCCTTCGTTCACTGTATTAGTTAGCAGGGCTGCTGTAACAAAACACCAAAGACTGGGTGGCTTACACAACAGAAATTTATTTTCTCACAGTTCTAGAAGGTGGATGTCTGAGACCAAGACGTCAACATGTTTGGGTTCTTCTGAGGCCTCTCTTCTTGACTTGCAGATGTCTATCTTCTTCTAACATCTTCACATAGCCATCCCTCTGTTTCTGTCTGTGCCCTAATCTCCTCTTCTCATAAGTATACCAGTCATATTGGATCAGGGCCCACCCTAATGATCTCAATCTAACTTAACTTCCTCTTTAAACACCACATCTGCAAACACAGTCACCTTCTGAGCTAGCAGGGATTAGGGTTCCACATATGAGTTTTTAGGGGAACACAATGCAGCCCACCATACTCACTCTGAGCAGACCCACTAGCCCTCATGCAGGTTCCAGAGCTTGTGTCTAGAGTGTCCCTGCCTCAGGCCCAGGCCTGGATGCTTCTATCTGCCTGGACAACACTTCCTCCAGGTATCTCTATGACTGTATTCCACACCTCATTAAGGCTTAATGAATATATCATCTTCTTTAGAAGGATCTGTCTACCCAACTTTTTAAAAATCATAACCCTTTAACCCACATTCCTCCTCCCTTCACTTCCCTCTATAGAATTCATTATTTTGTTTATCATCTGTGTCTCCTAATTAAAATATAAGCTCCCTGAGGACCTTTATAAACTGTTGCATCTCGAGTCTAGAATAGTACCTGGCACATAGTCAGCATCCATTAACTATTTGCTGAAAATTGAATTCATCAATGTCGAAATTGTTGGTTTCTGAATATGACCCAAGTGTGCAAAAATCTGCTCATTTCCAAATCCAATTAAAAAATAAATTGTTAATAAAAAGTCAGAGTTTGTGTAGTGATACAATGGTATTAATAAATATAGTTAAGGGTAGAAACAAATAGGACAGAATATAAAAAGAGATACTGTTAAATGGAAACCTCCATTACATTTTCTCTTTTCAAACCAACCTATTCTATGGGATTCTATAAGAGTAAGCATAAATTCACTTTGTTTTCTAACCTTCAAAAAGACTTTTCTCTCCAGATGGAAGAGTACTACTGAAAAAAAAAAATGACCTCTTTGCAAATGGGCAAGAGCTGTTGCCCAGGCAGCAAAGCAGGTGTGGGAATCCTGAATCGAGTCTCTGAAATGCCCTCTCTACTTTAGGGAGAGTAGTGGCTGCTGGAGCAGGCATAGCCCAGAGTTGTGCCAAAGGCAAGTGCGGAGGCACTTTCCTTGTTGAGTTTTGCTTCTGCTTTATGCTTCCTGAAGCTGAGTGTGGTTGTTAATACATCAGAAAGATCGGGGGCCACAGAGAGGAGGTGGAAGAGCTGGAGCCGTACTCAGTAAATACTTTAAAGTGCCCCAGGGATCAAGAGAAGTGCCTGGAGTGAGGGAGACTGTTTACCAAACAAAGCTTGTATCATCACATTTCATATTTTGCCTGGCTCCGAGGATGCGAGCTACATAAAAATGCATTCGACTGTGGCATTCCCCTGCTCCGTTGGCTTTAATTAAACTTGCTTTGTGCTTAGGAAATGAGCAAACTCTTGCAGTCAAGGGGAGAAAAACATGGGTTATTCACATGGGTAGATTTTTCCCTTTAACTCACAAAGCTCAAATGCTTTGTCATATTCAGTGACTCTGGTGGCCACAGCACAGTGCCAAAATCCATTAGCAGAGTCTGCTCACCATGCCTGTGGAATGGAATTGCTGCCTAATTCTAGTGTACATGAGTGATGACATCAGAGAGGAAGGTCACTGGAATCTGGCCCTTATCAGAGAGCTGTCACTCTGTAAAATGGCCTCACAGTAATGAGTAGAAACGATGGATACTATTGTTGGACCAATGAGGCCATGGCATAGGGGATTCCTGAACTTTCTAGCTTACAATACTCCATTTCATGTGCAAATGACTGGCTGGTGTTGGAGGTTAGAGCCCATAACAAACTACCTTTCACATGTTACAAAGAAATAACATTATCTATTGAATTGTCAGGCATGAAAAATTAATCCTTTGGTGGCAGCAGGGTGCAATATTTCAGTTAAGAGGTAAGGGGAATCTGTGAGTGGAAAGAAAACACAGCCCTTCTTTGCAGAGATGGTGATGATTTCACTTCACATGAGGGGAAAACACAAGCCGGTAAAAAGTGATTAAGACACATAACAAAACTGACTCTAAAGCAGAAATCTGAAACTCCAGAAGCCGCAAATCTGTTTGAGGCCAAAAATAACTTGGTGACATATGCTCTTAAGTTAAAGTCACAGAAACTGTGAATTGCTCTCCTGCAGCAGGTCAGACTTGCCCAGTCACAGAAGACCACAGCCTAGGAAATGAAATTCCAAACCTTTCAGAAAAGTCAACCATTCCTTAATAACCTCCCTTACCACTTACGACTTCTTGGATTCCTTGAATAATATAAATTTCTTAATTCACTCATTATGCTCTCACTCTGCTACAGTCTCCTCTTCCTGGAATGTCCCAGTGTCTTCTTGTCTTTGCATGTGCTGCTTCTGAAAGAAAGTTTCCCAAGCTGGGCAGCTGTCTCCATTGATAGATTTGGGGGCTTCAAATGAGCCTCGTTCTGTATTCATATCACATCGCTGTCACTCATACTTAGAAATGAGTCAAACAGCCTTAGGGTAGGTCATAGAGCTGAGTGATTAATAAGTCATAACATTCATCTGGGAGTTTCATGGCATGATACATAGAAGCTGCTGGACTCAGGTTCAAGTCCTAACATTCCAATCTGAATTACCTTTGTGCCTAGCCTCTGCATTGGTCTGCCTACTATTTGGCATGTTCATTTTCTTACATCTGGACTCCAATTCCTGAGGGTGGTATATTTCCAATTTTTGGCACAGATTGTACCAAGATTGTCACTCTTTACCTCTCCTCAAAGCTCTGGAAAGAGACAGGAATGCACTTTGAGGTGAGTAAGAAGTGCCACTCTCCAAGGGGAGAATTTGTTACCTTAGATACACATCCATGAGAAGTGAATACAAACTGATACATAAGACATGTTTCGAGGGGCTCCCATCCCAACATTGCCATGCCTTAAAGGGGCATCTCTATCCCCTACACCCTCCTTTGCCTAACGAACATTTACTTCTACTTTTACTCACAAGCTAAATATTACTTCCTCAAAATGGCTTTCTCTGATTATTGAGTCAAGCTTAGAATTCCATATTGTACCCTTTCACATCATCTTAATCCCCTTTGTGGTCTTTTCCTCAATTGCTCTTATAAATTTTCAACACTTCATGTGGGGAAAACCTGCCTGTTTTTTTTACTGCTGTCTCCCTGCATCTATCATGACAGCTTGGCTGTAATGAACAAGCATTTGTTGTTGAATGAATAAATGAACAGATTAAAATGCAAAGAAATGCAAGTCTCCGTTACAGTGGGAACACGCAGATATTCAGAGCAATAATAACACCTTCCCTAAGAGGAAGTTCTGATAGGAAGCAAGCAATGTCTCTAGGAGTAGAGGACAAGGACCATCTAGGCAGTGGCTAGAGTGCCTATAGTAACATCTGCGGGCAAATCACTTTACCCCAAGTCTACTTATTTATCTGTTAGCTAAGGTTGTTATAAAAATGACAATACCCAGTGCACATGGAAGTACCGTGCATTATATCTTATCAGTTATTTTGATGATGCTTTGTTATTCTGACTATTGGCTCTTAATCCCCAAAAGTGTAAGTATCTGAACGATTAGCCCCAAAGACTAATCCTAGTTATCAAAGACTGATAAAGGGCTGCAAGGTGAGACTTAGGTTACAAAACACAGGAGTCCTTCTCTCTGGTTGTCTGAAATCAATATGTTAGAGTCCCTGTGGAGGCTGGGGAGCTGAGTGCATCACAGCTGATAGGGGAATACATCACTGACGATGGCTAAAGCTTTTGCCACAACAGAAAGAGTTTTGAAGAAGTGAGGACATTGAAGGTTTGACCACAAAACCTTGAAAAGACGAAAAGAAAAAAAAAGAGAAAGCTTTGAATCCAAAGTTAGGTACGTGATAAAGAAGCAGAGAGTAACAATCCATCAGAGAAGCAGTCAGAAGGCAATCAACTTTTAAAGCATTTCTCTTATGCTGCAGGGAAGTTTTCTGAGGTCCGGGTCTTGGGGTGTCATTGTGAAAGTGATAGGTACCCTGACCTGAGCTACACAGGGCTGACCTAGTCTTTATTTACAAGAGCTCAAAACTTAAACATTAACTCCCTGGATTTGAGCCATCCCTCAACCAGATATTAGCATAAAGAATTAACAAGTATATAAAACGCCTTCTAATATTTGTCCTCACATCTCATCAACTGAAATATCCAATTCTCACTTGTCTTAGGCTGGTTTATGTTATGGCCACCTCATCCATTTTTGTGTTCTTAAAACAAGATGTGAAATTGTGTGGATTAGGACCAGATCTAACTGATAAGAAAGGCGTAAATACAATGGCTAACAGAGTAACGTTACATTAGAACTTTGGACCATAATTCGACTAAGTAATTGACGTTACTTAAGTACGTAGGGGATAGGTGGTTGCGATTCCAAACAGAGTGTGCAGTGAAAACATCACAGAGGTGACTTTGTTCAGGAATGAAAGGATTCCTCAAGCCAAAAAACCACAATGTGCAAAAACACAGATGTGAAGACTCTAGACTATTGCATATTTCTACCTGTGTCAATAGTTCAGTATGGATGTAGCAGAGAGTTCCCTGGGGAAGGGGGTGGAGAATGATCAGTCTAGAAAGGTAAACAGAATCCTCACAAGATCATGTAAAAGGGGTTATATTTTAAAAATAACTACCCAAAACGATTAACACAAGAATCAAATGAATAATGGATGAAAACACTTTGAAAAACATAGAATTTAAGAGTATTATTATTCATTGTATGAGTTAGGGCAAGTTAATCCATCCTCCCCAATCAGAAGTTTTACTCATTTGTCAAATAGAAAAAAATAACAACTCTTTAGTCTGCTTTGAGACTAGCATGGAAGAAATGAGATATTTAAACATTAGAAAATGCTTTGACAAATCCATACTGCTTTGCACATGTATGGTATTATTATTTATCTTAAGAAAGGATAAATAAACATGCTATAAAGTAAACATTTATTCACATATTTCAGTGGACTTTTAACTCTTAAAGAGTACATGGGGTGAGGCAGGGGGATCAATCTTCTATTACAAGGAAGAAAAGATTGCCTCTCATGGGACTATATATTAAAAAGAAATGACAAACAACAATAAAAAACACTAAAAAATCAGACAAGAGCTTTTCAGTTGAGGTTCCAATTTAGGCACAGGTTTGGAAGAGTCCTGTTCAGAAGAAGGGTCTAGATATCAAATAGATTCCTAACATGAAGGTGCACCTCAAAGATTCCTTCTCAGTACTGCCCAGGGACCAGGCCTGAAACAGAGCAAGATGAGTGGGGAGCCACCCTCACTACCAGCTACCACTAAGTTCTCCACCCTTCCCGGATTGCCATTGTGGAGTGTGCACCTGTTGTACTAATCCCAAAGAGATCCCTATCCACATGGTACTAACTTATGGAATGACCCTGGGCAGTTCTTCAAATTTTCTCTTTTCTGTTTGTGTATTTTGTTTATCTCAGTAGGAAAATTCAATGCCAATGTTCAAATCTCTTATTGTTCAAATGGTGGACATAAATGAAAGATATTGTTCTTTCTGTGTTTCTTTGCATTTTTTAAAACAAACAAACAAACAAAAAAACAATTGTTTAGTCCAGAAGACAATACTTCAGAGAACTTAAGTGTTTTGGTGGGTGGAGGACACTTACTAAACATTTACTATGCTAGCCCCAACACATTAAAGGTGATCCCAAACTCTGAGGTGTTTTCTTGGAGAAACAAAAATTAGACTGTTAGAGCTCCTTTTAGTACCAGGTTTTAACAGACGTTACTCAGGGTTGATGTCAAGATAGCGGTACAGGTGGACTCTGAACTCACTTCTCCCCGTGCACACAACAAATTCACAACTACTCTTAGAACAATTACCCCTGAGAGAGAACTGAAAACTGGATAAAAAGAACCGCCAAGAGACAGTCCTGACTGAGGTGGAAGAGGCAGAAATTCCTTTCTGGAGAGAAAAAAAAAAAAGCCCCCTTCAGGAGCTGCAGTGCTTCATGGTGGCTGGGAGCAATCCTAAGCTTTCCTTCCCTGGAAGAGTGGGGGAGCTGAGTAGGGGAGCATGACTGCTATAAGCATCCTTTGGACTCAGAACAGCTGAGACAAGCGTTATAATATCTAGCTTTGCTGGCTACTACCGATAACGGAGAATACCCCCAGAAAAGCTATCAGACATAATGGAAAAAAAGCCTACTCTTAAAGGGCCCATATACAAATTCAGCTGTTTAAGAAAGCAATATAAAAGCACCAGAAAGAAAGGTTCACAGTGCTTTGGTGAAAAGAGGCTCACCTGGTAGGATCTGGGTGCATCTTGGTGAGACGTGAGACCTCTCCAAGGACTGAGACATTGGCAGCAGCCATTATTGTGACCTAGTACAGGCATGCTGACACAGACACTGGCAGATGGCATTGGAGTTCTTCCCTTGGCCTGCTAGCCCAAGGTCTGCTGCACCTATGAGGGTACCAATTTAATACAGCTTAGCAAGACCAGGCAGCCCACACTAGAGATTGGCCTCACCCAACAGCAAACCCTCAGGCAACTTGTGGGTCTGCATAGGCTGGGCGCCTGGATCCTCTGTAGCCCAGCAGTGGGTCCACCTTTCAGGGGTAGGGCATGTGCAAGAAGCAGGTGGAGTATGTGGGGCATTGGTGGAATATGAGGGACCTCTGCAATGAGGGGACTGGGTCTGCTTCAGTGGGTTGGGGCATACACATGGGGCAGGACTGTGTCAACAGGGCATGTAGCCCTGTGGGCGCTGGGGCTTGTCAGCTGCAGAAGAAGACTTGTGCTTCTCAAACAGCCACACAGGGGACTGTCCCCATCTTCCAAAACCTGAAACAATTGGGTGCTCCTGTGCCTGGAACCAGCCCCACTCAGCTGCAATCTTGAGAGAGCTGATAATAATCTTGTAGGTCAGAGGTGTACAGAAATTGTGAGTGCCTGAGACTAGCAACTAGCCACTCTGGGGGCCTACTCACTTAACAGAAAAACTTCAAAGAGAATGTGCTATTAGACCTTGAAGCCAACTGTACTAGGGCTCCCCACACCTGATAAAGTGACTGAAGGGTCCATAGCAGTCACATGCAGCTGAGCATTACAACCAGTCAGTGAAGGGGACAGCCTAGTCTCCCTGAGTGCCTTCAGCAAGAGCAACCCTGCCACAACAGAAGGACACATGTAGCCCACACAGGGGACACTACTGGAATGTTTTGAACTGGTGATGAGAGAAAAGCACACTGCTGGGCCTCATAAGGCATCTCTTACATAAGACCACCTCTCCAAATTGGGAGCAGTAGCTCACCTACCTAATACATAGATATAAGCACAGAGAAGAGGCAAAATGAGGAGGGAAAGGAATACATTCCAAGTAAGGGAACAGGACAAAACCCCAGAAAAAGAACTAAATGAAACAGAAATAAAGAATCTACTTGACAAATAGTTCAAAGAGTCAAAAGGGTGATCATTGATCTTGGGAGAAGAATGGATGAAGTCAGGGAGAACGTCTACAAAGAATTGGAAAATATAAAAAAGAACTAATTAGAAATGAAGAATACAATACTGCGAATGAAAAATTCACTAGAGAGACTCAATAGCAGAGCAAATGATACTGAAGAACAGATGAGCAAGCTGGATGAAAGACTAGAGGAAATCACCCGAGCTGAACAGATAAAAGATAAAAGAATTTCAAAGAATGAGGACAGTCTAAGGGACTTCTGGGATAACATCAAGTGCACTAACATTTGTATGAGAGGTGTCCCAGAAGGAGAAGAGAGAGACAAAGGGGCAGAGAATCTATTTGAAGAAATAAGAGCTGAAACCTTTCCTAACCTAAAGAAGGAAACAGACATCCAGGTACAGGAAGCACAGAGAGCACCAAACAAGATAAACCCAAAGAGGCCCACGCCAAAACACACTATAATTAAAATGATAGATAAAATTATAGAATTAAAAATAAAGAGATAATCCCAAAAACTGCAGGAGAAAGGCAACAAGTTACATACAAAGGAAACCCCAGAAGGCTATCAGCTGACTTCTCAGCTGAAACCTTACAGGCTAGAAGGGAGGGGCATAATATATTTAAAGTGCTGAAAGGAAAAAACCTACAGCCACAAATACTCTACCTGGCAAGGTTGTCACTCAGAATGGAAGGAGAGATAGTTTCCCAGACAAGCAAAAATTAAAAGAGATTATCACCAGGGAACCAATTTTACAAGAAATGCTAAAGGGACTTATTTAAGTGGGAAAGATAAGACCACAAATAGGAATAAGAAAATTATTCAAAAAAAAAAAAAGCAATAAAATCACTGGTGAAGGCAAAAATACAGTAAAGGTAGCAGATCAACCACCTATGAAGATAATATGAAGCTCAAAAGACAAATATTAAAATTACCTATTTCCATGACAAGATAGTAAGGGATACACACACACAACAAAAGAGATTAGATAGGATATCAAAAACACAAAATGTTGGGTGAAGGGAGTAAAAGAGTCGAACTCTTAGAAGGAGGTCAAAATAAAGAGACTGTCAACAATATACATTGCTATATACTCAGGTTATTATATATGAACCTCATGGTAATCACAAACCAGAAACCTATAATAAATACACAAAAAATTATGAGAAAGGAATCCAAACATAATACTAAAGAAAGTCACCGAACCACAAGGGAAGAGAGCAAGAGAAGAAGAAAGGAACAGAGAACTACTAAGACATGCAGAAAAAAAGCAAAACAATGGCAATAGGTACATTCTTATCAATAGCCACTTTAAATGTCAATGAACTAAATCCTCGAATCAAAAGGCATAGGGTGGCCAATTGGATAAAAAAATAAGACCCATATATATGCTGCATACAAGAGACACCCTTCAGACCTAAAGACACTCACAAACTGAAAGTGAAGGGATGGAAAAAGATACTCCATGCAAATGACAATGAAAAGAAGGCTGGGGTAGCAATACTTATATCAGACAAAATAGACTTTAAAACAAAAACTGTAACAAGAGACAAAGAAGTGGACTACATATGATAAAGGGAACAATCCAACAACAAGATATAAAACTTGTAAATATCTATGCACCCAACATAGGAGCACCTAAATATCTAAAGAAATTTTTAAGAGACATAAAAGGAGAAATAGACAGGAACACAATAATAATAGGGGCCTTTTACACCAATAGATAGATCATCCAAACAGAAGATCAATAAGGAAAAATCGGCCTCCAATGACACATCAGACCAGATGGACTTAGTAGATATATACAGAACCTTCCATCCAAAAACTGCAGAATACACATTCTTTTCAAATGCACATGGAACATTCTCCAGGATTCAGCACATATTAGGCCACAAAACAAGTCCCAATAAATCTGAGAAGATTGAAATAATACCAAGCACCTTTTCTGACTACAATGGTAGGAAACTAGAACTCAACTACAGAAAGAAAATCAGAAAAGCCACAAATATGTGGAGATTAAACAAAATGCTACTGAACAACAATTGGATCACTGAAGAAATCAAAGGAAAAATCAAAAAATACCTAGAGATAAATGAAAATGAGAATACAACATGCCAAAATTTATGGGATACAGCAAAAGTGGTTCTAGCAGGGAAGTTGATAGCAATACAGGCGTACCTCAACAAAGAAGAAAAATCTCAAATAAACAATCTAACAGTGCACCTGAAAGAACTGGAAAAAGAAGAACACACAAAGCCCCGAATCAGTACAAGGAAGGAAATAATAAAAATCAGAGCAGAAATAAGTGAAATAGAGACTAAAAAAGCAATAGAAAAAAAATCAATGAAACCAAGAGATGTTTCTTTGAAAAAATAAATAAAATTGGCAAATCTTTAGCTAGATTCACCAAGAAAAAAAGAAGTCTTAAATAAATAAAATCAGAAAGCAAAGAGGAGAAATTGCAATGGACACTACAGAAATAGAAAAGATTATAAGAGAATACTATGAAAAACTATACACCAACTAATTGGATAATCTAGAAGAAATGGATAAATTTGTAGAATGATACAACCTTCCAAAACAGAATCAACAAGAAATATAGAATTTGAATAGGCCAATCACCAGTAAGGAGATTGAAACAGTAATCAAAAAACCTCCCCCAAAATAAAAGTCCAGGACCAGACAGCTTCCCTGGTGAATTCTAACAAACATTCAAAGAAGACTGAATATCTATCCTTCTCAAACTCTTCCAAAAAATTGAAGAGAAGGGGAAGCTTCCTAACTCATTCTACAAAGCCAACATTACCCTGATACCAAATCAGAGAAGGACAACACACAAAAAAGGAACATTATATGCCAAATCACTGGCGAACATCGATCAAAAATCCTCCACAAAATACTAGAAAATCGAATAGAACAATATATTAAAAAGATCACACAACATTATCAAGTGGGATTTATTCCAGGGATGCAGGGATGGTTCAACATCTGCAAACCAATCAATGTGATACACAAAATCAAACAAACTGAAGAATAAAAATCACACGAGCATCTCAATAGACACAGAGAAAGTGTTTGACAAGATACAGCATCCATTTATGATAAAAACTCTGAATCAAATGGATATAGAAGGAAAGTATCTCCACATAATAAAGGCCATATATGACAAACCCACAGTTAATATCATTCTCAATGGAGAAAAACGGAAAACTATCCCTCTAAGAATAGGAACCAGACAAGGATGCCCATTGTCACCACTCATATTTAACATAGTGTTGGAAGTCCTGGCCAGAGGAATCTGGCAAGAAAAAGAGATAAAGGAATCCAAATTGGAAAGGAAGAAGCGAAACTGTCATTCTTTATAGATGACATGATTTTATATGGAAAACCCTAAAGAATCCACCAAAAAACTTGTAGAAATAATAATAAATGAATATGGTAAAGTTGCAGGATACAAAATCAACATACAAAAATCAGTTAGGTTTTTATATACTAACAGTGAAGTAGCAGAAAGAGAATTTAATAATACAATCCCATTTACAATTGCAACAAAAAGAATAAAATACCTAGGAATAACCTTAACCAAAGAGGTGAAACATCTGTACACTGAAAACTAGAAAACATTGTTGAAGTAAATTGAAGAAGACACAAAGAAATGGAAAGCTAGTCCATACTCTTGGATTGGAAGAATTAACATGGTTAAAATGTCCATACTTCCTTAAGCAATCTATAGATTCAGTGAAATCCCTATCAAAATGCCAACAACATTTTTTAGCAGAAACAGAACAAAGAATCCTAAAGTTTATATGGAACAACAAAAGACCTCAAATAGCCAAAAGAACCCCGAGAGAAAGGAACAAGGCTGGAGGTATCACACTTCCTGATTTCAAAATACACTATGAAGGTATAGTAATCAAAACAGCATGGTACCGGCACGAAAACAGACACACAGATCAATGGAACAGAATTGAGAGCCCAGAAATAAACCCACACATCTAAGGACAGCTAAAAAAAAATAGACTCATATTTATATTATTATGCTCAAGAAATAATAGTTATCATTTATCAAGCACTGATTATCTGCTCAGCACTGTTAAAATAGCCTATATAAATATATATATATAATATCTCATTTACTCCTCACATCAAAACTATGAGATAAATAGTTTGAAGATGGAGAAATTTAGGCTCAGAGAAATTAGCAACTTTCAACATCACATGACTAGTTATCTGACCAAGATGAGGTTCCATCTGAGGTCTGACATCTCCAATTCCCACAGTCTTAGCCACTAGGCTCACAGCATCTGTTCAAAGAAAAACATCAGTAAACAAGGCACCTCACCTCTGATGAATCTGGTGCTTTATATTAATGTAGGAGGCAAAGATGTCTATCTCTGACGTCATGGGGCTTGCAGGAGAAAATTTTGAGTAGGTGGTTGAGCCACTTACTAGTTTTCTAGAGTTAGGTCTCAGTAGGTAATATTTGTATCTGATTCAACTGCCACAAATTCTTAATTAAAAAAAAAACCCAGATCCATCCATACGTATGAACAAAAACATCTCAAATCTAAACCTATTATTTAGGAGTTATTTACCTTTTGATTACCCATGGCACACTTCTTCTTTATTAGCATAAAAAATTCCAAACAATTTACTAGTAAGAGTTTTTAAAGCCAGGTCTAAAAAAATCTCTCTCATAAAATCCATCAAGTATTTCAGGGATAATTAAATTAATAGATTATCTATTTATCAAAATGGAAAAGGTTTAACCCCCCTATATACAGCAATTCCCCTTCTAGGAATTCATTTTACAGAAAATTTCACACATATATTTAAAGACATATAGAGTGTCGTTCAGTAAAACATTGTTTAATTAGCAAAGGCAAGAAAAAATGCAAAGATCTGTCAGTGGGGAGTGGTTGAAACCATTCTTTATTTAATAACTATTTCTCCTGCGTTACTATGTGCCAAGCACTGTTTTGAGCACTAGGAATGTATCAGTGAAAAGAGCTGATATTTTTAAAATGATGGTACATCGCTATAATGGCAAACAATGCACCCACTAAAGAGAGTCAGCCTTTCTGTGCTGGTGAACTCAACACTATGTTTAGTGAAAACTAAAACCAAGTTAAGGAACAATTTTTATAATATTCTATCCATGATACAGAATGCGTCGGGGAGGGCGTGGGTATGGTTGTGTGCATGTATCTGGATGTGGGTTTTTTCTGCTTGTTTCAGTTCTGCTAAAGTTGAGGGCAGGGGAGGTGGGCTCCTTTTTCTGGGATAAACTATTCTTTGATGCCTTAAATCACAATGAGATGGAAATTTCAGGACGCTGAGAGAGAATATTCAAAAGATTTCATGAAACTTTTATTTTCTTTCAAGTGCAGAGAATAAAAAATAGATATTATCAACTCTACTGTCAGGCTTCTTCCTATTGCTAGGGAGAATTTTCAATCATTTCATTGTCCTTGGGCCTTTAATTTGTCACTTACCCCTTGATGACACATGACAGAGCAGGTACCCATGGCTTATAAATAAATCAAGTCACCAGAGGGCTTGACTGGGTCTGATCCCAGCAAGAGAGGGCTAGGGGATGCAGGTGGTTGTCCTGACACTATCGTGGATTTCCCAGGGATTGGAGTGGGTGGCCCTCGGCAAAATTCCATCTCACTCCCACCTATGCTGAATTCCGTTACAACTTGCCTTTCCTTAGTTTTGCATTCAGAAGGTAAGTTGGTTCCTAACCTACTTAGTAAGACATAAATATCAAAAAAGAGCAAGGAAGCAGATTCTTAAAAAAAAACAACACACACTTGGGGATTTGAAAATGTGCTTCAATCCATCTCCTTCAGCACGGTTATGCAGATGACTTAGAGGAAAGCATTCAGCCGGCTTGTTTGGCATATCTTGCTTTAGAGAAGCCATCATAATCTATCTCCCTCTCGTCATTGTCGAGAAGAAGGAAAGAGTGTTATGTGGCTGTTTGGCAGTAAGGGGGGATGGTTTCTCAGTTCCCATTTGGGAATTTTCCTGAGAATTCTCACTCTGTCTGTGTGTTTCTGGAAATGTTTCTGGTAGTTCCCTCTGAGGAGGGGGCCTGGGGATTTAAGGCTTGGGCTGCAAAGGAGGTCATTTCTTTAAAATCAACATTTTAATTTGCAACAATGTCAGATTTACAGGGAAGGCGTAAAGATAGTACAGAGTTTTCACATACCCCTCATCCAATTTCCCCTATTTTTTTTTTTTTTTGAGGAAGATTAGCTCTGAGCTAACATCTGCCACCCGTCCTCCTCTTTTTGCTGAGGAAGACTGGACCTGAGCTAACATCCATGCCCATCTTCCTCTACTTCATATGTGGGATGCCTACCACAGCAAGGCTTGCCAAGAGGTGCCATGTCCACACCCGGGATCCAAACCTGCAAGCTTCGGGCCGCCTAAGCAGAACACGCGAACTTAACTGCTGCACCATCGGGCCAGCCCCTCCCTTATTTTTTTAATTGTGGTAAAATACACATAAAATTTACCACTTTAGTTCTAAATATACAGTTCAGAGTATTAAATACATTCATAATGTTGTGTAACCATCATCATCATCTCCATCTGCATAATTCTTTCCATCTTGTAAATCTGAAACTCCACACCAATTAAACACTAACTCCGCATTCCCCCATCCCCTCAGACCCTGGCAACCACCATCTACTTTCTATCTCTAAGATTTTGGCTACTCTAGGTACCTCATATAAGTGGGATCATATGCTATTTATCTTTTTGTGACCGTTTTATTTCATTTAGCATAATATCCTCAAGGTTCATTCATATTGTAGCATGTGTGAGAATTTCCTTCCTTTTTAGGGCTGAATAATATTCCATTGTATGTATCTACCACATTTTGTTTAACCATTCATTCTTTTATGGACATTTGGGTTGCTTCCATGTTTTAGCCATTGTGAATAACGCTGCTATGAATTATTAAATTCATACAAATATCTCTTAGACTCTCTGCTTTCAATTCTTTTGGGTATTTACCAAGAGGTGACATTGCTAGATCCTGTGATAATTATATTTTTAATTTTTTAAGGAACTACTACACTGTTTTCCACAGCAGCTACCCATCTGTATATTCCCACTAGCAATTTACAAGGATTCCGATTTCTCTACATCCTCGCCAACACTTTTTATTTCCTATTTTTTTGATAGGCCTCTATTTTTAACATCTTTCATCACCATCGTATATTTGTCACAACTAAGAAACCAACAGCAAAGAAACCACAACTAAGAAACAATAGTACATTCCTAGTAACTAAACTCCACATTTCACTCAGATTTCACTAGTTTTCTTCACTAATGTCCTTTCACTACGCAACTTCCTTTTTACTTTCTACTTTTTTGTAATGATTCAAATTGTTAACCTTGTACATTATTTTTTCCAATTCATACAAATGTTAAAATACAAAAAAAATCCAACACATGTACTTATGGTTACTTTTCATGATTCAAAATATGTTCAAGACTTAGTTATCAGAAACCTAAAATATGACTAAGATACTTTGAGGAACTCACAGGAGATGGTTGAGAAGGCAAAATGAGGTCTGTCCCCTTAAGTTGCTTGCAATGTATATTTTCTAAATTATATGTAGTTTTGAAAACAAATATTTCACCTGGAATTATAAGAATTGTTACAAATTCTGTTATAATGTTAAAGGGTGTTCATACTTCATACTTCAGGCAGCATGCAAAGCATTTTACACACTTTACATGTATTCTCTCTCTTACACCTCACAGGAACTGCTAACAAATAGGTGGGTATTGTTTCTACTTACCTATGAAAACGTGAGGAATCAAAGAATTGGACAACTTATGTAAGGAAAAACAGTATGTAACAGAGCTGGAATTTGAACTCCTTTCTTTATGATCCCAAAGTCTTTCTCTCTGTTCACCCTGCCATGTGATTTCCATTAACAAGTTAAACTTGACCCTCATAAGGTCAAATCAGTTGATTTTGCTATTTCTGAACTCAAGCTAACTGACAGGGCAGGTAAATTAAGGCAAGAAGGCAGAGGACAGTCAAATAAAAAAGGAGATTCATCAAAAGGTAAATCAGTGCGCATTAATTTTTCTCATTTTGCATAATCTTTAATGGCCCTTTTAAATCACAGTGTGCTCAAGACGTTAGGGATATAAAGCACGCTCCACTCCAATGTTCCCTAATGTGCTTGTAGCTCATCCCCGGAACTGCAGCCCACAATGATTTGTTCCCATTTTCATTAAATCTTGGGCTTTTAAAAAATTCTATTTCTTCCTCCTGTAGGTTCACCCATAAAATATGTTGAGGAATCATATCTTCTCCGGAGGCCGTTTTTTCCAGGTACTGTATATTTCAAAGTGATGGCCCAGAGGGGGAATACAGATTAAGTGGAGGAAGATGTATTGAGAGGGAGCTGCAACTATGGTGAAAAGAATAAAGCAGAGAGAGATTTGAAGAGGAAATAGGCTCTTGGCTTAAAGTATCGTCTCCTCCTCATACGGATGAGGGTTGGTGCTTTTCACCAGGGTTGTATTTTCCTGAAACTCTGTATTTATTCACAGGTCTTTAAAGCTTGGAAAGTAAGGACTCAGCTAGAAAGTTTGAAAACTTACTGAAATTTAGACTTCTCCAGAAGCCTAGCTTTTTCTGGATGAAGTATACATTTAAGATTTGGTTCAGTACGTGTCTAGTTTAGGTTTAGTGACTATTTCTGGCTGGAGGGAGTGTTAGAATAGTTACTTACAGATTAAGACAGTATACACCTTGAATGTAAGTGTGCCTAAGGTACCAAGGAGGAAAGTGGAAACACAGAAAAATCAAATGCCAATGTTTAAAAGCAGTATTAAGGGCCAGCCTAGTGGCATAGCGGTTAAGTTTGCATGTTCTGCTTCAACAGCCCGGGGTTCACCAGTTTGGATCCCAGGTGCGGACCTATGCACCACTTGTCATGCCATGCTGTGGTAGGTGTCCCACATATAAAGTAGAGGAAGATGGGCAAGGAAGTTAGCTCAGAGCCAGCCTTCTTCAGCAAAAAAGAGGAAGATGGGTGGCAGATGTTAGCTCAGGGCTAATCTTCCTCAAAAAAATAAATAAATAAAATTAAAAAAATTTTTTTTAAAGTAGTGTTAAGTCAGGAATAAGTCTTCTAAATCTTACTGCTGCGGGTTGTCAGTTCTTGAGAAAAAGCAACCCAAAGAAAGATTTCAGATTCCTCATAGCATAAGTGAACAAGTAAATAAATACAACTAAGACGAATAAAATTCCTATCTTCATTATATTTGAAGCTGCTTGAAGGCAAGGAATATGCCTCCTTTTTCATGTATCATCCACCCTACCATGAGACCTTCAAACATATTCTCCCCTGATGAACCCATTATTTGTAATACAACATCCGCAATAGGAAAGAATAGCTTTACAGTCATGTGTAGCTTAACGATGGGGATACATTCTGAGAAACGTGTCATGAGGTGATTTTGTCATTGTGTGAACACAGATCTAGATGGGATAGCCTGCTACACACCTAGGCTATATGGTACTAATCTTATGGGACCACCATCGTACCTGCAGTCCGTCATTGACTGAAACATCATTATATGGTGCAAGACTGTATTCATTTGTATCACTTAGAGAAATAGTCCAAGAGTTTAAAATCAAAATACTGAGATTCTGCTGGCTATAACTTATTCGCTCTATAATTTCCAAAAAGTAATTTACAATACAGTGTTATGATGACATAAGAGAGTACTTTTTTTTTTTTGAGGAACATTAGCCCTGAGCTAACATCTGCCACCAATCCTCCTCTTTTTGCTGAGGAAGACTGGCCCTGAGCTGACATCCGTGTCAATCTCCCTCTACTTTATATGTGGGACCCCTACCACAGCGTGGCTTGCCAAGAGGTGCCATGTCCGCACCCGGGACCCGAATGGGCAAACCCCAGGCTGCTGAAGCAGAATGTGTTCACTTAACCGCTGCGCCACCAGAGAGTACTTTAAAAAGTATATGCCAGCATATAACATTTTGTTATGGATAGTCAATATATAGTTAAATAACTTAGCTGGCCCTTTGCTGCTTGATTATTTATATTATTTCTACCCAGAATATGGATACCATTACAGTGACTGTATAACAGTTTAAACCAGAGCATAGGTACCATTTATCAAAAATTATTCTGGCCCCAGGGCATGCCTGGTGCATAGTGGTTAAGTCTGCACACTCTGCTTCAGTGGCCTGGGACTCGCAGGTTTGGATCCAGGGTGCAGACATGGCACTACTTGTCCAGCCACGCTGTGGTGGCATCCCACATAAAATAGAGGAAGATTGGCACAGATTAATACATGGCACATAACACAGCACGTACTTACTAGTAAGAAGACTGGGCTACAGTTAATATGTCAGATTTAATCTGGTTTTCAGATTAAAAGGGATAATAATGCTTTAATTGCCATTCTTCCAAGGTAAGCTTTAGAATGAAGTAATTCATCCTGAAAACTTCAAATAGTGCATAACAGTAGTTGGCAGTTCATTCACTTTACTATGTGTAATTATCTACTCTGTCCCTCGCCTTTGCAAGACACACCATTGTCTTAGGATGAATTATCCCAGATGCAGACCCTGAGCCAAGCATTTGAATGTTAGTGATTTATAAGGTAAATGTTCCTAGAAGAAAATAGTAAAGGTGGGGGAGAAGCAGAATAAAAAAGCCAAGGAGAGTGCAATTTCCGAGGAAGTTCCAGCCTTAGCCTGATCCCAGGGGGAGCCATGGTGTATACACGTTACATCTCTGAATTTGTGCCCCTGGAGGCA
Source organism: Equus asinus (assembly GCF_041296235.1). Taxonomy (NCBI): domain Eukaryota; kingdom Metazoa; phylum Chordata; class Mammalia; order Perissodactyla; family Equidae; genus Equus; species Equus asinus. The sequence goes on along the minus strand of NC_091802.1, from coordinate 33,393,998 downwards.
AGGGGTCACCAGTCAGTCATTGGCCCCTGGCTGTAGCACTGGGTGTGTGGGTGGGAGACTGACTTTGTGGGAGGCAACTTGACTTGGCAGAGGTACCCTCTCTCTTTCACAGTTTATTGTCTGCCTGCCTGAGTCAAGGATCATTTGGTCACAAGTAATGGCTAACACCACAAGCTTGTTTAAGCAAAAATAAATTTATTAGACTAATACCCAACTACCTCATAAAAGACTAGACAGCCCTAATAGCCTGTTCATACTCGGGACTGAACAGGGAAACTAGAAAGCCAAAAGGAACCAAAGCAACCTTTCATCTTCTATCCATCCCTTTTCCTACAGTGTCTCTGTTTCTCTCTAAAGAAACCCTCTTTCTGCTGTTCATCAGCATTTTGGACCTGCAAACGACTAGTTGACTTCCCATGTATTGGTGAACTTTCACTTCCAAGGAAAATGCTGACTGACTGAAGGCTTCTGGGTCTCTTAGTGCAGTCTTGAGAGAGGGAATCTGATTGGGTCAGGTAGCTCTCTGTGTTTCCATGAGCTGTAGCTGGGGAGGAAAGAGGTAGTATAACAAAACATGATGAAGAACGCACCCACCCACCCATTCACCCGAGGCTTGGATGTGGCGGCTCTCAGACAACAATGAGGGCTGGGCTGGTACTGCCAAAGCATCTCTACTCTACTATATAACGGACAATTCCTCAACAGATAGAAGAGTGTGTAGGAGGTGGCAATTAAATGCTTTGCTTTTAAATGTATTTACTTTATAGACGTGGAGGGAAACAAAAGCAGATTATGAGTTCTGTTTACTGATATCTTAATTATCCCCCATTATACGTAATGTCAATAAAATCTGGAAATAGAGAAATGCATAATCTAGCATCCTCGACAGTTGCCCTAATAGTAAAATTATCCTTAAATAACCGAGTTTTATACATAGTTAGTAGCACTGTAAATTGGTAGAATCTCTTAGAAAGCACTTTGATAATAAGCATAAGAGCTATAAAAATGTTCGTGTTCATTGACCTCATAATTCCATGGAAGGGAAGCTATCATAAAAAGTTCAAAATATGAGGAAAAGCTTTATGCACTATATGTTTCTTACAGAAGGATTTACAGAGAAAAAATAGAAAATAATCTGAATATGGTTCAAAAAGTGGCTAACTAAATAAATTCCTGAAACATTTTTGAGTCATTAAAGTTCTGGTCATGTGGAGCATGAAACATCATGGGAAATGTTGATTTACTCAGAAGTGAAAGAGCGGAATGCAATACTGGAAGGGAACTCGGCAAAGAATGGGGGTGAAATGCATAGGAAAAGCAATTACTCCAAGACACGAATTGTGATTGAATCACAGCAATGAAATTATATGTTTTTTCCCTATTTCCTGAATTGCTTTCAATGTGTTTCTATTATTTTTGTAAAATAAAAAAATAGCTTCAAAATTGCTTGAAGTATCTCTGACCACCTTCTACATCAGATATAGTTTGTATCCTCTGGAGCTGTTTCTTAACTCTCTTCAGTGGCCTACCAGCTCTCTTGAAACCTATTACTTTTTGAAAGGATTTCCTAAGTTAAAGACTGTATCTCTAAGCACTTGGAAACTATAGAGAGGAAAATAGAAAAGCCAGCTTAAGTAACTACTGTGGAGAACTTTTAGAAGGATCTGGAGAAGTGGCTCTGTTTAAAAAAAACAAAATTACTGGAAGTGGAGGGGGCCTGTGAATCCTCAGAAGTGCCTGAAACTGTCAGTTATAAAGCAGAAATATGATAGAAGGATCTACAGCATTCAGTACATGTCTTATAAAGCATCCAGAAAAGCTACCCAAGGGATAGTCATCAACACAGGCCCAAGTAACCATCAGCAATGTAGATTTTCTTTTTCAGGTGACTGTTAGCCTGATTCTCCTGCCTGTTTATAGGAAGCTGAAGTATTATAAAAACAGACAGAAGTAGAAGAATTCACATCTCCCACACTCGGAATAACACAATGGTGGCTTTCTTATTGAAACTGTTTGGAGAACATAGTGCTATGTCTCTCTAGCATGAAAGCAGGATTAAATTATTAGGATGTCATCATGGGTTGCAAGTTGCAATGCAATAATTTCCTAGTTATGCTCTGCAGAACATCAGTCCCAAGAGATGCTCCTTTAAGGAAAGCAGTTAGGGGGTAGCTATACCTGTCGTATGCTACATACATCTTTAACAACAAATATATTCCTAAAAATGTCCCGCAATACAGGTAGCTATTTTATCAGCATTTTCCAAACTGAACTGCCAATGAGCTCTCCCTCTCCATGTAATAACACTGTCATCATTGAGTAAAAATGGTGTCCAGTGAAATATAGTTTGGCAAATGCTGGGGTGATGTTGCCAGATTGCATAGACTACTACACCTCGGTTCAAATCCAGCATCTACCACATGCTAGCTACAGGAATCTGAGTGAGTTACTTGAGCTGTCTTGTTTTGCCAAATATCTTTAAATGGTTTTGGTCCACCTAACATATAGTCAGAAACATACAGGAATCTACTAGGGACAAAATCTCTTGTATGTGGTAATTTCTGAAATTTTGCACTTACTCACACCTATAGAAGATACTAGTTTTTTATCCTAGCTCTTGCTTCTCTTGGTCATGCTCCCCAGATCTCAGTATTTATCTTGACCTCTCTTGTCTTTATTATTGACTTTGATAGACATTTCCAGGTCTGTTCAGGGACCACAAATTCTGGGCACAGGGCGGGGTCAGTGCACCACAGGATGTCCACACATCTGCACCACGGAACGACAATGCAGCAGCTAGAACCAGCAAGAGAAGGCCCCTTCCTCCTGCAGTGTACCTCTAGAGCCCTCTACTGAGAAAGTTCAACATCGTGCTCAGTGGAGAGGAGGAATACTTAAGGAATCCAGTCCAATATCACAGAGCTTGCAGTGAAGGGCAAATTTGGACCTGAGAAGTAATCAATTAATGACTGGAACAGTAGTGGTATCTTATCATGGTTTTAATTCTCATTTCTGTAATGATTAATCATGTTGCCAACTTTTCTTTTGTCATCTGTATACCTTTTCGGTGAAGTGTTTATTCAAATCTTTTGTGCTCTCTATTTTAAATTGCTTTGTCTTATTATTTAGTAGTAAGATTTCCTTATATTTCCTTATATATTTTTTATACATTCCCTTATTAAATATATATTTTGCAAACACTTTGTCTGAGTCTGTGGTTTGCCTTTTAATTCTCTTAGGTGTATCTTTTGAAGAACAAGTTTTTAAATTTTGGTTAATTTTAATTTACCTATTTTCTTATTTATAATCTGTGCTTTTAATGTTCTATTGAAGACCTCTTTGCCAACCCAAAGTCACTATCCCTTTTTCTATATTGTCTTCTAGAAACTTTACAGTATTAACACTTACATTTAAGTCTATGATCCATTTCAAGTTAATATTTGTATATGGTGTGAGGTAAGGGTCAAAGTTTATATTTTGCATAAAAGATAGGTGAAGATAATTCCCATAATGAAAGTGAAAGCAGGTCCCAGGATGATAGCTGCACAGGAGCTAATCTATCCAGTTTGGAGCAAAAGTATACAGAGATACAAGAGGAAAATAATGAAAGTAATAGAATATCTGACATATTGGACTATGTTGAAATAAGTTTTACATTTTTGGTAAAGAACTTAAGAGAAGAATTAATGATAGGTCCATAGAAAACTAAGTAATAAAAAAAAGCAACTATCAACTCTGGGGAAAACAAAAAGATTTACAGGAAGAACTGTGTGATCTTAGTACACTATGTGACACAACTGTGTGTCATATCTTCTTAGTGAAATGACTATTGATTAAACCACAAACTGTCATACAGCTATATTGGGAAAAACGAGGAAGGAAAATGTAGGTAATGTTTGTATGTGGGTGCTAAAGGCTTCCTTCTCTGGAAGACTGGCAAGAGATACTGTCTATACTTCAAAAAAAATCACCGAAAAGTAATGTGATATCTTATTTAGAAAATACAGACATAAATAGCAAAAACTACAGTTAAAAAGAAGAAAGTAGTTGCTAGGGAGTGGGCAGGAATCAGGGCTTGGAAGAAGTGAGGCAAAAAAGTGCCATTTTTTTATGTCTTGTGTTACTATTTGTACTTTTAAGCCATCTATATGGATAAATTTGATACCGAAAAAAGAGTTAAAGGAAACCTATGAGCAAATATAAATAATGAGTAAAACACAACTTCTTATCTCTTAGAAACTTTCACACACAAAAAATCCTAACAGAACACTTGATAATAAGGGAGATTCTTTACATTTTTTCTATAAATATACAAACCTAAAATAATAGCCTACTAATAGCGAAATTGATTGGCAAATAAAAGACTTAATTTGTTCAACCCAGGTTCTAACATCCTAATTTGATGTAGACTCTATATGAAACCATGATAAGATTCTGAGATTCAGTCTTTGTGCTCATTCACAATAAGCCTCAATATCTTGTAGGGCTCAGCAGATCACTGGAATGTCAATTATTATTTTATTACAACTTAGTGAAAATATTGGGCAATCAAGAAATTTAATATAGAAAATAACTTTTGATTATTACTAGTAACAAAAAACTTTTCCCTATAATTTTCAGATTTTTCTCCTGTCTGCAAATATATACTGGAAACTTCTGGTAAAATTATAAATATTTAGCCTTAATTTTGAAGGAAACATTGTGCATCATAGAGGATTAATTATATGTGAACAAAGATTTATAAAAAAAGTTGACCTCTTTGAAATAGTTAATAAGATATTTGGCTTTACATTTGAAAAAGCTAGATATTCTCACTGAAATATATAACATCAAAGTACTGAATAGATCAGAGGGTACAGATTTCCTTCCATCATCATTCAAGCTACTGAACCTAAGTATCTAAGGAATTCTTAGGAAAAAATCAAATTTCAGCATTTTCACGTTTGCAAATCATTTCTGAAACTTTATGATAATGGTGATGCTAAAACCCATTTATATATTTTTGCATTTTAAAATATTGAAATGTTTCTACTTAATAGAAGCATGAGATCAGTATTTTTGTAATTTTAAAGCTTCAATTATCTTGCATTTTCTGGAAAACAGGTGAGATTATTAAAATGGGTGAAAAACTGTTTATTCAGAATCAACTTAGTGCTTTTGTTGCAAGGAACAGATATATGCTCAGGACAGGAAATCGAGCAAGGTGGGCAAAGTTCCAAAGCACCACACAGCCAGTTCTTATGGAGAATTGGAATGTTAAGAAGAATCTAGGCTTGTTCTCAAGTCCTGGCTATCTAGCCAGTTACTAATAACAGGCATGCAGTGCCCCTAAAGGGCTAAAACTCCACCATTAAAACGATTGAGCTGTTTTCCAACTTACCTCTCTATCTTCAATCCACTAGTGACTAATTGAGTTATTCTGATTGGTTAAGCCAGTCTTCACGCAGAAACAGACAGAGCACGACACCAGACCAATTTATATGCTGTTGGCCAGGCACTATAAGAAAGCCATTACAGGCAGTCTTTGAGTCAGGCCCTTGGACATAGTTCATTTTGGTGAAGGTAGGAGGTTTATAGTACACTAAGCTTGGTGACCGATGGGTGAAAAAGGAAGCAAGCGATATGGCAGGCACTATGGGTTTCTCAGAGACGAGCATTTAACAGATAGGCATCTTGCTTGCCCTGCCCAGTAATAAAATTCTACATCCTTCAAAGCTCAGTTCAAGTGCAAACACTTCTGATGATCTTTTTTGATCTTTATTCAGAATCAATGGTTCTGTCGTGAACATGCTGGTCACAGCTTTTATGCCTCTATTGATCAGCAACTTCACTGTTGTTTATTATAGTTTATTATTTATGTTCTAAACACTTGGAATTTGTAGTAAGATGCCCCAAAGCAGAGATCTGTAGAGACCTTGGGAGTTTCTCCCAGGCCTTCATCAAATTGTCTCAATTTGCTTCTTAAATATCTTTTATCTGTCCTCTTTCCTTCACATCCACTGTGAATGTGTTAATCCAAACTATCAACATATCTTATCTTATTGCAATGCCTCCTAACATGCTACTTACCTCTAAAATCCATTATCTGTCCTTATACCAGAGGGATCATTTTAATATACAAATCTGATCACACTATCTCCTTTCTTAAAACCTTTCAGTTGCTCAAAGATACCCTTCTTTACTATCTCATTTAGGACTTTGTAGAGACAGGTCTTTACTTCTCCAGTCTTACCTCCCACCACAATTTTGCTCACTCTAGTCTAGCCACAGAAACCTTATTTTAATCACTCGGACTTACCATGTTCCCTTCTGCAGTGGGGCCTTTGCACATGCTGTTCCTTCCGGAAATGCTGTTCCCTTTCTTGTTCACAAAGTAAATCACTCTCATCCTTTAGGTATCAGCTTCACCATTACTTCTTTTGAGTCTCTGCTATTGGTAGTGTGTCAGGATATGGGCCACTATAACTAGAAACACTCTGGAAATGATAGACTAATTCATGATTTTAATAGTTAATAAAGTAAACTTGGGCCAGTTTCAGAACTTCTCAAAATATCAGCTTTTTCATCTATAAACCTGGGATAATATCTAATTTACAGAATTGCTTTGAGAGTTAAAAATGATCCTTGCCTAGCAGAGTTTCTGGCACATGGCATGGCTCAATAAATGCAGTACTTTTCTTTTTAGTTATTACACTAGTCTTGACAACATAATTCAGAATAAAAACGTTATTAAAATTGTGTTCCATTGTATTTGTTGATATGAAAGCTGTGCTACTATAACAAGAGCCTGAAAAGTATACTGCTTCATCAAGACAAGTCTATTTCTCTCTTAAATCTAATCATCTTGGAAGGCTTCTCAGGGTGGGTAGGCCAACTTTATAGGGTTGAGGACCCACGATCCTTCCATCAGTAAACTTTAGGTGTTGCCCTTGTCTGCACAGTGAAGACAACTTTCTACCCCACCCACAATCCCACTCACAGAAGCACCTTCCTTTTAAGGCAGTGATCCAGAAGCTTCACGTATCACTTTCATTAACATCCCCCTGGCCAGAACTTATACTTAGTTCGATGGCCACGTTGACCAGCAAAGAACAGTGGGAAATGTGTTCTCTTCCCAGGCAGCCATGTGCCAAAATAAAAGTTATGTTACCATAAAAAAAAGAAGAAAGAGAATGAATATTGGGAGGATAGATAGCAGTTTTCTACATACCTTCTGAATTCTAAGGCTGTAAGCTAAAATAATTTCCCACAGGAATGTGAAAAGAAAAGACTTACTAATATATGACATTTTTGCCAATAAAAATGCAAGACAGTGAAACAGCAGGATTGCATTCTGTTGGTCAATGAACGGACTCAAGGCTCATGGTCTCCAATCCGAGTCATGACTGCGGCACCTGAAAACCAGAGGTGGTGATGGCTGCAAGGCATAGGTGATGTAATGGTATGACTGGGGTTAAAGTGCAGCTGTCAACCTCTTTACAGTTTCCACTTTGCCTTAACAAAATATTCAGGAACATTAGTTTCTCTCTCTCATCCGCAACATAGGATACACAATTGATATCAAACCTGAAGTGAGTTCACTCACCCCTTGCATAGCAAGCCCATCTCTGACACCAGGTGTAGTGGAAGAAAGTAGGACATTATTATAGCACAGCGTTGAGCAAGGAGAAAGGGCAAATAATGCTGAAATCCCAAACTCTCCAAAAAGCTAAACGTAAGGGTTTTTATTTGGGGTTTTAGGTAGGGGAGGGGGAACATATGTCCTTGTTGGTCGGAGCTTTTCCACCAGCCTGTGTTTGGCCTTGAGACTACTTGCAGAGAGGAGGAAGCCCGTGCCCTTGCTGGACAGCAGCTTTCCCACCAGTCTGTAGCTCCTTGCAGGGAAGAGATAATGAATCCAGGAGGTTGTCCTTGGCCCTTTGTCTCCATGGTGGATAGTGGATTCTGGAGCCAGGAAGCCAAGGAGGAAGCAGGGAATGAGCACTTTGGTTTTAACCTCATATATGCTGGGTTTGATGTGGGGAAACTGATATCAGGGCTGGTATCACAATTAAAGGGCTAAATGAACAAATGAGGTAGATGCTGTGGCTGTGCATTTGTCTTTATCTTCATCATCAAACATCCCATCATCATCATCCAATAAATGTTTAATGAATGCCTTGTATGGGCCAGATTGTGCACTAGAGACTTGAATATAGCTGTGATCAAAATAAGACCCAAAGCCTTGCCTACATGGATCTTACTTTCTTTGTGTGTGTGTGTGTGAGGAAGATTGGCCCTGAGCTAAGGTCTGTTGCCAATCCTCCTCTTTTTGCTTGAGGAAGATTATCACTGTGCCCATCTTCCTCTGGTTTATGTGGGACACCAGCACAGCATGGCTTGACAAGTGGTGCTAGGTCCATGTCCAGGATCCAAATCCAGGAACCCCGGGCTGTGAAAGTGGAGCGCACGAACTTGACCACTATGCCACAGGGCCGGCCCCAACATAGAGCTTACTTTCCAATGAGGAGAGACCAAAAAATGGATGCAATAAGAAATGTGTCACGGTAGATGACACAATAAGCAGCAATGAGAAAAATAAAGCAGCCAAAAGGTGTAGAGACTACTTAGAAGGAAGGTTGCAATTTTAAATAAAGTGGTCATGAAGGCCTCACTGAGAAGAGGGCGTGTGAGTCAACACCTGCAGGAAGTAAGGGAGCACGGCCTGCGGAGATGCAGGAGAAGAGCATGCTGGGACAGGAACAGCAAATGCAGATGTCCTGGCTAGGAGTGTCTGACCTCGTTAGGGAAGAGCAAGGGGGCCTGTGTGAGCAGAGCAGTGAGGGAAGACAGAGTGGGAGCAGATGACTTCAGAGAGAAAAGGAAGAGGGAAGGGATGGGGATGGCCTGGGCATGCATGGCCTCATAGGCATGGTCAGGACTTCAGCTTCTACTCTCTGGGACATGGGGCACCCTAAGAGGTTTTTGAGCCAAGGAGTGACATGATCTGATTTTCATTTTAATGGAATAATAATACTAATATTAATGGACCTCTGTTCTTGGAACTGTAACAGTGCTTTATGTACATCACTTCATTTCATTCTCACAGCACTGCAAAATAGCTTATTACCCCCATTGTACAGATGAAGTAACTGAGTTTCCCAAGGTTGACTAAATTTCCGTATTAATAAATGGCCTTCTGATGAGCTGCCTCAGCTATACCTGCCTGCGAAGTCTTCATTGTTATTCACATTGTTTTATTTCTATCACTACTGACAGCTCACTTGAAAGGTTTACGTGTACTTGTCTCACCATAAAATCTTTCCTCCGTACATTGTCCACTGATAACGTAAATAGACGTGATAAAGAGGGATTCTACTTCGTTATTATGAAGAGTAGTATTACTTATGATAGTAATTTTGACTTATTAACATTTGATGAAGACAAGCTCTGTGCCACCGCCCTCCTAATCTAACCAGTGCGTCATAAATAACAAACCCCTGCACTTGGAATACAACTTCTGAAGGTGTTTGCTTTTCATCCCAGGAATGAGACATCATTGTTATATGAGCTTTTCTCAAGACTCTTCCTTCCAAACCTCACCTCTTTCTTGAAGCCTCCCTCCACAGATGTTGACTTTCCTGATCTGCATCCTCCCTACACATATGGCCCTGTGCAGTGTTAAGAGTTCCCATATACAGGAGTGACTGTCATCAGTGGATATTACTGTTTTTATTACTATTATCTTGGGCCAGCCCGGTGGCATAGCAGTTAAGTTTGCTCACTCCACCTTGGCAACTCGGCATTGGCAGTTCAGATCCTGGCCTGGACCTACATACTGCTCATCAAGCCATGCTGTAGCGGTGTCCCACATACAAAATAGAGGAAGATTGGCAACAGATGTTAGCTCAGGGCCAATCTTCCTCACCAAAAAAAAAAAAAAAAAAAAAAATCAATCAGTTTATTACTATCATCGCTCTCTTAGCAGTAGATCAACTACTAACTTTTGTGGGGCCCAGAACAGAAGTACAAATGGAGACTTCATATCTTACACCTGTTTAAAAGTTGTAAATCAAGCCAACAAACTAAGTAAATTATGTTCCATAAGCCTACATTGACAGTAGTCAGAATGTATTTATTTACCTTTAGTTCTTTAAAAATTATTCTCTGAGGCCCTCTTTTGTTCTTTGTTTTAAGCATGATGTCAACTTGTACTCATTCGCAATGTTAGATAAGAAAAAAAGTGAAGTGGAATTATATTAAAAGTGTACAAAATTTAGTATATGTTATTAAAATCCAAGTTAAAATAAATGCAAAAAGTAAAAAGTTAAAATTATTTTTCATATATGTCAAAAAAGTTATTTTATATAGTCAATGTATTAAATTAAAAGGCAAAATATAAATTGTATAGAGATATATTTTATATTAATTATATTGTAATAGAAACCAATAAATAAAAATATATTAAAATATGTAAATTAAGCTAATTCTGTTGTTTACTTTTTAAAAAATTCATCAACTCATAAATATTTTAGAAAACTAAAACTATTCACAATTCTAGCCTTCAATGTTCATCTAGTTGCAAATATAAATACAGCTGATCTTGATTATTTGCAGATTCGGTATTTGCAGATAGGCCTACTCCTGAAAACTTCTTTGCAACCTCAAAATCAATACGTGCGGTCTTTTTGCAGTCAATCCCAGACATGTACGGACCAGAGAACAGCGAAAATGTGAGCCTCCTGGGGTGCAAATTCCCAGCTGATATCAAACAGGCAGAGCTCTGTCTTCTTCTTTCAACCCTCACACTGTAAAACAAGTATCCTTTTTGCTCTCTATTTAGTGCCAAGTTTTTCTCATTTTTGTGCTTTTAGTTGGTGATGTCACTGTTTCAAATAGCTCTCAAGCCAGTACTGTCTAGTGTTCCTAAATCATTTGTCTTCTTAGTTCCTATTCGGAGGAAACATGTACCAGATAAGTTTTGTTGAGGCATGAGCCATAGAGCTTTTGGCCATGAGTTCAATGTTGATGAATCAAGAATATATATTAAATAAGGTATCTTTAAACAGAAACACACATGAACAACATTATGTATTGATCTATTAACAAAAATGTGACCAGAGTCTGTTAGTCATATGGCCAAGGTTACTGGTTGAATAAATAGGCTAATGGTTTTGGTAATTACTAGTATAGGAATCTAACTCTATTTTTCACCGAGGAGCAATGATTCAGTATTGGATAATTCAGTGTTCTGGACAACTTTATATATAGCTACTGCAGACGAATTTTCTAACGTTTTGTTTTATTCAGCAAAAAACACGTAGGTGTTCTATGTGTTAAATGAGATGGGTGAACATCTATTATGGCTTTTGTGTAAATGATTTTTGGATTATGTAAAAAATTATATAGAGAAACTCTTAGTTCCCTTCCATTTAACTAAAGGTAACAGAAGACAGATTCTAGGTAACCATAGAAGAATAAAAATTAACCATTCTAAGGGCCAGACTGGTGGTGTAGCAGTGAAGTTTGCACGTTTCACTTCGGTGGCCTGGGGTTCACTGGTTCAGATCCCAGGCGTGGACCTACACACCACTTATCAAGCCATGCTGTGGCAGGCGTCCCAAATATAAAATAGAGGAAGACAGGCACAGAAGTTAGCTCAGGGCTAATCTTCCTCGAAAAAAAATTTAATCATTCTATGATAAAGTAAATAAAAAATAACAAACCTCAACAAAAAATAAACCTCAACAAAATTATCTATTAGTAGCTATGAAATAAGAAAAGGGATTCAGCCTCTGCCACAAATTCAAAAGTGGTGGCCAAGGAAAGAAACAGCATAGTCTGACAAATTTCTTAATGCTAATACCACAGTCCAAAAGAAAGCCAGGGAAATAAGCCTGAGGCAATAATCATGAGAATTCCAACTACTGGCCCTTGATTTCAAGGGAAACAGGTCTTAACTATAGAATCCAAGAAATAATAGAAAAAATAAATGCCCACCATTTCCCAGGAAACCATTTTGAACTGGTGAACTATCACAACCCCAATATCCCTGCCTCCTGAAGTAAGATAAACCCACAACTGCGGAGGGAGGTGGGGATGAACTGTGGTATAGATATTTCACAAAATACCAGGTCTAACTCTGATTCTCTCTTCCCGTGCACAATACCAGCACCCGTGGCACTCTTGAGTTATAGGAAAGTGGACAGAAGCAATACTCAACCTTACAATTACAGGTCAGAGGGGAATATAAGTAACTGAGATGAAGTAGAAAAAATTTCAGGGAGGATCCACCAACAAAACATCAAAGCGAAGAGTCATTCTGAATGGAGTTGATCATACTGGAGAGAAATTGGGTGGCGTCTGCTGTCAGATTTTCAAACATAACTGGGATGTGCAGAGAAAATACAACTCCTTTATTTTGCCTATAACTAAGCTGGCCATTCTCACAATTGCTCATGCAATGATTAGCTCAGGGGAAGGGGAACTCATAAGTATTCTATACAATTTAAAACTTCATCTAAGAGAAGAGATCTTAAAAGTTCTCATCACAAGAGAAAATTTTTCCTAACTTTGTATGGTGATGAATGTTAATTAAACTTAGGGTGGTGAGCATTTTTCAATATAGACAAAGATTGAATCATTATGTCATACACTTGAAACTAATACAATGTTGCATGTCAATTATGCCTCAGTTGAAAAAAATGCTTCATCAGATCCAAAATTGTAAAAGTCCCTTTCAGGTAGTGTTCAGTCTCTGGGATATAAATCTCATTTGGTGTCCCTCTTCCCATGAAGAGGAAAGAAGGTTGTGGTTTCTTGAAGGTATGGTAGCAGAGAGGCTTGACAACCTCTACATCTCCTGGTCTAGAGATTATCCCTCTTAGCTACTTTGGTACTGTATGCCCTGCTAATGCTGGCAGCTTCTCAAAGTCTACAGTTGCTGTATCTATAACTCAGTGTCTCTGCACTTCAAGGCCAGTATAACCGGATGCCTGACTTGGCAGCTATTTTAATGCCCTTGTCTGTTAATACTACCATCTGTGTCATTTCCGGATCTGGTTCTACTGATTGATTTTTCTTCTGGCTATGGGTCATATTTTATGTTTCTTTGAATGCCTGGTTATTTTTGATTGGATGCACACATCATGAATTTTATGTGTTTGGGCTTTGGACATTTTAATATTATTGACCTTTTTTTCTGGGATACAGTTAAGTTATTTAAAACCAGCTGGATCATGTTGAGGCTTGTTTTTCAGATGTGTAAGTCAGGTCCAGGGTAGCTTTTAGTCCATGACTAATTTGGCCCATTACTAAGCAATGTTCTTTTGAGGAATCTGTGTAATGTCTCATGTATCCGGATTTCTTTCCACTCTGGATGATGAAAATAGCAACTATTCCCAGCCCCAGTGTGAGCTCTGGAGATTGTTGCACCCACTAGTGCACATTGGTACTCAAAGATTCAAGGGCAACCCTCTGTAGATTGCCAGCACTCCCTATTTCTCTCTCCGTGAAGCTCTCTAGAACTTTCTTCTCTGGTGAGGTTGTCTACAAATTTTAGCTGCCTTGGCCTTCTCAAACTCCAAATTTTGTTTTATTAACTTGACCAGACTCCCAGGCTTTGTTCAGCCTTCCCCTCCCTGTGCTGGGTTTTGAAAAACTCCAGGTCATAGGTTGGGACAGTTACAGGGCTCATCTTCTTTTGCGTCCCATCTCTCAAGGATCTGTCTCCTGCAATGCCTGTTCCTGAAGATCTAAAAACAATTTCATATATTTTGCCTAGTTTCCTAATTGTTGGAGCAGGAAGTGTAAATTTGTTTCCCTATTCTGTCATAGCTGGCAGAGGAATTTAAGTGTTATTTCTAATTGTAGAATGAAACTTAATGTTCTCTAGAAAATGAATTTCAGGGCTCAGTGGGCAGATGAGGGAAGTAATGTTTGTTTTGTGGTTGTTTTCTCTTCCCCAGTTGGGTTTTTCTAGCTCCATAGAAATGGCAGCCTACTCTGTTTTCCCACAAGTCCATCTTTCTCATCGTTTATTTCTACTTCCTACAGTTACTGAAACATTCCATATGGATCACCGACCATACTAGATTGTGGTATTTTTCTGAAAATAAAATGACTCATCATTTTGGCATTGAATAAGAAAGACCTAAATGCTATCATTTGGGTCTGTCTTTTCTTTTGGTGATATTTGTTCATTGATTTGCTTCAGAAGTGCACTTGATGAACATTTTCAAAAGGAAATATGCCCTCCATCCTGAATATTCCATTTTAGAAGAATTGGACAGATAAAGTTTCTAAAATTGATTCTGATGCAATCCACAGTTGAGAATCATTTGTTTATTTTATTGGTTATCCTTTTAATGTTCTGTTGATCAGTACTCTATTTTTCAGAACTGTCTTTAAGAAGGAATTTCCGTAATATAATCACAAAAAGTGCTGATATTAGGGACTAAAAAATCATAAAATGTTCTCTTAGAGATCAAAGCATGATCATTTTGCATAATTTTTACATTAAATCCTTTCTTATTCTTATTTTGAAAATTAAGAAGTCTATTGCAGAATATCTATAATTCTTCTTTTACCTGAACACTGGGAAACTAACCTTTCTCATATCAGACTGGATAACAGAGTTTATGAAAATTTAGATTGGTAAACAGCATTTCTTCACTTAAAATAAAGATCATGGAGGGTTCCTTTACTTGATGACACCTCACACATACAATGATTGCGTTATAGATTCATTTATTCATATAGGATATTACAGGCACTGGGCTTGGTGCTGCTGATATAGATTTGACTCAGACCTGATCCCTGCTAGCAGACAGCTAACAAATCAAGCAAGATCAGAGGATCGTTAGTGGAAGCAAATGGAGTTAAAGATGGCACTAGTGGCTGGCCCAGTTGTGCAATGGTTAAGTTCGCATGTTCCCCTTTGGGGCCCAGGGTTCGCCCGTCCAGATCCCAGATACAGACATGGCACCACTTGGCACGCCATGATGTGGTAGGCATTCCACATATAAAGTAGAGGAAGATGGGCACGGATGTGAGCTCAGGGCCAGTCTTCCTCAGCAAAAAGAGGAGGATTGGCAGCAGTTAGCTCAGGGCTAATCTTCCTCAAAAAAATAAAAATAAAAAAGATGGCACTAGCGAAAAATATCATTTAACAACAAAAAAATTCAATTTAAAAAGTCTGCTTTGAGACAACTAACTTTTGAGATAACTTCTGTGTTATTCAGCACATTTTGAGTCAAAAGAAAATTTTGTCAGAATGTCTGAATACAGCAACAACACCAGCATCATCAAACATGTTTATTTCAGATCTTTTCCAATACCTCCCAGATGTGCACTTTTTTCCCCCCAGCAGCCACAGAGATGTTATAATTGGAAGAAAAATACTTTGCAATTACAGGTTTGAGTTGTTCGCTTCTGCGACAGGTATCCATTGTACTTGGTACTTGGTATGTACCTGGAACGCACAGGGAGATGCCTTCTGAAGAACTCAAAACTAAGACTGCTCTCTTTTAAGCAATGGGCAGTAAGCCAAGGTAAAGATATGCAAAAATAACTTAAACAGACAAAAGGAACTCATGGGCCAGAGATTCCTCAATCACCTGATAGACTGTAATAATTTTTTCTTCAAATGTGTCAGTCAGAAGACGAGACTAGCTTGCCTCAAAGGAAGCAACAGAGAAATAAAGATCTCAGCATCCACCCCAAATCCATTCAGAAGATAAAACCTTAGCTAGCAAATTTTATAAGACTATCTTTTCAGTGAGATGAGCGTATTAAGCTATTAAACAATCCATTTACCTAATTCCTTCTACTCTGATTCTCTTTAAGCAACATTCTGATCATAATTTTGTTTTACATATAGGTGCGTCTTCAGTGAGAGAGTGTGTGGATCTTGTGGACCAAAATCCTTCTGCCTCTTGCACAGTTTTTTCTCATTATAAATTAATATATTTTCAATGTGTCTCAATAGGTAAGTTTTATGAGCTCAGTTGATATGAACCTTTGTCTAAGAAACGGGTCCACTTTTCATGAGAAGAGTATATTAAGTTTCTGAGCAAAAAGACTGAGAGACAAACCTGGTAAATTCACCTCAGCAAACAACACACACTGCTCAGTATGTCTAACAATATCCATCTTTCTACAGTCTTGAACAGTCAGGTAGAATGGTCAATGGCGTTCTTTTTATTAATTCACGCTTACAATGTCCTGTTTAGTTTCGTTTAACGCAAGGGCCAAATTAAATACAGCTTTGCTTTCCAGCTGCTCCTTTAAAACAGAGTATGCAACTAGGCTCAGAGAGATGCCTTTAAATTGTGTCCCTTAATTGTTAATGGAGTGCTACAACAGAGATAAACCTTGGAAACATTATGTTAAGAGAAAGAAGCCAAGCACAAAAGGCCACATATTGTATGATTTCACGTATATGAAATGTCCAAGATAAGCAAACCTATGGAGGCAGAAAGTAGATTAGCGTTTGCTAGAGTCCAGTGGGGGGCATAGGGGGATGGAGGTATGAAGACTAATGGGTACAGAGTTTTGTGAGGGGTGATGATAACATTCTAGAATTATATGGTGATGATGGTTGTATGTCCTTATGAACACACTAAAAACCACTGAATTGTGCATTTTAAAAGGGTGGATTTTATGGTTTGTGAATTATATCTCAATTAAAAAAATGTTAATGGGAGCCATATCAGGGTTGTTGGATTTCAAGAGATTTTCCTTTTTAGTTTTTACATTTCTATACAGATTATTTATTTTAATGGTGGACAAAATCAGAAATGAGTGATAAAGCAACTTTCATTAGAAGCGGGAGAAAACTAGTTAAAACCAGGCCCCTTAGAAATTTCAATATACATAACTGGCCAATACCACAAATGGCCTGAAAAAGTAAAAACTTTAAAACTCCATTTCAATTCTCTTCAGCTGGCATTGGTTCTTATCAGCAACACACTTGGTACAAAGTTGTGTAAATCCTTGGTCTGCCCCCATATGGAATAGTATATGCTGATCTAGATATTTATATGGGATTACTAAAATTTAAGGACTTATTTAGTCATCCATTTCTTCAATAAATATTTCTTAAGCAACGACTATATGACAAGAACGGTGTGAGATACAGAGATGAAACGCAGTATGAAGAAGCACTAGGTTCTTCCCCAAAATGTTCCTTATAAAAGGGTCAAAGATGAAGAAATCGATCGGAAAACCTACTGAATTGACCTGTCATAGCTTTCGCTAAAACTTTCTATTCTAAATGCAAATATTAAGGAAAATGAAGGATTTTTTTTTTTTTTACTTTTCTTCCCAACAGCCCTCAGTTTATACAGACACTGGAAGTAGATGTGGGAGATAAACCCGTTGGTGAATACTAACCTATTACAATGAGAGAGAATCTTGCAAGATGAGTTAGCACGTTCTGTGATATTAATCACAGAAACCAGGACACTGGTAATGTTCGGCAGTTAATTAACCATTTTCTGAACTTCACACATCTTGTCCCACACAGTTGGAAGAGGCCATCAAAATGATAATCTGTATCAGTCATTCCTCTCCACTTTGAGAGTTGCAGAACCTCTTTGAAAATCTGATTATATTACCTCCCTCCTTTCTAAAAAATGCATATAGGCATGTATAATTAAAAAATTGCATAAATTTCAAGGAGTTGGTATTTTTCTCAAAAACCATCCATGGATTCCTGAAATATCATAGAGGTCTTAAGTTAAGAACAGCTCACTTACAAGAATACCTTATTAGTATCGATTAATACATTTTTAGTTAATGCATTCAATCCATTAAATGCATTATTATATATAAAATGCTTAGAAGAGTCTCTGTCTCACAGTAAGTAATCAATGAGTGTTAGAAAATTTTATTTCTATTGTAGTTATGTTGGGTTTCTCATGTACTAGACATTTTCTCAAATGCTAGACTCATAATAGCCAACATTTTCTGTATTTATTATAGGCCAGACATATATTTAATTTAATACTTCTAATTACCCTATATTGTACATGTTTTAATGCTTAGGGCTGTACAGATGAATAAACTGAATGTATACAAGTCATCTTGCCCAATCTCAGTAGGACTTGTACTCAAATCTGGTACTTCACTACCACTCAGTACTTCACTTCGTTACCAGTAGTGAATTGGTTGGGCTTGTACTCAAATCTAGAACCTCACTACAACTCAGTGCTTCACTTCTTTACTAGTAGTGAAGTTGTAGGGCTTGTACTGAAATCTAGTACTAAACTACCACTCAGTACTTCACTTCATAATGAAGTGGTAGTGCTTGTACTCAAATCTTAGAACTTCTGATTCCAGAGCCCAGCTTTTCATTCCCTGTGATACATTCCTGTGGCTGGCTTCATGCAGCCCATTCAAAATTTGTCTGGGATGATTCAATTAGATCACCAAGGTGAAGATATATCTCTTATAGGAAGAATTTCAGTTAATATCAACTCAGATCAAAGCTACAACCAGAGAGAGGCAAAGTCCCCACTTGAAGGAAATGTCATAAATTTGCATTGGCGGTGAGCTCTAAGGGCTACCTTTTCATAAAGTCAAGGAATATATAAATTATCATAAATATCCCTTGTCAAATGAACTCTCCCCGCTACTCACCTCACTAGAAAAGGCTGAATATTTCAATTCCCATAATTTTCACATTAAGAATTCTAGGGCACATTTGAAAGGTCACATAGTTTGCGAATGGAATGAGGCCTTGCACCTTGTTCTTGCCTTATTACAGTGTAAGTCAAAGGTAATACAGTCTAAAATATTCTTAGTTAAATCTCAGAGTGAGGCATTCAAAACCTAGAGAGATAATTAACACTCATTTTCCTTAAGAGTCAAGATAGGTTTTTGAAACTTAGATGTCTAATATGTCTTGGTTTAAAATATTTCTTAGATGAAAATGTATCTGAATCTTAAATGCTCAAATACTGAAAAAAAAAGAGAGAGAGAGAGATCTATTTACATTTGAATCCTTAGGAAAGCAGGAAGATTTATGGAGGTATGTTCCTAATCAGACTATGTTCTAATCCAGTGATGAAAGTAAGGTACCAATGGAAAGATAACCTGGCTTATCAATCATAATCAATCGAATATCCAAGAATCTGAAAAGTTAAGACTTTGGGATTTAAAAGTTTGGGCAAGAAAGGAATAGAAGCTTCTGTCTTGAGTAGAATTCTGCCTTTTGGAATTTCCAGTAGTTTTTTTCCTTACTATTAAAACAAACAATATCAGTGGAACTCCTCTTTTCTTTTATTTCATCCTACTCTCCGAAAAACATATTTGCAATCCCACCTGTCCAACCAACCAAACTGTTTTTATGTTCACTTATTCCACCACACATTGCATTTTTAAACAGCCACTGGAACAAATACTTTTTCAAATAGCTATGTGAGATTCAAAAAGATAAACGAAGTTAAAATATGATGTGAATCCTAGAGAAATACCTCTGTATAGAAGTGTGTGGGGTAGGGGCAGGGAGAGGTCCTGAGAAGAAAAACAATGAATCCTCCCACTGGAATCCTGCTTGTCAAACACATTCGTTAGTTACAGAAAGCTGCCTGCCACCTGGGAGGGAGGTCAGCAGACAATGTGCTCTAGAGCCTCAAATTTCCTGGCATCCTTTCCCCCAGTTTCTATGCTGAGTTCTGCCTTGGGCAGAGTCTGAGCTGGACTGGAGAAGGGTGGAGCAAGACTGCTGGAGCCACTTCTCTGAACTATTTCCATGATCTGATGGGCGTGTAAGTAGGTGAGTTGTCCTAAAAAGCTATTCGAGTTGCCAGAGTTCTCAAGACAAGAAAGATGGAGGCAGAAGAAGGGGCCTGAAAATAAGGAACTAGATGCTTTTGTGGGGCAGAGAGACAAATAGAGATTACCATATCCTACTTCTTCACCCTCTTCCCACCCAGTGTGCCATGGCGCTCTGGTGTGAGCCAAAGGGATCACAAATGTGCCCAGATACAGATCCCCTCAGCCCAGGGAGCAAGTCAATGACATTTACCCCAGGGGATCACACAAAGATGATCATTTTCTACGAGCCCAATGGTGCAAAATAGATTGGGAAGCACTGCCCATATAACATATGGTCCACACCTTTATCGTAGCTCTAGATAATTTCTATTAATCAAGCACATTAACAGTGCATTCTGGGGACTTCAATTAACTGCTTGAGTCCTCATAGCAAGTTGCAAAGTATTTGTTAGCCTCATTTTATATATGAGGAAACAGAGGCCCATAAGTGTAAAGAAACATGCTGAAGGGCAGCAGGACAGAGCAGGGAACAGGGGAACTCAGGTTCATCTTATTCTAAATTCTGTGATTTTCCCACACTCGTCATAGACCCAACTCTAACCAACTGCTCTTAGAATCCTTTCTTCCCCCCTAGACTCTGAGCTTCTTCAGAAGAAGTAATGTGTCATATTCATAGTTGGCTACTTAGAGCCCGGCAAATACATCCATGTTCCTTAAATGTTGAAGACTTGCCATGTGAAGCCACCAACCATTCAGAGAATAAAGTGTTTCCTATAGACAGACCAATGAGACATTTCCCTACTACACAGGCTGCAGGACTATTTCCCCATTCGTCCTCTCATCTAAGCTAGTAAAAGCACACGTTGCCATTTGCCCTGAAGTATTGTTCTATGCTGAAATCTGCTGAACAGGCTTCCCGTAGAGAGCATACAAAATGGAAGAACTTCTGCCAAGGACTTATGAAAGGCACGGAAAATGGAGTTACGGGTGTAACTGACAACGCCTTAAAGGAACACCCACAGACACTTCCAGCGATAAGCAAACGGCACAGCTGCAGACCTGGATAAGATGTGGAAGCACCGTAAAAGGGAGAGAGAAAGAAACACAGACCCCAGGGAGCCATCTCAGAGAGAATGACAGGCTGCTGGTCGCCTTGCTGATTCCCGTGCCTCCCGCCGCGGTTGCTTTCTGCTGGACCCATTTCGGGTTCCGGACTCGTTGAACCGTGCCAAGGCCTTTGTGGACTTTGGTTGGTAACCCCTTGCATATTGAATGCTATGTTTGGTGTTAATTAATATGTTTTTATGATATTCATATGATTTAATGTGGGATATTTGATTGAGTCTCTGTAAAGGAACGCCGGGATGTTACTGTCCTTCCAGACCTCAGTTGCTTGTGGAGAGATCCTTTGAACTTGACCCTAATAAATTCTGGCACTGTGAAAGGGACAAAAGCGAGTGGAGAATCCATTGTTAACCGCTCATTACACTTCCCTTTCCAGATAGTCACCCACCACCCTCACAAACACACACACACAGACACACTCACTCAACAGAAGAGAGCTATTCCTCTCCTCCATCCTGAATTTTACTGTATGGCACTGCCCCAGGATGTGAAGCTTCTGGACGCCAGACAAAGGGATAATTCACAAATAAACAGCTCCTGAGAGAAAGTCCCATCACAGCAAAGCAAAATGAGCTCAGGTAAGAAATCCTGCAAAGATAGTACCTTATTTCAGCCAGGTGATAAAGGTAAGGCAAGACTCTAGGTCTTATCTACCTTCCTCTCTTGTAATTAGAATTAAATAGTGAGGTGGTTGTCAAGGAGATGCATATTAATGCGTTTATGTGCTTTGAAAAATGAACTCAGATATAGTCAGTCAGAAAATAACTCTGATTCAGCTGAACGGTTGACCAATAAGTCAACCAACCAATCATTGACCCATGGTCTTGGCTTTTTTTTTTCTTTTGGATTAAAATATGAATATTTTCCATAAGCTGCATGAGGGAAATTTATGGTTCAAAGTTTTAAGGAAAATATATTTAACAAATATAAACAGGATGTTGGGAATTAGACATTACAATTTGTAATTATCAAGAATTTAATTAAGCTACTTCAGGGAATTGCTGCTGGCATCCATTTTGTTTGGCCAAGTGGCCTTCAGGGGCCTTAAACTGACATTGGCCCCTCATGCAAGCACATGCCTGAGATAACGGTCTGCAGAGTCACGAGTAAGTGTCAGGTCCTGATGTGACTTCCCTATGGCCCTTGTCATAAACACTCTTCCCTACCTCCCAGGGTCTTCCCCTTATGTGCCCCTTAGATAAGACTCCATCGAGCTTACCAAAACCCCACTCCTTTTGGTTTGAATTGACCAATTCAGTCTTAGCCCTGGGAATCCAAAGTGCTCCACCTATAGACCCTGATAAAGGCAAGTGTCCTAGGTCCTGCCTCGCTCTCTGCCTGCACCCTTCCTTGACCTCCGCTTGTGACCCCTCGAAGCATGCCATGTGCTTCCTCCGGGACCTGTGAGTCATGAACTTCTCTAATTCAATTCCCAGTGGTCTTTTGTGGAACCTTGGCTCACCATCCAACACCCTGGGACTCTACTTAACAAATGTTAATTTAATAAAGTCTCAACAGCAAACAAAATTAGATGTCAATTTAAAGGTATGGAGGGGCAAACAGTTATTTTAAATAATATTTTATGAGATGTATAAACAAAAAAATGTGTAGACAATTTGCTTAGACCAACTCTGAAATTGCGTTTAGGTCTGAGAGCCACATTTTAAAAATGATGCTTACAGATGCCTTTTCAGAACACAGCACCCCTATCCTTCTTGGTTAAAGCGACTGAAGAATGTTTAGCTATTTACCTAAAGAAGAGCTGATCCTGATTATCTTATAGACTGTTTTTGAGGAAATGGAATTAATCTCCTTTCAAATTTTCTAGAAGACAGAACTAGAAGCAGTAGGTTAATTACTTTCAAGAAAGCAGATTTCAGCTTATTATAAGTTAGAACTCCCCAACCATTAGAGCTGTCCAAAAATGTAGTGGATTTCTGACTCCGAACATGTTTGAGCAAAGACTGGAGAAACACTCGGAGGGCAGAGAGTGGTAAGCTAGGTCATCTCTTGCTTGCGGGCATGAGAAAATGCAGCAGGTACAATGACTAGCTCATTTTGAACTTGGCCTTAAACCCTCCAGAAGGAAAGTAAATCAAACTCTTTTTTGTAATGGTCAGTTTTTCTGCCCTTTCTGATGATCCAGTCGTGGAGAATCAGTGACATCAGTTTTCTTTATCATTTGGCAATGCCTACAGGCAAATGAATTTGATATTATGAGATCCTTGTAGATGCCCCAAAGCAGGGGAGCTTGGGATTCAGTGACCTTTCCACTGCAAAGGAATTTCACAACAGGAAAGTACCAGGCGGCATTATTTCACAACTCTTTTTTTGTGTGTCATCAAAGAGATTTTCTGACTTCAGTTCTCTCCTGTTTGGGGTATGAGTGTTATTTATTCCACAAGCTTGAAACAAAAATTCACAGCCAACGTCTTCACAAGGAGCCTTTTGTTCCCTCCAGCTATAAGTAAACTTTTTCTGGCTGCAAGTCCTTGACTGCCACCTCTGGGAACGTTGCCATCACTGGTCCTTATTTCCCCCTTCAGAGTCCCTGTTTCTGACTCCTTTAGTGTTTTCTTCTCTCAGAAGCTATTTCCACCATATTTTTTTTATAAAACTGATGAAGGGAAAAGGAAAAGAATGAGAAAGCCGGAAGAGACAAGAAGAAAGTGAAAGTTATCTTCCATTTTTAAAAGGGTTCTTTATACTGAAAACCTAAGTCATAAGTGTGTGCCCTTGAATGATGCTATAACTCCATTAGTTTTCTGAGAATGGAGAAACTCCTGAGTGATTTTCTATGTTTGTACAAATAAATTCCATAATTCATATCTCTTGCTAACTGACTGGCTTAATTGGATGCATATCAGTGGGTATTTAAGTGCCACAGGACTGTGGAAGCTGATAAGTACATTTAGTCAATCAACAAATATTTATTGAACTCTCTGTAGCCATACTTTAGGCAGTAGGAATTGGGAAGCGACCGAATCTCTGTCATCATTGGGCTTATTTTCCAGTGGGCAGGTGCGCTAAATGTGTTTCATCGCACAAAAAAATCAGTGCTGAAGTTTGGGAAAGAAGACATGGTGTAAGCAACTCCTGGTTCTTTGAAGTTAAATTATGCATACCTACTTACAGGTAAGGGCGAAATACTCACCTGCTTTACTTCTAGATTTTATGCTCATTTCCTCTCATTTTAGGGACTGAAGGTATGTTGTGGTTGGAAGAAAAAGCAAACTGGAATTGGATAAACTTAACTGTGAGTTTTCTTCATAATATATTAACGGTCAACCCACAGTGTTCCATTTTCCTTTTCCTTTAATTGGGGATAATAGTAGGTACTTCACATGGTGATGAGGATTTAGTGAGATAAAATATGTAAAGAGCATCTTGGGAGTGGTCAATAAATGCTGCTTCTCATTCTTCTTCCCCTTACCTTCTTTTTCTTCCATTCTTTGCTACCATGAAAGGCAGACATGGAGATATGTTCAGCACTGAAGGTGGGGCCATCTGATGAGATTTCTTTCTTTTCCCTTCATATAAGCCCGATGAAGAACCCAAGAGACAAGAGAGCATGACATTCAACACAAAATAATAATTTAATTTTAAGTATTTCTTTTAACAGTTTTTTCTCAGCTCAACTTAAAGTTTGTGGGAGTTGTTTTTCATTTACAAGTCAGAAGGGCTCTAACTTTGACTGAATGCTCCTGTCTGCATACTTATTAGGATCACTAAGACCCTGTCCCTAGGGATGACAAGGAGGGACCTGTTAGATTTTGATGATTAGGAATAGTTCTTTAATGAGAAGTATAGAAGGTGCTGTGTTGCAGTGGGCTGCCTGGTTCAAGGTCAAGCCCCCTCATGGCAGGCAGCATGAATCTAATAACTGGTCAATGTCAGGATAAAAAGGCCTTGCTCCCTCGATCAGAATTAAGCCTGGTCTTGAAGGACCATTCTAGGTGGGGTTGGCTAAGGCCACGTTGTGACTGCTTCACAGCTCAACTTCTCCTCTGCTTCATCCTGCTTCCCCTCTTCCACGGGTGTTGCTTGAGAGAATACACTCCAGTGAATTTCCTATACACTAATCGCCATCTCAGAGTTTGTTTTGCTGAGAAAGTGACCTGCAGCGAAATGTCATCTTTTCTGTCCCACTCTTTTCATGAGAGTCCTGCTCAGATCCATAATCTGGTGTCAATTCCGTAACTCAGAATCACAAGGTAGTATATTTATACAACGGAATTCTGTACAGCCATCAGAACAAACAAATGATGGCTACCTAAAACAACCTGTATGAATCTCATGAACCTGTTATTGAAAGACAGAAGCCAGCCACAAAAGAGTATTTATACGATGCAAAGTAAAAACTGCATCATTATATAAAGTTAAAAAGCAGGAAAAACTAATTTAAAGTTATCAGAACACAAGAAAGTGATTACACTTGGAGGGAGAAGTAATGATTAGGAGCGAGCACGAGCGAGGTTTTATGGGGCTGGTAATGTTCTGTTTCTTGATCTGGCCGCTGGCAGCACAAGTGTATTCAATTTGTGACTATTCATCAAACTGTAAATGACAACTTGTGCAGTTTCTGGTAGGTATATCACATTACAATAAAAATTTATTCAAAACAAAACAAAACAAAATGGGTGCACCTGATAACATAGCCTTTAGGGAAATAGACTCCAAAAATGTAAGGCTAGACTGGCATTTTAAGAAACTCAGAATATTCTTGCTGCTTGTCATAAGCCAGGCAATAATCATAACAAACCTGAACAACAGGCAAGCATTCAGGGATAGATGGTTTCGTACACTGCAGAATTGTTTAAATATACTTCCTACAAAAATATTTCCTTCATCTTCATGATCACAGATTATCATGGCCTGGCAGGTGATCACCGCTGAAATATTTCGAAGGCGCTTAAGATGGAGAAAAATCCAACAAACACCATTTGAATTCCGTTTAAAGAAAATTTCTCTCTGAAGAGCAGAAAAGCAAAGAGGGCAATTGATGGTAATTTATGACACGACAAAATCAATTAGCTTGTTATTGGATCAGCTTGCTTTTAGATTGAATGTGTTGAAGATAATAACACACTCAGTTAACTCCTTTCTATCTGTCCAGTATGGCAAGTAGAAGTCATGTAATGTCATGGCTCTGCAAGAATGAAAGTTTTAGCTAAGAGTTGTCTTTGTTAAGATGCTTCTCAGATGGGAAAAATAATTCACCATGAACTAGCCTAAGAAAAATTGGAAATTTATCTAAAGTACACTGGTATACCCAAGAGATTAAAAATATATGTATATTGGTGAACAACCAGACTTTAGGAAAAATGGGAACCAGGAGCTGGAACCAAGGCTCCTTTTCACACATTCTCTCTCTCACTCTCTCTTTCTTTCTCACTCTCATTCTCCTTCTCTCTCCTCCCCTCCCTCATTTTCCTTCTCTCTTTTCTAGAGGAGTCACTTCTGTTTTGTGCAATACTGTAAATTAGCACAGTGGATAGTCATGATTGAAG
The DNA here is from genome assembly GCF_041296235.1 of Equus asinus. Taxonomy (NCBI): domain Eukaryota; kingdom Metazoa; phylum Chordata; class Mammalia; order Perissodactyla; family Equidae; genus Equus; species Equus asinus. The sequence goes on along the minus strand of NC_091802.1, from coordinate 33,367,602 downwards.
GAATAAAAAGAATGAGATCTATGACATTCTAAAGTACTTTGAAAATGCAGAAGTTTAGTCTCACATATTTCCATAGAAATTAATAAATAAAATAAATATATAAAACCCATTATGGCTTCTATATATACCCTAAAATTATTTAGATCATGAGTTATAATGATATTTTTGTTTCTTTGGATTTATTCCCATGCACAAAACCATACTCAATGAAATTTTTAAAAAATTGAGATATATTCAACACCTAGATGGGGCAAACCTCATATCCTTGACTTCCTAGGATGTATGAAAATGCATGACTAGAAGTTTGGGACATTTTTCCACCCTAGCAAACATCCACACTGATGCTTTTAAAATGTACATTAGATAACCTCACCCCTCTCTCCATGTAACTCACAGTAATATCAAAGATCGTGTAATGACCTAGAAAGCCACCATTTCTCAACTGGGCTTCCCTGAATAAATTCAGCCTTGATGTTCTAAGGCATCCCTTGCATATAACGGATTTACTTATTTCTTATGCATCTGGAATGGTACTAGCTCTGGGCCATCCTAGAAATTATTGACAAAAAAAGTCACTCAAATCATTTTTATGTGCTATAATTCTCTTGCAGAGTTGAGAAAGGCTGCCAGCCTCTTGACTCTCCAACTGTGCTCTCCTTTACCTCTCTTAACTCATCATCTTCTGTTTTCCTCCTCCTTGCTCATCCTAATCCAGCCTTAAGGGTTGTCCTGCAATTCCACAAACAAGCTAGATGTGCTCTCACCTTAGGGCCTTTGAACTTGCTATTCCCTCTACTTAGGATGCTCTCCCTCTTGATATCAGTATGGTTTGTTCCCCTTCCTCCTGCAGGAGTTTAAAGGCATATTCTCAGCAAGGCATGCCCCACTGTCCCCACTTCCACCCTCCCACACACATACAGGGTAACTCCTTTCTTGCTTTAATTTCTTAAAATCACATATCACGCACTATATATTCTATTTTTGGACTGTCTGACTCCTCTCTTATATCAGAACAAAAGCCTAATGAGAGCAAGTCTTTAATAAATTGTCCCATTGCTGTGTCTCCTAAAACTAAGCTCTCCATAGATATTTGTTGAATGAATGAATGAATTCTGATAGAAAACAGTCTTAATGGTTATGTTTTTTCCAGCATGTTGAAATAGAAAAAAAATGTTACCTAGACATCGGGATTAACGTTATAGGTCAAATTATAGAATATCAGGTTCTCCACTGGCAGTGATGAGAATGATTCTGTTTCTAGAGAGAGATAGAATACATGGTTTTTCATGGGCTTTTACGATCTACTAGTTTTCTACAAAGGCGTAAGGAACTTCTCTGCATAAATCTCATTTATCAGATGCAGCATCCAGCATCCCTTTGCCAAGACTGCAAGCCTCTCCTGGTTCACTGACTCTCTTTGAGTCCGAAGTCAGGCTGTCCTCTCGGGTCCGTCTGCCCAGTAAACCCATGAAGCTAGGTTGTACATTCCCACATTGCTGGAAACAGTATGGGGACTGCCACCTTCAGGGGCAACCAGGAAAAAGCATGCAATACCCTGTCTATTCTCAGATCTGTAAACTTAAAGGCAGTTTCTATTCTCCTGGTAGCTACTCTTCAGAGTTGATCCCCAATGCATTGCATCCATGCCCTTGCGGAAGTCCCCTTCAATGATGAATCTGTGCATGGAAAGTAACAAACATGTCATTGTGAGAGTTCTGGGCCTAAGCCTTAAGAAGAGCTGGAAGTCTCTCTCTTTGTCTTCTTGGAAGGCTTGAGTTGCTGTGTTAGAAGCCCTGCTAACCTGCTGGAGAAAATATATTGAGACAGCACGAAGAGGAAGAGGCCCTGAGACTATCTGCAAAGAGAGAGAGACATGTACCCATTCCAGTATCCTAGCCTAGCTCAGCCCAGTCTTCTGGCTGCTCATCAGCAAAACGATCATGCAAGTGAACCATCTTGGGCATTTCAGCCCAGTTGAACCCCCAGATAATTTCAGCCCAGTCAACATCATATGGAACATAAAAACTATCCAGTGAACCCAGGCAACATAGAGAATCACGAGAGATTATGATTGATGATAAGTTGGTAGTTGTGTTAAGCCACCAATTTTGGGGTAGTTTGTTATACAGCAATAGAGAATTAAAGACTATTACAACTACTAATACCTCATACACCTAACTGAGTGAGGAAGATGAGGTATAGGGCCCTCCTTAAGGGACATATAGAATTATAAGGACATATAGGTCACCTGTCTCTGTCTCATTTCCTGCTTCTCAGCTTAGAAGAGGTGGAGGTAGCTGCAGAGAGGGTTGGGATGGTTATCTCAACAATGATTCTTCCCACGTCTTCCTGTCTTTCATCACAAGGAAGATTCTGAATTTGAAAACATGACTTCTTCTCTAACTATGTGACTGCTACTTTTGCTGACCATGGAGAAGTGCAGCCTTCCTATATCATATCTCAGACAGGGATGGAGAACAATAAAAGTTTTTAAGTCTGAGTGTGGCAGGGCAACGTCATTAGCATCTTATATATAATCCTGCCACATCTCTTTAGACTAGACATATGTCAAACCAAGTCCTCTTGGACTGACAAATTATTCTGACCGAGAAAGCTGCCCTCAGTTCTGACATCCTGGAGTGAACCAAATATTTGGATCATTCTATCACATATCCATTAGATGATATTACCAGCACAGACCGCACGTATCCTTAAGGTATAAAGTAAAATATAAAAAACAACCTTAAAACAAGAATTTGTCTTGATGTTTCAATAGCAGAACTGAAAGATTTCAGGATGAGAGGCTCCACTCAGTAAGATTCCCAAGACAGCATCATTAAAGTTTAGCCCAAGTGGGCAATCAGGGAGTCAGAACTAGAATTTTGACTCTTTTTCTCAAATTTGCATTTGCTTTCTTTTATTTCACATCTAATTCTATAGGTTCTGAAATAGCTCTTCCAGCTGATTTTGTCTAAAAGGAAATAAATGTAACAATCTAATCTGCTCACATTCAAACTTGAATGCACAAACTCCTTTATAAAAAGATGTGTTAAATAATTCAATGAGTAGATTATTATTACAATGAATTAAATAAATGGACGTGGTATATCTCTAATACCCTCGTGTAAAGCCTGTTTTAATTCTATAATCCCAACTGGATGCAACATACTTAAATGAGCACTATTAACTTGGATTTTTTCCTATTCTGTTTAGAAACATAATAACAGTTGAGAGACATTTATTAAGAAAACATCAACTCTATTTGCACATTCTTAAAGAGAATATTAGAAAAACAGAATTTTAATTTTCATGTGTATAATTTGTTAATATAATTAGAATGGAATACAATTAGGTACTTTCAGATCTTTCAGTGTTAATTAAAAAGCTAATAACTTGAATGGCTATAAATACTGAATTAGTGGGACTAATGCTCCAGGCAGTTAATCCTTTATTTGTCGTTTACTGAAGATCACTTAACTGGGATGCCATCTTTATGTCAGGGATCCCCTACCAATGAAACTTCACGTATAGTAAGGTCCCTAAATCTTAGATGGTATATCTCGGAACTTTTTGCCAATACACTGCACCCACTCTGGGGATTTTCTAACAGCCAGCAAACACTGCCTTGACTCAGTCCATTAAGGAATTTTACTGTCAGCAATTTTCCTGCCTCCCTAAACCCTAGTAGTGATTTCTAGGTTTTAGAGAAAGAATAAGTAGCTCCACTAGAAAAATATAAGTGAAGGGCTCCAGCTCTATGGTTTCAGAAACTTATCAATATTGGGTTTAAATGGAAATAACATTTAAGAGTAGACAATATGAGAATCACAGCAATTAATATCAGCAATTGATGGAAATACATCAAGTAGTGTTTGATTTTTTTTAAAAGATTGGCACTGAACTAACATCTGTTGCTAATCTTCTCTTTTTCTTTTTCTCCTCAAAGCCCCCCAGTACAGAGCTGTATATTCTAGTTGTAGGTCCTTCTAGTTCTGCTATGTGGGACACTGCCTCAGCATGGCTTGATGAGCAGTGCCATGTCTGAGCCCAAGATCCAAACTAGCAAAACCCTGGGCTGCCAAAGTGGAGGATTTGAACTTAACCACTCGGCCACAGGGCCAGCCCCGTTTGATATTTTTTATAGTGATAAAATTCATGAGTACATAATCCTTAAAACAAAAGAAAATCTCATTAGTCACCTACGGAGGATGCTAGGGCACTAGCTCATTATTCTTAAGACTAGCAAATAAAGTGAAAGAATACAAAAAGATTTATCCTGACTTTATAAAACATCTCAGAGTACCTCCTCAGGTACTTTTCTGGGAGTAATACACAAATAACGAATGATAGAATTTCACCACTTCGCCAAACACAATAAAAATGTATCTAAGCAGTAATCATCAATGGTTGCCAAAACCATTAAGTTAAAAGATGACGGAGCAATCTGATAACACCTCAATCCACTGATCAATATTATATCTATCACTAACCTTTTGCTGCAACAAACTTGTTCAAAAAATCAAAAAACTCCGTAGCATACAACAGCATTTATTTCTTGGTTACAATACAATTGGGTCTGTCAGTCAGCTGATGTTAAGCTGACTTTAACTCCAAACTGTGAATTGGTTTCAGGTTTATTTCTTCTGACTTCACAATGTGTGCCCGACGTGAAAGAAGCAACCACTATTTGAAACACACAATGATCATGGCAGCAGGCAGGCGTTCCAGAAGGCTAAGCCAGACCTTGCAAACACATTTGATGCCTTGGCACAGATGTTGTGGATGTCATATCCATTTACACTCCATATGCTAAAGCAAGTCAAATGGCTAAGCTCAACACTGATGGAATGGAGAGGTGTACTCCTCTTGAGGGGTGGGGAGAAGGAAGCATGGGAAGGAGAGAGATTATTCATTAAATAATAATAGGACCCACTACAACATCCCCAAAAAAGAGAGCCAAGCAGATATTATGTGGCTACCGTATGTGATCAAATAAGAAGTAGGTAACCCAACCTCTGAAGTATTCTAACAAAGCCTCTTCATCAACCTATCAATCTACAGGAAACAGAGGGATCCCGGAAGATGTTAACATCGCAAGGAAGCTATTGACAAAATCTAGAATATGGAAAGCACTACAGAGCAATGAATTGTTTTGTTCTACAAATTCTCTGTTTTGTTCTACAAATAAATTGAAAAAATAAAAGATTGGAGGTGTAACATACAGATTAAAAGATACTAACATAAATATCAGAGAAATACAATGTATTTGAACAAATCGAATGGAAAGAAACTATGGTCAAGGGGAGTGGGGAGGTCAAGGTAGGAGTAGGGAGGGATATAGATTAAATTTTTGTGGGTGATGAGTACATATTACATTATCCTATTCTCTCTATTCTTTGAGTTGTTTTAATTTTTCCATAACAGAAAATGCAAAGATAAGAAAGAGAAAAAGAAAGAAAGAAAAAGAATTTCTTCTTACCAAACAAAAGTTTATGTGGTTAAGAAGCAGATCCTTTTGGAGATGGTATTCTCCTTGAATCTCCTCACTCATGCCCTGTACACAAGTCAAAATTTTTCGTCTCACTGTGATAACGGTGGCAAAAACTAAGGTCTCTCAGTATGCATTTCAAAGAGAAAAAGCTGTCAATTATAAAGCTTTTGTTCCCCCAGGAAATAAACAATAGATTCTAAGAACCTCTTCTCCTCTAAAATAGCAAGAGAAGACTTCAAAAATAGATGTTTCAATTCTCCCAAAGAACGCCTCTTCAAAAGCTCACCGCTAGTCTTGTGGGCAGGGTACTTTATTTAGTTGGGTGAGCTGCTCCTTGGTACGGAAATCTCCTCAAATCCTTTTGTAGCCACAAGCTATTTGTCTCACGCCCAAGGAAACTGCTACTGACCAGTTATAGTCATGTTTTCAGAACTGAATGAGAATTGCTTATTTCGTTGAGAAAATATCAATTTTCTTTGAAATTATAATCAAGGCAACATAATTTTAGGAGCCACAAAGACAATGCAATTTCAAGAGAACCAGCATTTTAAAAAAGACCAGTTTTCAAACAGGGAGCTCACATTATCTTCCCCCAAAGAAAATAGGCCATGGGTACTTCTATGTGGTATTTCAACCCACTGCAATCTACCTGAAGGAAACCATTAATTCTTCCCAGCGTTTTAGAATAATAGCATGATGATGAGACCCCTAGAAAGCACTCAGAGGAAACATTGGTGGCAAGTGCCTGCTCCAGTTGTTTAATGTTTGTCAAACTTGAATTGCATTTGAAGGATACATTGCTGGTAATGGATTTCCAGTTCTATTTCCACATGGGCAAAGCTTTGTAGCCATTACAACCTGTAGTTTATTACCTTACATTATGTATGAGATGATTTTTGTGAGCAGGTACACAAACACAAAGGAGAAAATACAAGAAAGCAATTTCTTTTATTGCTCAATATACAGCAGTTAGGAATGATTTGGAAATTTTTCAAAGAGCTCATTTTGGGAAATTCTTAGATATACTCAGGAGTGATTATTTTCTGCAGTGTTACTAAATAATTTGGAAATAGCTAAGATTGACATTAATTCCTAAGGGAGTTATGTCTAGTTGTGGAATTGACACAAAATGTCATAAAACACACATAAGATTTGTAATAAGAAGATCTTCAAGCCCTGTTTCTAACAATGATTAGCTGTGCGTGATTTGGGGCATATAATTTAACTTCTCTGGGCCTCAGTTTCCTCCTTTCAGAAAAGAAATAATACAGCCTGCCTCACATAATTGTAGTGAAGATTACATGAGTCTAGCTCATTAGTTACTAAAATGTAGATTCTCGGGGCCAGCCCAGGGGCACAGCGGTTAAGTCTGTACGTTCCGTTTCGGTGGCCTGGGGTTCACCAGTTCAGATCCCGGGTGCAGACATGGCACTGCTCAGAAGGCCATGCTGTGGCAGTCATCCCACATAGAAAGCAGAGGAAGATGGGCACAGATGTTAGCTCAGGGCCAGTCTTCCTCAGCAAAAAAAGAGGAAGATTGGCAGCAGACGTTAGCTCAGGGCTAATCTTCCTCAAAAAAACAAAAACAGAAAAAAAGGAGGAAAAAAAAGTAGATTCTCAAGATTTTGGGCCTAATCCAAATTATTAGACAAGAGCTAATAAGTGTAACTGAATTTTGTAAATTGAAAAGCATTACACGAATATAACCCAAAAGAACAACAGGGTTGTTTTATTTGTTTTGTAAAATTTGTTTTCAGATGTCGTGATAGGGGTTTGCCAAAGACTGTTATACAGATTTTTTTCTTATTAGTGAAAAGACTGTGTGTCAAAACTGAAACCATCTGTCTTTTTATCTTGATGCAGGATCAACCAGTTCCTGGAATCTTATTAAATAAGAGCTTGAACTTCTGGTGCAAGAAACAAAGAACTGTTATTACTGGTGATACGGAATGGCTTCAAAATAGTGGTATGTTTTGACATGTAAAATGCTGTTGATAAATTGCAAAACATAAAGGGAAATCTTACATATAAAAATCTCTCCACCATAAAGTGAGCAACTAGCCTCATACACAAAGTGCCAGGGAAGCTGTGCCTTACTTTCTTTCTCTACCACTGGTTCACAGCCACACGATCTGTAATTTATGTACAAATGAGAATAAGGAGAGGGAATGTGTTAGTTCTTTACATTTTTGGCCCACAGTTGCCATTTTTAATCCAAAACACTCTCAAATCTGGCCAACTTTTCTCCACACTTTGGAAGAATCATTTTCTTTTGGCTGGAGACTCACTGTCAGGATTTTCAGGCCTGGAGAGAAGGTTTTGTTTACAAATTCAGAAAGGAGAAAGATCAAAAACTAGGCAAGAACAGAGGAGGTCTTGCGACCTTAGCTCCCCATGAAGTCACACTTCAAACTTCAGAATGAGAGCTAGCTGCACTGGGCAAAAAGGTTGATTTCCTTTCAGATGCGTGAAACAGTTCCCCAGTTAGAGAACACACTTCCAGCATCAATATATGTGTTCTTCAGCAATGTTTTGATCAGAGACTCCAGTATACTCTGTGCGAGCATACATAAAAACACATTAGCAACAGCAAGAAAACGCTAAAAGCCATGGGAACCGATTGAGGGTACCAGAATATGAAGAGGGAGCCAAGAATGTTGCCATGTCAGATGCCATCTCAGAACTCCATAACCTAAAGTGAAACAGTACAAGTCCTACCTCTATAATATCTTTCATTTCTATGAATTAAAAAGTCTAGTTACTGGGGCTGGCCCCATGGCCGAGTGGTTAAATTCACGTGCTCCGCTGCAGGTGGCCCAGTGTTTCATTGGTTCAAATCCTGGGCGCGGACATGGCACTGCTCATCAAACCATGCTGAGGTAGCGTCTCACATGCCACAACTAGAAGGACCCACAACAAAGAATATACAACTATGTACCAGGGGCTTTGGAGAGAAAAAGGGAAAAAATAAAATCTTTAAAAAAAATTCTAGTTACTGACAGTTTTGAACAATTATGAGACTCCAGTAAAATGTTATTCTTTTATTTTCTAAACTTGTTAGGGTAGACTAGTCTCTGTTTTCTTCCATTTCTCTTCATAATAGAAATTTCTTTCACTATAACACTTAGGCTACGAATTGTAGAGAGTATGGTGTGGCAAAAATCACACGGATTTTAGAGTTATATGTAAGCTCAAAGCCCAGGCACTATTAAGCAATGAAGAATTAGTGCCTCTGAGCCTCAAATTTCAAATTTCTCATCAATTAAATGAAGATAGTAACACCTCAGAGAGTTATAAAATTGTTTTAAGAATTAAACAGATATACACACATATATGGTATACACAAAATTTTATATAAAATATTTGTATATTTTACACTTATATATACAGACAAATATATATGTATTTGAGAGAGACAGTGTTACATATATGCCTAGAGAGACAGAGAAAGTGACAAAGATACTTGAGAACTTAGCCCGGGGTCTGGGACATGATAAAACTTCCATAAATAGTATCTATCATTATTAGTTCTAGCATTCATTTATTCATTGCTCCTTCACAAATATTTTTGAGTGGCATCTATATGGATGCTGGAGATAAAAAGTGTAAGTAATGTGCTCAGTGCACTCAAAGAGTTTATTTTGTTGTGTAGAAAACATGCAAGTGACAAATTCAGAATAGTGCTTCAAAAGAGGTAAACAATGAAGCATAAGAGAATTGTCTAATGCAATCTTAAGAGCTAAGGGAAACCTTCCTATATAAAATGGCATGTACAGTATGAAATACCCGAAGCAGACAAAGGAGGAACCAAGAGAAATAAGAGAGATGAGGGAGGGATAGAGTTCTACATGGAGGGGACAATGAGGCAAAGAAAATAGCAATCAATCACCCTTTGTTAGAGAGCTTTCTATGGGTCCACACCATACTAAGTAATTTACGTCTCATTTAAACTTAAGGATCAGCAACCAATAAGCATAGAACTGATACTCTGTCTACCTGATCCTAATGCATGGGCTGCTTACCATGATGCCATGGCATAGTTGGGTCTAGCTTATCATGGAGTTGGAGCATGGAGTTGGATGAGTGGTAAGACTGGAAGGCTGGAAGGCAAAGGATGGAGATACCAATACCTTGAACGGCCTTGTCAGTGGGACTTCATGGAAGGGGAGAAAGTGCCTTAGACATGTGGTTTTGAAAAGACACTGGATGGCTTAGCACATGGAATTGGCTGGATTAGAGACAAACCTGGAGGAAAAGGAACCAATTAGAAGGTTGTTGCTGTAAGTCAGATAAGAGATAGTGGTGGCCCAAAATAAGACAGTGACAGAAATAATAGTAATATGTGGACAGATTCAAGAGGTTTCCAAAAAGTAGAATTGCTAGAACGAAATTAATGATGAAATGAGGGGAACAGGAAGGAAGAGAAGAGCTTTTGGAGCTTGAGCAAGTGGGCAGATTCACTGAGATAGAGAAGCAGGAGAAACAACTTTCAAAGTCAAAACCGTGTAAGATGTAAAGCGCTTAGTACATCAGAGCCATCAACACATGGCAGATTTTTTTTTTCTCTTGCTCTATGTTTTTGGTTCTTTCTGCCTTTCTGACGCTACTATCACATACATCCTGGTTCTAGTTTCACCATTTAACATTTTATCAAAGACAGATGTGAATTACAATTGTCATTATTCTCTCCGCAAAGAAAAGTCCTTATGGTAGGCATCTTTTAAACTGATCACTAAAGTGACAGATCTCATCATTGTCCTTTTATATGTATAAACATTTCCCACACAAGAGAAAATATCCCGTTTTAAAAATATATCTGTATTAATTTTAATATATTTCATATAAGCACTTTTTCCAAGCAAAGTGCATGCCACATGCAAGATTATAACATTAATGGTATGCGTAGTGTGTGCCTCACACATAATATGTGCTCAGTGAACTTGCGTCGAATGACTGATAGCTCTCAGTTCCACTGACCAGGCAGGTGCTCAAAACCCATCTCCTCCTAGCCAGAAGAGTGATGGATTGGCTACTTGTCTACAGAGTATTCAAAAACAGGACAAAGTGAAAGACAATATGAATTATTAAGTCTTCTCAAATCTAAAAGGCTGTGATGCTACTGCAGGAAATATCAAGAATCATGTGTCCCTCTGGCCATATAACACCACAAAATCATTTTTTCACAAGTGAACCTGGAAAAAGAGAAACTAAGACACTCTATAGGTAAAGCCTATAGATGTCTACAGATAAATCACAAGTCCTGGGTTACACAAAGCAGAAAGATTCAAGATCCTTTTATCAGTCCTGAGCATCTTCCATTACTATTTTTCCTTGAAGATATGGTTTATTCAGTTCTTACTCTAGATAGGCCCTATGCTAAGAGTGTAACATTCATTATCACACACTGCCCTTGTCCCAGAATTGCTGACATCAGTTACTACTCGTATTTGACATACCAAAAAACAAAACAAAATATCTGAGAGTTAGAGAGAGAATAACTTTCCCAGTGTGCATATTTGAGAACTTTGATTCTTGTAGTTTTTTTGGTGTACTCTGTGACATATTTCAAAGAACCCTAAAATTACTGTAAATATCTGTGTCCTTGTTCCAATTCAAGTCACTTTTTATAAATGTCAATTTGTAAAGGTTTTCTCTGAGTTCCAGCTTTCTCATTAGTAAGATGAGACAATATCTGTTTACTTCAAAAGTTTGCTAGGAGATCAAAAATGATATGGTGTGTATAAGTACTTTGTCAATGGTAAGAAATGCTTACACATAGATGGAACCATGATAGTGTTATTAGGGTACAGATTGAAGTTAACCCCAAACTGTAATCTAAATTAATAGGATCGCCACACAAGAAAAATTGACTGTGCCTCATTAAAGCATAAAATACAAAACATAGTACTTTCGGTTTTTGGTAAATCGTTATAATGGCTAATTTTTATTCATTTGATAAAATTTATCTATTAATGAATGAGACCAATAATTATAACTCAGAATAAAACCTGATAAAATTTAGACTGCCTTCTCCTATCCTATTTGAGATTGCTCTTTCATATAATATTATGTTCTAATAAAGCAGGAAACAAGGCCCATCTCGAAAATGCCATTTACAATGTAGACACATTCTAGGACAACTGCCGGCCATTCTATGCATTTTTCACTTTCAAAAATTCTCTTTCCCAGAAGGTAAGTTTTCCATGAAATGAAATCAGAATTTGCTGGAAATATTTAATGAATCATCTGCTATGTTTCCCTAATAGTTGTGACCATACATCGTGCTACTTATGGTAAATAAAAGAAGGCCATGAGAATAAATTGATTACACACAGTCACACTCACCTATATTCGATAAAATCTGGATGAGTTGAATTTTCTATACGTTTCTTATTCAGATCAAAAACATAATACCTTATAGATAAGTCCAACACACCTTGGAGAAATCAAAATGGACCAAGGGGCCCAAATCCAGAGTGAGAACCAAACTCTTTATCTGTTTTTTGCAGGGCTTTATCTTACCATAAATTCATCTGCCAGTGTCTTTTAAACTTGTGAGCGAATGTAGGAAACTGGAGGTAACCATCAAACCCAAGCATTTTCTCATACAATCTTTGGTCAACACTTATCTATCATAATTCAGCAAAGAATTCTCATTATTTGCCAGATACACCAAAATGTACTTTCAGGAATCTTTTACCCAGTGGAAATAATTCTATCACCTTTGGAATGAGGCTTATCTGTTTACAAATTAGAAACATTCTTAGTTAAGGGTCAGATAAGAATTGAGAGATTTGGCCCAATCTTTTTTTTTTTTTGCAGATGAGGAAATGGAATTTCAGAAAAGTGGTGTTTCTTGTTCAAGAATAACTAAGAATCAGTGCCTGAGCTGACAAACCTAGGTCTCTTTACTCTGGGTGTAACGCTCTTTGTACTAAAGCTCTGTGGCTTGGCTGTCCTCTTCCCTCATGCAGTGATAGTCTCATGGAAAAAAGAGAGAATGAACAATAAAAGAAGCAAGTAAATACAGTACTTACAAAATATAGTAATAATAAGCAACATTTACTAAGTTCTTACTGCATGCCAGGCATTGTTCTAAGCACCTTTTTCATTATTTTGTACACTTTCCTCATACCAGCCCAAGAGGTGGATACCATCAGTAACATTTATAGGTGAAAAAACCTGAGGCACAGAGAGGCTAACTTGTTCAAGGTCACAGAACTAGGAAGCAGTGGAGTTAGAATTCAAGCCCAAGAAGAGAGAAAGGCACACAGCTATGAAGTGGAAGACCAGAATAAGGAGGAGCCAGTCCCAAACACAGCTTGGTAGGCAAAGTCTTTGAGTCAGGAAAAAGCCGGATGCATCAAAAAAACTAAGAGAAGACTAGTGTGGCTGGAATATCATTTTTAAAAGGAGGGAAGGGTGACACTACATAACTAGGGAAATTGGCAAAGGGCAAATTATCCAGGACCTTGAATGCCAGGAAGAAAAGGTTGAGTTTTTAAGCAGTGAAATGGAAAGCCATTGAAGATTTTTTTAAAGCAGATTTATAATATGATCTGAATTACATTTGTAACGTTCACTCTGGCTGAAAAACCCAGGTTGAGATTTGACAGTCATTTCTTTATTCATTCATTCACTTAAACTGCAATTGCTAACTCTGATTTTAGTGCACAACCTTACCCAAAATTTGTTTATCCCAGCGCAATATCCCTTATTCACCAAACCAAATATATATCCACTAATAGCAAAGGGTTATATCTAGAGGTTTCCCAATAATTCCTGAATCATAGCAGCTTGTGCAACATTAGATACAGGTACTTGAATTATAAGCTCAACTAGTTACCTCTATTAAATCAACCAAATGTTTAAAGGAAATACATTGTTCCCCCAGAATCAACTGGTTATTTTGACATCATGTCCTATTCCTTAGAATGTTAGTCTTCTTGCTTTGTATTTCCAGGTAAGAATATAAAAACTGTTGCAAAATGGTAAATATATGTTACTCTGACAGGCAGACACCAGGCTCCAACAATAAGTAGTGCTTATAATATCACCTACAAAGATCACACTGAGATATAGTATAAAGCTAAGAGTTTTCAGTCTTGGTATAACTTTCATCTTATACATTTAGCAAATAGGCAAAAGCAACCAAAAATCACGGGTATTCTGAAATATCACATATTTATCTCATGCTCTCCAACATTTCAATTGAACAAGCATTTAATATCTACCATGTACAAGGTACATTCTAAACCACTGTGGAAGAGACAAAAATAAATGAGATGCCTTCATGCTTCTAAATCTCCTTTAATGACATGAGGTCTTGATATAATGGAATTTTACTTCATGTTGATAGACAGTAACACCAAAAATGAGATTTTGCAGCAAACCTTTTGCAGAAACCTAAAAGTAGCTTGCCCAGTAAAACTGCATTGTGTCCCATTTGCTGAAGCAGGAGGATCTTCAAACATTCAAAATACTAAAAAAAAGAAATTTCAGAGCCACAAGTGTATCGAAAGATCATTCATCCTTTTGTTCACCGAACCATGAGATCATAAAACTCTCTGAATAGAACGAGACCTCGAGGGCATCCAGTCCAATGCTTTCTGGCTTCACAGGAACCTAAGAATCACCTGGGGTGTTTTCAGTAACATAGATTTTCTGGCTCTGGCCGCTGGAGCAGGTCTGAGTGGAGCCAGGCATTTGTACAGTCTCAGATCATTCTGGTGTATAACCAGGTTTGAGAACACAAATCTAGCCCAACTCTCAGATCTGTTATTTAAATATGGTGTGCGCTATCTTTCCTACCAAGTTGTCATTGTTTTTTAGTCTCTGCTTATGTGTATGTGTGGTTATTTGTTAATATATGTCTCCAAAAATGACGTCGTAAGCTCCATAAGGGTAGAGTCTAGGGCCGTTTTCTTCTCTATTTCATATCTAGTACTTAGCTCAGATCTTGACATTTAGGAGACAGTCATTAAGGTTTGTTGAATGCATACTTGATTGAATGAAGTCCTTCATTAGTTTGACTTGAAGTCTCTTTCCGAAACACCCATTTATTGTGCCAGTTTTTAATAGTTCCAGGAAGCTTCGTAAGTCCATATTCCAGACACTGGGAATATAAACAGAAGTAAAGTATTCTCCCTTCTTTCAAGGCTCTTAATTATTTACCTAGAGAGAAAGATGCAGATACTTTTAAACAAAAATGGTAAGTGCAGGGGCTGGTCCCGTGGCCGAGCGGTTAAGTTCGCGCGCTCTGCTGCAGGCGGCCCAGTGTTTTGTTGGTTCGAATCCTGGGCGCGGACACGGCACTGCTCATCAAACCACGCTGAGGCAGCGTCCCACATGCCACAACTAGAAGTACCCACAACGAAGAATATACAACTATGTACTGGGGAGCTTTGGGGAGAAAAAGGAAAAAAATAAAATCTTTAAAAAAAAATGGTAAGTGCAATGTCAAAGATAAGTATGGAATAAAGGTGGGAATTGAAGATGGCAACTAATCTAGCTGTCACGGAGGTAGAGGAAAGGAAGCAATGGATTTTAAGGAAGGCTTTTCAAGGGAAGTAATGCTAAGTTGAGTCTTGATGGCTTAGCACTTGAATTCTGGAATGTTCACACACCCTAAATCAAACAGAACAAATTAGGTTCCTCTTCTTTAGGTAGCCTTTTACATATATATAGAAGGTCTGTCTCTCAAACCTTCTCTAGGACAAATATCCAAGCTCCTACAATTATTTCTCACAAAAATATTGTATATTCCTTATTGATTTTGTTCCATAGCAAACTGATTTAAATATCCTGAATTGCATAATCTAAAGAAGACTCTAAGGGCACGAATACAGCACATGGCTTTCAAGTTCAAGAGCCATAGCTGAACTCGAAAGGCACCTATTTTGCTTATGAGTTACACAGTTTCTGTAGTTGCAGTGTGAGTTACAAATAAACAGCACTGTTGGGGAGATTATAAGCGAAACCCAAGCCTCTCCCCTCAGCATGCTAAATAAAACTGAAAGCTGAAAGCTGACCTGCACAAATGGGTTTAAAGTGAGAAACTGACAGTTGTTAGTTTTACCCTCGTGGCTAACTTCACAGGCTAACTTCCACAATTGACAGATATATAGGAACCATATAAATATCCCCAGGTAAGCAACGCTATCTAGTAAGCCGGGGAAAGATGGCTCTGACTGAGTTCATGTTGTTGTCATAGAAACAATTCTTGCCTATTAAACCCATGAGAAGGCCAGAGAAGTGCGGACTTACCTGTTTGGTTAAGTATAACGCATGGAAAAATGCTGAAATGTGAGATGGCAGAGATACTAGCTGTAATGGTAAAACACGACGCTCATTCTAAAAGATAATTTTTCCCTTATTTTCTAAAAGCATACACTTAGTAAGGTACCTCTCTACTCTTAAAAAAAAAAAAGAACTTTTAAACTGGAAACGATAAATTCCATTTCTTCAAAGAGATTTGGGAAAATCTACTGAGCTCCTCCAAGAACTAAATCAATCTGAGATCACATCCATATACTGGAAAAGTACAGCCCCCAAGGTGATCAAACAAACCCAACAGCTGCTAGATGTCCATTAAAACAGTGCGAGAAAGGCGCTTATTTGATGCATTTCTCCTGAGAGGTTTGTACCGAAAATGAGCCTAAGAATCACATTCTCTCCCGTAAAGTAACTCTGACAGGCCTCAGCCTGGGAATATACCTGTAATTAACAAATGAAAATGACTAAGCTCATTTCATGGGCTTACTTCCTCCCACACTACCTTAGCTTGCCGGCCTACACCTGATACTTATCAGGCTTTTGAAAAAAGGGGATCTGAGATGAAGAGGGTGCATCAGTTATTTGGCAAGGCATGAGCTTCTAAGTAGGTACATAGAACTAAAAGTGTAGATGATAATTCCTTGAGGGTAGGATTCCTTTGGCATAGGAAATAGCATATGGTAAACATTTTGTATATACTTATCGCTTAGTTATATTCACTAAAAAAATATGGTGGCTTCAGTCTCTAGTCTGGATAAACTGCTCATCTACCAAATGGCCATCCAGGCAATGGCCAAGAATAATACCATAACTTGTATCTAGGTCTTCACACTTTGACAAATGCCTTTTTATCTTATTATTAAAATTCACAATGTTTTCTTAGAAGGACTGCTCCCTCAGAATAAATTCCATAAAGTGAGAGGTTAGGTAGATGTTATCTGAATTCTGAATTTTGTATTAGCAGATTAAAAAAAAGATATTCATGCTGCAAATGAAGTTCCAGATTATCAGAACTATAAAAGCACTCAGATGATTCTCTATAGACTATTGTTAATTAACCTATGGGGAATTTTTTTTATAGTCACTACTGAAAATGAATATTTTGGGTTCCCCTGATCAAACAAATCCAACCAGTAATAGACACTATTTCTTAGGAAGGGATGTCTCAATTTAATGCTATTTTGCCTGATTATTATCAACAGAGTCAGAGAAACTTTCCTAGAGATAGTGATATTTGAGATAGGTATGGAAGAGTTCAAGGAAATGAGGCAGAGAGAGATGATTCTAGTCAGATGGCTAACACAGCAATTGTCAAAGTGTGTGGTCCCTGAACCAGCCGCATCAACAACACTTGGGAACTTAGTAGACAGGCACGTTCTTGGCCCCACCTCATACTTACTGAATCAGAATCTCTAGGGTGGGCCCAGCAATGTGTTTTAACAAGCTCTGCAGGTGAATTTCATGTATCCCAATATTGAGAACCACTGAGCTAGAAATTTGAAAGAAAGTGCTATGTTTGAAGGCCCTCAAGTTCATAGTATGGCTCAACTTCAGACTAAGTGAGGATGGCGGTAAAGCTTGAGGATGAAAAAGTAGGCCAGACAGCAAGGTGCGTCACGTGCCCTCTTATGGAATGTGTACTGTGTCAATTAGGATGATGGAGAGCTCCTGAAACGTTTGTAAGCAGGGGATGAACAAGGAATTACCTGTTAAAATAACTCTAGGGGCAGTCTGAGAACTAGACTGAGTCCCTGACTGGATAAATTTGCCCAAGGAAACAAGGTAATAATTGGTTGGGAGATTAAAAGATGTCACCATAACAGAAGATTTCTAGAGGCTGCAAAAGGACTAACTCCAAATTAGGATGGGCTGAGGACGGAGAAGACAAAGATCTCTCTTAGGCTTTCATCAGTGGAGAGATGTTGAAGCTGCTAAAAGCACTTAAAATACCTAAGAGGTCCCTCTCTCTCTCTCTCTTATTTATATACACATAAAAGAAATTAAACCGTGGGAGCAAATGAGAATCCTAGACAAACTATATAAGAGAGAAGAAAACTGAGGGGAAAAAAAGCCCTGAAATGGCTCAAAAGACCTTTCTGGGTCTGTTGGACAGTAAAAGAAACTTTAGTCTCTGATTTTTGTACCACCATGGACCTGGTCCTGTATTGTCTATCTACAAAAATCATTGGTTTAGTTGTAAACATATGGTTAACCAGGAAGAGCTAGAGTTTGCATAATTTTGAGAGAGATCTAGCTTTTTCAAAGGTGAAGGTAAAAAACCCCAAAACTATTAAATACTCTAAAGCAGGAATGCTTTAAAAAAAATGTAATTTAACTTAATAAAAAATAGAGGGATTAAGAACATTTGCACAAAGCCCCTGAAGCTAAGGGAAAAAAACTAATTCAAAGGACAACTTTAAATATTGATAATTTGGCAAATAAAAAATTAATAATCATAAAAAGACAACTAGGGAAAGCCCTTTCTCCTCTCCCTCCACTGGTGCTCAACATGCCTCTGAAATTAGCACTGCCTACTTATAGAGCCTCTTCAATACCAATACCCCCCACACCTTCTTTTCAAAATCTAAGCTTTAGTAAATTTACTGAAGAAAGGAACTTTCCATTAAAAAGAAGTGCGTTTATAATAAGAATTTATTTCCATAATGTCACTTGGTCCTAGGGAGGGTAGGAAGGACACCATGGAGCTGTCAGTGGAACTACCACCAGACTCACAAACCAGAAGACACTGTGGGGGGGAGGGGGGCGCTGTGCGGGGGAGAGGAAGTTACACACAGGGCTCACCTTAATCCTCATGTTGGCCTATCTGGCAGATGATGTCGTTTTTTGTTGTTGTTTTTTGCAAGCAAATCATCTTATGGAAAAACTGTGCAATCTTACCAAAACACATTTTTGCCTCTGATCCTCTTAGCTGCCTTCCCATCTCCCAACCCCCTCCACCCCGACAGCTTCTAAAGGACACACACACATTTTAGGGTAAGGAGAGGAGGGGCTGTAAGATGCGTTCTTTCTTTCCACTAAATGTCTCTCCTCCCTCTCCAAATTATGGATAATGAGGCCAGAAGTGTCATTACTGAAGGAGTTTGGAAAGGTAATCACTGAAATAATCTCCAAAATAGTGGTGACTGGAGTGCAACAAAACTCACTTTACAGCTGTCAGAGCCACTGGAACGTGATAAACATCTTGTGTTTGCAAACCCAGACGCTGCACCAGAGGAAGTTCCATGTTAGCAAATTACCACGAGAACCCGCTACCTTCAACTCGTTTTGATTTCATAATGAGAAATCCCATTAAACAGGAACAACTTTAAGCTGCAACTGTTAAAGTTTCGAAGGGGGTGGGCGATGGAAGAAAGATGGCAGGAAGGCTCGAGGAAGTTTCTCTGGGATCCTGTCTTTGGAAGCCTGTGATTGGCAGTCAGCTCCACCTTCACTTGTTCCCATTGATCCCTGGAGGGTTGAAGTTTAAGGGAACATTCACCTGTTCTCAGATTAAAGCAATTCGCTTTGGGACTGCAGGTGAAGTCTACGCGGAGAACGGACATTTCTAAAACTTAGGCACAAACGTCCTTGGACTATATAAACCCCACTCCCAACTCTGATCCTTTCGTTCTCAGCGGCAGAGAACAATTTCTCTTTTCCAACTGCCTCTGCACCTAGCGCCTGGCATCACGAACGTGATTTTTCCCCTCCACCTTTGACCTAGAGGCCCTAGGCTCTGCCGCCACTTCTCCCCATCCCTTTGTGACGTAAGTGGCCCCGGGGACCCTAGTGCTGGTAGCTCACAAAGGCAGGTGTAAAACGCAAGAGCACTCAGTGCTCTGGGTGCTTCAGGCTGGCTTGGGCTCAAGTCCTGCTGCTCCAACCCCAATGGCCCCCGGAAGTGAGCTTTGACACCTCCATCATTCACCATGGCCAGCCAGTTATGCTTCCCTGTCGCTCCCCACCTCTCGTCCTCAAAACCCTTGAAGCCACACTTCGGAGTTCAACTGGGCCTCTGTGTGGCGATCCAGCGCAGCGACGGACGGATCCACCACGCTGTGGTGACCGAGATCAAAAGAGAAAATGCTTGGGTCGCCGTAGAGTGGGTTGAAAAAGGAGTCAAAAAAGGCAAGAAGGTTGATCTAGAGACCATATTCCTACTGAATCCAGCTCTGGTTTCTGTTGAACAGCCCCCACCGTCCAGGTCATTGCCCTCCTTGTCTCTAGGGCCCTCTTCGGCCATCGGGGACCAGCGCAAAGCCACGCGGTGGATTGCAACAATCCCCCAGAAAAACGAAACGCCCTCAGGGGACAGCCTGACTGTGAGAGTCCCCAGCAATCCTTGCCTGATGAAGCAGAAAAAGTCTCCCTGCCTTCGGGAAGTTGAGAAACTGCAAAAGCAGCGGGAGAAGCGCAGGCAGCTGCAGATGGAGATCAGAGCCCAACGTGCCCTCAGAGTCAACACGGGAAACCCCAACTACGAGATGTTGTGCATGATCGAAGAGTACCGCAGGCACCTGGACCTCAGCAAGGTGTCCCTCCTGGAACCGCGGGAAGACCATCGCATCTGCGTCTGCGTGAGAAAGCGGCCTCTCAGCCAGCAAGAGACCACCATGAAGGACCTGGATATCATCACCATCCCCTCCAACAACGTGGTCATGGTACACGAGTCCAAGCAAAAGGTGGACCTCACTCGCTACCTGGAGAACCAGATCTTTTGCTTCGATCATGCCTTCGATGACACCGCCTCCAACGAGTTAGTGTACCAGTTCACTGCCCAGCCACTGGTGGAGTCCATCTTCCGCAAGGGCATGGCCACCTGCTTTGCCTATGGGCAGACGGGCAGTGGGAAAACGCATACGATGGGCGGAACTTTTTCTGGAAGGGACCAAGATTGTTCTAAAGGCATTTATGCCCTGGTGGCGCAGGATGTCTTCTTCCTACTCAAAACCTTGACTTATGAGAAGCTAGACCTCAAAGTCTATGGGAGCTTTTTTGAGATTTACGGGGGCAAGGTGTATGATTTGTTGAACTGGAAGAAGAAGTTGCAAGTCCTTGAGGATGGCAATCAGCAAATCCAGGTGGTCGGGCTGCAGGAACAGGAGGTATGTTGTGTGGAGGACGTGCTGCACCTCGTGGAACTAGGGAACAGCTGCCGGACTTCAGGACAGACCTCTGTCAACGCCCACTCTTCCAGGAGCCACGCCATCTTCCAGATCATTCTAAAGTCGCGAGGGAAACTGCACGGCAAGTTTTCCCTCGTTGACTTAGCTGGGAACGAAAGGGGAGCAGACACTGCCAAGGCCAACCGGAAAAGGCAGCTGGAAGGGGCGGAGATCAATAAGAGTCTCCTGGCTCTCAAAGAATGCATTCGGGCTTTGGGTCAGCACAAGTCCCATACGCCATTCAGAGCCAGCAAACTCACACAGGTGCTCCGGGACTCCTTCATAGGCCAGAACTCCTCCACTTGCATGATTGCTACTATTTCTCCAGGGATGACCTCTTGCGAAAACACCCTCAACACTTTAAGATATGCAAATAGAGTAAAAGAATTAACTCTTGATTTAAGGCCCCACCATCGTTGTCTCTATCCAGTTGGACAGGAGGTGCCTAAGATGTTGGAAAAACACATTAGAAATTCAGAAATGTCCTTTCAGAGGGATAAATTTATTGAAAGACCTTGTATACAGACTGAGGAGGAGGAAGAGACTAAAGAAATGCAACCAGTAGCCACTCCATTAATGGAGGATACAACGAGTTCTGGGAGGAAATCAAGCCAATGGCCAGGGACCAACATCCAGGACACAGCCGATGGGGTAAACTATGATGTTGATCTTTGCATTGCCCAGTTATTGTCCATTTTGGAGCAGAAAGTAGATATTCTGGCTGAGATTCAAAAGAAACTGAAATTATTACGAGCTGACTTCCAAAAGAAGAGCAAGTCTAGTGAAGCCACTGGCAAGGGATCAGACCTGAAATGATGAATACAGGGCTACAGTTCTTACCTCTCTTACAAAGAAAAATTGTCCAAATTATCTAGATATAAAGGTCTTCCTGGAAAGCTTAAAACATCTTAAAATACGCTTGTCAGAAATGTCCTCTTTCTTCTTCCTCTGTATTTCTGTAGTTTTCATTCTGTAGGACAGTAGTTCTCAAATGGGAACCATTTTGCCTCCCAGGGACATTTGACAATGTGTGGAAACTTTTTCAGTTGTCAAAACTGGATGTGAGGGAGGCGGTGATACTGACATGTAGTGAGTAGAGGGATACAGATGCTGTTAAACATCCTACAATGTATTGGGCATCCTCTTGCAACAGATAATTGTGTGGTTGAAACATCAATAGTACCGAGGTTGAGAAACCCTGCTATACAAGAAACTAGCTGTGATGAAACCAGATACTCTAAATTTGTGGCTGGGAGGGCAAAAAATACTGTGGATTAAAGGGACTAGAGTTGGAACACACCATGGAGTGCACAAAACTGTGACCTTGCTAAATTATCTGCTGAGTTTTTGTCTCTTTTCAACTGCTTTATTTCTCCCCCACTCTTTTCTTTTCTGAGAAAGAGTTGCTCTGAGCTAACGTCTGTTGCCAATCTTCCTCTTTCTTTTTTTTACTTCCTAAAGCCCCAGTACATAGTTGTATATCCTGGTTGTAATACCTTCTAGTTCTTCTCTGTGAACTGCTGCCACATCCTGACAGATGAGTGGTGTGGTTCCATGCCCAGAAATTGAAGCCTGCCCTGCTGAAGTGGAGCACACCAAACTTCAACTGCTAGGCCATCAGGGCTGGCTCTGTTTTTTCCCTTTTGAATATTGTTTTATGCACGCACAGCTTCAGTTAGCAAATACTTGAAGGAGGATTTACACACAGGGTTTATATCTTACTTCTCTGTGATCCCCTTTCTCCAAACTCAGTCCTACTGGCTTTAGTAGGCCTGACCTTCAATCTTGGACACTGATGAGACTGTGGCCCTGTGAGACTGCAACAATATTTACTTGGCTACTGTTTTGTTTGGGCTTACTGTTCAGGACCAAGAATCAGCAAATGCTCCAAGGGGAAAAAGCAGCAGTGTATGTAATGACAATCTCAGTGTATTTCTCTTTTCTCCGTGGTTTTTTTTTTTTTTAAATACCTTTGGGTTTTAGCATATTCACAGAGTTGTGCATCCATCACCACAATCAATTTGAAAACGTTTCATTTCAACAAAAAGAAATCTTGCACTCCTTAGGCATCATCCGTAAAACCCCCTATCCCTTAGCCTTAGGCAATCACTAATCTACCTTCTGTCTCTATAGCTCTCTGCAATTTTGACCTTTTAAGTCCTGATTGCCTTTTCGTTCTTTGAGCCTTCCTGTGATATTTTATTCAACTTGGTCATGCCCTTAATAAGATAACTTGTTACTCTATCTTGATAATACTATATTTGTTGACATAAATAACATAAATAATGGTTTTATACATGACTTTGTAGATGAACTACATATTGATAAAATTTCTTGTAATAAATCCTAATGAATCTCAACCAAATTAAGGAGATTTTTATTCTGTGTTGAAACTTAGCAAGTAAGGGAGAGCAGCATGTCAGTACAGGTAACTAATGGTACTCATCATTGGAAAGTGGATACAGAGACTACAGGACAATGTTGAATGCTTCATTTGCCCCCTGGAGAGATAGATATTGGTTATCAGTGGGCTTTTATCTAATTTTTGCTTATCTATTGCAGGTTTGGAAATTGAGGAAAAAATGAAGGAAAGTGCTGAGAGCAATTCACCTACAGATTTTCTTAACTCTTCCTTTCGAAGGGCTGTGCAAACAAATCTATTCATGTTTGTGTGTGTGTGTACACATGTACACACATATATACAATTGTAAATTTTTCCCATGGATTCTTGCATACGCATCTGCAGAACACAGCTTAAAATCTCTCCTTCAGTAAAAACTCGCTTGCTAACTAGTCTTCGTATAATTGCTGCTGTTGAGTTGCCATTCTTCTTTAACAAGTACACTAATATTTTCACTGATGTTAATTTTTTCTCAGAATATACATGGTACTTGAAATGATCTCAAAACACATAGCATAGGGGGCCGGCTCCGCGGCTGAGTGGTTAAGTTCACGCACGCCACTGTGGCGGCCCAGGGTTCGGATCCTGGGCGCGGACATGGCACCGCTCGTCAGGCCATGTTGAGGCGGTGTCCCACATCCCACAACTAGAAGGACCTGCAACTAAGATATACAACTGTGTACAGGGGGGGTTGGGGAGATAAAGCAGAAAAAAAAAAGAGATTGGCAACAGTTGTAAGCTCAGGTGCCAATCTTTAAAACAATTAAAAAAAAACACATAGCATAAAATTTAATATGAATGTCAGAAAATAAGATATTATGTAAATGAAAAACTTAGAAAATAAATTAATTGGGGTCCACTAAAAGAGAATTGCTGACAGTTCACACAGATGCCCTGAAGTTAAAAAAAAAAAAAAAGGATTGTAAAGTAAATTAATGCTTTAACAAGATTGTTTGTAAAATGTCAGGGCTCCTAAAGTGAGAAAAATAAATACTTTCAGTACTTTGGAAACATCCATTGGCATACAAAAAGTTGACATGCTAATTACAATCTATGCTTATCTATTAATTAAAGTAGCTTTTCTCCATTCCTGTAGCCGACAAATTTATTTTCAATTGCTGCATGAACTTGCAATTACTACAACTGCTTTTAAAATACTGAATTTAAGATTTCATAATTTCAAATTCTCCTTCCCTCAATTAATCTGGGATAGTAAGGTTTAACACTATTATTACCTTTTTCAGTAAAATTATTTTTAATAATCTACGTAATAAAACAGTATGAGAGTCTTAGATAAATATTTATATGCTGGTTAAATGAATGAATGAATTATTTTTTCTTTGCAATTAAATTACTGATTTAAAATATCATTCTAATAACAGAAATGCAGTGTCTAGTATGTGCCACTTAAGAAAGAAAGGTCAAAATTGTCTGTTGTTCAAAGTGTAGAATATTATCTTCAAGGCAAACCTGTCATTTATGAAGTATTTGTGTAATTCTTTTTATTCTCAAAAAGAGCAACTGCTGATAGAAAATCTTAACACATCATTTTTTTGAAATCTGTTTTTTTTTTCCTATTGAAGGCATTTCCTTTCTAATCTTAAATAAAAGTGATCTCAGAAATTTAAAAGAATAAAAAGGACAGAAGGTTTTAATGTCTTAAAGAAGATATTGAACCAAATCCATAATTGAGGGAAAAAATCAGACAGACCCAGGCAGCCTTCTGTAATCGTGTGTTTGGAGCGATGCTGAACGTGAATGAAGCTGTCTACCACTCAGAGCTAGAACGCAAGGGCTTGAAGGGTGACGAAGGAAATGAATGGAATAATTGGGAGGGCGAAAATGGGAGAAATCATCAAAGCAACAAGTACAAATGGTTTTACTCTGAAATAATTGAAAATAAAAGTTATGACATGGTACAATTAATATACCATGCTCAGGTTCTATTTGTCACGAGGCGTGTGGGGACCAGAACAAGAAGGCTACATTGGTCCACACTAGTGAATCTAAGTTGTTAATCTTATGTGGACCCTCTGGACAGGGTTCTAAATGCCAAGATTGAAACCAGATGCACTAAGTGAGCAACAATGTCAGATTTCGAGTCAGATATTTCACATCTGATTTAAAGCTTTGCCACCTAATAGCTATGTGATTTAGACCAGTTATTTGACCCTCTATATTCTTCATTTTCAAATCCGTTTAAAAAAAATGAGAGTCTAAAAATACAACACTAATCTCACAGAGTGATTTCGGAGAATCAACATAAAAAGTTTCAATAAAATAAGGTTTTATTGATAATCTTCTACGTACTAGATGCTAAAGACAGACACAGGGATATTTAATTGTTCCTACTTTTAAGGAGCTTATCATTTAAATGAGGAGACAAAGCCTCATACAGTTGAGAAATATATACAAAGTATGTTATCCTGGTATAAAAAGTGCTATGGGAATATAGAAGTTGACAGTTAATTTAGCCAAAGGGGCAGGGGAAAACTTCAAAAAAATGATCCATTCCTAAGTCTGGAATGATGAAGGAGGAATCTGATAGACCTAAAATGAAAGGACAGACATTCAAAGCAGTAAGCGGGCTGACTTTTCTGGTGTAAGTAAAGAAAAACCAGCCAGAAGCTGGCTCAACATTGTCTTTCTCAATAAAATTTACACTCCTTGAGGGCAGGAGCAATGTCTTACTCAGTTTATATCATTAGCATCTCACGTGATCCCTGACACTTTATATAGACTCAACACTCTTGTGGGGATATTTCTATTTCCCATCAATTTCACCTACTTAAGAGTAGGAGAAAGAGTATAGCTGTCTTTGTTTTTTAAAAAAATCAATCTATTTTGAAAAGTGATTCTGCTCAACAGCAGGAAGTAAAATTTTCTTGTGGGCAATCGTCACAAGTGAATGCCTAGACTGTGGCATTTGTTTGTGTTGGCCAACAGTAGGTGTAAGGAAGGAGTCATATCTTCACACTGGCACCCTCCTGGCCTCAGCTGTCCAACCTGACCTCTAGCAAGAAACTCCATGGCACACTTGCCAGTGCTGTCATTTTTCTTAGCCACAGGGCTCCTCCAGGTCTTTTGGCATCCACTGTTACATCTCTGCCACAGTCAGTCCTACAGGAAAACATTTGGCACTTAGCTGCCACCTTCCAGAGACCTGCCCTGAAGCTCCTTAGGTTTGGATTCAGCCATTACTTGGACACATGCAGCTCTCTCTACACTTGCAGAGGAGTTGTCAGCATCTAGGAACCCAACCAAGGATCTGAACATAGGTTATCTCGCTCCTTGGGTCTTTAAGTCATTGCTGGGTTTTACCACTACGCTTTAGGATATGGCTCAAAGGGAAGAGGACACAGATCACACCTGTCCCTCTCTTATCCCTCTTGTGTCCTCTCCCCTTCAATAGCCCTTGGGATCTTATTTGGGCAGGCGGGCAGGTATGCAGGAAAAACTCTTGTTTATGGAATAAACTTTATGTCATGAGTCCTACAAGTCTGTATCTTAGAAAACCAAAAACTCGTCCTCTTGCACTTCTGAAAGCCTTTTCTCGCAAGACCACAGTCTCTTCTGTCAGTTCCAAAAGTCTACTTTAATACGCAAAAATAGAATATTGACCCATGTCTTTTCTCTTGAATTTCTGTTAATAAACCTCTCCTAAAAGATGTAATCCCATAATTTCCTATCTGCTAAGGTAGAGACTGAGGATACTAGAAAATGTGTTTGAAGGGTGAGAGCAATGAAGGAGAAGGTATAGATCTGTGAGTCAGTAATTCAATATATTCCCACACATGCCCTTTTCTTCATAAGAAATAAAGGACTGAGAGAGGAGACAAAGTTATTCTTATTGACTCCCATGTCCCTAGCACCTGAAACATAGGGGAAAATAAATATTTGTTGAATGATGAATTTTACATAAGGTGGCTCAAATATTTCCCACCAACACAATCATCCAGAAAATTATTCAGAGAGAAAAGGATCAGAGGTGGAAATCTGATAACATGAATATTTAAGGAACAGGAGAGTGGAAAACTGTCAGCGAAGGAGGATAAGAAAGACAGGTCAAAAATGTAGAAGAAAAACCAGAAAAAAAAAAGTGGAACAGAAAGCATGAGAGGAGAGATTTAAAGGGAGAGAGTAGTTTATTACGTTTAAAAAGAAAGCAATTATTGAATAGAATAAAGACAAGAGTAGGTTGGTGGGTTTTGACAATTTGTAGGTCATTAATAACATTTGTGAGATCAGCTTGAGTGACATGAGTGGTCCAGAAGGCATTTTGCAATGGGCTGAGGAGTCAGAGAGCAGCCTGAACAATGAGCGTAAAAGTGTTTCATAAATCCTCAACCACTTTAAAAACACAATTTTGATATACAGCTTGTTAGATTCAGGGCCTGGCTGTTGCTCATTCACCAAACTTTCTGAATTCATTTTTTTAATTTTGGCATCAGGCAGAACCTTCCTAGGGCTTCTGCAGCGTGTGTTACAATCAGGGGAGAACTTAAGGAAAGAGATGTGAAATTGTAGCGTCTTCTTGTACTTTAAACTAATCTTCATCCATAATATGCCCTAGGTGTAAAAAATACACACTATCATTAACAATCTCCTAACACTCTCCATGGTTTCTCCCAGGTCATCGTCCTGCTGCCAACAGCTTAGCAACTTCTCCTCAGCTTCTTGAAAACTTCTGATTTGTTTATGCAAATTGATATAAATTTGAATATGGCCTTGACTCCAGCCATGAGGTTTGGAATACAGTCCGTCACTTGGCCATCCCTCAGAACTGGACCCAACTGCATTACTTTCAATATCTCTTCTTTCTTGGCTTCTCTGTCTCTGATTTCCATTTTGTATAGATTCCCTGTCAATCAAGTCAGCTTACTAGACATTAGATGGAATTAAACTATAATTAATCTTACTCCTAGAGGCTTCTTTCTCTGACCTGAGCCCATATTCCTCAAATAACCTTATTCTAACTCTCTTTGGAATGACACCTACATGTCAAAACATCACTATATAGGCATAAAATGAGCAGTTTCAGATTAGTTATATTTAAAGTGATTTAGAAAGTAATGTTTTGAGTATATTAATTTGTTTTTTTAGCAAAAACACTAGCAGATATTAATATTTAAAAGATGCCGCCACTGCTTGAGATTTTTCTACCGGAACCTTGTAACTTATCTGTTCAGTGCAAGGATTGTTTATCAAGAAAAATAATCAAATGAAATAATTTCATAGTTATTTTTATTGGCAAAACAGTGACATCTATTGTTCAAAGTTATATAAAGTAGAATTTAAAAATCAAAAGCAATGCCATCTTTATGTGATTACAGAGAGGGAGAAATAAGACAATAAAAATATGGAATATGGTTCTTAAAGTTCACTGCAGATGACAAGCAATGTGTTGTTCTCCTCAAAAATCACTCAAATATAAACTATTGAACTCTGACAAAGCCCAAACTGAATTCTGAATTTAAGGCAAGTTTTTGTTCTCATCTTGCCCCTGCTGTGAACTAAATCTATGAATTTAGAAAAATTGTTTACCATCTTGGCTATAGTTTATTCTCTATAAAAGTATGGGGCTTGATCTGAAGGTGATCAATTTCCTTTTAGCTTTTACTTTTCTCTAAGTGTCATTCATGACTATTTGATTAAGCAAAAATTGTAAAAGTTGACAATACCAAGTGTCCATGAAGGTTTGGAGAAATTAGAATTCTCAAACACTGCTAGTAGGAGTAGAGATCAGTTCACTGTCTTTTCAAAGCACTTGGGCAATCTCTTGTAAATTTTAAGATAGACACATCCGTTCATCCAGCATTTCCATTTGGCAAACACTCTAGAGAGAACTCTCACACATATATACATGCAAACATTTTCAAGAACTACATCATTGCCGTATTGAAAGTTTGGGAATAAATGATCTATTATAGGAGAGTAGATAAACTCTTGCATATGTATCTATAGATATACTTTGCAACGTAAAGATATAATGATTGAATTAGAGTAGCATCAGTCGACATAACTAAATCTGAATCAAACAATTAATAAAAGAAACAAGTTCCAGAATGATATATGCCAAGTGATCTTTTATATCATGAAAAAAACCTTCATAACAATTCTGTTCATTGATATGAACACATTATATGTAAAAAAGTGTATGACAGTCGTGGGAATAATAAACACCACACTCAGGAGAATGGGCACCTCTGGAAATAAAAGATGGGTACGTGGGACCTCAACTGCATCTGAAGTGTTTTCCTTATTGAAAAATAGGAAGCAAATCTGAAGCAAAATAAGGGAAAATTAGAAGTTATAAACAAATAGTGGATAGAGTGATTCACATTATAAAATTATACTTTTCAGCGTTTGAAATATTTCATAATTTGGTTATAAATGATATTGAAATTTTATGTCTAACTCTCACACAAAAGTGATTTTCTATCTAAATGTGTCTCTTTCTAAACAGAGCCCAAATAGATAATTGAGATGACTTAGGGGAAAAAGAGTTTAATTTTATGAGAAAACATGTTTGTTAGATACCATTTTTTTAAAAATGATTGGCCAATTCAATGAAAGGGATTATACTTGGGGTCATGTGTGGATACAGCATTATTAAGTTTATTTATCATCAACCTGCAATGAGAGAAATATGAATCCCAAAATATTGTCCTTTAAATGTAACTCTGAACACAACCTATAAGCATTTTCCAGTATATGATATGGCAGGAAATGTTCCAAAACACTAGAAACCAAAACCCTAACATGACTTCAAAGCTTCTGAGTCATGGTTCCATCCAGATTGCAAGATGCTCTCTTTGCCAGAAGCTCTAGGAATTGCTAATGGAGAAGGGAAAATTGGATGCCGCCCACTGAAAGCAGTATTTTCTTCCACCATCAAAATAGTTCTAAAATAGTAAAAATGATCAAATTCATCACCATTTTTTAGAAAAAAGAATCAGACTTTGAAAATGTAAGACTTAAAAAGTGTCATTTTGGAGAATAACAATAAAACAAGCTTTTGCTTAGTCTCCTTGCTCTCTTAAAGCTCTCTCCTTTAAAATATATATGCAATCTATAAATTCACTTTTTTCAATGAATATTTGTGAGCTTGTATTATATGACAGCACTCAGTTGAGTTTTCATTGGCCCCTCATAGCCTTCTTTGAAAAATATCATAGAAGTCTTTGAAGTTTATTTATTTAGGGGGAGGGGTGAGGTGTCAAGAGAGGACATGAAATCCAGGACAGGTCCTGACAGAACAGGACCAGAGGCACATACACAGCTCCCAGAGTTTGATTCCCAGCTCAACTTTTCCCCTTATTTCAAGACCCTTCACCCCTATTTCCCTTTCTCCAGCCCTGTATTCAAGTAAGAAGGCTGGTTGTTGCTTTCTACTCATGTATGAATATGAAAGCATATGACAAGGCCACGATTTCCTGCTCTGGGGTCATATGGAGGAAACATGTCACAATCTCATGACATCTCCTCAGTGTCTGCTGAGGCTGTAGGTCATGGAAAGAACTGTGAAACAGAAGAGAGAGAGACTTAATGGTCAAGAGGTCAGGTCCACATTGACATGCTCATGTGGATAAAGAGCACTTGAGCTCAGAAGCTGGGCAGCACAGATCTATATGAAGCAGAGAGTGAATATAGTTTCTGGCCTCTTATCATGCTATCTCCAAATAGTTCCTTGTCCTCTTTTTTCTTTTCTTTTCTTTTTTTTTTTGCTGAGGAAGATTTGCCCTGAGCTAACATCTGTGCCAATCTTCCTCTATTTTGTATGTGGGACACCGCCACAGCATAGCCACTGCTGAGCTTACCATTTTCAATTCACCCCCAAAGATGTCCACAACTTGATCCCTCAAACCTGTGGATATGCTGCTTTACCTGGTGAAGGGGACTGCACAGATGTGATTAAGATTAAGGACTCTGAAGTAGAAATATTATCCTGGATTATTGGGGTGGCTCCAATGTAATCACACCAATCCTTAAATGCAGGGGAGCTTTTCCTGCTGTAGTCAGAGAGAGAGATGAACATCGACATAAAGTGGGGATAAGAGTGGAGAACTAACCCTTACTTGCTTACTTGTCTTGTACTTTGCATACATTATCTTACTGGATTTTCAAAACAACTCAGCAAGTTATATGATATTATCCAAAGTAAGCAGGAAAAAAACATGATCTCAAAACTCTTTAGTAATTTGTCCCATAGTTTATAAGTGTCCATTTCAGCATTTGAACACAGCCTACATTCTGCTATCAAGGCAATAGACCAATCTAAACTAAGATATATTAAAGGAAGACAGATTGCTAACCTACAAAAGTTTAATCACAACTTTTCAGTTTAAATAATTTACTTAAAATTCTGATCATTAATCTAAACCTTGTATATTAATTCTGCTTCTCCTAGAAATGCACTCTCAGTAAAAGGCACCATGGTGTGGTGTCCCAGTTACCCAATTGGAAGCCTCACTGTCTCTTTGATGCCCCTCCCTTTTTCATCCCCACCATCCACAGTCAAGACATCACCAGGTCCTCCTGTCTCTTCCTTTTAGCTGTCTCTAAACTCATCTGTTCCCACATTCACTCCTTTGGTACACATGGACTCCTCTCTCTCACGGTTGACTGCAAAAGCCTAATAACTGGTTCTCCTATCTCCCATCTCACCGGCCCCACACCTACCATCCGCTCTCCCTCATTACAATCAGAGTAAGCTCTTTAAAATGTACATCTCAGCCTGCAGGTCTCTTGCTTAAAGCCTCTGAAAGGCTCCCCGTTTTCTTCATCTTTCTTAAGACAAAGGACACACTCTTGATCTAATAGACCTGCTTAGTTGGCTCCTGCTTTCCTCTTCAGTCTAATCTATCTCTTATAACCACCTCATACTTCCTTCTGTCCTTCATAAATTTCATGTTCCGTTGACTTTCTTTCCACTCCTAAAACACTCTCTCTCTTTCTATCTATCTATCTCTCCCCCCGCATGTGTACCCACACAGTCACCTTCCCTGGACTTTCCCACATTCTATCTCTCTGGAAAATTCGCACCTAAAATCTTCATATGGATGACTTCTTCACATCCTCTGAAAATCCTTCTTTGAGTTCCTAAGTCTGAATTAGTTACCCTCAGATGTGTTCTTACAGCATCATGTACATCAACACACTTATTACCCTGTAACTTTCCTTTCTGTTTATGGGTTCTGCCTCACTACAGAGCTAGAGCCTACAATAGAGGAAAGGAGTCGTGTCTTCGCATATTTTCATTACGTATTTGCCTTTTTCTTAAGGAATAAATACTTATGTATGCATCTTATATAATTAGAATTTCCACATACAGTCTCCAATTTAAAGCTATTAAAACACAAATATTATTTAAAATTGCCATAGCTACTAGCAAGAACAGAAGTTACTGAATTTTTATAATAGAGTTGTGTTTCAGGTTATGGTAAATTTCATATTGAACATAAATATTATCGTTTCTGCCATCAATTTTCATATTCTGATCTATGTCTATATAGTCAGCTAGATGACTCCCAAATCATTGTTTACATTATCCTTCCCATAAATAAGTATGCAGATATGTATGTTTGTCTTCCAAAAAGGTGAATAATTTGGGGTGGTTTTCATTCATAAGTACATCAAGTTTGAAATTAAAATCATTAACAACAAGAATTTTGGTTTAAGTCAATCACTTTGTGTTGCTAATGCAAAAAGATGTTTAAACTTGACGGCCATAGTGTTTCTTTCCAGGCTGTTCCCTATTGTATAGTGTAAGATAAGGGAAAGAAAACTTATCAAACTGATCTTTTATGTTGAAGTTATGTTTCTAAAACAAGTAACTAATGGATTTTTAAAAAATCATTTAGTGTGAAAACAAGTGGTTTTCGAATACATGCTTTATATTTTATTTTATTTTATTTTTTTTTTTAGGAAGATTAGCCCTGAGCTAACTGCTGCCAATCCTTCTCTTTTTGCTGAGGAAGACTGGCCCTGAGCTAACATCCCTGCCCATCTTCCTCTACTTTATATGTGGGATGCCTGCCACAGCATGGCTTTTGCCAAGCGGTGCCATGTCCGCACCCGGGATCCCAACCGGCAAACCCCAGGCCGCCAAAGCGGAACGTGTGCACTTAACCACTGTGCCACCGGGCCAGCCCCAACATGCTTTATATTTTAATTGTTTGCTTTTGAATCATTAAACACATGCTGATTGACCATACAGCAATCAAATTAACAAAACAGTTGCAAATATTAGTTTAGGCTTAATGTGTCTCTTTTTAGCCCACTTACATTCAGACCTACCAGAGAACCCAAAGTTTGGTTCTCAGATTTTGTCAATACAGTAGAGTCTAACTTTGAGGCTAGTTGGACATTGTAATGAAACACAGCGATTGTCATAGGAGAATAGTAAGATTATCATAAGAAGACAATTCTGGGTATATAGACCACACGATCAAAATCATAGAATACATTCTATGTGGCAGACCTGGTGCAGTTACTGTCTGCTGCTAAGATTTCCACTACAGATGCAAGGAAAAGTGTTCTCGCACTTTCTGTTTGTCTGATTGTGGCAGCCAAGATGGAATGGGGGAACACAGAGCAAAACATGGTGATACTGGGAAAAATAGGGAGAGAGAATTTTTGCAACTCAGAAATAACTTTGTAAACAATGAAGAGCCTGTTTCATTCCAAAAAATAATCTAAAATTTGAGTTAAAAAAACTATAGCAAAAAGAATACCATAATGCCACGTCGTTCCTCATTGTTGTCATAGGGTCAAATAGAACTGGTTACAGAAGCAGTGTAGCTGTCATCAAAACACCACTTCTTGACTTGTACTGAGTTTCTGAGTTTCTCGTTATGTAAAAGGTAGGATGGATTAGACAGGTTGTCCTCGTGCTATTTTCTATTAAGTTAGCTGTTTCACTAAGTTTTGGGAATGGGAAAAGATTGTGATTTTGCCTTGAAAATTCTACCAAAATTTTTAAGAAAAGCATTTTATAATATTTAAAAACTCCATTTTCGTGTATCATGTTCTCTCTCACACTAGTACTATGAGGTTGATTAGCAGATGTTTAGTTGAGTTTCCCCAGAATCGGACCCTGAAATGAGGTTCTGTGTACAAAGATACAGGAAGTGAAGGAAGCCGAGCCAGGGTGCAGTGTCAGAAAAAAGGGTAGAGGGTAGCTTTAATCTCATCTGCTTGGAAATTTTAGAGTATAAATCACGCCTCAGAATTCTACTGATCCGAGGTAAGCGATCTGAGCTTCCATATGCCCACTGCCTTCAGACATTAGCTAGGCATCTCCAAGGGGAATGTAATTTTCCAGGTAACTCAGTCTGCTCCCATTTGCTGGCAAAATAGGTTTCAGTAGCCCAAGGGCAGTCTTTTGCTTGCTGTTGAAAGCAAGGGCACACAGAAACTGGGAGTGGGGAGGGAAAGAGGGATATAGCAAAATAGTATTGGACAAAAAAGTGATCCAAAGGGATGGGCACAGAGCACAAACATTACACACCACAGTCGGTCATGTACCTCTCATGTTCAAAGTTGAGAAAACTGAGCTTCAGAAAGGAAATATGATTTATAGATAACAATACACATGTAGATGTGTAAAACAGGTTATACAAGACCCTGGCTGTAAAATCCTATGTTGCTCTTGCTGGTTGTTCCCACCCTTTACATCATACAACATGATAATGTTATCTACCTTCATAATTAACATATAACCTTGCATTAAAATATAAACTGATATTTTATAGCACTCCGCACCCACCTTTTTTTTTTTTTTTTTTTTTTTTTTGGCAGTGGGAGCCAATTTTGTCCAAGTTGCAAAAACCTGTTCCTGCTGCAGGTGAGCTGCCATTTCATTCCTCTGGTGTATGCCAGCCAGGTTAGCGCAGCTTAAAGTATGCGCCTCATCTAAAGTCAGTCAAACTAAACCAGTTTTGAACCATGATGCTGGCCAAGCCAAAATATGTAGAGAGCAGGGTTTAACTTGTGGATCTCAAGTGTAGGATCCCTAAATGAAGCTACTGTTTCCATGAACTGTAAATCTTCTTCAATTCAATCGCAAGCAATTATTTTTTTTCTAAAGCGAATGAGGTATGGTTTGATTTGAGTCTTGGTGTGAACCACAAATGAAAGTGAAAGGAGATCTCAAGATCCTTTAGCATGTTCTAAATTCTGTTAAAGTGAGTCCACTCTAATTAGAACAGTGACCCTCACTTCATGATACTCAATGTCCCCTTTAGTAACATTTTTCTATAATGCCACCTCTATTATCCTGGAATGAAGTTCATCAGATACTATTGAATACCAACACACAAAAGTTCTAATAAAATCAATATAAAGCCCTAACCATAACATAAAGGAGAATGAAGAGAACATTAAGTTACAATTAAATAACATGTATTTCTATGTCTAAATGTTTGGACATGACTAAACCAGAAGATTTAATTAAATAGTTGATGCTTGCACCTATGTATAAATGACTATTCATATCTCGACTACGAATGAAGACCAATAAAGTTCTGGGTATTGGTGATCTGAATCTCAAATATACTTTGTTCTCAGTAAAATATTTTCCAAAACAACAAATAATTCTTGGTATAAATTTCCAATAATATAAGTAAAGCATATCCTTCTTTTGATTTTCACCATTGCTGAGTGTCTGGGAAATGCAATGTACATAAAAAATCAGCAAAAATTTCGTTAGGTTCTGGGCTCAGATAGTTATTAAAACATTTTTAATCTATATGGATGACCATTAGGACATTTGAAAGTCATACAGAACATAAGAAAATTCTTCATTATGCTCACTATCTCTTGCATTGAAGGGGTTCTAGCATCTCTTGCTAATGTTAGTGGAGCTTCCCAATTATCGTGATAATTAACCCAGAGTCTTCCAGAGAGTACCAAATTGCTCCCTAAGGAGCAGTACTTTTCTCCTGAGCACCAATGTTCTGAAGACATCATGAAAACAGAAGCCAGATGATTAAACTAACAAAAAAATGTTGAATGAATCAGACGAAATAGATCTCACTTATTCCAAATGACAGCTAACATGGTACCCGGGAAAGAGTACAATTTTGAAATCAGCATCAGCCAAGGCTGGACAGCCTGGATCAAAGGGCAAAATAATCATCTGTTATCCATGAAGTCCTCTGTCATTCAATCAGCTCAGGCTGACAAAGAAGTAAACTAAAACAATCGTTGTGACCTTAGTTACCACACATGTTGGTTGTAATAAGAGGTCAAGATGAATTAGGTCAATGCCTTTCTCCCATTCAAACACTTTCATTCATAGCTCTGGCATGTGCCAGTTTCTTCCATTCAGAGATCACCAATATCCTCTTTAGCTGTGACTGTGATCATTTAATGGTATGGGCGGATTTTAGAGAAAAGAGCCTTTGGTTTTAATGTCTTGAAGAGATTAGCCAGTGATAATGACACCATCAATTAATGCATAAACACAGGACTAGAAATCAAAATGGAGCTCAGATTTTTAAAACAGTTTCCGAGTCACAGGCTCTGATACATTGTCTTTTAAGGTAAATGTTAAATAAATATCTATTTGAAGTCATTTTCCTCTCAAAGAATTTTGAGCAAATAGCGAAAAAATATCTTTCTAAAATATAATAACATCATGATAGGGTTTGGAAAATTTAAAGTAGACTGGTTTTAAAATATTAAGAGAATTATTTCCATCGAAAGTCAATAAAAGTGCAAGAAAATGTTGAAAAAGAAGAAACTAACTTCTTACATCTTACTAAACATCACAGGGAACAATATGAATGCATTCTCAAATAATATTGCTAGCAAAAGCAAGCATTGTTGAACCAAACAAAATCACAAGAAACGTATAAATAGCTAACGGAGGGAAGAAAAAAAAAAATCTAACGTAACTGAGCGAGTAAAACTCAATAGTCTTGGAACATCATAAACATGAATTTGACTAAATGAATTGTGTAGCCATTTGAAATGAGGCAGGAATATTCAGATTATGAGTTTACTGAGGAAATACAGTGAGTGAAGAGTTTGATGTAGAAACATAAATTTTACTACATGAGCAAATGTTTCCCCATATATCCAGCATATAGGTTTTCCATTTTATTTTTCATCTCCCCTCAGATTGAGCAATCAAAAGATATTTCTTTGACAAGACGGTTGGCTGACGGTTCTCAGAAATTAAATGAGAAGCTAAAAGGCCATGATTCTAATCCTTAACCCCTGACATGTGCGGGCTTGGGCACGTCATTTCATAATTCTAGTCACCAAAATGAATTTATTCTTAACTACCTTTAGCTCATAATAGTTTATATTATTTCACTAAAAATTACATAAGCAAAGCATCCATAACCCTAATCTCTTTAATTCATCAGAAGAGTATTATCTTCATTTAAAAAATATTGTTTAAAGGGATTTTCTTGACCAAGATTTCTATAAAATGGTAAAGAATCACCTCTTACATATATAAAATTCTTATTTCTTTTCTAGCAAGTTTGATCCTAATATAGGTAGAGATTCCATTAATCTTTGAACAAATTTTTAGTAAACTCATCAAATGTGACAGGTACTTTGCTAAAAGTTGGGGAAACATACTCTAATCATTGAAATAGCTTTTAAGTTATTAGGTAAGTATATAGATTTTATATGAATAAAAATTTATAAAGCAAAGTAGTGTAGGTTAAATACCATGAGAAATCTATGTATGGGGCAGAAGGGAACACTTCTGACTGAGGGAATTCTAGAAGGTTCTCTTGAAGACCTAGTCCTTGAAAAATAGGTAATATTTCACCTGACAGAGAGACGTTTGTGGACGTAGGGGAGTGGAGAGAAATTATTACATGGCAGAAGATATTTCTGGCAGAGGAGGGAATAACCTTAGGAAAGATAATATTTTGGTAAATAGCAGGAATTTACACATTTCCTTGATGACAGAATATATAGACGGAGATAATATGGGATAAGACTGAAAAGGTGAGGTATAATAAAATCATTCAGTGGCAGCAGCAAACTCTGACTATTCAATATTCAAATGTTTGAGGATGACGTGAGGAGATCTCTATGGTTTTAGCATGACTTTAAAAAATTAGATAGTATTGTTAAGAGACCATGCAATTATAATGGGGAAGAAATAGCCATTTTCATAACATGGTGAAAAAATGCAAAGGATTTAGTGACACGTGCCTTTTATATTCCCTTTATGGAGAGTATCAGGGAAGTATGAAAGAACACAAGGGTGTGATTTAAATTTCAAACACTGACTATGAGCTTTCAAGTTTATAAATCCTAAAAGCTAGAGGCCCTCCTCAACATACAAAACAGGAAAATACCTCCCATGACACTGTCTTTCTCTAAAATCTCTAGAAATCTTCTTGGCTTTCTTCAGCAGCCGAAAGCCTCCCATCTAAGTGCTTCATGCAAAAGATATATGATTTTTGCATTTGTTTATCCAATTTTCCATGAGCTTAGTCTGAATAGCTATCTAATTTATTCTCTGAGGATAGAGTAAAACAGCTTGTCTCATTTGGGAAAATATGTGGATTGAATTATTTATTTCTAACTTCTTAAGAAGCTTATAAGATGCAAGATGAAAGGTCAGGATTAATTAAGAAAAATGGCATGAATTCCAACAGAAGAAATGTATGTTAATTGGCAAAAAAACTGCTGTATCCATTACCCTATTGATATTCAGCAAAACTCGACTGGACTGAAAAAAGAACGTCTTAGTTTTAACAAGTAGTATGTTGTGATAATGTTGATTTTAGTGTTGAAGTGCATACAATTTGTGAATAATAATATTTCTCAAGAGTGGCTCTCACTGACAGTTGCGTTTCGTTTCATTATCAAAGGCAGTGCAAAGCCACTCAAGATGCTGGCAATGAACTGTTAAAGCTGGTGGACTGGGTTGTAATGAAGGAGGCAACATTAGGGAAGTTGATGCCAATACCTCATAACTCCCTTGTTCTCTAAACAACGCAACTTTAATGATTACACCTTTTATGCTAATGAGAATTTAGCGACGCTTCCCATCCATTTAGAAGTAAGCATTTGTGCTGACTGCTGATCGTTGAGTTAATGCATGGCAAAGACTGAGTGCTAATCTGGGAATCAGAAAATATGGGCTCTGCCATTTGATTTGAGTCTACTTTCTCTTCTCTGTAGTATACATATGCCTTGTAACAGAGGGCATTCTGACTTGGATGTGTTACATGACTGCTTCAAACAACATATCCCAAATGAACCCCATAATCTTCCCATCTATGATCAGTTTTCTCTCTAGTTTCCCAATCATTTATTTAATGTCAATAAATATTTTTTGCCATGTATTGTCTCAAGTTTGGAGCTATAAAGAGAAATATGTGGATGGACTGTCCTTTGGGGTCTTACCACCAAAAAAAGGGACACAGATATTTCAATACATGCAATACACCATAGCTTAATATGTTGCATGCTATGATAGAAATACATAAAGCTCTTCTAGTCCTTAACCCCTATATCCAAATTGCTGCCTGATTTTGGTAATTCTCCCTTCAAGTGTCAGTTTTGCTGTAGTAGAATGAACATGAAGTGGAAGAGAGCAGAAGTGGGGCTTGAACATAGTAGGTACTCAATAAATGTCTGTTGTATAACCTGGTTGAATACCTGGAATAGTAATTAAAGCCCTCTAGGTATTGAATAAACATTTGTCAAATGAATAAAAATGCATGCCCTTCATTCAGCTCTGATGGAAATAAGTTATCACTACCTTTTGCCTGAACTATGGCAGAACATCCTTAATCCCTGTTTCTCCGCTTTCCAGCATCCAAGAACAAAATCACCGCATTCATTGGCCCGAAACAACTAGTGTCCAACACAGGGGTGAACATGTTTTCTCTATAAACAATCACACGGTAAATATTTTCAGCTTTGTTGTCCATACTGTCTCTTTAGCTACTACTCAACTCTGCTACTGTAAGGTGAGAGTAGCTATAGCCAATCTATGAACAAATAAGCAAGTTAGCCTATGTTCTAATAAAACTGTTTACAAAAACAGGCAATAGGTCTGATTTGGCTGTAGTTTACTGACCTCTGATTTCATAGCTATCTGATGTTCACAAAGCATTTCCATAAATGTTATTTTGTTAGATTTGTATGGCAACGTTAGAGTGGTTTTGCCCACTTGTTCAACAAACAGGAATTGATTTCCTATGGGTAAGGAATTCAGTTATGTCCTAGGAATAGGAGAGGAACAAGGCACAATTTCTGTCTTAGTAGAAGAACTCATAGTTAAAACTAATGAAAAAAGCCTGTAAACATGTAGTTACTACACACTGAGACGGGCATTATATTGATAGAACACATAGAATGCTAAGAGAACAGAGAATGAGTGCTGATTAGCTTGTCCTTGTCTTATGCTACAACACTACTTAGGTCTTCACTAAAGAGACCACAGAGTTTATTAGAACTGTCTCAAGAAAATACATCACCCTTCAGATTCCACTTCTCCCAGGGTGCAAGGTGCTGATTTATCATCTCAATTGTATTTCTACTGCTAGCGTAATTCTTTGAGATCAATAGCTGGTGGAAGCAGCCTGCCGCCACCCACAGTGACTTCTCTAACACTTGTGGGATAAAACACATCCAGGCCTAATCCTTTGGCAGCAAGCATGCACCTTGCTCCTGAAGACCCAAGATTACCATCAAGAGTGTGAATTTTGGAATAAGAGAGGTCTGAATTCAAATTCAGACTCCCATCAACTATTAACACAATGATGCTGGGGAAACATCTCTTGTCCTCAGATCCTTCACCCATAAAGTAAAAATAATAGTAATATTTATTATAGAGGAATTTGTGAGAATTGAAGGAAATAAATTGATCAAGTATGTGGTATTTTATCAATATTTGGCATCTGCTAGTTCTCCTTGCTACTACCTAATGCATAAGCAAGCTGTACCTTGGTTCTGGTTTCATTCTAGACCCTGTTCGGTCCGCAGCTGCCTGCTGCCAACTGGAGAGCCAGGGCTCGAACAGATCCTCTTTGCAGCCATGTCTCCAGCCTGTTTTCTTATTCTTGCTCTATATCTAGGAAAGATAAAATGAATTATCAAGATCTAAAATATAATTTTCTTATATAAGAAGAACAAATCATTTAAGATAATGATAGCAAAGACGTTAATAATAGTAGTAGCAGCTAATTCTTTTTGAGCACTCATTAGATTCCAGGCACTGTGCTAAATGGTGTATCCATTATCTCGTTCAAACATCACAAATTATTATTAATCCTAATATTATTCCAGCTTTGGAGATAACGAATTTGAAGTTTAAACAGGTTAAGTAACTTGACTCCGGGTAGCAGTGGACTTCTCCAAGCAACTACTTTTAAAAGTCGCAGCCCAGACAACTGTGAACTCATCTATTATTCCATCACGAAAGGCCTTTATACGACTAACTTGGAATAGTAAGCTCATTTATTATCTACATAACTACATATCTGCAATGCCTATCTATGTATCTATATATCTATGTATGTGTCTATCTATACCCTTATTCTGATTAAAACAGTTAGCATCCATCATACTCTTTCCAAATATAAATATGCCATTACAACACACAAATGAATCCATTGATGATTAAGCCTAGGAAATGTTCAAGTGGTGTGTTTTCATTCTTTCCTTATTTTAACATTACTGTTTTATTTATTTATTCATTCTTTTTTTTTTTTTTTTTTGGTGAGGAAGATGTTCCCTGAGCTAACGTCTGTTCTAATCTTTCTCTATTTTGTATATGAGATGCTGCCACAGCATGGTTTGATGAGAGGTGGGTAGGTCTGAGCCCAGGATCCAAACTCACGAACCCCAAGCCGCTGAAGCGGAGCACGTGAACTTAACCATTATGCCGCTGGGCCAGGTGTTTTATTTATTTTTTTAATTTGCTCTATGCTGTTATCTTAGTGTCCTTCAGAGCTATAAGTTTTCTCCACACACTTCTTCCCATCTGCTTCAAAGGACTATGGAAGCATTTTAACTTTCAGTTGACGTACACACATGCCACATGGCTAGACCGGAGTTTACAAAATTTAACGCTTTCAAAGATCAGATGGAAAATGCATTTCAGAGAAAGGGGACAGGTGATCATTTTACTTGCTTATAATTTTACTCTAAGGTAAACAACAGCCCATGCTTAATAGTAAATGGCAACTGACAGCTCTCCTGCTTCAGTGTTGAGGAGACAACTGGAATTGCTTGGGACTATGTTAAATTTGCAGTGGTTCTTAACCCTGTCTTCAAATTAGAATCACTGAGGAATTTTTTTAATCAAACTTTC
This sequence comes from Equus asinus, assembly GCF_041296235.1. Lineage (NCBI taxonomy): Eukaryota > Metazoa > Chordata > Mammalia > Perissodactyla > Equidae > Equus > Equus asinus. The sequence continues at coordinate 33,324,964 of NC_091802.1, read as the reverse complement.
TATTTTGAGATACATGCATGTGTAAGGCATATTACAGAGAGTTTCTATCTTGCTTTACCCATTCCCAAAACAGTAGCATCTTGCAAAACTATACTACAATATCACAATCAGAATATTGACTTTGATAAAGTTAGGATAGAGGACATCATAATCATGAGAATTCCTCATTTTGCCTTTTTAATATCCATGCCCATTTTCCTTTCTCCCTACCACCTCCTTAATTCCTAGCAAGCATTAATCTCTTCTCCGTTTTTCTAGTTTTATCATCTCAAAAATGGGATACGTGTGGAATCATACAGGATATACCTTTTGGGAATGACTTTTTTCATTCAGCTTAATTCTTTGGACATTCATCCAGATTGTTGGTTGTTGCATGCATTGATAGTTAGTTCATTTTATTGCTGAGTATATTCCATGATTTGAATGGACCACAATTTGTTTAACCATTCACCAGTTGAGGAATATCTGAGTTGTTTCCAGTTTGGAGCCATTATAAGTAAAAACGCTATCAGCATTTGTGTACAGGTTTTCACATACAGTTTTCATTTCTCTCGAATAAATGCCTGATAAAGCAATTACTGGGTCATATAGTATATGCCTGGTCAGCTAAACTTTAAAGAAAGTACTGATGTGTTTTCAGAAGGGCTGTACCACTTTATAGTCCCACGAGCAAAGTAGGAATGATCCAATTTCTCCACATCCTTTGTGCTGTCACTGTTTTTATTCTAGCCATTCTAATAGTGAGGTCTCATTGAGGTATTAATTTGCAATCTCTAATGGTTAATAATGTTTAACACATTTTCACATGGTTATTTGCTGTTTATCCTCTTTGGTGAAATAGCTTTCGATTCTTTCTCTCATTTCCTGATCTAATTGTTTACTTTTTTGCTGTTGAGTTTTGTGAGTTTTTATATAATCCTGATACTAGTCCTTTGTCATATACGTAGTTTGCAAATATTTTCACCACTATGTAGCTTGTCTTTTCACCCTCTTAATGGGATTATTCACATAGTATAACTTCTTTAATTTTGATAAAGTCCAATTTATCAGTTTTTTCTTTTATGGATCATGCTTTTGGTGTCAAGTCTAAGAACTCTTTTCCTACCCTAGATCCTAAAGATTTTCTCCCATGAGTTTTTCCTAAAAGTTTTATAGTTTTACATTTTACATTTTGAGTTCATTTTTATGTAAGTTGTGAGATTAGGTCAAGGAGTTTTTTTGTTTGATTTTCTTTATGGTTTGTTTTGGTTTTGCCTACGGACGCTCAATTCTTCAGGACCATTTATTGAAAAAGCATTTCCTCCATTAAATTGCTTTTGCAACACGGTTGGAAACAGATTGGACATATATCCTATTTTGTTGTTTTATTTCTGCTTTCTCTATTCTGTTCCATCATCTGCATGTCTATCCTTCCACCAGTACAAGTCTTAATTACTATAACTATGTAATAAGTCTTAAAATTGCATAGAGAGATTCCTCTCACTTCATTCTTCTTTTCTACAATTGTTTTAGGTATCATTATAACTAATTCCTTTGCCCTGCCATTTAAGTACAGAATAATTTCATCTATATCTACAAAAAAATATGGCTCAGATTTTATAGAAATTGGGTTAAACCTGTATATCAATTCGGGGAGAATTGACATCATTGTTAAGTTAAGCTTTCCTATCCACGAACACAGCATGTTTCTCCATTTATTTAGGTATTCTTTGATATTTTTCATCATTATGTCATAGTTACCAGCATACAAACCCTAAGTATGTTTTGTTAGATTTACATCTATTTCATTTTCTAAGCAATTGTAAATGATATTGTATTTTTAATTTCTGTGCCCATGTGCTCATTGCTAGTGTACAGAAATATAATTGATTTTTGCATGTTTACCATGTATTCTGTGACCTATTAATTCAGTCATTAGTTTTAGGGGTTTTTTGGTAGATTCTTTGGAATTTTTTTATATGGACAATCATATCAACTGCAAATAGTGCCAGTTTTATTTCTTCCTTTCCAATCTATATGTCTTTTATTCCCTTCCCTTGACTTATTACACTGGCCAGAACTTCCAGCACAGTGTTGAATAGGAGTAGTGACAGAGTACTACCTTGCTTTGTTCCCAATCTTAGGAGGGAAACAGTCATTCATCATTAAATATAATGTTAACTGTGGATGGACTTTTTAATAGATTTTTTTTATCAAGTCAAAGAAATTCTCCTCTATTTTTATCATGAAAGATTTTTGAATTTTGTTAAATAAGTTTTCTTAATCAGTTAATACCACGATGCGATTTTCTTCTTTTAGCCTGTCAGTATAGTGGATTACACTGATCAATTTTCAGCCTGATTGTGTGCTGTCTATAACTGGATCCTACTGTACATATACGCTTCTGCTTCTTTCTGGAGATCTCAGATCCAAAAGGAAATAGTAGTACCAATTAATTTTTAATAATTTAACAAAATTAGAAAATTCAATAGCATTTGGAGTAGATAAGATTACTTTTTTCTTACAGTCCTAGAAAGAGTTCCACGGAAAAGGTAGATTTTCAAATGGGCTTGAAATGATAAGTTTCAGTTTGACAAAAGGAGATGTAGGTAAAGCCTAGACAGAAGCAACTGCATGAATAAAGTAGAAAGTCAGCCAACCTTTACTTTAACCGTGTCTTTGCTCAGCTGTTACTCAATGTAATTTGCTTACTTTCTTCATCTCAGTCTTTCTTATTATCTTTTCAACACTTTATGCCAGTTATCTCCTCTCAGCTTCAACCTCAACCCTGTATCCTCAGCATTTTCATGCTGGGGCTGGGACTCTGCAAATCATATTTCTTTTGTCAGCTGATCCTATGTTTGGCTCTGCCAAAAAGAGGCACGAGAGGGAGACTCTAAAGCCGGAGGGAGCTTCTAAGGCCTGGAGGAAGCAAAGGGGGCCACGCCTTCTTTTCCTCTCATTCTTGGCAGCATCGCTTCCTCCTCTCTTCTTCACTCTGCAGTAACAGTTCTTTGCAGAAGCAACAGTTAAATCTAGATTACAGTTTTTCTCAATTTTACAGAACCAGATCTCATTGTGCCCTACTCACATGCACCAGCTCCAGTCTGGGACCCTCCTCCTTAGAGGTCTAGGTCACAAGTCTGTGAGATCCTCCTCCAGCTCAGAGGCTCCAGCACCAGCTCAGCCAAACCCTCTCCTTAAGGTTCCCACTTTCCCTCACTCCATGGGACCCTCTCCTCCTCCAAGCTGCTTAATTTTAACACTTCCAACCTCTTTCCTTTGTTTCTGCAGCCTTAGGAGTTGTGGCTGTCTCCTGACAATGCTCCCACTGTCATAGCCTATAGTTCTCTTTTAATCTTTTCCGATACCTGGTTAACAACTTTATGCCTGCTCATGTAATCGTGTGGTTTCTGTCTACCAATAGGATTCTGATTAATTCAAAACTATTTGAGATCCAATTTTCTCTTTAGATTCATCCATAAAAGCCATATTTTCTAAACAAGGCCCAGGAAATATTTACATTATTCTTTTTGACAGCTCATTTACTCAACATCTATTGAGTGCTTATAATGTGTCAGGACCTGTGTTAAAGCTGGAGATACAAAGAAGAAGACCCAGTTTCTCTTTCCAAAATGCTCCCAGAGCCGTGGGGAGATAGAAATGCAAAGAGAATTGCAGTTACAGGATTGCAAGTGTTATGATAAAAGATACAGAGATAGCACCCTTTAGGGAGTGGTAAATATTCAAGGGGCTGAGAAGAAGTGGTCCTAGTATAAAAAAATACACAGATGGTTAGCAGACATCTAAAAGGGGTGGGGTGCTCATGGAAACACAAAATTGCTTGGAACTATCTGCTATCGACAAATGGTATTAGTTAACTAAAGAGAAAATTGTGAGGATGGCACTGAAAAAGGAAATTTGAAGAGTTATACCAGATCACAGAGGTCCTTGTTAATATGATGGAGAGTTTTAACTTTATCCTTCAGGCCAGACACATTAAAACATTAATTCACTGCAATCATTTAAAAATTGGTAGACTTCACACAAATTTCTGGCTTCTCTTGAAATATCAGACCATCTGGCTACATTGGGCCCACATTTCTGTACTATAACTGGCTGGAGCAGAGTAATTACTGTCCTCTTTAGGTGGAGCCCATGCTTTCCAGGTGGCCAAAGTTGGCTTGTTGCTTTTTTCATTAAAGTATTTACTGGCTGACCTCTGTAGGCGTTTGCCACCCTGCTCTACTAAATGGGAAATACGTAAGGAAGGGAATACCATGGTTTCCATGTATGGTTTAGAAAAATCACTGGAGGTAATATAGTACATGTCTAGAATGGGTATGAAGACTGGATGGTGATGCTATCAAAGGAAGGATGCCTAAGGTCTTTAAGAAGGAAATAGCAATGAGGGTGGAAATAAATGGGCTAGATTTTAAAAATAAATGAAAGAGTAGGATTGACAAGATTTGCGGAAGGGCTAGACAAGGAGGATGAGGGCGGGAATAGGGATAAATGCAGTCATTATTTCCGGGGTTTTTGGCTTTGGTGTCCAGGAGTAAGATGTCAAATATATATCAAGAATAATGGAAGAAAGGGATATTTGGGCAAGTTTGGATTTGGATGTGTTGAATTTGAATATTGAAAATTCCAGATTTCCATGTGGAATGTCCAGTAAGCAGGTGAATATAAAAGTCTGGAATTTTGTCAGAAGACTTGATCTGGAGACATGAATTTCTCAGTCATCAACTTATGCGTGGTGTGATTAAACCTTTAGTTAGGAATAAATGTTATTTCTGTTTTGGTATATTAAAATTAAAGGTACCTATCCCCTTCCAAAAGAAACTGAAAAAGTTGAGATAAGATGTTTCATAAGAAGAGACGTTGGTACATGGAGAGCAGGAGGAAATACAACATAGAAGCAACAAGTGGACAAAGAGGTCTCATAAAGGAGACCATGCCCAAGCAAACTGCAAACAGTCTATTGCTGTTTTGGTGAAGACCCCCATAAGTCCTTTCCCAAGCCATAAAAGGGACAAGGTGGTTCAGTTTTCCTAATGAGAAATTAAGTTTGCGACAATATTCCCTTCCATGGTTTTACAGAACGTGAAATATATATGTTTTCGTAATAAACTTGAAAGTACTGAGACCACACCATTTACCAGAAACTGACTTTATTTTGAAATCTCTATATTTCCAAATTTGTATTTATAGGTTTAATATTCCTACTAAAAATAATATCATATCACCTGGCAGTTTATTATTAACAATAGAATATTCAGACTGTTGTCCACATCTTTTTGGTCTATGATGATTACTCTGATCAGGTATATTGCAATATGCTTATTTTCTAAAATAATATTAGAGTTGCATTTTAGGGCTGTGTTAATTTTCTCATCATTACACAGTATAGACTATTGAAGACACAAATCAAAGAATTTTAGAACCTTGAGAAGCCACAGAGGGTACGTGGAACCCAGAGATTTTAAACGTACAGGCCTAATTTACACAATTGGTAAGTGTCAGAAATAGAACTAGAAAACATATCTCCTGTCTTCAAGTTATGCAATAGGAATATCATTACACCTGCTGCTGAAATTCAGAGCTATAAAATTGGTTGATTCTTTGATTATATGATTATCTGCTGCTCTAATTGTTATCATTTGTGTTTTCCACCAAACAAGGTTTCCTTTATTGCACTCTGACAATAATCTCTGGTGATTATTTAGTTGTACGTGCGCATGTCTCAATCCTAAGGTCACCAGTGTCTCTCATTTCTCATCTTCTCTGATATATTAATGTTTTAATTAGGCAAGTGTCCACAAATAAAAAAGTGAGTACAGGGTGGGCTCCGTGGCCGAGTGGTTAAGTTCGCGTGCTCTGCTTCAGCGGCCCAGGGTTCAGATCCTGGGCACGGGCATGGCACTGCTCATCAGGCCACGTTGAGGCGGCATCCCATATCCCACAACTAGAAGGACCTGCAACTAAGATATACAACTGTGTACAGGGAGGGTTTGGGGAAATAAAACAGAAAAAAAGAAAAAAAAGATTGGCAACAGTTAGCCCAGGTGCCAAACTTTAAAAAAAAAAAAAAGTGAGTACATTTCATTCAGATACTAAATAGTCTCTATATAGCATAGTTATAAGTAATGGGTAAAATAGACATTTAATAGACTCATAAATCCCCAGACATCATTTGCCATCAGTTTCTGAAACTAGTCCCATGGGATACACCATAAAAATCTCATGTAACAATCTTGCTTGTATCCTGTACCTTTGTGGGGTATTTATCAGACAAATTACACCAACTGACCCATTTTTAAGGGGGGAATAATACCAAGGTATCAGGGAATTTAATCAGATAAGATAAATTTTTGAAGATACTAGTAATCCCAGCATATGTAAAGATCAGATTTACAGCATAAGGCCAGAACAATGCCAAAATGGTTTTTTTTTTTTTTTAAAGATTTTATAATTTTCCTTTTTCTCCCCAAAGCCCCCCGGTACATAGTTGTATATTCTTCGTTGTGGGTCCTTCTAGTTGTGGCATGTGGTACGCTGCCTCAGTGTGGTCTGATGAGCAGTGCCATGTCCGTGCCCAGGATTCGAACCAACGAAACACTGGGCCGCCTGCAGCGGAGCGCGCGAACTTAACCACTCAGCCACGGGGCCAGCCCCCCAAAATGGGTTTTAATACATAAATACCCAGATGATTTCTATGCATTAAAGTGAAGAGATTTCAAGTTTTAAATCCTCATGGGAAGTCAGGCCAAGCCTCAGCTATGATTTTAACTATTGTCCAGCCAACTTATTTGAAATCTGACATGTCTACATAAGCATTATTACTAGATATTTAAAAGACCTTTTCAGATTGTGATATTAATCAAAACCATAGTTATTGTAAACTAAGATAGGTCATTTTGAAGAATATGAAAACTAAAGTCCATTACTGAACCACCCTGTCCCTTTTATGGCTCGGGAGGACTTACGGGGGTCCTCACCAAGCGAGGCTGGTCTAGAGTTCAGGACCTATTGACAAAAGCTAAGTCAATAGCTAATCCTGCTTGGAGTAGCTGGAGCAGAGAGAGTAAAAGGATTAAGTTTGTTCCAAAGTTTTAGAGAGAATATGAAAAATCAAGATACGTAGATATATTAATAATTTTGCATAACAAACAGCCCAAAACTTAGTGACTTAAAATGATCAGCATTTGTTTAGCTCATAAGTCTGTGGGTTGGCTGGCCGATTCCCTTGATCTGGACTTGGATGATCTCAGCTGAACTTGCCCATGATTTTGCAGTCAGCTGACAGGTTGGCTCAGGCTGAATGTTGTTAGATGGTCTCTGCTTCCATGACTTGTCTGTCCTTAGTGTGGCCTCTCACATCCCTTTAGCATGTAAATCTAAATATGTTCGCATGGCAGGCTCAGGGGTTTAAGTGAAAGCAGAGCAGACAGGGAGGAAGCACTCAAGGCACCTTCAGGCCTTGGATCAGAATTGGCACACCACCAATTCTGCCACATTCTGTAGGCCAAACAAGTCACAAGTCCAATCCAGGTTCGAGGAAGAAAAAATAGACTCTACTTCTTTTGGGGGAACTGTAAAGTCACATTGCAAAGACTGTGGATTTAGGGAAGCCATCAATTCACACCATCAATGCAATAAATCTATACTGTTAGAGAAGCTTGGCAAACATTCATTTGGAAGAATTGAAAACAGAAAACAAAGCCAAATGTCAAGAGCAGGATAGAAATGTAATGAAACCAGTAACTTTAAACATAAAGAGACTCCTGGATAATTAATATTGGTTTACATGACCATGGCTTGCATTTATTGATGTTTGGTTCATGGTGAAGTCAGATTGCTTTTAAAGGTACAAGGCTCAGGCAAATAACTAATCGTAAAATGTTTGTTTATTCCAGGATTTTCATTGGTTCTCAGTTGGGGGTGATTTTGCTGTCCCCTGACAAGGTATATTTGTTGATGCCTGGAGACGTTTTTCTTTACCACAACTGGACAGGGATGGCTACTGGAATCTAGTGGGTAGGAATTAGGAATGCTGGTAAACATTCCGCCATGTTCATGACAGCCTCCTACAACACAGAAAAACGTCTCCAAATGTCAATAGCACCAAGGTTGGAAAACCTTGTGCTGGACTCATCTTCTCTTATCATGGAAGAATATTTTTAGTGCAGAGTGATACAGATTTTTTATGAAAATTTAAAGATATGGGTTAAAGACATTTATATTCATATTGATGTTTCTGTATAACTCTGAACTCAACCAACACAAACATTTGATAGCATAACTGTAAACTTAGAAGGGGATGAACAGGAACTATTTCTGAAGAGCAAAGAGTCATCAAATCCATGAACTTGGCTCTGCAGAGTTTCTATGGAAGAACACTCAGGTCTTCATTTACGCTAACGGGGATAGATGAAATTGGATAAACCAGGAGCTGCAAAGAAATGGATGGTTGAAGAAATGTCATAAAACACAACACCTTCGGATATTTTGGCTCAAGGAAGAAGCCAATACTTAATTGTTCAATAGTCCCTGCAGATATTATTGCATCATAGTACAGCAGAAGTAACGTCATGTAAGCTATACATGAGTTTTTCATATAGATGAGTGTCCCTTCGAGTGTCATTTAAAAATTTAACCATTAAGCCATTCTCAAATGTTTTCAGCTTTTCTGTTTTCTTTAATGAAATGTAGAGAATCTAATTTAACTTTCTTCTTTATATACAGAAATTATAATGCACACATACACATATACATATGACACATACATATGTGACAAGGTTATTTCTTTAATAATTATATCAACTCTCAGTACAGACCTATAGACTTACTAGTTAAACTCTTACAAAATACATATTCACTATTCTAATAGTTTGATCCATTTATTAATTTATCATGAAAGTGCTAACATTTAATTAATGAGTTATAATGCCTACTGACAGCCTAGGATAATGATGAGAAAGATATATGAGGAGTTTTCCAAGATTGAATTATTCAACAATTGTCCCTGGTACCTTATGGATGACAATTCTTAACTTCAATCCTAAATATTGGCATTTGCTTTTTCCTGGTAACTTATAAGCAGCACGTAAAAGAGAAACATTCAACATGGGTTTACATAATGCCAATTAGTCTTTGGAGGCAGTAATTAATATAGTCCAATCTTCTTTAACTATTAAATTATTAATGCCACTATCAGTTTTACTCAAATTACTGAAATGTGTTCCTAGAGGTTTCTTCCCATTGTTTTGAACAGAATATTATAAATGATAATGTGGTCAGATTCCCTCCTTGTCTCTGTACTCTTTTCTAAAAAGATTCAAAAAAAAAGATTTAGGAAGGAAGGGGCATAAGATTAGTTAATTATTCAGCAAATACAGATTAAACATGTTTGAGCCAGGCAGTGAGTCTTACACACTCGACAGCCCCAGAAGGAAAGAAAATACTACAACTTATTCTTTAAGAAGTTATGTATAAAATATGCAGAAGAAGCCAAAAAGATGAAACACCCCAAAGTTCTCACAGGAGTCCCTAAACACACACGCAGGTGCACAGACATACATGCGCGTGCACGCCCAGAAAGTTTCCACAGATCAAGACTTCTGGAGAGTTCCTACAATCAAGAGACTCCCTGTGCTGTTGCCTGCCAAGAACTCAAGCTCAGCATGTCAGGCTGTAATGATGAAGCTGTTCATTAGCTAGCAGGTGGCTAAGCTAATTGATTTGGGAGACAGTGTGATCTAGTCAGAGTGGAAGAAGATCAAGCGTTGGAGTCAGACAGCTCTTCATCTGTAAACAGCCTAAATACTGAATTAGCTGTAACTTATTTTATATCTTTGAACCTCAGTTTTTTCAATTTCAGACATCAGTTTAAAAATCGCTGCTCAAAGTTAGAAGTTTCTTCAAGAGTAATTTTCATACCTGAGCTCCTTTTCCATACCTGTTGGTATTGTTAAAAGGTTTGCTTGAGCCCAGAAAGAAACTCTCCTCACAGCTGTGTGCTAAAGTCACTCATCAGAAAGAAGCAAGTCTAAGCTACACTAAGAAAGATTGACTAACCACTGACCTCAACTTAGAAAGAACTGAATTTGAGTGCACAGCTCCTTTGGCAGACTGCTTGGGTGGATCCCCTGAGATGAAGAAGTGTGTTTCAAGCTCCCACAACCGAGCTGGAAAAATCTTGGATGATAACGTTAGGCATCTTCAGGATTTGGGAGTCCTGGCAGCCAAAGGAGCTTTCGTTCCAATTAAGGTTGATGTTTCAACAACTGTGCTCTGGAGGTAGTATAGCCCTGCCCTCAGAAAGTTCACAGATTCATAGGGAGACAGACAGGTACGCTGATCAATCCATTACAACGTAGATTCCATTGGAGCACTGAGAAGGACAAGGAGAGCTTACAGTACCGGGGAAAGCTTCCTGTAGGACCAAATACTTGGAAGATGATAAAGAAATCAGACAGAGAATACAGGAATGTCTCAGCAATGCGTATAAAAGGAGAAAAGTTCTTCCCAATGTATAGACTCAGGCTTTAAATTTTTCAGAAGAAAATCACACAATAAATTTAGGACGGTTAACAAATTTCTCAATACTGCCTAGGAATTGTTCTGCAGTGTTTCTCTCTCTCTCTCTTCCTGGAAATCTCACCCATCACTTCTGTCTTCCCTTAGTTACTTTCTCCTCATCTTTAGGTCTTAGCTTAAGTGGCCAAATGGTCTAAGGGCCTTCATTTGAGAAGCATTTCTTCCTGACCACTCATGTCTGAAGTATGAGCCCTGTGTTTTCATAGCAGCCTGTATCTTCCCCATTAGTATTTATTACGGTATATAATAATTCCCTCAACGTTTCTTGCCATTCTCTAGCTGTTTAAGTTCCAGGTGGGTAGGGCCTCTCTCTATCTTGTTTATCCTCACATTTTTTACTCTTATCATACGTAGTATGCAGTCAACAAATATGCTGAATAAACTAATGAATAGACATATGGGTATAAAATTGCATGACTATATGTGTACTGTTATGCACCTCCCCACACACATCTGCAGTGAACTTCTTATTCCTTTTATTTTTAGTACCTCTGGTGTTTCTGGCACATACCTAACGTACAAATAGGAAATTATGGTAGGCTCAGCAGGAGGTACAAACCAGAGGCAGTTACTAGAGCTTTGTACTAGTTGGTTCTTGGTTACAGGGAAAAAGCATATGTCCAGTTATTGAAACTGTGTAATATCACTGTAGTACTAGTCTAATGATTAAACTGGTCCAAAATTAGGGCTTTATACATTCCCTAATTGAGTTCTGCATTGGCCGTGGGGCTGAAGTCACGGGGTTTAAGGGACCCTGATCGCACCAATTAGAGTGATGAATTCAGACATAGGGACTTGAGTACATGAGACGTCTTCTTTTCCTCTCTCCCAGCACCAGATATCAATGAATTAAAACTATATTCACTGGAAAGTTAATTATATTCTTATTCCCTATTTTCCATTTCGTGACTTTGGTCTTGTCAGAAGATATGGGCCTAGTTCTAAGGAGCTCCACTACCTGAAATACCTAGGAAAAAAGTAGCCACTTTGTTTGTGATACTGTAAAAAAGGATATCTTGCTTAATAAGTTTCTCTTTCCCTGGAAGCTGACAGGCACCTTGGTTACCAGGCAACCACCCATTTCTCATAACCAACAAGTATCATATTGCACATCGTAAATTAAAGTATCAATACGCTGCTCTTCACAAGGATGAACAAAGACTTGGAAGTGACAGAGATAAAAGCTTGGCAACAGGGGTGGGTGAGGGGACCCAGATGAAGGATGATAAATAGACCATCTGGTAGACGAGTGGAAGACATGGTTGGGAATCTTCCCTCACTCTAACTGAAGAGCTGTAAACAGTATTTTGTCAACACACCCTAGAGCTCAGCTCTTCACTGGGCAGCAATGACTGCTGCCCGTGGATGAACAAGCCATGTGAACAGCTGTGAGGAATTTTCCTGTTAGCCTTGAATATGTGATTGACATTGGCTGACAAGATTGCTAAGCAGCAAGGCCCTCTCTGCATCTCCCCTGGGTGCTAGAGTCTGACAATTAAGCAAAGTAGGATGCAGGTCCAGCAGCGTGGCTAATTTGCCTAGGTGCTGTGCTCTGTGCACTTTATTAATAGAATAGTGGAGAAGAGAGATATTCCCCTCCCCTAATACCTGGAAAGCCCTTCAGCTCAAAAGTAATCTGTTTTCTCTGCCTAAGGCTCTGCAGAGAGTGTGTGAAGCTGTGTTCTACGTGGTCTTGAGTAGGCAGCCAGAGAATTGGTGAGCCTGGGGAAATAGGTCTCCAGAAGTGATGGGGAGGTCCAAGCAGATATCACATAATAGTTACGTGCAGTAAGTTTTTTTTCTACATTTTACCATAAAAGGGCACAAATTCACTATAAAAGAGACAGCATGACTGTAGCAAGAGGACTGAAACTTAATGTCAGAGCAACTAGTTTGGGGTCTCGTCCCACTATGTTCTGACTGAGGTGATCAGCGTGGGCAACAGATGTAAACTCTCTCAGTTCTAGTTGCCCCATTTGTCAAGTTCTGATAACAATGCCAAATTTTAATGGTGTTTTTAGCCAGACCAGGAGAAATATATTGGCTCCTCCACTTAAGATGTAGGGATCTAGTGAAAAACATAGATAAGAAAAATGGCATTATTAAGAATAAAAATAGTAGATTTATTGCACGCATTATTCAGCATTATGGCATGCTTTAAATATGTGATTTTATTTAGTCTTCAGCACAGCTATCAAGGGAAAACTCCTCTGTTTTCCTTCTCTGCACAAAAAACTCACACTTCAATTCTGGTCATCAAGCATGTTGGGGTTTTTCTCACACCAAGCAATTCTCTGATGCCAGCTGGGTGTCCTCTAATTTAACTCAAGTCTGACACTGTTTACCTGGAGCTAGCGTCAGATCCCACGGCTAAGGTCTCAGTCCCATGAGACTCCCCCCATTTCAGATACCAATCGCAGGTCCAGCTTGTCACTAGTGTTTCTGGCTGACCAGCTATAAATCAGAGGCTCTCATGACTCCCTCCTCAAGTTCTATCATTTGCTAGAAAGGCTCACAGAACTCAGGAAAATGGTTCACTTACTAGATTACTAGTTTATTACAAAAGATGTAACTCGGGAACAGCCAGATGGAGTAGATGCATGGGGCAAGGTGTAAGAGAAGGGGTGGAGAGCTTCCATGTCTTCTCCAGCCGTGCCACCCTCCTAGCACCTCCAGGCATGAAGCAACCTGGAAGTTCTCTGAACCCCATACTTTTAGGATTTTCATGGAGCCTTAATTACACAGGCATGATTGATTAAATCACTGACCATTAGTGATTAACTCAACATCCAGTTTCTCTACTCCTCCTCCCCCAGAAGTCTTGGGTGGGGCCAAAAATTCCAGACCTCTAATCACATCATTGATTTCCCTGGCTACCAGCTTCAATTCAGAGGCTGTCCAGGAGCCCCAAGCCACTGGAAGTGATGGGGGTCTCATCAGCATGCAGTCATCCCATTAGCATACAAAAAGAAATATCAATTCAGGGATTCCAATGGCTTTAGGAGCTATGTGTAAGGACACAGGGACAAAGACCAAAAATATTTTTTATTATAAATCACAGTGTTACAACAGACCTTAAGAGGTATGGGTTAATATTATTGTCATTTTGTAGATGAGGAACTGAGACAGGGTGATTAAGTAACTTTCCCAAGGTCTACATATCAGTAGGTGGCAGAGATTGGATCCCAAGCAGTCTGACTCCAGAACCTACACATTTTACTGCCTGGTTTTGGCATATAATTTTTGTATTCCAAACCTTGCCAAATTTTATTTTTTTTCCAAATCCTATAATTTTTTTATCAAATTTCAAAATTTGTGCTTTCCAAACCATCTTACAAGCTGCATTTCTTTATAAATAGACAGGAGCAAATTACATATTTTGACATAGAGCGCTTCACTTTCCCTTTTCCCTTGGCTGACATATACTATTTATATAATTTTTAAATTTTTACCTTGCAATAATTGTAAGTTTACAGAAAGGGACAAAGATAGTACAGTGTTCTCATATTCCATTCATTGGTTCTCTTAATATTAACATCTTATGTAACCATGGCACATTTGTCGAAACCAATACATCAACATTAGTATAATAATGCTAACTATACACATACTTTTTATATTCTTTTACCTATTGACAAAGAACTCAAGAAATCCCACTGGTGCAAAAATATGAACTTAGGTAAATCTATCTGGAAATATCTCTCTGAATAGCAAATGGGGATCACTTTAGAAGCTTGGATCATTCCATCTCACCTGATGAAATTTCTGCTGATTATCTTTAAATGTGGATTATTAATGATGATGAGAGGAAGTTGGGCATATTTCTGTGGCTCTTACAAGCCTTATTCTAGATGTACTCCTTCGATCTGGGAATGTGCTCCTTCAAGCCTTGCTCCCAAGGGGTAGTGAGCAGCTCTTCCACCAAAGGAGTCTTCTGAGAATCTGAACATGGACTGGACAGTATATTATCTGTATGGCCCCATCAACCCAAAAGGATGCTGCCCTTTCAAAAGAGACCCTACATCTGTGACAGGATCCCCCTATTCTATGGGATTGTCATATGGATCAGATGTGATTCTTTATGCAAACACACACTGTGCTATGCCAGATTTTTGGTAATTGCTCAGAAAATTACTGAAATCAAAATTTAAAATGCCTAAAAGAGGAAAAGATGTTGATAATAAGTCTTTACTTCTCAAAGCGTAGTCCAAGGACCAGCCACTTCAGCATCATCTCAGGGCTACTGCAGATTTACTTAATCAGAAACTTCACAAAAACAAAATTCTCAGATGATCTCTATGCGTATTAAAGTTTAAGAAGCATAATATAAATTACCTTCTTACTTTATCATATGTGCTATTTTCATTAACACCCGCTCCCACTCCATGACATACACCACCACTCTCGTCCTTTGCCCTGATCTGTGCTCCAGACAGCTCAACTCTGCAGGTCATCTTCACTGCACTTCAGATTCTGGCTTCTGGCTTCTGGCTTCTGGTTGGATTCCACCAATAGAGGAGACCAGCAGGAAATGAGAGGGTAAAAGAAAGAGATCAAGTATACTCCTATATCTTTTTCTCAATCCCAGTCTTTGGAGCTGTGATTTTGACAGTAGCTGCATGCTCATACAACAGCCTCTCTTGGGCTGCATAGCCCTGAATTGGGCTCAGGTCACATGGCTTTCTCCCTTGACCCTTCCCACCCTGAGTTACAATGGGTCTCATTAGTGCTAGTGCCTGAGAACCTTCTCAGCCCTTGTTGGTTCCCTTACTTTTGTTCACCCTCTGGAAATAGTTACTTCATTGAAATCCTTTTTGAGTGTGTCATGTTTCCTGCGATGATCATGATTAGTGCACTATACATTCAGAATTGATCAATTTGGACTCTCCAAACTTTGCTCTGAAAAATTTGTGAACTTTGATATACATTTAGTTGAGCAAACTATAAACATAAATTTTCCATTGCCTTGAAGAATCAGTTAGAAACATGTACATAAACCTTCTTTAGAAAGCAGACCTTCTGGACAATTGCATGTCCAGGATTCCAGTTATCTCAAATGGAAGGGAAGCATTTAAAAATCCTCTTTCTTCCTTATAGGACTGGATGTTTCCCCCAGTATTGATAATGTCCTTTCTGCTTTGTTGATCTAACTGAACTTACTTGTCTTAACTGAACTAAATTGTTCCCTCTTTCAAGTGGCTACATTGCTTTAAATACCCTTTCTTTATATTATATAATAATTTTGTATAGAAAGCAGAAGGCTCTTGTATCAAGAACCTTAAAATAGTTCATCCCCAGATACACATTTATAGGAAATTTATTCTAAGGAAATAAAACTCTGTTCCACTTTTAAAATAATTAACACAGAAAAGAAAGCCTTACAGAAGAAAATGATTAAAGTTTGGTGAATCTATACAATGAAATATTAAGCAACCATTAAAAATCATCTTTTCAAACCATAGGTTATATGTATGTCAATATATATGTCAATCCGTGTGTGTGTGTGTATATATATATGTATATATACATACATATTGAAAGAAACAGAAAAATAGATCCAGAAATAAACACACACACAAAAATGTTGATAATTATCTACACTCATGGTAGTGGTTTCTCTTTATATATAACTGTATTTTTGATATTTTGCATTTTGATATTTAACATAAAAGCTAAAGTGCAATGCACTAAATAAAAAATAGGAATTCCTCCTTTAAATATATAACTCCAACAGCTCATGTGCTACCAGAATTCCTAGAGATAAGTTCTAAAATTCACTTAGGCCGTGCAAAATTCGATTGTGAAAAATTTCACATTGTAGAAATTGTATAAATGAGAAACTTGCAAGAGGAAACAATAGTAATCTGTCCTCAATTTACCTTTCTCTGTTTCATTTGGTGGCTAGAGTTTTGTGAAACGTTTCCTTGCTTTGTGATCCAGCTGCTTTGCTCAAGGTTGGTGCAATATTCAGGTCAGATATGCATCAAACATTCTATTTTGTAGACTTCATGTTTTATTTATGGTTATTGTTTCAGACGTTATTTCCCCTATCTTTTTGCTGAATCCTTGCCAGAATGACTCTTTAAAATAACAAAATAGTGTGAACAATAGCAATTGCAGTTAGAATATTTTCCTCTGTATAACTGACAGCAAGTGAGAATTTTGGTTTGGCCCGAAGGCTTAATGTAAATAGAAATCTAAATGACTCAGTTTTTATTATTAAGCTCTGCCTGTGATAGAACTCTTTGTCACTTTATCCCCACAGGAAGAAGCCTGTGCCAGAATATTCAATTAACTAAGTTTGAAGGTGACCCTTTTGTCCAGTGGGTGCCATGGCTGAAAATTAAAAAAAAAAAAAAAAAAAAAAAAGAGTCCATTATTTTTCCAGGGAAATGTATTAGATAATTTTGCCTGCCAATAAGTCATTTCTGATTTGGCGGGTGTTGATTTGTAATTTTGTAAGCCCCCCAACCCATGAATTGTAGCTACAGAATGCCAAGACTATATTTGTCTAAGGCTTTAGCGTTTACAAAAGTAATTTTATGTATCTTGCTTCTCACAACAATTCACAGCACTTCAGGGAAGTAATACTATTGTCACCATTTTACAGATAAGAACACTGAGATTTAATTTAGTGGAAGGGCTTGCCTAAGTTTACTAGCTAATTTAGGGAGCTGGTATTCAAACTGTCAGCTCTTTAGGTTATGGATTTTTTGCTATTGCATGTTACTACATAGCTTACCATTTGTAAATTCCTGTGGTTCACATTATTTTACAGCTGCTAATGAATGAAAATCAATAAATCACATCACTTTCTCCAATAGCTGGAAATGGAGACCCTGATCCATTCAGAGAGCAATACAGAAAAATAAGCTAAATGGGTGTTCAATACTAAACCACTTTGAAATTTTATAATTTCAGAATTGTTTTAGAACTTTAAAGAATTCAGATTTTGCCACATTTTTATGCTTATTTATCACAACTATGTTTCTGAAAAAAATTCTCAAAGATACTCAATACTACGTCATTCTATTAGGAAGATTGACTTTGCTAACAAAATATTGTGTGGTTTGGTTTTTGTAAAGTGGATATGGGTCATAGTCTCCTAATTTATATGTTTTGTAAGTTTAAATTTTATTATAGCAAGGGTTCTTGAAATCTGGATGCTTACTTTTCCTAAAGCTAGGAAAAGATGCTTTGGAACATGAGTGGATGAAATCGAAAGGCACATTTTTGCTTATTGGCATCCCGCTTCATTTGAGCCAGGCTGAAAGGTCATCAAAGAGAGAGTGATTAGTTCGTGCCAAGGCTGAGGGCTGTGCTGGTTTACTGTCAATTTGAAGAGGTATAACGCTTTATATGGGAGAGAATATTTTCTTCCTTGTGGGTGTGTGTTTTTGTTTTAATTCTCACACAACACAAAAACTTATGGTTTTTACCGTCTCCCAATCCCATACTCCATTTTCTATCCATCTAGATCACAAAACATAACGACTCTTCCATATTTTAAATTATCACAACTCTTTTCCAGTTGCTTGCCCTACCATCACCACCAACCCCACCATCACACCATGCCCAATCCTTTCTCTTCAAAAACTGTTTTGGAATTTAAATAATTCAGGTGTTGCCACATTTTTATGCTCATCCATCACAAACGTGTTTTTGAAAAACAAATTCTCAAAGATACTCAATAGTATGTCATTCTCTTAGGAAGATTGACTTTGCTAAGAAAATATCCTGTTGTTTTGCTTTTTGTAATGTGGATATGGGTAGTAGTCTCCTAACTGACGTGTTTTCAAGTTTAAATTTTCTCAAATTTAATTGGTTAAATATCACTAAAAAAATGAATGGGTTTTTAGTCAAAACTCCTTCAACTTCCTTTACTTCGCTTCCCCACTTAACTCAATGATATTTCCATCTTTCCTTCCTTCCTGTTTCTACAAACTAGGCAGCAGTATTGCTGAAACTATTTCTTGTCTGTCCTGTGAATGTCATCCTATACAGCCTCCTCCAAGAGCTGTTCCATCAATGACACCCTTCCCTTGACTTCAGCCATTTCTCTCCTTCTATGTATTTTTAAAAATTTTTATTTATTTATTTTAAAAAATATTTATTTATTTTGAGGAAGATTAGCCCTGAGCTAAAATCTGCTGCCAATCCCCCTCCTTTTTGCAGAGGAAGACTGGCCATGAGCTAACATCCGTGCCCATCTTCCTCTGCTTTACACATGGGACGCCTGCCGCAGCATGGCTTGTCAAGCGGTGCATAGGTCTGCACCCGGGATCCAAACCAGTGAACCCCAGGCCACCAAAGCAGAATATGCGAACTTAACTGCTGCACCACTGGGCTGATCCCCTTCCATATACTTTAACCAAAGAAAACATGAGCCTCTTCCATATTAAATCACTGTATCTCCTTCTTAATCATATATATATATATGTATATATATCTCTCATCTTAACTCTACAGCTCTACAGCCAAGGTGTTAAGTCTCTGTGGTGCCTTCATTCATACTTCAACATAGGTGTGGCTTCCAACCTCATAGCTCCCCATCCTATTCCTCTAAAGCTATTCTTCTTAAGGTCATTAATAATTTCATATATTTTTAAGCTTTATTGAGCTATAATTGATATATAAAACATTTTATACACTTAATGTAAACATCTTGGTGATTTGGGACATATGCATACACCCGTGATATCACCACAATTAAGGTACTAAACACATCCAGGCAATTACTGCTCAATGGGTATAAAGTTGCAATTATGCAGGCTGAATAAGTTCCAGAGAGGTGCTGTCCAACATAATACCTATAGTTAACAATATGCTATTGTGCTCTTTAAAATACGTGAAGTGGATATCTCATGTTAAGTGTTCTTACCACACCCCCACATAAAAACCCACAAAAGAACACAAGGAAATTTTTTATTTCATATTTTGGAAAATTGAATGGATACATTTTCGTTTTGAAAAATAATACCTAGTTACTTTGCTGATCATAAAATCAAACAATGTAGCATGCTAATTATAGAGTATTCGATGTAGTATGCATATATATGTATATATATATATTTACTCTCTTTCATTTTCAATAGTTTTATCTCTTTCTTTTTCACTCCCCCCATTTTTAATTAGATTTGCTAATGTCCAATTTTATTTTTAAAGAACCAGACTTTAATTCTTTGTATTGACTAATATCGTCTCTTAATACCTTCCTCTTAGTTTCACTAAAGCTGCTCCTTTGTACTTTAAGGTCTGAACTGACTGTTCATTTGTGTTATAATGAAAGTATTAAGAATATGGATTTATGTCTGAGGAGAGCTATAGGAAATCCATATTTTGATAAACACAATTCTCATATTTAATATATTCTAAATATGCCAAAATTGTATTTTTAGTTAAGTTGAGTAGTTATTTAGAAGAGTATTTTTCTTCTCCTCAACTGATAGTTCAGTTTTAATCTGTTTGTTTGCTAAGATATTTTCAATTTCTTTTTTTCTGTGATATTCTGATCAGATAATGTGGAGTGGATAATGTTTTCCTTTTCTGGAGCTAATTTTTTTTTCCTTTTTAGAGTAGTACATAATGAATTTTATAATTAGTATATAAAATGAATAAAAAGATATAGTTTTCTATTTGCAGTAGAAAATCTTTAACACTTATCTTTTATTTCACCTTTATTAATCATATTATTCAAATCCTTTATAGTCTTTCAAAATTTTTATCTGCTTTACTTGTCATGGAACAATAGTAGTATGTCAAATACTCCTATAAAAATTGTGTCGTTGCAGGGGCTAGCCTGGTGGCACAGTGGTTAAGTTCACACGCTCTGCTTCAACAGCCTGGGGTTCACAGGTTTGGATCCCAGGCATGCTGGACCTACACACAGCTCATAAAGCCATGCTGTGGCGGCATTTCACATATAAAATAGAGGACGAGTGGCACAGATGTTAGCTCAGGGCCAATCTTCCTCACCAAAAAATTTTGTTTTGCAAAATTTTCACAAGGTCTCAATACATATTCTGATGCCATACCATTACATGACTAATTATACTTTGATTATTTGAATTGCTATTGACTCTATCTGATGTCAATTTTACTAACCTTTTCCTTCTGTCTCAATCATTTTATGCATTATTTTATTTTTAGTTTCTCTAGATCATATATTATTGATGACAGTATCCCTTAGCCTTTGGCTGTAGTCTTTTGGGATTCAGTGATAGTTTTGGTAAAGTCCTGTGTTGCTCAGACTAACCATTGGACATGTCATTGATTTTCCTTGTTCACCTGGACTGCATATTATCTGAGACAATGCATATTTCCACTCTAGCTACAGGTAATATTCAAATCACTCTAATATACAGACAAATTGAGTTATTCCCCAACCTAAATGTGGACACTTTTATAATTGAAAAAAAAGTATTTGGCTTTGCTTGAAAAATCAGAGAGCTTGAGAAATTGGACCCACTTCCCTTTTGGCAATAATAAGTGGAAATTTGTTCAGAACCACTCCCTTTAAGATGGAGGATGTACTCTCAATGTGGCTTCTTGCGCTGGTTACCTATATGGCATCTCTAGTCATGTTTGTCTTCAACTTTTGTATGTACACTTGGTTTAGAGACCACTATTGCATAATTGGAATCTCTTAGTAGCAATACATATTTCATATTCATATTTCTGAATATGAATTCATATTCATATTTCTGTCTGTCCTTGTCTGTAAATATGCATTCGTAATCCCCTTCCTGTCTTTGCATGACAGAGAAGTATAGAAACCAAAGTAGAACAACCTTTGCCCCTAGATGAGGGAACAAAGATCTGCTTTTTGGCTCCTCTCCCTCTGATTTTGCAAATACCTGAAGTGTGGATTTGCCTTTCTTACTTAGCAAAACACTAACGTTCATGTTCCTAACATTTTGGTTATCCTAGGCTTTTAACTCTGTTTGTCTGCTTGAACTTGTGTTGTTGCCCTTTTCTGACTTACAGTGACAACCTGGTTTTGGTCTCTATTCCTCAACCTAGCTCTTCTCCACCTATCAACAAAAACTTTATGAACTTTAAACTTGACTTGTGAGCAAGCTGGATTCACTTTCTGCAAGCGTGACATTTGCCCTAACTCGCGTTTAAAATTTGAGTCTCTGTCCTGGCTTCCGCTTCTGCATTGGTGAGACATCGACTCACAAAGGGGAAAATACATTGTCTCCGTGCATGAAGAAGAAAGCATTACTGTCACTCAATAAACATGGCCGACTTCCTATGGAAGTTCCCAACTAGAATGCAAACCACCCAAAAGGAAACCTATAACAAAACAATTACCTGGAAAGTGAGTATATTCTTTCTCATGCATTTAGAGGGAGTTCTCAAAAGAGAATCATTGCAAAAGCAAGATGCCTGAAATTTTCAGGCCCAGGGTGTTTAAACGATATAATGGGAATTCAAGCAGAGCTGCTAGATGCAGTGTCATTCCTCGCAACTCTATCATAGATTCTCATGTTTCTGTGCTTATTTTATAAGGCTGTCATGTTTGAATTTATTCTGCCAAGGAGTCATTTTCTTTTCCCCTGTACTGTTCTCTGTATCTAACTACATATCCATCTCTTCATCTCTTTTTTTACCTAGTCATCCTTCGACTATTTCTTTATCTTTCCAATATGGCATATGTTTTTATTGCTCTCTTTATATTTCTATTGTTTAGTTTGAGCTAGATTTAAGACTGCCACATTCTTTTTAAAGACTTAAGGTGCCATTAGAAATAGCTCCATTTACAACCCCTGACCATTGCCTTCTTCCTACCCAAGCTCTTTTCATTTTGACATTGTAAATTATATTGAATTACAGTGCATATTTCTCTCTCTAACAATAACAGTTTATACACCCTTCATAGCAATTTACAATCTTAGGGGATGGACATGCTTGAAAATGAATATGTAGACAATTAGTTAATAATAATTTATTCATTCCCAGATATGATATATATATATATATATATATATATATATGGTACATGTGTTGTGTATAAGTTTGTGTTTTTGTATATGCCATTAATTAAATGACTTAGAATTTTTATTTCAGTAGCACACTGTGCATCTGGAAGGTGTTTCACTTGATCTTTTTTGTTTTTTTTTTGGTGAGGAAGATTGGCCCTGAGCTAACATCACTTGCCAATCTTCCTCTTTTTGCTTCAGGAAGATTGTCACCAAGCTAACATCTGTGCCAATCTTCCTTTATTTTGTATGTGG
This sequence comes from Equus asinus, assembly GCF_041296235.1. Lineage (NCBI taxonomy): Eukaryota > Metazoa > Chordata > Mammalia > Perissodactyla > Equidae > Equus > Equus asinus. The sequence goes on along the minus strand of NC_091802.1, from coordinate 33,302,144 downwards.
GATGCCATCCAATATGACTTGACAAGCTGTGTATAGGTCTGTGCCCAGGATCCAAACCCGCAAACCCCAGGCTGCCAAAGTAGAGCATGCAAACTTAACCACTATGCCACTGGGCTGGCCTCACTTGATCCTTTTTGCAGTGCTGCTTTTCTCTGTCCCTGTCTGTCTCTCCCTGGCTGCTTCTCCTGCTGTTGCCTGTGAACAACCTAGAGGCTGGTACTTCTTGTTAGAAGATCAGTAGTTGCTAAACAGTGTTAAGCTGAAGCAGTAATGGCATATTAGCACCTAATTGGTACTTTTGCCAGAGGAACTAAAAGATCACAGCAAAAGGCAGAGCATTGTTGAGAAATGTGGGAGCCTTTGAGAGCAAATCCTTGCTGATGTAGACTATTTATAGATTTCCTTGCTTCTTTGCCTGCTTGCCTGTTAACCTTGTGGCATGTTAGTTACTTCATGACCTACATTTTGCTTAGTCAGTTAATGTTTCAAAAGAGTAATGAACTTTGATTTGAATTTAAGGGAATGACCTATCTTGGTAGATAAGAAATTTTTCTTTTAGACATCTTGACAGCTGATGCCAGGGCTTATAGGCAGTGGAAAGATGACCAGTGAATATTTGTTGTTTTAACCACCTACCATCCATGTCCCCTTTCTAATAATACCCTGGTTTCCTTTTGGAAAATTATCTCACTTAATACTATATATGGCCTCAGTGGGTGATAACTAAGTTACTTGACTCTCTCAATGAATGATCCTTCTTCTCACCACCGGGCGTATACCAGGAGCAGGCATCTGATCTAAAATTGGCTAAGTGCTGCTCTCTGCTAGGACACTGAATCATGAGCAAATGAAGTAGGGAAGGAAGAGATGGATGGTGCCTTTTCAGATCAGTCGTACTGTCCTAATCTGGGGATTCTTTTAAAAATGCTGTTGTTGTTTCTGCATTCTAGCTCTTTGAACTGAATGGCAAGTCTTCCGTCTTTCCACTGAAAACACAGCCTCTCAGAAATAAGCCCAATGTACAGCTTAATATGCTAACGTAGAGCTTAAGAATATCAGCACTAAAGTCAGCCTGTATCAGTTCAGCCCTGGCTTCACAACTAATCAGATGACATTGAGCGTGGCATTTGGCCCTGTAGTCCTCCACTTCTTCCCCTATGAAATAAGTATAATTATGTCATCTGCCTTATAGAGTTACATGTATGTAATGCACTTAGAATAAAGACTGAGATAGTGTAGATCCTCAAGATTTAATTATGATCTCTATTGTCTCAAAACTATCTCCAAATTTTTAGTGTAGTCTCTTGTCATCACAAACACACAAATAATTATCTCAACAATTCTCTTAGCAAAGTCCTTCACCATCCTGCTTACAACCCTTTGACAAATAAAATACCCAAGTCAGTTCTCATTTAAAAAAAAAGGAAAGTCAAAATTACCAAGGTCTATATTCAGTGGGCAAGATAGCACCACTGGTTTTCAAAACTAGCACATTAAATATCATTCCACCAAAAGTTGTGCTGTGGTGAATTTGAATGTAAGTTATATTCCTTCCAGGCAACATCTCAAAGAAGTTTCTACGGTCATAATTGCAGATTCACTTTATCGAGAATGTATTCCTTATAGCATCTCCTAGAACTCACATGAAGGAACATCATAGAGAGTCTGTATTGTTGCAGTTCCATCCCAAACTTACTGGTTCTTGTAGACGTGATGTTGTTGTAAAGTTGTTGACTGAGTTGAAAAATGTTCGGCTAAGAATGAGGCCACAGACGTGGAAAACAATGAAAACATTCTGAGGCTTTTTGACATATTGGGTCTCTCTGTTTTCAAGGTTGACTTTTACTGCTCAAAAGCAAGATAAAGCAAAAAAATTGCAGTGATTTAGAAACCTGTGTCAACTCTTTAGAAGTCATAATACTTGAAAGGGATATTCTGGTCATTCCCATTGTTTTTATCTTATTTATTAGACTTTCAGGTAAAAAGCTGTAGATTTTGAAATGCTCTGGGAGAACAAAGAGAAGTGCCCTAGAATGAGAACTAGCTGGAAGCAATTTAAGTAGCTGGCCAACTCTAGTTTCCGTCAGCAAACAACACTAATAGCGTGCTATTCACTGAGAGTCTATTTGTAAGATTAATGGTACAAGATAGGGTATTTATAGCCCTACTCTGTTTAACAGCATGAGATAGTCAGAATGGAAATGGTTTTTAAAATAGAGAAATTCCATTGTGCATTTTAGTGAGAATATATATTTTTCAAGGTATTTCTACAACGTTAGCATGGTTCTGACAAATTTTACTATCTTACGGCAATTTCAATACTACAAAATGTCTAAGTGGTCCCAAAGATAAAATGCAGGGTTTAGAAGGGAATGGGATTCGAAGTACCTTATTGTAGTCTCTTTGACCAAGAGGGAAGTTGGAAATGCCTTTCTTTGTCTAAGCTATAGACCATGGATCCCCATCGTCATTTTGTTTTACTTTACATAGCATAGGCAAGTTAGGGGAATGAAATATTAATAAAATAATGATAAAATGTTTTTAATGACTAAAATAAAACTGATTTCAAATAATTCTCATGCCACCTATAAAAGTGTACATTGTCGGGACGGGGCCAGGGGCTGAGTGGTTAAGTTTGCACTGTGCTTCTGGCCCCAGGATTTCGCCGGTTTGGATCCTGGGCACAGACATGGCACCGCTCATCAGGCCATGCTGAGGCAGCATGCCACATGCCACAACTAGAAGGACCCACAACTAAAGTATACAACTAAGTACTGGAGGGATTTGGGGAGAAATAGCAGGAAAAAAAATTTAAAAGTGTACATTGTCAATTATCATATTTCGATGCCAGAAAGCATTAGATTCTTTTCCTTCAATTTCTTATTTCCCATTTCTTGAAACAAAATAAAGAACGATATTTTCTGAATTATTAGATAAGTTAAAACTAAACCCACTTTGGCATCAGTATACCAGCAGAGACATTTTTCTAAAAATGAATATTTAATAGTTTCATTAATACAAATGGTAGTTCCAATAGGTCCTTTAATTACGTTTCCATAAAAAATAAATGAAACAATTCTGAAGTAATACTAAGTTTGATAAATACATTTTATGAGAAAGTTATTATAAATACAGGACCAGGAAATACAGGATAAGGAACATGCTATTGAAACGGTATCTTAATAAATCTTTAATTATTTCAGAGATTCCTAACTAAAGTGGACACATTGGGAAGCAGTTCTGTAATACAGAGAAATCTCTTAATGAAGCTTCTGCAAGAATATAAAGATGTTTTTGGCCAAAGGTTGAAATATGTGCATTTATTACCTTTTTTATTAGGTTGGTGCACACGTAACATTTTGCACTCTGCAGCTTCTCCTTTCCCAGATCTTCCTACATTTAATTATTTGCCTCTTCAATCCATCTGAAATGCTGTCACCAAAATCTTCTCTTCTGAACTCTCTTCAGTTTGTTTCTCCCCATTCTCAGCACCAACCATGTTCCACAGGTCTTTCCCATATCACTACAGTGGGCAGAGTGCATGTATTAGGCAGGGGCTGGGATCTCTGAGAATGCCCACCTATTTGGCTGGTAAAATGTCTAAGAAATTGTTCCTCCATCAGCAGCTGATTATAGAGAAGCAGAGAGGCAAGGAGAAGAAAAGCGTAGGCTAGACCAGTGTTGACAAGTTCCAGCTGTGCATGGTGAGTGCACACGTATGTGTGTGTGTTTTGCAGAAAATGAGCGTTCAAATAGGTAAGTAGACACTGAGGAATTTCAAAAGTTTTTTTCTACTTTGTGTATTCTGGATATTTATTTGATGTTTACGATGTAATAGGCACTGAGGCATTGGAAATCTAAGGTGGACAGTGTATACAGGAGACAATGAGAGGAGGAGACAAGTAGAGAGGCCATTACACAGTCTGGAAGTACTATAATGAGGTAAGGATAAGGGGCTATGGGAGTGCATAGAAGGACACCCAACGCAGTGCTCTGAGGCAGAGAAAAAAGGCTTCCAGAGGAGATGATGCCTAATCTGAGACTCGAGGGATAAGTGAAAAGTGAACCAGTGGAAGGAGAGAAGTGAGTGAGATCTGAGGATGGGAGGGGCTTTGCAAACAGAAGGAACAAAAGGTGCTGATGTCTGGAGGGCCAAGATCATACAGCACATTGTGAAAGTCGCATGTAGCTCAGTTGGGTTGGAGAGCTGTGTGCCAGAGGGCTGAGAATGTGAAACTCTTCTTGTCTCCCTTGGGACTAGCTTGGGGTCTTGGGTATGGCAGCAGGTGGAGATCTTCCAGGAAAGGATTGAGGAAACAAGTGAGAGCAGAGACTGAGGGACCAAAAAAACTACTGAGGAGGAAAAGTGGCTCCCTATCGCCTCCAAGGTGCTCCTGAAAATCTCTCAGTTTCTAGCTATGGATTGTAACGCTTAAGATTGTTTCTCTGGTTACAAGTCATAGAAACCAACTCTGAATAACTTAAACAAAAGGATAATTTAGTGGAAGGATGTTGGGGCCAATAGAAGAAAAATAGGAAGGATAGACAATTAACCTTGGAAGTAAGCAGGAAAGAAATCAATCCTATGGTCTGTCGGGGCTCTATTTTCACTCAACAAAAGTATTACTAATCACCTACTCTGTGTCAGACCCTGTACAAGGCTGGGAACTGGGGAAAGAGAATCGAATAAAATAGTTACGTGGCTGCTTTTATTGCTTTCAGAGTCTGGCAGGGTTGGGGGAGGAGGGAGTGCCCATGATCCCCAACAGCACTTCCGTAATTACAAAATAGGACAGGTGCTATGCAGGGTGCTATGAGAGAGAAATAACAGAATTTTAAGCTGAGGAGGTGACATCTAAACTTAGGCGTGAAAAATAGATAGTTATCCAGGTGAGAAGTATGTGCAAATTCCCTGAAATGTGAAAGAAGTCAGTGTACTAGAACACTGTAAAGGCATGAGGGGAGGAGCGGAGTGTGGGATAAAATAAAACGGAAGTCAGGCTGAAGCAAGGTCATGCAGAGTTTAGCAGATCTTGAGGAAATTTGGTATTACATCCTAAGTGCAATGAGAAGCTGTTGAGGGGTTTTACGCTGAAACATGATCAGGTTTGCATTTTAAAGACTGCGCCGGATGCTGCAGAGAGAGTGGAGAGTAGGAGGCGGGAATAGAAATGATGAAGAGGTCAGCAAAGAGGTTCTTCGAGTAATCTGCACACATGAAACAGTCACGTTACAGTTTTCTCTGCCTACTGTGCTTTTACATTTCTCTTCTTCTCGTTCTTTTGGGGGATTTCTCCTCCCCTTCCACATGTCCTAGATGAGATGATTAGTCTTGGTGCCCAAAGGTGGTTATTCAGAGTGGCCCCATCCCTCTAGTCAAAGTGCATGGCCCACAAAGGGGCAATGACTCAAGCGGAATCAATCAGTACATTCTGTGAGATTCACATATATATCCCAGAGAAGAGAAGCTCCTTTTCACTGTGGTGGCTAAGCTAGTGATATGTAAGCAGAGTATTGCTGGCTGTCATTTTTTAAAATATAGTGAATTAGGGTAGGACCATCCCAGTTCAGGGCTGGGACGTGAGCTGAGCACGGCAACGGCCTCAGGCACAAGATTTAAGAGAGGGTCGGTATTACTGACTTTTCTTTTTGCCTCAGCCTCCGATAGGGCTCACATGCCATGGATGCTGAATCTTTATTTAAATTTTTGACCTTTAGTTCATTCTGGATTTTTTGGCATTAATTTTGTTTTTTCTTAACTATGACATTCAAATATTATTGCTCTCTTTTTTTCTCACATTCTTTTTTTAGGGAAAGATTCACCCTGAGCTGTTACCAATCTTCCTCTCTTTTTTTTTTTTCCCTCCCCAAAGCCCCAGTACATTGTCATGTATCCTAGTTTAAGTCCTTCTAGTTCTTCTATGTGAGCCACTGCCACAGCGTGGTAACTGACAGACAGGTGGTATGATTCTGTGACCGGGAAATGAACCCAGGCTGCCAAAGTGGTGAGAGCACAAAATTTTAACCACTAGGCCATCAGGGCTGGCTCAAAATATTATTGATCTTGATTACCGAGTTGTTCAGTACTCCTGAAATCTTTACCCTAGATGAGTGCCTCACTCACCTCATCCTAGTGAACACTGATCAAGTTTGACTCTGTCTAGCATTTGAATCCTATTCAGAAAACACTGTCCCTCATCTGTCTTGATGGGAAGCAGAGCCCCCCTTTCATCACAACCCTAAAAATGCCAACTATGTCTATGGTGGATCAGTAGATTGGTCCACTCCACATCCATTCTCATGGGTTTATCATCTTCTATTTTAGAAGCTGGGAAACTAAAATATCCCCCATACTTCCTTGCAACTACTAAGCAGGCATATAACCTAGGTTCTACCAGTCTTCTAACTTCACATAAGACTTGGATGCATGTGAAGTGAAGGCTAGGTGTGCAGTGATCAGATATTTTCATAAGCCTGGTGGCAGAGGAGTGTATATGCAGACTTTGAGGGGCGGCTGGGGTAGAGCATCTGGATTCCAGTCCTGAGGGAGAGAAGCACTCAGTAGCAATCTGTAGCAGTGTGTCTCACTAGAAATATCTCACAATGCAAGAATGCCTTGATTTTATTTTCTGGCCATGTAGCACTCACACCTGCTTCTTTTGGCCCTCCTAAAGATTCTGAGAGATACTCAAGGTTATTTAATAAATTCCTTTTTGCTTAAACAAGCAGAAGGGGCTCTATTGTATGTAACAAAGAGCTCAGTCCCTATGCCAGCTTTTCCAGCCTCCCTTGCAGCAAAGGCACAGACACACAAACTAGAGTCAGCAGTCAGAGGCATCTGTTTGGTACACTGGTCAGGAGCTAGTGACGCAAAGAACAAAAGGGACAGTGGGGCATCTTTGTTTCAGAGGAAATGAGGGCAGAAAAAATATCCAGTTTGTGAAAGCAGCAGTGGCAGTACCTAAATACCTTGATTTTAGCCTGGGGAGACCCTGCACAGATGTCTTTGTGTTTAGATTTCTGACCCATGGATCCCGGGAGATAGTAATTTTGTGCTGTTTTAAGCACCTACTTTTGTGATAATTTGTTACACAGCAACGGAAAATTAAAACAATGTGTCAGGGTTTAACTGACCGTATGTTTTTTCTTTCTTTCTTAGTGGCACTCAAAACAAGGGAGTGTGTCAGAATTGATAGCATCATGAATTCAGGAAAATGTTGTTTACAGTGATTTAAATCTTCCCTATTTTGTTCAGAGGTTCAGCTTTTCTAACTCAGGATTGAATAAACTAAGTCATTGAGTTCATCCAGTTGGAGTGACATGAAAGGAAAAATCAAAGGAGTTGTGAGTATTTGCAAGATATTATTTATGATAATGGGCCACATTATCTAAACCAAGGATAAAAACACTGGGAGCAGAGGGATGATGGAGCAGAGGGATAATGGATCACAAGAAGTGATACTGCCACTTATTATCTATGAGATATTAGATAAATTACCTATATTTCCAATCTTTTCTCATCTATAAAATGGAGCTAATTATACTACCTCACAGAACTGAAGTGATAACTATATAAAATAACATATGTATACTGTGTATTCCAATGTCCAGCATAGGGCAAGTAACTATATTCTGCCTTCAAATCCTATTTAAGATAATATTTGTCTAATTTCTTTGTCTAGAAATGATTTCTGTGAGAATAAGTTTTCTTCAGTCCCTATTCCCACTGACTACTCTGTCATGTCTTGAACTTTTCCAGGCTCATGATTGAGAAATGAAAATTATTTTTTAATTAAGCTTCATAGAATAGAATAAAGAATAGAATAGAATAAAGTTTTAACTAAATTCATAAAATAATGAAAAAATGCAATTAGATACTCAGGACCAAGAAAAATGTACAAATCACATCAAAAAAAGTCCAGCTTATTCCAAGATATTTGTAACCTTTATGAAATTCAAAATATTTTTTTAAATAATTTAAATTTGTTGAAATGCATCACTTGGGCAATTGAATGAACCTTTATAAAATGAAGTCTTTACATTCTCCACACGCTCAAGCTATGTCTGTACTGGCATTTCAACACCAGACACTTGAAATTTTTCTTTCCTAAAGTCGTGGAGGTCATTCTTTTTCAATTATGTCATTCATCTTGTATTTCAATCACATGCACCATAAGCATGGTGGAGAAATCGTAGTGAAATCTGAGTTTATGCTATGTTTTTCATTGACAGGGTTAACCAACTGGAATGGCTACCAAAAGATACTTTTTTGAATATAACTGGCTGAAAACAGAATCACTGCTAGTTGAAGATCAATATAAAGATATATCATAATTAATTGGTATAAGTTAATCTAAACTTTATTTTTGTACAGAAATTCACATTCACCAGATATACATAATTGTATATATAGATGTATATAATAGTATATTATATATACACACGCATATACTTTTTTGTATAGCTCCTTACAGATTAAAAGACATCCAATATACCTCATTTACTCTTATGGTTTACTATAAATCCAGCGGTGTTCTGACTACTACCAGCACGGTTTTTTAGATTCTCTAAATGCAGCTCATTTAATTTATCATAATCTAACTTGTAAGACCTTCAGAATCTTTATATTGCAAAGAAGTAACATTCAATTACCTCTAAATAAACATTTGTAAGTATAACAGAAGGAGAACCCCCATAAGAAGCTTGTATTTAAAAGTATTTAATAATTAAAAGTATGTAATAATCTCTATGGCCTGCATACTCCACGCTTAGAATGGAGTTTAACAAACAGTAATATATTCTGTACATCAACCCTGATATATAATAGTTTGAATTTTTAACATTTCATGAATATTCTACTAATGATACAATAGTAGCCAGTAGTTTTGTAGGGCATGAGCTTTTAAAAAGCGTTTTCACAGGAGGCTGGCCCAGTGGCATAGTGGTTAAGTGTAGTGCACGCCGCTTTAGTGGCCCAGGTTCATGGGTTTGGATCCCAGGCGTGGACCAATACCACTTGTAAGCCATGCTATGGTGACAACCCACAAACAAAATAGAGGAAGATTGGCACAAATGTTAGCTCAGGGCCAATCTTCCTCAGGAAAAAAAACACAGTATTTTCACATACATTTAATGTTATAAAAATTCCATCATTATCAACCACATTACAGATAAGAGAACTGAGAATCAGTAGATAAACTGTAAACCCAGCATCACACAACCAGTTGAAAGAGGACTGTGAAGTCAAATTGAGATTCCTGACTTTAAGTTTAGACTTATTTCTCTTATAGAATATTTGCCATGTATGATTAAGACAATATATATAAATCTATTTTTCTTGTTGTTATGCCTGAATACCAGAAAAATCCCAAATTTCAGTAAATGAAAACCTGCTAAGTTTCTCTAATTCTTTTCAATATTTGAGATGTTTCTGTGAAAAGATTTTCAAACTTGGACTGTTAATTACATTGCTTAGTTTTCTAACAAGCAGGAGTTTTGTGTGAGAAGCGAGCATCTGTACGAATAAAATCAGAAATACTCATGCTGCTATCTGTGCCAACTAGGGTCTTACCATTGATTCTGACTCCAAGGAAATATATTTCTCTACATACATAGGGCAAAAAACTCTAGTGAATCTGCCTGCACCAAAACAAGAAGATAATTGATTCCTCCATGGGAAAACTAACATACTTCAAGAATTTTCCGCAATATTTGACTCTGCAGAAAGGGGGTCCAAGATGAAGATGTTTACCGTGCTGATGAGGGGAGTCTGTCGTAAGCATCAAGAGTTCACTTTACAATCAAGTGTGGAGCTAGAGTGACTCATGCTTCCTTAAATTAAAAGGCTCACATTGAGAATATCTTGGTTTTAGAGAAATAGTCTTTTTCATATTCATGCATGGTGCAGTCCACTTATCAGAACTTTCTTCCCTCTTTGGTGAGAAAAATATCTCCATCTCAATGGAACATTCCTATAAGCTGAACTTACTCAACTTGTAAAATATAAGCCTTTAAAAAAAGAAAACTTTTAGATTATTATCTAAATCAAGACTGTTGACTGAACTAATTATTCCTCTATTTTTTTCTTTTTTCTTTTGAAACACACTAGGAAATATCTTGGTCCTCAGAAGGGCATCTCGCTTACAGATTTGTAATACCTCAATGCCCTGCCTGAAGCTATCCCTCCAAGGGGGACCACAGTCAGCCTAGACCAAGCGGAGAATTGATTTGTTCAAGAGATCTTTATTAGGCACTGTCTGTGTGCAAACACTGGTCTAGATAGTGGGACATAAGAATGTATGTACCTGGTCAATAACCAAGTGCTTCAGTGTCTATTAGGAAAACCAACACAATAGAATGCAGTCTGATCTGTGTTACAAGATACAGTGTTGGCAGAAAGGAAATCATGATCAATACTGCTTGGGCATGTTTACAAAGTGTCAATCTGGGAAGACTTTTGGAGGAGGAGCAAAACTGAGCTATAATTTCAAGGAGAAACACACATTCATTATGAGACAAGAAAAGAAATGGAATTCTAAGCTGAGGACACTTTATGCGATGAGATAGACAGGAGACAAGAAGAAAAGATTGAGAGTTTTAAATACTTACATTCTCTCAGAATGTCATGTACAAGGGAAAGAACAGTGGGAGATGGATTTTGAAAAGTAAACAAAAGCCAGATCATGGAAGACCCTGGATGCCACACACAGACACAAAAGAGAGAGAAAGAGAGTTTGGATGGATTATTTACCAAAGTCATTGAAGGGTTTATTAAAGGGCTGAATAAAATCAGATTTGTATTTTACAAATACCACTCAGGAAGTGCTGTGGAAAGAGAAGAAAAAAATAGAGTTGAGGAAATGTAGCAGTCTTAAGATCCTCTTCCAAAGACTTCGTTCGTATGTATAGGCACACGTGTTCTCTTACATACACGTTAAAGTTTGGCGGTCCCTGCTATAAACTAAAAAGATAGGGAGGTGCTCTTCAAGAGCCTAGGAGTCAGCTGAGGCCACTGCAAACTGGAATCCACTTCTATTTGACCTGAAAGGTTTTCCGGTTTTTTTAAGGTGTCCTTTTAATTAAAAGTGATAAATCGTGCTTAAGTGACACTTTCATAAAGAGGGAAAAAAAAGCAACCTCCATTATGTAAAGAAAGGTTATATAGGTTATATAATGAGGCATCTCAAGGATTTAGAAAGCCAGTTGGTGGACTATTGTAATATTCTGATAAGAGCTAATCAGATTATAAACCAAATAGATGGATATAGAGAATGAAATGGTGTGAGAGGTGCTTAAGAGGACTCAGTGATTGATCAGATATGGAGTGAGAAGACAGGAAAGATAGCAATGACTTTCACGTTTCTTACCTGGGTGATGGAGTACCCAGTGGAGTCTTTTACAAAGGTTAGAAATATAGGTTATATTCCAGAAATGTTCAGGTTGGCATGATGTTTTAAAGCAAATCAACAAACATTCAATTTAATGTTGCGATTCTGAATCAGATATTTGGCATCAGAAAAATATATTTTGTGTTAGAAATTGGCAAGCTAGCAATTTCTGCAGTGCTTACAATTGAACTATATAATTTACAGACCATGGGGCACTTGGTTTAGCTGCAGAGCCAGAATAATAGTTTCAGTTGATGACACTTTATGATACAGAATATTGCGTGAATAGTTATAATCAGGCAATTAGTTCTATTACTCATGGCATAGAGCCAGAAGCACAAAACCTCAATATAGGTAATCAATACAGCTACATGTAATCAGTTGAATATAGACTGTAGGTAAACACAGGATTAAAGTAAGTCAAGTCAATTACAAATATCCCGATGTGATTAAATAACAATCTGCAGGGATTTATAAAAATATTTGAATAAAAGTATACAATGCTTCTGGGATAAACTAATCCTAACTTTAAGACTCTGTTCATTTATTCATTCAACCTGTGGTTACTGAGTACCTATCAAGAACCAGAGACTATGCTATAAGTGCTAGGGATACAATGGTAAAAACTATGGTCTCTGTACTTTATGGTTTAGAGGAGGAAACAAATGTTCAATAATCACAAAAACCTATAATTACAAACTGTGATAAAATCTATGAAGAAAGATATAGTAGGCAGAAGAATGCCCCCTCTTCACAAAAGACATCCACATACTAATGCTTAGAACCCCCAATATGTTAGCTTACATGGCAAAAGGGACTTGGCAGATGTGATTAACTTAAGGATCTTGAGATGCTCTTATCCATGTGGGCCCAATGTGTTCAAAGTGGTCCTTAAAGGAGGGAGGTTGGAGCGTCAGAGTCAGAGAAGGAGATGTGATGATGAAAGCAGAGGGTCAGAATCAATGCTGCTGGCCTTGAAGATGGAGGAAAGGGCCATGAGCTAAGGAATGCAGGCAACCTCAAAGGCTGGAAAAGGCGAGTAAACAGATTCTCCCCAAGAACCTTCTGAGAGAGCAACAGCCCTGCTGACATTTGGATTGCAGCTCAGTGAAACCCATTTTGGTCTTTTGACATCCGCAATTATAAGATGATAAATATGTGTTGTTTTAAGCCACTCAACTTGCCCTAAGTTGTTATCATAGCAATAGGAAACCAATACAAAAGATTCAAGGAACTATGCAGTGGATATGCAATAAAAGAACTGCTTTGGAATCTCCCATTTTAAACATGAGTTTGAAATTCTATTAGGATCGTGCTAATCTCCTTAACATGCTTCCATGGTTTTCTTTTGCCATTAAAACAAAGAATAAAATCCATGACATGACCTGCAGGCCCCGCTGATCCATCCTGTGTGTATTTCTCCAGTTTGATAGAACGCAACTTGCCCCTCCATCTCACCGTTTCAGCTCTGCTGCTCTGCTTCCAGCTCTTTGAAATAAGCGATATTCCCTCCCCTGCAAGGCCTGCAGACCAGGTCTGGGAGGTTCCTTCCTGTAAGCCCTGCCCCCTTCATTCCAGCTTATCTTTCAGATCTGTGTTCAGTTACTTCTCTAGTTCTGTGAATGGTAAGTAACTAAATGTTGGGAGGAATTTTAAGCTTATTTATATATTAAGGGAGAACACATTAGAGAGGGAGAAGTGGTCAACACAAGAAAGGATAATCAATACTGTGAGTTTCCTGAGAAGATACAAAGTCATGAGATAGAGGACAAAAAAATGTCTTAGACAGGAGAGGACACCTCCCTAGTTATTTTCCTTTCTCCTTCAGGTGGTCAGTCTCATCTTCTCCACTTTAAATTTAGGATGCCACAAGTTTTAGCTCCAAGCCCTTTTATTTAGTCACTTTATATATTTTTTCTATTTAGTGATCTTACTCAGAGTTGACTTGGTAGGAGGGGGACTATAGAGGAAACTGGGAGGAATTGGTTATCAAACTGGGCAAGCCATTGGCTTGGCCTTCAGTGACCGCAGGGAAAGAGGAAAATAAAGAATTAGATTCCTGAGAGGTAAGACATTGAAGCTGAAATGAGAGTACTGATTGAACCAGTACAAGTTCAAATCAGTCAAAGGTAGGACGAAAAAAGTATCCCTGAGAAATAGAGAATTATCTCCATCATAAGTGAGAAATCGGCAGACATGAAACAAACAAAGCAAAAATAAAATAAAATGGAAACTTAAAGAATTAGGGTCCCAAGTGCATGAAGAATAGAAGTCTGAAAGAGACTATACTTAAGTGTGTATATATTGATTACAGGAGTAAGGAAACAGTAAGACAATAGAAATAAAAATGGGCTGAACTGAAGGACAAAAATACAAATTCTAGAAATTATGTCTTCTTTATGAATTGTCTCTATTCCATTATAAACTATTACTCTTTATCTCTGACAATATGCCTTGTAGTGAAGTCTACTTTGTAGACCAGCTTCCATATGCTCAGTATTTGCACAGAATGTCTTTTTCTAATCATTTACTTTCAAATTTATGCATCTTTATATTCAACGTGTATATCTCTTATAAACATCCTATAACTAGGTCTTGCATTTTCATCAAGACTACCAGTATCTGTCTTTTAATTAGAGTGCTTAATCTATTTATATTTATTGCAAACATTAGTGTATTTAACTCTCCTGTCTTGATATTTGTTTTCTGCATGTTTCATCTATTTTTGGTTCGTTTATTCCCCCTTTCCTGCCTCCTATTAAGTGAATTGTATTTTTTTAAAATTTGCTCTAGAAATTAAGATAAACACTTTTCACATTCATTTATGACAGGGCTCCCAGAGCTATACCAATTAGTTCATAATAGAAAGAATCTCATATGCATAAATTGCAATGGAAAAGGTAGAGTTGGTAAAACTCTGAGGGTCACCAAAGGGGCCCCAAATGGCATAGGAAATCAGAGGGGTTTAGAAAAGCTTTAGACGTTGAACAAGGTTTTTGATGACTACCTCCAAAATCTTTCTGATGAAAACAGATCAACTCTAATCAAATCCTGCAAGCAAGGAAAGGATAAGTCCGTTGGAGACATTAAGGTTAGGCTCTTTAACAGCTTGAGGTAACACTCAGGAGAAGATCCTGAGCAAATGAGAACACACATCTCTCCACACTTTTTTGGTGAAAAGCCTGAACCAGAAATAGAAGGTTTAATATGCAAGCAAAGCTTAAATGGAAAATAGTCCCTTTGTCAAATCTCCCTCAGCTCACTGAATATTTTTATGGGGCCTTAGAACAAAAATAGAATAAGACCTAGAATAAACTGACGTCTTTACAAATAAAACAACGAAAGGTTCCTATCGCAGTCATTAAGGATCATAAGAGGAAGCTGCTTCTTAGGACACCAATGCATGTCATGAACAAAAATGACGCTGGAAACAAAATACAATTGCCCAATAACACTAAGAAAATAAAAGGAAAAAAAATAGACGATCAATAAAGGTGATCTAAGGGGGAATCAAATGCTCAATTGTCCAGTTTATTTTTACATTTACAAGAAGAAATGTATCTAAATATTAAAGGACAACCTTGCAAGCTTTTGATTGACACAGATACTACAATACTAAGCATAAAGTTTTCCATTATTATACAACCTCTGCTTTAAAGTCAACAAACTACTCAGGTGGTAGGTATTTCCGATGACCCTCAGACACTGACTGTCATGTGTTTAACTGGCAATGTTCTTTCCTCCTCTGTGACAGACAGCACAGCTGCTAACTTCGTAGAGAGGGTATACTGTGCAAATTGCCAGACTCAAAGTTCTCCTGATAGCGTCTTTGCTTTTTTTCGTGGTTTTTTTTTTTTGTGAAAGATTAGCCCTGAGCTAAAATCTGCTGCCAATCCTCCTCTTTTTTGCTGAGGAAGACTGGCCCTGAGCTAACATCCGTGCCCATCTTCCTCTACTTTATATGTGGGATGCCTGCCACAGCATGGCTTGTTAAGCAGTGCATAGGTCCATACCCAGGATCCGAACCAGCAAACCCCAGGCTGTTGGAGTGGAATGTGCAAACATAACCGTTGTACCACTGGCTTGGCCCCCTGATAGCCTCTTTCTTGAAATCCTTCAAGACTCCTCTGTTCATACTATGGTCGTAGATAATTTGGACGTTGACTTACTGGTGTTCTTGTGTCTAAATCAAACCGAAATTGAAGATCTTCGCAAAGAACTGGAATCTCTGTGCGCTAAACTATTCACTGATATTGGCAGAATTATTGAGGCTGAACCCACGAAGGTCCAGATAGACCCATCCAAACCTCTACCAGAGCTTTCACAACACTCTCTAAGACTAGATCTAAAGAAAGACTAAATCAGTAAATCAACACTTAATGAAGCACACATTATACTGTACCACTCATTGTAATACTTTTACCTTCCAAGTCAAGAAACTCAACAGCGAAGGATATAGATTTTTTTCAGCATCATAGGGCCATCAATAAAATAGTTATTCCCAACTTCCCTGTGGTACTAAAAACAAATACAGTTTTATATTTGGTGTCACATGAGGCTATATAATTTACAGTCATAGATCGGTATTCTGCTTTCTTTATGGTCCCTTTAGATCAAGATAATCCATACCTCTCTGCCTTCTCCTGGCAAGGTCAACAAGGTACCTGGGCATTTATGCTTCAGGATTTACTGAGGCACTTTCTTACTTTTCACAAGTTCTTTCCCAGGGCCTTCAAAACCTTACATATCTTTTCAATTCTATTGTTATTCAACACGTGGATGACCCCTGGCCACATAGTAAAGAAGACTTGAACATAAAGATCAATTCTTTCTATTTACATACCATTTTAGCTCAAAAAGAACATAAACATTTCCTAAAATGAATTACAATTTAGTCAATAAATGTGCATTAACGAAGACATGAACTATCATAGAAGGTAGATTACTTACTCCTGACAGTCTAAAAGCCAGCAAAACTTTCAGAAGCCAGTCACTACGAGAAAATTACAAGAGTTCCTGGGTCTCATGAGCTTCCGTAGACAATGAGGTCCCAGTTTTTCTGAAACTGACGTACCTTTTTATGACTTAAGCAAGTCTTCAGTAGCCAAATTTCATCTTTGGGAACATAAATGTGAGCACACAGTTTGTGATTTAAAATTAGCTTTATACAGTTCTCAACCAGGGATGTAGGGAGCTAGAAATAATATTGTTCCAAACATACAAAAACAACAACAAAAAACTGGACGCAAAACAAGTACATGCTTTTTCTTGAACTCATCAGCCAGTTGAGGTAAAAGGGTGATGGACTGGCCTAAAACTGAAGATGAGACAAATCCCTGAGGGAAAGATGACTTGTAAATTCTGGTTTAATTGGGTAGGATGCAGGAACACTCATAAGAATAGTTTGCTAGGGGGCCGGCCCTGAGGCTGAGTGGTTAAGTTCACATACTCTGCTTGGCAGCCTGGGGTTTGCCAGTTCGGATCCTGAGTGTGGACCTACACACCACTCATCAAGCCCTGCTGTGGCAGTGTCCCACATAGAAGAACGAGAAGGACTTACCACTAGGATATACAACTACTTACTGGAGCTTTGGGGAAGAAGAAAAAAAAGAGAGGAAGATCAGCAACAGATGTTAGCTCAGGACCAATCTCCCTCACCAAAAAGCATACCTTAAAAAGAAAAATTTTACTAAGGTTGGTGGAGTCTGAATGTACACTAGCAAGGGAGCATGACACCTCTAAGAGTAGCAAACACAGGGAGAGTCCACACACTCGTGCAGGCTTTTCTCCATGAACCCACCTCAACAAAATGATTAGAAAACTCCTAAGAAAGCCTTCTTAATGTTGCATACTTTGGAGAGGGGGATGACAGCCTCTGCAGGAAGGCGTGAAAGCTTTCTAATGAATCCCTTATAACAAAAGTCTTAATCTGTGAAGGGAGAGGGAAAGGCAACAAAGTACAGTCATAATTAGGGCACTGGTGAAGACCTATTGCAGCCAGGAGAAGGAAAGAGGGGCCAAAAAAAACCAGTGCCCACTAGCCCTGCAGAGGGGCAGGAATATGTACTAGTGTCAGATAAACCAGGAGAGGGGCAGGAGTATTGAGAAGATCACACTCCTAAAACTAAGGAGATGATGGTTATCTAAGGCTGAAGCTTAGTCAGATACACAAACTAACAAGCATCAGACAGCAAGTTAAGGACAAGATATATACCCTTGCACAGTGCAAAGGAGAGACCTAAATCCAAGGAAGGAGCAGCCACTGAAGCAATCCCTGAAGCAGACCAGCCTCCTCCCTAAACACAAAGTAGCCCTAAAGGATTGTGAAGCCTGTAGTAAACTGAAAGTGATCATAGCAACAACAGACTTCAAACCCAACCCAACTTCTAACTAGATTAACTCAAAGCCCATGCTAAATGCCTGGCACAAAGAAAGGTGTGCCTATTTCCAGGCATAAAACATACTTGTCTCAGTCTGTACCGTACTACACAATATGTCTGGTTTTCAACAAAAGACAAGAAAAAACATACAACCAAGAAACAATGGAATTATTAAAACCATATCCACATGTGACAGATGTTGAAGTTACTAATTTAAAATTATTATGATTAAAATGTTGAAAATTCTAATAAGAAAGTTGTGAAACATACTACATAAGATGAATAATTTTAGCAGAGAGATTAAAACCATAAAAAAAATCAAATGAAAATACCAGAATTCTATAACATAGTATAGAATACCTTCGACGGGCTTATCAATAGACTCAAGATAGTCAAGGAGAGAATTAGGGATCTTGAAGACAGGTAAGCAGAAATTATCCAAACTTAAACACCAAGAGAAAAAAAAAGAGCAGAAGAAGGAAAAAAAAGTGCAGGGCATCCAAGAGCGTGGGACAATATCAAACTCTCTGCCATACACGTAATTGCAATCCCTGAAGAAGAGGGTAGAATAAGAAAGAATAAATTTGAAAAAATAATAGTTTATTTTTTTTCCAAAATTAATGACAGACACCAAATCCAAGATGCTCAAAAATTACCAACAGGGATGCCCGCCCCGTGGGGCTAGGGATTGCCGGAGATCTAGGAGAGGACTGGGGCTGGGTGAAGCTCCAGAGGCCGGCTCTGCGGCCCGGAGGGGAAGCTCCAGAGTTCTGCCTGGGCAGCAGACAAAACTCTCTGTCTGCTATTAGTGGAGGGGCCGCTCCCAGCATCCACAACACCAGGAGGGTCCCAGAGAGGAGAATATCAGGCAGGGCAGCAGCTGACCAGCTACCACTGAAATCAGGATCTCCGGCTATCCCCCAAGACAGGGCAAAGGGCTCCCCGAGTTCCTGGGGAACAGGACTGGGGCTAGGTGGAGCTCCAGCGACCCAGCTCCATAGCCTAGGGGGAAACCCTACAGGCTCACAGCAGCCTCAGGGAAAGCCTCTGCACAGCACTCGTAGAAAGCACCCATCCGGCAGCCACAAGGCTGGAAGACCCCAGGACAAAAGTAGCATAGCTAGGTGAACTAACCACAGACTGTAGAAGATGCCAATAGCTCTCCTGCGACCCATAGTGGACAAGTGAGATTTTGTGGGTGCCGACAGTGAGGGAGCGACAAATATAAGTGATCCTACCCCTGGCAGCTGGAAAAGCCCATAACACCGTTACAGACCCCAAGGAGGGAGCACGTCTAGGTGGGCTGCAACAGTAGGCACCAGCAGCCTGAAGCCCCCCTGTGACGGCCCCCACGGCAGAGGAGGGAATCCAAAGGACCACTGTGACTACGAGGAGGGGCCCAGGCCCAGTTAGCAACCGCACATAGGGTTCCTGGTTGGTGCAGTATAAACAGCTGCTCCCCCACCGCAGCAGCAGAAACAAGTGAAAGGAGCAACTAAACTCTATCTCTATGCGGAGGCACAAATCAACAACATCAAGCAATATGAAAAAATACATTAAATCTCCAGAACAGAAAGAAAGTAACAAATACACAGAAAACAATCCCAAAGAAAATGAGATATATAACCTAAATGATGATGACTTCAAAACAGCCATCATTAAAATACTCAATGAGTTAAGAGAGAATTCTGACCGACAACTCAACGAGTTCAGGAGCTATGTTACAAAAGAGTTTGATACGATAAAGAAGAACCAAACAGAAATATTGGAAATGAAGAACAAAATAGAGGAGATTAAGAAAAATCTAGATGCACTGAACAGTAGGGCCGATAATATGGAGGAAAGAATTAGCAATTTGGAAGATGGCAATATAGAAATGCTGCAGGCAGAGGAGGAGAGAGAAGTAAGACTAAAAAGAAATGAAGAAACTCTCCGAGAATTATCAGACACAATTAGGAGATGCAACGTAAGGATTATAGGTATACCAGAGGGAGAAGAGAAGGAGAAAGGGGGAGAAAGCCTATTCAAAGAAATAATGGCTGAGAACTTCCCAAATCTGGTGAGAGAGATGGATCTTCAGGTGACAGAAGCCAATAGATCTCCAAACTTTATCAATGCAAGAAGACCAACTCCACGGCATATAGTAGTGAAGCTAGCAAAAGTCAATGACAAGGAGAAAATACTAAGGACAGCCAGGCAAAAGAAACTAACCTACAAATGAACCCCCATCAGGCTATCAGCAGATTTCTCAGCAGAAACTTTACAGGCTAGAAGAGAGTGGAATGATATATTCAAAAATCTGAAGGACAAAAATCTACAGCCGAGAATTCTCTACCCAGCGAAAATATCCTTCCAATACGATGGAGAAATAAAAACTTTCCCAGATAAACAAAAATTAAGGGAGTTCATTGCCACAAAACCTCCTCTTCAGGAAATCCTCAGGAAAACCCTCATTCCTGAAAAATCCAAAAAAGGAAAGGGGCTACAAAACCAAGAGCAGAGGAGATAAGTAGAAGGACAACAACAGAGAGTAGCAGCTCTTCATCAGAACAGATTAAACCATGGGACGAGAAACAAAGGAAATTGAAGAAAACCGGAAAACAAGACACAAGATGGTAGTGGTAGGCCCCCACATCTCAATAATCACTCTAAATGTAAATGGATTGAACTCCCCAATCAAAAGACACAGAGTGGCAGGATGGATAAAAGAACAAGATCCAACAATATGCTGCCTCCAGGAAACACACCTCAGCCCCAAAGACAAACACAGACTCAGAGTGAAGGGATGGAGAACAATACTCCAAGCTAATAATGAACAAAAGAAAGCAGGTGTCACTATACTAATATCAGACAAGGTAGATTTCAAAGCAAAACAGATAAAGAAAGACAAAGAGGGACAGTATATAATGATAAAAGGGACTCTCCACAAAGAAGACATAACGCTTATAAATATATATGCACCCAACACAGGAGCACCAAAATTTGTAAAGCAACTCTTAATAGAACTAAAAGAAGACATCAACAACAATACAATAATAGTAGGGGACCTCAACACACCATTAACACCAATGGACAGAACATCCAGACAGAAAATCAACAAGGAAATAATAGAATTAAATGAAAAATTAGACCAGATGGACTTAATAGACATATATAGAACACTTCATCCAAAAACAGCAGGTTACACATTCTTCTCAAGTGCACACGGAACATTCTCAAGGATTGACCATATTTTGGGAAACAAAGCAAACATCAATAAATACAAGAGAGTTGAAATAATATCAAGCATCTTTTCTGATCATAATGCTATGAAACTAGAAATCAACTACAAGAAAAAAGCAGAGAAAGGTGCAAAAATGTGGAGACTAAACAACACGCTTCTGAACAAACAATGGATCGTTGAAGAAATTAAAGAAGAAATCAAATATTATCTGGAGACTAATGAAAATGAGAACACGACATACCAAATCATTTGGGATGCAGCAAAAGCAGTCCTAAGAGGGAAATTCATAGCAATACAGGCTCACCTCACTAAACAAGAAAAAGCTCACATAAGCAACCTCAAACGACACCTAACAGAACTAGAAAAAGAAGAACAAACAAAACCCAGAGTCAGTAGAAGGAGGGAAATAATAAAAATAAGAGCAGAAATAAACGATATTGAAACAAAAAAGACAATAGAAAGGATCAAAGAGTTGCTTCTTTGAAAGAATTAACAAAATTGACAAACCCCTAGCCAGACTCACCAAGAAAAGAAGAGAGAAATCGCAAATAAATAAAATTAGGAGTGAGAGAGGAGAAATCACAACAGATACCAATGAAATACAAGAGATCATAAGAGAATACTATGAAAAACTATATGCCAACAAATTGAACAACCTGGAAGAAATGGACAAATTCCTAGACTCCTACAATCTCCCCAAACTGAATCAGGAAGAAATGGAGAATCTGAATAGGCCAATCACAAGTAAGGAAATAGAAACGGTAATCAAAAACCTCCCCAAAAATAAGAGTCCAGGACCGGACGGCTTCTCTGGAGAATTCTACCAAACATTCAAAGAAGACTTAATACCTATTCTTCTCAAACTGTTCCAGAAAATTGAGAAAGATGGAGTACTCCCTAACACATTCTATGAAGCCAACATCACTCTGATCCCCAAACCTGACAAAGACAACACAAAGAAAGAGAACTACAGGCCGATATCACTGATGAACATAGATGCAAAAATCCTCAACAAAATTTTGGCAAACCGAATACAGCAATACATCAAAAAGATTATACACCATGATCAAGTGGGATTTATACCAGGGACACAGGGATGGTTCAACATCCGCAAGTCAATCAACGTGATACACTACATCAACAAAATGAAAAACAAAAACCACATGATCATCTCAATAGATGCAGAGAAAGCATTCGACAAGATCCAACACCCATTTATGATAAAAACCCTCAATAAAATGGGTATAGAAGGAAAGTACCTCAACATAATAAAGGCCACATATGACAGACCCACAGCCAACATCATACTCAATGGACAAAAACTGAAAGCCATCCCTCTGAGGACAGGAACAAGACAAGTTTCACCACATTCACCACTCCTATTCAACATAGTACTGGAGGTGCTGGCCAGAGCAATTCGGCAGGAAAAAGAAATAAAAGGAATCCAAATAGGTAACGAAGAAGTAAAACTCTCACTGTTTGCAGACAACATGATCTTATATATAGAAAACCCCAAAGAATCCATAGAAAAACTATTAGAAATAATCAACAACAACAGCAAAGTAGCAGGGTATAAAATTAATGTGCATAAATCAGTAGCATTTCTATACACTAACAATGAACTAACAGAAAAAGAACTCAAGAACTCAATCCCATTCACAATCGCAACAAAAAGAATAAAATACCTTGGGATAAACTTAACCAAGGAAGTGAAGGATCTATACAATGAAAACTACAAGACTTTCTTGAAAGAAATTGACGATGACATAAAGAGATGGAAAGACATTCCATGCACATGGATTGGAAGAATAAAAATAGTTAAAATGTCCATACTACCTAAAGCAATATACAGATTCAATGCTATCCCAATCAGAATCCCAAGAACATTCTTCACAGAAATTGAACAAACAATCCTAAAATTCATATGGGGCAACAAAAGACCGCGAATTGCTAAAGCAATCCTGAGCAAGAAAAACAAAGCCGGCGGAATCACAATCCCCGATTTCAAAACATACTACAAAGCTACAGTGATCAAAACAGCATGGTACTGTTACAAAAACAGGTCCACAGATCAATGGAACAGAATTGAAAGCCCAGAGATAAAACCACACATCTATGGACAGCTAATCTTCGACAAAGGAGCAGAGGGCCTACAATGGAGAAAAGAAAGTCTCTTCAACAAATGGTGCTGGGAAAACTGGACAGCCACATGCAAAAGACTGAAAATTGACCATTCTTTTTCACCACACACCAAAATAAACTCAAAATGGATCAAAGACCTAAAGATTAGGCCTGAGACAATAAGTCTTTTGGAAGAGAATATAGGCAGTACACTCTTTGACATCAGTTTCAAAAGAATCTTTTCGGACACTATAACTCCTCAGTTGAGGGAAACAATAGAAAGAATAAACAAATGGGACTTCATCAGACTAAAGAGCTTCTTCAAGGCAAGGGAAAACAGGATTGAAACAAAAAAACAGCTCACTAATTGGGAAAAAATATTTACAAGCCACTTATCCGACAAAGGGTTAATCTCCATCACATACAAAGAACTCACACTGCTTAACAACAGAAAAACAAACAACCCGATCAAAAAATGGGCAGAGGACATGAACAGACATTTCTCAAAAGAAGATATGAATATGGCCAATAGACACATGAAAAGATGTTCATCATCGCTAATCATCAGGGAAATGCAAATCAAAACTACACTAAGATATCACCTTACACCCGTTAGATTGGCAAAAACATCCAAAACCAAGAGCGACAAATGTTGGAGAGGTTGTGGAGAAAAAGGAACCCTCATACACTGTTGGTGGGAATGCAAACTGGTACAGCCACTATGGAAAACAGTATGGAGATTTCTCAAAAAGTTAAAAATAGAAATACCCTATGACCCAGCCATCCCATTACTGGGTATCTATCCTAAGAACCTGAAATCAGAAATCTCAAGAGTCCGTTGCACCCCTATGTTCATCGCAGCATTATTTACAATAGCCAAGACGTGGAACCAACCTACATGCCCAGAAACTGATGATTGGATAAAGAAGATGTGGTATATATACACAATGGAATACTACTCAGCCATAAAAAAAGACAAAATTGGCCCATTCACAGCAACGTGGATGGACCTCGAGGGTATTATGTTAAGCGAAATAAGCCAGTCAGAGAAAGACAAACTCTATATGACTCCACTCATAGGTGGAAGTTAGTATATTGATAAGGTGATCTGATCGGTGGTTACCAGGGAAAAGGGGGGGTGGGGAGAGGGCACAAAGGGGGAAGTGGTGTACCCACAACATGACTAACAAAAATGTACAACTGAAATCTCACAAGGTTGTAATCTATCATAACATTAATAAAAAAAAAAGGAAAAAAAAATTACCAACAGGGAAAACTATCATCCAATCCCTTCCAACAAAAAGAAGAAAAAAATAAAGCCAACACACTAGCTATATCTTATTCAAATTGCTTGAACAAAAGACAAAGGTTTGAAGGAAATCAGATGAAAGGGGGCACGTTATAGATGAACAGAAATAAAAATTGCAGCGGACTTTTCTTCAGAAATCATGCAAGCTAAAAGACAAAGGAGTAACATCTCTAAAGTGCCAAAAGAAAACTCTGTCAGCCTAGAATTCTGTATCCAGTGAAAACATCTTCCTTTTTTAAATGAAGAAGAAATAAGGTTTTTCCAGACAAACAAATAATGAGGGAACCATCAGTTCACCTACTGTCTAAGAAATATTAAAGATAGTTCTTCAGGCAAAAGGAATATGATCCCAGACAGAAATTAGCATTTGCATACAATAATGAGGAACACCCAAAATGCATGTCATTGCCTTCAAAAACTTGCCCCAAATCAATCAATCCCATTTCTTGACAAACCCACTCTTTTTCAGATCCTTGGCCCAGGTTTCTTAGTTCTTCATTTCTATCGTTTTCGTTTGATTCTTTCATAGAGGTTACACCTCTGTTCTGGAAACATCCTCCTCTGATGACCTCTTTCAGAGACACCTTTAGGATTCTGCCGCAATGTTTTTTTCCCTTACATACAACATAAATAATAAAGTTAGCTTGGCTTGATCAAGAAGTTTTAGGACAGTTTTCTTGTTTGAAAGTCAAATCAATAAGCAAACACTTGAAATTTTAGCAGAAAACACAAGAGAATATATTTATGACCTTGGGTCAGGCAGGGTTTCTTAAATAAGACACAGCAAGCACAGATCACCATGGAAAAGACCAATACCCTTGACTGTTTATATTAAAAAATTGTCTATGAATAAAAAGACATCATAAACATAGTGTAAAAACAGGTCTTAGACTAGTAAGTTAGTTTTAATACATATGACTGAAAAAGAATGAATGTACAGAAATATGAAAATCCTCTCACAAATTAGTAAGTAAAAGGTAAATGAGCCAATAAAATAAGTGGGTATAATAGAACAGAATATTCACAGAGGAGAAAACCCAAATGGAAAATAAATTTGTGAAAATGTGTTTAACCTCACTAGTAATCACGGAAACATAAATTAGTACAAAAGTGAGATCTAATTCAGAGCTATTTGGTTTGCAAATAAATAAGCCTTCCTCTTTTTGAGGATGTGAAGCTATGAGTACATTCCTAACAAGAATGGAGGGTGGTTCAACCACATGAGCAAATAATTTGCCCATTCCTGGTACAGTGAAAGACGTGCACACCATTCAGCCTAAGGATTCTACTTTTAGGTCTCACTTTATATGAACTAATTCATGCAGAAGGAAGCATATACAATCATGTCCATCACTACACCATTGATAATCGTGAAAATGTGGAAGCGACCTCATAGAACATCAGTTGAGAAAGCTTAAATAAATTGCTGTGTGATGACAAAATAGAACTCTGTCAAGCAGTAAATATCAATAATGCATCTGATAATTATCTTAAAAATAATTTTGCATTTGAAAATTTATATGCAATGCAACACAAATATATAAATGAAACCATTATATAGTAGGTTGAATTATATAAAATTGCTTTTGTAAATAGATCAATTAAGGTCAACTATCATCAGTTTCACGGCTTTCAAATTAATCTATTTTAAAACACATTCAAAGAATAGTATACGTTGTTTCTGGATATTTTTGTTAGTAGGTAACTAACAACTTGCTAAGTAACTAAATGTCTTGACCATATAACATGTCAAGCACTGTTACAAGCATTTTACATGTAAAAACTTATTTAATCCTCATGATAACCCTATAAAGCAGATGTATTATTACACTCATTTTTATAGAGAAGGACGCTAAGGTCAGGGAAATTGTGTATCTATTTAATAAAAGAAGAAAAATCATGCCTGAAAGGAAGTACATCAATTTTATGACAGACTTGACTCATGAGGAAGAAAGTAGATGAGAAGGAGAATTGTGCGGAAGGTGAAGAAGGGTTTATGTATTATTAAAAATAAACAAAATAATACAAAATAAACAAAGAGGATAAGAGATCTAAAGTTAATATGGTAAAAACCTTTTAATCTGTTTTATTTCTTGGCAGATCATCCTCTATTATTTTATTTTTTACACTTTTCTTAATGTTTGAAATGTCTCTCTCTTTTTTTTAATTTCAAAAGAAAGACAACTCACCCTCTTTGTGAATCACTTCCTGTAATTTCTTGGCCTCTTTCTCCGCTAGTGGATATTGGTCTTTAAGCGATCTTCAAAGTCATCAGAATAGCCCTTGATAATAACAACTGACACTTATGCGCCAGGGAAGCATGTGTAAGAAGAACAAAGAAAAAAGTCTTAAAAAAAAAAAAAAGAAACAGAACTTTGCTCCCCAAAATATATATTCCATCTGCAAGTACTTGGGAGATGCACAGTAAATATTTTACAGTTCCAAAAATCATACAAGTATCTATTTCTTGCACATGAAAGATACTTGCTCTTTGAAATGATTTAGCTGAAAAGCAATAGAAGCCAATGGAAGTCTTGGGGAAAGTAAACGAACCACAGGGAAGTAATCAATTCACAAAACTCGAACAATGAAAATATGATAGCACAGGAATAGCTCCAAATTAGGGTAAGATTGTAGTTGGTGCTTTTCCTAATTAAGTTTTTAGATGTGAATGTGCTTAAGGGTCAAGGAACAAGGCAGAGAAGATATGGCTGATTCTCCTTCCAGTTAATTTATTTTTTAAGTGTGAATTAGCCCAAGGGTCATAAGACAGCGATATTTTTTAGCCATTGTAATTGTGGTTGGAATTTTAACTGTGTGAGGACAGGAGAGAAAGACCTGGGCTCCTCAGGACATTTTTCCTTTAACAAGGCTGGAAATAGGAGGTCTCTGAGCAGAGGCTCCTACCTGGTAGCAATCCCAACTCTGCAATTGAAAGCATGCGGTGTTGATGGGTTTTATGTTTAGTCCTAACTCATCGCTTTCTCCCTTATTAATCTTTCCCATGATAAGGTAAGTTAGAGCCTAAGGCTGCTTCTCTGACTTGAAAGTTCTGGGGACGATGATTTCCCATCATCTTGCTCTTCATTTTCACCTTTGCGAGACCTTCCTGCTCTTGTCTCCCTCTGCTCTTCTCACTGGCTGCCTTTTCCTCGGTATTAGAAATAGAACTATTCTGACTGTTTTAAGAGTATCACCTGATTCTTCTTGGTGGAACTGGTTTAAGAGATGGTTACCTGGGACTCAAACTGATCTGTGGGGGTTAAAAACCAAACAAACGTATCCATGTTGAGTCAGGATGTGAATTTGGTATAATTAACGCTGTACTTTCACTACTAAAACAAACCTTCAATATCAGAAATTTGGTTCTTAATTAATGCTCATGATGATTTTAGACATATTTCATACATGTCAATGACTCTGAGGGAAAGAATCCACATCTGAAATGCCTTTAACCCTTAATCTGAGAGAAAGATTCAGTGTCGATTATAATCTCTTTCCTTTTATTTGTTATTTTAGTAGAACAGATATTTTGGATCTTTAATCAGTTCATGCACTTTGAATTATATAGCTCAGGTTTTTCAAAATTTTTATCTGTCACAGTAAAAAACACATTTTAGGGGCTGGCCCTGTGGTCTAGTGGTTAAGTTCAGCATGCTCCGCTGTGGCAGCCCAGGTTTGGTTCCCAAGCATGGACTTACACTACTTGTCATGCTGTGGCAGCAATCCACATACAAAATAGTGGAAGATTGGCACAGATGATAGCTCAGGGCGAATCTTCCTCAAGCAAAAAACAAAAAAAAAAAGGCGTTTTATATTATATACATATATATGTATGTGTGTATGTTTCTGTATGAAATATGCTTCTACATGAAGCAAAAGTTTCAAGAAGCAATGCTTACTTCTCTATATATATTGCACTCATGTTTCTACTGTATTATTTTCAATTAAAAAAATGCTAGTACTATCTCAATTTCATGACCTACCACCAGGTTACAGACTATTGTTTGCAAAACACTGGTTAGCCGACATTTACCTAAATGTATCTTATTAAAGCAAATGATATAGCTATATAAAATTTATATATATATATTTACTATATGATATTTACTTATCTGATTGCTCTACTCTTGTCTCTAAAACATTAACAATAGTAGTGAGATAATGTACATCCAATTTAGGCGGCCACACAAAACAATGTGTTTTTTTGCTTTAATTGAAAACCTTAGGCAAGCAATGAAAGAATTAAATAAGAATGGATGAGCTCACAGCTGAGATGAAAATAAGATACAGCTTACTCCAAAACTGATGTTCATATAAGACTATACAGCTACCTATATGCAAGCTAGCCTTTCGATTCTTCTTCAGTGATAAACTGGTAAAAACCCTTAGTGAGGTGTGATTAAAACATAGCCTTTCCATGTGGAAGATGCTCAATAAATGCTAGTTCCTATTTACTCTCCATTTTGTGTTGGTTATTTTAAGTACCAGCTTTATGGATATCTGAAAGAGATACCATCTGCTGAAATGAAGCACTGAGACTTCAGTTTTCATGGAATTCCTCTGTTTATGCTTAAGTAATAATGGAAACTTGCTAAATTCTTAAGTTAGCTTGAGGTTTGAATGGTGTTCAGACAATAAGCTACGGAGAATTGTTTTGCTCTTGCCTTTTTACATTTCTTTACATTTTTTTCTCCAGTGTGGTTGCAGCTAAAGCAGAAAAGTACTGTTTTTGGCTTCTGGTTTCACCTATTATCAGAAAATACTGGATGAAATCAATGACAAACATGCAGCAAGAACTGAAGGGGGCTTCCTTCTTGGGAAGAAGAATGTTGGAAAGTCTGTCGAGCTGTGACTGAATCTATGCATTCTATCATACCCTTGCAATAAGTGACTCTCTGCTTAAATCTAATAAAATGCCTTTTTCTAAAACAGCACTGTGATTATTACTTTTGTTTATGACACATCCACAAAGAAGAAAATTAAACTCACATGGTTTGAAGATAAGGGAATAAGTCAAATCCTAAAACCAGAACTCATTCCCCAGCAGCCGATAGGAGCTCACAGAAGATGCCCGAGTTTTTGAACAGATCTCTTTATGGGCCATTGGAGGACTACTTGAATGACACTAGCAGAATTGCATTTTAGAAAGATTACTCTGATTGCAGTCATCATATCCAAAGTCAAAAACAAGAGGAGAAACAACCTCCCTTACTTTTTAGCTCCATACTTAATAACCGGAAGCAGAGGAAATGTGGGGTAACTGGATGCGATACAGAGCAAGGTAGGAAGACATAAAGAAGGACCAAGACTTTAGCTGTGAGCAGAGCTGATTAAGGAGCATTCAGTTTTATTGAGAACTGGCTGAGTGGTGCATGGTTGAGATAGCCAGAGTTGAAAGCTCAGGGTTAGAGGAGATGCGGGGACTGATTCTTTGGATCTCATTCAGAGAGTGTGAGCAAGCTTCTTCACTTTATTCTGATGTTTCTAATAACTCCCTATGAAAGTATGACTATTAAGTGTTATTAGCATAAATATTTAAATAAAACAGAATAACTTAGAAGAATTAGAAAAATAATTATCTAGGTATAACTAGATTCTGTACTCATACATCAAAACTGTAATAAGCTACATATGCCTTTAAATGCTGAGCTATTTGTTTAAAGGTTTTATGCTCACCTTCTCTCCTCATCACACTTAAAGATTTTTTTGTGTGTGAGGAAGATTGGCCTTGACCTAGCATCTGTTCCCAATCTTCCTCTTTTTGCTTGAGGAATATTGTTGCTGAGTTAACATCTATGCCAATCTTCCTTTATTTTAGTGGAATGCTGCCATAGCATGGCTTGATGAGCAGTGCTAGGTCCACACCCAGGATCTGAACCTGCAAAACCCTGGGCCGCCAAAGCGGAGGGTGTCAACTTAACCACTATGCCACTAGGCCGGCCCCTTAAAGATTTTTCAAAAATCTGATTCATTGAAAGATGCTGTGGGTTCTGCATATACATTTATCTGAAAAGACCTAGATCAATCAACTGACCTGGAGTGTTTTCCAATGGAATGTTTTCAAAGTTGAAGGAAAATGCAATTAAGTCTGATAGATTCATTCCGTGGGGAGTCAGGGATCTGAACATCGTGCAGCAGAATCACAAGCACCTCCAAATGGCCTTTACCTCACCTTGTATCGTGCCTTTCAGAGCGGGATATCACTCCCACAGGACGCCATTGGAATGTCCTCCCAAGTGAAGATATTGGCAAGAAATCCACCAACTTTAAAAATGTCTTCTTCCTACCATTTCTTCACCAGTCTTTTTCAACAGGTAAGTTTTCATAAACTCCGAAGAGATGAGCTCATATTGTCTAGCTTTTATCAGTCGAAACATACACACACACAAAACCTCACTTGGAAAACTTAGTCTTTCTTTTCTCACCGGAGACGTTTTCTGTTTAGTCATTCATTCAGCATCCATCCACTGTGCTTCACTAATTCAATCTCCTAATTCAACAAGCATTTGTTGTTCATCCTCCTGCACGTCACTCCGATGCTGGCTTCTGACAATTCAGAAAGGAGAGGCACAAGCTGCCCTCTGGTTGCTCATATTCTAGGGAATAAGACAAAATAATAATCTGAAAGAGTGTTATTACTTCCATGACACCGATATAAATGATTTGAGTAGAATCTGCGAGCTACAGCTCTGATGACAGATCATAATATCACCCAGATGAATGACCCATGATGCAGATTCAGCTGTGACATCAGATGACCTAATTTGCAGTCCACTCAAGCAAACTCTGCTTAAAACCTAAGAGAACACCAGAATCTGGCTCAGGAATTTTGTGTTGGATTCCAAAAGGGCTTATAGTACCGCTACCCCGCTATGGCTAGATTTTCATTTAAAGGTTTAGACCATCTGTCCATTTATTTCTCAATGAACTGTTCACTTTATGGAAACAACCCCTTTTTTAAAATGTATACCCTACCTCTTGAATCATACACCTAGCAAATCAAATAGAGAAGAAACTTCAGAAATGTACAAAGTATTAGCTTCTGATTTAACAATAGCACCATGGAAATATTTTGACAACTAGCTTGAAGGTGATTTTCTTATAAGGATAATAAGAAATGTTATATGTTTTTTAAATAGGCAGTGTAAAATCTTTTCACAGATTGAAGTAAAGGGACCGAGGTGGAGGTCAAATAGTGCATTTTAGCCATTGGCAGATATGTTTGGAGTGGTGGCCATTGATAAGTGACTGACAAGCAGAGAGGAGGAGATAAATATGTATGTGAAAGATTTCAATTATTCATGCTCCTTGGGAGGCAGCTCAGATTGAACCTAATGGCATCTCATTTACTGTCTGTTACACTTGGAGGTGGTCAACAGGCCTAGAGGACAGAGTGTCTTTTTCAAGAAAACCCCTTTGTGACAGAGAATACTGGGAAAGGACAACTTCACAACAGTTCCCAGGAGGGAAGAAAAGGCTGAAAATTCTGTGTTGCTTTGAATAAAGAATATTCAAGTGCATTTAAATCACTTATCTAAATTTATTATGATAAAATCATGAATTATGTTCGCTCCACATTTGCAATTAGATGGTACAACAGATGGTGAAGATTTACAGAAACATT
Source organism: Equus asinus (assembly GCF_041296235.1). Taxonomy (NCBI): domain Eukaryota; kingdom Metazoa; phylum Chordata; class Mammalia; order Perissodactyla; family Equidae; genus Equus; species Equus asinus. The sequence continues at coordinate 33,270,097 of NC_091802.1, read as the reverse complement.
AACATTCTGGATAAGACAAGTTTAATAAATTTGTCGATGGGAGTCTCTGGGGCTATGAGAAAATGTTTACATGCCAAATAAGATGGTAGCTGGGTTTGCAAGAAGGCAAAGACTCAGAAAGGGGGATTTTCGCATTTCTGCTATCAAATTCTGAATGCTGAATTTGCAGAGAATTTTTTGTTGTAAGGACTCTAGATAGCTTCAAAATTTGTTTCACTGAAGCCCACACATGGTGCCAGGAGTAGATCTGCCAGACAAGATGTCTATGGGCAAAACTGCAAAACATCTGTCTTTGAACAGTTCCTAAGCTCCGCAGCATGAGGTCATCGGAGGTTTAGCTTCCCTTTGAAATACACGTGATGGAAACTTAGATTAGAATCAGCCCGTCTCAGATCTCACAGCTTTCTCAAGCCACACAAACTGTTCACCTTAGCAGGTCATTTGTTATAAATTCATGCAAGCAAACAAACAAGAAATTTATTCAACGTTCCCTAGTCCAGTAGTAAATTTTATGCTCTTTATGCTGGGAAAAAAGTCGATTCTCTAAACATTGTGTTAACATGGTAAAAATCCAGAATCCTCTTTAGAATAGATTTAGCTTCATCAGTAAAATTCTTCCTCGAATCATCTTGGATGGAATTTTTCTCATTTGCAGTGAAAAGCAGTCATCAGATCACTATAAACAAATGCTTCACATAGTCACTAACACTTCATTAAACCAACAAATAAATAAAAATAATACAATCTTAGGGAAAATCTTCAATGAGTCTTATTTATAAGAGAAGTTTCAATGGTGTATCAACTCCTAAAAATCTATAAGAACCATTTTCTAAAACCATATATCAAACCAGGGCCACATGACACCTTTTAAAGGAAATTCAGGGATGTGGGTCAAAATTCTAACCTCCTAGCTTCCTAATTTAAATGGGTTTGGTTGGGTAATGCCTAGAGTCCCCCAGCCAGCAAAGGATGGGGCTCAGATTGCCATCCAGCTTTGTCTGACTCAAAAGTCTCTCTCTAAACATCCCTGCTATACTTTGCTAGCAATACTCCCCATTCTGCCTACCTTCCTTGTGGGTGGGCAACATCTCATACTCAGAGTTATTTCCTTCCAATAACGGCATCAACAGAGCTGCAGTTCCTGTTAAGTTACTGGAATATGTTCCAATTTTCCTCCCACTTTTGAATATTAATATCCTACTTGTCTTAACCCCAGCAGTCTGGCTAAGACAAAAATTTGAATTTCTGTTTTCCCCAGCATTGATCTGACTCCTGGATTGGCACCACCGCACCACTGGCACTAGCATTTTGGTCTCTGATGTTCTCACTAACAGGTTTTCCATCTGTTATTCTGTCATTTTCTCAGTGGATAACTATATTACTTTATGTAGCAGTGGACTGAGTCGATGAAGACAGGGTCTTCAGCCACACTCTGACGGGGTAATTTAGTTAGAAACCTGCCCCTTTCAATAGCTGATACATTGTGTGTTTACCTCAGCAATAAACTAAAAATGAGAAAGTTCCTAATATTAACTATGCAAAGCACAAGTTTCAAAGCAATTGGTTGGTTTTTTAATATGGCAATATTCCAAATATTATATTGCAATACTGTTATTTGAATTTGATAGACTAGAGCATAGCAAGAACCAGGAAGACAAAAATGAAATGGAGGATCCATCTTGGTAACTAAACCAAAGATGTATGCTTTTACAAAAAGGAGAAAGAAAGAGAGAAAGGTAAAAATGTGTACAGTAAAAATCTATTAAAACCAAACGGTGATATTTTCAGAAAAAAAATCTTTTATCAGAAGTTAGATGAAATGCAGATCTATCTTGAGAACACAAGAAAAATTAGGTAATCCTGTTGAAATGTGCTACCAATAACAAGTTAATGTTTAATCTACATTTGCTTCTAAAAGACAAAACCAAATTTATTTGTATATGTCATAGCTAAATATAAAACACATTTGCAAATAAACAACATATAGAGGAAAAGACATATACATCAACTACATAAAAATTTGTTCTGAATAGCAAAAAATCCAAAAATTTAGGAAACCAAAAGCAACCAATTATCATTAAAGCAAATGAAAAAAAAAATACCTTCAATAAAGGCACCAGGAGGAAACTATTATATACATACTTTCTTTCAAATTTTTAAGGCACAGAAAATGCCCATGCGATCTGAAATGTACCAGAACATTTAAAAATGAAAATCTTTCTAATTCAATTTACTAAGATCATATAGCCTTAATATTAAAAAGAAAATTACAAAGTGCAAAATAAAGAAAATTATGAAACCATCTATTTTACAAATATAGTTGCAAAAATGTTTGCACCCAATTCTCAAAAACTCAGCAAAATAGACCCAGGAATAAAATAAAACAGCATAACTAAGTAAGGTTAATTCCAAGAATGTAGGTATAGTTTAAAATCTGAAAATTGTACATTATATCACCAGATGGACGTTAAAAAGTTATCCTCTAGCAAAGGCTGTAAAACTAATGTAACTACTTGGGATAATAACTCTTGGAATGAGGGAAACAAAGATAATTTCATAACCAAGGAAAAATATCTATCTTAAGACAATAGTCAATATTTACAAGTGAAAAGGGAGAAACAAAATCAATCTTCTTGTTAATCATTTTTTCATTTGGAAAATATAGCTATTTTGCATAAAAAGGTGTTATTTATGTTTATGTGCAATGGGTTTATCATTATTTTTAAATTAATATATTTTTTAAAAATCTCAACTTTAATGACTATTATGATAAAAATTGATAGATGTGACTCATCTTAATAAAAAGGGTCTTTGCTATCTTCAGTAATTTTTAAGGGTATAAACAGGTCCTGAGACCAAAATGCTTGAGAGTTGCTCATACACACTTGTGCAGCCACTTCCTAAATCATAATACTGAGTTTCACCAACACGCTTGAAGATTCCCTTAATTCCCAGGCCCCCACCAGATAACTACTATTTTGACTTCCATCATAATATATTACCTTTGTTTTTTCTTGAACTTCAGGTAAATAGAATCAGGTAGCATGTGCTTCTTTTGTGTCCGTATCCGTTCCCTGAACGTGAGATTCATCCATGATGTTGCATGTCAGTAGTCCATTCCTTTTACTGCCAGGCAGTGTTGTATGGTGTGAATATACCATAATTTCTCATTCTCCTGTTAGTGGACATCTGGGTTCTTTTCAGTGTTGGGCTAATATGAACAGCACTGTGATGATCATTCTACACAGATTATTTTGTGGACACGTGCACTACTGTATCTTGGATGCCTGCCTAGAGGTGGGGTTGTTGGATTACAGGAGAGATGTCTATTGAACTTCGGAAGAAACTACTAAACAGCTTTCCAAAGTGGTTTACCACGTTACGGCAACACTGCATGAAAGTTCCTTTTCCTTCACATTCTTGGCAACTTTTTAGTAGTTTTACAAAAATATCATTTTATGGCTTTAATTTGCATGTCTCAAATAAATAATGATATTGAGCACTTTTTCATAGACTTATTGACCATTTGGATGTTTTCTTTGGTGAAATGTCTGTTCAAGATTTGGAGCCATCCTTTTTATTTTGGTGGACGGATGGAGCTTATCTTTTCTTATTGACTTGCAGACCTTATTTTATTCTGGATGCAAAAACAGAAAGAAATCCTTAAAATCAATTTAAAAAACCAGACATACCGTTAAAAACAGGGTATGGCATATGGATGCAAAAATGGCCTCAAATTTTCTTTTTCTCTGTTTTTGCAGTGCTCTCCCACTCTGGGAAGGGCCTCTGTAGCCACAGTCCCAGCCCCGTGCCCTTGTTTCTGGTCCCAGCTACGTAATTTGCTTTGGTCAATGGGATGTTAGCAAACAGGACATAACTAGAGACTTGAAAAAGTGCTTACAAGCTTCCATTCTCTCTCTTGTTTTTCTCCTTTCTCCATGAAAATATGCCTGGAAAAGCCTTTTGGAGGATGAGACATAAGGAGTAGAGCCAAGTCAACTAGTCATCACAGCCAATGACATCCCTGAACAGATGGTGGTTAACCAACCCTCTGACATGTGAGATAGCTCAGGCACCATTAGCAAAGCCTCCTCGCAAATGCAGCTGACTGCAGATGCATGAGTAAACCGAGACCAAAAAAAATCACCGGCCACTCTTTAATTGGGTTGTTTGTGGTTTTTTGTTGTTGAATTGTATAAGTTCTTTATATATTTTGTATAAAATGGCAGAGAGTCTCAATAGACATTTTCCCAAAGAAGATACACTGATGGCCAACAGGCACATGAAAAGATATTCAACATCACTAATTATTAGGGAAATGCAAATAAAAACCACAGTGAGATATCACCTCACACCCATCACAATGGCTATTATTAAAAAGACAAGAAATAACAAGTGTTGGAGAGGATGTGGAGAAAAGGGAACCCTTGTTCACTGTTGGTGAGCCTGTAAACTGGTGCAGCCACTATAGAAAACAGAGACACATGCACCCCTATATTCATCACAGCATTATTCACAATACCCAAGACTTGGAAACAATCCAAGTGCCCATCAAGAGACATATGGATAAAGAAGATGTGGTATATATACACAATGGAATACTACTCAGCTTTAAAAAAAGGTGAAATCTTGCCATTTGCAACAACGTGGATGGACCTTGAGGGTTTTATGCTAAGCCAAATAAGTCAGATGGAAAAAGTCAAATACCATATGAGTTCACTCATAAGTAGCACATAAAAACAACAACAAACAAACACATACACACAGAGAATCGATTGGTGGTTACCAGAGGGGAAGAGGAGTGCAGGGAGGGCAAAAGAAGTAAAAGGGCACATGTGCACTGTGGATGGCAACTGGACTTTGGGTGTTGAACACGACGCAGTCTACACAGAAATTGAAATATAATGATGTGCAAATTTATATACATTACAAACCAATGTTACCTCAATAAAAAAAAAATCATCAGCCAACCCAGAACTGTGAGCTAAATAAATGATTATTCTTTTAAGCCACTGAGTTTTGCAGTTGTTTGTTATGCAGCACAGTTGTTGGAATAGAAAACTGATACACAAGTGCAAATCACTAAATGAAAGAAATTTAAACAAATAGTGCAAAAAGTATTTAAATTCATTAGCAATCCAAATTCAATGAATAATGAAATATAATTTCTCACTCATTAAATGGGAAATCATTTCATTTGACAATATGCAAAGTAACCAGGAAAAGTGACTATAACAATGCAACTGACTTTTTTTTTTTAAAGATTTTATTTTTTTCCTTTTTTCTACCCAAAGCCCGCCAGTACATAGTTGTATATTCTTCACTGTGGGTTCTTCTAGCTGTGGCATGTGGGACATTGCCTCAGTGTGGTTTTTGATGAGCAGTGCCGTGTCCGCGCCCAGGATTCGAACCAATGAAACACTGGGCTGCCTGCAGTGGAGCACGCGAACTTAACCACTCGGCCACGGGGCCAGCCCCAGTGCAACTGGGTTTTTACATCCTTCCTGGAGGGCACGTACGTAGTATATATCCATACATAGTGTATATCAAATTTTAAAGCATGTATTCCATTTGACATAGCAATTCTAATTTTCTAATAGTCTGAATTAAAGACATACATATATGTACAAAGATGTGTATAAAACAATGTTTGTTACCCCAAAAAAATCTTTAACAAAACCAAATGAAATAATATAAATACCCTTCAATGTGGAAATAGTTGAATAAGTTATAATACATTCATATTATGGAATGCTATGCAACTGTTAAAAATAATAAAAATGATTTATATTCTGTGATAAAGAAATATCTTTATGACTGCTATTAATAAAAAAGAAAGACAAGAAAGAAGGCATATAATTTAATATTATTTATGTAATTGTGTATTTGTATGTATATGTATAGATGTGTATTATAGATCCTTAGAAAAAACACATCACATAAATCAACATATTAACTTTGTTTATTTCTTTGGGAGGGGAAAGAAAACGGAGGGAGGAAGTAAGGGAAAACTCTCAAATTGTCTGAAGATTTAGATATCTCTTGAAACTTTTTCGATAAGAATATATTCATTTAATACTTGTTTAATAAATACTCTCATAAATAAGAGGAATTAATTGTAAAAAACAGTGAAACCATAAAAAGATGTAGGAGACCAAATTGTGAATATTTAGATTTTAGACTGTGGTCAGCTGTTCAAAGGGGCTTAAAAAAATGGAAAGAAGTCATAAAAACATTGATAAATCTGGATATGTAAAAATTAAATATTTCTCTATTTACTAAACACTGAAAGCAAATTAAAAGTTAATCAACAAAACTTTTTAAAAAGCATTGCCACAGGCATAGAATTAACATCCTTCATACATAAACAGATCCTACAAAACAGCAGAAAAAGATTAAAAAGTGTTAAAGAAGGTAGTGGGCACAGGAGAATCTTCAAAGAAAGACAAGTATCAAAAAAAAAAAGACTTCAGGGGCCGGCCTGGTGGTCAAGTGGTTAAGTTCTTGTGCGCTCCACTTCAGTGGCCCAGAGTTTCGCAGGTTTGGATCCTGGGCGCAGACATGGCACCGCTTATCAGGCCACTTTGAGGCGGCATCCCACATGCTGCAACTAGAAGGACCCACCCACAACTAAAATATACAACTATGTACTGGGAATATTTGGGGAGAAAAAGCGGAAAAACAAAAGATTGGCAACAGTCGTTAGCTCAGGTGCCAATCTTTAAAAAAAAGACTTCAACTTGAATAACAGTCGTGTAATATACATTAAAAGATTAACAATGGGCCAGCCCAGTGGCGCAGTGGTTAAGTGTGTATGTTCTGCTTCTGCAGCCTGTCGGCAGCCTGGGGTTCGCCGGTTCAAATCCCAGGTGCGAACATGGCACCGCTTGGCAAGCCATGCTGTGGTAGGCGTCCCACATATAAAAATACAGGGGGGCCAGCCCCGTGGCCAACTGGTTAAGTTTGAGCGCTCTGCTGCGGTGGCCCAGGGTTTCGCTGGTTCAGATCCTGGGCGTGGACATGGCACCGCTCGTCAGGCCATGTTGAGGCAATGTCCCATATGCCACAACTAGAAGGACCTGCAACTAAGATATACAGCTATGTACCAGGGGGGATTTGGAGAGATAAAGCAGAAACAAAAAAAAAATTGGCCACAGTTGTTAGCTCAGGTGCCAATCTTTAAGTGAAAAAAAACAAAATAGAGGAAGATGGGCAGGATGTTGGCTCAGGGCCAGTCTTCCTCAAAAAAAAAAAAAACATTAATAAGATGCCATTTTCACCTTTTAAACTGAGAAAAATAAATAATGTTTGCAAAGATAATACTCTCAATGGGGCTATAGTGAAAACGGACCCCCAGCTGCTATTGGTGGGAATGTAAATTGGGAGACACTTCTACAGAAAATTCGGCAATGATTTAGAAAGATCAAAAGAAAATATGTAGAGACGTTAACAGTGGTTATCACTGGCCATTAGGATTATGAATAATCCATTTTTTGTTACTTCCATTTTTTAAAAACATATGTTAAAAAATGATTAACAGCCTGACCACCTCACAACAGAGCTTCTATTGAGCTGATGGCTGTGCATTTACTACGTGGACTACAGTGGACCTTTGGTGTTGAGTTGCCAGGAGTTTCTGATGATAGGAGGGTTATCGGGTTGAAGGGGGAGGCAGAACACACACTGAGGATGGAACACAATCTCCGTCAAACACTCGGCATTAGAAAAGGGACTGGAGGAACACCAGGCCATCAGCAGTCATGCCTTTGGGTGGCGGAAATGCTGAGCACATTTGTATTCTCTCTATCTTTTCGCAAATTCCAGAGTTACCAAAATGAGCGTGTATTACATTGATAAAGGAAAAAACAATGTTGACATAACTGTGATAGGATATTTCTTGGGGCAAAGGATTATTTTCTACCTAGACAATATCATACATCACGTGGTTCTGTTTCAACCTATTTTCAATGTTTCAAATGATAGAACTTCATTGTTTTATCTGCAAGAGTTTTCAGGATTTTTTTTACATCACAATATCGAGAAACTATTCCTATTCTTCATCCTACGTTTTTCTTTTATTAATGTCTTCCCCTGGCCTTTGAAAGGTAATTTCAAAAGCTCGAAGAAGTCAACCTCTCTACGCAGTAAAGGTTTGTGCTTCTTAAATAACTTTAATCTTAACACTTTTTGCTGTTTTTTAAAGGTGCTCCGTTTCATATCAGCTGACTCACTCCTCTTTCTGCTTCATGCTGCCTACAGAAATCCTACTTTAATTATACCACTGCTGAAACTTCAAAAGCAAGCCTCAGCACAATGGATTTATTCTTTCTCAGTTTAATTGTACTTTAAGTTTTCTTTACCTACCAGGTAAAGAAACCAAAATAGAGCTGAGTTTTATTGAACCTTGTCCTACAGCGAAGTTTCAGTTCAGGCTTTTTGGACCAGATTTGGTATGATGGAGGTCAGTCACCACATTTTTTTAGATAATAATGCACACATGCAATCATTCTCCCAATTTTTACTCTTATTCTTTTATTGAGAGTATTTCTATGAAAGGGGATATATTTCTTTTTACCATGTAATACACAATACTGCTCTAAAATACCTTAAATGAAACTGAATGAAACAAATATAGTAGCTTAAATAAAAACCAGTCTGGGCAGAGAATTAAATTAATCATGCACCTACAGTTAAAATTCAGAAAATAAAGGGAAATACACACAATCTTAAAAGATTCCTTCTTATTAAGGACAAGAAGAAATCTGAGCTGTAGACTGCCGAATAATTTTCTAATTTTTCTGCTGAGACTTTTGCTTTAATTCATTTACTACTCTGCTGGCATCTATTAACTTCCCAATGCACCTTAAATAAAATCCAAACTCCTGGCCACACCCTACAGAGCCATGATCTATTTCAAGCTTATCTTTCCAACCTCACCCGCTGTCACATTATACCCCTACCATTCTGGTTTATTTCTAGTTCCTAGAATACACAGGTCATCCCCACGTCAAGGTACTTGTATTTGCAATTTCCTATACCCGGAATGTTTTTGTCGTCACTTTACATAGCGGATCCTTTCTCATCTTTCAAGGATGAAAATGTTCCATTTTATTAGATTATCCTTTTGGTACTTACTTTTTAATCTCTGTACCCATTTGTTTCTTTATAAGCATGCAACACAATTTGTAATTACATATTTATGTATTGGGCTTCTTAATGTCTGTCTCTCTCTAGATGCTATGAACCAAGAAAGGAGGGATAGTGTTAAACATATAAGTTAGTATATAGTGTACAGTCAATAAACATTTGGTAAGTGAATGACCAAAAACAAACAAATAAATACAGCCTATACTGATGAGAGCATACTTGTAGGGCTTTTTTTAATGAGCCATGGCTTAAATCTTATAGCAAATATTTATTTGTGTTATTTATGATTTTTTTTTTGAGGCATATTATCCCTGAGCTAACATCTGCCACCAATCCTCCTCCTTTTGCTGAGGAAGACTGGCCCTGAGCTAACATTGGTGCCTCCCTACTTTATATGTGGGACACCTGCCACAGCCTGGCTTGATAAGTGATGTGTAGGTCCACACCCGGGATCCGAACCTGCTAACCCAGGGCTGCTGAAGCAGAGTGCACGAACTTAACCACTATGCCACAGGCCGGTGCCAGCACATATTTACTTTAACCTATCTTGCTGCTGAGCATCTATCCAAAGTTCAAAGCAACATATAATAATTAATTGAGACAAAAAGTTGCTCGAGTCACAGAATATTAAGATCAAAGAGATTTGAAATGTCTCACTTTAATTTTTACTCTTTTCAGAACTTAGCAGAAGGCAGATCTAGAGAACATTCAAAACACAAGAACAGGGCAGCCTGAAGCAGCAGTACTAGAAAATAAATTCAGTGGAGAAAGACCAGAAGGTGTCTCCTAGAAGGTGTCAAAGGCTAAAGGTGAGGTTAAAAGTGAGAAAAGAAAGAAATGAGCTGAAGATTTAAAAGTGAATCCTAAAATGCTCTGCTTGATCCAGCCCCACCTGTCTCTGTATCTGCAATCCACTGCTCTCCCCTTTACTCAGCAGCTTCCATCGACATGGCATTGCTCAGTCATTTCAGGGGGACAAACTGTCTCCAGGAGTTTACTCACACAGTTTTCACTGCCTGGAATAATTTTCCTTTTATTTAGCCAGGCAACTATCATATCTGAACCACACCTTAAAATACCACCTCCATGTTCCTGAAAAGTAAATCAAGTACCCCTGCTTTATTCTGTTGTAGCATCCACAATTTTCTTAGAATCTGTGTTAATTTTGGCCTCTGCGATTCCTTTGTTTCTGCCTGCTTACTTGATTTATTTGCAGGGCACATATTTGCATCTATTTTCTTCACCATGTTGTATTGGTTTTCCAGGGCTGCCGTAACAAAGGACCAGACAGGGAGTGGTTGAAACAGCAGGACTTTATTTTCACTCGATTATGGAGGCTAGAAGTCCGAGGTCAAGGTGTCCGGCGGTTGTTTCCTTCTAAGGGCTCTCTGCTTGGTTTGTAGGTGACCGCCTTCTCCCTGTATCTTCACATGGCTGTCTCTCTGTGGGGGTTTTTGTCCTTATCGCCTCTTTTTATAAGAACCTCAGTCATACTGGATTAGGGCCCACCCTAAAGATTTCATTTTAGCTTAATTATCTCTTTAAAGACCCTATCTCCAAAATACAGTCATATTCTGAGGTACTGGAGGTTGGCAATTCTTGAGAGGAGGGACACAATTCAGTCCATAACACCATTATATTGCCAGGGCATTTCTCAGAACCTGGTACATAATAGGTGCTTTTACAAAAATATACATATATATTTGTAAAAGAAATGAATAATTTAGTGCAATATTTCTTTGTTCAATTAAAAGGAATGAGAACCAAACTTACTTTTGATGAAATCCTCTAAAACAGCTTTTCAAAAACTACTTCTGGTAAAAATATAGGGATTTGTGCTTTTAAATATTAAACAGCCACGCTTTTTCTGACAGATTCAGGTAGGTTTCTCTGAAATGAACACCTCAAGAAGAGATCATCTAATAAACTTTTCAGCCAGAAGAGCAAAAGAGATAAATCTTGAGGTTAAAATGTATGCATGATTTCAAAGACTCAAATATTTTTAAGTGCAGTGTTTAATCTTAGTTGTATCAGACATGTGAAGAATTTGTAAATTGCATCTTCCTTGTAAATTGACTCATTGCTCTTAAATCTGTGAAGTAGATACATTTGGAGTTGGATCTTGTTAGGTCAATAATCAGATAAAACCTTTATAGCTTTCTTCGTGTTTCAGAATAGAATAATTATGGGAATAACCATAAATATTAATTCCAATTTAATATGTATGTACTCTGGAATCCCAAGGTGTGAATAGCAATATCTGATTACACGAACCGAGTATTCATTAAGTGCTTTTGGATAATCTTTAGAGAGTACATTAAAATTCAAGTGTTACTATGCATATGGGTAGTCTATCAAACTCAAAGAAAGATTTCAGAAGTAATCTGTGGATAGCTTCCTGGAGTAAAAACTTATTAATCAAAATATCAGTGTGAAAGAAAAGAACCTTGAGTGGTTATTCAGAATGAAGTTTCTTAACCATAAACCCCAGAAGGATATTTTAATACAAGATGAATATTATATGCCGTTTTTGCAGAATTCCAACAATACGTTCTTTATGTCAATGCACTTGTTTTAAAACTTTGTTGATGTTGTTTTGCTTTTCATTGTTATTTTGCTCTGTTTGATTTTGTTTTGTTTTTATACTGGTAGGGTGTTTGCATATATTTGTGAAACACCAGAAGAGAGATTTTTAAAAGGATAACTACTGTAAATTTTGATGATTTCCATGTTTTTTTAATATTATTTTTTAAATATCATATACTATGATTCACCTTTTCTTTTGATGTACGGTTCTATGAATTTTAACACATTTATAGATACACCTAACCATCCTCATAATAGGGCAGAAAACAGTTCCGCCATGCCAAAAAACTCTCTTGCGTTATCTCTTCGTAGTCACACCTTTCCCGCAAACCCACCCCCTAGAACAGAGAGATGTTCTCGCTCACTATCGTTTGATCTATTTGAGAATGTCACATAAATGGAAGTACATCCTATTTAGCCCATTGAGACTGGCTTCTTTCACTCAGCATAGTACCGTTAAGATTCATCCAACTTATTGCATGTATCAGTAGTTCATTCCTTTTTCTTTCTGAATAGTATTCCATTTCATGAATTTATCACAATATATTTACTCATTCTCCCATTGAAGGACGTTGAGTCGTTTCTAATTTTGGCAGTATGAATAGAGCTCCTATAAACACTAATATGCAGTTTTTTGTGAGAATGTCAATTTTCATTTCTCTAAGATAAGTGCCTAGAAGTAGAATTGCTGGGTCATATGAAAGGTATATGTTTAAATTGACAAGAAACTAATTATTTTCCACAGCAGCTATGAAATGTTGCATTCTCAGTAGCAATGTCTGAGAGATAAAGTTGTTCCACATCTCACTAGAATTTATTGTAATTTTCTTTTAAATTTTGGCCATTCTAATAAGAAGTACAATGGTTTCTCATCCTGGTTTCAATCTGTATTTTCCTAAAGGCAAGTAATGCTGAACATCTTTTCATATGCTTATTTGCTATTCTTATATTTTCTTTGGTGAAGTTTTTGTTCAAATCCTTTGCCTACTTTTCCATTTGGTTGGTTATTTTCTAATTGTTGAGCTTTATTTTTCTTTATCTATTCTTCATATAAGTCTTTTGGTGGATATGTGATCCACAAATATTTTCTCCGATTTGGTTGTCTTTTCCTTCTTTAAAGATGTTTTCTGCACAGAAAGAAAGTTAATTGTGATGAACTCCAATTTATCATTTTTTTATGACAAGCATCACTTGTCAAGCCATGCTGTGGTAGGCGTCCCAAATATAAAGTAGAGGAAGATGGGCATGGATGTTAGCTCAGGGCCAGTCTTCCTTAGCAAAAAGAGGAAGATTGGTAGCAGACGTTAGCTCAGAGTTAATCTTCCTTGAAAAAAAATCAGTTGTCCATATTTACGTGGGTCTGTTTCTGAACTACGTATTCTCTTCCTTTAATCTATGTGTCTGTATCTTTGGCCATATCACAATGTTTTGATTACTGTAGTCATTTATAATAAGTCTTAAAATTGGGTAGTATTATTCCTCCCACTTTATTCTTCTTCAAAATTATTGTACCTGTTGAAGTTTCTTCGCTTTTCCATATAAATTTTACAATTACCTGGTGAATATCTACAAAAACATCTACTGGCATTTTGATTATTAGTGTATTGACTTTATGGATCCATTCGAAGAGAACTGACACATTTACTATATTGAATATTCAAATTCATGAACACTGTATGTGTCTCATTTAGGTCTTCTTTGATTTCTTTCATCAGAATTTTTTTACTTTTATCATATAAATTCTGTATATGTTTTGTGAGATATATACATATTTCATTTTTTGCAGTTATGGTAATTGATTTCATTTTTTTCCTTTAAATTTTGGTTTCTAATTATACATTTCTAGTATACAGAAATACACTCAACTCAGAAAAGTGACTTCTGTGAGTTGATTTTGTATCCTGTGACCTTGCTAAACTCACTTATTAGCCCTAGGAGGGTGTTTAAAAATTCCTACCTACATAATCATGTTGACTGCAAGTGTAAGCAGTTTTTCTTCTTTCTTTCTAATTTGCATGTCTTTCGTTTCTTTTCTTTACCTCATTTTACTGACTAAGACACCAGTACTATGTTGAAGAGGAGGAATGAACGCAAATATCCTGGCCTTCTTCTCAACCTTACAGGGAAAGCGTTCAGACGCTTTGATAAGCCTGTCACTTTTGATGCACCAGTCTGTGTAAGAGGAACCCAGAAACAGTTGTCTCTTTTTTCCCAGGTAAGAGATTTTTAACTGTCTACAAACTAGGGCTGTTATAATCGACATAATTTCTACCTCTTTGAGATAACTCCCTATTTCTCCAGCCCTCTCAAGAGAATCCTCAAGTAACCAAAAACCCAAAAGTGGCTATGGACTTCTACAATCTACATCTGTCTTGAGGCCCAGCATGTACACATTCGAAAGAGCCTTCTACCCTGGGACATTTGTTTTAACCTGTGATTTGGGTTCATATTCTCTTTCCTAAACTAAGCTAAAATTAATAGTTTCTTCTCTTTTCAAATGCCATGAATTAAATATTAATTCTTTTGAACCATGTAGATGGTCTAGAGATAATGTAAATCATAATAGATTGTCCAAGTAAGCCACAAAAAAGAATTCTGAACAAATATCAAACACAGATACATAAAATACATGAGATGCACATTTATACACACATGCTCTGTTATATACGCATATTCATGTGAAATGTACGATGTGCATATACAATATATGAATGTACATAATTGTATAAACTCTTCTTAAAACCTAGAAGCAGTTAATAGTGCTTAATACTAATAGGTCTCTCAATTTGAGCTCAAGAATAATAAGGACCTTTTGAATGAACAAATAAAACATATAATAATATTGACTCTCCACGTGTCAGGATTGTATTAAAGACTCGGTAGATAATAGCTACAAAGGGTCTCTAAATCCTTAGGGAAAGTTTTGTGCAAGTAATTTTTTGTATTTGCATACCCCATATATGTATGCTAATAACAAAATTTCTCTGGAGATGATTTCCTGCCTTGGGCACTATATTTTAAAGGTGATATCAAATTATGTTTATCTTGTGAGAAAATAAAGTAACACTGATGTATCAAGAAGAATAACATGCAGGCTCAAAAATAAAATCATAAAAGAAAACAATGATGAATTATTTTAATAACATTTTACATTCTTACTGCATATTTCATCATAAAGATCAATAAAATGTTCCAACTAATAATGAATGCAGGAGTTATTCAACCTCCTGTCTTAAATTGTCTCCAGAAGGAAAGACAAGACCTATATTTATACCCACCCAGACACACAGTTCAATGATTTAGGATAGAAAGTCAAAATCTCATGAAAAGTTATGGCCTTTTCTCATGTCATGTCAATCAGAGCCTGAGTCAAGAGGAGACTGACCTAAGAAAGTAACCAAGATCCACAGACTAAGGTTTTTGCCTCTTGCAATATGCATCTGGTTTTTAACCAATAGAAATAAAATCTATAAGAATTGTTCATTGTTGTTTGCTTAAATTGTTAAAACAGGGATCTTATCACAAATATCTCAAAATTACTTACAAAAAGGTAAAAGGGAGAGAATTGAGATCTTTTCCACAGTTAGCCTAACTTTTTTGAGGTGGGGAGTCATGAGGTTTTTCCATGAGCTCTAGCCCATGGAGAATGTGTGTCTTACACAGACTGTCTATGGCAAAGCTTTCCATCTTCAGCAAATTAACAACCTCCTTCAGGCATGTTGTTGCTAGGTTACTATTAAATAGAATTACTGTAGTGTAATATATTCATAAAGGAAGAGTCAGGAGATAAGTAAGAAAATAATTATAATAACTTTGTCATGTTTAGACAACTTGATGCATTCATATATATCCAGAGGCATTATTCTAGGGAGAGGGAAGAAAGATAGATTTATTTCCCCTTTTGAATATTCTTAGTGATTCATTGAATATATCCCAAACACCTCGAAAGCATTTCAATTAAAAAGGATACTTGATCCACAAGTCTAGGTTCCTAGATTTCTTTTAATGAATACTGCAGTTGAGTGGTACACATGCTAACATTTGACAGAGGAAAATTACAAATGTTATCTTTGGAGGGCATCTTGAGTTACATATTCTAGCCTACAACCATTAAAAAGAAGTGCAAAGTATCTTAGTTTAGGGAGTATGTGGTTTATTATTGAAGCGTCCATCAAATACTTCTTCCATAAATGGCTCAGTATAGTTAAGACTTGTACTTACCCTTGTTATACAAACCAATGATTGTTTACCTATTACAGTCACTGGACAAGATTTCAAACATGAGATGCCCATCGGAAACTTCTAGATGGTGCCCGGCATCAATATATTTTAAAAGCTCCACTGGTCAGATTGATGAGCAATCGGAGTAGGGACCACAGGTCTGTAGATGATCAAATAGTACATTCCTCTTTCAGAAGATTTTAAAATGAAAAGGCAGAGGAGTTATACCTTTAGAACTGTGCATTGGTTGTGTTAATATGAGTAGAATATAAAAATCATAATATATAATTTACACCCAAGAGGAAAACTTTTAACTGAATTTATTTCTCGCACCAGGCCTCTCCATGCTTTCTCATTCACACTCCAGAAGTTATATGGCTTTAGAGAAAATAAAGAGATAGAATGAGCAACTAACTCCATCTGTAAATTTTTAAAAATAAAGCTAGAACCAAAAATGGCACCTCTAAAGTGTGAGTTTGGGATTTGGATATTTTGGCAAGTGAAGGGTCAAAAATAAAACCTGCCAGGAAATGGAAAATAGAATTTTTTTCCACTTACCACTTTATGAAAGCGACTGTAAAATGTGCAAAATCACCATTGACATTCAGGCAATCGCTGAAAAATAGGTTTGAGTAGGATGCAGGCTTAAATATGAGCTGAACTGTGTGAATTATGCATGACCAAAAAATAATCCAAAAGTGTATGGAGTGTGCTGATTTTTTTAAATTCTCTTTTCCTACATTGATGGTTCAAAGAACAGGGACAAATGTTTTCAAAATGTTTTCCCCTCTTCACAATAAAAGGTTTTATTTCTTGTTGCTTCGTCATACACACTCAGGTAAATAGCAACAGGTATTGATATCCTCCATTTTAGGAAATTTCAAAAAAGTGGTGTTCTAGTAGAATTCTCAACACTCGAAAAAAAAATCCTTTTGAATTCCTACTTTTGCCATCCTTCAAAAAATGTTTATAATTGAAGCATAATTGACATACAATATACTATTAGTTTCAGAGTACGTCTAGTGATTTGATATTCATATACATTATGAAATAATACCGTAATAAGTCTAGTTATCATCTGAAGGAAGCCATCAACAATGTGAAAGGGCAATCTACTATATGGGAGAAGATATTTGCAAATCATACATCTGATAAGGGGTTAATATTCAAAATATATAAAGAACTTACACAACGTAATATCAATAAAACAAACAACTTGATTAAAAAATGGGCAGAGGATTTGAATAAACATTTTTTGCAAAAAAAGACATATAGATGGCCAACAGGCACGTGAAAAGATGTTCAATATCACTAAATCATGAGGAGAATGCAAATCAAAACTATAATGAGATATCACCTCCCATCTGTCAGAATGGCTGTCATCAAAAAGACAAGAAATAACAAGTATTGGCAAGGATGTGGAGAAAAGGGAACCCTAGTACACTGTTGGTGGGAATGTAAATTGGTGCAGATGCTATGGAAAACAGTACAGAAGTTCCTCAGAAAGTTAAGAATAGATCTACCATATGATCCAGCAATTCCACTTACGGGTGTTTATCCAAAGAAAACAAGAACATCCTTCTAATTTTTCACCTCTGAGCTGAAACCCAGCAAGCTAAAGACCAGGCTTTTCCTCTAATTCTTAGATGGGAAGAGCCGGCCTGGTGACTCTCTCTGCCTTCACTGTCCACTGTCAGCCTCAGACAGATCAACTGCCTGCCTCAGGCTTGGGGCCTCTCAGGGCAGCCACTGATTCCTCCAGCCCTCAGACAAAGGCTGCAAACTTTATAACTGAGGCCCAGCCTTGCCACTTTGTTCTTGCACATTTTTGAGTGTTTCCCAAAACTGAGATGGAATTTTAGCATAAATCAATGAGTGAGGAGCTTGTGAAAAATGAGTATTCTCGATTGACAACAGTTCCTACCAGGAGTCATCTATGTTTCAGATTGCCATCAGCATTGAATTTCCATATCTGTGTAAATGCAGAGAAAAATCTGGAAGGATAACATACCTAACTGATAACAGTCATTATTTCCGGGAAAGGAAGTGGGATTGAGGTTGGTGGTCAAAGTAACTTTCACTTGTCTGATAATATTTTAATTTTGTATAATTAATTTATAATTTTAAATGTGTAATAATTTAATTTTGTATCAATTAGTTAATATGAATTTAGTGTATACTAACATTTAATAGAATAAAAATTTCTATGGAATATACTGTAAAACAAAGACTGCCATGCTAGAGATCTTACCGTTGTAAAGGAGAGCCCCTCTCTTTGGGTGTGGGAATATATCTAAATTTATTATGATTGATTCTGGTCAGAGATATATTTATTCTGTTGGCTCCTTACCTAAATGACTAGATACTTTATACATTTTATAATTTTGTTAATCAACTGAAGGAAGGAGGAAGGGAGGGTAAAAATACAATGTGTGCTCCTCAGCTCTCCATTTTTAGGCTCAAGGTAGACGTTGCTGAGATGGCACATGCTTTCAAAATCCTCAAAACAGTGCTCCAGAAGGCCACTATAAATCTACAAGTGTTGGCCCATGACACTCTACAAAGTCTTCTCTGGCAGCCCGGGTTTCCTGGTGAAGCAGACACTAAACCTCTGTACTGGGTCTTCTTACCATGAGGATGCATCTGAATAGCTCGGGGAGCTTTCTGACATGCACATACCCAAGTTCCAACACTGGAAAGTTGAATTTTTTATAAATATGATTGGACCTTAACATGCACACGTTGAAAACAAAACCTACAGCTGATTCTGATGAATTGGTTATGAATTGCAGTGTAATATAATTGCCATCATAAATTTATAAATGTTGATGGTAGTCTAAGTTTATTACATGTAACTTCAGATGACTTGGGTTATAGTTCTGACCCTGGAATTCATTAGCCTCGTGACCTTGGGCAGTCAACTAGTTGCCCCAAGGTTTAGCTTTTTCATTGACAAAACAAGATTACTAATAGGTTGCCCCTATTTTTCATAGTCGTTTCAACTCAAAAGGATCACTGGCTTGGCCATATAATCTCTGTGGGACAGTGGGTGAATCACTTCACCTTTGGGTCCTCAGTATCTTCGTCTTGAAAATTGGGATTGTGTTAGTAGATCAGTGGTTCTAAATCTCTATTCTGAATCAGAGCCCTCAGGGGTAACGTGGCCTCAGGGGAGGTGGGGGGAGGGGGAGAGTGCCAGTAACATGCAACAAGGTCCCTCTTCCTCTTTCCCTGCTTCAGCCACAGCATCTTATGTTTGCAAATTGGATTTTTGAGTGAGATGCTTTCACAGCCAAATATAGTTTAAAGCACCAAACCAGATGAACTCTGAGGTCACATCCAGCTCAAAATTCTTTAAATCTAATTCACAGGATTGTTGGGCTCAAATTAGATAATGGTTGTTAGTGGGTTTTTTTTGTAAAATGAAAAGCTATCAAGCTGAGTTGGCCTTAGAAGTATGGGCTTAAATTTTCTCCACTTGCAAAGTGGACTAACCTCCGTTCTCTTTTATTGTCGGTCTTGGCTTGAATCCTCTTGCCCTTGCCTCCTTATGCTGCTCATAAAAGAACCCACCGTTTCCTGATCACACTCACCAGACTCTTGGCTCCCAACCAAATGCTGGCCTCAGCCAATTTCAGCAGAGGTAGAACATATATCTATAGTAAGCTTGCTTCCTCCCCTTTTCCATCTGGCAGGGCTTAGAAAATAACCACCTGCCTACACTGGGAATATGGATGCTCAGGGAAGACTGCTGGGTCCCCATATTAACCATCCTAACCTCTGCACAAAACTGAGTCTGTGGCAGTCCATCCTACTTTGAAAAATATGGCTGAGTGAGCTGTTTTGTCTGGACAATGGGGTCTCTCCTGGGTCCTGCTCAGCTCACCCTTCTCATGAGCCCTATTCACCTACCTATATTGCCTCACCTATGAAGGTTCCCAATATAACAATGCCCAATTTTGAATCTAGTCATTCTGTACTGATAATGGCAAAAGAATCATTTCATACATGTGAATTAGGAATGACTCACGAAGATTCAAGTTAACAAGTATTTAATTTATAATGTGCCTACTCTGTGTCAGGCTCACAGTTTACTTCGATGAACGGATAGAGTGATTGATATTGATGAGCATAGAAACTCCAGGAAGAGCCAGACATATAAACAGTGACTGTAAATGCAACACAGGAAGTAGAAAGATAAAGGTCTGTGTGGTGTGCTGTGGAGTGGGGGGCATCCTTAGCTAAATCTGAATGCTTTAGTTAAGTTTCACTGAAACATGGGTTTATTCATGAAAACTAAGTAAGAGTTAGCCAAATGAAGGAAGTTGGGAAGGATTTTCTCTATTGAGGGAACAGCATCAACTACAAAGCAGGCAAAACCACAATCAGTTTCTTATGACTAGAGTATAATATGTGAAAGTCCATGCAGAACGACTGGGAACTTAGCTGAAGAATGAGAATGCGTCTTGGAAGGAGTTTATGCTAATGTTAAAGCATCGGGACTTTATTCTGCAAGTTACAAGAGAACCCTTGAAGCATTTTAAGATAACAAACGATCTACCTCCACAAATTCTGCTTATTTTTACATATGTCTTGAGACGGTTGGTTTGGGTAAACCTCCGCTTCTAATTTGATATTCACATTTGCACATCAAGAGATTTTTTTATGGAAAAGTACATGTAAATTATATGAGACCAGCGCTATAAATGCAACTACTCTGCAAACATTTTGCAAATACTGCCGCAGAATATTTTAAAGCATAGACGTTTATATTGAAATCCGTGTAGATTCTACACGTTAACCTCTTTCTGAGTGTTTGCGATGATTTCATCACTTGGCAAACACACAGCTCATTTACTGAGGCTTACGTTTTACTGACACTGGCTTAACAAGGCACTTGAGGCTTTAGTTTACATTTCTCCCTAAAATGCTGTTGGAATTATGCAGATCTGTTCCTGACGCTGCCATGGCTCTACCTAATTATTTTTTCTGTACTCATTTGAGTGTTGTGATTCATTTTCACAAACATATTCTCTGAGGTTAAAGTGTTTTGAGGTCCCCTCACACATTTGCAGTATTTCTCTCCCAAGTAGATTCTAAAATATGGCATTTGGCTACCTTTTCTGAGGTGGTTTGGGAGCTTTTGATCTTGTGCATTTGTAGGTTGAATTGGTGGCATCTTCAATATCCTTTCAGGTGTATTAGAGGAAGAGCAAAAAGAGTTTTGCAGAATCAATTTTTCATAATCTAGAAAAATTGAAGGTACACGCACCCTAGGGTGCAATAATTCTGCTCCTAGGATATCCCTGAGTTCCCTCTTGCAAACCTGTGCCAGGAGCAATATACAAGTATGTCCATAGAAGCATTATTGGTAATAAAGCAAAACTGGACACCCCAAAAGTCCATCAATAATACACCTGAGAAATACAAAAATTGTGATGCATCCATGCAATGGGATACTATATAGTGATTAAAATGAATATAACATAACTATGTGCTTTTACATCAGCATATCTCACACACAATAGTAAACAAAAGAGGCGGATCACAGAATAATATTTATAGAATGATTCCAGTTATAGAAATGTTTTTTTCAGTTATTTAAAATTTTAAGAGGGAAAATTAAGCTTTTTTTTAGGATGTATACATAACGTGGTAAAATTATACATGAAAGCAGGAGAATGGTTCTCACAAAGCTCAGGCCATTGCTGGTCTCTATCCCAGAGGCAGGTGTGTGCACAGAGGGTTTATACGCAAGGGACAATATTCTACCGCGTAAGGTAGGTAATAGCTACGTGAGTGATTCCCAAATAGTCTTTATGCCTTACAATTATCTTTTAAATTTTCTGCCTGTTACAAATATTCTATATGAAGTGACTTTTCAAATACATACAAATCTTTTTAAAGACAGAACTAAAAGAGACTTAGTAATGGAAATTTCATTAATGTAAGCATCAGAAAATAGGGCTCCAGAACTGTGGATGAGGGTGACTTGGGAAAAGTGCTGTACAACTTGCTCCTGCTCATCTAGGCTGTGCTGGTTATAAAATATGGGATGAGTAAGCAGAATCATTGTGTAAACGAAGCCCCTATATAATAAATGCCGGTGTTTTGGAGAGCTCAGTGGAGAGGTAACACATGCACAAACATGAGTTGTGGTGAACAATAGTTCCTGGAGATGACTGTGGGTAAGCTGAGGCAAGAGACTCAAATCAATAAAGTCAGATGTTTTTATAAAAATATCTGCCTTGTCAGAGGCTCTAAAAACGTGTCTCTGATGAAGTAATTCCTCTTTAACAAAGACAGCAGTGGAAGATGTAATGGACATCTGTCCATTTGAAGATTATAAGCCCGAAAATGTATTAACAATCTAAAAGCAGATATTATGTCAATATTTATTACATAAAAGCAGAGGTGGTTAGAAAGCATTATGAGAACAAGTGAGGTAAATATTATGATACAGAGAGTGCAGAACTTCGTTGAAAAAAATGCACAATAAAGCCAAAAGAGGAAAACAATGTGTTCACACCTTTAGAGTTCAGACACAGAAATGGTGGAAAATATATGTTGCTCCAGCAGGATCCAAAATTCTTATGTTCCCATGGCTGCAAAAGACTCAGACCAGGATCAATTCAGAGCTCAAAAATCTTAAATGCTGTCAAGGGACAGGGAAAAAGCAGTGGTAGGAAATGTAATTAACTGCAGAGAGCCCACATCACATACAGGTACTCAGAATCAAATTTAGAAAATGCATAATATGACATGCCTACTAAATGCAGCCTTCAGGCCACCAGACTGTGTCTCTTGATGGCCAGTTGACTTGGAAGAGGCAAAGGGAACTGCTTGCCATCCTATAACCAAGAAATGGCCTAACACTATTAAGACTTGGTCTCCATCCTTATCATTCAGCACTTTTTCAAGTATTCTAGCACGTTATCTTTTCCCGGTATTATGTTGTTAACTGATGAGAGTGAGGAGTTGGAGAAAATAGAGTGATTTCTATTGTCTATCCCCGAGTTTGGTGGAATTTAGACTTTCCGTTTCAAAAGTATTATTGATTCATTTCAAAGGCACACAAACTAAATGAACATACAGGGGCGGATTTTTAAATCTCCTCAAATAAATGAGGTCATCGTATTCAGCACGTTCTTGACATTTTAATGAAGCATATTAACAAAAATTACGCTCCAAAGTCATTACACTGAGCTATTATTCTCTGTTATACTAGAACATCACTGGATCTGAAGGAAAAACTCCTAATAAAATTATGTTATGGTAATATTATCAATAATGACATAATTATAGTGACATTAATGACAATATGAGGGACTTCATTCTAAAATATCACTCCATGTTAGGACAAGTTGAGTGTAAATAAGGAGCCATCATTTGTACCTCACGAGCAATTCTCTGCTTAATTTTTCACGCTGCAATTTGCAGTAAAAATGACAATATGGAGATCATACTTTACGTGATAAGAAGAAAGCTGTACTTTCCCTATTATCTGTCACTGAAACTATCCGTTCCAGGCCATTTGAATTTCCCACTCTCCCAGAAGTTTGATAAGATAGTAAACATATTAAAGTAAACTTGGACCCACTTTAAATAACTTAATGTTGTCTTTAAATATTGCTGCCCCTCAACTACTCCACTATCAATATTATTATTATTATTAAATAGATCTGAAGACGGCAGATGTAGTGACTCCAAAATTGAAGAGAGTCTAACTGTGAAGTGCCTGATTTTTTACTACTCAAGTCAAATGACTGGTTTTATTTTTAAGGATATTCTCCACTAAAATCTAAAGTAGAAAAGCGTTCTTTGCTCCCCCACTTACCAGCTGAAGGGCTTTTAAAGTGGTACTTAAATTCTCTGAAGCTTCCTTGAATGATCTATAACGTGGGAAATTCCTAATGGAAGAAGAAGAGCATAGTGAAAGCCCAAAGGAAATTACCCGGGGAAGACCGGCTGGCCACGTGGACAAATGGATTCACCTTTCCCAAGGTCATGTGCTCAGTTGATCAGGCTTAGCTCCAATCTTTTCAAAGTCCTGGAGTTGATCAAAGATAATGATTTACATTCGCAAAACTCACAAGTCCTGGAACATTGAAGACGGTTCAGGACAATTTTATATTATGGAAGAGAAATAGTTCCCTATGTACCATATAACCCCGCAGCGTCCATGTGTGAATAGCACCATTCATGCTATTTACATGGAGAGCTGCACTACATAGTGAGCAAAAGTTGCCATGCGTTTGTTCATCTTATTAAGGCCAAATAGTATCCAGAAGCCTATGAGGATATTATGCTCTCTAATATGTATCTTCAATGAGAAAAGCCATCTCTCCTTTGATGGACATCTTCTGGCTACACAAAGACTGAACTAAGGCTTTGTAATGATTATTTTTCTATCCATGGTCAATCTCAGCTCTTAGAGTATTCCCAGTAGTATTCTTTGTAAAAAGAAGAATACATTGCCTACTTTTAAATACAGGAACAGTTTCAGAAATACACGAAAGTAGAGAGAATAGTAATGATGAACCCTTACGTACATATCACCAGCGTAAACAGTTAACAAGGTACAGCTGATCTTGTTCAACCATAATCCCTTCCACCCTGGTATCTCTTTTAATTACCACAACAAACCTATGAGTTAGAGTCCATCATTATCTCACTTTACAAAGCATTTTACAATGCTCCCAAAGATTAAATAATATGGCAGAAGCCACGTCTCATAAGTGCCAGACCCAGGGATCAAAGATGGTTCTGTCTATTGCAGAATCTTTTCTCTGGTCTGCTTCTGTGTGCGCCATGAAAGTTAGTGGAGTCTAGAGCCACACGAATTGCCATATCAGTCACAACACTGCCATAAAATAGATGGCATACTTAAATAGGGTAATTTGGAAAGAGGTTAATAAACGGACTATTTACAAAAGATTAATGAAGCTCCAGGAGTTGGTAAAATCAGGAGAAAGTCTCACTAACCCTGGGCCCAAACCACAAAGGGAATGAGTGGTTATAGGAACCCAGATTCGGAAATAGCTGTGTGTACAGATTGCTTGTGAGGAGTCCCTTCATTTAAGGGACACAGCCAATGTGGGTGAGTCCACAGAGAGGGGCCAGGGCTATCTCACACTCTCTTCCTTTATTTGCTTGCTTCTCAACCAGCCAAATCCAATCAAATGCCAGGGTTCAGGGTAGCCCATTAACATAGTCCTCAGAGGTCAGCCTCCCACGGCACAGAACAGGGTGCAAATGGTGGATTTGGAGGGGACAAAAGATGACATCCAGCACAACTGTCTATCCATATGCAGGGAAGATACGATGTATTATTTTGACATAATGACCCTATTCTTATCAGAAAGTTAGAAATCTTGGTGAAGAATAAAAAATACTTATCTTTCATTAGAAAAGCCGTGTTACTTATTCCATTGGTGACGCAGATAGAAATTTTTCAAAAATTTCTAAAAATCATTAAATCAAAAAGTGATAGTTTAAAATTATGTTTGCACACAATACTTAAAGCAGCATGTAAGTATCTACAGAGTATGCAACACATTACATGTACTTAATAAATGGTTGTTGAATACGTGCTGATTTAGAATAGCCCAGTTGGGTTTGAAAGACTATGCCCATGCTATTAGGAAGGAACAGAAACGGAATATAACAGCCCTGTTCCTTTCTGATTTCATTGGTGAGTAATTATTACAGTGGTCACAGCCCTAGTTGCACTTCAGAATTCCTGGGGGAAACTTTAAAAACATGAAGATGTCTAAATCCATCCAGGGCCACACCTACTCAGTCAGAATCACCAGATAGAGGGCCTGGCACGTGCGCTTGTTAAAGGCTCAGAGGTGATTACCAAGCAGAACCTGGGTGAAAAAGCCCTAATTTGTCTTCAAACTCTCGAAAACAAATACATGATATAGCTAAAAGTTTGAATGTGGAATGAGGAAAGAGGAAATCCAAGATGACTTTGCTGGAATGTTATCTTCTCGCAGGCAGAGGTCTGTGTCTCTTGTTCATTGATCTATTGTGAATGGTTAGAACAGTGTCTGCCGTAGTATAGTAGTACTTGACAATAATTTGTTGAGTAAATGAATGATTTAATTCCAAAATGAGATAATGCACACAAAGAATTTAGGACAGTGACCACCAAATTTTGGCTTGATAACAATCTTTTATTCTTCTAATTAATTGATTACTCATCAATCTGCATTTTTAGCAAATTATCCAGGCTCTCCCTTTTGGCATTTCTTGGTCTAGTGATGTACCCAAACACAAGGCAAACAGAGAGGAATAAAGAATTATATAAACTGGCATTAATTCTCATAGTTGAACTGGCACTGGGAAGACAGCCCTTCACAGTCAGTAGAATGTATATCATTTGTCCATATCTGTGTAATGTGCTTGCTAGTCCAAATTTATGCACTATTCATAAAGATTTATCTTATTGATTTCCTGTACTGCATATTCTTATGCCTGTCAAAGCAAATATGCCAGGATGGCCAGATCACAGGGAGCACTAACGCTTCATTTTTTATTTTTATTTATTTATTTGTTTGTTTGCTGAGGAAGATTTGCCCTGAGCTAATATCCATTGCCAATTGTCCTCTTTTTTCTTTTTCATGTGGGCTGCCACCACAGCATGGCTGCTAACGAGTGGTGTAGGTCTGCTCATGGGATCTGAACCCAGGCCGCCAAAGCATAAGTGTCCAACTTAACCACTAGGCCTCTGAGGCTGGCCCAATGCTTCACTTTTTAAGAGTCCTTCCTCAAAAAATGTTAGGGCCCTGTGTGGCTCCTAAGATACCAGTTTAGATGCTCTTTTCCCATCTTCTCTCCACTTGCCTAGAAAGTTCTTTTTTCTTTTTTTTCTTTTTTTAAAGATTGGCACCTGAGCTAACAACTGTTGCCAATCTTCTGGGTTTTTTTTTTTCTGCTTTATCTTCCCAAACCCCCCTGTACGTAGTTGTATATCTTAGTTGCAGGTCCTTCTAGTTGTGGGATGCAGGACGCCGCCTCAACGTAGCCTGATGAGCAGTGCCATGTCCACGCCCAGGATCTGAACCCTGGGCCTCCGCAGCGGAGCGCGCAAACTTAACCACTCAGCCATGGAGCCGGCCCCGCCTAGAAAGTTCTTAACAAAGGTTAATTTGTATCCCTCCTTCCTTCTTCACTCCCCTCCTACAAAGAGCCCTCTTTTCATATTTTGCAGAAACAGAAATCATTTGGAATCTCTACTGTTGGTCATTACCTAACAATTTGAGTCTCTAACACACACAGGAAAGTATTATTTATTGAATGCACAGACATTAGATATCCCAAAGTAGTGTTTTTGAAAACATGCTCTGTCTCTCACTATTCTGAAAGGCTTTAATTTGTGCTCAGTGTCCAAAAGATTCCATGATCCATCTACTGTATGATTCCATTTACATGAGATGTCTAGAAGAAACAAATCTATAGAGGCAGAAAGTAAATTAGTGATTGCCAGGGGAGATGAGGCATTGGGGGTAGGATGACAGCTAAGAGTTGCAAAGTTTCTTTTTGGGATAATGGAAATGTTCTAACATCAATTGTGGTGATGGTTGCATATCTATGAATACATTAAAAGCCAGCGAATTTAAATTGGTTAATTGTATAGTATATGAATTATTTCTCAACTGTGTTAAAAAAAATAGAATTCCCTGGTAAGTAACCTTAGAAGCACTCATTACTAAGACATTGGCATAATAAATGTTCTGAGGTATTCTATAGTGAAATGTAAACAAAGTGTGGGTAAACATTGACACACGGGTAGACTTCTTATTTGTTTGTTTTGCCTTACTATGTTTGGGAAGTACACATGTTTGACAAGAACTCATTTAATCTTCACAACGGTCTTTATGAAAGAAGTTATCCCTATTTTAGCTGATGAAAGAACTGAAACTCAGAGAGATTAATAAATTTGTCCAAGATATCACAGATAGCAACAAATGAAGATAAGGAGTGAGCCCACGTTCCCATACACATCGATATGATTGAATGCTAAGCAGACATTAAAAATCTGATGCGATTCTATATTTACTGATGTAGAGAGAGCATGATAATAAATCCTGGGGAAAAAGTAGGCAATCATATTGCTTATGTAGTATATATTTTGTAAAAAGGACTTATTTACATATGTAAATATCTCTGTGTATATATTTGTGTGTGTATAAAAACAAACATTAAAAAGATGGTAGTGTTACAGACTGATAAAAAATGTATTTTCAACTTATGAGTATATTTTACTTTTTCAACAAAACACGTGTATTAGTCGTAAACAAAAAACAAGGATAAACAATCCTCTCTTCCTACTTCTTACACCCTTTTCCTATTTCCCATAAGGACAAAAAGCATCTTGAAAATGTTTTATATGATAGAGATGTAGCTAGGAATCCCAAATGTTCTTTTTTAGGAATATGGGAATTTTGAGTTTCCAACCAAATATCTCAGATTGACTCTGATTGTGATATTTTTTGCTTTTAACCTTAAAATTCTGCTTCTTCCTCCACAGATATAATGAAATCTAGAATATTTGCTTTCTCTTTATACTCAAGTTGCTGCCATATGAAAAGCACAAAGAAAATTTGAGTCAAAAAGGCTATGAGAGATAAATGAGTGAAGCCTCTCCATTTTAGAGACGAAGAAAACAGAAGTGCAGAGAGGGTGAGTCGTTTGTCTAGGCTCACACAGCTGGCTGCGGAGAGTGAAGGTTAATCATTACTTCTCTCAATTCCCAGCCCAGTCCTCTTTCTGCTAAATGACGTTATGTCCCCAAGAAAACCTGATTTGCTGCATGGTCCCATACTAATTAAAAACACTCAATTTCTTCTTTACTTGGACAAAACCTGTCAGATGGTACCCAGCGAGTATCTCAAGGCGAAAGCTTTCAGAGCTACAAGAATGAATGCTTTTCACCGTCCCTCTATCCCAATAAGCAACAGAACAAATGTTTTCAATATTGGTTCCGTGGCAGAACACGCCGTGCTAATGTAGTGTCACACTGTGCCTGCCAAGGAGGCTCCCTTTCCAGTTCTGGCCAATGGTTGATATGCTTCGGAGCTGGGTTGCATAAAACTCCCTGCTCTAAATTGTTGCCCCCGTGAGATTTTCCTCCATGTAATTCTGTGATTGGTTTCATCCTTCATCCGGGAAATGCAGGGAGCTCAGCAAAGCTGAAGAGTAAATGCCTAAGAGTTCAGGGATTTCACTTTGCACTTTAGATCAGTTGATTAAAGAAGCAGAACTGCTAGAGTAGATAGATAGATAGACAGACAGACAGATAGATAGATAGATAGATAGATAGACAGACAGATAGATAGAAAGACAGACAGACAGACAGACAGATAGGCAGGCAGGCAGGCAGGCAGACAGACAGACAGACAGATAGATAGATAGACAGATAGATAGATGGATAGATAGACGGGTTTTCTTTTTATGAAACCTTATTTTTTGGAACTGATCTGACATTCATAGCTAAGCCTCAATGTTATTACGTACTGATGCTTACAGTTAAATCATATTGTTCTCTTGTTGAACATAAACAATCTCACAGAACATCTACCTCAAACAAGGTCACTGTGCAACACAAAATACCAAACATCCCCCTCTCATTAAAGGAACGACTAATACTTCGTTACCAAGGACAGCTTTATCTCTGCTTTTGGATGCCCTCCCTATGGATTGGATTGAAATATCCAATCATAGAATTGCCTCTACTTTCCAAAAACATCCAATTTAGATCACACCTCGGCTTCCTTAGACCCTCCCCAAAATTGCTCAACCAAAGGCCAAATCTTTTACTAGATCTTTCTAATATCCTTTTGCTGAGATACCCCACATTTCCCTGTGGTGCATATTTTCCCTTAAAACAATGAATAATAAACACAACTTCTTTAGCTTCAGGTGTTCCTGTGATCTTTGGCTAAACAGCACTGACATATCATATTATATTATATTATATTAATCTCATATCATATCATATCTATCCAGATGGATAGATGGATGGATGGATAGATAAATATGAATTTCTTTTCGTTACAGGGATTTAACCTTGCACAGTTGTGAAAGCTGGTTTAACAGTCTCTGTAATGCTGTTATATACCCATCTGATGCTGGATCATGAAGTGCACAGGGTAGGCAGTTGGGAAAGGAAAATGAATATAAAGTGGATAAGAGCAAGAATAAGCTGGATCATTGGACAAAGCAATATGAACTCATGTGTAGTTTAATATACAGAGGGTTACATATGGAAATATTTATAGTTATATCAACATACACTGGTTAGGATACACACCTACATATTCTGGCTCCATCAGCTGTATGGACCAAAAAGCAAAAACTCCACTGTAGCTATGAGGACATTTAGTATCCAGATCTTGGGTTCTAATACCATTCTCCAATAAAAGGAACCAGAACTCCCTAGAAAATGGCTGATTCTAGGACTGGGGCAGGAAATACACAATATGAGACTGAAGCATCTTATAGGGCCAGAAAGCAAGAAAGTGCTCAGAAAAAAATCACTGTGATGGGGATACATCAGAGAGACACAGGAGCCAACTGAAAGAGCTCCTAATAGCTAACATTGGAGCAATTTGAGTAACAAAATAAGATAGTATTGGATTATACCCCAAAGAATAAAATAAATGTTCATTAGTCTATACTGAGGCAAGTAAATGATTAAACAAAAAAAATTAATGGGGGAAAATGCGTAGATCTCCTCTGCCGAAGGATTCCAGGTAATAGGTGTAGATATTCTGCCTTTAAAGAGGTAGAGCGTGGCTCCCCATTCATGAGTATGAGCTGAGCATGGTGGCTTTCTTCCAGAGAATACAGTATAGAAGGGAGAAGGAAAGATGATAACTTTACAACAGAGAAACCTGACAAATACCACCTCAAGCCAGGTAATCAAAGCTAGCATAAACAGTGATAAATCATATCGATAGTCTGTACCCTTGAAATTACATAATGAGAATGCTAATTTCTCTGTGTTCTTCTCACTCCAAACTCATTAGTGTGATAATGAGGAAAAAAATCAGAAAATGCCAATAGAGGAACATTCTACACAATACCTGACCAGTAGTCCTCCAAACTGTCAAAATTATCGAAAACAAGGAAAATCTAAGGAACTGTTACAACCAAGAGAAGCCTGAGCACTTATGACTACTAAAGTATGGGATCATGAAACAAAAAAGAACTTTAGGTAAAACGTAAAGAAATCTGAATAAAGTATGGATTTCAGTTCATAATATAATGTATTAATATTGGTTTAGTGGTTGAAACAAATGTAAGATGTTAATAAAAAGGAGAATTGGGTGTGGAGTATGTAGAAACCCTGACTATATTCATAATAATTTTGCAAATCTAAAACTGTTCTAAAATTAAAAATTTATTAAAAAAAAAAAAAAACAGTTGGAACCCACAAGCATGAGTAGTAGCCCACAAAGATGGACTGAGATTTGTGTCAGCTCTTTTTGCCTCTGACCTTAATGGCACACATGTCCATGCCATGTGTTTTTAGCTCTTCGCCATGGAGCTAAACACACATGCTCGGGAATCAGAGAAGCAGAAGGAGGATCCTGAGGAGGTTGGGCTGTCACAGGCCTTTGCTCCATGTCAATGAAGAGAGCCAGGAGATAACTGACAACACGTGTGAGCTACAAGATGGCTGCTGCTTCACTTCCGCCCTCCAAATCTCACACAACAATCTCACCCGTCTATATAGTCCACCCTGAACAAAAGCACACGAGGAAGAACTTCCGGAGAACATAGTTTAGCGTAGCCAAGCTGACCCATTACAAAGCCACCACACTCAGGGACATAGACATCCTAACCCTTGTTCAGTGGAGCAGAAATGCCACATTACCAACTAAATATAACCCCAAGAAAGGCAGAGCTGGCTTACATGCACGTTAAAGTATTTATTACAAATGCTCATCATTTTTGGGGAACAGATTTTGATAGAAAGAGGGCAGCCAGAGACAATGTGAATTTAAGTCCCTAAGAGAGAGTAGGTGGGAAGCAGGAAACAGAACTCAAAAGTGGGCGTGAGAGAAGACAGGATTCGGCCTGATGCCAAGGCCCAGTGCTAATCCAAAAACAAAGAAAATTCTTCTCTTGCAGATAAAAGGGTTTATTTGAACCTAATAAATATTGATGTTTAATTTGTTAGGGCTCTCACTCAAGTATGACCATTATGTTTTAACAGTTAACATAAAATTTAATGGTAACTTGGCTATTTTCCAAAAGCAACTCACAAAAAGGAATTCATTTATTTGATTCAATCAAAACAAGTGTTAAATTTTAATTTTACATCTTGACTTAAAAATATCACAGTTGGCCTAAAGTCACTTCTTTGCTGCCATTTTTGTCATTGAGACTGCAGGAGCTCATGGACTTCTTAAGCTGTGATCTTCTCAGATTGTCTGAGACTGCTCTTTCAACTAGACAGTACAATTTTTGAGACAAAGAATCACACATATCTTGTTTTAATCACCCTATCCTCGGCAACTTGCAGAATGTCCAGCACATAGTAGGGTGCAACAAATGTTTGTTGAATGAATGATTTCATAGTGTTGGTAAATTTGCAAATAAAAAATAATATGATAATAACAGCATGGTTTAATGGAAAGATCACAAGTTTCAGATTCAGACAACTCTACCACATGGGCCTTG
This sequence comes from Equus asinus, assembly GCF_041296235.1. Classification (NCBI taxonomy): domain Eukaryota; kingdom Metazoa; phylum Chordata; class Mammalia; order Perissodactyla; family Equidae; genus Equus; species Equus asinus. The sequence goes on along the minus strand of NC_091802.1, from coordinate 33,237,445 downwards.
GACAAGTTATTTAACATGGAACTGAAAAGACATCTAATCTACACACTGATGACTCATACTTTTATACTTTTAGCCCAAACAACTTCTCTGAATTACAGTTCTGCACATCCAATTGCCTGCCTGACATCTCCATTTGGACATCTAGTAGACTTGGCAGACTCAACATGTCCAAAATTAAGCTCTAGATGAGTTTCTCCTCTATAAAAACAGCGTTTTATGAACTGTTCCACATTCATTAATGCCAACTCCATTCTTCTAATCGCTTATGCCAAATATTTGATGTCATCTTTAACCTCTCAAATTCTACTATTGGTTCATCAGTAAATTTGATCATCTCTATTTCCAAAATACATGTTTAGTATTTGATCACTTCCCGCCATATCTACTGCCACCACTCTCGTCTAAGCCACCGTTCTCTCTCACCATGATTATTGCAATAGGGTCTTACTGAGCTCCTTGCTTCTGTCATTGTTGTCCCTGAAGCCCATCCTAAAATCAGTAGCCAAGTTTATCTCTATAAAAATGTAAGTCGTGACTGTGTTTCTACTCAGAGGAAAAGCCAAAAAGCCAAATTTCTTACTATGAGCTACAATGCCCTATAAATGCTACCCCTCTTACCTCTGCATTTATGTTTACGCCCTTATCTTCTACTAGTTTGTCCCTTATTTGCTCACTCCAGTGAGACTGGCCTCTAAGAAGGTTTTATCAAAGGTATTAAAGGAGATAATGCATATAGAGCTTAGCCTAGAGCTTGCTTCTGGGAAGCATTTAATAGAGTGAACGGTAGTTGTTGAAGCTATTATCATCATCACCACCATTAGTTTTGCTTCCTAAGGAAGCAACATTCAAAGATAGCATATTCTTTGTGATCACTGACCTCTTCAACCGCGTGATTCAAAATCACTTTCAAATGCTTCCCAAAGTCAAGTGCATCCTCCTAGGTCGAAAATTCTGCCATGAACTTTTTTTTTTTTTTTAATTTGCTGTAGACCCTGGAGGGACTTCCAAAATGCAATTTCAAAATTACTCTGAGTTTCGGGGGAGGCTGGTCCAAGATGGCGCCGTGAGTAGTCCTCTTTGTCTCTCGCCCTTCGAGTCTACAATTATTTGGACACTTATCGCTTGACAAAGGATATCCAGACAACATCTCAGGACGTCTGAGACACCCACGCGACTATACATCGGAAGGCGAATGGACTTTCCTCCGGGAGGATGTGGAAATAGGTGAAAACTCTCCGACCCCGACGGGCAGCCTAGTACCCGCAAGCGGCTTTCTTCCAACGGACGCCCCCAGAGGATCCACACACATCTAGGCCAGGAGCGAGAACACAACAGAGGAGCGACGGTGGAAACAGGTGACCAGAACCCTACCTAAACCCCCCGCAATTACTCCTAAACGCAGAGGGAAACTTTGGAGTTGCACACCTGAGCCCGCGGGGAGAGTCTCTCCCCGCCATTGGCGGGGAGATCCAGCCTGGTGCTCGGGGCGCCCGGAGGGTCCCAGAGAGAGACACGGAGGGCACGGAGGTCTCCCAGCTGCCGTTGCCCGCCCCGTGGGACTAGGGATTGCCGGAGATCTCGGAGAGGACCGGGGCGGGGGGAAGTTTCACAGGCCGGTTCTGCGACCCGGAGGGGAAGTGCCGGAGCTCCGCCCGGGCAGCAGACAAAACTCTCTGTCTGCCGTTAGCAGAGGGGCCACGCTGAACATTCACGGCTCCGGGAGAGGCCCGGAGAGAATCCCAGAGAGCGGGGCGACCCCCAGCTGCCGTTGCCCGCCCCGTGGGGCTGGGGATTGCCGGAGATCTCGGAGAGGACCGGGGTGGGGGGAAGTTTCAAGGGCCGGTTCTGCGACCCGGAGGGGAAGCGCCGGAGCTCCGCCCGGGCAGCAGACAGAACTCTCTGTCTGCCGTTAGCAGAGGGGCCACGCTGAACATTCGCGGCTCCGGGAGAGGCCCGGAGAGAGTCCCAGGGAGCGGGGCGACCCCCGGCTGCCGTTGCCCGCCCCGTGGGGCTAGGGATTGCCGGGGATCTCGGAGAGGACCGGGGCGGGGGGAAGTTTCAGGGGCCGGTTCTGCGACCCGGAGGGGAAGCGCCGGAGCTCCGCCCGGGCAGCAGACAGAACTCTCTGTCTGCCGTTAGCAGAGGGGCCACGCTGAGCGGTCACGGCTCCGGGAGAGGCCCGGAGAGAATCCCAGAGAGCGGGGCGACCCCCAGCTGCCGTTGCCCGCCCCGTGGGGCTAGGGATTGCCGGAGATCTCGGAGAGGACCGGGGCGGGGGGAAGTTTCAAAGGCCGGTCCTGCGACCCGGAGGGGAAGTGCCGGAGCTCCGCCAGGCAGCAGACAAAACTCTCTGTCTGCCATTAGCAGAGGGGCCACGCCCAGCATTCAGGGCTTCCGGCAGAGGCCGGGAGAGAAGCCCTGAGGGCGGGGCGACCCCCAGCTGCCGTTGCCCGCCCCGTGAGGCTAGGGATTGCCGGAGATCTCAGAGAGGACTGGGGCTGGAGAGAGTTCCAGAGACCCAGCTTAGTAGCCTAGTGGGAAACCCTACAGGCTCACAGCAGCCTTAGGGAAAGCCTCTGCACAGCACCAGTAGAAGGCACCCAGCCGCCAGCCACAAGGCTGGAAGACCCCAGGGCAAAAGCAGCATAGCTAGGTGTACTAACCACAGACTGTAGAAGATGCCAATAGCTCTCCTGCGACCCATAGAGGACAAGTGAGTTTTGGTGGGTGCAGAGAGCAACGGAGCAACAAATATAAGTGATCCCACCCCTGGCCGCTGGAAAAGCCCATAACACCGTTGCAGACCCCAAGGAGAGAGCACATCTAGGTGGGCTGCAACAGTAGGCACCTGCAGCCTGAAGCCCCCCTGTGATGGCCCCCATGGCAGAGGAGGGAATACAAAGGGCCACTGTGGCTACGAAGAGAGGCCCAGGCCCAGTTAGCAACTACGGACAGGGTTCCTGGTAGGTGAAGTATAAACAGCGGCTCCCCCCACCACAGCAGCTGAAACAAGTGAAAGGAGCAACTAAACTCTATCTCTATGCGGAGGCACAAATCAACAACATCAAGCAATATGAAAAAATACATTAAATCTCCAGAACAGAAAGAAGGTAACAAATACACAGAAAACAATCCCAAAGAAAATGAGATATATAACCTAAATGATGACGACTTCAAAACAGCCATCATTAAGATTCTCAATGAGTTAAGAGAGAACTCTGACCGACAACTCAACGAGTTCAGGAGCTATGTCACAAAAGAGTTTGATACGATAAAGAAGAACCAAACAGAAATATTGGAAATGAAGAACACAATAGAGGAGATTAAGAAAAATCTAGATGCTCTGAACAGTAGGGCCGATAATATGGAGGAAAGAATTAGCAATTTGGAAGATGGCAATATAGAATTGTTGCAGGCAGAGGAGGAGAGAGAAGCAAGACTTAAAAGAAATGAAGAAACTCTCCGAGAATTATCAGACACAATTAGGAGATGCAACGTAAGGATTATAGGTATACCAGAGGGAGAAGAGAAGGAGAAAGGGGCAGAAAACCTATTCAAAGAAATAATGGCTGAGAACTTCCCAAATCTGGTGAGGGAGATGGATCTGCAGGTGACAGAAGCCAATAGATCTCCAAACTTTATCAATGCAAGAAGACCAACTCCACGACATATAGTAGTGAAGCTAGCAAAAGTCAACGACAAGGAGAAAATATTAAGGACAGCCAGGCAAAAGAAACTAACCTACAAAGGAACCCCCATCAGGCTATCAGCAGATTTCTCGGCAGAAACTTTACAGGCTAGAAGAGAGTGGAATGATATATTCAAAAATCTGAAGGACAAAAATCTACAGCCGAGAATTCTCTACCCAGCGAAAATATCCTTCAAATACGATGGAGAAATAAAAACTTTTCCAGATAAACAAAAATTAAGGGAGTTTATTGCCACAAAACCTCCTCTTCAGGAAATCCTCAGGAAAACCCTCACTCCTGAAAAATCCAAAAAAGGAAAGGGGCTACAAAACCAAGAGCAGAGGAGATAAGTAGAAGGACAACAACAGAGAGTAGCAGCTCTACATCAGAACAGATTAAACCATGGGACGAGAAACAAAGGAAACTGAAGAAAACCGGAAAACAAGACACAAAATGGGAGTGGAAGGCCCCCACATCTCAATAATCACTCTAAATGTAAATGGATTGAACTCCCCAATCAAAAGACACAGAGTGGCAGGATGGATCAAAGAACAAGATCCAACAATATGCTGCCTCCAGGAAACACACCTCAGCCCCAAAGACAAACACAGACTCAGAGTGAAGGGATGGAGAACAATACTCCAAGCTAATAACGAACAAAAGAAAGCAGGTGTCGCTATACTAATATCAGACAAGGTAGATTTCAAAGCAAAACAGATAAAGAAAGATAAAGAGGGACAGTATATAATGATAAAAGGGACTCTCCACCAAGAAGACATAACACTTATAAATATATACGCACCCAACACAGGAGCACCAAAATTTGTAAAGCAACTCTTAATAGAACTAAAAGAAGACATCAACAACAATACAATAATAGTAGGCGACCTCAACACACCATTAACACCAATGGACAGAACATCCAGACAGAAAATCAACAGGGAAATAATAGAATTAAATGAAAAATTAGACCAGATGGACTTAATAGATATATATAGAACACTTCATCCAAAAACAGCAGGTTACACATTCTTCTCAAGTGCACATGGAACATTCTCAAGGATTGACCATATTTTGGGAACCAAAGCAAACATCAATAAATACAAGAGAGTTGAAATAATATCAAGCATCTTTTCTGATCATAATGCTATTAAACTAGAAATCAACTACAAGAAAAAAGCAGAGAAAGGTGCAAAAATGTGGAGACTAAACAACACGCTTCTGAACAAACAATGGATCGTTGAAGAAATTAAAGAAGAAATCAAATTTTATCTGGAGACTAATGAAAATGAGAACACGACATACCAAATCATTTGGGATGCAGCAAAAGCAGTCCTAAGAGGGAAATTCATCGCAATACAGGCTCACCTCACTAAACAAGAAAAAGCTCACATAAGCAACCTCAAACGACACCTAACAGAACTAGAAAAAGAAGAACAAACAAAGCCCAGAGTCAGTAGAAGGAGGGAAATAATAAAAATAAGAGCAGAAATAAACGATATTGAAACAAAAAAGACAATAGAAAGGATCAATGAAACAAAGAGTTGGTTCTTCGAAAGAATTAACAAAATTGACAAACCCCTAGCCAGACTCACCAAGAAAAAAAGAGAGAAATCGCAAATTAATAAAATCAGGAATGACAGAGGAGAAATCACAACAGATACCAATGAAATACAAGAGATCATAAGAGAATACTATGAAAAACTATATGCCAACAAATTGAACAACCTGGAAGAAATGGACAAATTCCTAGACTCCTACAATCTCCCCAGACTGAATCAGGAAGAAATGGAGAATCTGAATAGACCAATCACAAGTAAGGAAATAGAAACGGTAATCAAAAACCTCCCCAAAAACAAGAGTCCAGGACCAGATGGCTTCTCTGGAGAATTCTACCAAACATTCAAAGAAGACTTAATACCCATTCTCCTCAAACTGTTCCAGAAAATTGAGAAAGATGGAGAACTCCCTAACACATTCTATGAAGCCAACATCACTCTGATCCCCAAACCTGACAAGGACAACACAAAGAAGGAGAACTACAGGCCGATATCACTGATGAACATAGATGCAAAAATCCTCAACAAAATTTTGGCAAACCGATTACAGCAATACATCAAAAAGATTATACACCATGATCAAGTGGGATTTATACCAGGGACACAGGGATGGTTCAACATCCGCAAGTCAATCAATGTGATACACTACATCAACAAAATGAAAAACAAAAACCACATGATCATCTCAATAGATGCAGAGAAAGCATTCGACAAGATCCAACACCCATTTATGATAAAGACCCTCAGTAAAATGGGTATAGAAGGAAAGTACCTCAACATAATAAAGGCCATATATGATAGACCCACAGCAAACATCATACTCAACGGACAAAAGCTGAAAGCCATCCCTCTGAGGACAGGAACAAGACAAGGGTGCCCACTTTCACCACTCCTATTCAACATAGTACTGGAGGTGCTGGCCAGAGCAATTCGGCAGGAAAAAGAAATAAAAGGAATCCAAATAGGTAACGAAGAAGTAAAACTCTCGTTGTTTGCAGACGACATGATCTTATACATAGAAAACCCCAAAGAATCCACAGAAAAACTATTAGAAATAATCAACAACTACAGCAAAGTAGCAGGGTATAAAATTAACGTGCATAAATCAGTAGCATTTCTATACACTAACAATAAACTAACAGAAAAAGAACTCAAGAACTCTATCCCATTCACAATCGAAACGAAAAGAATAAAATACCTTGGGATAAACTTAACCAAGGAAGTGAAGGATCTATACAATGAAAACTACAAGACTTTCTTGAAAGAAATTGACGATGACATAAAGAGATGGAAAGACATTCCTTGCACATGGATTGGAAGAATAAACATAGTTAAAATGTCCATACTACCTAAAGCAATATACAGATTCAATGCTATCCCAATCAGAATCCCAAGAACATTCTTCACAGAAATTGAACAAACAATCCTAAAATTCATATGGGGCAACAAAAGACCGCGAATTGCTAAAGCAATCCTGAGCAAGAAAAACAAAGCCGGCGGAATCACAATCCCCGATTTCAAAACATACTACAAAGCTACAGTGATCAAAACAGCATGGTACTGGTACAAAAACAGGTCCACAGATCAATGGAACAGAATTGAAAGCCCAGAGATAAAACCACACATCTATGGACAGCTAATCTTCGACAAAGGAGCAGAGGGCCTACAATGGAGAAAAGAAAGTCTCTTCAACAAATGGTGCTGGGAAAACTGGTCAGCCACATGCAAAAGATTGAAAATCGACCATTCTTTTTCACCACACACCAAAATAAACTCAAAATGGATCAAAGACCTAAAGATTAGGCCTGAGACAATAAGTCTTTTGGAAGAGAATATAGGCAGTACACTCTTTGACATCAGTTTCAAAAGAATCTTTTCGGACACTGTAACTCCTCAGTTGAGGGAAACAATAGAAAGAATAAACAAATGGGACTTCATCAGACTAAAGAGCTTCTTCAAGGCAAGGGAAAACAGAATTGAAACAAAAAAACAGCTCACTAATTGGGAAAAAATATTTACAAGCCACTTATCCGACAAAGGGTTAATCTCCATAATATACAAAGAACTCACACGGCTTAACAACAAAAAAACAAACAACCCGAGCAAAAAATGGGCAGAGGACATGAACAGACATTTCTCAAAAGAAGATATGAATATGGCCAATAGACACATGAAAAGATGTTCATCATCGCTAATCATCAGGGAAATGCAAATCAAAACTACACTAAGATATCACCTTACCCCCGTTAGATTGGCAAAAACATCCAAAACCAAGAACGACAAATGTTGGAGAGGGTGTGGAGAAAGAGGAACCCTCATACACTGTTGGTGGGAATGCAAACTGGTACAGCCACTATGGAAAACAGTATGGAGATTTCTCAAAAAGTTAAAAATAGAAATACCCTATGACCCAGCCATCCCATTACTGGGTATCTATCCTAAGAACCTGATATCAGATATCTCAAGAGTCCGTTGCACCCCTATGTTCATCGCAGCATTATTTACAATAGCCAAGACGTGGAACCAGCCTACATGCCCAGAAACTGATGATTGGATAAAGAAGATGTGGTATATATACACAATGGAATACTACTCAGCCATAAAAAAAGACGAAATTGGCCCATTCACAACAACGTGGATGGACCTCGAGGGCATTATGTTAAGCGAAATAAGTCAGTCAGAGAAAGACGAACTCTATATGACTCCACTCATAGGTGGAAATTAGTATATTGAGAAGGAGATCTGATCGGTGGTTACCAGGGAAAAGGGGGGGTGGGGGGAGGGTACGGAGGGGGAAGTGGTGTACCCACAATATGACTAACAAAAATGTACAACTCTAATCTCAAAAGGTTGTAATCTATCATAACATTAATAAAAAAATAAATAAAAAAAAAAAAAATTACTCTGAGTTTCAGAAACAACACTTGCGAAGCACTATTGGTTGGGTAAACACTCAATTGATAGAACGGGTTCTAACAAATTTTTTAAGAAATCAGCTCTGTTACTTCAGCTATGCTTTATTCAACAGGCAGGAAAATAAATTTTGCTTCATTTTTAAATAATGCCATGAGCTAGGAAGGAATAAATGAGACTTAAATTTAGGCAATGTCTTTGTTTTCCTTAAGAGAAGATTTTCAAAGATGGGAGCAAGTGAAAGTGGTTGTTGCTGTTGTCTTTGCTGTTTTTGTTTGTTTTTAAACTTCTCTTTGTGTCCAGGCTTCAGAACTTGCAAAGAAGTCTGACACCAGCTTATCCTGCTGTATAATGGTGAGCTTGGGAAATAAAATCTCTTTATACTCTTACCATTGATTTACTTAAAACAGGGCAGGAATTTATGTCTCTGTGCCTTATGGTACTATTCCAAACTTTGAGAGATGTTGGGAAATTTTAGTTGATATGACTTGGAGAAAGCTCCCTCCATCATGGGCCCATCAGTGGTGGACCTCCACCACGTTTCTCACCCAAAAGCAGTCCTTTGGGTAGAGGATTCGCTTTCTTGGCCTGGTGACTTCCTGGGCAGACCAGGCTTCCTTTACATGTTGCTACACAAACTGCTTAGGTTCTTTCCAATGACTCCAAAGACCCAGAGACCTTGATTTAGAAGGGGTTTGGCCCACATCCTCTTCCCTTCTCTTGTGTTATTCCATCAAGCTTCCCACATTCAGAAACCTCAAGTCAAAAATAGACACTAGTGGAGTCAGCCTGGTGCTGTGGTGGTTAAATTCACATGCTCCGCTTTGTTGGCTTGGGGTTCGTGGGTTCAAGTCTCAGGCAGAGAGCTACACATCACACATCAAACCATGCTGTGGTGGCATCCCACATACCAACAGGAAGATTGGCACAGATGTTAGCACAGGGTCAATCTTCCTCACCAAAAAGAACAAAACAACAACAAAAGTAGACGCTAATGTTCCTGCATGCCCCCTCAGTGCAGAGTCTGCATGTCAAAATATGTTATGTTTATGGCCCATTTCTCCATAAAATTTAAGTTCCAGAAGTATAGGAATTGGTTTTCTATTTTTAACTTGAGGTCTCCACTGTTTATAAAACAGTGAATGTAGACTGAATGAAAGCATTTTTTCCCCTCTGTAACATGTAGGACCCATGTAATTTTAATATCTATCATTTTGTTAATGCTAAACATGAGGGAAATCCAAGAAATGCCTGTGATTTGGAGGTTTTGAAAAACCTTCCGATGATCGTGTGCATGGGTCCTGTATGACACAAAATGTCAAACCTTGCAAGAAAAAACCTAAAGAAAACTGTAAGGGACAATGATTACCATGGGGCTTACATAAAATGTCTTACATTACAACAGGCTATTTTAAGCTGATAACAATTTAACTTCACTTGCATACGAAAACTCTACATCGTTACCTCTTACCTCATATGATATATTATTGATGTCATCATTTGCAGCTAATTATTTTGTGCATCATTAAAATAATATAGTTCTTTTAATACTTTTGTCTTTTAACTTTTATACTAGAATTGTTATTTACCCACTACTGTTATAAGAACATGGTATTCTGTATTTTTCTATATATTTATCTTGACTAGTGAGTTTTCTGATTTCTAATGCTATCACAGAATGAGATCAGGACTCTGAGCCACTGAGTGTCCACCACCACCATCAAGACTGTGAGCAATAACAGTATTGCTACCTTTTCTCACAACAGGAGATAGAAAAGTAGACAAAATGTTCATTTGATAACAAAGAGCACAAAGATATAGTTCCTGGCCCTGAACAGGAAGAGATGGGGTACCCGGACACCATGAAGAATCTGCACATGCACTGAGGACACGATTACAAATATGTAACAATCTCTTCTCTACTCATTATTCTAATCTTCATTAATTAATCACTATACATCACATGGACTGATGAATTTTGTAATACATTTTTCAGTAAAATTATTTATATAGACAAAGACCCCCAAAAAATCTTTGTTCAGGATGTGGACATCCTAGGGTTGTCCCTACTTCTATTAGTCACAAATTATAATTGTGGTGTACAAATAATTGTGTCTCCTGCTACACCATAAATATTGATTTTATGATGCAAAGATTTCATAATCCTTCTTATAATTGCTGCATAATAGTACAGAAAGTGGATGCACCATAATTTCTGTAAGAAACTGCTGTAGAATTTGTTTAAGAATCTGCTGTAGAACCAGGAAAAGTAGATGTTGCAGAAATCCGAAGGCAGTCTGCCAGAGAATTTGCTCTTTCCTCGGGGGAGGCCAATCTTTTTGTTCTATTCAGGCCTTTAACTGATCGGATGGAGCCCACTCACATTCTGGAGGGTATCTGCTTTACTCAAAGCCTTCCAATTTAAATGTTAATCTCATCTAAAAATAGCCTCAATAATGCTTGCCCAATATCTGGGGACCCTATGCCCCAGCCAAGTTGATACATAAGTTAACCATCACACGTCACTAAATCTGTTTTCTTAGTTCCAGGTAAAAGTCTTTGAACAACACTCTTCCTGTGTTCAGGAGAGAGGTGCCATGGCTGAAACACATTTCCTATAACTTTTCTATTGGCAGATCATCATAATTTCATATCTAATCACTATCCTAACCTTAATCATATTCATGATACCCCCGCCCCCCAATCTTGTATCTTTCTATGCACATTACATGTTATGAACAAATCCATTCTGATATGCCTTTCCTCATTGAACTAATAGGAAGGACTAAAACCCAGTTTCACATGAAATTATTACCCTTCCTCAAATTGGTTTTTGTTTCTCATGTGAATGTTCCTCCTGGTTCTTTTCTGTCCCTGCCCCTCAGGTTAAAGCCTTGGCTTTCTACCGTCTCATAGTTTATGCCATTCATTCCTCATTGAAGTAATACTTAACCCAGTTTGTGATATTTTAACGAACCTCTCAAGGCCTCCTTCAAGCGAACATTCCTACTTGAAGTTTTCCTTCACTTTGTTTGTAAGATTTTAATTAGTTCTCCAAGGCTGCTTCTGTTGAACTTTCTTTTTGACTCTACCACGTCTGCTGCCATTTTTCTTAGATTCTAAGATGCCCTCTATTGTAAAATGCACTGTTGATTAATAACAACTTTTCTTTTTCATGTGGGGGAATTAGTAGTACTGAATTAAATGTACATATCTCCTTTTATAAAATAAACTAACTACCAAATGAATGTACTTATCCATATAATTACATAGCACTTTCTTTTTCAATATGACAATCAAAATTTGAATAAAAATAATCTTCTTAGCCAGAGTCCAAAGATTCTTCTCTGTCCCTTCTGGCCACAAGCAGTTAGGCATAACGTCATACAACAGGCTGCTATTCCTAACCTGTGTTTATGTCAGTTTGGAAACTCCTTCTCTGGTCTTCTTCCCGACATATACTATTTGTGTCTGATTTTGGTATGCATGCAATATAACCTGTAGCAAATAATTTTGAGAACTTCTTTTCCTATGCTCTGGAATTGTTTCATCATAAGAATAAAGAGTTCCTTGCAGACTGACTAGAAAGGCACCAAGAAAACCGTGTGTAGGGTGATACTTAGAAGTATCACTTTTCAATTTTGTTTTCTGGTTATTGATTTAATCAAATGTTTTGAGCAATTTTTTCAATTATGTTTTCCTTAAATTGACCATTTAATCTAGGTGTCTAAATTCATTGGTGTAAACTGATATAAGCATTATCTTATAGTCTCATTGCCAGACAAGCATTTTATTTTTCAAGTTTATTTGCATTTTTTTGCCTACAATATTATGTTTTTTCTCTTTTATAAAGCTCTTCCTTCTATTCTCTTTTGTGTTCTCTCCTTATCTTGTTTCATTAAATGCATAGATTACTTATTTTAATTTTTTTTGTTTGCTAATATGGTAAGGGAAACTGGCAATCTTTTTCACATACACACACACTCAAAATTTCATTCATCAGAACTGGACTGCTGAATCGGAAGACTTGATCAAGACTGACACAGATTCATGGAAATAACAAGAACAGATATTAAGAAGCTAATGAGGTTCTTTATTATTCCAATTGAAATAATTCAAATTGCTCCCATTTGAGCAGATAAGAAATCAAAGACACCACAACAATGAGGTCCCACTGACTCTTAAGATCTGAATAGGTTTTACCTAACAAACAGAACATTATTTCCTCAGTAGAGTGTAGGATGTATATTACCTGAAAACAATCTTGCTCATTAATTAGAGCCTATCCTCATCTCCAGCCTCCTCCAGAATGGGTGCAATTGGGAGTGACAAGCATCACAGTTCACCCCACAGAAGCTGGAGCCCTCCTCTGGACTGTAAGGCTCCACCATGCGGAGGTAAGGAGGAGGGCTTAGTAATGCAGCCACTTCATTTTACAGGACTGAAGTTGTCCTACAGGAGAGACATGGAATTTGGTAGTGAAGTAAGTCGGACAGAAAAAGACAAAGTAGTATGATCTCGATTATACGTGGAATCTAAAACCACTGACCTCATTTAAACAGAGAGCAGAATTGTGGTTGCCAAGGGCGGAGGGTGGAGGAAATGGAAGATGTTAGTCAAAAGATACAAACTTCCAGTTAGAAGATAAATAAGTTCTGAGGATCCAGCGTACAGCCTGGTGACCACAGTTAACGATACTATATTCCACACCTGAAAGTTGCTAAGAGAATAGATCTTAAAAGTTCTCACCACGCACACACACACACACACACAAAAGGTAACTATGTATGGTGATTAATGCATTAACTGACCTTATTGTGGTAATCACTTCACAACATATATGTGTATCAAGTCATCGTGCTGTACACCTTAAACTTACACAATGCTATTTGTCAATTCTATCTTGATAAAGCTGCAGAAAAATAGATAAGCTAAAAAAAGAAAAAAAAGATAGATGAACAAGAGGGTGCCTCGGGTTTCATCTTCAGGGGCTGGGTTAGGAGTAGAGTTTACTGAAAGGTTACCCACCCCAGCCTCTACGTGCTTCTCTATTGAGGTTCAAGGAAAATAACCCTAGTTATCTTTTCTTGCGTACTTAGACAACACCTCCAGAAACTGATGAGTGTGTTAATATTGGTTCCTTGGGGCTTAATAAAAGTTTCTTAAAGGCAAAGATATTAAGTTTGAATCTTGAAAAATTAGTAAGTTTTGTCAATGTAGGTGAAGAAGAAAAAATTTAGGAAGAAAAAAACGTAAGAACAAAGATCTCTCACCCACTCTGAATTCAGATTTAACTATAAGAAAGACTCAGAGCCAGGCAAATGGAGATACAGATATTAGCTTTATTCCTGATGAAGTATATACCGAAGGAAGTGATATAGATGTTTGGCCGTGAAACCCTTTCTAATACTCTCACGCGGTAGACACATCCCAGGGATGCTGGTATACAACTGGCACACTCCTGGTATTCATGTCCATGTATAGTCCCCTCCCCTTGAGTGTGGGTGGGACAAGTGACTTGCCTCTAATGAACAGAATACAGCAAGAAGGATGTCACTTCCAAGACTGAGTTATAAAGAAGCTCTGACTTGCCTCACGCTCATTACCCTTTCTTTCACTTCCTGGCTCTTCTCAGCTTGCTCACTCTGATGAAACAAGCTACCTGGTTGAGAGCTGTCCTGGAGGGGAGCACATAGAAAGGACCTTGAGAGTGTCTTCTGGCCAACCACCAGCAATGATATGAGGAAGCTTGGAAGTGACTCCTTCCCAAGTCAGCCTTGAGAAGACTTCAGCCCTAGCCAACACCTTAATTTCAACCCCTGAGAGACTGTGAAGCAGAAGATAAGCCACACCTGGATTTTGTGGTTTGCTGATCCACGAAACTGTGAGATAATAAATGTTGTTTAGTCACTAAGTTTTGAGGCAATTTTTTAGGCAGAAAGAGACAAGTAATAAACTTCTAGAGAGCATAGTCTCTCCTGAAAAAGTACGTGTAATAGGAGAGAATCTGTATTATCAAGGAAAGACTGGGTCTGTAGGAAAATGAAAAACAGAAGATACTAAGCCACACGTCCCTGCTTCTATTTCCCAAACTCACCAATTAGATGAATATCTCCTCTTCCCCCAGGGGGTGTTAGTGAAGGAGCAGAATTGCTCAACCATGATCTTATATTGCTTAGCCAACAAGCTAGCTAGAATCTGGGAGCTCACCTTTCTCCCAGCTGAAGGGGAAACCTTCAAGTTTAAATTCCACAGGACTGGGACCACTCTTTCCATGGTCTAGGAGATGGCATCATCCCACCGATCTCAAGCTCCAGGTGAGGGGTAGCTGGCTTTCCAGACAATATAGTAAAGAGCAAGCACTACAAACCCAGACTGCACAGTGCCAAGCAAGCTGTGTGTTTCTCCACTGACAAGGCCATTTTCTCATGCTTATCCTATAAGAAGAGGCAATCATGGCACTGTGGTTGAGGAGAGTCCCTCCACTGGAGCAGAACCCATTCTGGGTTTAGTAGGTGCCCGGGCTGGCATGCCTCTCCTTGGGATAATGGAGGGACAGAGAATTGCATGCCTTTCTGTCTTGTTGCCCTGGCTTTTGAGATGTCCTTTTTCCCAGGATAGTCTATTGTGTAACTCATGCTGTTGTTAACTTATGGAGTCCATTCCAATCACTTGCACAACACCCACTCACCCTCAGCAAGACAGAGAGGAGTGAGTGAGAGACAGATGTCAGAAGTGTCTTCTCTGTGTTTTTCCTTCCATTAAGCACGGAAACGAGAGGAGTAAGAGTTAAGTATTCCTTCCCCATCTCCTACACACATGCACATGCACACACACACACACACACACACCCCAATGGAAGCTAGAGAAATATGAAAAGATAGGACAGATTTGGGAAATACCAGTGGATCTGCATGACGAGATAAAAATGTAAGTTCAAGGACATAGTGTGGCAGAGTGCCAGAATGCCACATCCATAGGGCTACCCTGTTGTAAGACTCCATGTTGCTCAACCCAGCAGGAGTGGCAGCCCTGGGAGTTGTGCAATGCAGTGGCCCTAGCAGAGCCCTTAGATGACACCAGTCACACTCATATTTCCTTCTCTCTCTTGACCTTTCTTATTTTAGGGATGACAGTTTTATAGGCACAAGAAAAAAAAAAAAGTCAAAATGAATCCAAGACCTGCCACCAAGGCACTGAATTGCTTCTTACCTTCCTGTTGTATTTGTGGGGCTGCTCAAAATAAGTAGCAGGATGATTCATCGGAGCCTCTGGAAGTTATCTGACAGTACTCTATTCTGGTCTCTGACTGAAGCTACTTATATCTTGTGTCACTTTCTGCAGTGACTCAGTTCCCAGCAAAGATTAATGCAGTTAGAGCATTTTGCAGAAATAGTAAATCACCTTTGCAACTGATTGCAACTCTGGAGCTGCCTAGCCTGTGAGTTATTCATGTAGCTCTCCAACATTGCTTTCATAAACAGATATTGTTTCATTCATTGCTAATCATTCCTGCCAAAGTTAGAGTAGGCTCAAGGCCAGGAGTGTACCCAGGTTCTATTCAAAAGAGCAAAAAGTTTGCAAGATGTACAAAATGTCAAGCTACTCTTTGTCCCACGCTTTTCTTTCTCTTTTTTTCTTTCTTCTTCTCCCCAAAGCTCCTCAATATATAGTTGTATTTTCTAGTTGTAGGTCCCTCCAGTTCTACTATGTAGGACACTGCGTCAGCATGGCTTGATGAGCAGTGCCATGTCTGCACCCACGATCTGAACGGGTGAAACACCGGGCCACCAAAGCAGAGTACAAGAACTTAACCACTTGGTAATGGGGTCGGCTCCTCTCAAGCTTTTCTTATGCTGATGAACACTGAATTCATACTGAATATATGCTTAAGAAGAGTATATTTGTATTCAAAGCCACCATATATCAAACCTCATCTGAGCAGTGCTTTTTGGTAATCAACCCATTAAATTATTTAATTTTTCATAAGTCTCTTTTTTACCATATTGGCCGTGTTTAGCAATGATATTTTCCTATGTCAAAATAAATGTCACCCAATTAAATATCAAAGGATATTCACCAGGAGGACTAATCTCTCCTTGTTTTTTTTATTACCTAGTCCCAGAAGATAATATTTCCAGAAAAATTTAATTCACGATATTGGAATCAATGCCTTGCTGTTTTTGTGTTTTAATAATTAAAACAACCCTTCAGGGCTATGATGGCACACAGACCAGAAGCTCTTTAAACACAGGTACCCCAGAAAAGTATGCGGCACGTGGTAGAGACTCAAAAGTTCTATTGAACAGCAGAGTTCAACAGTCTAGCAGGACCACATGTCTTTCTTAAGCTTTTCAGTGATGCTTATTTAGATGTGGGAAACTTTACCTAATGGTAATAGATAAAGAAGTCATTTCATTTGTAACCCTCATTGCTCTCACTCCTGGACCAAGACTATTTTGAATTCCATCTTCTTTATTAGATTCAGGGCTCTCAAGAAAATTTATATTTCAAATGCTCAACCAATCTCTGAAATAAAGTTGAGAGAAATCATCCTTGGAAATATCAACCTGAAAACTGTGCATCAGACACTCTTTCCTGCCTGGCTTTGCACAGTCAAGATGCTAATGCATCATTCCCAGTCAGATGAAACGTCTTCAGCATCTCCTTCCTTCACTTAATGTCTAAAGAGGCTTGATGGCTAATTGTCTAATTGAAAAGCGGCATAACTAGACAGGTGAAGAAAAAGAGCTGATTTGGGTTAACCACAGGCAAAGGACTTCCGAGAAATATGTCACTTCACTTTAGCACTCTGCGGACATCACATTCTTTCTCTCAGTCATTGCAGTCATGCTAAATCAAGTATTATAGGTTAAATCTGTGATCTCAAAGTTTGCTTCCATTGCTGATGCTCAATTTTCATGCAAAAGTAAGTCCTTTTTCTTCTCTTCTCCATGGTTGCAGAGATTGAATTAAATGTCCCATTCATCTTTCATGTCAAGTAGGTGCTTGAGGAAGGCTGTGGCACATCACACAGTGGGCTTAAGAGAGTACATCTCTTCTTCTTAGTTAGGAAGTCTCAATTTGGGACCAAGTAGCATAAAAATTGTTCAAGTTCAGCTGGAAAAACACAAATTTCCTTGCCAATGCAAAGGACCTTGGCAGATTGTAGGAATGGATGTGTGGGATCCAGATATTAGGAAAGCTTAGGGGCAGGGTGGCAAAATGCACAAATGGAAAGTCATCTGAAATAATTCCAGAAGCATCCTAGACATTCTCACCAGGTTTCTGTGTGGGCACCCATTTGCTATGGGCTGAATGAGTGTGCCTTCACTAAATTCATATGTTGAAATCCTAATTCCCAGTGTGATGGAACTTAGAGATGGACCACTGGGAAGTAATTAGATCATGATGGCAGAGCTCTCCTTAGGGCATTAGTGCCCTTATATGAAGTGTCACAACAGAGCTCTCTTTCCCTCCCTTCTCTCTACCAGGTTAGGATACAAGGAGAAAATGGCCACCCGCAAACCAGGATGTGGGCCCTCCCAGACACTGCATCTGCTGGCGCTGGCACCCTGATCTTAAGCTTCCCCACCTCCAGAACTATGAGAAATGAATGACTGTTGTTTAAGTCACCCAGTCTACTGTAATTTGTTATAGCTGCCTGAACTGACTAAGATACCATTGGATTCCATTGGCTTGCTGGTCTCATTTAAAGGACATGACAAATAAACATTTACCTTTAGGAGACAGATAAATCAGTCTATGTTGTCATATAACACATTTTAATCATGTTTTTAATTTTATTTAGCTAATAGGAGAAGAGCAAAGCAGTCTTTAATATCCCTTTAGTATTTTTTTTTTTAACTCTGAACAGTAAGGATAGACTAGAATTGCCCTTGAAAACTGCTAAGGCAGAATGATTTTTAAGTAGCATCTCTACTTTTCTACTATCTGAGAATAATCCAATGCTCCAATATGACCCCCTAACAACCACTAAGAAGCTAATGTACTTACTGCATGCAGTCTAAAAAATCTGAAAATCTATACGGCACTGTCCAATAGAACTTTCTGCAATGTGGAAATATTCTATATTTTCACTGTTCAATATATGGCTATTAAGCACTTGAAATATGGCTAGTACAGCTGAGGAAATGAGTTTTAAAACTGTATTTAATTTCAGTTAATTTAAATTTAAATATCCACTTGTATTGGACATATTAGACAGTGACACTTCTATAGTTTCAGCATTGCCCATCTTACCTCTTTACAGAGACTTAAATTATTCAACCAGACAAAGTACATCTCAGGCCAATTCTTCACCATTATGCTGGCTTATGAACCCAATTAGAACATTGGATCATATGGGTTTATTTCACTTTAATTCTCATTTGAAAAATATCTACCTTATATAAACACATATCCGCCCTTCCACCTTACTTCCCAATACACTTATAAAAAACATCCAGTCTTAGTGTGTAATGTTGAAAACAATCCATAAACTTCAAAGGATGTCTTATGGTATCCAGGCAGCTAGGGCTTTCGCTCTTGTTTATTTTGACAAAAGCTATTACAGCTAGGACCAACTTTTATTCAGTAATCTTATCTTCTAAAATAGCTATAAATACTAGCAAATCATATGGGACATTGAGCTTGTGCAGAAAGCTACAGAAGAAAAAGTAAGAAACAAGGCTTTGGAAAACATATATTATGGTTCACTGTAGAGGTGGCTGTGGAGAGACATCATGGCTAAGGGAATGAGTACACGCCCAAGGATAAAAGCCTTCATTCCAGTCCCAATCCTACCACTTATTAGCTGTGTGACGAGACAGGCCAATTTTATGAACCTCTCTGAGTCTGATATTCCGTACTTGTTAAAGAAGATATTCGCTCCAGACTCTTAAAATCATTGTGAAGATTAAATCAGATAATATATGCAAATATTTTAGTATGTAGTAGACTTTAAATATGTTAATTCCTTGCCTTTCTATTTTTAAGGCAAATATTTTGAAACATCTGGAAATTAATGGAAGCTATGCATGTTCCAGAAATATTCAATCATTGAGACATTTCTGTGAAATAAGAATTTAGTGTGACTTTGTATGTAGGCTCTATAAAACCAGGGTATCTCCAGGCCCCAGGCAGATGGTCACATTTCGAGGGAGGAAAAGCTTCTTTTTCAGAAAATCCTCTTCGGTTGGTTCCTTCATTACGATTCGGCAAAATGCCACTTACAACAGATGGATATGAATACAGGCAAGCAAAGAGGCTGCGCTGGTACCCCAAGTCTTGGCGTATGGCACAAGATTCTCTCACCAGGCTGTCAAAACAGCTGCTGTGCACTTTCCCCACCTGCAGTTACAAAGCTCTGCCAAGAGTGCCCGAGCTCAGAGAAGACCCTGCCATCAGGTGGTTCTCCTGGGTTACAAACCACACCTGTTGCCTGTTGAGCACTAGAAGCCCCTTTCTCAATCTTTCCTCAAACTGCGTGGGAAGGAGATATTTAACCACTCAAGGACATTTATCTTTTCATTCACATTGATGAGACAGCAAGTCTCAGTAGCCAAAAGTGGATAGAGACGTATTCGAATCTCAACTCCACAATTACTTGCAACTAAATAAAGTCATTTAACGTCTTTGATCCTTAGTTGCCTCCTCTTTAAGTGGAAGTAAACACGTTTGGTAGGATTATAGTGCTGATTAGGATAATGATGCAAAGGCGAGTTGCTGTGGTCATGGGAGTATCAGTAATAGTTACAGTAGTAACAATAACAATATCTAACATTTAATGACTATTTATTATATATCCAATACGATTCCAAATGCTTTATAAGTATCAGTCATTTAATCCCTAAAGCCTCTTCACAAACGTAGATATTTTGTGAAATAGTTGAGGAAACTGAGGCAGAATGAGTTTAAATAACTTGCCTAAGATTACCAAGATAGGAAGGTGTGGACTGGAGATTAAAACCCAGACAGTCTGGCTGCAGACCCTGCACACTTAACCATTACTGTAGGTGTTAGGGGAATGACAACTATTTTTATGGGGGAAAAAAGATTCACAGGAAATTGAGTATGTTAATGAAATCTCCATTGGTGAAAAGCAAATGACAGCCATAGGGTCTGTGAATGATTTCTAACTGGCACTTTTTGCTTAGACAGGAAAACTTGCTAAGGGAAGGAGAATTCAAAGTCACTCCTTTTTATGGGAACCTAGAAATAGCGCTACAAAAGTCAAAATCATGACAGGCATATTACAAAGAAGCAGTATAATTTAAGCAATTAGGCAAATCTTGAAAGAATTGTTTTTATATTTTAATTGCTGACAGAATAAATTTAGTTAATGGCTTTTGTATTCTTAAATTTATCTTTGATATTAATCCTGGACTGTATTTATGTGATTTCACATATAGCACTTTAAACACAGTCTGACCTGATGAAATCGATTTTACTAGATCTGGCAGAAATTAACCATTTGTTGAAACCAGAGCGGTCTCACATGTTTATTTGAAACCTTTTATAACCAGGTAGATTTCACTTTTTCTCCTATCAAGGACCAGAGACCTAAGAAGAGGAAAATCAATTGAGAGCTATAGCAAAGTTAATAGTAGATTCATTCAGATTGATTTTTAAACTTATAGAAATAAATAGTCTTCACTGTGCTTACTTTGAACATTTACAACACTCAACACAATCTTTTATACTATAAATTCAATAAGACCTAAAATAGCTACTTTGGTTGACTATAAAGCCTGTAATGAGAAAGAATGTCGGGAAACTGAAGACAGTTGAGATAGAAACGCAATTAGTCAAAGGGATATTAACAGATAAAGGGAACAGCTGAAAGAAAGAAGATGGACAAGCAACGCAAAGAAGAGAGAGACCGCAGCCTCCCTACGTTCTGTTCTCTTTTTCCTCAGTTCAGCTCTGCTTGGGTTCCCCCTTCCTATGCCATTGCCAGAAAGCACATCTGCGCGGAATCCTAGGCCAACTGTAGGGTGACCTTATATGATTTCCCTCTCTCAGAGCTCTCAGTCCTGTCTTACCTCTTGGCTAATATCTGCATTTAGTTGCATCAAATACTGTATTTAGTTTTATACCTATTTATGTTGAAAGATGTGGTAGGCTGATTAATGGCTCCCCAACGATGTCTGTGCCCATCTTCCTGGAACCTTGGAGTATGTTACCCTACACGGTAAAAGAGAATTTGCAGATGTGCATAAATCAAGCATTTTGACATAGGGAGATTATCTTGTACCATCTGGGTGGGTCCAATGTAATCTAGGGTCTTTATGAGAGAGAAAAAGGAAGGACAGGGTCAGAGAGACAGAGATGTGACAATGGAAGCAGAGGCCGGAATGGTGCAGGGCCATGAGCCAAGAATGTGGGCTGCTGCCAGAAGCTGAGAAAAGCAAGGGAACAGATTTCCTATAGAGCTTCCAGAAGGAATGCAGCCTTGCTGACCTATTTTCGGCTTCTGACCTCCAGAACTGTAAGATAAAATTTGTGCTGTTTAAAGTCATGAAGTTTGTGGTAATTTATTACAGAAGCAAGAGGAAACCAATACAGGGCAGCTAGCTAGTATCAATTCTCCATTACTACCAGGATGTAGAAATCCTTCTTATAGATTTTTTTTTTTGGAGGAAGATTAGCCCTGAGCTAAAATCTGCCACCAGTCTTCCTCTTTTTCTGAGAAAGATTGGCCCTGAGCTAACATCTGTGCCCATCCTCATCCACTTTATATGTGGGACGCCTGCCACAGCATGGCTTGATAAACAGTGCGTAGTTCTGCACCCGGGATCCGAACCGGCGAACCCCGGGCTGCTGAAGCAGAGTGCGCAACTTAACCACTATGCGACCAGGCCGGCTCCGTTTACAGATTTTTTTAAGTTTTCTTTTCCCCAAAAATCTTAAGCATCTAGTATAGATAAACAACTTCAACAGTATCCCAAATGGGAGAAAAGGGTCTGAGCTACTGAGCCAGAAAAAAAATACCATAAGAGTTAGATGAAACTTACATCTTTTCTTTAACAAATACCCTCATTGAAAGATTCTACCTAGAACATAGAAAGCTGACAAATTGTTCCCGCCCAACAGATAAAAAAGAGCGAGATAATCTATAAAATCATAACTTTTCTTGAATCCATCCATGAGTTAGGGTTACAAGACAAACAACTTGCCTGAAATTTAAGGAATTATAAGCACCTCCAAGAAGAGACAGGACAAAACCACTGGCTCACCTCCACATGAGCATGGGAGGGAGATGAGGCTGGCATATAATTGGTAAGAACAATGCAGCTAAAATTATTAGTGAGTTGCTAAAGGCCAAGTGTAGGCTGGCATGAAAGTATAGGGCCTGGGAGATCCAGATACAAGGCTCACTAGTAGATTCTTCTCCATGGACCTTCCTGGAGTGTTCATGAGAAAGATTGAGGTCAGGGCAGAAGATGAGAAAAATTCTCCTTCTGTGGTTTAGGCCTGGAAGAGGGGAGAGACCAACTCTGCAGAAAAGGCATATAATCCCACATGAATATTTCTCCCCTAAGAAAAATTTTAAAAATCTTGAATCGAAAGGGAAAGACTGTCATTCCCAAGGTACAGACCCATTGCAACTAGGGAAAATTAGGAAGAGAGAGAGAGAGGAGGAAATCACCTTCCTTTCTCCCTGTTGGGGGGATCAGTTAATTTTCCTGGGCACAGAGCATTAGAAGTCTTTTGCCACCAGAGAAGGAGAAGGATCATTGAGAACCAGGGATTAGGGGCTCTCTGAGATAAAGCTTGGCCAGAACAACTGTAACACATCTCCATTACTCCCACTCCCAACCAGGTTATCAAATACCAAGTAACAAATACAGAACTGCAATGCTTTGAGGTGCCAGAAAGTGGCGAGAGACACTCTCAGAGGCAGAGGCAGCAGGAAAGCCTTAAAGCTGAGTGTGGAGCAAAACTATGGAGAAAAATCTTCTGTCAAACTATACCACACTTGGAGCACAAGGTAAGGCTGGAGGAATTGGCAGTGGTGGCACCCTACAGATAACCATAGCAACAGTAAAACCCAAACTTAGCTCGACTCCTGACCCAACCGCTCCCCTCCCAGTAACAACCTAGTGAAAGGCAGCCAGTAAAAAGAAACATACATACAAGGGAACAAAAATTACATTTACAGGGGCCAGCCAGGTGGTGTAGTGGTTGGGTTCGGCATGGTTGCGTTTGGTGTGCTCCACATCGGTGGCCCCCATGGGGGGTTCATGGGTTCGGACGCCAGGCACGGACCTACACCACTCATCAAGCCATGCTGGGGAGACATCCTGCATACAAAATAGAGCAACATTGGCACAGATGTTAGCTCAGGGCTAATTTTCCCCAAGCAAAAAGAGGAGGATTGGCAAGAGGTATTAGCTCAGGGTCAATCTTTCCCAACAACAACAACAAAAAATTACATTGACAGAAAATAGAGAAAATTAATGACATGAAAAGCTGTTCTTTTGAAAAGATCAACGAAATTAAAAAATAAAAGTCTTCTAACCAGTCTGATCAAGAAAAACAAAGCAGACAAACATTGCTATATCAGACAAGAAAGAGGGGACACCATTTTAGATACTGCAGACATTACAATAAAAGTCAGGGAATATTATGAACATCTTCATGTCAAAAATCCAACAATATAGAAAAAATGAACAAATTCTTTGAAAGATACAAACTGCCAAAGCTCACTGAAAAGGAAAGAAATAACCTGAAAAACCTAAAGACTTCTGGATGAAATTTTAGGACAAAATTTTTGTGACCTTGTGTTAGATTCCTGAAGTATGACACCAAAAGCACAATTCATAAAATAAATAATCTATTAGACTTCATCAAAATTAAAATGTTTTGCTCTGCAGAAGACATCATTAAGAGAAGGAAAAGACAAACCACAGAGTGGGAGGAAAATATTTGCAAATCACCTATCTGATACGATTCCATTTATTTGACATTTTGGAAAAGGCAGAACTATAGGAACAGAAGAGAGATTAGTTGCTGCCAGAGGCTCAGGTGGAGAGAGGATATGACTACAACCCCTTCTATAGGTTGATAGTGGTGTTTGTTATGTGACTCTTGTTATTCATCAAAACTCATAGAACAGGGGCCGGCCCGGTGGCACAGAGGTTAAGTTCCCACGTTCCGCTTCTCAGCCCCCTGGGGTTCACCGGTTCAAATCCCGGGTGTAGATGTGGCACCACTTGGCACACCATGCTGTGGCAGGTGTACCACATATAAAAAAAGTAGAGGAAAATGGGCACAGATGTTAGCTCAGGGCCAGGCTTCCTCTGCAAAAAAAGAGGAGGACTGGCAGTAGTTAGCTCAGGGCTGATCTTCCTAAAAAAAACTCATAGAACAGCACACCAAACAGGGTGAATTTTACCGTATGTAAATTATATCTCAATAAAATCAGGTACAAACAAGAAGAAATTCTCATTTAAACCGCAGAGATATACAAGGCGGACAAGGTCCCTGTGATTTTTGAGTAAAATGCTACTGGAGCAGGCAGACAGCAGACAAGTAAACACATACATACATAATATAATTTCATTTGACTGATTGATATAATTTCATCTGACTGAGTCATTTATACTAATGAGTGTAATAAGAAAGAAATAAGACAGGCTAAAACAGCGTGCTTCCCAAACTCATTCACATAATGACAAATAATAAATAACAACACTTAATATTTAACAGTACATTGAGTTAAGGGAACTAAGGCTGCTCCCAGTGAGGGGGAACTGGTGGTGGCTCAGGGATAGGAGGATACAGTCTCCCAGGCATTGTCCGCCCATCCCAAGAGGCAAGGGGATCAATGCTTGGCGACCGTTATAATTCATGGCCCATGGATTGGAAAATTCTGGAGGAAGGGAATGGATGGGGGTTGGCTTCTATTTTGGATAGGGTGGACAGGTAAAACCTCTGGAGATGTAACATTTGAATAAAGACTTTGATGAAGGAAGAAGGTCCTGAAAAAAATCTGAGGGATGATTTCTAAAGAAACAGCAATCACAAAGGAACTTTTTCCTGAGAAAGAAAGGAGTTTGGCAAGTTAGAGAAAGAGCAAGGATTATGGGGCTAGAGAGGTGTGAGCAATGGGAACCGTGATGGGGTTAGGGGTGGGGTCAGAGGGGCGCTCAGGAGCCAGGTCATTCAGACCTTAGAGGTGATAGCAAGATATTTGGAGTTTATTTATGTCTAAAATGAAGCTATTAGAGTGTTTTGAAGAAGGGAATAGTGTGATCTTATTTATAGCTTTAGAAGATTGATATGACTTTTGGGTCAAAAGTTTTAAAGAGTCGGAAGTAAAAGCAAAGAGATTCGTTAGGTGGCTAGTATACTTGTCTAGGTGAAAGACGAGAAGGGTTAGCCTAGGGTATTAGCTGAGAAATGGTGAAAACTAGTGAGATTAGGAAAATAATCTACAAATATCCTAAATGTTGATGGATTAGATATGGGTATAAAGGGAGAAATGGCATGAAATTCATCTGAGGCTTTTGGTCCGAACAACTGAGAATGGTGACATCATTTAGTGAAGCGGGGAAGATCGGGGAAAAGCATGTTAGGAGGTTTGGTTTTGGATATGTTAATTTGACATGCCCATCAGATATCTGTGAGGTGACGTGAAATAGGCAGCTGGATATAGAAAATATGGGATTTGGAAGTCATCACGATGTAGACACGTGTTTGCTCACTTATAACCATGGGAGTAGATGAGATCACCTGGCAAAGAGTCTATAGATGAAGAAGAAAAGAGAGTTAAGCACCGAGTCCTCCATACTTCAAAATTTTGAAGACAAAGCAGTTAGAACTAGCAAAAGAGAATAAAGGAGTAGAGGGTGGAGTAAGAGAAACGCTGTGTAAACCTGGTGTCCCAGGAGTGAAATGAACAAAAGTGTTCCCAAAAGGATGAAGTGACCAACTAAACAACATGCTGATGAGTGTTCAGGTATTATGAGAACTTGGAATTGAACAGCGGATTTGATAAGATGTAAGGCACAGTGACCTTGGCAGTTCATGGAGTGATGGGAACATCTGGTTGGAGTAGATTAGAACGACAATAGGGGTAGACTCAGTGAGTATAGCTTTTGATGTATGTCCTCTCAAGGGGAGTAGAGAAGAACATGGTAGACACTGCAACATGTTTAATACTCATGGGAATGCGCTCACAGAAAAGGGAAAAAAAGTGATGCAGGAGAGAATAGAGGTAATTGCAAAGACTAAGTCTCTGAGCGGTCAAGGGGGATAGGATTCATTTTGCAATAAAAGCAGGAACAGCTCATGTATTATCAAAAAACACAGGAGTGAGGGGGCCAGCCCCAAGTGGTTAGGTTCGTGCACTCCCTTCAGTGGCCCAGGGTTTCTCAGGTTGGGATCCTGGGCGCAGACATGGCAACGCTCATCAAGCCATGCTGAGGCGGCATCCCACATGCCACAACTAAACTGAAGGGACCCACAACTAAAAAAAATACGCAACTATGCACTGGGGGGCTTTGGGGGAAAAAAAAGGAAAAATGAAATCTGTTTAAAAAAACAACAAAAAAAACACAGGAGTGGGAAAAACCAAAGTGTATAGGAGTGACTTACAGATTGATTAAGGTCAAAGACAAGAAGTTCAAAGGAAAAGATAGGCAGGGGGATAAGAGAGAAAAGCAAGAGCTAAGAGTCCAGTTGACCAGTGAAGAGAGTCCAATGGGGCTGGAGTTTTACACTTCATTTTTTACAGAAGTTTTTGGCTCTATTTCACAAAGCAAATTCAGTAATTCTCTATGTACCTGTTTTGAGTAAGGGCGTTTTCTAGAAACTTCACAATGACTTTGAACAAACGGCAGAAATTTCCACTTATTTCCAGAAATGCCTGAGTAGATATGTTTTTAGATGAGTAAGTGATACGATGGTACTATATCCTAAATCCATTCCCTTCCTTAGGTTCTGAGCTAGAGGAAAGGATAAGGTCACAAGAGAGTTCTGGATGTCTGATTTATCAACCAATTTCTTATGAAAATCTCTTTTCTTTCTAGGAATTAATTCCTTCTTTTGGAGGAATTGCATCTATCCTCTCATTAAAAATAAGTGGTTTTAGTAAGAGTTGCCAGCTTTTCTGAGGCCACAGAAGGGTTGGTGGTATTAGGAGAGAGGAAGGCAATGGTGGTCATAGAATGTGATTCAAGCAGAATATTTTCTCAGGAATTTTCTAATTAGAATAAATTTGGAAATATTTTCTCTAC
Source organism: Equus asinus (assembly GCF_041296235.1). NCBI lineage: Eukaryota > Metazoa > Chordata > Mammalia > Perissodactyla > Equidae > Equus > Equus asinus. The sequence goes on along the minus strand of NC_091802.1, from coordinate 33,210,037 downwards.
AGCAACAAAGTTGGGAAATGTGAGCCTGGGAACTGACAGGCTCATTGAGAAAACTGATTTAAGAGAGTGAGGCTGACAAGGAGGGAGAAGCGGAAATGAAGAATGAAGATGGAGTCCTGATAGCATTTGGTCCATGGTTCAAGGATCCTCGCCTTTCATGAGCTTCGTTTATGTGAAACAACAAATCTCAATTTTCCCTTAAGTCAGTAACAGGCTCTTCTTCATTTCAACAACAAAAAGTCCTGACATATAAAAATGGCTACCTGCAGAAAGAAGTATTACAGGTGATAATCCATCCTGGGGAATCCATGATATACAATAGCAAAGTCATTATTAAGACTATCGTCTATTATTTCAAGGACTCAGACATTGGGTTCATTATAGTTGAAGTTTCAGAGGATTTGGTAGAAAAATCTGTACCTCTAAATCAGATGTTGACGTCTGTTGGCTCCTTCTTGTGTCCTTCAGTATACGGAAGACCAGCTAGCGTTACTGAATGCAGACAGAGAAGAGGAGAGAACCATTTTGCTCACTTTTCAGACTGTAGCCAATGATCCCAGATCGACTAACATCAGAGACTCATGTGTCTGTTAAATTGCATGAGTCAAATTCTCTTCTACATTCTAAACAGTTGCACTACTCAGAAATGTAGATACCAGGAGGGCCAGAGGAATGAGCAAAGCTTGATCTCAGCAGACATCTACCAGGCATCCCCTGAGAGGCAGAGGTAATAATGCCTCACTGTAAATGCACTGATCGAATTGGACGCAGCCTTGGGGCAAAGCGCAGATTAGTTCTGTGTCAGTATCCCAGTCAAGGCAAGAGCAGAGGCAGAGAAAAGCTCTTAAGCCAAGGCTGTTAGGACACAGGCAAGATCCTGGGGACTGTTACTATTGCAAAGAGAGAATGAGGTAATTAGAGTCAAGATAAAAGGTTATGACTAAGCGATATTTTGTAGCTTGTCATCTGCCAACTGAAACTCATACAATGAAATCATCTCATATTTCAGTTGGGTTTGAGAGGGTTGGATTGCTAGAAAACCTCCAACATGCCAAGGTATGCATGTAATTGATCTCCCTCAGCCCAAGGCAATTCCCAGACTTTTCTATGCTCATCAAAGGAACTGGGCTGAGAAATCTATAACGCACGCTCTGGGGCTGTACTATGAATGTGGCAGCTACTAACCACTGATGGCTCTTTAAATTTACCTTTATTAAAATTTAAGATATTAAAGATTCCATTCTTCAGTCTCACTGGTCACATTTCAAGTGCACATGTGGCTAGTGGCTAACACATCAGTTAGTGCCAAAGAATATTTCTAACATTTCTATCTATTGGATGGTACTGCTTTTGGAAACAAATAACCAAACCTCCTGAAGGGAGAAAACAACAAGAGACAGCACACAATGTTTCCAGCCGGGGAGGCAGGATCTGGGATAGCCATAAGTTGCCAACCAGCTTGCTACTGAGATAGGAAAGGTTACCAGCTGCTGTCCTGTCATTGAAGACATTCTAGCCCCATTGTTTATGATACTATTCTAGTTCAGTGGAATATGATATATGTTCTGGAGTGGCGATCATTACAAGCTATTTTCCCTTTCCCTCTTTTACAATTGAGAGACCTTGTTTAAATTTCTTGTTTTAAAAATTTTCTCCACTCTTAAATATTTTGGAGTAATATAAAGTCAGAAGGCAAAGGATAGTGATGCAATATTCTAATATAAGAAAAAAGAATTGGCAACAGAATTTATTTTACCACAGAGAAGGTAAGGAAACCAAAGGAGCAATGAGTTTTACCTTGGTTCCTAACCATTACGACATCACCAATAAAAGGGAATAGAGAGTTCTACATTCTCCATTAATTGCAGGACTACTGTCAGAGTTTTCTGATAAGTAGACCCCAGTGAGCCAACACTTATGAATGGGCCCAGTCGTTAAAAAAAGGCAATTCAAATAAAATGAATATCCAGAGAGATAGAGCTTCTGGAGAAAACAGAGAACAACTGGAACAAAACACACACACAGACACACACACAAAGAAAGAAAAGAAATATAAGTCTACTAGTAGAGACTCAATTAGAGCACAAAATATATTTCTGGAAATATATAGTTATATATTTATAATTTAAAGCACAGTTGATACAAAAGAGAGAATATTCACTACCAAAACCTGAGTTAGTGACCCAGAAAACAAAGTAGAGGGAATATTTCAAAAAAACAGCATAAATGCAAGGTCATGGAAATAATAGTGAATATGAGTCAGATACTTCAGTGCATTTAAATCAAACAACTGAAAAAAAAATGTATTACAGAAGAAGTAAAAGGAATCGATGGACAAAAGATTATCATTACACAAATGTGAGAAGGAAATTTCTGCAAGTTGAAGAAGGATATGAATCTACAGTTTTTAAAGGATACACCAAATTCCAGGCAGGTTTGACTAGGGGAAACCTCCCCCCCCCCATTTATATCTGGGTAAAATTCCTAAACTCTAAGAATAGAAAAATTCTAATAGTTTCCAGAAGAAAGAGCACAAGATATTTACAAAGAAAAAATAAGCAGTTCTGGCATTAAACTTTGCAGATAAAAAATGTAAACTTTGGGGGGGCTGGCCCCGTGGCCGAGTGGTTAAGTTCGCGCGCTCCGCTGCAGGCGGCCCAGTGTTTCGTTGGTTCGAATCCTGGGCGCGGACATGGCACTGCTCATCAGACCACGCTGAGGCAGCGTCCCACATGCCACAACTAGAAGGACCCACAACGAAGAATATACAACTATGTACGGGGGGCTTTGGGGAGAAAAAGGAAAAAATAAAATCTTTAAAAAAAAAAAATGTAAACTTTGGGCTGGCTGGGTTGCATAGTGGTTAAGTTTGCATGCTCCACTTTGGCAGCCCGGGGTTCACAGGTTCGGATCCCAGGCACGGACCTATACACCACTCACCACATCATGCTGTGGCAGTGTCCCACATACAAAATAGAGGAAGATTGCCACAGATGTTAGCTCAGGGCCAATCTTCCTCACCAAAAAAGTAAATAAATAAAAACAAATAAACAAATTTCTACTTATTTATTTTTTAGAGAACTTAATTCGATCAGTCTTTCAAAAAATGGTCTATGGAGGTCAATTTTCTGGGTTCTCCTTATGTCTAAGAATTTTTTTCTTTTTGCTATTCCACTTGAGATCTAGTTTGAGTGCTTATATAATTCTAGGTTCCAGTTATTTTTCTCGTAAATTTAAGTTTTATCTCCACTATCTTGTAGTTTCCATTTTTCTTAGACTGCAACTTAGAGTGATGTCACCAAGATGGTGGAATAGGAGATCCAGCCTCCACCCCCTACAAAGACCAACACTTAGCTATTCTCGAATGAAAATGGCTCTGGAGGGCTCAGGAGTCCATTTAAAAAGCTTCAGCAACACAGTAAAGAAAAAAAAACTTGTGAATCACAGCAGAAAAGGGTAGGAACAACAGTTTCATTTTTCCTGCTCTGTCCCATCCCACAGGCAGGCACTGCTCAGCACCAAGATGGAACTTTCCCTCACTGGGAGAAGGAGAAGGGGCTGAGTGACTAGCTACCTCAGCTTTCTGGGGCACTGTATGAAGGACCCACTTCAGTTTCACCACACCCAGAGACCAACATAGCTGACACATCTAGAGACTAATAGGGACAAATAAGAAGGGCCAGGGCCACTAGTAGCCGTGTGGTAGAGTGACCGTGGTTGCCAGTGGCCTACCCTGCAGAGGACCCCAGCAGCCTTTGCTGCTGAGGACTCCAACAGCCTTTGTGGATGCTGCGGACACCCACAGCTTTTATCACTCAGGACTCCATCCTGGACTGCTCCACAGAGAACTCCAGCAGCTTTTGCCACTGAAGAAACCAAAGGCGAGCACAGATTCTGCAGACCGCCTGCAGATTTCACCGCGGAGGGCCCCACAGGTTTTTGCGTTCTCAGACTCCAGCTGCCTGAGTCCTTCCCCACCCTGCCCATCAGTACGACTGTAGCCAGCACTGCTGTGGATGCCCTGGGCCCTGGGACCCACATCAGCAGCCAGCCCTGGTCTCTGTGGCTACACAAGTGCACAATATTAGCCTAGGCCTCTGTGGCCAAACTTCACTGCCACGTGTGCAGCTGCAGCTAGCCCCAGCAGCTGCATGAGGGCATACCAACAGCCCAGGCCCTCACAGCTGCTCAAGTGCCCAGGCACAGCCCCAACTCCTCTCACTGGCCTTCACCACCATGAATGCCCTGAACACTGTGAACACATATCTCCTGCAGTAGCACATCTGCACACTGCTGGTCCTGACTCCTGTCATGAGCCTGCACCACTGTGCACATGCCTCTGACCAGGCCCTGCAGCCATATGAGTGCGTGCTAACAGCCAAGTCACTCACAGCTGCTCGTGGATTGGGAGCCAGTCCCAACCACTGTCACAGGCCTGCATCACCATGTGTGCCTGCAGCTAGCCCCTGCAGCAGAAAAGTGCATGCCAACAGTTCAGGACCCCATAGCTGCTCATGTACCCACAGCTGGCCCCAGCCCCCACTGCTGGCCCTAGCCCTCACCGCTGCAACATGTGCATGTAACCAGCCCCTACCACTATGTGAGCATCTGAAGCTGGTCCCTGCAGCCAGTATACACACATTACCAGCTCTGGCTACCACTGCCACCTGCCCCAGTCCCTCACAACTGGAACTGGAAGTGATGCTGAGGACCTCAACAGGCTATAGCTACTGTGGATCCACTACAGCTCTCACCACCAAGGATCATGCAGTTATTGATGTTGTGGACCCGAGCTTCCTGAGACACCACGTCCCCTCAGACCAAGAGCCACTACTTGCCCCCATACATGGCACCCTGTACCACTAGTTGTGGGGTAACAGCATGCTCCTGCATACCCCGACCCACAGGTGAAGGCCTTTCCATACCAAAGTCAGTCCATAAAGTCTGGAAGAGGTGACTGCTTCTTCAAATGTGCAGACAACCACATAAGGCTTTGGGGATCATGAAGAATCAGGGAAACATGACAATACCAAAGGAAGACTATAAACTTCCAGCAACTGACCCCAAATAAATGAAGATCCATAAATTGTCTGACAAGAATTCAAAATAACTGATCAAAGAAGCTCGGAGAACTACAAGAGAACACAGACAAACAATTTGGTAATCAGGAAAACAATACAAGAACAATATAAGAAATTCAACAAAGAGAAAATATTAAAAAAAAAGAACAAACAGAAATTTTGGAGCTGAAGAATGCAATGACTGAGCTAAAAAATGCAATAGAGAGCTTCAACAACAGGCTCAATCAAGCAGACACAAGAATCAGTGAACTCAAAGATAGGTCATTTGAAGTTATCCAGTCAGAGGAGAAAAAAGGATGAAAGGGAATGAAGAAAGCCTATGGGACTTTTAGGACATCATCAAGAGAAAAAATATTTGAGCTATGAGAGTCCTAGAAGGAGGAGAGAGAGAGAGAAAGTTGCAGAAAGTTTATTTAAAAAAATAATGGCTGAAAACTTCCCAAATCTGGGGATAGATATGGACATCCAGGTATATGAAGCTCAGAAGTCCCCAGTCAGTTTCAACCCAAAGAAGACGTCACTGAAACACATTGTAATAAAACTGTCAAAATCAAAGTCAAAGAGAAAATCTTGAAAGCAGCAGGAGAAAAGAAGCTCGTCATATACAAGGAAAGCCCCATAAGGCTATCAGTAGATTTCCCAGCAGAAACCTTGCAGACCAGGAGAGAGTGGGATGATATATTGAAGGTGCTGAAAGAAAAAAACTGTCTACCAAGAATGCTTTAAACAGCAGAGCTAGCCTTCAAAATTGAAGGAGAGATGAAGACATTCCCAAACAAAAGCTGAAGGAGTTCATCACCATTATACCTGCTTTACAAGAAATGGTAAAGCAAGTTCTTCAAGCCAAAAAGAAAGGATGCTGGGGTTGGCCCAGTGGTGCAGTGGTTAAGTGTGCACGTTCTGCTTCGGCAGCCCGGGTTTCGCTGGTTCGGATCCCGGGTGCAGACATAGCACCGCTTGGCAAGCCATGCTATGGTAGGCGTCCCACGTATAAAGTGGAGGAAGATGGGCATGGACGTTAGCTCAGGGCCAGTCTTTCTCAGCAAAAAGAGGAGGATCGGCAGCAGTTAGCTCAGGGCTAATCTTCCTCAAAGAAAAAAAAAAGAAAGGATGCTAACTAATAACACGAAGTCATAGGAAAGTAAAAAACTCACTACTAAGGTAAATATATAGTTAAATTCAGAAGACAATAACATTGTAATAGTAGAAGTCATATAATTCTGGTATAAAGGTTAAAAGACAAAAGAATTTAAAATAACTATAGCTACAATAATTTGTTAAAGGATACACAGTGTAAAAAGATGTAAATTGTGATATCAAAAACATAAATGTGGGGGGAGTAAAAGCGTTGAGACTTTGTATGGGAACAAAGTTAAGATGTTATCAGCTTCAAATAGATTGTTATAAGGATAAGATGTTTCACCCAAGCCTCATGGTAAACACAGTGCAAAAACCTACAGTAGATACACAAAAAATAAAGAGAAAGGAGTCAAAACACACTACTACAGAAGACCATCAAATCACGAAAGAAGATATCAAGAGTGGAAGAAAGGAAGAAAGGGTCTAAAAAACACCCAGAAAACAATTAACAAAATGGAAATAGAAAGTCTCTACCAACAAGTAAGCCTCAAGTTGGCTTCTGCATTTCCCGTCCTCTTTCTCAATAGTCCTTTGTTGTTATGATGTTTATTAAGGCTTTCTTGGGACTGTATTTCTAGCCCAGATTCATTCTAAGTGTAGTGGGTTTACAAAGCACATCTCTATCCTGCATCATGATTATATTGGAGGGGGCGTAGCCCATATGACCCAGATGCTCAGAATGTTTTCCTTCAATTAGTTGCCCTGACAATTGCCTAGAAACCACCACGTTTGGGTATTTTTGTGACCCTTTGTGGGAAGCGCCTTTTCTTTCCTGTGTATGTTTGAGTTGCATTTTCTCTATCCTTGCTCATCCATCAATCCACTTTCATTTGCTTTTTATCTTCCTGGAGTTTTCAAAATATAAGAACCATTCATCATGCTTTTTCTTATTTTCTTCTACTATTATTACTTACCCTTTAAAATTTCTTTTTGTGTCGTATAGTTTTGTAGGGAAGGAAATAGATATAGATGTTTAATCTGAAATCATTTAAGCTTTAGTATTTCTTTTAGACTTAAAATATACCCCAAAGAGATTTTCATTTTGAAAAGAGAAGTGGGGAAAAATTATGAACTTTGGGGTTGTCTGAGCTTTCCCTAACATGATGGCTTCTCTCCCAATGCTCTTCTTGGAAAGGAAGACAAGGGCACCTGTCAGAAATGTAAATACAGCCACATCATCTATCGAAAGTGGTGACTAGGTAAAATGACAATTAGATAATAAAAAGAAGCTTCTGGCACGGAAGTCTCATCAAACACAAAGACTAAGCGTAATACAGAGGACACCACGCTGAGGAGATTCCTCTTGGTCCGAGGCTCCCTGGGCTTTAGTCCAACTCTCTGTCTTCTTGGTTACTCCCTAATTAGACCATCTAATCCTCCACCTAAAATGGGAGAATAGGGGGCCAGCCAGTGGCACAGCGGTTAAGTTCACACATTCTGCTGGTTCGGATCCTGGATGGGGACATGGCACCGCTTATCAAGCCATGCTGTGGCAGGTGTCCTACATATAGCGTAGAGGAAGATGGGCATGAATGTGAGCTCAGGGCCAATCTGCCTCAGCAAAAAGAGGAAGATTGGCAGCGGACATTAGCTCAGGTCTAATTTTCCCTAAATAAATAAATAAATAACATGGGAGAATAAGAATGTCAGAACCAAAGAGAATATACTCATTTTATTTTTATTCAGAAACTCTTAAGAATTAGAAGATACAGGACTAAGAACCTGAAGAAAAATAGGAAAAAGTCATTAATATACAATTTACATGAAAAACATAAGAATGGCCCTTAGACACATGAAAACACGTCCAAACTCATTCATAGTTAGATAAATGCAAATTAAAATAACACTATGATACCATTTCTCACCTATCTGACAAGCAAAACTTTTAAAAAAATATGGCTATACATTCTATGGGTGAGAATGTTGGAAAACATGCACCCTCAGGTGGGAATTGTCCAATCCATTTGGTAGGAAACTTGAAAGTGCCTGATAAAACTACACATGGCCAACATTTTGGTTCAGCAATCTTACTTCTAGGAATCTATCCTGAAGCTACACCTCCAACATTATGAAAATATATATGCATAAGGTTATCGATTACAGCATTGCTTGTAAATGCAAAAGAGTGGAAATAATCTACATGCATACATATAGAAGTGTGGTTGAATAAACTATAATACATCCACACAGTGAGAACTGTACAGCTATAAAAAATAATGGGAAAGATCTTTCTGAACTGATAATGCGATAATTTCCAGGACATAATATTAAGTGAAAAAGCAAAGTATAAGAGTGTCTATAGCATGTAATTTTCATATTATAAGAAAAAAAGAGAACATAAGAAGGTATTCAGGTATCTGCTTACATGTGAAAAAACAAATACAGGAAAGATAAACCAGAAACTAAAGAGACTCTTCAGCTATAGGGGTAGGTAGAGACGGGAAGGAGGAGGAAATGTGGAATGGAATCAGGACAGCAATGAGGAGTAAGGAGCAAAATTCTCTGTGTTTTTTTTTTAACATTGAAGAAAAGTTTATTTAAGAAGTGCTAGCAGCAAGAACTGTAACAAAAGGAGAAATGGACAAACAAAACAAGAAGGAGATTGTGTCCTATGGGATTTATCTCCATTCGTTTTTTTTGGGGGGGTGAGGAAGATTGTTGCTGAACTAACATCTGTGCCACTCTTCCTCCATTTTATTTGTAGGACATTGCCACAGCAGGGCTTGATGAGCAGTGCACAGGTCCATGCCCAGGATGCGAACCTGAGAACCCTGGGCTTGCTGAAGTAGAGTGCGCAACCTAACTACTATCCCAGCAGCCGGGCCCCTCCTTTATTTAACTGAGTTCTTTGTACTGAGCAAACATGACTCTTTGCACAATGTCTTAGCAAGTCTCAGATTGTCCCTTGATAACTCTTCCTGGAGCACACACACTGGACACCTCATCCAGCCTTAGTCTCCTCTACTGAAGCCAATCCAGGATGGCCGTATCCAAGGCCCGCCCCCTTCCTCTAGCCAGTCACGTGCATTTTGCATAGCTCTGACTCTTAGAGCTATAATAATGTTTCATGAAATTCTCACATCTTAAAAAGTAAATAAAACCAACCAGGATCTGGAGAGTAAAAGCCCTCTCCCCAAATTAAAGAAAAATGAGGCCATGCTAGGCTTCTTGTCAATAAAGGATGAAAATTAGGTAAATGTTAAGCAAATAACTTGTCCTACCAAAAGATTCAATAGCATTATAGGAGGAAATAAGCACACAAGAGTTTTTAAAGAAGTTTTCAAAGTATATTTCTAAATACTGCATACCATGAGAGACTGTAATAAAACTTACACAGCATCTTTTTTCCCTCTGAGGAAGTGTTCAATTAAACAAAAGAAAAACAACGTGGATTCTCTAAAATAAGCAGGAAACTTGATGGCCATGCAATAGAGAGATAAAGAAGGTTGACAGAGCAAAAAAAGGAAGTGGGAAAACAAAGAGTGGCATATTAGAATTCAAAGTGACACTCTAAAGCATGAAATTTTGAGCAGACTCCAAAGAAAACCGAATGAGAGATGAAAATGATCAACACTTGGGAAACTCTTCAAGAATGTGAAGGGAAAGAAGCAAAGAGATGAAGATCATAAGATAAAAGTTTTAGAAGAAATAAAATGGAGAGGCAACAAATGGGTAATTGGGGTTTTTTATGAAAAAAAAATCACCAGGAAACCAAAATCAATATTTGAGATATAAAAAAGAAAAAAATCACGACCTGATTAGAGACATAAATCTACAGATTGAAAGACTTACCATATGAAAGGCAAAATTAATATATATCACATATCAGGTCAAATTAACTTAACTGGGATCATAGGTCAGGTTTAGAAGCTAAAGGAATTACCACAAAGCCTCCTTTCATTCAACACTATTGCTGAATCACAATTAGTTTCTCCTACTGCAGGATAGGTGCTTAAAATGCGAAGAGCTGATATTTCTCCTCAATCAGTGTGCGGTGACGTGTTACTTCTTAGAGAGGTGACTATGGAAGACATTTCACACTCCTATCCATTGGGCAAAAGTGATGATTTTTTCTGAGAATCTTGTTTTCTCTTTCCTTTTGAATTATTCCACTCTCATGTTAAAGCAATTTTCCTACCAAATTTTGAACGCCTTTACTTGGCCGCTTTTAATTTAGACACAAACCAAAGGTAATGTGTTTATACGGCTCTTCTTATACTTTTATTACTGAGCTCTACAGAAAAAAAATAGCTCCGTGAGTTTTATATTTTACAAGAATGTACTCTTTAATTCAAACTATTGCTTTTAAATTTTTGAGCAAAGTTATAAATAAAAGAAGTTTATAATAAGGGGAGTAACGCTGCAGTCATGGTAGTTTATTCAAGATTTAACAAAAATTGACTTATGTCAGGGCTGTAAGGTTTTGACAGCTGTATAGTTAGAAACTGCACTGGGATCATGCTTATCATTTAAACCAATTTCCAGGAGAGGATTTTTTTTTTTTAGTAGCTTATTTAATTTAGGAAAGCACGACTCTCAGATTCAGTGTCTAGTCCTATCACACAGGCATGCCTTGGATATGATACTAATGTGAATCAATGAAGAAAAATAAAAGATGGAAAGAGCTTAATTGGTCACATCAAGGTCCAAGCACCCTTGCTATAAAGTCAATTGACGCCGAACTAAAAATCCGATACTATGTTTCACTTAAAAGCTGACTGTGTTAAAGTGATGATGAATTTAATGAGTTTCTAAGTGAAAATGTCAACAAATCAGTTATGGCAAATTTAACTTTGGTAAAGCCATTCTATGGGACAAAGATATTAATTTTGAACGAAGAAATGTTGCCTCAAAAGTAGTTTCACAGTGGCAAGCAGATCTTGTGCATTTGTCATGGGCCTTTATAGCAATCACTCTTCAACTGCTGTCCCTAGCTTTAGCCTCATTCCCCTTATTTCTACATTCTGTAATTAGTAGTGGACACACAGGACATAGTTGGTGAGCTAAAGCTTGTTGTGTGTTGAATTTTTTTCACATTTCCCTAATTGTCTTAGGCTTTTTTTTATCGTGACATAATTGACATACAGCATTATATTAGTTTCAGGTGTACAACGTAGTGATTCAACAGTTGTGTACATTGCGAAATGGTCACCACGGTAAGTCTAGTTAGGATCTTTTTTTTACAAAGTTTGTTCAAAACAGCGTCAAATAAGATACATACATTGCAGCTGTTTGATTACGGCTCTTAAGACTTTTTAAAAAAATTAAATGATGAAGTGTATTCAGGAATTGATAAACAATAATGTACACCCGAAATTACACAATGTTATAAACCATTATAGTCCCAATAAAATTACTTAAAAAAAAAGCAAGCAGAGAACATCCATATAAAAAAAAAGTCTTAAGAACAGCTATGTTCATTGCAGCATTATTTACAATAGCCAAGACATGGAAACCACCTAAATGTCCTTCAATGGATGAATGGATAAAGAAGATATGGTTGTATACTTAATGGAACACTACTCAGCCGTAAAAAACAATGAAATCTTGCCATTTGCAACAACATGAATGGACCCTGAGGATATTATACTAAGTGAAATAGGTCAGCCAGAGAAAGCCAAAGACTGTGTGATTTCACTCACATTTGTTGAATTTTTAAGAAATACTTGGCAAATGGTGGTGTTATCCTACAGCAGAGAGTTGTCTTTCATAAATGAAAGGCCAAATGCGTTCGAGTTTACTTTTCTCTTTTCTTACATGCACCAGAAATTGAGTCCCAGATTGATTACCTTTATTATTCAGATAAATAATTAAGAATTCAAATTTGGATGTTCTATTTTGATTAGGCCAGATTTCTCTCATGTTTTGTAGCATTGATGCTGATACGCCCAGGATTTTAATCTTGAAACCAAGCTGCGTTATGGCACACTACCACAGCATAATGAAACTATTTTCTTTTACAAGACATAATAAAATATAACAAGATTGTCCATTCTAAAGACAAATCACTTTCAAGGAAGGAAAAATGAAAAATCTCTTGTCAAACCTCTTTATTTGGAGTTTATACTGCCTTGCTTTCCAAGTTTGTAGTTTGAGAATACAAAGAAAATCGCTCCAGTGTTCTAAATTAAATAAGAAACTGGAAGCTGCACATCGTTACTGAACTTACTGCAATTTAATTAGGAGAATTATGATTTGATGTCGCCTTTGTCCCATTGCTTCTGCTCTGAGCAAGTAAATGATTACACCATTTACTTCTCAGCCCAAGCCCTGAACCAGTTGCTCGCTGATCCACACAGAGCTTGACTCTGTGCTCTGAGGACAGAATCTCTCTCTGTTCACGCTGCATCACAAAATAGTATTTGCAAATCTGAGGTTTTGGACCATTCAGATATTTTGAAGAAATTCAACCTTACATGGAGAACTTGAACAGTGTAAGTAATATCTAAAGACCATTTAGTCTTTTATTTGACGTAAATTGGATGGAAAAATGTTAAAAATAAACAAACAAGACAAAAATAAAATTTTGGTTAGTCCTAGTCTCTTGGTGTCCTGAAACTCTAGAAACTTCTATCTTAATCAGCTAAAAAGAATAAAATTAAAGCTTAGCCTAGATCTGAGAGATACCTCTAATTTTAACAAGATTCTAAGACAATCGTGTGCACATGGGCATCATCCACCGACAAATTATACTCCATCATCAAAACCTGTATATCTTCTCTAAGTCAGCAATTTCACAAATGCCTTCCTTTAGGTGAAAGGGCTATAATAATAAAGATGGACTTGATCGATAGACATTACTGAGTATATTCACCTAATATATGGAATGCACTTAAGTTCCATATGGTGATGACAGTGGAAGAATAGAGGTGCTTACAGTCTAAATGAAACATAGAAAGATAGAAACACTGAGTAACAGAAAGACTCAACTATAAAATTCTGTATTCAGCCTAAAAGTAAGATCAATAGTCATTTGGATTATTAATCTAGGGACACATACACCCAGCTTCCAATTAATTCTAAGTGTATAAACATGTTTATTATGGTAACCTAGGCACCTAAGTCATGTCAACCTATAGCATACTTCAGTCTTTTATGGCCTGGAATCTTAGGCGTCCTCTTTTATCAGCAAAAGAAACTTGACTGAGACAATAGCCTAAACATACATATGTAGATCACTCACATAGACAGTGAGGCATTTAATAGGTCAGCTGCAGCCCCGGAGACCAAGAAGACCAGCATCTCAAGACTATGGGTGTTTTCTACTAAAGCAGGAATTTTTTTTTAATGATATTATCAATTTATTTCATCTACTCTCCCCAGATTTGTTCAATCTAAGATACCAGCAGTCATTCTCAGTTATCTGGAGCAATGGTGGCAAACAGTTCTGTAGTAAATAGGAAAAAATGCATAATCTAACTATTTATATTTGTCTACAGAATACACTTTTATAGAAACAGCAAATTGATCTTCTTCCTTATTTTCTTTGATTCATAGTTGAATTACCTTGGAAATTTTGGATTAATAAAAAAGTTCTAGATAATATGACCTGAAAAGATGCTAGAAAATAAAAATGCAATAAATATGGGAATAAGGTAACTACAAATCATTCATAAAATCCTTAATTTAATATTCTTAAAATTCTTAATAAAATGTTACTATTAAAGGCAAAAGTTTTGGAGCATAGTAAAGTATGAAATTCTCTGCTAGTCTCAGGATCGTCTCATATAAGAAACGCAAATGACATAGATGGTCTAGCCCAGTGTTTCTTAAAGTATGTTCCACAGTCCCTTGTAATACTCTGTGAAAAAATATCCAGTGGCAAATATGAGAAACTTTGCATAATATATACTCCCTGTTGGAGATATACATAGTAGTAGGCATATCAAAGGAATGGGAAATCTTGTGATCAGGAATCTATTTAACTTTGAAAGGAAATACAGCAAGACAGTTTTAGAAGACCATGGACTCCAGAACCAGACTGAGTATGTTGGAAGCCCAGATTTGCTTCTTAGTCGTTTTATGAACCTGAGAAAGTTACTTAACCTCTCTGTACCTGTTTCCCTAAATGAAGATAATAAAAATAAAGCCTACTTCAAACATTATTCTTGTGAGAATTTAAATGAGTTAATATATATGGAAAAACACTTCATATGTGACACATCATAAACATTATAGAATATTTTAGTAGGCATTTCTCAAATTTAACTGACCACTTTGTTTGTGTGCATGTGTTCACCTCTTAATAGCCCAAAGAACATGGTCTTGTCCAAGACCGTTTTAAGAAAAGGAAAATAACACTCACAAAAATCGAACCTCCTTTACACAGGTTCGAAGGGAGTAATTGACAGTTGGGATTAGAACTCGGGTCTCTTTCATCTCTACCCAGTTCTGGTGCTCAGTTGAATTCCATTTTTCAATTAGCTGTCTTCTAGACTAAAGCACCTTTCTGGTTGTCTGTTTTTTTGTGTTCTCTAGGCAGTCAATTTGTCTTTATGGATTTCATCTTCCCTTAAATTCCAAAAACCCACATTTTTGAGATTTATGAGCAAGATCTTGAAGTTTCAGAAAGGGTTCAAAATCTTTCCTGAAGTTATCATTATTCATATTGTTCAGTAATGGAGAGAAAAAAAAAGTTGTGTGTATAAACTTTGCAAAGAAATTTCCAGTCTTTATATTATAAATGTATTTGGAGGGAAAAGTAATCTAAGTTTTTTCTGTGAAGAAATAAAAATAATAGTTTCAGATTTGTGGGTTATTTTTTTTCATGTTTCCTCAAAGTCTAGCTGCTTTCTTTTCTTTCTAATATAATAACTGCTTCGAGTGTACCTGAAAACCATGCTTCAAATACAGTTGCAGCTTTGAATGGAAACAAAGGATGTTGTTGCCTAGCAACAAGAACCACATAAAGTCCCCACACAGCACTTCCATCTCTAGCAATTCCCTACTAATTCCGTAGGTTTGCACCTTGCTAGATAGCATGGCAAATGGAGCTCTGCCCTTGGACTCTTTCACTAGGAGAATTCATTGAAATTCTCATTAGAATTAAGTGGTTTCACGTGGAAACATAGTGGCATGCCTCCGATGTCTATTGTGAATGTGAAAAATGTAGATTTGTGCCAATGAATCACATTTGGCCATATGGCCAACTCTAGGTAAACATCTGTTCCTTACATTCTATTAATGGAAACTGGGTTTGGGGAAGCCTCACACTTTAGGGCTGTAAAGAATGAAATTACTGAAACTGGAAAACCCACCACATGTCTTCCACTCCCAAGCATCTCTTTTCGATTTTAGCTCTCAAACTTGCTCGCTTAGGACGCATGATGGCAAAAAAAATTAAATAAGTTAAAAAATCATCTTTAGTAGAAGGAAAATGAATGAGTTAGTGCAAATTCCCATTCCTTCTATTTTTCAGGATCTTGTGTTATTTAAGTTTGAAGAAGTTGAAATTTTGAAATTCAGCCATTTTGTAGGTACCCCCTCACTCCACAATCAATCATATGCCAGTGACTAGAGTCAATTCATTTATTGATTCATTCTCTCATGAAAGTCAAATAAATGGGTGCACCTGTTGTGTTTGTTGCATTAGAGGCTCAAAATAATATAAGGCCACTGCCCTTGAGGAACTTACAGCCTAGGTGGGAGATGAGCTAAGTCGTGAATATGAAGAACATTAAAAATTCAGGGGTAAAACGACTGTAACAAGCATTCATCTATGAATAGTTCAAGTTTTATATGCCAGAAATCTGGATAATCCCCCTTTCTTTAACATCAGTGTCATCCTTTCCATTCACCCTTGCAAACAATGTTTGAATCCATTCCTTCTTCTCTCATCTTCTTTTTGCTACAAATTAACCTCCAGGCTCTTCCCCTTATTTTCATTGTCAGTAAATGTTCATGTCCTCATTATGTAATAGACACTATACTAGGTCTGGGGGTAAAAATAGAGGGATCTATAATCTACCAGACAAAGAAGGCATTAAAATATTAATCATCACAAATAACTATATGATTAAACAAATAGATTACCCAATATTGACGTCTTTCAAAAATCAAATGTGACCATAGCAACTCCTTTCTTGAAGCCTCCTCTGGCTCCACCATTGCCCATGAGGTTAGACCACTTCTCATCGCCATCTCCCACGTACAACCAGTTCCAGCCATATGGAATTACTGGCATTTATAAAATGAATCCTTCTTCCATGAGACTGTGCTTGGGAAACCTCATTCCCTCAATTTGGAATGCTCAATCCCAGTTGTCTGAGAATCTCTTATTCTTCCTTATTTTCATAAAATACCATAACCACTACCCACAGCCCCTACAACATCTCCTTAATTTCCCAAACATAGAACTCCTTTTTCTTATAAAGTTTACTGAGTGTATTCCTACACAGTAGTTTTTTTCACCAAGTATTAAAGTTGTTCATAACTTTAGCCCACTCAAACTGTGAGCTCTTTAAGCATAATTAACATAACTTTTGTCCTTAAGTAGGTGCTTGATAAGTATCAATGGCTGAATGGCTAAGTGAAGGAAACTTTGATCAGAATTCAATATAGAAGAATGGAATGTTGAACTCTAGAAAAGAAGAATGCGATCTGTCACAAAGTTGTTAATGCATTGTATCATAACATTCTTTTGAGGGTTTTAGCAAAAAAGAGTGCAAATTGGGATATAAATAAAATCTCCATTCTCATTCCTTCTCCCTTCCTAACCTACTTAAGATCCCATTGTTACAAATTAAGCTTAGCCTATGGGCCAGGAAGGAAAGAAATTCTGTACTCTTACAAGACAACTGAGGAGTCTTTTTCCTCAAACGAAAGCTCTATTATGGAATTATTTGTTAGCATGAATTAAATTCAAAGGTAAGATAAATGCATTAATGTTTGATATTCAGATAGCACAGTTAGTATTTCCACTTTAATTACTCTAGTTTTAATGGAAATTATAAGGTTCTGCTAGACTATGTTCAAGACGTGTTTGGAAAAAATATATGTAATCTATAAGGATTCTGGTAAAAGAGGGGGAAAACATCTGACTATGAATTACATCAGTCTCTTCCAGTTCAGGATGTGAGAGATGGTGATATGACGAGAGAATACGTATAGAAACAGGCAGGCAGTACAAGTTGGGGTAGAAGTTGAAGGCGTAGAACTAGCAGACTTTAAACATGGTGCTCAAAAACCCTGAGTCACTAGGAAACACTGACCCTAAAGTCTAAAATTCCTCCACTCTTCTCCACCTGTCCAAACCCTTGAGACATGCTAAAATAATTTCCCACATTTCTCCTAAATTAGGGAATCGGATCTGACTAAGCCAAGAGAAGGATGTCACTTTCCCCTTTTCTTTGGGAACTTTGCCCTCTGTAAATGTCACCCACCCCTTATCGGTGTATCAGTTTCCTAGAGCTGCTGTAACAGTTTACACACCGGGTGGGTTAAAACAACAGAAATTTATTCTCTCACAGTACTGGAGGTCAGAAGTTCCCAATCAAAGTCTTGGCAGGCCGTGCTCCCTCCCACAGCTCTAGAGAAAACCTGTTCCTTTCCTCTTCCCAGTTCTAGTGGCTCCAGGTTGTCCCTCAGTTTATGGCTGTATCACTCCAGTCTCTGCTTCTGTGTTCACACTGCTGCCTCCTCTTCTCTCTCAACGCTACCTCCGCCTCTTTCCTAGAAAGATACAGGTGATTACCCTGAGGGCTCACCGAGAGAATCCAGGATAAGCGCCTTCTCTCAAAATCCTTAACTTCATCATATCTTTTGCCACATAAGGCAATAAGTATTCAGTCTTTTGCCATATAAGGGTTCACAGGTTCTGGAAATTAGGACCTGAATGTATCTTCTTGGGAGAGTCACCCTTTAATCTACTACACTTGAATTGGTTTCTAGAGTGAAAGAAACAGTATCAATGATGGTTGCTTTTGTCAGAGCACGCTGTATGTTTACCTTGGGTGGAGTGTGGGCTCACTCCACCCAGTGAAGAGAACTACCTTCATACTTTATGGGCCACAAGGCTGGATACCAGCCACAATAGCTTTCTCTGACCACCGGTTCCTTGGCCGACTGAATGGACACTGATTACTGCATCAAGTGATAAAGTAATTAAAACTACCTAGAATAACCTTTTATGCTGAGTGCCCCTTTCTTGTTCCTATATCCCCTGTCACCCACTACGACCTCTGTCTTTCCTGGGTGTTATGCATCTGTCTTTCCACTTTAATCTCCTTTAAGGTAGGAATCATATCTTCGTCGTATTTATGTAACTAGCACCCCCTCCGTTGATTTTCAGTAAGTGTGTGTTGAACTAAACTGAACTAAATCCAAGTTCGAAAGACACCCTGACTTTTGAAAAAAGTCTGGTCATTGTGAGAATGACATTAGAGGATCTCTAATCCTTTAGTCCACGATATAAAGTATCTTTCTTCTCTTCCTAGGATATATGTGACATTAGAGATGTTCTTATCTTTTTGTGTTGTTCTGTTTGTCGTTTTTTTCTTCTTTCTAGTTGAGATTTATTGATTGCCAGTCATTCTTAAATTACGTGTGATGTTGTATTTCTCTTTCTTATCAAACACACTCACTACACACTGATGAAAATTACTGAGGAATTTATTGATTTTGTGATTTTAAATATCCTTGGCAGTTTCCCTTAAGTCCTTGGAAGAGTTTCTCTCTTGAATGCTTGTATTTTGAAGTGATGTAAAGAGGAAGCCAAAGCTGTTATCAGCCCTCCCACCCCATGCAATCAGCCGCATTGCAAACACCTACCGTTACTTCAAAATATGGCAAGGTTTGGGCAGAGGGAAGCAGTGGGCAACAGCTTCCACAGAGGGGAAAGAAATCTCAAGGTCGTTTAAGCAGCAGACCATTTTCGTATATAAGGGATAACATACTTCTATTGAAATGGTCTATCCCTGTATGTGTTTTTCCTGCTAATTATTTTAGTGTGCTATTATACCCAGTCATCTAATTGGATAGATTTAATTCAAAGGGAACTAAACAAACAGAATAGCAGGAATTTTAAGTATTTTTGCTAAACATTGGTATTTAGAGCCCCTGGATACACTCGAAAACATATAATTAGCATTCAAAATAATTTCACAATATACCTGATTTGTGTTTTGTAAGAAGTGAAGCACGGCATTCAGATTTGAGCTTCAAAAAAGAGTACACTGACATGTATTTATTTTCTATTCAGTAAAACATTATGAAAACTGCCTTGTTGTCACCAGTGCTTCCTTAGAATGACCCTGACCCCAACAGAAATTTTGTCAATCAAGAAGACTAAGGGAAAGCTTGAAGTCCCTTGCTTCCCCAACATCTCATTTTTATTTCTATACAAAGTTACAGTCATTTTAACAAGTTGGGGGTCTGGAAAATTCTACTAGATAATGATGTCCATTTCCATGATGCTTTCCTCGTCAATCAGTCTCCTTAACTTAAGTTTGTATCGTGTGGTTCTAAAGACACCTCCTTCATGCCTTATCTCATCTCTCCGGTGACAAGCCCTACGTGGAACAGCCACGATGGAGATGAGAGAAGGAAGACAAAGGCGAAACTGTACAGGCAAGGGTTTGGATGCTAAGAGAGTGCAGACAGGCATCCAAAGCTTAATTCATATGACAGGAGTAGAACTATGTATTTGCACAGGACAACAAAATAGGAAATGCCTGTTCCAAAGAGGACGCAGGTGTCTAACTGAAATAAGCAGGCAAGTTCTAGGCCAAAACCAACAGCAGCTGATGAGAGACTGATACAGTAGCTAGGATGGGGAAGCAATTGATGTATCTAATGGGCACCCTCAGTTTCCACTGAGCAGCACAAATACCACAGGAAGCACATGTTTATTTGGGAAACTTTTTCTGTACTCATGTATGTGGCTTCCCATGAAGCCCAAATCACAAACTAGCCATCATCGGTTCATAGAACTTCACAATAAATGTTACACCATTAAGGGAGCAGTGAGACTTAAAAGCTCTGTGGATGTTTCTGAAACTCCCATTTCATTCACCACTTCTTCCATCCTGATACCAGAAATTTCACTACTGCCGATCCCTTGTTTCCACACAAACACAAATTTCTCTTTTAATCTTCCTGTAATGAGGGAGCTTGTCTAATTTCGCCATTTCTTCTCTGAGCCTGACCTTTCACTGTCTGCAAGCCAACAAAAGGCTTTTTGGCTGTGCTATTTAAATAAATCACCCCAAAAGTAGTTGATAAGGAACCGATATTGTGGTCTATTAAGCAGTACTCTGTCACTCCTAGTTTGGGGTAATTTTCAACCATGCTTTTATTAAGCTGACCTTTGCTAAAGAAATTGTCAGCAATTTAGCTAAATATTTTAGTAGCGGGGAGTCTAGAATACAATATTTCTTATGGAGAGTTGCTGCTTTTAGAGGCCTGAGGCTATTCCAAATACCTCTGACTATCTCAAAAGTGCAAGGCCCAAGGAAGCAGAGTGAAATTATTGTCAAGTTCCACAGAGCAGTCAGTTTCTTTTCATTTAAGAACAGGATTCTGCCAGATACAGAGATGATTTTCAATGACACCAGAGTGAAATTTGCATATGATCAAACCAGTAAATTCTAATACACAATGACGTTTTCACTAAGTATTTGACAGTTTGCTCTGTGGTTAATAGTTGGACATTGGTAACATGAAATGTACTTTGTTAAAACATAGTATAAGAGTCACCACAATGACAGATCATGATACACTTTAAGGTGTTGAGGTAAGCAAGAAAAAGAATGTTTTATCTAAAAGAAAAAAGACCCTGGGAATAGATTAACTACGTAACAAGAAGCTGGAATTGGCTATAAGTTCTACCCAGTTTTTGAACTAGTTTTATAGAAACTTTAAATGTTCAAGTTTCCTCTCTTCCACATTTTTATTTTTATTTTCTTGAGATCTGTTTTTGATGAGAATGGGAAGATGGATCTTAAGAGGAAATATATTACTTTTTCATATTGTATGCAGACCAATGAATCTGAAAACTCCTGGATACCTGGGAAATAGTTGGGTTGACCTTGAAGGTGGATTAAAAAATATCTATCAGCAGACAAATCTGTTTCCATAATACTACCAGTTTCCAAACCAAATTGAAGATGATACAGGGAATATTAGTAGCCAGGAAATATTGAAAGTCATTACTGAAGCTTGAGTTCACCCTCTTTTGCCATCATTCATAAAACATGTGAATATTTTTTTCATGCCTTTTTATCAACCATTCTCATTATTCATCAGATTCATCCTGTTTCTTCCTTATCTTCACCCTTGAGTAAAAAGCTACAGATTTTTATGTGAATATTAATATTCTTAAATGCTGATAAACACAATTTAGATAATTATAATATAAACTACTACTGTTACCATACTAAGTGGGTTCACTTTCTGGTGACTTAAAATCAGACTCCCCACCAGAAGTAGTTGTCACACAAAGTAGAGTTTATTTGCAGCAAATAGGAGCCCACGTGGAATCAATTCTCCTTGAACACAGGACACCAGGGACCTTTTATTTCAGATGGAGAATGAATCTTCAAAAGGGAGAGGTGGGTATTCACTTGCACTTCACTCAGTTGGCATCTCTCAGCTCACCTGTGCAGGTGCTGCTCTTTCAGTGGAGTTCAAGATGTTTGGTGATTGCATCTCTTAATGTAACCGTAACAACAAAAACTTCAGAGAAACAGTTAAATGCTTCTGAATACTCCTTTAAGTTCCTCAGAGCAATTAGTTGGTGACACTACTGTAATTGCATTTCAGTACATCAAATACACCTATTTGCCTTGATGCGTATGTTTAGCTAATAAATATGTGGTTCTTCTTGGTCATAACACAGGACTTATTTCATTTCTTAGTGTAATGGGATGACTCCTTCTAACTTGAAAAAAGTTTAAATGGTTCCATAGCAGACATTTCAACAATTTGTCTTTTAAGGTTCATTTGCGGCTAAAAATAAATGAAAATAAAATACTTGTTTACAAAAAGCAAATCAGCTTTAAGTCTAAAATATGTTATAATTAATGTGGGAAACTTTTTACCTTTGTAAATTAAACGTTTGCATTTATAATCATCTAACTTGTTAAATATACAACTCTCCTGGTCACAAAAACTCATAGTAGGATTTTGGTCATAAGAAAATCTCAAAAACTTTCCAAATACATAAAACATAATTCCACTATTAGCATAAGCAGCCTAAATATATAGGGACATGGGTGGTGTTCAATATCTGACAGTTTTCTTCACTCTACTAAGTAGTATCAAATGGCATTTCTAGCTGAGCTTTCAGATAGAAATTCCTTGTTGCAGTGGACTTATTCAGAAAACTCTGAAGATGAATCTTCACATCTTCTAAAAAATGCAAAATACTTTGCCAAAAAGAAAAGAAGATATCACAGGACATTCACTTTTTTAAACTTCTATTATTTATTTTCTGCATGTTTGTTTTTGTGTTTTGTTTTTTGTATTGGCAAAAAAGGGTGAGTGTTGGGATGACAAAACTCCGTTGGATTACGTTGCATAACAGGATAGCAAAAGAAATAAGTCTGGCAAGATTCCTATTGCCACTATATGCACTTTCCCAAAATACAGCAATCTACTTATAACCTATGTTTCCATCAGTCTTTACCATTGCCTTCATTAAATAGAGCATGGTCCTAATGAGTTCAGGTTACCAGTTCCATTCATATGTGACAATTTTCTTCACTTTACTTCACAGTGTCAAGTTGTACTTCGAGCTTAGCTTTCACAGATATACATCCCTGGTCACTCTTAAAATTTTGGATGCATCAGTAAAAATTCATTAATATGTATGTTTAGGGCTGGAAAAAGAAGAAAAAGCCCTCAAATGGCAGCAATGGTATTTTGCATTCTTCTCAAATTATAAAATCCTTAAAATAATTCAAGAACTTAAAAAGTTATGATTTAATCATTACTTCCTAACCGAAACATAAAAAGATCATGTTATAAAAATGAAAAAATGGGATAAATGGCCTGATATGACAACAGAAGCAGGAGATCTAAGATACACGGAAGGGTTGGTTATTTTGATCTAATTACTAGGCTTTGCAGTTAAATACAGAGTACATATACACCCACCTCCCTTACTCTTTGCCTCTTGTATTCCAACACATCCTCTCTCTCCTCAATACTGAGCTCCTTTTATTATTTATGGTCCACTGTGGACTCAGGTCTTCCCACTGAAAGCAGAACACCTTGTACCAGTGGTATTCAAACTTGGGCTTAACATCTGCCTCATATTGTTAAAATACGTATTGCTAGACCTATCCCAGAGATTCTGGATCAAGAATTTGCATTTCTAACAGATTTCCAGTGATGATGAGGCCATTGGTCCAGATGCCACCCTTTGACAACCACTGCCCTGTTCTTATCTTAACTATCCTAGGCTTAGGAAGGCAAACCTGATATCAAATATTCTGTCCAAATTACCCTTCAAGATTATTGTTTCTTATCTGATTGTATAGTGTTTGGGTGAGATGCGGGATTCATAAAATAAGGAGAGGACATAGGACGTAAGTACTTGAACAAAGTTACTTCTCATTCCTCCTTTTTTTCTTCAGGGTGGCTAATTTCATCTAGCTGACTAAGGAAATGTGATCTAACTTAGCCAATTCACACTACCATGGAAATGGAGACTTGAAGTTGTACTAAGTCAATGAAGCATATTCACTTATCAAAAGCAGCTTGTGAATGAATGAATTCTTCCATTTTAAGTATTTTAAAGTAGGTTATTAGGAGTGGGAGGCCTTCCTGGGATCCAACTGAATTCTTTAACCTCTCAATTTTGTCTAGAGAAGCAATTTGGGGGGAGGAGGGGAAAATTCCTCCCTGTTACTTACTCTTGACATAGATAACTCAATAGGAACTGATTTCCCGCAGTGCCTCCAGTAACAACAGAAACTATTGAATTAGTTCTTCTTCCTTCAGCTCATCCACTGGGACATGGATGAAGTGAAGGCCATACCTATTCCAATATCCTTTTGGGCCCTGTTTCCCCCTCAAGGAAGCTGAGTGATAAGTGAATTTATAAGTGAATGAGGAGCTGCTCTATGTCCCAACAGAAGAAAGGCAGCTGAAGATATAAAAAAACAAAACCATACATGTAAAAACCACATTAAAATGAATAAGTTAATAGATAGAAAATAATAAATGATTGATGGATGGATAGATAAATAGATAGACGAACAGGTTTATTTTCTGTCCGTATCTGGGTCATTAGTTTCAAGAATTAAGTCAAAGACTTTTTCTTGCTAAGAAACAAAATGGCATGGAACTTCAAATCTCAATCCAAAATGAAAAGGACCACAAAAATAATTAGATAATCTTTATCAACTTTTCTAGAAACTGGCTACACAAATATATTTGCTTCATATGCTCTTTACACAAAATGAAATATAAAATACACATCGAGTTGAAATCCTCTCTGCTCACTTTTCTGGTCCCTTCTTGCTCTGCAGGAAACCACTATCATAAATTTGCTATGTATCCTATTGATACTTTTATTACACTTATATGCATCCATGGAAAAATATAATATTATTTTGTTGATGCTTCATATATTTTTAAAAATGTTTTTCTCCATACTTTTTCAGCATTGATCTCTCCCACAAACACACACACACAAATTCCATATAAAATAAAATAATATGATATATCTTCCTAAACTTCCCCTCCTTTGGTTATTTTCTAATTAGAGTCACTCTTACAAACGCATTTGTCTGATAGTGTGATCCACTGTCATGGGTGTCCAATTTTGATAGCTTATGAGAACTTAGATACAAGTTAACATTCCTGGTCTTCAGTTTTATTTACCGTACTTTTCTATTAGCAGATTTATTTGAAGGAAAAAGGTGGGACACACAAGGGGAAGCAGGCTACATTTGGCAGGGGTCTTCTCTGCTTTTCTGGATATTTAGGTAGTGCTAAACATATTAGCAGATCACTTTCTATAGAAATTTTTCTATCAGTTGACAAGAATAAACAGATGTAAATTCACTCCCTTTAGGCCTGACTGTTTTGACCGTACCCAAGATGTACCCAGAATGGACTATGTCAGTTATCCAAGGAAACGATTATGAAAAACTGTGCTCCTCAGTTATGTGCATGATTTATCCTTTGCCTCATAGAATTACTGAATTGGAATACAGAATTAGAGAAACACTGAATTTGAGTGAAAGATCAGAAAAACAAGTTGCTTGGTCTATGATTTCTACTTTACTGTAGTAGAGTTTTATTTTAGGGAAGAAAAAATATTGATTTGTCATTTCAAGTCTACCAAATTATGATACAAAAGTGTACGTCATAAAAAAATCAAAGTACTTCCTTCCTAAATTTGCTAAAATCTTGGAGTCGACACTAGTTTCCCTTCTAGTAGAGCACATTCCTAGGGGAATATATAATATATTCTTTAGGTAGAAATGAAATTTAAACAATTTGAAGCAAGTTTACTTCCCAAGAAGTTTATTTAAATTTGTAAAGAATTCTATATGAGAGAGTAGGCTAACACTATCCCTGTTTATGTGGAGTTGGTGTTTGGGGAATGTTAAGTCATTATGCCCATTTTAGAACTTTTATTCATGTGGAAAGAAATTTGAAGTGGAAGATTTGAGGAATAAGTTCCTAAGTTTCCCACTGACCACCTCTGTGATAAAAATATAATTATTATTTTAATGTTTTAAATGGTATTAACATTACACTATAATTTTATTTTGTTACAGTGTGTTCTTGTAGGAAATGTAATTTGCAAGCAGTATTTTTCTATGCGATGTCTAGAGCAAGACACTTAACAAGCTTGGGCTTCAGTTTCTTTATCTGATAAAAGGGCTTAGATTGGACAGACCGGATGGTCTCTCATCCCTTTTAGTCCTACTACTCTTTCATTCTAATACCCAAATCCATCTTTCTTCAATCTCCCTTTGGTGAGTGAAATTGAATGATCTAAGCTGGAACAACAGAAAATTGATAAATTTTGCTTATTGAATAACAACAACAACAACAATTATAGTAGCTTCCATGCAGTAAATGCCTATTGTGTGCCTTGCAACATTACAGCTAATGCTTATGGGCAACCCTGCAAGGAAGTGGTAATTATACCCACTTTATAGAATTTTTTTTAAAATGGACCCTGGAAGGGGGTAGGGAGTGAATAGTTGAAGCACTGAGGATTTTTAGGGCAAAGAAAACTCTCTGATATACTATAATGATGGACACTTGTCATTATTCATTTGTCCAAACTCATAGAATGCACAACGTAAAGAGTGAACACTAAAGTAAACTATGGTCTCTGAGTGGTATGATGTGTCAACGTATGCTCATGGATTGCAACAAATGTGTCGCTGGTGAGTGATGTTGATAATGGGGGAGGCTGTGCATGTGTGGAGGCAGAAGGAATGTGGGAAACATTTGTTTTGAGAGAGAATCTTCCTCTCATTTCTGCTTTGAATTTGGAACTGCTCTAAAAAAATTTGAAAGTCTTAAAACACGGACACACACACGCACACACACTACAGATGACATGCCAGAATTGGCATTTTACAAAGACTAGTTAGATGGAAGCCTTAGGATCAAATGAAAAGTGAAGAATTTTTCTCAGTTTGGATTAAGAAGATAGAGTTTAAATATTCTAAACCTGCAGTAGTATGCACAAGAATACAGAGGACATTGGTATGTGTATGCTCTTCTCCTAGTGTCATGTAATTCAGGTGGGCTGGACAGTTTCACGATCTCACACCAGACATTACTCAGACGCAACTTTTACACGTATAGATCCATCACAATTACATACTCGAGATTTCTTAAATGCGGAGAAAGTTTGTGAAATAGTCCAACGGCTGGACAGTTCTTAAAAAAAACTCTTCTCCGAAAACACATCATTAGAACAAAGGTCACATTTGCCTCATTTTACTTTATTAGCGATCAAACTGTAGCTGGAGTTTAACTCACCTGAAAATGTCTACATGTTTCCTCTAGTCTCTTGATGTAGACTGTAAATTTGAAAATACCAAGACATTCTCAATATAAAAATAAAGCAGAAGTTAAGAGTTTCTTAGCTTTTTTTTAAACTAAATTTACTAACTTCTTCAGAAGTTTTCATACTTCTCAAATGAGCCTTAGAATATTAACATTAGTATATAACATCATTTTATTAAGTTTTTGTGGTGGATTAAAGATAGCCAAAAATTCTTTGATACTCTTCCCACTGAAAGATGGAACCTAATTCCCCAACCAGTTCATCTGGGCTGGCTTTAAAAACTTGCCTGATCAATAGCATGTGATGAAAGGGCTGTTCTAGGATCGCTGAGATTAGGTCATAAGAAGCCTCGCAGCCTGGGTCTCTTGGGACACTTGCTGTTGTAGTCTTGAGCCACTATATAGGAAGTGAAATTCCCTTGAGGCTGCCATGCTAGACAGACCATATATACATAGAAAGAGAGAGGGAGACGCCATCCAGTCTTCAGCTGTTTCAGCCCCCAGCTGTATCTCGAGATACCCTAGAGCAGAGACAAGTCTCCCTCATTGTTTAAATTCCTGATCCACAAAACTGTGAGAAATAATAGTAAAATGGTTGCTGTTTTAATCTAAAAAAAAAAAGAAGCTCAAATAGGTTATTAATTTCCCGAATGTCATACAAATAGTAGTGAATAACCAGCATTGGTATATAGCCACGTCTTCCACCTCTCCTGTCCTATCTTTCCAGTATAACGTCATTCTTCATACCCAGCCCCCATACCTATACAATATATTCCATTTGCTTATGGATATTTGATTCTCATCCTTGCAACAAACATTTACTGAGCACCCGTCACTGTTCCTTAGACTCGAGAAGCAGCGGGTTGCTCTCACCAGAAATGCAATTCGTGTTTGAAGCCTAGTTGAGTAAGAAGCTGAACACTGTTAGATAATATTCCCTATGTCTCCACTACTCTCCAGTTATAGGGTGGACAGAAACCCTCAATAATTGGGGCTTTAAAAAGACTTTAAAAATAAAGAGGTCATGTCGTGTATAAAAAAATGTTGAAATCTTATTGAGATTAATGGAAGCAAAACTCATCATTTCCTGCTAAAAGGAAGGAAAGCTTTGAAAAGGGAGTGATTTTGTATATTGTTTAGTATAGTAATTGCAACATACTTGTATAGTATTGTACAATTTATAAAGACATTGAAACTATAGATAATATTTTTATCTGTTAATGGTTGTAAAACTAATAATAACAGAAAAAGAATAACTGGTTACTTTTAAATTATTTTAGGAAGGTGGTACTATTAAGTTCTTTTTGGTTTTTAACATAAATTCATTAGGGAAAATCATTGAGCTTATCTTTCCAAATATCAAACAAATCATAATGTATTCTTACTAGATTGATGTTTTCTTTATTCCCAGCTTGATGTCACATATCAAAGCAAGATAATATGTAGGAAGGACCTAACCTATTTCTATAATAATCATCGCATTTGTACTCTTCTGGGCATTTGAACCATTGTAACTACTGTAATAAACAGAAATGCAATACATATGAACTCTACTCTGATTTATTATTGAGAAGGTGATGAGTCAGTATTTAACCGTGCAGGATTTAATTGGTTGAGGGAAGACACAGCATGCTGTCCTCCCGTGTAAAGTGGGTATGATGCTCCTGTTTGCTGAAAAGGTCATAAATTAAACAAGGGGCAAAGGAGTGTAAGAGCGGAAAGTAAGCACCCATGTGCGCTTCCTTCCTCAAGAAGGTCACCATACATAAATTATACAGAATGCACACAAATGCCCATAAAGTCTGGGAACAGTTTGCCTCCCTGCTGAAAAACAACATGTGAGAAGAAACTGCTCTCTTTCTACTTCAGCTGTGGAGGATTTTCTGCTTAGAATTTTGATCATGAGAAAGGCTGAGGACAAAAGCCAACTCCAGACAAGATGGAGCAAAAGGAAGGAAAGAATGTGATAGCATCATTCCGATCGGAATTAATCAACTCTGGACCGCCTACCTCTGGACTTCTTGGTATGGAGATAGTAAGTTCAGCATCATTTAAGCCATTTCTCGTGAGTTTTTCTGAACTTGTAGAGAAAAGAATCAATACGAATACAGTATATCTTAGAAAAATAATGAAAAAATACTGTACTGAAAACCTTAGTTTGTATAAACTGAGATCTATCCTTGCCACATTTATTTTGTTCTAGTTCAGATATATATACATATGTGTGTATGTATGTAGTATATGTGTGATATATATAAATATTGCTAGAAGCTGTTATGCCTCTTTTTCTCTATAAATATACAATACAGAATCTCCTGCTCCAATTACCTCCTAATACTCAAGGATGGTGTTTCTCTCTGTTCTCCTCTCCACTCTGCCTCCAGTTCCTAAAATGACAGAGGCAGGTATGGGTTTTACGAGGAAAGGGACATATTTTAAGCTGAGGACGACCTCAATATATCTTCTAAAATTACGATAGTCATGCTGTACTACTATATTAAGTAGAAGAAGAAGAAGAAGAAAAGAAGTGGAGGAGAGGAAGGAGGACAAAAAAAAAAAAAAGAAAAGGAGAAAGAAGAGGATGAAGTAGCAATTACTTAATGTTCATATTATGTGCCCACTGTTAAATTTTCCACCAGGACTTCATTGTCTGGGGTTTTCCATTTTAACCATTCCACTGTCAAGGTTATTCAGCGAAATGAAAAGGAGGCAGAAGACTTGGCCCTATGTTCAAGAAGCTTACAAACATTCCTCTTCCATATGGCAAATAATGAATGTGTGTAAAGTAATTGTGCCATCTATCAGCCTGAGCTAAGTGGAATTTATACATTTTTTAAATCTAAGCTTACGGACAAAGGCAGAATGCTAATTGAAGTTGCTGATTTATGGGGAAACATTTTGAAAGATCCAAATAGCAGCAAATCAACGGAATTAATACTTTATATTTCTCTCTTTAATATTTAGCACTGAAACTTCAAGAAGCAAAATTAGTTTCATTATTTTGTCCTCTGCTGAAGTAGGCTAATTCACTTGGTCATGATGAGTATGGATCTGAATATCATTTGTAAATCTCAGGTATTAATTATTCTTTAAAACTGAGTATAAATTCATCTGAATGGGTAAGAAATAAAGTGAGCAATATGATTATGACAAAATTTTCTCATTATGGGAAAATATGTTGCCTTTTTTATGACAATCAATAGAATAATACAGATAAAATAAAAATTCACAAATTATGAAGTCTGATTTAAACTATGGGATGATTCTATTAGACTTCATCTCTTTTGGTTAGAAAGCATGATTTTAAGCCCCTTGAAGTCAGGAAACATATCATATTTAACTCTTAATCCTTCACATTACGTAACCCATGCCTTGCAATATAAGGTAAGATTTAAGTATTTATGAGTTAAATTGGATCTACAATTAAGTAAGTGTTTCTGAGTTTACTTAGTTCTATAATAATCCAGATTATTAAGCACCCAGCAAGAATCGTGAGACAAGGCAATAGAAGACCAGGTGTCAGTTCAATTCCAAGGGCAATTCTCAGGCATAATTAAGATTGAATATACATAATTTGTGATTTTTTCCAAATCCCTTCAAATAAGTGCTTTGCTTAAAATATTTGGCTCATAAGCAATAGCTTATGCTGTTTCCTTTGTCCAGAATCCTATTCCAAGTCTCAGGTTAAATGTGATTTCTTTAGGAGATCGTCTCTGATCTCTCAAACTAGGTTAGTTAGATTCTTTTACTAGACACTACCAATATCATATACTTACCCTGAATGAACACAAAGCCCAATTGCACTTGGGTAATTATTCATGTTTGGTAATTATTCATTTGTTTTCTTCAGTGGATGTAAGCTTCCCAAGAGCTCAGACCACAGTTTTCTTATATAAGGCTCTATCCCAGTGCCAAGCACAGTGTCCGACATCTTGTAAGACTAAAAAAATTTGTTGAATGAAAGAATACACAGAAGAAACAAGTCTTTCTTATGTAAGGCAGCAAGAAGCCAATTTCTATGAATTGTCACATATTTTATGAATAACGCCAAGGAAAATACTCCAAATATAAGAACTGAAACACCAGGATCAAATATGTAGTATGCTCTCATTTTTGTAAAGAATATAAACAAACATGAAATGATAGAATACTTCAAGATGTTATCTCTGTATTGTAGGAATATAATTGTCTGCTTTTCACCTTGAAATTGCTTATACATTTTTTCTATTTTAAATTTAATTTTTGCATTTATTAGATAATATGTATAAGACACTTTTACAAACTAGATAGCATTCACGACTCTTATGGAGAGCAAACAGCAGTCCAGGGAAATCTGTTTTCAATTATTGTATGTATGTATTCACCTACATATTTCCAAGTACCATGCTAATGTTGCTAATTCAATATTTTCAATATTAGACACTGTTAATGAATTACTACTATGTGTGGAAACAATGTAAGTCCTTCTTTCAAAAGAAAAGTACAAAATCAGAGACATGACTCTTTTTAAGAAGCAAATCAACTTAAGCAGTGGGCTTTAAATATCCCATTTTGTATTGGTAAGAAAACTGAATTGATGGCCTGTGAACTAAGCAGACACCCATTAAAAAGGTCAGAAAAGACATGAATACATTGAACTTACCAAATAAGTTGAATTTGACTCTTCTCTTTTCCACAGGATAAGTGATAGAGCTATCATATTAGTCATATATGTATGTTAGAAAAGGATTGTTATCAAGTTGTTTTAGTTCAAAGCCTGTCATTGTCCTTCTGGAATGTAATCATCAAAGTCAATATGAAGGTCAAAGTTGCCAAAAACTGTTTTAGTACATTGAGTGAAGTCTCAAAGTACATAACCAGGGTAGGAGAGAGCAATGGTTCACAAATTGCATTTAGAGTTAATCAGCTATATATAAAAGAAACATAAAATTAAATCACTGTTTTTATTTCTCCTATCCCATATTAAATGATTTCTTCCATGTTCCCTACAAAAGTATCAGTATTGGTTTTCAAACACATTAGCCTCCCCCCTTTTTTTTTCATTTTATTACTTTACTTTGCATCTACCAAGCTCTCTAGTAGAACTTTAAAACATCTCCAAATATAATCCAAAGTATCAGATAATTTATGGGGTGCCTTTTTTCCTTGAGAGAACTCTCTTGGATCTCTGTATCATGCTGTTCCAATCTGATCTGGTTTCTCTATGGGACTACAACATAGCTGTAATCCTGGATTTCATTTTCACGATCGCTGTGGACTCATTCTACTTTATTGGTTCTCTGTTTTCTAGAACCTATATCTTCTCGGTTAATTCATTTCCTCATTTTAATAGAGGAAATCCTCCAAAAGCTTTCAGATAAAGGACACATCTGGGGTACCTTTATTTGAGATTTAGCTGTCTATATCTTCGTTTCTTTCATCACACTTGGTTTATAATTTACTTATAGAAGTATAGGTTGGATATTATGTTCCATCAGATTTTTAAATACAGTGTTCCATCATAGAGTTCAATGTGTAGTTGAGAAACCTGATATTAGTCTGTTTTGAGATCCTTTACATATTATTTGTTCCTTTTGTGGTGGTGTTGGTTGTGTTCTCTCAGGAAGCTTTTGGTACACTCTCTTTATTTCCAATATTTTGCATTTACACTCATGTAAACTTATGTGATCATTTTTCAATCAACATGCTAAACATTTGGTAGATATTTTCAATCTGGGAATGTTTGGCTTTCGGGACAGCAAAGTTTTCTTGAATTATATTATGGACATCGTCCTCCCCTTATTTTCCCTTCTATCTTTTTGGAATTTCTATTAGTTGGATATTGGGCCTCTTTGGCGAACCTCTAATTATTCTATTTTCTAGCTAATTATTTTTTGACTTTTTGTGATGTTTTCTCAGCTTTATCTTTAATCTTTCTACTATTATATTTTTTACTTGGATTATCAATATATTATGTACAAGTATATTCCACTTGAGAACATTTTCTTTTTTTTCCCCCTGCTTTATCTCCCCAAACCCCCCCGTACATAGTTGTATATCTTAGTTGCAGGTCCTTCTAGTTGTGGGATGTGGGATGCCGCCTCAACGTGGCCTGACGAGCGGTGCCATGTCCCCCGCCCAGGATCCGAACCCTGGGCCACTGCAACGGAGTGCTCGAACTTAACCACTCGGCCATGGAGCCGGCCCCTAGAACCTTTTCTTGTTTTCTAGTAGCTAACTTAAAATATAACACTTTATCCTATTTCACGGCTACAGTATCTTCTTATTTCTTGGTGGCCTTTTTTTTTTTTTAATTTTTCTCTGCTCCATGCATTGACTCTCTTTCCTCTGATTTCATTTTTTGTTTGGTTGCGTGTTTCTTTGCTTTGATCTTTTTCTTGTAAAAATCTTTATTTAATGGCTGATGATTATTGGTGCCTGCTCATAACTAGGAATGACACTTATGAGTGAGGAACTGAAAAGCTGCTGTGTTTTTGGAGTGAACTCAGTCAATGGAAGACTGAACCAAAGGGTGGGTGAGCGCTGAAGCCATATTGCCAATACCTCTTGGTATTTTCTCTTAGTCTAGCCTGTTTTTCCAAAGAACAATCCTCTAATTTCCTGTCTGAGGTCGGGTAGTGGTGGAAGGTGTTAGCATGTCTAGCAACATTTCGGTAGCTGACTGGATAAGGGGAACTGGGCACATCGCTGTCACTTACTTAGAGTTTCAATTTATTTGTTTGTTTCTAATACTGTATTGCTTGATTTGTTACTCATCTTTGCCTGGTGTTCCCACAATCTCTACGGTTAACCAGAGATCATCCATTCTTGTATCAAGTTGAGGGACAAGTAGTTGCCTGGCTTCAATGGGAAAGGATTTGGGCACCTAATTGTTCTCCATACTAACTTGCATCTAATGTTTCACTTTTTGGACCCATTCCTCACCCCTGACTTCAGCACTACATGGTATTTCTAATCTTCAGCCTCTTCATGCTTCTGCACTGTAAATCTTGTATCTTTGCAGCTTTCTGTAGATGAGCTGTAGGCAGTTGGTTTACAACCCTTCCTGCTCTATTTTGTTTTGTTTTTTCCCATCTGCTTGCCATTGTTCCAAATGTTATAGATAGCTCTCATCTCTGAATCCTTCTCTTTTTTATTTGTCTGTTTATACATCTTTGTTTTATTTGGGGCTCCAAAGGGGAACAGAGAAATGATGTATGTTTAATCTACTGTATGCAGCTAGAACACATACCTTCTCTGTCTTCTTTCTCTACCACTGTCATCTAAATCAATAGTTCTTAAGAAAGGATTTTCATCAAAATCACTTGGAAAAGTTTTCCACACCCTGTGAGATCTGAACACTACAGTTTTAAATAACTTATCTATTTGTAGGCACATGTCTAGTAAAACACTACTGAGTCTGGTTATCTGTTAGCTAATTCAGGTCATTAATAATATGACTATGGATCTGAAGTGGTTTTACATTTTAACACACATTTCTGCATGTACCATTTCATTTGATACTCCAAAAATCTGTTTTGCTTGCCTATCTTACAGCTGTTATCTCTCATCCCTTCTTTCTTCATAACAGAACCCCCATTTATTTCCATATGATCAAAGAACGTGACCCTCTACAGTCCCTGCAAGTGAATGATCATGGCTCAACTAAGTCACTCGTGGCCGTTCTCTGCTTCTCCAGTGAATGTGTTATGCATGGGTATGTGCTACAAACCTGGTGAATGAAAGGAGGGCAAATATTCCAGAGATTTCTATAGAATAAACATTTTTTCCTCCCTAGTAAATATAATTGGGTACTATGACATGACCATTCTTGCCTTTGGCTCTTATCATATAGAACCAACAATGATTATGTTGTAAGTGCCATCCTGAGATCATGAAGGGAAAACCAAGGCACTTGTGCAGAAAGTGACCAGTACCTCCATACCATTACACTACAAAATCCATGAACCCTAGGAGCCATCTACCACAAGATCGATTGTTACATGACATAATGTGTCCATAGTTTTAAAACCAATGTCAGTTAGGTATTCTATTATTAGAAATCCCAAATCTCCTACCCATATACTGAACGCCCTCATTAATACTTACAAAAATACAATACTAACCTAAAATATATTGCTTTCAGTCATCTCAATTTAAATCTGGGCCTATTCAACTTGATTTAAATATCCTGGGTTGAAATTAAAAGGCATAGAAGTTTCCTTTATGTTTCTTAACTGTGGTTACTTGATCGTTCTTGATAAACTGCAATTTTAGATTCATTTAATGTGAGGATAAGGGGAAGAAGAAATGAGGTCGTTTTATGAAAAGCATCTTTCCTGATCTAATAAGAGAGATTTCTGCTATTGCTATTTTTAAAACCGGAATATAAAACTCGCTTGCCTTAGCTGATACCTGACAACCATGAAAGTGCCAGATGTCAATTGTGTGGTGGTTTTTTGTGGTAGTTTTACTTAATTAGTTGTTTTTATCTTATTAAACTTCCTATCATGCCCAAATACTGAGAAACTTCTGTGGCTGTGGAGAGGTGTTGAATTGTTCTGTGACTCGATGAACTGCTGAGTGTTGTGGGTGGGGAACAGGGGGAGAATGGAAAAAGTAAAATATTTGCAGCTCTGAACTGCTTGAACCAAGGCAACACTCCCTGTGCCAGTTGCACAGTGGAAATGTTTGAAGAAATTCTTAAATTTCTGCCAGATTGTCTGGAACATTTGGAAAATCAGGCTTTCCAATGAGACCCAATTTTATTACTCTACGTATCCTTTCATCAATATTATAGTGCTTTGAACCTTCCATAGGGTAAATCAGTATTTGTTGTTATGGTTCAGAAGCCTGAATTTATACGTGACTTGGGCTGTCACTAATAATCACGTCTCTGCATTAGCCTACATCCAATAAGACACTCAGTGGGGATGTGTGTTTAGATTTCAGCCCTGTAAGGGTCTTGCTTTCTAGAATGTTCTTTATAGAATGACCCCAACACAAGTATTCGAATGTATATTACCTTCTAACTGGAAACTACTTTCATGAAGAACTAAGATTCCCAAAAGGAGTAGAAAGGCAACCCTATAAATGATATAAATACCTTTATCACTTTTCCTTTCAAAAAAGTCCGTTCAGTCCTATAACTTAATAAGCCTTGTTCATCTTTATAGATTGCCTACAAGAGTCTGATAAGGGGGCACAAGGCCCCTCTCTTTGGTGAACCTATATCCTGATGGGAATGGTGTCATTCCTATTTCTGTAGAACCTTCAGTCTGCCAGTGACAATAGGATGCACCCCCAAGAGCACAAGTTTATGGAAACAATTAAATTGGTGCCAAAAGAAATCCTTAATGGTTTAGCTGAAAGTCTACTATATCCTTAAGAATTTCCTCTCTGCTTTTTTCTCACACTTATCTCTCCCTGGCTCACTTACTCATCTGTTCATTAAGGAAACACGTATGGCTCAGTTACTAAGTGCCAGGCACACTTCCAAGCACTGGGGACACAGTGGTGTACCAGATCTTCCCAGGCCCACACTGTCAGACATTCTAACAGGATGTCATAAAACAACTAATTGCAGATGTGATAAATATTTTGAAAGAAGTGAGGCTATTACAAGACCATTTTACAATGTGAGACTAGGAAGGCTTCCTGGAGGAAGTGAATTAAGCAGGACCTAGAAAGAAAACAGAGACCCGTAGAGTACTTACTTGTGTTGATGATGTTTCACCAACCTTCCCTGACTGTTATTTAGCATCATTCAATGTAAATACCTTTAACTATAGTGTAGATAGTAGACTTAGTGACCAAGATGGCTTTGATGGTCTCTCCAACTTGACTAAACTTTAGACAGGTTTCTTCCCGAATAGAGGCCCCTGACCTCCCTTTTCTTAAAGCATTTCTTCCTCTTTGAAATGTAGATCTTCTTCCAGTCACTTGCCAGTTTTACAACCCAGCAATGTCTTTCTCAAGGACTTGGGAGTCATCACTTTTAAATTTAATCATCAAGAAAAATAGTGCCCGTTACCTCCAGTTTCTGTGGGAGGGTAGAGTCAATTAGCAAAGCCAGATGCCCTAATTATATTGACCACCCACCCCCTAATTCCCTGTAGTACTCTTCTACTACCTTACCCCAGTGCTTAAAAACTTCCTGCTTTTTGTCTCGGTGAAGTTGAGTTCAATCTCTCTCCTCTATTGCAAGTCTTCACCTTGATTGCAATAGTCTCAAATAAAGTCTTCCTTACCTACTTACTCCATCCAGTGTAATTTTCCTTTGACCTTAGCAAGTATGGGTTGCAAACAGCGTACTGTATTCGAAATCACAAGACCAAGATTCAAGTTATGTAACCTCTATTCCTTTAGGAAAACTGCTCAATATTTCTGATCCTCAATTTGTTCAACTGTAAAAAGAGCATTAAAAATTCCTACATTATTATGTCATCAGAAGCGTTCAATGAGATCATGTTGTAAAAGCATCTGGCAAACTGTTGTATGCTTTGCTCATGAGAGTTTTATCCTGCTCTCAGTGGCTAACATAGAGTTGAGAGGTAGTGGGGCTCAATGGTTGAGCGTGTGGACTCTTAAATCAGAGTGAACCTTAGTAAGCTTCATAACTTCTCTTTGCTTCAGTTTCTCTAACTGTAAAATGAGGAGAATAGAACTTTCAATGGTTGTGAGCAATTTAAGGAATTGAGTGCTTAGAGCAGTCTCTGGTAGATAAGTAGCACAGGTGAAAAAATAGCCATCATTATTAGTATATGCACGATATGGTCACAAAAGTAATTGGGTCTCCTCTCTCTTTAAAGGCCGCTGGTGACCTCTCAGTGTTTTTGGTTTAAACCCAAAGCTTTAATGTAAGCTCTTCACCCTGATATCCTATGATCTGGGCCAAATGTTTGTCACAACTTCATTCAGGTGTCATTGATCTGCAATAAACTGCACGTATTTAAATTGCATAATTTAATGATTTTGAAATGTTTATGCATTCATGAAATCACCAAATCATGTTCTTTCATGTATTTCATTGTTAATAGAGCAGGATTCTGTGGGCCTCAGATTATGCATTTTCATCACCCTAGACTTCTCTCCTTCCTGCTTTCCTCCACTCTGCTCCAGAAATTTCCACCAGAGTCCTTCTGACTTATCCTTCAGATCACGTCACGTGTTACCTCTTCAGAGGAGCCCTGGCTAACCTACCAGTCTCAACCATCTAGTTACACAGCTCTCCCAATGTTTCATTTATACAATTTCTCAGAGTAGTGAACTCGTGCACTTAATATTACACGGCTGTTTCATTCTCTCTGACTGGTCTTGAGGCTACATGCTAAATATTGTATTCCCAGAGCTGAGCTTGTAATGCTTTGGCACCTAACTGGAAATATGGTTTTCTCAAGTCTAATATTTGCCTACCAATTTTGTGTAAGATATTTTAGCAATGCAAAGATTTTTAATTTTTGTGAAGTTAAATATATCAGCCTTATGTCTGGAGCTACGTCGATCTCTGTAGGCCAGGCTCTTCCTGAGGGACCTATTCAGAGCCTCATCCAGGAGGCTCTTTGACATCACCTTCCAGGCTCCAACCCGGCCCATAGGGGAAAAATCTCTGCCCAGCTCTCCCCACTGCAGTGGCCAACTGTCCCAGTTTGCCCGGGACTAAGTGGTTTCTTGGGACTGGGGCTTTCAGTGTTAAAATCAGGCTAGTCTTGGGAAAACCAGTATTACCCTAGATCCAGACTCTCCGAGGCCAGGACTCCCCTCTCAGCCAGCTGCCTGCTGGTCTCAGCAGCCTTGTTTCTAGGAAAGGAAGATTGGTTGGAGTTGGGAACAGAGAGAACCCAAGAATCAAACAGATCTGGTCACTATCTTCCCTGAAGGATACGCATTTACCACTTAGCCTGGCACACACTCAAACAGTATTTGTTGAAAGAATAGATGAATGCTATTTTTTATATAAGGCAGATGGGCCTCTGCCACAAGACTCCAGTAGCTCTTTGGGAAGTTATCGTGCATCTCAGTATTGACACCTCCCACAGGATGTGGGTTTCATAGAATGTAGAACAACCAATATTATTTTCCCTGCTGGAAACACTCAACTTAAGTTTTAGGAAGAGATTTAATTAATAGCAAATAATCTATCAGCAACACTTTTGGAAATTTCACATGGAAAACATTCTCCATTTGAACAACAATTCCCCATTTCCCCCATCACCTGGCAACCACCACTCTGATTCTATGAGTTTGACTATTTTATATACCTCATATAAGTGGAATCATACAGTATTTGTCCTCTGTGACTGACATTTCACTTTGCATAATGTCCCCAAGTCCATCTATGTTGTTCAGTGGGTATAAAGTTACAATTATACAAGATGAATAAGTCCTAGAGATCTGCTGTACAACGTAGTGCCTATGTTAGCAAACGGTTTTGTGCATTTAAGAACTTGTTAAGAGGGTAGATCTCATGTTAAGTGTTCTTACCACCAAAAGAAAGAAAGCACAAGGGGACACAAGAATCTTTGGGAGGTGATGGATATGGATGTTCTTATTACCTTGAT
Source organism: Equus asinus (assembly GCF_041296235.1). NCBI lineage: Eukaryota > Metazoa > Chordata > Mammalia > Perissodactyla > Equidae > Equus > Equus asinus. The sequence continues at coordinate 33,170,292 of NC_091802.1, read as the reverse complement.
TGTGGTGATATATATCACAGGTTATGCATATGTCCAAACTCATCAAAACGTACACATTAAATATGCACAGTTTTTCTCTATATTAAGTACATCTTAATAAAGCTAAAAAAAGAAAGAAAGAAAACTTTTTTCCCAACCCCAAATTCCAGTATCTGTTTTCTGCTCTGTCACTGCACAGGCAGAAAGTTTACTATCTGGGCCCAAAAGCTCATCTCCTCAACTGAATAAACCCTTCCACCTTAGACCCCACTTCATTCATCTACCTGCCATGCCTCAGGAGTCATGTTCTCAATTCTTTGGCTTTTCCCAAGCCCAAACAGTGTGCTTTGTACTCATGTATTCCCAGATTGACACTTCAGTCTCCAACCTATACTGTAGTCTGAGTTTTTGCTTTCCTTTCTCAATTACCCCAAATTCAGAGTTAACATTTAGTCAGTGCACTCATGTGGATGTACCAGTTGTTGATAACTGCCATCTGTTTTTATTGGTCTTCTGCTGTACTGATTGCTAAATATTTTCAATAATAACAATAATGCTACAGTGGCTGATATTCCACAATCTCTCTCTGCATCCTCCTCCTGCTATCATATTATAAAATTTGAATCCATCTGGAATAGGTCAACCATTAATAGAACATTTGCCAAGATATAAGCAATTTATTAAACCTTGTTCTTTTTGAGCAGAGAGATACATCAACAACAAGTTATTGGGATGGGAATGGGCTGAAAGGAAAACAATTAGAAGGGGAAAGAAAGGCCACTCAATCATAATCTTTGTATTCCTCATGTCTTGTGATATGTCTGACAAATCATAAGCACTCAAATACTTGAATGAACATATGAATTAAATGAATGCATGAATAAATAAATGAGACTTGCTCAAGATAGTCTTTGTCTCACTCATATTTGTGTCTAGAGATGTCCCAGGCATAATATCTAATTGTTCCATTGCTTTAGAGAAGACTTCTTCATAGAAACTTTTTTGATTCTAATTCTAATTCATATACTAACTACTATTTTTGGATTTCCTCCTACCTCATATCTTGTGAGAAATTTCCAAACAGCTTCTGTTTTACCTGATGCCCTCTCATGGTGATTTACTATTCAGTTAATTTTGATCTCATTATTTAAACATTTGTCTCTGTTCTACTTTCTCTTCCTCCTCTTTTTTCCCTTCCCTTTCCTTCCTGAACAATTAAGTGTCCAAGCCAGTAGGTTAAGAGTACATGGCAAGGTGAGATGGGGGCACAGAGGCTCAGAGCAGGGTGTCAGAATTCCAGTGGGGTGAAGAGGGTGTCCACATGGGATGGGGTTGGACTTGTGATAGCAAGAGGAGGTTGTTTCTGTAATGGTGGAGTGAGCAAGTCATGGATGAATTAGAGCTAATGAGAGACAGCTTCCCCACTGCTGAAGGAAGTTACAAACACGGAAGGGGGAAAACCAGAATGTACCCCTAGAAATGTGATGTTGGAGTTACATTGGATTAAATTGGAAATATGATTGTGAACTTTCTCTCTCTCTCTCTACATATATGAGATGAGTGAAATATGATTGATGGATAGACAGAGAGATACTGTGAGTGTGTTTGTGTATACATACAGACCCTGGCTCTGTACACTGACAGGGCCTGAGTGCCGTGATACCCTGATCTCAATAAGCATATCTAGCCCAGATACTGTTTTCTAAATATTATGGTCTACTTAAAAGGAACCAAGCCTCCTTGTAGAAATGGATGATTCCAGCCTGGGATAAAGAAAATACACAATAATCCTGAAAATCTAATGGTGTTGGAAAGTAATGTCCTCTTATATTGTTGTGGACACGCCTAAAGACACAGGAACAAGAATAAAGGGGCTCCTACTCGACAAGTCTAAGACATTTTGACACCAAAATAAATAACAAGTGTAACCCATTGAATAAAATCAGAATCCTTGATTCCATACAGACGTAAATAAACACGTTAATGTATTAAAATTTTGGTGAGAAAGAGGACATTTACATAGTCTCAATGTATCTCCCACAAAATACTTATTAATCTCAAAGGAAAAATTAGTAGCTTTATAATACATAAAATTGGCTGACTCTGTCTTAGATTAATAATCAAAGTTATCATCAGTAATGGGACAAACTTAAATTGTGTGACACATGACAGGATCTAAGAGAAAAAGAACATAGCATCACTTCAGTGCTATTCCTACCAAAGAAGTATAATCTGAATATAATTGTGACAAACCAAACTGAGGGATATTCTACAAAGTAGCCTTGACTCTTCAAAAATTTCAGTGATATAAAAAGTCAAGGAAAGACTGAAAAACTGTCTTAGATTGAAGAAGACTAAAGGAAAATGGCAACTAAATGCAAAACGTGAGGCTGAACTGGATCTTTCTGCTTTAAAGGACATTGTTGTGAAAACTGGCAAAACTTGAATGAAATCTAGTGATTATTTGGTGACAGTGTATCAGTGTTCATCTCCTGATTTTGATGTTGGTATGGGCAATATGAGAGAATGACCTTGCTTATAGGAAATATGCACGAAATAGTCCAGGGTGATGAAGAAATATGGTAATTTACACTCAAGTTATTCCAAAAAATAAAGTCTTCCTTGTATTGTATAGCATATTGTACAACATTTCTGAAAGTTTAAGATTTTTTTAAACTTACAAAAAATAATTTTAAAAAAAATTGTAGATGCTCCTTTTTCCTGTGTCTCCTGAGTTGACACATGGTCCCCAGACCATCTTCCTTTATCCTTCCCCACTCCCAATAGTACTCAGAAGCCATTTAGGTGTGTACAACTTTTAAATAAAATTTGAGGTAAACAGCACTGGAGTGGAGAAGGGGCAATTTTATTGCAGCACAATAGAAAAGATAACTATTGGATCAAATAGACATTCTGTTCTTGGGAAAATTTCCCCAGCCAAATATTTTTGGCAGATTTTTCTGCTAAATTCTGCTGGCCTCCTACAAACCTCCTGTGCCACCAGGTTCTTCTTGTACCACCTTTGTCTCTGGCCAATCTCATCCTTCCAAAGCTTGTATGTTTTTACATAGCTCTCCATACTGATATGCCAAATGCCACATCCATTACAGATATCCCAGCATGCTCCATCACTGTAAGCAAATAGCTCCACAAAGATGAATACCTAAATATTTCCATTCCACAAAAGAATTCTGTAGTCAGCTTCCAAAATAGCAGCAACTTCAATTCAGCACTGCCTTTAATATTCATTATAAAATGTGGTGCCATGTAATAACACAGGAAGAACTTGATAAAATGTCAAATTAAATTATGTTAAGAGAGTAGATCTTGAAAGTTCTCATAACAAAAAAAAATTATAATTACGTGTGGCGCTGGATGTTAATTAGACTTATTGTAGTGACTCTTTTGCAATATATACAAACATTGAATCACTATGTTGTACACCTGGAACTAACATAATTCTATATATCAATTATATCACAATAAAAAATTTTAAATTAATGAGATTAAAATACTAAAATTGGGATACTTACTAATTGGCCACGATAAGATTAGTTACATCCTTTGCCTCACATGATTATCACTTTGCTGTTGTTGTCATGGTGATAAAATTAAAGTTCTACTCTCATAACAACTTTCGAGTATACAATATAGTATTGTTAACTATAGTCACCGTGCAGTATGATAGATTCCTGGAACTGATTCAGGCATGGATGCTCTTTTGTCTGAACACATGATAGAACACTTAGTTCTCTGAGTCAATCCATCTATAGGTAGATTTGTGATTTTGCTTATAAATTGAGTAGGGAGAGTGAGATAATTAAAAATAGTCAATCAGGGGCCGGCCCAGTGGCATAGCAGTTAAGTTTGCAGACTCCGCTTCGGCATCCAGGGTTTCACTGGTTCAAATCCCGGCTGTGGACCTACACACTGCTTATCAAGCCACGGTGTAGTAGGCATCCCACATATAAAATAGAAGGAGATGGGTACAGATGTTAGCTCAGGGCGAATCTTCCTCAAAAAAAGAGAAAAAAAGAAAAAAGAAAGAGAGGAAGTAAAAAAAAAACAACAAGTCAATCAGATTTTCCTAAGATTTACCCATAGATCATTTGGTATGTGAATCAATACATCTCAAGGTTTGTTAGTTGCTTAACTTTGACCCTTTCAGTTGACGAAATGTCAACATGCATGTCAACTAATTAATGAAGTTATTTCTGTTGTGAATACAGACATTTCTCGAAACTTTAGATTCATGTTTCTGTAGGCAAGCTTTAAGCATCTCTAAAGTTTTAGGCAGTACTTTTTATTCCCAGTGTTAGTCCATGAAATATTTCAGACAATGTGCATTTGGCATTAAATTTGTTAGAATAACAGTTGCCTAACTTTTGTTTAAATTAACTCCTAAGAATTTTATCAGTATAGTCTGAGTACCTTGGCAGCATTGAGACATAACCTCTTTTCTATCCAGTTTGGAATAATTATGGACTGAAAAATTTAAAGTGGTTCTGATTTTGTCAATGATATATCGCTAGAGTCTCTTAAAAGTTGCAATTATACAGGGCATGTGGAAAGCGAAAGGATATTAGTGCCCTGACTTACAGCGATAACGAGTACAACAGTTTGCTGAAGTAGCTGTAAATCAAATGTACTATAGCTATAAAAAAAAAAAAATAAGATGTTTGGATGAGATCTTACACTGCTGCTTCCTTACAGAAGCTGTGCATACAAATGAGAAGGGGGCCTCCATGTTGTCTTCAGGGGATAGTCCGCCCATGCACAGAAAAGATGATGTTGCAGAGCTGTTTTTGGAAAAGTGCTGGAGTTCAGCTTCAGCTGGTAGGAGCCAAAGCAGGGCAATTACATCTGAGACCCAATCAAAATGAGTTCAAAGTAATAAGAAACCTGAAATCACAGAGAACAAATGACTTTCCAGGCTACAGAATTGAGGAAATGTATTTTCCAATTTCATGTTTATTATCTTTGACTGACTAAGGATTTTTCTTTAACCTAAAAAAAATATGGATGTAACCTTAGGTTCAAGTCACATAATATGCAAGCCCTTTTTAGCAATAGATTGGGGTGTAGGCTGGGGAGAGGTAAGTGAGGAAGGTACTTCAATATTTTCATGCCTTTGTTCATAGTTTTTTTTTTAAGGAGGGTTAGCCCTGAGCTAACATCCACTACCAATCTTCCTCTTTTTTGCTGAGGAAGATTGCCCCTGAGCTAACATCTGTGCCCACCTTGCTCTACTTTATCTGTGGGACACTTGCCATAGCATGGCCTGATAAGCACTGTGTAGGTCTGTACCTGGGATCCGAACCAGCGAACTCCTTGGGCAGACGGAGCAAAGCACACAAATTTAACTACTATGCCAACAGGTCAGCCCCACCTTTTTTTCATATTTTTAACATACATTTTCTGCATGTGCTTCAAGTAGAACCACAGTTTTAGGTCTACTTACTGACGCTTCCTTAGGAAGGATACATAATTGAGAGTGAAAATGAATCCATTCTGGAAAAAAGCAATGTAGTAGAAATTAGATTTCAGTAAAATTAAGTCAGATAGACTTGTTTTTGGTATTATGCTGCTATCGAGTGGAATGAGATGTTTTCCTGTTTGTGTTGAAAAAATGTTAATTATGATTGATAAGAAATTAATCTCAACATGTTGTCACACAGTATTTGGAAAATAATATAGACTTTTTGGTTATGGAGCAAAGACATACATTCAGGAAACAGTTTAATAAGAATACTAATATTCATTTTACCATGACACATCGCACTCAAAGTACTATCCAGTGTCTATCTGTGAGGTCATTGAAAACTACTAGTGCCCAGGTGGGTCACACCTGAAGGAGAGTTACCTGAGAAAGCCTGAGATGGTTTAACCACGATAGAGCACTGGATTCATCTTTGTTGAGAAGTCAAGATTGCAGCTGGAAATACAACGGCCAGAGTCAGATAGATTATTATACGGAAGGGTGCAGGTCCTACCTGATGGCCCTGGGTAAGTCATCTATATAGCTAGAATTCTAGGCTATTTTTAAAGTATCTTCAGAGACCAGTATGTCTTTTGTTATCATCTTAAACGATGGCAGTTATCTTAGTCGTTTTCTCCAACAAACATTTGTTGAATGCCTGCTGTATACCAGGCATTGTAAAACGTAATGAGATAGAACAGGAATCAAGATATAAATGATCTCTGCCCCTCAGAGTATAGGGTTTAGTGAGGGAACACCAATGAAAGGAAATAACAACATAGTACGATATGTACAATAAGAGTACAGAAGACTGATAACTTCACCTCATCTTGGGAATGGAGGGGAGTCTGGTCAATAATCCTGCTGATAGTTCTTTAAACTATTCCCTTTACTAGTGTCTGGGTAAACTTTAACATGTTTACCATTTCTATGATTCTTTGTGTGTCAGTTAGCTTTTGCTATGTAACATACCACTTCAAAATCTGGGGACTTGAAGCAACCACTATTTATTTTCCTCACAATTCCATGGGTCAACTGGGTAGCTCTTCTGGTCTTGAACATCTTGGCTCAGCTCTGCTGTCAGCAGGCAGCTTGTCTGGGGCTGCCTTATTCACGTGGTTTCAGTGAGGTTTACTGGAGTGTCTAGAATGACTAGTCTCTCACCTTCAATAGGCTAGCTTGGGCTTGTTCACATGGTAACCTAAGGATTCCCAACAGCAAGAGAGGGCAAGGACAAATCTGCAAGAACTGTTTAAGCCTCTACTTATATCAAATTTGTTAATTCACTATTGGCGAAAGCAAGCCATGTGGCCAAGCCCAGATTCAAAAGGTAGAAAAATAAACTCCTTCAGTTGATGAGTGGAGCTGCAAAATATCTTCTATTGCACGTTGTTCAAAGAAGGGAGAACTTTGCTCTCAGGATACTGTTTTCTTGATAAAACTTTCCATCTTCCCATTAATCTAGGATGAAGTTTAAACTATTAACATTGACCTAAAATGTTTTCCCCCAGTCAATTCCTCTTGACCTTGTTCTCTACCACTCACTAGTATTAAAACTTTAGCCAGAGAGTTACATAAACCACCTCTTTTTAAAAAATTTTTATTGAGGTAACATTCATTTATAACATTATATAAATTTCAGGTGAACATCATTATATTTCAACGTCTGTATAGACTACCTCCAATGAGATTTGCTCATCCTTCAAGGCTTAGCATAAGCTCTATATTAGGTTCAGGATTTTTTTGTTACTCTGAATAAGAATGACTTTGCGGCTCCGGTCCAAATTGCTTATATCCAAATTGTTTTCAAGAGAGTTGATAGCTCTTGATTTTCCTAAATTCAGACAGTACCTATTCACTCAACACATATTGTCGCACTTAATCTTATACTCACTAGGATTTTATTAAGCGTTTCTTGAATATTTATCTGTTCTCCCTAACTACAGAGCAAACGCCTTGAGGACCAGAGCTATTTCTTTTATGCTTTATCCCTCCGTAGGTTGTCCTTACGTCCTAAATGTATGTCACATTGAAGTTTTCTTCCATAAAACAGTTGCATATAATTTTTCATGATTTTATTTATAAAAATATGCAAAATGAGACACTCATTACCTCTTCATTTATTTCAAAGTAATTTACCATTTTCCCTAATATTTTGATTTTCAACTAAGGAGCCCAAGAAAAGCAGTTTAATAGATTAGGTCGCTCAAAAGAGTAGAGAATGAAAATTGGTAAAACGTGGAAATTGGCCAGATGTTGACAGATGAGGAATCAGTAGCCATTAAGACACTTGTAATAAACATTCTTAGCAGATGTGCCTTTTTTTTCTTTGTAAAATGTCTGCTTCACTCATTTATGACATCTGCTGAGAATCTAGGACAGAGCAGATGCTGTGTATTCACCAAGGCAGATGCAGAGTGTCTGATGCACAACAAAAGGTCAAGCGGTAACCTCTGCAAGGAAGAATGAACTTTCCCCCGTGTGCATATCAATTTCTATTTTAATTGCATACTGGCATGAAGATAGTCATAAGGTGCCAGAAAGCTGGGTTGAAAGGGAAAACTCAGCCAATTATCTCCATGCTTTGTATATAAAATACCAGGCATTTGGAAACATCTGAATCCCTGGCAAATTGCCTTGCTTTACATCGGAATGTTAGGCATTAAGTAACAGCCTTAATATCGACTTCATTTTGATAAAGATATCTTCTTTCTCTCCGTTTGAGTAAAGAATCCCAAACTTGAAATCAGATGACAGACATACCTAATCCAGGCTCTTCCGCCCTTCTAGGGCTTTATTACCTAATCTGTAAATTGGAGACATTAATACCTATCCTTGACACTTTATAGAGTAATGAGGACAAAAGTCAAATAATATACATGAAAGCATTTTATAACTGGAAAAACGGTAGGGGAAGTTGCATTACTATATCGTTATGGCATAATATCTAAGTGCTGTTCCCTGCCCCCTCCTTGGCCTGCCCAACACACATACACTCCAATTTCTCATTCATTACCTACACGAGAATCTCCCAATGATTGGCTACATAACCTTTAGTAAGTCACTCACCTCTCTGGATCACATTTTTCTCATCATGTAAATGTGGGAACTTTACTAGATGATATCTGGGACCTTGCTATGCTCTAAACTTCTGTGATAAAACAATATAAGTTTAAAAAACTCAATGATGGGATGTTGTTTGAAAAACACATTAGGAAATAATGTGAGCTTCCTTTACTTTAAATGATGGTTATTTGCAAAATTAGATTCGTAGTTTGTTTAGATTAATGACAATCTGGTTATATCGAATCATTGAGATTATATTAAAATCAAACTCCTTATAGTGACCAAAAAGGCCCTTTATTATCTAGATCCTGGCTATGTATATGTTTTTTTTTAAAATGGTCCCAAATTATTTGATACTTCTCCCACTGAGTGGCAGGGTCTCTATCTCCTCCCCTTGAATCTGAATAACTTCTTCAACCAATGGAACATTGAAGTCATGCTACACACATGACCTTGAAGGCTAGGTCATGAAAGGCCACACTGCGTCATCTTAGACCTTTTGAAATGCTTATTCTCTGGATACTTGCTCGTGGGACCCTCCTCAGAAATCAGTCTCCATGCTATGGAAAGCCCAAAGCACATAGAAAGGACACATGAATTTGTCCTTTGGTCAACAGTCTCCGCGGGTCCAAGACTTCCTGGTGCAGGTGCCAGGCATGAGAGGAAAGAAGCCTCCAGATGATTCCAAGATGAAGCCCCAGACATGGTGGAGCAGAAATAAGCCATCTCTGCTATCCTCTGGTTGCAACTTTGACCCACCAAATCCATGAGCATAACAAAATGCTTGTTTTATGCCACTAGTTTTAGAACGCTTTGTTATATAGCCATAAGTAACCAGATCGGCCCACCTCTCTGACTCTCTCCCCCGTTTGCCATGCTGTAGATACCATGGCTTTCTTTGGTTTCTTGACTATGAAAAGATTTTCCTATCTGAGGGGCTTTGCACTTGCTGTGCCCTCCGCCCAGCATCCTTTCTCCCGTATACTCCCTCCACTGATGTGTGGATATCTACTTAATATCTTTGATGGTTCAGCTAAATGGCCCCTCCTAAGAGAGGTTTTCAATAACCACCTTGCCCAAGGTAACCTCCCTCCACACCATCACCAGTGCTTTTCACAGCCTAAAATTACCTTATCTCTCTCTCTGTGTATTAATTATTCATCTTATTCCTAGAATCTTCACCACGTGAGCAGGAACTTTTTGCTATCTTGTTCACTGGTATATACACAGCACCTAAAATGCTCTTAGTGCATAATGAACATAATGTGCATAAGAAATATCTTTGATACAGGCTTAAAATGCATATTCCTACCCCCAATGCTGAAAACTAATTTTAAAAGTCTGTAATGTCATGGGACCCATAACTGAATTTCTAACATGTAACCCAGGATAATCCAAAGCAAGCGGACGGTGGACACTGTTTTAATGCTAATACTTTCTCTATCCATATGATCAGCTCTTCACAGAGCAATAGTATAAGGCAATATCTTGTAATCTAGAAAATGCTATATAATAGATTCTTATTAGAAGTAGTAATAGTTATTATATCCAATTAGGATAAATTACCACAGGAAAATACAACCAATAAAGAAATTTCCACTGTGTCTCTCCTCAGTTCACAACTGATCTGCCCATGCTTTTACATTTATTTTCCTGCAGAGTTTTAACTGGTGGTATGAACAAAACCTGAAAATCCTCCCTTTATCTCAATAATCCTCTTTTTCTCTCTACTGAAATCCAGTTCTTCCTTACAAACACTCCTCAAATTAAGCAAATCTGCCCAGTTTTACTGCTATTCCCTATATTTGGCCCATATTTTTGAGCAGATAATAAAGAGTTCTCCACATCCCCTGTCCCCACATACATAGTCCCCCCATTATTAACATCTTGCATTAGTGCGGCACATTCGTTACAACTGATTAAGCAGTATTGATACACTATTGTTGAGTAAAGTCCATAGTTTACATCAAGGTTTACTCTTTATGTTGTACATTCTATGAGTTTTGATAAACGCATAATGTCAGGTATCCACCATTATTACGGTATCATACAGAATAATTTCACTGTCCTAAAAATTTCATGCCCTCCGCTTTTCCATCTCTGCCTCTCTCCTAACCCCAGCATCTTTTTACTGTCTCTAAGGTTTTGCCTTTCCCAGAATGTCATAGTGTTGGAATTATATAGTATGTGGCCTTTTCATCCTGGCTTCCTTCACTTAGAAATATACATTTATCATTCCTCCTTGTCTTTTTGGGGCTTAATAGCTCATTTATTTTTGTTTTTGAATAATGTCCCACGATGTACTACAGTTTGCCTATCCGGTCACCTATTGAGGGACATTTTGTTTGCTTCTGGTTTTTGGCGACTACAAATAAAGCTGTTATAAACATTCATGTGCAGACTTTCGTATGGTTGTACTTTCCTGTTGTAAGTTATGATAGTTTTCCATCTAGTTTCCAGTGTTTGAAACAGTACAATCCTTCATTCATTCACTCCACCACCAAGGTGAGCTTTCTGAAATGTAAACCTGTCACCATCCAGCCGAAAGCCCTCAGAATGTTCTCAGTGAAGTTGAAATCCTTAGCATAATATAAATGGATTTTTATCATCAATTCCCAGAAGATCTCTACCCATTTATACCATACCACTGTACCATCTGTACCCTCTGCCCTCCATACCTAGCAAAAGATCTGCTTTCCCAGGATGTAGCTCTTGTTACTCTTGGGCATAGCATCCCCGTCCCTATTTTGTCAGCCTCTTGATTTCCTATTCAAACATCTTTCTCTCTCTGGTGGATTTCTCAATCTCCAGAATAACCTGTCTCCTGGACATCCCCATAGCACCATAGCATATGCCTCTGATAGTATCCACCCCAGTTCATTGCAGTATTTGTTTGTTTTTTCTCCCACTCACTGTATTGTGAAGGTATATTGTATTTTTTTTTGATACTCTACTTAGGATGGAAAGTGAATCATGAGATTTTGGAAGGGGTACCGGATGCATTAGCAAACCAGGCTTTGAGTCCCAACTTGGCCACTTATTACCTTGTTATGTGAGCTCTTGCAAGTCAACCAGTGCTTCAGAAACAATTTTCTACTTGAAACTTGACAGTATTAATCTCTGCTTCACAGTGACTTCAAACATTATATAGTGTCCACAGATTTTTGTAAACTGTAAAGTGATAAACTTATGAAATATTTCCAATGAATTTTCAAGTATAAAATGTTAAAGTTATTATCATTAACAGTGTAAACCCCTCAAAAAAAAAACCTATGGATAAATAATAATCGTGAAGTCTCTATAGCTAGAACAGATCTTAGAGGTAATTTTATCCAACCTTTTAGTTTTACAGATGAGGAAACTGATCATAATAGGTTAAATGGGCTGCCTAAAGTCACACAGCAATGGCATAGCTGAATTAGAAGAATTCAACAGCGTCAAAGTGGTACAGTTAAGGAAGATTTGTTATCCTAAAATGGGATAAATCTTAAAAATAATCAGAGCTTAAAAAAATTTAAAAATTCTCCAGTCTCTTTACAATTTTAAAAGCATATTTACTTTTCAGAGAAGATTCAACCCCAAGAAGAAATTCAATTTCATGTTTTTATTAACCTGACCATGGATATGTTTGAACTTCAACTGGAGTCGTTCCTGATAAAGTGGATAGATTACTATGGTTGGGAAGTTGCCATTTAGGAATAATATATTATAAAAATATATGTGTTATAAACTTCTCTGTCTATTATGAACTCAAGATCATAGAAGAGCCCAGATCTTTCAATCAAACAGCCCTACCACCACCCCTATCTACCTCTACTCATCTGATTTTATCCTTTTAAATTAGGACGCTGAAAAATAAATATGCCAGGGGAGAAAAGCACTTTCAAGTGCAAAGGGGTCAAAATAGAGAGATGGGAGCAAAAGAGCAGACAGAGGAAATGAAGTCTTGAAGAATTACTTTATTAATGCAGAGAAGAGAAGACAACTGCTATTTAAAACCATGGCTACAGTTGGAATTGGATTGATGGTTTATGGTGGGTTAAGTATCACAAACAATTTGGGAGGATTGAGAACAGTTGCTAGAGAGAGGAAGTGAGTACAAAGAAAGAGAAGCTCAGCCACAGGCAGGAGCCCATGGCACTTCATTGCTAGAGGGGGTCCAGGGTGAGGTTAATGATGACACAGAGGACAGAAGATCCACAAGAGAAGAGAGTTGAAGGAGAACAAGAGTTTAGCAGAAGCAACAAACAAAAAAATCGCAAGGTAAGTTATTGAGGCCGGAAGTCTTCCATTTGTCCCTGGAGTTGTTTGGAGTACTGTCAAGCTTCAACCATAGGTGGTCTTCAGGTTCAAACCACTTCTACTCAATCTTAAAAGACAAAGTGGCTCTAGGACTTGGAAGCTATCAAGGCCCTTGGGCTTCAGGTTTTACCTGCTTGATACTTTATTTTGCAGGCACAGTTCAAGTGACTACTTCTCTAGTCAGCAATAAGAGACATACTTGATAATGTGGGTGGGTATTCACTTCTCTGAACCCTACCAAGTGTGCATGACTCAAGACATTCCTTTCAAGCTCAAAAGGTAAGAGACTAGGAAGGTAGCAAAACAGAGTAAGATACCACGAGATAAGAGAATGGGGAGCTCAGATGATGATCCACCCCTTCACTCACCAGGTGCGTGACCTGGGACGAGTCACACAGCTTCTCTGACACTCACTGTCCTCATCTTTAAATTGAGGACATGGGACCAGATCAATGGTTTTCAACCCTTTTTAAAGTTACATGTGCTGTACTATGTGCTTAATAGATGTTACCTTTCATAGAAATAATAAGCAGGCAAAACAGATGGTAAGATTAAGATATGCACGCTCAATTTTTTGGTTTTGACAACAAAAATAGTGATGTTAGTTAATATTTGAGGTGGGAGTAGGTAAATTAAAGTAAAATTTAAGATTCTGACAGAGTTTAGGGAGAAGTGAGAAAACAATTTTGTATTTTTAATATGCAAATTCTATTTTTTATTTGTTTACAAAAATGCAATTTGAAGGGACAAGCAGCAGCTTCTGCATCTCCTAACAATAGGGTACAGTGCCATCGGCTCAAAAATAATGCCAACAGTCATGCATAGCCTTGTAATGCCAGTTGACAGTCATGCATGGCTTAAGGATGGGAATACATTCTTATAAATGCTTCTCATCATTGTGCAAACATCACAGAGTGTACTCACACAAACCTAGATAGTATAGCCTGCTACACACCTAGGCTATATGGTACTAATCTTATGAGACCACCATCACCTATGCGGTCTGTTGTCGACCAAAACATTGTTATGCGGTGCCGTAACTATATTTTCTGTCTCCTGTTTTTCATTTCACATCTTATTTTCGATTTGTAGTACTGATTTAAAAGCCACATAACCTTATTACACACTCATCTATCATTAGTAAAAGCAATTTAAATTAATCTCTTTCTTTGATTTTGGGGAGATTGGTGAGGACTACGAGTGTAAGTGCACCACTCTAGGTTGTGGTGCAACACGGTTCCAGAAATGTTTAAACTGGGTCATCATTCGGTAAGAAATAATTCTTATCTTCAGCTAAAATGCAATTAAGTCTAAAGCAAAATTGTGTGAAGCCTTTTTGAACATAAGAAATCTTTTCACTCAAAAAACCCACTTCTAATTTTTTAAATTCAGTTTCATCCCAACTCAAGTCTATTTTGTCTATTTTGCGTGGGCATGGAATAATGGACGTATGTTGTACTTGGCATCCAAAAACCCAGATTCTGATTCTAAATGTACAATATACTAATGTGTAACCTTGGACACATTGTAAAACCTTTCTAAAATCTCAGTTTTCTGCCTTGTAAAACTTGTACTACTCCTCCTACACAAGAAGGCTGCTGTATGGTTCAAACAGATAGTTCGTTTGACAAGTATTCATTATATTCGCCACAGGAACTGAGCACCGCTCTAGACACTCGGGCCACAGCAGGGACTAACCAGACGTGATCACCTCCCTTCTGGGGCTCACGTTCTAGTGGGGAGACATGGTCAATAACAATCTAAGTTGTACAAAGGAGATACAACAAAGAGAGTAATGGAAGTAAGGGAGGTTGTTCATCAGGGGTGGTCGGAAACAGCCCCTGCAATAAGGGGATAGTTGAACAGTAAGGTCTATTTTTGTTACAAACAGCAAAAACTTGATTAAACCTAGTCAAATCCATTGCCACCCCCAATAAATGTATGACTGTCCCTGAAAAGCCCAGCAGGGACTCTCACTCAGAACCATTATATTCAGCAGTTCAAACCATGTCATCGAGATTCTCCCATTCTCTCTCTCCATGGCTAGGCTTCATTTTCTTCTACTTTGTCCTCACTCAGAGGCAAGTCTTCTTGTTTTTATTTTTTCAAATCCTGGAAAACATGTTCCCCAGACATTTAAGACTATCACATCCTTAGAACTTGTTAACTCAGAAGTGACCCTTTTTTTCCCAACAGTTCCAGGAAAAGTCTCAAGGAAGGTTTTTTGCCTGGCCTGGCTTGAATCATGTGCCCATTCCCGAATTAATCACTGTGGCCACTAAAATATGAATTATGAATTGTAATTAAGATGTGATTCTTTAATATTTCTCTCCTTTTGTTCTGTTTGTTCATGTTGGCCCTGCTCTTTCATGTTGTTTTTTCTAAATTGTATGATGATCCCAAACTTCTCTGATCAGATTTATAAATGAAGTTCCGGGTTGATTATTACAGGTGTGTGTTGCCTGGGCAGTTATACAGCTGAATTCTGCAACAGGCCTCTTTATACAGGAGCGCTACCTGTGAACTCTTTCTAAAGGACTGACACATTCAGAAGGGCAGCTCTCCTTTCCAGCTGCCTTGGTGGAGTGTAGGCAGGCAACACTGGGTTCACCTTGACTGTCAGTTTAGGGACATCTTGTTCTGGGGGTAAAATGCTTTAATGCATTTAACTTCTCAGCAGAAGTAACTTTGTCCCTTGTGGAATTCTGGCATATGTTTTGGTATTTGCTTTGTATTTGTTTTTGTTTAGTTTTTAAACCCCATGCTATGGACCCTTCTCAAAGAGGTATTTACTTATTTAGGAAACTGTCGTTACAGGGGCAGACTCCACATGCTCTGTGCTCAGGGATGGGTGGGGCATGGTTCACTGGCTATTCAGCAGGTGGTCCTTGAACTATGGAAGCCAAGTGTTTTGTCACCTTTTATGGCTCACGTGTGTCACCAATAGCTTAAAGAAGAAGATAATGGGTGGGAGGGAGAAGCAAATCCTTTTGTTTTTAAAGCTGGGCATCGTCTGTGCACAGTCGTCCATGATGAGGGTTCTGCCAATGCTCAGGAGCTAAATTCCTAATATTCTGTCTACTGCCTGAGCTGCCTTTCTCCAAATTGAATGCTCCCTGGATGCCTGTAAAAACTTAATTAGCTCATCACCAGAGACCTTGATACGTATTCCAGAGTATAAGGAGTATGTAGGAGTTTGGCAAGAAAAGACCAGGTATTGTGACGGGTTTGCCTACTGGGTACCTTGGACAGTACAAGACTCTTTACCTAAGACTAGGGTAGGAGAGGATGATGTACCACTTGAAGATTCCTCTAGCCCACAAGGGCATCTCATGAGGACACTCATTTCCTTAGCATTCCCCATTCTATCTCACCTCTTCCACCTCTTCCCTTCTCTTTGCTTTCTGGTTTCTTTTATTCCTCATCCAATCTCTTTTTTGATTCCTCAAAACTCCATAGCCCAAATAGTCCCCTGAATATCAGGACCACCAGTGACTTTTATCCTCGCCCAGTCTGCTGTTCTAAATGGAGGAGGGCATTGGTTGTAATGGAGCATAGTGAACGCTTTTCCTTGCAGTCTTCCTGCCTGTGAACTCGCACGGCTATCCCCTCCCACACACAAGCACACACACAAGTGGGTATGCAGGGAGGAGGGAGCTCATTCCCTGAGGACCACGGGGAAGAACTTCCACACAGCTCCGCAGTCAGTGTCTCTGAGCGTGTCCAAAATCAAGCATCTTGTTAGAAAGAAGATAAATTTCCTTCAGAAAATTCGCATCCAGTCTACAACAAAAATTTATACTCCTCTAATTAAAGGCACTCTGATCCTTTTTCTTGTGTACTGATTTCCTTGGTCTTTTTATGATAAAAGAGAATTCTCCTCCTCTGAGGACTGATTGACTTTGCCAAGCATCTTATATTACCTGGTAATGAATGTCACTTTACCCAAACTACTTCTAATCACAAAGCTCCCCACTCCATATGAGAGATGGCCCCTTTCAATGTACTAATTTCTCTAGGATTCTTCTGGGAAGAATATTGCTCCCTTCTCTCAAGTATTTTTCCATTTAATAAATATTTATCGTGTATTCACTAAGAACCAACACTGTGCTAAGGGCTTGGAGAGAGAGAGAGCAAGATAAAGGCCTTGTTCATTGGGAGATTAAATGACAGTAGGGGAGACAGATGAGAAATGAGTAAATAAAATATTAACAGATTTAATTAATCATGTGAGCAATCAGATTGTGGTAGAAATATAAGGAGGACATACTCTACATGGGGTTGTCAGAAGAGGAGATAACTTTTGGGTTAAGATCTGAAAAATAAAAATAAGATGGAATCAACTATGTGAATAGTTGAGAAGGCCTTTCTAGACAGAGGGAACTGCAGATGCAAAGTTCCTATAAAGTCATACACACTTGGAACGTTCTTGAAAGTGATAGAAGGCTTATGAAATGAAGGCATAAGGACAAAAAGGAAATGGCATTAAGATGGGGAAGTTCTACAGAGGTCAAAATGATTAGGCCATGGCAATGAGCTGATTTTATTCTAAGCACAAGAGGAAGCTATCAGGATTTTTAAGGGGAAGAGGGGTATGTTACAATCTGAATGACGTTTCAAAAATATATGGAGGTTAGATTTTAGGGGAATACGAATAAAGCAAGGAGAAGAGGCAGGATGCTCTTTCTTTAGCTTAGTCAAGCAATAAAAGTCAAGAAGAGTGGCATTGCAGAGGGCAAGAAATGGAGCGAGTTTAGAGATATTTTCAAATAGAACAAATAGGACTTCTGACATTACAGGTGAGTGAAAAGGGAAGGAAAAATCAAGCATAACTGAACTATAACCTTCTCCTTGATCTCTATTATTACTGTTTTAGAGTTATTTAACCTCTATGAGCCTTAAGTTTCTTCAACTTCAAAATAATGGAAATTTTACCTACCTTATAAAGTTGTTCTTAATTTAACCTTAGTTAATATATAAAAAGGATTTAGAACAGTACTTGGCATATAGTATATGTTATGTAAGTGTTGGCTATTACTGTTAAAATACACTATTATCATTATTATGATTATTTTAATCAAATCAAAGCTGCTGTCTATTCTTTCAAATTGTCTATTTTAAATTTTCCTGTCTGCTGTTCCCTTCCCAGTGTTTCAGCATGGTTATGAAATTATTCTTTCCCAGTTATCTTTTTTCTGACATTCCAATTTTGACATTTTCTTCCTGAGGAGAATAGGCAGATAGATTAAGCTCGTATGCTCGGGACGCTATCTTGAAATGGAAGGTATTTGTAATTTTTCTATTACTGAATGACATTCGCTACTCCTCACCCCCGAGGTGAAGGAAGTAATGAAACATTCTGACCCCAGGAGTCACCATTCCCAGTAATTATGTGGATTTTTTTAAGTCGTTCCTTCTCACTTGAACGTGGACAAACGTAGCAGGAGTGTGTTCATATTAGATATAGTGCTGAAGACCAGCAACTTTTTGTCCAATGTATTCAGAAATGTCTGAGGTGTAGACTGAATTTTAAAACAAATGGGCACCAGAACTAAGATCCAGGTGTCGGAAAGAAGGCTTGAGCTGAGAGATAAACCGAGAGGTAGCCATAGGTACTGATGAAAATCAGAGAATGCTGCAAAAGCTTCAGGACCAGGAAGATAAGGTCATCAGCCAGCATGCAGGGGGCAGTGGTCACCAGATGCCTTGAAGTCTTGATTTTAATGCTACAATGTACAGGTGAGTCAGCCTTACTTGAAATGCCCCTATGTTTTCCATTTTGCCATGCTACACATCCCAGTTATCCCTGCTCACCTCTCAACCTGTTAGCTCGTCTGGTATTTTACTTTCATCTCTCCCCTCTATTACTACGTTATTCTGAGCTTCTCCTTTCCACATCTAATCTCTTACTATTCTGCTTCCTAGTAATACATCCAGTGATATCTGGAAGGCTCATATTATGGGAAAAACACATATCAGAAATAATCTACTCCCCGAAGATTAGCTCATTCACATGGCCTTGTCTGAAACTTGGTTCTCCACAAAGGGCATCCCTTATACTGAAGCCCTCTCAAGACAAAGCTGCCTTTTCTAGTCCAATATATGGTCTTATCTTACTGAATGTTCCATGTACACTGGAATTCTATAGATGTGGGCTACTATGTTCTATAAATGTCAAATAGGTGAAGTGGGTTGAAAATATTTGAATATTCCATATCCCTGTTGATTTTTTGTCTGTTTTGTCACTTACTGGGATAAGTGTTAACATTTCCAACTATATATTTATTACTCCCTTCAGTCCTGTCAGTTTTTACTTCTTGTATATTGAAGCTGTTATTAAGTACATACACATTTAAGATTATTTTATCTTCCTGATGAATTAACTGTTTTAGCATTACAAAATGCTTATATTTAATTCTGGAGATACTTTTTGTTTGAAGCCTACTTTCTCTGGTATAAAGACACTCCAGTTTTTGTATGATTAGTGTTTTCATGATAATATTTTCCTAACTTTTTAACCTCCTGTGATGTTATATATGATGACTATCTTTTGTAAACAGCACATAGTTAGTTGGGTGTTGCTTTTTTAGACAACCTGATAATCTCTGCCTTTTAATTATAATATTTTATCTATTTACATCTAAATATAAGTAGCATCGTGGTTGACTATAAGACTACTGTCTTGCTAATTGTTTTCTATGTAAACTATCTGTTCTTTGTGCCATTTTTCCTTCTTTCCTGCCTTCTTTTTGATCAAGTGTGCATTTGTTTAGTGTTCCATTTTATCTGACTTTTTTGTTAGTGCTTGTTCTAGAGCTGACAATATATTACTTTAACTTATCACTGTCTACAAGTTGATATTACACCACTACACATATAATTTGTGAATATTACAACAGTGTAATTCAATTTAACATCTTCATACCATCTTTGTGCTAATTTTAAAATACATTTGCCTTGTATGTGTGTTTTAAACCCAACAATGCATTATTATTTTCACTTTAAATAATTGTCTCTTTAATAAATTAAAAAGCAAAAAAAATTATATCTTTTATATTCAACCACATATTCACCAGTTCTGGCTTTCTTCATTCCTTTGTACAAATCATTTTTCTCCGATCTCAAGGGCTCCCTTGAACATTTCCTATGGTACAGGTATTCTGGTGATAAATTCTCACAGCCCTCATCTGAAAATGTTTTTATTTCACTTTTATTTTTGAAGGATATCAATACAGTAAATAGAATTCTAGTTGGAGAATATTTATCTTTTTTTCAGCATTAAAAAAATGATCCATTGACCTATGGCTTGCATTCTGATGAGAAACCAGTGGCCAAGGTTATCGCTTCCCCCTGGAATATAATAATGTGTCTTTAGTTCTCTGCTGCTTTCAAATTTTTCAATTTATCTTTGCCTCTCAGCAAAAGAACTATGATACGCCTAAGTGTGCATTTCTTTGTGCTTATCCTGCTGGGCTTCTTCTTGGTTTTGTGAGTTGATATTTTTCATAACATTTGGAAAATTTTCTGCCATTATTTCTTCAAATATTTTCCTGTTCTAATCTCTCTCCTCTTCTCTCCTGTGACTCCAATTATACATATATTATAATACATGATATTGTCACATGGATCACTGAGGGTCTTTCAGCCTTTTCTCTTTCTATGCTTCAGTTTGGATAGTTACTATTATTCTGTCTTCAAGTTCAAGTTCAAGTTTGATAGTCTTTTCTTGTTGGATTGCCCCTCTATTGTTAAGCCCTCCCAGTAAATTTTTCATTTTAGATTTTACATTTTTCAGGTCAAGATATTCCATTTCACTACTGATATCACCTATCTAGTTACTTATTATATTCATATTTTCCTATAAAATTCTTAAACATATTTATAATAATCATTCTAAGGTCTTTGTCATAATTGCAAGATTTCTGTCACCTTGCTGCATGTTTCTATAGATTTTTTGTTTGTTTGTTTTTTGGTGAGGAAGATTGGTCCTGAGCTAAGATCTGTTGCCAGTCTTCCTCTTTCTGCTTGAGGAAGATTGTCCCTGAGCTAACATCTGTGCCAGTCTTCCTCTATTTTGTGTGTGGGATTCCACCACAGCATGGCTTGACAAGCAGTGGTAGGTTGAAACCTGGGATCTGAATCTGAGAACACCGGGGCCACCAAAGCAGAGCACACAAACTTAACCACTATGCCACTGGGCCGGCCCCTCTATAGATTTTTTAATCCTGGTTTTGAGTCATATTTCTTGCTTCCTCACATATCTATTAATATTTGATCATATAATGCACATTGATATGCTACATTGTTGAGAATATAGATTTGCTGCCTTCCTTTACAGACTCTTACATTTTGATTTGTTACAAAATTAATTTATTAGCACATCAGCTTTATTTTTTTTGTCTTATTTTTCAAGCTTGTTAGTTAGAACTCCAATGTCTTAGTTCAAATCTGTGTTCATCTTAGAATCTTAATTCATCTCATAGCTTCCATTATCTATTACCCGCAAAGTCTGTAGTCAGAGAATCACCCTGAGCATTAACAGCTTAATAGTTCATGGTAGAATCAAGACAATTCTTATGCAGATTTCTGGACCCCCTTCTCTGTTCAACTTCCTCCTTTCTGGTAGCCTGCCCAACAGCTGGATATCCTGTCTTCTCAGTCACTCCAAAATCTGATCTCTGTCTTCTCAGCTTAGAAAGATGCTCTGGTCAACATAGGCTCCACCTCCCTGCACTGAGGTCCAGAAGTTTCTCCAGGCAGAAAACCAATGCAATTGTAGTACTTACTTCATGTGTTTTCCTCGTCTCTGGAATCACAGCTCTATGTTGCCTATTCCCCAATGTCTGAAACAAGTTGTTTCATATATTTGGCCGAGGTTTTTTGTTGTTTATGGGGGAGAACTCATACGGAACCAGGAACTCAGTCATGGCTGGAAGATCAAGTCCTAAAGCTGCTCTTTCTTATCACTCTACTTATCTCAGGGCCTCTGTAAAGTATAAAATGCCCTGTTCCTTTATGTTCGAGCTATTTTTTAATATATAAACATTCCTCATCACAGTCAGTAAACAATTTCCTGATCTTCCACTCTCACTTATTGAAAAATTTAGCCCCTTGTTTGTAGACTTATTCTTTATCCTCTGGGTTATCAATATCTTAAGAGAACTCAGTGTACATCTAGTGACATAAAACATACTGATCCTCAGTTCTTTGATTTGCTTTTTCTTCAATAGCTTTCTGTTCTTCAGGCCTGTGACTCACTTTTATCGCTACTCTCTGAATTTTGTCATCACTTGAAATATATTCTGCCTCTTAAATAATAAATTCAGACACACAGGTCTTCAAACACAGCCTCCTGTACTTTCACTAAACGACTTCCAGATCTTCAGTCATTTGACTTCCTTGGGACCTCTAATGCATACATACATCCTCTTTCTCCCTACCAACTCCTTCTGACTGAATTCCTTTTGCTGTGCAGAGATTCCATTTCAAGAATATTCTTTTCAATACCATCAGCAACCTCATTTATTTGAATTGTTTTGGTAGGGTAGGGTACAACAAAATAAAACATAATATTCAGTTTCCATCTGTCTGCCTCCTCTGCACGAAGCTGCTAAACATGGGATAAAAATAGTACCTTACTCAGATTACTGGTGCTGAAATTTGTTTACGATTCCCAACTTCCCATGAGGCTTCAATTTGTCACAACATTCCTGTGTTTCTTTATGTTCCTTTCTCATTTACCACAGAAACTATATCAAATATATTTACTTTCTTCTTATCCCTGACTCCCTCCTCACTATCTCATACTCAGTCAATGCCTTTTCTCTGAATGGCAGTCATCAACTGATAAGATTTCAATTGCTTCCACCAAACTGACCAAAATCAACACCCATCTTTTCGTCTCTCCCATGGTAATGGAATGTGTCGCTTCTCCTGCTCCAGTTTCATCATCCCACCCATGATATGGACTGTGAACTGCTTTCTTGATTTCTCTGTCTCTAAAGATTGCCTCTCTGTGGAATGGCTTCTTTCTTTTAGCCTCTAAATATATTCAAGTCTCTCTTCCCATAAGTCTCTCCTGACTCCAGGTTTCCTCTAACGCTACACTCTTTCTCTCCTCTCTCTCATAGAGAGACTCTGGAGCCAAATTATCTGAGTGCACATCCCAGATTGGCCACTCCCTAGTTAGTTACGAGTAATACAACGTTAAACAGTTAATTTAACCTAACTGTGGTTTCTCCTCTGCAATACCTACCTCATAGATTAGACTAAATACTAGTAAATATGAAGCATTTGTAAATGCCCAGAAAATAAAGTATTGTGTATAATAATATTTATTACTGTTAGTTAAGCCAAACTTCCTGAGAAGAGTGTTAATAAAAGTTGTGTTCACTTTCTTATCTCCCTCTTACTTCTCAGCAATCTGGCAGCTGTGTCAAACGTTTGGTGAGATGTTCTTATTAAGACTTTTGCTCAATCCAACAGGTATTTCTGTCTTTATCTTACCTGACTTTAAGCAGTATTCGACATCGCTGATAACTTCTTACTTCCTATAGCAGTCTATCCTTTTTATTTCTGTGAAGTCACACTCTCTGGGTTTTCTTTTACCCTTGGGGTATTCCTTATTACTATATTTTGCACATTTCTTTTTTTTTTCCATTGTAAGTGTTTTTAAAAGTCTTAAATGTCAAGTTCTCCAGAATTCTCTTCTAAGTCCTCTTATCACTATGCATATTCTCCTTGATCTCATTACCCTTATGCCTTCAATATACCTGCTGATTATTTATGAATCTCTATCTTTAGCTAAAATCTGTCTCCTGAGCACCAGATCGATTCAGCTACTAAAATCTCCACAGGAATCTTAGATTCAACACATATCAAATTTAAAACTCATCTACTGCTTCCCTAGGCTGGTATCCTCTTTGTTCCTAAGCTCACCCTAGCAGAGCCAGTGGGCCCTGCAATGAAGAACTCCAGGGGCCACCATTCATTTTGCAGTAAGCCAGTCCTTGCCACTCTGGCTTCAACTCTAGCTACTTTTTCTTAGTCCTCAACAGTCCAGTCATACTGGAAGTTTCTCAATTGTGCTATACTTTCTCTTACCTCTAGGCTTCTAGTCATGCTTTTCCCTCTCCTTGGAATAATCTATTTATTCTTTTTACCAGGAAGGCTTAGCTTAGTCCTCCTTAAGATCCTAGATAAGGATTTGAGTCCAAGTAGTTTATTTAGGAGATGATCTCAGAAGAAATGGTAGGAAAGTGAGTGAGACAGAAGGGAAGGAAAGCAAAACTGGGTGTATTAGTGAGCATGTCACCACTATGGGCAATGGGAACTCAAATCCACTGGGAAGCTTTGGGATATAATGTGGAATACCTCTTAGAATAGTCGCACATAAGAAGCAAGGTAGCTGGGCTACTCATCCTCCATGTCTTGTCCCTCCTTGGCTAAGAGCATTTCCAGAAGGATCAGTTGTCCAACCTGACCATGGACAGAGCAGGCAGTCTTGAGAAATCCCTAAGTTAGAGCATGGCAGGTACTGGAAGTTGAAGGTCATCAGTCTGCACTGATATATATATATGGGGATATATATGGGAAGCCAAATCTCATCACTGATACTCCTTTAAAATCCCTCTCCTGTGCACCTTTTGAATTCCATATTTCCTTTATCTTGCCATTTATCACATTTAAGTGGGAAAAATTACAATTAAACAAAAAACTACGTTAAACTATATGTCTAGTTCAACATGTTTTCCCTAAGACCTGGCCCGCAGTAGGTACTTTCTATACCTTTTTGACTGAACTCTCTTTTGTTGGATGGGGTACGTTACGTTTGGTAGCAGTAATTACATCCCTTTAAAGATTGTTCCAGGTGTTATAGACTTTTATTCACTGCTTTCTGCCTCATTCAGGTAGAAAGGTTGGTATTTGGAAATAAATTTGCAGTAAGGTGCAAGTCACCGTTTGAGACATCAAAAGGTAATTGTTAAAACATGGTTTTCTTACATCAGGTAACCTGTGTCTAGTTTATTCTTTATCATTAACCTTCCATCCTGAAATGCTGTCTCAAAGATTTCCTTTGAATGCTTACATTTGATAAATGCCAGAAGAAAACATTTATGCTATAAAATAAGTGGAAATGTCATTTTTAATATGTTCCAAGTGCTTGGCACCTATACTGATTGGGTCTAATTGTATTGTCTTGTGAAATTTCCTCTCCAGAGATAACTAATTGGAATGATGTTGTAACAGTGAGTTCTGGGTGAAATAATCAGACATTTCCAATCTGAATGAATGGCTTTTGTGTCAAATGTTGCAGAGCTGACCTATTATATGTTATTTCCAGATTTATGTATCCCAAACAGAGTTTAGTTCTATTTTTTTCTTCACTGCTTCCATTTTTTGGCAGGGAAAGTCATCACTTCCTTTGCCTGCTCCAAACCTTCAATGGTCCCCATTATCAAAAGAGACAAGTCCAGTGTCTCTACTCTAAAGAGCGTTAATGCCGTATTTCTCGTTTGTTTCTCATTTGCTGTACTTTGCTGGTAACATTTAAATAATATTTTTGAGGCTCCAATTATTTTTGCATGCCAATCACTGCACTTGGTATTTCACACATGTGTAGTATTTCACACATAATATCATATTTAGCCCTTAGAGCAAATGAGATAATTGTCCATGTAGGAATAGATTTAGGTTGAATAATGTATGGAAAGGCTGTAGAGATACAACTAGTATGCGAATCTGACTCTAACTCAAAGCCAGGACCCTTATCCTTGACATCCTGCTGACTCCTCCAAGATTTCTCTGATGGCCCACACTACTTCAGACACTAACAAAGAACATCTCACTCTGGTGCTGTAAATCCCTACTATAGTTACTTTACACATGAGAAAACTGAGGTTCCACAAGATTAAGAACTTTGCCTGAAGTCACATAGACTCTAAGTAGTAGCTCCCTGATTTGAGCCATGCATATCTGAGAACAAAATCTATTTGTTCTTCACTCTACTATATATTCTCTTTATCTTGGAAATTCTCCCCTTTTATTCTTCTCCAGTGGAACGTGGAGGATAGACCTATCAATATACCTATCCTCCAAGTTTCAGTCCAAATACTTCCCTGAGCTCTTTCCTCTGAACTCTAATAGGACTTACCAAACTTACGACTTACAAGCATTGCCTTGTACTATGATGACATGTAAAAAAAAAATACAAATAGACTGACTGTAATATAAGGATATTTGCACACACACTACCTCATTTGATCACACTTGTCCTCATTATCTCAATTTTACAGAACAAATTGAAATGACTTGCTCAGAAATTAGACATCTGCTACGCCGTCAAGTTATGACTTGAACCCGTCTAAGAGCATACACATTTTTGCATTGGAGAAAACTTGAGAGCCAGCCCTGATGGTCTAGTGTTTAAAGTTCAGTGCTCTCACTGCTTCTGCAGCCCAGGTTCGCTTCCTGGTTGCAGAACCACACCACCCATCTGTCAGTTGCTGTGCTGTGGCAGCAGCTCACATAGAAGAATTGGAAGGACTTACAACTAGGATATATAACCATGCCCTGGGGCTTTGGGGAGGAAACAAAAAGAGGAAGATTGGCAACAGATGTTAGCTCAGGGCAAACCTTTCCCTGAAAAAAAAAAGGGGGGGAGTGGGAATTACAGAATAAATTACTAAGTCTGTGATGATTCCTACTTCAGGAGTTTAGGAAATGAAGAAGAAGAGGGAACAGTAAGGGGAAAAGTTCTGAGGAAAACTAGGAAAGCATGATGGCCTGGAAGCCAAATGAAGGAAGTGTATCAAGGAGGATGTGGTGAGCATTTGGCTCAAATATTGCTGATATGTCAAGTAGAATAAGGAATCGATCATTGGATTGGGCAATACAGAAGTCATTGGTGACCATCATCAGACTGGTTTTGGTGGAGGGAGATAAACACCCTATTGGAGTGCATTTAAGAAAGAATGGGGAGGAGGATTTGAAGACAAGGACTATAGCTAACAGCTGCAGAGAGAAGCACAGAATTGGAATGGTAGCTGGCATTGGAAGAGGCATCATGAAAGTTTTGTTTAAGATGGTGTGTATTTTGGGGGCATGATCCAGTAGAGAATGAAAATTTGAGAAAATAGGAGAGAAGAGAACATTGCTTATGCGATGTTCTGGAAGATGCAAAAATAAATGGCATCAAGTATAAAAGTGGGAAGGTTAGCTTTAAAGAGGAGCAAAGATAGTTTATTTATGTTAACAGTCATGAAAGGGTATGTGGAAACAGATGCTGGATGGTGGGTAGATGTGTTGATGGAAGTCTATAGAAGTTCTCTTCACATCACCTAATGTTCTTAGTGATGTAGGAAGAAAGGTCTTCAGCTAAGAGTAGGGTAGGGGAAGTGTGAGGGTTTAGGAGAGAGGAAGAGGTATGAACCTTGTGTCTAAAAGGTGAGAGCATGAAGGGATTATCATCCTCATATCCAACACTTAATAAGATTTTACGGTGCTAAGTATTCTACTGTCATATTTCAGTTAATCTCCATATCCATGATGTGAGTTCATTACTGTTAGCATTCACATTTCACAGATGAGGAAACTGAGTCTCTTAGAAAATAGATGACTTACCCTAAGTCACATAGCTAGAAAATGATGACATCAACATTCAAATCCATCCTATATGATTTCAAACATGACACTTTTTATTATCGTACATTGCCTCTCCATGTTCCCTTGGGCATGCAAGGGTCTTAGAAGAATTTAAAAATACAAATTGACTCTCTTTTATGGTGTTTGACAGAATATATCAACATAACATCTGGTTGTTAAAAAAAGGTATTTGATGGAACCCTCATTCTGAAAAATTAGTAAGAGAAAGAAATATTCTAAGTTCAAACACAAGTCCTTGACTTCCCACTGTTATTTCTCTTGATATGGAAACTAATACTCCATTTTTTTTAATATTGCAGACGGTAAGAAGTTGTGATTATTACAGTACTAATTTCAAAGATCTGTACATTCTACTTCCAACAGCACAACCTAAGGTTGTATTTGATTTTTAGCAGCTGACAACTTAGTTTATTTTGATTTTAATAGTTGTGTTGACTAGGGATGTTTTTAGCAGCAAGTAACTGAAGAATTCAAATAAATGTGGCTTTAAAAAAGAGATTTTTTTCCCTTCTTATGCAACAATCAGTCTAAAGATAGACACCTCCTAGCATTAATTAAGCATCTCCAAAATATCAGCCCCACATCTCTGATTCTCTTCGCTTTTTTCTCATGTTCACAAGATTAGTGCCACAGTTCCAAGCATCATAATCATTGAGGCATAAAAAGAGAGAAATAGATGCCATAATTAACAACTATTCTATTAAAAAAAAAGAAAAGGTTTCTGAGGAAACTCCTGCCCTAGCGGACATCCGCAGACATACCTCGGAGATGTTGCAGATTTGGTTCCAGACCACCACAATAAAGGAATATCACATTAAAGTGAGTCAGACAAATTTTTTGGTTTCCCAGTGCATATAAAAGTTATATTTACACTCTACTGTAATCTATTAAGTTTGCAATAGCATTATGTATAAAAAAATGTACATACCTTCATCAAAAAGTACTTTATTGCTACAAAATGCTAACCATCATCTGAGCCTTCCGTTAGTCATAATCTTTTTGCTGGTGGAGGGTCTTGCCTGGATGTTGATGGCTGCTGACTGATAAGGGTCATGGTTGCTGAAGGCTGGGGTGCTGTGGCAATTTCTTAAAACATGATGGCAATGAAGTTTCCCCCGTGGATTGACTCTTCCCTTCATGAACAACTTCTCTGTAGCATGAGATGCTGTTGATGGGATTTTATCAACAATAGAACTTCTTTCAAATTTGTAGGCAATCCTCTCAAACCCTGCTGCTGCTTTATCAACTAAATTTAGGTCTTATTCTAAATCATTTTTTATCATTTCAACAATCTTCACAGCGTCTTCACCAGGAGCAGTTTCCATCTCAAGAAACCACTGTCTTTGCTCATCCATGAGAAGCAACTCCTCATCCGTTAAAGTTTTATTATGATTGCAGCAATTCAGTCGCATCCTCGGGCTCCACTTCTAATTCTGGTTTTCTTGCTGTTTCTACCACATCTGCAGTTACTTCTTCCACTGAAGTCTTGAACCCCTCAAAGTCATCCGTGAAGGGTGGAATCAACTTCTTCCAAATTCTTGTTAATGTTCTTAATGGAATCCAGAATGATGAATCCATACTGGAAGCTTTTCAATTGACTTTGCCCAGATTCATCAGAGGAACCACTATCTATGGCAGCTATAGCCTTACAAAATGTACTTTTTAAATAATAAGACTTGAAAGCCAAAATTATTCCTTGATCCTTGGGCTAGAGAATGAATGCTGTGTTAGCAGGCACGAAAACAACATTAATCTTTTTGTACATCTCTCTATTAGAGCTCTTGGGTGACCAAGTGCCTTGTCAATGAGTAGTAATTTTTTTTTTGAGGATGATTAGCCCTGAGCTAACATCTGCTGCAAATCTTCTTTTTGCTGAGAAGATTAGCCCTGAGCTAACATCCATGCCCATCTTCCTCTGCTTTATACGTGGGACACCTGCCACAGCATGGCTTGACAAGCAGTGCAAATGTCCCCACGCGGGATCCGAACTGGTGAACCCTGGGCCGCCAAAGCGAAACGTGCGAACTTAACCACTGCATCATTGGGCTGGCCTCAATGAGCAGTAATATTTTGAAAGGAATCTCTTTTTTTGGAGCAATAGGTCTCAAAAGTGGGCTTTTATTTTATTTACAAAATATTTAGCAAACTATTTTGTAAAAAGATGTGCTGTCATCTAGGCTTCGTTGTTCTGTTTATAGAAAACAGACAGAGCAGATTTTGCATAATTCTTAAGGACCCTAGGACATTGGAATGGTAAATGAGGACTGGCTTCAACTTAAAGTCACCAGCTGCATTAGCCCCTAACAAGAGAATCAGCCTGTCCTTTGAGGCCTTGAAGCCAGGCATTGACCTCTCCTCTCTAGCTGTGAAAGTCCTAGATGGCATCTTCTTCCAATAGAAGGCTGTTTCTTCTACATTGAAAATCTGTTATTTAGTGTGCCCACCTTCATTAATTATCTCAGCTAGATCTTCTGGATAACTTGCTGCAACTTCTATATCAGCGCTTGCTGCTTCACCTTGCACTTTTATGTTATAGAGACAGCTTCTTTCCCTAAGCCTCATGAACCAACTTCTGCTAGCTTCAAATTTTTCTTCTGAAGCTCCTCACCTCTTTCAGCCTTCACAGAATTGAAGAGACTTAGGACCTTGCTCTGGATTAGGCTTTGGCTTAAGGAAATGTTTTGGCTGCTTTGATCTTCTATCCAGACCATTAAAAATTTCTCCGTATCAGCCATAAGGCTCTTTCACTTTCTTATCATTCATGTGTTCACTGGAGTAGCACTTTTAATTTCCTTTAAAAACTTTTCTTTTGCATTCACAACTTGGCTAACTGTTTGGGGCAAAAGGCCTAGCTTTTGGCCTGTCTTAGCTTTTGACGTACCTTCCTCACTAAGCTTAATCATTTCTAGCTTTTGATTTAAAGTGAGAGCTGTGCGACTCTTCCTTTCACCTGAGCACTTAGAGGCCATTGAAGGGTTATTATTTGTCCTAATTTCAATTTTGTTCTGTCTCAGGGAATAGGAAGGCCTGAGGAAAGGAAGAGAAAAGGGGGAACAGCCAATTGGGGGAGTAATCAGAACTCACATAATATTTGCTGATTAAATTTGTTGTTTTACATCAGTGTGGTTCATGACGCCCCAAAGCCATTACAATAGTAACATCAAAGATCACCATAACAAACATAATAATTAAAAGGTTTGAAATATTGCAAGAATTACCAAAATGTGACACAGGGACACAAAGTGAACAAATGCTGTTGGGAAAATAAGGCAAATAGACTTGCTTGACATAGGTTGCCACAAACCTTCAATTTGTAAAAAGTGCAATGTCTGTGAAGCACAACAAAGTGAAGCACAGTAAAATGAGGTATGCCTGTATTCACATTTCATGAGCCAGAAGTGTCCCCCATGTGCCTACTCACAGCAAGAAGGGCTGCTAACAAAGCATAGCCAAGGAGAAAGGATTGAGAATGGATGTTGGGTTTGTCAACCAAGGGTGTCTACCTCAATAATCATTTTAATTTTCTAAATACATCAGTTTTACAGCAACGAGCTTCTGCTGAGCCAAGGCCTTTCAGTCTGTGTATATATAATTTGATCATGGAATAACAATTGTAAGGTTTTTAATTCCTTTGTAAGAAAACCTTATTGGATTCTGACCAGCATTCTTATTTAATGATAAGTTTGAACCTTGATTAATAATTCTATCATAGTGGTAACTTCCTAAACTGGAATCATATGCAAAAATTATAGGTGCTTTTGTATCTCTATCAACATCACAAAACTGATAGAGTTATAGTCACATGACAGTAAAAAGGGAGCTAGCCAAAAAGGCAAATATTGAGTAGAGAATATTGGAGTATAATGGTAGCGCAGTTGCAGAGAAATCAGGATGAAGAACAAGATCTAATTATACAACATTATCTCTTTTTTAAAATTTATATTTTATTGACTTGCATGATTATCCCCATCTACTTCCAAATTAGATTGAAATAGATTTTAAAAATCACGTCCATCCTTCATATGAAATGAGAACATAAACATGCATTTTTACCTTTTCATCCCTATAGGGAAGACACTGTTTTTTGTGTTAGGGAGGGTGTAGTGAAAAACTAAGACGGTAATAACTACAATCATAAGCTGAAATCACTGAGTGCTGACTTTGAGACAGATAGTTCTAAGTGCCTTATGAATATTAATTCACTTGATCTTTACAACATTCGAGAAAATAAGTACTATTAACTCACCCCATTGTGCAGATGAGGCACAGAAATATTGACTAATTTGCTGAGGGTCACAGACCCAGTAAGAGTAAAGTCAGAATTTAAACCCAGGAAGTCTGGCTCCAGAGTCCACGTACTAATCTTTAGACTACTTGCCAACAAGGATATAGTGGTTTAAGTCAAGGGACCAAATAACTTTAATACAAGTCTCAGGAATTTTTGACAAAACAACATGACAAAGAAGGACCAAAGGA
The DNA here is from genome assembly GCF_041296235.1 of Equus asinus. Taxonomy (NCBI): domain Eukaryota; kingdom Metazoa; phylum Chordata; class Mammalia; order Perissodactyla; family Equidae; genus Equus; species Equus asinus. The sequence continues at coordinate 33,138,326 of NC_091802.1, read as the reverse complement.
TAATCAAAGGAAGGAGCAATAGCCAAGGTTTCATGGAGATCACAACATATGAAATGGGCCTCAAGGATGGACTTAATTTTAATAGGTAGGAATGGTTTGAGGACAAAGGAGTCTGGGAAGAATAGACATCATAAGCAATAGCAAAACATTGAGAACCTGAGGAAGATCGGGTAGAAATGAGGGCCCATCTTGGTCTGCGTGTTAGGGGATGAGGAGGAGAGGAAGCACCAAGATAGTCATGCAAATAGCAATGAACTTGGGATCAAGAGATCCAAGTCTCAGTTCTGCACTTATGTACTAGACAACCTTGGTCAAGATCCTTAATCTCTCTGGGCCTCAAACAGGAAGAAAAAGTACACCTAACACTGTTGTTTTGAGGATTAAGTGAGAGTGCAAATGTTCAAATTAATGTTGACTGAAGCTAAATCTGGGTGGAAAGTAGGTTGTGACCATATTGAGGAAAGATGTGACTATCACACTGAGGGGATGCCACTGAAGACTTCTAAGAAGGAGAATGAGAGAGCGCCATGACCAGAATTGTCGAGAGCTCAATCTAGAAGCAGGTATAGGATACACTGGAGTATGGAGAGGCAGGGGTGAAGACCAAGAAATCAGATGAGTTTATTTCAATAGGTTTTGATATAATGAAGACCCAAATTCTATTTCTAAAAGTTGGACTTGAAATAAAAAGAGATTTCAGAAACAAATTGATTTTGCACTTGATTTGGATGAAGAAGGGAGAGAAAAGAAAACTCAATCATGATTCCGAAACCTTAAAGCTCAGACGACTAGGAGAATAAACCTACCACCATAAAAAAAAGAGAATCTGGAAAAAAGTTCTTGGGAAAGAATATGGGTTCGGTTCAAGGTTTTGGTGAGACATCCTGGGTAAGTTATCCGCAAGCAGCTGAACATGTGCATCTGGGACATAGGAAAGAGGCAGGGATGAGAAAGTATGTGGTAGACCAGAATAATAGACCCTTAGTGATGTCCACATCCTAATCCCCAAAACCAATGAATATATTAGATTACATGGCAAAAGGGAATTAAATTTGGAGATGTAATTAAGGTGGATAATCAGCTGACCTTAAAATAGGGAGTTTATTTGGGACTATCCGGGTGGGCCCAATGTAATCACAAAGATCCTTAACAAAAAAGGAAGGCAGAAGAGAATTTTGGAGCTGATGTAATGTGAAAAGAACCCAACTGGCTACTGTAGGCTTTGAGGATGAGCAAGGGGGTCACAAGCCAAGGAATGCAGGCTTTCTAGAAGCCGGAAAGTGCAAAGAAAAGAATTTGTCCCCTAGAGCCATCACAGAGGAACACTGTTGCCAACAGCTTGATTTTAGCCCAATGAGACCTGGATCAGATATCTAACCTACAGAACTGTTAAGATAAATTTGTCTTCTCTAAACCATTAAGTCTGTGGTAATTTTTTACAGCAGCAATAGAGAGCTAACACAGAGTGACTTGGGAAAACTCGGGGTGGAGAAAATAACCAGAAATGGTGTGAGTCCTGACACTTCATGAAAGTGTCTGATTGCAGCTTATCGAGCAAGCAGGAGGTGGTAAGCCCTTAGAATGGGTGCACAGATTTCTTGCTCTTAGACCAGATTACTGGAACCTCAGGAGCGTACAAATCATTTCATTTGCTATATAGAATCTAGAATCATCCAAAAGCAAAAAAGAAATGATCAAAAATTATCTTAACCCATTCCAGGATCCCCCTCTTCCCCAAGTCATCGTGCATGTGGGATAAATAATTCCATCTTGGGAAGGAGGAAAAATTGATCAAACAGGCATTTTAAGTTACGTAACCACTGAAAGAACAGAAATAGAGAGTAGAGAAAATTTCAAGCTCCTTCTCTTCTGAAACTGGCACTCTACTTTCTGGAAACACCCAGCTTTTCTAACATCTCATAGCATCACCTTGGGTTGCATTTGTGTGCCAGGTGGGTGTTAGTCCACAGTGCAGAAGGAGAAGCAGGATTGCCTGCGGCCTCATTGGATACAGGGAACATCTCAGAAAATTGCACCTCCCTATTGACCCAGCTCCACGGAGGGTCATTTCTCAAGCTATTGCTGGTCGCTGCCTAAATCCGCTATAAAACTGCCCACTCAGTAGGATATTGTTACCTCCAGATGGACATCTGTGTGAAAGAGAACACAGAATATGGGGCAGACATCCCTCTTCTTTGTAGCTCAGATATTTTGTTTCCCAAGACACAAATCCACGTCAGAATGCCAGATTTCCCCAAGAGGCAATAACAAAAGATATATTTAAAACTGTTTAATATTCCCTCCTCCAGGTGACAAGGAAAAACAGAAAACAATGAATGAATTTAAGCAAGTCCCTTTATTAACTAATCCCAGTTGTTAGCCATATTTTCCTTTTCTAGAAGGGCAACTCATTTCTCTTTTTCAAGCCAACACAGAATAAATCTCTACCCTATTTTAGTTACTCTCCCACCCACAATATCTCCAACACCCACCTCGACCTCATAGCATGAATGAAACCCAATGCAAAGCAAATCTAAGTTTTTCGGCCAATACTTATGCCAAAGGTGATGAGAGAGAGAGGGGGTCCAAGGCTTTGGCAGAACAGTCCAGGGTGGATGTTAGCGAATCCGCTCTGCCCTCTTTAAAGTGCAGAATGAGGATTCTTGCTGCCTCTCCAATGGGTAAATATTGAATTCAACATAAAACACATAAAAATAGCTCTTGTACAACAAATAATCATTCTCAGTGCCTGTGCAATCTAAGTCCAGAAAAATAATAATTTTTATTAATGCCACAGATATGCTCAGATCCCTGTTCACAATAGGAATCATAGTTTACAGTATTATCCAGAGAATTCTGTGTCCTTCCAACACCAGCAAGTACATTTCTCCCTCTCTGAATCTCTTTATTAATCTTCAGAATTCAAGGCTGGGATCTGGGACCTACTGGTATCAGAATGTGCATCCACTGATGTTTACATAAATATTGAGCAAACGTTTACAAATTGACATTTTTCTCTTCTCAGGTGATATAAATTTCTAGTCAACAACCCTATGCTCAGCTGACTGTAGGGCAGGGTGTATATGAGAATATGTTATACAATCTCTCTAATTCTATGGGTGAATATTCTTTCAGATGGAAGCAGAATGCTGACAAACTTTTCCTGATGAGCAGTTTTCTTATTTTCTGACATCATGACAATAACTGGTGAGGAAGGAAGATGCAGTGTGCAGGAAACACATCAAGGGACTTGAAAGCTGCTTCCACCTGCTTCCGTCTTTACTGGAAATCCTCATGAGCCTCAGTGAAGGCTGGATCCATTTAAGACTGCCTTTTTTTCCTTTTTTCTGGGCTATGTGAACTATGATTGCAATTAGATTGGAGATCAACATTGTAAGTGGGTGAGAGCTAATGGTTACCAGGTATAAACACTCACAAGATAGGCTAAAACTAACAGTTTTCATGTAATCAGCTCCATGCAGCAGCCACCTCGGGCTGTAGTTCTGAGTATGGGACATCTGGAGCTGCACTTTAATTGCTGGTTGTAATAGTTGCACAGCTGTTTGTAACATTTCTGGCTATGTTAATCATGGCTGCAGTCATGCTTATCGGAAAGCTACACTGGAGAGGCCAATGCATGAGTATCGACAGTTGTTGACTTAGAAAGTCACATCGTATATTTCCTTACTGAGCATCATACAAAGAAAAATCAAAAGTGCAAAAAGAATAAAGTTTAATAAAAATCTCAATTCATCAATCTCCAAGCATATCTGTGTCCAGAAACATTAACAGGTCATTTCCTGAAACGTACAACCAAACCACTCAAAGGGAGGGTCTATCACTGTGTTTCAGGAAACTCACTCACTGTGGAAACATGAGGGCTGTTTACCCTCATGTTTGCCTTCTTTCACCTTCTTTAAAAACTTATATCTATCAGAGCATCCTTCAAGAATTGAATGTGATATATGATAGAAAAAAGTAATAAGTTCCAGAGAAGAGATAAGAACCTCCATGCTCTGGACTAGACAGAAAAATGTCTGTTTCTTTCCCTACATGCATAATGAGTTCTCTGTGCTCTAACACTGTTCAGAAAACTCTGGGCCTAGAGACAAGTTACAATTTCCACTCTGCACTGCCAATTGGGAGATCTTGGGCAAATCATTTTGCTTTTCTAAGCCTCAGTTTCCTAATCAGTAAAAAGAAAGAATTGGGCTAGATTATTTGTGAAGTCTTTTGCATCTCTCATATCTTTGGTATGGACCTGACTTTTTTTTCTTTTTGGTGAGGAAGATTGGCTCTGAGCTAACATCTGTTGCCAATCTTCCTCTTTTTGCTTGAGAAAGATTGTTGCTGAGCTAACATCTATGCCAATCTTCCTCTATTTTGTATGTTGGACACTGTCTCAGCATAGCTTGATGAGCAGTGCATAGGTCTGTACCCAGGATCGAAACCTGTGAACCCTGGGCTCCTGAAGTGGAGCATGCGAACTTAACCACTACGCTGCCAGGCCAGCCCATAGACCTACTTTTTAAAAGCCACCTCTCTGGAATCCCTAGTTAAAAAGCAGAAAGACACAAAATTCAAGAAACCAGGGGAATAGTAAAGGAAAGTTTTAGAAGAACGACTGTAAAACAAGGCCTAGAGAACACCTAATTTAGGTTGGAGCAGATGATAAGAGGTGTCTGAGTCTCCAGGTAAGCTATAAACTAATGCTTTTTGTGAAAGAAAATTGTTGATAGATATTGGACAAAGCTATTGAAATGTGGGGAAGCAAAACATTGATGCCTCATAAGAGAGCAAATGGAAAAAAAATAGTGTAAAACATTTTAACTAAGAAAGGAGATGTTTTCATAGCATACTTTTTGGCTGAACAGTAAAACAACAGTCACAATAACACAGACATTGATTTTTGATATAACAAAAAACCTGGAAGATAACCATATTAGAAAAACAGAAAAGGGAATTTAGGATGGAGGTGGGTATAGGAGCTAAATCTTTATCCACATTTTTACAAATAGACTGTGAGTTCTGGATAATGTCAAACTGATAAGTATCTAAAACTGATAAATCAAAAAGTTACAGTACAGGCACATCATTTAGAATAAAATAGAGTAATTACAAGAAGAAACAGCAAAATTAAACTCACAAAAAGAATGAAAAACAGTTGGTTTGAGGGAGCAGCATTGTGAGGTGGGGCAGGGAAATCTATGATTTGGTACAAGCCTTTTAAAATGATTTGGGTTTTTTGACCATATATATGATTTACGCTGAAAAAATAAGATTTAATCTGAAAGTAAATAAAAGCTTCTCTTTCCATTTCAGCAGTGAATCTCAGTTAGAGATATTAACAGACTAAGGATCAATTATGGTATTTGATGTTTCTTGGAACATATAATTTAGAACATTAGGATCCTCAGGGCTCTCATGCTCTTTCGTGAACAAGTCCACGTCCTCATCGTGCTCTTTCAACATTCTGTTCCCGTGGCCAGAATTTGCCTTCCTTCGGCTCTTTTTTCGCCTATCCAAATTCTTTCTACATTTTAGAGAACAGCAAAAATATTTCATTTATAAAGCATTTTTGGTTTTAACCCTCCTCTTGTTTAGTACATTTTGTAATGTTGGTGTAGCACAATGAAACTTGCAAAGCTCTTTACTTTGACCAATCATTTATTTGTTAATGCACACATTTATTGAATTTCCACTCAAAGTCGGGTATTTTGACAAGGAGGGGTGTTAAAATGTCAAGATAGTCTTACTGGCTTCCTAGAGCTTCAAGTTTTCTGGGGAAGGCAAATAAACATAGAAGGTATGTGTTAAAGATATTTGCTTTGTGTGTGGTTATTCAACCTTGCGAATGAGATGAAAAAAATGAACCACAGTTTCAAGTTTAGATGTTGGAATTTTTCTCTGCAAATCTCACTGCTTCTGTAATGAATACATAGAAGCTTAAAATATATTATGACTCAAAAATTCACCCATAAGAGCATGATTTATTACTCTGGTTTCCTTATGTAAAATAGTGTAGCTAGACTTGGTCTTCCTCTCTTCTGTTCTCTTCATGCCCCTCCCACCTTCAAACAAGACAGTCAATCAACCAATAGCATGAAGCTGTCTCACTGCGTCTGCTTGATCTACAGAAAGGGATGGTGGGTAGGTACCCTATAAACGTCCAAGGCTTATTCACAGACTGGGGCTTCTGTGATCAATTTTACGTCCATCCCCCTGTGCTGGTTCCCTGTTGGTGTTTCAGTTTCTTCTCCCTGGAAAGGAAAGATGACATCCTTCAACAGAACTACAGTTCAGTAGGGAACCCAGCATCACTTTCATTGCAAATCACATCTATCCTAAAAAGAAATATGTTTGAACCCTTGAGCTGGGACTCAAACCCAGGTCTTCTCATTCCACAACCTGCGCTGATTCCATTCTTCCATGCAACCTCATTTTATCACCCATTGCACCTCAATGGATTGTCAGTCTTTAAGGGCAGTGAAAAGATCTTATTTATCTTTCTGTATCCATGGCAAACAGCACAGTGCCCTGCATATTGGATGCTCAATAAATGTTTGATGAAATGAAATATCCTCTATAAACTTTTAATGAGAGTACTTTCTCTGAAATTGAAATTATACTATTTCTTGCCATTTCATTGTCACTTAAATATATTTCACATTTTTCTCAAAAACCACTCATACCATTTCTAGGCACACTAAAACTTCCAAAAGTCATGTTTCCTATGCCAGACCCACAAGAGAAGTCAGAATGGAAGAAAAATCATTTTAAAAATTCCTTTGGGGAAACCAGGAACAAAATGAAAAGACAACCCACAAACTGGGAGAACATATTTGCAAATCATATATCCAAAAAGGGGTTAATCTCCAAAATACATAAAGAACTCACACAACTAACAACAAAAAAACAAACAACCCTATCAAAAAATAGGAAGAGATTATGTACAGACATTTTTCCAAAGAAGATATACAGATGGTCATTAGGCACATGAAAAGATGTTCAGCATCACTAATCACCAGGGAAATGCAAATCAAAACTACTTTGAGTTATCACCTTACACCTATTAGAATAGCTATTATCACCAAAACAAAAAATAGCAAATGTTGGAGAGGTTGTGGAGAAAAGAGGACCCTCATACATTGCTGGTGCGAGTACAAACTGGTGCAGCCACTATGGAAAACAATATGGAGATGTCTCACAAAAGTAAAAATAAAAATACCATACAATTCAGCCATCCCACTACTGAGTATTTATCCAAAGAACCTGAAATCAACAATGCAAAGAGACTTATGCACCCCTATGTTCATCACAGCATTTTTCACTATAGCCAAGAAGTGGAAGCAACCCAAGTGCCTATTGCCTGATGTTTGGATAAAGAAGATGTGGTATATATATACAATGGAATACTACTCAGCCATAAAATAGACAAAATCGTCCCATTTGCAATAACACAAATGGACCTTGAGGGTATGATGTTAAGTGAAGTAAGCCAGGCAGAGAAAGGCAAACACCATTTGATTTTACTCATATGTGGAAGATAAACAAACACATGGACAAAGAGAACTGTTTAGCGGTTACCAAAGGGAAAGGGGGTTGGGGGATGGGCATAAGAGGTAAAGGGGCACATATATAAGGTGACTGACAAATAATACCATACAACTGAAATTTCATGATGTTATAAACTATTATGACCTCAATTAAAAAAAACTCTTTGGTTCTCTAGAGTTTACATGAGAACCGGACATAAATTATTTCTCTTGAGAAACCCGAGTGGGTATTTGCTTTTCTAGCAGCTGAAACACAAACCTATACCACTTATGCAAGATCACCCAGTAACCTGAAACCAATGGAATAAAATATTCCATGTTAAACCTAAGGCATGGAGATATGCCCAAACTCAACGAATAAGAAAATACGTTACAGAGTAACAATCTAAAATCCCAGGGAAAGAATAGTGGAGAAAAAAAGGCAATATTTATTCGAGATAACAATCTAGATAGACAGATAACTAGTTGGAGGAAAGGAACACCTTTCTTTTTTTCATAGTGCTTCTCTTTCCCTCCTTTTGTTTATTTTTTTTCTTGGAAGGTTGGCCCTGAGCTAACATCTATTGCCAAACTTTTTTTTTTTCTCCCCAAAGCCCCAGACATAGTTGTATATCCTAGTTGTACATCCTTCTAATTCTTCTATGTGGATGCCACCTCTGCACGGCTTGATGAGCAGTACTAGGTCTGGGCCCAGGATCCAAACCAGCGAACCCCAGGCCGCTGAAGAAGAGTGGATGAACTTAACCCCTACGCCACCAGGCTGGCCCCAAGAACACCTTTCTTCAGAGTTCTTTTATTGTGAAAGCCTATATATCTATATCTATATCTATATCTATATATATATATACACACACACACATATATACATACACACACATACATTCACATATATATTTAGTATTTTATGTATATATAGTATCATATATATTATGTATCTTTATTTCTGACTTTATATATAAATGAATACTTTTTGCCACCAGTTAAATACGCATTTATCCACTCATCCTTTCATTCAACAAATATTTGAGTGCCTACTGCGGAAAATGTGGTAGGTGTTGAAGATTTAAATATATTGCAAAATGTAAGAATGCATATATATAGCCTAGAGGAAAAGCCTACAGCGAAACCTACAAAGGAAAGGATATTCTGTTAAGTACCAAAGTGAAAGTAATTACCTGTACCTGAGTCTAATCTCTAATTTTCTGTTTTTAGAAATGTTTGACTCCTTTTTACAGCTTTATTGAAGTATAATTGGCATACAAGAACTGCACATATTTAAAGTGTACAATGTGAGAAATGTTGACACGTGTCTACCTCTCTGAAACAACACTGCAATCAAGAATTCGCTAGTGATGCATCTGGGTCTAGAGTTTTCATGCTGTGAAGGTTTTTAACTGCAAATTCAATTCCAAAACACATATTCAAGTTATCTATTTCCTTTTCTGCCAGCTTTATTGAGATGTAATTGACAAATCTGTAACACGCTTAAAGTGTACAATGTGATTATTTGATATACGTATAATTTGCGAAGCGATTTCCACAATCAAGTTAACTACCATGCCCATCACCTCACATAGTTATTTATTTATTTTTGGTGAAAATGCTTGAGATCTACTTTCTTAGTGAATTTCAAGCATACAACAGAGTATTTTTAACTATAGTTCCCATGCTGCACATTAGATCTTCAGAACTCATTCATCTTCTAACCGAAAGTTTGCGCGCTTTAACCAACGTCTCCTCATTTCCCCAACTCCTCAGCCTCTGGCAACCACCATTCTACTTTCTGTTTCTCTGAGTTCAACTTTTCTTTTTTTTTTAGGTTTCACATATAAGTGATATCATACGATATTTGTCTTTCTCTATTTGGCTTATTTCACTTAGCATAATGCCCTCCAGGTTGTTTGTGTCTTCAAGAAATTTTCCCATTCGTCTAAGTTGTCACATTTATTGACATGCAGTTGTTTATAACATTTCCCTAGGATTCTTCTAATATGTACAGTGTCTGCAGTGGTATCACCCTTCTCATTCTTAATATTTGGTTACTTGTGTTTTCTCTCATTTTTTCCCTAATCTGTTTGATCAGAGGTTTATGTTACTAGTCTTCTCAAAGAAACCCCTTTTAATTTGATTGATTTTTTCCTGTATTGTTTCTTTATTTTTAGCTGCACTGATTTCTGTTCAAATTTATTTTCTGCTACTTACTTTGAGTTTAATTTTCCCTACTTTTTCTGGTTTCTTAAGATGGAAGCTTGGGTCATTTAAAACCCTCCCTTTTTTTATAACAGAACTGTTTAGTTCTGCAATTTTCCCTCCAGACATTACTTTATCTGCCTTCACAAATTTTGATGTCTTGTTTTCATTTCATTCACTTCAAAATTCTGTAATTTCCCTTTGATTTCTTCTTTGACCCATGGGTTATTTAGAAATGTCCTAATTAGGGGCTGGCCCAGTGGCACAGCTGTTAAGTGCACACGTTTCGCTTCTGTGGCCCAGGGTTCACAGGTTTGGATCCCGGGTGCGGACATGGCACCGTTTGACAAGCCATGCTGTGGTAGGCGTCCCACATATAAAGCAGAGGAAGATGGGCACGGATCTCACTCAGGGCCAGTCTTCCTCAGCAAAAAGAGGAGGATTGGTGGCAGATGTTAGCTCAGGGCTAATCTTCCTCAAAAAAAAAAAAAAGAAAGAAAAAGGAAATGTCCTAAATAGTTTCCAAATATTTGGACATTTCCCCAATATATTTTGGTTATTGGCTTTCTGATCATTGAACATGCTTTGTATGATTTAAGTACTTTTAATCTGACTGAGACTCATTTTGAGGCTCAGAATATGGTCCATTTTGGTAAATGTTCCACGTGCACTTAAAAAGAATGTATATTTTATGCTTTCGTTGGGTGGAGCCTTCACATTTTAGTTTTTTGCTCTTTGCATGTTTCATTTTAGACAGTTTGTATTGCTTATTCTTAAAGTTTGTTAATCTTTCATCTACATGTTTAATGTACTATTAATACCTTCCGATGCATTTTTCACTTCAACCATTGTAGTTTTCATTCCCAGAAGTTTTATGAGGATCTTTTGACAGCTTCTATGTCTCTATTTAACAACCTCGATCTTTCTTTTACCTTTTTGAACATATAGAATAAAATTATAATAACTATTTAAATGTCTTTATCTACTACTTCTACCATCTGTCATTTCCGAATATGTTTCCACTGATGGAATTTTCTTATTAAGTGTCCTATTTTCCTGCTTCTTTCTATGCCTGGACATTTCTGACTGGATGACACACATTGTGATTTTCACCCTTTTGTGTGCTGGATATTTTGTGTTCCTATGAATATACTTAGCTTTGTTCTGAGACATCGTTAAGTTACGTGGAATCAATTTGACCATTCTAAAGCTTGTCTTTCAGCTTTTTTAGGTGACGTCACAGAAGCTTTTATTGTAGGGCTAGTTTTGCTTCACAGTTGAGGTAATACCCAGTTGAAGTACTCTGCCTGATGGCCACTGGAGGAATGAGATTTTTACTCTGGCTGCTGGGAACACTGGTACTGTAGGAACTCTGAGAATTGTTCCCTTTTCTCCTTGTGGATGGTTCTTTCCCCAGTCTTGGATAGTTTCATCATACATAGGCACTGAGCAACTGCAAATTTGGCTGAGAACTCTAGTGGGACCTTCTGTAGATCTCTGGAGCTCTCTGCGCTGCTGTCTTCTCTTCAACCCACCGTCATTTGACCTCAAGCTTCCTCGGGCTCTCCGAACTCCGAGCTCTGTCTCCTCAACTCAAGGAAATCCCATATTCTGTCCACATTCCTCCTCCCTGTGCTTCTTCCTGGAAACTCTCTCCAGGAAGTAACCTGGGACAATCATTTGTCTTCCCTCTGTCACTAATCACTATCCTGAGTTGTCTGATGTCTCATATCAGAAAACCATTGTGTCACATATTTTGTCCAATTTTTTGATTGCTTGAGATGAAGGATAAATTGCGTATCCATTACTCCATCTTGGCTAGAAATAAATGAAGATACTTGATCACTGATTTGTTTTACAATTGGACTTTCTTGGTCTAGTTTGTAATTCACCTGAAATTCTGTATTCCATATCTTCAAAATAATTTTAGTTTTCTTTTGCTTTTCAGAAAGGCTTTTATTTTTGTATCACAATTTGCAAGCAAGAATTTAGTCTTCAAGGAGCATAAAGTTCTGTGGTGTGTTACATGAAATGCCGTGTCTTAATTTGTTACGATGCTCTCATTGGTATTCTCAAACAGTACCCATGAGGGACTGTCTCAATAACTATCAAACTGTCTCTAATGATTAGAGTAACAGGAAATATTTAGGATGGGATAGAGAAAATCCACAGAGACATAAAAACTGGCCTCCAGTGTTATGGTAGCTCTGATGTTGTTTTGGTTAGGTATTTGTGATTAAAAAGAAGAGATCCTTTCTTAAATCAACTAAAGTAAAATAGGGATGGTGGTCATTATAACAAATTTGACAGCCCAAATTTGACAGCTTAGCCTATGAACAGGTTGCCCAGTGATCATGTATGCAAACATTTAAAGCTTCAAGATATGGTCCTCTAGATAACCTCCTTAGTAAATACATAGGGGATGCAACTTTCTTTAAAAGGTGCTGTGAATCTGGCAAGCACTTTGATTCACGAATCTAGTACAGATGTAGGAAAGCACTTAGAGAGCAGAATCAGAAACAATGGAGAGAATTTACAAGGAGATAGAGTTTGGTTCACAGGAATGACTGAAAAAAATACTGTTTGGGATGTTTTACAAGAGATCCAAACACGACATGAGATGGGATCTTTAGGTTTAACCTTGACAGCTTGGTTTTTAAGTATTTCAGCTTATGTTAGAAGCATCCAAAATCATTGGAATATTACTCAACTTCCATGGAAGAAGCTTAAAATGCATTTCTTCTAGGACAAGAATTTGGAGTGAGTGCCAAAAAAAAAAAAAAAAAAAAAGACGACAAGGGATTCCAGTCACTTATCATTCCCTTTTACCTTATCGAGATTAATTAGTCATTGTGACCAGAGGAGGGAGGAGGAATCAACGCCAGATGTTTTGCAAATAGCAGAAGTTGTCTCAGGATTGTTCTTCTGAAATTTGAATGTGAAGAACTAAATAATCATCGTTTTTTTGTTCTGACAGCTTTTCTTGTAAGTAGAAAAACTTCCAGTAACACATCTGATAACAGTTGTCACCCAGATGGCTCTTCTTCACCCTCTGTTCTTTAGAATCCAGCATGCTATTGTCAATGACATTTTTCTTTTCACAATTATAATTGTCAGTCAGTCAACATCTACCTTCACCAAATGTCTGAAATGGTAGATAAGGGGGAAAGGTCTCATGAAACGGGTCAGTATCCTCCTAGATGCATAATATTACGATCTGTGAGATTAGTCCTAAAACTAAATCTTTAGACTCTGAAGGCTGACCTGGATACACAGAAGAAAATTATCAAGCATTTATATCAAAATATCCTAGTTAGTCACATCACACTTGGGACTTTTTAAATGTAAAAGCTGTTACTTAAAGAGTTGTCCAATAGGAAGAGGTGGCCAAACTGAAAAGTCCCAAAAAACCCATAAACCTTTGCAGAATAAGAATTTTGAAATACTCTGCTTGCGCACATCTTCAGGCAAATGTTTGCAGAAATTCTCTTATCCTGAAAGAATATTAAAATGAAAAAAAAAATGAGATTATATAGATGTACCCTACTTCTCCACTAGGAGAAGAACAAATGCAATATCCAGACATTGGCAGGTCATCCAATTAAAAGCAATTTTGATAGTTAACTATCCAGAAACAGAAATCTAAATTTGAAACACAGCTGTAATCACTCTATGGAAAAATCTCTTGTCTTAAACACTTGGCAAAGTGGACAGGCTGACAATGTAGTAAAATCCTTTGCATTAAATTCAGTCTGTTACCCTTGATGGAGATTCAGGCATCATTAGATTCGGGTGCGTATTTCTGTTATCTTGCTTTAGATAGAGGGCTATGCATTTATTTCACAGAATTGATTTCAATGGTTATAATTTTAACTCTGGTTAGTGCTTTAAAAATTATCTAGTAATTTAACAACTTCCTATTGAGGAATTTAATTGTGAACACTTTCATTGTCACTGTGAATTCTGTTGACTTAAAGAGAGTATTATCCTTTTACAAAATTGTCCTTCGTGTGGGTGGGAGAAACACCTTATATCATGGCGTTACTTTCCTCATCCATATGCAGATATAATTACTCTTCCTACATCTCTTAAAAGTTTTGAGGAAAGCAGCCACAGGAAAATTTGTAAGAATAAATCTAAGATAAGATTTGTAAAAGTTCAATGATAACTATGAAAAACTGTCCATGTGTATATTATAAGAATAATACTCATTAAAAAATTTTAATGAGAGAGATGTACTACTTCTTCTAACCTGGAATATTTTCTTTAAACCTCTATCAATTATCATTTTAGTTTCTCTCTTTCTTCTTCTTACGTGCAAACACTGCTAACACTACCATCTTCAGCATAACGATGGTTTTTTTCCTCCATTATCACTCATAGCTTCTAAATTGTTCACAATTTAAATAAAGGATCAGAGACATAGCATCTAGGATAGGGATGCTAATGTATAACTTTCTAAAAGGTAATAATATGCCTCTCATAAAAATTTAAAATAAACATGTCAAAGATATCATTTAACTCGTTAGTTAGTGAAACAACGTTAAAACTGGTTCAACTGAGAATTTAAGGAGCTATCAACAGAAAATTTAATAAAGGAATATTAGGATAAGATTTCTGGATGAGATACAAAACTGGTTGATGCAGAATAGGTTAATAAACTGTAACCATTGTGGTTATCTATTCTACTGTAAAGCAATTATTTTCATCTCTACCCAGCATAAATCTACAAGTTAATCTCTGCCCCTTCAGAGTTGTAAAATAGCCTAGTCAATACTAGAAAGTCAATCAAAATGACAAGCTCAGCACTGCCCTGAAACAACACCCAACAATCTTTTTGATCGTTTCTAAGTTTTCATAGTATTTTGACAGCGACTTCAACATAGCCGACATTTATTAAATTTATGTGGAATTGGATGAATGGAAACCAGGAGTATCTCAAGTTTTTCACACCGTATGGTAGGGACGTCACTGGTTAAAAACAGCTCTGATTAAAGGCCATATGATTGTTGTCAAGCGGATCCACTAGACAAATAGCAGGATCAAGGAGGTCAGGAGATGCAGAACAGAAGTGTAACTGCTTTCTGAGCAAAGCCTGGAAAATGATCCTGGGCATCATATAAATATCATTGCTCTTGTGATGTCTTGAGACCTTGAAAGAGCAGAAGGCATTGTGTAGACTTCTGTGATTAGAAAGTACTATTTGCACTCATCCTGATGAGGGTACGCCCATATATGAAAGCTTCTGTATATTGGGACTTCTGTTTAAGTCACGTATTCTGAGAGAGAATTGATCAAAAGTTGAAATTGGAGCCTGAGTGGCCTCAAAAGTTGTTTCAATTTATTTTCTGTCATGATCATTTATCTTTTTTTCCTTCTAATATCTGAATTTTGAAGTTTACACCCTGAAACTTAATTTACCTTCCCCATTTGCAAAGGGAAGCCAAACATTAGCTTTTTAAAAATCTTGCCGTTTAAAAGAAATGTTTTCAATGAATAAAACTGGATAATTCTATGCAGACTGTTTAAAACCTGCTTTGTCCTCTTAAACATCTACTGTAAAGTATTTTCCTACTATGAACAATAATATGACTCCTCTTAGAGTTTATCTTTGTCAACTTCTACGATATTTTTCTTAGGTTGAATTTTTATAAATATTTTTGAAATTCTACAACATTTTTGTAGGATAAATTTCTGTTTGTGTAATTTCTAAGTTAAACGATGTATGTAAATTTAAAACATTTGAAATGAATTGCCACATTTTCATCCAGAAAAAAAAAATTCTTTTCAATTTACCCTCCCATCAACAATGTATAAGAAGGCTTAATTCCCATGTACTTACTAATTCCATTGGCAATTTGAAGGCTGAAAAGAGGTACTTAAATTTTGTTTTTAATTTTCATATATTTGATTACTAGGGTAAGACATATATTCAAGCGAGTCTAGATTGTAATATTCTTTTAAGTAGCAGATATTTTTCATTTGCCCCTCGAATCACTTCTCTCCACTTTACCTCTCTGCTGTGTGCCCTGGGATGCTACCCTTTGTGGAATGCATCAACAGGCACCCTCTTCTCTGCATCCAGCTGCATTTAGCTAATAGGAGGGGCACTGATAGAAGATGGGGTGGTGGGAGCAATATTAAGCCATTTATTCTCCAGTTGCATTTCTGCTGTCTACTGTGTATCAGATGTATTCCTCTAAGTAGTGGAGTCTGTCGGTATGTCTCCCGGATCCCCTTTACTGAAATGATGTGGCCATCCCTCAGTTGCTTGCTATGAACAGCCCCTGTCTCCAGAATTGGCCTTGGCCAAATGGGAGTCACCTTGTCAAGGAACCTATAGCTATGCCCCAGGGGCAGCTGAAAGGCAATCACTGACTTCCATGGGATACACAAGTTTCCCCCTCCTTCCCCTGAGTGGAATCAACTCTGTGGGATAATTAGTACTCCAGCCCTCCCCATGGGATTGGATTGAAGATTATCTCCAGCTGAAACCATAGTTGTTTAGCTTTTTCCTTCTTTGTTCTATTCTTGCTCACCTTCTCCTAAGATCACTCTCTCAATAAATCAATTGCACAAGAATCCCTGTCTCAGGCTCTGCTTCTAAGGAACTAGACCTAATATAGTTGGGACCAAGATTGATCTTAAGGAGCAGACTCGAATGATGAGTTGGATCTCTTGTAATGAGAACCCAGTCATTGATGGCAGATGAAGTATTGATGGGCCATGGCATGCCGTAGCAGTGCAATTTTTCTGATTTCACTTCTGGTGTAAAGGGGCTGGGAAAAGATGGAAGGGAATGTACTATCTGGGAAATGTCTCTTGTGTTTGAGAAGTAAAGAGGAAAGAGAATAAGGACTGTGGTACTGAGGGTGTGTTACTAAGTGCTGCCGATTCATTTAAAGTACAAATGACAAGCTCAGATCTAGTTATCAGCATTGTATAGCACAGGGTGAGGGTCAGAAGGGTTTCTTTGGCTTCGTTATAGAGATCCCCCATCTCCTGCAGTTGGGGGACAGACAGAGCTGAAGATTAGGCACAGGATGTCATTGTAAGAGGGGTAGAACCTCAGAGAAGGCTGAACTCTGAGCCATGATTAAGTCTCCTGTGCCAAAGTCAGGGCCCTGATAAGGAAGGGTGAAGGATATATGGGTAGATGCACTTAAACTTGAATCCCCTGATTACTCTGATACTTCTGCATCTGCATAAGTGACCCACTCTCTTTTGTTGGAAGATAAAGCCCTTGCCCCTTACTAAGCAATTATAACAGAAGCCTCAAATGAGACAGGTGCCTTATAGCATAATACTTGTCCTCCTCAAGATTCCCTCACCTCCCTTCTGGCTACTAGACTCATAACTAAATCTCAGCATTACCCAGGTCTGCTAGGGGATAAGAGTGAATATAACCACATGAGCTTCCAGATCTGGCTAATACACTGTGAAGAAACAAGAAATTATGGCAAGAAATCGATTCTAAGAGTGCAAGATCAAGGAGGTTAAGACATATAAACTGGACAAGGAAGAGTTTGTTAACATGGGACCACTATCATGATGCAAGAGCCCCAGGAGAGGATTCTAATATGCAGCTGGAATGGCTCTTGGGAGCTCGGAGAAAGTAGAAGTGTAGATCCTAGAACTACCATAGCAGACCATGAAGAAAAAGATCAAAAGGCTCAGAAAGTGGGCCCTGTTAAAGTAAATCTACTATATAGAGAAAAAAAAACAACAACAAAAACAAACAGCATCAGCAAACTACATTTCTCACGAGGGTCCAGCGTACATTCGATTCTATTTACAAATATGATAAGGAATGTACTCAGGAGATGGGGGCCAGCATCGTTTAGAGGCCTGGGGTGGCCGAGCTATGTAAGCAGTACTGACAGCAGGGATACTATTACAAACTGGGCTCTCTAATAGCAATGGGTATGATAGGATGCTGGGAAAACAGAGGCCAGGTAGCAGCACTTAACTCTCAGAAGCAAGGTGGGCATAATTACAATGGGCAAGATCAGAGTGGCAGCTGGAAAGCATTAAGTTAGCTACAGAGATGTACAGAGATGGTTATTAGAACACAGTGTTCCTTTAGGAGCATGATAGATAAACAGCCAATAAGAGCATTATTTAATATATAGAATCAAAAGACGTCAAGAATGGTTGGGCAGAAAGCTAAGGTCAGCTGTCCAATAGAAAACCACAATCTCCTGCCCAATTTCCAGATCTGAGCCATCTTCAGACCCAGAGCCAATCAGCTGAAAATGTGGCTGCCTTCCAATGAGGAAAGACCCTACAGAACAATGGCAAGAGTGTGCAGTAGGGTATCCTCCCAAAGGGACCTATGACTTTTTACTCAGCTAGCCATGCACTGGAGAAAGGGGAATACCAGATCTTTTGTGTGTTGATGGTTATAGGATTCAAGGTCATGCTATTATAGTTAGAACAGGGATGTCTGGGTATCAGGTCAGGTGATGAATAGAGTCCTGGCCCACAACTCATTGGTAGAATCTTCACATTGGTTCCTTGACTTATAGATTCGTGTGTAGTTCTGACTTTTGTATAGTTTTCAAATGTATCTATATTAAAAATAAAAAGAAGAAAAATGGAGGGGGTACCAAATGGAATACAACAGAAACAAATGAACCTAATTGTATTTCAAATGCATAAGATGACCACACTGAAAAAGGCAAAGTAAGGGACCAATCCACTTTTCAAATAGTAATAGACAAGATGACATCCTGTGTCTCCTGATATGATGTGGCAAGAAGGATAGAACATCTTTTCTTTGGTGTTCCGTCAAAATGTATAACTGAAATCTAATCATGAGAAAACATTAGATAACCCAAATTGAGGGACATTCTACCAAAAAACTGGTTTATATCTTCAAAAATATCAAGGTCGTGAAAGACAAAGTAGTAGTATTGAGCTATTCAGCTAAAGGAGACTACAGACACACGCCAACTAAAGGCCACGTGTGATCCAGATTAGACTCCGGACCAGAAAAAAATCTTTTGCTATTAGGGACAATAGTGAGACAATTGGTAAACTTCAAATAAGGACTATAATAACAGCATTCTGCCAATGTTAATTTCCTGATTTTGATCATTGCACTGCGGTTAGAATAAATACATTGGAGTATTTAGAGGTAAAGAGGCATTAGACCTGAGAGAAGAGAAAGAAATTAATCTAAAATATTTCGGTAATCGGGGTGAAGGGTATTCAGGAATTCTTTGTGCTAGTTTTGCAACTTTTCTGTAGGTCTGAAATTATTTCATAATAAAAACTTAAAGAATACTTGCAAAAGTTGTGATTCTTTAAAGGAGCATATTTTGAATTCACAGCAGCATTTATACTTCAATGAGTATTTTATTTTCAGTGCCAGACTAACTGGAAGGCTAATATACCTGATAATGTCCTGATTATATGAAAAACTTCTTCCAAATTCTCTCTATATTGAAATGACAGCATTCCAAGGGAAAAAAGTATACAAAACAAGTAGTGTGATTTAATTATATTGGCCCTCTTCCTCCAAGGGTATCTGACAGAGTACACATAGACTAATAAAACCATGGATATCCTTGTGGTTTTCCTGGCGGTCTCTAATTACCATTTCTGATTGGATCATATGTTTAGCCTTCCCTCTTGTTTCCGAATTCCATAGAGACGTCATTTACCATTCCTTGGATTCAGTGTGATTGTATTCATTCATTCATTTATTCATTCATTAGCAATTGCTTATTGGGACCACATACTAGTTGCAAAACACCTGGAAATAGAGTTTTAAAAGATTGGCATAGTCTTTTCCAGTCCTCAGACTGCCCTGTATGTGACCCTAATTTCTTTCCAAAAACACTGGCTTGTAGTCACCTCTCTTGATTTGTCCTAATTTAAATTTCTTTAGGAGGATACTCTGCCCTAATTAATTCTTCAGAGCCCAACTCCATTCCCACTGATGCATATCTGCTAGAATCAGTCCAGTAATCTGCAAAAGGGAGATTTTGATAAAATAGGTTGGGTGAATATTTCAATGAGATTTCCATCTATCCACCAATCTGCCTGATATGCTACTTTAACAAATTTAAGTAATCAGAGAAAATATGTATGCATGAATGTATGTCATGTTAGTTGGAAACAATTTCATGCTAAAATCTTCACAAGATAGTCCATTTTAAAACATAGAATCAAATAGCTATAACATACTAAAGAAATATAAAATAGTAAAAAATATTTATTTTCAGCTTCATAATATTAGAAACTACTATTGGTCATGTCCCTAGGTTTCCTTCGGGCAATTAGAGAAATTACGGAAAATTTAAGCAATTGAAGGTTGAGGATGCGTGGTAAACAAAAAGCAATGATTTTATTCAATTCCATTTTAACCTCCTCAGGATAGTTTTAATTTATCCCTCTGCCTAACAGAAGAATATTGATTCTCAAACATTAAAGCTTTATTTTTCATATTGTGAATTTAGTCCAGAAACTTGCCTTATTCCAAAATACATTATTCCATCGTCCTTAAACTGAAGAGTAGCAAGGTCTTGTAGATGAATTATAAGAAATAAAACTAAAATTGAATTTAAAATGATAGAGTTGAATAATAGTTGGATTATTGATTAATTCACTCAAGTTATATAAACCACAGTCATTCCTTTTCCCCCAAAGAATCATAAATTTAAAACTTTTGAGTTAATGCTAAAATAATGACAACAAACTTTCATATAATCAGCAGCACCTCATCATTCTGTAGCATTGTGAGATCAAGTGGGGCTCCTATATTACGTGAAACAACATGTCTGGACCCCATTCCCTTGCCATTTGATTTTGTGAAATTGATAAGCAATAAATCAATGAAACTATCTATCCTTAACCCAGATGGACAGCAAGTTATGTCCCCTGGATTCCTGAGTAATTGACGTCTTTTGTTATTCTGATGAAAAAAGAAACATGACCTAAATTCTGGGAAATCGGCATTTTTCTGGCATTTGGGGATTTTACTACTGCTGCCTTTGACAAATTCTTATAACCCTACCTTTTAGACAGGGTTAATACTGCAAACAACTTGTATTCATCCCACTGGTGTTGAATTCAAATGATTTGTGTAGAAAGAAACTCTAGCAAGAAATTTACGTATTAGTCTCATAGGGCCAAGAGATCAAACACTGTCACCATGTCTGAGACTTGTCTCAAACTTCCCATCCTCTTTTTCTGGAATTCCAGTGCTCTTATCAAGCTGTGTCTTCCCAGGATCTTAAACTATTGTGATCATTTCTCATTCTGACTTTCTGATTTTGCAAAATTCTTGATCTCTTAACTTTGGGTTCCCTCAAAGTACAGTCATTGGATTTCCTCTTCTTCTATTTACACTACCTTGCGATCTTATACAGTGTCAATGCTTTAAATATCATCTGCACATCCCTCTCCCCAAATTTATATCCCTATCTTGTTCAGCTCCCTGAACTCCAGGCACATTTACCTGATGCCTGCTTGACACCTCCACTTGAATAGCTAACGGTTATCTCAAAGTTAACATAGTCAAGATTCTAATCATAAACTGCATTCTCGAAGCTGTTCTAGCCTCATTCTTCCAAATCTCACTCAATGATAATTCAGACCATCTACTTTTTCATAATATAAATCTTAGGATGATCTTTGGGTAATCTCGAATCCTCTCTTTCTCATGCCCATCAACCAACCTATCAAGAATACATGCATGATCTCACTTCGAAATATACCCAAGTCAAACACTACAGTCATAATTGTTTCAGAAAATCCCACTTATGACAGGAGCAAAAAGAATAAAATACTTAGGAATAAAGTTAACCAAGAAGGTGAAAGATCTATACACTGAAAACCATAAAACACTGATGAAAGAAATTGAAGACGACACCAATAAATGGAAAGATATCCTGTGTTCATGGACTGGAAAAATTAATACTGTTAAAATGTCCATTCTATCTAAAGTAATCTAAAAATTCAATGCAATCTCTTTCAAAATCCCGATGATATTTTTCACAGAAACAGAAAAAACAATTCTAAAATTTATATGGAGGCAAATACAGGAAGTCCCAGCTTACAAGAAGACAGACTCACCATCAGAAACCACCTCGGGAACCGGCGCTGGGGGAGAAAAACCTGAATTGTAAGTGATGATTTGCTGGAGGCTCGATGTGGACAAGTCTGAGAATTGAAAACTCCAGAGGGACCCAGTCAGAGGGGAAACCCCATGATATTGTGAGATTTACCTCCTGGAGCCTGACCAGGTGCCACAGTAAATATCAGAGAAAAATCCCCTTGTGCTTCCAACATGGAGAGGGAGAAGTAAGCATTTTGAAATATGCCAGGGCACTCTGTTCTTCTTAACAAAGTCTGACCTCAGGGAAAACTAGTTAGCCGTCCTATCACTGTAACTATATTAACCTATTGGAGTACTATCAGAGGCTAACTGACACGGGGGGAGGGAAATATTCAGTTCCAGCCGACTCTAGTATTTCACATGGGAAAGGGAAAATACCCAAGTCCAGCCCACTCTAGCCATGCTGTCCCACCTAAGGGGAGGAGAAAAACTGAGAAACACTTGTGTAAGATCAAGTCCAGAGGCACAGAATTACTAAAAGCCTGAGACCAAATCACAGGACTATAGAAGGCTTCCTCTGACCTACACCTCACCACTACGTTACTAAAGGCCTATTCACAGCAGTTCCTTTCAGCCAGGACAACACATCTGACTATCAGCAAAAAATTACAAAGCATACCAAAAGGCAAAAAATACAATCTGAAGAGTCAGTGCGAGCATTAGGACCAGACGTAGCAAGGAGGTTGGAATTATCAGACCAGGAATTTAAAACAACTAAGATTACTATGCCAAGGGCTTTAATGGATGAAGTAGACAGCATGCAGGAACAGATGGGCAGTATAAGCAGAGATGGAAATCTTAAAAAAGAACCAAAGAGAAATGCTAGAGATCAAAAATACTGTAACAGAAATGAAGACTACCTTTGATGGGCTCATTGGTAAACTGGACGTGGCTGAGGAAAGAATCTTTGAGCTAGAGGAGGTATCAATGGAATCCTCAAAAACCGAAAAGCAAAGACAACAAAGACTGAAAGAAACAGAGCAGAATATCCGAAGACTGTGGGACTACTACAAAGGGTAGTTTTCTACTCAGCATCTTCTGACGGCATCCCATTTCGTTCAGAGTAAAAGCCCAAGTTCTTACAATGACCTAGGAAACCCTGTACCATCTGACCTTGTTACTGCTCTGAATTCCCCTCACTCCAACCACTCTGATTTCTTGCTGTCCCCTGACCACGTTCTTACAAGACTGTGATTTCTGTTCTCCTTGCCAGAAACGCTCTCTCCCAACAAGTAGCATGGCTCACTCCTGCACTCCGTCTTAAATCTTTACCCAAACTTCACCTTCTCTGAGATATCTAATCTGACTACACTATCTTAAAGCGCATCCCTCTCCTTTGTCCATCTCCAATTATCCATACTGTTTTATTTTTATCCATAGCACTATCAGATAATTTACTAGTTGATCAACATGTTTATTTTTTCTTTCCACTAGAATATAAGCTCCTTTTTAAAATTATTTTGTATTATTTTGTTTTTATCTTTTTTTTTCTTGAGGAAGATTAGCCCTGAGCTAACATCTGCTTCCAATCTTCCTCTTTTTGCCGAGGAAGACTGGCCCTGAGCTCACATCTGTGCCCACCTTCCTCTACTTTATATGTGGGATGCCTGCCACAGCATGGCTTGCCAAGCAGTGCCATGTCTGCACCTGGGATCTGAACCAGTGAATGCCAGGCCACTGAAGCAGAACATGCTCACTTAACTGCTGCGCCACCAGGCCAGCCCTTATAAGCTCCTTTTAAGGGCAGCAACTTTCATCTGTTTTATTCACTGCTCTGTCTCCAGCCCTTAGAAAAGTGTTTGATAAATAACTCAATAAACATTTGCTGCAGGAATAAATGCAAATGTTTTATTTTGCTTTATTTTGTATGTGAATCACCCTTCTCATCTCGGAATCAGCCGCTTGGCAATTTCCCTGGTGGTATCTTCTTAACGTACCTCTGATTCAAAAATGGGCATGTGTAGCAAATTTGACCAAAGTTTTTGGTAAGTAGAGAAGGATTAAATTGCCACCCAGAAAAGATGACATCCCTGCCCTGAAAATACTATATCTACCACGCACGAGGTATTTCCATAGTTTCTCTCCAAGCTCCAGCCATTTGTCACTGGGTTTACTTCCTCCCACTGTCACCGCCTTACCCTCCATCTTCTCTGCTGTGCTCTCTTGCTCCTTTCCAACCCCAATATTCCTGTGAGCTTCTTATGCAGAGGGTTTAACCACCTCTTCCAGTGCTGTCGTTCTCTAGATCATGCTTTCAGTACCATTATGTCCACAATTACAAAGGCTGACCAAAATACGTTCATAATCAAAGACAATTCTCTCTCTAAGAGGAATTCTGGTGCAAGCTGTTTGAAACAAAAGACCTGTTTTGCTACACAAACTTAAAATTAGTAGCTGGGGATGCTCTTGATACCAAATTTCTCTCGTGCATCGAAGTGTAGCTATGGGTATAACAGCTTTGTCTCCCCGGTGAGTCAAGTCATCAGAATTACTACTGAAAATTCTCTGTAGAAGATGATGCCCCTCAAATGTAGCCATTGTGTCACAGACCTTGAGAAGTGATTATGGTGTGATACTAGGATCTACGTGTGAGCTTTGTGAAGAAAGATACTTACTTTTAAAAGAAAATACCAATATACAGCTAATCACATCATTAAATTGAAGCCAAACAAGTCCATACTGTTAAGCAATGAGTCCTTTTTAATTAACCCTTACTAAAATTAAATAGGTAACCTTTAGGACTGCCTTGTTTTTATCCAGTTTTTAGGCATCGTTTCCTTTGACAACTCCGTATGGCATTTCTTACAATTCTACCTCAGCCACTGATTGAGGTATAGAAGCGTTTCGAAAGATGTGACAAACACTTGAGATTACAAATCGTTCATTATGAAACTTCACAGCATGCATTATCTTATTTGAACTATAATGGGGGATTGCTCTGTTCAGGAAGATCAAATCTGTGGATATACACCAAAAGAATGACGCTTAAGAAAAAAAAAACTTAGCTTTTAAAGGTGTATCCAGAAATGATAACAATAACACACAGCCCCAGGGATTTCAGATTTAAATTAAGAATGTTGCTTTTATTACACTATGAACTATATTTTTTTGCTCAAGCTGAGGCATTCAGCAACTAACAATGTTGCTGTTAAGTGCACTTTAAAAAGAAGCTAGGGTATTTCTTTGTGCAGAAACACCAAAATGGGGAACATACCATAATAATATTCTTCCTAATGGTACCATAGAGAAATGGACAAAGAACAAAAATAGGTGTACATAAAACCTTTAGATATACCATAGAGCCAGCTCATATAAAAGGAATTTAATATAGAGACATCTTCATAACAATCAACATTGCCCCAGGAAGATAACACCACAAACTGTTTTATTTGCCAGAGAGAGAGTACTGCAGAATTTAATAAATGCACTCCAAAATTCTTTGCAAGCAAGGCAAAGTAAAAGTTAGTTAAATTAATAAATGATGAGTTGGTTAGCTAGAGAATTGTGTTCAAATGATAAGGTTGGCTATGTTGTGAACAGTTCAGATATTTGTCAGAAAACACAGCTTTTAAATATGGGACTCTGTAAGATCATATTTTCAACTCATTCATGACCCAATTGACCTTAAGAGATCAGTATGCCCACTTTCTAGTGCTCATAAAGGGCCATATACACATTTTCCTGATCTGGTTTGCATTTGTGATTTTAAAAAATACTTCAGAAGAGATGATATCATGGCTATAAATTACCTGAATATAGAATCACCTTCAATTTCTCTTTGAAAAGGTTTCCTCTGAAACACAACCCAAGTTTTCCTGGGTTCTGTGTCATGCATAGATATCTAATATGCCATGGAAGACTCTGTTAACAGATCCTTTTGGCTTGCCACAACAAAAGTAGTCACCTCTCTCTCTATTCCAAGAGATGTTGTTCACTGCAATTGGAAGGAGCCTAGATAGGTACTGGAATCAGACAAAGCAGTGGGAATCCTATTCCACCATTTTCGACTAAGTTTGCTACCAGCTCTTAGTTAATATCAGCCCTGATACTGGCTCGCCTACAATGAAACTGGCAGGTATGGGGTTAAAACTAAAAACCTACATTCCTAGTTCTCTGGGTCTTTAGTTACACTCATATGTAAATGTTTCTTTCTTTAACCTAAGACTCCCTGAGCTTTACAACCAAATAGAAGTTACAAATTGTTAAACCCTAGATGGCCTCAAACTGGGCTCCTGTTAAAGTTATAGCTAATCCCAGGACCTTGAAGTTCTTTTACAGAGAAACTAACGTCCAGAGAATATCAAGAAACCAAAGCTTCCCAAGCCCAACTCCTCAGCTTCCCAGTGTCAGAGTCCAACTTCCACCATGGAGATAAACAGCCAAGGACGCTCATCTGAGAAATCCTTTGTCTCTTCTGCTGGAAGCAGCCCCAGACACAAGCCAACGGGAAAATGCTGACCAAGCAATCCACGGGCCCCCCTCCCCTACCTAAAACCTCAAATAAAACCCCTTACTCATTTCTTAAGGGGGAGCACGCAACTTTTGGGGCACTAGCCCTTGATTTGCTCTCTCTGCCTGGCAAAGTAAAGCTTTCCTTTTTCTCCCAAGACTTTGTTCTCGTTATTTGGCTTGGCATCCGGATCAGAGACTGAACTTTCCGTAACAAGTTTAATAAGTCTATTCACCTCTGTGGTACGCCATACTCACCCCACGATTTTTTCCACTCTAAAATCGATAAAATGCCATCCACCACCCCTGGCGGCAATGAGGACTAAATGATAACAAACAAAGGACCAGGCATAGAGAAAGCTTCAGTGAATCTTCTTTCCCCTTCCTTGTTTTTTCCTGAAAAATACATGAGATGAAATTAAGCATAATCCAGCCACACAGAGAAATTTCCTTGTAGTAAACCTTATATGCTTGGTTTTATTTTCTACTGGAGAACTCCCTAAATCAAAAAAAAACCAGAAACAAACGATTGACTTTTCGAAAAGAAACCAGCCAATTGTCTATAAAATTTGTACCATCTAGAATGAAATACGTCAAAACTTACTTCCTAAGCATGTAACAACAGAGGGTGTTGCTACTTCCATGATGTTCAAACCTTGTCTGTAGCCAAGTCAAGCAATGCAAGAAATTATTCTTAAATTTGGTACGTGCCTCCTTCTCCCTAGCAGCTCAGAGAATCTTAGGATGATAGTTTAAGATAACCTTCTTTGCTCAATATTGGCCAAAATCAGAAAGAAAAAATTAGAGGAAAATGAGGTTTCTTGTTTCTTTAGTGTTGTAGGAATCACATATCTGATCAAGCTCTGCCTTATTGAATCTAAAGAAAGCAACTGATCTGTGGATAAGAGAGTAGTGGGTCCAAATTGCTATGTTGTGACTATTCCAAAAGAAGAGTATTCCACAAAAATCCTATTTATAGAAAGTAGAAATGGTTGTGACTCAGAGTGAAATTAGAGTGAAATGGATGATGATCCTCAATACTTTTATGCATCCTACTGTCCTGTGACTGACCAAATGAATGGCAAAGATCAGTGTGTGCTTCACTCATATGGGAGAATCTTTACTGTCTGTGATAACATGATTAATATATAGTTAGGTTCAATACCAATTCCAATAAGTATTTCTTCCACATCTACTATGAACCAGCGTTATTCTAGGTCCTTGGGATATAGAGCTAATGAGCTACAGTCCTTGCCTTCAGAGAACTCATAGTCCAGTTGGGGAAAGGCTTCAGGCAGAAATGTCACATTGTTATTTCAATTACAGCCACATGATCTGAAGGCTAGTTCCACATTTTAAAAAAAGTTAACTAATGTTTTTTATTATTTTAAAAATAAATTTAAATGAAAAAAGCAACTGAAAAACACAAGTGCCAAATACATGTCTGTAGGAAGACTATGTATTTTTTATCAGTTTGTCCACAAATATGTCAATATGTATTTCACAAGATAATTACTCCTTTTTAATAAAACCACCATAGCAACATTATCACATATAAAAACATTAACATGTATCCCATCATCTCCTGCTGACTACTCAGTGCTCAAATTCCCAGTTGTGTTACAGCACAAAGATGGGGTTCTCCTACCTGATGCACATAAAAAGCCAATTATTACGGCATCAGCTTTTCGGTAAAGAAAAGGCTTTATTGCAAGATCGACCTGCAAAGAGACAGGAGGCATAAGCTCTCAGATCTGTCTCCCCAATTCCAAATTTGGGGCGAAATTTAAGAGTATGGAGAACAGGCTGGTATGCAGAAACACTGGTGGGGCAGGTTTTGATGGGAGGGCTTTAAGCATTTACGGTAACGTTTTAAACATTTATGGTAAGTTGTGGAAGAGGCTTTAACACTGGATCTTCCTACACAATGGACCCTTCGCTTGTAATGCTAGTCTAACTTTCAAGTTAGGTCACATCCTGGTCCTTTTGGTTCTGCCAGGGGAAGAATCTTTGGTTCCGGTTTCATTTCAGGTCAAGATTTTCTCTTCTGCATATTCTGTCTCTGTGACTTTGCGAATTTTCTGAAGAACAACTCTCAATTACTCTGTTGATAAGATGGGGTCAGTTTGGGCTAGTGGTTACAATTTTCCCATAAATGTCTATTTTTTTTCACAATTTGTTGTTTAAAATCAGAATCCAAAGAAAGTCTGTTCATTTTGATTTGTTGATATAACTATTAAGTGTCTTTAGTCTATAGATGTCCCCCCTTCTTTCTCTTTCTATCTCTCTTTCCCGCTCTCTCTAACTTCGCCATTTCTTTGTTGAAGAAACCGGGTTGTTTGTCTTGTACGGTTTCCACAGTCTGGGTCTTGCTTACCACATCCCTATGGTCCTGTAGTTGTTGTTCCACAGGAGTCTCCATATTCCCTTTAAATTGGATCTAGAGCTTGATCAGATTCAAGTTTTATTTATTCATTGATTTTTTTTTGGCAAGGCTACATCATAGATAGTGTTGTGTCCCTTCTTCAGAAGGTATACATATCTGGTTCCTTCTCTTTTTATGATATCAGCAGCCATTGCTAATAGATGCCTAGATCCATTCATTCATTAGGGCTGAGAATGGTGATATTCTAATTCCATCATTCCTTCTTCCTTTATTAGCTAGAATACTTCCGTAAAGAGAAAATCTCCTCATTTACATTTTAGCTTCCCAGTGGAAGAGTATCTACAAATGGTCAAGAAAAGTTCTTAATACTTTCACTTTATTTGCCAAATTTAAAATAAGTGAAATCACAATTAACCAACTTCACCCCCTTTTAAATATCATTATGATTTCAGGGGTTTTAACATATCTGATGTGTTTCGTCCTTTAGGTTTACTAGACTTATTGGTGTTCAATTTGACCCATTCTTGGCCAGTAGAAGGTTCCCTAGGGCTCATAAGTCCTTTTAATACAATCATAGCAGTCTATGATAATCTTTTTGCATTCTGGTCATTACAAAATACAGACTTATTTTGTGTGCCAGACGTCCAATGACCCCTGGTTCCTTTTAGCGGGAAACCATACTCAGAGACCATAGCATGTGCACTAAGGTTGCTCGTTTCTGCTGAGCTGATGATTGATTCTAAACCTTTTCAGTGTGTACAGAGTTAAGAAATGTTTTCCTCCATAAGCATAAAATACATCAGAAATACATATCCATACTGATACATCTAATCAGATTCAGAACTTAATCTCTTTTATCAAATATACATTTGCCTTTTCTGCTGTGAAATTCAAATTTTCAATATTCTTAGGAATCAGGAAATCCAGACCTATTTTACTTTTGTAAATAACCCATTACAATGCTTTAATTTCTTAATGTAATTTTATTGCAACGGAATTTGCATGGTTCCAAATTTGACTATGATTAATAAAAATATCGATGAACATTTACTGAGCATTTACCATGCAACATTATTTAAACTTTACAACAACCCCATACAAAAATATTATTATTCTCAGTTTATAGGTGAAAAACTTTGAAGCTCAGAGAAGTTGAGTAATTTATAGAAGGTGACACAGTTATTAATGGTGATCCCAATCACTGATTTGTCTGACACTAAAACCCACAGAGTCAACCAATTATTAATTATGCTATGGTGACTATTTAATTAATAACATCATCCTTCTCTTATAATTATCAGCTGAGCCAAGCTTATTAGCCAGAACCCTGGTGGCAGTTAGAGACGGTAAGTGGTACATAAATGATTAAGCCCTTATGGCCTACTATTTCACACATGCTATCTAATTATATATGCATGTGTGTGTAACAGGCAGGGCATAACTGGGGAAAGTCCATACAATTTAGCTGGTGGGATCACATGAATTGTTTAACTGTAGACCCTTGGTGCGATACTGGAAACCCCCTTGGTAATCTGATATGCTCCCCAGAGGAAACTGTAATGCTCTCCCTGGCTGTGTTTTTAAAGCCAATTAGCAGCTTTGTAAACCCTATTTTTACATCTTTTGTTAAAAGTTTAGCTGAATTTCACATTGCCAGTCATTCTTCAAACATTGGAATACAGCAGTTTTAATTGGCTTTAAAGTTTTGGGGGTGAAAAAATAATATTCATTTTCAATTTGATTTTGAAGTGCTTGCTAGCAGAAAGGATAAATGTTTAGAGGACTGTACTTGATTTATTAACAGTAAACATTTAAATTGGGTAAATGTTATTGGGCCCCTGTGCTACACAATGCAAAAATGGGTACCCAGAATAGAGGCTCTGACTCCTCCCCTTTCATCAGCATCAGGAAAAATGGTACAATCCCCTCAAACAGATCAGAAAGGGTTGGTTATGATCACATCTCCAAAAGTGAAATTTTCATCTCCTGAAACAATGAGAGTTCTAGCCATAGGTCCTTCTACAGCTCCAGCGGGGGGAGCACGTGAGGACTTTCCTGCCACCTAGGCAACAAGTTCCCAACAGTGAACTGCTTATAGCACCTGCCTCCAGCATTCCTTCTGAACAAATTACTCGCACCAGTTTAGAAGATCTAGTGTGGTAATCATAAAGTTAGCATGAGTGCAACTATTGGATACATTCCCATGCCGTAATACTGTTTTATTCTGGTTAAAATAAAAAATTGTCATAATGGGCAAGAAACATAGAAATAGAACTTCCTGCCATAGATTTCAAGTACACACTAACAATAACAGATTTACGTTTTTATTATTATGAGGACAAAGTAAGGAAGGCTACTGCTATGTCCGTATGCTGCTCCATAGCAGATTCCACTAAGGAGGTAAAATACACTGCTGGTCAATTTTGTTGTTGCAGTTTAAAAGCAATGAATATGTGTTTGTATGTATTGGGGATGAAGAAGCAGGATCAGTTTAAAAGGAGCATTCAAATGTTGACAATATCCAAACGTTGTTTAGGTAGCCTACCGTACGTACTCCCTATAAAAATCTTTTAAGACAGTTATTAGAATTCCACACTTTACAGATAAAAATAGCACTCTTAATAAATGCTAGAAGGGCGCTATGCTTTTGCCATGCACTATCTCATTTAAGCCTCACAACAATTCTTATAAGGATAGCATTATTATAATCTCCAATTTACAGATGAAAAATTGAGGTTCTTACATTTTGGCTAACTTTAATGTCAATCAAACTTCCTCCCAGTTATGATACATTTCTTACTAACAACTCTGTTCTTCTGTCTATGGCCTTGTATCTTCTTAGATGCACTCAAGGTGCCACTTTCTCATGGTTTACTCTTCCAGTCTTCCCATCCTGCGCTGCAATTTCCTATATGGTTTCTCCAGGGACATTAGATTTCCATTCTTGCCATTCCCCCAGCTTAGTTCTTCATATTTTCTTCTCTTTACTGGACCAGTTGTATTGATAGAGTATCAGATACTCTACTCACAAATGTGGAAATAAGGGACTATGGCTGAATTGGGTGATAATATTGGAAATCCTGAGCTTGGCTTGGGAGCAGAGGCTCTTATGTTAATGAGCAGAAAGCAACAGAGAATAGAAGTCTTTGGCAGAAGTTGAGGTAATATCTTGATCAAAAACGATCATCCCAATGGCCTAGGAAGAGAGGGACAATTTCAGTACAAAGCCGTGTGACGGAAATCAGAACACCAGATTAAAGCACGAATATTCATTAATTCATTCATTCATCCATTCATTCCACTTGCCATGTGCCAGATGCTATTCTAGGAATATCGTAGATCATTTTTAGAATTCTTCCTAACACATCTCAGCACCTTGAATAATATCTGACTCCTGGTAGACACTCTGAACTAGATTCTGTGCTCCCTTACCTAAAATCTCATAATGTCTTCCCATTGACCCACGGTCTAGTTTATGGCAAAATGATTCTAAATAAAGAATAGACAGTAGAAGCTGAAAAAAAAGTCTTACCAAAGAAAGTAACATTCTTTTTATTGATTCTCAGAGCTGTGGCTCTTTAGAGGTTGTTCACAGTTGTGGTTTAAGTATAGAAGATGCTATATAAGGTTTCTTGCAAGCTGAACAACACTGAAAATTTTTATGTAGAAGCATTTTGTAAATAAATTTCTATCCAAGTGGAAGATATTAACATGCAGAACCAGCCAGCTTTCTTGTGTCTTTTGATTTTTCTTATCTTTCCCTACTGATAGCATTTATTGTTCACTCTATAATGAAAATCTGTCACAATGTGACAAGCTCTGTAGGGCAGTTTAGAAAACCACTAGAATGCTGATGGTCATAGTGCAAGTTTATTCCAGCTTGTATGTCATCCTCTGGATCTCTGTTATGAAGAGAATTGGAAAATTCAGGACCACATTTGTTTTTATTTATTTTATTTTTTTCAAATGTTAACGGCATGTTCTTTCCAAGGACCTTGTCACATTATTCTCTCAAGCTCCAGACTGAATTCTCAATATTGAATTCATGGAGTTAAGTTTTCCTTCTCCTGTTTCTGTTTAACAGATTTAGCCTTGTCAAGCTTTCCATTAAGTGGCAACTTAAGGGTCAGAAGCTAGAGAGTGAGCCTTCTCAGCAATAAGGCTTCATAATAAACGTAGCAAAGGTAAGACTTTTTCATCCTTGCCAAAATTAAAGGGTAATTATCTCATGAAGTTAATCAGTGTGTATAGTCAATGCAAAACGAAATATCCTCTCCAACTTTACAATAGGGGTTTTTGTAGGAAATACTTATACTAGTTTATCTTTTTTGATCAAAATAAGCCCAGTCTTAACACTAGACACACAAAAGCTTTAAACATCTGGATATTTTTACATTGTGTGAGAACTGATTCTGGGTCAGACAGATGTTCCATAACACTTCCAGGAGACCAGTAACTTATTGGAGTCTTCAACTCTACTTTTCAGTATATTTACCTACCTCTCTGCACATTTTTTATAACCT
Source organism: Equus asinus (assembly GCF_041296235.1). NCBI lineage: Eukaryota > Metazoa > Chordata > Mammalia > Perissodactyla > Equidae > Equus > Equus asinus. The sequence continues at coordinate 33,105,095 of NC_091802.1, read as the reverse complement.
ATGATTTATTTGGCAGTTTTATTTTATGCATATCTTTGGCTTTGCCAAGTTCATTAGAGATAAGCATGAAAAGCTTTATAAACAAATAATATAAGAATTCTTAGCCTTTGCATAAATTTCTTGTGTGTGAACCAAAAAGCAGATGTAGTGAGAGAACACTTCTTAAAATATAATTCATAATAAATTCTAACAAACAAAAATATTTCCTAGGAATTATTTTAGAAAATCCTCCATACATTTACTATGTTTGAATATACCCTTCCAGACTTCATTTTTATACATAGGTTAATTCTAGTGCATATTCTTAATCAAAGAATCTTGTTCATAACCACAAAGAAAAGAGGAGTTATCACGATGGTCAGTGCCCAAATAGCCAAAGAAAACATTTCAGCACATTGGGTATTTTTAGGAAAAAAGAATAGTCAGAAGAATAAAAAGTGTAAAATTGTTTCCTTAAAAGAAAACACTTTTTAGTTGTTCGTTGTATGTAGTTAGTAGTAATTTGGTGTTATCTACAGTCACTGACATTTGTTTACTTGTTTGTTTAGAGAGAGGGTTACATTCAATGATAACTGATTTGTTCATGTGTATCTTATTTCTTTGTCAACACAAATTTCCTGTGAATAATTTTACAACTCTTGTTTTTGAGAACATTTTCCAAAGCCCAAAGGAAATTTTTAATTTGGAAAAATTTTACTTCGATAATTCATTCTTGATTATTGTTCCAACTTTTTCAATGTGTTCCCTGATCAATGAATCCAGGTTAATCCCTTAACATTACTTTCTATTTCTATATTCTTAATGCCTCTTTCCTGACATCACAACTACTTATGAAAACAAACAGCTTATCCTCTTTCATTGCTCTCAACATCCTTCATAATTGTCTTGTGATATATAAAGTTGCAGATAAGTCACATACGAAATATGCTTATCTTTAACATGTCCCATTTCCTCAAATCCTCTGCCTCCAATGAAACCTGAAATTTAATTTAAAATAAAGTTCAAAATAAGATCTGTATAGCATCCATGCCAGCATTTTCACTTTGAAGATTTATGACATGCTGCAGCCTAGGATTTTTAACAGGAATGAAAAGAGTAAACATCAGAAAGAGAGGATGCCAGCTCAAAGTAAGTTGAGAATTCATAAGAAATCACCTGTCGGCTTTAAATGAGTCCATGTATTCCAGTCTTGACAAATTGCTTTTCAGAATGATGAAGGAATTTAAAGGTGTAATTTCATGGCCACTATCATTATTCTTGGAGAAATGATGGAAATGTGAAGCATGTTATGATCAAAGACAGATACATATTTCCATTTCTAAAATGGCAGATTCTGGTCATTTATGTTATATCTTTAATAAGTTTGAGAACTGACTATTAAAGCAATGGGCAATAACCATGTAGGATAAAAAGTGAGGATTATTGAAAATCAACATGAGTTCCCTGGGAGGAAGTGAATACAAAGTAACAGAATGTCCTGTCTCTGATAAGTTTTTAATATTACTGATTAGCACAACACTGCCAATGTGATATATTAATTTCAGCAAAGAAAAATATCATATGATACCTTTGGAAATAAAGTAATAAACACTAACTAAATAATAGTACTCTTAAGAGGATTACTTACGTATTGATTAATGGCTTTCTATCATCCTGAATAAAGCTTCTACTATAGCTCTAGTTTTCTGCCTCTATTTAGCATGACTTAATCATTGATTGGATGAGAAAAATTATTTTCAAATCAGACACCCTTTTAATATCAAATTAGATATCAAATACTAGAAACACTTGTTAGAGCGATATTCTAGAATGGCTAAAATTCCTCCAACCAAAATCAACAGGGTCACTGCTAAAAACGATATAAAAATAAACCAAGAAATATTATACAGTAAGTTGTAAAAAATATGTTTTCATAGCAGGTCCTATAAAAAAAGACCGAGAGGATTTATTTATTAACAATATTTATGTGTTCATTCATTTATTCATTTAATAAATATCTATCAAAAGTGTGCTATGCACCAGGTCCTATTCTGAATACTGGAAATATAGTAGTGAATCAGACAAATAAGGAGTCTTCTCTTCTAGAGCTTATGTTCCGGTAGGTTGTGGCGGAAGATTAATAAGAAAGTAAATAAGATAATTTCAAGTAAAAATAAGATTCAAATATGTTAATTAAGTGGATGGAGTAGGGTGGGTGACTAATTTAGGCTAGGCAGGGAATGGCTACTGAGGAGATGGTGTTTGTGCTCAGGATTGAAAAGAAAAAGGGTTCAAACACAGGAAAAACAGCAGAGAAAACATTAGGTAAGACCCTAAGGGGGAGGATGAGCCTGGTCAACTCAACGAATGGAAAGACTAAATAAGCAACTGGCAAGTGGTAGAATAAAGAGATTGTAATGGTTGAATAGAGTCCGATCAGTTAAGGATTTAATCAGGTCATAAAAAAAAATTTGGTTTTACCCCAAGTGCAATGGAATGTTTTTGGAGCATTTTATGTAGGGAACTAATATGCCTGGAGTGGGTCCATTTTGCATTTTTAACAGATCATTTCAGTCTTTACAGAAAAAGGACTGTACGAGGCCAAGAGTTGAAACCAAGAGTCTTATTAAGAGTAATCCTCATGAAGGATAGTTGTGGCTTAGATTAGTATGGTGTCAATGGTAATGACAGGAAGTGGATGGAATTAGAATATAATCTGGGAGTGAATCAAACAGAGTTAATGAAAAATTAAACATAGGGATATAGAGAAGAGTCAGGAGTGACCCTTGGTCATAGGGATTAAAGAACAGGGTAAATTGTGCTAGAATTTACTGAAATTAGGGAAGTTTAGGGGAGGGATATATTAAATTTAAAATAAAAAATGTATATTTTAAATAAGAGTATTCATTATTAACGTACTTAGTACAAAGTAAGCTCATGGGAGAGGTCTGATCTAGATAAATAGATTTTGTAGATGTTCGGCAAATGGATGACACTTAATGACATTGAGAATACTTTATGAGGAACTGTAGAAGTAAAAGAATAGAAGAAATTAGACTGAGCTCTGTGATAATTCAATATTTTGAGGTCAAACAGAGCAGGAAGGGCCAGCAAAGCAGTTTGAGAAGGAGGAAAAAGAGAACAACCTCAGGAGAGCATAATGCTCCAGAGGCCAAGAAAAGCGAGAGTTTCAAGAATGAAGAAATGACCAGCTAAGTAAGATACTGCTGAGAGGTTAAGTAAGATGAGGAAAAGTAAGTGATCATAAGATTTCTTCTGGTCACAGAGGACAAGATAATACAGACCAACCCTTCCACCAATAACTAAAATTAGTGGGTAAAATATTGAAATAATATATAATAATAATGCTTAGGGATAGATGTGGCATAAGATTTATGAGAACTGTACACTGAAAACTCCAAAGTGTCACTGAAAGAAATTGAAGGAGATATAAATAAACGGAGAGAAGAGAGAGACAATTCGTTTGTCTTTTGGAAAACTCAATGTTTTTAAGATGTCATTTTCCTCAAATTGATCTATAGGTCCAGTGTCATCCCAATCAAAATTCCAGCAGATGTTTTTGTAAAAAATTGGAAAGCTAATCCTACAATGCATGTCGAAAGGCAAAGGACATGGAATAGCCCAAATAAATTTGACAAAGAAGAAAAAAGTGGAAAAACTCATACTACCCAATTTCAAGACATATTTTAAAGCTTAAGTAAGTAAGACAGTGCAGTATTGGCCTCAAGAGAGATAAATAAATCCAGGAAACAGAATAGAGATTCCAGAAATAGTCCCACACGTATATGGTCAGTTGTTTTTCAGCAAAGGTGCAAATGCCATTTAAAGGAGGAAGAATAGTCTTTTCAATAAATATTGCTGTAATTATTGGAAATCCATATTTTTTAAAAAATGAATTTTAATCAATATTTTGCATGAGCTACAAAAATTAGCTTACAGTGCATGATACACATCAATTCAAGAATTAAAACTAGAAAACTTTCAGGAGAAAAACTTTTTTAAGGAATATGTAAGATATGACACCAAAAGCAAGATCTACTGAAAATTAATAAATAATCTTTCATCAAAACTGAGAATACTTGCTCTTCAAAAGACACTTAAGAGAATTAAAAGACAAGCCACAGGCTTGGAGAAGATATTTGAAAACTACATCTCTCATAAAGGCTTTGTATTCAGAATATTTTTTATAACAGAAAGATAACTCTCAAAACTCAATAATAAATGCACACAATTCAAGAGCAAATGTGCACAAGACATCAACAGCGACTTCACCAAGATATCCAGTTGGCATATAAGTACATGGGGAGGTACTCTACATCATTAGTCATTAGGAAAATGCAAATTTGAAGCATAATGAGATGCCACTAAATATCTATTAAACTGGTTAAAACTTAAAGGATTGACCATATCAAGTTTGGGCAAAGATATGAGACAATTGAAACTCCATGCACTGCTGATGGGGATGTAACATGGTACAACCACATTGAAAAACCGTTGGACGGTTTCTTTAAAAATTATGCATACATGTACCATCAGACTCAGCCATTCTACTCTGAGGTATTTACTCACAAGAGATGACAGCAAAAGTCCATATAAAAACATAAACAAGGATGTTATGGCATCTGTATTTTTAATGTCCAAACTTACAAACAGTCCAATGCATATAAAAATGTTGACAGATAAAGAAATTGTGATGTATTCACACAATGAAATATTATTCAGTAATAAGAAAGTATAAAGTATGGATACATCCAACACTGTGGATGAATCTTAAAATTATTATGCCGAGTTAAAGAACCCGGATGAAAAAGAATACATTGTGTAGGATTGCACTTATTTATAATTATTTAAAATGAACGCTAATCCATAGTTACAGAAAGCAGATCAGGGATTACTGGAGGCTGGGAGTATGCAGGGAAAGAATATCAAGTGACCCAAGGAAACTTTTGGGAATGATTTATATGTTTGTCATCTTGATTGTGGTGAGGGGTTTCATAGGTGCATGCATATGTCAAACTTGTCAAATTGTGTAGTTTATTCTAAGTTTGTAGGCCAATTAACCTCAATAAAGTCGTTTTTTTTTAAATTGGGGTAAAAATGGTTAAGAACATTATACAGATTTCAGGTGTACATCATTATAATTCAACTTCTATATACACTACATCGTGTTCACCACCACATATACATGCCACATCTTCTTTATTCATTCACTCGTCAGTGGGCACTGAGGTTGTTTCCATGTCTTGGCTATGGTAAATAGTGGTGCAATAAACATAAACGTGCGTGTATCTTTTCAAATTAGTGTTTTTATATTCTTGGATAAACAGAAGTGGAATAGCTGGATCAAAAGGTAGTTCTATTCGTAATTTTTTGAGGACTTTGCATGCATATTCCATAGCAGCTGCACCAACTTACATTCCCACCAACAGTGTACGAGCGTTTCCTTTTCTCTGCTTCTTCTCCAACACTTGTTATAGCAAAATGCAAATCAAAACCACAATGAGATATCACCTCACACCCATCAGCATGGCTATTATTAAAAAGACAAGTTATTTTCAAAATAAACATGAAAACATTGGTCCTGCCTATGGAAATGAGAACTGGGGGAGATTTTTATTGTGCTCCCTTTCAATACTTTTGGATTTGAATCATGCAAATGTTTCTTCCCATTCAAAGCGTAATAACTTAAAAAATTCTATCCAAGCTGCTCCACACAAAATACTAATCTTGGTGTCATTCACCACGGACACCTGTCTCTTCTTTTCAGTCAGCTTTGTTTAATCAATCACAAAATTCTGCCAATTCTATCTTAGAACCATCTTTTGAGTCTGTTTTATCTCTCTCCTGTTTCCACAGCTCTTGTCTCAGTTCATCAACTTTTCTAAGTGTCACCTCTTGGGGAAGCTTTCTCTTCTTCTCCCAGGCAGATGAGTACCTTGGTCTTTGGACTTTGTCTTTTGACAGATTTTCTGTAACAGATTTTGGATTATTTATTTTAACTTTTTGTTTCTATGTCCATCTCTTGAAAACAGTATCTTATTCCTATTCAACAAATATCATTATAGTGAATATAAAGAATAGTTAAATTAAAAAAAATATTTCTTCTGGAAAGATTATCAAGGGGAGATATAACTCTTTTAATATATTTTAAAAGCTATCGTTTTAAAATGGGTATATATTTGTTTTTTGGTTTTGTAAAGATATAAACTATAGAAAATAAATGAAGACTAATTTTGATTAACAGAACAAATAATCTATTTAATATCAATTTTAATTAGATACATAAAATCAGTAAATTTAAAAGATTAAACATTACAGGTAAAACAAAGGTCCCTCTTATATAACAAACCCAATCCTCACCCTTGCCAAAGGTAACCACTATTGCGGGTCTGATGTGTATACTCCCTCTGGAGTATAAAATTAATTTCTTCATAGCTACACTTTCCCCGAAATGAAATAAGCTGCCCCACACAGTGGTGGAGGTGAGTTCCTCCATCATAGTCAGAGACTGGACAGCCAAATGTCATAAAGGCTCTCAATGCAATACCTGTATTAGTTAGAAATTTGAATTTGGTCTCAAATATGTCTTCCAGGAGTATCATTATGCAAATATATATTTCTAAACCTGCAAATATGTATATTTTGTCCACTCTACCATTCTTAAAGTGGAGCTTATATTCAGAACCCAAACTCTTAGGACTTTAAATCTTCTTTTTTTGTTACTGAAGTCATCTTGGCTTATAACATTGTGTAAATTTCAGGTGTGCATTATTATATTTCAGCTTCTGTACAGACTGCATCATGTTGACCACCAGTAGTCTAGTTTTTATCTGTCACCACACATCTGTGCTCCTGTAGTCCTTTCACCCCACTCCCACCCCCTTCTGCTCTGGTAACCACCAGGACTTAGCAAAACAAACAAAAATATCTGTATTCAGTTCTACTAGTTCCACCTTCTTTCATTGTCTTTCAAGACTCCCGGTTCTCTTACACTAACTCTTAATAGTTTCATTTCTTTAAAATCCGCAACTGGAGGGCTGGCCCAGTGGCATAGTGGTTAAGTTTGCATGCTCCTCTTCAGCAGCCCAGGGTTTGCAGGTTTGGATCCCGGGCACGGACCTACACACTGCTCATCAAGCCATGCTGTGGCGGTGTCCCATATACAAAATAGAGGAAGATTGGCACAGATGTTAGCTCAGCAACAACTTTCCTCAAGCAAAAGGAGAAAGACTGACAGATGTTGGCTCAGGGCCAATCTTCCTCACCACCCACCCCAAATCTGCAAGTGACTAGACACAGAAAAAAACTGTCTTCGCATTACTAATAACCCTTTTCAGCGTGTGTTGACATCTAATTGTTTTGAATGAAACTGAGTTGTTCTCTCTAAGCAATCTGGTTATAAATATGTGATTTTGTGATTTATAATTAAAAAAAAAATTTGGTCCTTAGCCTGTTTCTGGCACAGAGCTCCTAAAACCCTTGGAATTTCTTAAGGGATGAGCCCCATACAGGTGTCTTTTGTTACATTAATGAGGTGACTTTTGGAAAACACCTAAGGATGGGGACTGGTTGCCAGTGGCGCCAACCATGTGATTGGAGGGTTGTAACTTTCAGTCTCACTCCCCCAACCTCCGGGGAGAAGAGAGTGACTGGAAGTTGAATTCATCACCAATAGTCCATGAGTCAATCAATCAAGCCTATGTAACGAAGCCTCCATAAAACCTCCAAAAAATAGGGTTTGGAAAGCTGTTGGATTGGTGAACACACAGAGGTTCTGGGAGAGTGTGTGCCTGAAGAGGGCATGGAGGCTCCACGCCTATTTCCCATCCCTTGCCCTACACATCTGACTGCTCCTGAGCTATACCCTTTTCTAATAAATCAACAATCTGGTAAGTAAAATGTTTCTGTGAGTTCTGTGAGCTGCTCTAGCAAATTAATCAAACCCAAGGAGGAGGTTGAGGGAACTTCTGATTAGCCAGTTGGTCAGAAGCACAGGTAACCGGGGCCTGAAGGGGGCAGGGCAGTCTTGTGAGATGGAACCCTTAACCTGTGGGATCTGATGCTATCTCTGGGTAAAAAGTGTCAGAATTGAGTTAAACTGGAGGACACACAGCTGGTATCAGAGTGTTGCTTATTGTTGGTATGGGGGAAGCCCCAATCTCCCCATGTTGGGCTTGGTCCAGGGACCCAAAAAAAAATGAATAGCCATACCCATTTTCATATGTGACATTTTCTAATTATGGACCCTAACACCTATAAAGCTGTCCCATTTACTGTGAATGCATAGATATTTTAAAATTTCAGAGGTACTAAATAGGTGTAAAGATTGTACTACCAAAATAATACTAATCACTATCTTGTAAAAGTATTATAAAAATAAAATTACAAGTATAAATCACAAATAGGATAAAAATATAATATCTAGTAGAATAAGGGAATTTTGCTAACTTTTTACTCTTTAAGACAAAAATAAAAAGATGTCCAGATGTGTTGCTAAGATTCTCTTCCGGACCCAGAAGGACTATGATAGATTTTTCACAGGTGTGTTTCAGTTTTGTTAGTTATGTGCACCCTGAGAACACCTGATAGATTTTGAGTGCAGGAGGCAAATTATCACCAATGTGCCTTGATGTGAGCAAAGGGTATAATTAAAGCACATCCAGTATGTCATCCTGAAGGTGCATTTTGTCCCTTTACTCCTTGCCTCCTAATTAGACTCCAATTTGGATTTGTGCTCCTTCACCAGTTAGACTTGTCTTGTGTAGAAAATTAATATCCTATTTATACACCAATACTTTAATCCAAGCCAGCTGCTCTAGATTTGAGACAAATTAAAAGAACTAAATAGGATTCAGGCATTTTAACACTGAGTTACTCCCAAACTAAAAAGCAGATCTTTGTATATTGATCAAATATATTCTTAAATTCAATAAAGTAGCAATTTAATTAAATGAAGGATTGTGTTTTATACTTTATTTGTTTAATAAAGCTTTTTATCCCACCTGGATAAGAATTATCAATGGCCAGTCAATGTCTACAAGATTGATTTTCAATTTATAGCATAGAACTGATGATCCTTCTCAGTTTGGCCTCTTGCTCCAACCACTTGGCCAACAGCACCATGTGTTTCCTGAACAACCTGTATCTTTGGAACTTTGTGATTTTGGGATAGGTATCTCTACAGCAAAATATTTGACAATACACACTATATGTGATGTTGTATACTAGGTGCTAAAAGCATAAAAGTGGATAAGCCAGAATCCTTACTTAAGGAAGAAACAGATATAAGGAAAGATAGGTATATATAGAAACACACCACATAGTATGGACACGTGTTACAATAGAGTTATATAGGAAGTATAATGACAGCTCAAAGTAACAGATCACCTTCCATATCCCTTACTTGAAAGGTTTATTTGGCATTTGTCTCCTAAAATACTTCTGACCCTTCAAGAATTGGCACAAGTGTCTCCATCTCAATGTTCCTTCAAGAAGGAACAGACCTGGAGTTGACCAAGAGGGCGACACAGGAGGTTCCTGAACTTCCCTCCATCCACAGATGCACCGAATATACAGCTACAAGTGGAGAAATTTCCTCTGAAAGGAATTCATAAATTAGCTGAGTGACTCCTACACATGGAGTGAATGGGAAAATACCCACATTGAAACAGTTAGGAAAGGCTAAGACACATGTTCCCCATAAACCCCGCCCCCAGCATAGGGCCAGAGAATCAGGACAGAATCTCCAACTCTCAACTTCTCCCAGAGTAGTGCAGGGTTTGGACCACAGATCTAGTATCCTAACTTTTAAAGCTCTCATCCAAACATCTGTTGTCGAAAACATCTGTTTCTGAAAGTCATTGAGGCTTGTGTGCACGAGTTCCACAGGACTGGACCAAATACAGAAGTCGTCCTTACCTGGCTCAGGCACATGAGCACTCACTGCAGATAACCGCTCAGTGCTCGGCACAGAGGGAGCAGGCATAAACTCCCATCTCCCAGTCTTTCCCTGAAACGATTCTGACTGCATACTTTACATCTGCTGCCTGAGACTCTGGCATCTAATTTACCACACCAATTTAGGGGCTGGCTGAATCCTCCTCAGAGACTGGGAAAACCAGTGGACATTTCCCCTGCCAATATCCTTGATGGCCACAGATGCAAAAATTCTCAACAGAATATTAGTAAATTCAATTCAACTGTACATTAAAAGGATCATATAACATGATCCAGTGGGATTTATTCTAGGGATGTAAGGATGGTTCAGCATCTGCCAACAAAGTAATGTGATACAACACACTAAAATAATGAATGATAAAAATCATACAATCATCTCACTAAATGCAGAAAAAGCATTTGGCAAAATTCAACATTCCTTCATGATAAAAATGCTCAACAAACTGGATACAGAGAGAATGTGCCTCAACATAATAAAGGCCATATAGGACAAGCCCACAGTTAACATCATACTCAATGGTGAAAGCTGAAAGCTTTTCCTCTAAGATCAGGAACAAGTCAAGGATGCAACTGTCACTACCTTTATTCAACATAGTACTGGAATTCTTAGCTACAGCAATCAGACAAGAAAAAGAAGTAAAAGGCAACCAGATCTGAAAGGAAGAAGAAAAGGTGTCTCTATTTGCAGATGACATGATCCTATATGTAGAAAACCCTAAAGACTCCACCAAAATAATGTTATAAATAATAAAAGAAGTGAGTAAATTTGAAGGATATGAAATCAATACACAAAAATTGGTTGTTTTTATATACTACCAATGAGCTATCAGAAAGAAAAATTAAGAAAACAATTCCAGCTATAATAGCATCAAAAAGAATAAAATACTTAGGAATAAATTTAACCAAGGAGGTGAAAGATCTGTACACTGAAAACTATACAACTTTGGTCAAAGCAATTGAGGAAGACACAAATAAATGGAAAGATATCCTGTGTTCATGAATTAGAAGAATTATATAGTTAAAACGTCCATGCTACCCAAAGTGACCTACAGATTCAATGCAATCCCTATCAAAGTTCCAATGGCATTTTTCACAGAAATAGAATAAACAATCCTAAAATTCATGTAGAACCACAAAAGATCCCTATTAGCCCAAACAATCTTGAGAAAGAAAAACAAAATCTGAGGCATCATGCTACCTGATTTTAAACTATGTTACAAAGCTGTAGTAATCAAAACAGTATGGTATTGGCATAACAACAGACACATAGGTCAATGGAACAGTATAAGGGGCCCAGATATAAACACATACCTATCTGGTCAATTAATTTTTGACAAAGGTGCCAAGCATATACAATGGGGAAAGGATAGTCTTTTCAATAAACAGTCTTGGGAAAAGTGGACAGCCACATGTAAAAGAATGAAACTGGATCACTTACACCATGCCCAGAAATCAATGCACAGTAGATTAAAGACTTGAACATAAGACCTGAAATCAAAAGACTACTAGAAGAAACCATAGGGGGTAAACTCTTTGACAGTGGTCTTGGCAATGATTTTTTGGATTTGATACCAAAAGCAAAGGCACCAAAGGAAAAATAAACAAGTGGAGGTACATCAACCAAAAGTCTGTGCAGCAAAGGAAACCATCAACAAATGAAAAGGCAACATATGGGATGGGAGAAAATATTTGCAAGCAACGTCTCCAGTAAGGAGTTGATATCTAAAACATGCAAGGAACTTAATACAACACAATAGCAAAAAACCCCCGAATAATCCAATTAGAAATTGGGCAAAGTGTCCAAATAGACATTTTCCAGAAAAGACATATAAATGGCCAACAGGTACATGAAAAGGTTCTCCACATCACTAATCATTAGGGAAATGCAAATCAAAACCACAATGAGCTACCTCACACCTTTTAGGATGTCTATTATCAAAAAAGACAAGAGAAACAAATGCTAGCATGGATGTGGAGAAAGGCAACTCTTGTGCACTGCTGGTGGGAATGTAAACTGATACATCCAATATGGAAAACAGTATGGAGTTTCCTTAAGAAATTAAAAATAGAACCATAATATGATACAACAATTCCATCTCTGGGTATATATCTGAAGGAAAAAAACACGTTTTCTTCAAGAGATATTTGTACTCCCATGTTCAATTGCAGCTTATTCACAATAGCCAAGATATGGAAACAACCAAAGTGTCCATTGACAGATAATGGATAAAGAAAATGTGAGGGGCTGGGCTGGTGGCATGGTGGTTAAGCTCATGCACTCCACTTCAGCAGCCTGGGTTTCACAGGTTCGGATCCCAGGCATGAACCTAGCACCACTCATCAAGACACATTATGACAGCGTCCCACATAAAATAGAGGAAGATTTGCACAGATGTTGGCTCAGCAACACTCTTCCTCAAGCAAAAAGAGGAAGAGTGGCAATGGATGTTAGCTCAAGGCGAATCTTCATCAAAAAAGGAAGAAAAAAAAGAAAATGTGATACACACACAAAATGGAATATTATTCAGCCTTAAAACAAGAAGAAAATTCTGCCATCTCTGACAACATGGATGAGCCTGGAGGTCATTATGCTAAGTGAAATAAACCAAACACAGAAGGACAAGTACTAGATGGTATCACTTTTATGTGCAATCATAAATAAATAAATAAATAAAAATTTAAAAAGTCAAAGTCAGAGAAACAGAGAGTAGAAAGGCAGTTACCAGGGCTTGGGGTGGGTGATGGGGGGGAATAAGGAGAGGATGGTAAAAGGGTACAAAATTTCAGCTGTAAAATGGGTAATGTCTGAGGATCTAATGTATAATATATTGACTATAGTCAATAACAATGTATTGTGTAATTAAAATTTATTAAGAGAGTAGTACTTAAAAGTTCTCATCAAAAAAAAAGAACAAAAGTAGGCGCTGGTCACGTGGCATAGTGGTTAATTTTGTGCACTCCGCTTCAGCAGCCCAGGGTCCACAGGTTCTGATCCTGGGCTCAGACCTACACACTACTTGTTAAGCCATGCTTTGGTGGCATCCCACATAAAATAGAGAAAGATTGGCACAGATGTTAGCAACAACCTTCCTCAGGCAAAAAAGAGGAAGATTGGCAACAGATGTTAGATCAGGGCCAAACTTCCTCAAAAAAAAAGTAAATATGTGACGTGATGGATGTCTATTTAACTGAATGGGGGAATCCTTTCACAATGCATACATATATCAAATCATCACGTTGCATGCTTTAAATATCTTATAATTTTATTTGTCAATTATACCTCAATAAAGCTGAAAGAAAAGGAACACATTCATCTCTTTATCTTCTCCATAGCACATAGTGTATATATATATAATGTATCTCTATTGGAGTATTTATCACATTTTGTCCTAATTATCTATGGCTGTACATCTGTCTCATTTGGGCCCGAAATGAGGTTCCCGCTCTTAGAGACACGGGTCAGAGTCAAGGGATGATCTCGAGGCTCCTTTTCGTCATCTCCAAGTTTGGGTAAAAGCTAGAAAGTTTATGTAAAAAACCTGGGGGAGCGCACAGTCCCAGTAGGCCCCTAATAAATTGTAGGTGCTTACTCCTTTGTTTTGAAAGCATAGAATGAAAGTAAAAAATGATGTGAGGTAGAAAACTAAGAGGTTCAGAAGCATGTAAAGATGTGATATCTTCATGCAAATTCATTTTAATCGTTATTAGCAGGATAACTCTATTCGTCAAAATATACAATTACAAATATTAAAAGTAATAACAATCATTAGCAATCACTCAGCACTTCACGTTGTGTCGAAGATGGAACATCACCATTAAGATTCTACCAAAAAAAGAAAAAGACTCTGGGTGTGAGGAGAAGGATGTTGGGAGGAATTTCATTATCAACCCTACAGCCAAACCAATACCCAGGCTAATCGGACCTACATATGGGGTTAATTTTCTAAATCCTAATCCAATTCCCTTCCTGAAGATGATTTTGGTACCTCTTTGGTTTGCTCTCTGCAGGTTGTCCTGATTCCTGCTCTTAGATCCAAAGATAGGTCATTGTTGATTCATAAACAACGGGTACAGCTCTTTGGCTACTTCCTTCCTTATTTCTCATCCCTAAGTTCCTTCAAGTTCCAATTTGTCACATCAGTTTGAACCTCATAGCTTTTACATACATTATATTTTATCTTTTCTTTTGCAGACAAGCTGAAAGATACATAAGGTAATGGGTATACCCCTGTTTACAGAGAGTCAAAATAAGACACAGAAGTCTGAAGACCTTAACCAAAGTAGTAAATAAGCAGCAGAGCTTAGATTCAAATCTAGGTCTTCTAACTTTAAATCCAGATTTGACTAATTATATTACTTTGCCTCAATGTATAACATTATTGTCACAGCTAGTAATACGGAGGGATGACAAATTCCCCACACCCCCCCGTAATGTACCAGGTAGCAGAAAAAATAAATTTTCAGTTTTAAGCATTCATTTATAAAAGAAACTTGTTGCTGATAAGAGTAACAAAAATATAAATTATTCACAAACATTTAGCATTAGCTCCATGCATAAGAAGCAGCTTTTATCCAGTGTAGACTAACGGCTCTGGGATGTTTCCAGGGAAAATATGCTACCTTCTTGAAAACAGACAGTATTACTCTGAATTAAGTACAATCCCAATTCTTCTACTTAAAAGAGGGCTTGATCTAAAGAAGCCAGTGACCTTTTTTTTTAAAAGCACACTTGGGATTAGATGAGGCACAGCTTGATGGTTGTAATGGAAAATATAGTGTCTGATTCTCTTCCAGGTGAGGCATCTAAGGCTAGAGACAAAATACCGCGGAGAAAGTTCACAGTGGATCCAAACGATTTAATATGAACAGTCTGAGAACACGAGGCTTAACTTTCTATTTTTGTCATGATCTTTGGTTATGTGCTGACGTCCATTCAAATACTCTATCCCACCAGAAATATACATAAAACCCAACTAAGCCATCATCAACAAAGAGAAAAGATGGATAAAATGTTGCTAAGCGTTGAAGATGTATGCAGTGTGCATGTGGGTCATTTTACTATTCTACTTTCGTTTGTTTGACATTTTCCATAATAAAAAGTTTTAAAAAATAAAAGGAGATGTTCTCTGGATTCCAAAGTCCACTTGCTGTAAGTTTCCAACTGTAAACTTATTATTTAAAATATATTTTAAGAGGTAAAAAAGTTGAAGAAAAGAATAAAAATACTTGTTACCAAAAAGGTGATTGAAGAAACTCTCTTTGGATACATGAATACGAAATTTAAAAAGAAAAGTTGCTGATTTATATGCTTTTATATTTCTTTATGGAGGAACTGCTACTTTAGATAAAATTTATAGCATAAAATCCTTTACCTAGGCTATGTTAAGGCTGTAGCTGAAGTTTCCTATGTAGCTCTTGTCAAAGTTGTTTCAACAATGGTGGTTGCCCTCAATAAGATAACAGCGAATCAAAAACAGGAGTTTTAGAAATTTCTCAATCTGAGAAATTGTATTAATTTCTTTGTCCTCAAAGCTAAAGTTTATTTTCTTAAATATCTCTATGATTACTAGCAATGGTTGAAATGAAAAACAAAACAAAATCTTAGATTGAAAACAAAGCAGTTGACCCAGATTTGCTGATTTCTGTTTGACAGTAACATAATAATGAACCTTACACAAACTAGATGTGTGATTAGAAGTGAGTCTCTTAAAACTCTCTGATTCTCTTTTTTCTCTTCAGCAAATGGAATTAATAATGTCTGGCTCTGCACATTTCAAAGCTAGTTGAAATAATGAATTGCAGGAAAATGGGATTATGGAGAGAATTAAATGACTGCTTATGAAAATAATAACTATAATTTGTTGAACATTGAACATATCCCAAACATTTTACAGAAATTGTCTCTGATCTTTCTGACAACCCTCCAGATTGATATCTGCAAACTCCACTTTGCAGATGAAAAACCAAGTTCAGAAGGTTTCTCAGGTTACACAGCTAATACTTGCTGGACCTGAAATGAAATCCTTATCTTTGTCTCTCTGACTCTTTCCAGCCTATCATGTTGTCTCCCCTGAAACAATGAGGAAATTACCAAAGAACAAGTACTTTCTATTATCTGCAAATTTCTTTATTAAAGGATTTGAGGCAAAGACAGACAATTAGTCACGCGAAGTAAAATAGGAAGAAAAACAGGCAATTTCTAATCCTAGTTCTCACATTTTTTTTTCCTCTTAATGATTGATAACAATGCAAAGTATTGAAAGAATTTTGTGATCCTTAAATAAAAAATCAGGCAGAAAACAACCCCCAAGCCATTTATTGTCCCTATTTAAGCAACGTGTAGTGTCAGTTAAGTCCTCCCAAACAATCACAAAGGTAGTTATTTAGTTGTAATTTTGTCTAATTGTTAGCAGACTTCTTTGTGTCATTTGCTTCTTAAATGAAGAGACTGTATCAACAAAGAAATCATGTGGCAAACTGGCATTGGGGCTGCAGCTTATTAGAATCTGAGAGGCAGGAGAACTCAGGTGCATTTAAAAATGCTCCATTTGAATTTTTATTACTTATATTGACAACCCTTTAAACATAAAGTCATAAATCAGTAGGCAGTACTATGGAGCCACCTGCTGGACTAACTGGCTGGATTTTGCTGCCACATTTCCACAAAATATAAATTCACTTAATATTAATTCAATTCTAAATTGGTCAAATTCAGTATCCTTTGCCCAAGATATATATATATATATATTTTTTTTGCCCAAGATATATTTATCTTTCACAAAAACTGTTAAACTAGAATTGATAATAACAAAGACAGCATTATTACAAAAGAAGGCAGAAGTCTGAAATAGGAAAAGAAATATTCAATGAACATTCACATGTGATTGAAACATGAAAAGACAACTTAACAGAGAAGTTCCAATGACATTAATCAGATTGTTAAAATTAGGTTCTCTCTTGCTTCAAGATTGCTTGTCTTAATTTGTCAATGATATTCCACCTAATAATCATTTTACCCAGATACTGTACTTAAATGGCAACTTATTTAAATGATATATTTTTATTAATATTAAAACATATTTTTTAAAAACCTGCTGACATTAAAGAAAAAAACAGGAGATCTAATTTGAGATCAAGTGATGCAGTGTTTTTCCTTTTCTAAGCTGTCTAAAATCCATCTCTGTTAAAACTTATTACTTATAATTCTCAGTGCTGATAAATCAAAGTTTTTAACTAAAAGATGATCGGTATAGCATTTCTCCCAGACTGCGTTGTTCAAAAGTCTGTGCTAAATATAACTACCCATTTTTCTGCCTTTGCTATACTGTATGTATAGTGAACATGCAGAAATGTGCTTTGATGATGCTTTCTTATTGCTTAAGGGTCACCATTCTCAAAGTGCTCGCTGTGTAGAACAGAAAAACTAAGTAAAAAGTAAATGAAAGATTAATCTGAACGTGTACTATTTCCAAGACCTAGTTTGAAGCTATTTTCCTTGCTGATTCTATATTATCATTTGCTTCATTATCACTTTCTTCATTCTCTGAAGAATACCATGCCTAAAAATTCCATTTAATTGGGGATTCTAGTTAACGAGGCCATCATTTTGTTTATACACAAGCATTTTCATGATGGTAGGAACCTCAGGTAATATGGGTATGTGAGGAAAATTCTATAACTCCTCTGTTGGGCTGATACTAAGTCCTGTACCAAATGCAATGGCTTTAAAGAACTTCCTTTGACTTACGTTGATAAATCCTCACCGAAAACCCTTTAGAATATATCAAGTCCTTTGCCTTAACCTATTTGACACTTAACAACAGTCTTGAAAGATGTAATTCTTATTACATGGAAGCCTAAGGAAAGATCCAGGTTCCTGACAAGACTATACAAGATCCTGCTGGAATATCCAAGTTCTTGGAGAGAGCAAAACACTTTCCTATGGTTAACATTGCACCTTTGCTCTTGTGCTATCCTATTATATATTAATTATCTGTTTTATTTTTCCCCAAAGTCTGTAAGCTTCTCCAAACCATAAACTCTTTTTTTTGTGTGTGTACACACACATCTGTTGCCAATCTTCCTTTGTTTGCTTGAGGAAGATTGTCGTTGAGCTAACATCTGTGCCAGTCTTCCTCTATTTTTTGTGGGGTGCCACCGCAGTGTGGCTTGACGAACACTGCTACGTCTGCGCCCGGGATCCAAACCTGTAAACTCTGGGCGGCTGAAGCAGAGTGCACAGACTTAATCACTATGCCACTGGGCCAGCCCCCATAAACTCTTTTTAAAAAAAAAAAATTTCTCAGAAGTTGGCGTAAAACTTGATATTCATAGTAGATGACAAATTAGAGGTAGTTGATTAAACATTTGTTGAAGGAGATTTTATTCTCCTTTAGTGACATAAATACAATCATATATTTAGTTCCATTTCTATGTCATGGCGGGTAGTAGTTTACAACGAGAAGGGAAAGGGAAATGATGTTCATTGAGGCCCTACTCCGTGTCAGGTCCTATGAACGTACCTTCAGTTCAAGCCTACAGGATGTGTAATGCTATACCTACATGAGAGATCAAAAAACAGGAAAACAAGGTGGTTACTAAACTTACTCAAAGTCATACAAACACCCTAAATATTTTCTCAGCCTTTTTCTCATCTCCTTGGATGATCTCATTCATTTCCAAGTCTCAACTAATTAATCAATCTCCATGCAAGTGACTACCAAATTTACATCTACCACTCCTCAATATCTCGCAACCGTAAACTGCGTTTGCATCTGTCTTGGATGTTCTCAAGAAATACTCATGGAATGACTATTTAATATATACCTAATTGCCAGGCACTGTATTTGGTTCTGGATATCTACAGTGAACCAAATAGTCTATGTCTGCCTTCAGAGACTCTCAGGCTAATGAAGAGTTAAGCAAGACATATTGCTATGAAATCCATGAACAAAAAGGGTTTGGTGACAGTGTAATCAGGGAAGGAGTCCCTCAAGCATTAAAAATTAAGTTGAGGCTGGGGCTGGCCCCGTGGCCGAGTGGTTAAGTTCACTCGCTCCGCTGCAGGCGGCCCAGTGTTTCGTTAGTTCGAATCCTGGGTGTGGACATGGCACTGCTCATCAAACCACGCTGAGGCAGCATCCCATATGCCACAACTAGAAGGACCCACAACGAAGAATATACAACTATGTACTGGGGGGCTTTGGGGAGAAAAAGGAAAAAATAAAATCTTTAAAAAAAAAGAGAAAAGGAGGAGGAGGAGGAGGAGGAGGAGGAGGAGGAGGAGGAGGAGGCCTGAAAGACGCAAAAGAATCAGTCATGCAAAAAGTGAGAATAACAGTGGTCCAAAGAGAGGGAAGAACACAGTTGAAGGTCCTCAGGTAGAGAAGACTGCTACAAGCTTGAATAATTAAAAGTTTGCTAGTATGCCTGAACATAAGTGGAAGGTCTTAAAGGCTTTCAGGTAGGGCATTAAAATATACCATTTTATGATTTAAAAAAATTTTATTCTGAGCTATTATTAAAAAGACAAGGAATAGGTGTTGGAGAGGATGTGGAGAAAATGGAACCCTCATACACTGATAGTGGGATTGTAAACTGGTGCAGCCACTATGGAAAACAGTATGCAGATTCCTCAAAAATTAAAAATTCAGGACAGCTCCATGGCATAGTGGTTGGGTTTGGCGTGCTCCACTTCAGCAGCCTGGTTTCATGGGTTCGGATCCCAGGTGCAGACCTACACCACCCATCAAGCCACGCTGTGGAGGCAACCCACAGAGAAAATAGAGGAAGATTGGCACAGATGTTACCTCAGGGGTGATCTTCCTCAAGCAAAAAAAAGAAGAGGAGGATTGGTGACAGATGTTAGCTCAGAAAGAAATACCTTATGATCCAGCTGTTCTACCTCTGGGTATTTATCCAAAGAACACAAAAACACTAATTTGAAAAGATACATGCACCCCTATGTTCACTGCAGCATTATTCACATTTATGATCCAGCTGTTCTACCTCTGGGTATTTATCCAAAGAACACAAAAACACTAATTTGAAAAGATACATGCACCCCTATGTTCACTGCAGCATTATTCACAATAGCCAAGACTTGGAAGCAACTCAAGTGCCTAACAATGGATGACTAGATAGAAAAGATGTGATATATGTATACAATGGAATACTACTCAGCCACTAAAAAGATTAAACCTTGCCATTTGCAACAACAAATGGACATGGAGGGCATTATGTTAAGCAAAATAAGTTAGATGGAGAAAGGCAATTACTATATGATCTCACTCATATGCGGAAGATAAACAAACAAACACATAGATACAGGGAACAGATTGGTGGTTACCAGAGGGGATGGGGGCGGCAGGGGGGAAAGGGGGAAAGAGGGACATTTGTACAGACGGCAACTAGACTTTTGGTGGTAGACATGATGTAGGCTTCTGTGTAGATATATGATCGAGATATAATCATGTACACCTGAAATTTATATAATGTTATAAACCAATATTATCTCAATTAAATCTACATATATATACATATATATATTCTGACCACTACGTGAGGAAGAGATCAGAACTAGGCAAGAGTGGAAGTAGTAAGAATAATCAGGGTACTTTTTCAGGAATGCAAGCATGAGATAATAACTTGGGACTAATGGGCTGGAAGTGTAGATGGAGGAAAGTAGAGAGATTATAAACATATTTTTGGATGCAGAGAAAATACATTAATGGATTCAAGAAAAGAGACTTATTAAGCTTCCAGATTGAACAACTGATGACATGGTGAAAGATCTTTTCTTCAGGTTCTTTCTAGGCACAGTTTGGTAAGAATATACCTAAGCAATATTAGGCATATTGGTTAAAGAGAAGAAGTCAGATACATAGGGGAAAAATTAAGAGGAAGGTTTGAGAGATGATAGGTTAGAGACCTGAGAGAACTTAAAGCAGACCATACTCTACTTCCTACAGCTCGTCCTGATTTTCTTGTCTAAGTCTGACATTCCCATGTTTTCATTCATTAATTCTATCTAAATGTCTAATTCTATCTCAAATGATCATGAAGAAAAAGAATGATGTGGCCATTTGTCTAACCTCTCACCATAAACGTCCACAAACTGTGTTTATACTTCTACCCTGCTGCTTGTCTTGTTTCACTATTAATCCGCCTTTCAGATCCTTAAAGGCAAGACTATGTCTTACTCTTCCTGGCACCCACAACAGCAGTAGGGGCCCTGTAAACATTTGTTAAATGTAATTGAATTAAGTGTATCTTTCACAAGAAAAGAATATTCTAACTCGTTGCTTTTCTTTATAAGGAACTGTGTATTTCATTATGGAAATAGAAAGATAAAGGCAATTGGTGCATATATTTGGAATCTTTCTGGAATGCCTCCAGTGCTATGGCATTCTTTCAATTCCTGTTTCTGCTTTAACAAAGCCAATCTCTCTCAGAAAATTTCCACCCACTAATACAGGGATCAGCAAACTACAGCATAGGCCTCGGGCCAAATTCAGCACATGGTGTGGGACAAATCTGTTCACACCAATTTTGTTGAAGCTTTTGTGCTACAAAAGTAAATTTCAGTAGTTCCAACATAGACTGTATGACCTGCAAAGCCAAGAATTTTACTATCTGGACCTTTACAGAAGATTCATGCCGACCCTTGCATTAGTGGAATACTTTGAAGACTTTTCCATTCTTTCTAGAAAAAAAGTTTGGTAAGAATCTACCTAAGCAATATTAGGTATACTGAAGCCTTACCATTAACATATTTTCATAGATAAAGTGACAGGTGATGAATCAGAGCTGAACAATATGCTGAGGGAACGGAATCCAGAACAAGAGCTTGCAGTGTAGGAGTTAAGGATCAATAACGAGATTCAAAACAAAGAATTGCTTAGATCAATACAAACTAGTGAAGTCAGTTAATTTGTCTTTGGTCTCCTACTTCTCTACTCAACTGTTCTCAACCCTGAGGCCATCTCCCCAGCTCCACGTTACAGAGCTGTTCTCACATTCTTATGGGCTCAGCTCAAATTCTGCCTACCCCATGTAGCCCTTTTTAAATTTATCCACTCAGCAAAACTGAGTAGACATGATAGCCATATTAGGATTCCTAGAGCTTTTTGCTTGTAGAATTTACCATTTAATCCTTATTTATTCCCCCACTCGATTATAAACTCTTGGAAGGAAGATATTGTCCTTAACATTCAATTGGTTTAACTGAAATCAATTCACATTAAGATATGAATACAACAAAATTGCCTAACAAGAATTTAGAATATATATACTTTGAAAGACTGAATATATACATGGACAATGACTAGACCATATAGGACAATAAAACTTTGACCCACAACCTCTGCAGCAACCGGCCCAGAAATCTCTGCAGTAATTGGCCTCAAACAGTCAGGACTTGGCAAATGACTGCCGGCTTCCCTAATTTTTTGTGCTTGTTTCCAACTCAGGACCAACCAAGAAAGCTATCTATGCTCTACAAAGCAATCGCGTACGATGCCATGCTTCTAGTTAGCCTGACTCCAGCTTCCCCATGCCGGCCACTTCCAATAAAAGCATACCTGAAGCCTTCTCTCTCTTTTTTTCACTATAAAGCTTTTCCACTCCCTTACCTGTTTTTGAGTCTCTTCCAAACACGTGACGGTAGTTGACGCACTTGCTATAGAAAACTTAAAATAGCCTCTATTTGTTCTCCTTTGGCTGTCTTGATGCATTTTTATAGCTTCCTCCATATTTTCCTTCAAACTCAGAGAGATAAAGCATTGGAGACCAAGCTTCGACCAGACCAGTGTGGGAGATGGGGGCTACTGCAGTCTTCCATCTGCTGGTTTGATCCTGCTTATTGACTCAGAGCGCAAATACCAGGTTTAGGACTGATAGGCATTGGTTTCAAAACAGTGTGCCTTCAAGATCAGCTGAGGACTTTCAGAGAGCATGGGACTTCAAAATTCATACATTTCCATAACAAGGTACCGTCCAAGAATTGTGTTTTAAATCTGCCCCAGGATCTCCCTAATACAGCATATTGACTTTCTTGTCAATTCTGGTAGGTTTAGACTTCAGTTTTGCCCAAGGACACTCATCCTCACGCACAGCTTTGCTCAGATTTGTCACATCTTGCACTTTGATTCTCTGTCTGACTGTGGTCTAACTCCACCTTCGATTCATGCCACAGACATGACTTTAGTGACTCTCCAAATTCCCTCTGCTGCTAACCTGGGATCAAACTCTGATATCAGACATCCTTCCCCAGTCTCAGCATGACCAGGCTTTTTGATCCTACCATATTCCGAGGACTGAGACAGGACAAGGGTCAGCAGGTATTTATTGAAACCAGAGCGAGAATATACACTTGGCCCACAGAAGGGAATTTGAAGAGACCAGCAAACAGCAGAATTCAAATGCCTAGGAAAACACGTAAGAAGCTGCTCCCTATCCATAAAAGTAGAACGATCTGCTGGTCCGCTTGGGCCTTTGGTTGTCCCAATTTCATGCAATTAACATCCTGAGGCAATGATCCCGTGGCCCTTCAGGGAAAAGGCTTTGTAACTGATCAAAATAAGATAGAACTGTCAAAGGTATATGTAATGAATTAACCAAATTGTGAAACATAAGTCAGGGTTCTATTTGAGACAAGGTAGAAACAATATCAAAATTTTTGTTTAGCTGCAATATATCTCACAGACAGACCATCACTACTGTCAAGTTTGAACTATGTGTACCCCGACTCCACTGCTCAGTTTAATCATGTTTTACCTATGCAGGGTTAGGTAAAGTGTGATTAACTTGCTAAACTCAGTAGCAGAATCAGCCTGGGAGAAGGAAATGTCAGCCAAAGAGTGAGATGGCCAATAGGCCTTAGAGGCCGAACCCTAACAGTTACTTAGATAGAGTCATCTTGAAATAAATAACAGGTCGAGAATTCCAGTATTTTCACTTTCCCATATTTTATTTACTTAAGTTTATGCTATATCAAACAATGTGTGTTGGGGAGAGATGAGTGGTTCAGGAGTGCAACAGGAGGGGGGAGATTAAGCTCTTTAACCTTGGGCAACTGAAAATCATCAATGTAATATCAACATACAAATAGAATACTCAAAGAGATACTTTGAAAATAGCATTTATTCTGTTGATATGTAGCTTCTCAACCTGGCCAGAGGCAATTATAATAAACAAGTAACACATTCTATCACCTTTAGGAGCTATAAGTCTGAGAGTATATTGTGCAAGCTACAAATAGTAAATAATGTTAGCTCCTAGTTGCAGAGGGATTGAACGTCTTAAAAAGAAGAAGATTGTATAATGTATGCGTTGATATATAGGCCAAGTACTCATAATAATTTATCCAAAGTGAACTTGTAGGTTGAGAAGTCTTGAAGCCATACCAAGGTAATAGAATGTCATTGAAGAACACATATAAAGCTTTCAGTTAAGTCAGATAAATTTGGATTATGCCAAGGATATATATTGTGTTTTCTTTGGTGGGTAGGATGTGACTAGATCAGTATGAGAAACTTTGATTCCTACACATCTTCCTCATCGCTACTCTTGACAAAAGGTCTAAAATTTCACACTCCAGACTGTGTCATTTGTACCTTAAAGAATTTCCTACTAAATATGCACACATTTGACACTCCGTTAATTTATAATACCATTTGCAGGCATGATCCTAAAAATGTAGGTAGAGGGCTGGCCCGTGGCTGAGTGGTTAGGTTTGTGCACTCCACATCAGCGGCCCAGGGTTTCGCTGGTTCAGATCCTGGGTGTGGACATGGCGCTGCTCGTTGGGCCATGTTGAGGTGGCGTCCTACATGCCACAACTAGAGGACACACAACTAAAAATATACAGCTATGTACCAGGGGGCTTTGGGGATAAAAAGGAAAAATAAAAACACCTTTAAAAAAAAACATAAGTAGAAATTGAAGAAAACAAATCAAAACTTTATGATAAAATGTTAATTAGCTTTAAAAAATAAAAATTGGGAACAATAAAATATCCGTTGATATGAGAATTAGTTTCAAAATGATTTATATTCACTTGATGAACTTTATGAAGCCCTGAAAGTAATTTTTGAAGAACATTTAATCACAAGATAAAATTCTCTCCATATAATTTAAAATGGAAAAACTATATTCAAAATTAATGTGCAGAATGATCACAATGTGTAAAATATATATGTTTTATGTGCTACTATCTATAGTAAAAAACTGGAAAAATGACATAAAAATGATAATCTTGATGTGAGAGGATAACAGATAATTTTCTTTTCTTCATTATTTTATGTATTTTCCAATTTTTATGAGTGTATATTACTTTCGTTATTTTAAAAGAATAATTATAATTAAATAAATATGAGAGCATGTATCCAGACACCCCAGGGAGAGATAACACCTCTAGCTATTGTTAGCTGGCACATTAGAAAGGAATATGGCAATTAGCTCAGCATAGGGATGGGGAGGATGGCAGAGAGAAAGTGAAGTGGATGTATGGAAGATTCAATTCAATTAAAGAAATAATAATCCCTTACAAGTTTATAACGCTTTGCGTTTTCAAAGCGCTCTCACATAATTTATTCCATGAGGACTCTTTCAACTTTCTGGTGCACACATATACTCACATGCAGACACACAAGGTTGTCACTAGTTATTTTAAGTGCTAGGAAGACATATCTCCCCTGTGGCTCCAAAAGTGGGTTTTTATAACCAGGGAAATAACTCTAGTTTTTAATGCAAAGAATTTGGAAGCCAGACTCAGTAAAGACAAGACATGGCGACATCTTCTTCTTCTCCCTTCTGCACTTTTTGGTTGTGACATGTCCTCTTGGCTCCCTGTTAGAAACCAAGCTTTCTGGCTTAGAATGCTGACCAGTATCCTGTGACTGTAGCTAACCCCTTCCTGACCTTGCCTTCCAAATCCATGCCCACAGCTGAATTCACCACCTTTATCCTCCTTTCCCTTCATGGAAAGGGCCATGTTATTACAAGCCTGGACTCACTAACAAAGACCCTGGTTCATGTTACATGAGCACCTTCCAGTTCTACAGACACTATAAAATGGTTACAAACAAAGAAGCAGGTCAGAGAAGTCGGGCTCAGGATGTACAGCCTAATACATCACCTCACCAGCAGAGCACCAGCTTCTGACTTTCTTTTCTTGGCTACACGCTGGAGGCCTGATCCTGGCCCAACGACAGCTGCGCATCAGTTACTGCAGAGGAAGCGAGACCTTGGCGAGAAGCCTGCCGATGTAAGAAGAGCTCAGCTGGGACTGGCTCACTTGATGTGCATCTTAATGCTGTATAGCAATTCCTCTCAGTAAAAAATAATGCATCTCCTTTTGTTTAGGTAACAGGCAATTGGGGTAATTATTTTTGCTTTTAGAAAAAACACAAAGAAGAAAAGGAATCAAATACTATGTTCAAAGCAGAGAGGCTACACCACATGGTAAGGCAGCAGCTAGGATGATGATGGATGAGTGGCCTATGCTTCTGAATAGCAATCCTTCCAGGAAACACATATGAAGAAGTGAAAACTAGGATAAGCGACATAATCTCACTGTAAATATTAATACATCCAGGTCAGGAGTGATTAAACAACTTGCCATAATCTATACAACTTGAAGAGATGTGACTAATACTTGAATATAGATGATTTGGTACCAAATTCTGAGCTTGTTTAAGTCATCTCTGCTCAGCAAACTCGTACTTCATTCATGAAACGTATGCTGTGCCAAGACTCCGTGTGTATGTGTTAGGAGGGTAGATACACAGGGGCGAAAAAATAGGGTCCTTTTCCATATTTGATAATGGTTGCATGCATAAATAATAATAGACATAAAACATAACTGACACCCTTATTTAGGAAAGGCAAAATGAAGCATTCATATATGCTTTATAAATTGCCGTGTGCCAGGTAAATCTGAACTACTACGATTCCAGGTGCTACAGGAGATACACAGTAGGCCATAAGAATTTGGCCTACTCTACAAATGGAATTTCAGCTCTCTCATATTACAATTTCTTCTCCTTAAGATGTGGGGATTAGGGACTGGCCCCATGGCCGAGTGGTTAAGTTCGCGCGCTCCACTGCAGGCGGCCCAGTGTTTCGTTGGTTTGAATCCTGGGCACGGACGTGGCACTGCTCATCAAACCACGCTGAGGCAGCGTCCCACGTGCCACACCTAGAAGAACCCACAACGAAGAATATACAGCTATGTACTAGGGGGCTTTGGGGAGAAAAAGGAAAAAAATAAAATCTTAAAAAAAAAGTGTGGGGATTACTACTTCACAGTTAAGATTCGTGGCCCTAACTTCAACCTCGCTTTTCCTGTTATCCTCAGCACAGTCCTCCCATCGTCCTTCCATGGCACTGTCCTGATGAGACCTGGAGTCTGAGTCATAGCTACTGTCTGTCTTATGACTACCAGGTGTGCAAGGCTGCTGGTGGAAGTAACATGATCTGGCAGATTGGGGCCACTATGAACTCACAGTCTCCATATTCAATTAGTCTTGTGATGCTCCCTGGCAAGATCTTTGACTCCTTACTCATCAGTTTCCACTCGTCATGGCAGCAACTAAACCTGTGTCCTCTTCTCAAATCCCATCTTGCCACCCCCTCACTCACTCTCAGCTGATCATCTATTCTATACATATACTTCACAAAAAAAAAGCCATCAGATTCCTTCAGCTTCCTGCCATCTTAAGTCTCAGTCTTCCCCAGGACCTGTCAGGTACTCCCTTCCTTTAATGTCACTTAAAAGCCATCCCTTCTCTTACCTAAAAATCATCACTCTCCCTCTCTGATGAACCACATTCTGCCTGCCCCACACCTCACTCTATTTTTTTTAATAGCAGCTTTATGGAAGCATAATTAACATACCATACAACCAACCCACTTAAAGTGTACCATTTGATGGTTTTTAGTATATTCACACAGTTGTGCAGCCATCACCACAACCAATTCACACCCCTCTCCAAAGTAACCATAACCCATTAGCAGTCACTTCCCATTAATGCAATCCACCCACCCCCTGCCCCCTAGCCCTGGGTAATCACTAATCTACTTTCTGTCCCTATAGATTTGCCTGTTTTGGACATTTCACATAAATGGAATCATACAATATATGGAGGCCTCATTCAATTTTCCCTCTACCCCTGTATTTTTAATATCTTCTCCACTTGTTCTTTCCCATCAGCATTACACATGTTCAAATCTTGCCCATCTTTAAAACCAAAGCAAACAAAATATAATTATCCATCAGCATCCCACTCCCACTTTGGCTTCTGGACTATCTGCTTCCTTCTTGGCCAAGCTTTTTAAAAGAATTGTTTCTGGCTCTCCACATTCTCACATCCCACTCACTCCTCAAACCACTTCCAACTGTTCCCTGCCAAGGTCACTAGCAGCCTTCTTCTTGCTAAATTCAGTGGATTGCCGACACTTTCTCATCCTTCAACTCTCAGATTAAACATCATTGCCTTAGGAAGTCTCCTTAAACCCTTACGTATAGATCAGAGTTTCTCCTCCTTGGCACTATTGACATTTGGGGATGGATAATTCTCTGATGTGGGGGATGTCCTCTGCATTTTAGGACTTTTAGCAGCATCTCTGGCCTCTACCCACCAGAAGACAGTAGCATCCCCAGCCCCCAAATTGTGACAACCTAATGTGTCTCCATATATTGCCAAATGTCCCTAAGGAGACAAAACCACCCCTCTCTGAGAACTGCTCATCTAGACAATATGCTTTTCCTGCATGCTCTCATGTGGTGCTTGATTTCTCTTTTCACGGTACCTGTTGCATGACTTGTTGATGGACTCCTCTGTAACTCAACTGGACCAAGATTTATGTATCAGGAGCAATGGTTATCTGGTTCATTCCAATGTTCTCTGCACCTGGCACAGTGCCTGGTTCACAGTAATTAATCAATGCATATTTGTTGAATGAGTGGATGAATGAATGAATGAATATAGTGCCTTTTTGTCTTATGGGATTCCAGGAAGCAATGGAAGCCTCTTGAATAAATTTTTTCTCTATAGATTTTGTTTGTTGTTTTGTTTTTATTTGCTTTTGCTGGGATTACATTTTGTTAAGGAGTTTGTTTAGGACCATAGCTAAAAATCGTGAAATCCAAGTCAAGGCTATAGTAGAAAGCAGAGGGTCAGGAAAGTAGGAAAAGATCCTGTTATTCTTCATTGTCGTCTTCATTCATCCTTTTAATTACAGGCACATATGAGTTAATGCTTTACATTATTGGGCTTCAAAATACCTCAACAACTAACTCTTGTTGGTCCCATTTCTAGATTCTGTGAATCATCTCAGAATTCTCTCTTGTTGCAAGTCCCCTCTGATATTGATTCTGTATTTCCCAGAGGGAAATAGTTAATAGTCATAGTCACTAGAATCACAAACCGTTGGAACTGATTAATTGAACTACCTTTTTACAGAGGAGGAAATTAATCCTTAGGGATGTAAAGTGGCATGTTAAAGGCGCAGTAACAATCTTGGAAGAACTAAACGAGAATAAATGTTTCATGATTTTTCAATAAGCAAGATTTGATATCTTTAAATAACTCTCATTTGTTGACCACTTACTACGTGCCAGACTCTGTTCTCTGAGCTTCACACACACACATGTCTCATTTCATCTTCACGATATTACACTTTTCTTGGGGCTGGCCTGGTGGCACAGTGGTTAAGTTCACGTGCTCCACTTCAGCAACCTGGGGTTCGCCAGTTCAGATCCTGGGCACAGACCTACGCAGCGCTTATCGAAATGATGCGGGGTCGGTGAGCCGAGGAGTCGAAAGAAAGATTTCTTAGACTCTCAAGATCTGGCAGTAGTGCTCTTTTATTTAGAGAATAGTGTGGAATAGCATGGGGACAGGACCCATGGGCAGGCAGCGCTTCTGCTGCTGCCCCCGCCGGCATGGAGACAGGACCCATGGGCAGGCAGAGCTCCTGCTGCTGCCCCCGCTGGCATGGGGACAAGACCCATGGGCAGTCAGAGCTCCTGCTGCTGCCGCTGCTGCTGCCCCTGCTGGCATGGGGACAGGACCCATGGGCAGGCAGAGCTGGTGCGTGGGGACAGGACCCACGGGCAGTCAGAGCTCCTGCTGCTGCCCCGAGTTGAGGGTTAGGGCTAATTTTACAAGGCAAGGGTACGTGACTTATTTTTACTGGAAAAAAAAGAAAAAGAAAAAGATGATGTAAAAAGTCATTAAATGATTTCAGTGCAGATGGGGTCTGGTTATTGTGCGGTCATATAACTTTAGATACGAATCTGGCCATATAGATCGGCATGCAGGTGAGGATGCCCCGGGCTTGTCTCCCTGGGGCGGTCCTAATTCATACCATAAAAAAAGTCCACTGGGTCGTATAGTTTGGCATGTAGGCCAGGTCACCTTGGGCTTCTCTAGCTGGGGCAGCCTTATTCCACATCAAAGCCATGTTGTGGCAGATGTCCCACATATAAAGTAGAGGAAGATGGGCACAGATGTTAGCTCAGAGCCAGTCTTCCTCAGCAAAAGAGGAGGATTGGCAGTGGATGTTAGCTCAGGGCTAATCTTCCTCAAAAAATAAATAAATAAATAAATAAAGTACAATTTTCTTTACAATTTTACAAATGTAACAGCATGAAGTCTAGCTGACAGAGCCAAGTCTAACTGACCCCAAAGCCCACCCTCTTCCATTGCTCTAAACTGCATATGCTACACACCACTGTTAAAAGAATTTTTTGCAATTCCACCACATTTAGCACAGTTTGGGTATTTAGTAGGTACTCCATATCTAGTAAATGATTTCATGTTATTCCAAATGCGATCCTAGGTTTCTATTATGGTGATAAAGGGATCGTGAGCATGATCAACATATAAATACAGAGGGCATCAGTGGGATTGAAAAGAGAATGAGAAAAGAGGGAGAGCAGATTCACAAGAGGAATTACGTAATTTCCTGGAAGATACCAAATCAAACACTGATGCATCAGTATCAGCTTATCCTGGCCACGTAACTCTCAGTTTTTAAATGAGTTGGACCAGCTTTACAATGCAAGATTTTGGTAGAATGAATGACCATGGCCCAAGTTACTTTATGAAGTGACGCATTTTATTGTCTTTGAACATTCACTCAGATACACTAGGAAATAACCCTAGTGGACAACCCAGTATGCTGATCACAGCATCCCCAAGTTAAACCATACTGGTTTAAAAATAAATTTTTATTGCAGTGAAGAAAGCTGTAAATATTAACTATTCTTCAACATATATGTCCTAAAGTCCCCAAATGACCTGAGACTAGAATTCCTCACTGTCACTTTCTGATTTGGGTTGGAGAAAAATCACCAGAATCACTGACTGCATGTGTCACAGTGACGTGATTCTTCTGCTTTCCCAGTGTCTCACACAATGTGTGTTGCTCCCCTTCCATTCCCGGTGTGGCTCCCACTCTGCTAGTTGTCTGCTGCACTAGTGCCCCTAACTGTTTCTGGAACCAGTGTCTTTTTTCATTTGACAATAAGTAGCAATAGCTTTCTCTCTGTGCTGTAAGTGAGAAGAAGGGGACTTTGGGAGCTGTTTTTCTGATCTAAGTAGGGAGTGTAACTGCTTTAGCAGAATAGAAGTAAAGTAACAGGGCAGATGCAATTGTCATCCTCCTTAAAGTCCTCATATTTTATAGCTTAACCACCGCTTCATAGCCAGTAATCTACTCTCATCTGGGGTTAATGCTACCTTTGGCTACAGAAGCACTATCAGCATTCACTCACATTCAAAACATTTAACTATAGGCATAGATACTAACTAATCAGGGGATTGCTAACTATAAACAACTGGTAGAGCCATGCCCAGTTACCTGTTGACCACCAGCCATTTATGTAAGGAGAATAGGGTCTCACTCTAATCCGCTGCCTTTTCCAAGTGATGAGGCATCCATTCCCTTGGGAAGTACTCCTTATTTCTTACGCAAATCACATCAACTCTCTCAGAATTTACTATTGCAATACCTTTGAATAATAGTGAAATCAATCCAGATTGTAAGACATGAAACTTCCCACCACCCACCGCTATCTCCTATCACAGGCAGTACCTATAGTTCTTGAAAGATGTGACTTCAGGATCTGCCTTCTGTTTACTCAGAGATATACACAGGAGTCATCTCCAGCTAACCAAGATTACAAATGCACAAAGCCAGGGACCAGTCCCATATATGAAGGGGACCAATTACGTGTTCCAGTGGGTGGACAGACCTCCTGAGAGTAGAGAACCATTATACTTGCCTAACTCCTATGAGAGGAGCTGAAAGGAAAGAGGACGTTTCCGTCTTTGTTTACAAAGGCAGGTAGGTGGAAAGCCAAGTAGACTCGCCTGACTGTGTTTACTTGTGCCCTGTTTGGATTCCCTTAATTGCCTGAGTATCTTGTTTTCAGAGTCAACTGCAAAGAAATTTACCTAAGGCTAATCATTGCTTCCAGTCATTTTTACATTTGAAAAGAATCGTTCATAAATCCAGTCAATCATCCATGGGCTTCTAAAAGAGAGCAGAGGTGCTATGTATTAATTTTGAATATCTACTCCATGTACACAGCAATACAGGCACTTAACCACTTTTGGTCAATTTAATTATTGAGAGGTATTATGATATAGTGGTTAAGAATATGGACTTAGGGGAGGATTCAGAGATAACTGGATTCAACTCTTTTTTCTGCCAATTCCTAAGTCGTGATCTTGGATAACTTACTCTCACAAAGCCTCAGTTTCTAGGTTGTTAAATGGAGATTATTAATAGTATGTACTTCATGGGGTTGTTGTGAGGTTCAAGATGCGTATAAGGTGCTGAGACTACTGCCTGACGTAAGCACTCAAAAATGGTAGTTACTGTTATTATCCTCGGCTTCATGGATAAAATCCCTATTGTTTTGTTCTCTTGCCCGCTCTTCCAGAGCTGCCTGACTTTTTCCTTTCAGAACCAACTGGCAAGATGTTCTAGAAAGAAGATGTTTCTTAGCAACATTTTGTTTATATAGATAAAAACATAACCTTTACTGCCACCTGCTAGAGAAGAGAGATCCTCAGCATTTGAATGATATATACTTATTGGAGCTCTTGGTTTTAGTTTGTACACAGTGTTGAGTGTTTTTCTTTCAGGAAGGAAGGAGTGTCCTTCACTTGAACGATATTTCTTCCTCCAGGCTAGAGCTAATGGAATAGCATTTCCTCCTGGATACGCACAAGTGTGTACGTGTGTATGCACACAAGCTCACAAGGGTGTACATGTGAATATGTCTTAAAAGAAACACGTCTGGTGGGTTTTCTTTGTCTCTGTTTGTTTGCAATAGGTCTTCCCCATTCTACCGCTGTCAAAGTAATCCCTTCCACGACTTTGATTAGAAAGAGGGTTTACTTGTTCCCTAAGGAAACTCCGCTGAACTCAGAAAGGTATTTAGAAAAACCTGACAAAAAGATCAATAAGTCTTGAGAATAACTGGCCTTCTCCATATCTCCATTATAGACTAGAAGTGCTGGCTGTGGCTGATCAAATCCCTCAGAGATGACTGTTCCTGACGTGAATGAAGTCACTTGCAAGTGAGAACTTGCACTGAGGAAGGGGGTAGACTCAGAGGAACAGCAGACATTGTGACCACAGAGGACTTGAGGGCATTCAAGGTATTTATTTTTACAAAAGTTCTCCTTAGGCTGATTCTGTATCAGCTAGGGTTCTTCAGAGAAATGGAACCAAAGGAGATTGATCTCTCTCTCTCTCTCTCTCACTCTCTACTATCTCAAGAGAGAGAGAGAGAGAAGAGAGATTTATTTTAAGGAATTGACTCATGCAATTGTGGGGACTGGTAAGTCCAAAATCTACACACAGGCCAGCAGGCTGGAGACCCAGGAAGGAGTTGATATTGCCGTCTTGAGGCCAAAAGTGACGTGGAAGTAAAGTTGCTTCTTTGGGGGACCTCAATCCTTTCTCTTAAGCCTCCAACTGACTGGATGAGGCTTACTCACATTATGGAGAATCATCTGCTTTACTCAAATCTGCTGACTTAAATATTAATCACGTCTAAAATACACCTCACAGCAAAATCTAGACTAGTGTCTGACCAAAGGCCCTGGTACCAAAGTCTAGGCAAGTTGACACGTGAAATTAAACATCACAGCCTCCCACTCAGCACTGATCCTCTTCTTTCATTGCCATCTGGAAGAAAGCACCACCTCAGATCGAGGACCGAGTACCTACCTGGGATAGTCTGTGTGACTAAAACCACCTGAGGCTCCGTCGCCCTGGTTATGCTATGGAACATGTTGTAAGATTATGACTGAACCTTTTTTTTTTGCATTTTTAAAAAATTTTCAGATAAGAGTAGATTCACACATAGTTTTAAGAAATAATACAGAGAAATTCTATGTATCCTTTACCCAGATTCCTGCAATGGTAGCATCTTGCAAAACTATAGTAAAGTATCACCGCCAGGTGGTTAACTTTCATATAGTCAAGACACAGAACATTCTCATCACCACACGGATCCCTCATGTTTCCCGTTTATAGCCATCCCCATTTCCTTCCTGCCCCTATTCCCTACTTAACTGCTGGCAAACACTACTCTGTTCTTTATCCTTGACAGCATTTGGAGTTGTCATTATTCTTTATTTTAGCTATTTCGATGGGCTATAGCAATATACACTGTGGTTTTCATTTGCATTTCCCTAATGACTAATGATGTTGAATATCTTTTTATGTACTTATTTGACATCTGTATATCTTCTTCAATGAAATGTTTCCTCCAATCTTTTGCCCATTTTGTAATGGGTGTGTTTGACATTTTTCCTCTTGAGTTCTGTGAGTTCTTTATATATTCTAGACACTAGGCCTTCGCTAGGCAGGTGGTTTACAGATATTTTCTCCCAGGCTGTACCTTGCTTTCATCCTCTTAACAGGGCAATTCTCAGAGCAAAAGTTTTTGTTTATTTGTATGAAGGCCAATTTATCATTTTTTTAAATGGATTACGTTTTCGGTGTTAAGTCTAAGAGCTTTTCACCCAACTGTAGATCCCAAGATTTTTTCCTATTTTTTTTTTTTCTAAAAGATTTATAGCTTTTCTTTTACCTTTAAGTCTGTGATTCATTCTGAAGTTTGGGGTTTTTTGTTTCTGTTTTTTAGTCTCTTTTTTTTGTAGTTACATTGGTTTATAACATTATATAAATTTCAGGTGTACGTCACTATATTTTGATTTCTGTGTAGATTACATCATGTTTCCCACCCAAAGACTAATTACCATCCATCACCATACACATGTGCCTAATCCCCCCTTTTGCCCTCCTCCCTCCCCGCTCCCCTCTAGTAACCACCAATCCAACCACTGTATCTATGTGTCTGTCTGTTGTTTTTATCTTCTATCTGTGAGTGAGATCATATGGTATTTGACTTTCTCCCTCTGACTTATTTCGTTTAGCATAATACCCTCAAGGTCCATCCACGTTGTCAGAAATGGCAAGATTTCATCCTTTATTATGGCTGAGTATTATTCCATTGTGTATATACACCACATCTTCTTTATCCATTTGCCCTTTGATGGGCACCTAGGTGGCTTCCAAGTCTTGGCTATTGTGAATAATGCTGCGATGAACAAAGGGGTGCATGTATCTTTAAGTATTCAGGTTTTCACGTTCTTTGGATAAATACCCAGCAGAGGAATAGCTGTGCCATATGGTAGATCTATTCCTAATTTTCTGAGGATACTGCTTTCCATAGTGGCTGCACCAGTTTTCACTCCACTAGCAGTGTATGAGAGTTCCCTTCTCTCCACATCCTCTCCAAAACCTGTTATTTCCTGTGTTGTTAATTATAGCCATTCTGAAGGGCATGAGGTGATATCTTGTTGTAGTTTTGATTTGCATTTCCCTGATAGATAGTGATGCTGAAAATCTTTTCCTGTGCCTGTTGGCCATCTATGTGTCTTCTTTGAAGAAATGTCTGTTCAGATCTTTTGCTCATTTTTTAATTGGGTTGTTAGTTTTTTTGTTGTTGAGATGTATGAGTTCTTTATATATTTTGGATATTAACCCTTTATGAGATATATGGCTTGCAAATATCTTCTCCAAATTGTTAGGTTATCTTTTCATTTTGTTGATGGTTTCCTTTGCTGTGCAGAAGATTTTTGGTTTGATGTAGCCCCATTTGTTTATTTTTTCTACTGTTTCCCTTGCCTGGTCAGACATGGTGCTTAAAAACGTGCTGCTAAGACCAATGGCGAAGAGCATCCTGCCTATGTTTTCTTCTAGAAGTTTCATGGCTTAGGTCTTACATTCAAGTCATTAATCTATTTTGAGTTAATTTTTGTGTATCGTGTAAGATAATGGTCTACTTTCATTCTTTTGCATGTGGCTGTCCAGTTTTCCCAACACCATTTATAGAAGAGACTTTCCTTTCTCCATTGTATGTTCTTGGCTCCCTTGTCATAAATTAGCTGTCCATAGCTGTGTGGGTTTATTCCTGGGCTCTTTGTTCTGTTCCATTGATCTGTGTGCCTGTTTTTGTGCCAGTGCCATGCTGTTTTGGTTAATAAAGGTTTGTAGTATATTTTGAAATCAGGGATTGTGATACCTCCAACTTTGTTCTTTTTTTCTCAGGATTCCTTTAGCTATTCAGGGTCTTTTGTTGTTCCATCTAAATTTTAGGATTCTTTGTTCTATGTCTGTGAAAACTTGTGGTTGGAACTTTGATAGAGATTGCATTGAATCTGTAGACTGCTTTAGGAAGTATGGACATTTTAACTATGTTAATTCTTCCAATCCAAGAGCACAGAATATCTTCCTATTTCTTTGTGTCTTCTTCAATTTCTTTCAACAACGTTTTATAGTTTTCAGTGCATGGGTCTTTCAACTCTTTGGTTAAATTTATTCCTAGGTATTTTATTCTTTTTGCTACAATTGTAAATGGAATTGTATTCTTAATTTCTCCTTCTGCCACTTTGTTGTTAGTGTATAGAAATGCAACTGATTTTTGTATGTTGATTTTGTATCCTGCAACTTTACTGAACTCGTTTATTATTTCTAAAAGTTTTTTGGTGGGTTTTTTAGAATTTTCTATATATAAAATCATGTCATCTGCAAATAGTGACAGTTTCACTTCTTCCTTTCCAATTTTGATGCCTTTTATTTCTTTTTCTTGCCTGATTGCTCTGGCTAGGACTTGCAACAAGATGTTAAATAAGAGTGGTGAGAGTGGGCATCCTTGTCTGGTTCCTGTTCTGAGAGGGATAGCTTTCAGTTTTCTCCATTGAAAATGACATTAGCTGTGGGTTTGTCATATATGGCCTTTATTGTGTTAAGGTACTTTCCTTCTATACTCATTTTATTCAATGTTTTTATCATAAATAGATGCTGTATCTTGTCAAATGCTTCCTCAGTATCTGTTGAGATGATAATGTGATTTTTATTCTCCATTTTGTTAATATGGTGTCTCACATTGATTGATTTGCAGATGTTGAACCATCCCTGTATCCCTGGAATAAATCCCACTTGATCATGATGTATGATCTTTTTAATATATTGTTCTCTTCAATTTGCTAGTATTTCGTTGAGGATTTTTGCATCAATGTTCATTAGTGATATTGGCCTGTAATTTTCTTTGTTTGCATTGACTTTGTCTGGTTTTGGTATCAGGATAATGTTGGTTTTATAGAATGAGTTAGGAAGCTTCCCTTCCTCTTCAAGTTTTTGGAAGAGTTTGAGAAAGATAAGTATTAAGTCTTCTTTGAATGTTTGGTAGAATTCACTTGGGACGCTGTCTCGTCCTGGACTCTTATTTTTTAGGAGGTTTTTGATTACTGTTTTAATCTCCCTACTGGTGATTGGTCTATTCAAATTTTCTATTTCTTCTTGATTCAGTTTTGGAAGGTTGTATGATTCTATGAATTTATTCATTCCTTCTAGATTGTCCAATTTGTTGGTGTATAGCTTTTTGTAGCATTCTCTTATAATCTTTTGTATTTCTGAGGTGTCCATTGTAATTTCTCCTCTTTCATTTCTGATTGTATTTATCTGAGCCTTCTCTTTTTCTCTTGGTGAGTCCAGCTAAAAGTTTGCCAATTTTGTTTATCTTTTCGAAGAACCCTCTCTTGGTTTCATTAATTTTTTCTATTATTTTTTAGTCTCTATTTCATTTATTTCTGCTCTAATTTTTATTATTTCCTTTCTTCTGCTGATTTTGGGCTTTGTTTGTTCTTCTTCCAGTTCCTTCGGGTACAGTGTTTGATTATTTATTTGAGATTTTTCTTATTTATTGAGATAGACCTGTATCGCTATAAACTTCCTTCTTAGACCCACTTTTGCTGTATCTCACAGATTTTGGCATGTCCTATTTTCATTTTCATTTGTCTCCAGGTATTTTTTGATTTCTTCATTGACCCAATTGTTGTTCAGTAGCATTTTGTTTAATCTCCACATATTTGTGGAGGTTTTTTTAAAAAACAAATTATAAAGTTTAGGTCAGGGCTTTTTGTTTGTTTGTTTTGTTTGGACTATGGATGTCCAGTTGCTCTGACACCATTTGCCAAAAAACTGTCTTTCCTCCATTAAATTATTTTTGTCTCTTTGTCAAAAATCAGCAGGATACGGTTGTGCAGATCTATTTCTGAGTTCTCTGCTTTATTCCATTGATCCCTCAACCAATATCGATCTTGATTGCTGCAGCTGCATAAGAAGTTATAAAATCTGGTGGCGTGACTCCTTTCACTTAATTCTCCTTTTTGAAAATTATTTCAGCTATTCCAGTTCCTTTGCATTTCCATGTACATTTTAGAATAACCTTGTTTATACCTACAAAATTTCTTGCTTGGGATTTGATGGTAATTGCACTGGACCTGATATCACTTTGGAAAGTACTGATTTTTACTAGGTTAAGTCTTCCATTCCGTGGAACCAGTTTGTCTCTCTGTTTATTTAAATTTGTTTTATTTCTCTCATCAGCATTTTGTCGTTTTCAGCATACAATTTTTATGTGTTTTGTCAGATTTAGAGCTGGATTACTTTCTTAAAAAACAGAATGCAATAAAAATCTTTCTTTGTTTTTGCTTTTTTTTTTTTTTTGGTGAGGAAGATTGGCCCTGAGCTAACATCTGTTGCCGATCTTCCTCTTTTTGCTTGAGGAAGATTGTCCCTGTGCTAACATCTGTGCCGATCTTCCTCTATTTTGTATGTGGGATGACGCCACAGCATAGCTTGATGAGTGGTGTGTAGGTCCACACCTGGAATCTGAACCTGTGAGCCCTGGGCCACTGAAACGGAGTGCATGAACTTAACCACTACACCACTGGGCTGGCCCCAGAGATCTTTATTTCTTTATTGAGAACACATCACTTTAATCATTTTTATCTCTATGCTTCTATATATTCAGTGTTAATGAGTTAGACAATCTGTTAAAAACTCGTAAAATTATGTGAGTACGATTTAGAAACAATATCTTCTGAATGCAGCATGTCAAAAATTGTTGATATCGCTGATGGAATCAGAGAAACCAAAGGCTGTAAATTAACTGAGTTTGGCAAGATTCATCTCTTTCAATTGTTTCTCATCACAGGGTGCCTTCTAGCAGCATTAGTAACATTCAAAGTCTTAGAATTTGTAGTTTTCTGAATCCCACTTACATGCAGAGCCAGACCTCAATATTTTTCAAGCCTCCTGATTATGTCACCTTGTGCTAGGACAGCATTCTGATGGAAAGTGGTGGTTTATATGCAGAGCTTTTGACACCAAAAGTATACTTGGCAGTGAAAAATGAGAATCTGGACATCAGGGCTCCTACTGGAATTAATTTGCTGCTCACAGTGTAAACTATCACTATCTAATGGACTTGCGGCAGCACAAGTATTTCATTGAGACCAAACAATGTGTAAATAATGTGGTTTGTTTCCAAATGAAAGCTGTGCATTACAAATTACTTCTTTTCTCTGATTAATTGCAGAATTTTACTGCAGGTTTTGAAGTGAAATGTTCCCTTGGCACATTTCCTGAGGTTTCTTGTGAAGGAAGAATGCAATTTGAAAACCGTAGGTGAATCCTGGTTTGTTGTGCACAGTCTAAAACAATGAAAACTGTGAAAACCATGTCAAAATACTTCAATCTTAGAAGCCTCAGTTTCCCAGCCTGAGAAATCAAAAATACATTGAGTAAAATGAGTTGATAATGACCATTGAAACTCTGAAGTATTATGGAAGGAAAAGAGAATGAGGTCAGAACTCTTTGATTCAATTTCCTCCACTGTGGTCACCAACTTGTCCTAGTTTGTCCAGGATTTTCCTAGTTTTAACAAAGAAAGTCTCACAACCCACGAAACCTCTTGGTCCCAAGGTTGAAACTGAAGACCCATATTCCAGGAAAACCAGAATGGTTGGTCACCCCACTCTAGCTCTCCCACTTATTAATTTAGGGATTTTCAGTAAAACCTATCACTTGTCTGAGTCTGCCTCCTCCTCTATAAAAAGTAGAGAATAACTGTTCTATCCCCTCACAGGGTCATTGAAAGGAATAAGTATGATTATGCAAATGGAATGCTTTGTAAACAGTGGTGCACTGTACAAATGTATGGATTTGGTACCATCATAACTTATGGCTGCCCTTTGCTAACAATATATTTGTCCTATGCTTTACTCAGTTGGACTCTCTGGCAAAGAAAAAGTCATAAAATGATGAAAAGCTTTGTCCAATTGCTCATCTCTTTCCATTCATAACAATACTTTCTGCTGTACTGTAGAGAATCCATTAGCTAAGCACGAAGTATCATGTCCCCCCAAATTACTGCCAAATGCTGTTTACCCTCTAATTCCCTAATTCTATTCATCTGACATCACTTTATGGAGCTCTGGCAAATAACACAGTTCAAGTGTACAAGCATAGGGGGTGGATTTGAATAACTGCATGTTTATGTTCAAGAAGAATAGAATAAAATATTTACCAATCCAGTTCCCTTTCCAGGAGCGATACACTGTTCCGTGTTAAAGGCGATGGGCTGGTTGCAGATTGCCTTCTGCATGCTAATGATAGCATTTAGGAAAGTAATAATAGGGCTTTGGGTAGAGGTTCTGTGTGAGTTTCTGGAATGTAGATAGTTGAGTGTAACATGCCAGCAGATTTAAGCAAATTCGTGAGGCTTCAAAGTTAATATCTGAAACACTGTCAAGTGCCAGATCTTTTGTTTCACTCTGTTAGTAAATGTAACAGATGGTTTGCAAACATGTTAGGGATCTGAAGGCTGACTGATCATGTCAGTTTGATAGAAATAGGATGCAGCCATTTACCACATCAGAATGTGAGAAAAGGAAAGCTTCAAAATTAAACCTAAAAAGAGAGCAACTTTCTCACTGGGGCTGACTAACAAGAGAGAACATTGAGTTCAAAACGTCTGTTACCTAATCACTAACTTTGAGTTTTTCCTTTTATCTGGTGCCAATATGGAATATCAGAATAAAAATCTGTCGCCTTCCAAAAAAACAAATAAAAATCATATGTGCATCTTTGATGCAATAGTGAAATCACCATCATCAATAGAGTTCCATTGCCGTGGAGACGATTATACTCTCGAAATCCAGTAATTCAACTTCTTCTCTGTGAATCCAGCTATGAGAGACAAAACTCTGTCTCTTTTCTTCAGGCTGTAAATGAGAACAGTGTTAACCTTTCAGGGAAGGAATGCTAATAGCTGGGCTCCTCTATCTGTCTGACTTCCACCTCTACCCTTCCCACCACAGTGTTGAAGCATAATGTGGGTCATCCAGGACCAAAGAGAGATACTGCTGTTATTGAAAATGCATACAATAACATATTTAGCTTTATTCTTGCTCTAGTTTTATGAAGAGCCAGGGCAAGAGAATTTCCCCAGTTCGAGGCTCTGAAATGGCAGGGTCAATGGTAGACTTCTTAGGGGGTTACAACTGGGAAGGTGCACAAAAGCTCAAGTTATTCCAGGAAGACTGCTGGTAAATGACCATCAGATATTGGATGACTTCAAAATGGAGACGTCTGGAGGATTATGGAGTAAACTATATTCTTGAAGTAAACTGTACTCTCTTTCTTTGCTCTTTATCCAACAAATTTAATTGAGGACCTCCTCTGTGCCAGGCACAGTGCTGGCTATGAAAGATACAAATGAACAGACAGTGTCAGTTATCATGGAACTTACATCCAACAGGGGGAAACAGACACCAGGGCTCATCTGTCTGAGGTGGTTACATTTGGGCTGAGCCTGGCCATACCTAATGACATGTGCCATTTGTAAACGTCCCTACATTAATCTCCCGTTTTATCTTCAGCTTTTCTCTATGGTGAACATTCCCAATTGGAGAAACTGAGATGGAGAGTGGCCACAATGTACCCAGGTATTGAGTTCTTAGAGGAGCAAGAGAGAGAGCCAATGAAAGGAACCAGACAGCTGTAGGTTCAAATCCTTCCACAACCACTAGTTGGTCCCTGACCTTGAGTTTCATCAGCAATGCATGTTGTGACCTGATACCCTATCAGCCCCAACACTATAGTGTGGATTTCTTACAACTAAAGGCATTTTCCAACATGACCACAGTATAGCCATCAAAAGCAGAAAATTAACATTGATATATTATTATCTCAATCTCCATTCAAGTTTCACCAAATGTCCCAATAATCTCCTTTATAACAATAGGACATTGTTCAAAATCATCTGTTCCATTGAGCTGGCGTATCACTTCCCCATCATTCCATTCAGAGCTGTTCCTCAGTCTTTCCTTGACTTTTGTATCCTTGACTTTCTTTAACAGCCAGGCCAGTTATTCTGTAGTATGGCCTTCAATTTGGGTTTGTGTGTTTTCTCATGATGATTCAGACACCCTTCTCAGGCCGTATGTCTCTGACATGAGGTGACTGACCACTCTCCTGAATGGACACTCTCCTCACCCAGCTTGGGCGTTAGTGCCACACCCAGCCTCCCTTCCACAAAATTGCCTTCCTTGTCCTGCTTACACTTTGACCCTCCACACCAAGTAGCCCCCCCAGAGGGGACACCCTGCTCACCCTACTGGGGCTCTGCCATCCATGCCAGGCAGCCCTCCTGTGCAGATGTCCTCTTGCCCCCATTCTAAGCCACTGGGCTCCCCACCCCCAACCAATGTCTACCTTGCTCCACTCCACCTACTGACTTTAGGTTACATTTATTCAGGAAGAAAGGAGAAGATGAATATATTCAGGAAAGGAGAAGAGAAAAGCGAATAATATTTTGAATATTATTCCAGAATGTTTCTGAGTACTTTAAGCAACATAATACAGATTTATCTTCATATTATTTACAAACAGAACCAATTATTATGGACATGCTATCCAGAAGCCAGTGAAATTGGAACAATTGCCACCATGTGCTGCCTCCTCTCGGAAATATTTAAACACTCCTCTGCATGGGTCCAAGGCTATCCGCTTGGGACGTGTAAGCTTCTTAGCAGAAAATGATTCTAAACTTGTCCAGCTGAGCATATGCTCCCTATTGCTTTACCCATCCCCACCTCCCAGTTCTGCAGATGACCCCCGAAATTCCCCTTATCCACAGGTAGCCTTGTGCTTTCATTTCCAGCTTATCTCTGGATGTGTTCATTTATCTGACATCTCCATCCATCCCACTTCTACATATATACAATAGAATTTGTTTATTGATGCATGAAAACACT
This sequence comes from Equus asinus, assembly GCF_041296235.1. Taxonomy (NCBI): domain Eukaryota; kingdom Metazoa; phylum Chordata; class Mammalia; order Perissodactyla; family Equidae; genus Equus; species Equus asinus. The sequence goes on along the minus strand of NC_091802.1, from coordinate 33,061,437 downwards.
GTCTTTCCATGCTATGGAGGACTCGCTGACACTTTGCAGTCTCTTACTTTGTTGACTATCATTACACCCTAAATTAGATCTGGTTGTACTATCACAGAAATAACAAGCCTCTCCCTCATCTCACACACACACATACACACACACTTCCTAAAGTTCATAATAGCTGAACACAGACAATTATGCCAAAACTCATTTACTCATTCACAGGTACTTTTAGCTCGTATTTTTGACCATTGGTCATTACAAGGCCCAGGGCTGGGCACGAGAGTTGGACACTTGAATCAAACTGAACTCCAGGTCAATGTCAGGTGAGGTTCAGTGGCAAAGCTGAATACATCAACAAATAATTACCATTTATTGCATCGCTGATTACTTTGTTCGATTTATCCATCTGTTCATGTCTCCTAAGTTGATAATGAATAGGATCAAAGAAGTATATGCACTCTTGCTTTTATTTTACTTTTTAAAGTCTTTATCTTTTTAGAGCAGTTTTAGGTCTACAACAAAATTGAGAGGAAGGTACAGAGATTTCTTATGTACCCCCTGCCCCCACACATGCACAGCCTCCCCCATTACCAACATCACTCACTAGAATGGTGTATTTTTTACCAAAGATGAACCTACATTGACACATCATAATCATTCAAAGTTCATAGTTCACCTTAGGGTTCACTCTGGGTGTTGTGCATTTTATGAGTTTGGACAAAAATATAATGACATATATCCATCATAATAATATCATACAGAGTATTTTCACTAAAAATTCTCTGTTTTCTGCCTATTCATCTCTCCCCCCTCCTCATCCCTAGAAATCCCTGATCTTTTTGTTGTCTCCATAGTTTTCCCTTTCCAGAATGTCATAGAGTTGGAATCATACAGTACATAGGCTTTTCAGATTGGCTTCTTTCTCTTAGTAATATGCATTTGAGTTTCCTCTACGTCTCTTCATGGCTTGATAGCTCATTTATTTTTAGTGCTGAATAATATTCCATAGTGTGGTTGGACCACAATTTATTTATCCACTCACCTACTGAAAGACATCTTGGCTGCTTTCAAGAACTGGCAATTATGAATGACTGCTATAAACATCTGTGTGAAGTTTTCTTTGTGGACGTACATTTTAAACTTCTTTGGGTAAATACCAAGGATAATGATGGCTGGATTGTATGTACATTTAGTTTTGTAAATCACTGCCAAATTGTCTTTCAAAGCAGCTGTACCATTTTGCATTCCCACCAGCAAAGCATGAGAGTTCCTGTTGTTCCACATCCTCATCAGCATTTGGTATTATCAGTATTCCAGATTTTGGCCATTCTAATACGTATTTAATTATATCTATCTTTTATTTTTTAATATATAGAGAAAAGTACATAAAACACAATGCCAATTTAGTGAATAAGTACAAAGTAAACACTGATGTTCCCATTACTTGTATAAAGAAATAGAATATTGCAAATATTCCAGAAGTCCCCAGCTTTTCCATTTCCCCAACCTAACAGAAGGAACCATTTTCCTGACATTGTGATGGATCGTTTCTTTATTTTTTCAGAGATTTATCAGCAATGTATGCATCGCTGAAAAATTAATTTGTCTTTCTATTTTAAACTTTATGTTAATGGAATCCTAGTGTATGTATTATTTTTTATTGCTTCTTTCATTCAACATTATTTGTATGATTCATTTATGTTGTGGTTTGTAAGTGTAGTTTGTTAATGTCCTAGATGTAAAATATTCTATTCTTGGAATATACTTTGATGTATTTATCTTTTCCTCTGTTAAAGGACATTTGACTTGTCTCAAATCCAAGACCATTATGAATAGGCCCATAAACATCCTTTTACTTATGACCCAATGTCCAAGTATATAAATTTTCTGTATCTAAGATTGTAATTACTGAGCCCTTGATCATATATTCAACATTGTTAGAAAATACCTAATTTCAAAAGCAGTGATACCAACTTGTACAGCAATATTAAAGTGTTCCCATTGTTCCATATCCTCATCAACACTTGGCCTTGTCAGGCTTTTAAATTTTTGTCATCTTGTTGGGTGTGTAATGGTACTTTGTTTTGGTTTTAATTTACATTCCCTTGATTACTTAGGAAGATAAACACTAATCCATTCACTCTTGTAAATGTTGACCATTAGGTCTGAAAAGATCACTTCGTATCTGATGATGAATAAGCAAACATTCAGCTTTAGGGCTGTTGAGAAATTACTGCAGAAAAAGGAAAATCTCACATTATTCTTAAGAATGAGATTAAGATAATATCCCTTAATATAATTTTAATATTAAACTTTTTTTCTTAAACAACGTAGCTTCATTAAGAAGATTTGGTATTTACCAAATATGAAGCGAAATCTATATGAAATGTATAATCAGATAAGTGAAGAGACTACATTAGATAAAAAATAATTCTAAGGAAATGAAAATGCAATAGTAGAATAAAAACAGGTATTGTGGGCATCAAAGAACAGAACTGGCATTTGGAAAACTAAATTGGTGGTGTTTGTCTGTGAAGAAAGGAAAGTAGACTATGAAGCCCTAGCAGCCCCTTCATCTCACCCATGCTGTCACATGCACGTGTCCCAACCCTTGGCCTGGCCTCCATTACTCTGGCTTTCATTAGTGTGTATAGCCACGGTATGAACTCTCATTTGTTTTGTGCTTTACAAACTATTTCCCTCCCTCCTCCCCCACTTTTTTTCTTAACTCCTACCTACTACCCATTCCCCACCAGTCAACGTCCAATTACAGTTGTTCCAATTTCTCTACCAGAACTTCTCTTACTAGCCATCTGTTATAGTTTCATTCTATGGCATGTCTGCCATTTCTCCTTCTGTCCACTGAATCATTACGTTTATCTATTTCCATATTTTGACTTAATATTTTTTCAGGAATCTGGCATCCTTGACCAAGAATGAAAGTTTCTTGTACATTCTTGAATATTCTCAATGGGTAAACAAACTCTGTGTAAGAAATAAGGGTTTCCTTTAATGTGCATTGCAAGATTGCTGGCATGCCTAGGACTCAGTTATAAAATTTATGTTGAGCCTATCCCTCACCAGTTATTTCTGAGATATTTCTGACTTTAGAATAAATGTTAAGTCTGGATATTTACCCCTTACAGGTAACTACTGTCCTAAAGTAGTGTTAGTGACTTGTTCTAATTCAGATCAAGTTTTATGGATATTTTTTAAGATATGTACGAGCTTATGTAAGTGCATGTTCAAGTATGTGTTCAAGACTTTCAACCCAAGAACTTTTTAAGAAATTGATTTGAGGTGAATGAAGCCCTGAAGTGTTTTAACTTTTTTTTTTGCAGGGAAAGATTTGCTGTGAGCTAATATCTATTGCCAATCTTACTCTTATTTTTTTCTCCCCACAGCCCCAGTACGTGGTTGTATATCCTAGTTGTAAGTTATTCTAGTTCCTCTGTGTGAGCCGCTGCCACAGCATGGCAACTGACAGACAGGGGGTGTGGTTCCATGACCGGGAACTGAACCTGGGCTGCTGTAGCAGTAAGAGCTCCAAACTTTAACCATAACGCCATCAGGGCTGGCCTTTAACTTTTTATTCTTTTATTTTCTACACATACATTTTTATTAGAAGCATTTTCTTTATCTAAGTCAGCTAATTAGCCGAAAAGGACACACCAATGCTATGAGAACACCAAAGTGTTGCTTAGAGAACTTCATCTCAAAAGCACACTTTTCCAAGTTCTTTCTATATGTGTGTTTCTTTTGTTGATTTGAATGTTATGAAAGGCCAAATCACAGGAAACTTTAAAATGAGAGTTTCCAACCAGTTGGGCTTCAGCAGGTGTGACTTTCTTGAGCTCATCATTGTTTACTTTACTGCTGGTTTCAGCTTGGGAGAAAGCACTCTGTGTCGGGGAGAAGCAAAGATATGGCTGATGACAACGGCAGTGTGGCCATGTCTCAGAGAACTGGCCCCAATGCTGCCAGTTATTCACTGTGAGAAGCATGACAAGTTGCTTCAGCTCTTGTCCCCATTTCCTAATTGGTACATTGGGGAAAATAAACCAAAGGATCTCTGTGGAATTTGGGGAGGGTGCTGTATTATTCAATACTGATTTGAATACCGTTCTTATCTACGGGGTCACGTGTTATCATAAAACATCTTCTAATCTAGCTGAATTCTGGCTGGATACACTCAAAGACTATGACCATTCTTTTACGATAATCTAAAATATCTCTGGAGAAGGCTACTCAATAACCTTCTGCAAAATCAGTTCAAATGATAACCCTCTTCCTTAAACCTTCTTTATATCTAATTCAAATCTTTTGCTTTTGTGATTTATGCTTATCTTTCCATATGCTATCCATGGTAAAAGAGGAAGATACAAATTAAAGCTGTTTCTGATGTTGCTGACTTTGCTACCTAAAACAACTTTTTGACATTAAAAAAGCATTATAAATAGTACAAAGGCCAATTAGAAGCTGAAAAAAAATATTTGGAACTTAAATCACAGACAAAGGATTTTTTTTCCTTAATATATAAAGACTGCTCTTATAAAGTCAGTAAGAAAAGACCAAAAGTCCAATCTAGAAGTGGACAAAGGATCTAAACAGAAAGTTAAGAGAAAAGAACATTAAATTACTCTGATATGTATGGAAAGACGTTCAGTTTCACTCAATAATGCAAATCGAAAGAATATTGAGATATCATTTTTCACATTTGAGAGTGACAAAAATAACAAAGATAATATACTGGATTAGGGGCAGGTGGGAAACAGGCACTTTCTCCCACTGTAGGGTTAGGGGGATAAATCCTTACGGCTCTTGTGAAGGGCAGGTTGGCACATACCTTTTGAGTCAGAAATTCCATTTCCTTGGATCTTACCAATATACTAGCACGTATGTAGAATGATAAATCTACAGGGTTATTAATCACAATATTTTTTCTATAATTGCAAAAGATTCAAAATATCTTAAATGCCTTTTGGTATAATATTGGCTTATAAGAAGAATCAGGAAGCTTTTTGGATACTGCTATGGAAAGATCTCCAAGACATATTTTAATAGAGTAAAGCAAGGTAGAGAACAATGTTTATAATATGCTACTACAACTTGGGTTTAAAAGGGTGCACTGTGGGGGCTGGCTTGGTGGCGCAGTGGTGAAGTTTGCACATTCTGCTTTGGCGGCCCAGGATTCACCCGTTTGGATCCCGGGTGCAGACCTACACACCACTAGGCAAGCCATGCTATGGTAGGCGTCCCATGTATAAAGTAGAGGAAGATGGGCATGGATGTTAGCTCAGGGCCAGTCTTCCTCAGCAAAAAGAGGAGGATTGGTGGCAGATGTTAGCTCAGGGCTAATCTTCCTCAAAAAAAAAAAAAAAAAAAAGGTGGACTGTATATATATTTTTTTCTTATGTTTATAAAGATTATTTATATAACAATGAGTAAGTTACAGTAACATTGCTGCCACTTAGGAGGGGAAGTGTATGCCTCCAATTCTTTCCGTGTTTCTCTGGTAAAGTCTCTTGCTGACTGCTGGATAAGGCGTATACAATACCGAACAATAACCAAGTGAAATATTCAGTCAAAGACAGTGGATTTTGTAAAAGCAATGGAAGGGTTGGAGAACTGCTGGAATCACCTGCAAAATAATAATAAAGATCCTTAATCTTATTATCCGTATTCTAAATCTTGACGCTTATTAAATAAGAATCTAGAAAATCAGACCAGATCAAAAAAGAGAAACTCAATGATATTTTTTGCAAGCTAGCCACTTGAAAAAGAATGAAAGTGAATAGCAAAAGATAGAGATGCCTTTGAGAAAACTGATGAAAGTAACTATTGTATTTTGTATGATTTTGTTGTATTGTATGTGAATTTGCTACAAAAATCAAATTTGTGCTATAATACATTTTAAATACGAAAACATAAACATTTTTGTTCCGCCTAATACTTACAATAAAATCTCTTTCAGTTAAATATAAGTTCAAATATATTTACTTTATAGAATCTTTTTAAGTCGCATTTTCCAAGATAAAGTTTAATGGAATATTTTTTATTCCTTTTTTTTTGCTATGATATTGTTTTTGGTGTTTAAAGAAGGTCCAGTTTAAAAGGTCTTTTTTCTTTTGAGGAAGATTAGCTCTGAGCTAACTACTGCCAATCCTCCTCTTTTTGCTAAGGAAGACTGGCCCTGAGCTAACATCCGTGCCCATCTTCCTCTACTTTATACATAGGATGCCTACCACAGCATGGCTTTTACCAAGTGGTGCCATGTCTGTACCTGGGATCCGAACCGGCGGACCCTGGGCCGCCGAAGTGGAACATGCGAACTTAACCGCTACGCCACCGGGCCGGCCCCTAAAAGGTCTTTTTAATAACATTTTCTTTATCAGTAGATTTTGTGGGAAAAGTTGTTGTTTACAAGACAAACTAGAACAATAAATTATGCCTATTTATAATACAGAAAGCAATAATTTATTTTGGAAAGAGAAAAAATACATAAATTCTATTAGATATGGTGCTGTACAGTATATAAGTTGATATATAACATAAATAAATGGCAATTTGTCAATATTATAAAAATTTTGAAATTTTATCCTAGCAATTCATTTCTAAAAACATATCCTAAAAACTATGCCAATTCAAAAGCACGTATCACACCATTGCTTATAATAACATAAATCTGAATAATCTCCATGTCCAACAGTGGAGGAGTGTATATGTAAACTCTGGTATATACATTACAATGGAACACCACACAGTTATTATACAATGTTGATGAATGTTGGTTTGGATGTAAATTTATAACAAAAGTTTTTCAGGATTCATTCTTAAATGAAATAAAAATTATACACACACATATCCTATGCACTCATTTTGGTTTAAACAATCAAGAACTTACACCCGAGCCATCCCCAAAGCAGCTCATCCAGAGTGAGCATCTCACTCTAAGCCTGAAGCTCCATCGAGCTAATTTCATTGGCCCATCTACTTTAAGTATAAAGATCTGCCTGCAGAACTGTCTGTGTGTTCTTGAGGCTCTGTCCACATATTCAGCCTCATTTGCTGCCTCTCTCCTCTTACTCAAATGAGCTGAACTGCTTATGGTTTCCTAAACAGATGTTGCAATTTAGTTCCTCCATGCCTTTGTATCTGCCCATTCAACACCATTCTTGCAACCTCCACTGCCTGTAAAATATCTGCTCACCTTTCAAAGCTTTGCTCAGTTAGCACCTACTTCAAGATGGCTTTCAAGATCCCCCAATGCATCACTCCTCCCACCTCCAAATAAGATTATACTGCAAAGAAGGTTAGACATGCTATATTTGCATCCTTTAAAACTTTTATCGTTGAAAATATAACAGGGTGTTGTTTTAGCTTATCTTTTCCACTTAGGGTGAGCTTCTTGAGGGCAGAACATTTAATTTTAATTATTCATGTATCATAATGGCTTGCGTATTACATATCAAGTGATAAATGAACAGATGCTCCCAGAAGAAAAATAGACACTGTAAAAATAAAAAGTATAAAATGATGGATTTGACTTTCTTTTATACATAAAGCCTCAAAGTGAAATCTGTGATTAAATTATGTTGAAATAGAGCCAAGCTCAATATTAAAATCTTTCTCCCCCAAAGTGTGAAAGATCTATCACACAATAATTTACCTTAATTAAACTCCATTTGCATTTTTTGGCAGATGTGTTTTCAATTTCTACATTTTAGGTAGATTTTTGACAAACTAAACAGCCTCATCAACTTTCTCTTGCTTTACAAAGGAAGATTCAGTGGGGAAAAAAATTCTGCCTAGGAGAAAAGGTAAACAAGCATGTGGCAAACTCTTTGAAAGATTTATCTGTTCAGAAGAAAACCTCAGGTGTGAGGTCTGCTCTCCTCCTCATACCAAATACGTTTGTAGGAAGCTCCAAGGGAGAACATTAATTCCCACTGTTGTGTTGACTCCTTTCTCTCTTTTCCCCACTCCTTTCCTTACCCTTTTTATTCTTTCAAAATGTTGGGTTATTTCCTCCAATATTATGTGTGTCTATTAGACTCTAATCACTGTAATTCGATTATGTAACTTTTCTGTGAAGTTCTCCAAGACCAGCCTTGATGGTATCCGTTCTTTCTTCCGGCTTCCTGTAGAGCTTCCGAGGGGTCAGGCATCTAGCATTTATCCTTGTTTATACTGGAGTTATTACACCTATCTCATGTCTCTCAGTAACCTGTGAGTTCCAGGTGGCAGGGGCCATATCTTATATACATTTATTCCCCTGAATGTTCTAGAAGATGCATGTGCATTATGTATACTCAGTAATCAGAATAAAGGAATTTGAGGGAGAAAAAAGAAAATTGCAGGAATGATTAGTACGTACTGAATATATTGGGAAAGGGGATAAAATGGAACCTGGAGGATACTCGGCTGAATACTTTGAGTCTCATTACTCCTCTTAACTTGAACCCTTGGTTACCAATTCCCTTACCTTTAAAAACAACCCACCCATCCAGAAAAGTGGATACATGAGAACAACCACAGGCAGATACTGACACTGACCACAGAATAAAGAAGGCTACCACAGCATTACTACCTGTACGGGTATGACAGCAGCGTCCACGTCATCACAGCTGACGCTACCTGAGCATTTGCAGCACACCGGGCACTCGGCTAAATTAATTTCAGGTAATCCTCCCAGTGATGGTCAGAGGCAGGCACTCTTAATCTTCCGGTTTTACAAGTGAAAAGACTTCAGGCTCAAGAAGGTTAAGTAACTTGCCCCAGGTTACACAACTAATAATGAAATCAGGGATCAAATCCCCACGACCCGACTTCCGAGAAATTGTAATGCCCCAACATACAGGAAATTTAGAGATATAAAATATAAGCCACTACCCTCTTTTTTTATTGGTTTTTTAAAAAACTTTATTATACCTGTAATTCAAAAATACAATTTATATGAAAATCTCATTCTAAAAATTTTTTCACAAGAATGAAACGTCCTAAAGCTCAACTGAAACACTTAAATTCACCGTACAATCACCCCCTATTCTTGCCCTTCCTCCCCCACCTCCCTCATTCTATCGGCTTTTTTTCCTTCCTCCAATGTTGAATTGGAAAACTGATAAACAGCTCTTAGGATATTAATATCTGTCATGTAGACATATTTATTTCTACTAATGCAGCCTAAGATTACGTCGGATAGTTAGAGTCAATCACACTGTGGCCTATACTGGGTCTGTAGTTGTAAACTTTAGGAATGCTTTCCTCTGCAAGTAACAGGAAATCTGATGCAGGCTCATATAAATAGGAAAATGAACATCAATAATGTGAAATTGGGAGGTAGGCAATTCCTGCTGCTGTTTTCATGGCTTGACAATCTTCTAGCCAACATCTCTCAATTTCCTTGTCCATACTCTCCTACATATTGCTTTAGGAGACCATGATAGCTGCCTTACCAGCCATGTTCAAAGTAGAAAACCAGGGGGCTGGCCCTGTGACATAATGGCTGAAGTTCGCATTCTCCTCTTCAGCAGCCCAGGGTTTGTGGGTTCAGATCCCAGGTGTGGACCTATACTCATCGAGCCATGCTGTGGTAGTGTCACACATACAAAATAGAGGGAGATTGTCACAGATGTTAGCTCAGGGCCAATCTTCCTCATCAAAAAAAAAAAAAAAAAAAGCAGAAAGCTAGAAAAAGAAGGGAGAACTTTGCCAGCTCCATCTTTTTTTTGATTGGAAAAACACATCTTCCTAGATTTCTATTCTTGACTCATAGGCTGGATCTGAGCAACATTATCACCACTCACTATAAGAGAGGCAGCAAGGGGGAAGGTATTCTAAATGGCTTTTAGGTAGCCAGTAAACGGTAACTGCTACATAAGCCTAAGGAGGAGCGTTACTTGGCTGGGGTTGAGATGATTTATCTCTTAAATCAAGTGACAACTTCCTTGACCCTCCAGGTTATGTGAGGTCCCCCTCTTATATGTTGTAACAGCAAACCAGATTGCTTCCCATAGTCTTTATCACAGTTATGATGTATACTTATTTAAGAAGGGACATCTTAAAATTTGGGGATATTTATCAGATAGTGTTTTGGGGTAGACAGTAAGAATGGGTCATGTTGTAAGGGTGTGGGCTCTTTACAGCTCTCTATGCATATATAATCTGCCATAAAATATTGTTTACCTTATATAGCTTAGATATTGTACTTGGAAGATGTTTCATTTGATATTTGAGCAATCAAGCTAGATGCTAATGTGTTCAGAAAAATATATTAGTGGTGCATTTTTTTTCCAGAATTATTTCAAAAAGTGAATTATAATTTCCTTCTTATTAGCCAGTTTCTACTTAAAGAATGAACCAAGCACAATTGCCAATTCTGGTAAGTGTGACCTCTGCTAACATATTAATTTAGGACAGCTTCTCTTTAAATTGTTTTCCTTGTGACATCAGGTGAATTGATCACAAGAGACTTAATAACTTTGGTTTAAGTCCACATCCTTTATAAATCTGTAATCCCTTCACATCAGACGCTCCATTAAAGAGCTGATATTTGTACGGCGAATCATTGAATTCTTCCAAAGCAGTTTGCTGAATGGTCACACGAACTAATTAGTGTTTATTACAGCCTACATATCTTCTGAGGGCAGGAAGCTTTAAGCAAGCAAGACAGCATATTTTACCTGAGAGCAATATGTAACTACTTAGAAGACAGAAAATAAATTTGAAAGCCTACATATTATTTTAAAGCCGCCTATTAGTTTCTCAAACCAATAAACAATAATTCCTCAAAAGACCATGCATGGCCATTCCAATAAAGACAAATGTGCCATGATCAATATATTTTAATTAAATAGAGGGCATTCATCAACGTGGAGATGCCCATTCACAGGACCAGGTTGATTGCATCAGCTGAATTGTTGTAATTGCTTTAGGTTGGTCCTTCTTAGGATGCATGGGCATATTAGTCCTATTAAGGAATAACTTTCTATTATTTTAATTGCTATAAGAAAAAAAAATCTGCCTAGGAAAAGAGGCAAGTAAGCACGTTGTAAGCACTTTAAAGATTCATCTGCCAGAGGACAAAATAGACTCAAAACCTATGGGTGAAACAAGCCAAGCCTTAATTTCATCTCCTATACTCTTAAGATGTAGTGAAGAAGAAAAAGATACAAGATGGAATAAAGAGATCCCCTACTCAACCTTCAAGGAGTATGATGCATACCCATGCAGTCTTTTATTTCAACAGCCTGTCGGATTGCAGAGAAATGGGTCCTTCCTTCTGTGGTGGAGGAGAGATTAGGATTCTAGTCATCAGGTCATACCAGGTCAAACAGAAGCAGCATTAAGTATTGGGAGCCTGACCCATTTGTTCAGCCTGCCCCAAAGAACCTAAGTCCCTCTTTTTTTGTGTTTGCATGAGAAGATTGGCCCTGAGCTAACATCTGTTGCCAATCTTTCTCTTTTTGCTTAAGGAAGATTGTCACTGATCTAACATCTGTGCCAATCTTCCTCTATTTTAAGTGGGACGCCACCACAGCATGGCTTGATGAGCAGTGCTAGGTCCATACCTAGCTGGGATCCAAACCAGTGAACCCTGGGCCACCAAGGCAGAGTGCACGAACTTAACCACACTATGCTGCCAAGCCATCCCCAGGTCCCTCTTTTTAAGAAAGCTGCTGGTATATTCCTGACTCATGCCACCCAGGCACAAATAACCTGCAAACCTGTTTTGTTTTAGAAGATTACCTGTTTATTTTTTCTCTCTTGCTTAATTATTTACTTATTTTCTTTTTATTACTTCTAGAACATAATTTCCATGAGAGCAAAGGCTATGTCTCTTTAGATGACCACAGGAACCCCAGAACCTAGAACATGGCTTGCTATACAACAGCCTCCCAATAATCTTTTGTGAAACGAATGAAGCTGAAGTGCTTAAAAAACAATGATCTATGCATTCAATAAGTATTAGTGTTTCTCCTCATAAATTCCAAATAAAATTACTAGGAGCAAAAATACCACAAAATTTTATTTTTAGCATTTTCTAGTCAGCTTGGAAAATGCTACTGTAGGCTTAATTCTCCCTTCTCTCCTAAATATTTTAACTAAGGAGTTTTCATCTGCACTGCCTGGTAGAATGTGCTGTTGAGCCAAAGCACATCTGAAAAACCAAAACCAGGGCTCTGAAGATCAAGAGACGCTAGCCTGGCAGACTGTGAAACATAATGAGGAGGATATGAAGTCCTAGGAGGGCAGTCCAAGCTATTTGACAATTCCTCGGGGTAAACAAGCATATGTGTTTTCGCCTGGATTACTAGACCATGATCCAGAAAGTTGATTCAAACATTTTGAGATAGATAAACCACAAGTGACACTGCTGGGAGCCAGACTCGGGAGAAACTAATAAGAATTTTCCACCCTCCACTCACCTCTCTGTTTCAGATACATTATACCAGATGTGGAAACAATGCTTTTTCATACCTGAGCCAGCTTGACACTCTACAAAACTGCCACTTTCTCTGATTTCAAGTTTTGGAAATCCTACTGGAAATAGCAAACACCATATGTTAAGAATCACACCATCAAACAAGGAGAGGGTGCTCCTATCACGTGACTTGAGAAGCCCTGTCGTCTGTGAACAAAACACATTTAGAAGTTGCTTTGATGTTCTTTACTTCAATTTAGTTTACAGAACTGTGAAGGAGAAAGTACTGTGCTTAACTGTCTTTATTTCATAGTAATTCAGCTCAAGAAAATCTTGCATATTTCTTTACCTTCGTCATAGCTCAAAAAAATCATTAGGTTAAGAGGCATTAATCATAATATTTTCCCCTGCAAAGCAGAAAACACCTAGAAGGTAAGAATTAACCTTGCTGTGAATACCTAATTTTCTTACTGGTGTAGTAAATTATCTTGACCATGCAATTCGCCTCACAGCAACCCAAATGCCAGGAATGAGAAGATTTCATGAAGAAAGCCCTTCTCTAAAAGTCCTACTAACTAGGTTTGTGATACTAGGTAAATAACTTCTAATCATTGGGCTTCTGTTTCCTTATATATAACGTGGGTGAGGGGAAGGGTGTGGTCCAATTACCCTCCTTTTTCCATTAGAGCAGGTTAGCTATATTCTGTGTTAAGAATTAGGAGTTTGTATGAGTCAGTGTAGTGGGTTGAATGGTGGCTCCCAAAAAGATATGTTTATGTCTTAGAAACTGTGAATGTGACCTTACTTGGGAAAAGTGTTTTTGCGGATGTAATTAAGTTAAGGATCTTGAAATGATATCACCCTGGATTACCCTGGTGGACCCGAAATCCAATGAGCAGCATCCTTATAAGACACAGAAGAGAAGACTGAGGAGCATACCATGTGCAGATGGAGGCGGAGATTGGAGTAGTGTAGCTACAAGGCAAGGAACTCCTGGAACCACCCTGAGCATGAAGACAAGGAAAGATGGTCCCCTAGAGGCTTCAGAGAGCGCAGCCCTGCCAACACCTTGATTTCAGATTTCTGGACTCTAGAACTGGAGAGAACACATCTCTGTTGTCTAAATCATCCAGTTTTTGGTAATTTGTTTCAATGGCCACAGGAAACAAACACTGTCAGGGGCTGACAGGTATTAAAATTCTACTCAAAATGGTTACAGTGAAGAGAATGTCATGAAGGTACTTTTGAAAGAGGTATGGGCAAGGTTGAAGGATCCAAATAAGCACCTTGGGATAAGCAACATCAAGCAGAAAACTTTGCCACCTCTAGGCCTAAAGAGACAAAAGAAAGAAACAGCTTTATCTTTCTGGGAGCTAAATGTGAGCTGGAACTGTGCAGGAGGAACCACCCCTAGAGAGCTGTAGAGGTACACACCAGCACTGCAGAAACGCGAGGTCGAAGGAAGAAGGAAGCCAGACCAGAAAGACAGAAAATGCACTGACCTCTCTTTCTCCTCCTTGTCTTCCAAGCTCTTGGTGGTTCTTCTCATTGTCCAAAGACAAGCAGAAGCAGAGAGCAAGGAACAGAGGGTTACATCCACAGGGTTCAGCCCTCAGGGAGACAGAGCAGGGCAGACAGAGGTGGAGAACGGCTGAGAGAACTCAAATGGAGATTAACCCGCAGAGGTGCCAAATACGATTTAGTTTTAAAAAAGAAATTTATTGGGAATAAGGAAAGCATAAAATCTCTGGAGATTCTTTCCAGGAACTATTTGAGTTCCAACAGTCTATGATTCTCTAAAACACCATATAGAAATATGTTCCTCTTTCCTAAATTTCGGTTTTCTCTGCTTTGAAAGAAATTGCCTCAGCAAAGTTGAATAATCTTTAGTAAATCTCTCTCAATCTCTTCAATCAGCCCAAAAGAAGGAAACTAGCATTTTTACAACACTTCCAAGAACTCTTGGAGGATAATTATATAACTTCTTAAGTAAACCTTGTAACAACTATATAATGCAAGTATTATTGCACCTATATTATACAGAATCAAACTAAGACTCAGAGATGTTGAGTGAAATTTCATGGCTAATAAATAACTAAGCTGAGGTGTAAGTCATGTCTATCTGACACGGAAAACTGCTCTTGCCACTCTTTCCTGATACCTTAATTGTACTTAACATCCAGAAATTAACATATTATTGCCCCATCTCTTCTACCAACCTGACCTGCAAACTAGAAAACTATGTAAATTAAAGTTCTGCTGGAAAACAGCAGACAAATATGTCTTCTGGAGGAGTTTTATTTTTATACCATTGACTGATTCAAGACCATTCCCAGCCATATTTAGAACTAAAAAATTAAAATATTAATGACTACCACCCAATAATAGTCTTTATTAGTATACTAGAATAATCCTATTTTCTTGCTATTAATCACAAAATGTGTCCCATTCATGATGAAATAACAAGAAACAAACATTATCCCACTCGAAACAATTAGGAAGCTGGAAAAAATATATAAAACAAGTGTTTTCAGAGATTGGATAACAGGCAATTCATGACTGTGATTTTCATAAAAGAGAAATCAGTGAGGAAGTAGGCCCTATTGCTTTGATTTTTCTCCCCAGAGGCATATTCCAGACTTCAGCGTGAAGAGACCCAAGTGGGCACACAGGGCTTGCTCTTTGAGGAGACAGAAATTAGACATTGAGGCAGTGACAAGTTGTAGGATTCTGGAGAGAAAGGAGCCAGAGAGGGGGAAAAAATTTAAAGCTCCAGAAGTACTTGTCGGGGTTCCTTGAATTTTTGCTGAATAATAAGCTACATATGCATAGGGTAAAATGCTATGAAGCTGGGCAAACAGCAGCTGGGGGATTATAACCTGAACAATTTCCAAAGCTCACCCATGACAGGGAGACGATTTAGCTCTGGCCAGCCAGAAAGGAGCACTCTCTTTTAACGCCTGGAGTACTTGGGTGCTACCCCAACCAGTCACACCATAGTATTAGAGCCAAATTATTTCTAGAATAAAGGCCCATGTTGACTTTCCCTAATAAAGCTCTAAATGAGCCTTGAATAGATCAAGTTCATCTGCAAGTAATTTAACTGTCAAAACAAAGTCTGACAGTTTTAAAAAGACAAAAAAATCCAAACACAAAACAGTATAATATTCATGAAGTCTAGCATCCTGTAAGAATTTCTAGATGTGCCAAGAAAGAGGAAAATGTAGCATCACCTGGAAAAATAAGAAGCAAAACCAGAAATGACAGAGATAATAGAGTTTGGAGACCAGGACTTATAATCAACTATTATAAGCATGTGCAGTGTGCTTAAAGATTTAAAGGAGAATATAAACTTAATAAGTAGATAAGTAAAACATGTAAAAGAGAACCAAATAGAATAAAATACCAGAAATGAAAATTCCAACAGGTGAAATTAAGAGTAGACTGCAGAAAAATAAATCAGTGAATTTAATGACAAGACTATAGAAACAAAAATATTATCAGGAATAAAGAGGAACATTTCATAATGATAGTGGGTCAATTCATGAGGAAAACATAATAATCCTAGTTGGGTTTACCCAATAACAGAGCTTCAAAAGACATAAAGCAAAATGCTACAACTTCCTTTCAAAAGGCTTTGGCAGATTAGTAAAAAGGTAAACATACAAGCACCATGCTGCCATTCTCTTCCTAAGCATTTCCCGAGGGAAATGAAGCATCATTCTATACAAAAGACTTGTGCATGAATGTTCATAGCAACTTTCTTTGAATTAGATAAAATTAAAACAAAGGTCCATTATAGATGAATGAGTAAACAAAGTGTGGTATATTTATACGAAGGAATACTTCTGAGAAATACAAAGAGACAAATTACTGATAAAAACAATAGCATAGCCGATTCTTAAAAACATTATGCGAGACGTAAGAAGCTAGACATAAATGAGTACATACTGCGTGTTTTTACTTTTGTTCAACTCTAGAAAGTCAAATGACTTTTAAAAGGATAGAAAGAAATTCAGCAGTTCACTGGGGCCAAAATGCACACGGGGTGATTGACCAGAAAGGAGCAAAAGAAAACTTTCTGCTACAAAGGAAATATTCTATATCATGATTGTTGTGGCAGTTATGGGGTATCTACATTTGTCAAGACTCATCAAACTGTAAGCTTAAAATGAGTGTATTTTATTTTATATATTTATGCCACAATAAAGTTGATGTAGAATATTGTATGTATTTTTGTGTTTAATAGAAATTTACTTAGAAATTTCCATTCACAATACTCAACAATATTCTCAGCAATACTATTTAGGTACTAGAATAAAATTTGATCTGTTTTCTCCAAGGATTCACAATGAAGTAGGCCATACAGACAAGCACATAATCACTTCAAACCCATGGCAGTGGATGTTGGGTGACATACACTCTTTCAAGAATTTTCCTGATATCTTACCTCTTAAAATACGGCCTTTATTTGTGATTTGCCGCAAGTTATCAAAATATTTGTTAAATGATATAGATAGGTTTTGCACATAATTTTTTGTTTAGAGTAAATGCAACATTATTGAAAAGTGTGGGAAATAAAAAAAGTAGCTTGATAGAAGATATATAAAAGCTGAACATTTCTTGGCCACCACATTTCAGACTTTGAAACTTTTTTCACTTTGCTTGTGGTGCTGAAAAGCTGGGGTGTCTTTCTAACTGCTTTTTGAGGGCTTAGTGAAACCTTTCATTTGAAAACTGTTTTAGCATCCACAGTGAACTCTGCCACTTAGACGTAGTCTCAGTTGTGTCCCTTGTTTTTCCAGATTACCATGCAACCTGATCCTCATCACAGAATCCCAGAGTTGGAGAACTAAAGAAATTGAAGTAATTTCCACTTCACATAGCATCTTCCTCTCTCAGAGCAATGTTTTCTCTCTTTCCTACTCTCCTTCCTTCCTCCACGCCTCTCTCTCTCTCTCTCTCTCTTTCTTAAAAGGAAGATGGTCTTAAGAGACTGGTTTGCGTCTTGAAGGCCCTGTCTCATCCAGCGGTCCAGATTCCCACAGTGTCTCCTGTGTTGTATAACACCTACTGACCAGGAATAGCACCACAGCTTATCTATTTGGTCTCTGACTCAGGCCCAATTACATGTATGTTGCAAAGAGAAAACGTTCAAAGTGGATGAAATATATTGTAAAATTTCTTCTTTCTTTCTCTTTAAAACTTGTCTATGGAAAAACATACTATACATTCTAGACCATTACACATTTCTTTTTCCACCCATTCCCCATTTTTTATTCTGAGAGAGATGCTACACATATTCACATAGTCTAACCAGTAGGAGAAAATCTAGTAAGAAGAAATGGATAACAAGTAGGCATTCACTCTATCATCTTGACTTTCACTTTCCCATGAGATTTTTCTATTTCACACTCCTGCTGCCATTGCATATTGGACCCAGGGTTTACTTCAATCCCTTTAATACTTTGATTGAACCTGAACCAAATCTCTTTTCTTGATTCCTCTTAATACAGCTAATACAGACTGAAGATTTCTAAAAGATTTTTCTAAACACAAAGGGATAACAAAGTGAAATAAACACAATGACTCCAAGAGCTCTAAACCACTTAGCTTACAAATTATAGGATTCTCTTGTATTAGCCAGCTAGTTTCCAGGAGAGACTCTTACTAGGTTCTCTCATGTGGTTACTGCCCAACTTCATAAGTTGATTGTAACTTACCTCTACAATGACACACTTAAACTTTCTGATCCCTTCTCAGTCAAGAACCAAAAACTGGGTAAGAGATTTCTCCTACTCATCTAGCACTTTCTTTTCTGATCTCCAGTCTGAGAGTTAAGCATCTTTGTGAAATGGATACCAAGGATGAAGTCACCTTTGAGATGGTTCTTATCTACTAGATAGAGAAGGGCAACTTTGTTCCCAATATAGGACTTATAGTATACCAATACCTCAAAGAAGCTTCATATTTAAGTAGGAAGCATTTCACCCATGCCATAAAATGGTTGCCCGTTTCTTATAAGGGATGAATGACTCTGTGTACAAAAGGCTGATATAGGAATATTTCCTGAAAGGAAAGTGAGGGCTCCAATCCTATCATGTTTGGTTTCCCTTGAAAATGGCCTCTTCTCATTTTTGAAGGAAGAGAGTTTTTATCTATTCTCTGTTCCTGCCTTTGTGATTTCCACAGAAAAGCTACAAAAATTTCAGATAATGCAAGGTCACATGATAGATTCAAATTTTATAAAACCAAGGAAATGAAAAGAAGTGCCAAGCAGAGTATCATTTGAATCTGCCTCTTAGCATTCTGTTATCACTGCTGTCCAAGTCACTGAGCCCTGACAAAGCATAAATACAACTCCGATTATCAAAGATATAGGAAGGCAAGTGATGGGCTTTTTGGTGAGGCAGAATCTTTAAATCCCTGACAGCAAACCTCTAAATTCCTGACAGCAGCCCCACCATGATATTCTAAGTATTTCTTTGGGTTATTTGGTGTCTCATGACTTTTATAGACATGGAAATACAAAAGAGGGTGATGGGGACGTGAAATCTTTGTAGGCAGAGGCTTTCTACAGAAGCACTGGTGAAAAGCAAAGGAATATGGGACCAGGCTAGAGTAAAGGAGAACGATTAAGTCCTCCTTTGAATTTCGTTAGGATGTTTCATAGGTGTGCTTTCCATTTTGAATATGATGTTAAAGGATTATTTTTTAAAGCTATGATCATGACTCTCACACAAATATAAAATGAATTAGTAGCAAGCATTTCATTTAACTCATTAATTAACAAGGGAACCAGTCAGGAGTTGGAATAGGTTCAAAGGAGAATTCAAAGTACCACACGTAGTAGTCATATAAGAAATGCTGAAATAAATTTACAAATAGAAGTAAAATGGAATCGCTTTCTGCCGGACACAACTAATTGCATTTCTACGGACCAGAATCCAGAATACTAGGGATTATTTTCAGGCTGGCTTTTTTTTTTTTTTACCTCTTCACAGTGTTATAAATTAATTCAAACACAAGGAAGGTGACATGACCTACAAGCATGCACAAGACGGGACAACTGGTGATCGCCTTTCCTTTCCTTTTTTTCCCCACAAGCTTTCCCTGACAAAGTAGATAACTTTTCAGGGAACTTGAGGAAAGTTTATCAAACCCTTAACTAGTCAGTGTTTTCATTTATTGATTTCCCTACTAGTGGTCAAATGAAATAATGTAGAAGACAGTGCTGGGTGGATTCTAATATTTTTTGTAATGGGAAATCATTACTTTTAATGTAACATATTTGTTGCTTCTTTAGACTCAGCACAGCCCTCACTTTGGAATAAATATTGCCATCAAATTTTTGCATGACTCCCATATCTGAAAACATCTTCCTCTACTCATCACATAAAGAATTTTATAAAGTAAGGTATTTGGAATACATCTTGAAGATTAAGCTACTTTAGTATCATTAAAATGCTGTGGAAAGGTCCCTCCAAACATTTATCATTCGATGAGAAAAACTTTAAAAAGCAACGAAGAATGAACGAGTGGGGGATACGACTAGAAAAATGAGAAAAGGCCAAAAGGTCTTTTGGGGACCCAAGGCTTTTACTGAGAAATTAATGAGGTCTTTAGCCTCTAAAACATTCAAAGCTTCAAAAAGAAATTAATTTTTTAAAGCCCTTCTGCTCTAGATAACAGCTTGAAAATACCACTTTAATATTTTTTGCATTGCATGATTTTATCATATGTAATTGCTGTTATACTTAATGCAGCACGACATTTCAAGTGATTATGGGCCTGGTGGGGGCATTAACAATGCAAGACCTTTTTTGCATCTAGGCTAATGATTTTATAATGGGGGTTTTATTATATTAATTACGGCTACTGGGAGTCAAAAATAAGCAGAAATTTAAAAACCTCCGTGCTGATAAAATAGTTGTTACGGCATTTGTTCATCTAGGTGGTGATTTGCACAAAGGAAAACAAAAGCTTTTATGACGATTAATCATTACAAGCTTGATGTGCTTTCTAGTAATTACTAAATTAATTTGTCCATTATTGCTGAGTTTTAGGTATCTTTTTTTTTCCTTCGCAGCGTGAAATACAAATTAAATCTTTATATAGCTAAGGCTCGAACGTTTGAGTTGGTTGACATGGAAAGTCAAGTTGATTTGCTCCACATTCCTGTACTCACCCACCCCTCAACCCAGTCTAATAGCAAAACTCAATTCATAGCTAATTTCTCTGTTGCTGTCTTACAGAGTGTTTGGATGGTATATAGTTTTAATAAGCCAAATTGTTACTGGAAGCAAAAATTACTAGACCCCCCCTCCCTCTGGAGGTGAGGAGGTAGCCTAAAATATCTATTTCTGTTGTGAACCTGAAAGTACTCACTGACAGTAATTAGAGAGATTCTGTATCATTTTAAACTATTTCGTCTCTCATGGGCGCAATCATTTCTTTGTGTTTGTGCAGAAAGCTTTTTCTACAGACATGAACGTCTGAGGCTGCCAAATAAAGTATCATCTGGAAGAAGAAACTTTCCCACATACGCTCAAACCAACCAAGTGCAGGGAGGAGAGTTAATCTGGCAGTCAAGATAGCAGGAGGCAATCGACTCAATACTTGGGGATAATTAGGAATTGCGTTGTTCCTTAAAAGCAATAGAGACTAGGAAATGGTGTAATTTGCCATGCCTGTTTGTTACTCCAGCAATATACTGCTTGTAATAAGATTTCACACTTTAATTCATCTGAGAACCTTGCGGTGTTTTACAAGCACTAATTACCGAGAATCTCACCATGCTTAACTAAGACAAGCAGAGGCTTCAGCGCAGATCCTATTTTTAAAGTTGGTAAATAAGAAGAGAAAATTCACCATTCTGAAGAGCAGTGAGAGAGAATGAGGAGGAAAAAAAACAGCTAACATCACAGGCTTTTCTTTTTATGCCATTTCAGCCATAAAACAGTATGAAATTGATCCTAAGAATAACATATTTTCTTTTTCTAATAAGTCTCTGTTTATTCAAAAAATTTTATTGAGCCTTTCTAGGGCGTAAACATTGAGCAAGGCACAAGGAATAAAAGAGTCTATTTGGGGTGACAGGCATACAGATGGAATCCTAGCATATCTTGCCGCGAGTGTTGTGATGAAGATACATGGAAAGGCCAATGGGAGCAGAAAGCAAGCAGAGCCTTAATCTACTCAGGGAAGCTGGAACTGTGGCTGGAGGCATTAGTGTAGGAATGGGGAATGGGTTTTCAAGCAAAAACAAACAAACAACAAAAAAAACCCCCGTCTTATTTGCAAACGCATGGAGACATGTTTCCCAACCAGCAAATAGTGCCGTACGGTTTTGGTTTAGATGGGAAAGAATGCGGTATGCAGGAGGAAGAACGAGTAGAGGTAAAGAGGGGAGTATAGGGGGAAGGGAGTTAGCTTATTCGGAAAATAAATCCCTTGTTCTTTTAAGCGAAAGCTGAATGAAGATCACTTGGTACTTAAAAATTATATCAGACACGTGTTTCACAAAAACTATATTGTAACAGTAATTCCCCAAATCTGATTAATTATTAGAACAGCCACCTTGCTTTTTAGCCTCTTCTAATCTTGTTAGAAAACCATGAACTGGAATCTTTTATTCTAAGCTTCTTCTTCCAAAAGGATTAGGAGCAGGTTTCCATAGTAAATTGGTTTGCTTGCTTTATTGAAGGTAAATAGTTCCAGCTTTAATACAGATATAATATATATCCTGTCACTTTTCATTGGTAGTTTTGTAAAAGTTGAGCTTTTAAATACAATGCAAATGTTTCTTTCTTTTATACATCTACTAAAGTTGGAAAGATAAGCATGAAAAATACATTTACCCACCTCCCTCACTCTATAAAGAACTCCAAATCACTTTAAACTTCAAAATTTTAGAAAGCTGTTGACAAAAAGGATGAAGAAGTGTTTTGCCAACAAAAATTGCATTACTGTCACTGTTAATTTGCCTTCAATTGCCACAGAAAGGAGATTCTCATTTCATGCTAGCATTTCTCATTGGTTTAAAACCAACCAGTGAATATCATATTTTATGGGCTCAGACACAAAGTGTATGGATAAATATTAATCTTGCAAACTACTACACTTACAGCCAGAACCACACACCTAGTGGACTAAAGAGTACAATAACTCATGGCTCAGTTAAAATACTTAAATGTGAGAGTTTGAAAAACGATGTTACCTAGTCCCATTTGAAATGATCCCAGACTCTGTAGATGGATTCACTTATTCATTGTGAGGTCAGGAACCTACTGAATGAAGAGAAAACTAGTATAACAGGAGATTTTCATATTTGGTTTCCCCTCTATTTCCTAGGAACTGTGAAATCTTTTTGAAACCAATACAGAGACTCTATAGTGAGGATTCATAAGACAGTGTGAGGTACACATCATTCATTCATCTTTTCAAATAAACAATTTTTATCTCCTTTTATAAAAAAGTACAGTATTATATACTGACAATAATTAGGAGACTCTTTACATTCAGCCACATATTTGGAAGAAACTGACAAATAGAAATGGCAAGCAATAGGATATATTGGAGTATATGAGGAAGCCATTTGGTGTAAATCTAATTTGGCCTGACTTTGTTTTTTCCAAAAGGGCCTGACATGGCCATTGAGCATGCATTGTATATCTGCTTAAGCATTTGCTATGTCCCAAAGACAAGAACAAATGATTTTAAGATAAAGGTGCAACCTCCCCCACATTGGCATTTTCTTAAGGATAAGCATCTTTCTGTAGGCTAGGAACTGATTGCTGTGCTCACCTGTGACCACTTAGCTCAAGACAACAGAAACTGCCACCCTGTGTGTCCACTGAGACAGCAGACCTACTACCTACTGTGACCATCAATCGCTGTGCTGACAGAGCAGTCTCGTGACTATTATAAAGGGACATTTCAATCATATGTGAAACATCCTCTTTGGGGGTATATAACCACTCTGTACACACCACTTCTTTGGTGCCCATCCTTCCTTCAGGAAGGAAGGCCCCAAGCCATGGTCCTCACATTTTGACTCAGAATAAACTCACCCAAATTTTCATTTATAGGTTGGTTATGGATTATTTTTGTCGACAAAACAAATGTTATTAAGTAGGAACAATTCTGTGTCATAAGCATTATAAAACGTATTTAGAGAATACTGAGGAAGAGATTGTTGACTTTGCCTAGGAAGGCAAAGAAAAGCTTCGAAATTGTGCTAAATTGGATAATTGTCCTCAGACTTCACTGTGATAGAATTATGTTTCTACACTTTGACATACCTCCTGATGAGTGAAGTGTGCCCACTCCCCCTTGACACTGAAGTTGGCCATGTTATTTGCTTTGGGCAAGGGGGTGTCAGTGGACATAAGACTAGCAGAAGCTTAAAACTTGCACACAGATTTGGGCTTGCCCTTGCACTCCAGAAGAATATACCCTGGAGAACAGCGGTCACTTCCGCAGGGGCCTGGAACAAACTGGCAGTCTAGAACCAAGCCCAGTTGGCCCACAGCCTGAAGCAGAGACACTAAACTAAGCCCAGCCTAGATCACTTAAACTACAGACCTGCGAACATGAGAAAAAACACTTGTTGCAAACCACTGAGTTTTGGAGTTGCTTTTTGGGTAGTAAAGCTGACTAATACAATATTTAAGCTGGATTTTAAAAAATGGATATGAATTTTCAAGGAGAACAAGAAGAAAAAATATTCCAGGTAGAAGGAACAAGATGTAAAAAAAGGAATGGAGGCAAGAAATTGCATGACATGTTTATAAAGTCTCAAGTAATTAAATATTGCCAATATACAGGTTATGGAAGGAATTGGCTTAAAATTAAACTGGAAAAGTTGGTTGAGACCACATTGTTAAAGAGTTTGGAATGTATTGCCTAAATAATGAATAGATATTTTTAAGGAATATGATGTTACAATCACTTCCTGGGTTAACCTGTCAGGCATAAAAGTCAGAGGGCCCACTTGTGTTTTTTCCAAAGCATAGGCGCAAGGTAGAGTATTTAACTGATTTCCCCTTATATTTCCATATGTTGAAATGGTTTTCTTGGTGCAATGCTTGCTTTGGGGGGCAAAGCCTTGCTCACACAGCAAGAGCTGAACGACTTTTAGCCTTTAATTTGGCATCAGGGACCTAAGTCATGGGCAAAGAGAGGAAGCAGCAGTTTGACATCCCTCTGACTTTCTCAGGTCCCACCTGTGCAAGGACTCATCATGAAGGACCATTTGGCTTTTATCAGCATTTGCACTGGGATTGACATTAATTTGGTGCATTCAGTTTTCCCCTCCGAGATCTCTGCTCTCCCTGCAACCACAGCAAAACTCAACAAATCTTTGCCAACTGCAGGAAACACAGCATCTAAGACACCCCTCTATAGTCTCTTAAGGAGGCAGGAGACGTGGCTACCGCCGTAGTGAGTATGCTGGAGATTTATGGGCACTATGATTGTGGTTCAGGGAGCCTGCCCAAGCAGACATAAATCTTGGTAAAAGAGTCAGTCAAGCCATATAAAGATGCCACAAGGAAAACCACAATTGTCAAGGGCTGCACTTATTAGCATTACAAAATCAAGGAATGCTATAAATCTTGTTTACATATAGATACGCCTATCTTGTTCTAAGCCATCTTCATATTTAGCAATGCTTCTAATTCACCAATCAAGAGAGTAGGAAATCGTTACTAGAGTGATTACAACTGAAGTACTGTAATAATTTCTTACATTTACAAAGGGCTTTCACATTCACTCTCTTACTTTTAAAGTTATTGCAAACTTGTGAGTCAGGCCATATAAATATTTTCTAACTTCTACAAATGAGATAACCAAGGCTTAGACAGTTTAAGAAAAACTTGCCTAAGACCTCAGAGTTTGTTAATGACTACGTTAGGACTCCAAACAGGTGTTTCGACTCCTGGGCCAAGCCTCTTGACACTGATTGAAAGAATCTCAAAACAATCACACTTCTGTTGTATGAGCTCTCAGAGTAGGACTTATACAAGCTGGATGCAGGCCCATTGCTATGGACTGAAGGTTTGTGTCCTCCCAAGTTAGTTGTAGAAACTTAACTGCCAATGTGATGGTATTAGGAGGTGGGGCCTTTGGGAGGTGACCAGGTTATGAGGGTGAAGCTCTCATCAATAGGACCAGTACCCTTATACGAGAGACCCAAAAGAGCTCCCTGATCCTCCTCCATGTGAGGACACAGCAAGAAGATGGCCATCTATGAACCAGGAAGCACTTCCTTACTAGACGTTGAATCTGCCGGCACCTGGATTTTGGACTTCCCAGCCTCTAGAAAAGTGAGAAATAAATGTTTGTTGTGTAAGCCATCCAGTCTATGGTATTTTTATCATAGCCCAAATAGACTAAGACAACCATTCATTCTGTTCTGGGGCATTTTCGTACCTGACACTACTATTACATGACCAATTTAATAAAATCAAGGGAGAGCTTCTAGTAAGATGGAGTGAGTGATTAATCAGTGAAACCATAGTAACCTTTACATTCATGCAATGCCTCAGATTTTAAAAAAGTACGTTTGTAACTAAAATTAAAATTATTGATTTTAACTCTGTTATGCATTTTCTCAGGGGAAGCATTTGTCAAAATAGCTTAAATTCTAAGTCATAGGATTTGACCTACCTAAATTCTTACATATCACTTAACAAGCTCTAATTTCATGATTATTCAATTGAGGAAACATAAGCCCCCAGCAGTGAAAGCCTTACCAAGAAACACTCATTCAGCTAATTAACTCACTGAGACTCAAAACCTGTTATCCTAACTCCCAGGTTAGACATCACACAATTATGACTATTCATATCATGCAGCTTCAATGCTGGAAAAGGATCTCTTTATCTTATTCCCAACTCCAAGTCCCCACCCACAGTGAACACATGCAAACCACACACACAACTTTAGGATTCTGTCTATATCCAGATGTCAACTGTTATTTGTAACTTAAAATTGTTCTGGCCACCAACATTTCTATAAATTGCCAAGGGCTTAGTTTTCACGGCTTAATTTTCTGTTCTCTCTGACCATGGATTTCACTCACCTATCACCTCCAGGAGCCATCCTCTTTCATCTGTTCTGCACCAACCCAGATAGAACACTCAGCCCTTTTTTCTTTAATTTTCCAAAAATGCAGTTAAGTAAAACTCTTATGAGTAGCAAATTTTACTGAAGGCTGTGTGATTGGAAGGGCTTACATCTCATAAAAGCATATTACTTAAAATATTAGCAATAGCTATTAATAAGAGTTTTTTAATCACCCCACAGCAGGGGATTTCTCATTGGCCCCTTAATTGGTCATATTACTCTTGTGTCCCTACTCTTCCTCCTCATAACACAATTTTCATAACAAATCTGCAAAATAATTTTGCTTTCTATCCATTATTCTATCTATCTTTGCATGTCCAAAGATTTTTTAATATACTTTTCCAAAAGAAAGGCCATATATCCATATTTCCATTTTGGTAGGACAGAGGACCTGTCAAAAGCTTTGAAATTCATCTATCCTTCCTTCCTGCCACCTAAGTCATTCAAGTGGGAGGTTGCAATGATGAGGTACAACTCTCACACTAGATACCCACATCACAGATTAAAAGTGACTACACTCCATTCAGGTTTTGAATCATACTTTTTACAATTCTGTTCTAGGGGGTAAGTAAAGAATTTCCCTTGGAAATAGCAGTTGGCTGTCAAAATTGCTTGACATTCTGTCGGTATAAGACCCCAATCCTGAGTCTCTGCAACACCAGTTGCAGCTTGCAGAAACCACCTTTAAACGGAAGAGCTAGTCTGCGTGCAGTCATTCCAGATGCTCGCAAGACAGGTAACCTCCCCAGGATTTAATTAACTGGGAAGTTTCTATCTTTTTATGTTCTAAAAATTCTGTTTTATGACTCAAATGCTAGAGAGGAGCTCGCGTAGCTATCTCCATCTCCAAAGTTTGTCTGGAAGCTGGTGATGATGTTAATGTTAGTGTCATGGTTAAGCACAAAGCACTAGAGTCAGAGCTCTTAGGTCGAGATCCCAGCTCCACCATCTATCATGTTTTTCATCAAGAGTAAGTTCCTAAACGTCACCTTAATTAACCTGTCAGTAGCATTTGGCACAGTTTATACTTCTCCTCCTTGAAACACTTTTTTCCCTTGCCTTTCACAGTACCACTCTCTTTTACTTTCCTCCTGACTCACTGGCAACTCCTTTTCAGTTTTCTTCATGGGTGGGTCCTCATTTCTTTGACCTCAAAATGTTGAGGTGGCCCAGAGGTCAGTCCTTGACTCTCTCTTCTATCTACTCTCACATCCTTAGTGATCTCAAACAACTTTATGGATTTAATTTAGCATAGATTTCTCTCCTGAACTCCAGATTCTATGACCAACTCAAAGTCCAAAACTGAGTTCCTGATCAACAATTCCCCCACCAACAAACCAGTTCTTCCTGCAAAGTGCCACATCTCAGGGGATGGCAGATAGATCTTTTCATCATTCTTTTCTCTCATGCATTTAATCAAGCAAAATTCTCTATCTTATCTTCGGATATGTTCAGGATCTGACCACTTCTCACCATCTCTACTGCTTTCAAGTCACCAAAATCTCTTGTCTTAAATTATTGCTATAAGTGCTTCTCTTGACTTGCCCCGTTGTATTCTGTTAGCAACACAAGAGTTACAATCATCCTGTGTCTAAAACATAAACAGATATATGCCAATGCTTTGTCTGTTGGCTCTTAGCCTTGTACCTGTTGCATATTCTTCATTCTGCTTCTGGGCTGAAAGCATGAAAACTACATTTCCAAATCCTTTTTGCTAATTGTGCTCTTGTTGGGTTCTGCCAATAAGAGGCACTGGTGGGATTTTAGCAGGTTGGAAAAAAGAAGAATACATGTTCTCTTCTTCTGGCTCCTATAGCAGCAGCAAGAAGAGACTTCAGGTAACTAAGGGCTCCAGCATCATTGGCGATTGGAGCATTATCAACAGGGGCATCTCTGCTCAGTGATGCTTCCTGTAGCATCAACAACGGTGACTCAAGCTGCACTGGTGGAAATGGCAGCAAGGATTCCTTCAGTCCAGCTGCAAAGGCAGGCCTATGGGCTGCAACAGAACTGTAGCAGAGTTCTCATCTCTGGAGATACCCTCTTCTCCCTTTTGCTCTTCCAATTCCAGTTCCTGATTTAAATCACCCTCTGTTTCTGTTTTCCTGCCTGCACGTTTATTGATATGACATAGATGCAGTACATTGAGGTAAGTGCTATAATCTAAGTTATATAAGTAGAGTTAGTATGGAAAAAAACCAATCAACATTCTGCTTATGGGGCAGAAGTGAAAGAAAGCTTCAGTGAGGAGGAATTTCTTGCTAAGGGTCTAAAACGTTGAGTTAATAGGGATCAGAGTGAGATAGAAGAAGGAAGGCATCCTAGGCAGAGAAATAGCAAGTGTAAAGTTAGGTATGTTTTTTTAAAGCATGATATTCAGAGAAGGATGGCCAAGGACTTGGAATTGGAGCATTATATATATATATATGTTGTGGTTTTTTTTTTTTTAAGAATTCACTCTACCCCTAGTTGTGTATTTGTATCCAGATTCTTCTTGTTCTCTTAGTAAACATAACCTTCTTCTTAACCCCTTTTACTCCACAGGATTGCAGACTCTAAGTAGCCAAGGGCAAAACTTGGAATAAAAAAGATTGTGTAAACAAGCTTCATACATCCTGTTTGACAGATGAAAAAAATTAACATCTATGTAACCCAAGGGAATGCATTGAAACACAATTAATCAATGTTTGTAAATTGCTTTGAGACTCTGAGTGAGTATATACTTATGAAAAGTTGTATCACCATTTCTTATCTGATGTGGTTTGTTTCTAAGATTATAAAGTGGTGAGTGGCAGAGAGTATTTAGCTGCCCAGATTAAGTCAAAGAAGGATAATTTTTTACTAAGAAAATAGTAAATTTCTATTAAATTTTATTAAGATTGCTTTGTTACAACACACAATAATAGCTATAAATAATTAAACAATAAAACAAGTCTAAGCACGTGTGATTTGAAGTCTTTAATGCATGCCTCAGGCATGTGATAAGTCACAATGATAGAATCAAATTGACCTTAATCAAGAAGCCTGCTTTAATGACCTGGTAATTCACACCCAGTTGTCTGTTTATCACTGTAATAACGTCAACATTTTTACAAGTTCAAAGATCTGTGTTTTCCTTATGCATCACAAAAAAAAGTCCAAAATGCTGGTTAACAAGAGATGTCCTTTTCCCAATGCCAGAATTTAATATTAATTGCAAAATCTTGAAGGTCCTTTAGCTTTAAATGTCACATTTTAGGGTACAAAGCAAGATGTGAACATAGCAATTCTTTTCACTTTCCATCTTGTTAGAGTGTCCCTCTGACACAGTTAAACAGACCATGAAATGGACTCTTTCAAAACGAAATTTCAATAGATTAAAAACTACAAGAAATTTCCAACATTTACTCTTCCTATCACATAAATAGGACACCTCAAAATAGTTCATTTTAAAAATTGCAGATTAGTGCCTTAAATAGAGATAATTTGACTCTATTTAAATTTCCAAATGACTCTTTCTTGCATGCAAGCTTGTCATCAGAATTTGCCTGAGAGCTCTGCAGTTGCCAAAATACCATAAATTTTCATGGTACCTGGCAAGCAAGAAACAAAAAGATTAGATCTGGTTAATATTTATATTATAGTGACATATGCTAAAGAAAACTAGTTAAATCCTAAAATTCTGTCTCTTTGAGGCCCAGGGGTACTAAGTTGTGCTACTCCATGAGACACATTCATATCGTATTCTATTTGAATTTTGCTTGAGACCCAACTGCCTAGGCATCTCCAGGGCGAACCTGATATGATTATGACTATTTCAGCCCAGGCTCTTGCACTGAGGGGCAGTTCATTCATTTCATGACTTTATTCTTTTTGGCTCCCTGAGGTCTTGAAGGATGTCACTATTTCTTATGGTTTCTTGATTTACCACATAGCAGAGGATGGCAACCCTTGGATTATATGCCAAAAACACATATCCATCACTTTCCATTTAAAGCCCGTTTCTTTCCCTATTCCAAAGAAAATTGCTACACACTGCAAGAGTTACAAACTGAATCCTAGTCCTCTTTTTCACTCATGCCATGCCCAGCTTTAAGTCCTTAATAGTTCTCCGAGGCCTGATGATTAAATCCAGGCTGAGTAGCCCAGCATTCAACGTGACCTCAGTTTATTTTTCTGACATCACTTTCCACCAGCATACCAACAACCTCCCAGGCACAATAAGCTCTGGGCACCGTGGATTACTCCACAATTTTCAGAAACGTCATGCACTTTGATGCTTCTGTGCCACCATTTACAATATTCTCAATGCTTGGATTAATAGTTTCATTTTTTTTTTCCCTTGGAAAGGTTATATTAATTCTTCTAAATGAGCTTTTTTTCCTGGTGACACAATGACTTGCCCAATCAGACGTATTTTATTCATCCAACAAATGTTTATCAGGTGCCACTTATATGTTGGGCATTAAAAGTTGGAGACTTAACAGTGAAAAGAACAGATCCCCTCAGCTCAACAAGATTACAACATTTATCAGATAGGCAATTATAATGCAGAAGACTGAGTGCTATGACGGAGAGAAGTCCTCAGTGCTATGACAAGGATAAGCCCTTGGGGCACCTAGCCCGACTCTGATGACTCAGGAAAGGCTTCCTGAAAGATGGAATATCCAAGCAGAGACACGAAGGATAAGAAAAATTAACTGGGTAAAGAGTTGAGAATCTCATTTCCACCAAAAGATCAATCTTTCCCCCAAATATAATAGAGTACTTTGAAATTTATAAAGCTTTTATATACACCATCTCCTTTAATTCTTACAGCTCTGAATTAAGTATTATTATTCCCACTTTGCAGATGAGAAAATTAAGATTTAGTCTCAGAGAGGGAAGTTCAAATAGGTTTGTATTCCCATTTTTGTCTCATGGTGATGTTGGGTCACGGTGTTGGGTCAACATTTACCCCATGAATCAGTTAAAGTCCAATCAGGAGATAGAAATTACACAGTAATTTGAACAGGGAAAGTTTAATATAAAGAGTTAGTAATGGGGCTGACACTGTAGCTGAGTGATTAAGTTCATGCACTCCACTTTGGCAGCCTGGGCTTCGCTGATTTGAACCCTGGGTGCGGACCTACACACTGTTCATCAAGCCATGCTGTGGCGGCATGCCACATAGAGGAACTAGAATGACTTACCACTAGGATATACAATAGGTACTGGGGCTTTGGAGAGAAAAAAAAAAAAAAGAGGATGATTGGCAACAGATGTTAGCTCAGGGCTAATCTTCCTCACCAAAAAGCATACCATAAAAAAATAAAGAGAAATACTAGTACCCTAACAAGCTTATTAAAAAGAAAAAAAGAATTAGTAACTATAACAAGAAGTAATTATAAAGATATAAAGATAACACTTAAGAATACCCTATGACTGAAGGAGAGTACTCCATAAAAGGACAACTTGAAAGGGGCACCCCCACTCCAGGCCTGGAATTCAGACTTTGTTGGAGAAGATGTGGTTGTAGACCACTGGATGGTGTAGAACACCACTGGCTTCCACAAGCCAGGTTTGGTCCGCCATCGTGTACAAGCAGGAAACACCATTCCAAGGTAAAGACAAACTGAGGCTGGCAGCTTGGCTGACAGAGGAATCAGGGTAATTGGAGCCTGCTCACAGGATGACAGCACGTGGCCTGGGGCACATGTCAGGAGGGTCACAGAAACAACCCTCTGAGGGTCAGATGGGTTAAGCGGGAAGCAGCTGGGAGATCAGGGGGTGGGGAAAGCATCTGATGACAGTGCAGCGTATGTCCTGGAGCACATATTTGGAGTAACCATGTCTTAAAGACTCCATGGTAAGGAGAAATAAGGGAGAATATGTCTGCCTGCTTCCTTCCTACTGTCTGTTTTCCATTGATCAAAGTTCTCCCCACAAAGAGTCTCCTTCACCACTAGGTTCCATCATCTGGCCATTTGGGAAGCCATTTAGGATGCTGGATTCCATATCCTTCAGTGTGTGCTTCATCTAAATGTGGAAGTAGCAGGAGGAACCAGAAACCTGGAGCTGAAGGAGGTCAGCACAGCCGTGCAGCAGAGATACAAAAAAGGGCCCACTACTCCCTAGAGAAGAAGTTGGCCCCTGATGGCGTCCATGCGGTTCAGGTGGCAGGTAGAGTTGAAGGAACCTGAGTAGGTGCATAGGTATCTAACATACCCTCTGACTCTCCTTTTCCAACATTCCATGGCTGATTAATCCCAAACAAAGAGGTTGCCACCAAGTTTCAGTAACAGGAGCCATTTTCTGTCTTTAAATTAAATTTATATATTTTTACTTTCATAGATTCTATGTTTGTTTTGCAGTTGAATTTTCAATACAATTATATTTTCCATATGTCTGTGTCCTGAGGATCCTTACTCTGGCCCACAAGGAGTGAGTGACAACAATAACTAAGCCAGAACTTGAACCCAAATCTTCTGGTTCTTTCTATCATCTTTGGTGATAAAACTATAGTTTTTTTGAGGGTAGATCTGTTCTTTGCTGTCTGCCCATTGGGCGGTTTTTAATCAATCTCTTCATTCCCTTTAGATTTATAGCTACCTACTCCCTGATTACAGGAGTATGAGTACTTCATGAGTGAAGGTAATTACTGCTTTTCAAAGATATTATCAGAGCAAGGAGGATAATGAACGATCCTCAAACCTATTTTGAGTCCTAAGGATGTAGATGGGTGGTTATTGAAAGTTCTGGAGGCGAATGAGTTCTGTATTCAAAGCAATGGGCACCAAGTCAGAGGACATGAGCTCTTCTACATGTTATCTATGTGACTTTGGCCAAATCATTTAACCTCCCCGAACTCTGTCCTCTTATCTGGAAAAGCAGAAAATAATAATTTTGAGAGTTGTCAAGAGATTAAATCACACATATTTAAAACTGCCCGATCCATTTCAGACACAAAACATTTTTTCAACTGCTCAATGTTATGCAGCATGAAATCCTCTCTATCTTTCTCTCTTTTTGCCCAGGTCCCACTCAACACAATTGAAATGACATCTTGGACACCAAGACACACTGTAACAGTTTCCATTTAGCCTTTATTTGGTTGTATTTGTATGCCCATGAATGTGTGTGTATGAACGTGTTCATCTGGGTCTCTGTATGTTTGTATCAAAGCATCATCTCTCATCATCTGAAGAGGCTTGAATATAATCTATCTGGTGTACCTGAAAGACTTAAAGATAAAAAAAAGAAAGAAACTAGAATGTGGTTTTACATGGTATCAAGGCAATTCACATCATGAGAAGCTTTTATAAATGTTTTGCTTTGCCATATGGCTCCAGATAACTTTTTCTAGAGAAAGGCTGGTTGGCTCCTCCTGTCATTAAAACACAGCAGAGCCCATTAAAACTCAAATGACAAGCTATTTATTAATGACCAAAATAAACATTCACTCAACCTGGAATGTGTGTGTGACACCACAGATGTGGAAGCTAGTGAACAAGTGAGGCATGAACATATTTTGGCTTCTCATTTTAAACTTTTAAAACACCTTTCTCAGATTATTGACTGATTGGAAAAAGTATACTTCTTGACAATGGAAAATTAGACCAAGGAGAGGAGAAGAAAGGGACCAGCACTTATTAAGCCCTGTTTTGGGGAGCCCAGGTTACGCAGTGCTTAGACATCAGCCTCTAGGGCACAGAAAGGGCAGGAAGGGCAGAGAATAGATCTGAGGGCAAAAGGAGAATGACTGCCAGAGATTTTCTAAATCAGCCCGTGCCCATTTAATCCACCATCTCCTTAAATTTCATGCACGTTCCTACACCCCACTCACTACAGCATTCCACATTCTGTGTGCAGCTAGAGTCTTCAAAAAAGAGACAGGAGGAGGGTTCATTGCATGTGCCTTCCAAGCTTGTGTCCCTTTGTTCCTCCCGTTTTCCCCCTTCCTTCCCTCCTTTCTTCCCTCCTTTCTTCCCTCCTTTTTTCCCCTCCTTTGTTTCTTCCTTCCTCTCTTCCTTCCTCTCTTCCTTCCTCTCTTTCTTCCTTTCTTTCTTCCTCTCTTTCTTTTATATTCCATTCATGACTGAAAACAACTTCAACAAAGTTATAATATTCCAGATTCCTCACTCCTTATCATCATAATGTTTTCAGTCCTTGAGTTCTCCCAGCATCTAGCACGCACACGTCAAAAAATGTGAAGTTTCACAGATTTGTATATAACACAAAAAATAGGCACTTGTCATCCTTCTCTTTTCTACCAGAGTTACAAGCTCCAAACCAGACCCCTTCTTTGAGATAAAGAAAAATGTAGTATGTGGAGGAAGTTATTCTGCATTATAAAGGATTTTAAATAGATGCCAGAAGGAGGTAATGGTAATTAAGTTTTGAGTAATGGTAACTCTTTATATAAATTCCAATTTAGGATTTAGGGAGAAAGAGAAGGGACAGAGATTTAAGAACCTGTTGCTATTCAGTGCTGTTTAATTCAATTCTATTTGAATCTTAGGTCTCTTTTGAATTAACTACTTATCTACATTATTAGTATTTATGCCTTAATCGATCCTCACTTACAATATGTAAGGTAGATATTAGCATCATCATTTACAGATGAGGAAAGTGAGGCCTAAGGAAATCAAAGCGAAAAAGCAAGATGCAGAATCAATATTCATTTCCTGGTCTGTCTTACTCCAAATTCCCTGTTTTTTTCTCTTCATACTACCTAAGGCTAATAGATGCAGATTTATATGGGCAAGAATTATTCATTTTGCACTTCACATATTTACTAAATGCAAATGATACATAAACATTTCTTGCACCAGATCCAAGAGTAATTATTTTTGTGTTTCTTAAAGACTGAAGGAATAGTGCAAAGAACTGGAACCATGAAACCTGAGGGTCTGAACATTGAGATACTTGTTAAGATGAGACCGTTGGTTACCTGACATTTACTAGGATATGGAAAACTACACCAGTAACAGTACACTGTGGAATGAAAGAGGGGGATGCTTAAGCAAAATATAATTTCCCTGTCATCCCTGAGGGAGAAATTCAATGAAACAGTTCTGAAAAACCACAGTGGCAGATAATTATCCCAGAGCAGAGACATCACCTTAGAAAGGGTAGAATAAAATGATCAGGGTCAGTGTGATACCAGAAAATAATTAAAGTTTTGAGCAATAGGCCATGGTATCTCTTGGTGATTGTAACTCACGTCAGAGTTGTAATATTTTGACGACAGGTTCAAAAGCAAACGCTTCTGTAACCTTTAGCCATCCATCTTTACTCAGACAACTTGAACTAGTCTAGAGGTTTAATACTTGCTTAGAAAAAGCATTTCATGGAGGCTTTTATTAATGTTTGAAAACAGAATCAGGACATCCAATCAATAAATATTCTCTCCATGGCCTTGGATAAAATTGTGAAGCTAACAAAGATCATCATCAGAAACTTTTAGTCAATATCTTCTTTCCACACTTATTATCCTCTCTTTGGGGCAGCTCTATTCACACTCTCAGATATTCAGTGGACTCATTTCTCCCTTTCTCCTCTCCTTTAAAGTCACCAAGTCTAGTTTTCAGGAGATTTGTAACTCATTCATGGTAATTTATGCCTGATTGATTGCATTAGTTATCTACTGTTGCATAACAAGTTACCACAAATGTAGTGGCTTAAAAGAATGAACATTTATACTCTCACAGTTTCTGGGCATCAGGCTTAACTGGGTCCTCTGATTAGGGTCTCAGAAGGCTGAAAACAATGTGTTGGCCAGACTGTGTTCTTGTTTGGGGTAGAATCTGCTTTTAAACTCAGTCAGATTGTTGGTAGAATTCATTTCCTTGTAGCTATAGGATTAAGAGCTTCAGTTTTTTGCTGGCTGTTGACCAGAAGCTTCCTCAAACTCCTAGAGGCCACCTACACTTTCTTGTCATGTAGACTTCTCCAACATGGCTGCTTACTTCAACAGGCCAGAAAGGTGTCTCTAGAACCAGTCAGCTAACAAAATGGAGTCTTATATAAGGAAACGTAATCATGGCAGTGACATCCCCTTACCCTTGCCAAATTGTATTGGTCAGAAGAAAGTCGTAGGTCCCACTACACTCAAAGGCAGGGAATTACACAAAGGCACGAACACTAGGAGGTGAGAGTCACTGGGGACTACCTTAGAATCTGTCCACCACATAAAAATGATGTCTTTAACAGGTACCTTTTGCAAGGATACGTGCTTTTAAACTTGACTCAAAGGATTAAGGTAAAAGAACAATCACTTAGGACAATGGACAATGGACAGCAAGAACATTTGAGGAAGAGAGACGAGCAACAGATCTGCCTGATTTCCCTGAAATCTAGAGCATTCTGCTGACAGCATAAGCCTCTACCATATGCTAGAAGCTTTATTCCACATCCATGTTTTACTAGTATCTACTCACACTAACAAGCAGTGGGACCTTGGGCAAATTGTATAAACTTTCTAATCCTTAGTTTATTGATCTGTAAAACCAGTAATAATCACACTTTACTGGCAGGAAGGCAATCCAGATCAAACAACCTTAGAGACGAAAAGGACCTGGTATGTCAAGTTGCTCCTTGCTCTTTGTACTGTGTCATTTCCTCCTGCAAATGAAATCTAATTGTACACTAAGTTTACCCTTAAGGCCCCAAGTAGCCAAGACAAAAGGGGAAAACTATGTGTCTTCAACAGTAGTTTTAAAAAAATTGTCTTTCTTTTATAATTCTTCCATAATTCAATGAAAGCAACTGTCAAAAAATATCTTTTTTAAAATTTGGAATATGTTTCACAAAATCTCCCACATCAGGAATAGAAATTCTCTTTAAACATCACCTCTAGTCCTAGTTTTGATCTGAGTGGTAACTACCTTCATTGATTTTTTTGCATATTATTCCAGAACTTTTACTGTGCATTACAACCAATTTTGTAGATAGTTTTGTCTTACGTTTCTTTTTATATATATACTTATTATTATATTCTACATAATCTTCTTTAACTTGCTTTTTCATTCAATGTATTTCCTGGAGTTATACTGAGGTTAGCACATATAGAGTAATATAATTCTTCTTAACTGTTCCATAATATTTCCATGTTCACCATTGCTCTGTTGCAGACGATAAGATTCTTTTTATTTTTAGCGATAGTAAACAAGGCTTGAATGAATTTCCTTGAACACGTCTCAACACACAGAGGTAAAAGTGTTTTTCTAAAGTCAAAACAAAGAAAAGAGGTTGATGCAAACT
Source organism: Equus asinus (assembly GCF_041296235.1). Lineage (NCBI taxonomy): Eukaryota > Metazoa > Chordata > Mammalia > Perissodactyla > Equidae > Equus > Equus asinus. Next base: position 33,023,675 of record NC_091802.1, on the reverse strand, counting down.
AAGCTAAAGACATTTTTGTTTTTAATATATACTGCCAAAATGACCCTACCAATTTATACTCTCTCAGCAGTGAACAATTTGCTGTCATTACATAAGGTAATGTGGGCAATGTGCCTCGTGCAGCCCTTGGCATATATTAAAGAGCTCAATAAATGACTATTACAATGAGCTATTTTCTGGTAGTTTGATAGGATGCGAGGAAAGAATTTGGAATATCTAAGACAGTTGTTAGGTTTCACTAAATGTACAAGTGTGAATGTGAAATTCAAATGAGCTATATGATGAGGACAAAGTCTATACTTCCCAATTTTGTTTAAGGCCAATTCAGAGTATACTTACAACTCATATATATTGAAATTATTAACATATCTAGCACAGGAATATAACCACCATTTGTACTCAAATTGGTGAAGTCAAATATTCAAGCCCGAAGTGTTCCTCATTAGAAAGTTTCATGTGAATTAAAATATTTTCATAAATTTTACACATGTTGAATTCTAACAGACCTAAAATTTCATTTGAATTAATAAGTTTGCATAAATTGAACCTGTCTTAAAATATAATGACATACCAGCCCTAGCACATCGCCCAAGCCTAATGAATTACTAAGATAAGGTAAACCCTAAGTGATAAAACTAAATGATAAATGACAGGATTTCTCTCTTAAAACATTCAAGACATTTCTCTCCCTGAGCTAGAGTAAGAGAAATGGAATCGGATTTCTATTGAGTAGAGCTGGTAAATACAGGAATAGGGGCTGAAAAACAAGTCCTTAGCTAATGTTTTTAGGAAATATGGAAGGGATAGTGTTCAACACTGCACAAGACTTTGCTGTAAAACACATTCCAGGTATTTTATACTATTTTATTCATTTTGGTTTTGTCTTATTAATTAGTTTTTATTTAAAAACACTATATGCAAATGGAAAACATTCAACCAGAACGAAAAGGATTATACAGAAAATTCAATCTTACTGACCCTGCTATTCCTCCTTCAAACTCCCTCTCTAGGGCAACTGGTATTGACAATTTCTTCCAGAAATATTCTGTTTATACAAGAACATGTGCATTTGTGGACGTATTTTTCCCAATTATGGGAGAATTAGATAAACACCAATTTGCATTTTTCATTCAATAATATACCTTAAATGTGACTTTATATTGGTACACTATTTTAATTACTGCACAATATTCCATTCTATGATGATACCAATCTGTATTTAATCAATTCCATTTGATTACATCTAATATAGACATTTAAGCTAACAGTATTCTACTATTACGCCTCTTATATACTTATATTATATATACTTTGTACACGTACTTTTGCTCAAATGTGTCAGTGTCTCTGAAGATCGTAGCTCATTAAAGCAGAGTTGCTTGGGTCAAAGGATATGTGCCTTTTCAATTTTAATAAATTTTGCAAATTGCAATGAAGGTTGAGAATTTACAGTCCCACATACATTTCACTAAAGTTTCCGTTTCCCAAACTCTCTCTAAAGTGTGATTTGTCAAGTAAATGTTTTATTTGTCAATCTGGTAGATTAAAACTGGGATGCATTTATTTAATTCATAAATAGATTGATTTTATTTTTACTAGCTATTTATTTTTTGTGTACTACCAGTTTGGGTTTTATGTCTATTTTTCTGTTGGGTTGATGTTCTTTTTCTCATAGATTATATGAAATTTCACATATTAAAGGAAATAGTGTTTCCTTTGGGTGCAAGTATTTTTTTCCCCAGGGAAATAGTTTTTTTGATATTGGTTGAAAGTATATTTTCTCCAATTGGTCATTAGTCTTTTGAATTTTTTGTCTTATTTTTCTACTCTTGGAAAACTTTAAGGAGACAATTACATAGTATTTTTTCCTTTCAGCTTTTGAGGTTTATTTCTTGCTGAGAAAGACCGTCCTCATTCCAAAAGTATGAAATAATTTATGTTTTCCTGGAAAATCATTTATATCATGCAGGTTTTCAATTTACTTGCATATATTTGAGCAAAATAACATCTTATGATCTATAATGAAATTCTCATTCCTATTTCTCATTTTGGGTTTCTGTCTTTCTCCCTTTTTTTCTTAATTAAAATAATGACAATTTATCAATTGTATGTTTCCCAAAAGAACCACTTTATAGTTCTTTTACTACTTCATTTACTAATTCATTTGCTTTTACTAATTTGCTTTATTAATTCATTCTTTTTCTTTTTTCTCTTTCACCAGGTTTTATCTCCATTTACTTCTATTTCCCTGGGTATGTTTGGTACTTCTTTTTTTTTATTCTATAACTTTGAGGATTTTTTTGGGGGGGAGGTTCTTTTTTGGTTTTTTGCTGGGAAAGATTTGCCCTATGCTAATATCTGTTGCCAGTCTTCCTTTTTATTTTTTTCCTTCCCCAAAGCCCCAGCACATAGTTGTGTATTCTAGTTGTAAGTCCTTCTATTTCTTCTATGTGAGCTGCCACCACAGCATGGCCACTGAGAGATGAGTGGTGTGGTTCTGCTCCCAGGAACCAACCCAGGCCACCCAAGCAGAGCACACTCAACTTTAACTACTAGGCCATCAGGCCTGGCTCATATAACTTTCAGTTTTTCTCTTTACTTTTTTCTCTTTCCTTAAGTTTCTTTTGTTGTATTTATTTCCTTTCTGAGTTCCTGAAATAAATGCTTAATTAATTTATTTTCTCTCTCTTACTTTTCAAATGATAGGGTATATTTTTTTCGGTTTTTAGGTGCTGGTTTCTTCTCTATTTATTTTAAGACATAACAAATGAATTAATTTCTAAATATATTTAATATATATTTCCATTTGAAAAATATATGGAAGTAACTTGGCCAAGCATACCAGATATATCCATACAAAAATAAAAACAAAGAAAATCCATAAGAAAGAAAAAGGAGATTTAGTAGATTATTCTGTTATATTGATTCTATCACAACATAACATACTCAATAAGAAAATAATTGGCAGGAAAACTAAAGGTGAATATTCTCTGGTCTATAGTTATAGTCCCAGGCATTTAAAAAAATTACTTTATCAAAATGTTTAGACAATTTTAACGTAGCATAGGGAAATGACATTTATAATCCAAACTGACCACAGCTGCTTGTTTTCAAAAGTAGAATGGGAAACCAGAATTTCAAAACCTTAGTTAGTTCTTCTGTACTAACTAGAGGATGAGCCTTAGAGCTGGTAGCTCTCTGTTTAGAGAACATAGGCTCTTAGCTATGCAAAATTGGTTCTGGAAGCGCGCAATGAGTTGACAGTTAAATTCCTCTGGAATGGGGGTTGAGGAGGATTCTGACTAGAAGGAATATAAACCCAGAAAAACAAAAATTATACGAAAAGCATTGAGAGACAGAGTGGGGTGGAGCAAAATGACAGTAAGTTGAAGTCTGGAGATTAAAGTGTCTTATAAAAAATTCTCATTGGTGAAGAGTCTAAAGACTTCTATGGAAATAAATATCTAACAATAATTTAAAGTATTTGTTTTGCTTTAATGTAAAATCCTCCTATTGCCATAAATCTTTGATGATGCTTGCCATACACACAAACATCACGCATGTGTAGTTTGAGGAGGGCGGCAAGAGAAATTATTGAGTTCTATTCAAGAAAATGCTCTAAGAAAAGGGAGATTTAGGGCCTAGAGCCAGTAAAATCCTGTCTAAATCTTAATCAAGCTGAGGAGAACATTAATACCATCTCAGTCACTGGAAATCCAGAAAGTGCTATATTCAAAGAGCAAGATTTAAAGAAATTTTGGATAACAAAAGGACATATATTGAGATTCACCGGAAAACTCAATAGAGAGAACAGTCTGAGAATTTCTATAGGAAAAAGAGAACTTCATAAAGGAAGTTTTTCCTGGAAAAGCTATGGCCTTAACTCAAATCAAAGCCAGCCAGACTTGAAAAATGCAGTGAGCTATGGGGCAAGATCTGGTGTAATTAATTAAAGAACACAGAAACAGCTGCATGAGGCTTCTCTCAGAGTAGCTGCCCTCCAGTTAAATCTCAAATAGTCTTCTCTATTTAAAGGCAGAAAAGACTCAGCCTGGTCTTTGGTTCTAGAGAGAAAAGGGGGAGTTTCTCAAATAACTTTTCGACTGTGCTCAGGAGGCAAATACTATGTGGACCTGCCAGGCTCTGTCTTCACTCAGGCCCTCTCTGCATGACCAAACAAGCCAGAGTCTTAAAATTAGAATCTGTATTCACTACCACTGGAATACAGATTTTTCTCCTGTTGAAGACATGCAATACTGATCAAGCTAGTCTGTTAATTATAAATATGAAAAACTATGCAATAATCACCAAACGGTCAGACTAAACAATTGGAAGAACTGACAACTGAACAAAACAGTTGTTGCAGAAATCAGAAGACATGCTCAAATTAATTATAATTAGCATCCTCTGAGAGATTCAGAAGGATTTCACATTTATTAAAAATTAACTGGTCACTGTTTCAAAAGCTATAAGAATTTTTAGCTATGAAAATCAAAGTAATGGACAGGGGGTTTGTGGTAGGAAACCTTTAAGATGGCTCCCAGTGATCCCCACCTCCTGGTAGTCATGCCTTTGTATAATTCCTTACAGGTATATATGGGCTGGACTTAGTGATTCTCTTCTAAAAAATAGAATGGGCAAAATTGATGGATGGCACTTCAATGATGAGGTTACAAAGAGACTGTGGTTTCCATCTTGCTCTCCTTTTGCTCTCCTGCTTGCCCACTCTATTGGAAGTCAGCTGCCAGGTCATGAGCTGTCCTATGGAGAAGCCCCCATCACAAGGAACTGAGGGAGTCCTCCGGGTAACAGTTAGTAAGGAACTAAGGTCCTCTGTCTAAGAGCTCCGAAGAACTGAATCTTGCCAACAACCATGTGAGTGAGCTTAGAAGTAGCTACTCCCTCAATCGAGCCTTCAGATGAGACTTCAGCCCTGGACAACATCTTGATTGCAGTCTTGTAAGAGACCTTGAAGTAGAGGAACCCAATTGGGCCATGCCTGGATTCCACACACACAGAAACTGTGAGATACTAAGTGTTTGCTTTTTGAAGCCACTAGGTTTGGAAAAAATTTTTTATGAAGCAATTGATAAGTCATACAGGTAAATTTGGGGGAGAAAGGGAAGGCAGTTGGGAACTTGATTGAAAGTGAAATAGTAGAATGGCTCCTGCTGAAAATGAAAGTAATGGACCAAAGGTCAAGACAAGGAATTTTCTCCAAACACAAGATAAAAGAAAAATAAGGATATTATATATATTTTTTAAAGTTAAGAGATGTGGAGAATAAATGTAAGAGATAAATGGATGGAAAAATAGTTGAATAAGAAAGTTAATTTTTAAACTCTCTAATCTGAAGAAAGTTCTGAGTCTTCCTATAGAAAGAGTCAATTCATAATGCATAAATTATTATTGAAAAAGCCATGTAGTAACATTGTGGTGAAATTTGTTACTATCCAAGAACATATAGAAAATTCCATAAGCTAACACAAAGAAAGATAGTGAGAGAAAAATTAGAATTTCCCGTATTCTAGAAAACATTCATGGAAAATGTTTTAAACCCATCCAAATTATATTCAAATATAAAAGCAAAAGAAATACATTTTCAGAAATTCAAGAAATCAAGAAGCCTAAAACTAATTCCTTCTCCTTGATTAATTATTAAAGTATGCTCTCCAGCAAAACAAATACTGAATCTGAGAAAGAAGACAGAAAAACATATTAATGGTAAAACACATAATTAACTCTAAGTTATGGAAAATTCATTTATGAAATTCATAAAACAGAAGCAACTTTAGTTTAAAATGGCAAATTGACCAAACATACTTTATCTCCCACTTTTCCAGAGAACACACTAAAATTATAATAAATAAATATAAAAGGCATCAATACACAAGGAAAAGAAAATGGAAACAGGAACATCTACGTAATGGAGAGTTTAAAAAAATTTTTACAGACTAAAACCAAATAGAAGAGTAGAAATTGATTACAATGGTAGAGGAAGACACCAACTAGAGCGTGTGGCATGGAGGATATGCTAGGAAAAGAACTTACAATAGCGGCCTTGCAAAATCCCATATTTTAGAATTCAGAAATTCTGTACAGAAGGTCGAAATTTGGTGAGAGTTGAAATCATGGGGCCTTATTTAAAAGTCAGTGTACAGCACAGTCTAACCCTTCTGCTCCAGCCAGCTATTACCCTGGCTCTTTCTTTTGAACAAAATCAGAGGTTTCTTCTCAGGAGAAATTGACTAGCAAAGACCCGGGAATCTAAGAAAACCTGAAAACTGAGATTAAGTAAAAATCTCTATAGCATGCAGTTACATTTCAATTTCCCTAACATATATAAAACGCCAGCAACTGAGCATTTACACTCCAGATGCAGATCAATTATTGATTTTTTCCCCCTCCCCATTTGAATAACCCCAGGAAGAAACAACTTAGTGTAATGGCATTTGGAGATTCTGTAGCAAAATGGACAACTTCCAGCCTCAGTATCCTACCGCTGAGCCCACAAGTAGAAAAATCCCAGCCATGTGCATAGAGCTTTCAATTAGCTTTTAAAATGTGTTCTTAGATATGAATTTTTCTGCTAAAAAAAATTATCAATCTAGGAATGGAAAATTTCTTAACTTGATAAAGGGTGTCCACCAGAATTCTACAACAAACATCAAACATTTTTAGAATACTCCAACCAAACCACTAAAAAGGAAATAGGACTTATAATATTGAAAAGGAAAGGACTTAACACACTCTGGCAAGTGATAAGATTATTTTTCTATAAACTTCCAAACAGATAGCTAAATAGTTACCAAAAATATAGAGGATGTAGTAAAGTAATTGAGCCAAAAAAGAATAAGCAAAGTAAACTGATAGATAGCTATATATCAGAAATAATCACATAGGGAATACGTTTTTAAAAAATTGGCATTACCCGTTGCTATACCAACTGTTAAAAATAACATCAGTCTAAGAATAAACATAGAAATGGCTGGTGGGGCTGATCTTGGCGGTTTGAGGAGGAAGAATAAAGTGTGAATGAACTTCTAAAGGACTGGGAAGTGAGTAGACCAAGGAGATATTTTATGATCATCTAGCAGCGTTAAGAGTCTACCTGGCATTTGTGGTCATAAATTTAAAATGAGATCCATTAGCATGATTGATTATTTTTAAGCAGCCACATTTATTTGCATTGGTACAGGCACAAAGTTGGTAGAGTGCTGGATTTACCAGAGGTGTGATTTTGTCCAGCGAGTTTTAAAATTGAGAGAAAGGGAAATGGAGTAAAGAATATATTCAAGCAGGTGAATAAAATCATTGGCCATGGAATTGAAACTGGATAAGGAGAGAAGAAAGGAGATCAAGAAATACATTGGAGAACAGAGAATAAGTGACAAGATAAGTAGATTGGAGGGCTCATTCAAGTGGAGAGATTATTGAAATTGGGATAATAGAGGAGTGAGTAGAAAAGTGAGATTGTGCACAAAATTGAAATTATGGATCAGCTGAAATTTTCACTAATGACAAGATCTGCATGTGATGATGGAGTAATGACTTAGGCACAGTAGTAGACAAGATAATCAGAAAATAGAAGATCAAGTAACTGAGAAGTACTGGTTTTGCAAAGGTCATCTATGTACATATTGAAATCAGTAAGAATTCAGATAGGCAAACTACTGAGGAGGAGCTAAAATATGAAAATCAGGGTGGGGATAAGTGACACAGGGTAGATAAATTACACCAGTAATGAAGCATAATGGGTAACATAATCTAAAAGGCTTGAGATTTTAAGCTGATGGTCTTTAAGAAAGAGGAAGTCTCTGGAAATGGCAAAGGTAGCACTGACCAGGTATCTAGGCTCAGTGATAAAAGAGACAGAAATAAAATAGACGGAAATGAACAACTACCACTTAAGAGGGCTGCAGGGAAAGAAGTACCCCGGGGAGATTCAGATTTAGGGTGGAGAGAGAGGGGAAAGGGGACAATGAAGGAGGAAATTGAAGGCATAGAGGATTTCACTAGTGGATAAACAGTGAATTCCACTGGTCCCAGTGGAGAGGTCTGAGGAGCTGGGTGCTCCCCCTTAACCAAGAGGATGGAACAGAGTTCTCCTAGGGGAAGCCACGTGTTACTCTTGATCCCAATCAATGGAGGGTGGAAGTGATCGGGGGGCTGGGGTATCAGTTTGGGGGCTCACTCTTGACCAAGAATAACATAGGGCTCATTAAATATGAGTGCCCAGGATGCCCACTTGAGCTCTGTGTGTGGAATTGAGAACGTCTAACAGCTAGGAATGCTCTGACTCCCACTATGAAATCTGAAGAGGAGCCAGTTTCCTCCCTGCCAGGTACCTAGAATTTGGCCAAGTGACCTAAGTTCAACCTTTCAAATGCTCTCACCAGGGACTTTAAATGGTGGAATAGTGATGCAAAGGCTCAAGATCAAATGGAATTCATCCACAAAATCAAGAGTATGGCAATCAGGGTTCAGCGTAGTCAATTTTAATCAGGGACAATGCATGACCAGTTGTGACAGTTCCTGTAGCAGTTTTCTAAGCAGATTTTTGGAGCTTGGCTGTGCTTGACCTCCCTTGGTTCCTGCCCTTCCCACAAACCCTTCTTATAAATTCTTTTTCTGCTTAAATAAACCACACTAAGCTCCTGATATTTGCATCAAGAATGCAACTAGTGCCCCTGGATATGAGCAAGATCTAGCTGGCTTCCAAGCTTGTATGGTTTTATTAAAGAAACTCACTCTGATCCTATCCACAAGGAAATTCAGTGTGCCTTCTTACTTTTAGAACTCTTGGGGTTTCCCATGGCAGTGCTCTTGACAGAGTTTACTGACAATCTGACATTCTCTTCTATCCCAAGCATCAATTACACAATTCATGTTCAGCAGCTATTGCTTAAAAGTAATAATAAAAGTAAGTCAAATTTTTGGATGGCGTTGTATCTATAAAAAACAGCATTCAGTGAAAGCTTCACTTATTATAAGTGCTTATGCAATACTGCTAACAAACAGGCTTGCTGGTCCTTACACCAGAGAAACAGGCCTTAGTTATTCCTTTTTCGCTCCACTTGGTAATTTTCTTAAGTTCCATTCCCTTAAAAGAAAGAAATTTAATCTTGATCTTCATTGTTTTTGCTACTGCATATTGAATTAATATCAAGCAAGAGGAAGGAATGGAAAATCTTAAGCACAAAGTAGAATTTTTCAAAATAAATATATTGCTTGGACCAATATTTTGATTCACATGTGACATTTCTGACTTCAAATTAAATCGTCAAAAGATTCACCAAACTGGAATCTTGTGGTTTTTCAGTTGGTTAGCACAATCTGTTATCCCAAATTAAATTTCTAAAGGAGTATGTCTTTGGATATTATATACTTCATAGCTGACAGGGACCCTGTCTAATTAGCTATTTATATGCAAAGCAGAGAAAAGGATAATTAGAGACATGGATTATGCAAAGGCAATCACACTGACAGAGGGCAAAAGAAACTGCGAACATATTGAATCAAATTTGTATGTACGTTTCTGTGGTTTATCATGTTTCATTTGTATTGTATTACATTTATGCATCATTTAACATGTTATAAATGAAGCAATATCCTAATCCATTGATTGATAAACTAAATATAAATCTTATAACATAAACTCTCTATTGGACTACAAATATAATTAGCTTCAACAGTTGAAAAGGAATAAAGTCCTACATTTGGAAAATGCCTTCCCTAGCTTCAACCTCCAGTGTTCTCGTCTCTAGAGAATAGGGGGAAAATATTAACATATTTAGCTTTATGTCACTAATAGCATAGTCAAAGTGCTTATCAAAAAAAGAAAAATCCTGGCTTATAGAACCTGTTCTAGTTCTCTATTGCTACATAAAAAACCATTCCAAATGTTTTGTGGAGTAAAAAGATAAATATTTTATGATGCTCATAGCTTTGCAGGTCAGGAATTTGAGAAGAGCATAGGGAAGATAGCCTGTTTCTGCTCCAAGATAAGTAGGACCTCAGCTGGGATGACTTAAATGGCTGGACGTTACTGGGAGAGTTTGACTGGAGCCATGTGTCTGGGGCTTCAGTTCTGGCTAGAACTGGTTTCTTTTGTTCTTCATGCTGTATCTGATGGGGATGGAATGTCTAAAAGGGCTTCTTCACTCACATGCTGTGAAAACAAGGTAGGATGGTTGGAACAGCTGGAATTGGATGGGCATCTCCTTTTTTTTTCCCACATGTCCTCTCCCATGGCTAGCTTGGGCTTCCTCGCAGCATGATAATCTTAGTGTAGTAATCTTATGTAGTGGCCTGCTTCTCCAACAGCGAGCATTTCCAAGAGACACATTAGGGAAGCTGTTAGCCTTTTAAGGCCTGGATTAGGAAAGCAGCGTGGCAACAATTCCACCATATTTTACTGGTCAAAGTATGCCAAGATTCAAGAGAAGGGGACACAGACTTTTCTCTTGGTGAGAGGAGTGTCTAAGAATTTGTGGCCGTCTTTAATCTGCTAAAGGAGACTATATCCACCACGATGACTTGCCTGAACCCGGAAGATCTTAGCAGGATTTTATGACATGACTACACACAGGCTTTCACTTCCATGACAGTTCCCTCCCTCAAAAAGGGTCAGAAACTCTCCAAGCAATAAAGTCTTTTGGCACAGGTTATTTTTAAAAATCTCTTCCCCATTTAGTGTGCAAAAATTCATGTTTGCGTTCCCATTTTGGCACAGTGAGCTGAGCTCTGAGTATATTTATCTCAAATCCTTCCTAAATCCTATTGAAATGATGTAAAGAAGTTCAAAAGGAAATACATTCATAAAAGTGCAGATAAGGAGAGAAAGATCACTAGAGGAGCAGATAAGCTGGTGCATTTCTGAAATACGGACGGTGTATGACATCTTATTGATAGACATTCTGAACAGAAATTGAATCAGTGCACAGTATACTAAGGAATGGTGCAGGTGGAGCCTGAAGAAGGCCTCCAGGCTCAAAGAAGAAAGTTAAGGAAAGCAGAGCAAGAAGGGAGTCTGGGGACCAGCCCGGTGGTGCAGCGGTTAAGTTAGCATGTTCTGCTTCAGCAGCCCAGGGTTTGCTGGTTCAGATCCCAGGTGCAGACCTATGCACTGCTTGTCAAGCCATGCTGTTTCAGGCATCCCACATATAAAGTAGAGGAAGATGGGCATGGATGTTAGCTCAGGGCCAGTCTTCCTCAGCAAAAAGAGGAGGATTGGCAGCAGACATTAGCTCAAAGCTAATCTTCCTCAAGAAAAAAAAAAAGAGAGAGGAATCTGAATAATGATATTCCTTCATTCCTTTATGTATAGGTGTACTGTTTGTCCCCAGGATGCACTAAAGAGCTGCTCTTTAAACAAGTCGAGTGATCTGTCTCACAGCATTAAGGCTCTATGCAGTAAAGGATTAACCTTGTCCCAAGAAATGTTTGGCCCTTTGCCCCCTACTCCTGGGAGGGAACCTTTAAGACCTTGGTATATTCTGCCTGATAAAATTGTCTTTGTTTACCTGAGCGCTTTGGGCCACACCAGATAGTGTATGCTAATAATATCAATTACGGTGGGGGCTTTGGGCCTCCAAGTATGAACTTGAACTCTGGAGGGGCTGGAGGCTAATGTCAGCCACACCAGTGCTCAGCCATATCTACATGACCAACTCACAATAACCCCAAGGCTCAAGTGAGCTTGCTTGGTTCCCTTCAGGCATATTTTCACACACAGTTACGGGGAGAAATAAGTGCTGTCCTCATGACTCCCCTGAGAGAGGACAAGTGGAATTTCCACAACTGCCTGGTCTCTCAAGACTCTGCCCTGGATGTCTTTTCCCATTGCCAATTTCAACCTGTATTCTTTTGCTATAATGAACTATAGCTGTGCGTTATAACTGTGAGCTTTGCTGTGTTCTTCTAGCAAATCATTGGACCTGAGGGTGGACTTAGGGACCTCCCAAACTCATTGAGAGAATTGGTCCCCAGAGTAGGACCCATCTCATTTTAGCATTTGGGTAGATAGTCAGACTGTTTGCCCTCTCCCTATATGACTATTTTTAAATGAAATTAACCCAGACAGAGTTCACGATAATCCCTCCTACTCAGGGAAGAGTTTATAATTGGTAAATCAAAAAAAAAGGAATTTACAAATAGTTTAGAGCTGTGCAAATAACTTCTAGAAGAACGCAATAGAAATGGTCAAAAGTAAACTTGTGGAGTGGAATGAGAGTCATGGAGTATAGAAAATTTTTTACCCTACCATATTTTAAAAATATTATTTCCATGAACATAGATTCTCTGGTATTTAGTAGAACATGGCCATTCAAAACAAATAACACTTTTCAGTTTCCCTTGCATTGAAATGTGGTCATGTTGCTAGGTTCTGGTGCAAAGGATATACTCAGAAAAATGTGGCAACTTTCAGAAACCATAATTGAGAGGCTTCTGGCTTGTACTTATTGCCCCTTTTTACTACATATTTTCCTTTTTCCTGTTGCCTGAAACATGGATGCTGCTTTGGAACATAAGAATGAAAGCCATGTGCTAGAGAAAGCAGACCCAGCAAGTAGCCAGAGTCTGAGAATTTAGTGGAGCAGAGCTGGCATATGGGCCCTAGACTGATCAGCTCCAAATTTTTACACAAGAGAGAAATAAGCCCTTATCTTTGGTCTACATGAAAGTTATTTTGAGTTTTCCGCACACGCATTTAAAATTAATTTTCATATACATATATTACTTTTATTAAAAACAAATGCATGCTCTGCCATTTGCTTCACTTCCCTTCTATTTTCTCAAATTTCTACTTCCTCTTTTCTTTTTCTTTTAAATAACTGTATTTTTATTACCAGTCTCCTGATAGTGAGGTCTTTGGTGAAGGGCAATGGTTGTTTTGATTAAATAGTTTCATCATTTGGAAAGAGCTCCTAGGTCATCTTGCCGTGCATCCTCAGAGTAAAGCAAGGTGAATGTGTGCCTTCTAGCACACCTCAGTATTCTTAAGCACCAATATTTTGGCACCTTTGAGAAGAACAGAACTGCAAAATGTTATTACTGTCAGCAAATCCCTTAAGTTATTAGTGCAATGAAAATGGAATTTCCGACAACAGCCAGCACTATTAAAACATTCCTTTTAGTCTTGCACATGTGCATAAGAATTTCTATTCCTTCCCAGGTTTGCATAATTATTATTATTACTTCCTTGATATCATTAGGTAAAAGTATAATGTAAATACAAAGTCTTGTTCCAGGCATTGTCAAAAGGGACGCTGAGAGAACCTGACAGCACCCTGGAGGAAATGACCCGATGTTTGTCATGCCCATTTCTAAGGCGATGGCCTGGATTGAGGCAAATCTTACAAAAAAACAGAAAACAAACCCCAACATATTCTTCACATTAACCAAGACAATATAATGCTTTAATCTCTGGCTTGCTTTGCTCCCATGGTGAAATTATTTCACCCAACTTCATTTCTGCAATTCCCAGCACAGATAAAATGCCTGTGCCCCTAAGCCAAGTGGATAACCATTGAGATGCTGATTAAGCATTACTGATTAACTGTACAATAAGTCATTTAAATTGCGGGTGCACAGATGGGCAACAGTCATTTAATTGTTTAATAACCTGCACTCTGAAGGGAAGCTGCTAATGTACCTACAATTGAGAAACAATAACGCCGTTTCAGGGAAACAAGAATTGACTTACCTTTTCAGGACTGGGGTCATCATTTGGGCAAACTCGTGAAGCTCCATTTTAACTGTCATGAGTCATCACATGTATGACCATCTGATGCGGTAGAACCCTCTGTCATGCTGAGGCTCAGAAAATGAACTAAGCTAGAGATGATAGTTTCAATGTGTCCTTCTTGTTGTTTTGTTTTGACCCTTTTAAACTTATTTTATACTTGTATTCGTTCATCAGATAGTCTCAAAGAAAGCTGTCATGTTTTGACCAAAAGTACTTTAGGAAACATAGGGCACTCTTTGTAACTAATTTATTAGAGCATGTGTGATCTTTCAGGCTTCTCTCTCAAGTCAACTTGAGTGAGAACTTACATAAGGACCCTTCCTTCTACCTTTTCCATCTGACAAAGAACAACTATGATGAAAGCTCATCTGAAAGATCACTGAAGTTTAAACTCAATGGATATTTCTTGAATGCATATCTGGTACTGTGCTCGTTGCCAGCCAGCAGCTCCTTAAAGAAGACAAAAATATAAACAAACAAATATTACAGATGATGTAAGAAAATGGCTCTCAGCACAGATTTTGGAGTCAGACTGCCTGAATTCAAATTTTCCCTCTGGAATTTACTATCTGCAGTGTTGGCGAGAACTTAAACTCTCCGTTTAAAATGGGAAGAATAATAATAACAAAATAATAATACTTATCTGCTATGGATTGAATTGTGTCCCTCAAAAAAGATATGTTGAAGTCCTAGTCCCCAGTACCTCAGAATACGACCTTATTTAGAAATAAGGTCTTTAAAGAGATAACTAAGTTAAATCAGATCATTAGGATGAGGTCTAATCCACTATGATTTAGACACAGAGACAGGCACACACAGAGGAAAGATGATCTATCTGATGCAGCTACAAGCCAAGGAATGCAGAGGATTTTCAGCCATCACTAGAAGCCAGGAAGAGGTAAAAAAGGATTCTACATAGAGTCTTAAAGAGAATATGGTTCTGCCAACAACTAGATTTCAGATTTCTAGCCTCCAAAACTATGAGAGAATAGGTTTCTGTTGTTTTAAGCAACCCGGCTGTGGCTGTGGTACTTTGCTAGGAAACAATACACTATCTTTTAGATTTGTGGTGAAAGGATTAAGTAAATTAACATATGTAAAGTGCTTGGAATAACATCCGCCATATGGTCAGTTCCATGATTTCCGTTAAAGGTTTTATAGAGATAGAGAACAAGTTACCTCCGGAGTATAGGAGAAAGATTGTTCACTCTACAAATTTGCAACTTTAATTAGCAAATATTTATTATCTCACAGGTTTTATGTGTCAAGATCTGGCCTGGCTTAGCTGTGTGTCTGTGGCTCAAGGTCTCTCAAGAAGCTGCCGTCAATCTGTTGGCTGGGACCATGGTCTCATCTGAAGACTCATCTCAGTGGGGACTGGGGAGGACATCCACTTCCAATCTTACTCACATGGTTTTGGCACCACTTGGACCTTTCCGCAGGGCTGCCTCATGACATGGCAGCTGACTTCCTCCAGAGTGAGCAATCCAGGAGAGATCAAGAGAGATAGCTCAAAATGGAGACCACAGTCTTTTTGACCTACTCTCAGAAGTGACATACCATCACTTCTGTTGTATTCTGTTCATTAGAAACAAATCAATAAGCCTTTCTCACATGGTAAGCGGAGATGATTATGCACAGGTGGAATACTAGAAGATGCGGATCATTGGTGTACGTCTCAGAGGCTGCCTACTACATACAGGAAGTGGAAGAAGGAGGACTTTCAATATGGTATCCCCAGTGCTTGCACATAGGAGGTCCTCATTAAGGGTTCAAAATTAAATTTACAAAATAAGGTGTTGATTTATATTCTATCTTTCTGAGGGTAGTTTGGTTGGGGGAAAATGAATAACAGTTTCTTCCATATAATAAGTCACTTTTCTGTATTTATATTTAAAAAATTAAATCAGGTATGATGATTTGGAGAGGTTTACCTAAAGAAGGAGGGGCAACACAGACAATGAATCTTGACCCATTTGTGATAATTTCAAAGTTAGAATGCACAAGTAAGACAATATACAAAGTAATATTGGGATAATTGAGTTCTAAAATTTTTATTTGTTTTGTTTTTACAAGTAACACATAAATATTCTGATTTAAAAATATTAAAAACACCAATGAAATTAAATTTCCCTTTGAACACCAACACCAATTATAGTCATCTTCCAAAAGTTAAGCATTCTTATAAGTCTGATATGCACTCTTCAGACCATTTTCTGAGCATTTACAGACATATATGTATCTATAGACAAATAAAATTTTACGTTGTATGAGGTGTGGGTATATGTGTGTGTGCATGTATTTATAGAAATGATACTGTGCACGCTGTTCTTCAACTTGTCATTTTAATTCAGTATGTCTTGGATATCTTTTGAGGTCTGAGTGAATTTATTTATTTTTCTTATTTTTATTTTTTGTGAGGAAGATTGGCCCTGAGCTAACATCTGTTGCCAATCTTCCTCTTTTTGCTGGAGAAAGGTTGTCACTGAACTATCATCTGTGCTAATCTTCCTCTATTTTACGTGGGATGCCACCGCAGCATGGCTTGACCAGTGATGCTAGGTCCACACCCAGGATCTGAAGCTGTGAACCCTGGGCCGCTGAAGCAGAGCACGCAAACTTAGCCACTACGCCACCAAGTCAGCCCCCTGAGTGAATTTACTTTAATATCTATCCTATATAATTACATTTAGGATCATGTGATAATACATACAAAATGTTTAGGATATAGCTTAAGCATTTAGTAAACATTCAATAATTATATATTAGTTATTTTTATTGTTATAAAAAGGAGTGTAAAATTTTAAAGGGGTAGTGCCAGGAAGCTGCTTTGTGATGATGGAACATTTCTGTATTTTGATTGTAGTGATTATGATGGTTTATTTTATGTGTCAACCTGGCTGGGCCCAGATAGTTGATCAAACATTATCCTGTATGTTTCTGTGAGGGTGTTTTTGGATGAGATGAACCTTTAAAGTGGTGGACTCTGAGTAAAGCAGATTGCTCTCCACAAAGTGAGTGGGCCTCATCCAATCAGTTGAAGGCCAGAATAGAACAAAAGACTGACTTCTCCAAGCAACAGAGAATTCTGCCAGCAGACAGATGACCTTCGGACTTGAACTGTAACATGAGCTCTTCTCTGGGTCTCAGTAATCACGTGAGCCAATTCCTTAAAATAAATCTCTCTGTACACAAATATGCACGTTTTATTGGTTCCATTTCTCTGGAGAACCCCTACTACTACAATGGTGATTATGCAAATCTGTATAGGTGATACAATTTTATAGAATTACATACCAAAAAAATAAAAAATATAAGTGAATATAAAAATTGGTGAGATCCAAATAAGGTTTTCAGTGTAGTTAATAGTATTGTAGCCATGTCAATTTCCGCACTGTGGTCATGGAAGATGCTATCATTGAGGAAAGCTGTGGGAAAGGTACATGGGAATGTTTTGTACTATTATTGCTACTTCTTGTGTCTATAATTATTTCAAAATTAAAAATTTTTAAAAACATAAGTCTGGTCATGCCACGGTCATAGAATTGCTTCGAAAACCATGTATTGGAGTACAGACCGGGAGCATACACAACAGAAAACATGAGTAAACATGGGGGATCAAAGAACAGAGTCAACCTGCACCTCAACTTCCAAGGAGAACCTGAAAAAATGGAAAGCCTCTTTGGACATTGTTTGATATGGCACAAGGGGCATAGAATAAAGTTGCCCGCAGTGGATGTCCAAGGAGATTGACGTGAGCAGCCCCAGAGTCTCCAATCTTTCTGTTACATCCAAAAGTATTCTAGGACCAGCGGAGAGATCCTGACCTACAGAGACCTAGCAGTAATGTATGAAGCAGGCACCCTAGTGGCCAACATGTCCGATGACTGAAGGCCAAGTGGGACAAAATCATCTCCACAGATGCCAGGGTGGATGAGGATGACAATAGGACCAGTACCCATATTCATACCTTGACCCTCCATCAGTCCCATAAGACCTTGAACACTAAGAGCTCTGGTTCTAAGAGCAGAACCAGGACCACCCGAAATGATTGAGATTACTCTAGATCGATTGAGATTAAGTTTCCAGCACTTGGTCAAATATTTGGCTTGAAATAGAAACGGGAAAAATAAAAGGTCACATTTCTTACACAACTGAGCTTGTGGTCTGAGATTCACAGCATCATATGAATGAACCTTATCCTGTATGAATGCTCCCTATACTTCTCTTATTTCTTTCCTTTGACTTCCTCTATAAAACCCAAAGTAATAAATGTGTAGATGAAGAAATTTGGGAGTAAGGATATGTCAAGTTCGGATTCAAATATGGGAAGTGAGTCTATTTTATTCTGTTATCTTTACTTTCAATCCTGGGGGAAGCTATCATCAAGAAATGTACATCAAGGGGCTGGCCCCGTGGCTGAGCAGTTAAGTTCGCGCGCTCCGCTGCAGGCGGCCCAGTGTTTCGTTGGTTCGAATCCTGGGCGCGGACATGACACTGCTCATCAAACCACGCTGAGGCAGCGTCCCACATGCCACAACTAGAAGGACCCACAACAAAGAATATACAACTATGTACCGGGGGGCTTTGGGGAGAAAAAGGAAAAAATAAAATCTTTAAAAAAAAAAAAAAAAGAAATGTACATCAAGAAGGAACATATAAAGAATCCACTTTCTCTAAACAACCAGGCCTGAAGTTGAGCCTCTTAATATATTTTGCTGATGCCTAGTAAGTTGGGTCTATTTCTTGGTTAAAAAACAAAAAACAAGAAAACTTTACAAGGGGGTAGTTTTTGAAGAAAAGGAGAATGCATTTCAGAAGAGGGAGAGCTTCTTGCAGTTGTACCAGGCAGAGTAAGGCCTGGAAAGAAAGTCTTTTTCCAAGATTTATTTTTTTCCTTTCAGCTCTATATAAGGAAAAGTGCCATTAAAGACTCTTAACATTTTTTCTCTGAAACACGATGCAAATATTTTGGGAGAAAATAGTTGCCCACATCTGTGATGTCACATCTAAATGATATAATCCCACTGGCATCATGGAGGGCTCAAGGTCAGACAATACCATCCCCTATAATTAAGGAAAAATATCTATTATGGGATACAATGCACCTTCCTCATGGAGACTCCACTTTAGCTACAAAATGCAGCCACCAACAGGTCTAGTGAAAGCCTGTGCTAACTGGCTTGCTTGATCCCTTCCAATAGAGACGGTGAGCTCTAGGAAAAGTGCAGAGGGTTAAAAGCTTTGCTTTCAATCACTATGGCCTAATCCCAGATTGCCTCTATTCAAATCTGCCTTTGTAATTGAAATTGTGACTTTAAAATGGTAGTGGGGATTTATTCAAAAGTGTTTCTAAAAGTCAAAAGGCCCTAGTGACCTGGTCAGCATAATAGGGGCTAGAACTCTAAGTCTGGGAGGGGAGAAAAGGACTGAAATCAGAGGTGAGTCATAGATGAGAAGAAGGAGATACAAGTTTTTTGCAGATGTCAACAGCAACTAGATTCTTCAACAGCTTAAGTTGAATGTACAAAAAATACGAGATCTGAACTTCATAGTGACATTACCCAAACAGGTGCTTGGTATAATCTTTGATTCTTTGCTATGGTTTAATGTCAATGCATCTTATAAGAATAAAATCATAGCCTTGATGAAATAAAGTCTACCTCTGGAGCATTGCTGAATTCTTATCATGTTTCACACAGATGTCCCTGCTACCTAGCCTTCTCTTCAGCTGCACTACTTTTGTGTTTGCTTTATCTGATTATTTATTAAAGATAATTTACAATAACTAATAAAATTTGCTGAGTAAATAAGATTCCTTAGGTCCATTCCTGAATCTCATCCTGTACAGTCAAATAAATACTTAAACTGTGTGTATGATCTTGCTCTAATTGACTAAAAATAGCAAACACAGGAGCTGGCTTCTTTCAGCCCGTCCTGGCATTGAAGTCGACTTCCTCCTATTAAATATTTAATCTCAGAAACAGGAACATGTCACTGCTATTAAAATAAGTTTCTGTTATTCATTGGAGACTCATTTTATCAATGTCACTTCCATTGCTTTTTACTCAATCAGGGACATGTTTACATATGGAATTTCAGCTTCTTTGTCTACATTTCAGACATCTTTGCCAAAAATCAAGCAGGGAAGAAAAACAGAATTTTTGACTATTCACCTTGTGGCAACCTCTGAACTAATTACTTTTTGTCAGTTAGCATATTTAACATTCCCATGAAGTCTGCACTCCTCATACGCAGTTCTACTCTGCTGCATATTACCAATCCCCATGGTCACACCCTGAAAGATAACAGAGATTGAAATCGCACTTTCATGGAAATAACTAACTCAAACATTTTCCTCCCCAATCACACTCACCTACCCTGACCGCTTATTTATCCAAGAATTCCTACCAAAATAGTTCTTTGACATTATTTGAGCAACCAATAAATTGATTCCTCCATTTTCTCTCTAGCCAGTGATTTTCAAAGGGGGCAATTTTGCTTTCAAGAGACATGGCAATGTGGAGAGATATTGGTTGTCACCACTGGGGATATAACATTCTTCTCTAGTGGGTAGAGAGGCCAGGGACACTGCTAAATATCCTACAGAGGACAACTGCCACAACAAAGAATTATCTAGTCTCAAAGGTCAAGAGTACACAAGGTTGAGAAACCCTACATTTAGTTTCCAACTGTCTTTATTTTCTTCCTCTTCCATTTTAAACTCAACAATCAATCAAAACATCCCTCTTGCTATTATCCTCAATTCTTTTGCACATATCACCTTCCATCACCACTCGTTGGAAAACTCCTAATCTAGTGTTGGCTGTTGACTCCCTAAAAAGACCACCAGAAACACCTGTTGGTTGAGCAAAATTAGGCTTATTTAGATTACTGAAGTAACGAAGAACACTGCCTTGAGAGGGTATTAGTAAGTCTCAGAAGGAAGAAGTCAGGAAAAGATATTTGTGGGCTTGTATGCTTGCACTAGGTGATTTTAAGGTAAATGATAAAAGATAGGGCAATAATTGAGAGTGGCAGAATTATGACTAGCTTTGGATTGGTGGACACAGTAATATGAGGATCTCGAAATAGTATTGATAAGCAAGCTGCTAATCTTAAGCTATTTTCATTGTTTCACAGTCTTATCTTCCAAGAGAAAGTATTTCTTGAAACAAGGAGCTTAGTTTTCACTTTTCTGGGTTTTTTTTTTGGTGTGGTCCCAGTATTGTTCAGCACAGAATCAGGAAAGTATTCTTCATACGAGAACTGATAAACATAGACACAGAACCGTATGTTGGTTTTAATTCTTATATGCTTGACTGAACTTAACTTCTGGACTTCTCCATGCTTCAGCTAAGCAGCTCGGTATTGAGGAAGAAAATCACACAACTGGGCAGCTTGGTATCACTATAAATTTATAATTGTCAATCCCAATGGCCACAAAATGCCTCCTGGCAATCTTACTGTTTCTCCAGTAAGCTTATTCTCCTGTTGTTACTAATCTCGTTTATTCTCCGTTCACCAAAAACCTCTCTTAGTTGATGAATGTACCTTGAACTTCACGGCACAATGCAGTCTCTCAGATAGGAACTCTTGCCATTTTCTTTCCCTCATGTGTCATCTCATGTCACTCTACTCCTCCTCATACTTGTCTACTTGCAATTCCTGAAACAGAGCTTCCTCCTTATTCCTGTGTAATCTTCAAACATACAGTTGCCTCTTTCTGGAAAAGTCACTTCTTTCCATTTTTAATCTCATTTAAACATTTTCATCCTTCGAGTCTTGATCGAATTGCCATTTCCACAAAAAAAATCTTCCTCACCTCCCAGTCTGTCCTAGTGCCCCATCTCAATTCTATTCTCTCGTGACATCCTGTATTATTCTTTTTCTTTCTTTATAATTATCAAAATTTATAATCAGAGTTTTCTTTTTGTGATTATGCGTTCAATGTGAGGAACCATATCTGCTTTATTTAACACAGTAGACTCTAGCATCTGTAGTATCAAAAATAGTAGGCATTCGGTAATTTGATGAATGACTGGTGAATGGGTTGAATAACTAAACTTGCTCAGAGAGACTGAATAACTTGCTCAAGGTAGAACACCTTAGCAATTACCAGAACTGGGAATAAACTCACAACTTATCTGACTCCCTAATCATGCTGTCTCCTTTATATTACATGACCATTACAAAGAAATAATTAAGTTGTTTTTCCCTTTGTCTCCCATGTTCTCATTTTGTCTCCCTCTTTTTCTGTCTGTATATCAATATTCATCTAAAGGGTTTTTTTGCTGGCTTTTCCTGATCTGTTTGAGTCTTGAAATATAGGAATTTTTGCTTCTTCAGTCTTATAGAGTTCACAATATAGTTTGAACATATACATCAAAGTTTTCATTCCATTTTTAAAATTTTATCTTTTAGTTACCAAGTCTATCTCAGCTTTGAATTCTATGAACCTTTAAAGGTCATAACTGCTCTTTGATCTAATAGAGCACTGTATTACTAGTTGTGGCAGCCTTAGGGTGTGCTGCTCAGATCTCCCTTCAAGAAAGATCTCATCATTCAGCTGCAAGGAATGTAGTTAGCTGGCAGCCTTCAGCCATTAGCACCATCAGGAACTGCCTCAGCTTTCTAGCCAAGCCCACGATCTTCCCAGGCAGCCCTCAGCCAATAGCTGAGCACCATTCCTTCAAAGCCAGAACCCTCTAATAGGCCATCTTTGTTCTAGAAATGTCCAGTGGGTTGGCCGACACTCTCAGATCTGCATTTGAAGCTGAGACTCTCCCTGCCCAATCTTACTTCTTTTCTCCTTTCCTTTCACAGGTTTCAGATCTACTTATGATCATAAGGCTTTCCCTGCTCAATAAACCTCTTACACTCCATTTCAATGTCCTCTTCTAGGAGGATACAAATGACAGACTAGGTCAGGACTATATTTCTACGCTATCGGGTAAGTCATTTTACCATAATTCACTAAGTGTTTATTGAGCACCTATGTATACACGGAGTGGGCCCAATATTTTTAAGGGTTTGCAATGTGCAGAGCATATTACATATGCTAGCTTGGTGAATCTTTACAATAACTTATGGGTAGGTATTATCTCATTTTAGAGGTAGGGAACCTGACACTTAAATAGGCTAAGCAATCTGCCCAATTTCACCCAGGAAGTCAGTAGTAGAGTTAAGGATGAAGCACAAATCTGTGTAACTCAAAATCCTGGACTCTGGCTGTTATGCACATGATCCCCCACAGTAAGGTAGGATCTTGGTTGCTACGAATGATACAAGAATTGCAGGATACTCTTTGCCCTCAAGCATTTGTAAGACTTCTAGTTCCAAAAAGGTATGATTCTGTGAAATATGAATTAAATGCTCTATTGTTGTGGATAAGACCCAGGAAGCTGGAGAAACCTCCATGTTAAACACAATGCCCATTGCTATATTACTCTTACAGTTGGAGCTGGCTATACTATATCCCAGATTTTAAATTGAATGTCAAATTTAATTTGCCTTTGGAAGCCTGAAGCTCAACCTCTATAACAGATCTCAGAGCTAGACGTGATAGCTGTCTGATGAATCAACCCGCTAAGGAGGATAGGAAAGTGGATGATAAATCATTGTTTAGGGCATCCTTGCCTCACATTCTCCTCATCCCTCAAACAGCTCAGCATCCCATTTGAAAGGATTTTGTCTTTGTAAGCTAAACATCAAAGAAAATGTACCATTCCAGATAATGGAGAAGGCTTAGACTTCCGCTACCATGCATTCCCATTATCATTTCCCTGGCTTTCCAAATATTAATTTTCAAGGTTCAACTACAATCTTACCCATAAGAGGAAGGCTTATTTCACTACCTACCCTTCATTGATCTCTCTTTTTCTGAATCTAGAACTACTTATAATTTGATAATACATTTTAACATTTTCTTCTTTCACTCTTTTATTCAACACACGTTTATTGACTACTTACTATTGCAAACCTTTAGTAGTCACCATGGGAGACACACATAGACAAAGAGCTTGAAATCTGGTTGAGGAGGCATAAATTCAAATAGCCTAAGGAAGCATGAACTACGAGAGCTTGGATTTACATTCAACCTTACTAGTTGCTAGATGAATGAGCCTGGACTGTCGTCTATCTAACGTTTCTTCACCTATAAAAAAGAGAGTACAATAAAACAGAGTACTACCAGGGCCAAATGAAATGACGTATATAATAATTCTTTTAAATTGTAAACTTCTATACGGTTCTTAGTTGTTGATAATAATAGTATTGTTAATAAGTTATTCCAAGGCAAAAGAAAATAAGTGACATAGTAGACACACAAGCAAACTGTTGTTTGAGTCCAGCTTATGGTTTTTGGAAATAATATTTAAATTAAGCTTGTAAGGATGAGTCAGACGTCGTTTTGGAGAAGGGAAAGGTGAACAGTAAAGATGGAGAGAGCGTCATAAGCAAATGCAAGGCTGCATGAACATGTGTGGCGTATTTAAGGAGGAGTAAGTAGTCTGATGGGTCTGAATTATTTTATGCGGGGGTGGCTCAACTAAGAAATAAGATTTGAAAGGAGATAGGGTTCTCTCACGGACAGCCTTGATTGTCATGATGAAAAGTGTCAACTTTCTTTTGTAGGAATGTCTTGGAGCAGACGTGCTTGTTTTGTCCTGTGGTTTTCATTGGTTCCTGTTTAATTTTTGTCTGCTCAGCATCTTTCTCCTATGCTATGTCATTCTGGTGAGATTTTTAATCGTACGACCTCACCTGCTAACCCCAGGGATGGTCATACAACTCAAGCGAAAACCAGGTGCTCTGGCCTAGAAATTTGCATTTTGAACAGAGCCAAATAGGGACTGATTATAACTGGAGCTGAGTGATTCAAAGGAAGAATTCTAGAGAAGTCTTGATTCTCACGTCTCTAAAGCTGCCCTTTCTCTTGCTCTCTGAGGTCTGATCTTTCAGCTTTTCTTTTGACACATTGTGACTGCTAATATGAGTCCAAATCACTTTCTATTGCAGAACACCACACACCTCTGATACAGCAAGGAAGAACTTTGTGGAGGAGATTAATATGACCCACCTTGTAATTATAGTGAATAGGATAAATGATTTTTCAGACAAAAGTTCAAATTAGGAAATTATCATAATATTAATGAGGATCTAGAGTTATTCCAACACATTCACTCTAGTATAACCTTCCTGAAGCATATGTCTACCCATGACTCTCTCTTCTTTAAAATCCTTCAGAACATCCACTGCCTACAGGAAAATCAAAACTCTTTGGCAAAGTGCGCAAGTTCCTCAGATCTGGCCATAACTTGCATTTCCAACAGTATTTCGTCATTCCTCTTCATGCATCGTAGTTTCAGGTCTCTCTGAAATTACTCACTGTCACTTGGACCTCTTGATTGTCAATAAGGCATAGAGGCAAAAAATCAAGAAGTCCAGGTAATAGTGAGTAATGCCTTACTGAACTTCCAGAAAACTGACCTGTAGATAGAGCAATGAGAACGTTAACTCTGGAGAAAGCATCAAGGGAGAAAGCCTATTTTGTTCTCAAGTAGTAGAATAATAACATTTCACCCTAATAGTCCGTCCCTCCGTTTGTGTCTCTCTGAATGGCATCTGCATATTTATTAGCAAGCCAGGCACCTTGGAGGAACAGTGACATTATCATGTTAATGTCCTAGAAGGTAAAACAGTTGACTTTGTTCTGTTCGGAAGGTGTTGCCCTTTTTATTTTAATGGCAGCGTTTCCTTACCTTGGCAGGTGGATTACCTCTGTAAATCTTATTAACAATGATGGAAGTTGCGCTGCTAATCTGCTGTGAAGCCCCGGAATGGCTCCCTTAGTGCCCTCCTAGTCAGCTTTGAGTGTAAACCAGAGGGATGCCACCTGGTTCTTTGTGTAGCAAGGCTCTGGAAAAACATAGGCAAGAGGCAGTTACTGACTAGTGTTGGTTGATGCCATTTATTGAGCACCCACTGTTGCAGAGCCTTTGAGACTGTCAATAATTGAAGGGAAAATCTGTCCCATGACCGTGAGGAGTTTGCAAACTAATTGAAGGTTTAGAACATGCACATATGAAGAGAAAGGGAATTGGGAACTAAGAAAAGGTGGCTGTACAGCAAGTACAAGTAACAGCTGAAGCAAAGGAAGAGCACTACGGAAATATTATTCTCCCCATCCATCCTTTTCCATCCCTGGCCCCATCACTAGGGGAAGTAATCTACTATGCACAGGTAGCACCCCATACTTTATCTCATAGTTCATGTCACTCTGAACTCTAATTAATGTTTACTTGACTGTCTTCTCCACTGGGACTTAGGCTCCTACCTGATTTATAGCTAGAGAACACTCCTTAGTATATTACCTGGCACAGTGTAAAAATTCATCATGAAACATTGAATATTGTTCATGTTCATGAAACAATGAAAATTGATGTTGTTTGTGGTAAGAATTTTCTTTATTATAAAGGAAGGTCAAGAGACAAAATTGTGGCATGTGGTTTAAGGGTGGATCCTCTTAGATAGACATTTTATCTTTAGAACTTTTTCAGTAATGTTTGGACTCTGAAATTGCATTTCATGAGGTAAAGAAGGAAATCTTTCTCCCCTTGCCCCCACCATTAGTACATTTTCATGTAAATCAATGTAATTATTAAAATTAAGCCTGCTAGACTTTATTCTTTCAACATTTAAAAATGTCTCTTTAAAGTACTAAAATGTTTAATTTTGAGAGACTATGTATTACTAAAAATAACATCATATAGAGTTATAACGTAACATCTCTCTGCCTGGATTTTTAACAAAAATGCAAGAAATATCCTTGAAAATAAATAATACAAAAGTGAGTAGCTCCTCTTAATGGTCTTACTAATGATTTTGATTCCCAAATGGATAATGGAGTCTGTGTGTGTGTGTGTGCATGCATGCACACATGCATGTGTGTGTTTTTGCTCTTACCATCAGTAGTCTTGGAATAATAAGAGGATTGCAAGGTCTGTGAAATTTTCAGCTATTTAAAATCCCATAGACCACTCTACATTTCAGTGCAATAATTCAACATATATTTATTGGGCACCACAGCATACAAAGCACCAAAAAAGCATTATGATTCCTACTCTCTACAAACTTACAGTACAGTGAAGAAGAGATACATAGAAATAGGAAGTTTTAATGCCATTTATAATACGGCAAGTGCAATGTTGGAACTATGCCTAGGGTGCTGTAGAGACACAAAAAAGAAGCACTTCAGGTTTTTGCCTAGTGCCTATGAGTGTGTGTGCCTATGTCTGAACAGGAGTGAGGTGCAAAAGATTTTATAAACAGAATCTGAAAGAGAGTAGGATTTGGTGAACTCAAGAAGGTAGGTAGAGACTCATTGCTAGCATCACAAAGACATGTACCAAAATCTTGACCTGTGTGTAACAAACTGAAAGCCCTCTGTAATTGTGAGAGGGAAGGTTGCAGCAGGGACAAGGGTAAGTGAAACTAGGGACGCAGGCAGCAACTACATCATGGAGAGGCTGCATGCCACGTTAGTGAGCTTGCACTACTCCCAGTTGGACAAAGTGTGCTACCTGTGTTTTGCTATAAGCAGCAGAAGGAGGGAAATAATAAAATAATAAAAATTAGAGCAGAAATAAGTAAAATAGAGACTAAAAAACACAGGAGAAAGGATTAATGAAACTAGAACTGATTCTTTGAGAAGATAAACTAAATTGACACAACCTTAGCCAGACTTGCCAAGAAAAAAGAGAGACGGCTCAAACAAATAAAATTAGAAATGAAAGAGAAGAAATTAAAACTGATACCCCAGAAATACAAAGGATTATAAGAGAATACTATGAAAAACTATATGCCAACAAACTGGATAACCCAGAAGAAATGGATAAATGCGTAGACTTATTCAATCTCCCAAAACTGAATTAAGAAGAAATAGAGAATCTAAATAGACCAATCACAAGTAACAAGATTGAAACAGAAATCAAAAAACCTCACAAACACAAAAGTTCAGGACCAGATGGCTTCTCTGGATAATTCTACCAAATATTCAAAGAGGATTAAATACCCAAACTAATATACCAAACAAACTATTCCAAAAGACTGAAGAAGATAGAACACATCCTAACTCATTCTATGAGGCCAACATTATCCTGATACCAAAACCAGACAAGGACAACATAAAGAAGGACAATTAAAGGTCAATATCACTAATGAACATAGATAAAAAAATTCTCAAAACATATCGGCAAACCAAGTACAGCAATACATTAAAAGGATCACACACCATGATCAAGTGGGACTTATACCAGGTACACAGGGATGGTTCACCACCCACAAATCAATCAATGTGATGCACCACATTAACAAAATGAGGAATAAGAATCACATGATCATCTCAATAGATGCAGAGAAAGCATTTGACAAGATCCAACAGCCACTTATGATAAAAATGCTCAACAAAATGGGTTTAGAAGGAAAGTACCTCAACATAATAAAGGCCATATATGACAAACCCACAGTCAACATCATACTCAATGGGGAAAACTGAAAGTCATCCTTCTGAGAACAGGAACAAGACAAGGGTGCCCACACTCCCCACTCCTATTCAACATAGTACTGGAAGTTTTGGCCAGAGCAATTAGGTAAGAAAAAGAAATAAAAGGAATCCAAATTGGAAAGGAAGAAGTGAAACTTGCTGTTTGCGAATTACATGAATTTATATGTAAAAAACGCTAAAGAATCCATCAGAAAACTATTAGAAATAATCAACAACTACAGCAAAGTTGCAGGGTACAAAATCAACTTACAAAAATCAGTTGCATTTCTATATACTAACAACGAACTAGCAGAAAGAGGGGTCAAGAATATAATCCCATTTACAATCCCAACAAAAAGAATAAAATATGTGGGAATATACTTAACCACAGAGGTGAAAGACTTGTACACTGAGAACTATGAGACATTATTGAAAGGAATTGATGAACACATAAAGAAATGGAAAGATATTCCATGCTCATGGATTGGAAGAATAAACATAGCCAAAATGTCCATATTACTTACATGAATCTATAGGTTCAATGCAGTCCCAATCAGAATCCCAATAACATTCTCCATAGAAACAGAAAAAAGAATCCCATAATTTGTGTGGAGTACAAAAAGACCCCAAATAGTCAAAGCAATCCTGAGAAAAAGAACAAAGCTGGAGGCATCACAATCTCTGGCTTCGAATTATGTTACAAAGCTATATTAATCAAAACAGAATGGTACTGGCACAAAAACAGTCACACAGATCAATGGAGCAAAATTGAAAGCCCAGAAATAAAATCACACATTTATGAACAGTTAATCTTCGACAAAAGAGCAAAGAGCGTACAATGGAGAAAGGAAACTCTCTTCAATAAATGGTGTTGGGAAAACTAGACAGCAACATGCAAAAGAATGAAAGTAGACTGTTATCTTGCACCATACACAAAAATTAACTCAAAATGGATTGAAGACTTGAATGTAAGACCTGAAGCCATAAAACTCATACAAGAAAATATAGACAGTACACTATTTGACAGTGGGCTTAGCAGCATCTTTTTGAATACCATGTCTACACATGCAAGGGAAACAAATGAAAAAATTAACAAATGGGACTACATCAGACTAAAAAGCTTCTGCAAGGCAAAGGAAACCATGAACAAAACAAAAAGACAAATCATCAACTTGGAGAAAATATTTACAAATCATATATCCGTCAAGGGGTTAATTTCCAAAATATGTACAGAACTCATACCACTCAGTACCAAAAAACAAACAACCTGATCAAAAAATGGGCAGATCATATGAAGAGACATTTTTCCAAAGAAGATACACAGATAACCAAGAGACACATGAAAAGATGTTCAACATCACTAACTATTAGGGAAATGCAAATCAAAACTACAATGAGATATCACCTTACACCAGTCAGAATGGCTATAATTACCAAGAGAAAAAACAACAAATGTTGGAGAGGGTGTGGAGAAAAGGGACGTCTCATGCACTGCTCGTGGGAATGCAAACTTGTGCAGCCACTATGGAAAACAGTATTGAGATTTCTCAAAATATTAAAAACAGAAATAACATACGATCCAGCTATCCCACTGCTGGGTATTCATCCAAAGAACTTGAAATCAATGATCTGAAGACATTTATGCACCCTTATGCTCATTTCAGCATTATTCACAATAGCCAAGACATGGAAGCAACCCAAGTCCCCTTCTACAAATGAATGGATAAAAAAGATGTGGTGTATATATATATATACACATATATATGTATGTGTGTATACATATATACATGGAATATACAATGGAATACTGCTCAGCCTTAAAAAAAAAGACAAGGTAGTCTCATTTGAAACAATATGGATGGTCCTTGAGGATGTGATGTTTAGCAAAATAAGCCGGACAGAGATAGACAAATACCACATGGTTTCACTCATATGTGGAAGACAAACAAATGCATGGTTAAAGAGAACATATTAGTGGCTGTCAGAGGAGAAGGGGGCTGGAGGTGGGTGAAAGGGGTAAAGGGGCACATATGTATGGTGACAGGCAAAAATTAAGCTACTGGTGGAGAGCATGATGAAGTCTATTTAGAAATTGATGAATAATTATATACACCCAAAATTATACAATATTATAAACCATTAAGATCTCAATAAAATTATTGAAAATAATAGTAAAGAAAAATATTAATATAAAGTTTGTGTTAAAATAAAGTGCCAGGAGATGAACCCTGACAGTCACTCGTCTGGTGGATTCCAAGAGTTTTGTTGAGGAAAATTGTTTATGCAGCAGCACTCGTTGGGTTTCTTGCAGCTCTCAAGCTAGGATGTTGATGCTCTAGGTAATGTTGCCCAAAGTCTTGGTTACCACTCCTATAATGGCAGGCATGACCCCAGAGTTTTGCCTGACTTCCTTAGTGGTCCTGAGAGTTGATTATCCAAGGAGAAATCAGCCCATGCAAGGTCAGCTGGGAGGGTGAGACCTTCCAATTTATATCAAGTCTTGGGATTTCAGCTCTCACGGTTTCTTTGGATTCTGGGGAAAGGAACCAGGTGCAAAGCAACCCAGAGTCCCAACAGGGTTCTGAGAAGTTGGGTTATAGTGTTTGGTGATGTCAAGTTAGGCAGGAGGATGAATACTTGGAATAGTAAGTTTGGAGGATTGTATCCAGATATTGAAGAAAACTGGAAGAACTGAAGATTTAGAAAGGATTGACAATTTGAGCATGGTAACAGGATTTACCAGATAGGTACCAAAATTGTGGAGGTACATTTCCACCCACTATTTTCCCTCCAAATTCATCACTGCTGAAAGTTTTAATAGAACATTGCCTTGAGTCAGAGTCCTTCTGTTCTCCATTTCTCACCAGTGGCAGGGCGGGGTCCTCACCGTTAGACAGATTCTGACCAATCCTACTCCAAAACCCCCTTATCCTCTCACTTGCTTTCTCAGACCATTCCAGTACTGCCACAGGTTCTCTAGAAGCAGAGCTGGAGACAGAGCTTGCAGAGCCAGACACTTCTTAGAGGTCCACACCAGTGAAGGGAACAGGGCGGAAGCAGAATTGAACAAAGAGAGAAGTTGACCTACAAGGCAGGCTTGAAAAAGCCTTGACAAATCATCAGGGAGTTCTAAAGCTAATGCTGCCCATCACAGTGTCCCATGTTGGGCAAAAGTGCACAGCCTGTTATAATCCTGCCTTGCTCAGTCACCAGGCGTAGGCTGACCCGGGAAAGGTATGCCCTCAGGCAAAATGGTCCCTACAACTTGAGCCTGACCCTGAAGGAGCTGAAAGCTAGAGGCTATCTTCATACCACACTCTCTGCAGCTGGGCATCAAGTCCATCCTTCCTTTCTTCCTTCCTTCCTTCCTCCCTCAAAGGGGGATCTGGATGGAATATCTCCCTATCTGCTAGTCTACTATTTGCCTAAAGTCACATTATAAGAAGGTAGTAGAGCCAGGCTTTTATTTCTTTTTTTTGGTGAGGAAGACTGGCCCTGAGCTAACATCTGTTGCCAATTTTCCTCTTTTTGTTTGAGGAAGAGTGGCTCTGAGCTGACATCTGTGCCAATCTTGCTCTATTTTGTATGTGGGACGCCACCACAGCATGGCTTGATGAACGGTGTGTAGGTCCACACCCAAGATCCAAAACTGCAAACCCCACAGACCACCAAAGTGGAGCATACGAACTTAACCACTATGTCACTGGGCCAGCCTCTAGAGCCAGGCTTTGAAGCCAATTAGCTTAGCTCCAGGGTCCACGCCCTCTCATCATCTCACTGCAGCAGCTGACAGCCATTGCTGATGCGGATCCACTGAACAACTTTAATAAGGCGACAGGAGTAGATTTAACTTCTAGGCAGATTCTCTATAAAGTATCGACAGATATCAATCTTGAGATTCCTTCTATTCACTAGATTTTATTAGACTCCTTCTCCCCACCTGTAGAAAGCCTTTTGCTACCTGTCAGGTAACTCTTTCTCTATTGAGATAAACTCAGAGTGTTCACAATTTCTCTGTGGAAGGAATATCCGCTTGGGTGGAAAGGCCCCCACTCTGTTGCCCTCCATTTTGCATTTCCTTGTAATTCTCTCATTTTAATTACAACTGTCACCAGTGGTGTCACTTTTTTTCAAGTTATACCTTAGAAATTCATCTTAATACAGAAGTACATATTTTCTTAAGACATACTCACGAATATGATTATGTGAGGAGAGAGGTGAGAAGAAAGATAATGCTGATTTCTTCATAACAACAGAGCCTCAAATATTTCCCTTTTAAGGATCCCTTTTAAGGGGATTAACACTCTAGGTAGGAAATGATAAAAATGTTTTAATAAAAACAGTAAATTAATCACCAAATTTATTGTTAGTCTAAATTCTTACTCTTGCCCAAAGTAAATGCCCAATAAATCAATGAATGAATGAATGATTATCATCCCAGTGCATCTTGTACTTTGAGTTATCTTTCCAGTCATGGAAATGATTGTCCCAGAGAACGTGAATATTCTTACCAGTAAATCATAATGGCAAGATATAGAAACCAAGAAATTCTTACTTTCTTAGCTTCCCAAGTTCCCTTCACCTTCTTGCATGCTGCTGTATTCATTTAATCTGTGCCTAAGTTTCTCCAGTTATACTATGTTTAAGGGGAAAACAGAAGGAGCAAGCATATGAGCAAACTACATGGTTGTCTGTCTTCAGTTCTGCCTTGAGTTAGGGCTCTGAGAAGTTTGTGAGCTGATTCCCAGCAGGAAGCAGATGGTACATTCAAATCAGAATAATTCAAAGAGAATTTAATAAAATGACTGTTTTAAAAAGTAGGGGAACCACGAGGGATAATGCAGCATCTGGTTTAGCAGCAATTCAGCTCCCTTAAGCTCTTAAACCTGAAGAGGCGAAGAGAAGGCGTGGTTTCCAGAACCCACAGAGTGGGTTTGTGCTTAGCGCTGCCTTCTAACACCTGAGACTTTTTACTAAGGGACACAGCCAAACCCCTGGCAACCATGTTGGGAGGGAGCTGGGGTGACAAAATCTCCAGGCTCACTACCTGCATTCCTCCAACCTGTTGCCAGGACTTCCCTGAGCCAGACCTACCTGGAAGCCAGAGGGCGAGGGAAGTTGTTGATGAAGTACAAGTGCATACACGTCAGCCTCCTGGGGCAACAGCAGGATGAGGAAGCGTGGAGAGTGGACCTACAGAGGCAACAGAAGATTTTCAGCATACCTTTGTTTTTTCCTACTAGCCAAAATGAGTATACACTGAGTTGGATTATTTAGATAAACTGATGTTCATATGACAGTGGCAATACACAAACCCAAAATTTTTATGTATGAAAGAACACTTGCCAATCAGAATCTAAGAAAATAATCTAATTTAACAAAATGTGGCAGAACTCTAATGCAATCAAATAGTCCTTTGCTGTGTATTTTGGAAAGACAAAACTATCCTAATGTCATAAATGAGTCATGAGATTCTTAGCTCTAATAGCTTGACATGATGCAAAAATCAAGAAGATTCTGCAAGTAGAAAATTCTCATTGATTATATGAAGATATTGTTACTTTATATATTCAGAGGTTGACAAATTTTTTACATAAAGAGCCAAATAGTAAATATTATTGGCTTGGCAACCATATAGTTTCTGTCGGTTACTCAACTCCACCGTTACAGCCTGAAAAACAGCCATAAATAAATGGGTATGACTGTATTTCAATAAAACTTTATTTACAAAAACAGGCTGGCCCACGCATTTATTGATCAAAGGAGAGAGCAATGGCTTTGAACAGATGGAAGGGGGCCCCAGTCCCAGCTCTTCCACTCTTAGCAGAGTGGTCTTGGACAAACCGCTTATTTTCTGACCACACTCTCCCCATTACAGAGTCAGGGAAAAATATAGATAAAGCGACCTGGTACAGATGAGCTACTCAATAAATGGTAGTTACCTTCCTTTCTACATATTGCCAAAGAAAACCTGAAAACTGAATAAGTGAATTTGGCTCAAACACGTTGAGCTACTTTCAAAGTGGGTCAAAAGGTCTCTGGAGAAAATTTGGAGAATATATAGTTTAAATAAATTCCACAGAGAAAGATACCACATAAAAGTGCCAGAGTTTTAATTTTTAAAATGAGTAACTTAATATCTTGAGCAGAGTTTGGATGCAATAGAACAGGCTACATTATTATTGCCAGCAGGGGACTACCTAATTGGGAGTCGATCATCTACAATAGAAAACACAGCTGGAAACTAATCAGCTCGTGGTGAACAAGAAAAAGGTGTAAGAGGGGTGGGGAGGAATAAGACAATGGGTGTCTAGAGAGAGATGCAAAAAATAAAAAGACATGGCTCCAAAGGAGCTCTCAGTATCAAATCTCAGAAACCTAAGGCAGAGTTACCCAAAGGTACGTTGCGATTTACTCAAAACCCTTGGCCTCCATCTCCTTTCCCCCAGTAGTCATAAGGTTTCAGCAAACTCAAAATGAATTTTCATCAGAAAAAACAAAAACAGACAGATACCTTGGATCTCACACTGGCCAGTGCCTTTCTCCCCAAACTAGGCATTATATCTTCCAGAAATCTCCCCATTGCCCAAGGCAGGATAAATCCTCTCTCCTACATGGTCTGCAGCTCACTGACTTATCCATATGGTGGGACAGTATGCCGTTTTTATTTCTCTGTATCTTCCATTTGTCCCTAAGCTCTTGAAGAGAGAGATGCTGTGTTATGATCACAGTGCCTGACTTAGTGTAAGTCCCCCAAAAAGTTTGGTAAGTATTTCTTGAATGAAGAATGACCAGGTGAACGTGGAGTAGAGTGGGGTTCCTTTTTGCCTTTTAAGATATTTCTATCTTCCTTCATTCCTCAGTAATAAACAATCTGTCACCCTTCCAAACACAATCTCTTTAACTCCCATTTTCTTGATCTGTGAGATACTCCACTTTCCCATTGAGGTCTAAATTGTACAATATGTGTGAAGAACCTATCACAGAGTCTGGCAGTTCGGGTTCATTCAATGCATATTAGTACTTTCTCCCCTTTCATGTCAGTGTCCTATTAACCTCAATCATTTCTTAATGAAACATTTGCCTGCAGTTATATTTGCTTTTGCCATCTTCTTTGTCAATCATTTACAACAGAATGGAGCAAGCTAACTTTAAGTAATAATGGACTGTCATTTCTTTAGTGCACATTGAGGTTGCATGCATTCTAGACCAGGTCAAAATTAACTTTGCTTCACTTGAAACTACTCTCGAAAGGAATTTAGGCTTTGAAATTCATTGCTTTTTAAATCAGCAAACCCAAAATCTTACTGCAAACCCCAAACCTCATTGCTTTTAACTAACATCAGAGTGGTATGCACACCAAGTACAGAGTCTCCACATGATCAATAGAGATCCTTACAACTACTTATATATAGATTTAGAGCTTTTGGCAGTGAATTTTTGGTGTTCAAATTCTGATCTACCATGATTAATCTGTCAAGTGGGAAAAATAATAGTACCTAGCTCATAGGGTTATTATAAGGATTAAATTAGTTAATATATAGAAATCACTTACAAAAATGCCAAACACAAAGTAGCCACCATATTTATGTTAACTATTGTTACTATTATTATCATGTGGATCACTATGAAGAAATATTGGATGTGTCTAAAATGTGGATCTGCGATGATAATAACATGTAGGCAGAAAACTTTTGCATTTCAGTGTGCTTTCTTCCTGCAAACTTTGACCAGGAAGATTTCATTTAATCTACATCACAGAGTGATATAGATTATCTATGTCACTTTCCATATTGTATATGGAGAAAGTGGGCTGAGAGCAGTTAAATTATTTTCCAAGGTCACACAATAAGTAAATGACAGAAACAGACTAAAACCCCAAAACTGACTCCACGTTTGGTATTTATCCACCACACCACAGCTGAGGCAGAAAGAGATATTATAATCATGTGGACAACAGGTGGAATATA
This sequence comes from Equus asinus, assembly GCF_041296235.1. Taxonomy (NCBI): domain Eukaryota; kingdom Metazoa; phylum Chordata; class Mammalia; order Perissodactyla; family Equidae; genus Equus; species Equus asinus. Next base: position 32,987,410 of record NC_091802.1, on the reverse strand, counting down.
AACCTAAATAACAATCTGACTGCAGTGAGATAATTCATAACATTATTGGTGTTGGCTGGATATTCTCTTATGCCTCTTGTCTCCTGTAAGTTAGACTCTGTCTGCACAAACATTGCATGATGCACTCAGCTCAATACTTCATTTGAAAGATCACAATGTCAGCATGTGTACATCACTGGGAAAAATTAATTTTAATATGGATCAAAATGTGGTAGCACACTCGTGAGGGATTTGGGGTGCTCTGATTAGGAAGACGTTACCAACATCAAAGTGCCTAAGTTTGCATTTGATCCCAGATCTTCTGAGTCAAACACTAGAGTTTATTTATTCATTTTGCTATTTTTATTACACCGTGTCACCTCTCTGGAAATATTTAAATACTAAATAAGAAAAACTGTTTTAAAAAGAGTATTATGGGCGTTTATAAAGATATGCTGGTGTACAGATTTTATATGGACTTTTGAATCCTCTACCAATGCATAGCTTCATTTCTTATAGCTTTCCTTTCATTTTGTATTAATTGAATAGCACAGGTGATCTTCTGTGATAGGAATTGGTGATTTGCCATGAAATGAGGATGTATTGATTGTTATAACTTCAATAACACACTTTCATTCGTTGTATATTAATAGGCACTACTGCATCTTTCCATATTTTTTTGAAGTTTTTTTTTCTCCTTTCTATAAAATGTGTTAAAATGCTGGTGTGACATTCAGGTTAGTTGTAACTGGCAATCGTTTGGATATTAAAGTTACCCCTTGAAAACCAGAGAACATCATCAGGTGGACAGATAACATCAATGCAGGGCTATTAAGCTCCATTATTGGTGATGAGTTGTTGCTAATTGACAAACACAGATGTGTCCCATATTAGGGATGCAGAGAGTCTGATACAACTTCCTGCAAGGTTTGAAAATAACCAATGCATTTTGATGCACTCTTCAAATTCCCTTCTGTGAATTAACCCAGAGAAGATGAAAGAACCATGCAACAAATCGTGGTTCAAAGGAAGTCTTCTGCATTGTAATTCTCTTTTGTAATGTATGCACTTTGATTGTCTTCTGTAGTTGCACCTTACCCTTCTTATCATTTCAGTCAATAAGTTATCCTTATGTAACATCATCTTTGGATGTGGCATCAACTACCTCTATGTCAATGACTCCTAAATCTTTATCTTTAATCTTGCTGTTTCTTTCATGATCACAGCTGTTTATGCACACTGAATCTCTCCACCTGGGAATCCCACAAGAACGTTGGCATTATGTAGAAACCATTAAAAATTAGAGCAGCCTTTATGGAGGACAGAATTAGTGATTTAGAAGATAGAAATATAGAAATGCTTCAGGTAGAGGAGCAGAGAGAACTAAGATTTTTTTAAAAATAAAGAAATTCTTCAAGAAATGTCAGACTCAATTAAGGAAAGTAACATAAGGATTACAGATATTCCAGAGGGAGAAGTGAGGGAGAGAGGAGCAGAGAGTTTGTTCAAAGAAATAATAGCTGAGATCTTTCCAAACCTGGGGAAGAAACTGAACTTATAATACGTGAAGACAATAGAACTCCTAATTACATCAATGTAAAAAGACCTTCTCCAAGGCACATAATATTAAAATTGGCAAAAGTCAATGACAAAGAAAAAATATTAAGGGCTGCAAGTCAAAAGAGAATAACCTACAAAGGAAGCCCTATCAGGCTTTCAATAGATTTCTCAGCAGAAACTTTACAGACTAGGAGAGAATGGAATAATATATTCAAAATACTGAAAGACAAAAACTTTCAGCCAAGAATACTATATCCAGTGAAATTATCCTTCAGATTTGACAGAGTAATAAATGCTTTTCCAGATAAACAAAAGCTGAGGGAGTTCATTGCCACTAGGCCTGCCTACAAGAAATGATGAAGGGAGCCCTCCTACTTGAAAAAAAGGCAAAGGTTTATAAAGGTTTGAGCAAGGAGATAAAAAGACAGACTAAATAAAAAGAAATTACAGCTCTCTCTCAGAAGAGGTTAGCAAATACTTAGTTATAACATAAAAGATAAAGGGGAGGAAAGCATCAAAAATAACTATAAACAACTCAATTTAGTCACAAACTTACAACATAAAAAAGAATAATTTGTGACAACAATAACACAGAAGGGGAAGAGGACAGGGATGGAACCTGCTTAGGCTAACGAAAAAAAAAGAGGCTATCAGTAAATGAACTATCTCATCTATGAGACCTTTTATATGCACCTCATGGTAACCACTAAAAAAAAATAACAAAAGAGACACAAATCATAAATAAAAAGAAAACCAAGGAAACACCAAACTGAAATGGCAATGAGAAATACAAGAGAAAAGAAACAATGGAAATATAGAACAACCGAAAAACAAGAGATAAAATATGCACTATTAAGCCCTCATATCAATAATCACTCTAAATGTAAATAGATTGACTCCCCCAACCAAAAGACAGAGAGTTGCTGGAAGGATTAAAAAACAAAATCCAACATGCTGCCTCCAGGATACACATCTCAGCTCTAAAGACAAACATAGGCTCAGAGTGAAGGGATGGAATATGATACTCCAAGCAAATGGCAAGCAAAAGAAAGCAAGTGTTGCTGTTCTTATATCAGATAAAGTAGACTTCAAAATATAAAAGATAATGAGAGACAAAGAGGGGCAGTATATAGTGATAAAAGGGACATTCCACTGAGAGGACCTAACACTTAAGAATATATAGGCACCTAACACTGGAGCACCAAAGTATATAAAGCAAATATTAACAGACCTAAAGGGAGAAACTGACAGCAACACAATAATAGTAGGGGACATCAACACCCCAGGTACATCAATGGGTAGATCATCTAGACAGGAAGTCAACAATGAAATAGTGACCTTAAATGAAACACTAGACCAGATGGACTTAATAGCTATATAGAGAACATTCCATCCCAAAAGAGCAGAATATACATTCTTCTAAAGTACACACAGAACATTCTCAAAGATAGACCATATGTTGGGAAACAAGGCAAGCTGCAATAAATTTAAGAAGATTGAAATCATCTCAAATATCTTTTCCAACCACAACGTTATGAAACTAGAAATCAACTACTGGAAAAAAGCTGGGAAAGTCACAAATACGTGGAGACTCAACAATACGGTACTGAACAACTTTGGATCAATGAAGAAATCAAAGGAGACATTTAAAAATACCTGGAGACAAATGTAAATGAAAACACAACATACCAACTCTTACGGGATGCAGCAAAAGTGGTACTAACATGGAAACTTATACAGGCCTACCCCAACAAGCAAGAAAAATCTTAAATAAGTAATCTTAAAATACAACTAAAAGAACTAGAAAAAGAAGGACTAACAAAGCCCAAAGTTAGCAGGAGGAAAATAATAAAAATTGGAGTGGAAATTAATGAGATAGAGACTAAAAGAACCAACAGAAAGGATCAATGAAACTAAGAGCTGGTTCTTTGAGAAGACACACAAAATTGACAAACTCTTAGCCAGACTCACTAAGAAAAAAAGAGAGAAGACCCAAATAAATAAAATTAAAAATGAAAGAGGAGAAATTACAACAGATACCACAGAAATACAAAGGATTATAAGAGAATACTATGAAAAACTATGTGCCAACAAACTGGATAAACTAGAAGAAATGGATAAATTCTTAGATTCATACAATCTCCCAAAAACTTAATCAAGAAGAAATAGAGAATCTGAATAGACTAATCAGAACTAAGGAGTTGCAACAGAAATAAAAAATCTCACAAAAAACAAAAGTCCAGGATCAGATGTCTTCTCTGGAGAATTCTATCAAGCATTCAAGATTAAATACCTATCCTTCTCAAATTATTCCAAAAAACTGAAGAAGACGGAATGCTTCCTAACTCATTCTATGAGGCCAACCTTACCCTGATACAAAAACCAGAGAAGGACAACATGAAGAAGGAAAATTACAGGCCAATATCACTGATGAACATTGATGCAAAATTCCTCAAAAAGATACTAGCAAAACAAATACAGCCATACATTAAAATAATCATGCACCATGATCAAGTGGGATTTATACCAGGGATGCAGGAATGGTTCAACATCTGCAAATCAATCAATGTGATACACCACAGTAACAAAATGAGGAATAAGAATCATATTATCATCTAATAGATGCAGAGAAAGCATTTGACATGATCCAACATCCATTTAAGATAAAAAATAAAACCTGTCAATAAAATGGGTTTAGAAGGAAAGTACCTCAACATAATAAAGGCCAAAAATGACAAACCCAGCCAACATCATGCTCAAAAGGGAAAAACTGAAGGCCATCCCTCTGAAAATAGAAACAAGACAAGGGCACCCACTCTCACCATTCCTGTTCAACACAGTACTGGAGGTTTTGGCCAGAGAAATTAGACAAGAAAAAGAAATAAAAGGAATCCAAATTGGAAAGGAAAAATTGAGACTCTTTCTGTTTGCAGATGACCTGATTCTATATATAGAAAACCTTAAAGAATCCACCAGAAAGCTATTAGAAATAATCAACAACTACAGCAAAGTTGCAGGATACAAAATCAACTTACAAAAATCAGTTGCATTTCTATACACTAAGAATGAACGAGCAGAAAGAGAAGTCAAGAATACAATCCCATTTACAATCACAACAAAAAGAATAAAATATCTAAGAATATACTTAACCAAAGAGGTGAAAGACCTATACACTGAAAACTATAAGACACTATTGAAAGAAATTGAAGAACACATGGAGAAATGGAAAGATATTTCATGCTCATGCACTGGAAGAATAAACATGGTTAAAATGTCCATATGACCTAAAGCAATCTACAAATTCAATGCAGTCTCAGTCAGAATGTCAATGGCATTCTTCACAGAAATTGAACAAAGAATCCTAAAATTTATATGGAACAACAAAAGACCTCAAATAGCCAAAGCAATCCTGAGGAAAAAAACAAAGCTGGAGGCATCACAATCCCTGACTTCAAAACATAATACAAAGCTATAGTAATCAAAACAGCATGTTACTGGTACAAAAATGACACACAGATCAATGGAACAGAAGTGAAAATCGAGAAATAAAACCACACATCTACGGACAGCTAGTCTTTGACAAAGGAGCCAAGAACAAAGTCTCTTCAATAAATGGTGTTGGGAAAACTGGACAGCCACGCACAAAAGAATGAAAGTAGACTATTATCTTACATCATACACAAAAAACTCAAAATGGATTAAAGATTTGGATGTAATACCTGAAACCATAAAACTCCTAGGAGAAGATATAGGCAGTACACTTTTTGACGTGAGTCTTATCAGCATCATTTCGAATACCATATCTACTCAGACAAGGGAAACCAAAAAATAAATAAACAAATGGTACTACAGCAGACTAAAAAGCTTCTGCAAGGCAAAGAAAACCATGAACAAAATGAAAAGACAACCTACCAACTGGGAGGAAATATTTGCAAATCATATATCCAACAAGAGGTTAATTTCCAAAATGTATAAAGAACTCATTCAACTCAACAGCAAATAGCCCAATCAAAAAATCGGCAGAGGATATGAACAGAAATTTTTCCAAAGAAGATATACAGATGGCCAACAGGCACATGAAAGGGTATTCAACATCACTGATTATTAGGGAAATGTAAATCAAAATTACAATGCGATATCACCTTTCATCAGTCAGAATGGCTCTAATTAACAAGACAAGAAATAAAAAATGTTAGAGAGGATATGGAGAAAAGGGAACCCTCACACACTGCTGGTTGGAATGCAAACTGTTACAGCCACTATGGAAAACAGCATGGAGATTTCTCAAAAAATTGAAAATAGAAATACCATATGATCAGCTATCCCACTATTGGGTTTTTATCCAAAAAACACAAAATGAACAATATAAAGAGATTTATTCATCACGGAATTATTCACAATAGCCAAGACGTGGAAGCAACCCAGGTTCCCATCAACTGATGAATGGATAAAGAATATGTGCTATATACACACACACACACACACACAATGGAATATTACTCAGCCATAAAAAAGACAAAATCATCCCATTTGCATCAACACGGATGGATCATGAGGGTATGGTGTTAAGTGAAATAAGCCAAACAGAGAAAGACAAACACTGTGCGATTTCAAACATACATAGAAGATAAACAATCATGTGGATAAAGAGAACAGATTAGAGGTTATGGGGATCAGGGGGAAATGGGTCAAGGGGCACATATGTATGCATATGTATGGGGATGGATTAAAACCAGACTATTGGGGTTGAGCAAGATGTAGTCTACACAGAAACTGATATATAATAATGTACACCTGGAATTACACCATGTTATAAACCAATATGACCTTGAAGTGGAGCTCGCAAACTTAACTGCTATACCACCGGGTGGACCCCTAAAATAATTTTTTTAAAAAGGCAAAAAAAACCCAATCCAAAACAAAACAGCAGAATTTTCTCTTGACACAGCCAAATCTGCTTTTCTTCTCATTTATTCCCAAACACATTTCAGAGCCATCGTTCCTTCTTTCCTCCTTCCTAAACCACATGGTAAACTTGAAACTGTCAAGTCTATCTCTGAAATGTCATTCAAATCTGTTTGCTTCTTTCTATCTCCATTGCTGATGCTTTCCTTCAAGCCCCTCATCTCTTTTTTCTTGGACTGATCCAGCAGCTGTCTCATTTATCTTCCCACATCCTGTCACATCCTTTTCCAAATCATTCCTCAAACTGTCCTTCTAAAACACAGATCTGATAATGTCATTTCTCTCTTCTTAAATAGCCTTCTCCCCTTCCCTGCCCAGGCATGAAAGTCTTAATCTTTCAAGACCAAAGTCACCTGTTATACTTCCTCTCCATCCTTTCTTGACTTCTCCAGGCAGAGTTAGTCTCTCTCGTCTGAATTCCATTAGCCCTTTTAAAAACATCTGTCATAGCGCTGTCGCTTCCTTTGTATACTGAAGTGACCAGGGTAATACAGGCTTTGAGAAATGCACTAAGATGACAGTATTTAGAAACTTTCTTTTCAGGATCCCAGGCTCAGACCACAACTTTGTGGTCTTTGCTTGGTACCAACAGCATGAAATCACCAATAGAATGAAAACTCACGATAACACACAGTTAGTTTGCATAAAGGGCTAAGATATCTTTGCAACTCTATACCAAGAGTTGCAAGCCCCAAGCCTAAAGCACACTGTGTTGTGTGTCTGTGTGCATCCATGCACACGTGCTAAACCCAATAGCTTAAAATATATTTCCCCAGGCTTGCTTAAACTGTCTTTTTTCCCTGTTAAACTGGAACCCACAGAGTGTACTTTCCCACATTTCTCACTCTTAGCTCATCTGCTTCTGAGAACTGTCAACTAATCTGGGCCTTGTCCACCTCCTTTTCCTGTTTCTTGTCCCATTTCTTTTTTGTCATAACTAACCTAAGTGGCTGTATCCTCTGTAAGAACCAAAAGAGATGGACAGTCTCACTTTCCTTCTAACCCTCTGGCTAACAGTGTATAAGGGCTTTATCTTTGTTGTTCCACTTTGCTAGAATTTATTTAAGAATCTTTTGACATTTGTTTAATTCAGTGTCTGGTATGTGTTAGGACTAGGTACTAAATATATGTTTGTTGAATGAATGAACATATTATCTTTGGAAAAGTTGGTCTTGGGTCAAGAAATGAAGCTGTAGGTACATAAGCTTTAGATTTAAGTTCAATCTGACCTAGATTCTTGGCCAAAGAGAGTCCTAGAGCAGATCAGGTAGTGGAGGTAAGCCTTACAGAAACATCAGAAGGACATAGCAAATCAGCCTAGAAAGGATTTTAGGATGGCTCTGTGCTTGGATGGCAGTTACTCTGTGCGTTGTTGTAGCGCCCTTCCATTATCTTGACTATTCAATAACATGTGATTAATGGTTACTGCCTGGTCTCGTGACATATAGAAAATTAGAGAAGTGCTGTCCCCATCTGTAGGAGAAATGACACAGAGGAGAGCAGTTTCCCTGTCCTTGAGTAGTGCTCCCTCCTCTTATAGAAGAAAAGTGGGGAGAGGAGGAGTAGCTGTCACTAGCAGAGGGCAGCTGTATCTAAAGGAAGAGAGACAGAACAAGAGAGAAGGACAAATTGTCTTGAGCCAAAATAATTTGAGTATTAAAAGAATTGTGATCTTAGTATTTAGTCTTATTTCATGGGGCCTGGGATATTGGAGTTCATGTATTCCCTTCTCTGTTTTTTCTACTTTACTGTGAATTTCCTCTAGAAAAAGGATCATGCCATTTTTATCTTGGTACTCCCAGTGTTAAGCATATTCTTGATATGATATCTTGGGGTTTAATATATGTTTGTTGGATCAATGAAAAAGAAATAAAGCAGGAAAGAATTTTAGAGGTAACTTAATTTAATCCTTTAATTCAGTTTGATATATGTTTATTATATTTCATAACATAGGCAAGGTATTTTCATCAAGAACTGGGAAGTCCAAACACAAAGAAGGTATGACTCCTGCTGACTGATCACATTTGAGTGAAGGAGACACTGATGCAACTAACTCTTACTCGAAGGATGAGCCAACAAAGCACTATTCATTTTGGGCATTGGAGGAGGCTTTTTAGAGAGAATACATCGTGTTGGGCCAGAGGGTTGAATAGGATCTTGACTTCCGGAGAAGAACAGGATGAAAAAAGTAAGAATATGGAGGCAAACATGGATTGTCACTTACCCCAAATCATTTAGTTATTCATTCAGTCATGTATTTGACATGTTTACTAAACATTTAACATGTGAGGTACTCATGAAACAGAGGTAGATATTATGAGAAGAAGAGATACATGAAAAGTATCCATTCTCTAAGAATGGCAAGTAATGGGGAAATGGCTGGTGAACAGGGGCATTCCTAGGCTTAGATAAGACATTCCTGGAGCTTTTATGCAGAATCTCCTTTCTCAGAGAACAGAAGACTGCCTGCCTTAAGGTGGGCCAGAGGAGGTAGTGTTAGGGCATTGCTAGTGCCAGCCAGGGCCACTGATTGGATCCTAGAGGACCACAGCTGGGTATGGAGATCCTAATATGTATAGACAAGGTGTGAGGGATGAGTCTGAGAAATGGTTACTCTTCAGTGTAGAGAATCAAACTAGAAAAAAATTAAAGTGAATGATAAATCAAATGGTAGGGGTGGCACTAAGCATGGGTCTAGGGCTCCAAGCCCCAGGCATCAGGTAAGAACTGGATGAGGTGAGTTGTGAGCCAGTTCTATAGGCTGACTACAGTTTAGGCAATGAGGCAAGTCACAGCTCCTCCTCTGGAAGGACATTATGGCTTATGTCAGAGACAAGAAGAAAAAGGGGACCAAAAGAAGGAATAGAAGAAGTTGATGAAATGACCAGCTCTAAGAACAATTCAGTCTGTTTTCATCCCTGTGTTAGAATTTCAAGGGAAGATCCATTCCAACAGGATTATAGGGGCATGAACACAGTTTGTAAATTATAGAATGGAGAAATTTAGTGTGTAAGCCAAAGCCAAGACAATTACAAGAATTTTGTCCAAACAAGAGTATTCTCTAAAAAATGAATCTGGAGGTAAAAATATGGGGAAAAGATCCTTATCCAGTAGTTAATGTACATAGGAGATTTCCTTCAAATAACCAATGCCCTATGAGAACAGAGAACCTTAGGTCTCCAAATAAGTGGAAACATGAAGACTTGTTGCCCCTGGAAATTGGTGGGAAGAAATAGGAAAATACGTCATTGACTCAGTACACACATGTTGGCATGCTTGTCATTGGCATAATATTAATATCCAGTCCTGTAGGTTTAGGTAGTGAGGACCCTAAATGCTAATCCAATGTCATTTCATCTTATCTTATAATTGTCGTGTTGCATACATTTTTATTTCTGCTTTTATCTCACTCATAAGATTAGTGATTTTCAATCCCCATTGCTCATTAAATAACCTGGAAACGTTTTACATTTAATTTGGTTTTGTTTTTGAAATAAACATATATTCTAGGTTTTTAACTACAGGAATTCTGATTTAATTGGTCTGGGTTGGACCCTGGCCACTAGTGTTTTTTTTTAACTTTCCTAGGTAATTACAATGCATATCCAGAGTTAAAATTTCCATGGAATATTAAAATATCATTAACAGTTAATCAGAGTCCCCAGTGGCTTATTTGGGTTCATAGAAAAATCTAAAGCTAAAATTCAAAATTATTTTGGAGTGAAAGTAAAGCTATTCTAAAATGTTCTAAAATATTGCTAAAACAGGAGGCTTCTGAATCAAGATATCTGAGAATAATCATTAGTTCCCTTCTTCCTCAAATTCTAAAAGAAATAAGGGGAGTTATGAATCCATAGCAGTATTAGGAGACTGAGGAGACTCCTGTCCACATATCAAAATCATAAGGAATTTCTGGAAAATGAAAAGTAGATGTGATAAAGAAACTGAGACTCAATGCATGCTTGAGATGTGACCAATGAAAAACTAAGTTGGTTTTTTTTAAAAGATTTTACTTTTTTTCCTTTTTCTCCCCAAAGCCCCCTGGTACTTAGTTGTATATTCTTCATTGTGGGTCCTTCTAGTTGTGGCATGTGGGACGCCACCTCAGTGTGGTTTGATGAGCAGTGCCATGTCCGCGCCCAGGATTCGAACCAACGAAACACTGGGCCACCTGCAGCGGAGCGCGCGAACTTAACCACTCGGCCACAGGGCCAGCCCCTGAAAAACTAAGTTTTCACCCATAAAATCCTGGAATAATGAAAGGTAAGAGGCAGCAGGAGATAGGAACAAGAGCCACACGTAGTGAATTCAGCAAGCAATTAATTAAAGAACTGCAAAACCGCCTCTTTGACTCCAGCTCTCAGAGCATCTGGTAATATGGGATGCTGGAGAAAAATGGAGTAATACGAAGTGCTGGGAAAGTAATGAGAATAATTTATATATATATATATAAAGAGAATGTATAAAACATACATGAACAGTTTAAGAATAATTATAAGTGAATACTCATGTACCCAGCACCCCAGTTAAGAACAGAACATTGCTAGTACCTTAGAATTCCTCTCCTTTTCATTTTCGTCAAATATCTCATTTTCTCCCCCCCAATGGTAATCACTAAATTAATTTGATGGTTGTCCTTTATTTCTTTACTTTTTAAAAAATAGTTTACCATCTATGATCACACCTGTAAGTAATATATTATTTAGTTTTGCCTTTTTCTGAGCATGATGTACATGGAATCATATTGTAGATGACTCTTCTGTGACTTGCCTCTTTCAATCGATAATTGTAAGATTCAGCTTTGTCTTGTATAGCTATGATTCACTCTTTTTCACTGCTAAATAATAATCCACTTTGTAAATATGCCACTATTTTTTGCCAATTACTGTTGAGGAACATTTGGATTGCCTCCATTTTTTAAATGCATTTCATGAACAGTGCTGCTATGAATATTTTTGTAATAATACCTGATGCACATGTGTAAAATTTTTTGTTAAACACCTAGGAGCAATATATTTATATGTCCCACTTTCCTAGGGTGTGCCAAACTATTCTCAAAGTACTTGTACCAGTTTATACTCCCAGCAGGAGTATAGGAGAGATCCTGTTGCTTCACAGCCTTGTCATCATCCGGTTTATCAAAGTTGTAAATTTTAATTTTGTGTACATGTAAAATTATCTCATCGTGGTTTTAATTTGAATTTATTTGATCACAAATAAGGAAATCATTTGAGTGTATATGTCCAACAAAAGACACAGGAGTGGGCCTGGCCCTGTGACCAAGTCGTTAGGCTCATGTGCTCTGCTTCAGTGGCCTAGGGTTTTGCAGGTTAGGATCCTGGGCACAGACCTGGCACCACTCATCAGGCCATGCTGAGGTGGCATCCCACATACCACAACTAGAAGGACCCACAGCTAAAATATACAACTATGTGCTGGAGGGCTTTGGGGAGAAGAAGGAAAAATAAAAAATCTTTAAAGAAAAGACACATGAGTATTCATAACTTTATTAATCACAAGCAAAACTGAAAATAACTCAAATGTCTAGCAACAGAAAAATGGACAAATAAACTTTGGTTTACTTGTGTAATGATATACCACACAACAATAGAAAAGAACTAATGATACATGAAAAGAAACATGAACGAATCTCACGGATAGGATATCGAGCAAAAGAAGCCAGATATGAATGTGTATATACCGTGTGATTCAAATTATATGAAGTTCAATAAGAGGCGAAATTAACCTTGGATGATAGATGTCAGAACCGTGGTTACCGCTGGGGGAGGCTGACTGGTAACAAGGTTGATTGGCATGCGAAAACCCTCTGCTATGCTGCAAATCTTCATATTTTGACCTGAGCAGTGGTTTCGTGGGCATATACAAATATAAGATGTCATCAATCTGTACTCTTAAGATGTGAGCACTTCACCATATATATATTATACGTCAATGAAAAAAGAAAATAAATATCAAGTTTTTCATATTACTAAAATAATCCCCAAATCAGTATATGTGAAAGTGATTTACCATATACTAGTTCTGGCTTTATGCTGTCTTTCTGTAGTGTAACGTTGGGTAAAGTGAGATGCTTCCCTATGGTGTGTGTTTTGGGTGGTGGTGTTTCCATGTTTTGGAAAAGCGCAATTGACCTTTGGTCCTCATGGGGGCTTGTGAAGACACGATGAGGAGGAATGAGGGGGAAACATCAAAATGTCAGGCTCCAGGTTTGTTGCCCTCTTTCTTCCAGAGAGGATTTGTGCAGATAGATGACTTATTAGGAATAATAATTTTTATTTATGCCTTTACCTTTGTTGCCAGCTCTTCTTGTCCATTTTGAGATGGCTGACTAGTAAGAACACTCTTCAGAAGCATTTTGATCACACAGTAGAGTAGCAGTTATGTTCATGCTGGTGAAATGTGTTGATATTTTCTGTTTAAAAATGCAATGCTGGGGGCTGGCTGTGCAACAGAGTGATTAAGTTCACATGCTCTGCTTCAGCAGACCAGGGTTCACGGGTTTGGATCTGTGGGCAGATCTATACCCCCGCTCATCAAGCCATGCTGTGGCGGCGTCCCACACGCAAAACTTGGGGAGGATTGGCACAGCTGTCAGCCCAGCGACAATCTTCCTCAAGCAAAAAAGAAAAGCTCAGTTAAATGCACACCACCTTGTGAAATATCACTTCTGCTAGAGAGTAGATATTTGGAACCCCAGGGACAGTTTAAGCAGATGAGGTGTCAGAACAGAGGCTGCTGTTTTAATGATTTTGTGACTGACTCTGAGCTCAATGGAGTTATTATGCCAAGTACTCCACGCATCTCGCTTTGGTCTCGTAGTGAATACTTTTGAGAATGAATATTGGCAACAATCCTCCTTGGCAGCGTATAAGCAACTGAATGTGGTCCCAAGAGCACTAGTTCTGGAGACAGATGCTCAGGTTCAAATCCTGTGCCTACCAGTTCTGGGCTGTGATGCCACAGGCAAGTTACTCTATCTCTCTGAGCTTCAGTTTCCTCATTGGCAAAATGGGCATAATAGTAAATTCCACACAGGCTTATTGTGGAGACTAAACAACATAGCTTCCACGGAAGTACCTGAGAAAAAGCACTGGGGAAATAATTGTTCATCCACTTGTTTATACTGATGGCACACACAAAGAAGCGTGAAAGATGCAGAATCCAGCTGCACCTGAGAGATTGTATAGTGGATTTTATGGGGATGGTTAAATGAGATAATCCCAGTGAATTGCTTAGAACAGTCCTGGCAGGTAATACTTGATTAATAATGTTAGCTCTCCTCATGTTTATTTTTGGCACTTTAAAAAAAATGGTGAATATCTGGAACCTAGGTATGCCTTAATTCCTGTGTAGACTCAGAACAGACATTGATTTCTTTTTAATCTCTTTATTATTCATTGCTGACAAAACATTAGAGTGGTAGGGAGTCAGAAATCACTGGTCAAGTGTTGATGAGGAACAAGTGGCTTTCTCCTCACTCATGTGGCTTCTCTTAAAATCTATGCCCTACACAATGAGACTACTTTATTCCCTGTTTCCCACGTGGCAGAATGGGTGACGATCAGAACATCCCGTTGTGCTCCATATTATGCCTTATGTCACATTATTAATTCGTTTTTTTCAATTAGGCTTTGAGCTCCTTCCGAGGGATTATATTAGCCCTCTGGATCCAAAGGAAGCTCTCTTATTACCTAACGCCCAGATATTCCAACTTCTCAGATAACCACAATTAATCTTTTCTTCATCTCTCTGTTGAGGGTGATGAGTTTTTACAGAGTTGCAAATAAATCTAGCATCTTTCCAGCAACTCATTTTGCATTTTTTTTAAACCACAGTCAGTGAATAAAAAATCCTCGGGGACTCCACTTCATTTTACACTGAGTGGCAAACATCACTTGATTAGGCTGGCAGTTAGGAAGGTTCAGCTTTAATTTAGTTTTTCTGCAAAATGGCTTGTAGCCCACTGTCTACAGGATGCCAACAATTCTGGTGACAGGTGAGTACCTTAACTGGCCATCTGGATAGTTACTAAATACCAATCACCCAGGAATGCACAAAGAGCTGAATGGGTCACTGAATTTTTACTTTCCTCCTAGTTTCTATATCATTTTTTCCATATTTTGTCCCTTTCACTGTTTTGAATTCCCTTCTGATTCATCTATGATAACAGCCTTTGGGGCGTACTGAATTTTCTTTCAGCATGACAGCATCCCTTACTGTTCTGCCAGAGTTTCATTCTCCTGTCTCCATAGGACTTACGTTAGCTAAGGATCTAAGCAAGTGATAAACCGCGATACACCTCCCCACATGTAATTGATTTTGGCATTCATTTAGAGCCCTTCATGTGAGTTTGGGGTGTAAGTGTAGCTACCTGATAAGTAAAATGTGTTCAAAGCTCTGAACTCTCAGCAAATTTCCTAAGTTAATAGCACCTTTGGTGCTTTTCATCTTGATTGAAGAGGGAGATGATATATATTTGGCCCCTGGGATTACCTTGAATTTAGACGCCTTATCACATCTTGCTGTCGGTATAAACTTTGGCAATTTTTTTTTTTTTTTTTTACTTCCTGAGCCTCCTTCTCAAAACCAGTAAAACCAAATTAACCTGTGAGGTTTGCTGTATGGATCAAATGAGATACCATAATCTGAGAAAGTGGCTTGGAAATTATGGAGGGATTTATAATTGTAAAGTACGGGACGTACAGTAGTATTTACCATGTTAAAAAGAACAGCATCAAGAGCCGAATACAAAGTAGAGACTAAAAACTTACAAGAGCCTCAATGACGGGAATCATGTCATTGTATTTATTCTGTGCTCCATCTATTGGCTGAAATAAGGCGCACCTCAAATGTTTGCTAAATGAGAACAAAATTTAAAAGCTATGAAATAGAAGAATCTTTAAATTTCAGGTCTTATTGCTATATTCTAATGAATCCACTCTCTTGTAAGAAGTGATTGTTTTCAACCTGCTAAAAATCAATCACTACTTATTTCTTAAGGGCTTATTATGCATCAGGCATTTTGGCTGGGACCAGGAGAAACATAAAGAAATCATTCAAAATCAAGGAGGGAGAGTTCTGATTTAGAGAAGTGAATTCAGCCTGTGTGTTTAACCCTCTTTTTGTCTCCTTCACCCACAGCGCCTTCCAATGAGTAAATTTTATCAGCACTAGGAAGGAGAAAATGTCAGAAACCTGCAAAATTTTAGTGGAAATAAAATAGAATTGAGAGGAAAGGTTTCCAACCTCAAAGTCACTGGATGCAAATAGAAAAGTGACCTAGTGAATGTGTGTAAAAAGGACCCGGGAGAAGGCCAGCAGAGCCACCAAAGTCAGAGAGACACAGGCTGGAGGTAAGGCTAGAAGTCTTCCTTCCTCCTCTAGTAATAGATTCAAATTGTAGACATGGACCATCCTGAAATTAGGAATACTGCTTACTGAAGAAACTTAGAACTGCTCACTGAAAAAGAGAAATGGAGGTAAAAAGCAGTCTATGGATTGTCGAATGTTATGTCACTGCCTTAGATGACAATCTAGAGAATTTCTCCTAGAACTCATAGGTTAATGATAGTTACATATAATGATACATGTAAATAAAAGAGACAAAGAGGCATAGAGAATAGATCCATGATGTTTTATAGATAGATAGATAGATAGCAATATTGATATCAAATGAACTTGTGTGTCACTTTCTTATTTTAAAAAATAACTTGGATTTTGATTGACATTTTAAGATCATAGATTGACTTTTACATAAATTCATTGATATATAGATATTAATATTGATATATAGATATGTATACACATATATGCATATGTATCTGAAGGAAAAAATAGAGAACAGTGGATGAGGATAGAAAAAAAAGCCTTAATAAAATTAAAAACAGAAATAATTGAAAACAAGTATTTACATCGTTAGGAGTAAGAAAAGAGATATAAACATAATGAGGAAAATACTTTAGTTATATTCATCATAATTCTGTAACATTATATACATATCAAGGTGTAAACATGTTATATATAAATTTACGGTCATGTAAAAAGCTTACTAAAAGTTCCATTTTCAAAGAAAATGCTATATTGCCAAAATTGGCTTTAAAAAGTAAGTAAATCCACGTAGAGCAATAATGTAATATAAATAAAGAAATTTGTGAAATAACTCCACCTATGATAAAGACCACACACAGATGAGGTACAGAATATTTCCATCAGACTTTAAAAAAAAGAACATTCACATTTCCTGTGATGTTGAAACTTTTTCAAGGTACTGAAAAAAATATCTATCCAATTCACTGAGTGAGGAAAGCAAAAACAAAATCCTAAAAAGAGAACTCAGAAAAGAAAATTACAAATCAATATGAAGAACAGGTTCAAAAATAATAAACATAACATTTGTATACTAAATTCAAAAGAAATTATTGAAAAGAATAAACTTTTGTGGCTATTGTAATTTTTGTCTAATGAACTTGTGTGTCATTTTCTTATATAAAAAAACGGATTTTGATTGACATTTTATGAAGATGATAGATTGATCTTTTGATAACAAATGCATTTACCTGAAGTACTTTTTAACTTTCCTGATGGGAAAACAATATTATCTTCTTCAAACTAGTACTACTCAGATTTTTAACCCAAGTGTCCTTTGGATAATCTAAGGTTTAAGCTTAAATGTCAAAATAAACTAAATATTGTGATAAAATTATCAAACCAAGAGTGATTTTAGAAGAAAAATGTATATATATTTTATTCCCAAAAAAAGCGTTTCTACCTTAATCATCTGATGTTAATGTGACCAATGAGTCTTTTTGCTTCTATCAGACTTTTTCACACCAAGGATGGAAAGTTGAAGACTAACAGGTGACTTTCAACATCAGAGCTGTGTCTGTCCGAGGATGCTGTGGTAACAAACATCCCCGAAATCTCAGTGGCTTGCAATGGCACAGGTCTCTTTCTCACTTATGCTATAGATCCATTGTAGGTTGGCTCAGGCTCTGCCTCATGCTATCTTCACTCCAGTTCTCAGGCTGACGGAGCATCAAGTATCTGGACCATTCACTACTGGTGTAGTGAATTGAATAGTGTCCTCCAAAACTTCATGTCCATCTGAAATCCCAGAATGGGACCATATTTGGAAATAGGGTCTTTGCTGATGTAACTAATTAAGGATAATGAGATAAAGTCTCATCCTGGGTTATCCTAATATCCTCATTATCCTAGTTAAGGATAATGAGATAAAAAAAAAATCATCCTGGGTTTACAGTGGGCCATAAATCTAACGCCTGATGTCTTTATAAGAAGAGAAGGGGACATACATAGACAGAGATGGTGGTGTAAATATGGAGGCTGAGATTGGAGTGATGTGTCTGTGAGGCAAAGAACGCCAAGGATTCCAGAAGCTAAGAGAGAGGTATGGGATAGTTTCTCCCTTAGAACCTCCAGAAGGAACTAACCCTGCTGACGCCTTGACTTTGTACTTCTCATCTCCTAAACTGTGAGAGAATAAATTCCTGCTGTTGTAAGTCACCCAGTTTGCGGTAATCTGTTATGGCAGCCCCAGGACAGTAACACAGCTGGTGACTGAGGCAGTGGGAGAGTTCTGGAGTGTCTCACTTAAATGTTCAGCCTGAAAGTGCCATGCATCTTTCCACCTATAACTCATTTGCCAAAACTACTCATCCAGTCCACAAAAGGGAATCAGGAAGTGTAATCCTATCACGTACTGAAAAACAGAGAACCAGAAATATTTGGGAACAGGGCTAATGACTGCCACTGAGTTCACTGCAGGACTTTGCGTTCAGATGCAAAAGTGCAGGAAAAAATACAACTTTGCAAATGGATGCTGATGAAAATAGATGACACGCAAATCCTCTTCTCTTGTGACAAACAGAGAGAGATTTTGCCCCCAAAATGACGTCCCGTATATTCTTTTTGACAGCTACATCAAATTTGAATTCTAAAATCCCTCTTAAAATCTGGCAATGACTCAACATTAGTAAGACAAGGCTTCCTCATAACCCTCTAAATGGCATTTTCAGGAGTGACATCAGGAAAATATTGCCTGAATTCATCCTGCAGAGATTGAATTTGGATCTTTTCTTTGAAATAGCTTTTAAGAGCCTTGTCTTTATAAGCTTCATTAAGACGAGAAAATGATGAGGCGTATTAAGAGACAATTCGCTGAATCCGTGGCTGGATTCTGGCTCTGTATGTGCAAGGTAAATTATAAAGAGAAATAATGCTGGTGTTTCAGATTCGATGCTTTCAGAACTTCAGTATGTCAGACAACTAGACCAAACTATGCTGAGAGTTACACTTTTTGATAGTTGAAGTGCTTATTCTTATGCCTGGCTTTACGAAAGCAGGGAAAAAATATCTTTCAACTTTTAAATCCAGCCAGGGTGTCTCCTGTTGACAACTGAGGAAGCTCAGCACGAGACAAAATAACTTCGTGATTGTATTCAAATCTTCATAACACAAGGCAAATACCCGGTGCGTAGCGAACATTTCTTCTCTTAATTGACTCCCTTATAATAAGGCTAATATATAGATTATGGATTATAGATTACTGTCTGTTTTGGAAGCCAATGCTTAGAAGTGAATGATGCTAGACAATCTCCTGCTTCTCCCTGCCCAATGAATGTTTTTCCTTTATTTTTACCCAAAATGATGCTTATGAGCCTAGTACTGCTGCATTATTATTAATGCACATCACAATAATAGTGTCCTCAGTCCAATTCAGTATTTGAGAAGTTTGATGCAACTTTAGTTGAAACACCGATTTTTTAAAAAATCTTGTAGATTAAGTGTATTGAGACATATAGTGTAATTTATCCTCTTTAGCGTGTACTTGGTTGAGCTTGGACAAATACATGCAGTTAGATAACTACCACCGAAACCAAATATAACACAATTCCATCATCCTCCAAAATTTTCTCTGCCTTTTTTGTAGTGAACCCACCTCTGGCACCTGTAAATCACTGAACTGTTTTGTGTCTCTACTGTTTTGCCTTTTTGGGAATGTCATAATTGAATCATGGGTAGTAAGTGGTCTTTTGAGTCAGATTTCTTTCATTTAACATAGTGTAGTTAATATCCATCTGTGTTGTTACTTACATCAGTAGACTCTGCTCATTTTTATTACTGAGCGGTCTTCTTCATAAGGATATATCAACACTTGTTTCTCCATTCAGTTGTTGAATGGGTTGTGTCCAGTTTTTGATAATTATGAATAAAGATGCTATAAATATTTGTATAAAGGATTTTGTGTGAACGTATGTTTTCATTTCTCTCCGGTAAATACTTATGAGTGGGTCATATGATGAGTATATTTTTAACTTTAGAAGAAAGTGCTGAATTATTTTCCAAAGTGGTTGTAGTATTTTACATTCTTATAATCGCAGTTTAAATTTCCTAAAGAGTAATTATATTGACCATCTTTCCACATGCTTATTCAATATATCTTCTTTGTTGAAGTGTCTGTTCAAATCTTTTGCCCATTTTTAAATCAGTTTGTTTTCTTATTATTGAGTTTTGAGAGTCATTTACATGTTCTAGAAACAAATCCTTTGTCAGAAGTGTATTTTGCAAACATTTTCTCCTAGGATGCAACTTGTCTCTTTATTCTCAAAGCAATATCTTTCAAATAGCCTATAATTTTAATAAGGACAAATTTATCAATTTTTCTTTTATAGATTTGGTTTTGGTCTTATATCTAAGAATTCTCTACTTAACCCAAGGTCCCAAAGATTTTCTCCTATATATTCTTCTAGAAGAAGATTTTCATAGACCTAGGTTTTATATTCAGGTCTCTGATCCATTTTGGGTGATTTTTATTTTTGTATATGGCGTGAAGCGTGTAGGTTCATTTTTCCCCCTCTATCTGGATGTCCAGCCATCCCAGGTTCATTTGTTGAATGATTATCCTTCTTCTGTTGAGTTAGCTTTGCCCCTTTGTCAACAATCAATCGACCCTATCTGTGTGGGTCTATTTCCGAACTCTCTGCCCCTTGATTTATGGGTCCATTCTTGTGCGTTGACTAAGGCAGCTTCATAGTAATTCTTGGGTTCAGGTAATGTGAACCCTTGAACTTTTTTCTCTGTTTTCAATATTACTTTGGCTATTGTGGTTAACTTTCTTTTCTATATGTCTATTAGAATCAGCTTGCGGTCAAGGGCCACTGACTACAGACTCAGGTGCCCATGCATGCCCACTTGTGCACCAGGCTCACAGCTCCAGGTGGTGGCCTGCAGTAGGCCTTGACCAGAGGCAAGTCTGCGCTTTCTCAGGGAACCAAGCCCACTTTGGCCTGCGCCCTTTGGGGTCCCATGCACCATAGGATGTGGAGAGCCTCCTTGGAGGCCCCAGCATAACCTGTGATCCCACACTGGCTGGCCCTCAGTAGCTGTTCAAATTTTGAGTTTTATCCACCACGGAGGCCTTGTCACCTGAGTCAGTGGCTTTGTGGTCGGAAAGAAATGTAAGATAAGGAACAATGTGACTGATTCCCCTCAGTCCTCCACACTGAGCCCTGGTTGACATTTGCAGAGAGGAAACAACAGCAAGATAAGCTTCTCGGAGATAAATATTAGAAACCTAGGCTAGGCGGAAGCTCTGAGTCACTTTAGTGAGGAGAAGTGGAGCCCTCAAGTTGGGTGGTTATGCGCATTGTTAAGGACCTGAGTTTGTCACCTTTCCGTAGTTTCCTTTACAAATCAATTTAGAACTGACTGACTCGCCCTCTCTCTACCTCTTTAAATAGTTGTAGCCCACTTTTCTCCTATAAGTCTGGAAAACAAAAGAGGAGGAGGGGAAATAAGTATCATACCACAATACTGTCACCAAAATGGTGGTGGTGCCTCCAGGCAGGTGGGCTGACAGGGATGGTGTGTCTAGCCCTTACACATCAATGGTCTCAGCAGTCTGAGAGCTGCTCTATTGGCCAGACTTCTCTCCGGCAGCGAAGCCATCCTGGGGCTCGCATGTTGAGACTGAGCAAGCTTAGCAGCATGAAGCTGAGACTTTGAGGCTAGGGTGCATGCTTTTTCTAGCATGCACTTTTTCTGCACATATATCTTCAATCCAGTGAAGCCTTTTATTTTTGTAGGGAAAGATTCGCCCCGAGCTAACATCTGCTGCCAATCATCCTCTTTTCTTGGTTTTCCCTCTTCCCCAAAGCCCTAGTGCATGGTTGCACATCCTAGTTGTAAGTCGTCGTAGTTCTTTTATGTGAGCCACTGCCACAACATGACAACTAACAGACAGCTGGTGTGGTTCCACTACTGGGAAGCAAAGCCAAGCCACCAAAGTGATGAGTGCCAAACTTTGACCACAAGGCCATCAGGGCTGGCTCAACAAGGCCATTTTTTATGCTGAGTAACAGGGACCACCAAGCGGCTACTGCATTACACCTACTCAGCAAGTGGCCCCAATCTCTTCTGCCCCATTTTCTATACTGGACTTGCTTCTCACCACAGGGAGCTCTTTACCTCTGCACAGTGACATTCCAGCCACCACCAGCCAGAAGTTACAGCCAGTCTTGCCATTTGTCACAAGCAAGACCTTGAGTCCACTATGGATGATAGTAAACCATTTCCTGGGAAGAGGAGGAAACTCCTCTCCACTAACCTGTTCAGGCTTGTGCAAATGGCACTTCAAAGGAGTCATCATGTACTTGGAGTTCATGTGCCAGCGGGATGTGTAAAGGCACTTAAGCATTTCAGGGCTGGTTTCTCTGCTCATATACAATTCTGATGCTTTAGATCAGGAAGTCATGCTGATGCCCAAGGGCAACTGATGCTGGCAACACTTTCTCTAAATTTTCCTTCATCCGAGAACATCATTATTTCATTTCCATTCATGAAGGATATTTTCACTGAACATAGAATTCTGAGTTGATGATTTTTCCCCCCTGCTCTTTAAACATGTGTGGCACTTCCTTCTTGTCTCCGTGGTTTCTGACTTGGAAACTGAAGTCATTCACATCATTGTTTCCCTATAAGTAATATCGTTGCTTTCTAGATTTTATTCTTTTTTGTTTTTTAGCTTTTAGCAGTTGGATTATCTAGGCATGAATTTCTTTTCTCACACCCTTCCCCCTGGTTGTGTTTCACTGATCTCCTTAAATTTGTAAGTCTTTTGCCAAATTTGGAAAGTTTTCAGCCAAATTTCTTCAAATATTTTTTTCAGCTCCACACCCTTTCTCCTCTCTTCTGAACTCTAATCACCCAAATCTTAAAATGAGAAATATTGATATTTTTGCTTTAGCAAGCAATTGTCACGGTTAATTTAAGCTCAGATTGCAAATTCTGACCCGCCTTCTATAAGTTGTGTCCTATTACCAGTTTAGTTTTCAAACCTTTTCAAGGCCTGTGTATTGCTATTTGGATCTGTCCCATGAGCATCACCCAGTGGCTCAGTCTGGGACCTGGAAAGTGGTCTGTTGTCTCAGTCCTCCATGTCTTTGGTATGCTTGTTAGAATTAGACCCAGCCATGGCAGCTTCAGATGAGCCCAAGAGTTCATAAACAATTTTGTGAGATCACTTTCCCAAGTTTCTTCCTCTCTGTGATCTCCCCAATATTTCCCATTTACCTGGGGAATCCTATTGAATCCTCCAGCCAGGGTTTCCCCTACTCTGCCATGCACATCTGTAACTGCAACCCTGCCTATGGACAAGCTATGGGATGAAAAAAGGGTTAAATTCACCTCCAGTTTGGTAGTACTTTGAATTCTGGTATTCTTCCCCAATCTATCTGCTACTATTTACTTTTCAAAGTCCTCAAATAGCTTCCCCATGCCTTCTGTCTTGGTTTTATATCTGTATTCATTGGTGGGGACAGAATGGACTGTGCTTACTCCATCATACTTACAGCCAACATTTGAAATTTATTTTCAAATTAAACAAATGTACAATTTCAGAAAGAACATATTTATATATGCAAAACATGCAATAGAAATGACAGTATAAATTATACTAAACACACCAGAAAGCATTTCAGGTAACTAACCTGCATCTTGCACTGCTAGCTCTGAATTCCTTCTCACTCTATCTTCTAAGTATGCCTACCAGCTATGATCACTCAGAGAGAGATTTTCTCTTTGTAATTTGCATTATAAAAGCAAGAGATTTCTTTTCCATTTTTCAAACATAAAATTACGTTACAATATTGAATATTCTCTTTCAAGCCACACATGCCCTTTCTTAGTCCTAATACTTTGCTATGCCCTGTTGACTTCACCTCCCAATTCAGAATTGCTGTCCTAACACATACCAAATATGTGCAGGTGGCAGATAGCCTCAAAGCATTTGTTGGTTGAGTATTTGGCATTTGTGGGCCAGGTACCGGACAAGTAAAGGCAACCTAAAAACTCAAATGAGCTTCACAGAATCTATTGTGTCGGTAATGTACACAAGAATAATTAAGAATCTTCTATAATTAAAATTTCAACTAATATTGAAGGCCTTGGGCACATAAAATTGTCTTTATAAAGTAAAAAATTGCCCCAAATGGTTACTCTTTCACATTTCACATGGTAGCACTTACTAAATTACCAGTGGAAAAGAAGATTATTCTTAAGAGTTTACCTATGCTAAGAATCCATTCTCTTACTCCTGTCTCTGCCTGGTGAAATACTTCTCATCCTTTAGGTTCAAGTCGAATGTTACCTTCTCATTAAAGCCTTCATTGATACCCCCAGTCAAAATCACTCGTTCTGTCTTCTGTGTTCCTAAAACACTCTGTTCATGCTGCTAAGATTCTTCATGCTGCCTTATAGCTTATTTTATATAGTTTTGCCTCCCAGGCAGGTTGTTAGCTTCTTGATGGCATTGACCTAGGACTATTTCATTTTTTCATCCCCATCCTCAATCACTGGTGAGATCAAGGTATATATCTTTTTCAATAAAGCTCCAAAGGTGATTCTGATGTACAACCATTTCAGAACTTATAGGAGATAAAGAATTTCTAAAATGAAAACCATCTTTTTTATGAAAATTGAAAACTTTGACTAACAAATCAGGTGCAGATTCAGCATAAGACAGCACTTAAGGTGAGTTATTTTCATTAACTCATATCTTTTTTTCATTATCTTTTTGTCATTATTTATCAAATAATTTTATCACCACCAAGATACCCCACTTAGTAGCTGCGATCTCTCTGGGTTCTCTGGGTAACATAAACAAGGTCAGGGCCAGTCAGATTGACACAAATGTAAATAAAGAGAATTTGTTAGCCTCGTGATGCCTGCCAGCTTCACAGGAGCAATCAACGTAATATCTCAAATACAGCTTGAAAAGTTCATTTTTAGTCAAATTTATATGGTAAAAAAAACACATCTTTCCCATTGTAGGGTTGTTTTCAGTCCTCTTTTAGTCCAACCAGCTTCCATTTTCATAATAAGCATTTCACGTCAGGGAGAAGGAACGTTTTCCAGAAGGATAGAATGAATACGTTGAACAACCAACGCACTCAAACAGAGATATTTCGTCTCTGAAGTGATCAAGGAAAGAGATCTGAAATTTAATCACTTGAAAGTTTGAAATGAATTTGTTTAGAAACAAAGAACCATTAATGATTTCTAAACGGGAAGGAAGGAAATTGATATTCATAATCCGCTAAGTGCCAGTCAATGTGCTTTCAGGACTGACCACTTTTGTAACACTCTTTTATAATCAACTCTACTCTTCTCATCTTAAGGTCAAAAGTTTTTCAGCACACCTCCTTATAGCTTTAGGGCATCTGAAGTTTCAGATTCTTTAAAGCCCCAGGGTTTTATTTTTTCCTATGGGTGCAGCTCGTGCTGCCATAGTGAGAACTAGCCATTTCATATTTAGAACTTCCTCCTAGAAAAGAGAAAGGTTTTAGTTACACCCAAACAGAATAACACAGTACTCCTCAAAATGTGACCCCAGACCACTGCCATCACAAGCACCAGCAGTGGGTGTTTGAAATAAAGATTTTTAAGTGTCACCCTAGCCATACTAATGCAAAGTCTTTGAAAACGAAGGATCTATACTTCAACAAACACTTAGTTAATTCTTGAGTACTGTTAAGTGGAGAATAAATGATTTGGGGGTTCACACAGCACAACTTTTTAAGGATAAGATCTTCAGTGAGTTGTCTGCGAGGTCTCTTACTAAACATGCCTCAAAATATGGGATGCTCAGACTCTGTTATAACCACAGTGTTTCAAGGAACCAAATTCCTGTCCATTGCAAGCAAGGTTTGTCATTATTCCTACAAAACCACAGAGTTGACTCTTCTCTCTCCTCCAAGAATATATAGTAAGAACAAAAACTAAACCTGAACAATCAAGTTTTGGTTTTCATTTCCAACTCCCCTGCACTTCTTTTGCATCTTTCTCCTCATGAAGAATTAAGGGAAACAGAGAGAACATATATATATGTATGTATATAAATATACAAACATATTTGTTGTGATCTACGCTAAGCCAGTTTTAGATGTTCAAGTCTTAGCTTATTTTTGGTAGACTTCTGATCTGGTCATTAGATGAGCATTAACTACTACTTTATTCTATAGCTAGAAATGATAACGAAAGAAAGTTGTAGATCAACTTTAGCCTCTTGTACAAACCTTTATTTGTAAGCAGGTGAAAACTATCATGGATAACATTTCAAAAGCAGGATGTAGCTAAGCATTTATTGGAATAATGTGACCAAGAGATTTTCAAAGCAACAGCTTGACCTAAATTGTTGGGAGAACAAATCCACAGTGTTATCCCAAGCTACAAAATTTGCTAGATTTGTACATCTTGTTTATAATGAACACATCTTGGATACAACTAATTTCAACAATAAGAACCCATTAATAACATTCATTATGTGAATTACAAAGCTTCTAATATTGATGGGGATAAGGACAATTGAAACAGTTGAAAAAGCCAAGCCTGGCTTTCTGGATTAGATGGCAGCTGACTACCCTCACAATGGGAATTTCTGATTTGGGCAACCAACTGACTCTAGAGTATATCTTGAAATAACATATACCCAATATTACATACCCTCGATGACATTGAACACGTGGACCCATCATCCCCCAAACAATAGGAATAAATTTTCTTTCTTCTTTAAAAGATGAGAAAGCTCCTTTCTCATCCATTATTGTTAAACGTTAAGTGGTTGAGATATATCTATATATATGTATATGCACACACATATCTATGTCTATATTTATATCTATATCAGTGTTTTTCTTTTCTCCTAGAGTTTCCCTTAGCAACATTCTTATAAAACTTACTCATTAACTTATTAATCTAACAATACTAATATCTACCTATTTGTCAAATCTAAGATGCAACAATTGTAACATACTCTAATATATTACATGCCACTAAGAGAGAAGAAAACACACTGATAAATTGGGCATGATGTTCCTATTGTAAGGTAGTAAATTTTGAAAACAAATAAGGCATCTTAGAACTGATGAAAAATGGTACTGGAACTGATAAAAAATTTTGTAGGTATTGAGAAGTTCACAAAGTAAAGCATATGACACATATTTTCTTAAGTTTTGTTAAGAAGAAAAATAAACAAATAATAATGCTGCCAGGCAATACAATGCAAGCACAGGATGTTCAAAAGCAACAGAGAGCCTCAGCTGTTCCTCTTACAAAAAGGAAAATGCCACACATAGTCACCACGTGCTGCCCCGCTGGCCCAAATACATGAGAACACAAAGGTTCACTTTGAATTCTGGAGGTAAAATGGCTTGCCCTTGTGCTTTGCTGTGAAAAGGACGGGGATAATAGATGTTTCAGAAGGAAACGCAAGGCCCCTATGAGTTTCTGCCATGTGCGTATTTGCTCTCCTTGTGTCAGTGTCACGTGGAAAAACGTCGTGCAGTTGCTGGAACAGTTGTATGGTTATAACTAAATATTTGTTTATGTTTTTCTGGAATTACTTTGCTCTCCCACTGTAATCAGTCATCACGATGTAATTTACAGCAGTGATTTTCTATCAGCATCATTACGTATTCCAGTCCTTTTGCTTTAATGACATTTTTCTTAGGCTGTGTGACTATATGGTCCTAATGGACAGATGTTGGTGGGGGGCTTTGCAGTTGCAGTCTCCTTTCCATATCCTCTGACTTTGTAGCTGATTTTTTAAAGCCAAAAGAAAAAGATCAAACTCCCCAAACTCTAAATGATTAATACAGAGATCTAATTACCTGATACCTTAAAATATATGTTGTATTTGGAGAAGAAAAGAGAAAAGACTTCTAAAACTATTCTAAGGAAAACAAATCCAAATTGCATTTCTTAAGCAATACACTAAGTCCCAGCAGGAGATTTCCTC
The DNA here is from genome assembly GCF_041296235.1 of Equus asinus. Classification (NCBI taxonomy): domain Eukaryota; kingdom Metazoa; phylum Chordata; class Mammalia; order Perissodactyla; family Equidae; genus Equus; species Equus asinus. The sequence goes on along the minus strand of NC_091802.1, from coordinate 32,959,572 downwards.
CTACAGAGCTGAAGAAATATTTGCGAGAGATGGTTTGGCATGCTGCAGAATGCACAGGTCTTCAAAGGAAGCTCTGACCTACTTTGTTTCTGCCTATTCCTGTACTGGTTCTTGCTGCCTTGGCTTTCTGAGTCAGGTGGAATCAGTTATCGCAGCTTTTTTGGTGGCCGGTCTGCTCACATGAGGCACAGACAGATTCATAATACAGAAGCTTCTGATCTCCTGTCAACAATTAGGAGCATTTTTACAAGTATTTTCCTGGGAGTTGGAGATTTCTGTTTTTGTTATTTCAGTGTTTTTCTCCCCTAGATAAGTAAATTTATTGAAGAATGGGGAGCAATGTAACATTTCAAAATATATAACGGGGACATCATCTTAAGTAGTAGATAGTGATTTCTAAATATACACTGGAGAGATCTCCTAGGAAGCTACTTATTAATAAGAACCTCACGGAACATTTTCTGCCATAATCTAATGAGGTTCAGCATGAGGAGGCTGGCTCCAAATCAAGAGCCTCATTGTTTTTCCAACACAATATGCATTGTGCCCCACAATAGGCTAATTCCACATGTAGACTTCTACTCCTCCTAGATTAGGAAGTTAAATGCGGAGCAGAGACGTCTAAGACTCAACTGCATGATAAAAGCAAATTAAAAAGACTAACTTGAAATTTAAAATGACTGCAGAAAGTCCACACAAACTTCAAAATGTTTTCTACGTTCTGCTTTCTCTCTGCCTAAGTCCTAGCTCAAACTTTGTGCATTGACTAATTTAATGAGAATGTTTGGCTTCATTCATTTATTCATTCATTTGTGCACTTATTCTATGGACCTATCATTCAGGGAACTTGGAGCTCCTCTGGTCTTCCTCTTGAGCCTCCATTCACTAATCAGTAGGTATGACTTTTAATTAAAGGTCCAATATGATTTAAAACAACCTTATTCATCATTTACACAGTTGCTTTAGGCAATACTCAAGCTCTTTGGATAAAAATGCTCCATCTCTTGTGACTCTTCTCCTCCCTTTTCTTCTCTTCCCAAAAAGTCATCTATTCATATGTGTGGTAGAATCCTGGTTGACTCATTTTTGTGTCATTGGAGGGAGGAACTTCCCGGCTGGGGCTGCTGTTTGGGTGTCCTCTGGTCTCTGTGGCACTGTCCCTTACTCCCCTGGTTGCTGCTTGCCCCAATGCCATCGACAGATAAAGTCTGTGGCAAGTATTATTCTTGATCTGGTCTGGGACACATCAAGCCATGTATGCAGTGGTTCCCTGGCCAACCTGTCCCGCTCCTGGTTCCTTCTGGTACTGTGGATCTATATGAGGTCTTACTTTGATTTCCAATTGTTTCTTGCAAGAGATATCCAATCTTCAGCCCTCATTACATAGTATTCTTTGCCATGAATACTACTCCCTACTGACAAGCTCCTCGCCTACTTTGGAGTCCCATAAAGGATATAGGGAAGCAAGGGGCTGTGAGGGAAATATGTACCTCAGGATTTCTCTCTTTCTAGAAACACCACACTTCCAAGATAACTTTGCAGTGACAATGCCCTTGCAAGGTGCCGTTTTAGTCAGACTCCTAAATAAGGAGTGGGCAAGAGACCCTTGTTCTCAAGGCTGCCCTAAGACAGACAGGGGAAATTGGAAGAAACTACTATAGCTTCCCTTGCTTCCACCTCTCCAGCTCTCTCTTTCTCTTCCTACACCAATTAGCCAGAAAAGAGCTTAAATTTCTTCTTTCTCCCCCTGTCTGGACCTGACCTATAAAAAATTTGGGGCCAGATTTCCAAATCTGACCCTTGATAAAAAGGAAGCTAGCTTAAGAGATCAAAACTGGAGCTTTGACTTGCCAACGAAGAGGGATCGTGATAAATACCTCAGGATTCCATTTTAGAATCTTGAAGGACTACACCCTAAGGAAAAAGCATAAAGAAAGAACATAAGAACGACTAAAAGCCCACATCAAAACATCTCAGTTCCTATGAAGATTCAGGTTATTGCCTTTCCTTAAATTTCCTGGCAGAAATTAACAGCTAATCCAGAGCTCTTACAGTTTTATATATACACAATGTCCATTCAATCACAAAAAGTTCAAGCATGTTACGAGAAAGGACCAAGAGAAAATGAAACAATAGAAACAGATTTACAGGTAATACAGAAATTGGAGTTTTCAGAGATAGATTTTAAATAACTGTGATTGGTATGTTCAGAAACATAGATGACAAAGTAGAGACTTGCACCAGAGAACTGGGATCTATAATGAAGAATCAAATGGACACTCTAGAACTGAAAAATGCATATGGTGCCAGTGGATTGGTGCCAACTTAATCATTCTCCTTGAATCCCTTCTATGCCAAATCTTAATCTCTCAGTTCAGCTTCAGTGAAGGGACATCAAGACGACCATTCAGGAAATCCCCGAGACATCTGATCTCTTAGATTCTTAAACTGTTTCTAACATCCTCCCCGTACTTTGCCGAGTTTCAAACTTGCAGAGTAAACCAGAATACAGGGTCCCTCCTCCCTGTGTCTGAACTCAAATTAATTTTTTAAAGCATCCTGCCAGAGCAGAAGTGAATCAATGAAACAGAAACAGACCAAAAATTGATATTATCAGGAAAAGAAAATTCCCAAATCTAGACTTCGAATAAAAAATCACTAGTCATTTGGACAAAATAAAATTTGATCCTGATATACTATTTTACAACAAAATAGGAAAAGTGATTAGTTGACTATTTTGTAAACTTATTTTGAGGTAGTTTTCTTTTTTTGTTTTTTTTTATATTTTTTTTTTTTGAGGAAGATTAGCCCTGAGCTAACTACTGCCAGTCCTCCTCTTTTTTCTGAGGAAGGCTGGCCCTAAGCTAACATCCATGCCCACCTTCCTCTACTTTATAAGTGGGATGCCTACCACAGCATGGCATGCCATGCGGTGCCATGTCTGCACCTGGGATCCGAACCAGCGAACCCTGGGCAGCCGAGAAGCAGAACGTGCGAACTTAACCACTGTGCCACTGGGCCGGCCCCTAGTTTTCTTTTTTTTAATTATTCTATTGAGGTCATATTGGTTTATAACATTCTGTAATTTCAGGTGTACATTATCATATATTAGTTTCTGTATGGACCACGTAGTACTCACCACCAATAGTCTAGTTTTTATCCATCACCATACATAAGTAACCCTTTACTCCCTTCACCCACTTCCCAAACTCCTTCCCCTCTGGTAACCACTAATCTGTTTTCTTTGTCCATGTGTTTGTTTATCTTCCATATGAGTGAAATCATGTGGTGTTTGTCCTTCTCTGTCTGGTTTATTTCACTTAACATAACACCCTCAAGGGCCATTCATGTTGTTGCAAATGGGATGATTTGCAACAGGGGCTTAGTAGAATTCTATCATATATATATATATATATATATATATGACATCTTCTTTATCCATTCATCAGTGGATGGGCACTCAGGTTGCTTCCATGTGTTGGCTATTGTGAATAATGCCCAGTAGTGGGAAAGCTGGATCGTATGGTATTTCTATTTTTAATTTTTTGAGAAATCTCCATACTGTTTTCCATAGTGGCTGCACCAGTTTGTATTCCCACCAGCAATGTATGAGAGTTCCCTTTTCTCCACATCTTCTCCAATATTTGTTTTTTTTTGTCTTGGTAATTATAGCCATTCTGACAGGTGTAAGGTGATATCTTATTGTAGTTTTGATTTGTATTTCCCTAATAATTAGCTATATTGAACATCTTTTCACATGCCTGTTGGCCATCTCTATATCTTCTTTGGAAAAATGTCTGTTCATATCCTCTGCCCATTTTCTGATTGGGTTGTTTGTTTTTTTGTTGTCGAGTTGTATGAGTTCTTTATATATTTTGGAAGTTCCCTTGTGGGATATATGACTTGCAAATATTTTCTCCCAGTTGGCAGAATGCCGTTTCATTTTTTTCATGGTTTCCTTTGTTTTGCAGAAGCTTTTTAGTCTCATGTAGTCTCATTTGTTAATTTTTTCTTTTGTTTCCCTTGCCTGAGTAGACATGACATTTGAAAAAATGCTGCTAAGACCGATGTCAAAGAGTGCACTGCCTATATTTCCTTCTAGGACTTTTATGGTTTCAAGACTTGCATCCAAGTCTTTAATCCATTTTAAGTTCATTTTTGTGCATGGTATAAGACAATGGTCTACTTTCACTCTTTTGCATATATGGTTGCCCAGTTTTCCCAACACCATTTATTGAAGAGACTATGTTCTTGGCCCCTTTGTCAAGGACTAGCTGTCCATGGATGTGTGGGTTTATTTCTGGGCTTTCAATTCTGTTCCATTGATCTGTGCGTCTGTTTTTGTGCCAGTAACATGCTGTTTTGATTACTATAGCTTTGCAGTATGTTTTGAAGTCAGGAATTGTGATGCTTCAAGCTTTGTTCTTTCTTATAAGGATTACTTTGGCTATTTGGGGTCTTTGTTGTTCCATACAATTTTTTGGTTCTTGTGAGACAGTTTTCTAAGCATGAAAATGAAGTCAGATGAAAAGATAAAATTTTAGGCATGATTTTTCCTGGGGAGAATAAAAGAGAGATAAAAGAATAAATCTAAACAAAATAAAATTTTCACAATTTAACCAGGACAATATAATAATAAGTTACTATTCCTTATTATATAACAAACTATTATGACACAAGAATAATAGATGAGAGATAGAGGCAAAATTTATGCACTGGCCATTATCAGAATAGGAACTATAAATTATGCAGTATTCTCTCTCACCTGAAATCTTAAAAATGTAAATTAAATGTAATTCATTTTAACCTTACCGTATCAGTCTGAAATAGATTTCCATGTTTAATTATATGTATTATCTGAGTTTGATGGAGAGTGGACACTCTCAGGAAATAGTGGTGGGACTATCGTTTGGGATAATATTTCTAAAGGATATTCTAAACATGAGTCAAAAACATAATATGAGACTGAATAATGTAGGAATTCATAGGATGGGTTCTGGAGAAAGACTGCTTGGGTCTGAATCAATGGCATGTTAGCTTACGAGTTATGTAAACTTATGCAAGTGATGTCATCTCTCACTGCAAAATCTGCTGTGGTCCAGGAGCTCCCCAAAGTTTGGGTTTCCTGCCAAATCGTGAGTCAAGCATGTCCTGGCTTCACCATCTCCACACTTTTCCTCTAGTGTCTTTGTGACATGGAAAAATAAAACTGGAGGGTCAGAGAGAAGATTTTTATCAACCAGAAATGACGCAAACCATTTGCTCACAGCCCATTGGCCATAACTCATCACATGACTCCATGTACATGCAAGGAGGCTGGGAAATATTGTTATCTTTGGGCTTAGGATGGAAAGGTGAAGCAGATAAGCATGAATACTAGGAATCTCTCACTCACACACAGAAATCATGTCATTAATTTAGCTATTATTGCATTCCTTTTGACCCAGGAATTCCACTTCTTGAAATTATCCTGAGAAATACTTCGAAAAGTATACAGAGATGTGTGCTCACAGATTTTATTTACAATGTTCTTTATATTATTGAAAATTTCAAATGAGGCTACCATTTAAAAATCTTGATAAAGAGCTACAGTTAGTGCAGAGGTGTGTTTATGCATATTTCTGCATGTGCATATGAGTATACTGAAAAAAAATGTATGTAGGATAAATACCATACAGATTGTCATACTTATATTGGCAAGTTAAAATTGTGGGGTTTGTCGTTCAGTGGGAAAATGAAAATATACTCTTAAAAATGCTTTATCTAGTTTTAAAAGCAAAAGTACACTTTGGTTTCTACTTTTATCCTTTCATATATTTCACAAAGGAAAAAATGTATTATATCCATAAACTCATTGTAGAAATGTGTATATCAGAACTAAAGTAAATATAAATAGAAAAATGGAAATGGGGGACATTCCACTCACTATATACTGAAAATTATAAAATAAAAAGAAATGTAAAAAGAAACGGGAACTATATGAGAAAAACAATAAAATCTTTTAGAATATAAAATTATATCTGAACAAATGGAAACATATACCATACTCTTTAAGAGAGGATTTACTGGCATAAACCACCATCTCACTAAATTAATAGAAATTTAATGCAATTCCAGTTGGAATGCTAGCAGGTGATTAAGTTGAACTTATAAATGGATCTTAAAGTTCATATAGAAGGAAAAAGATCTGAGTAAGGAAAAAGAAAAGGACAGTGAAAATAGGGAAGAGGGACCTGTCTTAACAGATATAGGGATATAGAAAAATTCCCTATAATTGGATCAATGTGTCATTGACATAAAAATAGATGCATGGATGGGTGAAAATAGGATGCAGAAGAAAGAAATGGGCATTAGTACATGTGAGAATTGCTTATGCACTAGTACCAGTCTTTCAATTTAATGGGAAAAAAAATTATTTATAAGATTATGTCAGACTGGCTATTTTTCTGGAAAAAAGTAAAATTGTACCCTAATATTGTGCCATAGGCAAAATAAAATTACACATGAAATAAGATTTAAATGTTAAAGAAAAATTTGGGAGACATGTGCAATACTGTGGTGGTGAGGTAAAAGGAATCTTCTCACCAACATAGGTAACCAGAATCTAGCAACAAAAGATAGCCATTTCTGCCTATAAAATGTTTTAAACCTTTGTATGGGTAAAGAAGCTAAAAACCAAGGCAATAGACAAACAATGGATTGGAAAAAAGTTGTAAAATAGTCAATAGCACAAAGTTTGCTATCTACAAAATTGGGAAAGAACTTTGCAAAAAATAAAATAATTTCCCATAATCCATACTTAATATACTTAACTAACAAGTCCTAAACAACAAACCACAGAACAGTGTGAATATAAGCTGTCTTTAGAGTCTGAGCACAAAGCCCAAGGCCACTTAGATTAAGACAACATTTAATTAGTTGCAGATAGACAATTGCATATTTTGGTTAAAAAGTTAATGTTATTTCCTCTTGTTTCACTTAAAAATTCTTTCCTAACAACCCATGCTGAGTAGATTGCTACCTCCATGTATACCTGTTTTGACATATAAACTTTTGACACTCATATTTTTTCCTTGAGAAAATGCAAAGCTCTAGTATTGATAAGAAAAAGGCAAATAACCCAATAAGGAATGGGCAAGGGATATGAGAAAATAAATGCCTCAAAAGCAAATCCCAAAGTCAAGAAATACATGTTCAAATATATCTACGGAAATAAAAACACAAGTATTCAAATATAAATGCACACATACTTTATAAGACTATTGGTCATAGTGAGAATGGTTGAAAAAATATGGTATGTCCATACCCTGAAATACTATGCAGCCATGAAAAGACATAAATCAGAACTATACCTGTCGGTTTGAAGGAATTTCCAGGTGATATTTTTGAGTGAGAAAAGCAGAATGTAGAAAGTTTACACACAATCTCGTGCTGAAGGAAAAGAAAAACCTCCAAATGTGTGTATGTATAATTTGCATTTGTATATTATTATAGGAATATAAACAAAAATTTGGAAGGCAAATCCTAGGCTGTTATCATGAATTTTCTAAGGGTGGAGGAGGGAAGGCCAGAGAAAGGAGTGATATGAGAAGAAAGAGGGCAGAGGAAGGAAGCAAAAAGGAAAAAAAAAGGATCGATTTTGCTGGCTGTGATTTTCCATGTGGTTGTACGTGACTCTGATAGGAAGATCCAGAAAGAATCCTCTCTGTTCATTCAAAAGAGATTTCATAAGATGATATCAACCCTGATATCAGTTTCCCCACATTAAACCCAGCATATATGGGGTTAAAACCAAAACACTCATTCTCTGCTTACTCTCTGGTTTCCTGGCTCCAGAATCCACTATCCTCCATGGAGACAGACACCGTCAAGGACAAGCACCTGGACTATCTCCTCCCGCAAAGAGATAGGAGCTGCTGATCAGCAAGGTCATGAGCGCCCTCCTCTCTGCAAGTGTCTCAAGGCCAAAGACAGGCTGGTGGGAAAGCTCCAACCAGCAAGGCCATATGCTCCCCCCCGCCCCTAACTAAAGCCCCAAATAAAAACCCTTCCTTTTCGGGGAGTTTGGGATTTCAGTGTTAGCTGCCCTCTCTCATTGCTCAGCGCTGTGCAAAAATAAACTTCCTACTTTCTTTCACCACCCCCAGTGTCAGAGATTGGCTTGCTGCGCAACAGGTGAGCGAATTCACTTCAGGTTCGGTAACAAAGGCACCACATAGGAATCTGCATAAGGGTGTAAGAGAAATATTTACATGGGAAGCATAAATCTCAAATATAAGATTTGGGACCCTAGAAAGTTACTTAATGTCTAGATTTTCAGTTTCCTCAACTTACAATAGGATAATAATACGTAGCAATGGACAGAATTGTGAAGATATTAATGTAAAGTATATAAAATGTTATTTGTAAGAGTACATACCAGGGACTCAAAAATGTTAATTCTCTTCTTTCCATTTCAATCAAATTGTATCTGTTGATAGTCAGTGGCAGTCTCATTAAATCAGTTCCTAAGACTGAGAAAGGCTGATGATCCAAGTTAGTTTTCAAAAACTACGATTTCAAATAATTTTTAAAATAAGAATTCAAAGGTTTTATTAGACGCCAAAGAGTATACGATAATGTCCAGGGATAATTAACTTAGGTCTGTTAATATTCTCATCAACAATTTGCAGGCACAGCTTTTTTTTAAGGCCCTCACAAACTCAAGTTTTCCTGCCAGAGCAGATACTGTTTCATTATTCGGTTAGATGCAGATGGTTGGTTTTCATATCTTTTCACGTTTCCTTCCACCAGGCTTACAGGCAGTAAGTGAACAAAGTTGATTGGGTGAACAGGATCAGGAGAGAGCTGAACAAGTCAGGCAGAAATGAACTTGACCCAGGAAACACACACCTTTGGTGACCCTTTCCACGTTCTGCAGTGTGCTGAATCTCACTGAATATAGCAATGTCTCCGGGGAGGGCATGCACGCTACTACAGGAGTTGGAAGGAAGAAGAGAGGTAACAGGTTCAGTGTGAATCAATACCCATCCCTCTGATACGAGAGATGCTAGAATTATCCCTTAGCTATTCCTCAGTTAGAGCTTATAGGCAAACTGTGAGTTTGCAAGCTTTCCCATCATCTTCACTGAAAATATCAATAAATTGAGGCAGAGGAAAACCGATTTCAAATTTCACCTTTTTGAATTGTTCACAGCATAACAGGAGAGAAGACAACCCAGAAATTACAGCAGAAAAAGAAATAAAAAGCAAGAAATATAAGTACAAGGATAGAATATGTGGGAGGATATGGGAACACAGAGATGGGGAATTTAAGTTAGACTGGATGATTTATGGAAATTTAGCAGACTATTCTGTATTCTAGAAAGTGTATATGTTCTAGAAAATTATACTGCTACAAATACCCAAAAATTCTGGAAACTTCCATTTAAATGCAAAGCTGCACTCTTAGAAAATTAAGGGAAGTTCATGTGGAATACAAGTAGCAGCAGCAGAGCCACAGGCTGCCTTGGGGCTATCTGTTGATCCTTGAAAGCTTCAATTTCTAATGACCTCATGTTGGAACAGGAAACAAGGGTCTTATTAAGATGAGGAGTAGGAGCTAGGACACATAGCCTGTAGTTGTTCCTACAAAGGAAAAACTTAAGTTTTATATATCCTAAGTGAAAAGGTAGACCAGGTGAAAAAACATCTGTCTACTGGCAAAAGGACGTAACAAGAGAATCTTAGGTTGGGGGACAAAGTTGAGTTGTGGCTTTGTTTGTTTGTTTGTTTTTTGAGAATTGACAATTACAATCCTGCTGTCACGTAGACTTAGAGTTTGCATTTATAATACTTGTGTGGTTCAGAGAGACCCAAGGTGAGAAGTTAATTTAAGGTGCTTTCGTATTCATAGCATCTCAGAGCTACTGGTGGAGTAGGTGCAAATCCTCTCTGGATTAGAACACATTTAATCCAAGTCCATTAGGATTCCTAATTTGAAGACTGGCCAAATATGATATCACAGTAAATAAATTACCATGTATACAGGACACTTGTCACATAAAGAGAGTTTGCAGTAATAAAAGAGAAGAATGGGACCCCCAGGAAGTACAGATAGGAGAATTATAAGATACAGAGGATTAAGTAACCATATTTCAAAATTTATAGAAGTAAAATGAGCTAAAAACATGAGCAAAGAACATAAGCGTATAGAAAATGACCAGGCAGGTGTGAAGGAGAGCAAAGACAGAACTTCCTCAAATGAAACATATTGAAATTAAAACATAGACATGCAAGCATGCACACACACACATACACACACACACACAAACACACAGGATGAAGTGAACAACAGGGCTTAAGAAAGAATCAGTAAACTAGGAGACAGATACAAAGATATTACCCAAAAGCTGTCCAGAGACACCAAGAGGTATCACCTTTCATATATGAGAGATTAAAAGACATGGAAGACTGAGTATGGGAGACTCACACACATCTATTTTGAGGTTGAGAGGAGAGATGAGAGAATATGGGAGAGGCAGGATTTGAAGAGATAATGCCTAAGAATTTTCTGAGGTTAATAAAAATGTGAATTCTCAGATTCACGAAATGCAATAAATACCAGGCAAGATACATAAAAATAAATCTATACCTACGCACATCAAATAAAACTGCAGAATACCAACAACAAAGTGGAGGTCTTAAGGCAACTACAGAGAAGCGCATTTTTCCTATACCAGGACTGATAGAAGACTTCATAAAAGCAACAAAGAAATCCAAAGAGCAAAGAGAGTGGAATAACATCTTCAAAGTGCTGACAGAAAAATACCTACTCATCCAGAATTAGATACCTAGCTAATGAAACTTTCAAGGAAAAAAAAAGAGAAAGATAGTTTCACTTTTTTTTCTTTGGTGAGGAAGATTGGCCCTGAGCTAACATCCATTGTCAATCTTCCTCTTTTTGCTTGAGGAAGATTGTCCCTGAGCTAACATCCATGCCAATATTCCTCTATTTTGCATGTGGGATGCTGCCACAACATGGCTTGATGAGCAGTGCATAGGTCTGCACCCATGAACCCTGGGCCACTAAAGTGGAGCACATGAACTTAACCACTATGAAACCAGGCCAGCCCCAGTTTCATATTTTTAAACAATCTCTGAGACTATGCTAACAACAAACTCTCATTAAAGTAATTTCTAAGAGATGAATTTCAAAATTGAAGAAATGGATTCCAAAACAATGTCTGGGAGACAGGAGGAGCAAAGATTTTGTTGAATATAAAGATAACTCTAAGCCAACATTGACATCAGTTAGAAAACCCAACTACAGTTAAGCTCACATTGGCCTATTCTCTTATGTAAAAGATCTAGTCTCTTTCCATTTTTCTACTTTGCCATACTAGGCTTTTGTCTGCCAATATATCTACATTTCAGGCAACAGGAAAAAAAGAAGGCACAGAAGGTCTTGCTTTCATAATAAGACCTCCAAAAAATTCCGCATAACACTTATGCTCAATCTTTGGCTGTAATTTAGTGACATTGCCACTTTTAGAAGCAAAGGGAACTGGGAAATGTAGGCATTTAGCGGCAGTTAGTCATTGTGAGGAGTCAGGCTCCTTTACAAAAGGATAAAATGAGAATGCAAATGGCAGTCTCTGCCACATATTCATCAGTAAGTTCTAGCAAACAGTTAAGAGATGGGTCACCTTTTTACAAATTATCTCAGATAATATATTTTAAAGAACTGAAATACTCTAACTTATTGATGAGGATAGTACAAGCTTAATTATTCAAACCAGACGAGTATAGTATAAGACATGAAAATTAATGAACAGGTTCACTCATGAATATAGAAGCAAAAATTCCAAATAAAATACTAGCAAATTAATCTAGCTGTGTATTTAAAAAAATAAATCTATCATAACTGGATATATCTCAACATGGTGGACCTGGGGGTATGAAGCCTAAATTGCCTTTCAAGAAAAGACTTGCTGCCCCAGCTGTTTGGAATATTGTAAGTAGACATGCTTCAGGAATTGTTCCAACTTCAGAGAGCCACCTTGCCGAAGGTCATGCCCTTACAGAATGGCGTACATCTCATAGGCACCTGAAGCCATGAGGTTTGCATCCAAGCTTGCCTTCTCCCTTTGCCAAATCCTGATACCTCCCCATCACTTCCATAGGTGTTGATCCCAGGGGCACTCTCTAACAAGTATCCTACATGCTAAACTTTGTCTCAGAGTCTACTCCCCTGAGAACCCAACCTGTGACACTCAGGAATTCAAAGATGGTTTAAGATAAGAAAATCCATTAATATAATTCACCACGTTGACCAGATTAATGGATAAAAAGAATTTTATTACTCAATTAAGTAGAGACAAATCATTTGATAACAGTATACATCCATTTATGATAAGAACTCTTTAAAAACTTAGAATAGAGGGGAAAGTCTTCAATCTGATAAATGTATTTACTAAAGTCTACATCAAACATCATACTTCATGGTGAAATATTATGAACATTTTCTATCAGATCAGGAATGAGACACAGATATCCACAATCACCATTAATGCCCTGATCATGCCAAGGATAGAAGTGCAGAAGAGGATTGTGTTGAATCTATAGATCAACCTGAGAAGAATTGGTATCTACAGAAGATGAAGCCTTCCATCCAAGACCGTAGCGTGTCTCTCCATTATTTAGGTTTTCTTTATTTGTTCTCAGCAGTGTTTTATGGTTTTCAGTGTAGAGATCTTGCACATATTTTGTCTTTATCTACAAAAATCTTTCTAGGATTTTGATAGTTATTGCATTAAAACTATATACAAATTTGAGAATTAACATCTTTACTATGTTGAGTCTTGTAATCCATGAGGATGGTTTGTCTCCTCAATTATTTTGATCTTCTTTGATTTCTTTCATCAGCATTGTGTAGTTTTCAGCATAAAGTTTTGAACATATTTTTGTTCCTTATATACCTAAATATTTCTTTTTGTAATTGTGAATGACATAGTATTTTTAAATTCATTGTATACTGTTTATTGCTAGTGTATACAAATATAGTGGGGTTTTGCATGTTTATCTTGAATCCTATGATCTTCCTGAAGTCATTTATTAATTCTAGGAGTTTTTGTTTGTTGATTGATTCCTTGGTATTTTCTACATAGAAAACCATGTTATCTGCAAATGGTGATAGTTTTGTTTCTTCCTTTCCTATCAGAATGATTTTCTTTCCATTACTTGCCTCATTGCACTAGCTAAAATTTCCAGCACCATGCTGAATAAGAATGGTGAGAATGAACATCCTTGCCTTCTTCGCAATCCTGGGGGAAAACCACTGAGTATTCATAATTAAGTACGGTGTTAACTGTGGGCTTTTTTAGATGTGCTTTATCAAGTTGAGGAAGTTTTTCTCTGTTTCTTTTGGGGTTTTTTTGAGAATCTTTTGTCAAGTGCTCTTTCTGTGTCAATTGACATCTTCACATGATTTTTGTTCCATAGTATCTTATGATGGCAAATTACAGTGACTGATTTTTAATATTCCACCAGATTTGCATGACTGAAATAAATCCCATTTGATCATAGTGTATAAGTCTTTTTACATGTTGCTGAATTCTATTTGTTAACATTTTTTGATGGGCATGTATCTATATTGATAAGGAATATTTGTTGTGATTTTCTTTCTTTGTGTTGTCTTTATGTAGTTCTGGAGTGAGGTAACACTAGCTTCACAAAATGCATTAGGAAGTGTTTCCTCTTCTATTTTCAAGAAAAGATTGTGTAGAATCAGTACTAATTCTTTTTTAACATTTGGTAAAGTTCTCCAATGAAATCATCTGCATTTGTTATTTTCTTTTTTTGTGAGTTTTGAAATAATGAATTCGATTTTCATAATAATCATAGGGCTATTCAAACGTTCCGTTCCATATTGGGTAAATTGTGGCAGTTTGTGATTTTTGAGGAATTAGTCTATTTCATCTAGATTGTCAAATTAAAGTATGTAGATGTGTAATGTTGTTCATAGCATTCCTTTGTTAAACTTTTGATGTATGCAGGGTCTTTGGTGACATCTCCTGTTTCACTCCCAATATTGGATTTTGTGTCTTCATTTTTTTTCCCTGTCAGTCCTTCTAGAGGTTTGTCAATTTTATTGATCTTTTCTAAGAACCAGTTCTTTGTTTTCTTGATTTTCTCTATTGTTTCTCTGTTTTCAATTTCATTGATTTTTGCTCTTATTTTTATCATAGTCTTTCTTCTGCTTGCTTTAGTTTTATTTTGCTCTTCTTTTTCTAGGTCCTTGAGGTGGGAGCTAAGACTCTTGATTTGGGAGTTTTCTCTTTTCTAATGTATGCATTTAGTGCTCAGTAAAACTTTAGTTGTGCCCCACAAATTTCAAAATGCTTTATTTTCATTTTCATTTAGTTCAAAGTATTTTTATTTCCCCTGAGATTTCTTCATAAGCTCAAGGAATGGAAATATATTGTTTAGTCTGTACATATTAGAAAAATTTTCTATCTTTTTGTGATTGATTTTGAATTTAATTACACTGTAGTTGGTGGACACACTATATATGATTTCAATTCTTTTAAGTAGTTTTATGATTTGTTTTATGGCCCAGGATATGGTCTCTCTTGATGTATCTTCTGTGGGCACTTGGAAAGAATGTGCTTTCCTCTACTGTTGGATGGAATATTCCATAAATGTTGGTTAGATCCTTTTGATGGTGTTCTTGAGTTCTGTATTCTTGATGATTTTCTGACTGGTTGTCCTATCAAAGATTGAGAGAAGGTTGTTGAAATGTGCAAACATAATTGTGGATTTGCCTATTTCTCCTTTCATTTCTATCACTTTTTGCTTCACTTATTTTGCAGCTCTGTTGTTTGGTGCATGCATATAAAGGCTTACTATGTCATTTTGGTAATTGACAAATTTATTACTATATAAAGTCCCTCTCTGTCCCTGGTAATTTTCTTTGCTCTGAATTTTACTTTATTTGATATTAATGTAGCCAATCCTACTTTCCTTTGATGAATGTTTGCATAATATTAGTTTTTCCATTAATTTTTTGCCTTTTTCCTTTTCTAGAATAAGCATTAAAAGTATAAATTTCCCTCTTGGCACTATTTTAACAGCAGCCCATAATTTTAATATGTCGTGTCACCATTATCATTTAGTTATAAATATTTTCTAATATCTTTTGTGGTTTCTTCTTTGACCTTAAATTGCAAATATTTGGAGTTTTAGAGAGATCACTTTGTTATTGATTTCTAATTTAATTCCATTTGATCAGAGAGCATAATCCTTACGCTTTCAAGATTGTTAAATATATTATCACTTAGGTTTAAGTCTCTAAATGTGAACTTTCTTAGGAAATGTTTTGTGTGCATTTGAGAAGAATGTGTATTCTGTTGTTGTAGGATGTAGTGTTCTACAAATGAATGTGTTATTTAAAACTTTTACATACTTACTCGTTCCTTTTATTAGGGACATAATTGTGTTAAAATCTTGTACTTATTTCTGGATTCATCTATGTATCCTTTCTTTTCTGAAAGTTCTCAATGTGTTTGAAACTCTGTTTTGCCGTGTATGCACATTTAGGGTTGTCATGTCCTCTTGATATGTTGAATTTTTTGTTATTATCAAATATCTCACTTTATCCCTGGAACTATTCCTTGTCTTGAAGTATATTTTATTTGTTATTAGCTATAGCATTTTAATAGATTTCTGAATGATTTTTTCCATTTTTTAACCTATCAGTGTCTTTTTATGTAGGGCTTATTATTCCAAAAAGCAAATAGTTGGGTTTTGCCTTTTATATTCAGTATAATAATTTCTACCTATTAATAGAACTGGTTAAGTTTTTAACATTTAAAGGTTTTTTTATATGATTAGGTATAGTTCTAACATCTTGTTGTTTTTGATTAGTTCCATTTTTATCCTGTTGTTTCTCTTTTCTTTCCGTTTTTTCCTATTAATTGAATAATTTTTAAAGATTTCATCTTATCTTCTCTAATGGCTTATTAGCTATGCTTCTTCATTTTATTATATTTAGTGCTTGATCCACGGTTTATGATACACATCCTTAACTTATGATAGTCTACATTTAAATGAATATTATACTACTTCATGCATAATATAAGAATACTTCCATATGTCCATCCTTCTTTTATGCTACATCTGTCATACATCTTACTTGAATATATACATTATTATTATTTATGTTTAATGAGTCAAATATCTTTAAAATAAGTTTAAAAGCAGAAAACACAGTTTATATTTACTCACATATGTTATCTTTGGCATTTTTCATTCCTTTTTTTTGTAGATGTGAGTGTTCACTTCATATCATTTTCTTCAGCCTTATGAGATTCCTTTAGAATTTCTTGTAGTGTTTTAAAATGTACTCGGGATTTCATTTTTATTCAGGGATGGTGAAGCCAACAGATCAGGAGATGATTGCTATGAAGACTTTGTTTGCTACTCCTAGTGGAGGAACACCACTCCACACAGGGCCATGTGGGGAAGCATCAGAGTCAGTCAGAAGACAGAAGGAGTGAAGGGAAAGAGTGGGCGAAAGCTTTTATTGTAGTTTTGCGGGAAGGAATGGGTAAGACAGGGTAGGAAGCTGAGCAGGCTCAAAATTGGATGGCTTCAATAATTTTGGTGGAGTCTGGGCTAAACGAGTGATCTCTAGTTGTCCAGTACCCGGCCTTGGGGCGATTAAGGGCAGTGGGATAGTGTCCTGGACTGCTGGTGCCTAATAAAGAGGTAAGGAGTGGTTAGTTTGCATATCAAAGGTGTGCTCACAGGCAAATTATTTGTTATCTTTAGGAATTAGTTAACCCTGGGAGGGTCAAGCCCTCCCTGGGTCCAAAAGACTCAAGATATCAAAGCATCCTAAAACATAGAAAATAAGAAACATAATTAATACAGGTAGATCTCCTGCAAAAGAGTTCTCTCAACTTATGTTTGACAATGTATTCTGCTTTAATTGGATATAGAATTCTGGGTGGATTTTTCTTTCTATGGGCACTTAAAGATGTCAATCCATTGCCTTTTAAATAATCAGTGATAATTCTGGTCACTTTAATATGAATTTTTCCTGTGACTTTTAAGATTTTACTTTTATCGTTGGTTTTTAGCAACTCGATTAGGTCACGCCTTGGTATGCTTTTCATTTTGTTTCCCATCTTAGGTTTGGTTGAACTTATTGGATCTGTGGATTTATACTTTTTGTCAAATTAGGAAAATTTTGAGTCATTATATTTTAAAATATTTTGTGCCATGCTTTGTCTCCTTATGTAGCTCTAATCACATATATGTTAAACCAGTTGCTATTATCCCATAGGTCACTGAAGCTCTGCTTATTTTTTCAAACTTTTTTGTTCTCTGTTCTTCAATTTGGATTTCTATTGTTATATGCTCAGGTTCACTGATATTTTTCTCTGTAATATCTAAGCTACTAAATTCCCTGACTGTTCAATAAGGTCTTTCCAGCCTGACTAATGAGCACTTAAGTATCTTCCAGCCCTGTGTAAACTCTGGGAACTTTTCAGCTTATAATCCACCAGAAGTTATTCTTTCCCCATAGATTTTCTTTGTCTGACCTAACGTGGCCTCACAGAGTCTTATCCTATTCATGCTCATCTTAGTATTCGGCCAAAGACTGGTGCAGTTTCTCTGCTTAGCTGCCTGCTCTCGGATAATCTTCCTTCTAAATTACAGCCACTTCAGACCCCCTGAACTCTGATATGTGTCCTTGACTCAGTAAAACCACAACGTCCCACTTGCATTCTCCCTCCTAGTGCTTCAACGTAGTAAGCGCCTCTATTAGGAATGCAGGGCTGATCTCACAGATTTCTTTGTTTCCTTTCCGTCAGGAATCACAGTCCTGTGCTACCTCCTGTCCAGTTTTCTCTTGCATTACAGTGTAAAGGCATTGCCATTACCCATTACCCAACCAATGTCCTTACCATTTTCCTTGATGTCCTTGGTTTTGAATCTATTTATTCTGGAGCATAAAACCTTAGAAGATAAAAACTTACCCCTCTTTTCCCACTCGTGTATCCAAAGTTTTCCATTTCCCTTTTACTTCTTCCCTGTGCATTATATTACTATTCCGCTTACATTCAAAAATTTTAAGTGGTAAGAAAGGCTTATTAAGTGACTAGATAGACAGATAAATATATTCATACCAGACAAAGTGATGAAGGTGAGGTAAAACATTCTTATTTTTCCTAGCATTACAATTTGAGGAAGATTCCTAGCAATTTTCAATAATTTATGGAACTGTATTATTAAGTTTTCATAGATCTTCACGTGGAAGCAGTTCAACATGGAAAGAACTCAGAGTTGGAGGGTTGCATCCCAATAATGCCACTGATTAACTGAAAACTCCCAGGAATTGCAACTCTGTGAAGACTTAGTTTCTTCAATTACAAAATGAAAATAAAGTTGTGTCCTATCTTTTTCTGTTTTTTTTTTTAAATAGTGGTACCTGAGCTAACAACGATTGCTGATCTTTTTTGTTTTCTGTTTTTTCTCCCCAAATCCCCCAGTACATAGTTGCTTATTTTAGTTGTGGGTCCTTCTAGTTGTGCCATGTGGGATGCCACCTCAGCATGGCCTGATGAGCGGTGCCGTGTTCACACCCAGGATCTGAACCAGCAAAACCCTGGGCTGCCAAAGCAGAGTGTGCAAACTTAACCACTCGGCCCCGGAGTCAGCCACCGAGTTATGTTCTATCTTACAGACTGTGAATTCTTCAATGTTCCATTAAATGTAAAGTACAAAGTGAACAATAGTTGAGTAAGTATAATAACATGATAATCAAATCTCACGTAATACACACTCAGCAATTATGTGCTTAGTGTGTTGTAAAGGAGAGATATCCAATTTCTCATTTTTCCTCTATGAATGGCCAATTTAAAAATTCCTTGAATTTAGTTTCTAAAATCAAGGGCAGAATATCAACAGAGCTTTGTGAGAGTGTAGTAATAAATGCAAAACAATGAAATTTATTAATTTTAAGTATCCCCAAGTTACTCTATGACTTATCATAAGCATCTAATAATTAATCCTTAGTTTTCTTGTCTTCAGATGTTATAAAATAATATATGAAGAAGTTCAAGGTCTTGTATGAAAGTTTCTAGAATGCTCCAAACAGAGGTTATAATTAAACTCTGATTTAGGGAGAGTGAATTTGAATAGATAGTCCAACATAAATTAGGTCACAAAAAGAAAATAGCTGCAGAAAACTTGAAGTTGCTTGCTAAACTAGAGAAAACCATTTATTGAAATCTAACTTATGGAAGTGTGCCTTCAGGGTTCATTTCTGATTTTAATTGGAGAATTACTTTAAAATTGTCCTCTTTCTCAACAGACCATATACTAGGAAACAAACTGAAACAAACATTTCTCTACTACAAAGAGCGTGAGAGAACCTCTGTAAAGCTGTTTTAAAGTGGTTCTAATGAATGTCACTAAGTAAATAAAGCATCCCAGTAGTATACTAGTATACAACTCTCTCTGTCTCTATCTGTGTCTCATTCAGGTAATTACCTTAGGAAATGAATGAATAGAGCAAATGTTCTCAAACCAAAGGTGTGACAAACCACTGTCATTTTTAGTGTTTCTCTCCTAACAAATTGATCTACCATACATATTAACCCATTTAGTGAGATGAGCATGAGATTTGTGTTCAGGAGTATTAATATCTTGTCATGACTATGTACATTTTGGTGTCCTCTGAAGATTGTCAAAGAAAATTGCACTGGACAAGTTAAACAGGCAAGGAAGATATTTATTTAAGACTATTGCAATGAGTGTTAAGACTATTGCAATAGGGGAGACAACCTGAATTTAACTCCACTAAAAAAAAAGTGAAAGAGTTTTTAACCACTGTGGGGAGCTGGTGGAAAAGGTAAGGGAGGACAGGATGGGGGAGGTTGGTCACTGAGATTAGGCCTTCTGTCTTTGCCAATTGGCTCTTGTGGAAGGTAGGTTTCTACCCTCCACAGAGACTGAGAGTTGGGAACACTGTCTTTCTTGATGACTAAATTTCAAAGGGATGGCTTCCAGATCTTTGAAAAACACATTCCTGAGTTGTAAAATTGGCAAGAGGCTGGGAGAAGATTTACATCGCAAAGGGGCAGAGAAACAAATTACAATTACAAATTTTCTAAAGTAAGTACACTAAGAAGAGGGAGGTCAGGGCCTATAATCTGGAAGAAATGCATCTAAAGTTCAGACGACTTAAAGGAAACATTAGACTGTCTTGGTCAAGATGTTATTTATTATCTCTGTACATTGACCATATTATCTAGAAGGTGGGGGATTCAAATTAGAAAGTGACAAAAGCTCAAAAAAAAAAGAGGAAAGAATTTAGACTTGATTAAAGCTAACAAAAATAGTGTACTGCAGGAAGCAAATGTGACACAAGACCTATGAGATGTTTCGTAAAAGATTTAGCCATCCTCAACTAATGTGGTATTTACTCTGCTAATTCAAAATGCTTGTGAGCAAATTACAGATGCTAGCAGCCCCACAGTTCAAACAATAAATAAAACACTATTTAGCTTTCTCTTAAGACAATATTTTTCAAATTGAATAACAAAGCCATGCAGAACTTGTGTTCCAAGGAACAGAATTAAGGGTCAGATAATCTTTAAATTCTCTTTCAGGTCTAAAATTTGACTATTATATGCATTAGATAATATGGTTATTCTCTTTGAATGTAAGAATTCTTTACTGTTTTTGTGCATTTCTCAGTTTCAGAGTGACTTTGCTATTTTTTCCCAAACTGACTCCTAATACTTGTTATCCTAGATTTTTGTATGCCTTCTTTTTGTATTTTAAATACATTTGTCAAAGCTTGTTTCCACTCTTTTCATATACAACCAGGATTCTATGACTCTAGAGGAATCACCACAGTTTTTTAAACTCTCCGACAGGCCATTTCTATTCAAGGTTTTCTGAAAATGGAAGCTATTAGCCTAATCATTACTTGTATGCTAGAACATGGAGGATTCCAGAGAAGTTCAGGAAAAAATAATCCATGCTTTAAAAAATATCCTAAGACCTTTGAAACAAGGCAAGCCTCCACAAATTTACAAAAATTGAAATAATAACAAGCATCTTCTCAGATCATAGTGCTATAAGGCTAGAAATTTATTACAAGAAAAAAGCTGAGAAAGGCACAAAGATGTGGAGACTAAACAACACACTACTGAACAAGAAATGGATCACTGAAGAAATTAAAGAAGAAATAAAAAAAAACCTGGAAACAAATGAAAATGATAGCATGCCATACCAACTCATATGGGATACAGCAAAAGCTGTATTAAGAGGAAAATTCATCGCAATACAGGCACATCTTAACAAACAAGAAAAATCCCAAATAAGCTACCTTAAAGCACACCTAACTGAACTAGAGAAAAAAGAACAAATGAAGCCCAAAGTCAGCAGAAGGAGAGAAATAATAAAAATCAGAGCAGAAATAAATACTATTGAAACGAAAAAGGCAGTAGAAAGGATCAATGAGACAAAGAGCTGGTTTTTTGAGAAGATAAATAAAATTGACAAACCACTAGCCAGACTTACAAAGAAAAAAAGGGAGAAAGCTCAAATAAACAAAATCAGAAATGAGCAAGGAGAAATAACAACAGACTCTACAGAAATACAACAGATTATAAGAGAATACTACAAAAAACAATATGCCAACAGAATGGATAACCTAGAGGAAATGGATAAATTCCTGGACTCCTACAATCTCCCAAAGCTCACTCAAGAAGAGGCAGACAATTTGAACAGACCAATCACAAGGAAAGAGATTGAAACAGCAATCAAAAACATCCCAAAGAATAAAACCCCAGGACCAGATGGCTTTCCTGGGGAATTCTACCAAACTTTCAGAGAGGATTTAATACCTATCCATTTCAAGCTATTCCAAAAAATTAGGGAAGATGGAACACTTCCTAACACATTCTATGAGGCCAACATCACACTGATACCAAAACCTGACAAGGACACCACGAAAAAAGAGAACTACAGGCCAATATCACTGATGAACATAGATGCAAAAATTCTAAACAAAATTTTGGCAACCAGAATTCAGCAATTCATCAAAAGAATCATACATCAGGATCAGGTGGGATTCATACCAGGGACACAGGGATGGTTCAACATCCGCAAATCAATCAACGTGATACACCACATCAACAAACTGAGGAATAAAAACCACATGATCATCTCAATAGAGGCAGAGAAGGCATTTGACAAGATCCAACAGCCATTTATGATAAAAACTCTGAACAAAATGGGCATAGAAGGAAACTACCTCAACATAATAAAGGCCATATACGACAAACCCATAGCCAACATCATACTCAATGGGCAAAAACTGAACCCCATCCCCCTGAAAACAGGAATGAGACAAGGATGCCCTCTATCACCACTCTTATTTAACATAGTACTGGAGGTCCTGGCCAGAGCAATCAGGCAAGAAAAAGGAATAAAAGGAATCCAAATAGGGAGGGAAGAAGTGAAACTCTCGCTGTTTGCAGATGACATGATCTTATGTATAGAAAACCCCAAAGAATCCATTGGAAAACTGTTAGAAGTAATCAACAACTACAGCAAAGTTGCAGGGTATAAAATCAATTTGCATAAATCAGTAGCATTTCTATACTTCAGTAATGAACCAACAGAAAAAGAACTCAAGAATACAATACCATTCACAATCGCAACAAAAAGAATAAAATACCTTGGGGTAAATTTAACTAAGGAAGTGAAGGACATATATAATGAAAATTACAAGGCCTTTCTGAGAGAATTGGATATGACATAAGGAGATGGAAAGACATTCCATGCACATGGATTGGAAGAATAAACATAGTTAAAATGTCCGTTCTACCTAAAGCAATCTACAGATTCAATGCTATCCCAATCAGAATCCCAATGACATTCTTTACAGAATTAGAACAAAGAATCCTAAAATTCCTATGGGGCAACAAAAGACCCCGAATTGCTAAAGCAATCCTAAGAAAAAAGAACAAAACGGGAGGCATCACAATCCCTGACTTCAAAACATACTACAAAGCTACAGTAATCAAAACAGCATGGTACTGGTACAAAACCAGGTGCACAGATCAATGGAACAAAATTGAAAGCCCAGAAATAAAACCACACATCTATGGACAGCTTATCTTTGACAAAGGAGCTGAGGGCATACAATGGAGAAAAGAAAGTCTTTTCAACAAATGGTGCTGGGAAAACTGGAAAGCCACATGTAAAAGAATGAAAATTGACCATTCTTTTTCACCATTCACCAAAATAAACTCAAAATGGATTAAAGACCTAAAGGTGAGACCTGAAACTATAAGCCTTCTGGAAGAAAACGTAGGCAGTACACTCTTTGACATCAGTATTAAAAGGATCTTTTCGGACACCATGCCTTCTCAGAGAAGGGAAACAATAGAAAGAATAAACAAATGGGACTTCATCAGATTAAAGAGCTTCTTCAAGGCAAATGAAAACAGGATTGAAACAAAAAAACAACCCACTAACTGGGAAAAAATATTTGCAAGTCGTATATCTGACAAAGGCTTAATATCCTTAATATATAAAGAACTCTCGCAACTCAATCATAAAGCATCAAACAACCCAATCAAAAACTGGGCTGGAGACATGAACAGACATTTCTCCAAAGAAGATATACTGATGGCCAATAGGCACATGAAAAGATGCTCATCATCGCTGATCATCAGGGAAATGCAAATCAAAACTATACTAAGATATCACCTTACACCCGTTAGAATGACAGAAATATCTAAAACTAATAGCAACAGATGTTGGAGAGGTTGCGGAGAAAAAGGAACCCTCATACACTGCTGGTGGGAATGCAAACTGGTGCAGCCACTATGGAAAACAGTATGGAGATTCCTCAAAAAACTAAAAATAGAACTACCATACGATCCAGCCATCCCACTACTGGGTATTTATCCAAAGAGCCTGAAGTCAGCAATCCCAAAAGTCCTGTGCACCCCAATGTTTATTGCAGCACTGTTTACAATAGCCAAGACGTGGAAGCAACCTAAGTGCCCATCAACAGACGAATGGATAAAGAAGATGTGGTACATATATACAATGGAATACTACTCAGCTGCAAAACAGAACAAATTATTCCATTTGCAATAACATGGATGGACCTTGAGAGAATTATGTTAAGTGAAATAAGCCAGCAAGAGAAAGATAATCTGTGTATGACTCCACTCATATGAGGAATTTAAAACTATGGACCAAGAACAGTTTAGTGGATACCAGGGGAAAGGTGGGGTGGGGGGTGGGCACAAAGGGTGAAGTGGTGCACCTACAACATGACTGACAAACATTAATGTACAATTGAAATTTCACAAGATTGTAACCTATCAATAACTCAATTAAAAAAAAATCCTAAGACCTTTATTAAGCAATAACATTTTATGTGTAGTCTTTTGATAGTTGCTTGAGAAATTCACAAAAAAAAAGGTTGAAAGGAAGGGAGGGAAGGAGGGAAAAATTGTAAGAAAGCTATTTGTGTACATTTATCTCCAAAGAGTCCTTCTTTCACTAGTTATGTAAACAAAATTTATATGCCCCATTTGTCTTACTCTTTGAAAAATCCTGGGAATTTTAGCCTAGTAAAATCCTCAGGTAGCAATTCTCCTTCAAATTTCTTTATTAACCATTGTGGGTGGGGGTACATACTGAGAGAATATCTTTGGACTGGTAAAATGAGTAGATGGACCAAATGACTGATGTGAGTTGGTGAATTTCTCTCATTGCTGGAACAAACACAAGGAGATAGCTCCTTTGAGCCACATAATTCTATTTTGGTTGATTAGTAAGACAGGCAAACTTCTTAAAAAGCAAACTGGGCTGGAGGGAATAGTGTCAAGATGGCAGCATAGGCAGAGTCTGAACTCACCTCCTCCCACAGACACAACAGATTTACAACTACTTTTGGAACAATTACCTGAGAGAGAACTGAAAGCTTGATAAAAAGAACCCCTGCAAGAAGGGACAGTGCTGACTGAGGTGAATGAGGACAGTCTAAGGGACCTCTGGAACAACATCAAATGGACTAACTTCCATTTTATAGATGTCCCAAAAAGAGAAGAGAGAGATAAAGGGGCAGAGAATCTATTTGAGGAAATAATAGCTGAAAACTTTCCTAACCTAAGGGAGGAAACAGACATCGAGGTACAGAAAGCACAGAGAGCACCAAACAAGATAAACCCAAAGAGGCCCCACACCAGGAAACTTTATAAACAAAATGTCAAGAATTAAAGATATAAGAGAGAATCCTAAAAGCCACAAGAGAAAGGCAACAAGTTACATACAAAGAAACCCCCATAAGGTGATCAGCTGACTTCTCAGCAGAAACCTTACAGGCTAGAAGGGAGTGCCATCATATATTTAAAGCACTTAAAGGGAAAAACCTACAGCCAAGAATAATCTACCAACAAGGATATCATTCAGAATGCAAGGAAAGATAAAGAGTTTCCCAGACAAGCAAAAATAGGAGCTAACCACCAAGAAACTGGTCTTACAAGAAATACTAAAGGGACTTATTTAAGTGGGAAAGAGAAGACCACAAATAGAAATAAAAAAATTATCCCAAAAAAGGCAATAAAATCACTGGTAAAGGCAAAAATAGAGTAAAGTAGCAAATTAACTACCTATGAAGGTCAAAAGACAAAAGTACTAAAATTATCTATTTCCATAATAAGAGGGTAACAAATACACATGTACAAAAGAAGAAGTCAGATATGACATCAAAAACAGAAAATGTGGGAGGAGGGGAGTAAAAGAGTAGAGCTTTTAGCAAGAGGTCAAACTAAAGACCACCAACTTAATATAGACTGCTATATGCATAAGTTATTATATATGAACCTCATGGTAATCACAAACTAGAAACCTATACTAAATACACAAAAAGGTAAGAGAAAGGAACCTAAACATAATACTAAAGAAAGCCATCAAATCACAAGAGAAGAGAGCAAGTGAAAAAGAAAGGAAGAGAGAAGAACTATTAAACTACTACTAAACTACACAACTACTAAAACACCCAGAAAAAAGTTACAAAATGGCAATAAGTACATATTTATCAATAGCTACTTTAAATGTCAATGGACTAAACGTTCCAATCAAAAGGCGTAGGGTGACCAATTGGATAAATAAACAAGATCCATATATATGCTGCATAAAACAGACACACTTCAGAACTAGACACTCACAAACGGAAAGTGAGGAAGTAGAAAAAAATACTCCATGCAAATGGCAATAAAAAGAAAGCTGGGGTAGCAATATTTATATCAGACAAAATAGACTTTAAAACAAAAACTATAACAAGAGACAAAAAAGGGCACTACATAATGATAAAGGGAACAACCCAACAAGAGGATATAACCCTTGTAAATATCTATGCACCCAACATAGGAGCAGCTAAATATATAAAGTTATTATTAACAGATATAAAAGGAGAAATAGACAGTAACACAATAATATTAGGACACTTTAACATTCAACTTTCACCAATGAATAGATGATCCAAACAGAAGATCAATAAGGAAACACTGGCCTTAAATGACACGTTAGACCAGATGGCCCTAGTAAATATATACACAGCATTCCATCCAACATCCACAGAATGCACATTCTTTTCAAATGCACATGGAACATTCTCCAGGATAGATCACATATTAGGCCACAAAACAAGTCTCACTTCATTTAAAAAGATTGAAATAATATCAACCATCATTTCTGACCACAAAGATATGAAACTAGAAATCAACTATGGGAAGAAAATGATAAAAGCCACAAATAGGTGGATATTAAACAAAATGCTACCGAACAACGATTATCAATGGAGAAAGCAAAAAAATACCTGGAGACAAATGAAAATGAAAATGTGACATTCCAAAACTTATGGGATAGAGCAACAGTGGTTCTAAGAGGGAAGTTTATAGCAATACAGACCTACCTCAACAAACAAGAAAAATCTCAAATAAACAATCTAACATTGGGGCTGGCCCAGTGGTGCAGTGGTTAAGTTTGCACGTTCCACTTCGGCGGCCTGGGATTCACCGGTTTGGATCCCAGGTGCGGACATGGCACTGCTTGGCAAGCCATGCTGTGGCAGGCCTCCCACCTATAAAGTAGAGGAAGATGGGTATGAATGTTAGCTCAGGGCCAGTCTTCCTCAGCAAAAAGAGGAGGACTGGCAGAAGATGTTTGCTCAGGGCTAATCTCCTCCCACCCCCCCCAAAAAAACACAAAAAACAATCTAACAGTGCACCTAAACAAACTGGAAGAAGAAGAACAAACAAAGCTCTAACTCAGTAAAGGAAAGGAAATAATAAAAATCAGAGCAGAAAAAAATGAAATAGAAACTAAAAATAAAAATAGAAAAAATCAATGAGAACCAAGAGCTGGTTCTCTGAAAAGATAAACAAAATTCACAGATCTTTAGCTGGACTCACCAAGAAAAAAAAGAAAGAAGGTTCAAATAAATAAAATCATAAGTGAAAAGGAGAAATTACAATGGACACTTCAGAAATACAAAAGATTATAAGAGACTACTACAAAAAGCTATATGCCAACAAATTGGATAATCTAGAAGAAATAGATAAATTCTTAGAATCACACAACCTTTCAAAACTGAATCAAGAAGAAATAGAGAATCTGAATAGACCAATCACCAGAAAGGATATTGAAACAGTAATCAAAAACCTCCCAAAATATAAGAGTCCAGGATCAGACAGTTTCCCTGGTGAATTCTACCAAACATTCAAAGAAGATTTAACACCTATCCTTCTCAAACTCTTCCAAAAAATTGAAGAGGAGGGGAAGCTTCATAACTCAATCTATGAAGCCAACGTTACCCTGATACCAACACCAGACAACAACAAAACAAAAAAGAAAATTACAGGCCAATATCACTGATGAACATTGATGCAAACAACCTCAAAGAAATCCTAGCAAATCGATTACAACAATACATTAAAAAGATCATACACCATGATCAACTGGATTTATTCCAGGGATGCAGGGATGGTTCAACATACACAAATCAATCAATGTGATACACCACGTTAACAAACTGAAGAATAAAAATCACATGATCATCTCAATAGATGCAGAGAAAGCATTTGACTAGATATAGCATCCATTTATGATAAAAATTCTGAATAAAATGGGTATAGAAGGAAAGTACTCAACAAATAAAGCCCATATATGACAAACCCACAACTAAGATCATTCTCAATGGAGAAGAACAAAGCTATCCCTAGAGGGGATAGGACCCTCTAGGAACAGGAAGCAGACAAGGATGCCTACTTTCACCAATCTTTGTTTTTGTTTTTTGCTTTTTGATGAGGAAGACTGGCCCTGAGCTAAAATCTGTTGCCAATATTTCTCTTTATTTTTTTCTCCCCAAAGCTTCAGTGCATAGTTGTATATCCTAGTTGTAAGTCATAATAGTTCTTCTATGTGAGATGCCACCACAGCATGGCATGACTAGCAGTGTGTAGGTCCACGCCCAGGATCCAAACCAAGGAACCCTGTGCCACTGAGTGGAGCATGTGAAATTAACCACTCAGCCACAGGGCCAGCCCCTCACCACTATTATTTAACACAGTGTTGGAAGTCCTAGCTAGAGCAATGGGGCAAGGAAAAGAAATAAAAGGGATCCAAATTGGAAAGAAAGAAGTGAAACTGTCACTATTTGCAGATGATATGATTTTATATATAGAAAACCCTAAAGAATCCACCAAAAAACATTTAGAAATAATAAATGAATATGGTAAAGTTGCAGGATACAAAATCAGCATACCAAGACCAATTGCATTTCTATATACTAACAATGAAATAGCAGAAAGAGAAATTAAGAATACAATCCCATTTACAACTGCAACAAAAAGAATAAAATACTTAGGAATAAACTTAACCAAAGAGGTAACAGATCTATACACTGAAAACTATAAAACATTCTTGAAAGAAATTGAAGAAGACACAAAGCAGTGGAAAGATATTCTGTGTTCTTGGATTGGAAGAATTAGTGTAGTTAAAATGTGCATACTTCCTCAAGCAATCTACAGATTCAATATAATCCCTATCAAAGTTCAACAACATTTTTCACAGAAATAGAACAAGGAATCATAAAATTTATATGGAACAACAAAAGACCCCAAATAGCTAAAGGAACCCTGAGAAAGAAAGAACAAAGTTGGAGGTATCATACTCCCTGATTTCAAAATATACAACAAAGCTATAGTAACCAAATCAGCATGGTACTGGCACAAAAACAGACACACAGATCAATGGAACAGAACTGAAAGCCAAGAAATAAACCCATACATCCACGGACAGCTAATTTACGACAAGGGAGCCAAGAACATACAATGGAGAAAGGAAAGTCTCTTCCATAAATGGTGTTGGGAAAACGGGACCGCCACATGCAAAAGAATGAAAGTACACCATTATCTTATACTATACACAAAAATTAACTCAAAATGGATTAAAGACTTGAATGTAAGACGTGAAACCATGAAACTTCTAGAAGAAAACATAGGCAGTATGCTCTTCGACATTGGTCTTAGCAGCATATTTTTAAGTTCCATGTCTGACTGGGCAAGGGAAACAATAAAAAGGTAAACAATGGGACTACATCAAACTAAAAAGCTTTTGCACAGCAAAGGAAACCATCAACAACAAAAAAAGACAACCTAACAATTGGGAGAAGATATTTGCAAACCATATATCTGATAAAGCGGTTAATATCCAAAATATATAAAGAACTCATACATCTCAACAACAAAAATATCTAACAACCAAATTTAAAAGTAGGCAAAAGATCTAGACAGACATTTCTCCAAAGAAGATATACAGATGGCCAGCAGGCACATGAAAAGATGCTCAATATCACTATCTATCAGGGAAATGCAAATCAAAACTACAATGAGATATTACCCCACTCTCGTCAGAATGGCTATAACTAATAAGACAGGAAACAACAAGTGCTGGAGAGGATGTGGAGAAAAGGGAATCCTCATACGCTGCTGGTGGGAATGTAAACTGGTGCAGCCACTATGGAAAACAGTATGGAGATTCCTCAAAATATTAAGACTAGAACTACCATTCAACACAGCTATTCTACTGCTGGGTATTTATCCAAAGAACATAAAAACACAAATGTGTAAAGATACATGCACCCCTATGTTCATTTCAGCATTATTCACAACACCCAAGACTTGGAAGCAACCTAGGTGCCCATTAAGGGACGAATAGATAAAGAAGATGTGGCACATATATATACAATGGAATACTACTCAGCCATTAAAAATGATGAGATCTGGCCGTTTGTGACAAAATGGATGGACCTTGAGGTTATTATGCTAAGTGAAATAAGTCAGGGAGAAAGTCAAATACCATATGATCTGACTCATAAGTAGAAGGTAAAAACAACAACAAACAATCACATAAACACAGAGATTGGATTCTTGGTTACCAGAGGGGAAGGGGAGAGGGAGGAGGGCGAAAGGGGGGATTAGGCACATGTGTGTGGTGATGGATGGTAATTAGACTTTGGGTGGGGAACATGATGTAATCTACACAGAAATCGAAATATAATGATGTACACCTGAAATTTATATAATATTATAAACCAATGTTACTGCAATAAAACTAACTAATTATTTTTTTTTTAAAAAAAGCAGCACACTGTTATTGGGTTTTCTTATAGATAACACAACTACACTCTCCTCCCCAGAACAGAAAATATTAATGAAATGTTCTTCAAAGAAGGTAATAAATTAAGGTCACCAACATAAATGAAATAAACTTCATAAGATAATCAGCTCAGAAAATTAAAATGAAATATTTTTAAATTCTCCCAATTAGTTAAGTATAGCATATTATGACATATTGTTGAACATATCTGTTTATATGTTATTATGTGCATTTAAGTTGGTGTATCTAAGACTAATGGTGAGCAAAATAACTAAAATAAGTTTTTACTACTGCTTACCTCTGAACAATGAGGATTCAAGAGAACACAAATGTGCGTTTTTCCACTAAGAGTTATCCAAATTTTAACCCTAATTAAGAGTTTTATGCTATAATTACAGGTGTCAGTATAGACTTAATTCTTAACTGGGAAAAGTAAATTTTGAGTTCCAAATATGCATTTTAGAAATACAAATATATGTTAATTTTACAGTAAATGTAGTTTCCTTGGAGGGTAGTAGGATATCTTAGATAAAACAAATAGATGTATAAACAATATTATACTTAATAAATGTGTTCATTTTCTCTAGGCTCACATATTTGTCCACTTTATATCCTTAGTTGCATCATGTACCAAATCAATACAGACTGTTGGGAAAAATGATGGATAATAACATAGTGTACCAAATTTTAGAGAACTGACTTTATTTTTTAATAATTGGAACGTATTTTCTGAGACACCAAGAAAGATACAAGTTATTTTCTGTAAATCCTTTTGCTTATAATCCATTATTCCTTCTAAATCCCGTTTTATTTAATCTATTACTCTCCTCCAAGGAAAAAACTGGTTAATAATGTTATGCTCCCTAAGATAGGATATGCATATTCATGAGCCCTCATGAATTATTTGTGAAAGCAAAATGAATAAAACTTTATCTTATAGAAAAGCAATTAAAAGTACTTGACTCACCAGATATAAATCATAACTGAAAATTTAGTCACCTAAGCACACACAACCTGAAACACTGCAATGAGAAGTAACACATCGCACTAGATTAGACTTCCCAGAGCAAATGTAATGTTTTAAATATTAAAGGTGCTGCCTTAGACCATAAAACATCCTGGTGCGTAAACGAACAGCACATTTTAAAAAGCTAAGCTGAGGATGATTTAAGGCACTTTTGGACAGCATATTATCTTGTGACACACCTGCTTTCCAAAACCTAAAAGGTTTTATATTTTTATTAAAGTGCCTATGTAACACTGAGAACCAAAAAGTTTCCTCAGGCTAGAACGATTTAAATTGACTCAAGCTGCACAGTGGAAATTAACAAATGATACAGAACACAATATCTTTCTATTACATGCTCTGTGCTAGTTTAATAATCAAGTGATATATAAAGTTGTCAGAAGGCAGTGAATTTAAAAAGAAAAAATATATAATTGACTTGAATGAACTGGAAAAAACATCTAACATACAATATTCTGTGTGGAAAGAGCTCAAAGCTTTGCCTTAAGGTTAATAATTTATACAAAGTAGTTTAGCAAATGGTATTCTAATGACTTCCCAACCTGGAAATGTATTTTTCTTTCTTTTTTCTGCTCTCAGAGCTAGATTTTTTTTACCTGGAAAAAGTAGCTTTTGTGGGAGTGCATACTATTTTGGGGAAAACTCTTTAGATCTTCTTATTGTCCTGTGGCTATTGACATCTTAGTGGTATGGTTCAATAGTATTAAATGGCACTCTTGACTATTTGGTTTGAAATATTGTCAGGTCGTCTTCCCACATTTGTGTCCAGGTCTCCATCTCAACTTTAAAACACTTCCAGGGTATAAATCATTTTGCCCATTTTAGGCTGCCCCCTTGTTTTTCCTGATAAACCCTTCCCCCTTCAAACTTCCCATCATTTTAGAAACAAAATAAGGGGGCTGGCCCCGTGGCCAAGTGGTTGAGTTCACGCACTCTGCTTCAACAGCCCAGGGTTTCGCCATTCAAATCCTTGGCGCAGACATGGCACTGCTCATCGAGCCATGCTGGGGCAGCATCCCACATGCCACAACTAGAAGGATTCACAACTGAAAATGCACAACTATGTACCAGGGGGCTTTGGGGAGAAAAAGGAAAAATAAAATCTTAAAAAAATAATAAAATAAAACAAAAAACCTGCCTTGTACAGAATGCTTCATATAACGAAAGTTTATTTATTTTTACTAGGTTCATCAAACAAAACTTCACAAATTATCTGTATTTTGTATGAGCACTATAGCCGAAGACTGATTTACTTAAGATTCCTTTCATTTCATAAAAAGGTAACAAGATATGAGCAATCAACTGAAATTAACCAAATTCAAAAATACCCTGGTAAATTGGGGGGATGAAATTCCTGCAACTGGATTCAGAATAATGGTATAAATTCCGTTTTGACTTTTTTTTTTTTTGAGGAAGATTAGCCCTGAGCTAACATCTGCCGCCAATCCTCCTCTTTTTGATGAAGAAGAGTGGCCCTGAGCTAACATCTGTGCCCATCTTCCTCTACTTTATATGTGGGATGCCTACCACAGCATGGCTTGACAAGCAGTGCGTAGGTCTGCACACAGGACCAAAACTGGCAAATCCCAGGCTGTCAAAGTGGAACATGCAAACTTTACCGCTGCACCACTGGGCTGGCCCCTCCATTTGACTCTTACCACCTACTGGGTCTTAGAGAACCTGAGTCACTAGTTCTCGTAACCTCAGTTCCATCATCTACTAACTTACATTTTAAGGTTTAAATGAGATAATGTATACAGAGCAATTTATACTGTAGAGTACCATGAAATGTAAGGAAACATGAAGACAGAATGCATAATTGCTAAAGCTGGGATATTGGAAACATCTTATCTCAACAGTAGATACTGCAGATGTCAAGAGTGTTTATTCTTAGAACTTCATAGTTGGATAATAGAAGAACCTTAGATTCACAACATAAAAATATCTCTAAGGAAGAATGTGGCATGTAAGAAAGCCCTTCATATCTACCTAACCCTGGAGCACTTGTGTGCCACAAAATATCTCTACCCACACAAGATTATGCAGATCCTGTTCTTTTTCCATTTAATCCCACCCTAATGCATGGCTCCAAATCAATCACAAAGGAAGTCGTGGCCCTACATCTGACCCCTGCTAACTTCCTCCATGGCCAAGGTTCTCAATTTTACACGTGCGTAAGAATCACCTGGAGAACTTGTTAAAGCGCAGAGATTCAAATTCACTAGGTTTGAGGTGGAGCTCAGATCCTGCATTTCTAACAAGCTCCCAGGGGATGAAACTACTACTCTGGGGACCACACTTTGAGTAGCACACTTCAAAGGCAGTATAGTCATGCAACGCTTAATGACAGGGATACATTCCAAGGAAAGCATCATTAGGGGATTTCATTGTTGTACAAACATCACAGAGTGTACTTACACAAACCTAGGTGGTCTAGCCTACTCCACACCTAGGCTATGTGGTACTAATGTTATGGGACCGCTGTAATATATGCAGACAGTTGTTGACCAGAACATAGTTATGCACCACGTGACTATAGTCTATCTCCATGTTAGAATCAGCGGGAGTATTTTTAACATCATTATTTTCTGGGCTCCACTCCCCAGAATATCCCCCCAGATATTCTGACTTAATTAGTCTGGGTCAGGCAATGGTTTTCTTTTTATTTCAAAGCTCCCTGGGTAATTCTAACATGCAGTAATTTTTGAGAACTGCTGCTGTATGGCAAGTTGTCCGCATCGCTGGAGCTGGTAATCAAATTCATGTGTGTCTCATTGCCACATTTCCTTCCTCTCATTCAAGGAGATAGAATGCTCTAGGTTCATTGCCTCAGGGGAGAGACGTGACAGAGAAGGAAGTAGCAACAGCCTGCAAGTCGTTAGGATTCTAATTTCCCCAAGCCTTAGCTTTTAGGAGAATTTAAGTAGTCACAAGGAGGTAACAGGAAGATATTCAGGCAATAGTGGGAGTGCTTAAATAGAATGAGAGTGTGCAAAGTTTAGACAAGAAAGAAAGAGAAGGAAAAGTCTGCGGATCTGGGGGGCTGAGAGGATCAATTTCCAGAAGTTCTGGTGCCCAGGTATTTCCCCTACTCCAGAGAGGCCTCTCTGCCTTATGCATCCAGCTTGACCAGCCCAGAGGCAACAGGCAAATGATTCCTGTACCTGAAGTTGAGCACAAAGCAAGAGAAGCTCTGAGAGCTCAAAGATGATGGGTCAAGATGACAGGCTATTGCAGCCATAACCTGGTATATTATTAGCTAGTTTGCATATTTCTGCTCCCATGCTCCAGGGACAAATGGTCAAGACACTAGAGTTCTGGCTCAATTATGGGGTGGAGGAAGAAACCACAGAAAAAACCTGACATCCAATTCTTTGTTGTTTTTCTCTTTCTGAAAGCCTAGCCGGATAGAGACGAAGTCAAAAATGAAGTTGAGTTAATGAAAAATTCTTAGTTATATGTCTTGCATATCTGAGATTTTTACCAGCTACACTATTATGCTATTCTAACAACCAAGAAATATCTCTTCTGTATTATGTATGCATCTTATAGTCAAATGGATATATAGCATTGCCAGGAAATGTGATGCTAAATTACAAGATCATACGAAGCGAGCAGACCCAAGATGATCCTAGCTTTAGGCATGGAGCACATATCTGGAAGGCCAAGGTTACTTCTTTACAAGTCTGTCTCATTCTGGAAAACAATTCACTCAAAGTTTTATAATTCATTAATGGAGTATAAATTGCTTTATACTATTGCATGAGAAATACTTTTATTCAAAGTTCATAAAATATTCTTTCCAGGAGAGAGCATTTTTTATTGATGTTATAATTAATGTATTTTGTCTGCTGTAGCTATTCAAACATCATTTCATTCTATTTATTTCCCTGTGGCAATTCTCTGACTACTCTTTTAGTACATTATTGGTAGAATACATTGCGTAAGACCACATATTCATGCAAGCATATAGAACTTTTTTATCATACTTTTAATGTTACTTCATGCTTCATGTTCTGTGTCTAATTTTTGCTAAATTTAAGATATAACCTTAATTTTCCTCCAAAGCATTTATTATTGGCAGAAAATTCAATGTTACATTTACTTTTATAAGAACTTGTAAGTTGAATAATTTAAGCAAAAACCAATCATTTCAGAACTGTTTAATCATGATACATTTTCTACATGACTCTATGTAAAAGGAAGTGTTCTAGGGGGATGGGAACACAGAGAGATATTGGCCCTTTCTGCCCACAATGAGTTTACAGTCCATTGGTTTGGACATTATGTTAATTCAGGGGGAAATTGTGGAAGGTTTTTAAGGAGGAAAGCGAGTAGTTTCAGGAAGATTAGTCTGGCTATGGTGTTTGGAATTATTTGCATGTAAGTGAAATTGAAGGCAGAGGAATATGATGACAACATAGAGGGATTTTCAAAAGTCGACTTTAAGTCATCCCCCCATTAGATTATTTTATTCTTATGTATCGTATGATATTTTTACATGATTACGTATTTCTGAACAAAATATAGCTTTGTTTTAATTTAATATTTGTGAAAGTCATCCTTGTCATCTACACGGTTCCCATTCACCCATTTTTACTTCTGTATGGTATTCCATTTTAGGATTGTTGAATGCATGCACATTTTTTTAAATGTATTAAATATTTCTAAATTGTTCTCCAAAGTGATTGCAACAATGTTTATACCAACTAGCAATGTATAAAGAGTTCTTGTTATGCCATATCCTTTCCAATAATTGGTATAGTCAAACATTTAATTTCGTCAATATGATGAGAATCATTTGTGAAGTTTTTTCCTTGAGATTTTCTTTTTTGGGGAGAGCGAGAAGAGTAGGAAATCATATTTTCTCTTCATATCTTTTGCCCATTTTTCTATTGGTTTTTTTCTGAATAGGTTTTAGAAATTATTTGTATATTCTCCATACTTATGCTTTGATGATTACATGTGTTATAAATATTTTTTCCTAGTCTTTGACTTATATTTTCACAGTATTTATCATATTTTTATACAGAAATTTTAAATTTTTTCAAAAGTTTTAGTCTTTTCATAGCTGATTTATTCTCTTTGTGTTAAGAAATGTTTCTTAATCTGTCCTAATAAAGAATTTTGCTATATTTTTCCAGAATATATAGTTTTGCTTTTTATATTTCCTTTTTGTATGTGATATGCAGTGTCAGAGTAACTTTCAAATATCTTTCCAGATGAATTCTAAACTTTGCAGGACTATTTTTTAAACAGCCCATGTATTCCCACTATGTAAAATACTATTGCTGTCACATATCAAGTTCCATATATGTCTGGGACTTTTTCTAGGCTTTCTACTTTCCTCTGCTTTTCTAATTCTCCATTTCTGTGTCACTTATAATACTTTCTTAATTACTATAGATTTACAATAATCTTGGTACTGGTTACAACAAATTCCTATAAATTTTCCCTTTTCAAAATTTTCCTGACTTTGTGAAGTTCCACAAAAATCCTGTTGAGATTTTTATGAGAATAGCAACAAATTATACGTCAATTTTGGGATAATTTTGATCATTGTGATATTGAGGATTCCCATACATGAACATAGTATCTATTTAGGTCCTGTCTCTTTCAGCAATATTTTGCAATTTTCTCCACATATAAATCATTTGTGAGGTCTATTCCCAGGGGTTTTTTTTAAAGTTTTTATTATTATTGTGAATGAGAATTCTTTTAACCATTACCCTTTGCTGAAATTAGGAACACTTTTAGTTTTTGTATATAGATCTAGTATCTAAAAACCTTGATGTTATTTATAATAATTTGCCTACATTCTCTTGAATTTTTATGAGGACAACTTCATCATTTGAAAATAAGGAGAGTTGTTGTATGACTTTCCATTATTTCCATTTTCTTTCTTTTATATCTTTCTTGTCTCACTGCATTGTCTAAAACCTTTCGCACAATGTTGAATATTAGAATAGAAACCTCCACAGAAAACCTTTTTTTCTATAGCAAACCTTTATAAGGTTTTTTCCTCCATAGAAACCCTTTATAAGGTGAAACATCAAAAGGGCTTTTTTTTTTTTTCCTATTCCTAGTTTGTCAAGAATTTTTACTGAGTAACTTTTCAGCATCTATTTAGGCAAGCAAATTTTCTTGTTTACTTTCAACTCTTAAGGAGATGTTAATGTGAAAATAGATTTTCTAAGATTCAATGATCATATTCTTTAGACAAACCTTGTTTGTCAGAAGTTTTTTTGTTAATGCATGCATAAATTTAATTCACTAAAGTGGTATTTAGGAATTTTACATCTATACATTTCATAAATATTATTGGTTTATACTTTTCTTGCACTGCTTTTGATCATTTATGCCATCAAGTTTCTATTAGCTTCATAAAATAAGTTGGGTAATATTCATTCTTTCTTTATTCTCTGGAACAGTTTGTATATGATAAGGATTTTTTGTCACTTAAATATTTGGAAAAGCTTTTGCTTTTCGGAAAGACTTGGATTACCAGTTCAATGATAAATGACTTAGTAGAAAGATTATTCAATCTTTCTACTTGTTCTGAAGTTGATTTTGCCAATTTTGATCCATTTCTTCTAAATTCTCATATGTGTTGCGCTAAAGTTCTTTGAGGCACTCTCAATATTTAGTTTAAACAATAAAAAAACAGTTTACTGCGTACTCTTTACTTTCTAATTTTTGACATACTTCCTGCTTTTTTTCTGGATTCATATTCCTAGAATTTTTCTATTTAATTAATCATTTCAAGCAACCAGCTTGGATTTTGTTGACCATCTCTACAAACTCTGTAGACCACTTCCTCACTCTTTTATTTCATTTTCCTAGACTGGCTCATAATTTTTACATTTCTGTTTCTTTTTCTAAAGAATCTATTCTTTTAACTCATGTTTTTCTCCTCCCATTCTCATTCGCTTTTCATCCTCTTCCTGTCCTCTGAATTCAGAGCTAAAAAGTTATAGATAGAGAAGACCTGAAACGAAAGGAAAGAAAATAGCCCTCCCTGTGCTCACATTCTAACTGTCTTCGTTTTGCCTTTGGCTAGAAAGACGTGGTCATTGACCTCCATTTTTGGAATTTTTACTACTTCCGTTAAGGTTAAGCCAATTAGTGACCCTGAGAGTAGAACCCCAAGAAACAGAAACATATTAAGAGTTGATCACCACAAAAAGCAAATGAAAGCACTTTTGATGAATACAAGAATTAATTGTATGGGTACATATATGGATAGGGGAATGTTTCTTTTTTTTTATTATTATTATTTCTTGTGTTCATGAGTATTTACTAGTATTATATTCTCAGTATCTAACCAGTAACTACAATAAAAGCTAAAAACAAAAAGCCTTTGAAGGAAAGAATAAATAGGACATTGATTCTGCCTTCAAGGACATTTAATCTATTAAGAGAGACATACATACAAATAAACAGGAGATTGTAATACTCCCTGGTAAGTGTCATAATGACATAACTTAAAGGTGCTTGAGGACATGTATGATGGATACCCCTCTCAATCCTGTGTGTTTAGAAAGTAGAATTTTTTATTAATTCATTTTTTACAGATTCTCATTTAAATTAAAAATTAACTCATTTGGTTATTATTGATTTAATGCCTGCTTGAATTGCTAGAATTCAAACTTCAAGAAGTTAGAAATCTATGTCTTCAGTACCACTTTAATCCCAGAACTTAGTATAATGCCATCATTTCATAGGTGCTCAATAAATATGTATTAAATTGAAGTCTGATCAATTTAATTCAAGATCTCCAGAGCATCAAGTATTCAACTGAAAATATTTAGCAAATTGTTCAGAGATGTGGAAATACGAGAAGGCTTGATGTCTTGAATTCACACTATCTAGATGATTAGATTTCTTTTTCTAATTTCATAAAAAATGCAAGGTTCGACATTCGACGTCAGTTGAATCTTCTGCTGTGTGCTCTCCATCCATTTAGTAAGCAAAACCAGTTACACGAGATGATTTGACTAACGCCATTCACTGCTAGATATTACAGCCCTCCTAGAACAGTGCTGATCTCCATACAAGAGTAGTATAGACTTTCTACACTGGGAAAGGTCTTTTACACACACACAATCACACACACACACACACACACACTACAATAACCTCCAAATCAGTTCTTAAGATCCATTTGCAGAAGAATATAAATGAGAAAACTAAGGCTTTGTGTTGTCCCAAATCACAGAGCTAGTTATGTTGTTCACACTGGGAATAACACAAGTTTTCCTGAATCTCAGGCTTTTAGAAAGATTTTTATCTGATCTTAATAAGAGATTTTGTTCTAATACAGCATACAGTCAAATAATATGGCCAAAATACTACATCATATGGGCAGTTCAAGTATTTGAATTAAAATATACACACTAAGTTTAAACTGGGAAAAAAAGAGAGAAAAATAATAATAATTTGAATTGCGTCAGAAATTCTTCCTGCTAGGCCAATCAAAAAATATACTTCCTGGGGCCGGCCCAGTGGCATAGTCATTAAGTTTGCACGCTCCACTCGCAGCCTGGGGTTTGTGGGTTTGGATCCCAGGTACCGACCTATACACCGCTCATCAAGCCATGCTGTAGAGGTGTATCACATACAAAATAGAGGAAGATTGGAACAGATGTTAGCTCAGGGCCATTCTTCCTCACAAAAAATAATAAGTAAATAAATTCCCTGAAACAAACACCATGAGAAATGCTCATATCTACTTTTTTTGTTTGCATCAATTTTTTCATACTAGCACAATCGAAGCATCTTGCTGCATTAAATTATATTTAAGCATATGTATTTTTCATACAACGTAGCCTCCAGCTAAACGCATCATCCAGTGGCCAACCAAAGAAAAAGAACATTTTTTCCCCAATGCTGGAGGAAAAATTGGCTGTGCTGGGCCTATTTGAGACAAACTATTGAACTCCATTGCTGCACCTTCGTAAAGAACATTTAAGGATAAGCTTTACGTCTGGTGTTTCAATTTATAGGATGATTTTAGAAGCTTGTACAGAGACTTTAGAAGCAAATTGCTGTACATTCAACACAAGGGACTGATATAAAATGTGGCAACTTCCCTTGCTTGGATGAAAGACTACATAAGGGCTGGCCTGTGGCAGAGTGGTTGGGTTTGCGGCTCCGCTTCCGTGGCCCAGGGTTTCGCAGGTTCGGATCCTGGTCATGGACATGGCACTGCTCATTAGGCCATGCTGGGGCAGCATCCCACATGCCACTACTAGAAGGACCCACTGCTAAAATATACAGCTATGTACTGGGGAGATTTGGGGAGGAAAAACAAAAAAGAAGTTTGGCAACAGTTGTTAGCTCAGGTGCCAATCTTTAAAAGAAAAAAAAAGACTACATAAAGCTAGTACTAAAGACATCTGGAGCTACTAAACAAAGGGATAAAAATATCTATACAAATGGAAGGGGTTAACTTGAGCTCTTTCATAGCATTCATGCCTGAGTCTATAAATTCTGTGAAAAATTTACTAAAAAGCTAGCTGTCAATTATCCAGGATGGCCTAGCTATAATCGATGCAGTTAAGTATGGATAAGTTATAACTTATTTAGGCCCTGGGAATGAATATTCTGAGAGCTGCAAACATCGCTTACCCAGACACAGTCTCCGTTGGAAACGCTGAATCGTATTCTTGCTTTCTGTTTGGC
Organism: Equus asinus; assembly: GCF_041296235.1. NCBI lineage: Eukaryota > Metazoa > Chordata > Mammalia > Perissodactyla > Equidae > Equus > Equus asinus. The sequence continues at coordinate 32,918,111 of NC_091802.1, read as the reverse complement.
TCCTTCTCACATTCCCAAGATGGTAGTTCTCAAACTCTAGCACGCACCAGAATCATCTGGAGGTGATTGTTGCGCCCACCCCAGATTCTCTGATTCGAAAAGTCCCAGGTGCAGCCTGAGTTCCCAGGTGATTCTGGGAACTTCTAACAAGTTCCCAGATGATATTGCTACTGCTGGTCTAAGGACCACACTTCAGAAGAATCACTGACTTAGAATAGGATTTGAGTTTTCTGTGGATCCAGGCAAGCTCACTTTTCACTGACTGTTAACAATGCTCGTTTCTGTGTGCGGGGTTAGAGGAATTTGGCGTGATGTATTAAGTGTCACATGGTAGGCATTTTTAGAGTAACCTGAGCCTGAAATTACTCTGATTCACCTATACCCAATATCTTCCATGCCCACTGCAAAATTGTAATAAATTTCCTAGCCATCAACTGTTGAAACTCCTACCACTCTTGTAGCTTAAAATTAATAGTTTAAGTTGATGTTATCAACCAGTGATTGTTGAAGCACTTGCTTTCCCCGTGGTTAAAATGCATAGAGCAAAATCGTTCCCTTGTCAATTTAACATTTTGGCTCAGCCATTTTTGACATTTGTTTTGCGTTTGGAAGCTGTCATATAACCTCTTCTGTGTGGCATGTCAGTTTATCTGAGTTATCCTTGCCACAACACATTTGCAGGTTTTGATGAAAGATTTCCTCTTCGAGTCAATTATCTTCCTTCTTGCTTATTTTTCTCCGGATGGAAATGTCTCCTTGTAAAAAAATATATATAAACCATCAGAATTTATCACAATCTGAAAAGGTCAGAGAAGAAACTGAAGAAAGTGTTTAAGGACTCATCACACCATTAAGATATGCTCTTTGCAGCATCTTGTGGATTCCTTGAAGGACGCTTAATGGTCAAATTTTGCCTGGCCCGTAATCCATTTTTCTTATCCTGAAGGTTGTGGGAATGCAGAAGTTTTTACAAAAGAGCAAAGACTGTGTTTCTTTGATAAAGTAATGACAAACTGAAAAATATCATCTGGCTGGTGTGATTGCTTGAAATCTCATTAAACATTAAACACATAAAGCATTTCAAATAAATTAATAAAAAGCTCTAGTCACTAACTTAGAAAACATCAGTATGAAATTTTTAATGATGAATTAATTAAAAGAAGACAATTTTAAGCAGATTTATCTGACATCTGTAGCTGTAGTCTAAATATTGCAAAAAGAGATTTTTCTCTCTTCTTCCCCTGGCCTCGATTTTTCTGAACGTGCGTATGCTGTGCCTGATATGGAGTAAGTGCTCACTATATATTTGCAGAGTAAACGAGGCAAAGAGAACCATTTAAAAGTCCCTGGATGTTGGTGAATATTGGGAAAAAATTGAGTTTGATAGGTTATGAACATTTTATTTTTACTTAAACCAAGTTTCACCAAATAACCCCTTCTGAGAGGCTTTCAGACTCAGTCTGCTGAAAAATTTGGGACTGAAAGTGGGCTTTATTTGTGTATTTTGCATTTTTTTCTAGTGAAAAAGAATGTATTTATTCACTTTAAAAAGTTGACCATTTGTTTGGGGGGAAAAAAACCCATAGGTACATCTGCCCCAAGCTAGATATGTGTGCTTACTGCCTTGTCATTCAATGCAAAGTAGTTGCCATAGCAACCACTGTGTCAGCTAGATGCAAAGAATCCTGAGTATTTCCTCTAGCCCAGGAAAGCAACTTCCTAAAGGAGAATCCACATTAATATCTTCTCACTATATTAACCTATCCAACTATTTGGGAAAAGCACCCTGTGTTCGTAAATTAAAATTTATAATGCGTGTCTCAGCTTTCAGAATACAGAAATTCCTTTGTTTAAGTACAGTGACTCAACCTCTCTTTCTGCTGGCTCTGACATCCCTCTGGTGAGGAAAGAAAAGTTACTTGGCAGCCAGGATCCCAGGAGGGGACTTTGCAAGCAATTGTCCTGTTTTTAACTCCAGCCCTATACACATCCTAGTCTTCAGGAATACCTGGCTCCTTCTAATTCCTAATTTTTTTCCAGAGTACTACAATGTGAATTTCTCATCCCTACAAGCATTATATTTTAAACTTTTTTTCTCTCAAATCATGTTTTGGTCCTCTAAGTACTTTCCATCATATCAATTATGAAGATAATATATGTCAAGGAATAGCATTTGACCCACTCTGCGTACAAACTTCTGTAATTAGCCATGATTCAATGGAACCTTATTGAATATCTCACATCTGTACCTCACTTAGGGCACCCATCAATGTCTCTTATGATGTTGTTTCAGGTACATATCTCAACCTCTCTGCCAGACTTCCCCTTAGTGGCTACTAATTTCCTAGCATAGTGGCCAGCACCTAGTAATCACTCAGTAGTGTTTGTGAAATGCATGAATGATGTTCATCTAAGGTCTTTAATTTGCAATTACTTTTCTAAAATATACCTTTGCAAGGCTGGCCCAGTGGGGTAGTGGTTAAGTTCGTGCACTCCGCTTCAACAGCCTAGTGGTTCGCAGGTACGGATCCTGGGCACAGACCTACACACCACTCATCAAGCCATGTTGTGGCAGTGACCCATATACAAAATAGAGTAAGATAGGAACAGATGTTAGCTCAGGGACAATCTTCCTCAAGCAAAAAGAGGAAGATTGGCAACAGATGTTAGCTAAGGGCCAATCTTCCCCACCAAAACAAAAAATTTATATATATATATATATATATATATATACATTTGCAAATCCATTCTCAGAAGACAAACATAAAGTGTCTTTGGTTATCTTGGCTGATTCATCTGAGGTTTGTACCAATGTTACTTTTTAATAATCATACTCACTAATATGACTGATCCTAGAATTAATGATGATGACAGAGCTGGTAAAAAAGACTGGCACCAAATGGCTCTTTACATTAGAGAAAGCTCTCAGTCATATCATCCTATTTGATCTTAACAAAATTCCACGTACCAACAGAGTGGTTACTATAATCCTTATTTTACAATAGAGCAAGCAAAGACCAGAGAAGTCAAATGACTTGTCCGAGATCACATAGATCGTTAAGTGCAGGTGCTGGGGGCCTTGTCTTCTGGTCTTTCTGACTCCCTACTGAAAGCAGATCAGTCTCCAATTTACAAGAGCCCAAATTATAAAGCCTTCCTCAATCTAAAAACAGACAAACAAAATAAGAAACGTCCACATTATTAAAGAAATCATCTGTTCACATGGCTACAGGAAATTCTCATCCCATTTCACCTCTCATTCCATGTTTCTGGGACTTTCTTGAGAACAGAAAGCATGTGCTTTCTCAAATTGCTGTCTATTTGCTGCAGTAAAATCCTTTACAAATATATTCTTTTCTGCCACAAGTATTTTCATTGCCTCCTATTGGTTTGTGTTTGTTTACTCATCCTTAATGGGGTAAGGAGTATTGTGCTGCTGTGCTGCCTGATTCTAAACTGTCGCAGATGAATGTATTCCTGGATCATCTGGAAGTTCTGGGTCAGGAAAGCCTATTGACAGGTCACATCCTGCATCTCCCAGGGGAGAGTACACAGAGGGACCAAGTGGCAGTCTCCTCCTACCTTCTTTCTCTAGGGCCCCTCAGGTTTTCAATTCAACCTCTTCCCTGCCCCAGTCAATGGAAACTTCTTCCAGAGTCTTCTCGCCATGTTTCTACTCCAGTCCCATCCCTTACAGTGTATTTGCCACACAGAAACCAAGGTGATACTTTTAAACAAACCTAAATACATCAACCACTTATCCAAAATCCATCAAGAGCTTCCAATATATTTCTCACCACCGTATTACCACCCTTTTTAATGTGTGTTTTAGAAATAGACCAACTTTACCATTTTCCTTACCATGAAAAAAAAATGTTAAATACATACAAAAGTATAATGGAGCTTTAGCCGAAATTCTATCATTTTCTATTTTTTTAACATGACTTGCAAAACCTACGAAGGTCTATCAACTATTTTATTATTATGGTCTAGTGAAATTGAGCATCAACCCTCTCCAGGACTTGCCAATCTAGATGACCAATAAAAGACTGACTGTGAGTTCCTTTTGTGGTTTATGATCCTGCTATATTTCTACATCCTCTGTTTCCCCTTTTCCTGGGAAAACAGAAGCTATGTGTTCTTTCTCTTCAAGGAGAGCATTCTTAAATGCCACTGGGAGGAATATATCACTAAATTCCACGTTTATGTGCTTATATTCCCAGAACCAATCATTTTTATGGAGTAAGGGCCCTCAAGAATATAGGAAATCCATTTACTATCCCACTGGAGATGAAAAGTAAAGCCTGTAAGTTCTTTGTCTGTTTTGTTTCCTTAGCTTCAAATTCAACATCATTTTAAACAGATAAGCCAACCCACTGTGTGAAACTAGTCCCTATTTGGCTATCCACTGAAATTAAATAAAAATTTTATTAGTTTGAAAGAATCTCTCATGGAATGTTTCTTGGAACTGTTCACGAACCAATAAATGTTAGTTTCTCAAGCTGTGGTTGGTAGCCAAATATTTATTAACACTCTTATTTTCATCATAGTGGTCTTTTGAAATAAGCATGTGTAATATCCTGTAAGCAGGTTTGAGCATAGTAAGTTCATTAAGAACAGATAGGAATTGATTTATTAAGCGAATGTTTTTTAAACTCAAATTCTACAGTAATTCACATGATATTAAGCATGAAGTAACAATCCATGGAGAATGCTAGAATAGCTGCCAAGAGAAAAGCATGCATAGAGTTTTCAGCAACGTACAGCCATTCCAGAAGGCTATATGCAAAACAGAAAACACAGCAGTATTATAAACCACAAAAGGAACTAACATACCACCTTATAGGAAAGCAAAGTCTCTCATAGGAATTCATTGTTGGGAGAGAATTCTCTATGAGTTTCTGAATTTCTGCATATCTAATGAGCATGGACACTAACTGCTCTTTTGTTCTGAACTATCTTTCTAAACATGTTTATATAGAAAACAGCCTTAGAAATTATAGACACAATGTCTTTCTCTGGAACAGGGGCAATTTTGCTTACAGTTCAATATAAAAATTTTTGCTTCTGGAAAAAATATCAGGTAGGTTTGCTTACTGTCAATTGTAAAAGATTCAAGTTACCTAAATTCAGGGTTCTTCAGCTATATAACAAAATTTACTGCATCCTGTATCATCCCATGGGACTTGAGAGACAAAGGGAACTGATAGAAACATGAAGCTCATACTGTCTTCTATGCTGTGAGTAATAAGAGTCCTTTGTCTCTGACCAAGAAATCTCATATCTTCTGTTAGCATCCATAAAACTATGCCAAGGTTATTAGCTTGCAAATAGGGTGAAAATCTCAGATCCTTAGCAGTTCTTAACATTAATTGATAAATAACCAATGTTTATAGTTGTAACAAATACCACTAGAAAACAGGATAATGTTGTGGTCCTGTTTTATGTAGAAAACAGCCCCTATCTGCCCTGACTGTTGAAAGGCGACTTAGAAATCACAATCAAATGTCTGGAAGCTATAAGGAAACTTGCTATCACTTCATAGAAGAAGAAAATCAGTACACTGTGCCCCACTACAGAGTTTGAATTTATGCTACTTGCTATTTATACTATTTACACAACTTAGGTTGAAACTCGAACAAAAGACTGATTGGATTTCCTGAAGGAGACAATGAGTGAGATCCAATAAATGATAAGATAATAGCTGAGCATTTCCCAAAATTCAAAAAGACCAAAACCCTAAGAGGAGGGAAGCATGTTGAGCCTCAGCCTCATTTGAGGTACCTCTCTCTATTTCAGTCACACTGGCCCCTTTTCAGTTTATTAAACATGCCAAACTCTTTGGCTCTCTCAGGGACGATGCATGTGCTGTTCTCTGCTTAGAATGTTTTTACTCTTGCTCTTTACATGGTGGACTTTTTCTCATCCTTTAACTTAAATGGCACCTCCTCTGAAAATTCTTCTGTGCTTTATCTAAAATAGTCTCATTTCTCTTATTCTCCACAAAGCATCTTGTTTATTTCCATGGACTTTATTGATTTTTGCATATATTTGTTTATTATTATCTCTCATGGTGAGGCCTGGGACTCTGTCTTCATGTTCTCCATCGGAGCCTGTCTTAGCCAGTCCGGGCTGCTATGGCAAAGTACCACAGACTGGGTGGCTATCAACAACAGAAATATATTTGTCACCATTCTGGAGGCTGCAATTCTGAGACCAGGATGCCAGCTTGGTTGAGTTCTGGTAAGGGCTCTCTTCTAGATTGCAGAATTCTTGTTGTACCCTCATATGGCAGAAAGAGGATGAGAGAGCTTTTCTGGGGTCCTTGTTATAAGGGCACTAATTTCAGTCATGAGGGCTCAACCTTCATGACCTAATTACTTCTCAAAGTCCCCACCTCCTAATACTATCACATCTGGGGTTAGGACTTCAATACATGAATTTTTGGGAAGGACACATACATTTAGAGCATTGCACGCCCCCACTGCTCAGCACAATGCATAGCACATGGAAGCCCTCAATAAACATTCGATGACTGAATTAAATACTTTACTGAATGTAAATGCTTAATCCATTTGAACATAAATATAAGATTAAATAAATATGTAATTATAGTTACAAAACTATTATGTATTTTTTATATAAAACTGTAGAATGATTAAAAAGAAAATTCCCTTGTAATGGACTGGGATAAAATTTTACAAATAATAATCATTGTAACTCCAACAAAGCCTGGGGGCAGCAGGAAGCTGTTGAGAGAGTATAAGTGGGATCATTTCAGCAGAAACAGTTTCATTCCTGAGTTGATAAAACGAGAAATTTAAGTGTGAGCGTATTAGTGAAAATTATAAAAATAAACCCCAAATAGAACTCAAAACAGACTATGTCCTTTCCAAATTACGAAAATGAGCCAAAGAACTTGAGAAAGTTGACCACGCCCCCAAAACTGAGAACGATACTTCTTTAGAGATTACCAGAACAAGACAGGTTCAAGGGTGAATTCTTTAAAATCGTTATTGAATAACTAATTTTTCAAAGCACTGAGAGAGACAAATCACTCTTATGAATGTTGATGATGAATCCTAAATAAATTATTATAATTTAGAATCAAGCAGTTTAAATAATAATACATCATGACCTAGACAGGTTCATTCTGATTTAACTAAGGAGACCATATAATTTATTGTCCAAAGTAGAATCTTTTTGAAAGGAAAAGAGGGTGCTATTAATAATTATTTTCTCATACCCAACATTCAATCTATAAGAAATTGGTATTGGCTCCAAATTCAAAATATATACGAGTTCTTTTGGTCAATAAGGTTCAATACGATTTAACCCCCTCCGCCTTGTTCCCTACCCCCATTGCTCTCCCTCCGGCTAACTCCACTCTACCTACACTAATATCTTTACTGTTCTTTGAATTTACCAGGTAATTTCCTGAACTTACAACTGGCTCTTCTCCCTTCCTGGAATGTTTTTCCAAGAGCTTTCAGCCTGGTTTATCTCCTTCAAGGCTTTGTTCAAATGTCACTTTCTAAATGAGGCCTACCTATCAACCCTCTTTAAATTGAACCCACTCGCCCCAACCACACCATCCCCACCTGAAATGTCTTATCTATTTATTTCCTCTCTTGTACTTACACATTCTAACACAACATTTATTCATTTATTATATTTATGGTTCGTTTCCTCTCTCCACCTACCAGAACATAAGTGTCATAAGGGCAGGATTTCTTTCTCTTTTGCTCTATTTTCTTCTCTTTGTCCTTTTTTGCTCATATTAGGTGGTTAATAAATATTGTTGAATTAATGAATGTGTTAAACATTTTCTTCTGAAATTTCTCTAGAATTTCAATTTGACTGTTTCTATATATTCTAGTTCTTTTGAACTTATTATTCGGTTTTTCTCAAGGCCATGTCTGATAGCTCCACTGTCTGGATCTGCTGTGGGTCTGCTTCTGTTGTCTGTTATTTCAGGCATTCCTCCTTTTTCTCCATGTGCCTTGTTATTTTTTATTAACTACCTGACATTTTTTATGAAAAAATTAGAGGTAATTTGAAGCGCTGGATGATGTTACCTTCCTCCAGAAAGGATTTACTTTGGCCTTTGGCAGGCAGGCAGGAGAGAGGCAGGTCACATTGATTCATTCAGGCATGGAACTGATTCTAAGCTGAGTGTCAGTCTTTATGAGGGCTGGTCTAGTCTGGATTGCCATTACTCAAAGGTATAGCCCTTCAGAGGGCCCAACTGAAAGACTGGCATTTTTTGTGCCCTCCCATGGCAGGTCCTTAACTCCAATTTTTTGTCTCCCAAGCACCACAAGATTGCCAAAAGTTCTACTTATTATTCAGTCTCTCAACCATCTTGCTGGGAAGACGTTTGGATGATGTAAACTAGTTGTCACACTGGAAGTAGATGTCCTGATTTATGGGCTATCTGTTGTAGAGCTTTGCATATAAACATTTTACATAAGTTTTTTTTTTTTTTTGAGGAAGATTAGCCCTGAAGTAACTACTGCCAATCCCCCCCTTTTTGCTGAGGAAGACTGGCCCTGAGTTAACATCCATGCCTATCTTCCTTTACTTTATTCATGGGATGTCTACCACAGCATGGCTTTTGCCAATCAGTGCCATGTCCACATGCAAGATCCAAACCAGTGAACCCCAGGCCACCGAGAAGCAGAACGTGTGCACTTAACCACTGAGCCACCAGGCCAGCCCCTATAAGTTTTAAATAATACATGACTAAATGTGGATTCAGCTATTTTCAACAAATTTGTTTCTTTTCTTTATAAAACCACAAATTTAAATATTTTTCTAAACACTTAAATCAAGATATCTGTTTATATAAAGATAACTTACCTAACTGCAATGCTAAAGTTTTCTCAAATTGGAAAAATAAGTAAGCATCATCCCTCATGAGAGAATTTTGTTAAAACCAATAAAAGAATCTTTGTATCTGGATATGAGATATATCAAGTTCACAATACTGGACTATGTGTAACGTAGAACAGCATTTCTCAATGTGTGTTTTCTCTTAAGAGATGTCTTATCTCTCCACCGCCCCCTAAAAAAAAGCTTATGTTCAAGTATGTTTGGGAATTCCTACATGCATGTCCCCAGCTTGGGGACATGGGATGTGTTAGCATTTTTGAATGTTATACGGTAGAATCTTGTTTTTCTTTTTTTAAGCCAAGGTTTTCCTATCTTATTTGAGAAGATAACTTTTTTTTTTTTCATTTTATACCTATTGACATCCAAAGGAAGTGCTTTTCCATGGGGCATACTTTAATTGAGCTCTGAAGGAAACTGAAAAATATAGAGTCTCTACTTTCCAGGGATTTTTTTAATCAGTTGGAGAGAAAAATATATTCACATTAAGTTGAACTGGAATATGCAATTAAACTCACTTTGCATGAAACCAGCACAAAAGAAGTCACAAGAAGTCATGATTAAGGGTAAAACTGATTACCTAGTCCTTTGTGATCAAGTGGGCCATGGTACCAGAGGCCCCAAACCTACACCAGGGTTTAATTTAATTAGTATTATGAATTTGTAACAATGAAAGTGAAGTCTTTGAGGTCAAAACTACAGATGAATAAGCTTTGAAAATTCCAGTGCTGAAACAATGTTATTTGCCAACCAAGTAAAGGTCACAATATATTTTATTTATTAACTTAGAAGGTTTAGGGTGCTCCCTGCAAATCTAGTGCAATAAAAATAAAAGCCATTAAAATAGCCTCGCTTCCCTGTGTAACAAACTCTGGCCATTACAGGGTTTTCCAAAATAACACACAACAGGTTTTTTTCTTACGTATTTCTCATTAACTTTTTAAAGCCTCCTGACTTTGTGGAATCACGGCAGTAAGTTCTAAATGATGTATGAAATGGAAAAGAAAATACAGGCTGCCCTCACTTCCTCCTAAGCAATAGGCAATAGTATGCCTGGTTTTCTGGTGTGCGTGTTTTTTGTTAGGCAAATTACGCTCAGGATTGTCATCCTCTTCTATAGAAAGCTTTTAAAGAAACTCAGCACAGCCACACAAACATGCACTGAGGGCACATAACTATGAAGACTTCAGGATTCATTTAGATCACAGCGTATTTCATCTAATCTCACCTACTACTTTTAGCTTTTATTATCTGTTGTGTTGTGGTGTTCTTTCTCTTTCTCTCTCTCTCTCTTTCTCTCTGGCCTATTTTCTAACTGATCCTCCTGCCAAGGGGTGGGATGGGCGGGCCTCCGAAACAGAAAGACAAAGAGCTTCCATATTGAAATAAACACAGTGGCATCACAAGCAATCTCTCACACCACTTAAATTCAAGACAAGTGTCCCTGCCACGGTATTCATGATTTTAGAAATATCATTATTATTCGTTATCTTCCAAGAAATAAAGAGTATTTTGCTTCTTAGTGTGTACAGCAGCTAGCTACTTATAAAACTTTGCAAGATAGAAGGTTCATTAGAGTAATTTTGGACTCAATAGAATATCCAACTAAAAGTGGGTATATAAACAACATGGGTTAATTTTTCCCATAATAATAATAATGAGTCTATAGATAGGCAGATCAAGATAGGTTAAGTGGCTCAGAAATATCGGTTGTCAGGACTCTATGTCAGGTTCTCTGGCCTTGAACTCATGGTCACAAGATGGCTGCAGTAGCACAATAACATCATCTTCATAGGACAATATCCAAAAGTAGGGAGGAAGAGGCGGTGGTATATTTTCCATGAACAGTCTCTATTAAAAGGAAATAAATATTTCTTGGAAGTCTGCAGTAAACTGCTTTTCTGTCTCACTGGCCTGCATTATACCACCTGCCTGTGTCCCAGCTGCAAGAAAGATTAGGAAAACAAGCATCCAGTATTTTTAGCCTCCATAGTGCTAGATGAACACTACCAGTGAGGGAAAAGAGAGCTGGCTGTCAAGCATCTAACAGTATCTACCATAGGAAGACACAAAGGAAGTGGGTTTTTTCTTTTGTGGATCATTAGTCCTGTTTGGGCAATGATGCATTGTGCAATTTTATTTTTGATATCAGGTCCATTCTTGTCTTGTTCCTAAGGAAAATGGTTTTGATTTAAAAGGCACATTTTATCTGTTTTATATAAATATGAACCTTTAATACTGTTCTTCTTGAATGAGTTTTCGATTGTTTTTCAACCTCATCATAGCATAAATGAAGAAAAGTTACAATCCAAATTACTCCTAAGGTCCAACCAACAAACTGCTTGAAATATAAGGATGAGCCAATATCTGACTGTGAAATCAGAGGTCTATGTAGCTTCAGACAATCTAATGAATCCTACTGAAACTGTATGCAAAATTTCTAAATCTTCTTGCATAGATTTTTTGTTCCTGTGGAGGAAGCCCAAAGCTTTGGCAGATCCTCAAAGTGTCCAAAACCCCCTAAAAGTTTAGGAACTCTAATAACAGTGATTGATTATAATAATTCAGGATACCCGTATGAGCTGTTTTAGAAAAACATCGCTCATTTACATTTTAGAAATATCATTGCTAGAACAGTCTCATTATATTTAGAGACATCGTTTCACAAAAGTATTTTCACCATTAACCCCCATAGTGTTTGTTGCTTATCCATATTATTGAACAGCAGAGAGATTATCGACCTTCTTTATGCCTAAATCCAGAAAAAGTCAATTGACGGTGAAAACCAGAGGGTGTTTCCAAAACAAAATGTAGGTGGGAACCTCATCTTTTATTTTCTTTTTGTATCCTTCTTCTTCCAGCTGTTCAATGAGAAATTATTGAGTTCTTGCAGCGTGCCATTGCTGTATCTCAATTGTTTCATGAAACTCAGTAGGCATACATAAAGCTCCGTGAGATTTGCCCCAAGTCATACAGCCAATAACTGTTGGAGATGCAGAGCCAGGACACATGGTGCTAAGTCTAACGTTCTTCTGACTCTACCACAACTGGCTTTCTTTACAAGGGCTACTTAGAGTATAGCTATATGCCCAAACTGGGAGAAAAAACTATTCTGATTATCCTACATGTTATTTGGTATAAACAGGCAATTCACAGAATTCAAGGTAAGTGTTCAAAAATACACATTTCCTGGGGCCGGCCCGGTGGCACAGTGGTTAAGTGCACATGTTCCACTTCATGCAGCCTGTGGTTCACCGGTTCGGATCCTGGGTGTGGACATGGCACCACTTGGTCAAGCCATGCTGTGGTAGGTATCCTGCAAATAAATCCAGAAAAAACAGGGTCGACCCACTTTGATTTATGATTTTAGTTGTGTGAGCACATGTCACATAATATATGTACAGAAAAATAACTAAAATACTAAAATTTCTTTTGGATCTGTAAGGATGAAATTAGTGGCCAATCCTTTTTAAGTTTCTATTTTAATCATTGTGAGTAATACATTTAATTAAATGTAATCGTTTTCCTCAATTTTGTGTTATGGATAACTTAAATCTTCATTTAAATGTTAATTGCCAGTAGCACTAGGGAAAATCCTTTGTAATTCAATTTCATTCTGCTTTAATTTTATAAAATACCAGATATTTGTTTTCTTATAAAGTATGATGGAACATAATGATTATGAGAAGGTGAAAATGAATATAAATTTTTGTAGTAGTCTCCAAACAATTTTGCATAGTGAGTCCAAAAGAGTCAAATATACTGTTTTCATGTTAGTTTCAGCAAATGGAGCTTGAAATTCACAGTTGCAGTCAAGCTGCAAAACTCTTCTTCATTCAAAAGAGGAAATGATTACCTTCTGGTCTTTTCATTAGTTATCAGCAAGTTGCTACAATTAGATTAGGAATGGATGAAGACCTTATTTTCCATTTCATTCTGTGTTATATTATCTATGCAGTGCATATTGTGTATTTAATAGAAGTTTAGAAAAAAAGGTTAAATAGATTTATAATTTTGATGGGCTCAGTAAGAAACGGTGCCACAGTTGCCTGGTCAGACTAAAAATCAATTTTTGAGTATTAAAATGCAAGCTGTGTTCAGTTTCCAGCAAAACTATTGTTAGGCCTTCCTTAGGGAGGCGCTGGCCTACTCTTTTCACAGGTGTTTCCAGAATGCCTAAGCAGAAGGCTATGCTGCTCCTAGAATACGAACAATTCCAAGAATCTCATGTTGAGCCAAGTGGTTCTTTCAGCATTGGTAAAGAGAGCTCTCTGCTATACTATTGTTCCTAAGAAATCTGGGTTTGAATATTTACTAAAAGCTAGTCATTATTAATTTTCATTATTATCATATGAATTATGTGTGGTATATTGATTGCATTAATGGCACCTTCAACCTTTCCTGCACCCGCTCCCTTTGTCATGTGACTTTACACTTTCTCCCACCACTAGATGGAATCTGGTTCCCTGTCCCTTGATTTTAGTTGGCCATGTGACTAGTTTTGATAAAGAGATGGTAACAGATGAAACATAAACTGAGATTTTTAAAAAGTACTCACATATTTCTTTGTCACCATCATGCGAACATGACCAAGACGGCCTGCTGGAAGATGAAAATGCACAGCCCAGGGATTCCTGTTGCCCCAGCCAATAGCCAGATTCCAGACATGTGCATGATCCCAGCTGAGGCCAGAAGAACCACCCAAGCAAGCTGAGCCCTAATCACCAGCCTGCAAACTTGTGAGCTGAATAAATCTCATTGTTTTAAGTCATTATGTTTTGGGATGGTTGGTTATGCAACACTATTGTGACAGTAGGTAACTTATGTGCTGAAATAGCACCATTTCATACTAGGAGGTAATAACGGGGATTATTAGAACCAAATCATTAGTGCCTTCTAGGCTGGTGGGGGAGGAGAACAAAGGAAGAGAAAAAATCGGGGAATTTTTTGGCTCTAGATAGCAAAAGTACTAATATTTCTTCTTCTCTATTGGGTATAGAATGAGAATGGCTCTCCGGGGCCTATCTCTGCAGTATAGGAAAGCAGTTACTACAAGCTCTCTGTGCTAAGACTGGATGGGCCAAGGCAGACTCAGGGCTGGGTAAAGGCCAGAAGCCGGCAGGGGAAGTCAAAGAGAGACATTCCACCTCTGACACAAGAACCCTGCTGGCAGATTTGGCTATTTCCATTTAAATAAGAAAGTTAGGCCAAACATGTTTTTTTCAATAACGTTGCCAGATTTAGCAAATAAAAATATAGGGCTCCCAGTTAAATTTGAATTTCAGATAAACAACAAATAACATTTTGTTATAAGTATGGCCCCTACACCAGACATGCTGTATATTTTTCAGACATTGAGATTCCTGGGGAAAGGATCTGGGGAGAGAACTCGCTTAGTTTTAAACAGACCTTTACCCGTCTCTTTCTAGTCTTTGTTTTCTGGTTAGTGGTCTAAAGAGTAATACCCAAAAGTACCTTCTTTGCCATGTTCTATAGAATAAGTGATCAACCGTTACAATGTTGGAAGGTAGAATTCAATACAGAATGTGGATCTCGTAGAAAAACCCAAGTTTTCCAACCCCACATCCATTTACGACACTTGTGAATTCACCCACAAGCACCGTGACAAACGAGACACTTGGAAACTATCCCGTCCCTTACCCTTGAGCTACTCACTCACAGCTGATTTGTCTTACACGTAGCCCATCCCCAAATACTTTACATACGGAAGTATTTTATTTTTCAAAATTATATTCCTTCTGTTTTTATAATTATAAATTATCATTGTAAAATACATCAGGAGAAAATAAAAACCTTAAGTTGAAAAGAGAAGATAACAAAATCTTACCCCTGACATAACTTTTAACATTCAGGTAAGAACTTTTTAACTTTTCTATGTATATAGATAAATATATATAGATATGTATAGTCTTTTTCCCACAGAAATAGAATTATATTATACATGCTGCTGGGTAACCTGTTAGTCTTACTTAATGTATTGTGGGCTTTTTGCATTGTCAATAAATATACATTTACATCCTTGTTTTTTTTTCGAGGAAGATTAGCCCTGAGCCAATTCTCCTCTTTTTGCTGAGGAAGACGGGCCCTGAGCTAACATCTGTGCCCGTCTTCCTCTACTTTATATGTGGGACGCCTGCAACAGCATGGCTTGCCAAGCAGTGCCATGTCCATACCCAGGATCCAAAACGGCGAACTCCATGTGGCCAAAGCGGAATGTGTGCACCCAATCGCTGCACCACCAGGCGGGTCCCTACATCCTTGTTTTTAACAGCTGCAGTCAGTGAGTCAACAACATTTATTGAGCTCCTACTAAATGCAAGATATGCTCCATTTCATTGCACGAATACCTCATGATAGATTTGCCCAAATCCCAAGAGTCAGATATTTTATGTTGTTTGTAATTATTCACTACTCTAATCAAGCCTGTGGTGAATATCCTTGTAAGCCTACCACTCACCTGAAAGAAACAATGTCCAGACACATTAGAAAAGAGCCAGCATCTTTGGAAATATTCTGATTGTGCTGGACAAATTGCATGCACGTTTCCAATTTTTATGCATATTATTAGATATTCAATCAATAGTCTATAAAAGGACCAGTCAATCAGTGAGTTATTTGGCTCTCTCCTTTTCATTACTCCTGACAGCTTTTTCTGCCTCTACTGTATTTATAAGTACAATTACACTCCCATGAGAAAGCAAGCAAGGGGGAGGGAGAAAAAGTCAATAAAATGAGTCTCGGAGGGGTGTATCCACGCCAGCATTTAGGCATATACGTTTTTTTTTTCTTTTTAAAGATTGGCACCTGAGCTAATAACTGTTTCCAATCTTCTTTTTTTTCCTGCTTTTTCTCCCCAAATCCCTCTAGGACATAGTTGTATATTTCAGTTGTAGGTCCTTCTACTTGTGCTATGTGGGACGCCTCCTCAGCATGGCCTAATGAGTGGTGCCACGTCTGTGCCCAGGATCTGAACCAGCGAAACCCTGGGCCACCGAAGTGGAGCACGTGAACTTAACCACTCTGCCACAGGGCTGGCCCCCTACATTTTTTTATTCATTAAATATTTACTGAATGCCAAATATGTGCCAAGGCCTACTCTGGGTAGAGCATACAATGGGGACCGAATGGCTCTTTCCACATACCCTGTGGTCTGACCAGAGGCACTTTGCTTGCCACTTCCCACAAGTATGTACTGCAACTATTAGAGTATGTGGAGACTGCTCGTTCCCTCACACTCTCTCTAAGACCTGGTGTGCGTTCTTTGCCATTTTAGTACAATAATAATATTCTCATAAAATGCTACTGTGACTCATAATCGTAGGGTAACTTGACTTGTAATCGTAGGTTAACTTAACAAGGTGAGATAAAATAAGGAAGCATAAAAATAATACATGAGTCTCTTAAACATTTAAATGTATTCAAAATATATTCAGGTTCATTGATTCCCAATATTTTGATGCATGGCCAAAGCGTCTTCGATTTTGGGTACATGTCTATTAAAACTTCTCAGGTGAATTACAAACACATTTCAAAGTACTGTTTTGGACTTGTTGCAAAAGAAGTAGCTCCAAATAATACCAGTTCAGATATTTATTTAGGGGTAAGGGTCATCTTTAGTGGCAAAGAAGGGGTGCTAGGTACATGTTCTAAACAAAGTGTAAAAAAGGAATGTCAGTTTAAAAGTGTAGGGCCAGTCCTGGTGGTCTAGTGGTTAAGTTCCATGCACTCCACTCTGGCAGCCCGAGTTCAGCTCCTGGGTGCGAACCTACACCACTTGTCTATCAGTGGCCATGCAGTGGCACTGGCTCACATACAGAAAGAGGAAGATTGGCAGTGGATATTAGCTCAGGGTAAATCTTCCTCAGCAAAAAGAAAAAAAAAGGTAAGGCTAGTCACAAAATTGGTTAAAAGCTGGATTAGTCTGTTTTTGCTGCAATAATAATGTGTAACTACACAAAACTCAGTGGCTCCAACAACACCTGGGTAATTCTCCCTCATTACCGTTTTGTGAGTCAGCTACAACTCAGCTTCAACTTGTCCAGGTTAGCTGGGCTCATCCCTTGACTCCAGGTTGCTACTCAGATTCAGGTTTCCTCCATGTGTCTCTCATTCTGAAACTCAGGTTGAAGGAACAGCTTCAGGCTGGGGCCTGAACTTCTCCTGGTGGATGTCAGAGGCTCAAGAGCTCTCACAGACATGGGCCAAGCCTCATAAAGCCTTAGCTAAGAATTGACACATCATCACTTCTATCGACTTTCTATTGGCTAAAATAAGTCACATGGGCAAGCCCAACGTCAGTGGGGTGGGAAAACACACTCTTCTACGGAGGGGAAGAGGTGTGGGTGAGCAGGTGCCAAACATAACTCCATCAGTCACACTCATTATCAGCTGTGCAGATTGAAAAAGAACATCAAAGATGGGCCAGGTAATCAGATACACTGCAAATTAGTACAGACATCAAACAACAAAGAGCTGCTCCAAACAGGCTAGACAGAAATTGCTGAAGTATGTTGTTAGGAATGCTGGATGGCATGATTTTGACTTGTCAGGATTGGAACCTTGTTTCTTTGCTTTTTCAGCTACGTGGTTGGCTTTTCTTGCATGAACCCCTCATATAAGCCGTCTTCTATGATTTCCATTTTCTATAATGAGGTGTAGAGAAAAATCTAAACTACCTTGAATGCACAGTCCTTCTAGATTATTACTGCTTCCCTTTCTCTTACAGTCATCGCTCCTGTCTCTAACTCGGTACTGGTCACTTCGTCTTGACTCATTCTTAGTGAGACTTTCTAAAGCGCTCCGCTTCGCTTTCACAGAAATAACACTTTCTTCTTTAGTTGTGTGTAACTAGTTTACATAATTAAATCAGGTCATTAAAATGACAAGTATTGCTATTGTAAAATCGTTTGAGAACAAACCCAACTGATTCGTAGTAAGTATGAGGCTCAATTGGTAAGAGCAAAAGTGCACTGCCACTTGCCATAGCGTTCAATTGTCCTTCCCATTAATGAATTGTTGTGTTTTACAATGGAAATGGAAGGGGTTAATCGGGTGAGTCAATTAAGTGGAGAATGTCTATTATTGATTTAATTTTCATGTCTTTGATTACTAAAGGAGTGAAATATTTTTAAAATATACACCAGAAATACATATTTTCCTAAGGAATTTGTTTTGTTTATAAATAGAAAATCATACCTTTTATAATCAAGTAATTCATAGCAATATACATAGCCATCTAAGGGGATGATTTTAAGGAGCTTCATAGGCAAGAAATGTATTGCAAGGATAATATTCATAATTCATTCATCATCAACATATTATTTACAAAAGATAATGTTTTGTCCCTAAATACACACTCGATGGAGTGGTTTTATTATGTGGTAGATGTCCTGATTTGTATATAAATTTTGGAGTTAATAAAGTTTTATGTAAGTTTCTGCTTACTTCAATTAACATTAACATATATTAGGTATTTGATAAAGAAAAGAACACTACTCATCAACAGGAAAGTTTCTTAAAGAAACTCCCAACTCCCTCTGTTGCTTGGCTCTTTCTCTCCATCTAAATAAGTTATTTTTTCCTTTTTCTCTAAAGATCAGTTGTTGGAATCAAGATTTCTTTCATTTTGCTGAAGCTATGTCAAAAGTAAAGGTCAAGAGTGGGTTTAGAGATCTGCTTGAATCAAGACTCCATAAGCAAGGCTATTCTGAAAGGCATATCTATTCCTCCCCAAAGAGGGTGGCAAGTGGCAGATGTGGAACTCCTACCAACTGAGGTTACTTTATCCGAGCTTCATCTGACTTTTCTTAATGGTTGGTAGCAAAATTGAGCTTCCAATTCAACATAAATTTCTCTGGGGTAGGAACTGGAAAAGACGAGCTATAGTGTCAAGCTATTTATGATGATCAGATTTGATAGGTTCAGGTCAGCCTGAATACGTTTCTATTTCACCTCTCATAGATTATTTTGCTCACTGCATTACTGAAAGCTGAGACACTAACAGCCTTATATTAAAATAGGCCCAAGAAGGTCCAGGCTCAGAGAGAAAAGAAAAGGTCTGCAGTTTCAAGATGGGCTGCACATCTTTACATAGAGTAGAAAAGGTGGTTAATAAAGGCCTAATTGAGAAATACGATTTTTGTTGCCGGAGAACTTTAGATGACAGATTGACTGTTTTTCTTCTTGGTATTTATCACAAGCAATTGAACCCAGTGAATGAAAGGAAATTAAGTTAAGGGGAAAAAATCGGATCCAAGTAAAGTTTAGAAAGCAATTTCTACCCATGAAGTAATTAAGGAGTGAAATGAATTTCTACGTTAGCTCTTGACACAGAGTCATTTCACTGAGAAGCCCTCTTGGGAAAAGTATTAAAGGTAATTTGTCCCAATAGTCAAGGAGTAGCTGATTTTGAAGTTATGGAAATATAGTCCTTTACAGGAAAGGTGTCTTCTTTGCTCAACAAAGTATTAATAAGGTCGTTTCTTCCATTTTAATGACCACTACCATTCCAGAAGAAAATAGAGGAAGGAAATCAAGGGACTTAGAATTGCTCTGGTGATCTTTTACATTTTTGCTTTAATTACAAAGTATGCGTGTTATGTTAAAAAATAATTACACAAGTGTAAAAAGAAAAGAATGAGAGGGATTTGCCAAACATGCCTGTACTTGGGTGCCCCACACACATCCCTTTCAGTGGTAACCACTGTTCTCTCTCTGAATTCAGTTCTGCGAATTTCTTGAAAGTGAGTGTTCTACTGTTACCCATGTCACACAGGTTAGTGTTGTCAAGTCACCTCCTCCTCCTCCTGTCCTCTTCCAGGTGCACTTTCTAGAGACACCACTCTGGATGCTTCAAGAAAACCACCCATAGGGCTAAGGAATCTCTTGACCCAGGCTAAAGACCAATGTTTAGATAACAGCATCTACAAGAGAGAGGCTTTTCCTTTCAATGTCCTTTGTGGAAATTTAATGATATGTGACTTTGTTATCACTGCATTGCAATAAAAATCAAATCAGTGTCCAGCATTGCATAGCAGTAAAGAAATTTCCAGCAATAGTCCTTTGCCCAAAAAATTACTTTTCTTTCTCTTTGTCTTCTTCAGTTTGTGTTAATTACATCTGTCTTGATTATCTGGTTGGCATCTACTTGCATTCCAGAATCAATCTCTTTATCTTCGGTATATTTTGAGTTTTTCTGCAAATTATCTGCCAACCATCATCTCTTCCTAGTGTTGGTTCAGAATTCTGTGAAAATATTCTGTTGTAGGTGAGTTATTTAGCTGTCTGTTCTTATAATTTATACTCTCAGTTCCTTCTAATCTCCAGGACAATTTTGCTGAAACTGGGATTTTTAGACCTTTGGGTGTCCAAAGATATATTCTGCGGGTTAGGAAAATCTCTACAAGAATTGAGTGTGTATTCACTTTGATGATTATCTTTTAAAATATTAAATATAAGGATAGTCTCAACTGCATAAATGGCAAATTTATAATCAAGTACAGATTCACAATTTATGTGTCCATGCTTTTTTTTTATGTCTTTGATTGGCCTAAGGGAGCAGGTTCTAGCTTTTTCTTGACAGAGTTAGTAAACATTTGGTCGATATTAAGAAGACATAAACTACTGTCAAAATGATAATAATCAGCATACATCTATCTTTATCCTCAGGTTGACTTTTTAAGCAGTAATAGGCATCAAGTGTTCTTTCGCAAGAATAATTCATAATTTAAAGACATTTTTAGAGACTAGGACAAGTTCTTTAATAAACTAAGACATTTGCCACCATCAAAATGACACTGCATGGTACAATATGATTTGTGCTCTAATGCACAGAGGAGGAGCATCTTACCAAGCTGGAGAGAAAAGTAATGGCCAGAGAAGACCGTTGATTTTAGGCATGAAGAGCCATTAGGAGTTAGCACATGTAGCAATGGTGGGAGAAGCCTGTGCAAGAGAAACACCCATGCAAGTATGTGGATGCAGGAGAGCATGCTATTTGCTTAACAGTTTATGCAATTTAAAAAGAACTTACAGGATATTAATTGGTATATTATCTAATAACTGTGTGATTATTGATAGTGAGTTTATTGTCATTATCTACTTACATATGGGGAAACTGCTGCTCAGAGAAGATAAGTGACTTGGCTTGGGTCACACAGCTAAGAAGTGGCAGGGCTGGAACCTGAAACAATGAGATTGTTATTTTGCTGAACATTTTTACTAAACCGCCATTTTCTACTCTATACTTAAGATAGTTTGAAGAGGACTCTATATTACTTTAGTTTATCTCTGTCCTGGTTACCATTCAACCACGTGATGGACACTATTAGGTAAGCAATTACACAAACCCAGATGCTTTGTGAATTAAAAACCTGTTGAAAAGTTAATGATGAGTGAAATCCAAAAGACCAATAAATATCTAGTGTCTGTTCTGTTCCAACAACTTTGGGGGGACTGACCCGGCCAATGCAAATGCACTGAGTCTTGTTTCCGGAGTAAACTCAGACCACTTCCCATTTCACCTATTCCAACCTGCTTTGTGAGTTGACCACTCTTTATCCTCTGTGCTCGTTCCTTGTTCTCTCCTCCAACGCCTCCGATTTGGAAAATCTGTTGTACACTCATTTTCCATCTTGAACTCAACGTTCTTCCTTATATTCAGGTGTTGGTCATCTGGCTTCTTGCACAATGGCCACTGCTCTGGCCTTGGGAAACTTGAGTGGCTAACTATACTTCCTGCTACGGGTGAGTCATCAAAAATGTTATTTATATAATAAAGTAAAAAATAAGTAGAGGGACCTACAGCATGCGTAAACTACTGAATTCTCTTTCGGAAGATGCAAATAATCACTTGGCTAGTTGGTGTTGAGGCTTGCCTGGGAGACTCCCATTCTTATCATTCTTGGCGTCACCATTTTAGTAGATTTCTCATAAATCAGCCCGGGTTCTCATCCTGTCTCCACCTTGAGGTGATACTCAGCATTTTGGGAGCCATCCTCTCAGAAAAAATAAAGTCAATAAAACATAATAAAGCTTCACTTCCATAACACTTTACTGAGTGTTATAGGTATTCCGTAAGAAGTTTGGGGTGAAGTGGAAGAAGATTCAAATGATAAGTCACACACAAAAAACTTATAATTTCTGATTAAATACACTTACTCATTCCCCAGAGTTCCTCTCTGGTGGCCAACCATCTATTCAATTTCTCTTCTTTCCCTTTTCTCTTCTCCCCACAGCCTTTCAAATCCAGGCTACTGCCCAGAAACTTCTTAGAAAGGAGTTTAGGGTTATGCAATATGATCCTGGAGACTTTGTTCTCCCGGAGGCTTTCCTCCAAAGTGAATTATTGATTTGCAGAACAAATCTATTGGGGGATGTGGAGTCACGGGGATGGCAATGGTGCTGGAGTTGGCTTTCCAAGAAACAGAATAATGTTCTGCATTCTTACACTGCTATTGAGAGCAACACTAATTGCATCTTCAGATTTTATGCCTGCTTTTTGATAATATATAAGCAATCCTCTTGATACTTTAGTTAACTTATACTGAGATTTTTATACATGAACATTCAGAATGCATAATAACAAATCATCCATTGCTTAGCCAGCAGAACATGGAAATAAAGTCAGGTATCAGGAACTGAAGTCTTTGCTGGTGAGAATCCTTCAGACATTCAGAGTGCTTTTAAACACATTAGGGAATTCGGTCTTCAAAATAACCCAGAGAGATAAGTAAAGCAGGTAATATTATGTCTGTATTACTGTTGAGAAAGTTGAGGTTTACTAAAGTTACAAAACCAGTGTGTGGTAAGGTAGGAAAGCTCAAACCCATGATATCCGTGGGTGTGACAGTCTCGGCTAGTCAATAATGCTGGTCACCGAGTATTTCTGGCTTTCCTCCTTCTGGATACAGTAGGCTTGTCCTTCCCCACCCCATTTGAAGATAGGCTGTGTGCTATGCTTTGGCCAGTACCACATGGGTAAAAATGATATCACTTGTAGGGAGAAACTTTGACAGCTAGCATGGATTCTCTTCATTCTTTGCCATCTTCCATGGTTATGGAGGAAACGTGTCTAAATGGAGCCCTTCTTAGTCTCATCCCTGAGACTCTATAATGAGAAGGGCATCAATATCAACTCACAGTTGACATGTAATTTAGAATTTTGTGAAATTTTTTGAGGTTAAGCCGCTGTGATTTGGGAGTTGCTTGTCGCCAGAGAATAACCAAGACTATCCTGAGTTATATACTTTTGACTTCTACTCTTTCCGTCTTCTCCTTCAAACTCTTCCCACAGTATGATGAAATAGTTGAATGTCAATTGGAAAATAGATCTGAATCACTGAGTCTAGTATCTTGTTGCTGTTACATTGGCTATTACTGGTAGCTCTGGCTAATAAAGAAAATTATAGCCCTCTTTGCTTATAGTAATTAATTCTTTCCTAACACAAAAGAGCAAGAACTTTTACTGTCCACTGCCTGCCAAGGGGAAATAAAATGTAACACAAAGCAACTGAAGGTCATCCCTGAATCATCGCTATGGAGTGCTGTATCCAAAATTTGTGCCAAAGCATCCGCAGGCTACTTCCTGGGTGGTGAACGTAGCAAGGAGCAAGAGAAGAGTGAAAAAAGTGATGTTAATGTAGAAAAATTAAAAAGAGAGAAAAGGATTAATAATGGTGGTTGAAGAAATAGAAAGGCATTTTCTCTAGTGGTCCAAGCTGTGCTGGGAATGAAACAGCAACTGTTGACAGCTTAATAAGACACCCATAAGTAGAAGACAAAGGATGATGACAGGACAGGTGTGGGTATGATTAAGGATGACTCTAGAAACTTCAGTCTTCTTTTTTCCTTGCCTCTTCTCCATACTAGGTAAAAATAGAGACAGTTACAAAGCCAATAAAATTGGCAGTTTTTGAAATGTCTAACCTTGTTATATTCACGTGCAGATTCAGTACTGGTTATAAACTGTTTTCCTATGAGTTCTATCAAGAATAGTGAGTGTTCCAAGATGAAGTGGGTGGTGGCGATTCTAAGTGAAGTAAGATGCCTCAAA
The DNA here is from genome assembly GCF_041296235.1 of Equus asinus. Lineage (NCBI taxonomy): Eukaryota > Metazoa > Chordata > Mammalia > Perissodactyla > Equidae > Equus > Equus asinus. Next base: position 32,894,146 of record NC_091802.1, on the reverse strand, counting down.
AATATGATTTAAGGCCTCATGCTGGAATTTGTCTTCACCATGTTTTCCACTGCTAACTCAGGGCATAGACAAATTGAGTGGCCACTTGTTTATCATAATTTGAGGGAGTAACTAAAGGCCTGTCTGCCTTTCCAAAGATAAAATGGTTTGTACTCTTCTCTCCATTGTTTCTCGCTTTCGCAAATAAGCTTCTTAAAAACCCACTCTAGGGCCGGCCTGGTGGCATAGTGGTTAAGTTTGCGCACTCTGCTTCAGCAGCCCCAGGTTTGTGGGTTTGGATCTGGGTACAGACCTACACACAGCTCATTAAGCCATGCTGTGCTGGTGTTCCATACACAAAACAGGGAAAAATTGGCACAGATGCTAGCTCAGGGAAATCGTCCTCAAGCAAAATGGGGAAGATTGGCAACAGGTGTTAGCTCAAGGCCAATCTTCCTCACCAAAAAAATAAATAAATAAATAAAAATAAAAACCTGCTCTACACTGAAAATTGCAACTATCAAGGGGCTTTCCTCTGTTGACGTTCTTCAGGAATAGATATTTTTACCCATGGATAAAGTTAAATACACAGCAAGGATTTTTCTAGATCATTGCTTCTCAAACCCTAATGTTCATATGATCACTTGAGGAGCTTGTTAAAGTTCAGCTTCTGATTCTGTATGTCTGGGATGGGGTTGGGATTCTGCATTTCCAGCAAATCCCCAGGTAATGCTGATGCTGCTTGTCAAGGATAACCTCCTGAATAGCGAGTTTCCAGATGATGACATCAACTCTCAGACTGCTTAAGTTACTTGCACAGGAGCATGCTTAGTGAGTGCTAAATCCACGATTGGAAGGCAAGTCTGTCGGACTCCACAGCCTGTGTTCTCAGCCAATAATCCCCCCTAGAAATGGGCACAGACAGGATAGTCTGAGAAGAAGGATGTTAGCATGAGAACAATGGGTTGCTAAACTAGGAAAGAATAGACATGTCAGCTATCACTCATTTGGGGGAGTATGTGTCTGAAGCTCAGAAACCTTCACATTAGACAATTTCAGCCTTACGGAACACTGAAAGTTTTCATAGCTTCCCACCATTGCCCCACTGATGATAGACAATAAAAGAGAGATTTTGTGACACGTGGGATCACCATCTGGTGCCAACACAGCACGGTCTCCAATGACATAAAGTCACAAAGCAGGAGAGCCCAAGGGAGGTACTTAATAAGGCTCTTGACCTGGAAATTGAGAACCTCAGCGTCAGGTGATACTCTGGGAGCCTCTTACCGAGAATGGCTTCTATCATGTATTAACATGTTGAGACTTAGGTGAAAGCTCACTTAGGAAGCTCCATGACTCATTTTGTGTTTAATCCCTGCTACTCTGCACCACTGGATACGTTAGGCAGAAAACAGGAGCAATCATCCAAATTACTACAACAGCGACAGAAAAAAATCTCAACAGACCCCAAGCCTACCAAAGAAAATAGCACCCCAAGAGAGGAAACATCCAAACATGGACATTGAGTGAGAGAGACTCTGAAAGGCGATAAAGACCACCCAAAGGGAAGGACCAGAAAGAATCAAAGATCACCGTTGCTGCTTAACAACACCTAAGGCAAAGTTAACTTCTCTGTCATGGCTTAACTTTGTTCCTACTCTTCCATCAAAATTAAAAATCTTACTCTCTTTCTTCAAGGCCCAGCAGGAAACCATGAAGCCTTTTCTGATTCCATTTCTTTCCATCTCCGCTACCTCCACTGTGTCTACCTTGGTCCAAGCTGTCAATATCTCTCCACTTAACAACTGCAAGAACTTTCTGATTTTCTCCTCTGCATTAATGCTTGCCTTCCATGGGATCACTCCTGCACATAGCAATGAATTTTTTTTTTTTTTTTTTTTGGTGAGGATGATTGTCCCTGAGTTAACATCTGTTGCCAATCTTTCAATTTTTACTTGAGGAAGATTGTCACTGAACTAACATCTATGCCAATCTTCCTCTATTTTGCATGTGGGATACCACCACAGCATGGCCTGATGAGCAGTGTGTAGGTGTGCACCAAGAATCGGAAACTGCAAACCCCAGGCCGCCAAAGCAGAGCATGTGAACTTAACGATTACGTCACTGGGCTGGCCCCAATATTTTTTTAGTGCAAATTAAATCATGCCAAACCCCTTCTAAAAGCCCTCCCATCACGCTGTGTTGCATCTCAGCCCTGGCTGCATGTGAGAATCTCCCATAGGACTTTTACAAAATGGCAAAGCCTGGGACCCACACCAGGCCAATTATGTAGGACGTCCCACTTGCCTCATCATTCTCAATGCAGCCAGGTTTGCAAACCTCCATTCTGTGTGATCTGGCCTGTGCCACCCCTGGGTTTCCTAGCACTTTTCTCCCTGAGCTTTGCATTGCTGTCTCCACGTCATCATTCAGTCTCAGCCAAACATCGCCTCCTCAGGAGCCCGTCTCTGAGCGCCTTCCCAGGTCCTCTCTGTTAGCACCCTGAAGCACTTTTCTCTGCTTGAATTTACCTTGCTTATCCATACTGTGACCTGCACTGTCCTACGCAAAAATAAGCTCCAATGACACAGGGACCTGGTGTCTCAGTCACTGTTCCTGGCCCAGTGTAGACAACTCATTCAGTAAACATTTGTGAACAAATAGTGAGTGAATTCCCCAGGTGGAACTAATCACTTTCTCTTCTTATCTCCAAGCACTTTAGAGCTTACTCTGTTAAAGTACACGTCACATATTTTATCCAGTTGCATCTGTGGCGATTTTCTCTCTAGACTGTGAGCTACTTGAGTGTGGAAGCTATGTCTTATTCATCTTTCTATTTCTATTCCCTAGCATTGCATTAAACATATGATAGGTGCTTAATAACACTAAGATATTACCTTTCATTATTACAAGCAGAAGTTTATGAGTCGTGGCACACCATGGATGGTGCAGTCTGTCCTGGCTCGTCTATAATCTCAGCAATTATTTAAAAATTAGACCCAATATTCTTGGAGGAGAATTTTAACACAGGCATTATTTAGAGTTGCTGGTATACGGTCATAATAAAAAGCAGATGGACTCTTGTTCAAGTTTACTATTGATTTTGTGTGTGTGTGTGTGTGTGTGTGTGTGTGAGACAAAGATTAGCCCTGAGCTAACATTTGTTGCCAATCTTCTTCTTTTTGCTTGGGGAAGATTGTCGCTGTGCTAATATCTGTGCCAATCTTCCTCTATTTTATATGGGATGCCACCACAGCGTGGTTGGACGAGCAGTGCTAGGTCCACGCCCAGGATCCGGACCTGCGAAGCCCAGCCACCAAAGCAGAGTGCACAAAATTAAAAACTGCGTCATGGGACCAGCCCCAATATTATTGATTTTTAATTGTCTACAGACAATGCACTCTCTGGGCACCTGCCCTCCAGGCTGCCCACTCTCTCTGTCTTGCCATAGGTATACCACTATTTATGAGAAGTGCAAGAATTCTGATGTGTGACTATGGTCCTCTGCTATCAAAGCCTCAGACATTATGAACTAAGGCTCAAGGTAGAGGAGTCCTCTTGGCTAAGCCTTGGCAACCAATTACATGTGCAGAGGAACCTGAGACTTCGGTAAACTACAATGAAGCTAATCACCTATCTGCTACAAGCCTGCAGACGTAGGTATCAAAAGATGAGCAGAAGCCCAACTGTGCAAGAATAAAGTAATATTATTTGCTATATTACATTTAAAGAAACAGCCCGGAGTCATTTTATGTATGTGTGATTGCATTTATTTTATTGGGTGTTTTTTATTAGAAAAGTAATACAATGCTTGCTGTCACAAGGCAAATAATATGAAGATATAAGAAAAATTAACCAGCTCTTCCTTAACGCTTCAGTCTAACTCCAATATCCCAAGGCAACCTATGTTAATTTGCAATTTGACATATATCCTCTGTACCTTTTTCTGTGCTCTTAGAAGGATAGGTAGGTAGATATGTAGATAGATAGATAGATAGATAGATAGATAGATAGATAGATAGAAAAAATGGAAACACACACATACATACATACACATATATAAAATATATTTTAGAAAAACATGAAATATATATATATTTCCACAAAACTTGCTTTCTGTCAACAGTATATTCTATTCTTCCCTCTGGGTCATTACAGATAGATATAACTCATTCTTTAAAATTTCTGTATTCATTCATTCATAGTATATTTATTGTGACTGTCTGCAGATATCTGCTTTAGACAAAATTCTTGCTTTCACGGAATTTGCATTTTGATGTGGGAGACAGACAAGAAAGGCAGAAAGAAGTAAAATAATGACCTGTCACATGTTATTGAGTGTTGCGGAGAACAAAAAGCAAGGGGCTCCAGAGAAAGGGAGTTGGGGGGGAGGCGTGTTGTTTTTCATAAGAGGTCAGGCAAGGTGTGTAAACCAAGAACTGAGAAAGGGAGCAAGCGAGACATGCGTCTATCTGGAGTAAGACCTTTCCAGGCTAGGAGGACAGCACGTACAGATAACACTGCCAGAAAAATCCTAATACAAATTTTCCTATGTACTCAGGCTTCTTGACTCATTGGTCAAAAGATATACACGTATAAAACTTATACCCCAGATCACTTTTGCAGCAATTTACATTCCTATCATAATATATATGGGTGCCCCTTTCACTACAAATTGATCAGCACTGGATGCGATCAATCATTTTAATTTTTGCCAAACTCGTGTTTTGATTTTCTTTTCTCTGCTAACTGGTGATGTTAGGCAACTTTGCGTAAGATTTTGGCCCATAATAGATTCTCAGTTCGAAGACTTTAAAGCATTAGTTTTAACATTGTTAAGACCTAACCCTGGTTCTATAGCACAGAGCAAAGCAGGAAAGTTGAGGTAAACTTGAGTTCAGGATAGGACATTCCCCAGAACAGCAGAAGCCCAGCTTCTGAAGATACCCAGGTAGATGGGGGCCAAACAGGAAGACAAGCTATTGAGTCAAGAGGTACTGCTACCTGACCTTCTGGGTAGAATTGGTTCTGGGGATGGACAAAGCAACTTGAAGGCTTTGGATGTTTTTTGTGAAATTTTAGAGGGAAGGAAGAGGACAGGGAATGGTATCCTTCAGCTCTGATGGTCTGTGGTCTGCTAGTACCCCTCCAAATAAAGATTGTTCTTGGATTATTTTAAATTCTGTCAGCACATGGGTGCATTCACTAGCCCATATTATTACCTAGTGGCCCACAAATTATCAAAGAATTATCTTTTCTACATTTGGTTTCTGAACTGAATTAAATAATGCTGAGATCTTAATGTAATCCATATATTCATGTTTTGGGAAATAACCTAGAACAAAAGATTTGTGTTGTAGTTTAGCCCAAGCTACGAGAGGCTAGACTTGGAAATAGACACACTAACTAGGTCTTATTAGAATTAAGCTGCATCCCAAAGTGGCTTCCATGGCTACTTTGAACACACAAGGGTCTGGTCAAAAACACATGTGCAGTGTTGCATATGCAAATCCCCCTGTTGGCTATTCACTAGGCACATTTGCATTTTAGAGACCCTGAATAGTTCCAACAAAGAAACCTGTTCAACTTTGTTAAATGATTTTTTTAAATTGTTTATGCAGTGAATATGCTTTTGTCTTAATGTTTCACTTTAAAATTAGTTTAGGAAGCACCACAACATAGAGTATGGCTTCCAAAACATGCCAATAATGTCACATGCTGTATTGTCACAGATGCACTGACTAGCTGAATTCAAGAACAATTTTGTTTCCTTATTGATAGATATCACACTGATTTTTAAATGTGCATGCAAAGAATGGTGACCAGTGCCATTCAAACTTTAACTCATTTGGACCCAAGGACTTCACTGTGACTTATCTTAAAATAATACTCATGCTTTCAGTTAAGAGTGCCTACTATGATCCTGTGTTGTACTAACTTAATTATGGCTTATCTGAGTTAACACTCATGATAACCTTATGACATAGGCACTAGCATTCCCATTTTACAGATGTTAAAGTTGACGTTTAGAGAAATTAAGGATATTGCCCAAGTTTCCCGAGTTAGCATGTTTGGGGTCACACGCTTTAATCCTAATGGCCCAACCATAGTGTTTTAACCACACACAGTAAATACAGTTTTGCTAGGTATTAGGTTTCGCAGCCTATTTTAATGATTGCTTAGAAAATGTCAGCGATTGTAGTTCTCACTGGCATTAGAGTGTTTCAGTAACAAGGAAAACCATTTCTCAAATTAAAAAAAAAAAGCATGTGAAACATAATATTGGGGATCTAAAAATCTGCAACATTCAGCAAGTGGGTCAGTAGGAAAGTCAGAACTTAGCATCAGGGAAACCCAAAAATAAGAGAACACAATTTCAAAATGAAGGTCCACCTTTTAAATTTAATGAAATTAGTCTTAGCAAAACTTCTCTAATTGCTGTTCTTCTTCCAACAACCAATGAAAAGGTCGCTATGGTTTAGAATAGTAAATCTGGCAGAAAAGGACAAAACAAGCACTTTAGTGACTAGAACTAGGACATCAGTCACACTTGGTCCTGGGAATGAAAAGAAACCCAGTGACTAAAAGTAGAGCTGCAGGTCAGAGATTTGTTCTGTGGTAAAGCTCATTCGACATTGACTGGTAAACGTTCTCTTAACCTCCTTAAGTTTTACTCTATCCCCACCCTACTCCATGACAATGATGCAAGAATAGCACACGCACACACACTAAAGAGAAATTCATCCCAGTATAGAGATCAATTTAAATGACATCAACTGTAAAATAATAAATAAATAAAAGTCTCTATTTCTTTTCTCTAACTCCCCCGTGCCTCCTTATTCATCTGAACCCCTTTCGGAATGTCTCCGAGCCACTGGGAAATGTCCTATACCTTCTTGACTCCCAATACCGGTCCCGTTTAGGCTTATCTAACAAATGTGATAACTATACTCTTTCTCTGAGTGACTAATGTCTGTTTCAGAGGTGACTAGGGTAGTCTTGGGTCAGAGAATCTGAGACATTATTCCAAGGGTTAAAATGAACTTTCCCACATTGAACTGGCAGAAGTTGCTTGTCATCTCCAACACTTTATAGCTCTATGGCCTTGGACATATAATTTATCTTTTCTGAGCCTCAATTTTTTATTTATAAAATGGGCAATTCTTAAGCTTCTTGTTAGGATTATGTGAAATAATCCTTTTAAAGCATTTAGCACAGTACCTGGCATATAGTACGTACTCAATAAAAGTTAGCCATTATTCTTATGTTGGCTATTGTTATTTTTGTTATGTTGTTGCAATATTGGCAAAGATGAGTTCTTAAACCTGGAATTTCAGTCCAGTCTGTGCATTGAGTTGCTTATTGGGTTAGTGATGATGCTTGTTTGCTAACACTGAACATGTTGGCAAAGGCAGGAAGGAGGGCTAGCAGAGGAGCTGTACTAATTACCGAAAGTGCAAATTCAACATGTAGCATGCTTACAAGACATAATGAGCTTTTGCCGAGGTGAAACAGGAGGTTTGTTACATACATCAGAATTAGATGCTGTAATTGCTTAGCATCCCAAATGTGAATGGTTTCCTGAGAAACGGAAGAAAGCAATCCACCCACCTCTGCATGACAACAAAAGAGTCCCCTTGAGCTGGCTGATAAGCAGGGAACCAGGACATTAGCGTAATTTGGTCAAAGCAATGGTTGATTAGATATGCTGCTATCTGTTCTCAAACACCACAGGGAGAAACAGAAGAATGTGATGAAGGAACAATGTCCTTCATCAAGGAGACCCTGTAGCATTTCTTCACTGGTTAATAAGAGGATTGGAAGTAGCTCATTTGTGCTTCCAGTTGCTAGAGCATGAGGGTTGAACCAGTCAATCAAATAACCACCATGATAGGAATTAGAACAGTTTTTGCTGCCTACCTTTAAAGAATATTTATACATTATCCTACACAGGTTCAAATAAATTACATTTAGGGTTTTTAGAATCTAAGACAAATTTAATGACGTTGAGAGAATACACATATTTATTTACTTTAGCAATTAAGTCATTTAACAAATTTTTTCGACAGAGCAACCTGTAGGCAAACATATGTTCCTTTAAAGGCAGGAGGGGAAGCATGTCAGGAGAGAATCCTCACTACTCAAAAGTTTAGCAAGGGCTTTCAGATCAGATTAAAGTTTTAATCCTAACTCAGCCTTTATTAACTATGTAAACTTGGGCAAGTTTCCCAGCCTTTCTGAGTTACTCAATGATTGTTTTTGCACCTCCAGTGACAGGAAACCCATTTTTAACATAAACAGGCTATCCCATCTTTGTACACTGGCATGCTAGGATGTTCTTTATAGAGCCATCTTGATATAATTACATTCATTAGTTCAATTTCTCCCTGTTGGGGATATTTAAAATAAGCTTCATCTTTCAACCACGTAGTTCTTAAAATATTGGAAGACAGATATTGGGTTCCTTTTTCATCCTCCCTTCACCAGGCTAGTTATTATTAGTTGTCCTTAGACTATCCTGCACAAAGTAAAAACAACCACTAAGCACTGATATGAGTGGTGACCTCATGCATTACAAGCATTTTTTCAGAACTACGTGGGATATTTCTATTATTCCTTTTGTGTCTTTATTAAAACTGCATCTCAGGGGCTGACCCCGTGGCCGAGTGGTTAAGTTCACATGATCCGGTTCAGCGGCCCAGGGTTTCACCAGTTTGGATCCTGGGTGCGGACCTAGCACTGCTCATCAGGCAACACTGAGGCGGCGTCCCACATGCCACAACCAGAAGCACTACAACTAGAATATACGAGTATGTACTTGGGGGCTTTGGGGAGAAGAAGAAGAAGAAGAAAAAAAGAAAATTGGCAACAGATGTTAACTCAGGTGCTACTCTTTAAAAAAACACTGCATCTCAGGTAAGTGGATTACTCAAGATCACACAATTACTGCTATCTTTTTAAACAAAATTGGACTGTAATCATATGCCTTGAGACAGTATCCCTTTGAAATTTGATGACATCAATGTCTTCCCCAAAGTTAATAACCCTGCACTTAAACACCCCTTAAACTCCATCCTTGGTCTCAGACACTCAACAAACCTACCTGGACCTCATTTAAAACTTGTATTTTAAAGGAATTAAAGGAATGGAGCCCAAATTCTATCCTCTTTCCCACAATATCATTTTCCATTCTTCCTCAGCCAACATCCTAACTCCACAAACTCCAATAAAGGAAATGAGCCCCTTGGTTTTGTTGACCTAGCGAACAGTGCTGCTGTTGTGTTTTCACACCAGCAAATAAAATTTACTGCTAAGAAGTCAGAAAGCTACTCCATAATTTTCAATTTGCACCATTCTTTGGTCTGGCATACTGTGGAGATATCAAATCTAGCTATAGGTGGGGGGTAAGCAGCTACCCCCTGGGCCTGGCTTCCAGGAAGAGTCAGAATTTCCCACAAAAGAAAGAAGAAAACATTCTGTCTGGTAAGAAGATAGAAAGCTCAGGGTCAAGAAGGCAGCGGACATGTGAATCTAAAGTTTTCAGTGGAGAGGAGGAAAGATTGCCTTTTGAGCTATAATTTTCGGCTCTGTGAAGGCACCACATCCACAGATCATCACTACGCAGCGAGTGTATTTCAGGCATTGGTTTCTGCAATGAGGTACAGGGAATAGGCCAACACTGAATCTTCATTAGCTCCTTGGGGAAAGTGATCATCCTCCCCAAACCGAACTGTCCAGAACATATTGAGGGATAATTTATAAAAGCTGGCTCCACGGAACTTAAAGAGCAGCAATAGCAATAAAGCATTTCTAGATGAGTCGCTAATTTGAACTAGGTCAAGTCCGTGTTAGAGAGCCACCCATTCAAAGCACACCTCTTTCCCTGACTCAAAATTTTAATGGAAAACTGTCAGCTGTTTTCTTTTTTCTCCTTCTGTATATGTTTTAGACAAAAGGCACCAAGACAAATCTGAAAGGTTAGGAGATAATGGAGGGTTGACAATATCTGTAAGAAAGAGAGATGGTTATACGAGAAATCAAAGTTCTAGTCACTGGTACCATGTTTTGTAAGTACCTTGTTAACCAAGCATTGGGCAGTGTATTGAGTGATGTGGAAGCATCTCTGTGGCATTTATCAAACCCTACTTGGCACTATGCTACTTCCTTTATTCTCTTCATAAAACTATCCACTTCCTGAGATCAGAGATGCCCTCTTACTCACTACAGTATCTGTATGCTATATGCCTTTTTTGCCCACAGATATTAAGGATGTGTTTCTGTACAGTGTAAATTTTACACAAACCCTAACAATTGTCATTTTTTCCTCAAAATTGAGATTTTGTTAATAGCACAAAATAAGACAATACTTTATAGAAAGACATTACATTATGAGCCTTGTTAAAATTCAATGAAGATGGGTGGTTCTGAAAATCCCCATATATTCTAATTCTAATGTGGAGAATTTAAAGATATTGTGAGCAGGAAAATTACCATATAGATTCGTATTTCATATGACTGAAGCAGTGAACATGATATTGAATTCAAAGTGTTCATAGTTCCTAGAACAGTAATTCTGCAAGATACTGAAAAACTACAAATTTTGCACTGGGTATTTTGGCACACAAAATCTCAGAATTTTATATTTTTAGTAGGATTCTGGGATAGAAATTATGCCAGATTTCAATTCTGCATGATTTCAGGAAGTTTGTTTTTGTTTTTGGTGAGGAAGATTTGCCCTGAGCTAACATCTGTTGCCAATCTTCCTCTTTGTTTTGCTTAAGGAAGATTAGCCCTGAGCCAACATGTGTGCCAAACCTCCTCCACTTTATATGTGGGATGCCTCCACAGCATGGCTGATGAGCGTAGTAGGTCCACGACTGGGATCTGAACCCATGAACCCAGGCCTCTGAGGCAGAGCATGCGAAACTTTAACCACTCAGCCATGGGACCAGCCCCAGGAAGTTTTAATTGATAGAAATGATAAGCAAATTTGTTGAAAAGAAAAAAAACTTTAAATATCTGAACAAGCTGATAGAAACCAAACGAGAAAATTTGCTGCTCTGCTAAACTCTCTGAAACTGTTTCTGTCACCTGTGGACATTTCATTTGAATTATTATTCTCTAAATCTATATAGGCTAATAGGCAAATTTTCTTCTCCTATCCTAAACTTCCCTTGAGAAAGCAATAGCATAGGCTGACCATTGGGATTATTGATATGTGGCTACATTTTAGGAGAATATTTTCCAGGCACTGCTTTCATTTATTTAAATCAACTTTATTGAACTATAACATAAATGCACCCACTTTAAGTATACAGTTCAACAAATTGTAACAAATAGATGCAACTACATAAACACTACTACAATCAAGATATAAAATATGCTCAACACTTCAAAAAGCTTCCTTGTGTCCCTTTGAGGTCATCCCTACCTCAGTCTCAGACAGCCACTTGTCTGCTCTCTGTCACTGTAGATTAGTTTCATTCCTTCTTGAATTTCACATATAAAGTCACACAGCATGTCCCCTTTTATATCTGGATTCTTTCACTCAGCATACTATTTTGTTCCCCTGTATATATGTATCATTTTTTTCTGGCCACATTAAAGATTTTCTCTTTATCTTTGGTTTTCAGAAGTTTGATTATAATGTGCCTATGCATAGTTTATGTTTATCCTGCTTGGAGTTTTATAGCTCTTTTAAATCTATGAATTTATATCTTTGTCCTATTTGGGAATTTGGGGGACATTATGTCTTCAAATATTTTTCTGCCTCGTTTTTTCTATCTTCCTCCTTGAACTCAAATTTCATATATGTTAAAACAAATTTTATGTCTTTGAGGCTCTGTTTATTTTTTTCAGTCTTTTTCTTCTCTTCATCTCCAGATTGAATACCCTCTTCTGTTCTATTAGCAAATTTACTAACCTTTTTCTTTGTCATTTACATTTTGCTGGTAAGCCTATCCTTAGATTTTATCTCAGCTATTGTATTTCTCACTTCTAAAAATTCCATTTTAAATATTTTCCATTTGTCAACTGAAACATTCTACATTTTCATTCATTGCAAGCATATTTTCTCTTACATCATTGAGCATAATTATAACAACTGCATTAAAATTTTTGTCTGATAATTCCATCACCTGGGTCACCTCAGAATCAGTTTTTCCTTCTGTTTCTTTCTCCTAAAAGGATGATTTGCAACTTCTTCTTTCTTCCTATGTTGAGTAATTTTGGACTGTATCCCAGACAAATGCATTTAATGCTACAGAGACTCTGGATTCTCTTACATTCCTCCATACAGTGTTCATTTGCTTCACTTAGCAGATTGCTTTGGTTAAATTCACACTGCACACTCTGTCTCTTGGGCAGAAGTTCTCAACTGAATTCCGTCTTCTTAGCCTTGCTGTGCTACTTGAAGTCTATCATACACAGGGGTTGTTCAGGAGTAAATTTGGGAAAAAGTCTGTACACTAATTATTGGACTTTCCCTCTGCAGCTGTCTCCCCAAGATCCCCCTGTTTTCCTGTGACTATGGTTGCCCTCATCTCCATCTTCTGTTTCTTCAAGCCAAAATGACAGATTTTCTTTCAAAGTTTTACAACCCCACATGTGCAGAGTCAAGCTTGTCCTCAGGCTGGAAACAATTAAAGTGGGAAACTTGTTCAGAGCCATTCCCTCCTTCTCAGTACTGACTACCCTCCCCCCCAAAAAATCTGTCTGCTTTTTGTCACTTTCCAGTGCCTTCAGGTAGTTGTTTTATATATGCATATATATATATTCCAGATTTTCACCCGTTTACCCCTTGTGTGTGTTCACTGACTGCAAAGTCTTCTGGTGAAGCCTCACCATTGCCACTGCCTGTCATGTTGCCCCTAAACAAGTTCTGAGCAGAAGCAGAGAGATGGTCTTTTATAGCTTTTTACCTGCAATCTAAAGGAGCTTCATTTGTGTCTAAAGTCTCACAAAGGATCTCATTAAATCTGTTTTGCCGACTTCCAGCATCATCTCTTTGTCCAGATCTCATCTTTATTCCTAAAATATGGTTGGCAAATATTAATAGAGTTCAGTATCTGATGATGTTAAACATAAGTCTTCACCCTAATGATAATTATAACTATAATTTATTGAATTATTTACTGTGTGCTAGGACCTGCTTGACATGGTGAGAGAGTAATATTTCAGAACTTGGTCTCTGAAGAACTCGATCTTGATCTGGATAACTTGGGCTAATACTATAACTTCGAGTAACTTGCTGAATTTTTTTGTGTCTCATTTCCCAACTGGAAAAAAGGTGGAGGGGAGGGGATGATCAACCTGATAGCATGTGATGAGAGTTAAATGAGTTAACACATTCAGCGGACTTAGAATTGTGCCAGGTACACAGTGACCACTCAATAAATATTAGCTATTACTATAATGGTTTCTGTCAGAACAATCCTATAAGATATATTTTTAATTTTTTTTATATTTTATAAATGAGAAAACAGATAATAAAGTTTGAATTACTTGCCCAAGTTCCCTTAGCTTTGAAGAAACAAAACTCAGATTTTGAGTCAGACATTCTGGCTCCAGGGCCCACATATTTAACATTCTCCAGTTTTAAATGCAGCCCAAGAAGCTGGTTGGAGGACAGACATCATGCCTGTCCCCTGGATCTCCTCACAGCCCCAAAGTTTGCATGTTATTAACTGATATGAACAGATACTAGGAAAAGTAGGGAGGAGATTTTTACCTGGCTCTTGCTCAACCAACCAAAATTGTCTTGTAACTCCTATGATTAATTGTACTAAAAAACCTACTGTACCTTTTAAAGATTTAAGGTTTGTTCTAACTCTTCAACTTTTTGTTTGTTTGGAGCTCAGAAGACATTGGTGCTGAATCACACAAATAAGTAGATAGATACTGCCTGGGTAAGTTTGATCTTGCAATATAATATTATATTGTTTTCACAATGCCGTTGCTCAGGTATTGAACTCTATTAAAATGTGATTACCGTAATTTAGAAATATATCTCTCTATGGTTATATGTCACACATGTAAGAACAAGTAAATATTAAGTTTACATACAGCTTTAAGTAGGGGTAAAAATGGAAATACATTTTATTCATTTTGCTCCCACAAAATTTATTCTTTTGTTAAAAGATTCAGGGGCTGGCCCTGGTGGTACAGTGATTAAGTTCGCATTCTCCGCTTCAGTGTCCTGGGGTTCGACTCTTGGGTCCTGGGAGCAGACCTAGGTACCTCTGCTCAAGCCATGCTGTGGCAGGTGTCCCACATATAAAGTAGAGGAAGATGGCCACAGATGTTAGCTCAGGGTCAGTCTTCCTCAGCAAAAAAAGGAGGATTGGCAGTGGATGTTAGCTCAGGGCTAATCTTCCTCAAAAATAAATAAATAAATAAATAAAAATAAAGATTTTAAAAAAAATTCAAGCTATGTTTATAAATATTATAGAATAATAACAATATATAGTAGAAAAGGACATAGATTTCTAATTCTGTCTCTCATCAAATTTTGCATAGGAATCCTTCTGTAATATTGTAGGTATATAATCATCCAGCCATTATTTTAGATTATTGTTAGAAAGCTTTGATTTTTAGAAAATTGTATATTGAGCTAAAAGCTCCTTTTCTGTTACTGTCACTCAGCTGTAAATCTGGCCACAAGAAAACATGAAAATGAAGTTTCCCTTTCAAGTTACAGCTATGTAAATATTTTAAAACAATTATCCTTCCTATCCAAACTTTCTTGGACTAAATATTAGTCCTGAGATGAAGTTATTTTCAGACCTTTCTTAAGACATAATAACTCTTATACTTGAACTCATGCTTGTCTATTTCCTTTTTAAAAGGTTGTGATTAGAAGTTAACAAAATACAATGTATGGGATCAAACAAGTGCAGAATTCACTGGATCTACCACTTCTCTTGATCTGGAAACTCTACTCGAATTAATGCAGATTTTGATAGCATTTTTAAAATTTTAATTTTTTGCTTTTACCATTAATCTTGCTGGCTCAGAGTATTATTAAAGTTCCCTTATTGCTTTAAATATTATTTATTACACCAATCTATAAAAATATACTACTGCTTTCTAGGAGCAAATATACTGTTTAAAGCAATATACACGTATATTACAGGTTTTTTTACACATATGCTCATTTATACGTAAGTCATAGGAACTTTTGCTACCAGTAAAGACTGAATAACAGATATCTAGTCCGAGTTTAGTTTGACCAAAATTGCCAGACATATAATCATTTTTGTGGTACTTTTATATATGGCTCTACTAACATAAATGTCAGTGTCTCAGAGCTTATTTTTTTCCTGTGCCTATCTTCCAAATAGTATGTTTGAATTTAGGTGAGAAACCAGTCATGTTTGTCCTCTTATCAATATCTCCATGGAACTCTATTAAAGAAGCTGACCCCTAACTTTCCTTCGACAGAAGATAATACCAAGCTAATTAACCGAATGATGCCAAATCAACTTCCAGCTGGGTTATTTTCCTAAACTGTTGGCAGTCATGTGATGAGCTCATTCTCAGGACTTTAGATGAGGAGGGGTAGGAAAGTTGAGGCATCAGCATACAGAGTCCATTTTGCCTCAGCATGAAACTTAATCATTTTTTCCAGGCATTTGAGAACAGTTGCCTATCTCCGCTATGCATGCTTAATATTACCTTCTGTATCTCCCTAAAGTAAGCTCCATATGCTAGTTCAAGATTCTTGACCTGTGACCCTTTCCCCCAATACACACACACACACACACACACACACACACACACACACGCATATACTTCCCCTCACACAATCTCGTAGGCTGGCCCCATAATTCTTCTCGTTATATGCTTTATCTGAAATGTCCTCCCATCTTCTCTCCCCCATCTGTCTTCTATCTGTTCATCTGGCTAGATTTATCATGCCTACTCCTTTTGAGAAGAGTCTCCTAACAACCCCATCCTGAGTTTCCTGAAATCTGGGGGAGCTAGTTCTCTGGAATAAAGGCAGGAGAATGAAGTACTTCTTAGAAGTAGTGCAAATAAAGATGCTCCATGTCCTTGCTACTCCTCCCTCTGACTTACAAGAAATGAAAAGGGAAGCAGTGAAAAGGCCCCTCCAAAGGGGAATGAGGGAGTGAGCCATCTTAATTGTCATATTACTGCAGTTGATAGCACATCAGTGATACCGAACACAGTGTCTGGCACATCATAGCCAGACACGAGTATCTAGTCAGCACTTGGAAATAGATCTTTAGGAAAATAGGTGAAATGAAAGTGGGCAAAATGTCCCTCATAATTGCACTGCCCAACTTGAACTATAGGGAAAGGCTTGGACTAGGGTAGTTAATGGCAATTCAACAAGTATGGGCATAGAAACTGAATTAACTCATCCATTTAAAAAATTATCTTGCATCCCAAATGGATACCACAGGCCTGGAGTGGCCAGAGGAAATACCTGCTAAACTATTTTTCATGCCTTGAAATTTGATATCATAGTAAAAACTCTGAATGCTTTGCAACTGAAAGTGTTTTGCACAGGGAATAGAATGCTAAAGGGGTCTAGAAGATTATCTTCTAATACACGAAACAGGAACTGGACTTTTACACACAGTCCTGCAAGCAGAAGACAGTGACAGTGAGTAGAAGGCACAGGGAGAAAGAGTCAGCACAAGGGGGCACTTTGTAAAACACAGAGGCTTTCCAATGGGGCTGTTCTGGACAAATCTTAAAAGAGAGAACAGTTGGACTAGTGAGATGATCCATATAACACTGTCTGTTTTTGAGATTCTGTGAAAATTCTTGCTTGAGAGAAAGAATTAGGGGCACTCATGTTAGCTGGAGTGTGATTTAGGTCACCATCAGAGTCATCTTAAACAATTATTTAAAATGCAGATTTTTGAGCTCGATCCAAGGGTGCTACTCACTCTCTTGAGGAGGAACGTTGGGATCAGCATTTAAACAAGTTCCAGGCAATTCTAATGCCCAGTAAAGTTCCAAAACTTTCCACTTAGTGTTTGCCAATTTAAGGAAGCATGAGGAGTCGTGGGCTGGTTCTAGTAAGCCATTATCCAGCCTTAGTTACTGACAGCACTCCTTCGTGCTTTAGGTTCTATGGCCTTTCATACTTCAAGGCCTACCCTTAAGAGGAAGAGAAAATAAGTACAAAAGTCTCAGTACTCTCCAGGTAAGATGGTTTCTGTTGGATGCCATTCATTTTTTTCCTAAATACAAAAAATAAGGAAATCTGCAAACAATAGTGCCACATAGAAAATAACACTTTTTGCTAAAATGCCGTATTATGTAAGCATCCCCAATTCTATTAATATCTGTGGCTATCTTATGAAATATTCACAGTGTCTGTAACTCTGAATAGCAAGTGCATAGAAACATCAAAAGAATCCTCACAGTAATACCCAAGCAAAAATATACTTAGCAGTCTAACTCTGTATGTTTTAACAAGAAGCCCAGAGATGCCTCTAAAAAACCAACGGATATAGGCTGAAGTCAAGTTTAAAACATCTTGAAGCTTCTGTCTGAGACCCTGATAACTCTCTGTCTAACTCCCTGTTTGAAGCAAGGGTCCCAGTGTTAAGTCCTAGCTACCTAGAAACAAGGACATCCCGTATATTCAGACCTCTATCCCCAATCTTATGAATATAGCAGTCCATGCAGGGCGTGATCAACCTTTGTTTCAGGACCTTTAAAACACTGCCGAGTGTTCCTGCTTCCTTTTCCCTTAGAGCCAGCATCAGATGAGCTGTCATATAGACTAAGTGAATCCATGCGACCAAATGCCTAAAGGTCAGTTGCTCTCTCCTCTTACTTATACGAGAGGTACCCAAATGCTAACTTTCCAGGAGCATTTGTATCTTAAAATGAGATTCTTGAACATTCCATAATTTAAAGGGCTTCCCTAATGATGGCCTTTTTTCTACTGTGACAAATCAATGAAACCTCAAATTTCCCCAAGGACCACAAACTCAGTTTACAGATACATCCCATTCTCTGAGCAGAATTATCTTCTTGACCATGAAATTCAGGCATGAAACTGGTGAATGCTAGAGAGAGGCAGTGTGACTCTATAGTAAAGGCAGTGAATTAAGGGCCAGCGAAAGTGGGCTTTAGACTCAGTTCTGCCACAAATTCACTATGTGACCTTGGACGAGTCTGTTCCTTTCTCCTAGTCTCACTGCCTCCATCTGTAAAACGAAAGAGTAGAATTCGACAACCTCTACAATCCCTCCCAGCTCTAAGATTTTCTGGAATTCGCTTCACTCTTTCATGTTTATCTCCCTTATGATTAAAGTTTTTCCTTTCAAGGAAAAAGGTCCATAAACACACAACATAAGTGAAAAGTCTCTTGCTTCCTAATTAGGATGTTAAGAAGAGTCAAGATGGCCATGTCAATTCCTTCACCACTGTATTTTTTTTTGAATTTTTAACAAAATGGGTGTTCAGCTGCTCATCAACATTGCTTTTAGCACTGAATAATGGTTAGGATTATGGTTCAGATCAAAGCTGCTTGTATTAGTCAGGGTTCTCCAGAGAAACAGAACCAATAGGACGTACATGGATGTATAGAAACAGATTTTTTTGTGAGGGATTGGCTCACACAATTATGGGGGCTGAGAAGTCCCACAATCTGCTGTCTGTAGCTAGAGGCCCAAGAAAGGCAGTGGCATAGTTCCAGTCCAAACCCTAAGGCCTGAGAACCAGGGGAGGTGATGGCATTAATTCCTAGTCCAATCTGAACCCAGTGCACTGATGTCTGAGTGCGGGAGAAGATAGATGTCCCAGCTCAAGCAAAGAGCAAATTCACCCTTCCTCCACCTTTTTGTTCTGTTCAGATCCTTAATAGATTAGATGATGCCCAGCAGCATTGATGAAAATGGTCTTCTTTGCTAAGTCTATAGATTCAAACACTAATCACTTCCTGAAACACCTGCAGAGACACACCCGGAAATAATGTTTTATCAGCTATGTGGGCACCCCTTAGCCCAGACATGAAATTAACCATCACACTGCCATTATGCCAATTTCCACATATGGGATCCCAGCAAGGAGACTTGAAGTTCGTAAGTTTCTGGCTCCTCATCTATAAAGACAAGAGTAATACTGAACTGTGGCTGTTGTATTGAACAAGATGATGCCTGTAAAAGGTTGAACCAAGTATCTACAAAATGTTGAGCCCAGTGCCAGTTGAGTACTCCATTTGTTACATTTGATTTACCTTCATTATGAAGAAATAACCAGTGACTTTGTGATCAGAAATCTTCTTTTCTCTATTTTGAAATATATAAAAGATTGTTCTATTCTCCCCAAACTGATTATAAATTGAAGGACATATCAATTTTTTAAAAAACAGGTTTTTAACTAATCAAAGTGATTCTAAGTTTTATATGAAAAACAAATAATCAAGAATAAAAGGAAAATTTTAGACAGAAGAGTAAAAGGGGGTAAAACCCTATCAGATGTTAAAACATGGTATAAATTATAGTGTAAATAGCTTGGTACTGGCACACCAATAGACAGCAACTCCATGGAATAGAATATGTACTCAAATATATCGTTTACTCAGTGTTACGTTGGAACAAATTGCTAAGCATTTGGAAAAAAAGCCAGATCAATACTTCTTTCCCTAAAACCAAATAAGTCCCAAATTGATCAAAGATTTGAATTTAAAAAATCATTTAAAAATCCTAGTAAAAACCACAAAAAATGTATTTTAGAATGTCAGAGCAAACATAAAACCTAGCATTATAAAATAAAATATTCATTATATAAAGATTGATTACATAAATATTAGAAATTTCTGTAAAGAAGAAATTCAAAAGAAAATGGCAAACTGTGGGAAAATATGCAATATATACAACAGACAAAGGACTAATACTCTCAGTATATAAAAAAATCTTATAAGTCAAAAAGGAATAACAATAGAATTTAAAAGACATAAGTAAGTCGTATACAGAGAAGGAAATACAAATGGCTTTTAGATATTTGAAAAGATGTTCAAATTTATTTTAACTAAAGAAATATATATTTAAATATTAATCCAATACCATCTTAATCAGATTGTCAAAAATGAAAATTTTGAAAATACGTTTTGTTGGCCAAGCTATGGATAAATAGTCATTTTCTTTGACTGTTTGGGAGACTATAAAATAGTATACCCTCTTTCGAGGGTAATTTGACAATATGTATCATCATTTAAAATTCACAAAGCCTTTGACAAAGCAATTCCTCTCTAGGAATTCATCCTGCAGATACCTTCAACATGGATAAGCAATACCTACAATAGCAAAGGACTGGAAACACTCTAAATATGTAATGCAAAGGAATTCATTATTAATAACAGTGCACCAATACAACGGAATGCCACACAACCATTAAAAACAACATATACAGAAACATAGATTAGATAGGTATAGATATAAAACAATTGCTGTTGTAATGAATGTCTAATCAGGAAGACATAAACCTCTCTAGAGAGTTCGGCCAGAGAGGGTTTGGATAGGGTTGAAGGGGGTGGACAGAAGAAGGAGATGTTTCCCAGAAATTAGGAAGCTGCTAGGTGTTGGAAGGGCTGGAGTAACAAAAGGGACAAGGGAGTGTTGTGTTACCCAGTGATCAGAAGTCTGCTGCTGCCTTTGGGCAGGACCCCATGAACCTTCGCTGGCCACTGAGCTGTGGGGGGGCCTTTCAGTCCAGCTGAGCAGAAGTTGCCCTTGTTACTGTTGGTACCAAGCTTACTAGAATCATTGTTACAGAGGCTGCTGGAACCATTGCCATTGTCACCATCACTGCCACTTTGGAATCATTGATTTTGCTTGAGCCCACAGATACCTGCAGCCGCTTGCCATAGCCAGTCACTACCACTGCCACTACCAGAATCCTATGAGGAAAAATTCCTTCTCTTTTGCTCCAGCCTCCTAATCTCCCTCAGTGCCTTCCCTATACCTAGAAAACTGTACCTAGAGACCAACTGAGCAGGGATGTGTGGAGTGTAGTTTCAGGCTTCAAGCCGCATGTGATAAAGAGGGCAACAGACAGCACTTGATGTAATTTCCAAAATACAACATAGAAGGAAAAGATCAAGATAGAACCTCCATACTCTTTTCCATATTGGCTGTATCAATTTATACTTCCGCTAACAGCGCACAAGGGTGTCCATTTTTTCCATATCCTTGCCAGCATTTGTTATCTCTTGTCTTTTTGATAGTAGCCATTCTAGTAGGTGTGAGGTGATATCTCATTGTGGTTTTGATTTGCGCTTCCCTGATGATTGATGATGCTGAGCACCTTTTTTATGTTTTGTTGGTCATTTGTATGTCTTCTTTGGAAAAATGTCCGTTCAGGTCCTTTGTTGATTTTTCAATCAGATTACTTCATTTTTTGCTTTTGAGTTGTATGAGTTCCCTTTATATTTTGGATATTAACCCCTTGTCAGATATATGCTTTATAAATATTTTCTCCCATTCTGTAGGTTGCCTTTTCATTTTGTTGATTGTTTCTCTTCCCTGCAGAATGGAAGATCCTCAAAAAATTAAAAATGTGGCTACCATATGATACAACAATCCCACTTCTGGGTATATATCCAAAGGAAATAGAATCAGGATCTTGAAGACATAGCTGCACGTGCATATTCATTGCACTATTATTCACAACAGCCAAGACAAGGAAACAACCTAAATGTCTATTGGTGGATGAAAGAAAATGTGATATATACATATATATATATATATATATATATATATGTATATATAGACACCATGGAATATTATTCAGCCTTAAGAAAGGAAGGAAATCCTGCCATTTGCAACAACACGGATGGACCTTGAAGGCATTATGCTAAGTGAAATAAGTCAGAGAAAGATAAATACTGTATGATCTCACTTATATGTGAAATCTAAAAAAGCTGAACTCATAGAAGCAGAGAGTAGAACAGTGGTTGCCAAGGGCTGGGACTATGCAGGGAATGAGGAAATATTGGTCAAAGGGTACAAACTTACAGTTAAAGAGGAATAATTTCTGGGCATCTATATACAGCATGGTGACAATAGTTAATATTGTATTAAATCCTTGAGGTTGCCATGAGAGTAGATTTTAAATGTTTTCACCATAACAATAACAACAAAATGGTAACTATGTGAAGTGAAGAATGTGTTAAAGAATCTTATGGTGATAAACATTTCACACTATATACCTGTATCAAATCATCACATTATACATCTTAAACTTATACAATGTTACGTGTCGATTATATCTCATAAAAGCTGGAAAAAATAAGATCAAAGTAGAAAACAGTATATACATAGTAGGATCATGTTTTTTTAAGTAGGCGTGTGTGAAGAGGGGAAAGTATATATTTTTATATGGAGAGAAAAAAACATAAGAATCCACAACAGATCTTGTCTCCAAATTGGAATTGAAACTGAGGAACCAGAGGTCAGAAGTGAAAGAATTTTCTTTTCACTCACTGTATACTTTTTTTGTACTGTGTGCATAAATTCCTTCAAAGAGAAAACTCTACGTCCAAAAAAGCAAAGATTGCCATCATAAATAATAAAATACCCTCTCTCCCTACAGCTATTTTTTCACTTGCCTTTTTATTTGGAGCTTGTAAAAAAACTTAAAACGCACTTTCTTTACCCTTTTTCTCAGAAGTCATGGGATAAGTTGCATCAAACCATGTGTTATTGCCCTTCCAAATTTCCAAATGTGTTAACTCACTTGATCTTTGCAATACAAATATAAACTAGTTTTTGTTGTTGTTTTTTAGATGTAGAAACTGAGAGTCAGGCAAGCTAAAGGACTTGCCTCAAGTGACTCAGTCAATCCTTTGCAGAGTTGGGGTTTGAACACAGGTCTTCCCATTCCAAAGCAATCGTGACACTGTGATGACTAAAGATAGCCAACATGAACTGCCTCATATTCTGAAGACTTTTTCCTTGTCCCTGGAACCCACTCATTGTATGTTATACTTCCAACTTCATTGTAAGACTGGAGGACTCAAGACCCTTCTCAAGGATCTAGGGCGTGGAAATTTGATTGATGTGTTGATGGGGTATCTAAAAGCTTTGCATCTTCAAGCTCTCTTAGAATCCGCACCCACCACTTCCTTCTCTACCTTGCCTCTTTTTCTGTCTTCACTCTCATAGGCTCTTGCTATCTTTTCAGATTCATGGTCTGCATATGTTGTCCCCATACGGGGATCGGGGGCAGGGAGAGAGAGAGAGAGAGAGCCCCCCACCCCAGTGGTAGCTTGGGCCTGATATCATAGGCTTCTTTTCTGATTCTTGCCCTTGAGATATTTCTCCTTTGGTTTTCTGTATAAAAGTTAGTAATAGAGGGTGTGGACCTTGAGTAGACATTCCCAAGAAGCCAATATGTCATCTTTTGCTTCAGGCAACTTGAGTTTGTCCCTGTTATAGAAAAAAGGAATTTTTAAAAAACCTAACTTGTGGGTTAGCCTAGGTCATTATGAGTAGGGGTTTAAGGTCTAAGTCAAAGCTGATAATAAATAAAGGAGAAAAATGTATAAATAAAAGAATGAGAATACCATCACAAGTTGCAAAAGTCGACAAGTGGCATAAATGTGCAAAAGAAGGCCAGAAGCAGTGACAAATGTATTTTCATGAACATTCACTTGGTAAGGCACAATTACTCTTAAGGTCAGCCACATTACATGCTTAAGCCTCGGGCCTGTGAGCTCATGCTAATTTGAACAGCTGTTTAAAAGAGGCTCAGTGCTATTTTGTTTGACAGATGAAGAAAATGGTGCTCACTAATGGCCTTGGTTGCTTTGACACAAACTGATTTCCCTATTGCTAAAACTTGCAATATCAATTGCAAATAGCTTTGACAATTTGAACGTATTCTTCAATGCTGACGTCCTAAGGAAGAACTTTTTCAAAATCTGAGATCCTCATTTGAAAGAATATTACCACTATTATAACCACCTTCCCCTTATTCTCTTCCAAAGGAGAACTGAGAAATGGGGAACTGCAGGTCATATATATATTCCCATTGTTTGAAGGAGATTGTTAGTCACCTTTGTTTCTGATTGTCATTATTCACAGCTGATCTCCTCTACCTTTGGAAATCAAGGAGATGATTACATTTTGTTCACAAGAAGGGATTTATAAACCTCATAATGTTGGAAGAAACAGCTGTTTCTCTTTACTACAGCATTTGCTTTCTTTCCTTGCATAGGAAGTCAGCTGGGAGATACTACTAAACGTTGGATTGAATGAAACACAAACTTGGTGTTTGTTACTATTTGGAAATAATTTTTCCATAATTGTTTTTATAGAAGAGAGCAAAACATCCTTAATAATGTCTCATCAGGACAAAGAAGATAGAAGACACAATTGAAGTGAAGGCCATTCAGTTGCAAAATGTAGATAAAATGTATGAGAATTAATAACACAGTTGAAAACACTGCATTTTGATAGTAGCTTTTAGGGAAGCGTACAAACAAGGATCTGAGGAGTAAATCTCTTTCACACTTTCAAAATTATGGATGTGGATATTAAAGATCCTCAGTTTTCTCAGATAACCTTTTCTAATGATCAGCATTATTCAGATTAATGGGATTCACGAATACAGGTTTGTTTTTGCAACATTCTAGGAAATCAAGTTCGGGGATAGAGTATCTTGTTGCTGTTGTTATTATTGCATTTAAAAACTGTGATTTCCCCTTCTCACTTTCCTTAGCTATGCGTTATTTCATCTGTGTTGAACTCAGTGTCTTTCCATTTCATCTTCCTCAGTCCGCTGGTATTTGGCTCGTGAGGCCACGTTCTTTCTCAATTCTTTGATGATCTTCCTTCATTTCCTCTCTATATAATATTTATGTGTTTAAAGACTCATGTTGTATATCTGCTAAGAGAAACAATGTTAATTCTTCCTGCATTTTTAATATTTTAGTGGCCCTCCATATCCATTTTTAATTAGCATGCTTAAGAAAGAAAATGGACAATTATGGCCATTCACTCAGTGACTCTTTCTCATAAACCCATTAAATGACAAGTTACTCAACAGCAGCCACTGTCTTTCGTATCTGCATATCCCTGGTGCTTAGCTTAGGGCCTCTATTAGTCAAAGTTCTCCAGAGAAACAGAACCAAAAGGAGGTACATTACATAGAGACAGACTAATTATAAGGAGTAGGCTCATGCAATATGGACATGAGTGAGTCCTCATATCTGCAGGGTGAGCTGGCAAGCTGGAGACCAAGAAGAGCCAATGGTTTAGTTCCAGTCTGAGTCAGAAGGGCTGAGAACTAGGAGAGCCAGGATGTAGTGCCTGCCCAAAGGCTAGCAGGCTTGAAACCCAAGAAAAGCCAATGTTTCAGTTAATTTAACCATCACAGGGCTTAAAATGTTGTCACTGCCCAATAAATATTTATAAATTAGTGAGTTTCCCCATTTATTCTTCAGAACAATTCCACAAGGTGGTTTCATCTTCGTCTAAAGGAAGAAACTTGTGCTCAAAAGACTCGATGCTAATTGCCCAGGCTAGGTGGATCAAGACTGGAAACCCAAGTCAATTTAGGTGAATGATATATGACTAAAACAATAATGTCCAAATTCTCTCAACTTCATAGAATGTGTTGCATTGAAAAAATTTGGGGGAAACACGAGTGGGGCCAAAGAATGGATAGCTAGCTAGATGGATGTAGATAAAGTGGTAAATGTTAAGAGAATTTGTCTCAGGCTAATTACAGACCTAAGTTTTATTTTTTCTTTTTATCAGGGTTCACCAAGTGGAGGTTATCCCACACGTTTCCAAAGGTTCTTTAAAAATGAGTACGTGTTTATTAGGTTTTTAGGGCTGGTTAGAAATCTGATCCTATCTTCCTCAAGAAAACAATTTAAAATGCTGAATAAATTATATTTTTTAAAAATATTCTTGAAAGCATATAGGAACTAGTTGTAAAGAAATAATTTATCACACCAAAATATATGTGGAAGTGAAAACTGAGAGAGCCCATAAGCCACTTTCATGCTAAAGACATTTGTCAAGTCTGAGGAACTTGATCGTGACTGTGAAGGCTAACAGGGAGTGGGCAGCAGAAGACAAAACTCAAGTCTCAAAGGAGAATCTTCCCCGATAAAAATGAGACTCCAAAGCACTACTCCTCAGTGAAGCCAGGAGAAAGTGCCTTGGTATCTGGCAAAGGGCATTATCCTTAGGAAATTGTAAGCGCAAGTCAGCCCTCTTGGAGATTTCCAGCCAAACTCATTTTACGCATGGGTCCAAAAAACTTCAACCCATGAACATGGTAAAGAGCTCTTCATGCTGGTAATGTTCCAAGCACTGGGCTAAAACAGAAGCAAATCCTTTCAAAGAATGCACCTTAAAGTGAGATTTCAAAAAACATTCAGATAGATAATTTTCCGAGGAAGATGAGCCATTCAGATTTTTTTAAAAAGAATCACTGAGCACACAAGGAAACAAAACACCATGTGCAAGAATCAGAATTAAAAATTCTGAAGCATGTATACTGAGAATTTAGATACTAGAATTCATAGATAAAGACTACTAAATAGTCTTGTTTTGTATGTTCAAAGCAAATTAAAAACAAGCTGGAAAAAGCTGCAGGAAACAGCAAACTAGAAATGGTTACCAAGCAGATTTGAAAAAGAACCAAATGGAATTTCTAGAACTTGAAAATATAATTATTTGATGAATAGGCTTCCAGCTATGAAATAGCTTGTGATAGAACAATGCTTCAATTAAAAATGAATAGATACATCCGCATAAAATATGAACATCTGTATAAAGGCATTAAGGAGTTGCTGATGTTACCAGGATAAGAGGGGACAAGATTCCAGAGAGTGGGGAATGGCAGAGAAAAGAGTTAACATTTGACAGCTGCTTTTCTACTGGTGCCATTTGCTGATGTGGATGGGGAGGAGGAAGCAAAGAGTTGGAGGAGGGAATGGTGGCTATCGGCAGAAAAACCAACAGGGTATATTGGCAATTTCACTGGGTTGAAGACATAAACACGAGGCTTGAGGAGCTAAGATCCCCTCAAATGAGAAGGAGAGACAGAACTGAACCTAACACACAGTGTTTTTCTCAAGAAATCTGTAGAATCCTGAAGCTCCACAAAATGGTAGACTAAGTTTGTTTGGGTTTCCCCTAAAAGCAGACCTTGAGACAAGGTTTTGAGTGTGAAAGTAGTTTATTTGGGAGATGATCTCAGGAAACACTGGCAGAGTGGAAAAGAAAAAGGGAAGGATGGGAGCAGGCAATAAAAAATGACACATTTTTCAAGCAATTCACTACTATGAGTAATTGGCACTTAATCCAACTGGTGAACTCTGGGATACAGGGTAAAACATGCCCTTCAGAGTTACCTTACCCAAAGGATGAGGGAACTGGGATTTTTATGTACCAACTCCTGCCTGTCATTGGCTAACAGATTCTCTTGAAGGATGTTAATTCCATGCCACCCTGGCCTACTGTGTGCATCAATAAACCAGAACCTGGTAGCCAGAGAAGGCCCTCAGGAGAAGACACGCAGGTGCCAGCATTTAGAAGTTGGACTAGTGTATCCTAAAATGGTCAGGGTTGGGAATGGTAGGGCACAAGCAGGGCACAACAACTTCTGCTACAGATACCACCTTGCACTGCTCAGATCCACACATGCCCCACATGAGGTTTACTCTGTCCTGTGACCCATTCTTTAAGGTGGTGGCTGCTTAAAATTTCTAAAAAGGAAGCCTTGTAAAAGGAGAATGGATGAGCGACAGTCCCCACTGCTGTGGTTGGTCTTGAGGCAGCATTGATATTTATTGCCTCTCTCCTCTCCTGCCCATTATAGGTTTCCTGCTCCCTTGGCCAGCCCATGTGCTGGTCTAGTTACTTGCCCAATGGAGTAACACAGATTTTCACTCCTGATGGGTCTGAGTCTTCGCTTACTGAGCAATTGTTAGGCTATGTTTACTTCAACTTCCTGTTCATGGTTGTCAATGGGCATTGAAACATTAAGAGGCAGCCAAATAAATCTCCTGTTTTTTAGCTATACTCCTCCATGCAGCTACTGTGAGGCATCAACCTTACCTGCTCCTTATAATCAGGTCAATTACGCCTACTGATATAGTAACGCCAATATTTTACTGCTAATGTACTGGACTAAAGAACCCCAAATGACCAGGTGGCAGTTAAAGCGTTAGGTCTAGTGAAATCCTTATTGTGGCACTAATAGAATGTCACTCCAGGAGCCATGGCCTCTAATGAACCTACAGTAGTGAGGAGAGGATGCACAATTTGTGCAAGAGGGTCCCTGAAAGTGATACTGAGAGGGGCCTCTCCTACTTTCAACATTTGAGGACTCAACCTCTCAGGGCACATACTGGCTATTGATTCAAAGTAAATACCGCATCTTGAAGGACAGCACACTAGCCCCACAAGGTGTTGCGTTTAAGCACATAGATGTGCATTTAAGACTTCTTTCCAATTGTCCATCAGGCTGAAAGCTTCAGGATGCTACAGTATACAGCAGGACTAGTGGATTCCGTGGCCACATGCCCACAACTGTGCCTTCCTTGCTATAAAGTAGGTCAATTGTCCGTGCAGATATTATGTGAGATCCCATGTCAGTAAAACAGATTCTCTGTGTCCTCAAACAGTGGGTTGAAGCACTGCAGAGACAAATGGAAAATTTATCCCCAGAATGTGTATCAGTTTCAGTAAGGATAAATGGCTGTCACCTCCAGTTTGGAAGCATTTCATTACAATCTAATTGAAACCAAATGGCTGTTTGGTCTCTCTTCAATGGATGGCATAATACTGTGAATGCAGAGTCAAATCAGCTCAATCAGTCTCTGTGAGAGGGAGCCCAAGCTGCTGGGTCCATGAATAAGCTTTATCCTTGAAAACATAGCTACTCCATTCATGGACTCTGTGCAATCACATGGATGATCAACTGTCTATCCATGTGGCTGTGCAATGCCATACCAGAGGTGCATCTTCTCTGATAGATATTTATGTGAGACACACAGATGCAATTTAGGCCCATTTCCATAGGTTCATACACATGCTTCTTCCCCCGACTTCTCTATACCTGATCTTCCAATCATGATCCATCTAAGACCCTAACTAATCAATCAAGCCACTTACCATTGCCAAGGAGTCCACACATATACTTACTTCTGTCCACTTTCCCCTCTACATTAAGTTGATGTCCAAGTCTATTTCTGGAAGCTCTGCCCACTGGGAGGATTTCCCTCACCATCATCTTTCAGCACTACCTCTTGGTCAGACTGCAGTGCATTTCCAACCCATACCAAACACTATCCTGCTAAATGCATGAACAGGGTCTAAGGATTTTCCTTCTCCATCAAAATCAAGTAGTCTGTGAGGATAGGGGAAGTAAAAGGGAAAAGATTACAAATAATGACTGAAAATGTCCCAAATTGGCGAAAAACAGCAACCTACAAATCCAAGAAGCTCAGTGAGGCTCAAGCAGGATGAATATAAAGAAAACCACATCTAGGCACATTATAGTCAGATTGCTGAAAATGAAAGATAAAGATAAAGTCTTAAACTAGAACAGAGCAGGGAGGGGGACCAGACAAAAATTATATATGGAGGAACAAGAATAATCATGATGTCAGACTTCTCATCAGAAACAGTGGAAGTCAGAAAACAGGGAAAAGATACCTTTAAAGTAGTTGAAAGGATGTTGTGGTAGGCTAAACATGGCCATACACTCCTTAGCATCCCATTCAAGGGGAGGTGAAGTTTATTTCAATTCCCCTTGAATCTGTGATGGCTCTGTGCCTGCTTAACCAATAGGATATAGCTGAGGTAACACTGTGCCAGTCCTGAGTCTAACCTTTAAGGGGATTGGTAGCTTGTGCTTCCTCTTTCCTGGAGCATTTGCTACCCTTCAGAACCTAGGTGCCATGCAGTGAGAAGCCCATGCTGATAGGGAGGTCAAGTGTAAGCACTCCAGTCAACAGGCCCAGCTGAGCTACTAGCCAAGAGCAAGCATCCACTGCCAGCCACGCAAAGGCATTATCTTGGACTCCTCAACCCATTTGAGCACCCAGATTAGTGCATCTCTGGCTGATTTCATATGAGGCAGAAGAACCACCCAGAAGATCCCAGTCAACCCATGGAATCACGAAATACAATAAAATGCTCTTTTTTGAAGGCATTAAATTTTGTGGTTGTTTGTTACACAGCATCAAAGAGAAAGCAAATCTGGACTTGGTAAGAAGAGACTTTATTCAAAAGAATTATTGCAAGGAGAGGAGGAAGGGACTATTGCCATAGAGAGAACACTTTTACCATACAATCTGCAAGCATCTGAAAGGATAGGTACAAAGAGTTTTTCCTTTATAGAGAGGCTATACAGCCTCTTGTTCATAGAGTAAACAAGGCTTGAAAGAAGTGGGTCCTGGGAAGTGGTTTGGAAGAGTGGCATGATGGGATAGTAGATCAGAAAATGTTTTACCCTGAGGCCAGCCTATGTTCTGGAGCTCTTAAGAAGGGACTACATGCTGGCACAGGCTGTGTAGTTCAGGGACCTGCGGGAAGGAGAGACACTTACCCAAGTTTGGTTAACAAGCACT
Source organism: Equus asinus (assembly GCF_041296235.1). NCBI lineage: Eukaryota > Metazoa > Chordata > Mammalia > Perissodactyla > Equidae > Equus > Equus asinus. The sequence continues at coordinate 32,863,581 of NC_091802.1, read as the reverse complement.
TTGTTATGACTGATCAGTGGGGACAAGCAGTTCAGTTAATCATTTGTGAAGCAGAGAATGGGATCATGGAGGATCTGTGTCTAACTTTGTCATAGGCAAAAAAGGAGAGCATCCATGTGTCTTATCCAGGTCATATGGGAAAGGATGGCTCTTTGCAGTAAGCTGTTTTCCTGAACACAAAAGAGTGAGGAGATTCCTGGAATCACTGTGTTCCAGGAACACAGGACTAGGTAAAATTCAACGTTATCAGTAGCAATACTTAACGAAAACAACTGCCAACCTAGAATTCCATATCCAGTAAAAACGTCTTTCAAAAATGAAGGTGAAATACAGACATTTTAAAGAAAATAAGACTCCAAGAATTTATTGCAGTAGGCCTACAGTATAAGAAACGCTAAAATAAAGTCATGAGACTGAATACCAGATGGAAACTGATCTATGGGAAGAAATGAATAGTTCAGGAAATAATAAGTAAAAATATTATACTGAGTAAAAGAAGCCTATGGGGGTGGTGTTTGTCTAGAGGGACAAGAAGAAAATTTCTAGGATGGTAGAATGTTATAATATCTTATGTGGTGTGTTCATCACATGGTATACAACATTTCTCAAATGTATCAAATTGTTCAAGTAATAATTGTGCATTTTACTGTGAGTAGATTTTAGTTTAATTTTCAGAAATTAAAAATAGAATTCAACTCCCAGGTCATATATAAAAATTAATTAATAAATGAAAGACAAAGTTATAGAGTTTAAGAAAACATTTTCATGACCTCAAGGTAGGAAGGGATTTATTAATCAAGACCAAAAAAGCAGTAACCATAAAGGGAGAGATGATAATTTTGTTTTTCTTAAATCAAGAACTTCTGATTAAGACACCATAAAGAGAAGACAAGCCACAGAGTATCCAGTACATATGAAGAACTACTTATAAATCAATATTAAGAAAACAATATGACAATGTACCACCAACTAGTACAGAGAACTTCACAAATAAAGAAACTCAAAAAAATCTGTAAATATATAAAACAATGCTCATCTGCATTAATAATCAGGCAAATAATTACAAAGTAAATCACATTATATGTACAAACTCACCAGATTGGCAAAAAGAGAAAAAAATCTGACAAAACTAAGTATTGACAAGGAGATAGTATAAAGAAGGTCACAAATTGGCATAACCACTTTGGACCTATTTGGAATTATCCAGCAAAGTTGAAGATGTGACTACCTTGTAATTATGCGTTTCTACTCTTTAGGTATATGTTCCAATGAGACTCTTGCATGAGGATACATGTAAAAACTATTCAAGCATTACTGTTTATAATGTCCATCAACAGTTAACAGATAAATAGTGTTGTATTCATACAGTAGGATTTTATACAACAAAGACGTTGCATGACAGCAGCTCACATAATATGAATGAGCCTCACAAACAATGTTGAGTGAAAGAAGCAAGAATCAAAAGAATATATAAATGTTCCATTTACGTAGTTTGATAACTGACAAACTAAGTGATATTTTTCAGGTATGTATATGTAGATGACAAAAACTAACAAGAAAAACAAGAGAATGATTGTAACAAAGGCAGGATAGTGCTCACCTCTGGGAGGAGGGAGGGTGTTGTGTTCTGAGCACATGGAGGTTTTATAAGATTTTACCCAGTATATACGTGTTCTATGTATATTTCTGTATATACGTTTCAAAATAAAAACAGTGGAATGTGTGGTATATTATATTGACCAGATCTATTATTTTGGCCATTGTTTCAGAGCAAAGAGCTGGAGCTAGTTAATGTCTTCAAGTTAGTATTAGAGGATAACTGTCATTCAAACAGAAATAAAATATGGAAACCATCTTGGTCATCATAGTACAACTGAAAAAATAGAATCCAGAGATGTTAACTGACTTGCCCAAAGGAGAATGATGAGTGACAGAGATTAGACACCCATTGAGTAGGACAACAAGATTCATCATTTATTGACATTAACCATGAGAAAGTTGGTGCCGGCCCAGCGGCTCAGTGGTTAAGTTCACATGTTCTGCTTCAGCAGCCCAGGGTTTGCTGGCTCAGATCACAGGTTCAGACATGGCACCACTTGGCGTGCCATGCTATGGCAGGCGTCCCACATACAAAGTAGAGGAAGATGGGCACAGATGTTAGCTCAGGGCCAGTCTTCCTCAGCAAAAAGAGGAGGATTGGCAGCAGATGTTAGCTCAGGGCTAATCTTCCTCAAAAAAAAATAAAATAATAAAATAATAAACATGAGAAAGTCTCTGAAGTCAGCCAACAATTCTTGCCCACTAATAACGCTTTCTTTGCACTGGAAATGGAACGTGGTGTATCCTTTGCTCTGGTTGCTTGTCCATGGCACACATCATTTGATGCAGCGTGTCAACGCACTCAAACAAATGCTATATGTTTGCAGTTTCCTAGGTAACCAAATAATCTTCACGTAAAAAAAATATGATTAGACAAGAAAAAAATACTGCTCAGCATTTCAACTTGTTCAAATGAGCATTGCTGAATATAATCCATTATCTTCCCCACATCAAAGGAACATGGATTTTTTTCTTTTTAACCTTAGTTTGATTCTTTTGTTCTAACTCATTTTTTCTCAAATGTTGTCTTTGTACACATTTGCATCAGAACCAATTGGAACAAGAAATATGTTAAAAATATGTCTCTAAGCTTTAGTCCAGGCATACCACAGTCTAACGGTATCTTTGAAAATGAACCTCTAACGTCTCCATTTTAAACAAGCTCTCTAGCTGATTTTTATGCCCCCAAAAAGTGGGAGAAGCCTACTCGAGTTTATTTTCTAGGAACTCATGATTTATCTTCTTAATCTTAAATGTTTGATTATTCAATGCCTTTGATGGCAAAGAAGCATAGCTTTCTTGAGAGAGTCTATGTAATGTATTACAGCACTGAAACAAAGAAAAAAGAAAATTCAATCTTATGCAGTCTTACAACTGAGTTTTTTTTTTTTTTTTTAATTCCCAGTGCTCTAGCTGCATAGAAGCATCACTTGTCACAGTTGCAGGAAATATTAGCAATTAGTTAATTCAATCTCATCATTTATTTTATGCGTGAAAAAACTAAACCCCAGAGATAGGGACTGACTTGCTAAGGTCACACAAAGAGTTAGTGTCTGGGCCCATACTAGAACTCAGTTGCGTTGGCTTAAGGCCAATGATTCTCTTTTTAAAATATGAGCATGTGCAAAATCTGGAGGTAATATGCAATGGCTCAAATAGGGTTTTTGTGGGGGTTTTATGGGAAGACTATGATTTACCTTTAAAGGTATTTAACTTGTATTCATTAATTCTGCTACATGATGTTTTTAGTATAAAGTTGTATATTTCACTTAATCAACGTACTGTAATAAAACATATGTTTGCTATGTTTTATTTCTATCTCAATTCATTCTAAAAGGAAGTTGTCTGTTTACAGAAAAATATATATATGTAGGATACCAAGATTCAAAAACAGATGAGACAAAGGGGCCAGCCCTGTTGCCTAGTGGTTAGGTTCAGCACACTCCGCTCTGGTGGCTCAGGTTCGGTTCCTGGGTGCAGACCTATACCACTCATCAAGCTATGCTGCGGCAGCAACCCACATACAAAATATAGGAAGATGGGCACAGATGTTAGCTCAGAGCCAATCTTCCTCAAGCAAAAGGAGGAAGATTGGCAACAGATGTTAGCTCAGGGCAAATCTTCCTCAGCAAAAAAAATAAAACAGATGAGACTATTGTAGGTTATGTTTATTTGCTATGTCATCAGGAAAAGAGATTTGGAATCTATCTAAACAGTCTCCAGGGTTCCAACTTTAGTAGACTCTTTAGCCAAGATATTCTGGAGATGGAGAGGAGAGAGAAAATGGGGTGTGTTTAAAAAGTGGTTTTGACTTTCATTATTTCTCAAAGATTGAGAGAAAAAATGCCTAGATATATTATTTCTTCTCAACATACTCCAATTTGGCATCTATACCTACCACTCAGACACTGCTGTTGTCTAGGACAATAATAACCTCCTAGACACAGAATCCACCAGGCAAGCTCTCTTACTCTTCTTAAATTCTTAGCAGTAGTCCATACATTTGACTACTCTCTCCTTCAAAGACCTTCTTCTCTGGGTTTCCTAGTAACATTCTGTGATGGTTAATTTTATATGTCAGCTTGGCTAGGCCATGGTACTCTGTTATTTATTTGTTCAGACAAGTCTGGTTGTTGATGCTGTGGCGGTATTTTTAAGTTAGATTAACATTTAAATCAGATTTTGAGTAAAGCAAATTACCCTCCATAATGTGGACGGGCCTTATCCAATCAGTTGAAAGCCTTAAGAGAAAAAAGACTAAGTCACCTCATGAAGGAATTCTGCCAGCAGACTGCCTTCGGACTCAGCTTCGACATCAACTCTTCCCTGCTGGCCTGCTCCATGGATTTTGAACTTACCCGTCTTCACATTCATCTCTCTCAATGTTGTATATACCATTGTGTCTGCTTCTCTGGAGATCTCTGAGTAATGCACATCCTTCCTACATTGTTGGCCACAACCATTCAGTTTCTTTGTTGGCTCCTTTTCTTCTGTCTGGCTCCCGAAATGTTAGTGTGCCCAGGACGTGGTCTGGGAACCTACTTCTCTGTCTACACATTCTCTCCAAGAGACTTCTGCCTATTCTAGAGTTTTAAATACCATACAGACACTAAAGATTCTCCGATCTTCAGCCTTGACCTCTTTCTAGAACTCCAGTAGGCAAGTCCACCCACCTATAGATCTAATAGGTATTGCAAAGTTAACATGGCCAAAACCAACCTCTTGATTTCCTCCTCCAGAACTGCTTCTTCTCCAGTATTTTTCTCTCCCAGGAAATGGAACCACCATTCGCTCATTGCCTTCTCTCTTTCCTAACATCTAATCTATAAACAAATTCCGTCAACACCACAGGCAAACGTATTTCAAATCTGTTCACTTTTCTGCAGACCACTGTCATCTCTTGCTTGGAGAGATCCATAGCCTCCTAACTTGGCTGTTCCAGCTTCCAATTTATTCATTCTATACCCAAAGCAAGCTGAGTAGTCATGTTCGATGATAAATGGAATTATATTACTGCCCTACTTAAAAGCCTTCAATGGCTTCCAACTTCACCTAAAATAAAAACCAAGCTCTTCACCATAGAGTAAGTGGCTCCTGCCCAGCTCTTTGACCTTTTTCCTACCAGTCTCTGTATTGTCTGCTACATTCCAGCCTTCCAGGCCTCCTTTCTCTATTTTGAACACACCAGGATTACTCTCCTCTAAGCCTTTGTCAGAGCTGTCCCTTTTGCTCAGAATGCTTTTTTTGCCACATCTTGACTCCCTTGAACCTCCATGTAGACTGCAGCTTAACTGTTAGCTCTACAGAAAGGCCTTCCTCGACCACCCAATTTTTTTTTTCAGTTTTTTTTTTTATTGAGTTATTGATAGGTTACAATCTTGTGAAATTTCAATTGTACGTTAATGTTTGTCAGTCATGTTGTGGGTGCACCACTTCACCCTTTGTGCCCACCCCCCACCCCACCTTTCCCCTGGTATCCACTAAACTGTTCTTGGTCCATAGTTTTAAATTCCTCATATGAGTGGAGTCATACACAGATTATCTTTCTCTTGCTGGCTTATTTCACTTAACATAATTCTCTCAAGGTCCATCCATGTTATTGCAAATGGAATGATTTTGTTCTGTTTTGCAGCTGAGTAGTATTCCATTGTATATATGTACCACATCTTCTTTATCCATTCGTCTGTTGATGGGCACTTAGGTTGCTTCCACGTCTTGGCTATTGTAAACAGTGCTGCAATAAACATTGGGGTGCACAGGACTTTTGGGATTGCTGACTTCAGGCTCTTTGGATAAATACCCAGTAGTGGGATGGCTGGATCGTATGGTAGTTCTATTTTTAGTTTTTTGAGGAATCTCCATACTGTTTTCCATAGTGGCTGCACCAGTTTGCATTCCCACCAGCAGTGTACGAGGGTTCCTTTTTCTCCGCAACCTCTCCAACATCTGTTGCTATTAGTTTTAGATATTTCTGTCATTCTAACGGGTGTAAGGTGATATCTTAGGGTAGTTCTGATTTGCATTTCCCTGATGATCAGCGATGATGAGCATCTTTTCATGTGCCTATTGGCCATCAGTATATCTTCTTTGGAGAAATGTCTGTTCATGTCTCCAGTCCATTTTTTGATTGGGTTGTTTGATGTTTTGTGATTGAGTTGCACGAGTTCTTTATATATTAAGGATATTAAGCCTTTGTCAGATATACGACTTGCAAATATTTTTTCCCAGTTAGTGGGTTGTTTTTTTGTTTCAATCCTGTTTTCATTTGCCTTGAAGAAGCTCTTTAATCTGATGAAGTCCCATTTGTTTATTCTTTCTATTGTTTCCCTTCTCTGAGAAGGCATGGTGTCCGAAAAGATCCTTTTAATACTGATGTCAAAGAGTGTACTGCCTACGTTTTCTTCCAGAAGGCTTATAGTTTCAGGTCTCACCTTTAGGTCTTTAATCCATTTTGAGTTTATTTTGGTGAATGGTGAAAAAGAATGGTCAATTTTCATTCTTTTACATGTGGCTTTCCAGTTTTCCCAGCACCATTTGTTGAAAAGACTTTCTTTTCTCCATTGTATGCCCTCAGCTCCTTTGTCAAAGATAAGCTGTCCATAGATGTGTGGTTTTATTTCTGGGCTTTCAATTTTGTTCCATTGATCTGTGCACCTGTTTTTGTACCAGTACCATGCTGTTTTGATTACTGTAGCTTTGTAGTATGTTTTGAAGTCAGGGATTGTGATGCCTCCCGTTTTGTTCTTTTTTCTCAGGATTGCTTTAGCAATTCGGGGTCTTTTGTTGCCCCATAGGAATTTTAGGATTCTTCGTTCTAATTCTGTAAAGAATGTCATTGGGATTCTGATTGGGATGGCATTGAATCTGTAGATTGCTTTAGGTAGAATGGACATTTTAACTATGTTTATTCTTCCAATCCATGTACATGGAATGTCTTTCCATCTCCTTATGTCGTCATCCAATTCTCTCAGAAAGGCCTTGTAATTTTCATTATATAGGTCCTTCACTTCCTTAGTTAAATTTACCCCAAGGTATTTTATTCTTTTTGTTGCGATTGTGAATGGTATTGTATTCTTGAGTTCTTTTTCTGTCGACCACCCAATTTTTAATAATCATCCAGTCAGTCTCTGTCATGTCTCTGCTTGAATTCTCTGCACAGCACTTTATACTCTGATATTTTCCCTTTGTTTTTTTAATGTTGATTTTATATTTCCATTTCCCTCACTTACATGAAAGTCCATTAGTATATGGCTTGTTCACCTTTTTCACAGCAATATCCTGGGCACCCAGGACAGTACCTACCAAGCACTGCATACTCAATAAAGAAGAATGAAGGGAGTAAAAAGACTAAAAACATATATGCACAATTTTAACAGTTGTTAAGCTGGGATAATGGAAATACAGGTGCTTGGTCTATTATCCATCTAACTTGTCTGTATTTTTAGAATATTTCAAAATTGTATATAGATAGATGGATAGAGATACAATTCGAGGAATCCTTTGAAAGAAGCAGCTTGTCTTATTGCTAGAACTTGTCAACCTGAACCAGAATGTAAACTAAGAAAGCGCTACATGTCAGTGTTAGTGATGCTGCATGAAGTCTGAGACTGAAAATTAGGAGTTGGGGCTTGCAGTTTCTGTCCAAAGATAGGTGGTGTACTTCCTAGAGCCCTCCCAGATGGAGAGGGGTCACCCAACCTGCCTTCTTAGTTCTGCATAAAGTGCAGAAATGCATGGGGTCCATGATGATCAGATCCAGTATGTGGGGGAGGTTCTCTTAGGAGAAGCAGTCTAGCCCAGTGGAGAGAGCAATGTCCTCAGGCCAGGAGACCTGGCCTCTTCCACCAGCTTGTGGAGGGGGTGACATTCAGAAAGGCATCCTAGCTGTGTTGTGTGTGTGTGTGTGTGTGTGTCTAATTTCCTCTTACACAAAATGAGGGAGTTCAATAAAAGAATCCTTTCAATAAATAATTTCAGTTTCAGTTCCCATTGCCCCAACCTTTTTAGAATTTTATTTAAGAATATCTGACACTTCAGGAAAAATTTTCAAACCCTGTAAATTGTATTAACAATGGAATTGTTTGTAATCCAGACCCTTGCTATTCAAAATGTGGTCTGTGGACCGGCAGCTTTAACATATCCTGGGAGCTTTTTGGAGACGGGAACTCTTAAGCCCCACTCCAGACCTACTGAATCTGAATCTGCATTTTAACAAGATCCCCATGTGATTCCTGTACACATGAAGAGGTTACAAGTGTTAATCTTTAGCACTTAGTACAGCTTTCTGCATGAGCTGGCTTCACCAGTCACACCTGCTTAGCAAACACCTGGTGACTGTTAGAGCAATGATAGCAATGATATTTACATTCATGCCACACTTAACAAATTTCCTTGATATATTTTATTTTGCTAAATTTCACAACAATCCCATTGAGTTGTAAAGAGGATCTTACTGTCACCAATTTACAGATAAGAAACTGATATTGAGGTGAAATGATGTACCCAAACTGTACAACTAGTTGTGACTAACCTATGCGTCTAGGGAGTACGCGTTGTCAACAATATCCCTATTAGGATGGGAGACGCCTTAGCAACATCTCCTGCCTTCCCCAACTCATACAGTTCATACTATGTCAGAGATCTGCTGCTCAGTATAGAATTTTAAAATTCCCGTAGGTACTAAAAAATAAATCACATTCTCCAAGTCATTCTGAGTTGAGCTAAAAATTCAATTATCCCCTCACTAGCCGACATCATAAATCTCTATCAATTCTCAGCAACAAAGAGATAACCTTAAAAGCACTAACTCCACCAAGCTTACGAACTTCTCCTTCCGAAGTTTCTCAGCACATCCCCTCAGAGCTCTGGCCTGGGCTAGAAGGTCAAGCAGACAGACCTGGATTCAAATTCTGACCCCGACTCTTTCTTACCAGCTGAGACACACAAGCAAATCATTTAGTCTCTTTGAGCCTAGATTCCGCTTCCATGCAACGGAGATCGTTTACCTCTCTGTAAATGTTGCTGTTGAAATTGAAGGAGATAATGAATGCACAGTGCTTCACACAACCTTCAGCTTCCAATACACAGACCATAACAATAGTTAGTATCATTCACTTTCCTAAGAAAGTTTTCTCATCTGTCGAATTGAACTGAACAATCTCTGAAGTCCTTCCATTTTTAACATTTGAAAAGTTTAACTCATGTTTATACTTTATGAGCTAGCCCTTCATCCAGAATTTCAGAGCTCGCCTTCATTTAAAAAAAAAAAAAAGTAGATGTGTATGATTGAAATATGAGACTATTTCCTCATTGAATGAGATTTCCAAGAACACTTGGGGGACACAGACTGGAGAAGTGATTATCTTTTGATTTAAATCCTGCAAATTCAATGAGACGGGCCATGAAAAAAAAAAGAAATATGTTCTTTAAATCACTGGAGTTTTAAAATTGCTTTTTCTAAATTGGAAGAAGGAGTATCAATAGGCATTGGCCTTACTCCATAGGATCACGAAACTAAAAGAGCTGGAGAGGTGATGGTGTGTACTATATTTTGCAGCATCAGACCTCCCGGAGAACAAGGAGGACAGCCAATTGAAGGGAGGATGTTTCCCAGTTGGACTCATCATGTGCTAATTCTACAAGAAAAAGGCATTTATTTACCTTCTTACTTATTTAGCTATGTGCCTGTCCTTGAAGGCATATTTTATTCTTAAAAGAAAATCATAAAAAACCTTACAACATATGAGCTTAGCCATTCTACATTCCTGTATTGCAATAGCAATGAGAATGTACTTCTTCATCTGCACCTCCTCTGAGCGTAACTTCCTATAAAAACACTATCGTATGGGCCCTTAAAGATCTACATTTTCTCTTTTTGCTCACTGTTATTGTTATTATTATGACCCAACTGATGCTAAAGGATGAATCGAAATAGTACACGGAATATTTCTTTTTCTTTTGACTTTAGAGGAGAATTTCAGATTCTTCCCTTTAAATGCCTGATATGTGGTTTGAAAAAAATAAACTTTTTATTCCCATGGAAAATAAGAACCAGAAAAAGTGACTTCATTTTCTCATGGAATATTTAACCGTCTTTCTCCAGGAAAATGCTATGTGTGTACCCTCCATTGTCTAACGAATTTTTGGCGAAAGTTTAAAAATGTGATAAAGAAAAATAATAACAAAAAATAGCATTCTTTTAGACACTTAGGTACGTATTGCTGGTGTTCTGTATACAGGAGAACACATGCCACCCTAACTCCATCTCCTCATTAAAGTTTGCCTTTAAGAAACAAAGAAATTTACCTCCTCTTCTTTTTCCCAAACTGACTCTAACTAGAATGTGTGTAAAATGAATCAGAAAGGGGTTTCAAGGTCAACTTTGATTTTGTCATTCATTCATTCATTCACCCACCATTTATTGAATACCCCCTCTTTGACAGAGTCTGGGCTGGGTTTGAAAACAGAAAAAGTAAAACAAATAAACAAAGAATGAAATAAAGTAAACAAACAAAAAAATCTTTCCTGTTTTTAAGGAGCTTAAACTTAAGTGAGAGAAACACTATGAATCAAACAAAACAAAACAAAAACTTATTTTAATAGAAACATATGCAAAATAATTTGGAAATCCTGGAAAATAATTATATCTTGAGGTTGAGGAAGAAGTTAAGAAAAGTTTTTTGTAAGATAGTACATTTTATCTAGGCCTTAAGAATATTGGGCTCTGTTGGTCTGTGATTCGCTACACTGACATAAAATCTTTTTGTCCTTATTCACTCATTAATGCAATCAGTTCAATGAAAATTTATTGGACATCTGCTTACATGCATTCATTGGGGTCAGAGTTATTGTATCTCATAGAGTGGGAATGGCCAGAGGTATTTATATGTCCAAAATAAGTGGTCAAGTCAGAATCTGATCCCAAAAAAAATCTCACTTTAAGATTTTTCTCTCCCAAATTCTAATCATTATGCTATATATTACTTCTAGTATAGCAAAAAATAGTTACTCTATTAAGGTCTTTCTCGTGTCTACAGACCCCTGGGATTTCCTAACGTCATTTCAGGGGGCCCAGAAAGTCAAAACTCTTTTCATAACAATGCTAAGATGCAATGTGCCGTTTTCATTGTGTTGCTTTTTATACTGAACGGTGCAGAAGAAATGGTGAGTAACTTGTTGGCACCTCCGCACCAGTGAGGGAAGGAGACAAAACTGTACTAGAAGCTGTATTTGTACCGCCACACATTCACAGTAAAAAAAGAAAAAAGCCAATTTTACTTAGAATGTTCTTGGTAAGGCAGTATGTTATTAGTGTTATTAAATCTTGACCTTTGAGTACATCTATTTTTAATATTCTGTTTGACAAAATAGGAATTTCATTTAAGCCACTTCTACTGCATATTGAAGCATAGTAACGCTCTTGAGAAACAGGACTCGTGAGACGGTTTGAGTTGTGGTCTGAACCAACCAACATTTTTACTTGAAAGAGCAACCAACAGACAAATTCTGATTATTCAAAGTTGGGATATTTAGTAGATATTTTCTCAAAAATAAATGAAGTGAGACTGTCACTTCAAAGGAAACAATTGCCATTATTTGTTGCCAATGATAAAATGTGAGCTTTCAAATGAAAATTAAACTTTTGGAAAACTTGTATCTGCCACCATAAGCTGGACAGCTTCCCAATAGTTGGGATTTTTCTGATGATATCATTGGTGATATTGACTAATATGATTTTTCTGATATGTCTAATAAAATGTCTTGACATTTGGGAGATCTGTATACCTCAGGAAATCAATACTTTCCAAATGACCAATGCATGATGTTACAAAATCATGTTTGAGTCTAAGAGCCATTCCAAGCGACAGATAAACCAATGGATTTCATTTTATTTTATTTTATTATTTTCTTTTTGAGGAATATTAGCTCTGAGCTAACTGCTGCCAATCCTCCTCTTTTCGCTGAGGAAGACTGGCCCTGAGCTAAGATCCGTGCCCATCTTCTTCTACTTTATATGTGGGATGCCTACCACAGCGTGGCGTGCCAAGCGGTACCATGTCCACACCCGGGATCCGAACCGGCGAAGCCCAGGCTGCTAAAGCGGAACGTGCGCACTTAACCTCTGCGCCACCAGGCCGGCCCAGACCAAGGGACTTTTTTTTTTTTTTAAGATTTTATTTTTTTCCCTTTTTTCTCCCCAAAGCCCCCCAGTACATAGTTGTATATTCTTCGTTGTGGGTCCTTCTAGTTGTGGTATGTGGGACGCTGCCTCAGCGTGGTTTGATGAGCAGTGCCATGTCCGCGCCCAGGATTCGAACCAATGAAACACTGGGCCGCCTGCAGCAGAAAGTGTGAACTTAACCACTCGGCCACGGGGCCAGCCCCCAGACCAATGGATTTTAAATAGAAGAAATTCATTGATGAGGCTTCATATTTCACATTACAAATAATCTTTGAGAAACCAGTTTGGCAAACTTGGGAATAGTATCAAAAAAGAATATCCAAAATTATCTGAAAAAACTATTAAAATGTTCCTTCCTTTTCCAATTACATATACATATGAGGCAAAATGTTCCTCACGTAATTCAAGCAAAACAACATATTGCAACCAATTCAATGTAAATCTAGATGTGATAATACAAGGGAATCGAAAATAGCAAGCCAGGTATTTTAAATATTGGGAACAATTTAAAACAATGAAACACTTCTCATTAAAAGTTTTGGAAAATATAGTTATTTTTCCATAAAATGTTATGTTAACATACAACAGTTTTACTATTGTTATTTTTGTATAAATTATAAAATATTACTAAATTCTCTAATTCTAATATGGGAAATTTTGATAGATTTGTCTCTCACAAACAAAAGCTCTTTGGATTCATCAATAATTTTTATGACTGCAAGAGTGTCCTGGGGCCAAAAAGTTTAACTACTATTTTATCAGATATAAAACTGTATTATAATGCTAGATTAATTAAAACAATGTGTTATTGGTACAAGAACATTTAAGCAGATCAATGAAGAGACTAGAGTACAGAAACAGACTCATATATATGATAATTAAAGACTATGATAAAGTTTGCATTTTAAATTAGAAATTACATCAAGCAGGGTCTTGACAGGAAACAGATGGCACTGTGAAATGAGGTAATTGAAGACATTTTAATAAAGGGACTATTTTCAAGGGTATGAGCTGAATTAAGGGGAATTTAGTGGAGATAGAGAAGCACCATTTTGCTAGAAGCAGTGAGATCCTTTACCATCCTTGGTCTGAAGGTCAAAGGGAAGGGAGTTTGGAAGCTGAGTATTGAACTGCTTCCCCAGTAGCTGTAGGGGAGGGATTTCAGGCAGGAAGTGTGGCCTTGAGACGGGAGACAGCCATTGTAGACCAGCAGGCCAGCTGGGAGGGGGCCAGAGGAACAGTCAAACCTCAGTCTCCTCCCATCCTCTGATCTTTTGCTGATGCCTCCTGTTGGCCAAACCCAAGTGAGAGCCAGACCATTCTAGACATAGAAGAAGTTGATAGGGGTGGAAAGAGGATCTGGAGGGGCAGGTAGAGAACATTTATTTCTGTCTACTCCTGTTGCTCCCCAACATGCCCTCTTATTCTTTGCCTAGACCTATTCAGGCCTATATACTATTTCCATTTGGTAATGGAATGCTGCTGTGCATATCTAATTTTATGATATATTGGGTTAAATAATACCCTGTTCACAGTTTGGATGACAAAGTCACTTAGTGTCCCAGAGCTCCCCTCTGGAGAAGGCTTTGAGGCAGTATTGCAGTATATTCCTGTGACCTCTGGTAAAGGAACTCAGCAGGTCACTGAAACAGAATCCTTCATTTGACAAGTTCCTTGGGAAAGAGACCTTCAGAGTGGTTAAGAGGCTACTAATTTTCTCTACAGTGTAAGCTTCTGCTTACTGGAGCTAAAATTAGTTCACTTAATCTGTCAAACAGCACTTTGATAAGCCCATCTATTTCATTTCTAGGGATTCTGTGATCAATGAGCCATTGCCAAGGCCCCCATAGGTTGAAACACTCTGATAACAACTAAATTCAGAGGTTTTATTGTGGTAAATATTGCTCCCACCATGTCTCTGATGGTTATGCACCACCATTTATTTGGCCTCTACAATGAAAACCTACTGTTATTTTCCATTGAAATGAGAAAGCCTAATTCTATTGCAGCATCTCCAAATTGTCATCTGTGACCCACAGAAGACAACTATAATGGAACTTTTCAACAGATTGGATGTCCTCTGTCCTTATTCCCTAATCTGAGCAAGTTAATTTCTAGGTCAGGGGCACAGCCAATGTGCTGAGATTCTCCCTTCAGCAACAACCTGGGGATACCTTCACCAACTGCCAGGGCTAGATCACATTTCTCTCGAGTTCCAAGTCTTTATTTCTTGATTTACTTCTTCATCTGTCCTATTCTTGCTCTTCTAAAGGCAATCTTTTTTGCTCTTGCTCTTTTAAAGATCATCTCTTTGTCTTAGGCTTTCAGCAGTTTTCTATGGAGTACCTGTTGGAGGTTTTTCTTGGTTTTTGTTTTGTTTTTTGTATTTATCATGCTTGGGATTCACAAAGCTTAGTGAATGGTGCAATTTTTTTATATTCATTTTGGAAAACTCTAAACCATGATCTCTCTGATTACTGCAGAATAATGGGTTTTGCCCCATTCTCTTTCTCCTGTCCTTCTGTAACTCCAATTACACACATGTTACACCATTTAGCTAAGCTCTGCATATCTCTTACATTGTTGTCTTATTTTCTATCTCTTAATTTTTCCATGCTTCAGTCTGGATATTGTTTTCTGTCCTCTCTTCCAAACTGTTAATTCTCTCTTGAACTGTGTCTATTCTGCTGTTAAAACTCATCTTTGTATTACTAGTTTCATGTATTTTATTTTCTACTTTCAGGATTTTTATTTGATTATTACTATAGTTTCGTGAATTTTTCATTAATTTCTTGCATTTATTAACTATAATTAGTTTAAAATCTGTGTCTGATGCTACCAATATCTGGATTTTGTATGAATTGGTTACTGCTTTCTGGTTTTTTCCTCTAGATTTTCAGTCAATTCTTGTCTTTTACATGCTTGATCATCTTTTTAATAGAACATTAGACATTCTGAATGAAAAATTAAAGAGATAATTGGAAGTTCTGAATGATGCTACTTCCTCCAGAGAGCATTTACTTTTACTACTGGCAGACAATTAGGGTAGGAACTGATCATCCTAAACCAGTGGGATATTGAATTGATTCAGAGCAGGTTTTGTTCATTGTGATGTCTGGCTTATTTCTTATTTACTCCCACTTTTAAGAGGTTGCCTTTTAGGTGCATTGCTGAAAATTCCTTGTATTTACCATGACCCTTTCTCCTTGGTGAGCCCTAAAATCCATTTTTTTTCTCCCAGCCCCATGATATTGCTTAATACTTGCTCAGCTTCTCATTTTCTCAGCCCTGGCTTTCTATTTATATTTTCAGTCTCTCAGGGCACTGCTTCAGATTGGCAAATATGTCAGGAGAATGCAGATATCAGACACTTCCTTGGATTTCTGTCTCCACCAGGATCTTGGACCTTCAAGTCCTCACCACCCTGGTAGTTTTCCAATACCTTCACACAGATTTATTTTTAAGCATCTTATCCAGTTTTTCTGCTTATTCACAGCAGGAGGATTGGTCTGATACAAGCTACTCTTCCATAACTTGAAGTAGAAGTTCTACTCTCACGTTTTGATTGATGGTTTGGTTGTACATAGATATCTAGATTGAAAGTAATTTCCCAACAGAATATCAAGGACTGTGCTGTTGAGACTTTCAATTCAATTTTGAGTCCTCTTTTCACTTGTTGCTATTGATTTACCATCTTCTGTGTTCTTTTCTGGAAGCTTTGCTTTTCTTTTTTTGTGCCCAGTTTTTTGAAATTTCAAGATGATGTGCCTCAGAGGGATCTTTTTTCATCTTTTGGTCTGGTCTTCTAAAAAACCCTTTAATCAGGAGACATGTGCTTCATTTTTAGGAACTTATTTTTAAATTGTTTCTTTATAATTTCTTCTATGCCATTTTTATTGTTTTCTCTGTTTTAAATTCTCTTACCCAGATGTGGATCCCCTCAGATTGATCCTTTGCTTTATATTTCCTTTCCTAGTTTATATCTCTGTCTTTTTATCTTACTGTCTGGAAGAGTTCTTAACTTTATCAACTAAAATTTCTATTGACTTTTTTATTTTTGCTAGCAAACTTTAAATTTGCATGGTCTCTTTCTTTTTCTCTGAAAGATACCTTGTATAGCATGATTTTCTTGCTTCATGGAAGCAGAATCTTCTTTTTTATCTTTCTGAAGACATTAATGATTTTTTAAATTCTAGCGTTTATCTCCCTGCAAAATCTCTGATATCTCCAAGTTTTATTGTTGCTGTTTTTGTTCATATTGATTTCTGTCTTTCGTGTTAAAGCCTTTCTTCAGATGTCTGACAATGCAATCTTTGGCTGCCTGCTCATATCGAATAATCTGGGAAGAAAAAGATCTTCGGAAGTTTGTGAAAATAACTGGGACTTGTGGCCTGTGTGTTTCACTGTAGGGTGATCCCCAGGTATTTTGCTCTGAAGATAATAAGAGTCATCAAGGAATACTTCCAGTCCCCTTCCTGCAGATAAAATTTTGGCTTCTAGTGTCTTGAGAATCCCCTGTATTTAGTACATTATCCTCACCCTCAATTGTGCTCAGCTTCCTGTGATCTGTAGAACAGAGGTTTGAAATTTTCCAGAGAGTAAACCCCCAGTTCTTTGCCAGCATGGGCGAGGGCCTGTAATTGGGAAGGAATCTGTCAGTTAACTACTTCTAAAGAATCTTTCAATTAGAGATGCTTTTTAACTCGTCTTCACCATCCCTTTCAGAGATGCCTGATGCCTTTGATTTCTGTTATGAGGTTTTGCAAAGCAAATTAACTTGCTGGTGAGCTTCCAGCAATGCCAACTTAGATTTCAGTTTTCTCAAGTTGAGTAATTCAGTCGCCACTTGTCCACCTACTGTCCTGCTTCCAAAGTTTGCTGCTATTGATTCCTGTCATGTTCTTCACACTTGTGCAGTGATGCTTTTTAGAAGCTGCCGTTTCAACAGAATTTCAGGAGGCAGCAGACAAACACATGCATTTGAATCCCCATCTTTAACTGCATGCCATTGTTTACTTTCAATAGCACACATTTTGTACGGTTTTACAAGCTCATATATTGTTTTTTATAGATAACATATTAGTAAGTAAATATTTTAAAATATAAATGTTAAAACATAAGTGTATATATTCGTTGTCCCAGAGAATGAGTGTGAGAGTCAGACTCACTTTTGAGTACCGAGACCATGGCTGGCACGAAAGAAAGATCTTTCAGGTATAAAACCTAAAAACTTCTGTGTTTAAATTTTTAATTAACAGGCATGCATTCATGATGTAATTAAATTTAAAAATATAGTAAAAGAAGGGCCAGCCCCGGCGGCCTCGTGGTTCAGTTCAGTGGGCTGTGCTTTGGCAGGCCAGGGTTGCTAGTTTGGATCCTGGGCGCCGACCTACATCACTCGTCCATCAGTGGCCATGCTGTTGTGGCCCACGTACAAAAAAAGAGGATGATTGGCAAGAGATGTTAGCTTATGGTGAATCTTCCTCAGCCAAATATATATATATTTTAAAATATATATATAGCAAAAAGAAAACATACAAAATATAACAGTACATTTTGGCATGAATAAAACTAAATGAATGGTGGAACTGGATGAATATTATTGATAGAAAACATATTTTGAAAAAGGAAAAAACATACTGGTATTTAAGCTTGTGAAAGACAGGCTTATATTTTGCCAAGGCTTAATTATCCCACAGAAAAATCTACGTGTATGTGTTATGTATCTTTGTGTGAGTACACATGAAAATTTTTCAACTTAAATCTAAATCAGGTTGAGTAATATCCATCCAGGACCCAAGGAACATAATACATGAATAATTTGAAGAGCTTGTATTACATACAAGAAGTTTAAATTTATAAATTTTGCATCAGTCGAGTATTAATCACCAAGACTTTGAAACTCATAATTTGTACAACCTCAATCAAGAATGACCTGGCAACTTAACGACTTTTTCCCCCTTTTGATAGGCAGTTAGTGAATATCAACGGTGTACCAAGGAGTGTAGTGGTGCTGAGATACAGAGAAGCCAGTCCTTGATGCTGGATGTCATGTCCTGCTTCTGCTCTGGAACTTCTTGTATTGCCTTGAATGAATCATCCGTGTCCTGCCTTCCAGTGGGCAGCCTCCATCCTGCTGTCTCCCTTTTCATAGACAACAGCCAATGGCTCTGTCAGCTTTTTCTCGAAGCTCAATCCTTTCTGCCTCAGCTATGCAGCACTTTCTAACTGCTTGCGGTGTTTCTTACGATTGTTTCTTCCTCCTGGTATTTTAGTATTTGTTCCTGCTTTCTATTCCTCAAAAGTTCTAGAGCAGAAGAGCTGCAGCGAGACTTTACAGGAACTCTCAAGACAATTCTACACCTGTCTCGGAGTGCTTTGCAAGGGCCGCTTACCTGTCTGAATTACATAATTCCTGGAAGGACTTTCCACTTTGCTCAAATCCCCTTTGTAATTGTGTTGCCTCCAGTCTCTCTCGTTAGACCCGACCAAGTTTAACTAATTCCTATTAGCTCTATTTTTTTAGTGGAAAGTATAATTGAGCATTTGCCAAATGTTTGGCACTCTATATTCATACCTCACATGCTCCTTCCAATTCTGTGGGGTAGGTGGGCAAAGTTATGTAGTGTAAAGAAGAGGCAGAGCCAGATGACCTGAGTTAGACTTATGTCTATGCCATTTACCAGCTGTGTAATTGTAGGCAAGTCACTCATTCTCTGGGAGCTTCAGATAATAAAAGGAGCCACCTCATAGAGTTTTGTGAGTAGTAAATGAGTTAATATATACACATAAAATGCTTAGAATCGTGGCTGCACACAACCAGCATCATATAAATGTTAACTACTAATATGTTACTCATCTTACAAATGAGAGATAGGAAAGAGAGATTTAAGTCATTCAACTTCAAACAGCTGGCATCACGCCAATTAATAACTCCATCATTATTTAAATTATGCCTACTTTTGGAAACATATTATTCTAATCTTTGATGTCCTGAAAAATGCTTCAATCAACACTCCTACATCTAAATCTTCATGCACACCAGTCCCCTCGCCCCCCCCCACACACACAGCACAAAATCCATAGAATAAATCCAAAAGTACGCTGACATTTAAGATTTTGGTGTGTATTGCCAAAGTACCTCTCAGTTTCATCTCCCACCCCACCCATACGTGAAGATATCCATTCACTTAAACTCCTACCAATAGTACATAATATTGACTTTTCATAGCAGAATCGACCCACTCTCAATTTTAACACTGCTTGTTAAGAAGACAATTTTATTTTTTGAACAGTTTTTTTCTTTGCTAACATTTGTCAAGAATTAAATAATGTCAAAATCTCTGTTCATTCAGAAAATGTAGATAAACATTCCCAACTATTGTCCCTGTTTCCCAACATAGTCTATACAACTTTTGGATGTGTCGCATAGCCACCATGTTGTTGGAAGGATGTTGGACTGGCATCTACTACATGTCATCTGGATAAGTACTTCCCTTCATCCAACTTTCTCTTATGTGGTATGGTTATAAGTCATTTGTCAGACTTGGTTCCTCTCCTCTGAATATGCTAATTAGAAATGAAATTTACATTATTCTAGATATCTTCAAGGTAAATATTAATGTTTGGACATTCTGTATTTGTTTTTGATTTTCCCTAAAGAATATGCTTTAAACTATTCTGCGTTAGCCATACTTACAAATATTGTTTATCAGCCTCTGAAGATGTTCTCTTCCTGTCGGAGGTTGCCGTGGAAGTTGGAGTGGAAGTCAGGAGGGAAGAAGATGGGCAGATAGAAGAATAGGAAAATAGACTGATTTGGGGATTCTCTATTGAATGGATGTTTGGAGACATTGTGCTAAATAAATAAGGATATTAAGATAGAATGACAAATTTTGAATGCCTACTATACTCTTCAAAAGTTCCCTAAGTCTTAGCAATAAAAACAAATACAAAGTTGACCAATTAAAGACCTGAGGGAGGAGTCAAGTCTAAACAGCTCATGGCTGAATTATTAGTTCCACGTCAATACTTCCGGGTAACTAACTGACTGAATGAAAGAACAAAATCTCCCTAAAGACAGTTAGGACTTTAATCTCTGCTGCGCACAGAGTCAGAATAAAGTTGTTCAGTTACATTAGATATACACAGATGCACACACACGTAGAGAGAAAGAGTAATACGTGGTACATGTTTAATGAGGAGCTTTCTAAACAAAAGAAAGACCTCCTTTATGGCATTTGTCAATTTTAGGGGTCTAAATGCTCCCACCATTGCCACTTTCAAGATACCAACATGACGTCATGATATCATGGAGTTGGGAAGAATTTAGCATAATCAACTTTTGCAAGTTGGTGCAAGCTGGCTTTAGCACGCCACTATGGAGTCTTTAAAACAAATGGCAATTTATTACACTGTCACAGGAATCTGTAACCACAGCTGCTTACATCACTACACACAATTAAACCTAATGTGTGCTGTCAAATGTAGAAAAATGCATAACAGAAACAGAGGCATAAACCTCCGTAGTTCAATCCGTCAGCTTCTACGGTCAGTGCTACCATTTGATCTGCATCTAAAAAGTTTCCTCCTTGATCTGTGGAAAATAAATGAAGACGACCTTCTTGAGGCTGAAGAAAATAAATTATTAACCCCTGGGGCCACAGAAAATAAATAGGGAGGCTTCGTTCGAGCTAAAGAAAATAAATTAAACATAAAAGATGCTGTTTCAGGGACAAAGATTTATCATTTTTAAAGCTGGTTGAGGGCTAGACTAATATTGCAAATTTCCAGAGTTACTCTACACTGCTTCCCTGAAAACTCATTATAAACCCACCACAGCCATCCTCTGAATCGCAAAACGCCCTGGCAGTTTGTCCCTCTGCCTATTCTTCAAGAAATAAATTGTCTTTCTTCTTTATGGATGATTATGCCCCTGTTCTGTTTCCTTCCTAAGTTGCTTTGCATGTAAGCAGTAAATTGTCCTATTTCAGCTAAGAGACAACTTGTCGTAGAACATATTTAAAGTCATCTTTCCACCTACCCAGACAGCCTCCTCTGAAAGTGTTTTGGCATGCTGGGTGATCCGCTCATTATCTACATATGGTTTACGATTATTTCAGTGGCTGACTTGTGTCTCAAAGAGCCTAACTTTAGATTAATATTTGATATGGCAGTATTTCTTGTGGTACCTAAAAAACAATGAAGTAGCTAAGTCTGAGGGAAAGAATGCAGCACAAGTGAATTTGAAAAAGGGTGCATTTAATTCTTCTTCCTTATTAGAGATGTCTCGTTCATTCTTTATGATTGCATATAAAATATATTTAAGAAAAAATGAAGATATTTTTTGCCATTTGTATCCAAATTGAAAAGTATTTATAATTGAAAAAGTTAAATCGTTTGTTTTCCAGTTTCTGTTCTGAATAGCAGTTTAATCCCAAAGTATGTATTGAGCACCTACCATGTGATGGCAACTAGACCAGTGGCTAGAGCGGTCTTTCTCATCTTCGTCTGCAGATCAGAATAAATTGCATGACATTTTTAAAGTAGAAGGCATGTGGGCTCTCACCTCAGAGAATCAGATTCAACTCATCTAGAATGGGACCAAGATGCTGGTATATTTAAAATACTCTGTGATATGCATGCGGGGTTCTGAACCACTACACCACACATGCAGGAGGCAGTGAGGTCCAACTACTGCCCTCAAGTAGCTGCCCATCTCAAAAGAGAGATGTCTTAGTCAGTTCCAGTTGCCGCATATATATGTACACACACACACACACATTTATATACATGGTTAGTTGCACCAGAGTCCAACTATTAAGTACCATATTCTAAATACAGATTACTACTTTCAAAACTATCTTTAAAATACTAAAAATGACCTCAATATATTATTATCATGAAAACATAGGTTGTCATGAAAATATATGTTCAGTAAAGTTTCATTTATTGGAAGTTCACATTATTGAACAACCTCATCTAACTGGAACATGACCAAGAACCAAATATTAGGCATATAAATATACATATGTGCACACACACACACACATACACACACTACAATAGATATCCTAAAGCCTATACATTTAACTCCATGACGTTTACAACTACAGGACTGGCAAAGAAATGAAAATTTATATCCTTCTGGTTAAAATAAAACAATTAAGATGTCTACGTATTTACCAGATAATTAGTGGTGTTGAACATCTTTTCATGTGCCTGTTGGCCATCTGTATATCCTCTTCGGAAAAATCTCTGTTCATATCTTCTGCCCATGTTTTGATCAGGTTGTTCATTTTTTTGCTGTTGAGTTGTATGAGTAACTTTTGGATTAACCAATCATTTCATTCATTCATTCATTCATTCATTCATTCTTTACTTATTCATCCATTTATTCAACAAACATCAATGAGTAACTACTCTGTGCCAGCCAGTGCAGAGTGCCATGGCTACATAGATGAACAAAACATAGTCCTATCTGGAAGACACAGGAAACCAATGCTGGAGATGTTTTCACAAATACTAGGGAAACTCAATCAGGTGGGGAGCTTTACTTCCTAACAAGAAAAGAGAAATACTATAGCATCCTATCCCTGCCACTCATCCCTGAGGGATGTGAACAATTTTGCACTGTGAGTGAGTCATTTATAACAATCACAGGGGAAATTGTAACAGAGCTTCTTTTTGTGTTTCTTTCCAAAAGTATTACCTGTATTGTTTAAAATGCACGCCATCGCATTTGAAACCCGGCTAGCACACGATACCTGCAAAGTGACTAAAACTGTTTTGCTGGGCTTAGCACTTTCCAAAGCCCTGGGAGTTTATCATCAAAAGAAAACCTCATTGTTCAGGGAGAGGTGAATAGCAAGACCATCAAGAGTCCTGGAGAAGATTATTCATTTGCAGTCCTATTTGGCAGGACATCAAATCTATGAGCTTTTCCGTGCCCTGAAATGCTGGAGCCACAATGTTTGGTCTGATCAATTTTCGCCTCCTTGGCCTCCCCTCACCAGTCGGGCCAATTTGCTTTGTGGGGCCTGCCTCCAGGCTCTACGTGCATTTTTAACGATGATATTGCCTCCTTCCCCCTTGCCTCGGAGATATCTTCGCTATGCTTGAGTGGATTCCAGATCGTGTAGAAGTAACGGAATTAGGCTGTCAGCACAGCTCTGCTTAATATGTTTTTAGTCTGCCTTTGTCTGAGGGATTCATCTTTCTTAAATTCTCAGTGCTCTTCAGCACCACCGAACAGAATAACATTAGCGTGCACTTGTCATTATATCACTAGACATACCCTTCTTTCGCAGGAGAAAACTCAGAGCAATAGCACTCATTAGCTGCTTACATTAAAGCCTTGACAAAAGCCAGGTTGGACTGTGAAAACTCATTTACACCTGCTGGAAGGGGATCATTAACGAGCTGAATGATTAGAGGAAGCTCGTGCCCAGGACTGGGAAGGACAAGAGGGTCCCAGAGTTCGAAGTCTCAAAGCTTTTAATGCCGGTGGTGTTGAGCACTTCAGGATTCTGATCCCAGAATCAGAATTAGTTCTATGACAAGCCTGAAGTGATACAGTCCTGAATTACTTCAGGGATTTTTCTTCACCCTACAAAGGGCAAGGTCAAGAACATGCTGTTGATTAGAAAGTGCTGAGTATGGTGATCAGCAAGCCCTTCTTAAATGTGGCATGCTTGCTTCAAGAGTCCTCGGGTGTGGGGTGATGTTTTTCTCTTTTCTATTTCTTTTTTTTTTTTTTTTTGGTCAGGAGTAGAGTTGGAGGATAATATTGTCACATTGTTTTGTTTTCTTTTAATGGATGTAAGAGATGTACAACTAGAGACAAAGAAAATTCAACACAGAATTATAGACCATCTAGTCCAACTCTCTACGTAGGTAGTGGCCTGCAAGAAACTCAGGCATCTTTGCCATGGAAATAAGTAGGTATATGGGCTGCTCCTCCACTGTCCCTCTTATCTCATTCTAATTCTTGTCTTCCCTTCTGCAAATGGGCAGAAGGCAGATGTGCAAGTCCACCTTCAACTGTCCCTCAAGGCAATGTGATGTCAGTTTTCCCTTCTTACAGGTGCCCCGGAATCTCTATGAATGATTCTCTTTTATGTTTTCTCCCATCATTTGACTTTTTAAGGAGAAGGACTCTCATCCACCCATGAGATCGCTGCTCGCACATACTTCTCAGTCCTGCTCTTCCTCTCTGTCTTATAACACCTGAGGGTTATAAGAAGGAGAGCAAGTTCAGCTGGTTCTTAGCAAAGCCTGAGGGGCTTGTGTAGCCCCAGCTCTTGCGGCTCCTTCTCTCTTCTCCTCTCTCGTCTCTTCTCTCCCTCTCCTTAGAATGTTGAGTACTTAATAATCTTCATCCCAAATTTTGGACCCCTGTTAGCATCCACAGAGAAGAGATAAAACCCCATTTGACATTTCTTCCATTAATCTGACTTACTAACACAGAAAGTAGTCCTGCCCTCCTTGCCAGCAGGTTTAGTAATACAACCCTCCTTCTGATTCGGCAATAACTTAGCGCAAATCTGGACCCAACAGAGCTGCTGAACAAGTGGAAGTGCTGAAGGCAATGGAAGGACTCCCTAAGGAGACTTTGGAAGAACTAACTCCACCCCCAAGCTCAGCAAACATCTGCTTCTGACACTGTGTCTTAGAAATCACTACAATGCGAGCTGAAGGAAAGGGAGGGAGAGTCTGACAGGTCTGCATTTCTTTTGCTTGAATAATCACGGCTGTCCTAACTGTTTAATTAGAGAAGAGAGGGAAAGGCTCACTTTCAGGATGAAAGATGAAGAAAAGTTACCTAGCCTGAAAAGTATGCTCCTCCACCCTGCCCAGAGTTTTTGGGTTGTCATCACAGTCACCAACCTTACTTCCTACATTTTGATGCAAAGGAAGTTGAGAATAGAGAAGTGAAGACAGTTTCGTTTATCAGCAAAATTTGTCTCAAGGAGTTTTGGCAAAGTGCTGGTTCTGACTTGGGCTGAGAACAATGACAAGCACGCTGCAGACAAAAGAAGGGAAAGGACCCTTGGTGAACTTTGACACAAATAATCCATAACCAATCTATAAATCAAAATTGGGGTGAGTTTATTATGAGCCAGATGTGAGGACCACATAGCCTGGGAGAGTCCGCCACAAAGGATTGGAGCACTCCAAAGAAGTGGGGGTGAACAGAGTGGTTATACACCATCAGAGAGCATGTATCACATATTACCGAAATGTCCCTTTTACAATAGTCACAAGATTGCCCTGTCAGCACAGCGATTGATGGACACAGTAGGTAGTAGGTCTGCTGTCTTGAGCTGGGCAGTCACAGGCGAGCACAGCAATCAATTCCTAGTCTAGGGAGGGATGCTTATCCTTAAGGAAATGCCAATGTGAGGGGATGCACCTTTATCTGAAGGGCATTTGTTCTTGTCTTTGGGATACAGCAAATGCTTAAGCAGATATACAATGCATGCCACACTAGGCCCTTTTGGAAAAACAAGGTCAAGCTGAATTAGTTTTACTCCAAATGGCTTCCTCATATACTCCAATATATCCTATTGCTTGCCATTTGTTTATCGACTTCATTTCAGTTATGGAATACGTCTTCAAAAGAGAAGCATGAAGTTCACTTGTCTTTGAGGGGACAATAATATGTTGAACCAGTCTTGTAAAGAGAGATTCTAACATTGTTTTAACACAATTAATTCCCTCCCGAGCTCAAAAGAGATTATAAGCTGAAACTAAATTTTATTATTATTTTTCATTTCTTTACCCAAACAATTTTTTACTAACCCAGAGAAAATAGCCCTCAGAGAAAGCCCACGTGGCAGGTCATAAGATAGAAGAAAACCCCATAACTCAGGAACTCTAATATTCTCTCTGTTTGCTCTTAATAATTTCTAGAATTTCTATAATTCATCACAGTTTATAAAGTACTTTCCCTCATATGACTTCCTTTAGACCTTAGAACAGTCCTGTTAAATTGCTGTTTGCTATCTCCAATTTTATACATCAGGAAGCAAACACATAAAGTATAAGGGATCTGCTGAATGTCTTACAGCCAGTCGATGCAAAGTTGGATCTTGAAACAAGGGGTCGTGATCCCATTTCCCCATACCGTATTTTTCCCCTTTATTAGCTCATCAAATTGCCCAATATCCTCTCTACCATTCAACTTTATTTTGTAACAGCCTGATACAGAGGTCCCACTTAAGTCAGGCTGCTCACTTCGCTATCCCTGCAATGGGGACCAACAGAGTATTAGACGTGTGTTAGGTGGTCTCGGGGAGGGTTTAAGACAGTGTAGTTTTGCTCTGCTTGGGTCTCTGCCAGAACGTGAGAAAACATTCTGTGGTTGGGTGTCTATGTTAGTCAGGGTTCTCCAGAGAAACAGAACCACTAGGAGATATGCTACTATATATCAATTGACCGATCAACAGATAGAGACAACATAAAGAGATTTATGATAAAGAATTGGCTCACACAATCATGGAAGCTGAGAACTTCCATGATCTGCTATTCGCAAGCTGGAGATCCAGGAAAGTTGGTGGTGCAATTCAGTCCGAGTCCAAAGGCCTGAGACCCAGGGGCACCAATGATGTAAATCCAAGTGTAAGGTAGGAGAAGATGAAATGAGATGTCGCAGCTCAACCAATGAGGCAGAAAAAAAAGGGTGAATTCCTCCTTCCTCTGACCTTTGTTCTATTCAGGCCCTCAACAGATTGGATGGTGCTCGCTGGTATTGGCAAGAGCCATCTGCTTTAAGGTGTCCACTAATTCAAATGCTAATCTCATCCATAAGCATCCTCACAGACACAACCAGAAATAAGGTTTAATCTGGGCACCTGTGGCCAGTCAAGTCGACAGATAAAATTAACCATCACAGTGTTTTAACAACTTTTCTCTAAAAGGTAGGAGGAATGGAGCTGGGCTAAACCATAGATAAAGAAGCAGCAGTCCCTCCTCTTAGCTGGGAGAGGGAGATGTTTGATTATCGTTGTGGTTTGGACTCTGTTCTTGTTTTTGTCTGCATCTCAGATCACAGAATGGTATTGTTTTGACTTATTCCATCATGGTCACAGAGTGACCTTGTCTGATATTGGGTCTGTGAAGTTATTTATGTTCAACAGAACTCCATGGTCCAGCTCAGATGAGAGTAGTCAAGGCCTAATTTCTCTCTCTCAGGACCTTACCTCCCCATGCTTTCAACCACGGCTCTCCACTTCCTTAATCTCTCCCTTCATTTCTTGTACAGATCATAGGTCACTGGACGCAGCAAACTGAATGAATTTAGAGCAATATCCTCACATAGGCTCAACCAAATGAACTCAACAAAAACCAATCCCACCTCTTAAATTAGGGAGGGAATTTAGTGTTTTACAAAGAGTAGGGGCTTTAAAGGCAGATAGACCAGAGTTTAAAATCCAAGCTCCGCTATTTTCAGCTATGTCATTTCTGAAAAATCTCTGATTCACTTTATTTTTTTAGGTAAGCCTTATTAAGCTTAAATAAACAAGCCTTATTTTTTCTATGTAAAATAATAAAGTTGTTATAAGGATTATGTAAAATAATGTTTGTATAAACACAAAGTATAGCACCTGTCACATAGGAAGAGATCAATAAGTGATGGCTATTATTAATGCCAAATAAGGATGGGTATTTCCAGCATCAAATATTTCATTTTAATAAACACAAACAATAAAGTGACAAAACAGATGATGCTGTTAATTGTTAGAGAACAAGTTTACCATTTTTTGTGACAGACTGTTTAGTGACCTAGAAAAAATATTGCAAAATAGCATTTAGTGAAAGCTCCCAATTTTCATGGATGAAAAATCTTCGAACATTGGCGAAGTTGACTATTTTCACATACCTATCAGTGATTTATATTTCTCCTTCTATACGTTCAATATTCATATTCTTGGGCCATTTTTAGGGTTGTTGAATTTTTTTCCTACATTACCACGTCCAAAATAAATAATTTGAAAGGGGACCTGTTGATTACTTTTCTTTCAAAAAAGTCTCTGTATGGACACATTGACAAGGAGGAAAATCATGTTATCTGACTATTTGGCTCCCACTTTATAGTTTGTGTTGTCATGTTGAAAAATGATACGAAATGAAATGAAATAAAATTATAATTTAGAAAATTTTTCTAGGACCAAGAGGAACTAATCTTGACTGTGAACTGCAAAAGGCAGGTAGTTTGAGCCAACAAAAGGGGAATATGATGGGTCATCTGGTTTTCACTGAATTGTTCTCAGAACTGAAAAATATGTTACAAGCCATTAAAAACTCTTTAGTTGGCCATACATAAATTACAGCCCCAATTAGCTGGTTCAGTTTTGATATGGGTGGTTTATGAGGCACCAGACAGAAAAGACCAGCTCCTAACTGACTTCAGAATGAGTTCCCGTTAGAATATTAGCAACAGGGCAAATAGATCTTAATTACACGTTCCAGTAATATCAGAAGAATGTGACATGAATTCCATATGGTGAACAAATAGGCAAGGAGTTTTGGATGACATCTGAGCCCGTGGAAATCTAGAGGACTGTGACAGTCCTACTAGAACCCTGTTGCTTTACCAAGTGCTCAATAACAGATAAGATGTAAAACAACTTTTTTGCATGTATATTTTTCTTAATGGTTGCCATGGGGTGCAGTTGATATGTTTTTAATACAAAGAACTATGGCTGAGAGTTGAAAAAATAAAATATGAAACATTATCTACTTAAGTTCAGAGAGTTTATAGGACTCATATTTTTAATGACTTAAAATTTGCAGTGGAAAGTAACATAATTCTAGGAATTTGGAATTCCTGGGAGAGTAAATTAGAAAGAAACTAATTTTATTTACCAAAAAATAGCACTTGTGTTGAATTCTGAGACACAAGATTGAAGAACAAATTTCCTCATGACTAAACAGATGCATAAGGAAACAGATAGAAAATGTTATGGTGAGAACTAGCCTAAGAGTAGGACTGCCACACAAAAAAGGGAGTGATTACCTGGGAAAGATTTGTCAGAGAAGTGGATGCTATGAGACTCCACCAAAATCCCGTTTACTGGTTGGTACACCCAAGCCCTGGCTGCCATAAGTGCTGGCTGATGACAATTTATAGCTCCCCTCTTTTCTGGAGAATTACCTTTGTCCACAGGGGAACTGAACGCTTCATATGCTCTGTATATACTCCCAGATCTTGGCCAATACCCAGCTGGCACTAGCAAAAGATTATTCCCATCCTTTCAAGATGGGGTGTTCTCTAGGGTGCAATTTGCACTCCAGAATTTCCTCAAGAGATCAGACGGAAGCTCGCTTGTCTCCAGCTGATACCACATTCTTGCTTAGCTCTTTTTGCCCTGCCCTGCCCTCCTGTCCCTTCTCCTGTGAGGGCTCCCTCAATAGTTCCCTAGTACAGGAATTCTTATCTCAAGTGCTGTTTCCAAGAAATCCCACCTAAGACAATAGCTTTTTTTGTGGCCCAACAGACCAAGCTAAGTGTTAAGTTGCATGCATCCTTTCAAACTGACAATAAATTCAATTACAGGGATGAAAAAATGTTTTTTATCCACATTGTCCCCCTTCATCCTATAGAAAGATAAATAATACCTAGACTATAGTGCATGAAAAGTCATTCACTTCTCTGATATACACCTGGTCCTTTTTTCCCCACAGTGTCTCAGTATAGAAAATCTACTTAGTTATTTCTACTTAATTTGCCCTTTTGGCCCAGGCTTTTAAATTTAATCTCAAGTAGATGATGTCTCTTTATGTTTAGAAGATCTAGCTTACTCTTATCAAAAAGGCTTCCTTATAATCCAGGAGCTCTTAATTTTTATGACACCAAGTAATTGAAAACATCACCAAATTAAACTTTTGGTGTAGTCTGAAGCCCTAAGTAACTGATGGGAGTTCTCTTGACACTCCGAGGGGCTACTCTGACAGCTTGGTAAAGGAGCTGCTGTTTGCTTTCTTCCCCTCCATCCAGCTCTCTGTCCCCCTTTCAAAGGAGAGAAGAGACTTGAACAAATCAGTTAAGCTTGAATCCACACCACATGCTTGTGTGCCCAGTTGAACACCTTGACTTGGTCATTCAAACTACACATGAACATTCCAGGGTCAGGAAACTCACCCAACATAATCCTTTCATCCTAAAACTATAGAATATTTTAAAAATAGAGACTGACAAATCCAGGTTCTTCATTTCATTTGACAAGGAAGTTGAAGTTCGGAGATGGAAAATTCCATCAGTGCTATGTAGATACTACTTAAGACTTTTCATATGGTGCCAATAGATCATCTTTTCCTGGATTTCCAGCTTTCTGTCCTTGTTCTGTCTTGCTCAAAAAAACAAAAACTGATGAACTCATTGTAGCAGATGACAAGCCAGAAACTTTGTAGCAGAGCTCATTAATGCTGGGAGCTCTTTGACTGTACGTATAAACTTTGGCTGTGAAGATTAAGAATATCTGCCAAATTTCTTAGGAAATCTGGCCATGTTGTGAAGCTTCCCTTTGGTTTGACTGTGAAAGGCTTAATCATTACTTTACCTCACCTGATACTTTTTAAGGTAGCCAAATAAGACGATCTTAGAACTAAATTCCAATTTGTATCTAACGTTATTTCCCAAGAAAATCTAGTCTAAGTTGTAAATCTTACAGTTTTAAGGTCAAATATGAGAATTTTTATTCTCCTGTAATGTGGCTAACTAAGGAAATATCATCTCAAGGATATTTCATGTTTTTTAATGCACAGCCCTTAAAATGCATTTGTTCATTCATTCAACAAATGTTAATGAGCACTTATTAGGTATCAAGCACTGAGCTGAGTCCTGGGATTGTGGAATAAAAGTGCTCCCAGTGTAGGAGGAAGATTGACAAACGAATAGTTACAATACCTGGTGTGCATATAGGTTTTTCGGAGCTTGTACAGGAGTTCCAGTCACTCCTGCCTTAAGATGAAACCTGGCCCTGAATAGGGTATATGTGCGTAGCAGGTCCAAAAGAGATAATTGCATTGACAATGTGCTATGCGAAAAGGGGAAAATCATTAAGGCTGCTTGAGTGGGTTTCACAGAGGAAAGGGACTCGAACCAAGTCTCCAAGAATAGACAGGAATATGCCAAGTGTACCTTGAAGGAGCAAGCCCTCTAGGCCTGGGAATGGCATGCAAATAGGTTTGGAGCCGTAAATCAGCGAGACAAGTTTAAGACCTACAGATCATTCTTTTCAGCTGAGTGTAAGGCACAAGTGTCACTGACAAGAAATTAAGAAGCATAGGTAAGAAGGAAACAAATCATGGAGGAACTTATGTCCACTCTTGAGAAATTTTAATTTTTTTCTTAATTTTTAATTTTATCTTTTAAACAAGAAGAGAGTCTGTGAAAGGTTTTAAGTATATAGGTGATATGGTTAGGTTTCATGTATATATCTACACACATGTATACATATATTATATATGCACATATGTGTATATATTATGTATACATACTATATGTATATGATATATGCATTTGAGTATATTATATATATTTCAGATATATGAGTATTTCACAGTACAATCATGATTATATAATAATTATATAAGTATGCAAAGTATATAAGTATATATAATCATGATTATATATACTTATATAATTATTATATAATGATGATTATGCTTTAGAGTATTTGGTAAGAAAGTGTGCATTTTTTTTTAAAGATTGCCCCAAATCCCCCCAGTACATATCTGTATATTTTTTTAGTTATGGGTCCTTCTAGTTGCGGCATGTGGCACACTGTCCCAGCGTGGCCTGACAAACAGTGCCATGTCTGTGCCCAGGATCCTAACCTGCGAAACTCTGGGCTGCCAGAGGGAAGCATGCAAACCCAACCACTCGGCCACGGGGCCGACCCCCAAAAGTGTGAATTTTTTAATAGATGGTGTTTGAACAATTGGTTAATCAAGTAGGAAAAAGAAGGAAATTGGATTGCCATTAATATTTAAACAAAAATAAATTTCAGGTAGATTGAAGACCTAAGTAGGAAAAACAAAATCTCAAAATGTCCAAAGAATATACAGGAGGACATACTTAAGATCTTAGGGGAGGTTATAATTTTTTACTAAGAAATGAAAAGAGAAAAGACTGATATATTTGACTACATTAAAATGTTAACTTCCATTCAAACAACAACATTAAAAATAAAGCTAAAAGACCAGGTGGAGTCTGTGAGAGAGATTGGGTATACACGTGCCTGACAAAGGACTAGAATCCAGAATTACAAAGAGGACTGAATCAGCAAGAAGACAACCCAAGAGACCACGGACAAAGGCTCTGAATATGCAGTTCACAGAAAAGGAAATTGAAATAGCCAATAAACATTTAAAAAGGCTCTTTTCTTCACCGGTAATTTGGCAAATGCAAATTAAAACCACAATGAAATACATTTCATACTTGTTCTAATGGGCAAAATTTTAAAAGGCTAACCATTCCTCCTCTGTGTGGAGAAATAGAAATTCTCATGCGTTACTGGAGGGAGTGAATGTAGGTATAACCACCATCAAGGACAACTTGGCCACGCTAGTGAGGCTGAAAGTGTGTACGCCCTCTAAACCAGCATTTCCACTTGTGAGTACGGTCTCCAAGAAAGTTCAGCACATGGAATAAACTTTCACAACAAAGGCTATTCTTTGTAGCCTTATCTGTATCAGCAAAAAAATTAGAAACAACATAAATATCAATATTCAGGACAATAGATAAATTGTGGTACATTTATTTAACACCTTAGCATTATAAAACAGTTAAAACAAATGGACGAAAAATGTATTTAACAATGTGGATAAACCTTAAAAACCTCATGCTGAACAAAGTAAGTACATTGTAAAATGATACATATATGTGATACCAATTAAGTAGTTTTATAATACGCATATTATTACTACCTAGGATACATAAATATATAATGATTTGCAAAAACATGCATAGGAATAATAAATACCAAAATTCATAATATTTCTACCACGTCAGCTACCCATAAGTACTTATAACAATTTTTGGGAGTGGAATCAGTGTCATGCATGATGCGGGGTCGGTGAGCCGAGGAGTTGAAAGAAAGATTTCTTAGACTCTTAAGATCTGGCAGTAGTGCTCTTTTATTTAGAGAGTAGAATAGCATGGGGACAGGACCCATGGGCAGTCAGAGTTTCTGCTGCTGCTGCTTCTGCTGCCCCTGCTGGCATGGGGACAGGGCCCATGGGCAGGCAGAGCAGCTGCTGCTGCCCCCGCTGGCATGGGGACAGGACCCATGGCCAGGCAGAGCTGGTGCGTGGGGACAGGACCCACGGGCGGTCAGAGCTCCTGCTGCTGCTGCATGGGGACAGGACCCATGGGCAGTCAGAGCTCCTGCTGCTGCCCCGAGTTGAGGGTTAGGGCTAATTTTATAAGGCATGGGTACGTGACTTATTTTTACTGGAAAAAAGAAAAGATGATGTAAAACATCATTAAATGATTTCAGTGCAGATGGGGTCTGGTTATTGTGCGGTCATATAACTTTAGATACGAATCTGGCCATATAGATCGGCATGCAGGTGAGGATGCCCCGGGCTTCTCTCCCTGGGGCAGTCCTAATTCATACCATAAAAAAAGTCCACTGGGTCATATAGTTTGGCATGTAGGCCAGGTCACCTTGGGCTTCTCTAGCTGGGGCAGCCTTAATCCACATCAATGCACTGGTGCAGATGTTTTAGAGATATTTAATTCTATCATTTAATCACTACAAGAATCTAGTAAGATACATATCATTATTATTTCAAGTTTATAGATAAGAAAACTGATGCACAGAGAGATTAAGTAATTTGTCCTTATTATAGAGCTAGTAAATTACAGTGCTGGAATTTTAACCCTGCTCTTAACCAAGACATGAGAGTAATTACTTCTGAGGAGAATGGGATTCACGACAGTATCCAGAGGGCTTCAACTGGAATGTTCCATTTCATTAAAATTCTGAAGAAAATATGGTAAAATGTGAAGATTTGATAAAACTAAGCAGGGAAACATTTGTGTGATTTATATTATTCTCTCTTTTTTTTTTTTTAAGGAAGATTAGCCCTGAGCTAACTGCTCCTAATCCTCTTCTTTTTTGCTGAGGAAGACTGGCCCTGAGCTAACATCCGTGCCCATCTTCCTCTACTTTATGTGTGGGACACCTACCACAGCATGGCTTGCCAAGCGGTGCCATGTCCGCACCCGGGATCCGAACCAGAGAACCCTGGGCCACCGAAGCAGAACGTGTGAACTTAACTGCTGCACCACCGGGCCGGGCCCTATATTATTCTCTTAACTGTCTGTGTATTTATATTAGAAGGAGAAGAAAGAAGGAGAGGAAGGAGGATGAGATGGTACGGGAGGGAAAGGAAGGATGAGAAGGAGGAGACAGAAGAGAGAACACCCTGGTAGCAGGTAAGGGATGAATTGGAATGGGCAAACCAGAAGCAAGGGAGCAAGTAAGCGATTCTTTTCCAGGCATGAGATTACAAATGCAATCAAGACATTTACCACCACTTGGTGATGATGTACCTAAAATGAGTCTTAAACTATCTTATTTATGAAAAATCTAAATAATAGGCTCTAGAGTTTACAAAAACCTTTCTACATATATTACATTTAAACCTTCCCCATAACCCTATAAAGCAGGCAATACTATTACCCCTCAGAAACCTGAGGCTTCAAGAAGCATAATAACTTATCCAATACCCCTACAGCTAAGAGGTGTTGGGATCAGGGCCCGGACTTGTGTCCACTGATTAGAATCCCCTTCTGCTTCTCAAACACGAGCAGTTCAGAGAGTCTCACGGCAGCCACATCTACACTAAATTAACCGACTGACTTTAAAAATGTATTTACACGATCCTTAGTAGCAGTCATATTCTTCAGACATAAAACCTTCATCTCAGACATTCTTTTCTGTAATCTATATTTTCAGTACTTGTGCTTGCAGAAACATCAATATTAATTCCGGCTTTAAAGTGGGAGCTGGATAGGAGCCTTCATTTCATACTCATTTGCTATAACTTTTTGACTTTGAAGTTGACATCATTACCAAATACTCAATTCCTCTTTTGCTGGATTCAGTCATTGCCAGCAATCTGAAGTTATAGGCAATACTATTCTGCCTCGAAATACAGGGACAAAAGACCCGGGAGGGAGAAAGCAGCCTAAGCGATAATGTTTGCATCCCCCTGGGTCACTAACAGGTGTTGTTTCCACTCTGACTAGATTGATTGTTTACAGCCTCTCCACTTGTGGGGCGAAGCCTGCTCAGGTTCAAGCATGTTTTCTTTGTGGAAGTTGCCAAGGTTCCAATTTGACATCACTCTGAAAAAAGCAACAGATTCTTGAACTACAGTAACTTTCCTGGAGCAGAGCCAATAAACAGAAACCTATATTTGTACATAAAAATTCTGCACAATGACTTTTCTTTACAGAAATACTGCCCTTTGAAAAAGAGTACATTCAAATGTCCTGATATCTTTTTTTTTTTTTGAGGAAGATTAGCCCTGAGCTAACATCTGCCACCAATCCTCCTCTTTTTGCCGAGGAAGACTGGCCCTGAGCGAACATCCGTGCCCATCTTCCTCTACTTTATATGTGGAATGCCTACCACAGCATGGCTTGCTGAGCAGTGCCATGTCAACACCCAGGATCCAAACCGGCAAACCCCGGGCCATCGAAGTGGAATGTATGAACTTAACCACTGCGCCCCCGGGCTGGCCCCTCAAATGTCTTCATATCTTACATTTTGCAAGACAATTCAAAACGTGATTAGATTGATCAAAATTTAGTTATTCCCAAATTTTCCACAACTTGTGAATTTTGCTGAAACAAGCCACACCTGTGCAGCCCCAGCTGTATTTTTTGCCTGTTTTGTTTTGTTTTCTTAAGTCTGAATTTGCCTTAACATTTTGGACAAAACTAATATTTCTAGGCGGCACTGCTTTCTGCTCCCTCTGCTAGGACATGGCCATCCACTCCCCCACCCCCACCACTCATAACACAGCAAACCAGGAGTAATGTTCATCCATTTTGTTGTGAGGAAGGCTAATCTCAGTTTGTGAGAATCCTAATCGTGGAATATATATATATATATTTTTTTTTTTTAAGATTTTATTTTTTCCTTTTTCTCCCCAAAGCCCCCCGGTACATAGTTGTGTATTCTTCGTTGTGGGTTCTCCTAGTTGTGGCATGTGGGACGCTGCCTCAGCGTGGTCTGATGAGCAGTGCCATGTCCGCGCCCAGGATTCGAACCAACGAAACACTGGGCCGCCTGCAGCGGAGCGCGCGAACTTAACCACTCGGCCACGGGGCCAGCCCCTCGTGGAATATATTTTTAAACACAATTACAGTACTTCATTTTCCTATATAACCCACCCCCTTATTTTTCTGTATGTTTACCTCGAAATTAAACATTGAGGCGGGACGAAATACCCTTTGGGATTCTTCTCTGCCCTTCTCTTCCCTTCCACGACAGCTTTGTGTAAACGGCTTTAAGCTAAAGAGGATCTGTAGATTCTGATGTGAAAAACAAAACCAATTTGTTTAACAGATACTCAAACCTAATTAACGCCTTGGTTGATTTGGCTTCCTCAGTGGCTTTTCTTCTAAAATCTGAGAGTATAGTAAGAACTTCCAAGTCCCCAGCAAAAAGGATTTATAAGTACAAAGTAGGAGAAAAAACACTGTTCTTTTTCCCTAATGTCCTATATGTACCACTGTTCCTAGGATGCAGAAAACAGGGGCCGCACTGTGAACAAGGCATTGAGGTGGAAATAGCAGAAGCACATCTAGACAGCGGTAGACAGACCAGCCCAAATGGATTAGAGGGTTCCCTGGGGAAGCCGTAGGAAGTACGGTTGGGAGATAATTGAGGACCAGACAATGAAGAAAATCAAACGCCAGAATAGGAGTCTGTATTGTACAGAATAGAGACTATCTTTTAAAGATAGTTTTTCCTTTACTGAGGATGAAGACCATGATTGAAGAGAATAAATGAATATGGAAGAACTTTTAAAGACTTATTTATTAACAGAACTTGGCAACTAATTAGATACCTGACTTGTAGAGTAGGAAGGGAACTAACGTTGGCTAAGTGGCTATGTTCCAAGCTCTTTTTTTCAAGTACTTTAAAAAATATTAACTGATTTAATTCTAATATTAAAGATATCCATAAAGCTTGAGTAATTAGTTGCAGTTAATAAATAACAAACCTGAAGTTTAGGTAGGCTAGCTAGCTTGCCTGAAGTCACACATTATGAAAATGATGGAGACAGATTTTAACTCAAGTTGACCTAGATAGTACCCACATCATCTTTCCGGTTCATTCAGTGGTCTTCCAAGGTGACCAGCAGTTTTGAGAGTTCATACAATAGAATGGTTAACAGTAAGCGTGTGTCTGGAGTAAGACTGGCTGTGTTCATATCTCAGCTCCATCTTTAATACCCATTTTATTTGGGGCATATCACTTTAACTTAAATGTCATTTGTAAAGTAGGGATAAAAACAGTCCCTACTTCAAAGGCTTACGGTGAGAATTAATCACTTAAAACTGTGCGTGCCTAGAAAAGAGCATGCATTTATTAAGCGTTCATCGTTCTTGTTATTATTATTCACTGCTTTGTTTGGAAAAGAGAATGGTGGTGTTATAGGCAGGGAGAAGTGACGCAGAGATACGATTTTGGAAAAAACAGATGAATTGGATTTCAGATACAATGATGCTATACTGGCAATGCACCTATTTTAGATTTTCCACCAAACTAAGGAGGCGTATCCGCTCTAGCGTGCTGGACAAAATTCCTATTCTTTTCGTTGCTTTGAGAAGGAAAATTTTCAGATTTTAATCTTTTAAGTTGACATATCTTTTTATTCCCTGTTAAATGCAATGCAAAAAACTGTGTCATTTGCGGTGCTAGCCCAATGGTGTAGCGTTTAAGTTCGCACACTCCACTTTGGCGGTCCACGTTCACTGGTTCAGATCCTGGGCGCAGACCTATGCACTGCTCATCAGACCATGCTATGGCAGGCGTCTCACATGTGAAATAGAGGAAGATGGGCACAGATGTTAGCTCAGGGCCAGGCTTCCTAAAAAAAAAACCCCTGTATCATTCCCTGTTAAACATAGCATAAAAACTATATTTTGCATCGCTTTGGCCTCCTGACTGAGGCTGAATACGTCTACAGTCCTGAACTACCTGAGTCTCAAGCTGGAGGACAGATTAACGAAGGGATTCTCCTGCAGTCTGCATCTGAGACTGCAGAAATTTCCAGGCCATCAACTCCAAAGGTTGTCATAACTCTCTTTATAATCTTTTCAGAGGCAACAAAAAATGCAGCTTTAGATAAAACCTAATCTCATTAGACCCTGGACAAACCAATATATGAAGAACAAGATCTCCAAACAAAATAATTTCAACCAGGTAATCTATAAATTATACTTAGCCCCTGCAGTGCAAACATGCAAACATCATGTAGTCAAAAGGCTGTATCAGTCTTTTTACTATCTTGTTTAGGAACCGTGGACATAATTTCAATATCTACTATTCCCTTAAAGAAAGATGAGGAAAAATGTCCTAGGGCCAGTATAAGGCATAATGGATGGACTTGAATAAAAGTCCTCCTTAACAATATTAATGGAAATTTCCAGGAAGCAGAAATAAAGGAATGCAGTCTGTACAGGAGGATAGTACTGTCAGTATAGAGGAGGTGAAGTCTTTGATATTTCCAAGGATGAGCGGAAGAGAGAATCAGGAACAGCAGCCAAAGACAGACACTTGAATATTTAGTTAGATTGTAGAAGGAAGAGTAGGGCCAACAAAAGAAGACATTGAAATGATAAAAGAATAAGAGCCACGTGTTGGTTGTGAAAGGTTAAGATGGCAAAAACTTCAAGGACTCATCAGAGAGGTCCAGGTAAATGAGAATTGATAAAAGTTAATACATGTGTCAAGAAGAAGTCTAGAAAACGGCCTTCTTGAAAAGAATTTCAATAGAATGCCGGGAATAGAAATTACTTTTCAGGAGCCTAAGAGAGAAATTAAGGCAGCATAAATGTGCCTCGTGTTTAATAAGACTGGCAGTGCAACCAGGGAAAATGCCACAAAATTGCCAATGCGATTAAAGACAAATGTACCTAGACTTGTAAATACACAAGCATTTCTTTCCAAGTCATTTTCATACATAGCCAAATATTGATTTCATCCCAGCTGTTCTCAGAATTTTCAAGAGTGAATTAGTGAAGTGTTATTTAACAAGTTTTTAAAAATTTATATTTTGATGTTCACGATCCAGATTTCTATTTTATTCAGGCAAATCTCAAAGAATCGTATAACATAACATTTCACAGAGTCAGAGTATAATAATAATATACATTTTTTGGTTATGATTGGAACAAGTTTGATTTTTAAACTAAGTTTCAAGATATGATATTTTCAGGTAGTATTTGGTATTGCTCTGGGTCCTAAGTTTGCTGCTAGAAGAGTCATTGCAAACTAAAGTTCCAAAAATCTAATTATATGTGCTAAGAAAGTTTGCTATTTAAAGCAAATCTATTTTTCTAGCTATGCCAAAATTTAACATTAATTTTAAACAAATCTATATTTTCTCATGCATATTTAGAAGCAACCAGCTGCTGATTTGTATACAACATTTACAAATGCAATTTGAATGTTCCTTAA
Source organism: Equus asinus (assembly GCF_041296235.1). Taxonomy (NCBI): domain Eukaryota; kingdom Metazoa; phylum Chordata; class Mammalia; order Perissodactyla; family Equidae; genus Equus; species Equus asinus. Next base: position 32,823,585 of record NC_091802.1, on the reverse strand, counting down.
ACAGCTGGTTTTCCACGTCAGCAACAAAATCAAGCTAAGTCACTTTGACCTCTTGTACTCACCTTTCTCTCAAGCCATTAGGACAAGAGCTTTCCTTTCCTAGGCTATTTTTTAAAAGAGAGAAGTCCAACAATAAATTTGCTTCAAACCTTTATGACGCTTTTTGTTAGCTTTACCTTGCAGCCTTTTTCTCCTCAGAATCCATAGGCACTTGCATGAAGCCATTTATTCATAATAGTGGTTGCAAACGCAAATACCAACTGTGGCCATGCATACTACACAACTTTGTGTCTACAGGTCACAAAGCATGCCTTCAGGCCTGTTTTTGTAAATAAAGTTTTATTGGCACACAGTCACACTCATTCACCTATGCATTGTCAATTGCTTTTCCTGCTACAACAGCAGAGTTGTGTACTAGAAACAGTGACCATATGGTCCTCAAAGCCAAAAATATTTACTATTTGACCCCTGAAGTGAATGCGCTGGCCAGATGTAAACAACAGCGAATGGCAGGGATTGTGGCAAACCAATAAGGGTGCACTCCATCTGAAGCACTTACCAATTATTACGTCGTAGGAAAAAGTAGACCCAGCCTTATCAAATTCAATATTCAGAAAAAGCCAGAAATTAAGATTTTATATAAATCTTCAATTTTTTTCATCTACTAATCTGATTTTTTTAATTGAATGAGTTAACATTGTAAACCAAACAAAATCAATCTACTGCTTGGATCTACCCTTTTCCAGCCTCTGAAATAGCCCTTAATAACCATGTGGTATTCTGTAGGGAAGCTTCTCTCCATGTCTGTTTCTCATTTGCAAGGTGTTGACTGTCAACTGTCCAAAAATACCAACAATATAAACCCTGCTGACACGGCAGAGCTGGAGTTGCTGCTTACCTTCAAAGGAAGCAAAGACGGATTCTTAGTCCTGTCTTGGAGAGGGAGGGAAGAAGCAAGATATTTAGAAGATTTGGAGGGGGGTCTGCTTTAAGGTGGGTCTTTCACTGCGGGGTGCTGACAGGGATCGAACAAATCTGTGACTATTTGCCATTAAACTATCTGTAACAGTCTAGAGCTGGTGGAGACAGCAAGGGGGGCTGTGGAAACAAGTCTTAGAGAGTAAACAGTTGTTTGATGAGCCTAGTTGAATGATCTACTGTCCTCAAGAAGGCATACTTACTCTGATGAGAACCGATCAAATAGTCTATTATTTGGATAAATGGCTTTGCAGTAAGTTCTTGAAACAAACAATAAAATTATTTTGAACTTCATCTTCCAGGGCAAGATTTTCCTGGGATAGTAAAGTCACATTATCACAGCTAGCTCTGTTGTTGCAGATAGTTTCAGTTTTCAGACTCCTGTGGTTATTCTGGGCTCAATTGAAGGATATGTCATTAAATACAGAAACAAGAGCCCTATTTACACCGCTGTGTAAGTTGTCGTAATTGCACATGAAATTTTAGTGGATGGCCATTTCAACTTCTGGTAAGTGACAGGTTTTCCTGCACTCACTTGTTGGATCATGGGGTGACACAGTGGCTAGGGGACAGCAGCTCTGCAACAGCATTTAAGACTGTGGAGATCAGAGATCTGAGCACAGCACACAAATACTAAGGGAAGGAGTATGATCAGAGTTTGTATGTGGTGCGGTTCTCAACCAGGAGCCATGAACGCTCAAAGCAAGCCAAAAGGATATACCCCCGCCCCAATCTGAAGAAACCACAGCCAGAAATGGGGTTATTAGCCACATTATATGGGTTATTTTCATAATATTAGAGATCCCACAGAGGTCTGAAGAGATATAGGCATAATATTCTTCCTTTAAAATATAATATGTTCCCCCATGAGAGGACAAGTTAATCCAAAGAGGTTCGGCTCTAAACTACCACCTGTCCAATTTCATGAACCTCTCTAGCAAGGAGCTCTATAAGCTTGGTGGCATTGTCTTGCTCCTCACCTATTCCTACCATAGCCAGTGGGAGTCCCCTACTTTCTGGTCCATTTATAAAGCATGAAGTAAAGAAGCTTGAGGCTAGAAGAAACCTATCCAGAATTCTCTTTGAGTGTCAAGTTTCAGTCTTCAAACCAAGGCTCAGGTTTGTTTGTTGCTTTGAATTAAGAATCTAATTCTCTCTTCTTCAGCAAAGGGAACTGATGGATCAAAAAGAAGTCTGGGTGATATTATGGACTATCCCGAAGGCAGGTACTCAGTTTACTAAGGTGACAAATCCATTTCTAGTTTGCAGATAATTCTAACTCTATAGCCAGCTGACTTTTGTGCCACAATCTAATGACAGTCATCTAAGGTCAACTAATGATCTATTTTCCACCAAAATATACAATAAGGCTGTCAAACAGTTTTGTATGAAATTTATAGTAAAGAGGTCGTTAGGTAAATCTAAATCAAAAGAGCTCGGAGTTGAATTTAACTGGCATATCCGACTTGTGAGGTCTACGGAAGTGAGCAGCCTTCAAACAGGCACCGTATAGTCCATAATCCTGTTCCAAGTTCTGTGTCAGTGAAAGTTCACTTACAAAAGCTGCCTCCCATGACAGGCCCCATGTTCCTGGTAGAGACAGGAACCTCTTTACCCAGGTGTGAACGTTCTAGTTTTCTACTTTGATATTTCTGGCTGTCTGGCCCTTTGTGGTGTGTGTGGAATCTAAAAAGCCACATAATGGCAAAGTCCAATGATTCAGAAAATCTAGAGATTCATACCAAGAAAGTGGTACAAAGGGAAGGAAGCTCTATGGCTCCCAAAGGAAAAAGTAGACAAACTCACATGTTGGTTAATTTCATTCTTTTATCAACACATAATTAAAATGTAGTGAGGGGTTGTACTGATAGCAGAAAAGACTAAGGATGCAATAATCAATGTTAAGAATAAGGGCCTTATAGATAATATAACTAAAGTTAATCTGAAACCAATGAAAGAGGAAAGAAAATAGGAAAATAAGGACCTAAAGCTTGCAGATTAAAACTTGGACTCCAAATTGTTATCTGGATTTTGTCCCATGGATCTTGGTTAAGAATACAGTCCATCCTTGTTATTTGCAGATTTTTTTTTTTTTTGCAAATTTACCTACTCACTACCATTTATTCGTAACTTCCAAATCAATATCCACAGTGCTTTTGTGGTCATTTGGGGACATGCTCAGTGCAGCAAAAATTTGAGTTTTCCAACACATGACTTTCCAGCACATTCCCAGCCGAGGATGAACAAGGCAACACTCTGCCTTCTTGTCTCAGCTTTCATAACGTAAACAATTATACTTTTTGGGTTCTATTCAGTGCCACGGTTTTTGCATTTTTGTGCTTTTTGTTGGTGATTTTGCTTAAAATGGCCTCCAAATGCAGTGCTAAATTGCTGCGTAGTGTTCCTATATCCAAGAAGGTTTGGATATGCCTTATGGAGAAAATACTTCCATTAGATAAGACGTGAGTCATAGTGCTGCGGACTGTGAGCTCAATGTTTATAAATCAACAGCATACATTAAATAAGGCATCCTGATGCAGAAACACGCACAAAACCAATTTATACATTGATCAATTGACAAAAATGGGTAGACACTTGCAGGAACTTGACCCTATATTTCGATATAGGAGCAATGGTTCAGTATTAATTAATTCAGTGTTCCTGGTGACTTTATAGAACACAACTACCATGAATAATGAGAATCTACTGTATCAACATCTCATACACCATCTATTTGCTCCAAAGGTCTTGGGTAAAAGCTGTCTTCCTCCAAAGACTAATTCCTAATGGGAAATATATCTGTGACTTCTGACTCAAAGGAAATCAAAGAGACAAACACAATTTCATTTGTTTAAAATCCTTCCCATTGCCACAAAATTTTGGTCAACAATAACAACTAATAATGTTATTTAAACTGCAAGGTACATCAACTATTTGGACAGGATTTTTGCTGTACTTATTTGATAGGATTTATAAGGATTTATACCATTGTTAATTTACATCATCATCCTTCTCCTCAAAGGTCTATCCTCTCAAGCATCTATTTGTGGGCTGCCTTAATCAACAAGAAAATCAATCAAGTTCACTTTCATATGCTCCTCCATAAACTGAAATAATCTTTGACGCAACTATTAATCTTCCTTTCAAAAAATGCCATGAAGTTATGTTTCCCTCAGAACAGTATTAGACGTATGTGCAATCCAATATTTCTGGTATTTGTGAATCTTTTATTTTTTGAATTAAGTTAATAAATACTAAATTATGCTAGGCCTTGTCAGAATTGTTAAACTGAGTGTATTTTCCTACTAAGAGGTAATAATCTTTAATAAGACCCTCATTCTGCTAAATTTAATGAATCCCCTTCATTCCTAAGTTTCCATAGTAGTTGAGCGGCACTTAGCATCACTGACCACTCTCAGATTTAAAAATATACATGTATTAAAAATTATCCATTGCTTTTATCATAAAACTAATACATGCTATTATCCAGAAATGCAAATAGCTTAGAAATATAAAGGATAAAAAGTAAAATTCCTATTTGCTTTGCCATTTCCATTCCATAGAGAAAATCATGGTAAACAGTTTTAAGAATGAATATATCCACATAGTCTATCAATAAACAAAAAGTGTGTTTGTGTGTGTATGTGTGTATGTTCATGCGAGGGGATGCGTTCAGACTTTCCCCAAATGGAATCCTCCTATAAATTTGTTTGTTTCCTTCATATATACCTCCAATTCTCTTCCAAATGTGTACGTTAAAAAATTGCCTTCTTCTTTTTACCTCACCTTGGTAATAAATATCCCACTGAATGAATGTGCCATAATTCACTGGTTATTGTTCATGTATCCGGTAAGTCTATAACCTTAGGGTACAAATATAGCCCACTGTTCTTATTTTTCCAGTGAATCACTAAGCCATCATTGTCCATCTTGGCAGGAGATATCACATCTCCCTCTTGAAGTTTCCTCATTGAAATATCTAAGAATCCAAGTGGTTTACTTAGAAATCTGTTTTCCTTTCAGATGCCAAGTGGAGGGAAACTAGAGAGTACAAGCAGCACCCTCCTGTCCTTGCTTCTGCCTCATCAATGTCCAATTTTGTTGAAAACTGGTGCTATTGGTGTGCATCTATCAGTAATTCCACACTTGCTCAGGCTCAAAGTGGCAATCCCAAGACTGGGCTCCATATTTACATTTGCATTCACAACCTCAGTTGTTCCCAGATCAGGGCTACTGTGGTCTGACCACTCGGTCATCATAGGGTTTTCAGTCTCAGCACCTTGCTGTGCTGGAACCAGCCTCTCTTTATGAGCCTCTAGTCTAGACCTTCGTGTCACACCCTAACTTCTGGTCCAGACTCTTTTGTCAAAAGTTATACCCACATTGGGTTGGGCTGTCATTTCCAGCCAGAATTTACAACAATCTGATTCCATCAATAAGCGCTAATAACATTGTGCTTCAAAAGGAAAAGATTTGGCGTTTCAATATAGTTGGGGACCTCCCAAGGGATTACATGACTACTACGAAAATGTACCCAGCTTTTTCTCATGAACGAGTTCTCAAGATGGAGGAGCATTTAGGGAGGCCTTTGCCAGGCCATAAAGAATCCTGCCGCAGCCTTCCTCAAAGGTGAGGGGAGCTTGCCTTAATGTGGGCAACCGAAGGGATGCTCTCAAGTGTTTTGGGATGAGGTGAAAAGGCGCATTTCAAAATTCCCCCTTCCCAGGACAAGATGCAAAGCAGTTTCACCCACTAAAAGCTTGAAGGCCCACTTCTCCAGGTGTAAACTACATTTGTTTATAGGAAAGTAATTTTTTTGTATACAGTATTAATTTCAAAAGTAGTCGGGATACTTATTTTTATGATTTCTAAATACTTTTTAATCAATTCCCTCTGGTTTTGTCAGCTGCAAATGAGTTTTACTTCCTCTGTTGCTGAACCAGGATCGTTTTGGCCCGCTGCCCAGAAAGCTAAACATGGAGACAACGAGATTTGCAGCAGAGAGAGGGTTTACTTACAAGGCAGCCATGCGAGGAAGCAAGAGCACGAGCCTCAAGTTCGCTTCCCTGAAAATAGGGACTCAGGGATATTTATGGGATGGGGAGAAGGTGGTCTGCAGTGTCGAGATAGATGATTGGAGGTGAAAAGAGGTGACGTAATGGATGATCTGCGCAAGCGTAGTCAGACTTCATGCCTCTTCAAAGGACCCATGTTCAGAAAATGGCGGCATTAGCATGATCTGAGGGTGGAGTTTTTAGCTTCTTGGTATCAAAAGGTCACTTATAGGACCTCCGCACAGGTCCAGTTGATGAGTTGGTGGTCTCGGCCAGCCTGAAGTGGACAAGGGGTTCTAATTCTTGAAAAACAGCTCACACACCCATTACATCGTGACCCAGGCTCCAGGATGTTCTCCACAGGAACCTAGTGGTAGTCAGATAGCATACTTCCTAAGCAGGACAGTTAACGATGGGTAGGTTAAACAGCTAAAAGCTACAAGCAGTAATTGCAAAACGGAAAGAAAAAAACCCTTTCGTTCCTAGCTACTTAACCATCAGCGGCTCTTTGCCAGTTTCACCTGTTTGCTGCTATTCATATCTCTTATTTCTTGTCTAATTGAAATAGCTAGTTTTTCCACAACAGTGTGAAAAGTGACCATGGGCATCCTTGTCTTGTTTGTAAATTTAATAGAAATGTTTCTAGTGTTTTATGTTAAATATGACTGACACCTTTTGAAATAATCACATTTCTCTGTTGTGCTTTTAATTAACAGTTTGACTATTATTTTTGTCATCCTTATATTCTGGTAATAAACACTGCTTAGTCATGCTGTATTCTTTTTCATTTATAGCTAGACTCTGCAAGCTTGTTTTTTAATTTAGGATTTTTTCATCGATTAATAAATTAAATATTATATGTATTTTTATTTTTATGCATCCTTTATTAGATTGATTGTCTTTCAAAAAATAAAAACTTTTGATGTCTATCTTATTTCTCCATGCTTCTGAACCTCACAAATCACATCAGATTAACAAACTCTTTACAGTTATGAAAGAATTAACCAGTGGAACATGTAAGGCCGGTTGTTCATTTTTGTTCTTTTCATCCTAGAAAATAGTTCTTTAATAAATTTCTCAGGTATTTCCATGATTATTTTTCTGTTTTCTCTTAATACTTAAGGTCAGTTTTGATTATTTATATTTTCCTTTAAAATAATTATTTTTTCCAAGTTTTAAATTCAATTGCATAGTGTTATAAAGAGTATTCTCTCCTACTTTTTAAAATGTTCTCCATATCTGTGTATGGTTCACTTTTCATTCCTAATTCTGTGTGTTTCTGCCTACTCCCATTTTTTCTTGATTAGAATTATGTTAGGATTTCAGCAATTTACTTTCAATATATGTCAACACAGAGAGTGTGATATTATATAGGTATTAGTCTAAGTTACACTTGAGGTAGAAAAAATCCATAGACCTAATTACAGGTATTTTTTTTTTTTATTGAGCTTCACTTTATTGTGCATTGCAGATATTGTGTTTTTTACAAGACTCTCCACCAGTGAAAAAGATTGTGACTTGCCTTCAGCAAGATGATGGTTAGCATTTTTTAGCAATAAAGTATTTTTTAATTAAGATATGTATTTTTTTAGACATAATGCTATTGCACACCTAATAGACTACAGTATAATGTAAACATAACTTTTGTATGCACTGGGAAACCCCAAAATTCATGTGCCTCACTTTATTGCGATATTAGCTTCATCTCAGTGGTATGGAACCAAACCCGCAATATTGCTGAGGTATGCCTGTATGAATTCATGACCCAGAACTGGGCATCTAGCATTCTAATCAGGAAGCTTATGTTTCAGATGTGATTAGTATAAGTGCTTCAGCTACTGATATATCAGTCAAACCAGAAGCTTTGTGAGTTAGCATAATTAATATCAGAAATGAATTTTCACCAATAAAATTAGTGGCTTGTTTATCTGCATAATAAATGTTATAGTGGACTCTTATTGGAGAGATGGGTTACATACAATACATATAGATTAGCTAGAACATATTAAAAATATTGCTGTCTATGATAGATCATCTTCAAAGATAGACGGCATTAATTCCTTCCCTTCCTATGTGCACAGGCTGCTCCTTCCAATAAGAAATAGAGTTATTTCTCCTTTCCTCAAGTCTAGACTGGCTCTATAAATGTGTTGACTAAGTATGTTCTGGGGGCCAGCCCCATGGCCAAGTGGTTAGATTCGCGCACTCCACTTTGGTGGCTCAGAGTTTTGCCAGTTTGGATCCTGGTCACAGACCTAGGATCCATGCTGAGGCAGTGTCCCACATAGCAGAACCAGAAGGACCTAGAACTAGAATATACAACTACGTACTGGGGGGCTTTGGGGAGAAGAAGAAAAAAAAGAAGATTGGCAAGAGATGTTAGCTCAGGTACAAATATTTTAAAAAAATAAGTATGTTCTGGGTATTCTGAACCCATGCTTTAAGAGGACTGGCAACTTTTCTTCTTCTTGAAACCCAGCAGCCACGCTGTGAAAAGCCCAAGCCACCAGAAATGACCCCATGGAAGAGAAATGAGACATTCTGGTTGATAGTTCCAGCTGAGTTCTCAGCCAGGAACCAGTGCCAGCTTCCAGTCATATCAAGGAGATATCTAGACATTCTAGCTTAGTCAAGCCCCTAGATGAATGCAGTCCCAACTGACATCACTTGGAGCGGAAGAACCACACAGCTGAGCCCAGTCAACCTATATATATAAAATATAATTAAATGGTTGCTTTGAGATATTAAATTTTGTATTGGTTTGTTAGGTAACAAAAGATCATAAAAACAACCAGGTTTAGGGGCCAGCCCCGTTGTGTAGTGGTTAAGTTCGGCACACTCCACTTCGGCGGCCCAAGTTTATGGGTTTGGATCCCAGGCACTGACCTACACTACTGGTCAGCCACACTAGGGTGGCAAGCCACATACAAAATAGGGCAAGATCGGCACAGATGTTAGCACAGGGCTAATCTTTCTCAAGCAGAAAAAGAGGAAGATTGGCAACAGATGTTTTAGCTCAGAGCAAATCTTCCTCACCAAAAGAAAAAAAAAAACCATGTTTACATAAACAGGGTATAAGAATTTTGGAAAGTATTTAACATAGTACTTGAAGTTCTAGCCAAAACAATTAGGGAAGAAAAAGAAATAAAAGGCATCCAAATTCCTAAGGAAGAAGTTAAATTGTCTCTGTTTGCAGACACTATAATCTTATATGTAGACAGTCCTAAAGATTGCACATGCATAAACAACAACAACAAAAAACCTGTTAGAAGAAATAAATGAATTCAGCAAAGTTTCAGGGCATAAAATCAACACTGAAAAATCAGCTACATTTTTATACACTAACAATGACCAATCTGAAAAGGAAATTAAGAAACCAATTATATTTATGACAGCATCGAAAAGAAAAAAATATTTAGGAATAAGCTAAAACAAAGATGCAAAAGACTTGTACACTGAAAATTACAAAATTTTGCTGAAAGGAATTAAATAAGACACAAATAAGTTGAAAGACATCCCATGTTCATGGGTTGGAAGACAATACTATTAAGATTCAAAACTACCCAAAGCAATTTATAGCTTCAATGCAATCTCCATCAAAATCCCAAAAGTGATTTATTTGCAGGAACAGAAAAATCCATCCTAGAATTCATATGGAATCTTGAAAAAGATCTTGAAAAAGAAGAACAAAGTTGGAGGTCTCACAATACCTGATTTCAAAACTTACTTCAAAGCTACAGTAATCAAAACAAGCTTGATATTGACATGAAGACAGACATATAGACCAATGGAAAAGAGTAGGAAGCCCAGAAATATACCTCTCATATATGGTCAAATGCTTTTTTAAATGGGTACTAAGGTCATTCAAGGGGAAAGGACAATCTTTTCAACAAATGATGCTGGGAAAACTGGATTTCTACATGCAAAAGAATGAAACTGGACCCTTACCTTACACAGTATACAAAAATTAACTCAAAATACATCAAAGACCTAAATATAAGAGCTAAAACCAAAATTCTTAGAGTAAATCTTCATGACATTGGATTTGGCAATGATTTCTGATATGACACCAAAGCACAGGCAACAAAACAAAAAATAGATAAAATGGACTACATCAAACTTACAAAATTCTGAGCAGCAAAGGACACAATAAATAGAGTGAAAAGGACACCTATGCAATGGGAGGGAATATTTGCAAGTCCTTTATCTGATAAGGGACTAATATCCAGAATATATAAAGAACTCCTACACCTCAACATGAAAAATCAAACAATCTAATTTAAAAATGGGAGAAAGACTTGAATAGGCCAGAAGAGAGTGGGATGACATTTTTTACGGTACTGAAAGGAAAAAAAGCTATCCACTAAGAATTCTATAGTTGGCAAAATTATCCATGCAGAATGAAGGAGAAATTAAGACATCCCTGAATAAACAAAAGCTGAGGGAGTTCATCTCTAGCAGACCTGCCCTACAAGACATGCTATAGGAAGTCCTTCAGGCTGAAATGAAAGAACACTACACAGTAACTTAAAGCCATGTGGAGAAATAAAGAATTCCACTAAAGATAACTCTATAAGTAAATATACAAGTCAGTATCATCATACTTTTGGTTTGCAACTCCGCCTTTTATTTCCTACACGATTTAAAAGGCAAATGAGTAAAACAATTAATTTTAGTCTCTGTTAATGAGCACGCTATGTATAAAGATGTAATTTGTGACAATAACAGTATGAAGAGGGAGACAGAGCCTTATAGTAGCAGAGTTTTTGTACACTATTGAAGCAAAGATGATATCAATTCAAAATAAACTGTTATAAATTTAGGATGATAAATATAATCCCCATGGCAATCACTAAGAAAATATCTAAAAAATATACACAAGAGGAAATGAGTGAATCAAATTGGTACACTACAAAGAATGAATTAAAACACAAAAAAGTACAATAGTGGAAGAAATGAGGGATAAAAAAGCTATGACATACTGAAAACAAATATCAAAATGGCAGAAGCAAATTTTTCTCGTGAGTAATTAGTTTAAAAGTAAGCAGATTAAATACTCCAGTCCAAAGTCAGAGATTGGCAAGATGTATTTTTTTAAAAAAACCATCATCCAACTATATGCTGTCTATAAGAGACTCATTTTAGATCCAATGACACACATAGGTTGAAAGGGAAAGGATGGAAAAAGATATTCCACACAAATAGTAAGCAAAAGAGAGCTGAGGCGGCTATACTAATATCAGACAATATAAACTTTAAGTCAAAAACTGTTAAAAGACAAAGAAGAACATTATGTATTGATAAAAGGGTCAGTTCATCAAGAAGATAAAATAATTATAAACATAAGCACCAAACAATAGGGCTTCAAAATCTATGGATCAAACATTGACAGAATTGAAGGGGAAAATAAGCAGGCTTACATTACTAGTTGGAAATTTCAGTACCTCACTTCTATAAGAGAGAGAATATCCGGACTGAAGACCAATAGGGAAATAGAGAACTTGAACATACTATAAACCAACTAGCCCTAACAGACATAGGTAGGTCACTCCACCCAATAACGGCAGACTCCTGTTTCTTCTCAAGGGAACATGAAATCAAGTTTATGGTGCAAAATGTTCGAAAAGTTCTGTGTCAGATTTTTTTGAATGTTTTAAAATGAGTATTGCTATTCATGACAAATTTTAGTCTGAGACTTGTCATTAATAACTGGTAATGAGGTTTGGAAGCTGCTTTTATCTACCACTTCTAACTATTTTGGAGGCTATCTTTATGTATTAAAAAGGACTAAATTGGGGCCAGCCCAGTGCCATAGCGGTTAAGGTCGCACACTCCACTTCGGCAGCCCAGGGTTTGCAGGTTCAGATCCTGGGTGTGGACCTAGCACCGCTCATCGAGCCATGCCGTGGAGGCATCCCACATAAGACAGAGGAAGACTGGCACAGATGTTAGCTCAGCAACAATCTTCCTTAAGCAAAAAGAGGAAGATTGGCAACAGATGTTAGCTCAGGGCCAATCTTCCTCACAAAAAAAGGAGAGCTAAATTGTCTTACATCAGCTTGCAACAGGTCAGAAAGGAGCTTATCTCTCCCTGCAAAGAACCAGTTTTTAGATTCATTTCTTTGTTCTATTTTCTTTTTATTTCCTATTCCAGTTTTCTTTAAGTTTTTAAAAAATGTTTTCCAACTTAGGTTTATTTAAATAATTAATTCTTTTTGTATTATATTATTTAATAGTAGAAGTGTCTAAGCAATGCATTTTTCTGAGTACAATTTTAATATCATATATATTGTGATATATGTGCTTTTATTATTTTTATTTTTTAGACTACTTTAATTCATATTTTAACTGTATGTCACTTGAGTTATTTTGTGCACTTTCTGTTTCTAAGTGTTTTTTTGTGTGTTGTTTTTTCTATTTTTATTAGTTTCAACATTTTCTTCAATTATTATTCAATAATTTCTAGTTTCAATATACTCAGCTCCGAGAACATGACCTTTACAATAACAACTTTTCGAAATTTTTGTGCTTTTTAGGAAATAGATGTGAATACATATCCTAACGAGAACAAGGATTCACCTATATGTATATGTATATGTAAAAAATATTATGTATATCTCCCAAAAAAGCAAAATACTGTGTGTGTGTATATGTGTGTATGTGCACACATATGCACGCTCTAGGACTGATTAAACTGAAAGGGCATTCTTTGTTAGCAAGTCATGGAATCTGGAATACAGATATGTATGATCAACGTATTTATCCTCCTATGCATATTCAATTTTTTGTCTGGGTGTTTGTTTTATCTGTCACTAGCTCAGAGATGCTTATGTCAATTTCTCTTCCTATTTTCTTTTGTTTGCTTGTTTTATGTATTGTAATGGTATTTTAGTGGCTATATAAAGACTCGTGACACTTATGTGTTCCCTGTGGATTACATCCTTTTTCATCAGAAAGTACCCCAGCTTGTCTCCTTTAAAGCTATACCTTGCCTTCCATCTTGTCTGAGGCTGACACTGCAATCCCCGATTATCTTTGCACACATTTGGTTTTTATCTTTTGAATGTCAACAATTGTGAATATGGGGCAGTTCACACTGGTCTTTGTCAATTCTCCACACTACCACACACAGATATATGGGTACACCTACCTTTAGCAGCTATTTCAGCTGACAGCAAACAAATGAATTTATCATGTCACAGGAGAAAATGAAAAACAAATGCTGGAGAGCGGGGTTATCATTGTCCTGGGAAAGCACAAAAATAAAACCCCTCAACATAGTGTCCTTTCACCGACGGTTCTCCAATCCTGGTCTCAGTCCCCTCCCCATTTGCCCCATTTCCAGGCCTGTTTCCCACCTCAGGCTTTCACGCTACTTACCTCCACCATACTTCAGAGAGATCTCACACTCTTCCTCCTTCCATTTTTCTCTTCCCTAGGGAATCCTATCCACTCTCATCATTTTCCATGCCACCCATGCTTATGGTCCCCAAATGTGTATCTCCAGATCCAAAGTGTCATCTGTGCTCCAGACTCACACATGTGGCTTCTTTATTTCCCAGCCCTCAGATCTGTTCCCATATGTCTTCCCCATCGTGTTAATTGACCTACTGATTTGTCCACACCAGAAACCTAAGATTCACCCTTGTCCTCTTCTCCCTCATTCCTCACCTCTGCTTAATCACCGACTCTAATAGAGGACAACTCCTAAACAGCTCACACCCCAACCACCTGGCTCCTTCTCTGTTGCCGTTCCCTTTTGAGAATCATTATTCTTTTCTCAGGTAGTTAAAGGGATCTTTTTAAATGCAAATCTTGTCACATTCCCTCCCCTACTTAAAATTATTCTGTGGCTTTGGACCAAATAACATGGCTCCCTGATTCCTGGTAACTCCTCTAGCCTTATCTCATATGCTCTCATTCCCTTTATTTTATGGAGTTACACTGCACTTTTATGCGTATCTGGAATAAAGGAAGTCCTCTTCTGCCTTAGCGAAAATGCTGGAATATTCTCTTTCTTTCTCTTCAGCCTTCTTCCCTTCATTCCTTCAAGCTTCAGTAAAATTTAATTTTCAAAGAAATCTTCATAGATCAAGTTCGATCTGTGTGCACACACCTCCCAGATATCACTCATCATATCTGTAGCTATTCATTTGGTATCTTTCTCACCCTTTAAGCTCCATGAAGGTAGGGGAAACCCTGTCCTGGACATTAGTATGTTCCCAGCACCTGTCATACCTTCCAGGATGCAGTAGCTCTTAATAAATACTTATTAACTACAAGACAAAAAGGTCAAGTAACTGAGATGAGTATATAGATGGTACACACATTTATTTATTTTTTTTGCTTTACTGTTTCTCTTTTTATGTTAAAATTGATGAAAGGGTTATTTACCCTAAAACACACAGAACCCATTTATTCGCATGTGAAAATAATCACACTTACTCTAAATTAGAAAATTACCGCAGGTGTCAGAAGCACCAATGATTACAAGTTTCCTTTTCCTTGGCACCATCTTTCCTATGAGATAATCTGATAGACTCGTGGGACGTTACTGGATAATTCTGTCATGTTTTCTAATGATTTCTAATAATTCAAACTTGTGAATGTTTCTGGTTGAGATGCTTTGGGGTCTTATTATAAGGGATATGTGCCCTTGAAAGTTGATCTTTGGCAGCTGTATAAAATTAATCAAACACATTTTCAAATAGACACCTTAGTGACAAATAGCTTTTTCAAAAAGATGGAGTTACACTTTAAACTATTTTAATGAGTGTAGAAATTTAGTAGCAGTATTTCCACCCAGTTATTACCAAAAAAGTAAAAAAAGAAGTCAACTGAAATCTAGATGATGTATGAAAGAGCAAACTCTGCTGATGGACTTTTTTTTATTCTCATTAAGTGAAGGAAGTGCACAGAAATGTGAGATGAGCTTATTTATAGGAATGTCAAAAATAACTTTCAACACATGCTGAAAACTCTTTTCTTTGCAACTACTTGAGCTGGCTTTATACTGTAGTTTGACACTTTCCCCTGAAGCTTTCTCTATTTTGGACATAAAGAGAGTAGAATAGAATTAGATATTCTTTTTTAAAAAAATAGATGGTATATAAACTTTTTGTCACTGGCCATGTCTGTGGACTTCGCTTAAAGGCTTAATACTCTTAAATAGTTTCCAAACCTGCCAGAATACTAGGAAAGTGAATTGAGAATGTCCATGTAAAATAATATTGACAAACTCTGGTACTCCTCTCAGCTAGAAGTGGCATGCAAAGTCACGAAATAACAAAAACTAAGTTTATTTTTAAAGTATAAGCATTTTAATATTTGTTAGGTTTGAGAGTTCTGGGAGACTAAGCTGTCATCCTCACCTAGTCAAAAATTCTTTACTGATTATAGTTGTGGCTTTCAAATGGTGATTCTCTAAAGTCGTAGAACTCCACAGACATTCCTCAGCGGTTGGAGAAGGTAATGAGGGGATTAGCGCTTCAATATATGAATTGCAGGGGACTCAGTCTATAACGTCTACCTTCAGAGGGGTAGTCGGATACACAAATCTGATGTCTGGAGGAAAGTTCTAAGCTGGAGATACAAATCTGGAAGTCATGCACATGTAGATTAAAAGCCAAGAAATGAGGTGAGATCACCAAATGGTAAGTATGGATAGAAAAAGAGAGAAGAGATCAAAGATTATAGCCCTGGGCACTATACTACTTAGAGACTGAGGAGATTAACTGAAACTAGCAAGAGAGACTAAGAAGGAATGGCCGTAAGGGTGTGCACAATAGAGGACTTAGCTTTGATTGGGAGCATGCGAGGGACATCCATAGAACCAGGAGAGAAGGCAGGGGATATGGTGCAGCAGGTGAAGTGAGATGGTAGTGGAAGATTGGGAACTCTTCTTCTGACTGCTTCTATTTTCTCAGTGAAATAGGAAAGAAAGCATGGGAAAAGGTTGGTGGATTTGAGGAGAGAAGAAAACGAATGAAATAGTGGGGCCCACATGAGATCACAATCATGAATTTAAAAGGAAACCAGTTAGAATGGTTGTGTACTTTCTCCAGCTGGGTTCAATCCTGTGAAGGGGCAGAATACATGGAGAGCTGGAGTTAATCGTGTTTAGCAAGAGAATATGATAAACAGAGAGAAGGTGTGCAAGAGAATGATTATGAGGTTTGGGTAAGAAGATGAGGTGAGTATGTGAGATTCAGAAGGGGGTGAGAGATGGTGAAAAGGTGGTATGATCAATGCGTTTTAGGCATAAGTGGAACTAAAAGAGTGCTAGAGATGGAAGACTAGAGGGAGTGAGCTAGAAAGATTGTAGGTGATTGTTGAAAAGTGGAATGCTTAAATTGAGATAATGAAGAGATCATGATTATTGGTACCGGCAAGGCTAGCAAATGGCTATCAAAAAGGCTGACTTACATACGATGCAAAGAACGTTACTGGAGGAGAAGAATCTAGAAACTGACAAGTGAGGACTAAGGGATGTTACTGTTGTGGAAATGGAAAGGACCAGTACTGATTGTGGGAATTAGTGGGGTAGGGTGAAAGTTCAGATCAGTGTAGAAGAGGAGATTCAGACACAGAGCTCACCTATACAGATCTCCAAATCACGAGATGAGGATAAGAATAGTAGGGAGAGAGAGTTAAGGTCTTCAAAGACTGAGTGGGAGTGACTCAACGGTCAGTTCGAAGACTTGAGACTTAAATTTTGATGTTTTTAGAGAGGAGAGAGGGAGAATTAGTCTGGAAGCAGTAACGAGGAGCAAGAAAGACACTTATTCCACCTCCCAGCGCCATAGCATGAGGAGCAAGGGAGAGAAAAACACTCCAGAGTGCTTTGGGAAGCATTGTTCTGAGGGAGAGGTAGGTGCTGTTAGGGTGAAAAGGTAAGAGAAACAATCAGAGAAGCTATAGACACAAGACTAAACAGACAGATCAACACAACAGAATAGGTGTCCCTAATGGGAACTGAGAGGGACAGATGGCATTTCAGCTGGTAGAGAAAGACAGATTACATAATCCATGGCACCACTACTTAGTCATTTGTAAAAGTAAAATCCTGCATCTTTGTTTTTTTCTGAATCCGTCATGAATCAAAGATTTAAATGTAAAGACAACAATTTAAAAGTGCTGGAAGACATCCAAATAGATTTATACACCCCTGTGTTCATTGCAGCATTATTCACAATAGCCAAGATATGGAAGCAACCTAAGTGCCCTTCTACAGATGAATGGATAAAGAAGATGTTGTGTATATATATATATATATGTATACACACACACACACACACACACACAACAGAATGCTACTCAGCCATAAAAAATGCAAAATCGTCCCACTTGTAACAACATGGATGGACCTTGAGGGTATGAAGTTAAGCGAAATAAGCCAGACAGAGAAAGACAAATACTGCCTGACTTCACTCAGATGTGGAAGATAAACAAACACATGGATAAAGAGAACAAATTAATGGTTACCACAGGGGAAAGGGGCTGGAGGGTGGGTGAAAGGGGTGAAGGGGCACATATGTATGATGATGGATAAAAATTAGACTACTGGTGGTGAACATGATGAAGTCTATACAGAAATTGAGAAATAATAATGTACACAAAAATTACACAATGTTATAAACCATTATGACCTCAATAAAAAAACTGAAACACATGAAAAAAAAAACCCAGAAAATTCCTGAATAAACACAAAAGAAAGTCAAAAGACAAATGATAAACTTGAAAAAATGTTTGAAATACCTATTACAGACAAAACACTAATTTTGTTAACATATCAAAATCACACACTAGTCAATAAAAACGAGATGAGAAAACTGATAGAAAAATAAACAAAGGTCAAAAACAGGTCACAGGAAAAGAAGTATAAAGGCTCAATAATCTTTTTAAAAGATTCACTCAAAATTAGAGTGATTAAAGAAATCCAAGATAAAATGAGATACCACTTTTATTAGGCAGAATGGCAAAGAGGAAGAGACTGGCCATACTGAAAATACACATGCAGGAATAAGGGAATTCTCCCCTAGGAATGAATTAATTGATCCTGTGAGGTTATTTCTTCATGATCAAAAATTAAATGTGCATATTTCCTGACTCAGTAATTCCCTTCACAGAAATACATTATAATATATATATATAATCTACATGCATAGGTATACAAAGAAAAATATACACAAAAGTTCATAAACAGTTTGGAATTGTTAAAATCAGGAAACAAACTAAATCACAATCAATATAAGACTATCTAAATGAATTATTCCATTCATTTAAATATTCAGGTGTAATAAAATTAGGTATAAAGATAGTGTGTGTGTATGTTTATATACATACATCCATACACACTAGCAGAGAAATATATTTATTGTGTAGGGTCTAACCAGGAAAACAGAAATTTCTCTTGATTATACAGATAATGGAAGAGATGAGAAGCCCAACATGTGATTGTGGTGACTTCCAAGGAGTCGCACTCTTGTATAATTTCCTCCATGTGAGTGCAGGTGGAATCTGTGATGTGCTTCTAACCAGTAGAATATGGTGAAAGTGATGAGATCTCACCCCTATAATCGTTATGTTATACATGACTCTGTCTAAGCCGATGAGAGAGAGAGACAGAAAGATTCTTCTGCTGACCTTAAAGATGCAAGCCCCCGTTGTGAACCGCTTATGGAGAGGACCATGTGGCAGGGAACCGTGGGTGGCTGCTAGGACCTGAGGACCACCTTCAGCAACAGCCAGTAAGAAGGTAGGGACCTTGGGGCCAGCCCAGTGGCATAGTGGTTAAGTTCTCATGCTCCTCTCCAGTGGCCTTGGGTTCACCCGTTCAGTTCCTGGGCGCAGACCTACAGACCACTCATCAAGCCATGCTGTGGTGGCATCCCACATAGAAGAACTGGAATAACTTACAATGAGGATATACAACTACGTACTGGGGCTTTGGGGCTTTGGGGAGGAAAAAAAAAAACAGGAAAATTGGCAACAGATGTTAGCTCAGGGCCATCTTCCTCACCAAAAAGTATACCTTATGAAAAATATAACAAGGTAGGACCTCAGTCGTGGAGCCAAAAGGACATGAATTCTGCCAATAACCTGAATGAGCTCAGGAGTGGACTCTCCTCTAGTTGAGCTTCCAGAGGCAAACATGGCCTGCCCGAGACCGTGATTACAGCCTTGTGGCTACCTCAGCAGAGCATCCAGCTAAGTCACGTCCAGACTCCTGATCCATGGAAACGGAGGTGATAAATGTGTGTTGTTTGAAGGAGCTAAGTTTGTGGTAATTGTTACACAGCAATAGAAAACAAATACATGAAGCCACCCAGATATCCACACCAGCAGGGAGCTGTTAGCACCCTTGGAGTTGGAAGGACCAAAGGAGGAGGCAGCATTACTGAAACTCAGAAGCTGCTTTATCCTTGGTATATTCTGGGCAGTGGGATAGAGGAGCTGGGAGGTAAAGAGGCTTTTACTTTTAATTTTATACATTTTTGCACTTTCGAGATTTTCACTACCCAAATGACTTCTTTTCATAGTTTAAAAAAAAAACAAGATATTAAAATTCAAGTTTCTCCAACATCTTTGAAAATAGATAGTAGAAAGAGAGGGTGATTATAAGATGAGCAGTCATTCAAGAAATATTTTTTAAGCCCTTTTGGATGCCAGACATTATTCTAGGCACTGAGAATAGTGAACTTTGACATAATCCCTGCTCCAATGGAACTTACATTCTCTGGGAGCAGCAAAGAAAAAAGCAATACACAACTATACGTGCACACATGTGCTCACACACATCTAATATGTCAGGTGGTATTGAGTACCAAGAAGAACTTAGTAGAAGAAGAGGATGGAGAGTTCCAGAGGCAGTGGGAGGAAGGAAAGTCACAGGATGATGCAGGTGTTCTCTGATAAAGTAGCCTGTAAGCAGAGATCTGAAAGTAGCAAGGGGGCAAGCCCTGTAAATATCTGGGGAGCTATCATTCCAGGCAGTGGGAAGGACAAGAGCAATGGCCACAAGTCATTGAAAAGGTGGGATGCACTGGTAGATGTGCGTGGCAGGCTGAATACTGGAGCCCCAAGGATGTCCACATCCTAGTCCCTGGACCCTGTGAATATGTTGCTTCATATAGCAAAAGGGACTGCAGATTTGATTAAGAATTTTGAGATGGGGGGAGTATCCTTGATTACCCAGGTGAACCCAATTTAATCACAAGGTTCTCTAGAAGAGGAAGACAGGAGGTCAGAGAGGACAGACATGCTAAGCTGCTGGCTTAGAAGATGGAGGAAGGAGCTGTGAGCCAAGGAGTGTAGGCAGCCTCCAGAAGCTGGAGAAGGCAAGGAAACAGATTCTCCCCTGAAGCTTCCAGAAGGAAAGCAGCCCTGCCAACACCCTGTTATTAGCCTTCTGACCTCCAGAAATGAAAAATAATAAATTTGTGTTGTTTTAAGCCACTAATTTTGTGATAATTTAGTTCAGCGGTAATTGGAAATCAGTACAGTGTGGCTGGAGATTCGTGGTAAAGGAGACAAATGGAATTGTAGGAGGTAACATAAGAAGTGGTAGGCAAGCTAGATCATATTCACCCATTCGTGATAATGACTTTGGATTAACTCTGAGAACCTGGAAGCCATTGGGGCGGTTTGAGAACAGAAGTATCATTTGTTGATTTAGAGGTTCTGAGTCCCTGGCTGCTTGTAGAGAATGTGTGATAGGATAAAGAGGAGATTAGTTAGAAGGTTAGGGAGAATGTTGCAATAGTCCAGGAAGATCAATGGCTTGATTTAAGGTGGTTTCCATGAAAGCAATGAAACGTAATCAGATTTGGATATTGTTCCAGATATAGCCCATTTGCCTCTCCTCACGGGCCTCCACCCTTCACCTCCCTTTAATGACCAACTTGTATGGACCGCCTCTACTAGTTTCACTGTGGTAGCAGATTGAAAGGGGAGAGGAGGTGATGTTGAGCTGGTCACTTCCTGGTTCCCTCCCTCAGGACTTGCCTGGGACTTGCTGCATCCATCCGCCAAAGGCTCCTCTACAGCAGCCCCTCGCCACTACTCTCTCCTTCTAGTTTCTGGTCTCGGCTCCTTCCCTTGCCCCTTTAGTAGTTGGTGTTCACCCCAGGGTACTATGCTATCTCTCAAACAACCTGCCCACACCTTTGTAAAAAAGTCCTTTTATTAAACACTCCCTCCAATTATTCTGATCTGAGTTGCTGTTTCCTGCTAGGACCACAGCTGACGCAAACATATTTAGCGTATAGTGCCAAAAGGACTTAGCGAGGGATTTATGTGGAGCATGAGAGAAAGAGAAGCCAAGCAAAGACCTCATCTATCTGTCGCTTTACCTTCACTTTCACAAGGAAATGGGCCTTCTATCATATTATATCATATGATAGTTATCAAATTACTGATATAATTATCAAAATTATATATATATTTATATCTATATTTTTCTAATTTCAATCATTAGAATCTTATACACTAGCAAAGCAATCACTGTTCAAAGACTGGAAGCTAAAAACAAAATAGGGTCCCCCAAAAAGTTATAAAAGTGTCATTGAGACAACATTTTTGTGAGTATTAGCTCACCTACCTAGAGAATTAAAGCATGAAAATTAATTCAGCTCTCCAAAAGTTACTATTGTACTGGAGCTATTAATAACACTTGCAAAGGATGGAGTTACACTAAACACAAAGACGTTAATTAATAAATGTAAAGCATGATCAGGTTAACCATAAGCAGAGTTAGGATTTAAACTGGGAGGGGGCCGGCCCCATGGCCGAGTGGCTAAGTTTGCTCATGCGCCAATTCAGTGGCCCAAGGTTTCACCGGTTCAGATCCTGGGTGCGGACCTAGCACCGCTCATCAGGCCACGCTGAGGTGGCGTCCCACATAACAGAACTAGAAGGACCCGCAACTAGAATATGCAACGAGGTACTGGGGGGCTTTGGGGAGAAGAAAAAAAAGATTGGCAAAGGCATTATTGCAAGGCCAATCTTAAAAAAAAAAAAAAATTTAAACTGGGAAATCCTTAGATGGATGTGATCCAATCCAATTTTTGGAAACAGTGAACAGTATAAAACAACAGAAATGAAAGAGAGAAAGCAGTGTCTGTATGAATATAAAAATTAATGGTGATTCCTAAAAGGCTCTATAAACTTTAAAAGTAAAACCAAATAATGGTAAAGAGAGGCAATCTATGAACATATAATGTAATGTGTATGTTCAGAAGCCTAAGTTCTGTTTCCCATCCGACTAGAATCCTGTGACTCTTCAAATTTATTACTTAATATCTCTAACCCTTCATTGTTTCTTTCATCATTTAAAAAATGGGTTTAATAATGTTTATGCTATTTAATTCAGAACTATTTTGAGGATTAGAGGATAGAGTGCATTGAAAGTACTGAAAAAGTTCACACATTCAGAATGTCTTACGTGTGTTATAATTTTACTAAAATAATTTCTACATAGTTTGCATTGACGCATCTTTTCAGTGCATAATAATTGCACAGGACACATCTCTGTTGAGCATCCTTCGTCAACAGCTTTGTGAAACAGCTTATCAATCAGAAACTTCACTTTTACATTCTCAGTGGCATAGATTGCTCTCATATTCTTGCAGCACATCTCTAAGATTCACAGGGAACAAAACTGACTGTGGCTGGTAAGGGAGAAAAGCAGTTGTTAAAGGGATGGGGGGTAGCTCACAGGATGCTTGGGAGGGTTGGATAATCTTGGCTAAGCTGTCAGGAATGATTGGCTGAAAGCTTGCTGCAGTACCAGCTCCACCACCATCGCCCCCACCAAAATCTAGACGCTACATTTGGCACTGCCGGTAGGAACTAGAATTTACTGCAAACGCAACTGCTAACAGCATCAGAGCTACTTTTGTGCCAAGAACTTGACCTTAAATCCCCTGCACCTCTCAAAGTTGTGTCTCTCTTCCCACTTCAGCAAAATTGGTTCCATGTGGTGATCTGGTTGCTCATTTCCAAATGGACGAGTAGGGCAGGATATTAGTCTGCTCCATCTGCCATAGCCAAATGCCACAGACTGTGTGGTTTAAACCACAGAAACTTATTTTCTCCTAGTTCAAGAGGCTGGAAAGATCAAGATTCTGCCAGGTTCAGTTTCTCTCTTCCTGGTTTCTTGCGTATGGCTTCTTTTCCCTGTGCTCTTTTGGCCGTTCCTCCGCATGCTTGCGGAGAGAGAAAGAATCTCTTCCTCTTCCTGGAAGGCCACCAGTCCTATTGGATTAGGGCCCCACCTCTTAACTGACCTCTTAACCTGGATGCCCTCTAAAGACCCTATCTCCAAATACAGTCACATTGGGGGTTGGGGCTGCAACATGTGGATTAGGGAAGACATAATTCAGTCCATAGCTGGCAGGTATCCAGCAGGTGAAGCCAAGAACACATGCCTGCGAACTGGATACAAAGCAACCTGAGGAAACTGGAAAGGTTGAATATGACAGGAAATTCCCCAAATATAGTAATGGTATTTAAAGAATGCTGGTAACAAGAGAATTTCACACATTGAGGTATACGGGATAACTATTCAGGTTCAAAACTGATTCAGCTTGAACTAAAATGCCTGACTTATGGTCTATCAAACATGCACTGAATATCTGCTTTAACCATTAAAGTAAAGAACGCATTGGGGTTTTTTTAAGCATGATTTTTTCTTTCTTTTTTTTTTTTGTGAGGAAGATTGTGCCTGAGCTAACATCTGTTGCCAATCTTCCCCCTTTTGTTTCTCCCCAAAGCCCCAGTACACAATTGTATATCCTAGTTGCAAGTTATTCCAGTTCTTCTATGTGGGATGCCGCCACAGCATGGCTTGATGAGCAGTGTGTAGGTGCACATCCAGGATCCAAACCAGCAAACTCTGGACTGCCAAAGCAGAGCGTGCCAACTTAACCACTCAGCCACGGGGCCAGACCCCAGAATTCACTCTTTTAAGATAAGAATGCGTACTTCGCCTCCTATACCTTATTAGTTTCAGCCTATTAGTCCCTTTCCCAACATCAGGGTCATGTTGACTTGCTAACTTGCAACTGAATACCTCCTTGAAACTTTGAATATGTATCCTGGGCGTGTTTAATGTACGTTCTTTGTTCTAAAAAGATGTAAGACTGTACTGAAAACCATGCTTCTCCAGAACGCTTTATTCCTTTCTGGAAACAGCTTTCCAGGATTATAATCCTTACTGGCTCAGTAAAACTCACCTTATTTCTCTTATCTATAGAATGTTTATTGGTTATTTTGCATTGACACCAGGTAGAGAGAATATAACGGGTGCCCATTGCATCTGGTAAACAGAATTCAAGAAAATCAAACATGGAACCTCCATCTTAATCCAATTAAGCTCTATACTGGCAAAATGTAACCATATAAACTACGTAACTGCTGCTTAAATGATACATAAATGAGATATAGAAAAATCAAGACAATTAAGATGCTTATCTTATAAACAGTAATGTTGAAGAGCACAGAAAGGGAGAGGGAAGAAGGGAGGGGAAGAGGGAGAGAGGGAGACAGAGAGAAGGAAGGAGAGAGAGAAAACAGCTTAGTGAGAAATGTAGGTAAATTTTCTCCCTCACAACAAAAGTTTTTGCCAAATAATTTAGAAAGAATTTTGTAAATAGTGTTAACTGGCATGGTGTAATGATTCCTTTTATATTCCACATAAATCTTTATTCAAGTGATTTTTCTTGATCAGAAAATATGTGCAATCAGGTATAAGAAAAGGAGCAATATTTTAAAAAATGGATTCTTTCTTATCCAAAATAGGTCTCAAAGCTCACAGTTTTGATTTGTCCATTTTCAAAGTTCCAGATGAAATAAATTAATCAGTGTTACGGGGAAAAATCTAAATCGCCACTGGAAACTAGAGAAAGAGCGTATCTATGTATCTGAAAATTGAAGTTTCAGCAGGAAGTAATATATACCAGAGCAAAGTGAGAAGAAAGCGAAAGTTGCCACCATTCATGAAATGTGCCAACAGATGCCGCCTGCAAAAGTAAAGAGGGGCGAACACAGTGTCCAAGGGATCATACCTCAGCTGTGACTAGATCACAGTGAACCACTCTCTCCTGAGAATGAGTCAATAACAAGTCACTGGACATATGAAAAGACCCAGGAGTTGAGCACGGATCATTCTGAGTTTAGAGAACAATGACATCTAGTTAAACAGAGATCTTGTGGGAAAATGACACACCCACCTCATGCTTTTTGCACTGTAGACAGTGGCCAATGTTAGCCCATAATCCAATTTACAAATACTACAGATTGTGTGGTTTGCCTAATTTTCTGTGCCTGGCATATTTCAAACAACATGAAATCAAAAGACGCTAATTATATTTTTTTCACTATTCCCAGAGGCAAAACAAAACTCTCCTAATTTAGTTAAGGTCACTTTTAACCTTTCTATTTCAGATCACAGCAGGAAGTAAAATAATAGCAGAGCTTTTCTATCCTTTTGGCATAATGGAAATCATGAAACCATTTTAATCTCATTTTTATCAATTATATTCGTAACTTCTATTAACATTTTCCTTTTTCTTTAATCTACCTTTTAAGTCTCTGTTCTGCCTGTCCTTGATAGAGGAGCTGCACAGCCTGGGGGGGCTCATCGGGGAGCAAATAAAATGGTTTACCCACTAAGAGTGAGTGTTGGTGAAGGACTTCCTTTCTGGGTGGAATAGTAGCTGTAGCTGAGAAGTCACTGCACTGTTTGGAGCCTGAACTTCCCTACCATCAGATATCCAAATTAACTCGACTGTACTTTAATATGGATGAGGAGCAAGAAGCACAATACTTATGTTAAAATATAAATGCTTGTTTGCAAATTTCCCGTTATATTTTTTTCATTCTTTTAACAAACATTTACACGTACCTCCTAAGTCCTTTCTTTGCCAATCACTAGGTGTATAACTAAGACTGGGTTCCTCAGAAAGAAAAGCCTGCATCAGCAGCTTATGTTCCACTCTTTGATTGGGATATGCACTAGTGAACTGGGGAAGCAAGAGCGAGAAGAAAAGGTTTGAAGGGAGGAGAGAGAATGAACATGAGTGGGCATTACTGAGTTGACCAATGATTGTCATCAAGTGCGAGTGATTCCTCTTCTGGCAGGACCATCTTCCCAGCGGAGTGCTCTTAAGAAATCCTGCATCTCAGGACTGGCCTCCTAGACTTTTAACCACCTAGTCCCATCTGCCACTGGTCAAATGATTGCTCCATACATATTAGCCTCCCCACACTTGCGGGTTACATGAATGTGGTGGAAGCAGGTCCCTCTGCATCTCATCATTCAGCAGCAACAAGGGAGCCTCATAGGAGAAAGACAGGTGCCGTCCAGCTTTGCCTGTGTGAAGCTGATCACCTTCAGCAGGAGTCGGATAAAACCTGCACAGAGCTGGTCACTGTGGCTACTCGGTAGCCCGAATAGGAATTCCTCTATTCATCCATCCATTCATATTCCAGACTCTGTTCTCAGCCTGGGGATACAAAGATTAAAAGGCATAGTTCCTGCCCTAAAAGAAATTGCATAATAGTAGGGAAACAAACATGAAAATAACTAATGTTAAAGTGTGTCAAGTACTAAAACGGGAAGTATATATTTAGTACAAATAAAAGAAACCCTTAAGCCTGTCTGCTGGAATCAAGATATTCACTGAGCAAAGATGTAACTGAGGGAGTAAAGATTAACCAGACATACGGGCTAGAGGGAGGACTTCTTTGTATGCTGAGTTTGTGAGATAGATTATGGCATGTGCAGGGCAAATGAGAAGTCAGTGTTGTTGAAGCTTCATACATAATGAGGGGAGGAAAGGAGATTAGACCAGGCAGGTTCACAGAGACCAGATTATCACTAACATTTTATGTCCTATGAAGAATGCAAGATTTATGCTAAAAGTAATAGGGAAATATTTAAAAAATAATTGAGCAGGAGGAGAGTTGATGAAATGTACATGTTAAAAAAATTACTCTTACTGAAATGTGAAGGATAGACTAGAGGGGTTTAAGGAGACCAGAAGAAAGACTAACAAAATTCTTGAGCATCTATTTTCCCTACTTTACGTGATTGTTGAAAGGATTAAATGAGATTGTAGATGTGAATGCCAGAGGAAACTATAAAGCATCAGACAATCTGAATGAGAATGAGGTGGTTATAATGTTGCTTTGTGTGTTTCTGTTGTCCTTTGCCCAAGGAGGGTCTTCCCCCTATACCTGTTGGTCCCCCACCTCCAGAGATTCTGACTCAGCAGGTTGGGATGGGCCATTCACATGCTGAAGAAGCTCCCCAGCTGATTCTGATCAACGCTGATCTACTTCATTGAACATCTCACGTTCTTTACAAAACATTGCAAACACAACTGTTGGGTTTCTCTTCATGGGCTTGAATGATTCAGTCTAGAGATCATCTAGTTCGCAGTTATCTGCTACCTGCTGCAGGACCAGATCCTTGAATCCAGCATGTGTGGTCACCATAAGCCTGGATGCTCTCAGCTCAGGGCTCAACGAGAAATGATGACACAGGTTTCTTTGCATAACATACCCCTTTCCTCTGGGGTCTGGTTAGAGGTATGCTGCCCAAGTTTTTCAGCACTTGCAGTTAAAATCTTCCAGGTCTGCTGAGAGAGAATGCCATTTTCCTCACACCAGATGGATTTTATTCCTGAGAGGCACGTATAATTTTTATTTTCTTCAAAGGCCCAGAGGAATCAAGAAGACTGGCAGGATATAAGCAATTAGCGCTCACGTTTCCACTCAGGTGCATTCCCACACCTGAGAGGAATCACAGGCACGTCGTGCTGGAGCCCCAGATGCAGTTCTACCTGATTCACTTCCCTGGACTGCTTTTGTAATGCACAGGCTACATTTTGATTTTCCAAATGTGTCTGCTTAGTCTCCTGCAGGTTTGGGGCCTAAAAAGAAAGCATCGGTTTTTGAATGGCAACTTGGCAATTCAAACTTAAATAAAGTAAAATGTGGAGATACATGAGCATTTTTTATTTTTTTATTTAAAGGTTCAGAGGAAGAGGTGTTTTGAAATCTATAGGATCTCTATTGATTTCAGCAAAACATGCATAAACAAAACACCAGACGATGCAAATTTCACAAATGTGGGATAACATATAGTGCAGCTTCGTAATAATTTTGACTCCTTTGTTTTCATAAATCTTCATCAAATCATGTAGATCTCTTGGGTAGGTAGAGACGGTGTGGGGCCCTGACCTGAGCAGCAGCTCCATTTCAGAACGACTGCAACTGGAACTTGGTAGAAAAGTATTAGCAGGGTTCAATCTGCAGACAACACAGTATATATATCCAAGGAAACTTCCATGTCTCTGACAATCATGCCCATCTACAAAAGCCACTATTAGCCAAGACTGTATCAAAATTTCTATTAGAATGGTTCTAAAACATGTCTGCCTTTATCTTCCTATTTTTATACACTTTTATAAGAAATCACAATTAAAAGATAAAAACTGCTGCAATAAGAAGTTGAAATAGACGTGTTGTAGTGTAATAGGAAAATACTATCCCTGAAGTTAGACTATATGGTTCGAATCTTGGTTTAAAGAGCCTGGAGGAAAAGATGTGTATGGCTGGGGAAGCTTCACAGGTATGAATTTCAGCCTGCAACCAGGGACACATTAAATGCCATTTTTAAATTTTCCCTACATCAACTTAATTTTGACCTTACCCTGCTCTCTCACTGGGAAGCACTCTCAGACAATTTTGGGGACCCTGAATTACACTGCAGTTCTTAGATCTAGAATTGCAGTTCCAAGAAATGTGTTACTCCGTCAGCTGTCCACACGGGCTTGCCTTGTTCTCAGAAACTGGCCCTGTGTGTATGAGCCATTCAACTCTGGAAGTCTCCTGATCTTTCTGACCCCCTCTTGAGACAAAGCTTTTTTTTTTCACAAAGGTGCTTGATCTCACCCCCTCACCTCTCTCCCTAGGGTAGGGGACTATCCTCAGGTCCTCATGGTTTCACAGACCATTCTCTTCAGCCTATGAAAATCTCCTTCAAAACTGACATGCAAAAAATTGCAAATTTAATTTCTTGGAATTGCTCACATCTTGCTCTTGAATTTCCCTTTCGGTTAGAGAAGAAAAAAATGTTAAATTCACTAACAGTAATTCAGTTTTATCCATTCTATATTTATAGACTAAAATGTTAATTCATTCAAAGTTCACATTTCTTACCTAGGCCATTTTTATTTTCTTGAGGACCTTCCTCTGCACGCTTCTTCTTCTCAAGGTGGTAGTGAGAGGCTGATCTATATATAACCTGGCATTGAATGGGGAGGGGACTCTCTCCCGTGTGCTGTTCTCTGAGTCCTTGCTGGCCTCCTCTGAGATGTTTCACATCCTGCCTGGTCACTGGGCATCTAGAGCTAGTGTCCACTTAGGTGTGGCTGGTCCCATCTGGTCACTTGATCACCAGCTGCTGAAGTCCAGGGCCCCTGACAAAACCTTGGGAGCTGAGCTTCCCAGATGTGGCCCCTCTGTTCTACTTCCAGGCCTCTACCAAACCACCAGTTCTCTGGAAATTTCTACAACCTTTTGAAGACTGGGGCTTCAACACTCTGGCTGCTTTCTTCACACCTTGCTAGAGAATACAGAGCTCTAAAAGGCTGCCTTCAGGTCCACACACCTAGACACCTTCTTAAATCAGAAAGCAGACTACCATAAGGGAAAACATTTCTGGAAGTGTTTTAAAAATATTATCTTTGTTATAATAATATCTGAAAATATCACCCAGCCATATGCTTAATTCATCTCAGCCTCAGCCTCCTCCTCTATAAAAGGAAGGTTTATATACACCTACTCTGAGATCCCTCCCATTTCCAATATCCTCTATTCATAAATTCTATGCCCAAGTAGGACCTAGAAGAAGTCTAACAAATGGATATATCAAGAAAAGGCACATATGGAAAGAGACAACAGGTGGAAATAGTGAAAAGTAATTGGTGTTAGGGACAATGAGAGCTAACAAGGGAGACCTGTAGAAAAGTTGGCAGGGAAGGCATAAGGTGAAATATGGATAGATACTACCTTGAAACCCACGAAGACTAACTGTCAGATCAAGAAGTTTGTTAGGTGGTAGCAAGAGCTCAAACACCAGGCCAGGATTTAGATCATAATGTCAGTCAGTGGCAAATCAGAGAAAAATGGGGCAGGCAAAGGCAGGGTTCCCATCTTACAAAGAATAGAGTAAGTGCCAGGTCACAAAGTCAGGACTTAGGTCCGGTAAACAAGACAGAAGCAAAGCTTTCAGAACTGGGGCACACGATCAGAGCTAGGGTAACAGCAAGAGTAACCAGATTCTGAAGCCAAAAATGTTAAGTTGAAGCTCCTTAAATTCCTCCTGCTTAGGAATTAGTTCAAGAGATTTTGACAGACTGCCGTCAGGAAGCAAGGTCAAGTAACCCAGCTGTGAGGAGAACAAGCTTGCAGAATCAGACTGAATTTGCCATATATTTTAGGCATTCCATTAGTAACTCCAACACAAGAGATTTTTTAAAGACTTGGGGGCTTTTTAAAACTGAGAAACTTTTGTCAAGGTTTCTCTTTATTGTTTTAGATCACAATTATAATCCACTTATGTGTGGAATAAACAGTGTAAATTTTTGTTTTAAAAGAATCTTACATCCTCTTCAATTGAATATTTACTTTATAACCTTTTTAAATTGCAATGTAGCATACATATGGAAAAAAGCACAAATCGTAAACGAAGTATTGCAATGTGAACGCACCAATGTAATCCTTAATCAGGTCAAGACTAGAACATGACTGGCAACCCATAGCTGTCTTCATGAATTATGCTAACCATTTTTTTTTAAAGACTGGCACCTGAGCTAACAACTGTTGCCAATCTTCTCTCTTTTTGTTCTTGCTTTTTCTCCCCAAATCCTCCCAGTACATAGTTGTATATTTTAGTTGTGGGTCCTTCTAGTTGTGGCTTGTGGGATCCCACCTCAATGTGGGATGGGCCTGACGAGCGGTGCCATGTCGGAGCCCAGGATCCAAACCAGTGAAACCCCAGGCCGCCAAAGCGGAGCACGCGAACTTAATCACTCGGCCATGGGGCTGGCCCCTTTCTTAATCATTTTAAATGTAGTTTTGAAAATGTGTTTTAGGAAAGACTTGTTCCCTTTAAGAATCAGACACAAATTTGGAAATGCTTGAAGAATGCAGAAATTAGTGAAGAAACTAATTGAAAGACAATTCTGAATTAATTGTTATACCAAATCCAGGCTTCCAAGGTTAAGAAGCTGAAGGGCAGAGTGGATCGAGGAGGAAGAAAGATAGCCTCCTGAGGAAAATGGGCCATCAAGTCATACTTTCTCTTTCATTTATGATGTTCAAGAAGAGGAGAAATATCGTGTTGTTTGAAAGTAGACTTAGGTTAGTTAGAAACGTATATTGTAAACTTTAGAACAACCACTAAAATTTTTAAGGAAGTATAATTGACGCAGTAACAGAGGAGAGAAAATGAAATCATATAAATTGTTCAACCAAAACCAGAGGAGTCAGGAGTAAAACAAAAACAATAAATGCAATTAATACAAAACAGTTAAAAACACAGTGGACATTAATCCAATTATATCAATAACCTCTTTAAACGTAAGTGGTCTAAACACACCAATTAAAAGACAGAGATTGTCAGACCGAATTTTAAAAAAAGATCAACTATGGTAGTGCCCCCTCATCCTCGGTTTCGCTTTCCACGGCTTCAGTTACCCTCAGCCAACTGTGGTCCAAAAATATTAAGTGGAAAATTCCAGAAATAAACAATTCATAAGTTTTAAGTTGCAGTCTGATCTGAGTAGTGTGATAAAATCTTGCACCATCCTACTGCATCCCACCCAGGATGTGAATCATCGCTTTGTGCAGCATATCCACAGCATATATGCTGCCCACCTATAGTCACTTAGTAGCCTGCTCGGTTATCAGGTTGACTGTCCTAGTATCACAGTGCTGATGTCCAAGTAACACTTATTTTACTAACAATGGCCCCAAAGTGAAAGAGTAGTGATGCTGGCAATTTGGATATGCCAAAGACAAGTCATAAAATGATTCCTTTGAATGAAAAGGTGAAAGTTCTTGTCTAATAAGGAAAGAAAAAAATTGTATCACGAGGTTTCTAAGATCTATGGTAAGAATGAATCTTCTATCTGTGAAATTATGAAGAAGGAAAAAGAAATTCATGCTGGTTTTGCTGCCACACTTCAAACTGCGAAAGTTATGGCCACAGTGCATGATAAGTGCTTAGTTAAGATGGAAAAGGCATTAAATTTGTGGGTGGAAGACGTGAACAGAAAATGTGTTCCGATTGACAGCAATGTGTTGCGCCAGGAAGCACTGAGCCTATATGAAGACTTCAGCGAAGGATTCCTGGAAATGAGTGACAGCAAACCATTTACTGCAAGTAAGGCGTGGTTGCATAGATTCAGGAATAGGTTTGGACTGAAAGAGAGAGAGAGACTACTACATCCACGTAACTTTGATTACAGTATATTGTTATAATTGCTCTGTGTTATTATTAGTTATTATTATCAATTTCATACTGTGCTTAATTTATAAATTAAAGTTTATCATAGGTATGCATGTATAGGACAAAATATATAGGGCTTAGTGCTATCCACAGTTTCAGGCATCCACTGGGGATCTTGGAACATACCCCCACAGATAAGTTGGGAATACATTATATGTTGTCTATAAGAAACCCATTTTAATATAGCGACTCAAGTACGTTAAATGTAAACGGTTGGAGAAAGACATACCATGCAAACACTAATCAAAAGATTGGTGATTTCAGACAAAGCAGACTTTAGAGCCAGGAAAATTATCAGGGATAAAGATGGGCGTTAAATATGATAAAGGGGTCAAATCTCCAAGCAGACATACAATCCTAAACGGGCACCCTCCTAACAATAAAGTGTTAAAATACGAGAGATAAAACTAATAGAACTGAAGGAGAAATAGAAAAATCCACTATTATAGTTGACAACTTCAACACTGTTGTGTCAGTCAGTAATTGATAGATAATCAGGCAGGAAATGAGTGTAGTCTGTAAGACTAAAGAAAAAAGGAAATGTACATAAGCACTGTACCCTAGTTGATAAAGTTGGTTCCCATGGAGGTATAAGTTAGTAATCCTGACGCCATTATACATGTATGCTAGAATTAAACAAGTAAGTGGATGGCAGATGGAGAGAACGAGATTCATCAGTACTGGAGTGGAGGATTACAGATAGGCAAGGGGAAAGTAAAAAATCATTCATATGCTAATGGATCAGAGATTGAGACATCAATATGAACTCATGTTTAGCTTAATATCGATACAGATGGTTCACATAGAGATATTTATGCATATGAGCATGTACACCAGTTAGTATGCACACATATATATTTCCTTTCTCCGTCAGCTGAGAGGACCTAGAAACAATGACACCCTAGTAGCAACAAGTATTTCAGAGGATCTTGATTTCTAACACAATTTTCCAAAAAAAGAAACCAAGACTCTGGAGATGTGGCTGATCCTAAGACTGCGGCAGAAAATATTACAAGATGAGCCTGGAGCATCTTGTAGTGCCAAAAATTAAGAAAGCATTGAACTATATACAAATACACACCACACACACGTGTGTACACACCCACAATGATAAGAATTATGTCAAAGGGACACGAGCAACTGAAAGCGCTCTCCATCAATAAAAGCGGAAGAATTTGAGCAACAAAGTAAATAAGTAAATAAAATAGGATTGGATTCTAACATAGAATATAAAATAACATATATACAGTCCATACTGATGTAAATAAATGATTGAATAAATAAGTAAATGGGAGACAATGGACAAATCTCCCATGCAGAGAAATTCCACATGATGTAGGTACATACTCATTCTTTTAAAAAGATGGAGCATAACTTTGTACTCCTTGAGTGTGGGCTTTGCAGTGACTGTGTTCCTAAGGGTACAGTATAAAAAAGGGCAGGGGGCAGGCGGGGAGAGTAACTTTACAGCGGAGAAACTTGTTAAACACGACCTCAGACAGTTGATCAAGGGTAACCTCCACAGTGATAAGTTGTGCTGACAGTATGTCCACTTGATATTCCGTGATGAGAATGACACTTCAACCTCTGTGATTACTCTCCCCCAAGGCCACAACTCCTGTCTAATCGTGAAAAAAACATCAGACAAGTCCCAAATGAGGGATAGTCTACAGAATGTCTGACCATTTCTTCTCAAAACCCTCAAGTTATCAAAAACAGGGAAATTCTGAGAAAATCTGACAGCCAAGAAGAGCCAGAGGAGACACGACAATTAAATATAATATGGTTTCCTGGATGGGATCCTGAAACAGAAAAAGGAAATTAGGTAAAAACTGGGGAAATCTGAATAAAGTATGGACTCTAGATAAAAATAATGTATCAATATTGGTTCTTTAATGGTAACAAATGTACCATACAAATGTAAAATAATAATAAGGGAACTGGGTGTGGGTTATAGGGGAACTCCCTTCTATCATTACACTTTTTCTGTAACTCTAAAACTACCCTAAAATAAAAAATTTATTTAAATAAATATAAGCCACTTTCTTTAGTGATAAAAAAAACTTCCTCAGACTTTAAAATGATAGTCCCAACTCCTGTCTCTTCTGGCCATCAAAATTTTGGAAAACTTTATCATTTAATCTTAGCCTGGACACTAGGTTAGAGATTCCAATCGACTGTTGGAAAGTCTCTGCAGTAGGCGCTAAGGTGATGAGCAAGGCGACGTAACCTTACATCAACCTGTAGTTTGACGAAACCCGCACGGCTTGTAAACAAAGGGACTACATGGTAATGGGGATCCGGTGCCTAAACCAGTATCTGCAACAGTGTGGGTGCTTAATAAGTCTTAGCCAGGGGAAAACAAATACATTCCTTCACTCCATCATGCCAATAATCCCAGAACAAAATGAAATTAAATTCATTCCTAAGAAGTGGAACAGATTATCCTCTGTCATGAAGCCGGAAATTAATCTTAACATGTAACTCAATGGACTACACATCATAAAGAGAAAAAACATGCGTGTGTGTGTGTTTGTGTTTTTTAAAGAGTAAACCTAGTGGTTGGCCAAAGCTGATTAAATTATTAGATTAGCAGAGGGGGTCACTTAATGAAATCAATCCGTTGCTATACTATTGTCATTAAAATTAATTGACAAGACTTAAAAGGGTGTTCTCAGCATCCTGTTTCGGCAGCCGTCAGCACTGGTTCTACTCCTGGACATGGCTGGAGCCATATTTGCTCTTAACAAATCATGGGTACAAGCAGGAATTTAAAGGTTTCAGACTCCTAGAGTGAAACCTATATTTTTCTGAATGCATTAGGTAGTCAGGGGCAAGGAAGCTGGAGGCCCTAAGACTTTAACAGAAAGAAAGAGTTTAAGGTTTCTATTGAAATGGGATGAGAAAAAGCACATTTTGGATGAAAAATTTCTCCTCTCAATTTCACATTCATTTGGTTTTTACTTCTTTAAATCTTGGTCTACTATTGGTTATAATTAATGATTCATTAATAAAAAGGACTTAAATCACTGTTAATATCTTTTGCTCTTGAAGGTGTTTTAAAAGTCATGGAATATTTTTTAAAATTAAACGTTTTCTTTTCTCCATCAGCTAATAACTGACTTTAATTAACCACAGAACACAATTTACTAACTCATACAAAATTATTATTTTTCTTGGGTCAAAACACTGAGGGGCCGGCCCAGTGGCACAGTGGTTAAGTTCATGCACTCCACTTCGGTGGCCCGGGGGTTTACAGGTTTGGATTCTGGGTGCAGACCTACACATCGCTCATCAAGTCATGTTGTGGTGGCATCCCACATAGAAAATAGAGGAAAATTGCCACATATGTTAGCTCAGGGACAATCTTCCTCACTAAAAAAGTAAAAAATAAAAAATTGAAATAAAAGGATTATGAAATTTGTGAATACAGTGTTACTATCATAGACCATAATATACATTTTAAATGCAATGTCTGACACACATAGGGACATAACAAATATTTATTGAATTGATTTGTGCCATTTGTAGATTGGTCCCTGTCTTATACATAGCCTTTTATCAAATTTTAAAGGTACATAAGACCCTTGTGAATAGCTGCACATTTGCTTCTAACTTTAACAAAGAGGGGTTTTGGTTGTTGTTGTTTTCTTTTCTTTTCATTTCTCTTTTGCTTAGGAAAAGGCACAACTGCATGGGAACTGTGCAATCAATATTCCGTCACTCTCAGTTACCCATCTCTGAGAAGACTAGCTATGTGAACCACCCAAACCAGGTACCACCATTAATTAAAACGGAAGTTATCTTAACTATGAATATGGTGCTGAGACAGAAACAAACCATATGTTTGCTGGTTTTCTCAGTTCAAATATATCAAGTAATGGCAAATATTATACTACATATTCTAGGTACTGTCATTCAATTATACTGCCTAAATAGGAGCCACAAGCAGTTCTCCAGGGGCTGAGCAGGTAACAAATGTGTTAAGAATCTAGGATGCCAGGCAAAGGGACACAGACATACATCCCCACAGGTGTTCTGAGGTGTAGAAGTAAATTAAGCTTTATTAGAGAAAAATTTACGAGTTGAGGACACATGATCATAAGCTCTCATTATTCCGTAAAGAGGAGCGCTTGAGCTGGTAGAGCTGGACCGTATGGACAATGTAAATGCCTCTGGCAGAGGAACTCTGCATCTGTTCCATGAAATATTTAGAAGTACGCTTTTTTCCAAATGTTTAGAGATTTTTCTGTCTTTCTAGTATATATTTCTAGTTTGATTTCATTATCATAAAGTAACATACTTTTTATGATTTCACTTCTTTTAAATCTGTTAAGGCTTTTTTTTATGGTCCAGGACATGGTCTATCTTGGCGGATGTTCCACGTGCTTGAAAGGAGTGTGTGTTCTCAGGTGGTTGGGTGCTATGCACTATCAGTGCTAATTAGATCATGTTGGTGGTGGTGTCGAGTTCTTCCATATCCTTGGTGATCTTCTGTCTACTGGTCCTCCCAGTTATTGACAGAAGGATGTTGAAGTCCCCAACTATAATTGTAGATTTGTCTATCTTTCCTTTGTTCTGTCATTTTGGCTTCACGAATTTTGAAGCTCTGTTGTTTGCTACTCATACATTTAGGATTGTTATAGCCTCTTGTTAAAGTGAACTTTTACCATTATATGATGTCCCTCTTTGTCCCAGTAATTTTCTTTGCCCAGAAATCTACTTTGTATATATCAGTATAGCCATTTCAGCTTTCTTTTTTTTTTTTTTTTTAAAGATTTTATTCTTTCCTTTTTCTCCCCAAAGCCCCCCGGTACATAGTTGTATATTCTTCATTGTGGGTCCTTCTAGTTGTGGCATGTGGCAAGCTGCCTCAGTGTGGTTTGATGAGCAGTGCCATGTCGGCGCCCAGGATTCGAACCAACAAAACACTGGGCCGCCTGCAGAGGAGCGCGCAAACTTAACCACTCGGCCACGGGGCCAGCCCCTCAGCTTTCTTTTTGATTAGTGTTTGCATTGTGAATCTTTTTCCATTCTGTTATGTTCAACCTACTCAAATCATTATATTTGAAGTCAGTTTCTTAAAGATAGCATATAATTGGGGAATGTATTTTTAACCAGTTCTATCAATCTCTGTCCTTTCCTGTAAGCTATTGTGTCCATCCACTGAGTTTTTATTTCATGTAATATATTTTTCAGTTCAAAAATTTCCATCTTAGAACTGAACTCTGCAGCCCCAGCCATGCCTTCAGATGACAGAAGTCCCAGTCAACATCTTGAGTGAAACTTATGAGAGACCATGAGCCATAACCCTTTGTCTAAGGCATTCCTGGATTCCTGACTCAGAATATGTGAGACAATAAACGTTTATTGTTTTAAGCCACTGAGCTATGGTATATCAATAGCTAATAAATACACTCTTTATGCTGTTTATGCTAGATTTTACCAAGACAGATATATGAGGATAGGAAGACATCAAAAATTTATTTCATTGTATCACTTTTATCAAATGGATCAGTCTTCAGGAAGATTATGCCAAATTGTGTAAAACTGATCAATTAACACTAGCCCAAGTTTTTTTGCCCTTTTCTGATGGAGGAAGTCTATAGCCCCAACATACCTGTCAGAGAACATATGCTATGAACTCCAATTCATTTATGCCATGAACTATACCATTAGACCATCTTGGAAATATTCTCATAACGTTAATATATTTCTTTGGCCAGAGTCCCTAGATATCACCTATAACTCAGGAGGTGGGCCCTTGACTGTTTAAGATCTCTAGTTTAAATGACCTATGCCTGCTACGTCTCCTCCCATATTCCAACTACAAAACTGGTATCTAAAGCTCCCTATGGGCAAGCAATACATTTTTATGTAGGAGAAACAAAAAGATATTTTATTAGAGATACTTTTATTTGTTTCAAGTCCCTGTCCACTTGGAAAATTATGAAGCTATTTGAAGAATGAAACAAATCTCAAACAGCCCAAGCTCTTTTCAGATTGAGCTTTTAACCCCAAATCATCAATGGACACCTGAGACTGCAAACGTGAGTATTTATTTGATTGGGCAGTTAAAATAACCAAGCCATATCACAAATAATTACTGTTGCTCTTTCTGACACAGCCCACCTGTCCAGACAGAGAAAATTAATAACAAAATGGTCAAATGTGCAGGCCAACAAAAAACTATTTTGAGCAACCTCTGAGGAACCTGGAAAACAGGATTTCTAGTCTGAAGTATTTGAAAGCACCTGTTCCTAACATATATGATCCAGATGTAAGATGATGTTATAGTTTATCCTGGGACTAAAGAGATAATATCTGATCATTCTATGTCTGTGAAGTCTTAGTTATGCTTCTGTCATTCAAAGTCATACAAAGGAAATATAATTTGTGTGTATCCATGTGCTGCTTAGGCAGATGGACACACAGCAGGTAGGTAAATACTGGCATTCTCTTCCATGAATACCTTCAAAGGAAAGGTCAAAGATAAGAGAGTAGGTACAGTAAATGCAGATTAGGCAGAACATCTGTTTAAATGGGAAAATAGAGGAAATATTCATTGCTTTTTCAAATAGAATTTTCTCCTCCAACTTATCAATGAGCATCTGCTTAATTCTCCATTGCTTGCAGCCTACCACATTAGCTTTCTGATTAAAATTAATAGCTTGATAAAGTACAATTAGCCACAAGGAGTAATTTGCACTTTCTCTCTTTTTTTTTTTTTGTCATTAGAAATTGCTAATCTTGCAGGCATAAGTGAAGTTAATATTGTCTTTAGAGATGGCCTAACTCAGTTAGAGAAGGAAGGCATTTTAAGAAACGTAAATTTTGAAATATCAAGTTATTCTTGCAAATTTTCAACAGCAAATTAGGACGTCTATAGATTGAGTCATGAGTTTTTAATAAACTCTACCTCTGGTTGACAAGAGAGGAGACTATTTTATAAGGAATAAAGAAACCAATATGATTTTACCTTAGTTTATACACTGCTTCTTCTCCTACACAGCGTGTCCTGCTTTTCACTTCTTTCCTTAAATCATTTCATCTCCCCAGCACTCATGACAGAGATCAATCTTGGTTCTTTCACCTCTATTACATTCCTTCTTTGCTGTCACATGCAACTTCCTCTATTTAGGCATTCTCTTCCCACTAGTAGTTCCACAGATTCCAATTTAGGTGATCTAGGTGGGGTTCAGGGCCAGGCTTACTTCTTCACATATCTTGTAGTTTTTTATTGTATTCTGGACATTGTGTATAAAAAGACAGTGGAGACCTAAACACAATATTTTGTTTTATTTTCAGAACATGAAAGTCTTTTCCTATGTCCCAAGGTTAGGGTGGAAGGCTGAGCATTCACATGACACCAAGAGTTGAGATTAGTTTGGGCTGGGCTGCAGTTTTAATTAGTTTGCATTCACCCCATTAGCCCAACCTCCAGCTTCCTGCAACAGTTATCATGGATCAATCCCTTTGAATCTGACAGTATTTGAAACGAGGGTGAGATTGGGCCACAGTATCAGATACTTTTGGTTCATCATTTAATTTAAATCCAGAAGGGTCATAGACATCTAAAAACTCAGAAAACGTGCAACCTCTACAAAAAAATTACCTGGTTTCTATCCCCTCCTCTACACATTCTTGGCAAAATTTTTGGTGGGAAGAGGATGTAGCAAAGGAATATAATGTTCAGACTGAGTCTGATTATGTACAGATTCCAATTTATTCCATCACACTGTCATTTAAAGCTTCAGCTGGTTTCTCCTCATCCCTGCAAAATCTGATGTAACGTCAGATCAATTCCTCCCCTTGGATATACCCAAATCAGGCACTTTCCCTTGGGTATGAATCA
This sequence comes from Equus asinus, assembly GCF_041296235.1. Lineage (NCBI taxonomy): Eukaryota > Metazoa > Chordata > Mammalia > Perissodactyla > Equidae > Equus > Equus asinus. Next base: position 32,783,114 of record NC_091802.1, on the reverse strand, counting down.
CTCTGCTCATTTCTAAGGGACTCCTCTCTCTCAGGAATTCACTTCATCAAAGCTTCCTTGTTTACTTCATAGCCTAATAAAAAGCATGATTTTTATATTATCTGTTTTTGTTTCTTGTTACCATGGGAACAAAGCTCTTTTTGTAACTGGAAGCAGAAATCCACTTGTCCCAGAGATGCTCATTCATCAACCCACGGACCTTGCTTTGAGAAATCTACTAGGAAATTGTTCACACCATGGACCACATTTAGAGAAATCTGCGTTAGAGTCATAACTAGATTGTTGTACATTCCCTGTAGCCTGAGGTAGGCACGTAAACCAAGTAACAGTAATGTTCTTATCTCATCAAGATATTGAAACTATCAGCCACTAAGAATCCTTCGTAAAACATCCCTTCTTGGTTTGGATGGACTTTATCTCATTTTACTATTGCTCACTCAGAGCCTAGCCTTCTTCTCTCTGTTTCAAGTGTTGAAATAAGGCTTGTCCTCAAAAAGTGCATACTAACCGTCCTCTATTTTCCAGCTGAGTTAAATGGATATTAAAAAATTAATACATTTATCTCTATTATATTCAACAAGGAATAGGCAATGTCTGCACTGCACTTGGTGGCTACTCAGTAAATGTTTTTAATGAATGAATGGTGCCCTGCTTCCTCCCATTTGTCTTTATTCTCTTTCCTTACCCCCCAATTTCATCTCTCCAAATCCTAGCCAGAATAATCTCCCTATTCATCTGAATTTTCTATTACAAAACCTTTAATAGCTTTTTTCTCTTTTTTTTGCCTACTGAATTAAGTTTTAATTCCTAATTTGACTATTAAGGTTTTCCACAACAGGGCCTCAAGCTATATTTCTAACTGAATTCTTTGGATGTATCTTGTGTTCTAATGAAACTAGAAGAATATTTTCTGGGTTTCCTGAACATATCCTTTGCTTTTCCATCTCTACAAGATTATGTCTGCTCCAGACGGAAATTTTCTTTTTCTCATTGCTCTCTATGCCTATCAAAATCCTAGGCATCCTTCAGTACCCATCTCAAATGCCACTATCACCTTGACATACAGCCTGATCCATGAAGCAGGACATAATCCCTTTCTCCTTATTCTCCCTAAAGTTGTGGCTTGTATCTCTCTAAAAGGTTTGCTTAACTCAATATTATAGTAATGAATTTTTTGTTTGTTTCTGAAACCAGAGTCTGAGATCCTTGAAAGCAGGGGCTGCGCTGACTCATGTCTTTATCCCTCGCCACACATCCCCACCAGCAACAAGCACATTGCGTTATGCCTAGCATATTTTACACAAATGTTATGTTAAAATACGAATATTTTAGATCTGCAAAGGTACTGGTCACCCTGAATTTTCAGGTACCCACCTCACTCATTTCATAGACAAAATATATGAGGCTCCAGAAAGTTTAATGAATTGAACATCATCATATTTAAACGAACCCAAATACGAACTATTAAAGTGATACATACTTAACTGATTCCTTTCTAGATGAGGCTGAGCATGATTTAAGCAAGGGGAAACATGGCCCGCAAATTTTGATTGTTTTCCATGTGATGTTTAGATTCACCAGAGTGGAATGTTCCACTTTAATTTTACTCTGAATTAAATAGTCCTAAAAGAGTCAATCAAGACAAACCTTTATTCATTTTAATGGGTCCTTGGGGTAAAAATGCAAAGTTTATGGAGCATTGAGGCGACTGAGACATTTCAGGACATGCATTGTTACACAATTATGCATCTTGCAGTAATAAGCATTTTACATATTCTCATTCTAGGCCTTTTGAACAGTTTTTAAAACATCAATTCATTAATTAAAATTAATGCCAAATGTTAATTATGAACATATTGCATAATATTTCAGCCTAACAGTGCTTTCTTACAAGCAGTAAGATGGCATTGCTAATACCGTGAAACCTTGCATTTACATACCTTTGTGTCTTTCTTCCAGGAACATCAGTGCTTCTGTGCTAGTCCTCAAGAGAAATCCAATGTGTGAGGAGGACTGGAGGAGTGGTGAGTGGCCAGCTATAAAACAAAAGGGCGTGTAGTTCTCACCTGTGACATGCAATCCACACAGGCTTGCTTCCACAGAAGGAGCCTTATGAGCAAACATATAAGTGATTCACCTTCAACTCTATTTTGTATTCAGTCTCAGCTACTCTAAACCTATTCTCTTATTTTGTAGAGCAGCCTGGAATTCATCAGAGACAACTGAGGCCAGCATTGAAAGAATCAATATTGCCTAGGCACCCGTTCCCTTGTCACCTCCAGCTTCTCCTGTGTGCCACCACACTGCCTTTCTAACAAGCAGAGTAGCATGTGAGCCACGTGTTTACATGTATATCTGAGGGCAGATGTTGCCCAGCGGAATCAGAGGCGTTTGAACTAATGCTATTGCATACGAAGTCGCTATGAATCTATAGCCTCAAATTTATGAGCATCACTCAGATAGAATCACAATGAGCCTCCTGGAGTCTGCATAGAAACTTCTTTCAAACCAGACTCTCAATAAAAGGGAAACTTTGAAATATATACCAATATCTGTATTATTGTTAGCCTGGCAATTACGGATGGGCACACACATAATTCATGTTCAGATGCAATTCTGAGAAAAACAGAAATTATATTTAGTATAAGTAAATAGGCAAATTTCTTCCCCAAATTAAAAAAAAAATCTGTTAATACTGATTTTTCATGTTCAGGGGAATTTTACCTATTCATTGTTTGACTTTCCGAATGTTATTCATATGGTGTAATTAAAAGATCAATAGTTGGGGAATCAGGAGAACTAATCAAAACACACAGCTCTAGGGACACTGCAACACTTAAGGATGAGAAGGAAGAGGAGAGAACATGGAAACTGGGCTTGAGTGGTGAGCGATGCTGGAGGAGAGCCAGAGAGCTATGTCCTGGAAACCAAGCAAAGAAAGTGCTTCAAGTTAAATATTGCCAAGGAGAGGCCAATTGCAATAAGAAATGTAAATTGACCATGGCATGTAACATTGAAGTCTTCCAAGGCCTTAACATGAGCAATTTGAGTGGAGTGGTGGGAAGAAAAGTGTGATTGGAGTGGACTGAGAAAATACAGGAAAGTGAGGAATGGAAGTGTTTTAAAGGGGAATAGGGAAATGGGGCAGGAGCTGAAGGGATACGGAGAAATAAGGGGGTGTCTGGTTAAGAAACAAGATATTCAAGCACGATTGTATGATGTATTAGTTATCTACTGCTGCATAACAAATTATCTCAAAGTTTAGCAGCTTAAAACAATGCATTTATTCTCACACAGTTTCTGTTTGTCAGGAATCTGGGAGCAGCTTAGCTGGGTAGTTCTCGCTCATGAGGTTGCAGTTACAATGTTGGCCAGGATTAGTCAACTGAAGGTTTGACTGGTGGAGAGCATCTACTTCCAGCTTACAGCCATTGCTGTTAACCAGAGGCTTCAGTTCCTTCCCAGGTGACACATAGAGTGACATGGCAGCTGGCTTCCTCCAGAGTGTATGATGAGAGGGAGACAGAGAATTCAAGACAGAATCCTCAGTGTCTTTTATGACCTAATTTTGGCAGTAATGTATCATCACTTCTGCCCAACTGGAATGATCAGGCAGACAACCTCTTGTGCAAGGTAGAAGGGAACCACTCTAAGGTGTGAATACCAAGACCCATTGGGGGTCATCTTAGAGGCTGGCTACCACTTATAATGAAGTCAATGAATGGGGGGAAGCTGAGGATTCAGGAGAAAAAGGAGTAAGTGCAGGATTTAAATCTTTGAATGAGAAAGAATGTCACCTAGCACTGAAGTGAAGGGCTCAATCTTAGCTAGAAGCAGGCAGCAGATAAAAGTATAGCCATCTTAACAGGAGAGAGGAAAAATGCGTGGTAGATGACGTAGTTCCTTGTGACTGTTTTTATCTTATTAGTGACGTCAGCAAGGTTATCAGGTAATAGTGAGGAAGGAAGAGAAGAACGAAAAATTTGAGAGGAGTAATGGTGTGAAATAGCCACTTCAGAAAGTAGGAAAGTTGAAAACAGAATTGACTAGAAAAAAGTGATAGGATTTGGGAGCAGTATGAGAAAGGAAAACAATCTGGATATGTAAATGAGACATAAGGTATACACCTAACCCCTCTTCCAAGTTCCATGGAACACAGGACATGGGAAGAAAACAACGGCCACCAAATAACAGAATTGCAGGGAAGCGAGGTCCTTAGATATACAAGATTTCAGTTAGAGCAAGGAAATCAAGGAAATATTCATAGCAGAGCCTGAGGCTCTCATGGATTTTACTGATGGGTTCCAGGTGACTCAGTGTGGACCAAGGGAAGGAGGGAGGATTGAGGACTGGAGATGGACAGAGTAATGGTTCAGCTGGGAGTCTTGGACTGCTGAGGTGATGGAGACTACAATGATGAGGTCAGTCCTGACGACCTTTTAAGGTAAGGTAGAGAGTTGATTGAATTATAACACCCTTCTCAGGTTTAGGCAGTTTATAGAAGTGAGGCGGAGAAGGCAGATGGTATTTTCTGATGGAGAGGAGAGTAAAATAAGGGGGCTCCCTTACTCAATACTAAGAGTAGTACTGAGGCTGGCAAGGTGTAATCAATAAACTTAGCACTCCTGAATAGATATCAGAAACTTGAGATAGCCAGTTAGTCTCAGATACAGACTAAATATGAATCTACTTGCTTTTTATTCATTGAAAATGTCCTGATTTATCACTGGACCTTTATTTTATGACAGAACCTTTCTACTTTGTAACTTGTTGAATAGTAGAACTTAGCAGAAACCAACCTGAGATGTCTTTGGCCAAATTTCTGGTTAGAAATAGAAAATGAGGAAAAACAACCTTAGTTCTCTTAAAGATCTAAGAGAGTGGAAAAAGGATTAACTTTTCAAGCATTAAAATGAAATTTTCAAAACTTAAATAATAAACCCTTTTTATATTTGACTCCTAGTAACATTTTGAAGTGAAATCGGAACTTAAAAATTGGGACTTTGGGGCCAGCCTGGTGGTGCAGCAGTTAAGTTCACACGTTCTGCTTCAGCGGCCCAGGGTTCGCAGGTTCGGATCCCGGGTGGGGACTTACGCACTGCTTGTCAAGCTATGCTGTGGCAGGCAGCCCTCATATAAAATAGAGGAAGATGGGCATGGATGTTACCTCAGGGCCAGGTTTCCTCAGCAAAAAGAGGAGGATTAGCAGCAGATGTTGGCTCAGGGCTAATCTTCCTCAAAAAAAAAAAAAATGGGATTTTAATTAAGATTGGACTTAAGGCTCCTCTTCTTTTTCTTTCCCTCCCCTTCCCTTCCTTCTCCTTCCAGAAAAGTCCAATCCAAATGCCATTAGCTGGAATTCAACAGGTAGGCAACCTGTTGGATGGGAAATGGAGTAGACCCTAGTGTGGGTTTGAAGGCAAAGTGAAGTAAGGAGGGGATCCACATGAGGATGCAGCAGCAGTGGCCCAAGGTTTCAGGGCCCCGATAAGGAGAAGAAGCATCCACACAGAGGGTAGAGTGGTGGCAGCCCAGTGAGGGGAAAGCGGTGGTAGCAGGCAGCAGCAACAAGAGATTAGAGAATTGATCAAATAAGTGAAGATATTAAAGATAATTGTAGCAAAGTTTCTCACTGTCAGAGAATGGAGTTACAAGTATGGAAAGAGACAAAACTGGAATGCATTTAGTGGTGTTGGATTTGAGTTGCAAATAACAGTGCGAACTCATGGTTTTAACATAGATGGATGGATAAATAGATATGTAAATATATATGTAGATATGTAAACATAGGTATATATGTAAATGTATGTATATACACACTTATATAGATATGAGTGTGTGTGTGTGTCTAGCTCCATCTACTAAGAGGGCCTGGGAACCATGACATTCAATATCAATAAGCATCCTCAGCATCCAGAACATGATTTCTAAATATGATTCTCGACTTAAAGGAATTAGGACTCCTTGGAAAGATGGAAAAGCAGGACTTCTTTGGATTTCAGGAAAGATACCAGAATGAGTCTGGAATATCTTATTGCCAGAAAATAAGGAAATAATCTAAAAAATCATGGAAACTTCCCAAAACGACACAGAAGTCAACCTGTAGGGGTTCCACTGGTCAAATCTGAGACAATCTATCAAAATAAATAGTGAAAGTAACTGGTTATAACCCTTGAATAAGATTGGAATCTACAAGTCCACACTGATATTTTAAGAAATCAATTAATAAATTGAGAGTTTGATGAGGAATGGGATATTTACATAGTCTCAAAATACCTCCCACAGAATATGTATTAATTACAAGTGGAGAATTCTAGCAGGCACCACCTTAATCAAGTGATCAAAGTTAATATCATCAGTAATGTGACAAATTAAAATGAAGCGCCACCTGACAGGAGGCAGCCAGAACACTGTATCAGGTCTATTATGTTCAAGCAAAGGTGTATAACCTGAATCTAATCATAAGAAAATATAAGACAAATTGAGGGACATTTTATGAAACAACTGGGCTGGAACCAGGACTAGCTACATGATTTGCAGAACCCAGCACACGATGAAAACGCAAAGACCCTTGTTCAAAATGCATTAAAAATTTCAAGAAGTGACATCAGAGAATTAAACTAAGTAGGGGGCCTTCCTAAGTGTGGGGCCCTGTAGAACACAGGTCACACACCCATGAAGCCAGCCCTGCCTGGGCTTTCAAAAGAGCCAAGGTCTTGAAAGTCAAGTAGAAGATTTAAATTTAAATGGTGGCGTAGTGGTGAAGTTCGCGCACTCTGCTTCGGCAGCCCAGGGTACATAGGTTCAGTTCTGGCACCACTCATCAGGCCACACTGTCGCAGTGTCCCACATACAAAACAGAGGAAGACTGGCACAGATGTTAGCTCAGCAACAATTTTCCTCACCGAAAAACTTAAAAAATAAATAAATAAATAGGATGCAGAGCATCCTAACGTAATAGGCAAAATGTGCAGAAAACAGTAGATAAACACTTGTCATACCAAGAACCAGGAAAATCACAACTTGAATGAGAAAAGACAATCAACTGACACCAAGGCCAAGATGAGTCAGATGTTAGAATTATGTGACCAGAATTTTAAAGCAGCCATGATAAAAATATTTCAACAGTCAATTACAGATTTTCCTGAAGCCAACTAAAAAACATCCAATCTCAATTAAAAAAAGTAGGAGTTATAAAGAAGAACCAAACAGAAATTATATAACTGAAAAGTACAATAACATAAATAAAAAACTCAGTGAATGGATGAAATACTAACATGGAGATGACATAGGAGAGAATTAGTAAATGGAGAACAGATCAAATATACGCAATGAGAACAACAGAGAAAAATAGGCTGGGAAAAAATTAGCAGAACCTCAGAAACCTTTGGGACAGTAACAAAGTATCTAATATTGGTGTCATTGAAATCCTAGAAGAGATACTTAGTAGACCTGAAAGAATATTAAAAGAGATAATAGCTTTGCTATAGCTCCCTATATTTCCAGGAAAGAATTGATTGAAAAACAATCTAGTCTCCTTAATTCCTATAAGCGTTCAAGAAGCAGAAAGAAAGAACTAGATTGGTTTCTTTTCCTGATCCTGCACTTTCTTGTTCCATATTATTTCCCTATGGCTTCTGAGACCTCCACTTCTTCTTTTGTAAAATGAAAGGGGGGCAGGGTTAAGGGGAAAAAATCCCTAGGGTGACTTCTAGCCTTCTGAATCAATATTAGTTTTCTCATATTGTTGATAATTTTCAGAGCCCTGCAAGATAGAAGTCCCTGAATCCTTCCCATTCAGTTTTTGGCTTCCCTTTGGCTGTGGATTCAGAGCCGATCAAATTTTAGGCCTCTGAGATCTGCGCCAATGATGAGCCTCACCCGCCCCTGGCCTCCTTCCCACCTCCTCCTGATTCCCAAGTAAATACATTTCCGTTTTCAGTTTTACTGCTCAGGGCATGTCTTCTTCTACAATCCTCTATGTCATCTAGGCCATTTCAAATCCACTCCTACAAACATCTTGACATTTATAATCAGCACTTAAGCACCCCCGTAACTTCCTTAATGTAGGGTAGCAGGGCGCAAAAACTTGTCAGATGCCTACTAGGGAATTTGTGCATATAATGTCAGGACTCTCTCGTACATTAGATTTTCTGGAAGACCACAGAAAATCACTTAATCTCTCTTTGCTCCGTTTTACTAATTTAAACAGTGAAGAATAGGACATCCTTTGGGAAGCATTTCGAGGTCCTTGGGTAAATGAAAATGCACTCGGCACTGAAGACTTATTATCCCATTTGGAAGTCCTACATCCCCCTGTCTGTAAGGGAGCTTCTGCCTGCACTGAATATCAGCATGTCTACAAGCTGCCAATGCCCTGCATTAAGTATTTCCTGTCATCTGTGCTTACCAGAGATTAGTTTCCAGACATTTTGCAAAAAGCGTGCATAATACATATTGCTGAATACAATATTTATCATAAAACAGCTCCAGGGATTGAAAAGCATTACCCAACAGCATCCTCTATCGTGCAATTTCCCTTTCCATCAATGTACCCTGAGTACATCCCTAACCACTGAGTCACATCTAGTCTAACTCCAAAACCAAGACTGGGAGTTGGCTCAATTTCACAAGAGCGTCATGGTGTTCTCTGAATGAATTCATGTGGTGTGCAATAAGGAAAGACTGAGGAGACAAAAAAAGATATGTTATTGTTTATTTTCCCCCATCAAAGAACAGCCTGCTGCGAATTTCAGTTGAAAGTCAACTCCTTTCTTATGGCCATGAGTTAGAATTAGGGGAAGAGATATACTTAGTTACAAGGAACATTAAGCAGCACCTCATCTTCCTTTTCCTAATATACACGCTCCTGGGATAATAAGATTTTGAACAAATTACTCTCTTTATTTCATGAGTGCCATGAATTCTGGCAGGGTTTACTTTGACAGCTATTCTAATGGCACCGTTAACTCTAAAATCTGTCAGACTAAGTTTGTCTCCCCTCTGCTAATGACATTCTCGCCAAGAGTCAAAGTAGGTTTTAGCCAGGGGAGGAGATGCTGGAACCAGACCAGCCAGAGAAGCTGGCGAGACCTCAGGGAAAGGACTGAATCCTTCCTGGGAGAGCATTCCAGACATCTTCCTTCATTCTTCCATAGGAAATATATTTCAGACCAGTCTGTCAACAAGCAAGTGCCCCCTTTCCTTGTTCTTTAACACACAGAATGACAAGTATACATTCATTCCTTTCTCTACTTTGACTTGAAGTCATCATTTTCTTCTTTGAGTTTCTTTTAACAGTATTGTTCTTGGTGTGGAGCATTGAGTTCTTTTCTTGTATTACGTCTCCACTGAGGCCAGCATGTGATGGCAGCAGTACCATATTGGAGAAATATAGTGATCCCCAAATGAGAATGATACCTCAAGACAGACTGGAAAGAAGCAGGCATGAGCCAGAGAACAGTGGAGAAGCAGGATGGACACCTCAGGAGTGAACGCAAGACCAAAATCTCCTTCGTAAAACCTTAGTGGAAAGCGACTCTAGAAAGAAAGGGAGGCAAAGATTTGGAATATATAAATATATATTTCTAAAGTATTTTGTGCCCCCCAACCTATAAACAATATATCATGAGAATATTTTTACAGATATAAGTCACAAATATCTACCTAATTTTGCTTGACATCTGAATAATCATCAATTGAATAATCCACCATAACTTATTTGATCACTTAATTTAGGGTATTTAGGCTGTTTCCAGTTTTCACTATTCTAAACAATCCTACATGTAATTACTTGGTTCCTTCAAATAAACGGTTAAATGATAGAAGTAAAACAGAGATCAGAGGATATGCACAAATTACCCTTCAAAAACATTTAATAGTTGCCACCAGCCCCCCAAAAAGTATGTATGAAAGTGCTTACTTCTTAACATCCACATCAGCACTAATAACCCTTACTTATTTTTATGTTTTGTTTTGGTTTGTTTGGGGGATTCTTTTGGTGAGGAAGATTGGCCCTGAACTAACATTTGTCACCAATCTTCCTTTTTGCTTGAGGAAGACTGTTGCTGAGCTAACATCTGTACCAATCTTCCTCTGTTTTGTATGTAGGACACCACCACAGCGTAGCTTGATGAGTGTTGTGTAGGTCTTTGCCCAGGATTCAAACCAGTGGACCCCAGGCCACTGAAGCAGAGCAACTGAACTTAACCATTACACCACTAGGCCATCCCATCATTTTTAATCTTTAGTTTTAAAACATTACAATGTTGTTTCAGTATATATTTCTTTGATAATAAATGGGAGTGAACATTTTATCCCATGTTTGTTGGCTGATAGCATGTGTGTGTGTGTGCTGAAATACGGTACTTGTTCTTGTTTCTTACCAAGTTTCCCATTAAGGCATTAGTCCTTTTCTTAGTGATTTGCAGGCATTTTTATCTCCTAAGGACAGCAAGCTTAGTTATATATTACGCAAATATTTTTCCCAGTTTGTCAATTATTGTTTAACCTTGCTATGATGATTTTGTCCTGCAGACTTTAAAAATAGTAAATTTTTGCAATCTGTTCTTTGGTGGTTTCTGACATGGGGCCTTCCTCAATGAGAACTACAGATAACCCTTCACTTGCATATGTTTAACTTTCACACAAGCTGGAGTTCCCTGTATCACACCGCTGTCCCCAAACCATACTGCCCGTGATGAACTTAGACATTCAGACATTCAATGTCTGTGACATTAGGTCAACAGCATTCCACTTTAATTATTGTATGTCTATATTCCCTACTAGCCAAGGTCAGCTTCAACAGCATAACTAACTTTAACCTTGCCGCGGTGCTTATGCAACTAATTATTATTTTACACTTTTGCTTCTACAAGGATTGATTCCATAAAGCGACATTTTTTCACTCTGTTTGAATGGAGCCACCCCACCCCCCATTAGTTAGGTTTCGTAATGCTACTTGCTATTCCAAACAACCCCGAAATATCAGCGGCTTACCACTATCAAAGTTTAGTTCTCATTTATGTCACAGAACAACACAGTTCTCCTGGATGGCCCCGCTTGAAGTGGTTTCTCTTGAGTAGCTTTGTCATCTCAGGGTCCTGTGCTTGCAGGCAGATGGACAGGAGAATGAGAGAGAATGGAAGACTGCACAAATATTCCATGGCCAGGCCTTCAAATGGTCTGTATCACTTTTTCCCAGATCCCATTGGCCACACAGTCACAGACCCTATCCAGATACAAAGGAAACTGAGAAATTCAGGCTTCCTTCATTCCCAAGGAAAGGAAGCAGGACTGGTGAGCATTTAGCCACTTTCTACCACATTCGCTGAGCGTATACATATCTATTGTTTTACTTTCATACATTTAGTTTCATAAATATTTCATACTCATATATTCTTTATGAAAGAACAGAACTACATGAATAAAAATCTTTACCTGCTCTCTTCTATTATTCTTATGGTTTTATTTTTAACATTACATATTGACTCCACCTGGAACCTGTTTTTTGTATACGGAAGTATGTACAATACGAAATAAGCATCTAGTTAAATTTATTTGTAAAATTAAACATTTCTTAAATCTTTTCTTTTATTCACTGATGTGAAATGTTTCATTCATTATTCATTAAATTTCATAGATTTATTTAACAAATTCAATTACATGCTAATATATGTCAGGTATTTTTCTTAACACTTTAAAAAGGCAAGCTACTTTATTCTCAAGCAATCCTATGAAGTATTACTATTTCCCTTATAAAGGCCAGAAAACTGCAGCCTGTAAATGCTAACGAATTGCCCAAAGTCATATCATTATGCTTCTCACCATAATACAGTGATTCAGAAGTTGAGACTGATGATCTCATACACACACACACACAAACCTGGCAAGAGGACAGGAAAGATTTATCATTTACATAATGAAGCTTTCTGGGTAGAGCACAGTAGCCTCCAGCACAGGTCCAAGAATGGCTCGAGAGAACAGGGAAAGGACGCTGGCTTTTAGTTTGCATCAATTTGCTGAGTCTGCTCTAACAAAGTACCACAAACTGGGGGGCTTAAACAACAGAGATTTATTGTTTCACAATTCCGGAGGTTAGAAGTCCAAGGTCAAGATGTCAGCAGGGTTGGTTTCTTCTGAGAGCCTTGAGGGAAGGATCTGTGCCAGGCCTTTCTTCTTGGCCTGTAGATGGCTCTCTTCATGTTCACACAGCATGCTTTCTGTGTGGCTGTCTGTCCAAATTTCCCTTTCTTATAAGTACCAGTCATATTGGATTAGGGCCCACTCTCATCTTATTTTAACTTGATTACCTCTGTAAAGAACCTAGCTCCAAATAAGGTCATATTCTGAGGTACTAGGGTTTAGGTCCTGAACGTATAAATTTGGGGAGGGAGGGGACACAATTCAACATATAATGAAGGTTTCTATGGTGTTTAGGAATGGCGTCAGGGTGAGGGTTTCCCAAGGACAGGCAGACTCTTCTGTGGTTTGAACTTCCAACTGGTGCCAAAGAAGGGAACACCTGGGCTTTCTTATCAGCTTGCCTAGATGTGGGGCAGACAGGGAAGAGGGAGCAGTGGGATGTCAAACATCAAAAATGGAGTCAAAATCTTTATTACAACCATTCATTTTCCTTAGGTTATTAAATCATTCCAGATCCAGCATCACTACATGGTTTTCATTATTATAACTTTTTCTTAAAAAACTTAGTAGCTTGAAAGGGCAAATGCCCCCTTAATTATCCTTCTTTTTCAAAATTCAAAAACTACATTATGTGTCTAACACATTTATTTTTCCAGATGAACTAATAAAGTCTATTTGTCAAAATCTTTGACCAAAAAGCACCTTATCAATTTGACAGAATAGTATTAAATTTGCATATTAATATAGGGAGAATTGACATGTTTAAGAGTATTGGTTTTCCCGTCTAGTGACATGGTACATTTCATAATTTGTTCATCTCTTCTTTAAGTGCCAGTGGTCGCTAGCCTCCAAGATGGTCTCCCATGATCTGAACCTCCTGGCAGAAATGCCCAGTGCCATCTTCTCCCACATTTTATCAGGGGTGTTCAGAGTGATCTCAGAACATAGCAGAAGTGACAGTTTGTAACTGCTAAGGCTTTGTCCTTGCTCTCTCTTGGATTGCTCGTTCTGCATCGGGAAGACATTCCAGCAGCCCTATGGAGAAGTCCAGTTAATGAGGAACTGTGGCGTCCTGTCAAGAGCCAACAGCAAATTGCCAGCCACATAAGTGAGCCATCCTGGAATCAGACCCTTCAACCCCAGTCAAGCCTTTAAATAACTCTGACCCTAGCCAACATCTTAAATGCGACCTTATAAGAAACCCCAAGCCAGAAACATCTAGCTGAGCTTCTCCCAAATCTCTGAGCCTCAGAAATGGTGTGAGATAATTAATAATCACTACAGATTTAAGCTGCTAAGATGTGGGGCAATTTTTTAGACAGGAATAGATAACTAATGTAGTACTCTAGCTTTATAGTTTCCTCAGAAACACCTTCTACGTATCCTAGTAAATTCATTCTTTGGCAATTGATTGTTTTTGTTTGCAGTAGCCTGAAAAGAGAGAATGTACTTACGTCATGCCATTTATAAACAAGCACTCAAATGCACATTCCAGATACTATACTATATTTGTTGTAATGCTCAATCTTGTGGACAAGTTATATGACTTGGGTCATCTAGTTGTCATCAGGAGAAACAGTGAAGACAGAGAACGCTCTGTATTTCAGATCCTTAGGAGCATCCAGCAGTTTAATGGAAGTGATGATGGGATGAATAGGCTCAACTCAAAAGGATGAACAAAGTATTTTTGTTGCAGCAATTTTCTCAATCCCCAGCTCACCTTCTTCCTGCCACGACGTAACCATCCCATCAGAGCAGCAGGGGCGTTTGCCAAGAGTTGAGAAGCACAAACCTAGAAATAAAAGATTTCCCCTGGATTCTTATCTAGTGTTGTTTTTTTTTTAATCTCCTCATGGTAGGTTCTTAATATCCCATCATTAGCTCAAAAGGTCCTGCCACTCGGAGCTGGCCTGGTGGTGTAGTAGTTAAGTTTGCACACTCTGCTTTGGCGGCCCAGCTTTCACCAGTTTGGATCCCAGGTGCAGACCTATGCACCGCTCATCAATCCATGCTGTGGCTGTGCCCCACATACAAAAAAAAAAAAAAAATAGAGGAAGATTGCCACAGATGTTAGCTCAGGGACAATCTTCGTCAAGCCAAAAAGAGGACTGGCAACTGATGTTAGCTCAGGTCCAGTCTTCCTCACCAAAAAAAAAAAAAAAAACCCCAAATAAGGTCCTGCCACTAGCCCCAGGTACTTCTGGAGTCTTGGTGACAAGGATATCATTTAGAACTAACTGTATGTGTTTTTCCGAATATCCTAAGCACATCCTAAAATCCCTGCTCAGACAACTCCAGTCATCAACAAGAATCCTAGAAGCATTCTGTATCTGTCAAAGTCCAGTCATGCATACCACATGAGTAATTTGCACAGAAAAAAAAAAACTTCATATAAAAGAACTATTATCTAGTGAAAAAGGGATTAACTGTTAAACAGGGTAAAGAAAACTTGAAAGAATACAGGAATAGCGAATGTAAGGAAGAGCCGCAGCCTCTAGGTCTGAGAGGGAGGACTCAAGGAAGGAACCAACGTGGAAAGATCCTCCCTCTGCCAAGGCTGAGATTGACATCTCCTTGGAGACTGTGTGACTGTGGCTCACTGGACTGAGAAGAAGATTGCTGAGGTACCACAGCTCAGGGTTGGCAAGTAGGAAATGCCTGTTGGGGTACCAACAAGAGTCCCTGGAAACCACCCACTGCGATGGTGGTGAGATTCAGTGGGAAGCTGCCCACCACTCTAGGAGTAATGCCATGCTATAGGAAAAAGGAGAAAAGCCCCAGAATCAGGAACGCCCCTTCCCCTGGCAGCGTTCCTCTAGCGCCCTCTGCTGACAAGGGCTAGCATTGTTCCAGCCGGCAAAGGAGAAAAGAATATAAGCTCTAATGTTACCAAGAAGGACAACGACAGGTGGATTTGCAACGGAGAGGCAATGATAACTTGATCATTGGCACACGTCGTAAAGTACAATGAAATGCTGAATGTCAAGGAACAATAAAAAAAAAAAAACTTTGGGAAAAATAAGAGAAATAGTTTAGCTGATCTCAGATTCTACCTTAAAACTGGGAATTCAATATAGCTCATGCTAATTCTCTATTACAATGCTCCTTCATGAGCCTTCTCCACACTAATATTTTCATTTTATGGACAAGGAATCTAGTAGGTTAAAGGATGAGTACAAAGTATTTCCTTTCCAGCTTCACAGTCACATTCTCTGACCGAGAGAGAAGCAGTGAATTTCAGGGCTCCTGAGAGACTGCAATTCTCTGAAAATGAAAGTTCTCACGAAATACCAAATTATTTTTATCACAACTTCTATTTTCCTTTCTTCTCATTTCATTCTGCTAAATTAAATACATCAGCATGGATGTAATAAAAAGGCGAATAATAATGAATTTTTGACCCATGGGGAGCAACCAATGAGCCCATCACCCTCGTTCTGCAGTGGCTGACATGCAGGGAAGAAACCCAGCAATTTCTACTCTTCCTTTGAGAAAGCGCTCAGGATATATATTCTACCTGGAGGGTGTAAGTCTAGGATCAGACCTGCTTTGGGAAACAAATTCTTGCTTCTTTCTTCTGTTTGAGTCTTCAGCATAAGGAACAATGTAACCAGCCCAGCCCCACTGCAATGCTTCAGATATTCACCTATTAGCACTACTTGTCTCCCTTTTTCTTTATTAAAATTGGCATCTACCACGTCACAACACAGAACTGCACAGCCAAGCACCCTGGGCCAGTGACAGCACAAATACAGCTGCTCGCTCAATAACCTGAGCTTTGGTCTCTGCCCCTTGTCCTTCAGACTGGCATTTTACCAGCTGTAGAAAATCCATGCTGGTTCTCCACTTTCCAAAACAAATCTGCAGAGAGATGTATTTTCTTATTGTTTATGAAGCTGCTTAAACAAAGATTTTTTAAGAAAAATGTCTCTTTTGCATGATAAAGCATTGACAGGCCAAGGAAAAGGTGAGAACATTACAAATAATTGCCATAGTGATGTGACACGCAGAATTTATGTTACTATGTTTGTACACTGTATTCAAACAGAACTGAGAAATTGTGTATATCAATAAATTAGATTCTGGGTTAGAAGGACCACTACAAAAACAGCAAGTTTTTACAAAATGAAACCAAACAATCAAAGGGTCTTAGTGGTCATGCAATGATCTCCCTAAGCAACTAGCTTCTAGATGTGTCAACTCAGAATTACTATTAAGATACTGAATTACATTATTGACTTTAAAAATCTCCTATGTAAAGTATGGGAGAGACTACTCTCTGTTCACAAAATCTGTTCTTTTACTCAGCATGTGTTACATCAAGGTGTGGCCATGGGAATAACTCTCATCAAAGGAATGTGGTAAGAAGTGACGTATATCGCTTTCCAGACAAAGTTTTTTGGAAATGAGTTTGCCTCTTTACCACTCTATTTCCCTTGCATCAGCTGAAATGCAGAAGATAACACGGCCATAGGACTTGTAGAATGGGGGAGTCACAATTTGGAAGGAGCCTGGGTCCCTGAGTCATCACAGGGAGAAGATCAGACTCTCACTGACCAAGCATACCTAACTTGGTCTATTTCATGAGGGAAAAATAAACTTTTACTGAGTTTGAGTCATTATAGATTTGGGGTCTCTGAATATTATGTATTCCTTTATATATGACCAAAATGGAAGAATCATTTTTAGCCCAGTTAAAAGGTCTGGAAATCTGATCTTTCTTCCCAAATGCTATTTAATCCCAGCTAAGTCATCTAATCTTTCTAGCCCTGATTTTATCTGCCAAGAGTGTAGATTTGTTAGAAATGCCCACAGAAAATATCTTCAGAAACATTTAAAGTGCATTTTTAAAGTAGGGCCAAAAAGTTGTTATATCAAGGAAAACAAATATTGCATCTTTTGAGGCGGATTTAGGATGCAACAGATGACACTTAGAATTTTGATTACATTTGGGCTTTTGGCATATACCAGAACTTTCCCAGTGACGTTTATTCAAAGTGACTAGTGACCGACAAAGCCACCAAAATACCCATCAAAGCAACTGAAACATCATGTTCCAAACTATAAACACTTTATGGCAATATGAATGACGCTTTTGAAATTCAGTATTTTCCATAGCACAAAGCACTGTGCTTTGTGCTCAACACATATTTATTGAATTTAGTTGGTCAATTAAGAAGCAGCATCCACTTCTCTTAACTTAGATTTGATTGGCTAAAATCATCAGTGTCTCCAAACATGCATTGTACCTTCAATAGATAGATTTTACATCATCATCTATATTTAATGTTACTTAGCTTGGTTTTATAGGTAATTATCCTGTAGCTTTGCTAGGGTGAATCCAAGGACTTTTCTCTAATCTCATTTGCTCTTTTTATTTAATTTTTGGTTTTGAACCTGCAGAACACCTCTTTCCAAAATTATATTTTCTCTTGGTTATAGCAATTCTGCCTAACAGTAGCATACCTCCTACTGTTTCTGCTTATTTTTCTCTTTTGGTCACTGCTCCCTCTTTCTTTTCTTACAGACATTCCTGTGAAGCTGTCTTTCTCTCACACTCTTTTATCTCTGGGCTGGTGATGTCCAAATTTTTGTTTCTAGTTATGCCAATTTTCCTGAGTTCTCCAATGCCTATCATAAATTGCTTGAAGAATGCATGTGTTTTCCTGATCATTACTTCAATTTCTACATGTGAACGTCTTTTCTTCTTTTAATCTGAATATCTATTTCCTTACACACTTGTTTGAATTAGTCAATGACATCAAATTCTGCCAGTTTTGAAGCCTTTGAATAATCATTGAATTAGCCCTCTCCTTCATTTTCCACATTCAATTTATTGCCGAGTCTTTTCACTGTTCCCTGCAAAGTGCCTATTGAATTAATCTCCTTTTATTGCTATGATCAGCATCTCAGTCCAGAGGCTTAATCCTCAAGTGTGGGCTTGATTATCCTATCCTAATTGGTTAGAACTCCACGCAGTCCCCACCCCTGACTCAAAATACGATTTATCAATGGTTCTCAAAGCTGGCTGCACATTGAAATCCCTTGGGAGCTTTTAAGAACACACTAAGGTCAGGGCTCTCCCCTAGAAATTCTGATTTACTTTGTCTGGGATGCAGTCTGAGCATTAGGATTTGTAATTCTCCCAGATGGTTATAGTATGCGGGCAATATTGAGAACCACTGAAGTATCTCATTTCTAGGCTACATTTATTCCAATGAAGTTTCCTTTCTGTGGATGCAGTAAATCAGATGTTCCTTCATTATATTTTCTAACTGGCTGGATACAGCGGGTATATAGAAAAGCTATTGAATTCTGCACATTGATTTATAGGTAGAAACCTTTGTGAATTTTTTCATTTCTAAGAGATAGTGTTAAATTAAGAATTTTGACCTTTCCATATATATAAACATATTATCTGTACTTGTTTCCTATCTTCCTGCAACAAATTGCCATAAACTTAGTGACTTAAAGCACACAAATATTACAGTTCTGGAGGCCAGAAGCCTAAAATGGGTCCACAGGGCTGCATTCCTCTTGAAGGTTCTAGAAAAGAATTTGTTTCCTTGTCTGTTTCAGCTTCTGGCAGCCACCTACCTATACCCCTCTGCTCATGGCCCCTACCTCCATCTTCATAGCCAGCAGCATAGCATCTTCCTTGCTCTCTGACCTCTACTTCCATCCTTCCATCTTTTCTCTAACTGCACTGCCTCCTTCTTACAAGGAACCTTGTGATGACTTGGGCCTCCCTGGGTAATCCAGCATAATCTTGCATCTCATGATCCTTAACTTAGTCGCATCTGCAAAGTTCCTACTGCCATATACGATAACCTAGCCACAGGTTTCGGGGATAAGACATAGATTTCTTGGGGAAAGAATGTAATTATTCATTCTACCTCATCATTAAAGGCAATGACAATTGCTTCCTCCTATAAAATTTTTATATCCCATTTCTTTCTCTTTTCTCTTGGATTTGGTCAGTCCTTCCTCCTCTTCCCATTTATGGTAATGATATATATCCCCAAATACATGTATACGTTGTTACTCATCCTGAATGGAGGCATTTCTATCTGGTCCTATCATTTGCTTAAAATAGTAGCTGGGTTCAGGGGTGAGCTTAGAATGCTGTCCTCAGTTTTCAGAATTCCCGCTTTGGGAGTTAAGAAGATTATTCAGAGCACACAGGCCTTCTTTGTGGTTTAATATTCTTTGCCTCTGCTCAGCTGAATCATAAGAGGACTTAAAAAGCTGACTGCTGCTTCCCCCGTCTTCCACTCTGCCTCACCCCGGCTCGTGCGTCTCGGATCAGAGGCTGTCTCAGGAGAAGGAAAGATGGCATGCATTGCAAATAGTCTGAAACTGGGTTCCTAAGGGTGTGTTTCCTGCTTCTGCCTAGGCCTGCTCATGCTCTGATCACCCCCACTCCTAGGAAGGGGCTCTTTGTTTAGGGCTTTTAGGACAAGCTCACTAATGTTTAGGAATGTTTACCCTTGTTTAGATTTGGAAAAATATGAGTCTCTGAAGGGGGTCAATTGACTAACATACAGATGTTCACACTCCCTCCCAAGCACAGCTTCTCCCCATTTCCTGCACTCCGAGGAGAGTCTGGTTTTTGCTAGACCAATTCCTAGACTTCTGTAATGAGCTACTGAGAGAATAAAAGAGATCAGCCAAACTGAAAAGGTGGTACCAGACAGGAAAAAACTGGGCGGAGAGAAACCAGCAGAGGTGATTTTACAAAGCGTCACAAAGGACGGGTTGTTCATCCATTTCTTTGTTCATCAATTATCTATTGAGCATCTTCTGTACGTGAGACACTCTTCAGGTGCTGAGGATAGAGCAGTAAATAAATCCATCAGGGTTCCTTCCTCAAGCTCACGTTCTAGTTGGTGGACACAGTCAATAAATAAGCAAACATCAACAAACGATTAACTTTGGCTCATGGTAAATTCTAGAAAGGAAATAAATGAGATGCTGAGATGAATATAATGAGATGGGGGCAGGTGAGGCAGTCAATGAAGCCCTCTGGGAAAATATAACATTTCCCTGCAGCCTGAAAGATGAAAGAGAGCTTCCCTTAGAAAACCTATGGAAGGGTTTTTCCAGGCAAAGGACAGGAACTCTCAGACGGAAGATAACTTGCCTCATGTGAGGAGCAAGCTGGCGTGAGGAGTCCCTGGCTCAGAGTGGCTAGATGAGGAAATAATGTGTGAGGGAGAAGTAGCACAAGTGAGGAAGGAGAGGAAGGCTGCGGCCAGGTGGTGTAACCACAAACCCATGTGGTCCAGCCTTGGAGCAGCATCTCGGTCTAGCAGCCAGAAACAATTAAAAATTGATTCAGTACTAAACTTTTTTCCCTCAGAAAAGTCTAGCTCCTCCATTTGTAATCTGAATTTCTCTAATCCCGTCTATCCTTAGAAGACTTTAGTCCTACAGCAAACCCCTCTCTTTCCTGTGTCATATACCCCCAATCTCTAGTGGGATCAATCCAGTGAGCATATGAGCAAAGAAAAGCCCAGGACCAGATGGGGATTCACAGGTGAATTTGACCTAAAAATTAAAGAAGAATTAATGCTAATCATTCCCAAACTGTTGTAAAAAATCGTAGAGGAGGGAATACTCCCAAACTCACTGTATAAGACCAGCATCCCCTTGATACCAAAGTCGGATAAGGATACCACAAGAAAAGAAAACTACAGACCGAAATTCATGATGAATATAGAGGCAAAAATTCTCAACAAAATAATAGCAAACCAAATTCAAGAGGACATTAAAAGGATAATACACCACGGTCAAGTGGGATTTATCCCTGGATGCAAGGATGGTTCGACATACATGAATCAATAAATATGATACGCAACACTAATAGAAAGATAATCATATGAGCATCTCAATAGATGCAGAAAAAGTGTTTGATAAAATTCAATATCCATTCATGATAAAAATTCTCAAACAGCTGGATATAGAAGGAACATACCTCTATATGACAAAATCTGTATATGACCAACCCACAGCTACCATAGGAAAAAGTTGAAAGCTTTTCCTCTAATATCAGAAGGAGAGGGTACCCACTCTCACCACTCCTGTTCAACATGGTACTAGAAGTCTTAGCCAGAGGAATTAGGAAAGAAAAAGAAATAAAAGGCATCCAAATTGGAAAAGAAGGATGAAAATGGTCTCTGTTTGCTGATGACATGATCTTATATACAGAAAGTCCTAAAGACTCCACCAAAAAATTGCTAGACCTAATAAACTAATTCAGTAAAGTTTCAGGATACAAAATCAACGTACAAAAATCAGTCAAGTTTACTACAGAACACTGATGAAAGAAATTGAAGAAAACATAAATAAATGGAAAGATATCCATATTCCTGGATCAAGAGTAAATGTTGTTAAAATGTCCATACTACTCAAAGCCGTCTATAGACTCAGTGTAATCCCTATTAAAATTCCAGTGGCATTTTTCACAGATATAGAAAAAATGAGAATTTTTCATCCTAAAATTTGTAAAGAATCAAAAAAGACCCCGAATAGGCAAAGCAATCTTGAGAAAGAACAAAGGTGGAGACATCACACTTTCTGATTTTAAACTGTATTACAAAGCTATGGTAATCAAAACAGTATGGTACTTGCATAAAAAAGACACATAGACCAATGGAACAGAATCAAGAGCCCAAAAATAAACCCATGCATATATGTTCAACTAATATTTGACAGGTGAGCCAAGAATAATCACTGAGGAAAGGACAGGCTTTTCAATAAATTGTGCTGGGAAAACTGGATATCCACATGCAAAATAATGAAATTGGACCTTATCTTACACCACTCACAAAAATTGACTGGAAATGGATTAAGATCTTAAATTTAAGACCTGAAACTATTAAACTCCTAGAAGAAAACATAGGAGGTAAGCTCCTTTACTTTGGTCTTGGCAATGATTTTTTTGATTTGACACCAAACAAAGGCAACGAAAGCAAAAATAAACAAGTGAGGCTACATAAAACTAAAAGCTTCAACAGCAAAGGAAACCATCAACAAAATGAAAAGGTGGCCTAGGAAATGGGAAAAAATATTTGCTAACCATATACTTGATAAGGGGTGAAGACTCAAAATATATAAGGAGCTTACACAACTCAATAGCGAAAAACCATAAACAATCCAAATGAATAATGGGCAGAGGAATTGAACAGACATTTTTCCAAAGAAGACATGCAAATGGCCAACATGTGCATGAAAAGATGTTCAACATCACTAATCATCAGGGAAATGCAAATCAAAACCACAATGAGATACCACCTCACACCTGTTAGAATGGCTATCATCAAAAGCACAAGAGATAACAACATTGGCTAGGCTGCGGAGCAACGGGAACCCTGATGCACTGTTGGTGGGAGTGTAAATTGGTGCAACCACTATGGAAAATAGTATGGAGGTTCTTTAAGAAATTAAACATAGAACTACCACATGATCCAACAATCCCACTTCTGGGTATATATCCAAAGGAAATGAAATCACTATCTTGAAGAGATTGCTGCACCTCCATGTTCATTGCAGCATTATTCACAATAGCCAAGACATGGAAACAACCTAAGTGTCCATTAATGGATGAATGGATAAAGAAGAGGTGGTGTATATACATATATATACAATGGACTATTATTCAGCTATAAGAAAGGAAGAAAATCTTGCAATTTGTGACAATATGGATGGGCTTTGAGGGCATTATGCTAAGTGGAACAAGTCAGACAAAGACAAATATCGTGTGATCTCACTTAATCTAAAAAAGCTGAATTCATAGAAGCACAGAGTAGAATGATGGTTGCTAGGGGAGGAAGGGTGGGGGAAGTGGGGAGACGTTGGTCAAAGGGTACAAACTTTCAGTTATAAGATAAGTAACTCCCGGGTGCAGCATGGTGACTATAGTTAACGATATTGTGTACTTGAAAGTTGCTATGAGAGTAGAGCTTTAATGTTGTCACCATAACAACAACAACAAAATAGTAATTATGTAAGCTGAAGGATGTGTTAACTAACCTTATGGTGGTAAGCATTTCACAATATATAGACTTAGATTATCACATTGTACTCCTTAAACTTATATAATGTTATATGTCAATTATAAATCAGTACATCTGGGGTGAAAAAAGAATGAAAAATAAAGATGTTTTGGGGCCAGCCCAGTGGCATAGTGGTTAAGTTCAGCGTGCTCCACTTCAGCAGCCCAGGTTCGTGGGTTCAGATGCCGGGTGCAGTCCTACACCATTCATCAAGGCATGCTGCAGTGGCATCCAACATACAAAAGAGGAAAACAGGCACAGATGTTAGCTCAGGGCCACTCTTCCTCAAACAAAATGAAGAAGATTGGCAACAAGTGTTAGCTCAGAGCCAATCTTCCTCACCAAAAAGAAAAAAAACGTTTTTTAGGAAAAAGGTCGAGACATGAGGCACAGTTGGAGAGCGTTGTGGGATCAAGAGTTTGCTAAGATGTTGGCACTAACTCGTTCATATGCTCACTGGATTGATCTCATTAGCGAGGGGAGTTAACGATGCAGGAAAGAGAGGGGGCAACTGTAGGACTAAAGTCTTCTAAAAGGATAGAGGGGATTAAAGAAATTCAGATTACAAATGGAGGAGCTAGACTTTTCTGAGAGAAAAAAGTTTAGTACCGAATTACTTTTTAATTGTTTCTGGCTGCTAGACTGAGATATCACTCCAAAGCTGGACCACATGGGTTTGGGCTTACATTTGAATCACATAACAGGTTTTTGCTGCTATGTCCATTGTTGGCAAACGCCCTTCATCCTTGGTGTATTTGAACTATTAATTTTATTGTGAACAGAGATTACTGTTTATTTTTATTTTTTTTTATTGTTTTAAGTAGGCTAAAAATAGGGGAGAAGAAAAAATGCCATCTATTCTCTGCAATGTTTGCACAGAAGTTCTTTACTAATTTAAAGTAAAACCAATGGCATTATTATTTAGTTTTATTTTTTTCTCTAGAAACCCAGTCTTAAGCATCTATATCATGCAGGCATCGTGGATTATGAGTTTTAAAACTAAAAATTCTCTCCTTCTCCTTCCCTCTCCCTCTCGCTCTCTCTCTATCATCTCTCCCGCTCCCTCCCATGCTCCCTCCCTTCCTTCCTCCTTTCTGAGCATAGTTTAAATACTCTTGGCTTGAAAACCAAACAGAACGTTTCCCTCCTTTCAGTGTTTTCTCTAAGGGTATCCTAGGATGATGCTTAATTAGAAAATATGATGATTTAAATGTTTAATTCCTTTAACTAGCTCCAAAACAGTATGACTGTATTGGTATAATTTATTTTTGACCAACATTTCCAAGCTCATTTTCCAATTAGTAGAACTGAGTTGAGATATTATCGACTAATTAATGAAATTAACTTACTATTTTCATAATAATATCACATAATCATCAATCACACTTGAATATGGGTTAATAATTTTATGTTGGTCTATTAACAGGCAGCATAGAAAGCTTTGTTAGATAATGTAAAAAGCCCAGAGGACAAGGTGGCTTCTGCGTATACACATTCCTTGGTAGACTAAAACCCTGACTTTTTACTATGGACAAATGGACTCCATTTTTTTCTTAGAATTGTCCCTTAAAACCCATATCTCATATCATTTATCCAAATTCAACCTTGGAATAGAGCAGTAATAACACAAAACATAAATTTATTAAACCTGGGTTTATATCCTAACTAACCTCTAAGATCTTGGAACCACGAACAAATCATCAATACATCAATTCTCAGTGATCTCTAAGAACAGTTGTCTCACCAAATTATTGTGAGGATTAAATGCGAAGATGTTTCTGAAAGCACTTTAAACTGTAAAGCCATATGAAAATAGACTATCTTTGTTGTATTTATCATCATCATCATCTTTACCATCATTTCTTGGACGTGTCCCACAGCTTGAGTCCTCATTTATGATCATTAAAAATAAAGCCTTATATGATAGTTGTTTCCGTATATATTTGTAGGAACCCAGATAGTAAGCAACTTGATAGAAAGTTAAAACCAGGTCTCATTTTTATTTTTCTTCTCCCCAACATGCACATTCCATAAATGTGTGTTGACATGTTTACTAAATGTTTTATAAGTTTGTTCTCATGTTTTACAAATGCTTCCTATTAGCACAGCCTTCAATTTTAAAGAAGTTCACACTTATTGAGCTCTTACTTTGAGCTAGCGAATGTCCTGAGTGTTTTAAATACTCAACCTCATTTAACCATCCCAACCGCTCTATGAGGTGAGGTACCATGGCAATCTCTTCCTTAAAAATGAGACTTTCTTATGGTAGAATTTCTGTGATTCTGAAAAGACTGGACTTACCTTAAAACCTTGGAAAGACAAATGAGTCAGCCTGCACTCCCACTCCTGGGAGATGTGTCACAAGAGGAGAATTGTATTGAGACATCTTCAGCATCAATTACAGTTAACATCGGAAACTTCCTTTCCTAGCGTATTTTGTGACATTTTCGCTAACCTCTTAAAAGAGAAAAAGCTGAGCCATCGGCTGTCAATTAGGATAATTTTAAAGATGAGAGGATGATTTTTATCAACTTCATTCTAAAAGCAGCATGATATAGATATGAGTTTACAGCAACACGAGCTTTGGAGAACATGCTTCATGGGGACAGAGTTTGAATCTCCCACAGGGCCTAAGACAGTGGGAAAAACATAGGCTCTTAATAAATGTCTGCTGAATTGAAATTAATCAAGATTGCACAATTAGATGAGATAATAGCAGAAACATCAAAGCAACAAATGATGAGCAGGTTATTGGAGAGATAAAGAAGACGGAAGATAAATTGCCCTCTACTTCAGAACTAGTAAGTGTCGTAAACTGACATGGGATATCCTCTGGAAATGTGTTTAATGATGGATAGTTTGAGTTGTTTCATCACCTGCCAAGAGAACAGAAAGATGAAGCAATACTCAGAATAATTTTGAACAAAAAGGTCTTGTTTGACCAAACCATATTATGCTTTGTTAAATGTGAAAGTTGGGTGAAAATACCTTGAAGTTTTAAAATATTCACCAAGTATAAAACATTAATGGAATAATTTACAGCATTTTGCCTCTCACTTTAGCTCAATCACTCCTTCCCTTAGATAATGGGCCTTGGATAAGCAGGGTGAGAGGGAAACATAAGATTTCAAGTCAGACCAACAAGTTCAAATGGTATCTCTGCTACTCTGACCTTGAGCAAGTTACGTATCCTCTCTGAAGGCACTTCTCAAATTGGGGGTGCAGAAGAATCACCTGAGATGCTTGGTAAAATGAGAATTCCCAGGCACCACTTAATCAGTAAGTATAGGGTAAGTTGTTGGAACTTGATTTTTTTTTCTTTTTTTTTTTTCATTATTATCTTTTTGGAAGGGGAGGATTCACCCTAAGCTAACATCTGTTGCCAATCTTCCTCCTGTCTTTTTCCTCTCCACCCCCCAAATCCCCAGTACATAGTTGTGTATAGTTGTAAGTTCTTCTGTTTCTTCTATGTGAGCCGCTGCCACAGCATGAATGCTGACAGATGAGTTGTGTGGTTCCGCACCTAGGAACTGAACCTGGGATGCCAAAGCAGAGCACGCCAAACTTTAAGTGCTGGGCCATCAGGGCTGGCTTGGAACTTTTTTTTTTTTTGCTGAGGAAGATTGGCCCTAAGCTAACATCCACTACCAATCTTACTCTTTTTGTTTGAGGAAGACTGGCCCTGAGCTAAAATCTGTGCCCATCTTCCTCTATTTTACATGTGGGTTGCCACCACAGCATGGCCTGATGAGTGGTGTATGTCCACGCCCAGGATCCAAACCTGTGAACCTGGGCTGCCAAAGTGGAGCATGATGAACGTAACCACTACACCACCAGGCCAGCACCTCACAACCTGGTTTTTAATAGACACTCAAGATAGTCTAATGCAAGTGGCCTGGGACCCTCACTTAAAGAAACAGTGCTCTAGGAATCAATAGTTTCTTATCTCTAAGGAGGAAATGATAATACCCATAGGACCAGGGTGTTATGTTGTTGGGGAAGACAATTGAGATAACGTATGTGAAGTCACATAGTTCAGTATTGGCTCTTTGGAAGTGCTAAATAAATGTTGTCAGGAGTAATTCCTACAGGTATACAGCTATCATCCAGAAAAATCCACCACCACCACCTCTGCAGCTTCCAGGCTTAAAGCTTTCCTGATACCTCATCCTGTTGCTGCCTCAGCAGAAACTGCATCTGAAAACTATCGAAGTGAGTGAACCAAATTTTACTTCCTTGAACACATCTAAGAGGCAGTTCATAAAGAAAAATGTGTAAGACTGTACCTAAAATCTCCTGCCCTCAGGACCCCAAGTCCTGAAGCCCAGTTCTGTATAAATGCTTAAACTCACCTGTGTGTCAACGTTCAATCAAAAAACACATTTTAAGCAGGAAGAATTTAATACAGCATTTCCAAAATGTTGGAGAAAAACATAAAAAGTTTCGCTTGTTCAGATTTCAGTAATGACAGGAAGCGTCTATTTTCTCCTGGGACTGGAGGAACAAATGGGAAAACTGTGTTACCCGAAGACCCTCACTGCTGTGTCATTGAAGATACTGGCGTATCCACTGCTGGTACTGGAACCTCATTTCTGCTACTTGGCAGAAAGCTAGGATGCTGTCCTCCTGCTGATGCTGCTGTGAGTCCAAAGATGCACTCAGCTATTGCCATCACTGACACTGTCAGGGGCCAAGCCCGCAAGAGCTATGCTGCTGAGATGGCTGAAGTGTCTCCTGATGCCACTGCGGCCCCTCCTGGAGCCAGAGCAGGCAGACACTGTGCTGTTGAGGCTACTGGACCACCTGCTGCCACTGCACCTCATGGAACCCCTCTCCCTGAGAGGGACCCCAAGAGCTTGGGCTTCTGCTGTCTGAGCAATCGAAAAACAGGGGCATCTGGCTTCTTCCTTGCTCCTGCTCTCCAATATCCCTTCAGTGTCTCCCACTGGAAGAAGCTAACCAGGAGCCAACTGGCAAGGGAATCTGAGAAATGCAGCGTGTAGGCTTCCAGCCTCTTGTGATCAAGAGGAAAGCGCAGAGGGGAAAATATATTTGGGATCTTGTAAGGACAAGTTCATCGGAATTTGGATTTTAGAGATTTTACCATGAAGGTGACTACGAGTTTCTCATGGGAGTTTTCCAGCATAACAAAAAGTGGTTAATTCCTTCAGGACTCATCTGCTACCTATAGTCTACCTAATTAGTTCAGCCGGGGAAACCTCTTGCTCCTCTGAACTCTTTCCATACCTATTGCTGGAGACATCTATTTAGCATCCAACATACGCTACTTGGGAAATGTTCGCCATGCAAATCGATGTCTTCTTGAGAACTGGACCCCATGTTTTATGCCTCTTTGTGACCTAGTACCCAGCAAAGTTCCTTCAACACTGCAGTTGTGTGATAAATGTTTGCAATGACAACATCACAAAACAAAACAAATAAAACAATAAATAATAGTAATTTAAATCAGTAAAAATAATTTGGAATAAGTATTAGTTAGCAGTTTTACTACGTTTCCTACTTTCCTCCTTTCTGACCTAGTTGCAGCACATAGCAGATGCTATCACCCCTAAATACCTCAGCATGTCTCGCCACGAGCAAGGACATTCTCCTACATAACTACAATGTCTTTACAAAGCCAAGAAATTTAGCACGGATTCAATAATGCCATCTAATGTAAAAATCCATATCAAATTTCGCCAAATGTCCTTTATATCTGCTTCCCCCACCCAGTCCATAATCCAATCAAAGTACATACATTGCATTTGGTTGTATCTTTCTGGCTCCCTTTAAACCGAAAGAATCTCCTTTAACCTAGAACAATCTTTCATGATACTGATATTTTGAATAGTTTAGGTCAATTGACTCTTGGACTGTCCCATATTCTGGATTTGTCCAGTTGCTTCTTCATGATTAAATTCAGATTAAACATTTTGGGCAAGAATACTGCATAGGTGATGTTGTGATTTCCTCTGAACCATATGAGAAGCCACATGTTGTCAATTTGTTCCATTAATGGGTGCTAAGTTGGGCTATTTGATTAAGGTGGTATCTGCCAGATCTCTTCGTTACGAAAGTACCTTTTCCTTGTCATTTAATAAGTAAACGGTAGGGTGATATTCTGAGCCCATGAAAATATCTTGTTCTCTACTAATCTTTTGCCAAGTAATTTTAGCATCAATTAACAATCCTTGCCTGAATTAATTATTATATTAGTGGTACCAAGATGGTTATATTCTAACACAACTACTTCTTCCAAATGGATTAGTTGGCCTTCTTCTACAAAGAAAAGCATTTCAATCCCTCTCCCCAGGTTTTGGTATCATTATGGGTTCATGTATTTTTGCTGTTGTTTTTTACTTATTGTACTATATACTACCATCCTTCTTTTTCATGCTCAGAATTTCCCAAATTTGGCCAGTGGAAGACTCATCAGTTCGGCTCTTACATCCATGTGACATGTTCTCAGTAGTTTTTGAACGCTTCCTTCCTTTCAGACAGCAGAACATTCCTAGGTTGACCTTGTACTTTCTCTGCCTCAGTCCTGGAATTACCCATTTCTCAAAAAAGCCCTGCTCCCTTTTATTGGGTATTTAGGGCTCACTTTTCTTAATGAAGCCACTTAATTCAAGCTTTTCAAACCCAATTTTGAGAAGCAATTTGCTAGTGGGCCACTTTATTGTCTTCACATAATTTCAAGATGGTGTTGATTTGAAACTCAAACACTGATCGGACTGTTTGAAGAGGAGTGGTTGATGTTCTCAAATTTTCCCGGTCTGTGCTGGAAAAGGATAGCAGACAAAAGACAGGGTAGAAAAGCCGAATTGGTTTATTATCCGGGAAGATACTATGAGTAGTTTATATCCCCACCTATGTTCTGCTTAAATGTATGCCATAATGTGCATTATATAAATACAGCGCTTTACCGGCCTGTCTCCTTTTGCCCTGAGTACCTCTACTATGTCCTCAGTTAAATTGTGCTCAGATTATCTTATTAGCTC
Organism: Equus asinus; assembly: GCF_041296235.1. NCBI lineage: Eukaryota > Metazoa > Chordata > Mammalia > Perissodactyla > Equidae > Equus > Equus asinus. The sequence continues at coordinate 32,752,912 of NC_091802.1, read as the reverse complement.
AGTATACTGTTCTAAACCAGGAAGCCGCAAAGCTTTTCAGTAAAAAGCCAAACAATAAATATTTTAGGTTTTCAGTCTCTATTGCAACTACTCAACTCTTCTGTTGTAGCAAAATCATAGACAATATGTAAAGGAATAGAGTGGTGATGATTCCAATAAAACATTTTTGCAAAACCAGAAATAGCATTGTAATTTGCTGGTCCCTGGTCTAAACAAAACAAAACTAACAGCAACACTAATTATGACAACTATTTCCCTATTGTTACTCCTACAATTATAAACAAAATTTGGTGACAGTTCTAGAACCCAAGACATTCAATGTTTTGCTGTGTTCTTCCTTCTAATCTTTAACCTATGCGCTGTTTTTACATGCTGATTCTTCTCCATACATACAACTTTTCACCAGAATTTTTCATTTAATTTTATAATCAAGACATTTCTCCTTTGCAGCAGATACTGCTGGTTTTCCCCTGCCCGTACTCTGTGTGAGTTCACCTGCAGGCGCGTGGATATCTCCTAGACACGCTGACAGCTTCTCATCTCAATCATCAACATCTCTCTGCTTTTCCGCTGAAGACTCTCTCTAGGTCCACGGGAGCTTGCAGAGTCACCCCAAAGTGCCAAGGATTCAACCCTCCCAAGGGCAAGCCTCAATCAATGAGGGACCTGAACTGGTGGATAAGTGATTCTTCAGCTTCCCTGTTCTTCAGTGCCCATTTTTTTTTTTTTTAAGATTTTTTATTTTTTCCTTTTTCTCCCCAAAGCCCCCCGGTACATAGTTGTGTATTCTTCGTTGTGGGTTCTTCTAGTTGTGGCATGTGGGACGCTGCCTCAGCGTGGTCTGATGAGCAGTGCCATGTCCGCGCCCAGGATTCGAACCGACGAAACACTGGGCCGCCTGCAGCGGAGCATATGAACTTAACCACTCGGCCACGGGGCCAGCCCCCTTCAGTGCCCATTTTTACAACTTATCACAGTTACATTTTTGGCATCTTTTGTCCAGTTTGTTGATATTCCCACTTTGTTTATAAAAGTTTTATGTATATATGTTTTAAATGTTTACGTACTCTTATTAATTGATTTTTATGCTTTATTGGCTTTAGGTTGATAAAATCCTCTCCCAAATAGTGATTTTATATATAGTCTTCAGTTTAACTATAGAATCACTTAGTCAACTTACAAATATATATATAGAGAGAGAGTATTTTGGTTTTTGGGGGTTTTTTTTTTTTTGGTGAGGAAGATTGTCCCTGAGCTAACATCTGTGCCCATCTTCCTCTATTTTTTGTATGTGGGATGCTGTCACAACCTGGCTTGATGAGCCATGTGTAGGTCTGCACCTGGGATCCAAATGCACAAACCCCAGGCCACCAAAGTAGAGTGCACAAACTTAACCACTACACCACCAGGCCAGCCCCTATGGACAGATGAGAATTAAATTTAAATGAATACATTTAACATGTTACATCTTTATCAGATTTAAACTTTTCACTTATTAATTTAGGTTGACTTTCCATAGTTTATTCTTTTTTTAACGTCCCTCAGAAGTGGTGATAGATTTTCTTGATACAGATGCCATGTATTCTGGGTTAAGCTTATTGCTGGGCTTTTATCTTCTTTACTGCAATTGTGAAGTAAGGATTTATTTATACCTTACATTCTGTAAATAGCTGAGTTGTTTACAATAATTACCGACTTTGTACAAATACCTCGTACCCAGCTGAATTTTCATCGTCATTCTGATGCTATATAGAAGTGCACTTATGGAATTGTGACCTGTTGAGATGCTGTCAGCTTTATACAAGGACTGTATAGGAACCAGCTTTTTGAAAGTCATTGCAGTAATGACATAAATATCTTGAGAAGGCCATTCACAGCCCATTTACAAGGATATAATATGTCATGGTCTGCATTTTTCTTCTAACTCCTGGCTTCGTCTAATATCCTTAGTCTCTTCTAATTCTAATATGCTAGCTTTCTGTATTTTCATACTATTCTTATAGGTCCCCATGAACAATGCTAGAACAAGGAGAGATTTTAATTTTAATTCCTTTAAAATGATTTTAAATTAAATTAATTCCTTTAATGTGATATTAACTCTGATCATTAGAGGTCGATTCTTTTATTTTTTAAATATGCAAAAGAAATAGAATTTAGCTTCCTCCTTTTTAATATGAATCAAATACTAAAATGTAGTTTACTCCTTTGCAGAATATATTGCCATACAGTGCAGTGACATTTTTCTCCAGTTTGTTGATGTGCCAATTTTGTTTATAATTTTTGATGAATGCAGGTTTTAAATGCTTTGTATTTATATCAGTTTACTTTTACTGCTTTATTGGCTTCAGGCTTACAAAATCCTCTCTTGAGCAGTGACGATTTGACTCAGGTCAAATTCCAGCTCTACAACTTACTGTGTGAACTTAGGCAAGTTACTTAAACTCTGTGCCTCAGTTCCCTGATCTGTAAAATGGGCTCACAATCAACATGGTATCTTCTAATATGCATGCTATACATTCACATTATTTCTTATTTTATTAATTTTTAGGCTTTCTTTTATTTTATAGTATTCTATTGAGTGCTTAGAGCGCAGATGCCACCTACCTCTATATAAAAGGAAAAACTTAGGGGTGCCAAGGCTTACAACCATTCACTCTAGGGACCAGGAGGAATGACCATATTTTATTAAAGCTAACATTAAAATTACTTCATTTACCATTAAAAAGAAAGAAAAAAGGTGGATGTCCTGTGAATTAAAAGATACATTCTGAGTTCAAAGATGTTAAAATTATGGGAAAACTGCATCTTAGAATCAATGTTATGCGGCAAGTTTCACTGTGTTTTCCTACCCGCCAAGCAGCATACTAGCACTTTACATATGTTATTCTGCTAAATCTCTCAGGATTGGCATCATTATCCCCATTTCATAGTTGAAGAAATTCAAGCTCTTTAAGGTTAAGTTTTTCATTCAAAAATTATAATTTAAAAACCTATCAGATACAAACTACTCTACTAGATGCTGAAGATACAGTGATAAAAATGAAGAGCTAAATCCTTGCCCTCATGTAGGAACGACGCATGTTACTGAAGGGTGTTAAGAAGGCCTGTGATTCGAAGAGAAAGATTTTACCTAGACTGGGAGCTCAGGGTGGGCATCTCAGAAGAGGTGGTGTTTAAGCTGACCCAATGGTTGAGTAGCCGTCATCTAGAAGAATGTAGCAAGAGAGTTCCTGGCACTGAAAAATAAAAAGGTAATTAGCCCAAGAAAGCCAAGAGTGGAGCTGTGATTAAAACTCAAGTCTGGGCCCGGCTCCGTGGCTGAGTGGTTAAGTTCGTACGCTCCGCTGCAGCGGCCCAGGGTTTGGATCCTGGGCACAGACATGGCACTGCTCGTCAGGCCACATTGAGGCGGCTTCCCACATCCCACAACTAGAAGGACGTGCAACTAAGATATACAACTGTGTACAGGCGGGGTTTGGGGAGATAAAAGCAGGAAAAAAAAAAAAAGACTGGCAAGAATTGTTACCCTAGGTGCCAATCTTTGGGGGGAAAAAAAAGGAAGATTGGCAACAGTTGTTAGCCCAGGTGCCAATCTTTAAAAAAAAAAAACTCAAGTCTGACTGACTCCAAATCATGTGCAAGCTCACTTACATCTGTAAAAGCAAATCACACTGTTTACCTCCGCACCCTCCTGCCTGCCCCTCACCCAACATTTTCTTACAGATTAAGTCAATTAAGGTCTACGGCAGCCTTCAAGATGAAAGGTATAGGGCAAAGGGCAGTTGAAGTCTGAGAGCTGGATTAGCTTCCTTTCTTTTTCTTTAGGTAGAAGCCAAGAGTGTTACCTACCTCTTCCCTTGCCACCGCCACCTCTTCTGCATCCTTAATTTGCCGCCAAACTATTCAAGGACACCCGACATGCAGGACCCAAAGCAATCAGACCAACTTACTGGCCAAGAGATGACCCTGAGGGGCACTCATCTGGTTTGTATGTACTATAGCGCTACTGGGCACACTGCAGACTCTGGATCCCCATGCGAAGCCCTAAAAGAGGCAGCAATTTGAGAGGATTCAAAGCTTTTGAAAGAACACAGAATAGAGAGACTAAGACTGCTCTCTAAGGAGTTAATCTTCCAGAAGAATGGGCATTCATCTCATAGAAGGAAAAGGTACCTAGAGAGCCATACAGAACTAAGTCTGCACTTCAAACATCAATTGTGCCTTTGGCTGTGACACACAAATTAAAAAATAATCTTGTGTTTGCCTAATTAGAAGAGCAAGTGAATCAAAGACGATGTACACAGACACATTCACACGTGAACTGGCAGAACTTGTTTTGTATAAAAAAGGGAAATGTTGGCATTCATAACTTGATAACATTTTAAATGCCTTTCCCACTTCGTCCCTATTCCTGTCTACCTTTCCCCTTTATTGAATTTGCCATTTCCTACACCAGCGCATTAAAAACGATGCTAAGCATCCTTGTGGAAGAAAAACAAAAAGAAAAAAAGGAAAGCTTACCACTTCTCAAAAACATAAAGAAACCCTTTTTAAGTGGATTGGGTTGTACGTATCAGACTACACATCTACATTTATTTCAATTTATTTTTACATCACCTCTCAATGGTGGGTGAATTTGTTGCTTTTGCCAACAATGAAGGGAGCATTAATACATTTGATCAGATGTATTCCATGCGGGTGATTAAAGGCACCTGTGCTAGCAGAGAAAGCCCTGTGCATTTGTAGTCTGATCAGTCTTTGAGAAGACAAGCACGTGTGATGGATAGATGGAAAGAGAAGCGAGGCTGGGTAGGCTCCTGTGGTCTGGTCTCAAATACCTTCAAGAAGACAGAACTGCAGGGATTTGGGTGACTTTTATTACCCATATAAGACAGAGATCATTTTGACTCACCTTTCCTATTTCCATCTGATTCCATGCTTCAAATTAATGTCCACACGATCTTTTGTGACCCTGTGTTTGTCATTGAGCATTATACTGGCTGAAAACTCCACAGAGATACATCTCTGTGAACTATATTTTCAGTTACTTTGAAATTTATAAAATGTAAATTAAATGGTCATTTCCATTCTCTCTGCCAGCTGTCCTTCCACAGAAATGACCAGTGGCCAGCATTCTCTGATTATTCCGTATACTGGACAATTAGGTCCCACTTTTTTTTCCTTTGGGATGCACGTTTCACTTGGCAATATACGTTAAATTCATTGCTTAAAGCACCTTGATACATTTCTGTGTGTGTGATTTTAGTCTAGGTGAAATTCTACACATCATGTATTTATTCTAGAGAGTACAAGATACTAAGACCTTTTTGAGGAAAAAAATGAGACAAATAACTATATAACTAACTTATGTATTTAAAACCTACCTGTGCTGAAAAAAATTAAAATAATTATAGATGGAACATAGTAAGTGAGCTCCCAGTAGCTAATTCAGCTGACATGGCCAGTTCCACTACCACAGATGGAAATGCATTTCACTCAAGTAAATGACTAATTGAATTTATACCAAATAGATTTCAGTCCAGGCAATTGTGAAACAAATGCATTTTGATTCTTTTCATTAGTTCAACAGAAGCTTTTTCTCAGTGGCAGAGGGAAATAACAATTAATTTCTTTGTGTAGAAGCTCAGAGCTAAGGGTTTCCTTTCCTCTCTAATCCCTTCCTGATAATTAGTGTTACACAGAAATATAAGTGAAATAGAACTGCTTGCTTTGAACACTTGGAATATGCGAAAAGGTTATGGAATTTTTATTCTACAGATGCTTAAAAGTAGAAATAGCCATCTGACCTGGATGATCAGAGCTCACAATAATAGGTGCTATATTCATTTCATCCTGAAATGACCCCATAACTGCCAGGGTCTGACATATGATAAAGGCTTAATAAATGTTTTTTGAATACAGAACTTGGAGTTCTAAAGACAAGGAACTAGACACAATGATGCGCAGAATTCACTTTGATTTCTAAAATTTTTAAACAGTGATAAAGAGAGTAAATTTTCATGCTCACTCAAACAAAAAACCATAGGGTGAAAATGAATTTGTAACTTAAATTACATTGCCTGATTAGCTTCATCCAGCTTATCACGTAAACACTCACACATGTGGTCCGTTTTGTCTGAGTAAACTTTCTGACCAATGAGAATTTTAATTTTCTTTCAGACACCTTTACAATGTCAGCATCCTTGAATTGTTATTTGAAGTCAGCAAGGTCTGTATACAATTAGATCTCTGGAACTCAGTGGAAATACTTTCCTTTGCATTGTGAAAAACAGTGGACATCATCCTATTGCTTGCATTCATTATTGCAGGAAGGTATTGCTGGAAAGAAAACGTTAAGCAAGTGCTTTGATCAAAATTGGTATTTGTTGCAAGAATCATGAAACTAAATCAGCAAAAGTTTCTTCCGATCTATTCATTGCAGATGTGCAGAGCATTAAACTTATTCCAAACGGCAATTTTACTGCAATTGGGGTGCAGTCATTACTCGCAGTATAATAGTGCACTCTGCAGGATTTCATTTCTAAATGTAAGATGTCCTAATTGTGCCGTGGAGAGAGATGGAGAAAGATAGAAAAAGAAAAGAGAGAGAAAGAAAGTAAATGATGAAGAAAAAGACAGAGGCTGAGGAAAAGAAGGCACAGTCAGAAATGGATTTGTGGGATAGTGGTAAGGAAGCCCTAAATAGTGCCTAGCCCAGTTCACCGAAATAGGAAATACTTGATTTGGAAAAAGGAAAAAAAAAAGAAAAAGAAGAAAAAGAAGAGTTCTTTTGACTGTAAAGTACCCTGTGTCATATATTTTAGGAACCTGAGTTAGGCAGAGTATGGTTCCACCCTCTAAGAAGAAAAGGACTGCTGACTTCCTGTGTATCTGTGTGTTGTCTGAAAAGATAGTTAGATATGATTCAATGCAGGGATTTCCAATGGGTTCCGTCCTTTTTTTTTTTTTCCAGCTTTATTGAGGTATAATTGACAAATAAATTTATAACGTGTTTAAAGTGTACATCGTGATGATTTGATATATATATATACATTGTGAAAAGATTCTTCTCATCTGGTTAACACATCTGTCACCTCACACATTTAAGTGAGAACATTTAACTTCTACGCTCTTAGCAAATTTCAGTTATACATTACAGAGTTATCAATTACAGTTATGATGCTATATATTAGATTCTCAAACCTTATTCATCTTCTAGCTGAAAGTTTATATCCCTTTACCAACCTCTCCCTATTTCCCCTACTCCCCAACCCCTGGAAGCCTCTTTTCTACTCTCTGTTTTTAAGGGTTTGATTTTTTTTTTAGATTTCACATATAAGTGATACCATGCAGTATTTGTCTTTCTCTATCTGGCTTATTCACTTAACATAATGCCTAAAGGTCCATGCATGTTGTTGCAAATGGCAAGATTTGTTTTCCTCCTAGCTGAATAATATTCCATTGTGTATGTACACATATGCACACATCTTCTTTATCCATTCATCCATCGATGGACACAAGTTGTTTCTATATCCTGTCTATTGTAAATAGCGCTGCAATGAACATGGGAGTGCAGATGTGTCTTTGAGACAATGATTTCCTTTCCTTTGCATATATACCTAGAATTAGGATTGCTGAATCATATGGTGGTTCCAATTTTAGTTTCTTGAGGAACCTTCATACTGTTTTCCATAGTGACTGCACCAATTTACATTCCCATCAACAGTGCAAAAGGGTTCCTTTTTCCTCACAGCCTAATCGACACTTGTTATCTCTTATCTTTTTGATGATAGCCACTCTTACAGGTGTGAGGTGATATCTCATTAGGGTTTTGATATGCATTTCCCTGATAATTAGTGATGTTGAGCACCTTTTCATGACATTTGTATGTTGGACATTTGGACATTTGTATATTTTCTTTGGAAAAATGTCTATTGAGGTCATCTGACCATTTTTTAATCGGATTGTTTGGATTTTTTGATATAGAGTTGTATAAGTTCTTTTTATCTTTTGAATATTAACCTCTTATCAGAGATATGATTTGCAAATATTTCTCCCTTTCCATAGGTTGCCTTTTCACTTTGTTGATGGTTTCCTTGCTGTGGAGAAGCTTTTCAGTTTGATATAGTCTCACTTGTTTATTTTTGCTTTTGTTGCCTTTGTTTTTGGTGTCAAACCCAAGAAACTGTTGCCAAAACCAATGTCAAGGAGCTTACCCCCTCTTTTCTTCTAGGAGTTTGACAGTTTCAGGTCTTAAATTTAAGTCCTTAATCCACTTCCAGTTAATTTTTGTGAGTAGTGTAAGATAGAGGTCCAATTTAATTCCTTTGCATGTGAATATCCAGTTTTCCCAACACCACTTATTGAAGAGACTATTCTTTCCACATTGTGTATTTCAAATAGGTTTTATCTTAAGTGTTAATTTCGATCAATTAGTGCTATCTGCCAGGGACATGAAAGACAGGGAGTGGCAGCGCTATCCCTCGATATGGTAAAAAGAGCAATGAATCGGTAGTCAGAAGATCCATGTTCACATCCCAATCCCATTATTTTATTATGTTATAACTTCATGCCCTGAAACAGTACCTTACACTTAATAAATATATACTAGAATAAAAACTCACTTAATACACAGATCTGAGAGGACTCGGACTTTGAATGACACAGTGGAGTTTGCAGAGTGCTCTCCCAGCACCAGTCTCATCTAATCCTAATACCAACGCTGTGGAGAAGGAGGTACTCCTGACAGTATGGCAGAATAGAAGAAAACCAAGGAGGAAGTAATATAGTTCTGAATTTTAATTCTGCTTCTCCATTTAGTTTCCTCATCTTTAAAATAATAATGACCCCCCAAAAATACAATAATGTCCACTTTGGAATGTGGCATTGCTGCTCCTTTTATTAGGGCTGGCCTTGTTTCCTTCCTTGACCAACAGAAAGCAGCAAAAGTAGTATTTATGAGTATCTAGGCTAAATGTTGGGTACCTTGCAGTTTCCACCTTCACTGTCTTAGACTCCTGAGGCCATCATGCTGTGAAGGTTGGTCCAGCATAGTGAGGGTTAAAAGGCCACAGATAAGAGAACTGAAGTGCCGCCATTGGCTCCAGCTGCCAGATATGTGACTGAGGCCCTCTGGGAACCTCCAGCTCCAATGGGGCCATCAGCAACAGCAATCACATCAGTGATTCCTGGTAAGGCCAGGAAAAGAACCACCTAGATTGTATATCTACAGAATCATGAGAAATAATACATTGTTATTGTTTTATACCACTAAGTTTTGCAGTGTTTTGTTACACAGCAATAGATGACTAATACAAGAACAATACCTAACTTCTAGGATTATAATGAGGACTAAATACAATAATATGTATAATGACTAAAACATAAGAAACTCAATAAAGGTTGGATACTATTATTAGCTTCCTGTTACACAGGTAAAATAGGCTTACCACAACTCAGTGAATTATTCAAGGGCACACAGCTTTTAATTTTAAGGTAATGTAATGCAGAAATTAAAATCAAGAGCAAAAACTCTGAGGTCACACTTGCCAGCTCCACCACTCACTAGTGTGCAACCTCTGGTAAGCTGTTTATCTGTAAAATGGGGCAGTAATCATAGTTGCTCGATAGAGTTGATGTGAGGATTGATGGAGATAATGCACATACATCAATTAGCCCAGTGCCTGGAACATAAGAAGCACTTTAAAAAGTGGTATATAAAGGTTTTAGTGAAGATTTCCACTTTAAAATATCAAAGAAGTTATTAATCACTGCTTCAACAAATGTTACAACTGAGTAGAGATTCCCTGGGCTCTGAGGCCAGCTGAGGGTTTCATCCCAGTCAAGGACATAGACAAAATTAAGAGCACATGGCAGGGGCCAATCCCGTGGCGCAGTGGTTAAATTTGCAAGTTCTGCTTTGGCCGGGGTTCGCCGGTTTGGATCCCGGGTGTGGACCTACGTACCGCTTGTCAAGCCATGCTGTGGCAGGCTTCCCACATATAAAGTAAAGGAAGATGGGCATAGATGTTAGCTCAGGACCAGTCTTCCTGAGCAAAAAGAGGAAGATTGGCAGCAGATGCTAGCTCAGGGCTAATCTTCTTCTTCTTCAAAAACAAGAGCACTTGGCAGTTCACACATTCAATGAGTTACCAATAGTCTAGCTGAGGTAGAACAGAGGCTGTTGGCTTCATGCCTTATTTTCAAAAATAATTTCGGGCATGTGCTGCTAAGAATTGGGTCCTGTATTTGTCCAGATTGTCCAAGAACCAGAAGTCAAGATGGGATTAAATATGCAAGGAGTTATTAGGGAAATACCCATGTGAGAGAAAATAGGGAGGGATACAGGGAATGTGAGGAGGGCCATTAGACCATGATGCAAGTCTGACTTCAAGGATGGAAAAAGAGGAAAGTGTCAATGGAAGTGTTCCAGATCACCAGGCTGTCTAAGGAAGGTATGGCAAGGTCTTCAGAGAGTCCTTGAGCCAAAGCTGTGCATCTGAGAAGTCCCATGTCTCCCAGGAATGGGTCTGTCTTAGTGTACCTGCCAAGCTCAGTCATTGGCTGGAAGCAGCCATGAGAAGTGTGACCTTGGGACAAAAGTGGCAATAGATTTCAGAGCACACCAGCTGGGGCTCTTGTTCAATTACGCCGTCCATAATTGGAGGTCTACAAGGAGTATTCTCAGGGCTGCCACAAGCCACTAGAGAAAAGGGGGGTTGAACACGTGCTACATCCACTAGGAAATCATTGACATTCTGGAAGCTACCAGTGTGTTTCAGTTGTAAGTGTAACGATGATAAGCAGGTGATAAAGCTCCTCAGAGACCTGTTCTTGTCTCAGTAAAGGAGAGAAGGTGTCAGGGACTGGAAGCAGTTTGTCTCTGTTCTGAGATATTGGTTTTACTTCAAGTGACATCTCTTTTTGCATAACTGATAGACAACAATCTGTCCTGGGTTGGTTGAGTAGAGTGTTAAAAAGGTATCAGTAAAATTCAAACGGGTCCTCTGACATCTCTACTAACAAGAATAACTGCTGCTCCACAGAAAGAGGTGAAAAGACATCTGAAATCAAAGAATCTTTATCATCAGCCGTATTTCAAAGAATGCTATTTCATTATGACATGTACAGGGATTTATATCTCTGAAAGCAATCAAAGAGTTACTGTGTTCTCCAAATGAAATTATATAGTACTTTAATATTGACAACACAAATCCACTTGCAATTTAATTCATCAAGTAAGTATACTTATTCCTCTCTCTCTCTCAGTCACTCTTTATTTTTCTTATATTCCCCTTTCAGTCCAAGTGAAAAGTTTCACAACAGCCAGATCAACACTGGTGAAAACACACATGCTGATTTCTAGAGTATGCTATCCCATTATTTCTACTAAGTTGGACATTTCAGTCCTATAAGGATTTATCAAGAACTTAGGGGCCGGCCCTGTGGCGGAGTGGCTAAATTCACACGCTCCACTTGGTAGCCCAGAGTTCACCAGTTCAGATCCTGGGCGCGGATCTACACATAGCTTATCAGGTCATGCTGTGGCGGCATCCCACGTAGAAGAGCTAGCATGAGCTACAACTAGGATATACAACTATGTACTGCGGCTTTGGGGAGAAAAAAAAGAACTTACTATGTGTTCAGGCCCTTCCTCTAGGTATAAGTGGGAATAAAGAAGACCAAACCAGAGTCCACCTCTTCAGGAAACTTCCAATAGTACTGAAGCTCCTTGAGGGCAGAGGAGATGTCTTTCATCTCTAGAACTGTCATATACTGTGATGCAGGTTGTCCACTGCCCAAAGGTGCCCAGTCAAGGGAGTGAGCAGAGGTCTGAAATCACCCACGCTCTGCTCATCAAGCCATGCAAGCTGACACAGAACTATGTCTTCAAAGAGAAAGGGTACATTTTTCTAATTAGCACAAAGTTGCCATATGACTAGTGGTACCCTGAAAATAGCTCTGAATCTTAAGTGTGCTCAGTCTGTAGCACATAGTAGGAACACAAAACTGAAGGAGTGGAACAACTATGCATCAGAAAATGCAGTGTATATTCTAATGTCCAAACGCATGGTACAGAAAATAGAGATCAAAATAAGAAGAGACTGCCATAAGCTATCTTTCTTGAAAGACTACCTTTGTAGCAGAATCAATTCTCAAATATACACATGGACGGTTCACAACAGAGATAATTGAAAAGGTCAGAACAAACGACATTGTGGGCTTTGAATGGAAATTGGATGATATCTGAGACTCAGCAAAATTACTGTCTTAGTGCATTTTGCTCATTCTCATATTCAAGCAGGTCTGTATTGCTCTAATATTCATTGATTGGTAGCCAGAGAGGCAAGTCCTAGATTAGGAAGATAAAGTCTAACTGGGAACAAACGCTTGTCAAAAATCAATCTACCAAAGAAATAGATCACTGGCTAACAGTCATATGTACTGAAATGGGAGAGGAAAATGTATTCCTCAGAACTCCAGGGGAAGGCTGGCTGGCTAAATGGAACTCTCTCCAAAAGAGAAGCAGACAGAATTGGAGACTGAGTGGGATAAGTCTTGTGGTGGGAGAGAGAAAAGACAGCAAAGCATGAGATGTGGAGCCAGCAATGATAGATATGGCAAAGACAACATCCCCATGTAGGGAAAGCCTAATCAAGGATCTCTGAGATGAAACCAAATAAAACGTAAGTCATTCGTTGTCACATTATCTCATTCATTGTTGTCTGTACAATCCAGATGAGAACAAACCTGAGGGGTCTTGTAGGATATTGCAAGGACTTTGGCTTTTATTGTGAATGAGATTGGAAACCATCTGAGGGTTTTGAGCAAAAGAGTATTACAAAGTGGCCTTAAAATGCAGAAAATTCCTCTGGCTGCTATGTTAACGTTTAACTGTAACAGGGCAAGAGGAGGTGTGTTATTTGAAGGCTGCTTCAGTAATCCAGGTAAGAGATGATGGCTTGGACCAGGATGGTGACAGTAGAGAGAGTCAGAAGTGCTACATATAAATGTGGTATATTAGGCATGATGTCAATATAAATACATTGAGTTAACAAAATCATATCTTAAATTAATTTATATGCAACTGTAGTTCTGAAACCAGCCATCTCTATTCTGCCATTTCCTTTTTCCTACCCCTCAAAACTGGAGAGGATTATCATCCTTGCCTGAGGACTTACTTGAGCCCTTAAAAGTGATAGTTTCAAGGCTTTTGCCAGATTTTTCACATTTAAAACAACAGACAATGTAAAGCCACCCTTTTTTTGTCCCCCAACAGGTCAGAAGACGCATAATTTTGGAAGGGTAAAGTGAAAGGAACAAATGGAAAGGAACTGACACTGCATTACATTATGATATACTGTCCAAACCAGGACACTTTTGAGAGATGATTTAAAATGATATAACTTTTGAAAAGATTTATTGACTGTCAAATTGGTTTTATTATATTGTTGGACCTCTGTTATGTTGTTGGACCTCTAAAATAATTCTATTCAAAATTAATTTTTAAATATAATTCTTTCTTAAAATCAAGATAATATAGATCCATGTAAATGCAAATAAAACAGTATTGTATAGATTATCACAAAGTTTTATTGTATTGATTGTTGAATTATAAGCAAAAAAGAAAAGGACAAATAACATAAGTAGAATAATTATTTTCATATAGATTAATTTACTTTAATCAGTTTCTTAGGCTTATCTGTCTCAGAGAGATAAGCGTGTTCTGCCATGGTGAAGTATTCTTCAAAATTTAGTACCATCTTCTTTACAACAAAAGTGTAGTTTGTTTATTCTAAGTGGATATATATGACAATATTTGTTATTTTGATATCTACAGCTTCCATTTTGTCAAGTAAAATAGCACATATTTTTAGATGCAATTATAAATTATATGTGCACCACAACCAAATTCAAATACATTTCTGCTCCATGGCCTCTCAATTTAATAAGAACCTTATTTTTACCATCATACTGTGTTCCACTAAAATCTGTATTCATATTTTCTCCAAAAAACAAATATTTTATATTAAATGTTGACCTATTTAACTAAATTTATAATAGTATTCACAATATTGTAAGATGTTATAACTTTGGCAAATAAACTATAATTTGAATTTCTCTAAATTCACTTTCTACTTGAAGCACTTGTTGAGATGGAAAGAAAAAACTGGCATCATTTAAATCTTTGCAGAGTTCTTCTGCTGATGAAGCTGTCATATTAACAACTGTTACTTTACTTTTGGTATGTTTACAGGGAAAGTGGGACTCAACGATAACAGAAATTAATTTAGAACTGTCATTTGATCTAAGTGAAAATTCATTCTTCACAGAAGGAAAAGTAAGCACATTTTCTGCAGCTGTATGTTTTAAATCATTTTCAACAGGATAGTCTTCTTAAAGTAGCTATCAACTTTTGAGGTAGATGCTGATGTTTCTTTAGCATATTTTTGACTCCTGGGTTTGATGCGGTGATCAATATCCTGACAACGCCCGTACTGAATAATAATTGTCAAGAAAATTTAATGAAAGTTTCACATTCATCAATACGTTCTTAAGAAATAAAAATTCATATTTAATCTCATTAAACATACGCATTTTTTGCTTTAGCTCAGTGTAGCTCATGAATAGCCAACAATTATTACAAAATTCAAAACGCATAACCAAACAGTAAAATAAATAAATTGTTGTAGCATTACCATAGAATAAATGACAAAAATCACTGTAGCAACAGCATTCCGATACCTATTTCCTGTATGTATTTCACATACGTCTAACTCATATTTTTGTAAATTTCCCACTGTCTGCAACTAGCGGCCTAATTCATTGTGGATCTAGCATCCCAAGGCAGGATCACAGCAATCCACCAAGTAGCAAGCAGAAATAACAGCAATAAACAGTTGTTCCATCACTACCTAAAACTAGGTGTTACCTGTCCCTAGATAAAGAGGGCACTTTAGTTCACCAACGAGCACTCTTAATGCTGTCATTCAAAGGAAAGAGTTAGGGTGCTAGTTACCTCGCCTTTGGAAAGGGCCAGAAAGGAGCAATAGGTCACTACTAGCCCATATTCTCGTATTTAACTATATGTTATAGTAAGAACTCTTTTCATTGCACATGCGTCTCACACTCTTTACATGGCAGGGGCTGGAAATAGAAACAAAATCAGCCAAACACACACTGCTTATTTTAATGCAGCTATCAATAATAACACTATGCTTAAAAAATGAAAAATCTAGGACCAATGCTAAATGAAACTGGATACTATGATTATAGCCATAAACCAGGACTGCCTCAGGCAAAACACGAGCTACAGTCATTCTAATTATAATGTGAAATACTATCCCTACCATGAGAAAAACAATCTCTCAACTTATTAGGGCAGTTGGGAAAGTGTTTCTCTTGTGCCCTAAGGATTTAGATGGAATGCAGTATCTTTGTTTATAGGACAAATATAGCCTGCAGACATTTTGTTACATTGAGTTGTTTTTTATTTGAATTACTTGCAAAAATTAAATTGGAGATTTCACATAGAAATGTGGTTTCTCTGGAAAGAAAAAAAGAAAGACCTGACAACTCCAAGCTTGAATTTCTATATACTCCAAATTAAATATAATGTCACAGGGCCACGTTTTCTTACAAAGTCAAAGAACACCACTTAGCTTGTATCCTAAGTGAAATTAATACAGTGGAACTATACCTATGTGATACAAATGTGCTACCCTCTGGAGCTGAGCAACTCTTGAGGCCCTGATATCTATGAATGACACCTTCAGAGAAATAGGTAGTCTTCGGTTTGCCACAACCTCTACTGGACTCAATCACTCAATTTTATTACCTGGCCATATAAACAATTGAGTTTGTTACCGCTGGTTTAGACTATCCTCTTCTTAAGAGTTGTTTGTTTTTGAAAGGTAAGTATTTCTCTGTCAGATTTTATAGTTAGCTAGTGGGCAACCAAAATACTGAAGGGATGAATATGCAACTCCCACTGGTGGAAAATACTCAAAAGGAATTGACATCATCCTGCACTGTTGTGTGGCTTTTGAGTAGTAAAGCCACCCAGACTCTTTACCACATTATTCAAGAGGCTTGAGGAGACAAGGGTGAGGGGTTCTGTCCTGCTAGAGACCCCAGAGACATTATTCTAAATACTATTTTAAGTCAAATAATTTAAACGTTGGCACATGTGTTCCTTGTAGGTAAGGAAGAGCACGGATGGCCTGAAGCACAGCAGATATTGGAAGAAAGTGGTGTTCCCAGAAAGAGATGCATGTGACAGCACGGGTGTCAAGTTAGGAATAGAAATCATTCTAAAGAAACCCCCCTCAAATCAACCCTCATCCCTCAAAAGTTGAATTTCCTGGATACTTTGCACTATTGGAATAGTTGTATTTCACAATGACTATTTGTTTCCTCCTTCTAGTGTAATTTCCTTTAATCAGTCCAACCTTTATGTAAAGTTGGTCACACCCAGGAAGGCTTGCATAGTGACGTTTTGGACACAAAGGGAAGGAGGAGTTAAGGATAGTGTGATTTTCTGGTGCCCAGGAGGAGGGCCAAGCTTATTATTAAAAGGATATGTGTCGGAGATCCAGGTGGTGTTCAGCAGGGTGACATGCACAACACATGACTTTAAGGAGCGGCAAGCCCATGAATAACTCATGACTCAAAAAGAACATGAACGAGGGGCCGACCCAGCGGTGCAGTGGTTGGGCTCGTGTGCTCCACTTTGGCAGCTCAGGATTCACCAGTTTGGATCACAGGTGCAGACCTACACATCGGTTATCAGGCCATGCTATGGCAGGCATCCCACATATAAAATAGAGGAAGATGGGCACAGATGTTAGCTCAGGGCTAATCTTCCCCCCAAGAAAAGAAAAGCATATGAACTAACCCTTCACTACCGAATGTAAGAGGAGATGCAGAAATAGAACACATAGCAGAAATATACACACACATACACACCTTCATATATATACATATATAAACATATATAGGTATAGATAGATAGATAGTTTGGGTTGCAAGCAATTCCTTTTGAAAGAAAGAACTGATTAAAAGATGTTGGAGTCTTTACCTCTTCCCTACAAGGTTCTTGGAAACTAAAAAGTTGTATCTTGGATCTTTCTAACACCTACATAGCCAACGAGTGATATTGTGTGCTCAAGTTTTGACACGGGAAGCATTAGACTAGTCATTCTCATTGCCAGTTTAAAAGTACACCCTTGTTTAAATGGCTAGAATGCATCTTGGCAGATAAGGTGTATTGAATAATGTCAATACACAGCTTGTTAAAGCTGACAATGGATGCTCAGAAGGTGTCAAACAGGAGCAGAACACAGCCTTTATCCTGACCCAGGTTTCTTAAAGCTGAAGTGTGGTAAATTGGGCATGTCTAAAATGGAACTGTCAAGCTTAGAAGGTTTAATATTGAATCTTTCCCTACAGATCTCAAACAGACTAATATATCTGGGCACTTGTACTTCTTTTGGGTTATAAAGTACTTGAAAAATAATGCTAAAGCTACTAAAAATGGGCTGGGAGGTAAGGGGGAAAGTGAAATTATTATATGATCAATTGTTTTCTTCTACAAATGCCTGTGGGATCCTATACAGGGGTTCCCTCCATGATTTTATTCTAAGGATTCAAATAAGTTTCTCTTTGAAGATTATCTTCCCATGCTTAGTAATGGTTGTCTCAAGCTCTGTGTTAAGAAGGAGTCTGAGGTCATTTCTAGCCTACAACAAGAATATCATGATCCCGGCTGGCCAGGGAGGTATGGGTCAAAAATGTCAACACAGATGCCAGGTGTCAGCTATAAACTGAACTTCTGAGTATGGCACAGATCTGTTGTATCTCTCTCTGTTTGGGGTGATGTTCAGTGTAATTAATAAGTTAAAATTCTCTGTATAAATCTATAGAGTTGTAGGGAAAGATTTATTTATTAAACAAAATTCACCTTCCTTCCTTTCTGGTGACATTACAGTATAGAAGAGAAAAAATGTCTTATGGGAACAGGGTGGATGAGTCAAGACTGTCCTTTAAAGAGAATCCAAGTCTGTATTCTGAGTAAGGGAGAAATAAAAAATAAAATGAAGCATCAAATCAAAGAAGATAATAGGGAATGAATCTAAAGCAAAGTATTGATCACAGTGGTCAGGCAAATAGCAAGAGTTCAAGGGTCAGAATCTGGAGAACGTCTACAAGACAAAGATGGACAGAGGAAGGGAGCCCTTTGTACATGCTTGAAATTGAAGGTGAGGATGGAGAGGAAGCTATACGGAGGAAAGGCCAAGTTAGACACTCCAAACATTGTTCATTAGTGCTACCTGAATATGGATTTGATCAACAATTGCAGGAAGAACCCAGCACCCAGCGTGCCACAAACTACAACAACAGCAGAAAATGTATATGTGCTACCTACTATAAATATTAAGGATTTGCATAATTTTCAAGGACATTAAATAAAATGGTTAACTGGAGATAAATATAAATTCCTAGTGACTTTTCCTTTGTTCGACCTTAATCATTTCTATGACAGGCGTTCCGAAAGGCAAACGGGTTGGAAACCATGTGTTATAGGCTAAATAATGCCCCCCCACCTCCACTCCCCCCACCCCAAGATGTCCATGTCCTAATCCTTGAAACCTGTGAACGTGTTAGGTTACGTGGCAAAAAGAAATTTGCAGATGTGATTGAATGAAGGATCTTGAGACGGGGGAATTCTCCTAGGTTGTCTGAGTGGGCATAATGTAATCACAGGAGTCCTTATAAGAGGGAAGCATGAGGATCAGAGGGAGAGAGAAGGTGACGTGATGGTGGAAGTCAGAGAGAGAAAGTGAAAGAGGCTATGCTTCTGACTTGAATATGGAGGAAGAGGAACGGGGGCAACCTCAAAAAGCTAGAAAAGGCAAGGACATGGATTGCCCTCTAAAGCTCAAGAGGGAGGGCAGCCCAGCCCACACCTTGATTATGACTCCGTGAAAGCCAGTTTAGACTTCTGACCTCCAGAACATGAGAATAAATCTGTGTTGCTTTAAGTCACTAATTATGTGGTAATTTGTTATAGCCATGATAGGAAACTAATACACTATGCAAACTAATAACGTTATTGGTTGACTGCAATGATTTCTTTTTTCCAATAACAGATACAAAATCTGACAGACGTTCCCTCATTTGCTAGCCTTGCATAGCAGGGGGTGGAAACGGATTCAATTTTATTTTGCCTTGAATTTTATGGAGGTTGGGGATAGGGATATATTTTTTTAATGAACTCAGACATCTAAAAAAAGAGGGAGGTCCTGAGTATACTCTTAAAATATTCAGTATAACCACTGTCAAAGTTTCAAGTTTGCAAGGCCTAGTGCTAAAAATATAGGAGTTGGGTGAGAAAAACGTCTTGGAAGAGTTTCAAGGCATGAGAATGCTCACAATAGGAGACTTGAGCAAAGGGGAGACTCGGTGGGCGGAGCACAGCACACTGGAGAACGCTCTGAGTGAGAGACGGCAGCAGATAGCAACTTGCAAAGCAGAAGCATTTGCTGTCAAGAGAAAGGGATGTGAGGATTGTGTACTCAATTTGAAAAAAAAAAATGAAATAGCATTTCTGAGGTCTGCCTGGCAGGACATTTCCATCTAAGAATGGTTTGTAACCAATTTTCCTTATATTTCTTATGCTTTTTTTTTCCCAACTTGAGGACCGTTTTTGTTCTAGACTTTACAACCCAGGTAGTTGACCATGTGTACTTAGAAAAATCGTCTCACTTCATTCCGAGCAAGGAGTTTCGATGTCAGTTCCAGTCTTCACGTGAATGAAAGATTTTTAGGAGTTCAGCTGGAAAGTACAGTGAGCAGTGGACACTAGCCTCCTAAACACCCAAGCAGGCAGTGAATTGCGCCTCCCAAAATGATGCCTTGAACCCTGGATCAAAGAAAAGGTGTGCGTCTTCATATGTGTTATGGGAGAGGCTAGGTAACGAGAGAACTGAGTTGGGAAGAACTAAATTTCTTTTAACGGGCTCTGTATGTTTTTCTTGACAGAACCCATTCTGATTGAAGAGGCTTCCGGGTTCTGGAAAGCACACCACCTCATTCTGCACTGAGGCATGATCTTATGCCTGCAGTCAACCTAGCATCAATCACATATGCACACACACACACTGAGACAGAAAACATGCATCCCTGGTACACCACGCAGCCATGGTGGTACTCCGGCTTTCTCTTTGCAAAATCTCTAGATTAACAGCTGATCTGACAGCAGCCAGTAGTTGACTTGCTACATAATTTGTTACAGGTTTCTGGAGGTTGCAGATTTCTGGGATTAATACTGGTGTGGTCAGTATATGGCACCAAAATTTTCATGCTCTGATGGTGTTTCAGAACTGCCACCCTACCTCTCTCCCATTATATCGCCATAAGGCGGTGATACGACCTCTGTGAGATGAAGGAAAGGGAGGGGCTAAAACAGTGTTTCACAAATATCAGTAATTCAAGATAGCCTCTATCATGATTTGTACCAAAGGTATATACCATTGGTAGAATTATCTATATGACATTATCTTTTAAATTGACACTGTGTATACTTGGCCTTGTCCTAAGCAAATAACAATCATGACAGCACAGATTTAAGGGATAAATAATATTTTTAATGCTCATTCAAATTCATAACTGATGCAATAAAAAATATTTGTCCACATACAACCTAAAATCATCTTATGTGCCTCATAAGTCACACTGTGGGAAAGACATGACAGAAAAAAATCCCAGCTGAGAGATGCTAGAATTTCAGACTGATCCCCAAATACCCAAGCTTGAGCTGGATGAAAAGGCGAGAATGGAGAATTCTCTTTGCAGACTCACTCTTCTCATCTAAATAGA
Source organism: Equus asinus (assembly GCF_041296235.1). NCBI lineage: Eukaryota > Metazoa > Chordata > Mammalia > Perissodactyla > Equidae > Equus > Equus asinus. The sequence continues at coordinate 32,732,032 of NC_091802.1, read as the reverse complement.
CCACCATTTCTCTCCACTTTTCTACATCCTCATTACTAGCAGATACCATTCAAGTAGCAGCAGCTGTTAGAAGAAATGTAAAAGGGGAAGAAACAGGAAGAAAAAAGAAAAGAAAACACGTTCTGACAACTCAAATGGAATCTGCTTGGTTTTCTGCTGTTCCTGCATTTTCTGGGTTGAAAGGCTAATATCAAAATATTGTGGTTATAAAAACATCATAATTATAGGATCTTGAATCACGTTGGTTGTTACACCATGCCTGTGCCTTTGTCTTCCTTTTAATCTCCTTAATGTACCATAATTATATCTTCAATGTGGGTCAATTATCTCTGAACTAAAAAACAAATTACCATCATTACCTCCGATTATTTTTCCTTTTCTTTGATCCTATTTTGTGCAGCAACCAACATTTTGTGTTCATTCAGCCCTACTTTTCCCTGGTTGCCTTGTTGGCAAAGCTGAGATACAGAAGAAAATCATTCCACTGCCATTTCCAACATTATCCTTTCTCTTCATCCCACTCTTCAAACACATCTGGCGCCTGCACCTTACCAAAATATGTTCCAATGATCTTATTACCAACATAGCTCCTGGCTAACCCTACCTTTTAGTCACAGTGCCCCTTTAATCTTTTTCTTCCTCACCCTAACTACATTTACTAAATCCAAATTAGTACACAAAGGCCCACTCAAACTGCATTAATATCTTAAAACGCTACTGCATCCTAGTGTCAATACTCCTGAGATTAATGGGCCCCAAGACCTACATGACACAGAAAATTAATGAGGCTGGATTGGACCAATAATCTGTGAATTATGAAGGACCTCTCTGCTGTGGGTACGAAAACTAATGAAATTAACATTTCTTTTGGTTGAAACAGGAAGAAAGCAAGAGAGAGGATGAGAGAAATAATCTTTAGAAATAATACTTGAGAAATAGAAATATACCTGTCTTCTTGACTAGATTTTTCTCAACAGGTGTCCAAAAGGCTAAGAAGCAAGGTGATGTGTTTGCTTTCTCTTGGTGGAAATGGGATGTAAACAAAGGATGGGGGAGCCACAGTGATTCCTTCTGCTGCGCAGTCTTCCTGGTTATGACATCAGGCATCATCATGATTTTTCTTGCCCTATGTTGATTTCCCAGAAATCTCTATAATGAATTGGAAGAACATTCTTAATGCCGAGGCATGGATAGTATTCAAATTTGTTTGCAGCAAAGCGGAAGTGGGAAAAGGGGTTTACAGCAGCAATTTCCTCTAACTCATGCTGGCTGGAGCCCTATATGTAAATCAAAATTTCACTCCTACCACATCTTAGTGCGCCATCTGTATTTTACGAGGTGCTTTGCCTATGCTGATTATTCCCCTCCATTTCTCATTGCCCTGAATCCACCGTGAGGAAAAATATATATACGGCCCACAGTGGCACCTACTTAGCCAATTAGTACAACCAAATGTGTTTCAGGCTCCACGGTAGAGAGAATCCTCTAAGTCTTTGTTCAGTCTGTTAGATTTGGGGCAGGAGATGGGAGGACTGTGGTGCTGGAACAAAGCTGAAATACTTTATGTTTTAGAAAACAATAACATTATTTCCAAAAAGAATCATTTTTTAATGATTGAGGGCATGATGGCAGGAATAGTAATTGTCAGAGACTAGGAGCCCAAGCAAGGATTCTCATACTCCTTGCCCAGCTGAGGGACTTTGAGACCACATAAACTCTCTGAGTGTGATGGTTCCTACTCCAGCTACACCAGAGAGTTTCTGTGAGGATGCTCTGAAGTCATACACGTGAAAATGCTCAACATTATAACCCTGTACAAATATAAGATGCTTGCTATGGACTGGATGTTTGTACCTCCCTAAAATTCATTTATTAAAACCTTAATCCCCAATGTGATGGTAATAAGAGGTGGGGCTTTTGGAAGGTAATGAGGTCATGAGGGTGGAGCACTCACGATGGGATTAGTGCCCTTATAACAAGGGACGTGAGCGAGTTTGCTTCCTCACTGTTCTCACCACAGGAGGACACAATGACAAGACAGTGGTCTAGAAAGCAGGAAGAGGTCCCTCATCAAGAACCCAACCATGCTAACACCCTGATCTCAGACTTCCAGGCTCCAGAACTGTGAGAAATAAATGTTGTTTAAGCCACATCTATGGTAATTTGTTTTAACAGCCTGAATGGACTAAGACAATGCTCTTTCAAATCACACAATCCATCTTTCCTTACTCTCTTTGCATGGCAGAGGGAGAGAAGCCCTACTATGAAGGTATTTCATGCATATGGCACTCATCTATGTGTTCTCACATATCTTTTTTCATTTAACCCTTAAAACATCCCTAGAGGGAGTATATGAACATGCTGATTCAGTAGCTAAAGAAAATGAGGCTCCCAGAGGATTAGTAACTTTCCCACTTTTGTGTATTTCATGTATTTATTCATTCAACAAATATTAAGTGCTAGATATCTTCCTAGAACAGAGGTTGGCAAGCTGTAGGTCAGGCCAAATCCTGTCCAATGTCTGTTTTTGTGAATCAAGTTTTATTGGAACATAGCCACATCCATTCTATGGCTGCTTTCATACTACAATGTCAAATTTAAGTAGTTGCGACAAAGACCATATGGCCTGCAGAGCAAATAAAATATTTACTCCCTGGCCCTTTATAGAAAGAATTTGCTGATCACTCTTCTAGTAGCTTAGGATAGAGCAGTGATGAAAATAGAAGGAAAAAAAATCCCTGGCTTCATGGTGTTTACATTCTAATGGGGGAGGAGACAGTCAATATGCTTATTAAAAAGTTAATCACTGGGGCCAGCCCGGTGGCGCAGCAGTTAAGTTCATACTCTCTGCTTCTCAGTGGCCCGGGGTTCGTCAGATCGGATCCCAGGTGTGGACATGGCACTGCTTGGTACGCCATGCTGCGGCAGGCGTCCCACATATAAAGCAGAGGAAGATGGGCACAGATGTTAGCTCAGGGCCAGGCTTTCTCAGCAAAAAGAGGAGGACTGGCAGTAGTTAGCTCAGGGCTAATCTTCCTCAAAAAAAAAAAAAAGTTAATCACTTAATTAGAAGGTTAAGTGTCATGGGAGAGATTAAGCAAGGTAAGGGGGATGGAGTGTGTGTCAGGGGAGGGGTTGGAAGTTTTGAAAAGGTGTTCTTGGTAGTTCTCACAAAGGGTTAAGAGTAAAGAGCTGTTGACATGGGGCTTTAGAGACCACTGTTAGAACTGGCTTTTTTTTTTTTTTTTTTTTGAGGAAGATTAGCCCTGAGCTAACATCTGCTGCCACTCCTCCTCTTTTTGCTGAGGAAGACTGGCCCTGAGCTAACATCCGTGCCCATCTTCCTCTACTTTATATGTGGGACACCTACCACAGCGTGGCTTGCCAAGCAGTGCCATGTCCTCACCTGGGATCCCAAGTGGCGAACCCTAGGCAGCCTAAGCAGAATGTGCGAACTTAACCACTGCACCACTGGCCGGTGCCAACTTTGGCTTTTATTCTGAGTAAAATGGGGAATGACTGGCAGTATTTAAGTGGAGAAATGTCATGATCTGGTTTGGTTTTTAAAGGATCACTGTTGCTGTTCTGTTCAAAATGAAGTGCAGTAAGACATGATCAAAGCAGAGAGATGTGTTATGAGGCTGTTGTAATATGGTAGGCCAGAGATGATGGTAGCATGGATGATGACGGTAGAGCAATGGAAATAATGAGAAATAATTGACTTCCTGGAATTTTTGAAGGTAGAGGAGCAGGATTTGCTGACGAATTAGGTGAGAGGTATAGGAGAAGGAAAGGAGTCAAGAATGACCCCAAGGTTTTTGGCCTAAGCTGGAAGACTAGAGTTGCCATCATCTGAAGGCTGAGGCTAAAGCAGATTTGAGGGGTGTATTAGTTTACTGGGGCTGGAGTAACAAATTACTATCAATTTGGTGTCTTAACAGAAATTTAGTCTCTCACAGTTCTAGAGGACAGAAACCTAAAATCAAAGTGTCAGCAGGAGCATACTCTCTCCAGAGGCTCTGAGGGGGCATCTTCCCTTGCCTCTTCTAGCTTCTGCTGGGTCCAGGCACTCCTTGGCTTAGGCTGCATAACTACATCCTCTGCCTCTCTCTTCACATGGCCTTCTCCTCCTCTGTGCATCTTCTCTTCTGTCTCTTATAACAACACAGGTCTTTGGATTTAGGGCCTACCCAGAAAATTCAGAATGATCTCATCCCAAGATCTTTAAGCTAATTACACCTGCAAAGACCCTCTTTCCGAATAAAGTCCCTCACATTCGCAGATTCCAGGTAGAAGTATCTTTTGGGAAGGGTACCATTCAACTCTCTACAAAGGGAAGACTGGAGCTCTATTTTAGATATGTTAAGTATGAGGCTTCTCTTAATTCATTGAATGGAGATGTTGAGTAGACAGTTAAGTACATGGATCTGGAATTCAATCACATGATGGTGGAAGTCAAGAGTTCCAATCAGCTCTTTGCTCTACCCATGCTTTCTGCGATGTTATAAGCGGGGGTCTCTCATATGCAATGGAATAACTGGTAAAACGGTACTTGATATAAAGTAATATGCCTTGTCTATGCCATCCCCAATGTTGATGCCCTCAGGTATAACACAAAGAGCCCCCTTCTTTCTCCTTTCAAAGGTAGGGTGGATTTGACTAAGCAAAACAAGATTCTTGGGGGTAAAAGGAGAACGACCTTGTTTATTTTCCTTTGGTGATGAGATCAAGTTTAGTAAAGCACAGAAGGCACTGTGAATGCTATGATTCAGTTGTCCTTGGCTCCTGCCTTGTGAAACACCACAAACATTTACAAGCTGGGGTTAAGGGTCCAACCAATAGTTTGGAGCAGCAACTTTCTCTACTCTGCAGAGAATAAGCAGCTTTGCTAGCAGCGTTTTCTAACCCATGCAGCTAACTAGCTGAGAAGAAATTTAAGCACTAGGCCACTTAATACTGACTCAACACAGATATTCTGCCAAATCAAAAACTTCAAAGCTCAATATATTAATGAGTTCCTGGAGTCTCTGGAGACCTCTTGCTGGTCAGAGAAAAGATCTATCGAAGTACCTTTCCTTTCATTTAAAGTGAAAATTGATGCTATCTGGGTCTCAAGTGTAATCATGTTAATTTATTGGGAAATATATAAGGGATTGCCAAAAGTAGGAATGATCCAATTATAGGTTTAAATGAGTTTGGGTTTCCTTGTGTTTGTCAGTCTGACTCAAAAAGTGCTTTTACTTTCAGACAATCAAAAGTTATTTATATTAGGTTTGAGTCTTATTAATATAGCTAAAAAGGCCCAGAGGTGGAATTATAGTCCTTTTCTGAAAAACAGTGAAATTGATATACTAAAAATCTAATTTAAACATTAGTATTTAAGTCAAAACTACTTTTAATAGGTAACGAGAGAGTGAATCACTTGGCATAAGATAACTCAGGAGAATGCTACTCAAATGTGGCTTCTTCCTCCCAATGCTTTCTGGTTCCATTTTTTTAGAATCTAATAGGACAGAAAATATCCTTATCTCATGGTTTGTTCAATGACATAAATGGTTCGTAGCTTTGTTAAGTTCCTATCAGGTAGGGAACATTATGAAACCATTTAGAAACCTGGTTTATGGTCTTAATCTGGGCACCAAAGATGTAAGGAATCTGCTGTGCTACCTTATTATTCCAGGACAGAAATGAATATAATTAGGAGAGGACTCAAAAGTGTGGGGCCCTTTCTCTTACAGAGAGAGGAGAAAGTAACATGTCCTGTCTCAGTTACTACTCTTTGTTCTAAGGGAGATAGTATGGTGCGGTTGTTAAAACAATAGTCTTCTGGCGTTAGGAGAACACTTGTGGATATTCATTCTGCAATCACCTCATCTATGATTTTAGCCAAGTCATGTAACCATTCTAAACCTTGTATCTTCACATATAAAGAAGACATAAAAATAGTCCATATTTCACAAGACTATTGTGAGGGCTAAATGTGAAGAATACAACACATTGCCTGGCACAAAGCAAGTGGTATTAATGGTAGCTATAACTATTATTATCTGAATACTAAAAGCAGGGCTGTAGCTAAGTGCTAACAATTCCACACCTTTCTGTGTGAGCCAAATACTCTTTGATTAAATCTCAAATCCAATCACCCCAAAACAAGAGACTTTGATGAAAGACCAGCTTTGCTGAGTGTGATGGGAAGTTTGTTCTCCTCTTAGTGCAAGTGGAAAAGTTGCTTTTATTCATTTTTGTGATTTGGCTGAGGATCCAAAGGCCCTCGGATGCTTGGCACAAAGAATTCAAAGTTATTATTGAAAACCAAAAATTTTTGATGAACCTAATAGCCAAAGGCAGATCAAGTTCACATAGCATGAAGCCTAAAAGTCAGGTAATGAGAAAAGCAGGGCTGAGATAATATGCAAGTCTCAGACCCGTGGCAATAAATACTGAAATGGGTCACAGTGTGTGAGAAACAAACCAAGCCAGCATAAAGACTCACTTGACCCCTTTTAGGAAGAAAATGTCTATCAGTGGCCATTAATTTTGAAGTCATTCCTGTCACTGAGAAGTCAGAGGCAAATTACATGTAATTTAAGATCCCACCTACATGGGCAGCCCTACCAGATTCTACTCATTGTTAATTTCTTACTCTATCATCTATTATAAAAGAATCTTAGTCTTCAAAAAGAACATGATTCCACTTTATCCCCTTGGAATGCCAGCGTAGCCCCATACCTTGTTCTAAAGTAGAGCCCACTTTTCCCTACCTAAAGGGGCATTCACTGCCTTACTGGAGTAACCTTACCAGGAGTTGAAAGGCAGCCTTTAAAACCTATTAAGAAAGAAATGAGAAGTGTGTGTGTGTGCATGCACATGTGTGTGCGTGTGTGTGTGTGACTACATGTTGATTGGGAAGGGAGATTCAAAGCTATCTCAAATCCTGAGGGTGAGCCTCAATGAGACGACCTCCAAATAACCATCTGGTAATAACAGGCAACCATTCATTAATTCCTTTAGCAAACATTTGAATTCAAATTGAATAGAATTCAGTTAATTCATATGACTTGAATGCCTACTCTTGCGAGGTGGTGGGGTGAGGGCAGGGGAAATTAGGAAGTTATTATAATAACCCAAGTGATTGACAATATCATTTTAGATGAAATAGGTAGTAGAGAAGATCTTGAGAAATGATTGGATTTGGGATATATTTTGAAAGTACCACTGAAAGAATTTTCTAATAGATTGAATGTGGGATATAAAAGAGAGAGGGAACTCAAAATGACTCTAAGATGCTTGGCCTGGGCAACCAGTAGGATGGAGCTGCCAATCATTAAGATAATCCTGTGGGATAGGCAGATTGGGAGCTTAGAAATCAAGAGTTACATTTTAGCCATATTAAGTCCAAGATGATAACTTTACACTCAAAGGGGACGTGTTGAGTAGGCAGTTGGATATATGAGAATGATTTCAGGAGGGGTTGTGGGCTGTAGATATAAATTTAGGAGTTGTCAGAGTTCAGATGGCCTTAAAACCCTGAAGTTGGAAAAGATAACCTAGAGGGTGACTACCGAACCAGAGGAGAAGAGATCTGAAGACTGGGCTTCAGGAAGATGAGGAAGAATAAACAGAAGAGATTGAGAAAGGGTGACAAGTAAAAGAGAAGGAAAACTAAGAGAGGGTAGTTCCTAGAAGCAAAGTGATAAAAGTGTTTCAAGAAGAGAATGACCAACTCTTCCTAATGTTGTTGAAAGACCTAATATGATGAGGAATAATAATCACCTACTGGATTTGGCATCATGGCGATCATCAAGGATGATGGCAACACTCTCAATGGAGGAAGGAACAAAATACCGATTAATGTGGGTTCAAAAGAGATTGGGAATAGAGGAAATTGAAACAGCAAATATAGACATCACTTTTTGAGAAATTTTCCTATAAGGGGATCTATATACCCTGACAAAGGGATCAAACTACTATGGTTGGTTTCCCCAGAAAGAACAAATGATTCAGGATTCCATTAGGTTCCAGAGCAAAATCCAACTTGACAACACTTTAAAGATCATATCTTCTTTCTCCCCACTGGCATGGCAGAAGAGGATAGAGATAAGTAAGTGAATATCAGTCCTCAGAAAGACTTTAGCTGAGCAGGGGAGATATTTATGATGTCAGAGTCAGAAAAAAAAAACATAATTGCATTTAATCCTTGAAACAATTCTATTACCTAAGTATAGCAGATCCTAAGCGTCTGCATATTTAACATTGGGAGATCTTTGAATATTTATTAGTCACTCTGAAGGTTCAGGGTGTATGGCCATTTGCAGTTTAACCAAGGAGGAAACTGGAATGTGCGTACTGTCAGGCTGGTAGGGGCAAAGGATCACCTTGTACTCAGCCTGCCACCCAGCATCTGAATCTCACTCAGCTTTGTGGTTATCAACTAACTGCCACATGAATGATAATATGTGTCAAGAGTCTCAGGTAGGTCACTTACAATTTTCTTTCATACTTTACAGAAAAGATATACCATTATATTCCCTGGTAGAGTAACAGTATATTGAATGGTACATTTGCTATAATCTCAGGATTTGGGCAGAAGGCCTAATGTTGAAAACAATAAAACATACCCCTCGATTCTTTTTTCTCCCTGCATGGCTAACTATCCAAACACCATCAAGAATGACACGATAATTATCTGGACTAGAAAATTAATGCCAAACTGACTGATTCAGGAAAGACAAGTGGTAATAGATGCCATTCAACCTCAGAAGGCAACATACCTAACTTATAAATACAGAAAAATCTAACTGAATTACACATAGTTATACAAGTTACTATTTTTTTTCCGAATCAGAACCACTTTGTGGGTGGCTAGACAGCAGATTTTCATGATACATATCCCCTTGGGTTATACAAAGAAAATGAAATCCAAACACAGACTTACAGGACATGACTTGTAAGAAAAGAAAAGGGTCCAAGCAGGCAGCAAAACATAAAAGCACAAGAAAATAACAATATAATAAAGAGAGTTGGGGGAACTGCAAAGATGAATTTGGCATGAGATTTTGGAATTTAAACTAATTAAAGATCCTGAAATGACTTGATCTGTGGCAACTGCACTAATTTTTCATCAGAGAGTTATTGTATATATGATGAATCCATCTGCACTATAAGATCAAAGAGCCAACACGGTGACTAAAACCTTTCACCACCTTCTGCTTCTCGTCTAGATAAGACTAGAAATTCAAATGGTTATTGGATAAAACTGAGAGGAGAATTCTCACACAAGCAATGCATTCTATTTCTTTCTCCTCCTATCCCCTTAGGAAGAGATTTTGCTCTATCAAGCCAAGAGAAAGAGAGCTTAAAGATTTAGCTGATATCAGAAAGGAAGTGAGGTTAATACTAGTTTAATGCTCTTTGAGCAATAAAAATTCAGAGGCCTGCCCCATGCTGCTACGGGGCCAGCGTGGAGCTATCTGAAGAGTATGATACATATCCCCAGGAGTCTGAGGGCACAAATGACCACAGAGAGTAGTTACTGAGGACATCCGAAGGCAGGAGCCTGGCTGGATGAGCCCTTGTCTGCATATTTAAGAGAGGGCTATTAGAATTTGGGCAAGACTTGGCGAGATAAGGATGTATGTGTGTCGTAAGAGTCAAGTTACCATGCCTGAGCTGTCTTGATCGGCTTCTAGCAGATCCAAAGAGGAGAAGCAAACAGTAAGAAGCTATAGAGGATTCTGCTATAGGCCGAAGCTTATTGGGAGTGTCACAAGGTCAGTCAGAGAGGGCATCCACGCCAGGGCAGAGCTCATGAGATATGTCCCCATAGAGTGCCTTTGGAGAGTCCATTGATACATCCACAGAAAAGCCAAGATCTGGTTGCCTGCCCTGAGACAGTGCTTGGACAACCACAAGAGAAATGCAAACAACTAAACAAAAAGACTTTTCTCCTACCATCTAGAACCATTCATTTGTCCTGATCTCAGAGGGACTAGAAGAAGGAGGAGGAGATGTGATGTTCCAGAGGAACAGTGACGTAACAGCTCATGCCAGTTTCCTCTCTACAGCCCTGGCCTTCTAAAATATTGCCTCCTCATGAGATAGAAAGCATTACATGTGATGAGAGATGCTAATGCAAGGCTCTGAGAATACAGAGGATAGATCACGAGTTATTTGCCTTTTACTGGAGTCTTCTTCTATGATTGTGACAGAAGTACTAAGGAACAAATGGTGAAGAAACATGACACTGTGTTCAACATCCCATCCCCATTAGATTAAAGGTAATCTAATTGGAAAAGCAGGCATTAACATGCACTGGAGCAGTGGAGGAAAGCTTAGTCAATCTAACAGATTCTCGTAGCTCTGGATATTGATTTTAGATTACAAAAATCGTTGACAAATTGTACCACACATCTAACTTTATCGAGTGTTTCCAAAAGGGTTTGGAGAAATGGGAAGTCAGTGACAACCATTATACAATATTTCGAAGGAGCCAACTACATTGTCATTAGCTGCCATGGAAGCATCTATTATTGTACAAGTCCATCCACATCCAGATGGCTTATTTCTCTTCAGATTGTTGGTTCTCAGTGAGGCTAAGCAAAACCAGTTCCCTTTTTTGGAACTTTAAACTTCCAACTATAGAGGACCCGTTTGTGATTTTCAGTTAACACTAATGGTAATTATGATTGTAGATTCAACATCAAATCAGATACTCATTTATTCCTTAAGTGCATGCCATTCACAGACATCCATTCGTCAAACTTGTTAAGAATTTACATTGTTCTTCAATTCTGCCACCAGTCAGGGACTCTGTGCAGGATGTAGTCCCTACGAGACTTCAAAAGACTCCTAGCCCAATTGAAGAGTCAAACAAGTAAATTGTAAACATGATACATTGTGTTATGTGGTATATAAAGATATATGAACAATACCTAATATTTATTAATTACTTCTCATGTATCTGTGAAGCAATGACACCAAGTTGTCTATCAAAGATTCATGCTCCTTTTCTGTAGGGAAGGGTTATTGTTGGGAAAAAGCTGCCCATGCAGGTACTACATTTCCAGCCACAACCAAATATAAGAAAGACCATGTGATCTGGCAGAATGTGATGTGTGCCACCTCCGGGCCTGGATTATAAAAATCTTTCTAATATTCTCCATTAATTCTTCCCCCACCCCATGCATATATCTCATCACTGCCACCTGAGATCAGTTAATATATCTATCTATCTATCTATCTATCTCACCCAGGAGAACCTTAAAAGTTACATGCTAAAGATGGCAGAGATTCCATCGACCTGGACCCCTGCATTACTGCGTGGAGCCAAGCCCATCCCCCCTTACTTATGGAGTGAGAAATAAACTTCTATGCTGTGAAACAGCTGAGATTTGAGGATTTATCAGTTAAAGCAGCTACTGCTGCCATTACTAATATACCCAAAGTACTGATTCTTAATGATTGATGTGATTAATCTTTTAAATCAATCACAACAACCTTATGAAATGGATAGTGCAATTATCCACATTTTATTGAGGGGAAAACTGAGGTCCAGAGAGGAGATGCCATTTGCTAAAGGTTACAGAGCTAGTAAATAGTGAAGATATTTTATTAGTGAGTAATAGTAAAAAATGGAGTCACTATGGGCCCTGACCTTGAAGAGGTTTCAATCTCAAGGCATTGATGATATAGATGTGCAAAGTCCTAAATATAAAAATCAAAAGCTTAAGCAAAAAATCATAGAATCTCATCTGCCTATTTCCAGAATGAACCTCCCCAAGTAATTGGAAAATTCAATGATAATGCAATGATAAGTTAAAATAATTTTAAAATATCAAGGCTTGGAAAACATTAATTCAGAAGCAATTAAATGGTAGAAAACTACATATGTTTGAATTAACAAGGTATAAATTTAAAAAAAAATATAGTTTTAATGCTTTCTAAGAGTTTAAATAACATCCAAAGTGTTTTATAATCTGTTTTAAATTCACTTTTATTCCAATAAAAGTGTTTTAAACTAATAAAACCAACTAGTGAATATTAAACATTTTTAGTTACATATTCATCTGTTTATAGATGCTTATTTGACTCACTCAAAAAAAGGGGGAGAATTTAAGGCAGCATACAAAAAAGTAAACAATTGAATAGCACCAAACCTTGAAATAAGTGAGATAATGGGTGTGAAAAGATAATGACAGCAAAAATAAGTCAAAGATGGGACTAATACAAAAATGTATACTACAACTTCTAAAACATTTTCACAAAAGAAGATATATATTTGTCTGATTTCCCTAGGCGAAAAACAAAAATATTGTTAGTAATTACTAAATTCACAATGTTACTGAGAAGTCCAGCCTTTCTTGGCTTGAGACACGAAGGGAATTTATTCCACATCCTCACATAGAAGGAATTAAGTAATATAACAAACTAAAGCCTCAATACCATGCCTACGAAACACACAGTTGCGAGATTCATATGGCTGTTTTCTGTATAACTTCTCTCAGTACTAGCCTTGGCATCTTTCCAAAACCTAGCTCAGTAAAAACAGTTATAGAATTTATGCAAAGGAAAGTATATAATAATAGTAAACAATAAAAAATATCACCATCATCTTATATCTCTTTTTGTATAAAAAGAATGACCTACTGAAACATCAAGGTGTATATTTTCAATTACTATTATTGAATAGGGATTTTTCTGTCCTACTCTACTCCTTTCTTGCAATTAGTGACTTATACAGCAAAAGGTAGAATATAATGACACATCTAAATGTTGTTAGCTAATCCATCGTATGGCCTTAGCCTCATTTGTACAGCTGATTGGGCTGTTAGTCAAAGAGCAGGAATGAAGTCTCCTAGCCAAGCAAAACACTATGGTAGCAACTCCAAATGGGAGCTGCATGGGAAGAGAGAGAGGGGCCGGGCAAGCAGCTGTTAGGAACTGTGGAGCTGTATCTAATTAGAAGTATATCTAGTGACTCACCTTAAAATATTTGCTCCCCAAACCCATTGCCCTGGGCCTCGCTTCTTGAGAGATTTTAGTGCTCAGAAAAGGAATCTTGACAAGGTATCCAGAAAGTGACAGCATAAAGGTTTCACTGTAATGGAAGTAGGCCTTAATTCTTAAGGGGAGTTGCATTTTGATGCACCATGGAGCTGGAAGCGTGTTATTAGAACCCAGGGAACTTCCTGTAAAGCTTTCATCAATAGCAATGATAGAGAGAAGACTACCCAGAGCTTAGATTTCTCAGGAAAGAAGACTGGAATCACCCAGTAGAAAAAGAATCCCTTTTCTGGGACTAATAGCTAAAGGCAATAGTGACTCAATGAATAAGGAGGGAAGCCGTATATACCAGCTGTTTGTTCACTCATTTGTTCAACACATTTATTGACCATCTGCTTTGTTCCAGGAACCATTCTGATTCTAATCCCTCATAGAAATAAAGGTTATGTTTTAAATTTCCTTTTCTTGCTTACTGTCAGAGTATCTAAATTTGAGGTATATTCTGACCTTCTTTTGTCATTTTAATAGACTCTTCTTCTATAGAGGAATTCTAATTGCATTTCTTTTTTTGCTTAGCTTAATAATATTGAATTTTGCTCCTCTGTCAGAAGGTGTTAGTAATGATTTGCCATTTTATACAGGAGAATGCAATATTAAGATAGAATGATGACAGAACCAGGAGATACTGTGAACTCTGAAACTGGAAAGCAGTTTTTCAAGGAAGATCAGGGTATTGCCTCTGGATGGGGTAACTGTATGTGACTTCAAGTTGCCATCCCATTGAGAAAGAATGAGCATCTTATCATCGTTCACAAGAGAGTTATACAGTCTTAGGAAATAGCATCCTTGGAACTGTATAACCACATGAAGGGAGTTGTATGACCTGGAAGGTAGGAGATGGAATGTACTGGACAAGAAGGCTCAAAAAAGTCTTGCTAAGAAATGAATACTCATGAATTCCTCTGTGGCAGGCCAAATCATGTGCTTTATGCTGAACCAACATGGATGCCTTTGTCACAATTGATTGGGTTAGGGAGAATTTCCCAACTTATGAACACCCAATAAAAATGGTCTGTTTTGGATGGTGGTTAACCAACCCAACTTACCTAGAGAGACCAAAGGTGAAAGGAATAAAGCAAAGCAGACACTCCTGAAGGGACATCATGAACCATTAACAGAACAGCTAAGCACTAGAACAGAGATGTTTCCATATATTCACTTCGTACAGATGAAGTAGTATAATTCTTACAAACTAAAGGGCAAACTAATACAGTGGTGTTTGGAAGGCAGGTGTTTTGAAGCCTCTTATCCAGAGAAAATGTTAGGTGGTATAAGGGAGTAAGCTCTGGATTTGCTGTCAGAAAACACGGGTTGGACAACCAGTTAAGCCATATACTAAATTTGTGATATTGTCGAAATATGTATACTCAACATCTCATTTATTAAGAAAATATCATCTCCATTTCTTTCCAGGCTCAAAACCATGCTGATTTTTATGTAATACTATAAATTCTTAAAGATAAAAAATAAATACCATGTACACGCAAAAATAAATGTCGCAATGTTTTGTCATATCAGCATACAAAGTAATATGTGCAGGATGATTACCACTGTGAAAAAATAGAGATATATGTGGAAAACAAAGAGAATACTCAAAAGTGGAAATTGTGTTAGATTGGTGGAATTTTACACAATATTCTCCATTTTTCAAAAAATCATAATATCGTTTTATATTTTGTACCAAAAATTAGACTAAAACAATGTGTGTGAAAGTATTGGCTCTCACACAGAAAAAGATGAGGTGGTTAAATGGGAGAACCCTGTGCAGCTGGGGACATGTGAGATTTTTAATAGCATAAAACAGGGAAATAGAAGAGAGTCAATGAGTTCTAGAAGGAAGCTATTTTCAAGATGTAGCCAACCTGAAAACTCTTCATTCCCACCTATTGCTTCAGCCCTGATCAGAAGAGAAAAAATTCAAATGGAGAAACAGAGAGCACAAAACAGAAAGACCTTGGATAGATGTTGTCAAGTACTGACTCTCTGTCAGGGATTGTGCTTGGACCCGCAGATATACAGAGCAGTGAATGAGCAAACATTCTACCTACTCACATGGAGCGTCTACAAGTCTTTTTTGTGCTATGTATATAAGAGAAGAGACAACTTAACCTCTTTATAAATAAGAATAGAGAAGGCTAGATGCAGGAATACAACCAGTGATGATGCTCTAACTAATGTCTGAACTTTCAGCAACTAGAGACTGAGAAAAAAATATAGAAAATTCTCTAGTTTTAAAACTAAGAACCCTGGGGCCAGTTCCGTGGCCAGGTGGTTAAGTTCGTGCATTCCGCTACAGCCGCCCAGGGTTTCTCTGGTTTGGATCCTGGGCGCGGATATGGCACTGCTCATCAGGCCACATTGAGGCAGCGTCCAATGTGCTACAACTAGAAGGACCCACAAGTGAAATATATAACTGTATACTGGGGGGAGTTGGGGAGAAAAAGCAGAAAGAAGAAGAAAAGATTGGCAACATTTGTTAGCTCAGGTGCCAATCTTTAAAAAGGAAAAAAAAAAAACACTAAGAACCCTAAAACAAAAAAAGAAGTTGCAAAAAAAATAAGTTGGTATAGAATATACATGGCACAGAACACAGAAAAGAATCAATGGAAAATGTATAATGAGAATAATCAAAAGAAGCTCCCCAAATAGAACCAAGAAAGAGACGTTGCCTTTGCTGTTTCCTATTTTTGGTTTAATCAATTCCCATGTAAGAATGGAAAAAAAGTTCATTGCAGAACTAAACTTTATATTATTTTTCAGTTGGTTCTTAAAGAATTATGCAGAGATTAACTCTTTATTAAACTGCATGTATTTCTCATCCCATTCAGTAATGCTTAGTTAATACTTTGTTGTATTTTAAAATATTGAGTTAATTACTGTCCGATTTCAGATAGTTATATGCATGTCTATTTCTTGTAGGAAATTATATATATATATATATATATATATATAAAAACTTGTTTGACTAAAAATTAAGTTAAAATAATGACCCCAAATGACAATATTCTGAAGACGAAACTGGCAAAACCAAAAAACAGCCGACTTTGCAGAATTTTGCCTTAAAATGCTTATTCTTGACTAAGTTACAAAAGAAATTTGCAAAATTTAAAGAAGCAGTTCATTGAAAAACTCTGACCTGGCGTCAGAAGACCTGGGCTCAAATCCAAGTCGTACCATTTATGAGCCTTACAAGGTAGAACCTTTCACCTGAACTTTAAATTTCAATTTTCTTTATGAAAAATAATAACCAAAAAATTCCTTATCTATTCAAAGAATATTTGTTGATGGTTAATTATGTACCAGCCTCCTAATTCTCAAGTGTTTGTCTTCAGGAAACCCTGATATCCATGGCCAACCAGAACCATTCTAGTCTGTGTCCCTATTCCCAGTGTTCATCCATGCAATCCATGCTCCACACTGCTGTGGGGAAGATTAAGGAAGAGGGTTTGCAAAAGGAGCTAGTTTGGGCTCTGTTAGGTACAGAGTTAAGGATCAAATGCTATAGTAAACTGAGACATCAGAATGGCCTTGACATATCTCTTTGTTTCCTTGTACATGTCTTAGCATTCAGCGTTTTTCATCATATCCTGAATTCCCTTTATCTTAGAATGTTAAGAACCCACTTAAAAAACAGTGGGTTCTAGTCAAAGAGAGGAGGCATATTTCTTACTCTTCTCATATTTGCTAATCTCTTGAAATGTGCATTGGGACACTGGGGAGAAACTTTATACTCCTAAACAGTTTCCCTGATGCCAATGAAGTCCTTACACTTTCATCAAAGCCTACTGGAATGGTGCATAGCAATCTCTGTACCTTACAAATAGGGACTAGCACATTCTTTCAAATTTCCCTAGAACACTTATCAAAATGAGCACATACTAGAACAGGATAAAGAAACTTCAAAATATTTCAAAATGAAAAAAACAAATTGGGTGTTAGCCCAGTGGTGTAGTGGTTAAGTTGAGCACACTCTGCTTCTGTGGCCCAGGTTTGCAGGTTCGGATCCCTGTTGTGGACCCATACCACTCATTTAGCCATGCCGTGGCAGTATCCCGCATACAAAATAGAGGAAAGATTGGCACAGATGTTAGCTCAGGGCCAAGCTTCCTCAAGCAAAAAGAGGAAGATTGGCAACAAGTATTAGCTCAGGGCAAATCTTCCTCAACAACAACAACAACGAAAATCAAATGATCTTGACCTTGAAATAAAAACAAAATTGCCAACCAACAAGTCAACTATTTAAAAATAGAAAAGATTTTTAAAAATAACAATTGAGCAAAAAAAGGAAATTGAAGTTGATTTTACAAGATGTATATAACAATAACAAAGGGAATAGTTTATGTCAAAACCTATGAGATATGGACTAATTTATTGTGATGAAATTTTATACTAGAATTGATGTTATCATTAAATAAGAGATAAAAATAAATTAAGCACTCAGCACAGGAATTTATAAAAACTAACATCAAATTAAACTAAGAAATGCAGGAAGAAAGAACTAATAAGGATGCGACGTAAAGAGAATATAAACCCCCAAAAGTAGGAGTATAAAAAGGAATGTAATCATGATCCAGAGGTATCTTTTAAAGAGTTGAATATAGACTATAACTTTGTGCATATACATTTGAAAATTGCAATAAAATGGTTAATTTTCTAAGAAAACAAAAACTACCAAAATTGTCCCAAGAAGGATGAGAAAATAGAATAATGAATGCAGAAGGAATTGAGAAAAACACTCAAAACTCAAATCCAGTTCCAAAGATCATTATAAGTGACTCTTTGCCAATTTTTAATTAGCAGAAAATTCAAATGCCACTTAAACTATTGTAGTGCAAATAAAAAAGATGTAACTCTGCAATCTATTGTACAAAGCTAGCATAGTCTTGACAGGAAATTGTAAGATAGCAAAAAGAAAACTAAAGTTTAGAACAATTATTATCTAAAAACACAGACAGGAAAGGAAAATTCTAAATAATAGAAAATTGAGTCCATAAACATAATTAAAATTGTAATATAATATGACCTAGATGGCTTTATTATATCATTCAAAAGCAGCTTATAGGAAAAATCTGTTAATATAATTCATCGTGTCAGTAGGTCAAAACAGATAAATCATGTGACTATCTTGATACTGAAAAGATATTTGATAACAATCAGTATCCATTTCTGATCATGTTAGTACTCTAATCAAGTAAAGAATGAGACTGGCTCAAACTGATAATAAATGTCAATTAATGTCATTGTTTTTTTTTTTTTAAGATTTTATTTTTTTCCTTTTTCTCCCCAAAGCCCACCAGTACATAGTTGTATATTCTTCGTTGTGGGTCCTTCTAGTTGTGGCATGTGGGATGCTGCCTCAGCGTGGTTTGATGAGCAGTGCCATGTCCGCGCCCAGGATTCGAACCAATGAAACACCGGGCCGCCTGCAGCAGAGCGCGCGAACTTAACCACTCGGCCACGGGGCCAGCCCCTAAATGTCATTCTTAATTACAAAATTCTAAAGTCATTCTCTTTATAATGTCAAGATACGTTGCATGTGATTATTACTAATGTTTGAACCTATTGTTATTTAACAGGAAAATAATATTTAGATGAAAAATATATAGATATGAGAAAGAACTGGGTAGAAGTATTATTGTTTTCAATATTATTATCTACCTGGAAAATCTAAAAGGATACATTAAAACCTATTCAAACCAAAAAGAGTGTTCTTAAAGTTGTCAGGTACAAAATAAATATACCCAAATACTGTAGTCTTTTTATAAGTGAAAAACAACCAATTAGAAAAAAATCTTGTTTATAATAGCAACAAAAAATATAAAGGGCCTAGGAATTAAGTCACCTAAAGACCAGAGCCATGTAGATCAAATATGGCTAAGGCTAGAGATCTCCCCTGGGAGATGTAAATGAAGTTCTGAATATTTTAAGACACAAATGATGACCATGAATAGGAAAGCTTAACACTGGAAGGTGTCAGTTCTCCTCCCCTCTTCCTATCACCAAGTACTCTGAAACTGTTTGGCAAAATTAGTCAAAATTACAATGATATTTGGGGAGAGAACTTAAAATAATTTTAAAGTTTATCAGGAAGAATAAATATACACATTAAGTTTTAAATCTTCCTGTAACAAGAATTCTAAAGATCATCCATACCCGGCTCTTTTCTCCTTTTTTTTTTTTTTTTGAGGAAGATTATCCCTGAGCTAACATTTGCTGCCAATCCTCCTCTGTTTGCTGAGGAAGTTTGGCCCCAAGCTAACATCCGTGCCCATCTTCCTCTACTTTATATGTGGGACACCTGCCACAGCATGGCTTGATATTGCAGTAGGTCTGCACCCGGGATCCGAACCAGCAAACCCTGGCCGCCCAAGCAGAGCAAGCAAACTTAACCGCAACACTATTGGGCAGGCCCTTCTTTTCTCCTTTTGGACATGCACGAGGATTATACTTCCCCACCCCAATCAGCTAAGCTGAAGCCATATGACTGGTTCTGGCCAATGAACTGTGAGAGAAGATAACTTGTGTTACTTCTGGACATAAGAACTTAGTTGCCAGTGTGGAACCTTCCAGCTCTCTCTTTCCTTGCTACAGGAATTGTGGAGTAGGATTTGTGCTGAAAATTCAGAGCAGCCTAGATTGCCAAGTGGCTGTGTGGAGGTCAGCTTTCCTGAAGAACCATCTGAACTCACAACAGACTGTGAAAAAAATAACCCTTTGTTGCATTAAGCCATTGAGACTGGGAGGTTGTTCATACAGCATAACCCAGCCTATGCTAACTGATGAACTTCTGTGTAGGAAAAATAGAACTGCCGTAAACAATTAAAAATGACATAACCACAGGCTGATGTGGGATCATAAAAATGAGCAAAGGATATTACAACAGCAATTTACAAAGAAAAAACATAGATGGCCAATAAATATATGAAAAAAATACTATATTTCACTACCAATTGAGAAAATGTAGATTTAAAATGTGATACTCTTTCACGCATTCATTTAATTGGGTGAAATTAGTAAGATTCATGAAATTGAGCTTTGGAAATGATGTGGGAAAATAGAAACATATATTGCTTGTACATTCATTCATCAATTTAATTATGCTACATCCAATAAAGTGGAAAAATTAATATAACCTCAACCCGGCAATTCCTCTTTAAGCTCCATAGAGATTCTTTTACGTGTTCAAGGAGATATGTGAATGTGTGTTCATTGTAATACTATTGGTATTAGTAAAGAGAGGAAACAATCAAACTGTTCATTCGAGGGAATCTAAAAAAATGCGATTTAGTCCTTAAAAGGATCTATATATGCATATGTCATTACAATAAATGTCACAGATCTAATGTGGAGTGGAAGAAAAGTACACAACCAAGCATGTATAGACATGCACACACACACACAAAGAACCCACTTCTTATTATTGAAGACAAAGCTATGAATTAATGCAGACGGATGTGTTACTGCGGCAACAGCAGCCCCATGTGCTTCGTTTAAACTCAACAAACAGCAGAAAATCCTTGAAATTTCTTCATTGAAAACATTTCCTGAGCTCTGAGGAATCATGAATAGCACCATTTGATTGCTATAAGGTTACAGAGTATGGAGAAAGCAATTTGTCTTTGTCTTTTCAAGGTTATGGCTTAAATAGGAAGGTCAAGACCAGCTGAGGGATAACGATGGGCCTGCTTTATGCCAATATGTCAATTAAGTGAACAAATTCCCAAGAAGAAGGTAATGATGGCATACAGATTAAGACATTACAGACATAGATATCAGCCATAGATTTAGCAAGACTTGTGAATACGTACACAAATACAAATATAGATGTATATATATGGATGAATAGATATTTCTGTTGTTTATAGAAGATAGTATTTGGAACAACTGACCTTCACACTCTCCTCAAACAAATAAATACACAACAAAAAGTGCACAAACATACTATGCCCATAGTCCAGAATTTTCGAGATAGAAGAGACTTGCCTCAGAGATAGTCTGGTCTAGTCTCAAAGTATAATACATGTAATGTTATAAGATATTGTTTTAATTGATATATGAACACTTTATTTTAATAATTAAATACTTATTTTTATCAATTCATCCTAATTATGTCAAATTTATATTATTACTACCTACCCTTTTATAAAGTTAATTTTTAAACAAGTTTATTTAAGTTTAAAAATGGGTTCATCTATACTATCTGCTCGATTTTTCTGTAAATCGAAAACTACCAAAATAAAGATTATTAATTAAAAATGGTTTGGTTGAAAGAAAAATATTAACTAAATATAAAAGTAGGGGTCATCCATAGTTAAGACAAACATCATAAGGCAAAACACAAGATACTACAGATTGGAAAATTACTACAGATTCTGTAGTTAGGAGCTTTATCTACCTATCACGTTGCCTCCGTTTGTCCCTGTCATCAATATTCATAACTTCATTTTCTAAGGTAAATCTATATAGGTAAATCCATAATTTAACAGAAAAAATTCAATATAAAGAATTAACAGGGGCCGGCCCCGTGGGAGTGGTTAAGTTCATGCGCTCCGCTTCAGCGGCCCAGGGTTTCGCCAGTTCAGATCCTGGGCACAGACATGGCACTGCTCATTAGGCCGCTCTGAGGTGGCGTCCCACATGCCACAACTAGAAGGACCCACAACTAAAAATACACAACTATGTAATAGGGGGATTTGGGGAGAAAAAGCAGAAAAAAAATTAACAAGTAAAGAGTGGTTAACTACTAAAAGGAGTATAAGAGCATTCTAAGGCATAGTAGCAATTGAAGTAGCAATTGCTGGAAGTAGCTACTATTCCTAGGACTGAGGGAGAATAAACGAGGAAGGAATCCAGAAACTTCTAGGAGCCCCTTCCACAGGCTGAGGTCTAGACCTCTGAGGAAAGCTGTGGCTGCTACAGGTGCACGCAGCCCATTGGTAGAAAATCAACTTGCTGAAGGGCAGCCGCCATAGCTGGTCCACAGGAGCTGCTGAACGGGGGAAGAACTTGGTGAAGAGGGAAGTCTGCCGCTAAACCAGGAGGGCTGCAGAGGGGAGCACATCTCCTGCTTGTACCTGCACACACACACACACACACGTACACACAAAACAATATGCTGGCTGCCACAGCACACTGGAAGAAGGAAAAGAAATCCCTTCTTTTGCTCTGGCCTTGCAGAATCACTGCAGTACCCGGTACTATCAAAGATGAACATTGTGCCCACTGGAAAGAAGAAATGCCTACAGGGACCAGCTCCGGTACCACAAAACACAGCAAGGACGGGCAAATTTCAGGCTAAGAGGTAATAAACCCGCACCCGGGATCCAAACCTGTAAACCAGGGCCGCCAAAGCAGGGCATGCCAACCCTAACCTCTATGCCATCGGGCCGGCCCCAGAAGCTTTTTTTAAAATAATTTAATTCCATAAAACTTAGAAACGCCTTTATGGCAAAACATACTATATACAAAATCAGAAGATAAAAGATAGACTTGGGAAAATGCAAACTGTTTGCAATACATACAAAAGATAATAATTATCATTAATTTACAAAGAGCTCCTTCAACCTGATTAGAAAAGATAAATAAACCATTGAAAACGGGCAAAATATTTGAAGAGGCAATCACAGAAAATGAAATGCAAAAAGCCAATAAACATATGAAAATATAGTCAAACAGAACAATTGATAAAATACAAAATAAATAAAAACTTTTAAAAGGTGAAATTTTTCCCTCCAACAGAAAAATTATAACATCTCACGAAGCAAGAAAGTAAGAAAATAAGTCTATTCATGCTTTATTGAAAGGTGAGAATGGTTGATTAAATTATGGCACATTCTTAATGTGAAATATGATACACTAGTTTCAGAAACTGAGTTATATTTTTGAGTGTTGCCTTGAAAGTGTATTCATGAAACAGAGTGAAGTGAAAAGAATTTCAGAATAACACATATTGTGATCCTACTTTTATAATAAAGTTATATATGTATAATTGGTGTAGTCTTGCATAAGCAAATAAAAGTATATAGCATGATAAGCATTGCGTTTTTTAACAGTGGCTACATTGAAGAGGGCAGAATTGGAGCTTGAGAGAAAACACTATTAATTTTAATCTAAATATTTCCATAATGTTTAAATTGTTACATCAGGCATGTAATACTTTTATAATGTAAACGACATATTTAGATGTACATGCCCGCTTCAATGCTGGCCTATGAACCTCTAATATTTATTTTCCTCATGGCTAAGGAAAAACGAGCCAATTTAATCTGAAAAATAACTTAAAAAATTCGACTTGGTGGTGTGGAAGGCCCTTTCTTTTCCAGTGTTATACAAGATGTGTGGGAGCTGTGTTGTCAGATGGCAGGAGGGCGTGTGGCTGCCTTAGGGAGGAAGAGATGTGGGCTGTGTAGAGGTTTAAAGGATGGATACAGATGAGCAACGCTGAAGGACAGTTTTCGAAGCAGAAGTGGAGCAGGCAGTGACTTCTATTTTCATGTCCTTCATTCACGGGAAACAGTAGCATCAAGAAAGAAAACAATGCAAACAACCTTCACCCTTCAGAGTATAGCAGAAGGATCGAGGATACCATCTGCCTCATGCACTGTCAAGGAAATTAATTTCATAAGGTGTCACCAAGTTCAGATTTCCACTTCAAACTAGCCACCTGAAAATTAGAGGAAATTCTAGAAATAACTGGTCAAGGTAACTATACACAGTACAAGTAAAGTCTGAGTAAGTTAAACAGCAATAGAAATGTTAGCCTAGAGAGGAGAGGCCCCTTCTGGACAGCCCATAAGCAATCAAAATACGACTGACTGGTTACAGGAACATCTAAGCTGGGAGTATTCCTTCGGAAACAGCAAAGTGGAGAGTGCACGAGGATTAAGCACTTTGTAATACCAGGCACTCAATAAACTAAATCTCATTGAACTCTCACGACAACTTTAAATGAGTATTATTATGCCTCTATTTGACAGAGGAGAAACTTAAAGAGGGAACTGACTTGCCCTTTTCACAATGCTAATAAGTGGCAAAGCCAAAAACCAAACCCAGTTCGGATACCAACCTCTCTGATCTTCATATTACAGTGGCTCCCAAACTGACTTACTACCCCTGAAGGAAGTTAGCGAACTGCATATTTCAAATTCAGCTTATTGATTGCATGCCAGAGATGTGTCTAGAAGAATCCCATTTGCTATGGAGAATCTGAAAAAAATATGTGACGCGGAAGTTGCCTTCAGAAAGTTTATTATATTTTGGGGGTTTTAACTCATATGGGTGGCTAGCTTCCAGCAGTGTAGCATACAAATGTCTACAGGATCCAGCCAGCTAATACAAATGAAGACAAGTGAGCCCAGTAGGGGCTGTGCAATTAATATGCCCCAATGTAAATTAAAACAGGGCTTTCAAAAGGTTGACACCCATTATACAAGGCCCATTTAAATATGGGACGATTACCCCCATTGCTTCTACATTTAACAGCTCAATTTGGCCTATTCTTAAACTTGGTAGAAATGAATGTTGCCTCATGGTAGAGTACCTCAAATTTAATGCCATGTTTCCACCATTAAGGCATCTTGTTGAAATTATTGACTCCATCTAATCAGGAACTGGTAAACATTCACCATTATAGATTTAGCTATGTTCTGTTCATTGCCTTTTTCAACAATCTTTCTACCGTAGTTTGCCACCATTTCTGGAGGGACATGATATGCCCATGCCCAGTTACCCATGGAGTACCTCAAAGCTTTTACTCACACATAATCTTAACTGCATTCAGCTTTCTCCTGGAGCTCAGATATGACATTACATTGATAACATATTCCTCTAAGGTGACTCATTAGTACATACAAATACTCATAAAGGAGCATACAAATACTCACAAAGGAGCTCAAAAAAGGGCCATGAGCCATTGACCCAAACGTAGTGCAAGGCCTCAATTAAAATCCTAAAAGTTTATTTGTTAAACCAAAGGCCACTCCATCTCCAACGCTGTCAGGAAACAGCTATTGACTTTTCCAGCACCTACCACTTTATAACAAGCCTAACATAGTTTAGGCTTTTTGGAGTTCTGGAGGCAACACATAAATTTTGCTTAAGTCCACTCATGCTATTACTTGCAAATTTGCCCACTTTGAGTGGGGCTGCCTCCCACCAAAGTCTCTAGAATCTGCCCAAATTACAAAACAACAGGCTCTCCCTTTAGTGCCCCCCCCAGAGATTCTGTTGCTGCAGAGACTTTAACAACCCCCTTTCATGAGTCCTAGACTCTCTGGACAACCTATGATGGCCATAAGTTGTCCACAGGCTTCTCATACAAGAAACTGTCCTCCTCCTTGTCTCATGCTATATGCCACTAGATAGTCAGTGGCTGGCCACATACTGGGCTCTCTTGGAAACAGAGGCTGCTAAAGGCCCTAAGCCTGTGACCATTCCTATGCAGCTTCCCACTATGCCTTGGGTCATGGAAGTAGCACCTGCAAGCTTGACACAGCCACTAAGGCCTCTTTGCTATGGGATGGACCCAAAGCTGGACCCTCCGGAGTACTGCGCCCACAGGACGGAGCAGCCTCCCCCATCCACAGGGCATCCCTGAAGGGACCCACGTGTCAGCACACTTCCTGAACCTCAAGCAGTCATCTGAACACCGGATACCCTGGCCAAGAATTGCCCACATCTGCATATTTTCAGACTCTTAGGCCATTTCCAATGGTCAGGTTGTCCCCTCCAAGGACTCAACTCTAATTTCAAAATATTTGGTCATTTGATGCTGTCTCTTAGCTCACCAACACTATTTTTTGTTTAGTCTTTTTTCTCTGTTCTATTCATTAATCTATTCTTCTGCCCCGTCTAATCTTCCCTTAATCCCACCCAGTGTGTTGTTCATCTCAGAGATTTTATTCTTCATCTTCTAAAATCTGAAAATCCATATACATGTGGGAAGACTCTTTCTCTCTCTTTCTATATATATGTGGATATATAGAGAAAGATAGATATATATATCTCTCTCTGCGTATATAGATATATACATGCAATTGAAAACATTTTTATTAAAACACTGTGAAAGCCAAAGAAAACACATCAGTGCTCCATGCACTACTTACTCTCAACATCTGGGAACAAAACAGGGTTTAAAAGCAGACAAAGATGGGTTCAAGTCCCGTATCCAGTGCTTAATATCTGTATGGAACTTGATCAAGTATTTCATTTATGAAAACAAGCTTGTGTTCCCTGAGATGGTAGTGGGACAGTACCTGAGACTATGTTGATTGTGGTGAGATATTTAGAGAGATGCAGGTCAGTTCAATAGAGCCAAAGTCCACAGAGCCTATGCAAGGAAGCCACGTTGCAGCCCTGCACAACTGCTGAGCAGAGCCTTCAGCCCTGCCCGACCAGGAAGCCTGGCCAGAGAACCTGGGCAACCATGGAGCCAGTGCTCCAGCCCCGCTCAGGCAGGGAGCCAAACCAGCAGCCCAGCCTAGATGTCGAGCACAGCAACTGGCCCAGCACAATCAGGGAGTGTGAGCAGCGACTCTGAGCAGCCTCGGAGCCCAGCCTATAGTACCACCCAGCCACAGGGCTCAGCCTACAGCCCTGCTGGACTGCTGAACACAGTCTGGGGCCTCATTCAGGCAGGGAACTCAGTCAGTGACCACACCCAATCATGGAGCATGGCTTGCAGTCCGCCCAAACAAAGGGCCTGGCCAGCCACCTCACCCCATAGCAGAGCACAGCAAGTAGCCCACCTGATCGCGTAGCACAGCCTAAGGCCCCACCTAACTGTGAAGCCCCATCTGTGGCCCACCTAAACACAAGTCCAGCAGCAGCACCATCCAGTCTGGGAGCACAGCCTGAGGCCCCACTCAACCAGAAGCGATTGTCGAGCCCAGCTTGCAGCCCTGCCTGCTCACAGGGTCCAATCAATTGCACTGCCCCAACAAGAAACACAGCCTATGACCTCACACAGCTAGAGGTGATCTTCTCAAATGCTCCCAAAAAATTGAGAGGAATGGGGGAAGATATTTGCAAACCATATATCTGATAATGCATTGATATCCAAAATATATAAGGAACTCATACATCTCTATAGCAAAAAAACAAGAAATGCAATTTAAAAAGGGAAAAGGAATATACTCCTCCAAAGAAAATATACAAATGGACAAAAGGTACATGCAAAGGTACTCAACTATACTAATTATCAGAGAAATTCAAATCAAAACCACAATGAAATATCACCTCACACCTCTTAAAATGGCTATTATCCAAAAGATAAAAGATAAGTGCTGACAAGGATGAGGAGAAAAAGGAACCCTTGTACACTGTTGGTGGGAATGTAAATTGGTGCAGCCACTATGGAAAACAGTATGGAGTTTTCTCAAAAAATTAAAAATAGAACTACCATATGATCCAGCAATTCAACTTCTGAGTATATATCTGAAGGAAATGAAATCACTATCTCAAAGAGATATTTGCCCCTTCATGTTCATTGCAGCCCTATTTACAATAACCAAGATATGGAAACAACCAAAGTGCCCAAGGATGGATGAATGGATAGAGAAGATGTGCTGTATATACACAATGAAATATTATTCAGCCACAAAAAGAAGGAAATCCTGCCATTGCAACAACAAGGATAAACTTCAAGGGCATTATGCTAAGTAAAACAAGTCAGCCAGAAAAAGACAAAGAGTGTATGATCTCACTTATATGTGGAATCTAAAAAAAAAAATGAACTCACAGATACGGGGAGAGCACAAAGATGGCATGGGCCAGACTTCATCTTCAGAGAGTGTTTCTAGATGTGTGTTAAATTAGATGCCTGCTCTCAGGCTGATGCTTTAAGATGAACCAACAAGGCTCTCACAGAAAGACTGGGCATTCTTCAGTCGGCTGCCTCTGCAATGGGCCCTGGGTTGGTGAGCCCATGCAAGTCCTTTGAGAATTGTTTCTCAGCTCACTATAGCCTTGTTGGCTTTCAAAGCTAGATGTTTGGGGGGGCTCAACTGTGAGGTGCAGGTCTTAAAGTTGGGGTTCCAGATGTGGGATGAAAACTCTTTGCTCCTCATGCAGGAGCTCTGGGTTTTGAGTCCTTCCCGATCGTGGGTGACCACGCCAAGGGTGCGGTTTATAGAGAGATTGTGTCTCAGCCTCTCCTACCCACTGTGATGTGGGTTTTTCCTGGTTGCCCCGATGTGTAAGAGTCTCTCAGGTAGGTTCTGGGTTTTCAGAGGAAATTGTTTCATATGTAGGTGTAGATTCGGTGTGTCTATGAGAGGAGGTGAGGTTAGGATTCTCCTTTGTGGCCATCTTGAACCAGAACTGATCATTCTTAATCTGTGCGGTGTCTAATGGTCT
Organism: Equus asinus; assembly: GCF_041296235.1. Classification (NCBI taxonomy): domain Eukaryota; kingdom Metazoa; phylum Chordata; class Mammalia; order Perissodactyla; family Equidae; genus Equus; species Equus asinus. The sequence continues at coordinate 32,703,616 of NC_091802.1, read as the reverse complement.
AGCTCTGGTCAGGCTTCTCTTGGTCCTAGGGAAGTTCTTATGGAAAGTATAGGGCTTGGACTCATTCTGTTTGCACTTGTTGTTTCAGGGGATTAAGTCTTAATTCTTGATTTTTATGTTGGGTCAAAAGGATCAGAGTTTTCTGTACACTTAGGTTGCAGTGCTGGGAAGCAGAAGGAAAATCAGTTGCTTTTTTCTTTTCTTTTACATTTATTTATCTGTTTTTGAGATATTTTGTGGAAGAATCACTTCCTTCCAGGAAATTAAACTGAATATGGACTTTCTATTTTATAGCATACTGACACTTCCTGTGTAGCTTCATAAAACTTCCCCAGGCAACATTCTTTTTTATTTTTATTGCAGTAACATTAGTTTATAACATTATATTTATTTCAGGTGTACATCCTTATCTTTTGATTCCTGTGCAGACTATGTCGTGTTCCCCACCCAGAGACTAATTACAACCCATCACCACACATGTGTGCCTAGTCTCCCCTTTCCCTCCTCCCTCCCCTCTTCCCCTCTGGTAACCATCAATCCAATCTCTGTCTCTATGTGTTTGTTTGTCATTGTTTTTGTCTTCTACTTATGAGTGAGATCATACAGTATTTGACTTTCTCCCTCTTACTTATTTCACTTAGCATAATAACCCTCAAGGTCCATCCATGTTGTCACAAATGGCTGGATTTCATCATTTCTTATGGCTGAGTAGTATTCCATTGTGTATCTATACCACATCTTCTTTACCCATTCATCTCTTGGTGGGCATGTAAGTTGCTTCCAAGTCTTGGCTATTGTGAATAATGCTGCAATGAACATAGGGGTGCACATATCTTTACACACTCTTGTTTTCATATTCTTTGGATAAATACTCAGCCATGGAATAGCTGGATCACATGGTAGTTGTATTCATAATATTTTGAGGAATCTCCATACTGTTTTCCATAGTGACTGCACCAGTTTGCACACCCACAAGCAGTGTATGAGAGTTCACGTCTCCACATCATCTCTAAAACTGTTGTTTCTGTCTTGTTGATTACAGCCATTCTGATGGGAGTGAGGTGATATCTCATTGCAGTTTTGATTTGCATGTCCCTGATAGTGATGTTGAACATCTTTTCACGTGCCTGTTGTCCATCTGTTTATCTTCTTTGGAGAAATGTCTGTTCAGATCTTTTGCCCATTTTTTAATTGAGTTGTTGGTTTTTTTGTTGTTGAGATGTATGAGTTCTTTATATATTTTGGATATTAACCCCTTATCAGATATATAGTTTGCAAATATCTTCTCCCAATTGTTAGGTTGTCTTTTCATTTTGCTGATGATTTCCTTTGCTGTGCAGAAGTTTTTAGTTTGATGTAGTCCCATTTGTTCATTTTTTTCTATTGTTTCCCTTGCCTGGTCAGACATTGTACTTGAAAATATGCTGCCAAGACCAATGTTGAAGAGCACACTGCCGGGGTCGGCCCCGTGGCCAAGAGGTTAAGTTCGCACACTCCGCTACTGCGGCCCGGGGTCTCGCTGGTTCGGATCCTGGACGCGGACATGCCACCACTCATCAGGCCACGTTGAGGCGGCATCCCATGTGCCACAACTAGAAGGGCACACAGCTAAAATATACAACTATGTACTGGGGAGATTTGGGGAGAAAAAGCAGAAAGAAAAAAAAAAGAAAAGAAAAAAAGAAGATTGGCAACAGTTGTTAGCTCAGATGCTAATCTTTAAAAAACAAAAAGAAGAGCATACTGCCTATGTTTTCTTTGAGAAGTTTCATGGTTTCAGGTCTTACATTTCAAGTCTTTAATCCATTTTGAGTTAATTTTTGTGCATGGTGTAGAATAATGGTCTACTTTCATTCTTTTGCATGTGGTTGTCCAATTTTCCCAACACCATTTATGGAAGAGACTTTCCTTTCTCCATTGTATGTTCTTGGCTCCCTTGTCTAAACTTAGCTGTCCATAGATGGTGTGGGTTTATTTCTGGGCTCTTGGTTTGGTTCCATTGATCTGTGTGTCTGTTTTTGTGCCGGTACCATGCTGTTTTGGTTACTATAGCTTTGCAGTATATTTTGAAATCAGGGAGTGTGATACCTCCAGCTTTGTTCTTTATTCTCAGGGTTCCTTCGGCTATTCGGGGTCATTTGTTGTTCCATATAAATTTTAGGATTCTTTGTTCTATTTCTGTGAAAAATACTGTTGAACTTTGATGGGGATTGCATTGAATCTGTAGATTGCTTTAGGAAGTATGGACATTTTAACGATGTTAATTCTTCCACTTTAGGAGCACGGAATATCTTGCCATTTCATTGTGACTTCTTCAATTTCTTTTGACAATGATTTATAGTTTTTCAGAGTACAGATCTTTATCCTCTTTGGTTAAGTTTCTTCCTAGGTATTTTATTCTTTTTGCTGCAATTGTAAATGGAAGTGCATTCTTAATTTCTCTTTCTGCTACTTCGTTGTTAGTGTATAGAAATGCAACTGATTTTTGCATGTTGATTTTGTATCCTGCAACTTTACTGTATTCATTTATTATTTCTAAAAGATTTTTGGTGGATTCTTTAGGGTATATACATAAAATCACATCATCTATGAATACTGACAGTTCCACTTTTTCCTTTCCAATTTGAGTCCTTTTTATTTCTTTTTCTTGACCAATTTCTCTGGCTAGGACTTCCAATATGATGTTAAATAAGAGTGGTGACAGTGGGCATCCTTGTCTGGTTCCTATTCTTAGAGGGATAGCTTTCAGTTTTTCTCCATTGAGAATATTAGCTGTGGGTTTGTCATATATGACCTTTATTATGTTGAGGCACTTTCCTTCTTTGCATTTTATTCAGAGTTTTTATCATAAACGGATGCTGTATCTTGTCAAATGCTTTCTCTGCATCTATTGAGATGATCACGTGATTTCTATTCTTCACTTTGTTAATGTGGTGTATCACGTTGATTGATTTGTGGATGTTGAACCATCCCAGCATCTCTGGAATAAATTCCACTTAATCATGGTGTATGATCTTTTTAACGTATGGTTGTATTTGCTTTGCTGGTATTTTGTTGCAGATTTTTGCATCAATGTTCATCAGTGATATTGGTCTGTAATTTTCTTTTTTTGTGTTGTCCTTGTCTGGTTTTGGTATCTATGTTGGTTTCATAGAATGAGTTAGGAAGCTTCCTCTCTTCTTCAATTTTTTGGAAGAGTTTGAGAAGGATGGGTATTAAGTCTTCTTTGTAGGTTTGGTAGAATTCACCCAGGAAGCTGTCTGGTCCTGGACTTTTATTTTTGGGGAGGTTTTTGATTACTGTTTTGATCTCCATACTGGTGACCAGTCTATTCAAATTCTCTATTTCTTCTTGATTCAGTTTTGGAAGGTTATATGATTCTAAGAATTTATCTATTTCTTCTAGATTATCCAATTTGTTGGTGTATAGCTTTTCATAGAATTCTCTTATAATCTGTTGTATCTCTGAGGTGTCTGTTGTAATTTCTCATCTTTCATTTCTGATTATATTTATTTGAGCCTTCTCTCTTTTTTTCTTGGTGAGTCTAGCTAAAGATTTGTCAATTTTTTTTTTATCTTTTCAAAGAACCAGCTCTTGGTTTCACTGATTTTTTTCTACTGTTTTTTTTTAGGTCTATTTCATTTATTTCTGTTCTAATTTTTATTATTTCCTTCCCTCTACTGATTTTGGGCTTTGTTCTTCTTTTTCCAGTTCTTTTAGGTGCACTGTTTGATTGTTTATTTCAGATTTTTCTTATTTGCTGAGGTCAGCCTGTATTGCTATAAACTTCCCTCTTAGAACCACTCTTACTGTATCCCATAGATTTTGGCATGTCATGTTTTCATTTTCATTTGTCTCCAGGTATTTTTTGATTTATCCTTTTATTTCTTCATTAACCCAATTGTTGTTCAGTAACATTTTGTTTAATCTCCACGTATTTGTGGCTTTTCTGATTTTCTCCCTGTGGTTGATTTCTAGTTTTGTACCATTGTGGTCAGAAAAGATGCTTGGTATTACTTCAGTCTTCTTAAGTTTATTGAGACTTGTTTTGTAGCCTAATATGTGATCAGTCCTGGAGAATATTCCATGTGCATTTGAGAAGAACGTGTATTCTGCGGCTTTTGGATAGAATATTATGTATATAACTACTGAGCCCATCTGGTCTAATTTGTCGTTTAAGGCCAATGTTTTCTTATTGATTTTCTGTTTGGATGATCTATCCATTGGTATAAGTGGAGTGTTAAAGTCTCCTACTATTATTCTCGTATGGTCTAGTCTTCCCTTTATGTCTGTTAGTAATTGCTTTGTATATTTAGGTGTTTCTATGTTGGTGCACAGATAGTTACAAGTGTCGTAGCCTCTTGTTGGATTGTTCTCTTTATCATTATATAGTGCTAGGGTAGCATTCTAAAGAGGCAACTGTTGGGGCTGGCTCACTGGCATCATGGTTAAGTTTACGCACTCCACGTTGGTCGCCTGGGGTTCATGGGTTCGGATCCTGGGCGCAGACCTACACACCGCTCATCAAGCCATGCTGTGGCAGCATCCCACATACAAAATAGAGGAATACTGACACAGATGTTAGCTCAGGGACAATCTTCCTCAAGCAAAAAGAGGAAGATTAGCAACAGATGTTAGCTCAGGGCCAATCTTCCTCACCACAAAGAAAGAAATTTCTGAAAAGTTACCACATGCTACACTATAAATAGCTGGGGAGATAGGCCATACGAATGAAAACTTTGTCTACCAGAATCAAAAAATATAGTATTGCAATACTAACGTTAGCATTTTTATTGCTAAATATTATTTTAAAACAGCACAAGTTTAAACGTCAAATGAGTGATAAAGATCATAAAGACCACAGGAGTTCATAGGCAAGAAAGGTCACAAGAAACTGAGTCAGAGAAGGATTCCTTCTGAAGATGGTAATTCAGCTGGCATATAAAGAAGAATTTAATTTGTCATCATTTTCTTGGCATCTGCCCCTTCCTAATCCAAATCATTAAGTCAATTCCTCTCACTCTAGAAACCCATTGCACTGTGTTTCTCTATTTTTACTTCATCCCCAGCCATGAGTTCTGATTGCCAAGAATACTATTAATAGAATTTTAGACTCTAAAGAGATCTTTTGCACATGGAAGAGATAAACGATTCACTGTTCACATTGAAGCAGGAACAGGGGCCCAGACTCTGATCCACTCAGCTCCCCCTCATTGCCCAGTGGCAAAAAATCACAACACCTCAAAGGGAACATACCATCTACTTTTAAACCACTGATGCAGGCCAACTCACTAACCAAGAGTTTACCAGAGGGTTTAAATGGTCAACTGCTGGTAGTTAGACTACTAATTAGTGATGCCTTGTAGGTGAGATCTTCCAGTCCAGTGCCTCTGTGACCATTCCCAGTTCACCATCAAAATAAACATTCCCTCTAATTTATCCTCAGGACCAGCTACATAATTTGCAACAAATGTTAAGAATTTTAAGAAGGTGATAGAACAGCCTTAAACAAATCAAAAGGCCCTTTTGGGCATGAGGACTCTGTGACTGCATAGTTTGCATGCCCCCAAAGTGAAGGTTCCAAGTGAAAAGCACCTCTAGCTTCAAGCACTTTTTCCCATGTTTTCCATCTAGGAAATGTGGGTGAGTCCTTCAGAGAGCGAGTCTCTGGGGAGGAGTCTGATGGCCTCACTGTAGCAGATTTCACAGCAGAGTTCCTGAGACTTGAAATTTACTCTCTAGTGAAAACAAAATGAAACAAAACAAAACAAAAAACCCACGAACAAACGAAAATGGCAACTGCCCATCAGTGACCCATGTTCTGCCTCCTTTCACTTTATTAAGCTTTTCTGTTACAGATCCTGTTCTTGACTCCTTTATGTGAACTGAAGTCCTCAAGTCGGAAGGCAAGGTAAAATATTATAGCAGCCAGGGGACGTTAGCCTCATTTTCAGGGGAAACAGATGGGCAATCAAGGGATTTGAGAGTTTCCTCTCTCTTACTGCATTTCTTGAAGTTTTTCTCCAAGTGCAGTGAGTAAACTAAACCTTAGAGAATTCTTTCGATGCAGGTAAACAAAGTTCTTCCCTTGTACCAGCTTTTCCTACCCTTCCACCCTCCCCAGGCCTCGAAACTCCAACACCGCCAAGCAGCAGGATGGCTGGAGAAATGTAGCTGGGAAGGGGAGCAGTTTACAGTCTGCTTATTTTATTGTATCCTGTGTCAAGCTGGAATCTGTGATGCTGTCATTCTAAAAAGAAGGTAATCAACATGAAAAAGACCTTAATTGTTTCCATCCATGCCGCCATGAAAGAAATCACTTGGATTTGATATCTTATAATGGTTATGGGAAAAGAAAAGAAATAAATATGCTGGGTTGGCCCACATAACCATCAAAAAGCCAGATTCGTAAACTCGGAGATTAGCAATTCTCAAGAGTTAACCCACGGGTCTTTGAGGCGATTTAAATTATTTCAGACTCTATTTGTCTAAAAAAAAACCCAGAAAGTCTAAGCTTCCCTTAAAGGCAACTAACTATGCATTCCCTTACCCTAAAAAAGTGTGTAGTGGAGACTAAAAGGTAAAGTAGGAAATAATCAAAAACATGTCCAGTAGGCTTTGGGATATAGGATTTTTCAGGGGCCGACTTTCCTGATTATATTGGCAGCAACGAATGTACATAAGATAGGCTGAGTACACACGACTCATGAGAGAAGCTACAGCATCCCAAAGCTTTCTGAGGAGAAGGGTGTTATCAATTTCGGATTTAACAAGGTAGCTAATCAATTTATGAATAAAAGACTATAAAAATTCTCCTCATGTGCTCAGAATTAAATTGCTGCATATATATGTATTAATACTTAGAATCAAGAGGTCCCTTCCTGAACTCCATTAATGGGAATCGGAAGATCATAGGCATGCCCAACTGTGTATATTTTTGGGTGAGGAGGAGAGGACTTTCCTTGTATTTTTTAAAAAGGAACCAGGGCCTATCATAGGGTTGCTCCTTTTAATACCAAAGCACAGTCACACCCATTACTTCAATCTGACCAACACTTTTAAATTTTCTCTGGCTAACAGGCTCTGAAATAGACTTTCCTGATTTTCTGTCTAATGAATAGGTATTTACTTGTGAGGACACAGGTAATACAACATTTTGAAATGTCAGAAATGTACAACTAAGTGCCGCCCCATGGCCGAATGGTTAAGTTCGCATGTTCCACTTTGGCAGCCCAAGGTTTCACCAGTTCAGATCCTGGGCGTAGACATGGCACTGCTCATCAGGCCATGTTGAGGTGGCATCCCACATAGCACAACCAGAAATACCTACAACTAGAATATACAACTATGTACTGGGGAGCTTTGGGGAGAAGAAGAAGAAGAAAAAAAGATTGGCAACAGATGTTAGCTAAGGTGACAATCTTTAAAAGAAGAAAAAAAAATGTACAACTCTCCTGAAAAACTAAAACCATAAGGCTGATAGTTTACTCATACTTTGACTCATCAAATGAATCCTGTTGAAACAAAGCAAGAAAACACATTGTTCGCTATACCCAACCCCATCCTCCAACTCAGACACCTGGGGATGCTGTCAGCCAGAAAATGAATACCTACCTTGTTCCTGACCAGGTACTGGTATTTGAAGAAGACACCTTTCCATATCCAAATTGGGGCTGATATCCTTTGATGGAAGTGGAGGAGGGAACAGAACAAGAATTAGAGGGTTGAAAGGCAGTGGCCTTTCAATTTACATTGCATTCCCACAAGCAAAACACCAGGGACAGCAAGCAGTGGTGGAAACCCTAATGATACTGTAGGTTAAAGTCAGAGTATAAAGCTTCTGGGTTTCTTTGGATTCATTGTTGTTATTGTTAATGTTGTTTTTATGTGCTCTATTAGTTCAGAGTATCATGAACAGCCAATGGGGAAGAAGATAAGATCTCAACTCAATATAGCAAGACCAAACCAGAGAAATCTTCTAGAACTAGAAGTTGGGCTGGAAGCTATGAACCATCAAACTCTCCTTGAGCTGTAAATCTGAGAAGAGGATTCAATCGCTATTTGAAGAGACAGCAGAAATAAAGAAAATTCACACATCCTGTCTCCTGACAGAGTATCAGAACACCATCTACCCCATTCAAGAATGAGTGTTCTTAACACTATGGCTCTGAAAATATTATTATAAAGCATTGGAAAGGTTCAATAAATAATGAGCCTGGGTGGAAGATAAAATATTTATAACAATTGCAATCTCCACTGTTTACTGTCACTCACCTGCAAAGATCTAGCACTATTTTTTATTTGATGATGCCCCTAATATATTTCTCTACCAAAATTATCATAGTGGGAAACCGCTTGTCTTCTTGACTCTTTTGCCCAGCCAATTTATCTTAGTTTAAGAATAAATTTTTTACACGTATGGTACTTCTAATATGTCCCATCATAGAGCATTTCAATATCTAATTTTATCCAAACTTAAAATTAAAAAAAGACTAATACTTCAAAAATGTAAACTCATCTCTTTGATCTTTGTGGTAATTTTTAAAAAGCCACTTCCAATTTTTTGGAGGTCGTGTACATCAGCCCTTTCGTTGCTTCCTCTGACTCTGCTTTATCTAGAATCTTTCCTTTGTATCTATTGAAGAATCTCATCCATAGTGACTAATCTGCCCATCACAGTAAGTGTAAGATGTAAAATATCACCCCAGGTCTCCATGTTCAGTATTTGTATCCTGTGCTATGGCCACCACCACTGCCTCCATCCTCTCCCTCGCCCACCGTCATCACCACCACCACCTCTACTTTCCTCCATTCTCCCCTCAGTCAACCCCACCTCTCCTTGTCTCCCTCACCATCATCATCACCACCACATCCCCTCTCTCCCGTCTTCCTCACCAACTCTCTCATGACCTCTCATCTCCGCTACTCCCTTGTCCTATTCTATACTTGATCAATACTTTATCACCCTCTTTCTCCCAGGCTTGTTCGAGTTTGGAAATAAGACGTGACCTCAGAATTAGGATCTGGAGGCTCTTCCCTCCCAGTTTTCCTTCTCCATGCTGAGTTTCTATGGCTGTCAATAACTTTGTAAACTTGGGCTCCCACACCCTGGAACTTCAAGAGCCCACTGTAAAACAGAAGCTCTTTGTGAACCCTACCCATGTGCCACATCTTCTCCAAACTAGTCTCTGCTACCAATTCAGATAAGTAAACTCTGCTTGGATACTTGACTGTCATCCCTTTCAACCCTCTCCCCAGACGACTGTCAAAGGACCTTCCCACTTCCCTCTCAGATCCAATCTCCATATCCAAGTATGTTGTTCAGCCTTAATCCTTGTCTGATTCATCTTTCTTCCCACTCTTACCAGATCTTTGTGTCTAGATCCCACACACTATACCAAAGTCTTCCAAAATTTCAATTATAAGTCATGTTCCTTTGTTTCCAATTTGCATTTCTTAGATTCCATTGCCTTCTAGGGCCATCTTACTTTGAAATATAAATCTAGTTTCCAGCAATAGGTATCCCATATTTAAGCTAGAATACTAGAAGGTCTACATTGAACAACATAGAATTGTTCAATTCTTACAGGAAATGGGACACCAAGACTAGATTTGATGAGAAACAGCCCAGTGTATTCAGCTTTTAAATTTCCTCTGGTGTGCTGGAAGTTTGAATGTCCCTAAATGACCCCTGTAAAGGAAGTACTGCTGGAAGTCTATAAAGTTCCTGGAATTTGAGGTAAGATTCATGTGCCCTATGTTCTTGCTGAAGAAGGAATAACATGAATTGCATTCTTAATAAGGAAGCTCCATTATTTTCCAGGATGCGTTTTAAGGCAAGCTGATTGCCAGAGAGAAAACCTGCTGAATCAGGTCCTATGACAAAGAGCTAGTTCAATTCCAAAGAGTGTGAGAATGATAACTGGGATCTGATTTAAGGTTGCTACCACTTCACTTTGCTACCAGATCAGCAAACAATCAGTGTAAAAGGATCCGTGAAATTAAAAAGAAAGGAAATGGAGGCAGCTTAACAGTGCTTTCTTCTGTCTCAGGGAGACCCCCAAAGTTTGTGATCTAGGTACACACAGAGTTTGAAGAATCCAGAGTCATGAGCTTAGGAAAAGGTCAAAGGAGTACTCAAGGGTCTAGCAACTACCACATAAAGAAATTCCTTGCTATGCCACAATAACTTATTTCCCTCTTCCAGTCATTTCTGTGTCATAATTAGGATGTCATAATTAGGAAAACTGCAGCATCTAAAACATATTCACAGATAGACTGCCGACAGCTTCTTTGATTATAAGCAACAGAAATGAACTCTGACAAATGTAAAGAAAAGATGATTATCTATTGGATAGCTAACATAGTCAATGGAAAGGCTGGAGAACTAGGCTCTAAGAAGGAGTTCTCAGAAGCAGGACCACAATAAGACATTTGATCAAAGTGCTCACACTAGAATGATGAAGTTCTAAATGTTTTCCCACGTTTTCATAGCACCACCAATATCACAAGGGAGAAACTCAGTTAGTCCACATTAGAACGTGTGCCCACTCTTTGGATAGGGGAGGGCAGACCACACTGATTTGCAGTGCTACCAGATGACACACAATCACAGAGAAGTCATCACTCAAAAGTTAATTGGAATGCTATTACAAAAAAACAGGTGGTGGGCTGGGTAATGGGTGCTGAGTTGCTGAACAAGCACCAAATAGTCACTGCCTATCCCAATATATTTATGTAACTTTCTTCCTCATTATTTTTCTTCTCAAATGCTCCTGGGATGGTCACTCAGCCCACTAGGTGGTGCCACCCTGCCTACAAAGACAATCCACAGCATTCTTGCAAATGAGTGTTGAGGACATGAGAAGATGTGCTAATGTAACCATGTTCCTTGCTCTGCCCTTATGGACCATCACCCTGAAGAAAACCCACTGAGTTACTGTTGTCCCTGGTAATAAATTCAGTGCTTGTCAATTTTTACACATTTTAGCTGAAGAGTTTAAAGAGTCATTCTCCTCAGAAGGCTTTTCTGTCTCACCAGAGAGTCCTCCAGAAGAAAAAGGTGTTTAACCTCACCTGCAAATATCTCCCACAAGCTACCCCTACTTCTCCCGAGGCGGGCTCTTGGAATTCAAGACAGTCTTGTAAATCTGTCTTGAGAGCATAAAGGGTGAAAAAGAGAGAGGAGAGGCAAGAAACAACAAGGGAGGATATACACATATTTTATCCAGTTATTTCGCCCGCACTGGGACAACCACCACAAAGCAAAAATATCAGTTGTTTTGTCCCACACAGTATACCATGTGACTGATATAATTGATTCCTTTTAATGAAATTAATGAACTAATTAGTGTTCTATTGACCAGGCTGAGGATCTGTACTGGAATATGATAGAAAGAGTATGGCATTTGGAGAAAATCAGACTGAGATTTACATCCCTGCCCCTCTGTTAGCTATGCGAAGGAACATAACCCTTCTGAACCTTATCAGATATCTATAAAATGATTTTATTTTGTCCTTATTCAATGAGATGATATATGTAAAGTGACTTGTGCTTAATAGGTGCTCAGTAATGATCATTCTCTTTTCTATCTCTGGTATAATTAGAGGAATAATATCTAGAACACACATAAAAGTCTACTCTTCTACATTTCTTCGCACATTAAATGAGCATTTATTGCATGTCTACACTATGCAGATACTGTTCTAGAGACTGGGCATGTAATGGCAAACAAGACAAATGAACTCCCTTACCTCTTGGGGGAAAAGATAGTGACAAATAAGAGAACACATAAATACAAAATATAATTAAAGAAAAATAGTGGTGAGTGCTCTGAAAAACATAATGTAGAGTGGGGACTTGCTTTAGAGAGTAAAGTTGGCTTCTCTGAAGAGGTAACATTTGCCTAATAATATGAACGACTTGAAAAAAAAAAAGCTAGCTTTGCATAAATATGGAGAAAGACCATCCAGGTAGAAAATAGCCAAGATTAAGGCCCTAAGGTAGCAGTAAGCCTACTATTTCTGAAGAACAACAAGAAAGTCGACACAAGTAAAGTTTAGAGATAGTAGGATAAACTGTTAAGAGAGACAATCAGGAAGCTGGCTCTTGCCAGATCATGTAGGGCCTTGTAGGCTTTTGTGTGGAGTTTAGATTTTATTCCAGTATAATGAAAAATCATGGGAGGGTCTTAAGGAAGTTAGTGATATGGTTTGATTTCTGATTTAAAAGAATCACTCTGCTATGTGGAGAATAAAGTCTTGAATATAATTATTATCCCTCATGCTAAACACTGCCATTCTAAACACACTCTTCTGCCTATAGTCTAGGTTATCCATGAATTTCTTCAAATGTATATTGAACTTAAAATTGTGATTGTTGTCTAACCAGTCCCAAGTACTATGAAACTATATGCCTCAGTTGCTCCATATACTGTATTTCTATCAATGAAATCTAAGGTCATATTCACTTTTTTAAAAATAACTGCATGGCAAGATGAAGTAAGAATGACTAGATTGAGTCCCGCTTGAAATAACTTAAAAATTGGGCAAAATATATGAAACAAAGGTTTTCAGACATTGTATATTAGATAGCACAGGAAAATGATCCCCGAGAGAAGGGAAACAAATGAGGTGAGCCCTATAATTGCTCCAGCTTACACTCTGCAGACTTTCCAGATTGCTGAGACAAGGAGCTCAATTTGAGAGTCCAGAAATTTCAAGACGGCAAGAGTTCTCAGAGCAAAAGTACTAGAAAAGAGGGGAGAATTCATAGAGCAAGAGCTCTGGAGCTGTGCAGAGAGTTCCCCTTGAGACTTCAGCTGTGACCTTATCAGTGCATGCAGGAAAGGTAACTACCCAAGGTCAGGGAAAGAACCATTCAAGAGGACTAGGGGGAAAGCCTCTAGAGCTCCAAGAATAGTTTGTGTTCCCACCAGCCACAATGGAAGAACCTTATACTGCATCAGACGTTGGGTAGAGTATTCAGAAGGACACTGGTGAGCAGTGGAGGAAGATTAGCCATAGACTGAAGACTACTCTGATTCTGCCATAAGAAGTTTAAAAGCAAGTCTAGAAAGGGTCAGATAGTTTCTGTGTATTTTAACTGCATCCCAGAATAACATCAAAAGAAGAAATCAAAAGGGGAAATTAGAAAGTATTTTGCACTACATAAAAAGAAAAAGGAAATATCAAAATTAGTGAGATGTGGCTGATACAGTGCTTAGAAGGAAATTTACACACTTAGCATTTACATTACAGTAGAGGAAGGGCCTCAAATCAATGACCTCAGCTTGACTTTAAAAACTAAAAATAGAAGGCAAAATTAAACCCAAAGTGAGCAGGAAAAAAGATATAAAGATAAAGCAGAAATCAGTGAAATACAAAACATAAAAGCAGTAGTGAGAATCAATAAAGCCAACATCTGTTTCTCTGAGTAGATAAATAAAATTGATAAATCTCAAGCCAGACCAATCAGAGAAAGAGAGAAGACACAACCTGAAAGAGATAGGAGACACAACTACAGATCCTACAGATGTCAAAAGAATAATGCAGAAATGCTATGAACTTCATGCCTATAAATTTGATGAATTAGATGAAATGAATGGATTCCTTAAAAGACACAAATAACCTAAACTCATTCAAGAAAAAGATAATTCTGTACAGACCTATACCTATTAAAGGCACTGAATTTGAAATTTAAAAAAATTTCCACAGAAGAAATTCAAGGCTAAGATGCTTTCACTGATGAATTCTACAAAACATTTAAAAAGAAAATGATACAATTCTACATAAACTCTTCCAGCAAACTGAATACATGGGAACACTTCCTAATTTATTTTATGAGGCCAGAGTTATGCTTATACCAAAATCAAACAAAGATATTAAAAGAAGAGAAAGCCGCAGACCAATATCTCTCATGAAAGATACAAAAAATCTTAACAAACTGTTAGCAAATAGAATCTGACAATATTTAAAGAGGAAAATGCACAACGATCAAGAAGGTTTATCCCAGAAATGTAAGGTTGGTTTAATATCTATAAATGAATCAATGTAATTAAGCATATTAACAAATTAAAAGCAAAAGCCATGATCACCTGAATAGATACAGAAAAAGCATTTGACAAAATACAATACCCATTCCTAATAAAAACTCTCAGCAAAATAGGAATAACTAGTACTTCCTCAACTCGATAAAAGGCATCTATGAAAAATCTATAGCCACCATCATAGTTAATGTTGAAATACAAAATGCTTTCCCCATTAGATCAGAACAGAGGAAAGGTTATCTATACTCACCCTTTTTACCCAACATCTTAGTGAAAGTTCTGGTTGGTACAATAAATCAAGAAAAGAAATAAAGGGCATCTAGATTGAGATGGAAGAATTAAAACTGTCTTTATTTGCAGATGCCTTGCTTGCCTATGTAGAAAATCATACAGAAACTACAAACAAGCTACCAGAACTAATGAGGATAGCAAAATTTCAGGATAAAAGACAATAACTAAAAAAAAACCTCTGTAGTATTTCTATATACTAGCAACAAAACATCATAAATTGAAATTGAAAAATACCATTTAAATAGCATAAAATAAAATATGAAATATTTAATGATAAATTTGGTATCATTGCCAAAGTTGCCAAAATATATGCAAGACCTTATACTGAAAACTAGAAAACATTGCTAAGAGAAATTAAAGACCTAGATAGATGGAAGTATATTATGTATTCATAGAATGAATGATTCACTATTACTAAGATGTTAGTTCTCCCCAAATTATCTATCAGTGCAGTGCCAATCAAAGTCCCAGCAGGCTTTTTGGTAGAAATTGCTAAAATTATTCTAAAATTTGTATGGAAATGCAAAGGACAGAGAAGAGACAAAACTTGAAAAAAAAGAGGAACAGAAGCCAGCCCAGTGGCATAGTTATTAAGTTTGTGTGCTCCAATTCAGCAGCCCAGGGTTTGCAGGTTTGGATCCTGAGTGTGGATCTACACACTGCTCATCAAGCCATGCTGTGGCAGCATCCCACATACAAAATAAAGGAAGATTGGCACAGATGCTAGCTCAAGGACAATCTTCCTCAACCAAAAAGAGGAAGATTGGCAATGGATATTGGCTCAGGGTAAATCTTCCTCACCACTCCCCCCAAAAAAGGGAACAAAGTTGAAGGATGTACACTATCTGATTTCAGATCTTATTATTAGGCTACAGCAATCAAGACAGTGTGTGTGTGTGTGTGTGTGTGTGTAGTCAATGAAATTTTGAGAAAGATACAAGAGCAATTCAATGAGGAAGGGATAGTCTTTACAACAAATAGTGCTGGAACAAGTGAATCACCACAAGCAAAAAAGTGAACCTTTACCATCACCTCACACAATATACAAAATTTAACTTGAAATGGGTCACAGAACGAAATTTAAAAGTTAAAAGTATAAAAATTCTAGGAGAAAAACTTTTTATTATTATTATTATTTATTTATTTATTTTGAAGAAAATTAGCCCTGACCTAACATCCGTTGCCAATCCTCCTCTCTTTGCTGAGGAAGACTGGCCCTGAGCTAACATCCGTGCCCATCTTCCTCTACTTTATACGTGGGACGCTTACCACAGCATGGCTTGCCAAGCGGTTCCATGTCCGCACCTGGGATCCGAACAGGCGAACCCCAGGCCGCCAGAGCGGAATGTGCACACTTAACCACTGCACCATTGGGCTGGCCCTCACAGAAAATCTTAATGCTTTGAGTTCAGAAAATACATCTTAAGGGACACAAAAAGCCCAAACTTTAAAAGAAAAAAAGTCAGTAAATTAAATTTCATTAAAATTCAAAAGTTCTGCTCTTCAAAAGACCTCGTCCTAAAAATGAAAAAGCAAGCTACAGACTGAGAAAAAAATCTTTGTAAGAAATATATCCAACAACGGGCTCACATTTGGAATACATAATAAACTCCTACCACTCAATAATAAAACAACTCAATAAAAGATGGGCAAAGATTTGAAGAGACACTTTACCAAAAAGTATCTAGAAATAAGTGCATGAAAAGATGCTCAACATCATTAGTCACCAGGGAAACGCAAATTCAAACCACAATGAGATACTACTACTGGTGTGGCTCAAACTAAAGTGACTGAACACACCATTCTTGTGCGGATGTAGAGCATCAGATTGTCTCATACACCACTGGTGGGAGTGAGAGATGATACAATCGCTTTATAAAAGCTCAGTACTTTAAAAAAAATTTAAACATATCTCTACTATATGGCTCGGCCATTCCACTCCTAGATAGTTATCCAATGGAAATGAGAGCCTATGTTCACATAAAGATTTGTACACAAATGTTCATAGCAGCTTGATTTATAATAGGCAAAAACTGGAAAGATTCAATGTCCATTTAACTGTTGAATGGATACACAAATTACGGCATACTACCAGGCAATAAGAGAATGAACTATTGACACATGCACCAACATGGACGATTCTCAAAATAATTGTACTGAATGAG
Organism: Equus asinus; assembly: GCF_041296235.1. NCBI lineage: Eukaryota > Metazoa > Chordata > Mammalia > Perissodactyla > Equidae > Equus > Equus asinus. The sequence goes on along the minus strand of NC_091802.1, from coordinate 32,687,112 downwards.
GGAAGCCAGGTCAAAGAGAGTCTGTACTGTATGATTCTATTTACATAAAGTTCTAGGAAATGCAGACTAATCTCTGGAGACACAAAGATTGCTTTGTGGTTTACTACATTTTTGTAAGTGCTCCACAGCGCTTTAAGAGAATATGTAACCTCTAATTGTTGGATATAGAGTCCAGTTATTTCCATTATATTAAATTGGTTCATTTTGTTATCCTATCTTTTTTAACTTTTTTCTCTTAATATACCCATTCCAAAGGACATTTGTTAAAATAACCTTCTAGTCTTGTCAATTTAACTTTTCCCTGTAATTCTGTTGATTTTAGCTTTACATATTTTGAAGTTATGTTATTAATTGCAAATAAGTTGATAATTGCTACACCTTGATAGAGAATTATCCTCTTTTCATTATGATCTTTAATAATGTTTTCTGACCTAAACTCTGTTTTGTTTAATATTAGTAAAGCTATACCAGCTTTTTTCTGTTAGCAATCTCCAGCTAAACATTTTCCCATCCTTTATATCTTAAGTTTAAATGGGTCGCCTGGAAACAACATACATCCAAATTTTCTTTCATTTTAATCCGACAATCTGCTAGCTATTAAATTCAGTCCAGACACATTTACTGTGATTATTTGTACATGTTCACTTATTTCTATCACTTTATTCTATATTTTATATTTACTCTGATTCTTCTATTCTTTTACTGTTCTTTTTCTTTTCTCTCTTTTTGTAACCTCCATTTTACTGACCAAGTTTCCTTTATTCTTTTATCCTCTCTACTGGCTGAAAACTTAAACATCCTATTTTGATTCATTTAGAGGTTAGTCCTGAAAATTTTACTTAGTTAAAGTCAAAAGTTAATCAATATTTCTATACATTGTCTAAACAATCAAGATTTATGTAATGTTTGAACTTTAATCACATACCTCCCAACTTAAATGTTATTTTTGTCCAGTATTTTAGTTCCACTCTGTTCGTGTCATATCCACTTTGTCCTTCTCCCATTAGAGATTATTTACATGTATCTACATCTTCACTGATTTCTTTGATCAGTATTTATTCTGTAAACTCAGTGTTTGTAGGTTCAATTTTCTTTTTCATAAAGTACATCTTTTATAATTTCTTTCAGTGAGGATGAGCAGCAAAGTCGTTTAGCTTTTTTTTCTGAGAATAACAGTAACACCTTCACATGGGCTTACGATGCTTCGCAGCACGTTATTCTCACAGTAACCCTAGGAGCTGGTGTTATCCTTGGGTTACAGATGAGGGCATATCACTCAAAGTTTATCTTACTTCTCCACCAGCAAGTAACAGACGAAAACAAGATTCTCAGTAGATCAATTTGACTCCAAATCTCAAAACCCTAATTTCCCAGTGCACTGAGAAGGGAAGTCAGAGTTGGGGAAGGGATGGGTAGACATGGGAGGGGGTGGGTGTAGGAGTCAAATAGTATTGATGCTCCAGGCATGAGAATGCTAAACAGCAGCTGTTGCCCCTAGAGGAGACTTAGAACATTGCCTGTGCCTTGATTTAAGTGTTTGGTTTATTATTTTAAGGGAGAGAGAGGGGAATGAAACTGGCTATGCATTTTAAACTCACACTTTCTCAGAGTCAGCTGGCTCTCAAGCTATTTTACAAACCTCACACTGGAACACACAGCTCTAGCTTCTAAATTACCCCTCAGGGTAGATGATAAGACCATAGGCCTTTTCGGTAATTAAACAGCCATCAAGCAATAGCTTTCACTTTGTCTGGTTTTTCCTTTCTTTGGTCCCCGGGAAATTTTAGTGCTTTGCTTAGACATGGCTCTCTGGTTTTCCCAATACACGGGCATTCTATCATGTGCCTCTGGTACGTCCTGATGAATTCCACTGACTATACTGTAATTTCAGAAGAGACGAGACAAGAGGTATGGAAAGGGAAAGGAGCTCAGGAGCTGGAGTCACATGTTCTAGGTTTTCTATTAACTCTGCTGACTGATTTCTGGAGCGAGCGTGTCTCTAACATGTATCCTTTGCAAGAGCCAATGTGAGCCATTTATAGTCCCAGGCCCCAAGCTTTTGCTCAAGTAATTCTAACCATCAGGAATTCTTTGCTCCTTCCTCCCTGCCTGGGTATAGACTACCCATACTCTGAGTGGTCCCATACTCACCTCCAAGGTGGCTTTCCTTCTCTAACTCTTGCTGCTGTCTCCCAACTCTGCACAGCTTCAGTTCAAAGTGCTGGCTACAGTTCCTGCGATCTCTATCTTTTCTTCCCCATTAGATTATAAGCTCCTCAGGTGCAGTGAATATTACTTTTTAAGCCCTTGTGGTAATTGCACAAAGCTGTCAGCATGGTGGATGCTCAATAAATTTATACTGATAAAATGACTTTACGTCCTTGTGTTTAAGCTACAGATGCTAATACTGATATTGTCCTACCTCCTCACTAGGATATTGAACATACGGAATAGAGAAAATAGGATTTTAGGACCAAACAGAGGTAGGTTCAAGTCTCACGCTATTGCTCAGGAGCTATGCATTTCGGGCCATTAGCTCACACTTTTGAATCTCGGTGTCTTCATCCAGAAAATGAACCTTCAAGGATCACTGAGGATTAAATAAAATTACGTATGTGAAAGTGCTGGCATTGGGCTGGTACACGGTAGAGGCTCTAAATGTGTCAGCATTTCTCATGTTTCCAAGGAGAAGGATTTCTCGGCAAATAACCTCTCATCACCACAATTTTCTAAGGAACAACAAACTCATGGAAGTCGCTTATGAAAATGCATGCTCTCAACTTCAGTCTCAGGTCTTATGACAGGGTTTCCTGAAATATAAACAAAGGAAAAACTAGAAAATTTGTTTAAATATATGGAATTGGTGATTCTGATAAAAAATAAAATTTGGGAACTTTAGATATAAAGTGAACTGATATTAAACTGATTTCATTACAGTCAAGATTCTGGTGGCAAAGCTGCCTCTTACAGAGTTCTATCTTGAAAGTGATTATTGCTTCCTGTTATGCTGCATATTACAAAAGCATGCTTTAATCATCTTGCAGCTTTATAAATGTATGTTATCAAATTATTAAAGCATTTTAGGAAATAAATAGCAAAAAATGAGAAATATTCCAACGTGCATCATTAAGAGATAGAGTTTCCTAGCACAGTCACATGATAAAATATAATTCAATAGTTAGTGTGAATTAATTGGATCTGCATGTATCGATCAACATGGATCACTTGCTAAAACACTGTTGAATGGAACAGGGAGTTTCAGAACATTTACATAAATTTTTAAAAATGCAAAACAGTATTACATATTGGTTTTAAGTTTTTGAATGTAGCGAAAATAAAGACACACGAACTAGAAGGATTCATGCAAAATTTACAATAAGGATTGACTCTAGTTGAGGAAAAGAATAGAATTAGTGAGATACAGAGAGACTTCAATTTAAAAGAAAGATCAGAAGTAGAAAGAAATTTGCCAATTTCACGTTTATTAATTTTCTATACAGTGTACATGGGTGTTAGTAATATTAATCTCCATGTTCTTTTCTATTTCATTTTTTTCCAAATTAAAAAAAATAGTTATTCGAAGTTTGATGTCTCAAAACATTATGAGGGTAATAAAACAGCTATAAAACAACTAGTGAGAGAGAGAATACAGCAACATAAAACAGCGGAAGAAAAAATACGAGTCAGCTGTGGTTTCTGTAATTACACTGATTGAATTTTGTGGTTATTTGGGGAAAGGAGGTTCCCTTCCCACATGTAACAGTGTCGCAAAACAGGAGACTTAGGTTTCAGGGGCACCTTGCCTTTGATAGGTATGTCTTTTAAAGGACTTTGGGGAATAACCATTCCAAGATTCGTTCCAACTCCTAAAACTTTCAATCAAATTATGCACAAGCAGAACCACCTGCACTTCACAACTGCCTGTCATATCGCCTCCAGGATACAGTGCCTCATCACTGATGTGTGGCACTTCACAAACCAGGAGAGAGCAAACTGTAAGAAATCGATCAATGAGCTCCTAGGATGTGGCACTTATTGCACGGAGCGTATTATATACATTATTTTAGTTATCTCTCCCTGAGATACTTTGAGGTACGTGTTACCATACCCATGTTCCAGATGAAGAAATGGATACTTATGAGATTCAGACCCATAGCTAAAATGAGGTGGCTGCAGAATCCAGCACGTCTCTGAGTTCCCCCATGCACAGCACAGATAGCAGCTCCTCTCCCTTCTCCTGCTCACAGGGAGAGTAGACAGGCTTAGGCAAGAGCTGAACAAATTAGTCTGGAGGCTGAAGAGCAATGATATGTGTCTTAAGTAGTGGGAGTGAGGTTACCAAAATATAGAAAGCAGACTACCTTTGGGCATCTGATAGAGTAATTTCCACTGTTCTTTATTACTCTAGACATTCAACATGTCTGAAGCAACTATGACATTGACTGGAATCGAAGCAGAGGGTGCTGCCTTCGTTGATTTTGCCTTCTTAGCCCGAAGAGCTCTTCCAGCCCCAGAGCTCACCACCAGCCAGGCCTCAGGCAAGGGCTCACTGAGCCCCTAAGAGCACCTGTCATTTCAGCTCAGTTTCTGTAACCAGCCACGGAACGAGTGAGAGGCAGAAAGGTGATCTGAACTCCATTCTTTCAACACTCCAAGACCCAGAGTCTGTCTTGCATCCCAACTCACTTGCCCATGTAAACAGCTGGCAAACACAAAAGAATCTTAATTAACATTTGCCTGTCGTAAGAAACTTTAAGAAATAATCTTCGGGGATTAATCATAAACCTACTCCCTTTTATCTCATTCTGAGTTCTCTCTCCATGGGATTCTTAGCATCCGTGGAACTTCTGAAACATTAGATAGGAAACAAACAGCCCACCTGGGTTTTCCCAGTCTGTGCATTTGCCCATGCATGACTGTCTCACTTCACAGGAAGCAACAGGCCCTTTGGTTTGAACTTAACTGATGTTCATTTCCTAATAAAATCTTAGACGATAAAGACAGAGGGGAAACTGTGACACAGGAGCTCGAGGTGGACAGCTATGAAGGCTGCATTCCCATCAGCCCTTTTAAGATTTTAATACAGAAGACCGCGTTAACTGAAATGGGAGTCCTTAAATGATTCCGGTCATGCTGCCTAAGTCTGGGGTTCCAAATACTACAAGGAAGCTTTGCCGCTAAGTTTGTCAATTAATTCCTCAAGCCCAAAGGGGATTTTGAGAAAAGATTAAGCCATATGCTACTGTGTTCACTTACACTTAACTCAGCAATATGTTGTTTACAAAGTAAGATTTGGCGGGGGATAAAAGGCAGAAAGAAACCTTGAAGTGCCTTTTTAATACCATTAAAGATCCAATTGCTTCATAATAGTAAAGTAGAGATTATTTTCCCAAATGTAATTCAGGTCTAATCTCCCTTAACACCTTAAAAGCAGGTGAAGTCAGAAACAGCTGGGTTTCGGCTGACACTGTGCTCAGCAGGCACGTGGGAGGATCAGGAAACCCAGGCAGTTTCTGAACTGAGGATGCCAATAGCTCCACCTGCCTTTGGAAAGGGAATCTATAGGATCAGGGCTTAAGGGCAGGGCTGATGACAACGTTACATGTCACGTGTCGTCACTTTCTCCTGGGCTTTTGCCTTCACCCAGTTCCTGGGGGGAGTTACTGTTTCCTCTGATGTCTCCAGGTTTTAAGGGCTAAAGTGTTGGCCAAAAGTCAACATGGAGAAGAAACTTTTTAGTATGTTCTCTTGTAAAAAGTAACGTGACTCAAGAACCCAGTGCTGGCACCATCTCCACCATTTTCCTTCATCTCACTTCTCCTCTTTCCCCATCCTCCACATTCAAATAGTTCTCAAGTTTCTAAAGGCTTGAAAGGAACTGTTGGCAGAGAGTGCTATGACTGCAAGAAATTGTGTCAAGAGAAGAAACCTGTATTCTTCATGTTATAAAGCCTAAAATCTCCTTGTACACATTTCCAGGATATAAAGTTTTATGTAGAGGGCACTATAATGGGCAACATTTAGAAAGATTGTGGCTCCATTGACTGCTGCCTTCCTGGAGGTTAGGCATGAGGAGGACAGAGGGGGCATGTCATGAGTCCTTTCTCTAAGTTTATGTCTATCCTCTCTTTATAGACAAGAGGCTCTGAGGGAGCCTCAGAAATCCAGACAAGAGAATGAGATTAAAACACATGGATGGAATTCTGAGATGAGAGCCATAGCGATGACCATATAGTACATGATTCTCCCTGAATTGCTCCATTAAAACAGAGCAATTAAAATAAGAAAACAAAAATCACACGGATATCATCCACAACAAAACTATCTAACAAAGGTCTCGCTATGAACCTCAAAATATAAACAGGGAGGAAAGACCACCTAGAGTCAAAAGGCCCCCGTGATCCCAGCATCTATGTGGGAGGAAGCAGAGGAAAGCCACTGGGCATGATACGCACCTGAGAACAGGAGAACCCCAAGACTTTCAACAGGGGCTCACTGGAGAGTACACACTGTGGGTCAAATGAGGAGAGCAGCAAACCCTCGGAGACGTTTGAACACTTCCTTCTAGTCATGTGGGTACAGGAATGTGCGGAGAGGCCCGAAAGTGCTGAAAAAAATATGGACCCTCTTGGGGCCGGCGTGATGGCGCAACGGTTGAATTCACACACTCTGCTTTGGCAGCCTGGGTTTCCCCAGTTCAGATCCCAGGCACAGACCTACACACCACTTATCAAGCCATGCTGTGGTAGCATCCCACATATAAGGTAGAGGAAGATGGGCGTGGATGTTAGCTCAGGGCCAGTCTTCCTCAAAAAAATAAATATATATATATGGACCCCATGAACTCTCAAAACTCATCAATTCCCCTTCCAGCACAAAGCCCGACATTGAGCAGAAACTACTGGAAGGAGAATCCCGATCGAACAGGGCAGGGGCAGGGAGTGCACAGGAAAAAGAAGTCCCTGATAAAAGTGGGGAGGGGGCACCACAGAGGAGGCAGCTCTCAGAGTGGGCAACATATTTCACTTTGAGAAAAAGGAATCAAAGAAGGAGCTTTAGAAACATGAAACTAGAATGGCTACTTCAACCTAACCCTTCCTCCCAAACATCCAGGAAAACTAGTTTCGCATAAAAGTGAGCAACCAGAAAGGATAGAGGTAAAGTGTCGTACAAAATTCTCATGAGCAGAGGCCAGACTGGTGGCATAGTGGTTAAGTTCACACACTGCGCTTCAGCGGCCCAGGGTTCGCTGGTTCAGATCCCAGGCACGGACCTATGCACCACTCATCAAGCCATGCTATGGTGGCATTCCACGTACAGAATAGAGGATGACTGTCACAGACGTTAGCTCAGGGCCCATCTTCCTCACACACACACACACACACACACACAAAATTATCATAAGCAAAATAGAGAAGAGAGGCAAAATAACATCCCTACAAATAATGAAAATACACCAGAAAGACATGTCTGCAACATAGCCAAAACTGTGACCTACTCTTTCAAATGAGCTAAAAGGCATTAAGAATATGATCTAAGACACAGAAGTACAACATGGATAAAAAGAGGTGAGGTAAGATGACAGAACTCAAGAAAAAATTTTAAATAATTGCTAAAAATCATTTCAGGAATGAAGACGAAACTGACTCAACTAGAAGGAACACAGGAGCAAAGAAACACAGAAGATTATGGAAGCTGAAAAAGAAAACAAAGCAATAGATAGAGAAATTTTTAAAAAAAAGAATCAGTACACCTATGTTAGTTTTCTATTGTTATGTATCAAACAGTCTCAAAATCCAGGAGCTTTAAACAATAATAGTCATGTATTATCTCTCATTGTTTCTGACCGTCAGACAGGACATAAATGGGATAGATTATTTCTGCTCCATGATGTCTGGGGCCTCAGCTGGCAGACTTGAAGGCTGGGGGCTGGAATCATCTGAACACTTGTTCTCTCACATGCCTGGCAGTTGCTGCTGGTTATTTTCTGAGAGCCTGGCTGGGACTATTGGCTGGAACACCCATATAGGGCCTCTCCAGGTGGCCTGGGCCTCCTCACAACATGAGGGCAGGGTTCCAGGGTCAAGTACCCCAAGAGAAGGCCAGGAGGAAGCCGCATTATTTTTATGACCTAGCCTCAGGAGTCATATGGTATCACTTCTTTCGTCATCCATTGATCAGGGTAGTCACAAGCGATGACCCAGATCAAGAAGAATCTTCTCTTTTGGTGAGAAGTGTGTCAGTCACACTGTGAGCAGAGCATGTGGGATGGAATAAATATGTAGGTGTAACCATCTTTGGAAAAATACAATCTGACACAAAACTTCTAAGAGAATCCGTGAAGAAGTAAACCAGAGCAATACAGCAGAACAAATATTGCAAATTTTAATTGAAGAAAACTTTCCTAAAAGTTTTACCTAAAAGAAAAAAAAAACGACTTGACATTATATTCTGTAAGGGTCCACAAGTACCCAGAAAAATCAACCCAGAAGGACCCAAACTGAGACATATTCTAGTAAAGCTACTGGACTGTTAAGAAAAAGAAAAAAAATCCTTTGGACATTCATACAGACCAACCACTTCACTTTTAAGGAAAACAGAATTAAAGCGTCATCTTAGTTTTACACCAGTGCATTACTTCAGATAACGATGGAATAATATGTTGTTACTGAAGGAAAGAAAAGGTGAGACAAGAATTTTACCTACAAAATGACTCAAGCATAAATCTCACAAATAAACTGTTATGAGAATGCAAGGATTGGGGAAATATAGTTCCTTTGTGCCTTTCCTAAGGAATTACTAAAGAATAAAACATTCTGAATGATCCAAGAGACATTGACGTAAAGATTACTGGACTGGTAGACTTCTAGAAGACGTATTCTGTAAGACACAGACAATGGCTGTGAGTTTGTCAGTCTACCACAGAATTAACCAGAGTGTTAATTGACAGAAATATTACTTGAAAAAATCAACTTCTGTGTTTCTAAATATAAAATGAAGATTGATGATCTGCCCTTGTATTTTGTAGCCTGAAAAGAATATGAAAATCCAGCAAGGGCAGCATACATTCTTATTACACTTATGACTGATTTGTATTGTGTGAGTAAGATTCTAAAGCCAATATTTAGCTAATTTATTAGGCTTTCTAATTAAAATGAGTGGTGCTTTTATAGGCATCCTGAGAATTTCAAAGTGTTCGGGTCACAGTGTGACTTCTCAATGCGGTGCTCAGGTCTTGTCAATAGAATCACACTGACAAAAGCAGCTGATTAATGTTACTAGAAGACAGTAACGTAGTGTTTGACTATTTTTTAATTGCCTCTCAATAAAACTTTTCTTTCACTATCTTTTAGTTAGAATATACAAAGATATTCCCCATTTCTTCAAATTATCCCAATATTATATTCAAAAGGTAGAATTATGCATATTCTCAAATATTCTGGAAACATATATTAACATCTTTTAAAAGAAAAAAATTATAGGATGTTTTTCACAAAATGCCCAGTTTTAATTTTATAAGCAACAAGATCAATAACAAGGTCTATTTAAGTTCATCAACTTTTCAAATTTTGAATAAGAATGAAAGAAACAAGCTGCACTGGCTGTTCCTCTGTGCTGGATACTCTTCTCTCAGATATCCACACGGCCCACTCCCCCTCCTCCTTCAAGTCTTTGCTCCTTCTGTGGGAACTTCTAGAACCACCTTACTTAAAACTGAATTCTCCACCCTACTCTCTGGTTAGTCGTCTCCATACTCTCTCTCTCACTCTAACATAACACACATGTGTCTGCTTTGTTTACTGCTGTATCCCCAGTACTTAGAAACGCACCTGGCACACAGAAAGCACTCAATAAATATATGTGAATGAAAGAAAAAAAATAGATAATGGATCAGGGAAGGTTCTAGAGGATCCTTATGACCAAAGGTTAAAAGTCACATTGCAAAGTGTTTTTTGCCTTGGAAGTCGTAGAACCCTATACCAAAACTAGAAATGATTCTCTTATCTGTGTTATGTAGGTGAGGAAACTGATGCTCAAAAATGTTACATTCCTCACTCAAGGTCGTGCTGTGTAAGTGGAACGCTTACTATGAGTCAGGTAGTCTTCAGGTAGCAAATTCAATTCTCTGGCCACTATAACAGTTCATTCTTAGCAATATATTCAGTCGGTGGAGTCCACAGCTGTTACAATGAGCTTTGAAAAATCAGCTTCAGTAAGTAGTGAAAATAACATAACTTTGAGGAAAAGAAAAAAAACCAGGAAGACATATTTAATATGTCTCTGTGGGTCTCAACTGGGTCAGTTTTGCCCCCAGGGGACATTTGGCAATGACAGGAGGCATTTTTGTCGTCACAAATGGGAGCGTACCACTGGCATCTGGTGAGTAGAGGACTAGGATGCTGCTAAATAAATATCCTACAATGCATAGGACAGCCCCCACAACAGAGAATTATTGGGCTCAAGAAGTCAATAGAGCTGAGGTTGAGACGCTCCGATAACCTAAGACTTGTTTAGTCTTTTGCAAACCAGGCAAGACTAACGCACCATGAAAATCGGTATAAGGGATGGAACAATTCTTATCACATTACCTTAAATCCTTTAGCTCATTGTTTTAGTTTTAAACGTTATTATTTAACCAGTGTACTTTGCTTACATATAAAACCCTTTAATTGGCATTTAATTACCATTCAATTCTTTTTCTTGTAATTAACTCATTAAATGTCTTCCTAAGTAAAAACAACACTAAGCAAATGAGCTAATTAGTGTCTAATTATTGGTTACTAAAGATTACTACAAATGACTTACAAATGGCTAGCTTCTTCACTGCCACTGGGAATTTCAATTGCTAACCTTAAGTAATTGACTGCAATTTATATCGCAGGGTGTATACGTAAACTGCATGACTGTTAGAGCTAAAGCAAGAAACTTTCATCACTTCTTGGAGAAAGAAGTCATTAGCAAAAGGATCTTTTGGATTCATGACACCATGCCTCCATCCTGCGGCAGAGCCTGGAATGAGAAGTGGCATATTTGAGGCAGAAAAAAGCAGGCAGCAGAAGCCCTAAACTAGGAGGCATAGCGATTTCTGCTTGCCCAGCACTGAAATGCTGGTAGGGAAGATTTAATTTAAATCAGAAATCAGGAGTCAGAGTCCAACAACCCGGAAGGTAGATTTATTATTATGCCTATTTTTCAGTGGAGAAACTGGATACAGAAGGGTTCAGCCACTTGCCCAAGGACACACAGCAAGCAAGCAGGGATTCAAACCAACAGTCTAGTACTATCACTGGGAAATTACGCCTTCTTTCTATTATACTGCAAACTCAGAGCAGAGCCTGCCATTACATAATGAAATGGATAGGTTTGTTTCATTGGTGAATTTACTTGAACTTGAAATCCCAAAGAGTGGTCGGTTACTCAAGCACCCCCTGGCCTCAGACACCATGCCACTGAACAAGCTTTAAATCAGAATGATTCTTTGGAGTCAGGCAAATCTGAGCTTCAGTTTCCACTCTGCAGACTACCCTTTGTGTGACTTTTGGTAAGATACGTATTCACTCTCAACCTTACTTTTCTCATCTGTAAAATGGGACTAGTACTGCTTATCCTAAAAGATTGCTATAATGACTAAATAAAATCATTTAAACTGTTTAAACTAGGACCTGGCGCATAGTAGGTGTTCCCTTCACTTTTATGGCTATAGGAAATAGCAATCTGGAAAAATTCTGTCGTAATTTCATTATTGTGCTAAAATTGAGGAGTGTGCTATATCCTATAAGTCAAAAGCTATACAAGAGAAGTTTTACCTTTAGTTTCTTTTTTTCAGCTTTACTGAGGCATAATTAACAAATAAAATTGTAAAATACTTAAAGTGCACATCGTGATAATTTGATATATGCGTGTATTGTGAAAGGATTCCCCCCTCTTGTTAATTAACATATCCATCATCTCACATATTTATCACTCTTTTTGTGTGTGTATGACAACATTTAAGTTCTACTCTCTTGGTTCTTTACAGTTTTATAGTTGTATAGGGTAACGGTATTTGTAATTAAGGGAGTAGCAAAAAAAATGATAAGGCAAAATAAGGAGAACTGCCATATCTATGGAAGCTGATCTGCTCCTACTTCCTTTGCACACCAAGAAAGAGCCCTCGAACGCATTTCTTTCATCTCATCACCCAACCTTTATGAATACCTACTGTGTACTAGAGGCTAACTTACTTACTGGACACACAGAAAATTTTAAAACAAAAGAAATAGTTTATGGTAGGAGACAATGAGTTTTTCTCCATTCCACAAACATTTGCAAAGCCCTAGGCATAAAAAAGGCAGGAGAGAGTGGAGATCCCAGCCTGGCCTGGAACTTAGTATGAACAATGCTGTGTGATATATTATACAGAGTCATACAGATGCACAGAGCCTTCTTCAGATCGCGGGCATCATGGGAGTTTCCCAATGAAATGCTCTCTGAACTGAATGTTGAAGGATGAGCAAATGCTTTCTGAGACCTAGAGGCAGCAGAGAACTGTGGTTATGAACAAGTGGCTTGGAATCCCAGATCTGACTCTTATTCCCTGTGCAACCTCAGGCAAGTTACTTAACTGCTCTATGCTTCATGTACCTCATTTATAACATGAAGATAATAAGAGTACCTACTTCATGCTGTTGCTGAGAATGCATTAATAAACGTAAAACCCTTAGAATTCTATCTGGCTCGTAATTAAGTACCCAATAAATTTTAGCTAACATTTGTCATCCTTCCAGTTTCAGCTCAAATGAGAAGTGAATGGTGTGTATAAACGATCAGAGACGTGAGAACATGGAACCATTTGGAAAACTGCACATAGATTGATTTGACTGAGCAGAAGATTCCTCTGGGGTACAGACAGCACCCATATCATGAGGGAAGAGCCTGAGCCCTACTCAGACTAATGTGGATTTTGTCATGATGGGTATGGGTTATGGGCGACACAGAAGGACTTTTAAGCATGGAAGTGATTGGACCTAATTCTATTTCAGCAAATCACTCTGTTAACAATATGGAAAGCAGGCCAGCTAGGGGCAAAAACGGTAGCAAAGCAATCAGTTATAGAGCTATTGCACCTAGCTTTCCAGGTGAAAATGTTAAGGGTCTTGACCTAGCGCTGTGTGGTGAGGATGGATGACTTTCTTGTACGTGAGACAGTTGGGTTGAAGGTCTTGTTTTGACCTCCATAAGACTGACCTTAAATCTTTTACTCATGTATTGGGTTCAAAGTGTAAGAAGAAAGGTGTTTGTGCATTATTTTCTAGGGCTTGGACAATGTGGCTTTCTTTCTTTTTCTTCCTATTCCTCGATAGACATCTCTTTTCTGAATGGTCTCAAGGATGGTGCATTCTAAGTGCTTGTAGACTCAGAAAGCAAGAGTGCAGAAGAATCACTGGTCTCCATGGGCAGGCAGCAATCTACTTCTGCACAGGACCCCTGAATGGAAGGCCAGGGTGCAAAGACATCCATTGATTGAAGTCCCCAAGCATCGCGTAGCACCAAGTCTACCTCCGAAGCATTGTAACAACTCCATGTACCGTATTTCATGACAAGAGGTGGGAACAAATTTACTCTTAATCTCATTCATTCCACCGAATTAAATCATGCACTTTTGAAATATGCATCTTAAATGACTAACAATTTGGGTTACTGCCGTTTCTATAAAACGTGCTAATAATGAGTTATGTGAGCCCCCGTTTCAGAGAAAGAACTAATTCATCAAGGCTAACTGAGCTGCTTTAGAACATCCTCAAAAGTGCAGATGAATGTGATTCCAGAATCATTTATTGTTAATGTGCAGAGCTAAATTTGTTGGCACAATTCCTCTGGTATTCTTGGTGAATGACTCCAGGTGCAGTTATTAAGGTCAAATATTATGGTGTCACTGTCGAGATTTTTTTCCTATAAAAACGAAGGGAGGATTACATGTCTCTTAATATAGAGGTCCCTAATGAACTATGTCCCACCTGCAGCTGTTAAGGCAAGATTCATCTCAATAAAAATGTGTGCTTATGAAAGTTTCAATTGTAGGTGTAAGAAAATCAGAGCCTCATTACCCATAAAATCATAAAATTATAGGCCTAGGAAGGAAGTCGTATAGCTTATTCTCTATTCCCTTGGCTCTAGATGAGACAGTACGTAAAATGGCGCAGTTCCCTTTGGTGAGTGAAGCCCATCTCTTTGTCACGCATCCCCTCTGAGGGCCAGGGTTGTTTCAGCTGGTGGGAAAGGCAGCTGCCTCCTCTTCTTCTCACCATTCTATGTCGGCACCTGCCATTGATGCACATTGGGTCATAAGCATAACCTTCCAAACAGAAGGACCATTTATCTTGTCAAGGGTGGTCAAGGACTCGTACTTTGCTGCTGTAAGTTCTAAATGGGCTTATTTGGGACTAGTGGGAGGATGACGTAGGACAGCGAATTTTCCAGGACTGCCTTTCTCTAAAAACCTGTTCCAGAGATTGACAGCCCTCAGTTCAGAAGTGGAATACAATCAGAATATGTATGCCAGAAAGACTTTAAAAATCGAGTCTACTCGCTCTTCTTTTTAACATTTAACAAGCCCCGTGATACGAAATGGCTCCCTCAGGTCATACAACTAGATAAAGGCAGACCAAGGCAGAATTAAATTATTGCACATTGTCCAAAGAACCTAAGTGCCTCGTGTTTTGGAATATACTCATGCTTCTAGTTCTTTTTGGATAATGCAACGATTTTTATTTTCCTCTTCAATCTTAGGGGGAGGGCATTTTTGGAGAATTTAATTCCCAGCTTGCAGAATTATTGAGACTTGAGGTACATGGGACAGGAGTTGACAAGTTGCTGGGTCACTGCTGGATGGTTTTATTGCCTCTGATGATGTGGCCAAGGGCTCCAAAGATGGACATTTCTTATTTAAAGGAAGAATCTCAGCAGTACAAGGGAACGCCACACACTGGGTGAGTTCAGTTGGCGTGTGGTCTCAGAGCTGAGGACAAGACTAAACATGGATGGTCAGGAGAGGACGGGCTTGGAACGGTTGCAACTCCAGGAAACCGGAGGGGCAACAAGGGAGAAGCAGTAATTATAGTTTCAAACTCCTATGCTACTTTCTCTCTCCCAACCTTATAAAATAATCAGATGTACCTACCAGCCCTTTCCTAACTCTGCTTGATATTTAATTTAGTAGGGACTTGTGCTAAGGGCTGCATGCTTAAAAGGATTTATGAGCAGACTGTTTCGAGGAAACTTTATAGTTTTAGGATGTCAATTCAAAGCTACTAAAGACTGTTACTTCCTTGTTGAGATCTCTATTCCCGCAACGAGGAAAACTCCTGTGAAAATCAGAGCTGCTTTACCTAAAAGGGCCCTTTGTGTCCTCTGCATAGTCCTGTGAGGACGGAGCATTATGACCCCTGGAAACGTGGTTAGGGTGGGGGTGTAGAATGGGAGGTTAGGTGGGCTGTAGAAGCTCGATGGTTTAAGTCACTGAAAAAATCACTGGGAGGTTTCCGCTGGTATTGCCAGGAGGTGGGGAGACTTGTAAAGCTAACCAAGTAGCCAATAAGTGACTTTTTTACCTTTCTATTTAAAGCATTCTAAAATGATGAAATAGAAAAACCACAGACTGAGAAATGTCTATCAAGTCTAATGATCTTCTTTTGAATACAAAGAATGGAATCTGGGCTATAGCCAGATCTGATGAATTTTCAGATAATGATATTTAATTGAAAAAATAACATTTTCTATAAATGAAAGAATCAAGTGGGGGAAAAAAATCTTGTTTGCATCCTGTAACACTAGCCTGAATGGGGCTAGATCAGGCATCAGCAAACTACCTATGTACAGGGCCAGATAGTAAATATTTTAGGCTTTTCCAGCTCAAACCATCGCAACTACTCAACACTGCCATTGTGGTGTGAAAGCAGCCGTAGACGATACATAAGCAAACGAGCCTGGGCTGAGTTCCAATAAAACTTTATTTATAAAAGTAGGCAGTGGGCTGAATTTGGCTACTGGCTGACTGTAGTTTACCAATCCCTGGTCTAGACGTTGATGCTAGGCTGGCTTTTTGGAATTTTAAGGGAATCAAATTTCAAACCGAAATGTTCAAAGAAAACGAAGGTATGTGTGTGAAATAGAGGTAATTTGGTTACCATAGATGCCTCCTGGTTGACAGATGCCACCTAAAACTTGGGAATATTCCTTGACTTTCTCTTGACCTGACCTTCTTGACTTTCTCCCATAAAATTCAAGGATTTGTGGATTAAGGGTCTGCTCTTGATCTGGTCTGCCTTATAGTAGCCTAATTTAACTGTCAACAATAAAAACTGGATATCACAGAAATGCAGAGGGGGTTAGATTAGTGATAAATCCAACTCCCCTTCATCTTCTAAAGGAAAATCACAGTGCGTTTTATAAGTGTGAGGCATAGAAATGGTGATGTAAGGCTAGCATTGAAATAAGCAGAGGCTAATAGGCTTCAGCTAACTTTTCTCAATCCTTTCCCATGAATCACCTTTAAATTTGAAATGGGGGGATCACTAGCAATTCTCAGATATTTCAACTCACATGTTTTAGAGCTTTCGTTGGAGGAATTATGTCTTTAAAATTCACACTCCATTAATCACTGTGTTTTATGCAGGCAAAATGAACTGCCTAATGTCCATATGTGTTGTTGTTTGTTAAAGGCTTTCCTCAAATGTGATGATAAGCCACACATCAGCTGTGTGTCAGCAACACTGTCACACCAAGGAGCCTTGGATGCTTTTCATATTTTAGACTTCTCTTAAAGTGAACGGAATATATTTCATCTTCATAGAATCAAAAACCTTAAAGGGAGAAAAGACCTTAGCAAGTCTCCTCCTTTATCTCCTAAAATACGGCCCTTACACATATTGGGCTTTTCAACACTATAAAGGAACTTCTCAGATTTCTGCAGTAATTTCCCTTAGCAAGAAAAACCCTCCCCTTTTTGTTTGGCTCTTGCCAGTCATCCATAACCTCTGATTTATTCTAAAGAACTTCAGGACTTTCTCCTATAGATGTAATAATTAAATTCTTTTTTAAAGACAGATTTTTCAAATTTTTGAGTGAACAGGATAATCTCATGTAAAAGAATGCAGTTTTTCCCTCTATTTGTTAGAGAAGGTGCAAGTTGGATGGATTCCTAGATTACGGATTTGCCCCTCTTTGCCCCATTCCTGATCCTTTGATCTTCATCTGCAGCTTATTTTGATCCTTCATCTACAGCAAATTTCCTTTTATCTGCCCTCGAAGCAGGTCCTCTTCTTTCCTGTCTAGTCCTTCTTTAGGGAAATCATTTAATAGACCTGTACCCCACCACACTTACACAAAAGGCCATGCAGGGTGTGTTTCTGTGTTAAGAAGGCACAAGAACTATACCCTTTTCTAGTGTAGCTATGTGACACTAGGGAAAGAGGTGGGATTCAGAGCTAGAAGATCTTGATTCAGACACAGCTCTGGCTGTGAACATTTGAAACCGAGCCTCATCCGAAAAGGGGGATCATAATAACATCTACCTCCGAGTTGTGAGGATTAAAGGAAATAATGCATGTAGAGATGCTTTGTAGATTGTCAAGTGCCAATCTGTTACTGTTGGCCTGATAACTTTCCTTTTCTGTACTAGGCAAGTCATCTCGTGAATGTAACCCTACTTTCCTTTGAGCCAGATTGCCTTGGATGGGGTCAGACATCAGAGATATGTGTCATCCTCAACATCTTCTGATGAGTTTCTTGCCTCTCATAGTACTGTCTGTAGACCATGCCAACGTGTGCTTTTGTAACCTGCACTGATGTTGGCCTGAGATGCTTAGAGCAACAAGACTCCACTTAGCCATGTAGCCAGGGGAGAGGAAGGGAGGAGACAGAGGGAAAAGAAGGGGATCAAGGTGTTAAAGGATAAGGGTGTGTTGGATGATGCTACGCCAGAGTCAAATTATTTCTGCATAGGGGGAGCTTTTCTCAAGCTATCACACACTTAGAAATAGTTTTATCCAGTCCTCCAGATGAAAGAGACCAAGCAGAAAACTGGAACATGGCACAAGGGAACGCCACGCTAAAGCTAATGGCAACAGGAAGTTCCCAGAATGTGCAGACAAAGATGAGGACTCTGTGCTTCAACAGTGACATCTCAACAACTGTCAGCTGAGAGACTATGAATCTTATGAATTCTAATCTTCTCTGACAGTAAGAAGTGACTAAGCCAGCATATTCTCTGTGAGATAAGAGCAGCCTGAGATCAGGAGAAACCCATCCATGAAGAAGAACAGGGAAAGGAAAGGAGCCAAACAGGGATGCCATAAGCACTTTAACTCTTCCGTAGTGATGAGGGTTAGAAGTTAACCTTGGAGCCACACTATAAAAAATATTTAAAATAAACACACCAAGCCACACTGTATAGAATTTATTTTATTCTATATATATAGTTATGCTTCTAAAAGGTATAGTTTTTGCTAGCTCAACTGTTTTGCTGCATATATATATATATATATATATCTTTTAAATTTGCAAAAAGTATTCTAGAAAACTACCTGAATTGAGTCAAAAACAACTGACAGTCAAGAATCTGGTGTCCAAAATGGGTGAAGGAAGCAGCCCCATCACTCCTAAAAGAACTGTGCCATCCCCAGATATTTTTCTATCTAGTTTTGCCACATTTTATGCTTACTGTGAAATGTTCTTCTGACCCTTCCTTCCACATATTGTGAGCAAAACCTGTTAGAGTTTGGAATTTTCAAATCATAGATGTTCATGGGGGGTAAAGTGTTGTGATAAGAGAATCATTTCTTTTTTTTGAGGAAGGTTAGCCCTGAGCTAACATCTGCCACCAATCCTTCTCTTTTTGCTGAGGAAGACTGGCCCTGAGCTAACATCCATGCCCATCTTCCTCTACTTTATATGTGGGATGCCTGCCACAGCATGGCTTGCCAAGCGATGCCATGACCGCACCCGGGATCCAAACCGGCGAACCCCGGGCCACCAAAGGAGAACATGTGCACTTAACTGCTGAGCCACTGGGCCGGCCCGAAAATCATTTCTTAAGTAAACTAAACTGGAATCCTCCAGGTAAGAAGAGAAGAGCGCTCAGAAAGATCCTTGAAAGAGGGAAAACAATTGTCCAAGGGGGTTTTGTCTCTTTGCTGAGCACATCTCACTTTTAATGCCAACCACACGCATGCCCTGAGGACACTGCCCTTGTTGAGACAGACTGGAATGTTTTAAATATGACTTGATTAAAATTAAGGAGTTAGCCAAACACAAACAAAAAAGACACAAAAATGTTAAAACAAAGTCATCACACTTAATAATTGTAGGTTTTAGAATCCTATCACAGTGAGTTTAACAGGCATGGTGCTATATACAGAACAAAAACTAATGTAATCAGAACTGGCTTAAAATACTGGCTCTGCTATTATGAGCTATACAATATCAGAAAATTTCATTTCCATGAACATCCTTTCCTCGTCTTTAAAAAGGGTGGCAGTCATTCAGTTTGTATTACATGGTTCAGTCCCCCAGCAAAAGCTGAATGATCCAGAGATTTACATTTGACCCAAAATGAACTAATCAAACACTCTCTTCTGAGAATTCGGAAAATTTTAATGGAGAGACAAAGACTGATAGTTTTCAGAGTGGAGTAATATCGACACCATCGCTGTAGAGAAAAGATCATCAGGTCATGCTCCTGAGATACTAGGAGCTGACTTTTTTCTTCCTCCTCCACAGACATGCTTAACTCTTCCTTTGATCTGCAAGATATTCAAGGACTCTTACAATAATCATTTGTGGGTGTTTGGTTTTTTGTTGTGTGGCCTTAGTAGCCATAAGTTGCTTTCTATTTCTTGTAATCAGAAGAATTTTGAATCAAAAAGAAAGAAGTATTTGGAAAGAGAATGTTACAAGTGAGCATTTCTGAAGTGAGGAACTGGCCTAGTTAAAGTAGGAGCCGTGGCCCTCCCAGGATCCTGGGCCAGGAGGCCTGATCTGTAAGGACACAGCCCTCGATTTGACAATTCTTGGTTATCCCAGTCCAGTGGCTTGGGTCCCATGTAATCCTAGCTGGCCAACTGAATCATCAGATCTTAGAGACTCGCTGGCAGCGATTAATTCAGGACAGGCTTATGACCTAAGTTGATTCAATTACTCAACTGTAGGACTTTTGTTTGAATTCTTGGGAAGAAGGAACCTCTCTATTGGAACCTAACACTGGAGCCACTAGCGCCAATTTTGGCACCTTAAACAGAGAACCTACCTAAGAAGGAAGCAACACAGGGGAAAGCACAGCCACGAAATGAAAAGAATGACACTTTGCTTGACAATTTAGATCCAGCCAGGCCTGACTATTACCTTGATACAAGTCCTTGGGACCCTCCAAATTCTTTGCAAAGAGAATTTCTTTCTTTGATATCCTAGATAGTTCTATAACATTATTAAAGCTTTCGGCCACTGATACACTGCTGGCTGAGGCAACTTGACAACGCCATAGCAATCTGAATTTAGGTACAACTGATATATTTGACATGATAGTGTGTAAGTGGTGCTCATTAAAGGATTTGTCTTTTTTTTTTTTTTTTTTGCATTCAGCTCCATTGCTTAAATGCCTTGCCAAAACTTGAAGTGCTTGGGGGGCCAGCTCAGTGGCATAGTGGTTAAGTTCTTGCGCTCTGCTTCAGCAGCCCAGGAGTCACAGGTTTGGATCCGGGTGCAGGCCTATGAACCACTTATCAAGCCATGCTGTAGTACTGTCCCACATGCAAAATAGAGGAAAATTGGCACAGATGTTAGCTCAGTGGCAATGTTCCTCAAGCAAAAAGAGGAAGATTGGCAACAGATGTTAGCTCAGGGCCAATCTTCCTCAACAAAAAAAACTTGAAGCGCTTGAGTTACCTAACTCACACATAGGTGATTCCATAAAAAAGAGGGTCCATCTCTTCTGGATAGCCCAAGATAAGAGGACACATGCCAGCCTGTCCTTCTGCTATTACACCTGCTGGGAAACACTGTATGTGTTTTCTCATTTTCAACTTTTTTGAGGATTGAGGACCACAGACTGTCAGACTATCTTTACCATCTACTTGGCCAGATTGATGAGAATCTATTAACCTTTAACTCCCCTCTTGCTGGAATGCTTTATTTTGTTCCCTACTGTGACTAAGAAAGACAAATGGTGGCCTTAAAGCTTGCTTATGTTTTACTTATCTTAAGTGATTCTATTTCTGTGTGCAAAGGCCCACTTACCTAGAAGAAAAAAAAATCTGTTCTAATTCCCATCCCTGAAACTAGAAAATTTGTTTCTAATACCACTAATACATAGATTTATGGCTATATTTTTCAGGCACAAGAGCCAATAAATTCCCCTTGGCTCAAACCAATTTGAATTGCATTTTCTATAACTTGCTACCAAAAGACTCTTGACTAATACAGTACCTGCCCCACAACAGCAAGCTGATTTAGCCTGGCAGTCCTAGACGAGCCTAAGAATCTGTTCTTTCATCCTCAGAGCTCCACTGCTGATGAGTCTCATGTGTTCTATTCTTCACTCATCTCAATCCTCACGTGAACAAGGTGGTACAACAGGGCGTCTGATGAAGGTGTTCAGTATATATTTATAAAGTCAACCCAAGTGAATATTAATACTCATTATTTCTAAATATTTTTTAAAATATCCTTGTAAAGATTGTCCACTTAAGGGTGGGAATCATACCCTATTCATCTTTCTATGCCCCATGCCTAGGAAAATGCTAGGCATATTAGTTGCATAAAATTAACGAAGTTAAAATGAATTAGCAAAATTCACTGGGTGGGAGGAGTCGGAGTGGGTGATTGTCAGTACAGAGTCCCTGCAGACTATGCAAAGTCATATCAACGAAGCCTTGAAATAAGAAAAAGGTATACCAAAGACTGCACAAAGGTTTGCTTCCCTAGGGAGGGCAGAATTGCCTGCCCTGGTTAAGGAGGAAAGAGAAAGGGCAGACTGTCAGAAGCTATATTTAAAGAATATGGGTATCCTCAAATAATCATTGTAATCCAGGCAGGGAGAAGGCCCAGTTCTGCTATGTTGTAGAGGCTGCCATATGCATTGTGCCCCTGGAGTTCATAGCTGCCCCAGGACAGCCAACTGAGTCACATCCAAGGAAAGACCATGTTTCCCCTGGGGCATGATCCAACCTCTCCTAGATTCTTTCCCCTTCTTTCCAGAGTCATGTATCTGATTAAAGCAGAGAAGGGGGGACAGTGAAAAAGACTTGAGCAGAAACAATTTTAAAGCCTGGGTTAGGAAAAAATCCATACCATACATAGTCCGCAGGAGCAGCTTCTCCCTAACTGAACTAAAGTTTATTTCTAGTCTCATGTTCCTAAGCAGTCTAACTGACACAAACTGCCTAGTTTCCCTGAGAACAGCAAGCCAGACATAATGCTACTTGCCCTGTCTCCTTAGAGTTATTATAAGACCCAGTGACAAAAATAAACTAAAGTACATGAAAGTACTTTGTAAATCTGAACACGTTTCTTGATTACAAGTTTTATAATTGCCCCTCCTTATGCCTGGACCTAATGTCCTGGCTTTTAAAATTTGGCACTTTGTAAGTTAAGCACGGATGCTGAATAGTCAGGGTAGGCTAATTGCCACAAGCAACAGCCCCCACATCACAATGGCTCATCACAGTTGCTCACTCGTGTCACACTCCAACAGGGGCCAACAGATTTTTTTCCCGGTTTCTGGCATGTCATGGCTTCATCCAATTCTAGGTTCATAGAGCCCTCTCCTTTCCACCAGCCGATGGAGAAATAGAGTAAGGACAGTGCACAAGAGAATTTTATAGGCAGATGCACAACATTCCTCCTTACATTCTTTTATACAGAATTCAGTCACATTGTCACAGCTAACTACAAAAGGATCTGGAAATGGTAAGCTTGTTGGTACCAGGAGGAAGAAGAGGACATGGAGAGGCGTGAGCACTAGATCACAGAAACTCAGCCAAGGCATGAATGAACTTATGTTCTCCATCTTCTAGTACACGAAAAGATCCTCCCCACCCATGTATTCTCACAGCTTTGGGTTTACAAACCCACTATAAAACCTAATGAAATACACTGTAATCTACTTAAGTGCAGGAACTTTTTGTCATTTTTTTCCCCACAATGCTTAAATATAGCAGGTACTCAAAATATGCTAGTTGACTGGATGGAGCTAGTCAGGTACCTGATTCCACCTAACTTGAAGCATTCAAGTCCCAAAGCAGCAGTGGTTTCTTTAAACACCTCCCACAATGCCAAGTGGCTGCCAAGAAATGGGCGCCTGGCCAGAAAAGTTATTCTAAAACTTAGGGCTTTGTCTTTCCTCTGTCAAACCCAGAGACCTCCATGGTTAATACAGCCCTTAGTACACAGTAAGCGCTAATTATAAATGTGAGTGAATAATTTAGTCACCTAACAGGCTATAGACCCGGGAGTTTTATAAATCAAGTGAGCTTGCTATTTGGATCATTCAAGCATTTGGAAATCAGTAACTTTCATTCATTTTTATCCTTTTATAGGTTTCTGGCCCTAATCCACGTGGGTCTAGCTGACCCACATTGACCTAACTGTTTCATCTAAGAGTAACCTGAAAGATTCCAGTTTTAGTCCTTGATCAAACACTAACTCACTCTATGTTTTTAAGTAACTCGGTAGATCTCAGGGCAGCCCTCGTCTTTCCTCTGAATCATAGCCCTTACTTGTCACTCATCTGGCACCTTCTCACACCCTAGCTATCCCAGCTTGTTGTCTCATATTAGTGTTATCTTTCAGGTTGTCGTGTAACTCTTCTTCTGGAAAGGGCTTTTCTCCTCAAGTTGGTTGGGAGCAACCTGAGAGTGTGGTCTATGTGTTCTTTGTTATTTTTCACTGTCTATCACAAAGGAGACATACACAAAGGAGAAATAAATAGTCCTGAGATTCACTGATGAATCCGGTCCACATTCAGCTGACACTTTAGTGCTGGCCATGTGCCAGGCATAACACTGAGCCTCAGTAAGTCATAGTCCTTTTCCTTTCTGATAGGAAAAGAAAGATATTAAACAAATACCTACTATGTAATGCAACAAGTATTGTACAAGAGTATAAAGGCATAAAGGAGTATTGAAGAGAGATGAAGAAACTTAATAGACTGCCTAGGTTAAAAAAAAAACAGCCTCACCACTTATTGGCTGTGTGACTTTGGCAAACTACTCAACCTCTCTGATCCTCAGTTTCCTCTTCTGTAAAATTTTAATAACAACAATATCCACCTCATAGTTTTGTAGAGAGGATTAAATGTGTTAACACACGTAAATGCTTAGAATTGTGCCTGATCTGTAGACATAGTAAATACCTAATTAATATTATCTATTATACTCATTATTATTAGTTATTGTTATTGTTCCCGGTAAAGGACAATGAAGATCTGGTAAGTGATATGCCTAAATCAAAGCATATTTTAAATAAATATTTTTAAAATAGTTTTTAAAAGTGGCATGCTTCTGGAAGTGTTTTAAAAGGCACTGTAGGGGCTGGCCCGGTGGCACAGCAGTTAAGTTCACATGTTCCGCATCCACAGCCCGGGTTTCACCGGTTTGGATCCCAGGTGTGGACATGGCACCGCTTCACACACCATGCACCATGCTGTGGTAGGCGTCCCACATATACAGTGGAGGATGATGGGCAAGGATGTTAGCTCAGAGCCAGGCTTCCTCAGCTAAAAGAGGAGGATTGGCAGCAGATGTTAGCTCACGGCTAATCTTCCTCAAAAAAAAAAAAAAAAAAAAGGCACTGTATATTTCCAAGTATTATTATTTACTGAATTAAAATTCTGTTGTTCTATTCTGATAACTCAGATGAATCCAGTATATACTTAATAAAAACTCAGTTTTCACTGACCAAGAACATTACAGTCTTCTGTCACTGGAATGGATCTGATAAATATCAGAATTACTACTCTCTGAATTCTTACGGCAGCATTCTAACTTGTGAAACCTTCCAGTTACCAAGAAAGCTTGACTGCTTTCTTGCTGTTTCTTTGGGTTGCAGAGATTCCAAACTGAGATTCAGAATTGAGTTGCCTGTGGAACTGGCAGGCTGCTGACACTGCTGGGTCTCTATTTACACGACTTTATGGTCTGGTGTTAAAGTGAAGGGGAAGAATTTAGTGCAGGGCGGCTTGAGTCAAAGACAGAGGGGAGAATGAGATTTGGGAGAGAAACGCTTGGCATCTATCTCCTGGCTGACCAAAGGGACTGGTTTCGAAATCCTATAAAGAGAGAAATTAAGTCCAGAAGCCACAAGATAAGGTCTGAAAAAGGAGATGCGAGATTCTGGGAAGAAATTGTGGTTCTTCAGGATATATTATGAAGTGAGACAGAACTGGAGCGAGTGCCATTTTCACCACACCTAGCCCATCCCCAAACTCACGGTCCGCTGCCACAAACCCAGTGTACTTTGGGTCCCTGACCACCATGAATGACAGCTAAGGCCCTCTAGCCATACTTGATGAGGGTGAGGGTGGGGCAGCTGCAGAGCCACAGTCAAGAGCCTCCCCAAGAAAGCAGAGCGGAAGAACATGAGCAACGTTGTGCCTGAGCGCCTGTGTTCCTGTGCGCATGTGCCGAAACCCCGAGGACTCCCAGAGGCAACTAGGAGAAGCTTTGAGAGGGACTGTGATTCTGTGGAATGGGAATTCACGATCTGCATTTACAGGTGAGAAACAATCTCAGCAGAAGTAGGCCATTTCACTCTGTAGGAAGCGGCAGGAGTGAGATTCCCATTCACTTCTCTCTATCCCAGGACCTATTTTCTTTTCGGAATATCACACCGCCAAATTACTTCATACTGTGGCCGTTCAACCGTATTGGCTACCTATGGGAAAAGAAACAACAGAAAAAATGGCAGTGTAGACCTCCATGTTACTCCAAACCAAATTACTGCAATGTCCACTATTTCTGTGTTCTGCAGCCCACACGTACACACACCCACACACACACACTCACACACCACATCTCTTCTGTACCAGAGGAAGTGTGTTTTAATCAGGTAATAGTAAAAAACAAAATTAGAGGATCTTTTTCATGTTACTTACGTACTTGGCCAAGAGAAAGGCCAAGAAGTAATCCACATCAGGACCGTGGTGGCTGAGAGAGTGAAAAGGGAGAGGTTACATCTTACATGTGCCTCTCCAAATCCGAATCCTTGCATCCCCAAATGGTAGAAACGCTTAATTAAATCCATATTTTTTAAGCACTCCAATCTTTTTTAATGTTGTTATTTTTCATCTTTTGCATCTGGGTAAATACTCCTATTTTGGCACAAGAAAGAGATGGCAGGTTCCAGAAACCATTCTGCTGCTAGGCGACCTCACGGCCTGAAATGAGTTTTTGACAAATTGGAGAAGCCACCTTCTTGCCCTGCACCTAGACAGCAGGTGGCATTTCATCAAGTGGCTTCCTCCCTTCCACCCCCCAGCCCAGCCCAGCCCAGCCCACGGTGTTCAGCGCTCTTGCTGGAACCATCTGATACCCAGAACATTGCTATTTCAAGATGCCTTGGAAGCATGCAGGGTGGTGGCTGGGACCAAAGTAGATTTTTAAATAGAAGGCCTTTAATGATTTGAATTTGCATCCCCCAGCGATCTGTGATGCTTTGCTGCTGAGAGCTATTTCTCTGCTTTCTGCAGTATCATGCTTTTATGCTGACTATACACACTGTCAGTGAAAAGCTCCTTCCAGATATGGCTCCAAACAGTTGATTATAAAAGCTTTAGCTATGGCCTTGCAAGGGTAAGTATTTCTATACACTCAGCTTTAATTTGGAATTATATCTTCATTTGACTCTAGAGATTTTAATTTTATGATTATTAAAGACCTCAGCTCTTCCATATGTGCCCAAAGTAAGCCAGGAAGGGTTGAAATTCACCACCATACTGAATTAGCTTTTCCCTCCTTTGGGTTCCCACAGCACTTCAACCTTGCCTTTCATTTTTTATTTACTTGGTGTCATAATTATTTATGTCTTTTTTTCCCTCTAGCCAATAAGTGCCTTAAAGACAATATATTTTAGTCATTGTTTTATCCCCAAAGCCTAACCAAGTGCCTGGCAAACATCTAATAGGTACCCAATATACGTGTTGTTGGACTGAAATTTTACATGTCCATGACAACCATTTTAATGCCCTCGGGGACTGGTTGTACTACAAGATCTTATTTCTTCTCCATTTATACCGCATGTCCACTGCTCTTTACTCCAGGAACCACCACAGGCCTGCCACACAGCTCTGCCTAAAACCCCGAGAGGATAATAGTTCTAAGAAGGGAGACAGAGAGGAATGTTTAGAAAGTTAACGGGTATGGTATCAAGATTTCCCTGCTTCTGTATCTATACATCTCATCTTTTCCATGTTTATTCAAGTTCAAACTCTCCACTATCTATACTAATAAAGGAAAGCTATAGTATATGTAATTCAAAATAGCAATCGTGTAAATAACCCCCTTGTCCTTTTGGGGAAAATGGCATACAGAAGCAAGAGCCCTAACTTTAGGGACATAAGGCTGAAGTCACACTCCTTACTTATCACATGATCCTGGATAAGTCACTGGACCTTTCTGAAACTCAGTGTCTTCACCTGCCATGCTTCCCTTTCCTAGCCGTAGGGGTGGTGTCTGCATCATACAAGTTGCCCATAGTCTGCAAATCATAAAACACAATGCACATCTAGAATCACGTGAATATTATATTTGGAATGGATTATCTGATGGTAAAGAGTGATGAATCAGTTGGCATCAGATTAATAGTTGGTACTCTGCCAAGTAAATATTAAAATAAGTTTAGAGTTCCCAAGACTAAACCAAGTGACCATGTAGGGTGGCAGTCCAGCTCTGTCTTAGGTGCAGGTATAGCTGGCTCGGGTTATAAAAGGGCCATAACGGATTCACTACAAGGCTGGTTCCTCTGCAGATAATCAAGAGTCGACTAACTCACAGCAAGGGCACAGACAGCGCCTTGCACCACCGTTACCCATATGGTGGAAAACGAAGGTTGCGTGTGCCAAATGCAGATCCAATTAAAACTTGGAAAGGTTGCTCCGTTATCACATTTGTAGCCATAATTAAATTTGCGAACTGAGAAGAGCTGCCAAGCTTGCCTCTCTGTTTTGGAAGGTGGGACATCTGTTAACATTAGTACGGACACGGAGCATGGGGGGAAGGCACAAAAATTCTGCTACAAAATGAACATTCAAAATAAACTACAGTTTATTTTAAAGTTCTGAATACTAAGCCTTCTATTGTTTAATGTGCCTCAGTTTCCTTGTTACCTCTCCTAATTTGTGATTTTTTTAATATAAATGACTTCTCCCCTGCCATTGCTCATTTCCAGAGTCGAAGCTTTTAAAGGTTAGAATTCACATTTGACTACAATTTCAACAAGGAAGGTGATCGATGATCAGAATTAAGCAGCTTCAAGGAGGACCCTTAATACTTCCTATGGAGCTACCAGACAGTGCTGGAAATATATGTGATTTGGTTGTACCACTTATAGGAGGCTGCGAAGCTGGAGGGCTCTGGAGCACACAGTTAAGTAATAGTATTGATGTATTTGCATAATACGTTACAGACAACATGAACTTTAGCATTCACAAATTATTTTAAACCAGGCAGTAATCTTATGTTGTAGATAGTTATATTCTCATTTTGCAGAAAAGTAAATTAAGATTCATACTGGGTGAAATGCTGATAATCTCACAGCCAAATGGTGGAGAGAGGAGGAATAGAACCAAGGTTTCCTAAATCCTACTTTACACATATGTACTTAATTTATAACCTAGGCAAGGGAGCAAATGGATTAGCTCTGTAATTAATGACGTGAGAGCAAGAGAGATCTCAGAGCAGAATTTATACAAGAGTGTTCTCAGGAGAGAAGGTGACTGCTAGGCCTGAATAGTTAATCTTAAGTGGTCATTCAATTTTATGTGAAAGATGGCTTAGAAATAAGAAGATGGTGTGGGGGATTGGAATTGGCCACCCCAAGATATATCTGTTTGGCATGAGGATTACTTTGGGCTGGTTACTTTGAAAAACTGCAGACACAAGAAACTCTGAAAAGTAGAACTTACCCTTTGTTAAGAAACATTTACATTTGTAAAGGAAATCTCCATCTTTAAAGGTGTCTCCCTCTCTGTACCAGGAAAAAGGGGGGATGACCTTATCTCTAGAAACTCTTATCAATGAGCAGGGCAAGGACTTAAATCTGCATAATAACCTGACTCTTGTTTACTGTACTTTTCTGGTAACCTCCCATAACTGACTCCCCCAATTCCCAATATCCTCCTCTGTCTTTAGCTGAGGAGGGTATTTAAGGTGAGAGCTTCCAGCATTTTGGTGAGCTACTCAGTTTTTCTGGGTCTCTCCCAAGTATACATGTTATAAAGCTTTGTTTAATTTTCTCCTGTTAGTCTGTCTCATGTCGATTTAATTCATTGTCCAGCCAGAAGGACCTAGAGTGGGTGTGGGAAATGTCTTCCTCCCCTACAATTGGTTACGGATTATTTGCATTGAAACCACCAAAACTTAATTCAAACAGCCCCACTCCACACCCCAAAAGGCCACGAGACAAAACAACTAAACATTCAAGTATATTTGTATCAATAGAGATAGTGTTCATTCTTTCTGAGTCTCTCACAAGTGGCCAAGACAAGGTAACATAGTAGCATTTTAGTCAGAGTTTAGCTTATTACAGGAAAAATTGTTGTTCCGATTATATATGACATAAGCAGACTATTCATGGCAGAAGGAATCATTTTTCCTTTGGGTATTTCCTTCTTTCAGTTTATCATTATTATTATCATTATTATTATTATTATATACATGCTAGTAATATTTGTATAGCAATTACAGTCAAGTAAAATTTACAAAGAAAATTATTCCAATATCACGTGAACTTCGCTTTTTAATTAAACTCTTGTGATACAGAATCTGTTGGCCTTTCCACATTTTACCAAGCTAATTCTTACAAGGCATCAAAATTCACCTCAGTTCTGGAATCGTTCTCTGACCTCCATGTCTGTGTTTCCATCACAAATTACATTTGGTAATTTTCTGTTTACCCTATTGGACTCAAAGCTCCTTGATGTCAGGGGCCTATCTGTCTTCGTATCCTGGTCTCCTGTCACTTATCGGTGCTCAACAAGTGAGAATGAGTGGGCAGATGAAAGCAGGAATTGGGAGATTTCATCCAGGGAACATACTGGAGAATTCAAATTTAACAGAATTCACTGCATTGTTATTTGAGCTGTTTGGCCAATATTGTAGAATGTCCAACAGAGTCTATACATTACATTTAAATTAAACACAAACTGCTTTCTCAGGAGACAGAGATTCTCAAAATCAGGGGCTGGACATGGTCTCCAGGAACTATCTGGTCCAATCCATGCCTGCAGACAAGTGAGTATCTAAACAATCCAGGGGATTTTCTGTTTCATTTAAAACTTCACTTTTTTCCTTAAAACAGGAAAAGAAAGAGGGGACAAAAATCTTCCTTTGTAGGATTTATGGTTTCCATCAAGAATCCTGCTCCCTTGCCCTGACCACTGAGCGAAGAGACTCCCAGGAGTCCCTGGAAAACTGCCACGCCCATCAATTTGTCCCTGACCGTATTTTCTTCTCCAGTCTTCCACTGGCATAATCTCTTCCTCTCTCACACACACTTTCAACTACAGAACAGAATGTCCATTTCACACTGTTCAAAATCTCCATCTCATTTTTCAGTGCTGAATGATAGAGCGCTCTGCAGCTTTTCAGACACTTTCTTTTAAAGCCATTGGCTGGACCAGGTTCATTGGCTGTGGGTTTTAATAAACTCTCCCAGATGCTGGCGTCTTTCATCTGTCAATTTAAAAATCCTTTCTTGAGCACCATAGATCACTACAGAGAGAGAAGTGCACTCACAAAGAAAAACAGCAGGAAAAGACCAGAATGCTGAGACAGCAAATGAATGGCTCAAGGGCTGCCATTGATGAAGATAATTAATAGCCCAGTTGTAAACAAAACTCACTTTAAGAATGCAAAATGAGACACCACCATTAGAAAGAGGTTATGTTCAAGCTCCTTCAGGGGTAATGAATAGAATATACACTAAGAATTACCCAAGGTGTCCATTTAAAAATTCTTAGAGGGGCTGGCCCCGTGGCCGAGTGGTTAAGTTCGCGCGCTCCGCTGCAGGCAGCCCAGTGTTTCGTTGGTTCGAATCCTGGGCGCGGACATGGCACTGCTCATTAAACCACACTGAGGCAGCGTCCCACATGCCACAACTAGAAGGACCCACAACAAAGAATATACAACTATGTACTGGGGGGCTTTGGGGAGAGAAAGGAAAAAATAAAATCTTAAAAAAAAAAAAATTCTTAGATTTCCTACTAAGCTCAACCCCCTGCCCAAAAGACTAAAGATATAAACAGCTCTGTCAATGGTCTTGCTCCTTATTTACTTATTTCTTTTACTCTCACATAAAATATGGACTAGGATTAAGTCCAGCCCTCCTTAAAGATGGCATGTTTTCTCCTCTCTTTTAAATCTGATCGCACCCTCTATTGACATCGCATACTTGCAAGTTGCCCACATACTGCCTTGCATTGCCTTTTAATTGTGTATGTTTAAAAGTCTTGTCTCACCCAATGAGATTATAAACAACTTGAGGGTAGGAATAATGGCTTATATTTCTGTTGTCTAATTCACAACAGCTGGCACATTGAAAAGTACAACACAGGTGCTCTATATAAACTCTTAGATATGAATAAAACGAGGAACTTGGAGACTGAGAAAGTTTGATTCTGTCGTTCCTTCTAGACTTAACAGAAACGCCATCTCAGAGCTTTCTCAACTCATGCATTATTGATTTTTACAGGTGCCACCTTTTTCTAGGGAGATATGGGTCACTAACAGCCAACCACAGTGTGTTACTCTAATCAGCAACAATTTTGGTCTTATCCTAATCAGAAACCATTGTGCAGTCGGGATGGGTCCCATAAATGACAATCATCTCACCATTGTTACATGGTGAATGCACCATAATATCATCAAAGCAGAAAACTGCCCCAAGTTGTTCTCTTAAGTAATAGTATTGAAAGATTAGGCACCAGCAGGTAATTTGGCCCTATCTTTCTTTGGAAAAGCTTAGAAAAGACTTGAATTTGAATAAATCACCATGAGCAATTGTAAGAACAAATCACCCGGAACAATTTGATATCTTTCAGTCTTCACACACATGAGGAAGACCATTTTATAGTCATGATTTTCATATCATACTCTGGGCTCTGTAATTCTTGTTAGGGTGAATAATAATTTCCCTTCCCCCATCAAAAATAGTGTACCTGAATTGATTGAGGCATAGATTTTTCCAGAAACAAGAAATATTGGCACGGGATTCATTGTTTTCCCATTTCCTGGAAGATGTGGGGATCTGAGACCAAGCCTGGAAATATAGGTCCTGTCAGCCAAAAAGGAGAGATCAGAATGTGATAAATGACATTTCAGAAAAAGAAGGCAAGACCAAGAATAGAAGGGGTTTGGCTGGAATGCTTTGATAAGTTTTTTTAAATAATCATGGTACTTCCCTGGGAAACTACATTATTTACTTATTTAATCTACATGCGTTGAGCACCTGGTTTGTGCAAATAGCAGTGCTGAGCGATGCAAGGCACAGAGATCAAGGTCCATCCCAGGCCCTAAAGAATCTTGTAACCTAGTAGAAAATATCATATTATACACAAAAAAAATCAAGGAGCCATAGGTAATATGTGAAAAGGAACACTAGTGCATTTTATATGATTAAGAGGGTGTTTCACACACCTACCTGATGTTCTGTAGAGACTATGATTCAGGTTTGCCATATACCTAAGAATCTGTATATCTTTGAAAAGCTCAGATGATTCTTATAATTAGTGAAATTTGAGAGCGTTCCAATTAGAAATATTGTAGCTTAGTTGAAGGGTAAGACAGTTTACACATGGAATGATCAATACACGATCAGGAAAGTCATGTCTGCTCATCTGGCTTTGAGGAATAAATAAGATTTCTATAGTGAGAGAAGTATAGGAATGGGGAACATTCCAAGATAAGGGAACAATTTGAACAAGGCACAAAGCAGGAAGTCACAAAGTACATCCGGGGAGAGAGGAAAATAGGCAAAGAAAGGAAGGTAGGAGCCAGAATATAGAGGGTCTTGATTGACAAGATAATGAGTGAGTTGAGACTTTAATCACCAGGGATCAGGAAACAGCTGGTAATTTTCCAGCAGAAGAATGGTATAATCAAAGTATTACTTTATGAAGAGTTATTTAGCAAACAGAAGTTTCCAAAATGAATTGGACTAGTGAAAAAGATTGGAAGCTTAGAAACAAGGGAGGGGCTGTTGTAATAACTGAAGGAAAAATGAGGTACTGATAGTGGCAGCAGAAAGGAGGGCCTCTAACAAAGTAGATCTTCCAATGAAAGACCTTGCAGACCTTGGTTACCCATTGTATATGGAGGGAAAGGGAGAGGAGGTCATCAGATGACTAGGAATTGCTAAAGCTGATGGCCGTGGGAGAAGAGATGTTATTAACAACAAAGGAAAGAATTTAGAAGTTGAGCCAGTCTGACAGTGTAGGAGTAGGGTTGGGCAGATGATGCTTTCAATGTTAGATTTGTTGAGTTTAAAGGATCTGAAGAATATCTGAGTGGAAATATCTGGTATAGGGATCAAGGAGGCCAAGAAGGTACGTGAGTAGATTACACCCATGAGTAGATTAGGCCATGGATAGGACACTCAAGTCATGCAGATACTCTTACCATACAATCTAGCAATGTACTCCTTGGTATTTACGCAAGAGTTGAAAACTTATTTCCACGCAAAAACCCACATACAGATGTTCATAGCAGCTTTATTCATAATTTCAAAACTTGAGAGCAACCAAGACATCCTTCAGTAGTGATGAATAAACTGTGGTACATCCAGACAATGGAATGTTATTCAGCCCTAAAAGGAAATGAGCCATCAAGCCATGAAAGACATGGAGGAAATTTAAATGTATATTACTAAGTGAAAGAAGCCAATCTGAAAAGGCTACATGATGTATGATTCCAACCATAACAAATCCCGGAAAAGGCAAAACTATGGGGACAGTAAAAAGATCAGTAATTGCCAGGGGTTGGGGGGAGAAGGAGGGATGAGTAGATGGAAGAGAGTATTTTTAGAGCAGTGAAACTACTCTGTATGTTACTATAAAGGTGGACACAACTCATGATAATGATGTGCCTATGCAGGTTCATCAGTTGTAACAAATATACTACTCTGATGGAACACTGACAATATGGGGGGCTATGCATGTGTGGAAGGAGGGGATAGATAGGAAATCTCTGTACCTTCCTCTCAATTTTGCTGTGAACCTAAAATTGCTCTAAAAAAATTGTCTTAAAAAATATATATACATATATATACACATAAACACAATATTGATGCCTAAAATTCCAGTGATTTATTTTTCTTTTGTTACTATTAACCCTTACCCTCTTCACAAATGCACAAACTCATGAGGAGTGGGAGCACATCACATTCCCAGTGAATGTTCCTAATAAAGAGCAGTAGAGAAGACACAGAATGAGAAAAGGGAGAATTTAAGGAAGTAGAGAATTTTCTGAAAAGGAGGGAGGCAGGAGGGGAAAAGGCACCAATAAGAGGATCAACTTTCACAGAGATTTTCCTAAGACTGAAGAGAAATACTTTCTTTATTAGAATAAACCCTAACTATTGATGAGGCTGGGGTGTGCTTGAGACTCTTATCTAGCTGCTTCCAGGATTCTAAGTTAAAACAAGAACTTTGGAAAATTGTTGGATATTATCTACCGAAGCTGCGCATATGGATACACTATCATAACCCAGCAATTCCACTCCTAGGTACACACCCAATCGAAATGCATATGTGTGTTCACCGAAAAGGCAGGTACAAGAATGTTCATTGCAACAGTATTCATACTAGGCAAAAACTAGAACTTAAACAAATATCTATCAACAGTAGGATGCATAAATGCATTGTAGCGTAATAATAGATACTATACGGTAATGAGAAAGAATGAAGTATTGTTACATGCAACAAGCTGAATCCCTGTGACAAGCAGGATAGTAAATGAAAGAAGCCGGATGCAAAAGATTCCATTTATATAAAGCTCAAAAACAGGTAAACCTATTCTACAGGGATTAAAGTCAGGAGAGTGGTAGATTTTGGAAGGAGGAGGGTGGTAGAGAGCATGAAGGTGCTTCCAGGGTCCTGATAATATTCTATGTCTTAAAATGGGTCATGATTACAAGAGGGTGTGCACTCTGTGAAATGCATCAAGCTGTCCCTTTCTGATTCGCGTTCTTTTCTTTACGTATGCACTATTTTAGAAGCTTACTTACAAATTGTACAGGATTGGAGGATATGGGCTGATTTGTAGCTCGAGCTATCAGAAAGTGCTCTCTAAGGTGACCTATAACCCAAGATTTGAAGGACTTCTTCGTTAAGTCCTACACGTCATAATGTTTATTTTGATCTATGATACAATTAAGATTTTTCTGTTAATAAAGGGGAAAAGAAACATATTTCTACTCTACACAGAAGCTTCAATAATTGATTCTGTTTTCAAATTGGTAGAATCACCTTCTTCGATATTGAGTAAATCACTTGTTTATGGCACGTTCTGCGGTCCGAGGGCTGAGGCTAAAACAAAATGCGAGAACAAGCTTCGCCCAGATTTGATGGGTTGGGGAATTGGGAAGAACGGATTTGGGTCACAAATGAAAGACATCAGCCTGAAGGGAAGTAAAAATCACTATATGTCACGGTGTCACTATATTTCCACGGTGGCTGGAGCTTAGGGTCTGTAAAAGCCAGTCTCCAAGGGAGCCGTTTCCTAGCACTCAGGCTATTTGGGTGCAAAAACTTCCTATGAGCCAGTATAATGTAGGGTAGAGAGGAAAAACAATCTCCCCTCCATCCTCCTCCGATGCACACACACATTTCCATTGATTCATGGTAGCTGCCTAGAACAAAGTGTCAAGAAAGATTCTGAGGCCATATGCAGGCTCAGCAGAAAAGAGTGCCAGGATGGCTCAACTATATTTAGTACGGGGGTAACCGCAAGAAATGTAAGGTGACCAACCCAACCCAGTTTGCCTGAGACTCTCCTGCTTTTAGCACTAAAAGTCCCACATTCCAGAATCCCAGGCAAACCTGGATGTTTCTCACTCGACCAGGAAATGGTTATCTGCTTGCCTTCTACAGTCTAGTTTAAAGAGCCTGTGTTTGGAGAAAAATAACCTGGATGGGTTATCTCTTTTGCACAACTAATTTATTACATATCTTGGAAAACCCACATTGTCTCTCAGCATCTCAGGTTTCTTGTGTCAAGTGAGGAAAATAGTATCTCCAGTATGGGGTTATATAGTGAGGACAAAAGGCAAGAATGGTTATAAAATAAAGAACATTGTGAGTCATGTTATAGAATCTCAGTAAACGTTATTAGTTCACTCTTCTTTCTGGAACAGCAAATTTTAATCAGGGCCAGAACTAGCGCCCTTCATCAGCTCAAGCCCCTGTTAATGGAACGAGAGTATGTGAACAGCCCCATCCAAATCAGTTTCCCAAATTATGTTCTGTGGTGTCTTATTAACACATGCCAAAAAAAGGTCTCTGGGACAACACTTTCCAGACATTCTGGGTTAAATAAACTTAATGAGGCTCTCTAAGGGGAGGCTTCCCAAGGGTCTTTGATATGCCAACATGTGATACAACCATCCAAGAGAGAGATGTGGTGAGCAACTTCTCCCAAGTATCTCCCTAATATATTTAACCAGGAAACTTTCTCTCCCCTCTAGATCCCCTCTTAAGACTCGTACAGGGGCCAGCCCCCTGGCCAAGTGGTTAAGTTCACACGCTCTGCTTTGGCGGCCTGGGGTTCATCAGTTTGGATCCTGGGTGCAGACCTATGCATCACTCATCAAGCCATGCTGTGGCGGTATCCCACATAGAAAAACTAGAATCACTTGCAACTAGGATATGCAACTATGTGCTGGGGCTTTGGGGAGAAAAAAAAGAGGAAGATTGGCAACAGAGGTTAGCTCAGGGCCAATGTTCCTCACCAAAGGAAAAAAAAGACTCATACAATTCAGAATACACATAATAAAATGCTGACCCCACCCCACTAAAGAGAAAGCTCATGTCTGAATGATAAATGAGTCCAAAACCATTTGTTCCTCAAGATAGGAAGTTGTGAGTGAAAGGAAAAGCAATGGTCTGAGAGTCAGAGACCTGGGTTCAGGCCCACATTTGGATCATTACTGAGTTTTGTGTTCCTGTACCTTTCTGTACAATGCAAGAAATGGACTGGAAAGTCTCCACATTCTCTCCCAATAGTCATGTTTTTTGGAATTGTTCCCTTGGAGGCAGCATTATTCAAACAACTTGATATTAAAAAGCATTTTCTTAAGATCTTTAAGTGTTAACTACAGAATCCTGTCACCATTTTGCTTTTTGCTCCCTGGGTTATTATTCTTAGTTGTTATCTTTATTTCCTTTTAAAATGCTTCCCCAGCACGATATCTATACCATTTTGCACGTATAAATTTTGCCTCCGATTTCTGCGGCTGGCTCTACTTTCTGTTTCTTTGAACAGATTCTCACTCCTCCACATCCCATGCCAGACTTTTCTCAGCTGAGAACATGAGTTTTCAAAAACCACCTCCACGTATAAATTGCCTGAGCAGGAAAATAAACCTCACAGCTACAGAGACCAGTGGTTCCCAGAGCTGTGCAGATAATGCACTCCTGGGTGTTATTTTTTCCTGGTAAAATTGCAACAAGGACAAAAAAAAAAACCCAGCATGATGGAATCAATTCTTATGACAGTAATTATAATGAGGATGGGAAATGGTACAATTTAAGCATTGACACCTGAAGCTCCACTTGGTAAAAATCTAATCTATTTTTCATTAGAGTTTCCTCCCAGAAGATCCCATGGGACAGGCCAGAAGCCCCTGCTCCACTTGCAATCCGATTAGGCCATCTGGCCTCCTGCCATCTCTAAATGCTGTTGTCTGAACAAGTCACATGCAGACAGACACTCGAGTGATATTTTTTAGTTTTAGCCAGGGAAGAAAATATAGTCCATGGTGCTGAAATGTCACATTAACAATACATGCAGAAAAGGTATTGCTTCCATGAAAACTATGGGGGGAATCTTTGACAGCATCTAACTAGAGGACCCAAGAATTTCCAAATCATGCCCTATTACCTTCTCACCAAGCAAGATTTCCAAAGGAGCTCAACACACAAGAAATTATAGCAAATGACTCATAAAATCCCTTTTTGTTTTTAGCTAAGCCTTGTCCAACACTCCTTAAAGAAAAGCGCTCATAATATTGGGTTATAACACACGGCTTGGTTTCAAGGCCTTTGCTGAGTCATCTGCAATCACATGTAAGCCTGAAGCCAACTTTACCACTCCTGGTCCAGAGCAGTGATCAATATTCAAGTGGAAAAAGAAAGAGGAAGTTGGCCAAGCCCTATTGACCCATGCGGGGTCGGTGAGCCGAGGAGTCGAAAGAAAGATTTCTTGGACTCTCAAGATCTGGCAGTAGTGCTCTTTTATTTAGAGAATAGTGTGGAATAGCATGGGGACATGGCCCATGGGCAGTCAGAGCTGCTGCTGCTGCCCTGAGTTGAGGGTTAGGGTTAATTTTATAAGGCATGGGTATGTGAGTCATCTCTTTACAAGACAAAGGAAAGAACATGAAAAAAAAGTTAAAATGGTATCAGTGCAGGTGGGGTCTGGTCATTGGGTGATCCCAAGACTTTTAGACAAGAATCAAATCGGATAAAGTAAAGGTCAGAAGCCACCACCCTAAATCAGTTACATGAGCTTGCCAGACAGCAACCAACTTAAGTTCTTGCCTTCCCCATTAAGAGTTTCTAGGGACAAGGTCATCTCTCTTCTTCTTCCTGGTACAGAGAGGGAGGCACCTTTTACAGATAGAGATTTACCTTACAAATGTAAATGTGTCCCAACAAGGGCAAGTTCCATTCCCCAGAGCCTCCCTCCCTGTCCCAGTTTATCAAAAGCAATCAGCCCCAAACAATCCTGATGCCAAAGAGACATATCCTGGGGTGGCCAATTTCAGGTCCCTACAAGGTCATCCCCCCTCCTTCACAAATGCAAATATCTCTCCATGGGCAAGCAAATTCCAGTCCTCAGAGCCTGCTTCTCATCCGCAGTTTTTTAAAATTAACCAGCCTAAAATCGTCATCACTATTAGCTGGCCTTTCTCAGTTTACTATTTTCAAGGCTTGGAGAAGTGGTGACCAGATTGTGCAGTCTGTACTTATATGTACAGTGACCCCACCCACTAGTCCAATAAATATCTTGCACTCAAAGTCATAAGGCAGCAAACTACAGGCTGCAGGCCAAATCCAGCCCACTGTCTGTTTTGGGAAATAAAGTTTCATTTGAACGTAGCCACGTCTATTCGCTTACCTATTGTCTACGTCTACTTTCATGCCATGAGAGCAGAGTTGAATAGTTGCCACAAAGGCCATACAGCCTCCAAAGTCTAAAATATTTACTTTCGGGCATTTAAAAAAAAAGTTTGCTAACCTCTGCTCTAAGCAGTCAAATTTCCTAATTATCTTGGAAAAGCAAGGAAGGGACTCAGAAGCAAGTGAGAAGCAGGGCCGCTTTCTTCCTACTCAACCAACTCACTTCTGTTTCTGTTTCCTCGTTGGATTTAACCATGAAGCCTTTATCCAATCAGGGGTGTGCCTTCCCCTGAGGGTCCTCCAGGGAACCACTGGATAGATAGATATACACTATAGATAGATAGATATTTACTCTCTCTTTTCCATAAAATGTTTTTAGTGAAACCACAGATTTTTTTTTTACTTCTGTGATCTATCCTTTGCACATATATGAAGACATGTATCATAATATTATTCATAATAATAGACAAAATTTGCAAAAAATCTATATATACAACTATAGAGAAGGGGCAGAGCCATGTAACAGAGCATTAATAAAGGATCTCCAAAGAATATATAATATCATATATAATAATATATAATATTCATATTAAATTTCAAATAAAAGATGGGATACAAAATTATATAACCAGTCTTTTCAAAACTTTAAAAACAAAAACACACATATGCAGGCACATATACATGACATGTTAAAGGTAGTTATTGTATGATGTGACTTTTATTCACTTTCTAAATTTTCCATAATTAGCATGAGTTACATTTAACATATTAAATGGCTTTAACTTATTGGTTCAAGAAGCTACTCGAAGGGCCCAGACTGGAATGAAACAAGTTTCTATTCATTTCCACCAAGTTTTTGTAACTGTTAATTTTAACGAAGCGCTCTAGACTAAGAAAAAGTCAAAAACCACCATTGTTTCGAGTCTTCTCTGCAGTAGTTTCTAAAGCCTCCTCTTTTAGTTCACGGGTGGACAGGAATACATTTGTTCTGGATTCTTGGATTCATGATAGAAAGGGTGCTGTGAGAGATCAGACCCCACTGCTCAAATGTTTTATTCCCAAGGGAATGGAGCCAGCCTGGTAGAGAATTCAGAAATTCTGGTATCTTAAAATGGTGGAATGGGATCACAAAAATGCCTTTCCTTTGTAAGCACCACAAGAGGGAAATGGAAGGAAAGAGAACAGAGCAGCTCACCACTTTCTGACTCTTGAATTCCTCCCAGTACAAAGGAATGACCACTGCAATGGGTTGCTATATCTAGAAAAATGGACTGCTCCAACAACTTTCTTATCAGCTTCCATTTTCTCCTTTTTTTTGCTAATTCTCACCAACATTTTTAATTGTATCTTTTCACTTTGTGCTTTTAATTTCCTTTATGATAGAAGAAAAAAAATATTTAAGAAAGAAACAAAACCCTCAAGTGTTCCTTTGATAGGCAGATTTACCTCAATGAGCTTGTCCAGATTAATCCCCTTTGCCTGAGGTCAAACTTCTGGTATTGGAGGGGGTCTGAATCTACAAAAAGGAGCTAAGAATTATAGAGAGGAGGGGGATGCAGAAGGCAGTAAAATAGGCAAGGTGTGACCCTTGCTCCATTAACGTGGAGTACATTGACATTTAGTTGGGAATTGTTATCCAGAAAGACCTCCCACTTTAGGAGTAATGACAACACCCAGGAATGAAGGATTTGCCCTAAGACTAAGTGTAAGAAAGAAATATACCTGGTCTTGCAAATCACAAAACTCTAAGACATCACAGGTTCAAGATGCTCAGTCAGTAATTTAACTGCCTACTAAAACAAAACTCAACATTCTCCAACGGAAGATAACAGAATCCAATTTCTATAAAGTGAAGTTCAAAATAGCCATTCTTCAATGAAAACTTACTAGATATGGGGGAGGCGGGTGGGCAGAGAACAGGAACACATAACCAATAGTCAAGAAACTCTCATTCAACAGAAACATACTCAGAGACAAACCACATGTTGCTATTTTTGGACAGAACTTTAAAATAACTAAGATAAAAATGTTAAGCAGATTACAGGAAAAGATAGAGATATAAGTGAAGATAATGTAAATTTCATAAGAGATCTGAATATTGTAAAAGACAGACAAATCTAAGTACTAAACAATACAATACCTGAAATAAAAACTTCATTTAAAAAAAGTCATTGGTGGCTGGCCCCATGGTCGAGGGGTTAAGTTTGCGTGCTCCGCTTTGGTGGCCCAGGATCCAGATCCTGGGTGTGGACATGGCATGGCTCATCAGGCCACACTGAGGCGGCGTCCCACATGCCACAACTGGAAGGACCCACAACTAAAAGATATACAACTGTGTACCGGGGGAATTTGGGGGAGAAAAAGAAGAAAAAAAAAAAAAGAAGATTGGCAGCAGCTGTTAGCTCAGGTGCCAACCTTTAAAAAAAAAGTCATTGATGAGATTAACAGTAGATTGCAGACAACAAAAGAAAAACAAGAGTGAACTTAAATCATCCCACTAAAGCACAGAGGGAAAAAAAATGGTAAAATAAAACTAATAAAACCTCAGTTACATCTGAATATCAAGCACTCTAATATTCATGTAATTGGAGTCTCAGAAGAAAAGAGAGAGGATGGGGTAGTGAAAAAAACCAAAAAATTTTGACAAACTTAGTTCTAAATTTGATCAAAAACAGTAACCCACCAATCCAGAAACATCAGTGAACTCCAATCAGGATAAATACAAAGAAAATCATACCTACGTTCACCAGAATTAAGCTTCTAGAAAACAAAGATAAAGATCTTAACCGCAGGAGAAAAAAAAAATGCATTATGTACAGGAGAATAATGAAAAGAAAAAATGACAGTTGACTTCATATCAGAAACAGTGAAGGCCAGAAAAGAATAGAATGATATTTTTAAGATCTGAAAGAATAAAATTGTCAACCTGCAGTTCTATATCCAGTGAAAATATTCCTCAAAAATGGAGGTAAAATAAAGATGCTTTCAGAACAAAAAGGCAGCTAAGAGAATTTATTGCCAACAGACCCCCTAGAAATTACACCAAAAAGAAATTTTGGTTCTGGAGAAAGTTTCTATATTAGACATATTTTTCAAAAACTTTCTGCTTGATGTTTCCCTTTAAGTTTTAGTATACAACTTTTTATATTTTACATAGACATCTTTCCCTTCTTTGTTCCCATGTATAAATTAACAATAATAATAATAGATGACAAAGGACCTGGTGATGAGACAGTTATTATGCCAAATGCTTTACCCACTATTACACTTCATTCTGGCAACAAGGTAGGTTTTGTTATTATTCCAATTACTATATCCTGTGACAATCTATTATTTCACTACTATTTGAGATAGGAAACATGCAAGTTGCGGAGGATGGTTCAAGTGTCACTCCCCTTCCACAGACTGCAGAATTGTAAATTTGGAAAGAATAGGCAACTTGCCCAAGGGAAAAAGGGAGTCAATTACTAGCTAGAATTAAATCACAGGTTGCTGACTCCAGAGGCATGCTCTTAATCAAAGCATCCTCTACTACCTGCATTTATCCTACAAAATTTATTCCATTACAGAGACCAGGGAAGTAA
Source organism: Equus asinus (assembly GCF_041296235.1). Classification (NCBI taxonomy): domain Eukaryota; kingdom Metazoa; phylum Chordata; class Mammalia; order Perissodactyla; family Equidae; genus Equus; species Equus asinus. Next base: position 32,643,945 of record NC_091802.1, on the reverse strand, counting down.
TCACGGACAGTTTCTTATAATGTGTTTATTCATTATATTGAAATCGAACACTTTTTTCTTTTTGGTATATGATGTGAGATGAGGATGTAACTGTATACTAAGTATTTACATATTTGATGGTCTGGGTCATCTAGGCTGTTCATTGATCACTGTGGCTAACTCTATGCCAGCAGCATACTCATTCAATTATTGTGGCTTTATAGAAAAGAGTTTTGACAGCTGAGCACCACAGAAATTGTTCAGCTTCCCGTGTACTGTGACCTTTGGATATACTGATGACAAAACTCCAAATGCAGCCTGAGGTTACACAAATTTCAGCCCTAATAGCACATTTTCCTTCAGGTGACACTGGGAGTACAGGAGCTTTTGTGGAACTGAATTGTGCATTTGCTTTTTGACCCCCTGCTGACCTCTAATCTTCAACAAAGTGACAATTTGTTACTCCGTTCAGATTGCTAATGTAGGAGAGAGATCTTATCATCATCATTCAGCTCCCTGGGATAAGAGTAGCATTTGGGCAGCACAGATTTATTTAGTGATAGAAGGAGCACAAGATGCAGGACACGCTGCTCAATTCCTGTCTCATAATTCTCGTAAGTTTTCAGTCATTATTTCTTTTTCACTCATAAATTTGGTTTTAATAGAAGGGTCATGAACAAGCTTCTGCCTTTCTCTTATCATCCAATGAAAGACCATTTCCCAGGCTGGAATGTAAATAAAGGCACACAAACCTTGCTGTCTTATAATGGGATTTCTTGACCAGTTTTCTATTCCTTTCTTGCACAATTATGAACATTTTCCAGGACACTGTGTAAGACAGCCCTTGCCCTTACACTTACAAAAGCTATCAGTGGTGCTGGGAAGTCAAGTTTACTTTCCGAGCTTTCTAATAAACATTTCAGAAAAGGTCATCTCTCCCATAGAAGAAGTCCACAGACAGACAGCATATGGGGACCCTGGCATGTTGTGCCAGTTTGGATGTCACTTCCACTGATATGTGTCAGCACCCTTGTGGAAAAAGGATTTCAGTAGTTAAAAACACACGTGTGGTTTCCTCGCACCCAAGGCTACCGGGAATAATTCACTTCCAACCTGCTTTCTCCATGTCAAAATGACACAATTGTAAGGTTCCTTTGCATTACCACTCTGAGACTGGGGGAGCCCACTGCAAGACTGAAAGCTGCTTCTCTAATCTCTGCCATAAAGATCTACAAGATATGTTTGCCTTATTCCTGATGCTCATTGTTATAATCATCTCGCAGTCCCTTCTTCTCCCCTTTCCCTTCCTCTGGGCTTTAACTCTTTTTCTTCAGGTAGTCACAACCTCACATCTTTCTTCCCTAACCTCCAGTTTATTTTCTGCTCCCAAATTCGTAAACCTCTTTCACACCATACATTCCCCATCTTGCTTCCTACTGGCAATCAATGCATTTCTGCTTATTCAAATAGAATCTATCTTTCAAGAATGAGCTCAAGTGAAGCCATTTCTGACTTCTCTCACTCACACTGGTTGCTGTTAAATGTATAGCTTGAACCACATGACTTTTTATTTAGTTTTATCTACTTTATAATATCATAGGATGTCAGAGCTGGAAGCAATCTTGAAATCATCTGTTCTACTCAGAAGAACAAAGAGCATAGGAAAATGGGAAAAATAATAAGAACAAAATAAGATATAAAGAAGTCCTAACATTGCAACATGCAGTGGATTAAATGGACTAAACTTGTCAGTTAAAAGACAAATTTTCAGATAAGATGTTTTTAAAAAATTCAAAGGGCATAAAAAGAAAATAAAAGGACAGAAAAATATAAAACAGGAAAACACTTTAGAAATTACTTTATATAGAGATGTTATTATCAGAAAAAGTAAACTTTAAGAGAAAATCTTTATCACCGATTGTCACAAATGTTGACAAAATGTCAACTCACCTAGAAAATATAACAGTTCTAAAGTTGTATCATCCTAATAAAAATGCCTCAAAATAAATCAGCAAAGACCAATAAGATTACACGAAAAAATTGAAAAACCACTCTCACAATGGAATATTTCATTGGTCCTCTCACATTTCTGATATGCCAAGCAAATGAAAACTAACAAAGATACTGAAAATTTGAGAAACATAAATAACATGATTGATTAATGGACACTTACAAATCAGCACTTATCAATTTTATATATATACATTATTTCTATGCATACTAGGGACATTTGCAAAAATTAGCATTTACAAATACTGGATATAAGTCAAGTCTCAAAAGATTTCAAAGACTTGATATCATAAAGATTATGTTTTCCTACCACAATGCAATTAAATTAGAAATCAATAACAAAAAGAAAACTTTAAGAATTTCCATGCATTTGGAAATTTAAAAATACCTCTTTTAAATAACTGAAAGTTAAAAAGGAAACCATAGGGGCCGGCCCGATGGCGCAGCGGTTAAGTTCGCACGTTCTGCTTCTCGGCGGCCCGGGGTTCGCCGGTTCAGATCCCAGGTGCGGACATGGCACCTCTTGGCACGCCATGCTGTGGTAGGCATCCCACGTATAAAAAATAGAGGAAGATGAGCACAATGTTAGCTTAGGGGCAGGCTTCCTCAGCAAAAAAAAAAGAGGAGGACTGGCAGTAGTTAACTCAGGGCTAATCTTCCTCAAAAAAAAAAAAAAGGAAATCATAATAGAAATGTCAAAATATTTAGGAAAATATTACATATCAAAACCTGTAGAATGTAGCTAACGTGGCATTTAAAGGGAAATTTTAGCTTTAAAATAAGCTTATATTAGAAAAGAAACAGGCTGAAGTTAGTGAGTGAAGCATAATAAAATTAGCAAAAAGTAATTAAGTTAAAAGCAGAAAATAAATGAAATAGAAAACAAAGTCATTAGAAGTATTACAAATACAAATTCAACTCTTTAAAGAGGTAAACTTAATAATTTAATTCTCTGGAAGATTAATTCAGAGAAAGAGACAGAAGGAACAAATTAAAATGTCATTAAAAAGGAGGCATAACTACAGTTACATTAGAGATTTTGTAAATGCTATGAGAGCACTGTGAACAATTATAAGCCAAACACTTTGAAAACTTAGATAAAATGAAAATATACTAGCAAAAACAATAATAATAGTGTACCAAAATATTTAAGAAGTAGGATAGTTCCATAACTACTCTGAAAATCTTCACACAAAAATGCACACTCATATAATGTTGCAGAAGATTTCCACCAAACTTCCAAGAAATAATTTGAAGGAATAATTTTAAAATTATGCAAAATCTTCAAGAAAATAGAGAAATAGGAAACACTTTGATAGGATATAATTTTTTTCAAATGCTCATCAGTTTGTCAATATTGTCGTGTGAAGAAATAAAACATTGTTACACATTGGTCAGTTTGTAATAACTCTCTGCCCTTGGAAGGTTTTTGATTCTTCTTCATGTTTGATTATCAATCAACTTTTGCTCTCTTTCTCCATGTTTGCACATAGAAATCTGACAGAACATTATTTTATGAAAGCAGCCACTTTGAATTTCCAAATCTTCAAAATAAACTCAAGAACTAAACAGTTAAATTATAATTTTTAATGTAGGAAAATAGGAAAAAATCTAAATATTACTGATCAAATCTTTGGAGAAATGATCGCTTCGTCTATTTGAAGCAATCTAAGAAATCATAGATTCAAATTAAAGACGTTTCACCATCTAAAATTAAAGGCATTTACATTAAAAATAAAATTTTTTAAAATGGAAAACCAAAATTATGAAAATATCTGCAGCAAGTTGTTAATATATATTATAAGAAACTATCTCAAGCTACCAGTAGATAAAATAGTCAACAGATAGGAACACTTCCTTCACACAAAAGGAAGCTCTAATAAACAAACATATGGAAAATGTTCAACCTCTTTATTAATAGAAATGTAAAGTCAACCTTGAGATGACAATTTATACCGTTGAATTCTTTGACTTATTCAAAAGTTTTAAATCTTCACACTAAAAAGTGGCAATATTGTGTTGACCTTGGTATCCTCCTATGTGCTGGTGGCACTGTAAGGTAGTACAGGAATCTTTCGAATCTGCTAAGAAATGCTTTTTAAAGAAATAATGGAACAAAACAACAACAAAATGCTATATCCATGAAGATAGTGCGCTAATACCTATAACAGCAAATATTGGAAAACAATTTAAATGTCCATGTAAATGATGGCACATTAAGTTCATGGACTAAGGTAATATTATACTGCCAAAATGTTATCAAGCAGCTATTAAAAGAGATAATGATGAACACCCTATAGAACCACAGGAAGCGAGATTATAAATCTATCTGATCAGTAAGATAATAACTATAAAACAGTATATGCACGTGGAGTTGAAAGGGCATCAGAAAACTAAGAAATCAATTCTTAGGATTAGGATAATGGCATAGTAAGTGATTATATTTCATTGTTTAAATTTCAAAGTGATTTATATTTCATTGTTTAAACTTCCTTTCATTTTGTTGTAAAACTGCCTTTTAATTTTTTTTAAAGAAATTGTTTTAATGAGTGAAAGGTGATGCAATCTAGCCTTTCAAACCCAGGGACTTTAGTGTGGACATTTATCACAGTGAGTGGATCTGAAAGATGACCATTAAACTTCCAACGGATCTATTTAATGATAATGTACAAGCATTTGGCCACACTTATATGCTTCTTAGTAGCCCATTACTACAAGTAATTTCCCAGAACTTTTTCTCCTTTTCATTTAATCAAATTCATGTACAAACCAAGGAAATACCAAAAGACCCGGTACTATTCTTCTAGGAAATATAACATGGCTAAGGTAAGTGCTAGAGTTCCTAGGGTATAGCTATAGTTCCCTGACAAGAGTCTCTAGTTCCCAATTTGCCTGCAGTACCAACAATCCTGGAGATAAATTTTTAATTTTAATATCTAGATTACTTGATCAACTTTAAGCGCAGTTGAAAACAACCAAGAATTGCCATTAAAGGTGATTTGGCCATTGCGCTATTGAGCAAAGGGACATGAAGGAAGCTATTAAACATATTTGCATTGAACTTACTTGTTCTGTGAGGATGACAGAGTCTCTGCCAGCCCAGATCAAATTTCTTGGATATACCCAGAGGCCAGTAACTTACAGGCCCCTCTCCGCTTATATTCTGTTTTCTTCTCCCCTCTTATAATCCTCTCCATCACTACATGGAAATCCTTTGACCCCTTTGTTGGGGTACAGCAAGAAGAGAAAGTGAGATATGGTGAGAGGACAGAAAGAAGTGCCCTTATAATATAGGGCACCCTCTTATATGGAGAAGCTCCCCTTAGCCAACATTTGACTCTCAGCTACTTCCATTATAAAGTAGCTGCTTCAAAATTGCTTGGGAATGGGGGCAACCTTTAGCTTCAACATCAGAAGGTAAATAACAACTCCCCCTGAGACAATCAGTGTGAAAATGGAGACACATAAGAACGGCAATAATAGCTATGATTCATAGCACAAGTAACACTTGCCAAAATGCCTTTGTATATATTATTTCATTTAATTCCTACAGCAATTTTGCATCCAAAAAATATGATTATTCTCATTTTACAGATAATAAAATTGAAACTCAAAGAGGTAAGAGATACAAACATGAACCAAACTATGAGATTTATATGTAAGAACCTTTATGTGGAAAAGATGCATGTAAGTCCTTCACTGCTTTGACTTATTGCAAAATAATGCAGGTAGGAAGCTGCACTGCCAGGATTCAAGCACAGGTCTTCTGACTCCAAATCTCATGCTCTTTTGCAAACAGGCTGTGATACTCTTCTTAGGGAGGGGTGCCTTTTTCTGGGCTTTGGGAAATGAACATATATGTGTGTCAGGATGAGTAGTAGAATAGATAAATTGTCACTTGAAACCCAAAGCTGACTTTAGCTTACTCTTTATTTTAGATTATTCTGATATGTAAAAGTAGACCCAGACTCAGTAAAAGAGTGGGAAGACAAATCATTCTGTACAATAATGTGAAGGAAATTGGATCTAGAGTGGGGAAAGGAGAGTGTGCACCAATGAGGTGAACAGACTCTTAAAAGCAACTAATATTCAGGTTTAAGTTTTTGTCTGCAAAGTGATAACTCTCCATCATCCTGGACCTTCTCAAAGGCTACACACACACACATCGAGATGAACATATACACACGCACACACACATGCACGCACACACACATACACACAAATGCCTTGCATAACAGAGTGGGGAGTAAACAAAGGAAAAAAGCCAAATTTCATGTTTGATTCACTGTGCAGCAGAAAGAAGAGTCCTAAGAGGTAAGTTGAAATTGAACTCAAATATCAATGTGAAAAAGTGACCATGAGAATCCAAATCTCTGAGAATCTGCAAAAATGTGTGGGAAAGTATTAGACTTAACTCAGAATTTAAATCTCAAAGGACAGGTTGACTTTTCAACATTTGGATAAAGTTTACCAAAACATCCTGTATATGTAGGTCCCTATAGGTAGAAAAGATATGAATGAGCCTTCCATACTTTGGTTCATCCATTTATTCAACAAATATTTATTCAGTGCCTATTAATTGCCAGGCATTATTGCTAGATGCTAAGAATGTCCAGGAGAATAAGACATAATTCCTTTTCTCAAGAACTGAATAGTTCAATATAAGAGAAAGATAAGGAAATGGGCAATTTTAATTCAGTGTTGTAAAATTTAAGAAGGAATAAGCCACGGTACTGTGAAAATACAGAGAAGAGACATTCAACCCAGTCTTAAGAATAAAAAGATTTGATAAACATACCTCCTAGGTTTTCCAGAACAAACTCAATTTCAAATATCTGCCCATAGATATATTTTTAAATGTCAGTCCATGTAGCCTGATAAATGAGTCAAAAAATATGGCCACCACTTCCATAGTCAATCAGGAGTTTATCCATCTTTATGACATGTTTCTCCACCTTAAAATCACCCTGGGAGTACCAGTGTGTGCCAAGATGGAATGTGCACCACACAGCCTCTTTCCCACAGCTTACAACTAAAAACTGGACAGAATACAGAAAGCAAGTATCTGAGAATTTTGAAAAATACACAATATCAGAAAACTTAAAGAACAACTAGCACAGTGTTGAGCTCCTTGTTTTGTTCCTCCTTTTATTCCTTCTTTGACCTCGGGGCAGTGAGGCATGGAAATGCACAGTGGGCTCAGATAGCAAAACACTTTGAAAGAAATATCCTTTTTCTGGTTAGTAGACTGAGAAAAGGGGCTCCTGCAAACCAGACAGAATGCGAGGAAAGCTCCCGGGTTTTTATTTCTCTCTCTCTCATTTTTTTTCTCTCCCAGACATGCCTCAGCCCAGCCCAACTCACAGCGCTACAGTACCATCACCATGGGGATGGCTGAATGGGCACCTGAACTCCTGAGAGAAAAATGGCCAGAGGAAATAGGGAAAAGGGTGTTTGTGGTTGAAAGAGTGTGGGGAGATATCCCTGTTGAGTTTTTCTCTTGTTCCTTTTGTCTCATCACACAAAGGGCAGCCCCAGTTGTGTGAAACCAGGAGACAGTGCATGGGGCTAACACTCATTGTTCTGGCAGTAGAATTATGCTAGGAGGCCCCCAGGAGCTGAGGAGTCCAAGTAGGGCTGGAACTCGGGTGAAGCAATGGAGAAACCTAGGGAGCAAAATTTAAGAGGACACTGGCTGTCAGGGTTGTGCAGGAGCCAACCTGTATGTGCACCACACTCACAGTGAGCGCCTCCTCAAATTCTGCACCCTGGGTGTCTCACTCTTAAGAAAAAAACTTGAATGCAGTAGAGAAAATTGACATCTCACAGAAAAGGAGAAAAGTGATCCAAATGAATATGGATTTCTCATCAGGAACTTTTACAGGCCAAAGTCAGTGAAAGAACATCTTTAAAGTGTTGAAAGAAAAGAACTGTCAACCTAGAATTCTGTATCCAATGAAAATATCCTTCAAAAATGAAGGCAAACTAACGACATTTTCAGGTGGAGGAAAACTTAGGAAGTTTCAGATGAAGAAAAATTTATCACCAGCAAATCTGTTCTAAAACAAATGCAATAAGAAGTCGTACAGGGAGAAGGGAAATGATACAAGAGGAAAACTTGGGACTTCAGGAAAGAGGGGAAAGCAACAGCAAGGGTGTGTATCCGGGTAAACATAATAGACTCTTTTTCTCCTCTTAAGTTTTCTTAAGTGCACAAAAAAATGAAGCTAAAATATAAAAATGATAGAGAAAACTCAGTGAAACCAAAAGCTAGTTCTTTGAAAATACTGAGAAAATGTATAATCATTAAGAAAGACTGACCAAGAAAAAAAAGAGTGAAGATGCAATTTTTGAATATCAGGAATAAAAGCAGTATATCACTACAGACAGCACAGATATTAAAATGATAATAAGGAAGCACCACAAACATTAAGCCCAACATAAATGACCAACAACATAAAAAATCCAACAACATAAATGAAATGGTCTAAATTCCTTGAAAAACACAAACTATGAAAACTCATTCAAGAAAATGAGAAAACCAGAAGAGTGCTATAGTTACTAAAAACATGGAATTTCTGGTTTAAAATTTCCTAACAAAATAACTCCAATCCCAGATGGTTTCACTAGCCAATTCTACAAAAGATTTAAGGAAGAAATATGAATTCTACACAGTCTCTTACGCAAAACAAAAGAGGAGAGAAGACATCTAAAATCATTTTATATGACCAACATTATCTAGATACCAATCTCAAAGAAATTAAAAAAAAAAATACATTGCATGAATATAAGTTCAAAAATCCATGAAAATAGAGTTAAAATATTAGAAAATCAAATCAAGCAATAAATAAAATGGATCATGACCAATTTGGGTTTATCCCAGAAACATAAGGTTGTTTCAACCTTCTAAAGTCAATCAGTGTAATTCATCATCTTATCAGACTAAAGAAGAAAACCTCACAATCATTTCAATAGAAGCAGAAAAGGCAATTGAGAGAATTCATTTCCAGTAACAATAAAAAAAAAAAAAAACCTCAGCAGCTATAATATATGGGGACTTCCTTAACCTGGTAAAAATCACCTACAGCAAACACTACAGACATCATACTTAATGGTGAAAGACGAAATGCCTTCCTCCTGATAATCAGGAACAAGGTGAGGATGCATGCTTTCACTACTCCTATTCAATGTTGGGCTGAAAGACCTAACCAGTGCATTGAGGCGAAGGGAAAAAAAGGCATATAGGTTAGAAAGAAGAAATAAAACTCCCTCTGTTCACAGATAATATGATTGTCTATATAGAAAATCCAAAGGAATCTACAAATGAGCTCCTAGAAATATTCAGTGGGTTTAGTAAGGTGCCAGGATTCAAGGTCAATATACAAAATTCAATAGTATTTCTGTATATTAGCAGTGAATAAGTAGAAATCAAAATTAGACACAGTACCATTTACAATAACACCAACAAAAATCAAATACATTGGTATAAATGTAACAAAATGTGCAGGATGATGTGATGAAAACTACAAAACAGTGATGAAAAGAAATCAAAAAAGATCTACAGAGACGAAGAAATATATTATATCCATGGTTTGGAAGAGTCAGTATTGGTGTCATTTCTCTCCAATCTGATCTGTATAGTCAACACAATCCCAACCAAAACCCCACAGCCATTTTGCTGGTTCTGACGAGCAGATTCTAAAATTTATATGGGAAGGCAAAGGTTCCTAAAATAATCAAACCAATTCTGAAAGAGAAGAACAAAATCAGAAGACTCATATTACCTAATTTCAAGACTTAATACAAAGCTACAGTGATTAAGACAGGGTACACTTGTGAAAGGATAGGCACATAAATCAATAGGACAGAATAGGGAGTCCATAAATGGCCTACTCATATGTGGACAACCAATTTTTGACAAAATTGCAAAGGCAATTTAATGGAGAAAGGATGTCTTTTCAGTAGTGATTCAGGAACAATTGGATATCCATATGCAAAAAAAAAGAAAGAATCAACCTATATCTTACTTTTTATACAAAAAATTAACTGAAAAGAAATCTAAATGTAAAACCATAAAAATTTTAGAAGAAAACATAGATCCTTATGACCTTAGAGTATGCAAAGAGTTCTCAGATATGATACCATAAGTTTAATAACCCATAAAAAGAAAATCATGATAAATTAGACTTCATCAAAATGTAAAACCTTTGCCCCATGAAAGACGCTGTGAAGGGATGAAAATACAAGTCACAGATTAGGAGAAAATATTTTCAAGCCACATATCTGACAAAGAATTCATAAACAGAATCCATAAAGAGCTCTCAAAATTCAACAATAAGAAAACAAACAATGTAATTTAAAAGTAGGTGTAAGATCTGAACAGACACTTCCCCAAAGAAGATATATGGATGGCAAACAAGCATGTAAAAAGATGACCAACATCATTTAAAAATATAATGAGATGCCACCATACCTCTATTGGAATGGCTAAAATATAAAAAGCTTTCAAAACAAAATGAGGAGCAAATGAGGTGAGGATGAGGAGGAACTGGAATTCTCACACATTACTGGCAGAAACATAAAATGGTGCGGCCAGTTTGGAAAACAGTTTGGCACCTTCTTATAATTAAATATAGACTTACCACAGTACCCTGTAATCTCACCCCTGGAAATGTACCCCAGAAATAAGAAAACCTATGTCCACGCAAAAATTTGTATGCAAATATTTATAGCAGCTTTAATCATAATCACCCAAAACTGGAAATGACTGAGGTGACCTTCAACTTGCAAATGGATAAACAAACCGTAATGCAGCCACACAATGGAATACTATTCAGCAATGAAAAAGAATGAACTATTGTTTCCCACGACAACATGGATGAATCTCAAATGCATCTTGCTAAGCAAAAGAAGCCACACTCAAAAGACTATGTATTACATGATTTTATTATATGACATTCAGATCAGGCAAAACTACAGACACAGAAAACAGATTCCCAGTTGCCAGAGGTTGGAGCTGGGAGAAAGAGATGACTACAAAGGAGAAATACAAGAGAATTTTTGGGTTATGAAAATGTTCTGTATCATGACTATGGTGTCAAATACACAACTTTATTCATTTGTCAAAAATGCATACAACTGTACACCAAAAAGAATGAATTTTACTGCATGCAATTTTTTTAAAATCACCTTACATATGCCTGAACACATGAGAAAGTGAAAGATAGACCATTGACACTTGACCTCTAGCTAGAGTTAATAGGAAACGTGCCAAAACACCAAGTACCTAGATCATCATGAGAATTTTAACAACTGTATTTTGTACAGGCTTTCACAATGGCATATATTGAATTAAGAGCTGATGTTTCCATACCTAGTTTTCACCTTTCACTCAAAAATTATGTGCTCTAATCAAATGATAAGTCTCATCGTGCAGAGAACACATTACATATAACCCTCTTAGAATCGTTGTGCTTCTGAATAAAACATTTGGAGGCACTTAATGGAAAGGTGGTAAGTTCATTGACTTTGTTCTTATTACCATAATTAAGGCAAAATATAGCTAGCTTAAAAGGTCTCACTAAGATAATGAAGATTTCTTAATCACCCGAGTCTTTGTAGCAAGCCAACTTTATGTTAAACTCATTTTCGTCTTGTCTCACTAAACACTTAACGAGAGAGAAACTCCAAGTGGAATCCTGGAATTTGAGAAATGGAAGACGCTACAGGGATCACAGAATCAGACCAAGCCCCTCATTTTACGAGCATGAAATATAGCATCTTACCTTGTAGAATGTGGGATACAGAATTTAAATGATGATGGCAGATGGTTTCAGACTAGAATATGAAGTTTAAAAATATCTGTATATGAAACAAGCACAGAAAAAGAAATGACCTTAATAATCTTAAAATAAATGAATCTAGCACCACTGATTTTTTTGCAACTTTCCTTTAAGAATGTGTGGATTTTGTTGGAGGGTTGTATAATTACTTCTGGTTTTGTAGATTGACTCAGAAGTCAGGGTAGTATTTTCTGCAAACATGTAAGAGAGATAACAAGCCCCACCACAACCCTTCGTCCTCCCCCCATCCCAGCCCCAGCCTTGTCTGCACCAAGAAAAGCAAAGAAGGTGTTGTTTTGCTAGGGTCCTAGGAAAGAAAGCCAGAGAGGAAATGGCAGAAAATCTAAGAGCATGTGAGAAGATTCCATAGATGATATTAATTTCTAGCCTTTTCCCATCTCTCTAACGGAAATGAAAAGTTAACATGCATCCCCAGCGGAGTTAGGGCGCAGCACAAAGTGGTCCACTACAGATCCAGAATCTCCCTAAAACATTGTTCTCTTAAAAATTCATGCAAAATTTGCATGCTGCACCATAACTTATCACACTATTATTTTAATACGCAAATAAAAATTTCCACAAAACCCAAAATTCCACATTGCTAGGAAATTCCCCAAAACTTGCTGGATATGAGCAATGTTTATCCTTTAGCTCTTTGTGTTATTTCCCCCAGGCACACATACTCCACAATGGTAAGCACAGAGGAGTGTGTTAGAAACATGTATACACACACTCACACACACACTGTAATCTGGAGAAATTGGAACTTTCCTGGACTGTGGGAGCAGAGGTGGGGCCATGCTCATACGCATGTTCACACAAAAGAAGTAACATTATTCTGCAATGTTTAATCTTTTCCTCCCTTGAGGGAGTCCTTCTTCAGTCTACCAGAGACTGGTCACCCTGCAGGAACGTGACATCGATATTCACTCCACAAAACTGTAAATTACTTTTCCCTGAAGAAGTGACTGTGAGAACCCAAGAATTTTGGCAGGTTAGAAATGACCTGAATGTAGACACATCTTAAACTCTCACCCATATATTTCAAGAAATAGAGAATGAGCCTTATGATTCATTGATACTTTCCTTCTTAAACAGAAAGAGAAATAACATTTAAGAACCTACCACGTACAAAGCACTGTGCTGGGCACTATATATTCAATACCTCATATATTCCCTATTACGTCTCTGTGTGTCTGTGTTAACATAGTTTCTAGCTAATGAAACTGAACCTGGGCTGAAAGTCAAGACAGCAATTCAGTAGTGGAGGCAGAGTTTGAACCCCCAGTTCTTCGTTACAGCAGAGGCTATGTATGTATGACACCATGCTTTCTCCCTGATTCTTCCACAAATATCACATTTGCTATCTCTGGGCAGGTGAAATAAACTTCTGCCCAGCATCAGATTCTTTGCCTTTAAAACTAGCTTCAAAATCAAGCTTTGACTAGAAATCATTGATAGCTACTGATTGTGACTGTCTTCCCCAAATTCTTGGGAGAAAGCAGTTTGGCATTATCCGGGAACATTGAAGATACACACACCATATGACCAGTAATTCCAATTTTGAGTACATACTGTAGAAAAGTGCATCCAAATGTTCGCCAAGATCCCTGTTTAAGAATGTTGATAACACCAGAGTTGGGGTTGCTGAGCCCCAACCTGGAGACAACTCAAAAGTCCGTCAACACTATAACAGAGAAATAAATCATAGTAATTCATACAACTCCATTCATACAATGGCATAGATACAAGAATAAAATAGGTTGATTAGACACACAACATGAATTCATCTTTCAAATAATGTTGAGTCAAAAAAGCAAGATACAAAAGAATTCTTACAATAGGATTCATATTATATAAAGCTCAAAACGCAAAACTAAACCATATTGTTCAGGTGCTTGCATATATGGTAAAACAATTTTAAAAATACAAGGGGTTAATTGCCATAAAATTAATTGTAGGAGATACTCTGAAGGGAGAGAAGGTAGTCTGATGGAGCGGGGCCTCACAGAGGGCCTCTGAGTGTTGGAAATGGCTTATTCCTTGACCTGGGTTATGATTACAAAGTATTCACTCTACAATTATTATGAGCTTTTCAATACATGTGTTTTATTTCAAAGTTGTTAAATGTTTACAAAATTAAACATTAAAAAAAAAATAAAACTTGGGGCCAGCCCAGTGGTGCAGTGGCTAAGTTCACACACTCTGTTTCAGCAGCCCAGGGTTCACGAGTTCAGATCCCAGGCGTGGACCTACATACCACTCATCAAGCCATGCTGAGGTGGCATCCCACATGCAAAATCAAGGACGATTGGCACAGATGTTAGCTCAGCGACAATTCCCTCACCAAAAATAAATAAATAAATAAAATGAAATAAATTTTAAAAGATAAACCTCTTGGGAGGTCATTTCACTCTATAGTAAACTCTAAATTCTAAATTCTTCCTTACCTCCTACTTTAATTTTCAGATACTGAGAAGGTTGAAGTTGCAGATGAGAAAACTGAAGACAGAAACGAGAACAATCAATGAAGCATTTCCTTAAATTATTTAAACAGAAAATAAATGTAAAAGTAAGAATATATGTAGATTAGACCACAGAATTCATGTTTACTGAGTGACAGCTATACACTATGACACAAACACACACATATACACATAAACCTAGGACCAATGCAAACAACATGTCAACCGTCTTTACACAGAGAAGAAAATCATTATTAAGGTGATTGTATGTTATGGATGCTTACACATAAAGACCTCCAAGAGGTAAGTTTTCATCTGTATTTTGAAGAAGGTGAGACATGGCTTGATAATGAAAGATAAAGTGGCATTCACCATGGGGAGGTATGTGACACACATGTAGTAGGAGTTAGTAAGTGTTGGCCAGAGAAGATTGAGTGTGGAAGATTGACTTGGCTGGAGTAGAATAACTATAGTCTAAAAGAGCATCAAGTGATATTTGCAATATACATAGTATAAAAGAGACTCAAGAAAGATATATACGGGGGCCGGCCCGGTGGCACAGCAGTCAAGTGCGCACTTTCCGCTTTGGCGGCCCGGGGTTCACCAGTTCGGATCCTGGGTGCAGACATGGCACCACTTGGCAAGCCATGCTATGGGTAGGTGTCCCACATATAAAGTAGAGGAGGAGGAGCACGGATGTTAGCTCAGGGCCAGTCTTCCTCAGCAAAAAGAGGAGGATTGGCAGCCGTTCACTGAGAGCTAATCTTCCTCAAAAATATATATATATATATATTTATATATACATGTATGTATATAACAGAATACATAAAGAACTCTTGAAAAATCAGTAAGAAAAGGACAGACATCCCCAATTTAAAAACGCACAAAAGACTTCAATAGATATTTCACAAAAAGGGATATGAAAATAGCCAATAAACACATGAAAAAGTGCTCACTTTAATTAATTAGAAAAAAATGCAAAATAAAACCAAAATGAACTACCACCACACACCCACCGAACTGACTAAAATGAAAAAGATCAATAACGCCAAATACTGGCAAGGATGTGGAACAATGGTAGGCATGTACCTGGAATACAGCTTTGGAAAATGTTTGGTAGTATCTGCCAGAGCTAAACACACATATACTCTATGACCCTGCAATCCCACTGAACAGAAATGAGCGTCATGTCCATCAAAGACTGGTACAAGAAAGTTGATAGCAATTTTACTCATAACAGCCAAAACTAGAAATGACCCAAACGTCCACACACGGTACAATGAGTAAATAAATGTGGTATGGTCATACAATGAAAAACTAACCAAGAATGAAAAAGAACAAGCTACTGATATACATAACCACAAGGATGAATCTCATAGATAAAATACCAAATGGAAGAAGTCAGACACCAAAGATGACTTGTTTTGTAATTCCATTTATTTGACACTTAAAAACAGGCAAAAATTTGTCTATGATGAGAGGTGTCAGAATGGTGGTTAGCCTTGGTGGAAGGAAAACCACCCAGGAGGGAGCACAATGGATCTTTCTGGGACCCTTGATCTGGGTGGTACTCACATGGTTTTACATATATGAAAAAATTCATTAGTCCGTACATTTAATGTCTGTCTACTGAATAAAGTTATACCTCAAGAAACGCAAATACTGATAGGGACCAAAATAAAAAGTATCGAGAGTTGTAATTAAGAAGTGCAGGTCTGGCAAAAAGAGGGTAAATTAATTATTTCCTTTCCCATGAAGAACTGATGTCTCTCCCTAAACAATATTTTTATGTTGATCATAACATTAGTAAATGTTACAAATGAAGATTTTCTTAAAAAAAGACAAATCACTGTACGTGATTTCCACTTATAACCCAACCCTAAAACATGAGCTGTTTTCATTTGTCCATATTCCCTTGTATACACACTGTTACTTAAGGAATCATTCTAGACACAAATCTATACAGAAAGAAGTCAGGATCTGGAATCAAAGAACCTAATTTGAAACCTTGAAACCTTGATGGGCTATTTATTAGCTGTGTGACCTTAGCCAAATTACCTTATCTCTCAAAATCTTTGTTTGCTCACTTATAAAAGGGAAGAAAAATATTATCTACCTCCCAGAGTTGTTATGAGAATTAAACTAGGTAATGCACATTTATAAGCACTGCTCAAATGTTTAGCAATTTACGTTAATATAGGCGATCACAGTGAGGATACAATTCTTCACTCTGCCATTCTCATTTCCTCTATAATTAGCATTTCCACGATGACACTAATCTCCATAGTGGCCTACCTAATTTCCATTCCCCTTTCATATCACCAACAGAAACTCAGTTTTATTTAAGGTTGGCAATGTGCCCAGCCTAGTGATAAATCATGATTGATCCAAACCAATCATGACAAACCTGTTCCCTTCTTTCCCAGCCTTCCTTGCAGCAGAGGGTGGGGTCATACGACTAAGTTCTGGCAATGAAACCTCAGGGGAAATCCACTGGAGGAGGAAGGGCTGCTTCTGGGAAGGCATTCGTTGTCCTGACAAAAGGAGTAGGCTCTCCTGGCGCTCCCCTTCTCCCTCTTCTTTCCTGCCTTGATCCCAGATGTGATCCTCAGACTTTTGGAAGCCATTTGGTGTATGTGAAAGAAAGGTCTAAGAATCTTAGAGATATGAGCCATGAGCTCACCAAGCCCCTACAACAGCTCATGCAGCCACCTACCTCCGGACTTCTTATGATATGAGAAAAAGAAATTCAGATTTCTAGAAGCCACTGTTAATTACAACTTTGGAGAAATTCATCAAATTCATATCATTGAATTAGTCGTTTACCTTTTGCCAGAATTTAGATTGTTTAGTTCAACAAACATGTACAGATTGGTCTCCTGTGTATCAGTTCTGTGTTATTGAATAAATAAGATACCTTCCTTCCCATAAAGGAATTGACAGTGTTTCCAATTTTGCACTTTACAGAAAAAAAAAAATCCGAACTGAAACCCCTGTGCATATATTTTTCTCTGGAGTTATTTCCATAAGAAATAATTCTTTCTTTCTCTCTCTTACCCACTGTGCTCCCACTGACCTTCTTTTGGTTTCTGGAACATACCAAGCTCATCTCAACTTAGCAAATCTTCACTAGCAACTCCTTTTGCCCAGAATGTTCTTCCCCAGATCAGTGTGTAGCTAGATCTTTCTTGTCGCGGAGATCTCAACTTAAATGCCACTTCCTCAGAGTGCTCTTCCTTCCAAGCCACATAAAGCAGTCATCCAGCATAGCATCTGTTTTAATTCTCTGCAGGGCACTTACCACAATGTCATATTTTTCTTGTTTATTGATTTATTTCTTTATTCATGGCCTGCTCCCCTACCACTTCCCCACTGCCAGAATGCAAGCTCCATATAAGAACCTTGTTTGTTTTGATCACCTCTATACCCCTAGTACCCAGAGCAGGGATTGGCAGACTACAGCCTACAGCCTGCAGCCACATCCAGCCAGCTACCTGTTTTGTAAATAAAGCTTTATTGAAACACGGCCATTCGCATTTATTTACATATTGTCTGTGGTTGCTTTTGTGCTACAAGGACAGAGTGGAGTAATTGCAACAGAGACCAGATGGCCCACAAAGTCTAAAATATTTGCTATCTGCCCTTTACAGAAAAAGCTTGCTGATCCCCAATCTAGAAGAATGCCTAGTACAAAGTAGGCACTTCTTAAATCCCCAAAAAGCATTAAAATTTTTTCTCTAAGGCTACTGAGAAACCTTATTGGTTTTCTCATTCTATAGACACATTTGTCCCTAATAACACATCAGTCCCATTTAGGCAGGATTGCTCTTTACTGGAACTGCTTCATAGATGGTAATACCACATCAAATTCCAGAAGGAGCAACTCATCACCTTGGAATAGAGGATTAAGTTTAGTTCAACATACTCCAACTTGTGGCAGAATCTAATGTATCTCTCTCAGGTTAGCAGGATAAATCAGGTTCCACCTGCATTTCCGCATAGAAGCACAGTAGATCTGCATTTGCCAACCCAAATTACACTAATGACCAGTGAAAGAAATAAATTTTCTATCAGAGACAATTGAAATTGTGTTACATATCATGTCAATATCTTTGGTTTTCCAAAAAGTAGACCACTTTTTAATTCAAACCTTTTCCATGCATTTCTTTAATCACTGAAATAAAACTGCTCTGAGCCCAAGCTGGGCTACTAACACTCATGTCCATTGAGTCACTGTTTTGTTTTTATTTCTCAGGAATATAACTTTTAATAAGTTGTGACATTAAATAATAAAAGTTTAATACCCAGAGGGTAGATTCTGGGAATCCACTTCGTGTGTTTTTCCTGGCTACTGAGACCTTAGAGTCTCCTATTAGGTGTATCCGGGGTAGTTCCAGCCAAATTTGATCTTTGGTGGGGTATAGGGGTGGGTAGGATTGAGAAGGAAGTTGTGCAAGAAGTTATACTGTGAGCACACTAATTGCTCATCTTCAACCAAAACGAGACCTCTATAAAAATCCTTGGAATTATCTCTCAGGGTTTCAGGGTCTCCTCCCTTTGAGGTCTATCACTTACATCCCAAGACAAACCTGCCTGTTCTGCATTTCTTTTCTCAGAATCAACCTCTTAGACATCTATCTGACTTATGCCCCCACCAAGTCCCTTCAGTGTGAGGTTTTGTTTGGTCTCTGAGCTTCATTCCTAGACTTTGTCACCGGGTCCATTTTAACTCCGTGATCTGTGGCTTTCAGGCTAAACTCACCCCATCCCCACGTTCAGCCATGTTCCCAGATTCCCAGCCTCTGGGGTTTGCTAAGAGAATTACAACAGGCAAATAAATGTAAGATAAACATGTGGAAAGCTGATCTAATCTCAAAGAAGTTTTATTTGTTGAGAATTCCATTCTCCCAACTGGTACAAGTAGTAGAGCCATTCTGCTCTTTCCAGAAGTGTGAAGAAAACCAATAGAGAAAAATAATCAATGGTTCACTTCAACCCCTGCTCTTTATGCCTGCCTAAACCATGCTCAACTCTTGACTCCCCATGATGACAAGCTCTATAGGTACTTCAAGGGTGTTTATAACAGTCATCAAGGAAGCCTGCTTGCTTCCTTTTTGGCTATGTTCCTCTTACGTACCATTTCTTCCCAGATTTTGATATTTGACTTGTCTTCCATTACCAGCTCTGCTTCTGCCTATTAGAACTGTTGACTTCTGGGGTTTCCATAACCCAACACTCAGGACTCTTTAGAACCATAATTTTGACCCATTTCTCTGGTTCCTACTATTCCTGGACATCGTAAGCAGCTTTACCATAAAAGCTTTGGCCTCCAGGACCGGAAAAACAGGCACTGCCTGTTTCACTGATGCTCTGGATCCTGACAAGGCAAAGGTCAGAAGTTGGAGATGTTGAAACGTGTTGCATGATGCTCCATGGAAGTATTTAAGTAGAGGCTTGAGGGTCTTAGGGAGTCTTTAGGAGGAGCGCCTGCTGGGATCACCGCCAAGTTAAACCAAATGACTTCTAAGGCTCTGTTGAATCTTAAGGTTTTGAAAATTTAATTTTTAATAAGCTCTAAAAGCTATTCTCTGGAGTTAAAATAGTAGAATCTCGGCAATACTGGAGCTACTTTGCATGAATACATATCCTTAAGAAAGGATAATGATGAAGAAGGAAATGAAAAAGAAAAAAGAAAGGTGGGGAAAAAGGATGGAAAAGGAAGAGAAGAAAGAAAGGAGGAAGAAAGGGGAGAAAAAGATAAAGATAGAAAGGATAGCAGAAGAGTGAAAAGATGAAAGTTCAAGTCTGTCTTTAGTTGCCAAGTATGCAATTTCTAACAAATTCACCTTGTCGATATTTGCTAAACTATTCCAATATAGGTTCATCCGGTGTCCTAATGACTAGAAAGATCTATTATTTGAATCATGTATTTGCCTGTACAATGATAAATGATTATGACCCTAACGCACAGAAAGAGCTGAGAGCTGAAGAAACTGTCAAAAAAAAAAAAGACTAATTCACATTGAATGATTTGGGAGTTAATTTTTAGTGGAAATGAGTGATCAATCAGAAATCCACATATTCTGATGATACCAGATGATAATAGCTTTTCCTTCCAGAATATCTGACTCACCAGAACCAGTATTCACTGAGTTTTATCTGAAAGGAAACCAGGTAGACAGTCTTTTGTAAATAAATCTGTTATAAATATTGCAGTCGTGAAAATTAAAAAATAAACTAATGAATAAATCCAGGTGAGATATTCTCACTACAAAAGGATCCTCTGATTTACCAAAGAACTCCCTAGTTTTAACTTCATCTAATGCACTTAAAATTGTACAGAATTGGAACACAAATTTTCAGGAGCATTCTAAATGCCTAAAGTCAGAAAAAAATCTGTCCCACATAACGTTCAAAAGGGAAAACATCAAAACAATGGAATCTCTTGGTGCCTCCTTTCAGCCCAGAATGTTACATTTCAACAAATGTTACATTAAACTTCAAATTCTCAAAATACGACTAAATTGATTCGTTGGAAAAATCATCGTCTTAAAAGGACTCAGTGTTTTTTTTTCAATTGCTGCCACATATATGCAATAAGTTTTGAAACTAAGATCTTTGATTACAGTTCTATTCAGTATTTCCACCATTTCCATTTGGCATGTCCACATGTTTGTACATTTCCTTTGTATTTTCTGCAGATATTTCAAATAAATACTTGCCCCAAATCCATAAATAGTCATTTGGGAATAAATTATCACTTGGCTCAATCTTAGATCATCTGCTATTTCCCAGAGTAGACTACTGCATGGCTCACTAATCCTGTGAGATGCTCTCAGTCTAAGATAGGAATTCTGTTATCAAATATATTTAGGAAATGCTGAATTCTGTACTACTCTCATCAGTATTTGTGAAGTTCAATAGTAAAGACATCTGTTTAATTTGTTTTGCTGCCATTTCCAATGTATTTAGCTATGCATTTCATTTTAACTATTTATTAACATTCCATAGATCACACTTTGGGATTGATGGTCTGGTTCAGCTGTGTCAAATCCAAACGCTTTTGGTGGTTAGGTGTGTAAAGTAGTTGTGTGAAGCAGTTTGGTATAAGACAATAGGGAATGCTGAGGACTGTGGAACTAGGGGATGCTTGCTCTCCTAAAGGTATTCAAGTTCAAAGTACTAAAACCAAATAACAGATTGAGAAATAGAGAGAGAGAAATAGAGACAGAAATTTGTCAACCAAACAAAGCACATCTGTGGAGATGCAGCCCTTGGGCCACCAGTTTTCAATTCCTGATCTCAGCGAGTCTTCCATTAACAAGTGAAAGCAGCAGTCTCAGTTAGAAGGGAGAACTTGTCCACTCCACCCTAAGGCGGTAGATTTTTTAATCTTAAACTGGGAATGATTTGGAGGGTTCATGTCATTACCAAAACCTGTTACCCACAAGCCATTTCGCCATGCACTTTTCGTAATCTTCAAAATTTCCCCACAGGTAAGAAGTGTTATTAGCTCCTATTTATAGATAAGGAAACTGATGGTCAGAAGATTATTTGATCTGCCCAAGGGAAGAGGGACAGCTGGGACTGGATCTCAGATCTCTCTGCTCCGAAGCCTGTGCTCTTTCACTATGTCATGCTTCCCATGTGGCAGGAGGACAGGGCAGTGGCACTTCATGTGACAAGAAGAGCACACGTGGGCAAGTGATAGAATCTTCAACTGTTGTGTTGAACCTGACAGAGTTAAGTAACCATGTGTTTTCCAAAAGGAATCAACTCACAGTTCCTAAAAAAATTTTTTAATTTAGCCCTTATAATAATGTGGGAACTACCGTTGTTAAACACCTCCTATGAACTAAGGTCTTTTTCTATTATTCATTCTACCTCCTGTCACCACAACAACCCTTCAAAATAGGTATTAAATACATTTTTTAATTAAAAATAAAACCAAGCCTGAGAAAGGTTAGGTAAATTTTTAGTGACACCACTTCTAATAGCTGGGATCTGACTGCCCCGCCTTTTCTTACATCAAGTTGCCCCTCATGTTTTAAACCTGTGGCTTTGGAACAAAAAAATAATTTTTTTAATCCCTTCATTAGGACATGTTGATATTAAAAACCATCCCTTCCATTCAAATAATCCCTGACAGCTTAAATATTGCTTTCCGGTACATAATCCCATTTAATCCTACTAATGACTCTGTGGGTAGACAAAGCAGATGTCCCCCTATTAAATGGGAAGAATCTGAGACTCAGTGAGTTTGAGATTTGTGAAAGGCAGAGCCTGGACTCAAACCCAGGTTTTCTGATTTTCATGATTTTTCATGCTTCCCAAAACACCGCACAGAAGAAAACAGATGTATGTTACTTTGGTTCCCATTTTGCGTATGGACAGAGGGCCAGAGAAACTGCAAATCACAGGGGGAAAAAACAGTGGTGGATCCACCCGTGACTACTATGACTGAGAAAAAGTCACTCAATTTCCATGGACTTCAGACATGTCATGCGTAAGTATTATCCTTCTGAATCTAGTGCAAAATTCCTTCAGTACTTAGCCACCATTTCACTTTCTTTTGTCTCTGTTTCAAGGCCTCTATTTAGATATTTAAACCATCACCAACTAACATATTATGTGAACAGATTCAACTTTTGTGGACTTTTAAAATCCTCTGAGGGGTGGCACAGTGGTTAAGTTCACACATTCCACTTCAGCGGCCCGGGGTTTCACCAGTTCAGATCCTGGGCTCAGACCTATGCACCGCTATCAAGCCACTCTGTGACAGGCGTCCTGATATCGAACCTGCAGTGAGTTCACTCACCCGTTGTGCAGCAAGCCAATCTCTGACACCGGGTGTGGTGGAAGAAAGTAGAAACTTTATTATTGCACAGCACTGAGCAAAGAGAGAGGGCAGCTAACGCTGAAATCCCAAACTCCCCAAATAGCTAAAAGGAAGGGATTTTATTTGGGGTTTTAGGGAGGGGTGGGGGAGCATATGGCCTTGCTGGTCGGAGCTTTCCCACCAGCCTGTCTTTGACCTTGAGACTACTTGATGAGAGGAGGGAGCCTGTGACCTTGCTGGTCAGCAGCTTTCCCACCAGCCTGTCTTTGACCTTGAGACTACTTGATGAGAGGAGGGAGCCTGTGACCTTGCTGGTCAGCAGCTTTCCCATCAGCCTGTATCTCTTTGCTGGGAGGAGATAATGAATCGAGGTGCTTGTCCTTGGCAATGACTGTCTCCATGGAGGATAGTGGATTCTGGAGCCAGGAAGCCAAGGAGTAAGCAGGGAATGAGTGTTTTGGTTTTAACCCCATATATACTAGGTTTAATGTGGGGAAACTGATATCAGGGTCGGTGTAAGTCCCACATATAAAATAGTGGACGATGGGCATTGATGTTAGCTCAGGGCTAATCTTCCTCAAAAAAAAAAAAAAGTCAGGTTAATAAAAACTCCTCATTATTGATACACAAGACAACCTGGATGAATCTCAAGAGAATTATGCTGAGTGAGGGGGGGAAAAGCCGATTTTAAAAGTTTACATAGTATATGATTCAATTTCTTTAACATTCTCAAAATGACAAAATTATAAAAATGGAAGACAGATTAGTGTTTCCCAAGGTTTAGGAATGGGGGGACGGAGTGGCAGGGAAACAGAAATGTGACGATAAAGGGGCAGCATGAGGAATTTTTGAGGTGATGGAGCAGTTTTTGTATTTCAGTTGCAGTGATGGTAACAGAATCTACATGCGACAAAATTGCATACAACTGCACACACACAAGTGCATGTGAGTTGGTAAACTGAATAAGCTCTGTGGATTGTACCAATGTCAATTTCTTGGCTTTGATATTGAACTATATAGTTTGTAAGATGTTACTATTGGGTGAAACCGGGTGAGGGGTACACAGAACCTCTCTCTTTTATTTTTACAATTTCCTGTGAGTCTATAATTATTTCAAAATTTAAAAAAAAAAATTTAGTCTCCTGATCTTAGTGGGAGACCTCGTTGGACCACCAGTGCCTATGACCTCACCAGCCATGCCTCAGGTAAATCTACTCCATCATCCCCAGAAGTCCCCTCCCCATCAAGGGAAGCAGCTGGGACTCTCAGAGCTGCTGTCAAATGTGTCCCAAATCTAATCATGTTGCTTCTCTTTTTAAAACACATCCATAGAATAAAGTCCAATTTCCTCGTTTCGCATGACATTCAGGCTCATTATAATCTGAATCCTGCTTACTTTTCCAACCTCATTATATGCCCTTCCCCTGCCCCCCTAAAAAAGAAATACTCTCAGGCTTGTGGTTCTGATTTTGTCCTTCCTTCTTTCTGGAAGGCCTTTCTTCAGGGGCTTTCCAGAGGGACTCAGTTGTCAGAATTCAGCAGCCCAGCAGTACTGCCAACAGCTAGGGGTATGAGTATCTCAGGAGATCTCTTGCCTACCTCAACAGACTCAGTGTTTTTTGCTCCCAACAGACCTTGCAGCTAAGGAGCAGCATATAGCAAGTCAAAACCTCAACTCATCAGCAGGCCCACTGAAGATGCTTCACAGCCTCTCTCTCTAGTCGGGATTCTCAAGCATTTGCCTTTGCCAAGTACTGAATCCACTCACCAATTTTTTGCAGCTATCCTTCTATGACTCCAGAAGCAAAGCCTGACCTAAATTATCCCCAGAAGGGAAGCATGTTGATTTTTCTCTCCCACCATTTCAGGTGTTTCCTACCCACCAAGGTTTCAGAATCGATACTAGAGGGTGGCAATGACAAAAGGTAGCACTAAGACTAGGATATTGAAATAATAAATCAGCTAGACTTTGCCTGTACAGGTTACTTCTGAGAGGTTGTGAACCAACAGCTTAATTTGCATCACACAACTCCAGGGTTTCATGGGCACCCATTTTAGAGGAGAGAAATCATACAGTGTAGCTGCAACTTAACCCAATGTATGAGCCAGGAGGGCGAGAAGCAAAGAACATCCAGTGACACTCTCAGACCCAGGACTACAGAGCCAATGCCATCACATTGGTTTGTTCATCCTGAGAATTTTTGACCACCTTGGGTTCTTCTTTCCCCTCCTATCTTTCCATTCCTGGTGATTCATGCCATTGACAGGTAGTGGCACTCCTGAAAGAAGTGCAGTTCAAACAAAGTTATTCTGAGAGATCACTGAAGAGACGCATCAGCATAAAGGAGTGAAAATGTATTTGTGAGGTTGATTCTTGTCCCAATGATTCTAGCCTTGAGCTGATTTTTAACTAAGAGGGACATGCTGATTAACCTTCTCTCTAAAATCTCTTCTCATCAAGCCAGCTGAATCTCCAGCAATGCCTATGGATAAGATAAAGAATTGTTGATCCTTTTAAATAATTCAGCAGCATATTAATCTTTGTGAACTGTGGAGGACTGTGTTAATGTCAGCTTTACGTTGGTTATCTGGGGCCACAGAGTATTCAGGACACATTTCTCCCCTCAGGTAAAGAAGCACAGAGGGACCATTCAAGATGGCAGCATAGGAAGATGCTGAACTCATCTCCCCCGTGGACACACAGAATCTACAGCTACAGATGGAACAACTTCCTCTGGGAAAAAAACTAAAACTAACTGAGCAATGACTATACATCAGGCAAATGAGAAAAAACCCACATCCAAGTGGGTAGGAGAGGCTGAGACATAATCTCATCATAAGCCCCACCCCCAGCATGGGCGCTCACAATGGACAGGGAACTCAAAACCCACAGCTTCTCTTGAGGAGCGAAGAGTTTGAACCTCACATTGGGTACCCAACCTTTACGACCCGCACCTGAGAGATGAGCCCCCAAAACATCTAGCTTGGAAAGCCAATGGGGCTCACGTCCATGAGACCCACAAGGCTATAAGGGTCTGAGAAACAGCTCTTGAAGTGCTCCTGGCCTCACACTCAGCTGCCCTGGGGCCCAGTGCAGAGGCAGCCCATTGAGAAGTGCCCAGACTTGCTGTGAAAGGAGGCTTATTTTCTTCTCTTAAAGCATCCCTCTGAAGGGCAGCCATCTAATTTAACACACATCTAAAGGCCTGTTGAAATACTCTCTGGGATGGAGGCTGGCAGGCACCATCTTCCCACTCTCCCTCTGCCTTGCTCCAGCTCACCGGCATCCACCGGAAGGGATCTTACACCCTCCCCTGGAGCCCCGATTTTTGCAGCTGCCACCAGGGGGCGCCTCTAGATTAGGAGGCTCTGCTGGGCAGCGGGGCTTAAGCTCACAGGTCCCACAGGACTGTAACCAAGGAGAAAGAGTTCTTAACCAGCAGCTATGCCAGGGCACAGCAAGAGGCAAGAGTCTGAGGCACCCAGTCTTTCTGTGAGGGAGCTACAGTAGTGCAGGCTCCGAAAAGTTCAAGTCTGAAAGTTAAACTGGAGCACAAACAATCGGAAGTATTTGGAACTTGCCACCCATGAGCATTCTGTGGAAGTAGGGCCCTGTTCTGAAGAAAAGGTTCTGACTCTCCATTTCTTCCCAACCGACTTTTCCCACCAGGTAAGTAAGAACCCCAGAGCTTTGCTGATAAAAGCCAATGGAAAGGGAAAAGATGTCGCTGTTGAAGCAGAGGGTTCAACCCAGTGGATAGAATGGTTCCTTCCTTCCAGCCAGCCAGTGTTAATTTCAGCCAGTCACAGACAGTGAAAGCTACTCAAAGAGCCGTGAAAGCTACTCAGAGATGTGAAAGCAATGTAGATGCCTAGAAGTTATCTGGCCAGTTTGATGACTCAAGTTAAGGTATGCATTAACATAGTCTGTCTACATCAACCAAAATATCCGATATTGCAGAATCTGCTTAGAAATATCAAAGCATAGAGGTCTTTGTGATTTTCTACTTAAATAAAGTTACAAATATTTTGAACTCCAAATCCCCTAACTTTATAACCAACTGCCATTTACCTCATGTATGTAGAATTCACCCTCTACCTAACTGTGAAATGTTAAATCCACCCATTGAGTATCTGATTAACCACTTTAAATTGAGGAATATTCCTAAACAAAGTATTTTCAAATTCTTGCAAAACAATTTAATCTAATTAATGGCTCAGGTATATATCGCTTGAGAATGGATTCAAAGTACAATAAATCATGCTTTTTACAAGAGCAGCCCTCTTACTCATTGTCTTCATGAAGAATTGGTAGATTATAGGTTCAACTGGTACACCACTGAATATTTGTACCCTCCAATTTACCTGATGGAGAATGTTAATCAGAGTTAAAGACTTTTTAGAAGTAAGAATTGATCTATCAGCTTTGTTCAAACACCCTCCTTAGGAGGTAGGGCTGGTCTTATGGATAGACACATGCTCAGTGCTAGGGGGTTCCAGAACTTTAAACTAGGGGGTGGCAACCAATCTAAGGCGCTAAGAAAGAAGCTGAAACATGCACACAAGCCAAAATCTATTGACGATAGCTGAAAGTAAAATTACAAAGAAGCATTTAAAAAAAAAAGAAAGAAAGAAAAAGGACAATCCACAGTGCCAGAAATGCGAGATTTTGAGGAAGGGAGCCAAAAGTTTGAGGTCAGAAGGGGGTTAGATCAGACAAAGATTACATCAAGAACAAGCCAAGAAGATCCAAAGTGCTAATTGAAAAGACCATTCAAGCGTCTGTGGCATGCTTTTACAATTGGGCAGGTGGAAGGACGTCGCCAGCTGGCTCAACGCATCAGAATTAGGCTGCAGAAGCTTTGATCACACAGATGGGAACAGCATGTGGGTCAATTCCCTCAAAATAGGTCATGGACTCTAAATGATTCTTCCAAGCCTTTGTCAAATCACCTCTGTGAAAAACAGATCACACAGCAATGGACTCAGGCCCCGTAAATTCTGAACCTAACCAATGTATTAAAAAATTTAAAAGGCTGTGTTCTAAACCCTCCACTTTCAAATTTTCACTTAGGGTAAAAATGTGAGTCAGGTTTCTTAATTTCCCTATCCAAATGTTAACTCTTCCACTTGTGCATCTCCATCGAAAGTATATGGATCTCATCGAACATCCAAACTCTCACTGAGACGACTGATGTTCTAGACAGGCTAAGAGACTTGCTAAATATTCATTTCCCTCAGTCCTCTAAGCTCTATACCTGAATCAAATCAAATAGCCAGAAAAGCTACATGCAAGAATGATTCTATTAGTTCTCTATAGAAATGCCATTACAGACCAGGTTAATATTATTTCTTCTGATTGAAAGGACAAAGTATTTGTCACCTCTTGAAAATGGCTATTGACAAAACTATTTAGTATGTTGCGTGATCCCTGCCATATAAAACACATCAAAAGCAAAATCAGTGCAAGAATATTATTACATGCCCTGATAAACAGGAACTTTGTTAGAAAATGACGGCATTGAAGTTTTCCACCAAAACAGCCAGGAAGCTCAAAACTAACATTTTTGTGCCTTCTCCATTATTAATTTTGTATTCCTCTCCTCTTCTTTTATTAGAAGCCTTCTCAAGTCATTTTTGGAAAGAGGAAGTATATAAATTAATAGATGCTGGAAGTAAATTTCGGAATACGAAAAGTGGAGTCATAAGTACAGCTTCATTATTGGTTTGCTTTTTCTTATGAGTGTACAACTCATGGTTGGCTCCATCTATTAATTTCTGATATTTGGGAAAGTTCCTAGTGGCAGAAACAATGCTGTATATTTATCAATTTCCATTACATTTTCCTCTTCCTGGACATCCAGGAAGAATACACTTCTTGCGCAAGCTGCAGTTAAATTGCTACCCTGTCTGTGGATTCTGGCCAATGAAACTTAGATTGGGTCGGACACCCTGACCTAGATTGGGCTTCTTTAGTGGAGTTTACTATTTTCTTGCTTCAGAGAGAATCTCCAGCTGTTTCCACGTCACACAAGTGCAGGTGTAGGAACACAGCTTTTCTCACCATTACTGCCATGACAGGTACCAGAGCTCCACCCTCTTCCTCTGGGACCCCACCCTGCTTTTTTCTGTGGCTTACAAATGTCTTGGGATCTTACAAGATGGAGGAAGGTGATGGGTTGCTCACATAGGAGAAATTGGACAAGGACAGAGCAATCTCTGAGCATAAAAAGCATCTTCCTGCTGGGTGGTCAGTAGGCCATGGGCTAATGGCTGGTGAGGAGAAGTCTTCTCTAGAGAAGAAGGAAATCTAGCATAGCCCCTGGACATAAGTGACACACCATGGTCACTAGCAGGGAGACTAGCCCACACCATTGATGGGCTCTGGTCACTGAGGGTAAACACTACTTGCTCAAATAGAGTGTGTGAAGTGTGGGGACACTGACTCACAAATAACCCCTTCACGTGGGCTCCCTTGACTTCAGCCCCAACAACCTTTTCCTCTCATCCCTTCCCCTCCTCCCCTGGGTCCCCCTCCCCCAGACCTGGAGAACCCTTCTATACTGGGGAAGAGGAGAAGCCTGTATACTTGTCACACATTCTCCCTAACAATTTGAATATGAAAAGTACTGTTTCCGTGACTTTTAGAACCTAAACTTAAGAAACTCAAAAGCCTTGAAGAGGCACATTTTTTTCTGTGCTCTCTATTACATTCCTGCCCTGATAAAAGAAAGCAAAGAAAGACCTGTTTACTAAATGAGGGTGGTCAGCTGGTATTATATCCGAAAAGCCACAGTCCGCAGGCAATTACCACAAGCACTTCTATTATTCATATCTCAATCAACACTTGAAGTTAGGCTCATTAGCACAGGAAGTAGTGGAAATGGGTTTTATTGCTGAAATGTGTACCATATTAAATGGCATGATGAATGCCAGATATGGAACTCTCTCTGGGAAAATTTAAAGTATTTATGGTATGTGGATTGGCTAAAACATTTTAAAGCTATGCCCCACTCTTGCGAGAGGGTATAAGAATCTGAACAGACTTCTAACTTTTTCTCTTAAGAGATGGCGCTTGTGGCTTGATCCCTAAATGGTCTTCTATGAAACCTTCTTGAGGGGAATTCTATTTGACTGATACCAACTGTAGGACAAACAGAATCCTGCCTCTGAAACAACGCTGTGTCTGCATCCTACCAGTGATGGACAGAACGTCCAAAAATACAGTGCAGAGAGACTTTATGGAGCTTACTTTATGGAGCGCAGATTGTATAAATTGTTTTATGCCTCTTCCATAAAGTGATTCTCTCATAAAGGTCTGTGTGTAGTCGAATTTGACCTAAGACTTGCTTTCTTAAAAACCTGGCAGTGAGATTGCAGAAAGTAACTAATCCTTTCTCATTCTAAATTCCTTTGGAGGCTAGGTTAAGAACTTGAGTTGAGCATGACTAAATCAGCCAAGAGGGATAATAAAATATCAGAAAAAATAAGTTATATTATAAACATATTTTTTCTGCTACAGAAGTTTCCAGATTGTAGAGTATGCAGCAAGGCATTAGCTTACTTCTACAGTCAGCAAGGGTTGGCACCAGGAATGAAAAGTTCCGGAAAGTGTATCTAGCAACTCAAGATTATATAGGTATCCAGGTATGCTATATATGGTTAGCCATTCCAGGTGGAGAGATGACTGACCCTTCTAGTTACTTCAGGATTGGCTCTTAAAAGGTTTTTAGAAATTTAAGAAGGCCTGGGTATTGGGGGGGAGGGGGGAGTTCAGTACATGTGCTCATGGGAAACAGGGAAGACAAAGGCAGGATATAAAGCAGAAGCTGACAGTATGACAGTCTCCCTTTCTGAATAGACAAATTTTGTGAAATCAGTCCATCAACGGATATATAGGAATCTCTGGCCAAAAGGCAAGTACGCAGACATGTATTTCTTTATTTTTCTATAACTGAATTAAAATCCTATTTTCAGTAATCATTCAACCAGGTGATGAAAACTTAATCTCTGTTATTTTACAGTTGCTTCATCTTTACTCAACTTGTGCCAAGTTCCAGGGTAATTACATGGTGTCAGGGCTCGGTTGGGTGGGGTGAGGTGTACATAGATTTGATTGTGTATGTTTGGATTCCCCCAGGAACAGATCTTGAGACAAAGATTCAAGTGTATGTAGTTTGTTTGGAGCTGATCCCAGGAAACATTAGTAGGAGAGTGAGAAGTGAGATGGAGAAGGGAAGGCAAGGCAGCCGCTATGAGTAATGAGATTTTTCCTGCTGGGGAATCCTGGGGGTCAATGTAGAACACACACCTTTGAGTTATCTCACCTGAGCACAAGAGAGCTTGGATATTTGTGCACTATCTCCCATGAATCTACTGGTCGAGGAGTCGCTGCTGGGGGCGAGGGCAGGGGGCACTAATTCTGCAGCACTGCTGCAGTGGCAGGCTAGGTGGTGGCACTGTGAACTAAGGACCCATCTGCCCAAGCTCACCACCATTTCCTCTCTGAGGTCTTGCCGCCTCTCTGAGATTCTATTCTGGAAGCCGCACACAGAGCTTCAGACATACCTGTCATTTTTTATTGCAATCCCCACCTGAATTAGCCTGAGGGGCTAGGTCAAGGTGGGGATATCCCGTTTCTGAGCCCATGTGCACTGCTTCTTCTCAGACTTGTTTCTACCTCTCCACCTGTGGAGTCGCTGTCTAGTCTCCTGGCCTGATTCCTGCCGCTGACTCATCTTGTAGTCTGCTCACGTTAGTGTTTATCCTCTGAGGACTCTCAAAGGTTAGACTGTTCTTTTGAAAAAGTTCAAGTTTTTCTTGGATTTCTTTTTCATTCCCCTTAACTTGAGGCAATGAAGGACACAGATCTAGCAGTCCAAACGAGGAACAGGAAATACAAGAAAAAAAAAACTTTTGGTAACTCATCCAAGAATATCACGAAGCCATGACTGTCCACCCTGCTGATTGCTCTTTTGCTTGATGAGAATTCCATTCATTCATTAAGGAGCAGTCTTCTGAAGACACCCTTGATTTTGGGACAGTAAATCCTTTATCTGACTGTCTTATTTCAGGAACTATAACCATATTTACTTTCGTAGATATCCCCATAATTTCACAGGCCCTTCTTTTTCATCCACGCGGTGACCAGCACATCATTTCCGTCTCTAAATGAGAAGAGTTAACCTTGCTACACTTTCTGGATTTACTGTTGGAGGCCTGTCTGTCCCTTATGTTTCCAGATTTGCAAATGAGACAGAGCTGAGTGTTATCTCACAACTCATGCAAATTAGATGCCAGGAAGGCTATTGAAAAGGGAAGATGGTATCATCTGTCTTGCAAGGGCATTGCTCGGATTGACAGCCCCACATTTAACCTCCTCTTTTCCTTCTCATGAATTAATAGCTCACTTACCCTCCCTAAGAAGTCATCTGCTTTATTGAAATTAAATTCCAGCTATACTGGGGAGAGCCACTAGACAGAATCTGTCACTTGCTGCCTTTGTTCTCCTGGGCTGGAAAGTTCCATACTCTTTAGCACTCATGTGCTAAAGAATCTTTAAGAAGACTTTTGATGTGAGTGATAAAGGGGGGTGGGGTAAAGACTCTTCCCTGATATTTAGATGCCTACACATTTACGGACTTCAGTCAGTGGCATTCCTACTGGGTCCTGCCATCATTCCTGCATTTCCCATAATGTCCAAGAAATAATGCTGCTAGACTTATCCATCAATATACACCCTTATACATTATGACAGCCCAGGTTGAAGATTAATTCAACCCACTCCATGAAAATATGAGAACCTGAGCAATTAGCAGGCATCATTTGTTTTGGTATATTTAGACGAACCTATAATTAGGGCCAAACGTCTCAATCAAGAGGCACACATATGTCTCTGACCAGAATATAATTAGGAAACATGCCTAGGTAACTAATTACTCATTTGACAAATATTTATTGAACAATTACTATGTTCCAAGGATTATTCTGGTGCTCAAGATACAGTGGCAAACCAGACAAACAAAGTCAACACCCTCAAAAGTTCATTATCTTATTGGGAAACCAGAAAGAATATACTATAAAATCAAATAAATAAACTTGCTGATTTCAGAGTGAGGTAAACCATGATGGAAACAAAACAGAGTGAGGTGACAGCAATGAGCACTGAGGTAGACACACTTTGGGCAAGTGGTCAGGGAAGGCCTCTCTGAAGAGGTGACATATGAGATGAGACATGAATGATGAGAAGGAGGCAGATATAAAACAAACTAGGGCTCCAAACCCTAAGGTACAACCAAGCCTGCGATAGTCCAAGAGAGGCCAGTGTAGCTGGAGTCTAGTGACCAAGATAGAGGGATAAGAGGGGCCAGAATCCACTGGATTTGGTAGGAAGATTTGAGAGTTTTCAGCTGGAGTTGGCATCATCCAAATTTTAAAAATATCACTATGATATTTTTATATCAAATTGGGTGAAAATTGGGTAATCGTGGATCAAGAGTGAGCAAAGACACTGGTTAGGTGGCAATAGCGTAATCCAGGTGAGAAATGGCAGAGACATCAATAGACCAGTGTGTTTGGGAAAAATAAACCACATTGGTTTGTGTGTGTGTGTGTATGTGTGTGTGTGTGTGAGGAAGACCGGCCCTGAGTTAACATCTGTTGCCAATCTTCCTCTTTTCTTTTGCTTGAGGAAAATTGTCACTGAATTAACATCTGTGCCAATCTTCCTCAATTTTATGCGGGATGCCACCACAGCGTGGCTTGACAAGCAGTGCTAGGCCCGCATGCAGGATCTGAACCTGCGAAACCCCAAGGTGCCAAAGCAGAGTACACAAACTTAACCACTATGCCACCGGGCTGGCCCCAAACCACAGTGCTTTTGAATCAGAAGTATCGTAATCAACTCTTTATTCTAAAACTAGTGGATGCTGGAAGAAACAGAAATTGAACTAGTTTCTTCCCACTCAGAAAATTTTGGAGATAACATGTACTTTTGGGAGAAAAAAGAAAGGAAGCGGAAGTGGAGAGAAAAGAAATCAATGATGTCATGTGCAACAGAAACAAAGAAAAGCAAGCTTACATTTTAGTAATCAACACGATTTCAATGTTTCATGATTCCACCCACTTTTTTCAAGAGAGATCAAAGTTTACAATGCAGGTATTAAAAGGCAAAATCAGATAAAAAGAATTTGATGGTAAAACTTGTCTTTATAGGAGATGCAAGAAAATCTCAAAAGAGGAAATCTACCACTTGGGACAGGCAGAAAAACAGATTTAAATTCAGTCCTGTTGGAACTCACCTTCAGCTTGATTAACTGGACAATCAAAGCTTCTTTTTACTTTCAGTTTCTTCTCAGATCAAAGTAAAGTCCTCATGAACAGCACCTCATCTGTACGACCAACGTTCCCACAGCATCTTCTCCTGGCGCAGGATTCTTTGTTTTAGGTGTTCCTTTTTCAATCAAGCTGGGCAAAAGGAAGCATATAATTTTTATCACAGCTAAAATTCTACAGGTGTTAGCAGTGGTGATGCAAAGAAGGAAATAGATTCAGAATGTATAAACAAGAGATAAAACTAATGAGATTTTGTTAGTGGATTAGATTTGAGAGGTAAAGAACAGGGAAGAATCAAGGTAAATTCCTCAACTTTTGGGTGTGAGTAAAAACATAGACCTTCGTGAACGTAAGAGGCCTTAGGAAACTTAGCAACTAAGAACTAAGCACCTTAGAAATCAAAAGAGTCTTAGGCGTTGGTTCTTACTGATTTACGATTACAAGCCTCTTGAGGGCAGGAATTATGTTATATACCTGCATATGTCCAGCAAGTGAAATCGAGGATGTAGTTAAAGACTTCTACAGATTGCTAGAGAGTCAAGTTTGAATCGAAAATTCTATCAATGAGGGTATAGGGTCAATAAATCAAAGAGCTTTGAACAGACTACCTAGCATGGCTGAAAAACCAACTCTTGATAAGATATAATAATAATCATCATTACAATCACTAGTATTTTCGTGATTACCTTGCTTCAGCCTTAGGGTATTGTACACATATTGTTTCAATTAATCTTCCTAGAACTCTATGGGGTAGATGCTGTTGTTATGTTCATTTTACAGATGAGGAAATTAAGACAAAAGGTGTCCAAGCTTGCTCAGAGTCACCTGGTTAGAAGTAACAGAACCAAAATTAGAACTGACACCAACCATCAAGCCTTGACTCAGAACCACCAGGTTTACTACGCACCAACGGTGAATGATTTTCCTGACATTCTTCACATTCACCACAAGTGAATCAAATCCTGTGGAAATATGCCTCTCAGAAAAGAAGGCAGAATTTCAAGGAAGATGACTCCATCTGGAGGTCAAGACTTGAGAGCTGTTCTATGCGGGGCTACGCCCTGACAGCTGTATTGGCCACAGGAGGGCCTGGTGCACAGGATGATAAGTCATGGCTCTTGGGCTACGTTTGCTGCAGACCTGTCCACTTGTGGAAACAGTTCCTGCTCTCTCCGTTGGCCTAGTATCTCCATGACTGGGCCCTACAATCCCAGAGGACATTTATTTGATTTTCCTCTCTTTACCGTATTAGATTTCTCCAGAGAAACAGAACCAATAGGTTCTGTGGGTGTGTGTGTATGATTTATTTTGGAATTGACAATTTTGGAATTGACATGCAATCATGGAAGCGATCAAGTCCAAAATCTGCCAAGTGGACTGGCAAGCAGGAGTCCCAAGAAGAGCCAGTGTAGCAGTTCAAGTCCAAAGGACATCTGCTGGCGCAGTTTGTTATTGCTCTGGGGAGGTCAGTCTTTTGTTCTGTTCAGGCCTTCAACTGATTGCACGAGACTCATTCACATTATAGAGAGCACTCTGCTTCATTTGAAGTCCACCAATTTCAGTGTAAATCTCATCCAAAAACACCCTCACAGACACATTACCAAATATCTAGGCACTGTAACCCAGGCAAGCTGACACATAAAATTACCCATCAAACTCACTTAGGCAAAAGGAGAAAATATCAGTGGCCTCTAAACTTTTTCATGTTGCTTCTTCCCTGAGAACCTCTGGGTCTTCTTTGGAATGTAGTACAATATATAGACTAATGGTTAAATGTATGGGTTTGGTATCAGACTGATTTTGAGTCCTGGCTCTGCCACTCACTAGCATTGCAACTACAGGAAAGCCACATTCCCTTTCTACCCAAAGCTTGCACACCTGTGAAAGAGAGTTTATGATGTCTCCAACTCCCACAGTGGCACTGAAATAATGGAAGTAGAGCATGTGGCACACTGTTTGGCACATGATGGTCTCTACAGCTACCAGGAGGAGAAGTCATCCAACCTTGCTCAGGCAATGGTGAGGGCACATACTCTCCCTATGTGGAAGAGAAAAAGAAAAGAAACATCAAGAACCCAGGTTATAAAATAGTCCTCGATTTAATTCCCCAAAGCTGGACTCATACTAGGATATTTTCCTACCTATTCAAACCCAGAGTGATGTCTGTTTCTTTGCACTACTTTGTATATAATTGTGTCTGCGCAGTTTAACACTTATTTCTATTCTCTAAATCAGTGTATTCCTCAGAACCACAGGATATTAATAGGTGTTACCCACACCAAAAAGGCCTTCTGGTCATATGAGATATGGAATTTACACAGGCTTCTTTGTCACGCGATTTCTCAGAGCATTTAGTGTGCATAAGTACACTGAAATCTCTGAAGGAGGGTATAATAAGCAACATTTCAAATGTAATTGACCACAGTGCTCTTTCTGATGTAGCTCTCCCACGGTGAGAGTTCTGCGGCACCCTCCTTGGCAGACAATGTCTAATTGTTTCAAGTGGGTCAGCCTTGTCTTTCAGGTTAAACCATAAAGTCCCCAAGAGTAGAGAAATAATTGCCTCTTTTGTGTTCCCCACAGCACCAGCACAGTGCAGGAAATAGAGCAGTTCAGTAAATACGTGTTCTTTGATAAAAATTATTTTAATTCCTTAATCAGCACATTTTTTAAAAGTTTTTTGCAGAGCCTGCTGTATGCTGGATATTATCCAAGGTGCTACGAAAACCAAAAGTAATTAAATACAGCCCCTGCCCTCAAGAAACACACAGTCCAGTGAAGAAGAAAGACAAGTATACAAATACTTGCAATATTGCTCACTAATTACTATAATGTCATGTTTACAAGGTCTTGGAGTGACAAAAAGAAGGAAATAGCTTCAGGGCCGGAGGCAGAGAACGGAGAGGGAGGGTTGGAAAAAGCTTCACTGAGAAGGTGACAATTGAACTGAAGTTTGAGCATTGAGAAGGAACTCTCCAGACAGGCACGGGGTTAAAGGGCATTCCAGGAAAAAGCAAGAGGCATGTGCCAAACCACAGGCATAAAAATAGCACGGCCTGTTTACTGAATCATGAGAATATGACTTGTGCATGAAATGCATGTAAGGATGCGATGGGAGCTGGCGAAGAGGAAGTGGGGGAAGCAGGTCAGGGAATGTCTGGTATCTTGCATGCCATACTAAAAAGTTTTAACTATTCTTGAGGTAATGGGGAGCCAGTGACAGATTTTGGGGGTCCTTGAAAGTGTTGAGGAAGTTACGAGGAAGGAAAAGATAGAACCCAGGAACCACATACTCCCTGCAATACTCCCAACTTGACAACACTGCTGCTAAGAACACAGCATCATGTCTGGTTTCTTTCTAATTGAGACAAATGCTTATCATCTTAGTTTGATGATATCGTTATATCAGTACGATTGTCAGTTTCCCATTTCAGGTAGCCCCTTTTGGAATAACAGTGTCTCTCCAGCATGAGGTATTACTAATTAATATTTGACTATTTAAAAACAGATTAAGTGAAAGCTTTGGGAAATTGTGAATGATAATATTACCATAAACAGATCTTGTTTGGAAGCCCCATGATATCTAAAGAAGAGAATTATGTCAACAGTGTCCTTAGAGATATTTCAAGTTTATTGTTTTTAAAATTATTCCTTAATATGAGAGTATATAAGGAAAACACTTTGGTTGAAGCATGCTCTGTAATATAAGAAAAGGATTATGATTCCAGCTGGTAGTAACACCAGCAGTTAATGAAATTGCTCTTTGGGGAGAACTCAATATATACCTTTAAACATTACAAATTTGCATGATCCTTTAAGGATTCTTCTAGAAAAACCTCAGAGTTAAGCCACTCACTTGAAATCATTACTTGAGATAAGACTCTCAGCATTGAGATGATGCCACTATCTTCTTCCCTCTCTCCCTCAAACCCCACCAATTATTAGTCCTCCTTGCATTGTACCACTTTATTACCACATGTGCAATGAGTGACCGAAGTCCACTGGATGGGTTTTCAGAGTAACATGATTTCATAGAGAATCTTCAATCCCCTTCATGAGGGAATAGGAAATAAAGTTGTCCTATGCCAGATCCAAAGAGGCTGTAACCTGTTCACCGTATTTGATGGTGCTCTGACAGCAGCTGCCTTTCACAGGTGCAGTGCAGGAAGAAGGGACACCCGCTCCCAAGAATGACAGGAGGAGACGAGAGAGGTATTAACTCTGGGAAATCCTCCTAAATGAAATAACCAAGTCAAACAGGAAAACAATAAAGCTCAAAATGACCCGGTTGTTACCAGAGAAGACAACTGAATAAAGGAGAAAGCCTGGGCAAGCCCCGAGGGCTCTGGCTTGAGATCATAATCAGGGACAATCTCACAGGCAAGCAGAGAGGCAGCTGCTCACCTGGAAGAGTCCAAGGGGTGCCTGGTCTGAGAGATCAGCTCTTCACCCCGGGCCTCAGAGGGTGGCACTGGGCAACAGGCATCTAGGGTCTCCTCAGCTGTGCCAGGAAAATCCCTCTTGTTTATCAACCCATTGTAATCGGTCTCAGAGGTTCTGGCACTCCCTAATCATCTTGAGAGGTAGATTAACAAATCAATAAGTCATTTAATTGATACACCAGCTTATGCTAGGGGTCCCATCATGGTGCCAAGAGCTTCACTCAGACCCCAAGACCCAAAACTCTAGCTTTATACTATCAGCAAAACCTGTCGTGTGCACAGTATAAGCATTACCGTGATATAACATGACATACGTGCTCCTGAACAATCTCAAGTTTTACAAAATTAGATGTAAACATAAGAAGGTCTATGCAGAATATGGGGTTAGGGCAAACCACTCAAGATGTCTGGGACTTTGTAACCCAAGCACTATTGTTAACAATAACTGGAACCTCAGGAGATGACTTGGAGAACCCAATCAGACAGCTCAGCAGGGTTGAAGAACACCCCAGGGGATAGTAAATTATCCTCTACCTCAAAAGTAGAAATGCTGCTTGTATGCCTGAGACAACGCAGGCGGAGCGAGACTAGAGCTGTGCACACAGAAGGAAGTGCGATCTGCCGCAGGCTGAGCAAGCCCACACTGGGGAGGGACATCCTGGTACAAATGCTCATCTCTACTAAAAAAGCTTCTGTCTGTGCCTCAGACAATGAATGTCTTCTTTCCTCTTGAAGGTTATAATTCTTCTACTATGCTGGTTCACCTTGCCTAGAAAAAATCATGTATGAACCAACATAACTTCCATGTTATGGGACGTCATTCCCTCACTTACCAATCGCACGTTGGCTGATTCATGTTTTAGAGATGATGCTTTAGCAGAACTGCTACCTGGCTTTCTGCTCCACATCTCTTCTCCAGACCAGAGCGCCATGAGTGGAACAGGAGACAGATCTGGGTGGCGTTACCAAGCCACAGGACACAGAGATCCTAAAATGCACTGCCATTTCCCTTTTTGTATAGCTAACAGCGAGGGGATGTCAGAGCTTGTGGCGAAGAGTCTAAAGGTGAATGTGGGCAGATGTTGGGAGAGCTCCAAGAGGGGGTTTACAACATGAGAATGTCTTGCAGAAAGCAAGTACAGGCTGTATAATAATGGACTTTTCTAGACCTTCAGCTTGACTGAGAATAGGAGGCTGGTACAGTGAGCAGTAAGGTAAGAAGAAATGAGAATGTAGTGTCATGGAAGCCAGGAAGAAAAGGTGCTGGAAGAGACACCAACTGTATATAATACTGTTGAAAGATCGAGTAACAGGAAATCTCTGAATGTGGTAACAAGGAAAATTTTGTTATACCTGACAAGAGCAGTCACAGTGGAAAGATGGAGACAGAAGCTTTAGCAGAGTGAACTGGGAGGAGACGGCGTTGTGAGGAACTGCAAAGACTGTAAACCAGAGGTCTGTAAAGAGCCGGAGAGTAAATATTTTAGACTTTGAGAACCTTACGGGCTCTGTCACAACTCCTCACCTCGGCCATTATAGAATGAAAACAGCCGCAGATAATACATAAGCAAAGGGCATGGCTGAGTTCCAATAAAACTTTATTTATCGACAATGAAATTTGAATTTCATGTAATTTTCACATCATGAAATATTCTTCTTTTGATTTTTTTCCCCCAACAGTTACAAATGTAAAGCCCAATCTTAGCTCTTGAGCTGTGGAAAAATGATTATCAGGCCAGATTTGGATGCAGGCCACAGTATGCGAAGTCTTGCAATAAACTTCTCTTGGGAAAAGCTTTTCTGTGAATGGTATTGAGTGGATGACACGGAATCTATAGATCAAAAGGGAACGCAAGCTCCATGCAGGAAAGACATTTTCTCTCTTGTTTTCTAGTCTATTCTCAGCTTCTAACACAGGGCTTAGCGTATGATAAATGCTTAATAAGTATGTGCTAAATAAATGAATTCATTTAACCTAGATCTGACTACTAAGTCTGTCTTCTTTCTATTCTATCCCACTGCCACATAGGCACACAGCTACCTCGAATTGGAGCATCCCAAAGTTCTCACCAGATAATACAATAATAACCTGTCTGTGTATGTTGTGTGCTATAACTCCTTCACCCCTTCTGGGACAGGAGTCAGACACCTGTCTGCCAAACTAGCGGCCTGCTTACTTGGCCTTACTTGGAATCCCTGACACAGGCATGTGCCTTTGTGCTCAGACTTCAACCTTGCAAACTCATTTGAGACTATGTGTCCTGTCCTTTGAAAACAGCCCGGGTTGAGTGAGGAAATTCCCACCTGAATCCTAGTGTCACTTTCCTTTTAGTGATGAATCCCTTTTCTTAATAGAGATACCTAGCTAAATGATAAGGCCCAGCCAAGAAGAAGATAGCTCTAGGTAGAGGTATAGATATAGATATATGCATACACACATATATACAGCCATGCCTGCATGTATACACACACGAGTATACACACACACAGACATAGACACACGTACATGTACATAAATATATACATATACATATTTTTTTCTTTGCTCTATTTCCCTCTTCTCTTTAGAGGCCTGCTATCTTGTGTTTCTCACAAACAGCCTCTGAGCTGCTTTGCCCGATAAGCCCGTGAATAGGTAAGCCCTTTCAGATTCCTCCAGGGCCTCTGGCAGCTATGCTGGCTGAGGGAGCAGATAGCTCTGGGTTTGAGGAATGACAGAATTTTCCTTGATCCACTAGCTGACTCACTCAGCTCTCCGCTACACACAGATCCAGGGTCTGTGTTTTCAAAGATCACTCGGGGAGACGGATCCAGGGAGTGAGATTGTCAGCACAGAATTTCCACAACAAGAATGAGCCAAGGAGCAAAGGCTCACATGGCTTTTTCCCTCCTCTGAACTCACATCACTTACAGTGTAAGCCACTTGGAATTTAATCACACGCTGCCCTGGCGTATTAAAGCCCTCTGCCTACATTTTCAGTCTTATCATTCCTTACACACTCTTTCTGATCCCTCACAGCCTATATTTGAGTCACACTGAATTTTCTGCCATTTTGAACAACCCATTTTCCTCCACTTCATTTACTTGCTCATTTTGCAGCCTGCAACCCACTCCTCTCCCACTTCTCCGCAGCCCACATCTCTTTCTCTCAAGGTCCCACCCATCCTTTAAGGCTTTACTACAATTTTTCTTTCTTCCATGAAGTTTTCCCAGATGCCCACGCTGGCATTCACGTCTCCAGGTCCTACCATCCATTTCACTTTGTTTTCCCCTCTATTGCAACATGTGCTACATATAGTATGTAGGTTTCAATGGCGAGGGGACACACGCTAGCGTTAGAAAGACGTAGTTCAAATGTCCCTGGTAACTAGTCACAAACGGATCTTAGTGAAGTCAGTTAACCTCTCTGAGCTTCTGTTTTCTCATGGATAAAATGCCTAAATATTTCCAGGTTTGCTTGAGTAGCAAATGAAATAATGAATGGGAAGCACCTGGTTTAGGAGATCAACAAAAGACAGTTAGCATTTTGCTGCTTTATCCCACTCCATTCTGTAAGGAATGACTTTACACAACTTCCCTATTTGCTCCAACCCATGTGTTTTCCTTAGGGGATCTGGCCTATTTTCTCAGGAGGGAAGTGATTAAACCCAAATGCCTATAACCAACCTCTCAAGTTAAACAAAAGTAGAATTAGAGAGTTTATAGAGTAGAAGGAATCTGAAGAAAGCATCTGGTACTATCAGCTACCTTCAAACAAATCACCGGCTGTCACCTGATAGTCATGGGTATCTGCGCATGGACTCAACCTAATGCAATCACTGGCCATTATCTAGTGCTAGCATTCCAGGCCCTCAAAACTGCTTTAGCAAGAGATCTTCCTCTCTGGTTCATATCCCTTCAATGTGCTGACTATATCTGTAATTGTGGCAATGCTGCCTTGGTTAGTAAATAAAAAAGGAATTCTTGAAAGAAACCAATCAAAAGGCATTCACCTTATATGGCTGTCCTTATATTTTTACATCACCAAATCTTTTATATTTCTGATCTTATCTTTAATTCTTTCGTGCTTTTAAATATCTCATTTCAAAGTGATGGTATTGTACCAAATGCAGCTTCTCTCATTTTACAAAATGGAAAATTTAGAGTCATAATGGTGAGGACAATGAGGCAGTGTTGCCATTGATCTCTCTGCCGTAGCCAAAAAATCTAGAAGCCCAGTCAGTGGAGTGCTGGTCAAAGGGCCAGCGCAAGCTTGGCCCACGGTCAGCATCACTCTAGAGGCATGTCTGGCCTCCACCAGACTGAACTGGAATGACACTAGAAATGAAGAGCTTAGAGTAGGATATTTTCAGTTTGCAATGAAAGAGAAACAAGGGCAGGAAGAGCAAGGCAGGAGATGACAGACCCACAAATAAAAAAAG
The DNA here is from genome assembly GCF_041296235.1 of Equus asinus. Classification (NCBI taxonomy): domain Eukaryota; kingdom Metazoa; phylum Chordata; class Mammalia; order Perissodactyla; family Equidae; genus Equus; species Equus asinus. The sequence goes on along the minus strand of NC_091802.1, from coordinate 32,600,612 downwards.
GCTTTCCAAAAAGGAGATTTACCCAAGAAGATGATCACATTGAAAAATCGAATCTCCTCAGGCAAAGCAAACTGTTTCCCAGTAAAGGTCAGTTATTCCTTCTAGATCAGAGCTGTTGCAACCAACTATTTGTTTTAAAGTGAGCTCCTTAGTGTTTGTTTTCACAGATCCTGGTCTCTGTTATGTAGGGAGACTACTAAAGGGGAAAAAGAAAAAAGCAGAAACATCATTTCCTTTGATGCATGCCTAGGAATATGAAACGGTGGTTGACTATTTAAATGTGCTGTTTGTACTAGATTCAAAATGCATTATCCTACATCTCAGTTGATGTTGAAACACTTAGCCAAATGTTTAATGCCCAGAAAAGCTATGTTGGACCTTAACAGCTGTGGTTTAAACATAGGTGATGTCACAATTTTTTCACTAGCTTTTGAGTTAACTCTTGGTCATCCAGCATGATGTGAATAACGTCTAAAATAGACCCTGAATTGTAGAGCAATCATTGAATAGTGGAGAAGAAACGCTAGGAATCTGCTTAGGTGGTATCCTGAAGGGAGTTTCGATCTTTTAATAAGATTAATAAAAGGCTAAGGAACTAAGGGTTCTGCACCCTACTCCAGGGTGGAGGGGGTTCTTCTCACACCAACAAACAATGCTCCGACACCAGCTGGGTGTCCTTCAATTCAACTCAATCCTGACACTACCTGGAGACAGTGTCAGATCCCACAGCTTAAGAGCTCAGTCCTACAAGACTGCCCCCACCCCCACTTCAAATGCCAGTCACAAGTCCATGTTATAAGCTGTGCTTCTGACCAACTGGCTATAGATTGGAGGTTCCAAACCCCGCTCCTTGGGTTCTGTAATTTGCTAGAGCAACTCATAGAACTCAGAGAAACATTTTACTTACTAGATCACCGGTTTACTATAAAAGGATATGACTCAGGAACAGCCAGATGGAAGAAATGCATAGGGCAAGGCATGGAGGAAGGGCATGGAGCTTCCGTGTCTTCTTCAGGTGCACCACTCTTCCCAAATCTCCATGTGTTCAACCAACCCAAAAGTTCTTCAAACCCAGGCCTTTTGGGTTTTTATGGGAGCTTCATTACATAGGCATGATTATTTAAATTATTAGCCATTGGCAACTGATTCAACTTCCAGCCCCTCCCCCCTCCCCTGGGGAGGTTGGCGGGGGGGGGGGGGGGGGGGGGGGGGTTGGGGACTGAACTCTCTAATCACTTAGTTTGTTCTCCTGGCAACCAGCCCCCATCCCAAGTTGCTCCCAATGTCACCCGATTAACGTAACAAAAGATGCCTTTATGTCTCTCCTCACTTAGGAAGTTCCAAGGGTTTTAGGAGCTCTGCGCCAGAAACAGGGACAAAGACCAAATATGTATTTCTTATTATAAATCACAGGGACAAACCAAAAGTTAGGATGACTAAGAGAAATAAAGGGCACTCTTTGTTGGAACTCCTGAAATGGCAAATGACTCTCAGCTTGGAGAACGCCAAGGTGCTGGGATAGGAACGAACATTCAGGGAACTGGTACATGCCAGGGATGACCCTTCCTAAAAAGAAGCCAACGAATCAATGGGCTGCCACAGGACACACACCTGGGTCAGGAGCTGTCAGATTCTTAGTAAAAGAACAGGTTAGTAACTATAGCATATTATTCACTGTGTCAGGCCCTGCAATAAGGGTTTTACAAACCTCATACCAATTAATCCTCATAACACTTCTTCTAGGTGGGAATTATTTTCTCCACTTCATCAACAAAGGGGTTGAGGACTTGAGGGGTGAATGAAGTTGACCGAGGTAACAGCTTAAGTGGCAGAGGTGGGACTTGAACTTTGTTTGTATGGTGCCTAAGCCTAAATACTTAGTCCCATGCAGCCCAGACCCCCAGGACATCATAGACAAGGGAATTAAAGATACAGGAGAGGGTCAATGAGGCCAAAGTCAAGAGCAGAATTGATACATCTGCTAATTGACCATTAAATATTCCATGCAAAGACAGGAAGTTAAAAGGTGGAATCTGACAATTTGCCCTGGATTGCCAAAGCATTTACGTTTACGTGCTTCTTCATGCTCCCTTTAGCTTGATCCATGTTCCCCAGTTTTCAGTATAAGTTTCTGCCTCCTCTGATTGGCCCACGGACCTTTCTAAATTCCCTTATCTAGAATGTTAGTCTCCACCCTCTAAGGTCTTTTGGTCCCAGTTCTAGGAACTGGCAGTTCCTATAAGATATATCCACTCCACCAACCCTAGCTGGAAACTTTAGCATACAGATCAGCCCCTGACTTCTTTGATTTCCTTTCACTTGCTGCCCCTTAGTCCCTCCCTCCCACCCTACCATTGGGGTGGGGTTAAGACTCAAGCAGGAGGTCACAGTGTCCTGAAACAGCAGAAAAGCTGATGGCTAAGCAAAAATTCCAGTTCTAAATAGACATTCTAATGACGGTAGTTGAAAAATCCTTCCTCTCTTTTTCTTCGGTTCCAAAACAGGCCACAAATCAGCCTCATCAAACACCCATAGAGATTCTATCTGTTAAGTGGCAGATAAAAAGGAGAGGACCTTTTTCGGATATTCAGGCTTGAGTGGAAATTTACATTGCTGGCCTCCAGGTCATCACTGAGAAAACATCTTCTCTCCACCAGAAAATACCAGCAACTCCTCCTTCTCAGGTTCTGTTTGTTGATTCAGTGGGTACACCAACACCTGTCTTCTCAGAACCAACCTGTCAGCTACCTAGCTCTTTCTGGCTTTCCCCAGATTCCACATTTTGCTCAGAAAGTGCTTTAATACCAGCTTTGTTCTCCCTCTATTATTTCCTGAACTCTGACAGCCCCATTGAATTTCTCCCCTTTAATGTTTAATGCTATGATGACTGTTACTGATTAGGACTAAATTTTACCCCAGGATGCCTAGGGAATAAATGTTTTTATTAAGAGTCCAAGAGAGGGAAAGTCATTCTGAAAAATAGAAAAGATTCCCATGATTTCCCTCTTGAGACTCATTGAGCAGAGAGCAGAGCTGGCTTGTGGTTATTATTTGATCCGCTAGAGCTAATCTGTGTTGATGCCTCCTGCCAAGTTCTACCATTTGTGTGTGATTTGTCATCTACTAATACATAATGTATAGATCTGGATATAGGCAAATCAATTATCCTGCCTCAAGGAAGCAAAGCCAAAGTAATGGAAACATTAGCCCAAGACTTCAGGAAAATTGGAGAATTGAAGACCCAGGTGTGCGTGTTTTATAAGTGTTTTGGGGGAGAGCTTTCCAAAGAGGTGGGAAGCAAGGAAAGGGGTACAGAGAACAAAGAGGAGGGTGGAAAGAGGGGCAAAATTCCATCACTAGAGGCCAAAATAACCTGGCTGTTCTGTGTGGAGGACTCTGACCCTAACAACAAAGATTCATGGAAAACAACACCCGGATGCTTCCAGAACTCTTAGCTTTCTTGTGTTAAATTATCAGATGCAACAAGATATGTATTTAGCTCTATTGAGCCAAACTAAGGATCGGCCTGAACATCCACTGGAGAAATTATAAGTAACAGGCTCTTCTAGGGAACGCTGTCTCTGCCATGCTTGAATTCTTCAGGTCTCCAGAAGTCTGAAAATTGATGGCACAGACACAATGTCTTAATATCGGTAGGGGGTTAGAGGATGGGAAATTGGAAGGGGTTGGGGATACTCTTGAAGGCTGCCTGAACAGGATCTACTGCGTGCTTGAGAAGCTAGTTTAAATCTGTCTCTCTCCAGAGATTGATGTTTAAAACTTTAAAAATATATGCTGTGTCCTTTCAGTTATTTACACGTAAAAAATGTTACTGAATATGTTGTTATCTTTCAGAAAATACGATTTTCTAGATGAACTTAATCTAGAATTGTATGATATCTTTTTCTTGAGGAAGATTAGCCCTGAGCTAACTGCTGCCAATCCTCCTCTTTTTGCTGAGCAAGGCTGACCCTGAGCTAACATCCGTGCCCATCTTCCTCTACTTTATACGTGGGACGCCTACCACAGCATGGCTTGCCAAGCGGTGCCATGTCTGCACCTGGGATTCGAATCGGTGAACCCTGGGCCGCCAAAGCAGAACATGCAAACTTAACTGCTGCGCCATCAGTCTGCCCCTAGAATTTTATGATTTGACACTTGTAAGAAGCAATTTTGTATACCACTAAGAATTCCTAGGACTGAGCTCAGTGGCTAGCATATAGTTGGTACTTAAGAAATGTTTAGACGGAAAAATAGATGAGGGAGTGAATGAGTGAGACATCATATACATTCAGCTAGAGCATCCTATAGGCATATGAGGGTAGGCAGATAAGAACCTCAAAATATTTTAAAGCGTTAAGAACACTTTCCAAACATTTGAAATGATTATGACCACCTTCCAGTATTTGGTAGAGAGTCTACCCCTCTCTGAATGGTGAGAGTCCTGTATTTGTGAGTTGAATACAGGAAAGATAGGTGCCCACTGCGTGAGTTTTTTACTTGGGAAGTCATAATCCTTACAAGTGATATGAGGCTCAGTTATAACACACCATTAAGAAAATTCAAGCTAGGCAAACATCAACAGATCCAATAGAGTCTGAGATACTGAGAGTGGAATCACAGACAGGAGGGGAAAATTCTGGATGGTTCAGAGGACATAAAGAGCCAAATTTACTCTAAAACAAATATTACAATTTGATGGTGGCCTGTGAAACTCAATATCTTACATTTTTTAAGACAGAATACTGTGGTGATGTGAACACAGACAGAAACACATTTTGTGGCTACCACTACCAGCAGCTGCCATGTGTTGAAGGCCCTATGCTAGGCACTTTGACTCATTTCTTCTCACACTCAAAACAGGCTGAAGCTGAGTATCATTATCTCCATTTTGTAAATGAGAAAATTGATGTACAAAAGGTAAAGTATCTTTCCATGGTGGCCTAGCCAAGATGTGACAGAGTTGGGATTCAAACCTAAGTCCCTCGGACTCCAAAACCCAGCTTGTGATCTCCAAGAACCACTGCAGTCTGTTTCCAGAAGGACAAATGAACACAGAAAATTAATGTGTCGTTAGTTTGCACTAATCCAGACATCAATTTAATACAAACCTTCATATCCCCAACTGCCTATGTAAAGGTCCTATGCTAAATACTGTGGATATGGATGTGAATAAAGCATAGTCCTTGTCCTCAAGAAATTTATAAGCTGGCATAAGAAATAGACACGGGCAAAATGAGACATAACACAGGGGCCCAAGGGCTGTGCTGGCAACACAACTGAGGAAGTAACTGTGTAGAGAAGAAATCAAAATGAATACCTTTTCTCAAAGAATCATGGGTGTTCTTAGCTGGCACAATCAATAGTAAGATTAAGTACTCAGGTGAGCACAAAGTCTTATGCCCAAGGAGGTATGTTTCTAATTCTATTTGTGATTTATTTCTATGCAGAGCTCTAGATGATTTTGAACTATTTTATGGAATATGTTATACCATGTCAAAAATAAAGCTGTACCCTTGCAAAACTCAACCAGAAAAGCAAGAATATATTCAATAACAGAATTATAATTATCCCCGACAATGAAATTTCACCATTTTTCTTAACTAAATCAACACTTGAGGAAATCACATGGCATTCTCCATCATAGAGCTGATTCTGCCTTTGTATAAAATAAACAAGACAATGGCTGTGATTTTTAACATGTCATTAAACTATAGGCTAAACGTACTTACAGATAAGTAATAAAAAAGCAATATAGGTCAAAGAACATCAAATAATTTATTGCAACAGAAAATATGCTCATGGTATTGACTAGACAAAAGAACTCTGTGAATATTTTGGTACCTATTGATGAACCACGTGCATAATAACAAAAATATCTAAAGGTGACTCTACCAATACAAGAAATGCTCATTAGGAAAAAAGCACTGTGAACTAAAATAATTCACTTAGAAGGATTTATTTTGCGTAAAAGAGAGACATTTTGAAGACATTTGCACAGATGTGAATTTTAGGAAAGTTCTGAAGCCATGGAGAACTTCTCTCCGGGTTTTGAAAGAATTGTTGTCCTTATCAAAGCAGGTTAGGCAAAGATTTCTTGGCACAAAAAGCATAAACTATCAAAGAAAAAACTGATGAAAGGAAAATCTGATTTCATCAAAATTAAAAATTTCTCTTTGAAGAACACTGCTAAGAAAATGAAAAGAAAAGCCACAGACTGGGAGAAAATATTTGTAAAACACATATCAGATAATGGACTGAAATCTGGAATATATAAAGAACTCTTACAATTCAATAATAAAAAATAAATAACCCAATTAAAAACAGAAAATATTTGAATAGACACTTCATTAAAGAAGATATACAGATGGCAAATAAACACATGGGAAGATCCTCAATATCTTGTGATTTGTTGCATATCTACTAACTATAACTTCACTAGTTGTTAGGGAAATGCAAAGTAAAACCACAATGAGATATTATCACCCCCTTGTTAGAATGACTTAATAAAAAAGACTGAGCATATCGCATGTTGGTGAGGATGCAAAGCAGTTGGAACTCTGATATACTGCTAATGAGAATGTAATATGGTCCACCACTTTGGCAAACAGTTTGGCAATTTCTTACAAACTAAACATATACTTACCATATGACCCAACCATTCCACTTCTAGGTTATTAGCTGAGAGAAATGAAAACATATGTCCACACAAAGTCTTCTTCATGAATGTTCATTGCAGCTTTATTTGTAATAGCCAAAAGCGGGATCAGGGTTGGGGGCAGAGGGGTATGTCCATTACCTTATGAATGAATAAACAATGTGTGATATATTCATACAAAGGAATATTACTAAGCAATATAAAAGAAAAACTACTGATACATGCACCAACAAGGATGAAGCTCAGAAGATTCATTCTAAGTCAAAGATGCCAGATTTAAAACATACATGCGGTAGGTTCCATTTATATGACATTTTGGAAAAGGCAAAACTATAGGGAAAGAAACACATCAGTAGTTACCAAGGCTGGTGGGAGGAGGAGGAGGCGATGTTGACCACAAAAGAACATGAAGGAAATTTTGGGAGTGATGGAAATATTGTATATCTCAATCGTGATGATAGTTACACAACTGTGTCTATCTGTCAAAATTCACAGAGCTGCATGCCAAAGCAGGGCAAATTTCATTGTATGTATATTACACCTTAATCAACTTGACTTTAATAAAAGAATATACATGAAATACCTATTTCATTTACCCTTAAAGTTTAGTAACAGAAAAGTATTTACACACCTAGATTCCAAATAGAATTGTCACATGTGAGAAATCATAAGCTATCATTTATTCAACAGTAAAAACAAAACTGCTACCTGAATTTACTCACAAATGTTTTTTGTAGTTTTAAAAAATATTCAACCATGAGCTACTGAACCTCAAAAATTACTCACTTGTAAAAGAATGTATATTAAACTGAATATAGGATTTTCCATGACACACTTTGCAGTTAATCATTCTTAGTTAATCTTTGTCACCTTTAAAAAGCCCCAAGTTACATATTTCCCTTCAGGATTATAATACACAGATATCTGAACCAAATGGACTCTACTGGTTACATTTCTGCTTTCTCACAATGAAGAAAATAAGTAATTAGTAGGAGCACCCTTTTTGTAATTTTAATTTTAAGGATTATTTCAACCTGAATGTATGACATGTCACCTCTGGTCTGTAGCACACTCTCTAATATGCAGTATTGAAAAAAGAATCACGCTTTCAAGGGTGAGCCTACTGAATAACTGCTCCAAATTCACGCTCATGGGCTGACATCCGTGAGATGATTCCGGCTCACCGTGTGCAATCTGAAACTCAGCAATTGCCTCTGACTGAGAAAGAGTATTAACTTCACATTATTGTTTCTGAGCTTTACGGGGTATCTGGCCTGGCACATGATAGATATACTGCTCTCTCAGTTTATTTTCATCTCGTTGTATGGAATATTTTCCACGGAGGACTTACGAGGGGGAAATGCAGGAAGCTGCTTCAGGCAGTGGTGGAATGGCCTGAGCATTTAATTTTTTGCAGAGAGCTCAAGAAAGGAGTCATATCAAGGGAAGAACTGAGCTGGGCCTCCAGAGCAGCTGATGCTTAGCAAGGTACTAGGTGACACATCCATACATCTTAATAAAGCACCGTGCATTAATCTATTAGCAGCAACTCAAGGAAATACTCCAGTGGCCAAAGCAGAGTGGGTATGTGGTAAAGACTAACAAGATGGATGGGAGAAATGTATTACAAAGAAACTTAGTGATAATGCTTTCTCCCCCACCCACAAAGAATTCTCTATCTTCAAAATTGAGAAGAATGCATCCCAGTGAGGGAATGGCTGTTGGAAGAATCGTCTGGGTATGGTGGGAATTGGAGAGGAAGCTGCTCGAGCAAGCCAGATGTGTATTGGGGTTATTTGTCCCCACTGATACACAGGGAAACAGTAGAAATAGCAACTGCCAGTTCCTAGAATGTCAGCAACAGAAAAACAATGGAGATGCAATGACAAGAAATGTTACTTAGTTTTTAAAAATGTAAAAGCATGATGCAAGCCAGTTGGGAGAGAGATGACAGGCAGTTGACTAGCTTCTTTGAGGTCTAGTGTCAAACCTGTTTGCACGCAATGGGTGAGGTCAAGTGGACGGTAGACAATAGTGGCACAGCAGCAGAACATTGGACTTAGAATCAAAAGATTTACATTTGAATCTCTATTCTGCCACCTGCTAGCAAGGTGACCTTTGGCAAGTTACTGAACTTCTCTGGAATTAAGTGAAGTAATAATAATATGAACGTGCCTGGCCCCAGCAGACACCAAATAGAATTTTACTTGTTCTGTTCATCTATTGTGGAGACTACGCATGCAGTACAGCCTCAAGTGATGAATATGTCTTTTTAAACTTTTTTTATTGTAAACAGTTCATTGGCATAGGACTTATCAGTCACGATGTCAATATCTTCTTGAGCAGGCCCACCCAAGTGGAGTCAGTCTCTCGGTTGACCCACCTAAATAGTTAATATACGCTGCCTGCATTTGTGTGTAGTGGCTGGTAAATTACTTTGTAAGCATTCTTATGTCTGCTCATGTGTGCGTGTCCTGTCTACTCAATTAGGATTATCGACTTATTGAGCCATAAGGCATTTTAGAGGAGGATTTAGGCCAAACTCTTCATTGTACAGGAATATCAAAGTCCAGGGAAGTCGAGGGACTTGTCTCAAGTCACATATCGATTGGTGACTGAGTTAGCATTAGGACCAATTCACTTCACTCCCTGGCCAATGCTTCTTTCTCCCAGTCTCATCACAAACTTTTCTAAAAATAAGCATCTGAAGACAAGAACCAGTTTTGCTATTGTTGCTGTTTGCCCCTAAAATTCAGTACGCATGCACACAACCTAAAAGACCAGGGACATTTGAAACTCTCAGTGTTTATAAATTGCTACATTCAGAAACACCAGAAGTACTCTTCTAATGATTGATTCATTCTGCAAATCCTATTCTTTCTTCATAAGGTTAATAACACTATCACGGTTATAGACATCTTTAGCTTTATAAAGCAGTTTCACCTCTATTGTCATATTTGATAAGTTTGGAAACCCTGTGGAGGAACAGAGTAGGTAGCACCACCCCCATTTCACAGTTGAAGAAATGGAAGGCCAGGGAGGTTAAATCATTTTCCTAACTACACACAGCTACTCATTGGTGGAGCTGGAACTCCAACCAACTCAGGTTTTCTGGCTTAATAATCCAATATACTGCCACTGCACTATGCTGCCTCACAGTGATAACAAAATGTTAGTTTTTGTACTGGTTAGGATGTAAATGACTAAAGCCCATTCAAACAAGCTTAAGTTTCAACAACAAAAAGAAGGCAGGAGAGTGGGACGTTGACCGGGAAAGTGAAACCCATTGGCCTAATGTAACCAAACCTTCTGGAAGGCAAAAGTAGAGCAGCCTTAAAGAACAGCCCTCGTTCTAACCTTCACAGCTTTATCACCAGAAGGATCGAGACCTTCCTCTCCCAGGTTCCTCTGAAAAATCCTAAGGAACAACTCTGATAGGGATCAGGGGTCAACTTGTATCATATGTTTATTTCTTAAAACCTTAGACCAATCTTTGCATCCAGAGTCCATTATCAGAAAATTAGAGAATGGAAAATCAGGCAGAAAAAAACCAGTATTTGTCTACTACATTCATGTTCAGACAACGATGGAACAGCTGGCTCTCTGGCAAAACAAAACACACAAACAAAACACCTGATTTGCAGCGTTTGCTCATTTCTAAGGTATAAATACTCCCACTACGGCTGATTTCAGGTTACCAACATGACATCAACCAGATCACAAAATTCCTGAAAATTTAGCAACTGGCTCTTGTGAACCAGCCTCAACTCACCATGGCCAGGTAACACTGGTTAACCATACTCAGACCTGGACAGTTCAGGAAATTCATAAAAGCCACCAGGTCATGGCAGATGTTCCTTCCCACCTCTGGAAAGGAGAAACAATTCAATTCAGCAAACATTTATTGAGTACCTACTAAATGCCAGGCATTGGGCATGTCAATAAGAAGATAAAAAGATATTCCCACCTTCAAGGATTTCATACTCTAGAAGGAAGAGAAATGAACTAAAGAGTGGAAGATAGTGTGAGATGTACTATAATGGAAACGCTAATTCATTTCTTCACAAATATTTATGAATCAGTTACTAAGCACTAAGCATTATGCTTACATTCAAATGAGAAATGTAGACAGTTGATACAAAAATTCTAATGGAGGAAAGAGGGTCCAGGGCAGAAAGAACATAGAAGGAAAAAAGAAAGTTACTAAGAGTTGAGGTCAGAGAGGTAAGCAGGGCCATAGTGTATGGAGCAGTGGTTTACAAAGTGTGATCCCCAAACCAGCAGTAATAACATCACCTGGGAAGTTGTTAGACAAGCAAATTCTCCACCTGCAGTCCAGGTCTGCTGATTCAGAAACTCTGGATGAGGTCTCATATTCTGGGTGTTAACAGATCTGCCAGGTGATCATGGAGCATGCTCAAACTTGAGACCCATCAGTATAGAGTTTTATAGATAAGGATAGACAGTTTGGATTTTAGTCTAAAGTATGGGGTCAAGACCAATGATGATTTTAAGCTCTAGAGAAGGGATATATGACATCATCAGACTTGTGTTTTTAAAAGACCACTCTCTGTGGCTTTGCAGAAAGTGAAATATAAAGATGCAAGAGTTCAATCAGGGAAATAAATTAAGAGGGCTTTTAAGGCTATAAATTAGGGCATCTTAGATTAGGGTTGCAGGCGTAGAGATGGAGAAAAACGGATAGGTTTTGAGGATCCACAGGACTTACTGATGTGGCAGGCAAAAGAAAGTAAGAAATCAAGGACAATACCCTGGTTTGGGTCTCAAGCAACAGGGTAGATTGTGATGCTGTTCCCTGAGGTAAAGACGATTGGAGGAGGAGTGTATTTGGGGGTGGAAATCAAGAGTCCCCTTTTGGTCATGTTATGTTTGAGATGGCTAATATACGTCTACATGGATGTGTCAGTTAGGCAGTTGGATAGAAGGGTCTGGAGTTTGAAGAAAAGATATCAAAGATATGTTTTTGGAGTCATCTGTACATTGATGGTATGTAAACCCACGGGATTGGATGAGATCCCCTGGAGAGAGTCTTCAGATAGGTTAGAAAGGAAGGTCCAGAACAGAGCCCTGGGGCATCTAACATTTTACAGATCTGAGAGAGGGGTGGGGCCCTCAAAAAACAGAATAATCCATGAGACAGGAGGAAACTAAGAAACTGAGTTTATGGTGTCATGGAATCAAGTGAACAGAATGTTTCAAAAAAAGAGAGCACCAGCTGTTTTGAATGTTGTCAGGGGATCAATTAAGACAAGACAAAGAAGTGACCAATGGACCATCCCAGATCATTGGTAACCTTGATGAGAGAAGTTTCCATGCAGCGATAGGAAAGAAACCACGTAGAATGGGTTGAGAGGAGAACGTGAGGTAAGGAAGTAGAGAAAGTGTGTATAATGACGCTTTACGTGAAGAGGGACAGAGAAATGGGAAGGAATTAGAAAGCCATGTGTGATTGAGGCAGTTTTGCGTGTTCTGGGAACCGTGTAAGAGAGACAGTGCCTGCCTCAGATAGCTTTACCATACAGCAGAGAAGTCAGGAAAGAGGAAAATAACACCCCCAAATCTAACCAATTACCATTGTGATAAATGCATAGAACAGAATAACATTTACCGAGCAACTATGATGGGTAAGGCCCTGTGGAGGTACTTTGTCATGGAAAAATGAATGCACAGTTAGGTAATTAAAATAAATGGTGTGTGATAATTCTACAGCAAAGGTTCAAATTGCTTTGAGATCAAAGAGAAAAAAAAGGATTGATTTTTGTCTGACCTGTTGCTAATCTTCAAGAAAAACAGGATTGGGACTGTTTTATTGAAGGACAGAGAAGAATTAGCTTTTAATATAGAGGGGCTAGTTTGCTATAGATTAATAAAGAGAATGATCAGTGATGTTGTCAAATGGAAATATTAATTTAGCTTCAATTACATTCCAAAGAATAATACTAATATTATGTAATTCTGACTTTTTAATACCTTTATATTTTTGTTCTTCATATTTATAGAAAATAGAACAGTTGGATATCTGCAGAGAGAGAGAAAGAAAGGAGAACATAGGGAAGAAGTGGAAATTGAAAAGGAAGGAAATATATTTATTGAGCATCTATTAACCTATTACCTGCCAACCTTTGCGGCAATACTTCCACATCCATCATCTCATCAAATCCTCAGCCAACCTTACTCGGCCACCTTTATTTCAGTGCTAATCTGGAAACATTTATTTCACGTATATTCGCTTAGAGGAAATTACATATAGTTCCTTCTAAGGATGTCTCTCAGTGAGTTTATTTCCTCCCCAAATAAATGAGGAGTAATAGATCCTATTCCTTCCACAGTTATTAATTGGGCAACTATTACTTGCAAGAATCTTAACCGGGAAAAAACATATTTTTCATTCAAAGAATTTCTTAACATTGAGAAACCACAGTTGAATCCTGGGGGAAGCTTTCTGAAAATGCAGCTTCCCAGACTCCACTCCCAGAGGTTGTGATTCTGTTGATTTTATGCGTAGGTAGGAAGCGGCAGGGTGTACAATATCCTCAGACGATTTTGGTGTGCAGCCAGCTGTGGAAAGCACAACTCTGATCACAGGCAGTACTCTCACAATTTATGTTTTCATAGCATGATTTGGCTATAATAAGATTGAAAGATTAGGGAACACTATTTGCCCTGCAAGGACAAGTGTCGGTATCAAGGGATGGCCAGGAACTCACAATGCTAGTGGGGAGAAAAAAATCTATCGTCCACATAGTTGGTAAAAATGCTTTTGCTAACCTGCTGTACTACTATGTTTGTTTGAGAGAGTCTCTGTTTTGCAATAACAATGGATAGAACAAGTGATAAAGAGAAGAGTATGAGAGAGGTTCTGCTGATGAGGATGCTGGTGATTAAAGGAAAGAAACCATTTTGCTTGAGAAAATTAAATGGGGGATCTGCTCAGTGATATTTGAGGACTATAATTACATACTCTGCCTATAGAAACACCTTCATTATTGAAATTTTTCAGGAAAAATAATCCATTTAATTCCACTTAAACAGTTGTTTTGGTAACACTTTTTAAAAAGAACACCATGTTTCTTTAAGTAATGCAACTATTTAATAGCAGAATAGACTACAATCTCTGCCCATGAATAGGTATAATAATAAACATGCAAATATGCAAGAGTATGCTAGATGTAAGCATAAAGGGCCCCTGATTCTGCTTAGGGGATCTTAAAAGATTGGCAAGAATTATGCTGAAAAGGTAGAGGGCGTATTAAAAAAACTACTTACTGCATTTGCTTCTCTCTTTACCTTTTAGGTGTTAAGAGATTTTCTGTCATCTTTGTTTACTCTACAATCTCACCACTCTACTAATTAGCAAGTTCTCCTTGAATGCTCTAAATCCCTTTCTATGTAATTCCAATTCATTCCCAAGAGGACGCTTTCGTTGACAGAAATCCTGCTTCGTAGAAGTAGCACCTGGATGGGTTGATTTCCCTATAGAGACAGGTATTGACAGGCAACTCAAGGCTCCTCCCCTCTCCCCCACCCTCATTTTACTCCTTCCGGAGGATGAGGCAGGGTTGGGAGAAGACACTTCAGCCTTCCTTCAAGGGCAGGAGCGCTGATCAGGATGATATACTTAGGCTGTGGGCTACTCTTTTGGGGATAGAGCTTTAAAAAGTGATAAAATGTCACTGATTAGCATGGTCTTTCTCCTCTTTCTGTAGATTTCCCTCAGGCACCAGGTGCAGCCAGAGCTGCTTCCATATGGGCAGAGGCTGACCAGCTCTGTCACCTCTGATATCCCCTTCTCCCAGGGCTATGCCACGGCAGGGCCAGGGGCAAGGACATCTTTACATTGGGGCAAAGGGGCTTTTTTGCACTCTAGCTCTCTCGACATCGCTTTTTCTCTCAACAAGGGGACAAAGTTCCAAAATTGGAAGTGGAAATACGGGGGAAAAAATGTGGCCATTTCCCCAGCTTTGGTTCTAGGCTCTTAACTCGGGCAAAAAGAGAATTTTCCATAGTTTAGCTCTCTTTAGAGTTTTGTACTGTATTGTGGTTTGAGGACAAATTCTGCTGAAAATCAAGCATCTGTTTAGTCTCTTTTGCCTCCATTGTGTTTATATTATCCCAAGAGATTTTGCTCAAGTCTTTGCAGGTGACCCAGCCCAATGCTATGCCCATTCCTTCTATTTGTAGCACCCCTCAACTCACCCTCTCCGCTCCAACGGAAAGCACAAGTCCAAACCGGGTTCTGTGTTTTCAGCCCCAGTTTCTTTCCTTCTATAAATGCTGCTCCGGGTACCTAAAGATATTCTGGGGCTGTGCTTCCTATTTCCAAGGAGCACTTGTCTGAGTCAATTACTGACGAGTCTTCAGGACTTTCTACCCAGCACCTGCCTATTAATTTGTTATGCCCAACCTACAACATCTGTCAGCTCTTCCCATGAATTAATAGGTCTGTAATTAAAATCCAACAGAGAGCTCAAAAATTAATTAGGACAGGAAACAGCCATGGGAGCAGCATGGAACATAGCTTTCTATAAAGAAAAGACAAGCTTCATGTCAAACAAGGGTATACCGCAGGCCTCTGTCCGTCTCTACATCAGCTGGTCCTTGAACTGCCTTTTTCTGATCTGTAACCTCATTGTGAAGGTGCCTAATGGAAGGCGGCCACATAGTGGGTGTCAATACGTCGCATTGACCGTCTGACTTGTTATTTAAAATACAATCCAGGGGAGCCTATTTCTCCTGCTTACAGAAAAAAGGAGATTTAGAGAGATCACATATCTTGTTGCTCACACCTGGGTTTTCTTCTTCAGATCTCCACGCTCTGTGCATGGAGAGTTCTTTTAAGTTTTCTGGAGCCTGAGCTCATGGGCATAATGCTGGAGGCAGGACGGTGCAGTGATCACGTACACTGGAATAAATGTATCTGCTACTTACTGTGGGACCTTGGGAAAGTTATCAATACTCTGCGCCTCAGTGTCCAGTACATGTCAAGTTTGCAAATCTTGGGTATATTATTAATGCAGTTCAGTCCCTAACAGAATAACAGTAATGACGTCTATTTTTGCCCCCTCTCAAGAGGGCAGAGGTAAGGGATTCATATCAATAACTTCAACATACTCTCAGATCTATAAGAAACAGTTTCCAAAAACATGGTGCCGTGTTTTACGCAATGTTTAGCAATTGGCTAAACTTTTTTTAAAAAAAGAATAAGAATGAGTCAGAGAAATAAAATATCTTTCAGCAGAGCCCTAAGAGGAGATATATTAACAAATCCAAGAATTCACCCCTTCAAAAATAAAATATCTTTCTACCCTGAATAGCTGCAAAATTGCACCTCCTTTCCCATACTGTGGAAAAAAAGGACAAACATTTCTTCCAAAATACGTTATTTTAAGATTGGCGGCCCGAGAAGGGGATCTAAAACACTGTCAGAGATGACAAGGGATGAATTAAATTCCAGGGACCGTTAAGAGCCATGTGAAGGACTCGTCTCTGGCCAGGGATAACTGGACATAAAAGCATATTGATTAATAATGTTACCTCCCTTTAAACCTGTTCCCAGGCAGCCCAAAAATCCTTTGCTGCGCTCAGCTGAGAAATATGAAAAGGTTTCTCCAAGATTCCCTCAGAAGCGACAACTGGAATAAACTAGACTTGTCGTGGAAGAATTTTCACCATATGGAGCCCAAGCCTCAATGAGCAGCACTGAATGGCCTGAAGGGGATACACATTCCTGCTTGCTCCTCGTCATATGCCCCCAAAGAAAATGCGCATTTCCAAGGAAAGTTTTACCTAGACTTAATCTATTCAAAGGCTAGACAAAACGTATAAAACAAACGATTAACAGAGAAATCTCCTAATAGAGCCAGTACTTGGTGATTAAGATTTGATGTACAACTCTGGTTCCTAACCTACAGGCAGAGGAGAGTGTTAGCTGGGTTCCGTGGAATTATCAGAAATAGAAATTCATTGAGGTTATTTCTAGCAATGGGAAATCAGCTGTGAGTCTATGCGTGGAAATAAGAATAGAAAACCCCAGGAACACAGGAATTGCTGGACTAAGGTTAGAATATAGTTTAAAAATCGTAAGATTTTTTTTCAGGACACACAATTCCCAAGACCCATTGTGTTCTCAGGAATTTGATGACCCCCACCAATGGTAATCCTTTCAGATTCTCAACTATCTATATTATTAACCAACTACCTCTCCCTCTATTTAGATATCATTTTTCTATCTTTTGGCTTTAGTTTACTAATAGCTCCTGATTACTCCTGACTCCTGCTGAAGCTGATCCTGCTAACAATTGCTCTATCCACCTATCTATGTATCTATGTATCTATCTATCTACCTATCATTTATCTATCAATATCGAGACACCCTGATTGGTACAAAGATCTCATGCCAAGTCCCCTCCAAGGCTGCTGATCACCTTGACACTGCCTACTTGATTTGCTTCTCTTACTTTAGGTGCCTCTCCTAGTCTAGTCAGCTGAAATGGTGGCATCAAATGATTTAAACAGGAGTCTGCAAAGTGGCCCACAGGCCAAATCTGGCCTGAGACCTGTTCTGGTACTAGGATTCTTTTACGTATTGTCTACGGCTCCTTTGCACTGCAAGGGTAGGCAGAGGGGCCAAGGGCCTGCCCTGTGGCACAGCAGTTAAGTGTGCACGTTCTGTTTCGGTGACCCGGGGTTCGCTGGTTCGGACCCCGGGTGCAGACATGGCACCGTTTGGCAAGGTATGCTGTGGTAGGCATCCCACATATAAAGTAGAGGAAGATGGGCATGGATGTTAGCTCAGGGCCAGTCTTCCTCAGCAAAAAGAGGAGGCGTGGCAGCAGATGTTAGCTCAGGGTAATCTTCCTCAAAAAAAAAAGGGGAGGTTAGGCAGAGTTAATTAGTTGCCCACAAATCCTAAAATAGTTATGACTCAGCCTTTTACAGAAAGTACCTGCTGATCCCTGATTTAAGGGCTGTAAGTAGGTTTTCTTAGGAAGGACTCAGGAATATAGCAGGTATTCTGAGGCTAACGGCCTCAGGGAAGCTGCAGAATTATCTTAGGAAGTCCTTGGATCCATGTGCACACTATAGATCGAACAAATGTGCATACATTCAAATGCATATTGATGATTTTCTTGTGAATAGTATATAAAATTAATTCACTTAAAAGTGAAATTTATCCCATGCTATGTCTTTAATAACTTTTTTCTCCATGAATTGGAGCGTACCTCCAAGCATATTAGAAAGCCCTGCTATAGAAATAGCAAAACAGTACCTGATCTGAAAAGCATTTCTATTTAGCTCTGGAATGCAACTGACATTGTTGTTTTATTATGTTTTTGTAAGGAACATGGTTGTATATTCGCCTTATAACTTGGGGCTAAGACTAATATGAAATACTATGACTTCTAACACTTCCATCCCTGCCATTTGGAAGTTCATCCTGATCCTTTTAGGATAAGAAGCCAATGAGGAAAACCTGTGATCACTAGATTAAAGGACTTGATGAAAAGTGAATTTTCTGTCCATCTGCACAAGAAATTAACTTTGCCCGCTAGGTTATGGGTTCTTCCATCCTTGACGGTGAGCACTTGGCTACAGATTGGATTTCATCTCCTTCATATACCACTAATTCCTCATACAATGACTTGCACGTTTGAGGGCCCCAATATATGTTTGTAGAGTGAATGAGTGAATCTTGCCATATGTTCTCATAGCTCAGTTAGCAAAGCTGACCGAGAAGGACCCTTAACTATAAAGGAAATCGGACACACCTTCATGACTGCTATGGCCCCTGTAGAGACAGAAAAGCACTCAAAGTAAAAGTTCTTCCTGTAAAGGAGTCAGGTGCAGAGTTTGTGAGATCGAGAATTGCGAGAGCTTTCTTGCTTTCCTAACTCACAGAACTGACTCTAACTCTATGCCACCCAGACCTTTAATCCACGCCAGGATCCAATCCTCCACGCAAAGTTAATTCCCACTCTGCCCTCCCATGATACTGTGTCCATGCGTTTATTCACCACTTAGACTGAACTGCAATTATCATTTACTAGACAGTTTCTCTCACTAGCTTAGGAGTTCATATTGTGCCTCTGTATGATGAAGTTGAATAATGTGTGCTAAATGAAGGAATGAATGAATAAATGGTCTAATACGGATGTAAGCTGGGCTTTATCCTCTCTCGTCTCCCTGACCATCTACACTAATTGATCACAATGCACTTCCTTTGCTAGACTCACCTTCAACCTCACACCTTCCTGAATGGTTAGCCTCTCCAGGTAGCCTCTAACTATATTGCAAAGTTTGTACAACTGTGGGTGTATATTTGTCATTGAGAGGTTCAAGTCCCAGACATGGCTTTTATTAAACCATCCCCTCCTGCAGCCACCTAACTGGATGCATATCAATCCTGCGAACAACCAGCTCCCCTCAGACTCTTCCCCATCTGCCTGCTGAATAAAGCACCCCAGGTTTCACTGGCATATCAGGTTTTACTACCGATACGAGACCCCAGGGAGGAAAGACAGGGAGCAGCATCAGTGTGCTTCCCTGCGGAGCAGCTAGCCTTTAGCAGGAAAACACCCTGGAAAACACAGCTGGCCTGGGTTCCTGGAGCTGTCCTCCGCCTCCAGTGAATCATTCTGCTGGAATTCGGCTGCCCAGCTAGGCCTTTGGGAGAATTTAATAAGTTAACCAAGGCTGCCCTCTCATGGTCAAAAAAAATTACCTGTACAAAATAAAATGCTTTCTAGTCTATACACAGGAAATCTAGGGCACCCTATTGAAAATGTAATACTTATATCTTTTTAAAAGCAGATAATTTAAAGTACATTGCAGCCAACTTGTAAGATTAAATGAATGACAAGTAAAATTGTAAGTGAAGAAGTACATTGATGGTTTCAAAACCTGCTCTAGATTGAATTATAATCGTCATCAAGAATTCATGAACTGGTTCCAGAATTGAAAGGCAGATGAAATAATTCCTTAATACATGGGATTTCTTTCACAGGTGATTTCTTTTAGACATTATTGCCTTATACAGCAGTAACGCTGGTTCCATTCATCCATTCATTCATTGAGCAAGTATCTATAAAGTACCTACTAAGAAATTTCAACAATTCTAAGATACTCTTTCTTTCCTTATTTTAATATTTCTAATGCATTTTACAACCTGTGGTGCGTTATAATTTGTCACCAGGCGGCAGTAGCGATCTGGATGTGCCATCTGCTTGTTATCGCTGGTGGCTCACAAAGCAACTGCAGCTCCTTGATATCTCAGTCTCAAATGTATTTAAGGACCATTGAGGGAAGGAAAACCAGTCCCACTTGTTGCCTGAAAAACCTTACCTTCTGGTAAGATCAAGAAAGCATCGCCATCAAAACTTGCAAAATGGTTGTCTCCTAACCCAGCTTAGGGGAAAATATGGGGATACAATAGGAGAGTACTCTAAGAAATGCTACCTCATCAGTGCTCTTGATGGCACAAAGGACGACACGCTGCAGAAAAACACATTGACGTCTCTGAGGCAAGGAGTGAATCAGGAGAGATGGATTATGTATGGAAAGAAGAAATATCTTTGTTAATTTATTTTGCTTACATTTTCCTTCTCCTATATAAGAGAATAGGAGTCACAGGTATAAAAAACAAAATCTAGGTCTTATAAGTTTCAAAGGGTTATATAAATAAATACAAAATAAAAATCATAAGCGATAAGCAAGCAGTATGTCATAGTTTAATTGGAAATGTTTTATCTTTTAGCAGTCCCTAAAATAACAGTGCATCTTATAACAGGAGTCTTAGATTCAATGAACTATGGAACTTACTAGCAGTGGTGCAGGCAGTGAGTAACGCAGTGATGAACAAAACAGATCTTCTGCCCTCACAGAGCCAACTAAGGGGGAGACAACCATAAACATGCAAACTAATAAAGAAATGAGACCATTTCAAATCGCAGTGAGTGCTACGAAGCCATAAAGCAGAGTAATAGGATAAAGAGGGGCTGGGGCAGAGAGAGAGGCTTTAGATCAGTACTTTAGGGAGATGCAGAAATCCAGGAGAGCACACCGCCCCATCACAAGAGGTAAGAGAAGAAATGTGGTCAAGAAGCAGGCAGAGGGCAACTGTGACAAATGGTGATAGAAGGGAAAGCAAGGTGAGTCGAGAGGACTGTCCTCAGTATTGACAAGGCCATATCCTTTAACAGCGACCTCACAGCTGGACTAACGTGGGCTGAGGATGAATGGGAGATGTAGATGGAGGGGAGCAAAAAGGCATCTTTTGGGGAAGGTCTGTTTCAGGGACTGAGAGAAACTGCCGGGTGGGTCTTACCTGCAGGGCAATGGAGAATAACAAGAGGATACGTTTTGCAGTGTAAGGGGGACAATATTAAGTCTTGAGAACAGACAACAAATAAACAAATAATTAGGGGCCAGCTCCGTGACCTAGCAGTTAAGTTTTCACCCTCGACTTCAGCAGCCTGGGGCTCGCCATTTCAGATCCTGGACGCGGACATACACACCACTCATCAAGCCATGCTGTGGTGGGTGCCACATGGAAGAACTAGAATGACCTACAACTAGGATATGCAACTATGTACCAGGGCTTTGGGGAGAAAAAGAAAAAAGAGGAAGATTGACAACAGATGTTAGCTCAGGACCAATCTTCCTCACCAAAAAGGCATTCTTAAAAAAAACCCCACACAAATAATTACACCAAACAATTTGAGACCATAACTAGTGTTATGAAGAGCGTAATCAAGATGAGGTGGTAGAAAGCAGGGAATAGGAGCCTACCGTAGGCTTTGGACTTTAGCGATTATTGAGCACAGCGATATGCCAAGGCACCTGTTAAAAGTGTGTGAATGTTGTGAAATTGAATCTTGACCTATTGCTTGAGAAATATGGAGTTAGCTCCATTGTCGTAGATAAGGAAACGGGTTCTGAAAGAAAGATTTGCTATCAAAGGTCACAGGTAATGAAAGGTAGCAGTGGGATTTGAACCAAGTTTGACATCTAAATGAAATGTCTCTGTTTCGCTTGCTGTCCACCCTCTCCTTCAAGGCTCTCCTGCAGAACAAACCTCCAGCAGCATCCTGCTGGGCCTGCCCTTCCGCTACTCCAGCCAGAAATCCCAGCTCTGAGGCTTTTCAGAGCCCCATTCCCATAAGACTTTTTTTCAAGTAAATTATTCAACAAATCACACATTATTTGGGCCAGCCCCAGTGGCCTAGTGGTTAAGTTCAGCGTGATCTGTTTCAGCACCCTGGGTTCAGATCCCAGGCACAGATCTACACCACTCATCTGTTAGCAGCCAAGCTGTGGCAGCGGCCCACATAAAAAGAAAAAAAAGAGGAAGATTGGAGGCTGGCTCTGTGGTCAAGTGATTAAGTTCACGTGCTCCACATCGGCAGCCTGGGGTTCACTGGTTGGGATCCTGGGTGTGGACCTACACACCACTCATCAAGCCATGCTGTGGTGGCATCCCACATAGAAGAACTAGAATGACCTACAACTAGGATATACAACTAGGTACTGGGGCTTTGAGGAGAAAAATTAAAAGAAGAGGAAGATTGGGGCTGGCCCCGTGGCTGAGTGGTTAAGTTCCCGCTCTCGGCTGCAGGCGGCCCTGTGTTTCGTTGGTTCGAATCCTGGGCGCGGACATGGCACTGCTCATCAAACCACGCTGAGGCAGCGTCCCACATGCCACAACTAGAAGGACCCACAACAAAGAATATACAACTATGTACTGGGGGGCTTTGGGGAGAAAAAGAAAAAAATAAAATCTTTAAAAAAAAAAAAAGAAGAGGAAGATTGGCAATGGATGTTACCTCAGGGTGAATCTTCCTCAGCAAAAAAATAAATAAAATAAAAAAATCACTCATTATTCATAATATGCTAACAGAAACTAAATGTGTGACTGGTATTGCTAGTGGGTGCTAATAGGACCCTCTCTCCTGAACAGGTAACACCTGAATATTTAAATAGTGGCTTTTAGGGAGCTATTGATAAGGCTCAAAGGCTGTTTTCCAAGGACATTTCACGCCACCTAGTAGGCTGGAAGGAGATGATAACTAGTTAATATTTACTGAGCTTTATTATAGGCCAAACACCATCCTAAGTGCTATATATACATCATCTCATTATTTTTCAAAACAACCCTATGAAGTTGGAATTATTTTTCTCACCTGAGAGCTGTGATTTAAACCCAGGTGATCTGTCTTGCAAACTTGAGCTAGATTTCCAAAGGAACACACAGGAATTAAATTACAAACCCCAAATGAGTTAAGTGTGACCTGGTGAGATCATGAACTCCACAGAAAGCGGATTGGCTTAGGTTATGAAGCTATTGGTTCTTTGGTTTATTTTCCAGATAAAACTTTGGTTTTAAGCTTTATTGGTGTCCTTTGAAGTGACAAATTTAGCCAACAGATGCTCTTTAGTCTCAGATTTCAATGGAGCTCCTTAATTCTAAGGGTGATGAGGGAAACTAATGAAAGCATTTGCGTGGTTTAAAGTTCAATATTGAAGGAAAGGTAAATGTTTAAAATCAATCAACAAACTTCTACTTGGCACTGCTGGATGAGGAGCTCTGGGATAGATGCCACAGGTGCTCCCGGAGATCGATGAAGGATCCTTGCTCTGGGTGTGTGTGATGAAATGGAAAAGGGCTTAAGTATCAGAATGAGACAAACACAACTTCATCCCCCGATTCAGAGTGACTTCAGGCAAGTCAGTCAGTAAAATGGGAATAATGAGTCTGAGTTTATGAGATTATTATGAGGTTTATTGGAAATACCAAAGCCCTTTGTACAGTGGCTGGCACAGTAGGAAGTCAACCAGTGTAACCTCCCATCACTCTTCCTGTGCCTTGTCCTCTCTTATCTTGGGTCTCTGTGTTCTGCTGAAAGCCCATAAAAACGGACCAAGACATTCCTTGGAGAGAAACTCAAGAGCAGGAACAGAAGGCAGGCTGAGCTTTGAAGTTAATTTACAGAATCAGGAGTTACCAAGATTTAATATATTAAACAACTGTGGAAATAAAGTCAACATTTATCTTTGTACATATGGTTTTCAGAAATAATGGGTCAGAATTACTGTGGAAAAGAGGTCAATTTTAAAGACTAATAATGTCTTAAATTCACAGGGTCTTGGCTATGTTTGGGAGAACCCAAGCTTCAGTCTAATTTCATCCCTAAACAGTACTAACGCTTATGACGTTTAAGAACTGCTGGATGGAGCAGTGCCCACAGAGAAACAAAAGGCAAGGAGACAGAGAGAGAAAGAAGGCAGGACAATCCAGAACTGATGGAAAGGAAAGAGTTGGGGATAACTTCAAGATTTTTTATTCAGGCAGTTATTAGCTCATCTGGGGAACTTTAAAGATCTTGAGGCCCTTGGTGCATCTCACGTTCATTAAACCCAAATCTCTGAGGGTGGGACCCACACACCAGTACTCTTTACAGCAACCCAGATGATGACATCCCATGCACAGAGATACACACACCTACTGTGCGCATCACTGTGCTATGCCGGCTAGGCAATCTTGTGACTGTTGTAAAAGGGACATTCCTATCATATGTGATGTATGCTCTTTGTTCCAAGATCATATTAACCACTCTGTACAACCCACTTCTTTGGTGACCTTCCTTCCTTGGGGAAGGAAAGTCCTGGGCTATATGGGCCTCAGATCTGGCTCATAACAAATTTACCCCAATTTTGATTTATTGATTGGTTATGGATTATTTTCAACAACAGAGGGTTGGAGAAGCACATTTAAATATTAAAATAGAGAGGAGGTGCCTGTAGTTGGAAGAGTTTGGGGCTCTGGTTAAGCTATTGTTTTGCATTCTCCAGGCTTGGAGCTGGATGGCCCTGGGCTAGTCACTTCCCTTCTCTGGATGTCAGTTTTTTCATCTACAAAATCATGGGGATAGAGACTATCTGATTTCTAGAGTCATGTCCAGATCTGACAATCTAAAAACTTTAGTGGTAAGAACAGAATCAAATGAAAGGATGAAAATGACTCTTAGCTGTGAAAAGCCTGAGGATGGGTCAACTTTGTCTTCTAGACGTGAGACCTTGCCATGGCCACTCACCTCATTCTCTAGGCACCATCCCGTAGAACCTACTTTTTTAAAAAAGTGTGGCTAGTCAAGGGTACCACCTACCATCTAGGGCTCTGCCCATGAGAGGTGGCATAGTACGTACGTTAAAGTCACAGCTTCTGGAATCAGATAGTCCTTCACTAGCAAGGCGACTGTGTGAAAAGTTATTTACTTTGATTTTTCTAATCTGTAAAATAGGGTAATAATGGTACTGGTTTCATAGAGTTATTACGGGATTAAGTGAGATGATGCATGTAACGTATTTAGAGCACACCTAGCATAGAGTTCTAGTACAGAAAAGACTAGCATTCTTGAAGAAGCACAGAAAGAGCAGGACCCTGTGCCAGCAAAGTATATGACAGCCCTACTTCTATCTTCTTCGAGAGGTCTCCCTTTGAGTCAAACAGATCCTTTGAAAAATGAGATGTCACGCTCAATGAGCAGATTCACGTAGTGGCAATAATACGGGCTTTGGAATCAGGCCCCCACGATTCAACTCTAGCAAAGCTATGTATTAGCTTTATTTTTCTTAATCTCAGCCTACCTATTTGTAAAACTGAGGTGAATGCTACCTGCCTCCAGGATTGTGAAGACCACGTTAAGATAGATTTCCTGTTCTGGGCTCTTAGCGCATTTTAAATAAAGGTTATTTTCTTTGTTTCCATCTAGTATTATGACTTACACACAAATAAATGCTTAGGAGGTGTTCTTCGAATTGAAATTGTGAAATTTTGCTCCTGGCAGCCAAAATCTTTACCCTTGTTTCCTTTTGGGATTCTGCTCCTTTTCCTTTCCTTTTCTTTCTTTCTTTTTTTTTTTTTGAGGAAGATTAGCCCTGAGCTAACGTCTGCTGCCAATCCTCCTCTTTTTGCTGAGGAAGACTGGCCCTGAGCTAACATCCGTGCCTATCTTCCTCTACTTTATATGTGGGACGCCTACCACAGCATGGCTTGCCAAGCAGTACCATGTCCACACCCAGGATCCCAACCAGCAAACCCCGGGCCGCTAAAGCGGAACGTGTGCACTAAACCACTGCACCACCAGGCCGGCCCCTCTGCTCCTTTTCTGACCTTAACTTGGCTATGAATTCTACTGTCCTGCTCCCAGATCATAGCGACATCTGCTGAGTTGATTTTCACCCCTGAGGAGTCGAGTGATCATGGAGAAAGAGGCAGAGCACAGAAAGAGAAGGCTGCAACCACCACAACACCCTCATGGGCACGTGGGGAGAGAAAAGAGCACAGCTGAGCTAGAACACAGGTAGTTTTCATCAGCCTGGTGGTTTCCCCAGGCACGGC
The DNA here is from genome assembly GCF_041296235.1 of Equus asinus. Taxonomy (NCBI): domain Eukaryota; kingdom Metazoa; phylum Chordata; class Mammalia; order Perissodactyla; family Equidae; genus Equus; species Equus asinus. The sequence continues at coordinate 32,574,537 of NC_091802.1, read as the reverse complement.
GTCCTGAATACGCTCCCTAGTGCGGTTTCGCCCATTCTCAGTGCCTCAATCCCATAACACAAGAGAATAAAAAATAAAACAGCCTTCTCAATAAGAAGTAGCAGGGTTATGTTAAAAATCCGTGTGAATGCTTAGTTCCTTCCTAATTCTCACTTCCTGATGGAAGGCCACTGACACTAACAGTAACCTAAGCTAAAATTGCCTTTCTCTTTAAGCTTGCTTAATTGTAGGGTTCAGAGAAGGTGAAATATTTTGCTAGCGTCTGTAAGATGGAATAGAGATTAGTTTGGTGATTTTCAACAGTGTTGTAACAGAGGCTGTAGTGGAGTGACTAAGGAAGTTGATAAAATCTGAAATAGCTACTCAACCTGGATAAACAGGTGGAGAGTATGAGTGACAGGCAGGACCCATCCCATTATTAGAAATACCATCACAACAAAAATATTTCATTCTAGATTTTAGATCCCAGGTAGTAGCTCACTTAGGTGAAGAAAAATTAAAAACATAGGTTCCTCTGCTATCTGAAACGTCGCTTCACGCCACTTCGATCTTTCGAAAGATCTGACATTAGTACCTGTTTGCGCTAACTGAAAGAAATCTGAAGAGCATTTTCACTTTTACAAAAAAAGGTGGAAAGAGAAAATAGCATTCAATGTTGTCATTTTTTTTTTTTTTTTTTTGCAGCCTGCCGTTATAGACGCAGCCTACACCCTTAGCAGCCAGAGTGGCGCCGCCAAGCCGCGTCCCCGGGAACTACATGAGCGTCTCAGCATCAAGCCGCCGTAGCTTGGAACTGTGCGTGCGTTCACATCTGTGCTTTATCTCCAGTTATTTTGGTAGGTTATTTTTTCGGTCTGGGAAGGCTCAAAACTTTTTCCCATATAAATTAATGGCAATTACTTCTTCCCTTTATGCCTTTTCGGCTTATGAAAGGTCTTATAGGAATGCTCTACCTTCACATAGCGGGGAAAACCTGTAACAGAATTAGAGCAAAAGAAAAGTTAGCCCCTTGGCACGCATTGCAATTGGTTTTGACTTCTATTTTAAAATATCTAAGACTAAGGACATAAGTCAGACGAAGCTCCCTTGATCTCTCTCCTCAGCATTCCCAGGGCCAAAGAAGGGCGTGTGGAAGTGGGCCCACTTGACCACAGGAAGCCAGCTCTGGAGGCACAGGGAGCCCATTTTATGGCTAGTTGCCATCACCTGCACACACCCCGCTCTCTAGCAGGCTCCGGCGTCGCTGGAGATTGTGAACATCGCTAATCAGATGTTAATTGAATGCACAGGAAAAGGAAATAAATTCGTCTTCTGAAAGGGCAGCTGGAAAGGGGTTCGACTGCTCAAGTTCGGATTTACATTCCAAAGCAGTCCCAAGGCCAAACACACTCCAGCCTGAGCAGAAGGAAAACCCCTCTCCTCTTTCCAGCATCGCTGGAAAACACAGCTCCCAAGAGGGAGGGTTCTGGAACCGAGAGCTTGGCGGCGCCCTGTGGTCCCTCAGGAAATAGGGGCGAGACAAAGGACGCCGGCTCCTGGGAGGTCCCTAAATTCGAAGCCAATCCCTCTTCCTAGCCACTACCTGCAGCTTTAAACGGCAAGAGACACACCTCCCCTCCCGGATCTCTGAGGCGAGGGCGAGGGTGGGGGGCAAATATTTCTTTCTAGTTACTCCATTCAGACTGTGCTTAAATATTTATTTTGTGGGTGTCAGACACTGACCTAAGCGTTTTACGTCCTTCATTCTCAATTATGAGATTTGTATTATTAATCCTATATTTCCTTGTCTACGAAGAGGAGCCAGAGGCGCAGAGAAGAGGAGCAACTTGCCCGTAGGCGGCGCGATCAGAGCCTGGGTCTCTAATTCCCAGGCGGCGGCTCCGGGGCAGCCCGGCTCGGTGGGGACGAGAAGGCCACCTGGGTCCGGAGCGCCGCCTCGCGTCTCCCCTGGAGCGGGGAGCACCGCCTCCGCGCCCGTCCCGCGGGGCGCGTGGCAGGTGCGGGCGCGCCCCAGGTCCCCGCCCCGTGTCCCCCTGCCCCGGTGCCCCACCCGGCGCCCTGCCGCGGCCAGGCAGGCACTCAGCCTGGGCCGGAGCCCTGGAAGCGCGCGGGCGAAGAGGAGGAGCCAGGGGCCCGAGCGGGTGGAGCCGGGAGCCCGAGATCGGTGGAGTCAGATTTCCTGGGCCCGGCTCTCTGCGGCTACCATGGCGTTTGCGAAGAGTCACCGGGATCCCTATGCGACCTCCGTGGGCCACCTCATAGGTAAGGAGGCACGGAGGGAGATGCCCGGGTAGGCTTTGGGGAGCGGGGGGTCCCTTCCTGCTGGACTCCATTCTCGCCTGCGGAGGACAGAGTTGGTCCAAGTTTGAGGAAAGTCGCTCCCCTCCCCCTGCAACTTTCCCAGGGCGCTTGCATTCCACCCGGCCTCGGAGGCGTTTCCTTAAGCCACTCTTTCTAGAACCCCCTTCTCAAAATCTCCCTCCCTTTTGATCTCCTGGGGAGTGGACCGAACAGGTGCACCACGCATGGGATTCAGGCGTGGAGCGTTTGGGTCTCTACAAGGAGAAAGCGTAAACTTTTTGGCCAGGGGAAGGCTATTCATAAAATGCGTTCACTCGAAGGCGCAGTATTGTTCTGTCCACTTTACAGAGGGGGGAAAGAAGGTTCAAGGCGGTGAAGAAGTGATGTGACCTCACTGTGACAGGCAGGTCTCTCCAAACCATTTTTCTCTGGGGCCAAGCCCTTACAACCTGAGTTACTTTTTCTTTAAACAAAGAGAATGAAAATGCTCGGCACTGGAGTGAGGAAGGAGGGGAGCAGATGAGCGATCTGGGGTCACAGGAGGCCTCTCGAGGCCGCTAGGGACCGCGCGGGTATCTGCCCAACTCATTCCTGTGGTTCTACTCTGAATACTGTCCTCGGCAGCAGAGGCCAGTGACTGGACTGTTTTCCCAGTGCTAGGTCGCTCCTCCGTTTTCTCCCCGTGCCTGCCTGCCTGCCTTGGGAACCGGGTGTGGCACTAGTGCCTGTGGATACCAAGCAAAGAATGATAATATCTGGAACTTAGTGGGGTTGAGGAAATCGTGAGAACCTGGGAGTTATAGTGAGGAGGCTGAGATTTGGAAAGTTTTGGCTGCAGCTCAATTAACTCCTGTGTGACATGGAACTCTCCACTTAACCTGAGCCTTAGTTCCCATACCCTTATAAAACAGTGAGAGTAACAGTCCTTTGACGCCAGGGTCCTTTCTAGTGTTGCTGGCTACATCCCTATTGAATATCAAAATGAGCTCTGAGCAGAAATGGATTCAGACTGCATCTTCGTAGGCTGCTTAATTCTTTAACGCAGTAAACATTTACAAACGGCCAGCTGTATGCCTGGACCTGGGTGAGGCCAAGGTAACACTTGGCCTGAACCCTCAGGGAACACAATCTTGTAGGGAAGATGGACACAGTTTTGTAGTAAACATAATAGGGTATCTTTACAATGCAAGAAAAATACACAACACCCAAAATTTCTGAAAAGGGAGAAATTAACTCTGTCATGGCTTTTGAAGGGTGAATAGGAGTTTTCTAGGAAGATGGGTAGGTGAGAGGAACAGCAAGGAATCTGGCAGAAGGAACAACAGTATGTGCCTAAACACACTAGGTTGGTTAGCTTTGTCCATTGAATGCCAAATTCAAATAGCTTCTTTTCTAGATGGGAAGCAGGCTAAGCTTTGGGGTTCCCCCAACCAAACCCTTATTCTTTCTTCCCCTTCATTATCCTGTTTAATTTTCTCTTTGTTCCCCCGGGACCTCATGTTTTCATGCTGAGGGATCTGCTTTCTTGTAGTCCAGATGTTAAGCTCGTTCAGGTTGAGCTCTCTTTTACCCTCCCAGAGAGCATTTTGTATTCTTAAGGGGGCCATCTGGAGAGGGGAAAATATCTGATTGTTTAGTAATGGGGTTCCAGGCCCAGGAGCATTCAAGTCGGCCTGGTGTAACTTTGGTTGGTACAGGTGCTGCTTAAGGACACAATTTCAGTCGTTCTGATCATTTCCTCAGTACTCCCTCCAAGGAGAATAAATGATTTTTAAAAACAAACCAGAACTGACATCAAACAACTTAGGTTTGAATACTAGTTCTGCCTTGTACCAGCTGTGTAGCCTTGGCTAACTTTCTCAAGCTCTCTGAACTTCTTTTTCTTCATCTCTAACAGTGGGTTCAGTGAGATTGCATAAGAAAATACTCAGCACAGTGCATTTCACCTTGCACATGGCTGCCCGGGAGGTGAGTACCTGTCCTTTGAAAGGCAGGCGGACGGAGATTTAGGGGGCCTCGCCTGGCCCTGCCGCCAGGCGTCATGCCTGCAGTGTTTGTTAATAGGTCACCCATTACTGTTGCAACAGCAGCACCCTGAACTGGGTGCTCACTGAGTCCTGAGTTACTGGGAGTTGCTCAGAAAAAAGTCTCTTGGCCTTTTGGTGATAGAAACTTGACAGGACTTGCTGGTGAACCGTGGGCAGATTGTTTCAGGAAGACCAGACGTTTCTTACTTTGTTGTAGCTCAGACTCAACACAACAGCTCTTTCTTTGTAGAAAAGGCTACATTTGCTGGAGTTCAGACTGAAGATTGGGGCCAGTTCATGCACATCTGTGACATAATTAACACTGCCCACGACGGGTGAGTACAGCGTGTGGTTCATGCCCTTTGCCTCTGATAAGATGCATCAGAATTACAGCGCATTTTCCCCTGCAAACTCTTTGGTTTTCTTGTTGAAAGAGTGTTCTCTGTACCCCTTAGGCACCTGCTGCCTTTTGAAGGCATGGTGTGGTTCAAATATTAGAACAGCTGCTTGTTTCAGCATGTGGAATATTTGAGAAGCCATTATAATTTTTCTCCTCCTTGCCTTTTCCTTACTAGTTTCAAGTTTTGTCTCTGTGAGGCTCAGATTCCATGTTATTTCGAGAGAGACTGTTCTTTAGACATTCCCTCTGCTCTGATTGCCAGTATTTTATGTTACTGTAACTGAGAAATATTATCAAGAAGCTAGTGGACTCCTGGTGGTGACCTGTCCCTGGGCAATGGTCATTACTAACTAGGAAATAATCGACCAATCTTTTTTTCTCTCCCTGTCACAAGACAGTTTTTCTTTCAAGTGCCAATTCACCCTTGTTCTTGCTGTATTCTTTTTTTTTTTTTTTGGTGAGGAAGATTTGCCGTGAGCTAACATCTGTTGCCAATCTTCCTCTTCTTGCTTGAGGAAGATCGTTGCTGAGCCAGCATCCGTGCCAGTCTTCCTCTGTTTTGTATGTGGGCTACCTCTACAGCTTGGCTTGATTAGTGGTGTGTGGGTCCACACCCAGGATCCTAACCTGTGAACCCTGGGCCACTGAAGTGGAGTACGCAAACTCAGCCACTGTGCCACTGGCCCCACATACTGTATTCTTAAATGATATCCTAACGTTTATTATACTTTTTAAATTTTAGAGAATTGAAGTTTTTAAAAAGAAATCATTAAGAAGGCCAACTATTTTGTGAATTTAGTCTGAATTACAGGTTGTTATAAGCGATACCATTCTGTTAATTTTCCTATGCATATTAAAGCGATAACTGATAGCATAAGAAATTTAGTTTATGTTGATGAAGAAAACGTTACACTTAATTGTTGACTATATCGATGAAAAAGGCTTATGGTTAGTACTTTAAAGTGTTTATGGTGTTTTCCCTATAATCTTGTTTACCATATTTGGGTCCTCTGTGAATCTTTTCTTCACTGATAATACTAATTTCTTCACTGATAGTACAAAAAGGGAATCTCAAAGTAAAATTATTTTTCCTTTTAAAACAGTATTTTTATTCTTTTAAACTTTTCCAAGAGTTTAATCTTAGATTTTTTATAGAATTTTTTAGAAATATGGATAATATAATATTTTATAATAGTTACAATTTTATGAAAGCATATGTGATACTGTATAATTATATTATCATATAATAGAAATTCTGTCCACACAAACATAACAAACAAAATTGGAAGATAATATGTACAAAGGATTTCTATCTTTTTTTTTCAGTTTTGAGAAGTGACATATAGCACTGTGTGACTGTAAAGTGTACAGCATAATGACGACATACATATATTACAAAATGATTACCAAGTACGTTTAATTAAGATCCGTCACTGCATATAGTTACAAAAAAATTTTTTTGTGATGAGAACTTTTAGGATCTATTCTCTTAGCATCTTTCAAATATACTATGCAGCGTGTTAACTGTGGTCATCATTTGTATGTTACATCCCTGTGACTTATTTATGTTGTAACTGGAAGTCTGTACCTTTTGACCATCTCAAAGTAAATTTTGACCCTCTACTTATACCCAGTTCTTCCTTTTGTAACGTAAAATTGTAGCATATCAGGAATTGACCTAGTTAGTCATAATTCCTCCTACATCCTTTTGCCTATAGGCTGCTCAGGAAATACTAATAGTCTTAATTAAAATGGGTAACCTTCATTGTTTTGAAAATTGCATTTCCTATAAACTGGTTCTGTACATTGATGGAAAGAGATGGATATGAGTACATTTTATGTGTAGTGCTTTCTAGGTAATACTCTTATGTAACTATATTATTTGATTCTCACAAGGCGGAGGGTGGTGGTGTCTGCTGAGATATATGAGGAAACAGGCATGAGAAGTTATATGATCTGCCCAGGGTCACACAGCAGAACCAAGGCCTCAATCTTCTCCTTAGACGTTCCTCTTTCCACAGTGCATATTGCTTTTCAGAGACTACTTGTTTTCAGTGACGCCTAAGTTGATGATTTCCCGGTATTTATTGCTGTAGGCCAAAAGATGCAGTAAAAGCTTTGAAGAAAAGGATTTCCAAAAACTACAATCATAAAGAAATCCAGCTTACCTTGTCAGTAAGTACCTTAATGTTATAATTAAGAGACTGGGATTTCCCAAGCTATAGTGACATTTTTAGTTTTGGGTAAAATATATAGATGTAAATATCCTGAGATAATTAATAGGTTAGCAAAAAGTTATTTACAGTGTGAATTAAAACTGTTTATTGAGAATTGCTGAATCGAGAGTTTTGTTAATTGTAATAACATTTAATCTTGTGGGAAGAGAGTGTTTCTGGGAAATCAGTTTTCCCAGGTCAGGAGATGGAAACCGGTCATTAAAGACTTATAGATACTGAGCCGATCGAGAAGCGTGTGTGTGTGTTACACATCGGGAGAACTGAAGTCTTGAAAGATGCCTCCCCATTAGCTTTCCCCCTCACTTGAACTTGTGGAATTCTGAGATGCCGGCAGCTCGTTAAGTTTCAACCAAGTTCTTCTGCTTCGTATTATTTGGAGAGTGTTCTTTGTTGATTTAAGCAATTCTTTTATGCGCCATATTGTCTGTGATTTGGGTGTGGACACTCGTTTGACTTGTTCCCATTTTCCCCCCATCCTTGGCCATATGAGCTCTTCAGTCACTTTGGTGAGTTGCCCTTTCTCCTTTGCTATGTTTTGCGAGCCCTGCGTGCTGCCTGAGAGTGAGCTGTGTGGCTTTCTAATTTCTTCTGCATGCTTTGTTTGCTCAGCCCAGCCCCAGGCCATGCATGGTTATGGCACCATTCAGCCGGGTCACACTGCTCTCGGGGACTTTGGCAGTTTTTCTCAAGAAGGCTATGGGGCAGAGGTGAGGGCAGCTCTCGTCTTCTAGATTCTTGGGGAAGAAAATTTATCACCTCTTGCTTCCTTCCAGAGTAACTGAGAAGAATTGAATTGAACAGTCTCGATGATGCTATCACTGAAGAAACCCTTCAAGTTGGCATCTGAATCGAAACTATTTTTAGAGGCATTTTCCTCCTTCACCTTCTTTTGACCTCTTCCCTGTCCTTTACTCATAGCAGCCACCTCAGGGAGGTCACAGAATGGAGGGAACTTCAGTAGAAGTATCACGACAAAGGGTCCCTAATGGAAATAAACCTTTGCCTGGAGCCTGATTGATGCTCTTGACAGCTCTGTGAAGTAGTTGTGTTATTAACTCTATTTCACAGATAAAGAAACTGAGACTAAGTGAGGTTGTGATTTTTTTTCCCCCACAAGATTTGAGTGGCATAGGCAAGATTTCAACCTGGTCCTCGGATTCTAAAAGCCATGCCCTTGCCCGGTACTCCCTTGCTTCTCAGAATAAATCAAGCCCCTTGAAAGAATGGGCTACTGTTTTTCATTTGTGTCTTCAACTCCTTGGTATGTGCTGCAAGACCCAGTACATCAGTGTATCAGGTGTCGACTGAATTAATGACTGAGTGTCCTTCAGCCCCATCCTACTCTCCTAGTATCCAGGAAGACTCAAAGGCTAATGGAATGTACTGTAGAGTTGGGGTAGAAAGATATGTGGCTGTGCCCTACAATGAGGTGAATATAGGATCCACTAGCCTTCCCAAGGCTGCTGGAGGTTAGGAGAATCGACTGAGGAAGATAGAGGCAGACAATGAATTTCCGCCACCTTCTGTATTTCAGCCTGTGGTATCTCACCTTCTTACAGTTGTTTATTCTATATAATGGGTTTGTCTCTTTCTCTGTTGTACGCAGCCCTCTTGACATTTCTGTGGTTGCATCTCATCCATATCTTCATATCTTCCTTCATCATGGTTCCTTCCTTCTGAGGATGAACCAGGACCTTGAGGAAGCTGGGTTATTCCAGAGTGTTGTGTCTTCTGGCCCTTCATTGCTCTTTGGGTTCCCACTCTTTCTTCCCTTCAGGTAGTCTGAGCTCTCAAGACTTACTACCAGCTAGCTGCCTGTTCCCATGACCTGTTCCACCTCATAACTGTACATCCTCCGCCTTGTGATTTCCACAGCAGTATGTGAGAACAAGCGCACCTAAAACCTGGGCCAGGATAAAGGTGAGAGTCACAGGTTGGGGATCAGACTAGCCCCTCCTTGTTAGGGTCAGAGTTCATTAAGGTACCTACTTCTTGGATTTTCTTTAAATAGGGCTTTGACTCCTGATTAGCTTCATGCAGATGTCCCCAAGTTGTCTATTCAGTGGCCTGCTCACCTCACCTCAGACAACTCCATTATGGAGATATGTTTAAGGCCTCAGAACTGACTTTAATATTAACTTAAGCCAGACTTAATTATGACGGAAATTAGTCACAGAAAGAATCATCCAATGTCTGTCAAAGGCAATTATATGTTTACCAATAAACTCTTTAGAAATGAATCCCCACATAGGACATTTCCATTTTATCACTATGAAGTGATGAGAGCCTGTCAAAGTTAATTATCAATATTCTTTTTTTTTCTTTTGAGGAAGATTAGCCCTGAGCTAACTACTGCCAATCCTCCTCTTTTTGCTGAGGAAGACTGGCCCTGAGCTAACATCTGTGCCCATCTTCCTCTACTTTATACGTGGGACGCCTACCACAGCATGGCTTGCCAAGCAGTGCCATGTCTGCACCCGGGATCCAAACCAGTGAACCCCAGGCCACCAAAGCAGAACGTGTGCACTTAACTGCAATACCACCGGGCCGGCCCCATCAATATTCTTTGTATTATCTGTCGTTTGGGTTCCCCGTGGACTTGTTAGCCTTGATTAGGCCTTTGATGGGATCCGACTAGACTGTGATTTCCTACCATCAGTTGGTGAAGCAGTTCTGTCAAGAAGCCAGTGGTTTTGTTTTGTTTTATAAAAAGCGTTTTGTAACCAGGCTTTATAACTCTTAGCCAGAGGCTAGCCTTATCTTGAATGAGTGAATTGTGATAACTCTCAGCAAGATGATATTATTGTCAAATGGAAAGTGGTTGAACAGATTCCTGGGAATCAGTTAATTAACAGGCCTTTGTGGAGCACCCCCTAGGTGGTGAGATACGGGGGCCTTGAGAATTAGAATAAAAGGCATTTGTTTCTCTAGGAGCCTGTTGTCCAGTGAGCTCATCCCCTAGGGTGGCCTTCCCTTGGTGTGGTCTTCTGCTCTGGGTGACCCCAAAGCCTGGTTTACCATGCTTGGCTTTAGAAATTTATTGTGAGAACTAAAACTACCAAGTAGCTCTTTCTCTTCCAGCCATTCTGAAAAGAATACTTATACAGCTAATCAACATATTCTCCCCAACAGGAAGTTATCCGTGGAAGAGATGATCAAAATAGTTACCATTTACTAAGGTCCTGCTGTGTGTCAAGCTCTTTATATACTTTATATTCACTTAAGCCTTATAAGAAGTCTCTAGAGGGAGGTATTCTGCCCATTTTGCAGATGAGGATACTGAGCCTTGGTAAGGATAAGTGACTTGCCCAGCCAAGCACAATAGGAGGCGGGTGAAGCCTGAAGTCGTCACACTTAGTCTCTGACTCTTAGGTTGTCTATCCTGCCTCAGGTTAAGGTTTCTTGGTTGTCCTCCTTGGTTGTCTTGGTGTCCTCAATACATACATTGCAGTAACACCCAATTTCAAAATGTATAAAAGCAATGTATTTAATTTTTCCCATTTGCCACAACAGGTTTTATTGCTTATCTGAGTGGGCTGGGGTGAAAGAGGGACTGGTGACGTAATGGAAGAGGTGATATAGAAGTCCTTAGTCCTGACAATCTAGATTACAATGGGAAAACACAAAGGGCATGATTTGTGATCTCTAGATGTTAACATGTTAGCGTTTCATGTTGACTCTTTGATTTTGTGCAGGTAACCTCCTGGGACTGTTACCCATGACCATAAAATCTTGGTGCTCCAAAGATAAAAATCAGTTTGTGGCATAGTTAGCAAGAAATTCCCCATTCATTTAGGGAAAATGAGGCTTGGAGGCTAGATATCTTGTGTAAGACTGCGTAACCAGTTGGATGAAGTATTTCTATAAATTCCCTTTGAACTAAAGGCACTTTTCCTCTCAACGTTTCACCAGAAAAACTCATCATAATAACATATCAAGCAAAAAGTCATTTGTTATTCAACTTTTCAGCTTGTCTTTCTCTAGACAACTTGCGTTAAAATAGATTCCTCTTAGTAGATTTTGGATTTTGTTTTTAGTTTCCTTTGCCTTAAAGGTCGTCCCTGTGCTTCACAGAGCCGCATGTGCTCAGCATCTGTATTTTCTGATCGCCTTCTTAGCCACATTGTCCTTAAAACTGCAGCTTTCATTCCTCATCCCTTCTTCTTTTTGTATTGCCGTTAAAGTGACATAATACAGAGCATGGCGTGAAGTCAATTTTCAGGGCTGCTTTCCTGCAAAGATGATTATACCTGTCCGGTTGTTTTATGGTTTCTGTAACCTCTCTAAACCGAGGTTGAAGCATAGAAACTACAGATTTAATTTTGTTTTTAGCTCCCTTTTAGAAATCCACTCTCTGCAATTCTTCACTACCAGCTCATTCCTTCTCAGCCTGACTTCTGCTCATGTTGCTTTATTGAAAATGCTTTTTCAAGGTGACTAATGACCCCACTAGTCAACACACCTAGCTGAGTTTTTCTCAATCCATATTCTTAATTGTTTGACACACCCTCCTCCCAGAAACTCTGCCCTCTTTCGACTTTGCCAATATTGCGTTCTTTTTATTTTATGCATCAAGTTCTCTTGCTGCGGGGCCGTGGCACAGCGGTTAAGTTCGCATGTTCCGCTTCGGCGGCCAGGAGTTCGCCAGTTCGGATCCCAGGTGCAGATATGGCACCGCTTGTCAAACCATGCTGTGGCAGGCATCCCACATATAAAGTAGAGGCAGATGGGCACGGATGTTAGCTCAGGGCCAGTCTTCCTCAGCAAAAAGAGGAGGATTGGCAGCAGATGTTAGCTCAGGGCTGATCTTCCTCAAAAAAAAAAAAAAATTCTATTGTTGCTCTTCAGTTGCCTTTATTGAGTGTTCTTGCAGCCTGTGTGATAGGGGACCCCCATTGCTTCAGCGATTCCTCTTCTCTGCTCATCCGAGGCAGCCTGAATTTCTTACTTTTGGCCTAACTCTCTCCTGGACTGTAGCTGTGCATGTGCAGCTGTCGGCTAAACATATCTGCTCGAGTGTCCCCCCGTCTTTTGTCTTGGTCGTGTTAGGCTGCTAAAACAAAATTATAGCCTGACGGGCTTAAACAATGGACATTTATTTCTCACAGTTCTGGGGCTATAAAGTCTAAGATCAAAGTGCCAGCAGATCCAGTGTCTGGCGAGGGCCCACTTTCTGGCTTGTGGATGACCATCTTCTCATTGTATCGTCACATGGCCCAGAGAGATCATCTCTCTCATCCCTTTGTATAAGGGCACTGATCTCATTCATGAGGGCTCCACTCTCATGACCTAATTATCTCCCAAAGGTCCCACCTCCCAATACCATTACATTAGGGTTTAGGGGTGTCAATGTATGAATTTGGGAGGGACAAAAACATTCAGTCCATAGCACTTTTAAACTCAAAAATCTAAACTTCAACCCATCATTTTTGCCCTAGGCCAAATCATTCCACCCCATCCACTTCCAAATTTCCATCGAAGGTGCCATCAGTCATGCAGAATGACAGCTAGTTAAATTTCAATCATCTTCTTTCAACAAGCATCCAGTTGTTGAGAGTTCCTCCTTCATGATTCTCTCATATCTTTCCCTTCCTTGCCCCACATCATCCTAGTGTAGGCCTTTCTGCCTCAGGCCTGCACTAGTGGGTCCCTACTGGATTTCTCCATCATTCTAGGTTCTTTTGCCATCCATTTCCCTTTGTAGAGTGTTGCTTGAAAACCTTTCCAGAGCATTATTTTGCACACATTAACCTTTCTCTCAAGTTCAGGATAGATGGTGATGGTATGATGGTGACAAACTAACAAGAACCCTCAGTGGCTTCTTAGTGCCTTCAAGATAATGTTCAAACTCTACACTGCCACACAAATTTCTCTACAGTCTAGAAGATGCCCCTCAGACTTTTCCATCCTACCTCCCCCACATCCCCAGTTTGCCTACGTAAAGAAGCCTCTACAAACCAGAGTACTTATTTTCCTCGTCACATCTCAAACACTTTGTCAGCCGTATATGTGTGTTTAATACCATCTTCCTGTCTAAAATGTTGTTCTACGCTCACTCATACTTTTCTTAATTTTCAAAGCCCAGCTTAAGACCAGCCCTTTCCAAAAGACTTAAGACCACCTGGTCCTAAATGATCACATCTGCCTATAAAGGTCTATTGCTAAGGTGACTGTGTAATTTATCAGACCAGGACATTTTTGACAGTGAAAGGGGGTGTCATCATTGATAAGGCCAGGCCAACTGAAGTAGAGCAGGACTTCTCTGGAAAAGCTGGGTCATTTGTTTTGTTTGCACTTCCCACTGAGCCCTTGGCACTTATTATCTTGTATTCTTATTAATGCTCTTTAACTATGTCCTGACTCCCCAACGAGTCCATCCTCTAAGCAGTGACATGACGCCTTGTACTTCCTCACATTCCTAGAACCTAACTTTTTGCCACATATTTTGGTAGATACTAAATTCTGTTTGTTAATTAGAATACTGCAGGAGATCATTACTTAGCAATTTCTACCTTATATTTAGTAGGGGGTTTTGCCAGAGAGAGACAAAGTTTAATTTTTCTCTCCAATTTAGCTTATTGACATGTGCATGCAGAACTGTGGTCCAAGCTTCCAATCTCTGATTGTGAAGAAGGAGTTTGTTAAAGATAGCCTAGTCAAGCTGCTGAATCCCAGATACACCTTGCCTTTAGACGTTCAGAATAGAATCCTGAATTTCATTAAGGTAAGTCTGTGGTATGCCTTATGGGATGGTACATTTCTGAGATTAAAGGTTTAATTACATTCCTCCCAATTCAGTGATCCTTTACAAACCTGGGATTGAACCAGGAAGCATTGTTAGTAGTTTATTTTCTGTGTAATAATAACTTCTTGACATTGGATGGTGCCCTTTTTATGTAGACATTGTAGTCTTTTTCCCTTCTTTTCCCTCAGTTTCTATTTTATCCACATCAGGTAGGAAAGAGAGTAATGTGTACCTCCATCTTGCAGGTATGGAAACTATGCCTGGAGTAGATAGCCGACTACTTTCAGTTATTTGGCAAAAGAGCTACCGAGGCTGTTGTAGAATCTTTCTATTAATTCTGGATTTAGTACAACAACAACAAAAAAAATTGGTAGTATCTATTCCAGGGTCTCATTAAAATGTTGAGGTGTGGGAGTCTGATGATTAAAAATATTTGTTATTATTCTAGTCTTTGAAAATGTACATTTTGTCCATGGCATTGCAAAATAGCTTACAGAAAGCTGAGTGAGGTACATAATTGTCACTCTCTCATTTTCTGTCTCCAGCTTAAGAGTTTTGTTTTGGCTGCTGTTTTAACTCTGGAACTTTCCATCTCTTGAATTCAGACTTGGTCACAGGGTTTCCCAGGAGGCGTGGACGTAAGTGAAGTGAAAGAAGTGTACCTTGACCTGCTGAAGAAAGGTGTTCAGTTTCCTCCCTCAGAGGCAGAGGCTGAAAGAGCAGGACTCGAGGTAGGAGGCCTTTCTTTGACCCTTGTAGAGTAAGATAGTGGATTATGTGGGTCTTTTCTCATCGAAAGGGACAACCCCAGCTCCATCAAGCTTAAGCTAAAAGGTTAATTTATTAGAAGGTTATGGTGATTTCTCACAGAATAATCAAGCCACGAGAGAGCTGGTGTTAGCTGGATCTTTGGAACAGCAGAGAACCAAACACTCAAATGCCCTGTTACTTGTCTACTTCTCTTTGATCGTCAGCTTCCTCCTTCTCTCTCATTGCAGGCTAGCTTTTTCCACATAGTAGACAACGTAGCCTCCAAATTTTCGTATTATAGCTTTACCTTTGTCAGCTTCCAAACTCAAAAATTTTGGAGAAGGGTCTCATCGAACTAACCTGAGTCAGTTTTCCATTTCTGCACAAAGCAACTGAGGTCACTTAAGAACATGGAGGCTCCAAATGAAAATCATTTGGATATAGTAGAGGAGGGGGCAGTTTTCAAAAGAAAGGATTGATGCTAGACAGGCCAGGGTCCCTACCATAGGTAGTCATAAAATAAACTTCTTATTAATACTGTGCCCTTGGAAGAGTTTCTAGATGTTGACGTGTATTCATTCTCCAGTTTGCAAATAATTTGCAAGGTTTTGAACTTGTAACACTTTGAGTGGCTGATTATAATTCAGCTCCTAGCTTTCTGTGATTTCCATAATGTGAAACAGCAGTTCTTCCCTTGTATAGATGACTTCTGCCTTGGTGGAATAAGCAATTGAAGTGTGTACCAGAAGTCTGATCTTTGAGGAAGCATTGTCTTGAGGGCCAACTCTTCTATTTGTGAAGGCTGCTCCTGGCCATTAGCCTCCTGCCCCATCCTATTATCCAACCAGGAGCTTGCCCACCATACCCCTTTTCTCTCTTCCTTCCAAGGCACAATATAGTAGAGGCCTAGGACCTTGCTACTCAAGATGTGACTTGGGGTATAATCTGGGAGCTTGTTAAGTATATTCCACCCTCAACTAAGTCAAACTCTTCATTTTTACAAGATTTCCAGGTGACTTATTATTCCTTTCCAGAAGCACTGGCCTAGAGCCCTGTGCTTTGGGCTCTCTACCCAAGGTTGGAAATGCGGCATCGACTCTGGGAGTATTCACTGGTGGAGAAGGAGATGCCTTGCCAGCTGTGGCTTAAAAAGTCTTGACACAAATTGTTTTTAACAACCCAAAGAGAGGGCAGCACTAATCTCACATGGCAGTTTCTCTTGTAGCCTCTTGGTGTAACCTAAGAGCATTTTATTAAATTTCAATTTAGTTAATAATCATAATAGCAGCCACCTGTTATTGAACACTTGCTCTGTTGTGGGCACACCATTGCTTGGCACTCTTCTCAAAATGCTGGCAGGTTGTACACTTGATGACTGACTGTGGACTAACACCCCCCACTCAGGACTTTGGTTGAGAGAAAGTGAGTGAGTCATCTGAATGGACAAACAGCTTGGGTGGCTACCTTAATTCAAATAATAATATTTGCATATTTCATATTGATAGACTTCTCAGATCTCATCGAATCCACCAACCCCTGTTCCTAGTGCACCAGCTCTTTCTTCTGTAATTGCTCCCAGGAACTCTACTATCACACTGGTCCCAGAACAGGTAACGATAGCAACAACTGTATGTATTGATGATTCTTTCTAAGTTCTAAGCACTCTATCTACAGTTTGTTTATTCTTCTTAACAACGTTATGAGGTCAAGGTACATTATTACCCTCCTTTTACAGAGGAGGGACTGAAGCTTAGTGATACTGTGTGACTTATCATGGTTCACTTCTAAGAGGAATTATTCCCGTGGATTCTGTCTCATTCTAAAGCCCACGCCTTTAACAGTTGTGCTCAGCTGGCGGCTTTCATGTCTTGGTGGAGACTGGGCTGTGGAACGGATCTTGCGTCCCCCAGCTGATTCCTATTGCTGCTGATAGGACTGTCCAGATCCCATTTCAGAGTTCAGTAAGTGGTCGCCTTATTACTAGTATTAATTGTGCGGCTGAATTACATTGACTTGTTTATATCTGTTTATCAGAGGTCCAGAGAAGCCATTCTGATGTGAAGTTCCTTTCTGTCCCGCTATAAGGGAACTATCACTGAAGACTCTGTATTATTATTATTCAGCATCATATAAAAATTCATGTGGCTAATTCCTTTTAGAATTTAATCCAGAAAGAAATAAAGTGTTTCTCTTTTGGTTCTTCCTTCCCCAATGCCATGAGAAATATAAAACCTTTTTTTTCTCCTTTTTTTCCATTGGTTGCCAAGAAATGCAGACTAACATTTGCCATTTTGTCCAGGTTCCTAGTATAGGCACCTTCCCCCTTCTCCATGTTGTTTCTCATCTGGCTGTTTTCCCCCTTCATTTTTAACTTTCCTAAAGTGTATTTTTGAATTTATTACAAGTGATCTCAAGTCCTTTTAGAATGTGATAGATTATACATTTGTAAAGTAATTTTATGTATATTTATATTCATTTAAATATAAATTTGAAAATGTTAAATTTTGCAAAAGGATCGTCTCTTCCAGCAGATGTCTCCAAAGAGAAAGAAATAGGTTACCATTGTTTATGTGTCATGTATACTGACTGGCAATCGTGTTGCTCTCTCCAGATTGGTAAATTGCACAGTGAGTTGGATATGGTGAAAATGAATGTGAGAGTGATGTCCACCATATTGATGGAGAATATTCCTGGATCGGAAAATTGTGAAGACATGGAGCTTCTGCAGGTGTAGTATGATTTCAGAGATGCCTATAGTGTCTCTTAAAATTATTCTCTACGGTGCCAACCCGGTAGCTCAGCAGTTAAGTTCACACGTTCCACTTTGGCGGCCCAGGGTTCACCAGTTTGGATCCCGGGTGTGGATATGTCACTGCTTGGCAAGCCACGCTGTGGCAGGCATCCCACATATAAAAAAATAAAAAATAAAAAAAAAAAGTAAAGGAAGATGGGCACGGATGTTAGCTCAGGGCCAGTCTTCCTCAGCAAAAAGAGGAGGATTAGCAGCAGATGTTAGCTCAGGGCTAATCTTCCTAAAAAAAAAAAAAAAAATTATTCTCTAAACTTAGAGGCTTGGAGATGGAAGATGCGTTAACATTGTCTAATCTGTCCTCCTGCATCTTCAGGTGATTGTAAACTTAACAAAAAAAAATGCAAGGCTGACTTTATCAAAAATGCGATAGTAACTTAGATGCGGTCCTTACCCTCTTGCAACAAATAATTAACTGTCATTTAATCATTTATAGTCTTGGTCATATACAATCTCTTAGTAATCTCTAATTGCTTTAAATTCGAAGAGGTTGCCTCTGTGTGCATGTATTCAACAAACACTGAGTAACTACAATGTGGTAAAGGACGTAGAGATGCAGAGGCTGTCCTAGTTCTCAGAAACTTACGTATAGGGAACAAGATTGTTTTGCAAACAACCTGTTTAATGCAGTATGATACATGCTCGAATAGAAATTTGTTTATCATACAGTGGGATTAGGGGTGGGGGCAAGGAGAAAGGTGAGGATTTGGGGAAATATTTAGATGGAGGCAGTACTTGGGCTTTGGAGGGAGCAGAGGACAGTGCGTTTGGACCTGCATGAGCATGTGAGGACAACCATGAGCAGTTCGGTATTACTGGAGCAGTGGCCCTCCTACGCCTTTTTCTGTGTCTGTACATCCTTACACTCTACTTTTTTCCCTTCTAATGATTCATTCTAATGATCAATTTTATATTTTAACACACTTTTTACCATATTAATTTTAGAAGTTATTAGGAAAAAAAAATCAGTTTCTAAATCTTTTTTCCCCCACACAAGTTAAGAACTTGTCGTATTTTTACTTGTCCTGGATTCCCACTCCCCACTTCTCATGTTGGTGTTATCTTTCCTTTAAATTTTTAGATTGTTAGTAAATAACATTTTTCTTAATCATTGCTTATTTGGGAAACAATAAATTGTAAAACTTTACTTGCTCAACATTGCTTCTTGCATATTACTGCTATCTCCTTGAATCATTACTAGTGGTAAACTATGAGCGTTGACATGTCCAAAAATGTCTTTTTGCTTCCCCATTAAGTGCTAGTAGTTTTGCTAGATACAGAATTCTAGATACAAAATTCTTTTCCTTAAGTCCTTTGAAGAGGCGGCCCCATTGTTATCTTGCACCCAGTGATGCTGAGGAGAAGTATGGTATTATTGATCCTTGTACCTTTGTTTTATAATCAGGTTTTTTTTTTTCTGGTTGCGTTTGTGATTTCTCTTTACGTTAACATTTTTGAAATTTCACTATACTGTATGCAGGGATGTGTGTGCATGTATGTGCGTATGTATGTTTCCCTTAGCTATCCTTCTTAGTACTTCATAGGCCTTTTTGCCTTGTCAACTTGTGTATTTTTTTTTTAAAGATTGGCGTCTTGTTTAAAGGGCTAACATCAGTTGCCAATCATTTTTTGTTTTTCCTTCTTCTTCTCCCCAAAGCCCCCCAGGACACAGTCATATATTCTAGTTGTGAGTGCCTCTGGTTCTGCTATGTGGGACGCCGCCTCAGCGTGGCTTGATGTGCGCTGCCATGTCCACACCCAGGATCTGAACCAGCAAAACCCTGGGCCGCTGAAGCAGAGCATGCGAACTTAAATACTCGACTAAGGGGCTGGCCCCAACTTATGTATATTTTAATTCTGGGAAATTCTCAGCTCTTACTGCAAATATTTCTTTTCTAGCATCTTTCTATTCTTTTCCCATGGAACTTTTTTCAGATGATGAAACTTCCACCTATGTTTTTTATCTCTTAACGTTTTAAAAATACTGTTCATTTCTTCCTTCTTTTGGGCTGTAGTTCTAGGAAATTTTCTGCATTTCATGTACTGTTTCTCTGAAACATGTACATCAGATCGTCTGGTTAGCTCTTTTAAGGAATGTTTTATTTCAACAATTATGTTTTTTATTTTAAAAATCTATTTGGATTTTTATAATAGTTTTTTAAATTCCATAGATGTGCATTCTCCTTTTTCTAAAGATAATTATTTTTAAACTTACTTTTCCATTTGCGTTATGGATTTTCCTTCCTTGTGTGCAAATTCCTTTGTTCCTCCCTTCTTTCATTTGCATTCCTCAACTATCTGGCTGGATTGCAGATAGTGAGCTCATTTTTGTGTGAGATTCCCTGGCAGCTGGTCTGCATCTTCTGTGACCCAGCTCACCCATGCCAAGGGGAGGCAAGCAGCTTCTGCTTGGTACTGTTTTCAGAGTATATGGGATTGGCATGGGATGATGCTGGGGTGGATATGTTGGTAGCTGGTCTTCTGAGTTATATGTTTCCTATTTTTTCCTGGATGCTACCAGCAACTGGAAATAATACCCTATGTCTCTGTCCCAAACATTGCTCCCAGCTGGAAACAGATACTCCTGTCTCAGCTATTTGGTCTCCAATGGGGAGAGAGGTGTGAGAAGGGAATGTCTTGCTGGCTGTTTGATTGCCTCTCCTCAACTCTGTTAGCTGCCCCTCATGCCATCTTGTTCCAGCTACCACAGTCTCTAGGCATGGAGTGGTCCTTTATTTTCCTTCCGTGTTCTACGGCAGTACTCACGGTGGGCAGTCTTGAATGTCCTGGATTATGCTTTCCTCTAATTGAGGAAACTGCCAGCAAACTGTGGCTGGTGGGCCACATGCAGGGCTTGGTATGTTTTTGTGCTGGCTGTGAACTCAGAATGGTTTTTACATTTTTATAGGGTTGTTTAAAAAAAAAAAAAAAGGTCATTTCTCAAGCTATATCTATGTAAGCCTACCTCCAGAGACCATTAGGGTGTCAGATACACCTCTTAAGGAACTCCTTGCCACCCCTCACCCACTATTAATGGATCCGAGTTTGTGGTATCTCTCAGGTACATAAGGATGAGAAGAGAATTTAAAACTACAGCTTGGGGGCATAAAGTTCCAGGTGATGAGTGACAAGATTTGGTCTATACAGTTATTGAGGACCCTGTAGGCCATGCCAGAGTGGGCTGAACCCAGAAAGCAGAAGGGAGCCGTTAAAGGGATGTAAGCCGAAAGACTACATAACCAGATAACATTTGGAAAGATTCCTCTGATGACATTAAGATAATAAGATTCTGGGGGAATCAACACAAAACTCTAGGAAACAATTTAAGACAGCATTTCCCACTGGTCTTATGCTGTGTTCTGTGGGGGTGAAATGCTACCTGTGGGCAAATAAGTTTGCAAAACTCATTGCCTACTATATTTCTCCTCTTTGAGGTGTTACTGAGCAAGAGCTCTCTGCACCCCATGTGCATAGAAGCCAATACTGTGTTACACAGGTCTTTGAGGGAAGAAAGTTTATTATGCAATCAATTGGCAAGGAGACAGAAGGAAGGCTCTCAACTCTGTCTCCCTGATCCAGGGTATAGGGTAAGGTTTAAGGGCTCAGGGTATAGGGTAAGGTTTAAGGCTGGTATGCAGAAGCACTGGCAGGATGAGTTTTGATTGGCAGATCAAAATTTTCTCTTCTGTACCTACTCCTGGCTGGATCACAGCCCCTGAAAAATTTCCTTAACATTCTGTTAAGATGAGGTGAGCATAGTAAACAAGGGTAAAGTTGTTATGCAGATTTAAGTCATTGCCTTCTCTGTTGATAAAGAGTTTCTAGAGATTTAATTGTCCTCTCCTTTCTGCTCAGAGAGGAAGGCATCCTTACAAATGGAGATTTCTCTTATAAATGTAAATTTCTCTTATAAATGGGTAACTTCTTCTAGGTTTTCAGATCTTTCCTTGTGGCTGCTTTTTTTTTTTTTCCTTCTTTTAAATACTTGGCCCAAAATAGTTTTTATGCTAAAGAGGCATGTTTTGGGGTGGCAAATTCTGTTCCTGGTCCTGTGGTTACAAATACCCTCTTTTGTTGTTCATTCCTCGATCTTAAAGGAAATGGAGTGACACACAGCTCTAGCTGCTTCCTACTGATAAGGGGTGTAGACTTAACAGGGGCTAGATGAATGAAATTGTTTAGCTTTTCATTGTAAATACTCATGAGTCCCAGGTTGTAATCTGGATGTTGCATTATGGGTCTCCCTTATGATCAAGACGGGAGTGTGGGGAGTGGATTTTTGGGTACCAAAAACACAGCAAGCGCAGAGTTTGACAAGGAGGAGTATAAATCCTAATAGGTGTAACACTGTGATACCTAACTTTATCAATCTCTCAAATATAGGCCTTATTACTGACAGGATCCACCAAAAAATATTGTTTGAGAGATCAAACCCAGGTTCTTGGGATGATACTTGTTGGAGCCAAGTTGCCTGTTGTCTCATTTTGTCTATATGAGTTTCAGTCTCTGAGGAGGTGTTAATATAGATGCAACAGCAAGAATTTGCCATGGCACAAATGCCTCCTTGTTCAGCTAGTATGTAATCTAAAGCAATTTGGTTATTGAGCACTACTTTAGCCGTGGAACCCAGTGCTTTCTGTTAGGAAGCTAAGGCTTGGGCCGCTTCCCTGGCTACTATTCCTAAGGTGGGAGAGAGATTTCTAATCATATGTTCATGAGCTGCCACCCCCCACCAGGTGATAAGGTTTGTCCAGAGAAATATGCATCAGAATCTTCCTGGTATCCAGGCACATATTTGTCTGGTGCTTTCAAGATCAAATCTCCATCTAATATAGATCCTTTAGTTCTAGTGAAAAGTTTTAAGGAACTAGTCCAGTGCTGGGCTTCACTCGAGTTATGTACAGAGAAAGGAGTGACTAAATATCCTAATAGACCGGTACCTCCTATGTGCCAGCTATCAAGGCAGTTATAGGCCCAAGGATGGCGATTGGATTCACAGACAAAGATATACCCTGAGGGGGGCACATAGAATACCTTAGTCATGTTGGTAAAATTTAGGCTTTCATTTTTGGGGATTTTATCTAGGATCTGGTTGAGCCAGGGGTCAGTGCAAGGCACTGTCCAGGAGGAAGAATGTAATCCACAGGTTGGTATAGAATTGGGTGTTCCATGCAGGAACACTAGATTTTTTTTTTTAAATTAAAATCCTGACATAATTAGGTGGACTTATAATTTGGATCTTGCCAGCACCTTTCCTGGACCAGATAGTAGGAAATAGGGAGTGAGCAGTAAGTATCATTGAGCGTACAGGTGAGTGCAGTCTGTCCGTTGGTTAATATCTGGTCCTGATGGCTATAAGTCCTTTTGTCCTTACGTTCTTCTTCAGTAACCTTCATAGGTTGCATTTTAGGGATGGTTATAAAGAAACAGGGGACAGGAAATCCTCTGTCTATTACCCTGACCCTATAGGTCACATCTGAAGGTTTTATATCATAAGTCACAGTAAAATCAGGTATACTTGAGAAATTGACTACTGGATTTACTGTAGGGTCACCATGATCATGTACTGCGTAGGGCTTTGGGTGACAGGTCCAGCAGTCAGTCAGGTTCCCTGATTTTGAAAAAATCTGTGAAATTCTTATTAAGGACTTATCTTTCCAAGCCTGAGAGGCCAGGGCAAATGAAAGAACATAGCAAAGAAAAGTAGGGGACATTTTATAGCCCGGACTAGAATTGGAAAAGAAAATGGTTGAATCCTTCTGGAAGAAGGCAATTAGTTTGTAAGAAAGAAGTAGAAAGTCAGAATAATTACAAGAAGAAGAAGAAGAAAAAGGACAATATACCAAAAGGAGTCAGGCAAAGGTGTGTTAATGAGGTAGGCATGGTTAGTTAAGCAGTGCAGAATAGGGTGTATGAGATAAGGTAAAATTAAGTTGCGTCAACACAGGCCTGGTCCAGTATCTTGGGTAAGCTGCCTCCTTCAGCTGTCGGCTGCTTCTGGCCTCAATCTGATCAGACAGAGGCTGGCTTTAGAGGCAGGAACAGCTTCTTGTTTATCTGGAAATCCAAGAGTTCCCTCAGTTTCATTGGTTTTCTGAAAAGTAACTTAAGATCAGTTAAAGGTTCACAAGAGTACTCTTGGGTGGAAAAATTGGCCATGGGCCTCCGTAGCTGCTCAGTGTTTGGATGATTTGGTCCTTCTGTTTCCTATTGTTCGTGAAGGGCATTACCTTTTTGGGAATTATAGAGTGGATGAGAGGAGTCCTGACTGGAAATGGGCGTTATTTTTATTCATGAGTGGTGTATCCAAGCTTTAACTCTTTAATTTTACTGAAGAACGTGTAACCAGAAGGACTTTGTAGGCTCCGTTCCACTTAGGTTGCAGTTCATCCTTAGGGTGTTGACTTCTGCAAGTCTTGAGGACCCAATCCCCTGGGTTTCTGCAGTGCAGGGGAATGTCTGTGGGAAACCTTAGTAACAAGAAGCATGTTCATGTATAGCAGATAAAGTAGCACCTAGAGACAGTACACATTTTACTGCATCTAATTCTTGTACAGCATGATCATTTTCAAGATTGCGATAATACTTAGTCTCAAGGGAGGGTCTCCCGTATAACATTTCATAAGGGCTCAGTTGGAGCCTACTTCTAGGGGCTACTCTTACCCTAAACAGGGCAATTGGCAAGACCTCATCCCTAAGGTTAAGTTGGTTTCCTGACATATTTTGGCAATTGTTTCCTTTAAGGTATGGTTCATATTTTCAGTCTTTCCTGTAGACTGAGGCCTCCATAAAGCATATAACTTCCATTGTATTCCAAGGGCCCGAGACATCTCTTGTGTTACCTTGGCTGTGAAAGCTCCTCCATTACCACTTTGAATTGAAAGAGGCACCCCAAAGTGAGGGATGATTTATTTTAGTAAGGCCTTTGTTACTTCGGAAGCCTTTTCCATCCTACATGGAAAAGCTTCAACCTGTCCTGTGAAGGTGTCCACAAATACCAGTAAATATTTATAATTTCCCAATAAGGTCTATTTGCCAGTTATCTTCTGGTTATGTCCCTTGGATTTGCACCTCTTTTATGATTGGAGGTGGCCCAGTTTTGGGATTGTTTCTGGCACAAATCAGGCAATTTTGCACTACCTTTTGGATAGTCCTTTGCATTTTTGGACCAACAGTTAACTTTTGTAGTGAATGATAGATTGCATCTCTCCCATAATGGGTTCCTTGATGATGTAGTGAGCAATAATTTTTTCCATTAAATTCTTGAGTATAAGCACTCGTCCCTGTTGATTATAAATCCAGCCTTCTTTAATGGTTTAATACTGACCACCTTTAAGTTGCTAGAGTCAGAATGAGATCCCCATTCTTCTGCTCTCTCTAGATCTGCTTGTTTTGCAGCCTGATCAGCCAAATTTTTTCCTTTAGCTATATAACTATCAGCCTTTTGGTGGCCTGGGCAATGCACAGGGCCACCTTTTCCGGCATCCAGACAAAATCTAATAAGGCCAGTATCTCCTCGACATGTTTAATCTCTTTCCTTCCTGCTGTTAATAGGCCTCTCTCTTTCCATGGAGCCCCATGTGCATGCATGACAAAGAAGGCACGCTTCGAATCTGTAGAAATGGTTACCTTTTTCTTAGCTCCTAGAAGCACGGCTTCACGAGGCCTATGAGTTCTGCCTTCTGGGCGGATGTACCTGGAGAGAGTGCTTCTGCTTCTAGGACTTCCTGTTGCGTTATTATGGCATATCCAGCCTTCCAAAGTCCATAGTCCATGAAGCTGCTTCCCTCAGGAAGCATTTCCACATCTGGATTCTCCAAAGGCTGGTCAATCAGGTCGGGTCTGCTAGAATAAACTCTCCAATTATTTGTGTACAAGCACGGACAGGTTCTCCTGTCATAGCGGGCAGCAGAGTGGCTGGGTTTAGAGTGGGTATCACCTTTAAATTTACATTTGGGTTATCTAGTAGTATGGCCTGATATTTGCCCAGTCTCCCTGAAGTAAGCCAGTATCCACCTTTTTATTCAAGTAGAGGAAGCAGGCACTGTAAAATGTGCACAGTTGTAGGCTGACCCAGAGTAAATTTTTCAGCTTCTTGTAAATGGTCACAGGTTGCAGCTACAGCCCAGAGGCAAACTGGCCACCCTTGAGTTATGATATCCAATTGTTTGGGAAAGTAAGCTACTGGTCTTCTGGAAGCACCTAAATTCTGAGTTCACAACCCAAGACTTATGCCCTGTCGCTCATGTCCAGTGGCTTTCTAACGTCTGGGAGACCAAGTGCTAGGGCTGTTGAAAGTGTCCCCTCGATGATATGAAACGCCTTATGGCATTCTGCAGGCCAGTTTAATGGCTCATTCTCATTTCCTCCAAGAGCCTCATGTGAGGGTTTGGCCATGAGTTCAAAGTTAGGAGTCCAAATACAACAAAACCCAGTCATCCCTAAAAATCCTCACAGTTGTCCTCTGGTGGTGGGAACAGCCTCCC
Organism: Equus asinus; assembly: GCF_041296235.1. Lineage (NCBI taxonomy): Eukaryota > Metazoa > Chordata > Mammalia > Perissodactyla > Equidae > Equus > Equus asinus. The sequence continues at coordinate 32,548,782 of NC_091802.1, read as the reverse complement.
TAGCTAACGCTTCCCTTCCATGTGGCAATAGGTTTCTTTGTCCTTTTGATAATTCAAATCCTAGGTATTTTACAGTTAGTGGAGAAATCTGTGCCTTTCTCTTGGAGACTTTATATCCCCGTTCTGCCAGAAAATTTAAAGTAAGGATTGTATTTCAGTTTGAGTAGTTTTACTAGTAATCAGTATGGCATCCACATACTGGAGTAAGACTCTCTCACTCATCTGGAAATGCTTTAAGTCTTTGGCTAAGGCTTCCCCCAAAATGGAGGAGGCATTTTTAAATCCCTCTGGGAGTACCATCCAGCAATATTGTTGTTTTACATCAGTCTCTGGATTGTCCCATTCAAAGGCAAGCGGTTCCTGTGACTCAGGACTTAGGGGTATGCAGTAAAAGACATCCTTGAAGTCTAGCCCTGTAAACCTACAGAAGTCTCCAGATAAAGTTGTAAGCAAAGTATAAGGATTTGGTACCACCAGATGTATATCCTCTACAATTTGGTTAATGGCTCTTGAATGCTGTACAAAACGATAGTCTCTGTTTTTTGTCCTGGCAGGATGGTCCCTGTTTTTTGTACTGGCAGGATGGGAGTGTTATATGGGGATTGATAAGGTTGCATTAATTGGCATTTAAGAAAGGTGGCTATCAGGGATTTTATACCTTCTTTTCTCTGTCTCTTTAAAGGGTATTGTTTCAAATTTGGCATCTTGGCACCTTTTGGATCAGCCATCTTGGCACTTCCCAGCCTCCCTTCAGCCCAAACGTCTGCTCTTACCTTTTTATTTATTTATTTTTATTTTTTTAAAGATTTTATTTTCTTTCCTTTTTCTCCCCAAAGCCCCCCGGTACATAGCTGTATATTCTTCGTTGTGGGTCCTTCTAGTTGTGGCATGTGGGACGCTGCCTCAGCGTGGTTTGATGAGCAGTGCCCTGTCCGCGCCCAGGATTTGAACCAACGAAACACTGGGCCGCCTGCAGTGGAGCGCGTGAACTTAACCACTCGGCCACGGGGCCAGCCCCATCCGCTGTTACCTTTTGCAGAACTTCTTCAGGGACCAATTGAGGCTCGTCTCCCAGTTGCAATGGCACTGCTTGGAGGGGGCAGGCTTAATCTGGGGGGACTTTAATGTCTACTTCTTCTGGTGAAAAAGTCACTTGGGCATTGTGTTAGTAGATCCCGTCCCAACAATGGGATGGGGCCCTCAGGCATTTACAGAAAGCTGTGCTTTAGATACGTTTTCCCTATGTGACACTCGAGTGGTTGTAGAAAAGGTTTAAGAGAGAGTGACTTAGATATACCCATAACGGATGTGGTCTTGGGGGAGAGGAGCCCCTGTCTGGTGTTTAGTACAGAATAAGTAGCTTTGGTGCCAATTAGAAACTCTATAAGTTTCTTTCTCACTGCTGTTGTTACCCGGGGTTCCTTGTAGGAGATGTCGATGGAGCTGGTGGAGTCTAGAGGAGCCCCTAGGCCCCTTCATTCTTGGTCTCCGTCGACAAATTGGGGCATCTGATGGTTGGGCACACTGGTTTTCTCTCTCAGCTTCCAAAAACGATTAGGACATTCCTTTTTCCAAGGGCCTTCCTGCTCACACTAAGCACATTGCCTCAGGGCTGAGGGTCCCTTGTGGTTGGAAGGTGGGGCCCCATGGGTCTTACTCGTGGCCATTTGTCTTTTCTCATTGGTCTTGGCGGATTGTGACTGAGGGCTGTGGCGAGTAGGGCAGCTTACAGTCTCATCTCTCATTGTTTCTGTTTCTCTAGCTCCTGGTCACACCTATTAAACACTTTAAAAGCAATATCGACAAGTTGAGACTCAGACATCCCCAATCCCCCTTCCAATCTTTGTAATGTTTTTCTTATATCAGGGGCACTATGGCTGATAAAAGTCATATTGAGCAGCCTCATGTTATCTGGATGTTCCAGGTCCATATCAGTATACTTTCTCTAGGTTTCAAAGACTCTGTACCTTCTGGACCTTATTTAGGCTCTTCAATTTGGGGACCCCCATCTGCATTCTAATTATTAAACATGCTTTATAATGGTTTAGCCTCACCCAGTCTCCTGGACCACTGGGGTCCCAGCCTGGCTGAACCCCGGGTATGGGCTCTACTGCTGGAGCACTGATTGGATGGTTAGGTTGTAACTCGTGGACTCTCTTGGCTTCCTGATGAGCCTTGTCCAGTATCATCCTATGCTCCCCTGGGCTGAGGAGGGTATACATAAGGGCCTGAATGTTAGCCTAGGCGGGGTTATGGGTAGAAAAGATGGATGTAAATAAACTTTCCATCTTTGGGGGATCATCCTGGTAAGTGGGCATGTTGTTGTTCCAGTTGTATAAATCTGAAGTTGAAAAAGGGGTATGCACATTCAAAAATCCTCTGGGGCTGGCCTTTGTCATTGAGACCTACAGGGACTTGTGTTAGTAGAAATTGCCCTGCCTGGGGTGGAGCATTCCCTGGGCCAAATTGAGTACCTCGATGGGTATGAGGAGGGGAGCCATTCCTGCCTGACTGTTAGGTAAAGGAGGGTACAAAGCCAAGCCAGCAGCTTCAGGGGGATCATTATGCCTTTCCTGGTCATCTCCAATTGCACCCCCGGCATACTGTGGGGGCGCTGTAGGGGATAGCAAATGAGGAAGGATAAGATCATCATCTGACTTTGATGATGCTGGGAGGACAGGTTTTTTTCTGTGGAGCCTCCCTCTGAATCATAATCTTACATCTCTTTTGAAAGTTCTTGTTCTAATATAAAAACACAAAAGATTGCACATAGGGGATCTCGTCCCACTGAGTACTGGGGCCAGGCCGTATTACAAAAGGATATCATTTTCTTTTTCTTCATGGGCTCATAACTGAACATCACCCAATTTTGAAGGATGCCTCACAGCGGGCTGCATTTTGGTATACCATTTACATTTCCCATTTAAGGGGGGCTTTTACCAAGGTGGCTGCAACAAGCAAGGTCTTTTTAGGGGATGGTGTTTTGATAGTGTGCTTGTGGGAACAGCTCTCCCAAGAATAACCAAGGGGTTGGCTGTTTCCCTTACGTGTTCTGGCATCCACAGATTTTGGGTGATTTGAGCTCTGGATGAGCTGCCGCTGCTGATTGCCTGACCTCAAACAATGAGGGTCCAATAAGATATGTTCCTCAGAATGGGGTCCCTATGAGGCCTTGCATGTCACGGGCAGATGCCTTGACACCTCCCTAAAGTGCCCAGTCAGGAACATCCCGAAGGACCAGAGGGAACAGTGCCTCTTTTTTTCTGAGTCATAAGACCCTCCTATGGTTAATTTCTAAAGGGACTTTGTTACAGTCACAGAGAAACTCAGTCCCCAAATAGCCAATACAATTCAGACAAACATTAACACACAATACAATCCCACATGTGACATAGACCAGAACACTAGCTAGTCTACCAGGAGCTGCTCAGAACCAGATTGCCAGGAGCAACTCACAAGTGACCCCTTTATTCTGCCTCTAATTACTTTGGGTGGTTCAGGCTCAAGATTCAGGACTCAGCCCACCGGGATTCCCCAGGATACAAGCTAAACTTCTATTTCCAAGAAATCAAACCAGTGAGTCACTTAAAGTTACTCACCCAGAACCCAGAGATGTCTAGATTCAGAAGCCATTTCTTCTCTCAAAGGGGAAAAAAAAAGCACCGAGGGGCCTGGAGCACCACAGTGGGAAATGGAAATCCAATCCTCTGAGCCTCTAGACAAAATTGTCCAGGCGGCCAGTTAGGGTCAACGAAAAGACCCCTGCCCTGCCGGGGACTCCAGAGCCTCCAGTGGGTGGTCACAGGACCTATTCCCTTTGTGGTCGCCAAAAATTGTTACCAAGCAAGGAGTCTCTCCACTCATGCACGGCAGCCAATACTGTGGTACACTGTCCTTTGTGGGAAGAAAATTTATTATGCAATTGGTTGATGAGGAGACAGAAGATTCTCAACTCTGTCCCCCTGATCCAGGGTATAGGGTAAGATTTAAGGGCTCAGGGAGGCTGGCCTGGTGTGCAGAAGCATTGGCAGGATGAATTTCGATTGTCAGATCAAAATTCTCTCTTCTGCGCGTGCTCCTGACTGGCTGTCACCCCTGAAAAATAGTCTTAACATTCTGTCGTTAAGATGAGGTCAGCACAGTAAACGAGCATAAAGTTGTGTAGATTTAAGTCATTGCCTTCTCTGTTAAGAGTTTCTGGAGATTTAGTTGTCCTGTCTCCTTCCTGGCTCAGAGAGGAAGGCACCCTTACAGAGATTTCTCTTTAAATTCTTTTAAATAATCAGCCCCAAATAATTTTTATACTAAAGAGGCATATTTTGGGATGGCAAATTCTGTCCCTGGGGTTACAGAGATTCATAAAGTTCATTCGTATAGTAAACACTCTAGGAATCTTCGTTTAACTCAACATTTACAAACTTATTTGAGCAAAGAAGCCCCATTTGCTGAGTATCTGTTATTACCCTACAGAACATCAGAGAACATCCTGAGAAACAAATCAATATTTTGCATCAATGGCATTAAGTATATTACTTTTAGAATATTTTACTTAGGAACATTTTAATATATCATTTTGCTAACGATTCCTGGGGCTCTTGGCCTTGGGCAAGTTATTGACTATCGTTGGACTTAGTTTCTGTATTATGTATAAAATGAAGATCAAAGAGGATACTTAGTAAACGAAGGTGATATTAACACGTCCTATTTATTAGGAGATTAAAAGGAAAATTAATCACTAGATAGAGTTCCTAATCCTTTTTAAAAAATTCACTATTGAAAGCTTTTACAGATACGAACTTTGTGACTCGGGATATTAACAAGCTTGTTAAACTGAAATTTAAATATCAAAGTAAAAGGGTATGTGGCAGATGATAGTTTTCAAAAATGGCCACAGCAATATTTCTAGTTCCGTGTGGTTCTTCAGGCCTTTCAGAGCTCTAAAATGACATGATTTGTGACTTTTCTCTCGTTTTCATCTACCTGTGGCAAACAATCTTTCAGTAAAAAAATGTACAATGAAACATTCCATTTAAATATGTGAAGTTAGTTTGATATTTTATGCCGTCCTGGAGTACGCTGAAAGGCCTTTTTGTGTCGGAGTCTTTGGGTGCAGAGGTTTGGTTGAATTTTGCAAGCATAATGCTGATTTGTTGGTTGCTGTTCTGATGCCAGAGCTTAGAGCTGTGTATTGCCTTGAATAGTAAAGACACTTGGGTCATAAATCGACGTTAGAATACTACTCAAGGCCAATTCAAGTTGAATGGATTCTGGCTTCAGATCAACTTATTTACGGGACCTATTGAATGGGTAGCTTTATTTTTTTTCTGTGCTTTCCGTTAGTAACACAGAGATTTGGTGTGGGGAGTGCCGTTCTTAAACTCTTTTGTCAGGTATTTAAGGTTTTTCTTTTAATCTAAATAATCTCATTAAAGAAAACTATTTCTCTCCTCACGACGCTTCTGACACTAAGCGTGTGGGGTTTTTTTCCTCACGTCGAACAGTTCTGACATAGCACAGACCCACAAGTTACGGGCTCAGTCCCACAAGAGTGCCCCCACTTCAGACACCAATCACAAGTAGGGGGTCCCCAGGTTACCTACACTTCTGTCCGATTTGGCTGTAGATCAAGGGTTCCCGCGATCCCTTCCTCAGGTTCAGTAATTGGCTAGAATGGCTCACGGAATCCGGGAAACACTTTATTTACTATCACGGGCTTATTATAAAGGATACAGATGAACAACCAGATGAGTAGGTACATACAGTGAAGTGTGGAAGGGTCCTGAGCACAAGAGCTTCTATCCCTGTGGAGTTGGGGCTCACCACTGACCCAGAAACTCTCTAAACCTCCTCTTTTAGGGTTTTTATGGAGATTCCATTATATAGGCATCATTGATTTAATCACTGGCCACTCCTGATTAACTGGATCCTCAACCCTTCTCCCCTTTCTGGGGGTTGTGGGGTAGGGCTGAAAGTTCCAGCCCTCTAATTACAGGGTTGGTTCCTCTGGAAGCCTGCCTCCACTCTCCAAGAGTCATCTAATTAGCATAAACTCCGGATGGTTGAAAAGCGTTTGTTATGAATAACAAAAGATGTTCCTCTCACCTCTACTTCTCGGGAATTTCCGAGGCTTTTGTGCCAGGAAATTGTGCCAGAAGCTCTGTGCCAGGGACTGGAGATGAAGACCAAATATATATTTCATATTGTATCACAATATCCTATCTCACTATAGTCAATCTACAATAACGTGATGAAATCTTCTATGGAGATAGAGGACAAAGAGCCTATTGGATTCAACCATCTAAAAGAGAAACCAGCAAAGACAGACTATGGAGAACCAAATTCTTTAGTTTGTACTTTTTCAAGGTTTTCTCACATCTGTCTGAACCATTCAGGTGAACGGAGTTAGAGCCACTAGAGGAAGCTGGCTCCCTCCTGGCCTCCCCCACATTACCACAGGGGCTTTTGCAGACTTTGACATGAGCCTAGGGGGGTCATCAGAGGTTGAAGAGGCAGCAAGGTGGGAGGCAGTGAGCGGCCACGGCATCACAAGGGCATACTCTGGGGGAAGGAACGCATCTGTAAAGAAGTGATGAAAGTATCTGAAGTCAACGATGTGAGTTTTGAAACAGACATCTATTTTTTTCCCTCCAAACCAGCTAATAACCACAGGGTTTTTTTTAGCTTGCTAAGATAATAAATTTGCCTCCTCTTTCTTCCCTAAATCCTGTTGAAAGGACATAAGAAATTTCAAGAATAAACTCCAGGGATTACAGGAGAGCCTAGACAGACCATCAGGAGACCAGAACAGGGAGAATATTCTGTGTCTGATAATGTAGGTGGGATCAGACCAACTGGGAAACCCAGAGCTCCACCCAGGTGAGAGAGACCCAAGTGACTCTCCAGAAGAAGCCTATACTAACCTATAAATCAGAGTGAGATTGGATGGGCCTTAGGGACTTACATGGAGATGAAAACAGCTGTGTCTGTCCTCTGCTGTCACAGTAGCTAACTTCAGCAGCAGAGAACATCCAGTGTCACTGTTAAGGCCAGAGAAAAGGGACTCCAAATAACTGGTGGTTTCCAGAACCTGGAACTGTTACCACCCAAGGGAAGCCATCTGCCTGCACCAAAACATGCCAATAGTCAAGAGGCGAGGTGGTAGGAGAGAAAGGGTTTTTTATTACAGCTTGCTAGCAAGGGTGAAGATTGCCGACTAATGTCCAAAAGAACCATCTTAAGGGAGGTGTACAGAATCTTGAAGCAGTTATATAGGCCAGTGGGTTATAGGGGAGGGGGGTTGGGAATGTTGGTCACCCTCTCCCACCCCCACCCCTGGTGTTACAGGCTGGGAGTTGCCACATCAGACCTTTCAGTTGTCATGGATATCAGCACAGAATCTCTGTCCAGAGGCCATCACATTCCTAGAAATCACGAACAAAATTATCATCTTATTCTCGCTGGGAGGGCCCTGCATATTCCCTGGAGATGGCCCTTAATTATCTAGGCAAACTAAAGCCAAGTTTCAAAGGGGCTGGTGAGTCAGGGTTATTCATAGTTCCAGTATGGCTTTCTCCTATAAGATGGCTTGTCTTATGCTATCTTTTGACTGTACCTGTATCAGTTAACTCAACGGCGCTCACAGAACCTCAAGAATCAGAAGAAGAAGGACCAGCACTCTCTAGGGTTTGTAAACATTGAAGGCAGGGAGTCTCATCCCTAGAGATGATGATGCAGTAAGGCTGTTAGAATTCTCAGGAAAAATACTTATTTTCCTACTCTCCCCAAAAGCCAAGGCTGAGACGCCATTTTCTTTTGTGGGGCTGAGTTTTGTTTTGTTTTGTTTTGTTTTAATTTACTGACTTATATAGTGAAAGGAAACCTTTGTTTTTTTTTTTTACCACTCACATCCAACGCTTCTGACACTGAATGTGTGGGTGTTTTTCCCACACTGACCAATTCTCCCATGCCAGCTTGTCACTGACTAATTGCCCCGAGGAGCTCAAGGGTGGGTTCGGAAGCATTTAACTGTGTAAGAAATGCCATCACTGACCACCTTGACCAGACCAAGCCCCACCACAAGAGTGATGCCTATGACCTTTGCCTTATTTTTAATGCTAAGATCTCTCCAGAAGGAGCTCGGGCCTTATGACCATAACCTGCAGTGTATGTGGAAGCATGTTTTCCAACTGAGCCTGCACAAGCGAATACCCACCTCCCCCTTTTGAATAGTCATTCCCCATCTGAAATAAAAGGCCCTTGCTATCTCTTGCTCAGGGACACCACGATTTTGGAAATGATTCTGCTTGGCCTCCTGTTTGCTGCAAATATACCCTACTTTGTGTGACAACTACTTCTGGTGGAGAGTCTGATTTAACTCACCAGGAGATGAACCCACTTTGGTTTCCGTAATAAGCTGGGTGTCCCACAATTCAATGCAATTCTGACACTACCTGGAGTTAGCATCAGATCCCACAGGGTAAGAGCTCAGCCCCACAAGACTGCCCCTACTTCAGATGCCTGTTGCAAGTCTGGGTCTTCCACACTTCTGACCGAACAGCTATAAACCGGGAGTTCCCACGACCTTCTCCTTGGGTTTGATAATTTGCTAGAATGGCTCATAGAACTCAGGGAAACACTTACTGATTTGTTATAAAGGATGTTGCAAAGGATGCAGATGAATTTCCAGATGAAGAGGTCCAGAAGAGTTCTGAGCACAGGAGCTTCTGTCCCCTTGGAGTTGGGATGCACCACCCTCCCAGCACAGGTGTGTTCACCAACCTGGAATCTCTTTGAACCTTGTAGTTTATGGATTTTCATGGAGGCTTCATTACAGAGGCATGATTGATTATTAACTCTAATCTCTAGCCTCTCTCCTCTTCCCAGAGAATGGAGAGTGGGGCTGAAAGTTCCAAGCTTCTAATCATGGCTTGGTTTTTCTGGTGACCAGCCCTCATCCTGAAGTCCATCCAGGAACCCACCAAGAGTTGCCGTGTTAGAACAAAAGATGCTCCCATTACCCAGGAAATCCTAAGGGATTTAGGAGCTCTATGTCTGAAACCAAGACCAGTATATATATTTCACATCTTACATACAGGAAGTAGCCATCCAGGTGTCCCACCTGCATGTGGAATCTTTGATCCATCTCCCCATCTCGTTCATGCCCCAGGCTTTGTCTCCTGCCTTTCAAAGTCGTTAGAGTTTGGCAAGTAGCTGCCTTTTGGAAGCTTTTGTGTGTTTATTGCCTCTCATATCTTTGGATCCTTGTTGGTTTCTCAGTCTTTGTGGACTTCTCTTGCTTTCTTAAAAGTTTAAGCATGCATGTTAAATATCTTATATCACATCAGCGTATTCAAGTATTTTGTTGTCAGAAGAGTGTTCAGGATAGTACAGTGCTGTGCTGAAAACCGTAGTGCTTTTTTAAATTGAGGTAGAATTCGCATAACGTAAAACTGTTTTAAAGTCTACCATTTCATGGCATTTAGTACATTCACAGTATAACCATTTCCTCTATTTAGTTCCAAAACATTCTCATTACCCCAAAAGGAAACCCCATAGCCATTAAACAGTTTCTCCTTCCTGTCTTCATCTAGTCCTAGGCAATTACCTTTCTGTTTTCTGTTTCTATGAATTTACCTGTCCTGGATATTTCATATAAACGGAACCATATAAAATTTGGCGTTTTGTGTCAGGCTCCTTTCACTTACCGTAATGTTTTCAAGATTCATCCATGTTGTAGCATGTATCACAATTTCATTCCTTTTATGGCCCAATAAAGTTCCATTGTATGGATATCCTGCATTTTATTTACCCCTTCATTAGTTGGTGAACATTTGGGTTGTTTCCACCTTTTGGCTGCTGTGAATAATGCTACTATGAACATTCATGTGCAAGTTTTTGTTTGAATACTCGTGTCTGGTTCTTTTGGGTATATACCTAGGAGTAGCATTGCTAGGTCATGTAGTAACTCTATGTTTAACTTGTTGAGGAACTGTCAAACTGTTTTCCGCAGTGGCTGCACCATTTTACATTCCCACCAACAATGTACAAGGGTTCCAATTTCTCCACTTCCTTGTCAACACTTATTTTTTTTTTTAAAGCCATTCAGTAGTTGTGAAGTGATATCTCAATATGGATTTGATTTGCTTTTCCCTAATGACTAATGATATTGAACATCTCTATATAGCTTTTTAAAACATAAACCAGATCATTTAAGGGTAAACCCTCCAGTGGCTTCCCCTCACACTTGCGATCAAACCAAACCTCCTTATTTTGGCCACAAAGCCCTTCCTGATCAGCTCCTGCCTGTCTCTCCTTACACAGCACATGCATGCTTTTCCTTGGTCCAGCTACGCTGGCTACCTTCCTGTTCTAGGACACACTGAGTTCTTTCTTGCTGGGGAGTTGTTTCATCCTTGACTCTCAGGTTTCCCGCATCTTCTAATGGGCAGCTTTTTCTTGTAACTCTGATCTTAGTATGTTACCTCCTCTGAGAGGTCTTCTTTGACTCCCTAGTCTTTAGACTTTTATCAGCCACTTTCCTATCACGTCACCATTTCATTCTCCATGCAGCACTCTGACACTTCTCCTGCCCATTTGTTCAGCTGTCTTTGGCTACTGGAATGGATGCTCCACAAAGCTTGTCTTGTGTACTGCTCAGGTTCTGGCTCCCAGAGCAGTGCCTGGCATGATGTCATCACTCAATAAAAAATATCTTTAATAAATTAATGGAGTGGCCGGCCCCGTAACTGAGTGTTTAACTCTGCACACTCCGCTTTGGTGGCCCAGGGTTTCGCCAGTTTGAATCCAGGGTGCAGACATGGCACTGCTCATCAAGCCACGCTGAGGCGGCATCCCACATGCCACAACCAGAAGGACCCACAACTAAAAATCCACAACTATGTAGCGGGGGGCTTTGAGGAGAAAAAGGAAAACTAAAATCTTAAAAAAAAAAAATTAATGGATTTTACCTAGATGTTATGTGGTTTAAAATTAAAATCTTTATCCTTTGTCTGAGTTAGAGACTTTACCTTCATTTATTTTTTTCAGTTAGATGGCTGGTTGTCCGAATAACACTATAATTCATACCTTCTCCACTGGTTTCAAACACCCCTTTGTCACATTCCATATTCTGATACAAGGATGTATTTCCAGATGGTTTTCTCTTTGTTTGGTTTGTTTGTCTATCCCTGTGTTGGTATCATACTATTTTGATTACTCTGTGTTTTCATGCCTTGTAGGGATTATCAGTCAAACAGATGGCATACTCAATTTGGGTAATTTGAAGAGAGTTTAATTGAGGCAGTATTTATGTAGCGAGATATCACAGGGTTCAGAGAAACCACAGGAGCTAGTTCACTACCCTGGGCTATTAACTAATGTCCCTACACATAAATAGGCAAGAGGGAACTTTTGCCAGAACCCAAAGGAAAGAATCATGTGGAGAAGGGCGGCTTGGGAGTGGTGGTGCCTTTGGTGGCCGGAGTGAAGGGAGTAAACACCCAGACCTCCCTCCCCTCCTTTCTCCCATTTCCTGCCGCTGTATCTTGTTGGCTGAACCCAATCAGAAGTGAGAGGGCGGGGCACCTGGTGGTGTGTTCTCTACAGGCCAGCCCCCAGAGCATGGAGCAGGGCAGAGAGTGTAGATGGTGGATCTGGAGGGCAAAAGAAAGGTGTCCAGCACATAGGAAAAGTCCCCAGTCAAAAATTCCCTGGCTCTTCTTACACATATACTTTGCCAGTGATCATAATCTTATTATGAAATTTGTTAACATTGAAACCAGCCTCTGTACTTGGAATCTTTTCCTGTTTTTCTATTGGTGTGTACCTCCTAGCAGCTGTTCTGTTTATTTGGAACCCATTCGCTATCTGTTTCCTTCCATCTGAAATCCAGTGTACTTACCTGGAATCCTCGATCTGTTCTCCAGTCCATGCTGAACAGTTAGATTCTGAAGCCCTGCTAATTAATGAGGCCCTTGCTCTTTGTTAGGCTCTTAGGCAGTAAAGCTATTTTGTGTAGGAAACACCTTTTCCGCCACTATGTTTCTTGTGGACTTTGAACTTCATTAGAGGTGGAGACTGGGTGTCTTCTAGTTTGCCACAGCAGAGTACAAAGATTCCAAGGCTTCCTCCAGCCTGGTGAGTGTGGTGATGACTTAAAAGTGTGTGCTCTGGGAGCTGGCCCCGTGGCCGACTGGTTAAGTTCACATGCTCCGCTTCCACTGGCCAGGGTTTTGCTGGTTCGGATCCTGGGTGCAGACCTAGCGCCACTCATTAGGCCGTGCCGAGGCGGTGTCCCACATAGAACAAGCAGAAAGACCTACAACTAGAAAATTCAACTATGTACTGGGGGGCTTTGGGCAGAAGAAGAAGAAGGAAAAACAAAAAGAAGAAGATTGGCAACAGATGTTAGCTCAGGTGCCAATCTTTAAAAAAAAAAAAAGTGTATGCTCTGGCCACAGGAAGGAAACGTTCCAGCATGCATTCCTCTATTTGCTTTCTCTGCATCGTGCCCTTGGCTTTGGGCCCCCTTATTCCAACCTTAAAGAGCTGAATTTCCCTGGTACCTCTCATTTTAGTCTTTCTTATCTTGTTCTTGCCCAGCCCCAGGAGGACAATGAAAGGGGAGGATGCTTAGCCTTCTGTAAAATAAAGTGAGCTCTGATTTTGAAAGTGCAACTAGAGAAAGCCTTACTCTAATTTGAGAAGTTTAAAATCCTGCAAATCTAAAATTGGATCCTGTGAGAATAATTTGTAACCAGTTGAGAAAAAAACCTGAGAGTAAAATAGGAAGTCATCCTCTCCTGACTACTCTTCCTGTCTTTACTGTTTAGAAACTTGTAGGGTATTAAGAGTGGAAGGGACTGAGTGTCACTGAGACCATCTCCCTTCCTTTACAGATGAGGCTGCATATGTAGAAAGGGGATGATTTGCCCACACAGTGGCAACGGATGGAGCTGGAGTGAGAACCTCATTCTCCTAAGCCTACCTTCTGTTCCTTAGCCCAACTTATTTCTCATTTTTGAACCTAGGATTGATTTTCTAGCATAGATGGCTAACCTATTGTCTTTTCATGTATTGGCTCTCTAGCTAGGTTGGAAGCAAGCTGAAGGCAGTAACCAAGTTCTATACTTCTAAATCCATGTGTCTGCATGTTTAGAGTGTATGCTTTGGACTCTGGACGATCTCATTGAATGTCAGTTGAATTGACTAGATCGATGTTATTGAAGAATTAATGATTTAGGGCAAAAGGGTGAAGGAGTTACTGAAGACAAAGGCTTTTGGTAAATAAAATGTGGACAGTATTGAGTTGGGAAAAAAAGTTGCAAGAGTTCTAATGCATTAATGGTCTTTGAGGATTGTCTTGACCGTTTGTTATTCACTCAGCTGAGGCCTATATGCAGGAAGAAAAGACTGTATGAGCAAGTTACACTGAGAAATGTCCATTTTTAGAGTTGGTTGGAATTTGTTTTTGAGCAGACAGAGACGCTCTCTGAGTCTCTTGGAGTCTAAGTGGCGAGTACTGGGAGAGAGGAAATATGTTATGGGCTGATAATAGGAGTTTTGCCATACGGATATTATTTCCAGAGAAGGCTTTTGAGTAAACACATTTCTTCCTGTTTTTACTTATTCAAGGGAGATGTTCAGGCCCTTTTGTTTTTCATTTTATTGAGTTGCCCTGGTTGGTGGATGCGGGAGGATTACAGTTGGAGTTGAAATTGTGGAGGGATCTCCTTCCTTAATTCCTGAGTGCTCCGTGGAGGAGTCGAGCCATCTGGATGTCAGAAGAGGAAGCTCTTAATGAGTTCCTTTTTGTTTTGCTCCAAAGACTTTTGAATTGGTTGTTAAATTCACTTTAACTTAGAAGCCTGCCTTTGCTTTGATATGCTGTAAAGGGAGGTGATTCCGAGGGCTCTTCGATGGGCATATCCACCAGCAGCTGTTAGTCTGTGTTTTGACTCACTCCCGCTGGCTCTCCACATCCACAGGCCTGCAAGTGTGTGCTGTGGGGAACTTCTGACCCATCCTTTTGGACCATTGTGCTTGATCTACACTGTTTCCAGGTGGCTTGGCCCTGCTCTGAGACAGACATCAATTGCAAAGATCAGAGTGGGCTGGCTTTTGAAGAGGTTTTTCAAATTCCGCTTTGCAATCCTGCTGAGAGATGGGGGTGCTCCTTTCATGTTTCCATTCCATCTGTCTCTTGAGACGGCCAAGGGAAGGTCTTCATGTGACCGGGGGCTGTTGATGTTGGCTGCAAATTCATTTCAAATTAATTTCTACATTTTTGTCACAGGCATCTAACAACCATTGTATTTCCTTGATCTTGACATTGCTCTAGCAACGCTACCAGGGAATGAGTAAGAAGGAGAACAGTTCTGTACATTCACGCAAGAACAATGCAAAAGTCCTCATTCATCATGGGGTTATAGCAAATGCTGGTCTTAGTTGTTTCCTTTGTTTAATATTGGGTCCTGGGTAATGGCGTGAGTATTACAGGATTGTATTAGTTATCTAGTTAAGCTTCCAGCAACGCCTCCCTACACAACCATAATACATTCAGATACGGTGGGATTCCAACTGCACCATTCCCCTATCCTTGTTTTATAGAAGAAGAAAATTTTAAAAAGAGGCTAAAATTTAACGAAATCCAATGTCAGGTATGTAAATGGGAGATGCCTTTGGTCTGCTGACTCTAAAGTCTGTTCTCTTTTCCCAATACCAGGGAGCCGTAAATGAGTCAGATTTAGCCCCCACCTGTCTTTGTTTTATTAGGATACGGCCATACCTGTTTGTTTACATATTGTCTGTGGTTGCTCTCATGCTACAAAGGCAGAGTTCAGTGGTTTCCACAGAGAACACATAGCCTACAAAGCAGAAAGTATTTAATATCCGGACCTTTAAGAAAAGAGTTTGTCTACACCTGCTGATAGTGGCCAAGCCATTAGCACATAGGACAGTTGTTCTGGCTGCGCATTGCCAGATGGTACAAAACCCAGAGTCTGTCATGTGTCTGTCTATGTCACTTTTTTTCCTTTTCCTTTTGTCTTCTAAATATTTTTGTTACGATTTTGTGGAGAGTAGTGGCTTTTACCTCTGAGTCTAAATGCCAGCTAGTAATGGTTTGATTTATTTAGTTAGAGATTTCCTGTCAGGAGTATTGTAATAGATTGTTTTAGATTCTAAATGGTTTTGTGAACTGTAAGTTTTTTAGGGGGTCTTTCTTTCTTCAGGGGGAAAAAGTCAAATAATGTAACAGTGTGATGATTTAGCGAGTCATGCTGCTCTCATTTGGAAAAGGGAAACGTCCCTGTGTTTTGGCCTGATGTTAATGTACTGTTACATTTACAACTTCTAGCCGAGGTGGGTTTGAAGAAATGTTAATATCAGTTTTATGCTCCTCAGGCTTATTGGAGCTTTGCCTAGGAGGAAGTAAGTTGTAAGGGAGTTTTCAAATGTCGGTGTACATCCGCAACACTTTGGGATACTTGCTAAAAAATGTAGATTCTTCAAACCCTCAGCCCTGGAGATTCCAAATGAGTAAGTCTGCTGTAGCTGCCTCTGATGCGTCTGAAAAAAAAGCTGCTTTGGGGAGTGGAGCGATGGCTTAATGTAGTGATTCTGGGTAGTCCGAATGAGGATAGTATCCAAGACTAGTTTTTTTTTTTTTTTTTAAGATTTTATTTTCTCTTTTTCTCCCAAAGCCCCCTGGTACATAGTTGTGGATTTGTAGTTGTGGGTCCTTCTATTTGTGGCATGTGGGATGCTGCCTCAGCCAGGCTGGATGAGTGGTGCCATGTCCGCGCCCGGGATTCGAACTGGCGAAACCCTGGGCCGCCGAAGCGGAGTGCGCGAACTTAACCGCTCAGCCACAGGGCCGGCCCCCATGACTAGTTTTTTAACCCTGGTTCAGTTTACCTTAGAATGTGATATTTTAACTGTAAACTTTAAATGTTTATTTAAGTAAAACATAATAGGAAAATTATGCTGCTGTAAATGTATTTTAACTACTTCTTTCTTCCACTACCACTGATAATGATAACAGCATTTGTTTTATGCAGTGCTTTATAGTTATAGAGTTCCTGATCATACACATCTCATTTGATTTTTATGCCTCCCCTTGAAGGAGATGTGGCAAGTAGTATAATTTCATTTATCAAACGAGAAAACTGAAATTGAGAAAACAAGTGATTTTTCTTTTTCTACGTGGTACGGCCGATAAGTAGTACCTGTAGAGTTCCCATACACCACTTCTAATTTCTAGTCTAGTGTTACATGCAGTGTACCATATTGTTCTTATGACAGCTATTTTGATTTTTAGAGGAAAATACCATCATTTATAACTCATTGCCTTCTGATAAGGTTGAGCTGTCTGTGGTTAAATACTTTGCTGATCTCCCATAGGTGACTAAATGTGGAGGTGATCATAGGTGTGTACAGATTGGCAAATCGGTTGTCTAATAGAACATTCCTAGCACGGAAGAGGAAATCTCTCTCCTTTCTTCCACAGAAACTTTATAAGACGGGTCGGGAGATGCAGGAGAGGATCATGGACCTGCTCGTGGTGGTGGAGAATGAAGACGTAACAGTTGAGCTCATTCAAGTCAATGAGGATTTGAATAATGCCATCCTTGGATGTGAGAGGTGAGTGGATGGTGTCCCCCCTCCGACCCTCCTCCAATTCTAGTTTGGCTCCAGTTACTCAGCATTCTTATTAGAGTGCCTACAACATGAACACTCAGGAAGATCAAGAACAAGTTCAGGACCAGACCGGCTTCCTCCCAAGATAGGGAATCTGGTCCTAGCCTTCTGGGAGCTTGTGATGTGGCTTGCAAGAATGAGAGACTGCCCAAGCAGTGCTAGGAGCATTCTTGGACATTTCGGGTGGTGTAAACACCTAACCTGTAGGCAGGGCCTGGATCTTATTCACTTGATATTGTCTTCCCTGAGTGCATCATAGGCTCTCAAGTAGATGAATGGTATAAACAAAGCATCTTAGTGAAAGTGAAGTTTCCCCTAAGTTTGAGATGGAGAAGAACATGGAATGGTTAAGAGAAAAGCGGAGGATATTTTTGTGTTTTGCTAGGAAAGATTTGTCCTGAGCTAACATCTGTTGCCAATCTTCCTCTCTCTTTTTTTTCCCCTCCCCAAAGCCCCAGTACCTAGTTGTATATTCTAGTTGTAAGTCCTTCTAGTTCTTCTATGTGAGCCGCCACCACAGCATGGCTACTGACAGACGAGTGGTGTGGTTCTGCTCCCAGGAACCAAACCTGGGCCGCTGGAACAGAGCATGCCAAACTTTAACCATTAGGCCATCAGGGCTGGCTCAAGTGGAGGATATCTTATGTGGAGAAAATAGTCTGTACAAAACCAGAGTAGCCAGTGAGGACATTTTGTATATGAACATAGATTCTTAAAAATTTCCATTTGGAAAAGTGTGAAGGCAAAGATTTTAAATACTCATAATTTTGTCACTGATATGTTAGGTTTTTCCCTAAACTTTTTTATAGTTGTGATCCTATAAAGAACATATACTCCTATTTCTCCCTTGATTTTATTCACTGTATAGCACATATTTGTGTATCCTATGTTTTTAAATGCTTTTGATAAACGATTATTTTTATTTTATTTAAAAAAATTTTTTTTCTTTTAAAGATTTGCACCTGAGCTAACATCTGTGCCAATCTTTTTTTTTTCTTCTTTTCTCCTTCTTCTCCCCAAAGCTCCCCAGTACATAGTTGTATATTCTAGTTGTGAGTGCCTCTGGTTGTGCTATGTGGGACACCGCCTCAGCATGGCCTGATGAGCAGTGCCATGTCCGTGCCCAGGGTCCGAACCAGCGAAACCCTAGGCCGCCAAAGCAGAGCACGCAAACTTAACCACTCAGCCTTAGGGCTGGCTCCCATTATATTTAATAGCTGAATAGTGGTCCTGTTTCTCTCACAGTTCACTTATTAGGCATTTAAGTTGTTTCTAACTCATTTATTCATTCATCAAAATAACAGTCTTATAATGTATTGTAATCTATAGTCAGGTCTACAGTCAGGAAAACACCTTAAATCTTACGTATGCACACACTTGGAAATTGAAACAAGTGCAGTGAAACAAAAGTTCAGGACATCTGTTTGGTGAGAATAACAACCGGACCTAATCCAGCTTGGGAGAAGGAGAGGAAGGCTGCTCTGAGGAGGTGCTATTTGAGGACTTACCTGACCAGTAGGAGTTGATGAAACAAGGAGCAGAGTACACGGAGGTACGGTCTATGAAGCTATGGGAAAGTACGGGAGATCTGAGATTGGAGGAGCGAGTGTGCACCCAGAACCCAGCCCTGAGGACCTGCAGCATGCTTTGATTGACAGGCAGCTTTTTCCTCAGTCTTAACGTAAAGTGATGGGTAAAATAAGAACATAGCTTCAGGCAAATCTCCTGGTCTCTTTCCAAAGCTATCCCTAGGCCTTCCTATCATAGAAATTATGGAGCCTCTGAGATCTACTGACTTTTT
Organism: Equus asinus; assembly: GCF_041296235.1. Lineage (NCBI taxonomy): Eukaryota > Metazoa > Chordata > Mammalia > Perissodactyla > Equidae > Equus > Equus asinus. Next base: position 32,530,283 of record NC_091802.1, on the reverse strand, counting down.
CTAGATCCTTGTTTCTCAGTAGGAGTAGTGTTGGCATTTTGAGTGGGACGGTTTTCTCTTGTGTGGCTCCTACTCACTAAATGCTGGAAGTATTATTCCTAGTTTAAGTGGCACATCTAGACACCCTCAGGGGCACCATTTCTGTTGAGAATTACTGGGAATGTGTAATTGCACGGTGGCTGTATTTCCAACCGGCTGATAAGGAATGAGACCAGTGTAACTAACATAAGAAAGAGACATGAATAGGCCCAGCTTCAAATCTTGATGATTTCAGATAAGTTGCTTAGCTTTTTTAAGACTTACGTTTTTTCCTGTATATTAAAAAGGATAATACTACCTATTTGGAGGGGTTTTTTTGTTTGTTTTGGGGGTTTTTTTTGAGAATTAAATAATATATATAAAAGCACCCAGCAAAGTGCTAGCACATTGACACTCTTTAAATAGTAATTTCTCGTTCTCCTCCCCATTAATGTCCCACTGAGCCTTTTAATTTGTTGACTAGATTTATTTCCACTGATTATAAATGAGCCAAGAGAATCAGTGAAGTAAAACCAATAGCTATGAAATGGTAAGTTCTCTGCGTCACCACCTGCCTGTCAGGGACAGCAGCCTTTCCTATGAGGACATGACAGAGCATCGACTGAGGATGTGAGCCCAGTGACCAGCGTCGTCTTAGCATTGAACAGACTCCCAGTCCTTGCCCTTTGTTTTACGGGTATAAATCTTCATAAGCAGAAAATATCTAAGGAAAACCACATAGTTTTCAGTAGAGTGCTGCCTTCTGGTTTTTATTTTGGATAATTCTATTACAAACCATAAGACCACTAACTAAACGCTTCCTTAGAGACTGAATGTGTGTTTATTTGGTCTAATATGAAGAGATTGGATGACTTCTGTGAATGGCTCATTCTGATTCAGCTTTGAACCATATGTGTGAAAAGCAACTGCAGTAAATTGTGAGAGAGAAACCTGTCTTAAGATTCAGAGAAAAGTTCTTGCCTCTAGAAAAGATGCTAATCTAATGTATTAGTTTCCTATGGCTGCTGTAACAATTTACCACAAATTTAGTGGCTTAAAACAACATAAACTTACAGTTCCGTAAAGGGCTATCATCAAGGTATCAGCAGGGCTACAGTCCTTTTTGGAGGCCCTAGAAGTTCTGTTTCCTTAACTTTTGCAACTTCTAGAGGCTGGCCACTTTCCTTGGTTCATGGCCTCTTTCCTCCATCTTCAAAGCCAACGTCATCCAGTTGAGTCCTCTCGCACCGTATCACTCTGCTTCCTCTTCTTCCTCCTCTTCCTCCCTCTTCCACACTTAAGGACCTTTGTGATTACATTGGGGTCATCTGTATCATTCAGGGTCATCTCCCTGTTAAAGACAGCTCTCTAGCAACCTTCATTCCCCTTGCCGTTTCACTGTTCTTTTGATTAGGCTGTGGATATCTTCGGAGGGGCATCATTCTGCCTGTCACAGTCTGCCCTCTGTTCCACAAAGGTTCACATCCATTCCACATGCGAAATACTTCCACCCTATTCCAACATCTCCCAAAGTCTCTACTCATTACAACCAGGGAATACTTGTGCAAATAAGGAAATGGGCATTTGTTACTCAAGGCTTTATCTGTGAAGGTTGTTCATACCCAGCACGTAACTAACTAGCATATAAGAAATCAATGCCATAAGTACACGGAAGAAAAAACATGTGTTTTAGAAATGGAAAGTCCTGGGGCCGGCCCGGTGGCACAGTGGTTAAGTTCGCACCTTCTGCTTCGGCAGCCCGGGGTTCGCCGGTTCGGATCCCAGGTGTGGACCTACGCACCACTTGTCAAGCCATGCTGTGGCAGGCATTCCACGTATAAAGTAGAGGAAGATGACCACGCATGTCAGCTCAGGGCCAGTCTTCCTCAGCAAAAAGAGGAGAATTGGGCAGCAGATGTTAGCTCAGGGCTAATCTTCCTCAAAAAAAACCAAAAAACAAACAAAAACATTAAAAAAAAAAAAAGAAATGGAAAATGATTAAACTTAAGCACATGTTCCAATTCAGTGTAAGATTTTAGACTTGTTTAGGTTCATGGAGTCAATGTGTCATACTAGTAATACTGTATGTTTCTAAAGCAGCTTTTAGTTGGCAAAGCATTTCCATATTCGTCCACGTGCATTATCTATCTATGTCTTGCCCCTGAGAATAACTTTTTGAGGAAATGGTTCAAATGTTGTTGTTCTCTTTTAGCAGATGGAGAACTGAGGATCAGGAAGTCATACCCATGGTCATGTAGCTACTAGATAATAATGCTGACAGTTGAATCTTGGACTTCTGTCTCAAGTTCACTATCCTTTTAAACCTATTATTTACTTAAAAGTTCCTCCTTTACTCCCAGTGTAGAGCAAGGTAAAAGTAAATCAAAGTTGTAAAAGGTCAAGATTTTTAGTAGGTATCAAGTGTCTTATAACAATGAACATAAACAATGAAAAATGCTTTCAGTGTATTAGAGTTTTTGTGGAAAATTATAATGGCAAAATTAGAAACAAGTATTTGAGAGAAGAATAGTTAAATGTGTGATACATTCATGAGATAAAATATGCAGCCACTAAAAATTATATTTCTGAATAACTATAAGAATGCTTACAACATAGTTGAATTAGGATATAGAATTATGGAAAGTATAATTTCAACTAAGTTTAAAATGGATTAATTTACAGGAAAAAATACTGGAAGGAAAGTCATTGTAATGTTAATAGGGGCCATTTCTAGGTGATGGAATTCTTTTCATATTTTTGATCCTTGTCCTTTTTCACACATTTTTCACTAAAGGCGTTATTACCTCTATAAACTAGAAAAAAGTTATTGAAGTACTTTATTGGGAATTGAGTGGGGATGAAGCTGATTGTCTTTGTTCCTAAATATTTGCATATTAATTGTTAAATATTCTAGCATTTTCGTATCTGTTTTTCTTTTAAATACTTGCATTTTGTTAATTCAAACAGGTTTACTCGAAACCAACAAAGGATTTTGGAGCAAAATAAGAACCAGACAGAAGATGCCAATGTAAGTGAATAGAAATGTTATAAAACAATTGAACTTTTAACGAATTGTAGGTAAGAAATAATGCTTACTTCAAATAGGTCTTTCATTCATTAATGATGGAGAGGTTTTGGCGGTGTAGAGTATTTGCCTTAATAACGATGTTATTAAGTTATTAATAAGAGGTCATAAGAAGATCCTCTAATTGAGCAGGAACCTATGTAGACAGTGAGATGTGATTAGTACTAGTGTTGTCCATTGAATGGAGAATTCTCCCTCAAAATGCATCCAAATAGAATCTTCCCTTCTCCACAGGCAAGTGTTTGGAGAGAAAGCTGTGAAAAATGACCTGACACATTTTTCCTAAGTTGTGTTTTTGTTTGCTTTGCTTTCAGATTACCAGTGAACCTTCTGCCCCGTCCTGTGATCTCCTTGACCTGAGTCCCAGCCCCCCGAAGCCGAGGGCCACTCTGAGAGAACTCAACTCCGTGAATGCTCAGCTCTCAGACCTAAGTAAATAAGCACGTGGGCCTTTTCAGACCAGCAGAAGAGCTTGATGTGAAACAGTTCTCCTTGGTTTCATGACTAAATGCAACCTGAGAAGGACTGAAGTCTGTCTGAATATCAGAGAACTGTATCAGGGGATGTAATTGCTTCTTGGCAAACGGTTGGGTTATTTGCAGTACAGGAATGGATGTGTCTGGGGAAGAGGTCCTTGAAACTCATCCCACTGGTTAGAATCTCATGGGATTTACCTGGCCTGCTTTATCGAGGTTGTTCCTCTCCATGGCCAATACTTAAATCTACTCTGAACCCACGCACTATTATCTATGGGTTTCTCTGCTATGCTATAGCGTCAGGTAAGGGCATATTTGATGCAGATGGAGAAATTCAGGAATTATGAGGCCTGGTCCACATGGTGGGGAGATGTAAAAGGGAAAACACAGACTTTTGAGTCAAAGAATGCCAAGCTGAAATCCCGGTTCTGTCACATCTTAGCCACCAGACCATTGAGACTTTCCTACCTTAAACAGTGAGAACGGTAGTTGCTCTAATGAGTTGCTGTGAAGATAAATGAATAATGTTTATAAAATGCATTGTAGGCTTAGAGTTACCTGTGTTACCTGTCTTATTTGTTATCTCCTACTATCCTTATTCCCAAAAAGTTTGGGTAAATTACAAAATTAAGGATGATGAAAAATGCTGAAACCCAGAAGTTTTTGCCAAACTAAAATCAGTTTGTTCTTCTCTTCTGTTAGCAGGTTTTTCCAGAGTCAAAATATTCAGTATCACTGAATTTGTGGTTTCCTTATAACTTCCCCTATTTCTAAAATGTTGGCTGCTTGCTTATTTAGACCGGTGGAACGTGTGGAGTCTGTTACATGGAAGAGTTATTCTTGAGTTTTTATCAGGCATTTTTAGAGCGGAGGAAATGATTATTCCCTTTGGGGCGTCTCACCTAGGATTGTAGGAAGTTAAGAGCTTGGGGAGGTGAAGGTGGAGCTCTGTACATACCATAGCTTTAAAACTTGTGTGCTTGGCAGAAGCGTACAGGTAAAATCTCTTCCATTCTGAATCAGCTTGGGAGTTTAGAAAACCCAATAAAATAACATTTGTTACCTTTTCAATAACCTCTTTTTGTGGCAGGGGATTTCTCTCTTTCTAATGGTAAAAATGATACTTTTTAATTTCTGGTTGAGGAAATCCCATGATTTTGTGGTGACAGAAACCTCTCTCTTTAATTTGTTTTTTTGTTTGTTTTTTTACTGTGGAAAATCCCACAGAACTGACTGACAAAATGTTTTGAAGCCACACAGCAAATCTATTTTGTATTCTAGATTTCACTTCTCCAAGTCCTGCTGTAACGAACAACGTGAAACCTAGTCTTTGTCCACAGATGGATTTGCTAGCCTTGGAAAATACAGAAACATCCCTGTAAGTATGTCAGTAATGCTCCGGAACTGATACCATCTCATGGTGATTCCTCATATTTAAGAAAACATGACATAATAGAAAAAGTAGAGGCTTAGGAGTCAAACAGACCTGAGTCAGAATCTCAGTGCTACTTCCTACTATCTGTGTGACCTTGGATGAGCAACTTAACCAGTGGAAGCTTTCATTTTTCTTCTAAGAATATTTCTTAGGATTCTTATGAAGATTCAGTGAGATGTTATATGTCAAACTCCAGTATAGCTCTTGGTACATAATAAGCCTTCAATCAGTTGTCTTTGTTTCTGTTATTTTTTAGTGATAATAGAAGGTAGGGGGACTACAATGACAAAGGTAGGGGAAGAGAAATGAGGTTTAAAATTGTTAAGAGTAACAGCCACACCGATTACACAGCACTTGCTGTGTGCCAGGCACTTTGCTAAGCTGTTTTTGTTTATTTCATTTAATCTTTGCAAACGTTCTTGGGTCAGTTCTGTTGTTATTCCTATTTTAGAGGAGAAAAGGCTGAGACTTAGGGAATGGAACTTGCTCCAGTTCATTTAGCTATCAAAGAGCGGGTCTGATGAACTGAGAGTTCACCAGAAAAGAATACAAACGACCCTTAAACATATGCAATGATGCTCAACCTTACTTATAGTTACATATAAATATATATGTAATAAGTATAATATAAATTCAACTACAATGAGAGTATTTTTTAACCTCACAGACTGGCAAAAGTCCAAATGTTTGATAACGTGCTTTGTTGCCTGTGGAAAGACAGATGCTATCACAAAATTATACAGTTCTTATAAGGGGCAAGTGGCAATATCTATTAAAATTATAAATGTGTTTACCTTGGAACCTGCGATCTCATTTCTGGGAATTCTCACCTCTGCAAGATGAGTTGTTTACAAGATTATTCTTTACCACATTTGGGCAAGAGCTAATAATTGGAAACAATTCAAGTACCCATCAGTTGGGGACTGGTTAAATAAACATCTATGCAGTGTATTACTATATAGCTAGGGAAAAAAAAGTAGGCTCTTTATATGAGGAACAACCACTAATGTATTTATTATTAAGTGAAACAAAAAGGTGCAAAGTAGTGTGTGTATACTATATTGCATTTGTGTAAGAAAGTGAGAAATAAGAATATGTATTATTTGCCTCTATTTGCATGAAGAATGCAAGAAGGAGGCAGAAGAAGCTAAAAAGCATGATTCCCTAAGGTCAGGGAGGGGCAGGATAGGGTGGATAGAGCTAAAAATACACAGAAGTTGGATTTGCCTTATACCAAAGTCTATATTGTTTTTTTTCTTTTAAATGTGTACATTTTAGCTAATAGGCAATGCATTTCCATGATTCAAATATCAAAACAATATAAAAAGTTGTACAGAGACTATTACTTTTCTTTGTTTTTTTTGGTTGGGTGGTGAGGAAGATTTGCCCTGAGCTAACATCTGTTGCCAATCTGCCTCTTTTTCTGCTTGAGGACGTTTAGCCCTGAGCTAACAGCTGTGCCAGTCTGTTTTGTATGCGGGTCACTGCACCAGCATGGCTGACGAGTGGTGTAGGTCCACACCTGGGATCCAAACCCGTGAACCCCGGGCCACCGAAGCAGAGCACGCACACAGAATTTAACCACTAGGCCACAGGGCAGCCCCCAACAATTACTTTTCTTTATTAAAAAAAGAGTAGGGGCAGAGGGGTAGAAAGGAGAATGAGAAAGCACAATCAAACTGGGGAGAAAAGCAGAAAAAAAAAAAAAAAGCGTAAGGGAAGAAGAGGAGTAAGGAAAGATTCATGTGCCAGGACACAATAGAGTCAATGGCTATCTCATGAACCACTAAGTTGGGCAAGAGCCTTAGGTTGGCTTCCTCTGGTGTGATGCAAGTAAGTGCTGAAATGTAGGCAGATCTCCAGTGAAGTTGCTTAGGAAGTAATGTAGTCTAAAGTAGCTGATGCTGTTTTCCTTTATCCTGCAAATCTTATTGGCTAATATGAGAAAGAAGAGGATATAGAGGAAATCCCATTATAAAAATTGTGTCTGTAAAACTCATAAAAAGATGAATCCTAGCTAGTAGCTGCTTATTTTAATCTGTACTCTTGTGGATGTCATTCTTTGGTAGGCATAAAAACCATTTGGGTGACTTAAAAGGTAAAGTTGCTGGGCCTCAGAAATTCTGATTCAGTAGCAGGAATCTTTGATTTTAAAAGGCATCCCAGTGGAATCATAAAGCAGTAGTTTGCCAGTCATACATTAGACATCCTATAATGGTCATCCACTCAAGATCCAGATATCAAAATAATTATAATAGTGCTTGGAATTCACTGGAATGAAAGATACTCTTTAATATTAATAATATTTTGTTTTCTATACTATCTTTCTAAGCCTTTTGTGTCTATTTTTTTCTAATTTTCAAAAAAGCTTAATTAGAGGGTCCCTGAGTTAGGATGGTGGTTTGAATTACGATTTTTCAACTTTACGATGTGCAGAAGCTGTACACGTTCAGTAGAAACCACATTTTGAGTTTTGATCTTTTCCTGGGCTAGCAGTCTGCAATATGATACTCTCTTGTGATGCTGGGCAGTGGCAGCGAGCTGCAACTCCCAGTCAGCTATGCGATCATGAGGGTAAACAACCGATATATTTACAACCATTCTGTACCCTTACCACCATTTTGTTTTTCACTTTCAGTACAGCATTCAATAAATTACATGAGATATTCAACACTTTATTATAAAACAGACTTCGTGTTAGATGATTTTGTCCAACTGTAGGCTAATGCAAGTGTTCTGAGCATGTTTAAGGAAGGCTAGATTAATCTATGATGTCTGGTAGGTTTTTGGCTTAAGTTATTTTCAACATATGATGAGTTTATCAGGCATAACCCCATTGTAAGTCAAGGAAGATCTGTACATGACTGAAACTGTGATTAGACCAATTTTTTACAGTGTCAGAAATTGAAGGACTAAAGCTGCCTAGGACATGTATCTACGTTAAATTATATGCTGAAGATTACGTATGAGAGGCAAAATCAGTCACAATAATGCCTTATGGTCTTGAGATTTTTCCACCCCTCTGTGTTTGCAGTTTAATTTGTTTACCATCACAGAACAAATGAGTGATGGAATTATTCATAAGAGAAAGGATCCTTGAAAAACAATGATAATGGTGGGATAAAGTCATAGGTCATATATATTTATAACCCACTTATTATCAGGCAGCACACTAAGAAGAATAAGAAATGTTTACTAATTACTTACCAGTGCTCCCAATAGACCTATGAGGTGGCCTCCCATGTCGTTCTCATTGTAAAAATAATAAACCAAGGCTGAGGAAGATTAACTTGCTAAAATTTGCCCAACTAATGCAGAAACAGGATTCAAATTCAAGTGGATCTGATTTCAGTACCCGCTCTCTTTTTTCTTTCTGTAATTTAATTTTATTTTTAAAATTTCCATATATTAAAATTGACCCTTTTTCCCGTTTGATGTACAGTTCTATGAATTCTAACATATCCTGGGCCACCAAAGCAGAGCGTGCGAACTTAACCACTCGACCACGGGGCCAGCCCCCATCTTTACTTTTAACTTAACTATCTTGATATATTTGAAGTGCGTTTCTTGTAGATGGCATATAGTTGGGTCATGCAGTTTTATACATTCTCATAATTTCTGTCCTTAATTGCTATTTTAGGCCATTTACATTTAATTTAATTATAGGTTTGGATTTAGGGCTACCATTGTGTAATGTGTTTTCTGTTTGTTCCCTTTCTTTTTCTTCTGTTTCCTCTTTCCTGCAGTCTTTGGGATTATTGGAATGTTTTCAGTATTCCATTTTATCTCCTGTGATTTTGACTATAACTTTGTGTGTATAGTTTTTATATGGGGAGGGGGGCTGGTTGCTCTAGGGATTGAAATATATGTATTTACCTTTTTAGTTTACTTAGAACCAACATTTTACCTCTTGAAGTGAAATGTAGAAAACTTAGACCTAGATCCTCCTTTATATTGTAGTTATGGCAGATATTACATCTGTATACATTGGGGAGAAAACCACCACCAATGTTATCATTTTTGCTTGCAACCCTCAAATATATTTTAAAGAAGTTGAGAGGAATAATCTATTATATTTACCCAATATTCGCTATTTCTGTTGCTCATATATTCTTCCGGTATAATTTCCCTTCTCTCCGAAGTATTTCCTTTAGCAATTCTCCTGGAACCAGTTTTTGGCAGTGAAAATCTGTTCGTTTTACTTCATGTGAGAATGTCTTTATTTCTTTTCTTTTTTTTTGAGGAAGATTAGCCCTGACCTAACTGCTGGCAGTCCTCCTCTTTTTGCCAAGGAGGACTGGCCCTGAGCTCACATCCGTTCCCATCTGCCTCTACTTTATATGTGGGACGCCTACCACAGCCATGTCCGCACCCTGGATCCAAACTGGCGAACCCAGGGCCACAGGAGCAGAATGTGCGCACTTAACCACTGCACCACCAGCCAGCCCCCTCTTTATTTCATTTTTGTTCCTGGAGGATATTTTCAGTGGATATAGAATTCTGGGTTGACAGTTCTTTTCAGCAGTTTCTAAATGTTGCTCCACTCTCCTCTGGCCCAAATGGTTTCTAATGAGAAAACTACATTCATTCAAATTGTTGTTCCCCTAGAGATAATGTGTTCTTTTCTCTGGCTGTGCCTTCAGGAAATTTTCTTTTCTAATTTTGAATGGTTTGATTATGATATGTCTGGGTATGGATTTCTTTTGGTTTATTCTGTTTGGGGTTTGCTGAGTTTATTAGTTTCCCGTGGCTACCATAAAAAAAAAAATTACCACAAACTAGGCAGTTTAAAACCACGGGAATTTATTTTCTCATATTTCTGGAGTCTAGGAGTCTGAGCTTCAGCAGGGCGACATTCCCTCTGGGGCTTTTCGGGGAGAAGCCATTTTTCCTCTTCCAGATGCTGGCGACTTTTTGTACTCCTTGGCTTCCTTTGCTTTGGCCACATCACTCCACTCTGTGCTTCCACCTTCACATTACCTTCTCCTTTGTGTGTCTCAAATCTCTTTCTGATTTTCTCATTTGAGGTCACTTGTCATTGGATTTAAGGCCCACTTGAATAATACAGGATATCATCATCTCAAGATCTTTAACTTAATTACATCTGCAAAGACCCTTTTTTTCCAATAAGGTAACATTCATAGGTTCCAAGAATTAGGACAAGGACATAACTTTTTGGGGAGCCATTCAACCTACTACACTGAACTTCTTGAATCTATGTGTTTATGTCTTTCACCAAATTTGTGAAGTTTTCAGCCTTTATTTTTTCAAATATCTTTTCAGCCCTACACACTTTCTGCTGTCCTTTTGGAACTCGTTGTTGTTATTGAGGTCATAATAGTTTATAACATTGTGAAAGTTCAGTTGTATGTTGTTATTTGTCAGTCACCATATACATGTGCCCCTTTGCCTGGGGTTTTGGGTGTGAGAGAACAGAGAGGGGAGGGAAAAAAGAGGTGAGAGATTTCCACACGCTTTCTGAGCATTAGAATTTCCCTTTCCTGCTCCTCGAGTAAGAACAAGGGAGCATCTCTTGGAGCTCTGTCTGTCCTCACTGCCCTCTTTCGCATTTTAGGTTGCATTGCATTCAGGTTAGGGAATACCACAGGGGCGAAAAATGGTAAGTTCACCAGTGATTCAGCGATCTGGTCTTTTTTCCCAGTTAGCCTGTAACTATTTACATTTCAGTTCTCAAATATTTGCCCCATACATTCTGTCCAGGTTTTATTATTGCATTCAGTACGAGAGACAGGGTGAAGTGTGTTTACTCCATCTTACCCAGAACTGTCCCACTTCTTTCTTTCTTTCTTTTTTTGAGGTAGATTAGCCCTAAGCTAACATCTGCCACCAATCCTCCTCTTTTTGCTGAGGAAGACTGGCCCTGAGCTAACATCTGTGCCCGTCTTCCTCTACTTTATATGTGGGATGCCTACCACAGCATGGCGTGCCAAGCGGTGCCATGTCCGCACCCAGGATCAGAACTGGGGAACCCCGGGCCATTGAAGTGGAATGTGTGAACTTAACTGCTGCACCACTGGGCCGGCCCCCCGCCATTTCTTTCTTAAGCTCCACTTTGCATTGCCTCTCATCCTTCAGGGATTGATAGCGTGGTGGCTGGTCTGAGGGAAAGATCGAAGGCTCTGTTTTCGCTTGTGTACCATGCACCCTCCAGGGTCTCAGGGCTACCACTGCCCAGGGACAGTGCTTTTTCTTTACTCTTTTTGGTATTTGGGCATCGTGACCTGGGGGGCACTGAAACCAGATGGCAATTGTTATAGAAATTTAATGCTTTTGAGCAGTCTAAAGGTACATTTTAAGTTTTGTTTTTAGACTAAGAAAGCCATCTTACTTTCTGCATTTGTGTTCTCACTGTAGGGTAATCATGCTGTGTTATCACACTATCCTAGGTTTGCTCAAAGGACCAGCCAAAACCTCTCCTCAAGTCATGCATATGAGAATGTGAGTAATGAACCCTTCCCTGACAGCGCTCCTAGTCGGCAGATTCTCCTGGCCAGAACGACCTCCTGCTTGTTAGTTCTCCTGTTCTGCTCAATATTTCTTTGTCTGTCTAATGTATCGATACTGGCTTTGTTAGGACTTTCCCTTGTCTTCTTTTAACCTTTCGACGTTGACAAGTTGAGTCTCACTTCTCTTAGAAAGATGGTTAAGGATCAAAATTCCTTTAGAGTTGTTTATATTTGCTGTCTCCAGTTTCTTTCTTCTCCTCCTCTTTGACAGACTCCAGACAGGCTCTCATCCCAACCACTTTACTGGCATAGCTCTTGTCAAAGTCACCAGTGACTGCCATGTTGCTAAATCTAGTCCTGCCATGCTCAGTCCTCATCTTACCTGATTTATCAGCAGCAAGTGACAAAGTCAGTCACTTCCTCCTTTTTGCACATGTGGCTTTCAGATACCACTCATTTTTCTTCTCTTGCCTCACTTCCATTTCTTCACCCATCTCCTTTGCTGGTCCCTCCTCCTCTCCTGGCTTTTCAATGTTGGACCTCAGGGTTCAGGCTTCAGACTTCTCTGTCCATGTTCATTCCTCTGTGGTCTTTTGGTCTCGTCTCTTGAAATACTATTCAAATTCTGACAACTTACAAGTTGGTGTCTCTAGCCTATACCCCTCCCTGGAAAGCAGAACTCACATGTCTACTTCCCACTTAACATCTCTTGATTTCTTTGCAGCCCCGGCTCCCAACCTGCTCTTCCTACGGTCTTCCCCACCTCCGTAAATGACCACTCCACTATTTCAATTGCTCAGACGAAAAACCTTAGAAAATAGTGCTTGAATTTTACCTTTTTACCTTCAAAATATATCTTATTATCCAGCCACTTCTCACCATCTCCACTTCTATATCCCAGTCCCAGCCACCATCAGATGGACATTGCAGGGGCCTCCTAGGAGTTGCCCTTCGTCAGCCTTCACCTCTCTCTTCGCCCCCCGCCCCCACCTCACAATCTGTTCTCAAAACAGAAACCAGTGCAATCGTTTTTAAAAAGTAAAGTCATATTATGTTACTCGTCTGCTCTAAACCCATCTACGATTTTCTTCCTCACTCCATTTTACGTAGTAAAAGCATTAAATGCTGATCTTCTCCCTCCCCTTACTTCTCCAACCTCACCTCTTGCCTCCCTCCCTTGGCTCACTCGGCTCCAGCCACACTGGCCTCTCCTGCTTCAGAGCATCTGATCTTGTGTCCCCTCCGATAATCACCAGGCCCACCTCAGTCGGGGCTCTGCTCATTGTCCCCAGTGGTGAGCCTTCCCTGACCGCTACAAGCAGAGCAGTATCCCACCCCGCCTCCTCTGCCTCCCCTGCCTCCTCTGCCTCCCCTGCCTCCCTTCTCCGTTACCTTGCTTTTTTCTTAGAGCACTTGCCATCTGACATCCGTTTACATTTGTGGATTGTCTGCTCCATGAGGGCAGGGATTTGTCCTGTTTTATTTATTGCTTTATTTATAGCACCCGGTAGGTGCCCAGGACGTTTGTGAAATGAATGAGGAAAATTACAAGAAGAAAGAGATTTCTAATTAAGACCTTAATCTTTATCAGTCCTGATTTGATAGCATCACCTTCTGCCTTTCTTTAGTTAAGATTGGTTTTTGTCCTGTTTGAAGCTGAGGTTTTATATTCAATGTGGAACTACAGAATCTGGACTGAGCCACATATTCCTGCTGCTTTTTTTTAAAGCAACACTGTTTTAAAAAAACAATTTACCTTTTATGAGAAATGAAGTGCAATGGGGCTGAAATCAGACAGAAAAGCAATAAATTGTGTAAGCAGTTATTACCTAAAAAACTAAAGTAATAGTTAATAATTACTAATTCTTGTCCAGTTGAGGGTATATGCTTCTTGGAATAGTGCCACTTGGAAGCCTAGGAATCTAAAGAATAAGAAAAGCTTAATGTAGAATGTTTATTTGAACATGTGCTATACCTTCTTAAGTTTCCAGAACATTCAAATTCAGTGTTACTACAGCCGGTTAGTCTACAGACCATTCCAGCAACACCATCAAACCAGACACTGCCGTCCTTGCCCGGCAATCACCCAGGTACTTGAGACCTTATTATTTGCATCAAGTAAGGAAACTTGTGGGAATATATGAGTCTGCCAGACTTATTGGTAATTGAAAATAGATATGTAGAGGAGAAAAATTAGTTCATTTGCTTTTGTGTGGTGTTTTTTTTTGTTTTTGTTTTTGTTTTTTTTTTGGTGAGGAAGATTGGCCCTGAGCTAACATCTGTGCTAATCTTCCTCTACTTTGTATGTGGGATGCCACCACAGCATGGTTTGATGAACGGTGTGTAGGTCTGTGCTGGGGATCTGAAACCATGAACCCTGGGCCCCTGAAGCAGAGTGCACGAACTTAACCACTATGGCACCAGGCCAACCCCACAGAGGAGTTCATTTGCATTTTTAAGTGACATGAAGTAAATTCAGAGCAGTTATGACCATTATGACTGACATTAAGAGACTGTAAAAATGCTTGTGTTGCACTGAAGATTCTATGTTGAATACTACAGTAAATGAAGCTTTTGTTGACGTTTGGAAATTTTTCTTTGCAGATAGATTTGTTGCCCTTGCAAGCAGCATGGGAACACCAGTATATTTGTTTCTGGTTGTCAGTTTGTTAGGATCTTATGTTTGAAGTCTAAATCATAAAGAGAATTGTACATAGCACTTCTCGTCGAAAAGCACAATGTGTGTTTATTGGCTTTTTTTTTTTTTTTTTTTGCCTGTAGTGATGACAAAGAATGATCTCCAGCTACCCCATTACTACGAGGTAATGGAGTTTGATCCCTTAGCTCCTGCTGTCACTGCAGAGTAAGTCATTTACAAAATGATTATTTTTTGTCTAGATTCCCTTTGGTAGCGGAGCTAACAGGGCTGGCTTATACGTTTAACTTTGTTTAGGTCTTGGCAGAAATTGATGGCCTTATTAAAAATGACTTACGAGGTTTTATGGAGGCTATTGCTCTTAATGGTCTTATTGTTCTCAGTCTTGTGACTAAAAAATAAAAATCCTGGGGTTGCACATTAAGAAATAACCGGAACCATCATGTGCATCCGTGGATTCCTCAGAGATGCCTTGGCAGAAAGTGGGGTTCTCTCCAGCTTGAGAAGGGCACTATTCACTGATGCGTGACATAAGTGACACCACATTGATGGGATATTTTAGCTGTTCTTTTGACTACTAATCCCAAAAATACTTACATAAGAACTTATTTTTAGCCTTCACTACATATGACAAGAGTGTGCTCAAAATGGATTAATAAAGCATTAGTGTAAAAATTACTTTTTAACTTGAAATCCTTAAAACACCATTATTTTATGATTCTATATTGGTCAAGTGTATATAAATATTTATGGGATGGTAGGCTTATTAGAGCTTTAATACCCTTTGATTGACTGAAGGTTAGCCCCAAAATTGTTAAAAATGATTAAAGCAAGTTTATGGAAATCATTGTTCAGAAACTGGTAGCCTGCTGGCTGTATCTTGCCTGCAGCTGTGTTTTGTTTGACCTATCGGAATTTAAAATATGCATTTAAAAAGTAATTGCCAACAGTTAAAAACTGAGATATTTCAAAAAATATCTGGACCTCTGGATTCTTTTAGATACCATGGCAATACCAGGCTGGCATTTTTACATGCTAGCAATAGGTTGGGGCTGAATATTAGCTGCCTCCTTAAGGTGAGGCATGCTCTGCAGTCCAGTGGCCTACACCTGGTCCCCTGCGTCCATTCATTTGATCTGCCTGGCATGTGTAGACATTTGAGGTTTTGACCCTTGCTTTAAGCCCTCAATGTAGTGATCCATTTTGAAATAACTTATGAATAAATCTTAATAGACTTAGGAGTTCATTAAATATTTTTTCTTAACTTAGAATTGTGAAATTTCCCTAAGTCATTCTGTTTGATAAAGTTCAGTCATGTGCTGTGTAACGATATTTCAGTCAACGATGGACTGCAAAAATGACAGTGGTCCCCTAACATTAGCACCACATAGCCTAGGTGTGTAGTAGGCTGTGCCATCTAGGTTTGTGTAAGTATACTCTATGATGTTCGCACAACGATGAAATTGCCTAGCAATGCATTTTCAGAATGTATCCTCGTTGTTAAGCAGCACGTGACTGTATTGCTGAGTATATTAATGGTTTAAGGAATTAGAAATTGGTTAAACTAGGTATGCTGTCTGGGAACTGAATTTTTTAAATCAGTTTATGCATCCAAATAGGAAGCAGAAAAGTTTTTTTTTTATTATATTCCAGTTAATTAGGAGGTTGTTGTAAGTGGATATGGCAGTGCAACAGATATTAAGATGAGAGAGGTACTAAGAAGCTGGAGAGGTGAAACTTTGGAATTCTCTACCATTGTGGTTATCACTTTCTAGGGGATAGGGTGTCTCAATTCCTTTGAAAGTTGCATGAAATCCAGGGAACTTCTCTCTAAAGAAAACAAAATCTTGCAGAAAAGTTCTGAGATTTCACATCACTGGTTGTCCACGAACCACAGGTTAAGAATTTCTGCTCTAGTGCGACACGGAGTACAATACTTATGAAGATATATACGTACACACAATTCATTCATTTGACGAATACATTGAACATTGACTATGTGCCAGGGACAATGACTGGTACCTAATCTATCATGTTGAACGAGAGAGATTCTCTCTGTCCTCATAAAGGTTAAATCTAGTGTGGAGGCAGAAATTAAATCAGCAGCCAAACACGTATTTACTCGTATTTGTGGTAATGGTATGGAAGGTTATGGTGACTTGACAGTGTATCCCAGGAAGATCTAGGTTAAATGAGGGTTAGAGGAAGTGACATTCAAGATGAGACCTGTAACTGTTAGTCAACTGCCAAGTTTAGGAATCAGTTTGTAGGCCCAGGGAACAATGTGTACAAAGACCCTGAGGAGAGTTTTGGCACATTCAAGGAAATGGAAAAGCCAAGAGCAAAGAGAGCAACAGGGAACCTATTACCAGATGTGGAAACTGCAATTTGGAAACAGAAAGAAGAAGGTGCACAGCTGTGATGAACACCACTGAGAGGACAAGTAAGATGAGGACTGGAAACTAGGTAACAGATTTTTTGTTGTTAGTGCTATTGAGTTGATTCTGACTCCCAGTGACCCTGTGTGCAAGAGAGCGGAACCCTGCTGGGTCTTTTTATGCCATCCTCTCACCTTCCAGAGCTGTATCAGGCAATGCTCCCCTGCTATTCACAGGGTTTTCATGGCCAATTTTTCAGAAGTAGGTGGTCATGTCCTTCTTCCTAGTCTGTCTAGTCTGGAAGCTCCACCAAAACCTGTCCACCATGGGTGACCCTGCTGGTATTTAAATACCGGTGGCACAGCTTTCAGCATCACAGCAACACACAGCCTCCACAGTATGACAACCAACAGAGAGGTAGTATGGTTCCCCGACCAGGAAATAAACCTGGGCTGTGGCAGTGAGAGCACCTAATTTCAATGACTAGACCACCAGGGTCTAGGTTATTTAATGCATTAAATAACCGGAAATCATTGATTTTAGTACAAGTCATTTTGGTAGATTGATGGGGACAGAAGCCAAATTTCAGTGTGTGAAAAGTAAGAGATGAAGTAGAGACAATAAGTGCAGATGACACTAGAAACTTAACCATGAAGGGATGATGGAAAGTGGCCTGGCAGCTCGAGGATTACTGAGGTGATTACTCTAAGTAGACATGGGATTGAGGACGGTATTGTAAAGTGGGAGATGCTGGAGCCTCTGTAAATGGTGAAAGGGAGGATCCAGTAGAGAGGGAGAGGTCGAAGATTCAGTTTGAGAAGGGGGATACCTAATGAGTGAAGTGTTTGAGAAGCCAGCGGTTGACAGGATCACAGAAGTAGATGATGGTGCACATGAAAATAGACTTGAAGATTCGGTGATGGGAAGATGAGGAAGTCTCCATATCAAGGCATTTAATTAAGAAGAGAGGTTTCTGCCTGAGAGTGAGAGGAGGGGGCTCAGAAATTTGAGGAGAGTAAAGGAGCCTGAAATAGTTTTGTGGAAAATGAGACAAAACTTATTTGAGAAATATATTAAAACTTTTGGACCATGAAGTTGATTATGGCTTCATAGTTTCACAGTGCTGTGGTTTTTATGCGAGTTTTCCTCAGCCATGTTTTAGTATGTAGTGTATATGAACATTGTTTGTTTGTAGGTAGAGAGATTTTCTAGCTAAAGACATATGTAAGACACACATAAAGAACTGAATGATGTCATAGAAAAATTACTACATGCGAAGTACAAAGGTAACAGTTAAGCTAAAGGTGGCTCAGGAGTTTGGACTGTAATAACATAGGTTAAATAAGCTGGCATACTAATATTTTTTAAAAGTGTTTTGAGGCCAGGAAAAGCAGAACAATTTTTGCTTTTTTTTAAAGCAGAAAGCAAACTGTCCAAATTTGAGCCATATTTTCCATTAAATCACAAGTAAAATGAATTGGTTATATAACAATACATATTTATAAGATGCAAGGGACTTGGAGCATTAGGATCTGAGAAAGCTATCATGTAAGCTTTAGGGCAGAGATTTTTGTTTTTATTCACTGACAGAGCCTGAACACCTAAAATGGCACCAGATTTTTAGTTAAGGTTTTGGCAGTTAAAAACAAAAATAGTACTTCAAAACAGATATAAATCTTTTTGCCATGATGACTTGTTTGTTTCAGAGTTATTTATGAAGAAATTGATGGTCATCACCAAAAAGGAGCTGAAAGTCATAGTGATTGTTGAGGTAAAGACTTCAATTTATACCACTTACATTGCACATTCTACATGATTTCAGTGCAATTATCACTTTGAGTATTTAGTATATACATTTTATAAGGGCCATCCAATCCTCTGACACTTTGAGTGAAATAGTATATAAGTTCCACTGAATCACTCAAATTGTAATGAACTATTGTTCACTAATGCAATACATTGTTTGTGACTTTGTTAGCTTAAAATAACCTTAGAATGTAGAAGTTGGTTTATGGTATAGAAATATGAATGCTAACAAAATAGATGATCAATAAAAACTTCTTAGCAATGGATTCAGACATTTGTGCTCCTAATACCTATTAACTGGGACTAGTAGAACCCATTCATGGTTAGTCCACATAGGTCTGGATTCTATTTGCTGTAATAGTCATCTCATTTATTTATGAATGAATGCATGACCACCAGTAACCTATTAACCGTATTTATTCCCCTTAGACCCTTCCCCATGGAAGTAGTACATTCCCACCTTTCCTCTACCAAACTGTGGCTCTCTAGTTACCAAGGAATAGGGGAAGAGAGGGAAAGGATGGATGGACATGGTTGACTATCTTCTTTTTATTCTAGGTGCAAGTGCATGACCAGCTCACCTGCTAGACCCTGTCCACTTTTGAGACCCAGAAGACAAGACCTACCAACACATCAAAACCATGGTGGAACATTTCTCCCCTGCAATAATGAAGTTTAAACAGAAGAGTAACAGCCCCAGAGTAAGATTTATGGTTCCTGACGGCAGCTCAAGCTTTATCTCAAAAGAACTTGGTTGTAACATAAATTCACTTAAAACTTTACAGAAGAAAAGTTCATTGTACTGAGGCCAACCAGGTTACTTGTAGCATCTTATGTTTCACAGACCTTCCTACATTTAGAAATCACCACACAGCCATGATAAGAGGAGATGAAGATTATTTCATTACAAAATAACTCTGAATAGATGTTAAGCATGAAATGTGAGAAACTATTATTCAGGAAGAATACTGAGTGCCTTCATTTAACTAAAGTTGAATGTAAAAGTCAATTTGCACTTCTTTATAAATACTACTCTTGTTTAGAAGTATGAACTCTAAAAGCCGTGATTGTAGTTTAATTATATTTCAGGTACTCAGATGAGGTCACCGGACTACATCGGACTGCCTTTAAATAGGACTCTTTATAATACTAAATTTTTTTTTTCTTTTTACTGCAATTTAATATTTCTATTTGGAACAAAAACTACTGGAAGACATAATAAATTGTGCATTCGTTTATGTCATAAATTACAATGACAAATAAATTACTATTAAAACAACTTAATACATCTTTTTTATAGCATTTGTTCAGAGAATCTTCACAATCCCACACTTACACTTTAACATTCAGGGACTTGGAACTGTCGTAAAAAATGCTAGAAGCCTAGTAGATATACTTATGCATTTTATTTCAATTTCATGATACTGAAATTTCAAAATAATTATAAAGTACTCTGAATGTAAAATAGTCCTAGATCTGAAAGGAAAACTACAGTCAAATTTGAAATCAGAATGTAATCTTTGGGCAAGCTGGTATAGGGTGTAGTGATTCCTCTTGTTTTGAGCTTTTAAAATAGTGACTGTTCACAAAGAAAGTAGTAACCAACTATATTTGAGAAACAATGAAAATGGTCAGAAGTTCTGACCTACAGCCTAAAACAAATAACCCTGGCATTAAAAAAAAAATTCATTATTACAAGTATGAAGTGCTAATAATTTGGAAGGGGACTGGGGAATTAAGATGAACCATCAAGTCCAAGCTTACATATTTAAGAAACAAAGCAGTTTCTTTTAATACTATTTAACAAACTAAGTATGGTTTTGAACAGTCATACATTCTAAATTGGCGTGTGGATTCCTTATGATAAAAAGGTAATCCCGTTCTCTCAATTTTAAGTAGGGTAAATTAGTTGGGAAGAAGAAAAGAACCATCAGCACATAATATTTAAAATAGAAGCATATTTCTCTTCTGAGAAGACTAAATACATGATTTTTCAAAAATCACAAATTTGAAGCAGGACTCAGTTGCTGACTTCAATTATAGCCTGGAACCGGCAACTTGTATCCCTCCTTTGCTTCAAAAAAAGTATAAGAAAGAGTGATGAGATCAACATTCACCATTCTTGGATCTTCAGCAAATTCAGGATCAATGTAGAAAAACACTGGCATATCTACTTCCTCTTGTGGATTAAGCCTTTGTTCTTCAAAACAGAAGCACTAGAAGTTATAGAAAGGTATTTATTAATATTTCTATTATCTATAACAAACTAATATGGCTTTAATAAGCCTATTGTGAAATATAATACTTAAGTTCTGTGATAGAATAATAGCATCTTTTCATCTCAGATTGAGTTTTGCTTTAAGGACTGAGAATCAACAAATTAATTCTTCTAAACTTAAAAGAAGATATCCATATGATTTGGTTCTCAATCTCTACATAGCTGTTTAGAAGCAATTAAAAAAAAAAAAACAATTTGAAGTTTACAAGAAATAAATGTTCAGAAATCAGTACCTCCGAAAACACTGCAGTACCCTTAGTACTAAACAGTTTTATGTACTTTTATAATATTCTATGAAGTCTGCATTTAGTTGTACCTGTATTTTATTGAAATACTGTCCAGCTTCAAACGGGACAACATTGTACGTGGAAATTCCGATTACTGGCTTGTCAGTAGGATTCTTAGCTTTATAAAACGCCAGTGCAGTCTCTCCTGGCACTACCTGTTTTAAGGAAAATATACATCATCAGTACTTTAAATCTCACACAGCTCCTTCTTTCCCTACTGCATCAGTCATATTATTTTTCCTATCCATCAGACCATAATACCTAATCTAATGTTAAGGCTCAGCAAAATAGTGAATACTACCCATGAGCATCTGATTTTCAAATTTTACTTGCATATATCAATGAAGAAGCAATGCTCTATTATACATATTTTGTTACGGATTGTCCTCTTGTACATCTGAAGTCTTCAAGCAACAACCTGCGAATTAAGTTATTTAACATGTGTCCAAGGACAAGCCTAGCCTATCACAGCCCATGCCTAACTTCTTAACACTTATCCCTGAATATCATTATATGATTGACTAAAGATTCTTTTTAAAAGGTTACCAACATTGAACCTAGCTTATAACCAGAGTAAATTGAACTTATAACCAGAGAAAAACTTTGACTGAATAGAATCTTTATTTAACAAAATAGCACCAATACTTTTTTAATAAGAGAATAACAGATAAAATAAATTGCAAGGCTTAAAAAACATCAATTTCCAAAGGATGCACTAT
This sequence comes from Equus asinus, assembly GCF_041296235.1. NCBI lineage: Eukaryota > Metazoa > Chordata > Mammalia > Perissodactyla > Equidae > Equus > Equus asinus. The sequence goes on along the minus strand of NC_091802.1, from coordinate 32,508,678 downwards.
TTGTACCAATTCAGCCACTAATACTTTGTATACTACGTTTGGAACTAATGTTCAAAATCATAACCTAGAAAACCCTCGCTCAATCAAGAGATTTAGTCATGTTTACTAATCTGGGGAAGCACTAATATTTATAATGGTTTTACAGTAAGCTTTATGATTCAGCTTTTCGGGCTATTCCTCAGTTTATGAGATAATTTCAGTTAAATCTTCTAGGATTCCAGTTAGTCAAGATTTTAGGAAACCTTTAAGGTGTAGTCTTTCTGAAGTAGAAAATGACTACTTAGTATGATTACTTCAAATTTTATTTTTTAAGGGATCGGGATAGTTTTGGTGTCAATCAGTAAACTACCCTTCATTGTAACCAGTGATTTTCAGCACTTTTCCTGTATCATCTATGCCTGAGGAAAAGACAACTATATAGTATGACAGCTGCTCCTACTCTCAAGATTACTGACCAGAGAACTTCTTAGTGAATTCTTCATACGATTCTAATAAAAACATGACATTTTCCATTGTTCCAAACTGACTTTTACTATTGTACCATGAAACTTAAAAGTTAAAGTATATTCTTTTACATTAGGTGTAGGGCACTGTCAAAAAGTAGTCTGTGGGAATAAAAGAATTACAGTAATGGAGTCAGTATTTTGAAATTAATTGTAGACAAGTGTTTTCTAAATCATAAAACAGTTTAAGTGATGAAAGAAAGGAATTTTTACCTTGAAGAAAGGAATCTTTTAATAACTGCTTTAATCACTTACATATATTTCTGTCTGCTGAGGTCTAAAGTTCCACTGGAGGCTTGCGTGCACATCTGCATTAAACGTGACTTTGATGATGCGATCCTTAACAGGCACCATGTTTTCAATCTGGTCTGATGCATGCCCTGCTACTGCTGATCCTCCAAGTCCAGTAGTCTAGAAAAAGATATTAAAGTATAATACGCTAAATAATACTTTTAGGTGCTGATGATCTATTGAATGGATAAAAACGAAATTTTAAAAACAACTTAACTCTAATAATCCAGTAGGAGTCAAGTTTATATACTATCACTGACCATTTCCCATGAGTATATCAATGGTTTGACCACTTTGGGGGTGTCAAGCGGCTATACTTGTTCAAGTCATATTTTTTCAGTAATTGGTTATCTGGCTTAGTGAAAAATGAGTCATTTGGAAGAGTGTGGACTCTCCATTGATAATACAGCTCAGAATTTCTACCTTAACTTTTTATTAAACATACTTCCCTTTACTGCTATTATTTCATATCAACTATTATTAACAGAAACAAAATTTACCCAGGACCCTGTCATTTCAATAAAACTATTTAAATAATTCCATTTTCCACATTCTTGTATCATCTTTTTCCATATAACGTTTACAGCACAGATTACTTTGTAGCTTCACTTCTGTAGTCTGCTTTTCTCAAGCATCATAAGTATTTTCCCATGTTGGTAAACGTTTTTGTAATTTTTTCTGTATTTTTTGTATAGTACAGCTTTTATAGCTATCACCAATTAATCAGAGAACCTGATCCCTTTGGCCACTGAACCAACTAATCATGAGGCATCAGGATAATCTATGTCTGACACTTCTTGCCTATCTCCATTGCCATTAGTTATTTCCTTATCAGAGATGCTTAAAAAAAATCCTTACTTCCAGGGTCATCATTCTTCTGATGCTTGAGGTTGCCAGAATTCTGGTCTTCGGATAATTAATCTGTTACTATACTAGGAAAAAAATACCAAATTTGAGGCCAGGGGAAGATTCCCAGCAAAATATAGTTATTAATATCTTCTGCTTGTTACACAAGTCAACTAGCTTCACTCAACGGCCATGCAACATTATCGAACTACATTATAACCCTAAGAGATGCATCAGAGGGCAAGCCTTTATTTATCCTTGTCTAATAAGTATATTCTTCTGCCCAAGAGCACAATTATGCCTAAGTTTTAAGATAAAACTCCTTTTCCTGAAGAATTTTACTCACGAGAATAAAGATTCCTTAGTGTATTCTTTCTGACAGTCTTTGAATAGAGATTCTTCAAATTTGTGAGATGATTAATTAAACAATAGAAAAGGGCACTGAAAAGAAAATATGTCCTGGGCTCTAGTCTAGTTCTGCCACTCACTACAAGAACTACATAAATCTTACTTACCTTCCGTGGGCTACAGTTCCCATACTCATAAAACGAGACCATTGTATAAAATCCTTTATATAATCCCTTATATTCGGCTCCAAAGTTCTGTGATTCCAAAAGTGAAAGAGCAGCTTTTTTGGAAATGTCCCTATTTAACATCCAACTGTAATTTAGGTTTAGGTTGCAAGAAACAATTATTTTTACTTTCCTGCCCTGTGCTTGCACATACATGCACAAAATATGGTCATTCACTTAAGTTTGGGTCCAAGTTTCTCAAGCTTGGCACTAACGACATTTGGGGTTGGATAATTGTTGTTTTGCGGTGAGGTGTCTGTCCTGTGCAGCGTTGGATGTTTAGCAGCATCCCTAGCCTCTACCCACTAGACACCCATAGCAGCCTCCTCCCTCACCTCCCAGAAGTTGTGACAACCAAGACAACCAAGAACGTCTTCAGACATTGCTAAATATTCCCTGAAGAATAAAATCCACCACCACCCTCCCCCCCCCGGGGTTTGTGGAGATCTATACTTGCTGTTTTGGATTCAGTTCTCATGATTTAACCAACTGGTAGTTTTGAGATTCATGCTTGGTCCAGGCTGGCCTCTGATGAAAACTAATGCACATTCCCCACTCATCCTCCAGAAATCAAGCTACTGTGCTTTTCCACATAAACGCTCATACTAGGAAACTGAAAAGTCCTTTTGATTTACGCTGTTCCAGTCTTTATGGAAAATAAAGGCAAGTTAATCTCCTTAAGGACTGGGGAAGTAACCCAGGCATTAACAATAGTGGCAGGAAAGAGTAAGTACCCAGTGATTCTCAAACTCTGCTGCACACTGAAATCACCTGAGGAATCTTTAAACTATTACTAACGCCTGACTCCCACTCCAAGACATTCTGATTTAATTGGTTAGGGATGTGAGCTGGGTGTCAGGATTTTTAAAAGCTCTCCAGTTGCTTCCCACGTACAACAAGGTTTGGGAACCACTCTCAGACATAGTGAATGAACCCAATGTGTAGCTCTCGCTTGTGGCATGTTTATTTAAGAAGCTCTACTGGTGACCCTAATGCCCAGCCAAAGCATCAAACTGCCACTTAAGAACTAAGGAGAACACATGTGAAACAGGCGAAGTTGGCCCTTGCTAGTGGTTGAAAAACATCAGTCTGCATCACACTCAGCTAGAGGACTTACTAAAATACAGACTGCAGGGCCCTGCCCCCAGGGTTTCTGATGCAGTAGTTCTGGAGTTGGGCCCAGAAATGCGCACTGAAGTTCCCAGGTGATGCTGAGGTTGCTGGTCCGGGGACCACACTTTGAGAACGACTACACTAGTTTCGGATCTAAAAGGGAGCCCAAGGTAAGCACATTACAAGAATCTATTAGCAGCGGGGGCAGGCCTCAGAGGCCTAATTCGTGCCTCTTTGAATGGATAAAAGGCTTCTCCCAGTTTAAGCACAAGTACCACGCAGACTCCCATTTGCAGGGTTAGCCTTCGCACAGAAACCCTGCGTGGTTCACAGAATGAATGCATCAACATCAAGTACATTGTAAAGGCGGGCACGTGTGCAAGCAGCAGGAGGGTGAGGCGGATTGCTGGATAAGGGGGCACAGGCTGCGGACCTCGGTGGTGAGGCGCGCGTGGCACAGAGATCAGGGAATTTCACCCCGCAGTGCGGCTGGCGCGTGCACGATCACCAGAGGGGCCTGGGTTCTACTTGAAGCTTTGTCACTAACTTCCTTGGTGACCTTGGGCAAGTCACTTTGCTGAGCCTGCCTCCTCTGCTACGTGATCTCGGACACTCCTTCCAACACGACCCCGCCCCGCGGGCAGCGCCGGCCCTACCTGGCAATAGAGCCGATAGAGGGGCACGGCGGCGTAGGACGCGCCCAGCATGCCGACAGCGGCCGCGGCCACGTACGTGAGGACGGTCTTGTTCCGCCGCCGCCAGTCCTCCTCCTGCGCGCGCGTGTACGGGTTCGTGCTCTTCGGCCGCCGCGGCGGCTGCACGGTCAGTTCTCCGGCCAGACTCGGGCGCTTCCATGTCCCAAGCCGCCTCAGCCCCGTCTCAGCACCTCCTGTCCCACTCCTGCCCGGCCTGAGACACGGCTCTACCCTCTCCGCTACCCGAGTCGGGGACCCAGGGTGGCTCCAGCGCCAGCCACAGAAAACGACGGGCCTCAAGCCCGGACGCCAAAGCCCTCCCATACCGGCCGGCAAGAACGCCCGCCCGTCAGAACGAGAGGTCCGATCTCGCGAGGCCTCCTGCATCTCGCGATATCTGAGTTGAGCCCGCCGCTGCCTTGGCTACCAGGCTCCTCAGGTGGCCGCGTTTGTAGTCGGGCTACGGAGGCCGGGTTGTCAGATTACGGGTAAGTTCGCGTTTTCCTTTATGACCGTTCCTCCCGCTTTGCTTTCTTCCAGTACTCTCTAACTTAGGAAAACACCTTACGCTTCTCCGCGTGCAAGCCCATCATCTCTTGGGTTTGTGTCCCTGATCTTCCTAAACTCCACCAGCCTTTGTGTCGACCTAGCGGTCCCCAGCGGCCGCTGTCCCGCGGTCCTGTGACCCGGGGTCCCCTGGCCGCCGGCCTGCTCCTCACTGCCCGGGACCCGGGCTCGAGGATCACCTCTCCCAGGCAGCCTTCCTGTGTTAACCACAGCGCCTTGGACCACTCACACATCTACAGTTTCCCAGCCCCTGGGAATCGGCTTCCACTGCTCTGATGCCCCTTAACTACTCGCCCAGTGAAGATAACCGCTTCTGTAGCGGCAGAGGCGTTGTCAAACTGAAGTTTGTTTAGGGGAGAGTGACCAGAATATGAGGATCATTTAAGGAAGGATTGAAGGAAATAGGGATGTGCATCTTGGAAAAGAAACACGTGAGGGATGTAATAGCTTTCTTCAGTTGGGACCTGAGGGGGACAGACGGTCGAGCCGATTTTGCTGTATGGAAGGAAGCATTTCTCTAGGAACTATAAAGTAGTGGTTACGAGCTCAGATTCTGAGGTTAGGTTCATACCTGGGTCCGCGCTTTGGCCTTGTGTCCTTAGGTCAGTTATTTGAACTCTCTAAGACTTGGTGGCCTTCTTTGTGAAATGGGAATCCTAAGAGTCAATGAGAATATGCGTGTAAAGCGACGTTCAGTGCCTGAGGCATAGTAAAAATTTAGTAGATGTTAGGCTTTATTTCTAATGACCAGAGCAGGTGTAATTATCCCCATTTTATGAATGAGGAAAGGGAAGGCCTGAGGAGTTAAATGACTGTCATTTAACATTTACTTTATATATTGCCCTTTTACTTCGTGCCAGACCCTGTTCAGCCTACTGGGACTGCAGCACACAGAGGGTGAAACAGGATCGCTTCTGTCATGCAGTGCGCTCTCCCCTGATGGACTCAGGAGATAGTCAAGGAACAGATACATGAATAAGGGAATTTCAGATGATCATCAGTACAGTAAAGACAAAGGAATAGGATATGTGATTGAAAATGAGGAGGAGGGGGAGTAAAGTCAGGTCTTTCTGAAGATGTGACATTTGAGCCTAGTCCGGAATGATGATAAGGAGCTACCTACACAATGACAATCCCAAGCCATGCAAAGGCTCAGAGGCAAGAAAGAGCTAGATACCACTGAAGAACAGAAAGACCAGTGTGTTCCTAGCACAGTGAGCAGGGAGCAAGGTGGTAGGAAATGGGGTCAGAGCCGGTATACAGGGGCCAGATGACACAGAACCTTTTAGGCCATCTCCAAGGGTTTGGGTTTTATTCTAAAAGTAATACGAAGCTCTTGGAGAGATTGAAGCATACAGGTGATATGATCTGTTTCACATTTTTAAAAAGATACTGGTTATGTTGTGCAGGTGGATTAAAGGGAGGAAGGAAAAAAATGGAAGTAGAGTAGTTAGGAGGCGATTGCTATAGTCCAGGTGAGTGATGATGGTCGCTTTGAGTGAGCAGTTGATTAATTTATGGTCGCAGGGCCAGAAAATTGCAAAGCCAATAAAGTCCAAGTATCTTCTGATTTTTTTTCTACTCTGGCACAAAAATTTCAAGATTCTATGATTCTTCAATTCGTATTGTTTTATGGGAATGTTTGGAAATCTTTTTCATCTGTATCTACCTTAGTTCTTATACCAAATTGTCAGCTCTTTCAGGACAAGACCTGTCTGTCTTATTTTAATTTTCTTACAGCGTAGACTCAAACTCCATACAAACGTTAATGTCCCTGAAACCAACAATATAGTCCCTTCGACCATCGTTTTCCTCCAGGCAGCCCTCCAGTGTAGCAACAGATAGCAGTATAAATATGTCAGAAATAGTGCCTTTGTCTTGGACTCTATCATTTTATTTTGTTTTCTAATTGCAAATGGAACTATTCCTTACCAAGGTCCAGTAATCTTGACAGCAATAAAGTGGTGTTGCCTGCAATTCCTTTGAGTTTGAGTGTGCTTGTATGTTGCGTAAATCATTATGTTAACTAATGGTAAATAATGGGTTCTTCCATGAATGGAATGTGAGCACCTCAGGGCTAGTACAGCCCTGTTTTGTACAGAGAGATGTTGATTACAAACTTAAAATATCAGGGGCTGGACTGCCGTTTCAGACTTGGCACCTTTAATTTGTAATATTCTTTAGCGGTAAATATTTCAACCCTGTGGACCCTTTCTAGTTAGCTCTGATCATGTCCAATTTTTACACTGTAGGTAAAATAGGTTGTTATTTTTGATACAAACCATTTTGGGAGGTGGGAAGTGAGCGAAATGGGTGGAGCTGCAAAAAGGAAGATAAAAATGGAAAAAGAAACAAGATTTTGATAGTCACCCAATGTTTTCTTATCTGATTATTTGTTTACAGGCTTTCTGAAAGCTTAAGGATTATAAAGATGTATTTTTAAAATTTGGTTTGTAATTACATTTTAAAATATTTTTAGTTCATAATATAAATTAAGGAAATTGCAACTTAAATCTTAATACGTTCGTCACTGAGCTGTGTTTCTTGACTGGCATTTGGCAATATGAAGTACCCGACAATTATTCCAACAGTACTAAGAACTGTTTATTTGGTAGCTATTTATTACATACTTTCCTTGTACCTAAAAGAGGAAGTGTAATGAATTTGAATAAATAGTAAGAACAAATGAATTGTTGTTTGCTTGAGAATTGGTTGGATAATTACTGTTTTCTGATTAGTGCACAATAATGGCATGAACTTGCCTCAGTAGGTCTTGATATCTTAGTTTCTTCTTTCTTGCTAGCTTCCTTTAAGCCGTATGTTTGAGGGGCTACTCCATTTAAAATATCTTGAATAAGTTTATATGATTGACAGATAAAGTGAAATGAAAACAGAAATCAGTCATCAGTAGAAGGCATTTATTTTTTCACCTCACATTTATCCAGATCAGGGCCAGCTTCATGGGTGTGTGAACTGTGCAGTCGCACAAGGCCCTGCTCTTAAAGAGCCTCTCACTTAGATGGGTCTCCTGTACTGTACTTGGTTTAATGCTCTGCTGTCAATGTCTTGAAATTCTGAATAATTTTTTTTAACGTGGGGCAGAAAACCAGGGAAAATTCAAAAGCAGGGCACCCAACCACAGGATTTAAAAGGTAAGAGACAAGCCAACTGGCAAATTCAGGTCTCCTGAGAATAGTCGGATTATATGAAATAAAATCAGACAAAAAATCCAAACTCTTGGGGCCAACTTGCTGGTATGGTGGTTGAGTTCGCTTGCTCAGTTTGGGCAGCCTGGGGTTTGACAGTTTGGATCCTGGGCACGGACTTACACACCGCTTATCAAGCCATGCTGTGGCGGGCATCCCACGTATAAAATAGAGGAGGATGGGCACAGATGTTAGCTCAGGGCCAATCTTCCTCAGCAAAAAGAGGAGGATTAACAGGGGATGTTAGCTCAGGGCTAATCTTCCTCAAAAAAAAAAAAAAATCCAAACTCTTTAACCATGGTCATCTAGACCCTGCCTACTTCTCTAACCTCATCTCCTGCCTCTCTGCCCGTTCACCATGCTCCAGCCACATTTCTTTCTGTCCTGTAAACACCCCAGATTTGTTCTCCCTTGAAAGCTTTTCTCTGCCTGGCATAGCTTGTCCTTCAGTTTTTCTCCTGGCTGACCTATGATTTGGATCTTAGCTGGAACACCAATACCCAATCTAACTTAGCCGTCTGTCCAGTCACATTTGATCCTATCACCTTTGCATGTCTGAAATCTGGTTCATTTTAGTTTTTCCTTTTTTATTGGTTTTCTCCCAACACTCGAATGTAAATGCCATAAGATCAAGGACCTTGGCTTGTTCACCGTAATCAGAGCACCCAGCATGGTGCCTGCACCTGATTGGACTGGGTGAATGTTTGGTGGATGAGGGCATGAATGAAAGCCAGCAGGAGGCAGGTAGTCTGGAAGCTTCTGAGAGCAGTGAGCTGTTGCTCTTTGGCGATTTCAGGTTTCGAGAAGCCTAGGACTCCTTCTTTGAAGCTGTTCTCTGGTGTTCCCCACAGGGCTGGGCTGTGTTTTACAGGCAGATATTATGCATCCACCCCCAAGCCAAATGAGCAGCATTCCTGAACTGCTTAGATTCTTGAAAGAAAAAAATTCACTAGCAGTGGGAATATTGCCCTTGGGTGCGCCATAAAGGAGATAGGAAAATACCCCTTTGACTGATCTTTTCTATCTTGATTTCCTGAAACTATCCTGTCATTTTAAAAAGATCAGTTAAGTAAAGGCTAGCTCAGGGAAGGGAGTCATTCTTGATTATGTAACCTTACGGCTTATATAAATAGCTAATGCTGTCTCGAAGAATCTCTGTGTGTTAAGGTGTACAACTTGTTGCCACAGTTTCTGAACGCTTATTTTTTTGTCTCTTCAAGTATAACACTGAATCTATGGGACTGACTTTCAACAAGAAATATTTCCAGTTATATTATTAGCTTCAGTGAATCTGTAAATAGTAGGCATTTCCAACTCGTCAGTCACAGAATCCAGACAAATTATTTATTGGGTAGCCCGCACCATCATGCCCTCTTCCTCTCTTGAAATGACGTTACTGTAAAATTTCAGTACACAAGTGCCTTTTTTTCCTCGTCTCCAATTCCTTCCAAATGACCTACCTGCAATATATCCTATCCCATTCGTGGACCTGACTGACCTTAGAGGGGTGCGCACATTTTAAAAAGGAAATCTCCCTTAAAAAACAGTGGGGAGGGCCTGGCCCGGTGGCGCAGCGGTTAAGTTTGCACATTCCGCTTTGGCGGCCCGGGGTTCACTGGTTCGGATCCCAGGTGCAGACATGGCACTGCTTGGCAAGCCATGCTGTGGTAGGTGTCCCACATATAAAGTAGAGGCAGATGGGCACGGATGTTAGCTCAGGGCCAGTCTTCCTCAGCAAAAAGAGGAGGATTGGCAGCAGACGTTAGCTCAGGACTGATCTTCCTCAAAAAAAAACCCAAAAAAACCGTGGGAAGTTTGTAGTCTGGTAAACCTGGAATCGAATTTTCCGTTCGTGGAGCCAAAAAGAACCTTTAAAGGTCCTTTTATGAATGGTCTTGTCATTCTAGATATGAAGAAACTGAGGAGCAGGGCAGTTAAGTGGATAATCAAAGTCACATGGCTACTGGGCGGGAGAAAGGGAACTCAACTGCAGATATCTTAGTTTCTAGACTAGTGCTCTTCCCAGAGCAGTGCACTTCCAAATAGAAAACCACTGGCAAGGAGAATTCCACAGTGTTGCTTTTTTTAAACAGACTATACATGGTTAATTGCAGGTCAAATTAACATTAAATAGTGTTTGTACTGTGAGTTTCTTTGCTATGAGTCATTTCTTTTTAACTTATAGCAGAAAAAAAGTGTTTTATTAATTTTCACTGCTTGTCAGTTTGCTTACAAAGAAGTAGTCATAAGAAATTATTTAAAGGGTTTAGCCAGTTTTCTTTGGTAAACACCACATCTGTGTTGTTTTCTCTTTCAACTTGCAAAGTTTGCTGATACCTTGGCAAATGAAGATAAAAGAAGAGAATAACATAAAGGGAAAATGACATTCAAGGAGACATAACTAGAAAGAGCTAATTTTAAATACTAGATACCAAGAAGGGACACTCAAACCAGATAACTTTTTGGTATTTTTCCTTCATTGTCAAAATCATGTATCAAAGTGTATATCCTCATTGTGAAACATTCAGAAAATAAAGAATTTAAAGAATAAAATAACAAATAACAGTAAATTAAAAAACAATAATTCTGTTAGTTATTATTGTTTACATTTTAGTGTATATTTATCCATAAATTAGTTTTTAAAGGTGAAATTATTCTGTACATTTCATTTTTACCCTGCTGTTGTTTTTTACCTAATAATATATCTGGGAGTAATTTCCAAGTCAACGAATGTGAAAGAATGGATCTGCATGGTCATTTTTGATGACTGTGTAATGGTATTTTATATGGACATACTATAAAGTATTTAACCATTTATCAGTTTTTACGTATTAAGATGGTTTCTGATGTTTTGTCATTATTAACTGTTCTGTGACAGTATTCATGAACCAACAAACGTTTTTATGTGCTTTCTGGGTCACCTCTTACCATAGAGTATTAAAAGGGCCCAGTGTCCTGCCTTTTATAGACAAACCCGTTTTTGGATTTTCCATCATTACTTATATCCTCTCTCCCCAAATACCCTCATTAAAATGTTTTTGCTCTCTCACTTTCTCTGATCCTCTTTTTCTGATTGTTCATAATTATTCATTGAAGGTGCTAAATTTTCACTTTTGGGGGATGTTTTACAAGTTCTATAAGGCAAACTTACTTCTTAGATACCTTCCTGTTTGAATATAAAATCAAGGAGTGCCCTAAATGTCCTTATTGCTCTCTCTGGAATCTGGTTACCTTATGTAGTATGTGAACCTGCAAAGACAATTCCGTCTCTCCTTTATGCACTTGGAGAGGCCACCAGTGAGTGCCCTCTCCTAAGAAAAAACCACCTTGAGCTCCTTTCTTGTCTTTTGTTCCCTCTCTAATAACATAAGCATTAGCCCTCACGCTCAGTAATGAACATTTAGATCTCCAGTCAGTTGATCAAGATAATCTGATGGATCTTGAAAGACATCTAGATGTATATGAGGCCAACAGCTTCTGACAAAGCACCTATATGCTGAGCTTTTTACTATTATTATTACTATTAGACTGTTTGGGCTTAGTAAGTATTAAGCCAAGAAATCTCTCCCTCACTGTTATCACACTTTGTCCTTCTTCCTTGTCCTTCTGGTTATATTTTCACTTTTGAGAAACAACTAAAAGACTTTACAGTTCCTTGACCACACAGCTTATTAAGTACTTTGAAGTAAATAAAGAACCTTGGCAAGGGAGGATAGGAATTAGGCTATTGTTTATAACGCTCTTATAAATCTATTCCAGATGTATATTATTTTAATCTTTGCAATGCTAGCTCAGTAAGTCTTCTGATTGTTGTCTGTAAGATGTATATACGTGTGTGTGTGTTGAAGTGTTAAATAAGATGTACTTGGATATAAGCATACTGCAGTTAGACAATTTTCAACTAAAATCTAATATATGAATTGTGCCAGTTTTTCCTTCAACTGGTTTATTTAGTAAAGTTTTAAAGTAAAGACATTCAATCATATGGTAGAATTTAGGGTGGGAGGGAAATTATTTTCTAGAAGATACTACTCTTAAGGCTTCCCAAAACGGTTTTTGTTGTTTACAAAATAGTAAGATGTTTTAAAAGGCATTAAGTTAACAACAAAAAAAGATAAAAATACCTAGGAATTAACTAGATAAGAAATGTGCAAGACCCGTATGAGGACAACTTTAAGACACCACAGATACGACACAACTAGGATGTGCAACTAAGATATACAACTATGTACCAGGGGGACTTGGGGAGATAAAGCAGAAAAAAAAACAAAAACAAACCAAAAACACCATCACAGAAGGTCATGAAATAAGACTTGAACAAATGGAAAGACATTCCCATGGATGGGAAGAGGCAACATCATAAAGATGGATACCAATACTTCCTCAATTAATTTGTAAATTTAACATGATTCCCTGATAATTAGCATTATTTTGTTTTGTTTTATAACAAGATAAGGAGATTTTTAAGTTAATGTGTAGAAATGAACAACCGAAAATAGCCAGGGAAACTTGGTTAACAAAAGAGCAGTGAGGACCTGTTCACCTCAGAGTAATATGACCCATACCCTCAGGGATTGTATAGTGCACAACCTGAACAGCTGGATGCTTTGTGCCTGATTGTAGCTCTTTCTGTATCAAAACAAAAGTCAAAGAATCAGAGTATTTATTCATATTTGTTTATGTATGTATGAAGGAACTAAAAGGATTCACAAGAAACTAAAACATTAGGTACCTAAGTGTGTGGAAATGGTGTGAAGGTGGACAGGATGGATATATACATCTGTTTTATCCACATTGGAATGTACTAGTTATTTTTAAAAATTAAAAGACAATATTTTGTATTATGGTAACTTCATCAAGTTAATTTTTACCATCATTTCTCACAGATGTTTTTATCCTTTATTTTCTCTATTTTTGGTCTAGTAGAAAGGACTAATTTTCTGAAGTATTGAATGTCATGTCTCTGAGAATATAAATTATTAAGTCCGTTATTCAAACATCATATGCATGATGGACAGATTTTTTTATCTGATGATTTCTAATTATATGCAATGAAAACTTTTAATGAGATGGTAAGTAAAGCAATTCATATATCAAAGTAAGGCTCTGATTAAATTTTCTGGAATAGATTCATCTTATAAAACAAAATTTTTTCCCCAGTGTTCCACTTTCTCTATTTTTTGCTGACCTAACCTTTTCCCACTTATGAATCAACAAACTAGAAAAGCAATATATTTTCCTTGAATGGGCCTATTTTTGGTAAAAGAATAGAATGTTTTCTTTCTGTGTCATTCATTAATAATGTGAAGTTGGTGGGGGGGGTGCAGTGTTTGTGTAACGTTACTCGAACCCCTATTGATTGAGGGCCTTGCTCGCTTGTGTAAAGGAAGGAGTAGGAAACAGGCAAAGGAGAGGCAAAGGAAAGGCATTTAATGCTATTTAAGGGTATGACAATGGACACCATGTTCATTTAAAAAAGAAAGCCTGCTGTTTGGATGGGTAAGATTAAACCCATTTCTGTTATTGTAAAAAAGTGTAATCAATAGTATCATCTTCATAGAAGAGAGACAGCATATTAGCACTATTAACACTCATCCTACTTTTTTGGAGAATGGCATTTTTCCACATAAATTAATTTCCCAGCATACTGTAGTGAAAAAGCTGGCGTTTGAAGCCAGGCAGAACTGGATTCACAATCCACTTTACAACTGCTTAGCCTTGTGGCCATGGACAAGTGATATAGCTTCTCCATTGATTGGTTTTCTTTTTTGTAAAATGGGTTAATATTACCTGCCTCTTGGGGTTCCTGTGAGGATAAAATCCTTTAGTATGGTGTGTGGCCATGTTGGTGTTTAGTAATGACTCCTCCATTCTGGGTCAGGTGGCCTTCCTCCCTGCTCGCCCAGCACCCTGTGCATCCCACTGCAGAGCACTTAGCACCCTCCTGATGTCTGTTTACTGACTGTCTCTGGGGACAACTCTGCTTTTTAATCTCACTTCCAGTGCTCAGGACACTGTCAGGCATGTTAGGTGAATGAAATAATTTAAACACTTAAATTTCTTTCTAATGCTTTAACATAGAAATATTTTAAATGTCTTGTTAAGTATGACGTAACAATGACACATCCATTAGACTTGGGTATGTTCCAAAACCTGGGGACGCCTTGTTTACTATTCCTGCCTTAGCGTGAGATGCCGCCAAGGGGTTAGATATTGTTTCTAAGGCTGTATGGCTAGCATATAGCGGTATTGCCATTTGAACTCAGGTTTGTTTTTTTTACTTGTGTCTAATGCATTTTCTATGATATTAAATAAGATAAATATGTTTGAAATACTTAGCACGGTTTGTGACACATGGTGCCAATAAATGGTAGTTGCTGTTATTATATCAAAACTTCCTCCCTCGAGGTTTGAGAATCTGCCCCATGCATGTATTATTAAAGCAATCTGTAATGAACTTAAGAAAACTTGGTTTTAGAATTGAACTCTTCCGTAGCTCCATCAGTCTTGTGGACTGCAGCGGCTCTTGATTCTGAGTCATTACTCAGTCAAAGCCCTAGGATTTTTAGCTCTTCCCTCAAGTCCTTGCTCTTTTCCCCTTGGGGTACTGAGTAACCTTCTTGCTTCCTGACCATGAGACTCTGCCTGCTGACAGTGATGTTGCTTGGTTGCTTCATTTCTCAGCTGCTTTTGATCTGGATGCCCCCATTGTTCCCAACACTTGCCGCAACAGGTGCTATTCTGAAAGTTGAAGTAGGTTTTTAACACTCAGGCTAGTGATTCAACTCTGTGTTAGGCTCCTAGAAGGTAGTTGGTTCTTTCTTCAGGATCCATTTAATTTATTTACAGAAGAAACTATGATGTCTTCTACATAGAATGGTTGGAGAAGAGATGGGGTAATCCCCTTGATTTTAGTTCTCTGTCTGAGTTTTGCTCCCTCTGGAATTTTGGGTTTCTGAGTCCTTCACCTCTCTGGGATTCTGCAAGTTCGGTTCATGGAAGATGACGTGAGTAAGCCATTGCCTGTACATCTTCTTTTCTTTATCTTCCAAACTGGACTAAACCACCAACATCCACTGTGAAGTCAGTAAGGATGAGAATATCCTGTTTGTAAGAACTGATGAAGTTGGACTTTGCTGAACAAATCACTAACCAATCAATGAAGTACAAGTCTAGTCTTTTGCCTGATGACTGAATCTCAAGCCAATCTATGAAGTAGCAACCTAGCCTCACCTCCTCTAGCACCAATGAACTCTTCTTTACTATGACTCACCTCATCTTCCTCCCTTTTCCCTGTAAAAGACTTGAGCCCCTCTCCTGTAATCAGGACACTGTTTGGGTTTCTACCTGAATCTGTGCTCTCTGAATTGCCATTCTTTGATCCCAAATAAACGCTTGCTGCTGGTTTCTGTTTTTGTAGGATGACAGCTTCCTTCTGCAGCTCCCTCCAGCTATTTCCTAGGCCAGAATTTTGCGGTGGATCAGTTACTGGTGTGCTGTGTTGTTGATTTCCCCTCAGCTTCTCAGAGGTATAGCATGCCGCCTCTGCTTACCTCAGTACACCGTACAAATATTCCCATGTTCTGTATGTGTGCTCAAACTTGAAAGTGTTTAAGACGGCTTTCTGTAGCTTTCAGCTTATTCAGTCCTCCTTTATCAATTATCCTACCATCTATTTTTTTCTTCTAGCAATTTGTTGAAAATCATCTAATGTCTCTTCCTCCATATATTCATTAACATTATGAGTTTATATGGTTTGTAACCCTTTACTCTCATTTTAGTGGGTTCTGTGGAGGGAAAGATACATGCCAAGGTTAAGTTGCCGTTTTTAACTGAAAATCAGATTTTTAAAAAATTGAATTTTATTAAGGTATAATTGATTTATAACAAACAGCACATATTTAAAGTGAAGCAACTTGGTAAGTTTTGACATATGTATCCACTTGTGAACCCATCACTACTACCTACTGTACCTGTGAAGAAACAGGCTTGGAGAAGGCTAGGAGCTCAAATTGGAACCCAGGTCTATCTGATGTCAAGGTCTGTGCCCTAGGCTCTGAAACCTGAGTTCTAGCTGGAAAAACAACCATTGACTATTTCTCATTTGTATGGGGAAAGTACAGAATCTCTCTGAATGTCTACTCATTTCTTTAATAAAAGAGTTGTGCTAAATGATCCTAATGTCTTTTTCAGCTTGAAGTTTCTGTACTTCATTCATATTTCTTGTGCAGAGGTGGTAAATCTCTGTTCAAATACAAATTTTTTAATTAAAATGAAACTGCACTGTTCTCTGTAATTTTCACAGTGGAGCTATATGAGATATTAAAATAATATTTTTTTCTTTCTGTAGGAAAGTATTTAAGAAGCTCATGGAGTAATATGAGTCAGAGTAATATAGGATCTTCAGGAAGTCCCTCAAGATAGTTGGTGAGACAACAGGAATTTCTGCTTTCTTCAACAGTGTGTTGTGTAATTATGTTGCAGGCGTTCTGACTATAAACCTCCTAGCATTGAGCTCACAAGAGACATTTCTCTCAGTCTTTTATTAATTTGAAGTTTTTAAGTTTACTAATGGTGGAAGCTGTAATAGTTACCTAAAGCTTGATTATATCCTTCACTTCTGCCAGAAAATGTAGATTTGATATCGATATAGATATTGATAATGATATATAGTCCTATATCTATCTACCTACAGAACTATCTTTACATTTCTCGGATGTCATCAGTAATGACTAAAATACCATAGCCCAAAATAAATAAAATACATCTACCATCTGTACACATGCACATATTGTCTATGTGCCAGGTGTATGTAATGTTTTTATGCAAAGTTGAAATCAAATTTGACTGTCCTAAGACATGACAATTGATTTTCTACTTCTCCCATCTTAGGAAAAGAATTTATAGACTTTTCATCCCGATCTTCAGTTGTACAGCTGTTAAGTCCAAGGCTGCTGTGGTGAAACCATGAATAAGAATGCGTCTGCTGGAGTGTCATCTGGTCTACTTGAAAAGTAATTGTTAAATTAAATTTAGTATGTTCTGATGTATCCTGGTATGAAATATGTACATATTAATGTAAGTATGGTGGAAAGTTTCATACAGCTAATTACCTGTGGCCTAAGATAGCAGTAATAAGAAAGTCAATCAATAATTACCTTTCAGTATAAGTCAATTATAGGACAAATTCTGCATTCTCTTTTAGAATTATTTATAGATTGCTTTTTAAACATTTGTTCTGATTTGTTGAATATCTAAAATATTTTATAATTCCAGTAGTATAAAAATAACAACATGAGATTAACTTTCGCTGAGTAACAAACCACCGTAAAGTGCCTTAATCAACAAGCGTTTATTCTTTCTCATAATTCTGTGGGTTGGCTGGGGAGTTCTTCTGGTTTGCACTAGATGATGTGGGAGGGCCTCATTCGCATGTCCTGGGGCCTTATCTGGTAAGGCTGGATGGCTGAGCTCTCTCTTTTAGACCTGGTCTCTCATCCTCCAGGAGGCTGGCTCAAGCTTTTTCACATGGTGGCGGAATGGTTCCCAGCAACAAGCACAAGTGTTTTTCAAATGTCTATTTCCCCGACATTTGCTGGTGTACCCTTGACTGAAGCAATTCACATAGTCCTGTCCAAATTCAAGGGTAGAGATAGAGACTTTACTTTTTAATGGAAGGAACAGTAAAGTCACATTCCAAGGGGCATGCAGATAGGAATGGAAAGAATTGGTGGCCATTTTGCAAACATGTAACATACATATAACAAGGTATATTTAGAGAAGTCTTACTTTCATTCTTGTCCTTCACTCTGTGCCCTCATTCCTCCTATAGATAACTGTGTTTATCCTTGGTTCTTTTTCAGTGCTTCTTTTTGAATAAGCAAATTCATATACGTATAAATAAGCTTACGTGTGTGTATGTATATATGTATACATATACACATGATAATTATACGTATTTTTTTTCTCAAAGCTATTATTCTGTACAAAGTTCCACTGTACGTTAGACACTCTTCTACTCTTGCTTATACAGTGAACAAGTGTACAGCAGCCCTTTGGTTCAGGTTCGCAGATCTTCCCTGGAAAAGGGGTGTCAGGCCGGTTAGGATGTCTTTCTCTGATGCCTCCTCCTGGGAGCCCTGGAAAGCTCCAGTCTCCAGGGCACAAGCCATGCCCAGCTGTGTGGTGTGCAAAGAGCTCCGTGCACAGGGCCCCATGCCTTGGTGCTGAACAGCTTTACTTTCTGGGACAGCGCAGAGTTTCGTTGAACTACTTAGGGGCAAAATCAAGCCCATGGGAAAGAATCACATGACTGTAGCAAGACGTCTCAAAATACCCAGGCTCCAGCTCTCAGGCTCCACTTGCCAGCATATTCTTAACTACAAGGTGTCATGTTATGTGTGCTGTTTTCACCTTACTTTTTTTTAACTTAAAATTATATCTTGGTGATCACTTCGTATCATAGTTTATAAAGATCCTCCTTGTACCTTGTTATAAGTGTATAGTATTCTACCATGTGGATGTACCATAGTTTATTCAGCCAGTACCTTATTGATAGACATTTGAATTGTTTGCAGTTTAGGAGGATTACAAATTTTGCCAAAATGAATAACCTAGTATATAAGTCATTTTGTATTTTTTGCCAGAGTATCTTTGGAATAGATTCCTAGAAATTAGATTGCTGGATCAGAGGGTATATTTAGACATTACCAAATTCCCTCTTTAGGAGTTAGGCCATTTCACATTCCTACCAACAAAGTACTAGAGTACCTCTTTTCCTACAGCCTTGTCATCAGAGTATATTGCTGAAGTTTTAAATTTACGTTGATCTGCTAGATGAATAGCTGTATCTCTGCCTAGTTTTAACTTGTCGTTCTCTCATCGTGATTGAAGTTGAGCAGAACTATTTTTAATAGCAAAAAAATAAATAATATAAATTCTTAGCAATAGGGCAATTTTAAAGTAATGTCCTAGCCAGTAAATACGTTGCTGTGTTAACAATAGATACTTTCGTAGAGGGATCCTTTACTGAAACAATAATATATGCTGGAGATCATGTGTGTCTTTATTGAAAGAAAATTTAGCATGTTTAAGAGGTTACTGGAGTACCTACTAAGGTGCTTTAGTTCCTTCTCTCCTTCATCTTTCTCATTTGTAGGCTTCACTCCTTTATGCCCTTGAACCTAATATCCCATCAAGATGGGTCGAGGTTCTGAAATCCATGACAGTAGAACATTTTGGATCCAGTCCTTTCTGCCTTTTTGTCTAGCTAATTGACTATTGCCCTGTTACCCAGCCAGGCCTTCCAACATTAGAGCTGAATTCAATGTAATGCAGCCATAAATAATGTGCTATGTAGAGAGCAAAATATTCAAAAACATGAGTTTTGTAAGATTTTAAAAATTTTTCTTTCATTCTTTTTTTTATAATCTAACTTTTGAATACAAGTTTTCTTAAAGATATAGTTAGGATTTCTATGGCAGAAAGTAAGAAGCTATAAGCTTCTGTAAGATATGAAGTAACTTTTTTTAATAGTAGCTTCAGTTTTTTCCTATGTTTGAAGATAGCTGGAACTCCTGTATTCCACAGTGGCTTTACTACACCAAGGAAGCAGATCTCATACCATATTTTACCTCTGGAGTGAGCTAGACTGGGCTCACATTACTGTTCTCCAGCTTTGTAACCTTAGGCCACCAAGTTAACCTTCCTAGATTTTGGTTCTTTTAGAAAAATGAGGATAAGAATCTTAGGGATTTTGTAAGTACTAAACTGAATGGCATAATGGATGCATATCACTTAGCACAGTACCCAGCACATAATAAGTAAGCAGGCAGCCCTAAGCCATATTTCAAACTTTGACCAGTAGAAGTCTCTGCTCTGACCACAGTGTCCAGAAAGGTCCCTTGGGGTTTACCTTTTGCAGAATTCTTTTGACAGTTCCTTCTTTTCTAATGGCGTTGCTCTTATGTCTGGCAGAAATTACAGCTGGAGCAAGTGCTTCGTACCAGGCAAATACTCTTTCTCAATTAAAAGGATAAACTTTATTTTTGAGATTCAAATGGAGATCATATTTATTTTGCTTTAAATGACCAAAAACATGTCTTTTAAAGTCGTTACCTAACGCATTAAAATATTCAGTGTAAGAATTCTTCAGTGTAGTCTAAAAATCAACTAAAAGTAAATCTTTTCAGTCACCTGTACTAAATCTTTAAATTTATCTCAATAGTATATTTAAAGTATTTTCCTTGGTTCTCCAAAGAAGTAAGCATTATTGCTATTATTTCTTTTACGGTTTGGTTGTTTTGTAGAGAAAATTAAAAATGTAGGTAAGGAAATCCATTTGATTGCTGTTGTATCACAATGCTTTTCTAAATGCAGTTGGTGGTGTGTGCTGAGGATTTTGAGTTATCTACACCTAAGAATTTGACTTAACTAGTAGTTTAAAGAAGAAGTAGGTCCAGATCTCTAGGCTAACCTGTGGGTGCTCATGTACTTTGTCTTAGGGATCCTGCCCTTCAGATGATTATGGTTACCAAGGAAACGGGCCTTGGTCTGAAGATCCTAGGAGGAATTAACCGGAATGAAGGTCCCTTGGTATATATTCAGGAAATCATTCCTGGAGGAGACTGTTATAAGGTAAAAATGAAAATAAAAGTAAGCCTTCATCAAAAAACAAAAGCCCTCATGATAAGGCTTGTTTTTCTACTTCATCAGTAAATTTGTAGTATTGACTGAATGTGCACAGTGACCATTTCTCAGTGGAATATACAAAGAAACTGGAAGATAGACGTTTACCCTCAAGGAGCTTTAACTTAAATGAACATGAAACAAATATGAAAATGATAGATTTCGGCTCTGTTATATATGTTTAATTATATGCTGTTCAACTGTTATCCTTTGTCTGGTTGAGAGAAATTATATTTGAAGATGTTATCTATGTACTGCTCTTGAGTTTGCATTAAGTTAGGTCACTTAAACTTGAACTGCATTCATTTAGCCTCTCCTAAATGCAAAACAGAACAGGCAAAAACACTCAGCAACTAAAATCCATTCATTTCTGAATTTACAGTAGTTCTGGTTGAGTTTGTTAATTATATCACTAATTAGTTGCCCACATGAGAACTTCAATTTTGAATTTAGATCAGAAAATATCCTTTTTTAGGAAATTAGAAAATCTTACTCTTCTTTTCAATGTAAGAAATATGTAAATCCTGAGTTCCTTTTTGCTCTGGTTTCTAGGCAGCTCAGACCCAAACTTGAAGCAATAGCAGCAACATTGCTAACACACTGGTTACCGTATTTGCATTCTCATTTCTCTTGGAGTTCATTTGCTATTTTACTGAAATGATTATATATATATATATATATATATATATATATGAAGTGATTATATGTGTCTTTTTTTGAAAATGGCCTCCAGTGTTTTTTAGAGATATATATAAGACATAAAGAATTTAATAAAATATTCTATGTTACTATCAAGCTATATAGCATAAGAAGGGTTTCTCCTATCATTAAGTTTGTTCATATTGTTGTTTTTCTTATTGTTTTCGTTGTTTTGGTTGAATAAATAGCCCTGCCCTTATCCCCATCCCCACCCCTAACACTTCTTTAGCAATCATTTTATCTATTCAACTGAATTTTTTTTTCCTTGTTAGTAAAAAAACAAAATCAGTTTCACTAATAACTTCCAAAATACTAGAAATGGTTTTAATTGTTTCAGGTTTGTTGAGATAATGATATATCTTCCAAATACACTTACTGAGTTGTAAGTCTTATATAAAGAGTTTAGGATATTATAATGATACAAATTTTGGGCTGTTGAATTTAAATTATTAACCAAATAGCATATTTAAATGCTAAATTTAAACAAATTCAAGCAAACAAAAAGATGAAGCTTTTCTTGTAAGAATTGACATGTTTATAGTACTGCTGTAGTTTTAAGCTGAGATGTGTATATGTGTGTGTGTGTTCAGCATAGCTAAGATATTTCTTAGACTACACTTGATGTAATGCAATAATAGATCACGGTACCTAGTAAGTGATGAGAATTTGCTTTTAAGGCAAGCATCAATTTCTGCTTTGTATTCCTGTGGGAAATATTTGTAGTCAGAGTGATAAATTGACAGCAGTGGTGCTGAGTGGCTCTTCATCTGCTGTCAGTGATAGCAGACTGAGAAGTTATACCTGTAATATATAGTTTTTCTTGTTGGTTTTCTTAGAATTTCATTGTTTGAAAGGGTATTAAAAAACAAAACCCTGTAATGGACTGTATTCTGTGTTTACCACTAGAGAGCAGCACAGAGTTATTAATGTTCTTTGACATCCAAAACAGAGAAATGTAGACGGAGAAGAATAAAGAAGTTTGCAGTGCTTACATTTATTTTTGTATACTTCCTCAAGGTAGAGAGTTATATGCATATTTACCCTGCAAATACAAAATGGGTACAATTTTATTTTAAAATGTTTTAATTAATAGTAATAACATTTACGGTGTTCTAAATACTGTTAGAATGTTAATAAATTCCCAATCTGCATAAAATTTCTACAAAGTAGATGTATTCATAGAATAGGAAACACAGGCTCATAAGGTTATCCTTGTTAAGTTGTAGAACTGAGCAACTGTTAATATTTTTAAAATGCATATGAGTGCTTTCACTTGCTCTAATTTTAATACTATATTGTTTCAGAAGTAACAGTATAGGCAATCTCAAGCTTATATATGGATTATATTCCATTTATATTCCCAAACTTCATATGTTACGGGGTTATTGGAACTTAGAAGGGCTCTTCCTTAATTAACCATAGTTAGTGCCCCTCCCTCAGACACACACACACACAAATGTGTTTTCCACCTGGCAGATATGAAATACAATACTGGTTCAGTAACCAAAATATCATGTTTCTTTGAAAAACGTTCAGAGTTCAAACTTGGAACATCTTGAACACATTTTTCCAGTTCAAGTAGGAAAGAAGATTCTCCCATCTCTAAGAGTTAAAGGCAGCCTGTAGGTGGGGACTGAATTAAGGAGTTACGAGAACTCCAAGATACTTTTCACCCCACGAGTCAGTCACATATCAGTCTGGAGTCGTCAGTGTTCAATCTTAGACCTTTTTCTGGCCTAGATACTCCTTTGAGCTTCCTACCCACATAACCACTTGCCTCATCAACATTTCCACTTGGATCTCTTAAAGGCATCTCAAACTCAGCATATCTGTGGCAGGACTCATGACAGTCACACCGTATCTTCATCTGCCCATCTCTTCCCAGACAGGGCCTCTTCCAGTGTTCCCACTCTCAGTGAATGACACCTTCTAGCTGCGCAGTCAGAAAACCTAAAAGCATCCTAACTACTGCCTCTCCCTTAGCATACACATTCAGTTCATTCACACATCTCTTGATTTTTTACTCTCTAAATATCTCTTGAACCCATCAGTCTTCTTGAGCTCTCTTGCCATCACTGTACCTTAAACCACCATCACTTTTTATCAGACCTCACAGTAGCTTTGTCTGCTCTTATGCACCATGTCCATTTCCCTCCCAGCCTACCTTACTAATACGTAGTTGCCTGCCAGTCTCCGTATAATGTGACTTCTGCTCTCGACTTCTCTGGTTCTCCATCTCTGTGTTTCCTGAGTAGCATTCTTTCAGTTTCTGGAAGGGGCCAAGTTGTTTCTCATCTCATATGCTGTTTCCTCTGACTGAAAGCAGCTCCCCTTGCCCCCCGCCCCTGACTTTCCCTTTACTTCTAGATATCAATTCAAAGTTTACTTCCTGAGGAGTGTGTTGCTGCCCTCTGTCCCTCCCCCCAATCTAGGCCAGGTTTTTTTTCCTATGTATGCTCCTAGATCCTGTTCCTTTCTTTCATATCACCTGTCTCAGTTTGTAATCATACACTAATGTGTGTGATTATTTTATTAAGTCTGCCTGAACCACCAGACAGTGTGTTTCCTAAGTGCAAGGATTCTGTCTGATTTTATTCACAGGAATAGCCTTAGTCCCCAGTGTAGTAACTGACACATATTAATTCCTCAATATTTATGAATGAATAAATGAATGATCCCTTAGTTATTCTGTCATGTTTCTGAGAATTACTGATCTGCCTGTTTACAATTCCACTGCCACCATCTGGGCTCCACACCAAGGTACCTTTCCTCCCTGGCCCTTTGTGTTGGATTCTGGACAACCCTTTGAATATTTCAAATGTTTTTGTTTCTTTCTTTTTCTGCTAATAACATAAAGAAAGCAGGCAGTGGTCAAATACTTGTCTTCAACCCTGATACATTTTTTTTCTCTCCCTTTCTAGCATCTCTGAAATTGAGACGGATCTTACAATAAATGTCATAATATAATTGGCAGCATTTTTTCTTTTTGTGATTCATAAAGTAATGCTGTACGTTATAATCAATGTCATCTTAGATTTGATAAATTCAGGACTTTTTTTGGTCAAAAAAGGTGAAGACAAAGATCACACAGATATAGGTACTAGTGGTTAGTTCACGAAGGATTGAAGTAGTGCATATTTAACTTTCAGAGGAAGTACGTTTTTAGGATATGCTGAACATGTCACTGGAACTGGGACCAAGGAGTTTTGGATAAATGGGCCCAAGATGTCTGGATGGGAAAGGGTAAAGAAACCAGTCCCATTGGTAGGAGCTAAAGGAGTAGCAGCTAAGAGGGTTTACTTTGCAATGTCACTCTCTTTCCTCCTTTGCATTACTGTTTCTGTGAGAGCCACCTTAATTTCCTCAGACTGTTTCCTGGGCCTTATGAATTCATTGTGGACTTATTACATAAAAGATACTATGCTGGGGGAAACAACCATGAAAGGACATGGTTCTGGCCAACTGAAAGAATCAGTGCTGCTAGTTTGAGAGTTGCTGAGTTAATATGCTCTAATGGGAGAAAAAAGATGTGTAAAAAATAAGAACAGGAAGCCAACCTGGTGGCATGGTGGTTACGTTAGTGTGCTCCACTTTGGCGGGCCAGGGTTTGCAGGTTCAGATCCCAGGTGTGGACCTATACACCACTCATCAAGCCATGCTGTGGCAGTGTCCCACATATAAAATAGAGGAAGATTGGCAGAGATGTTAGCTCAGCAACAATCTTCCTCAAGCAAAAAAGAGGATGATTGGCAACAGATGTTAGCTCAGGGCCAATCTTCTTCACAAAAATAAAGAAGAAGAAGCAGAAGAAGAACAGTACAAAGTAAGTGCAATAATATAAGTAAGTAAACGTGCTTTTGGAGCAAAGAGAAAGGAACAATTAAGCAAATCTAGGGAGCTGGGGAAAACTTACAGCAGAGATGATGTTTGATTTTGGCTGTGAAGTTTAAGTGAGAGTTCATCAGAGAAAGAAGTGGCAAGGTGGGCGGTGGCATTCTAGACAGGAATTAGTATGTGTAAAAGCATTAAGGCTTGAAGAACATTTTCTGAGAATGGAATGAAGAATTTATATGCTGAAGAGGGAAGGTGGAAGATGAGGCTAGCAAAGTAGCTTGCAGCTCCTTCGTTGTGCCAGGTTTGGGAAGTTAAGGCGTTTCAACTTTTCTCCCGGTGGGCAGCCATCAAAGGTTCTTAATTTGAGGAGTAACAGGATTAGATTTGCTATCAGTGTGAAAATTGCCCATAACAGATAAGGCATTCTGAATCAACTCACCAGTACTTAACACCTACGATGTGCAAGGATTTTATATATGATATTTAATTATTATAGCAAGCTTGTGTGATTGGTGTTTATCCCCACTTTAACTGAGAAATGGGAGTCTCATGGAGGTTAAGCAACTTGCCTAAACTCACATTAATAACTGGTATTAAAAGAAGGATGCCTCCGGTTGAAAGTTTGGAAAGTATACGAAAGGAATCTGTAAGGCTTGCGGGAGCATCCTTAGTAGATAGGAATGATGAGTCAGTCAACTCAGTCAGGCTGTATAGATGGTTTCTGATAATATGGGAGCCTGTTATTTGGAAATCTAGATAATAGTAATCCATAATCTGAAAAGAACAGTGCTGGTGGTGTTTACAGATGTGTTTGAGTGGTCAGGAATACATTATTATTTCAACATCTTTATAAATGTCAATGTGAATGAATTCAGACTCTGAAGTTGGGCAAGTGAGAGTGCTTGGCACGTTGCCTGCCAAATTGTATACAGTTGCTCAGCAACTGCTGAGTCAGAATCTAGACCTTGTGGAAGAGGCCTCGGCATATCCCCGAAGTTAGTATCTTCACATATACATTAATCCAGCTGGGACAGAATTCACTGGTTTTGGATGCTAGACTTTTACAGAAATAGCTTTGTTTTAGTTTGCAGTTTCTGACTTTTAAACAGGTTCAGAAATTCACATGATCAGCTAAGATCTTATTCTAGGAGGCAAAGAAAAAAAAACTGCTGTGAATACTTTCTAGAAGGAAAAATATATATAAACACCAGAAGGCATTATTCTTCGTCTCTTCTCTGACTCTTGTCTTGCTGGAAAATGCTGCTTCATTGCGTCAGTGTATTTTAATAGGAGATGTGTTCAGTGGCCGTCCTGAGAGCTTTGTGCTCTGTGCTGCAGTGCTGTCCAGGCTGAGGGGAGAATGTGGGAGGCAGCAGGTCAGCATAAACCCTATTGCCTACCGCTCTTCTCTGTCGCCTCTTTCCCCATGACCCTGACAACCAACTGTAGTCTCTACAAGGTACAAGGATACAGGATCTTCCTCTAACAATTTAGAATTTAATTCTCAGTTCCTTAAGGAGGAGATTGTGTGCCTACCCCATCCCCTTCCTTCTCTCTGTCTCATTGTTGATGAAGATGGAGCTAGCCAGTTGTAGAGCTCAAATTTTAATGCGGGTCTGCCTGATTGCCAAAGCTCCTGCTCTTCCCACCTCAGTCCGCTGCCTCTGATGGCTCCTGCCCAGATGAAAGATGCATGTGTTGCCATCTGACTTGTAGTCCTCATTGTAGAATTCTCCCTTTGCAAGGAAGTTGAATAAAAGGAAGGAGCTTTAATACCAAGAACATTTAGATGAAAACAGAATGACCTAATATTTACTGACCACCACCCCAATTCTGAAAGAACCTTTCCTTCCTTGTCAGTGTCCTTTAAATGCTTTGCTCCAATAAAGCAGGGCTTTCTTCATTTTTCCCTTTTTTTCTTCTAAGTTATTGTCAGATTTGGGGATACAAGCCAGGAGTAGTATAGTCATTAAGTTTCCATTATGGTCTACCTTATCAAACTGATTCTAATGAATTCTTTTGCAGATTCCAAATGGTCTAGTGCTGGATTTAACAATACCATTTAAATAATTAATTAATTAATTTTAAAATTAGATAAAAAATTCTCTATTTGACCCTTACTTTCAATACCAGTTTTGGGATATAGAAGCCAAATATAATTCAGCTAGGTAGGCACACTGTTGAGGCAAATGTTGTGAGCTTTCTTTTTATTTTGGGGGGATGGAGAATTTCTTTTGTTTTTTATAATGTAATATTTGACACACACAAAAGGATATTGAAACATATACCCAACTTTTGAAACATAATAATAAAATGAACACCTATGGGGCCAGCCTGGTGATGTAGGGGCTAAGTTCGCACGTTCCGTTCAGCAGCCCCAGGTTCACAGGTTCAGGTCCTGAGCACAGACCTATGCACTGCTCATCAAGCCATGTGGTGGTGTCCCCCATGCAAGATAGAGGAGGATTGCCATGGATATTCGCTCAGGGCCAATCTTCCTCACTAAAAAAAAGAAAAAAAAGAGAACACCTATGAATCCACTTGACTTAAGAAGTAGAAAATATAAGTACTGTGTGCTTTCCCCAGTCGCCTTCCACACCCTGCCTCCCAGAAATAAGCACTCTAGAATTTTGTTTATTCTTTCCTAACTTTTATTAGCCTTATTTTTTTGCCTGTGGCAAAAAGGTTGTTTTTCTCGTTTGTTACCATTTCACCTTAACCTTGAGTGAATGACTGTCCTCAAACTAAAATTCAGCATATTAAATTGCAAGCTAATGTACAAAAGTATCTAAGAATAGTCTGGGTATAGTTGATTTAAATGCATATGTAATCAAACTCTGTAATAAGATTTGGGCCCAGCCAATACAGAACTGTGTTTAGGAAATCTTACAAAGTCAGCTCTTTCATTTTACTGAACGTGTAGGATCCATATTGCTCCAAATTGCTTCATTTTTTCCAGCATTACTATTGTATTTTACTCCCCACACATTTATCAAATGGAAGGAAAAAAATCACTTGTGAATATAGCAATTGTGTTATAGTCTCTGACTTGGCTAGTTATATTTAATCACATACTTAGAAAATTCAAATTAGTTTCCAAATTTTATATATATTTTGAAATCAAATTGCTTTTTTGGTTTAACTTTTTAATAATATTTATAATTCAGAAGGGTCATAGGGTCATTATGCACTTAGATTATATCTTTTAGACAATGTTTGAGATAACATGTGCCCATAAGATTTTTGATAAATATTTTGTATTTATTTAGTTGTTTTCCTATGTACTCAGTATTCCGTGTAAGAGGATAGCACTGTCTTTTTAAAAAACAAAAATAACTGCTGTTATTTAGCAGGAAAGTAACCATAAGTCATCATTATTATTTATAATGTAGTTTGGGTCAAAGATCAGTTATCCTAGGGATGTATCTTAGTAGGTAAGACTTTGAGGAAAGATATATTGTCGAATTTGTGGAATTTACTTAAATGCCATCAGGGTGAAAATCTAGCTTTTTAACCATGTAAGCTTCTTCCCTAGGTATGGAAATAATGCTTTCTGTCTTTTTATGAAGGCTAAATAGAGAAGTATCTTAGGAACTGAAAATGAAGAGAGCTCGTTTTTCTTTTCCAGTTTGAATTAAGAGAAAAGACAGATGAAGACTATGAAGCTTGCCTAACAAATACATTGAATCTTGAAACTGATATGCTATCTTATTCACTTAGGCTATTCAGTTAGCTTATTCCTTAATAGGCAGAGCCAGGACTTAGCAAAGACAATGCCAGGCAGTGAAATGGAAGTGGTCATTATTAGCAGGACATGACTGAAGCTATATGCACAACCAACTAGGAGGGATAGCAGGTCCAGTATAGATGTTTGATCATGAGATGGAGTATGGGTCTGGGGTCAGTGTAATTAAGATCCTTACTGAATTTTTAGAAATTCTTACTGTAGAATAAATCTTAACAGTTTGGTAGGATGAAAGATGCAAGGATGCTCCGAAACTAAAGTGAATGAGTCTTGTATTCTGAAATATCCTAGGATTATTTGACCTATTTTATCACAAGTCAGAGCTATATCTGTCTCAGTACCAAGCTTTTTAAGACAGGTTTCTTTTCTTGGTATCCCAAGCTATGTTTCGTAGGATTCCTTAGCATGCAAGTTTATTCAAGGTATACATAAACCATTCCATTTCATTCACATATGTTACTAAACCAGGCTTTAATCAAAACTTTGTGCTACTGAGCCTCTTTGTCTAAGATTTTCTTATCACTCTTTAAGACATTCTTCGCTAAACTTTTTCTTTGCTTTAATTGCATCAATTATGTTTTTTTAAAAAATACTCTCATTAGTTTCTTTACAAATATTATTGTTTTTGTTAGGATGGACGTTTGAAGCCAGGAGATCAACTTGTCTCAATAAACAAGGAATCTATGATTGGTGTATCATTTGAAGAAGCAAAAAGCATAATTACCAGAGCAAAGTTGAGGTAATTCTCCTATCCATAAGATAGAATGAGTCATTTAGCATGTCTCCTTAAAAATAGTAATTTAAGATGTCTTGAATACTTTAGACCCTAAAAGAAGTATTTTTTGCTAATGTTTGAAACGTTATCTGAGAATTCAATTCTACTTTATCTATAAAGTGATTTTTTTTTAATACCAGGTCAGAATCTGCTTGGGAGATAGCATTCATAAGACAGAAATCTGACGGCAGTCATCCAGAAAACCCGTCGTATACATCCCTTTTACAAGCTTCAGGAGAATATGGACCTCAAGCCTCAACATTTAGTCCTCTTTCTTTTCCCCCTGAAATGCTAATTCCGAAGACCTCATCCACTCCCAAAACTACAGATGCCATTTTACCTTCTTTTAAGATAAATCAGGTAATCTTAAATTTCTCTGTTTATTTATGTGCAGTCCCTAAATCCCCTATGTGTTTTTGTTTGTTATGTATGTATAGAATTATAATTTTGATTGTACAGTTTGTTAACAAATTGGTATTTCCTTGAAAGAGTTTTTCTTTTTCTTCTGTTTCAGATTTTTATGCTGTGCTGTCAATCAATATTATTTTTCAAGTCAGTGTGTCCTTTGTCCACAAAATCATGATCAGGAATGACATCACAAAGATATGCCTAGGTGTCACTCAAAACTGTGTTAGCAATGTCCTGTTTATTTTCAGACTGTCTTTAATGTGATTGAGTTCACTATTATTTGTTTTCTGCCTGACTGAGACAGTCAGTCTTCCTTTTTGTTCTTTAGCTTCTTTCCTCCACAGTGAGGCTAATCCTAGCCATCCAGCGTAGGTGGCTCGTGTTCCCTCACGTGTGTGTGCTAGAATGTGGCTCACCCTAGTAGAGGCACACAAAAGGGTGAGTTTCTACATCAAAATTGAAATGATCAATTACTAACTGCTACAGCGCCCTAACAAATCAAAGTTATGAAACGGAGCATATACTCTTTAAATCTGTGTTAGCTATAAAACAAAATAGGAAACTCAAGTAGGCGTTCAGTCAGTGGAATAAAATTCGTCAAAGGTAACTTCATTTTCAGGTGCATGCTAATCAGGTACAGAGTATAAGATTTTCTGTCAGCCCCTCCCTTATACTTGTTCATTTGGGGTTATAATACTTTTTCAAAGACAAGGTGCATGGCCTTGTGTTTTGTTGTCCTTGGACATGGTAGAGCTGAAAGCAGTTGTTACCTGAAATTCTGAATTGCTTTGTTTGAAGATGAATATACCAAAATTTTAGAGGTTTTATATTTTTTGGACTGTTGCTTTAATTTCTTTAACCATTCTTTTTATGTTACCGTGAGCTTCTAGTCTGGTCTTTGACCTACTTAGAAAAAGACATTTCGTGTTCTTTATTTTCTTTCATAGATAAAAACTGGATACAAGAAAACAGAAGAGACTCTAATTACTTCTTCGGACAACAGCCCTACAGATGTGTCTAATACAGGTAAATGCACATTTAATTCCTTTTTCCTGTTATTTTTTCAATTACTCTCTCTCAATGAGGAGTTCATAATGTGATTTAATAGACTTTTAAAAAGGATGCATTATGCCTTCTTTTCTTTCATGAATAAAAGAGCAAAATGAATGTATTGTGCAGTGGTCCCTGTTGGATTATGACTTTTATTCAACAAAGAGTTGAAATATTAGAAGATGCATTATCATAACAGTGTCTACAAAGCTGTAATGATCAACAAACTGTTGAAACCAATAATGAAAACTCTTCTATAAATCAAGATTAGGTTGCCTTGTCCTTTTAGTGAAATACCGGTGAGGTATATAAAATGCACCTTTCAGAGAAATTATAGAAGGGAGCATAGCTTGAGAAAAGAAATGTGTTTTGGTTTTTGGAAGAGATGATGTAGATATAAGTTAGAAGGAACACAAGTGTTGTGAATTCAATATTATTGGTTCTTAATTACTATGCAATGGTTTATTGACTTTTTAAAACAATAAAGAATTAATTGTATAAGCTACTCATAAAAAAAGGATTTTTATTACGCTGTAAATTGTCCGTTGACTCAAATATCAAGAAAAAAATCCCCTTGCCTTAAATTGCCTCCAAAAGTTAAACAGAACAACAATCTAAAAACTGTACTTATAGAAAAGAAAAGTTCATTACGTATGTCTAAATTATGATGCAAATTGTTACCCATATATTTAAATTTTTCATAGCATTTTCTTTCTAGATTAGAATTGCAGAGTAAGAGTTCGTATAAATTACTTAATGTCTTAGTCCATTTGGGCTGCTATAACAAAGTGCCACAGACTGGGTAGCTTATAAACAACAAACATTTATTTCTCACAGTTCTGGAGGCTGGAAGTCCAGGACCATGGTGCCAGCATGGGCCAGGTGAGGGCCTCCTTCTGGGTGCAGACTTCTCATTGTGTCCTCATATGGTGGAAGAAGCTGGGGAGCTCTGTGGAGTCTCTTTTATAAGGGCACTAATCCCGTTCGTGAAGGCTCCACCCTCATGACCTAAGTACCTCCCAAAGGCCCACCTCCTAACACTATCATCTTTCGGGGTTAGGATTTCAGCATATGAATTTTGGGGTGACGCGGACATTCAGACCATAGCACAGAGCTTGTGTACTTGACAGGAATTTAAAGTAGATTCCGTAGTAGTTTCCTCTGATTTGGAGCAGTATTTACCAGTGGATTAGTAGCAATCTTTAGCCATAAATTATAAGCCTTTTTACTTAGTGAGATTTTTTGACTCTTGGAAACTTTATTAGTATTTAGTATTACACCCTTTATATAATTAATTTCCATTCTCTTGATATATTGTTTTTATTTTAAACTGGGAATCCATGTGAGAAAACAGATAAAGAAGCAAACCATGGTGAGGAGACATTTATGTAACATGTTTTTAATTTTGAAAGTAGTTGAGCTGCTCAATGCCTCCTTTAGCCTTTTATTTGTTTAGCAAGCATTTACTGAGTATGTCATGTATAGAAAACATATTTCAGTAGAAATTATGAAGGAATTAGGATATTTTCTATGAGATACTTGATAGTATGTTGTGAAATGAAACATAGGGTTAAAAAAACCTTCATTATTCAGATGAGAAAACATAAATATATACGTCTGTGTTTATGTGTGTGTGTGTTTAGTTTATCGAATAACTGCTGTTTGCACAGTGTTCTGTGTTAACTAGAGCAGGGTGTGGGTGGTTTTAGTACTCTAAGGAGCATAATGTCCTGTGGATAAGTAACACATTTGCACAAATAGTGTAAAGACATGAATAAAGTGGACTAAGGAAAGAAGTAGTAAGTGGCCTGAGTGTGGTATAGGGAAGGCACAGTGGTCAATCACCAGGCTCTGAAAGCAGACTTAGAAGTTCAAACCTTTGCTCCTGATTTATTAGCTATGTAACCTTGAGATAGTTGTCTCATGGGGTTGTTATGAATATTAAAGGAGATCATGCACGTCAAGCACTTAGCATCATAATTGCTACATAGTATATGCTCAATAAGTTTTGCTGTTATTATTATTAATATTACAGAACCTGCAGACTAGAATATAGCTCAGATAATATTCCAAGGCATGTTTTTAGAACAGAAGTGAAAGCTTTCATCCTTTAATTCAGTTTTGCATCCTCCCTCCTACCCCAAAAGTTAATACATAGTAAAGGATGTGTCACAATATGCAGAAATTTCTTGGCAAATGTTAGACATCATCCAGATCTTGAAGGAAGTGGTAAACATCGCTTGATGGATGAAGATAAGAGATATTCTAAGTGAAGGCAGCACCGTGAGCAAAAGCACAGAACTGAGGTTGAGCTGGATGTCAGGTGACCCTAGGAGGCAGATCTGATTGGAGCAAAGAGATCTTGGAGTAATGAATAAACTGAGGTAAATTTACATCAGTGACTCCAAGAAATGAGACTGGATTTTGTAATACAAAAATAATTTAATGAAAAATATATTTGAGTGAGTAAGCTGTATGTAAAGTCAATATTAAAATGCAGTTAAAATGGAAAATTTTTCTAGGGAGAAATAGCATTGACTTAGTCCCATTTTCTTACTTCCACATAAATGTGGCAGGCTAGATGTTTCTGGAGGGGAAAAAGCAAATTCAACTCTAAATCATCTCTAGGTAACTTATATGCATTGTGATTTGTCTGACTGTTGTGTTCTATAGATTTCTTATTTCAGAATCCCGAGTCGTTTACCATTGCCGTAGGCTGAATGAGGCATGAGCTAATGAGTGAGCTAAAAGCAGAATACAGATGTTCCTAAGGAATTCAGTAAAGAGTTACTGCATAAAGAAATGCCATCATTGTTTTACCTTTAACCATAGCCCAGGCCTTAATTTTCCTGCACTAACAAGGCTTTTGAAACAAAGCAGTGAAAGGGAAAAATATCCATGGAGTCATGGTCTTTACTGAATGGTATTGATCCTGCCCTTGTAAAACATTCCCTTTCTTCTTCTCCTAAAGAGAACAGGAAGAGCAGACCCCAGAGAATAATAGGCCAATCTTTGAAAAGTCTCACTCCCGCAGATAGGAGCAAATAAAGAGCTTGAGGCTGGAGTCGAGAGGTGCCATTGGCAAATGAGGAAAGCTGTCTGTCTACGAGGGGCTTTGCAGGTCTAACTATGAATTATCAAATCCTGTTGGATTTATACACAGATCCCCCTAAGGTTTTGGCTCAAAGGTAAAAGTTTAGCAGAAGGTTAGCTGGAAAGAAGTGAGATTTTGTTACGCCATGATTGCATATTGTTAAATGAGGGGGTTAGTATAATTTTACATTAAATCTCCTATTTAAATACAATGTCTCTGTGCTAATATTAACAATACGTACTTTATAGTTTTCATAGTCGTTTTCTGTAATTTTTTATTTTACCTTTACAGTTCGTATAAGGTGGGCTGTTTTATTCTTCCTAATACAGATGAGAAAACTGATGATGAAAGATATTGGCACATTTATGAACTTAGCTTTGGCAATCGCGGGAGATGAGAATCCTAACCTGGTCACCTACTAGCTGTGTGATCTTGGGCTAACTTCTTTCTCTTATCTTTGGGAAGGGAATAAGAACACCTGTGTCCTTGTGGTTATTGTAAAGATCAGTGAGCTTGTATATGTAAAGTACTTAGTGCACTGCCTGGCATACATAAGAGCTAATCTTCTGTTATTTCCATTGTTACATATAGCAAATTTTTCTACTTAGGTGCAGGAAACCATCAGTGAGAACGCATGCCCTAGTGGGTGTGGAGGTTGTGTGTGTCCCTGTCTCTCCCTCTCTCTTTCTCTTCCCTTCTCCAGCTCTTCCACACATTTGCATTTGAATTGAGTAATTACGCGCAGGGTCAGTGGTGGTCTGAGACCATGATCAGTTTAGCTTGGGTCCACCTAGCGTTAGTGTGCCTTAATTGTAGCACCAGGCTGAGAGCCTTTGTCAAGCCTCTCAAGTCCAAACTTTAAAAATGGAGGATAAAGTTTGACTTATCTGCTGTTTGGGCTTCCATACCACTCCACTCCATGGTGATCCTTTATGCTACACTTTAAGTTCAGCACAGAGTTTCTTTTAAGAGAAAAAAATTTATATATAGTATTTTTTATCCCATGGCCATTAATGAAGTATCATGATAACAAAGGAGACTTTGCTGCTTTTATCAGAACTGTAAAAATTCTATTATACTAAAATCAGTCTGTCTCAAGGTTGGATTCTATTTGAAGCTAAAAGTCAGTAACCTTTCTTTTTTTTCTGATCTTGACACCTATAAGCTATATTCAAGATTTTACATAGAATGTTAAGGATGTGTTAAAGGTTTAGAGGAAGACTATTTATTTTCGTATGCGCTTCTTATGTTCTTAAGAAAGAGAATGCAAATCATTTTGTACTTAGAGACAGATGCTCTGAGAAATTAAAAAAAAAATTAAAACACTGCATAAAGATGTGACATTTTAAAAAGTTTTTTCTCTTCCTCTTGTTTCTTTGTAGAACTAGTAAAATACCATTTAAAAGTGTATTTAGAATAGTGACAATTTAGATATAAGGATTGACATGAATTACAGGAATTTGTTATAAAAACTTTGGCATATTAAAACAAATAATTTTTCAAGTTTAGTCCCTTGTGGCACCTGGTTTCTTATTCATGCAACAAGGACAAAGATTCATCTAAATAATGGGGATATATTGAGAAGGTGTTACAGAATGGGTGAGAGGTGTTTGAAAGTCAACTCTTAAAAGTCTGTTTATGCTACTGGAAATATAACCTTCTGTAGAATAAGAAACAGGGTTTTTAGTTCAAGAAGTTCTGAGACTACTGTATCATACTTTATGTGCAAACTTGAAACTATTTGCATTTATGAGTTATTCCATAGTACCTCCAGAACTCAGAACAAAACCGCTTTTGCCAGTCAAAGAAATATAGTGATCTTTTTGAATTTCTAATATGATCTTACTTACCTTGGAAGAAAAGAAGACTTTTCATTTTACAATTAGTAAATTGTGATGACGGCGTACTGGTCGGGTATATGTCTTTTAAATTAGTATTTTCATGGGACTTAATGCACAATTGGCTACTCTTTTTATATCATATCTTTTAGGACTCAAGTGAAGCTGGTTTATGTGATACATTTTAGATTTAAAGAAAAAAATATCATGAAAATAAAAACGAAAACTGCCAGCTGATTAGCCAGAATTATTTTTGAACAGCGGGAGCCCAGAACACATACTGTCAAGTGAAAAGTTCTATTCCAATTAAATTTCCAATTAATGTGCACCCTGTTGTCTCTTAGATATTGCCCCTACCTGGACTGATAATTGTGGACCACAAGAAAAGAAGATCTTCCTAAGTCCCTCTGTTCGCCTTAAGGCAGAGAAACTGGAAATGGTAAATATTTTAAATTTCCGTTTTGCTTCAGGAAAACAACAGCAAGGAAGTGTTCTCATTCTTTGAGAGGGTAAAGGACTGGAGCCATTAGTTTCTTGAAGAGTTGTTTATTTGCAGTTTAAATGAACGGCAGTTCGGGTTTAAATGATTTAATTGATGTTTGAGTTGGGTAGTTCATGATGGTTCACTAGTACAAGATAGAAATTGAACCTTTTGTAACTAAATTGACATTCAAATTAGTCAGTTTCTTCCTGTGTGGAAATAAGACAAATGTGATGTTTTACGCTGTAGAATCAAAGGAAACATGGAATAAATTATGACAAAGTGTAGTGACTTCATATATAGTAGCAATAAGTGCAAGGAAGTAATACTCCATTATTCAGTTTTTTAAAAAGGGAAACTAAATCCTAAAGAACAAGATGGTCAGATGCTCACTAAATATAAGGAAGATGATACCAGTGTACTAAGGCACCAAAAAATAGTCCTGGGGTGGGTAAAATATTGAGAGCTTTTCTATATAAAAGAAACCTCAGATGATTAAAAAGAAAAATTGAAAGTAGAAAAGCATTTTAAAACTTTCCCTATCAGATTGCCTGGGAGCCGACAGGAAAAATGTGCTATGGCTTGTTTTAAATATAAAAATGGATATAGTGCTTAAGGCCGACAGCCTCTACTCTACCGTCATTTTTTTGTGGATAATGATGTTTTACATTTTAGAAAATGCATGGCTAGAATAAATGCACATTACATTTATTCATGTATTCATAACTTTGCATGGTCTTATAACAATACCCTTTTCATTGCCAATTTGAATCTTACCCATTGTTCAAGTTCTGACTCAATTCCAGCTCCTTCATGTAGACTTTGCTAACTATTACAGTTTGAGTCAATAGTGCCTTATTTTGTACACCTGTAGCACTTACCATCACTTTGTAGTACCCTATCATCTTTCATGTATCTTGTTTTATCAATAAGATAAAGCTTCATTACAGCAATACCCAGGTGCCTGCCACTGTTTAAACACCTGGTTTCTGCTCAATAAAACTTTCCAATTAATTCAATACTTGAGATCTATTTACAAAAGAGATTTACAAAATTTTGTAAATTGTTATTTACAAAATCCTGAGTATCTTTTTGCTAATTTGTGCTTTCTTTTCGTTTGTGGCTAAAATGTAAGTTTTGGCTAATGGCAAGGTTTAGAATGAGTTAATATGAACACTTTCAAAAA
This sequence comes from Equus asinus, assembly GCF_041296235.1. NCBI lineage: Eukaryota > Metazoa > Chordata > Mammalia > Perissodactyla > Equidae > Equus > Equus asinus. The sequence continues at coordinate 32,471,088 of NC_091802.1, read as the reverse complement.
ATAGAATGTTTGAGGTTTAAAAGCATCTCTGTAAATGAATGGTTGTTGTTTTTTAATGGTATTGCTTTAATATGCATATGTAAACATCCAAGACTTAATACTAAGTATTCCTCTGGATAAGGAGAAAATTATCTAGCTAATGACTACCTGACAGCCTTTGTTCTTTTACTTGGTTTAAATATTTGTAGCATATGATATATTTTTTAATCTGATTGGTATTCCCAGAGATATGGGAATCATCAAAATTTGTATTAATTCTGAGAAATATGAGTTGCCTGAATATTGAATCATAATTCCAGTTTTGGTCTTCCTTGTAGCCTAAGCAAGTTGATTATTTTTGTAGAAAAATAAAATGTCAGTTTTACAGCAAAAGAAAACCACATTCTGTGTAAATTCAGCTTCCTGGCTTTTATTCAAAATATATTTAATGACTGTGGTTAGTGGAGCATTCTTTGTTTTCAGAATTTGAAACTATATTTCACCTAATGAAAATTTTTTTCTAAAATCCAAATTAGTTACTATACACCCAGTTTTTCCTAAGCTACTCTTTATTTTTTGGATAGTTACATATTAATAAAATAATATCACTTTAATTTGAAACAGGTTCTGCTAATTTAGTTGCTACTTTGTAGACATTCAACCTTATTATCCATTACATTTTTAACGTATTTTCTACTCAGTAATAGATAAGGCCAGTGTGATCAAGTATTTACAATGTGATAAAATTATATCTTTTTCCTTTATCTTCTATAAATATATTGCATGTAATATCTAGAGAATTGGTAATATAAGATTTCACAAGGAGAAGATGTTGACTGATTATGTGGTTATTAAGCAATTAGCCTACTCAGTACAATTTTTAAGAAAGGCAGAGAGGTTAGAATTTGATGAAGAAAATTACCTGTCAAGATATATGTATGTATAACATTGTCTTCATGAAATCTCCCATGTTTTACTAGTCTAAGTAGACAATTTTATATCAGGATATACTGGAAAATGATATCTAACACTGAACTAGTTATTTGTTAGTTCCTTGTCTGAAAAAATGAATTGCTTCTTTCTGTGAATACTCTAAGAATGATTTCAGATCATAAAATACAGATATTTTAAAGTAATTTCACCACAGTTATTTGTAGCACTATTTTTTCAAAGGATTTTTACGAGTATTGTCTCAATTGATCCTAACGTTAAACTTACGAGTAGATGTGATAAACATAATGAATAGGGATATGGTTTATAAGTTGGCTTGAAGGCAAAGAATTATTGCATCTCTACACTATCTGTATTTTTGTACCTGAGAAAGATGCTTTGGGATACAGATGCCATTTCGCTGATATTTACTTTACCTCTTGCCATTTCTGTAACATTTGAAGAAAGCTGTAGTGAGCGATGGCATACCCAATGTCTGATTATAGTTAATGAGATGTTCTTTGTATTAGGTTGGTAAGTATGTGATTAACATTGTAAAGAAGTAACATTTTTTAAATTCATCATTCAGTCATCAGAAAAAGTTAAGGACATTTATTTGTCCAATTAACAAATTTGCATTTTTGTTTAAGGTTAAAAGATGACATCAGTTATTCAAGTAATTATGGGAACCTACTTTTTGATTAAAAATAAATTACCTTCAATTTAAATTTATGAGCTTACCTCACAGACACGCTGTGTTCATCTAGAGTAAATCTTACTTTCAAGAAAACTTTCACCTGTTACTAAGTTTGACTCTAGATCAATTTACACCGTGGTTAACAGCATTTTGTAATTTTATTACTACTTATAATAAGAATCACCATATATTGAGTACCTTCTGTGATAGGTGTTTTAGTTGCATTTACTTTTGTAAAACTGTTTTTATTTCTTTAAATGAAAATATCGATCATACCCAAGAATGTTTATATTGTATATTTATGGTTTAAACAATAGTAAAACAAGCAGGCATGTACCCACCACCCAGCTAAGAATGAGAACCTTTGACATTACCTATGTGTTTCTTCCTGATCGTATATACCTCTCCCCTCCGCAAGAGGTAACTCTTTTAAATTTTGAGTTTACTATTTATATGCTTTTTAAAAATTGATTACTAAAATATTATGAGGTCAAAGAGTTTGTTTACCTTCAACTTTACTTGAGGTTGCCAAAATTTTCTCTTGTTTCTCGAGCTCCTAGAAAAATGCTTGGCTCAGAGTAAATGCTCAGAAAATAATTGTTGGATTGGCGAGGTGTTTTCTAAAGTAGTTTTTACCAATTTTTGTTTCTGCTAGTCTTAGGTCAGAGTTCCCACTGCTTCACATACTTTACGTCTGGTCTAATTATAATGCATATTGATTTATTTTTACCATCTTATTTTAAAATTTTTTTCTTTTTCATCACTTCTTTTTTTCCTCTCTTCGTTGTATTCTTTGGTTTGATTATGTTTGATTATTTGGTTGTTGTTTTTGCATTTTATTTTTTCTCCTCTAACTTGTTTAGAAATTATACCTTCTCTTGCTATTCTTTTAGTGATTACCTTAAAATTTCAACATGAATATTTAACTTAAAATTCACCAGTCTAGAGTTAATCAGAATCTTTACTCCTCTTTCAAACATATGAGGCACTTATAATACTCTAACTCTGATTAGCCTCTTTGCAACTTACACGTATGCTTATTATTGCCCAGGATTTTAGCTTTACTGACAAATTGTTTCTCTAGTTCACTGTCTTTCTTTGTAGCTGATGCGGGGTCGGTGAGCTGAGGAGTCGAAAGAAAGATTTCTTAGACTCTCAAGATCTGGCAGTAGTGCTCTTTTATTTAGAGAATAGTGTGGAATAGCATGGGGACAGGACCCATGGGCAGGCAGAGCTGGTGTGTGGGGACAAGACCCACGGGCAGTCAGAGTTCCTGCTGCTGCCCCCGCTGGCATGGGGACAGGACCCATGGGCAGGCAGAGCTGGTGCGTGGAGACAAGACCCACGGGCAGTCAGAACTCCTGCTGCTGCTGCTGCTGCTGCCCCCGCTGGCATGGGGACAGGACCCATGGGCAGGCAGAGCTGGTGCGTGGGGACAGGACCCACGGGCGGTCAGAGCTCCTGCTGCTGCCCCCGCTGGCATGGGGACAGGACCCATGGGCAGGCAGAGCTGGTGTGTGGGGACAAGACCCACAGGCAGTCAGAGCTCCTGCTGCTGCCCTGAGTTGAGGGTTAGGGCTAATTTTATAAGGCATGGGTACGTGACTTATTTTTACTGGGAAAAAAGAAAAGATGATGTAAAAAGTCATTAAATGATTTCAGTGCAGATGGGGTCTGGTTATTGTGCGGTCATATAACTTTAGATACGAATCTGGCCATATAGATCGGCATGCAGGTGAGGATGCCCCGGGCTTCTCTCCCTGGGGCAGTCCTAATTCATACCATAAAAAAAGTCCACCACTGGGGCTGGCCCCGTGGCCAAGTGGTTAAGTTCGCGCGCTCCGCAGCAGGCGGCCCAGTGTTTCGTTAGTTCGAATCCTGGGCGCGGACATGGCACTGCTCATCAGACCACGCTGAGGCAGCGTCCCACGTGCCACAACTAGAAGAACCCACAACGAAGAATACACAACTATGTACCGGGGGGCTTTGGGGAGAAAAAGGAAAAAATAAAATCTTTAAAAAAAAAAAAAAAAAGTCCACTGGGTCATATAGTTTGGCATGTAGGCCAGGTCACCTTGGGCTTCTCTAGCTGGGGCAGCCTTAATCCACATCAGTAGCCATCTGCTATTTCACATACCCACTGAGTTTCTAATTTGTTATTATCTACCTAGTATTTTTATAATAGTATCTTGTTCCTAACTTTTATTCTTAATTCACCTTTTTTTAACTTAGAAATGACAAACAAAATGTAGTATATTCATACAATGGACTATTATTGGGCCACAAAAGGAATGAAGTTCTGATGTACGCCACAACATAGATAAACCTTGAAACATTAAGCTAAGTGCAAGAAGCCAGACACAAAAAGCCACAAATTGTGTGATTCTCTTTTGATGAAATGCCCAGAATAGGCAAATCCATAGAGACAGAAAGTAGATTAGTGGTTGCCTGGGGCTGGGAGGACAGGGGAAATAGCGAGTGACTGCTAATGGGTATGGGGTTTCTTTGGGGAGTAATGAGAATTTTCTAGAGTTAGTGGTGATTGATGCTCAACTTTGTGAATATACTAAAAGCCACTTAACTGTACACTAAAATGGTGAACTTTATGGTATGTGAATTATAACTCAATAAATGTTATTAATAAAATGAGAAGTCACGTATTGATAGTATGGTACCATTTATACAAAAGTCAAAACTTAAAAATATTTTTTAAACTGTTCATCATATATATTTATAAAAATATGAAGTAATGGTATAAAAACATGCCTAGGAAATGTCCATAAGAAACTCCATAAAAAGAGAATGTAAAAAAGTGAAAAGGTATGCCAAAAACTGGGAGAAAATATTTGTAATATACATAACATATAACATATGCTAGTATCCACAATATGTAAAGAACTCCTATAAATAAATCAGAAAAAGACCCACCAATATCACTCCTAGGTGTATATGCTAAAGAATTTTTTATGCATGTGCTATAGTAGATATGTACAAGGATGTTCATTGTTACATTTCTGCATTACCAAGCAGAAGACCCCAATGACCATCGACAGGAGGATGGATAAATAAATTGTGACATATTAATCTAATCAAATGTTATATTTATTAACAAAAATGGATATATTAATGTTACAGTAGCGTATAACCCCATGGATGAATGATAAAACCATAGAGTAGAGTGAAAAAAGCAAGTTTCAGAAGACTGTCTGCAACAGTTTTAGGAAGCTAAAAACAACAAAACAAGATAGTGTGTTAGGGATACATAAGTATGTGACAAACCATTTTAAAATAAATAGTAGAGGAATGACAATCACACAGTTCATTAGCAGTGGTTACCTCTAGTGGAGTGGGACAGGAGTATGTGAAATAAGTTTAGTAATTCTTAAATGGATTCATGGATGTCATATTTTATTGTCCTGCTTTAAAACATGTATTTGTTACATATATGTTTTTAGTATATATCAAATGTTATATAATAAATGCTTGGTACCATTAAACCAAATGGGCAACAGTTGTTACCTCTGGGGAGAAGTTCAGAAGAGGCTTTTGCAATGTTCTCTTACATTCAAAATCTGAGGTAAATATACTTAAATGCTAAGCTTTAATGTATCTAATAATTTACATACATTATTTTTATAGAATTATATATACATTATATACAATAATTTTAATGTATATAATAATTTAATGTTATAATAGTTATAGCAATTCTAAAAAGCATGCAAAAGACCTAAAATGACAGAATAGAAAGCTGTGGTATACTGATAATTTTTTAAAAACATGGGACACTATATATAGTATAATTTAACTTTTGCCCAAAAATGCATAATTTATATATTTTTATATATAGGTGCTATATTCATAGGAAAAAAACTAGGAAAATTAGACATCAAACTGTTAATAGTGTTTGTCTCTGGAGCAGAGGTTCTGAAGGGCAGAGATGTGGGGGTTTTGCCTCAGGGGACATTTGGCAATATCTGGAGACATTTTTGGTTTTCACAATTGGGAGAATGCCACCAAATTAGGAATCACTAAAAAAAATGCTTCTTAAAATTCTATGTATGAAAATTTAAAACATATTGTTAGATAATTTATGAGTAAAACTCATTGCTAATAAACATGTAAACATAGTTCAATCTCACTTGTAATTAGGGAAATTCAAATTAACAAACAATAAACTATTTCATATCCAACATATTGACAAAAATTAAAGTGTGAAACCAGCAAATGCTGTTAAGAATGTACAAAAATAGAAGTACTTATATGCTTGTGGTGTGCATAAATTGGTACAACCAGTTTGAAGAGTAATTTTACAATGTCCAACAAAGTTGACAGTATGTTTACCCTATGACTCAGCGTTTCCTCTTTTAAGGTCATACTGTAGAGAAATTTTCACACATCTATACAAGGAGAGGTATTTAATGTTTTGTAATAAAAACAGATTGGAGTAATTATAAAAGCTCATCAGTCAGAGAGTGGATAATAAATTATAGTATATTCATACAGTAGGATAACATTTAAAGTTAAAATAAGTGAACCAATTTTGCAGATAATAATGTTGAGCAATTGTGAAATCATAACATTGAGGTAAAAATAAAAATAATTTGTAAAGTTGTCCTTTTGTATTATATTATTCATGTAAATTTTTAAATATATTTAAATACATATTATTAGGGGATACATATAGTAATGACATCCAATCATAGACAGGACAGATACGCTAACCTTAGGATAGTAGTTCCTGCTGAGGAACAATGGAGAAAGCTTGCGACCAAGTCTATAGTATTTATTTCTTGAAAAATATATATATATTTCAAGCAAATATCAATGAGTATTTGATGATAGTGAGTACATGGGTGTTCTTTGTATCTTTGTATTATTCTCTTTTCCTTTTTTTTTTTTTTTTTGTATATTTGGTACATTTTTATGACTGAAAGAAAAGAACACCAAAAGTTGAGAATCATTACTCCATGTTATGCAAGACGAATGTTTACAGCTGTGTGGACAGGGTAGGCAGATATGTTAGACTCAGCCCCAGAGGCACTTTGGAAGTGACTGTCCTCCCTTCCTCCTGTCTCTCTCACTGTGCCAGCTACCTGTCTAGTACCAGTTTGTTCTCGCCGTAGTGTATCCTGTACACACTTCTGTTAACTTACATATTGCACTAATTGCATTTATTTACGTGTTATTCTCACCCTGGAGACAATAAGCTCTTCGAGGATAGTGGCTCTACCTTTGCATAGTTTAATGCCTGATAAATAGTAAGCACTAAATAAATACGTGGTAAATGAAATGATGAATGACGGAACAGATTCCAAAGGAGGAAGAAATTTATAAAGGACAATTACCAATATTAAATTTTGTCTACATTTTAGTTTTGATATGATTGACACAAAATATGTTCTTGCCAGAGTCCAATAAGAGGGCATCCAATCAGGCCCTATGTGTTAGTTAAGATTAGGTTTTGCTGTATATAACTGGAGAACCTAAAATAACAGGGGTTTCCATTAGAAATTTAAGTCTCTCACACCCAAAGAAGGCTGAAAGAAGGCCATCCAGGCTGCCATGGAGGTTCTACAGTGCCAGGGACCCGTGCTCCCACTATCTTTCTGCTCCACCATCGTAGGTAGCTCATGAACCAAGATGACTACTTGAACTCCAACAATCTTTTTCTTCCTGTCTTCCTCCCTCCCTCCCCCCTCCCTCCTTTCCTTCTTTCCTTTTGTTCCAAAGTGAGAAAGAAAAAGGACAAGAAGTGCCTACCCCTACTTTTGAAAGACTTCTTGGAAGTACCTACAGCACTTCGCCTTCTGTCTCCTTGGCAGTACATAGTCACATGGCCTCATCAAGCTGCAAAAGGGGCTGGGAAATAGTGTTTTTTACCTGGATGACAATGTTTCCAGTTAAAAATTGTGGTTCTGTTACTAAGAACAAGAAGAGAATGGACATTGGAATACAGCTAGCAGTGTCTGAATTCTTAATCGGCTATGGATACTAAAAGGAGAAAGTAGCGAGAAGTGGCTTCCAGAGAAGGTGTTCTAGTTTACTACTTTTGTAAGCCTGCCCATAAACAAGCCAAAAATTAGAATATGTTGTATTTAACCCAATTCCTGTCAACTTTAGTTTTGGTCTCAAGTACAAGATATTAACACAATATCCATGTTTTAGAGTGCTACTTATAGAAATGAATATTAAATTGGATTTAATAAGATTTCCTTGCTATTTTTCTTCTGCCATATCACATATTTTAAACTAAGAAATTGTTTGAGTTTTGGTTCTAGGGCTATACTTATAGGTTTGACATTAGCCAAAGTGCTAGCCTTGAAAAAAAAGTGGTGGTGGAGTCGAAAGTTAATATTTTATAGAAAAGTAATCCATAAATAGTCAGCAGACTTTCTTTCGGCATCTAATTCTGTTCACTGTCCCTGATATTGATTCTTTTCCCTGCGTTGTAAAATAAAGTTGTAATGAAAAGTTTTATTCTTTGGAGATTTGAAAAAATTGCTTCACATGAATCTTTTTCCTTCCAGGCTCTAAATTATCTTGGTATTCAGCCCACAAAGGAGCAACAGCAAGCCCTGAGACAGCAAGTGCAAGTAGACCCAAAGGGGACAGTGTCTTTTGGAGGTAATATTAGGCTTATCGTGTTGTAACATCACAGAAACTTGGTCGAAGAGTTATTGTGACTCGTTTTCATTAAACATGCCTCTTCTTTAGAAGGAAAGAGAGAAAAATAAGACCACATCTATTTCAAGTTCCTTAATCAGTACTCTAAAAACGCAGCTAGAGTTACTTGCCTGGCTGGGTCAGCAGAAAGCAGAACTTTCTTACAGTCTTTCAGCTCTCAAATATCATCATTCTATTGTAATCTTTTACATTTTTTATTTATTGCATAAACATTGCTTAGTAAAACCAAAAAAGTACGAAATATAGGAGTCCTAATTCTGCTACTGTGAAATTCTAATCTTTTTTTCAGCTAATATGATAGAATAAATATTTTTATGATGCTGTATAATTATTCTTATTAAAGATAGCATAATGTTGACATACATAGTTGATGTACTATAATATTAAACCTTTCCACCATTGGGAATTTTGATGGTTTCTCAGTAGTTGATATTATAAATAATTCTATATCATAACTTTTTTTCTTCTAAATCTCCACAAATGGTTTGGACTTTTGAAATGTATTGATAAGTTCTTTTCCAGAGACATTTTCCACATGTATTTGTTCTGCCACTAGTAATATCTGAATGTAACAGTTTTTTGTATCCTTGACAGCATTAAGTATTAAAATTGTTTTTCTTATACAGTAGCTACAACATTGTATCATTTTTAAAACGTCTGTATTGCTAAAGAAAGAAATTCATTTTTTTGGTTTTGAAGTGATAAAAAAAAGATGTATTTGCTCCCTCTCCTCTTGAAAACAACTCCAAAATAATAAGGAGAATAAGAAACAGAATTGCAGGTATAACTAAAACCATTATATGTAAAGACAGAAAGTGGATGAGGAAAGTAAATGAATTAGTGAGCAGAGACAGATAAAGCCCAAGTGGCTGGAGAGAGAGGGATATCACAATGGGGAATAGACTGATTTGCCCCTGAAAAGGCTTAGGAATTGAAAGCGTCAAGTACTTCTGAAGGCTGGCCGTAGGCAGGGCATTTAAAACAAGCTAGTTAGAAATCTGGATAAGGAGCAATTATATATGCTATTCCCTGCCCCGTCTCAGGCAATCCAGCAACTACCACTCACTCCCTTATGCTTGCAGAGGGAAATAAGTATATTCTCTTGAGAAATTAAACTAGAGAGAGTCTGGCCCTATAGTTGCCAGCAGCCAGGGAATGTGGAGGGAGTGTATGGTGAGTTATCATTCACAACACACACCCAGCTTGCTCGGTGAAATTTGCAGCCATGTTTATACTCTATAGCAAGAGATTGTAGGCTTCTTCTGAAGCTGAACAAAAATATCAGCTGGCCACCTGATTGCTCTGTACTGCAGCCCGCCAGTCAACAAGGCAAGTTATGTACAGAAAATTTCCAATCAACGTTTTAGTGCCGGGTTCATCTTAAGTGTGAACTCATAGCCAAGGGTCAACAGACATTTGGAGAAATCCTCTAACATAAAATATAGAGCCCCAAACTATCAGACAAATAGAAAAAAAAGGAACTCAGAAAAAAGGGAAATATTGCAAGAACGGAAGAGAACCTCAGATATACCATAATTACCATGTTTAAAAAGATAAGCAGGGGCCAGCCCAGTGGTATAGTGGTTAGGTTTGTGCACTCTGCTTTGGTGGCCCAGGTTTCACCAGTTCAGATCCCAGGTACAGACCTACACACTACTCATTAAGCTATGCTGTGGTGGCGTTCCATATACAAAATAGAGGAGGATTGGCACAGATATTAGCTCACCGACAATCCTCCTTAAGCAAAAGGAGGAAGATTGGCAACAGATGTTAGCTCAGGGCCAATCTTCCTCACCGAAAAAAAAAAAAAAGAAAAAGATAAGTGAAGATAAGACATGCATGAAATAAGAGTAGGTATTGTAAAATAGGAATAATCAGAGAACATTAAAAGGATCCTTGGAAATTAAAAATACAGTAGACAAAATAAAAGAATCTGAGGATACACAGGTGAATAGGTCACACTCCACCTCCAAAGAAGCTTACAGTTTGCTAGGACCGCATCAGCAGTCCTAGCAATCCTAATAATCACGAATAGAGGCCTTTGAGTCAGACGGTAAATGGAATCCTGCTCTGCTGCTTATTTGACAGGTGGCCTTGGGAAGTTTAAGCCAGTTAACTTATCTTACTCCAAACTGCAAAGTAGAGAGGATAAGAGGACCTACTTCAGAAAATTCTGATGACGAAATTGCAAAGCACCATGCCTAGCATATAGAGACTGTTACAGAAACATTGATGGCTATTATTTGTTTATTAATTTTTACCACCAAAAGTCTAGTTACCATCCGAGCTATTATTATTATTAAACCTCGGGTTCTTCCAGCTAGAAAAGCTGTAAATCATAATGTTGTCATGTGTTTCAGAAAAAGTTCTGCTCATAACAAAAGAGTTGGAGACATAGTTATGCCTGTGATAGATATTTGCTTTATTGTCTTAGCTGATTTATTAATTTCAGCATAAAGTTAAATGAAGTTAAAACCAGTTTATCTCTTACTTCTTGTTTGAACTTATATTTGTCTGCCACTTCAGTTAATACTATTTTAAAGTAATTTATTTAAGTAAGGTAAATTTTAAGCGTTAGTTATGACACATAGCTTCAACTTCATATAGAAAAAGATAAGCTTTATTTAGATGAGGTTAATTGCTGTGTTCTTACTGAAATGTGTTCCATTTTAGATTTTGTCCAGGTTGCCAGAAACTTGTTTTGCTTGCAGTTGGATGAAGTAGATATTGAGGCACATGAAATTTCCAGCTTATTACAGTCACAGGTAGAGTATGCTCTATAGAATTATCTTGATGGCACTTAAATCATAAGCCTTGAATGTTGTGTGTCATATGTAGCCTTTTTTTCATTTTTCTCTGTCTTTTAAATGTTATGCCAATAATACATGCTTCTTGGATAAATATAATGCAATAAAGATTAATTTACAGTCAAAAGAAAAATTTCACCTTGATCCCCTCCATCCTCCTCTTTCACTGTCCCCTCATGCTACTCCCATCCCTGAATTTACCACAGACGGGTACTCATGTCATAAGTATATACTCTGAAATTTTACAGTCTGAACCATCCTCAGGTAATCAGCATCCAAATCAAGACACACAGCATTAAAGAAATACATTACCAGGACCCTGATGCTCTCCTCCCCCCGTGTTCCCTCCCTCCCCCTCCCTCAGTCAAGCTAACTACTCTTTCGCCTTCTAACAACTTAGATTGGCTTTGCCTGTTTTTGTGCTTCATGTAATTGAAATTGCAAAATCTGTTAACTTCAGAAGTCGTTTGTTCTACAGGACTTTGACATTTATGTTGTCAAATCTTTCAGTCCTTTTCATTATAGATTTTTTTGTATGGAAGACTGACCCTGAGCTAACATCTGTTGCCAATCTTTCTCTTTTTGCTTGAGGAAGATTGTCACTGAGCTAACACCTGTGCCAATCTTCCTCTATTTTATGTGGGATGCTGCCACAGCGTGGCTTGATGAGCAGTGCTAGGTCCGTGCCTGGGATCCAAACCTGTGTACCCCGGGTCGCTGAAGCAGCGTGCACAAACTTAACCGTTAGACCACAAGGCCAGCCCCTCATTATAGATTTTTGATGTTATTATGTTATTAAGGAAGGTCTTCCCAATTTATGTGATATATAATTTATATGTTTAATTCACTGAAAATTTATTCTTGTCTATGCATAAAGTAGTGCCCCAAATGGATAACCATTTGCCCTTGTCCCACCGTCATATATTTGATAACCGTCCTTCTCCACTTTTGCCACTAATTTGATATACAAACCTTATCATATACTAAATTTCTATCTAGATACACAGATCTGTTTCTAGACACACCACTCTCTTCCACTGATTCATCTCTCTCTACCAGTACATTATTATTTTAATTATTCTAGCTTTATAGTCTTAGGTTCATTGCTATCTGGTAGGGTAAGTCCTTAAATTTTTTTTTTTGACTTCTTGATGTAGATCTTTTAGATAATCTTTAAAAGCATTTTAACATGGTAATAAAAATTCAGTTGGGACTTTTTTTTAATTTGAATTGCATTGAATTTAGAAGATGGTTTGGGAGAAATGAACATGGTTTATTTCTCCATTCATTTAGGTCTTTATTGATGTTTTGGAGAGAGAATTATATCTTGCTTAATATATGTCTTGAATAATTTCTTGTTAGGTCTGAATAGATATGCTATAGTTTTTGATGCTATTGGGAATGGGATTTTTTTTTACTGTTATATTTTCTGATTGATGATTACCAAAGATATTAATTTTTGAATGGTTATTTTATGTGATGCCACTGTATTAAACTCCCTTATTTCAGTTGTTTTTTAATTATTTCTCTTGGGTTTTCTAGGGACACATTTGAAATTAATTACATTTTTGTCTGTTTAACAAATTTTTACTTTTTCTGAATACTGTTGAATAGGAGCAGCAAAAGTGAACAAGAAATAAATTTCCATGATATTTGAGCCATTTTACATATTTACCTTTTTTAAAAGAAGCTAGCATTATCTTATTTAAGTAGGTTTTATACCATTTCTATTTTTCTGGAACAGTTTCAATAATGGAAACTTTATTTGTTCTTTTAAGGTTTGAAAATGTTTCATATGCCAAATGATCTGGGCCTAGGTCTTTCAGGAGAGGAGATAGATCCTACTTTTTAATGTCTTCTGTGGTTATTCTATTCAAGTTTTTATCTTTTTCTTGAATAATTTTGTTAATGTACATGTTCCTAAAAAATTTTTTCTGGGGCCGGCCCGGTGGCACAGCAGTTAAGTGCACACGCATGTTCCGCTTCAGTGGCCCGGGGGTTCGCTGGTTTGGATCCCGGGTGCACACATGGCACCACTTGGCACACCATGCTGTGGCAGGCATCCCACATATAAAGTAGAGGAAGATGGGCATGGATGTTAGCTCAGGGCCAGTCTTCCTCAGCAAAAAGAGGAGGATTGGCAGCAGTTAGCTCAGGGCTAATCTTCCTCAAAAAAAAAAAAGTTTTTTTTTCTTTTATCAAGATATTAAAATTTATTAAAGATTAACATGGAACTTTTTTTAGGTTTTTAATCTTAATTTGATGATAGTGCATTTTATTTCATAGATGTCCTACATAATGTTTACAAAGTAGTCACACTCACAAGTTTTTATTTTCATATTTTAATTATCACTCAGTATACAATATTTCCATTGTGGTTGCTTCTTAGACTCTTATTTTGAACTTTTTTAAACCTTTTCTAGTTTCATAGTTCCTTTTTTTTTTTGAGGACGATTACCTCTGAGCTAACATCCACCACCAATCCTCCTCTTTTTGCTGAGGAAGAGTGGCCCTGAGCTAACATCTATGCCAATCTTCGTCTGCTTTATATGTGGGATGCCTGCCACAGCATGGCTTGATAAGTAATGTGTAGATCCACGGCCAGGATCTGAACCAGCAAACCCCAGGCTTCCTAAAGCAGAGCACGCAAACGTAACTGCTATACCACTGGGCCAGCCCCTGTAGTTCCCTTTTGGTTACTGATTTATAGTTTAATTCCGCTGAGGTTAGAGACATTCTATATGCTGTTAATCCATTGGCCATCTACCCAGACATATAGTCAGTTTTCTGAAATGTCTCCCATCTTTTGAAAAGCATGTATATTCTGCACTTGTGGGGTACAGTGCTCCCTGTATGTCAGTTAGGTCAGGGTTGTTAACATGTGCTTCAAATTTTTTCTTTTCTTTTTTCTTCTTCAAATTTTCTATTTCCTTACTCTTTTTTTTTTTTTGGTCATCTTTTATTGTCTGTTACTGAGAGGTGTTTTAAAATTTCCCCAATTTAGTTCTGCTAGTGTTTGCTTTGTGTTTCATAAGGCTGTAGTATTAGGTATATACAATTTTAGATTTGTTATGTCCTGAGAGGGTATTGAATCTCTTCATCTTTCGAGTGTTTCTTGACTTAAAATTAACTTAGTCTAATTGTGTGACTATGCCACCTGTCTTTTAGTTGATGTTTTGGTTTGGTTTCCAATGATTATAAATATTTTTCTTTTCTAAAGAAAACTGTTATATAACTCTTTTAAATGTATCTAATGGAATCTAAATACTGTAGTTTTTGATACCCGTAATCATTTATTTAAAAGAAAATTCATGCATAAATTCTTATCTCAGAAATTTATCATCTTTCCTTTTTCTCTCTTATTTCTATTCTATATTGCCCTAGAATGTTATCCTGATATATTATCATTCAAGCATACAGTATGCTTAAAAACCTTTCATTTATCACCCTATCTTTTTGCTGCAAAAAAATTTAAGTAAATTAGAATGTATTTGTTTTAAATTCACTGTGTTTTCATAAGCTCTTACATATTCAAATTTTCTTCTGAATTGAATAGTAATTATACTTATTATTGGCACACAATCAAAAAATATAATGTAAATTTTGATCAGTTATTTTTATAAAGGTAATTTTTAAAATATAAATTTATATTTCAGTGGGATGGAAGGAGGATTATTTGCAGTCCAGCTATGTCACTTATAAGATTTCCTTACTTGCCTGGGTGCTTCTGGACTCTACATTCTGGTGGTTTGTTTGTCTTCCTAAGTCTTAATAGAAGACACATTCTCCTACCTTGTTCTTCTTTTTAAATATTCTTGCCTAATCTTTGCTCTTGTCCATATAAGTTCTAGCAAAAATCTTACTGTATTGAATTTATAGATTATTTTGGGAAGAAGCAACATCTTTATAAGTTTAAATCTTCCTATGTTGAACATGTTTTGGCTTTTTATTTATTTATATCTTTTTGAATGGCATAAATACATTTGGTATGTTTTTTTCCAATACAGGCTTTATTAATCTTTTGTTAGATTTATTTCTAGTTCTCTTACACTTTTTTTGCCATTATAATAAATGCTTTTTTTAAAAATTAAGACTTTATTTTTTTTTGAGCAGTTTTAGGTTCACAGAAAAATTGAGGGGAACGTACAGAGATTTCCCATTTGCCCTGTGTCCCCACACAGGCATGGTCTTCGCTATTATCAGCATCCTCCGTTGGAGTAGTACACTCATTACAATTGATGAACCTACATTGACACATCATAATCACCTAAAGTCCATAGTTTACATTACAGTTCTGTGTTGTACATTCTCTGTGGGTTTGGACAAACTTATAATCACATGTATCAATCATTTTTACTGCCTTAAAAATCCTCTATGCTCTGCCTGTTTCTCTCTCCACACCCCTGTCCCCAACTCCTGGCAACCAGTGATCCTTTTATTGTCTCTATAGTTTTGCGCTTTCCAGAGTGTCACGTAGTTGGAATCAGACAATATGTAGCCTTTTCAGATTGGCTTCTTTCATTTAGTAATATGCATTTAAGGCTCCTTCATGCCTTTCCATGTCTTTTTAGCACTGATTAATATTCCATTGTCTGGATGTACCACGATTTATTTATCAATTCTCCTACTGGAGGACATCTTAATTGCTTCCAAGTTTTGGCAGTTGTGAATAAAGCTGCTATAAACATCCATATGCAAGTTTTTGTGTGGACCTAAGTTTTCAACTCCTTTGGGTAAATACCGAGGAGCGCAATTAGGGGATCATATGGTAAGAGGGTGTTTAGTTTTGTAAGAAACCACCCAGTTGTCTTCCGATGTGACTGTACCATTTTACATTCCCACCAGCAATGAATGAGAGTTCCTGTTGCTGACAGTGAGATTTCCCCGAGACCTAGTTGTTTGGAAACTCACAGGAGACCCAGTTCTCTCAGAATCAAGGCATTGGTTTCTCAGAACTGATTCTTGTAGCATTTGCTGAAGCTGTAGGAGCACAGTTTTCCTTCCACTGATTCGGGTGTTACGTGTTTATCTACCTGATGTTGACAGCAGAGCATTGTTTTCTTACTGCCAAATAGTTCTCAAGGAGACCATACCCACTTTTGATGAGGAAAGGCAAAGGTGTTTGGATGGCTTACAACATAAGCGAAGTAGGGGACTCAGAGTACTTTGTAGGAGCATGCAGAGCTTTCTTAGCAGCTGCAAAGAAATACTCGTGCTCCAAATCAGTAATTTGCTTCCTTCTCACCAATATGATTTTAAGACAGATAAGAATATATTCAATCTGTGATACTTTGATAGCCAAAGCCAAGTGCTGATGGTGATTGTGCAAGGTCTTCTACGTGCCAATAACTTCCTGTTTGTGGCTTCTTGTTGTGCAACAGTCACTGTATCAATTTATAATCCTTTCTGCTTGTCAGGACACAGAAGATATCCCTGTAAAATGTTGACTTTATTTTCACTTGAATCCACAATGAAGAATACATTGTACTTCACCACACTTGCATATGTAACTGAAACAGAAGGCCCAAAGAATTACTTACCTTTTCTACATCATTGCATTCTTATTTAATATCCAATTCTATTTCATTAAATATTTGGTCTTACAATTCACTAATGGGTCCTGTACCACAGTTTGAAAAACACTGTAAAAATCACTGCTTGTGAAGCAGCTCACCAGAAACAAAGCAAAAATATCTCATTATTTTGTAGTATAATTCCTAATTTTTTTGAGTTAGAGAGCAAGTATAGTGCCTCATCTGAAGTATATCAATTGATCTGTGGTTGAGGATGCTGACAGCCTGTGAAGGTGGGGAAATTCCACTCTGGTTACCCCCTCAACCATCTTGTCACGAACAATAGAGTCAGCTTTGATAATCCATCTGTTAGGGATGCTTGTTTTTTACTCATATGTTTCCTTTTTTTGGCTTGTCTTCTCCTTAATTCACTTTTTAAAAATATTTTTACTGAAGTATAATGGTCACACGGTAAAGTACAAAAATCCCAAGTGTCCAACTTGATGAATTTCTGTTAGTATCTTATGTGTAATCACCACTCAGAAGGCTCCTTCATGCCAACATCCGACAGAACCACCACTTCCACATTTATAGTGGAACCACTATTCTGCCTTATATAACGTAGCTTTCTTTTGCCTGTTCTTGAACTTCATAATACAGCATATATACTCTTTTATAACTAGCTTCTTTCAATCATTATTTTGTCTTACTCATAAGATTTCTTGAGATGCTTCCTTTAAGAAGGAAGAATTGCTGAGTCAGTATAAGTCAGTCCTACTTTTCTTTAATTGAGAAAAAACTTAGTTTTGGAACAATATGGCATTTAGAACCAAAAATATAATTATCTTACTGTGATTCTAATCATCATTGCTATATTAAAAAATTCACACCGTGCTACACCTGCTGCTGGCACAAGCTTACACACTGAAGAGGCAAGGTTGGAGCCTACATTAGCAGTATTCTAAACTTAGCAACAGCAGACCATAGTCCATCATAATATGATGGGTTTTCTACACTAATCAAGTGTCGTAAATGGATTATCTTAAAATTACAGAGAGAATACTGTAAATTCCTAATTTCACAATTGGAGTTCTTGCTAAATCAATTTAATGGATTGCAACCATCATTTTAATGAGTGAAATAGAATAGAATGGAAAATATCAAAGTGAATTGTATATAGTAAGAGTGAGTATACAGCTATTCCACTGCTGGATGTTTATCCAAAGAAAATGAAAACACGAATGCATAAAGATATATGCACCCCTATGTTCATTGCAGCATTATTCACAGTAGCCAAGAATTGGAAACAACCTAGCTGCCCATCAAGGGACAAATGGATAAAGAAGAGGTGGTATATATACACAATGGAATACTACTCAGCTATAAAAAAAAAGATGAAATCTTGCCATTTGTGACAACATGGATGAACCTTGAGGGTATTATGTAAGTGAAATAAGTGAGACAGAGAAAGTCAAATATCGTATGATCTCACTTATAAGTAGAAGATAAAAACAACCACCACAACAAACAAATACACATATAGATACAGAGATTAGACTGGTGATTACTAGAGGGGATGGGGGAGGGAAGAGGGTGAAAAGGGTGTCAGGGCACATGTGTATGATGATGGATGGTAATTCGTCTTTGGCGCGTGAACATGATGTAGTCTACACAGAAATTGAAATATTATGTACACCTGAAATTTCTATAATGTTATAAACCAGTGTTACCTCAATTAAAAAAAAGTCTTTAAAAAAGAAATGAGTAATGTTTCACTTATACTGAGTCATGATATAAATGGCATTTTCACTGTGTAGCAATAAATACTTTATAACCACTTCATTATATATTCATCTGTAAAACATTAAATATATATTGAACAACTACAATGTGTATGGCATTGTGTTTGGTGCTCCAGCGCATGTTATTAAAGTAAGTAAAACTGGAGCCTGTCCCTCAAAGAACTTAGGGTATAGTGTAGGAAAAGTCATGTACACAAATAAGTATATTAAAGAATGCAGTGTGATAAGGCCATAGTGATATTAGAGCTTAGAACATTCAGAGAAGATTCGTAACAGAGTTGGCAGTGGAGTGAGTTTTGAATGATAAATAGGATTCTTTCTGCTCAAGAGGTAAACAGAGAGTGGTAAGAGTATTAGCATGAACAAAAATATATATATAAAGTGATGGTAAACAGAGAGTAATCTACTTTTTTAGAATAGATAATTGAGTACATGCAGGTCAGTGAAGGAAGTTAGGCCTGAAAGGGTAAAATTTGTACTTTTCTCAGTAGTCAGTGAGGAGTCATTAGGGAGATTAGTGACATGATCAAAGTGATATTTTAGAAATAGTCATCTTTAATAGTGTGGGTTATCTTGGAAGGAAATGAAACTGGTGGTAGATAGTCTAGAAAGGGGACAAAGGAAAGAGTCCAAATACAGAATAATAACTAAACTTTGGTAAAGGTGAGGAGAGTGAAAAGGAATGGAGAAACAGAGCTACAATATTTACCAAAAACAGCAAGTATATCATCAATAAGACTTGCATTTAGATATAAGAACCAAGAGAGAATGAGTTAAAGATAATTCCAGAGTTTTGATTAGAATGCTTGATAATATGATGGTACCGATAATAGAAACAGGGAAATAAGAAAGGTGAAGAAGATAATGGGTTGTGTTTTAGAGAAAGTTGGAGATGCTGACAGGTAACCAAAGGGCCGTTGGAAATAAGGAGTGGACACCAGGAGAGGAATTTGGGAATGATTTGGAGGATGGTAGTTGAAGCATGGCAGTGAATGTCATCACTCAGGGAGAGCTTGAAGAGAAAAAGGCTGAAAGGGGGGAACCTCCCCATTCCCCCATTTAAGGAGTAGAAATGAAATTAAGTCATTATTACCAGCCTAAATATTCTGATGGGTAGGTGAGATGACGGGAAATCAAAAACCTAGGAAGAGAAAATTTCAGGAACAAATGGCTTGAGCAATGTTGTATGTAACAAAGAGGTTAAGAAAGTTGATAGGGGACATTTATTTTGTCAAATAGGTTTACTGGTGACACTGCAAGTACTTATTTTTGAAATGTGGGGATGGGAGGAAAGATGTGTAAATCAGGTTATAGGAAGTAAAAGAAGTGAGCAGGGGAAATGGAGAAAATAAGGGAATACACAGAAATTTTAAGGAAAGGAGGTAATTGAATAGGTTCCTGATGGAAGGCTTTATCAATAAAATTAGACTGAAACAGAGGTGGTCATTTTGTTCTGTTTAAGATGAGTTGAGATTGGGAATGTGGCCAGTGGAATAGTGGCTATCCAGAATTGATACAAGTGAAATAACTTAAAAATGATGATGGTGGAGCAACAGTGGAGGGAGAGATGAGGTCAGACCCAGACAGCACAGTCCAATGACCTCCCACAGTGTCTCTTGGTATCTCCATAGGAGACTTGAGAAAGCAGAGTGGAAATGATTTACAATGTCATTTACCAGGTATTGCAGAGGTCAGGGAGCTGAAGGGTGGCAAATGATATCATGGGAGCCAGGCAGGAAAGGGATGTAAGAAGGTAGGGAGGATAAAGTCCAAGAGTTGAAGGTAGATTAGAAAGCAGGTATCAGTCTAGAATCATTGATGTTAATTAGCAGCAATTCATTTCACTTGCTGCTTGCTTAGTGGAAGCATATTTGAACTTTTTTCTTTTCTTTTATGCTTTTTGGTGAGGAAGATTGGCCCTGAGCTAACATCTGTTGCCAAGCTTCCTCTTTTTTTTCTCCCCAAAGCCTCAGTACATAGTTGTATGAACTATTTTAACGAACTATTTTAAACAGTCACTGAGCACAAAGGGGCTTTTCAAAGAATTCACAAGTAATATTTATGGCCAGTTCTCTGGCTATAAGTTTTTGCTGCTTAGCCTAAAATGGCAAAAGAATTATAAAATATGGTTTTGGTTTTTTTTTAAAGTCGTGGTTTGTTCTATGACTGTTCAGTATAGTGTTTTGCCTCCCAAAATGGTACCATGGATTCTTTTATGCATGATCTACCTCCATGTTTTAAGCTCAGAAGCTTATGATTACATCCCTAAGACCCCAGTCCATACTTTCTCTCAGTAAATTATTATAGCCCTGTTATCTAAACTCTTATTTAAACTTTTGAATTCTGCTTATTTCACTTCTTCAGATAACAAGATAGAATAGGCCCATCTGAATGTTGATGTTAAGGCCGTTGGAAGCCTCACAGGAAAGAAAGTTAGGTTTTCTAAATCCTACGTTTCTCCAACTTATCTGACCAGAGGGAGCACTACCACTGTCTCCACTGCCCAGGTTTGCTTTTGCACAAAACTAGTTAATATTCTGTGGAACACACTTTGGGGAATGTTATGTTTGAAAATGTATCCAAAACTAATCTAGAATAGTTTAAGAATGAATTATATGAGTGTGTGTGTCAAGTACTTAAGAGAGAGTAGAGGAACAGAGACAGATGAAGAATATGAGATCATGTATATTTTGGACGATGGCCATAGACAAAAGCAAATATGTCAGGACAAAAGGAAAAATAATGTTTAGGAAAAATATTTCTTCCAAAATTTGAGGAATTATGCCTACTTCTGTTAGTCTAGGATTTGGAAAGCAAATCTGAATTTATCATTTCTATTCCACCATGATTTTTGTTGAGTAGTTGATAAAAATCACAGGCTAATGTCAGACCTCTGTGGGAATCTTGGAATAGCCATCTGTTAGCTGTGAAACCTTAGGCAAATTACTAACCTTTTGAGCACGTTTCCTCGTCTGTAAAATGGAGACAAGGTTATAGTAAGGATTTAATTTTGAATATACATAGTCCTTAGCAATGTATCTGCACTTAGTAAGCTCCCAAGAAATGGTTGGTATTATTAATTGTTTGTATTATCTGTTCCTACTCTGCATTCACCTCCTGTCTGTGCTTTAAGTCCATATCTATATAGCAATTGCTTTTTCTACTTAATCCTTTAAACTATATTTTATATACTTTATTTTTAGTTCTATTATGACTTCTACGTAGAAGATAGTTATGATTAGACTTGGATTTTTATCTCTGATAAGTTTGTCGTTGTTTTTTACCTTGTAATTAACTGTCAGAGAGATTATGCTAGAAGTAAGAGGAACTGTCATCTCTGCTATTTTCTGTTGTTGCTCACTTGTGCATGAATTATTAATATTATCTTCAAACCACAGTTTCTGTGCAGGAATCTGTTTAAACCACTTGGCTGTTACTTTATATTTTGTTTAGTTAAAACAAGACACATAATCCATTAATACACTTTATTGGGTTCCTGTAAACCATCTTGGTTGGTAGTGTCCAGCATTTTGTTAGCCATGGATACCATGTTCTTGGAGTGGATGTCTTTAGGGAATAGTTTATGTCGATAAGTCGTAAAGTCTTTTTGACATTATAAACACAGTCTTGGAATTTGAACTTTTAAGGAAAATTATATTGTTAAAATAAGAATCATAAAGATGACAACAGAGTATGCATACCTTCCAGTCATCTAAATTCTGTTATAAGTAACAACGATGTAAGGTTAAGCTTAAAGGAGTGAAGTTACCCCACATTACCTTAATATTCTCTTTTATCTGGTTAAATGACTCCAAAGAAAGAAACTGAATTTGTTATTGGAATGCAAAAGCATAAGACTCCTTAAAAAGGACCTTTGTGTTCGTCCTCATAATTGGCGTCTAATGCATGACTTTCCTCTTATATTTTAATGTTGACAGCTTCTTCCCTGTGAATCCTTAGAAGCAAATGAAATGGAAAGGCTTAAGCGTGAACGAAATGATGCTTTGGAAGAAGTGAACACACTTAAGGTAATCTCCAGTTCAGCTTCCTTACATTTTCCTTAGGAAAAGGAAAGAAAGTTATCTTGTGTTAAGCTGTGACATATTGGGGCTTAGTTTTATTTTTAATTAAAAAATATTAATATGAAATAGCTTAATATTAATCTCAAATAATTGATATTGGAGAGTAATATCAAATAATTCAAAGCTAATTTATTTCTCAGTCAGCCTTTAGAGAGTTAATTTTTTAGTGCACACACTTATTATTCATCTTTCCATTATCCTTGTAAAATTCAGTGTGACAGTGGCTTTTGCTCATACCTTCCAGTCTGACTACTTCTCATCCCTTTTCTTCCTCACATTGGTGGCAAGGATGAGGAGCCAGCAAAGTGAGCCATGACAGTTTTGGATCCTCAGGTGTTCATTGGGAAATACATTTTCTCCCATGTTCACGGGCATGCTGCAGGGACATCTTGTTTTTGCTAACGTAATTTGGAATTAAGGCAGTATGATTTAAGGGAAGAAAAAACACACAGTGTATGTCAGATATGCTTTAAGATTTTGATTCTCTTTGTATATTTTCATTCTGTTTTTAGTAGAATATTAAATTTAAATTATATCCTAATTTTTATAGAAAGCCATTATATTTTCCAAATCTTCAAGAAAAGTAGTGTAACTACTTGATTGCTGTTAATTTACCGTAGGAATATATTTTAAAATTATTTTTAGTTACTTTCTGAAATAAGTGAAATTCTATTGCTTATTTATTTAATTTTCATTAAAGCAAAATCTTTATATAAAAAAAAAGAAAGACATTTCCTTGCTACCTTAGTTTTTACATTCTGACCTCTAGAGGAAGCCACTGTTGAGCATATCTTATTTATCCTTTCAGAGAGTTGCTCTTGTATAGCTAATCATATGTTAAAAAATAAGTATATACATGTATTTTGACTTTTACATAAATCACTTCATACATTGTACACTTTCTTATAACTAGCATTGTATCTTGGGCTGCTTCTTAGGTTAATATATACAGATCTTCCAGATTCTTCTTAAAGGCTCTCCCAGCATCAGATGGTTCTGTCCTAGGTTATTCAGCCAGTTCCTTGTTGACGGATATTTAGGCTATTTCCAGTTTTCCATTATTAAAAATAATTCCATCATAAATAGCTTTGTAGGTGTATCTTTATGCAATTGTAGAATTCTAGAAGTACAAATTGAGGAGCCAGCCTAGTGGCATAGTGGTTTAGTTCACGTGCTCTGCTTCGGCAGCCCCGGGGTTCGTGGGTTCAGATCCTGGGCACAGACCTATGCACTGCTCATCAAGCCATGCTGTGGCGGCATCCCCCATACAAAGAGGAGGAGGATTGGCACAGATGTTAGCTCAGCATCAGTCTTCCTCAAGCAAAAAGAGGAAGATTGGCAACAGATATTAGCTCAGGGCCGATCTTCCTCACCAAAAAAAAAAAAAGTACAAATTGAATAAATTTCTGAAAGTGAAATTGCTTTATCAAAGGATATGGGCACAATTGATTTTATATTTGTTACCAAATTCCCTTTCAAAAGTCTTTCCCAATTCATGTTCCTTCCAAATGTATATGAACATTTTATTACTAAAGGTCTATTTTATATACTTCTTTTTATAACTTTGAAACCACTATCTTTCCAAAGTTTTTTGGTATAACAATTAAGCGTTAAGATGCAAAATATAAATTTAGTTTTAAAAATAAATTGACAATAATTTCCTCTTATTCTCTTCGAAAACATCTCCAATGTTGGTTACCTTGGTAAAATAGCATTTTTATATAATTTATCTCTTCATAAACTATTAAATCTAATGGTTCATCAGAATGTTCAGAGTTTTTGGATCTTTTTCATTTCTTTCATGTTTATTATTATTAAATTTAGTGATATATTTCAGTTTTTTATTTGAATATCAGTATTAATTATTAGAATTTTAATTTAAAACTGAATTCATGTAACATTTAAAGAAGGCTTCCCTCAGGGGCTATTCAATAGATCAGGATTCACATTTAAAGTTTATGAAATATAACTGAATATATCCTAGTGTGACAAAACCTGAGATCCCAGATAAAACATATTCTGTATTTTATCATTTCCTTTACCTGAGTCCTGTCTATTGGCTGAGAACTGCTTGTTTAGCTATATAAAAGAGTATACGAAGCAATAAATATTTCATTAGAGGTAATGTTTGTACTTTCAGTTTTTCTGCTTGTATTGTACACACACAAAAAAATATCAGAGGTTGTTAAATGCAGTATGTAGGATGAGTAGACAGCCTCTCATCGCTCCCATTGTCTTGTGACATCTGTATTCTTCATGTCTGATTTGAGATAGAAATAAAAATGAAACCAAGATATTTGGTGCCAATGGCTAATTTTTATTTTGCAAGAATGATTTTTAAAAATGCTCTGTGCTTTATTTAACATAAAGCCTTTCTACAGAGTTCACATTGCTAGTGCTTTGCAAAGCTGAATAAAAATAAATATAACTTTCATTTACAGATGCAAAAAACTGGGACACAAAGAGGGAAGGTGACTTGCCAGAGCATAAAAGCACAGGATCCAGCGGTTTCTTGGCTCCCAGTCTGTGGCAGACTCATTAGATTGCTGTATTATATTCATCTTCATATACCTGCCTTTCATCTCTTGGACAGCAGTGAGCTGAAATATACTGGAAAGCAGGCTGCTCTTCTTTTTTTGAGGAAGATTAGCCCTGAGCTAACATCTCCCACCAATCCTTCTCTTTTTGCTGAGGAAGATTGGCCCTGAGCTAACATCCATGCTCATCTTCCTCTATTTTATATGTGGGATGCCTGCCACAGTATAGCTTGACAAGGAGTGCATAGGTCTGCACCTGGGATCCGAACCAGCAAACCCCAGGGCCACCAAAGCAGAATGTATGACCTTAACCACAGTGCCACCAGGCTGGCCCTAGGTTGCTTCTTACAATCATTGCAATGTTGCCATGAGTATTTACCACTCAATTTAATCTTCCTCTGTTCAAGTTTATAATAAAATAGGTCTTTTTTTTTCGTGAGGAAGATTGGCCCTCAGCTAACATCTGTTGTCAATCTTCCTCTATTTTTTCCTTGAAGAGGATTGTCACTGAGCTAACATCTGTGCCATCTTCCTCTATTTTATATGTGGGACGCTGCCACAGCATGGCTTGACGAGTGGTATGTAGGTCCGTGCACAGGATTTGAACCTGCAAACCCCAGGCTACTGAAGCAGAACATGCAAACTTAACCACTATGCCACTGGGCCAACCCTTAAAATAATTCTTAAATTACTCTTAGTATTTCTGATTCAGTCAATAAAATATGAATTTATTTATGATATACTTAACAAACTTGAACATTTTAGGGTATATGCTTAATTTTAAGTTCAAAGATGATAATATTTGACTTGCATGTGTAATATTATTCTATCTTACTAACTATTATTTTATAAATTGGTTATGCCAGTCATAACTTCATTTTTATGGATAATCTTCCAAGGATAAGCTAAAGTAAGAAAACCATGGTCAACCCAGTTCCATGTGTTCTCTTTCGAAGGGTAGGGAGGCTTCTAAGCTGTGATAATAATGCTCTTCAGTTTGGAAGCTCTTTGGCAGTGATAGCCATTACCCAAAATTTAGTTAATATTTACGCGTTTTGATTTTGATTGACTTACTCTGAACCTCAGATTTTGAGATTTTTCAAAATGGCTAATTAAAGTAACAGAAAGTACATTACATCACAATTATACTGTAAATAACTAATTACTTTTAAATGGTATGTATAAAGCCAGAAAAGTGATTGGGAACTACATCTTCAGATTGTAGCAATTGGACATTTGGGGAATTTATAAGCTTTGAAACAAAACCCTAGAAATGATACTCATTGATGCCTTCATAACAAGTTATTAATTCAGTGGTTTTTAAATATAGGAAAAATTATTTGAATCAGAAAGGCAAAGGAAACAATTGACAGAAGAACTCCAGAATGTGAAACAAGTAAGTGCATGTATTGTATATATGTCTATCGTGTTCGTGTGTGTAAACGTGAGGAATAGTTATACAGCAGTGATGCTGTGTGATACCCCAGAGCTTACAGATGTGAATCATAGAGTATAAAATAGCATAGATCTTAAAAGCACCACTTTTAGAGGCTATACCTTTGCTGAAGTCCTGCTACTCTTGCTCAAAGAAATGTTAAAACTTTTCTTTGAAATTGCTTTCAAAATCAGATAACCAAGGCCTGAAACCATCAATGTCATTGCTTTTCTATTCTTTTTTCTTTTTCCTTTTTCTTTAATTTTTCCCTTTTCTGCTGTTACTTGTACCTCCTTTTTTACTTTTATTTTTTAGTAATAAGAAGTAAACATTTATGCTTAGAACAAATCAAATACAATGACATTATGAAACAGATTAACACGTAAAATATTAATAAGTATAGAAAGTTAAGAGAACGTTGTTAGAGATCAAAGGTAATCACCTGATTTTGAATCTCCCCAACATTATCCTCTCAGAAAACATAAAATCAACGAAGAGTGCAAATAAAACCATACAGGACCCATATCTTGAATATGACTATGTGACAAAGAACACCACAACCTTCAAAGTACATATAAAAAAAGTAAAAACATTCCAACAAAATCCTGCAGCTTGCCTGCCACTGAAACCTGGGATACAGAGAGCAGAGGGAGTAAGCCTTAAATGGCTCTGGAAAATGATAGGGAAAAGCAGAGCAATTAGATGAAGTACAGATAAAATCACCCCCAGAAAGAGAAAATACAGCAATTAATGCCAAATTGGTGAGCACAGGACAGGGTTTGGTGATTCTCAGGACTTGAGAAGGTGTGTGCAACCCGGAGTGGCAGCCTTAGAGAATCACTGCTTCTGGGGAAGAATCAAAAAAATAGAGTTTGGGTAATATCCCTTGAGAGTAGGCAATGAAGGGAAAGAAGGAAATGAGAGGGGAAAAGTAAAGATCTTGCAGAAATGAAAGAGAAACAAAGTATCCCAATCCTCTCCATCTCCTCCTGCCATGGCCATCGACAACGTGATCCATAGAAGAAAGTGCACAAAAGAGGGTGCTGTTGAACTAAGCAGTCTTTTTGTGAAAGAAAAAGGAATGGGGGGGAAACATCTGTCCCCATTATTATAAATAACTGTTAAAAATCAGACAATAGAAATTAAAGCTTTCCTTCTAATGAAGACTCTCCAGAACAATTCAACCACAAAGCTGAAGGAAACTGTGAAACAACAGTCCATACTCAACTAAATATCTTCAAACAAGCATTTGGCGCTAAGAAAATAATACCCCGGGGGCCAGCCCAGTGGCGTAGTGGTTAAGTTTGTGCGTTCTGCTTTGGCAGCCCAGAGTTCATGGGTTGGGATCCTGGGTATGGACCTACACACTGCTCATCAAACCATGCTGTGGTGGCATCCCACATATAGAATAGAGGAAGATTTGCAACAGATGTTAGCTCAGGGCCAATCTTCCTCACCAAGAGAAAAAGAAAGAAAACACCTCAAATCAGAAATAAAAAAACTAAGAATAGAAACTGACAACAAACAGGAAGAAATAAAATGAGAGTTGATAAAATTTATGAAAGAAATAGAAGAGAAAAACAAAATTGTATCAGAAATGAAAACTAAATTACAAGTTGACCAAGAAAGAATATAACCAAATGAAAAAGCTTTAAAGAAAACCAGAAAAGTAACCAGGAAAATGAGAAAGAAATAAAGAAGTAAAAAATTCTTGAGGAAGTAAATCAAAACAACTGAACGGCACTAATATTTAGAACTATATTCCAAGAAAACTTTCCAGAAATAAAAGAAGGCCTGAATCTATTATTACATACTAGGGAAATTTTACGTGGAAAGATCAACTCTAGGACATATCCAGTAAAACTATTAGACTTTAAAGATAGAGGGAAAAAATGTACAGTGCCTCCAAGTGAAAAGATCAAGTAACTTACAAAGGCAACAGAAATCGACCAGCATCAGCCTTCTCAACACAATATACAAAGTAAGGCAATAGGGGAGCAACATTTTCAAGAAACTAAAGGATAGTAAATGTAGACCAAGAATATTGTACATGGCCAGGTTGACTTTCTGCTATCAAAGCCATAGAAAAACAGGACTGTGCCAGTATTCAGGGAGTACTGTACATATGTAGCATTCCTGAGGAATCTAGGAGAGGATGAGTTTCATCCAGCCAAAAAATGACTGGAATAACTTTGTCAAGAGTTTCCAAACAGTACTCATTTTATATGTGTTATTTTCTAGGTTAAACTAAATGAGAGTGAGTTCACAGGTAAAAGAATAATGTGTAAACATTATGTCTGGCAAAAATCAAAAGATTCAATTTATTTAAAAGATGAGAGGATAAGGGAGAAAAAAGGAGGAAATAGAATATAATCATTCTGTGTATAAGTAAAGGATAGTAGTCAACAAATATCCTTTAAAACTGACATCAAATAGTAAAAGATCAGGTACAAATAGAGGGTGTATCAGGCACTATTATAAAAAGTAATAATACAAAGGTAACCTATAGAATGAAAATATGAACTTTCCTAAACATGAAAGGAAATTTTCTTGAAAAGCAAAAAGGACACACAAAATAGAGAAACACAGTAAATATAATGTACACAATTGATTTCAACAAAATGTGACGAAATTGAGACCAAACATAATAGTCCTCTTAATTAACGTGAATGGGATTAACTCACCTATTACAAGAAAAGATTTTTTAAGGAAAATACAGTTTACCAAAACTGACCTCAGTAGAGATAGAAAGCTTAACAGACCAGTTTCCATAGAAGAAATAAAATTATCAGGAAACTACCCTACAGAATAGGACCGCCAGATACGTTTCACAAGGAAGTTTAATCAAACCTTTGGAATCAGTCCCAAAACTACATAAGTGGCTTTAGTATAAAAAAAAGAAAGAGGAAGATCCAAGATGGTGCTGTGAGTAGTCCTCTTTGTCTCTCCCCCTTCGAGTCTACAATTATTTGGACACTTATCGCATGACAAAGGATATCCAGACAGCATCTCAGGACGTCTGAGATACCCACACGACTATACATTGGAAGGCGGACGGACTTTCCTCCGGGAGGATGTGGAAATAGGTGAAAACTCTCCGACCCCGACGAGCAGCCTAGTACCCGCAAGCGGCTTTCTTCCAACGGATGCCCCCAGAGGATCTACACACATCTAGGGCAGGAGCGAGCACACAACAGAGGAGCGACAGTGGAAACAGGTGACCAGAACCCTACCTAAACCCCCCGCAATTACTCCTAAACACAGAGGGAAACTCTGGAGTAGCACATCTGAGCCTGCAGGGAGTGTCTCTCCCTGCCATTGGCGGGGAGACCCTGCCTGGTGTTCGCGGCACCCGGAGGGTCCCAGAGAGCGTCGCTGAGGGTACGGAGGTCTCCCAGCTGCCGTTGCCCGCCCCGTGGGACTAGGGAGTGCCGGAGATCTCTGAGAGGACCGGGGCTGGGGGAACTTTCAAAGGCCGGCTCTGCGACCCGGAGGGGAAGCGCCGGAGTTCCGCCCGGGCAGCAGACAAAACTCTCTGTCTGCCATTAGCAGAGGGGCCACGCCGAGCATTCACGGCTCCGGGAGAGGCCCGGAGAGAATCCCAGAGGGCGGGGCGACCCCCAGCTGCTGTTGCCCGCCCCGTGGGACTAGGGATAGCTGGAGATCTCGGAGAGGACTGGGGCTGGGGGGAGTTCCAGAGACCCAGCTTCGTAGCCTGGGGGAAACCCTACAGGCTCACAGCAGCCTTAGGGAAAGCCTCTGCACAGCACCAGTACAAGGCACCCAGCCGCCAGCCACAAAGCTGGAAGACCCCAGGGCAAAAGCAGCATAGCTAGGTGAACTAACCATAGACTGTAGAAGATGCCAATAGCTCTCCTGAGACCCATAGAGGACAAGTGAGATTTTGTGGGTGCCGACAGCAACGGAGCGACAAATATAAGTGATCCCACCCCTGGCCGCTGGAAAAGCCCATAACACCGTGGCAGACCCCAAGGAGAGAGCACATCTAGGTGGGCTGCATCAGTAGGCACCAGCAGCCTGAAGCCCCCCTGTGACGGCCCCCACGGCAGAGGAGGGAATCCAAAGGGCCACTGTGGCTACGAGGAGGGGCCCAGGCCCAGTTAGCAACTGCAGACAGGGTTCCTGGTCGGTGCAGTATAAACAGCTGCTCCCCCACCGCAGCAGCTGAAACAAGTGAAAGGAGCAACTAAACTCTATCTCCATGCGGAGGCACAAATCAACAACATCAAGCAATATGAAAAAATACGTTAAATCTCCAGAACAGAAAGAAAGTAACAAATACACAGAAAACAATCCCAAAGAAAATGAGATATATAACCTAAATGATGATGACTTCAAAACAGCCATCATTAAGATTCTCAATGAGTTAAGAGAGAATTCTGACCGACAACTCAACGAGTTCAGGAGCTATTTCACAAAAGAGTTTGATACGATAAAGAAGAACCAAACAGAAATATTGGAAATGAAGAACACAATAGAGGAGATTAAGAAAAATCTAGATGCTCTGAACAGTAGGGCCGATAATATGGAGGAAAGAATTAGCAATTTGGAAGATGGCAATATAGAATTGTTGCAGGCAGAGGAGGAGAGAGAAGCAAGACTAAAAAGAAATGAAGAAACTCTCCGAGAATTATCAGACACAATTAGGAGATGCAACGTAAGGATTATAGGTATACCAGAGGGAGAAGAGAAGGAGAAAGGGGCAGAAAGCCTATTCAAAGAAATAATGGCTGAGAACTTCCCAAATCTGGTGAGGGAGATGGATCTTCAGGTGACAGAAGCCAATAGATCTCCAAACTTTATCAATGCAAGAAGACCAACTCCACGCCATATAGTAGTGAAGCTAGCAAAAGTCAATGACAAGGAGAAAATACTAAGGACAGCCAGGCAAAAGAAACTAACCTACAAAGGAACCCCCATCAGGCTATCAGCAGATTTCTCAGCAGAAACTTTACAGGCTAGAAGAGAGTGGAATGATATATTCAAAAATCTGAAGGACAAAAATCTACAGCCGAGAATTCTCTACCCAGCGAAAATATCCTTCAAATACGATGGAGAAATAAAAACTTTCGCAGATAGACAAAAATTAAGGGAGTTCATTGCCACAAAACCTCCTCTTCAGGAAATCCTCAGGAAAACCCTCATTCCTGAAAAATCCAAAAAAGGAAAGGGGCTACAAAACCAAGAGCAGAGGAGATAAGTAGAAGGACAACAACAGAGAGTAGCAGCTCTTCATCAGAACAGATTAAACCATGGGACGAGAAACAAAGAAAACTGAAGAAAACCGGAAAACAAGACACAAAATGGTAGTGGTAGGCCCCCACGTCTCAATAATCACTCTAAATGTAAATGGATTGAACTCCCCAATCAAAAGACACAGAGTGGCAGGGTGGATCAAAGAACAAGATCCAACAATATGCTGCCTCCAGGAAACACACCTCAGCCCCAAGGACAAACACAGACTCAGAGTGAAGGGATGGAGAACAATACTCCAAGCTAATAATGAACAAAAGAAACCAGGTGTCGCTATACTAATATCAGACAAGGTAGATTTCAAAGCAAAACAGATAAAGAAAGATAAAGAGGGACAGTATATAATGATAAAAGGGACTCTCCACCAAGAAGACATAACACTTATAAATATATACGCACCCAACACAGGAGCACCAAAATTTGTAAAGCAACTCTTAATAGAACTAAAAGAAGACATCAACAACAATACAATAATAGTAGGGGACCTCAACACACCATTAACACCAATGGACAGAACATCCAGACAGAAAATCAACAAGGAAATAATAGAATTAAATGAAAAATTAGACCAGATGGACTTAATAGATATTATAGAACACTTCATCCAAAAACAGCAGGTTACACATTCTCCTCAAGTGCACATGGAACATTCTCAAGGATTGACCATATTTTGGGAACCAAAGCAAACATCAATAAATACAAGAGAGTTGAAATAATATCAAGCATCTTTTCTGATCAGAATGCTATTAAACTAGAAATCAACTACAAGAAAAAAGCAGAGAAAGGTGCAAAAATGTGGAGACTAAACAACACGCTTCTCAACAAACAATGGATCATTGAAGAAATTAAAGAAGAAATCAGATTTTATCTGGAGACTAATGAAAATGAGAACACGACATACCAAATCATTTGGGATGCAGCAAAAGCAGTCCTAAGAGGGAAATTCATCGCAATACAGGCTCACCTCACTAAACAAGAAAAAGCTCACGTAAGCAACCTCAAACGACACCTAACAGAACTGGAAAAAGAAGAACAAACAAAGCCCAGAGTCAGTAGGAGGGAAATAATAAAAATAAGAGCAGAAATAAACGATATTGAAACAAAAAGGACAGTAGAAAGGATCAATGAAACAAAGAGTTGGTTCTTCGAAAGAATTAACAAAATTGACAAACCCCTAGCCAGACTCACCAAGAAAAGAAGAGAGAAATCGCAAATTAATAAAATTAGGAATGACAGAGGAGAAATCACAACAGATACCAATGAAATACAAGAGATCATAAGAGAATACTATGAAAAACTATATGCCAACAAATTGAACAACCTGGAAGAAATGGACAAATTCCTAGACTCCTACAATCTCCCCAAACTGAATCAGGAAGAAATGGAGAATCTGAATAGGCCAATCACAAGTAAGGAAATAGAAACGGTAATCAAAAACCTCCCCAAAAATAAGAGTCCAGGACCAGACGGCTTCTCTGGAGAATTCTACCAAACATTCAAAGAAGACTTAATACCTATTCTCCTCAAACTGTTCCAGAAAATTGAGAAAGATGGAGAACTCCCTAACACATTCTATGAAGCCAACATCACTCTGATCCCCAAACCTGACAAGGACAACACAAAGAAGGAGAACTACAGGCCGATATCACTGATGAACATAGATGCAAAAATCCTCAACAAAATTTTGGCAAACCGATTACAGCAATACATCAAAAAGATTATACACCATGATCAAGTGGGATTTATACCAGGGACACAGGGATGGTTCAACATCCGCAAGTCAATCAACATGATACACTACATCAACAAAATGAAAAACAAAAACCACATGATCATCTCAATAGATGCAGAGAAAGCATTCGACAAGATCCAACACCCATTTATGATAAAAACCCTCAGTAAAATGGGTATAGAAGGAAAGTATCTCAACATAATAAAGTCCATATATGATAGACCCACAGCCAACATCATACTCAATGGACAAAAACTGAAAGCCATCCCTCTGAGGACAGGAACAAGACAAGGGTGCCCACTGTCACCACTCCTATTCAACATAGTACTGGAGGTGCTGGCCAGAGCAATTCGGCAGGAAAAAGAAATAAAAGGAATCCAAATAGGTAACGAAGAAGTAAAACTCTCGTTGTTTGCAGACGACATGATCTTATATATAGAAAACCCCAAAGAATCCACAGAAAAACTATTAGAAATAATCAACAACTACAGCAAAGTAGCAGGGTATAAAATTAACGTGCATAAATCAGTAGCATTTCTATACACTAACAATGAACTAACAGAAAAAGAACTCAAGAACTCAATCCCATTCACAATCACAACGAAAAGAATAAAATACCTTGGGATAAACTTAACCAAGGAAGTGAAGGATCTATACAATGAAAACTACAAGACTTTCTTGAAAGAAATTGACGACGACATAAAGAGATGGAAAGACATTCCATGCACATGGATTGGAAGAATAAACATAGTTAAAATGTCCATACTACCTAAAGCAATCTACAGATTCAATGCTATCCCAACCAGAATCCCAAGAACATTCTCCACAGAAATTGAACAAAGAATCCTAAAATTCATATGGGGCAACAAAAGACCGCGAATTGCTAAAGCAATCCTGAGCAAGAAAAACAAAGCCAGCGGAATCACAATCCCCGATTTCAAAACATACTACAAAGCTACAGTGATCAAAACAGCATGGTACTGGTACAAAAACAGGTCCACAGATCAATGGAACAGAATTGAAAGCCCAGAGATAAAACCACACATCTATGGACAGCTAATCTTCGACAAAGGAGCAGAGGGCCTACAATGGAGAAAAGAAAGTCTCTTCAACAAATGGTGCTGGGAAAACTGGACAGCCACATGCAAAAGATTGAAAATTGACCAGTCTTTTTCACCACACACCAAAATAAACTCAAAATGGATCAAAGACCTAAAGATTAGGCCTGAGACAATAAGTCTTTTGGAAGAGAATATAGGCAGTACACTCTTTGACATCAGTTTCAAAAGAATCTTTTCGGACACTGTAACTCCTCAGTTGAGGGAAACAATAGAAAGAATAAACAAATGGGACTTCATCAGACTAAAGAGCTTATTCAAGGCAAGGGAAAACAGGATTGAAACAAAAAAACAGCTCACTAATTGGGAAAAAATATTTACAAGCCACTTATCCGACAAAGGGTTAATCTCCATCACATACAAAGAACTCACACTGCTTAACAACAGAAAAACAAACAACCCGATCAAAAAATGGGCAGAGGACATGAACAGACATTTCTCAAAAGAAGATATGAATATGGCCAATAGACACATGAAAAGATGTTCATCATCGCTAATCATCAGGGAAATGCAAATCAAAACTACACTAAGATATCACCTTACCCCCGTTAGATTGGCAAAAACATCCAAAACCAAGAGTGACAAATGTTGGAGAGGTTGTGGAGAAAAAGGAACCCTCATACACTGTTGGTGGGAATGCAAACTGGTACAGCCACTATGGAAAACAGTATGGAGATTTCTCAAAAAGTTAAAAATAGAAATACCCTATGACCCAGCCCTCCCATTACTGGGTATCTATCCTAAGAACCTGATATCAGAAATCTCAAGAGTCCGTTGCACCCCTGTGTTCATCGCAGCATTATTTACAATAGCCAAGACGTGGAACCAGCCTACATGCCCAGACACTGATGATTGGATAAAGAAGATGTGGTATATATACACAATGGAATACTACTCAGCCATAAAAAAAGACAAAATTGGCCCATTCACAACAATGTGGATGGACCTCGAGGGTATTATGTTAAGCGAAATAAGCCAGTCAGAGAAAGACAAACTCTATATGACTCCACTCATAGGTGGAAATTAGTATATTGATAAGGAGATCTGATCGGTGGTTACCAGGGAAAAGGGGGGGTGGGGGGAGGGCACAGAGGGGGAAGTGGTGTACCCACAACATGACTAACAAAAATGTACAACTGAAATCTCACAAGGTTGTAATCTATCATAACATTAATAAAAAAAAAAAAAAAGAAAGAAAGAAAATTTCCAAATTCTTTTTTTGGAGCAAGTATAACACTGATGCCTAGACCTGATAAGAATAGCACAGAAAAAGAAAATGGAATTAGATTAGAAAAACAACTAGGGACATATGAATTGGAAAAGAAAAAAGAAAGCTGTCTCTATTTGCAGATAACATAAAAGTAATCCAGAAAACCTAGAGAATCAATGATAAAGCTAACTCAATGAAAATTCATAGGCTAGTAAGATATAAAATTAATATGCCAAACTCAATTGCATCCATATACATGAATAACAACCAGTTGGAAGTTTTAACAGTGGAGGAGAAACCAAAAATTGCATAGAAAAATGGGCAAAAGACATGAGCAGACAGTTCACCAAAAAGTTATAAACATGTCCCTTACACACATGAAAAGATATTCAATCTTTCTCATAATAAGAGAAATATTCATTAAATCTACACTGAGAGAGGACTTCTGTCTTCTAGCAATGATGGAGTGAGATGCTGGCAGGACCTCACCCAACAGAAAACAAATCAAAGACCTAGATATTCTTCAATAACCACCAAAGGAATTAGAGAGTGAACATAATCAGACAAACCCTTCCTCCTGAAGGAACTAAATTTCCTATTTCCACGGCTTTAAGCCTGGAGCTAACAGCAATCTGACGCCAGTGGAAATTGACTCACACTTATGATCATTTGATATTCAAAAAAGATTCTAAAACAATTCAGTGGGGAAAAGAAGCTCCTTAAGAATACATGGTGCTGGAATAAGGGAATATTTCTGTGAGAAAAGAATGAATCTCAACCCTACCTCATATCATACTCAAAAACCAACTCTGAGTGGATTACAGATCTAAACTTAAGAACGGAAGCTATTCAATTCTAGAAGAAACTTTTGTGACCTCTGGTTAAGCAAAGTTATCAAACTGTATAACTAAAATTGGTAAATTTTACTATTTATAAATTATACCTCAGTCGAGCTATATTTTTTTTTAAAAAACCTATGCCTGTACAATTTCTCACCCATCAGATTGGCAGAAATTCAACAACTTGACAGTACACTGTTGGCAAGGCTGTTTCAAAACAGGCATTCTCATATATTGCTGGCGGTAATGCAAGATGGTACACCGCTGTGAAGGAGAATTTGGCATTTCTGACAAATATGTGTATGCATTTACCCTTCAACCTGGCAATCTCACTTCTAGGAATTTACCCTGAAGAAATATCTCCAATATTAAAATACATATGCACAGTATTTATTACAGTATTATTTGTAATTAGAAAATACTAGAAACCATCTTAATCGCTAAGCATAGGTGACTGATTGAATAAACTATGGTACATACATACAATGGAGTACTGTGCTGCTGCAGGAAAGAATAGGAAAATCTCACTTCAGTAATCTGGAGTGATTTCCAGAAGATTTTATCAGCTAAAAATACCAGAGTACAAAAGAGTGTATATAGTATGCTATCTTATAAACAAAAGAAATTAAAGTATATATCTGTTTATCTTTACAAAAGAAACCAAAAGAAGGATAAACTACACAGCAATGAAATTGGTTATCTACAATGTGGGCGGACACAGAGTGGGTAAGATACAGAAAGCAGTGGCACTGCTCTGAGAATACTTTTTTAGGTAATTTTTATTTTAGGTGCATGTTACTATTCTACACATGCAAAAAATATATAAAGAAATCAATAAAGATAGGCAAGGGAAAATGAACTTGAAACTACAAGCAAACTGAAATCATATCCACAAGTGAATACCATAACCACAGTAAAGGAAAACAAGAGAAGAACTAATTCAAGCAACTTGTGAACACAGTATTTGTGTTTAGAGTTTGACAGGTTGGAGTTGAGTTGGAAAAGAATTGCAAACAAATCCGGAACCTTTTTTAGTGCGTTTTGTTTTGTTGTTGTTTTAGAGATATGGTCAAAGCAATTCTGAGACAATTTTAAGACGTATTATAGGACTCAGCAAATGTGTTGATTGCTGTTGAAAGCCAGAATCTCAATGAAAAAGCACAGACATACAAAATAGAATGGAGGAAGTCAAGAAAGAATCCTGTGGGATGGCCTGGAATTGGAGGTATCATTGTAAAAGCATCATTTTTAAGATATGTGTGTGTGTGTGTGCATATGAATGTATGTGTGTATGTATCTGTGTGTATGTGATGTGTGTGTGTCTGTGTACGTATGTATCCCCAGCTGTCAGCTGGAAGAGCCAAGAGGCAGATACCCCAATAACAATGAGCACATAGCATATCTAAGTGCCCAGATAGCATTCCCCACTCCAAGTCCCTGGAGAAATGACTGATTTCAGGGCTGAGGAAGGGTAAGTACAAGGTGAACCTGGAACATCTTGTGCCAGAAAATAAGGAAGTGCTCAAGATGACGGGAGCATGTCACAAGGAACCAGTTTGAAGGAGCCCTACTGGCCAAATCTGGAAGTACTTGAGCACGACAATAATTAAATACACCAATGAATTAAAACCATCGAAAAAACAGTAATTCATGATTCCATCCCATTAATAAATGGGTTAATTAATGGGAGGAAAAGGAGGGTTCTTGCTCGTTCTAGACTGTTGAGAGCTGACTGTTAACTACAGAGAGGCTGCCAGATTTGGGAAATCAGCATTTTGCATCTGTGTTAGTAAAGACTAGATCAGACTAGAATCATCAAACGCTAAATCGAGAGAGAAATTTTGATGAAAAGCAGATTATTTACATATTTACGTGGCTTTAAAGTAGCTCTCTATAAATTGCTTATTAATTTCAAGGGGAAAAATTGTAATTAGACAGTATTGAAATCAGACAACTCCTTGACTGGTGCTAAAAATTGACATCACCAGTGAAGAATAGATGGACGTGTGTGACTCCAAAGAATGATACCTTGAAAAGGACACATCATCCAAGTAGTATTATGGCTGAGAATGTATAAACCTGAATCTCACCATGAGGAAGCATCAGACAAACCCGAAATGAGGGACAGTTTTATTTTTTAAAAGGGCTGTATGTGTGGGGGTTTGTGTGTGTGTTGGTATGGGTGTGTGTGAGTGAGTGTGTGTGAAGGGATTGTATTCTTCAGAAATGTCAATGCCATAAAAAAATAGAAAGATGATAAAAGGTTCCAGATTAAAAGAGGCTGAAGAGGCATGAAAACTAAATACAATTCCTGACCCTAGACAGGATCCTGCACTGGAAGATACTATGAAGGATATTATTGGGTTAGTTGACAAAATTGAATACAGATGGTAGATTAGATTAAAATATTAAATCAAGGGCTGGCCCCGTGGCCAAGTGGTTAAGTTCGCGCACTCCGCTGCAGGTGGCCCACTGTTTCGTTGGTTCAAATCCTGGGCGTGGACATGGCACTGCTCATCAAACCACGCTGAGGCAGCGTCCCACATGCCACAACTAGAAGGACCCACAACGAAGAATATACAACTATGTACCGGGGGACTTTGGGGAGAAAAAGGAAAAAAATAAAATCTTTAAAAACAAAGTATTAAATCATTGTTAAATATCCTAAATATGATAACCACTCTAGGGTTATATAAGAGAATATTCTTATACCTAGGAAATACTGAAGGTTTTAGGGGTAAAGAGTCATGGTGTATGTAATTTACCCTCAAATGGTTAAGAAAAAAATTGTGTGTCTTTATTTATATATGTATGTATGTTTTATATAGATAGATACACATATTTATGTATGTGCATTTATGTATGTGTGTATATATGTATATATATATATATATGAGAGAGATTGAGGCTATCTCAGCAACAGCAACCTCTAAATATCAGTGGCTTATAGGAATACCT
The DNA here is from genome assembly GCF_041296235.1 of Equus asinus. Taxonomy (NCBI): domain Eukaryota; kingdom Metazoa; phylum Chordata; class Mammalia; order Perissodactyla; family Equidae; genus Equus; species Equus asinus. Next base: position 32,431,488 of record NC_091802.1, on the reverse strand, counting down.
TATTTCTCACTCATGAGCATGTTGGCAAAAGGGTGAATTTGTGAATTAGGTAAATCTGGGTGAAGGGTATGAGGATGTCCTTTGCACTATTCCTATTCTTGCATTTCTTCTGTACATTTGAAATTATTTCCAAATAAAAACTGTTTCAAAGTCTTCTATTTTTTGGCCAATTTTTGGACCCCATTTTATTTTTGAACTTTGGTTGATATGCGTTTTCAGTTCTGTATCTTCAATAGTTGCATCAATTTGTGTGGCCAGGCCTTTTACTTTTTAGTGTTTCTTTGCATCCTGAAAGTGGACATTTATGAATCTTCTTTGTTAGGTTTTACGTGTAGAATAGATTACAGTGTGGAGTGTTTTCTACATTTAATTAAAATTTTCTTTTCTCCTAAAAGCTTGGAACTTGAAAGCTTTAGAACATGAAGCATACTTGATAAAATAATAATTACATTAAGAGTTGATTAAGACATGGAGGTAAAGAAAATAGCATTTTGCTTTCTTTTTCTAGCAATACCTGCTTTTTCCACATGAGGCCCTCCTGTATTTATTTCTCTGAATGGATTAGTTTCTGTTATTAAGGAAGGACAAGTCTGCATGAATAAATAATCTAAGACTACTCTGTATCAGAATTCAATAAGAATCAGAAAGAAAAGATGGGACATAGATGAAAAAAATAGACAGGAGAAAGAGTCTTGTATGATGAAAGGTGAATTGGCATAAGAAGCACTGTAGTAAATAATGAGCTGTGGAATCAGACCGGGTAAGTTTATACCCTGACCCTGCCTCTTGCTCACTTTTGACCTTGGGCAAACTAATTCACCTTTCTAAGCCTCAGTCTTCTCATCTATAAAATGAGCTTGAGAACAGGATCCCTCACAAGAGTGTAAGAAGTATTAAGTAAGGTAATATGGGTAGTATAAATGTATACAGCATATAATCATCACTCCATAAATATTAACTATTATGGTCATTATTATAAATAATAGAAGAAATATTAGGTGCTGAGAAAGGAGTGGAAATGATTTGTTTTAACCATTTGATAGAGAAAGAAAACCTCATTCTGGCGGAGGGGATAAGGAGACTTTTTATAGAGAAGGTGACACACAGACTGGACCTGGCATAGAAATGGAAGAGTATTCCAGGCAAAGATACAGCATGAAAATCATGGTATGAGAGGAGGAGTCTTGTCTTTAGAGCTAAAATAGGCCCTCTTTTGTATGCCTGCATTACCGTTATTTGTAAATATGCTTGTCTCTTCATGTCTAAAAATGTGATAATATCTGTCTTATAATTCTTCATAGGACTTGAGAGTTTGAGCCGAAAACTGTCAGAAATATAGTAGGTTCCTAAAAAATAATAGTTTTGATTCATATTATTTTATCATCATCATCTTCAACATCGTTTTCATTATTAAAGGCCTGGAAACATAAGGGAAATGTGGACAGGTGAAAGTATCAGGAAACGACATTTGTTGGGTACGCTGAGGGCAGAGCTTGTAGGCACTTGGGAACCAATCTAAGAGTTTAGGCAGTGGACTGCCTCTGAAGGTATCTGACAAAGGAAAAGAATGATCAACTTGCTCTACTTGTAATCTGACCCCCTCTTTTCTTCATACTTCACATCCAACTTGTTGGCCCTACTTTTCAAAAATTGTAGAATTTTACCACTTTTCACTGCTTCTGTCACTGGCCTAAGCCACCATCACCTGCCACCTGTGTTGCACTTACAGCCTCCTACCAGATGACCCTGCTTTTACCCTTGCCCCACCCCCACACAGTCTAATCTGAACACAGCAGCCAGAAATATCCTTCTCACACTTAAGTTAGGACTCTCTGGGACTTTCCGCCCACTCAGAGTAAAAGCCAGAATCCCACAAGGAGAAGCCTCCAAGTAAATGTCAGAGCCTACAGGGCCGACTGGATCCGCCATCCTCTCCCCCATCTCACACTTCTCTTACCCAGTTACTTCATCTCTTACCACTCTTCCCTCCCCACTCTCCTCCTCTACTAGTTCTCCAGCCCCTCTGACCTCTCTGCACCATCACTTACTAACCCTTCAACCTGACTGTGTGTGGAGAAGGTGTTTGGTATGACTGCTTTCTTGCACACTGTATACTTGTTATGTTTTTGTCCTTTATCTTATCCCTCAACTAGAGGGCAAGCTCCATGACAGCAGCTATCTTTGATTTATTCTCTGATTTCTCTTAAAACAATAACTGACACAGAGTAGGTACTCAAGAAATATTTGGTGAATGAATGAAGAGCATGTATATTTTATGAAGATTAATCTTATAGCAGGGAGGGGAGTAACTGAAGAGCAGATAAGAGGCTTTTGTAATAGTGTAGACCAACACTGTCCAATAGAAATGTAATGGAAGCCACTTATGTATTGTTAATTTTCTAGTAGCTGCATTAAAAAGAAACAAGTAAAATTATTTAAAATATATTTTATTTAGTCTAATGTATTTAAAATATCATTTTAACATGCAATAATATTAAAAAATCATTAATGAATTATTTTTACAGTGTTTTTTCATACTGTGTCTTGAAGTCCAGTGTTATTTTTACACTTACAGCACATCTTAATTTGTGCACTCAATTTCCATTGGAAATACTGGATCTGTATTTAGATTTAACAAGGTTTAGAGTTGAAAAAAGTAGATTCATAAACCCAAATGTTCCAGACATACTTAAAAAGTTTCCAGTAACTGAATTGAATACCAAAAATCTTTTTCTTTTAATATTTACATCCGTATTGACAAGAACTATTCCATATTTTCTAGAAGACTTTATGTTTGAAGCACAATCATTTCAAAACTATATCTTTTCAAGTTAAGTATCCCACTAATTTTTAACTCAATGTTGACATCAAATTCAAAGGAGTATTACATATATTGAAAGCAACTCTAAATTTATCAATATCGACTAAGCATACTTTAAGTTTTTTTAGTTTTTGTAGTTAATTTATGTAACACTATCAGTAATTTAAATCTACATATTGATTTATGGTAGAAAAATATGTAAAATCATTATTGTTGATTTGTATTATGAAAAGTTTCAGTGTCAATATAAATTCTTTTACTTATCTATCTTCACAAATAAGCTTTCCCTTTCCTTGGAGCTTCAGATTTAGCTCATTCATGTGCAATGTGATGTCAATGAGAAAATGTTAATCATGTTGTCACTTTTTTGTCTTTGATTAGTGAATTTTAGGCAAGTATGCCTTTTATTTTAAGAAAACCTTGAATTGGAGTTAAAAGTACAGTAAATCTTTGTAAAACTCTTGCCCAATTCAGCCAAAGAGCGTTGGCAGGGAACACAGGATGGTTATGTTCATTGTCTTCTAAGCTAGTGAAAAGTCATAGAATTTGCCCGTACTAAACAATGTTGACAACTGTATCCATGACATTTTTCACACATTCAGCCTCAGAAAACTGAGCACAGATGTTTTCAATATGTATCATATAGTGGAACGAAACAATAAAAAAAATGAGTCTCTTGTTTGAAAATGTCAATAAATCTGAATTTTTGATCCAACAAAACTGGAGCACCATGTATTAGGATAAAAACTTTTCTTCATTATCCAGCTGAAACTCTTCTTTGAAAGGTGTATAAGAGTTAAAAATATCCATACCACAAGTTTGATTTTTTTTAGCCTGCAAATTGACAACTTTTGGTTGTAAATTTGGAAATCCTTTAAGGCATTATGTGCCTGATGTATGAAATGGGTCGTGTCTCCTGTATCACATGGCTCACCTAAAGCTAATGAAAGGGCTTGTAGTTTTTCAAATTTGAATCAATTGATTATTGATATAGCTAGAAAATTCTTGTATTCTGTAGACATTTGTTTTGTGGCTTAATTGATTGTGGGACTTAATTTTTTGTAAAGTACCTCTTCTAGTCCTTTATCATAGCTGAAATTACCATCTTGATCTAAAAATGGTTTACTCTTTTGTGTACAAATCCAAGCTGTTTTGTAGCTAGCCAAAGTTACAAATGTTGAACATTTACTTCTGATTTCAGCTGACTAATTTCACTGGTTCTTGTTTTACTGTTAGGAGAAAGCTTCTTAACAAATTCACCATACAGTTGCAAAAAAGGCTCTTAATATTGTGCATTTTTTATATGTTTAAAATGTTTTGTACAACACAGCTTTGTAAATTACTATCGCATTCATCGTGAAGTTTGCAACATACCTTTTCTATCCTCTTTTTATTGTCCTGGTTGTATAGTAATATAACCTAGCTAATTCACCTCTACTTTATTCTGCATTGGTAACATATCTTCATTTTAAATTTAAAAACTTTTCCATACCTGCTTTTTTTTAAGATTTTATTTTTTCCTTTTTCTCCCAAAGCCCCCCGGTATATAATTATGTATTTTTTAGTTGTGGGTCCTTCTAGTTGTGGCATGTGGGATACCACCTCAGCATGGCTTGATGAGCAGTGCCACGTCTGCACCCAGGATTCAAACTGGCGAAACCCTGGGCTGCCGAAGCAGAGCATGTGAGCTTAACCACTCGGCCATGGGGCCGGCCCCGCCATCCCTACTTTTTAAAATAGAAATAATAATTTAATTATCTTCTAATAAAAGTAAACATTTTAATTTAAATACCAGTTTTGATCTACATAGGTATTACTATAATTCATCCTGTTGTGTAAAATATTCAAATAAGGGCTGGCTTGGTGTTGTGGTTAAGTTCACATGCTCCGCTTTGGTGGCCCAGGGTTCGTAAGCTCAGATCGTGAGCATGGACCTACATACCACTCATCAAGCCATGCTGTGGCAGTGTCCCACATACAAAATAGTGGAAGATTGGCACAGATGTTAGCTCAAGGACAATCTTCCTCAAGCAAAAAGAGGAAGATTGACAGCAGATTTTAGCTCAGGTTCAATCTTCCTCTCATACACACACACATACAAATATATATATATATATATATGTATATTTGTATATACACACACACACACACATATATTTTCAGATAAGCACACTATTACATTGGTGTGTAAAAAAGAAAAATGAAAGTAGTTCATTGACAGTAACCAGATCAGTTACATGTTTATGTATACTATTCATATGGCTCACATGCCTATTTAACACTGCAATTCAATAATAATATCTTAAATGGTATAGTGATTAAAGTGAAATATAGTTCTAGCAAAACAATATAGTTTTGTGTAATGGAAAAATATTTTATACTTCATGAGTTTTTAAATTTAAATGCAAACTAATTAAAATTAAATTAAAAATTCAGTTCAGTTGACTAGCTATATTTCAGCTGCTCAATAGCCACATATAGCTAGTGGCTACCACATTGGACAGTGCAGATCTAGAACTGCACATTCTTGCTATTCAAAAAGTGATGCACGACCAGCAGTGTCAGCCACACCTGGAACTTACTTAGAAATGCAGAGTCTTGGGTGCCATCCCAGACCTAGTGAATCAGAATCGGTATCTAACAAGTCCTCGGGTGATTTGTACGTACCTTAAAATCTGAGAAGCACTTGTCCAGCTGATAGCCATGGAGGACTTAACTGGATATTTGCAATGGAAATATATGAAGGAAGTGTGTGTAAGATACCATGAGGTTAAAGTCAACCAGACTTAACATTGATAAAGTATGCAGTAATAAAGAGAGCAATCAAGACTTTGGAATTTGGTGATTGAGAGGCGGTAATGACGCAGTTAACAAAATAGGAGAAAGGAGATTGAGAGTAAAGATGTTTTAATTTATAATAGTATTTAATGTGTATTTGCCAGTTTTAGCAAAAATAATTAAAAACATATCTATATGTTTGTGTATACAAACCCACATGCGTACATACTAGCACAGTCATTCATTTCAGAAACACACATGTGCAATGAAAAATGTACTACCCGAAGTCAACCCTACAGCTTTCCATTTTTTTAGTATATTGACCATGTATACCATTCAGCTTCTCGTATGTATATAGAATGATATTGTTCTGTTTAAGGGGTTTTGAGTGATATAGATTTAAACTGTTAATGAAAGAGTTCTTGTGCTTTAGTGAAAATACAAAGCTCCATTTTTCCAAGGATTAATTTCTTTTTTCACAATTAGCAAAAGAGTCTTTAAAAATGGCAAATAGGGAGTGTGTATAACTCTTCTCTTAAAAACTTTTAAAAAAACAGAAACTTGAGTTGTATTAAATTGGGCAGTTTCTTCCCCCTTTTTGGTATCCTTTTGAAGATCTTGATGTGAAATCAGTCCAGTGCCAATAATTATACCATGTAAATCCTTTAAATACATAGGTAACCTAATTATTAAAACACTACTAGGTTGCTTTTCAGTTTGTTTTACAATGATGGTTCCCAGTTGCTTCCAAAGGGAGGCGAGGGCACCGTTTGATAGCCCTTGTTCACTCACTTAGGAACTTTTCATTGAATTATTGTGAGACTGGGGCCTGATCCTAGAAACAGAATAATCTCCCCTTTTGAAGGCACATGAACTGTTTCAAATTATGGAGATTAATTTACCTTCAGTGTGGAGACCCAAAAAGAAAGCAGTGAAGAACTAAAAGACAGGAAAAAGGAAGAAAGGGAGAATGAGAAGAAGGGAGAGGGAAGAAAGATATAAATAAAAAGGAAAGAACAAGCTATGAAGGGATCCTTTTTCACCGAAGGATCAGGTACATTGTTTTTTTCAACCAGGGCTAGCTACCAGAATACTTACTCACTGTTCTTTAAAGAATTGTCTGTACTGTTTTCTAAAATCTAAGTATTTTTGACGAGTTTTTATGCCTTTCAGCATAACCCAAACTTACTGTTTAAAATCATGAGCATAATTTCCCATGAAATTATACTTCATGTTATTTTTTCTTCAAGTTCTAACAACTTTTAACAGGTCTGGGCCATTCTTCTAGCAACTTCCTTTGATCAACAACTTTCTAAAACCAACTTTCACACCTAAGTTGTTTTTGAAGTTTTTCAGCATAGCGTTATGACCTAAGGCAGCAATGAATTGGTGAACAATCCAAAGCCAAAGGATTTAGCTTGTCTGAACCAGTCTTTGCCCTAAAGAAACATGGGAAATTGTTCATTTGGCATCTTCTCTGGGTTCAGTAAGCCCAGTTGTAGTTGGCCTCACCTGTGCAAACGTTGGGTCAAATGCTTGAGGAGAGCATGAAGTCTAAGGCAGAAACAGAAGGTCAGATCAGTACAGGATTCTCTGTGGACAATTGAGATTGAACGTGAACTTAGTTACAGCTGGTGCTGCTGACATGTGAGCTATCTTGGTTTGTGGATGAAGCAACATAGGAAACTTTAAGAACAGATTAAATATATCTCTAAAAGGAACAATAATATGTGATTACTAAAAAAGTATTCACCTTTCACACTTTTAGAGATTGTCTTCCTTTGTGCACTTATTAAAGAAACAGCAAAGCCTCTAATTTTTAGGATTGATGTAAGTTCCCATGCCCTTTATTCATCTTTAGTGATCTCAACTTTTTATAGTATTTCAGCATAGCATTGGTAGATATTCTAAGATGCCAATCTCATCTTTACAGGGGAAAAGAAGAAAAATATATGTATTTGATTTGTCAGTCTTTTCTGTTCTAAAGGAGTAATAGTAAAATGTCCATATCTTTCCATTTGAGATGGTCACTTGTGATCTCAGAATGTCAACTTTTGTTTTCCAGCAAGAACTCTCTGTACGAGGATCCCTCATGCTACTTTTTACTGCCACAAGCACCTTCTTCCATCCTGCCTTCTCCTAAGGGCTGGCAACCACTGATCTGTTCTCTATCTCAATAATTTTGTCATTTCAGGAATGTTACATAAATGTTATCATACAGTTTGCCACTTGTGGGGATTGGCTTTTTTCATTCGGTGTAATTCCCTTGGGATCCATCCCCGTTGTTGCCTATATCCACAGGTTGTTGGCTTTTATTACTGAGTGCACATAAAACTGGTGATGTCTCAATGAGGTTGGTGACGTGTGTCACCGAAGTTTCCTTGTTGTGATATTCTACTATAGTAATGCAAAATGTAACCACTGAGGGAGACTGAGCGAAGAGCACAGGGGACCTCTCTGTATTATTTCTTACAGCTGTGTGAAATCTACAGTTATCTTTGAATGATTTTCAAAAACGAAAAAAAAACTCTGAGAAGAGAAATTATGAAGTTCTTATAATGATAAACAGTAACCTGAGTGGAGCAACTTATGAAGTAAACTTGGTTGGATTTATATTTCAAATTAATTCCCTTTTTGTGAATAAAAATATACCTATGTATTCTGTAACATTCGACTTTGCCCAAGAAACTGCCTAAGTTATAGACAGCTTGCTTGGAAAAGGAACATAAGGACAGCCAATTTGACACTCCTGTCTGCACAGACACCAGCCATACCTAGTTATTCACTGGAGGTGACTGTAGCAGTCTAAGCAAGCATTAGCAAATATGTCCGTTTCCAAATAGCTGTTTCTTTTATTTTCTTTTATGAGGAAGATTAGTCCTGAGCTAACATCTGCCACGAGTCTCCTCTTTTTGCTGAGGAAGACTGGCCCTGAGCTAACATCCCTGCCCATCTTCCTCTACTTTATATGTGAGATGCCTGCCACAGCATGGCTTGCCAAGCGGTGCATAGGTCTGCACCCAGAATCCGAACCAGTGAACCATGGGCCACTGAAGCGGAACATGTGAACTTACCCACTGCGTCACCGGGCCGGACCCTGAGAGAAATTTTATTATCCTGTTGATACCATAGAATCTATTTTAATTGTGTTAGATTAATTAGAATCACAGATTTTTCATGTTGGAGAATTTGGAAGGGAATTATGTTATTTTTCATAGAACCCTTCCAGTACAATTGGTTATAGTATTTTGTGTAGTTGGTTGCCTTTGTTAGAACTGATGTTAGGATTCTGGGTTCCATACAGTGAGCCACTTATTTTCTGGCTGTTCAGGGACCACATTTGGCATTCTTTCATCAATTGTTTCATACCTGCCTGTAGTAACTTATAAGGGAGACTTGGGAAGGGAACATAAGAAACTTTTATTAAATGCTGATTTTATCTGGATTCACTGTGATAGCTAGACATAGTCTCTGCAAGGAGCTCTCAATCTAGTAAGAAAAAGAAAAATAGAGCAAAACCATCACTTTCTAGAAAGCATTTCAGAATAAGTGCCCTGTAGCTGGGGAGTTTTCAAAGGCAGGTTTGTGCACTACAGTAGGCTCAACTCCCTATAATTTTCCTTATTTCACTAAAAACAAACAAATAGAAATCTCTCAAATTCTATTAGTCAGTTGCTAAGAGAGAACCTTTCAGGGTATATTTTAAACATCTGTGTAGATGCCAAACACTTTGTGTTTCTACATGTTAGAGCAATATATATTAATTTGGCTGACAAACTAGTAAATTTTACACAAGGAGGAAGTAGTGATAAGGCAGTTGATACTATAAAACTCTTATCTTGGCAGTTTACTATGTGAGAAACACTTTTCAGTGCTCTTACTTCATTATGGGACTCATGACATTGTGTTAGATGATTTATTCACAAACTATTTTAGAATCAAAAACAAGACTTCTCCAGTCGTACCAAACCCTGCATAAGTAAATCACCCTATTTGAAAATATTGTACTTTGATTCATTGTCACTCATGCTGGAGACCAAAGATTGTCTGTGGATTTCAAATTAAATTGTGAATCTCATCACAATTCTTCAAGATTGAAGGCAGCTTATTTCCTGATATGCTTGCTAGTGACATTCTGCCACTCCTAACCATATACCCCTTATGTTATCTGTATCACTTCCCAGTCCTGCTTTTTCTTCTTCACTTCTCTTGTATTCTTAATCAATAACTTGCTCCTTTTTCTCACATCATTTTCTGAGATCTCTTTACATTGTTGTTATTAACCCTATTTCTACCAAATCTGTTGCAGATATTTTCCCCTGTGTACAAATTGCCTATTTTTTTCAACGTTTTTAAACACAGGTGTTTTTGTGTTGTCAAATCTATCTTTTTCTTTGTGATTTCTCCTTTTTCACTTTTTTAAAGTTCACTCCTAGCCAGATTTCAGATACACATTTACATAGTTTTCCTCCCATGTCTGTCTTTACTTAACTCGTCTAAGAAATTATTTTGTTTGGTATATGGTGTGAGATAAGAGTCTACACTTTACACTTTTTTCCCCCAGTAGTTTGTTGTCACAGCCACTCCTGGTTTTGTGGTATCTCCATTCTTGTAGATTAAATTCTTATATGTTCTAGGGTCTGTTGGGGCTTTCTGGTCCTTCCAGTTGCTTCATCAATAAATACTTGTTAGGTGTGTGAATGTTTATCTAACCCTTCTTTGGCCAGTACTGACTATTATAGCTTTATCTATGCCTTAAATCCTTGGGCCGTGTCCCACCTGGTTTCTTTATTTCTCATTATTCTTGTTTTTCAAAATTTGCTAACCAGTTCTGACTGATTTTTTCTTCCAAATCAACTTAAGAATCTTATTTATTATTTAGATCTTATTATACCTCGATTCAAATTTGGAACTCCTGGTTAAGTTCCTCCAAAACAAACAAAATTTGATAAAATTTTTATTCCAATTGAATTAAACCTATAAAGGTTAGTTGAGAAGGAATACATTTCTGTTTTGAAGCCAGATCTCCCTTAAATCTCAAACTTCACAGGAATTCTAAACATAACTGAGAAAGTAGCCTTTGAGCTCTACCTGATTTTAGTGAACAGGGTTTAAACTCGCATTATGAAAGGAAATTTCCAATACGTAAATGTCCCCTTTTTGATATTTGTAACCAGAATTGGAGACGTAGAAAAATAGTTTTTTCTTTTATGTCAACTTTCACTAAATCAGAAAATACATGTTCAGGGTTAAACATATTATCACAACAGGATTTAACTAATTAATATTTATATTGTGAACAAGTTCACATGGTAAAATTTATCAGATAGATGTACTGTGTATCTGTCTTTGATTAGGGAGTTCTGTTTATAAACAGAGATTGAAAATTGTTTCTTTGATTTTCTTTGATGTTCAGAGGCACCGCTCAATTTTGCACCTTTTGGAGAATGAGGCAGCTGCAGGTAAAGAGCTGACAGCTCTTGGGAGGGTTAATTAGAGCTAATTATACTTTGATTGACCTGCTTTTCCTCCACAAAGCTTAACCAAATTTTCCTTTGCAAAGTGAGGATTTTCCTTTTACATACAAACTAAAAAAAAATCTTTGTTTCTTGGATTTACAAATATATATCATTTTTACACACTTTACAAAGAAGTGTCATCATGTAAATCATAGAATCAGGGATATGGAGGGGGTTGGAAAGGACCTTCAAGATTATATAGTCCTTGAGAGCATATATTATATTAATTTGTGATGGAAATTTGTGATTTTTAGGGAAATATAAAATAGTATGCATGATTTCTAAATCTTTAAATTTTTAAAGCTATTTAGTAAAAAGCCAAGAAACAAAATTGTCAAGCACAATAAAACATAACTGTCTGTCCTTTTTTGACCTTGGTATTTTCTTTATTCTACTTAGTTTTGATATAATCTCTTTTGCTTAATAAATACAATAAAAGGATTTTTGTTTATATATAAAAAGACTATAATGAAATGATTTGCTTTTCATTATGTGGTGTTTTTCAAGAGCATGGTTTATGGTTATTGTAATTATTTAAATGAAATATAGTTCTACTACTATTCCCATAAAATTGAAGCCTTTAATGAAGAACTTTCCTATGAAAGCTTCTTACCTAGTAGAATTCTCTAAGGTAATTTTTATATGTGAAATACAAAATAGCGATTTTCACTGTTTGTCAGCGCAGCTATATCATATTTATGTTAAGTGGAGCACCTGTTCATATTAGGTAGGTTTTTACTCTCAGACAGCTTCTGTTTTAATGTGGGCTGTCAAGACCCTTTGACTTTAGAAAGTTAGATGGTAAAATACTTAATATTTTAATGACAGTTCAAGAGAGCAGTAGGAGATACTAAGTAGTGTGTGATTGATTGCAGATAACAGGTATTATAAAAGATAAAAAGAGGGAAAGATCATTGTAAACTGAAGTCATCTGGTAACATTAGAGAAGGTAAAATCTGAAGTAGATTTTGAAGGATAGATGAGAACTGGGTGAAGAAGAAAGGGGAAAATTGTATATACCTAGTGGAAGGAATAATGTGCTCAGGAGCATCTTGGAGATGAGAGAATTTAGTCTGGGAAGTTTGGTAAGTTCTTCTATGGATATGGCAATCCTGTAAGGTTGTTGAATGTGCTAAGGCTGGAAAGACTGATTTGGAATAAGTAGGGGAGAACCTTGAAGTATGGAGATTGAGGATGTGTTTTATCATGTACCATTTTATGACTTACCATGTACTTAGGTTTGTTACCGAAGGTGGAATTGAGCAATATTTTGGGAAAATTGATCCTTCAGAAGTGTGCAGAATACATTAGAGTGAAGAACACAGTAGGCAGAGTGAGCACTTAGGTGATTTTCATAGTACCTACATGTGAGCAGGTAAAGACATGACTCAGTCATGTGGTGGTAAGGACAGAAACTAAGGAATAGCTGCAAATACATTGTAAATAAAGACTTCACAGTGCTTACTAACTGGTTAGGTAAGGAGGTGGAGTAGTGGGCTGGATGGACGCGTGGAGGAAGAGTAAGGAAAGAGAAAGGAGAGTGCACATTTCAGAGGCATAGAAAGTTCTCTGGATTAATTTTCTTCCCCAAGTGTGTACATGCTTAAGGGATGAATTGTAGATTCATTCAGGAATTTCTGCAAATTACTTTGAGATCATCCATTGAGAAGAATATTATACATATTTTAATAAACCCAATATGTAAGTTAAGGAAACTAGATAGAGCTTGCTTTTAAACACTTTCCTTCAACAACCCTCTTCCTGTGGTAACCCTTAATCTTTTTCACAAGCTGTAATGGGACCAAGACCAGAAAGGTTTTCCAATGAGTGAATGTAGGAAGCTGATAAGAGAAGTATTCTTTCGGGCTTGGTAGCTTAAGTTACATTACCCTAAAACATACATCTCTTTGCAGTCTCCTTTTTCTCCTGTCAGCCATTGACATTTTGAAAGATTTACTGATTAGCTTAAAAATTAGAGAACTTCTAAGGTTAGTGATGTGGCTGTGGTAGCCTAATTATAAATGTGCAACTGCAGTTAGTGCTTTTCCTTCTACTTAAGGGAGCATTACAACTCATACCTAGGGAAGAAAAGCTTTTACATAGTCATCGCTAACATTAAAAAAGACATGCACATTATGTTTCCAAACGACTTCTCTAAAGTTCAATAACTAGTATTACTAAATGAGTGCCTCAGGAAAGCCCTTAATAAATTATCTAGTCTACCTCTCTAATCACATAGGGGATTCTGTATATTTTTTAAAAGCAGTAAGGAGGAACGAGAAAAAAACTGTACCAAGACTTGTAATCGTTTCTTCAACCCTCTTGTGAGAGTTGTTTTGATCTTATAAAGCAGGTGTTGTTATTTCCCATTATACAGATGAACAAACTGAGTCTTAGAGAATTAGCCAGAAAATGAAAAAAATCCTAGATCTGAGATTCTGACCTAGGTATAACTCATCTCACACTCATGTTTTTCATTCTGTTTCGTGTTGCCTTGTGGGGAGAAAGTGCTGTATGTGGAAAACACACAGCATATTATCTTTCGCCTGAGCTTATACTGCCCTTTATGTGAGTTTATAATGCCCTTTGTCTCAACACAATCACATAGCTAAGTTCAAAGTATTTGTAGCCTATGAAGATTTTCATTAGTTTGAATTATATTTTCAGAGAATAATTTGGTCTCATCTTCCATGAAGATTCATTGTGAAATTGTGAGGTGGAAAATCCTCATTTTACAATGGGACAGTATGAGTTGAAAGCATTTTCTCAGTGTCACCAAAAAAAAGTTGTCAGAGGGGGCCGGCCTGGTTGCTTAGGGGTTAAGTGCACACGTTCCGCTTCGGTGGCCCAGGGTTCGCTGGTTCAGATCCTGGGTGTGGACGTGGCACCGCTTGACAAGCCATGCTGTGGTAGGCATCCCACATATAAAGTAGAGGAAGATGGGCGCGGATGTTAGATCAGGGCCGGTCTTCCTCAGCAAAAAGGGGAGGATTGGTGGCAGATGTTAGCTCAGGGCTAATCTTCCTCAAAAAAAAAAAAAAGTTGTCAGAGATTTGACTTCATACTTCAAGATTCCCTTCTAGTATATTTGCTCATACTGCTTGGTATTAAATAGCATAATGCTTGTGTTGATTTTTCTGATTTACCATTACATCTTAGTTTCTCTCTTTTATTTTCTTTCTAAACTGGATTAATCTCTACCTAATACAAAGTAAATCAGTGACCTGGCTGCAGCATTCACCCTGACGCGATTTCAGACTCATGGTGAAGGACTGAGAAAATTCTGGCTCAGTTGTTACTGACATAGGAGGCTTTACAGTTATTTATTAGAAGAAAGCCCAGGAGGACAAGAAAAAAATGGATTTGTGTGATCCTGTATTGCTCAATACGGCACACTGCTGCTGTCTTTTCTTACCGCTTCCTCTAAGTCATCATTTCAATGCACTAATCTTTTAAACAGCCATTCAGTGAGAATTGGGCTAGAACTTTGCTAAGGGGTCACATTTACCAACCTGACAGTTATACATTTGCAAAAGAAATAGCATGAATTTATTCAGCATCAAAACCTCTGCATCTTTTACCACCCGACTACATTTCACACTCTATTACCATCAGTGTACTGTAATGGCTGTATAAATCCCATCCAGATTCTTCATTTAATTAACTAGCATTCTTTGAACAAAAATAAAAGTGCTGTTTTTATAGAGGAATAAAAGCTGCATGAAATGAGTGTGAAGGAGACAAATCATCAGATTAGTTATTCTTCATTGCAGCTATGGAGAATTCTCTGCCTCTCCTCTTTCTCTTCAGTGACAATATATTTTTTTCTAGCTTGATTGAATGGAAAGCGGGCAACAGTGCACCAGCCTCAAATGGGTTTGAGTATATTGTAATGGCCACATCCTAAGCTCATGCAGGGCTGGGCACTGATGATATTGTCATCTACAAGTGATTTTTTTTTAGCATTTTCTGTAGATGGAGAGAGAATATGGCATAGTAGCCAAGAGCATGAACTTTCTAACTAGATTGTCTGGATTCAGATCCTAGCTTGGTTGCCTATTAGGTTTGTGATTCTGAGCAAGTTATATAACCTTTCTGTGCTTCAGTTTCCTACCTATTAAGTGAGGATAATAATAGACATACCTCGCCCAGCAGTGTGCGGATTAACTGAGTTGATCCATGTAAAACACTTAGAGTAGTGCCAGCACATACTAAGCCAGTACCTCTTGTATGCACAGCAATAGTCTGATGTGAGGTTGATCCAGCTGTGACCCTGGTGACCATTCATCACCTGGGTTGAACTGACTGATATGACTGATGTGGCTGGGTAGATGTCCCTTTATTTCCCCAGGTATTTCTTTCTAAAAGTATCCTTTTATTATAAGATAATTACTTTAAAAAATAAGGAAGTAAAGTTCTTTTTTTTTAAAGATTTTATTTTTCCGGTATGTAGTTGTATATCATTTTTTTTAGTTGTGGGTCCTTCTAGTTGTGGCATGTGGGACACCACCTCAGCATGGCCTGATGAGCAGTGCCATGTCTGCGCCCAGGATCCAAACTGGCAAAACCCCGGGCCGCTGAAGCGGAGTACACGAACATAAACACTTGGCCATGGGGCCAGCCCCCAAGAAAGTAAAGTTCTTTGAATCCAGGGCACAGTAGGCAGTTGTTGGCCAAATTCTCCATCCTGTACCTGCTGTCAGATTTAGCTTTCTAAGTCACTGTGTTCTCATATCAATTTCTGCTCAGAAGGCTTGAAGACTTCCCCAGGTACAAGGGTTTTGGCTGTCATGCCATCTCTACCAGAGCCTGGCCCTTTCCCTCCCTCTCCCCAACCTTTTTTATCCATTGCTCCCCCGTAAGAAGCATCTACTCCAGTCAAAATTAATCTGGTGCCATTTCTCGAATGTACCACATTCCTTCTTGTCTCTCTTCATTTGTTCACGTTGTTCTTTTTGTCTAACATGCCCTACTCTCTTCCTCCACTTATGTAAGTCATACCTAATGTTCTAAGCTGAGCCGGAAAAGGGAAGGTATCCTTTACCCCCTTTGTATTGTTTATCACATAACATGATTGCAGTAGCTGCTAAGTAAATGTTGTTAATGATGATGAACTATTCTGTTAACCCTACTTTCAAACTGTATTTGGAATCTAACCACTTCACACCATCACCACCACTGTAACCCTTGTCCAAGCCACAATTATTTTATACCTGTCCCCTTCCTCTTCTCCCTGCTCTACCATTGCCGACCCCCTACAGTCTACTATCAACATGGCAGCAAAAGTAATCCACTTGAACTTTAATTCAGATCATATCACTTCTCTGCTGAGAACCCTCCAATCACTCCCCATCTCGTCCTGAGTAAAACCAAAGTCCTTACAATGGCCTACAAAGCCCCTTAAGATCTACCTCTCCATCGCAACCCCATTCCTGCCTTCACTCCTGTTACCACTTTGCCCTCACGTCCTACCACTCCCTTCCTGGCTCCTACTACTCTCTACTTCTGTCAGACTGGCTTCCTTGCTGTTCTCTGAAGATGCAAGGCATAATCCTATCTCAGGGCCTTTGCACAAACTGTTCTATCTGCCCAGAAAGCTCCTCTTTGGGACATCTTCATGCTCCATCCTTGCTGCAGGTTTCTGATGAAATGTCTTCTCAATGAGATCCTCACTGACAGTACCTAATTTACTGTCTCTCTCCCCAAACTGGAGTATAAATTCTGGGGGACAAGAGGGAGGATTTTTTGTCTATTTTGGTAGGTGCTCTATTCTTAATATCTGAAAGAGAACAAGACACGTAACAAGTACTTAATAGTTATTGAATGTATGGATGAAAAATTGACCCTTAAAAATATGTGCATATTCCTAACCCTTCCTTCACTTCAAATGTATTTAGGCTCAAACAAAAGCAAGTGTTCTATAATAGCTCTGAGAAAATTAAAATAACCATAGTTGAGTATTAGCCATGACAATTGGAGCAGAAAGTTCCATTGCAGAGAAAAGAGATTTCTGCATCAAGTAAAGAAAAAAAAATGGTTTACAGTATAATCTGCCATGTTAAATCATATTTGTGTCTTAGGGGACTGTCATTGACCCAGCACCAAGATTCATTTTGAGAGAGCAAGTGATTTTGGCCATCTAAGATGGAGAATATAGCTAGTATATAAGAGGGTTTTGTCATCTAGTGGCAGAATAAAATGGTGAAAAGAGCATTAATGTTGGAGTCAGGCAGACTTGGGTTTAAATTCTTGGCACTACCATGTGTCCTTGGGCAGGTTATGTAACCTCTCTGAACCTCTGTTTGATTCTGGATAAAATGGTTTTTTATAATGCCTTTCTTTCAGTGTTGTTCTAAAGGTTAAATGAGAGAAGACACGTGAAGCACCTGAGACATAACATGTGTTTAATAAATGTCTTGTGAGCATTACATCCTATAGAAGTAGCTATATATTTTGCTACTGAATTCTACCTTTTGGCTTAAATCAAAAGGGAGAAGTAGCAGGTAGACTGATATCTAGAGTAAGCGTTTGCTCCTGGGGCTTGTCATGGAGAAGCCCCACAATGCTGTAAGTCTCGCAGCAGTATCTGATGAAGCCACAAGAGCACTCCTGGAATGTGAGCCCGACCACCTACTTGCATTTTGCAGAAGCCTGCTCTTTTTACCTTTTGAACCAATTCTTATTTTTCTATTTTCCATTTTCGATTCTCTTCTACTTCCCTTATCTTCAAAATGTTATGCTAGGTGTGTGCAGTTGGAGATTCCATACTGAAAATTATCCAGGAAATTAACCAAGGGAAAGTCAGATCAGGCAGCTACTCTACGTAATAAAATAACATGAATATTAATGTTCAAATTGAGACATGAGGAACATAGGTATATTGATTAAGTTTTGGAATTAAAACTTCCAGAGGGCAGAAAATATTTTATTTAAACCACTGAAGTATTTTTTTAGCTGTTTTTTTAATTAATGACATTAATTTTGAAATCTTTAGGAAACCAAAGCTGTAGTTGAAGAAACAAGAGCCCTGCGAAGTCGGATTCATCTTGCCGAAGCTGCACAGAGGCAGGCGCACCGAATGGAAATGGACTATGAAGAAGTGATCCGTCTGTTGGAGGCCGAGATTACAGAGCTGAAGGCTCAGCTAGCTGATTATTCTGACCAAAAGAAAGTAAGCAAAACAGTCCTCTCTTCTAGTTACCATGGTTTCCTTGCCGTCGTCATGTATCCTGTTTTCATTTTCTTTTCATCTGCACTTCTAAACTAGGTCGGTGTTTGTCTTCTATTATTCAATGATAGGATGATGTATCCTGATGGGGGTCATGTAAAGGTTGTGAGCCTCCCTTTATCCAGATAGCTTTGGAATGGAAAAGCATGTGCCCCAAATTTATTTGGGTCATCGGTCAACATTGTACAGCTCAGGCGTTAAGTCCTGGAACTGTTTAGCATTTCATGGGTTACATTGGTTTTCTCCTTTTGTTTCAAAACTTGCTAATTTGTCTTATGGGGACAGGAGGAGGAGGACAGTCTAGGGATGGGTTTTGCTCTTTGGTTAGAACACTCAAGAAAGTGTGAAGGTTAAATAATTTTTTGCCCAAGGCCCAAGATAATTAATGGGAAGAAACTGAGTGTGAATTTAGTTTTAATGGAAGATATACTACATTAGGCTCCAATTTCAACAACAAAATACTGAATGCTTTTCAGAAGGCAATGTAAACTTTTTTATGTGTATTTTTTTGTTATGTGATTTTTTTTTTATTCAACACATGCTGTGTTCATTGAATAGTCTTCAAAAAACTGTAATAGGTACATTTTTACTTCACTGAAATAAGGTAGAAAATTAAATAAATTGAAACAGATATTTTATAACTTCGTAGAGTTCATTTCTAAACATAACGGGTGGTTATATCTCTAGTCAGTTTTCAAGAGAACATAAAGCAAATTTGAATAATTTATGACTGTTTATTTAAACATAAAAGAGTTAAATTCTTTAAATATACCAAGTAGAAGTGAAACCAGTTTTAGAAAAGGAAAATATAAAGAAAACCTGAAATTTTTTTGGTTAACTCTTAAGAGTCACTGCTTTCTCACTTCTGTCCATTTAAACCAATTTGAAAAGAAGGCTGACGTTCCTGTTAACTTTTGATAATACAAGGTCAAGGGGAAAACGTATTATTTAGAAAGCAACCATACTTACGAATATTACGTACATTTACTATTTTTTGACCCAGTGTTTACATTCTGAAAACAAATACACATGCTTATGTGATGTGAGTAACTTTAACATGATTCTGAAAATATTTTGGGAATTATCAAAATATGAAAAGCTTCTTTTTATAGTAACTATAGTTACTTTTGGAGGGAAAATGAACAGTCTTTAAAAATACTTTTCCTTTTAAATAATATTATGTTCAAGGAGTTCACATGAATTTATTCCATGGTTTTTTTTTAGGAGTAAGTTATTTGTAGTTCTCTCTTCCAACTCATAGCTGAGAAACATTTTTGTCCTAAGTTGTCTGATAATATAATTAATTCAGCTCTTCTCTTTTTTAGCATAACGGGAATCTCAGACCATCTCTTAATAAGACCCTAAGCTAAGCCCTTAACCTGTCTCTGAAAACAACCTTTTTTTTCCCCAAAGAAGCGATATTAGACATGGCCATCTCAACATTTTGCAACCCAAAACCAGTGGAGAAAGAGAAGGAAACATTTATTTTTTAATTGCTTGAGATTGCTTGAAGAGACATTGACCAAGATGTTATAGAGTTGGGATTCAAATATTCATTTAAAAACACAGATTCTTTCTGTAACAACGCTTTTATTTTTCATTATAATTTTTCCCTTATCTATTTATTCTCCCTTTTAATTTTTTTTATTCATTTCCAGCGTAACAAATAAAACATTACCAGTACCTTTGAAAACCCACAATGTCCCTCTCCAATTGCATCCCCCTTCTTGCTCTCAGAGTAAACTGCTTTCCTGGATTTAGTGTTGACCAATTTCTTGATAATATATCCATCAACAATATGTTGTTTAGTTTATCCTGTTTATCAACTTTATATAAGTATACTGTATGTATTTTTCTGACTTGCTTTTTTCTTTTTTTTCCAAAAGATTTTACTTTACCTTTTTCTCCCCAACCCCCCCTAGTACATAGTTGTATATTTTAGTTGTGGGTCCTTCTAGTTGTGGCATGTGGGATGCCGTCTAAGCATGGCCTGATGAGCAGTGCCATGTCCGCACCCAGGATCCTAACCGGCAAAACCCTGGGCCACCGAAGTGGAGTCACAAACTTAACCACTCGGCCAAGGGGTCGGCCCTGACTTGCTTTTTTCACTCAACATTTTATTATTGCAATTCATCTACTTCAAGTTTATAGCTAGTTCATGTCTTTTCATTTCTTGTTTGTCCTCCATTGAATGGATATACTATATACTACACTATATTTATTCATTCTGTATTTGATGGACAGTCCAATTGTTTCTGTTTTCTTCTGCTATGAATGATGTTGCTAAAAGCATTTTTGTATATGTATCCTGCTCCACACGTGTAGCAGTTTCTCTTGGATTCATATCTTGGACTGGAATTGCTAGGTTGAAGGATGATTGATCAACTTTACTAGGTAATGCCTAATTGTTTGAAAGTGCTTGAACCAATTTTTATTCCCACCATTAGTGAGTAAGAATTACGTTTACCCCACATCCTTGCTGACACTTCGTTTTCTTTTACTTTTAATTTTTATCAGTCCTAGTAGGTGTCATAAGTGTATCTCATTGTGGTTTAATGTGAATTTCCCTGATTACTAATGACTTTGAGCCACTGATGTGCTGGGACCAGCTGGCACAGGCTCACAAGAGCTGATTGTGTGCATGTCTTCTCAACTCCATGTTCAATGACACCATCTTGGTCACTTGAAATTAGCCATGGTTGGATTATTTATACCCCAAACATTATAAACTAGCACTTTGCCCCCTGCCCCAGATAGATAGTTGAGCATATATTTATGTATTTGTTAGCCATTTATGTTTCTCTGTGAAATCTCTCTCCCTGTCTTTTAACCATTTTTCCATTGGGTTATTTGCCTTTTCTTATTGATATGTAGTTATTGTTCATATGTTCTGGTTACTAATCCATATTAAGTTATATGTTATTAAAATCTTCCCTGGAATTTATCGCTTGCCCTTTACCCAATGGTGAATTGGGTGAAAGATGTTCTTTAATTTTCATGTAGTCAAATCTATTGATCTTTTCCCTCATGTTTCTTTTTAGAAGTTCTTCCATTCCTAAAGATGTAAAGATATTCTTTTATATTTGCCTGTAAAAGTTTTAAAGTTTTGATCCACCTGTCATTGGTTGTGGCATTGTATGGGGTAAGGATTCATTTTATTCTTTCTTTCTTTATTTTAAATGAATAACCACTTATCCCAGCACCGTTTATTCAAAAGCATCTTCTTCCCTAATTGATCAGCAGTCATATATCAAGATTTCATGTGTGTTGATCTTTTTGAGGGCATTCTATTCTCTTTCATTGGTCTATTTGTATATTTCTGTGCAAATAACACAGTATGTAGATTACTATATGTTATACAGTAAGTCTTGTTTTCTGATCACTCTACCTAGTTCTTTGTCTTTAAAAGTGTGTTGGCTACATGATCTTTTGGTCTTTTATACTTATTTTAGATTCAGCTTATAAGTTCCACCAAAAATTCATCAAATATATAGATTAATTCGGGAAAATTTTGCATATTTATGATTGAACCTTTATTTATAAACACCACTGAGGCACAGAAAGGTTAATTGCATTATGGCCAGAGAATCTAATCTATAGGATAACAACTCCAAAATGTGTTGATGGTTGCTTCATGACTTACTGTATGGCTAGTGTTTACAGATGTTCAAAGTGAGCTTTGAAAGAGTTTGCAGTTGTTTAATGGATTGTTTTATATAGTCCACTAGATCAGGGTCGTGAATTGTGGGGTTCAGTTCTTCTCTAGTCCTGTTGATTTCTTTGTCAGAGAAGTGTGTTAAAATCTCCCTTGTGGTTTCTTTTTTAAAATTTTCTTTATATGTTTTGAAGTGATATTTGTAGCTGCATGCAAGTTTGGAATTGTGTTGTCATCCATTTTGAAAATGTTGTGATTCTTCAATCTAGCCATCTTCTCTTCCCCTTAATGCTTATATATTTTTTTTTTCCTTTTTCTCCCCAAAGCCCCCCAGTACATAGTTGTATATTCTTCTTTGTGGGTCCTTCTAATCGTAGCATGTGGGATGCTGCCTCAGCATGGTTTGATGAGCAGTGCCATGTCCGCGCCCAGGATTTGAACCAACGAAACACTGGGCAGCCTGCAGCGGAGCGCACAGACTTAACCACTCGGCCACGGGGCCAGCCCCCCTTAATGCTTATTTTTGATTGATATGAAGATAGTTACACCAGCTTTCTTTCAGTATTTACCTATGTACTTTATCCGTCATTTTACTTTCAGCTTTTCAGTGTCCTTATATTTTAATTGCATATATAGTAAAAAACATGAGCTGGATTTTCCCTTGTTTTACTTTTTTTTTTTTTTTGAGGAAGATTAGCCCTGAGCTAACATCTGCTGCCAATCCTCCTCTTTTTGCTGAGGAAGACTGGCCCTCAGCTAACATCCATGCCCACCTCCCTCCACTTTGTATGTGGGACGCCTACCACAGCATGGCTTGCCAATCGGTGCCATGTCCACACCCGGTATCCGAGCCAGCGAACCCCAGGCCACCAAAGTGGAACGTGCGGACTTAACCACTGTGCCACCGGGCTGGCCCATTTTACCAGTTTTTGACCTTCAATTGGAAAGATCTTTCCATTTACACTTGTATTTGCTAATGCACTTGGCTTCATTTCCGCCCTCTTCTTTTGTACATTTTGTTTATCCCATGTTTTCTAGTTGCTTTTTCATTTTTTGCCTCTTTTTTGGATTGATTCAGATTTCTCTGAAATGCCCCCCCCCATGTCATTTCTTTGCCTCTGCTGGTTTAGAAGTTATACACTCTCTTTCTAATTTATAATGGTTATCTTGGAAGTTTTAACATTGTACTTTAACTTAAATTATAAACTAATCATTAGCTTTCTTCTTCTTTTAAATATTATAAGAACTTTAGAATGTAAATCCAATCATCCCTTCCTACTTAATTTCTATTTTTGTCTGTGTTTTAGTTCTTTCTTGGCTTTTAACACCATAAATTAGACACTATTACAGTTTATTTAGTGCAGTCAACCTTTGTTTAGATAGACCCCATGCTTACCATTTTCTTTGTTTAACATTCTTTCTTGCTTCTCAGACCTTCTTGCTAGAATTATTTCCTTTCTTCCTGAAGTACATCTTTTAGAAATTTGTTTAGTGAGGATCTCTTGGTAATAAACTCTCTCATTTTTGTTTGTATGAAACATCTTTATTGAACTCCTGTTCTTGAAATATATTTTTTGCTATATTTAGAATATTAAGTTGGCATTTAATTTCTTTCACTTTTTATTTCATGGTTGTGATATCAGCTGTCAATCTGTCATTTGTTTGCAATTCTGTTGTTTCTTTCGAGATTATTTTAAGATTTATTTTCAATGTTCAGCAGTATAACTGTGATGAGTCATGTATTGACTATTTTTATTTCTGTTGCTTGAGATTCATTTAGCATCCTGATCTGAGGAACATCTTTTGCCATTTCTGGAAAATGCAAAGCAGTTATCCTGAGCTATTTCTTTTTCGTTCTTTCTGGTCTCTCTTGTGTAATTCAGATTGTATGTATGCTAGGTCTTCTGACTATTTTCTCCTTTCCCCCCTCCTCCTTTTGTATTTTCCATTTTTATCTTTCTGCTGTATTATGAGGAGTTTCTTTTCCTCTGTCTTCCAGTTCACCATTCTCTTTTCAACTGTATCTAATTAAATGTTAATCCTGTACATTGAGTTTCTAGTTTAATTATGATTGCATTATTTAAAGTTGATTTTTTTTTATCATCTGGATCAATTTTGATAGTTTCTTGTCCCTCTATTGTGCTTTAAATTTCTTCTTAATTATTAAAACATGTTAAATATCACCACTCTATATCTGCTTACTCCAGTGTTAGCTGTCTTCATAGAGCTGACCCTATGATTTGTTTCCTTCAGCTGACTTTTTATTCTTGGTAGCTTATTTCCTGAAGTCATATTCATTTGACCCATTTTACATGAGAATTCTTTGAGATCTGAGTTTGGAAAATATCCATCCAGAGAAGTTTTGTGTTTGCTTCTACCAGCCTGGGACAATTTAAATTAAATTTTCAGCTTATGAATATACAGGCCACAGAGGTAATATAAATTCTGACCTCAAATCTGTGTGAGTGGGGTGTGTGGTTAGCAATTATTCAGGAGAGACTTTTTTTACCCACTCACCACAGCCAAAATCAAAACTCTGTTTACCTCTGTGAGGTTTCTTTATTCCTAGTTCACCCATTAAAGTTCTCCCATTTGCCATTTGTACCTGATGAAACCCCAAGCTGTCGGCTGCCAGAGATCAACATATACCCTCAAAGCAAATTATGCCACAATGCATTCTTACTCCAGTGGGTTCACTCGGCATCGCTATTGCTTGTCTTCATGGAATTCTTTTGCTATCCATGGAATTCTTTTACTTCTCTGCTAGCTTGGCTTTACATTGGATTATATTACATTAAATATATGTGTATATCTTGAGCATTTTTGGTTGTGCCATGGTGGTCAGGGTTTCTGTCAACATCTGGTAAGCCATCTTGCCAAAAAACACTATAAACTAATTTAAATGTATTTTACTATAACAAGCAATAAAGTCATATGCAGCTTGTCTCATAAAATTTGTAGCATCCCTGTGCAGTTTAACTTTTAAAGATGCAATTAGTCAGGTACCTCCAAGATCAGAAGATGTGTACAGTAAGAGAGAAAATAAATAATATGGTATTGTTGGATATTAGTTAATAAAAGCTGAAAATAGGAGCCACTGGTGTAAAATTGAAGAAATGTGTAAGACACTCCTTTTGATATCTCTGAATAGGAAAGTGTGCAGGAGTTAAGAAAGAGAATCACAGTACTTGACTGCCAATTGCGAAAGTCGGAAATGGCTCGAAAAACTTTTGAGGCATCCACTGAAAAGCTTCTTCATTTTGTAGAGGTAAATCTTCCTGTTACATTACTTTATTCCCATTTTAAAGAAATGTATAGGCAACTGATATATAGATAATATCACAGTGTTTGGTGGCTATAGAAACGTTCTCTGGGCTCAAAACAGCAACGGTGACTTAGAGTCAGATTTAGATAATGGAAAGACCAACTAACATATAGATTGTTAGGAAAATAATTGAGACAAGGTAACATGTTGCCAAAACATACTGTGTTTTAATGAACACTTTCCTAAAATTCTTGATACTTGGTAAACATGGTTTCATATTGACCCTATAAAGAAATGTTTCTATAGCTATTACATTTCTGAGTAGAATTGCATGGTAATGTAATTGCTTTTTTCCCCACATAACAGAAACGCCTTTTTAATCAATTAGAGGGGAGGGGTAGGTTATACATATTAATTAAGCAAGAAAAGACATTTTAAAAAACTATCAACCTTATTTATCTCCTTCATTATCTTGTTTGTCACTAGGCTGTTCAAGAAGTATTTTCTGATAATTCTGCTTCTTTATCAAATTTAAGGTAAGAATATTTAAGTGCTTTCTGCAGAGTATGGCCACTGATTCTATTTTTCATCTGGTAATTGTGACTAAAATATTAAAATCTCTTAAATAGTCTTAGGATGCCACATAACTTTTGGATACCATTCTTTAATGTCTTGTGGAAATAGATACAAGGACACATTGTTTTTTTTTTGTTTGTTTGTTTTTTTAAAGATTTTATTTTTTTCCTTTTTCTCCCCAAAGCCCCCCGGTACATAGTTGTATGTTCTTCGTTGTGGGTCCTTCTAGTTGTGGCATGTGGGACGCTGCCTCAGCGTGGTCTGATGAGCAGTGCCATGTCCGCGCCCAGGATTCGAACCAATGAAACACTGGGCCGCCTGCAGCGGAGCGCGCGAACTTAACCACTCGGCCCTGGGGCCAGCCCCAAGGACACATTGTTTTTGATCCCGTCTCTATCAAAGAAATTCCTGGAGGTGTTTAACCAGTCATTGTAACCTGGTACTCTAAAATAGAGGTAGGAATCACCTATCTTGTCTTTGTCAGAAATTCTGTAAAGATGAGGTCAATGGGAAATTCTTTAAGCATCCTGTATATGAATAAAAATTACTATACTAGTCACAGGTTCATTGCTAAAGGTCAGTCTCAACCCAGCAGATCAGTTGTTATGGCAAACAGAATTTTGCAAAACATGCTCATTTAATGTTTGTTTTATTTTCAAGATTCAGTAAACAAATAAAAGAAATATATTTAGAGAATACGCCTTGATTTTGTTTTTATTCACAGTTTGTTTCTGATTTAAAATTTCTTACTAGGAGCTACAGACATATTAACGAGATTTATTTATTTCAAACTGCAAGCTTATGGTCACTTTGGTAGATGATAAAAGAGATATACAAAAGAAAGATTCCTATTTATACATTTTCAAAGTAGTTTTTTTCCTCATCTTTTAATAGCTGCCACTAGCAATGTATTTTTATTTCTAGCAATGTATGCTAGCAGAAATACAGGAAACCTCTACACTTTACTATGAAAACAGCAATTTAATAAATGAAGATGATTCATTGTATTCTTATTATATTTTAGGTTCCCACATAGCGTTTTTTAATTTAGAAGAATATCTATAGTAGTATACTTTTAAACTCATTTTAATGTAATACTTTATTTCTTCTAATGAAGAACTCTGACGTTGTTATCCATGTTGTTATGATGTAAGATAATTATGTGAATTTTCCATGATGATTATTTTCAGTAAGTATATTAAAATACTCAGCAATCAGACTCCTCTTGTGTGGGTTAGATGTGTCCCCCACCCCCACCCTCCAAGGTCTCATTGTGACCTTGAATAATAATTCAAAAGGTTTGGTATTAAAAATGAAGGTTAAAAATGACTGTTTAAAACCCAGAGCCTGCCCTTGCCTTAAACTGGTTTATGGAAAAGGGAAACTTTAAAAAGCAAAAATGAGCAGTTTTTCACCACCTATTGGAAAGTTAAACACAAGTAAAATTTGGTTTAGTCTTTTGCATATAGTATATCTTCTATAATAGATATTGGCCTTGGTCATTCAACGTAGATTAAAGGCTCTGTATTTGAGTTTGAGAATTGATGCTTTAGTTTCTCCTTGTGAGTTAAGAAGATGGTTCTAAGTAATGATGGTATTGTCATCAGTTTAAAATTATTTCTTTTCGGGGCCGGCTCCGTGGCCGAGTGGTTAAGTTCGCACACTCCTCTGCGGCAGCCCAGGGTTTGGATCCTGGGCGTGGACATGGCACCGCTTGTCAGGCCACGTTGAGGTGGCGTCCCACATCCCATAACTAGAAGGACCTGCAACTAAGATATACAACTGTGTACGGGGGTGGGGGGTGCAGGTTGGGGAGACAAAGCAGGAAAAAAAAAGATTGGCAACAGTTGTTAGCCCAGGTGCCAATCTTAAAAATAAATAAATAAGTAAAATAAAATAAAATTATTTCTTTTCAAGTAAAAGTTTTAGCGTGATGGTTTTTTGCAGTAAAACCCTGCATTTTTAATTATGTCAGAATGCATTCACTTCAGGTGACATTTGCATTTTTAAAAAGTGATGTAAATGCTCTAGGCTGTTTTACACTTAAGGACAACAAATGGAAGCGCTTAAGAGATCATTTCAAAGGCAAATGTACATATTGAATTTATATTTCATATCACTAGAAGGAATTGTAAATGTCTGTTTAATAAATTTATGTTTAAATGCTTAAGTTGAATTTTTACAAAACTAAAAGGCTACATTATGTTAGCACAATACAGGCACTCACAGAATAAGCCCAACAAATGTAGGAGGTAGGCCATCCTTCTGTTTCTTCTTCCTTGTATGTGAAATCAACCTAATTTTTAAAATATGCCTATTTATTATATAATAAAGAATGGAAAACAGAAATATTGTTTTGTGTGAATTACTTCATTTATGGCTATAAGATTACAATATTCTGAAATAGAAATATGTTGATACAAATTTATAACTAATAGGAATTCAGATTTAGCAAAGATAGATGTTTTTTATTGTGTAGTAAGTTCCACTTTATTTTATTGCTCTCATAGTGAAAGAAGAGCTCTGTTAGCTTCTCAGACTTCCCTCACACCCTTGGGAAGGAATGGACGGAACATCCCAGCCATGCTGGCACTTGAATCTAAGGAACTTATTAAATCTGTTCGTGCCCTACTTGACATGGATTGTAAGTTTTCTGCATTTTTTCACTTTTTTAAAAAAATAATTCATTTAGCGGAAGAAGATTTCAAGTTTGACAATTTTATTTTGTTAAATGTTTAGTTTACCTACAGGAAAATTGATAGCTAAGGATAGAAATGTTAATATAAAGGGAGAATATTTGCTTTATTTAATGTGCTCAAAATGGCTTCCAACAGAAGATAGCTGGTTAAGACATATCTTTACTTCTACCTCCATCCAAAGTCTCTTTGAAATGGAAGAATAAATATAAAAATAAATCCACAACAGCACTGGAAACCTGGAAGGGTGGAGTCAACATTGAGGAATTTTTGAATAATATATAACAGTTGGAATAAGATTGAAGGTACAGCCCAGCTGAGCAAAGACCCCAAAACACAATAAAGGTGAAAGACAAGACTGCTGAAACAGTGAGTTAAGTAGAACCGTGGAAAAATCCCCAGGATCACAAGCAGGGAAAACTAGGAACAGACTCTCGGGCAGTTAGCAGGATAATTAATTAAAGGGCTGAGGAATAGCTGAACCAGTTCCCTACTCGTCAGAGCTACTGGCTCAGGCCTTTACTCCTAAGCTAGGGCCAGAAGAGTACCTCTCTTAAGGAACAGAATGATCTGTCACTGGACACCCCTAGAGTCAGCACTGGGCTAGAGAGAGAAGCAGAGGAATGCTCTGAGTAACTTCTAACATCCCAATAGACAGGGAGATCCTTGGGGAAAACTTAAATGGTTGGACATTTCCGTCCTTCTCTCCTGCTATCTTCCAGATGCTTTTGCCTCTTCGTGGATTTGGACTCCCTTTTTATTTATTTTTCTGTCTTCCCTTGATGTCAGTCTGTCTGCTGGCTGTCTTTGTGCTGGCCTTTAGCGTTCCACTATCCCTCTAGTTTGCCACTCTTAATCTTCCCTATGCTGGGGACCAGATATCAAATATATATAAATATAATATAGATAAAATTCTATGTTAACTAAGTATCAGAATAATAAGTTTTGAGTAAAGTCCCAGGCAATAAATGGCTTCGCTTTCTAGAAGGGCATAGTCAAAGACCCTCTGGGGTAATTTTGACTGAGAACTATATTATAGAGGATTGGAAACCATGCCTCCAATAGTATCTGCTCAATTTCTGCAGTGTGTATTTTTTTTTAAATTTTGTATAACCTATTACATTTTTAAAAATCAAATTATATTTCAAAAGCCCTGTAAGAACTCTTTATGTAAGGGAATTCTATGGGTCTTAGGAGAGATGAAAATAATCACTCCTCATGTATTATGTGTAAGCTCAGAATTTTATATATCACATTTTTGAAGTTAGGGTGGGTGCAGTGGAGGGAAACACCTGCACAGACATAGCCCGGTGGACATAGCCATCGTTAATTTTAATTACCATACTAACATTAACCTTTATATTTGTCAAACATGATTATTCAAAGAAAATATTTGAAATTCAGCAGAACTTCTTTGGAAGAAAAGTGAAAAATTCCATCTGCACTTTTTATCAGTTGCAAGATTATACCTACTCTGCTGTTTAAAACTAGCAAACAGTTTCTATGTTGTCTTTTTATTTGGAAATATAATTGCTAACGTTGGCATATCTTCCCAGTACTTTTATAATTTTATATGACATATCTTTTTTTTTTTTTTTTCCTTTTTCTCCCCAAAGCCCCCCGGTACATAGTTGTGTATTCTTCGTTGTGGGTTCTTCTAGTTGTGGCATGTGGGACGCTGCCTCAGCGTGGTTTGATGAGCAGTGCCATGTCTGCGCCCAGGATTCGAACTAACGAAACACTGGGCCGCCTGCAGCGGAGCGCGCGAACTTAACCACTCGGCCACGGGGCCAGCCCCATGACATATCTTTTTAAGTTTGATAATTCAGATAAACTCAGCTCATTTTTCTTCCTCTTTAAAAAGGCAGTAGCTGTTCCTGTATGTAATGAAAAGCAGAAAATGACTACCGTGAGGTAGATAATTCAGCTGCATCCTCCACCTCATTTCCTTTGCCATGGCTCTCTGGTTGTTTCAAGTTACAGTTTGAAATTTTTACTTGGGTAATTGCCTCCACTTTCTTCTTACTGTAAGTACACTCTAGGATGTTATATTGTGGGATTTCCTCGGAAATGAGAAGAAGATTTCTGGGGTCTTATAGTTTAAAGCTAGCCTCTGAGGAGTATCTAGAAGACAATTCTGAACCTTTTTTTAGCTCATGGACTCCATTGAAATCTCCCTTTTCCCAGAAATGTGCAATTATAGACATTTTGCATCCATTTTTCAGAGTGTTTATGAACCCCAACTTAAGAACCCCTGATGTAGAGTCATAGGGAACATGAATGCTTTTTGCAGCATTGCAGACACGGCCATCCAGCCCTCATCAGAACACATCTAGCAGTGGAGAAGTGTGTGAATCACAGAGGCAGCCTGGAGGAGCAGTTTGAATCCATGGAGAAGGGCTTCTCAGAATCTCCGATGTTGCCTAAAGGTGCCCCAAAGAGCATCCCGATTAGTCATCCAGCTTCAGTGGGCAAATTACTTAACCTCTGGACCTGTTTCCTCATATGAAAAGTGGAGATTATCATATGTGAAGTGGCAGGATTGGAGGATTCAATGAGATACATGTAAAGTACCTAACAGAGCACCTGGTAGTGCAAGATGTTCCATAAAGGGAGGTTACTGCTGCTACTGCTGCTGCTGGTGCTACGTTGTTATTATTCTTTACAGTAATTAATTTAAATTTATGTTCTCTCAATGGTAAGTATTAAATAATTATTGTCTAAAGCTTCTTTGAACTTAGATACCTTTGAAAATATGATAGATGAGAGCTTTTCTTAATATATAATATTTAATGTTATTATTGATTTTGAGTTAGAATGAAATCATGACAGGAAACTGTGGCTAAAAGTATGAATCAGCATCTTATCTTTCAGTTGTTTATTGCAAACTGCGAGGAAACTTCAGTCTGTTGTGTCACATTACTTCCAGTGAAACAGTATGTAGACAGAATCGACTTTTCAATCAGTATTGGAACCCCTGGAGGTGCTTATATTGATCTCCATCAATATTTACATGGTCAATATTGTAATGATTTGGTGTAATCTTTATTTGAAATAACTACTTGTTTTCAACCGTAGTCTTTGTTTGACCCTAGATTGACAAAATAATTCTGTGACGAAAGCAGGAAGAGACAGTTCTATTTAAGAAAAATGCATACTAAAACAGTAGCTGGCCAGATATCCCATACGAGGTCTTTAATTAAAAAGAGAACTTACTGACTTCCTGGTAAATTGGCAGCATAAACACAGGCATCTACTTTCCTTCAAGATTTTCATGGAAATGATAAATGAATATAAAAATAGGGTAAAAACCTTCAAAGGTACTAGCAGTTACAGGCAAATCCCCAGAACTTTTTGATATAGGGCAGATAGGACACATAGAAGGAAGGAAAGCACCAAGAGCCAACTTGTTACACCCTCCGCTAAACAACAATAGCAGTTGTGGGACTAACTGGAGGGAACCCTGGCAGGAGGGCACCTTTAATGCACTCTAATTGGAAGGGGTAGTGAATAAAGTTGAAGACTGGCTAGGAGAGGAGATGGACTCTTTTTAATGTTTTATCTTGGTGAGTCTATGGCATTTATTGAAATCCTCAGGGTTTACACAGGTTCTATGTCAAGCAGAGGGCCAAGTGGGGCTTCATCCGTTAGGCTGCATAGACATACTTGAGATCTAATATGCAAAGGGGCATACAGGAAACTTTAAATGTAAAGGGAACCTGGCACAGTGGCTTCTGCACCAAATGCCACATGCCTCTACACAGCCACCTCTGGTCTTGGCTCGCTTCTCACTCTGCGCATACTCTACATCATCCTCATACTTGTAACACAAATGCACGTTGGCCAGCCCCCAGCCTGAGCTTTGAGAGGGTAGTCCACGACACCTGGGTTGAATGTCAGGGCAACTAGGGGCTCCACACATGCTTTCAATAGTCAAAATCCAACTCTGAGGAGAGAGTGCTCTACATGCAAGCTTTTGTAAAGAGAAATATATATTATATATATATGTGTGTGTGTGTGTCTGTGTGTACACACACACATTACATTCAAGGTCTTATAAACAAATATATACATAAACATGCAAATATATGATTATGAAGAAGTCCACAGTATTAAAACAAGAAAATATAGCCGTCAAGATTCAGAATAGACTTTGGGATCAAGATGGTAGAATGATTTCATGCCCAAACCTCCCCATTCTGTTCCTGCTCTTAGAAATGACATTTAAAGTTGTGTGTGTGTGTTCAAAAGATAAAAACCAAGAAAGGAACGTCTTCCTGCACCAAAAACAGGATAAAACTATAATGATAAGTGGAGTCTTACACTTCAGAGCTTCATGGGATTGAGATGGGCAGCTGGAATAAAGGTTTCTGTACCCACGAGGGCCCATATGAGTCCTGAGCCAAGGAAGCAAGGAGCAGGGATCTTCCTGGAGAGAATACACTTTCTTGAGTCACCCATATATTAGGAATTAGAAAAAAATCCCTCAAATTTAGGAGCCATCTGGGCCTGCCGCTAATTAAAGTTGAAGGTAAATATTCTCATCCACTACAGGTGGGAATATAACTTGGCACAACATTCTTGGGAATCAATTTTGCAGTATATAGCAAGAGCTTTTAAAATATCTATTTGAAAAGTTTTTTTGAAAGTTAAAAAAACTGTTTAATGGTCATATATTTTAAGCCAGTAATCCCACCTGTTGGTATTTTTGTAAAGAAAATACTGAGAGAGATGTGCATATCAATGTATATGTAAGTATTTTCATCACAGGATTTCTTAGGATAGCAGAAATATGAATGTTCAACTGTTACAAATTGGTTGAATAATTACGTGACTTTTACTCAGTCAATTGAAAATCAGGGTGAACTTTTCCTCTACCAAGTTGTGACTATCTGATTGCATATATTCGTGTTTTCGAGTCTCCTGCTCAATTCACAAGTTCCTGTCTGAAACTGGCAATATTTTAACTTTTGAAATTAGGATGTCAGGAATAGCTGTTTTTTGCGTTTACATTCTGAAGCTAATTAGAAGTTCTTTAGGCAGTTGGGAAGGGTTTTCTGAGAAAAAGGGGAAATGCAGCACTGCGACATTTGAAGGCCTTCATAATTTTTCTCTTAGATCCCAAACTCGGACTGGATAGCATCTTCTCATTGTATTTATTCTAGGTCTCAGACTCTCTTCATTGTTTTCCTTATGTCTCCCAGGGCGTATTTTTATTAACTAAAATGAATTTATCAAAGGAAAAGCCATATGTCTTTGGTGAAGGTCAGCTATACTATTTACAATGGGCATTATGGTATTTGCTTCCTCGTAAGGTAATCGTTCTATTTCTGTGTTTCTTCCCCTGGAACTGGGGAAGCTGTTCCAAGTATAAGGGGATAACTTATGTGATTCTGATGCCATTTGAGACACAATTCCACCTGTCTTTGTGAGGTGGACCTGTTCTCTAGTGACTTGATTCTTCAAAGCCAGATAATAACCACTGTAAATATTTGTGGTGTCTTACCATTCAAGGAAAGTGGTAAACTCACATATTCTCTTGTATTGTTGCAAATTGAAAGTAGGTCACTGCTTAATGTTCCATTAAGAAAATATATCAAATTTAATCTTGAGTGATTTCTAGAAAAGAAGCTGTGCTTGGGTTATTTAATTTTCTTTTAAATAGGCAAATTATTATTAGCTTCAAGAAAAATAAGTAATTTCTTTCCTGGTACAGTTTTATTTCCAAAAAAAAAGTGAAAGGAAAAATATGTCACTTAAGAAAAGGTAATCCTTTCGCTTTATTCGTTCTTTCATGAACTGTTTATTGAGTATCTGCAGTGGGCAGACTCTGACCTAGGCACTGTTATAACAGCGTAAACAAAGCCCTATTATCAAGCTGCTTAAGTAAATTGTAAGGGCAGAGATGGACAGACAAGTTAGCAAATAAGTAAATAACAATTGCAAACAGTGCAAACTAGGCATATAATAAAACCAGATGATGTATAAGGGGATGCGAGTAAGCGGCAATGCTGCTCCTCTTTGAAGAGGTGACATTTGAGCCAAGATTTAGCCAGGAGAAAATCTTTGGGAAGAGCTTTTCAGGCCAAGTACAAAAGCCCTGTGGTGGGAACAATCTTGTCATAAATTTGAAGGACAGAAAAAAGCCTGGGTATCTGATACATGTGAGCAAACAGGAGAGTAGCATGAGAGAAGGGTAGAGACGTCGAAAGGACCCAGATCATATAGGGCTTTGAACACCGTACTAAGGAGTTTGGATTTTGAGTGTCATTAGAGCCATTGATGGTTTTAAGCAGGAGGAGTTAACACCATCTGATCAACATTTTAAAAGATTATTCAGGCAGTTGTTTGAAACTGGACTGTAAGAGAAGCAAGAGGGAAGAGAGCAGAAGACTAGTTGGCTATTACAGTGATTGACATGGGAGCTGCTTGTAGCTTGGGCCAGGTTTGGAGTAGCAAGGAACAAATATTCAATTTTAAAAAAAGAGATTAGCAATTCATCAGTATGTATAATAACTTTTTGGAATACCTGAAATTCGGTATTAATGTTTAAACTTGATATTGTGTGCATATTGGGTCAATGAGTAACTGAAAGTCCAGAAGCACAAAGCGATTATCTGTTGTCATCTTGGATCTTAGGCTACCTCATGTGTCTCTGTGGCTCTTTCTGCACATTAATTAACTGCTGGGTATTTGCCTTTTTCATTAAAAAAATTCCTGAGAATTAAAGTACTGAAATTATTTAATAATACCAAATCTACAGGAACCATCTACTATTCCCT
The DNA here is from genome assembly GCF_041296235.1 of Equus asinus. NCBI lineage: Eukaryota > Metazoa > Chordata > Mammalia > Perissodactyla > Equidae > Equus > Equus asinus. Next base: position 32,396,168 of record NC_091802.1, on the reverse strand, counting down.
ATTAGTACATAGGAAGCAAACATAATACACTTGGTCAGTCATGAAAGTCAGGAGGCCACCGTGTTTCCAGTATTTAGTGGACACAAACAAACATCTAGTGTGACTGAATCCCACATCTACCCCATGGTATGCGTTTTCATAGAAGAGCATTTCCAGGAAGATATTTCAGATATATGCCTTAATCACATACACTGCCAATAGCCGTAAGGTATGAAGGCATGGCTAGACAAGCAAGACTTGATTTCTCCCACAAGGCAGGAATATAGTTGTCGAGGGAATTGCAGGATGCACAATATCTAAGATTTAATCAAGTAAAAGCCTATGTACCTCAGTAGTAACATGGTGAACACCCTATAACATAAAATGATTTCCCACACAAAGGCAGAAAAAATACAAGGACTGCTTCAAAACTTACAGAAAGCATTGACAAGAAAGCAGAGTAAATTATCTGTCTTCCAAAAAATGAAACTCCGATTCCTTTCATAGTTAGAGCTAACTATAATAATAGAATGTCTAAAGTGTAGTTCATGTTTCAATCCTATAACTGGACAAGCAAAATGTAAATGATGCCGGAAAGAAATATTTTCCCTCACGGCCTGAAGATGTCCTCATCCAAACCAAATGCATTTTTTTGGGTTCATGGAATAGGTGTTCCCTGGAGTTCATATGAGGACAAAGTCTTAACAACTCACCTCAGAAAAGACAGCAGCAGTAGCAGCGGTGCGCAGTAACAGCTTTCAAATTATTTAATAGGATAAAATAGTGCAATTTACGTCCAGAAGTTCCTGCCTTCAACAACAGAATATTAATATTATGATTACAGATAATCTCTTTAAAAATAATAATGCCATTGATATAGAAGGTTTTAATTTATATCAGTTTTACAGTTTAAAAGTACTATTTTACATCATGTCCTCACACCAATGCTGTGAGATAGGCATTATTTCTAATTTAAAAGATAGGAATTGATCAAGGCTCAGAGAATTTAAATGGTTTATTTAAGTCATATGCTTGGAAAGGACAGTGCCAGAACCCTAATTCGGGTCTTCTGATATTGAGTCCCAGGAGTCTCAGAGGGGTATAGTTAAGTCGTTGTGTCACAACCGAATTGGCAGGTTTTTTCCTCTTTGGAGCATATTAAATGGTGGAGTGTCTTATACTCAGTGGTATCTTAGATTTGATATATGATGACCTTTTGGAGTTTTGGCTTCCTGTCTCTAAAGTGGGGATACAATCTTCATAGTTTGTTTCAAGGTTTAAGTGAATTAGTGTGAAAGTACTTCATATAAGATTATGTTTTAGAGTTCATTTATTATTTTAATTAGAATCATTGCGAAACCTTACCTCATCTTAACTAATTTTCATGCCTTACAAACATTCAGAATCAAGCAACAGATTGCATTGGTTCAAACAGCTTTGATAGCTTTCAGGCAGGTATAGAAGGATACCTAACTCACTGATATGTTGGTTTTCTTAGGAGGTCAGATTGGGAGAGTATCTGTTTTTTAATTGAAAACCTCTGTATTGTTTGGGGGTTTTTTTTGGAGTGAACATTTGTTGCTTCTCAAATTTAAAGTGTCTTTTAAAAGTAAAAGAATTTGTAAGCATCTTAGAAACCTCACAGTAAGGAATAAAAGCTGTCTTTGAAATCATTTACAAAATAGTACCTAGAGGCCTGCCCCGTGGCTGAGTGGTTAAGTTCACAGGCTCCACTTCCTCAGCCCAGGGTTTCACCCATTCCGATCCTGGGCATGGACGTGGCACTGCTCATCCAGCCATGCTGAGGCAGCGTCTCACATGGCAAAACCAGAAGGACGTACAACTAGAATACACAGCTATGTAGTGGGGGGCTTTGGGGAGAAGAAGAAGAAAAACAAAAAGAAGATTGGCAACAGCTGTTAGCTCAGGCACCAATCTTAAAAAAAAAAATTGTGCATAAAGAAGGAATAATAAACGTGCCTAGGTAAAGACCTTAAAACTGAGGATGTGGAACCAAGAACTGAATCTTTAATATTTTTCAAAAATTTGTGACCTTATGAACTTATCCAACCAACATTATCAATTAGATTAAAAATGATGTAGGCCCCAAACTACACAATGCTGTTAGTGTTTTTCAATTCTTTTATAATAACCCCCATCAGCTAATGAAAGTTAAAGTCAGAGTAGATAGAAAGAGCATTAGGGGTGAGAAAACCTGCTTCTTAGACAAGATCTTTAAACCTAAGGTAAATTCCTCAACCTCACTTTTGCTCCATTTATAAAATGGAAAGAATGAGTGTTATAGCTCATTACGTTACAGGATAAAATGAAGTAACGATTGCAAAATTGCCTATAGTTTTTACATAAAAATTAGTTGTTTGTACCCTGAATATCTTTCTCAAAAATATAGATATTTTACTTGTAGAGAGGCAGAATAGTATAGTGAAAAGACCATATGCTACAGGGTTCAAATTCCAGCTCTACCACATAATAGATTTGTGCTTTGGGGGTTCTGTAAGCTCTCTGAGTCTCATTTTCTTTATTTATGAAAATGGAGATAACACCCACTCATAGGGTTGTTGTAAAGATTAAAGGTAGTGTATCTGAAGTGGCCAGCTGATTAAAGATAATGTTTATAAAGTGGCTCATATCTGATAGACACTCAATATATATCATCATTATCATCATCGTTAATAATCCTCATCGTTCATTTTCATTATGTAAAAGGATTATTTTGTCCTTGCAACCTAGTCTGATATGATAAACTATTCTCTTCCCCATCTCTTTTTTTTTTTTTTTTGGAGAGCTGGAAACCTTGGGAGGCAGTGAAAGATTTCTATTAATGTAGATTTATATAATCTATCATTATTAAATTACTCCACTGAGAACATGTAAGAAGCCATGTGCTAAAACCCTGAAAACAATTACAAAGTAACATTTCACTCTTTAAAGTAGCAGTTAAAATTTGGATAGGAAATTCAGCGTCAACTCAAATTTATTTCGTGGTTATAAAGTTTAAAGTAATAAAGAAATTTATGTCTAACTGGCATCTATTTAACAAATACATTTAATATATATAAATGTTTCATATATATGTTTTAATATCATTTACTTAGGAGTGAACCTAAAAAATAATGAGGCACCATTTTATTCACCAGAGGGCCGTAGCAGTGACTCTCAATCTACCGTGTGAGTAAATATGTGAGGAAAGCAGCACACTCGTAAACTGTTGATCGATGTTCCTCAATTCAGCTCTTTTGGCGAGTCTGTCTTTGTCTCTAGGAATCTAAAATGTACATTTTCTTTGACCCTTCAGTTTCACTTCTAGGAATCTATTATACAAAAATAAATACCCATTCATATGCCTGAATCTAATAAACAGAAATACCCATTTGTATGTACAAATAGATGTCAAATAGTCAATTCTTTCCACCAATATTTGTTGAGTACCTATATATCAGACACTAAGAAGAGAGACTAGCTCTGATAGTGTTGAGGATGTCCCTGTAGTAGAAAGTGAGCAGCTGAAGCTCTGTCATGAGGTAGTGAGACTTGAGGAAGAACAGAATTAACTCTTCTTTCTCATACATATAGACCCTAGGTGGGGTAGCACGCACCATAAGCTGCAACTTTCTGAAAAAAAATATTTCCATGAATGGCCACATCTTTTCTGAAAGCAACAGATCTGATAGAAGGGGAGTAAGACTACAGGCAGTTTCCTGTGCAGAAAGCCGTGAATGGGAGTGAGGGTGATGCACCATCAACAGCATTAAAGATAAAGAAAGAAAGAAAGAAAAGTAAATCTCCAAGAGCGGACCTCAAATGGCCCAGGCAGAAAAAGAATATGAATGTTGCTTTCTGAAAGTAGGTCATTAACTAGTGTGTGCCAAGCTGTTATAATAGTGAAGCATTTCACCTATTGTAACATCTGCTGGAATTGTAGTTCTACCGAAAGAATCTAAAGAGGATGTGATTGTTTAATTATGTACACATCTGGACATATACCACAGATTCCATGAAAGCAGCTTTGTCTTTTTTTATATTGTTTTGTTTTATTTTAGAGTTGGGTAAAATGGGTTTGTTCTCATGTCTAGAGACCACGGATAGGAATGTGGCTTGTGGGGTAAGAAATCCCAAAAGATGAACTCTACTATGTACAATTACTTACAGTCTCAGTAGGAAAGACAAGGTAGAGATATACAAATAAGTCAGGGGAAGCTTCACAGAGCTCCTTGATGAGCTTAGACCCTCAAACACTATACAAAAGCTGGACAAAGAAACAGCCTAGAACTAACGAGAACTCTTAAGAATAGTGGCAGGAATATTAAAGCCAGGATTAACTTAAGTTTTTAAAAAGATTAAAGATGAGAAGAGCTATATTTGAAGCATTAATGAAGAGAAAGAAGATTTGGTATATTAAATTAATATACAGGGGTAAAGTCTTAAGTAATGTGGTGGACAGACTCTTTGGGGGATCTCCGTGATCCCTGCTTCCTGGTGTCCATTCCTTTGCGTGATCCCCTCCCCTCAAGTATGTGCAGGACCTGTGATTTACTTGTAGCTGATAGAACACAGCATAGGTGACAGGATGTATATGACAACATTGCATAAGATTTTAGTACCAATTTTGCTGGAGTCTCTCACTGCTTCTGGGCTTCAAAGAGGTGAGCTGCTATGTTGGGAGACCCACTTGGCAAGAAGCTGAGGGCAGCCTCGGGCCAACAGTCAGGGAAACTGAAGCCGTCAGTCTGATAACCACAAGGTATTGAATTCTGTTGGCAATAGCAAACCTTCCCCAGTCAAGTCTCAGATGAGACCACAGCCTCGGATGAGACTCACATGAGTCCTAAGCAGAGAACTCAGCTAAGCTTTGCCCAGATTGTTGACCCATAGAAATTGTGAGATAATAAAACAAGTATGTGTTATGTTAAGCTGCCAAGTGTGTGGTACTATGTTACACAGCAATAGAAAATTAATATCATGAACTACTGCCATTTGCCTCTCTCTTCTCAGTTAAGAAAATAACCTTCACAGTGGCAAGGCTAGAATTTTCCCTGGAATAAAGAATTCCCTTCTATTGGAGAAAAAGACACAAGTTACATTTCGTAGAACTTTGAATCAACATTCATGCTCCCCATGCGAGGACTTGTTTCTGTCTCCCCATTTCTTTGACTTTTTTATCCATTCAAAGAAAGTTTGAGGGAAATAGAAGGATATTCCTCTACAAGTTTAATTAAGACACCAGCCTCCAGAAGCTGATAGTTGCTGTTATGTTACAAATGCTGTCGTGAATCTTCCTAGAGAAGCAGCTGTCCCTCCTCACCATGTGATATTGTCTCATTCAGCTTAACATTCCCAGTACCTATCATACTGTTTGACACTTAGTTGATGCTCAATGACTGTTTGATGAATGAATTTCTTAAGTTACCTCACCCATAGACCCAATAAGAAAGAAGGAAAGTCACCCTTCCTTACTGTGGTACTTTTCCTTCTTAGACTTTTGGGAATGAAAAGGCAAGCATGATATTTATTTGTGTACAGGGAAGCAAATGAATGAACCCTGAGAATACAGAGATGAGTGAATTGCTTTTTGTAAATAAAAAGAACCTTAAAAGCCTAATGTGAATACTGATTATTTCATGATTTTCTTTTTTTTCCCCTCAATCTACAGAGTTGTCTTTAGTTTTATATGAGACATAGTCAGTGTTGGTAGATGCCAAAAGCTTTGTTGTCTGATTCCAAATGATGCTGACATAATAGACTCATTTATTCTGTCTCCTTTCTCTATCTTCACATCACATAAAAGGAAAACTTTTTCTAACCGGATAATAATTGAAATGCCTTTATCTTTTATTCATTTTATTTTCAGCTTCCGTCTTTGTAGACCCCTGATGGAAGCATAATTTTAGCATTATTCATTCCCGTTTGGTATACTGAATAACTGGTATATTGTACTTCATTACTAGCAATTTGTGAATTCTTTATAAATACTTTCATTAATTCATTCCTAATTACCTTGTTGGACATTACTGAGGACAAAATACCCAAAATATTTGGTTTCATTTATGTAACATTTCAGTAGAAAATGGGCAAAAATATATGCTCCATTGCTGTTACTGTCCACTTCAGAAACATGGCATTGTTTTAATCTCAACTAAGGAAGTGAAAGTATTTCAACTCATAATATCATTATTTATGAATTAGGAAGTTACATACCTGTTAAATTGAAACCTTCATTTTAAAAATTGGCTCAGCGGCCATGTGTTTTGCCTAAGAATGTGGTTAATTTTTAAAAATTTAACAGGTGTTATATTACTTCTTTCTTATAGTATACTCTAGTGGTCTTTAATACATAGATCAGACCACATCACTCCTCAAGTCAAAGCTCTTCAGTCACTTCCCATCACACTTAGAATAAGATCCAGACTCCTTGCTGTGGCTTACCAGGTCCTTCGTTTCTGGCCCTAACTAGCTGTCTCATCTCATTGTCTATCCCTGCTCTTCCCCGGCTTACACTACACCAGCCACATTGGTCTTTTTGTAGTTCTTCAAACATACCAAGCTCCTTCCACCCCTGTGCCTTTGCACTTGCTGTTCCACCTCACTAGAGTGGTCTTCCTTCAGATCTTCACAAGACTCACTCACTTCATACAGGTCTGTGTTCTAATGCCATCTTTTGAAAGTGTCTTTTCCTGGCCACACTCTCTAACATAGTAGCCCCCATCATCACTACCCATCACTCACTATCCCTCTATTCCTGTTTGTTTTTCTAATAGCACTGATTGCCACCTGAAATTGTGTCTGCCCACTAGAATATAAACTCCAGGAAGGCAGGGGCCTCACTTGTCGTGTTCACCACTGTAGCCCCCGAATCTACTACAGCAGTTATTCAATATGTGTTAACTGGATAACTAAATGAATTAGATCACAGAGGTAGATTTTGTAGGACTAAACAAGAATTGAAGAGGGAAACAAGAAGAGAAGTGAAAACGACAGTGAATTTTCAAGCCTGGATTATTAGAGGGTAGTAGAACCATGGAAAGTAACAAGTAACTCAGAAGGGAAAACCATTTGGGGAGAGAAGAAAGACAAGTTTTGTATTAGACATTAGAAATGCTGATAGACATCTAGAGGGGGATTGGGAGAGAGGTCAGGATTGGAGATGTTGTTTAGGGGATTATTCTGGTGCTTCTGATAGTCGAAGCCCTAATATTACAGAGAAAGACTATGCCAGGAGAAGAAGGAAAAGTCCTTGAGGAACAGGTCCGAGGAGGAAGAGAGGCCAGATGGGGAGCAGTCAGGATGATAGGAGTAGAAATGAAGAGTAGATCATGGGGAGGTAAAAAAAAACAAGGAGAAGAGAATTTAAAGGAAGGTGTGGTAAGCAGTGCTAAATGCTGATAACAAGAGACAAGATGTGAGAAATGGATTGGTTGTGGTTGTAAGCATTTGTGACCTTTAAGAAAAGCTTCAGTAAATTGGTGAGGACAGAAAGACATTTTACACTGACACTGTCTTGAATGTCAGTTTAATCTTTCTTCTGTGATTCGTAAGGCATTTCAATATCTCTTAGGACCTCTGGGTCGTTTTATAAATATCAGTTATGTAACTCTGTAGTTTAAAAGGTAGAGGATTAAGGAAAAAAGGTATAGGAAATTGAACTGAATCTCTACTGATCCTACAACATGTGTTAGAAATTCCTTAATTTGAACAAATTCCTCCCTATAGCCAAGTTTCTGTGACTTTCTCCTGAGGGATGCAGTGTGCTCTGATAGCTGCCAACAAAGTGTCATTTAAGTGTGTGCAGAATTTGTCTAAATTGAGAAGTGCTAAGAGGGAAAATGTTGGTTAGGACAGCAATATTTTTATTATATTGTCTGCTGACATAAAAATATGTTGAGCTTTGTTTTTGTTAGTTTGAAAAAGATCTGAAAAGAATGAATAAGCAGAAAAAATTGCTCATAATCCACGACCAAGCAGCAATCACTGTTTACATTTTAGCCTGATTACTTTCAGCTTTTTTTAAACTTCTAACACTTTTGTGTTATTTTTACATAATGGGAGAAGGAGTGTAGTGGCTAACAGCATGGGCTCGAGAACCAGATTGCCTGGGTTCAAATCCCACCTCTGCCTCTTACGAGCAACATGATCTTTTTTTTCCCCACTTATTTTATTGAGGTTATAATGGCTTTATATTGTATAATTTCAAGTATGTATTATTATTTGTCAGTTTCCATATAGACTGCACTGTGCTCACCACCAATAGTCCATCAACACCAAGTTTTATCCATCACCATATATTTGTGCCCCTTAACCCCTAAGCCCACCCCCAACCCCCTTCCCATCTGGTAACCACTAACTGTTCTCTTTGTCCATGTATTTGTCTATCTTCCACATATGAGTGAAATCATACAGTGTTTGTCTTTCTCTGTCTGACTTATTTCACTTAACATAATACCCTCAAGGTCCATCCATATTGTTGCAGATGGGATGATTTTGCCTTTTTATGGCTGAGTAGTATTCCATTGTGTGTCCATCTTCTTTACCCATTCCTCAGTTGATGGGTACTTGGGTTGCTTCCGTGTCTTGACTATTGTGAATAATGCTGTGATGAACACAGGGGTGCATAAGTCTCTTTGTATTGTTGATTTCAAGTTCTTTGGATAAATACCCAGTAGTGGGATAGCTGGATCATATGGTATTTCTATTTTTAATATTTTGAGAAATCTCCATGCTGTTTTCCATAGTGGCTGCACCAGTTTCCATTCCCACCAGCAGTGTATAAGGGTTCCCTTTTCTCCACATCCTTTCCAACATTTGTTATTTTTTGTCTTGTTAATAATAGCCAATCTGACAGGTGTAAAGTGATATCTCATTGTAGTTTTGATTTGCTTTTCCCTAATAATTGGTGATGTTGAATATCTTTTCATGTGCCTGTTGGCCATCTGTATATCTTCTTTGGAAAAATGTTCATATCCTCTGCCCATTTTTTGATCAGGTTGTTTGTTTTTGTTGCTGTTGAGTTGGTGAGCAGCATGATCTTGATGAGTTTCATAACCTCTCCGTGCCTCAGTCTCTTCAGCTGTAAAATGTAGGAACAACTAATTCTTTCGTAAGCCTATTTGTTTAATATCTGGTATGCAAAACAGAGTTGATTTCACATTCTTTCCACCTTTCCAATCTTACTTGTTCTATTTTCCCCTCCTTTGGCACTCATTTGGAAAACTGCTCATCCCTTTTGTCATTTTATCTATCCTTCTCTTGATATTCTGTACTTTAGTCATTTGTCTTGATATGGAAATGTTGTTTACAAATAAAATCTAGATTAAGAGCCACCTCTACTCCTGGAGACTGAGCTAAAATGAGAAACTGAGGAACCCAGTTGAGGATTATATTTGTCTGTAACAGCCTTAAAGTTGCATTGTGCTGTGCCCTCACATTAAAGTCAAATATGGCCTGGATCTGTTCTGAAATAAAAAAAGGATAATAAACTAATTAAAGCATTTGATTGTCTGTGTCAGAGTTATTATCCTAAAAAGCCATTAACCATACAATGATAGTCAAATGACTGGATGGGCTGTTAACAGTAAAATGTCCCTTAGGACACCACATCACAACTGTGTGTGCTATGTGCAGACTATTGTGACAGAAATGTTTCTAAGACGAGGCCAAATGTGAACTATTTAAGTAATAGAAAACCCAAGGGAAAACGGTTTCTTCTTTTGTTTACTTCAGGAAAAGATTAGAATTTAAGTATCTTTGAAGAAAGAGGAGATTAAGAAAAATGGCCTGGTTTTCCTCTTGATTAAAATAATTGGTCAAATAGCATTAAGGCAAAACATGGCCATAAAAGATGCAACACCTCTCTCCTGGCTTCATGATTGAAAACAAAACTAAGCACTGAGTTCTCCCCATCAAACTCAATGGGTCCTATGTGTGTGACAATCATAGTTATATTTCCCAGAGCCAACCTTGATTTCGAGTGCTTTGGCATCCTTTCAATTACTCCCCTGATTTGGGGCTCAGAAAAAAAATAGTTGAAGTATCTATAATATTCTTTCTTTGTGAGCAAAGTTTTGTTAACTTTAGCCTTTGTTGAAAACATCTTTGCTCTGTCCTGGGAGTGTAATGTAGGTTGTAATCCCAGGGTGCATCTGTCTTTATTGCTAAGGTACTGACAAGTACCTTGCTATGCTTTGAGTTGGAGAGTTTTTACAAACAGCAAAATGCTATTGTTTTAGTGCTTGAGAAGATGGTGAATTGACATTAACTTAAGGAAACAGACTGCTGTAGGTTTTTCTAAGTATCTTGCAGTAAATCAACCTTCAAAGACTTCTTTAGGAAACACATTGGCTCCTTTTAAAAATATAAATGCAGTACATTAAACATAGTTCTTAAATCATCTAGCTCTTTTTTCTAATGTGAAGATAAGAAAAATATATCATATGTCATATGACTTCGTAGACATTTGAACAACAAAAAGCTTGGATGTTCTTCATCTAACAGAGCTATCAATTTCATAGTTCTCTGTGTGTTTTCATTTGTTAGGAGTTGACTGAGCAGAAGGTCACATTTGTGTGGCCTCAGCTCATCATTTTGAAGTTTTCTTTTAAAGAGCGATTAATTATGTACTTCTTCCCAAAGCAAAGAACAAATTTTGTTCATATGTTTTCTGAATTTTTAACTGCAACTTCTTTTCTATTCTACTGGAGAAACCATTGTTTGTTTTTTCTTTAATGAAATCTAATAATACAATTATTTTAATATAAGCTGTTTACTAGAATATTTGAATCTCTAGCCCAATCACGGTTTATAATAGTAATTCCTCAGCAGAGTTCTGCCATTGGTGAATCTGAAGTTCAGAGTTGTAAAGCAATTGCAAAGGGAAGCAGACCTATGTCATAAGAACATTAGTGAGGATGTAGATGCTGTCTTCCAGCACCTAGGATTATTTTTTAAATTTATAATTCAGGAGTCAAAGCTGAACTAAATTGACTAATCAGAAATGATTCATGTGCTAGGTTTAACCGTGGTGGGAAATGACAGAGTAAGACTTCTTCAGTTCTTTTCTGAATTGTTGACAAAGGGTTCAATTTAGTTTAGTTTCTATCACTGTGTTAGTCTTGGTAGTCAAATATAGGAGTAAAGACAGACTCCAGGAAATAATACCTTGATTTTTGTATTTAAACTAAAACATCTGAGCTACTTGCTCGTGTCTCAAGAACTAAAAAGGTTAATGAAACATACACATTTATAAACATATTTTTTTAAATGCTCAAAGGAGATATTGCCATTGCCCAGAGACCTGACAAATACACTGGAAACGTTGCTGTGGAGTATGTTTGCATTTGAGAATATAGCTTAAATATTTTCTTGTCAAAGTGTTTTGCGGTGTTTGTATTATTTCCAAAGACCATTAATGTCTAAATGCAAGCACACAGATATGTGTTGACCATAGTATCACATTCAGAGAACTGTGAAGGCCTGCAGATCTGTTGGAACACACAGGACAGCAAGTGTGCTCTCTTTTTTGTTTAGTTGTCGACTTGCACGTGACAAGCCAGGTCTCCCCATCTTAACTCTGCTGCCTTATGATGTTACAGAAACTTAATTGGTGTTTAAAACAGTTTTGAGATTTCCAGATAAAAGCTTTCACGGAAGCACACATTTTATTATCTGGCTTTCTGTCTAGTGGTTGCTGTCGGTGCACCCTGAATGTAAACTTCTTGAATATGAAGGTAACATGTTAAGACTGTGAAGAAGTCAAAAAGGATAATTATGGTTATAACTAATTATCATGTAGGTTAACCAAATGTAATTACAAAGCAGTTAATTGTTAACTTTTGTTTAAACATCATTTTCTTATTTGAACGAAAGGCAAAAAAACATTGGGCCTCTGTGCTCTTCTGTGATAGCAGTGCTGTTATGTGACCTAGATTTCAAATCTCTGTAGTATTTCCTGTATAAAACCAGTGTATTCCCTCTCTGCACACCTACCGCTAATAATAAAATATGAGTCAGCTACGTGCAGTCCCTACCTGTGTAAAGTTTTTAATCAAAACTTTTTATTATTGAAAAACAATCACATCATGCTATTATAATGCAAATAAGCTAATAAGCTAAGTATAATTAAGAATCTTTCTGAGGGAGATTCCTCAGGAGGTAAATATTTAAAGATTCATTCAAGTTTTTTAAAAAATAATATGCCTTTTTGTATGCATAAAGAGATTTCTTATTTCTGTCTGATGTAATCTTGGAATTCTTGATAGGCAGAAACCGTGACTCTTTAATTTGATATTGTACTAAACAAATATTTGTTGATCTATTCAGAGAGTCTTTCCTGTTATTACAACCTACTATTATAATCTCATTCTTTTTTTTATTATTATTATTTACATTCTGGAAAGCAAACAGCCATTCAGTTCGGCCGTATGTCAAGTGATATAGCAGATGTCAGCCATGCTATAACCTTTCCTCTTGGCTCAGCCCTTAGTATAAAAAAGACTAATTGTGGGGGCTGCCCCGTGGCGCAGCGGTTGAGTTCGCATGTTCCATTTCTCAGCAGCCCGGGGTTCGCTGGTTCGGATCCCGGGTGCGGACATGGTACCGCTTGGCAAGCCATGCTGTGGTAGGTGTCCCACATATAAAGTAGAGGAAGATGGGCACGGATGTTAGCTCAGGGCCAGGCTTTCTCAGCAAAAAGAGGAGGACAGGCAGTAGTTAGCTCAGGGCTAATCTTTCTCAAAAAAAAAAAAAAAAAAAGACTAATTGTGAAATTTTCTCTTTGTAGCCCATTCAGATTTTGATGATGACCAAGGACCATCATGCTGTAATGTTGCTGTTAGGAAAGTGGACAAATTCCAGGTTATTTCACTGAACTTGCATCACATGGTGAATGTTTCCCAGCACTCTGGCCTTGACTAAATAGCACAACACTCATTTAAGAATTTCCTGTATTTTAAAGAAACATAGGTCCATCCAAATTGGCTGCACTAATCAGAAAATAAAGTGATAGTTTTAGCTGTATCTAAATAACGTAAAACATCTGTATTATGAGTGAAATACTGACTCATGTACCTGTTTTCAAATGTACAGATATTTACGTTATGTGTGGGCAGAACAACTGAATGATCAATTGCATGTTTTTAGCTTGTCTTTGAATTGTTATCATAGTCTTGGAGCGTTACTGTAAAGCATTCTCCTTTAGGGTCTGTTCTCTCCCTCAGCCGTATCATCACATCGTTCCTTCCTTCCCTCTCTTCCTTTCTTCAGCAAATACGGATTAGTACCTACTATGTGTCAGACAGTACGTACGGAGTAGGGGAATAAAAGAGACATGGCCTTCTGGGAGATGCACTGGGTGGGGAGTAATTGGACTTTTTTTTTAAGTTTAATTATATGCTTACCAATTGTGTATGCTAAAGAACAGTAATAAAGTGCTATTTATTTATTCAGCAAACCTTTTCAAGGGCTTCCTATATGTCAGGCATTTCACTAGGTTCGTCGTAGACAGGGATGAATGGGGCAACATGATCTCTACCCTTGTAGAGCTTATGGTTTAGTTGGGGGGAAAAAACAAACAGGAAAGCCAATAACCATGTAGTTTCAGACTGAGAAAGTCCTATGGCTGTAGTGCACATGTTGCTCTGATAGAAATGGAGGGAAGACAAGGATGGTCTGTTTGCATGGTAAGATTAAGTTGAGACTTGAAGGATGACTAGGCGCCAACCATCTAATGAGCTAAGGAGAGAGCATTCCAGGCTGAGGCAAAGAGCTGCCTACTCCAAGATATGAAAGGAGGCCAGAACAGATTCATTTAGTGAGATGGGGAAGATTTCAGGGAGGATCAGCTTTTGAGAAATAAATCTAAACTTAATTTTGGAAAAATTAAGTATAATTTTCCTGTGAAATATCTAAGTGAAGATGTTATTGGGAAGTTGCTTATACTAGCCTGGAGTCAGAAGAAAGGGCTGGGCTGGCCAAATTTGAGAGTCATCAGCAGAGATAGGGTTTTTAAAGCTAATGAAAGTCGTGAGATCACCTAGGATAAGAGAATAAGTAGAGAAAAGAAGGGGATCCAAGGTCTGTAGGGAAAGAAGAAACTAGACTAAAAGGGAGTGGTCAGAAAAACAGATGGAAAATAAGGCAAGTGTAGTATTGTGGAAACCAAGAAAAACTGAATAGTTTTAGAAGCATATGCTTTTGAATAGTTAAGTAATTGTCCTGGTAGATGGTAAAATTTTTTAAAATTATTTTTGGCAAATTATAAAGGACTCCATAGTCATTAATATTATATATGTATTTTTTAGAACCATTTTCTCCAAACAGTAGAGACTGTCTTGACCAGGTTAACCAACTGACTCCATTCTCTCTGTAAAGCATTCTGATGCTCAGAGTACTGTCTGCTGCCATCCAACAGGCCTCCCTCTAGTACCGTGAACTTAAGCTGCTGCCAGCTAACATGCGTATCACAGTTGGTTGTGTTTGTTTCCAAAACGGTTAACGCCAGTGTTACTTGCTACTGTAAATTAGTTGTGTAATTTGTAATTTGATGAATATGAATGTGGAAAGAAAAAGTTGTTTTTACAAAAACTAAGTTGAATATTTTAGAGAGATTTGATAAACTTGAGCTAATAATGCTACTGATTAGATGTGAGGGAGACATCTGTAAAAGATTGAGGGAAAATCATGAACGTCTAGGAGAATTCTGCTCTTGGATTGTTTTATAACTATTCTTAATTCTCAATCTACTTTAAAGAAACCGAAACTGGAAATGATAGCTGATGCATTTTGAGTGTGGTTTCTGCAAAAAGAACAATACAGAACCCTAATCAGAGGACTAATCAACAAACGAGACATTGACCTAATAAAGACTGGCAAATGGATATATATTTATATGTTTTGATTTAAAATAAAATATATAAATTTAAGTATATAAAATAAAAATATATCTGTGTATATATGAAACCTTAACTGATGGTTAATCTTCTATTGTAGCCAAGTATCTTTGTATCCAGTTCTACCATATGTCAAGTGATACAGAGATAAACTTTAACTCAGCCTATGTTCATTACCAAAGTGTATTAACAAATTATCACTGAACGAATGGAATCTTACAGTATAAGTTTATTCCTTTTCTTTCATGGTTTTGATGTCAAACAAGGAAAATGAGTCTTTGGCTATTTTGCATTTTTAAGCATATGTATATTTGTGTTTCTGCACCTAACCTTTGTATTTCTTTGCTTTAATCATACTGATAACTTTTAAGAATGTTTGATTACTCATCAAATCAAAACAACATTAGAATCTCACTTTTATTCTTCATCATAACCACAGTTAAGTTTACTAAAGCATACTTCTCAAGTAGAAAATATTATAAATTAAAAGGATTTTTCTTATTTTCTGAAATTCTCTTTCCAATTGTTTTCAGACCTATCCAAGATACTTGACATGAAAAAGAATGATTTTTAGTACTGCTACATGTTAAATATCAGTTCTTACTCTTCTATAAATTTAGCTGCAGGCATTTACTTTTTTATCAATAATAGTATTTTCAAATTAAAATTCCATATTTAATAGTCAGATTATCAGTGATCAATGTGGGATGGCAAATGATTAACGTGGGTAGGTCATAAAATAGAGTATAGTAGAAGACAGTCATCCCGTGGGGGGAAATGAAGTTTAAGATTCCCAGGGTTTATAAATTAGATTCTTAAAGTAGATTTGATTTATTGGGCTTTAAATACAGTTTTTTGCATGTGCACACAAATGTCTGATAACCAAATACAGTGTTCATGGTCACTACCTATAAATAGTTATGTGCCGTACCATTATTTGTATGTTGCTTAGGATGCAGCTTCAGTGCCAGTACAATGCTTTGAAAGATGATTACTGTATATACAATCAGAAGTTAAGTGTTTGGGCCATGAGATACAAACAACAGGAAGGCAGATTTTGGCTCAATTATGAGCAAGAACCTTGGACAATTAGACCTATTAAAAATGTGAAGTCCTGGGTTTCCACATGACTACAGAGCCTGGAGAAATCACAAAAGACTTGTAGATATAGTGGATGAAAATGGAACTTCTGAAATCCCTTCTGCATGGCTGCTGCAGAGCATTGAGCATTTTATGCAGTAAGGAGAGGTCAAGGGATTACTTGAGGGTTGAACTACAACCCACTGGATGCTCTGGTACAAGACCGCATCACATTTCCCATAGGTAAGAGTGCCTGTTGGTCATTTTCACAGAAGGACCACTGGTCTTGCAAGCTCCATGCCCTCAGAGTTGCTTCAGCTCAGGGGAGGCACTACTTTCAAGACTTTGCACACAGAGGGAGTGCCATTTTCAACTCAGGATGGAAACTTTTTATCTAGTCTTTACAACAACACCATAGGCTAGTAGTGGCCCTGTTTTTATGCATGTCAAACTTCCCTTCTATTTCCTTCCTTCCAGTACTAAGAGTCTGAGTAAATAAATAAAAAGAAATGAATTAAATATTTGATTCAGAAAATAATATTTTTGGAACCACGTATTTCTGAGGAAGACTCAGTACTCTCAAGGAGCTAGCAGTCTATGGGAAGAGGGGAATAAAATAATTGTGCAAATTATCATAATGTGAAGTTGAAGATATTAAGTATTTTATGAATGGTACAAAATACTAATAGCTCAGAAGAGTAATGGGGGAAATTGTTTTAAAATCAGGAAAGCATTTATAGAGAATGAAACATTTAAGATTTGGCTCTGAAAATTTTGCATGGCAGCAATGGAACCAAAAGGAAGTTGGGGTGAAGGGGAGATAAAGGAAAACTGTCATAATTTAAAAGCACTGAAAGAATTATGGGATGCAAGATTGAAACAGATATCTCATTATTTATGCCATTTTAAGCAACCACGGTCTTGAAAAAATCTCCCAACATGAACTTTTAACAATATGCTCATTTGCACCGTTACCCGAGGGTCCCCAAGGTCTCACACACTTGTTCTGACAAACCTGGTACCTTAATATTTTAATTAACCTTAAACCACCCTCCTGCTATCTTTTTGTTTTTGTTTTTGTTATCCATGGCAGACCCAGTGTTTGCCCTACCAGGTCTGTCACATTAGAAACTGTAAAGTCAGATACTTGCCTTCTCAGCCTCTTGCATCTGGGGGTAGCCACACAACTCATTTCTGGCCAGTGAGATAATGAAGGGAATTCTGCTTAGGAATTTCTGGGGAAACTTCTAATTAACAGATAAGGACAGATGGATCTGGAACCACATCTTTTTCCTTTCTTCCTGCCTTCAATATGGATATGATGCCTCTAACTTTGGAGTTCTCTTGCAACCACAAGGTTGCACTAAGGATTCTGGAGTAGAAAGATAGCAAGAACTTGGGACACTGAGGTCATTGTTGAGCACCTTCCAGGCTTCTTGAAAATAAACTATTTGTTTGCCCAGCTAATGGGCTAGTCTGTCACTTTCACCTGAGAACATTCCTAACTAATATGCCACATTTTTTTCTAAATCTCTCCTGGCAATGCTGCTTTTAAAAAACCTGAAGATAGGGGCTGGCCCCGTGGCCGAGTGCTTAAGTTCACACGCTCCGCTTCGGAGGCCCAGGATTTCACTGATTCGGATCCTGGGTGCGGACATGGCACCGCTCATCAGGCCACGCTGAGGTGGCGTCCCCCATGCCACAACTAGAAGGACCTACAACTGAAATATACAACTATGTACTGGGGGGGGTTGGGGGAGAAAAAGCAGGAAAAAAAACACCCTGAAGATAGGTCTTACTTCTTTGAACGTGAACACTCAACAATCCATTGTTGAACATTTATTGTGCACCAGAGACTGTACTGTGTACCAGAAAGTGAAACAAAGATGAGTAAAACATGGTCATTGCCCTGAAGGAACTCACATTTTGCGTGAAAAGGTGATAAGTGCTATGAAAGAAGCTGCTGCAAACCACGGAAGTACCATAGAAGAGGGGAAGAGGAACTCTGCCAAGGAAACTGGGGAGGATGCACTGAGAAAATACCCTTCAAACTGGTTCTGGATTGGTGAGCAGAAGTTTACAAGGCAGAGAAGAAAGGCGAGAGTAACTCCAGGCGGAGTTAATAGCCTGTACAAATGCAGGGATGAGTACAGGGGCATGACTGACCTATGTTGGGAAAAGCAAAAAGTTGAAGGTAGTCGGAACATTTTAAGTTTAATTTTTTTCAGGTAATGACTATATTTAAAAATGAAGATAGATTTTACTCCATGCAGCTACTTACATAATTATAGAAAGTTAATTTAAATTCCACCCAGTTTGAATTTTTAAAAATATTAACAAAAGCCAATTAGAAGTTTACCTCTAGATTGTAAACTTACGTATTTAGATATGTATGTTTATGTATGACTTCCTAGGCAAATTAAAATATTGAAATCAGAAGGGAATTGCTTAAAAGTAAAAGTGCCATTGAGTCGATTCTGACTCCTAGCGACCCTCTGTACAACAGAGCAGAGCCCTGCCTGGTCTTTTTGCACCATACTCTCACCTTTGGCGCTGTATCAGACAATGCTCTGCTGCTATTCATATGGTTTTCATGGCCAGTTTTTTCAGAAGTGGGTGACCGGGTCCTTCTTCCCAGTCTCTCTAGTCTGGAAGCTCCGCTGTAACCTGTCCACCATGGGTGACCCTGCTGGTATTTGAAATACCAGTGGCATAGCTTTCAGCATCGTGGCAACACACAGCTGCCACAGTATGACAACCAACAGATGGGTGGTGAGGTTCCCTAACTGGAAAATGAACCTGGGCCTTAGCAGTGAAAGCCTCGAATCTTAACCACTAGATCACCAGGCTGGCTTAGCTGATTTACCAGTGTGCAAAATTTGGATTCACTTTTATAGCTATATTAGTCAGCTCAGGCTGCCATAACAAAATAACAGATTGGGTGGCTTAAACACAGAAATTTATTTCTCACATTTCAGGAGGCTGGAAGTGCAAGATCAAGGTACCAGTAAGGTAGGTTTTATTCTGAGGCCTCTTCTCTTGGCTTGTAGGCAGCCACCATCTCTCTCTGTGCTCACATGACCTCTTCTTTGTGCATCCAAGGTGAGGAAGGGAGAGAGAGGCATGCTCTCTGGTGTCTCAAAAGGACAGTAATCCCCTCAGACCAGAGCCCCACCCTTTATCCTCATTTAACCTTAATTACTTTCATAGGTGCCCTCATCTCCAAATACAGCCACACTGGGGAGGTTAGGGCTTCAACATGTGAATTTTGTGGTGACACAAACATTTAGTCTATATCAATAGCAAACTGTTAAGCAGGCAATAATTAATAATTGATGGTTAATACACTTTACATTTGAAAGGGAGTTCTGAGTGCAACATTTTACACTCTGCACGGAAGTTGCTCTTTCAGCATTATTGCAGAGTGGCATAGTGGATAATCACTAGATTAAGAGTTAACCTCACTTTTTCCCAATAACTGACTCTATGACAAAGCTTTTTAACCTATTTTGGTGTCAGTCTCCAATTTGTAACATCAGACAATTGAATAGATATTTCCTAAGATCTCTTTCCACTCAAAACTTCTATGATTCCGAGAGTTCCACTTGTAGTGTCGCTGAGTAAGCTGCTCTCAGACTAACGATCCTGGAGAACCCAATTAAAAACCCTGGGCAAAATAGAAAAAACTACCTAAAGCCTCTGGAGAGTGAATAAAATCAGGCAAATTCTGGACATTAGTCAAAACTTGGAAGAAGGAACTAACATGAGATAAGTTTTGTGTTTGTTCCACTTTTAGGTTGAGGGCAGGACCCAGGGCTCAGACTAGGGTGAGGCAAGCAAGGCCCTAGGTGCCTCATTCTTAAGGAGGCACTCACACTTGGGTGCTGACTGTGCACTTGTATGAGCCTGAGCATTAGTGCCTCTCTAAACTCTGCACCCTGGGCACCTTGCTTGCCTCACCCCACTCCAAGACCCAGCAGGGCCTATGGGGTGTAAAACTCTAGTAACCTGTAGTCTTTATGACCTGTAGAACTAGGATGAAGTTTGAAGCAACCGGTACTACTGGAAAAGGAGGAGGGAAAAGCCCAGAGAGAAGACAGCCAGATATAGGGCTTCCCAAATTCTGTATATAAACTCAGCCCAAGTCTCTGGCTGACCCCCAACTACACAAGCGTAGGGAAGATTGCAAGAGCCCAGCCAGGGGAAAAAAAAACAACTGAGATTTGAGCCACCGCTAAAGAGATAGAGCTTACAGCTTGAGTCCAAGTAAATTTCCTGCTAAAACAAAAATATCAACACTTTTCAGAGTAATATAACAGAATTCAGAGTTTCTACAATATAACATTCATAATTTTCAGAATATAAACCAAAATTACTCAGTGTAAAAAGGAACAGGAACATGTGACCATTCTCTAAAGAAAAAACAATGAGCAGAGACCAACTCCCAAAAGACCCCAGGTGTTGGAACAAGGACTTTAAAATACTTATTATAACTATGTGCAAAGAAGTAAAGGAAAATATTTTTACAGTGAATGTAAAGATAGGATATCTAAGCAGACAAATAGAAATCATTTTTTAAAAGTATTTGGAAATTCTAAAAGCAAAAAATATGTTTTTAAAAATTAGAACAGTAGTAGCCTCTGGGGGAATGGTGGTTAGGAATCAACTGGAAAGGTATCTTTCTGGGGTGATGGTAATGTTGTATATCTTGATAGAGTTTTGGGTTACGCAGGTGTAGACATTTGTCAAAATTCAATGAATGTACACTTAAGATTTGTGTATTTCATTGTATGTAAATTTTACATCAAAGGAAAAAGTTCTGGATAGACTTCCCAACTGAAAAAATCCCTAAACAGAGACCTGCCCAAAGCTGGAGAAAGAGATTTTGGTATGTGACTACTGTCTTTGAAATTCATTCAGAAATGGTTATTGAGTGAAAGTATTCCAAGGCAATGAGTGTTCCAGGTGGAAAGAATAGCATCTGAAAGAGCATAGAAGGAAAGAAGTCAATAGTATGTTCCAGGAAATAGCTCAGTGACTAGGCAGTATGTGGGATTGATAGGACATGAAGAGGAGCCCTATTTTAAAGTGTCTTTTTTTTTTTAATGGGGTTGTTTATACTGCTGCTTTGAGAGATTTCCCTCTGCTTTTTAAAATTTTTAATTAAAAAGTATAACTTACATACAATAATATGTAAATGTACCATTCATTGAGTTTTGACAAATGTAGACAGTTGTGTAACACCACCATGATCATGTTCTAGAATATTTCCATTACTCTAGAACTTTCTCCTGTGTAATCATTCCCCTCCATCACCCTGGTCCCAGGCAGGCACTGATCTGCTTTCTGTCGCTATAGTCTTGCCTGTTCTAAATTTAATATAAATAGACTATAACTATCTAGCATCTTCCACTTATTATAGTGCTTTTGAGATTCATCCATGATGTTGTATGTATCAGTTGTATCAATATTGTTGAGCAGTATTCCATTGTATTGATATTCCACAATTTATTTATCCAGTCACCAATTGATGGACATTTTAATTGCTTTCAGTTTGGGGCTATTATGAATAAAGCTTCTATGACCATTCAAGTACATGTCTTTCTGTGGATATGTGTTCTGAAATGGTCTTGAATGCCACACTATGGATTTTTTAAAAATTTTAAGTAGCCATCAACTATATGGTGAGAGCTAATGTTCTTTGCAGAGGAGAAAAAGCAAAGTTCAAATCACCTTTATTTGAGTTTGTAACTCTTTAATGTAATCAATATTGAGTTCTCTGTCTGCATGAAAGCTATTATTAGGAAAATTTACCTGCTCTACAAAGATGCTTTTATTGCTTTTCTTTAAATCTTTTTTAAAATGCATTTAATAAAAATTTAAACCAATCTTCTTAAAGGCCAATATCTGAAAGAAGTTTTGTTTTTATGACTTTTTAAAATTTTACCTGAAAATAATGTGAGATCCTTAACAGATCTTCAGATAAACACCCTTGTTTTTTTTAAGACAAGAATGTTAACAGCAAAACGCTACATGATTAGGGACTAGCAATGTTTAGAGTTGCATTATTTATCCTCAGGGTGGGAAATATAAATGATCTTAACTTAATTTCATCTGGTCTGTGACAGCGTTTCTAAAACTACATGTCTGTTGGTCCTCCACTATCCTGTTGTCAAAATCCACAAATAACAGTTGTGCAAATATTTGTGAGAAAGTTCCCCCGGAGAGTACAAAGACCTCACAACAATAATAAAATTTCAAATATGTGCGAGATTCACTTAACCATCAGCCTTCATGGGAGGCAAATTTCTGCAGTCAGTCAAAAAATATTTCTTGAGTGTCCCGTATGTGTGTGTGAGGCACTGTTCTGAATCTGGTCACCATTCTACCAGGCCTTGGATAGTAGGCACTCAACAAATGTGAGTAGAAAACGTGTTGAATGGAGTTTCTGACAGATCCAGGATCTAGGCAGGTAAGGAGCCAGAGGTACTGCTGAGGATGTTCAAGAGATTACCATGGTGGACAAGGGTGAGGGAGACCTTGACCAACCATACCAGGGGTAGCTTGGACGAGATTCCAGATCAGATGGAGAGATGGGGTCTGGAGATTTGAGGCCACCATCTCCAAACCCACTTTACCTGCCCAACTTTACTGTACCTAAGTTTAACCTGCCCTGATTCCTTTTGTGTGTTCTCTCTCTCTCCTGTCTTTGTTTTTAAGTGCTCTATAATTATACGTAAAACTATAAGATTTCATAGCCAACTTAGTTAAGAGCAGTAAGCATTTTTTTAAATCTTTTTCATCTTCTCCTATCTTCCGGTCTCTCATCCCCTTGCTTGCTGCCTTTTCTTTTTCTTCCCCTTTTTCCTCTTTTGCTACTTTCTCTCCTTGACCACAGGATGAAACACAGAACTGTTTTTTAGTTTCCTAGATTTATTGGGGGGAAAAGTTTATAATCCCTTGACTAATTTAAATTGTGGATTACTTTGATATTTTTTGCATCTCCTTTTAAAAAACTGAAATTAGTTTTGAAGATTTTTTTATTTGTATGTGGCCTTTGATATAGTTCAATGACATTTCCCTTCCTAGGGACAGAAAAAGTGTCCCACCTCTGATTTAGACATTATATGAAATAAATATGAGCATTGTGGTAGGCAGAATTCTAACATGGCCCCCCCAAATTCATGGCCATGGGTATACACTCACCTTCCTTCTATCAGTCATTCAACCGAGTACTAATCTAGGTGTTGCTGTGAAGGGATTTTGCATATTAATTAGTTAACCTTAAGACAGGGAGATTATCCTAGTGAGCCTGACCTAATCACATGAGCCCTTTAAATTTGAGTCTAGAAATCAAAAACAGAGAAGTCAGATTTGGAAGCATGAAAAAGATTCTGTGCGTCATTGCTAGCTTGAGGATGGAGGGGGTCACATGGCAAGGAATGCCAACTACTTCTAAGAGCCAAGAGCAGCCCCTGACTGACATCCAGCAAGAAAACAGGGACTTCAGTCCTACAGCTGTGAGGGACTGAATGCTGCCAGCAACAAAAATGAATTTGGGGGCAAATTTTTCCCCCTAACCTTGAGACGGAAACTCATCCCAGTCGACACCTTGATTTCAGCCTTAATACCCTGAGCAGAGAACCCAGTCATGCAATGCCAGACTTTTAACTTACAAGACTAATAAACGAGTGTCATGTTAAGCCACTAAGTTTGTTGTACTATGTTATGCAAGAGTCAAAAACTAATATAACCATGAACAGTGAGTGTGTTTTCATGAAAACTTACTTCCAAAATACTTCATTTTTAAGATTCTGGTATTCTGGTATGGGGTGCTTTTATAAATATGTTATGGTAGTAGAAAGCTAATGACATTCCATAGAGATATTCGTGGAATCACCTTGAGAGATAGACTAATTTCTGTCGGTTTGAATCTAGCATCTTGACCTAGTTAACGAACTGCTGTTCCTATTTTCTTAGATCAAGTCTGTCTACCTATTACTCTCAGGTAACCTGTTAGCGGCAGGCAAATAGTAGTGTCCATTTTGGAATCCCAACATTGCTGTTACTCTTAACCAGTAGAAATCAAGCTTGTTTGACAGCAGCTTTACCACCACTAATAACTATATCAGTTTTCATGAGTGGAGTAGAAAAGAGGAGGTGCAATTCATATTTTTTTCCTTCTAATAGGTCCAGTAATTCATACTCAATAGCCACTGACTCCTTAATATGTTTATTAATGTAATAAAAGCCGTGCTTTAAAGAAAGCCTGTTTATCTTTATTCATTAAAAGGAATTAGGACCCCCCCCCCCCCGCCCACACACACACACACACACGTATCATCTCCTTAGATTGATTAAGCAGAGAGAGATCTCACACTCTAGTGAGGAAAGCTTCAGGAAGTTTTATGCTGAGTTATATTAGTTCACGGAATGAAGTCCGTTGTATGTTACTGATGTTAAGCAAAATAAACCTAAACCAGATCATTCCCCCAGAGTTGCATAAATGCCCAAAGACAACTGCCAATGAAATCCTACATTCTCATTTTCAGCCTGGGTCATAACATGAGCATTAGCTGTGTAAGAAAGAACATTTAAGGGGGCTTCTTGAATGCCTGGACATCAGAGTTCAAGGAAATGACCCTATGGTTTTAACTGGGTGTAAAAGAATTCCATTTGTAAAAATACTGTTTTGCATCTGTTGGGAAGATAAATATAAAAATGAATGTTAGCTTTTTCCTTCTTATGTGGGTATTAGTTTAGTATTTATTTGCCCAAAAACAGTGACAAGAGGATAAAGAAGACTATGAACCACCAAATAACCTCTAGGAATATTGTTACCATGTTATTCCTTTTACATATTACAGCTTTTAACTTGCTCAGTGAATGACATCTAACTACAAATAACTTGTATCGAATTATGTTAAGATTTTAACTTATGAATTTGAGACATACAAATATAAAAACACATAAAATCTTCCTACATTATATATCATTTTCTTTTTTTTTTTTGCTTGTCCAAATGATGTATGTAACCATGTGATAAAAAAAAGAGGTCTACAATTTTGTTAATACAGAATTTATGCAAGTCTAAGTTTAAGGAGTGTTTAAAGCACAATTCAGGAAATCTGTATAGATTTTTAAGAAATTATTTCCTTGGAAGTTATTTTTATATTTAAAATACTGCATTATTTGGTTGTTTATAGGTTACAACCATCTCTCAGCATAATAGATTCCTTTTTCATAGGAAAATTAGCTAGTAGTTCTTTTCAAATTGGCACTGTAGTTCAGACCTACGAATTAACTTGTGCAAACATACATCTAGCATGAAATGTCTCTAAAATAGACTGCTTTGTGTTCAACCCTAAAAATTATTTCAGTTCCTTTCAAAAGAGCATTTCTCTTGGTAATAAGGCAGAAATTGAGATGTTGAGAGTTTTGTTTTCTTTTTTTGTTCTTCAGAAAGTTAGGCAAAAGTATTATTTGACCATTTAAAAATATTCATTGATGGCAATGCAAACAGGGGTTAGAGAATTGGAAACAAGTGGACAATGGTTAGATGCATAGGCTGTAGCACGAGACTCCTTGGGTTCAAATTGTGACTGCACGGTTTGTTAGGAGTGTGACAGTGAACAAGTTACTGAAACCTCTTTATCCCTCAGCTTCCTCTGTAAAAGGAGGTTAATAATCGCACCTATCTCAAATGGTTGTTATGAGGGTACAGTGAGTTAATATTTATAAAATACCTAGAAGAATGTCAGGCACCTAGAAAGCTCTATGTAAACGTTTGATAAATACATAGTTTATTGTTAGGCAGTGATTCTCCACATCATGAAAGGCTGATACCAGTGTCATGTAATCACCTATTGGACAGTACAGTATTTCTAATCCTTTGGTTTTTGGAACTTTCTGCCTATTAGGACCAAGAACTAAGAGATGCGTTCCACAGTAGTTATGTTTGAGCTGACTAGTACTGGCTTGCACGAGTTTTGTGAGCTGATTGTCAAACATAGTCATTATTAAAAATTGAAACGTTTGGGGCTGGCCCAGTGGTGCAGTGGTTAAGTTCGCACATTCAGCTTCCTGGTGGCCCAGGGTTTGCCGGTTCGGATCCCGGGTGCGGACATGGCACCTCTTGGCACGCCATGCTGTGGTAGGCATCCCACATATAAAGCAGAGGAAGATGGGCACGATGTTAGCTCAGGGCCAGGCTTCCTCAGCAAAAAGAGGACTGGCAGTAGTTAGCTCAGGGCTAATCTTCCTCAAAAAAAAAAAAATTAAAATGTTTAAACTGAAAATTAAATTATACCAAAAGAGGGGCCAGCCCAGTGGTGTACTGGTTAAGTTCACGTGCTCTGTTTCAGTGGCCCAGGGTTTGTGGGTTTGGATCCTGGGCACGGACCTACACACTGCTCATCAAGCCATGCTGTGGCAGCATCCTATATACAAAGTAGAGGAAGATTGGCACAGATATTAGCTAAGGGACCATCTTCCTCAAGCAAAAAGAGGAAGATTGGCAACAGATGTTAGCTCAGGTCCAATCTTCCTCACGAAAAAACATATATATATACTAAAAGAAAAAGTAATAAATAGTCATAACTCACCATTTCCTAATTATTTTCCTACATTTTACTAATATCTTTGTTCTTGAGGTTATTTACATCTTTTATATATGGGAATACTTTATCATGGTGTACTATTGTACATTTCTTCCCAACTCTGTAGTCAATGATATCACATTAGTAGCTTGAAATCAGTCGTGGTAGCAGTATTTACACCACATAAATCAACAAATGCTACAAATTAGGGCTCCCCGTGCAAGAGCTGGTTGTTATTTACCATCACACCACTCAATGAGGTTCACAGTGTCCCATTAGTTTTTGTTATTCTTTTGCTGAATGTTATTATGAGTGCAATTTCCTGTACTGAGGAAAGAGTTGTAAAAAATACACCCTGATGGAGATTTCCCCTGTAGACAATTTAAATACTTTTCCTATATTAAGTATTCAAATTACTTTATATCTCTAGAACCATAAGCAATGAAGAAGGAGCTGTTATTTTCATTACTATGAATAATAACAGTCTCCTTTTGTATGTCATTGTATAGTTTATATTATCTAATAAGAGTCTCATGATAACCCTATAAGCTAGGCAAGATAAGTGCTATTACCACCTCTATATAGATGAGAAAGTTGGGATTCCACAAGATTATTACTTTTCCGTGGTTATTCAACTTGAAACTAAGGAACATTACATAGATTCAGATTTTCTGACTGCAAATCAAGTGAAAATTCCACTATGTGCTGAATGTCATATTTTTTAGTGAAGCCTTATTAATTGTGCGTTAAAGATCTCTCTCTCCCCCACACCCCTTCTCTCTCTCTCTCGCTCCTTCTCTTTCTCTTCCTCTCAAGATATCAGATGCTAAAGAATAAATGCCTTTGAATTTTATAACAATTACTCTAGCAAGTGTTTTTCAGATTAATTTGGCTCTGTTTGAGCTCTGTCTGAGATTGATGGTATTGTCCTTCTCTATTTTATTCTTAGAATTCTCATTCTCCAGATTTCTCCCCATCTCAACTCCTGCCATCATTCATGTGAACCCATCACCTTCACTTTGCAGTTCTTTTTGTCCAGTGCCCTTTTTTTTTTACTTTACCATCTTCCTCTACTCCTGCCACGAACGTTGGCATGTACAGGTGGTGGTTCAAACTTCCCACTCTCCCACTCAAACTTCTCACCTTTCCAGCTTACCACATGGTCTGTTGTCCTCAATAAGATCTCTCTATTCTCTCTATCGTTTAGCTTCAACTGTTGTTTTTACTTTATTCTCATTCAGCTTAAAGTCTGGGGTCTGTTATTCCAATCATCCTTACAAATTCCCTCAGGTCACTTGGCCCTCTCTCCTTCCATCACACCATTTAACAAGACTCCGGGCCTCAGTGAGGTCAATCAGCTACCTTTTGCATAATGTACACAAGTAATTAACATTACTGCAGTTATACAGACCATAATTCACTGGATTCCACTAGATCTTTTAATGTATAGTTATAATTATTTTTAAATCCAATATTTTATCCACCTCTGGATCTGGTTCTGTTGGTGGTTTTAGCTTTGGGCAATGAATCTTCGTTTTCTTCTCTCTTACTTTTCTGTGTGTCTCATAATTTTGATTGAATGTCAGACATTGAAGATACAAAACTGTAGAGACTGAGATAAATGTTGTTTAAACCCAGAAATGGGCGTGTCTCTTCTCTATCAGGCCATCCATGTGGAGGGTTTATTCACCCTTATTTGTAGATGAGCTGGATTTGCATTTTGTTTCTAGAGTTCCATTGAGTTCACCACAGACTTCAACTTTCTCTCATGGTCGCCTGCCACTCTCTTGTGCTTATGTGAGGTCTGGAATACAGAGAGTTTTTCTCTGTATTCCTGCCCCATCAGCTGGCAGCAGGCTCTACACACCTGCGTCACAGTGGGTGTTTAATGTCTGCTCTCTTGCCCTCCCCCGAAGTAGACAGCTGTGGCTTTTTACTCAGTGCAAGGTTAGTGGTGGATGGGGCGGATGGAGAGTAGGACAAAGGCTCTTTGTTTTTCTACTCCAGTCCCTGGTTAGGCAAGCCCTGTGCCCGAATCTCAAGAGTGGGACTTTCTCCACCTTCCTGTCCCTCCTCAGAGGCAAACAGCCCTGTCTCCTACTCGGTGCTCAGGTGGGTTTCCTGCCACTCTCCTTGTGGAAGTCAAACTCTGCTATGTACCAGTGCAGGATTCTGGATTTGAAAGGTTTCCTGCGCTCACCCCTCCAGTGACTCGGGTCAGTGCAGGGTGAAGACATCAGGTTTTCTACCCAGCCCCCTATCCCCACAAAAGCGGTTTTCCTGGAGTCAGGGCAGGGACCAGGGGCTGTGACAATTTCTTGCCCCACCCCCAGGAATAGATGATTTTTGCCTTATGTCACTCAGAGTCCTGTCCAGAGTGTGGGAGTGTCTCTTGTTTCTCTTCCAGCAGCAGCCGGCTGTTACTTCATATCAGAGGAGGAGATGGGGCATCTGCAAGTTTTATGTCTGTCCCCCTGTAGCAGTTAATCACCATCTGGTACTCATGCAGGGCCCAGAGCATGGATGGTGTGCCTGGACCACCCTCGAGCCTTTGCAAGTCCTACATGAGCTCACTCCCAGTCTTTCTCCTCAGCAAAGAACCATTTAGGCAGGGCAGGCTCTCCATGTGTCTGGGCTCCCAGGGACCCTAACCTATCATGCTAGCCCATCATCAGGCTTTACGAATTTGTTACAATTTTAGATGTTTTTCTTCTCACTCACTTTTATGGCAACACCTCTTCTCCCTGTGTTCTGCAAAGAGAGAAAGAGTTCGTGTGCCCCATCTTGCCTCAGAGGGGCTAGTCCGCCTTTGGAATTCAGTTCACTTGAGGGTCAGCTCAGGTGAGGAACTCAGTCTCTGAAGAACTCAAAAAAAATTATTATTTTTTTTAGGTTGTGCAGCTTTTCCCCACAGATGGTGGGAGCAACATTCTCTTGCAGTTTTCTTCATCTTAAACAGGAGCAGATCTCCTGCTTCCTTTTTAAGAAACTTTCAAACAATTTTAACATGGCCTGCAAAACCCTGTATAGTCATATTTGCCTGTCTCTCTAACCAGCTCCTCTCTCGCTCTCCTCCTCCCTCACTCACTGTGCTCCAGTGACAGTGATCTCTCACTTCCTCAAATGTGCCCAGCCCTTCCCAATTCCAGAGCCTTCGCACATGCTGTTCACTCACCTAGAATGTTCTTCCCAGTGTCTGTACCTGGATAACTACAGCTCCTCCAAAGATCCTTCCTTGCCACTACACCCCCTTGTCCAAATTACTTCCTCATTCTTTTTCACAGCTAGATAATAGCCCATTATCTGGATGTATATATAGTCTTTATTTAATCAGTCCCCATTGGTGGTTATTTGGATTATTTCCCATCTTTTGTTTTCATAATTAATAATTTCATATATTAAGTATATCTATAGAATAAATTCTTAGAAGAGTTTCTGGATTAAATGGTCCATGGAGACAGTTCAGCAATTGTAGTTAAGAGTCTGGGCTCTGCCCCCCGCCAGCTTTGTAACCTGAGGCAAGTGATTTAACCTTTCCATGCCTCAGTTTCCTCATTTGTAAAATGGGAATCATAGCGGCACCTCTCTTAGAATTGTTGTGAGGTTTGGTGAGTTGGTATATGTATAGTGCTTAGAATAATCTCGCAAATAACCACTCAATAAATGTCAACTGTTACTAGCATTTAAGATTTTAGATATTGACGTTTCTACCCATAAATATATTATCAATTTATATTTCCATCAATATGACAATGACTACCTCTTCACACCCTCAGTACACTGTCTTATCAAACTACTTTTTAATCTTTGCTAACATGATGAACATGGCATCTCTTAATAGTTTAATTTGTATTTCTATTAAGAAAAGTTGAGCATATTTTCATGTTTAAGTGCATTTATGTTTCCCATGTCCTAAATATTCCACAGATTCCTCTTTGTCATTCACCTTTTCCTTACTGATTTGTAGGGGTTGTTTACGTATTAGGGAGTTTAGCCATTCTATGCTATGGGTTATTCTTTCATTGTATTCAATACTTTTTCTTCATAGTATGTATTTTTAATGATATCTTTATTTATGATTATTTTTTAAAGTTCCATAGGATCAAGGTCCATGTTTATTTATCATTGTATATTGAGCACCAAGTAAAATGCTGAACACATAATAAATGATCAATAAGTATTTAATAAATAGGTCAAATGTGACAAAGAGACTCTTGGTACATATAGACTGGGAAATTGGAAGGGAACTATTTTGTATGGAAATACAATGAGTTTAGTTTTGGATATGTTGAGTTTTAAGTGACAGCCACTATTCTAAGCTGAATATATACAGGACTCTTACTTTGGCAAGATACTCTTAAGATTTTGGAGTCATCACAAGGAAGTGGTTGATTGGAAATAGATAATCTCTGATGGAAAGAATGTTATATGAGGGTTCATAGACAAACACTTCCAATCAGAAACAATTTCAAGTGATTATAGTTGTCATAACAATTTTAAAACAAATATGAAAAGAAAAGGAAAAATAGAAGCATTATATATTTGCAAATATAAAGATATGGGGAATGTAGAAAAATTTTAATGCCTTGGAACAATAACAATAATTGGAAAGTATTTAGATAATATGTTATAATGATGCCCAAATCACTCATTATGAAGAAATGAAAACCTTTGCTAATGGAAAACTGAGTCTATCATAATCATATAAGCTTGTAAAAATCAAAAGTGCTCTTTTTATATGAAGTAGGCTGTTTGGCTTATCAATATATTGTGTTTTTCAGTTTATAATTGGACACTGATTGTGTTTTCTATTACCAAACTATCACTGAGAGATAGTTACTATCAATTTAGTCTCCAAGTCTGTTTTTTGCAGATTATGTTAACTGTAAGAGAAAGAAGAAAATGTTCAGTCTTCTAAAAAGAAATGGTTACTTTTTCAGAACAGAGAATTTATTCTAAAATAAGCTATACATATTATTTAATACACAGGAATATCTCTATGGCTACAGTCATTGAATAACCATTTTGATTTAAATGGGTATGAATTAGTGCCTTTAATAAGCCTGTTGTGAAGTTGTAGTCCTTTTTTAATAATTTTAAGCAAAGAATCAGGGCAAGAGTTCTATTCTGATGACACAGGCATTGTGGTGTCCCATTGTCAATCTCGATTTCCAAATGATCCTGTGGATGAAAAGATACTATTTTTACAGCGTACGTTCTTTTTCCTTTTCATTAAAAAAAAATCTGTGAATTAACAAATTAGAAGTGTGGATATAATTATGCTGATAATATGCAGATAAGTCATTTAGACAAAAATCTTAGTCCCATTACAATGACTTGCTACTTAACTTTTAGCTGTCTTTGCCTTATTGATCAGAAATCCTGGTAATTGTGAGCATTTTTGTCATGAAATCAAGGTTTTTATGTCCAGTCATCAGATTCTTCCCTGCAGGTGAGGGACTTGTCAGTGATGAACGAAATGATCTGTAACAAAGGCGCAGAAAGTCTGAAGAGAGAAAATGAATCCTCTTGAATTGCTGCGGCGGCCGCGGTTTATCTAGCATGGCTTATCTGGCAGGGCCTGTGCTGGCAGTGGATCCTGGAGGAGATGTATATAGTGCCACTTCAGGGGCTTTTAAGAAGCCAGTCATTTGCTTGTGCTGAGTTCCCAGAAGTGCTTATTTTCTACTTAAAATAGGAACATTTATTCATTAAGAGAGAAAAGAAACTTCTAGGTGGCCTATGTTAATCTATAAAGGAAGTAGTTGCAGAATTTTGGGCAAAGGTCTTATTTTATACAACTTATGTTAAAGGACTGGAGATAAATATAAAATAAAGTTTGTTTTGTTTTTCTGAATTATAAAAACAACATCCTTTGAGCCATTCTCAATGAGTATTCTCTACAAAGCGAATGGTGATAGAGTAGGATTTTATTTCATTCAAATAGGTACTGTTCCTACATTTTTTGCTCTGCCTCTTGCTGAGACTTGGGGAAATGGAAGTCAATGGTTTTTTGTTATAGCTCTGTAACTTTCTAAAGCTATAGGCTACCTGAGCCATGGAGTCTGTTCTGTAGTGTGTTGATATATTTTATGCCCATCAAAGGAGCTTGATAAGCCAGTATCAAAGGACTGATCCAAAGGGTCAACTAAAATCCTTAGCAGTACTCAGGGATAAAGCAGAGAGTTCGAAACCATTGTATTCTAGGGGGTTCTGTTTGGAATATAAGAGAAGGTGGCTGCCTCCACATGGACCTGTTCTCTTGGTATGATGAGGACAAAAATGTATTCATTTACAGAAATATGGCCAAATAATTGCCTGCTTACTTCAGTCTGCATTCCTTTATATCTAACTAACTATTCTCAAGCCCATTACAAAAATGGAAGCTAAGTTTAGCAAATTGTTTGGCCATTTATGTTTACTGCACAAAATTCTTAATTAACAAAATAAAATACCACAATCGACTGTAAATCACTTTGCTCAACTTTCAGACTTCATAAGAAATTTTGTCTTGTCGAAAAGCTACTTTCAAACCCCTGCTGAGCTGGCGTTCAGGCACCGATTCCCTGTGGAGCTGAGCGAAAGAATGTAAAGGGAGCCAATTAAAGAAACTTTGAGCCAGAATAGACAAGCAGACGCCATCTTGTCCATCCTTTTGCCTCCAGGCAAAAACCATCCCCTGCACCAAAAATTTCTGCTTAAAATCCTGCTGACAAAAATGCTCACCACATGTAAATGACAAGCCATAATCCAGTTAATGCAACTAAAGCAGATTGTTAACTGTTTGAGACTTATTTATTGTGTTGTAAAGATGCTGACATGAGAACTCCTCTGAATTGTTTTAATTCTTCCTTTCTAGAAAATTATTTTGTATAAGAAATGCGTTCAAGATGTGGGAAGTTTGTGTCCAGGAAATAAAGTTATCTTTATCATCTTATTAAATGTATTTTTGGTTTCCTTTCACTCTAGGTCTACCTTACGGGTGGGAGGAAGCTTACACAGCAGATGGAATCAAGTACTTCATCAAGTAAGTGCAAGCATCTCAACCGAGTAAGCAATTTTCTTCACATCTGGAGAGAACCTGGAAGTTGCAGAACAATCAGCAAAACTGAGAAGCCCTCTTGGAGGTTACAAAAATTAGTAACAAGAATGAAACCTCACCGTTTTCACTTCATGTGATTTAAATGCTAATATCAGATATCATTTAGAAAACAAAAAACCAGTAATTATTTCAAGGGAAACATCAAAAAATTGGAACAGGATCATCATTTGAACTTAAATGTTGACTTCTTGAATTTATTTCTAGCTAAAATTATTAATTTTTATGAAAAGTTAATATCCAGTGAAAAAAATACACTTTGTGTATCTTAAAACTTAACAATAATACTAATAATAATTAGCGTTTTTAATACTTTACAGTGTACACAGTTCATTCATTCTGCAAATATGTTTTGAGCATTTGCTGTGTGCCAGACAGTGTTCCATGACTTGGAGATACAGTAGTGAAATATATAGACTAGTTCCCTGATATCATGGAATTTACATAATAGTGAGGAAAGACAGACAATAAATAGCTTAGATAAATAAGGCAGTATGTGAACAAACCTATCTCAGTGGAGGTTCAGAACACCTTTGAGGTATGCGTACCTGATTATTTTCCCTATTTTATAGATGAGGAAAATAAGAGCCTAGAATAGTTGTCAGAAAATTCACAGCAACTAAATTACCAAGCCAGAACAGAATCAAAGTCTTCTGGTTCCAGCATCCTTTCTGAGGTACTAGACTGTCCCCGGCAGACAGAGATGGAGGCTGTCTTTGAGAGCCTCAACAGGAATACATTCTCTAGCTTCAGACCAGTTAGTTTCACCCTGGACAAAGCAGTCTGATATCCTTCTACGGTGTTCTGGGTCACTCCTTTCATGTTAGGAGAACACAAAGGGAAGCCCAACAGACACGTAAGATCTCAGGAGACTCACTTAGATGTCCTTTTTATCAAATTATTCTTGGTGTGCATTTGGGGAGGAAAAGGCAGATGTGTCCTTGCTCTCCTTTCTAATGTGCAAATATTTTCCAAAGCAGTATCTAGATTTTGGATTCACAAGCTCTGTGACTTTACACAGGTTTCTATATCTCTCTTCACCTCAATTTTCTCATCATAAAATAAGAGAATATTACCTACTTTCTAGAGTTGTGAAATGTTAAGCACCTAGCAGAGAACTTTGAACACGGTAAATGTCCAGTAAATAGTCATCATTAGTGTACAACACGGAGAAACCATATGGGGGAAAGAATGAGAAGTTATATGACCATTGAAAACACTGAGAATGCGAAATCTTCATATTTGAAACGTTCAAGGAAAACTAGGGATAAACCTGGCAAAGTATTTTCATGATATGTTTTTTTCTTGTGGTCTCTAGAAAAAAGTAACTGGTAAAGCAAAGGTGTAGTTTATAACATGTGAAGGAGAAAGGGACTTTTTGGAACAGAGGACTCAGGAAATCCATGCACAGATTATATTTAGCATCGTACTATTCACTTCCAGAATCATAACCTTTCTGGAAGGAAAGTCGCACTCTGATATGCTGTGTTAACTATGTATAGTTCCTGGGAGATCTGAGTCACTGTCCTGGAGGGGTGGCAGGAAAATTAAAACCCATATTCAAACTTGCATTGGGTTTCTTTCTTATATTAACTTTGTAATTAATAAGGGAAAGGGTATGGGGTGTGAGGGAAATGAGCATTGACTGGGCACTAGCTGGTGCTCAATAGCCAGGCAAGTGTTAAGTGTCTTTTTCTATGCATTGTATCTTTTAATCAATCCTCTTAGCAACTTGAAAAGTGGGCATCACTCTGCTCTTACTAGGACGGTATTATGATGGTGGTAAGCTGCATCCTGCCCTTAGCCACACCTGTCTTCTAGAAGGTCCTTAAAAGAAATGCCCAATCAAAGGAAGGCAAACTAGCATTCATTATTAACTGGGGTTCTGAATTCAAAGGCCTTTGAAAAATGTCAGTAAATGAGTCTAGACCCTGTGGGGAACTCCTTTACCTAAGCTTAGCCTTAACCATCTGTCATTGTATCCTAACCCAAAGCTGAGTGTCAGAGCCAGCTAGTACCCTGTCAGGAAAGGTTATTAAGGGCACAATCATTGACTACAAGGGAAAAGGAGGCAGAAAGAGATAGCCAGCCACAGAATGGCTGTATCCCATTGTCTGGTACCAGCTGGCTTAAACAACTCTCCCTTGCAGACCGGAACAATAGCCTTGGGCTGGGCTTCTGCTGTAAGAGAGGATAGCATCCAAGGAGAGCAGAGAAGAGGAGAGTAAACAAGCCCTTTAACTGCCGTGAGATCCAACTCACAGTCCCTGTGGAAGGAATAGAAAGAGATACTACATTTATATAGTCCACTCCAGTCCTATAAAATATACCCTTTGAGTGTGTTTTGGAAGCCCATCAATTCTCTTCCTTGACCTTAATCTCCACTCATAAGGAAAGCAGAAAAAAGATAAGAGAGATTTGTTCCCCAAAGGAGAGTGGTGGGTATCATTGTCTCACCATTGCACTTGGAGAAACTATGAGGAAAAGAAGCTAACTTTATCATGGTCACACAATATAAAATTGTAGAGCCAAGCTACAGATTTAGGGTTGTCTGGCTCCAAAGCCAACCACACACACGCACACACACACACACGCGCGCTGCACCATCTCCACCTCCTTACATTAATGTAGTATGTTTACATCTGACAAGAAAGATATTTTAAACAGATCTTCATTTAGATAGAGCTCTGTACTTTATCCATTTTTAAATAGCAGAATAGAAACTTAGTTC
Source organism: Equus asinus (assembly GCF_041296235.1). NCBI lineage: Eukaryota > Metazoa > Chordata > Mammalia > Perissodactyla > Equidae > Equus > Equus asinus. Next base: position 32,359,784 of record NC_091802.1, on the reverse strand, counting down.
TAAGAATGAGTAGTTATCTCCTGGAGATTTGAAAAGTCAAACAGCCAAGATAAGAAAATCTAACAATATACCAATGCTTCCTTCACGCAGCCCCTGGAGCCTCATGGAGGAATAGGGTGCTTACCATGAGTTGGTGTTTCTTACTAGAAGTCAACTGCATTCAAGCACCAGTGCTTATTTTAGCTTAACTATTCTTGATGAAAGTCTTGTTTAATAAGTGTTGCATGCTTCGCTGCCTTCTTGTACCAAGGCCTCTGAACAAAATCATTAGAACATCAATCTTGTACATAATACAGCGAGTTCTGCGGGGGGGGATATTAAGCTGTATCAGCTAGAATAAAGATACAGCTGTCATCCCTCTCCGCTCTCAGTGTGCCTGGCAATCCCCTCATCCCCGTTCTCCTTTTTTATCCTCTGCATGCTTCACCCTGTTCCTCAGGAGTTTCTTATTTGAAGAGGGCAGGATGCCAGATAATCGGACTTACTTGAATGGCTTGTCAGTAGTCCTTGAGTGTGGGTCTGCAGGGCTTTGTGGGAGTCAGGGACATAAGTCTGGCGCAGGTGGATTTGATTACAGGAAGGCCCTCTGGGATAGGGGAAAGAAGAGCAGGGGCTTTGGATTGGGAGAAACGTGGGTTCACATGCTGGCATCTCCGCCGAATTGCTGAATGACTTTCAGCACATTTACTTAACCTCTATGGGCTTTAATTTCCACGTTTATAGAATGGAAAGAATATTAGCATGTCATAGGGTTCCTGTCCAGAATGAATGAGCCTATGTATGTAAAGAGCCTATCGTAGCACCTGACCCAAAATAGACACTTTCAGCAAAGGTTAGCCCTCTTCACTCCCTCTCCTTACTCTGACGTTTTCATGGGGTTACTTCATGGCTCCTCGCTCCTAGTTCAGATAGGCAAGGTTGCTGGATAAGTACTGTCTGCATAAGCAACCATCCACTATATGTCTTTCTTGGAACTATTTACCTTTGGTTTGTTTTTTAATCTTCATCCTCTCACTACCCCAACCAAAATTTTGAGCCTGGATGGCCTGTGTTAGCTTTTGAAATAGGAGTGGTTCATATACCAGGTGAACAGTACTTTAGAGGCAAGAAATAATAAGTAGTGACCTCAGGTCATTTCCTCTGTCACCTTACTTAAAACGAACAGTGGCTGAAATCACCGTTCCAGAACACCAGAGGAGATGATGGTCCGTATAACATATAATCTCTTCCCTGAGATTGACATCTGTCACTGTCTTCCCAGAAATTGAATTGTTACATCCCAGGGAAGCCAAGCTTCAGGCAAAGCAATAGCTGTCAGAGCTGTCCCAAGAATACCCAGATCAATTAGTCCTCACTGGATATTCCCATCCGTCCACGTGTCCGCTGCACATCTATTAATACTTTGTAGTCATCTACTTAAGTTCTGACACAAGAGAAGAAAGCATTTTAGCTGGTGTAAACAAATTTAATCAGTGTTGGCATTGCTAGAGCCAGTGTTTCATAGAACTGACAAACGTATGTGTCTGTATATATGTGTATGTGTATATACCAATATGTGTATGCATATATGCATATAGGCAGGGCTTGCTCACTTGCAATATATATATATTGCTATATAGAGAGAGAGATATATTGAGTTATGTATATATTTATCTATATATATATCTGTGCATTCAAGGGAAAACTTTCTTATTTTCTCCTGAGAGAGTTGAAGCACTCTTAAATTTAACAACAAAAGGCTAGTTATCTTGATGGTGCTATAATGAAATTATCTGATTAACTTGACCATTTTTCCACCCAACTTCTTGTCTTCCCTTTGAAGCTGTATACTATTATAGAATCATAATGGTCTTTTGGTATGATTCCACTTTAAAAATTCATATACTTTATATGTATGTTTTATAATTTAACAAAATTATGATGAGTTATGTTTGATAGTAAAAACAAATTAGATATAGCTGCTACATTGCACTCTTATTTTTCTGTTGAAAGATTCCAATTCACTGTGATCAATGATCATGATTATATTAATTCTCTATTGCTGCATAATAAATTTCCCCCGAATTTTGCAGCTTAAAACAATAAACATTTATTTTCTTACCCAGTTTCAGAGGACCAAGAATCCAGGCATGGTCATTGCATCACTCTGTTTCTCTCTCAGTCCGGGTTTCTCATGATGTTGCAATCAAGCTCTTAGCCAGGGCTCGGAATTGAAGAGTCACTTAGTGGGGCTGGAATATTTGTTCCAAGCTCACACATGTGGCTGTTGGCAGAAGACTTCAGTTCCTCACCACAACGTGGACCTATCTCCCTAGGGTCATTGGGCTGCGCACAACATGGCAGCTGGCTTCCCCCAGAGCAAGGGATGAGAGAAAGAGTTAGAGCAAGAGAAACACCAAAACAAAAGCTACATTGTCTTTTATAACCAATCTCAGGAATGACATACCATCACTTCTGCCATCTACTACTGGTATATGACCAACCCTGGTAGAGTGTAGGAGTCAACTACACAAGATCATAAATGCCAGAAGGTGAAGATCATTGGGAGCTCTCTTAAAGGATACCTACAACAATCGTGTTGCACAATATATGTAAGATATTAATTAAGCCAGCCCTAGTCGTCTAGTGGCTCAGATTCAGTGCTCTCACCGCTGCTACTTGGGTTCATTCCCCAGTCAGGGAATCTCACCACCCATCTGACAGTTGTCACACTGTGGCAGCTGCATGTTGCTATGATGCCAAAAGCTATGCCACTGGTATTTCAAATACCAGCAGGGTCACCCATCGTGGACAGGTTACAGTGGAGCTTCCAGACTAAGACAGACTAGAAAGAAGGACCTGGTCACCCACTTCCAAAAAAACTGGCCATGAAAACCCTGTGAATAGCAGTGGAGCATTGTCTGATAGAGTGCCAGAAGGTGAGAGGATGGCACAAAAAGGCCAGTGTTCTGCTCTGCTGTACACAGGGTTGCTAGGAGTCAGAATCAACTCGATGGCACTAACAACAAATTATATTAGTTAAAAATTAAATATATATATAATCTATACATCTATATAAATAAAAGTCTCAATATTAAAGACTTGCTTCAAATATTAAGTTATACTGTTAGTGATTTTTTGAGTAGGTATAGTGATTTGTTTTTAAAAGTTACCTAAACTTGGCTTATAATTCTCCATGCGTTCATTTGTGTTGATAGACATTCATATCAGATCCTAAGATCTGAGCTAGCACTCCTCATATTATAAAACCTCTTCTGCATTACATGGGAGGTGTTATACTTACAACGTTACAAAGGCTATCAGTGGAATCTAGGGAGTCTGTGATTTCTGAATGAAACAGAAGTCTCTGTCTGGAGTAGGGCAGGCAAATAGATTTCAGCTCACTGCCTCAAGTGTTGTTTGTGAAGAATTCCGAGGCCATTTTCAACCTCACTGATGTGTGCTTTGGTGGATTAGAGCTGTCTGCTGTGGGTTCAGCGGGGAAGAGGTGTGTAGGACACATGCCACGTCTTTGCAGTCTTTGGTCTTCTAGAGCATGTTGCTAACACAGAAAATCTCCCAGGATGAACAGTAGTAATGCAATAGTAGGTTAGAATGACAAAATAAACAGGGACAACCCCTCTTCCCAAAAGTTCTTATGACATATGCAGTATTTAAGAGCTTTGCCTTTATAACTCCAAAGAATAAGTGATTTCCAGTAGGCTTGGTTATTCTCATTTCTCTCCAGTCAGAGTTTGTTAATGACCCTAAATGATTGTCTGAACTTGGAGTTGGACATCCTATTAGGATGTTCGCAGGTAAGAAAGAATGTGGATCATAACCTTTACATAAATACAATTTGTCCTTGTCAGCCCCCTATATCAACTAAGGGCTTAAGTTACGTTGTGTCATCTCATTTATAAAATAAATGGAAAACACAAAAGAAAAAAATCGGAGGTTATGTTTTCTTACCCCGTAACTTTATTTTGCAAGTAGAGCCTATATTAAGTAAGCCTAATGTAATTAGAAATTAGGGATGTTGGAGAGGGGAGGGTGGAGAGGAAGGAATGGTTTCTGGATTAGGAAATAAAAAACTGCTACTTTTAACTTTTCCTAAATCCTTACCAGATTATTTTAGCTCCACTTTAGTGGATACTGTCAGGAGCCCTCCCTCTGAAGACCTCATTAAATTTGGTTGCTTTGATTCATTTTGGATGAGTTAAGAAATGCCCACTGATGCAGCAGTTAAGTTCACACGTTCCGCTTGGGCGGCTCAGAGTTCACCGGTTCGGATCCCAGGTATGGACCTATGCACTGCTTGTCAGGCCATGCTGTGGCAGGTGTCCTGCATATAAAGTAGAGGAAGATGGGCATGGATGTTAGCTCAGGGCCAGTCTTCCTCAACAGAGAGGAGGATTGGCAGCAGATGTTAGCGCAGGGCTAATCTTCCTCAAAAAAAATGAAATATAAATAAATAAATGCCCATTGACAGACTACTAAAGTCTAAGGCTCACTTGATGAAGTGACAGGGCAATTTCTATGCACCTAACTTCAGGTTAGATAAGAAGAATGTGTGTAGGCCTCCCACTGTCTTTTGCACGTATGAGAATCCTAGGCATTTCTTTCTTAACAAGATTATAATGAGGGAACCAACAGAGGACTTGAAGGATGAAATATGGACATTTTTAATGTTTTGTTCCTAAACACTTCTCGTTAGTGGCATCAAGTCAATTCAGACTCCTAGCGACCCTGCCGGTCTTTTTGTGCCATCCTCTCACCTTCCAGCACGAGATCATACAGTGCTCCACTGCTGTTCACAGGATTTTCATGGCCAACTTTTTCAGAAGTGTGTGGCCAGGTCCTTCTTCCTAGTCTGTCGTAGTCTGGAAGCTCCACTGAAACCTGTCTGTCATGGGTGACCCTGCTGGTATTTGAAATACCGGTGGCATCGCTTTCAGCATCACAGCAACACACAGCTGCCACAGTATGACAACTGACAGATGGATGGTGTGCCTCCCTGATCAGGAAACAAACCTGGGCCACAGCAGTGAGAGCCTCGAATCTTAACCTCTAGACCACCAGGTCTGGCTTGAACACTCCTTAGCTGTGAATAAATTGTAAGGTATTGAAACCACTAGTTTGGATGTAACCATCTATGTGATAACCGGCTTAGAATATCCAGTAATTAGTCCAGTGCCTGGTATGTGTCAGGACTTAATAAATATTTATCCAGTGAATGAATACTGTCTGGCAATTTGGGGAAGCAATTGGTGAGAAAAAAATAAGGGCCTTAGAATCAGACAGACCTGGGTTTTAATGTTTATGCTACCACTTTTTGAGTGTGACCTTGGTATAATTGGTATTATTTCAATCGTATGTACCCCCTTTTCTCATCCAAAAAAACAAGTAGTTTCTATCTCCCAGGAATGCTTTGCGATTTAAATAAAATAAGGGGTGTAAGGCCCCTGGCAAAATTCCTGGCACGTGGTGCATGCTTAACAGATGTTAGTCCCCCACTCTTCCCTTATTTTATCCTGCTATTTGCCAATGGAGGAGTTTTAAATGACAACATTTGCACAGCTGCAAATAGGATCCAGTAGCCAAAACCTACACTTCTGCCACTCCCCAGCCAGTCAGAAGCCCTGTGACAGGAGCCGAGAGGTTGCCCTGCTCAGGAGCCTGAGACAGCTTGCTCTGGGTTTTCTATAAATATCCACGAAGGGGTGTAGCAGTATGAAGCGCTATATGAGCAACTGTCATTTAAACGAAAGGCCAGCCAGCTGACTGAGGTTATTCAGAATAGCAAAGCCCACTGAAATGAATAAAACATCTGGATCTAGACAGCCAACACCAAACTTCCCCCCCACCCCCATTTAACCAATGACAGGTGTAACTGAAGCATGTTTTTTAGCATTTCATTGGGATAATATAAGCAAATCCTCTGGGACTGCATAAAGTACTTTGGAAATTCGTTACCTTTCTGGCGTTATCATTTATTTAGGCAGATGTGGAATTGTCTCTGCCTTCAAGATCCTTTATATAAATTTATCAACAAATACTAACTTTCGTTAAACACTGCCAAATTTGGTTGCTGTATTAATCTGCTGGGGCTCCCCTAACAAAATACCACAGACTGGATGGCTTAAACAACAAATTTTCTCACAATTCTGGAGGCCAGAAGTCCAAGATCAAGATGCCATCAGGATTGGTTTCTTGTGAGGCCTCTCTTTCTGGGATGTAGACAGCTACCTTCTCACTGTGTCCTCACGTGGCCTCTTCTCTATGTGTGCACGGAGAAAGAGAGCTCTCTGGGGTGTCTTCCATTGGACCAGGGCCTCACCTCCAGGACCTCATCTAACCCTAATGACCTCCCCACAGGCCCTGTTTCCAGATGCAGCCACCTTAGGGGTGAGGGCTTCAACATATGAATTAGAGAGGGTGGGGCCACAATTCAGTCTATAGCGGTTGCTTCTCCCTTAAATTACTTTCCATAAGATCTCTAGCACCTTCTTTTTCTCCATCCAGTAATCTCCATTACAGTGTAACATGTAATCTTTCTTCCTATACATTTACCAAGTTTGAGGCAAACTGGAAGAATTAATCCAAACTGATGCCTTTTCCCTTAGGCCCTAGTCTTTAGTGGAAGAAGCAGCTGAGGGGAAGGGGAGTATGTAAGCAGAAGAATGGCTCCCCAACGATGTCCACATGCTAATCCCTACAACCTGCGAATGCGTTAGGTTACATGGTAAAGGAACATAAAGGTTGCAGGTTGAATTAAGATTGCTAGTCAGCTGACCTTAAAATAGGGAAATTAGCCTGGATTATCCAGGTGGATCCAATCTAATCACATGAGTCCTTAATAGTGGAAGAGGAAGGCAGAAGAAGAGAGTCAGAGAAAGAGATGTGACAGTGGAAGCAGGGTCAGAGATATGCTCTGTGGCTGGCTTTGAAGATGGGGCCACTTGCCACGGAATCTAGGTAGCCTTTAAAAGCTGGGAAAGCAAGGAAATGGATTCTCCCCTAGAGCCTCCAGCAAGGAGTGTAGCTTTGCCAGCACAAAAACACAACTCGTTGCTTTTAGCCCAGCGAGACCCATGTTGGACTTCCGATCTACAGAACTGTAAGCCAGGACATTTGTTTTGTTTTAAGCCACTAAATTTGTGATAATTTGGTACTGCACCAGTAGAAACTAATACAGGGTGTTAGAGGTGGAAGGGAGAGGGTGATGGTTATGATCAACCTCGAGTGTGTCAGGCATGGAGACAGGGGATCTATATATGTTATCTCAACGCTGCTAAGGCAGGTAATATATGTTTTCTAGATTAGCAAACTGAGGCTCAGAGTTTGTCACTTTCGCAGAGACACACAGGTAACCCAGTGAGTACGTGGGCAGTCCAGAATTTCAAACCTGGTCTGCACAGTCTGTATGAAAGAAGAGTGACCATAGTCTGCATCGAAGCCCTAGCTCTGCGACTGTGTGACCTTGGACAGTGTACTTGAACTCTCTTAGCCTCAGTTTCTTCAATTGTAAAAATTGTAGAGAAGAGCAAGGTTCATGAGATTTAGATGAACAAATTGGGAAATTGGTATCAAAGGACATTGTAAAGTACAAAATGCTTATCTGATGTAAAGTCTTCTCCAGCTGCCACATACCTGAACATCCATATGAAATGGATGTTCGAGATATTGAGGGGGCTGGAGGGCTTCTCGGATCATACCTGGACTTTGTTGCTTAGCCTCAGCATTAAGCAGGTCCCTCTGTGAAAATCTCCATCCTTGTGTTGGGCATCAGGTGCCTTGGAATATGGTTTTGGCTGCATTCTGAATCATTTCGGCGGCTGAAATTTCCAGTGTGGTAAAGTCCTCTCAGTAAAGGTCAGGGAGTGAGGGGTGTGGTGAGCACTTAGCCAAACCACTTACCGTCTTGTTTATTTGTCTTTGTAGGAATTTATACTCTAATAGTTAATACAAGATTTGTTAAAATAGTATTTGTTTGATGTAAATAATTATAACTTAAAGCCTGGGATTTGAGTAAGTTTATACATAACTCCAGCTATTTAGTAATTAAACTCTAGTCAAAATTGTTTGGAGCCAGCCTTGATGGCCTAGTGGTTAAAGTTCTGCGCACTCACCCCTGAGGCCTGGGTTCTCTTCCCGGTCACAGAAGCTCACCACCCATCTGTCAGTTGCTATCCTGTGGCAGCGGCTCACATAGAGAACTAGAAGGACTTAGAACTAGAACATACAACCATGTACTGGGCCTTTGGGGAGAAGGAAAAAAAATTGTTTGAGTTATCATAGTGATTCACTTATTACCTACCACCAAAGATATGAATAGACCTTGTCAAATTACTTGGATATGAGAATATTGGTGAAGAGGGCTAGTCGTTGTGGTTATTTGGTAGTTTTTTGACTATTTCAATAAATTGAACTTTTTTTCTGCTAAAGTTGAATTTCTATACACATATTTCTGAGTCGTTTAGGGCAAGGCCACTGCATCATCACATCTGAAGACTGTTTTATGTGATCCTCAATTATGAATAAGCTCGTCTACCACTTTTGAGCATTTTTTACTCAGTGGTATAACAATAGTAATATATCAGTGGAATGTCTAATGGATCCTTGCATCAAACATTTATTGACCCCCCCACTTTCTGTGAGCCTGGCACTGGGGCTCTAAATATGCATAGGACACTTCCCTGCCCTCCAGAAGCTAACAGCCTAGTGGGCAAAGATAGACATACTAAGAATTCATTGCCACACAATGTGAAAAGTACAAGACTGCTGGGAAAGCAGGCCTCACACAGTACTTTCTATTTATACTCCCTCAATAAATTTTTTATGAATTTTGTGGCAAGTGCTTTAAAAAATGCTTTAGGCATATACTCTATGATCATTGAATTAATCAGTCAACACATCTTTACTTAGTTCATCTTATAAAGCTGAAGAGCCCTTTCAGGTGATCATTTAAGCCATCTGAGAACCTCCATTCATATTGTTGTTGGAACCAACCCAGATAACAGAGCCTCTGAGAGCAGTAACGTAATGGTTAAGTTCTTAGAAGTCGGATTTGGATCCAGGTCCCGACTAATACTTAATAGTTTTATGTTTATAAAGCTGGAGTGAGGTATTTCACCTCTCTCAGTTTTAGTTTCCTCATATAGAAGATGAGGATAAATATAACTCTTTCTTTCCTTTAAAATATACTAAGGTTCTAAAAGACCTTAAATAAGTCCATTTATTCACAAGTCCATGGTGGCACCATTAGAAACAATTAGTATGTGAAGTTCATTATAGAACTATAAAGGTTGACAGCATGGTTGGTTTTTAATCCCATAATTTTTACTATAATTGAAGGTTTCTACTTTATAGCACTCACTCTCAATATGGAGTCAATAATACTTATAAAACACCTCATGCTTTTAGAGATGATCCCATAAGGAACCCCTCCAAGTCCCTTTCAGCTTTGATTTTTAGGATGTCAATTCTTCTCTAACATAATATGTATATTTATCTTTTAGCGTAGTCAGTTTAACTTTGGTAGAAAAGTAATACTAGAAGTAGTATAAAATTAGTTGAAATCTTATGTTTCAAATAGTTTTAGTTCTTTCAATACTTCACATTTGGTAATTAAGAAAAATACATTTAGTCAGATGTTTGTTAAACTTATTTTATTGGATAAATTAAGTAAAAGCCTTATGACTTATAATTCTTACTATTTTATTAAGAACATTAAAAATTAAAGTAGCTTCTATATTTCAGGCACTTCTACTTATAACTAGGAATTTAATGAGGAAACTTTGGCAATGGTCTTGAAAACTTGTTTCTTATTAATTTTAGTTCCATTACCCTGTATTCTGACAGTCTGTTGATTATTGACGTAAATTTAACGTGAAAAAAATATTGCCTGTTTTCTATATTTTAAAAAAACAAGCTCTTTGGTTCGTAAAAGTTGTACATGTATTTACTAGGAAAGTAATAGTCATGACTTCCTTGAAATGCTCTCTTCTTGCTTAACATTGACTTAGAATGACACTGGCTGCTATAACAAATCACTGCCTTTCAGTGTCTTAGCGCTCACATACCAGTCAATGCACGGATTCCTGGTTGATGGATGGAGGTTTTTTGTCTTTGGGTGGTGACTTGCAGACCTCAGCACCTTCTAGCGCATGGCTCTGCCATCCCCTAGGGCCTCAGAGTCCTCTGCATTCAGCTAGTGGATGAGGAGTAAGAGTAGAGAAAGCACTCCAGCTTCTTAAAAACCCCTGGCCCACAAGACACAAACATCAATTCTCTCACCTTCCATTGGTAGGAACTAGTCACATGCTCACATAAGGATGTAGATGAAATGGGAGATGAGAAATGTAGTCTCTGCCTGGGCACCTGCCTCCTGGTGACACTCAACAGTATGGAATGGAGGACGTAAATGTTGGTGGACACTGCTGGCGGGTGTATGAGAATGTACAAATATGCCAACTATAAAATTCTGTATAATTGTTTATTAGTATCTAATAGTCCAGTGTATAGGTACCAGTGTCAGTGGAACATGTTCTTTGAGGTCTTCTATATTTTTTTTATCTGATAATGATCAAAAACAGTTACCCCGAGCTGTAATTTGTGACTATAGAACACTTACTTTCTTTGAAAAATTAATTGCATCAGCTTTGGACCTGGGATTTTTTGGTTCTATACAGAATTGCCAGCAGTCTAAGCTTCCGTATATTATTTGAAAACAATATAATTAATATTTTCCATATTTTTTCAGGCATTTTCTTTTCAGTGATCTATTTTTACAAGGCGAGTGACATAGAAATTTTTTCCAATATTATGCAGAAGTAATATTTCAGATTCTTGAAATATAATTTGATATCTGAGGCCTAAAGATTTTTTGATTCATTGGATTTTTTAAACTTTCCAAAGATAGAGGATGTATTTTTTATAGAAAATGCCATAAATATATAGTAAAAATAAAATTTGGCCTCTAAACTGTAAAGATTTGGATGGGATCCTGCTAATATTTGATCAGAGCCTCGCTGGATTTCCAAATGCCTAATTATGAAATACTCAAATTGTTCTGTGATATTTACAGAGTTCACTAATGAGAAATATTCGTTTTGATTTTAGGCATATATTTCTAAAATCATGTAAGAGGGAACTCAATATTTCCTTGGAAACAAACTGCCTATAATTTTCTCTTAAACATGCTTTGGAATGGACTTCCTATTACTAATCTGTAGTCATTCTCATAACCCATGTCTGACAAGAATACGTGCCACCTCATGGTTTGGTGACTTTTTAATAATTTTTTTTGACATGGTTCACTTTTTGTTCTTACCTTCTATTTTGTTTTCAATGGGATTCTTTTTTAAATATAAATCTTTTATTGTCATTAATACTTGCAGTTTATGGCCAGTTGGAAAATTTTCCAGTCTTTCCAAGTTACTGGTGCCAGGAACAGATTGAATTAACATGTATTTACTTGTCTTTGTTTTCTGGTTCACATGAATGTTATATGCATAAGATTATCTGCTCCCCTCCAAAAGCACATTGGACATTAATTACTTTGGCTCTTTATTCTGTAGCTTTATCTAAACATGATAATATATGCGATCTTGCTAAATTCACAATGCTGTATAAATAGTGCCATCCCCAATGGAAGATTAACAAAAGGACCTCTTTCATCATCACAGACGGTTATAAGAATGAATTTCTACAAAACTAGTGCACTTTTTGTCTTTAAACCACTTTTCTCTTAACAGGCTGTCCTAAATTTTTATTTCAAAAGAAAGCATTTTGCATGCTAGGAGGTAAGAAACATAAGGAGTGTAATTATAATAGGATTTAAATAATTCACTTACATTTCTTTGCCAATAAAATAAAGTGTGTTCTCTTAGGTTTTTTTGTAAGCTCTAAAATATGTCTCTCAATTTACTAATATTATAAAAGAAAAAACTCAACACTGCCATCTTCCCAAATCGAATATTAATGTTTTCCAACAACAGATTTAGCAATCATTTAGAGGCAAGTAGTATTATGCTGTTAGATTTTCAAATATATCTGAACTTCTGTTGATGGCTCCCCCAAATCAGGTCAGATGCACTCTCCGCAGGAACATTTGCCAGAGGTACTGTATGTTCAAACAGAAGATTTTCATGTTTCATAGGCAGCCTCATTTATTTTCCAGACCTCTAAATTTTTCATACTAAGTAACAGCATCTCACTTTATGAACCATGGGGTCTTTATTAATTAAACAGAATCAACAGGGCTGATTTATTCTCTCTCTTCTCAGTTGAATTACCAAGCGCACAAATCAGAGAGGAAATATTTCTAATACTAGAATGTTCTCCAAGCCAGTAAATCTGGGATTATCTCATCGTAAGGATTATGTCAAAGCTCTTTAGTCACATTGCTCACTAGGACATAAAATGGAATAGTATACACACAAATGGCCCCATTCTAGCATTACAGGAAGAATTCCAAGTTTTTCTTAAAATAATCGGAAAGCCCTAATTATCAATAAAACTAGCCATGATCATTTACTGAATATCTACTCATTGCCAGGCACTTTACATGCACTGCCTGAGTTTTAGAAGCATTGGTTCTGGATGTTTTTATGAAAGACCCAGATGTGAAATGCGCCACTGACGCATAGAACGCTATCTCTCTGTTGCTGAAGTTCTGTTCTTTCCTGTGAGTATCTGTTGTAACGGCATATTTGGTGCTTAGGTGTGGGTTTTTCAAACATCTACAGAGAAATATATTGTGAATATAAGATTAATCAATATTTTATGGTATTTTATATTTGGAGTAAGATGTTGATTTGTTGATTAAAAGTGCTTAATGAAGGTTCCTGGCAAGGATGACCTTCTGGTGGAACTTTCTCATATTTATTGTTTAGAGCCTATAACTGCATTTTTTTCTTAGACATTTGTTTTTAATTATTTTAAATTATCAAGTTAGTGAAATTTCCGTATCTGGGGAGTTATAATATTTCAAGAACAAGAGTTTTATTTTTTAAAAAGTCAAATAGGGAAGCATGCACCCAAACTCATCCCCAGGTAATTGTTCCTGTTTTTCTTCCTCCCACCCTCCCCAATTAGGGAACATTATCAGGGAGGGAGGATTTATAATAATTTAAATTGAAGTCTCTTCTTTGGACTAACATATTGTAAATGTGCTGATAAACATTAAAGTATATAAACAAAGAGTTTAAAATTAGCAAAACTGTCTCATCCAGCTTTTTCCTTTTAGTTTTAAACAGGTACTTTGTACAGGACGGTGTGTCCTCATTTCACCCTGCAGCGGCGTTCTGGCCCTCTTAGGTTACACTCATTAGTATTTCTTTAAAACCACTTTCAATTTAGGCCACTTTCCAGCATTATAAAAGCCTTGAAATGAAGTTAACCTGTTCAGAATCAAAAGCCTTAGTAAGTTTAGCCTCCATAATAAGAAATTCCATTAAACCATTTTAAAGAGATAATAGTAATGTGGATTACTGTCAAGAGAATAATGATTCTTTGTACCACTTAACCACACTCCGAGGTTTGAAACTATGAAGATATCTAGGCCTTACTGCCTTCTCCTTGATTCTTAAATAACTGAAACTCTTTTACCCCATCATGAAACTATCAATGATCTTCCATGGAAAGATGGATTTTAATATTTAAGCAGAGGAGTTGAACAATTTGTATAGGAGGACATGGATAGAATTTAGAGTATAGGATTGAAAACAAACCAAATCCAGTAATGACAGTGAAACTGACCATTTGTACTAAGTCCAACATTCTCAGTTATTGTCATCAACAGCTGATAAAGTAAGAACATTTTTGTGAGAGTCCCAAATTGTGCTCTGTGGAGCATTCACCCCGTGTGTGCTAACAGGGGCACGTTAGTTTGAGTACTATTGCATACTCTTGGAGAGTCATAGAACACATTAGTATATTTAAGGCTCTGGGAAATCCTACGGTAAAGAAACCTACTTAACTATGTTTAACTTAGTGTATCTCAAACTTATTTGACCATAGGATTCTCTTCTTCACATAACAATTTGTTAAAAACCCTTGGAACACACTTTGGAAAATGTTATCCAGTAATGTAAGAGATACTTTCAGATCCATGATCTTATTTGATCCTCATAAGTGCCAGCCCTCAGGAGGACTTGCTCTAAGACATGATGCAGCTTCTGAAGTTGAGTTTGGGTAGGATCGGGGCAGGGGAACTAAGCTGAGATGGATGAGGGCAGTGGGGTAAACCAGAGCTAGAAAGAGGATGCAAGGAGAAGAAACAAATTATCCTAATTCCAGAAGCTGTCTGTCCAACACTCGGGAGCTGTGCAGATGGGGTGGACTTAGGAGATTCGTCCAGCTGAAGGCTGGGAGTAGAATACTAGGTCTGAGAACCACCATCCCCCAGGTAGGGACACGCTTGGTGATGTTTCCCCACTCCTTGAACATGCCCTCTATCTTTTGTACATCCTTCCTCACCTCTTCTTGTGTTCTTCCCTGAAATGCCTAGTCATTTGTTCTGAGAACATGTTAGGTACCATAAATTCAGAGATCAGAAATAGTTCCTGCCCTCAAGGAGCTTCATATTCATTAAGAGTGCTTCAAAATAAACAAGCATTTATAATATAATATAATAAGAGATAAGACCATGGGCACAGATCAGAGGAATCTTGAGGGAGATTTGGTTCTTTAGAATTAGTATGAGTTAAGATAAATAAGATGGGAGGGAGGAAGATTGTAGCCGAGAAGAAAGTATTGTTGAGGCAGGTAAAAAACAAGGTATTTCATCCTGTAGAGTAGGTATTTGATCCAGAAGGCATCGTTGGCACTGAATTTTTCGCAGGTGAGCAACAGCGTATGATTTGTCATTTAGAAAGATCTCTTAGCTTGAGTGGAGACTGAATTAGAAAAGAGGCAGAGAGACAAGCTATTTCAGTGACCCAGGCTATAGCACTGGAAAGGGAGAGGAAGGAAAAGATTCCAGTGATCTTACAGCAAGACACTCACAGGACGTGCTGACTGACTAGATGTCAGGTAAGGAGTCAAAGACGACACATTCTCCTGCATTGCTTTTTACCAAAGAAGAAAAAAGGAAATGGTTTTTGTTAAGCCTTAAGATATGTCTAAAAGTTATTGAAACCATTGGATCTAGTTCCAACTGCTTCCTACCACAAGGGACCGCAGTGGGGTGGCTGCAGTGTCACTAGGATCAGTACTTGCATGGATGGGTAGAAGGACCACCTTTCAGATTGTAATTGCATTCCTTGTTCTTCTCAAGTCACGTAACACAGACCACATCCTGGATCCATCCCGTGATGAGCGCACTGAACCTGTCTTGCTCGGAGGAGAATGAAGAGGATTGCTCCAGAGAACTTCCTGACCAGAAGAGTTGATGGTTTTCTGGAGGAAGCTGAGCTGCCTAGTCTTCTGGCTTCTCAGTCTACTGGATGAGGATGGCTCTGAGGCACACCAGTCTAAAATAGGAGTAAAATACACACTGCTTACTGGAGTTGTAAAATGGAGACTCTAGATTTCAGCTATTTTTGTAAAACTCTTTGATATAACTGTATACATTTACGAGCTCAATTGCCACTACAGTAGTTCTTTAAGAATAATCTAGTCATATTTTTTGAAATCTTATATAATTAGATTTTATAATATGTATAATTTTTTCATATATAATTAGATTTTTGTAATTTTATATATATTTCTTTGTAGAGTATCAGATACAATGGTTTTTATAGTTAAGACTTATATTGGAAAATTATATGAACATAGTGAAACACTTCATTTATTTGTAATTCACTAACCTTTTATATCGTATCTTAGGAAAGTGATTTAAGCAAGCTTTCTGGGGTTTGTAAGGATCACATTTAGACAACTGTCTCACGGGCTCCTGCATACAGCTTGCATCTTTATGGGTCTTTCTAATTTACAAAATGCTTTTCAGACCCTGGTTTATTTAAACCCTACGACATGCCTGTGAGGCAGATCCAGTGAGTATTTTTATTCTTGGTTTTCAGTTAGGGAAATAGCGGTTCAGAGAAATGAAGCACCTTATCCTGGAGCCGAGACTCACACCTAGGTCTTCTGATTCTGTGTCCAATCCCCTTTCCACCGCACCCTGCTGGCCCTGCAGAGGGAGGTTACAGCCCCACGCGCAGGGCACCGTGGCTCTGTTGATGCAGCTGAGCTCCACAGCTGTGCACTCCGGGGGCCACAGAGATTCAGGGAGCACTTCTTCAGTCAAACACGGCCCCCACATAACCCCACTCTTCTCCTATAAACCCTTCCCCCTCCTTCTCCCCCAAACACTCACCAAGTAGGAACACGGCTTTGTGATGTTCTGTCTTCTTTCAGCAGATCAGTTTTCTAAAGAAAAGGGACTGGCTCACATCTGGGATTTGCCCTGCTTTGGTTGCCCTTGCCAGAGGGAGCGTTTGAGGGGAGATGATGAGAAGAGGGGCATCAGAGTCTCCTCTGCTGTGAAAAGAGACATCCTTGAACTCTTCCGCTAGGAGTTCAAGACTGACCTCATTATTGCTGATTTATCACCCTCCAAACTGATTATACTTGTGATCTTATTTTATTGTAAGGATACTACTCCACAGTTTTTGGAAGGAATGAGCCATTGACTTGGAGTGCTAAAGATTTTCTCTCAGTTTAATGATTTAAACTTGAAGCTGGGAAATGGGGAAGTGGAGTGGGGATGAAGTCATTGTAAATATCCTGGGCATTAGGTACCAACTGAATAATAAAAAGGGTCTTATTCTTATCCAATGTTACTGTATTGTCAGGTAATACACTTAGGAAGACAGTGAGTAAGAATCATTAATCGGAATACTCTGTTCCCAAACCAGGCCTGATAACACAGAAAAGTTACTGTTGTCACTCCGGCCTCTTCTCTTCTCCCCACCACCATCACCCCTCCTCCCCCTCCTCCTCCATTCTTCCCCTTTTCTCCCCCTCCTCCTCCCTTCTCTCCCTCCCTCCCCACTTCTGAAATACAAGTAGGAAAAAGGAACTCAGAACCTTGAGGTTCTGGAAGGAACCTTAAAGATCACCTGATTCAGTGATTTTCAAACATCTTTTGATGAAAAAGACTCATTTTTCAGATGAATTCTTATGCAGAATCCCAATATATGTAACAGATTTTTTAAAAATATTGCTGCTCTGCTTGAAACAAGATGGAGGCCTGGAGCCCGTTAAAGCAGCCCCCAGCCCTGCTGTGTAAACCTCAAGTTCTTTAGGACAGAATGTAAGAATCGTCAGTTGTAACCACCTTATAGTTGAGTAAACAGATCCTAAGAGTTCGCGCCATGAGTTAGTGGCCAGGTCAGGATTAGACCTAGATCCTCAGTCTGCGAGTCCACCAGATTTCCTGTGGTATGTAATATGCATGTCTATTGTAAATATATGTGCGCGTTGTACTCACCATACATTCCTGAATATATGTAGGATTTATAGTTTATATCTTGAATAGCCCTGAGAAGTTTCAGACAGCTGGAGAAGCCTGGCATTTCACCTGACAGCTATTTGAATATTAGGAAGCTTCGGGGAGACACGTTTTGAGAGAATCCCCTGAGGGACCTCTTTCCTTGTGTCCCCCAGAGGGGAGTGAGAGTCTCAAACACCCGAAGTTACTTTTGTGAGTGACTAGCTATAATTGTGAATGTACAGACTTTTGTTGTTCCCAGATTGATACTATGAAATTTCCCTCCCCCTCCTGGGGGTGTTTCTCTAATTTGTTTCTAGTGAGGCGAACACAGAGGAGATGCTAGAGTCACTTGAGATCAAGGTCCTCAGGCACCCATTTCACTGACAGACACCTCATATGTTAACTTTGCTGTTTTGAGCCACTTTCCTCCCTGTTTCTGTCAAATACCTAATGGAAAAAGGTCTATGAAAATTGTGATATTAAGTATTTTGCGTCATACATTGTGATGGGCAGTTTGCGTATATTATTTCACTATCTTCTTAAAACAATGCCATGAGGTAGAAACTATAATGACCCCATTTTGTAAAGAAGAAACAGGTGTACAGAGGGTTGCTAATCTTTGCCTAAGGGTCACACAGTACCCACTTGTGGAAGCTGGGGTTGCAGGCGGGCCTCACAGAGCCCCTTCTCTTAAACCACTGTGCAGAGCTGCTTAGATACGTTGTGTGTGATGCTAGGGGCAGAGCTGGGGTCTGTGGGTCAGTTTTATGAGAGGCAGAATCCAGTTCAGTGCAATAAGGAACTTTCTGGTAGTTAGGGCTCAGGAAAGAATTCCCCAGGAGAAAGTGGAAGCATTGTCCCAGGAGGTGTAAACCAACAGATAAATGCTGTAAGAGACACTCAAAGAAACATGTGGTGGGGACTCATTAAGAATCCTTGTCCATTGCAAAGAGAATCCCCAAGTTATTTTTTGGTGAGCTAACATTCACATAGCCAGTCTTTCTTTAATATAAATCAGCCCTATCGATGTGGTCATTTTAAGCTCTTCGTCGTTGACCCACTCACTCAGATTTTAGGGTTAAAAAGTCTGAGTGTACTGATGTCCCTCCATCTCAGTTTACTAAAGAGTGACCAGGGTTAGCCATCCTTATTCATTCTCAGAATATTTCCTGAGCACCGACAGTGTGCCAAGCGCTGTGTTGGAGCACTATGACAAGCAGGGCAATAGCTAGCCGCTTCCTGGGTTCTGCTTACTATTGGCTTTAGAGAAAAAAGTTTCTCAGGTGGCCAGAGCTGAACAGCTTCTCTTTAATTTTTAAGTTTCAAAGATAATCTATTTCCATTTAAAAATTCAAGTAGTATGGAACTGAGTAAAGTAAAAAAATAGCCCGTCTGACTTTCCAGAGGTAGCTGTCACTAATAGTGTGATGAGTATTTTTACTCAAAGGAAATCATACTGTTAAGCAGCTTTCTTTTAACTTACTAAATTGTGGTCATTTTTTCATGTCAATACATAGATTAATGTTGTATTTCAAATATTTGTGTAAAATATCGCTACCTAGATAACTCATAATTTGGGTAGCCAGCAATCTATTGATGAACACTTAAGGCTATTGTAAGTTTTCTTCTGTTACTAAGAATATCACAGTGAATATTCTTATGTTCGTATTATATTCATTAAATCCTTTTCTCGTATCTATGAATTCTTGTGCCAATATGTCTATAATGAGAATACATTTATAAAAGTAAATTGCTACATCAAAGGTATGTTCATTTTAATTTTGGTAGGTAATCATAAATTTTCCTCCATAAAAATAGGACCAATTTGCAGTACTACCAATGATATATGAGAGGCTTTTTTGGTCTGAAGATTGCCAATAGCTTTTCTTACTGTTTTTGTCCTTTAAGAGTAACCTTCCTTCCATCGTGGTCTAGGGACCTGAACTCTGTTGTCAGTAGGTGTTAGTTGTCCTTTAGCAGCAGAGACTGACCCGCTGTATAGAGACTAGCGGTGACTAGTGTTCACTGCATGTTAAACACATCATTACCCTCGTCTTCGTTCTTGAAAATATTGACCTTTCCTGCTTTACATGCAGTGATGGTGAGGCTCGACTTTTAAATGAGCTAACTTGGGTGAGGGCCCTTGGTAAAGTTCAAAGCACAATGCAAACACACGCACAAGTCCTTTCAGCCTCAATTTCCCCATCTGTATAGTAATCCCCTACCTCTACCCAAACCCGTTCAACTCAGTAACCACTTCCTGAGCACCTATTATATGCTAGGCAAAATGCAAGGTCCTGAAGTTTCCGTGCTGAATAGTACTGATTCCCAAATCAAGAAGCTCATAGTCTGAAACCTTTTCCCATTCTTTTCTTTTTTCTCAAAAACCTTTTATTTTTCCTTAAAGGAGTAAGAAGTTAGGGGTTTGTTTAGTAGGAAACCCTGAAGAGAAGCCTTTTATCAGTCTCTTAAATTTGAATAATTCCAAAATAATATTGACAGCACCCCTTGACTAGAAGTGAAAGGAGAAGAACATACTGTATGAAGGGCCTCTCTAATAATAAATGCAAAGCAGCTGTGAAAATACAGGGTCAAATGATGCTTTCATAAAGTGTGTGCAAAATTAGAAAATATCCTTTTTCTAGGGGGAAATGGGACACTTTTATTTTCTCTGCTAAGTGAAATGCAACTTTTTCAAAGGTCAACAAACTTGAATTTACAATATATAGAACAGAAAGAACTGAACTAACATTAAAGCAACTTACTCTATTGCGTATAACTTTTGAGAAGATGAAAAGAACTCTAAACAGAATATGCTTGTGGGGCTCAACTTGGGAAATAAAATACCCAAGATGTTTTAACCATAACTATCCACGTGTAATATCATTGTACCTGCATGATGAGTATATAAATATTAAATGCAAATCTGCATTTGCTTCCTTCATAGGACTTTTTACATTTAACTAATACTGCTTTTGTTAATTTTTTTCAAGTTTGGTTTTTACCCTGGGGGGTGGGGGTCTGAGGGAAAGTGCAATCAGATTAGTAGCTCTGACCCTCCCATTCCCATTTCTCAGTCATCAAATTATTCTCTGTCGCTTCATTCTGTTTATTCCTTTTACATTATTTATCAGTTCGGAGTGATCTGTTTGTTTACTGTCTTCCTTAATGGAGTAAGCTCCACGAGGGCAGGGATTTCTCTGTCTTGTCCACCATTGCTCCTCAGGATCTAGCATGATGCCTGTCATGTAGCAGATGTTCCAGACGTACTTGCCAAATTATGCGTGTCACGTGCTGCCTATAACTAAGACTTAGTTGCCAGTTTAACTCTCATGCTCTTGTATTCATTTATTCACTTCATCTCATACCAAATGCTACTAGATGCCAGACACTTTGCGAAGTACCAGGGAAACAAACCAAAACAGATGTGATCCTAGCCCCCATGTGATTTATATTTTATGCAAAGGACACTCAACTGAAATTAACCAAAGCTTTTTCCATTTATTTTCTTTCTCCCCTTTATCCCATATTTGAACTTCTAGGACATTTAATGTTCATTGCCTCAAGAAAGGGGTATGACATCAAAAAGCAGAGGAACACATGCTCTTTTGAGTTTCAAAAGTATGGCTCCGTAGGGAACTGGAAAGGATTCATGATTTAGATCAAAGATTTGAGAGCACATATGATGAGGAAGAGCAAGGCTTTCCTACTCCCTGTCTAGGAAATAATTCCCCTGGCTGTGGGAGGGAAGAAAGAGCAAAAATGTTGGTGGAGCTCAGGAAAAGGGGCCTGGGTCCAGCTCCCGGGAGCAGCAAAATCCCACTTATATTTGTTAATGTTGAGAGCAGAGGAGACCCATTCCTCACTGTACCCTAGGATGGAAATGATTGTGCGGTGTGTCTAGGCAGATGGGGCCTTAGACAACTCCAGTGAGCTTCCTCCAGCCCAATGTGGTCCAAACTGAAAGATCAGATTGATTTCTGTGAACCCAAAAGGATCATAGGAGTAACAGGAAGACACATTGGACCTGAGTGAGGATTTTTTTCCATTCAATCTGCATGGCCTCTCAGTGAAACCCAGTTGGGATGATGACATCAGACCACCAAAATGCGGAATGCCTTGGCAAGAGTTAAGGCTCCCAGAGCTTAGCAAGGACTCCAAAGAATGGAGGGAAGTACAAGTTGATTGAGATTAGTGTTGGTCATGCTCATTTATTCCATTCTTCTGATGTTTCCTTCCTCATGGAGGGAGCTCCTTAGAGTAACGCTTCTGGCCTGTCTCTGTCTCTGCACTCCCAGGCTGTCACTTACATGCCTAGTGAGTTCAGGATAAAGAGCAAGACACGTACTGTTTCTAGAACATTTCTTAAATATATTCCGTTTTCTCTGTTCCATGCAAACTCTGCCTATTTGTTTTTCAGGTCTTTCTCGTTTATTACCTGGATAATCACCATGTAAGCAATATACCTTCCTCCCTCTCTACCACACTTGTCCCCATCAATCTACCCACCACATTTCCGGCAGAATTATCTTTCTGAAACACAAATTTGGTTCTCTTGCCCCCTTGCTCCTCTTCAGTAGTTCCCTAGCACCTCCCATTACCTGACCCTCTCCACTTTCTCTTCAGCCTCGTTTTTCATCCCCACCAGTCACTCAAATAGACTTATGTCTGTCTGAGAAACTTCTCCTGCCTCATTCCTTCATCAGATCCTTCTCATCCTTCAAGACATCACTTTCATTTCACCCCTCCTGTGACGGTTTGGCCACTTGCTGCCTTCCTCATGCCCAGTACTGGCACCCAACAGATGCCCCTCTGCATTTTTTCATATATGGCCACCCGTCTTCCCACGCGGGAGTGGTGAAGCAATAACTTCCACCCCGAGAGAAGATGCTGACCTGTTTGTCCAGTCACTCATTGGACTATTACATTTATTTACTAGTTCATGTAATGAGCTGGGTTACTGAGTCTTAAAGGCTTGAAATCTGGTCCTACCCCTCTTTTGTGCTTTCTTTCTCCATGTGGTAATGAAAATCGGAATTCTGGTTAAAGCCAACTAGTCTCTCACTGCGGCTGTCCCACTCAACATCGTCACCTCGGTGAGGGAATCAGGTGGGGATGGGAGGGAAATGGGATGACAGAAAACTAACTCAGGTAGTCTGTTGTTTCTGGATTGTCTATTGTTGCTTTGCAGTGTTTTTATCTAGAACCCTGGAAAGTGAGAAGGTTCACTGGGCAGATTCATGCTCTGAAATCCTATCCCAGCCCCCTTTCATGCAAACCTTTTAAAAAAGCCTCTGTCATGCTATATTTGCAATTAATTGGGGTGGGAAAGGGAGTTGTGTGTCTCTTCTGTTAGACTTTGAGCCCTCGAAGTCAGAGTCCATATATTATTTTTAATCTCTCGCATAAGACATGGCACAGTGATATTCAATAAATGTTACAGAATAAATTAAAAACATGATTTATTGTTTTCAAAACCTCTTAGCTGTTTCCTGTTTCTGGCAGGGAAAGATAAAGTAGATGAAAAAGGAAAAAAATGAGATGGGAATTTAACTAAGCATATCTTCACTAACTCGTTCTAACGTTGAAACAATATAATGGGTTTTGCTGAAGATGGAAGTGCATGCTGCCTAAGTTTGGTCATAAAACTCACAGTATGATTGCAGTGGAAGGATTGTAAAACATATACTGAAACATTGTTGATTTGCCCAAGGTTTTGAAAAGATACAACAAAATGATTTGGTATGGAAGGGTAGAGAAAGCCTAAGAGCAAAATACAAGGTTAGTGCATTTAACATACAAGGTTAGTGCATTTCAAGGCAACGGCATTCAAACTTCTGTTCTTCTAGGTTAATTAATCATGGTGCTGAAGAATTGATTGGGCACAAGGGAGCTGTGTATTACCACAGGGCTGTGAAAGTGCAGAAATTATGCCGTCTAGAACTAAGCCCCCTGGAATTGCTTGACTGTTGCTCCTTCACAGTGGAGAAATTAATCTTTCATCAGCAAAATATGGGAAGGGAAACAGGAAGACAAAACAAATTGGGTGGATAATAAAGTTACCTTGGCATATAGACAGTTCAGATCAGGTATTTCTCTGGAATGGAATATGAAAAAATGTTTGTGGGCAGATCCTAGTTCTATATACTGAGTAGTTTTAATCATTCAGGGAAGTAATGCATGCATTTAATCTAAGGCCAGCTTTTTATTTTGTGTGGTGATCACATGGGTTGTACATGGTTTTGTGATCATCACACACACACAAAAAAAGCCAGTGCCAAATGAAATGCATGGATTACTTCTCTGAATGGTAAGAGTGCTCAACATAAGGAAAATCTGAAGGAAATAGGGTGTGCACATGTGCACACCTTTGTGTGTGTGTATGCACCACGTGAACACCCATACACACATGCACACTTTGGAGGCATAAGAAATATTTAACAGACTAAAGTCTACAAATTGCAAGAATATGATCAAAGTGGTGTCTCCTCATTCTCCAATAGAACTCCTGCTGTGAATCACAGAAGGTAAGTCTATGAAGTTTTCTCGGTTATCCCAATGTTGCTAAGATTGTTTATTGATTATATTCCTTCTGTCTCTTTGAGCACCATATTCCTGATTAGTATTTCACCAGATTTAAGACTCCATCAGTTGTAAGACTCATCATTATTTTATGTGTCACTAAAAATGAAAAAAAAAGGGCATTTAAAATATGACAGTACTTTGAATTTTTGTCTTATGGCCCTTTAAGTAAATCTAAGAGCTGTCTGAAGATAGATTTTTTTTATTATGTGTATATATAAAAGAAAATGAAATACAAATAAATTTCAATGTTCCTAAAACTTCTGTATATTCAGAATGGAACTCTTCTGAATCTCTGTTTTGAATCAGAGTTGTCATTCATGTTTTTCACAATAACATCCTTTCTGCCATCAAATGAAGCATTTCTTAAAGGAGTGCTCCCCTACTGTCTCTGGTATTTTTTTCCCCAAGTCTTTGACATCTATTCTGCAGTTTGGATGCCGGCACTTTTTTGTTCTTTACAAAAGGTTTTAATAGAAAATTTTTAGACAACAATCAGGATTCATATTCCTTCCTCAAATAGTCCTTAAATGCTTTATTCACCGAAAAGTAAAGGAGTAACAGTCCATTCATGCCAGGGGAAAAACAACCAAGTTCCTGCTTGCACGGGCAAAGACGACTAATTATGGTTTCCTGGCCAACAGTTACTGCAAGACATTTTTTATTGTAAAGCACATCTTGTAATATGTTCGATTCCCCTGTGATGAGGATTTGTATGAATTAGGGGAAAAAACAATAAGGAAATAGAGAAATAGGACCAACACAAAGGGAAGAGGAGAAAAAACCCACATAAGGATGTGATGTCAAGCAAAGCCAATGGGTGGGGGAGGGGTGGTACACCAGAGAGCGCTGGAGATGGAGTAAGTCCTACCTCAGTTGTCCAAGTCAGAGGCCAGGAAGCTGGGAGAATTGATACCTCTGCACCATCAGTCATTGGTGAAGCGTGGGAGGCCTGCGAGGGGGCCGTAAGTCTCCAGGTACCACTAGCTCTGTCTAGGCAAAGTGGATTCCTGCAGCCATGCAACAAAGAGATGCAGGTGCTGAGTATTGGGAGTGAAAGCACACAGAGCTAAGAGAGAGCCATAGAGGGATCCGAGAGCACTGACAGTGTCTGTTACACATCCCACTTTCAAAGACATTTAAATGTGAAAAATGTGTGTCTTAGAATCAATGAAATACAGTATTGGGGATCAGATTTCCTTGTTCCTGGCTCACCTCAAAGCATCCTTAAAATTGAGTTAAAGATGAAATGCCTTACCCAATGAAAACAGAATGGCCTTTCTGAAAAATTATTTAATTCAATCAAAATGATTTGAAAAGCTATTCCTAAAAACCTTAACAGATGTACTTGGAAGAGATCGAGTGACTTGTCTCCCACATTGCTGGGAGTGGAATGTCTAAACTGTCCAGGACAGATAACTCTCTCTTATGTACTCTGTGAAGTGACTCTTTAAGGTTGTGGACAATTCAAACTCCCTCAATAATCTGTTCCAGTACCTTCTTTCCTGCCAGTTTAGAAAGAAGAAAAGTGGAAACAAACCTCCCCACCTGTGATATGAGGCTTCCCTAGATTATTGATTCTAGTGAATTTTTAAGTAATGCGACTTCTCCAGAATTATTTGTCATATCTTAACATATTGATGTTTTAAGATATAATAAAAAAAATATTTTTAAAATACAATAATATTCTATTTTAGTGAGGGTATATGACATCAATATTCTCAAGTATTCTTAGGGCATCTAAAATCACTATAAACTTTCTGGAAAGCAGTTTTGGAATATCTATCGAGAACTTTCAAAATGTTCAGACTTTTTGACCCTATAGTTCTAGTACTGTGAATTTATCCTCACAAAGGATCACAATTTTAGACAAAAATTTTGTATTGAAAGATTTTCTGAAGCATTGTTTAAAATAGAAATAAATACCTATATGCCTCAAACCAGGGGGATGTCTAAATAAAATATGGTATCTCACAGAATAGGAATTGTTTAATAATATTTAATGACCCGGGGAAAGTATCACAATATAACACAGAGTGGAAGTAAAAGAAAGCAGAAGTCCATATACAGTATGCTACCAACAGTATTTTATGTATAAATACCATAGAAGAACCTGAGGAAAATATTAGGCTACACTATTAGTGATATTTATTCTATTCATTATATTTTTCTGCATTTTTTAAACTTGCCACATTGAGCATGCATTTTATAAGAAAAACAGTTGTTAGTAATTTTATGTATATGTGGAAAAAATATCTCTGATTTGATTATATTTGTATTTCCTCTTACATTTTCTAGGAAAATTTTGCCTTAGAACTCTGTATACCATCCAGTGAAAATTTGTGACGCTATAGAGCTAGAAAGGTGAATGGTTGGGCTGTGGCCATGAATGAGACCTGACCTGTATTCTCAATAACTACATTGATTATTGTGGGGACAAACAAACAAACAAAAAACAGATTTGTGTTTAATATCTGTGTCTATACCACTTGTGTGGCCAGATGCACTGCATTTGATGCTTATTCAGGACTTTTTTCTTGCTAGACAGGTAGAGTTGTCACAGATGTGATATTTCCTATTTCATTTTCTGGGAAGGGCCAGGGTTGATGGCAGAGTAAAGACTGAAGCCTTCACTGCTGTTGTGGATGTCAGTGTAAATATTCCCGTGCAGTGTCATTGAGAGAACCGTCCTGCCAAGCACCTGAGTTTGCCATCTATATCTTGCCATTCTCAAAGATCCTGGGCCTATTTTCTCTCCATTGAAAACAGTTGTGCAGTAAAAATAGCAAAGAGGTCTAGCAGAGTTTATGCATCATTAGATTTTTCACGTTAACTCTATACCTAGAGCCACGTCTGAAGTATTCTTCCTTTGGACACAGTGCCTGGTGCTGGACTCTGCCCCCAAAATATTAGGCGAGCCTCTGAATAACGTCTTTGCAGGAAGCACAAAATCTTACAGTTGAAATGAACTTGTAAGTCCCTCTAGTCCAACCACCTTTCAAATGAAAGGATCCTTTTGAAGCATGCCTGACCAGCAGCTAGTCAGAGCTTTGCTGCGATAGTCCTATTGAGGAGGGACTTGCTGACGCCTTTAAAAACTTCTTATTTTGCCTTAAGATGATTTTTTTAAAAAATCTCATCTCTTATCACATTCAACCAAGATACTGTTTTATCAACAAGAAATAACCTGTGAATTAGCCTCCTCATGTGGATTTCCTTTGCTGACCAGGGGATGCCTCCCCACTGGAGAAGAGGCTGGGTGCCAGTCCCTTTTGACCACATCCCACCATGGTATTTTATACTTCATCTGAATAAGATACGTGGCATCATCTACATGGAAATTGTAACTCCGTTTATGTTATGGGTTGAATTGTGTCACCTCAAAATTCCGATGTTGAAGTCCTAACTCCCGGTACCTCAGCACGTGACCTTATTTGGAGATAGGCTCTTGACAAAGGTAATCAAGTTAAAATGAGGTCATTAGGGTAGGCCCAGATCCAATATCACTAGTGTCCTTGTAAAAAGGGGAAATTTGGAGAAACCCACACATACACAAGGAGAACACCTTGTGAAGACTGGAGTTATGTTGCCACAAGCCAAGGAACTACCCAAAGCTAGGAGAAAAGCCTAGAACAGGACCTTCCCCAGTGCCTTCAGAATGGGCATGGGCCAGCCAACACCTCAGTCTCTTGGCTCTAGCCTCCGGAACTATGACAGTAAATTTCTGTTGTCTGAGCCACTCAGTTTGTGGTACTTTGTTTCAATAGTTCTAGGAAACGAATACACCCCCCAAATTCAAAACTGCCCCTTTAAACTATAAAAACAGTAACAATCACAGTGTTAACAACCCTGAGTGACTGGTATCACTGTTGGTCAATCTTTGTAGCTGTGAGCTCTTGTCCTGTTGATATCAGGAGTCAGCTCTGTTGGAGGCCTACCGAAGACTCTTCTCTTGTGGGGTGAGCTCACTAGACTGTGAGTACCATTTGATCCATCTGGGTTAGTGGTAAGAACAAACCTCCAAGTGGCCCATTCAGGTGATGCCCAGGCCTGATATATTAAGAGGCATGATACTTTCTTTTCTTTCTTTTCTTTTTTTTTTTTTTTTTTGAGCAAGATTGGCCCCGAGCTAACATCTGTGCCCATCTTCCTCTATTTTATATGTGGGATGCCTGCCACAGCATGGCATAATAAACGGTGCTAGGTCCCTGCCTGGGATCTGAACTCACGAACCCTGGGTCACCGAAGCAGAGCACGTGAACTTAACCACTATGCCACCAGGCCAGCTCCAAGAGGCCTGATTTATTAAGAAACATATTAGAATCCCCTGGAGAGATTTTAAAACTCACAAAGCCTAGCCAAACTCCAGATCCACTAAATCTGAATCTCTGGGTATAGGACCCACATACTTGTGTCTTAAAGATCTCCAGGTGATTCCAGTGTGTAGCCAGGATTCAGCATCACTGCTCTAGCCTGTCGTGGGCTCCAGGTAACTAAAACTTCCCAGAGAGCAAGTTGCCAAAAACAAAAGTTACATCCTTGGGTGCATATATTCTTGTATTCACAAAATTGAAACTGCAACCTCAACAATGCTTGCAAACAAATACACCCACACACTCCAGCTGCATGATTTCTTTTGATAACACTTCCCCTATTTGCCCATTTTAAGACTGCCCCTAAACTCAATTTTTGTAATGTTAACAATAATGCCACCAACTCATATTTATATAGAATTTACAATTTAAAGTTTGCCTCCCACAATAATCTGGTGACATAGTCAGGGTTGGCATTCTTTCTGTTTTGCGTGTGAGAAAACTGAGGCTCAGATATGTCATGTGACTTTCCCAAGTCATGAGAGGCTTACCAACTTGTCCCAATTTCCCTGGGACTTTGCTGGTTTTAAAACTGGAGGGCCCTCATCCTGGGAAGCCCCTCAGTCCTGGGTAAGCCAGGCTGGTTGGTCACCCTGCAGCTACGGCAAGAGGCTGAGATGAGTGCCAGTTACCTGCTCCGGAGGACTGTGGAGCCTGGGCGAGCCACCCCCTCCTTCTGCAGGGAGAACACGAGACTTGGGTAAGCCTCCAGGTCCTCTGCTGGAACCCCTTCCAGTCTTAGACAGACATCGAGGAGCCACCAGGGCACAAAGAAAGAAAAGTGACTGTGTCTCCTCCCCCACCCATGCTTGTGGTACATTCCCTAGGACTGGAAATTTCCAGACCACGGAGCAGAAAGCTGTGTGAGCTGATGAGGTTTGTTTCAGCTTTTTGTTTTGTTGGGTTGTTATAGTTTTGATTTATTTAATATTTTTTAAATCATCGCAGAGACTTGACTTTCTTGAGAGGTGTACAATTCTTTGAACATTTAGCACATATGTAGATACATTTGACCACCATCATAATGAAGATACAGAACAGTTTTACCGTCCTATAAGCTCCCTCCTGCTATCCTCTTATAGACACACTTTCCCCCACCCCACATTCTGGCAATCACTGCTCCATTCTCCATAACTATAGTTTTGTCATTTTCAGAATATATAAATAATCAAAGAGTGTGCAGCCTTCTGAGACTGGCTTCTTTCCCTCAGCCTGGAGCCTTTGAGATTCATCCAGGTTGTTGTATCAATAATCTGCTCATTTTCCTTACTAAGGAGTATTCCACTGCATGGATGTACCACAGGTTGTTTACCCACCCACCCACCAAAAGACATTTGAGTTGTCTCCAGGTTTTAGTAGTTATGAATAGAGCTGCTGTAAACATTCGTGTATTGGTGTTTGTTTGTTTTTCAATTGTCACTAAAAAAACCCCACATAATATAAAATTTGTTTACTGGTTTTTGTGTCAACATAAGTGTTTACTTCTCTACGGGAAATACGCAGAAGCAGAATTGCTGGATTATGTGCCATATTAGTTTTCAAATAACTACCAATTTAGTGGCTTAAACAATACAAATTTTTTATTATTTCACAGTTCCAGAGGTCAGAAGCCCAACACGGGTCTTGGCGGGCCAAACCCAAGCTATCAACAGGGCCACATTCCTTTCTGGATGCTCTAAGGAAAAAATCATTTCCTTGCTCGCTGAGTTATTGGCAGAATCAAGTTCCTTGCAGTTGTAGAACTGAAACTCCTATTTCCTTCCTTGGCACATGGTCACCTTCTTCTACCTTCAAAGCCAGCAATGGCCAGGTGAGTCCCATTCCCATCACATCTCTCTGACCCAGCCAGAAAGAGTCTCAGCTTTTAAGGACTCACATGATTAGATTGGGCCCACCAAGATAATCCAGGATAATGTCACCATTTCAAAGTCCCTACCTCAGTCACACCTGCAAAGTCCCTTTTGCCTTTGAAAGTAATGCTGTCACAGGGTCTGGGGATTAGGGCATAAGCATATTTGAGGGGACATTATCCTGCCTATCTATCTTTTCAAGATGCTTCCAAGCTATCTTCTAGGGTGGCTGTACCATCTTACATTCCCATCTGCAGTGTATGAGAATTCCGGTTGCACCATGTCCTTATTAGCACTTGGTATTGTCATTTTTATTTTATTTTAGCCTTTCTCCTAGGTAGGTAACAGTATCTTGTCATGGTTTAAATCTGCGTTTCCCTCATGGCTAATAATGTTGAACAACATTTCATCTGCTTATTGTCCATCTGTGTATCCTCTCTGGGGAAATGTCCATTCAAGTCTTTTGCCCATTTTGAAAATTGGGTTTTCTTGCTACTGAGCTTTGTTTCGTTTTTTCTTTTTTCTTTCTTTTTTTTTTTTTTTTTGAGGAAGATTAGCCCTGAGCTAACATCTGCAGGCAATCTTCTTTTTGCTGAGGAAGGCTGGCCCTGAGCTAACATCCGTGCCCACCTTCCTCTACTTTATATGTGGGATACCTGCCACAGCATGGCTTGATAAGTGGTGTGTAGGTCCCTGCCTGGGATCCGAACCAGTGAACCCTGGGCCACCAAAGCAGAGCATGCAAACTTAACTGCTGCACCACGGGGCCAGCTCCTTCTTGCTGGTGAGTTTTGAGAGTTCTTTACATATTCTGGATGTAAGTCCTTTGTCAGATATGTGATTTTCAAGTATTTTCTTGTCTAAGTTCAGTTTTTCTACATTTCACTTAGAAAACAGTTGCACACATAATTTTCCTGCACCTTGGGTTCTGTTAAGCTTGGCCTAGACAACAGAGTGATTCAATTTTGGATCCTAAGCCAGGGTGTTTCAGATCTGAGAATGGCTCTGCCTTCTCCTAGTTGGAGTAGATCCCAGCTAGCCCCAAATCACAATTCAGCCCATTCCTATCTTCCTCTTCGAGAATACAACTTTTGCTATATTAAAAAAAAAAATTGTTAAAAGATCTCAGGATCTTAAAGGAAAACATTGAGGCCTAAACTCATGGCATCTACAACTTCTTTCACACTAATGTCCCAACAGTCTAACAAACATTGTGTGACTGTGGAGGTGGCCTTCACAAGAGAGCTGTTGGGGAGGCAAGTGACAAGAAGTCAGAGTGAAGTAGGAGGGGTTGTAAGAACATTGCAGAACAGTTCCTAAGCACGGGGGAGAGATTTTCCATACCACTGAGTTATATAGGTATATAG
This sequence comes from Equus asinus, assembly GCF_041296235.1. Taxonomy (NCBI): domain Eukaryota; kingdom Metazoa; phylum Chordata; class Mammalia; order Perissodactyla; family Equidae; genus Equus; species Equus asinus. The sequence continues at coordinate 32,328,190 of NC_091802.1, read as the reverse complement.
ACTCCTAATCTGCTTGGAACAATATGACTTCTGAGATCTAGAGGTACCTGCTGATGCTCAGAGACGAAATGCTGGAAATTAAGCAGAGAGGGGAAATTTTATTGCAAGCCTTCTGGAAATTCTTGTCTACGCCTGTATAAGAAGGCAGCAATCTGGAGCTGTCTTGAGAATTCCCTCCGAGAATCTAAAGTTGCCAGAAACCGTCCCAGAGAATTTGAAAATCATAACCTTACCTGTACTAAGTAGAGAACTTTGTCAGTCAGAAACCTGGCAGGAAGTAGAAGCCACCACAGATGGGCCAAATGAAGGCGCTACTTCAAGATACATGGTGAGGGTTCAGGGAACAAGCAAGTGACGGTGAAACACCCAGAAACTGACAATAGTTAGAAGCCATTCTCCCTTTAGGGCTGAGGGGTGAGGGAAGACATAATGTTGCCAGAGGCCACTGAGAGCTGGACCGTGGAGGCGAAGGCTCCCCGCTGGAGCTGGAGCTGTGGAAGGAAGCAGGTACTGTGAGAACACAGTATCAAAGCCAGAAGGGGCAGAAAGGGAGGGGATTTCTCCTGACCTTGCTCTCCTCCCCTCCTCTCTTCTCCTGTGGTTGCTTCCTATTGCTGGAAGGAAGCCAGACCAGAAAGCCCAGCAGGGGAGCCCGGGGAGGCATCCCACAGTCCTCTTCTTCCTGGGACTGAGGGGGCAGATGGAAGATAAGCAGCACAGGGCATAGTTCTGTGATTCCTGATTTGCGTGCAGGAGATCTGCTATCCGAGAAGTATCGTCAGAATGAGTAAACATAACACCTGTTCCTTGATGGATAATTCCTGCCTGCCTGCCTGCCTGCTAGGGGAGCAAGTGCTGTTCATCCACGAGCTGCTGCCCATGTTACTTGCACAGAGCTAAGGGCCCAGCAGAGGAGGCAGAGAGATAAACCCAGAAGACAGGAGGAAGAAAGGGTGACAGAAGCACATAAGGGAGGCATCTAACCCAGACAGGAGAGATCAGGGAGGGCTTCGTGGAGGAAGCTATGTCTAAAACGAGATTTAAATACTTCGTAAGTATCAGCCAGGCATGGAGGGGAGTGGGAAGAGGAGAGAGCCTCCTGAGTAACAGCAGGGAGATGAGAGAGAGCATGAAACAATGGGGTTCAGTACCACCAGAGCATTGCTTTGGGGGTGGCAAGGGAGTGGGGGCAATGGGAATCAGTCTAGAGAAGTGAGCAGGGCTAGATCGTGAGAAACCTTGTAAACGTGTTAAGACGTTTGGACATTATTCTGAGAATAAGGGTGAGGAATGGAAAGACTGTAAGCAGGGTAATGGCATAATCAGATTTTTTAAGGCTCTCTCAGGTGATGGACAAGGAACCAGAGTGGAAGGAGTTTTTCACAGACTGGTCGCTTCTCTGGCTCAGCCCCTAGACAAGTGTCTCAACACCCGTGACCTTCAGTTCCCTTATCCAGATGACAGAAATCCTCAGGCTCGCCAGCCTCCCTCCCTGGACCATGAACAGGCTCTGACAACTCTCAAGCACAGTTGTAATTCCAAGTCATGTTGTGATGAAAAGAAAATGGGGCTGATCTTGTTAAGTTTCCCAAGGAAATCTGCATAGTTTTCTGACCCCTTTCCCAGAGACCAGAGAGGAAATTGAGAATGAAGCCCCAGCGGAGCCAGCACCCTGAAAGAAGTGTGTGCAAGCCATGGATTTCGAAATAGAGATCCTGTCCTCCCGGCTGTGTGGCACATGATCGCTGTCCAATAAATATGAATTGATGAATGGCTGAGTGGGGCTTTGTTTTGTTTTGTTTTCATTTTTTGCAAACTCTCTTATGACTGTGGAGGGAAAACTAAATTAATGCCATATGCCTGTAAAAATCCCTCTGACATCTTTTATTGTAATGGAAGATGACAATGGTTATCAGAGCAGAAGGAGCATGCTTGAGTGAAAGTAAATACCAAGCACCTTTTGGGAAACAAAGCACCTCCTGGTGACCTTTGCAGCTGTTCAGCTTCCTAAAGTACAGCAACCTAGAGCTGTCCAATGGACGGTCCAACCAGAATTTTCCCTTGTTTCCAGGAGTGTGCCTCCTCCCTCTCCTTGGGTTGTGCAGAATTTTAAATGTCACAGTAATCACATCTTTCCCCGGGATAACATGAAATATCATGGGAGCTTAATGGAGATGAACAAATGATCAAATTCAGATGTTACCCATATATTACAATGGAGAAATTACCTCTGTTCCACAAGCTGCAAATCCTCTGAATTTTGTAACACAATATGAAATAAAATTGCAAAAGCTGCTATTTCTGAGTCCCTACCATGCATTCCATTCCAAGTAATTCACACCTATCACCTCATTTAATCCCCCTGACCGTCCTTCAAGGTGGGCGTTATCATCCCCATTTAACACATGAATTCAGATAAATTCATTGATTCAGAGCCACATGACTGTGGACGTGTGAATGTCCGGCCGCTTCAGCTCTATGGCCTTGGCAACGTTATTTAACTGCTCTAAGCCTCATCTGCAGAATGAAAATAAGAAGACTGAATTCATGAAATTGTGGAGGGTCGTATTAAACGGGATGTTACGTGCAGCCCTTCAGCGCAGTGACTGCTACACGGTCATCCCTTACTGTATTAGTCAGGGTTCCCCAGAGAAAAAGAACCAATAGGAGATATCATCTATCTCATCTATATATGATTTATTGTAAGGAATTGCCTCACACAATTCTGGAGGCTGAGAAGTCCCACCATCTGCTAGCTGGAGACTCAGGAGAGCAGGAGATGTAGTTCCAATCTGAGTGCAAAAGCCTGAGAACGAGGAGAGCCCCGTTCCAGTCGGCGTGCAAGACAAAACCAATGTCCAGGCCTGAAAACAGGTAAAGAGAAAGAATTCTTTCTTGCTCAGCCATTTATTCTATTCAGGGCTTCAATGGATTGGAGGAGGCCCACCCGCACTGCAGACAGAGGTCAATCTGTTTTACTCAGTCCGCCAATTCAAATGTTAATCTCATCCAGAAATACCCCTACAGGCTCACCCAGAAATAACATTCAACCAAATTTCTGGGCACGCTGTGGCCCAGTCAAGTTGACATATAAAATTAACCATCACACTTACTAAATGGTGCTTTGTTAGCAAGATTGTTGCTATTGTTATTACTGTCTGTCTAGCCACTGTATCACATTGCCTCAAAACCAAAAATAGTCGTTAGTAAATTGATAAGGAAATCAAAAGCCACATACAAGTTTTCTTCCCTCGGGAAATTTTTCAACATCTTGCACATTGAATTCATGGCAAGGGTTCTAACCACTAGGACTGTTTTCTTTAAAACTCTTGGGAAAATGTGGGAATGCATGTTAGTAATTCAGAAACAGAAGAATGCCACATATTGATCCCTGGAGCACTCAGAAAAGGCCTAGTTAACAGCTTCTCGCCAGCCCTCTAGGCTACTGACAGTGTAGGTAACCACGCAAGGAAAAGCTTGGACCGTGAATTAAAAGAAGGCACATCCTTGGGCAGAAACATCTCATTAGACATTCCCATATCACTCTAAATAACAAAGGGAAAACTTGTTTAAAGCGGAAGACGAGACAAAAACCTGTGTGTGTGTGCTACAAAATGTCCCATGATATTATCCTGGACCCAAACCCATATTTCACTTACTAAAGTGCCCATTTTCTACCCACCACCTCCGTGTCTAATGGTGGAGTCAGAAAGAGCTGAGCTTGAAATGCAGCCCTGCTATATACTAGCCATGTTACCTTGGGCCAAATACTCATCTCTGAGCTTCATGTGCTCCTCCATTGGCCATAAAACCAACTCCACAAAGCCCTTAGGAAGGTTAAGGAAAGGGCTTAGCTCTCTGTCTGGTACTTGCTAAGTCCTCTATAAATGTAAGCTTCCTTTCCACTCTCCATCTCTCACTTCAATAAGGGAAAAAGTAATCTTTCCTTCAATTACTATTGTTTTTAGATGATTGAAAGATGGTGTTCATTCTTCTCTGTCTAAGGAGATGGCTGGAACAAAGGAGCCATCCAGTCCACTGGCTATCAAACCTTACTCTACTGAGCCTCTTTAGGGGTTGTGGGTTGAGGAAGCACATTCAGGTGAGATTTCCACCCCTAACCCCCCTCTATTTCAACTAGAGTTCATTTTACTTGCTTAATGTATGTATACTTCCATTTAAAATTTCATTTTAACAAAGGATTCCTCAGAGAATAATCGCAAACCACTAATTCAATACAACACCATTTTAGATGAAGAAACAGAGACTGAAGATAAGGCAACCAAGCCTACAACCATTTGAGACAGAGGCAGAATTGAAACACAGATTCTTGGACTCCTAGGTCACTGTGCCTTCTGTCATTTTAAGCTGTAACACCTCCCTATGACTGGTGTGGGGATGGTAATATGGTGTGAAAAGAGGGCTTCCATCATCACAGAGAAACACAAGATTGTCCCAAGTTTACACTGAGGGGAGTTTCCCATGAAGAGACTCCACACAGGAGGGGAAGCAGTTTTATTTGTAGCCCAGAGGTCATGAGGGACACACAGGCTGCCCCATACAGCCTGTGGAAGTCCAAATCCCTCTTCTGGGTTTCTATTGCAGGCCTTCATCCTACATCATGTCAATGGACACAAAATAATCCATGTTTTGCTTTCTACTATAAAACTTGAGTTTATTTGATTTTACTGACGATTTGGGAGGGGTGATGGAAGAGGAGGCAGAGAGGCAAGAGTCACACCACTGTGCTCATAACCTCTGCCACACTGGCATCTATGTTTCTTCACCTTTCTGCTTGTTTCCCCTCACCTCCTCCATCTATGATTGCCACATAAAACTCCAATTTCTTCTCCTATTTTGTGGAGTTATTCAGTTTTTCTCCCCTTCTTGAATATCCATATCTACCAAGGTGCTCAATAGATCTGAAAAGTCTTCACGCTATCAATAATCACCCTTCTTAGAATACAGTTGTGGTTACAGATAGAAAAACTTCTTTAATAAAACCTGAAATTAGGTTGTATCTTATTATAGGAAAAACAGAGGCATCTATGATAAAATGAGAAGTTACAGCAGTGGTCCTGAATTTTTCCTACTTAAATTTCACCTTCACTTTGGAGTGCTCTCATAATTCTTCTTGTCACTATCTTGCCCAGACTCTGGAGAATGTTATATTCACCTTAAAACCCACAGCATAAGCTTGGACCTAATTCCTCTCTTTGGCTCCCTTAGGCAGCACAGAAAGGAGGCAATTTCATTTTAAGATAATTAAATAGATTCTCAAGTGGTGGACGAAGCAGTCTACCCAACACTCTCACTGAGGACAACTAGAAAATATGAGCAACATTTTATTTTAATCTGCTTGAAATCATTGGGGAGCTAAAAAAGCAATGAGAAATTATGAGACAGATCTGAAAGAAGTTGGAAACCGAGAGAGGTAAGTTCAACAATGGAACCTCTTTACCCTTAGAGTATCTGCTGATTCCGGAAGAGGTTGATGAGAATCTGAGTTGCAGAACAGAAATTTTAATAGATTAATTAGAGTGACAAAAATTGGAGTCCAGAGTCACCAAAAGAGGCACTGATAAACTTTTGGAACTCTAAAGTCTCAACATCCTATGAGTAAGAGTAAAATGGAAGAAGATTAACCGTTAAAGAAATTGAAGCCAAGATTCAAATCATTTCATTCCCTGAAATTGGATTAACATGACTTCAGCTTAGACCATGAATTAAAAGAAGGCACATCCTTGGGCAGAAACATCTCATTAGACATTCCCATATCACTCTAAATAACAAAGGGAAAACTAATGCTAGTGCCCCTAATTGTCTTCCATAACAAGCATAAATCCTCTTTGGAGAAAGAGAACATCATTCTAAGTCTTTTTTTCCCCCTAATTTTCATCATACAATGTCCAGCACATAATCAAAAGGGAAAAGGCACAATGAGAAGACAAAGGTGACAAACAAGAATGAAGAGAAACAGAAAACAGAAAAAGATCCAAGTGGTTCTAGATAATAAAAATATTAGTCATAGACTTTAGAATAACAAATGCTTATAAAGGAGATAAAAGGCAAGATTCAGAACTTTGGCAAATAATTGGAAGCTACAGAAAATAATCAAATGGAAATTTTAAAACTAAAAAATGCAATAACCAAAAGTAAGAACATGTTTTAATCTCTAGGGTAACCACCTGTTGTAGACTGAATGTGTGTGTTCCCCGAAAATTTATATGTTAAAACTCTACTCCCCGATGTGATTGTAGCAGGAGGTGGGGCCTTCAGGAGGTGATTAGGATCAGGTGAGGTCATGAGAATGGAGCCATCATAGATGAGATTAGTGCCCTTATAGAGTCATGAGAGAGCTTGCTTCTTCTCTCTCTTTCTGCTATGTAAGGATACAAGGAGAATTTCCCCATCTGCAACACAGAAGAGGGCTCTCACCAGAACCCAACCATGTTAGTACCATGATCTTGGACTTTCAGCCTCCAAAACTGTGGAAATAAATTTCTGTTTTTGCTAAGCCACCCAGTTTATGGTGTTTTGTTATAGTACCCCAAACTGACCAATATACCACCAAAAGATTAGTAAAAGTATGTAACTACTAAGCTAACAGAAGAGAGAAATGAAGTGATAAAAGCATTCAATTAATATGAAAGAAGAAACAGAAATGTTGGAATATACATTGATTGATATAAATAGAAAACTAACAGTAAAATGAGAGATTCAAACCAAATGTATCAGTGATAAATTAAACGTAAATAGACCAAATGTTCCAATTAAAGGAAAAGGTTGTCAGGCTTTATAATAAAACAAAACTCAACTGTCAACGGTTCACAAGAGTTAACTAAAAGATGGAGATATTATAAAAGGATGTAAAAATTAAAAGAATGAAGAAGATATACCATGCAAAGAATAACTGAAAAAACTAGTGTAGCTAAGTTAATATCAGAAAAAGCATACTTTAAGGCCAAAAGTATTTCAAATGAATAAAAAATAAACTTCATAATAAAAAAGCTTTTATTTGCTAGGAAGATATAGCCATTATACATTTATATGCACCAAATAACATAGGCCAAAATATATACAACTACAACTGATAGAACTGAAAGGAGAAATAGACAAATTCAATTTCTTAGTGGGAGTTTTTATCATACCTCTTTCAATAACAGTATAAGTAGTCAGAAACAATCAGTGAAGATATACACTACACACTGGTAAATGTAACCTAATTGCTGTATATGAACATTCTACTCAATACAGATTCTTTCCAAATACACATGAAGTAGTTACAAAGCTCAACCATATCTTTGGTCATAAAATAGGTCTCAACCAATGTCAAATAATTGAAATTATACAGAATATCTTTTTAGATCATAATGCAATTAAGCTAAGAATCAATGACCAAAAACCTACAAATTCCCATGTGTTTGAAAATTGAGGAATGCCCTTCTAAATAACACATTATTCAAAGAATGAAATAAAAAAAATTAGAAAATATTTTAAACTAAAAGATCAAGATAACTGTACATAATAATACTTATAGTATGCATCGTAAAGGAAATCTCTACCTTTAAATACATACATTATGAAAAAAGAAAGACTAAAAAGTGATAAGGTAAGCAATCATCTCAAGAAACTAGAAATGGAAGAGCAAATTATAGCCAAAGAAAATGGAGTAAAGGAGAAAAATAGAAGCATAAATTAAGAAAAGAGAAAACAAACTTATAATAGAATCAACAAAGACCAAAGTTCATTCTTTGGAAAGAGTACTAAAATGGATAACTATCTAGCAAGACTAATCAAGAGAAAAGAGAAAAAGGAAAATAACCAATGTTAGGTAGGAAAAAGGAAAATCGTTACAGATCTTGCAGATATTTTAAAAGATAGCAAGAAAATAAACAATCTTAGGTCATTCAATTTTAAAGTTTGATAAAATAGAAAAATTTACATTAAAAATACAATTTGTTCACACTAATTCAAGAAAAAATAGAATATCTGAATCATCCTATAACGTTAAAGAAATTGAATCCATAACTGTAAACTTTCCACAAAGAAACTCCATACCCAATAGCTTCACCAGTGTATTCCACCAAACGTTTGAGGAAGACCTAGCCAATTATACACGGATTGTTTCAGAGAACAGCATAAAATGGAACACTCCCAAACATTTTATGAGACCGGTAAAATCTTTATGCCAAAATCTGACAAGGACATTACAAGAATTGAAAGTTCCAGGGTGATCTTGGTCATGAAGATGCAAAAATCATATTAGTAAATCCAATCCAGCAATGTTTTAAAAGGTTAATACAGTATGACCAAGAAAGGTTATTCCGAGAAAGTAAGATTAGTTTGATATTCAAAAAAACTGAACTCTTAAAACATTAAGAACATAAAGGCTAATTATCATATTCTCAATTCAGTGCAGAAGAAGTATTTAAACAGAAGTCATCTCCACTTTATGATTTAAAAATCTCATAGCAGGCTGGAAATAGAAAGGAACTTTCTCAATCTTATAAAGGGTACCTAGGAAACAATCCACAAGAAAAATCGTACCTAGGGGTGAACATCCTATGATACACCATCACCTTCAGGATAAGTCCAGGCTGCTTTGAGGTGTGCTGGCTCCACACATGACTCCTGGGACCCAGCCATACACCACCTCTTGCAGCTTCCCAAACTGCAAAATTATGTAGGCCAACCCCATTCTGCGCATGCTCTATTAAACAGAGGTCCTACTGCCATTATACAATTACTTGTCTTCAAATACTTTTCAAATTATTGCTGACACTAAAACATAAATGAATGTATGACCAAAAATATGAATAAAACAAGTAGTTTGGGATAAATGCCTTTAAATACTGAATGCCAAGAATAGGATTTTTCGGGATAAAAACATGTGGAAAGAAAAGCTCTAGCTATATTTCAAGCTAACATAAACTGGAAAAAGAGGTTTTAAGAATTAATAGCTCCACTCTGTATCAATATTTCCAACACTAATCAAATTGGAAGAAACTTGGGTAGTTTTGTTAGGAAGTCAAAGCATGTAATGTTGTAAAAAATAAGTATATAAGGAAAATACATCCTTACTGGAATCCAGATGGGAAGAATATACGGTGCCCTAGATCCTAAAGGATGCATGATGTTTAGATCAAAAGAACACACAAGTGTGAGAAGGAGGCTAATTTGAGGATGAAAAATGAACTCCTGACTTGGAGAAGAGCTAATAAAATGACGAAATCATTTCACCTGTGTTGTAGGTCATGGTCTGTGGAGGCAGACAAACCTGGGGAGAAATGGACAAGGTCCTGGGGATCTTCTACCAATCAATTAACCTCTCCGAGTGCCAGTGTCATGAAGGTTAAATGACAAACGGATGTAGTATCATGTAAATGCCCCTCACCAAAAAAAAAGTCTCTTTTTCTCCATTCATTTCTTTTGCCACATCAAAGCTACAGCCTCGTTTTCACAGATGACCAAAAAGAGAGCAAGACAAGAGCCTCCAAGATTCCCTCAAGAGATCCAAAATAAAAAGAGCTTATTCCTCAAATCAAAAGGGACAAAGAAACCACAAAAGATAACCATACAAATGAGCCTCCCAAGCTGTGGAATAAGGAATTCACTGATGCTGGAGCTGCCTTATGCAGATAGAGTATTGTGCAGATCTGTTCCAGACCTCTGCCGAAGCTTCTGCCTCCCTCGGGAAGGTATTGCCATCATTAATGCACACTGAATAACTAGCTTTCCCCCAGCTAGTTGTGCACAAAAGTAGGTTGCACATGCACTCATAGGGAGGATGATTTGCAAAAGGAGACCAGAGAAGCAGGATGACCCTGCATGGGCAAAAACCTTGCCCAGAAGATGACATACTACATTAGATGTGATCATGCTTCAGAAGGAACCGAGAAAACTCTATTATGCTGTTAGGAACATGCACAGCCAAGTATGTGCTGAACTCTGCTCCTCTGTTGGTTCTTGCCAAAAGGGCTGATATGCTGTGCTGCTTATTATGTTTGTTTTTTTTTTTAACTCCAGGGCTCTATGGAACCCATTCTTAGAATGCCGGAGATTATGACAAGTCCCAGATCTTGTGAGCCAACCCAAACCTGGCTGGGCTCAGAGATGGATGATATGTTATCCGGGAGCTGGGCCCTGTTCCTGTCTGAATGGATTCAGGAAATGCAGGTGTACCATTGACGAGGTTCCCGCTCAAGGTTATGAGGCTGTAATGAGAACACATCCGAATCCCCCCCAGGAGAGGCTGCCAAGATCCTGGAGGAGGGGGAAAGAGTGTCTGGAGAAGGAGGTGGCTGTGACCGAGATAAGCTCCAGCCTTCCACAGCTGTCAATCAGGGATTTAGAGGGACTTAGAGTGAGTGAAAGCAGTTGGAGGAAGTAAACCTTCTGATAACCATCTTTAGGGCAGGCAGACATAAGAAGTAAAGAGTAAAGATCTTTGCTGTGACAGAAGAGCCCAGAAGGATTAAATTGTAGTGACCTCGGTATTAAGTGTTCCAGATGCCATGCTAAGCTCTATGCATTATCTCATTTAATCTTTATGATAGCCCTGTGACAGAGACTTTTATCTCCTCCATTTGACAGATGGGAAAACTGAGGCTCAGAGAGTTTATGCAACTAGCCCAAGACCCAACAGCAGTAAGTGCTGAACTCCCAACTGGAGGCTGCTTCTCCATTGAAAATAATCCATAGTCTAACAGGATGTTTAGCACACCATAGGCATTCAGTAAATAATTATTAATGAAATAACTAATAAACTAATGTTGAAAAAGGCAGGTCAGCACTGGATTAGTAGAGACCTGGCACAAATCAGCTGTGTGACTTTGGGTAACTGCTTGACCTCTCTAGGTCACATTTTTCCCATCTAAAAAGAGGATTTCAGACTATCTGCTCTCTGGGTTGCATGATATGAAGAATAAGTCATATGGTGGCCAGCATTTAAAAGAAACTATCCATCAAGTCTAAACAAGAGTCTCCAAGGTAACTTTGACCCAAGTCCCTCCAGCTGTATGAAATTGCTTCTCTTTCCCAAGAGAAAAAAATGCTTGGGGGCTGGAAAACCCATACGTATTTCTAGAGTACCCTGTGGCTTGGTTGGAGAAGACACTGCCATTAACAGAAGGGCCCTTTATCACAGTTGCCACTCCATTCTCGGTGACCAGATTGTCCCATTTGTCTCTGTCAAGATCACTGCAGCCACTCCTGATCTTAGAAGACCCCATGAAGGGCTTCTCTCTCTGCTCAGCCTGATGGCTTTTTCCTGGTAATTGAAATGCAGAGTCCTTTTCCACTACAATGACCACACAAGGACAGGAAAAACCTATTAGAATGTGCTCAGACCAAAACTATGACCTTGAATGTTTTTGGACACTCCTATTCTCTCCTTTAAAAAATCCTGTTTTCTTCGTAAAGGCATTGAAATAGTAGTGCATGGGCGGAACTTACTGGACGATAGAATTGGTTGTTTTTCCATTTGTTCTTATTACCCTGACCTTCCCATACCATATCCTTTTCTCAGTTACCAGCTGACTGCTTCTAGACATCTTCATCCCTCTCCTCTATCCAGTCTCCATCAATGCCTCCTCCTCTCGGAAGCCTTCCTGAAGTCCATCAGGCAGACATGGGCACTTTTTATAGGAATGAATTCTACTTGAGACCAAAGCCCTTGATTTCTTCACTTGGCATTCTCAGTGCCTGGCAAAGCGCCTGATGCAAGGTAGGCATCGAATACTTATTTGGCAAATGAATGTCGAAAGGATGCTTCAAAAAACCAATTAAAACATTAAGTAATAGATTAAATGAAATATAAAGTATGAGAATATGTATTTTTGAGTGAGTATTTTGAATATGTACTTAACCATAAATAATGGTTATCAGTAGCTCTACAGGCAGACAATAATCATACTGATCACCATTTTTCCTCCTTAGACTTTATGAAATATCTGACTTGAACAAGCCCTGTGTAAGTAGAAGCCAAGGACAGATAGTTTATCTGGGAGAGAGGAAGATGTATTTCTTGAAAATACAAATACATTTGTATCAGAGCTTATGCTGAGCCTTAATCCAGTTCCTACCACCGGATGAAAGGATCACCAACAAGCATCTAGGAGAGACAGGCTGACCATCACTGCCCTAGATCTGAGAAAGATGGAATGAGGCCACGGTCAAGTTACATGGAAGGAGACAGCTTAGTGTGGTTGAGTAATGAAATGATTCTTGTTGAAAATAAATCTATACAAGGAATTAAGTTCAGAATATCGCTTTTCTCAAACACTGACCAGGTCTGTGGCCCCTATTCAGACAAAGTTGCTGCCTTGAAGAACAGACGCCGGGGATAAAGTACAACTTTTCCATCCACTGCACCAGCAATATGATTCCGTGGAAAAGGCGACTGTGAATTCAGTTAGAATGGGTTGAAATCCTGCCTCTTAGTAGCTCTATGACCTTGTTCATGCCACTTACCCTTCTGAGCATCATTTTTATCACTAGAAAAGTAGAGATAGTAACACTTATCACATATTGTTGAAAGTAGGCATTCAATAAATGTTACTTTCCTTCCCTCCAGGTAGTAAGCCATGAGGGAAAAAGAATTGATAGGGAAACTTCCTAAACTGGGAAGAAATTGGCCAGATTTCCAACGAGGGAAGGTTTACTGTTGAAATAAATTGGTTGGGGAAAGGAACAGTAGAGGTAGGAATCTTCAAAAATTGGAATCTATATCAAATCACTCACTTTGACTCTACAGATATTTATTGAACACCTACTATGGGACAGACATTCTTCTGAGTCCTGAGGCTATGAGGAGGAATAAGAGAGACAGTCCTGCTATCAGGAGCTCCTGAGAGCTCACAAGCTATCAGGAAAGCCATTCATTCAAGATGTACATACTTACGTAATGAGCATTTTGAAGAGTGCTGTGGAAGCATATAGGAATACAGAGTCTAGTCTATACTGTCAAAGATAGCCTATCTGAAATTTCCACTGATGCTGAGAATAAATGAATGAATAAGCACAAAATGGTAGATTTTGTATTTTCCTCCACCATTCAAATTGCACAGGTATTTCTTGCTTTCCTTCTGTGTGCTAAGCCCTGAGGAGACAGAGATCAAAAAGGAACTATGAAGAGTCTCTGCTCCCCCAAGACCTCAAAATCCACCAGAGAAGAACAAAATAAACTGCAGAGATAGTAAATGATATCATAAATAGAAGGCTTTGGAAACAGAGGGGGGAACAGTGGATCTGCTCCCAAGGGAGATAAAAGGCATGCCAAGAAGGCGAGCCAGCATTGGGGTTTGGATGGCAATTTCCATGCTACCCCTGAGCTTTTACACTGTGAGTAGAAGTGATGCCTGCAGTGCCAGCTGGTATTGTTAACAACTTGAGGCATTAATGTGATACAGTGATGCCCTCAGAAAATAAATAGAGCTGATAAAGAAATTAACGTGTTCAAAAATAAAGGCATCATCTGCTGACTTGTTCGCATCGCCTTCACACACAGTGAGGTCTACTCAGAGCTCGAAAGAAGGAATACATCAGGAAAGTTAAACTCACAAGTAATGGCTGGGGGAAAGGTCAGTGTCCCTCCAGCTTCAGGTACTAAGCGACCGAAGATATTCTATTTGCAGGGCCCTTTCTAGTTTTCAAAATATCTTCACATTCAGATTTCATTGGTTCTGCCCAGTAAGTCCTAAAAACAAGGAGTGCAGATATGTCACACCCTCTACACAGATAAGGAAACTGAGACTCAGGGAGAATAAGTCATTTCTAGAGTCACATGAGCCAGCCCTGGTGATTTAGTGGTTAAGATCGGGTGCTCTCACCACCGCAGCCCAGTTTTGTTTCCCAGTGGTAACCTCATCACCCATCTATTGGTTGTCATATTGTGGTGGCTGTGAGTTGCTGTGATGCTGAAAGCTATGCCACCAGTATCTCAAATACCAGAAGGGTTACCCATGTGGAGAGGTTTCAGCAGAGCTTCCAGACTAAGACACACTAGGAAGAAGGACATAGCTACTCACTTCCAAAAAAATTGGCCATGAAAACCCTATGAATAACAGTGAAGTATTGTCTGATACAGTGCCAGCAGGTGAGAGGATGGCGCAAAAAGACTAGGCAGGGTTCCTCTGCTGTACACAGGCTTACTAGGAGTCGGAATTGACTCAATCATCTCGTGGGCACTAACAAAAGAGTCACAGGGCTGGACAGTGGTGAAGGGAATGTTAGAACCCAAGTCTTCTGATTTTCCCTCTAACGATCTTCGAATACCCCAGGGCAGTGTTTCTCAAACTATAATGTGTATGTGAGCCACCTGGGAGTCAAAATGCAGAACTGACTTCATAAGTCTGGGGTGGGACCCAAGATTCTGAATCTCCAGCTGACTCGGTGATGTCAATGCTGCTGGAGAAAAAGCATTCTTCACAATGAAAGATAATCATAGTCTGTATGTCCCAGAAGAAGTTATTTCAAATGGTTATGATAGTGGACGATCCTTCTTGCTTTTCCAAGATACCAAGAAGTAGTCCCTCAACAACTTATACTTAAGCAATACCTATTCCCCTTTGACGTCTGTGGGGCCATGGAAGACTTCTGTTACAGTTCCTCTACCTCAGTCCTTCCTCTTGTCTTGATCTCTTCCAGTCTCTTTCTGGATTTATCTCAGTCTCTGACTCTCTGACATTCTCTATTACCCTCTCTCTCGTGTTTGACCATCAAACCACACGTCTTGGAATCTCAATGACAAGTGATGGCTCACATTTTGCACTCTCCATTGTGTTCTGCCTTCTACAGAAGGACCAACTCACCGTGCTTCCTTTCAATGTAATAGGCAATGACAACTCACCTTCATAATTAGTCAGTCAATGCATACTCACTAACTGCTCCAGTGTGCTCAGGAAGCACTATGCTTTAGGATGACCTGCCTAGAAATGAGACACAATGTGGTTTGGGGCAAGAAAAACATGGTATCAAGGAATAAAATGAGAGGACATTTAGAGTAAATCAAAGTGTGCTTTTGGAAGTAAGAATGGGAAGGAAATATGTTCAATGCTGTGAAGTACGGAAAGAAGTGTGAGACTTCGTTATTTCCCTCTAGGATGCTTTAAATCTAGTTGGGGAATTGATGATGAGAATAATTATAAATTATATTTATTGATTGTAGAGGTTAGTGATTAGTATATTTGTTTGATTTTGCCATCCAGCATTCATCCCCCATTTTGTGACTGAGGAGCGGGAGCCATATGTCCCCCACTGGTCACTGTTTGATGAAGCTCTCAGAGGTCAAGATGCCTTGCCTTCACCTGTTAAGGGTGAACATGTGAGCTAAGTCACACGCATCAAAGACTCCCTCCCTGGAATTTGAGTTTTGAGCAGAGTGACAAAAACACTGAAAGCAGGTGGAGCTTATACCCTGAATGGCAGTGCCCCAAGTCAAGACTCAATCGGTTCTAGCCAGAGCTTTGTCTCCTTCCTCTCTGAGTGTAGTTCTTAAGCTTTTCCTTTGATGGCAGGAAATCCCATGGCCTTCCAATAGATTCCTGATCTATGTAAGTTGGCCAGAGAGTTGTTTACATCAAGGAGTTCTAATTCATACAAACATCTGTGTTTGGCTAGATGCTATGATATATGATATATGCTTTTATGCATCATGTAATTTAACCATCACCAAAACCAAAAGAAATAGGTACTGTTGAGTCCAATAAGGAATCTTCTCACTCCCTGTCTGAGTTCTGAATGAATTGAGAAAAGACAAAGGTACAAGACATATCATCTTTATTACTGGTAGAGCATATATTTTCAGATGAGTGGATTTCCCAATACTGTAACCTAGAAGTAAATAAACTCACACAGATATCCCTGGACCAGAGCAGACCCCTGAATGGAAAGGCTATTCTCTACAAAGTGTATGGCATGGAGCAACAAGGAAGCAGTCTTTGCTCATGTGGGCAACTAACTCGCAAGAGGAAGCAAGGGAGGAGCCAAGCATGCTCAATTTGGTCTTCCTGAATTTACCAATGAAGTCAGTTACTCCACTCCACCCACACCCTCCAAGGTGCAATAAGTAAAAGGGCAGAAAGAGACCAGGGCTCTTAGACCAGTTGAGCTCTTTCTACATGGAAGGAAATACCCAAAGAAGGAAGAATCACTCCTCCCAAGAGTGATTGGCCCCTACTTTGATAATCGTGACTACGGTCCAGGAATTTGCTGAACACTTTACATGGATTACCTCATTTAATCCTCACAATCACCCTTGGAAGTATCTCGTATTAGTATGCCCATTTTACAGATGAAGACCCTCAGCCTTAGAAAGGTTAACGAACTTTCTAGGGGCCCCAGCTAGTGTATGGTGAAGCCAGGATTCAAACTCAGTGTGACACCTGATTTTGTGTCTTATATCCCTGTACCAGAAGAGTGCCTCTAATGAGGAAACTGACACCAAGAGAAGTTAATTCACTCAGATAATAGTTGGTAGAGCCGATTTCAAACCTGCAGTCACATCTGTCTAATGGCAAACTCCATGTACTTAACCTCTGTATACAAAGGCAAAAAAGATTTAAGAAAAAATTGAGTGCCAAGAGACTCAAAACAGAGAAACATGAATTTAGCCTGGAGCACTCCTGAAAGCTACAAGGCTGGTGTTTTGAGCTGGATATTTAAAGATAGGTGGGGTGTATATTGAAGAAGCCATTCCAGTCTGAGAGACCAGCTGAGAGAGCTTAGAAAACATTGATTCTGTGAGAAAGATGAAGAAACAGAGACCCAGGAGGTGGGGGTAAGTAGAGGAGGGAGAGGGGAGACGACCAGATTAGATGAAAGACCATCAGAAATAAAGTCGAATAGATGAATGGAACCCAATTAACAGGATTTTAAACCAGGTAAAAAAGGTTGGACTGTAAGATTCTTGAGCACAGTTTGAGAGAACAACTTGCCACAGAACCTGTCAGTGATTCTCATCGTGGTTTGGAGAAGGATGAGCCAGAATTTAAGACACCCAATGAGGAGCCAGGTGGAGACTTCAGTCCAAAAGGGAAGGGAGCTAGGCTGGTGAGATACCAATGGAAGGAAGTGGTGAGTCTGAGCCATACTGAAGCCATCTGCATTTTGCTGATGTGAATGACTTCAGGGATGAAAAGGAGAGAAAAGTGAAAAATAACATGAGTTTCTAAACTAAGGGACTTGGAACTATCACTTGGAAAAATGAGAGAAATAGAAATTTGGCTCTGGAACCCTCCATCTTTTCTTCCTGGGCCTCCTCCCTCCCCGCCCCTTCACCTCAACCAAGACCTGATCTCAGGAAGAGGCCTAATTAATCCCTACAGTGAGGTGTGTCTGACAGGCAAAGACTAAGGTGTCACCACCCTCAGGGAAAAAAGCATTGACATTTGAAGGAAGGTATTTTTAAATTATCCCAATTAGAGAAATCCAGGCACAAGCAGCCAAGGGAGGAGGGATTTTGGGGGAAAGGAAGGCCCTGTGTGCTTGGGAAATGGCGCCATGTCAGGGCTTCCTATTGCATGGTGCTCCCGATGCGCCAGCCACCCTCCTGGACGCCTGACACACGTGCCCGCCTTCAACCCTAACAACAACCCCAGCAGGCAGACATGGCAATCCTTGTTAGAAATGAGGAAGGAGGCTCAGAGAGCTTACACAACTTGTCCCAACTCACACCGCCAAGAAGTGACAGAGCTGGGACATGAACTCGGGCAGGCCGGCTCTGAGAAGATTAGTACGGATGACAAAAGGAGAAGTTGGGACAATAGGAGGAACCCATTGTATCAGCACTTTTACAACTTTTTTAAATAGTAGAAATTCTTATTTTTTTAATCCCAAGTTAAATCTTACCCCAAATATATGTTTCTTTATATCTGTCCATAAAGAAAACAGCTGAACTATTCAGGTCAAGGGGAGAGCGTGAGAGTGAGGAATCTGGAGTCCTCCTGTTGGACCTGTTTCTTCTTTGCTGCCCCTAAGCTGCTCCATGGCTCTGTGGAAACCCAATCTGAACACGATTGCACTGCAGAGCAGCTGAGTACCTGCCGCTCCTGCTCTCCTAAGTGGTAAAGAATGTACAAAAGGAAAAGCAGAGATTGAAATATCCGCTTTACTGACGGGTCTCTGCCAATGACTGGATTGGAAAATGCCGTGGCATCTCCCACCTTCCGCCCTGAACTAACTCCCTCTGCTGATGCAGATACAGACAGAGGGTACAAGCCTCCATCACAGGTTCAGGCAAGTCAGAGGTCAAGAGAACCAGAGACAAGAGGCTTGGCTCCCCACGAATCCTGTTCAGCAGAGAAATGTCAGGCTTCAGTCTTCTGGTTCACCTTCCACGTTGCGGGTGGAGATGGGAAGAAGCTGTGTGAGTTACGCAACTCTAGGGGCACCATTCCCATGGAATACAATCTGAATGATGTCCCCGGGTGGAAGGGTCAGGGACATCTTCACAATGTGGAATGACCTGTACCACCCGAGTATCAACCAATCAAAATGGAACCTGGACATTAAGTAGTCGTCTCTGTGCATATCACCTTCAAATCAATCCAGAGGGGAAAGTGGATAAGAAAAGTTAAAATCTGGTGGAAAACACTCAAGTAGAGCATTTCTCCAGGCTACCTTATGGATCACCAGTCAGCCTGTACATTGATTAGGTGCCCAGCCCTGGTCTGATTAGTAGGATCCAAATCAGGTAGTACTCATATGGTGACTTACACAGAGGGAGCGCCTTAGATGGGACTGTGGAGTTGAGGGGTATTCTGAATGTCAGTCTTTCCAGTTCACCTTCATGCATCCAGAAGCTCTTTAAAGCACAGTTCAAAAGCCTCTTCCACCTCCACAAAGACTTCCCTGCTTACCCTAAATGAAACATTCTTTCCCTTCTATAGAAGCCCTCACAACAGTTTGTATCTCTTTTATGATACATTATCCTGAACTGTGCTTTCTTAATGCACATCTCTTCTCTGCTAGATTAGACTGTAAACTCCTTAAAGGCAGGGTACACCTTATTCATTCCTTTATCCCAGTGGTTCTCAACCGGTGGTGATTTTTGACGGTCACAACTTGGGGTGGGGGAGTGGAAGGGAGAGGGTGCTCTTGGCATCTAGTGGGTAGAGGCCAAGGATGCTGTTAAACATCCTGCAGTGCACAGGATGGCCTCCCCCACCCCAAAAATGTCCTATATGTTCAAAACGTCAAGAGCGTCAAGGTTGAGAAATCTTGCTGTATCCCCAGTGGTTGCACTAGTAGTGTTCAATAAATGTTTGTTCAGTGAGTAAATGGATAACTGGATGGTTTGTATTTTCTTCAGTACTTGTCTCTTGCCTGAATCTCCTCAGTATGGGTTGGCTCAGGGGTGGTATGATTTGTTTTCCCTGGATGAATGGCCAGTCATGATGACCTGCATTTTGTAAGACGGTACATGATTCATCTGCTTCTTTCTCCCCTCCAGTGGTGCTCCATTGCCTATAGATCCAAATGCGTCCTCCTAAGGATGGCAGACAAGGCTCTCCACAGTCAATCCCTGTCTGCCATATACTCTTCTCTACCACATACCCGCTATCGACCAGCCCCACCAAGTTAAATGCAACTTACAATACATACAGTGCTATTTAGAATTCTCATGGCTTTGCAAAACATCTTCCCTTTACCTAGAATTTTCTATCCAACCTTATACCATATGCACTTGTTGAGCGTTCATTCACCCACTTCAACTTGTCTATTTTACCTTTACGTATTCCCTTACTCACCAAAGAGAATTGATCAGGCATTCTTTTGTGATCTTCTCTTGTGTCCGTTGCTCCTATTTACAATTTTTATGATATTAAATTGTGACTATTTGTTTGCACATCTGTTCCTCCCAACTAAACTGTAAAATCCTTTAAGATATATACCTCCCCAGCATCTATCTTCATTTCTGGACTATAGGAGGTACTCAATAATTGTTTGATGAATGAATGAATAAATAAATAATGAATGGATGGATGGATGTTCTAAGAATAATCTTGCCTAGTGCTAGAATAGTGTTGATGACAGTCCTCTGAGGTTTGAAGTCTAAACCTATGGATTTTGGACAAATTGGATCTGCAGATTGACATATCAATAACCAAGACATAATAAGGTTATGGTGAAGAAAGTACATACATTCCAGCATGTTTGTAATAAATCCAGCCAACAATTCTCTTTGTTGTTGGTTCTTAATATAATAAGCCAGATCCTTAGATCTGTGGATGGCAAACTGGGATGCCATGGACCACTAGTTCTTAAATCTGGCTGCATATTAAAATCATCTGGAAAGCTGTTAAAACATTAAAGCAGTTAGACACCTCAGGCCCAACCAACGGTCAGAATCTCTTGTCGGGTAGGGCGGATGGACGTGATTAATAAAAAGCAACAACTCTCCAGGTAGCTCTAACGTGCAGACAAGGCATAGAACTGCGCTGTAGCTCTTCAGGAGCACTGCAGAGAGGGAACACTCCAAAGACTTAAGTTGCTACAGGATGTGAGGTGCCCTCAAAGTGAAAGTGACCAATGGAAAGTTTTCTACTTTCCATATAATGAGAGGGCAAATGGGGCACTGTTTCACACAGCGGGAACCAAGCCCATCACTTCCACCAGGGAATCTACAATGGAAAGGGTGACCTGATTTCTTTTAAAAATTAAGTTTGTGACCGTGAGGAACATTGTGGGGAGGATCACAGGCCAGCCAGGTTTGGAAATGCCAAACTCTTTGATTTCCTCCCCGCTCTCTCTTCAGTATGGAAACTATATGATGCCTGTGTAGTGTGACTATTCATGTATACCACACTGAGCTACTGATAGAGACCTTAAGCTATTTTTTTAAAGTCTTATTTTGACAAGAGATTCTCAACTGGAGGTGTACATCAAAATCATCAAAGACATAATTTATTTGGAATTTATTTTGAAATAAAAATCCCTGGAGGTGGAACCCAGGGTTTTTGTTTGTTTGTTGTAAATTCCTTGAGTGATTTTCAGGGTTTACTCCTGGTTAAATGTAACTACTTTAAATGAACCAGCATCTGATATAAAATCAATTCACCAATTAATCAAACTTAAAAGCAAATAAGAAAGATCAGTATCATCTTGTGAATTCCTGCTTTGGGGTGGTTCATTTCCAAAGGCATTTATTCCTAAATAAACTAAAGGGTATGACTTGGAGACCAAGTGGCATACAGTTCCATCCAGGACAAGAACTGCAAGGAGGCAAAGTTCTGTTAAGAACGCCAGCATCTGTTCTGCGTTTTCAACTGGAAAGCCAATATTTCCCATCTAACTCCACCAATTCACTCTTTGGAGTACTATAAATGATGTGACAGATTCTCTCATTCCATGCCAATCAATTGGGTTGGCCCTTTACAATTACTAAGATTAATTTACAGAAATATGTAATAAAAATCTTTCAAGGAAAAAGGACTTTGAGATGCTGGCGGATTGGAGCACAGGCACACGCAGCTAACATCACATCTATGCCAATGGCCATTTGCCATGCTGTTTAGGCCTACATCTGCTGCTGGTTAGCAAAAATTCCATTCACAGCTGTCCAGATGAATCACATGTCCAATTAGCATTTCTTGCTCAGTGACAGGATTCTGCCCAGAACAGAAATTTTCAAACAGAAAGCACAACAGAACAGAATATTCTTGCTGAAAACAGTACTCTGTGAATTCCTGAATGTCTTAGGGGGGAAAAGAAAAAACTATAGGAAGCTGACAAAGTCCAAAAACATGTGGTTCTTTTCCCCTAGATGCAGTTAAGTTAAAAGAATTTCAGTTAATTATATGCATGACTTCCCGCTGAAAAGCCTTGGTCTGTTCTTTCCTGTTCTTCAATTCCAAAGGCCATCAACATCATGAGTTTGCCATCCACTACAAATGGAAGATGGAGTGACCTTCCACTAATGAAACCATCTCTTGTTTTCTATTTAAACTTCTAAGGTGACAGGAAAATGAACTCAGCTTAATCTTGAGATTTCCCTCAGTGGTGCTAACCAGAATTTATTTTGTACTTATATGTTCAAGTATGCTAAGGTACTCAGCAAAATAACTAGAATTCGAACTCAAAAAGACTCACAGAAGAATAGCCCAAGAAGCTATTTGTGTTCCTCCACTGTCTAAGACCTTTTCAGTGGTTTCCCATTTCACAGAGAATAAAATTACCCAAGGCCCAGTGTGATTTAACCTTTAGCTGTGTCTCTACTCTCAACTTGCCCCTCTCCTCTTGGCCCACATGGCCCAGACACACTGTCGTAATTTCAGTTCTCTTTTTCAGTAAGCCAACATCTTTTCTACCACAGGGCCTTTGCATGTGCTGCTTTTCCTATCTTTTCCCTACCCCTGTCTTTTAGAGCTTTACTTCCTCTGATAGTCCTTCCTTGTTCATATCTATGTAGTCCGGCCTTCCTCCTGTTGTAAAATCTCTCTAATTCCCTTATTTGTTTCTTTGTTATTTATTTTTTATTTGTGTAGGATTTTTTGCCCTTGTCTCCCAGTGGAAGGAAATCTCTGGAAAGGCAAAACTTAAGTTATTCTTCTTCATCTCAATATCTCCACTGCCTTGCACAGTGCCTTTTACTTACTAGCATCTCAATAAATTTCAGTTATCTATAAGAATGAATGAATGCATGAATGAATGAATGTGAATGAATATTTTAATTCACAATGTGATCAAATCATGCTTTATAAAAGAACAAACATCTTTCTTTTCTCTGTCACAGCTAATGAAACTATCTTAGGAGGTCTTCCTAAATAAGGACCTTTCTCTGAAAAGAGGAAGTGAAAGTTTTCAAAGGGACTTAAATCCCATAATAAAAGCTGCCATTTGTATAGTACTTTATACCTCAAAATGCAGTTCCTTGTACTTTTACCATTATTATCCTCCCTATATTACAGGGAAAAAACTAAGTACAGATTCTGTACCTTCTTAGTTGCCCAAGATCACAAATTAATAAGGGCCAGGAGGAGGACTCAACCCCAGGTCGACAGGTACTTGTTTGTGGGTCTTTCATGTCCCGCCCTCTCCTGGCCTCATTAGTCCGTCTGTCTCACAGTCAGGTTACATCTGCCAAAGTCTGGAGATGATTTTCGGAGGAATCTACCCTGAGGAGAAATATAGTTTGATTTCAAATTTAATTGAATGGACAACTAAATTAACTTGCTAGAGGAAATCCATTGTCTAGGAGAAGTTTCCGTATATGTTTTTAATAATTAACAATCATGACGCATATGTTAAACACCAAAAAAAAAAAAAATTTAAAAAACCAACACAAGACAATAGAAGAGGGGCAGTAAACAGAGGCCACTTTCTCTCTCTAACCCGATGAGGAGTCCATCGCTGATCATATTCAGGGTGGTCTCAGGAAGAGACTCATCTGGGCGTTTTTTTCTCTGGAGACAGTTGTACACACACTCTGCCTGATGGAAGTGCTCCCAGAGTCAGGATTGTTCCATTCACTGTCATTTCCTCATGCCAGAGATGATTTTCATGACAAGCTCCACTGTTCGCCTTGCAGCCCAGGTGTTTCCATGGCAGCACGTAAGCTGTGGCTGAAGGAAGAAACTTACCCTCCACAGTAACGCTGGTGTTTAAAGCGGCAATTAAAAGAGCAATTTTCAAAAAGTCAGCTAAGCTTTTTTTTTTACACATAATGATGGTACTGTTTTTATTTAAATAATAAATGTTCACTTTAAAATTATTTTCTATTATTATGTTTTACTCAAACAATAAGGATCAAAATTAAGAAAGAGAAAGGAAAATAGAAGAGGGCAAGGGAAGAGAGGTGAGGGGAGTGGAAGGAAGAGGAGAGGGGAGGGGAGAGCCATGTTCCAGGATGCCAGTGTCTTGTGTTAGGAATGAAAATAAATTTAAGCACCCAATTTTCTTTTTCAATATTAAGATGCTTTGTAATCATAGCGTTTCTCATTCCCCTCAACTTCCAGTTCTCTTCTCAGCATGATGAGGAAATTTGAACATATTCCAGATTGAAGAGGCCCAATCAAGATGGAACCGCTAAGGTCACAGTGGAGGGAACATTCACAGCAAAACTAGGGAAGACCAAGAGAAGCCTCACCGGGAGATTTGCTCCATTTGTATTTGCTTCCTCAGCAGTTTTTCTTTCTGTTTCAGATTTTTGAGCAGAGAGCCAAGCAGCAAGGCTGAACACGCATGAACACAGTTGACTGCTGTCACCAAATGCAGCTTGCAACGAACTTAATTTGAAGCATATTTCACAATGTTCAGAGTTCTTCTTGTGCTGCAGAGCAGTTAGTGTAAATGGTAAACAGTCACGTGAAAGGTGGAGTCACATTCACCTTGTCAAACCAGGACTTTTCTCTTGTCCTTCTTTCTTCAGTATCATTTGTATCAGGGTCAATAATTTACCTTTAACTTGTTCTATATAATCAAGACACAGGTATGGACACACATACATACACACACAAACACACGCACACAAAAATGGTGACCGAGTCAACTCAAAAGCTAACACATCCTGTGCCCCAGACCCAAATCCTCTTCTCTGCATGACTCAAATCTCTGCTCCTCTCCCTCCAGCTCAGCCCTCTCCACAGTCTGCTCCTGTGGTCCTTCGGTCTCGGGAATACCTGATCTGTACATACCTGGTTCTCCCCCCCAGGCTGATCGCTTAGATGCCTGAGAGTCCGAGGAAAAGGCAAAGGAAATCTAAATAGGAATTGAGTATCAGGACTTGGATAAGCGTTTTATATATGGATGATCTCATTTCAATTTTTCAAGAACCTAGCCAGTCTGACATTGCACATATTTTTATAAACACAGAAGTTGAAGTTTAAAGAGTGATTTGCTCAGGGTGACAAAGGTAGTAAGTGGTGAAACTGGCCAGGAGTCCAGACTCCAAATTCCATGGCAACACAGAAAAACTCTTGAGAATGGGGTTGCAGATAGCCCCTGCTGTTTAGTCTGAGAGAGTGTAATAGGCATTGCTTATTTCTGACCAACACCTTATCCCCTGGGATCCTACCCATCTTCTCCTCCATGTGATTCCGTTAGAGCTGGAAATTATTGATCCTTCTTTAATCATGCTTCAGGGTTGTCCAAGCCTAGTACTGCATTCCTCCACCAAGTCTAAGAGGTCCAAAGGGTGGGCATAAGAGCCAGCATTCATCTCTGAAAAATGATAAATGGACTATAGGACAAAGCTTCCTCTTTCTACTGAGTTTGCTAAGCTGGAACAATGCAATTCTGAAGCTGCTGGAAGTGGTATTTCCTGGCTGCAGGAAGGAACCCATATGCTGTAGTTGAGAATAAGGCAGAAAGACCAGATGGCATGCTCTTTCACTTCTTTATGCTTTTCCACATATGGTTCTCTATGTCTAGAACACCTGTTTTGCTTTTCCCTCCAAAATATATATATATAAATCTCCTATCTTATCTCAGGTGTCATTTCCTTTAGGAACTGTGTCCTCTTTCCCCATGATGAGTTAGATGCCCCTGCTGTATATTCTCATAGTGTCTTGTTAATTATTAACACTCATAATAAAAATTAACACACAGCATTGTGATTCCTGTCTACTGTCTTTCCCACCCTCTACATGATGCGCTCCTCGTGGAGAGTGAGTGTGTCATGGTTATCATTGCATTCACATCATTTAGGAAAGTAATAGGTAAATAATAGATGCTCAGTGTTTCTAGAAAGGGTGGATGGTAATGGATATTAGGTGAATTTGAAAACTGTTTCTCAAACTCCAGAAGCTGTCGATAATTATCCCCACAAAGAAATCTAGGGAAAATGAGCTCCAAAATTTCTGAAATTCAAAATTCTCTGAAATTTTCATAGATAAAACTAGAACCTGTGAAAATTATAGGCAGATCTATTTTAGCACAATATAAGAAAAGAATTTCTATCAATTACATGGTTTTAATGTTTTCTCTTTGTGTTTGGTTTTTATCAGTTTTACTAGGTTCTGTATGGGTGTAGTTTTCTTTATTATTTATTATAATTGGAGTTTTAGCAGTTCTTGAAAATGTGATTTGATTTTTTGGTACCTTTGGAAAATCTCAGTCAATATCTCTTCAAATATCCTCCACCCTATTTTCTCTTTCCTTTATTTCCAGGACTCCAGCTGCATGTATGCTAGACCTTTTCACCATGTCACTCCATCCTCCTATTTTTAATGCTATTCTCTACTATTTGTATTATTCTGGATATTTTCTTCTGACCTATCTTCCAGTTTACTAATTCTCTCTTTAGCTGTGGCTCATGTGGTGTTAAACCATTTAGTTCTTAATTCCAGTTACTGTATTGTTCATTTCCACAGTTTTTATTTGCTTCTTTTTCATAGTATCTAGTTCTCTGCTGAAATTCTCCAGTTTGTCATCAATTTCTTGAACATATTAAGCATAGTTAATTTAAAGTTCATACCTGATAACTTCAATATCTATATCATCTGTGGACCTATTTCTACTTTCTGTTTTTTCATTTTATTTGTTGTTAATTATTATCTTTTTGCATGCCTTCTTTTTTAATTTAATTCTAAATATTGTGCAGGAAAAGTTACAGAGATAATTCAAGGCTTTAAAAGATGTTATCTTCCTCAGAAAAGATTTAACTTTGCTTGTGACAACAGTTATAATAGATGTACACCACATTAATCCTTGGGGCCAGTCCGGTGGTGCAGTGGTTAAGTGCACACGTTCCACTTCGGTGGCCCGGGGTTCGCCAGTTCGGATCCCAGGTGAGGACATGGCACCACTTGTTAAGCCATTCTGTGATTGGCGTCCCACATATAAAGTCAAGGAAGATGGGCATGGATGTTAGCTCAGGGTCAGTCTTCCTCAGCAAGAAGAGGAGGATTGACAGCAGATGTTATCTCAGGCCTAATCTTCCTCAAAAAAAAAAATCCTTTATAGCTGAACTTCAATCTTCAAGAGAGCTAAGGTAAGTCTATTTCTGTCTACATTTACTCCTGAAGTATAGTATTCCAACTGAAATTCCAACTGAAAGCCTTGAATATTTATCTACCAGGGCCAGTCCTCTTGGTGTACCCCGTGCTGAATTTTTGGCAGCACCTCCTCCATATGAATCAAAAGAAAACTCACATTAACTTCTCAGCCTTTTAGCCACCAGTTGACACCAATTGGGCTCATGTCTGTGGACTTCATCTTCCAAGCTCTTGCCCCCTCAAGTACTTGCTGCTTTGGTAGTTGTCCAATACCTTCAAAAAGATTATACATACACATACAGGCATATATATTTATATCTACAAATCTTCCAAAATATGTCTACCCATATCTACATCTACATCTATATATATATTTCTTGCTATTTTAGGAGTTCTCCAATATTTTAAAACAGATTTAAAAAAAACAAAATTTGCCCAGCCTTTCTAGTAGTTCTTAACAGGAGGATTTGTTTGAAACAAATTAGCCTACCATGGGCAGAAGTAAAATCTTGCTATAGTATTCACATGGGAGGTCGGAGTTGGACTGGATGAACCTTAAACTTCCTTGAAACAGTAAACACAAGAGAACAGCCGAGGAAATTTTTTTTAATTAGAGAGAATTTGTCTTTGTATTATAAAGTTTTAGTAATAAAACTGTATGATGCTGAGACAAGAATAGAAAAACAGATCCATATAACAGAAAAAAAAAGGAAATGTTGGTTATACATATATTTATCATATATTGTATATAAAGAAGGCATTTCACCTCATATCAAATGAATGCCAGATGAATTAAAAATCTAAAGATTCAAACAATCCAAATATTGAAATAGAGAACTCCTTCCCAGGTTAACACACAACGTGAAAAATAAGATTATCTACATTAATTAGAAGTTTTATAGGGGAAAAGATACCATAAGCATTGTTAAAAGTGAAACAGGTAACAATAAACAGGAAAACAATAAACTGAGCAAAGTACAAATGGCAGACATTTATGGAAAGAGAGACACAGAGAGAGAGATAGACATATATACGTAGACAGAGAGACAGAGACAGGGCCCCAACACAGATCAATAAAAAGTTAAAAAGACAAACTATCCAATAGAAAAGTGGGCGAGGCAAATGGACAATTTACATAAAAAGAAAATTTTAAAAACACATTTGAAGATGTCCAACCTCATTACATTAAAATATCTGGCAAACAAAATAACGAGAGAGAGTTTTTTAATCTTCCAAATTAACAAATATTTCTACACATTCTTGTCAAGGGTGTGAGGAGCTCGGAGCTCTTATACACTCTTGGTGGGAAGATAAATTGATGCAAATTTTATGGAGGACAATTTGGCAGTATTTATCAAACTTTAAAATATGCATATCATCTCAGTTCTGGGAGTCTCTCTGATAGAAATATTGGCACTTGGGTAAAAAGAAATACACTGAAGCATTACTTCTAATAGTGTGAAACTGGAAACTATCTAAATGTCCCCAATGTAAAGCATGGTTAATTAAATTTTTGTGCCTACATTACATAGCATTCTATAAATCTATTAAGAAGTCCAAGGCAGGCCTAGGCTTACTATCGTAGACGACATATATTGATTAGTGAGAAAAGCAGCTTATAAAAATTTTTTAGTATGTTTTTTTAAAAAGATCCTTGCCTCCTGTGATTATTACATATATGTTGTGTGTGTATGTGTGTAAGTGGTTTATCAAATGAGTTGAATTCAGTAACCAACAGAAAATGACTGTGTATCTGTTTCCGTGTCCCCTTCCCGAGTCATATGATCTTATAACAGGCAAACCCCATAGCCTCTTTTCTGGTCACTTGCAGATATTAAAGAATGTAACCAGTCAAAATCAAAACTTGAATTTCACATCCAATTTAAAAGTTCCCCCTCTCCCGAGCACGGGCCTAACGAGTTTGGAGACCAGCAGTGGGGTCAGGGGAATGCTTGTTCTCTCACTCTCTCCTTTCCTCCCACTCTTGCTGATGACTCCAATAGGGTCAAGACATGGAAAAGGAGATTTTAAATAAAAAGAGCCAAATGTCTTATTTTACCACTGCTGTGATAATCCTGGTGTCCTCTCAATGACCTCTGTCATGGTGGGCATCTAAATTCCAGTTCTCTCGTGGAGGTGTTTTTATGAGTTCTTTGGAAACCTTTACCAGAAGGCTCAACATGACACAAGAGAGTCACTCTCCACCTGTCCTCCTGGAACTTCCCACCGTAGTTCACCCTACAGTCTCTTACTTCTGGGGTCCTTGCACCCTAACAGACCACCCCTTTGAGCAGACTTCCGTCAAGGTGAGTGACATCCAGTGAACCTCCGTATACAAAGCTCACACAGTCTTTCCCCACCATGTACAACTTGCTGAACCGCTGGCCCTCTCCAGGCTGTGTCATCCCAGGCAGCCCCAGACAGCCTCCTGCCCTCAGACTTCTCCCACAGGAAAGTAGTCACCAGTCACTGTGTGCACGTTCATCTCAGACTCCTGCAGACATGCCTCAGGTTCCCCTTAGAACCCTCTGGCTTTGCTCCACGTCCGCGCCCTGACCAGGTATCCAGCTCAGCCGGCATTCCACCAGGGAAAAGAATCTCTGTTTCTTTCTCACAGGCACAAGCCATTCAT
The DNA here is from genome assembly GCF_041296235.1 of Equus asinus. Lineage (NCBI taxonomy): Eukaryota > Metazoa > Chordata > Mammalia > Perissodactyla > Equidae > Equus > Equus asinus. Next base: position 32,298,622 of record NC_091802.1, on the reverse strand, counting down.
GTGGGGAGCCCCCTTCCTGGGCCTCATATAGAGGAGAAAAGCCAAAGACCTCTCTCTCTACTCCCACAAATTCCTTTGAAATAATTATTTCAAATTAATTTCTAGCTGCTTTTACATAGGCTATTGGTGGGATCACTGGTCTCATTTTCCTTTGTTTTAGTAAATCCTGTGTGGGTGTGTATCATGCCTCTCTTTAGAAAACAGGCTGCTTATCACCTATTATCTTCAGCTTTGGTGCATTAGCTGCAAGTCCAAAACAATGGGGAAGATCCCATTTAGCATCTATCACATACAGACTACCCACACCCTCTCATCTCACGCAGGCGGATATGTGTATGTATGTATACACATGTGTGCGTGCATGTGTGTATGGTTTGTTTATGTGGAACAAGGTGTAGGTTGCCCAAAAACTGTGAACATTGATCACGTCTGCAGTGGAATTGGGGAACTGTGTGAGGAGTGACTTTCACATTTCATTCCATATTTCTATATTGTTGAATTTGCTTATGATGGGCATGCAATTCTTTTGAATTAAGAAAACAATAAAATGATTGCAATGATTGTAATCATAGGATATTGATAATAGCTACCATTTTAAAGTCTCAAAGTACCAGGCTCTGTGCTAGAAGCTTTATTAACATTGTCTCTTTTAATCCTTTTCAGAGCTCCATGAGTGTGCCCTTTTGATAGATGAGGAAACTGAGATTCTTTGAGGTCAACTTGGCCAAAGTTCTAAACTGTGCTGGGCTTAGAAACCAGTGTAGTCTGCCTCCAGAAAGCCACAATTCTTCTGGTATGTTCTAATCCTTTGTAGCACTTAGCGGGGCAACAAGCAGTGAAATGCTTGGTGCTAGTTCACTTGACTGCAGGCGGAGAAGTGCCTCTTTGCATCTACAGCACCCACAACAGTGTCTTATGTACAGTAGATGTATATTAGATGCTCAGTGAATGCTGGTTGAATGGAGTGAGAGGTCATATAATTTATCATTTAAACCAGGACACTTCTGATAGTGAAGTTGGGTGAAACTCATAGTTACACAGGTATAACATGTGAAACTCAGGACTGTTCTGGGAAAACAAGGCTGTATGGTCACCTGTTGGTGGAAGGAAGGAAGGAAGTGGGGAGGGAAGGAAGGAGAGGGGGGAGGAAAGAAGGAAGCAAGGAGAAGGAATAGGCTGGGCAGAAGGGGGAAGAATATATCTACGGTGTTTTATGATCCTGCAAATCTTTGAGTAGTGAGTAAAGCTTGTTCCTTCAAAATTAATGGAATGAATCTTGAAAGTAAAGTAGAGCTGGGAGAGGTAGTATATCTGTGTAAATGAGTCTTATGTATTATGAGTTAGTGATTTCAAGTCTTATAAAAGGGGAGGGATGGAGCACTGTTGGGAAGGAAGAGGAGGCTGAAGGTTTTGAAGGAAAAGAATCCTGTTTATTTTCAGCTCTTGACAGACAAATAGAGACTGTGTGAGGAGACTCAATGATGCATCACAGAACAAATGCCAGAGAAACAAAGTTCTTTCTAGCTGAAAGACAGCTCCGGCTTGCTGAGAACATCACTCTCCATCCCACGGGCATTCCCCCCTTCTGAGAGGATTCCCATCTTGGGGTCAGTCATAGGCGTTTCATCCCGTGGGATTCAGGGCATCTTCAAGAGGTGGGCTGAAGGGACAAGGTCTAGCACCCCTGGTGGTGGGTAGGTTCACAAACAAGGTAGACTAAGCGTGTGTGTGTGCACGCGTGTGTGCATGCAGGCATGTTTGTGTGTGTGTGTCTGTGTGTGTAGTGGGAGGGAAAGAAGTGAGCTGAAAAGGATTGAGGCCACTCATGAACCACAGATTATCTCCCAAGCACACTGACCCCCTGCATCTAGAATATTCACTGGTTCTCAACCTTCAGGGAGAAGAAAACGGAATCACTGACATGCTGCATAAATCCAAATTTTCTAATGGCATTTTATGTTATTAAACCTTAATGAGAAAAGCCTGAGCAGAGGAGAAGTCTAGCTTATTAAGCTCATTTTTTGCTCTATTTTTCATTTTATAAAGAGACTCAAATTCAAAGCGGGCACAACAAAGAAGTGCTCATTCCCCTTTATGGAGTAATATGTTTGTTTAGTTTACTTTAAATTGGGCTTAAATTAGGCCTCAGAAGGAGGGAATTCATTAAAATCCTGATCTGTGATGTTGGCAAGTTGCCATCAGAAAGGCCTGAATTGCTTCCTTTGATAGGGTTCAAAAGAGAAATAACAAATGCCAAAAATAAGACTATGGTTTTGCATGATGTGCCAATTTACAATGTTTTCATCCGATTTCAAAATCAGAAAATTAGAAAGATAAAGAAGAAAAAGATTAATTCTTGGTAGGTAGATTTTTTCCCCACTTAAAATATACATAGACATTGTGTATGTTGTGTGTGTTTTCTTCTAGTATTTTTCTATGAAAATATGCACCTGTGTGTGGTAAGACTGGTATCACCCCTTGTGCATAAATTTGCATCCTGCTCTTTTCTACTTAACCTTATATTTATTATCATCACTCCTTCCATTAAATATTATTTGAAAACAAGATATTTTTAAATGGCTATATACTATCCATCATAGATTAGGCATAAATTATCATTAAATGAAGAGTCCCCTATCACTCTAGAGACTGTTTCCAGTTGATCACTATTTTAACTAATGTACGAGAAATAACCATATTAAATATAAATTTGGAATCAGATATCTCTTTAGATTCTTAGAAATGGAGTTTTTGTATTCAAAGAAGTGCTCATTTTAAAGCTTGTAGGATACTTCCTATGAAATGTCCCTCCATGAAATGTGTCACTGTGTGACTCCCATGAGACAAGAGATGGGCCAAGAGCTCACCCCACTTTCACCAGTCTGGAGCATCATTCATTTCAATCATGCCAATATATGTGTCTTTTGCACATTTTTATACCAGTGTTAGCGTTTGTATAATTAGAATTTTTTCTTTTTAATTTAATGCCATTAGCCTTTCATTTTGTTCGTTTGCAAATGGGTTTTCCAGTTTGTCATACACCTTTTAATTTTGTTTTTGGTGTTGATGACAAATGACTTACATTTTCAGGTAGTCAGATATAACGATCTTTTTTTAATGACCTCTCCCATTGCCTTTATACTCTAAATCCTTGTCCATCTCTAATTGGTTTACTATCTGCCAATGCTTTCTTCTTGTTTTTAAATCTTTAAAAATAGTTAATCCACATGAAATTCATCTGCTGGGAAATTAAAATAAGGATCTAACTTGAACTTTTCAAATAGATTTAATTACCTCAGTATTCATTTTTGAATATTCCCTTTCCTGTGTTTATAGATTTTCTTTCATCATACATTTAATTTACTCACTGTCCCAAAGCTCTCATTCTGTTCCACTTATTCCCATTTTGCTTTTTGCATCTTGCCTAAAAATTAAGGTAGCTGGGTAATTTGTTTTGACAGCTAATGGTTCACAATCATTTTAATATTTTTTTCCTGCATTTTCTTAACTATGTCTTCATGTTTGCTCTTTCAGATGAAATTCAGAATCAATTTGACAAGCTCCTCCCACCAATTTCATATCCCACTGAGACCATGTTGAACTTACAAATTATTGGGAGAGTGCTTGTTTTCTGTATCTCAGTACTTGGGAGCATGGGTGTTTAATGCAAGAGTTCAAATCTGCTGTTTGCTATTTGTGACCCTGGGCAAATTACTTGCTCCCTCCCAGCTTCAGTTTCTTCCTTTCAACTGTGAGCTCCGTGAGGGGAGGGTCATGGTGCCCTCATTCATGGTGTCTCTCCAGTGTGGCACAAAATGGATACTCAATAAATATCTGTTAATAATGAATAAATGATTGGATGAATCCATCTACAATCCATCTGGAAATATTCTGAGGATAATAATTCTGAGGTTATAGGTGATGGGAGCTAAAATGTAAAGTTCCTAGCATAGTGGCTGGTACACACTTAGTGTTCAACACATGGTTATTATTGTCATATTATAATATATTCTCCTCTTATCTAGAAATTCAGAATACCTCTCAATTTATTCAAATCCTTTTTGTATTTCTCAGTAAATTTCATGATTGATACATGCATTTTTACTTATGCTCATTCCTAAGTATTTGGTATGCTGTCGGAAAAAAAGGAGACATTTTCATTATATGTTCTAACTGTCTGCTTGTTAAAATGGCTGAAACCCCAAAACCATAGGGTAAATTACATCTATATTCCAAAATGAGGTGACCTTCACCTTCCAGGATTAGCAGAGAAGGCAATGAAAATCATTTTTATGATCCTTGTCCTTTTACCTTCTCAACCATAACAAGGGTTAAATTGGAAAGTTTGGAAAGTAGAGACTTTTTAAAAGAAAGAATAGGGGCCGGCCCTGTGGCCGAGTGGTAAAGTTCGTGTGCTCTGCTTTGGTGGCCCAGGGTTTCGCTGGTTCAGATCCTGGGCGCCGACGTGGCACTGCTCATCAGGCCATACTGAGGCGGCGTCCCACGTAGCACAACTAGAGGCACTCACAACTAGAATCTATGCCTATGTACTGGGGGGCTTGGGGAAGAAGAATAAAACAAACAAACAAAAAGATTGGCAACAGTTGTTAGCTCAGGTGCAATCTTAAAAAAAAAAGAGAGAGAGAGAGAGTGGTTTGTGACCTGCATTCTGATTCCAATTCCACTCCGCCTTGCCCTCCTGCCCACAACACACATGCACCCATGGAGAACAGGTGTAGGATGCTTTCTTCTCTACTCAAATCAAGTGAAAGTGGCTTCACTGGGACCATTCAGAGAACTTGTTGTCTGTTCCCCGGAGCTGGTGCCATATCTGACTCATGCCTCAGGAGTCTAAAGGATGAGAGTCTGGAGCAGTGTCAGGCAGAAAGCAGAGGGCTAGGGTGGAAAGAAACTGCATCCCACCAACAGCAGATCCAAGAAACCTGTTTCTCCTGGGAGCCAGGTAGAACCAGTGGGCTATCTGGCGGCACAAGAAGATTCAACCAGAAAGATGCTGGAAGTGGGCAGCCTAGGGAAGAGTTCAAATGACTGTCCAAGAGTGCATCCCAATGTCAGGACACAGTAGGTGAGAGATCCTCCTCAGTGGTAGGGGCTCTGCAAAGACCCCACAAAGCACTCCCAGAGAAAGGGCCCTTTAAGCATCTGAGCCCAGAGAGTGACAATGCACAGTAAGAACCAAAAAAGACATTTTCTACCCTCTGCCTCTCCTCTCTTCTCCCTGCCCTGGCCCCCAGCCATTTTGCCTCTGAAAGGGTCAGAAATAGTATTAGCAATCAGGGTGGAGGAATGGAAACACAACACCCAGAGCTGGAAGGCGGGAGAACCTTTAACTTCAATAAGTTTGGACTTTAGACTGGACAGAGAATGTTTTGAGCACTGAAGTGGTCAAAGACTTTTTAGTTACCTCAGAGAGGCCCGAAACTTCATGGGTCCTGCCCTGGATTTTATCCAAGAGAGTAGGAAAGAATTAGCTCTCCAAAAAGAGTAAGCAGGAGCAGTGGTGAGAACAGGATCAAGTTGTTTTCTGCTGTAGCTTTCAAGTCCTCATGGTCAACATGACAGTTACATTTGTTCGAATTTCAATGTTATTATAATGAAAGTGAAAAAATCATGAAGGGGGTCAAGTGAATTAGGAAAGTGAAGTTTAATTAATTAACCTTAGAGAGCGTATGTAGCAGCACGTATGTCTTTACGTACCCGAAGACCAAACCAGTGACCCCTAGGGATGCACGGTCCAGGTCATCTAGCCCATTGCTCTGTCTACAGACCGAGTTACAACTAAGCCATCTGTGTCAGATGCAAATCCCTCTTATTTAAGAAACCTGTAAAAGAGATTAAATTAAATTAAATCGCACAGTTTCTGAGCAGGCCTTTTACCACCAAGAGCCCTAGCTTAAGTAGTAGACATTAATTATCAGGCCATAAAATTCATGGACAGAAAGAATGTAACTTTGTAAAATTTTTCTCTAACTCATTTAATATTTAGCCAGACCCTTCATTCTGTCTGACATAGAAAACATACTCTATCCAGTCCGGATCAACGCAGTCAATCCACTAAGTGATTTTCTTTCCAGGCATTTCATGCTAAGACTTAATCAGGCTTCTGCTCATCCCACTCTCAAAGTGGCATCTAACTTTGAGAGGAGCTTTGGGGGGATGGGGTGTCTGGTCTGCAGCTTCCCTCCTACATCCAGGGGAATTTGCTGGGATGTAATGCACCCTGTATAAATTCTGGTTGTTATCTTGGGTCCCTTCTGTATCTGCCAGCATATGCTCCATCCTGCCTAGCCTTCAACTGACGGGTCCACAGAGGTCATCCTCATTCTGATGGCCAGGCTCCTCCTGGGTAAGCCAGTCCTCTGCCAGCCACTCTGTGTCCCTCTAAGGGTCACGTGGAAACTTTAGCTATTATTCTATGCTTCTAAGATGTCATAAGAGCCCGTTGGGTGGGGGGATGCTATCTCAAGCCCTCTTTGCCTAGACCTGCCCTATCCCCATTTATACCGTACTGCCACTTTCCAAAGAGGTGTAAAAGATTTCTTTAGGGGCTGGCCTGGTGGCGCAGTGGTTAAATGCACACGTTCCACTTTGGTGGCCCGGGGTTCGCCGGTTCGGATCCCGGGTGCGGACATGGCACCGCTTGGCAAGCCATGCTGTGGTAGGCATCCCACATATAAAGTAGAGGAAGATGGGCAGGGATGTTAGCTCAGGGCCAGTCTTCCTCAGCAAAAAGAGGAGGATTGGAAGCAGATGTTAACTCAGGGCTAACCTTCCTAAAAAAAAAAGATTTCTCTAGAGCACTGCTACTCTCTCAGGTTTTGTCTAGCAAGCAGGATCCAGATCTCCTTTGCTCTTGGATATCCCCATCTCTCTCTGGGCTCTGTTCTGATGTCATCTGTCCCTTCCATGCTTATTCAGGGACACCGGCAAGGAACCAGATGCATCTCTCGAAGAGACTCTTAGCTAAGCTCCCTTATCCTTCTGGAAGCTCCTCTTCACCCGAGCTGTCACCTTCTTCTATGGAAAACATGGAAGGTATTAACTCTACACCTGACTTCCTTCAGAGTTTTAGCCTTTAAAAACGAAACAAAAACCTCATTTCTTGCCTCGCTTGCAAAAATAAAAGGCCTTAGATTTCAAGACTAATGCCTCTGCTCTGAGTTTCAAGAATCTATTTGGAGGGGCCAGCCCAGTGGCGCAGCGGTTAAGTTCGCACGTTCCGCTTCTCGGCGGCCCGGGGTTCGCTGGTTCGGATCCCGGGTGCGGACATGGCACTGCTTGGCACGCCATGCTGTGGTAGGTGTCCCACATACAAAGTAGAGGAAGATGGGCACAGATGTTAGCTCAGGGCCAGGCTTCCTCAGCAAAAAGAGGAGGACTGGCAGTAGTTAGCTGAGGGCTAATCTTCCTCAAAAAAAAAAAAAAAAAAATCTATTTGGAATTTAAAAAAAAAAACAGACAAGAAAGAAGAATCTGCCTCTCTTCTAAGTTCTTTGTGTCTCCCTTCAATGAATGCTTTCGGAGACAATTAACGTTGCTGAGTGAATAGAGATTGGGTCATGGTGTGAAGGAAGGAACCAAACCTTATTTAATATTTCTAAATTTTAATCTGTAACATATGTTTCAAATCTCCAGTTATCTAACAAAAGTCACCACGTGTACACTCACTTCCTCTCTACTGAGAGCCAAGAAGAAGGAAGCCAGTAGTTCTAGAGTTTCCTGAGCCTAAGGGCGAGGAGAGACTCTCCAGCAGACATATACATGTCCATTAATTACCGAGAAGTGCACTTCAAAGCGAGCTGAATTGATGGAGGTAAGCCAGGGGACATTTCTTCCAGATCTTTGCTCTCCTACTTCAGAAGTATCCCTGGAAACAAAGCGTAGAAATAAAGGCAAACTTACCCAGAGGGAATTATTGGTGGGGCCAGCTTTAAGTATTCAGAACATTATTTGTTTACATGCAGTTTTCATTTTATAAATTTGACAACGTGTGAAATGAATGACAAAGAAAGAATTCTATCCCCATGCGTCCTACATAGTGGACAGTGAATACATTTTAACTTTGTAACAAACAAAGCCAGATTAATATGCCTCCAACCTGAAATGACTTTGGAATTGTCAGAAAAGTGAACTGGGGTGTGCAAGGTCCTGCCTCTACTCATTAATCAATTCGAGGTGTCTTAATGAAATTCTTCTCTGAGCCTCAGGAAGGTGAGGTAAGAGTATAAGGTATAACTTGAACAGAATTCTCCCACAACCACAGTCTAAGTAGGGGGAAATAATCTCTGGATCTTTCTGAGATTAAAAAATAATGGAATCCTTTCCTGTCATACAGTCCCTGTTTGAAGGACTAACATGTGAAAAAATAATTAGACTTATTTTGGGTTCTTGTTCCACAAGTCAAAATTAGGCTTAAGTTTCAGGAAGGTAGAGTGTGCTTTTCATTTGTTTTTGTTTTTTTTTAAAAGATTTTATTGTTTTCCTTTTTCTCCCCAAAGCCCCCCAGTACATAGTTGTATATTCTTCGTTGTGGGTCCTTCTAGTTGTGGCATGTGGGACGCTGCCTCAGCGTGGTTTGATGAGCAGTGCCATGTCCACGCCCAGGATTCGAACCAACGAAACACTGGGCCGCCTGCAGCGGAGCGCACGAACTTAACCGCTCGGCCACGGGGCCAGCCCCCAGGAAGGTAGAGTTTTTTAAGGTATAAATTTACCCTCCTTTCTCCCAAATCACACTAGCAGAGAGGGAACTGGAGAGAGGATACGAGGAGAGAGGTCAAGCCACTGCTAAGGGGACAGGCAGTAGTCCAGTGATCTGAATTGAATTATCATTCCCCGTAGAATGATTGACTCCCTAAATTCTCTGGTCTCCTGCCTTCCCCTGGAAGGCTCTGGGAGGGATGGGGTTCATTCATTTGGAGAAGACAAGTAGAATAAGGGTGAAGAACTGATGTTAAATAATCCATGTTATATCCTTAATGTCTTGTTGGATGTTACGGGCTAAACTGTGTCCCCCTCCAATTCATATTATGAAGTTCCGGCCCCTAGTACCTCAGAATGTGACTGTATTTGGAAATATGGCCTTTAAAGAGGTAATTTAGTTAAAATAAGGTCATTAGGGTGGTCGCTAGTCCAATATGAACGGTGTCCTTATAAGAAGAGGAAATTAGGACACAGATACACACAGAGGGGAGACCATGTGAAAACACACAGAGAAGATGACCATCTACAAGCCAAGGAGAGAGGTTTCAGAGGAAATCAACCTTGCTGATGCCTTGATCTCAGACTTCTAGCCTCTAAAACTGTGAGAAAACATGTTTTTGCTGTTTAAGCCACCCAGTGGTATTTTGTTATGGTGGTCCTAGAAAACGGATACATTGGATCACAGTATTCATCTGCCATGGAGGTAAGATTTAATCCCATTCTTTAACAAGTGCATGCTCAGACTGGAATGCCAGTGTCATCATTTTGACCCTTTAGTTAAAATGGGGACCGGGGCTGCTGGCTTGTCATTTGGTTATGTTGTAACCTCAGCTTGCCATGTGATGGCCTCAACCATCAGATCTTCTTTGCTCCCTCTGCTGCATCCTTAACCTTGGGGCTATCATTGCCCTAGCTTCACCTCCCACTGCCAATAAAATAGGAGAAACGTCTCTCCTCAGCAATATTATAATTTCTTAACAGCAACACCAAAGAATTGCCTGGCTCTTGTCATTTTCATTCATTCATTCAACGTGTATTCAACAAATATTTAATTAGCAGCTACCACATGCCGGGCACTGGGGTTGGAAGTGGGTGCACAGTGGAGAACAAGACAATGATAGTCACTGACTTTGTGGAGCACATAATCTAGTGTTATATTTGTCTTCCTTTTCCAGTAAACGTCTGATAACCTCCTCAGGTGCAGAGAAACATCTGGGTGGCACTTTCCAGGCTGGTGCTCAAAAGCATTCATTCCCACAATGGTTACCCAGCATCTCAGAAACTTCTTGTCTCTCCACCTTGGAATGAACTTCCGGCTCACCCAGGCACTTCCCCCCAAATGCCTTTCTCTACTTACCTTTCTCAAATGTTTTAACCACCATGTCACAGAAACCAGCTCTCCATTCCATTTCTCACCACTGTTCCCAAGAGGAGTAGAGGGCCATTATGAAAATGGAATTTCATCAGCCCTGGTGGGCCAGAGTTATATTGATTATATGTGAGAGGATATGAAAAAATATTCAATCTTATGAGTTGAATATTCATTGTCATAAACCTTTATAGGCAATGGATGGTCAAAGTCCATGGTGGAAATAGTAACTAGAAGATGCATTTTGTATGTTTTGCACACTTTTCCTCATAGCTGAATAGGAAGGAATCCATTAGGAATTTTAGAAAAGAGTGACAAAATCAGTTTATACTTCCCATCCTACACAATTTATTTACTATTTAGAGAGCTTTGAAAACGGGAATATTTCAACAGAATTGGGCTGAACTATAGCGAGTCTCCAGCTTCACGGGAAAAGGTATCCAATTAATTTCGTCACCCTTTTTCTCTCCAGGACAGTGCTTTTATCCTTCCCTAAAAACCTGCATTACAGGAACAACCAGCATTCCCTTTCTTCTTAAGGGGTTTTCTGGTCAAAATACAGTTAGATACTCAGAGCTAGAATTTTACCTCATCCCTGGTTACATACTGTCTTCAGGCAGGAAAAGACATTGCGGTTCTGAGTATCGTTCTCTGTGATGAGGAGGCTGGAACGTGTGGTTTCAAGCTGGGACGGGGACAGGTTTCAATGGCTGATCAATTAGTGCATATCACAGACCAACCTATCACCTAAAGAGACCCCTGATGGAACACCTCTGAATTGGGGCCAAAAGTCAGGGGTTTTTTTATTCCTCCTGTCTATCTTGAAAACCCTTCTTTGGCATATTATGGACTGTTATGTTTTAAGATGGAGGGAGTTATGTGTGCAGAATTGGAAAGGAATTGAGAAAGATGTTGCAATGCGGCCAGGGCAGGGCCTGCACAATTACAAACCTTTGTGAACGTTTAATCCTCTGAGCTGTCATCGATTTGCTTACACCCACGATGAGAGGGTGTGCTCATGAGGTCAGTAAAATTGACTAACGGTAGACACACACAACCGTGTTATCCAGGGACCTCAGGGGAGTAACAGCTACAAAAAGGATATCATGGTGATGACAACAAGAGAGAGAGCTGGCTTTACTGTCTTGAATGCACAGGTGTAAAAATGATGCCTAGAAAGGTCTCTGATTCTCTGCAGTGACTTTGTTAACTAAAGGCAGAATCATTTAAGTGGAAGAAACAATGAAGTGCACCCAAGAATTCTAGGAGTTTGTCAGCAAAACCAATGCAGAAATCTATGGAAAGTTTTCATGGACAAAGGAAAGGCAACTTGATCCCAGCCTAATAGATATTGACCTACCTAAGGGAAGACTGGCCACAGAAGAGAGTTCGTTAGCCAAAAAGTATAGAAAAATGAGGATTAGAGAGGCAAAATTTGGCATTGTGTGCTCAGTACTACCCAAGGGAGAGAGATTGTAAACCTGGGAGATTCATCACAGCCTGCATATCCTTTGAGAGGTCGTATAGTGTTTGGTTAAGAATGTCTCTAGAGTCAGATTAACCTAGTTCAAACAACAGGACCCTAGCTTACTTACTACTTCTTATTTACTTAATTACTGTTTTGAACAAGAAACTGAAATTCTCTGAGCCTTGGTTTCTTCATATGTAAATCAAGATCATCCTAACAGTTCCTTGTTACCCTTTCTTCCTGGGCACACAATGAGACTACATTTCCCAGCCTCTCCTGAAGTCTGAGGAGTGGCCATGTGACCAATTTCTAGCCAGTGGAATATGAGCGGAAGTGGTGTGCACCTCAGGCCTGACCCATAAAAACTTCCTATGTGCAATCTTCCATCTTCTTTCCTTTCCCACGGGCTGAATGTGGCAGAGTTTCCAACATCCTGGGTCCCTGAATGACTGTGTGGAGCAGATCCCCTTTACCAACCTAGAACCACCTTAGACTATTTATATGAGAAAATATTAAATTCTATGGGGTAAACCATTATTCCTTTTGGGACTTACTTGATACAGCAGTTAGCCTGCTTAACAAATACACTACTAATTTTTCAGTTGTGAGAATTAGAAGAGATGAATCCATAAAACGTGCAGGATAGTGCCTGGCACATAGAAAATGCTTAACATTTGTACCTATTATTTTTATCCTGAGCTAGATCAGACTTCTTTGAGGCTGGTTCAGGTTTGAGAATAGCAAAATTGATAAGTCAGTCTCAGCTGTTGTTTCTTTGACTTCTTTAAAATTGCCGTATTAGCCAATAAGCACTACACAGGATATAAACGACATGATGAAGATATGCTGGTATGCGTGAGCATGTCTCCAATACCTCCTTTGTTTCTCAAGTGGTATCCCCAAGGTGGGGTGGGCTCAGTAACGCACACAGAGTGAGGGGGTTGTCAAGTCAGAAGAGCCCAGAACCTCACGCTCCTTGTCTTCATACATTTCAGCCTGGGGTTGGGAGGTAAAGAGGAGAGAGGAGCTACGTCAGATCATGTCTCTAAGATGCCATCTGAGTTTAGATTTACGTTTTCTTGTTGAACCACACTTACGTAATGTTCTTCCTTCCATATTTCATTTCTTACCATTCCAGTGGGTCTACTAGAGGTTTCAATGCAACAGGACAAGGCTATAACCTACCACATCCTACCATCCTTCTCCTTTTGTCCAAATTCCTTGCTCTTCAAACTAACGTGTATTCCAGTGTAGCTTTCTTGCCCTCTATAACTGAAAAATAAAGCCCAAGAGTGAGGACACAAGCATGAGCCACAGGACAGGAAATCCATATTACAAATGAATATATTAATAGAATCAATTATCCATCAGCCATGTAGTCACTTTCTAGCCCCCATCCTGCATTATTCTTTTGTGGCATTTGCAACTATCTGAAATTCCATTTTTAATTTATTTGCTTATTTATTTATTATCAGCCTCTTCCCACCGATGTAAGCTCTACAAAGACAGAGACTTCATCTTGTTTGCTGCTGTATCCCAGCACCTAGAACAGTGCCAGTCACCAACTAGACACAAAGACGCATTTCTTTTCAAATAAATAAATGAATTTGTTGAATGAATGGGTGTTTGTCATAGGTTGGCTTTCTTGGATCGCTTCAATTCTGGGGGACCGATCAAAGAGTTTCTAGACCAAAAAAGCTAATTACCAGACCCCAGGCCAGATCTGGCACCAAGGTATCAGGTTACTTTGTGGGTACCTGTTTGGGTGTCCAGACAGCTGGCATCTTTACGCAAAGTGACTCTATGTAACAATAAAAGCATTTGGGAATGGAAATTTGTACATCACCTCTGTGGAGATGAATCTAGTTAATTGTCACTCCATTATATTGCAAGTCATTATTCCCCTTTCTGGTGTCTGGAAAATATTAGAGCCCTTGAGATTACTTGGCCTAGAGGAGAAAATGCTGAGATGAGATATAATCTGCTCACTAAGACAAGTCTTGTCAAATTCATATGTCTTTTTTGGGTAGGGTAATTAAACAGATCCATCTGGGGGAAAGTTCTACAATAAAGGATTTTGTGGGCTCTCCCATGGTATCCTCATAGACGAGAAGAGAAGAAGTGGGTGAATTGGCATATGACTGAACGACCATCCCCAGACGATGCAGCAGGGGTCTTCGGTGATGGATTTCAGTAGATTTGGTGTGATTTCCTGGAACACACACTGATCAAATCCATGGATCACAGACAGACCTAGGAATATGAACTAATACGTGGGTGACAGAATCACGTCCCATAAATATCTTATTGAGCTGTAACAATGGATGGAATATAGCAAGACTGAATTTAACAGAGATAAATATTATGGTGTGCACTTGGGTTCAACAAATCTCTCACATACCTGACCCAGCAAGTTCTTTTAATCAGCCAAGCCATTCCAAAGCTGCACAGTCAATATCCTGGAAAACTCAATCACTGACACCTTACAGAGCCCAAGTCTAGAGCTCTGTTGCCCAAGGTCACAGCTAGTTCATTTCTTGACCAAGTCTGTTGCCTCACCTCCTGAACTCTTGCTCCATTCCTTGACTCTGGCTGAAACACTTGCCCTTTGGCTCTGACCGTGGTCCCCTCTCTGCCACTAGGATCCCATTTCCCCTGCTTACATCTCTTATGAATACACCAGTCCCTTTGAGCCCAGTCTCTGGGACCAACACTGAACCGTCTCTGACTACAGCTTAAAGACAGGATGCTTGAAGCATTGACCAACCTTGTCACACAAGAAGACACACGCTTTTGGAGGACAGATAAGCATATGCATATACAGATAAGTATATGTATCTTCATTCTTTTTCTTTGATTCATTCTCTCTCTCTCTCTATATATATATATTTATAAAAATTCATTCATACTTTATTGCTACCTTTTTGTACTTTACAATATAGTCAGATGTTTTGACCATAAAAACAAATATTTTTCTATGGCTGGTTCATTGAAGAATGTGTATTAGAACTTTTAAAAGTATAGAGAAGGGATTTTTATTTTTAAGCTTTTAGAAAATACCATACATAACTCCATGGAAGTTTTGGTGATTTTTTTTAAGGAAAACATAAATGATCAAATTGGCTCAAAAGGATGTCCACTTAGCTGGGTCTCTAGCTTGAAGCTCTGAATGGTGACTCTTGTCCACCTGGTCACACATCCATAGTGGAACATGCAATTATTTTGTTTGGATATTTGTTTTTTTTTTTTTTTAGGTTTTTTTTTTTTTTTTTATTAATGTTATGATGGATTACAAGCTTGTGAAATTTCAGTTGTACATTTTTGTTAGTCATGTTGTGGGTACACCACTTCCCCCTCCGTACCCTCCCCCCACCCCCCCTTTTCCCTGGTAACCACCCATCAGATCTCCTTCTCAATATACTAATTTCCACCTATGAGTGGAGTCATATAGAGTTCGTCTTTCTCTGACTGACTTATTTCGCTTAACATAATGCCCTCGAGGTCCATCCACATTGTTGTGAATGGGCCAATTTCGTCTTTTCTTATGGCTGAGTAGTATTCCATTGTGTATATATACCACATCTTCTTTATCCAATCATCTATATATACCACATCTTCTTTATCCAATCATCAGTGTCTGGGCATGTAGGCTGGTTCCACGTCTTGGCTATTGTAAATAATGCTGCGATGAACATAGGGGTGCAACGGACTCTTGAGATATCTGATATCAGGTTCTTAGGATAGATACCCAGTAATGGGATGGCTGGGTCATAGGGTATTTCTATTTTTAACTTTTTGAGAAATCTCCATACTGTTTTCCATAGTGGCTGTACCAGTTTGCATTCCCACCAACAGTGTATGAGGGTTCCTCTTTCTCCACAACCTCTCCAACATTTGTCGTTCTTGGTTTTGGATGTTTTTGCCAATCTAACGGGGGTAAGGTGATATCTTAGTGTAGTTTTGATTTGCATTTCCCTGATGATTAGCGATGATGAACATCTTTTCATGTGTCTATTGGCCATATTCATATCTTCTTTTGAGAAATGTCTGTTCATGTCCTCTGCCCATTTTTTGATCGGGTTGTTTGTTTTTTTGTTGTTAAGCAGTGTGAGTTCTTTGTATATTATGGAGATTAACCCTTTGTCGGATAAGTGGCTTGTAAATATTTTTTCCCAATTAGTGAGCTGTTTTTTTGTTTCAATTCTGTTTTCCCTTGCCTTGAAGAAGCTCTTTAGTCTGATGAAGTCCCATTTGTTTATTCTTTCTATTGTTTCCCTCAACTGAGGAGTTACAGTGTCCGAAAAGATTCTTTTGAAACTGATGTCAAAGAGTGTACTGCCTATATTCTCTTCCAAAAGACTTATTGTCTCAGGCCTAATCTTTAGGTCTTTGATCCATTTTGAGTTTATTTTGGTGTGTGGTGAAAAAGACTGGTCAATTTTCAATCTTTTGCATGTGGCTGTCCAGTTTTCCCAGCACCATTTGTTGAAGAGACTTTCTTTTCTCCATTGTAGGCCCTCTGCTCCTTTGTCAAAGATTAGCTGTCCATAGATGTGTGGTTTTATCTCTGGGCTTTCAATTCTGTTCCATTGATCTGTGGACCTGTTTTTGTACCAGTACCATGCTGTTTTGATCACTGTAGCTTTGTAGTATGTTTTGAAATCGGGGATTGTGATTCCGCCGGCTTTGTTTTTCTTGCTCAGGATTGCTTTAGCAATTCGTGGTCTTTTGTTCCCCCATATGAATTTTAGGATTGTTTGTTCAATTTCTGTGAAGAATGTTCTTGGGATTCTGATTGGGATAGCATTGAATCTGTATATTGCTTTAGGTAGTATGGACATTTTAACTATGTTTATTCTTCCAATCCATGTGCAAGGAATGTTTTTCCATCTCTTTATGTCATCGCCTATTTCTTTCAAGAAAGTCTTGTAGTTTTCATTGTATAGATCCTTCACTTCCTTGGTTAAGTTTATCCCAAGGTATTTTATTCTTTTCGTTGCGATTGTGAATGGGATAGAGTTCTTGAGTTCTTTTTCTGTTAGTTTATTGTTAGTGTATAGAAATGCTACTGATTTATGCACGTTAATTTTATACCCTGCTACTTTGCTGTAGTTGTTGATTATTTCTAATAGTTTTTCTGTGGATTCTTTGGGGTTTTCTATGTATAAGATCATGTCGTCTGCAAACAACGCGAGTTTTACTTCTTCGTTACCTATTTGGATTCCTTTTATTTTTTTTTCCTGCCGAATTGCTCTGGCCAGCACCTCCAGTACTATGTTGAATAGGAGTGGTGAAAGTGGGCACCCTTGTCTTGTTCCTGTCCTCAGAGGGATGGCTTTCAGCTTTTGTCCATTGAGTATGATGTTGGCTGTGGGTCTATCATATATGGCCTTTATTATGTTGAGGTACTTTCCTTCTATACCCATTTTACTGAGGGTTTTTATCATAAATGGGTGTTGGATCTTGTCGAATGCTTTCTCTGCGTCTATTGAGATGATCATGTGGTTTTTGTTTTTCATTTTGTTGATGTAGTGTATCACGTTGATTGACTTGCGGATGTTGAACCATCCCTGTGTCCCTGGTATAAATCCCACTTGATCCTGGTGTATAATCTTTTTGATGTATTGCTGTAATCGGTTTGCCAAAATTTTGTTGAGGATTTTTGCATCTATGTTCATCAGTGATATCGGCCTGTAGTTCTCCTTCTTTGTGTTGTCCTTGTCAGGTTTGGGGATCAGAGTGATGTTGGCTTCATAGAATGTGTTAGGGAGTTCTCCATCTTTCTCAATTTTCTGGAACAGTTTGAGGAGAATAGGTATTAAGTCTTCTTTGAATGTTTGGTAGAATTCTCCAGAGAAGCCGTCTGGTCCTGGACTCTTGTTTTTGGGGAGGTTTTTGATTACCGTTTCTATTTCCTTACTTGTGATTGGTCTATTCAGATTCTCCATTTCTTCCTGATTCAGTTTGGGGAGATTGTAGGAGTCTAGGAATTTGTCCATTTCTTCCAAGTTGTTCAATTTGTTGGCATATAGTTTTTCATAGTATTCTCTTATGATCTCTTGTATTTCATTGGTATCTGTTGTGATTTCTCCTCTGTCATTCCTGATTTTATTAATTTGCGCTTTCTCTCTTCTTTTCTTGGTGACTCTGGCTAGGGGTTTGTCAATTTTGTTAATTCTTTCGAAGAACCAACTCTTTGTTTCATTGATCCTTTCTATTGTCTTTTTTGTTTCAATATCGTTTATTTCTGCTCTTATTTTTATTATTTCCCTCCTTCTACTGACTCTGGGCTTTGTTTGTTCTTCTTTTTCTAGTTCCGTTAGGTGTCGTTTGAGGTTGCTTATGTGAGCTTTTTCTTGTTTAGTGAGGTGAGCCTGTATTGCGATGAATTTCCCTCTTAGGACTGCTTTTGCTGCATCCCAAATGATTTGGTATGTCGTGTTCTCATTTTCATTTGTCTCCAGATAATATTTGATTTCTTCTTTAATTTCTTCAATGATCCATTGTTTGTTGAGAAGCGTGTTGTTTAGTCTCCACATTTTTGCACCTTTCTCTGCTTTTTTCTTGTAGTTGATTTCTAGTTTAATAGCATTATGATCAGAAAAGATGCTTGATATTATTTCAACTCTCTTGTATTTATTGATGTTTGCTTTGGTTCCCAAAATATGGTCAATCCTTGAGAATGTTCCATGCGCACTTGAGAAGAATGTGTAACCTGCTGTTTTTGGATGAAGTGTTCTATATATATCTATTAAGTCCATCTGGTCTAATTTTTCATTTAATTCTATTATTTCCTTGTTGATTTTCTGTCTGGATGTTCTGTCCATTGGTGTTAATGGTGTGTTGAGGTCCCCTACTATTATTGTATTGTTGTTGATGTCTTCTTTTAGTTCTATTAAGAGTTGCTTTACAAATTTTGGTGCTCCTGTGTTGGGTGCGTATATATTTATAAGTGTTATGTCTTCTTGGTGGAGAGTCCCTTTTATCATTATATACTGTCCCTCTTTATCTTTCTTTATCTGTTTTGCTTTGAAATCTACCTTGTCTGATATTAGTATAGCGACACCTGCTTTCTTTTGTTCATTATTAGCTTGGAGTATTGTTCTCCATCCCTTCACTCTGAGTCTGTGTTTGTCTTTGGGGCTGAGGTGTGTTTCCTGGAGGCAGCATATTGTTGGATCTTGTTCTTTGATCCATCCTGCCACTCTGTGTCTTTTGATTGGGGAGTTCAGTCCATTTACATTTAGAGTGATTATTGAGACGTGGGGGCCTACCACTCCCATTTTGTGTCTTGTTTTCCGGTTTTCTTCAGTTTCCTTTGTTTCTCGTCCCATGGTTTAATCTGTTCTGATGTAGAGCTGCTACTCTCTGTTGTTGTCCTTCTACTTATCTCCTCTGCTCTTGGTTTTGTAGCCCCTTTCCTTTTTTGGATTTTTCAGGAATGAGGGTTTTCCTGAGGATTTCCTGAAGAGGAGGTTTTGTGGCAATGAACTCCCTTAATTTTTGTTTATCTGGGAAAGTTTTTATTTCTCCATCGTATTTGAAGGATATTTTCGCTGGGTAGAGAATTCTCGGCTGTAGATTTTTGTCCTTCAGATTTTTGAATATATCATTCCACTCTCTTCTAGCCTGTAAAGTTTCTGCTGAGAAATCTGCTGATAGCCTGATGGGGGTTCCTTTGTAGGTTAGTTTCTTTTGCCTGGCTGTCCTTAATATTTTCTCCTTGTCGTTGACTTTTGCTAGCTTCACTACTATATGCCGTGGAGTTGGTCTTCTTGCATTGATAAAGTTTGGAGATCTATTGGCTTCTGTCACCTGAAGATCCATCTCCCTCACCAGATTTGGGAAGTTCTCAGCCATTATTTCTTTGAATAGGTTTTCTGCCCCTTTCTCCTTCTCTTCTCCCTCTGGTATACCTATAATCCTTACGTTGCATCTCCTAATTGTGTCTGATAATTCTCGGAGAGTTTCTTCATATCTTTTAAGTCTTGCTTCTCTCTCCTCCTCTGCCTGCAACAATTCTATATTGCCATCTTCCAAATTGCTAATTCTTTCCTCCATATTATCGGCCCTACTGTTCAGAGCATCTAGATTTTTCTTAATCTCCTCTATTGTGTTCTTCATTTCCAATATTTCTGTTTGGTTCTTCTTTATCGTATCAAACTCTTTTGTGACATAGCTCCTGAACTCGTTGAGTTGTCGGTCAGAATTCTCTCTTAACTCATTGAGAATCTTAATGATGGCTGTTTTGAAGTCATCGTCATTTAGGTTATATATCTCATTTTCTTTGGGATTGTTTTCTGTGTATTTGTTGCTTTCTTTCTGTTCTGGAGATTTAATGTATTTTTTCATATTGCTTGATGTTGTTGATTTGTGCCTCCGCATGGAGATAGAGTTTAGTTGCTCCTTTCACTTGTTTCAGCTGCTGCGGTGGGGGGAGCAGCTGTTTATACTTCACCAACCAGGAACCCTGTCCGTAGTTGCTAACTGGGCCTGGGCCCCTCCTCGTAGCCACAGTGGCCCTTTGGATTCCCTCCTCTGCCATGGGGGCCGTCACAGGGGGGCTTCAGGCTGCAGGTGCCTACTGTTGCAGCCCACCTAGATGTGCTCTCTCCTTGGGGTCTGCAACGGTGTTATGGGCTTTTCCAGCGGCCAGGGGTGGGATCACTTATATTTGTCGCTCCATTGCTGTCGGCACCCACCAAATCTCACTTGTCTTCTATGGGTCGCAGGAGAGCTATTGGCATCTTCTACAGTCTGTGGTTAGTACACCTAGCTATGCTGCTTTTGCCCTGGGGTCTTCCAGCCTTGTGGCTGGCGGCTGGGTGCCTTGTACTGGTGCTGTGCAGAGGCTTTCCCTAAGGCTGCTGTGAGCCTGTAGGGTTTCCCCATAGGCTACTAAGCTGGGTCTCTGGAACTCTCTCCAGCCCCAGTCCTCTCTGAGATCTCCGGCAATCCCTAGCCTCACGGGGTGGGCAACGGCAGCTGGGGGGTCGCCCCGCCCTCTGGGATTCTCTCCGGGCCTCTGCCGGAGCCGTGAATGCTGGGCGTGGCCCCTCTGCTAATGGCAGACAGAGAGTTTTGTCTGCTGCCTGGCGGAGCTCCGGCGCTTCCCCTCCGGGTCGCAGAACCGGCCTTTGAAAGTTCCCCCGGCCCCGGTCCTCTCCGAGATCTCCGGCAATCCCTAGTCCCACGGGGCGGGCAACGGCAGCTGGGAGATCTCCGTGCCCTCCGTGTCTCTCTCTGGGACCCTCCGGGCGCCCCGAGCACCAGGCTGGGTCTCTCCCCGCGGGCTCAGGTGTGCAACTCCAAAGTTTCCCTCTGCGTTTAGGAGTAATTGCAGGGGGTTTAGGTAGGGTTCTGGTCACCTGTTTCCACCGTCACTCCTCTGTTGTGTTCTCGCTCCTGCCCTAGATGTGTGTGGATCCTCTGGGGGCGTCCGTTGGAAGAAAGCCGCTTGCGGGTACTAGGCTTCCCGTCGGGGTTGGAGAGTTTTCACCTATTTCCACATCCTCCCGGAGGAAAGTCCATCCGCCTTCCGATGTATAGTCGCGTGGGTGTCTCAGACGTCCTGAGATGCTGTCTGGATATCCTTTGTCAAGCAATAAGTGTCCAAATAATTGTAGACTCGAAGGGCGAGAGACAAAGAGGACTACTCACGGCGCCATCTTGGCTCTTCTCTGGATATTTGTTTAA
Organism: Equus asinus; assembly: GCF_041296235.1. NCBI lineage: Eukaryota > Metazoa > Chordata > Mammalia > Perissodactyla > Equidae > Equus > Equus asinus. The sequence continues at coordinate 32,277,365 of NC_091802.1, read as the reverse complement.
TCAAGGGCAACGCAATATCTTGGGAAGCACTTCACTCTCCCCAAGTTTTCTTTGATAATGACTTAATTTTCTAAGAACTGAAATGCATCTGAATCCAGCCACAGCATTCAAGGCTGTTCGAATGTCTCCCTCCCACTCCCCGCCTTTGGCAATTTTCCCCCCTCTCTCCAGGGGAGAAGAAGATGCCCTCCCTTTGTCATGCGCCATCCCCTCTTCCCTCTGTGAGTTATGTCAGGTGGTTGGCTTGGGGTTGTGCCAAAGGAATAATAAACACTGTTTCAAACTGGCTCAGGAAGGCTGGTAATTCCTGGTGATTTCAGGCTGGTTTCCAAGCTGTTTGCCAAAGTTCGGAGGGGGAAAGAGTCCTTAGTGAATGCTGTCCATACACCACTTCCCCAGACTCATCGCTGGGCCCCACAGATCAGCTCAGCTTGTCCCTCTAGGAAGGAACCAAAGAAAAAGTGAGCTGTTATATCATTTGGAAACCTACTGTCTCTATTTGATCATGGCTTACTCTCATGGGGCAGCAAAACGGAATCCCCCAGGGCTACCCATGTCAGCTATGGCCCACATGTTCCAGGGAACAGAGCCACCTGGGGACCCCCTCAGGTTCCGGAAAGAATGTGATTGAGGTTAAAACAAGCTTTCAGAGTCTGCGGCCAAGCCAGATGAAAGTGTTCCCACTCCCCATTCAGACCTAGTGAGGACCTGCCTCTGTGCCTCGCCTCCTGCTATGTCCTCTGTATGGAGCACACTTCCCATCCCTTGGCGGCTGACCTTGCTTCAAGCGTCAACTCAAAGCAACCCTGCACCAGGAAGCATCGATGATTTCCCCTTCACAAGTGTCTAGCTCACTTGGCACCCATTCTTTTCTCTCTTCTGACCCCTTCTCGTTCACTCTCATGTTATACTCATAAACGTACATGTCTTAATCCCCCCACTGGACTGTAGGCTTCTTCACAGCCTGGACAATGGCTGGTTCATCTATATTTCCCCCACAAGCACTCAGCAAATGAATGAAGGATGAATGCATCATTATGCTAAAAGCTGCCCAAGTTCCTGGGGCCCAGGGAAAAGCTGCTTGCTTCTGTTTCTTCTGGGACACTTCATACGCGATTCCTCCTTCAGAACACACTTAATTCCTGCCACCTTCTGACCCTCTGGCTCCCAGGAGCTCCCGACTAAGCAATATTTCTCAGATTCAGGGAAAGTTCTCTGGGCTCTTTCCTAGCACACATCATGTTCTACCTGCTCCCCTAACACCTCCTTGACCTGCAGGCAGGGAGTGGTGCTAAGCAATCCCCATAAACGACAGCTCTTCCACACTCCTCCCTTCCCTGCTCAGTGTGAACCCGTCACATGACCTCTCGCTTGAAAGGCTTGAGGCCCCCCTACAGATGTGGCCACTTCACAGGGAGACGGTTTGGCACAGTGGAAAGTGTAGTGGCCCATGAGTCGAAAACCCAGGCTCTCATCCGAGGTTTCCTGACTCTGATCTCTTGAAGGACCATTTCTCTTCCAGATTTCTTCTCTGTAAAGATAAAATCAGTGCCTCCCAAACTTTCCCCAGCTTCATAACCTTTTGTTTAAGTGAAATCTTATATGAAAATGAAAGCGAGTAAAATAAATAAAAACAGAGCTGTCCTGGTTGAAATTAAAAGGGATGTGCCTTAATTAATTGCTTGATTTCTCTTTTTCCCATTTCCTCCCTTCCAGCTGCCCCCGTGAGAGCCCCTTGTAATTTCTGATGACTCTAAGAACAGTTTGAAAACCACTGAATAGATAGTCACTGAGGAGTCCTCCGAATCTGGGTTTCTGATCCCATAGTGTAGATGGCAGTGATAGGCTATACGGAGGGGAGCAGAGGGCAGCAAAGGGTCATTACCAAGAAGAATCTGAGATCTACCCAGGGACCCTGTGTGTGCAGACGGACCACATCCCAACACCCCAGGCCTTACCTGTTGTGGGGCTGCTGAAGGGCGGGACTGTATTTATTAATCCCTGCATTCTTACCTCTTAACGCTGTGGCTGGATCAAAGCCGTCATTTCTCTGTCACCTTTGGGGACTCTCAGTAAGTATGAGTTGCTTTCCATCCCTCCTCTGATAAAGCATTAAGTTCCACCCTGCTTTGCATCTAAACTAGTTGTTTCCCTATCTATCTTGTTACTGTGCTGCAAGATACTTGAGGACACAGATAGTATGTTATTCATCTCTGTATCCCAACCAGGCAAAGAGCTCAGAAGGAGCCATGGGTGAATCAACCTAGACATGTTCAGAAAATAGCTGAACGGCCAGCAGAAGGAAATCTTGATGGATAGAGGATAATAAGTTTTAAAGGTAGATGGGAGTTAGAACAAGGAGTGCCAGACATATGTGGTCAATAGGAAGATGCTAGAAGGCGGGATAGTGCAGAGATCCTAAGTGTGGGTGCTGGAGTCTGTAAGACCTTGGTTTCGGTGACCGGCAGGGTAACCCCTCTATGCCTCAGTTCATCTTTTGTCGACTTGAGTGGTAATATTACTCACCCCCTGGGGTTCTTTTGAGGAGGAATAACAACGCATGTAGAATAGTTAGCCTGGTGCCTGGCACAAAACAAGCTCTCAAATGTTAGCTATTATTATTGAACTATTTTTGCGTGCAATTCATAAAACATTTCCCAAATCAGCAGCAATTTCTCAGAAATATTTGGTAGATAATTCTCTTTGGAGACTGAAAAATAGCTATAAAGGAGAGATTCTCAATAAGCTGCTTATGAAGAGTTGGGCAATGTCTTAGTCCTTTCAGGCTGCTGTAACCTCCCCACAGACTGGGGAGGTTATAAACCACAGAAATTTATTCCTCATAGTTCTGGAGACTGGAAAGTCCAAGATCAAGGTGACAGCACGGTTGCCTTCTGGCAAGGGCCCCCTCCCTGTTCCTAGCCCATGCCTTCTGGCTGTGTCCTCACATGCGGGAAGGGGCTAGGGTGCTCTCTGGGGCCTCTCTTACAAGGCGCTAGTCCCATTCATGAGAGTTCCCCTTTCGTGACCTAAGCACCTCCCAAAGGCCCACCTCCTCATGCAGTCATCTTTGGGGGTAGGATTTCAACCTTTGAATCTGGGAGGGGACACAAACCTTCAGGCTGGAGCAGGCAAGATGCACAGAGATAAAAAGAAAAGCACTCTTGGGGATACACAGGCATGCCTGCTCTCTCTCTCACACACAGACACAGACACAGACACACACACACAGACACACACACACAGACACACACACACAAAACTCTTTCCAGGTGTTCCTTGGATGGAATTGTGCAAACCATATGTCTAGTGAGCACTCTTGGCGCTGTCCCTCTAGGGTGATCCCTGAGCCAATGTGGAGGAAGGCATTGTAATCACTGTTCCCTTGAGAAGCCTGTGGTCACTTGGGATGAAGAAAGCTTGTAATAAAATGTTGTGCATGAATTGATAGCAACTATTATTACTAGGGACAATGGAGTACGAGAAACAATGTCTGACTTCATCTACGCAGGCCCTTGAATTTACCCTCCCTTCGTTTTGTTACGCAGAATCCATCCTTTACCAAGGGAAAGTGGGTACCTATGTAAAATCAATATGCCTCACTTCATAAACCTGGTTTATAAAATAAATTCATTTTTCTGTTAAGAATAAAATCTGTATGACTCTGAGGTTATACTCATGCTGAGAGACTATTCCTTGTGCTAGGATTACCTTTTCTCTGATTCTAGGTTGTGGGGAGAATTAAATAAGGTATTAGAGGGAAAGTGCTTGGACTAGTGTCTAGTTCTATTCTAATAGAAGAGCAAGCACTCAATAAATATTACTTGTTATTATTATTCCTACCATCAATATCATTCCTAGTATTTTAATTTGCCCATTGGCATCTGAATTTGATGAGCCAGCTTAAGGAAGAGGATGCCACATGCACAGTAGTTGTTGAAGCTGTTCTCAAGTATTCCAGCTCCCTTCTCTTCCTGGCACCAGGTGAAATTGCGCTCATTCAACCACTGGCAGTTGGGTGGGGCCACATGACGAGTTCTGGCCAACGGGTTAGGCATGGAGGGAATGCATGCCACCTCCAGACGGGAACATTTAATTGCTGCTGCAGGACCTGCTAGAGTTCTATTTTCACTCTGCTAAGGAGACCATCAGTGTTTCAGATAATGGGGGCTCCTTCTATTTCCGTCCTCAACTGAGAACAATGACAAGATGGAGCAGAGTCCCGGCCAACCCACAGTGGATGTGTAGTATGAGCAAGAAATAAATCTTTACTCTTTCATGCCACTGGGATTCAAGCTTGTTTGTTACTATGACCGACCCTAGACTAGCCTGACTGATATACAGCAGTAACTTGATTATCTAAAAACAAGCTATTGCATTGCGAGTGCGTTGCCAAAGAAGGAGGCCATGGTTTGTTGATAACCCAAAAAGATTCTTTGCCAGTGGCTGTTTTTGCCACCACATTTCCCAGGGGTTTTTTTCAGGGAAAATATGGGGGAAGGGAAAATAAGGCTTCTCCTTCCAGTATTGTGCTCACGTATGAGCTCCCAACACTATGGTCATTCCTTGCTAACATTTACTTGGTAATAAGATGGCCCAGCCTCGAACAGAGCTTCATCCTCAGTTTAGCAGTCAAGCCCTGTCACCAACCACATCACCTCTCCATCACTGTGACATTTTGGTATCCTTTCTATATACCGGTTTCAGTCGGTACTATCTCAATCATCAGAAATTTTCAAACAATGTTGAACATCAAAAGGGAAAGAAAAAGGGAATTTCCAGCCCTTTTAAAACCTGGTTCCTTATGCAAATATGCTCCGCCCCACCCAGTAATCTTTAAGCTTTCTATAGAAGGGGTATAGATAGCTTTGTCACGCCCTAAACTTGTCTCACCAGGCATGGGCCCTTTCTCCTGTCCCTTCATAGCACTTCTCAGGACTTCTGCAATTTTCTGTTTTCAAGGCTTGTCTCCAAGAGGACTGTGAGTTTTTTAATATCTGAGATTTAAATGCTCCTCCTTTCTCTACCCCAAGTGCTTTGCACAATGCCTGGCTTATGGGGGGCATCACCTCTGAAGACCCAGCTCAGGTGTCGCATCCTGCGTGAAGTCCTCTCTTGCCCTTCTCCTACCTGCCACCCACTGCCAACTGTGGGAGAGAGAGGCACTGGCTCTCCTGTGTCCCCAACCCTGACAAACCTTTACACGAGCTTATTGCCCTTATCTATTCACCAGCTTGTCTCCTCCTTATAGACTGCCTGCCCTAAAAGGCTGGGATTTTCTGAAAAGCAAGGCTTTCACTGATTTTCGTTTATTCTCTTCAGAGTCTGACAACTCATGCACCCCTGGTCTATGGCTGCAGGCCCCTGATGCGTGTTTGCTCAATTAACAGATGAATATACTACTTATACATCCACAGAAACTCACACATCTAGTTAATCATTCCAAGTCTAGAGTATGATTTGGATCATAGGGGAAAAGGGTGGCAAGAAAGACTTTGAAAGACAGACATAAAGAAAAAACCACAGACAAATAAATTTATGGGTATGAGTCAAAATCAACATCTATTGCTGACAACTAGTAAGACTTCCTTGATGTGCTATGAGTCTTAAAGTCTCAGATGGACTCTTTCAGGTTTCTAGTTTTAGCCTGTCCAGGCAAAGACGGGGGCACCCCATTCCTGTAAAGTTGCCCTTGGAAGATTGCAAATGTGAGTGCCTCCTTAAATTTTGTACCCCAGCAGCTTCCCTTGCCTCACTGAGTCCCAATCCTGCCCTGGAGAGTACACCTTCATCTTGAATTGATAGTTGTTGAATATTTGGCCCCCCGGTGTGCTGGAGGAGGTCCTTCCCCCTGTGGTGTGAACATGCCAACTACGGGCATGCTCTGTGTGTAAGGTGTCCCAGGACGACACAGCATGCAGCAAAGCTGATGGATACCTTTGGAATCATTCTGGACTCCTCCCTCTCCTCCCCAGATAACCAGTCAAGTGGTGGTGAGACATCTTTCATCTTGCTTCCTAGGAAAGGATGATAGGAGGGGACAAGAGCAGGACAGAAGAGCATGGCAGATGTTGTAGGGTGACTGTAATTGGCTGACCCTTGGGTCCTCTGTGATATAACTGGAGGAGACTTAGAAAGGATATGCAGGTGGGAGCAGGAGCCAGTGCAATTTAAAAAATTACTATGCATCTCTATCCAGAGGGGATCTAAACCTGGGGAACCTGATTTCTTACGTTTCCAACATCATCTCTCCCTCCTCTCCAACACAAACCCCCACGCCAACGTCTTCTCTCTAATCTTGAGAATATTAGATTAATTTTTGTGTCCACCCCTTTGCTCATATATCCAATGACATATTGGATATAATCTTCCCTTCTCCCCTGTTTATCTGACCTAATCTGAGCAATCCTTCAAGGCTCTCTTCTATTGGTTCTCTTTTTCAACGACTCTCTGCCTCTGGGGTCTCCCTCTGCTGTGATTAGCTGCCTGGCTGCCACACCATCCACTTAGGTGCTTAATTGCATGCTGTCTCATATCGTTATTTTAATGTTTTCTGAGTGTCCACCTTGTCCGCCTAACTTGACTATATTCCCTTTGAGTTCAGGGACTTGGTCTTGAAAGTCTTCTGTTTTTCTCCAAGAGCCTTCTGTTTCCACGTATAGTAGGAGTCTAATGTTTATGGGATGGCTCAATGAAGAAATAGCACATACATGTGGTGTTTGTCTACTTCCTTATGTGACTCTGCCAACGTGACATCACTTGATCTCCCACCGTAATTCAAGTTGTTTTTGTAGTAGTGGAGATAGAATTTCCTGGATTTGGTGATGCTTTTAGTCATTCCCTCACTGGGAAGGTGTAGGTGCATGGAAAAATGCAAATACACTGGCTGCACAGCATGGGGCAAGCCGAGGACTATCACCCAATCCACACCTGGAAAGAGGGAAAATAATAGCAATAGTAGTAATAATAGAAATAATGTGAGGTGCATCGTGATTGCTTCCTCAACATCCAAAGCCAGTTAGTTTGTTTCTTGTCTCCACTCTTCCCAAAGCACATGGGCTGATGAATTAGCCCAAATGAAACAGCATAATCCCAGGTCCTACTCCTTTTACTGGTTCAGGTGTGGGCACTTGCCCACACTCAGGCCAATGAGTTTTGGGAAGATGTTTGCTCACTGCCTCTGTGAAAGAAGCATTTTCACTAAGTGAGACCTTCCCAAAGCTTTAGATGAAGCTGACACCATGGAAAGCACGGCAGAGGGATAGAAAGAAACCAGGTCCTGGTGACACTGTTCAGCTGCTGAATCAAACTATCCCTGAAGTCCATCCTGTCCTGGGCTTCAGTTAAGTGAGCTTTCTGTTCAAGCCACTTAGAGTTGGATTTTCTGTTACTTGCAACCAAATATATTATAACTGGTATACACATAATGACCATAATAGCTGCACTGCAAACAAACAGAGTACTTGGGGCAGTAAAAGTTAATCGCAGATGTAACATTGCTGTGTAGGCTTTATTATGCAAATATTTGTTGTCGAGAGTCCCTCGGTGAAGTTATCTTCCCTTAAGAGGGAGCTATGAGAGGATCTTAAAGATGTAGAGGACTTGGTGGGTTGTTTATCTTGGGAGTTAAATTTCTCAACAGACTTTATCAGAAAGCTTGAAACGTTAAGATACTTTAAGCTGAACAGAATAGGAAATGCGGCAGATACTGTAAATGACAAACTTTACAGAAGGAAACGATTTACATAAAACCTGGTGCCCAGTACAGAGTAAGTGCTAAATAAGACTTTGCTCTGAAATTTTATTTTTTTTTAAGTAATCATACAGGGTACAAAATTTAAAAGTTACAAAAGTGCGTTAAGTGTGGAGTCAGTCTTTCCTCCCACCCCTCAGTCATCCACTATACCTTCCTTTACGTTTCTTATGCATGCTTCCAGAACTATTCTATACATTTACAATATATGTATTATTTTTTCGCACAGACATTAGCATCCCCCACACACTGTTCTCCTCCATTGCATTTTTTTCGGATCACATCATGTATCTTGCAGGTCTCCCCGTAGCAGTGTCTATAGGGCTACCCATTTCTCTTTAACAACTGCAGAGAATTCCAAACACAGCCCAATTGTAATTTATGTTTCCCTGAATTTGACCAGATTTATCCTAGGACATTTAGAGTGTTGCCCATCATTTGCGATGTCCCACAGTGATGTAATGATTATCCTTCCCGGGCGACATTTCACAGAAGCGGGAGCCCATCTGTAGGATGCATTTCGAGTCCTGGATTCGCTGATTCAAAGGGCACATGTACAGTAACTTTGTTTTAATTTGAGAACTCATGAAAGTTAAATTCGATGCATTCGTGGGAAGCCCGCTGGGGCGCCCCACCACCTCTCTGGAGCTGCGCGCGGTGGCGGCGCTGTCCGCGGGACCCGCCGCGCCGGCCCCGCCCACCGCCCCCCACCCGGACCCACCGCCCCGCCCCGCCCCGCCCCGCCCCGCCCCGCCCCGCGCGCGCCCAGCCCCGAGCCCCGGCCGGAGGAGCCCGCACGTGCGATTCCACGTGAGCCTCCCGGCCGGCGCGCAGACGGGGAGCACGCATGCGCCTGCAGCCGAGAAAGTAGGTCAGACTCCTCCTCTCACGTGACCCGCTCTCCTTAGCTACCCCCGGCACCTCCCGCCGGCGCGCAGCCGGGATGCGCTCTGCAGCCAACGTGACGGGGCCGGGCGCGGCGGGGGCGGGCCCGGTCCGCGAGCGCCGGCGCCCGCGCCCGCGCGGATCTGCCGGTTCTCCTCCCTCCGCCCGCTCCGCTCAGGAGTCGGGCGGGCAAAAGGGAGCGCTGCGTGGAGCAGCCAGGAACCGAGTGGAAAGGAATGGGCGAGGAAAGCGACCTCGCGTCCCTGATGCCGGCACGGGGCCGAGTCCGCTTTCATGCCTTTGGAAGCGATGCTGCCTGAAAGAAGGGAACGCGCGTCGCGTTTTAGTGTGAACCGAGTCACAGCGATCGTTTGCAGTCCCATTTGTATATAAGGTAATTCAGTAAGAGAAACAAACTTTGCGAAAGAAAATATAAAAGAATGTTAATGGTTCCTGGAGTTTTGCAGGAGATCTTCCACAGGCCCCATTTCTAATCTCCTTCTACCCACTGCCTCCAAAAGACACTCCCCCTAGGAGGATTTTAAGCAGATGTCTCACCTCCCACAAGAGACTTCAGAGGTGATGGTGATGCTGGTGGGGTTGGAGGGGTGTGTGTGGGGGGGAGGGGCCGGTATGAAGGAAGCTCTGAATGAACTGAAGCCTGAATTTTACCTATCAGAGAGAATTTTATTTCTTGCCCCCCTCCCTTCTGATTTTCACTTTGTTGCACAAGTGACAGCCTTCAATGAGTTGCAATCCAGTGAGGGAGACTGACAAGCAAAATCAATGGGTTACAGTGCAGTGGGCTATGGATCCTTCAAGAGAGAAGTGCCCAGGTGTTATATAAGCACAGAGAAGGAGGGGCACCCAAGTGGGTGGGTACCCTGAGTTTTGAAGCCTAGGTGGGAGTTAGCTGGAAGAAAAGTAAAGTGGAGGGGGTGGCAAAGTGTTCCAAACAAAGGAACTACTAATAGTTACATAATAACTATGAAACCTCGGGTTCTTTACTATAATTGTCTTAGCCTGCATATACATGGTTGGAATGTATACTGTTTCCATTTATGTTGTTCTGAGCCAGTCTTTAATGAACATCGTTAGCATAATGTTTTTCCCCCTCCACTTTTAAATAAATCCCAGGAGTGGGATGTGTATATAATAAATGTCTACATGCAAGTGTCTACATAAAAGATACAAATATTTTGTAACTTTTGAGAGCATTGTCAAATTCTTTTCCAAAAAAAGTTGTGTTAATTTGTACCAAGGTGGCATTTAAATATTTAACATTCAAGCAGTAAGTTGTCATTGATTTATTTCAAAATCAGTGAAGCCTGATGAGATTAACACTTGTTTTACTAGACTACTGTAAAAATAATACGTGCATTTCTGGGTTTTGTAGCCCATGATAAAATTCTAATTGAATTCAAGTTTGAAAAATGGGAAATATGAGATCCGTGCATTTAATCCTTACAGGAACCACCTAGTGTGTACAAGGTGGAGGGGTGGAGAGGGTAGGAGTGAGAGAGACTGAAGCGGCATCAAGTACCTGTCTCTAATTGCTCCTTTCTTCCTGTGAATCAAGAGTAACAGGGCAAGTAGCTCCACACAAGCCAGAACAAGCCGAGGGTTTCCACACCTTTCCGCAAACGTCAGACCAGCAGCAGAATCGAAGAGGCCCCAAGTTTGACCCCAGAGAGCGCTATAACTTGCAGAAGGGAGGCTGGGAACGTGTTGGGAACAAATTTCCAGAAATCTGCATGCTTCCCAACTTGGTCTCTGTTGGTATCTGTACCTGCAAGGAGAAAAGGATACTGTGACATTGAAACGGACATTTAGGTAAAGGTAATTTAGGTGATATGGACAACGAAAGCAGAATGGAGCTTGCTTTTTGCCTGTATTAAGCTAGATCGTTAAGGAAGACTGAAGCACAGTGCACTTATAATCTTGCTGAGACATGTCTGTAGTTCATACCGGGGTTCTTTCCCTAATATCCATTCTGCATGCTGTGTAATGGCTTTATGCTTTAGGAGGGGGTGCTTACCTCCCCTCTGCTTCGGGGGTTGGCCGTGATTGAATTAACAAATCAGGGCAGTCTCATTCCTTTTTTTACGAGGATTAATAGAGTTAATTCAGCAGAGGCACTTAGAAGAGTGCCGGGCCCATATTAAGTGCTCAGTGAACACTGGCTGTTGATACTGTTGTTATTAGTGTAACAATGATTAGTTCAATCAGAGGAAGGCTGGACTTGTTGCAGTGGTTACGTGATGCCATTCCTTCTCTTTGGGTGGAGGTGAAGGAGCATGTCTAATTGTTGATACCGTCTTTCTACCTTGAGGGGAACCAATCCAACCACACACTTGATAAACAAGAGGAGGTGGGTACAGGCAGAGTAGGCCACGTCCTGGTCAAACCGCACTTGGATCCCGCTTCCTCTTGACATTTCGCTTGTTGGAGCCAAACACATGCCATTTGTTACTTCAGTCATTGGAATTGGGTTTTCTGTTATTTGCCAGCAGAAACACCCTATCTGATACCATGCCCCGGTCCCCATTTTAACTAAAGGGTCAAAATGATGACACTGGCATTCCAGTCTGAGCATGCACTTGTTAAAGAATGGGATTAAATCTTACCTCCATGGCAGATGAATACTGTGATCCAATGTATCCGTTTTCTAGGACCACCATAACAAAATACCACTGGGTGGCTTAAACAGCAAAAACATGTTTTCTCACAGTTTTAGAGGCTAGAAGTCTGAGATCAAGGCATCAGCAAGGTTGATTTCCTCTGAAACCTCTCTCCTTGGCTTGTAGATGGTCATCTTCTCTGTGTGTTTTCACATGGTCTCCCCTCTGTGTGTGTCTGTGTCCTAATTTCCTCTTCTTATAAGGACACCGTTCATATTGGACTAGCGACCACCCTAATGACCTTATTTTAACTAAATTACCTCTTTAAAGGCCATATTTCCAAATACAGTCACATTCTGAGGTACTAGGGGCCGGAACTTCATAATATGAATTGGAGGGGGACACAGTTTAGCCTGTAACATCCAACAAGACATTAAGGATATAACATGGATTATTTAACATCAGTTCTTCACCCTTATTCTACTTCTCTTCTCCAAGGTTTGTGTTTGGGGGATGTGTGTAGGCACTGGGGAAAGGAGAGAGACGGAGTTTGGAAGAGCGCTCCTCTGAGCATAGATCCAGAAAGACAGCACAGGCAATGAAACTCCGGCTAAGTCTACTCTTAAATATCTGTCCTCAAAGAACAATTCATGTTGATGACAGGACAAGAAATGTAAAGGAAGCCTTGGTTATTTTACTCTTCATGAAAGTGGGCAACTTTACTAAAGAATCTGCTTCAGGCAGAGCTCCTTTTTTTTTTTCCCCGCTCCCTTAACATTTCTTGGCTAAACTTTTGGTGCTTTTAGTGAAGAGTAGAGTCTCGTTTCTGGACATGGTTGAACAGCTGTTTCTGTGTTCTTTCTAATTTCAGTAAGGCAAAGTTCCAAAAAAGAAGAGAGAGCTTGGTTTGCATTCCTAGATTGGCCATGGAATCACATGGTTTGTCCCGTAGAGAAAAGCTATGGGATATGGAAGATGGCACTTCCCCGCTTGGGGCTCAGTTTCTTCCAATGTAAAATGAAGTAGCTGGACTCCATGATTTCTAATGCTGTTTCCATCTGTTCATCATACGATTGGGGGAAAAGAAAGTATCTTGGTTTCTTTGTTGGGCTTTGTTAGCAAAAACTGCATTTATTGTTCTCAGAAACTCTTTCCCAGCAGGCAAGTGGCTATTAAATCCTGCCACCATCAGGTATCATGACAGACAACAAAGGTGCATTTCTCAAGAAGGAGTTCATCCAGATCTCCCACCTCTGAACATCTGCCTGTGTTTATTTCATTGTACAGTTTTAAAATTTTTTCCTGGATTGAGGAAAGGGACAGAGAAAAAGAATCATTTTTAGTAAAAGCCAGGATTAGAAGGAAAATGTTTTGTCATTGCTATTCAGTGCACCATCCCCAGGAAGGCATGCTCCAGCCCAGAGGTTCTTAATCGGGGATGCACATCAAAGTCACCTGTGAAATTTTTTCAACACACATGCCTGTGACTCCACTTCTCAAAATTTTGAATCAGTGAGTCTAGAGAAGGACTTGAATTTGTGGAAAGTTCTACAGGTATAATGCCATGTACTACCAGTTCTGAGCTGTGGGTTTGGTCCAAACCATTTCCTCCTTCCCATTAAAGCATTGCCAGGTCCTTTTAGCCAGTGATGCTAAAACACCTTGTATTACAAGTACAGCTCATGTTCATGGAAACATAGCTGCAATAGAGACAACTCTTTTTTCCAAAGTTATATATTAGAAGTTTTAGTTGCTTGTAAGAAAAAATAATCAAAGTAATTCATAAAACTGCACCTATTTTGTCATTCTAGATGCAGTTAGCATTTCTGAAACTAGGTATGTTTTTTCTACAGAGCTAACATACTCTAAACAACAACAGAACTTTGCATGGCATTTGCAGTAGACGGAGAGCAATATTTGGTGTCAGTGTTCTTTGTTAAATCACTGACGTGCATTCCGGAATTACAGCCCTCAGATAACAAGAGGCTTGATTCCATCAGACCTCCTGAGGGTTTATGTAAGGAAATTGTATTTGTTTGCTGAACTGTAAGTTACCCAGGTTCTAGTCTTCCAGTCCTTCAGACTTGTAGCTCTGTAGCTGCATATGGAATTTGTTCCCATTGGACTCTGGTAAAGAGCATCCAAGGAGAGAAAAAGAGGAAACATTACTCAAAATATAGCAAAACAAAGAATTTCCTGTCTCCTCCAGAAATCCAGCTCTCCAAGCAGTGGAATAAGCAGACATTTTGCAGTGAAACAGAACTGGCCCAACCCCCAGCTCCCTCTTGCCACAACTAGTCTACGTGTGTAACTCGACTCGATACTTCGCCTTCTGCGCTTCCGTATTTTTGTCTGCACAATGGCAAAAGTCACACTCCTGTGGCAAGGTTGCTATGAAGATCAGGGTAAGGATGATGGATGCAAAGTGCTTGGCACATAATAGGCATCCTCAAATGGTTGTTGGCGTCATCATCATTATTTTCTTAGGAAAAAAATAGGAGCAAATAAGCAAAGACTTACTTTTTCTTCATAGTTTCTTCTTAATGAGAGGAATTCAAAAAGAATTAGACTAAATTGGGAAAGCTCTGATTTGTCTGATGGTCAATAGGGAGGCCAATTCCGAAGTGACTGCTTTTCTGTAGATGAAGCACAAAATGTGTACAAACACTAAGGTATATGTAACATTCTCAAGGGAATCAAAAGACGCCCTTAAACTTCCTTTGAACAGCCCATTAGCTGGGGATTGGTAACTTCACTGGGAATCTGGTGAAAATGCAAACTGCCTGGAGTTGAGTTGCTGCTACAATTTGGCACAATCGTTTTCAATGTGCGGAAAGTGGACTCAAATAGCGTATGTAGTATTTACAAGATCTCAGATTCTTATAGAACCTCAGATTAGTAAGGACAAAGCAGGTGGCTATAAACTGTACCTTAGTTGTTAAGAAGGAAGGGGAGAAGAAAATTGAGACCTTAAAAAAGAAAAAAGTTAACCCATTAAAGTCCTGAATTTGCTTGGGGCAAATTCTTGTATCAACCTGAGTGTCCAGCCGAGTGGAAGCAGAAAGGAAGGAAGGGTTGTGATGTTAATATGAGACATTCAAAATCAAGGGGAAAACTTGGAGCACTTTATAATTATGAATGGCCCAGCCCACAATGAGGTATAACTATCATAAATCATTTTGCACCAAATCACATAACATAAAAATACGAAACATAATTAATATGGTCGAAATAATGGATAGATATACCAACTATTTACCCTGTAAATAAAGAACACATTCTTTTTTAAGTGTTGAAACATTTATAAAACTAGCTACATATTAGGACTCAAAGAAACACTTGACAAGTTGTCAGATACGGACATAGTGTTAGTAATGGTTAACTCTGAAGTTGAATTGCTGCTACAAAAAGTAAAGAGCGATCTTCCCTTTTTTGGGTGTTCTTTTATATTGTTTGCATATTTTATAACCAACATGTATCATATTTATAAGAAAAAACAAGATATTTTCATTTTAAAAGATTACCTAACAATCACTGGATACTTACTGTGTTGCAGGTAGAAGTATTAAGCATGTGTTTTGACTTATTTCGTTGCATCCTCTCAACAACCCCTGAAGTAGTATGGCAAAGACTGACGATTGCTCCCTTCCCCACACACATCTTTTCTATACCTCTTGTATAATAATAGAGGTTTCAGGTGGACATGTGCCAACCAGCTGGGGACTACAGTTTCTAACCTCCAACTACTTGGCTATGAGCAGAAGAGAGGAGTGCTACCTCTGCTCCTCTTCTCTCTTTTAACCTTTCTTGCTGCTAGAATACGGCCCCGGTGGACATGATGATAAGCCATATTCAACCAAGCCAGGGAGGGCTACACTCTAGGGGATGGGGAGTAATAAGAGAGAGAAGACCTGGGTTCCTAATGCCAGGGAGCCCCAGATCAGCCTTGGATTCTTGGTAATCAGACTGCGTGAGAGGGAGAAATAAACTTTTATCTTGGAACCACTGTTGATTTGGTATCTGTTAAAGCTACCAAATTAATATTCTATTATCATTTTGCATTGTGTAACTATTCTTTCAAGAATTATAACACTTATGTCTTATAACCATAATTATTTAAAAATTCGGTTTATTTTACATTTAATATATTTCAGCACTCACCAATAATCCTTGTATGCCTCAACATCACCCCTTTCAAAAATACTTTATTCTAATCATGCTCAGTGGCCCTGGTGATATCTTTTCATTCCAGAAGGGGTATATGGGTGATATATTCCAGAGTTCTTCATGTTTGAATGACAACTTGATTATTTTTAGGATTTTTTTTTTTCCTGCTTTATTTCCCAATTCTCCCCCCCCCCCCCCCCCCCCGGTGCATAGTTGTATATCTTAGTTGCAGGTCCTTCTAGCTGTGGGATGTGGGACACCACCTCAATGTGGCCTGACGAGCGGTGCCATGTCCGCGCCCAGGATCCGAACCCTGGGCCACTGCAGCAGAGTGCGTGAACTTAACCACTTGGCCATGGAGCTGGCCCCAAGATTCTTGAGTCATGCCTTTTTCCCCTTTTATCTCTGGAGTAACCTGACTCTTCTGCTGGGACACTTATAGATGTAAACTTTACAGTAACAACTTCACAAAGATCATATGGCAGCATTGGTCCATATTTAATCATTTTAAAAGAACATTGTAGCCCCTTCAATGTGTAAATTTCTGGCTTCCATCATTCCAATTTCTTATTATATCATTTAATTTTTCTTTTTATTCTATCATCTTCAGAAACCTCAGCTATCTTAACTTATTCATCCATTCAACAAATATTAAATAAATGTTGGTTACTACTCTTAATGTTACTATGTGGCAGGCATTGTTCTTGATGCCAACAGTAGAATAATGAACAGGATAGACAAAGTTTCCACTGCATGGAGCATACTTTGTAGTGGGAGGAGGCAGAAAATAATGAAGCAAACAGAAAACTAAGCAAGATCATTTCAGATAGAGATATATTTAGGAAGAAAGACCAGGATGATATGACAGCATGACTGCCATGAAGCACTGGCTCAAGGACAACTTCAGTGTTTGAGCTGAACCCTGAATGACATGAAGAAGCCATTCATCCAGAGACCCTCAGCTCCTCTTTCTTTGTCACACTTCACATCCAACCCCTCAGAAAATCCTGTGGTTTCTGAAAGTAGATTTCAAAATATGTCTTGAATCAGGTCACTTCTCACCACCTCAGCTGCCACCACCCTAGACCAAGCTGCCTTCATCTCTCAACTGTCCTCTTTGCTTCCACTCTGTGCACACCCTCTTGAGTCTGCTTTCCTCCAGCATCCACAATAACTTCCAAAAAATTAGTCAGTTTGTGTCACTGCGTTGCACAAATCCCCACAATGGCTTCCTATGACAGAGATTGTTACTTTCTCCCAGAAACCATTTATTTCTTCTTCCTCTACTAATAGAATCACCCAGTTTTAGCTAGGCACATTTCCCAGCTTCCCTTGCAGCCAGTTTTGGTCATGTGATCCAATTCCAGCCAATGGGATATGAGCAGAAGTGATGTGAACAATTTCTAGATTGTGCCCTTAAGAAGAAAAAGGTTGTCCTTTCCTTCTCCTTGCCCCTAGTTCTGCTGGCTGGCAGGTGGAGCCATATGGTATGAGCTACCTTCCACCGTGTAGAAGATGGCAAATTCTGGGGGATGGTGGAGTAACAAGAAATGTGGTTCCTGACACTTTGGAGGCCCTTGGACTGTTACACGAGTGAGAAATAAACTTCTGTATTATTTAAATCATTGCTATTTGAGGATGTGAGCAGCAATGCTATGTAGTACTTCTGGATCACCTTGCCTTTCCCTGACTTTGCTGTCTGCGGTGCAAACACAATGGCAGCAGGGGAGCAACCATCTTGGATTCAGAAATCGGAGCATCTTGAGGTTGGTGGAGCCCCCTGCTAGTACTAGGCTGCTTGCTTATGGACAGTTATGTGAGAAAGAAAGAGACTTCTAGGCTATTGCAACACCTGTGCTTTTGGGGTCTTTTTGTTACAGCATCTTAGATCCTACCTAACTGATATATTTCCTTTCACACTTAAATCTGAAGTCCTTGATATGAATGAAGACTAGTCTTCTCATCATAGGGAGGCTCACAGCCAGCAGAGTGTTTGGAACAAAGTATACGCTAAAAATATATCCGTGCCCTTCTCCTCCCCCCACTTCACTCGCACATCATTTTAATGCCTGGAAGCCCTAAGATCAGTGTGACTAAGTTTTAACGGGAAACTAAATGCCTATAATTCAGTATTTTAGTGATTTAGAGGAGAGCATCAATACAAATGTATGTCAGGAGATGTCTCACTGTATTTTTGACGTTAAAAAGGTTCCAGTTATTTGAGAAAGTGGGGCATTATTGATTTCATGCCTTATAACTGTCATAGATAGCTCTTCGTCCAGTCTGTACCTTAATTTTCTCACTCTTCTCAGAGCGCCTGCAGGAATGAATTCATTAGACATTCAATAGCAGAAGCTAGATGTGTGAGCACAGGGTTGTGGTACCAGCTCTTTTCTTAGACAGTTAAGGCCTGTGAATGTCAACTCACTGCCAGGGCATTAATTAAATTGGGCAACTATCAGAGCCGTGATTAGGAAATTCATGGAACAGTAAGAAAAGGCCTCATCTTGCCCAGCCCCACTGGCTGCTGCCACTACCAGAGAAAAAGACAACCAATGGGATTTTACTAAATACCAAGAAAGAGAGAGGTGCTTTATATACATCGTTTCTTTCACTGCTTGCAAGATCACTATAAAATAGTCATTATGATCCCCACTTTACTGATGAGAAAACTGAGGCTCAGGAGAGTTGGCTATTTGTCCAAGGATGCTGAACAAGGTAGGCATAAGCCAGATTCTCTTCCATGTCTGTGTGTTAAAACACATGCTCCTTCTATCCCCCCACCCCCACCCCAGGCTTCTGACCATGTGATGAAGAGGTGTGAGCTATGTATTGGGTCAGTCTCCTGATCTGAAAACGGCAGGTGCTGTGGTAAGGAGCTTAGATTTTAACTGGAATGCAGCAGAATGCCAGAGAAGGATCTTAAATAGGGAAGAAAAGTGATCCCACCCCTTTTTAATCCTAGTGCCTTATTGGGGTAAATTTTATTGAAGTATAACATACGTTCAGAAAAGTCCACATATTGTAAGTGTTCAGCTCAATAAATCTTAACAATGTGGAGATCTCTGTTTAACCAGCACCCAGATCAAGAAACAGAACATTACCTCAAGCCCAGAATCTCCCCTCACGTCCCGTTCCATTCACTTACCCACCCCTGTCTCATGCTGAAGCTGGCTCCCAGCCGCTCGTGAGGGATGATCAAAATTTCAGGAATTTACGAGCTGGTTTTTAAACACAGCCACTATTAAAAACAAAGTTATATAAGCTTCTAATTAAATTATGTTAAAAGCAAAGATAAGATATTCTAGAAGATGCAAACTAAAATATAGTAACAGCATAGGGATAGAGGAGGGCAGGGAGGGGCTAGAGGGAGGGGTCACAGGGGCACAAGGAAATTTTGGAGGTGATGGATATGTTCATTGTCTTGATTGTGGTGATGGTTTCATAGGTGTCTACAAATGTCAAAACTTATCAGATGGTATACTTAATCATGTGTCATTTACTGTACGTCAGTTACACCTCAAGAGAACTGTCAAAAAGAAAACAAAGTGCCTGGAACATAAACAAGTGGGACTCCATCACGCTAAAGAGCTCCTGCACAGCAAAGGAAACCAGCAACAAAGTGAAAAGGCAGCCTACTGAATGGAAGAGCATATTTGCAAATCATATATCTGATAAGAGGTTGATATCCAAAATATATAAAGAACTCCTACAGCTCAATCGCAAAAAAACAAACAATCCAATTTAAAAATGGGTGGAGGATCTGAATAGACATTTTTCCAAAGAAGATATACAGATGGCCAACAGGTACATGAAAAGATATATATATATATATATATATACACACACACACGCATGCACACACACACAGACTGGAATACTATTCAGCCCTGAAAAGGAATGAAATCTTGCCATTTGCAGCAACATGGATGGACTTTGAGGGCATTAGGCTAAGTGAAATATGTAAGAGAGAGAAAGACAAATACCATATGATCTCATTTATATGTGGAATTAAAACAACAACAAACCAAGCTCATAGATACAGAGAACAGATTGACAATTGCCAGAGGCAGTGGGGTAGGGGGTGGGAGAAGTGGATGAAGGGGACCAAAAGGTACAAACTTCCAGTTGTAAAATAATTAAGTCATGGGGATGTAATTTACAGCATGGTGACTATAGTTAATAATATTGTATTGCATATTTGAAAGTCATTAATAGAGTAGATCTTAAAAGTTCTCATCACAAGAAAACATTATAACTATGTATGGTGACAGATGTTAACTAGACTTATTGTGGTGATCATTTTGCAATATATACAAATATTAAATCATTATGTTGTACACCTGAAACTAATATAATGTTGTATGTCAATTGTACCTCAATAAAGAAAAAGAAGAAAGTGCCTGGAACATAGCTCACTAAATATTTCTTGAAAAGCTGCATAAACTAGATGGGTTCAAGGATGGTGGAAATCAAGAATGTAGTTGGACATTGGGAGTCATTTGCATTTTGCATTCTCAGGTAACAGCTGTTGGGGCTTTCAAATTTTTATGTGAATGAGGTGCTAGAAAGATCATTTGACATACAGAAAAAGGTAATAAATATTCAAAATTCTCTACTTCCTAAATATTCTACTACGTTTTACTATTATTTATGCTCTTGAGGTTATTTACATCTGTTGTATCTGTCTAGTGGAAATCCCACATAATGCTTCGCCACGCACACCTTTTCCCAACTCTGTATTAAGTGACATCACGTTAGTAGCTCAAAATTGACCAAGATAGGAGTATTGACACCAGGGAAATCAGCCAGGACTATAAATCATGGCTTTGTTTTTCAGAGGGCCAATTGTTAAATACTTATCAGTCCTTCCTCCCTGCCCATCCCACCGCCAAGAGTAACTACTACTAAACTGGCTTCTAAACCCATAGAAGCTTTATACATAGTCCACACTCTTTTGGATGTGGTCTCTTTGCCTCCGTACTCGTTGTATTTGTGAGATTCATCCGTGTTGTTGCCTGGAGTAGATTCACTGAGGGGAGGATGAATAGCAGGGGTACAAGGATGGGAGAGGTGGACACTAGTAAAGAGGTACGTTGGGTCAGACTTTGCCTGTAGGATAATAACTGAGAATGCAGTTAGAAGAGGGAGGCATAGCTTTGGGATGGAACCCAGTGTGATCAGCCCTGAACCTGATGTCAAAGAGGAGTCACAATTCCCAGAGAGGTTCTAGGACCTGGAACTGCTGTGGAAGAGCAGAGACTGAGGACTCTGTAAATGATGAAATGTGTCCTGTCTAAGGAGGGGGCACCAGCTAAAAGATTTGTAACCGATAGTCGGAGGATTAGGTGTACAGGAAACGAACATACGGCAGAGGAGACAAGGCTTTTGTAGATTGCGGCCATGAAATTAAGACGCCCACACTTTTGCAGAAAAAGCAAGCATTCTTGTAGATCCTTGATTTCAAAGACTTCTTTGGTTTGAAACAGGATAGGGAAGGTGACTTGCACACAGGAAGAGAAAGAGGAGGAATCTTATCTCGATGGTAAAATTAGGCTGATAAGACAGAGGGAGGAGAAAGCCAGAATAAGGATTATACACAAAAGGGTTGATTTTTTTTTCAAGGTGCAATATACAAAATCCTGAATGAATTGAAAGAAGAGGAAATACTTCTATTTTTTGTGTGTTTGTTCATTCATACATTTAATATTTATGCTTCAAGCAGTGGACTCAGCGCTTTTGATGAAGAGGCAATGTCTGAGCCTAGAACTTTGCTTTTAGAGTCAGTCTTGTTTTGTTGGCTGGAAAGGAAAAGACCAGGCATTCAGAAGGGGAGAGAGAGAGAGAGAGAGAGGGCACATTAGTGGAGCGGAGGAATGAAGCCCTTCTGCTTTTCCTCGCCCTCTCTCTCTACCACCACAACAATGCAAGAGGAAGATGTGCTCAGCCAGGGGGAAGAGCGTTCTCTCCTTTTTCAACTTTCTAATATCCTAGTGTAGAACTGTCTAGATTTTATGAGAACTAGTGTCAAGATGAGCTCTAAAACTGATCTAGGATCTAGGCCAGTGTTTTATACAGTATGATTCCAGAACTTTGTAAATCATAATAACCTTCTATAGTGAGATGAATCTTGTACCCCCCAGAAGATATGTTCAAGTCCTAACCCCCAGAACCAGTGAAGGTGACCTTATTTGGAATTAGGATCTTCGCAGATAAAATTAAGGGTCTCCAGATGAAATCATCCAGTATTTAGGATGGGTTCTAAATCCAATGACCGGTGTCCTTCTAAGAGAGAGAAGAGGGATATTGGAGCCACACAGACACAGAGGCAAAGGCCGTGTGAAGGCGGAGGCAGAGGTTGAAGCACTGTAGCCACAGGCCAGGGAAAGCCTGGAGCTGCAAGAGGCAAGGAAGGATTCTCTCCATGTGCTTTTGAAGGGCACTTGGCCCTGCTGACACCTTGATCTTTGATTTCTGGCCTCCAGATCCATGAGGGAAAAGTTTCAGTTGTTTTCAGTCACCAAGTTTGTGGTAATTTCTTAGGGCAGCCCTCAGAAACTATACACCTTGTTAAGAAGGCAGATTCTTACACTCTACCCCCAGACCACAGAAGGAGCATCTTTAGCAGCAGGCCAAGGAATCTGCATTCTCGTGAACTCCTCTAAACTCTGCTACTATAAAGTTTGAGAGCCACTAATAACAAACAGCTGAATGTGGTATCTGTCATTCAGGACTGAAATGGCCCAATATTCTAAGATTTTCTTTTTTTTAATAAACAAGGAATCCCATAGACTGCCTGCTATTTTCTTAGCAAAATACCCAGGATGATTAGGCAATGGTATGAGATGCCCAGATTACTAGTTATTGGAGACTCACAATTACTTAAGCACTGACTGCATAGCAACTGGAGCCACAAGCCTAAAAACATGGTGGCAGGTCTCACCGGACGGGCTGCCTTTTTGATACAGTGTGTGCGGAAACTAAGAAGGAAGGAGAGCTGAATGGCCAAGGGTTTGGTCTTGGCAGGTAAACAGAAACCCAAGCTGGAGAAGTAATGGAGAATCTGGGAAGCACTGATAACAAACACGACTAACATTCAGATTTGGATAAAGGTTGACAGGCGAATGAGGAAGGACCAAGCTCCTAGACTCTGCAAACGATCTTTTTCACCCCTGCAAAGGTAGGCGAGTAAGAATAGTTGAAATGTGTGAGTCAGGGAAAACAATGCTTGGGCAAACTGACTAGATAACCTACGCAGATGACTCTGAATTTTGGGGTTGCCCCCATGAAATCTATATATTTATGCCAGTCATTGAACATCTTCTATGTAGTGGGTACAGTGTTAGGTATAGTGACAAATATCAGGAGGAAAGGACCACACCCCCGAGGAGCAGTGGGGGAGATGGACATCGGAGCAAGAGTTTCAGGAGCACAGAGGAGGATGAACTTTTTCTGGGGTGTCAAGAAGGCTTCGCCAAGGAGTCGCAGCTGAGCTGAGCCCCAAAGGTTGAGACTAGATGAAGAAAAGAAGCAAGTGCCAAGTGTGGAAGCATGACAACTCCTACTTATTGAGCTCTTCCATGCTGTGTGCCTGCACCTGGCAGACCTCTCCTGTTCTCGCCTCCCTGATCTACTCCTGTCCTATCTGCAAAACCTTCCATGAGTCCTCTCCCTGAAGACTTCCCTGGGCCCTTTAGACAGAGTTAATCACTTCCCTGTTCACACTCCTTTTTTCTCTCTCAAGTATACATATCGCACGGAGATGGGGAGCTGGTTGAGTGGCTGTCTCCCCCCCTGCCTGCCAGGAATCCCATACTTCTCTTCTTTGCTTTAATCCTCAGTGCCCGGCTCAGCCCATGGCCCAGAGGAGCAGCCATCAGTGTTTTGTGCATTGATGAGAAAAGGACTGGGGCGTTGTCTCAGGAAGGCAGACCTGCTGCAAGCTCATCAATCTTAATGTTCCCTGTCTGACACAAAAAAAAGCATTAACAGATGGGGAATAGTGTGCGTGGAGCCTAGTAAAAGCAGAGGCCAAAGGGTGAGTACTATCCAAAGACCAGTAGTTGTGAGGCCTGTGAGACATAATGAGAAGGAATAAAGTAACCGTAGCATGTGTCTGTCACTGTGCGAGGAAGACGACCGAAAAGAAGCTCAGGCCAGGCAAGACCCTTCAGGATGCTTCCTCCTGCTTCTCTCACCCTGGCTCCGAGTCCCTGTGATGGAAACGTCCACATCCACAGTTACTCAATTGGAAAGAAGTCTCAGCAAGTCTGTGTGCACCTGGCTGGCACTGCCTAATGTCATTAAGGCCACCCAACTCACTTGCCTCGCTCTGACACCACGCTCAGCAAGAAAACTCCACGGAGAGGATTCCTACAAGGCAGAGAACACACTGTCCAGCTGACACAGATTTTTAAGTATTGCTTGAAGTTCACTGCACCTGGCCTGCCCAGAGCTCCTTCCTAACGGAAAGCCAGGCCAAGCTAATCTGGTTGCACGTGGTTTGTGCCACGTGTCTGAGTGACACCAGCTGCCTCTAGGAATGGAACCAATTGCCCCTGTCCCAACAAAGACACCCATTTCTTTGCATAAAGTTGGCCAATCACTTACGCGATAGCTCATGTGAAACTCCGCCCAGTGCAAGAACTCCATATGGGCGGTGACGATGTCTATGGATCCAAGCTTGGGCTCGGTGTGAAGACACAATGAATGGACGGAGTTTTTGATTCTGCATCCCTGCATGATGAGAGGCCATTGCTCCAGTTCTCCCCAGCATCTGTAGGATGCATTGGTCGTGGAAGTCCTTGGTCCATGACAGCTTGCATGCTTTTAGCATAGCCTGGTGGGCTTCCGCTCCACCTGTTTAGCCTAACAATAAAATCTTATCACCTCAGGGCATCTGGTTTTATATTTTCCACGTACCTAAAAGAGCCTAATGTGTGGCTTGGAAGTTCTATTTTAGAATGTGGTTGATACAAGTCGATTTTGCCAAGCCTGATGGACCTTGGGCCCTCAGCAAACTGAAGGCTGGTTCTGAGTCAGGGCAATTCCCTGCCTCTGTAGCTCAACCATCTCTAACTTCAGCTATATTGATTAGATATGAAATAATTTTTAAATTCCTCACCCCTTAGTAAGATAGAGGAAATGGGAGTGCGTCCCTACCTTGGCTGAGGGGCTATTTGGAATCTGCTGTATCTGATTTTTCATTGAACTTCAAACTTGTATTTCTTTTGGAGACTGGAAGCAATAGAGGTGGCTGCCCTGGTAAGAGGGAGAAAAGAGTGAGAAGAAAAAAGGACATGTGCATGGGGCCAGCCTGGTGGCCTAGTGGTTAAGTTCACGAGCTCTGCCTCAGCAGCCTGGGTTCACAGGTTTGGATCCTAGGCATGGACTTATGCACCACTGATCAAGCCATGCTGTGGTGGGGTCCCATATACAAAATAGAGGAAGATGGGCACTGATGTTAGCTCAGGGCTAATCTTCCTCAGCAAAAAGAGGAAGATTGGCAATGGATGTTAGCTCAGGGCCAATCTTCCTCACTAAAAAAAAAAGGTACATGGGGACATGTGTGTTTGGATGGAAAGTAGCCTCTAATATCAGGCACTAAATAAACAGATACGCAGGCTCACAAGCGGGAGTGTCTCTACAAAGGAGCAGAGAAACCAGAAAATGCAACAATGCCCCAATTAACAAGCCCTTACATTTGTTTAGCCCTTCACAATTTACCCAGCACCTCCACACGTGTTATCTCATTTAGTCCTCCTAGCGACTCTGCAAGCTGCGAAACACAAGCATTAGTTTATATTTCACACGAGGAAAATTGAGATCAGAGAGGTTACCCAAGGTCCCAGAACAGAGGCAGAAGTTTTTTTTAAAGATTGGCACCTGAGCTAACAACTGTTGCCAATCTTTTTTTCCCTTCTTTTTCTTCCCAAATCTCCCCAGTACATAGTTGCATATTTTAGTTGTGTGTCCTTCTAGTTGTGGCATGTGGGATGCCACCTCAGCATGGCCTGATGAGCAGTGCTAGGTCTGTGTCCAGGATCTGAAGTGGTGAAACCCCAGGCTGCCGAAGCGGAGCATGTGAACTTAACCACTAGGCCACGGGGCCAGCCCCCAGAGGCAGAATTTTAACCAGTTGGTAGCCCAATGAGTTTATTAGATGGATGTTTGTCATTCATTTACTGTCTGGAGGTGAAGGGCAGAGCCTTCGGAGTCAAGCAGAGCTGTTTTCAGCTCATAGCTTCTCCAAGTATCAGCTTAACCTTAGGACTGTGGCAAGTCACTCTCTGGGCCTTCCTGTCATCATCTGTAAAATAGGGATAAAAATGCTACATACCCTATAAAAGTGTTGCAAGTAATAAATGAGATAATATATTAAAAGTGTACAATGCTGTGCCAGAACACAGTTAAGCACACAATCAATGTCCCTTCTTCTCCTTCACGGTGATGTTATTATTATTTCACTAGAAGTAGAAGGAGACAACAAGGTGTGTCTGACCCCAAACCCCTAGCTCATTCTACTGCAACACGCTGCATTGTTTTTTTCTCTCTCCCTTTGCCACATATATTTGTCTTTTCTCTCTTTCTCTTCTACACAATTTTCCTTCACCTTCCTTCCTATCACACATACATAAAGATGCTGACTTTTAAACACACACACCTGGTTTGCTCCCCCTTCTACCCATCTGTCTTTGTCTTTCCCACTCAAATTGACTAGAGCACGGTGGGATGCAGAGAAGGGGTCGGAAAGCCCAGCCACGGGCCTGTCCATGAGTCAGCCTTTGCAGGACAGCTTCGCTTTCCCAGCACAAGTTTTATTGTTTTTGGTCTGCATGTTCCTGCACCAAGGGAATCGATTTGAGGGTCTCCAGTAGTTAAACCAATTAAACATAATTTTCCTTTTCAGAGTTTTAGCTGAGTTAAAGGTTTCAGGAAGGAGAAAAGGGACAAGCTGGGTTCCGCATACGATGCCTTTCACTTCTGAATTAATTCCGTGGATAAAGTGCCCTTTCTGGTAACAAGATAAACAGGTTCATCGAGAGGTTTGGCTCGCTGGTGTATAAAGCCCTTCATAACCACAGTGCTTGGCTCCATCCACCCCAGGCTCCCAGCCCCTGGTAGGGTACAGTGGCAGGCATTGTGTGCTCAACAAGTTTTCACACCCATTGGGAATCTGAAACACAGACGCTGCTTACACTGCAAGGATCTTTCTGCAGACCTGCAGGGCTGGTGCCAAGATGGCCGCCTCACGTCTGCCCCCATGCACTGCCAAAGACTTCCCTACCCGACCTCACTAAAATGACTAGAATGACTCCTGAAATGACAGGACAGATGGAAATCACTGGCTGGGCAGAAGGCTGATTTCTAGAGCTTTCGGGCAGAGTAGGGCTGTGCTGGCATCTTTTAAGAAGTTGATTCTGAGAAACCTTTCTTCTGTGGTCATTCCCATTTTTAGAACAGTTCCATACCTCGGAGCCTCTGCCACCCTCCCCTCCTTGACTAGGCGATTGAAGAGTTTTCCACTGACTTCTCAAATGTTCTTATAATATTTATTTGCTTGGATTTTTCCAACAAAGAGATTTAGTTTTGACCTTTTTTCCCCCCCAAGCATGTGCAGGTTAGGACAGGAACACTGAAATATTGATAGTTGTAACCAAAAGCCTCTACTAGACTTGATTATTTGCTCACATACATAAAAAGCAAGTTGGCTATTGCCTGTGCCTCTAGGCTCTGATTTAAGTTAATGTGCACAACTTTGTAGAAGATCTTGTAACAAACCCAATGAGCCAATGAAAGTGAGCCATTCATTTGAACCATGAACTTTGATGAACTTTGTTCTGTTGCTTGATATAAATCAGATCCCAGGAAACTTAGAAATAGCATTATTCTATCCTTAGAGATAAAGCACCCATTTACCCTTGGGGTCAAAAGTTTTGGTCACCCACAAATATACAAATAATTTTCAACAAATGCACCAAAGCAACTCAAGGAGGAAATGAAAGTTTTTTCAACAATTGCTGCTAGAACAATTAGATATCCCCATAGGGAAAAAAAAAAAAAAGGAACCTCAACAACCCCTACCTCACACTATACACAAATATTAATTTGAGATGGGTCATAGACCTAAATGGAAAAGCTTAAAGTATAAAAATTTTAAAGGAAAATATCTCCAAGACTTGGGGTGGTCAAATGTTTTTTAGTTCACAGAAAATAATAACCATGAAAAACCAATTTGTAAATTGAATTTCATGAAAATTAAAAACTTCTCCTCATGGAAAAACAATGTTAAGAGAATTAATAGGCTACCCACAGGTTGGAAGAAAATATTCACAACACATATATCTGGCAAAGAACCTGCATCCAAAATATATAAAGAACTCCTAAAATTCGATAATAAAAAGACAAACAATTTAAAAATGGCAAGGGACTGGAACAGAGGCTTTGCAGAGGAAGATATACAATGACTAATAAGCACATGAAAAAGTGCTTAATATCATTTATCATCAGGAAAATTCAACTTAAAAGCACAATGAGACATCACTGTTCAACCACTAAAAGTGACTACAATTTTAAGAAATTGACACCACCAAATGTTGGTGACAATCCAGAGCAAGCAGAATGCTCACCTGCTGCTGGAAACAGGATAATGCACCTCCCACAGAACACTGTTTGGCAGTTTCTTATAAAGGAAAACACACATCTATGCTATGTTACGGCAATTCCACTCGCATTGGTTTATCCAAGAGAAATGAAGACACGTTTACAAATTGTGTCTGCCAATTTCCTTTCTCTTTGTCTTTACCCATGTCACTGCCTTCTGGAATTCCCTTTTTCCTGTGCCCATCCCTGATTTCTGCATGTACAAATACTATGCATCCTTATCATCCTGGTTTGAGGAACCTTGGTAGTTCCCTTCCCTAAATGAATCTCTTTTCCCTCCAAACTTCTTTGGTATTCTTTCTACGTTTCTCTTAGACCATCAGTTACAACATTGTATTGTGGTTACATGTGGCATGTCTCCAGCTAGTCTGTAAGCTCCTATCAGACAGGACATCTCTGTGTCTAATGTATCTTTGCACCCCTCAGTGCTTTATACAAAGGTGTTTTGAACTAGTATTGAATGAGTGACTGAGTGGACATAGATTCATCCAATGACACTTTGGATTTATGATCAGAAGATCTTGGTCCAAGTCCTGACTCTGCCCAGTGATGTTGGATAAATTCTCCGATCTCATTTGCCTTTATTTGAAGATAAAATAACTGAATGATTGTGGTAGACTGTTACTTTGGGGACCCTGCCCCCAGTGAACTATGCCACTCAACTTCCATGCCCTTATGTATTCCCTTCTCACATTGACTCAAGGCCTCGCCACGTGTCTTGCTTTGACCAGTGGAATGTCAGCAAGCAAAGTCTTGATGAGCACTGCACATTGGAGCTTATCTTGGATTGCTGGCTCTTGGCAGCCCTGAGCTGCTGGGTAAGAAGTCTGACTCCTCTGCTGGAGATACCATGCAGGGAGACCATGTAAGGAGGTCATGTGAGAATAGAGAGCCTTTGACACTACATGGAGAGAAAGAGAGGGCCAGCAATCCTAGCATCCAGCTGAGCCCAACCCAGACTGCAGAATGATGAGAAATAATAAAATGCTTGCTGTTTTAAGCCACTAGGCTTTTGAGTGATTTGTTACATGAAATCATTGCTTTCTTCACAGAGTTGTCAGGACTATGTGAGATGACACTTGTGGAGGGGCTTTGTAAATGGACAAGTGCTAAGCACATATAAGGAGCTGTTATTTCTGGGCATATGTTCAGGTTGACATTTGTGCTCATTTGCAGAAAACATCCATTTGAGAACTAGCTTGCGAAATTTAAAGGGTCTTACCATCCAACAGGCATAACCTTTGGTTCCTTCTATCCTTTTCCTCCCTCTAACCTGGGCAGCCACCCACCGCTGCTTCTGGGGAAGAAAGAGAGAAAGAGAAATGAAAAATAAAATAAAATGATTTACAAATAGCTATATAGCCAGAGGAGGGAACATGCGCTCATTTTCATTTATCATGTGAAGAGATGGGGCTAGTTTAAAGGCTAGTCAATGCTTACCAATATAATTTCAAAGCTCTAGCAGCCTCCCTTCTAGAGTGAAGGGAGAGGGAGAGTCATCATGGTCTAAAGGGGTGGTCCTCAGTCTGGGCCATGTCCAGAGTTGGTTAGGTTCAGAGGAACCCAATTATATGAACCAAATTCCCAAGAGACTGGTTGATGGACCAGAATGCCAGTTTATCCATTTGCAATGCAAAATGTAAAAGCCACAATGTTAAGCTCTGTCCAGTGGTAAGGAAAAGATCACCCTGGGAAACAGGATTGCCTGAACTGATAAGGGTTTCATGGGAAACGGGGGAAGTGCAGGGAACCATGACCAGGCGGAGCATTTTGGGTGTGCTGAGTAATACTAGCGGTCTGTTATACAAAGCCTAGGTCACACATCCTTTCGTGCACCTCAATCTATAATCTATTTCTAACCAGGCTGAGAGGATGTGTTCAGCTATCCCGGTTTATGGGTTTACAGGTAGGTGGGGGGATGAAGGCAGGGGAACAGCCTCGCCCTCTCCAAAAGGATGGTGGAAAGTGAGTCCCATCTTTTGTGAAAAACAATATAATAGAATTAAGGGATTTGGAAAGTTCTGGAAAGACCATTAACTCCACGCCCAGCTCGGACACCTTCTCCAGAATCCCTCCCCCAACGTTAGTGCCCACATCACCTCCTTCTATCCATTTTTGCTCTTTTAAGACTATATTATAATGTTTGCATATATGCCAGGCCCTAAACTATAAGTTCTTGAGGGTTAGAACTACGTCTTCATCTTTTTCTCCCCAGTTCCAGCACAGTCCCTGACACACAGTTGGCGCTCTATAAATCTATGTGGCATTAGTTAAAAGTCTGATGTTTTCGGAATCGGCTGAAATCTGAAACATTACAACTGTTACCTTACCTTTTCGTGATAATTTCTGAGTAGGAGAACTGTAGGGTCGCTTGATCATGAGGAAACTGCAGCTCAGAGAGGGGAAGGCATTTGCCAGAAATCACCTTGTCAGAGGGACCTTGTGGCCATTTGTGGCGCTCAGGGTCTCCTGGCTTCCAACTGCCTTCTCTCTTACACCTGCCACCTGGGGCCTCTGTGGAAGTAGAACCCACCCAGACTCCACCATGTCCCACCCCAGAGACTTTATGAAGGCCTTTATGTGTCACTGAAAGAACATTTTCTTCAATTTGTGCCCATTCGTTCTTGCAGACCCTTCCCCAGATCATGCTACCGTAACCATAGCGAGGAGATGTGGGGAGGGAGGGACGACCCTGCATGCCTGCCCGGAGTGCTCCGGGGCCTGCATGCCAGCGCCCTCTGCCCACCCTACGCCGGGAGGGGTTTCCACCCACACCAGGGGTGCACTCAGCTCAGCGCTCGGTGTACCACGAGCGCCGCGGGGTCAAACTGGCAGAGCAAGACGCTGCAGCCGCTACTATGGCAATGAACAGAGACCCCCTTAAGGAATACTTTACAGAATTATTTTAATTACCATGGAGACCTTGTAACTTGACCCTGACGCAGCCATCAGTACTCTCCAAGAGTAAATATTACTAAAATCCCATTCGGTGTGCATGTGTCTCTCTCTCCAGCTCTCATTCAATTTCAGGCAAATTGTATCCCTATTAATAACCCTCTGACAGCGTGGGAAACAGTTCACACTACTCAGTCCCTTGCTCCCCTCTTCTCTCTGCTTTTTGCATCTCATCAGAACTTCCAGCAAGTAGTTATTTTTCGGTGGTTGTGGGAGCCGGGCAAGGGAGAAGGTGCTAAGCTGGGGGCCAAGAGAAGTATTTAGAAGAGTGTTTACCTTCAATGCAATCTAAGCCTGTCGTTCTCAAACTTGGCTGCTCATTGGAACCGCCAGGGAGGTTTAAAAACTAATGATGCCTGGATGTCAGCCAAGAGGTCTGATTTAATTGATCTGGGATGCGGCCTGGGCATCTGGATTTTTTAAACTCCCCGGCTTATTTCTAGGTTGAAAACTACCGAGAAAAACCCTTAATTCCTTTTCCACCCTGAAAAAGTTAGATTCTCAGCTCAGGTCGGTGGCCCGGGAGATCTGGCCCCCGTCCCTTTGCAACCCGCCAGCTCCCCATGGTCCAAGAAAATCCGCGCGCGCGACGACGCTAAACACGCGGCGGCGGGGCGGGCGGGGCGGAGGGGGCGTGGCCTCACGTGGCCCCGCCCCTGCACGCCTATCGGTGCGCGGTGCGGGCCCTGACGTCACTCTTGTCAGGGCCGCGGCACATGGGCGGCCGGATGCGCTGAGCCCGGCGCTGCGGGGCCGCCGAGCGCGGGGGAGCAGCGGCCGCTGGCGCGGGGAGGGGGGTGGGGTGGGACGGCGCGCCGTCTCCGGTGCTCGCGCCAGGGACCCGAGGCGGCGCGGTGCCTTCGCCTTTCTGCAGCCGTCTGCATATTTTTTCTTTCTTTTTCGCGATTTTGAACATTTTGCAGGACGAAGGGTTCGAGGCAGGTGAGAGCATCCTGCACGTCGCCCAGGAGCCCGTGGGCACTTGGCGCGTCCACCGGGGATCGTCTGCCCTGGGAACCCGAAAGTTTATTTTTATTTTCGTATGCAGCTGTATTTATAAAGATAGAAGTAATTTTTTTCTTCCCTTGTCTCCACCGCCTTGAAAGCGAGTACTTTTGGCAAAGGACGGAGGAAGAAGCTCAGCAACATTTGGGGGGGGCGGTTGGGTTTTTTTATTTTTAGGAAAAAATATTTGAGTGCATCGCGATGGAGAAAATGTCCCGATCGCTCCCCCTGAATCCCACCTTTATCCCGCCTCCCTACGGCGTGCTCAGGTCCTTGCTGGAGAACCCGCTGAAGCTCCCCCTTCATCAAGAAGACGGTGAGCGCTGCCCTCCTGGATGCCCTGCTCTGGGAAGGGACGATGCTTCTGGGGTCCTCCTCCTTAGCCGGGCACCCCCGTTGGCCCGCTGGAGCATCCGTCCGCCTCTCTGTCCCCTGGCCCTGCTTTGATGAAATTGAGGAGCTCACCCATCACCCTACCTCTCCTGTAAAAGAGGGGGCCCCCTCACTAAGTAGCATTTAAAATAGCGCGGGGGACCTGGCTCGCACTCCTGGGTCCCGCTCCTGCGGCGCGGGAGGGAGATAGAACTTGACAGGTCGGCGATCCCTAGATTGAAGCTCATCCACACGCAGAGCCAAACCGCCTGCATCAGGGCAGAGCTTCTCGGGCTGGGGAGGAGAAACCAGAGGGCTGGCTTCTATGGGGGTCGGGGGCTCGAGCGGAGCGGGGTTCTCGGTGCGTAGCCTGGGTATTGGAATCGTGCTTATTGCTTGTTGTTAGTTGGTATTTGGAACTCACGCGGTGTGAGCGGAGACGCGTGTTCATCTGTGCAGGGTAATTCGGAAAGGGGGGTGGGGGGGTGAGGGCTGAGGCTGGGGCTGGCGGGGGGAGTGGTCTCTCGGCGGGAAGCCGTGCACGCCTCCAGCGCTGACACTTTCCCGGTGCACTTTTCCTGGTGGGAGGGGAGAGCGGAGCAGGCTCACGTGTAACCGCACTGGAGCCTCCTCTGGCTTGAGCCCTTTCTTGGTAAGTCCCAAACCTTCCCCAGGCATCCTTGGCTGGAACGGGACAGGAGGGGTCGTGCGAGGAGGCTCCGAGGGGAGCTGGTGTCACCAGGGATTTGTCATTGGGTTGATGCGGTTTCATACCTTCGATATCACAGTAGCAAATGCGAACCGTGCGGCTCAGCGTGTAAAGTCTTGAAAGATCATTCGGCTACAAATAGCTTGGGAGTACTCGCATCTTCTTTCCTAGCAGGGGACAACCTGTTGCATGGCGAGAGCTGAGGGGTTTGGTTGGCAGTCTGCAGAGCAGAGCGTCCCTCTTAACTCTCCTTTAAGGAGTAGCGCTGGGGAGGGAGGTGCTGCCTGCCATCTCTTGCATCTGTGGGTGTTTTAAGTCAGATTCTCAGGAGATGAGACTGTAGAGAATTCGAATGGATGGCGGTTGAGGTTGTGTTTTTCTGAGGAAGAAACTCAGAAGCCAAATTCCTTAATTCCAGATTCCACCCACACCTGAGTACTAGACTTGGCAACATCCAGAGCGCTGGTTAAAGACCTAATGGGGTGAAGAGCTCTGGTTAGAGACCTAATGGGGTGAGCGATCCTTCCAGGTAGAAAATAGCTGCATACCTCCATCACAGGTATGTGCAGTAGTCACCTTTTCCAATAGCTGTGCTTTTGACAGGTTGCATCCGTGTCTAATTTTTTGAGTCGGATCATACTTCAATGTTTGGGGAAGAGGAAGAAGAAAACACTTTGTAATTTTTTTTTTAAATCTCCTTTTGTAAAATACAGTGTACCCCAGTGGCTTTAGAAGCAAACATGTGCACTCCGGAAGTTCTCGATTTTCTTTTCTGCCAACATGAGGTATTGGTCTAGCTCCTTCAAGTCCCAGAGCCTCCATTTCTTCAGTAGGAAGGGGACAATTGCTATTTGCAAGTTGATTCTGAGGTTTTGGGAGATGATACAGTGTGTGGAAAGAACCAGGTATACAGTAGGTGCTTAATACATGGTAAGGAAGAAGGGTGGAGAGTCCCTGCTTTACCAAAATTAGGATTACCAACCCACTGGCTTTCTAAGTCTGAATGACCTCGGATTGTTACTGTCATGAGTTTCCTGGAAGATAAATTATGCCTGGTATATTGGCTGCTTTCTTAAACATCACAGCCGTTGGATGTAATGGCAAGTGCCATTTCCCTACTGGAGATTTAAGTTATTTGTCTCCTCCGCTAATGCACTGAAGACCGCGCTCTCTTGTTTATACCCTAGATCTGTGTGTAGCCCTGTCCCAAGGACTGGGGCTTTCTTTCCAAAGTAAATAGGAAGATGTTGAAAACCAGGCAGAGATCCATATCCTGCTTGAACTTTTAACTCCAGGTCCGCAAATGCCAGCAGCCCGAGAAGAACCTTGGTGTTTGTGAGGAGTAGTTTTGTGGCAGAAGCCAGGAGGGGTGATAAAAAAGTGACACTTTTTCTTTCTTAAAGTCCAACTTTCCCCTTTTTCTGCAGCATTTGGTAAAGATAAAGACAAGGAAAAGAAGCTGGATGATGAGAGTAACAGCCCGACGGTCCCCCAGTCGGCATTCTTGGGACCCACCTTATGGGACAAAACTCTTCCCTATGACGGAGACACTTTCCAGTTGGAATACATGGACCTGGAGGAGTTTCTGTCTGAAAATGGCATTCCCCCCAGCCCGTCTCAGCATGACCACAGCCCTCATCCTCCCGGGCTGCAGCCGGCCTCCTCAGCTGCGCCCTCAGTCATGGACCTCAGCAGTCGGGCCTCTGCACCCATTCACCCTGGCATCCCGTCCCCGAACTGTATGCAGAGCCCCATCAGACCAGGTAAACTCTCAGAAGCTTCTCCCTTCAGGTGGGGAGGAGGAGGAAAGGGAGGGCCAGGGTGGGGGGACCTAAGCATCTTGACCATCAGAGGGGCTTCAGCACGCTCTAAAAGAGGAGTCTTGTATTTCACCCACTTCACCGAACATCCACATCACCTGGAGAGTCAGCTAAATGCAGATTCTATGGCCCCACGCCTAGAAATTCTGATTTTTCAGGTTCACGGTGAGGCCCAGGAATATGCATTTTTAACCAGCTTCTTAAGAGATTCAGATGCAGCGAATCCAAGGACTGCAGTTTCAGAAACACCAGCCTGCAGTTAAGGATTTGGGTAATTTGGGCATCCATCGCATCTGCTCTCTGTTTTCCTTATCCCCAAATGCACAGATAATAGGGTCTTGCTGAATGCTTTGGGCAGACTCTCTATAGGGCTGTGGTTTACCTACATTCACTCTTCTCTGGCCTGAAGAAAACAAAATGTGAGTTAGGGGTGTGGGGCACCCAACTTTTTCATCTTGTGTTGTCATTGACTGGGAAATTGAATCTGAAAGCAGCTCTCATATTAGGCGTGGCTTAACCTTCTTCAGCACCAGATCCCAGCTCTCTCTCTTCACTCTTCCTATAAACCAAATTGTGCTTATGTATTTTTTTTTTCATTTTCATGTATCCATCACACTTAATCCACTTTTGTCAATCCCACAAGGCCACAAGATTGGCTTTAAATGGTGCTGAAATATTACCCAAAAACGTCACCTAAAATGACCAGTACTTCAAAACCCACTGCGAAATGCTCAGATCTAAACATACGTTGAGGCAGCTCTGGCTTCATGCCCTTAGCACCCTGGAGTACAAAATGAACAGGAAGAAAGACCATTTCATGTGCGCAGGTAACCAGGAACAAAGATTCAGCCAGAGAAACTGTCAGGAAGGTCGAAGCGCTGAGGGCCTTCGCTGCAGGGGGAGGCAGAAAGCAGGACAATGGGAGAATTGTCCTACAGATCTTTTCTGAACTCCGTGTCCTTGACTCGTGTGGAGTTTCTGAGATACACAGAGTAAGATTAAAATGAAAGGAAATCCCACAAAGGAGGAAGAGAACATCCCTGCCTTCAAATATTGGTATTGGAGTTTAAGCTCTCCACTCCAATCTCTTTGTGTTGGCCCTTTCTCCAAACCCACTTTGAATTACAACTCAAGGCTACTGGTTGGAATGGAATGGAGTGTTAACCTCTAGCCACCCCAGGAGGCTGCAGAAGCTTGAGAAAACACTCCTTTATGTGGCCCTGAGCCCCTGTCACTTAGAACGTACAGTGCCATTGTCTTCAATTTCTTCCCAGAAACAGACAACCGGCAGAATAAATAACCATTCAAAATGAGAAAAAACAAAGCAAAACAAAACAGGGAGAAGGGGACAGAGCCCCAGTGAGAAGGCACAGTTGTGTGTCATTCTGCTCTGCAGAATGAGGCTTTCCACATCGTAGCTGTGTGACCTTACAAAATGATACAACCCCTTGGGGCTTCTGTTTCCCTTTGTGTAGAAGAGTATAATGTATATTTGATTGGATTAGTGTGAAAAGTAGAGATAATTTGTAAAAGGGTCAAGTGACTAGCACTGGATATT
Organism: Equus asinus; assembly: GCF_041296235.1. NCBI lineage: Eukaryota > Metazoa > Chordata > Mammalia > Perissodactyla > Equidae > Equus > Equus asinus. The sequence continues at coordinate 32,240,857 of NC_091802.1, read as the reverse complement.
CTATTAATGAAAGCACTTGTGATCATTGTTCTATTTATGTCAACTTTTATCGTTTCTTTCAATCCCTGTCTTCTGAAATACCTTCTTAAAATCATGAGATTCAGTATTTAACCCCTCCTTCTGGAGAGAAATGTCAGGAGATTTTGACCAATAGTTATTGGATTGGGGTGTTCTAACTCCAAAACATCCTCAATTGACAAGTATTTCTCAATCCCCTGCCAAATACAGGATGTGTGCCATGTTAGAAATACTGTATTTTTTCCCCAAGATGTGTGTAAATATTGAGTCCCCACAGCTTGGTTCCTACTGAGAGTGAAGAATCAGAGTGTTGGAATTGAGGCTTTCTTAGAAGTTGTTTGTGAGAGCTTGTTAGAATCAGTCTTCCTCAGTGACAGAAACTTGGGATGCCCCAGTCAGCTTTGCAGTTCATAACAAAGGACTCCTGAGGTTCAGTGGTGTCGTTTTGTTAGGTGGTGGAGGAAGCGCACTAGGATCCCACTGGGGTCTAGAAATAAGTCTTCATTTCAGTGTCTTTTTTGACAATGGAAACACAACTTCGAAATAATCTTCTTCTTTGAATTGAAAACTCAAGGAGACTCCTAACAAGACAGGAAAAAAGTTAAAGCTCTTCTTCAAATACTAAACAGATAAAATAACCCTCCGCTGTCATACAGTGTGGATCATTATAAAGATTATAATGTGGACTTGATGGATGGCGTATCACAAGCAAACCTGAAAAAGGACAGAGTTCTCGATTATTCTGTATAATCACAGTGGTGATCAGAATAGAAATACCAACTTAATCTTGAGGAAACGTAAGTCCTCAGGAGGGATGAGTACAGATGTGGCCTTGAGCATTCTGGGAATTGTATAATTTCAGCCTAGATCAAGATTTCCCAACCTTGGTACTACTGATGTTTTAGGTAAGTGTTTGCTGTGGGCACTGTCCTGTGCGTTGTAGGTTGTGTAGCAGCGTCCCTGGCCTCTATCCCCCAGATGTCACTAACACCCCTACCCCAACCCTGTGACAAGTAAAAATGTCTCCAGTCACCGCCAGATGCCCTCTGGGGGCAAAATCACCCCCATTGAGAACTACTGATCTAGACTTTCAATTTGGACAGCAAACTCTGGGCTTAGTTCAGGATCCTGTCACACACATGGATGCTTTTTACCTCTTGTAATGCTTTAGGGCAAAAACTTTTGAGAAGATCAGGAGATATAGGTTGCTGAGAAGAAATATAATGTTAATAAGAGCATAGTTAAACACTTTTAGTTGATAAAACTAAGACATCAGGCTAATCAGGAGATAATTGCAGAGCAATTTTATTCAGCATTTGTTTTCTGCTGTTTGCTCAGCATGCATCTTTTGAGTTACGCTCAGTTGCATTGTATCATTAGTGCTACCTGTCTGAGAGGAAATGAAGCCATAAGCTGTCAAATTATACATTTGTAGGTCTACTCCGAGTGTGTCTTGAAATGACAAAGTGAGGGTTCCTGTGAATTCTCATATTATAGTATGTCTCATACTATCCCTCCAACCTCCTTTCCTATTTTGCACACCCATCTTTATTCTTCTGTATAGCTGTCTGATCAAAGAATGAATCAAATATCTGAAGAAATATAGTTTTCCTTGAAGAAATACCCCAGGGATCCTTTGAAACCTCCTGTAGCTATGTGATTGTTAAGCTTTCTGGGCTGACATCTTCCTGAAGGAAGGGCGGTGCTTTCTGGATGCTAGAGCCACCTGCACAGGCTTCCCAGGCAGCTGAGGTGCAGCATCCTGGATGTTCCCAGGCCAGCAGAGATGGCAGGAGTCATCCTGACTGCTTCAGTGTTTGCCTTTCAGATGCTATCAGAAGTGGTACCTGAGAGTGCTCTCCTGGAAGTATGCGATGGGTACTGGAAAAATAAGAATCTGTTTGCCCTGAGAATTGAGTGATTGCTTTAAGGACAGCAGTCCCTTTAGGGAATGTCATCTATAGCAGACAGAGTCAGAGTTATTTTTAAATCACATGCTTGTAAAGCCAGATTTGAAATCATTTCCTCTGGTGGTTTTTCTTTGAATAGCTTGGGGGTGTCCTGCCACTGTTAGACCCGTATTCAGCTGAGAATTAAGAAGGCTTTCTTTCCAGTTCTGAGCTCAGAGAACGGCTCCTGATGAAGGCTGGTTACGAGACCAGGTTCTGACGAAGGCCAGTTACAGAGTGAAGTGAAAACCCTTCCATGTGCTGGTGTGTGGGAAGAGGAGGGCGTAAGTGGGTGGCACGAGAAGAATGGGGAGGTGGGGGAGAGCCATTGTACCTTGGCAGGATGGAATTTGTGTTCTGTTTCTGCTGATCTTCCTTTGTGATAGGGTTTTGGCGTGGAAGGAAAATGCCGGCCGTGGGATCTGAGTACTGATGGAAGGGAGTTCTGTGCTAGTGGTTCTGGGATTATGGGAGGTCCTGCTGAGGCAACAGGATTCTCTTGCTTTTCCCAGCATCATGGGATGAAGCTTCAGTTTCTCCCTCCTCTTAAGGGCATGCGGTTCCTATATTTTCCCATTGAGCATGTTGTTACGTCTGTAGGTTCAGAGCACCACGATTGATAATTGCTGTGCCCTGCATCTCTTGGAAGTGCATTTCATTCATCAAGATCAAGGAGGTCATGGAGGGAAGAGAGTCAGCTTTGTTCTGGAGGCAGGCAGACTATTTTCTGTTTCATGTAAGGGTTTATCTTCTCCACCACGCCCTGTAGAGGACAGACTTGCCCTGTTCTCTTGGCCTTGTCTTGCTGTGACATTCCCAGGACAGTTCCTAGCCTCCTGGCATGAGGCATTTTCCCACAGGTTTGGAAAGCAGGACCCCTTGGTGGTGAAAAACGACAACTTTGAGCTCAGGGGTTTGGGTTCACGTCCTGGACCCACACTGGCTTCCCGTGTAACTTTGTGTCACTTTCTGAACCTCTTTAAGCCTGAGTTTACTCATCAATAGAATGGAGACTATAAATAGTCCCCTCCCATGGGGTTTTAGCAGGGTTGAATAAGATAACACGTGACAAGGTATGGCACAGTGGGTGGCACATGCATACTCAGGGCCTGGAGCTGTTGTTATGATGTCAGTGGCATGGGAGCAGAGAAAAGAAGGCCTGTATTCCCAGCCCTTGTTCATTTAGGGATTCATTTCATCCAGTCCCCTTCCCTCTGCAAAAATAGGACATGCATTTTTTTTTCTTTCTTTTTTTTTTTTTTTTTAGCATGCCCAATCCTTCTTCTGTGTAGCCTGTTTGGCTTTTCTCCTTCATTCTGGGTTAGGACAAGTCACTTCCCTGATGTTAACCCAGCAGCATCGCTTCTGGGTTAGCAACTCCTGTTCTGCCAATGTGGAAACAGCCACTCGCTGGGTGCCCAGCCCCCATCTCTCATGCGAGCCCTGGCAAACCCTGGCTGCCTGCCTGCGTGCCCGTGTGCCTCAGGCACGTGGCTATGCCCTGTGGAGCTCGCCCAACTCTGGGTGGTGTGCTGGCTTGCTTCCGCTCCCCACCCCCCACCCTCCCTTCTCTTCCCAGGCAATCTGCGGCAAGTGCCAGGGAGAAATTGTAATCCTGACCCTGGCATGAGACAGCTGAGCTCTGTAGGGCAGTTCCTGTGCCAGGGAAACCTGCTCTGTCTGACATTCTAGCCAGACCCCAAATTCGGCCCTCTCTCCTGCCTGTCTGCCCAGAGGCCCTGCACCGCTGTGGTGGGCAGGATTCCTGCAGGCCAGCTCCTGCCAGGGGGCTTGGCAGAGTCTTTCCAGTTTAGCACTGTGCCTAGCAGACTAGAAAAATAGCAATATAAAGACAGAACTAGGTAGAGGGGAAGGAGACGGGTGGGGGAGGTGGGAAGAAGAAAGCCTTGAGAGCATCCTAGTGTAGAAGCCAGAGGATGAAAAGACAGCAGTGATTTATTAGGCTTCTCAGAAACCTCTCTCCCAACCAGCACTAATCACTTTTACCCGGGAATCATTTTTTATGTCTCAGCAGTGAAAATGGAGGGAAGAAAGAGGGTGGTGGGGAAGTAATAAGATTAAGAAAACATTGGAAGAGAATATATGAGAGAGGGACAGGGAGGTACAGGATCTGTATTTGATTCTGTAATGGGAATAGTTGAGAATAGTTTTCATTTATTATAATATTTGATATTCCCCCAGCAAATGTCTTGACCTGAAGCTGCTAAAGCATTGTTTTGGAATAAAGTTAAATTTCCCTAAGACCTAGGTGCCTGCTGGCTTACCTTTCACAGCATCCATCAGAAGGTCTTGTATTTGAGACAGATCTCTATGGACAAGATAGCAGTGTTTTAGACCGTGAGATCCGAGAAACAAACCAACCTGGGTGTGAATCCTGACTCGGCCATGCTTGCTCATGATCTAAGTGATCTGAGCCTCTGATCTCCTACCTGGAACTATGCAATAATCATTGGGCCTCCCTCATAGGATTGTTGAAGGTCGCAAGAGCCTTGTGGGTAGAGTACCTGGCACAAGTCAGTGCTCCGGGACAGTGAGCTGCTGTGAGCACCGTCCTCACTGCCATCGGGTCTCATTTCTCATGGGAGGACCCAGCATTGGACTCCTCGGGAGTCTCCATACTTTTCCCTTCCTAGCCAAGTAAGGCCTCTGGTCAAGGAATCTGAATTTCCCTCCTTCTCTGCCTGGGCTTGTTTGCCCCTCTCTTAGCCTCTGACTTTTAGGTAAACTTGGTTAGTTAACTGTAACTTTTATTTGTTCCTCCTTGCTCAGGAGGTTAAAAACTCAAACAAAAGGTATTTCAAAGAAGTTCTTGATTAGGAGATTTCTCCATGGCATATTTGCCAGTAAATAAATGAGTCAGTCAATGTTACTATGGAATTTTTAATAACATGCATTAATAATTGTACTTGAAGGCAACATAATGACTTCAGGGGTAGAGAAACCATAAAGGCATGTTATGATGCTGGTAGAGGAGAGACGTCTAGTTCATCTTCCTGCTTACAGGCAAGACTTTAGGTAAGCATTCCAGAATAATAATTTCTCCTTCCCCCAAGGGGTCTGTTAATGGATAAATCCTTCATCTTTCTGCAGCTTCATTTTCTCATTTGCAAAGTAACATCTTTGTTGGGCTTATGTGAGCTTTCTAAATCTAGTGTGCATGAAGGGGCCAGCATGGCACCTGGCACACAGCAGCCCAACCTTTACCACAAGTCAATTCCATTGCTTTTCTCTAGAAAATGATATGAAGATTCGAAAGCAACAGAGGAGGTTGTAGGAGTGAGGAGCAATGTGGATGGTCCTCAGAAATAGCGTCTGCTTTTGCTTTGTTCTATACCCTGGGGAAGACAGACAAGGGTGCGATTTGGCTGCTGGTCTCAAGGAGATGGCAAATTAGTAGGGAAGATAGAACTTTTAGGTAAAAGGATGAGTGACAGGACAAAGTAACATGTTCTGGGTGCCAAATGATGGGTACATAGAGGCCGCCAATATCTATTGAAAGGAGGAGGGTGAAAGAACAATCAAGAAATGAGTAAAAAAAATTAGAAATAAATAAGAGAGCAGTGCAAGACAGTAAGAGCTGCCAGACCTCACAGGAAGCAGCCACTGCCCAGGGCAAGAGTGCCTGGGACAAGCTTCTTGGAAGAGTTGGACCTTCCATTGGCCTTGGAATGAGACGTGGAGGAGCCAGAATGGTGAGTGGCCATGGTGCGGCCAAGTTGTAGAGGCAGGAATGCCCACCGGGTGTTTAGGGAACGAGGTGAAGATCCCATTTGGCTGGTGCAGAAAATTCATAGGAAGGGGTCAGAGAGATGAGTCTGGAGAGGTTGGTGCCGGCCAGGCTGGCAGCTTCATGAATGCCAGGCTCCAGAGCTGGAACTTTACCCCATAGGCAGTGGGGAGCCATTGGAGGTTTTTGAGTAGGGAAGTGGCATGTGGATGTTTCCACTTGGGTTCAAGGTTGTGTTTGAAACATTTTTAGATACTTCACAATAGTTTCCTCTGGCAAACTGGGACTTCCTTATTATTATTATTTTGAAAATAAATACTCTCCCTTGAACATCAAACAGCCTTTCAAAACACAGTGTTCTAATGATCTAGAGAAAGTAATTCAAAAACACAGGGTTTAGGTTTCACTTAGAAAGCCCATAATTTTGGTGATTGGGGGAAACACTCTTTGGCAAGGAAATAGTTTGAGGGATTTGAATGGTTCAGAATTGAGAAGTCCAAAAGCAGGCCTGGTCTCATAGGAGTAGAAAAATAGATTTTAATAAACCCAAACCATTAACATTCATCACTTTTAAATGCCTCTATTTTATAAAGCTTACTAGCTTTACAAACAAGTCTACTGAAGCAATTTCTATGAGTGTGCGTGTGTACATGTGTATTTGAAAGAGAGAGAAGGCATTAATGCCTCAGTGATACAAATAGTGCTTGATTATAACGACTACCTGCAGCAGAAATATCAAGCTAAAAACACTTGGCCAAGTTTCTGGCCAGCTTATTAATTTTACTCCTGAGACACAAAGGAATCATTATTACAGTTTTGGATTCTTGAGTCCTGACCTTGTATTTGTGGCTTCCTTTTTCCCTGAAGCCGGAATTGATTGTACATCATGCTTAGATATGGTGATATGGGGGTGTGTATGTTTTGTATTGGGAGTGCTCTTGGAGGAAAGGGACTTGGTGGGAGGAGACAGGGTCTGGGGGAGGGGATGGGAGCGGCAGAATGGCACATGCATGAAGCCACTTGCTCAAGTAGCCCAGGAAGTGTGCTTTGATATCAAGCCAAGATTACAGAGAGCTGGAGGAGTTGCCATAACCCAAACCAGCTTACTTAAATAAAAAATAACAGTCAATGTGTGCAATTTCACCTCCAGCAATGTACAGTAGACAATTACAGGAGTGTTGGCAGAATCCAGTGTCTGTGGGGGAAAAGCTATACAGTACTTGTTTCTGTTAAATTGGCTTCTGGTGGGTACACACTCCATGACTGAATGTGAAAATTCCTAAAATGTTTGTTTTCCTTCTTTTCTGACTTTAACAAGTATCATTACTGTCTCAACTCCCTACCCCTCCAGCTCATAATGGGAATCCATTTCGTTTTCTCTCCTGAAAAGTTACACAGTTCCACCATCACACAAGGTTCCTGCAAGTTTTGTTTTTAGAAGTTTAGTCTAGGATTTTTTTTTCCTTAATGATTTTTTGGAAGAATGCATTGGAATTTGGGGTCTTACAATGAGAGGTAGCTTGTGGCTAATTAAACCCCTTTCCCTTCAAATCTTGCCTGGGAGACCCTAGATTCCTAAAACCAATGAGTGCATGGTACAGAAAGCTGCCCCAGGGAGCTACAACACTAAATCACGTGTGACAAAATGTTCTCTTAGAAAGTAGGAGTGTATAAATGGACCAGCAGAAATAAGTGCTTTGGCAGAAACTCCTTGAGTGGAGAAGAGCAATGCTTTCTTTTCTAATTAGCTCTGGGTAACAGTACTTTGATGTCTCTGCTGTGGAGCCCAGGCATGGACGGTAGAGCAGAGAAGGAGAGTCCCATGCTGCTCTGTAAGCGCTTCTGCACTTAATGGAAAGAGTTAAGCGAGGCTCTCCATTCATGCACAACAAATGCCTCTTGAATTGAATGGGAAAAGCAAAGTTGGTGTGGGGAGGGATGCCACCAGGCCCTGACCAATGGGCATGCGTGCTGTAAACCAGATGAACAAGAACACCCAGATACGCAGTAATCAGATTACCCAGAACAGAGATCTCAATACCCCAAGATACAAAGAGTTGTTCGAAGGAGAGTCATAGACAGTTAAACTCCATCTGCCCTCAGCATGGCTTCCTTATGCCATGGCCTTCGTTAGTTAGTATCACTGGAGGAGAACGTGGAGGCTTTTACTAGAGAAAACTTTAAAAATAGGATGGAGATCTCAGATCCAGTCAAAATAATATTGTGTTTAAAAGACCAAAGGCCACTGAAAGATTTGCAGAGGAAAGAGTAGATAATATCAAATGTAAAGAAAGAAAGCAAGCCTTGGTAGAATTTCTGAGGATAAGAAAAGATAAATTTGTGGAATTGACTTCATAAGAATTTCATAGAATCCATTTCATTACTATTGATTTCTTCATCTTGATACACTTTCCCAGAGGAGGTGGGAGTCTTTTTTCCTGATAGAATCTAAAGTATGTTTATTTCAAATGGCCAGTAACACCTGAATGATTTTTAAATAGTATTTCCATTCATGTCAAAAAATAAGTATCTTTTAGCATTATAAGTGAAATTTACCCAAACTTGACAGGCCATTTATTGGTATTTAGTTATTGGATTCCTTAGAAGTTTGAAGATGAATGACAGGAAGTTTCAGTATTACAAAAACTGTGTATAAAGCAGCAATTTGGTTTACTTACACTCTATTTCTCTTTTTAGTCTCAAGCTTGCCTAGTAGTCACATTGCATTGATTCAGATTTTTTGATCATTTGATCTTTAATTGATTAAACTGAAATTTATGTCTTTGTCTTCTTTATAAAGAAAGATATTACCAAACAGATTACTTATGCAAACATAATCTCAGGAGGTACATTTAACTTATTTGAGTACAAGATAATCCTTAAAAACCTTAACTGCGTGTATATAAATTGATGTTTTTAATCACGGTGTATATTAGTGAATAGCAAGAGAATTTCTGTCATTTGGACATTTCGGTAATTTGGGTTGGCATTTCCACCAAATGATTGCAGTTTATCTCTGTCTGCCCCTCTCCCCCATTTGCCCCACTCCACTAAATTTTCATATTTTGAGACTTAGATTTTCATGTAAGTATATGGAAACAAAAGAGCATTTTTGCTCATTTTTATCTGCCATCAGAGAGGATGTCATAGACCAATCCCCAGGGATGGTGGTTTTCTCTAGAATTTTCTAAGGAAATAGCTATCTATTAGAGCCACATCATCTCATTACTCCCTTCTCCTTATCGCAGGGCAGCATGATGTGGCTAAAATTCCAGCCTTGGCTTAGCTCTTGGCTCTGCCGTTTCCCGGTTCTCTAACTCTTCTGCCTTTGTTTCTCCTCTGTGAGTAGGGGAGATAATAGCTGCTCCCAAGGATTCCTGCAGGAGTAAATGAGATGATCTATGTAAACCACTTGGAACAGTGCTCAATATACGGATGGTAGCTTTCATCACTTTTACTTGTATGCTGTGATTACTGTTTCTTCTCTTCCTCTGCCTCCATCATCATCTTATGGACACTTAAGTAGGAGTGCATCTTGTGCTATAGCAGTGATAGCCCGGAAACTCCTCCCCACCTTTTGAGTCATTGTAAGGAAGAGAGGGTAATGGAGAGGCAGAGCAGGAGAGCATCCTGTGTATTGACCTCTGAAAAGATATACCCCATTTGTGGTCCTGTAACAGTGTAACTGCCCGCTTTCTTGGGTAGCTCCAGTAGAGGGGCCAGGGTGTGACTTCCACCTCTGTACACCCTACCATCTTCTGACTCTGTGCCTGAAAGAGTTTGAGTGGGTAAAGGTTGAAATGGAGTTTATATTTGTTTCCTTTGGTGCTCTCAAGCCTTTCCAACATGCTATAAGATTTGTGACTGGTGTTCCTCCTTCTTTTTGCTTACTCTTTTGAGTCATGAGGTGGAGAACTGGCAGTTCTCCTAGTTGTTGATGATGTGCTGCCAGGTGAGGAGAGGGTCTCCAGTGGTAGCCAGCTTCCTGGCCTTCTGCCCCCATGGTGCAAATCTCTCACTGTCTTCTTAACTCTCCCTACATCATAGAAAAGTGGCAGAGAGATCTCCCGATAGGAGAAATGGACCCTTGCGTTGAAGTAGAATGGAAACATGAGGAAATTGAGAACAAATGCAGAGTATTTGGAAGAAAAGTGTGAAAATAGTTTTTACACAAAGGGGACAACTGGAAGTCGATTACTTTAAGAATTGGGATTAACCTGATGTGGCTTTGTTTTCCAGCCAGATTAGAGATGTGGAGTTCTTGGCCTGGGTCTTGATGTAGGACATTGTGTGCTGTACATATGGGCATGGCAGGATAAAGCATTTCAAGGTACATAGTCCTGTCTTAAGGATAACAAAGTACATCAGCATCAAACTGGGCAAGATTTCCCCCTCTTGAGAGGACGTTTGATTCCAGCGAAAGCTCCCTCAGCATATTTTTACATCTAATCGAATATCTCTGAGCTTTTATAAAAGAGTGGACACAATGCTCCTCGCTTGAAATCAGCTAAATGCATATGAAATCATAGCAATACCCATTATGCGTTAAAGCTGGGATGGTGCTAAGCACTTAATGAGAGAGGTTAGGAAATCAACTCATATTAGAAATATTGGTTCCTGGAATTTAGTCTGCTCCCAAGAGGATTGGATGTTGTGGAAACATTGCCAAAGTATGTTTTCTCTCTTTTTCATCAGCCCTTCCATTCTGATTACAGGCAGCTTAAAAATAAATTTGGGCATATCTCAGTGGCCAAAAACCATGGAGATCAGGATGAAATCATTTTCAAGGAAGAAGTAACAAGCTTTGATAAGGATATTCAGAGAAACACAGTCCAAATAGCATCAGCACATCATCGTTGGACCCTTTAGGCCCTAAACTAAATTGGAGTTGGAGTTGGGGGTCTCCTGAGAAACCATGACACCTTGGGCAAGTCACTGAAATTCTGAGCTCCTCACTTCCTCGCCTGGAATGTGACAGCCTATTTCACAGGATTGTCATGAGGGTTAAGTTACATTAAATAAGTGAATGGACCTGGGACGGTACCTGCTCAGAGATGTCACTCAGTAAGTTTTAATTCAGAGTGAGAATCTGATCTTTAAAGATCACTTTCTAAAATGTACTTGTAGTTCAATCTTTGGCGTCTCACTCCCGGATTTCTGAGTTGCTGGGCTGAGTTGTTACAAGGCCCCTGATGTTTCTTGAAGTACCCTGAAAGATCTAATTTACAGTCCCAGCTATGCTCTTACTTACCTTAAGCAAGTTGTTGACCTCTCTGGGTTTTACTTCTTCATCGGTAAGATGGGAATAGCCTATGTCCTTCTAATTTACGAGTATGTCATAAGTGTAAAATAAGATAGCCAATTAGAAACTTGACCAAACTAAATTCAAATCAAAGTAGAAATTGGATAAGCACTATTATTTTCATTGGGTTTTAGGTGGCAAGAGGGGAAAACATGTAGCAACAATTTCATGGTGGGCCATTTACAAAGAGCACTGAATTTGGAGTCAGCCAATCCTGGTTATAGAGCTGGTTCGCCAGGAGTGGCTTGTGTGTCCCTGGACAGGTCACTGAATCTCTCAAGCCCTCAGTTTTCTTATCTGTGAAACGTGGGTGCTATTTTAGCTCGGTGATACTCTGTTCTACAACTACTATGAGCTGCCAGACTAACATTCAAATTTTGGTGCAAAAAATGCAAGCCTCTTGGGGGGATGTACTGCTTCCAAGCGAGTAGATGGATTAAGAATCTGACGTTCTACCCCCTATAAAGGACGATGGAGTTTAAAAACTAAAGCTGAAAAGCAAAAGACCTTTGACACCTTTGGAAAAAAGATGTAGCAGCGTTAAAGTTCGTTACTTCCCTAAAAATGGTCTTCCTTCTGAATGGGAACCATTGGCTTCCCTGGTGTTCAACATTCCAGAGTAACCCTGAAAGCAAGTGATCTGGCTGGAATCATTGTCCGAGGGTTGGACTTTTTAGGAGTGGCTTATGAGCCACACAAAATAATTTTTAAAAAAGGAAAACCCCCAGGGCCCACAGCTAGCTCTTTTGATGGCAGCTTTTCTGGAAGGGCAGGGGCCAGCTGTATGTTTGGCTTGCTCCTCTGGGTGGCTGGATTCAGGTCTGTGTGACCTCCCCATGGCTGTAGGTTTCACTTCGCAGCCAGCTTTGATGGATTAGTTAGGTGCCTGGAATGTCATCTTGAAAGACTGAAGCCTGGTCTGGACTCAGTGGAAAGAATTCTGTGCTTAATTAGGGATGTCTGCCATGGGCTTAGGTGGGACACTATTTGTGCCAGGTATTTGCTGTCCTGACAGAACAGGTTGGGAAGATCTTTTAGTACTTGTCCCTCCAGTGGGCAGAAGATCAAGGACTCGGGCCAGTGCTGTTTCCGGTGTCCTGGAAAAGTGTTTTTCCAAGCCCCTGGCACGTATTGTTTTGCTCTCTGCTGGAAGCTTATTCTGGTTAGCTTAACGGAATGGAAGAAGGGAAGTCTGTCGATTCTGCCCCATGGTCACAGGACAGGAATTGCAAGGTGGACGGGAGCTGTAATTCCAGCAATCCCCAGCAGATTCCTGTGGACACTTGAGTGGAGCACAGGCTTGGGTGCTCACTGCTCCGGCAGAGGCAGCCACAAACCGCAGAGCCTGGCAGGTGGTGGCCAGTGGTCACAGCTGTAGATTCCCTGGAAACCTGGCCCCTGGAAGGACCGGGAGGCTGGGCATTTAAACATTTAAAACAAAAGTGCTGCCAACTTCTTTAAGAGGGCATTGGAGAATTTACCAGTCTGCTTAGGATACGGAATGGCCCTCAGTTATCTGTGCTAATGGAACTGCTATGCGGAGGTTTATTTCTCTTCAGCTCTGGAATGTGCTCTGTGCTTTTGTGCTGTTGATCTGCCTTCCTGGTGATGTTTGAACTCTTCAGATTTTTCTTTCTGGAAAGAACACTTGAGGGGGAGTGGAGAGCTTTTCACAGCTCCCCCAGCATACCTCCCATAGCCAATGTCTCAGAGACCTCCCCCATCTCCTGACTTTAAATCCTTGAACTGCACCAGGGAGATAATAATAGTTGCATTTTATTGAGCACTTACTATGTGCTCCCCAGGGATCGAGGTTCCCTGTGTGACGAGGAGTGGGTCCAGGAAGGGGTGGGGCAGTGGGCTTGGGGTTAAACGTTGTCTATGGGGAATCTACCAAGGAGTTTGCCTGGGGTGGACCTGATTTCCTCTGCTTTTGTGGTTTCCCAGTGTTTCTAGTGACTGCACTTGGGCTCTGCATACGATTAACTTTCAATTATCCTGAGGCTGATTTACCAGTTTGCAGATTAACCAAGGTGAAGGCTCACCTGGGCCTGGGCAGTGCTCATCAACTCAGCTGCTCCACAGTTAGCTGGTTATGGCTGATTGCCTGTCCATGGTCAAGGAGCCTGAGGGCTGGTCTGCTGCAGGGGATGGAGCAGAAAAGCAACCTCTAGGGCCTTCCACTCCCTTCAACCAGAGGAGCCCACTGGCCGGTAAAGTCCTGCCTTCCCCAGTATAATCCCTGAGAAGTTCTTCAGAAGGTCTCTGGCGTCCTGGTGCTCTGCCTCTGCGCCTGGTACCTTTCAGCCCCAACACACTTTCCAACGTGGGAAATTCAAATTGGCCGCAGGGCATGGTGAATTAGAAAGTCCTGGAGATTAAGTAATCTAATATGTTGAAAGGAGGCCCAGTGAGCATACAGCTGGTCCCCCCTTTTCCTCCTCAGCTTGTGAACCTCCCTCTGCCTCCCAAAGATGTAGATTGACAGCTTGAGACACTGGGCGGTGTAGCCCTCCTGAGGTCAGAAGTGTCCAAGGCCACAGTGGCAATGAGGCAGGAGTTGCCCACAAAAGCAAGCTCCTTGTGGTCTAGGCCTTTGCACAGTGATGGTTTGGGTGGCTTGTGATTCCCTCCTCATGGTTGCATGGGTTCCTAAAAAGCTGACTTCATTTGCCAGGCCCCTGTGGGGTGAGGGAGTAGAAACATGTGCGTTTGCCTCACACCAGACCAGAATACGTACGCACAATTTTAACCTACGAGGCAAACTTCTGCCATGTTTGGAGTGATCTCCGTTTTGCATATCTTGGGTCTCAGGTATACTTCGAATCTTGAGAAAGCCCGTTAAGGACCTGTCTTTGTGGCCTCCCAAGAAAGAATGAACATTTGCACAGGACTATATCTGATGGGGTTCCATGAGTTATTTTTATGTCCTCAGCAGCATTCACTTGAGCACCCGACATGTCTTTTCATCTCTGACTCTCTTCTCCTTTTGCATTTGCCAGGCCTGGAATGCCTTGTCTCAGTACAACTGAGTTTGCTAGCAAGCGAGGTCCCTTTTCAGCCAGGGCCATGGGTTTCCTTGGGTCCTTCTCTCCGCCTCGCATTTTCCCAGGGCTTCTGGTGTGTAGAGTCTAGAGATCACATTTTATTAACACAAAGAAATCTGCTTGGGCTGCCTGGCTCTCGCAGTCACGTGGAGAGAAATGTGCTCCTTCGGTACGCCAGCCTGCAGCTCTCTCTGCAAAATACAGCAGAGGGCTGGGCACCGGGCCAAGCTTACATTTACTTCGGAACACACTTTCGCATCACTCCTTGGCAGAACATCCACGGTGGTGTCTATTTGGGGAGTAAGTTAGAGAAGTGTTGTTTCCCTCCTATGAGTGTCGAGAGAGAGGACCTTTAAAAAATGTTGGACTTTTCCCCATCTTTGTGGTCTTCAAGGTGCCCAGGTAATGAGGTGATCCAGCGAAATGTGGCAGCAGTGCCTGAGAGAGGCCCGTCCCTCCCAGGGCCTCCTGTTTCCCTTGCTAAATCAGTAAACATAGCCAGGACCGCCTGGGACAGAGAAACTTAGGCCAAGGTAATAACCTCAAAACCAAAGTTCTGGAACTCTTGAGTAAACTCGTTACCCTCCCAGATAAAACAACTTTGTTGTCCAAATCTTTCTTTCCGAAGATCTAAGACTTTTCAAATGCTGGTCCCTGGCCAACCATTGAAGGAAGGAACTTGAGCGAGCCTCCTGGAATGACAAACACTGTTAAAATAAACAAATGGACCTCTTCCATTCAGTTTTCCCTCACTGGCCTATTTTTATTTCTTCCCCCCCGGCCCCCCCCCCACCCCCGCCTTGTACTTTACCATTTTGTAATACCCTCCCTTCTCCACCTCTACGCCAATCTCTATCTCACTTTTCTCAGGGACCAATCTGATCATTTTGCCTTCAGTAAAACAAATATCTAATTTCAAAAAGAGGAATTGGGGGAAAGAGGCGGTATAATTTACTTCTTTCAGAATCCCCTCATACTTGGTTCTTTAAGGTAACCACCTGACTTGAGCTTGAAAATAAAGTTGGTTCTGGAATTTTAAGCCCTCCTTAGGAAAGATTGGAATGGTTAGAAAACAAAGATGTATTGGAATAATACTGACTTCTCTTTTCTCAGTGAAATAGGCCCCTCTTGTAACAAAAAATTGAAAATAAGCTCTTCCTTCCCCATCAGCCAACCTGTAAATTCCATAGGGATTTCCCCAGTGCCAAGCCTTCTGACTCCAGTGTTTACTGCTTTGGAATGTTGCTTTTGCTGTCGGTACCATCCAGCCAAGCAACCACTAATCAAGATTTAAAGAAATTTTTTTGCAAGATGCATATGCCAGGTTGCTGCTTCGTAGGATAGGCCACCAATGGGAAGCCGCCCTCCGTGTAAAGGACCAATGGGAAGCCGCCCTCCGTGTAAAGGATGCCCAGAACCTCAGAGACCAAGATGGAGCCTCCTGCTGGTCACCTGGTGAAGCTTTTGCTTACTCTGCAGAAGAGAGGTGACAGAAACCCATTCCACCTGTCTCAAAAACCTGCTGGTAATTAGCTTTAAAAATAATGCCAAGTTCTCACATGGCTGGTAGATGCATAACCTCAGCGGGGGGTGGAAGGAGTGCTACTTCACAGAGTAATACTGTTGCAATCCCATTAGTCATTCCAGGTGAGGTTAGATAAGGTTATTGGAGAGATGAAAGTCGCCGTGCAGTTTCAAAGAGGTCTCCTGAAAGTATTGAGAAATGGTTGAAGTTCAGAAGTTTATTTGAAGCTTTGTCCCCCTTCCCCTCATAAACGAGACTGCCACTGTTTAGTCGCATTCTCCTTTTTTGATCAACAAAAGCTCTGGCAAATGATTGAGATGGTCTGTAGTCAGTGTGAGGCATCAGTTCTCCACTTCTCCTGTGGATTGTCTGCTTGGTGTATTAGCCATAGTAAATGTGTAAGCCCTGGCCAGTTGCCCTTTGCCACCTAGCGAGACAACACCTCGAAGTTTCTACCCCCTGCCCTCACTTGGGGAAGTGTCTGTTGACTCTGCACTTGACTTGCAAGTTTCTTAGAGGCAGAGGCTGGGCTGGTATCTCCAGAATATAAGCACCTGCTTCACACCACAGTTGGCACTTAGCAAATATTCGTTGAATGAATGAAATAATGAAGACATTACTTTCCTTATAAATGGTCTCAAAAGAGTCCTTGTGCCCACTTTAATATCTTCGGTGGTGCTGGCAGAACTTTGTTCAACATGGTGAGTCTTCGTGCAGAGTCCTGATGGTGTGGTGAGCTCCTCTGGGGCAGGGCTGTGTCCGGATGGTCTCAGGGGAGGTGACGTATGGACACCCCTGCTGACATAGTAACAGGTCCAGGGCTTCTCCTAAGGTTTAGTGAGCTACTCTCCCATGGGAACACTTTCCTCTTTTCTGATTGGTTATTTCATAGTCAAAGATGAAGAGTGTTTTCAGACAAGAGGACTTAGATGCTTACAAACAAAGGTGGATATTGACTCCCCAATTTTCCATGCCGCAGTGACAGAGACACTAGTGCTCCAGAAGCTCCAGCCTGCATGTTCCCAGATAACCTGTAAGCGTTCTTAAAACAGGTTCTTAATTGAGATTTTAACTGGCTAAGTACAGACATTCAATGTTGGGGGTGGGGCATGCAGAGGGATGTAGATTTTTAGGAAACACCAACTTACATTTCTTGGATTAACAGATGTGGGAGGATGCCTCTCTGTGTGGCATGTTCGGGTATAACTTCTCTGAGCGTAGGATTTGATTGGTTTATGGAATGGCGCTTCTGCTCACTAAACATATGGCGCAGCTGAGAGGAGAGGGGCTTCCAATGGCCACGCCACGAGCAGTTGTAGCCCCCCACTGAGGTGTGCGCTGCTGGCAGGAAGCGGCCCTTCTGGCTCACTGTCCCCACAGCAGCAGGTCAAGAGTTGGAGCGGGTTGGTCTCTGGATATCCGGTGTGGTTAACACTCCCTGCGCAGGATTCATTCCTAGCCCCTCCAGGCCATGTGCCCACCCCAGGGAGTACAGCCTGAACCTTCTGGCGGCACCTGGGGATGCCTGACCCTCACCGGAGATGCTGCTGCTGTTCCATTTACTGCGTCTCAATTTAGTAGTATGTTGAGGAAAATACCATCCCTCCTACCAGGATGAGATAGCAAAGTTCTCTGGATAGAACAGTGCAGAAGATTATTCAAATGATCGAGGCATTTGAAAATTATTCTGAGAAAGATTTAAAATATAAAAAATAATACATAGCAAGCACCTGTCTTCCTAGCACCCAGAATTAACAATTTGGCATATTTACCATATATATTCATGTATCAATTTATTGATACATTCACTTATGGATTTAAACATTACAGATCAAGTTGGGGTCCTGGGGAACTCTTTAAAAAGAGAAAGGTGCAGGGACCAGCCCAGTGGCTCAGCAGTTAAGTGCGCACGTTCTGCTTTGGTGGCCCGGGGTTTGCTGGTTCGGATCCCAGGTGCAGACATGGCACCACTTGGCAAGCCATGCTGTAGTAGGCGTCCCACATATAAAGTGGAGGAAGTTGGGCACGGATCTTAGCTCAGGATCAGTCTTCCTCAGCAAAAAAGAGGATTGGCAGCAGATGTTATCTCAGGGCTAATCTTCCTCAAAAAAAAAAAAAAAGGAAAAAATGTGGTAACTCATGAGGTTAAAGTGACATAATTCCAAGTCTGTTTTCTCAGGTCTTAATCCCTCCTAGTACTTTGCATCCATTGCATTAATAAATAAGCTTGTTTTCGGTCTAGTTAGGAAAAAGGACCAGCTAGTGCATGAGAATGCTGCGTTCCCTTTGGTTTTTCTTTGTCACGGGGTGGGTGGGCAGCTGTTTGGCACGGAGTTCCTGGAGGTTTCCCTTCGGATTGTAAAAGGATCCCTTATCCCTTAACCCTAGAAGAACCAGCACCAGAGTGATCTTCCCTTGGTGCTGAAGAAAAACAGACAAATAGACAAAACCAACATTAAAAGAAGGGCTGGTGCAGCCCAGAGACATCAGTAGCGTGCTGTGACACTGGCTCACCCAAGGATTGCGGTGGTCCAGGGGATGCCGGTGGAATGCCTGTCACGTGTGGCAGCTGGACTAGCCTTTGTGCTCTGAGGAGACAGGCAGAGCTTTCCTCTCTCTTTCCTGAGAATCGGGCACAACAGTGTGCGCCAATTTTTCTCTGAATATAGAGCTTCCATCAAATGGGGTGAGTAGGAAGGGAACAGCAAAGAATAGCTTCCCCTTCTTTAGTGCTCTCTGGAGTCCAGGCATCAGGCTGTGTAGTTTACATGGACTGTCTCATTAAAACTCAGAACAACCTCTGGGTCCTACTAGTCTTGGTACTAGGTAGGTACTGTTGTTGTCCTTTTACAGATGAGAAAACTGAGGCCCAGAGAACAGTAAAATGCTGAAGGCAACACGGTGAGCAGACAGCAGGGCTGGCACCAGAATCCACATGCTGAGCCACTACCCTCCACTGCTTCTTTGCCTTGCAGAACTGAAACTGGCTGAACACCTGTGTCAGTGGTCCAACATAGTGACATATGTGTACTGGGAACCTAGACATGGTGGGAATGAAGATCAAAGGAGCAGCTCAGATCAGGCTGATCCCAAGGCGTGTCTGTGGAGGCTGTAAGGTCTCCTTAGCCACCCCTGGGGAGTTGATTGAAATTTTTTTTCTTTATTTTATTGGCCCTGAGCTAACATCCATGCCCATCTTCCTCTACGTTATATGTGGGACGCCTGCCACAGCATGGCATGCCAAGCAGTGCATAGGTCTGCACCCAGGATTCGAACCAGCAAACCCTGGACCACCAAAGCAGAAAGCGCAAACTTAACCACTGCGCCACCAGGCCGGCCCCAAGTCTGATTTTAAAGGACAGAGAGAGGCTGGTTTTCAAAACACAGGCTTTACTTATAAATCATGAAGGATTGAATTTAAAAATGAATTCAGCACTTTTGTATGACTCTCAAATCCCTCCAATATGATGTAAAAGTGAAGGACCGTGAAATGGTAAACACAGTGATCCAGGAAGATTTAGGGACAGTCTAGAGGGGTATTAGGAACATTCAGTGCTGCTGTGCTAAGCCCACAGCACCGTCCATATAAGTCAACGAGAACAGGATTCATTCTCCTAGTGCCCACCCTTTGCTGATCTGCCCAGTGCAACAAACAGATGCATACAGTTAAGAAAGTTTCCATCTTTGACGTGTAGATTTCCCGCTGCAACTATCCTGAGGAGTCTTTATAAAGAGACATGCATGGATGTATGGATGTACTGGGCTCTGCCTTTTGCCATCAGTTGGATGAATGGAGGGAGTTGGAGGTGCTTATTCAGTGTCCACCTCCACATGCTTTTCAGAGACATGCTTGGTGAGAGCTCCTTGCAGATTCAAAACGTGGGGCACTGTCTTCTTGAGAGCCATGTACGTGAAGCAGCCCGGGGCATGCAGCCGGCACTTGGTAAATATTAGTTGCCTTCCCCTTCCTGTGTGTGAGGCAAGTTGTACGAGGGAAGCATCAGCAGTTCGGAATGCAAAAATAGATCTCCATGTGAGGATGTGGCCTCTTTTCCCCGAGTGTGGACCAGATGTCAGGCTGCCTGGTGAGGACTCAAGGAATGTTACAGCTTCCTTCTTCGGGCCTTCGTTGCCTCTCCCCATATGGAGAAGCCTCCCTTTCGATGTACTTCTTGGATCTGAAAAACAAGAACAAAAAAGAGGATGGTATAAAACGCTCAGGGAATAAGCCTTCTGTATTCTCCCTTTAAAAAGGACTTGTATGTGTGTTATTTAGATTTTTTCAAGTCTGATACATGGTCGTCACATCATTATTTCTGTTATTACTTAACATAAAAATTAATGAAGCACTAGAAGCAAATGGACGTTTGTTCTGGAAAGCATTTATCCATTTTCTTTTCAAACATTTCCTGAGCGCCAACTGTTTATCAGGCACCAAACTAGGAGTTGGGAATCCGGAGATAAGGACGATGTCATCCCTTGAGCTGGAGAAGCTTATGAATTGCAAAGAGATTGATAAATAATTGTGAAAGGAGTGTTATAGGGTATATACAAGGTGGGACCGGGAAAGCAGAAGTGGTCAGCTGTAAATGGGATGTTGAGGAAAGATAAGAGAGAATCCTCGAATTCTGTCTTGAAGAATGAGCAAAAATTATTATCAATAGGAAGAAGACATTTAAGTGACTCATTGAGGGTTTTTTTTGACTGATATTACGAGTTAATTTCCATTAAATATGCACAGGAAATAATTCAGATCGTAGTGTTAAGGGACGTGGTACTGGAATTTAAAAATTAGGGGGAGAAAAAGAATACAAAGAACGTATATGATGGTTAATCCACCAAGGGGCTAATTCCCTCCTACCCAGATAAAGGATGCTCTGCTGCATGGTAGGACGCGTAGCTCTGGCTTCCAGGGCAGCCAAGCCACGTGTCTCCAACGTGGTGTGTTTAAAGAAGATGTTGGGAGGTTAGAGGCGGCATAATTGATGTGATTTGACAGTTGCTGTGGCAACACACCCACTTCCAGAAAATCAGTGTTAGTGGGAGGGCAGGAAAACTCCAGCACTTGCCCTGGGCTGCCCTATGCCCCACCCTTCCTGTTCTGGGCCAAGGTGTGGACGGATTCAGGACAAATGCCCCCCAGGGCTGATTGCCGCCTGCCTTTGTGGCATTGACTCTGGAATAAGATAAGGAGATGAGTAAATCAGAGCAAAGACAACAGGGAGACAAGAGGAGGAGGGGGAAGTCTGAGCAAGCCTTGCCAACTTCTTTCAGGAAAGTGTCTCCCCAGTGTCGTATTTGAATATACTGAATGACCCAAGGATTTCTATGAAAATAATGCTTATTGCATTAATGTGTGTAAACCTCCTCTTATGGAAGCAGTGGCAAAGAATGCTTTGGGCATAAATAAACTAGTCTTTAGAGGAGCAAAAAGGGTTGGGTTAATGAAAAATTGATTGTGACAAGTTTTGGCTGAAGAGCTAGGTGGTTTCCTCTGGGGCGCCACCTTCTGGTAAACCAGAGATATGACATGGTGTGAATACTCCCCTCTTGTGTGATGGTGGGTTTCCTTACGTGCTTGAGCGTACCAACCGCTTACAACCACAGAGGCTATTTCCTCTAGATCATTGGTTCTCAACCTCGGCCTCACGTGAGAATCAACGGTGGATTCTTCTTTTTAAATTATCTACAAATATTTAATTACGAAAGTAATATATGATGATTGTAAAATAAAGTCAGAACCGTACAGGTGCACAACTTGAGTTCCTATAGCCCATTTCCAGATTTAAGTATCAGAAATTTCTTGGATACTCTTCTAGACATTTTCTTTGTGTTTTTAAATGTGTGTGTATATATATAAATATATACATATCTATTTATAAAAAGGTACAGTTCTCACTTTATTTTACAATTATATATTTATATATATGTTGTGTGTATGAGAATATGGAAATATGTGTATATACATTATACATAGTGTTATGCAACTTTCCTTTTTTACTTAGTATCTTTTGGATATCTTTCCATCTTAGTCCATATAGATCTACGGCCGCATGGAATCCCATTGTCTGGCTATGCTGTAATTTATTTAACAAGTATCTTGAGCTTGTTTTCAACTTGGATGCCATTCTTTGTACCTGTGTGTGGCGTATCTAAAGTTTAGGATCCTAGATGTCGAATTGCTGGATCAAAGTCTGTAGGCTCCAAAAGAATTGTCCTAGTTCATACTCCCACCAAAAGTGTGTGAGAAGGCTAGCTCCTCCTTCATTAAAAAAATGAAAAAAACCAAAGAGAAACAAAATGGAACAAAAATACAGAGCCCAGGCCCCATCTTCAGCACTTCTGCTTGAGGTGGGAGGGGTGCTAAGTATCTGGGTTTTTTGTTTTTGTTTTTTTTTTTTTTTTGAGGAAGATTAGCCCTGAGCTAACATCTGCCGCCAGTCCTCCTCTTTTTGCTGAGGAAGACTGGCCCTGAGCTAACATCCGTGCCCATCTTCTTCTACTTTATACGTGGGACACCTGCCAAAGTGTGGCTTGACAAGCGGTGCATAGGTCCACACCCAGGATCCGAACTAGCAAACTGAAGCAGAACATGTGAACTGAACCACTGTGCCACCAGGCGGGCCCTGAGTATGTTGAAAAAGTTCCACAGGTGAATCTGGTCCCTAATCAGGGTTGAGAACCATAGCCTTAGATAGAGGGTAAAATTGAGGTTCGGCCCCTAAATGATCATGCCTTGGGCATGTCCCTTCAGGTCTAAGCAGCAAGCCTTCCCTTAATGTGGTCCATTGGGAGTACTAGAACAACTCGCTTCCTCTGAAGTTCCTGTTAAACTGGCGATCTTTATTTAGTCAGATGTAAACACTAAATGAATCTGTATTGTTAAAATAGCCTAGGATTAAAGCTACAGACCCAGAGACGTAACACCTACAATATGATGCTTTTCTCACTATTCTATAATTTTTTTGTCAAAATCCATTTCTTCTTTTTATATACTTTTAAATAATAATTTAATTCCTTTAATTCCTTTCAGTGTGGCCTCAGATTCCATTTGAAGTAGGTAGAGTTTGTGGATATTGGAAGTCAATACCTCTTTCTCTGATTTCAGTGTGAAAAGTCCCCGGGCAGGTACACAGCTTGCCAGCTTTGGGAATTAAAAGTGTCTCCTTTCCCTTATTTAGTTAACCTCAATAGATGGAGAGAGAGAAAATGGACATTTCTTCTCCAGAAAACCTGTTCTAAGAATTATCCATCTTAAGGAATTATTCTGGTTATTGACTTTCTTCATAGCCTGCTTCAGAAAAAATCCACTGGGGACTAGCCCAGCGGCACAGTGGTTAAGTTCGCAGGCTCTTCTCCAGCAGCCTGGGGTTTGCTGGTTCAGATCCCGGGTGCGGACATGGCACCACTTATCAAGCCATGCTGTGGCGGCATCCCATGTATAAAAAATGGAGGAAGATGGGCACAAATGTCAGCTCAGGGCCAATCTTCCTCAGCAAAAAGAGGAAGATTGGTGGCGGATGTTAGGTCAGAGCTAATCTTTCTCAAAAAAAGAAAAAGTCCACTGGCGTTCAGGTCTTTGACCCTTTCCCTTGAGGCTGTGCCTTGCCAACCTCTTCTGTATGTGCTTGTCTGCTGAGCCGCTGCCAAGGACAATGTCCTTAGCTCTGTGGCATCAGGAAGGCATGTGACGCCTTCACCCCTTACAGCCACCCTGCAACCTAAAGACGATTTGTCTTCATCTAACAGCATGTCCTTTATCTTCCTTTTTGAGGAAACTGACTCCTGCCTCCTGCCAGCTAGTATTTGCCTGGCGTATCTTTACAGTTGGTCTCCTTATCAACCAGCTCACTCCTGTGATTGGGCAAGAACTGCCTTCCATTAAGGAGTTTTGTGTTAGGAAATCTGAGCTGATTGGGACAGGCAGGGTGGGGAGGGTGGTTGTCAACATCTTGGAGTGACAAAGGATTTCAGAGGTGTTGGGATATTCTTGGCCCACGGAAAGATTGCAGACTGTGGTGGGAATTCTCTTTTCCTGCATGGTGGACATGAGAAGCTAAAGGAGAAAGTGTGCAACAAAGTGAAGAACTTGCATGAGTGTTTGAGAATGACTTAGTGTCTAGTTTCTATTTACCCGAGAAGCACACAGACCTTGCCTCCTGCCTGTGAAATAGAAAGGCAGATTTTTGTCCCATGCTGATTTCTCCATAGACTACATTAGGCAGGAGCCAGATGGATTCAGCTTGGCTAGTCTTAGCGCAAGCTGGAAAATTTCATTTTTTCTGAAACAACACATTTCTAAGAAATTGGTCTAAAATATTGTTCTAGTGTATGTTAGGGAACTTTATGACTATAGGCTGACTTACTGCAGGCTTATAAAGATGTGGGAGAATTTACCTGCATCTCCCTTTTCCCCCCACCAATGTGCTGGTGGTAAAACTAGATTTAATGGAGCCTTCCATTTTTACTATTTGTCTAAATCAGTGGCTGTTTGGCAATTTTTTCTCCTATGTGGGACTTGAATTTATTCAAGAAAACCTGAGTGCACACCTTTACCCAAATCTTGGCTTGCATCTGAATGTAAAAATCAGATGCATATTCATGGGATGTTAATTCAGATTATAGATTGCTGTAAACTATATATATTACTCTATAGTCTTCTCTTTCCTTCTGCCTAAATGACTGAGATGGAGCTGTCATTCCTTATAATGTAATTCCCCCATGATGGCTCATCGCAAAGGTATATGCCAGTTGGGCAATCACAAGACTTGTGCAGTGAATACTTACATGCAGCTCAGGTGCCCAGCAGCATCTGCAAAGCCTGGCAGTAGTAGGAGATTGCTCACCTCATCCCAGATGAGACGCTGGGGGCACAAAATCCATTTTGTTTAGTTACCAGCTGACTCCATGGAATTAAGTTGATTTTTTCACCCAAGAATCCATATTCCTGACTTAGCATTACCCCCACCCCAGCAGCTCCTATTGCCTAGCAACACTTATTTAGTAACCGTTCAGAATTATTAACTGATAAGGAGAGAGAGAATGTCCCTCTTCCGTGTTATAGACACAGCCTATGGTACAGGCATCTCTGTAGGCTAGGGAGGGTCTCTACAGGCATTTTCATCTACCATCTTCCCTCCCTCCATAGCCCAGGCCCCTCAAAACGTACACTCACCAGACCAAGAATAAAAAAATAAAAAGACGTTGTGGAATTTTAGGCAGTAGGTGCAGTAGACAGCAAAGGGAAATACTAGGCTGGGTTGCTCAATATATTAAGATGCCCTCGCAAGCACCCCTCACAAAATACTCCTGCAGAGAATGGAAAGGAGACACCTAACCTCCCAAGAAGCCTGTAAGAACCCCGGGATTCCTGCCACATGTAGGGCTGGGAGAGTGTTGCTTGAAGGAAATTGTTGGACACTAGCCTTTGCCATTAATTTTGCGGGTGGACATGTGTGGGCGGAAGTGTAGAAAGAAAGTTAGGGCTTTGGAGCTGGTCCTAATTTAAAGTAGGTTCTTCTAACTCACTAGCTATTTGACCTTGAGCAACTTACTTAGTCTGCCTCGTCCTATTGTTTCTCCTTTGTTCAGTGGGGGTGATAGTGTAGCTCCTTGATTATGAGCCACCGTGACTGCCCAGGAGGGGTTAACGGCGTAATCAGGAGAACCATCTCTGTGGTCAGTCCCATTTACCGCCTACCTTTCTGGCCTCTCTGAAGCCTCCTCCACAGAGTCCTCTTCATCTCCGTGTCCCTCAATCTCAGGGTTCACCCGGGACCTGTTCTCTGGCTTTCTTCTTGCTCTGTATTCTCTCCTGGAGGATGTCAGGGTCATGAAATCTGTATCACTAGTTGATTGCTCTGCTCTTCTGAAGCCTGGACACATCTATGAAGCTAAGATGCACATCCTCCTGCTTCTTCATCTGGAATCCAGAGTCAGGTGCTGCCTTCTCCTCCAAATCTGCTCACTCCCCTGAGTTGCCCATTTCAGTGAATTTTACCACCTCCTTTCTAGCTGTCCAAGCCAGAAACCGCAAAGTTAACCTTCCTCTCTCTCTCTTTCCCCCATATCAAGTTGGCTAAGACTCATTGATCCTGCCTCATTAATAACTCTTGACTCTAACAGCTCCTCTGCCATTGATGTGGGGTGAACTCCCACCATTTCCAGGCTCCCCTCTGATCCCACCTCAGCTCGGTTACCACAGCGATATTTCATTAATTGCTCCCCGTTCCCTTGAGGATAAGATCTGGACATCTAAGGCCCTTTGTCTGGCCTCAACTCTTACTACCCCTCTCCTTGCCGTCTGAGCTCTAGTTGCACAAACTAGTTTCAATTCCCTGGCTGGCCTGTCAATTCTCTCACATCTTTATGCCTTCACATATTCTGTTCCCCCATCTTGATCACTCCTTTTCCCTTTACTTGTCTAACCAAATTTGAGACTCGGCCAAGATGCCAACTCACGCTGAGAAGCATTTCCTGATGCCCCTGCACTCTCTCCAAGGATGTGGATTAGTGATCGACTTTTGAACTCCAACCTTTGGCTCCCTGGGCAGAGCGCTCTCATTGCACTTAGTGCCCTGTACTCTAATCATCTCTGTGCTTACCTGTTCCCATCTCCAGACTCTATGCTCCCAGGACTTGGGTCTCATTCATATATTCTCAGAGCCCAGTCCATAGGAGGTGCTCAATAAATGTTTGTTAAACAAATGAATGTTTTAATCAACAAGCCTTTGTTGATCATCTTCTGTGCAAGGCATTGGCATAGACGATTTCCTGAAAATATTTCCAGTCTAGTATGAGAATAGATAATTGCTTAGCAGTTTCACTTATGCTGATAAAACTTCTAGGCTTGTATATGCTAAGTGCAATGTGATACAGGTATTAAATGTGAGGGCAGTTAGACAGAGTTGTCACCCACCCTGGGACAGTCAGCAGGAAGAAGGCTTGAGCTAGACCTTGATGGATGGTAGGACAGGTAGAGGTGGAGAGGATGTGAAGCAAGAATGTCCAGGAAACAAGGCAGACCAGCTCGGCTTGAGCAGAGAGGACAAGGTGGGAGCAATGTGCCTGAGTGTGGAGGTCCTTGACTGCCAGACAAAGAGTTTGGACTGGGAGGCAGTGGGAAGCCATGGGCTACCTTGGATCATGGCAGAGATGTTCCAGGAAGAGTAACTTGGCAGCTGTTGGCAGATGGGATTGCAGCTGGTCAAGAGACCAGTAAGGAAGGAATTGCAGTTGTCTAAGTCCTTAGTGGAATGCTTGCACCTGGCCTGTGACAGGGATCGGAAACACAAAGGAAAACCTCTACTGAACTCCAAGGATGATTTATTGCTAGAGCTAGAATGAGCCTTTGCTGTCATCTGGTCATTTAATGGGTAGTCAAACTGAAGCCCAGGGAACTCCCCAAGGTTCTCATAACTGATTGGGTCTTTGGATTCCGATCCATGGCTCATTTCTCTCTCTTGCCCACAAGATGTGGCATTCAAGTTTAAAGCCTGACAGAATGGAGAAATAGTTCACAGGCATGAGGAGACCTTGGAGGATGAGTGTGGCTTACACACATTGGCTTAGAGATGACAGTGCGACTGGAGGCAATGACCAGGAGCCCAAGGGCCAGGTTAGGACTCTCTGTGAGCTTTGGTGTGAGAGAATTACGGGGGGCCCTGGCCAGGAGCCAAGGCAAGGATGTTTTGGAAAAGCATGTTTACTTTTGGGTGCTCAACTTGGAGACTCTCATAGGAAAGAATTTTTGTGGATCTCCTTGAGAAGCCGCAGAACCACAGACACACCTGAATCCTATTCATGTTCATCCGGAAACTCAGGCTTTAAAACAATCCTGTTTTTCTTCCTATGTTTGTTTGGCTCGGTTCGGGGGTTGGGGAGAGAAGGAAGGGTGACGTTCACAGAGCATCTGGGCCATTTGCTTGCACTTGGGTCCTGGGTTCACGGTGACCATCAGCGCGCCTCGTCACTTATCTAGTCTCCTGCTTCGCTCTCTCCTCCAAATCCAAACACAAAATTTAACATAGCCCCAAGGAGAATGGGCAGTTTCATAACTCGCCATGGCAGCACTTAAAAACTGCGGGTTTCAAATGACTGGGCCCACACATTTTCACCAACTCAGACAATTAAAGAGACTCCAGGGACCTAGGTGGTGCTCATTCAAGTGGTGCATGTTGTCATTAAAAATGGAAAGGGCCTCTGAAGATAGACTCCAGGTCTGGGAGACCTGGTTTCTCTGCTGGAGAAGAAGGTAGCCCATCTTAGGGGATGGAGGTAAATGGCTCAGGGGTTCAGTTTCTCCATAGGTCACATGGGCCCATTGGCCCTGCCTACTTCTCAAGGTTGTCGGGAGGGCGGAGCGAGGCAGTAGATATTCCACTTGCAGGGACCTGGGTGGAGATGCAGCATATCAAAGCCAGCAGGAGCCCCTCCTGTCCCCACTCTTCTTTGGGAAGCCGATAGTCTTGACTGCATCACACCAGGCATACCATGGTGGGGGGGTGGGGCGTTGATGAGGGTTGGGCTTTGGTCGCCACTCTGTCCTCTCCAGGTGTCTCTTATTGTCATCTAGGGGGTGGGTGGCAGCAAGGCTTGAAATGGTCATTCTGTGTTGCAGTCACCGTGGCAGCCCTGGGAGGGATTGGGCCTTTGCTCTTAAGAAGGGAGAGCTGAAGCACAAAACAATTTGGAGACTCTGAGCTAGCCCGTGGTTGGCTGGGACTTAACCTTCCATTTCCCCGGGGTCTTCACCCCACCCTGCATTCCCTGCTAGTGCATGGTAGAGGGGGGATGGGGAGGGGGCGGGGCATGGGTGTGTGGGAGAAGGACAGTGCCTCTGGGTTCCCATTCACGACCCTCCATATCCACCCCAGGGGGCCCGTGTGGGAAGATCTGGAATGTACTTCATGCAGCCTTAGTCTCTGGCATTGCGGGTTCATTTCTGGCCAGTCTGTTACTTGTCTGCACCCTGAGGTGCTGTGACAGCTTTGGGGAGAGGCTCTTGGCTCATGGGAGAGGAGCAGAGGGTGCTCTGTCTCAGACACAATGGGGAGAAGGCCAGTGGGCCCACACATGCCCGTCCACTAGTTGGAACTTTACTCCACACTCATTTAACTGACTTGCAACAGGCTCTGCTGTGGACGAGCTCCTCGGGTCTCACCTCTCAGTCGGTTCAAGGAGGCAGGTTTCTTGCTGACACTATTGGCAAGACGCATGATGACAAACACCCTCGGAATGAGAGGCCTTCTTAATCCAGTCCAAGCTCCTGCCAAGTTAGGAGCTGCCGAGTCAAGTTAGGGCCATTTTGGGTACTGATGCACAATCCCAGGGCAGAATGCTTGTCCTGGACACAGGTCACACTTGGTGACGTCCCACAGGCTTTGCTTGGGCTGCAGCTGGAGGAAAGCGGGAGCTGGGGGAGGGTGCCGGAGGGAGGTGCGGAATCCACGCCCCCTGAGGGTCCTCCCCTTGATACTGCCCGTCCCATCCAGCCCCACTTGACAGATGAGGGAATAAGACTCTGCTTGGTGCAGTGACTGGCCCCAGGCCACAGAGCTATTTAGGGGCAAAACCAAGTCCAAGGCTATCTACACTTTCTGATGAGCCGTGCTGCCTTGTAGTGAAGGTCAAAGCGGAGGGATGAAGGCCAGAGTGGAGCCTCAGAGCAGAGTTCCAACTGTCTTTCTTTGCCCAAACCTGGATCAAGCATTAATTAACATACTGATAATTTAAGGGTATAGGTCTAAAACACACCTCCCCTATGAAATGACCTTTGAAGTCAACTTCATCTCTACATAACAGAATATATTGGACACCCTCTCTGCCAGGAATCTTCGCCCTCCTTTTAATGAGGCGTGGTCTCTGGCGACCCAGAAGCTCTTTAAAGATACCAGCAGGGAGAGGCAGTGTTGACAGGAGCCCTGGCCCTGTGGTCAGCAGTTGCATTGTCAAATGCAGAGGGGCCCTTGGCTCAGGCTCGCCATCAGGAAGACTGAGGGAGTGGAGGAGGGAGGAGGGGAAAGAGGCAGGGAGAGAGGAAAAGGAAATGGGGTGACTGGCTGCCCGTAACTTCCAGGGGGCTCTTGTCCATGACAGGAGCCACTCTTGCCTCTCCGGGGGACCATCTGCTGCCCAGGAACATGTTGGGCTGGAGAGGAGGGACCTGCAGTGTCCTCCCCTTTCTTTCTGTTCTGCCCCTTTGAGGGGAAGTGAAGTGGAATAGAAAGGGCATTGGCCATGGGTCAAGGTCACTTAAGACTGAACTCCATCTGACCTTCCCCCCAGCTTTCTAGCTATGGGACTATGCAGGTGGTTTCATCTCACTAACTCTCCATGTCCTCATCCATAAAATGTGGGACACAATACCCTGCTTTGGGGCGGGCTGATGGGTCAGTGGAATGTTGTCCATTGGGTTCGTAGTCCAGGTCTTGATGCAAGACTCTCACTCAGGAAGCACAAAGTCCCTCACTTCCCCTTGGAGCATTTACATGATTAAGGACTTGAGTTTTAGAGTCAAAAGGATTGGGAGGTGAGTCTCTGTGTCATCTACTAGTTGGACAACCTTGGGCAAATCATTGATCATTTCTGAGCTTGCTTTCAACTGTCTGTTTCCATTCCTTTATTTCCACATCTGGAAAATGGGGATATCAGCAATTCCACCTTCATACAGCTATTGTGAGGATTAAATGAGGTAATTCATCAGAAGGGCCTGGTGGACAGCAAGGGCTCCCCCCAGTTACCCATCAGTATTACTTATCAGGATTACTAGAGCCTACCGTCCCTCAGGGCTTCATTTCGTTCGCCCTCTCAGGAAATGGTAACAGGCAGAGCCCCTTCCTAATGTTTACACATTATGGATTGAGCTGGCTTTTCAGCATCATGCTTTACCCATAGTTCTGTTGACAGCCTGTTACTGTGTGCAGAGAGTTGTTGGAAGAGAGCCACTTAGATCAAAGCGATCTTGATAGCGGGCCTTTCAGAGTACTTGTTCTGCACTCATGGACAGCACTTTCTGGTACCTTGTCTGAATTTGGCACAAAGGAAGTGTGTGTGTGTGAGAGATTTGTTTTTGTCTTAAAGTCTGTGTATCAGTCATAAAAGGCTCAGGACACTTGAAAAGTATCAAGGTCATGACAGATTCCCAGCTGCGGGGGTCCAGAAGGATACTTCTCAGTTTGATCTTTGGCTGAGTCTTTGCTTTCTCGTCCTCTTTCTGTCTCTTTCTTCCTTCTTTTTCTTTTTTATGCCCTCTTTCCTTCTGTGTTCCCTTTCTTCCTTCCTTCACTCCTTCATTCATTTCTTCTTTCCTTCATTCTTATCTTCTTTCTTTAGTTTCTTAATTCTTCTTTCCCTCTCTTTGATCTCCTCTTTCTCCTCCTCTTCTTCCTTTCTAGGGGTTTGAATGATCTTCTCTTGTTGGCATTTAACACAGCCTCCTGAAAGGATTATGTGCAAAGTGAAGCAAAGTTCATTTAAAAAAAAATAATGTTTTTATTTTTGACTTTGAAATGAAAGATGTTCACTATAGACAATTTGCAAAATATAATAAATGAAAAGAAAAAATAGTCTCTGTTCCCTCAAATGGTCCTTGTTAGGATCTGGGAGAATTTATTCCTGGTTACTCGATAGTTTTACTCAGTGTCTCCTTCATGCAGGCCCGTCTAGAACCTGGGGATGGAACAGCAAATAAAACAAGGTCCCTGACCCATAGAACTTACATGTGAATGGAGGGAGGTCATCAACAAACGTCAAACAAATACAAAAGATAATTTGAGGTGGAGATAAATGTTGTAAAGGAAATGAAACAGGATGGCTTGAGAAGCCATGAGTTGGGGTAGAGGAAAGTCAGAAAATTAGAGGAGATGGCATTTGAGCTGGTGTCTAAATGACGCAGAAGGACCAGGCAGACACAGAGCAGGGGAAGAATGTTTTAGAGAGAATGCTAAGTACAGAGGCCTGGGTGGGGTCCTGCTGGGGTATGTGAGGAGCAGAAAGAAGAACAGTGTAGCCAGGCTTGTTGATTGAGAAAGAGCCTTGAATCTTATCACACGTGGCTGTGGAAAGCCTTTGGAGGGTTTGGGTTTGGGGAAGTGACCTGCATAGGTGTGCATCTTGAAAATACCTCCAGGTGGCTGTGTGAAGAGTGCGTTAGGGACACAAATGGGAGGAGGGAGAATGTATAGGAGGAGGTGGCCATAGTTCAGGGGAGAGACCATGCTGGCTTGGACAAGGGGACATAGTCTGTTTATTTGATTCTTTTTAAGTATCTGTGATCATAGTATCTATACTTTGTATTTGTGTTTCTATAGAGACCAGTAATTGAGTACTTTGGAGGTACTATGCATTGTGCTCAGTGCTTGATTTATATATACGTTATCTCATTCATTTCTCACACAAACCTATGAGCCAGGCATAGTAATCTCCATTTGCAGATGAAGACACTGAAACTCAGAGGTAGATAAAAAAGGAAAAAAAATCACCAGGAGTCCCTCCTCTTAAAACAGACCTTACTAGGAGACTGGGGAGAATTTCTTCCTGGTCCTTTATTCACAAACGCCCAGGTTTCTAACATATAGGTGGCAGACTCAGAATTCAAACCCAAGTCTGACTACTTCACAGCTTACCCATTACCATGTACCTTTAAAAGCCCTGCAATAATATTAATGCTATTGTATAAGCATCTCCCTGTACACAGTAGCTCAGCGTGTAGATCAGTCTTCCATTGCCATGATAATGTTTGCCAAACAGTCACAAGTACTGAGTAGCAAACACAAATGAGAATTTATTGTGCACTCATCTGAAATTGCTATGGGCCGGTCAGGTGGCTGTGCTGATCTTGGCTGGACTCGCACATCTAGGGAGCAGGGTGATTTAGGCTGACCCAGACTGGCCTGCTCCACATGTCCATCATCCCCCAGTGGGCTAGACCAGGCATGTTTACAGTGATGGCAGAAGTGCTAGAGAGAAGAAGAAAGAACCTGCAAAGCCTCTTTAGGCTCAGCCTCGGAACTGACGCTCTGTCACATCTGCTACATTCTGCTGGCCAATGCAAGTCACAAGGCTGGCCCAGATTTGAGGGGTGGGGAAAGAGAGTGTCTGGAACTGCACAGTCGCATGGAATGGGACATGCGTAGAGGGAGGGATGGGAGCTTTGGCCTTTAGGACATAGCTGCCTTTGCAGAGAGCTTATTGGACAAGATAATGGTTCCTTGCCATCGGAATAGAGACCAGCTAATCAGCCTCAGAGTCCAGAAAACCCATATCCTTAGGATGTACTTGTGAGGTTTTTATTTAATCTCTGTCATATTGTGAGCACTCTTTGTTGACCCTGTAGTGTTACTGCAGTCCTCTAAGTTAATTGGTTCCCTGTACTGTAAAGGATTCTTAGAAGCAGGGGTGTTTTATAGCTCAGTAGGCTGTGAGCCCTGATGGTGGTTTTCTTCTGAAAGCAGTGGATGCAAACAGGGTAAAAGATGCTATGATCATCTGGAGTCAAGGAGGTCATGACAAGCAGACCACAAACTGGTTCTGGGGAGGAGAGAAAGATCTGGGGCCGAACCTTGAATCACAAGGAATTTCACCTATCATTTCTCATAGAAAACCCTTTGGTCAAAACAAAATCACTTTCTCTTTCCTCAGCCTTCCTTTCCAGAGAATAATGTGCATCAGCTGGCTAACGCTTGTCAGTGATAAGCACTAGAACACAGTATCCGCCCTGACATTCCTGCTGCAACTCTGATGCTTTGTTTATTTAACTGCCTGAATGAGAAGCAGATCAGAAAGGTTGGAGGTGTTGCAATTAGCCTTGCGGATTAAGTAGGAAATACAACTATAATTTATTACTTTGATGCAGCCGTAAATTAAAGAAATAAACCATTGACTTGAGAAGGGATAGGGACACAGGACACAGATTGCTGCTGTCCCATTCATTGATGACTTCTGGCCCATCAGCTAATTGAACGTGAGATGCTAGAGTCTTGTTAAAGTATGTAAGAATAAGAAACATCCTGGCTTCAGTTATACTATTTGGGGGTTTAGTCATGCCTAAGCTGTGACAGAAGCAGAGGCCAACTTTGGGTTTGAAGGTGACTTCTAATCTCCTTCCAGATTTAAGCTTTTTGCTCCACCCTTTCCTCCAGAAATCCTCCTGGAAGTGACTTTCATCAAGACGCTTTCAGAAAGAAGGAAACAATGTTCCAGCAAACGGCAGAGTCTGTCTACATCATGGGGTTGATCTTGTTCACCCTGGACCTTTCAAAGAAAGCCTCAGAGAAATACCAAGCTCAGATTTAAGAAATACAGAAGAAAACCACATGATCATTTCAACAAATACTAAAAAGGCATTTGAGGAAACTTCATACATCATTTCTGATTGAAAAACAAAATGAAACTCTCAGTACAATAGGGCTGGTGGGGTTGGAACTGCCTTAGTTGGTCAAACCGAATCTACTAGGATTCTAGAACAAACTTTCATACTTAAGGGTTTGAAGCATTAAAAGCTTTTCTGTTAAAGTCTGGGACAAGCAGGGGTCTCTGGTCTCATCCTTTGTCCTCACTATCTTGCAGAGCCTTGCTAATGCAGTGAGATTTTCTTTTTTTTTCAAAGTAGAGGTTATAAACATTGAAAGGAAGTGACCATTCCTAGAGGCAGAAGATAAGATTATTTAGCTAGAAAACTCAGAGAAGAACTGTTAGAATTAATAAGGGAGTAAAGTAGCTGGATATAAACCCAGCATTTTAAAGCCAGCACCTTCCTATATGCCAGCAGTAACTAATTAGGAAATTTTCCCCAATAGGGGAAATTTACACTAGCAACAACGATTATAAAACATTTAAGGGGTAAACTTAGCAAAAGGTGTGAAAGGTTAAAATCAAGGAAACTATAAAACTTAACTGATAGATATAAGAAAAAGACCAAAAACTAAAAATGGAGAGTATACTATGGGCATACTCAATATCTTAAAGATATCAGTTGTCCCCAGGCTAACCTGTGGCTTTCATGCCATCTTCATTAAAAAATCCCAATAATAATTTTAAATATAACGACTTAAATATATTCTGAAATTCATCTAAAAGAGTATAAGAACGCTGAAGAAATTTTCCAAAAAGAACAAGAAGGGGGAAGAACTTGCCCCATCAAATATCAAGCCTTACTAATGCCATTCATTATATTAAGATATTTGGAAAACATTAAATAAAGCCTCTTGCTTATACTGTACATAAAACTAAATTCTAGGTGACTCAAAATTCTAAGAATGTAAGTCAACTATGGTTGTATTTGAGAAAAATATAGAGTAATATACATATATATGCACACATATGCGTGCATATAATTACATGTAATAAATCATTTTATGTAATGTAATTATATATTATAATTTTAATAGTATATATAAATTATATGCTATATAATTGTGAGGTAGAGAAAGTTGAAAAGTTAGAAGCCATAAGGAGATTTCAAGATATTATTACATTACAATGAAAGTCCCTCAATAATGAAAAACTCTATAGGCAAATTTAGAAAACAAACTACAATCTGGGAGAAAATATTTGCTATAGATAAAACAGATGAAAGGATTATATCCATAGTCTATAAAGAGTTCTTACCAATGAATAAGCAACAAAATCCATTTAAAAAGGGGCAAAAGATATGAAGAAGTGGTACACAGGAGAAGAAAGAAATACCCAATAAATGTGAGATGTTCAGTCTCACTAGTTACGAGGGAAATGCAAATTAAAACAATAGTGATATTTGGGTATATCAGATTGGCAGCATTTTAAAAATTAATATTTGTGTGAAAATGCACTCTCATTTATGTTGGTGCAAGTGAAAATAAATACAACAATTTAGTAGTACATTTAGAAATATAAAATGTATATACCTTTTGCATGAGCAGTCCCACTTCTAGGAATCTCCTCTACAAAAATCCTCACATACCTAAAAATGCATTATTTGGGGAATGATTAGATAAATTGTTATCTATCCAAACTATGGAATACAACCACCCTTTAAAAAGAACAAAGTAGTTCTATTTGTACTAACATGGGAAATTGTATATGATATATTGGTATATTGAATTTAAGATATGTGGGTAGTATATTTTGCTTAAGTCATTTGTTTGTAAAAACCAAGCTTTGAGAGGTTCACACTGAGCAGCTCAGGGTGGTCTCCTCTAGGAAGAGCAGAGGATGGATTAGGGGCAGGGCAGAGGGACTCTTCTTGACACATTTCTGCATTTGTTGAGATTTGCAATGATTCTCACTCTGGTAATTTAAAAACTTAATGTAATGTTTCACTCTTAAACTGAAAATTCTTATATTAAAATTTTGCAAATCCCCAAAAGTAGGACAAAATAACAAAGATCCTCCTCCCCATTACACAATGACACTGTTGACATTTAGGAACAAAGGGGAAAAAAATGAATCCAGCAGAGTTAATTCAGTAGAAAATATAGACAAACAAGATGGCGCAAGGGTGTCTTTGGAGAGAGAGGAGACCCAGCTTTGTTTCTCAGGTCCTTTGCCATTTGCTGTTTGACGCTGGGGAAGCCATTGACCTCGTCTGTGCTCCAGTTAGGTTTTCTCCATGCTGCAGGTAGGGCTGACCTACTTCTATTGGAAGAAAGAGCCAGAGAGAAAGAATGCCGAGAAAGGTTCTGCCTAAATGTGAAGTGTTATTGTTAGAATGTCCATGAATGAATGTCAGAGCCCAGAGTGTCAGAGGGCCACCATTAAATGAGGAATACTCTTTATAGAAGCTGAACTCTGAAGTAGGCACCACGGTGAGGAGTGGGGTGGGGATAAAATAGATAAAACATGAAAGACCATCATAAAGACCATCATGTCTGGTAGAGGACGGATGTGTGTGTGTGTATGTATGAAACTTAACATTTATAAAGCAATAAAGAATAATATTTTTAATATAGCATGATAAACCAAATACTGAAGTACTAAGGAGGAACTTGAATTAACTTGGAGCAATTAGATGTGGGAAATATTAATTAAGAGATGCTTCCAGAGGGTAGGAGAAGGGTGCATCTGACCATGTGTGTGTGTGCGCGTTGGGGGAGGTGGGGTGGAGTGGTGGTTGTGGTGATAGGGCATGGGTAGCTTTGTTAGGAAGTTCAAAGAGAGTTTCTAAAGGGAAAATAAAATCCCTGTTTGACTCAGACATGGTTCATTTTCTGAGGCAATGTCAAGAGGCACAAGATCAAATCTAGCTTGACACAATCCAATACAGAACTCAGCAGTCTCTAGAAGCTGGAGCTGAGCTGCAGCTTGGCTAATGAGAAATCTCGGTCCTCTGCCAATGCCTCAGGGCCCATCTCTTCCTCTTTGGCAAGCAGGATACAGAAAGCTCAAAGCAGAGTAGGGGCCCAAAAGGTCACCCAGAACATTCATTTTGCAAGCTCCCCACCAGGCCTTTCCAGAAAACAGATGAGCATGGTTTCACAGTTTGGCTAGAATGTGAGCCAATGGCTTCGTGCTTCAACCTGGGGTAGATTTTAATGAAACCTAAAGGATCCTTCACATGTTGTCCAACCATTGGCAGTGAGGAAGAGGAGGAGATGGGCCAAACCCAGCTGAGCTGTATCCTCTCATTTATTCTCTGGGTGTGAAAGGAATGACTGTAAAATTCAGATAAAACTAGAAGTTAAGGCTCAGAGCTCGCCACATAAACACTGTGGTCTGTTATTAAGTTCACTTTCACCAGTAAGACACATTCCAAAATGCAGTAAAGCTGTTGTTCTGTGGATGTTTGTGTGTTTCAGTGGTTTTGGCTGGTAGAACTCTCAAGTGGGAGTTAGATCGTCTCCATTATGCCCTTTCTAATTTGGTCAATATTTCTTGACCGTATCCCCTTCTCACTGTCCCCTTGCCAGTATCCATGGCCACATGGGTTATCACAACAGCCTAGTGGCTGACCTTCCCTCTCCAGTCTTGCCCCCTTCAGTCCATTCCTCACGCTGCCTGAGTCTTCTTTCCAATCCTCTGCTCCACTTGTCACTTGACTGCTCAGCATCCTTCAGTGACATTCAGGACCTTTTATAAGATCCTCACTGGCCACCTTCCTGACCACATCTCTTGCATGTACACTCCCACCCACCACCATCCTGTGCTCTGATTCAGTGCTTCAGCTGCCCAAGACAGCTTGCAGTTCCTCAAAAAGGTAACCCTCTGTCTTGTCTTTGTGCCCGGATTACCCTTTTTTATAATTACTGTTTGTCTTAAGATGCAGCTACACCAAGTGTCATCTCTAGGAAGTGTCCCCTAACCTCTTTTGTGTTATGCACTGTTGCCCCACACTCTGGAAGCATGTGCAGTTTACTTCTCTCCCAGCACCTTCACTATATCCCAACTGGCTAGTTATTGTTCTGATTCTCTGACTTGCATGGAAAACACTTTTAAGGTAGAAATCATGTATTTCTATCCATTATACCTTGCAGGGTGCCTGGCACATAGTTGTTTCTCCATGAATGTGTTATAGTTAAGAATCAATGCATGTATTTTTTAATTTAGTTTGTGAAAATGTGTATGTGGGTCTCTGTTTTACCTGATCTGACATAAGTAGGTTTACCTGCTTGTGTTCTCAGGAGCATGATGAGGATGAATAAGATAAACAATGTCAGGATCATATATAAGTAAGCTGATGACTCTTGCCCCTCATCCTGGAGCATCATCAAGTAGCTGTCTCCTGGGTCTGCCGAGAGTGTTCATGAATTAAAGCTCCTGTGTTGTTCCAGGTCAACTGTTGCCAGCAAACCGCAATACACCGAGTCCCATTGATCCTGATACCATCCAGGTCCCGGTGGGTTATGAGCCGGACCCGGCAGATCTTGCCCTCTCCAGCATCCCTGGCCAGGAAATGTTTGACCCTCGTAAACGCAAGTTCTCTGAGGAAGAACTGAAGCCGCAGCCCATGATTAAGAAAGCACGCAAAGTCTTCATCCCTGATGATCTGAAGGTAAATTGGAACTGGTAATCAGGCTTTGGGCAAATGGAGAGTGGGATCAAGAGGCAAATTAAAAGGGCGACCCCAGGAAGATCACATAAGCTAGTGAACAGAGGACTCGTGAGTTTTGATCCGGTTTCATGGCACATGACTCTAGGCAAGTTGCTTCCTTTCTGAGTGTCTTATGAAATATGCCTTTCGTGTCTTGATGAGGCACAGAAAAAAGGAGAAGCAATAAAATATTGGAGTGATTTACAGCTCATGAAGGAAGCGAACCCAGTACTATCTGCAGTGAAACCCATGAAAGCCCAATAAAATGTAACCCAAATATTTCAAGGTTGGAAAGAGAAAGAAAATTATTTGGGAAGGACACTTGGACCCCAAAAGCCTCCAAGGGCTACCTTCCCTTTCAGAATTTATTGATAATTAATTGCTGCCATTTCCATGTAGGCCTCAGGAAATAACAGGCGGAGACAGGACCTCTCTCCACATTGCCAACCTTGGGTGGCCAGGGTGGAATTTGGTTAAGGAAGCTGGCGGGTTCCCTGACACTATTTATATGTAATGTTCGCTCTGTTTCTCAAGTAATGATCACTTGAGTATCTCAGCAAAAGGTTAATTCTCGGTTTGTTTTTCTCTGCTATATTGAAGGGATGCATTATTTATAAAGGAAAATAGATTTACTTTAGGAAGTCAGATACAATTTAAAACAAAATTAATCTGACACATTTAATGATACCTTAGGAAGAGTACTCTTTCCAAAATTATGCCATTTCCACTGATCCCAAAATAGAACCATTTTTGATTAGCCATTGCTTAGAAGGTTTTGTGTTGATGCCTTTTTCCAATCTTATGGACAACAGAGATATGGTCGTATACATTCAAGGCATCGGAACCAGGCATAATTAGCCCTTTTCTAACTTCTGGTCCCCATTTCTCAAACCCAAATGTGGTTCACATGGAGAGACACTGCTAGGTTGGAAAAATGGGAGTTTGGGACATTGTCCTGGACCTGATTTAGACCAGTTACTTCTGCTTTTCATATCTATAAAGAGTGTTGAAGGAAAAAGCACCCACGGATTTAACTCTCTGTTGTCATGCACGTACCTGAGATTACCTTGAGTGATGAATCGGCAAATATCAGGGCTGACAGGGACTGCAGACAGTCGTTAGACCAAAGTTATCATTTTGCAGTTGAGGAAATGGAGAAGCAGAAAGGTGAAGTAAGGTGAACACTGCTGGTGAGAGTAAGGCCTGCCTGGTCCCCAAGTCTTCTAGCTTCCAGAAAGGTCACTGCAGCATGTTGGCCCTGACAAGGCTACAACAGGGGCCCAGGGGTGACAGAACAATAGCTGTCACCCTGAGAATCTAAAGAGGAAAGAGCATAGTAAAGAGACCAGAAAATCTAAATTGGTTAAGGAATTGATAGACTCAGATGGAGTAAGAAAGGGGCGCCATAAGATTAGGTCCTGGGCAATTAGGTATCTTCTTTCAACTGATGCTTTTCCTCATTGTGTGTTCTTAGCCATCCAGGTCTGTGTGTATTTTAGTTTGTCTCTTAAGCCAAACCAGGGAGCCCATTCAGCATGGATTTCCTTTTGAACAGAGGGTAGTTTGAAAGGATGTGGCTGAGTAGTAGATGGCACTTCCAGCCAGACCTTCACAGGGTCTCCAAGTTTACAAGTTCAAAGCAAAGAGCAAGCTTACTTAGTAACCCAGGTAACCTTGGCAACAGAGAGGCCATGTGAAGCCTGTCTGTGCTGGAATTATGCATATACTGCTGTCAAGGCCGGGCCTGACCTTTTCATGTAGCAGGTGGGGAGCAGGCAGAAACATTCTTCTGCCATGTGTCCTTAGATTTCTTCAGTTGTGACTGAAGCCTCAGGTCACACACCATGAACTTGTGCAAAGCAAGAAGCAGAGCGGTTACATATTGCTCCTTCTGGCAGAGAGGACTGAGATAGGGGTGGGTGGGAGAGGTGTTTGAGGCCCCCAGCATTGGATGAGAAAACCAACTGAGTGAAATGGCCCTTGCCAATGGACTGGCTTCCCCACCACTGCCTGAACTTCCTGTCCCTTGAGCCATTCATTTGGGTTAGCATGCATGCCCTGGGAGAATTAAGGGGTGGCATACTGGGATTCCTAGCTGAGAATCAGTTTAATCACATTGATGATCCATTCATTCACTGCTGTGTGTGCCAAGGCCTGTATCAGGGGCTGAGAATTCCAAGGTGAGCCAGTACTGACGTTGTTCCTACCCTCAAAGAATTTCTAGTCTGGTGAGAAAAAGGGATGTTGACCCATCAGGAGGGGGCTGGAAAGGGTGAAGCGGCATCACCCATGAGACCCTGGACTGAGGGTGTCCTTGCTGGGTGGGGGTAACTGGGCAGCCAGATGTCATTCCCACCTGGGAGATAAAGAAGGGGACAGGAGATGTAGTGCCAAATTTATCAGCCCCAACAATATCCTGCCTCCCCCCTCCCCAACCATTCTGTGATAACAAAGGGAGGCAAGCTGGTTTTCCTAGTCCAGGACAGTCCTCCTTCCATCATTCCTGCCTTCTGCATCCTCTGCTTCATTCCTATTCTTAGCTCCCCTCCACCTGAGATGGTCTCGATTCCACGCCTTTCCTAGCTCATCTACAAGTGGGACAGGCAAGGCTGGGAAATGGAAGCACCTTAGAAGAGAAAAGAGCTCTAAGACACAGAGAAGTTTGTTGTTACCCTGAGGTCAGCTAGTGACTCCCTGGTCCTTAAGACCTGGTCACAAACCACCCAGTCCATGGCCCATGGTGGTACCACCCCATCCTCCCCCCACCACACACACAGCTTCTACA
Source organism: Equus asinus (assembly GCF_041296235.1). Lineage (NCBI taxonomy): Eukaryota > Metazoa > Chordata > Mammalia > Perissodactyla > Equidae > Equus > Equus asinus. The sequence goes on along the minus strand of NC_091802.1, from coordinate 32,199,478 downwards.
ATCTCCCAGGGGCTTGTTCTCATGTACTCCTTCCCCTCCTGGCCTCCGGTTCCCCTCTGTGGAGGTTCTGACACACCTAAGTGAGCCCCTCTGTCAAGTGATCTTGGAAACCACACTCCTGGAAATGCTGATGAGTGTGGTAGATTTACTGACACTACCAGGGGGGTGGAACTGGGGCTGACAAAATAACACAGACAGCTTCCTTGAGAACTGGAGGCTTCCCTCTTGTTAATATGCCTTTAGGCCCGCTCAATCCTGTGAAGACTCGCATCTCGGAGCTCCTCCCAGCTTGTCTCCATCAAGCTGGCCTGGCCTCTCTGAGACCCCTTCTTCCAGCTCCCCTCCTCCCTTTCAGAAGCGCAAACAACAAATCTCAGCAGCAGCCTTTGCACACCTGCCCCTAGCTTACTTATCCAGGTATTCTTCAAAGGACAGCCTCTTCGCTAAGAATTCTGGTACCAGCTATTATGAAGATCATTTGTTTAACTTTGTTACATTTTATTATGAAGCGTGTAAAAAGCTGGGAGTGCTTTATAAATAAGATAACAGTACCAGCTTGTGAAGGGCAGACAGAAGGCGCCTGCACACTTTTTGTGTCTCACACTTTCTTTGTTCAGGACAGATGTCTGCTGAGGATACTGGGCAGGTATGGGGTGGACCACTGACCTTGGACCTTGCTTGCAGCCTTGGCCCCAACCCATGTGACCTCTTCCAATGCCAACTGCCCCTTGGAATCCTGGGGGAGGGTAAAAACTGGCCTCACGCACTTCTTCTGGGTGGCATGTAACTGCAGGTGTTAGCCTTGCTAGGATGGAGGGACTTGCTTTGCAAGTTCTTGAAAAAAGGGGGTGCAAAATTAGCCAGGTGGCACCATGAATGAATTGGGAAAGTTCTGAAGGAAGATTTGCATTTCTTAGACTTCTTAGGAAGGTTTTCTTTTGTTTTGGCAGGGGGAGCAGCAATGGGGGGAAGGATCGATTGCTTTCACAGCAAGCACAATTAAACATTCCTCAGGCTGAGTCAGGCCTAGGGAACAGTTAGGGAGGAAATGAGCGTAAATTATTTAAGTGCGAACCACCAACGTGAATACATGGATTAGTGGCAGGTTGAAGTTTGGTGTTTTTCATTTTTGTTTTTGATTACCAAAACATGTACATGCCCATTATAGAATATTCTAATAGGCTATAAAATAAAAAGTAAAAGATCCTACCTCTCTCCTCCCTCCTTCAATCCCCGTTCTCAAGGCACCACTTTTTATAGCTTGGTATAGATCCTTCTGGACCTCTTTCTATGAATAGATAATATTATGAGTATTTTTTTTAACCAAAGTGGGATGAGGCCGTACATATTTATCTGCAAATTGCCATTGTTTCCACCCACTAGTGGTGTATCATGCACATCTTTTTGGTTCAGCTGGATCATTATTTTTAACAGCTACAGAGTATCCTTTTGCATAACTCTATCATAATGTAGTTATTAAATCTCCTACTGGTAATTAGTTTTTTTCTTCATTTTTCTATTACAAACAATACTGCAATAAAAATGTTGTGCCCGTGTCTATGTGCACACACATGAAGATTGCTATAGGAAGAAATCCTAGAAGTGGAGTTGCTAAGTTGATGGTATGTGCATTTAAATAGCTGAGAGATATTGCCAAGTTGCCTTCCAACAATATTGTATCAGTTTATACCAAAAAGCGTCTGAGTGCCCATGGAAGAAAAAGGTTTGTAAAATAAATTTTCAGCAAAGAGAGTAAAGAAATTTGGAATGTAATTTAGGGTGTGAGATACCCCACTTGCTTTCATTCCTCTGATCTCTCCTCCTTGGGCACTACTCTGCTGGGCAAAGAGAGTAGGAGCATATTGTGACATGTTGGTCCTTGCTCAGGAAGGAAGCCACGGCCCGGGGACCACTCTCTCAGACAAGCAGAAACTAAAGGAAGGAGACACAAGTTAAGACGCCTGGGCTGGTGCCTCAGCACAGCCCTGAGGCCTGCCAGCACTGTGGCTGACACAGCTCTGCTGAAATCTAATATCTTGTTTCTTTTTCCTTCTGTAACTAATGAGCAGGATGACAAATACTGGGCAAGGCGCAGAAAGAACAACATGGCGGCCAAGCGCTCCCGTGATGCCCGGCGGCTGAAGGAAAATCAGATTGCCATCCGGGCGTCGTTCCTTGAGAAGGAAAACTCGGCCCTCCGCCAGGAGGTGGCTGACTTGCGAAAGGAGCTGGGCAAATGCAAGAACATACTTGCCAAGTACGAGGCCAGGCACGGGCCCCTGTAGGATGGCATTTTTGTGGGCTGGCTTTTGAATAGATGGACCGTTTGTTTCCTGTCTGATAGCACCACACCCGAAGCAACCTTTCTGACATCAGCACTTTGCCAGAGGCATAAACACAACTGACTCACATTTTGGTGTGTATGTGTGTGCATAGATGTGCTTGTGCTCATGTGTGTGGTCAGCGGTGTGTGTGCGTGCGCGCGCGCGCGTGCGTTCCTTTGCACTTGCCATTTTAAGATAGCCCTCTCATCATCTTTTAGTTCCAAAAAGGAAAGGTGCCATGTTTTTACTGGACTACGGAGACCTCTCGTGGGTTTCCCTGCCCCTCTCTTCTCCACTCCTGCCCTCTCCTCGTTGCTTCATGTTCGCTCTGACGTCCTCTTCCAGGACCCTCTGCTTGGATTCGCTAAGAAGGGCCCTGGTAAAATAGTAGATCTCAGTTTTCAAGACTACGAGCTCTTGTTTCTGTTTAATCTGTAAGTTACCGTGCTAATAAGGTGCACAAAATTACTTAGCACTACACTGCAGTTCTCTTCGATTATAGGTTGCTTCCCTCATATTTTTGGTTTTGGTGATAATTGTCTTCAAATTTAAAGTGCTGTTTAGATTTATTAGATCCCATATTTACTTACTATCTACTAAGTTTCCTTTTAATTCTACCGACCCCAGGTAAGTAAGAGTACTATTATAGAACACAGAGTGTGTTTTTGCACTGTCTGTACCTAAAGCAATAATCCTATTGTACGCTAGAGCATGCTGCCTGAGTATTACTAGTGGACGTAGGATATTTTCCCTACCTAAGAATTTCACTGTCTTTTAAAAAACAAAAATTACGGTAATGCATTTGAGCATGCCCAGAACATCCCCAGGACAGGGAAGCAGAGGGAAATGCCGGGTCTAAGAACGAGGGGTTAATTTATCAGTAGATGAGCCAAAAAAAATGCATCTTGGAACCGCTTTTGACATTGGTATGTTTGGTTTTGTTCTCTCCCCCCTCCCGTACCCCCAGCCCCTACTTTTCTAGTTAACTTTTTCCATATCCCTCTTGATATTCAAAACAATTCAATTACTTAAGATTCAGTTTTCCCCATTTTTTGTAATATATATATTTTTGTGAATTATACCTTGCTGTTTTTAAAAATCAGTTAATTAAGTTAAGAAGCTGATGTTTTGTAAGACCCTTTTTCCTAGTGGTGTCATTTTTGAATGCTTCATAAATTAATGATCCTAGAGCTTACGTTTCTTATTCTCTGTTTGCTTTTGAACGTATGTGCTCTTATAAAGTGGACTTCTGAAAAATGAATGTAAAAGACACTGGTGTATCTTGGAAGGGGATGGTGTTGTCACAAACTGTGGTTAATCCAATCAATTTAAATGTTTGCTATAGACCAAAAGGAGAGATTATGAAATTGTTTAATGTTTATACAGAGTAATTATAGGAAGTTCTTTTTTTTGTACAGTATTTTTCAGATATAAATACTGACAATGTATTTTGGAAGACATATATTATATATAGCAAAGAGACAAGGAAAACTATTCCATGTTTTAAAATTATATAGCAAAGATATATATTCATCAATGTTGTACAGAGAAGAAGCGCTTGGGGGTTTTTGAAATCTTTAATCTTTTACGCCTATCACTGACACATCAGCATGTTTTCTGCTTTAAATTAAAATTTTATGGTGATATCAAGGCTTGCTGTGACGAGTCCTGCTCTCAAATATATAAAAGGAGCTTTCTTGTTTCCTATTAGGTCTCAGAAAGAAGTCAGTTAATGTCACCCAAAAGCACAAAATGGATGTTAGTCAAATATTTATTGGATGATACTGTGTTTTTTAGGAAAAGCATCTGCCACAAAAATGTTCAGTTCACAATTATGAGTTCCTGGAATGGAATATCAGCAAAAGCACCCCAAACCATTCTGTTCTCCCCCATGGGCACGTGCGTCTTATGCAGTGTAAGATTGATGTCGGTGCTATGTGTATGGTTTATAATTTGATAGATGTTTTGACTTTAAAGATGATTGTTGATTTGTTTCACTAAGTTGTATAATGTCAAGAGATTCTGCTGTTATTGCAAAGAAACATTTTGTGTTAGATTAAAACACCCTTTCCTTGATGGGATTTTCTAGTTTCCTGCCTCCAGAGTACCTAATTCTTTAACGACCTTGGGGTCTCCTTGTCAGTCCATCACAATGCTTCTCTCATAGCATCATAGTCTTGGAAAACCTGACGAGTGGGATATTCCTACTAGGTATCCATTTGTCCTAAGCTGTAGATTGCGGTGGGAGATGGGAGAGTATTGGAATGAAATACATTGTGTAGGGAAATAAGTAATAAAACAAACAAAACTGTTTGCAATGTTAAGCAGAACTGAATAAGTGATATTCAGAAAGGAACACAAGTGGACACAGAGTTGATTTTTTTATAGATAAAGAGGCTAATTGCAGCAGAATTATTAAAGGGCATTAGTGACTAAAACAGAGACAAATGATACTTTTGAGTGGAGAAGTGTTGAAGGATTGCGAAGGATTGCATCCAAGATCATTTAAGTATAAAATGGTAGCTGACAAAACTGTATTTGAGCACTGGTCTTTCTTTGAATTAGGTTGTTTGTATCAAATGAGCATCACAAATGTTTTCCGCAGAAGAAATAAAAAGATCATAATAAAACTTATTCTTTTGCATACCAGGGGAGGTTTCAGAAACCTACCTTGTCTTAAAAATTTGAAAACTTTGGAGTCTGTATAGGTAGGTGCCTTATATGTAGGTCATTGTCACCACACACACGTGAGCATGCACTCCTGCACTCTCCACTTTCTATCCAGGGCAGTGAAATGGTAAATAAGGCAGTTCTGCTAAATGGCACGGGAAGCCGTGGCCCAATTTGGAATGACTTGGATCTACCAGGGTCAAATGAGATCTGCAGACTGCAGCTACTGTAAGAGTCCTGTTGTCATTTTTCTCCTTTTCATCATAAGCATCTTTCAGAGATTAATTACTTGGCCATTAAAAATGAATCCAAATCATACGTGCCAACATCATTTTGACACAATTTGGAGTGAGCTGCCTAGGACTTCCTGACAAGGTCGCATCATCATTTCTTTGAACTAGATTTGCAAAGAAAGGCAAAAATTTATCAGCCTCTTCTGCCCCTGCTACCTTCAGGAGGTAGGCGGGGAACAGGAGGGCTGCAAGTGATCACTTCCTCCTCTTAAGAAAGTGACCACCTTTTGACCATTCAGATCCCACACCGGGCAAGACTGGGATAGGCCTTTCATCTGCACATATGACAGGCCTCCACGAAACCATCCCTTGAAGCAGAAGGACCATTTGTTCAAGGAGAGTGCAGTTGGGATTCTGGCATTGGGTGGCATGCCAGAATACCCAGATAACCCACAGTTTTCTTCTAACTTGCCGGTTTTGTGAGGGAACTCAAAATAATTCTAAATGTACGTTTAAAAGGCCTTGGGTCTGTTTTCTGAAGAGTCAAGAAGGATTTTGTGGGCCCCCACCCATAACCCAGGGTAAAACAACATCCCTTCTGTAAAATGCAAAATTATACTTTGCTTTTTCCAGTAATTTATCTCATTTTCTCCCGATGTTCCTTTTAGGAAATCTCAAACTTTATCAGTCAGAGTGGTCCCAAAGCAGGCTGGGTTGGCTTGCTTGCCTGTATGGGGGTGTAGAGGCCTGGATCTAACCCGAGGTCAGCAAGCTGCAGGTGAGTGGAGACTGGGTGTTCTGCCCTCCATGTGGTAGAGCCCTTCTGCTCCCAGTCTGCCAGCTTCCTGCTGAGGGCTCCCAGGCCCTGCTGGGGAGGCCAAGGTCTCCTCCAGGATTTCTCTACAATCAGTAATATAATTTTAAAAATGAGCAAAGCCTTCTCCTAGATCTTGATATATTGCATTTGGCAACTGAAGTCAGTGCATTTTAGAGAGGGCCAGGGGTATGTAGGGGAGTGTATGTGTGAGAATATTTAAGGCAAGATGTACAATCTTTAATTTGGGAGCGCCTTACCAAACATAATAATCTACCATTATCCTTTTGGCAACACCACAAAGATTGCATCTGTTAAACAGGTACAAGTTCACATGAGGTCAGTTTAATTGTACACGTGGTATCGGTGGTGTTTATGCTGTTAAGTCCAAACCTTTGTCTGTTATTCTTAATGTTTAATAAACTTTGAATTTTTTTCTTTCTCTCATGTATTGTTGTTGACAGTCTACTAGAAATTAGATTCGATTCCCACTTTTATCACAAAAAGACCATTTACAGAGGTTAATTACATAGATAACAGCATGATAGCACTATAGAATTCATAATAAATTAACACTTATTGAGTGCTTATATGCCAGATACTGTGCTAAACACTTACATGGACTGTTTAATCCATGTCAACCCTATGAGGTAGGGACAATTGTTATCCCCATTTTACAGAAGAGAAAATAGAAGGTTTGGGAGGTTAAGTAGCTTACCTAACATTACCTAGAAGTGACAGAGATGAATTCTGATCCATTGAATGGGCATCATTTAGAGGGCGGTTCCCAAAAACCAGTCCAAAGACTGTTTTCTAGGTGGAAGTCTAAGAATTGTCTGGGAGCATATTACAGGACTACAGACCTAGCAATTCTGAGTTAGCAGATCTGGAGTGGGGCCCAGAAATCGAAATTTTTTGAAGACTCCCTGCTAACTCCCATGGGTGGCCAAGTAATTGGAGCCAAGGATTTATAGACTTGGCCTTACTTTGAGTTCCTGAGCTTTGGGGCATCTGCATAGCAGCTTCAAAACTTTCATAATTACCTGAAATTGTATGCAACTTTTTGTGTATAAACACATATATTCATTTTTCTGTAGAGGAGATCTATGGCTCTTTTTCTTCCCCCTAAAAGAATCTGTGATGTAAGATAGAATAAAGACCCCTGATTTATAAGAAGGCTGATGGAGTGCGGTGGTTCCCAGCCCAGGCTGCCATTAGAGTCACCTGAGGAGCTCAAAACATTGGCACTGTGTGGGCCACAGCCCAGGCCAAGGAATTCAGCATCTCTGGCATGTGAGAAGGGGGTTCTGTGGTGAGGAGCTTGATGAAACTGGATTCAGAGCTGTCACTTAGCAGGTGTGTGACCTTGAGCAATCACTAAGCAATTTTGAACCTAAATCTCTTCATCTGTGAAATGAAGGTGTAATCTCCACCTCTGAGGGTTGTGGAGAGAACTAATGACATAACAAATGTCTAGTCTCTGGCACATGATACATCCTCAATAAATAACTGCCGTGAGGGCCCGGGGAGTAGAATGTGTGCCTGGAGCACTTTTCCCAGTTCAATATTTCAGACCGTTTTTTCCTTCAAAGAGGACAGAAAACAGTTCTGCTCAGAAGACAGAGCAGGGAGTAATGGTGTGGGAATGGGTGATGCCCTCACATAGATAATGTTTACATACTCTGACATCCGTAATAGATCATAGCTTTGTACACAGGTCAGTGGGCATCCATCCTCTTGGTGGCACCACCCAGTTTAGATTGAGCAGTTATAAGTTAGGGTTCAGCTCTACTTTCATCATCAAACACCTTTCTCCTCTCTTGGAAGAATAGGTACAATGGCCTTAACTTAAGATTCTCTTTGGGCAACTCATTTTATATTTGGTGTCTTCAAATCTCTTAGAAGAAATGACTGCTTCTCCATGCCTGAGGGACGTTGGACTCTAATATGGCAGGAACCAATATGAAGCCAAGCTGTGCAGACGCCCAGTCACTCACAAGCCCTCAGTCCACAGACCCATCACACGCTGCCCATGTGGGACAACTCTCCCATTTCACATTTAAGACATAACAAACCACCCAACCATCAAGCCCTTCTCTTCAAAGCCAAGAATTCCATTCCCTCTTTGAAGGTCATTGGCTTAGAAGTCTCTTTGGGCATCTTTAGTCAGGAACTGGGGAAGAATTTTTGAAATCTTGCCTCTGTGGTCCAGAGATGGCTTCTTGGTAGTAAATCAAAAGGACCTTTTATGGACGAAAGGCTGATGAAGAAGATGGTGAGCTTCCTCTGCCTCCCGGGCTTTGAGTCAGTGAGGACTTGGTCCAAAGGCCCCTCCCTCTGACTTCTTTTCATCCTACAAAGCCTGGCACAGTGCCTGGAAACCATAGGAAAATCTGATAATTACTGAGTCCCAAGCCCTGTACCTGCCACATCTTATTTAATTCTTACACCATGAAATAAGTACTATTATTATCCCTGGTTTGCAGATGAAGCAACAGGCTCACAGAAAATGAAGGAAGCAGAATTTAAACCCAGACACAAAGCCTGATTCCAGAGTTTGTGGTCTATACCAACTACTCCATGGCTTCTTTCATAAATGAGTTGCGCAGCAAAGGCAAAAGGCATTGGCTGTGGTTAGGAGGGTGAGCCTGGAGCAGACAAACCTGGACTTGAATCCCAGCTCCGTCACTCACCATCTGTATGACTTTAGAAAATTCACCAAATCACCCCGAGCGTTATTTGTAAAATGGGCATAATAATACTCTCTTTATAGGGTTGTTAGTAGGATTAAGTGAGAGCATGCATGTAAAACACTTAGATCAATCCCCAGAGTATAATAGGAATTCAAAAAAGATTTGCTTTTTGTAATAATAGTAATTATTAATTTGCTTGATTTGATTTCACTAGTGATGTGTTAAGTTAGAGTCAGGCCATACATTGTATATTTTAGTGGATGCATTTTTATCCTGCAAATACTTGATTCAAGAGCCACTGCTGGGTTTTGGCAACATCCCTGTTTTATGGATGAGTAAACAGGGGAGAGAGTCTGACCGCTTCATGAGCCAAATTATGTTTCTGAGATTGATTTTATATACATAAAATTCATGAAGCTTTACCAATTTTAAGCCAATTATGTTGCCTGTGATATTGTGGGGATTTTGGAGATCTTTACTTTAATGAATGTCCTGAATGTACTGAAAGACAGCCTTGCAGCACGAGAGGAGCCCCCTGCTCACACAGAGATGGAAAGTCATGGGTGATTCCTAAGAGTCTTCCTCTTAGCATCTGCCTTCAGGCCTGCCTCGGTCTCCCCTATCTCTACCTATCTCTGTCTCTATCTCTATCTCTATCAGTTCCTGCTAATCACCTGTAGACCCAGGCCCAGGCCCACACCATCCATGACAAGGGTAAGAAATATGTCAGCAGCTTACAAAACCATTTCTTTTCCTTCTGGATGTTCATCTTGACCACTTTTTCCAGCTCCCCTTGTATTTGGTGTGGCCATATAACTGAATTCTGGCCACTGGAATAAGAGCAGAAGTGATCATGGCTGTCACTTCACCACTGGTCAATAAACATTGCCACATGATCCTCTCTCTCTTCTCCTTCTTCTGGCTGCAACAGACAGCCTCAGGAAGGTGGAGACTAAGAAAGAAGGTACAGAGGTCCCTGAGTCACTGAACTGTTACATGAGGGACAAAAGTCTTCCCTGTATTAAATCTTTAAGATGCTGGGGTTGATTGTTGCAGTGGCCAGCCTCTCTGATCTGAGAACATTCTTCTGAAGTCCAGTCCTTATTTGAGGTCTTGACATCTTTGCCAAGCTCCTCCCCATGTGGGGAGTGGAGGATGGTTCCTGGTTGGAATGCAGGCTCATCAGCTCTCACATAGGTGACTTTGAGGTTTACCTACCTCCTGGACAGACCTTTCACGCTGGTTTGGCACGGCCTGCTGGGTTGGGCCTTCAGATTATCACTGCCTGCATCTTGCCTTAGCTTGCCCTGCATTTGAACACTGTCCAGAGCTATCCAGTTGCCCTCAGGGGGATGAGCCTCTACATCCAGGCCAGCTTTCCTAGTCTTCATCCCCTCCCCGAGTCCAAACTCTCCCCTGGCCTCTTGTTCTCACTTCCATCCCTCACCCTAGGTATTCAGAGACTCACCTAGAAATGAGGCCTAACATTTCTTAGAGCACTGATCTTCCCATTTTCTTACTCACATACTCCCTAAAATTCTTTTTAAACCATGAAGCCGCAATGCACATTATAAAGTTGACGTTTAAAATTTTTCATCACAAGTTTAAATAGTTGCAAAGGATGCAATAGCTGCTCTAAGTATTGGTGTTTTGAAATAAACCACTACATGCCTCTTTCTAATGTATCCAATGAACTATAGAAACCCTAGAGATTTGATACCAACATACATTTGAAAAATGCAGTTGGAATTTGTGCAGCCCTGCTTTTTTCCTCAGAATGATTGTTTCCATTGTATTTTCCCTCCTTGAATTTGTTCCTCATGTCATATATTTTTGTGCTTGAAAGTCTTGTATTCACCCTCATCATATTTTTCAGCCATAAAACCGTATCTACAGACTGAGATTGTTATTTTTATTGTCTCTGAACATAAGGCTCAAAAAGTTTTCAAAGATTTTCTTTAGGTATGATTTACAGTTACCTTTATTACTACTATAGAATTGATCAAAACCATATACCTATATTACATTTTTGGGTAAATTTATTATGGACCTTAGAAAGCAAAACTTTAATGAAACTACAAATCTAGGGAGATGGATATGGGTGGTTGTGGTGCCTTGACAACGAAAGACTTTGCAGATAGCCAACTTCTGTCTGCAGAGACAGCCGACTTCATTGCCCCTTGGCGCCCCAGACATCTTACACCGGAACTAGAGCCCTGAACTGTAGTAAGATTTAGGTTGGGTGGGAAGTATGCATATCTCTGGTAAAGTGGGAGGAGTATGATTGTGGAAGAGGAGGAAAGGAAAGGAGAAACAGCATGAGGCCTCAGCAACAAGCACTTTCTTAGGCAGATCAGTTTAAGAAAAAGTACCTAGAGAAGTCGAGGATCTAGAAATTCTCTTAAAATTTGCCTCCGCACCCATATCTCTTGGATATACTTTGTGTACCACTGGATGCATGGCTCCCCAAATCTGGAGATTATGCAGCCTCAAAGCAGGACATTCGAGTGGGGTGGATGGGGGTTAGGGAGCAGAAAGGTCATTTAGCCAAGTCTTACATTTTTAAAATGTGAGAATTTGCATTTCAAATTAGGATGTTTGATTTGTCACCAAATGAATATACATTCACAGAGATAGAATGACAACTTTTTTGTAACTTTCTTTGGGCATTCTTCATCTTTTGAAGTATACTTTAAAATACATAAATTAGAACAGGCCCCAAGTCTCCCTCAACCTCTGGGGGGAAGCAGGAAGGGTCTAGGGGGCTCACAGGGAAGGGGATGGTTGAGCTGAGTGAGGAAAAGCAGGAGTTTGTCAGGAAAAGATGTGGAGGGACATTCCAGGTAGCGCAGACGTGAGAGAGAATGGAGCCCTCCTAGGGGTGACAGCACTGTTGGATCATAGGGTATGAGGAGGAGAGTGATGGAAAATGAGGTATGGCCAGACCATCAGTGTCCTTGCATACCACTCCAAGGCCTTTGGGCTTTTTCCTGATCAGGAGGATGACATAAGCAGATTCCTGTATTAGAAAGATTGCACTGGCAGCTATGTGGAAGATGGATTGCAAGGAATTAGGAAGAGTTGGAGGGTGAGGGATGTTCTACATTAGTCTCCAAATAAGGCTCTAAGCTTGAGATGGATGGATGGATTCAAGAGCTATTTAGGGAGTTGAATCCATGGGGTTTGGTGGAAGAGTCAAGGGCAGTCCTAAGGTTTCATTTACATGATCTCAGCTGATCAGTGGTTCCCAGCCAGGGATGCATAGCAGGCTCATCTGGGGAGCTTGTAAAAACACCTATGCCTGTACCACCCTGAGACTTGCAGCCTCTGGTATGGAAGACTAGCTTGTTTTCCTTAGAAACTTCTCCCAGTTGAGTCTCCCCTGCACACCCCTGGTTGGACAGCACTGCACTGACCCTCTAAACACTCTGAGAAGGATGTGGATCAGAAATTGTAGCCTTCACCTTTCACTTAAAGAAACTAAGGCTCAAAGAGTTCTGAAATCAGAATTTCTAGAGCAGAACATACAACTAGGAAATGGTAATGCCAGGGTTTATAGCCAAGCCTTTTGGACTCCAAACCCTTTACTCTTCCAGATATGCTGATCCTTGCCTACCTGCCTGTTCTCCTGTTCTGCTTGCCCACCTGGCCTAGAGAGTCCTGAGTGGGCCTGATGTGTTTATACTTGTGAACTCCACCTCCATCCACAGCTGCCCGAACCAGGACGGACACCTACCCCTAGAGAAGCCACTCCATCGAATCAGCTAAGAATCTGATCTAAGACAGTGGCTCTCAAACATTGCTGCCCATTTGAATCACCTAGGGAGCTTTAAAAAAGAAAATCCTGATGTCCAGGACATAAACCTTTAAACTGATTGTATTAGAATGTGCTGGAGAGGGTGGAACCCAGGTATCAGTAGTTTAAAAATTCCCCAGGCCCTCCTGGCCCAGCGGTGTAGTGGTTAAGTTTGCATGCTCTGATTCAGCTGCCTGGGGTTTGTGGATTCCAATCCCAGGCACAGACCTACACACTGCTTATCAAGCCATGCTGTGGCCCTGTCCCACATGCAAAATAGAGGGAGACTGGCACAGATGTTAGCTCAGGGATAATCTTCCTCAAGCAAAAAGAGGAAGATTGGCAATGGATGTTAGTTCAGGGCCAATTTTCCTCGCACACACACACACACACACACACACACACACACACACATTCTCCAGGGAGTTCCAATTGCAGCTTGTGAATTAGTGACCTAAGTTCTTGCTACTCAAAGTGTGGTCCATAGATCAGCAGCATCAGCATTACCTGGGGGCTTGTTAGAAAGGCAGACTCTTGGGTCCCACTCCAGAGTTACTGAATCAGAATCGGTATTTTCATAAGATCTCCAGGTGATGCTTATGCACATTACAGTTTTCAAAGCATTCCTCCAAACAACATGGAGGGACTGAATGAATCAGTGGAGGAGGAATGCAAATTAGTAAAGGTCCTTGCAATTCTGCAAAATCCTTGGACCTCTCTAATCCCTGCCCTTCCTCATATTTAATTGTTCAGCTTCCCTTGGATTCAATGTGATCTCTAGCATCATAATTACCCCCCACACCATCCCACCTTTGATTGGGCTAATTTGAGTTGGCTTCTATTTCTTTCAACCATGGGTGTCACAAGACACCTGCTTTTTAAAATTTCCTTTGGTCGGAATCAACCAAAGTGCCTTGCAAAGTGCTTCAACATAGTGGGAGCACTAAGTCATTGCTAGTTTTTTGGTGCATGGTCTCAAAAGATTTCCTTCTGAATGACAACTTTTTGGACAAAACTCACCAGAGATGAGGGGCTTGTGGCAAAGATCAAGCACTATTTTCCTCTTCCCCTTGGGCTTGGGGGATGTGGTGTGGAAATAGCACAGGCTTTGGAGTTGAAATAACTGCATTTAAGCCCTGTCTCTGACATCTCTTGATTCAATAAACAAATATTTGTTGAGCATTTGCTATGGAGAAGCCCTTTTTAGCTGGTAACACTAAATCTTTCTGCGCCTCAGAGTCATTTAATGCCATTTTAATATTTTATTTGCATTAAGCAAGATAACATAAATAAAGCCCCTGTCAGCCTGGAGTATATTAGCCACTCAACAAGTATTCGTTCCTTCCCTCACCCTGCCCAGCCCCCTCCTCCTCCGACGACCTTGCAGGAGATAAACAAGAAGTGCCTGGAAGGAGAGGCCCAGGATCAGGGTTCTCTCTCCGGCCTTTGAAAATCAAATGACTAACACAAGGATGTGACAAAACATGATGAAACTGTTTAGCACTTTTGTCCCTGAGGCTAGATTTACTTGTAAGGTTTCTACCCTAACATGTTAGAGGAGAGGGAAGGGATTAAGAAAGGAATCTTGGAGCATCTCTCAACCATTACCCTTGTTTTAGGATGAGAAATCAAACATTTGCTGGTGGAGGCTGGATTCCATCCTAGGTTTGCAAACTCCCAGTCTAATGCTCATGCTGGAACATCAACTTTGCCCCCTGAGAACATCATCACATCTTTAATCTTCCACTCCAAGATAAATTGGTAGTGGAACATCATTGACTTTTGTACCCCATGATCACCACTAACTTCTGAGAGCCTTCCCAGATTAGCATAGACTTAAGTAAAACTAGGAAGCTTGCTTTGCTAATATGACTTCAAGTTCTTCTGGCTGTACCCCAGCTCCCCAAATAGATTTCAGCCCCTAAGCCACTTCTATCTGGAAATTCTGAAGCCATTACTGAAAATGAGTCCCAGGATGTAAAGAATCGGAGATCTATGCCTTTTAATATGAACCCACAGTCCCCAGCCAACTGGGAATTGTGCAATTTTCTGGGGAGTCTATGGCTTCCAGCATGAGTCACAGGTCCAGCAACAATCCGGGTTTCTTCTCTAGTAATCAGTTCTGTCCTTTCTCTCGGCAGCCTCCTGTGACTTGAGAAGTGGGTGAGAGGAAGGAAAGAAAAGGGCTGGTCTCCTCGTGAACTTCTCATATGAGGAGGATGCACTCAGGGAGGAAAATCATTCCACCGCACATGATAAGGATCCTGACATGTCTGAACAGCGAGGACAGCTGAACGTTCCCTCATCTGTTTCTCATTTGGGCCTTTCAGCAGCCCTGAGAGGTGCTCAGGGTAGAACAAACAAGGAAACGGAGGGTTGATGGCAAGCCTTGTCCAAGTGCAGCGAGGAGGGGGCAGCCTGTGCTGCAGGGTGTGTTTTGACATCCCTGCAGACCCTCAGGGAGTATGTGCTGATCCCAGCCCATCACACAGGTCTCCTCAACACCCTGCAGACACACCCCGACTTTCTCAGCTATAATGAAAGAATTTTGAATAAATCTTAAAAACTAAATATCTCTGACAGGGTGCTGACTCCCCAGCCTGCACTGTGGTGCTTCTCCACCCACCACCTCGGAGATCAAAGATTATGATTTGTGAGAGAGCAGCCAGGGCTCAGCTGATTTCATCTGGGATAGAACTGTCTTTCCTAAAAATGAATCTTCCCCACCCGTAACCTTATTCTCCTCTTCCTAACTTTTCTGTTCGTAGCTTTCAAGTCCAGAAAATGAGAGTCCTTTGACAAGGCTCCTTGGACGGCCTGGAGGCGCCTCTCCCTGTCTGCACCCCACCCCACCTCCTACCGGGGCAGCAGACCCCTTCACCCCTCCTTCTGGTCCCCCTGTTCCCCGCTGCCCTCCCAGAACTACAGAGGGAAGCGAACACACACAAAAGCCTCATGAAAAGCTGCCTTGAAAAGACCAAAGTGCCTTTCTTTCTTTTGAGTGAAGATGAATCTCAGAAATAGAGAAAAAGTAATTTAAAAGAGGAGACAAGGGTGGGTGAGCAGAAAGGAGATGAGACTTCCCTTGGTCTCACAATTCTCAGTGGGAAGCTGGGATTTGAGCTATTTGTGCACAGAGATGGTCTTTCTCTTTCTCTCATTCCTTTTCTCCCTCTCCCTTGCTCCCTCCCACTCTCCCTTCTTTCTTTCCTCCCTCAGGTGTGTGGTGGTGGAAGGGGGATGTGAGTGGGTGGATGTGGATGAGAGGTGGGAATGGCTATAGGGGAAGTGTGGATGGAGATTCAAGACCCCAGGCAGGTGGATGGGATAGGAAAAGCCCAGAGTTCCTAACCCCCTGATTGTGACCTGTAAACACCACAGTTGACTGTGTGAGTAGGAAGCCCAATTCCCATTCTCAGAAACCCACCCCAAGGCAAGCTTTTAGGACCATGCAATAACATTTGAGTCAGAGGATGTGAGATATTTCATCTGGTAAATCCTTCCATTTTTTCTGATGAGAACATTGTGGTCTGAAGAAGGAAAGTGACTTGCTGGATGTCGTGCACAGTTAAACACAATTACAGCAATCCCCTATTTCCCAGGTCAGGCTCTGTGCAACAGAACACCTTGTCTCCTCTTTTGTCGTTTTCCATGTAGACCCAAAGGGCAAAGATGATCTGATGCTTGTTTTGCAGATGGAGAAATGGAGGCATGAAGAATCTCATTACCTCAGTCCACCGTCTTCTAGCCCTAAGCATAGTCTTTAAGTATTCAAATCCCACCCATTCTTCAAGACAAATTGAATTGTCACTTTTCCCATGAAATCTTCTCTAGTCTCCTAGTTTGAAGCAGTCACTCCCTCCTCTGAACCTCACCCCACTTCCAACCCAAGCTCTCCACCTGCCCCTCGCTTGCAATGGCTAATGTCCTACAATGCTACGTTTGTTCACAATGTAGCCCCTTCACAAAGATGTCAGCATCTTTGAGGGCAGACACTGTACATTATAGACCTCAGCCAAGCCTAATTCTAATTAATTCAGTCTGTGATCTTTATTCTTTAATATGTTTCTTTATTTTCATATCCTTTTTGTAAAGAATTAAAAAAAAAAAAAAAAGGACCTGACCTTGGGACACTGTGATTCCATGAAGCCGTCCTTGCCTCATAGATCCTTCCCCTGAACAATGAAACTTAGCTCCTCTGGGAAGCATCCAGGGACAGACACATACCAAGGGCTGGGTGGCAAGATGGATTAGCCCTGGGCGTAGGCAATAAGAGGGGACATTGTCTGAAGTGATTTTTAAAATGATAACATGGAGCTAGCCCTCACGGCCTAGTGGATAAACTTTGGCACACTCTACTTTGGCAGCCCAGGTTCATTTCTTAGGTGTCTGTCAGTAGCCATGCTGTGGTGGTGGCTCACATAGAAGAACTAGAAGGACTTACAACTAGAATATACAACTATGTACTGGGGCTTTAGGGAGGAAAAAAAAATGAGAGAGGAAGATTGGCAACAGATGTTAGCTCAGGGCAAATCTTTCCTGGCAAAAAAAAAAAAAGATAATATCAGTGTTCTCTAACTCAACCAATTTCTCTGTTTTTGCAGAAGAAAAATTTTTAAAGTTTTTATCTAATACAATAGAAATATGATGGATTTTCTGCTGAAGGTATTTTAGTGAACATTTTCAACTGTGGAGACTTTGGAAAGCTGCTAGACTAGATCCTGAAAGGATAAAAAGACATGGGCAGTATTGCAATTTCTAGGATTTATTGAGAAACGGGATATTTTATGTATCTCTGCCAAACTTGCCCACACGTAAGTATGAAAATTCCTATTTGTAAACTTGTTGCTTCGTATGAAAGAAAATTTCAAAATTAAAATTAATAAAAAATTCTTCAAGGAACTATGAGTGAAGATGACAAATCTGCCTGCACTGTCTACTGAACATGAATATGCAAAGAAGATCAATTTTGACAAAATCATTGACAACTTTACAGAGGTTAAGGCATGAACATAGAATTTGTAATCTTATTATTCATTTTGCAACAGACCAATATGCAGGTATACATTTTTTTCCTTTAAAAGAAAATACTTTAATGTAATTAAAAAGTATTAATCTACCACTTTTTTCCTTTTTCACTATATTTATTTATTTTTGTTACTGACATGATTATGTATATGACAGTCAATAAAAGAAAAATTTCATAGTTTTCTGGCTATTATTATTTGTTTTAATTTATGATTGTTACTAAAAATAGTGTTGTATAGAGAAGAGGAGGTTAAGAATTACTCCCTCCAAGTGCACCCCTGGGTGCCTCTCTGTCCATGGTTCACACAATTTCCTCTCAATTCTTCAACAAGAAATTTGACTCACCATCCCCCACAGCATTTTGGAAATGAAGCTCCATGTCTCTAGCAAGTTAAGGTTTATCAGTTGTGTCTTCCTTATTAAATTGTAATCACCTTGGCTCTGAGTCTTGGTCCATTTTTACAAGTGAAAGGAGAGAGACAATTTCTTCCCTTGGAGTTGTTGGGGAGGAAGAAATTCTCCTCTACCGTTCTAGGTTCTTCTGGCTGGTCTAAGAATTAAATTGACATAAGACAGAATAACAGAAGAAATCAAACAAGTTTAATAACATGTATACATGGGAGGAACCCAGGAAAACTGAGTAATTTGACAAAATGGCTGAAGCCACCACCTCAAATATCATCTTCAGCTAAAGACGAAAGAGGACGTTGGGAGTAGTGGTTTGGGACTTCAAAGGGGAGGAAGGTAATTCACAAGGAGATGGAAAAGCAAATGTTTGGTAGACAGATGTTTGCCATGCCCTGCAAAGACAATGAGACATAGAGAAGATTGTGGTCAAAGAGGCTTTGCTGGGTTCCTCCCTGTCTATCAGATCTAGTTCATGTTATGCTTTAGTTGTCTATGGTGAAAGCTCCTTCCTGGAACAGAACTTCTATCTTAAATTCTTTTAGGCAGTTAGGGGGAAGATCAAAGGTTCTTCCTGAGTCTTTTGTTGTTGAAAATAATCAAGCCAAAGAGACAAATTTTGGGGTGGCAAATTCTGCTCCCCTACAGAGTACCCTATAATATATAAGAAGGTTTCTCCACCTCAACACTACTGACACTTGGGGCCTGATAACTTTTTATTGTGAGGGCTGTCCTGTGCATTGTAGGATATTTAGCAGCATCCCCGGCCTCTACACACTAAATGCCATTAGCATTCCTTCTCCCCAGTCGTGACAACCAAAATTGTCTCCAGAAATGGCCCCAGTTGAGAACCACTATATTAGACTAGATTCAGCAGCTTGTATTGAAATAGACCTGGAAGAGGCCCTTTTCTAAGTTGTTGAACTTGAACAAGGCTATCATTACTGAGCTTTTGTTTTCTGCATCTGTAAAGTTGGAACAAGCACATCCATTTTGATTTGACATGAAGTTCAAAAAAGATAATGTACATGAAAATGACTTGTATGCTCTAAATCTATGCAGATGTGTGAGGTCATTATTATAAAGAGGTCAAAATTTTTACACTTCAACTCAGTTGTGGAAAAAAATGTAGCTCTTAAAAGTATCTATAATTGATTTCATCTTTATCTGAATGCCCAGAAAACTTAATTGGCCAATTAAAAGTAATTTCTTCTTTTCCAATTTAAAACAGGCTGTTTCATTCAACTTGATCTCTTTGGGTTAAGAATTCAATCAATTCAAAGTACAAATGTCCAGGGTAGTTTCCCTCAAGATGTCACCTCACCTTCTTCTCTTTCTCTGGATCGTTATCTGGGTGGAGGAGGAACTTGCAAGCCCTATGGTAGTAGGGGTCGTCTCAGTGCTACACGCCTGCCATGGGTCTGCACTGATCCATGGCCATTCTGGTCTGGTCCCTGCATATCTGCCTAGAAAGGGAATCCCACCTTGTCCTTTGGAGATTTGTGTGTGGTCCCTGACTTGATCTCCAGAGGTGAGTCGCCACTCCCTGCAGCCACTTTATCTACTGCCTGGATCCATTTTGGTCCTTCATTTCTTTCAACCTCTGTATCTCCCTGGGGGCTCAGAAACTCTCAGATGTGTTCTGTGCACCAAGCTGGAGTCTGCAAGTCATATCTCTGGCCTTGTTACCTGAATACCTTCCTGAGTCCTGGTGCCCACTGCCCTGGAAGTATGTTGGACCTGTGCTGGGCCGACCAAGGGCTGTCTGAAACATTTGCATTTCCCAGGGATAAGTTATCCTCTTTCCCTATCTGGGTGTTCCTGAACCCCTGCTAAACATCGTTCCTCCCCTCCTAACCTCCAACAAACCTGGGTGTGACTTTGATTTGGGGAGCAGAAACACCCCCATCTCAAACCTTAAATGCTTTTCCTCCCCTTTCCTGCTGGGCGTGGAGGTCCCTTAACATCATATCCTCCTCGTCTCCTTCCCAGTGCCAATACGGCTGAAAGCCTGCTGGGAAAGAAACAGATTCATCAATAAGAGAAAATACATTGAGAGGTATTTAAAAAATATTAGCAGTTACAGCGAGGGCTCAGGGCCAGGTGATGGGAGAGAAGAATCCACCGAAAATTGAAAGCACGCCCCAAACTGTCTTCATACTTCAGCCAACTGTCCTCCCACACAGAGACAGACTCCTGCCCTTGCAAAGCAAGACTGCACTTGGAGAGAATGTCTTGTAAACCTTTTAAAGCTCCCTGCCTTCTCTTCCTTTCCTCCTTGTGTTTCCGTTATCGTCTCCTCTCTATCTAGATTTGGTTTCCTGTGTGGTTTGCTCTTGGGAGCTGTCCCCTAGAAAGAGGCTCTTGGGTGAGCAGAGGGCTCCCTGCTTGGTTTCCCGTCTTTTCTGGGGAAGCCGGCTGACACAGCTGCTCTGGCAAGCGGTGTTTCTAAGGAGAGCCGCCAAGCATGTGGAGCCTCCGCGGGGAGAGCTGGGACAGCATCTCATGAAAAAGCCATTCCAGTGGGTTTCTTTAGAACCACCTAAAGGGCCAGGGCAGACTTCAGCGTTGTTCACCAGCCTGAGGCACCTCAGGAAGCAATTCCCAAAGGCCCCATCAACACCTCCCTTTGAAAACTCAGATCCGTCAACCTGTTCAGAGCCAACTATTCACTCTTGGTGGCACCCCCCCAAACTTCCATTATATACACACGCACACATCTCCCCTTGGACTCTGTTTGGAAGCATGGATTAATATAATGGAACTTCCTTGCCACACGGACTAAAATAACTCTGGCATCCCCATCCCGATGGATTTTAATTAGGAAAGACACAGCATTTAAATTAGGCTTATTGCTTTCAGTTGTGTGTACAGGCTGTGGATTTAAAGAAAAGGCAATGGGAGTCATGTGTGCTGGAGTTTTTAATGGAATGGATCTGGAAGGGAAAAAAACCCCAGGGCATTTTTAGTCTCTTTCTCCTCTTCTAGGCAGCCTGGCTGAGAAAGGAGGCTCAGGTTCTAACATCATCATCATCACCACGACTATCATCATCATCATCATCTTCATTATTACTAACATTCCTTGAGTGCCTATTCCATGCCAGAACCCTGGCTAATAAGGTTTTTATATGCATTACCTTATTTAGTCAAAAGAATTAGAATTTGACCAATAGACCCTATTGGGTACTATCCATTTCTAGGGGAGAGCAGGGACAGACTCTTAGCATAAATCAGGGCTTCCTCCCTGGACCTGCCATTACCTGTCCCAGTACAGACGTGATGAATTGATACATAAATAAATGAATGACTGAACGTAGTGGATGTGCTCAGAATGGATCATATGCAGAAGAATTATGTATGGAAAGAGGGTCTATCACTCCACTGGGCTGAGTCCTGGCCACAGACCTTGTTGTTGGGTGGACCAGGTAAGTAGCATAGTGTTCCATTCTCCAATGAATGGGTAACTTTTGGGCGGGATTTAAAATTTGGCAGAATGGAGAGAATTTTTCCCCCTTGCCAATTTTCCCCAAATCTTTATTGCTATCTCAAAGGGGATAAACTTTTGGGCCACAATTATGATTTTAGGCAAATTATTTAACTCATCTGACCTATTTCCTCACTGGAAAGTGGCTACGATAGTAATATCTACCTCAGAGAGTTTTCTAAGGATCACAAAAGATCAGGTGCATAGCTGGGGATTTGGGGCTCAAATATATTAAATGCCTTTACCATCATCACTCATTCAATCATCCACAAATATTTGATTATCTATTATGGGCCAGACCCTGTGCTAGATATTGGGAATGCAATAGTGAATGGGACAGACAAGGTTCATTAGTGAGGCATGGGAGACAGACAACAAACAAATAAATAAGCCAATTTCAGATTACTATGAACACTATAAAGAGAATATAAGAAAGCAGGGTGAAAAAGCTGTGATAGTGGTGGTGAGGGGCGGTTTAGATGAGATACTCAGGGAAGATCTCTCACAAAAAGTGCCTTTTAAGCTGAGATCTGAATCATAAGAGGAAGCAGTCATGCTTAGTTGGGGGGAAGAGCAGTTCAGTCCGCAAAACAGCAAGTACAAAGGCCCTGAGGCAGAACTGACATTACTGTGATGCAGAGACAGAAGGTCAGTGAGCTTAGTGAGTGAGGAGGAAGAGAGAGGTCCAGGATAGGGCTAGAGAGGTAGGCCAATGCCAGATCATGGAAGGTGAGGTGTTTGGATTTTATTCTAAGTGCAGTGAAAGCATTTGGAAAGTTTTAGGTGGGAGTGGCATGTTCTGATTTACATTTTGAAAAGGTCCCTCCAGCTGCCATATGGAGAATGAATTTTAGTGAGGTGTATGTGGAAGTTAAGTGGAACCATCGAGGGCTATAGAGGTGACGGTAGCCTGGTCCACGGGGGAGCAATGCGACGGAAAGGCTTGGACCCAGGTGGTAAGTAAAAGAACTGGGACTAGAACCTGGGATTCCTGTAGCATCTTCCCATCTGGCCCGCCATAGGCCAATATAAATTCTCCTGCTTTTCTTTTTTTAAGTGGATTCCCCATTTAATAGTACTTGTTGTAGAGCCATAGGGAACAGGGAACTGCTGGTCTACCCCAGAGCAAGAATAACATGCAGGTGTGATAACGCACGCATCAGCCTCTCTAAGGCTCATTGGCCTGGAGTCTGGGATGTGAAAGGGTCCAATGAACCCAGGAAGGGCAGGAAAAGAAGGGCTGGCAGGGTCCCAGGGCTCCTGCAGGGCAGGTTGCTTCTTGCCCAGAAGGCGGCGGTCTGAGGATGACGCAATAGCGGTGACATCCAGGAAAGAGGAGATCTGTTTCCACTTAAGCCAACGAACTTGCTGGCCGCACAAGGAGAGAGACCCTGTGTGATGAGTGTTGGGAAGAAGAGGGTCAGCGGGAGCCTGCGGCCTTCAGAATGACTGGCTAGGGACATGCTGTCCACTTTGTAAACCTAAAGGGAAGCCCTTAAAAGCCCCCTCTCCTTTTTCAGCAGTTCATTCCCCTCTGAGGTGAGGACAAGAGCTTACAAACACTTGGCAGCTATTCTGTGTGCCTCAAATGCACTGTGTATATCTCCATCACTACATTTCAAACATCTTATTATAATTCTGTGTGGGTCTGTCTCCCCCATGGGAGCGTGGTCCCCTTGGAGGGTGTTTTATTTACTTTTGCATCCTTGGACCATATCCGAAGACCTGGTACAGTAGGCAGTCGTCAAAAACTTAACGAACAGTTAGATGTATGACATTCCTAGAAGCATAGAACCAAAGAATAGCTCTGTTAAATTATAAGAATTTATAAATCAACAAGGCGAGGGATCCTTAACCTTTTTTGGTCACAGACCCTTTTGAGAAAATAATGACAGCTACGGACCCTTTCCCCAGAAAAATCCATGTATAAAAAAATTTTTTTTAATATACAAAATTTTTTTTTATGGATGGGAAAATTGAGGACCAGAAAACAGAAGTGACTTATCCAAAGCCACCAAACTTGTCTGTGACAGTCATACCTGGAACTCAGATTCTTAACTTCCCCATCCTGTACCCCTTCCACCATGCCTGAGCAGAGCAGGCTAAAACACAGACTCTGCCACAGACGTCACACGGAAGGTGCAGAGAACAATCAGAACCATACCAAGAACCCGCCCTGTGGAGAGTTCTTAGAAAACACGATCGCAGAGATAATAAGCCACCACCCTGGGCTGCAGTGATCACGCCATGCCTATCCCCGCAGGCCAGAAAGAGCCCACAGGGTATGGAAGTCCTGAAAATGAGTGACTTCTCAACTGTCTCCAGAGCAAGGCAATGATACCAGAGTGTGTGCATGCAGGAATCCAACCTAATTGTAGTCACTAATTAGCTCATTTTCAACCTCGGGCACAAATACCTGGAAGCAGCAAAGCTCTGTCTTTGCACAGAGGTTGATTTAGGACAGAGTCCAGAGGGCAGGCGGGGACTCGGATGCTCCTCAGAGGCTGCCCCCTGTGCGTGGCCCAAGCAGAAAGACACACAGAACAGATTTCTGCCAGGTTTATCCCACTCCCTCCCGCTTCCGGAGAGGGAGAGAGAGAGAGACAGAGGGAGGATGTATTAGAAGAAATGAAGAAGGGAGAGGGAGAAAGCAGAGAGTGTGCTGTGAGAAGAGAAGGAATAAGAACAGAATTCCCTAACAATTCTATGGGTCTTTACAGTCTAAAAACACCTTCTCAATCAGTTATGCCATAGAATCCTCCAGCACTGGTTGTAACGGCTGAGATGACCTAGAGGAAAAAAGTAACATTCTCTGTTACCATTCTAATCCTTTCTTCCTT
This sequence comes from Equus asinus, assembly GCF_041296235.1. Lineage (NCBI taxonomy): Eukaryota > Metazoa > Chordata > Mammalia > Perissodactyla > Equidae > Equus > Equus asinus. The sequence goes on along the minus strand of NC_091802.1, from coordinate 32,175,191 downwards.
TAAGAGCCATGAGGCCGGGTCCTCGGGAAAACAGAACAAAACAAAGCACACTCAAAAGAAAGACAGCTAACTTCTCTCTGAGGATTGTCATTAAACACCAGATGTCCAGTAGGGAGAGACGAAACCAGAGCAGCTGTGTGGACAATGCTCCCAAGCCACCTCTCCCTCCAGCCTCCTCAGACCACAAGGCTCCATGCCTTTTAGTCTGAGGGCAGCTTCATTTCTAACTCGTGCAAGACCACGTGAGTCCTGGCTTTAAGGTCGCCTGACGGATGGAGATGATCACACTGTCACCCTCTCCCCTTATCGACGGACTCCCTTCTCCAGCTCTCCAGGCACCTGGCAGATTTGTATTCAGTCTTACTCAGCTCAAAAGTTACCTTTTCCATGTTGCTTTTATGCCTAGACTCACTCTTGCCTCTGCTGGAAGATGAGGACGGCTAACATTTATCCATCTATGGTGTATCCACCATGTGCCACACACAGTGTCTTAAGTCTCAGAGCTGGGAAGAGCTGGGTTTCTTCTTCGGAACTCCCCCGCGTTTATCTTGGTACTCTGAATCATTTAACTACCCATATTTCCTTTCTTTATTGCCTTGCGTGCTAAGAAGCTCAAAGCCAAATTTATGACCCATCACTAGCAAGGATACAGACTCTTGTGATGTGATTTAAGATTCTTACCTTATCTCTTGTTTTTCCTCTCCTTGCTTTTGTTTCACCCTGATTTTTTTTTATTACCTTCTTAAAATAAAAGTCATTGGGCTAATTTTTGTTTGGAGTGGTAAACTCAAATCCTATCTGAATGGGTCCTGATACACATAAAAACTAAAAGGTATTATATACACATCTCTGTAATTTTCCTAATAATCTCACAACTTTCAAGGCAAGTGGAGCTCAGAGGGTTTACATAACTTATTCAAGATCATGCAACTTTTAAATCAAAGAGCTAGGAGTCAAATCTATATTTGTCTGACTTCAAAGCTCCTGCTCTTGACAGTCATAATTGCTCATACTTAGCGGGTGCTTACTATGTACCTGGGTTTATGCTGAGTGTCCCTCGTGTATCATCTCATTTATCCTCACAATAATCCTATGAAGAAGCTACTATTATTAAAACAGTTTTGTAGATGAAGAAAGCGAGATTGAGAGAGAACCAATAGTCCAAGTTTGCTCAGTATACTGGGATTCAAATCCACATGGCCTGAACTTCGAATCTCTGCCCTCTTTCAAGATTCTCAAATTGATAATAGAGATAAGCATACAAAAACCAGATTCCTAATTAAGTGTCATTTGGCTTCTTTTGAATGCCCAGCTCCCTGGTAATATCATAAAGGCTTATCCACTGACATATTCTATTGGAGAAATGGGTGTCTGGCTAGAAGTAGGTATTTCTGAGTTTCACAGTTCTTCATGGAGCAGATGGATCAGAAACACAAAGTCTGTGTGCAATACTGGATTTTAAATGCCAGCCTGAGCACTGACGGAGAGAAAGATAGCTACCTAGAGCCTAAAGGGTGGAAATAAAAGCCTTTGGAAAGGGCAGTGCTGCTCATGGGCGCCATCTGGCAGTAAAGGTGGGAAACTGCTGTGAGAAAGAAAACAACATACAAAATGAAATTCCCCAAGGTACAGCACATAGGTCTCTTGTTGTGTGCTTAATGCACATTTCTTTCTTTCAAACCAATCCTGCAGGAGAGATATTACTATCTTTAATTTATAAATGAGAAACTTGAAACTCAAAGTATTAATTACTTGCCAAGAGAGTTGGTCACAGCCTGTTTAGCATGCCTCACTCTTTATTTCCACTTATTCTGAAAACTCTCAAAAGTGATATTTCTTGATAGCTCCTGCCTTCTCCAGCCCCTCACAGCTGGAATCACAGATGCTCCACACCCCATCTTGAACCACTCATGAAACAGGTAGGACACATGTCAGCAGTGGGTACTAGCAGGTCTGGTGTCTTCTGTGCCCACTTGCAGTTGGCCTGGTTCACAGACAGGGATTCCTGCCCTGCAGACTGTGTCTGAGGCCCCAGCTCTGAATTTCAGTCTTCTTAGCTTGGCCTTAATGTCCTTTATTACTCTCACCAGCCCTCTCTCCTGGGGAGTGGGGAATGCTGCATTCTCTTTCCTCGTCCACTAATCATGGACTAGCTGCTCTCATGATTTCCAAAAAAAAGCCAGCCCTGGACCACATCACAGCCCTATGAGCACAGTTTGAAACTCTGCTATTGATGATTTCCCACACCACACCTAAAGCTGTCTATTAGCTGCCCAGGCTGCCCATATGGGAACCAGCCCCCACACCTGAGCTGGTTGTCCCCAGACCACGCTTTTCCTGGCCCAGCCAGGGACAAGACTGCTAAGGTTGCAGATTAATTCTTACACAATTCTTATTGTCCTTTGAGAAATGTACGAAGAGGTGAAAGGAGGCTAGAAATGTGATTACAGACCAATGTTGCCTCAATTTTCAAAAAAGGGCAATGATGGATCCTTGCTACTTTGCTAAGTATAAAATTCTTTAGAAACAAAATAATGAGTTGGAAAAATTCACTATGAATAAATCATGTAAAATTAACCAACTTTCCTTTTTAGAAAAAAGTTGTCTTACTAGTAGATTTTGTAATGCTAGAGACACAGTATGGAAACAGATAAAGACTCCAAAACTAGTTAATGGAGTACATGTCCCCCTTGAAGGGGTACCCCAGTGGAGCACCAAAAGGCTAGTCTGTGCTCTGACTTGGGCCAGTAATTTTGTCCATGACTGAAGTGAAACTGAAAAAAGCATACTACTGAAGCCAGGATTCAAAGTTATTTGACATCTTGGAAGAACAACAAAAATTAAGAAAATGAAATATAATTAGCGAAAATGAGAAGTCTTAAACCTGCTTAAAAACACTCAAATACCAGAAGGAGTAGCCAGCAGTTCAGGATGAAAGACTCAGGGTTATGCTGACCACAAGCCAAGGATGAGGGAGCAACGTGACACAGTGGCTTAGGAAGCACAGGGACCGGGGCTGCAACTTCCACCCTGGCAGAGTAAGGGCTTCTGAAAATCCACTCTTCCAGAACAGCAACGAGCACACTGACAAAAATCATCAGAATCAACATTTCAGAACTCTGGAAATTAACTAAAGTCTTGCAACCATCAGAGGAAAAATAGCTGAATCTCAGCAAAAACAGTGTGTTTCGTGGCATTTAAGCTTGTCCTATTCCTATCTGCCTCCCATATGTAAATATATTTATACTTATATATATATATTTATGTTTATATATAAACACAAATATAAATAGATTATATATATTGCGGATGTATATATAATCTTAGCAATGTGCCTGGTACATAGACGTCACTTAATAAATATTAGCTTAACAATAACCCTTCTTTCTTTTTTCCCTTCCTTTATTAGTTCTGCCTCCGTATACAATCAGTTGTAGATCCTCTTCATTCCTCTTTCTTAATTTTCACAGGAGCTAGAAAGTCCTGGCAAAAAGAGTGGCCTCCTAGGTCCATGCTAAGCCTCCCATTTACAGGGATGTATCAAGCTGGATTGTCTCTGGGAAGTGAGAGGAAAATGTGAATTATAACCAAGGATGATAACCAAGATTAATGTCATAGATTAGGCTCAGACCCTGGACCTGTGCTAGTGCGAGACAGTGGACAGAATGTGAAAGAAGCAGAAGAAATGGCACAAGGAGGAAGGAGGCAAAGTGCATAGGATGCAGCTGTGATGGAGCGGGGATGCCCGGGGGCAGCAGGTGTAAGGTACTGGGTCATTGGGCTGGCCCATTTTCTTCATCCTTGCAGTTATCCTTTATCCTCAGTCTTCATCCATTCACTTGACTGTTTGGACCATTGCAGTGTTTTTCAAATTGTGTTACATAGAGATACATCTAAGGTTCTTCCAACATTTAATTTTTTTTTTTTTTTTTTTTTTTTTTGAGGAAGACTAGCCCTGAACTAACTACTGCCAGTCCTCCTCTTTTTGCTGGGGAAGACTGGCCCTGAGCTAACATCTGTGCCCATCTTCCTCTACTTTATATGTGGGACGCCTACCACAGCATGGCTTGTCAAGCGGTGCCATGTCTGCACCCGGGATCCGAACCAGCGCACCCCGGGCCGCGAGAAGCAGAACGTGTGCACTTAGCAGAACATGCGCAGTTAACCGCTGCACCACCGGGCTGGCCCCTAATTCACTTTTTAAAGGCTGTAGCCATTCATCATTTCGGGGGCTGTAGAGAGGTGAGAAAGAAGCCTAACAGGTGAAGACCCAGGTTCCATAGTCCTGTTTCAGCCAGAATAACAGCTTCATTTTATTTCTCCTAACTATTGGAGTTTCTATTAAAATTTAGCCTTATTAAGAGTTTTTGCTTTAACGAAGTTTGGCTTCTCACTGGTCTATTGCAACATTGCCAGGGGCATCCCTGACTTTCGCCGCTCTTCTTTCCTGCACTCCACTCTAAATACATCATGCTAAGTGCCTTCTTCATTAAGTTACCTCCTCCTTGCTCCAGAATATCTGTTGTGTTTTCATCATCCTCTGAACAAAGGTCAAATCCTCAGCCGAACCTCTGGGGCCCTGTTCCATCTGAAGGAAAGGAATGGGATGATCCCTTATGCTATTTAGAATCCTTAGTGCATGGCAAGCACTCAATAAGTAAATACCAACTTACTATATTTGATTGTTCCTTAAGGGAGCCTTTGCCTCCTCCCGACTCCTAGAACACTACCTTGCACACAGAAATAGTAGCTTGCAAATCAAATGAGATATTCCTCTTCACAGCATACTTTCATGTGCGTAGCTAAGCTTCCCATTGGGAAAATGACCTAGTGATGTTTAGGAAAGGTCCTGAATTTCTGTCTTATGTGGACAATGGTATGGTGATGTTTAGAAAGTGCCTTCAACTTCCATCTTCTGTTGTCTGGAAAAATGCCTACTTCTGGTTGGGATGACCTAATTGAATCCCTTGAGTGCTTCATCATTACACCTGGCTCCTGGTGTCCCATTGTGGCGATCTGTCACCATGAAGCGGTTAACCAGATGAACATGAGAACTATCATTAGTGGGTGCCTAACTCTGAGCCAAATATCATGCTGGGTAGGCATTTTCCACGGATTAACTCATTTAGCCTTACTATAATCCTCTGAGGTAGCTACTATTAGTTTAATAACTTGTTCTAAGTAACATAGCTAACAAGTGGCAGAATAGAGAATTGAATCCAAGCTGGTTAGACTGGAGCTTGTGCTTTTAACCCCTATGCTACCATGCTAAGAGACATTATAGTGGGTATATAAAGATGAATTAAGAGATGGAAATTCTGAAATGATGGAGTAGCAAGCTTGGTAGACTTTCTCCCCAGCAAAGTAACAAGTTAACTGAAAATATTATTCCAAATATCCACCATTTAAAGTCTCTGGAAAGTGTTCTAAGGGCATACAGCAAAAGAGAAATATTCATTCAAGAAAATCCACAAAATCTAAATACGAAGAGCAAAGGCCTGCAGTGTTCGAGCCATGCTCTCCTTCATCAACCTCCCCACTAGCTCCATGTCATGCAAGCTCTACCCAGGGCATGTGCAGCCAAGGGGCTCCATCTCTCCTGAGATTCCAGTCTGTGGCTGTGGTTTGACTCCAAAGAGGTGGGAAGCTGGGTTTCTCAGCCTCCAGTCTCATTTTGCAGAAGTTCTATTCCAGATACGCACGCTAAGAGGACCAGGTGTCCCTTTCTTCATCTAGCCCTCACTTGTAGGATGCAAGCTCTACTCCAGGCATGGCAAGTCCGTGATCCTGGGGCCCTGATTTCCCACACCCCAGTTCACTTGCAGGGAGAAACTCCATGCTGGGAGGGGCAAGCTGAGAAGACAAGGGGTTTCCCACATCCACTTCCCCCAGTACCCACTTGTAAGGCAGAGATGTCCCTCTAGGAAAAGTATGTCTCAGACCCAGCTCCAGTGCAGTGGTAGAGAGAGAGATTCTGCCTAGTGGGAAAGATGCGCCATAAGGATGAAAAGCTCCCCAGCTCTGCCTGAGGGGACTGATTTAGTTGGAACAAAGAGTGGAGAACTCCATGCCCAAGAGCATGGTTGAAAATAATGGTGATCTTTGTGGAGTACAAAGGAGGCTGGTATCTGCATGATGCAGACAAAATCGCAGAGCAGATAGAAGTTTAATAGAGAAAACCAGAGAAAGAAAAAAAGCCAAAAAGAACTCTCCTTTGATCACAGTCAACTCTGGGTGTCAGGAAGGCTGTGCTATGGCTGCACCTGCTCAGGAGCAATCAGAGTAGGATGACGACAGAGGTCATCGGTCACTTTGACAGGAGCCATTTTGGAGCATTGCGGGGAGAAAGCAGATCAGAATGGGTACAAGAGTGAAGCGGGAAAGTGAATGTGAAGAGAAGTGGAGTTAGGCAACTTGTTTGAAGCAAGCATCAGGAGTAAAGAGGATGGAGTGGCTCTCTAGAGGGATGTGGGATCATCAGAGTAGTTTGGCTAGTTTATAAAGTTTTTAAGATAGGAGCTCTTGCACCATGTTTGTGTGTAGATGGGATTGATGCAGTTAAGAAGGAGCAATTAATGACGTGCAATAGAGAGAGTAAAACCCAGTGCACATTAGGACATTGGCCCTTCAGAGGAGGAAGAGGACACTTGCTCCACGGAACTAGCAGTGGGAGAAAAGATTGATGCAGACACAAGCAGATTTCCTGAATTGGTCAGGGGAAGACAGTAGCACTTCCGTATGATGGCTTTTAATTAAACCATAAACTAAAAGATAGGAGATAAGAATAGGAAATTTGAGGAGTGATGGAAAAGTGTGAAAATCTTGCGGGAGAGAATAGGAGATGCAGTTGCCCAGAGAGACAGAGAAGGAATCCTAGGCATCACGATGTAGCCATTTCAAGTGAGTTATTTATTTAAAGTGACAATTGGCTCCACTTTGTGGCTTTCTATAGCCAGTCCCAGAGGTGCTGGAATAGAAACTGTTCAATTTGTGAGGTGAGTGTGATGAAAGGAGAGAAGGGTAAAATAGTTAAAGATAGTGGCAGGGAAGTGATGACATTGATAAATCATGAACTTATAAGTCATAAAGATGTAAGTGATGTCAAGAGAAGGCAGATGAACCAAAGAAGAAAATAAGTCATTGGATTAACAGATCGGAAGCATCCATGAGGCTGAAGAATTCCTAGCAAGATAAAAAGATGTGGTCTAAAAACTGGATTTGCAACATCATGATTTGGAAAGGGGTGCAGGTTTTTGGAGACGATGTCTAGGGTGGGATCATGGGCGTGTGGGCTGAGGTGCAGTTGAGAAGGTCAGTGAGTTGATACACAAGGCGTTGGGCGAGCCCCTGACTTGCATGTAGAAGTTATTAAGTTCGATGGCATGGATTGCAAGAGACAAAGACCATGGTCCTAAGATCAGGTCCTAAAATCTCTAGTGAATGAGGGAAAACGACAACTGAGGGAGGGGAGAGAGAGGTAATGTAGGGTAGCAGGAGCTCCAAAGTAGTTGGGTTTGTTGTTGTTGGTGTGTGTTTTTGTTTTAATAAGTGGGTAGGGGAATAATTGTCTGGAAGTAGCAATGGCGAACAAGAAGGACCATTATCGTACCATGGGACCCCAAGCAGTGGGAGACTAAGGGGGCACACAGTAATGTTGGGTTTCAACTAAGGCAAAGAGGTATAGGAAATACTCAGAAGTATTTGAGGATATAGATGAGCTTGCTGACCACTTAGAAGAAGTTTTTGGCAGCAGAGGGTAGGGGTTGGGAGGTGGGTAAGGAGTGAGGGGTTGGTTAGATGAGGGGATAGGTAGATATGCTTTTATTTTTTTTTAAAAAAAAGCACTAGAAATGCTGATTGGTAAATAACTTCTTGTAACATAATTTGTTAATGATATACATTTATATGTATATAAAAATAATCTCCTACTCAATAAAATAACTACAGAGAATCCCACTGGTCTCTGATTTTATTTCATTTTATTTTTTGAGCATTTTAAATGGCTTCCTCTGTTCTTCTAGACATCTTGCACCCTTGTTGAGGGTTTGCGGCTTTGATTCTGCTCACCTCAGCTGGAAAACAAACCATTAGGAAATGCATTTGGGCCTTGTTCTGTGCCCAGCAGAAACAAAGAAGAGTATCTATTTCATTAGCACACCAGACCTGGGGAGAGGTGAGAATTCTCTGGAAAGAAAAGAACAAGGAGGACTAGGAGAGGTGTCAGCCAAGCCCCACAAATTCAGTTTTACTTCTTTCCAGACCACACCTCAGTCAAAGCCACTGGCCTCGATCAGGTGATCAGGCTCTCGGGTGAAGATGCTGAAACTGATATTCAGATTAAAGGTAACGTGAGGAGGACTTTCTCTCTCGGGTGGAGAAGGGTTTTGTTTGGGGGAAAAGAGCAAGCAAATCAAAGGAGGTGCTGAGGCTCCCAAAGAAAACGAGAACAGGAGTGGGTGATGGAGAAAATGGTTTAAATGACCAAAAGAAAGGCTGTGCTTGTCTACACAGGTCTGGCCTGCCCATCAGTTGAGTCAGAACTGTGGCCAGCTACCTGCTGCTCTGAGTGCATGACAATAAGCCACCTGCAATGACCCCGCTTTTGATTGCCTCAGCAATGGCATTTGTTGGGACCACAGGGACCCGGCTCCTCCTCTCTCTTGCTAAGAAGCACTTAGAGCCATTCACTGGGTCCTTATTTAAAGATATTACATTGATAAATTAAATGAAATAATATGTCCAGCCTGCCTAGCACAGAGAAAGGCTATTTTCCTTCCATGTCAATTGTTATAAAAACACAATGAAACAATGGAAAACACACATTGCTCTAAAGAGTGGTGGGTTTTTTCCCCTTTGAATTCTAAAATTACAACTATTAGAATACTGAAATCATTATTGCTGGTGTTGACTCTGAATTACTCTCTTTGCACTGGGCAGAATTCCAAGCAGAGTGAGTCTTTCCTTGGCCCCAATCCCATAGGTTTATCGAAGCAGCCTCACCTAGAAAGTGGTCTCACGGCAATAATGATAGTCACTCTTATTGAGATGCTCCTGTGTGTCAGCCAGGTACTGTGCTTGCACACATCATCCCCACTTTTCCAGAAATTCTGTGACAGAGTTTTCAGCATCCCAATTTTATAGACAAAGAAACTAAAGTTTAGGAAGGTTCTGCTATTTGGCCAAGACTATTTTATTAATGATCAAATTTATAAATAAAGGTTTTAAATTCTGTCATGTCATAGCTGATCTTTGATTAGAATCTTAAGGAGGATTTTAAAGTCCTATGAAACTATTACCTAAGCCTGGGTCACTGTTATCAAACACAGAGGCGTATGGTTAAAAATGACAAGTGGAAATTCATGCCTATCTTATTTGTCTTGAACACTGATGATTTGGGCCAAAACATACTTTTAGCTATGGGCATCTACCCTTGGTCTCATCTCTTCTCCTTCCCCACTGTCTCTCTGGGCAATCTCACTCACACTTAGGGCTTTAACTGCCAACTCTATTCTGATGACTTCCAAATATTTAATTACTCTTTACTTAATTACTCTTTCCTGAGTTCCAGACCCAAATTTATCCAACTATCCAATTAGATATCTCCTCCTGGGGGTTCCTAGGGGACCTCAAATTCAATATATCCAAAACTGAACCCATCCCAGTTTGTTCCAAACCAGCTTCTCTCTTCTGGTCCTCGTCTACCCAGACAGCCACAGCGGGAACCTGCAAACCTTTGTCGACTTCTCCCTCTCCCTCTCTTCACACATCCTACTGGTGGCCACGTCCTGCAGAGGAGAGGTTCTCAGAGTAAGGTCTCCAGATCATCAGCCACAGCAGCATCTGGAAACTAGTTAGAAATCAAAGTGCTTGGACGCCACCCTCGTTCTCCTGAACCAGTACCTTTCAGGGTGGGACCCAGCCATCTGTGTTTTAACAAGTCTTCTAGGTGATTCTGCCGCATGCTCTAAATTAACCTTCCTTATTATCACTCTAATTACTCCATTCCTGAAGCTCCTATCTTAAGGCAGGCCCTCATCATCTCACACCCAAACCATTGCGATCACTTCCTAACCAGTGTACCTTTCTCCAGCCTTAATCCCTCCAGTCTATCCTCCCCTTTGCTACCGGAATGTCCACTCCAAATGCAAATCCAATCATGTCTGTACCCTACATAAAATTCTTCAACATTCCCTCAACGCTTAAACAACACTGTCCAATAGAAATATAATGCAGGCCACATGTGTAATCTTTTTATGTGGCTACCAGAAAATCTTAAAAGTAAGAAAAAAACAAAACAAGTGAAATGTACTTTAATAATATATATTCTTGAACCCAATATATCAAAAATATTATCATTTTAATATGTAACCAATATAAAAATCATTAATGAGATATTTTACACTCTTTTTTCATGCCAAATCTTTGAAATCTGGTGTATATTTTTATGCTTACAGCATATTTCAATTCAGATGTCAAATTTTCATTGGAAATACTTGATTTATATTTAGATTGCATAAAATTTACAATTGAGTTGAAAGAGTAGATGCGCTTATCCAAGTTGCTCCAAACATACTCAAAAGTTTTCCAATAATTGAATTGAATACCAGTTTTTAAATTTAAATGAATTAAAACTAAAAATTAAATTCCTCAGCCACACTAGCCACATTTCAAATGCTCTCTAATCACAGGTGGCTAGTAGCTACCGTTTTGGTCAGCAGGTGCTTAGACGACAACCCCTGGGCATGGTTTACAAGGCCCTCTAGCCTCTGGCCAAGTTCTTCAGACTGATCCTCATCTCCATCCCTTTTGCACATAATGATTCAGTTACAGGGAAGTTCATTTCCTGAGATACTTCATGTCATTTCGTGCCTCAGGACCTTTCCCCATGACACCTCCTCTCCTTCAATTGCCCTGTCCCTCACCTCCCTATTCACACGGCAAAAACTCACTTTTTTAGACTCAGTCCAACAAGCATCTCCTCTCTTAAGCCTCCCACCTCTGCTCTCCAGGACTGACCAGTCCCTCTTTGAGCCAAACTGAACTCTGGATCAATCTTGAAGATTCACCTAAGATTGCATTTCACTTCTTTGTTCACGTGTCTCTCGCTACCAGAGAGTAAACTTCTAAAATCTTGTGGTCTTCATCTTTTTTGATCCCTAAGACCTAGAACACCATCCAACACTCGTAGACAATAAATGTTTGTTAAATGAACAAATGATTAGTACCCAAATTTGCACCCTTTTTGTTATCACATACTCCTCTCCATGGACCTGAAGGGCAGTTTACTAACACTGAAGAATTAGGTGCTCCTGTTGTAATTGTGACATCACAGCAATTTCCCTGAAGCTGAAGGAATGAGATGGGCTTTCTGCCTTGCCATTTCTTCCTTCTCCAAAGGTGATAAGGCACACTTTTGAGTGTACCCCTCACAAAGGTTTAGAAACAGAAGATCGTACGTTCTGGTGATTGTTGTCATTCTCTGGTTTGCCCAGGCCAAGTCCCTTAACCTCTCTGAACCTTGGTGTCCTCATCTGTAAAATGAGGATGATAATATCTGCCCTCCTCACGGGGATGTCATAACCTAATGCACTAAGGGATGTAAAATGCTTGGTAAACTGTGATGAGTTAGGCAAACCAAAGGTCCTTTTATCACTTACTCTCAGAGACTCACCAACATAGACCAGAAGAGAGAAAGCACCTCCTCTAGGCAAGAGTCTACACTGCCTAAAGAGGCATATGAAGAGTGAACTAAGGGCATAGATCCACTGCCCCCATCCTGTTTTCCTCATCACCTTACTAAGCTCTAGAGGGAGAAGAGGCTGCTTTTGACTCTCACTGGTTCTGGTGTGTTCCCCAATTACTACATCTTGCTTTTTCCCCTCCCAACCTTCTTTCATCCTCTTGAGATCTTTCTGCATACAGGCCGCTAGATAAAAGGTCTCCAGAGTCCAAGGTGCGAGTAAAAAGCAAGAGCAACATTATCAAATTATTGGGTCTCAAGAGTGACCTCATAGTCCAAGCATAAGCTGTAACCATTTGACAAGATACTTGCTGCGCGGGGCTCCCCTCTGCCCACCTCCGTCTCCCAAGAGGAAGAACATTAGAGGATTGGAATGAAAGCAAGAAAGCCGATGGTGAGTGTTCCTGAGAAGGGGCCCTCCTCCCCAGAGTCAGCTTCAAAGGGGGTGGGGTGATAGTGTCCCCAGATAGGTGTGAGCATCCAAGAGTAGAGGCGCCATGCCCCGATTTTTGTCTGGGACCCAGGCAGTGTGCAGGTGTTCCTTATACCCCTGTGGCCTGAAAGCAGAAGGTAGAGATTATTGTGTGAGAGGCTGAGAGCAAAGAGAGTCTGAAGCAGCCACTAACAGTTTCCTAGGCTCAAAAGCAGTGTGGGAGAATTCCAGATTTCCCTGGGCCTCCAAGAAGGGCAATGAGAGACAGCCAGTGGGTAGATCCTGATGGTGTCTGCATCACGATGAAGCAGATGGACAGGCAACCACACCATAGATAACCACACCTGAGGATTGGGCAGAGGCCAGGACAATGGTGACAGGTGACACCCAGGTATCCAATGCCTCACCCACCTCTAATGCCTACTCAGTTTATGATGCTTAGAACTGAAACGCAGTCCTAGGAAGGAAAGGAAGAAAACATGGAATTGACTGAGACAGCCCAGAACTGGCTTGACTAAGAATTCAGTTGGCAGGGGGCAGGGTGGATGGAAATATTTAGAGAGATTAAGCCAAGTTACAGAAAACAACAAAGTAGGGATGCATTTCTGGTACCCATGAGATACATCACATCCTCTTTGAATAGCTGTTTCTATATCTGGATACATACTAGATTGTAAATTCCCTGATGCCATGTTTTGTGTCTTACGCATCCCTGCTTCCCCCAAGCCCAGGGTTTGCACATCATAAGCCCACCTGAGAAGTTTATGAACTTGCTATGACATGAGCTGAGCTGGAGATAATGTGTTCACCTGGCACACCTGGGCTGCGGTCTCTCTTTTCCATTGCTCATCTGCTGTCACAGCACAGGAAGCATGCATGCGTTCCTTCTTTCATTCATTCCTTCACTCAGAAAATATTTACTGAGTGCTGGAACTGTGAAGCTCTACAGACGTGAGTGGGGAGGGGAAGTGGAGATTCAAAATGATGCCTCGGAGAGCCATCCCTAATGGTCTAGTGGTTAAGGTTTGGCGCTCTCACCTCTTCAGCAGCCTGGGTTGGCTTCCTGGTCGTGGAACCACATCACCCGTCTGTCAGTTGCCATGCTGTGGCAGTGGCTCGTAGAAGAACTAGGAGGACTCACAACTAGGATATACAACCATGCACTGGGCTTTGGGGAGAAGGAATGAATAAATAAATAAATAAATAAAATAAAGCCTTGTATTTGCAAGGTTCATTTTGTTTTTAATTTTCTAGAGTCCTTGCCTACCTATCATCCCACTTGAGCTTTACAGCCACAGCAGAGGTGAAGGGAAGCAGATGGTGTTAACTTTACTGTACAGGTGAAGAAAAAGAGAGACAAGTCAAGATCTGACCAAAGCAACACAGAAATTTGTGGTAGAGATGGGAGGGAGGACCTCACTTCTGCTGATTTTCTGCTTCATGCTCTTAGGTAAAAAGACATCAGAATGTACATTTGGGTTAAAACTGCAATCAGCCAATGGAAAGAGCGCCCAATGGCCAAAGCTAGAATAACCTGAGCAACAAAATAAATAAAGTAGCATTGGATTATAACTTAGAGTATAAAATAAACATCCATGAGTCTATACTGATATAGACGAATGATGGAAGAAATAAGTAAATGAAGAAGAACAGCCATTCTACCTGCAGAAGAATTCCACATAATTTATTTAGATACTCTGCGCTCAAGGAGATGGCGCACAACTCCCCACTCCATAAGTGCTGGCTATGCAGAGAGATGTCCTTCCTAACAGCAGCGCATGGAGAGGGAGAAAAGAGAGTAACTTTACAGCGGAGAACCCTGACAAGTGCTACCTCAGCCAGGTGACCCAGGTCAACATCCCCAGTGATAAGTCATGTCGATAGGATGCACCCTTGATATGATGTAATGAGAAGAGCACTTTACCTCTGTTGATCTCCCTCTCAGAAACCTGTAATCCCAGTCTAATCATGAGAAAAACATCAGGTGAATTCCAGGTGAAAAACATTCCACAAAACTGAAAAAGGTTCTGCCTGACTAGTAGTCCTCAAAACTGTCAAGGTCATCAAAAACAAGGAAAGTCTGAGAAACTGTCACAGCCAAGAGGAGCCTAAGGAGACACGAGGACTAAATGTACCTTGGAGGGGAACATGGAACAGATAAAGGATAGGTCAAAACTAAGGAAATATGAATAAAGTATGGACTTTAGTTAATAATAGTTTATCAATTTTGGTTCATTAATTATGACAAATATACCCTCCTAATGTAAGATGTTAATATTATACACCCAGTTATTATTGGATGTGGGGGTATAGGGAAACTCCATACTATTGTCATAAATTTTCTGTAAATCTAAAATTACTCTAAAATTAAAAGTTTCTTAGAAGTGAAATAAGGGCCAGCCTGGTGGCATAGTGGTTAAGTTTGTGTGCTCTGCTTTGGCAACCTGGGATTTGCAGGTTCGGATCCTGGGCGCGGACCTACACACCACTCATCAAGCCATGCTGTGGCAGCGTCCCACACACAAAATAGAGGAGGACTGGCACAGATCGCAGCTCAGGGACAATCTTCCTCAAGCAAAAAGAGGACGATTGGCAACAGATGTTAGCTCAGGGCCAATCCTCCTCATGAAAAGAAAAAAAAGAAAAATTTTAAAAAATAAAGATTAATTGTACACTGAAAAAAAGTGCAATCAATTTATTGCTGGCATTATAAGGGTGGAGGTGGGAGGAAGGTGCTATTCAAGTCTTTATCCTGTTTTCCTGTGAATCTGTAGGGTTCACAGTCAGCTTTGGTTGAAGTGACACAGTAAAGGGTCCTTGTGTTCCTGTCACAAATATGCAGCCCCTCCAGGGCCTGGTTGATTCTAGATAGACACATTTTCCACAGCATCATCTCTAGAATCTTTGCTCTCTGAGGTCAATAAGCCTATGGACGCCTCTTTGTTCATTCCTCTGGCTTACCTGGAACTTACCTGAATATCTACTGAATTGGCATCCAGTTAATTTTCAGAATCTAGAAAAGAGGGGGGAGATTGGGAGTCAGAGTATCATCTTTGAGTATCGCCTAATTGCCATGCTCTTGACTTGACCTTTCTCATTCTCTGTTTCTTCATCCATAAAATGAAGATAATGGTGGTCCCTGGAGTAGGACAAGGTTAAACGGCATGAGATATGTGAAAGCTTTCTGTGACCTAGAAAGGGCTGCAAATTTATTTTGGAATGTCCTTGTCTTTTGGGAGACTAGGACTTCCTGCATCTTTTGCCTTTTTAAGCAGTGCTCTGGATATTTGCTGAGTTCAGTTCAACAGACACTTGTCAAGTATCATTAATATGTTAGGCACATTAAGAAGTGCCTCACCTGGGTAATGGCATCCCTGGAAACGTAAGAAGATGGAGAAACTTAGGTTTGTCCGAATCTTCATGGGAAGAGTTGCATGTGGCTGGATGGATAAGCTGCCTGGGGTGGGGACTGTAACCCACAAGAGGCACACATCAGTTATGATGCCTTTGGATGCTGGGCATTGAAAACTCAAATCAAAGTGGCCTGAGAAAGTTGTTGGCTCACCTAGCTGGAAGGTCCAGAGTTAGGTGGACTTCAGGGTTTAATGATACAGTGGCTTAACCATAGCATCAAGGACGCAAGTTTTCCTTTTTCTGTTCTGTTCTGTACAGTGATGGCTTCATCCTATAAATAGCTCCCCTCAGGGTATGGGATGGCTGCCAGCAGCAAGCGGGCCTCTTAGCTTCCTTGTTCACAATGAGGTGGGGTAGGGAGGGCACTTAACAAAACTAAAGCCACAACCCATGACCTTGACCACCCTATCTGAATTAGCCACCTCCTACCTCCAGTCTCTTGCTAGTCCCTAACTCTGCATTATTTCCTTCACAATTTGAAATATTATTTATTTTATGTATTATTTATGTTTATATTTACTCATTGACAGTTAGCTCCGCCTCTGGAATATAACCTCCATGGGGTCACAGATTTCATCTTGTGCACCACTGGTCCCCAAACTGCCTTCTAGGGAGAGTAGGTCCCTCCCTGACCCATAGGAGAGAGGCTGAGCCTGCTACGAGGAGTCTTCCTTCTCTGCTCTCCTTCCTAAGCCCACATTGCTTCCTGCCTGGGTCCTAATTACTGGGTGGAGGTGCTGCCAATCAGGATTTCACTGGAATAAAAAGATCACAGGTGCCACTTGGGTAAAGTTGGGAAGACAAGATTGATGGACAAATTGTCCTCCAAATAAGGAGGAAAACGAGTAGTGGGTAGCAAGGTTGCTAGTCAAGTGGGTGAAAAGCAAAATGGCATGAGATGACAGCTTCAGGACCAAGCTTGAACAGAGGGTGGGCATGGCTCCTGTCACACAAACCTTCTGTCTACATTCCTGAGCTTGTTAACCACTCTTGGCATGGCAATGCTCCAAGGGCCCTGTGAAATATTAATAATAGTTCTTCACATTTTAAGAGCACTTTATAACTTATAAAACATATTCCCAGACATTATCTCATTTCATTGTCATAGCCATTCTGTGGGGTTGGTTTGATCATTCTTATTTTGCAAGTAAAGAAACCAAGCCTCAGAGCGACTTTGCAAAAGTCACACAGTTCAGAAGAGGGAGAGCTGGATGCAGATATTCTTCTCCAAGTCTTGAGTTCATCCTACCTCGGTGCAGTTGAAGAAGGGGCCAACGATTTCCTGGGATGGAAATACATACTTAGGCGTAGGTTTCTTGTTTTGCATTATTTGCCTTTCTGTTTAGAGTCGAGTTGCTGTGTACCTTTGTATCTGTATGAAATTTTCCATGACAAAAAGTTAAAAACAATTAAAAGGATAGAGTTGAGTTGCTTGGTCAGCACCTGGCAGAGTAAACCAAAGGAAGCTCAGGCCCCAAGGAAGTCAGGTGCTAAAGGGTATGGGTTTCAGAGCCTTAAGATTTGACTTAAAAAAAAGAAAGAACATTTGGGAATAAGGAATAAGAAAAGTCATGTGCATGCTCAAGCAGCTAAAAAAAAGGCACAAAGGAATGAGTTGTTCCCTCCGGGTTTTATATTCTCTTGCCAGATCCTTTAATTATGCTTCTATTCTTTTTTCCCAAATTTAATTTCCCCCCAGACTTAAATAAAGAGCAGATGATGCTTCATAGAAGACTCGGTAAAGTGGCCTTTCAGAAGTTATTTTTGCCTGGGTGCAGGTCCTGGCTTGATCTCCAATTTGCTGTGTGATCTTGGGTTATTATTTACCTCCTAGGCAGTTTGCTTTCTCCAACTGTAACATAGGAATTAGAACATTCGCTGCCTCCAAATGGCCTCCCAAGAAAATTGAAAAAGAAGGCAGAGTGAGAGCCATAGAAGCACTTGGAAAATTTCCAGAGGAATGTCTAAAGCTGGGAGATGCTATTATTAGAACATTCCTCGGAATCACCCGGGTTTGTGGGTGACTATAGTCCAGGGCCCCTGCTGCCCTGGAATTAAAGCTGAAAGGGCCTTTGCGCTCCACCTGGCTGAGATGAGACCTTAGACCTTCTGGTCCTCCAGAATGCCCCCTGGTTGATTTGGTTGGTTTGACATAGCTTTCGCTCCATAAGGTGTTATCAGTTTGCTCTGATGCTTCAGGAAACAAAGTGTCCTGAGAAAGAGAGGTGGTCAGTCCTTGATCATCCATGCTAAGGGGTGGTGCATAATCTCGAAGAGCAAATAATCCCAAGGAGTGCAGGGCATTTTAATTCAGCATTGCAATAATTAAAATTTTTTTTTTTTACCTTCTTAATTTTGTTTTGCTCAGGCTGAGCTTTGCAAGATGGAAGGTAGAGGTGGCTCAGATAGATGTTGGGTGGTGAGTTGGGCGGTAAGAGGAAAGTCATCTGGGGTTAAGCCTGGCTCAAGACTTTTCTCTCTTTGCTGTCACTTTCAGAGTTCAGTATACATGCTAATGGCTCACCCAACAGCCTGGACTCCCAGTTTCTTGTCTTCTCAATATTGATGTTCTTTCAACAAATGCTCCATTCTATGCCACTGACCATCAAGTTTTCATTTAATCATCCATTCATTCACTTATTCAATAAGCATGTTCCAAGTAGCTCCTATGTGTCAAGAACTTCTTAAGGGTCAGTGGTACAAAGATTAGAAACCTTCCTTTACCTTGAGGTTTGTTGAGTGAAACAGATGAGCACAACACAGTACACTGAATGTCTATCATAGTGGAACGGCTTTGAAGAATGTGCTGGAGGAGCCCTTTTTAAGCCCAGTAGGGTCAAAAAAGACTTCTAAGAGATAACACTTGAACTGGGACTTGAAGGATAAGTAGGGATTTTCGATGTGGATGGATAAAGCTGAAGGTGAGGGGAGGGAGGGCATTCTAAGAAGAGGGTTCAACATATACAAAGGTATGGAGGCATGATAAGGCAGTGGTATATTTGAGGAACAGCAATCATTTTGATTGGCTGGAGGGTATCTTAGGATTGGCAGAGATGAGTCTGGACAGGTAAGTGTGCACCAAATCCAACCCTGGGCTTATTCTGAAGGAGAAGGGGAACTACTTCAGAGAATCAGATCAGACTCATTTCAGAAAGAGTGTGCTGGTAGAAACGTAGAGACCAGACTGCAGATGTGTGAGACTGAAGGAGTGGGATGGGTGGCAGAGTGATCTGTTGGGAGCTATCACAGTAAACCAACTGAGACTAGATAAAGGCCTCAACTAAGGCAGTGCCCGTGGAGAAGGTGAGGGGTTAGAGAGAGAGACTCTGAGCAGAGTGTGAAGCTTGGGGATAGATGTGAGGGAGCGAGAAGTCTAGAATGACTTCCACGTTTCTGGCTTAGGTGACTGTGGAGATAATCATACTGTTGGCTTACATAAGAAATATAGGCAGAGAATCAGGTTTGGGAGAAAAGATGATTATTTAGCTTTGAAAATATAGTCAAGCATTGCTTAAGGATACGGATACGTTCTGAGAAATGAGTCGCCAGGTGATTTTGTTGTTGGGCAAACATCACAGAATGTACTGAAGGGGAACAAAATTTACCACCCCAAAATGTACCTCTGTAACATGAGGATTATTTTAGGCTGATTATTTTTAAGAGACAAAAGATTCAGAAAGTTTTTCTTGTTACCTCCCCCTTTACTATCTAAAAGAATTCAGACAAAAAAACCTGTCTCCTGAAGAAAGCTATCACCTTAGCTTAACATGAACTAGGTGGTAGACAGGGAGGAACCTAGAAAAGCCTGTTTTTTGGGGTCCCCTCTGTGTTCTTCTGTTTCTGTGCGGCCAAACACTTGTTTTCCAAACGTTTGCTCCTTTTCACCTACCTGTGAGTTGCCTTCCTTCCCTTTGAAGTCCCTGACTCTCCCCACCCCCAACACCTTCTTTTTTCTTTAGCTGAGGATGGTATTTACAGCGAGAGCTTTGCCATTTTGGTGAATTGCTCAGTTTTCCTGGGTCTCTCCCATGTATACATGTTATTAAACTTTTGTTGTGTTTCTATTGTTAATCTGTCTCATGTCAATTTAATTCTTAAACCATCCAGAAGAACTTAGAAGGGTAGAGGAAAATTTCTTCCTCCCCTGTAGTACTTACACAAACCTAGTTGGTACAGCGTACTGCACACCTAAGCTATATGGTACTAATCTCATGGGACCACTGTCGTATATACAGTCCATTGTCGACTGCAACATTGTTATGCACTGCATGACTGTATTGACTTTGAGGTGGGAATGGGACATCTATATGGAAATAGCCAGGAGGCAAATGGGTTTAAGGATTTGGAAGATAGGAGAGAGTTTGGGGCTAGAGACCCTCACCATGGACATCAGTGAGATCACCGAGGGTGAGGAGGGAGAGAGAGAAAGAGGCCTGAGGGGGAGACCTGGGACACCAATATTTAAGGACCAGTAGAGCAGGAGGAGCCAGGAAAGAAGACTGAGAAAGAGCGGCCAGAAATGCCTGGGGGAAACCAGGGGGCAGTGGTGTCAGGGAGGCCAGGACTCAGGGGAGGTTTAAGAATGGAGAGCACACAATGCTGTCGAGTTCCTTAGGGAGGATAAGTGTGATGGAGGCCAAAGGAGAGACATGATTGGTAGAGCAACGCCATGAAGCTGACAGACTTGAGGAAAAGCTTTAGATAGAAGCAGGGCCACCTGTCACTAATATGGGATGAAAGGAGCTAAGTAGGAGAGCACTCTGCTTGTACTTCTTTGCCCTAATCCCCAGCCAAGGGCTATTTCACATTCTCCAGGGCACCTCTGATGAAGAATGGTTGGGAATGGAGTTCGGCACATATTGATTACCAAGTCCTGTGTTAGATACTTTGTGCAGATAATCTCACCATGGCCCTTCGAGGCTGAGAGCATAATCCTCCCTTTCACAAGGAGGAAATCAAGGCTCAGCATGGCCAAGTCACTTGCTCCTTTCCTCTCCACTGGTTGCCAGGTCACAACCCCCAAAACAGATCTGTGAAGAGCCATACCAGTGGCTTCACATCTGTGAAGAGTCAGTCTTTTAATCTCCCACTGGCTCAAGCTCCTAAAGCTGACAAGTAAAAAAGATAACGTTTGGCCAGATACAGGATGCGAGTTCTACCACCGAGGCCTCCACATGAACAAGTTAAATCAATGGGCAGAAGTGAGATAAGACACTGCACAAAGAAGCTTTCTTTTCAAAGAGCTAGGACAGCCAGGGAGGGATGGAGGTGGAGGTGGACAGGGGAGGAAGGTCAGCAGGGTGACTTCACCTCCCTCCCAGCTAGTGAGTTGCAAATCTCCCCTCCTAAACCATTAGACAAGTCAGGGCTGCTTGGGAACACACTGGCCCACTTTCTGTCTTTAAGATGGGTGCTCATCTTTAACTTAACATTTTTACAGTGTTTCTACTATCCCCTGAGGTTGACTGTCTTATTCCTATAATCTGCATTTTAAAGATAAACAAACTGAAATTCGGGGACTTGCCCAGGTCCTTTCCAGTGTTTAGGAGCCAGGACTCAACTCGGTATTCAGGATCCAGATGCTGGGATCTTCCTGATACCCAGGGATAAATGATTCCATAAGGAAGTTCACTACTAATAACAACCCCAGACATGCGTCCATGGACCTTACAGTAGCTTCCAAGGTCCTATGTATCTGGCCATTCAGTACCTCTGTTAGAGAAAAAATTATCCAAAACACTTATTAAAGACAGTAAGGCAGGCTTTATTCAGGAGGGCTACTGCACTGGGGTTTTGTAGTCAGGAAGAGAGAGCAGACCCAACTCTGACTACAAGGACAAAAGGTGATTCTCAGCCAAGGAACAGGGAGGGGGGGCAGTGGCTGGAAAATTACTAAGAGGAAACAACAAGGCCAGGGGATTCTTACTGCTGGCAGGCCAGGGTGATAAGACAGCAATGGTAGGGGATAAGGAATTGCATTAGCTAGCAAGGGTGGGGGACCCAGCAGGATTCTTGCCCAAACTGGATTAAATGGGCCAAGGACAGAGTCCACGGTCAGGGACTAGTCAGAAAGAGGACTCAGAGGAGCCTGACTAGAGTTTGGTCAAAGGCGAGAGCCTCTGTCACCCCCCGACCTCATCACCAAGACCGCTCTCTCCTAGCTCTCCCCCGTCTCTCCCCTTCTCTTTCCTGATTGATTTTCCTCTGGAGCACTTACTACCATCTAACATACTATATATTTTACTTATACATTTTGTTTACAGTCTTCTTCCCCCCAACTGGAACGTCAGTCCCATGAGGCAAGGACTTGTGTCTGTTTGGTTCACTGTTGTATCTCCAACACCTGGAATGGCATCTGGCACAATCCTGCTGGCACACAGGTGGGGCTCATTCTGTGTTGAACGAACTGGACACCTGGATGAAGGTCTCTACAAATACCCTCAGATCTTGATTATCTATATCAACACCAAAGGATAATAATCCCAATGACGGATGATTCGTCCAACCAGTTCATAATGTACTTTACCATGCATTATCGTAATATTAACGCAGTAACATAAGAATTAGGTCAGATGAACCATGGAATATTTGCCTTCCGTAAGAATTCTATGGTGCTATGTGGTTGTGAGGGGTACAAAAAAAGGAAAAGGAAGCCCAGAAATATTGGGACAAAGAAACCTATCTAGGATTCAGAGCTTGCTGCAGCAAAACTCATATGCATACAAGACCATCTTCCATATATAGATCGTGTATAATGGGCCCTCAGTAGGCACTTAATCTAAATGATCATCTCCCCTTCCAGACATCCCATGCTGTTCCTGAAACCCGCCATGTGCCCCTGCACATGCCCTTTCCTATGCCCCACATGTTGTCTTTCCCCTCTGCCCCCTCACTTCTTGTCTTCCCAGTAATTCCTCACTCACCCTTCAAGTCTCAACAGAAATTGCCTCTGCAGAGAGGACTTCTGACTCCCCTGGGCAGAGTTAATCATTCCCGCCTCCAATAACAGCATCCAATACAAACACTGGGATATTGTCACATTATAATTGCTAATTTGTTCCCATGTCCTTCTCCCCAGGAGACGGTAGGAGCCTGGAGGGCAGAGACTTACCTTATTTGGTATTGCATCCCCAGCCACTAACACATATATGACACACGGCTGGGTTGGGGTGAATGACGAAGGGGCTATACGCAGCTCAGACACTGTAAACAAGGACAGAAAACATCTCGGCCCAGACAGGTGTTTCTCACTCATCATCCTTGCCTGGGAGGCTAGGGAAACCCTGCTTCAAAGGAACCTGACACACGTGAACAAATGTGGGGCCGAAGTAGAGGGGGATTCATTCCCTCTCAAGGATTAAGCATCTGAAGGCAGAGTTCACCACAGGGCTCCTTATATAGTGAGCTTCTTTAGCGCTCTCCAAAGCAAGAGCTGATTTTCAGACAGGGAATTCAAACCCAGCACGGCGGACACAAATCTACTGCACGAAGTAAGGCGCTCTTGGTGAAAAGCTAGTTAAATCAGCATCACTTTCTACTTGCCTGTACACACTGTCCAGTTCACTGGCCATAGGCATCTGTATAGTGCAAAAAGCAGAGCAGCAAAAACTCACCAAGGCCTCAAACCCAGAAAAAGGAAGCCGGGGTGGGGGTGGGGGGTAGGGAATCACGGGGCCCGAGAGCAGGCAGGGGTTTTTGCTTTTGTTTTTGTATTTAGCATCTCCAATGCCTAGACCAGTCCCTGACACACACTTGATACCCCATAAACATTTGTTGAAGGAATGTGTGACTAGAGGAACCTATGACCACTGGGAAGGAAACAAGCTGGAGAAGACATTATAGCACTGTAGTTAGGAGTAACTCTTTAATAATAAGCCACTAGGGGTCGGTCAGGTGGGTTAGCCTCCCCACAAGCATGCTCAAGTAACAACGGATGGGGACCAAAGTGTTGTCCAAAGCGTGTGGGTCCAGTTAACAAAAGGCCTCTGGTTGGACCAAGTGGAGTATGTATGTCCCCAGCTGGGCACAAAAAGAGACCTGCCCAGCATCCTCCTTTCCCACCCTTTCTCCATGTAGTACTCAGCCGCTGTCTCAAGAAATATTGAATATTTAACGCACATTTGTTACAAAGGACACAAAATCATCAGAAAGCCTGGGGTGACCACGTGCCTCAGTTTAGCTTTGGCCACAGTTTGCTCCAGGACCATTTTTAAGAGCTAAAGAATGCACACAATTTTTAAGAGTGCTACTGAACTGTTCCTTTTGGTTGTTTCTGCATGAAAGATCTCTGCAGGTGGGCTATAACCATAATTGTAAGATCTCGGCCATATGGGAAGGAAGCTAACATTTATCTAGTGCCAATCACATAGCAGAATGCACAAACTAGACACTTTTGGTATATTATTTAATCCTATGACTGTACTATGAGGGGGGTGCTATACCCCTTTTGCAGATAGGAACTGAGGCCCAAAGGGAATACGTAAGTTGCCTAAGCTCACTCAGCCAATCTGTCACAGGCTGGCTGATTCCAGGCTGACTCAACACACAGCTCCAAGATGGGACTCAGAAGACACTCGTGATTTTACAAGAACCAAATCCTTTTGATCAATAAATTTCCCTGACTTTTTCGGTGACTGACCCATTTGATTGGGTGCACTGAGTTTGGCCTGGTACAGAGTGGCAAGACGACCTGCGACCTCTCCCAGCAGACAAGGTAAGGCTCCAAAGCATATTTTCCCAAGGCCCGCTTAAGCCTAGCCAGTCTATTTCGACTTAACGACTTCTGGCTGCAGTGAAGTCTGGGTGCTAATGAGCTGTGTAGGAGAATGAGAGTGTTCTGTTGTGTCGAACAGGCCCCTGATGAGAATAGCTTAACTCTTCTTGCAAAGCGGCTACAGTGCACAGTGGCACTGTTCCTCGGAAAAATAACACCAGCGATGCCTTGCAGGGATGTAGGTGGGAATGGCACACAACATAAGAACATGTTGGCACTGTCTGTTTAAAATAGCAAAAGCAGCAGAAAGACATGAACACAGTAATTCTAACCTTATTAAACTAAAAACATTCCTCGAGTCCTCTTGGGAAACTATTTCGCTTCACAAGGAGGGAGGTGAACCAGCTTCTTCGAGGTCAGTTGCCTTTGGAGATTTGCCTATTTCGCTCTCCATCTAACTGGCACACGAGTGTAGACATAACCTGAAGATGCCAAGTGAAAATGGGGAGGTTTGGAACCAGTTTTATTTTTAAAAGGTCTTCCTTTGGGTAAACCCACTAATAAACCTTTGACCCAGAGACTGCACTCCTAAGAATGAAAACAGACTCCAGGCTTCCTGGGTCTATCTGGCTTGGACACTTACCTTGAACAAGGAAACTCATTCTTCTGTGCGTTATTTCCTCATGTGTAAAATGGGAATAATAAAATTATCTACCTATAGGTTTTTGGTAAAGATTAAGTGAGATAATCCATATAGACTAGCACAGTACCAGTACCCAATACATAGGGAGCCCTCAATTGTCTCAACTGTTCAACTGTTTATTATTATTACCTTAAAGACTCAATCATAAACATGGACAAAGCTTTGTGCAAAGACAGTCAGTGCAACACTGTTCATAATAATGAAAAATCTGAAACAATCTAAAAACCCAAAATTAGGTGAATGATTAAGCAAAATAAGCTGCACATCTGGTCTGGAAAGATGGAGCTATTAAAAATTCTGGCTATGAAAATTATATAATTTCTTTTTTGAGGAAGATTAGCCCTGAGCTAACGTTTGCCACCAATCCTTCTCTTTTTGCTGAGGAAGGCTGGCCCTGAGATAACATCTGTGCCCATCTTCCTCTACTTTATATGTGAGACGCCTGCCAAAGGATGGCTTTACAAGCAGTGTGTAGGTCTGCACCTGGCATCCGAATCAGTGAACCCCAGGCCGCCAAAGTGGAACGTGTGAACTTAACTGCTGCGCCACCAGGCTGGCCCTGAAAATTATGTAATATTTTTAAGTGCTTATGATATAATAGGTGGGAAAAAAGAAGTGTATAAAATTGCATATATATTTACAACTGTGTAAAACAAAAACCAAATCCTGTAACTGGGGGGGAAAGATTGACAGGCAAGACTTGAAAATTCATCAGGATGAGTGAACTCTGGTTAACTTTTAGTTTTCTATTCTCTATTTTCCAAAGTATTTTATATAGTTACATGATTTTTAGAGTAAAAGCAAGTAAAATAATATTAAAAATTATGTTAAAATTGTTGCTTTTTGAGTGTAATCGGCATGAAGGCTCCAGGGTTGCAGAACTGAGAGCTATTTCTATTTATTTTATTACAACGTTCAGAAGAGGCCCAGTAGGCTGTAGGGTAGCAAAACAATTTTCCAGAATTATAAATTTTTGATAGTTGGTTCCCTGGAAGCTTCAATAAACAAGCTTGGATTTTTCCTTATTTAGGGCATACTGTCTAATATTTCCATGCAAATTTCTCATGAACATTCCTGTGGTTGCCATGAATGTTCCAGGTGACCCTTGATCAAGGAGGCCAGTAAGGCCAAGGAAGCTGAAAGTCAGGCTCCAGGCAGCCGGTGCGAACCTGCCTCGGTCTTCATGATGGATAAGATGAAGCTGGTAAAAACCAAGCCTGTCCTAAAAAGCACTTTATTCTCAGTCTCTTTCCTCCAACACCATTCTCTAACCTGCCCCTCCCTCTCCTTTACAAGCTCTCTTTGCACTCCTACTGTGAGCCCAGCGCTAGGCTAGAAGCTGAGGACAGAGGTGGATGAGACTCAGCTCCTGTCTTGAAAGTGGTCAGCCCCAGGACCAGAGGGGGCAGACAAGCAAACACAATCCCAGTCAACATGACAGGGGCCCTGAAAGAATATCAGGGCTGTAGAGTCAAAGAGGAGGGCATTGCTAACCGTGCATGGGGCTTGGCCAACAGCACAGCAGAGGTGGCATCTGATGGAGGTTGGGAATGAGCAAACGTTTGCCAGGGTAGGAGAAGGGCTGAGGTGAAGGCATTCCAGGCTGAGGAACAGCAGGTATAAAAGCACCGTGAGGGCAAGGTGTTGTGGGGGAAGGCTGTGAGATTCCCCGTGGGGCTGGTGTTTCATGGGGTTCAGCTGGGGAGAGGGAAAAGGAGGAGGAGTCAGCACGCAAAGAGATCACGCTAAGAGGGTAGGCCTGAGTCACACGGACTAAAAGTCAGTGGAAGTTTTGAAGCAGGGGAGAGACGTGCTCTGATTCTCTGGGGGAGACAGTGCTGGTCGCTGTGGCGGAGGAGCTCATGTGGCTGTAACCAGTGGGAGGGGCACAAATGAGGAGGTGGCTGCACTAGTATGATGAGCACTAAGGAGGGTTTTTTAGGGCCTTGCAGGGGGGTGGGGGGGGGGGTGAGGAACCAGCTCAGAGGGTTGTGACTGGTGTGGAAGTGACAACTCTGGCTGACTGGTTAGATCTGGGAGGTGACAGAAATCAGGGATAGATGGATAAGTATAGCCATGCCATTAACAAAGATAGGAAACTTCAGAGAAATGGGTTCAATGACGGACTAACGAAACATTAAATAAACTCAGTTTGGGACAGGTTGAGAAAAATGAGCCAGGGGGTGTCTGGGCTGTTGATTAGAGCAGTCTGGCTTTCAAAAACAATTCTAGGCTGGAGATACTGATCAGGAAGGCAATTGCACAGTAGAGGGCGGGTGCTCCAGAAGAGGTTACCCTGGTGGACTAAAGAACAGGATGCTTGGGAAGAATGTTTTCAGACACTGAACCTTCAAAATCAGATTTGCCTGAGGGTTTATGGAGGCTCTAACCTGCGTAAACAGTGTTTTCTTTTCCATGTGCATGCCTGATAAATCTTCAGTTTGTTTTTCGATTCGTTTGTTTCTGCTGACTCTGACAATGAGTGGTGAACATGAATGGAGGCTTTGGAACAGGACAGACCTGGGTTCCTGCCCCAGCTCCTTGACTTAGGAGGAAGAGGTAAACTTCTCTGACTCTCAGTCTCCTGCACTGGAGAAGATGGAGAATGACATCTCATACTCTCAGAGTTGTTAGGTTTGCAATATGTCTATGTCTGCTTGGTAATATAAAAGCCTGTAACCCCAGTCCTACAGTATATTATGTAAGCTAAACCAAAAGCCTTCTCTTGGTAAAGATACATCACTATAAAATTTACAATCTTTAGGCCCCAACTAGCATATTTTAAACTGTAAATGTATGTTGATTTTAATGTTTGAGCAGGCTATGGCATTTCAGTTATTAAAAAGTGACAAGAAAGGTCTAGATGACAGGGCACATTTATTTTTCTTCCTGTCCTTACTTTTCAAAAAAAAGGCTAGTATACAAATTACAAATGCTGGATGAGCTCAAGCTCTCAAAAATGCATTATCATTTTCACAGTCATCTAATTTAGAGACAGTGGAACAAATCCAAGTAACAATTTTATTCTAGTCTACAGCACAATTTTTTACATATATTTTAGTGGTTTTGACAGTGTTACTTTTGAGCAGACTTCAAATGAATCTACAAAAGTTAATATATTAAAAATAAAATATACACAATAAAACAACAGGCATCTAGATGTTCAGAATCATGCAGATAGCGGTGGTCTGGTTGGTGTTATCACTGGGTACTTCACCTATTTAAGAATTCACCAGTAAATACCAGTTCTTCTGTTTCTCATTCCCATATAATTCACCAAAATCAGAGCATTCTAAACACACACACACACACACAAAATAAACCCTCTTTTAAAGCAGTATCAGTACAAAATTTCAATGAATAAGCCTAAATGTATCATCAAACCAACAATTTCACTGATCAAACCCATTACTAGAAAATAGTCGTTATCAGCACCCAATCCAAAGGCAGGGTCTGCTCATTTATCAAAACACCAACAGGAGATTAATCAACAAAATAACTAATATGTTAATCTTAATATAAGACACTGAGGGGAAACCAAAAATAATATATTAAATATCACTCCACTGAGCCAGGATATAACCCATGGACCACAGATGCATGAGTTTCTATCTGTCAAACAATGCTTTAAATATTTTTCTATGAAAAAGAAAAAAGTCTATCAGGAGATGCAGAGGAAAGGTAGAAATGTGAATTCATGCATCTACTTCCACAATTTAAAATCAATATCAAACTGATAATATAGAGCTAAGTGACAATGACTCAACTGTCGGGCACTGAACAGACAATACCACTATTCACTGTAATTCGTAACTCTCTTCAGGAGTTTTCAGCAGATGGCTAACCCAATAATACTCTCATCATACAGACGGAATACTCATCTACTGTTGAAAGAGATCCTGAAGAAAACATGGCAAAGGCAAAGAGAAAAAGTCGAGTCTTTTGAAAAAGTTGATGATATCAAAATACTTTTCCATCACTGGTAAACCAAATAGGTCACGCAGATGGCCCAAAGCAGCATGGAATTCAGAGTCAGAGGTTTGCAGAAAAGTTTGGAAAACTGCAGTTTTTAAAAATTGGCAATTTCTCCATGCTTAATAAAACTATCAGAAGAGGTATAATGTTTGTTCGCTTGTGGAATGTTGACAGCTTGCTGCAAAAATTCACATGAATGAGGAACTGCAGGGATGCGCTTCAATGAAAAATTTTTTAAAAATTTACAAAAAACTAAGGTTTCTATTTAAAAAATAACCATGTTATGCCAAGATGAAACATGGTAAAAGTAGTGTAAGTTCTGTCCATGATTCTTTACACAGCTAATGGGAAAGAGATAGAAACAATTTTCTCTTAAAAAGGAAGATTTGTTATTGCACTGACTTTTAGAACCTGACCTAGTAATTTAGAAAAATCATGTAGTAAAATCTGTAAAATTAAAATACAAAATTCTGGTCTGTAAACATCAGTTGGCCAAGTCTATCCAGAGTCCTTCATGATAGTGGAATGGAATGAATAATTAATTCACTACCTTATTTGCTGTGAGGGGGAAAATTCCAGAACACAGCCTTTATACTTTCACAGTAATTATATTCAAAAGATATAAAGAAAGTCAGTGCAGTTGTCTTCTTTTTTTTTCTTTTTCTCTGTGCAATTTTCAGCTCTTACCCCACTCCCAAGTGCCATAATCGAAATAATACTGGTTTGAAGACCTAGTAAAGATTGGTCATAAATGTCGCATAAAGTCTGTAGGACTTCGGTAAAGGTATTTCCAAATGGCATAGTAATGCACTGCAGCTGCCGTGGCCACAAACAGGTGCCAGATAGCATGCGCAAATGGAATGATGCCATCACTCTTGAAGAACACAACTCCCAGGCAATAGATTAAGCCCCCACAGGCAAGTTCGTGAAGTCCATCGGTGTTATTCTGTCAACAGAGGAAAAAAATAAAAAGGTTTTGATGTTACGCTGATGTGACAAGCTCAAGAGATAACTGCAAGTCCCCTTAAGCCTCCTGATTTTTTAGACGATGAAGTAGCTCTGCATGGACAGAATCCTGATCTGTAAGCATGAACTAAACTGAAAAGTCTCCTCGACATCCACCTGGATTACTGTTTGAGTTGGCCGTCTTGATTTGACCAAGCAGTACGGTAACAGGTCCCACAGGGAAAAGCAGCACACTCTGCCCATCTATAGCATGGTTAAGCAGACTGCAATTGCATCCAGATACAGCACTTCATTTTAATAAAGTACAATCCCTGGCTGTCATCTTCCTCTTTAAAAGCTTTCTTCTCTACAAGGCACGCCCACGCCACTCCATTTATAATTTACATCCCAGCCAGAGTTTTCAAGTCCCTTTGTCCTCCTAAACCCTGTTCTGCACTGACTGCTTTCCTGCGACTTTCCCTGCTTGTGTGAACTTACTTAGGTTTGCAATATGATGTACGTCTGGTTGGTAATATAAAGGCCTATAACCTCAGTCCTACAGTATATTATATAAGCTAAACCAAAAGGCTTCTCTTGGTTCCTTTTGGCTGACACAGGAAAATCACAGCTAGAAGTGGCCTCCGAGATCAGAGATCATAGGGTACCTTCTAGATGTTGCCAGGCCTTTTTGTCCTTGAACCTCAGAGGTTCTTAGCTTAACGAGAAGTTAACAGTTGTGTGTGCTTTAGCACACTAAGGAGAATGTTTAGGCTGCTTTTGGTTTTCAAAGACCTAGGCCTACCTAGATTAAATCGGGTTGTGCGATTGAGAGGGGAAGAGACTAGAGGCAGAGCTAAGGAAACTAGTCAGGCCCCTGCATTCCTGGAGACAAGGAATAGAAAGGTCTTGGGTTCTGCAGGGTAGGTGGTAATATAAGCCAGACGGTGGCAAGGCCTTGCAAGGGGACTGGTGTGTGGGTGTCCCAGAGGCCTGGGCACTGATGGCTGCGATGTTGTGAGCCTTGGAGCAGGCTGCTGCCGCCAAGTCCAGCAGGCAGCATGGGGAAGCTCTCATGCAGCCGCCTAATGGAATGGGCGCACAGGCCCAGGCTACAGCAATGGCAGCAGCAGAAGACCAGGAGCGAGGATCTAGGGCCAGAGGTGAGGATCAGTCCTGTTTTCAAAGTTCACATAACCCCACGGTTTTTGTAGGATCAAAAGATAGGGAAAGAGCCAACCCTAACTGACTACCACTAATCTAGTAAGATGGAACTCAGCCAGATTTATCTTTATTTAAAAAGTGAAAAAAGGCCAAAACCAAAATACAACACATTATTTCCTAAAGGTTATAAAGCAATTAATATCTACTAATTATACAAAATTCTCCATGTACATACATTAGGGGCATTTTTCTATGAGAGGTTAAGATTTTCATCAGATTCTCAAAGGGGCACGTGACCCCCAAACGGTAAGAGTTGCTCATCTAACACAACCTCCTTACTTTAGAGATGAAGAGAGTAAGGCCAGAGAAATGAAGTAACCTGAACAAAGTCATACAGCTGGTCACTGCCCCAAAAGATACCCACTCTTTTTTCTTTCTGCTAAAACAATAAATGAGAGACCAAACCAAGTACACAGGCTGGTTTTGACAAACATTCTGTTAATAGATAGTTCCTCATGACATCACATTTACCTTATCAACTTTCAAAGAACCAGAACATAGTTAATGCTAAAACAAACAAAACAACAATGTTTTCTTCATTATCAATGTCTTTATTGTGTTACTATGTAGCAGACACTGAAGCTCTTCCACATATTTACACATTTAATCTTCACAACTCTAAATTAGCTACTATTATTATCCCAATTTATAGATAAGAAAACTAAAACACAGAGAGGTTAAGTAGTTGCCCAAGGCCACATGGCCTTTAGGTGTCACAATCAGATTTGAACCAAGGTAGTCTGGTTCCTGAACGTACATTCATTTTTTGGGTGGGGGGGACGATGATTTAAAAAATTGATGATTGATTGAGAGTGTAACACACAGACCTTAAGTGACCAGTATGGATTTTGATAAATGCACACACCTATGTAACCCATCTGCCTACCCAGATACACAACTATCCCATCAGCCCAGAAAGTTCTGTGGTACCTCTTCCCAATCCTGGACGATCCCTTCCACCAAGGCAATAACTGTTCCTATTACTATTACCACAGACTAAGTCTAAATGTTCTAGAACTTCACATAAATGGAATTACACTGTATGTACATGTTTGTATCTGGGTTCTTTTTGCTCAATATAATGTTTTTGACATTCATACACATGCTTCGTGTATATCAATCATTCATTCCTTTTACTTAGCATTCCCTTGATTTATTGAATGTAATTTACCAATTCTTTCCATTTCGGGGCTATTATGAATAAAATTAATATCTACAGTATTTTATGAGTCTTTTTGTAGACATATGTTTTCATTTCTGTTGGGTAATACTTGTTGAGTCATAAATGTACATTTAATTTTATAATAAACTGCAAAATAATTTATGAAGCAGTTATACCATTTTATACTCTCCCCCAAAAGGAAGGAGGGTTCCAGTTATTTTACATCTTTGCCAGTATTTGGTGTTGCCAGTCTTTTTCATTTTAACCGTTCTACAGGGTGTGTAGTGAAGCAGATGGAGGTTTTAATTTTCATTTCCCTGATGACTAGTGATGCCGAGCACTTTTTCAAGGGTTTATTGGGCACTTGTATATCTTTCTTTGTGAAGTGTCTGTTCAAGTGTTTTACCCATTTTTAAAGGACTGGCTTTTTACTACTGATTTGGAGTGTTTTATATATTTGGGATACATATCCCTTGCTAGATACATATAGAGAAGGCAAATATTTTCTCCCAGTCTGTGGCTTGTCTATTCTTTTTCAAGTTCATTAATCTTTTCTTCTGCAGTATCCAATCTAGTGTTAAACCTCTCCAATAAACTTTTTTCTTAATATAGCATAGTTTCCAGATCTAGAATTTCCATTTGGTTCCTTTTTTATAGTTCCATTTCTTTTCTGAGATTCCTCATCTGTTTACTCATTGTTCTAAAGTCCTTGTATGCTAATTTCAACAACTGTCATCTTTGGATCTGTTTCTATTGACCTGTTTTTCCTTACCTGTGTGTGTTTGTGTGTATGTGTGTGTCACATTTTTCTGCTTGCTTATCTAGTAATGTTTGTTTGGATGGTGGATGCCAAGTTGTTAAGGAGCATAGATTCTGTTGTCATCCTTCAAACAATGTTGGGTTTGTTCTGGTAGGCAGTTTATTTACTGGAAAATCAACTTTATCCTTTCAAGGTTTGTTTTGGGGTTTTGCTATGGCAGGCTACAGTAGCTCTTCTCCTAATGTGTGAAATTGCTAGGGTCAACTGAATACCTGAGTTGTTCAGCACGGTCTCTTCACCCTGGCTGGTTGGAATTCTGATATCTCTCAGCACTGGGCACCTTGTGGAATCTCCATTGATCTCACAGCCTTCCCATGGCTATTCTCAGCCAGGGCATGCAGAGTCTTGCCCTGTGCAAATCCAGCTTAGTATCTGGGCAAAGGCTCAAGGAAACCACTCTGTAGATTTATGGCGACTTCTCTTTGTAAAGCTCCCTACTCTCCAGCATGCTGCCCCCCAAACTGCAGCTGGCTCAGTAGCTGAAATGCTGATTTCCATTTCCTCCACCCAGACTGCAGCTCTCTGGATCAGTTTCTTTCACTGCAGTTTGGAAAGTGTCCCCTGGGAGACAACTGGGGTGAATTTGAAGCTTATCTTTTGGTTTCTCTTGCCTCAAGGATCAAGGACCTACACTGTGTGTGTCCAAGGCCAAAAAATAGTTGTTTCATATACTTTTTCCAGTTTTATAGTTCTTTATGGCAGCAGGGTAAGTCTGATACCCATTATTTTGACCAGAACCAGAGCTCTGAGTCTTCATCCATACTGTCTGTTTCTTTATTAGTTCAGATGGATTACAAGGGTCTTTTGGATCTGGTCTCTGTCCAGCTCTCCAGCTTTATCACAAGACTTGTGTTATCTGCATCATTACCCACCTCATGCATATACGTATACTCAAACAGGTACACACACTCACGATCCAAACAATGAACTATTTTCAGTTCTTCAAAGATACTAGTGCTTTCCTCCTCTTCAGGGCTCCCTTCATGCTGTATCTTTACCTACACCACTTGTATCACCTGTACCATCTCTCGGCTCCTACTAGTCTTTCTAAAACAGTTTAAGTATCATTTCCTCTGGTACTTCCGTCATGTGCTCCCATAGCAACCTATACTTTCTCCAGTCAAAGACATTTCAAAACTTTATTATAGTGTCTTATTTAATACGAATTTTCTTTTTCTGTTTGATTCTAAGTTCTTCAAGTTAGTGTGGGGATTATCCTGTTTGATTATCATAATCACTAGTCACCCACTATTGTACCACTTGTGAAAATGCCAATTAGAGATTTAGGCTAGTAAAAATGCTGGATAAACCTGCTCTTATGACACCGCAAAGGAATTTACCTCAAGTTCTACTCTAATGAGCAGCAACCTATTCACATAGACCCTGCTTACATTGCTTTGGGTGTCCTGAATCGCCCTGTGACTATATCGCCTTCAAGGCAGATTTTCTCATTTCAGTCATTCATTTACTCCTCACCATTCCCTGTTGCCTTTACCAACTACATTCTATGTATTTTTGGTGCTTGGTAATTATTAAAGCCATCACAAACCTCATATCTCAAAGAACATATTTTGTTGCATTCTCATTAAGACATATCCTGTGAAAAAACACAAGCAAACTTGTAACTCTTAAACCTTTTACAGGTGTTTTTATGACCAGGGCAAGAACAATGTACAGTAAAATTACATTCTTACAATGTGCCTATGAGCTCAGGAGTGAAATCACTGGTATAATTCTTCTGACCATTGCAGGCTGAGAAGAGAGTTCAAAGTAAACATCTTGTGACTTTCCTTTTTTTTGGTGAGGAAGTTTGGCCCTGAATCTAACATCTGTTGCCAATCTTCCTCTTTTTTTTTTCCCCTCCCCAAAGACCCCCAGTACATAGTTGTACATCCTAGTTGTAGGTTCTTCTAGTTCTTCTACGTGGGACACGGCCTCAGCATGGCTTGATCAGCGCTGCTAGGTCCACGCCCAGCATATGAACTGGCAAAACCCCGGGCCGCTGAAGCATAGCGCACAAACTTAACCACTCAGCCACAGAGCTGGCACCTGAGTTTCTTAATTAATATAGTGGCTAGTGCCAAAAACCACAGTATAGACGACACTGGAGTACCTAGCAACAGGCACAAGTAACCAGTTGGATGGGATGGTGAGGTTGTAATGATATATTTTTGTTTCAAATTGACAGATATACATAGATTTCTCAACAGTAATTCAATGTGAAAGAGAGTTCAAATATATACACATGTGACTGCCTACTACAGGTAATGTTACACTCTCATCCAGGAAAGTCCCCAAAAGAAATTTTCAAGCAAAGCTAAAAAAAAAAAAAGGCACTTTATTGAGAAAAAGAAATAATATGACTTAGTAAAATGTTGAGCCAAATGAACTTTTAAGGTCCTTGCAATTCTTAAGATTTAAAAAGTCAGGGGCTGGCCTGGTAGCGTAGTGGTTAAGTTTGCGTGCTCCACTTTGGGGGCGCGGGGTTCATGGGTTTGGATCCTGGGTGCAGACCCATACACTGCTCATCAAGCCATGCTGTGGCAGCATCCCACATAGAAAATAAAGGAAGATTGTCAGAGATGTTACCTCAGGGACTATCTTCCTTAAGTAAACAGAGGAAGACTGGCAACAAACGTTAGCTCAGAGCCAATCTTCCTCACCAAAAAAAAAAAGGTCAGTAATGTACATTTTCTTCACTGCAAGAAACCTCAAAATTTACCCTTTTCAGTCGATTTAGGGTTAAGACACCAAGTAATTCACACAGGAATACGCACCTTCACATACTCTCACAGTTCTTTGAGAGAAGGGTGGGGTGGACCAAAAGGTTATCCAAAAGAAACTAATACGGAAGATTAGCATAAGGAAAGAAACATGCCTAAATGTATTAACTTCTACAAACTCTGGACAGTAGCTAGTACAAGTTGCTGGCACTTCGTTACTTATGTTTTTTTCTTTTGAGTCTCAAGTTACTGGACAACCATCCTCACTTTGAAAGAAAGGCTACATGTTGTATCTATGGACATATTAAGAGTCCCAGCAATTGCAAAGAAAATAAGGTGAAGTAAGGAAAATTACGAAGCCACTTCTTACCATTGATGTCACCACCAAGGCTGGAGAAAACCCCATGGTAAGATAGAAAAAGAGTTCAACCACCTTATACCTGCAGGATAAAAATGCAGTTAACTTAATTTATCTATTCCCACAACACTCAGACAATTTCCATACCAGTTTTTCCTTTTGAAAAAGAAATGTAAACGCTTAACTATTCAAATGAAATGTATTTTCCCAGCAGGAGATCAGTAGGCCTCTAACCAAAATACTGTGGTTGAATAACAATGGACTAGCAGTCCTTTCAGGACTGAAAAGCATCAGAGTCCACAGGCTATCTGGAAAATGTTTTCTGTCAAAAGTAGTTATCATGGAGTCCAATCCACCGTGCGTCCCCCCTTCTAATCCCAGAGTGTCTGCCCTCCTTACCATTCAACCCACAGCCATAAGAAACTGAAATTATGAAGACAAGTGGATGCCGCTTGGGGCCTAGTTTCTCAGTGGCAAACAGACAGAGCCCTAAGGAGCAAAGGGCATGTATTTTTGTTTGTCTCTTTATTTTGCATCGGCACAAACTCCAATTTGTAAGGCTCCTCACATTAGGCTGTAGAATGTCTGAAAATGCTAAGAAACACAGTGTATTGAAATTCAACATACATTTCTGCTGCATCAAACTAGACTCTACGTTCCTCAAAGGCAGGGGCCGAGTTTTATTTACATTTGGATCTGCAGGGCCTAGAACATCACCTGGCACAGTTTAGGTAATATCCCTAATATCTGCTGCACCAAATGGCCCAGGGTGACTCATATCTCATTCTCAGTATTTTATACTCCAAATCCACCATGAAGGAACATATCAGGAAGCTGGGGAGGAAGGGGTGTGCAGCTGTGGTTTACATTAGCAGGTCTCGAAGAGGAGGAAGGATAGTTGTCTTACTTTCTTTCTTTCTTTTTTTTTGCTAAGGAAGACTCACCCTGAGCTAACATCTATTGCCAACCTTCCTCTATTCTGTATGTGAGCCACTGTCACAGCATGGCCACTCATAGACAAGTGGTGTAGGTCTGTGCCTGGGAACCAAATCTGGGCTGCTGAAGCAGAGCACACTGAACTTAACCATTAGGCCACTAGGGCTAGCCCACTTTACTTTCTATTTTACCCAAGAATATAAATTAGGAGTTTGAGCCCAAGAAGCAAAACGTTCCCTTGGACTTATATATACTGCCCAACACCATTAAGAATTGCTAATTATGGTAAAAAATGCATTTTAGTGAATTTCAAAGTCAAAGAGAAGTTATTGAAAACTACCATTTTCTTCTGAAAAGAGAACACAATTGAATACTCTGTGATAAACACAAATTATCTTCAATTCTGAGAGCCATTCTGCCAACCACCATAGATAAAGAATTCAATAAACTGCATTCAATGACAATGATTTCATGGTTGTGAGTTTCTCAAACTCAGACATGTGAAATAATGAAAAGAGCCATGGCATAGGAGCTAGGACCCTTGGGTCCTAATTCCAGATGAGTACTAATTAATGCATGTCCTAAATGTTCTCAGTTTTAAGCATGAAGCTGGAATAGATGGCTTTGAAGGTCCCCTCTCGAGCTAAGATGCTAAATTTCAATCAGCTTTCCTATTTATATCGTTTCACACTTCTAAGACCCACAAATAATAGGTTTAAAAAATTGTGCCCTGTGGTTAGGATATTAAGAGTTTAGATGTCCTTCCAAACATCTCCTTTCTCAGGAATCCTAGTTTGGGACATCCTCTAGGTTCCTATCTAGGTTAAATGTTGTACTGGGCACTTCATGTCTGTTATCTTCAATTCCCTAGAAAACTTTGAAAAGCAGTTGCTTTTCTCACGTGGTAACTGTGTATCACAGAGGATAAGGCCAGTCTGCTGATAAGGCCGAGCTACCTGAGGATGTGAAATGAGGTCCAACTGACTCTAAAATGACAGTCCGCCTTGTCCCTCAACTACCTCACACCACACAAGTGCCATTCATTTCTTTCTGCAGCAACCTGCCCACTGATAATGAAGACCAAATGGTCTTGAAGATTTGCTATAAACAATATTTATTCTATTTATGTATTTCTACTATTTTGAAGGGCAAATATGAGTAAATTGCGTTGTAATGTAGATAAAATTTAGACAGTTAATTTTAAAACTATCAAATGTAAATTATTTTCTCTTACTTTTCATGGTAGAGAAATACATAAATGGTTCCTCCAGCTGCCATGAGCCAGATAAACCAACGCATATGAGATGCCAGGGGTCCAAGTTCACGGAGATTTAACCTAAAAATGTAAACATGACAACAAAGAACAGAAGTGATAAATGAGGGGAATTCTTAGAACCTGCGTTTTCCCCTAGTCTTGAAAATTGGCAGAGTGAGTACTAGGATAAGACTAGGAAGAAAACGCACACAACATGCCATGGAGGTATTTGGGCAATTTTGGTAAAATTAGTAACTCAAAGATCAAATTGTCAGTCGACCTTTAAGACTCAGAATTAGACCCAACGTGGTTTAAAAATAGAACCAGCTAAAAGGAGATATGTAGAAGTGAGTCCCATCACATCTGTGGTTCCTTATTAGGCAGACTGCTGTAGAGGCTGCTTGCCTTCTTATTTCTGATAACATATTTGGGAGCAGATTGCTTACAAAGCTTGACGAGAACCCTGAACAAAATCCTGACCTGGGATCGCATACCCACAGTGGATACCTAATACACAGACCAAGCGTCTCCATTATCAATCTCTGCCAAGAGAGAACATGAGAAGAATCAGCCCAACATCTGTTATGGAAGACATTTTGTTAGAATTTAACCATGGACTCTTGCGAAGGCTGCATTTTAAAATGCTGCAGATTCATTTGTACTAAGTTCATACTAAGAATAGATATGAGAAAAAAACAAATGTTGTTCTGATTGACTACTGCTACAAAATTAATATTTCCAAATGGCAAAGGTACACCTGCATATCAAAGACTACATATGAACAAATTGCCTACTGTAATATTTGATTCCTCAGCCTACATTTAAAATTTTTATTTACTTATTCCAAATTGAGGTATACTACACAAAAGCCTTTAAGTGTTCTCGTTCCAATATGACGCAGACCTATAATTTACTAACAGGTGTTGGGGAGAGGAAGCACTTACTCTTTACTCCAACAGATAATTAGGTTTCTTTTGAATGATGGATGCTGCATTAGTCAGAATCCAGAGGCCTGCTGTTTCTAATGACTGTAGTAGTTGATGACATATTATGAATTTGAGTGTTTAAAACTGGACAATGACTTGACAGAGGAAAACTAATGTTTCTTTAATTACTAGTTTCACAGCAACAAAATATTCTATCTGATCTATACCAAAAGGGCAGGAAGATCAAGGAAACTGAACAGACTATTAGGTATTTTAAGTAGCTAACTAATTTGGCTAGTTCTCTTATACAGCAAAAGTGAGAAATGTATTCCATATATATAGTAGCTACTGTGCTGTGAAGTGAATCGAAGACAAAAACTCTAAATTTCAAAAGTGAGCTTCTTTTCCTCCTACATATTTATAGCATTTCCACTTAAACAATTAGATGTCCAAGCATTCTGAACAGCAGCAGAAGTATATAGAAAGAATACGGAAGGCAAAGGTAACGTATTTCAAAAGTGAACAAGCCACCTACACACAAGTTCATAGCACTTCTCTTGAACAATCCAATGCCAGATATGTATTCTAAATAGCAGCAACATTCTCCCCTTAAAATATGCAATCTGACCCAAGTAAATTAAAATGGAAAAAAAAAATGCATGTATGTTTGTGTGTTGAGAGGAGACGGGTGGGGTATATGCGTGGGGGGCTGAGCAGGGAGAGGAAGAAGGGAGGAAAAGAGGACTGAGGAATTCTATCAGAAAAACACTACCTTTAAAAATAGAAAGACCGTATCTTACCATGGAGCGTAAGAAGCAGCAATGAAGAAATAGATGACCATTCTATCACACATGTGAAAACAATGCTCCACTGTCCTAGTGGGGGGAAAAAGTTAGATAAAGTTTTCAGAAAAATTTCAGACTGGAAGTATGGGCTATCACTCCACTATGTTGTGATTTCCATTCTTGTTCTGGTTTCTCATGGCATTTATAATTTGGCCTTCAAAGTCACACTGCTATTTTTAATAATATGAAGCCAGAAGTAAAAGTTTATAATATTTTTAAGATTGCACATACAATAGATATTCACCAGGCATGAGATACAGGGACAGAATCTCACAGGAACTCTGAGGTGGTTAAAATAAACCAATAAACAAAATCTGTCTTTTCTGATGTTTCCCATTTCTTTTAGATCCTATCTAACAGGAAAATGAAATTCCTTGAGGGTAGACCACTCCTCAACCCCTATCACAGGCAGGGCACAAAGTCGTGGTGCTCAGTAAACATTCCCCGAAGTCACATTTTTCATGACTTTTTAGAATATCTTTAAAGAAAACTTTACGTCAAACATCTTAGTGTAGATAATAAGTTGTAATAAAGTTGTAAGAACTTGTAATATACTAGGAACAGCATTAACAACAACAACAACAACAACAAAAGGCGAATTTTCTGCAAGAGTGTAGCCACCTGGATTTCTAAGCAAGTTCCTCCTTCCAAAACTGAAAAGTTGGGAAGTGTACCAAGATCGGGCTCACTGAGGTCTAGTCACAGAAAGGATGAGACAATCTGCCCTTTAGGAGGTCATTTAAAAGTATGAATGCATTGCATTGTCTTGAATCCATTTTCAGTGTTCAAGGGGTAGTAACTATGATTTGGTGGAGCACTAGTACTAGATTTTCGCCTCAACACACATATGTCAGCAAAGCAGGCTGAGGGTGTTTCAGGCATGGTTAGTGTTAGTGAAGAAGTGAAAATAATTTAGGTCACAGGTCTAAAAAAGTGAACACTAACTAGATTAACACAAACTTGACCGCATATCAGAATCACCTGGGGAGCTCACAAAATATAGTCAGGAACTCTAGTCCAGAAGATTCTAATTTAAAAGTGTTAGAAGATGAGGTAGAAGATGGAGGGAAGAGGAGAATATTTTTTTTAAACTCCTTGGATGATTATGATTCTTAGCCAGGTTTGGGGCCTTCCTAACCCTTCTTTCTACATTGTTATGCACTATTACAGCCGGTAAAATCAGACTTGCACTTTTATTCATGATTGGCCATCCACTTCTCTGACCCTCACTTTCCTGACAGGTGAAACAGAAGTAATATTACTTCTCTATCATAGAGTATGTGTGAGCGTTAAATGTATTTAGCACAGCACCTAGCACATAGTAGGTACTCAATAAATGCTAATTCCTCCCTCTCTTTTATTTAAATTAAGGCTATACTTGGATACTTAAAAAAATTAATGCAGAGTAAAAATCCATCCGTGGCTTATGATTCTAGCAGTGGTATTTCAAGGTTCAAGAGAGTCTGGTTTCTATTACACCTTCTTGTCCAGTCCCTGGCAGGGAGGCTCTGAATACTGGAGTAAGCATCTACAACTCTTTATTGATTCAGAAACCTAGACATCAGAGCTGAGTCAGCCGAGGCAACCACAAGTGTTGGATTGTGCCAAGAAGATAATGAAGTGCTCTGGCCTCTGCGACAGTGTGTCCTGAAGAGGCAAGACAGGTACTTTTGAGGCTCTCTTCTGAGTGTCCCGGAGCGCCCTTGTGATTCAATGTCCTTTTATTTTAAGCCCAGGGAACTGTCACCTTACAGGGAAAGGTAGCAGACTGCAAACTATAAGCCATAAGTGAAGGACGCGGTGAAAAAACCACAGGACTTGGAGTCACAGGTCCTGGGATGATCAGATTCTGCTGGAATCACCGGCTTGGGTGAGTCAGACCACTTCTCTGAGCCTCAGTTTCTCCAGGTGAAAATTAAGGGGATGGGATTAGACGACCCTTAAGAATCCTTCCAGCACTAAAACTCTGATTCTACATGTAAAGAAACCAGTAATCATCTTGTAAGTCCCAAATTCTTTTGGGAAATGAAGCATGTCTTCTTAATACTAGATTGTTTAAATAGGTGGAGACTTTTGGGGACATTCCATAAAATCAAAAAGTATATTCTAATATTATTTAAAATCACTCTAAGTCTGCTCTGAATCCTGTTTTGCTGAGAAGAAATTTTGCCCTTCTGGGTTGTACAGAATCTATTTCATAAGGAACCCATTCCCACCCACGTAGCATGTTGCTCCATTTGGATTCCCCCAAATTAACCCTTCACTAAGAAGAGGAATGCTTTTACGTCCTTCTTATTGGGAGGTTAGGGACCATGGTATTCTCCGGAAAGTACCTGAAAGCTAATAGTAGCAAAATACTAGAATCTTGTTTGAATAGATACATAGGACCTAATTCTGAAAGCTAAAGTTCCAAAACAGTGAACCCAAGCTCTAGTATACCTCCTTACATCACTTTGTCCTAGAGTCTTTTGTAATTTTCAAATCATTTTCACATAGTTCATCTCATTCACTTATCACAATAATCCTGAGTCAGGTATTATTG
Source organism: Equus asinus (assembly GCF_041296235.1). Lineage (NCBI taxonomy): Eukaryota > Metazoa > Chordata > Mammalia > Perissodactyla > Equidae > Equus > Equus asinus. Next base: position 32,132,480 of record NC_091802.1, on the reverse strand, counting down.
TTCTCATTTTAGTGATGAGGAAACTGAGGCTTCATGAGGTCAAGTGACAACACAACACTAAGTGGCAGGGCTGGGACTCTAAGCCCCATTGCTGACTCCAAGTTTGGTGTACTTTGTCACCAGCCCACAGCTGCCACACACTTAGAGCATCTTTGGTGTGCTTGATATCATTGGAAAATAGGTCTCGGGATTTTAAGTTGTATGTCCTTGGAAAGCAGGGCAATTTTGTTTGTGGTATCTGAGCAAAGGCCTACTTTTCCTAGATACATTGGGAGGTCCTCAAACTCTGTCCAACGCATAGAAAATTTCCTGAATAATGGGACAGCATTATAGTCTAAAAGGCAGGAAAATGTCATTCTTTGCCTCACCTCACCAACACATGCCAGTAGGGGAGGCTAACCTGAGTGAACTATTCTGTTGAAATGGCATGCCGTTCACTGTACCTTAAGTGGCTCTTTTTCCATGATACAATGTGAAATACTGTGGAAACGATGAAGAGGGCACAGAGGCCCATTCCATAAATCCATGCTGTTATCTTTTCCCAGCAGTCATCAGACAGCCGATGGAGGAGGGCACTGCCCACGATGGCCGGAACAATGAGGAACTGAGAGAACGGCAAAGAAAAGTCAATCTCCTAAGTTTTACTGAATTGAGACCTTTGTTAAAAATACATAAGTTTATCAGGGAAAATTTTAGAAAGACTATTTTAAAACAAATGTTTGCCTCTCCTGGATAATCATAACAAGAGCCAGATAACGTTGTCAGTTGCTGCACCGGAACCGGTACTGCTAAGAGCCCAGGAATTATACCCATCAATGTACAAACAAATAAGCAGTAAAGGATGCAAGATGACTCAACTGTTGCAAAACAAATGATTTTTATCCTAATTTCATTAATTAAGAACACATTTCATGCTATTCTCTAACATGATTTAGAGTAGGTACTTAAAATACTCAAATGCCAAGAACATACCCAGATTTCCTAGAGAGGTCCTAAGTTTTCAATATTCTTTTCTGTCTCCCTCAGGTACTCCTAAAGTCCCAATATTTCAGCAAAGGGTAAGTGAATGAATCTAGTCAATAAGTATTGTAATGTACACGCCACACACAAAAAAATCAATTCTTCAAGTCATATGTCCTGATTTTTAGTTTGGATCTGTACATTACAACAACTGGGGGCTACTGCAGAGTGAAAGGGTTTTTGGATTATTTCATTTTTAATTGCACCTTTCAAGTAAGCAAGGGTAATCCATTCTCACCTATTCAAATAATTTTAAGAGACTAGAATCTTAGAATTTTGCCTTTTGAACCATATTTTATACTTCATATGGACACAAATTTCAATAACTAGTCATATCAGTATGACTAGTAAACATTTTATAATAACAGACACCCTCAGGAGAAATAAGCTACTTCATCAGATGTTAGAGTAAGTATACCTGGCATAGAATGCAAACTTTAGCAATCTTACCTTTTTTTACACCAACATCTATTTTTGCCCTCTTGCAACAGAATATTAATCAGCACTGAATTTTCAAATGCCGAAGTTTTCATTGGTCCAGACAAAATGAGAAAATTAAGAACAACAAACAATAAAGTTTCTCATAAAACAGAATTTAATTATTTTGAGATTATGCCCTTCCTACTTTTTTTCTTGTTAAACCATCCTCTCTTTAACAAAATGAGGATGATGAAAGTTTTTTGTTTTGTCTGTTTTAGAAATTTTACTGCTCTCTGAAATTCAAAAATCAGGCATACAGTTTAATAAGATGACGATTTATGTTCTAAAAAATTAACATGGAGGTTTTGTCAGTTTTTCCTTAACTTTGTTTTATACAAGTGTTCCTTAACTTGTGACAGATCCAGAAGAGATAAGTTGAGGGATATTTCAGGTCCATCTCAAGCAAATATTATTCCTAAAGGTGAGCTGTGCATCTCAATAGCCAAACTATCATACTTAAATGCTCAACATTGTGCTAAGTAACAAGCACTTCATTGATTGCTCTTATTGGTCCCTAGTATGGAAACTATCAAGGCATATTTTCATAACTTTTATCAGTGTTTTGCAGTTGGTAAACAGGGAAAATAATGGGTGTATATTGGAGCCATGAGTGAAGGAACAGGACAAATAAACCAACTGCTTCTCAAACTTTTATATTCCTTATATCCTAACCCTGACCTAGACTTAAATATACATGCGTGCACACACACACTTATTTTCTTAGGGGCCTGTGGACAATTATCTTCAGAAGTAATTTTACTTTTAGTTCTGTTAAATTCGTCGAACATTTAGTCAAGAATAAAAGATGGATACCCAGGCTGGTAAAGGTGACAAAAATTAGGCTGTGCCGTCTTAAAACCAAGTTTGGACTCTAAACATTTTGACCCTCTGGTGCTGTCAAGCTCGCTTCCCATGAGCATGTCATTAAGGCAAAGACAGGGGTCAGCTCAAGTCTAGAGAATTCCACTAAATCCTTCCTGTGCCCAGAATCTCTACCATGGGTCTAGGGAGACTGTCCAATGGAGCGGTTACTCCAAATTTCACTGCTGAAGCCCCTTCATGGAATCCAGGGCAGGCAAGTCAGGTACTAATTTTTTTCTAAAGAAAAAAATTTTAACAAGATTCCAGCATATGAATTATTTAAGTAAAAATCTGCTTAGCACCTAAGTAAAAAAGGAAGTCAGTGATAAATTAGGGTGATGTTTCAGTAGTACCAAGTAATATCTGAATTCCACTATTATAATACATAAAACAGGGGCTTTATAAAGTTTGATTTGTGCTAAGTAATGACCAAATGGCATTGCTCTATTAGATTATAAAGAAATTCACCAAAAACTAGTTTATTCTGGGTTTACTCAGCATCATAGTTCCTTTACAGAAAACACCGTGACTATGCTTTGGGGAAGGGGTTAAAGAAATGAAAAGGCACAACTTACTTCAAGCAAATTTTATTTTAATGACATATGTATATAACCTACATATTGTACTAACACTGTCTAAAATAATTAAAGCAGCCTGTTCTAAACACTCTCCACTAAAGGAGTAAATTGGTCTCTTCTATTTCTTGTCTTCCGACTATATCACTAGCTACCATTTTTCCCTCAAAAGTCTGACTAAATGCAATTTTCAAAGGGAATACAAAATCACAGATAAAGGGAAATTTAAAATGACACAAGAAAATGCCAATAATATGACATTAATAGCAAAACTATGAAAATACATACATATTCACAAATACCACACATAAAAAGAAGAAATGCACCAAAGTGTTAACAAGTTATTTCTGAGTAGTTTTATTTTTCTTATATATTCTCCAATATTTTCTAAGTTTCTTATAACGAGCATGTTTTGCTTTTACAAGAAAGAAAAAATTCACTCTGAATTTAGGGATTAAATCCATTTTTTCTTCAACAATATGGAGTAGTATCTCCTCTGAGAAGCACTGGCCACTGGAGGGGTGGGGAGGATATGGCTACCTGTTTCAGAGGATCACCTAGTAAAACCAGCACCTTTTGAAAAAACTGTGAATTCTCCTTGGCTAATGAGCACAGCTGACTGTCTTGAAAAGACGATTCATTTCATTCCAGGGCTGACAGTCATCATAAATAGTTTTCTTTGGTTTTCCTATACCTAGGGTACTTACTGATATTATCTTTTTAAAGAAGATCTTGTCAGAGAAAGCAAGTCCAGGATGGACAGAGCTGACTGTGGGTCAGAGCACCGAGTGTCAGACACGCTCACAGAGTTTCTGGTGATGTGACCCAGCAGTGATACCCTGGTAGGTAAGGTCACAGAGATGGGTAAATCCAACTGCTCGGGCTGAGGTCACTAGAGATAATTGCCCCTTCCTCCCACCAAAGCCCTTTGGGAAAGAAGAAAAAGGCAGAAAAATACACTCACTGCATGTGTGTAACAGTTAGCAGCATGTTCGTAACAAGTTGGTTTGTAGCGGCCATTGGCTGGGGCCCGGTGGTTCATGAACCTTTGGAAACAAAAGGACATCATGTGAGAAAAGTTGGAAGCCTGTGAAGAACAATGGGGAAGCCTGCCAATGGTTGTCTTGTCTATTCTAAATGAAGAAGCGATGCTGGAAATACCTAGTCATGGGAATAAAACCAAAGCCACTAAACAGGTGTAAACTGAGTCAGCAGCAATGATCCTAAAGCAAATGTCCCAGTTTATCGGGTGAAATATTCTTTCAGCTTATTCCAAAGAAAAACCTTCTACCAACCAAAAGCAAACAGAAACCACTCCCTTCAACTGGTACTCCCCAACACTAAAAAAAATTAAAGATAAAAAAAGGGCACGACCAAACCTGAAATCTTAGGAAAAAAATCATGGGAATTTTTCAAAATTTTACAAATGCTGGTAACTGCCATTAAATGAAAAGGGATACAATGCATTTGAAAGGTTTCTATTTTCTCTCTCAAAGTTTATAAGGCTTTATACATGTAGATTTTTAAACCCTACATCCCATGATTAGCAGGCCTGTCCAACTAGTCTCCCTATACTGCATTACCTGTTCCAGACAGCTCAAACAAATGATACCTGGCTGCCCCTGGGCCACCTACACAAGAGGTGTATTTTCACCTGCATTCTTCCTGAATTAAGAGTTTGATTCAAAATCCAAATATATGACTAGTACCTGATACTTCAGCTATAAAATTCACATATACAAACAAATGTGTGCATGCATCCAAATACCAAAACCTGTTACACATACAGACACATGGCCATATTCCATACTTCCTTTTGGGCTAACTTTGCGGCAATCAGCAATCCTAGAGTGAAAAGCACAATACCATCAGACCTGAAGAGACAAATGGCATTCTTCCATTTCAGTGTGTGGGTGAGGATCCCCCAAAACCCAACCCATACCCCAGCCATGTTTCATGAAGGATTCTGGTTTAGCCTCTCTGTTCTTGGGAAAAAGGGAGATGTAAACTCGGGAAGATAAAAAAGCAGCTGCCTGAAAGCAGCAGACACAGAGAAACAAACGGAGGTCAAAGAGCCCTGACAGCATTCAGAGCTCAGCACTCAAGCTGCGCTCCTGTGCTTGGAGCCTGGGAGATGTCAACAGGCTTTGTCCGGTAAATCATCCTTCTGCTTGAGCTAGTTTAAACTGGGAGAGGGGGATTTTCTTATTTGCCACTAAGGAGTTCTGAGTCATCACATCTAATTAATTAAGATGATGAAAAATGGTACCAGGCTGAACCAAATGGCAGAGCCAGGTTGTCAAACATTGGCCAGAACACATGGTCAAGTTGTTCTAAACAGTGTCCAGTTTATTAACAAAGGACTAGCACTTTCTTCCTGAATTAAGAAGAGACTGTTATCCTTAGAGCAAATAAAAAATAAATAAAATGACAGTCTCTACTAACCCAATATAGAGAGTTCAGGTGGAAATTCCACTGGGCAATGAATTTGGGACAATGAATATGTTCCACGTGAACTGCCAATAGGTTAGCTATCTAACTAGTGTGCAAGACATATATTGAATGGAATTCAACAGATGGCTGGGAAACTGTTTAAGAGAAACGTGCAGTCAACAGCTTCAGAATTTATCTAAGCTATTCTCACACACAGATAAATAAATCTTTTCTCCCTTGATAATTCTTTAAATAATTTTACTAATTTCCCAAGGGACAAGAGTGTTGCTATACAGCTCTTATTAGTAAAAAAGAAAATAATTATATTCTTGGGAAGGATGCTTTAAAAGCGTCCCAAGCATTCAAGGATCTACCATGTCATTACCCTGAGACATAACAACAGAGCTATAAGTAGCATACCCTATTAGGAACTTTAAAGGATAAAGGGCAGGCTCCAAGATGGTTGCGGGTGGATTAAATTGAGAGTGCTCTGTGTAGGGAACAGTAAGTGAGGTTTGCCTACCCACCACCAGGCTGCAGACTAAAATAGCAATTTATATCTCTGGCAGCCCAATCTAAAAATAGTCAGGCCATTACAGAGCAACAGAGATAGACTTTCACATTTTCTCCCAAAAGCAAAGCAGCTGGGTGGCCATGTTTGTGACTGCTTAGTCCCTGCCCACCTGGAATCACTCAGGTTAAAAATAAACTCAGAAGCTGTAGAGAAAAAATCCCACCCCTGGTGACTTAAGGTGCTCTCTCGTTATGGACGGAGCCAGACTCGGGCAGTAAGGAAAAGGAAGAGCATCTATGCTAGAAGCAGATCACTGTCTGGGGCTCAGGGGACTGACAGCACTCTGTTCTGCTGGGAAATTTACAGTGCGATTTTTCCATTTCTCTCTGATCTGCCGGCATACAATCAAGCCTCCATTTAGCCTCCTGAAGAAATCACATCACCTAAGACCTAAATGGAAAAGCAGATGTAATATGCAAATTATCTCCCACACGCTGAGGCTGTTCTCTTTCCTCCAAGAAGAATGAGGACGGTTCTCAAGTGTTATGGCAAACATCGCCCATTTATGGAAGACACCCCTAAGGCGAGTAACCCAAACTGCCCCCCAGTGCTAGAACAGAGTATCCAGCATGCTTTAGAGAGCTGAGAGAAAGTGACTTAGTCTTGAGTATGGGAACCACACTTCATAAAGCTATTAGTTAGGGAGGATTTGTTCATTCATCACTTTCTCTTTCAACACTCTCTTGCCCAGTGCCCTTACGCCCTTCCTGCCTTACGCCCTACCCGCCATGACAGAATTCCAAAACTATGGAGAGATAGGGACTCACAGGGGACACTCCTCTGCACACTTTAAATTTAGCCCAAAGCACTGTGCCTTCAGAAAGTAAATCTACAACCCACCAGCACATCTCAGAGGCCCAAGCTCAAACCCGGCAAGTTGTCCTTATTCCTACGTGTTCCTCATTCTCCAAATGCAACATTGTCAACACTTCCTTCAAAATATATTCCAAATCAGCCCACCTCTCTAGAGTTACACAGACGCTACCTTACATCAAGACATCGACATCTCCACACACGGACTCTCCTTTATAGAGCAGCCGCCAACAGTCTCTTAAAACGAGATCCCATCACACACCCCAAACCCAGCTTCGAACTTGTCTTTGGCTTCCCAAGTTCTTAGGATAACACTGCAGCTGCTCCGGGGCCCACAAGCCTTTTTCTCTAGCCACACTACCTCTTCTCTGCTGCTCAAACTACCAAGGTCTTGTCTGCCCCACGGCGATTGCATTTGCTGTTTATTTCTGCTTAGAACATTCTTCTCCAGGACGCTCAGCTCTCTTCTCACCCATCAAGCTCAGTTCAAATGTCACCGCCTCAGAGGGTTTCCTGACTGTCCCACCCAAAGTATCACTTCAGCCCTCCCCACCCCACCAGAGTTATCACAATTAGTAATCTAACTTTTTAAACTTGTTTACTTTTTATTTCTTGTTTCCCCACTGTAATGTAAATTCCAGGAAGGCCTCTTGTCCACCATTTCATTTCCAACCCCAAGAACAATGTCCAGCTATTGCTGGAGCTTAATAAAGAAGTGTGGAATGAACAGAAAGAGACATTCCAGCTGCTGCTGCACTATTTTATCTTAACTGATATCCCATCATCAATTAGTTTCACTGCGGATTCAGCAGGTTCTTCATGTAGCAAAGAGAAAAAGGAAGTCTTAGAGCCAAAAGAACCCTGAATCTCATGAAAAGAAAATTCTTAAAGGCCAAGACCATGAACATTCAAAGGCCTCCTTTGGCATCACTTGATTGGGGCAATGTAAGCTGAGCTGTGCACAGTACCTTACAACTAACTCTCCTTTACAAAGGAGCATGATGTTCAGGAAGAGTGTCCATTGCCAGAGGTGGTAATGGCGGTGGGGGACATTTAGCTTCATTATGAAATAAGGGAGAAGGCATATATAGGGAGACTACTCCATGCCTATGATTCAATGCTCTCAGAACACGCAAAACGAGACAACAGGCAGTCCTGGAAGACTTCCTGATGTTCTAGAATAAGATGCTCTACCACATATTCAATTTGAAGCTAACCAGTGGTCATGAGGCTGGGGCTGAGGGAAGGAGCATCCTTTTCCTTGGATTTTTGGTTGCCAGGCTGGAGAAATGAGTATGCACCAACAAGATACGGTAGCTTGGTGGGTCCTAGGCCTCTACACTGAACACACAGGTGTGGTGTGGGCAGGGAGACAGAGGTGAACTGGCAGCATGGGTGGTGGAACACACAGATGTGGTATGGGCAGGGAGACAGAGGTGAACTGGCAGCATGGGTGGTGGAACACACAGATGTGGTGTGGGTAGGGAGACAGAGGTGAACTGGCAGCATGGGTGGTGGAGAGGGACATGAAATTGAACCCTCAGGCCTGCCCCTTCTTAGGTGCGTGATTATGGCAAGTTCCCTTCAATTCTCTAACTCGATTTGCTTCTATTAAATGGGTATAAAATTCATCTTCCAGGGTTACAGTTGAGGATGAGATGAGAAATAGACAAATACCCGGACCCTGCCTGGCCCAGGTAGGCACTCAGTAAATGTTAGCAGTTATTCAAATAAGTCAGAGATGATGTGAAAAGGAGAGAATGACTGTGTGTGGGGGGGGAAACTCAAGCATGGAAGGAATAAAACAGGAAGATAAAATATGTTCTGTGTCTCAGTGGGATTTTTCACAGCCTAAGTTTTTTGAGAAGCCATGCCTGCATAAAGCTCTCCACTTAGGACAGTGGGCTAAGTTTCCTTATAGCCGTCCTCCACAGAAAGCGCAGAACTCTGGAAGTTGATTCAAAGCCACAATGACCACCAAGTTTCCATTATGAACAAACCATCAAGGTGTTCAGGTTTTCTTGTAATTTACGCATAACCGCAAACTATGGCCTAATGAATTGTTTTTATTGCAATCAAACGCTCTTCAATTAAGTCCCGATAAATCAGAGAAGGAGCACGTTTTCAAGGACAGTGTGTCCCTTCCTCCAGTTCCTCTGTCATTTACCTACCTGTAACTATCCTGAATGCTCAAATACTGTATAATGAACACGGCTTTAAGAGGCACAGAATAGCACTCTCAACATTTTAATGGGTGGACCACAGAAAACCAGGACTGTTTTTTTGTTTTTTTTTTTTAAATTTCTCCTTTGGCTTATTTTAAAGACAGGATTTCTTTTGTTTTCTTTTTTCAAAGATTGGCACCTGAGCTAGCATCTGTTACCAATCTTTGTTTCTTCTTCTTCTCCTCAAAGCCCCCCAGTATTACATTCTAGTTGTAGGTCCTTCAAGTTGTAAGGACTTTTTATTTACAGGTGTTATGTCCAAGTTCAAATTGACCCTTAGAAATATCTTTCCAATCCAGCCTACAATAGAAAAACAAGAAGTTATGGGATCATTCAATCTTCAAAGAAAATCAGGGTAGATCTAGATGTCATTAAGAAAATAACTGTTAAATATCCATTGTTATCGTGCAGCCACTGAGAAAATTACAAAGTCTATGCTGCACCAAAAGACAATGCCTGTATTTTTCTTTTTTAAATGAATGAAGTAGAGCGCAAAATCACACTAGAACTGTGTTAATAAGGACCGGATAGATTAGTGTCCAGCAAAAAGAAGATAGTTCAATTGGCTGAGATGGTAGGATTCTAAGTCGTCTTTTTTTTTTTCTTTATTCCTTTTAACACTGTTTTAATGTTTGTGCAACATGTAATAAAACAAGCTCTTTTTTCCTTTCTAGAGAAGATTTCAAAGGATATGAAAGAAATACTAACTCAACGAAATAAGAAAGGTAATTTCACAGAAGACTGCCACTGTTCTCTGAAAACAGGAAGCGCACACATGTGCAGAGAAGCAAAACCAAATCAAACAAACCACACAGGGCAGGGCTTTGCCAATCATGCCCCAGCACATGTTACCTTCTCCCTTAAAAGCTCCTCCAGTCTTCATGCCTGACTTCATTTTCTAAAGCCACAAATCATGGTTCCTTTTTGCCTATAGAAGCACAGATAAGATGTTGCCACTGGGGGAACAGAGCCAGGCATTCAACACCCTGAGGGACCAGCAACAGTCAGAAGTTAAGCCAAGTCTTCCAAAGAGTCACCCTTCTGATGGCACAGTCCACCACAACTCTTCCTATGCATTTTTGACTCCTTTACCCTTTGGGACTGGGAGAGGAAGGAGACCAGCATAATGGGTGAATGGTCCACGAGGGATTAGGGAGTCACATAGGAAAACAAGTGCACATTAAATTTTCGAAATAAAAGGCAGTGCCTAAAGACTCAACCATCATCTCTTTAGATGGTTTCATGCATTCCTTTGCTTCTTTCAAATTCCCGATCACTGCACACTAAGTAAGCCTGCTGGTGAAGGTCTGGGAGGGGGGACAGCTGCCTGATTCAGACAAAGGGATGGCAAGTTATTACAAACACAGGAGAGGTGAACTTTCACCCACTTAAACGAAGAATGAGGAAAAAAAAAAAAAAAAGCCCAGAGCTTCCTCTCTGAACCATGGGCCAGACTCCATCCATTGCTCGATGGCAGAGACCCGGAGTAGGGATTAAGGCCATGGTGACTCTCCAGGCTGGTTTCCACCAGCTCTCCAGTGAAAGAGCAGCCGACCAGCCTTCCGGTGGCGCCTCCTCGGTTCCATTCCCCGGTTCCTAACCCAGACACCTCGACAGCAGGTCGCACCATCCGAAAGCTAACTCGCCCCTCCGTGGGGCCCCAAAGAGCACCGCCCTGGGACCCGAGGCCTGAGAACCAGCAAGGCCCAGATATGGCCAGGCAAGGCTAAACCGGTGGAGCGTGCCTCAGTTTCCCTGTTGCTAGGGCGGTTCACAAAGCACCCAAAATGCCCCGCACCCCTTCTTTACGACAATCTCGCTGCAGGGCGCAACAGCTACCCGGCCCCGACTCCGCGCGCTCGGGGAGCCACCACGCTGCGGGTAAGAGGTGGAGGCCAAAGCCAGGGTCGGAGGACCCGGCGGCGACGCCTGTAGCTGGGGTTCGGGTCCTCAGAGCAAGCAAGAGCCCTGCCTGGATGGAGGTCGGGAGGGTGAAGCCGGGTGAGCAATGGGATCTCCTGGGAGGAGGGCAGGCTCCAGGTCCGGGGTCTGGGAAACGGAGGTGTGCAGATCGCGAGGGGGGACCCGGGTTAGGCATGAGGTCCCGGTCCCGGTCCTCGGAGGAAGGGGATTGCCCAGGGACCGCAGGGCGGGGAATCCCCCGGGAACTGGTCCCCAGCCAAGGTGCCGGATCCACGGGGGTGGACCCAGGTGAGGAGTCGGGACCCATGCGGGCGGAGGCGGGAGCCGGGACTCGCTCCCGGCACCGGCGGCGGCGGCGGCGGGGCGGGGGCGCCATCCCTCTCACCGCTGGAATCGATTCCTGAACCGCATTGATCCTCCGCTCCTCCTCGGGGGCCCGGAGCTCCGTCTCGTCAGCGCCGGCGGCCGGGCGCGCGGCCCTCATGGGCTTGGGCTGCTCCGGAGGCCGCCCGCGTGCCCGGCGCTCCGCTCGGCGGGGCAGGGCCGGAGTGGGCCAGGCCGGGGGTCGGGACAGGGCCGGGGCCAGACCCGGCGGCTGGGGGCGGGAGGGAGGCCGCTTAAACGGCCCCGGCGCCTCCCGCCTCCCGCCTCCGGCTCCTCCGCCCCCGGGCGCCCGCGCCCCGCCCCGGAGCCGGCTCCACCCCCTCCCGGTCGGCCCGGCTGCGTGCTCCCGCCTGCCCGCGCGTCACCGCACCCGGCAGCCAATCAGCAGCCCGAGCGGCGCGGCAGCAGCGCAGCCTTTCAGTCCCGGGGGCCCGGTCCGGGGGCGGGGCCTCGCAGCAGAGGGGAGGGGGGAGGAGGAAGGGGGGAGGGGGGAGGGGGGAGGGGGGAGGGGGGAGGGCAGGAAAGCGGGAAGGGCGGCGCGCTTCTAGAAGGGGTCGAGGTGGGACGTGAAAACAGAAGAGGCAGAGAGGAAGAGCGATTGTAAAGGAAGAGATGGGCCAAGAATGTCAAAAGCAATTGTGAAGGAAATAGCAGCAAACAAGGACCCCTGTCTGAGTTCTAGTCCTGGCTCAGTGTCATTCATCCATTCTTCAGCGTTCATTTCTCCATCCCTCCGTTCGTTTATTCCTTCATCATTTCGAGGACCAACTACCCCTAGGCTATTATTCAAGGCTGCAGGGCAGGTTTAAAAACCTTTCCTTGTCCGTCAGACGAGGAGGTTGAAATCACTAAGGCATCCTTTAATTCTGAGATTCAATGAGAACCACAAACGCTGGTGTCCTCTGCAGGGCTCCTTTTATAGTGTCCTCCAATTTATTTTTTATTTATTTCTTATCCAAACGGCTTCCAGATAAACCAGAAAGTAGGCTTGAATCAGGTTCCTGTCGCTAAACCTAAACTCAGGGCTTGCTGGAAGAGAGGTTCAAAGTTAAGTGAATGATGGGTGACTTCTTGATCCATTCCCTTACCACTCTTGGAATTTAGGTGTGCTCCCCTCCAGGAAGCCTGTTCACACCCATCCCCCTACACCCCAAACTGGAGACTCAAGGAGACATTAGGCCAGCCTATTAGGAGTGTTTACTCTGCGTGCAGTGGAGCATTGAAAAGCTGAGAATTCTTTCACCCGTAATTCTAGTTTCTTTCCTTTAACACCTTCCAAGTGGCAGCATCTAGCAGGGTGCTTTCCGGGTTATTTCATTAATTTCCCCAAGAACGCCAGGAGATAGTCGTTATCTTACTCATTTCACGATAAGGAGGCTGAGGTTTAGAAATTTGCCAAAGGCAAAACTAGGATTTGTACCTAACTTTGTTTCACGTTGCGGTCCCAGATCCTTTCAGTACCCCAGACTGCCTCTGCCTAAGTTTTAAAGTAATCTATCTCTTTAAAAAAACTTTCTTTCTACTCCAAGGCAGAAAAATGAGCATGAATTGAAACTTTACTAATCTCCTTTGTTGGGCCACCTGGCTAATGAATTGGTGAGGGAAGGGAAGGTTACAAAGGAAATAACTAATGAAAATAGATTAAAAAAATAATAAGAAGGATTAAAAAAAACAATGAACCAACAGATGTCAGGTCACATCCTATCAATGACTTAGGAAAGTGCAGAGATAAGCTGTCAGAGTGTGATGAGGCTAATTAGGGAAAGGAGAGCAGGAAAGAAGGAAGTCTCAATATGGATTTTGGAAGAGATGACAGGCATGACTTGGCACAGCCTTTCATATGGGAAGAATGGTTTGAACAAAGATGAGAAGTAGTCAGTATGGGGAAAATTTGTGGGAGGCCACCGAGGTTTAGAAACATCAATGTGAATGGGATTTGCCCAAGAAAAAAAAATGAGTGAGATAAAAATCAGATTCACTTGCTAGAATAAAATCCCTTGACCTACAGCGGTCTCTTCCACAGAAATGCAGGAATATTAACTGAAAGTGGCTTGTTGAAACAATATGATCGAAAATTTAAATCAGCCTCGTTGTTGGTGAAACTCCCCCCAAAAAGTAAAAGCAAACCTCAAAAGATAAAAATAAAATACAAGAAACGCCTTTGAATTAATTATGCACACACCTGCCACATTTTTTTTAGTGTGGTGTCCCTTTGAATCTGTTTCTGAGGAGGAATCCTGAGTTTGTTTGCAGAGAAGAAGTACAAGATTCTACTTAGAGATTAGTGTTGCAGGAGAGGAAGAAAATAGACAGGTTTTCGAGTTAGCAGGTGTGATATTTTTGCTGAGATCGGAGATTAAGTCTTTCTGCAAAACTGCAGACACATTTGCATGGGCATGGCCTGTGCCTAAGAGAAAGGATTTGTGATGGAGCAGACACCAGCTGCAAGGGAGACTCTTGGGAGAATGCCTGCCCTGCTCGCTGAGGAACACAGAGTTCCTGGACAGGATGCTGACCGTACTAGGAAACACCTGGTACCTAGTCCTCTGGCCGGGACCATCCAATCAGAAAGTGGCAGCTCTGCTCCAGTCTGTGACTCTAGATGCCCCAGGAAGGTTGCCTGAACTTGTGACTGCAGGTCTTCTTCTGTGACTGGTTTCAATCTGTCTCTTTACACATATGACAAAGTTAAGTAGTATTTAAAGTGTAAATACTTGCAGCCTTTCCCCTTTCCTAAAAAGAGGAATGCCATCTTTTCCTACTTAATCTTTTGCCCACCTTCCCTTATGCTATGGTCTGAATGTTTGTGCCCCGCCTCCCCTTAACATGTTGAAATCCTAATGCTCCCTGTGATAGTGTTAGGAGGAGGGGGCCTTTGGGAGGTGACTAGGTTAACCACTGCTCTCATGAATGACACTAATGCCCTCATAAAGAGATGAGAGCTCTCTGGCCCTGTCCACCATGTGAGGACACAGGGAGAAGTCATCATTCTGCGACCTGGAAGAGAGCCTTCACCAGAACCCGACCATGCTGGCACCCTGATCTTGGACTTCCAGTCTCCAGAACTGTGGGAAATAAATTCCTGTTGTTTATAAGCCTCCCAGTCTGTGATATTTTGTTATACCAGCCCAAATAGGCTAAGACACCCATCATTTGAGGATTATTTGTCTCTTTCATGCCCAGTTCCTGGACTTCCATGATGAAAACAATTGGAGAAAATAATGGGAAGAAAAAGCAATCCTGAGAGAAAGGAAGGGGCTTGGTAGATAGGCTATATTGATCTACATGATGAAGATGAGTAGGAGAAAAAACATGCCATAATCTGGGGGGTATTGGTAAAGGTTTTTGTGAGGTGGGGAGGGACTTAACTAAGTAAGAGGATTCATAGAATTATGGAACATGAGAACAGGAAAGGGACTGTGAGAAGTTCTGCTAAGACTATGAGTTGGATACTCTAGTATTTTCCAACAACTAAAGTTGAGAGTCCCTTTTTTTTAATTCTTGGCTGTTTGATTGTATTTATTTGAAAGTGATTTCTTTCAGAGACTGGACCACATGGGTGGGGGATATACGATGGTTACACAGATTCAACTTTTTGAGTGCTTAACTTGCTCCTGGAACTTTTATGCCTATTAGCTCATTTTATCCTTAAAACCATCCTGTGAGCTAGATAATATCATATCTATTTTATAGATAAAGACATGAAAGCTTAGAGGGGTTTTGTGAGTTACTTAAATTTGTAAGTATAAATGAAAAAGTCAAGATTTGAGCCCAGGTTTCCTGTCTCCAAGACAAATGCTTTTTCCCTCCATGCCTCATCACGGTATATGACTGTGTATCATTACTCACTGTGGCCAACCGTGTTCTATTCTCAGTGAACAATCGATAAACGACATTCTGCTGGCTGTTGTGGTTGTTTCGCACAGTGACCAACACTCACTTCTTCAAAAAGAACATTATTTGAGTGTAGAACACTCTGACTGCCTCATGTTGTTTTTAAAGTCCCTGCTGAGTACAGAGTCAGGATTGCTGCAGCTGTTTCTTCCAAAGCAGGTTTGAGAGGTGATGAGAATAAGGATGGGAATGCCAGTGAGTACAAAGCGGACCCCAAAAGACCAACATAGGAACAAAACAAGAGTTGATGGCAGTGGTTCTCATAATGTGACTCAGAGGCCACAAGATCACACTAGGGACTTTCATAGTCATCTGTGTGAAACTCATGTCTATGCTTTTGATTCAGTCAAAAAGAATAAAGAATTATATTTAACAAAATGCAGATTCCCCCTTAATTGGGGTCACTTGGCATTTATTTTCATGCTTTTTGTTTACTTGGGCTTGGGCAATAGGAACTCAGTGAGGGTAGTCAACCTGTGACATCTTTTATTCTACCAAAGTCAACCAGGAACTGAAAAGATTCGGAGAGGTTCTTGATGCCTTATGTGGTCTCAGCTATTTTATTTGCTCATGATAAATAGGAAGTGCTGACAAAGATGAAGTGTAACTTCTCTTGAAGAGAGAAAAGCAGAATATGTTGGTGTGAATACTGATGAACATTTTTAAACTTGCACACGCTGAAAGATGCTGCTCTGAAACTTCCCCTGCTATTATAGATGTCCAGGCCTAATGTCTTTCATTTATTTGTAAACCGAATGCAACTGGGCCTCCTTGGACAAGCCCTTGCACCTGCTGTACCGATTTCTTCTAATTGGAAGAAATGCAAACCTAAGTGATTCTCTAAAAGCCAAGACAAGTAATGTCAATTGTTACTAAAATTCCTGTGAATACGGAAAAGGGAATTACACTGTGCA
This sequence comes from Equus asinus, assembly GCF_041296235.1. Lineage (NCBI taxonomy): Eukaryota > Metazoa > Chordata > Mammalia > Perissodactyla > Equidae > Equus > Equus asinus. The sequence continues at coordinate 32,116,384 of NC_091802.1, read as the reverse complement.
TCACCCTTAAACATTTCTGTGTCTCCAAAGTTCTACATCCTTTGGGAGCCGCCATTTCTTTTTCTCCCAAACAATCCTATTTTCCCACTAACATATTTTCTCCATACCAATGGAGAAAACTTTCCACCTCTAGAAAGTCTGTTTGTATATTTTCTCGTGCAAAAAAATTTAGTCTTTCTCTTTTGGCTTCTATCATTTGCATCCCCAAGAATCACTCTGCTGAGCAAAACAAAGGGTCTTCATGGAGATCTACCTTCTTTAAAAGATACAGAAAGGGAAGGAATTGAAAAGAACTAATAATTTATTATTTTTTTTATCACACATTTATTCAATGAACATTTATGGCAAGTCTAATGAGCGTGCAGGTCCCAGCCACAAAGTTGAATGAGTGCCCTATCTTCAAGGAAACTCCAGGTGGTGGGAAAAAAAAACAATTGACCATAAATCACTGTTAAGTGTGTTAAATGCTATGATGGAGTATTGTTCTTGATGCTTTAGTCGCACATAATAAGAATCTCTAATGATAGTGAGGCCAGGTGGGGAAGAGGGACTTTTAAGAGGAGACGATATTGGGTCTTAGTACCCAGTGATTAGATGAGAGAGAGTAAATAAGCAATAAAGAAGTTGACATTCAAAGGAGAGAGACCACAGCATATGCAAAAGGATGATGTGTTTGAAGACCTGCAATTCCACATGATGCAAGTGAAAGGCATTTGTGGAGAAGTGTTGTAGATGAAGGTAAGGGATAAGAAGTGTTCAGACTGAACAAAGGACTGATGTGCTAAGCCAAGGAGATTTAGAGTTTATACTGAAAGCAGTAGAGACCCATTGAAAAACTTTAAACACAAAAACGAGATGATCAGTTTTGTATTTAGAAAGATCTCTCTGATAAAATTTGTATGGAGAATGAATGGATTGGAGGAGTGTGAAGGAGATTGCTGGTTGTCTCTATCAGCTTTATCCGGTAGAACTTTCAATGATGATAGAAATGTTTTCTGTCTGTGCGGTCCACTATCATAGTGGCTAGCCACTTATGCTATTGAGCACTTGCAACGTGGCCAGTGAATCTGAGGAGCTGCACTTTTACTCTTATTTAATTTTAATATATTTAAATTTAAGTAGCCACATGTGGTTAGTGGCTACCATATTGGACAGCACCTTCTTCTCTTTATCTGTCTTAATAGAAACCCCAATTTTTAAGCTGGGGACATAGCTGCCTGGAGTAGAGACCACATTTTCCAGCTTGCCTTATAGCTAAGTGTGAGCCATATGACTAAGTTCTGGGCAATGGGACGTGAGTGAAGTGCAATTTCTGGGTTATGCCTTAAAGTTAAGCTGGGCCATCCTCTTCTTCCTTTCCCCTTTCTTCACAGGCTGAAATGCAGACACAGAAGAGAGGCATTTGGATTATGTGGCATAGCAGAGCAGTAAGATGGAAGGAGCCTGGGCCCTGTTGGTGTAGAGCCTCCATACCAATCAGACATTTAAGTGTGAGAGAAATAAATTTGTATTTCATTTATACTATTCTAATTTGGGGCTTCTGTCGCATGCAGGTTATCCTAACGGATACTGTGAGTGGAGCTGGAAGTAGAGTGATCAGTAAACACGATTAGAATAATCCCAGCAAGAAGTGATGAAGGTCAGAACAAAGGTGATGTCAGCGGGAGCGGAGAAGGATGAATGGGTTCTTTATACAAAGCCTAAATCTGTGAAAACTCAAGGAGGAGTACAGTTCCATCCATGACTGCTTCTGTGAGTATCACGCTAAACTCACAATTCAGTGCCATTTAAAAATAGAAATCTAATGAGGAAAGAGAGACAAAAATAGGACATATGCTCTTCCCCAGACCCAGCTCAGATCTGCTGCAGTATAGATATAATTAAATCAAAACGGTATCCTGACCTATTCAGAAATGGAGAAATCTTTTTATTTTGGACTAAATGAAGGGAGGGCAAGCTGAGAGCAAATGTACGGTACAAATTCTAGAGTGATTTAATATGTGTATTTTGTGCCTGTAGATCATCAACTCCATGTCAACAAAAACATTGACGACAAGTCTTGAGAGATGCCTTAATGAAAAAATAAGATTCATTTTAAAGCAGTATGTCTGTTGCTTGCCAACACTTTCCTAAGGCAATGATATTTTAAGCAAGTTTTCTATTAGTTTTTTTAACACTAAAATTTTGCATGAAGAGCCCTTTCTTCACGCACAAGTTGTAAAAAAATTCTGGTTGGATACCGTTGGATTATGAAGGATCTCATAGTATTTTGAGTGAATAAATGACTGATTATTTGTTACGGACACGTTCCTATGCCAGGCACTTTGGAAGATGAGAACGGCAAAAGAAGTCTGGGCACCAAAGGATTCCATCCAAACCCCCCCCAACTAAGAGACTTGACCAACCTTGCAGTATCACATTTGTAGGACTTCTAAGTAGCCTAAGGTCTGTCCCTGGGATGACCCAGCCCCCTTTGAGTTCCTGTTGGAAGAGCTCAGGGTTGTCAAAATAATTGACTGTTTGTTCTAGCCAATACCTGACAATAGGCCCCTGACCTCCCTTTCTTAGAGCATTTACTAAAAAATACTTAACAATTGTAAATCCTTCCTCTGTCCCTTTGAGATGTATATGTGTCTCCTACAACTCAGGAGTGTCTTTCCTTAAAGCAATTCCTTTGAAATGTAATCGTCAGCAAGGATAGGGCCGCTGTCTCCCAGTCTCTGTGGGAAGATAGAATCCTTGCTTCAGTAATTACCAGCTAGCAGACACAGCTGGCTTAAAGGCATTTATGCTAACCAACCCCCTGTGATTTTTCACTTCCCTGACTCTGCTTAAGTCCCCACTCACCCCTACTCCCTCCTTCTCCCTTTAAATGCCCAATCACCTCTGCACAAATTGGAATGGGGCTCAGCTCTTTCCTCTACTGTCAATAGTTACTCAATAAAATCTTTTTTCACTACTTGAACTACAATGTGCATCACTTAATGACGGTGCTACCTTCTGAAAAATGCATCGTTAGGCAGTTTTGTCGTTGCGAGAATATCATAGACTGTACGTACACAAACCTAGATGGTCTAGCCTACTACACACCTAGGCTATATGGTACTAATCTCATGGGACCACTGTCGTATATATTGTCCTTCGTGGACTGAAACGTTGTTACTTGGTGCATGACTGTAATGTCTGGCTTTGTCTCTCTTTGAAAAAGGCGTGAGCCAGAACATTCATCTAACACTTCTGTGACTTTGGCTTTATCATCCTTATTTTGAAGTTGAGGAAATTAATCCTCCTGGAGATTGCATAACTCACCCAATATCACATTTGTAGTTTATTAGTATTTGAGTCACAGAATTACATAATTATTGAGCTGCAGAAAGCGTTAGGGTTGATCTTGTTCAGCCTTCTCATTTTGCAGAGGATTCTAAAGATCCAGAGAATATAAATTTTATCTGTTGTAAGAGTCAAAGTTGGGTAGAGTTGCCAGATTTAGCAAATAAAAATGCAGGACACCCATTTAAATTTGAATTTCAGTTAACAACAAATAACTTTTTGCTATAAGTCTGTCCCATGAAGTATTGATTGTTTATTCTTTATTCATCTGAAATTCAAATTTAACTCAGCATTCTATATTTTATCTGGTATAGGGGAGGAAGACAAATCCTCTCCCCTCTGGGTCCTTCTGGTTGGGCTACGAATTAAACTGACATGAGACAGAATAACAGGAGAAAATCGAACAATGCTTTAGAACATGTATACGTGGGAGAAACCCAGGAAACTGGGTAACTCAACAAAATGGCCAAGCTGCCAGCTTAAATATCATCTTCAGCTAAAGACAAAGAAAAGTGTTGGGGGTACTGGCTTGGGATTTCCAAGGGGAGGAAGGCAATTCACATGGAAATGGAAAAGCAAATGTTCGGTAGACAGAACTTTGATAAGGATGGGCTTAGCAAGGACCCTCCCAGTCTACCAATACCCAGTGTTATCTATGGGATAGGCCTTTTATCTTAAATTTCTTTTAGGCAGTTAGGGGGAATGTCAAAGTTTCTTTCAGAGTCTTTTGTTCTTAAAAATAATCAAGGCAAGGCAAAGAGACAGATTTTGGGATGGCCAGTTCTGATCCCCCACACTGGCAACCCTATCTCAGGGCTTCTCCTTCCCAGGGTCCTTCTCACTCTATAACTCAGTAAAGCAAGCATCAACTATTTCATAATTTCTTTGTAGGAAATTTTGATCATGTCTGTATGAGTAACAAGACAGGAAGACTGATTTAGTGAGTTTTGTGGTTTTGAAGAGACACTAAACCTTTTTGAAGTTGGGAAAACCCCACAAAGTAATATTGATGAAGGAGGCATGGTTCATTTATAAAACAAACCATAAAAAATTAAACTAAATTTAAAACCCTCTGTTGTCTTGTAAAGAACGCTATCAGAGAATCACAGTTGACTAGACTCTCAAGCTGATATCTATCTGGCCCATCTCTTTGTTGCCATGTAATTTTCTCTGCAGTCAATTCAGGGTCCCCTGGAATCACAAACTTGTTGGGGGTTGGGGAGAAGGACATGTAGGCCCAAGCTGGCAGAGAAGGTAACATTTGGTGAGGCAGAGAAACTTGGGAAAACTCAGAGCCAATACTACAGAGAACTGACCCAAGAGAGTGTTTCTGCTGATGAGTAAATAGGGCCCTGGAAAAATAGATTGGTCTTACTGATAAAGAGTCTGGTGCTTCCAGAGTTGGCTCATTAGCGAGAACAAAGAAACATGAGTATTTTCTGCCAATACCCATGACTTTGTAAACAGAGACACGCGTGAGGGAAATGCCATGGCGATAACATTACCTTTCTCTTTACTGATTGGCCCAGCACCACTGATAAAACCCATGGTTTACACACAAGTCCTAAGGAATGCTAAGCTTAAAAAAAATGCCCTGTATTTGCACAGTCTTTTCACATCCTCTGTCTTAGTTAAGCTGCAGCCACAATTCTTGGCTGGAGGTAGGAGGCAGGAAAAATGGTTTGTTATTTGCTGTCCTCTCCCCTACACCCATTTTATAAAGGAAACTGTTGAGGTTCAAACACATCAAGGACCAGTTTGAGGTCGTACAGTTAATAAGATGGCAGAACTAGAACTCCGACAAGGTCCTCTGACTCTGAGTAAGGTATTCATTCCTGAGCAAGAGGGTCTGCAAAGTTGGAGCTGAGCTGAGTTGAGGACCTTGCAATGAGTGTGACTTCTGGGTCCACAGGCTGCAGCTTCAGTATGGAAACACAGGCTTCGAACAAGTGCACGCAAGTTCTTTTCATTGCAAAGAAGCCTCTCTCAATTTAGCTCACACAAAGGTCAGTGTATCATAAACAGTTGAGTTCACAGAATCCAAAGGCAGGAAACGCAATATTGCCAAGCCCCTGGGAATTTTACAGCTGACAGGAAATGGGGTCTTTCTGTGGCTGTGTAATCTTTCATTTACGTTTCTCTCTTTGCTTCTCCTCCTGTTGTTTTTTTCCTCTGTAGTCTGACTTCCTCTGCTTACTCCTTGACTTGTCCCTGACCTTCAAAGGGGTGCCCCATCTCTGAGTCGTCAGGACATTTCTTCCTGCCCTGCCCTGCCCTGCCCAGGGGAAACAAACATTTCAGCACAGAGGTTAAGGGCACAGACTCTAGAGACAGAATCCTTGAGATTGACTCCCGATTTCCCACTTACCTTCTCTGTGTTCCAGTTTCCTCATCTATAAAATGAAGCTAATATCAGCCTCAACCTCATAGGATATTGTGAGGAGTAAATAAGATAATGACCTCAAATACTCAGCACAGTGATGGCACATAGTACAAGCACAATAAATACAGCTGTGTTGTTGTTATTGTTATTACAGCAATTCTGATGTTTACAGTTCCTATTTGAGTACTTCCAAGTCCTGATTAGAAATTCTCAGTGGAGAGAGCCATTGGCTGAGCTAGATTTGTGTCATGAGGCCATAGGTAACTAGGCTTTCTGTGAATTGGCTGCCCTGATTCAGTCAACTCAGGCTAGAGTGTGAGCTGTGGTGGAACAAACAGGTGACTTATGCACCACTTCCTCAGGGGCTGTGAGTGGGAGGCAGTGCTTTTAGAAGGGGGGATGAGTATGGCTAGCACCTAAAAGATGCTTAATACTAAGTGTTTGTGAGAATTTGTTCTCAGATATTAGATATCCAATTTTAATAAGTACTTGCAGTCCCTGAGTTATAGTCATCTGCTCTTTCTTGCCCCACTTGGGTAGATAGGAAATTCTTCCCAATCTCCATTCTGATTATATACTTTCCTACATCCCAGAGATTCACAGACCCAGCCCACATTTGTCAAATGCCTACAGTGTATAAGTTACTATGGCTTGCACTGTGCATATTGCAAAGGTGGTGATGGTGCCACCTGGTCAAAGAATGGGATATAAGGAGTAATTTCTGTTTTTCAAGCCACTGAAAATCTGATGGGCTTCACAAAATAACCCTAAACCAAGGGAGAGTATGATAAATATGGTATTGGAGGCATGAAGTCTTAAGATACCACAGGGAGGAATAGATACATTCTGTCTGCTGTTATTTTTTGTGAGGAAGATCAGTCCTCAGCTCACATCTGTTGCCAATCTTCCTCTTTTTGCGTGAGGAAGATTGTCCCTGAGCTAAGATCTGTGCCAATCCTCTTCTATTTTGTATGTGGGACTCCACCACAGCATGGCTTGACAAGAGGTGTGCAGGTCCGTGCCCGGATCCAAACTGGTGAACCCCAGACTGCCAAAGTGGAGCCCCCGAACTTAACCACTACACCACTGGCCTGGCTCCTGTCTGCTGGCGTTTTAAAGAAAGTCTTGATGGAAAAAGTCATTCAGCCTGGACAGTGAAGGATGGATAGAGACTGACCAGCAAAGGTGAGTAAAGAGTATATTACATACAGGTTGAGTAAATATCATGAGTAAATTTTCAGAGATGGGAAAGCATAGAGCCCATTGGGATCACAGTTAGCGTGGTCTGGTTTATTTAGAGTATAAGTTATTTACTTAATCGGAAAGAATGTGTTATGTGTAGAAATGTTGGCATCAGATCATACAAGACTTTGATGCCAAGCTAAAGAGTTGGTGCTTAATTTTACAACAAAGTAGAACCTATAAAAGAGAAGAATAATTTTGTTTTTGTTTCATGTTCTTATTTTGTTGGCTGCATGTGTTGTAAATGTATGTCCATTTAAGTGTATTTTTCTCCCAGTTCCTAGAAGGCAGGAATTATATAGCAACCAACATAGCCTGAGTGTTCACCTTTGTACCTGCCAGGTGCTAATCTAAGCACTCAATGTGTATTTTGTCCTCGTAATAGCCCTCTGAGGGAGGCATCATTATCCTCCTTTTCCTGATGAAGAGGCTGGCACTGAGCAGAAAGCAGCCTATCTAAGGTCAGCACCTGGAAAGTGATACCTGAGCCCAGGCATACTGCTATGTCACACTATCTCCTGCTATCTATGAAGTCCATTTGCAGCAACACCTATCTGGCTTTAAGGAAAATAATTTATTACAAGCTATGCACAAGGTGATGCTTTCAATAATCATAAAGATATGAGATGGAGGAAGCCTACCTATGGCTTAGTTAGCTATGTGTGGCCTTTCTCTGCATCTGAGAGATCAAAAACGCAGCCTTGACCCAGACTTTGGATATGGGAGAAGATTCCTGCCTCAATCAAAGACCAGAGCGCAATTCTCTAAAGGACTTCAAGCCCTGAATAATTTATGTAGTGACTCATCCTCCCTTTTCCATGAAGCTTTTACTTTCAAACCAAAAGAACAAACAGAACCACAGATGCTTTCTTAGAATCACTGAGTATCAGAGTGGGAAGGACTTTTAACTGCTATTTGTTTCAACATCTCCACTCCGAATTCATTTCTTGGATCCCCCCACTACCATGTTCCATCTGTCTCAGCAGTTCACAGCCCTTTTTTCCACTACCCCACACTTGATGGATAATGCTCACATGTAAGATACATCACCTGTGCAGATGAGATAAGACGGTTTGTGGGTTGTGCGAAATTCCTGGCGAGCTTTGTGCCACACCTTTTTCTTCAACTCAGAGTGAATCAATAATGCAAATAATTAAGAGGGAAGTGATTACAGAGACAGATTTGATTGTATTCTAAAGTGTGTTTTCAAAGTCATTCATTTGCAAAGGTTGGCAGTCTATTACTAGTCAAAATTACTAGTAATGCTCCGCTTTGCTGTCCTTTCTACATAAGTTTTGTGCATGAGAAATGCTGATTTCACAAGTGGTTTTGAAATCGCCTAGTGACTGAGAGTTCACCATTTCTGATGGGAGCCCATGACAATGTTGGACAGTTTTACTGTCAGCAAAGTCTTCCTTTTATTCACTTGAGAAATATCTCTAGCTGCAACTGGCCTATTATAGCGCTGGGAAATCCATTTGTTCCAAGCTCTGCATCTTCTCCTACTGTTCTTAGAAGCTGTTCTGAATTTTCACTATTCTCTTCAAGTCCTTCACTCCACTTCCACTTCCTGCATTTAGCAGATGACCTTCCCCTGGGACGTGCTTAAATGCTCAGAAAGTGTTTGCTGGTTGAATGTCTCTTCCACTACAAGACAGTTGACATGAACGCCCCACCTTTTAAATTCTATCCTGACAATTATTTTTAATTTTAGCTGCATATCAGAATTACTGGGGGAACTTTAAAAAATCCTGCTGGTCAGGTCACAACCCAGATTAGTGAAATCAGAATTTCAGGGGGTGAGCGTAGAACCAGGCTCCTGGTCATCCTGCTTAGTTATCATATTTTTAAAGCTCTCCAGGTAATTTCAGGGAACAACCAAGGTTGAGAATTACTGGTCTAAACTCAATCCTTGCTACTCAAAGCATGGTGCTGGACCACTACCTTCACCCTCATGTGAGAGCTGGTTAAAAATGTAGAATCTGGGCCCCACTTCTTGAAACAGAGTTTGCATTTTAACAAGATACTCTGGTGATTCCTATGCACATTAAACTTTGAGAAGCAGTGGTCTAGACTAGACTTGAGAGCCGGCAAACTAAAATCCGGAGGTCAGACCCAGCTCACTGCCCGCTTTTTTGTAAATATAGTTTTATGAAACAGGCATGCCCTGCCCCCCATTCCTTTACGTGTTGTCTATGGCTGCTATTATGCTACAATGCAGAGTTGAGTGGTTGTAACAGAGACCTTATAGCTGACAAAGGCTAAAATATTTACTATCTGGCCCTTTTCAGAAAAAGTTTGCCAAACGCTGCTTTAGCAGATGGAGTGGTTAAGTCCAGCCAAGAAAGCATCTCTGAGCTTTTGTCAGGGCATGGGTGGAGGGGAGGATAAGATGTATCTGCCCTTGTGTTGGTGATGTCCCTCATGAGGACAGTTCTTCTGGCACACAGGCTTTTTATATCCACTTATCAGGTTTGTTCTGCCAAAATGGGCCTGTTGTTTCTAATAGAATTAATTCTGGATTTATTCTTCAGAGAAACAGATGGGCAGGCACAATTCCACCCTCAGAATCATGCTCAGACACAAGCAGACATTTTGTGTCATTTAAATGATGTTGCAGAATCATTTGACTAATGCAATATTGCAAAGTCTCTAGTGGAAAAACAGCACGGCATGAATCAGGAAGATAAGCTCTGGTGCTTGGCAATCAAGATGGTCTCTTCCATTCTACTTCCCTCCAAAGATAAGAAGGTGTTTTTTTTCTTTGCCTCTCTCCTTGTCTCAGCTTGATTGTAATTAACCACTGGCCTCCAGTTAGAAAGTCAGAATTTACTTGGTTTGCCCAGAAAAGGGACACTCGGGGCTGACCTGCTCTACGTGGCACATTCTGCACAGCCTAGGTTCCGATCTTCTCTGTAATCACGGAACAGAGAGCAGCTAATTAGTTCAAGGTGATATTGATCTGTGAAGTTGTCCCAATAGACACTGCATAGCGTTGCTTGTCAAACTCAAATGTACTAGAAATCACTTGACCAGCTTGTCAAATTACTGATTCTGTCTCCATAATTCTGGGACTCGGCCTGAGATTTAACATTTTCAAGCAGGGTCCAAGGTGATGTTGGCCATTCCAGGACCATGCCTTGAATAACAAGAGTCTGGGGTGAGGCTATTGGCAAAGTGTGGCCTTAGGCCACATCCAGCCTGCTGGCTGTTTCTGAAAATAAAGTTTTATTGAAATACAGCTATGCTCATTTGTCTTGCATATTTTCTGTGGCTTCTCTCATGATACAGTGGCAAAGTTGAGTAGTTGTGTCAGAGACTATATGTCTTGCCGTGCCTAAAACAGAAAAAGTTTGCAGTACTGATTCTCCAAGGGTGGTCCAAGGATGGCCTGTGTCAGCTTCATTTGGAGGATTTGTTACAAATGTTGATTCCCAGTATCATCGCAGACTACTCCTAAGACGGTCGGTCTGGGCTGGGCCTGGCAAGCCCTGTTGTTTTCAAGCTGCTCAGGAGATGCCGGTGGGCCACACTTTGAGGAGTAATACCACAGCCTGTGTTACTGAGGGGACCTGTCAGACATTGATGGGGAGGACATTTTCCTGGCATGGGATGCATTTCTTTAAGGAACTCATACTTATTTAGATAGCTAAATCCAGGTCTTGCTGAGGCCCTGTAAGTGTGCATGCCTCTCTTTCCTGTCATCAACGTCCTGCTGGCAGGTAGGTTATTAGAATCACAGTGGTGCTGGCTGGAGCCCCAGGAAGCTGACTCCCAGGTGGAAATTTGTGTGCTGGAGGTTTACTAGGGAGTGCTCTTGGATTGATACCCGTAGAAGGGGAGGAAGGCAAATGGAGGGAAGGAGAGGCAGAGGGGAAGGGAGGGGAGGGGAGGGGAGAGGAGGAGAGGCAGGGGAGTGGGATTTAGGGAGAAGGAGAAGATAGGCTGCAATACATTCTCAAGGGATGCCTTAGCCAACCGCTCTGAAGCTGAGATTGCCCTTCAGACTGGTCCCCAAACAGGTGAAAGAGTCAGACTTATGTTCCCTCCACAGCTGCCCTAAGGATGGGGCTGTCCTTGGGTCAGGTAGTTCTCTTCAGCCAAGACAATTCCTGAAGAGGGCTGAGAGCTGACAGCTGTCTCTGCAGCATTCTCAGCAGCTGGGGAAACAAGTCCTTCCTTTATTCAGGAAGGGGGACCTGGAAAGTGCCTCACAACCTCCACTCCACAAGGTGTCATTTTTATAAATGGCAGCTGCCCTGTCTCAGACTCCCATCCGGTGCTGAGCAATATCTTCGCTTGTTTCATCCTCACAGTGCCCTGATGAGGTTGGAAAGATGAGCTTGCTTTTAAAGATGGCAAAACAGAGACTCAGAGAGGTTAAGTAAATTTCCCAGGGCTCCACAGTAAGTCATCAGATGGTGATTCCAATCTAGATTTGCTGACACCAAAGGTCACGATTTTCCGTTAAACCAGCGTTTCCCAATTTGTATTCCTCAGAACCGATGTTAATAGGTGTTACATAAAAAAGAGAAAAAAAGACTGTATGGTCAAATAGCTTTTGGAAATCTTGCATTAAACATGAACAGGTTTCTTTATAGTAGGCTTTCTCAGGACCTTTAACTTGCCGATAGGCAGCATGAATCTCCAAGAGTCATTAATATGCATTATTCCCCAACCTTATTTAAAAATGGAATTGTTTTGTAGCGGGATGTACAGGGACCACACTTGGGGACACGGTCCATTACCCTAACCAGTCTCCTCTCGGAGTCTCTTTTCACGAGAAGAGGGGAGAATTTGCCTTGAAAACATGCAGCCCAGTGGCAGCTCCCTTTACTCCTCTACCTTCCTCTTTCCCTAGAAGGGAGCTTTCACAGGGCTTTCTTACAGAAGGAATGGAATGTGGAGTTTACACTTTGTTGCCTTTGGTCCTGATTTAGAAATCCTGGTGCCAGATGTCCTGGGCAGAGGGAGGGAGGTCAGCTTCTGAGCAAGGATGGCGCTATCAAAGTGGAGCAAGGCCTTTCCACGTTCCCTCCCCAGCTCGGCCATGAGCCAGGTCTATTTCCCACGGCTGGGTGGTGGTGGTGAAGGGGCTCCCTCCACAAAGGCAGTGGGGAATGGGCTTGTTGGGTTTAGTACTACATCTTGAAGTTAACACATCGACTGTACATATTTTTTAAAACTGACAATGACAACAAACGATACTGGCAACCTTAAATTTAAATCCCTTCTAAAAGAAGTTTGAAATGCCTCCATTGAAAGTTTTATTTTATTTATTTACTTATTGAGTTTGTGTAGAATAAAGGTGAAAAATTGATCGCAATGCAAAGTTCCTTTTGCTAAAAGCCTTTTCTTTCCTAAGTAAGAAAACGCTGAGGAACCATTCCATGGGGGAGCCTGGGCGGGGCTGGTGGCAGCCACATGGATAGAAAGTGGGCTGCCTCCTGCTTTGGTGCCCTTCTCATGACCCGGTTCTGACAAGCTCATCTGCATTGCAGTTTGCCTTGAGGTCTCCCCTGAAATATGGGGGTAAACACAGACCTGCATGCAACTTGTAGAAATCAAACCCAGGGCCCATTTCCGATGATTCTATTAGAGGATTAGAACCAATGTCACCTCTAACTGCTTGAAAGAGTTGACCTTGGTCACTTTTGCTAACCTTAAGATGCAAAACCCCTTTGGCTGGTACAATTTTGGAGATTTGACCGGATCTTAGCAGAATTCTTGTGCACTCCACTTACCAATCTGACTATTCCTATCCTGTGAGTAGTTTAAGGTTTACCTAGTGCCTTCCCTACTATTAGTGGAAAATGAAATGGAGGAAGTGAAGAAGGTTGAGACTGGAGTTCAGCATATCAGACTGTTTCTGACCTGAGGGACAGACTTGAGAATTTAAGGTCCACCCCTCCCCCTACACCCCACACCCCACTGTTTGAACGAACTGCCTCAAATCTCAAGAGGTCTCTGCACTTGGTCACCAGATAAACAAACTCGTGGGGGTGAAAAAGAGGCCAGGGAGCAGCCACGGAGGATACTTTTGAAATAAAACCATAAAACTTTAGAAGGGAAGTGACTTGTCCAGCCGCAAGAAACTTTCTTTAAAAAATTCCACAACTGAACAAAATAGAACAGATTGGTTGTGAAACTGATTATTCTAAGCTCTGGTTGCAGCAAGGCTAAATTGGAAAGAATCTTATACTTTTTGTGGCCAAACTCTTCATTTCCCAAGGGAAGGGCCCAGAGAGGTAAAATGACATCCCCCAGGTCCAGCTGTTGGTTGCAGAGGTGGAACAAATGGTCAAGTATGCTGAGCCCACTTGATGGCTTCCTCTTCCTGTTACCGAAACTGATGAGTTGACCCCTAAATTAAAAAGGAGACAATATTCTGGCAGGATTGAGGTCATCTTACTACACAACTTCCTAGGAGTTAGAGCTGTAGGAATACTGGTAGTTGCATTCATGAATATTTAAGGAGTAAAAATGGAAGACGTGTTCCCGGGTCAGGAGAGCACTAAGTAATGTGGAATTCAGGTGGGAGTTTTCATTCCGAGCTTGCACCATGTTGGTTTTTGGCATTTACTGTAAGTGAAATAATTCACTTCAGACGTGTCAGGAATTGGCCTTGAAATAGCCCCATGGTCTCTCCTCAAGAGATCTGTGCTGTATTATTGAGTATTTTGAGTAGCAAAACAAAGTGACCAGAAGTGACAGCTGGCTTCAACTACTGTGTGATTCAGGGCAAGTTGCTCAGTTTCCTCATCACTCAAGTGAGAAGAATTTTAGCACCTAACTCAGAGAGTTGTTGTGGAGATTAAATGAGCTGCCAATATAAAGTCTGGCCTGGCACATAGCACATATTCAATTAACATTAGCTATTTTTTTGTTGTAATTTTGATTTTGAATTTTTAAAATAGATTTTAATTTTGAAAATGCTCAGGGGCCAGCCTGGTGATGGAGTGGTTAAAGTTCCACATGCTCCATTTTGGCGGCCTGGGTTTGCGGGTTTGGATCCCAGGTGTGGACCTACTCCACTCATCAGCTGTGCTGTGGAGGCATCCTGCATACAAAGTCAAGGAGGAGTGGCACAGCTGTTAGCCTAGGGCTAATCTTCCTTAAGCAAAAAAGGGAGGAGGATTGGCAATGGATGTTAACTCAGGGTGAATCTTCGTCACAAAAAAAAAAACAAACAAAAGAAAATGCTCAAATATATGGAAAAATTGAGAGAAGAATACAACGGTCACCCAAATATCCAACATCCAGACTTAACAACTTAACATTTCATCATATTTGCTTCAACTACACATAGGCATACACATGTGCATTGCTTTTTTCTTTTGCTAAACCTTTTGAAAAGAAGTATTAGACATCATGACACACCAGCCCTATATACCTCAGCATGCATGCTCTTAAAAAAGGTGTTTTCTTTCATAACTGTACCATTATCACACATAAGAAAATGAATTATAATTCTCTAATGTCTAATTTCGAACCCATAATCATATGTCTTAATTACTCATTTTTTAGCCTTTTTTGAACCAGAATCCGTTGACGGTTCACATAGTGTATTTTGATTTGATACCTCTTTAGTCTCCTCTAGTCTAGAAGAGCAGCTCCCCTCCCCCTCTCACTTTCCCATGGCATTGATCTTTTGAACTAAGAAGGCCAATTGTCTTGAACAATGTCCTATATTCTGCCATGATCTAATTGCTTGTGGTGTTATTTAGCTTAGTCCTCTGTCTTGCATATTTCCTACAAATTGGAAACTAGGTCTAAAGGCCTTGTTATATTCAGGACAAATATTCTGGGCAAAAATGCAGTGCTTCATAGGTCGTGTTTGGTGCTACATATTGTGTCACTCTGCTGGGCAGATCATGTCAGACTGTCAACATCAGCTATTATTATGAACAAGAAAGGATAGAGTACTTAAACCTTCAGCGGTCCTTTGGTAAACATGCCCAGGACATGGCACTGAAAAGCGGAATTTGTCGCTATGTGTAATGGAGGTGGTGGTGGAGGGGGAACAAAACAACCCACAAAATTTTAGACCACCGATTTCCGTTAGAGACATTCGATTATTCAATATCTAGGCTGGTCATGTAGAGCATCTCCCGTCAAGTTTAAGGTTAAAATTTCAAATTTTAATTCACAGTTAAAAAAATTTCCAAATATTGCTATAGGCCAGATATTGTGCCAAATACCTGGGACGGGAGACAAAGATGAACTTAAGCCTAACAGTCTAGTGACTTCTCTAACACTGGCTAGAGGAATCCCTGTATTTATTCTCATTAAGGACATTATTTGTAGGCTTTGGGAGCCAGATTTATTTTTCTTTTCATTCTTTAGTTATTCTGCATGTTCAAACAGAGGTGGAATCGGGGGATAACATAACAGATGAGGCCATCTCCAGAAGAGACTAATAAGGATGTGGTTAGAGAATATTCAATGAGTGATGTGTTCATATTCTTTCCACTCACCCAGTTGTCATCTGAAAAACAACCTTAGCTCAGGGAATTAGCTTGGAGGAGACAGAAGAAGCTAATGTTTATTCAATTGCAGTATCTGCTTTGTCTGGAGATAAGTATTGTCACTATCTACTGATCTTTTTCCTCCACATGATTATCACATGTCAGACAGATGGGTTTAAACCCCGGCTTCCTCTTATAATGGCTGTGTGGCTTTGGACAATTTACCTCACAGTTTCCATATTCCTTTTTTTAAAATGGTAGTAAAATATACGTAACATAAATGTTACCATTTTAACCGTTTTTCAGTGTACAGTTTGGTGGCGTTAGTACATTCACAATGTTGTGCAACCATCACCACTCTCTATTTCCAGAACTTTCTCATCATCCCAAACAGAAGGTCTGTTCTCATTAAACAATAACTGCCCCTTCTCCCCTCTCCTCACGCTCTGGTAACCTCTATTCTACTTTCTGTCTCTGTGGATTTGCTTGTTCTATGTATCATATGGTGCAATTATATAGTATTTGTCCTTTTGTGTCTGACTCATTTCACTTAGCATAATATCTTAAGCATAATGTCTTATCTGTGTGGTAGCATGTATCAGAATTTCATTTCTTTTTAAAGCTGAATAATATTCCAGCGTATTTATATATCAAATTTGTTTATCCGTTCATCTGGCAATGGACATGTGGCTTGTTTCCACCTTTTGGTTGTGTTTCTATATCTTTTAAACAGATTGATAATATCTGTTTTACAGAGTTGTTGTGAGGATAAGAAATCTAGGAAAAGGCCTGGTGCATAGTAGGTGCTCAGTTAATGTTATTTTCTTCCTTTCTCTCTCGTACAAAAGTTCATATATTTCATTTAGGACTAAAGTAAGGGAGTATGATGAAGAGGACAGGATAATTCTCTTCCTTTTCCTGGGCCTTTTCTGAGCCTGTGTTATAATATCTCTAATTAATAGCTTGGCTCCTTAAATTATTTATGGGAGGAAGTTTTCCTGAGGATTTGCTGGGGTGTGGGAAGGGGGGATGGAAGGGGACAGTGTGATGGTAGAAGACAGAAACAGGTGTCCCATTGGTTATGTATTTCTAGGCCTAAGAATGTTTGTTAGCCGAAGGATTTGCTAACATTTTCCAAAACACCAGTCGAGCTTACTGTAGAGATAGTAATCATTGAAACTTGACCCTCCTTATTGCAAAAGCCTCAAGTGTTCAGATCTGGGCCATTAGGACTGGAACATGAGGGTTTTATCTCAGTGTTTATCCTCTTCTTCTTTCTAGGGCAGATGCTTCCCCCCAAACTGCAGTAGGAGAGGGCAAAAGGCTATGTTTTTCTTCTGTAACTGAGAGGAAATATGTATTTTCAAGGATCCTGAGAAAGAACATATTTAATCTTGAATTTGAAGGGGTTTAGAGTATGCCACCTCTTAAAATATGCCACTCTAACATAAGGATTATTTTGAGCTGAAGGCAATTGAGAAAAAGCAGACACAAGACAAACTCTCTGCCTTCCCTCTCTCTATTAGGAAGGGGAAAACGATTCTTCATCGCTGGAGACAACTCTAGACTCTTACCAGCCCTGAGATGACACCAGAGGACGTTACATAGTAGACTTTGCTATCTAGCCCTTATTTTCTATTAGTTTCCCTCATACATTTACCTTTTCCTGCCCTTAAACACACGAAGTCCTTTTCCTTTGTCTTGACATTTCTCTACAAATTTATTGTTCTTTTGTTAAGATGCTATACAGGTCCAAATTCTAACCACCCCTTTGATCTACTTATCACTAAATACTCCTGCGTGTGTGTGCTATAGACGTGTTAGTAAACTTCTGTTTGGTTTTCTCTTGTTAATCTGTCTTTTGCCAGTCGAATTTGCAGGGCCAATGAACCTACGATGGGTAGAAGAAAATATTTTTGTCCTCCCCTACAAATTCTTCTTGGGGAATATAAGTGGTATAAGAGCTTCTGGAAGCTGATGGCAGTAGGCCCCTCTCTTTAGAAAGCCAGCTGGAGATGCTTGCTAGCCAGGGTCATAATACAGATTGGTACAGAGCAGAGACTAAAATCTGAATCTCTGTGCCTAGTGAAGTGTGTTCTTTTGTTGCTTTACAAATCAGCTGATGTCTAGCCGATTTTCCAATCTTTGAGTAGCAAGGGAAGAGCCCAGGATACTCTTCTGAAGAGTTTCCAGAAGTTTCTGTTTGGGAACTATGATCATTGAATAACAACCTACCCTGTGCAAAGTCTTTTACTGGGCACTATGAAGGAGAAACAAAAGTCCTGGTGGATGGGGATGCTGGAGAGAAAGGATGAATATCTGAAAATAGCATGAAGGCATATTTGGGGCGAGGTGGTAATTGCTATCTACGGTCAATTTAATGATGGCCCCCAAAAAGATACGTCTACATCCTAACCCCCAGAAACTGTGAATATTACTTTATGTGGTAGAAGATTGAGATAGAAGAGGGAGAGGCAATACGACCACAGAAGCAGACATTAGAGGGATATGGCCACAGCCAAGAACCCCTGGAGCCACCAGAAGCTGGAAGAGATAAGGGACAGATTCTCTTCTAGAGCCTTTGGAGGGAATGCAGACCTGCCGACCCCTTGATTTTGGACTTCTGGCCTCCAGAACGTAAGAGAATTAATTTTTGTTGTGCTAAGATACTCAGTTTGTGGTAATTTGTTACAGCAGCCACAGGAAACTAATAGACTATCTAATCTTTGGCTTTTTAAAAATTGCACATATTGAATGTACACATTTTGTGAGTTTCAACATTATTTTGAGTAAATACCCAGCAGTGGGATTGCTGAATCATATGGTAGTTCTATTTTCAATGTTTTGAGGAAACGCCTTGCTGTTTTGCATTGCAGCTGCACTGTTTTGCATTTCCACCAACAGTGCACAAGGGTTCTAATTTCTTCACATCCTTGCCAACATTTATCTCTTTTTTTTTTACTATATTAAAGCCATTCGAACAGCCATGAGGGGATACCTCATTGTAGTTTTGATTTGCACTTCCCTGATAAGTAGTGACGTTGATCATCTTTCATATGTCTGTTGACCATTTGTACATCTTCTTTGGAAAAATGTCTGTTCAAGTCTTTTGCTCATTTTTAAATTGGGTGATTTATTTTTTTTCCTATTGACCTGTAAGAGTTCCTAGTATATTTTGGATATTAATATCTTATTAGATATATGATGTGCAAATATTTTTTTCCCATTCTGTGGGTTGCCTTTTCACTCTGTTGATTGTTTCCTTTGCACAAAAGATTTTTAGCTTGATGTAGTCCCACTTGTCTAATTTTACTTTTGTTGCTTGTGCTTTTGATACCATATCCAAGAAATCATTACTAAGCCCAATATCAGGAAGCTAATCTTTGACCTTTTGTTTTTCCTTGCTATCTCTCAAGTGGTGGGGGGCAAATCTCTTAATTCCCTTCTGTTTGTCTAGTTATGTCCCTCCCTGCCTTGAGAGGCATAGAATGTAGATCTCATAATGTTAGAGGCAGATCACTTAGTCTTTTGTTTTCATTTTACACAGGAGATGACTGAGGCCCAAGAAGTGAAGTGACTTGTCCACACTCTCACAGCTGCTCAATGTGAGCCTAGAATTGGAACCCAGGTCCTCTGATACCCAGTATTTACTTTTTGCTTTGTGCTTACAGCCTAGAGAGAGGGAACTTGCAGTTGAATTAGGAGACAGAAGCTTACAACCACAAGACAATATCAGCATAGCACAGATAATGTGCTTAGATACTGTAGGGGAGGAAGACATTTCTTCTACCTGCTCTGGGTTCTTCTGGCTGGGGAACGAATTAAATTCACATGAGATAGAATAACAGGAGAAAATTAAACAAAGCTTTATAACACGTATACATGGGAGAGGCTCAGGCAACCTGAGCAACTCACCAAAATGGCCGAAGCCACCACCTTAAGTATCATCTTCAGCTAAAGACAAAGGAGGATGTTGGGGGTGGGAGGAGCTGATCATGGGAGATTACCAAAAAGTGCAGTAAACAAGGGTAGGGTTATTATGCAGATTTAAGTTCTTGCCTTCTGCATTGATTAAGAGTTTCTAGAGATAAGGTCATCCCCTCTTCTTTCTGGTACAGAGAGGGAGACACCTTTACAGATGGAGATTTCCCTTACAAATGTAAATGTGTCTTAATAAAGGGTAAGTAAATTCCACCTTTTTAGAGTTTCTTTCCTGTCTGCAGTTTTTAAAAGTAACCAACCCAAAATAATCCTCATGCCAAAGAGACATACTTGGGGTGGCCAATTCCAGTCCCCCACAGTACCAATTGAGTCCAGACAGTAATACTGGAGAGTCCCATAGGCTCCACCTCCATGATACGTTTCTAATCCACCCACTTCCTCTGTCTCCCTTGGCAGCAGCTCATTACTTAAAGCCCCCTGGTGGCTTCTCATTGCCCTTACACTACTATCCAAATTCCTGATTGTTGCCCACTGGGCCCTACGTGATCCAACACCTGCCCCTTCCCTAATCTCATTTCCTCCAACCATCTCTATCCCTCACTACCCTCTGAGCCACCGGCCTGGTCAGACCATAGCCTGGTCCTGGAGAAGCCCAAGGTCTTCCCTGCCTTTGGATCTTTGCACTTACTCTTTTGTTTGTCTAGAATGCTTTCCTCATGGCTCTTCCTGTGACTGACTCATGTTTACCCTCAAGTTTCAGCTCAGATAGCTCCCTGGAGAGGCCTTAAGGTGAGCCCTGGCTATTTCCTCCATATGTTTCTTATATTATTACTAGTGTATTGTTTTCTCTTGCCACTAGAATAAAAATACTTTGACAAGGACCTTTAGAAAGATATATCCTCCAGGCACCTGGAACAGTGCCTGACGCATAGTAGGTACTTAATAAATGTGTGTTGAACAAATGAATTTACTCATTTCCTAAACTAGTCTGCCAGGGGAATCACTATTTATTCCCTATGGAAAAGATTTAAGAGTTTTTGTGTCCTCTTAACCATTCACAATGCATATCAAAGGCTCTGAGAAGTTCTAAGGTAAACACTTTAACAAACCCAGCATTCCCCAAGCTTATTTGACCACACATCCTTTTGTCAAGGAATTTGCATAAATATCGCTGAGTGTAGGTGTTCTGCAGAACACAGTTTGGGAACTTCTGGAGTCGAAATCCTGCTACATCCAGTTAAGCTACCAGTTTCTTTGAAAAGAGCCGGTTGACTCCAGACTGTACATGTGTGTTTGTAAACACAGCTTTGTGTATAGAAACAGCAAAGCAAAGTTGGTAATAGAGCTGGGTTAGTGATGGTGATGCAGGAAGGAAAATTCGCAGGATGGAGAAGTGGGAGACTGACATTGCCCATGGATCATTAACACCGAATGGAGGGGAAATGTGGTAGAACAAGCTCTCAGCTTCTTGGTGGGACTTTGACCATGAACCTGGACAAGCCAAGAAGTTGCTGTGAACAGCTCACAGAAGGCTCCAGCTCTTCTAGGTCCGAGGACTCAGCTCCCGCAGTGGCCATCCTCTTCCAGAAAATGGGCTGGGTCATCACTCAGCTTACATCCTGTCTCTGGGTGACCTGAGAGTGACCTCTAAATGTTTGACTTTGCTTTCTAATAAGAAGAGTGAATCCATCAGTTCATTGCTGTATTTTTTTCAGTACTACTCTGCCCCTCCCCCTCAGCTGTGTCTTTCCTTTAACATAAAGCCCAGCGAGAACAGAGCCATGAGGTCATGGTTAATTAGACCAAATATCCTCCTTTTGTAGTTGGTGGAGCTGAAGTTCAGAGAGGAACAGCGAGATGCTTAGTGATCTGAGTCTCCATGGTGATGGTGGTGGTGATGGGAAGAGGAAGCTGTGTTCCCGTACTCCCAGCCACCCTTTTCTCTGAAGTACACACCATCTTGGCAATTCATCAGTATATGGGGGCACACAGCTTGGTTTCCAAGCATATAGATCATTCCTGTTTTCCACGCCCCTTCTCCCCTCCCTTCACTCTCAAGAGGCGCACAAACCTTTTACACTATCTTGCAGGTCTCTTGGCAAGTTCAGTATTGGTCTCCAACTGAGAATGGCAGTGGTGATCCCCAGGTTTTCTTAATCTAACTTTTTATTCAATTATATCATATATACTAAAAAGGGCACATTTACACACAATGGATTTTTAGAAGCTGAACACATCCTTATAACCAGCACTGAAAACAAGAAATAGAATATAACCGCCTCCTTGGAAATCCCCATCACTCCCTCTGCCCCCTGCTGATATAAATATCCCACAGTGTATTTATCCAGTCTCCTGGATGGCAGGTCCCCAAGTTTTCATAGTAAAGTCCACAGATGCTCAGAGCAGTTGGTCAAGACAATGTAAGCATGGCAGTAGAAGGGATCTTCATGAGTGATATCTTGAATAACCTATAGTTTTTCCTCTTTTGAGGGTCAGCAGCAAAGCCCTGGTTCTCTAGGATATATCTACCGCTGGTGGCCTCATGGGAATTTAACTTCTGGTTTGACCCCATCTTCTTGTGCAAAGAGAAGTCAGGCTGAGAGGCCATCAGGGCAAGTTAGAGCCAAGCCTACTTCCTCTTCTTTCTAACAGAAAGGTCGTTACTAGCTGATCGCTCAGTGTCATCTGATCAGCGATGCAAATTTTGAAAAAACCAGAAGTAATTTTCCTAGGAAGTAGGTTTTGAATGTGTGTTTGGTGGTAATCTTTGGAACCTTCATATCCAAAAAGCTGGTTTATAAAGATACTGACTAAAGGGGGGAAGTACTAAGAGGTAAATGAAGCCCCTAAATAAACAATCCCAGACAAAACAAGTCTTCAAAATAAGATGCAAAGGACGGAGAAAGGGAAGTGTCCTGTGGCATTTTGCTATGCATTCCAACGGAGAAAAACTGCTGGGTCAGAAATCACCCCGGCTAGGTTAACTTCCTCGCCAAAAAATGAACAACCTTCACAGATTACCCTCTGTAAAAATAACACCTGTATTGCTTTGCTTTTAAAATTATCACCTGTTATTTTTTTTAAAAACCTAGAAAATGTAGACAAACAGAAAGCAAATCTTTTAAAATGCTAATTTCACTATTGGGGATAACCATGATTAACTTTTTCATGACTATCCATTTAGTCTATATACATGTATTTAGGTGGCTTTTTACACTAACAATGACAGTGTACTTATTGCTTTGTGACTTGCTTTATTTCTCTAAAAATGTGTTACGGGCTTTTTATGCAGATAAGGCACGCAGGCAAGTTCAAAATCTCTGGCTTCTCATTTGAGAGAAACAAGATAGAGAAGGTAAGATAATCAAAACAAATTTAAAACCTTCACAATTTATCATGAACATTTCCCCATTAATTACTCATCTACAGTATGATATTTAACGATCATATTTTTTTCATCTCGAGGAAGTACCATACTTTATTTAACTTATTTCCTGTGTGTGGACATTTGATGATTTCTAATTATTCACTGCTAGGATGAACACTGCAGTGGATTGTCTTAGAGAGAAATCTTTGTGCACATTTATTATTGTTTATGTAGAACAAATCCCTAGAAGAAGAATTGCCCTGTCAAAAGCTATGCACTTTTCAAAGCATTTAGATACTGATTTACAATCCCACCAGCAGTTTTTATGAGCGTTTGCCAATGCTGAGTAGGTATGAGCATTTAAAGAAATCTTCGGAAGTTTGACAGGGAATATAGGAATTTCGTGGAATTTTTAACTTGTCTTGTGCATGAAACTCAAGTTCTCTTCTTGTCTCTGATGCCTTTCACAATGGGGCCACCACCTATCTTTCCAGTCCTGTCTCCTTCTATTTCTCTCCACACACACACACACACGCACAGTGACTTTTGTTCAAACAAGATTCATATTTTCCCAACTTTATTTTTTCTGTGTTTCTTTTCCCCAAATGACACTCGTACAACATCCAGTCTCGCTTTAGCCCTCCCAATATTGTGTCTCAAAATCCATCATTTGAGATTATTTCAAAGGCCACTTCCCTCATCAGGTCTTTTTCGACACTCTCAAGCAAATGCAATCTTTTCCTTTTTCTCTTGTACTTCTTTTCTGTTAATTATCTTAGTCTACCCTAGTCATATTCATAGTTCAAGAATGAGGGCTGTGGTTGTTTCTCAATTCTATCTGGCACTAGGGGCAAGTCATTTTTTCTTTGGTTTTCTTATTTGTAAGCTGAAAAAGGCTAATTCAGGCTAGATGACTTTTAAGTACCATTTCCCCTTTAACAATTTATCATTCAGTCTTTATATATGACTTATTCCACAAGCAGGACAGAGATCCTTAAATTTCTTGAAGCCACAGACGCCTTTGAGAATCTGATGAAAATTTGGAGCCCTGTTTTCCCCCAAATGAGTTTAGAGGCATGGATATTTAATAACAACATGGTCGTTAAACCGTCACTGGAAGCCCATTTAAGGACCTGAGGTTAAGAACTGTGGTTTTTTAAGTCTGTGTTTTGTTAAGTTTTGTTTCTCTCTCAAATATAGTAGGAAGGCCCAATAAATATGTGTTCTTTTGAGCCACATTCAAACAGTAAGAAGGTAAGACTAAAAAGTAATTATGTGAGTTTTCTCCTTGGAGCTTAAGGATAAATTGTATTACTTTCTAGTCACCTTGGATATTAAATCTCCACTCATGTCAACACATGAAAAAAAAGCAGACTGAGAGGCTTTCAAAATACATATGAAATAGGCCATGACCTTAGTCTTTTAGGCACCGTTAAACATCTAGCTTTTTGGAGAATCCTGCATGGCAGTTTGCAATTTCAGATTTCCTCGGTCAGAGGATCGCAAATCAGTAAGCAGTTATAACTTAACGTTATTTCTCCAACACAAGGACACAGATTTTTAAGAGATTAGTTCATGGGGTAGGAGTAGATTGGGAGAGGATAAAGCTGGCAGTTTTCAAATAAGTCTGCATTATTAGAAAATACACAAACGCTCTCTAAATGAAGAACAGGGTTTACATAGGCTTGCATTTAAAAGAAAATCCTGTTGACAGTTCTCAAGATCTTTATCTGGCTATCTCACTAAAGACAAAAACACTCGTAAATGCCATTAACCCACAGACAGTGCTTGTTCTCCAGTCTAATGGGCTTAGAGAGTTGGGATTTTCCTGTTATCTGAACATCCACTCTCGGCTATGTGCTTCCTGCTTTTAGATTGTGACTTTTGTTCTTCCTTCATATTAAATTGAAATTAATGCAATAAAATGCCTAGTCTGTTTGAGGACCTTAATCCTTTATTTTGAACCTGGATTTTTTTTCTCTTGGTGCAACTCAGGACTAACGCTGGGAGTAAGACTCGCTCCTGTGTCTGGGCGTTCTATTACTTACTGTCTCTAATTGCTCCTCCATCTAAGAAAACACACAGACCCACACTCACAATGCACAGTGATGGGAGTTTAATTAATAGTTCTCCTGATGATGCTGATGTGCTGCTGATGACATCCACTTGTGTGGAATGAGAAGTTGACTCACCCTATTGGTGATTCCAGTTTTAAATGATCCATGTAGCTCCAAGTCATCTCCAGGTCACCTGGGTTTGACTCATCTCTCCGAAGCAGTCATTGGACCCACTTTTCTACAGCTCAGTCCTAGATTTCTTTTGTTCAAACGTACTCTTCTGAAAGAAACGCAAAACCTGTCTGGTATATGCATGATATATGTGGCTTATATGGTTCTTTCATGAGTCTGAGCTTAAGGGACAAAAAGTTGGCCTAAGTGTCCCCACCTCAAAGAAACTGTCCCTGAGTCTCAAGATGAGGTTAGGCCCTCCTGTTAGAAACTCTCATACCACTTAGTTCTTTACAATTTTAGGGTTATTACAGTCATGTTTATATAGTTAGTTATGCAGTTATTTATTTACTATATTTGTTCATAACGAACTGTGCCTTTTAAAAAATCATTTCTGTATTCCCAGGGTTTAATAAAGTGCCTAGAATATAGTAGATGCTCAAAAAGATTTCTTGAACAAACCATTATTATTGCTATTATATTATTATTAATATGTGTAGAGTTCTTAATACGGTTTACAAAGCACTACATATTAACTCATTGTGGATGGATCTTAAAGACACAGTGCTGAGTGAAAAAGGAGCAGGACAAGCCCTATACCACACACCATTTATGTCAATTTAAAACACATAAATATACAAATCAGCACTATGTGGGTTTTAAGGATCCATATAGACCTAACACACATAAGGAGCACATTAGAGAGAGAGTCTGGGGGAGGAGAATGGCACCTGGTGTAGAGAATAAATTGATAAACATGATAAAATTAGGCCGGAATAAGGCCTCGCAGACTGGGGATAATAAGATATTGGGAACGGAGAAATATGATTATCTCAACTCTGACCTAAGGCCAAGGAGAGAGAGAAAGGAGAGATTTGTCTAGAGTATATTTTGGAAAAGTCTAAAGTAATTATTTGTACCATATTTTGAGTGCATTCAGTTTCTCCAATACCTGATTCTACACTCAACATCACTCTGCTCCTCAAATCTATTGTCCTCTTTCTCTTCCTTCTCTGTCTCTCTCTCTCTTTTCTCTTGCTCATACACTTTCCAAACATCTTCATCCAAAAGAGATGATTATCGTGCAGCAACATGGATGACTCTCAAAGCAAAATGCTAAGTGAATAACACCAGACTTAAAAAGGTTACATACTGTATGAGTCCATTTATGTGACATTCTGGAAAAAGTAAAACTATAGCAACAGAAATTAGTTGCCAGAGACTGGAGGCGGGGGAAGAGGATTGATTGCAGATAAAGGGAGAACTTTTTGGAAGGATGAAAGTAGTCTATATCTTTATTACGGTGGTGCTTACACAGCTGTATTAGTCAGCTAGGGCTGCCATATAAAATACTACAGATGGTTTAAACAAGAGAAATTAATTTTTCTGTGGTCCTGGAGGCTGAAAGTCCAAGATCAAGGTGCTGGCAGGGTTGGTTTCTTTTGAGGCCTCTTTTCCTGGTGTGCAGATGGCCACCTTCTTGCTGTGTCCTCACATAGCCTTTGCTCTATGGGGAAAGAACCATATAAGCCACATATATCATGCATATACCAGACAGGTTTTGCGTTTCTTTCAGAAGAGTACGTTTGAACAAAAGAAATCTAGGACTGAGCTGTAGAAAAGTGGGTCCAATGACTGCTTCGGAGAGATGAGTCAAACCCAGGTGACCTGGAGATGACTTGGAGCTACATGGATCATTTAAAACTGGAATCACCAATAGGGTGAGTCAACTTCTCATTCCACACAAGTGGATGTCATCATTTCTCTCTCTATCAGCAAGTACACTCCTGATATCTTCTCCTCTTCTTATAAGGACGGTAGACCTATCGGAGTAGAGACTCACCCTTATGACCTCATTTATCTGTAATTAGCTCCTTGTGGCCCTGTCTCCAAATACAGTCACGTGGAGGGCTTCAACGTGAATTTTGGAGGTACACAATTCAGTCCATAATAATGATTGTATGATCAAAATTCCAGAATTGTGCACCTTAAAAGGGTGCATTTTAATCTCTGTAAATTATACTACAATAATCAAAAAATAAATTATTCATTTATGTAAAAATTGTACTGTACATTTAAAAACAGAAAAAAAATACATTTCTATGAGTATCCAGAAAAATACAACTAGTTTTTCTTTTTATGATATTCATTTCTCTAATGACGAAAAACTCTTCTAAGACCTCCCCCCAGTGGTAGTATTGACTGACTTAAATGCATCATTGAAGTCATATTGTTTTTGATTCTGTAATATGTTTAGTAAATAGAACAATTCAGGGCAGAAACCTCTTGCAGAAGAAGGCTGCAAATGTAGGCTACATTAGGAATCCACTGGGAGATTGGTCTGGAGCAGCAGATGGGAAAGCCTGTAGATATGGGTGGTAGCCAAATTCATATTTTTCTGTAGCTTATTTGGGGGCTGGCTGAGGTCAAACTTGAAATAATTTAGGACAGATTTTGGGGGAAGCAGTCTGGTACAGTGGGAAGTATATGGCCTTGAATTAAGTCTTGGATTTAGATGGTTAGACAAGGGTTTCAATATTGGCTTCTCCACTTGTTATCAGGAAAGTTATTTAACCTCTCTGGATCTTTATTTCCTCATCTGGAAAGTGGGCTAAGAAAAGCTAGCATGCAGGGTTGTCATGAGAATTTGAAATAAAGAATGTAAAACCCCATTATGGTGAGCTGGCACTTCATAGGTACTTAACAATCCATAGTATGTAGTATTCCTTGTGATTTGGACAGCAGAATTCATAATAGGTTAGGCCCAGAGATAAAAAGCTGAGGTCTATCGGGTCGCGGGGATCTGATGTGGGCCAGTACCCTGGAGAGTTCCTTTGGGGGCCAATTGCTATGTCTAAGGAATGATGGAAGACTTCTTTTTTCCCTCTAGGACCCTAGAGCTACTTTCTGAAACTCTCTGCGAAAGAGTCTTTCCCTTATTATGACAAATTTAGTACCCAAGGATAAAGGGATTTATCTTTATTCACTGGAGAGCGTTTGGCCTCTGAGTCAGAAGGAAAAGGTATTTCTTCTGCCCTAGGTGGAGTTTCCACAGGATCCCCCCGGCTAGATAACACTAGTACAATTAAGGGGTGGACACATATAATAGGAAAGTGTTGATGAGCAAGTCCACTGCTTGGTGTGGTGGAAAGTGCTCTGCATTAGAAAATAGGAAACCTGGGCCATTGACCTATTTTTTTCTCTAAGCAGGTGATTTGAGGTAAATAATTGTTCCTCTTTGGGTTTTGTTTTATGACTCTATGAAGGGTGGAATTGAGATAAATGACTTTTAAGGCCCTTTCCAGCTAGGATATTCTATGTTTTGAAACTGGAGAAGGATCCTAATTAATCAATTGATTTATACAAGGCTTGACGTGACATTCCCTCCACGTTGAGCCCTGTGCTACGTTCTGGGCAGTCAGTGATGAACAAGCCAGACATAGACCTCTCCCGGCATAAGCTTGTATCTCTATTGTAATACTACCTGTCCAGTTTCCTTCTCACTTAATGCTTTTATCAGTGACATAGAAGCCATATTAATTCCATTTGTGGGATGTTCAGAGCTAGGAGTTTTGACATTGGAAAATCTGATTCTTGTAAAATCAAGTTCAACAATAGAACAAAACACTTTTTAAAGTTTGGAAAGACAGGCCAACATTCATAAGGTAAATACATAAGACACAATTAAGTACAAATAGAAGGAAAGTCCTTAACTCAGGTTGAAAATAAATTAAATTTACAGGTATGGGATAAGACATATAGGGTGGTAGCTTTAAGTATCTGATGTGCTCTTCTGCTCAGCCTCCGGGAATTACATAATCACAAAGTAACATTAGTCACAATGTTGGAAAAGAAATAAGTCTCCATAAGATCTCTGAGCCTGGCATTTTTACAGTGCCAATGATATGGTTGGGAACCAGTTCCAGCATCTCTTCCACTCAGTACTCTCCCCTCCTTTTCCTTCCATTTGCTTCTTTAAGAGCAGAGTGTGCCTTATCTAATGTGAGATCCACTCCTGTATCGCTAGTCCATAGTTCTTTGATTTGCACATGATAGGAAATTAATAAAGTGAAATCATACCCAACTTTACATGTGAAAATAGACCAGGAGTTTTAATTGATATTGGTTAACTATGTGATAGAGCTGCCAGCAAATACCAAGTTCATCTTGAGCTGTGTTGACAGAAGTGGCAGTGGGCATTAAGAGAATTCTGTACTTGTGCTGGGCAGGCAAGTTCACAAACATTGTGTCCCATTCTGCATATCACTTTTAAGGAGAGACATTAAAATTAGAGACTGTCCAAAGAAGAATGAAAAAATTAGTGACAGTATAGTAAAGAGGTTAAGGCCATCCACTTTGGAGTCAGACAGACTTGTTCAGGTCCAAGCTCTGACACTTTCTGTGACCTTTGGGAAGTTACTTAACCTCCCATAGTCTCAGCTTCCTTAACTATACAATGGAAATAGTGAACAGTACATATCTCATGGAGTTATGGCAAGGAATATGATGAAGTAACAAATTATGATTTATATCTGGAGGAATTAGAGTTGTTTAGCCAGAAAATTTGAAGACATGGGAGTTAGGAGTGGTGAGGGAAGTGAATGGGAGGTGATATCTATCTGTAGATATTTAAACAACTGCTGTTGGCAAGAGACATTGGACTTATTTTGGGTAGAGTCATATGACAGAATTAGGTCAAATAATATGATTTGCAGAGAAGATAATATTGCTTCAACACATGGAAGAGATTTTGACAATCAGCCTTGTTTAGAAGTGGAATTCAAGACCTTAGCGTGTGTTTGAGCATATACTGATTTGCATGTCTTAGGATGGTGTAGAAGGGAGTCCTGCACTGGTGAGTGAGTTTGGGCTCTTAGGGGTTGCCAGACTTCATTGTGCTTAAGAATCATTTGGGAGTAGAGCTCAGGAATCTCTAAGGAGCACCTTAGGTAGTTCTGATAAAGCTCGTCCTTGCATAGGTAATTCAGACCCCTGGACTGGAGGATGTGTCTCCTTTCACCTACATTAGGCTATGATGGAATTCTGGTGGGGAGGTGATGAGGGCAAGAAGATACAAAGATAAGAAAGTGGCAAACATATTTTGAAGAATGGAGCTGTCAAGTAGGAGTGGTTGGGAGTCTGATTGGAAAGAAGATATGGCCCGTGTGTGGAGAGATTTAGATGCTGGGTACAGGAGTTACTAAGCAGGGCTCCATGATAAATGTAATGCAAAGGTAGTTACAAAAATTTCTCATTCTGGAAGGATGAGCTATATGATGAATAATGGCAATTCCAGACACTCTATTCCTTCCCTCTTGGAGTTCACCATCTTGGAACCTGTAACTTGAATCATCACCTTCCATTTTCTTCATTCCTGAGCTGCTCTGAGTTAGACAATGTGTGGTGATTGATCCACGACATTAATGATCCTTTCCATCCCAGTATGTGGAAAGAAAAGGAAGACTCTCACTTATGTAGTTCTCCTGGGAAGTAGAGGAAGCACCCACCGGTCTGCTCAACTGAAAAGCAACAGTTTCAAGATCAACAGTCTTGATGATGTCAGAGGTGTCAAGGACTGGAGGCCAAGTTCAGAGTTTTCATCTGAAGGAACAAGTTCTTCTGCTGAAGTCCCACCTACTGAATTCCTCAGTTTAGGCACTTTTGTTCTTATCTCAAGGCAATTCTTAAGTTAATTAGTTGCAATTATTAGCTCTGCTGCAGTAGAGTGCACAATAACAGAAGGGAGAAATGAAGCCATTGGGGAGATGCAATTGGGTGTTCTGAGACAGCACACAGGGGAAGTGCAGCTGATCCCACTGACCAATTGAAGCTTAAAAAAGAAAAGTCTAAAACCAAAATCTACTCCCGAATCCTCAGAGAGCCAAGGACACACAGAAATGCCAAACATGAGGCAGATACTGTACTTACACAGTGTTCCTTCTCTTATCTGCCCACATCCTGAGGCAATGTCCCTGAAGATGGTTTCCTGTGGGAATAAACCACAGCAGGCAGAAAGAACAGTGGGGCTTATCAAAACTGTAGTTTTGAACACTTGCTTTTGTTTATTAGCTGTGCGATTTGGGGTCAAACAGTTCCATCTCCTGTGGGATGAGGGTAGAGACACCAACCATGCGGGGTGTTGGGAGCCTGGTATGTGAAGTACCTATGGCCATACTTTCAGTTTGGTAGATGCAAATTGAATTCGTGATGGTCTCCATCGCAACCTGACTCTCCAGCTGGACCAACACACAACTTTCTTGGCCCTGCTTTTGTGCCTTCATGAAGACACCACTATTTCTATTGTCTCCACTGTTCTAGTAGCATTCCTGGCCAAACGTATCTAAATTTGCATCCTTTCAGCAAGGTACTATAGTAATGTGTTTAAGAGTGTGGGAGTTCTATTAGTTTCCCAGGGCTGTTGTAACCAGGTACCAAAAACTGAGGAGCT
This sequence comes from Equus asinus, assembly GCF_041296235.1. NCBI lineage: Eukaryota > Metazoa > Chordata > Mammalia > Perissodactyla > Equidae > Equus > Equus asinus. Next base: position 32,084,976 of record NC_091802.1, on the reverse strand, counting down.
TAAAACAACAGAAATTTATTGTCTCGTAGTTCTGGAGGCTACAAGTCTGAAGTCAAGGTATCAGCAGGGCCGTGCTCTCTCTGATGGCTCTAGGGTAGGATCCTTTCCTCTTCTAGCTTCTGGTGTTTGCCATCAGTCCTCGCCTTTCTCTGGCTTGTAGATGCATCATTCCAGTCACATGGCTATCTTCTCCCTGTGTGTCTCCGTATCGTCTTCCTTCTGTGCACGCCCATCTCTGTGTCCAAATTTCCCCTTTTATAAGGAGAATTAGAGCCCACCCTGATGACCTTATTTTAACTTGGTCACCTCTGTAGAGACCCTATTTCCAAATAACATCCCAATCTGAGGTACTGGGGATTAGGATCTCAACATAACTATTTGAGGTGATGCAATTCAACCCATAACAGGTGTCACACAGATCTGGGTTCAAATCTTTACCCTACCATCCGTTAACATGATCTTGGTCAAGTTGTTCATCTCTCTGAGCCTCAGTTTCCTCATCTCTAAAACCAGGACTACATTATTAACCACCTCATAGGGTTGTTATGAGGATGAAAGGAGAAACTGTTTGCCAAGTGCCTGGGAAGTGATGAAGGGAAGGGAATTTTCATGGACACATCACTTTTTTTAGGGAGAGAGGAAGGCCCTTCTCAGAAGCCCCCAGAAGGGATGAGTCTCATTTTCCGTGTCCTACATACAAGAGAGGCTGGGAAAGTGAATATCTGACGTTCTCAGCCTCGACAATTGGAGACACGGCCCTGCCAGCAAAGAAGAGGTGGGATATGGGTGGGAAGTGATTGCCAAGTAGCAACCAACAGTGTCTGTCAGGCCTGGGTAGCCACTGTCTTTTCTGCACACCCTTCTCTTTGCATTTCCCCAGTAGAACTCAGGCTTTCTCTGAATATATGTATACAATATCTATATACATACCCAAGTATACTCAGGTATGAGTTGACTAAATGTGGATAGTGATGGAGTTGACTGGGGTTCCTCTCCTCACAGTGACGTACGGGGACTGGATGGTAGTCCCCCTCCATCCCTTTGTGACTTGAAGCATGAAGCTTAATTGAAGAGGTGTCCCTTTCCTCAGAGAAGAGTACAATTTTGCCATCAAGAGTACCTGATACATTGGTTTCTTTACCATCTCAATAGAGGGCTAAGAAAGAGACCAACCAGCTGTGTTGGAAACTTATGATGGGGGGAGGTTATTCCTCAGACTTTGTTCAGCCTCAGAGACTAGGCCTTAGATCTCCAACTATCCACAAGGGTTTAGGAATAATAGTAAATGAATTCAGGAGGATGGAAACAATCATTTTCAGGTATGTTTCTTAACATGGAATCTCTCCTTCAAATAGAAGCTTACAAAGAAGCCCGCTGCATAAAACATATTTCAGCAGAGCTATTCTGGTTGTATGGGGTGATTTGGGAAGACCCCAGGCCCATTGCATTTACCCTATTTTTTTGCAGTGTCCCTTAAGGCACCTTTGTGGAACCACTCAGCCACCTTGGGAATTCAAAAACCACTGGGTTAAATGTTCATTGGAGAGGATACAATTTCCAACCCAGACCCATCAAAATCGATGTCTAATTTTGAGTCTGGGGAAGGAGAACAGAATCTCTCTACAGTAGCAGGGAGCCCACAATCCAGTGCCAGAGGTTCTGTGGACCCATGCACAGCCTCCTTCTCTGTGATTTCTCCTGAGTTCTGTAGTTCTCCATCTCTCAGATGGAGAGTGCTTTCTGTGTTCCCAAGGTGACAGCAGGACCCCCAAGTTTCTCTGAGGCATTGAGTCAGCTGCAGATCCTCACACTGACTTCAGGGGATAGAGGATTTCTTGGTCTTTTGATGCATAAACACAGCTTCTAGCTAGTGTTCCTACTGAGTTCAGTATCCCTATAATGCCCCCAAGGTGTAGGAATGGAACCGGCCTCTTGACAGCATTGCTTAGGACCACAGGCAGGCAGCAGGATCCTTGCAACATCTGGATATGTATTCAAACCTGGTTGTACGCCAATGTAGCCCAGTGGCTGAGAGTCAGACTTTGCATCTGCCACACTGATTTTGAACCCAGCTTTCCTCTTTCTAGCTGTACAAACTTGGGCAAATTACTTCTCAGCCTTAGTTTCAGTAGGTAGAAAATAGAGATAAGGGTATTCCCATCTTAAGATTGTCACGAGTATTAAATGAAGTGATGTGTGCAAAAACAGTTGTCCCTGTGTGTGCTCTCAGTAAGTGCCCCGTTGCTGCTGGTGTGGCTTCTGGAAGGTGTAGAATACTTCAACTTCCTGGCTGGATCACTATCACCATTTTTACTGTTAACATTACCTTCAACCATTTGACCCTTCTTTCAGAAACATGATCGTTGCTGAGCAAGCCTCAACCCTTCTGTGAGGCAGGGCCCGGCTAGCTGGAATGTCCTGTAGTAACCTCATCACCACTAATAGCTGAGCACCATGAGCAGAGGGAGAACAGAAGGAAACTGAGTGGGATCTCATGCATGCTTAGATATCCTGTTATTTTGGTGCAGGCATGGGTGAAGGCACTGAGAAGTACACAGTGAGCTGAACGAGAAAGGCAGGGGCAGGAAGAAGGATGTGCTTTGAAAAACGAAATGACCTTCTGGCTATCTAAAGCCCCAGGGTGGAATACTAAATGGTTGAGAGCACTGGGTTTCTCATAAAATAAAACCTGGTGTGATAATGATATTATAGTGACGATGGAGTTGGATGCTTAAATATTTAAGGGTGAAAATCTCTCCCGAACTTCTGGTCCCATCCCAGATCTGCTAAAATAGATTCTTGATAATGGGACCTGTGCAGCTGTCTTGTTAACAAGCTTTCCAGGTGATTCTGCTTAGCATGCTCATTGGTTGATTGTTGGGATGTGTGGAGTTATTCCAAACCCACGTCCCTTGGTTAAATGCTCTCTGAATGTGGTGTAGAAGCACAGAGGTGCAGAATTTCTTATAATAATTATCATGTAGGTAGCATTTCATAGCAGTTGAAGGAACTCTGGTTTGGGATAAGGGGACCTCAATCTAATCATCATTTTCTTTCAATTTCCCCAAAGGAATTTGGACTAATCATATAACTGCTGTTTCTCAGAGATAATGGTTGCTCCTTCCACTACCTTATAATCCTAACAGGGTCTGTACAACAGCAGGGACAACCACAATTATCTCTTATATGCAGTGTTACAAAATTTCTTGTTATCTTAGATTTTTCTATGCTTCCCAATTTTTCTAGGAAAATTATAGACTGTCACATTTTACTTATCTTGAACTTAGCTGTCATACACTCACAGTAAAAAACCAGAAGGGAAAATCACATTTACATGCACACACACATGCAGACATATTTTCTCTCTCTCTACTGCTTTCTCTCTCTCTCTCGCTCTCCCTCTCTCTCTCACACACACACACCTTTAATTAAACAGCCAGATAAGATGGCACTAAGACTCAAGGTACTTTAGATGTAGGCAATCCTCTTAGACCCTTACTCAGAGCTTATTTACTCTTATTTTATGTGTAATTCTAACAGAACTTGGTTATCTAACTTCCAAGCCTCAAGTAGAACAGAAATAGCAAACAGAACAAAAATGGATTGACATAGGTAGATAATGCTGAGAGCAACAAAACCTGAGAGCTGAATGCCCAACAATAAGGCAGAAGGAAAAGGGAAAAAACTATAACAACAGAGCAATCTGGAGCCACTGAGTCTAGGGGTAAATAATCCTTTGTGCCTCCGTGGATCCTGGCAATGCTGTGATACAGCACATTCTGATCCCTTCTGTTTTTGAGAACAACTCTGAATCACCAAGGAGGCTAAATTAAGTTCTGTATTTTCTGTTTAGGAAGCGTGGACGTGGGTATTCTAGCTAAGAGTGATTTGTAACAAAAATGTTAAAAACTTTCAGATAAGATTTGGCTTCTGAGAATTAAAGAGTTTTAGAGTTGGAAAGCATCGTAATCATCATAAAATTAGAATGTATCAAGTGGGCATTTGACAATAACTCTCTCCATTGTACGACCAACCAGTTGTGATCTTCTGCTACCATTAAGTTGGTGAGCTAGAGAGAGGAAATCTTTTTGCCATCCCAGTGTTAGATGAATCTTAATATCCTTTCCAAAACTGTAGAGAAAGAAGTTGGAGGTAAAGAAGAGAATTCATCGATCGCCACAAATAGCACGTCTGAACATCTTTCCTACTGCTTCCCTTCAAGTACCTTGTATTCCCACCCACATCTGCAACATCCCCTCTCCATTCCATCTGCTCTACGCTGCCCCAGCTCACAGGTCCAAATCTTTCCTCTTCTTCAGTCTAGCTTAGTGCCTCCTCTTCCGAGAAGCTGTCTGGAATCCTCGGTGGAAACTGATCTCTCCTTCTCTGAACTTCCAAGGGATGTTACTGATCTCTCTCATGGTACATTTCAATTTCCATACTGAATAATATGTTTTTTCTTTGTAAATTGTGCTTTTTTCCTCTTAATAACCTGTAAATTGCTTGAGGACCAAATCTGGATTTGACTCATTTCTGTGTTTCCAATAGCACCTGGCACAGTGTCTCATGTATAACGGGTGTTTGATAAACGCGTACTACATGCATTAATGAATGAAGTGAGCCAGCCAGGTATTTATCCTTTGTATTTGTCAATGTTACCTGGTTGATAGAGAATTAGAGATTCTAGGGGAAATATGAATTTACAGACAAGGGCATTCATATGGAAAATTAGTACTCTGATTCTTTGTCCCTTAGGGGAGTAACAACTTTCCGTCCTCTTAAAATGTGGGGCCTAAGAGTGATGTCCTCTCTCCAATGAAGAGAAAGTCATTGAACAGCATAACGTGCCATTGCACTTATGGCTATGGCCTCGAAGCACTCCATGGTTCGTTGGTTCCTAACAAAAAGTAGTCTAAAACACCTTATATTTGTGTAACGTGCAGAGTTTTAAAATGCTTTGATATACACTTCTTTTGGCTGTCATAAAAAAATATAGTGGCAAGTAGAACAGATGTTATTATCCTTGCTTTTAAGATGAAAATTCTGAAACTCAGTGAACCAATGTGAATTATGCAAGTTAACGTGAGAAGTGGCAGAATCAGGGTCATTGTTGTCAACTTAGTCTAGCACCTAAGCTGGTAGAACACAGAAATTACTAATTCAAACCTTTCTTGTTTGGTTTAGCCTAAGTGTTCTTTTGCATCTTTGAACACTCACAGTCAACACTGATTCTCCCAATCATTTTTCATTCCCTACCTTATATTGTAAGTTTTTTTTAAAATATGAGATAATGTGATGGTTAATTTTGTGTGTCAACCTGACTAAGCCATAGGACCCAGATATTTGGTTAAACGTCAGCCTAGATGTTGCCGTGAAGGTATTTTTAGATGAGGTTGACATTTAAATCAGTAGGCTTTGAGTAAAGCAGATTACCTTCCATAATGTAGAAGGGTCTCATCTAACCAGTGGAAGGCCTTAAGAGAAAAAGACTGAGGCCTCCCAAAGAAGAAGGAATTCTGCCTCCCGAAGCCTTTGGACTTGAGTTGTCTCTGAGTCTCCAGCCTGCCTGCCCTGCAGATTTTAGACTTGCCAGCCCCCACAATTATGTGGGCAAATTCCTTAAAACAAGTCTCTCTCTCTCTCTGTATAAATATATATATATACATATACGCATTCTATTGGTTCTATTTCTCTGGAGAACTCTGACTAATACAGATAACTCCTAATTTATAAGGATAATTTGTTTTATAAATGTATTGAAATTTAACATACAAGAACTTAATGAATTCATAATAATACCAAACTTTTTTAAAAGGAAAGAAAAAGAGAAACATCCCCACCAGAAAACAAGCAAACAAAATACTTCAAAAACAAAAAACTGAACACTACTGGAAGTAACTAGGATTTCAGCTCCTTACTCTGAAAATTGACCATTAAAAGGAAAGAGTTGAACATTTATTCTCTACTTCCTGTATAAACCACACTGGAGGGTAACTGAGCCCTAAGTGATGAGGGAACATTTTTTTTTCTTACAAAACAATTCCAGCCAATAAATGTAGAAGGAATGACAGAACTAGAACCATTTTCTAACCTCTAATACAACAACTCGGGCAATTATCAACAATGGATGAAACCGTGAGAAGAAAGGTTGAATAAGAACTTTACAAGGGCTTGATCATGCTGATACCACCTGAATCTACTCATCAATTTATGTATCACTAAAAATGGGACAACCAGAAATTCTGGACCTCCTGACATGACGTGATATACAGCAAACAGAATCATCTATAAACAATTCTTGCCAAAAAAGAAGTTGAAGCTAAATTGAACCTTTAACTAACTTCAATTTCCTGTACAGGAAATACAGAAGCTAGGAAAACAAATTAAAGTAAATAACAAAACAAATGAGCAAGCCCAAACAGATAGGGTGACCAAGAATGAAAGGGGCGTTATTTGTAATTATGCTGAGACGGAAGACATAAACTGGGATTGTTCCATGCACAACTGGAGGAATGTTCATCATAAGAATTTGGTACATTTTGGGGGGTTTGCTGATTGCAATGACATGGTCCAATTTTCTTACCTATTTCCTTCTTTTGGTCTTCAATCAACACCCAAAACCCTATCTCCTGTGTCTGGCCAGGACACTAGTCACATGTCTGCTGAGCCTGTAGTAGAAACTGAAGACACTTGCCCACATGATCCTTGAAGCCTGGAAGCACTTGCCTTTCCTCTGACTCTCAGGCAGAGGCATCCCGACTCCAGCCTGTTGGTGTGGAGGCTGCGTTACGAAACACTCCCCCAAAGGCCCCTTGCCTTTCTTTTAAATACTTGCACAAATAATAGATATTCATTGTAGAAAAATTGGAAACTACACCTAAGTATAAAGAAGAAAAATTTGACAGTTACCCAGGGTTCAATACTGCTAACATTTTAGTGCATGTGCTTCTAGACATAAATATATATATTATATTTTTTGTACCATCGTGGGATCATATTTTATATGCTATTCTGAAATTTGCTTTCTTCACTTAATTTTGTTTCATTAACATATGACCATATTAATGAATTTACTGCTACAAGGAATGCATACTATTCCGTTGGAAAGATGTGCCATAGTGTATTAAACCATACTCATTTTTGAACATTTATCTTGTTGCCAACATTTTGCTCTTTATTCATCTTTGTATATCCTTTTTATTTACTTACTCAATTTTTTTCCATAGTGGAAATTTCTGAAGGAGGAACTGATGGATCAAAATGTTTTCAAAATTTAAAGGCTGTTGGCATATCTGGTCGAGTTGCCTTAAAAATAACTTGTATGAATGTATATGCTCAGCAACAGCATGTGAACACTCATCTTCTATCATCATCAGCAGCAGCAGCAGCAGCAGCAGCATCACCACCACAGCTAATGTTTATTGAGTTCTTAGCATTTGCCTGGCAAAGTTCTAAGCATTTTATTCATAGCAATTCATTTAATTGTCACAACTTCTCTGTGGTAGATACTATGGTTCTTCAAAATGTATGAAACGGAAACTGATTACACATGATTATCTTTAAAAACCAGAAGTATGAGAGTGGAAAAAGTTAAAAAAATTATTTCCTGCGTATAAAAATCCCACTTTATTGAATAGCCACTGTTAAAAGTTTGTGCATGTTTGTTTAGATATTTCCTATGCATATAAAAACATGTGTGAATATACTTTTTTTTTTAAACACAGACGAGGTCATACTACATATACCATCAAGCTCCTCTGTAATCAGCATTTTTCTTCTAGCAATATATCATGGCCATCTTTCCATGACAGTTCATGCAGATTTACCTCATCCCCTTTTATAATTGCATGACTATATTGTATTCTGATTGTATCAGTGTATCATGTTGGCTCATATGTCTCTTCCACCTCCCCAGCCACGCTGTAAGTTTTATAAATCTATAGCACAACTTTGTAGCACTTAGCAAGGTCTGAGCTCATAGCAAGTGAACACCGAATGGAAAGAGTTATTTTTCTGTAGAGTGTATATTTTCTCTGAAAACCCAGGTATAGTAAATGGAATTGCCAATCTGAGAAATGCCATCCTAAGGAAATTAGAAATCTCTAGGCTTCAGTTAATGCCTTTTGCAACTGGCTGCAGTTGGTTGTGTATTTTTGTGGGAGTCATAACACCTTTGAAGTTTACCAATTAGTTGCATCATCCAAAGCATCTCAAGTAGAGTGGAAAATCACTAGAAAGGTGCCAGGGAAGCTTATGTTCTGGTACTGACCGTGCCAGCTGTGACCCTGAACAGGGCACACTTCCTTTCTGCTTCTCTTCGCTGTTGCATTAGGGGTTTGGACTGGCGGGCCATGAGGGCCCTATCTAGCTTTGAGATCCTATGAATTTACAAGCCAGAGCAAAATCCACCTCTGTGAGCCACGCACTAAGAATGGGCATGACAGCTCATGTTCCCCGAAGCATCACTTTAACTCTTGGCATGTACACTTGACATTTTTTAAGATGGAAACATACAGAAAGGAGAGCATGTGATATCGTCTTTAGAGAGAGAGTAATATGTGAGCCAGATCTGCCGTATGGTCTCCTAGAAGCAGAGCAGGAGAAAACCAGTCTATGCTATTCATTCTTTACTACTCGAAGCATCTTCCAAACAGCTGTGCAGCCATGTTACAAGGATGCAGGGATACGCTAGGTATGGTCATAGGTAAATTCACTTGTTTTATTTAGAAAGTGAAAACAAAGTAGCAACTTATATACACACTATGATTGTTAATATGTAAAATATACATTAAAAATGGCAGAAAATGCAACAAAACAGTATAGGATTATCTCTGGGTAATGAGATTACGGGTAATTCCTATTTTCTTCTCTATACTTTGCTCAAAGTTTCCCCAATGAATAGGCATTCCTTTCATAATCAGAAAAATACAATCAAAGAATGCTTACAAATATTAATTTAAAAAAGCAGACAATTACACTGAATGCTACTGGAGATCGCTTAGGATATTTATCATCATCATCATCTCTCTCTTTTCCTTTTCCGTAGTTTTCAAGTTCACCTTAACAAACACGTGTATTAATTGTAGAAGGAAAAGCACCCCGACCAGGGCAATTGCCTACACCAAATTAATTTTCTCCCTTTTCCTTTCTAATGAAACCCTGATTTTTGGGGGGGATGTCAATGTACCGAGCAAAAATCTGCATCTTCCAGGCTCCCTTGCAGATGAGGGTAGACATCTGATTAAGTTCTAGCCAATGAAATGTAAGTAGAAGTTGTTGAGTGGGTCTCTCAGCTGACTTAACTGGAATGTGCCTACTTGCCTTTCCTTTCTTCCCTGCCTGGCACTAAGATGTCAGGTTTGGAGCCTCAGGGGCCATCTTCTAAGAAGATAACCTCAAGGAGAGAAATCATGAAGCAAAGCTGGTGGAACACCAATGGGGGGACTTTGGAGCCACTGTACCAGGCTGAGCCATCTCTCTCCCAACTTCAGGCTGCAGGAGAGAGAATAAAGTCCCCATTATGTTTTAGCCTCTGTATTTTGTGTCTTTGTCAGTCATAGCCAAGCACAGTTTCTAACTAATACATCCACTTAAACACACACACACACACACACACACAACTTTTTAATTCCTAACGATGTTGACCATCTTAAAAAAAGGTTTTAGGGGGAAGGCAATTGAAATTCACTTAGGATGGAAATAAAAGGCAATGTTCTACTAAAAATTAAAGATTGTCTCTGAGGCTCCAATAAATCTAATCTGTTTCACAATGTCACTGTTCCATGCATAGTGGTAACTTCATTATTTTTACATTTGGGGACAGTAAGTTTGTTAATCCACCCCAGCAACTAGGAAATCAATGTATCACCATATGCCTACAGTGAGATCATTTGTCATGGTTTATGCTCCTTCCAAAGAGAGCACAACAGACCTTGACTTGAAGAAACATCAATGTGGGGATAGTTATTTGAAATGTCAGATGGAAAACATGTTTGAAAATGGGATACGTGCATGCATCCTGTGAAAGGGAAGGACTCAACCCTCTGTTAAGCTTCCCTTTGCAACTCCCTGATCAACAACAATGACACAACCATAGGCAGTTTTTCAGGACAAATCCTCCTGTCACTAGTTGCTTCATTCTGAAAGGCCAGGAGGGTAAGAAGGAAGAAAGGTCAAGAGAAAGGAAAGATGCAGGGTCAAAAATGCCAGAGCTGGAAGGACCTTGGGAGGTTGCTGATTAACTTCAGTGCTTTCCTTTTGTAGAGGAGCAAGTGATGCCTAATGCTTCTCTGGAAGTTAGTGACTGGGTTAGAACTAGATCTCAGGGCACTGGCCCAGGCTGCCGCTCCAAGGCATAGGTACTGGATGAGGAATATGGATGAGAAGCAAGCACAGAGTCTAATGGCTCAGAGGCGTTGGCTACCAACTCAAGGAGGAAGTTGTAGCTATTTTCCTGGTGGTTGAGTAGAGGTGCCACCATAGAGGAAAGAGCAAAGAGGAAAATACGAAGTTAGGGTGATTGAGTGTGGCTGGGGCCAGAATGGGTAGAGAGATGGAAGGACTCATCTCTTTTGATCCAGTTTCTCAGCCTCCTCTTCACTGTGCCTGTGAAGTGACAGCTCTGACGTCATCTCGGCTGCCTCATTTATTACAAGACCATCTGCTCCATTTCTCTAGTCCTCCATGCTTGGAGACATCAGAGCCGCCCAGCTTCCTCCCTACTGTCCCTGGGGCAGTTTGTTTCCACAGGAGAGTGATTCCTATTCAGCAGCTGAAGTAAAAATTCTCCTGCCTTTTTCCAACAAAGTTGTCACCAAAGGATGGAGATTTCCTGATGTGTTCAGTCCCTTCCCGGTTGCCGTGGGGAGTTGAAACAGATATACAAGACACTCACTCTTTTGTGGGAGGTGCTTAAGATCCAGCCAAGAGAGAGAATCCAAAAGAAATGAGTAGGATTTACAAACTAACAGAAGAAATTACCTTTGCATATAAAAAAAATCATCAAGAAATCTTCCCAAACATTCTTAGCAATACAAAGATCTGGCCCAAGCTTGAAAACAACTGGTTTTTATTTTTTTAAAAATATTTCCTAGATAAGTTCTTGGATGAGGTTTCCATCCCCACTCATCCAGAGCAGAACCTGGGGTAGCTGGGGGAAGACTGGGGGTAGATTGTGCCCATTACCCATAGACAAAATCGGGGGCAGCACGGTGGAGTGGGGTAGAGCAGTGGTCTCAGGGAGAGGTGCACAGGAAGATCCATATAATATACATATAATTTATACGTATTACACGTCTGTGTCTATAACGCACAACTGTCTACAAATCTATGCATATTTAAATATGTATTACTTAAATATACATAAATGTATACTTATTTAAATATATATATACATGCACACACACAGGTGAGTACTAAAATTTTCTTCACTGACAGGAATGCATGCTCAAAGGCATTTGGAGGCCACTGGTTTAGAAAATGGGCTTTGGAGTCTTAGCTGCGAAAAACGTATAAAACTGGGAAAATGCTAGTACCTCTTAGGGTTGTAGTGAAGATTCAGACAATATATGCAAAGTGCTTAGTGGTTTTTCCTGCTCCTTGGTAAGCTTCATGAGAACAAAACTTGCAGCTGTCACATGCATAATGTATTCCCTGGGCCTGGCATGAGGTCTGCATAAAGTAGGTGCATTATAAATATTAGTCAGATAGATGAGTGGTCGATAGGTTTATGCAGTTCCTTCCACATTAACTGTAACTGCGCTCCCATCTGTGTTGCACAAACAACAACGTGGGAGTACACAGAAGTGAGAAACACGTTATGATTGGGATAACCTTCAATTCACCCCTTACAAAAAAGTAGGTGAACCATTCACAAACTTAGGTAATTTATTTTTAGTAACAAATGACTTGCAGCACACCTCACAACTGATGGGGATTCACCAATATACTATGACCCCATCCGTGGGTGTGAGCCAACTGTTATAGCCAAAGCGACACCTTTTGATCTAATCTGATTGGATTCTTTCATGAGATACATTTGTACAAATCACTGTCTAAACAGTGCTTCTTTATAACACCCAAAATGGGTAAATGAGAGAAAATGAATGTAAAGTATGAGAGCAGCAGAGACTTAGGTTAAATATGGAGAGATTTTCTTGATGGCAAGAATTGTCAAATTCAGTCCTATTGCCATTTAAGAAACCAATTGTTTTCTGATCTGAATCTTCTGGTTTTCCTCCTGAGCGTGTGTATCATGTCTGTTACATATAAGTTTTTCTCCAAAATTCTATCATAATATTAGTTTTTCTCAATGGCAAACAACTTTTCACTGATAAATTTCCATGACAAGAATGTCTTTATCAATTCTGACAAACAGTTCAGATTCCAAATTCCACTGCCACATTTCCGCTGAGCAATTTTAAGCCTGTTGGGCAATTTTAAGCTCTCCCTTGGAGCAGCATGCTTTTCTCTCCCTTGGTCGCTTTCATCCTTCCAAACCAATTCCCCATCTTTCTAGTATCTCCTAAGCCTTGCACGCCTCTCAACTTTGGAGAGCCACCAAGCTGAAGATGTGCTTGATGAGAGAACCAGCAGACCCCAGCACGTGGCTGGTTTCTAATTAAATAACAGTTAAGCACAGAGAAGCCTTGAACAAAAAATAAATATGTGCAGACAGCTTCCCATTATCTTGGGAGGATGTGAAATAGCTAAGATCTTTCTTAATCCTGCTGTCACAAAGCCCTTATCTGCAACACTGACAGTCCAAGAAGGTCAAAGTCGAAATGAACTGTTACAACAGGGGTAGATAATAAATGCTCTCTTGCTTTCTACATTTCAACCACCAGTGTTCTCAGGGAAGATGAAGCCATGAGAAAAAGCCTGCCTTTGATACTCTTGAGCAATCTTGGACTGTGTCTGCCCTCTTGTTCTCAGGGACTTTTGCCCTCATCAAGAGGATTGTGTTATTTGGTGCTCCCCCAAAGGAAAGGCAGTGAGAGACAAATCACAAAATGTGGCCATTCTGCATCCAACTTGCTGAATCACTTAGTTACTCTGCATAGATTCTGGGCAGCTATGGAATTACAGGGCAAACTCAGGATTGAATCAGAATCCCTGGGTTCTGTTAATCCCATTCTGTCAACCGAAAGGTTTATGCAAGACCATCTGAAACTCCCTTGTCTCTAAAATAAGAAAACTGATTCCCTCCCTACAAATTGTGAGACAGATTAAGCGATGTGCCTGACACCCGCTGAGCAGCTCTGGAGGAATCTATGGGATATCTGGAAGGATCTGGATTCTTTAGGGCTAGTTCTGAGCTTTTTTGGGCTTCAACCCAATGGGTATGCACTTGGACGGACTCCATAGCATCTTTTCTTTGTGACTTGGCTCTTGCCTCTCTTTATAGAACTGAGAGTTTCTCATTCTCTTTCCTTTCAGTTATCCTTTACATTCCATGTAGCAAAACCACAAACACATTTTCTTGCTGAAGACATTTTTCCTGTTTTACCCTCCTTAAAAACACAACAAATGGTTACTTTGCTTGTGCAGGGTCTATTTCCTAGGTAACTGATAAAACCTGACCTTCTAGCTTCTGCCCAAGGCCCCGCCTCAGCATGGTTATGTCCAAAAGAATCATGTCCCTGACCCTAAAGGTTCTTGAAATGTTAAGCATCTCATCCCATGTCCTAAACATTCCCTTTAGACTCTGTAGTAGTTTGCTAGGGCTCTCCTAACAGAGTGCCACATGCTGAGCAGCTTAACCCACAGAAATTTATTGTCTCACAGCTCTGGAGGCCAGAAGTCCGAGAGCAAGGTGTTGGTAGGGACATGCTCCTTCTGAAGGAGCTAGAGAAGGATCTGTGCCAGGCCTCTCTCCGACCTTCTGGTAGTTCCTTGGCAGTGGTCATATAACTCCATTCTCCTTGCATTTGTTTCTGTGTCCAGATTTCACCTTTTTATAAGGACACCAGTCATATTGGATTAGGGGTCCACCCCACTCCAGTATAACCTCATCTTAGCTAATTACACCAGTAATGATCCTATTTCAAAATGAGATCACATTCTGAAGTACTGGGGTAAAGACTTCAGCATACGAATTTGGGGGGGGGGGCACAATTCAACCCACAATGGAGACTTTTCCTCTTTCCAAATTGCTTCTACAGGTGGCAGCTCTCCAACCATATACTCCTTCTCCTCAACACTCCCAAAAGGAGCCTAAACCTGCCCAAGAAATGTTGGGCCTCCAAGTGATGGGGCCCCCTACTTATTTTCACTTTATCTGCTGATATGATAATAGTGGCTTTCATTTCATTGAATTCCTACCAAATGCCAGATACTTTATATACATTATTCTAACCATCACCAACGTTAACATTACTCATTTCTAAGTTGAGGAATAAAGGTAGGAAGTTAATTGATGCATAAGAAGCTCAACAGCAGGTGGTGACAGAGGGGGATTTGAGCTCAGCATTTCTGGGCCAAAGCCCCAGCTTAGTCCCCTCCACCCTGGAATCTTCTGGAACACCAGAAGATAATGATTGGGCCAAATTACAATAATTTAGTTTTCCTCTGCCGGAAACTACGGTCATCTTATTCGGAGGAGAGAATCTGAAAGACTATTAGATTATTTAACAGACATTTATCGAGCAGCTTCCTGGGTATGCAATTCTAGCATGGGAGAGAGATGGGGTGGAACAAACGTGGTTTTGCTACTGTTGAACAGTTCTGAGAAAATAGATGGCCGAAGGTGATATGTCTAGTGTCGAGTTCAAATACTGCCTCCCATGTGGCCCAGCTGTGTGGCCTTGCACAAGCCCTAGCATTTCCCTAAGCTTTCATTTCCGTATCTTTAACCGGGTTTGAATTGTGCCATTCTCATAGGGGAGGGTGAGGATTCAGTGAGATACGAATGAAAGTGTCTGGCCTGTAGCTGACTTGGTAGCTCTCCGTTCTGTCCCTCCCTGCCCTTGCCTGGGAAGAGTTTTGCTTGTGTCCTGCCCACAGCTGTCATCCAAATTAGGCCAAAAGATTGCATTTGCTTTAGTAAAAATTGTGCATAGTGGGAGGATAATCAATTAAAAGAAGGTGGGAAGGGGGTCCTAATCTCATAAGGAAACAAAAACAAGGCAGTATTGAGATGTTAAAGGAACTTCTTGCTTCTAGCTAGCAATCCATTCCACCAGGTTTTAAAACATTCGTTAGAACTTCACAGCTGTGCAACTAGCAATTCCATTGGGAAATAAAGCTCTATTTAAAAATAAGAAATAAATCATGAAGATTTAAAATTCAAGCAGGTGGAAAGAACGTTGGGGGACAAATAAGAAAAAGGGAAAAATAGGATCTTAGTCTCATCTCTGAAGCCGCATGCTGGGGAAGAGCACTTTTCCTTCCGGGCTGGTTTCCTCACTGGTAAAATTCTTAAAGACACTTCCAGTTCTTATAAGACTCTCAGCTTACACTCTATACAGAAAAGATTGTTTTAAATGCTGAGAAACTGGTTCCTGCGTGAAGAACACAAACTGAATGAACCACAAAGCAAATGAACCAGAGGCTTTGGAAAGCTTAATTCCTTTTATTCCAACACTCGCCTTAGAGTCTTTTTAGTTTCTTTCTTTCCTTTTTTTTTTTTCTCTCCCCTGACTATATTTCTGTTCCCCTTATCGGCTGTTGCTGTTATTATAATTATTTGGTTTTTTGTTCTTCTCCTTCTTTCTCTTAGAATCTATTTTTCTCTGGGGCTGGCCTGGTGGCGTAGTGGTTAAATTCACTCATTTTGCTTCAGCGGCCCAGGGTTCACTGGCACGGATCCTGGGCACGGACCTATATATCGCTCATCAAGCCATGCTGTGGCAGCACCCCACATAGAGGAACTAGAAGGACTTACAACTAGGATATACAACTACGTACTGGGGCTTTGGGGAGAAAAAGAAAAAAAAGAGAGAGGAAGATTGGCAATAGATGTTAGCTCAGGGCCGATCTTCCTCACCAAAAAAAAGAATTTATTTTTCTACCCTCCATCTCTGTTTATCTTTCTTTTTCAATTAACCCAATATGGAGTTGAAACATAATTGAAAATATTTGTACTTTTAAAAACATTGAATGAATGTTTACTTCACGTTCTTAACTTTAAAATTAGATGAGTAGAGTATTTTATATTTCTCTCAAAAAGCTAAATTAATTATTATTATCATCAATTTGGGGGATCCGCTGATTTTTGTTTTTCCTCCACTGATATGTTTTGTCTCCTCTGATGTATACATATTCCCATGATAGGGGAAAGAGGTAAGAAGGTTAGTCTAGGCAGAGTTCACACTAGGTAAAGGGCAGATTCTTAGAAGCAGCCTGTGAATTTACTGTATTTTCCCATTCATTTTGTATTTTCATTCTAAAGTGGAGATGGCTCCTTGACCATGAAAGAAAAAAATACATCTCAAGGATTTTTGGTATAATTTTCAAATCACATATTTAAGAGAAAACATGATTTTCTGATAAAATATGAATGCAATTAAAAATAAATATTAAAAATGTGAAAAGAAAATAACTGAGATTATCTTTATTTTTGTTATAGATGCTAAACCCAAGGGCAAAACAGTTCCTTCACTGAAGCTGGCAGGGCGGGCTGGGCTATCCCACCTCTTCGGTTTTCTATAGGATAAATTAAAATTTAATTTCTCACTTTTCTTCATAGTTTTGGAAGCCATCAGACTTTCACCGTTGGTGAACTCTACAGTTTCTGCTTCCAAGCTTTGTTTATGTTGTCCCTTCTGTCTAAAATTCCATGGCCTGTCCTACCCTCCAAGCCTCCAACATACTTTTGTCCTTCTAGAAGATAGCCGCTTATCTTTCAAGACAAATCATCTTATCTTTGACGCTGGAGTCTAAGATGAAATTGGCCATTCAACATTATTCAAATGTTTCTAGGTGTTCATGTCTCTATGGACTTCGGCGCCCTGTGTAGACTTCCGGCAGAGCATCAGCAATGCTTTCTTGTCCTTCATCATCTAAGTCATGCCTCACGCCTCCTCTTCCTGTTAGGCAGCCAAGACTGGAGGGCAGGGGTCATGACACATTCATTTCTTTGTATTTCCACCCATGGCCTCATTGGAAGAAGGGGTTTAGTAAGCCACCAAGTGAACATACAGGCTGCTCTGACCTTGGGGAAGGGAGGATTAATAAAAACACACACACAATGGAGATAATAATTCAAAATTCTGGCAATAGATGAATGAGCAGGGAAAGACATTTATTAGTTAATAGTGACAAAGAAAGGGAGCAAGCAGTGCTCGAGGGAAGGAAATACCACACTATGGGGACCTCAACATTTTGCAATGAGTCTTCTGTAACTTTGAATTGGAACAAGTCAAATCTGAGGACTGAGATGAAACTTCCTGATGAGAGGTATGAAAGAGAATCATCATCATCATCATCATAACAGCTAACCCTAGGTACCAAGCACTGTCTCAAGTGCTTTCAGTGAATTAACTCATTTAAGTACCCCAAATAGCCCACAGGTCTTACCACTAGCCCTGAGGCACAAAGAGGTGGTCCTGGCCACACAGCAAGTGTATAAACCAGCAAGTGTTCTAGCTTGGTCACACAGCTGATAAGTGGAGGAGGCAAGGTTTGAACCCAGAATCCAAGCTTTCTCGGTTAACCACTATGCTTTACAATTACTATATTCCCTGTACTGATTCACAGTGGGGAACAGAATGTGAAGAGCTGGTGTGTGTAGAAATAATAATAATCTTAAGTCTGGACAAGTTCAATGGTTGCCTTGAAAAGAAAGGATTTGCTAAATATAGGATAGATTTGAGCTAGTCTCATTCCTCATTATACACACAAACACACACACACACACACACGGACACACACACTGTGACTCTCTTCTTTAAACTCTTTGAAGGGGAGCAGAATATGCCTGCCAAAAATATGTCATTTTGGCATATTGCTCATTTTGAATTAAAGTTACTTGAGAAACAGCCCGTGCAAGAAGGAGACTCTGACTGTCCTTTGTCTTCCTGAAAGCAGGAAATAAATCTGCCATGTGAAAGGTACCCTCCCTGAACCAGGAGGGTAGAAGGCATCCTTCTTGCCAGAAATAGGGAATTTAGGGCCAAGAAGGCTGTATAAACCAAGCTTGTTACTTCTTAACTAATTTACTATTCCAAGCCCAAACTTCTTTGTCTTGTCAATTTTTCTTTGTCTAAAAGGTATAAAAGCTGCCTAGTCTGATCAGTTCTTTGAGTCTCATGTTTTTTATGGGGTGCCCATACGTACAAAATTAAATTTGTTTTTCTCCTATTAACTTGTATTGTGTCAATTTAATTATCAGGCCAGCCAGAAAAACCTAGAATGGAAGATGGGAAAAGTTCTCCGCCCCTACACTTTATTCAAATATCAGTCTCTCCTAGAAGTTGCAAGGATAGCATCATCAGGAATGTGCCAGTAACCAACTGTACTATGTGATAGTATTGCTGAGATTTTGCATGTGGAGAACTTGACCAAAACCACCTTGGAATTCTTACCTTAAACAGTTGCTCTATCCACAAAGAGGGTGATGAGGAAGCAGAAAATAAGGCAGAGCTCCCAGTTATGTAGCCAAGCAGGACATATGTGCTTAGAGAATGGCAGCCACTTGAAGAATGGTTTGTCCAGGATGTCTAGAGCTCTCTCCCCAGTATGCCCCAGCCAGCCTTACACCATTGTGCTTTTCTTCCCTAGTGGAGCAGGATCCCCAAATTGAAGGCCAGGCCCCCTTGCCCAGGGAGCCCCTGGAGCATTTTGCTGCATCACCACCAAGCGGATGGAGGGCTGGCCCTCGAGAGCAGACTCAGGAGCATATTCCTTACTGGGGTCCTTGCCTCGGCAGTCATACAGCACACAGGAAATGAGGAAAACCAGGAGCAAGATGACGTAGCTCACGACTAAGATGATCAGGTTCAAGGTGACAGGGTCGATCTCCAAGTAAAACTCCATGACATCTCTCACGCTTGGGAGGTGGGTCTTGAGAAAGGCAACGGGGTCAGCTGAGGATTGCAGGGAGCAAACCCTAGCTCGTCGGAATAGCTACATTGGCTCTGGAGTAAAAATACATTAATCCCCATGGCTCTAGGAGACCCTACAGATTAAAGCTGCTCAGTTTAATAACTTAAGCTCTTGCTGTTAATACCACAGCCACCAAAACACAGAAGCTGTCTCTCATCAATTCACCTATGCAGAGAGAGAAAGAGCAAGAAAGAGACAGTTCATATGTCACCAAAGAGTGGTATATAAGCAGAGTGTCCATATAATTCATTGTCCAAACAGACAGTTTGGTGAGCAAAAGTCAGTGCTGTTAATAAGCGCACTGTTAAAACATTGGATTGTCCTGGAAAAATTAAGCATAGTCACCCTTTACATAAGGGAGGTTTAAATATCAAGTATCCATACTTGGAATAATTTGGGCCATCAGATCAGTGGGCCTTGGGACTAGATATGTTTCTTTAATAAGAGGAACACATTTTGTTCCTTTCTTCATTTGTTGGTTTTTTCATTCATTAATTCAAAAATACTTTTTGAGCACCTCCTGTGTTGCAGGCACTGTGCTAAGCAACGAGAAGACACAGAAGCATTTAGTTTAGCAGGGGAGACAGGCGTTCAACAAATATTTGCACAGAACAGTGGGAATAAATTTATAAAAGATAAGGAGAGGGTGGGAGGAGAGTGTGTCCCAAGGTGGGTCAGAGAAAACTGCCCTGAGGAAGAGACATTGAAGCTACGAGCCGAAGGCTATGCAGCGTTTAGTTAGGTTAGGACGGGCGGGGAAGACTCCTCCAGCTACAGAGAACAGCATTTGTAAAAGATCTGAGCAGAAAGAAGCCGGAGCGTTGGAAGAATTGAAATAAGAGCAGCTTGACAGGCTTATAGAGAGAGAACGGGGAACACAAGCAGAGAGAGGTAGGCAGGGTCAGATCACAAAGCGACTTGTGGGCCATACTTGAGACTTGATCCTAGACCAATGGGAGCCTTTGAATCATTTTATGTAGGGGAGTGATATGATCAGATTTACATTTTATAGAGGTCGCCTTGGCTGCTGTGTGGATGCAGAAAAACAAGCAGATTGAAGGGAGGATCAGATAAGAGTACAGGTATCCGTTGATTTATGGAGCATTGTTCTCCTTTGTAGCCCTGTCCCAGTAGTGTCATATAAGGCCAACTTCATGGGCGTGTGACCTGTGCTTGCACAGGGCCCGGTGCTCAGAAGGGCCCCACACTTGGTTTAATGCTCTGCTGTCACTGTCTTGAAATTCTTCATAATCTTTTATTTTGCACTGGGCTCACAAATTATGTATCTGGCCTTGGTCTCGTAGACACACTTTTGTCCAGACAGGGCCATTTCTCCAGGAGCTAATGGGACTCTTTTTCTACTCCTAGTTAAGGGCCGAAACTCCCAGAGGTCTGCTGGTTTCTTATTCTTGTTAAACTTTAATGGCCTAGCAGCTTCCTGCCTGGCTCCTTTATGCCCAGCCTCCGTGGGAACCTGAGGGGATGCTGTAGAAAGGTGTTTGTGTTGATCTGGAAGCCTTTTTCAAATAAAATACTCTATGATTCTGTGGTCCTGGACTAACCTGAGGAATTATATTCAAGAAGGTGAGTGATTCTCAGACACTGCAGGTTTAGGGCCAGCCTCATTGGGATCAACTGGGTTTTTTAGGGATACAGATTGCCAGATCAACTCCAAATGTATTGAATTAGAATCTTTGGGACTAGAGTCTGGGAATCTGCATTAGTAAAAATCTTCATGGATAATTTTGATATGCAACTGGCATGGAGGATTGTGGCCACATAAGTGTGAAAGAAGGGTCACCCAGAGCATTGGTTGGCCACCAAGAGATGTCCTAGGGGACATTCAACACGGACTTCAACACTGTCTGAAATTGTGAGTTCAACAGGCTCAGATAGTTCATTTTGTCAAGAGGAAGCCCTTTTCCTGGTGGCAATTCACATTTACCAAGCTCATAGGAGACTAATGTTTAAAACAGAATGTGAATTTACTAAGTTGCAGTGAGAAATACAACTGTCACAGGTTGGGAGGGCTGGTGCTGGAACCACCGTAGCTTTTTCTCCCTGGAGGGAGGTCTGTGGGCAAAGTTCATTTGTCATCAGAAAATGTCTTGGTGCGCTCAGACTCTCAGCAGGTGGAGTTGTCTGGTACATCTGTAAGTGACATGTAGGGCTCCCAGATCACAGCGAGACTTTAAAAAGGCAGCATTATTATAAACCAGTTAATTACTTTCTTTCACCCACTCTGAACTTTTAGATTCTTGACTTCAATAGTAAACTCGTGTCTGACAGCACAGGTTCTTCCATGTAACAATAGTTAGGGGAGTTCTTTGATGACTTTAAAGGGATGACACAAGGATTTGCTAAAATTGACTGTGAAATGAGGACTACATACTTTTTAATCCACATGAAATTAAACTGAAACGTATGCAGCAACTCTTGTGTCCAGTGGAGTTTTCACATGAGCTCAGGGTTTCTCTGTGCAAATGATAACCCTTAATGATAGCAGTTGATCTGGTCTGGCCTCCTCTCTCCTCTTGCATTGTCCTAGTTCTGCTGATTCTCTCCATGGTGTTCCGGAATATTTTGTTCAAGGCGATTGTTTTTATTACTACCTGCAGAGAATTTTTTTTTTTTATAAAGATTTTATTTTTTTCCTTTTTCTCCCCAAAGCCCCCCGGTACACAGCTGTATATTCCTTGTTGTGGGTCCTTCCAGTTGTGGCATGTGGGACGCTGCCTCAGCGTGGTTTGATGACCAGTGCCATGTCCGCGCCCAGGATTCGAACCAACGAAACACTGGGCCGCCTGCAGCGGAGCGGGCGAACCTAACCACTCGGCCACGGGGCCAGCCCCCTGCAGAGAATTTTTAAAAAATCTTTGTATCTACCTGTGCTCAGAGTTCATTTCAAGTCCAGCCTTGTGGAAGCTTTGCTTCCTTCCAAGGTCTCCGGTGAGATGCTGGCTACCTGTTTTGCTTCATTAACCCCAGGAATGGCTGCTTTATGCACATCTCCGGACCCTCTTTCTTGCTCTCCCCTTTTTATTAGGGAACTTTCCTCTTGTGCCATCTAGTGGCCAAAGCAGAAACTGCTAAGTAAAGAAAAAACGTTGGCGAAAGGCAAATTGGGACAGCTATTTCTAATCAGCAGGGGAGGGTGCCATAGGTAATAAGAAGCAGCCACATTTCAGAACAACCTCTTGAGGTAGTCAGGATATAGTCATTCCTTCATTCCCTTACAAACGCTTACCATGTGCTGGCGGGGTGCTTGGCGCTTTGGAGGTTGAAAATGTAATAAATACTGAAGCTGTGCCACATGCCCAGTGTTAGACAGCACTAATGAGAGAGGAATTATCAACTTCACATTAGGAATGAGGGAACTGAAGCTCAGAGAGGGGATGGAATTCTAATTAGCTCCTTCTTATTCGCTTTCTCCCTCTCACCCTTCCATCTCTCTTTTCTACTGCCTGAAATGTAAATCCAATATCTACATAGCACATCCTATGCTATGTGCTTTGGGGCATTCGGAACCCAGAGAGGAATTCCATGGGTTCTCAGTTGTACACACACTTATTTACAGTATAGTCCACATTGCCTGCTGTCCTGGAACATCACTTGATAATGCCAGATAAATATGTGTTCCAGGTAAATGCATTTCTAGGCAGCTAAGTTTATGCCTTAAAACACCAAAACACTTTTGTACTTTAACTATTCTGGATAGGAATTTATCTTTGATATTATGCAATGCCTTGCTTCCTCGATAAAATGCAGTATCCTAAAAGTCTTCTTGCGATTTTAAGTTTTAATAACTTCAGAGGTAAAAATGTCACAAACTTGCAAAAAGGATCATTGGGAGGTTAATTATGTTACAGTTGAGGACATGGAGGCTCAGGGAAATGACTTCCTTAGGGCCAAACAGATGGTAAATGACAGAAATAAGACTTTAAGCCAAGCTTTTTGAATTCTAATCAAATGCTTTTTTTCCTGGGAGCTATTGACTAGATAGAGTGGAAGATGAAAGAGGGCTAGATGCTATAGATGCTAGAAAAGTGAGAATGGCAACAATAAAAAAAATCAAATGCTAACCCTCTATATCTTCTCAAGTCCACTTGACGTAAGAATTTTCCCTGAGAGAACACAGCTCTCCTCTAAAACCACTGCCGTCTCAACTTCCCAGTCGGAATCGAGTGAGTGGCTCATCTGGGAGCCTCTGGGGAAATACCGCCATATTTTATCGCAGAACGACTTCAAGTTATTTTTTCCACATGTTCTGGGTAGAATAGTGTCTCCGTCCAAATTCATATCCACTTGGAAACTCAGAAGGTGACCTTATTTGTAAATAGGGTCTTTGCAGAAATAATTAGTTAAGATGAGGTCATGTTGGAGAAGGGTGGATCTTAAATCCAATGACTGGTGCCCTTATATGAAGGCCATGTGAAGACACAGAGACACACAGAGAAGAGAACACCATGTGAAGATGCAGACAGAGATTGGAGTGAGGCATCTACAAGCCAAGGAATGCCGAGGGTTGCCAGAACCACCAGGAGCTAGGAGAGAACCAGGGGACACTTTCTTCCTCAGAGCCTCTGGAAGGAAGCAACCCTGCTGACACCTTGATTTCAGACTTCTGGTCTCCACAACTGTGAGAGAATAAACTTGTGTAGTTTGCAGTGCCCCAGTTTGTGGTGTTTTGTTACAGCAGTCCTGGGAAACTAACACACCATCTGTCTAATGCTTAGATAAATCCAAGTGTGGCTTGGAGCAAACTGCAAGGTGTATAAAGCTCTTTAGACCTCCGTCTGTTTCCTTTTGGCTCTTGCCCCTTCTAGCCCTGGGTTTGGTTCCTGGCTTCTTCTCCTGAGGTGTGGCTCCATGAAGAAAATGGCCGAGAGAAAAGAAAATTTCTGTACGTGAAATTTACTTCCATAAAAAATAAACGCAAGCCCTTCAGTTTAAGATAGAAACTGGCTGGCAGCCCCTGATGTAGTCTTTTACATCTTCCTAGTAAAATTCCTTGGAAGACACAGAAAAACATAAAAATCTACAAGAGAAATGAAAAACAGAATAGCAGGGGTTAATATTTTTAAGATGTTAAGGCATTGCTTCTCCCCTCTCCCTTTCCCAAGAAATATTTCAATCCATTTTTCTCTTACATCATCCTGGATTTCTTTTCTTTTCCTTTTTTTTAAAGATTGGCACCTGAGATAACAACTGTTGCTAATCTTTTTTTTTTCTGCTTTATCTTCCCAAACCCCTCTGTACACAGTTGTATATCTTAGTTGCAGGTCCTTCTAGTTGTGGGATGCGGGATGCCGCCCCAACGTAGCCTGATGAGCGGTGCCATGTCCACGCCCAGGATCTGAACCCTGGGCCGCTGCAGCGGAGCTCATGAACTTAATGACTCGGCCACGGAGCCGGCCCCCATCCTGGATTTCTAATGATAGTGACTCTCAGGAGAGGTACAGCCTGGAAGAGTTAAATTCATCATTCTTGGACTTCTTTGTAGACTTCTGTAAATTTATACAAAAATCCATAGACTTAGAGCCAAGCATTGTGCGGAGAGCAAAGACCGTTTTAAAAATGATAAGATATTGGCTTAAGAGACCAAGAATACAGAATTTATAGCACAGGCCGAAATATAGGAAAGAGAAAGTGAAGAATGCAAGCACCTTTTCTACTCTTAGGGTGATAAGAGTTGAAAGGGGGATTCCAAGGGGAGGTAACAAGAATTTAGATGTTGGTGTGCCCCTATGAAGCCGCATCCCTTCCCCTACACACCATCTGTTGGTGGAGAGACTATAGAATCACCCAGATGGGCGCTCCAGAGCAACAAGTCTCTGGCTTTGATTCCATAGTCTATCTCTGGGAGATTGTCAGATTCTTGGAGAAACCCCATGCCCCATATGACACTGAGCAGCAAAGTGCTGGAATGGTAGAGAGCAATTTCCAAGACAGGTGGCTGACTGGGCAACCCAGAGCTACCTTACAATCGAAGATACACCAAGGTGGTGCAGGGAAAGTACCCAAGAGTTTCTAAGACTCCAAAATGGAATCAAGATGGAGGAATTGAGAGGTGTCTGTTTGAAAAGGGCTCATGGTTCTACCAAGGGCATAGAGTGAGCAGATCTGACAACTGTGAGACTGGAGACTTGGACATGAGCAGTGATATAGCTGGTACAGAGTCTGATGTCCAAGAATGAATGGGACAAGCCACAGCCCAGCGGGGGACGTTGAAGACAAATGATAATATGTAGTCTACATGCTCCTTCTCCAAAGCTGAGACACTACCTAAGACCTTAGGAACTTAGATGGAAAAAGTCAGGAAGAAGGGGAAAAGGAAGAATCCAAAATTTGAATATGTATTTACTTTCCAAAAGAGGAAGCTTTGAACAAGAAGTAGTTGAGTTATTTTTCATTGACAAGATTGAATTTTCACCATTGGCAGACATGGGAACTTCTGAACTAATTTGTTTTAGTTACAGAGAAATGAAAGAAAGTTTTGTCTATTTGAGTCATGCCTGTAATTTATACATGCGTTAAAACAAAACTGAAAGACAAACTATCACCAGAATTTAAGAAGACTCTTGATAACTATAAAGTAGGTAGAGCTGGATTGAGAAGTATTTAAACAGTCTTTGCTGCAGGACATAATCAGGCCTTGCATTATGAAATAGAGACTGTGTGAGGATAGTTGGGCATTTCTCCAACCAACCCTACCATCTGCCCCTGTATCGTAGGCCCAGGATCCACATAAACTCATTGCCATCCTCCCATCCTCAGCATCTTCAATCCAAGAGAAGTTGAGTAGAAAGGGAGGGTAGTAGTGGTGGTGCCTTACATCATGGGCAGTAATTACCCACGAGTAAAAGATAAACGTGTGTGATGTGATGATTTGATACGTTATATCTCAAAAAAGCTGGAAAAAAAGAAAAGAAAAGCAAAAAAAATTAAAAGAAGTAAAAAGAGCAGAAAGACAAGAGAAACTCTCAGAGAAGGCACAATGAGCAGGAGAAAATTCCATCTCAGTCACAAAGCTGTGCCAGATGAATGCAGGATCAGATCACATAGGGCTTAGTGAGCTATATCAGAGAGATTCAAACAGAGTGACGGTGATCACAGTCGATTTTGGAGAAACTCTCAATGGCTGCTCTGCAGAGAATGAATTATAGAGAGACAAGAACAGGAGCAGAGAGATCAGTAAAGGAGGCTGCTGCAGTGCTGTAGCTGAGATATGGTGGTGGCAAGGACTAGCGTATTGATGAAGATGCTAAGAAGTGGCTTGGAGTTGAGAAATATTTGTTGTACTTGTTGAAGATTGGATGTGATGAGAGAAAGAGGATTTTGGCCTGAGCAAGTGGGCATATGGGGGTACCATTTAGTGCCATGTAGATGACTGGTTTTGGAAGCCTCCTCCTGGAGTTCTCCTTAGGATTCATTAAATTTGAGATGCTGAGGAGGCAGGTGAATCTCTGGATCTGGATCTTGGTGAGAAGATTAGTGTTGCAGAAGCAGATTTTGGCGTTATCAGTACATAGGTAGTGTTTATAGCCAAGGAACTGGATGAGGTGACATTGGAAGAAAGTGTAAATAGGAAAGAGAAGAGAGCTAAGGGGAGTTCAGAGTATTCCAACATTTAGAGGTCAGCAGAGAATGAGACAGAGAAGAAGTGGTCAGTGAGGTAAGAGGAAAACCAGAGAAGCATAGTATCAGAGAAATTTAGGAAAACGTGCCTTTACAAAAGGAAGTGGTCAACTGAGTTAAAGGCTGCTAGGTGACTGGGTAAGATAAGAACAGAGAAGTCACCATTGGTTTTGAGACCTTGATAAAAACTGAAGGGGTTTTTCATGGAGGAGATGGGGTGAGGAATGAGACCCGAAAGACTAAGTTGAGAAAAGAATAGAAGGTAAGATAGTAGAGACAGTGAGCAAAGATAATTTTGAGGAGTTTGGCTGGGAAAGATTGAAGAGAAGTGGGAAGTAGCTGGAGGGCAGTGTGGAAGTAAAAAACAGTTTTTTGTTTGTTTGTTTTTTAGATAAGTGATATTAAAATGTGTATGTGAGCCAAAGGAAACAATCCAGTTGTGAAAGGACAATTGATAATACAAGAGAAAGGGGAAAATTATAGGAGCAAGTCCCTTGAGCAGGGAGAAGATACAGAATAAGCATGGACAGTTGGGGCTCACCTAGGAGCAGGGACAATCCCGCCATTGTGTCCGGAGAGGAGAAAAAGTGAGCGGGCTTAGAGTGCCTTTAGTGATAGGAAAATGAGGTTTGTGCCGTCTGATTCCTGAGCTTTGTTTTGTTTTGACTCAGGAATGAGTTGAAGTCATTAGCAGAGACTGAGGGAGGGAAATGTGTGGTATAGGAAAGATGAGAAGTTTTGAAATATTTATTTTGGGGAAAGAGAAAACAAATGTCCTAGGGAAGGAGGGTGAAATTGCAGGGCAGTGTTGAGTTTCCATTTGAGATTTGTCGTCGTGAATTTAAAGTGAGATGTTTGGCTCAAAGTAGGTAGATAGTTTGGTTAAGCAGGTTGGAAGCTTAATCAGGCAAACAAAACAGGGTAGGGCCGATGAGAGTGATAGGAAGGAAATGGTTCTAATACTAGATCAAAGCATCTAAGCTGGATAAGAAGGGAAATACGGATGTGTAGGGTGTGTGTGTGTGTGTTTGTGTGTGTGGGTGTAGTGATAAACAGTAGGGTCAATGCAATGGCAGTCCCTGTGTGGTCAAAAGAGAGTTGGAGTAGAGAATTGAGCACATACACTGGGAGGACTGGAGGTGGTGGTTGGAGAGGGGCATGATTGGAAGTGAGATTTTGGAGAGGATATAGTTAGTGGAGATGATAAGGTTTAGGGAGGACTCTGAGAGTGTGCATGGCTGACATGGAGTGGAGGGCATCTCTTTTTAGTCGAAGTACAAAACCGGCAGTGGCAGAGTATTGTTGAAACAGCCAAGAAGGCTAAAAGTGTTAGTAAAGAGAACAAAATGAGCTGAGCTCGAAAGCTCTTGGTGAGAGAGGGGTGTCGGGAGATTGTTAGATGACAGTGAAAAGAAGAGGTGTCTGGTGGTCGAGTCTAATGACGTGTCCTTCACAAGCGTCAGCACAGTACTCAGGATTTTGATGGAGAAAGGGCAAACACATGTTTAGAAGTAGCAATTCAGTATAACAAATCATGAAAACTGCAGGCTGTATGTGGGTATATTAGTTTCCTGTGGCCGCTGTAACAAAGTAACCCAAACTTTGTGGCTTCAAATAACAGAAATGTATTCTCTCACAGTTCTAGGGGCCAGAAGTCCAAAATCAGTACTACTGGGCCAAAATCAGGTGTTGGCAAGACTGTACTCCCTCCAGAGTTTCTAGGGGAGAGTCTGTTCCTCATCTCTTTCCCCTTTTGGAGGTGACTGGCATTCCTTGGCTTGTGGTCACATCACTCCAATCTTCAAAGTCAGAGTCTTCAAATCTCTCTGCTCTATCTTCACAATGCCTTCTCCTCTGTGTGTGTAAAATGCCCTTTTTTTCTTTTGAGGAAGATTAGCCCTGAGCTAACATCCACTGCCAATCTTCCTCTTTTTTTTTGAGGAAGATTGGCCCTGAGCTAACATCCACTGCCAATCCTCCCCTTTTTGTTGAGGAAGATTGGCCCTGAGCCAACATCTGTGCCCATCTTCTTCTATTTTCTATGTGGGATGCCGGCCAGAGCATGGCTTGATAAGCAGTGTGTATCTCTGCAACTGGGATCTGAACTTGAGAACTCTGGGCCATCGAAGCAGAGCACGTGAACTTAACTGCTATGTCACCGGGCTGGCCCCCTGAGTAAAATCCCTTTTTGCCTCACTCTTATAAGGATACATGTGATTACATTTTGAGCCCACTCAGACAATCCAGGATAATCTCCCCATCTCAGGATCCTGGATTTAATCACATATGCAAAAATCACCTTATAAGGTGACGTTCATGGCTTGCAGGGATTGGATGTGGCTATGGTCTCAGAAGGCCATTTTTCAGCCTACCAAGTGGAGTATGGAAAAGAATTGGCTTTTGTTTGAGAGGACTTGGGGGGAACCAACGTCTTCAGGTATGGTCAGTTTTCAGTAAAAATAATGCTAATAATAGTAATTATAATAATTTTTACTTAATAAAAAATTATCTTGATCTAAAATCTCAGATTATATGAACAAAAATCCAAGAAGGAAAAGATGAGTAGAACTATGCTAAATTCTTCATCTCAAATAACAAAAACTCAAAAAAAATCACATAATTTCAGCAATTAGAGAGAAAATAATTTTGTAGCTTGCTTTTGAAAGTATTGACAAGAAGTGTTATGAAAAAATAATTGCACCATGCTAGTCATCCAGATTTAGGGATAGTAAATTTTATCACTTCCCTGGTCTGCCTTTGTTTCTTCTGCTTTCTTTCATTTTTCTGGTGAGAAATGTTTCACACCCATGATGACATTCTATATTTCCTTATCTGAATATCATGCCATCTGGAAGCATTCTGCATTCTTTTTGGCTTTGGACTTTTTTTTTGTTTTGCAGGGAAAGATTCACCCTGAGCTAACATCTGTTGCCAATCTTTCTCTTTTTTTGTTTTTCCTTTCCAAAGCCACAGTGCATATTCTAGTTATAAGTCCTTCTAATTATTCTATGTGAGCCACTGCCACAGCATGGCAACTGACAGGTGGGTAGTGTGGTTCCATGACTGGGAAACAAACCTGGGCCGCTGAAGTTGTGAGCACCAAACTTTAACCACTAGGCCATCAGGGTTGCTCAGCTTTGGACTTTTTAAACCTGCAATTAGGGTATAGAAGGTTGAAGATGCCTACTTTACCCAATTTCCTGTGTAGGATTTAGATAATGTTAGTGTTCATTTATTTTGATATATAGATTGAACTCGGGAAGACATGCATGGATTTAAAATGTATACTTCCCTCCAAAATAGGGAGAATGCTCAGATGCAACTGAAACTTTGACAATGCTAATTGTCAGGATGCCAAAAGCAACCCAGAGGGAGAAACGAGAACCAGATGGGATAGCAGAAAATCCTGGTGGCTCTACATTCAAAATATATCAAGAATCTAAACCTCTTTCACTATCTCCACTGCTTCTACTTTGCATCAAGCCATGGTTACCTCCTGAGTTGACGATTACAACCAGTCTGCCTGCTCTCTATTCCCCATGGCTCCCACCCAGTCTGTTCTCAACACAATAACCTGAGTGAACCTTGTAAGAGATGAGTTAGACCATGCCATTCCTTTGCTCACAACCTTCTAACGATTTCCCATTTCACTCTAGTAAAAGCCAACGTTCTTATGATGGCAGTAAGGCACTGCACAAGTGGCCTAACCTCCCTCCTCTCATTTCCAAGCAGTTTCCCTCTCCTTTGGTCTACTCTAGCCACTTTGATCTTCCTTGGACTCTCCAAGCCAAGTCCACCTCAGGATCTTAGCCCTTGCTGTTCTGTCTGCCTGAAATGTTCTTCCTCCAATTATCTGCATGGTTTGTTCCCTGGCTTCCTTGGGTCATTGCTAAAATGTGACCTTGTGAGAGAGTGTTTCCATGACCAGCCCTTATAAAATAGTTACCCTCCCTGCCCAGGGCATTCCCTTTTTCTCTTATTCTGCTTTCCTGTTCTCCATAGCACTTGTTCCCATCTGACATACTCTACGTGTCATCACATATTTTGTTAGATGTCTGACACCCCCACTAGAAAGCAAGCTTCCTGAGGGCAGGAGGCTTGTTTTATGCACTGCTGTATCCTGGCACACTGCCCAGAACATGGCACATGGGAAGCATTGAATACATATCTGGGAAATGGATGGATGAATGAGCCACTTGCAAATACATCTCTTGCCTTTCTTGATAAAGTCTCAAACTGTTTATTATGAGGTAATGGTGATGAAAAGAGATCTCCTTGACAGGGGATTAGAGAAAGTATTATAATGAGAAAGAGGGCCTAGTCTAGTGTTATGGGCTGAACTGTGTTCCCCTAAAACTCATATGTTGAAGTTCTAACTCCTGTACCTCAGAACATGACTATATTGGAGATAGAGTCTTTAAAGCAGCGACTAAACTAAAATAGGGCCATTATGATGGGTTCTAATCCAGTCTGACTGGTGTCCTTATAAGAAGAGGAAATTTGGACACAGAGAGACACCAGGGATGTGCATGCGTAGAGGAAAGGCCACAAGGGCACAGAGAGAAGGTGGCCATCTGCAAACCAAGGGGAGATGCCTCAGGAGAAACCAAACTTGCTGACACCTTGATCTTGGACTTCTGGCCTCCAGACCAGTGGAAAAATAAACTTCTGTTGTTTCAGCCCCCCGGTCTGTGGTATTTTGTTATGGCAGCCTTAGTAAACGAATACACTTAGCTTCAGGGAAAAGTAATATTGTGAGTTGGGCTTTCAAAGTGCCTGGGTCTAATTATATGAAGCCAAATGGGAAACATGAGCTCACAAAAGATTTCTAAGGTCCAGTGATTCCAGGGAGTTCATAATTCATAAGAGAGAAAGAAGTTCTATTCCTAGTAGCAATTGTATAAAGCTAGATTGACTTCAATCCTGAAATAATGAAGCATCCCCTAGAGATCACTACCACTGTCATGACCACAGTAACTAACACCGACTGAAGCCTTATTGTGTGTCGGGTTCTCTCCCACCTGCTTTCCCTGCATTGAGCCATCCAATTCTTGCAATAACTGAATGCAAATTTATCACTTCATTTTACAGCTGAGAAAACTGAGGCACAGAGAGGTTGAGAAAGTAGACCAAGGTCATGCATTTTAAGTGGCAGAGCCAAGGTTTGAAGCTAGGCCGTGGCTCTAGGGCCTGTGCTTTTCACCACTGCATTGTACCTCATTTATGTATCTTCCCCTGTCTACGGAAGGCTTCTGCACATCTAGATTTGCTAGTCACTGGCCTACAAGAACAAGTTCTTAGCTTAGCCTTCTGTTAGTATAACCTACCTTTCCAGCTTTATTTTTCATTATTCACTTATATCTAGAAAAATGGTCTTATCCCTCATCTCCCCCCGACCTCGTGCCCCATGTCCTGGCTGTTTTTGGGTCATTCTAGTTTCCTATAACACCTTCTGTGCTTGTTCTTACCTACTGTCCTTATTTAGAATCGACTCCTGAAGACGAAACCCAAATCCTACCTCCCCCATAACGTCCTATATTAACTCTCCTCTGAAAACTTCATTGTACACACAACTAACTTGGGAAGTAATCATGTACTTCCTTATTAAAACCCTTCTATTAATGTTTCAATATTCTATATAAATATTCTTAGGACTTAATTTTCCACCAGTTTTATGTCTCATCTTTCAAATAGATTTAAATCATTGAGGGTGGGGATAAAATAGCTACTACATATGATTCTCTGAACACAATGAAGATCCAGTAGAGATTCATTGATCTGCTTTGATTTAAACAAAGAAATGGACAAGATAGAAGGAAATGATAGATGTAATCATTCTAATTAATAGCTGGCACGATGCTGAATGCATTATACACATTAGCTAATTTATTCCTTACGATGTTATTGTGTGTACTATAATTATTGCCATTTTATAGTGAATCTTAGTGAATCTTAG
Organism: Equus asinus; assembly: GCF_041296235.1. NCBI lineage: Eukaryota > Metazoa > Chordata > Mammalia > Perissodactyla > Equidae > Equus > Equus asinus. The sequence continues at coordinate 32,052,338 of NC_091802.1, read as the reverse complement.
AGGTACCATGCAGTTTGTCCAAAGTGACACAACTTGTGTTAGGCCTAACATTTGTTAGGCCTAACATTTAGAAGTATTGTGATGGGCTAATATGAGGGAGTTATAATAATGAGGATTTGAATAGCATGAGTTATGAGAAAGTAGAACACAAACTGACCTCTAAAGCTGTGGTAGCCATAGCCTAGAATTTGGTTGTTCACCAAAATCTGTGTTCTTCTTGAGCACACAGCTAGACCACACCCCTGCAACTAGTTGTGGTTTTATGACTGAGCTTCAGCCAATGGAATGTAAGCACAAATGACAGATATGGAATGTAAGACAAATGACCATTTCTAGGCTTGTCTGTTTTACCAACTGGATGCAGAGGGTGATGATGAGGCCCCGTAGGATGGCAGAGCCACAATATGGAAGAAACCTGGACCCCTGGGTCACTGTGTGGAGAACTCCCTGTTGAACAGGAACATCTCCTTGGGACTGTTACATAGCAAGAAAAAAAGCTGATTGGAGGGGTCTATTTGTTACTCTAGCCTAGCTTAACTAACTGATACACTCTAGTAATCATGAAGACATCTATCAAGGGAGTCAGAGCACGTTCAACAATCCTGGTACCAAATCAAGTCTTTGTTGTGGAGTGTAAAGGTCAACTTAAAATATCTCTCACTTGAAGAATGAGACAAAGGGGCAGAGAACCTATTTGAAGAAATAATAGCTGGAAACTTTCCTAACCTGAGGAAGGAAATAGATATCCAGGTACAGGAAGGTCAGAGAGCACTAAACAAGATGAAACCAAAGAGGCCCACACCAAGACACATTGTAACTAAAATGTTAAGAATTAAAGACAAAGAGAGAATCCTACAAGCTGCCAGAGAGAAGCAACAAGTTACATACAAAAGAAACCCCATAAGGTTATTGGCTGACTTCTCAGCAGAAACCTTACAGGTTAGAAAGGAGTGGCGTGACATATTCAAAGTGCTGAAAGGAAAAAACCTAGAGCCAAGAATACTCCACTCGGCAAGGTTATCATTCAGAATGGAAGGATAAATAAAAAGTTTTCCAGAGAAGCAAAAACTACAGGAGTTTATCACCACTCAACTGGTCTTAAAAGAAATGTTAAAGGAACTTATTTAAGTGGAAAAGGAAAGATCGCAGATACAAATAAGAAAATTATCAAAGAAAAAAATCATTGGTAAAGGCAAATATACAGTAAAGATAGTGGATCAATCACCTATAAAACTAGCAGAAAGATCAAAAGACAAAAGTACTTAAAATAGCTATCTCCGTGATAAGAGGATAAGGGATACACACACACATAAAAGAGGTAAAATATGATATCAAAACATAAAATGTGGGGGGAGGAGAGTAAAAGTGTAGGACTTTCAGTAAGAGGTCAAACTTAAGAGACCATAAACTTAATATAGATTGCTATTTACATAGGTTAATTTTTATATATATAAATCACAAACCACAAACCTGTAATAAATATACAAAAAATAAAAAGAAAGAAACCCAAATATAATACTAAGGAAAGCCTTCAAATCACAGGGGAAGAGAGCAAGAAAAGAAGAAAGGACTACTACAGAGGACTACTAAAACACCCTGAAAAAAGTAAGAAAATGGCAATAAGTACAGACATATCAATAGCTACTTTAAGTGTCAATGGACTACATGCTCCAATAAGAAGAAATAGGGTGGCCAAATGGAAAAAAAACAAGACCCATATTTATGCTGCATGCAAGAGACACACTTCAGACCTAAAGACACTCACAAACTGAAAATGAAGGGATGGAAAAAGATACTCCATGCAAACGGCAATGAAAAGAAAGCTGAGGTAGCCATACTTATATCAGACAAAATAGTCTTTAAAACTAAAACTGTAACAAGAGACAAAGAAGGGCACTAGATAATGACAATGGGAACAATCAAACAAGAGGACATAACAGTTGTAAATACCTATGCACCCAACATAAGAACACCTAAATATATAGAGAAATTATTAGCAGATATAAAAGGAGAACTTGACAGTAACACAATAATAGTAGAGGACTTTAACATTCCACTTGCATCATGGATAGATCATCCAAACAAAAGATCAATAAGGAAACATTGGCCTTAAATAACACATTAGACCAGATGGACTTAGTAGATGTATACATAACATTCCATCCAAAAACTGCAGAATATACATTCTTTTTGAATGCACATGGAACATTCTCCAGGATAGATCACATATTAGGCCACAAACCAAGTCTCAATAAATTGAAGAAAGTTGAAATAATACCAAGCATCTTTTCTTGCCACAATGATGTGTAATAGAAATCAACTAGAAGGAGAAAACTGGAAAAGCTACAAATGTGTGGAGGTTAAACAAAATGCAACTGAAGAAATATTAGGCCAATGAAGAAATCAAAAGAGAAATTAAAAAAATACCTGGAGACAAAAATAAGACATACCAAAATATGGGATACAGCAAAAGCAGTACTAAGAGGGAAGTTTAGTGTAATACAGGCCTACCTTAAGAAACAAGAAAAATCTCAAATAAACAATCTAACAATACACCTAAAGGAACTAGAAAATGAAGAACAAAGCCCAAAATCAATAGAAGGAAAGAAATAATAAAAATCAGGGGAGAAATAAATAAAATAGAGAGTAGGAAAAATATAGAAAAAAATCAATGAAGCTAAGAGCTGGATCTTTGAAAAGATAAAAAAAATTGACAAACTTTTACCTAGAATTACCAAGAAAAAAAGAGAGAAGCCTCAAATAAATATGAAAGAGGAGAAATTACAACAGACACCACAGAAATCCAAAGGATTATAAGAGAATACTATGAAAAGTTATATGCCAACAAATTTGATAATCTAGAAGTAATGGATAAATTCTTAGAATCATAAACCTTCCAAAATGGAATCAAGAAGAAATAGAGAATCTGAATAGACTGATCACTAGTAAAAAGATTGAAAGTGTAATCAAAAATCACCCAAAAAACAAAATTCCAGGACCAGATGGCTTCCCCAGTGAATTCCACCAAACATTCAAAGAAGACTTAATATCTACCCTTCTCAAACTCTTCCAAAAAATTGAAGAGGAGAGGACTCTTCCTAACTCATTCTACAAGGCCAACATTACCCTGATACCAAAACCAGACATGGATAACAGAAAAAAAAGAAAATTATAGGCCAATATCACTGAGGAACCTAGATGCAAAAATCCTCAACAAAATACTAGCAAAGTGAATACAACAATGCATTAAAAAGATCATATGCTATGATCAAGAGGGATTTATTCCATGGATGCAAGTATAGTTCAACATCTGCAAATCAATCAATGTGATACACCACATTAACAAAATGAAGAATAAAAATCACATGATCATCATAATAGATGCAGAGAAAGCATTCAACAAGATACAGCATCCTTTATGATAAAAACTCTGAATAAAATGGATATAGAAGGAAAGCACTTCAACATAATAAAGGCCATATATGACAAACCCACAGCTAACATTCATACCCAATGGTGAAAAACTGAAAGCTATCCCTTTAAGAACAGAAACAAGACAAGGATGCCCACTTTTGTCACTCTTATTTAACATAGTATTGGAAATCCTAGTTAGAGCAATCAGGCAAGAAAAAGAAATAAAGTGGTCCAAATTGGAAAGAAGGAAGTAAAACTGTCACAATTTGAAGATGACATGATTTTTTATGTAGAAAACCCTAAAGGATCAACCAAAAAAGTATTAGAAATAATAAACAAATACAGTAAAGTTGTAGGGTACAAAATCAACATACAAAAATCAGCTGAATTTCTATACACTAACAAAGAAATAGCAGAAAGAAATTAAGAATACAATCCTGTTTACAATCACAACAAAAAGAATAAAATACCTAGGAATAAATTTAACCAAAGAGGTGCAAGACCTGTACACTGAAAACTGTAAAAACATTACTGAAAGAAATCAAGGAAGAAATAAAGAAATGGAAAGATATTCCATGCTCATGGATTGGAAGAATTAACGAAGTTAAAATGTCCATACTTCCTAAAGCAATCTACAGATTCAGTGCAACCCGTATCAAAGTCCCAATGATATTTTTCACACAAATAGAACAAAGAATCCTAAAATTTATATGGAACAACAAAATACTGTGAACAGCCAAAGCATTCCTGATAAAAAAGAAAGCTGGAGGTATCACACTCCCTGACTTCAAAATATACTACAAAGTTATAGTAATCAAAACAGCACAGTACTGGCATAAAAACAGATGCACAGATCAATGGAACAGACTCAAGAACCCAGAAAATAAACCAATACATCTATGGACAGCTAAATTTTGACAAGGGAGCCAAGAACATTCAATGGAGGAAGGAAAGTCTCTTCAATACATGAAGTTGGGAAAACTGGACCACACGCAAAAGAATCAATATAGACCATTATCTTATGCCATACACAAAAATCAACTCAAAATAGATTAGACTTGAATGTAAGACCTGAAACCATAAAACTCCTAGAAGAAAATATAGGCAGTATGCTCTTTGACATTGGTCTTAGCAGTAGTTTTTTGAATACCATGTCTCACCAGGCAAGGGAAACAAAGGAAAAAATAAACAAATGGGACTACATCACACTAAAAAACTTCTGCAAATTGAAAGAAACCATCGACAAAATGAAAAGACAACCTAACAATTGGGAGAAGATATTTGCAAATCATATACCTCATAAGAGGCTAATATCCAAAATATACAAAGAATTCATACAACTCAACAACAAAAACCCAAAGTATCTGAAGAGACATTTTTTCCAAAGAAGATATACAGAGGGCCAACAGACAAATGAAAAGATGTTCAACATCACTAATTATTAGGGAAATGCAAATCAAAACTATAATGAGATGTCACCTCATGCCTGTCAGAATAACTATAATTAAAAAGACAAGAAATAGCAAGTGCTGGAAAGGATGTGGAAAAAAGGAAACCCTCATACACTGCTGGTGGGAATGTAAACTGGTACAGTCACTGTGGAAAACAGTATGAGGATTCCTCAAAAAATTAAGACTAGAACTACCATACAACTCAGCTGTCCCACCACTGGGTATCTACCCAGACAGCTTGAAATCAGCAATTCCAAAAGTCCTATGCACCCCAATGTTTATTGCAGCATTATTTACAATAGCCAAGACATGGAAGCAACCTAAGTGCCCATCAACAGATGAATGGATGAAGAAGATGTGGTACATATATACAATGGAATACTACTCAGCCGTAAGACAGAACAAAATCGTCCCATTTGCAACAACATGGATGGACTTTGAGGGAATTATGTTAAGTGAAATAAGCCAGTTAGAGAAGGACAATCTCTGTATGACTCCACTTATATGAGGAATTTAAAAATGTGGACAAAGAGAACAGATTAGTGGCTACCAGGGGAAAGGGGGCGTCAGGGGTGGGCACAAAGGGAGAAGTGGTGCACCTACAACACGAATGACAAACATTAATGTACAACTGAAATTTCACAAGATCGTAACCTATCATTAACACAATAAAAAAACAATAATAATGAAAAAAAATAAAATAAAAAAAGAATAGAACTACGATATGATCCAGCTATTCTACTTCCAGGTATTTATCCAAAGAACATGAAAACACTAAGTCAAAAAGATATTTGTATTCCTATATTCATTGTGGCATTATTCACAATAACCAAGACTAAGTGCTCGTCAATGAACAAACAGGTAAAGAAGATGTGGTATATATACACAACGGAGTACTACTCAACCATAAAAAAGATGAAATCTTGCCCTTTGCAACAGCATGGATGGAGTGTGAGGGTATTATACTAAGTGAAATAAGTCAGACGGAGAAAGCCAAATGCTGTATGATTTCACTTATGAGTGAAAGATAACAACAACAACAAACAAACACGTAGATACAGAAATTAGATTGGTGGTTGCTCAAGAAGAAGGGTAGAGGAAAGAGGGCAAAAGGGGTGATACGACATACGTGTATGGGGATGGATGGTGATCAGCCTTTGGGTGGTGAACATGATGTAGTCTACACAGAAAGTGAAATATAATGATGCACACCCGAAATTTACATAATGTTATAAACCAATGTTACCTCAATAAAAAAATTAATAACATTTCTCTCTCTCATCCATTAGCACCCTTTATTTCACATGTGGTAGAGTAATGCTAACAGTGTTGGTTCAATCACTGGTGGTCTATGATCCATTGTGCCACAAAAAAGTTTTAAGTGAAATGAAACAAACTGGAGAATAATACCTTTTATAGTTACAGAATAGACATCTCCCATCTGCTCCGAAATTGAAAATTCCGTGATCCAGGCACACCAGGTTCTAAGGCTTCTGAATTTAAAAGGCCGGTACCACAACTACTACTTTATCCTTATAGAACAATTTCGAATTGATAAGGTTCTATAAAAACTCAAAATACAATACATCTTGTTACCTTAGCCAGTAGTTCAAACATACAGACTTTTGAAAATATCTGGAGGATGGATACAACTTATGAAAATCCTTTAGATGAGTGACAGAATCAGACTTTTCTAAGACGACAGACTGGAGGGAAACACAGTCCTGGCCAGTTAAGAGCTCTCTCTCTCTCTCTCTCATTTTTTCCCCCCTCTTTCATTCATTAAACCTTCTTTGAGCACCTGTCTGATGTTAGGAGTTACCCTCCTGGAATTTCTGGACTCAACCTTGGTTCCAGGCTTGGAAGGAACCTGAGAATTTCCTGTCCCCTTTCTCCCTCTCACACTCTCTCCTTCTTTCCTTTCTTCTTATCAGTTAACACATTTATTGCGTCTGAGGCCCAGGGCCAAATTCTGGGTTGGCCTTTCTTTCCTCAGTGCAGGCAGCTGCAGTCTCCCTCCCCGACAGTAGAGGGCACCAGAAGACCACAACCCTGTGTAAGTCTGAGGTTCATGGTCCAAGTTTCCTTTCCATGCCGAGCAGGAAATGGACAAGTGGTTTTTGGATGATAATGTAGTTTTCTCATTTTCCACTTCTTTATATCACCAGTGACATTCTTTTGGCAATAAATGGAAAAAATAAACTAATTTTTTTTCACATGATCACTTCACAGTTTGCATCCATTTCACTTCTCTCCCCTCTTCGTAGTCAGTCAATTTCTCCCTTTCCAAGAACTGTTTTTCCCTATCACGCAGTTTCTGGAATTATCTGTAGGGAAATGTCCAAATCTCAAGATACGACAAGCTTCAAAGCTCTCTTTACCGTGCTTAGTTGGCTGGCCCTCAGCACACTTAAATTTTTTGTATTGAAAGCCTGAAAAATGAAGTCATTTGGGAAGAAGATATCCTCGGGATCCCATAATGCACTCAAAAAGTATCTTTTGCTTGATATGCTGTTGGGCAGACTTGTAGTTTAAAATGGTGGTGGGGGTGTGTTGCAGGAATGAATTGTGATTCTGATGTATTTACATCCTTTACCATCTCAAATAGGCTTTTTACTGCCAAAAATATGAGAAGAAGAGAAAGGGGAAATTGTTTGGGCCAGTTCTCTCTGGCTGCTGTGGAAAATTCAGAGACCGAAGCTGCCACAGCCAGAAACAACATTTTTCTCCTGGTTAGGGGTTCTCCAGTTTATTCAGAGCCATTAACTCCAGAGAATATGGTCTAAGTACCAAGCATTTTATATTCAGCCAAGATACAATAAGCCATATTTTCTAGAAGTCAGGGACTGTCAGAGAAAGAAGGGATGAAGATGACGTAGTGCAATTTACCAACTTTATAAGCAGAAGCTCAGAGGCCTAAGGTCACTCAGCTGGTTGGATCTTAATTTTCCTGTCTGTGGCTCTTTCTCCATCTTCTCTTATTGTTAACTAAAGTTCTGTCGGGGAAGTTGTATTTTCTAAGGGTTGTGTGAGGATGAAGATAGACAATTGATATGTATGCTTCTTTCTTGGACTAAAATGCTTCATTTGACCTCTTACCAAGAGAGGGCACTCTCTGAGCAGGAATTTTCCCTTCTAGACTATTTTATAGTTAGAAAAAATAGGCCATCCCTAAATAGATCACTGGAGATGGGAACTACCAACTCAGGTTTGAAAACTTTGTATCTACCCTCAGAAAGCATTCAGCTTAGTAGGGGTGGCAAAAACCAGGCTCTGCCCACTTGGCCGCAGAAGACTCATCCCCATTTCCTCCTGTGTCTGCATCTCCATAGCTTCACGTGTGTGCTCATGCTGGCCTCTGCCTGAAACGCCTCTTCCTTTCCTCCTCCTCTGCAAAACTCCTAGCCATAGGTCAGAGTCCTAAACTGTCCTCTTCACATTTCAGCCTTCTTTCCTCTGTATTCCAGATCTTTTCACATCCCAGGATTAGGGCATATATTATCCATTATTTTACTGTGTCTTGCTGCCTGGACTGTGGAACCCTTAAGAGCCTGGATCGTGTTATCACATTTTTAGCCCCAGTGCCCAGCCCCGTGCGAGGCACATAGTAAATACCTGACAAGTGTTAGTTGTACATATGAACACACAAATCATTACAATTACTCACAATAGTTCACTAACTAGGATAACATCACAGATGGGTGGGATTATTTGAGGAAGTCTTAAATCTATAGCTTAATAGTTTTTACTTTTTCTGCTAAGGTCCTTCAAAGAAATACACTTTGTAGGTACAGTAATGTAGGCAAAAGACACATCTGATAAAGGACAGTTATCTAAAATATACAAAGAACTCTTAAATCTCAACACTAAGAAAACAAACAGTCCAATTAAAAAATGGGTCAAAGACCTTAACACACACTTCACCAAAGAAGATATACAGATGGCAAATAAGCATATGAAAAGATGCTCCACATCGTATGTCAGCCGGAAAATGTAAATTAAAACAACGAGATTCCACTACACATCTATTAGAATGCCAAAATCTGGAAAACTGACAACCCCCAAATGCTGGCAAGAATGTGGGAAATGGGAGTTCATTCACTGCTAGTAGGAAAGCAAAATGGTACAGCCACTTTGGAAGACAGTTTGGCAGTTTCTTAGAAAACTAACATACTCTTACCATATGATCCAGTAATTGTGCTCCTTCGTATGTATCCAAAGGAAATGAAAACTTATGTCCACACAAAAATCTGCACATGGATGTTTATTCACAATTGCCAAAACCTGAAAGCAATCGAGATGCCCTTCCGTAGGTGAGTGGATAAATAACTATGGTACCTCCAGACAATGGAAAATTATTCAAGAGTGACATCACCAAGATGGTGACATAAGTTGTTCCTGACTTCAATCCCCCTCACAAGAAGAACAACTAACAACTACTCCTGGACAAGACACCACTGAGAGAATCCTAGAACATGAGGGTGAGGCTGAAGCATCCCCTGCACCACAGAGATCAAAGCAGAACTCATCAGAAGGGTAAGAGGGACAGCTACATGTTGACCACTTTGCCCCTCCTCCAGACCAGCACAGCACCTGAGAGGTTCCTCCAATGGGAAAAGAGAGCCTAGGGAGGACATCCAGTTCCCCCAGCCTTGTGGGTCACTTCTTGGGAGCCCCCACTGTCGTCTCACCCCATGAGGATTGCAGGGGAATCTGGGGGGCTTGATCACTGGGAATCTGCTTGTGATGGAGAAGTGGGGAGGGGCTTCCCACAACCAGCACTGAGATCTTGGCAGACAGAGCTTCTTCCTGCAGAGCCCAAGTAGTCCCAACCAGTGGCTTTGCTCATCTGCAGAACCAGGTCGGTGGCACATCCTGATCAGGGAACTATAACCCAGCCCACAGCTGAGTGTAGCCCCTAGAATATTATTCGGTGCTGAAAAAAAAAGTGAGCCGTGAAAAGACATGGAGAAATCTTAAATGTGTATTACTAAATGAAAGAAGCCAATCTGGGCTACAGACTGTATGATTCCGACTATATGACATTCCGGAAAAGGCAAAACTATGAAGCAGGTAAAAAGATCAGTGGTTGTCAGGGGTGTGGGCTGGGAAAGAAATGAATAGGCAGGACACAAAGGACTTTTAGGGCAGTGAAAATACTCTGTGTGATACTATAATGATGGATACATGTCATTATATATTTGTCTAAACCTACAGAATGTACAACGCCGAGAGTGAACCCTAAGGTAAACTACAGACTTCGGGTGATGATGATCTGTCAGTGTAGGTTCATCCTTAGTACAATATGTACCATTCTGGTGAGTGATGCGGACAGTGGGACAGGTTATGCATGTGTAAGTGCAGGAGGCATAAGGCAAATCTCTGGACCTTCCTCTGAATATTGTTGTCCTCTGAATAAGACTGCTCTAAATAAATAAAGTCTTAAAAAAAGAAGAAGAAATGTAGCTAAAGAGATTTGCACAAAGAACCAGGACATCTGAGTAGAATTCAAATTCTGCCACACACTTCCTGTGTGACCTTGGGTGTCACTTAACCTCTTTGGGTTTTAGTGGCCTCATTTGCACCTTTCGGGGGATTCTTCTAGATGCTTGCTCTGCGTCCTTCCAGCTCTATTTAAGATTGCATAAAGAAGAACTCACAGACATTAATATTTATTCTAAAGAAAAAAAGGAAGTATTGGTTAGAACCATCCTTTTCAGGTTTCCTCCAACTATGATACACAAGAGATTTCCACGCACAGATGTCAAAAACAGAATATGGTTAATTTTTTAAAAAGCTAGTTGATTTTGAAAATAATCAGCTGAATTTTGTCCAACAAATCATAACTAATTTTCTGTTACAAATACTTTGTACAATAATTTTACCTAATTTTTCTTCCTAAATAAGTTATCGTAAGATGCAGCCTAGCTATAGCACGTGAGTCTTCATTGAATACATCATTGGCCATCTTGTTGAGTCCACTGAGACTGTTTCCAACGTCATTCATAAACCACTCCAAGACTGCCATTTGGAGACGAAGTGTTTAACCAATAATTCACCATCAAACTGAAAGCTGAGCTCTCCCCTAAACACTGAGCAAAGGAAGAGAAACAAAATGAGAAAGTTTGATCTGAAAACAAGAAAGCTTTACAAATCCCCCACAAGAATCTCTAAAGTCCACGACGATTTAGCAAAAAAATCCTTTGGATATATTGCATATAAAGATGATAGGAATACGACTTGGCTTTCCAGAGATTGCCTGGGGCAGTGGCAGCCGTGGGAGGGAGATGAGGATTGCAAATCAATCCAGCCCAGGAATGTGAAAACAGCCAGTGTTGCTCTCGGAACTCAGAACCTCAGAACTGAGTTGACTTCATTCAACCTTTCACTGTCATTCACAGACCAAGCTCTAGGGTCCTCCTTTGGCAGTTGGAATCTTAGTGGAGGCAGAAGGTTTTCTGCTTAGCGATTAGGATGGGAACCTAAGAGGTTTAGAGCTAATTAATGCAGATGGCTCCAAGAGGCTGTTAAAAATGCAGGACAGCAGAAAGAATTGCTTGGATGTAGAACTCCTCACCTGGGAATTGTGCAGGAAAAAAGAAAAAGTGAAAGTCCATCCTCTTCCCTTAGGCAAGTTTGACAGCAGATCTAGGCAGCCAGGCTCAGGGAATAAAGCAGAGGTATCTTATTCGCGTCTAGCCAATAATAATGATGTAATTTTCCCACTTCCCTCATGGTCATCATAGTTCAGGTCTTCCGGACTCCCAGATTCCATTTTATCTCCTTCTAAACCATCCTTCTAAAGCAACATATCTTCTAAGTCATTCTGGTCTTTATCAACCTTTGCCAAATCTCCATCATTTATGGATGAAAGGCAGAACATCTCAGTCATGAAAGGAACTTCAGAATCCCAACACTGCTTTTCCCTTTTCTCTTACCAATTTCTCCACATATCAAGCTTCCCATTGTTTCCTGTTCAAGTGGTGGTTGCTCATAGCGTCATGCCTTTGCCTTCCCAGAATGCAATGTCCCTCTTGTTGCTTTGGTGAACACCTACAAATTCTTCAAAATTTGCTGCAATTGTCACCTTCTTTGGAACTTTTTGCATCGCCCCAAGCCAGAGTCCTTTATACCTCCTTCTATTGTCTTAGTGTGTGTACAGACAGCCCTCCACTTTTGTTTTCATTTTTCCTGCCCTAACTAAACTGTGACCATTTAGTATTTACCTTTGTGGCTCTGCCTCCTAGCAGTATCAGTCATATGACTAATGGACAATCAATATTTGTGAAACAAATGAATTTCTTGGTACTTAACTTTTGGTCTTGATAAAGCGGGAATGTTATTTCGTATTGGCTACATACTGAGGAAAACAAATGCTCAAGGAAAAAAACACTTCAATTATTTTTTTCCTTTGGAATCCAACTCTATTTTTTATTAACTACTTTTATTCTGACTGCCCATCAGTATTCAGTCACTGTTTTACATAAACATGGACCTATAGCAGACGTAATTGTTTAAGAAGTGGAATGTAACCATAATAATAAACTAAGAGAACACAATAGTCCTGAGTGGGACCCGAGCAGGAGCTAAACAAACCAGACAATGGTAAGATAAATTTAATGACAAGGAGATAACACTCAGAGATATTTGCCATCATACAGGAGAAGTATTTCTCCGTTGTGTAGAAATAGATCATTCATATGTCACCCAAGTGTCACTTGTGTAGACGACCCATCCCCCCTCACTTTCTGGAGTCAACTTTTGTTTAAAAATCCAAATAAAATATTGCTGTGCAAAATCTATGGTGTGCAAAATCTTTTGCTGTGCAAAAATCCCACCTGTGGATTTTTGTGGCGTCTACTTGTCTTTGCCCATGCTGCACTGTGCTTCCTAAATATTGCTCCTGGTTTCTGCTGGTTTTCTTTTTCTCATTTACTGAAGCTTTGCAGTAACTGAAGAGATTATAGCACAGCACCAGAAAGACACCAACTTAAAGCTGAACATTAGATATCATTGTCCTAAAATTCCCTGCTACGGGTTGGTTACATGGAGGTTATGTGGAGGGCTGGCTTGTCTTCTCATGGGTCCTATCTTCTACTTATCTCTCTTCTCTTCAGATCATCTTGCCTGGGTTGCCTACTGAGACTCAAAGTTCCCAGTTAATTGTGAAGAGCAATTCACTTCTAATTTTCCATATCCTTCCAGATTATGACCTGAGGTGGAGTGGGGTGGGGTGGGCATTCACAATGAGGTTCAATACGAGGAATATTGTTTTCTAAATAGACAGCCTCTTGTCTGATTTGATGCTACTCTGCAAGTGTATAGAAGAGCCCAGAGTCTCTTGTTCTAAGTAGTAGTTTTCTTCTGGATAAGACAGAAACAGTTGCTTTCTAGGCTCAGAAGCTTTTAGAGCCAAAAACGTAGAAGCCCAGAATGTCTGATTTGGAAGCAATATTAGAACTCAACCAAGTAGGATATAGTGATGTGTTTTCTTTTCTTTTTCTTTTGTCCATGTTTTCAACAGTTTGTCCTCATGATTTGAAATCCAGATGTGTAAAGGCTATATGGCGAGCTGTTCTCATAGTGTGAATATTGGCCACGAGCCAAAAATGAATCCAGCGCAACCTACAGGCTTTAGTCAGCCCCGTTCTTTCTTATTCAATAATGCTTTAAGTCGCTTCAATTTAACGATGTACTTTTAGTGGAATTGAACTTGACTGTCTCAAAATACTGTTGTTAAACATATTCAGCTTTGATTACAATTACAAACTTGTCAAACAAATCTCATGAAATTTATAATTGGTAGCAGTCAGACATGACAGCAATGGGAAACCCATAACCAGCTAGTCTGTTAAAAAAATTCTCAGGAATAATAAAAATAGTAGCAAGAATAACAGCTATAATTAATTAAGTATTCCGATGTGCCAGGCACTCTTCTAAGTTCTTTATGTGTAATAGCTGCCTCATGACGAGCCTATGAGGTAGGTACAATTAGCATCTCCATTGTACAGATGAGGAAATCGAGGCACAAATAGTTTAACAACATGTCCAAGAAAGGGAGGAGTTAGCACAGGGTCCAGCTGGCTACATTTGGCCAATGGGTCTCATAGGAGAGATGAAGAGACTTAGATGTACAGAAGTGAAGACAGATGTAAAGACTTGGACTCATATCAGTCGACACCAAAATTCCACTGTTATGACCCTCTATTGGCCTTATAAGTATGGTACATTGTTCTAATTATACAATAATGCTTAAACTTTATAGAATAGAGACACACAGAAAATAAGATAAAATTTCTAACTGTACAATCATCTTGTAATTATCTGGGGCTCTGTGATACCAAGCCACTTCTCTATTTGGTCAAATGACAAGTTGATTCAGAAAAAAGCAAAAAGCAGTTGAAGCGGTTTCCCCATTATAGTTTTCGATCCAGTTGAAAAAAAGTCAGTTTAACAGCAGCAAAATTCTTTGTTGCTAACAATAAAAATCAGTTCTAACTAGTCTAAGCAAGAGGGGAGAATTTAATATAATGGCATAGGAAGGTGGCCTGGAAGCCAACGGTAGGAATGCAGCTGTGACTCAGAAGGGACTAGAAGGCCAAGAAGAGCCTAAAAAACAGGTTTTCTCTATATTTTGTTTCTACTACTCGCTGCAAATGCTTTTCATTTTGCTGACTTTGCAAATCAGTTATCTCTGTGTTACTTGTCTCCTCCTGAAATAACGGCTATGCCCTGGTTCCCAAGTTTATATAGTCTTTGTATAAATGAACCCACACTGAGATTTCACTCTCTCAGTCACGGAGCCCCAAGGAGGGGCTCTGATTGCCTCAGGTTAGTTCTGGTGCTCAGCCACGGCCAATCAACTGAGTCCTAAGTGGTAGTGTTATTAACAAAACATGGCTTCAGGAGTGCCATCCTGTGACCCAGGGGATCAGAGTGGAGAGCTATTCTCCCAGACGAGGGACTTGTGAGCAGGGCAGACACCACAGGGGTCACTTCTATTCCCAGCAAACTAGGTCTCCGTGTGACCCAGCGTTTAGAAATTCAAGGACTAGGGAGAGTACAAGGACAATGTCTCTTCTTCCAGCTAGTGATATTTTTAGACTAGATCGTTGACTATGGAATTAGGGCGACAAATAAAAAAATCAACCTGAAAAAACCAGAATGTTGATTTGAGTTTGCTGAAATTAAAAAACATAACGGATCTCAAAGCTAAGGGGAAGTGTTTTGGATTATACTTGACACCACATCCTTAAATGGCGGGGATAATTGGGGTGTAGCCAAGCTTTTAGTCTCACTGGTGGTGTTTAAGATTTAGCTGAAATTAGACTACAATATTTCCTGTTGTAATTGATGTTCTGATCCTTGGAGACTGTAGGGTTTTTCAGTGCCGGTGTCTAAGCATATAAATCAATCTGGGGAATGCGTGAGTAGAGAAAGAGGAAATTCCTGTCATGTTCCTAATGTATCTTTTGTATTCTCCTAAGACCTGAAAGAAATTTGAGAGATTATCCAGGTAGATCCCCTCATTTTACAGACGGAAAGTGAAACACACTGAGAGGAACTGACTAGTTCATTGTCAAATGACATTTGAGTGCAGATGCAGGATTAAAATCCTAGATTCCAGTCTTCTTTCTATCCTGTCCTACTGTTAATAGTAGGATTCACAGAACATATGACAGTACTGCCAGGCAGTTATATTTTTACCAGTTTTTAAATTACTTTTTTCTATCCTCTGGACTTAAACTTATTCAGTCTATTATTTTTCAGGCCTTGAGTATAAATACTTTGGATAATTTTCTGGCTAATTCAACTAACTTGTAATAATAACTCAGTAGTACAGATGATTAAATAGTAGAGAAATATATATGTACATATATGTATAGTCTAGTGTTTTGGTAGAGAACTAGGTTTAAATTTTCTTTTTTTTTCCTGAGGAAGATTAGACCTGAGCTAACATCTGCCACCAATCCTCCTCTTTTTGCCTGAGCTAACGTCTGTGCCCATCTTCCTCTACTTTATATGTGGGACACCAGCCACAGCATGGCTTGACAAGCAGTGTGTAGGTCTGCACCCCGGATCTGAACCGGTGAACCCCAGGCCACCAAAGCAGAACATGAGAACTTAACCATTGCACCACTGGGCTGGCCCTAGGTTTAAATTGTCTTAATTGAGGGAGGAAAAACAGCAAACATACACTTTATAGTTTGAAGTAAATTTGTTCTCCACTACTAATTGTTAAGAAATCTTTAAGGACAAATTTCCATAAATATAATTTTGTGTTAGAACCATGAGAACACGTGGCCCACAATGCCTTTTCTCCACTCCATGAAGGCAGGCTCCAAGAAGAACTGCGCTTTAGATTAGAAATTGAAAACTGGTTCATAGATTTATATGTGCACAGTATTCTTTCGATCTTTCTTCTTTCGTTGTTCACAATGAACAAAGAGGAAATATGACTAAAGAGATTTTACTGATCCAAAGATGGCCATGCTAAATTCCAACATGCATCCTCAATTCCAAATAATTTGGGAAATGAAGCATGATGATAAACAGGAAATTGAAAAAAAAAAGTAAGTGTAATGTGCCAACTTCCCTTGGCCAAATGGTGTAGGGTGAGAGTTCAGAATTCCTCAATTGTAATTTGTCTAAGTTTTAAATATATATTGCATTCATTTGCTTTTTCAATTTGACAGAATAAATTACTTGATTTTCAAGTGGACTTTTATTTTTAATTTCAAGAACTTTTTGTTAAAAAAAAAGAACTTGCTGGGAAGACTAAGATTCTTGGTGATTATAATTTTTAAAAATTTTAGTTATAGTTATTATCAAAGAAAAGCAGAATCATATTGTAAAAAGTCAAATAGGACTGCAAGGGTCCTGCTCCCTAACACTGAGTCACGCTCCCCAGGAGCAGAAAATTTCAACTCTTAGGTGACTCTTCTGGATTTTATCTCCATTTTTCTAAATATGATGAAAAAATGTCGATTTTTTTTTCAATTTTAGACATTATTTTACTGATTGACTTTTTGGTCACAGCTTTCTAAATTCTCATCTTCCTGATACGACTGTGACAATATTCACATGGTCATAATATTATTAACACATCCTAAAATTGTAATATTGGGAAAGTGGTGATAGAAGAACCGTGTGTACATATGCAAATGAGACGTTAGTATATACAGAGCTAAATCATTCTTCTCCATCATCAAATGATAAAATTATATATAAATTTATATATATGTAATTATATAAAAAATAAAAACACAAAGATGGAGTGTCCAAAATAAACAGGTTGCTGAGCAGACTCTGCTTCTTGGTAAATATGTTTGTTTTTAATTAGAATATATATTTAAAAAGCATAATCAAAGAAATACACAGTTACATGTGTCTCTTTTGAATAAGCTTTTGTTTTTCCCAGTGCTAGTCATTGCCTTAGTTTTCGGTGTGCCTGTTTTCCACATATCTATCACTAATCCATTCTCATGTGCCCTGCTGTAGTTGTTTATCAGTCCCCTCAGAGCAGTCAAACAATTTAGATAGTCTATCTGTTCTATGTTTTTTCCTTAGAGTCACCCTTCTTGGAACTTTCTAACTTCTTGTGCCAAACTTGACAGGTCTCTGGGCTTGATGACCAGCCAACATCCTAGGATTTCCCTCTACCTTCAGTCTAGAAACTTCTTCCCCCTCTTGTGTGGGATCCACTGTTTCCTGGATCCTTTTTTGGGGGGGGGCTACTTTCTCATTTTGTGGGGTATATTTTCCAGTCACTTGTTGAGAAAGAGTGCTTGACAGTTAAATTTCTTGAGACAGTATTTCACGTCTGAAGACATTTTTATGCTACCCTCTTTTATGATTAGTATTGTGTGTGGATAGAATTCTGTGTGGAAACTCATTCATTTGAGTTTTGAAGACATTGATTCTTTGTTTTCTAGGTTCAAGTGTTTCTGTGAGGAAGTCCAACATCATGTACTCTGGTTTTTGTTTTTTTGTTTTTCTTTTTTTTTGAGGAAGATTAACCCTGAGCTAACATCTGCTGCCAGTCCTCCTCTTTTTCGCTGAGGAAGCCTGGCCCTGAGCTAACATCAGTGCCCATCTTCCTCTACTTTATATGTGGGACGCCTGCCACAGCATGGCGTGCGCAGCGGTGCCATGTCCGCACCCAGGATCGGAACCAGCGAACCCTGGGCCGCCGAGAAGAAGAATGTGCGAACTTAACCGCTGCGCCACGGGGCCGGGCCCCTGTACTCTGTTTTCTAAAATCTGGATTTGAATTTCACAATGATGTGTGTTAGTGTGGGTCTTTTAAAAAATTCATTAGGCTGAGCACACGGTGGGATGTTTTGATCTGGAGATTTACATCCATCAGTGCCAGGGTATTTTTTCTTGAGGTATTTCTCTGGTAAACTTTGGTCCTCCAAGATGATTCAGACCTCTATGAATGGGGGTATAGCTTATTGGCTTCATTTTAGGGAGACTGGGCATGGACCTGGCTGATTTGTTGGAGGGAATTTCCCCAAATGCTGAGCCTCTCAGTGTCTTCAGAGAGGCACTGGCCTGGATGTTGTAAGCCTGGCTGCCACTTTTGGGGAGTGTGATATTGTGATTTGTAATAAGAAACATCTATTTGGTCTTTGTCCACTGTTCCTGGCACAGAGCTCCTAAAACCCTTGGAATTTCACAAGCGATGAAAGCAATGAGTGTCTTTTGTTAGGTTATTTAGGTGACTTTTGGACCACACCTAATGATGGGGGCTGGTTGCCAGGAAAAGCAACCAGGTGATTAGAGGTTGGAGCTTTCAGTCCCACCCCCTGAGCTCCGGGGAGAGGAGAGGGCTGGAGGTTGAGTTCAATCAGCAATGGCCAATGAGTTAATCAACCTGGCCTATATAATGATGTCTCCATAAAACCCCAAAAGGATGGGGTTTGGAGAGCTTCCAGGCTGGTGAACACATGGAGATTTGGGAACAGTGTTGCACTCTGGGAGGGCGTGGAAGCTCTGCACCCCTTCCCCATACCCTTGACAAGAGATTTTCACATATTGAGGTGTATGGGGTAACTATTTGGGTTCAAAACTTATTCGGCTTGAAGTAAAAAGCCTGACTTATGGCCTATCAAACATGCATTGTACATCTGCTTAACCATTGCTTAAAGCATGCACTCCCTTAAGATAAGAATGCATACTTCCCCTCCTATGCCCTATTGGTAATGCCCTATTGGTAACACCCACATTAGTCCCTTTCCTGACATCATGGTCCTGTTGACCTGCTAATTTGCAATTGAATACCTCTTTGAAATTTTGATGAAAATGTATCCTAGGTGTGTTTAATGTATGTTCTTTGTTCTAAAAAAGTTTAAGACTGAACAGAAACCCATGCTTCTCCAGAACGCCTCTAAGTCCATCCTGGGTTATAGTCCTCACTCTGGCTTGTAATAAACTCACCCCAATTCTGAATTATAGGTTAGTTATGGATTATTTGCATTGACACCTTGCCTATGTGTCTCTTTCATCTTGCTCTTCCTGAGGGATATCATTTTATAATAAACTGGTAATCTAACAAGTAAAATGCTTCTCTGAGTTCTGTGAGCCGCTCTAGCAAATTAACCAAACCCAAGGAGGGGGTCATTGGAACCTGCAATCTATAGCTAGGCAGTCAGAAGCACAGGTGACAACCTGGACTTGCGAATGGCATCTGAAGTGGAGGTGGGGGGCAATCTTGTAGAACTGAGCCCTTAACTTGTGGGATCTGCTGCTGTCTCCAGGTAAATAGTGTCAGAATTGAGTTGAATTGTAGGACACCCAGATGGTGTTGGGAAATTGTTTGGTGCTATGAGGAATAACCCCTCCGCATCGGAATTGGTCCCAGAGTCTTAGGAGCTGAGTGGAAGAAGAGAGTAAGGAATAGAACCTCTCAGGTTACATTTCTCCAGATGGTAAACTTCCTGTCTTTTATCACAGTAGAGGAGGGGTAGTTCACTACTTTGCTGAATCCTGGAGGAGTTTAAGGAGTAGAATTCTTCCTTATGTAATCTTTCAATCTCAACACTTGCCTGGACTTTCTGAGAAACCTGGTATCACAATTTTCTGAGCCTTTCTAGGGTTCTGTAGAATGAGTTGCTTGCATTTTGTTGGCTTTCCCTTCTGTAATCTAGACTATCAGATTGATTAAGTCAGTCGCCACTTATTCATCCTTTTTTCAAGTTCTAATATTTTGCTGACATCTTTTATATACTGTTATTACCTCTCCCATTCTCTTTATTCTTGTATATTTGTGTCATACTAATTTATGTCAATTAAATTCCTTTGGTTCCTTCCTTTTTGAAACATTTTTGGGAGAGAAGAGAGATAAATATGTATGTATGTATCTTTCTCCACCATATATATTTGGGGGAATCAGGACTTGACTCTGAGACACCAACCACTTGACTCAACCCTTTTACCTTTGACTGTAATAATTTATTTTGGCGGGCTGATCTCTGATGTTACGCTTACAATGTAACATCAAACAGCTATTGAGAGAAATACTATACCTGTCTGCTTAACTTGCTCTTCTGATTAGAATTTTTCTAAATTCCTCTTGTCTTTCTCTTTTGCAGGTCACACTCACAAAAGATGCAAAATTAGGAGAAATACAAAACACATTGGAAGACAGAATTAAGAATTAAAACAAAAAGATGTGAAGTAGATCTGCATATTTGAGAAATCGTTTAATCTCATTAAACAAAAAATATTGCATTGAGATTCAAAAAGCCAATTATAGAAGTGCAAGATGGGAACTCCTATCTTGATAGCTGTTCAAATGAAAATACACTGAGAGTTTAAAAGCTAAATATGATATATTTTGTCAGTGATGTTAAGAAAGGAAATGTGTTTATAGGTGATATTATGTAAATATATAATTTAAATTAAAAAGTTCAGACCACACCCAGAGTTTTGTGTTCACTTCTGAGTATTTGATTTTAAAGGAAGATTGACAAGCAGAAGTGCGTACAAACAAGAGTGCTTAGGATAGTGAGAGTTTCTGGAAAGCATGTCCCATGAGAATGGTTAAATGTACTGTAGATAATTAACTCAGAAAGAGAAAAGCTGACAGTTCTAAAATATTTGAAGGATTGTCAAATAAGAGAAGAACAGATTCATTTAGTCTCATTCTAAAGATCAAAACTAAGACTAGCCTATTGATTAATGTTTAACAATAGAGCTCCTTGTCAGTGCAAAGAGCTAGACAAGATTCTTCTTTAAGGTGGGATTTTGAATTAGACACTTAAGTCATCTGTCAGGGTCCTTTTAATGAACAGCTTGCTGGAAAGTGCCTTTGAAATTACTTTCGGCTTCATGTGACTTGGCTCAACTTGGAAAACACCTAGCTACTCTGTCTCCAACAGACTCCTTGCAGTCACCTTGAATTTGTGAATGATGTGGATGACTTTTGACCTTGGCTCTGTAGTTAGTCCTGCCGTAGACATCTCCCATCACATTTTTGATTCTCAGCCTTTTCTTCTCCCTCCTTTTCCTTTATGTTATTCTATCTTATTTTTTATCTTTATTAAGCTATAATTTACATATAATAAACCACACATATAAAGTGTTCAATTTGACAACTTTTGACATGTATATATATATATATATATATATATACACATATATATACATAATTGTCTTTTGCTTTTTTATCCAAGTTGACCATCTCTGACTTTTAATTGGGATAATTTAAACCATTTACATTTAATGTGATTATTGTTATGGTTTGCTTTAAATATACCATCTTGCTATTTGTTTTGTATTTATACCATCTATGTTTTGTTCCCTTTCCTATCTTCTTTTGTATTAATTCAGTATTTAGAAACATCCATTTTGTTTGTTGGCTTATTAGCTATGTCCTTCTTTTGTATGATAGTTTAGAGTTTGCAGTATACATTTATCTTATCATAGAATGCCTTCAAGTAAACTTAGACCACTTCATTTTTGTATAAGGACCTTACAACAGTATAATTCCATTCCCCTCTCCTGGCCTTTCTGCTCTTTTTGCATATATATTTTACTTCCATCTAAGTTATAAATCCCATACTACATTCTTATTATTTTTGCTTAAAACAGTCTTCCAGTGACTAATTATATCTTTTGTAAGTCTGAAAAAATCTTTATTTTATATTTGTTTCTGAAAGAATTCTTAGTTGACAGGCTTTTTTTTCCTTTCAGTATTTCAGAGATGTTCCACTGTATTCTGGCTTACATTGTTCCCGAAGAGAAGGCTGCTGTTATTCTTACCTATATTCTTTAGTATGTAATGTGCCTTTTTTCCCCCTCTGGCTGCTTTTATGATTTTCTTTTTATCATTGTTTAAAACATTTTGATTATGACACAACTTGATCTATTTATTTATTTTTTTAAGTATTTCTTGTGCTTTGGGTTCATTAAGCATCTTGAATCTGTGGGTTTATAGTGATCATTACATTTGGAAAAAAATTTAGTCATTTTTTTTCTTCAAAGATGATTTCTATTTATGCCTCTCTTTCTTCCCTTCAGAGACTTCAGTTTCACGTTATTAGACCTCTTGATGTTGTCCCACAGCTCACTAATGCTCTGTTTATTTCTTGTGTGTCTTTTTCCCTTGTGCTTTACTTTGGATAGTTTCTATTGTTTTATCTTCAAGTTCACTAATATTTTCTTTTGCAGTACATAACCTGTTATTAATCCCATACAGTACATTTTTAACCTCAGACTTTATAGTTTTCATCTCTAGGAGATCAATTTGAGTCTTTCAGAAATATTTTCCACAGCTCTACATGATTAGTCTTACTTCTACCACTTTGAACATATGGAATATAGTAATAATAATAATACCTGTTTTAATGTCATTGTCTACTAATTTTATCATCTTTATCATTTCTGGGTCTGTTTCTATTAATTAATTTTTCTCCTCATTATGGGTTATATTTTTCTGCTTCTTTACCTGCCTGATAATTTTTGATTGGATACCAGACTTTGTACAATTGTTGGGTTCTGGATGTTTTTATATGGTAATAAATATTCTTTAACTTTGTTCTGTGATGCAGTTATATTAATTGCAAGTAGTTTGATCTTTTCAAGACTTGCTTTTAAGCTTTTTTAGGTAGGACTGGAGCAGCCTTTGATCTAGAGCCAATTTTTCTCTATTACTGAAGTATATGTTTTTGAATGATCTATCTGATAGACCATAAATGGCAAGGTTTTCCATTCTGACTGGTGAGGACACAAACTATTCTTGGATGTGTGAACCCAGAGATTGTTACCTCTGCTCCTTTGGGTTAGTCTTTCCACAGCCGCATGTGGTTTCCTCACATGTGCTGGTCAGTACTCAGCTGAAAATTTGGTGGGGGATGAACATTTGAACATTTCTGGGACTCAATGTATCTGTGCAGATATTCTCTCTCAAAGGATTTGTCTTGCAATCTCTAGGCACCTTGATCTCCTTGGACATCCAGCTCTTTCTCCTCAATTCAGGAAGTTGCCTGGGCTCAACCTGGGTTCTGCCTTCCTGCACTGCTGCGTGGAAGAGCTCTTCAGATAGTAAGCTGGGACGATCATGCTTATCTTGTTTGATGTCTTTTGGGATCTCTGTCCTGCATTGTCGCCTGACACCCACAAATATACATACATGTATATATATATACAAATATGTATATTTATTTAGCTATTTAGTGGAAGGTTAAATCCAGTCCCCTGTTACTCCATCTCAGTTAGAAGTAGAAATCCTGTTATTTTATTTTTGCCATAAATCTTAAGTTTCTTTGCTCAAAACCATTCAGTTTTACTTTGGAATGTTACACTCTAGGTGGCAACATTAGGCATCATGTCATCATTCTTAGCTTTATAAAAGCCACTATAAGGGTCTTTATTTCTAGCATCTGTAAAGTAGTCCTATTCCTACCTCAACAGATGTTTACTGAGTGCTAGGTCCTTGATACTTAGGATGTCAAGAGAAGAAGACAGAGGAAGCCCTTTCCTTTACAGAGAAGACATTAAATAAATAATAATACAATAGCTCCCTATCACTGTCTCCTTACCTTACTTTATTTTTCTTTATAATACTCTCTGCCCCTGATATAACATACGTCCATTGGTTTATTTTTTGGTTTTACTCCATGAGATTGTAAGCTCAATAAGAGCAGGAACTTTTATTTATTTATTTTTTATTTCTGTATCCCCAGTGCCTAGAAAAATGGCTGGAAGTAATGAGTACTTAACAAATGCTTGTCAAATGAAAGAAGGCTGAATGAAAGTGCTACAAAGAGGAAGATAAGGATGTAATGAAATTCTGTAACCTGGAATACCTATCAGGATGTGGTCCTTAGAACCACTTGCATCAGAATCATTTCAGGTGATTGTTTAACATGCAGGTTTTTGATCCTCTTCCCAGATCCACTGATAGTGAATTTCTGAGCGTGAGGACAGGCAATTAAAAATTTTACTGACCTTCCCAGAAATTTCGTCCACACCTTGAATTTGGAGAACCACTGGTTCAGTGTATAGGAAAGGTTGAAGAGAAGTAGCCATGTAAATGAAACTCTGAATGGTGTATGTGTGTGTGCGTACAACCTCCAGGAGGGAAGGAGATATTTCAGAAAGTGTTTTTAGCAGGGAAGTAACATGATTAGGTCTGTGTTTTTTAAAAGATCACTCTAGCTGTAGTGAAGTAGTTTCATTTACCTCAAAAGTTCTCTTGCCTTGTAGCTGAGAGGTTCCATATGTAGAGAAGAGATCGTGTGCTTTGTACTCAAATAGACTAGCCACAGCCTCTTATTAGTGTATGACAGAGAAAAAGTACATAACTTCTCTTAGCCTTTCTTTGCTCACTTGTAGAATGGGGATAATGGTACTTTTCTTATTGGGTTTTCTAAAGAATCGACTGGTTTAATTCATGTAAAATACCTGTACAAAACAACCTGGGAATAACATTGGTTTCTTATGGCCCTCATCCTCAAGGTGTTTCTGCCTTTTGGAAGAAAATCAGGGAAACACATCAAACACTGGTATACCCAGGACCACTGTTGGCAAGTTGTGAAACCAGTCACAGGTTTGAGACATCCTGCACAATGTTGGGTGAGACTGTGAGTAGGCAAGGACTCGTAGAGACGGCATCAGGAAAAGCAGAAGAAAGTGGTGGGACCAGTTCTTGCTGAAAAATAAATGAATAATTTAGACACAGACAATCTGTCGTCAGGGACGGGGACTGGCGGCCAACTGTTCAACAAGATGTTTCTCAAAAACCAACACAAATCACTTTAGTTCCAGTCGTAAAGTTTTCCAAGAATTTTATTAGTTTCCTCTCTTCCCTGGTGATACATTGCTCTTGATTGCACAGGATAAAAATATCAAGAACGTTTTGTACCTTGAATTCTCTTCTTTATTCCTTCCTTACTTGCTTCCATCCCCCTTTTTTCTACTCTTCCTAACTTACATCTTAAACAATTAGCTTCTAAGAGTTGGACCTGTTTCACATTTTCCTGTTACTAGAACTGAGTGGTGGTTTGAGCAGAGATCCATGTTCCCAAGCCAGCATCATGTTCCTGTCTCCCACATACACCCTCCACTGTGTCCAATCATCTCTCATTAGGTTTCACATTGCCTGAGTGTAACCTCTTTATCTTTTGAGGCTGTCCTTAATGTTCATTGTAACCCACTTTCAGCTGGTTAGAATTAATAGGCAGATATCTAGGGTAAACTTTGGTTTGCTGAGACATTCTTTCATTCAATTAAATATAAATAAACACTCATAGCGGAGATAAACAAACACACACACACAAGCACATGTATAATAATACATGGTGATAAGTTCCATAAAGGAAATAAACAGGGCACATTAATAGAGAATAACAAGGAGAGAAGGAAGAAGCTTATTTAGCATGATCCCGGAAGCATCTTTGAAGATATGAATTTGAGGATAAGAAGGGTCAGCCGTGCAAAGAGCAGAGGGACAGGAACTCAAGACAGAGGGAGCAGCATGAGCAAAGTTCCTGAGACAGGAAAGAATTTTTTGTGTATGAGGAATCGAAAGGAGATCAGTGTGGTTTGGCATAAAGAGAAAGAGTGGCCCAAGATGAATGAGGACCAGGGATTAGATCATGGCAGTTTCTGTGGGCTCCAAGTAAGAAGTATGAGTTCTATTTTGAGTGCATTGGGAAGACACTGAGAGTTTCTGTGAAGGGACACGAAATTATCTGATTTTTATTTTACAAAGATTTAGTCTGGCTTATCTGTGGAATATCGATTGGAGGATCAAGGGAGCATTCAAGAAGCCCAGTGTGGAGGCTATCCCAGTGATCCAGCAGAGAGATGGTAGTCATTTGAACCAGGATGGTCAGAATAGCAATGAAAAAAAGTGGGTGTATATCATGTTTATTTTGGAAGCAGAAGTGAAGGAATAGATTTTGGATTGAGAGAGAGTAATCAAGGATGGCTTACAATTTCTAGCCACTTACTGAGAAGAGGAAAAGCTGTGAGAGGAGTGGTTTGGCGGTTAAATCAAGAGCTCAGTTTTGAAAAGGTTAAGTTTGAGATGTCTGGGAGAAATCCAAGGGTACAAATCAAATAGGTAGTTAATTTTATAAATTTGGAGTTTAGAGGAGAGCTCAAGGCTGTGAAAAATTACAGTTCCATCAGTATATAGATGATGTGTCAGTTGGGATACCAATTAAGATTTTAAAAATGGCCATAAATACGACAAATCAAAAAGATACAAGTTTATTTCTTATTCACGTAATGGTTCAGAGACAGGTGGGTGGTCTAGATTAGGTGGGCAACTCCACACCGCAAGGTCAGTCAGGGATTCAGCTTACATTTATCTGATTGATTTGTCATCCCCTTGAATATTATTCTTCTCTGTATTGTTGAAATTGGCTCACTAGCACGAGGACCACATTTCATCACTCAGAAAAAGGGGAGGAGACGGCATCCTTTTTTAAGGAAGTGACCTGGTACATTCACATATTACTTAGCTGCAAGAGAGGCTATAACATATAATCTCTAAACTGACCATGTGCCACCTGGTGAGGTGTTGATTCTACTACTAAAAAGAAAAGAAGAATGCATACAAGAAGACAATACATATTTTCTGCCACAGAGAGTGTATAAAGCCAAGGGACTGAATATACAGGGTTTCCCAATGTCAGCACTATTGACATTTTGGCACAGATAATTCTTTGTTGTAGGAGGCTGTGCCGTGTAGGATTATGCATTAACCACCAATGTTGAGCAGCATCTCCATCCTCTACCCTCTGGATGCCAGGAACATCCTCCAGTTGTGACAATCAAAAATGTCTTTAGTAATTGACAAATAGCTCTTAGGGGGAAAAATCGTTCCCTATTGAGAACCACTGGATTATATAGGAGAGAGGATAGAGAAAGAAGATGGGAGCGTGGCAGCTGGGGTTGAGGAGTGCCAACCTTTAAAGATTGGGTAGAGAGGAGCAAAGGAAAGGAGCAAAGTTAGCAAAGGAGACAGGCAAGGAGTAGTCAATGGGACATAATGAAAACCAGGACTGCAGAGTGTCACAAATGCTAATGTAGGAGGGGTTCCAATAAGGTCGGAATGGTTGACTGTGTTAAATGTTACTCTGAAATCAACTGAGGTGAGGACAGAAAAGTGTTCATCGGATTTGGCAACATGGAGATTACTGATGACCTAGACAAGAGTAATTTCTGTGTAGTGGGGTTTTTAAATGGATGATGCTAGAGCTTGTTTTGTATGAATCGAAGGAAATGATCCAATATAAAGAGTGTGACACATGATCCAGGAGAGAGAGGAAAAGATCAAATGATCAAAGTCCGTGAGGGGATGGGATGCAGGGCACTTATTGAGAAATTGGCCTTTGAGATGAGAAGGGAAAGCTGGGTAGTAAACTGCAGAGGGAGATCAAGGATGCAGTTAGGTCTGTAGATTTGCTGATGGGAATATGAGGGAGTTCCCAGAAGATGGGAATTTTCAGTGAATTTGGATATGGCTTCTGGGTTGAGAGTTACGGGTCACAGAGCTGCTTTGGCATTGTGTGGGTGTGTGGGGGATGGTTCAGTGATGACATCTGAGGGCAAGCATGAAAAATAGTAGGAGAGTTGGACAGTATTGAGAGAGAGTCTATTTGAGATTTCAGTGAAGTCAGCCTTCCTGGTTGTGTGGACACAATAGCAAGGGATGGACTTGCTTAGTATTCCGAAGTGAAATAGCCAACAGAGTATACAGTATTCAAAAGCCTATCCTGGAATCACTTCCCTCTCCAGTCTGAATGAAAGTAACTCTCTTCTCTGCTCCCATTTCTGGAAAGGGGTCTGGCAAGAGCAAGAAGTGTTGAAGTCTCATGCAGTCCTGGTGTACTAAGGGGAGAGCTGTGAGCAGCTTGCATGAAGAGCTTGTGGGAAGTTAGACTTGACCCTGAGTGGAGGGTAAAGGATAGGCCTTTTTACATAGGTCTCTGGCATGTACTGGAACTGGTCTGAATAAAAGAACATTTAAAAACACTATGGGACTAGATACGCCTCATTCTGAAAGCGGATTACTAAAAATAACTAAATTTGATTGCAGCAGTGACTAAACTAATAAATCCAGCAAAGGCTGATCTCCTGGACGTTCACCAATAGCTCGTTTGCAGCAAGGATCTCAACCCTTCCTGTGCAGCATTATGCTCATTTTGCAGAGGAGAACATCATCATTTGAAGAGGTTAAATAATCTACTTTAGATCAATAGTTAATAAGTTACGCTTGAGCTCCAGGTCTACCTGACTCTAGTTGTTAACCACTGTGTTCTAAGCTTCAGTATAGTCAAGAAGTATTTCTTGAGCACATTTGCAAGGTAATATGCTAAACACTATGAGGAGGAGAAATCTTCATCAGACATAATATGTACCCTTGAAGACTTTATATTTTACTAGGAAAATACTAATAGCCTATGATGCATGGTAGACGAGGGACTCAAGGATGGAGAACTTACCTTTTAGAAGACTTCCTGGAGGGTGTAGGTGTGGAAGTGGGCCTTAGAAAGAGGCAAGAGGTGGTCATCCTGAGCCAAGAAGATAGGAATAGACAAGTATTCCAGTTGGCAGGCAGAGCAGGAGCAAAAATACAGAGGTGGCAAAGGGAAGGGATTTTCTGGAAAACTTAAGTAGCCAGTTTGGTTGGACAGAGAGAATATCTGTGAGAGTAGAGAGATGATGAAAAAATACAGTGAAGATTTCAGTGGTGTGAGTAATAATTACAGCTAAGTGCCAAGCACTGCCTTGGGGCTTTAAATTCACTACCTCATCAAAAACTTCTAATTAACCTGTGAGATTGATGTTATTCTTACCTTCCATTTTACAGATGAATAAACTGAGGTTTAGACAAATAATTTGTCTAAGTTCACATGGAGAGTAGTGATGAAGCTGAGACTCAAACCCAAGTTTGTCTAATGTTAGAACCCATGTTCTTATTCATGGAACTAAAATGGTCACCCAGCAAACACTACTATTGACACAAATGGACTCTGCTTCGGAACTACAGTTTTAAAACACTGGTGACCTTTTCTTCTCCCTTGATTTATACTGATCTGATGCATTTTGTCATTTCCCTGCAAACTTGAAGAGGACCATGAGGGAAGAGTTGGCCCTAATTTCATCCCAGTGGAGAAAGAAAAAAATAAATGAAAAGTGAATCAAGTTACTCTCTGCTGAAAGTTGTCTTTTCTCCCCAAATGTAGCTATATGAAGATTCGATCTTCACATTCTGCTGTAAGAGAATGGACTCATTCATCCTTGGACTTACACTGGGAGAAGGATCAAGGGGTCATTCCCAGAGGCTCTGGCTAATATATCATTTGAGACACCTTCCAAGAGACGGTACCATGTTGGCTTTGCAAAAGGTTACTGATTTAGGGTGACCATTCATCTTAGTTGGCCAAGAGTGGTCTTTTTCTATGCCTGTCAGCTCAGCATAATTATTAATAGTACCATCTTTTACTCTCAAGTTGTAAGAGTTTGAAAGATAAATTATATGGTTACTCTACTAAAGTTCAGGGTAGCTAAGGCGGTTGGAACAGCTCCCAGTACCATCACTTCGGGTGAGGTTTCTGCCTTACAGGGAGATTCCACCAGGAGTCCAGACCACTGTACTACAATTCTGCTCCTTCCCAATGTGGCAGAATAAATAATGCCTTAGAGATACGGACTCTACCCGTTAAACCAAATGACTGCTAATGTCCTTGGCTGCTCCAGAGACAATGACATCAGGTGCTTTTCTTGACATTTGAGGGGATGAACTCAGAGTGAAAGAAGAGGAGAGGCTGTCCTCATCCATGAAGTCAGCAGTTTTGGGAATGGGAGGATATGGGCTAAGAATGTCAGTCTCAGGAGATCCTGTTGAAATCAGAGTCATGGTGAGTCACATGAAGGGAGACGCAAATTATACCCTCAGCTTCGAAAGCTCTGTAATGAGGCATTTATGAAGCCCCACTTCTTCTAGGAAAGAATGTCCCTATGTTGGAAGAGTTATTTGTACTCAGTGATGTTTCTTACTAAAAATTAAAAAGTGTCTACCTGTCTTGGGTTACTTCTTAATATGGCATACTTTGCTTATTGATGATTTGGAGGATATTTTTCTCTCATGCAATTCATTCAGAAGATATTTGTTGAGTACCTACACAATGCTGGGCCACTGAACTCAGGGCGGAGATTGGGAGAAATGAGAGTAAGATAATGTTGGTCTTGCTCATAAAGCTCATTCTCACCAGTCAGTACAATACACCACTTAAGCAAATATTTTTAAACATCCCAAACAATACCATATATTGTTTGTAGAAAAGTTCATGTATAATAAAAGTAAAAAACATGCATGGGAATGATGTAATAAGTCTTGAATACTGGTTAACCTTCGGGAGGGTGGGAGGGAAGGAAAGGGATGGGCTTGGGCTTTAGCTGTACTGGAAGCATTTTGTTTCAGAGGTAGGGAGGGGAGCTGAAAAAAAAATGGCAACATTTCAACATCTAAATCTAAAACTGTTATCAGTGATGTTATTTTCTGTACTTTTCTAAATGTTTGAAATATTTTATAACTAAACACTTAAAAAAATCCTACAACTGCTCTCTAAGGAAGGTGGGTCTATTAAAATGGGTTGCTCTTGTGAAATGACAAAGAATGATTCAACAAGGAGGTGATGAAGAAAGATGGAGGGAGGAAGAGGGAGCAGTGAAAGGGGATGAGGCCGGGGCCTCGTGGGGTCACGGAGTCTACGTAAAATCTCCAAGGATGATTTGACTATTTCACAAAACGGGATTTCTATGTGTAACTTGAAGTTGTGTGTGTTGCTCTAATATAAACCTCTCCATCTAATGTACCCACATGAGCCTGCTGAGAGCTGTTGTTTTTTAAACTGAAGAAAGTGCCAGGTTCTTATCTGGGTGACTCTGGTATAGAAAGAAATAGTACAGCGGGCACAAGACCAACAACTCACATGATTAGCTAGCTCAGGGTGAAGCAGGAGGTGAGGGCCAGGGTTGACTAAAAGGATCCACCTCTTGAGGAATTCACAAAAACTTTGAGGAGTACTTTGGTATTCTACAGGGCAGGGTGTAAGAGAGAGTGGAGTTGAGGCGATCTTCTCTGAAATTTAAGGGCAAGGAGACATCAGAAGAGTTGGAGTGAAATTATTTCTCACGCTGGTGAGGCGGGAATTAGGAAGCCCTTCAACCACAGTCATTATGAGTGAGACTTTAGGAAAAGATGGAAAAAATTGGAAAATTGTAGGGGGAGGGGAGATGTGAGGGAGACAGAAAAAAGGAAGTAAAAATAGAAGAAAGTGCATGTGATAGGAACTTGTGGAGAGGCACATGGGCTTCCCAAGGTCTCACTGAGTGACAGCTGAGTGAGAAACAGGCCATCCAGTCGATCCTAATTGGCTAAGAACATCCGCAGGTACTTATGGAACTAGTGGAACAGTTGAGGATGCTCAACATCCCCTACACATCCATGAGTTCTCAGGGAAATGACATTGGAGTGTGGCAGCTGGACTCATCCAGATGTCTTGCTTTATCCTGCCTTTCAAACTATGGGCCACCAGGAATCTCACAAGGAGCCCTCCTTGCAAACACACTGGGCACTTTTGCCAAGTTGCTGACTTATGACCATAAAATGGACTGAGGTCTGTTGTCCCTTTAAGAACATAGTGAGAAGGTAGTAACCCAGAAAAAGCAAAGTAATGAAGTAATATTTTACCATCTGCTGCAGCCACTGACCATTCATCTTTCTGTTTTCTAGGTCTGGCATTAGCTAAGGTCACGTAGAAGCTTATTTCCCAATGGGGAAGGAGTTGATGCAGTAGCAGATGGGGTTAAGGGTGAGATGGTGAGGGAAGTGCTGGGGAGAGGGAGGAGGCAAGGGCCAGGAAGACTGCAAGGGAGGAGAGCAAAACAGGTTCCTTGGAAATAAAACTGCTTCCAATAAAGAACTGCCTGATGTGATAAGAGTCAAGTAATCAAAAACAGACAGCTCACATTTGCCTGGAAGTGGAGACCAAATATCAACTGGATTTTGGCCACTTCCAGATGGTTGTATTGGCCCAAGTCCTTCCCCAGGCCCTGGGTGGGGAATGGGGTGGGAGAATCTTTCTTTGAAGGCTCCCTACTGACTGTATGGCAGAGAGCACAAAGCCATGGGAACAGTGAGCTGTCCTCCTCCCTCCACCTCCCAACCAATATTATTCCCATCAGCACCAGAAATGCAGGGGTGGAAAGTCTCCTCGCTCAGCCCACTCTTCCTTCCAAATACCCCTCACTCCCCCCTTGTACTCCCCACAGCTGCTTCACTAAATCATCCAGTGCAGAAAGAACTGTCCACATGCTGGCCATTCATTCCCTTGCTGTGTAGAGGGCTTGTCTAATTCTAAGAGGGAGAAGGTGAGCGGAATCTCCAACTTCACGCAGCTCACTAGGAGAGGGCTTCATTTGATAGCCCTGGTTCAGAGGAGTCAGTGGTGGGATTTGATGTTGGATCAAACAGTTTACCTCTCCCACTCCCTTCCAACCCTTCATTTTGGCTGATCTCCTCCTAACAGGATCCCCAGAGCTTTCTGAAGCTTGTACCCAAACAGACTGACTTCTTGCACCATCAAAAGTCTGCAGTTTCTGAAACCTGGCAGGAGCAGTCTGTTTCTTAGGTAGCCGGAAAAGGGAAAGGGCAGGTCTCTAAGAAGAAAGCAGGACTTTGGCTCGAAGCTAACAGATCGGTGGACCTGGAGAAATAGGCTCACTGTTAACCCAGAGTCTTCATTTACTCCTGAGAGCAGCAGCAGGGGCAATTCCGAAGCTGAGATAGCTGTGCAAAGGCAAAGATGAATATCTGACACTTCAGCTAGATCCTAGTTGGGGAGATGAAAAGCAAAAGAAAGGACAGTTATGTAACTTTCTCACATGTTAGTTGGTGACCAAGTCTGGGCACTGGTCTCTCCATGGGCTTCCCTCTCTTGATCCAAGTAGGCTCTGGGTTTCCTAGTCCTGAATGCAACTTGGTGGAACATGATCTCTCCTTTTCTTTTAATTGTCAGGGAGCCCAGCACAACAACACTGATTGAGTTCAGATGGCGTGTGGAGGCCCTAAGATGAGCTGAGCGCTGTGGTAGCTGTTGCAAGAATTGAAGACATGACTTCTGGTCCAACTGGAGAGGAAGGACACATTGGTTTACAAGTGGCTTAGTTTAGACTTACAAGGTGTACAAATGACTTCAAATTAGGAGTGACAGCACGGTACAATGTAGTCTATTTATCTGACACTTCAGAGAACTTTTATACAAGATTCTTATCCACTAAAATTTAAGCTTTATTACACCAGGAGTTTTGAGGTATTTTACTTCCTGCTGCATCCTCAACATCTTGAATACTGCCTAGGCATACTGCACATATTAGACACTCATTAAAATTCTGTCAAATGACTGCATCTATGTCAGCATCAAACCTTCTTTTGTATTAAGTGCCTGTTACAAATCTTTCCTAAATTCTTTATAATTTTTATTGGTACTCTAAAGAGAAGACACTAAACCTAACTTAAATTTTGCTTGGTGACTCAGGGCCTAATTCAAAGTTTCACACTGTTATAAGAAGAAGGGAGCTCTCATCAGATATTACTGAGATGCATGTCCGTTTGCCCCTCTGCTAAATGGCCTCAGACTGTTTTGTGTTCTTCTGTTGTACTTGCGTTGTTTTCCTACATCCTCCTTCAAGGGAAAATTGTGGTTTTAATGTTTTTGATTCTTTGGGCGTTTACCTATACCTCCTGAATTCTGATTTGCTGCTTAGAAACTGTGACCTGGAATGGCCTAGTCTAATGGGATAAAAGTGTGGGTCTTGGATCTCTGGGTTTGATTTCACCTCCTAACTTTATATATGTGTAACTGGACAAGCTGATTAACTGCTGTGGGGCTCAGTGTCCTCATCTTTAAAATAAAAATAAGAACGCCTTGCTCGCTATTGTGAGAACGCAACAAAATATCTGACATATAAGTCCGATGCCAATGAATCACAAGCCCGTGAAAACAAAATATAATTTTAATGGTATTTTCCCGTATTTCTTCTATGTCCCACCCCAGAAGTGAGCACCACTTAACTAATCCCCCTGCTATGTCTTAGAGTTCCCAAAGGAGTGCCATACATGTATGGTTTGTCTTCTGCTCCCACCCTCGCTTGTCAAGTGTGCTGTTCTCAAAACGGAGCCTCAACACCGCTATAGCCACAGGGTGAGCTCCAGCATGCACACCAGTGAGCTACTTCCAGACGATCCTGCATTGCAGTGGGCTGGAGCAAAGCTCGGTTCTGTGCAGAAGGAAGAAGGAAGGCCTTCTCCCTAGTTGGGCAGTACTGCAGCCCCAGGGAGCAAAGCAGCCCTACCTGTGTTCAGAGCCTCACAACAGTTTCCCTGAACGATTCAGGCAGCTTCTGTGTATCATTTCTAGCCTCAAATCTCCCTGTCTGTCATGAAAGAACAGCTTCATCAGTTTCTGGCCTTTTCTCCTCTATCCCTGGCAACATACTCCCACCCAGCGCGGCTGTGTGGGCACAGGTGTCGTTCTAATGACTCTAACACATCCACTCTCTCCTTGGCCCCTCCTGCTTGGCCTCAAACTTCTGTTTCTTCTTTTTTTTAAATCTGAATTACAAAACCCAATCTGTGATACACGTGGGGTAGAAGGAGGGTACTGTGAATGAGACAAGAAATGTCAGTTCCAATGCAACAGATACCTGAACTGGAAAGAATTCCAAAGAGGGACAGAGATTCCAAAGAGATAACAGTGGAAACTGCGCTTATGGTGATCAATCAGATGGGAGGGAACTGCTCCCCCAAGTTTTCCTCTGAACCGTGACTACAACATCCAACACGCAAGACCAGACCCCAGGGTGCCAGGTTCATCACAGCAAGGGCATGTTATTGGGCAATTGATCTGTGTAAAATCCATTCATTCAACTAAAATTAATTGAGCTCTTACTGGGAGCCAGCACTCCACTCTGCTGGGAGTGTTCCTGTGTGAAGCCCTCACTGTTTCTTTCCTAATGGAGACTTCATTCTGGTGGAGGTGAGAGGCATCAATTAGTCAGATAAATGCATAATGACAAATTGTGAAGATGATGATGATGATAGCAGCTAACATTTACTGAGCACATAATTGTGTGCCAGGGATTGTATTAAGCATTTCACACGCGTTATTTAATTTTCTTAAGAATGCATTGAAGTAGAGAATATTATTATTCCCATCTTACAGATGACAAAACTAAGGTTCAAGGAGGTTATATAATTTGCTTAAGTTCACACAGCTGCTACGTAGAAAATCTGGGATGCCAAATTGGCTGTCTAACAGCCTCTATTTTCAACTATACTGTGGTTATTTCTATATAAATATAACACCATGTAACAGTGGGCCCTGATATACTATGGAGAGGTCGGGGTAAAGAAGACTTCTCTGAGGAAATGATGTCTAAGTTGAGATGCAAAGGGAAAGAAGGAGTTAACCAGGCAAATGGGTTGGGAATTGGAAGAGCTTTGCATGTAGAGGAAACGGTATATAGGCCAACAGTACATGGGTCTGTGTTGGAAAGCAGTATGACGCTCCTGAAGAAGTAAAGGAAAGTTCTTATTATGGGTGTTTTTGTTTTATGGTTACAAGATTGGAACAGATGATGCCTGTGTGTGTCATGGGAAGCAGTGTCTTGGGGCGAGAAATGAGCTGATTTTGGTCTCGGATTTCTGCTCCGATTCCAGGGGTGCGGTGGGGGATCTCACTATAGCCTTGGGATTATTTTTTCTATTAAGTTTCCTTCAGTTTGAGCTCAAGATCACTAGAATCTCCCCTTTTTTCATCCCTCTGCTTGAAAACCTGTCAATATCTTCTCATCATTCTTTGGATGGAGATGAAACTCCTTAACATCCCTCCATGTGCCGTGTGGTTTGGCTGCTTTTTGCTCTCCAGCTGTCCTGTTCATCCTGCTCCCTCCCGCTCTCTGTACTCCAAAATTCCCACCACGCTCATTGTTTTTCAGTCCTTCATACTCCTCCCATCTCTTTCTGCCTAAAGAGTTATCCTTTCCTTCTTTGCCTTGTTCATGCATTCAAAATTATTTTCTTGCATCTACTATGTGTTGGGTACTGTTTAAGCATTGGAGTTAGAACTAAAATTCAAGATGTATGTGTAGGGCTGGGAGGCAGACAAAAAAAGAAGCAAACAAGAAGCAATGCCA
This sequence comes from Equus asinus, assembly GCF_041296235.1. NCBI lineage: Eukaryota > Metazoa > Chordata > Mammalia > Perissodactyla > Equidae > Equus > Equus asinus. The sequence goes on along the minus strand of NC_091802.1, from coordinate 32,015,751 downwards.
GCTTATGGTAACAGCCATGCAGAGAATTAAAATCAAGGCATCTAGTGGAGAAAAACGGCATATACTTTAGATCAGGTGGTTAGGGAAGATCTTTCTAAAGGTGTGGTACTTAAGGTGAAAACTGAATGATGAAAGGAACCAGACAGCTCAGAGGCCATAAGTTGTGAATAAGCTTGGAATGTTTTGAAGAACTGAAAGGACTGTGTGGCTGGAGTAGAGCTAGGGATGAGGCTGCAGGCGGGAGTGGAAATAGTAACAGACGAAATCAGAAGATACCAATGTCAGGTCTTAGACGGCTGCGTAAGCCGGTGGAAGAAGTTTGGATTTTTTTCCTAAGTGCTATTGGAGGGATTTTAGAAGAAGATTGACATGATATGATTCACCTTTTGGATGGATCACTATGGCTGCTGTGTGGAGAATGAATATAGGGGACAAGAGTGAGGTAATTCCTGAGAGAGAGGATGGTAGTGTCTTAGCCCTGGCTAGTGGTGGGAAAATGGTGGAAAGTGGTGGATTTGGCATAAGAGTAGAACTGTCAAAGTTAACTGATGCCTGCTTTGGGGAGGGGGAATGTGAGAGAAAAAAGAACTGGGGATAATTCCTCAACTTTTGATTTGATCAGTTGGATGCATGGTCTTGCCACTTAGAAAATGGGAAAAGCTGAGTGAGGAGGTGTTTGCTAGGGGTACTGAGAACTCTGTTTTGGACACATAAATGGAGTGCATACTAAGAAACTACCAGAAAGAGGAATGAACAATTCCATTTACAATAGCATAAAAAACAGTAAAGTACTTAGGAATTAGCCAAGGATGTAAAAGATTTGTACAATGAAAACTGCAAAATATTGCTGAAAGAAATTAAAGAAAAAAAATATTCCAGTAATCTATGTATTCTGATATCTGTTCTGATCTTATCACCATGAAATGAACAGCAAGCTCATAATAAGAAATTTCCTTTACTTCTCAAGTGTATCATGCTGCTTTCCGACACAGGCCCACATACTGTTGGCCTCCATACTGTCTCCTCAGCCTGCAGTACAGAGAGCGGGAGGGAGCAGATGAACAGGACAGCTGGAGAACAATAAGCAGCCAAACCACAGGGCACTTGGAGGGATGTTAAGGAGTTTCATCTTCATCCAAAGAATGATGAGAAGATATTGACAGAAGATATTGACATTAAATATGAGATGTCTATGTACCATCCAAGTAGACTCTCAGGTCTGGAATTTTGAGGAGAGGAAGGGGTGAATATGTTCATTTGGGAGACATGGCCACATACAAGATGTTTAGAGCCTTGGGGAGATGGATGGAGAGGGAAGAGAATGGGGTCCAACTGGTTAACTCCTGATAATCAGTCATATTTCCCCCCAGTGTCTCCTTCCTCATGGATACCTTCCCCATCTCCTGATTACGTAAATCCCTGTAGTAAGTACTCATATCCATCACGTATCTCTCCTTCATAGCACTCAACACAGTTGAGTATGATGTGATAATACTCACATTTAATTTATTATCAAATTTATTATTAAATGATAATACTCATTTGATAATGTGAGCATTGTGTCACTAGTCAATAGCTCCCCGAGGGCAGAGACTGTGCCTGCTTTTGTTTATTGTGTTGAGAAAGATCACCCAAAACTTGGAAATAAGACAAAAATGATGACCGTGTGTTGTTTCAATTACACACAGAGAATTGTGTAATAAGCCCGTCCATGGGAAACTGGTTATCATTTGACAGACTATTTACCATCAATTAAGGCCCAGACTCTATGAAATTAGGACTGAACTTATAGAAGACTGATACGATACAAATGATTTTTGTCTTGTAGAGAGGATTATTCCCAAAAGGTTATGGTTTTATTATACTGTAGGATTAACTGGCTTTGTATCCAACTTAGCAGTCTTATTTTATTCCAGCATTCTTTTTCTTTTTCCTTTTTTTTATTGTGGCAAAATACACATAACATAAAGTCTACCATCTTTAAGTGTATAGTTCAGTGTATTAAATACATTCGTAATGTCGTGCAACCATCACTACCATCCATCTTCAGAACATTTCTTCTTGTAAAACTGAAATTCTATACTCATTAAAAGACAACTTCCCATTCTCCTCTCCCCTAGCCCCCGTCAACTATCCTTCTACTTTCTGTCTTTACGAATATGATTACTCTAAGCATCTCATATAAGTGGAATCATATGGTGTTTGTCTTTTTGTGACTGGTTTATTTCACTTAGCAAAATGTCCTAAAGGTTTATCCATGTTGTAGCATCTGTCAGAATTTCCTTTTATTAAGGCTGAATAATATTCCACTGTTGTATGTGTACACCACATTTAGCTTATCCATTCTTCTCTTGATGGACACTGTATTGCTTCCATGTTTTAACTATTATGAATAGTACTGCTATGAACATGAGTATACAAATGTCTCTTTGACGCCTGCTTTCAGTTCTTTTGGTATATACCTAGAAATGGAATTGCTGTAATACATATGTTGCTGAAATATATATATATATTACGTATATATATTTTCTTTAATTTCTTTCAGCAATGTTTTGTAGTTTTCATGGTACGAATCTTTTACATCCTTGGTTAAGTTAATTCCTAAGTATTTTACTGTTTTCTATGCTATTGTAAATGAAATTGTTAATTTCCCTTTTAGGTAGTTTGTTATTATGTAGAAATGCAACTAATTTTTGTTTGTTGCCTTGGTATCCTGCTACTTTGTTGAACTCATTTATCAATTCTAACAGGTTTTATTTTTTGCTGTGGAATCTATAGGGCTTTCTGCATATAGGATCACGTCATCAATTTGGATGTGCTTTATTTCTTTTTCTTTCCTAGTTGCTCTGGCTAGAACTTCCAGTACTATGTTAAATAGAAGTGATGAGAGGGAGCATCCTTGCCTTGTTCCTGATCTTAGAGGATAAGCTTTCAGTCTTTCACCATTGATTATGATGTTTGCAGTGGGTTTTTCAAATATGGCTTTTATTATGTTGAGGTCGTTTCCTTCTGTTACTAGTTTTTAGAGGTTTTTTTTTTTATCATGAAAGAGTTTTGAATTTTGTCAAATTCTTTTTCTACATCAATTGAGATGATCATGAGATTTTTTTGCTGCTTCATACAGTTAATGTGGTTGTACCACATTGATCGATTTTTGTATGTGGAACCATCCTTGCATTCCAGGAATAAATCCCCCTTGGTCATAGTGTTGAATCCTTTTAAGATACTGCTAAATTTGGTTTGCTAGTATTTTGTTGAGAATTTTTGTATCTATGTTCATGAGTTACGGATCTGTAGTTTTCTTCATAGAACGAGTTAAGAAGTGTTGCTTCCTCTTCAACTTTTTGGAAAAGTTTGAGAAGGATTGGTATTAATTCTTCTTTAAATGGTAGAATTTACCAGTGATGCCATCAATTCAGGGCTTTTCTTTGTTGGGAGATTTTTGATTACTAGTAATCCCCTTACTAGTTATAGTTCTATTAAAATTTCCCATTTCTTCATGATTTAGTCTTGGTAGGTTTTGTGTTTCCAGGAATTTGTCCATTTCTTCTGGTTATCCAATTTGTTGGCATGTGATTGTTCACAGTACTTTCTCATAACCCTTTTTATTTCTGTGAAATTGATAGTTAAGTCCCCACTTTCTTTTCTGATTTTAGTAATTTTAATCTTCTCTCTTTTCTTCTTAGTCCATCTATTTGCCAATTTTGTTGATCTTTTCAAAGAACCAACTTTTGGTTTTGTTTATTTTCTCTATTATTTTTCTGTTCTTTATTTTGTTTATCTCTGCTCTAATCGTTATTATCTCCTCCCTTCTGCTAGCTTTAGGTTTAGTTTGTTGTTCTTTTTCTAGTTTCTTTAGTTGCAAGTTAGGTTGTTGATTCGAGATCTTTCTTGTTTCTCAGTGTAAGCGTTTATAACTATAAATTTCCCCCTAGGTTTTGGTATGTTGTGCTTTTGTTTTCATTTATCTCTAAGTATTTTTTAATTTCCCTTGTGATTTCCTCTTGGATACATTGGTTGTTTAAGAACATATTGTTTAATTTCCACCAGTTTTTTGAATTATCCAATGTTCCTTCTGTTATTGATTTCTAACTTCATTTTGTTGTGGTCAGAGACGATAGATGATGTTTTGCATGATATCTATCTTTTAAAATCTATTGAGACTTAATTTGTGGCTTAACATATGGTCTAGCCTGGAAAATGTCCCATGTGCACCTAGGGAGAATGTGTATGCTGTTTGTTATGTGGAGTGTGCTGTATGTCTGTTAGGTCTGGTTGGTTTATTTTGTTATTTAAGTCTTCTATTTCCTTACTTATCTTCTGTGTGGTTGTTCTGCCAATATTCTTCTTGGTAAACTGCCTCTTTCCCTCACACCTCTCTCTTTCTCCCTCTCTCTCCATATATATATGTGTGTGTGTATAATCATATAATATATGTATAATAATAAATGTGTATATATATTTTATATCTATCCTCATATTTCCTTTCTCCTGAAACTACTCTCTCCATCCTGCTCTTCTCTGTTCTGCACTTTAGAAAGAAGGAGTTGTTGGGTATCTCCATGGTATTTTTGGGAGAGAGTGGCATTCAGGATGAGTCTGTCTTGAAAATGTCTCTCCCATTTTGTAGAGACTTGCTGCAAACTTATTTAACATTTCTGGTGGTGATAAGCAGTCCAGGGACTTGCTGCTTAATCATCTATAACCGTGTGAGATGCCCTTGGACGTATTCATTCTTTTGTTAGCCTTTTGCATTCATCTCGATATCCTTGGTTGTTTTACCAGCTCATTGACCTCTATGCAACTGAAGCATTATGTCATATATTTCTGGGTGATATGGCATAATGGTGTGGACAAGAGAGTGGTTGCCTAGAGAAGAGGAGCTTATAAACTGGGTTTTAAATGAAGATAGTGTAAGGAAGCATGCTGGTGAAGAAGGAGGTGGAGGCATTTTAGAGAATTATAGTCTAGGCAAAGACACAAGGATAACATGTCTTCATTCTTTTATTCATTCATTCAACAAATATTTATTGACTGTTTACTATGTGCTCAGCATCTGTTAAAGATAATGAAGAATGAAGATCGATAAGACACTATTCTAGACAAGTTCATAGAGACAGAATGTAGGTTAGAGATTATCAGGGTTTGGGAGTAGGGAGAAATAGGGAGTTAATGCTTACTGGCTACAGAGTTTTTGTTTGGGGTGATGAAAAAGTTTTGGAAATATGAAATACATAGTGGTGATGGTTTCACAACCTTTTGAGTGTAATTAATGTCACTGAATTGTACACTTAAAAAAATGGATAAAACAGCAAATTTTGTTTATATATATTTAACCACAATTTAAAAGATTAATAATGTATTATGCCCAAACTTTTGAATTGTGCACTTTAAATGGGTGAATTGTATGGTATGTGAATAATATCTCAATTAAGCTGTTAAAAAATAAAGCACTATTCTTGCTTTATAAGAGTTCACTGTCTAATGGAGAAAATCACTGTATAAACAAATTATTACAAAAGGACAGAGATGTCAAAACTGGATGGTTAAGAGGACATTTAGGGAGTCACGCTGCTTTCGTCAAATCACTGCTTTTCTGTTTCAATATGTAATAATTTTTAATAATCATTATTTTGTTAGGCATTACAGTCTCAAAAGATGAAATGACATTTCTTCATGTGTATTTACTACTCTTAGTTCTACTGAGTTGTGATGGACATCACAGCATCCATTCACTTACAACCCGACTGTGGTACTGACAGACAGCATGGGGAGTTTTGCATACAGGATGCCTATATTACCTTCTTCCATAGCTTCCCAATGATGTCTCAATTCTCTCATCACTTTGTCTGTTTGCACAACTGTACACCTGCATTTAAACAGTGCTCTGTGGGCTCATTTGGCCTTCACTTAGTACCAATGTCATTATCATCACAAATGCAAAAGTGGCCCAGACACTGTAGGGGAGAACTCAGTTATAAAGTCATCATCTAGCATGGACAATATACTAGAATTAATTTTCAATGATGGGTTATTTAAACTTGTTTAAATAAATTAAGTGGGTTTAAGCTATTAAATTTAGACACAATTTAAGAATTCACAGTGAACTTTCAGACCTCAGACTACACTTTTTCTGGCACTCGGATGTCTGCCGTTGCCAGTTTATGTTGCTGTGCTGTATATGATGGCTTCTATGCTTTCACTTTCTGTTTTCCTCTCTTTCTAAGCTTTTTGGCTATCATCTTATCTGTGCATGGTCTTCTGCATTATCATGCTACCATCCAAATCAAATGCCTATCTCTATCCACATCTACGTCTATCCCTGCATCCATGTTTAAGGTAAGAAAATAGCACCATTGTGTACTTTTTCGAAAATTTTCTTTGTTCTGTTTTGTGTACTATTCCTCAGTGATGAAAAATTATTTTAAGATAAATACAAACTGAGCAACTATAATCCATAATGGATACGTTCCTTAAAGTTCACGCTGGATGTTGTGACACACAGATTCCCAAATCTAACATTGTAGTCCATATTAGAATACATGGCTGCCAAACTCAAGTTAGAACTCCCATCCTTTCTTTGCCTCTTCTTTATTTTCTGTAAATATGAGAGGGTGGCGCCAAATAATTGCTGATCCTCTGATTAGGTCAAATATTCTCTGATTCTTATGTTTCTCATCTGGTTTAATTAAGCTCTTCTATGGACTATAGAAGCACCCCATGGGACAATAACATCCCAGAGGGTTGGGATTTTATCTGTTTTCTTTGCATTTATTCCTTGGCACTGAGCCTGGAGCCTTGCTCATGTTAGACACCCAATAAACAAGTATGGAATGAGCACTTATTGAATCTCACTAATATACCCTCAGACATCATATTTGCTTTGCTTCAATCCACCAACCATACAGATCTGCTCACTCTATTCTTCCACATCACAATCTTGGAATGGACTCGCATTGCCTACTTAGAGAACAAAATCTAAACCGCTTCCTGAGGCATTTAAGGACATTCACAATCTGGTTCCATCTACATGATGCTGTAGAAAACTATGCACAGATAAGATGTCAGCCAAGAAGCTTAGGAAGAGAGGAAAAACAGAAAGTATTAGTCCCATTTCCTGCCACTCTGCCCCTGTACAACAGCCATATTAAACTACTTATTGCTATTCCACTGCTCCACCCTTTAATTTTGAAAGTTCCGGCTGCAGATTAGTGATACATTTTTACAACTTTGATTTGCATCTCCAATAAGTATGGAGAGCTGAGATTTTCCTATATATTTTAGGTAAATGATCTTTGTGTGTTTTTGTGAATGCAATAGGTCTTTCCTTTTTCCCCTTTTCTTTCTTTCTTTCTTCTTCTTCCTCTTTTTTTTTTTTTTTTTTTTTTTTGCTTAGGAAGATTTGCCCTGAGCTAACATCCACTGCCAATCTTCCTCATTTTCTTTGTATGTGAGCCGCCACCACAGTATGACCACTAAGGGAGTGGTGCCCGGGAACTGAACTGATGCCAATGAAGCGGAGTGTGTTGAACTTAACCACTAGGCCACTGGGGCTGGCCCCTCCTTTTTCCCTTTTTAATGGACATTTTAATGTTTTGGGACTTGTGTTTTATTCTTGATATATGACTACTACTAATTTTTATGAGAAATCCTCCTCATAATCTTATCCTTCCATTCATTTATTCTTTTAACCATTGTCTCATAATTTTTGTTTTAGCTTTAAATATTTTAGTTTTGTAATCTAAATATTTTCTGGAAGTATGCAAACAGTTCGTCTTCTCTAAGCAACCAAAAAAATATACGATTGGTTATGTTTGTTCTATGTTAATTATTAATCTTTTTCTCAATATGTCTGGGCAACTTCCTCTATTAATTTGCTAAACGTATACCTTATGGCATTTATATGCATTTAACAAAATTAATTCTTGAAATAATTAAAAATTATACAATTTAGCATTTCCAATTTCTCTCACTTGTTCTCATTTTTACTTGATCTATTGCTAAACTTAGCTCCTTCAGCTCATCATGGAACATTTACTTGGAATGTCCTGTTTATCTTGTCGTTTGTAAACTAAAAAAATTAGTCGTTAAATTTTTTAATTCCTTAAAAAAGCTTATTGGATTTCCAGAGGAAACTAAAAAGATGTAGAGATTTCTAGGCAACTAAAAGTTTTTATATTACTTATTGTAAAGGTAATTTCTATGCTTTTGTTTAACTAGATAATTCCTAATATTAATAATTTCAGCTTTATTTATGTCAATCTAAAAGTATTTACTGTGCACCAGGTGTAGAGCCAGACCCTGGGTAAGAGAGGTACGTAGCCATGTTCCCTCCCCTCGAGGAACTCTCCATTTGCCCAGGGAAACAGACAAGGGACAGAATATATATAGATATATATATGGAGAGAGAGAGATTCATTTTGAGAAACTGGATCATGTGTTTGTGGAAGCTTGACAAGCCAAAACCTGTGGGTAGACAGGAAAGCTGCCCAAGGAAGAGTTGCCCTCGAGTCCAAAGGCAGACTGCTGGTAGAATTCCTTCTTGCTCTGGGAAAGTCAGTTTTTGTTCTACTAAAGCCTTCAGCTGGTTGGATGAGGCCCAACCACATTCTGGAGGGTAATTTGCTTTACTCAAAGTCCACTGATTAAAATCTTAATCTTATCCAAAAAACATCTTCACAGAAATACCCATAATAATGTTTGACCAAATATCTGCGTGCCATGGCTCAGCCAAGTTGACACATAAAATTAGCCATCACAGATAGTAATAGGGCGATGCATTCGGGGCAATGCCCACCATGTGAGCAGTAAGCTACGTGACCATGTGGCAGTGAGGAATGGTGACACCTCCCCTTTCTAAAGTGGAGAATTCTATGGTGACTTCATAAAAGGAAGTGACCTTTCCAGACTTTTAAGAATAAGTATGATATAACCAGCAATAAAAGGATATTTTTCCTAGATCGTCCTTGTAGTGGTGAGCTTTGAAGATTTGAATTTTAATTGCTTTAAATGACTGTACGTCCTTTGTAAGTACCCCCTTTTGGGGAGCTATAGTGCCTTTGGCTTTTCTCAATGTCTTTTTTACTCAGCCACGCTACTGAGTGTGAGCAAACCTCTATCATCTAAGGGATTGGTTGTGTGGTATAGAGTGCCATTGTCACAAAGCTGTTTGCTTCCTTCCTTATTTTTATTTTTATTCTTTCTAACAGAACTTACCCAATATTTTCTAACGTGCATTTCATGGTACACTGAGCCTGAAAAGTGTGCTGGGGAATAAGAGGTCAAATATATTTGCAAATAGCTGCATGTAATTCCCTTCTTAGAGATTAACAGTGCAAATCTATGTTTCTTGGCATGGTGATAAAGTGAGGTTAAAAAATCTCCTACCCAGAGACCTCAGATTTCCTTTTAAAAAAAGTATTACACTTGTCTAGTAAAATACCTTTCCAAGCTGCTAGGAGAAGAAGGTGAGGTCCGAAGGACTTGGACCAGCAAAATACAAAGTCACAAGGGAGATAGCTAAATCTCCGATTAGAAATGCTCTCCTTCCAAGAGTAGAGAAAAGAAATGAGAGGGAGCAGGAGAAAGGAGAAATGAGAGTAAATGAGTGATACGGTGGATTTCAGTTATTTGCATTGTTGCTGTGTAACCCCTATTTATTATAGTTTATTTCACACACAGAGAACTTGAGTGAGATGAACGTGACTGATTCCTTCACTTAGGCCAACGCCAGAGCAGAGTTCGTGGACTAACTGGAAGACACCATAGGGAACCAGAATTTAAGGAACAGGGCAAGTCAGAGCCAGTGGCAATCACGAGCACATAAGCCCTGGAGTATTTCATAGACATCATGGGGAAGATAATGGATTCTCCCTCAAGGCAAAGAGAAGGGGTTCATGATAATCTCTTTTTTTTTTTTAAAGATTTTATTATTTCCTTTTTCTCCCCAACAACCCCCGGTACATAGTTGTATATTCTTCGTTGTGGATTCTTCCAGTTGTGGTATATGGGACGCTGCCTCAGCGTGGTTTGATGAGCAGTGCCATGTCCGCGCCTAGGATTCGAACCAACAAAACACTGGGCCGCCTGCAGCGGAGCGCGCGAACTTAACCACTCGGCCACGGGGCCAGCCCCCATGATAATCTCTTTTTAAAGTACAGAAGACCCCTGCTGGCATCTGGATTGTGTGTATGTACGTGTTTTCAAGACCAGTGATGGAAGTTTACTAAAATGTTAATAATTGTCCTTTCTGGGTCATGGACTCTCAAGTCGCCTTTACTTTCTTCTTCATACTCTTCTGTATTTGAATTTTTCTCCACCACGCATGTATTATTTTTATAATAAGATTAATTTAAAAAATCTATTTTCATTTCTAAAACTCATTCTCAAATTTTGTTTCACTCACGCAGGCTTTTGGTAGGTATTTGGGAGGTGTGCCCCCCAAGATTGTTTACCCTAAGATTATAAACTCTAGAAAGTGCTTGGAATGCAGCTCATCAAGGTTTCCCATTACAAACCCACATGTCTTAACAGTCTAGCTGGGGTGTTGTGGGTAGTCCTTTATGGAAATAAGTCCAAGAGCACAGGTAGCCAACAGAAGGCCATCTGACCTCTACTATGAAGTGATCTAAGGCAGTGCCATCAGTTTGGAATCTCACAGTAATCCATGTGTTGATTCAGGCTTAAAACATCCTTTAGTTTACTACTGGTCTTCTCTTGCTTGGGAGAACCAGGTAGCTGGCTCTTCTTCTAACTTTTAGGTCATTATCCTCTCTTAAACATGCGTTCATACTGTTTCATCTCTGTTTTCAACCACATTGATCCCTGGAAAAATGAACGTTTTTTGTTTGGTCCCTAGGTCCTATTTGAGCTTTAGGTCATGATCATGGGTCCACAAATTTAACATCCATGTGTAGGTCAGGCTTGGACCACCCTCATTCTCTTAGCTCTGGTGTATCACATGGATCCTAGGCTTTTCCTTGGCTTTGCTTCTACGCACACAGTTTCTTTTCTCTTGTCTTTTCCTCAAGAGTTGGTGCCACCTGAGGGTTAAGAGCATGTGATTGGAGCCAAACAGTTGACTTCCAGTCTTGGCTTGGCCATTTAATAACAGCATGATCTTGTGTAAGCTACTTGACCTCTCTAAGTCTCAGTGACTCATCTATAATGTGCGAATAAAAATAGTTCCTTCTTCAGAGGTTGTCGTGAGGATTAATTGGATGATGCAAGAAAAATCCTTAGCTGACTCTTTAGCACATCATGAATGCTCACTAAACATAAGCTGTTATTTTAAAAAGTTATCTCAATTTCTATTTTCTTTCTACCTTCCATCATGTTCTTGTAGGGCTGATAACAGAGCCTACTGTTATCACTTCACTTCTTTTTAGTGGGAAGCAGTAAAATGAGCACAGACTTTGGAGTTAGAGAGACCCGGTTTAGAACTGTGGTTACACAACTTACTGTGTGACTCCTGGTACTTACAGTACTTACTGTACCAAAGCCTCAGTTTTCTCACTTATAAAGTAGAGATAATAAAATCAACTTAAAGAGCTTGTTGTGAAGATGATTAGATGTCCTCATCCCTCCAAATTATCAGGGTGCTCTGTCCACAGTAAATGATCAATGGAAGTAAGCACCACACTCTTTCCTTGTATTTGAATTTCTTTAAGATTTCACTTCCGGGTCACTCAAACTTCCGTCTGGGATCAACATTACCCTCTTCTCACCCCTCCCTCACCGGAAAAGCCACATCTTTAAGTTTCATCAAAGGGTAGATTAGTAGGGTGGTTAAAACCTAGAAGTAGGATTTTATTTCTACTTTTCCCACATTTATGCTCAATAACATTGGGCAAGTTTGAAAGTTTCTGATCTTCTACTTTCCTCTTCTTTAAAATAGAGATAATGATACCTACTTCAAAAGCTTGTTGTGGGGACCCAATCAACTTTACTTACTCAGTGTGTTTTGAGCACCTACTATGTGCCAGCTGAGACTCTGGTGCTGAGATTCCAATAGATAGTGTGTTTGTATGGTGCTCAGCACAGGGCCTGGTATACAGGAAGCCTCACCATGTAATGTCCATCACCAGCATCATGCTCATTATCATCCTATCTGTGTTATACTACAAAGTACAGAATAATGTAATTGCATTTTAAATCCTCTGGTCTCAATCAAAATAAATGTCTTTCAATCTTAGGAATTCTGGGTAGATACGTCTTCCCAAAGAGGTATCCATAACCCCCATGGGCATCATGCTATAGTAAAAAAGCCATAAGTAAGGCAAAAAGTGATTCAAGTAATTCTAACATACAACTGAGGCTGCCAGTCCTTGGCGTACGGTCTACTATCGTGTAATTGGTACCTGACTGAAGGGAAAGAGTAGTCTGTATAATCCTAAAGAGCAAAGAATATTTTCAAAATCAGATAATTGAACAGTAGAATGGATAAATTGTGGCATATTCATACAATGGACTACTACACAGCAATGCAAAAGAATGAACTACATCTTCTTAGAGGTAACTGGTAATCTCACAAACATGATGAGCAAAAGAAGACAGATACAAAAGAATACATACTGTATGATTCAATTTATATGATGAGCAACTTATCTATGGTGATACAAGTTAGAATAGTGGTTACCTGTGGGGGATAGGTATTGACTGGGAAGTGCATGAAGAAAATATCTCTGCGATGGAAAAGTCCTATATCTTGATCTAGGGGATGATTGTATAGCTAGAAGAATCTCGGGGCCGGCCCCGTGGTGGAGTGGTTAAGTTCGCGCGCTCCGCTGCAGCGGCCCAGGGTTTTGCCGGTTCAGATCCTGGGTGTGGACATGGCACTGCTCGTCAGGCCATATTGAGGTGGCGTCCCACATGCCACAACTAGAGGGACCTGAAACTAAGATATACAACTATGTATGGGGGAGGTTTGGGGAGATAAAGCAGAAAAAAAAAAGAAGAAGAAGATTGGCAACAGTTGTTAGCTCAGGTGCCAATCTTTAAAAAAAAAAAAAGGAAGAATCTCTCAGCAGCTTGATACATTTTACATACATAAAAATGTATCAAGTTGTTTCCTGAAGATATATGTACATTATTAAATTTAATGTTACATTTAATATAGCACAATGTTAATTGTATATGTAACAAAAAATGTTACAATTAATGTTACATCAATACAAAGTAAATTTTAAAAAATTAGGTAATAAGTATCTATCTATATATACGTCTCTCTCTCTCTTTCTTTCTCTTGCCTATTTACCTTTCAGTTCATTTCTGGTTGGCACTGGTGTTAAAATGAATTTGTGTTTTCCAAGTATATCCTTGGCTCTTCTCTTCCTTCTTCAACGTTCTCCGCAGTGCTTATGGGGGAAGAGGCTGATCAGTGGGTGGTGGGGGAAAGTCATGGAGCAAATATAAAAGTAGTCTTGGACTTAAAATGTGCTGTAATAATTCTTAAGGTGAATCATCTGTATGTGGGTAATTGCTCGTTACATGAGGCCATTATGATTTTTTTTCCTCCTGGCATTGGCAGTGCAGTACTGGGGTGTCTCATCTTGGCCCAGAATTAAACAGGATAATGGTAATTACAAGCAGGTCTCTAGTTCTCCAAGTCATTATTTTGGGTGGATGATAATGGCCTTGGCAGTGTTGGGGATGGAATAAGGGTAAGAAGAGAGTGGGAAATTCCAGGCCTTGAGCATTTTCCTCCATATAGATTTTGGCCTCTGCCATTCTTTTCTTTAGATTTGATTGACACCTGAGGGAGCAAGGGATGGTACTGGCCTAGTTTCCTGTCTCCTTCTGACTTGGTTTTGTGACTGGACCATGATGGTCCCTGTGCAGAGTGCAGCTTGCTCCCTGAAGTTTGGAAAAGAAGAAAGTTAATAGTCAAAACACTATGTTATAAGTGACCATGTGCTCTGAGAGTTCCCAGCTGGGCCCATAATCGGGGGTTGGTGGGGGGTGGGGGGAGCAGGAAGCAGCAGCAAGGTCTATAATGTAGAGGGAAGAAGGGACTCAGAGAAGGCACAGAAGTTAGTATAGTTCTTTCCTATAAAAGAGAGTAAAAGAGAGAGAGAGAGAGAGAAATTTGGCTACAAAAGAGAAAATAGGAAATGAGTGGAGCTGGGAAGGCGGGAAAGACAGAAACCAACCACTAAAGAATAGTTACTTGACAACCTCCAAATCATAATTAGGAGAAACTTCCTGGCCTCACATTTTCCACATAAACACTCAGGCGCTGGGCAAAGTTAATGGGTCCCTGACTACTGCACAAGAGAGCAGCCTCTGTCCAAAGCCAGCAGCGATTGACGTCACAGACAGTGTCTCAGAGGAATGTGCTCCGCTCCCCTCATTTATATGTTTGACCCTAACCTTTCCCAGATGTGCAACTGTTCTTCCTTCCAAACAGGGAGTTTAAACACTGGGCATTGTGTGCTCTCTGAATCCCGTCCTGCGGCAAAAACAAAAGTCCGAGTTCCTGCGTTTTGGAACTGGCTTTGTGCGCTGGAGTGTCTCTAGGCTGTTTGGGTCCCCGCTGGAGGCTTGCATAACGGAGTTTCTGTGTTCACTGTGCTTGTTATCGCACGTCTCAAGCTGCTCCTTAGCATCTGGCTGGCCGCCTCTCTTTGTCTGGCTGCAGAGAGGTGGGAGTAGACGGGCAAGCATGATCCTTTACGATGGGGCTCCAGCCTGCTCCTCCCCTCTGCCTGCATGAACTCCCTGCCTTCCTGGCTCCGGGCACACACATTATCTGCAGTTGTACTAACACTTCTTGGCGACTCACGGCCCTGTGGCTTCGCCCACTCTGTTCAGGGTGCTGGCATGTCTTCTCTCCTTTTCCCTTTTTGACTTGGTGGACACTTAGTCCTCACTCAGTGCTCAGGTCAGTGCAAGCTCCCCCTGCTCCTGGGAGCCTTTTCTCACTCCCTTCCCTGCCCCCTCCCAGTGCTAATTGGCTTCTTCCTCCATAGCTCCCTTGCCCTGCTTTATACAGACTCCAAACCTTGTGCTTCATTACACTGATGTGTTTACTCTTCTCTCTCTGCTTTGTGTTTGAGTTGGTTGTTCATGTGTCTACTTCTCCGAGTAGGTTGTAAGCCATTTAAGAACTTGGACCATATCTTGCCCATCTTTGAACCTCCCATTTAGTATTTAGCCTGATACATAATAGGTATTCAGTAAATGTTTGTTGACTGAATTAATGAATATGCCCAAGGAAACGAGGATGATGATGTAACAGAAGACAGGTATCTCAGTGACCTCGGAAGAGTTAGCATTGACAAAATAGCAAGGCCTTGTTACCACTGATGAAGAACAGTGTAGAAAAATAAACATAAAGTTTACATAATAGGGACAATTACTGTTGCTGTTACAGGTCCTTAACTCTGTCACTTCCTAGGTGCTTCACTGATGTTATTGCATTTTCTTGTTACCACATCCTCTTCCAAGTGGCATGGGGGTTCTATAATTATTGTTGATGTTATTTCAAGTTTTTAGACAACATGATTCTGTAGCCTACAGTGGAGACATGTTCCAAGACCTCTCAACCCTTTGGAAAACCCTAAATCCCTTTGCTGCAAAGCAAGTGCACTATGCCTTACAAAGCAGCTGAACAAAGGATCATGACTTCAAAATTCCCTCTGTGCTTATTACATGAAACCTGAACTTCCCCTCCCCTCTCCACTCAGTCACCAACCCTCCTTTCCCCAAACCTAAGACCCCTGATGTAAGGAGGATCCATGAAGAGGTAACAAGAGCCACCAGCTGGGTTCAATTAGCATGTCTTTCCCCTGAAAGATAAGAATATGTAGTTATGAAAGAGCTACTCATATCTTGAACAAGCTACACGCTAGTCTTCAATTTGTGAGAGAGAGGATTGGAAGTTGTAGCAAAATCCCCAAATGAAGTAAAAATGAACAAAAGGGTTGTGGAAGCATTTGTAACAACCTGCCTTCCTACGATCTGACTTGGGTCCATATACATATTGCACATCCTTCTTCTCCTTCTCAAGGGATCTGACCCCAAATGTAGAGTTCAAAGAAAGCAGAGGAGAAATGTTCTCACAATGCTGTCACTTTAAGCAGCCAAGGGGCAACTCTCTCTTTCCATGTAGTATACATGATAAGGATGATTTCAGGACTTATAGCAGCCAGAGGGTTGTGGAGACACAAAGTATCTGATTGTTATCATTTCAACAAGTGGAATTGGGAGAAAAGTCCTCTGGGAGGGGAACCAGAAGTGATAATGTCTTCCTATGGCCCAGAAACCTTTTTGGCTTCCCACTGGAAAAGGAAATTTCCACACAGAGTTTTCAATTTGCTGCCTCTCTCAGGGTAAGTAGACATCCAATTTTAGCAGAATTAAGGGCTAAGTGGATTAGGCATTTCAGACTTGCTCATAATTATGCAAAATAATTTGTAAATTTTATAATGCAATTACATATTAAGTTATAAAATTATATATAATATATTATACATAAATATAAATTGTGTGAAATAATCTGTGAATTATGTAAATAATGTAAAAATCAGGCCTGAAATATTCTGTTGTTCCCATTTTTCTATGCAGCCTCCTTAAGAGTTGCCTTCATTGAAATGGGATAAAGTGGCTTCCAAGAGTTATAGAGATTTTCCCAAGGAAGCTGTGAATTTGTGAAGCTGGGAGCACTGTAGGAAAGTAATATTTTGAATCAGAAACAAAAGACGTGTGTTTTTCCAGAGTTATAGTGGATGGGGATGTTAGGATTACATTCTCTCTTTTAATTTCAAATACTTTGTTATTTTTCTTTCAATCTAACCTCAATTCTGGACACCGGACTTTAGCCTATGAACATTTCAAATCATGGAATAAGCCTTGCATTCATTTAAACTTTCATTAACTGATATTTCCAAGGAGATAAAGGTAAGAGAATGATGGGAAAAAGTAAAAATAATCTCTAGCCAAATCAGATAGAGGGAAATGAGGAGGAGGAGAAGGAAAGAACAAAACACACACTGACCCACCAAAAAGGAGAGAGGAAACCTGGGAAAGTGGAGCTATCCTATTACTTCCCCAGTCAGGAAATTATTGCTAAGTTAATTTCATGGGTACAGGGAAGAGTAAAGTCAACACACTATGGTTCTGATGAGAGATTTAACTCTCATCATCTCAACGTTTGCAAAAAGCATTCCACTCCAATAGTTAGGAGGTGGGGAAGAATAATAAAGCTTGTTAGTGCTGCTTTAGGGATTATTATCCCTGAATTACTGTCTCTAACAAACACCTGTGATGTGCCTACTATGTGGAAAGCATGGGAAAGGCATTTGTAGGTACAAAGATGAATGAGTCACTTGACCCTCTATCAAAGTGGCCCTGAGTTCTTTGAGAGGATATGAACCAAACAGATGGAAAGAGAGGCTGATGAAACTGATTGTTGTCTTGGATGAGTGCCTCCTGCCTCAGTCTTCCAAACTGCTGCATAACTAGCATTTTGAATCACTTTTCTATCCTGTCCTCCTGTGTGGTAGCTCTCCTCCCTTCCTCCCTCTCTCCCTTCCTCCTTTCCTTCCTTCCTTCCTTCCTTCTCTCCCTTTCTCTCTCTCTTTCATGCTTTTCCTTAACAGATTAAGGAATGTCACCTTCTATTCTAGTTTTCTAAGAATTTTTTTCAATTGTTAAAATAATTCTAGGACATCAGCAACATAGCAGAGTGAGCTGTTCCCTTTATCGCTCCTCCTCTGAATTGCAACTAAACAGACATTCAATGACCAATGGAGGGAACCCACACAGCACAACAGGATGCCTGAGAGACCCATGCAGCTATACATCTGAAGGTGGATGGACTGGGTCCCTGGGAAGCAGTGGGGATAAGTGAGCAATCCTCTACCCCTTCCTGGCAGCAGTGAGCCAGGTCATGGGTCTTCACACAGCAGTTGGCACTACTCTAAGAGGAGGTGGGGACAGTGAAGACTGTAGACAAACATGATCCTAGCCAGTGGTAGCACCCACTGTGGTGCTGCAGCCCTGCCAGCAGGAATGCACCTTGGCACAACTGTAAGAAGAGGCAGCAGCAGACCTGCGTGTGCATGTGAACTCTTTCCCTGCTGGTAGGAGTGCCCACTGGGCCGCCATGGCCCTGCCAGGGGAATGCACCTTGGTGCGGCTGTAAGAAGAGACAGCAGTAACCCTGTGAGTGCATATAAAGACATTCCCTGCTGGCAGGAGCACCCACTGTGCCACTATGGCCCCACCCGGGGGAACACGCCTCAGTGCAACTGTAAGAAGAGGTGGGCAGCCCTGCATGCACACCCAAACACTTTCCTGGACGGTAGGAGCACCCTCTGCATTGCCACAGCCCTGACAAGTGGCCGTGGCTTGGACTCCATGAAGAAGTCCCACTTACAAAGCTCAGTGGCTGGCATGACTGTAAGTGGAGGTAGCAGCAATCTGGCACATGCAAGAATGCTATCTGGGCCTATGGGAGTGCACACCATACCTGCACAACTTTCAGCAGTTGGGGTGGGATCAGAAACACAGCTCCTGCTTCCCCCCTGCTGTGGCAGTTGGAATCTGTGACCTGATACTACCACAAAGGTGCTGGCGAAGGGTTAGTCCATCAACACTATGAAAAACTACAGTAACAATTCAGAGCAGAAGGAAAATGGCAAACCTCCAGAAGCCACCCCTGAAGTGACAGACATTTACAATCTAAAGGACAGAGTATTCAAAATAGCTGTCACAAAGAAGCTCAATGAGTTACAAGAAAACTCAGAAAGACAGTTTAATGAGCTCGAGAATAAAATTAATGAGAAGAGGGAATACTTCCCCAAAGGGACTGAAACTATAAAAAAAAAAAAAAACACCAAACAGAAATTCTGGATATGAAGAACACAATCAGTGATATAAAAAATAATCTAGAATCCTTACAAAATAGAGCTGACATTATGGAAGAGGGAATTAGTGATTTAGAGGATAGAAATATAGAAATGCTTCAGGTGAAGGAGGAGAGAGAACTGAGAGTTTTAAAAAATGAAGAAAGTCTTCGAGAAATAGCTGACTCAATTAGGATAAGCAACTTAAGGATTATAGGTATTCTAGAGGGAGAGGAGATGGAGAAAGGAGCAGAGAACTGGTTCAAAAAAATAGTAGCTGATAACTTCCCAAACTTGAAGAAACTAGGCTTACAAAAACATGAAGCCAATAGAACTCCTAATTACAACAATGCAAAAACATCTTCTCCAAGGCATATAATAGTAAAACTGGCAAAAGTGAATGACAAAGAAAAATTCTAAGGGCAGCAAAGCAGAAGATAATAATCTACATTGAACTCTATCAGACTTTCAGTGGATTTCTTGGTAGAAACTTTACAGGTTAGGAGAGAATGGAAAGATATATCCAAAATATTAGAATACAAAATCTTTCAGCCAAGAATACTGTATCCAGTGAAACTATCCTTCAGATAAAATGGAGAAATGAAATCTTTCCCAGATAAACAAAAGCTGAGAGAGTTCATCACCACTAGACCTGCCTTACAAGAAATGCTAAAGGCAGCCTTCATACCTGAAACAAAAAGACAAAGGTCTACAAAGCTTTGAGCAAGGAGATAAATAGACAGACAAAATCAGAAAACTGCAGCTCTCTATCAGAATAGGTTACCAAACAGTTAATTATAATATAAAAGACAAAGGGAAAGAAAGTATCAAGAATAACTATAAACAATTCAATTTACTCACAAACTCACAATACAAAACAGAATAATTTGTGACAACAATAACCCAGAAGGGGAAGAGGAAATGAATGGAACCTGCTTAGTTTAATGGAGATAAGAGGCATCAGAAAGTGGACTATCTTGTCTATGAGATCTTTTATACAAAGCTCATTGTAACCACAATACAAAAAAGCCACAATTCATAAATAAAGAGAAAATTGAGAAAACCACAAGAGAAATCACCAAATTGAAGTGGCAGTCAGAAATACAAGGAAGAAATACAATGAAAACACAGAACAAGCGGAAAACAAGAGATAAAACAGAAGCATTAAGCATCATATATCAATAATCACTCCAAATGTAAATGGATTGAATTCACCAATCAAAAGACACAGAATAGCTAGATGGGTTAAAAACCAAGACCCAACAATATGCTGCCTCCAGGAAACACATCTCAGCTCCAAACACAAACATGGGCTCAGAGTGAAGGGAAAGAATACAATACTCCAAGCAAATGGAAAACAAAAGAAAGCAAGAGTTGCCATGTTTATATCAGACAAAGCAGACTTCAAGATAAAAAAGACAATGAGAGTCAAAGAGGGGTAGTATATAATGATAACAGGGACATTCCAAAAAGAGGACATAACACTTATTAATATATAGACCCCTAACAAAGGAGTAACAAGGTACATAAAGCAACTATTAACAGACCTAAAGGGAGAAATTAATAGCAACACAATAATAGTAGGGAACCTCAACACCCCACTTACATCAATGGGTAGATCTCCCAGACAGAAAGTCAACAAGGAAACAGTGGCCTTAAATGAAGCACTGGACCAGATGGATTTACGTATATATATAGGTCATTCCATCCCCAAACAGGAGAATACACATTCTTCTCAAGTGCACATGGAACATTCTCAAAGACAGATATATGTTGGGAAATGAGGCAAGCCTCAATAAACTTAAGAGGATTAAAATCATATCAAGCACCTTTTCTGACCACAAGGTTATAAAACTAGAAATCAACTACAGGAAAAAAGCTGGGAAAGTCACAAATATGTGGAGAATAAAAGACATGCTACTCAACAACCATTGGATCAATGAAGAAATCAAAGGAGAAATTTAAAATAACCTGGAGACAAATGAAAATGAAAATACAACATACCAATTCTCGTGGGATCCAGAAAAAGTGGTACTAAGAGGGAAATTCATAGCAATACAGGCCCACCTCAACAAACAAGAAAAATATCAAATAAGTAATCTTAAACTACACTTAACAGAACTAGAAAAAGAAGAACAAACAAAGCCCAAAGTCAGCAGAAGGGGGGAAATAATAAAAATTAGATAAATGAAATAGAAGCTGAAAAAACCATAGAGAGGATCAATGAAACTAAGAGTTGTTCTTTGAGAAGGTAAACTTAGTTGACAAACGTTGAGCCAGACTCACTAAGGAGAAGAGAGACAATTGAAAAACCCTTAGCCAAATTCACTAAGGAGAAAAGAGAGAAGTATCAAGTAAATAAAATTAGAAATGAAAGAGGATAAATGACAATGGATACAGCAGAAATACAAAAGATTATGAGAGAATACTATGAAAAACTATATGCCAACAAACTGGATAACCTAGAAGAAATGGATAAATTCTTAATCTCATACAACCTCCCAAAACTGAATCAAGAAGAAATAGGGAATCTGAATAGACGTACTACAAGTAAAGAGATAGAAACAGCAGTGAAAAACCTCCCCAAAACCAAAAGTCCAGGACCAGGTGGCTTCTCTGGAGAATTCCACCAAACATTCAAAGGAGGCTTAATACCTATCCTTCTTAAATTATTCCAAAACATTTAAGAAGATGGAACACTTCCTAACTGATTCTATGAGACCAACATTACCCTGATACAAAAACCAGGCAAGGACAACATAAAAAAGGAGATTATAGGATGATATCACTGATGAACATAGTTGTGAAAACCCTCAACAAAATATTGGCAAACAATACAACAATACATTAAAAGGATCATACACTATGATAAGTGGGATTTATACCAGGGACACTGGGATTGTTCAACATCCATAAACCAATCAATGTTTCACACCACATTATCAAAATGAGGATTAAAAATCATACGATCATCTCAATAGATGCGGAGAAATCACTTGACAAGATCCAACATCCATTAGTGATAAAAACTCTCAATAAAATGGGGATAGAAGGAAAGTACCTCAACATAATAAAGGTCATATATGATAAGCCCATAGCCAACATCATACTTAACGGCGAAAACTCAAAGCCATCCCTCTGAGAACAGGCACAAGACAAGGTGCTCACTCTTACCACTCTCATTTAACATAGTTCTGGAGGTTTTCACCAGAGCAATTAGCCAAGCAAAAGAAATAAAAGGTATCCAAATTGGAAAGGAATAAGTGAAACTTTCACTTTTGTGGATGATATGATTCTATATAAAGAAAACACCAAAGAATCCATCAGAAAACTATTAGAAATAATCAACAACTACAGCAAAGTTGCAGGTTACAAAATCAACATACAAAAATCAGTTGCATTTTTATGCACTCGAAATGAACTAGCAGAAAGAGAAGTCAAGAATACATCCCATTTGCAATTGCAACAAATAGAATAAAATATCTGAGAATAAATTTAACCAAGGAAGTGAAAGACCTGTACACTGAAAACTATAGGACTATTGAAAGAAATTGAAGGAGATATAAAGAAATGGAAAGATATTCCCATACTCATGGATGGAAGAATAAACCTAATTAAAATGTCCAAATTACCTAAAACAATCTACAGATTCAATGCAACCCCAATCAGAATCCCAATTACATTCCTCACAGAAATAGACAAAAAAATTGTTTTGCCCTTGGGGATCCCCTGACAGGGTCTCAGGATTTCCAAGCGTCCACAAAGTACACTTGGAACCCAGTGATTCTTAAACTTTAATGGTGCATGCAAATCACTGTGACAGCTTGTTAAATCACAGCTTGCTGGGCCCCACGCCCAGAGTGTCGGATTCAGCAGGTCTAGGATGGGGCCAGAGAATATCTATTTCTAACAAATTCCTACACGTGCTGCTGCTGTTGGTCCAGGCACTACACTTTGAGAACCACTGATCTAGACTTTTAATTCTGGGTTATTATGGATGTAATTTCTTTTTGTCTTTGCTTATAGCTGCTTTTTAAGACCACATCAAAATCTACTAAGGTGTTTGATGGCTGTTAAGTCGTATACATCTTACTCTATCTCCTGGAATTTTGACTTCTCTAATTAAAGTACTTAATATGAAATTGATTTTAGTACGAGTCTTTTTGTGGCCATCTAAGGGCTTTTATGCCTGAGAATGTTTTGATCTTCCCTTCGTATTCATTTATTTAAAAAATTATTTTATTAAGGTCATATTGGCTTGCAGCATTGTGTAAATTTCAGGTATATGTTTTAGTATGTATCAGTTTCTGTATAGACTGCAATGTGCTCACCACCAATAGTCCAGTTTTTACCCATCACCATACATGTGTGCCCCTTTACCCCTTTTGCCTTGCCCCGAACCCTCTTCCTCTCTGGTAATCTGTTCTCCTTATCCATGCATTTGTTTATCTTCCACATATGAGTGAAATCATACGGTGTTTGTCTTTCTCTGTCTGGCTTATTTCACTTAGCATAATACCCTCAAGATCCATCCGTATTGTTGCGAATGGCATGATTTTGTCTTTTTTTATGGCTGAGTAGTATTTCATTGTGTATGTATACCACATCCTCTTTATCCATTCATTTGTTGATGGCCACTTCTGTTGCTTCCACATCTTGGTTATTATGAATAATGCTGCCATGAATATAGGGATGAATAAATCAGTTTGAATTGTTGATTTCAAGGTCTTTGGATAAATATCCAGTGGTGGGATAGCTGGATCATATAGTATTCCTATTTTTAATATTTTGAGAAATCTCCATAATGTTTTCCATAGTGGCTGCACCAGATTGCATTCCCACCAGCAGTGTATGAGAGTTTCCTTTTCTCCGCTTCCTCTCCAACATTTGATTTTCTTGTTTTGTTAATTACAGCCTTTCTGACAGGTGTAAAGGTGATATCTCGGTGTAGTTTTGATCTGAATTTCCCTACTAATTAGTGATGTTGAACATCTTTCCATGTGCCTGTTGACCCTCTGCATATCTTCTTTGGAAAAATGTCTGTTCAGATCCTCTGCTCATTTTTTGATCTCGTTGTTTGTTTTTTCTTTGTTGTGTTGTATGAGTTCTTTATACATTTTGGAAATTAATCCCTTGTCAGATACATGATTTGCAAATATCTTCTCCCAGCTGATGGGTTGTCTTTTCGTTTTGTTCATAGTTTCCTTTGCCTAGCAGAAGCTTTTTAGTCTGACGTAGCCCCACTTGTTTGCTTTTTCTTTTGTTTCCCTTGCCTGAGTAGACATGATATTCAAAAAGATCCTTTTAAGTCTGATGTCAAAGAGTGTACTGCCTATATTTTCTTCTAGGAGCTTTATGGTTTCAGGTCTTACATTCAAGTCTTTAATCCACTTTGATTTAATTTTTGTGTATGGTGTAATATAATGGTCTACTTTCATCCTTTTGCATGTGGCTGTTCAGTTTTCCCAAAACCACTTATTGAAGAGACTTTCCTTTCTCCATTGTATGTTCTTGGCTCCTTTGTCAAAGATTAGCTGTCCATAGATGTCTCGTGTTATTTCTGGGCTTTCAATTCTGTTCTATCAACCTGTGTGTCTGTTTTTGTGTGAGTACCATCCTGTTTTGATTACTATAGCTTTGCAGTATATATTGAAGTCAGGGATTGTGATGCCTCCAGCTTTGTTCTTTTTTCTCAGGATTGCTTTGCCTATCCGGGGTCTTTTGTTTTTCCATTTAAATTTTAGGATTCTTTGTTCTGTTTCTGTGAAGAATGTCATTGGGATTCTGATTGGGATTACATTGAACCTGTAGATTGTTTTAGGTAACATGGACATTTTAACTATGTTTATTCTTCCAATCTATGAGCATGGAATATCTTACCATTTCTTTATGTCTTCTTCGATTACTTTCAATAATGTCCTATAGTTTTCAATGTCTAGGTCTTTCACCTCCTTGGTTAAATTTATTCCTAGATATTTTATTCTTTTAGTTGTGATTGTAATTTGGATTGTATTCTCAACGTCTTTTTCTGCTAGTTTATTATTAGTGTATAGAAATGCAACTGATTTTTGTATGTTGATTTTGTACCCTGAAAATTTGCTGTAGTTGTTGATTATTTCTAACAGTTTTCTGATGGATTCTTTAGAGTTCTCTTTATATAGAATCATGTCATCCAGAAACAGCGAGAGGTTCACTTATTCCTTTCCAATTTGGATACCTTTTATTTTTTTTCCTTGCCTGATTGCTCTGGCCAAAACTTCCAGTACTATGTTGAATAAGAGCAGTTAGAGTGGATACCTTGTCTTGCTCCTGTTCTCAGAGATGTGGCTTTCAGTTTTTTGCCCTTGAGTATGAAATGATCATGTGATTTTTATTCCTCATTTTGTTAGTGTGGTGTGTCACATTGATTGACTTGTGGGTATTGAACCATCCCTGCATCCCTGGAATAAATCCCCCTTGATCATGGTATATGATCCTTTTAATGTATTGTTGTACTTGATTTGCTAATATTTTGTTGAAGATTTCACGTCTGTGTTCTTCTGCAATATTGGCCTGTAATTGTCCCTTTTTGTGTTGTCCTTGTCTGATTTTGATATCAGGGTAATGTTGGCTTCATAGAATGCATTAGGAAGCGTTCCATCTTCTTCAATATTTCAGAATAGTTTGAGATAGATAGGCGTTAAATCTTCTTTAAATGTTTAGTAGAATTCTCCAGAGAAGCCATCTGGCTCTGAGCTTTGTTTTTGGGGAGGTTTTTGATTGCTGTTTCAATCTCTTTACTTGTAATTGGTCTATTCAGATTCTCTATTTCTTCTTGACTCTGTTTTGGGAGGTTGTATGACACAAAGAATTTATCCCTTTCTTCTAGGTTATCCAATTTGTTGGCATATAGTTTTTCATGGTATTCTCTTATAATCCTTTGCAGTGCTGCAGCATCCATCATAATTTCTCTTCTTCCATTTCTAATTTTATTTACTTGAGCCTTCTCTATTCTTTTCTTAGTGAGTCTGGCTAAGGGTTTGTCAATTTAGTTTATCTTCTCAAAGAACAACTCTTAGTTTCATTGATCCTCTCTACTGTTTTTTTCAGTCTCTATTTCATTTATTTGTGCTCTAATTTTTATTATTTCCCACCTTTTCCTGACTTTGGACTTTGTTCTTCTTTTTCTAGTTCTGTTAAGAGTAGTTTTAGATTACTTATTTGAGATTTTTCTTGTCTGCTGAGGCGGGCCTGTATTGCTATGAATTTCTCTCAGTACTAACTTTTCTGGATCCCATAAGAGTTGGTATGTTGTATTTTCATTTTCATTTCTCTCCAGGTATTTTTAAATTTCTCCTTTGATTTCTTCATTGATCCAATGGTTGTTCAGTAGCATGTTCTTTACTCTCCACATATTTGTGACTTTCCCAGCTTTTTGCTTGCAGTTGATTTCTGGTTTTATAGCCTTGTGGTCAGAAAAGATGCTTGATATGATTTTAATCCTCTTAAGTTTATTGAGGCTTGCCTTGTTTCCCAACATATAGTCTATCTTTGAGAATGTTCCATTTGCACTTGAGAAGAATGTGTATTCTGCTGTTTGGGGATGGAATGATCCTCTGCTGGTGCATTTGTGGTGGGAATCACCCTTTCTTATTTGGGTACAGCTTTGATTACTTTGGTTCTGGTCACCTGGGTCTTATGTTCCACTGGCTGTCTACTGCCTGGATGCTGCTGTCTCATGCACCACCTGTGCTGCTGTTCCCAGGTTGTCTTGGGGTGCTTATTGCACTGCTGCCAAGAGTGATGGGTTCACAAGTGTCACTGTCACTGGCAGGGGCCTGGGGACATGGGGAATTGTATGCAGTCCCTGCTGGTGGAGCTGGTATCGGGTCTGCCTCCAGCGGAGTCTGGGTCATCTGTTCTGCTGCGGTTCCTGTTGCTTCTGCTTGCCAGTTTCCCCTGCCACTGTTGGGTGAGGGCAGGGGCTGTTTTTTTCCATTCCCACTCTGTCTGCTCATAGTTGTGCTAGTCAGCCACTCTGCATTTAGGAGGGCTGGGCTGCTGCTGCTCAGCAGGTGTCTTCATGAGGGCTAGACCACTGCACTTAGCGGGCAGGTTGTGTTTTTGTGGGTGGGGCCACTACCTGCCAGGATATCTTTGTGTGGGCCAGGCTGCTGCCACTTAGTGCAGAACGTTCATGCAGGGGCTGCTGCAGCATGATGGGCACCTCTGTGGGCCAGGCTACCACCACTCCACCAGTGTTTGTGCGGAGGCTGGGCTGCCCCCACCTCCACTCACAGTCATGCTGGGCACTGCGTGAGGATCTGCGGCCTGTATTGCTGCCTCTGGGGAGAGGGAGGGGGCCGCTCCCCTTGTTCCACTGCTTCCTGGGGGTCCAGTCCACCCACCTCCAGATGTATAGCTGCCTGGATCTCTCAGGTGTCCTGTTTTGCTGTGTAGGGAATCCTCTGTTGGTTAATGGATGCCCTTTTAGTTGTAACTTAGAGGGGAGAGACAAAGGGAACAATTCACTCTGGCATGATGCTGATGTCACTCTCCTGGGACATCCCCCTTCATATTTGAATAATAATTTGAGTGAATATAAATTTCTTGGTTTTATGCTTCTAGATAATTTCCCCCAATACTTTGAAAACATTACTCTAATTTTTTCATTTTTTTTAAAAAAAGATTGTTTCTAGTGATGCTATTGAATCGTCTGAAATTAATCTAGTCCTTGCTTATTACTGCAGGATCCATCCTTTTTCTCTAGGAGCTTTCGTAATTTTCTCCTTGCTTTTGATATTACATTTCTTTATTAATGTCTAATGTGGAGTTTTTCCTTATTTCTCCTCTTCAGGACTCTCTGGCCCTTTCCGTCTGAAACTTCCTACCTTTCTTCTCCCTCCACTTCCTGCTTCTCTTTCGTTCAGGGAAAAGTATCTCCATTACTTCTTCAAGTATCTCCTCTTTTCTGTTATTGCTCCCTGTTTCTGGGACTACTATTATTCTGGCATTATTACTTCCACTTCTATTCCTCCTACCCCATCTATCTTAGATTCTCTTTCATATTTTATATTCCTTTGCCGTTTTACTTTTTCCCTGGAAATTTTTTCTCAATCCAGGATTTCAATTTGCTAACTCATTCATTCCTTAGCTATTTCTTTCTGCTATTTATATTTCACTTATTTTTTTTTATTATAACTAGTATCTTTTCATATTTAATATTTTTTCTTGGTCCTTTCTTTTTCTTGTTTCAAATTGCTAATAAATTTTATTGTCTTTTAATATTTTTATTGGACAAAAAATTTTTGGTGCTAATGTTTTTACTTTTGGTGGAATATGTAACCCACTAAGTTATTTTCATTTGAAATAATTGTACTCCTCAAATGTCTTGTTATTTTGGCGTGTGAGCTCTGTTTCCCCAGGGATATTGGCTATTTTGTCAGACAAAGGTAGACATTAATTTGCAACAGCCCTACTTAGCTCAGGTTAGGGAGATAAGACCTGCAAAGGAGAAGTCCCAGGCATGGGAAAACCAATCGGTCACTTCTGGCCCTTAGGTCAGGGCCTCAGTCTTTGCCCTCCAGAAATAAGCATCTGTGGATTATACAAGTTAATCAGCCCAGGGAGTTTGGAAGGGAAGGAGTGGAGAATTTCTGCTCAAGGTCAGTCTCCACTTGTTTTTGTAAGCATCTCACAAGTACATATCTTGTGTGCTGCCTTATTTGTGTTATGTAGAACACCTGGACCAGAGCTGAGAGCTCCAAGTGTGAGGGCAGAAATTGTTTGTTCAAGGCAATAACAGAAGAGAACAGGAACAGAACAACAAGAGTTCCTATCTTATTGTACCCTCCCAAAGTATGCAGTTATGCCTCCCATCAAAGGCCAAAGACTCATCCACACACCAGTTCAACATAGCATGACTCCAGGTCTCCTGGAAATTTCTTGATATTTTTCCTCTGTAGTTTCTTGGGGAAGGGAGTGAAACTTCATACTGATTCAGTGTCTTGAAGTATCTTCATCCTAATTGTATTTACAGTTTTTCCAAAAGTATAATCTTTGGCGAGTTACTTTATTTCTCCTTAGTTTTCTTATCCATAAAATGGGAGTAATATTTAACGTTGTTAGCAATGTAAAGATTAGAAATTATATACATATATATATATAGTGGTTAGCATTGTTATTGGCATAGAGTAGACACTCAATGAACCATAGCTACTATTGTAATTATTGTTGTTGTTACTGTTGTAAATGAGAACTAGAGCTGAGCCTGCCTTTCTATTCTGCAGTGGAATGTTCTGGATAATGGGGTACAATATTGCTGTACTCATAATGTAACAGTTGTCTTTATTGCACTTAGAATCACACCACAGAGGTTATATTTCCTTTTCTTTTGGGTTCTTGTATGTACAGTTACTCAGAGAATTTTGGGGCTTGGTCTCCAGGAAAGGGAGATGTGGTCCATGGAAGTATTGAGGGGAAGTAACTGACCCCTGCAACATGCTAAAGAACCAGAAGGGAGGAGATGGATGGTTACCAGATGGATACTGAGAATAGCCATATCCATGATCCAGCATTCACTTTCCTTTTTGCATGTTGCAATTCCCCTCCATTGGAGCCCAGTGCTTTCAATAAAGTGATATTCTACATTACAGAGTGGTCTTGCTTGTGCTTGGGCAATTAAGGCGTAGAACCATGTCCATTCTCGGGGTGATGATTCTTGAGAAGCTGATCATGGATGTCAAGAAGAGTCTTCTACAAAAAAGCAGATTCAGTCTCAGATGGTTAACTGAGGTGACAAGGGACAAACAGGATGGACCTGTGGAACACCCCAACATGCCTCAGGAATTCTCAGAAATACTTGGGGTGAGGAACCTGGTAAAAGACTGGGCTTCCTACAACAGCAGGACAGGAGGTAGACAAATTATGATTTGCCGCTAAAGGAAATTGTGACCACTATAGGATGGGAACCAGGACCTTTGCATTGCAGTATTAGTTCTGAGTGCTATATGTTAACCTTACCACATTCCAGAACCCTGTGTACCCACTGCTAGCAGAACTAATGTCTATTGTCTCCTCTCCTGCTTGGAGGGCTCCTGAGGCAGATCTCTTGCCCTTAAGACACTTGATTTGTTAGTCCCCTGCTGTGGGCATCCAGTCACTTCTGGATGTCGAGAAGTCAACAACATCCAGTTGACTTCTGAAGTGGACCTGGCAACATCATAGCCAGCTACGTCCACTGCAAGTCCTCAGCAACACACGTCTCAATTTATCTCTTCCCAGGGTGGGTATGGAGTGAGAAGCAAAGAAAATATGTCTGCTGATTTCTTAAACTCATACATATTTATCCTTGAACTATATGCTTCTTTTCTCCCTTTGGGCTAATGAAATCTGCTCAAGCTGTCATTTTCACATTTAAAATGGTGTGGCTCATTTCTTATCCTCCTCTGAGGAATGGCCAATTGCTAATAGGTCAGCAAATTTCCAGAGGAGGAAAGATGGAAGCTTGTGCTCTTTTAAAAATGCCAGAAAATCTTCCACTCCGCCCAAATATGGCCACAGGCGACCTAGGTTCTTTAATTACATTCTCGTAGGTTCAATAATTGCTTAGAGAAGTTTCTCAGAGTGAAGGATATCTGAGCAATTCAAAGGGGCTTTGACTCCTCCTGGGCCACTTCTGTGAACTCCACTCTGCAGGCCTCATAAATTCCAACAAGACTGGACAAAACCAAGCCCCCGTTCTTTGGGGGACAGGCCCTATTTCCTTCTACCCTCAGCAGTGCCTCTCATCGCCTTTGTTATGGCCTCCTCAGAACTCTGTACATAGCAACCAGGGCATGAGGTGAGCTGGTCTCTTCCCATTAAACATGATGCCACCAAGCTGTTACTGTCAGTTACTGCCATTAAAATGACAGTTGTTGGGTTTGGCTCCGTGGCCGAGTGGTTAAGTTCGCACTCTCTGCTGTGGTGGCCCAGGGTTCGGATTCCGGGCGTGGACATGGCACCGCTCATCAGGCCATGTTGAGGCGGCGTCCCACATCCCACAACTAGAAGGACGTGCAACTAAGATATACAACTGTGTACAGGGGGGCGTTGGGGAGATAAAGCAGAAAAAAAAAAAAAAGATTGGCAACAGTTGTTAGCCCAGGTGCCAATCTTACAAAAAAAAAAAAATGACAGCTGTTGGTTGGCCCTTAGTGGAAAGAGTCACTTCTTCCCTCCTCTTCTTTCTCAATAATAACGAACTTTTCACTCTATCCCAAAATGTGCATACTGACCCAGAGAGGGTTACTCTGAGAATTTCCCCAGGCACGATCTATCCAGTAGGCTCAGAGTTATGAACTTGAGGTCATAAACTTGCCTGCTGTTGGGAACTCGGCTTGAGCCTCCAGCCTTCCCACCCTCCCCCTAAGCTATCCCAGTGGTTAGGTGCTGAGCTAAGAACTCTTCTTCCTTCAAAGAAGTAAAATCCATCTTTCTGACTTATTGCTGCCCAACAAGTCAGGGAGTTGTCATGGAGGAAAGAAAGAGACAGAGGTGTGTATGTGTGTGTGTGTCTGTGTGAGTGCGCATGTGTCTTCCTATGTGTACATGTACACAGCATTCTTATACGTGTGCTTAGCGGACATGTGTGAATTTTTGTGTACATGTAGGTCATGTGTGTAATGCATTGACAATCAGAACACTTCAATCCCCTTTCCTTTCATTTCCCTAGCTACACTCTGCTTTTCCTTACCCCAAGGTAACCTCTTATAGTTTATTTTATCTGCTTTGTTTTATCTATCTTTGTGTGTATGTGTGTAGCAAGAAAACTGAGCAGAATTTTGGCAAAGGCAATTGTTTGCAGATGTGAATGCTTCCTCTTGGTTTGGTGGAGATCTTTTTCCTGGAACCCAGTTCTGGGGCCCATGTGGTAGGAAGACACTGTCCTTGGTTGATGTCCTAAACACGGCCCTCCCCGCCCCCCCAATCCACCCACCCTTGATTAGGAAGCTGTGTGCTCTAGGTGAGGAAGAACACCTTGAGACAGGCTGTTAATTCTACCTAGTGAACATAGAAGAGTAAGCGGGAAAAGACAATGGCTTCTGACTGCTTTCTTAAGCAAACTCAAATGCCTGTGATTGTTCCAAAGCTTTCTCCGTTTAATAACACATGCTAAACACATTTCTCAGATTTACTATCTCGTGAATCTTCTTCAGAGCCTCACTGATACAATCATATTAATCCAATCTCTGTTTCCTGTATCTATCTGAAAGTATGACATGTGATTTGGAGACAGACAGGCTCAGATCTTGACTTGAGTCACCAGCGATGTAACCGTGAACAAGGTAATTGATTCTCAGTTACTTCATCTAGAAAAAAGGGATAATAATGAAACCCATCTAATAGGGTGATTGTACAGATTGAATGAAACTAACTTCATAAAGATTTTAATGCAGTACTTTACAATAGCAAGTGCTCTGTTCGCTACTTTTCTTTTCCCCTCTCCGCTCCCAACTACTACTGGTGCCAATTCTCTCACATCTGGCCCTCCGTCTTGCTTCCTTGCTGTGTTGGTTTTCTAGGGCTGCCATGATAAAGTGCCGCAAAGTGAGTGGTTTAATACAACAGAAATTTATTCTCTCCCGATTCTGGAGGCTAGGAGTTTGAATCAAGGTGTCAGAAAAGCCGGTCTCCTTCTGAAGGGTCTAGGGAAGAATCCTTCCTTCCCTCTTCCAGCTTCTGGTGGCTTCTGTTGTTCCACAGCTTGTGGCCACGTAACTCCAATCTCTGCCTACCTCTGTCTTCACATGGCCTCTTCTCTCTGTCTCTGTGTCCTCTCCTGTTCTTAAAAGGACACTAATCATTGGATTTAGGGCCCACTCCAAATCCAGTATGACACCATCTTCAGATCCTTGACTAATTACATCTGCAAAGACCTTATTTCCAAATAAGGTCACATGCTGGGGTTCTGGGTAGATATGAATTTTGGGGGGACACTATAAAACCTACTACACATACAAACCTAGGCTCTTCTCTCTTTAAAAATCATCTCAAGGGGCCAGCTCCATGGCCTAGTAGTTTAGTTCAGCGCATTCTGCTTTGGTGGCCCAGGTTTGGTTCCCAGGCATGGACTTCCAACGCTTGTTAGCAGCCATGCTGTGGTGGCAAGCCACATAGGAACTAGAGGAACATTGGTACAGATGTTAAGTCAGCGTGACTCTTCCTCAGAAAAAAAAGTCATCTCAAGATTTGTATCTGCCAAGTTCACTTCTCCTACTTTATTTGGATTTTGCTCACTTTTCTCCACCCTTGCTGCTATGACCTACAGCAACTGTCACCTGTATGACTCACTACCCTGTGAATTGATCTTGCTTGTTCTCTGGCCTCGCTCATATCTATTCTCCACGTGGCCTCCTGAGTGGTCTTTTAAAAGTATAGACAGATCTGATCAAAGGCTGTTCCTTTTCAAAAACTTAAAAAAGTTCCCAGTTGTCTTTAGGATAAAGATCAGCATCTTAGCACTCAAGCTTCTTCACAAGCTGGCCCCAAACTGCTTTTCTAATATCCCATTATGCTCTGCACTCATTACCCTCAACTGTCCAAGTCCACTCTGAAGTGGATCTAAGGAAGAGCCTCGCTAGTGCTGCAGCTGTGACAGGCTTATTCCACGGGACAGCCTTGGAGACCAGGCTCATTTAAGGGGGAACTTTATTGAAAGTTCCTTGGAACAGGCATTCACTCAGGTGTGGGTGTCAGGAGGGGAGTTGGAGACCAGTTCTGGAGAATCTGGGTCAAGCACCAGGCTTCAGGGATGAGTTGGGTTCCATAAACAAAGATAGGAGCTTTGGAGCCCAGGAGATCAGGAACAGCTTTGTAAAAGGAAGACAAGTTGGCAAAATAGTTGAGAGTCTAGTGCTTGAACCGAATGAGTATGATGGACCCATTCATATATTAGGGGCTGGCCAAGTCGCCTGGCTGGGCTGGCTTGACATTACAAGGGCAGCATAGAAAGTGCATTCTGTGGTCAGTCTCCAAAGGTCCCTCTGGTTATCAGGGAGGGACGCGCGGACCACAGAGTCAGTGACCTAATCCTTGAGACTCTCTGTTCTCTTTCTTCTTTGTTTATTCTGCAGGGTCTAAGGCACTGACAACTCCAGGTCAGAACTTGTTTTTGTAGCTGTTTGCTGTTGTGGTTTCCTAAACAGCTGGGCAGATGGGAGAATTGAGCTTTCACTGTTTTTGAGACTGTCAGACCCTGTTTGTGTTGACTCTTGCTCTGTTGCACTTCTAGTTTTGAGGCAGTTTGGACCCAGGCTGAGCATGAATCAGGAGACCGAGCTTGACTTGGTGGTGTCTAAGGAGTTCCATCTCTGACAGTTTATGAGTCTCAATCCAACAAATTAGCTGAATGAGGTGGCATTTTCTTCCTCCCAGATTTGGCTGGTATACTCAATGCATGACTCTCGCTGAGTAGCTGACATCTGTAATCTTTTGGCACAGGCTGCAGCATAAGGAAGCAATGAGGGACTTAGGCTGCTTCAGAAGTGATTTACAAGGCTCACAAGATAACCACTTCTCTAACCCATGTTGTAATTTATTATAAAAACGTTTTTTTCCCCCTAGCAATGCTTTCCTTGACCACAAGTCATTTCAGGGAATTAATGGACTCAGAGGGTTTCAATGTTGGAATAGGCCTTAGAGATGACTATTTCTCTCCTAGTCAGTCCAGACTGCTATAACAAAAGTACCATAGACTGAGTGGCTTAAGCATTTATCTCTCTCAATTCTGGAGGGTGAGAAGTCCAAGATCAAGGTGCCGGCAGATCAGGTGTCTGGTGAGGGCCCACTTCCCAGCATGTAGATAGCCACCTTCTTCCTGTATCTTCACATGGCCAAGAGAGTCATCTCTCTTGTATCCCTTCTGATAAGGGCACTAACTCATCCCATCCATGAGGGCTCTACTCTCATGACCTAATTACTTCCCAAAGGCCCCACCTCCAAGTACCATCACACTGGGGACTAGGCTTCAACATATGAATTCTGGGGGACACAAGTATTCAATCCACAGCAGGGTCTAACATCTTCATTGAACAGAAGGGAAAATTGAGATGCAGCACCATGAGATCCCCCGTAGGGGTCCCTGAGTCAGTGAGAGGCAGGTTGTCTGGTTTCTAATGCAGGGCTTTTTCCTCTATATCATGATCATGACTCTTTCTGACTATTTAAATGACATAATTTTGTTCTCTGAATCCTGCCTTGACTATTTTTTCTTTCCTTTCACTTGAAAATAGAAGTAAGACTATTTATAAGTACACAGAGAAGCAAGGATTCTGTGAATATGGACACCTGGCTGCAGTCCTTTTCTTCTTGACTCTTAGCTCCCAACTCCTCCTTCTCTCGAGCTAGAAGGGAAGGAGATGAGGCTGAGTTGAGGAGGGGAGACCGGACAAAGGGCCTTCTTCCTCAAGAGCAGAGTCAGAGCTGAAAAGGAGATTGCCCAGGCTAAGAAAATGTTAGGATGTGGGATCTTGAGAAAATGCTGATTCTGGGATCTGTGGACCTGAGGGAAAGGGTGACATCAGCCTTGAGGGTGTCTGGTTTCTCTGGTCCCAAGCAGGAGCTGGATCTGGGGGCTGCATCCTCTCTGACCCTTAGGTGGCAGAGTATGAGAAACAGCCTTGTGTTAGAATGTGGAGTCATCCATTGGTGCCTTAGCAGGTGACTGGCAATCTGCAAGTTTCTAAACCGCCACTCTCTTAGAGGTAGAAAATATTTCCCCCATGCTGTTTGTGTGAGTGACATCAGTTTGGAGAGTCCAACAACCAGACCTGAGCATAAATGAGCAGACAAAATGAAATGAAAACTCAGTTAAGTGGTCCTGACGGCTAGAAGAGAAGGAGACTAGTCAGAACTAATAGACCCCCTTCCAGGAATATAAGTTACTGGAGCATAATGGGAGACAGCTTGAACCACAACTGACAAGGACATTGAAGGAGAGTCAAGTGCGTCAAAAACGTGGAGCTAAATCACATGGTTTCCCCATTCAATGATTTAGCAGACTGACTGAAGTTGGAGGCAGCTGGAGGATACGTCTCAAAGTCCAGAGCAAAAATGTAAAGCAGGAAGCTGTGAGGAAAAGAAGTTTTGAGAGAGCTATCCCAAAGACTCAACATGTGAAAAACAGAAGTTCAAAAAGGAATTGGAAAAATAATTAATTCCTTAACAAATAGTAGGGAGAGAGGGTACCCTGAGTTGAGGACAGATCAGAATTTGAAGATTAAAAGGGTTCATCAAGTTCAAGACAGGACTGATGGTAAGTAACATTCACCAGGCAATATTCTGGTAAAATACCTAAACTCCTAAGACAGTGTGAATATATTACAGTCTTCCAGATGGAAAGAACAGGTTACTTACAAGGGAAAAATGATGAGAAAAATGTTGGACTTCTTATCTGTAACATTAAAGGCTAAAAGATAATGGAATAGCATTTGCAGGCTACAGAGAAAAAGGCAGCTATGCAAAGAATTGTATAAAACAATTTAGACTTTAATACTTGTTAAGGCATAATAAAAATATCTGCAGTTATTCAAGTCCAGGAATTAGCATTCACCACAACAACCCAATATTCTGTTGGTTAAAACTCGGTCATGTGGCTCCCTTTATGCAAGGGGATGGGACAGCCTGAGGAACATTAGCTGGCTGACTTAGGCCACAAAACAAGATACTACTAAAGAGAGAACAGAAGTAAATCCCCCCACAATTCTCCCATCTATAAAGTGGATATTATAATATCTCACAGTGTTGTCTTTATGAGAATTAAATAATAAATAATGCATGTAGCACTTTTATCAATCTTAGAAACCTGTAACTATAAGAAAATAAGGTCTCTTTGGGATGACCTGGGTTGTAGTGGTTAAGTTCGTGCTCCACTTCTGTGGCCCAGGGTTCGCAGGTTTGGATCCCAGGCATAGACCTACACACTGTTCATCAAGCCATGCTGTGGTGGCGTCCCACATACAAAATGGAAGGAAATTGGCACAGATGTTAGCTCAGGGACAATCTTCCTTACAAAAAAAAAAAAAGAAAATAAGATCTCATATATTTATTATAAAAATTAGTTTCTTAAGTTAGTTCATAAAAAAATCATGGTTTTATTAACATCTATATAGTACAGAAAGGTATAAAGCAAAAGATAAAAGTACCCACACTTCGCTCCTACTCTTCTTCCCCTTAGATAATCATATTTACCCAGTCTTGCCTATCCTTCCCGAGATTTTCTATGTGTAGGCAAGCCTCAGTACATGTATGTGTGTGTTTTAAAAATTAAAATTGGAATTATACTAACTAGTGTTATGTATCTTGCTTGCTTTATCACATAACATACTTTGGACATTTTCCCATATCACCATATATAAATCTAGCTTACCTAGCTTATTCTTTTCAATAAGTGAATGCTGATTCACAGTCTGTGCATATTTCATGGTCTAAGTGTTCCCTACTGATGGACATTTGGCATATTTTCTGACTTTTGCTATGGCTACAATGCTGCCACAAACACCTGTGTACATTTGTATTTACATACATATGAGAGAGAATCTGTAGAATTCCTAGAAATTCAGTAACCAATATAAAGGGGTATGTGCATTTTATATTTTGATAGAGATTGCCAAATTACCTTCCAAATGGGTTGTACCAGTTTTTGTTTTCTTTTTTGAGGAAAATTAGCCCTGAACTAACATCTGCTGCCAATCCTCCTCTTTTTGCTGAGGAACACTGGCCCTGAGCTAACATCTGTGCCCATCTTCCTGTATTTTATGTGGGATGCCTACCACAGCATGGCTTGACAAGTGGTGCATAGGTCCGCACCCAGGATCTGAACTGGTGAACCCCAGGCCACTGAAGTGGAACGTGCGCACTTAACTGCTGCGCCACTGGGCTGGCCCCTGGGTTGTACCAGTTTTTATTCCCACTAGCCAATTTATGAGAGTGCTTCCTGCCCCACACCATCACTAAACTACTTTTGAGATGAAAATAGTATCCCTCTGTTGATCAGTAATGCATTCTTTAATGACTAGTGAGGTTGAGCATCTTTTCATATCTATCACCATTTTAATTTCTATTTTTTCTCAGATCTATGTCCTTTGCCATTTTTTATATAGGATTGTTTCTCTTTCTTTTTAATAAATGCTTTTTAAGAGTTCTTTCTATAAGGATATCATCATTTTGGTGTCAAATTATCGTAAATATTTATAATTTCCTATTATTTTAAATCTTTGTTCATGGTATTTTTGCTATTCAAAAGTATTTTTTAGGGCCAGCCCCAGTGGCCTAGTGGTTAAGTTCAGCACATTCTGCTTCAGCGGCTCAGGTTCGGTTCCCACGTTCAGATCTACACCACTCTCTTTGCAGCCAAGCTGTGCTGGCGGCCCACGTACTAAAAAATAGAGGAAGATTGGCATGGATGTTAGCTCATGGCGAATCTTCCTCAGCAAAAAAAACCCACGAAAGTATTTTTTTTTTAAAGATTTTATTTTTTTCCTTTTTCTCCCCAAACCTCCCCGGTACATAGTTGTATAACATAGTTGTATCTTCTTCGTTGTGGGTCCTTCTAGTTGTGGCATGTGGGATGCTGCCTCAGCGTGGTTTGATGAGCAGTGCCATGTCCGCGCCCAGGATTTGAACCAACGAAACACTGGGCCGCCTGCAGCGGAGCGTGCGAATTTAACCACTTGGCCACGGGGCCAGCCCCCCCACAAAAGTATTTTTTATTGCCATATTTATTATTCTTTTAAATGTATGGTCACTGGGATTTGTAACATTATTAAGAGAGACTCTCTCACTCTAAGATTAATTTGAAAAAGTATGTAGGTTTCTTTTAGTACATTCAAAGTATTTTTTAAAGTGTTTAAATCTTTCTTACACCTGGAATTTATTTTTGGGTAGGATTAGGGTAGGCATCTAGCTTTATTATTTTTCTAAATAGGTTGGAAGTTATACTAAATATCACATAATGATAGTTGATATATTTTCCAGCTATCCTCATTTGTACTTTTTTCCCACTGCATATCTATATGTATTTTGGTATATTTTTTGGAGTCTGTATGATTTCATCGATTTGTCTGTCTTTTGTGATGCAGTTGGATTACGTTGAAATTACAGATTACTTCATGGAAATTGACTTCCGTTCAATATGGGGTCTTACAGTGGAGGAATATTCCAGTCCCTACATCCCTTAGATGAACTTTAACAGTTTTAAGTAAAAGCCCTGGACATTTCTTAGTAAGCATATTCCTGAGTATTTTAATCCTTCATTTACTATTGTAAACTAGATTAAAAATTTTCCATTACATTCTCTAATGATTTTTTTAAGTTATCAATCACTTACTCAACTCTCTGACATTTTTTGTGTGTGGGAGACAGTTTGGCCCTGAGCTAATATCTGTTGCCAATCTTCCTTTTTTTGCTTGAGGAAGATTGTCACTGAGCTAATATCTGTGCCAATCTTTCTCTATTTTATGTGGGATGCCACCACAGCATGGCTTGATGAGTGGTGTGTAGGTCCGTGCCTGGGATCTGAACCCACAAACCCTGGGCTGCCAAAGCAGAGCACACAAACTTAACCACTACACCACTGGGCCAGCCCCAACTCAACACTCTTATTTTTAAAAATGTTTTTCAGTTAGTTCTCTTAGACTTTCAGTATAAATCACACTATCTATAAATAATGATAATTTTTCCTTCTCTAATTTTTTTTAACCTCTGAATTATTTTTTGTGTCAGACTGCATTGGAAAGTATTTTCAGAAAGATGTTACATAAATGTGGCGATAATGACCTTTCCGGCTTTGTTTTCTCCTTTAGTTGGGAATATTTATAATAGTTTACTATTAAACAGGTAGCATAGTTTGAGATACTAACTTTTTTCACATTAGAGAAGCAGCCATTATGACTTTTCAGCATCTACTGAAATGAGCATAGGCTTTTTGGCCCTTTCATTTATTAACGTGGTGACTTGTAAGAACATATTTCTTAATGTTGAACTATGCTTGGATTTCTGAACAAGCCTCAGATGGTCTTGACATAGTATCCCTCAAGGTATACTGCTAAATTTTATTTGTAATATTTGTTTTATAACTTTTTCATCAACATACATTAGTTAGATGGAGTCTTAAGCACTAAATTTGTAAGATATTTGTATTATTATTATGGGGGCTGTACAATAATAATATGGAATCTTACTTCTTACTGTCTACTCCAGAATGGTTTAAAAGACACTGGAACTCTTTCACCACTTTCACAATTGGTCTGTTTTAATTTTTCCTCTCCAGAGTCAATTTCAGAAGTTTCTATTTCTCACGAAGAGTCCGTTTCTTCCCAGGTTTAAAATGTGTTTCTATACACCTTTGCAAACATTTCTTGTAATTCTTTTCATTTCTTCTTTCTCTGTGGTTTTCTCTTCTTATTCCTTCTCATTTTTTCTCTTGGTTAGTTTAGGTAGTGACTTACCTATTGTATTGTTCATTTTAATTAATATTCTTTCTCAAAGACCCAGATCATATGCATCTTATTCCTTTTTTTATCATTAATTAATTTCTGCCTTTTATTGATTCCTATATTTCACTTTGCTTAGAATTTTTTGTTATTCTTTAGCTCCTTCTCTGTGTCAAATACATAATTAATTAATTAATGTACTTATTTATATATTTACAATTATTAACTTTGATGAATTTAGTTTTAAATATCGCGTCATTTAGATGATACAGATTTAAAAAAAATTTATCCAAGTTATGCATTTATATTATTTACAGGGTCAAATAGTTCTATAAGGCTTTATTATTGACACAGGAACTCCCTATTTCTGGCATGTAGTATGAAGTAGATACGGAAATAGACAATACGATCAACTTTAATTCTTATATTGTACCCTACATTTGTACCTTCATCCATTTATTGTCTACTTAATCTGTCATATGGTACAGAGTTGCCTCAGAGGACACCAGGAAGGCTCAGTGGACCTTAGCATGTGGAAGGGGCCGCATTCCCACCTCAAGCAAGACAATTCCTTTTATTTCTTTTGTATATAATGCTTCATCTGAAGATTTCATAAGAAGATAAGTTTCAACATAGTGTTTCAATATAATGTTTAAAACTCATTAAACTTACATATATACACAGTGTTTATATGGAAACCCAACAGTAACAGCTCAATACATTGACTCCAAGAAGCCATGGATGACAAAACATCATTATTTAATGTGATACCAAGAAAGAAAAAAAATATCTTGGTCCATTAAGTTGTGACACATTATCTATCTCAAGAGACAAATCAATACTAGAGATGTTAAAATAAGGAAAAATTGTATCTCTTAATGTAGACTAAATATGCTTGTTAGATGTGAATTAGAATTAAAGTCTTAGGTTTGCTTGAAAATGTTGTGACTCTGCTCAAAGGTCAAGTGACCAATGAAATATAAATAGAGGAGGAAATGCAGCAGAAGATCATTTGCTAACTGGGCACCTGAATTTAGCTTGAAAAGTGACATTTCAAATTTTTCTTCTCCGTGTTTTCATTCCGGATGGTCC
The DNA here is from genome assembly GCF_041296235.1 of Equus asinus. NCBI lineage: Eukaryota > Metazoa > Chordata > Mammalia > Perissodactyla > Equidae > Equus > Equus asinus. Next base: position 31,974,359 of record NC_091802.1, on the reverse strand, counting down.
AGACACCACAGGCTTTGCTCAGTCTCCTTGGCAAGACCGCACATCTCTGAGTGGGAGTGTGTTGCTCTCAGTTGGGAAGGAAAGATGTCCTCTGCTCGGGGTTTGGAAATGTCTTCTTGGACAAGTTCAAGCCGCAAAGTGCTCAGATGAGCTCCTGCTGTTTTGTTCTCCCTCCCTGGACCATGTGGGTCACAGCTGGAGCCTCTTCTGCCGCAGTCTCACAGTCTGGAGGGCGATGTGTCATCGGCCTCCTTCTCACTCTTGGCATGCATCTGCTGCTTTCTTGACAGTGGTCCAGAGCTTTCCCAATGTTCCCATACAGTGGCTCTGATGACCCCGGAGCGTGAGAGTATAGAACCTGGAAGACTGGGGGCCAGCCCAAAACAACCAGCCCTAAATCTGAAAACATTTTATGTCTCTCTCTATCCTAAACACTTATACAAAGTAAGCATTTAATTTTGTGTCTTTTGAATATGAATACAATATTTTCCCCAAAATCTTTAAGTAAAATGGCCCCAGGAAGATGTGCCGTATGTACACCTTCTTGTTTTGTGTAACCCACATATCACGTAACTGTGGGATCACTCATCCCCCACATGGAGAAGCATGGATCAAGGAAACCAGGAGAATCTGAGTTCAAATCTTGCCTTTGTCATTTCGGAATTATGTGAACTTGGAAAGTTAGTTGAACTCTCCAATTTTCAGTTTCTTCATCTGGAAAAGGGGGATTAAAAACACCAAACATGAGAGCTACCCAGTGGCATAGTGGTTAAGTTTGCTTGCTCCACTTTGGCAGACCAGGGCGCACCAGTTCAAATCCTGGGTGTGGACACACACACCGCTTTTCAAGCCAGACTTTGGTGGCATCCCACGTACAAAATAGAGGAAGATTGGCACAGATGTTAGCTCAGGGCCAATCTTCCCCACCAAAAAAAAAAAAAAAAACCCACAAAAAACAACAAACTCAAAACACCAAACATGACTATTGTGAAGACAAAATTGTATATTAGATTGCCAGTCACAGTCCCAGGGATGTGGCAGGTGCTCAAGAACAGTTACTTTCCTCTCACTCTGCTTCCTCCCTTTCTGAAGAAATTACTCCTCCTACTCCTCCAGCCACAAGCCTAGAGAAAGAGGACCAGATGGGATGCAGGGACCGTCTAGTTCATTCCCCTGTCTCTGCTGCATCTGCAAGTTCAAAGCACCCTAAAATGTGAGCTCTCTGACCTTATCTTAAAAGTCCCCAGACAAGCAAACTGCCATCACTTGGCAACTCATATTAACTCACAGAATTTGTTGTTTTATCCATTTGTCTACTTACAATAAACATACTTTGGACTATCTATGCCAGGCACCATGCCAGGTCTCAGAAATATACAAAGATATTTGACATAATTCTCCTCTGTAAGATGCTCGTAATATAGTGGAGAAAATCTGCAGATAAACAGTTGCAATGCCAAGTAATTAGTGCTCTGATAACAAATATCCGAAGACTTTTCTAGATCACATAGGATGGGCATCTTCCAGGAATTGGGAGCAGGTGGATGGAAATGCTTCCCCAAGGAGGGGATGCCTGGCCTAAGACCTAACAAGCGAAGGTGACAAGGGGTTTTGAATGTTCACTTCAGGCAAAATCTCAGAGGTGGAGAACATGATTCAGGAAAGTGAAAGTTGTTCAATAAGACTCAGCATAGATATCCTGAGGAATGGTGAAGAGGATGAGTGTGGGAGATGATAAACATCTTGTCCAACTTCCGCCAGTGAAAATGAAATATGTGAATCTGAAGGCGGAGGAAACAGTTAGAAAGGTTACTGTAGCAATCCGGGTAAGCCAGGTGAGAGTCCAAGGTGATGGCTGGAGCAAAACCAGAAGAGAGACACCAAGGAGGCAGAACCTTCAGAACAGTGATGTACAGCTTGCTGGGTGACACAGAATCTGTCTGTCTCACTTCCAACCTTCCAACTTCCACTGCCCATCTAGGGTTCAGGGAACTGGCCATTGTATCACTTTAGAGTAGTTGCTAAAAGAAGAGGCAGTGGAAACATTGGTTGAGAAATTTGATATTTTAAATCTGACGGTGACAAGAGTAACAAAAACAACCCATTACTTGTTTTCTTTTAGTATATAAAGAATACACTATTGCTGAGTTAAATGATAAAAAATTATTCCCAAATATTTTATTTTTCAATTGTTAATTTGTTCATTCATTCTATGAAGTCAGTATATCTTCAGGTTGACGGGAGAAATATGCATAATAATAACGTGTGTTAAAGTGTGTTATAGACTATAGGGTGCTTTTATGTACATTTGCTCATTTAATTCTCCCAATGACCCGATGAGGTAAACATTTATCCTCATTTTACAGACGAGGAAACTGAGGCACAGATTTACTTGAGGTCTCCCAATAGCTAAGCCAGAAATTGGTCTCAGATTGGTATGATTCCGTTGCCACGCTGCTTCATCTGTGATGCCAACAGTGAGTTCAAGATTCCTTCTTCTTTTAGGAAGCTGTCAGGGACTCTGAGTCATAGCAGGAACCTGCATGAGGAGATGAGAATACATCTTGGTTCACATAACTCTCTCCCCGACCTCCTCTAGACAAATTGCTTGGCATGCTATTGGAGGGGTGGGGGTTTATTTAGTTTTTCTGGATGTTTCTTTAAGGATGTTAAGAGGAACCAGCCAATACTAATCTCAAACAGGATATCCTTTAGGGAAAACACTCCACACTAAATACAAACAAGAGATTTCAGACCGAAGAATCGCAGACACTGAAGAATCCCTTTAATTTAGTTCTTGGGGGGGGGGGGGTGGGTGTAGTTAGTTTCAGAGTATCTCTTAGACTTTCAGTGGACCACTTACTAGGGTTATGTGAGAACCTTCTGGCATCTACATAAATCTTGGTGAATGTTTCTTTAGGATTTTCCCTCCTTGTACATATGCATGTTTGTGCACGTATTTGTTTTTCTGTATATTTCTTTCTGTGATCCTGTCTCTGACTTTTTTTTGCCAATGACCTTGCTCTTGAAGTTGTCAAGTCCATTAAGAGACTTAAAAACAAAAAGGATCAACGAGCTCTTTCTCCCTAAATTCAGCCAGGACCACCCACAGTGAATCATGTGGACGGGGCCTAAATTTTCGCTGGGAACAAATCTTCAGCAGATTTTGCTGGCCTCCGGCTTCATTGTCTGGTCTTGCCCATCTCTTGGGTCATGGAAAGTAGGAAACTACTTCTGTAGTCTTCTTACTGAGGTTCAGTCAGCGTCCTTGGAAGAAGAGGGAGTGACACTTCAGTCCCTTAAGCCTCTGTTGCATTTGTGTTTGAACATCCCTTTCCTGCCTACCAAGTGTTCTTCTGAATACCCCATTGTTACAGTCAGACTCACCACCCTTTCGAGGGATTTAATGGCTAAATCAGATCTTTTTTTCATGGCACGTCTCAAGGCGGACCCCAACCCTTATCTCAGCAACTGATCTTTCCCACTGCAAACCTGGTGCCAGTGTGTCCCAGAACCTTCCCAGCCCGAGAGAGCACTTCAGAGTAAACAAGTTGAAAGACCAAGAGGATATTTACAGTCACTGACCAAGCTCCTAATTTCCTTGGCTGGCCCTGTAGACAATGTACTCCTGCCTCAGCCTGCAATTGTACTGTCAGAAATTGATACGAGACCAAGATTGAGAAAATATTATGCTAAGCCAGTCAATAGGCAAACAAACATTGTCTACCATTTCTTTAGAGGACCTTGGGCTCAATGTTTGTTTGCTTTCACAATGATATCTCAGTCCTCACAAATTCTGGGCCTCTCCTGCTCAAATTTCCTGATCTATTTCCCAGGGACTCAGGGAACCTGGCTTTGGAGAAGGAGCGAAGCCCCTGGCACCTAACAGCTTGTGCTTTCCTCACGTCAGGGGACAAAGCTCTCCTCAGCAGGTGTCCCCCACTCGGCCCCACTGTGCCAACTCATAAAACTCACCTTAAAGCAATTCTGAGTAGAAGCTCCTATGGCCATCTGATACCCTTTATACCAAGTGTTTCAAGGCCCCCACAGGCCAATATGATCAACTAGCTGATGCTGACAAATTGAAACATCTAGATTTTGTTTTGAGGCCCTGGAGAGAAAGGCAATCAACTGTAGGATGTTCTTAAATTAGTTTCTTCTGTTTTTAAAGCTAATTCTTTTTCAAGAATCTAACTATGTATTAAGAATCCAAGCCAGTGTTTTAGAATCTATGATCCATCCCATTCAGTTCTTCCTACAATATGTTCATTTCCCTCAACTTCACACACCTGCCTTTGTTCCTCCGCATTTGTTCAGTGAACCTGGAGGTCCTTTCTCTTCTCCACCTTACACAGGCCTACTCATCTGTCCAGGTCTGATTCAAAGGTCTCCTGTTCAATCCATCCATTAGGATGTGACACACACAACCCTGAGCGTCCTCCCATCTCTCTACATTTTCCTCATCATTCTACAACTTCCTCTTTCTACTACCACCTTCATGATATCCAGTGCTCTCCCCTAGGGCTGGGGCTAGAGTGAGGCAAGGTGTTTGGGGTGCAAAATGTAAGGAATTGCTTACTCTCAGAGCCGTGCACTTAAATTTTGAGCCTGGGTACCTCACTGGCCTCACCCCAGCCCTGGCCCTACTCTCCCCGAATAAATCCTTTCTCCAGAAAGATTGGGATGAGTCATACAGGCTTAAGTGTAAATGTATTGCCTTATATTCAAATAATACAATTAGGCTGCTTTCTCTTGATTTTTCTCTTTTTTTAAAGTATGCTTTTTTTGGGTGGGGGGGTGAGGAAGATTGGCCCTGAGCTAACATCAGCTCCCAATCTTCCTCTTTTTTTTTCTGGCTTTTTTCTTTTTTCTCCCCAAAGCCCCAGTACATACTTGTATATCCTAGTTGTACATTCTTCTAGTTCTTCTATGTGGGATGCTGCTCAGCAAGGCTTGATGAGCGGCGCTAGGTCCGCACCAGGATCCAAACGGGCAAGCCCTGGGACACTGAAGCGGAGCGCACAAACTTAACCACTACACCATGGGGCCCGCCCCTGATTTTTCAATTTAAGATATTATCTAGTGATTTCTTACCATGGCAGAAGACAATTCGGCTCTCTTAAACTGCCCCCAACTCCTGACACACTCGCTTTCCTTCCCACTTTCTTACAATATAATCACATCGCACTTTCACAATGTTGGGTTAAATAGTCTGTCTACAGTTTTATCACCATGCCAACATCATTATAGCTGAGTCTGTAGAATATAGTATTTACGTTTCCTTTCTCTATAACTTTTTACTTTCCTTCGAATTAAAGGTTTCTTTAACATTTTGGTTTTGCTTAATCATTCAATTACCTGTCACGCATTGAAGCCTAAATCATTTCCAGAACTCCTTTCCGTAAGGTCAAAACACCAGGGAACTTCCTGATCCCATCTGCCCTTTCCCCCGGGAGTCCTCCATTCTCCAGTCTGGAGTGCTTGCTCTCTGGGCCGGCTGATCTGCAGGCATGTTGGGATTTTTCTTCACCTCCCTCCTGGGAACTCCTTCACCTCTCTGGTGTGGGATCCCTGTGTCCTGGAGCCCAGAACTTCTTTATTCTTGGCTTACTCTCTTCTGGCAGAACAAATCTTTGAGACCGTACATGTAAAAGGATCTGTCTTTATTCTCCCCTCAACCCTGATGAATAGTTTGAGAATAGAATTCTGGGTTTAAAATATTTTTTTTCCAATAGCTTGGAAGCATTGCTTCATTGTCTTCTAGTTTCCAGCACTGCTGTTGAGAACAATTTGATTTCTGATGTTTGTATGTGGCTCCCTCATCCCCCTCCTTTTCTTCACTTTGGAAGTTTTTAGGATTTTCTCTTTACCCCTAGTATTCTGAAATTTTATGGTGACATACTTTAGAATAGGTATTTTTTAATATATTGTGTTAGGCACTCAGTATTTTGTTTTTCTTTGGGTTTAAAGCTGGAGACTCAGTTCTGGGAATTTTTCTTGTATTATTATTTTGAAAGTTTCCTTCCTTCTATTGTTTTCTCTTTTTTTCTCATCTCTCTTTCTAAAATTCTTATCAGTCAAGCGTTGGCTCTTGTTCTGGTTATCTATGGATATGTAACAAATCTTCTCAAAACTAAGCAGCTTAAAACAATAGCAATCATTTATTTTGTACACAAATCTGTAATTTGGGCAGGGCTTTGGGGGGATGGCTTCATCCTTGCTTTGTGTGACATCACTAGGGCCGCTCCAGTGGAATTAGAAGACCCAGTTCCAAGATGGCTCAGTCATGGGGCTGGCATGTTGATGGTGGTTGTTGATGGTGGCCCTGGTACCTTTCCATGTGGGACTCTCCACAGGGCTGCTTGAGCTTCCTCAGAGTATGGCATCTGGGTTCTAGAGTAGTATTATGGGAGGCCTGGATAGAAGTGACCAGGCTTCTTTTGACTTAGCCTTGGAAGTCTCAGAACATCACATCTACCATATTCTAGCAGTCAATCAGGTCTTTCCAGAGGAGGGGATTTAGACTCTACCTCTCAATGGGAAGAATAGCAAAGAATCTGTAGCCATCTTTAATTTGCCATAGCACTCACTCCTCCAATTTTCATGTATTTCTATTTTATTTTTCCATTCTGACCTTTTCCCTAGATTTTAGAAGATTTCCTCAATTTTATTTTGCATCCCTTAATTGAATTTTAACAACAACAATTTTTTTTTATCATATAGATCTATTTCCATGAACTCTTCTCTGAATTCCTCAGTTCTTGCTGATCTGTGAATACAGTGTTTTTCTTATCTTCTGCAGATGGAAATTATAGTTTGTTAGTTTCAGTTTTATTATGCTCCATGCAAGTTCCCCCTTTCCCCTCTCTTACCCTTCAGTTTACTGGTTTTGATCTTTGTCTTTCATGTTAGGGGCTTTCCTCAAACATCTGGCATTCTTCGGCTAAAGAAAACACTTACAAGCTGACAGGGGACTCTGCGTGCAGAGAGAGTGTGCTGACGTCAGGCATCATTATAGGGCGATCAGGCCCGAGCCAGCTGTTTCATCAGATGAAACGTCAATTTCTGTAGGCATTTTTTTCTGGGGCCAGCCTGATTCTGTGGGGAGGAAATATCCAAATCCTGCTCAGGGAGTATAAGAAGACCATCTGACAGAGGTATAGGAGCCACGCAGTAGAAGAGAGCTAAGGGGCTTATGATTCAGAATGCAAACATTCATTTTAATAGCCCTGTTTTTGGTAGGACACTTCACTGCACTCCCGTTGATGCCTATTATTCTTGTTGTCCTCTCTTGGTTAACTGGGTGTCCCCAGTTCAGAGCCTCTGTGGTTCGCTTCTCCAGAAAGCAAGCCTCCGATTTTCAGTCTGGGTCAGAGAAGAACTCTCCAGGTGGTTCGGGAGGAAGGAGGGGATGAGAGGAACCAACTGCTCCACATATAGACCATCCACCTGTCCTGTTGTCAGTCTTACCCTGCAACTCGCTCTCAGAGGTGTGTGGTATATCAAATTCCTGAGCCTTGTCAGACCCCAAATCAGTTTGCTTCGTTCTGATTTCCTTTCATAGTCTTTGGTTTCAGCATTTCGTCTCTAGGAAGTCTGTAACCGTGCAATTATACTTTTTCATCTTCAAAAGTATTATTTACGTTTTTTATCTTATTGTCTTTTTTTCTGTTCTTTCTGTCTTTGCAAGGTTCCACTTTTCCCCCCATACTATCATTTTATGGTAGTTTTGAGAAGGAGTGGGAGTATGTGTTGAGTCTTAAGAGAAAGATGATACTTCTACTTTTCAGACGAAGTAGCTCATGGTCAGATTGGTTAAGATACTTGCCAAGGTCACATGGGGATGAAAGCGCAGAGCTGGGACTCAAACCCAGACGTTCTGACCCTTATCAAACCTAGGTCCCTCCTCAAGGGAAGATTTCGTTGTTTTCAGGAAAAATAATATCTACCATGGAAATTATTTTATCACACTATTTGGTAGGTATTGAGCCTTAGAAAGGCCTAAGAGAGAACATTAATCTGTTCAGGATTCTATTAAATATCTGCATTAGCTATAGATCTTGGGAAAATGACTTCACCTCAGATTTTTTACTTGTTAGAAGGAGGTCATACATCTTCAACATATTGATAACAAATAGAAAATTTGTTATCATGTGGACATGGTCTCCTTCGTGATCCATCCAGCTCTGAGAAGATGCAGCTTCTCTCCCTTCCAGTTTCATCTCCCCGTAGGAAGGACACCACGCAGTGATTTCCAGTACCTGGTTAAGATCTAACTGCTGACGAGTCAGGAGAGAGGGACTACGTGGTCTGAGATATCCCTGGGTTCCTGGGGTGGAGTGAAGGAAGGGAGTTAAGAAGGCTCTTGGCCTGTGCCTGGTTAGAGGTGGAGGCCAGATGCCTCCTATGTGACGAAAAGCTCTGGCAGCTCAGATTCTGATCAGAGGGGAGCCGAGTGACTCAGAGCAGACTGAGACGTCGGTCTTTACTGTGTGCACGAACCTCCTGGGGATTGTATTAAAAGCCAATTCTGGTTCATATGTCTGTAGTGGGACCTAAGACTCAGCCTTTCTAATAAGCTTCCAGGGGCTGCATGCTGCTGGTCCTCGGACCACACTCTGAGTAGTGAGCGTTCAGGAAAAGTCAGGAAACGTGGGCCGACTTACTAACTGTGGCATCTTGGGCAAGTCACTTACCCCTCTAATCCTTAGATTTCTTATCTTCAAAATGGGAAAACATGGCTCTGAAGCAGAAATATTTAAAGGTATATGTTGCTTTAAATGTTTGTAAAGGTGTTTGGGAAACTTACATGCACCTCTTAAATTTAAGGGACCATTCCGATTGTGCTCGTTTAATAAGCACTTTATTCTGAATCCGACAAACTCAATATACGGCTTATAACATAGAGGTCAGATTTCCAAGGGTTTAAAGGAATGTGTTAATATCTAATGGATTAATTTCATTTTATTTAAAGCAAAACCACTCCCTATCTCTTTCTATTTAAGAAATCTATGAAATTACGGTGTCTGTGAGGCACTGTTCCTTCTTGATTTAAAATTCTTCTGATTTTACATAATGCAAGTTATTTGATCCACGGAATCCCTTGGCATTGGCTTTGGCAAAATCTATATCCACCTCTAATAGGACTCAAATGGCTTCAATTTATAGTCACTTCAAGGTAGAGATGAAGAAAAGGACTGTGAGAAGGATTTAAGGGAACCCTACAATTACGAAATGTTATGAGGCAGCAAATAAACAAATAAAACGAAAACAAGTTATTCCCTTCATGAAAAATAACAATTTTTAAGAAGAGCTTTCTAAATTCTGAAGCACTATAAAATGTCTTATACGTGATTATCAAGATAATTAATAAAATTCAGAAAAATGTCTGGCGTCAGAACTTAATGTATAATTTATACTGGTCAGATTCATTGAACATAATTCTTTCCACTCTGAGCTTTCAGTTAATTTAATGGAGTAGTGATAGTAACAATAGCAATGATTATCAAGTAACCGACAGCTAATTCAATTTATAGAATCCACTTCTGATTGAAAGCAGCTGTGGGGCTTCTGGCCAAAATAGCCCTCCTCTGACTTCGTGGGAGGGCTTCTGAAAGTGGGGAGCCCTTCCACTGCAGGCCTTCCTACCCCACTGGAAGGAGGGTACTTGGGTTGTCTTCTACCCCAGGCTTTGAGTACAAGGCTCCGGATTGCTTTGGACATCTAATTACTCTTGTACCTGTAAACACAGCATTTTTCTAGTTTCTCCAGCTTCCCAGCTTCTCAGAGCAATGAAGTCAGAGGTGGGGGTGACTTTGTATCTGGGGAAGAACTTATGACAATCTAGCAATGTTCCTTCTTACTGTCCCGGAGAGAGGTCAAGAATCCTTGTGCTTGTGCTGAAACTAAATCAACGCAGACCTGTGTGTTACATTGAGGTCTGAGAGCTGTGAAGGGCCACATAGCTGGGACTAGTTGAGAAGCCCCAGGCCAGTGGTTCTCAAAGTGTGGTCCTTGCATGAACATCAGCATCACCTGGGATGTTGTCAGAAATGCAAAATTTGAGGCCCTAACCCGGGTCTACTGAATCAGGAACTCTTGGGGGGCACCCAGTCCTCTATGGTTTAACTTGCCCCCCAGATGATTCTGATGCAGAATAAAACTGGAGAACCACTCCTTCAGGCCAAAGTCCTCCATTGGAACAAGAGCCGTCTTGGCAACTTCTTTCCTCGGTACAGCCCCAAGTCAAGGGAAGCAGCAGCAGATAGAGGTAAAGGAAAAGGGAGCTGGAGGGCAGCCTGATTTGCAGCCTCTGCCCAGACAGATAAGGAAACTACAATAGCCTGGGCACTGAAGCGCCACATTTTATACTTTGATAAACTCTCCTCTAGTAGTGTCCTGGGGCAGGGGAGGGAGACAATTTTTGCAGCATTTCCTGATTTTCATGGTGTAAATGCTCCCGCCACATCTGATTTTGAGCTAACTATGTAATGGGCTTGTTGCTAAATTCGAGGTTGGGAAGAGATGCTACCAGTTGGCTCTCATAAGCTGGTTTGAGCTGCTGTGTCACTCCTCCCCACCAAAGGAAAAAGGAACCCTCTTCTCTCCAGCTCTCTCATCCACTGTCCAACAGTCTCATCTTTCTTTAGCCAGATACACTCACAGGAGAAAGGAAGAAATTACTTTTAGTTGCATGTGGAAAGACTATTTTACTAGTTATATGCTACTAGTATACTCTTTGATGGACTCTTTCTTTATGGACCTTCTCTTCCTCAGAGAATGAAGTGTGAGATAGCGGGGTGAGGAAGGGACAAACTTGGAGATAATTCACTAGGGCCTAGTTTAGATTCTACTATTAATTAGCTGTGTGATCTTGGCCAAATTACTGCTGCTTTCTGGCCTCAGTTTTGTTATCAGAAAAACAAAGGGCTGGCTGAATTATGATTACAGGAAGTTGTCACCATGATCTCAGCAGCCTCTTTCTCACTGATGACCCACGGGATTTGGTTATGCCCCTTGAAAGACAGGTCTACTCTACTGGTGATGGAATTCCTTTGCAGAATCTGAACAGCTGCCTCGTAAGCTAAAACTCTCAAAAGTCAATCTCTTGGGAAAAAGGGACTCAAGTCTTTGCCATAATCTTCAAATTGAGAAAGTAGACTAACGGAAAGTATGTTGGCTTTGGAACATGGCAGATCTGGTTTTGAATTTGGTCTCAGCCCTTACTACTGCGTGACTAAGGAAAACCACTTAACTTCTGGGAACCTTAGTTTTCTTACATGTAAGATGGGGTAATAACGCCTGCTTTAGGCCTGTGTGACTATTAGATAATGGTATGCTGGGGCCAGCCCAGTGGTGTAGTGGTTAAGTTCACGCACTCTGCTTCGGTGGTCCAGGGTTTGTGGGTTCGGATCCTGGGCCTACCCACTGCTCATCAAGCCATGCTGTGGCAGCATTCTACATACAAAATAGAGGAAGACTGGCACAGAAGTTAGCTCAGGGCCAATCTTCCTCACCAAAAAAAAAAAAAAAGGCATGCAAAGATAGAGGAAGCTCTTGGTAAATGATAAAAATTTCTGTGTTGTTAAAGGATGATGACTATCAACTAAAGCAAATTAGAAAAGAGATATCAAAAATAATGAGACTTTAAGCCTTTTTATTTATTTATTTATTTATTGTATTGAGGTCATAATAGTTTATAACATTGTGAAATTTCAGTTGTACATTATTATTTGTCAGTCACCATACAAATGTGTCCCTTTACTTCTTATGCCTAGTCCCCAACCCCCTTCTTCTCTGGGATGATTTTATCTTTTTTATGGCTGAGTATTATTCCATTGTATACATATCACAACTTCTTTATCCAATCAAGAATCAATGGGCACTTGGTTTCCTTCCACTTCTTGGCTGTTGTGAATAATACTGCAATGAACATAGGGGTGAATAAGTCTCTTTGAATTGTTGATTTCAAGTTCTTTGGATAAATACCCAGTAGTGGGATAGCCGGGTCAAATGGTATTTCCATTTTTAATTTTTTGAGAAATCTCCATACTGTTTTCCATAATGGTTGTACCAGTTTGCATTCCCACCAGCAGTGTATGAGGGTTCCCTTTTCTCCACAGCCTCTCCAATATTTGTTATTTTTTGTCTTGGTGGTTATAGCCACTCTAACGGGTATAAGACGATATCTTAGCATAGTTTTGAGTTGCATTTACCTGATGATTAGTGATATTGAACATCTTTTCATGTGCCTATTGGCCATCTGATATCTTCTTTGGAAAAATGTCTATTCATATCGTTTGCCCATTTTTTTGATCAGGTTTGTTTTTTGTTGTTAATTTGTGTGAGTTCTTTATACATTTTGGAGATTAACCCCTTGTTGGATATATGATTTGCAAATATTTTCTCCCAGTTGGTGACTTGTCTTTTCGTTTTGCTCCTGGTTTCCTTTGCCTTGCAGAAGCTCTGTAGTCTGATGAAGTCCCACTTGTTTGTTTTTTCTTTTGTTTCCCTTGCCTGTGTAGACATGGTATTCGAAAAGATCCTTCTAAGACTGATGTCAAAGAGTGTACTGCCTATATTTTCTTCTAGGAATTATATGGTTTCAGGTCTTACCTTCAAGTCTTTGATCCATTTTGAGTTAATTTTTGTCCTTGGCAAATAATCATGGTCTACTTTCATTCTTTTGCATGTGGCTGTCCAGTTTTCCCAACATCAGTTATTCATTTATTTTCCATATATATTTCACTTTATTTTCTTCATATACATCATAACATATTTTGAATTCTGTAGAGATTATATCATGTTCACCACCCAAAGACTAGTTATAATCCATCACCATTGTGACTAAAGGCCTAATCTCCCCCTCTCAACCTCTCCCTCCTCCCTTCCCCTCTAGTAACCACCAATCCAATCTCTGTCTCTATGTGTTTGTTTGTCGTTGTTTTTATCTTCTAGTTATGAGTGATATCACATGGTGTTTGACTTTCTCCCTCTGACTTATTTCACTTAGCATAATACCCTCAAGGTCCATCCATGTTGTCTCAAATGGCCAGACTTCATCATTTCTTATGGCTGAGTAGTATTCCATTGTGTATATATACCACATCTCCTTTATCCATGCGTCCCTTGATGAGTACCTAGGTTGCTTCCAAGTCTTGGCTATTGTGAATAATGCTGTGATGGACACAGGGCTGCATGTATCTTTATGCATTTGTGTTTTCAAGTTCTTTGGATAAATACCCAGCAGTGGAATAGCTGGATCATATGGTAGTTCTATTAATTTTTTGAGGAATCTGCATACTGCTTTCCATAATGGCTGTACCAGTTTGCACTCCCACCAGCAGTGTACGAGGGTTCCCTTTTCTCCACATCCTCTCCAACACTTTTTTCCAGTCTTGTTAATTATAGCCATCCTGACTGGAGAGAGTTGATATCTCATTGTAGTTATGATTTGCATTTCCCTGATAGCTAATGATGTTGAACATCTTTTCATGTACCTATTGGCCATCCGTCTATCTTCTTTGGAGAAATCTCTGTTCAGATCTTTTGCCCATTTTTTAAACGGGTTGTTGGTTTTGTTGTTGTTAAGACATATGAGTTCTTTGTATATTTTGGATATTAACCCCTTACCTGATATATGGTTTGCAAATATCTTCTCCCAATTGTTAGGTTGTCTTTTGATTTTGTTGATGGTTTCTTTTGCTGTGCTGAAGCTTTTTAGTTTGATGTAGTCCCATTTGTTTATTTTTTCTTTCGTTTCCCTTGCTGGTCAGACATGGTACTTGAAAATATGCTGCTAAGACTGACGTCAAAGAGTGTACTGCCTATGTTTTCTTCTAGAAGTTTTGTGGTTTCAGGTCTTACATTCAAGTCTTTAATCCATTTTAGCTGGTTTTTGTGCATGGCGTAAGACAATGGTCTACTTTCATTCTTTTGCATGTGACTGTCCAGTTTTCCCAACATCATTTATTGAAGAGACTCTCCTTTCTCCATTGTATGCTCTTGACTCCCATGTTGAAAATTAGCTGTCTATAGATGTGTGGGTGAGATTCTAAGTCTTATAGTTTAGAGAAGACTCAAGATGGGCATGTTATGATTTTTCAAGTGTTTCTTTGAAGGAATTAATCTTTTGCTTGGCCACCAGGGGTAAAATTAGGAGCAGTAGGTAGACTTCCATGAAGACCAATTTGGGCTCAACATCTCTCCATCGTGGCCATTCAGAGGTTATGAGTTCCTGGTTACTGTGTATGCTCCTTCTTAGGTCAGCGCTTCCCCAACTGTAATGTTCCTGTGAATCTCCTGGGGATCTTGTTATAATATAGGGTATAATTCAGTTGGGGCTGGGGAAGGGCTTGAGATTCTGCATTTCTGATAGGCACCCAGGTGATGTTGATGCTGCCGATGGACCCATCAGTGGAGATGAATGGTTGAAGGCTAATAATAAAAAAGAAGATTGAGAATCACTGCATGTACAGATGAGTTAGCAGAGCCAGCCTGTCCCCATCTGTGGTGAGGGCAGGATGCTCTGTCTCCATTAAGCCATACTCTTCCTGCCCCAGACAATAGCAAAGAACACCTAGTTTAGGGGATCGTAGGGGTTCTAGGATTAAAAATTTAATGGGAAGACAATGGTTTTTGGCACTTCCCTACACATATCCCTTCTCTGTCTTATGAAGAACTCCACCTAAGAATCAATGGAGATGTCAACAATACCACAAGACCTGTGGGTGGTGTAATTTATCTTGAGTCTTGGGGTCCCACATGTCCTATATGTTTTTCAGACTCAAAAGAAGCACAAATGCACAAACAAGGACAGAAACCCTGAGAGTGACTAGCTCAGCAAACAATGAAGCTTTGGAAGATTTTTACCCTGGATCTGCTGGTGAGTCAGCAAGCCCATGTTCTGCTGCAGATGAGGCTCTTAGGGACTCATGTGCTCTCCTCCAGGCTCCTGGCCCTGCTAGGATATGTGACACCTCTGATTTACAACTAGCCCCCATTCTGAGCAGAAGAGAGCTAGCATCATTAAATTCCAATCGGTCCTGACACTGACCTCC
Organism: Equus asinus; assembly: GCF_041296235.1. Classification (NCBI taxonomy): domain Eukaryota; kingdom Metazoa; phylum Chordata; class Mammalia; order Perissodactyla; family Equidae; genus Equus; species Equus asinus. Next base: position 31,959,300 of record NC_091802.1, on the reverse strand, counting down.
TGGGTAAGCTTCTGAGCCTCAGTCTCCTCATCTATGAACAATAGTTCCTAATTGTAGGATTGTTGTAAGGGTTAAATGGGATAAGAACCAGGCACACAGTTAGCCCTATGTGTGTTACTGCTATTATTGCTGTCTCTGCTGTTACTGCCAAAATGATGCCTAAGTACACTCCGTAAATATTTGTTGAATTACTGATGACTGGGTGCAGCCTGTTTACTCCTGTCTTTCTTTTCTATTTACATTGTCCCTCTCTGAATTTGCATGGGGTTCCTTAGGAAGGGGCCACAGACCACACAGGCATGAAGGGGTATGAGAACCCACCCTGAGCATTGCCTGACATTCCAGTTTCTTCCCAGCATTTCTGGAGCTGCACATACACATCTTAGTAGTCTGTCTGGTCATCACTTGCTTGTCTGATCTTACAAAGCTGGTCATGGCTGATTTGAGCAAAAGTCTTTTCTTCATCACAGTATGATCTATTTCCTCGCTTTCTGCCTTTGGCACATTCATGATCTCCTATAAAAGTTGAGGAGTCATTTACCTTCTGTCTTCTGTGGTACTTGCCTGATGCTCTATGTGCCTTATTATTCTAACCAGATGTGTCAGCAGGATACCTGTAAACTGCATCTAATGAGTGGATCCAGGAGTCGGCAAACCTTTCTTAAAGAGTCAGATAGTAAATATTAGACTTGCAGGTCATGTGGTCTCTGTTATAACTACTAAACTCTGCTGTAATCGTGTGAAAGCAGCTATAGGCAATGGGCATGGTTGTGTTCCAATAAAATTTTATTTTCAAAAATCATATGATGGGCCATATTTGGTTTGTGGGTCATAGCTTACCAACCCTTGTTATATATTGTTATCTGATTTTCAATTTCTAAAATATTTTTCCTTTTCTTCTTAAAGTGCATTCCTAATCGTCCCTGTTTTGTCATGTTGGTCACGTCTTCATTTTTTCCGTGTCACTAAAAATCTGATAATTTGCTTGGGTGTCTCATGCTGCTTACAATAAGGTCATAAAACCATGAGAACTACACTGCTTACTCTCTTCTCCTGGCAAATAAGTTGATTGTATCGAACAGTATTGGAGATGAATAATCATGCCAACCTATGACGGATCCATCCTTGCCCTAGTGATGGGGATTTTGTTTGAGCATAAATTGGTTCCTTCATTGGCATTCAGAATAGTGTAGAAATGATTGTACATGAATCTTTAGTCAGGCTTCTGGGGTTCAAGACCAGTTCTGCCAATTGCTAGCCACATGACCTTGGCAAATTATTTAATATCTGAGCCTCAGTTTCCTCCCATGAAAGAAGACTAATAATAACTAGAGTTGTTGGGGAAAAAAATTAGGTAATATATGTAAAGTATCTGGGAGGTAGTAAGCACTAAATTTGTTAAGTATTTCTGCTTAGAAATGTTTAGACATATAGATGACTTGGTCTGGCAGGTTTTCTCAAGAGGTCTATTCTGTGAATTAATTCAGTGGGGAAGGATTTGTGTGGGATCCTGTGGGCAGAGAATTGTGGTGTCAAGGGTGGCGTGAATAGTATAGAGCCTTGCCATTCAAACTGTGGTTCCATGGACCAGCTGCTCCAGTTTATTCACTTTAAAAACATTTAGTTTTCATTATTTTCTATAGGTGAGACAATGAAATACAAGTCTAGGACAGAAAGAGTTTCTTTTAAGAAATGCAAACAACACAGTTGTATCTTTTTTACTGTAGACCCTTGAACAAGGAGCTCTATGTTCCCTCAGTGGTGCTGCTGTTGATCAGAATAGGTTGGGAGGTAATTTTGTCAAATGCCTTCAGAGAAAGTTTATGAGTCAGTCAAGAAAATCAGTCTCACTGGGCCTTATTTTGATAATTCTTGATGTCTTTGAACACTGTAGTGGTCTTATTATATATGCCTGCAAATTTGACATTTCTCTCTTTTAAAGGTGAACTCCAAAACCCCTCCTCTTGTATGTGGGCTAGACTTAGTGGCTTGCATCAAAGGAATAGAATTTGGCAGAAACAATGCTCTGTATCTTTTGAAGACAGGTCCTAAAGAGGATAGCTTCTGTCTGGTTTCTATCTCTTGGATCCCTTACTTGAGGCATAGCCAGCTGCTTTGTCATGAGGATGCTCAAGCAGTCCCTGGGAGAGGCCCATGTGGGGAGGAACTGAGGTCTCTCACCAACAGCCATTACCGATGTCACTTTGGAAACGGATTCTCCAGCCCATCCAAGCCTTCAGATGACTGCAGCCCCTGCTGACATCTTGACTGCAACCTCATAAGAGATCCTGAGCCAGAACCACTCAGGTAAGCTTCTCATAAAGTCCTTGATGACAAAATTGGTGACAGAATGCTTTTTTATTGTTTCAATCTACAAAGTTTTGGATAAATTTGTTATACAGCTATAGATGACTAATATTGATTTTGAGACTTGGAACTGGGTGTCACCAAAACAAAAATCTACACTGTGAGAGTGGCTATGTAACCAGGGAGTAAATGGAGGTAGGGAGGACCTTACAGAAAGTGTTAGGGAAAGCCAAAAGTGCGTTGACGAGACTGTTACTAGAAGACTGATGGCCTTCAAGGAGGCTGGTAGAGAGGAATGAGAGGAAAGTGAAGAAATGTTATTGGAAACTGAAGGAGAGGGATGCTTGCTCTCTAGTGGCAGAAAGTTTAGCAACACTGTCACCTGTATTAATGTGAAAAGCGAAAAACATACTTAATGAACTAGGTGATCCAGCTAAGGAGAGTTCCAGGCAGAGCATTGAAGGTGCTGTCTAGTTTCTGTTTGCTGTTTTTAGTAAAAATGTTATAAAGAGCTATTATAACTATTTATAAAGTGTAAAACTAAGGCAGGAATGGTAAACAAAAAAGGGGGAATTTGCTGGTTTTGAAAGTTCCCAGCCCTTCAGATGGTAATTAATGCTAAAATCAAGATTGGGTTCCCACAAAGATCAAATCTAGGGCACTGTCAGGAAAACATTGTCTAAATAGGAAGCTGAAGATAGGACTGTAAAATTCTTCAAGGTCTCATAGATTAGAAAACATTTTAGTCAAACAATACAGTTTCTAAGGTTGTTGGCTTCAGCACCTTCATTAAAAGCCACATGCACTGCTATAGTCTGAATGTTTATGTCCTCTCCAAATTCAGATGTTAAAATCCTAACCCCCAGAGGTGACAGTGCTAGGAGGTGGGGCCTTTGGAGGTAATGAGGTCATGTGAGCAGAGACCTCATGAATGGGATTAGTGCCTTATAGAGAGACCCCATAGAGCTCTTGATCCTGTTCTCCCATGTGAGGACAGAGTGAGAAGTTGATAGTCTACGACCCGGAGCGGGGCTCTTCTCCAGAACCCGACCATGTTGGTACCCTGATCTTGGACTTTCAGCCTCCAGAACTGTGAGAAATAAGTCACCAGTCAGAGATATTTTGTTAAAGCAGCCCAAAGAGACTAAGATGGGCACTTATTTTGAAAAGATTCATGTGTATTGCTTTTGTCTGACAGAGTAAACTCCAATATGGTTCATAGAAAGCACACAACATTCTTAAGAGAATTTTGTTGTTGGAAACACTGCCAGCTTGGACTGAAAGGGATTCCTTTGGACTCCCAAACTTCTACCAGCAGGAAACAGACTGAGAAAACTCGTCGACTGCAAACTTGAGCTGTTTTGCAAGTGAAAATAAGAATAACTCAGAAGCCAGAATCAAGAGTCCAAAGGGCAGAGGGAAGAGCCATGGAGTAGTGTCGCCAGGCCTAGAGTCTAATCAACTGCCCTGGTCAGTTTCAGAATTGCTGTGGATCAGATACTTCTGTGAATCTCTTTTTCTCTCTTTTTGAATGGGAAAGTCTATGGTTCTATTACAATTATCCTATATTGTACCACTGTTGTACGTTGGCTATGAGACAATGACAATGGCAGAGGAGGGGGGGACTTGACTTTATAGGTCACAGGTTTACAGATCAAGGGGAACCATATTTGAGGAGCTAACTTGAGGAACCACACCCAAGAAGCCTCATCTGCAGTGGGATATGATTTATATGACAAGATCCTGGACCTCAGTGATGTAAGGGATGAAAATTTTAGAGGCCTTGAGAGGGGATGAGTGTATTCTGCATGTGAGGTGAATATAAATAATTTGTGGTCTGAGGGGAGACCTGGGAGGGGGTTTAAAATGTGTCACAAATTCTCTGACCGCTTCTCTTCAAAAGTGGATGGTAATTTTCCTCCTGAATTTACGCTAAACTTGGTGGTTTACTTCTAATGCATAGAATGTGGCAGGTGGGCTGCTCCGACTTCCAAGGAAAGATCATAGAAACGATAGATGATATCTGATTCTCTCTCTTTTGGATCACTTGCTCTGGGAGAAGACAACTGCCATATTGTGAGGACACTCAAGCAGCATTTTGTGTGGAGAAACGGAGGCCTCTCGCCAACATCTAGCCCCAATTTGCCTGTCACTTAAGTAAGCCACCTTGAAAGTGAATCCTCCAGACTCTGAGCTTTCTCATGACTGAAATCCCACCCAGTTATAACATCACTGGAGTATGTTTTTATATATCACAAAATTGAACCATTTCAGGTGTACAGTTCAATGATTTTTGGTAACTTTACTAGCTGATGCAACCATCAACATTAATCAATTTAGGAACATTTTTATCACCCCCCCCAAAATACCCTTCATGCTCATTTACAATTAATCCCCTTTCCCACTGCCAGCTCTGGGCAACTGCTAATCTACTTTCTGCCTCTATAAATTTGCATTTTCATACAAATGGAATCATCATACGTGGTCCTGTGTCTGGTTTCTTTCACTCAGCATAATGGTTTTGAGGTTCATCTATGTTGTAGCATGTGTCAGTAGTTTGTTCCTTTTTTCCTTTGCTGAATTTCCTTTCCTTTCATTATATGGGTACACCACCCTTTGTTTCATTAGTTGATGCATATTTGGGTTGTTTCCAGCATTTGGCTATTGTGAGCAAAGCTGCTATGAATACTCATGTGCAAATCTTTGTGTGTACATATGTTTCAGTTCTCTTGGGTATACACTTAGGAGTGAAATTAAATGAGGTAAAACTCTGTGTTCACCTTTTTGAAGAACTGCTAAACTGTTTTCCACAGTGGCTGCACCATTTCATGTCCCTACCAGTAATGTATGAGTGTTCCTGTTTTTCCACATTCTTGTCAACATTTGTTATCGTCTGTCTGTCTTGTTATCAATATTTTGGTGAGTGTGAAATAGGTATCTCATTGTGGTTTTAATTTGCAGTTCTCTGACTAATAATGTTGAGCATCTTTTCTTGCGCTTAACAGCCATTTGTATATCTTCTTTGGTGAAATGTCTGTTCATATCTTTTGACCCATTCTGTGATTGGATTGTTTGTCTTATTGAGTTCTGAGTGTTCTTTCTAAATTCTTGATGCAAGCCCTTTATCAGATAAGTGTTTTGCAAATGCTTTCTCTCAGTCTGTTGCTTCTTGTTTCATTTTCATTGTCTTCTGAAGTGCCAAAGTTTTGAATTTTGGCGAGGTCCAATTTATCCTTTTTTTCCTTTAAGGAGTATACTTTTAGTGTCATATCTATAAAATCTTTAACTCACAATTTTGAAGATTTTCTGCTATATTTTCTTCTCAATGTTTCTTCTCATGTTCAAGTCTATGATCAATTTTGAGTTAACTTTTATTATGTAAGGTATGGGTCTAAGTTCAATTTTCCCAACACTATTTCTGGAACAAATTACCCTTTCCCCAATGAATTGTGTTGTACCTTTGTCAAAGATCAGTTGGCTATAAATCTAAGGACTTATTCTGGTACAGTACCACATTGATCTTGGTAACTATAGCTTTATAGTGTGTTTTGAAATTGGGACGTGAAATTCCTAAACTTTGTTCTTTTTCAAATTTTGTCCATTCCAGATGTTTTGCATTTCCATATAAATTTTGCTTGTCAACCTGCTCAATATTTTGACAGCAATCTCCTGGGAGACTCTGAGCCAGAACTCCCAACTAAGTCATTTCTGAATTCCTGACCCATCGAAACTGTCGGGATGATGATGATAAGTGTTTGTTCTTGTTTTAGACACGAACTTGTGGATAGTTTCCTTCACAGCAACAGATAACTAATATGACCACCTGACTTTACTTAGCATGTCCCTGCATGATGCATGACATTTGGTGTCTCTAAAATTCATGGTGCTCTCGGATTTGAAGATTTGCTGCTATTGAGGAAAAGAAAAACGTGGCATGTGGTGGAAGCCAGAGAACTGGGGAGAGGAAGGAGCAGTGAGGAGTAGGGTAGAGGAGTCTAGAGCGGCAGTCAGCAAACTGTGGCCTGAGGGCCAAATCTGGCCCAGAGATGGTTTAAGAATAATTCTTATATTTTTGAAGTGTTGTTAAAAAAATATGGAATAGAGAACTTATGTGACCCTTTACAGAAAAAATTTGCTGACCCCTGGTCTAGAGCACTGGAGAAGAGTCTGGACTAAAGGTAAAGATTTTAGAGTCCTGAGCATCTAGGTTGTGTTTGAAGTTATGAGAAGAGATGGTTTGATATTTGGATCTGTCACCACTGGGGAGGAGATAAGTCCTAGGCTCCCTCAGGCAAAGCATCAGAGACACAAGTGGTCATTTGGATCTGACCCTACCCCGCCCAGGGACAAGGGGGACTCATGACTGCTTATACTCCTTTGCAGCAGACTGAGAGTCCTGCCACCACCTGGTCCCCTCCAGGCCTTGGTTTTCAGGGGCAGGAATGAGAGCTGGACTCTCATGGGAAAGCTTCTGTAGCTCAAGGTGTGGAGGCCTACACCTAACAAACCTGTGAGTGAAGACTTCCAAGTGATGCCCCCTCCCAGCTGATGGTCAGCTTTGCCTCCCTGTCCCCCCTTCCCTTCCAAGCCCGGGTACTGGACATGCATCCTCTGAGGACACTGGGAATGACGGTCTGTGGTTCTTAAAGGTATTTGGACTTATCCCTCCAGAGCCCAAGAACAAGAGAGGTTGCACAATTCACCCTCGACCCACCCAAGTTGGCTCCCTGTCCCGCACCAGAATTACTAGAATTATTGAAAGACCTAAATTGCCCCTGCCAGTGCCTGTGGGGTTACCGTATAAGTCCTCTAGACCTGAAGAGCAAATATGTTCCATTTTGAGAGTTGTCCCATTCTGTGGATTCAACCACCACCCATCCTTCAAAGCTCCGTGCTCTCAGCCCTCTGTCTGTGCTCAGACTTCTCTGCTTTGGGGTTTGAAATCTCTGCAGCTGTAAGTCAAATCAATGTTTTCTTTTTCTGCTCTCGGTTAAATGGAGATCAGCCCTTCAATCTATGTTTAATTTTCAACAGAAGGCGGGGCCGGCCCAGTGGCACAGCAGTTAAGTTCATACATTCTGTTTCGGCGACACAGGGTTCGCTGGTTAGGATCCCAGGTGCGGACTTACACACCTCTTGTCAAGCCATGCTGTGGCAGGCATCCCACATATAAATTAGAGGAAGATAGGCATGGATGTTAGCTCAGGGTCAGTCTTCCTTAGCAAAAAGAGGAGGATTAGCAGCAGATGTTAGCTCACGGCTAATCTTCCTAAAAAAAAAAAAACAAAACACCCCAGAAGAGACGGTGTTACACTTTGTTCAGTATACATAATAAATAGCAATGATACCAACTTCAGTCATTGTTTGTGTTCCTGGGGCAGCGGGGGCGGGGGGTGGTAGATTATATACATTTCTGCAGATTTCTCTGTTGTGGTGGAAAAAGCTCCAGCTTTGGGGTCCAAAAAAACTAGATGGAAGTCCTAGCTTTGAGTGACCTCCAGTAGTCATTTAGCTTGACTGAGCCCCAGGTCACTTAATTTGTGTTGTGGGGATCATGCTGAGGATGGCATATGATGGAATTTATAAAGGCATTTGTACCCTGCAAATTTCTATGCCTAAGGAAGGGGATGTTTTTATTTTATTTTCAAAAGTAGGGAAATAGTTCAAATGTTTGTTCATTGACAATGTAGAGTTAGTTTCTGTTTATCGTAATTCATATCACAGATTACATGCATGGACAGTGAGTTCCTAAGTTGAGGTTACTGTGCTTCTCAAGAGAGTCCAATTACGTACAGTTAATAAACACTTCTCATAAACGGATGTCTCTCTGGAACTGATGGTAGATGGGGGTGAACTTGCTATGCTATTCCTACTTAAAATGAAAGGCCAATTTTCTGAGTCTTGGCCAAAGCAGAGGAGAATCAACCCCAAAGAAATATAGCTCTCAGGGTCTTCTTCCCACACACCCCTTTTCCTCTAAAATTGGTTTGCCTTTTTTTGGTTATTGTTTTTATTTTTGAAGAGTTAGCTCCTTGGTAAGAAAATTCAAATTCAGTCTATACCAATGTTTTCAATAGAATAAATTTCAACCACCCCAGGTCAAATGCAACAGGAAAGTGAGTTTGACCCTGCTCAAGAAACAGCATATTTATTCATTCATTTCATGATTCCCCTTGAGAAAGTTACAGCCTCAATGAAAAGCTTTTAAATTGGCAGGACCCAATATCTATCGAATTTCTCTCATGGACACACAAAGATGAGTAGGCCACCTCTGGTCTTGGCTGGAATTCTAGGAGTCCAGTCTGCAGTGATGAAAGCTAGAAAAATCTAGCATGGGCTCTCGTGGGTTCCTACCATTTTATTTACAAACCTGAACTTCTCCTTTTTCACTTCCCCCTATCTGGATTGGTGTCTAGATTACAGGTGCTCTATTTGTTTCTGACCTGTGTCTCTCTTTGCATGGTGCATCTGAGAACTGCCTTTTAGGGTTCTTGCCATAATCATGGGCAAGAGGTGCTGTTCTCCTTTCCTGCCCCATGGTTGTGAGCACCTTCAAAATCACTTATCTATATTTAGAAGTCACTTCCTTTACCTTTAGAATAAGATCTAAGGCACCTGGTACAGACTATGTGCTAAGTAAGGGGCAGTTTTCTTCCACTTCCTCTCCTTCAATTACAGTGTAAGACCTCAATTCTGTCCACCATTGTGTCCAACCCTTCCTTTCATTCCTTCCCAGGCTGTGGGTCCAGACTTTAGTCTGTTGCAACATGGGACTTTAGAGTCTACCCTTGTAAATTAAAGATCTTGGGTTGCAACCCAGATCCACAGACAACTAGCTCAGTAGGGTGCAGCTTAGACAATAAATCGGACATAAAGGAGTTCCCTTGGAATCACTTCACCAGCTACCTTTCCTTTGCAGTCCTGCTATTGTTTGCGGACAGAATGGCTAAAGGTTATTTCTGATCCCTCGAGGACTCTATCAGGATTTATATCAGCAATTAAAAGCGCGCTGCGTAAGGCGGCTGAATGTATCCAACAGTACAATTTTAGGCAGGAAATAGCGAGTTACTCCCATTCACTCCCAAGCCACTATGGCACTTATTTGAACACTTTATCTTGGTCCAGCTGCCAGAAAACTTTTCATTCTCTTCCCTTACACACAGGGAACCGCCTTTCCTTGGATATCTGAACTCGGAAACATTTAACATTCTCCCAGGAAATAACTCCATTCAAAGCTATTGTTTTTAAGTGCTGGAGTGATTGACTTGAAAGTGACTTGCGTAAATCAGTGCTGTTGATTATTAAACACAATGGTAATTACTGGGCAGGATAATGAAAACACAATATAGTTGTATGAATAACATGTCACAATTGAAAGTAGAACCTATAATGGACTTTTGGTATCATATCCTGCAGTCAAAGGAACCGGGTTGGCAAGGATGTGGTTTGCATCTTTGTGCTACTTTCTCTGTTTCCCCATGTGGCAAATATTCTTAAGTGATCTCATTTCTCCCTTCTGCACCCGAAGGCCTCAGTCCTTCTCAACTAGCACTTCAGGTGGCCGTTACCAACGAAATGGATTTGTACAAAAGATGAAAATGATCTTCTATCCTCATGATGGAATATTTTCATACACTAGATGGTGAGTTATTTGAGGATGGCAGTCTTTTATTCACCCCTATATTCCTAGCACCTCTTATGAGTGCTTAGTGCTTAACATATAACAATCGCTCAGTAAGTAGTCATTAAACTGACCACGTGACAATACTCAATTACTGATTAAGCACTCTCTATTGAGTCAAGAAGAGCTCTCCAAATAGTGTGTCTGGGTGGCAAATGGGCTATAGGTATGTGGACATCTTGTCTCCCTCAGTTCTTAGGGCCTGATATGGTCCAAGAGTAGTTAGAGCCCAAGGCAGTGTCTTCCTACCGTAAGCAGCCTCATCTAATTACCCCAGTGCGCCCTACACATTTTATCGTTTTCCATGCTTGCCAGTATGGGAAAAGGATAGGAGAAAGATTGGGAAGCACGAGGTTAGAGGACCCTCTCTAGATACCATTGTGATGAAATAACTCACACTGATATTAGGTCATCTAGCTGATAGCTCTGTATTTCTTTATGAAATATTTCAATTCCTTAAGATCTCAGATAATCACAAGCAGAAAAATGTCAATAAAGTGAGGGAGGAATTATCACCATCAAATGCTAGCACGCGTGTGCTTGTGTGTGTGAACCCAGCAGCACCGTAGGGAGTTCCCGCTGCTTGCGAAAGAGTCTCCTCTCTCAGAAAAGGTAGCCAAGGAATTCTAGATACAAATACTTTTCCTGGAAGATAAACACTATAAATCTCCAAAGAGAAATGACACTTTTTTCCTAATTTCTAGTTATGCTCTCTGAATTCTAAATGCGGTAAGGAAATCTTCAGAACCAACATCAAAGACATTGGGACCATCTATTTGAAATTGGGACTATCTGAAAATCCAGGACACATAGCTCCCGTTCTTCTAATAGAAACATATACACCCTGGCAGTGTTCTTAACGACGTATTTTCAGAATGTGCGTAGCATCATGGGAAGAAGGCATGGGCAGTCTGGGCGGATAGTTGAGTGGGGAGGCAGGTGTCACAGGATGCCCAGGTGTTTTAGCCATGGCAAGTTTCCAGAGTTGTGCAGTGGGGAGGGAAAGGATGTGAAGACAGACAGAGCTGGGTTTAAATCCTGGCCCCAAGTCTCCCTAAGTGTGTGGTTTTGAGGACCAAGCCTCAGTTTCTTGTAACAAAATTTGTGATTTGTACAATTTGCACTATACAGGTTCCTGTGAGGACGAAGACAGTGTGTAGCAAGCACCAGCATACCTGGTACAATTAGACCCTCAGTATATTCCCTGAGCCACCCCCATGACCCAGCAAGAACCAGACCATCAGACAGGACAGACCGAGTCTTGGCTGGGCGGCAGAGTTAATACCCTTAAAGCCTGCCAGATACATGCTACCGCAGGGTTAATGACAGAAAGGGTGTTGCTCCTAAGGCTTTGGGAGAGTTTGATGAGTATCTAGTGGTATGTGGTAGGCAGAATTCTAAGACAGTCCCCAAGATTCCTCCCCATGGTATACACATCCTGTATAATCCCCTCCCCTGGAGGGTGAGTGGGACTTGTGAGTATGATGGGATCGTCACTCCTGTGATTAGATTATGTTCTACAGCACAATTAACTTTAAGAAAGGGAGATTACCTTTAGTGGAACTGACCTAGTCAGGTAAGCCCTAAAAAAAGACTGGGCTCTTCCTGAAGAAGGAAATCCACCATGGGGGAGGGGTTTTGTTGTTGTTGCTAGCTTTGAAGATGGAGAGGGTCAAAGGATGAGGACTGGAGAGTGACATCTAGGACCTAAGAGCAGCCTTTAAATGTTGAGAGAAACCTGCATCACATCGAGCAAGGAGCTGAATTCTGCTAACAACCACTCAAGCTAGAGGACCGTGAGCTCCAGAGAACACAGCTCAGCTGATGCTTTCATTTCAGCCTGTGAGACCCTGAGGAGAGAACCCAACTATACCTTGCCTGGACTTCTGACCTACAGAAATTGTGAAACAGTAATGGCTGTTGCTTTAAGTCACTATTGATAATTTGTTGTGCAGCAATAGGAGACTAATAGAAAGTATTTTTAATCTAATCCATTTGGGTCTTTTATCATTAGTCTCATCCAAGGTTTTAAAGGGTCTTTTGGAATTATGGTGTTTATCCCACTCTGCCGCTTAGTGTAGGTATTTGTTTTCATGCACGTCTTTCCAAATAGCTAGTAAGCTCACTGACAGTGGAGTCTAGTTCTTGTCATTGTTCTTCCTCAATTAGTCCAGTGTAGCGTTCAATAAATATTTGTTAGGTGAACATTTATACAGCATTTGGCCTCCTACAAAGCATTCACAGCCTTGATCTCATTTGATCCTCGTTGTGACTATAATATCGAGGCGGGGTAGAGAAGGGAGCTGAAGCTCAGAGAAAGAGAGATTTGCCTGGGGTTAAAAGCACAAAATCTCTGTAACTTCAGAACTCCCCGTCCCATGTGGTTTCAATGCATTAGAGCTCTCTCCATGACATGGATGAGGATGTGAACTGTCTTATACTTTGAGCAGAATTTTGCAACTAAGGACCTTGAGGGTTCCCATGGAGCCAAGCCAAAGGAAATAATACCCAGCGCTTTGAGTCCCACCTCCTATTTTCCAGAGCTTTGAGGAGTTGCATGCTTGTTTTCCATGCTCTATTTCTGAAGGACGAGCTAATCAAGGAAAATGTTCTTTTGTTTTATAAAAACATTGAAATGAGAAGCACATTGCCTTGAGGAATGATTTCAAAGACAACAACTCACATGAAGATCTTGGCAGCTCACTGTATTCTGAGCTTATGAGAAACGTTAGGGGTCTTGGCAGTTTTGAAGTTACCCCTGCTGGTACTCACGGCCACTAGAAGATTCAGAAGGACTCTAGGTTGGGTATCTTGTGTTTCTTGCTTCCAAGACCATGTGGAGGCTCCAAATGTCAGCATAATCACCGCCTCATTAATTAACCCATTCATTTAACAAGTATTTGAGCACCTACTATGTGAGAGGCACTATAATAAGCATCTGGAATATAGTGGTGTGTAAAAACTGACCTGGTCTCAGCTCTCAGTGAGCAAAGCGTGTTCTGGAAAGATGTCCTTGCCTGGGGAAAGTTTAGGGACTTCTACTCTATACTCTTAATTGCTGTACATATGAGACAGATCCATTACAATCACTATCTCAATGTACAAAAGTTCTTTTGTGCCCCTAGTTTATCAATTCCCCACATAAGCTTCTCTAGGTCAGGGAATGTAGACTTCCTTCTTTGTACACCTACACTATTGTGCCTGCACAGAGAATGTGCCCCACATATAGCTGACTAAATAACTGAATGAGTAAATAAAGGAATGGATTCCTTTGGGTCCCATATTTGGAGGTGATTATCTTTGTAAACTCTACCAGAATGAGAGCCCTAGTAGGCTCTCTGTATTGCTTGGACCACAGTAGACGTTCAATGCATATTTGTTGAATACATGTATTTTTCACAATCAAGGACATTTCATTTGTCCCAAACGTGCTAGAAATCCTTAACTTACTTTCTTTGGGGTCTCATTCCCAAAGGAGAAAATTCAACTACAAAATCCTGAATAGGCCAAAAGCAGATTCCCTAAGTCATCCCCATTTTTGCCTAGGAATCTGGAGATGTTGCAACAGCTGTTTATAATTGCAGCTCAAATCCCAAATTAGTAAGGCTAAGTGGAAGAAACCGGCAGCCATTACTGCTGGCCCCTTAAAGCATCTTTAAAAAAAACATGCCAAAGTGACATTGACACTACTGCCGGAGGCTTTAAATAACCACCAGTTCTGACCGCAGCTCTTAAGCCGAGCAGCCCCTACGCACGCCATGTCCCTGGCTCCCTGGGGAGCAGATAACTAGTCAACACACCCTGGGAACCCCTTTTAGACCTCAGGCTCCGTTAGCAACAACACAACAAACAGTTGAAAGGGCTTCTGGTGTAAGCTTCTGGCTGCTTCAAGAATTATTGCTAAAATAAGTGGGGCAAAGCTGCAGGTGTCCTCAGCCTTCAGAAGAACAAGCTGCTAGTGCCGAGTCAAGGCCAGGCATGTTTGGCCGAGCCTAAGTGTAAGTCCTTAGGATAAGAGTCATGGATTAGTCTGCAGACAGAGCCACCAGGAAGCAGGGTAGATGTGTTTGTTTTCTTACCGGATGTGTCAACCATCTAATTGAATTCTCCCACCCCGTGGCTCTGCCTCTCCCAGTCATCATCAATATAGCTTATGCTTATCTTTTTGAAAATTAGATTGGACTTTGACATTTATGCTTAAAATTCCCATCTGAATTGTCAGAGTATGGACAGCAATGTCAAATACATGGCAAGGATTAAGCCCCCTTTCTCCACCCGGCCACAGATGATTGGCCAGCCTTATCTTCATCTTACCTTATCCACTGATGCCTATGGACACTGGGCTTCAGCCTCTTGGAACTTCATCCCCCAGACATGACATGTGCCTTGTCCCCCAGGGCACACAATATCTGGAGACGTGTGTGTGTGTGTGTGTGTGTGTGTGTGTGTATGTTACTGGTATTTGGTGAGTAGAGGCCAGGAATGCAGCTAAACATCCTACAATGCATAGGACCACTCCCTAGGATCATGAATTATCCAACCCAAAACGTCAATAGTACTGAAGGGGAGAGACCCTGGCATAAGCTATTAACTTTGCCTAGAATCCCCCTTCTTTCTCCGTGCCTCCCCAATCTGGTGAAATGCTGTTCTTCTTTCAAACTCTGCTTAAATTTTCCTTCTCTGTGAAGCCCTCTCAACCCTGCTCCCCCCATCTCTTGTTCCTTTGGTTTCTTTGTCCAATCCTGTAATACTGTTTCCTAACCTCTACCAAAATACTTTCAACATTCCACTTAATTTTTTTTCGAAGCAGCACAGATGACAAAGGTCACTTTCCCCTTAAGAACTTGAACAATCTTCTTGAACTTCCAATTCTGTGCTTGGTAGGAGTCCAGACCACATACCCCTGCCCCCAGGGTTTCTACAAATGGCAGTCACACTGGGCTCAGATGACTGCATCCCTGGCTTGTGGGTTGTCACCATCCTGTGTGTGCCATCCAGTATGTGTGGGTTCTGCACCACCTCAGCCCAGACAGGAAATGTAGGCCTTTCCTCTATATTTACAAAACTCCCACTTACACTATGCAATTTTTGCGGAGTGAATTTTACTGGAAGGAGGTGTGGAGGGAGTGTACATAGCAGCAAGGCAAACAATTTCAAAGTGAATGTTAGACATCTCAGTTCCAAAAGCCTTGATCTCTTCCCTCTGGAGATGCTTCAAGAGCTGTTTCCCGTGTTGTGCTCCAGGCACAGCATCAGCTTTACCAGCTCCTTGCTCCGCCCCTGCCTCTCTCGTCTCCTCCTCACCCCTGCCCACTGGGATTAGCTCCCAGAAATGTAGTTTATTTTTACCTATTTATGTTTGGTTCTGCCATTGCTTTTCCCCCAACTCAAATCCATGTCCACTTTTGTTCAAGCAACTCAATCAAAATACTCAGAGGGGAAAAAATAGGGAGAAGTGGGTTTCCAGGTAACAAACTTGGAAGACATATTTAGTTAAAAAAACAGCAATTTTTTTATCTTTATTATATTTTGCTCTCTGATGCCCCATCTCAAAAACGCATTCTTCAAGGACAGAAACTGAACCTCATTTATCTATATTTCACAGCCTAAGACAGTGCTGGGTACATCATTCATGGTCAGAGAATATTGAAGAGCTGGTCTCCCAACTTGGTGCTGATGTGGAGAGAGGATTAGTTGGGACTCGTCCCAACTTTTGGGATTCCAAGTGGGTTGTGGGGGTGGGGGCTGTGTAGAGCCTATCTTTGCATTTTACCTCTCTGCTGGTGAACATCGTGAAATGAAAAAATAAAGGGTGCTAAATGGGAACAACTTGTTTTTTCCCCTCTCACAGCTCATGTATATATCTTTTACACTCAATGAGCATCTCTGGAGGAGGTACTAGCTTCATCAACATTTAATCCCCTTTTGCTCCATCACAGAAGGGGGATACAATCAATGGCAATGGGGCTTCTTTCTTCCTTGGTTATTTAGGACTAGGACACAATACGCACAGCTTTGTGGGTGGGAGAGTTTCAAAGGAAGAAGTTTGGACCTGACTCCAGGAGGCTAGTTATCTACTTATGGTACTTGACTTAGCGGAAACCAGTCCTTGTGAAGGCTGCAGTTAGGCCTTTCTCCTGGATCGTGGAATGGAGATGCTCAATCCTTAGTGAACCTAGAGTTCCTCCTGGGAAGCTCCGTGCTCCATGGTGCTGTGGACTTGCAAAGGTTCATGCTCTTGGCTAGAGAGGGAGATTATAGTAGAGTTCAGGTTTCAGTGCTACTGCTAGTACTGCTTCCTCTACCATGTTAGAGTTTTCTGGGCCACTTGGAAACTCTAAGCACGATATTTTTGCACTTCCCATGGTAAAATGCTTTATAAATACACTATTAACTTAAAGAATGCAATCTTTTTGAATACACAATCAATTTGGAATTTCCTGCAATAGTAGTAAGAATAAGAACACTGTTAAAATATTGTTAGGAGCACTTTCAATAAGAACATTGATAAGCTGTGCATACAAACATCATGAGATGAAAGTTAATGTAGTGGAAAGGATGGAATGGGGAGACTGGGAACATCAGAAGGCCTAATTTCTGATCCCAGTGCTGCCAACAGCTAGTTCTGAGAACTTAAATCATGATCTCAGTTTCCGCATCTCTCTGTGAAAACAGGATAACAATAGTTGTCCTGCCAACAGTATAGATTTGCAAGGTGGATCTAAGGAAATAGAGGACTTGGAAAAGCTTTGGGAAGTTAGTTTTGCAGAGAATAACAATAACATTAAAGTTATCTGGGCCAGAATGGCTAAACCAGGTAATTGTCCTGTGGCAGAGCGTTTTCAAAGAGTGCGTCATGATCATTACCAACTGACATAGTCCAGGCCTGGTGCTTTGATGGGCCCTATGTTGCTTGGAGACGCATTCACTGACAGAGTCTCTAAGTGCATTAGGCAGTATGGGGAGGAGAAAGATGTGGCACTGGATGATGATGGTGAAGATGCTGAAACCACTATGCCTAGGAAGCTCCCATAGATTTCCTGAGAACGCTTGCTGGTCATTGGAGACATGCCTTTAGGGCCTCTCAAGGGCATTTACTGTGGGAGTGGGATGGGCCCTTGGAATTACATACCATAGGGATTACTCTGAAAGAGACCCCACAGCTCAGTGCACTCATGTTGGCCACAGAAAACAAGCATTTCTGGTCCAGTGCTAAGTATCATTTCCCATAAGGGGACTTTAAGGGGCTTGTGTAGGTACAGGACCAACATTAACTTTCCCAAAGACAGGTCCAGGAGGGTCTTCCTTTACTAATCCACCAATTTCCGTACCTTGAAGTGAGGATCCTGTCTATAAATGTCCCTCCTGTACCTTATGTCTGGGATGCTATTTCCTACTTGAAGTTGGTGGAAATCCCCTCCGGAAGTTCAATGGGACAACTTGAAGTGAGGGAGAGCCTGGGTACCGATCATCTCTCAGGAGCTCCACCACAGCAACCATATTTCACAAGATCTGAAATATGCCCATTAGCAAATTTGAGAACAGCAGAAGAGTTCAGAGGAAAGATGCCTTGTGGCTAAAGGGAATAAACAGAGACACTCCTTCACAAGCCTTCTGTATCAATGCTGTTTCTGATAGGAAACACAGCACTCAAATGGGGCAACTAAGGAAAATTTAATGAAATAACTCCTCCCACCCTTTTGTAAATAATTAAGGGAAATCAACAGGGATGAAGAAATGTGCAAGAGCTGGCAACAGCTGGGAACCATTACCATCCCTAGATCTAATGGGGATAAGGGGAGAGAGTGGATATCTGAGCTCACAGAGAGCTGTAGGAGAGAGACACTGAACAGGAACCCAGACCTCGGGTGGAGACACACGACTAAACCCCTGGGCCCAGCGATGAGAGGGTGTGGTGGGGATGCAGCTAGTCTGATGTCATTATTTTTTCACCCTTAGCCTCCAGCCATGGCTCCCTATTGGCTGAACCCAACAGGAAGCCAAAGGACAAGGGCAACTGTAGAGGCTGCCTGCAGCCTCTGAAAGGGTGGAGAATCTTCTGAGACAGGAAAATGGAAGATATCCAGCACACTTTTCTTGGCTAAAATGCCCTATTTTAAAACAAAACGACTCAAACAAAAACAAACATAATTTAATGGAAAGAGCGTAGAGTCACTGGTGAGGAGACCAGAGTTCTAATCCCAGCTCTAATCCTCACTTGCTGAAAAGTCTTGGGTAGGTCGCGTTGCCTCTCTCTGTGTTAGTATCTTCCCTTCTTCCTTCTCCAGGGTCACGTGTGGATGAAGGGAGTTTCTCAGTACAGGTATGTGGTGAATGTGAGAAGACAACTTGAGCCCTGGTAATCAGAGGAGAAGGGTAAGCAGCCATAGATGATGTAACTTAGAAGGAGAGAGGCCAGTGATGGAGTCACTCAATCCCTTGGAACCTGGTGGAGAAAGAACAAGAGCAGGAGGAAACAGAATCCTGAGAACAAGCAAAGCCCTCAGACTCTCCCCTCCTCCCATGTTTAGCAAGGCACCGGGGATGTTCGCTGACAGCTGCAGATGTGAGCATTGACACAAGAAGACAGGGAGGCTCTGTTTATTCCTGGGCACAAGGAACACTAACTATTTTCATTTAGTGGTTTCTTGCTCTTCTTGCCTACTTACCAGAAAGCACGTCAGTGATTATGCATCTCAATGACTGTGTGTCTCAAGTTGGCTCTGTGTTTGCTGCCCACTCTTTAGAATGTATGGTCCAGAGAGTCTGGGGTCTGCTCACAGTAAAGGAACTGTTAGAAGAGATCATATCTAAGAGATATTAGTGAAGCCCAGACCTAAGCCAAGTCTCAAAGTAGAAATATAGGAGAGGAGCGAGAGAGAAGTGGAATAGATACAAGAGAGAAGTCAAAGGTAAAATGGGTACAGTCCCTCCTAGGCAACAGCTAAGCTAGATACAGAGAATCTAGACAGATAGGTTGTGGCTGGTGTGGGATCTAGATGCAAGGAGTTTCTCGTCCTGGTACTCAAAGCCACCAAAATTTAGAAGGGACAGGGCACATTCTGACACGCTATACTGAGAAAATAGAAGCCCAAGGGAAGAATAGTAGACAAAGCCAAAACGATTAAAATTTAAGGGTGTTGAGCATCTTAGGGCCCTAGACAACTTCAATCACATCTTCAATCAGCTCTTCAGCCAGGCCCTATAATGAGCACCTGAGACGTAGGAAACTGCTCCTGGAACTGCTTAGCGTGCCCTTTATTTCAACCCAAGTCAGTGATCATCCTTAAGATCTCAGTTCAGTTGTCACTTCCTCAGGGAAACCCTTCATGACTTCCCTGACCAGGTCAAGTCCTCATATAGCTCTGGGGACATCGCCTCTGTAGCACTTACTCTAGATGGAATCTCACACTTCTTTGCTTGGTGCCCATCTTCTGCATGAAGTGTAAGCTCCACAAGCCATGCCTATTTGCAAATCATCGCACTCCCAGATCCTAGTTCAGTCTATGGAACTGTGTGGGTTCTTAGTCATAGCACTTCAACGGACAATGCAGCAATAAAAAAGTATTCTGGTTTCTCAGATTCTTATCCTGTTTCTTGGTACCAGGAATTTCTTCTTGGCTAGGCCTCTTCACATTGATGATTTGCTTGCATATTTTGCTTGACTTTTATTTCTGTTTCTACCCTGGAGACTGTCTTGGCTCGAAGGTCTGTATCTAATGGATTAGATAATAGTAGACGCAGGTAATAGGAGATTACACACATGTAATAGGAGAATAAAGTACTTGAAGGAATAAGTGAAAATGGCCAGGACAATTGATAAAAAGAAAGTGATCTTGAATGTCCCCTCCCCAAATTCATATGTTGAACTCCTAACCTCCAATATGAAGGTGTTAGGAGGTGGGGCCTTTGGGAGGTGATTAGGTCATGAGAGTGGAGCCCTCATGAAAGGAATTATGCCCTTGTAAAAGAGACCGCAGAGAGCTTTCTCTCCCCTTCTGCCATGCGAGGACATATGGAGAAGACAGCCTTCTATGAACCAGGAAGCAGGTTCTCACCAGACACTGAATCTGCCACCACTTTATCTTTGACTTTCTAGTCTTTAGAACTTGAGGAATAAACGTTTGTTGCTTTAAGCCACTAAGTCTATGGTAATTTGTTAAAGCACCTGATAGAACTTGAAATCAAAATCCATTTTTATTGACTTACCTGGCTATATGAGTAAGGTATGAAATCAAAGAAACTGTGAGAGAAGAAGATGCTCAAAGAATGCCCTGAAATACTAAATACAATCAAATAAATTTGAGTGAAGGGATATTGAGCTCATCGATACAGACTCATAACTTTAGATCTCCACGATGCCAATTGTTTTCTTACTGTCCTCTTGTCTCTCACACTCCTTCTAGTTTTTTCTGAACAACGCCTCCAAATTAATCTTCCAAAATATTTGTCGGCCATGAAATTCCTTTCAACTCACAACTCCGCAGAACAAATACAAATAAAAGAATTTGTCTCTCTAATGACTCTTTGTACTATGTTTCCCATCCTGGAAGGCCCAGACATTAGAATTTAACCCAGAATTAAATGATCAAAGTATTATTTATGGCTAATATTTATTAAGCACTTATTAGATCCCAAGGATTGTGCTGAATGCATTGTAGTTATTTTAATACTTAATCTTCATGAAAATCATTTGGGATGGAAACTCTTATACACATTTTGTAGATGAGGAAAATAAGGTTTGAAAAGGAGTAACTTGCCTAAAGTCACACTGCTAATCAGGGGTGCAGCTAGGATCTGAATCCATGTCCATCTGATGCTGGGACTTAAGCTCTCATAGTGATAGTAGCAGATGTGTGCAAGCCCTTTTCATACTCCGAAAACCATCATGGAGACGACAGTCTAAAAACTCTGGGGCTATAGCCATAGCCCCTAAACCAAGAGACCAACCATTTTCTTCATTGTAATTTTCACAATGCTCATTCTCTTAGATATTAGTTGAACATCTAATATGTGCCATGCATATGTGCTAAGCATTTTATTTTCATTTTCTTCAATCCTGTTTTACAGATGAGAAAACAGATCAAAAGAAGGGGATTTGGGCTTTGTATCATCAGATTGGAAACTCTGTGAGGACAGGAACTTTGTTGACTATTTTATCCTCTGCACTTTGCCTGGCCCAGAGAAGTTGACCGGTAAGTCAATATTTAAATGTAGTCTATTTGATTATAAAGTATCTGTAGGCTTTCTATTCCTTCAAAACATGCAAATAATTGTAATAAAAGACACAAGAATTACTGTGAAAGGGAGACATTTTTGTTTATGAAATAATTGGGACTGAGAGTGATACTAGCCAAAAGGAGAAGAGAAGCTTGTAGCTCACAGTGGGGAATTGTTTGAGCATGGACAACACTCGGGTTAGAATATAAGCTATATAGAAGTTTTGTTAAAGGGTCATATGTGGAAAAGAAAAAAGTTAAGGTTAAATATATATGAAATTAAAATGTATTAAACATGTTTAAATATAAAAAATTGATTTAACGGTACAGAAAACTTCAATGCCAGCAAACAGAAGATTGGTGCTTGGAGTAAATTTCAGGTGCATGTCAAAATAGGGAAGTAAAGTAGGATATAAAATACTTCCTACGACTTATACACTGAAATCTTTTAAAAGTTTGCTCATAATAATGAAGGGTTAAGTAATACTATTTTGTATATGCTTGCTGACAAGGCAGCCAGTGGAAATTTTATGGTTTATGGCCAATTGAAGCTGCGATATGTAAAGTGAAAGCCATTATACTCTCTGATCACACAATGGTTCATTTTAATTTCTCAAGGGCCAAGAAATTTTGCAGAGGCCTATTGAATCTTGAAAAATTCTTTTGGGAATAGGAAGAAAAAGGTGTAAATCTATAAGAGAGGAGCTCAAAAGCACGGGATCTGTAGTCTCTTTTCTTGATATCATAGTGAGTTATTTTCTGGTGGTATAAAGAAAGCTCTCAAGTGAGTTAAAAAGTGCTGAAGTCTTTGAAGAACAAAGACAGATATGCACGATAATAAACAGAGGGGGAAAAAGGGGAGGGTAATGAATGTGAGGCTAAATATTGAAAATCAGAAATACAATGGAGCAAATCTGTTGACGAGTTCAAGATGATGAGGGAAGAAAGAGATCAAGCAAGACAAAAGACGCATTCCAGTGTCCAGGAGGTGACAAGGAAAGAGGATGATGATCCTCTTAAAAAGAAGGGATAAAAATTGCGCCAAGAAATAATCTGCCAATAACTAAGACTCTTTCTTCTTTCCAGAACTTGTCTGACGCAACAAAGTGGGTAAAGAGAAGGACAAGGATGGAGTCATCAAAGGATAAACTTGATAAGGGCAGAGCCCACAGTTCCACATGTGAAATCCATGACCTGATTGTCAATGGGGAGAGTCTCCCCTGTGTCTGCTGGACTCCCTGAGCATGGCGTGCTTCAGAGGACTGTCAGCAGATTGTTGACTGCAGAATTCAACGACCTAAAGGAGAAGAGCTTGACAAGCTTGATGTAGCAGGGGAAGTTAAGGGTGAAATTTAAATGGAAAGGGAAATATATATGGTATCAGTTTCCTATTGCTGCTGTAACAAGTGATCATAAACTTAGTGGCTTAAAACAACACAAACTTATTATCTTACAGTTCTGGAGGTCAGAAGTCCAAAATAGGTCTCACTGGGATAATTCAAGGTGTTGGTAGGAATGAGTTCCTTTCTGGGGCTCTAAGGAGAATCTGTTTTCTTGCCTTTTCCAGCTTCTGGAGGCTTCCCGTGTTCTTTGGCTTGTGACCCTTCACCACCCTGACCTCTGATGTGGATTAAGGCTGCCCCAGCTAGAGAAGCCCAAGGTGACCTGGCCTACATGCCAAACTATACGACCCAGTGGACTTTTTTTATGGTATGAATTAAGGACTGCCCCAGGGAGAGAAGCCCGGGGCATCCTCGCCTGCATGCCGATCTATATGGCCAGATTCGTATCTAAAGTTATATGACCGCACAATAATCAGACCCCATCTGCACTGAAATCATTTAATGACTTTTTACATCATCTTTTCTTTTCTCCAGTAAAAATAAGTCACGTACCCATGCCTTATAAAATTAGCCCTAACCCTCAACTCAGGGCAGCAGCAGGAGCTCTGACTGCACATGGGTCCTGTCCCCACGCCAGCAGAGGCAGCAGCAGGAGCTCTGACTGCCTGTGGGTCTTGTCCCCACACACCAGCTCTGCCTGCCCATGGGTCCTGTCCCCATGCCAGCGGGGGCAGCAGCAGGAGCTCTGACTGTCCGTGGGTCTTGTCCCCACACACCAGCTCTGACTGCCCATGGGTCCTGTCCCCATGCCAGCAGAGGCAGCAGCAGGAGCTCTGACTGCCTGTGGGTCTTGTCCCCACACACCAGCTCTGACTGCCCATGGGACCTGTCCCCATGCCAGCGGGGGCAACAGCAGGAGCTCTGACTGCCCGTGGGTCCTGTCCCCACGCACTAGCTCTGCCTGCCCATGGGTCCTGTCCCCATGCCAGCGGGGGCAGCAGAAGCGGCAGCAGCAGGAGCTCTGACTGCCCGTGGGTCCTGTCCCCACGCACTAGCTCTGCCTGCCCATGGGTCCTGTTCCCATGCCAGCGGGGGCAGCAGAAGCGGCAGCAGCAGGAGCTCTGACCGCCCGTGGGTCCTGTCCCCACGCACCAGCTCTGCCTGCCCATGGGTCCCGTCCCCATGCCAGCGGGGGCAGCAGCAGCTGCTCTGCCTGCCCATGGGCGCTGTCCCCATGCCAGCGGGGGCAGCAGAAGCGGCAGCAGCAGGAGCTCTGCCTGCCCATGGGTCTTGTCCCCATGCTATTCCACACTATTCTCTAAATAAAAGAGCACTACTGCCAGATCTTGAGAGTCTAAGAAATCTTTCTTTCGACTCCTCGGCTCACCAACCCCGCATCAACCTCTACTTCCATTGTCATATCTCTTTCTCTGACTCTCACCCTCCTGCCTTCCTTTTGTAAGAATTCTTGTTATTACAGTGGACCCAATGGATAATCCACGGTAATCTCCCCCTCTCCAGAGCCTTCATTTAATCACATCTGCAAAGTCCTTTTTGCCATCTAAGGTAACATATTTATAGGTTCCAGGGAATAGGATGTAGACATCTTTGGGGGCCATTATTTTGTCTACCCCAGTTTCCTATTCCTGCTATAGCACATTACCAAGCATGTAGTGGTTCAAAACAATACAAATTTATTTTCTGATAGTTCTAGGGGTCAGAAACACAAAATGGGCCTCAATGGGCTGAAATAGGGTGTTGGCAGGGATGCATTCCTTCCTGGAGGCTCGAGGGAGAATCTGTTTCTTTGCCCTTTCCATGTTTTAGAGGCTGCCCGCATTCCTTGGCTTGTGGCCCCCTTCCATCTTCAAAGCCAGCAATGTTCGTCCAGTCTTCTCACATCACATGGGTCTGACGCTGACTCTTCTGTATCCATCTTCCATTTATAAGGACCCTTGTGATTACTTGGGTCTATGCAGATAATCCAGGATAATCTCCCATCTCAAGGTCAACTGATTAGCAGCGTTAACTTCATCTGCAATCTTAATTTTCCCTTGCAGTATAACCTACCATATTCAGGTTCTGGGGATTAGGACATGGACATATTTGGAAGGGGAGAGCATTATTCTGTCTATCGCACATACTCTCCTGTTTGAATGTCAAACCAAATTTGAGGGATGCCATCAGCTCCATTTTATAGGTAAAGAAGCAGACAGAGAGCACAAGCGCCTTACCCAAGGACAGCTATGCTCATAAACAGACCTAGCATTAAACTCAGTTCTGTATGACTTCAAAGCATGGCCCTTTCCACGACACTGAGAATAGTAAAGATGTAAACAGAACCTCCCTCGTAAGCTAGAGTGCTTCAGCAAGTGCCTGGCACATTTTATATGCTCAACAAACAGATGCTGGCATTATTATTCACCCAAGCCTTACCCAAGCACTCTGAGGCTTGCTTGCCAACCAGGGCAGAGTCTTGGGGATCGTTCTTACAGCCATATTTTATAGGAACTCTCAGAAACAATTTGTTCAAGTTGTTCCCTTGGAAACTTTATATATTTTCAGAGTCTCCAAAATGAAAGGTCATGTTGGATAGTAGCAGCTGGTGGGAGCCTGAAGCTGAAACTGGGCGGGTTTTCACGAATTCACATGGGCAACTTCCTCTCTTTCCTGTCAGTTTTGTTATTGCTGTTGTACCGAGAGAAAGGCTTGGACCTGGACACCTGGGATTCACGTGAGATTTAACTTGTGAGAGAAGATGCAAGTTTCTATCCCATGTGCGTTCTTCCGAGGAGAGGGTTTCTAACTCTGAGAGGAGTTTCTGATTTCCTGAAATGTTAAGAAACACTCATTCAGAGAATGAGTCCAGACAGAAGGATCCCGGAATTCAATGATCTTTTAAAAAGTTTCCTTCTTGTAGATCATTCTTACAAACCTAATTAAGAAACAGAATGAATTATAACCTATAAATCTTTTGGTGTTGGTTTGCCATTATGTCTTTTATTTATTAAAATTACCAAAGGATGTGATCATGCAATTTACATTAATAAGAGTAACTAGTTTTCGGTATTGACAAGTATAACTTGTTTTCTGAGAGGATGTAGTAGAAAATAGAAATACCCAACTTCTAAAAAATATTTTTAGAAATAGACGTTGCAAAGGACTGCAAGACTGGCCTGGCAATTTTTCATGCCTATGGTCACTGCTGTAGGTTTAAACATCATCAGTAGAAAGTATTGCAGGATGAGTTATTATCTATAACATGGGTTAATAAGTCATTCGTTCTACTCAAGCACTAAATTCTTAGAAGATATATACTTTGCTATTTTTCTGTCTACTGGTTATGTACATTATGTTTACAAGTACGCCATGGTGAATGTGCCAGGAAGAAATGAATTCTTGTCAATGCCTATTATCTGAAAAGCAGAAAATTTTTGTAAAAAGATTAGAATTCAGCAATTTTTAAAATGGCTTCTGCATAAAGGAGAACTCACATCACAATTTTATTCATTTGTAAATACTTTCACGAAAATAGGAAATCAATTTCCTAATTGATATTCGGGATAATTTAAGGAAATTAAGTATTGCTCTACCATCCTTTGTTTACTGAGGGCTGCTGTGTCTTGTACGAAGGATGAAACAGTGACAAAATAGAGCTGTACAGGAGCTGGCTGTGAGGTAGGTGCTGAATGTTATTTCCCTTCCCTTGGATGGGAATCACTGTGCCCCGCCCCTAAAATCATTATTCAGAGTTGTTAAACTTCATGTAACTGGAATGTAATTGGAAACATTGATGCATAACTCAGGGCTGATTTTCAGAGCAAGTGTCTATGAGTTTATACCAAAGAAAAAAAGCACAAAAAAAATGGTCTTCTTTGAGATTAGTAAAATTTATAGCTTGTTTCTAAGCCAAGGGCAGGGAGAACACTCCTAAATAAACACTTCTCTCATCTAGATGAGGAGAAGTATCAGAAAATGAAGCTAGCAAGCTTCCCCTGACTTCGATGCACTCCGTTATGTGTACCTTCTGCAACCGGGTCGGACACACCTTCACATTTCCTCCCCAGCAATCCAGAAAGCCTGCGACAAACCACCTTGAAGAAATCTTTACAGTATTGCTAAAAATATTACTCTGGGGCTGGGGCCAAGAACTTTCTGAGCACCACTATGGAGACTGACCTGGGCTGGACCTAACTTTTGTATTTTATCCAGATTAAAAAATTAAGAATATCTGCCCAGTTTGCTTCCCCTCCCTCCTCCCTCTCTCCATCCTTCTTTCTTTCCTCCCTTCTTTCCTTCCTTCCTTCCTTCCGTTTATTATAAGTCTTTGTAGGCACAGTCAAGTCTGTATTTCTCATCGTAGTATCTTAGCACTTAGCAGAGTGCCTAGCATATAGACATTCAATAAATATTGAATGATTGAGTGAATGAATGAGTTCCGCAAATACGTGTGGAGAGCCCACTATGAATAAAAGATGGCGCTAGGCCCTGGGAGTTGGGATGGGAAGGGAAGTGGATTCAAGGGTGAAGTCCCAGTCCTGTCTTAGTGAACGTCTACACCCTTCTCTTTAGCGAGCATTTGACCTGGGAACATGGCTCTATTAATCAGAGTAGAATCAGAATGCCAGGTTTGCATTGCCTTCTACTACATTCTAGCTGTGTGAGTTTAGGGAAATTATTGAATTCTTTGCATCTCACTTCCTTGCTTCTAAAATGGAATAATATCTACCTGTCTTATTTACCAGGGTTGCTGTGAAGATCAATTGATCTAATGTGTGTGAATCCCTCTGTAAACTATTAAGCAATTAAATTATTTTCACCTAAATAAGAGATGATACATATAGAAACACTAGTAATTATAAAAGTAATATGACTAAAGCATGACAGAAGTTCAGACAAGATGATGTGTGTATGGTTCACACTGTAAAAGTAGTAATTCAAATAATACTGTAAGCTCAGTATTAGTGTCTTCAATTTTATAGATGAGGAAACTGATTCAGAGAAGTTAAGTGACTTAGCCAAGGTCACAGAGCTAATAAGTAGTTCAGATGGGATGGCCAGATCTCCTCTTTCACTGAACTCTGTATGTTTTCCACATTCAGTCCAGTTAATTAGCATAGGAACATATTAGCCAAAATATGATGGCATTATTGCCATTTTTCTACCATTTCATTTATATTTTGCTAACTTTCTGAGTTCAAACTAGATCCCACATAAAAGTATATCTTTTGTACATATCCTTAAA
Organism: Equus asinus; assembly: GCF_041296235.1. NCBI lineage: Eukaryota > Metazoa > Chordata > Mammalia > Perissodactyla > Equidae > Equus > Equus asinus. The sequence goes on along the minus strand of NC_091802.1, from coordinate 31,931,505 downwards.
TGATTTCAAGAGGGTTATCAAGCATAAATCAGGAGAAAAATATGATTTTTGGCTATTAAATAACACAATGGTGTTCAAATTTTGGAAGACTTCTGCATCATTGGTTCTGGAGGAAAAAGGCTGGCAGTTTCAAATAAATGGTGGCTCGAGGCCTGTAGTCTGTCTTCACCTCCCACTCAGGACATTTTGTCAAAATAAAGATGTCATGTTCCCCCAGGAGAAATATAGCCTTGGAGGAGGAGAGTGAAGATTAAGCATGTCCATCAGTGTGAGCTCAGTGTATTGTCAACAAGTAACATATTTCCCTTCTCTGTGATGGTCACCTTGTGACCTGGACTGGGGTCCTCTGCATAGGGTTCCGGATCTCTGCTGGTGTGGATGATGTAGCTGGAAGGGATAGGACACGTCGCCAGAAAGACTGGTGGCTGCTTTCTTGTGCCACTCAAGTTTAAAAGAGAACGTTACATGCGTACCTTTGGGGGATGGGGGCTGGATTCCTGGAAGTGATAGCGTAACTAAGTCAGCACTTGCTCCCTGTGGCTCTAGCACAGTGCCTTTGAATGCAGGTTTCAGACATCCTGCAGCTGCAGTCTCTCCTCCTCTCCCTTCAAATTCTCTCAAGTCATGACACGCCTCTGACAATTGTTTCTTTCAGCTACAGTACATTGGTTTGTCCTCCTTGCCCTCAGGTCATAGAAAGGTTTATGATGGTCTTTATAAACGGACTCACTCGTCCCCATTTCCCTCCCTCTTGTTATCCTGGCTTTCCTCAGCCATTTCCTAGGAGGTGCCTGCAGCCCGGGTGTGCATTTTATTGCCCTGCTTAATACTCCTTCTTGGTATTTTAGCTGTACCTCCAGAACATTCCTCCAGAACAGAGACTGCCTGTCTCTGGGCTCCACTATTTACTCACTGTGTAACCTTGGGCAAATTATTCATCTTTCTATGCTTCAGTTTTCTCATGAGTGAAATAGGGAGGGTCATAGCACCAACCTCATGAGGCGAGGGGATAGAGGGAAAGTAGAGCACAGATCTGACACAAGGCTGTGGGGTTCCAAACCCGAGCTCTGTCATTTCTTGCTTAGGGGTCCTTGAGAGATACTTCACCTCTGTAAGACTCAGTTTTTTCTCTTATTCAAAGGGAGATCATAATTGTACCTACCTCACAGAACTGGGATAACAATTAAGTGAGATAATATTGATCCAGCGCTTGGCACAATGCTTGGCACTGACAGTAAAGTGGTCAGTTAGAGATGATCAGCAGCAGCAGCAGCCACATGTTGGTTTTGTTGTAAGTCATTCCCTCCTCTCTGTTCTTTCACCTAAAAAAAGAGCCACTGTTGTTTTATCTAAAAAGGAGGGGTAAGGAGAATAACAGTACTTTGCCTTTTTCAAGTAACAAGAATGATCAAGAACAGTGATGAGTATGAATGTATCAAAGACATATAAAGAACCACAGAAATCCAAAGAATGATTATTCTCGATAGATGCTGATCGGAGTGGAATCGGAACTGCTCTAGGTCCGTGTGATTCAGAGGAGAAGCACGCCTTCGATTCCTCAACCAATTTTTCAAGTAACACAATTCCAGCACAACACATCTCTCCCCAGAGACCCATCAGTAACTGTCATTTGACACCTTTACAGCACACTTCCTTCAAAGAAAATGCTTATTGAATGTTGTACAATAAACCATTTCCTCGTCCCGGGGCTGAACAACAGTGGCCCATGGGCCCCTTCTCCATTTCAGTGAGCTAAATGCTGTTTTTTTTCACAGCCTCACCAACTCAGCTTCCCATCTCATTCCCAAAGGATTAACTCTTTCTGCTCAAAAAGGCACAAACTTCTTTTCAGTTAGCGCAAGTGTACTCATTCCACCTCTGCAAACACAGCGGGAGAGCACAGACCATTTGAGGTCTCCTTGGAACCTGGCTCTTCTTCACCTTCAGATCAAATCCTCTATGTCTGGACTCACCATTTCTACTGAACTAAAATGACCAGGACTCCAGAGGGTAAACCCACGTCAACACTTTACCAGGACTGTGGCATCTCTGCCCTGGTAGGATTCAGGGTTTGGGGTTTATCTAAAAGCCTCAAGGACTCAAAATCTGTGGGTTCTGGGCTGCTCTATTCAGCAGGCTCTTTAACAAGCTCCACTTGGTGCTTCTTGCCCATTAGCTTGGTCTTGCTTACTCTCTGGCTCTGAAGTCTCACTATTGACAGCAGGGAACCTACTTGTTCCTCTCTGCCTTGTCTGCTTTAGAGCCTCATCAGGGAGCCACAAGACTGTGGCTTGAATCCTGATCCAGAGATTTGCTGGCTGTGGGTGCACAGCAAGCCAGTTCAGCCACTTGAAGCTTCCATTTCCTTATCTGCGGAACAGGGTTGCATTAGTTCCCCCTATGACTGTTCTGAAGATCAAATGAGGTAATGAGTGCAGAAGTTGCTTTTTCAACACCTGAGACATGAGATGGTCTCAAGCAATATTAATTGAAATTGGGTGCTTATCTGTTCCTCCAATATCTGACCCCTTATAGCTTTTATATCCTCCAGATCCTTCTAGTCCTGGCCTTAGCTGCCTAACTCTTCTTAGTTGTTATTTATATCCCTTCAAATGAATACACTAACCTTTGCATTTGATGCCTGGAAAATAATTTGTCTCAACATTCTAATTCTAGGTCAATTAAAATAAGTTTAATGCATTCCTCAAGCCTTCAAGGTTCATTTCTACTGGAAAAATCCAAATGCAAATGAGACATCTGGTTCTCACATACAGATGGTCCATGCAGTATTTACATCTTTGTCAAATAAAGAGAATGTGAAGCCTTGTGTAGACACAGTCCACATGTCCTCTATTTTCTTTGTTAGGGATTAGAAAATATGAAGAAAAAAATGACAAGAGTGTGATGAAAATCTTTTCTGAAGTCTTACTAAGGTGCATTTCACTGTAAGTCGAATCATTTGATTGTTTTGAGCAAACGCTTTTTTATTTTTCCCATGTGTGGCACTGTTTTCAATTCTATAGGAAGTTCAAGAAAACCATGGTATAAACTCTGCTCAGAAGGGTAACAGAAACCTTTCATAAGCCCTATCTTTTTGCATAGAGAGTCTTAAAGTGTGGATTGCAAATCCTAGAGCTGAGTTTTCTAATTACAATCATGATTCCCAAACTCTGTGTCTGATTATTAATCTAAAACCAATTAAAATTCAATGCATATTCATTAAATGTGTCCTACTACTAGCCATGAATTATCAATGATAAAGTTCACTCCTTGCTCTTTACAAGCTTTCAGTTTAATTGGAGGAGGCAGGCGAGTAACTGGATAATTATAATACAGTGCAAATGTGGTCAGTGCAAATGTGATCAGTGCAAATGTCAGTCCTATAAGAAGGAATTGAAAGCACGCACACACAGACTTGCACACACACGAGCTGGGGTGGGTCTTAGTCTCAACTCAAATGCCAGCTTCCTCCTCTGAACTCTCCCAGCGTTTTATCTGAACTTCCACGATGGCCCTTTTCCATTTTTGCATCCTCCACAAATATTTGTAGAATGAATGAACAATTTCCTTACCTTTTCCAAACACAGGAAGCTGGTATCTATAGCTGAATAGTTGCTGCTCGATATCTGATCCTGCATTCTATTAGCCAAGCTGCTTGCTGAGTGATAAAGTCCCTGGGAGCCCCACCCCTGAGAACTTGCATCTTTGCACGATCCTGCAAAGCACAGGAATTTAATGAAATGAGTAAATAATCAAAAAAAGAACCCACCTCTGGAACTTTAAGCATAGCAGAGCTGGCCACACGTCATGCTGTGTGGGGGCGTGTTATATGAAAGCCAACTGTGGCTAGAGGATCTTCCCGAGTACTCGTCCAAGAACCCACAGCGCCTTCCCTTGGTCCATGTTGGCCTGTTCTTCACCCTTTGCTTTTCCAGTCCCTGTGTTTACTCTGGCTTCTATCTGCTTCTGGACCCTCTCAGGTTTAGCGACCTGCCCTATCACCCTTATCTGACCTTTGCTTCCACCTTTACTCTGCTCCTTGTGTCGCCTTGAACTCAGTGTCACCTCTAGCTTCAAGTAAAGGACCCCTCCAAGGTGGCTTCCTCTCTGAGACACAGTCACAGGCTGGGGGGGGGGGGTCCCTGGTTCCCCCCTAGAGAGGAAATATTTGGACAAGTAAAGGAGGATGGAATTGAGGTGTTTGAGTCCAGCTATGCCACTTACCAACTGTGTAATCTTAGATGAGGCTTCACCTTTCCGTGTCTGCCTCCCATCCGTAAAAACAGAGGTAACCCCTACCTCAGCTGGTTACGCAAATCAAAATTGAGTGTACGTGAAAGAGCCTGGGACAAAGATGACATTCGACAATTAGCAGTTCTTCCCCCTGTCACAACTCCCAGCTGTGGCCTCCATTTCTTCCCAGGCCCTGATGTCAATTTGACATTCCTCCTAAGGCAGAAGGATTAGGGTGACTCATTCCTAGGGAAATTCTAGATTCACCTACGTTTGGTGCTTCTTCTTGCTTTTCAAAGATGGTTTCCTGTTTGCTCTCTCAATTCATCTCAGGAACACTGGAGTATTCCCAAATCCAAGACATGAGAATTATTTTGCAGCTAACTCATTGATAGTTGAATATGACACAAATCCATGTATCAATAAAAGTACCAAAAGAATCAAGGTAGTCAGCAAAAAAGGACTTGTGATATGCTACATTATTTCCAGTGGTATAAAACAGAGATGTCCCAGCTATCTTGCTTTTAACTTGTATCTTAAGGATTTTCTATTGCCTTTGTGTATACATAAATTTATTTGCATGAACTAAGCTGTAAGAATATTTTTGCCTTAGTAACCTAGATCTAAGTGGCTCCTTATTCCCTGAGCCTCACTCTGTTGCCCTTGTGGACATGTTGGTAGCGTGGGTACACCAAGAAAGAGACACAATTTAAGAGATTCCTTAAAAAGACCAAGAAAGCATTCCAAGACATGGATTTGAAAGAATATGCCATAGAAACCCAAGTTTTCAACACTTTGACTTTACCCTTTACCCTCTACCCTCTAGACTGGGCTAAATAAATATCCTTGTCCTTGATCCTTACCCATCCTTGGGGATTGAGAAGGCAAATGGGACACTTGTCACCCCATTTATTACTCAGAGTTCTCCAGAGAAACAGAACCCATGGGATGTGTGTGTACACATATGTTGTGTGTGTATATATATATGGATCGGAGTATTGGAAGACGAAATACTTCCAATAGGGGAATGTTCAAATCTATTGTGGCATTGTAAATTGGAGCTTCCTCGAAAAAGGCAGTTAATGTAGCAGTTAAAAATACTAGAGAAGGATCCAGACAACTAGTTTGTCTTGGATGGTAGACCAGGAAGTTGCACATACACAGAGCTGCATGTTCTGCAGGGGCTCCTTTGGGGTGTTTTATGACCAAAGTTGGTATTTGGTTTCACCTGATTAAAAAATTTTCCAGCCTAAAACGATGGCAGTCTCACTGTCTGGTGTAGAGTTCGGGATTAGGATTTTCCATCTGCCACATGCTGGAGAAATTCCCAGATGACATTTTTTAATATTCTTGTGAGTATTCCTTCAACTCACTTCCTAAGTAGGGGAGGAAGGGGCTTCTCTTCAGACACTTGTCCTTTTCTGGATCCTCACCAAGCACAAAGACATGTCAGTCTTACTCTAAGATCAGCTGGTTATTAAGATAAATAGTTCTGCCCTTAATTGGTCTAATGAGATGTCATGAAGTATCATCTTAAACACAGGTCAGAAACACTGTATTTATTATTTACCATGAAGTCCTTGTTTCATAGTCCTTCATTCACTATCACACCTTTCCTGAATATTCTCTTAACCTCCAACTCAAGTGATTCCTGACTCCCTTTAAAGACATCACTTTCCCAAATGGAGGCTGCCTATTTTCCTCTGAAACTTCAGGTGAAGAAGCAGCATGGAGACAAAATCCTGCAGTTTTTAGCTAAAAATCCATGCTCCTCATAACATCCAGCTTCACCGTTATTTGTCCTTCCTCTCAACCTCCAGACACCAACTTCCTGACCATCTCTTCTCCTTCATGGAGTCTGGGCATCTGGCTCACTCTTTCTTTCTACCCCAAATTCTGCCATCATTCTGGATGACCCCAATATCCTAGCCTCCTTATTTGCATGCTTCCCTCAGGTGCTTAGTGCCGTGTCCAGCGTTACATAAAGCTGCCAGGGGAAAAAAAAAGAAAATGGACCATATACCTGGGGTCAAAATATTATTTGATGATTTTGGATGCAGAATATGTATATTAAAATAAACACAGGTGGAGTATGGAGTAGAATGCAACTATATGGAGATTTTACAGATGGAATGGTAAAGATGGGCTGCTTAAAACTATGGCCCCAGACACCCAAGACTATTTATTATGCTCTTTTACGACTCTGGTGGAGAAGCGTGCGAAGCGCTGCCCTAGATTCTCTGTTCCCTGCACGCCTCAACTCAGCCACCAATTCCCATGGCCACACCCTGTGAATTTTATTTATTGTCCAGAACTTGTTCATCTCTGGTTTTATTTCCAAATGTCATCATCTGTCACATAAACAGCAGCCTCTCACATAAACTTTGCTTGTAGGAAAATGATGTGTCTCATTGTTTAAATTCACATTTCTTTGGATTCCTAATGAGACTGATTTTTTTTTCATGTTTGTTGGTCGTTTTTGTTTTTTCTTATGGTCTTCCTGAGGAGTCCACTTCTTATAGTTGATTAGTACTTTCACTAACAAAAATATTTTCTTTAAAAAATGTTATTTTGTTTTTATGAATTTTATTTTAAGAATTGCCAGATTGTGTTTAATTCGGCTTACTACACTTTAAAAATTATTTTAAGAATAATCAAATTCAGACTCGTGCATTTTAAAAAACATTAACACCGAACTGTGTTTGGTTTTGTAGGTGGGTAGGTCTCATTTGGCAATTTTCTTGTGGTTACTTCTGAAATAAACCTTTTTCCTGCCTCTGGTGGTTATAAATATACCTAGAGGCTCATTAAAAATATTTTTAGTCATTTTCATTAACTTTTGTCTTCAAATCTCATAACCCTGAGAGAAGTTTTCTTTCTTTTTTTCAATAACTAATCAAATGCAATGTCTAGTTAATGATAGGTATAGCATTACTCTAGACCTTGTTGGAACCATCAAGAACTTTGAAAAGACCCAAGTGAGTAAATCCATAATAGACCCTTGGACCCAAAGCACACAGGCAGCAACTCCTCCTGATTTCACCAGATGTCAAATTAGCACATAATCTTGGACCCTAATATCAGGACCTTGTGCCCCGCCTTCCCAAGCCCATCTGTGTTCTCGCTGAGGAGGGAACGCCCCCCTCCCCTGTGCCTCACACTTTGTTAGAGGTTTACCAAAGCAGTTTTTAGTATAAACAGCTCTTTCAGTTTGGTTTTGGTTTACTAGTCATAGAATCCCTTTTCATGGGGAAAGCATCCAAATTACAGGCATGGAGCTGCACTCATAACCCCAGTTCCCCTTGGACACTGGGGCATTGTTTCTGGGAAAGCCCCCATCTGTCTGCCTCCCTCCGTTCTTTCCCAGGGATCCTCGCAGGCCCTCAAGCAAACAGATCCATGGTGGGCCCCACCCGGGAGTCTGTCCCACCTTCACAGACGTGTCAGAATCCAGAGTTGGTCAGGGTCTCAAGCTGGCATCCCTGCCCACTAGCACTGTGAATTCAAGAGCCAGAGGATGAACTGTGGTAAGAATTAGGGAGAGCAGCGGCTACTTAGCCTCTGGGCTATTTTGGTTCCTGCAGCCCCGGGCATTTCTGGTTGAATGCTGCCGCTCACAGCACTCACACAAGATCTGGAAGCCATCTGGAGTTCAAAGGCACCCACAGTCTTCAGCAAAGCAAAGCTGGGGGCAGCTCCTGGCTACACAAAGGACATTAACATACACATCTGTTTCAGAGGCCTGGAGATTTCTAGGTGGAGTTTCTGGCTGAAAAGTGGCTGAAGAAAATCCATGCCTACACTATTTTCTCGAAGCCCAAGCTCACTGGGTTTGGAACAGGACCAGGAAGCACTCTTAGTACAATTTACGGAGTGTTCAGAAAGGGGTGTGTCAAAGGTCAGGAAATGAGGGCACCCTCTCCACCCTCTTCTCAGCATTTAGATGGCAAGGACTCAGCCCTTCTGACTGCTCAGGAGATAAATGAGCCCCCAGGAAGCAACGAACCCCAACTCTGTTTTTGCTCCTTGGAGCACACAGCAGACTTCATGTGATTCTCAGCTTTGGCATTTCTGAATCAATAACAAAAAAGACAGATTCTATCCTATTTCTTATTTAGTAACTCCCTTTCATTCCTTCTTTCTCTTTGTTTTTTCTCCTCTGTCCTCCATCTCTTAACCTCTTCATACCCATTCTTCCTTCTCCTCTTCTTATCTTCAGCTCTCCATCCCCCATGCTCCATTCTCCCTCTTCTTCCTCTTCACCCTTGCTCTTGATCCTCTTAGAGCTGAACTTTAGCAGAGGTTGGCACAAGACAATTTAATCTAGACTCTTGCCTCCTTCTTGATGAATGTCCAGTGGCGCCTCATGACTGAGCGGGAAGGGTGCATTTCCTCTGGGGTTCATGAGTCTGAGCCCTGAGACATTTCCTCTAGCAACCCCGCTGCAACTCATCTCCCCACGGAGAAGATGGGCAAACTTCCAAAGGGAGACATTGTTACCGAACTAGGTTCGTTTTTGCCTGCTGCCCAGAAAGCCAAACACCCAGACAACGAGACTGCAGCGGAGAGAGAGTTTACTCACAAGGCAGCCGCATGAGGAAGAGAGAGCATAAGTCTCAAATCAGCTTCCCTGAAAATAGGGACTCGGGTATTTATGGGATAGGGGGCAAGGTGGTCTGAAAGATGGAGAGAGGTGAATGGAGGTGAGGAGAAGTGAGGTAATGGATGATCTGCACAAGCGTGGTCAGACTTCATGCCTCTTTATAGGACCCATGTTCACAAAATGGCAGCATTAGCATGATCTGAGTGTGGAGTTCTTCGCCTCTTGACATCAAAAAGTCGCCTATTGTGCGGGCCTAGTTGATGAGTTGGTCGTCTCAACTGGCCTGAAGTGGACAAGAAGTTCTAATTCCTGAAACACAGCTCACACACCCATTACCATGGTGACCCAGGTTCCAGGAAGATGTTATCTACGGGAGTCTAGTGGGAGTCAGACAGCACATTGCCTAAGCGGCCCAGTTAACAGTGGGTGGGTTAAACAGCTAAAAGCTATAACCAGTAATTACAAAAAGGAAAAAAAAAACCTTTGGTTCCTAGCTACTTAATCATCAATAGCTAAGTCTCCACTGGTTTCAACATGGAGGCAGAAAGCACTGGGGGAGATGGCCTGGGGATCGCTGCAGTGGGCTTTAAGGAGAGGGAGAGCATGGAGCCTGGAGAGAATCAGTCAACCTGGGATCTAATCCTTGCTTTCCACGGTGAGACCTTGGGCAGGCCACCTTCCCTCTTTGTGCCTCCAAGTTCTATCTGCAAAAATGAAGATGCTGGACTAAAAGGGTGTTTCCAGTTCCTTAATTTTTTGGTCCCCTTTGTTATGGCATTGCCGTAAAAACTATAGGCTTTATTCCCCTCGTATTAAAGGTTATATTCTTTGGTTAATGAACAGGTTTATAGTGCAAATGGCCCTTGCAAACATTTCCAAGCAGAGATGGGGGAGCAACTCCTGTTCAAATCTGATTCTGGGACTATGGATTGCTGGTTCCCCCCATCTCCTTCCCGGCTACCCAGGGTCTCTGGCTCCTGCCTCAGTGGCCCATTTCTCACTGACACTGTCTACTGGCTTCAGGAAACTCTGAGCTCCTTCTCTCTCCAGCGTGTGTGTGTGTGGGAAAACATCTTCCGTTTAGAAACTCAGAAGAAGATTTGGAGGTTAAAAAGTGAATGTTTAGTAAAAAACAAACAAAGAGCAAGTATTTCTAAATACAGCCTTCTGAATGTATTTGGGAACCAAGCTCAGATAAGTTAAATTCTCGACCTAGGTTGTTCTGAGGGCTCCTTTTCTAGATCTAGTGAGATGTTCAGAGCTTCTCAGAAGGTTCACTCGCTGCAATTTTTATAGGGATTAAATTTCAGCGTTACCGCTAGAGTTGTGACAGTCCCAAAAGTGGGCTCTGTGTTGGGAATATGACCAGTGTTTACTAAAAGTGGATTCATCTCGGGGGAGGGGCATTGGGAGCAGATCAAAGAGAATTCTGTCTCTGCTGGCGTGCCCCTTTATCGCCTACTCTGTTCCTCTAGACCACAGCTCTGGTCCTGATCACTCAGTTCCCCAGTAGGAGATAAATGAAGAACGTCAGCCTCTCCATCCTACTGCCAGTGAAGCCTCTGGGAATGGAAAACCAAATTCAGGAATTCATTTGAGAAAAGAATCACTGGTTGGTTGATCTGTTTCCTTGTCATCAGACTTGGTTTTTATCCCTGTTCATTACAGATTGTTCCCACCTCCCTGGCATGAGCCAGACCTCCAGGAGGGGGATCAGCTACAGCCCTGACCTTTGCTCCACTTCTATGGCCAGCCAAGAGCTGTGGGGAAGGGGGTGGGCCTCAGAGATGGTTCCCATTTGGGGAAAACAGAATAAAAATCCAGGCAAATGACTCGTACTAGAAAATGCATTGTTGTTTCTAGTGAGGAAAGTTCTCTCTGAAGAAGGGATTGCAGATAGAAAACAGATGCTGCTCCAGATACTCTCAATAGTAAACTGAGCCAGTCTAGTCTCTTCCTTCTAAAATATTGCAATTGCAAATTGTTTGGTTGATGATACCTAGAAAGCATTGGCAACAGACACTTCTGATATTCATACCCTTGTAGCCCTTTATAAATTATACTCTTCATAAATTATTGTACAAGGAGGTTCATGGAGATAGCCTTTATGCTTGTCATTATGCCTGGAAATCTTTCGGATGGGATGGGATTCCCATTTCTCTTCTGAATGCTTTGTGATAATCATGTCTGCTTCCCAAAGCTTTGGAGTTATGTCAATAAACCCTACTTTCCTTTCACAGGTGGAAAAATAAGGCCAGGTGACTTCTTATGACTAGATGTTCTGCAACAGTGTTAGAAATGGGACACCATCAAAAACTGCAACTTTCTGGTATTTGCCCTACTTTGAATCTCAGGAATGTGAAAGAATGTTAGACATAAATGTTCTAATTTGGGTCTTTTCTTTGTAGTCTCCAGTGAAGGATCCAAAGTGCATAATTTCTAGTATAAAATGGAAACTGAAGTGACTGTGGGTAATATCCTTGGGCACTAATGTGTGCAAGAATTTCAAGCATTAGGAAAACCAGTGCTGGGAGCACTTGGGATGCAAGAGGTCCATAAAGCCACAATTCTTTGCTTACTTTTGCTGCTGTTTGAGTAACTTCCTGCCGTTTCTGTTATCCAGTCCATTAAGGGTTTATTCTTCAAAGACGTTGCTTCTGGGAACATCGCCCTGCCCCCGAGTGACTCCTTCCCGACATGTCCTGGACCAGATGATCAGAGTGCCACTTTCTTACAGCGCGTGGAGATAGCGGGTTATAACTATCCTCATGAGTAATGTATGCCTGGACTTACGGCTCGCCGCAGCTCCAGGCTCACCATCATCTCCATTTCAACTTCCTATTTCATACTATCACCCCCCTCCAGTAGCCTTCCTCTCCTCTCAAGCTAGAAATCCCTCTCATGCTCTCCCCCCACGCCCAGCTATCACAGACAAACAAGACTTTTTCTAGATATATCTCAACTTCATAACGTCGTGTCCATGCAAAACAGTTCTTACCCAAATGCAATCGTTCTTGACTTGGCAGTCTCTCTGGGTTATGCCCCTAAATTCCCAGACCTGGAGTTTCCCGGGGAGAAAGTCTAAGAACTATATCTCCAAGCTGGTCTTTCAGCTATCGTACTTCTCTCATCAGAGAACTTTGAAAATTTTTGCCCACAATTTCTCCAAATCTTCATTTGTTTTTACCCACCACACAAGTCACCAGCCTATCTGAGTGGTACAGGGTAAATATTTCCATATGATATTTACATAAATATGCATATATATGCATAACCTAATTCCATTTAAGTTAAAATAGACGCAGCCTTATATATGTATATAGTTATATCTATAAATAAAACCGAGGGGCCGTTTACATTTTTTTTTTAAAGATTGGCACCTGAGCTAACAACTGTTGCCAATCTTCATTTTTTTTTCCTTCTCCCCAAAGCCCCCCGGTACATAGTTGTATATTCAAGTTGTGAGTGCCTCTGGTTGTGCTATGCAAGATGCCGCCTCAGCATGGCCTGATGAGCAGTGCCATGTCCGTGCCCAGGATCCGAACCGACGAAAACCCTGGGCAGCTGAAGCGGAGCATGCGAACTTAACCACTCGGCCATGGGGTTGGCCCCTACTTTTTACATTTTAGTTATTTGAATTATAAAAGCAAGATGTACATGTTAAAACAAGTCAAAAAACATGAGCGGGTCTAAGGCCAAATTCATATTCTCACTTTCCTCTCCTCCAGTTTCACAGTAAGAAGTAGCCCATGGCATGGGGGACACAGATATCTGGACGTGGGTAATGTTCTTGTTCAAAATGTGATCATATTCCACATACTATGAGTCTTTAACTCTTTTTTACTTGGTATATCATGGCTATTCTTTATTAATATATAAATCATCCAGATTTTTCTGTTTTTAATTTACTAGTTTTTAAGAGTAAATAAAATATGTAAAGAATGTCTAAAGAGTAAAATCAATAAATGTACACAGTAAAAAATGTCAACAATAAAAAATGGGCATACCACTGAAAGTATCTTACCTTTCCTCAGACCTCTGGTTTCTTTCTCAGAAGCTGTAACTTTTGGGACTCTCTTGTGACTTGTTCCTGAAATTTGGAACAATGGATCTCTCTCAAATAAACGTCTCCCTCACTTTCCCCCTTCCTTCCTAGTCACAGGTTAGAAGAACAAAGAAATCCCTTTCTTTTGTAAAGGCTCAGGGTCTCCATAATCTCACAAAGGAATGGGGAGAAACCAGACATTTCTCAGGGAAAGCCACAAACCACCTACGGTTGATAGGAGCGGATTGTGGTAGCTCAGAACTGGAAAGAGCCATGGCCATGCCCAGCCCAGAGGGCTGTAATGTTTTTATAGTTCACCCGGTTGAAACTGTTGAGAGCCACAAACCGTCCTGTCAAAAAATAGCCGTAATGTGTTTGCATATCATTGCAGGAGGCTCGTAGATGTCCTGAAGGCCAGCCACGGGCTCTAGCTTAAGAAGCCCTGATCTGGCCCAGTCTCTTTCCTTCTCTCACCCTCATTGTACAGAGAGGAAACTGAGGCACAGGTGGGTAAATATCACAGACAGCATGAGGCAGAGCTGTACTTGGGACCAAGGTCTTCTGACACCCAGTCCACTGCTTAGTTTTGATGGCATGGCCATGAGGACACCCTTTGTTTAAGCTTCCTCTGCGCCCAATAAATAAGTGAGATCATCGTGCGAGACAACAGTGTGATGAATCTTCCTGCATAACATTCTAGGGGAAAATGGGCCACAGGGTTGTTGGGTGACAGATTGTATAACACACCTATGGGTCAATGTAGTAGTCAGGGATCTCCAGAGAACCAGAACCAATAGGATATGTGTATATAGAGAGATTTATTTTAGGAATTGGCTCATGGTGTTATAGAGTCTGGCAAGTTCAAAATCTGCAGAGTGGGCTGGCACCCTGGAGATCCAGGGAAGAGCTGATATTGTAGTTCAAGTCTGAAAGCTACCTGCTGCAGAATTCCTTCTCGCTTTGAGGTCAAAGCAAGGCCTTCAACTGATTGGATGAGGCCCACCCATATTATGGAGGAAGAGCAATCAGCTTTATTCAAAGTCCACCAAATGTTAATCTCATTGAAAAAACACCCTCCAAGTTGACACATGAAATTAACCATCACAGTCAGTCTTGTCTTTTTCTAGCAGCTTCATCAAAATTAGGTCACAACTCACTGGAATGTGTTTGACCCCAAAAGCATTTCCTGGAAGAATAAGACGGATTTTTTATCATTCTTTGATTATAAAACCAGAAACGTGTAATTTCTGGTAGCAACAACTATCTCACTAATGAACTGTATGTACGTCGTAGCAAGTTTATACTGGAACCAGCAATCTTATGCACAAATGATATTAAATATGAAAACTTCCTTGGATTCTAGAAAGTGTTCAGAATTTCGGTGTCCTGAACTTCTGCTCCTTAAGTCATTAATCCTGCAGATAAACATATATTGGGCACCTGCTATTGGTCAGGAATTGTGTCAGCCATTGAGAAAATGTAACAGTTCTTATGTCAAGAAATGTATGGCTTAATGAGAAGAGTAGACAATAAAAATTCCTTCCAGCTTTCCCTCCAGCTAATGCTCTGAAAAAGGTTTGCACGGTGTGCTAAGGAACACATTCTCAAGGATAACTCTTCTATCACAATTCACTCCATCTTCATGTTTACTGTAAACCCTCGAGTCCAAGATAGAGAGGCAGGGATCCCTCTGGCTGACTTGCTTAACCTTCTTTAGCTCACTCTATCACAAGTTCTCTAACTCCAGAATCCAGTTTCCTTATAGTGGTTTTATCAGAACAAAATAATTTCAATATTTTCCAGGTGCAATGTAGACTGGGGAATGAGGAGTTTGGGGCCAGAATATAATTTATCACTTCGTTTGGGGAGGGAAGACACACGGACTGATTTGGGTGCCAAGAAGCACAGCCTCTGGCATCTGCATAAATAGAGACCCCTCTAAGGGAGGCAGCTGGGTATACGATAGATTTCTGAAATAAGGGTTCCATTAATAAGGTCACTGTGTTGTACTGTTATGTTCACAATTATCATACAGGAAGTTAGTCTGGGATTAGGACCAGATTTTCCAAAGCTGGACTTGTAAACACCATGGAAGTAGACTTTCCTGTTGGTGATAGAAAGATTGACATTGAACAGCAGCCTTTTGTGCAGCAGTGACAGGTCTGATTATTCTGAAGCTTGACCAAGCGCATAGGTTGATTAGATTATGGTTTTGTGGGTGTTTTAATTTCTGGTTCACCAGGAGCCAGCTTTAAAGGGCAGGACCCAAAATTTCACCTCTGATATCTTTGTGCTGGGCTAGCCCAGGTGGTCTCTGTCGCTGATGGGAAGGTTCTAGATTGTGTTAACTATTCAGCATTAGAGACGGATAGGATAGCACAGGCTGGTTATGGAAAGCCCAGTTCTGTCATCCTAAATCAGCCAGAAGTTCTCCTGAAACCCAATGTACTTTTGTTCCAGAAGGATTTATGCTCCAGTTCAGAATTTAACAATTAAGTAATGAGGTGTATAATGCACTGCATATTGGGAATAAGAGAGTACACACGTACTATTTTTTTCCAAACTTGAAACAGAATGAACCAAACCTTATTTGTTGAAAAAAATAGTCTCTTCGTTTCAAATAGGACCTAATATCTGGAATAGATTAAGGTGGGAAGAAGCTTAATTTTGTTTACTTTTGAACAAACAAAATAAAACATTGCTGGGAAACAACCCTATTACCCAGAAGAGAGAGAAATGGGAAAGATGTCCAATTAGGTCAAACCCAAAGAATAGTTTGACGTTACCTTACTGACTTGCCCTGGACCATAAAAGGAGAGCTAAAAATAATTTATAAAAATATTTACCATGAGAGTATTAATTAGGTAAGCTTTTGATGTTACTCAGTGCATTATGAAAGAAACACTCAGATGTCATTCTGTTTTCAGCTGGCTACAAAGCCAGATTTAGGACACATTCTGGAAGAATTTAGCAATGTACAAAAATTGGCTACACTTAGTCAATTCTTTCAAAATAGTGTGGAATAAACTTACAGACAGATGGTAAAACATAAGATTTAAGATGGATCGGGGACCGATTTGAAGTCAAGCATGAGCCTAGTGTAAAAAATATTATTTCTAATAGTATTAAAAAATCACTGAAATTAAGAATAATTTCAAAACCCAATGGACCTGCTCTTTTGCTGGGTGATGTAAGCAATAACATGGCCGCTGCTTGTGATGGTGTTGAAACAGAGCTCAATGATGATTATATTGGCAGCTTATCCCTGGGAGTCTCTTGTTGCTACATTAAACAAGAAAAGGGGTGATGCAAGAGTGAGAAATGTTTTCATTAGCAGTGAGTCTCGTTAAAGTCTAGGAAGTGATTGGCTTTCTCCGACAACATGACGCTAGAAGACATGTCGGTGACCCTGCCTATTGTGATTTGGCAGCTCAGATATTTTGATGGGTATGAGCCAACAAATGAGCAAAATACGGTTTCTAGAAAAATATTAAATGGCTAGTAGATATGAATAAGAATATGATATACTTTCTATAAATCCTAGTAGTACTGAGATTTAGAACTGTTTTATAGACTTCCCTGCTTGTATCTTCAATTTCTTTTAATTTCATTGGCTCCTTCCTTCAATTGATGAGTATGTTTAATCACGGTTTTTTTTTAAAGCTTCCTTTAATATAGTTTATCTTTCTAGCTATTATTTTTTACATTTCTATTAAATGTCTGAAAGATCAGTATACTTTCATTATACACATTTTCTTATCTGTATCATTTTGAATTCAGTAAAATCATCTTCACATCTTCTTGCTCCAGTCATCAATGATTTCCTAATTTCCAAATGCCAGAATTAATGGATTAGGTCCCCATCCTATTTGATCTCAAAGGCACTAACACTACCACAACTCCTCTTTTAAAATCCTCTCCTCCTTTGAAAATCGGAGAACATTCCCTTTTGGCTCTCTTCCTATCCCTGATTCCCAATCTTCTTTATGTGAGCATCTCTTCCTCTTCCTTATTCCAACAGGTTTCTTCTTAGTCTTCTCCTCAGTCATTGTGAACAATCTCACTACTCCCATTACTTCAGCAAATACCTATTCCCTCCCCGTGATTCCCAAAGTTCAACAACCATTCTTTTGTTTGTTTGTTTGTTTTGTTTTGTTTTGTTTTGAGGAAGATTAGCCCTCAGCTAACTACTGCCAGTCCTCCTCTTTCTGCTGAGGAAGCCTAGCTCTGAGCTAACATCCATGCCCATCTTCCTCTACTTTATATGTGGGACGCCTACCATAGCATGGCTGCCAAGCGGTGCCATGTCCGCACCCAGGTATCCGAACCAGCGAACCCCCAGCCGCCGAGAAGCGGAACGTGTGAACTTAAGCGCTGCGCCACCGGGCCGGCCCCTCAACAACCATTCTTAAGTTCAACAATCACTCATTGAGCAACTTTTACGTGCTAGGCACTGGGGAGGTAACGAAGACAAAGTATCGGACTTCAAGGACTTTTAAGTTGGGGTGGAAACAGACATAGCTAATTTCTTGATAGAGAGATAAATGAAATTATTCTGAAAGGATTATTTGAACTCAGAGAATCACCTCCCTCTAGCTCCTGTCTCCCTTTTAAACCCCACGTGCATATTCCCAATATCTTTAACTGGATATTTCTCGTGTCCCTACAAACTTGACATGCTGAAGTGAGAACAATCTATTCCTCTATCTCACACTTGCCCAACACCCTAAACCCTCACCTTGCGCTAATATTCCCTATCTTGCTCAATGATAAAAACAGGCATGCTGTTGTCTAAGCTTGAAGTCCCATGACCTTTTTCATCTTTTTCCTCTTTCTCATCCTTTACATTCAAATAGTCACCCCCTAAGCATCTCTCAAATTTGTTTTCTCCTTTCTCCTTTCCCTAACTTCTATTCTTTCCTTATTTTAATCTCTCTTCCGCTCTCTACTATTATTCAGTCTTCCAAATGGTTTCCTTGTCCCTCAAATCTTCTCTTCTAATCCAAATTATCATCAGAAATAGCATTTAACATCTTAGGGTTGTTTTCCATTTCACCCATCCAGCCATGTATTCACCTCAAAAATTGTTTGTTGAGCTCCTGTTAGGTACCATCCATTGTACCAGGCACTGGGGACATAAATGTGTGTTGAACCAATTCCCAGCCTTCAGAAACTCATTAGAAGTTCACTTAAACAAATAATTTCAATATTCTGTAAAGAAATGGTAAAACAAGAGAATGAAAAATGTACAAAATGTAGAGGGTTGCCATTCTGGATTTTTCAAATGCTTTACAATGACCCCTTATTACTTTTATAATTAGAAAGTAATAAACTCACGCAATGGAAGCTCATGATGGGATGTGGAGTTCTTGCAAGATTCTCCATAAGAATCTTTGGAAATAGGAAATACATAATACCTGAACTTAACATAGCTACCTTTTAACCAAATAAAATAAAAATTTCCAAGTATAAATTTTTACTTAGCTCCTATATAATACTACACATCTTAATGCATCAAATACATTTACTCTGTTGGTGGTATCCTGATATGTGAGAAAGAGCCCAGGAAGTGAGCTGGCCCCCATTCACTCTCAGCCTCATATGCTCCCCTTTGCTCCTGTTCTGTGCCCTCAGCCACCCAGATTCTTTCCATCTTTGGTACTTCCTGTGCTGCTCTTGGCCTCAAGGCCTTTGCTCATCCTGTTACCTCTGCCTGAAACACCCCTCCCACCCATCACTGTTAACTGACTCATATAACTCATTCATACTCTAGGTCAGTGGTTCTCAAAAGTGCATGTGTATGTGAAAAGGACTGTGCTCCCAGGGGACACTTGGCAATGTCTGAAGACATTTCTGGTTTTCACACTGGAGGAGGGGATGCTACTGGCATCTAGTGGGTAGAGGCCAGGGATGCTGCTAAGCATCCTACAGTGCACAGGACGGCTCTCACAACAAAGAATTTTTGGCCCCAAATATCAAGAGTGCTGAGATGGAGAAACTCTACTCTAGGTCTCAGCTCAGGGAAGATTTCTTTGACAAAATCATGGCTCCCCATCATTTTCTCTCAAAGCACAGTTGTTTTCCTTCAAAGCACACCACTTTTTGTAATAATGTATCATTTGCTGGTGGGGACCATGTCTATTTTGCATGCCTTTTTATCCCCAGTGCCTGGCTCAGTGTTAAGTCCAATGGATATTTCTTTGAAGAAGGAAGAGGGGAAGGGAAGAAAGGGCAAAGGAAACAACACAGGTAGAGAGACCTGGGTTTTCTGAGCCCTAAATCTGTTATTAATTTGCTGATATAATTAATTATACATTTTTTTCATCTATAAAACAAAAGTGATAATCCATTCTCCTCTTCCATGGCTTGAGTTGGGAGAGGAATAAACATGCTTTTCTCTGTGATCAGACAGAAATCATGGGGAATGATGGTGAAAAGGATCCCAGCATTAGATGCAGCAATTTGTGCAAAGGCATCTCAGGAGAGAAAGGGATAGAAGAGAGTGAAAGGATAGCATGGCTTTGGCCATAACAGAGAAGAGGCAGCTGTGCCCCAGGGTTAGATATTCATAGACCTGAACAACCTGTACCACCTGGCAGGGTTGGCCAAGGTCATAGTGAGTACCATCTATGCAGAGGAGGTTGAGAGTAGAAAGGAGATACAGCTAACGAAGGAGGAAAGGAAGCACAAAGGGAAAATAAGGAAAACCCCCCTAGAAGCCTTCCTAGAAGCGTTTTAGCTTCAAGAGGATCATCTAGTAGAGAAGGAAAGAGAATGGGAGGCTTCTGTGTGGAGACAACTCTGAAGGAACTCAAAGGTGGTGAGCTTGTAACAAGTTGGAGAATACGTGGTTAGCTGGCACTCCTGGGGAAGGGGAGCTGCCCTGGTGAGAGGAGCAGTGGAGCGAGGTCAGGAGAGGGAATTTAGAACACACCTTCCAATGGGCAGCATGTTGGGGGGCAGTCATGTGTCCAGAGCACAGGAGATGGGAAGCTGCAGAGCAGCAAGGAGCTAGCCAAAGAGTTGGCAAAGAATGATGGGCATGGGATGTGATCACTCTTCTGTGATATTCCTGTACTTTGCATAAAGTTGTTAAATATCACAGCATTTTTATGACTGGATTTCCTGTGGAAAAGAGAGAAAGGACAGAATTTCAGGTCTGAGTATGGTGTGGCGCAGACCTCATGATGCTGCAGAAACTCAGGAGAGGAGGCAGAGAGAAGCTGAGGAAATGACAAATGAAATTGTGGGGTGACCTTTGTGGGTCCCCAGGCCTTACTCTCAGTTCTTACTCCTCAGTCTCTGAGGACCTGGGCAAGTAGGCTTACATTGGAATGAGGGCAGATATTGAGTGAAAAATTACATCAGGGCACACCAATTTTCGATTACCTTGTAACACAACCCACAGATATAATATGGAACCTTCAATGAACTCCAGATTGAAAAGGGAGCTGGATTTGCTTTGGTGAAAAGGGCCTAGAAATGCTGGAAGTAATTTATGGCGACCCCATTAACAAGCTAAGATGAAAGAATCTCTTCTTTCTCTCAAACAATAAAACATCACAAAAAGGGAGACATTTGGTTTAGTTGAAGAGATTGTCATAGATTTGTAGACTAATTCAAAGCAGTTTAAGATACAGGACCAGGCAGAGTATCACAGTGGTCAAGATCTGTTTGTATAAAGTTGCATGAGCGTGTGTGTATGTGAGTGTGTGTGCACAGATGCATAGAGAGACATAAAGGAGGCTGTTCCCCAAAATGTTAACATTGGTCATCTTTGTGTAATGATATTTCTATTTTGGTGATATTTATATTCCTTTCTGCTTTATATTGCTTTAAGTTTTTATGGTAGTATGCTTTACTTTTACAATAAAAAGAAATAAAGTGACTATTTTCATTTTGGAAAGGAACGAGTCCTCTCTCTCTCTCTTTATGTATATATGCTAAACACATATTATCTATTTGCTTATCTCTATATCTATGTATCTATACTAAGCAATAAATAACATTGTAAAAAAAGAAAGTACTTAAAGAGAGAAGTCATGTTTTCCAGTTTTCAAGGAAAGTAAAGTTTATGACAGTCCTACTGTATAATATTGAATATTTTCAAATATAAGGCATTGAATATTATATTAAATATTTGAAATATAAGGCAAAATATGAACCATGCCACGAGAAGGATGCAAAGGGCCCAAGGACTTGAGAGAGAGGCGAGGTCAACCTCAATTGGCCAGGTCCAGAAAGGTTCTCTGTAGGAGACGCCTTGCAGCTACATCTTATCCTCTCTTAGTAATTCCACGTGGGGACACCAAAACCTCTCTCAAATTCCCAATGGGAAGGAGATTAATACACATTCATAAACTACTATTCCAGGAAATGTAAGATGCTATACGTACATTATTCCTTTCATATTTACAAAAAATCAATGCAATAGATGGTTTTCATTTCCATTTCACAGATGAGGAAACTAAAGTTTAAAAAGCCAATTAATGAGGCCGATTTCGTGCCCCAATAGGTAGCAAAGTCAGGACCTCCTGACTTCATTGCTCTGGTTCTCTCACACACATCTCCAGAGGCTCCTCCTTAAAGGGCCTTAGCATAGAATAAAGAGGAACTTGGTTTATGACAAACATAAATGATGCACGTGCCAATCAGTCACAGCCCTCGTGGGAAACAAAGGGCACATTGAGTTAAGCCATTGAGAGTTTAATAGAGGAACAATTTGCAAGGGCATAGGCAACAGCAGCAAGTCATTCGTAAGGAATGAATGGCAGAGTGCTCAGGGTTAGTAACAGAAGGGTGCCACTCACCCCTAGGCCCAAAGGGGCAGAGGAAGGGAGTGGTCACCAAGATCTAAGGGAGGCAGAGGGCTGTGTGGAGAGGACGACCTGACAGTTGAAGGAGACTGTCAACCAACAGTGACCCTACAGGTAGGGAGCCATTAGAATGAATATACTGACCCCCAACATTCCACCCAACCTCTGATCTCTGGCTGTGCTCTCCATTGGCCAAACTCAACTGGAAGTCACTGGGCAAGGTAGATCTTGGGGGAGGCTGGCAAATCAAAGAATGAAGAACATAGGACACAACTGAATGCTTCATCATGGTACGATGGCTGAGACTATGAGGCATGATATTGCTGCTGCTCCTCTGTAAAACAATGAATCTTCAAACTACCCTGATAATCTTTTGAGTTCCAAGACTTTGTCTCATACAACTTTGTATTCCTAATGTCTAGCATGAGGCTTAATGTGTTACCAGGCTCTCAATGCATGCTTACTGAACTGACTTGAATTAATAAAGGAATTTATGCTGCCTGATAGGTATGAACCTAAAATGTTTTAGAAATATAATTATCATCCGGGAGGGAGTGCTCCTGAATTTCTCAGATTTTCAGGCTCACAGTAGGACTAGAAACCGGAAAAGGGCTTGAGAAAATGTAATTGAATACCTAAGAGACCTTGTGAGTGGCTCTCAAGAATGATCTGTCCTTTGTAGACATGGAGTTTTGAATTAGTCCCCATGAGGTTCCCTGTGCAGAGGCAAAGGAGGCTGACTCAGCATTACTTGCATGTGTTTTCATAATCACCGAACACATGCAGAAAAGCAAAGATGATGCCGTCAGCACCTCTTCATAGAGCAACGTGGAATACTCCAACACACTGCATTTTGCTGTAAACAGATGTGCAGGGGACAGCGTGAAATGGAGATCTCAGATCCCTTTCTCTGCTACCCGCATGTTTATTCATGGCAGACTCTCCCAACCTTTCTCACTCCTAATCACAAGAATCTATTCAACAAAATTAAAAATCAGAGAATTCTAGATCCAAGGGACCACTAAATGTACTTTGTCGTGTCCTTCCATTCTGCAGCAGAGGAAACCGAGGCCCAACATTAAACACTGGTGGGAGGCCTTAACTTGCATTAAAGCTGACGAAGCCAACATGTTCAAACCCACACGAAGAAATCAGGTGTTGTGGAAATCCTGGCCTTTGCCCTCCAAATTTCTCTGGCTGATGGGGAGTGTTGTCTCAACCAGGGCCTTACCTGTCTGAGCCTGAGTTTTCTCCTTTTATAAAAAGAGTATCACCATAATTTTCTTCCAAGGTTATAATGATAAAAGTGAGTGAATGCATATAAGTTTTGTAAACCCTAAAATATAACAAAATTCACTCAGTTCTTCACTAATAAATGAGCAATATTCACCGACAGCCTACTCTATCTCCCAGTTAGACTTTGGAGACAAGCGCCTCTTCAAGGATTGTGCTCTTGAAAATTCTCTTTCTTCTGCTTCATCCTTTCATCCACACACCCCCTCCCCAATAAACCTTTTATTTTAGAGTGGTTTTAGATTTAAGGAAAAATCGGGAAGCTAGTACAGAATTCCCATGTACCCTACACCTTGCCGTATCGATTTTTCTCTCTCTCTTGCGGACCCTTCCCATCAGTGTAGAGACACTTTGTAGAGCTTCCCATCTTAAAACAGAATGACAAGATCTTCTCCCTTCACATCCTTCAATTATTATTCCATTTCACTTTTCCACTTCACAGCAAATCTATTCAGTTATTATCTCTACCAACAGTCTTCTCTATTTCACCCCTATTATCTCTGTAACTCATTTTTGTCCACATGACTCCACTGACTTGAATTTGTCAAAGTCACAAAATCTTCTGTTGCCTAGTCCAGTGGTCACTTCTCTGTCTTCATCTTATTGCACCTGTCATCAGCGTTCAATTTGTTTCTCTCTCCCTCCTTCTGGGAAACCTCTCTTTCCTTGCCTCCTGTGATACACACCCTCTTACTCCACTGGTTGTCTCCCTTCAACCTCTTTTTCCAGCTACTCCTTCTCTAAATGTTGGCACACCTCTGGGCATGGTCAAAAGTCTTCTGTTTCCCCCTATCTATTTTCAGTGCCTAGGACATCTCATCCACGTTCAAGGCTTATCCACCTTATGTTCAATGATCACCACATTAATATTTCCAGTCCTTATCGCTACTTTGAGGATTGAAATTTCACCTTCACCTGCTGAGCACACATCTTATCTTGGATGTCTAATAGTTATCTCAAATTTCATACTGTCAAAAGAGAACTCCTTGGCACTCTGTGCCTCAATATGTACCTTCCTCAGTCTCTCATCTCAGGAAATGGCACTACCCAGTTGTCCAAGCTAAAGAATCAGGCATTGTCCTTGATTTCTTGTTTCCTTCAAACCTTCACATCCAATCTACCAGCATGTCCCTTAAACTCTACTTCAAACATATATCTTCAATACATCCACTTTTTTCCGTCTCCAAACATACCACTCTAGTTTAAGTCACCATTTCAAGCCTAGCCTACTGACATGGCTTCCAAAGTGGTCTCCTTGCTTCCACTTTTCTCCCTCCTCCCTCAATTATTCACTGTTTCATATCTTCGTTTTAATTTCTCCATTATACATATAACGATTTTAAATTTCGTTATTCATTTATTTGTCTGCTCTCCTCCCCCTAATGTAAGCCTGTTGAGAACAGGCACCCTGTGTTCACCACCAGTCCCAGGGCCTTGACACTGCTGGCACATAGTAAGTACATGTTCAATGAACAACTGAATGTGTTCAGCAATAGGGATGTGGTGGTGAACAAATATAAAGCCTTGTGATTGTTTTTAATATTTTCACAAAAGGGTACTTTTGACACTGACCATAGTGTCAAAACTCCACCCATTCAGAGCCATGCATGTATTCCACCCTGCCTGACCACACAACCTGAGAAGAAGAATGAATTTACTGTTGAGAGCTTTGTGGTGGGTTAGTGGAGGGAAGCTGACTCCCAGACACTTGCAGGAGCCCTGGAGAAGACTGAAAGTTATGAGAGATCAGGACTATACATCTCCTGGGCAGTGCAGAGGTGTAATACTGCAAACTGGATGTCTGTCCTGTGCTGGGAACCTTGCTCAGTGCTTCTCTCATATTCTCTCATTGAATCATCCCAATCATCTGACAAGGATCTATTTATTACCTTCATTTTTTTCAGATGAAATAACTGAGGCACAGAGGGATCAAATAAGGTGAAAAAAGCCACAAAACCAGCAAATGACAAATCAGAGATTCCAAAGCCTGTTTTTTCTCTATCGCATACTGGTAATTTTGAAACTAAGACATATTCCCAGTACATAATAGCAGGAAGGTGAACTAATAATTGGATCATGGGTCCCATAAGGCTAGAATTACCCAAGTAATTCCTATCTGGCATTGAATTCAAAGTGTCCCAGGTATTGGCAAGAGGAAGAATCTTTTTGTGAGCTACTGGAATGATCATTAAAAATGTTCCAAAAAATTAAGGATTAAAATGAGCCTTCTTCCCCCTCTTATTCATATCCCAACACCCAGGAAATATTTACTGCATGTCTGCTATGTGCTAGGCACCTGCCAAGCGCTAGCGATGTAATAGTGACAAGACTGATTGAACATCCACCAGAGGTTTCCTTTGGAAGAAATGAAGCTACATTCAACTCTTCACCACTTATGCCATCCACTTCCACTTCCTTAATAGCAATGGCGTCCTTCCATGGTCTGGAGTCAGCCAGGCATTTTGGACAAAATGGTCCTCCGAGGGTCTCCATGGCGATGGAGCATCACTAATAGAATTAGCACCATTCCCAGCCAGGCCATCTTCGGTTCAGCTTAGGAGTGGCTTCCTTTAGCTAGTTAAGCCTCACAAATATTTGCTTAGAGTGGAGAAAATCTTCTTGGTACGTTGTAAATTTATTGCATAGGGCTGGGAAATGTCTAGGAAGTAGAATGGACGCGCTTTGGGGATTGATTGGAGATGAAAGGGATGAAGAAATGGGAAGAGTCAAGGATGCCTTCTTGGCTTTGGGTCTGAGCCACTGGGTGATTGATGCTGTCATTTACTAAGAGGAAATGTACTAGAAGAGGAGCAGGATGTTCTGCTTTGTTTTGTTTAGGAAAAAGATCACGAAGTCAGTTTTGGATATGTCAACATAGAGGTGCCCTATGAGACATTCAAATAGGATGTCCAATAGGCAACTGAATACACAGGATGGGATTTTTTTTTTTTTTAAAGCTAGACAAGAAACTGGGAAATTGTCAACAAATAATAATAAAACCATGAGAGAGGAAAAATATGTGTTATAAGAAGTGAACCATGAAATTCAGTAGTCCAGAGAAAGGGAGCAGTTTTATGTTATTTAGACAAGGCATTTTTAATTCTATGGATTTGTTTTCTTTAACATCCAAATTTCTTCCTTTGGGGGGGAAAAAAAGCCCAATCAAAAAAAATAAAATAAAATAAAATAAAAAGCAAATAAAACAAAAAATCTGACACCACCTTCTCTCCCAATATTGTCTTTAAACAACCTTATCTTGCCTAGTCCTTTCAGCATCAAGCCAAATAATCATTTCCCCCAAGGGAAGGAGGCAGGCACGGAAATTGAATTAAATTCTAACAAAGGGAGCCAGTATATTTCCCCCCCCACTCATGTGCAGTCTTGTTTCATCCCAGTTGTGGTTGGTCTTTCTGATATAAGAATCCTGCATCTGTGGCTGATTTAAACTGTGTTGAGCAACACATACTCTTTCATGATCAAAACTTTTGTTTTCTTTTAAGTTGGTGTTGTTTATAAAGAAGATTTTTCATTTTTGCTTTTTCCTTGAGAAAATGGTTGGGTGCACATGGACTTTGAGACAAAAGGTCTAACTTTCTATCCCAGCTTTTTGTCTTGCAGCTGAGTAACTTTTAGTCCCTTTTCTCAGACACGATGTAGCAATTGCCATCAGGGGCTGCAAGACTCAAACTTGCCTGGTGTGAGGTGCAAGCTAGCGGCAGACACTGTCAGTTGCCTGCCAAGTGTCTAAGCTCTCCTTTCTTTCCAACAGAACCCTGACTTTGTTCAGTGCGGCCATGTGCCCATCTCTTAGATTCAGCCATATGAAATATGAAAGCCTCTTTGTTAGAAATTCTGAAATATTGGCAAATTCACGTGGTTCATTTTAAAGCAAACAAACAAAATCTCTCTTCTTTGCTTTTCTTGCTGTTGCAGGTGGCACAGAGTTCTTCTGGTCAGTGAGTTGTTGGAGGAGGTGTGTGTGGAAGCACTCTTTCCTCAATAAGAAGGTGAAGCTCATCTTATCCTTCCTGGAATATAGTGCAGCTGTGAGGATGAACACCAACAACAGGGATGCTGGAGCCGAAAGCTAGAAGGAGCCTTGGTCAGTGATCGTTTCCTTGACTAATAAGCCTCGTGCTGATTTAAGTCACAGGTTAGCTGGGTTTTCTGTTGTCTGCAGCTGACTGAAATTCTTTCTGATACTGTGCTCACCAACTGTTAGTTTTTCTTCATCTCCCTCCCAATAATCATCCCATTTTTTAAAATTCCAAGATTCCCAGGGCCCTGAGAAAGGGCTTCTTCTCAGCTCAGAAGTGCATCAGTCCCAAGCTACTAGTTGGAAAGATCTCAGCGTGCAGCAGTTATCCCACAGAATAACCTCACCCTCAGAACAATCAGTCTCATTTCTGGAGCGCACATGACGGACGTGCCAGGCGTCATGCTAAACCCTTGGCATATAAGGTCTCATTTAATTTTGCAAAACAAGCCTGTAGGAAAGTAATATCAATCAGGACCCACATTTGATAGAGAAAGAAAGCAAGGAAGAGAGGTTAATCAACATGTTCAAACTATACAGCTCTAATAGGTTGAAACGAGACTGGAATTCATGTCTCTTCCTAGCCACTGTGCCACGTTGCCTTGGTTCATTCCTTGTGCTGTGACCAAGCCTGCTAAATGCTTCCCTTCCTCCAGAGTCATTCATTTCATTTCTCCATCTTGCCTTTCTCTAACAACACTGCTCAATAGAACTTTCTGCAACGATAGAAACATTCTTTATCATCCCCCTTCAATGCAGTAGCTGTTAGCCACTCGTGATCCTTGAAGACTTGAAATGTTGCTAATGCAACTAAGGAATGGAATTTTTTTGACAAACATTATGAGATTATTTAGGAATAAATTTAATTTAATTTAATTTTTTTCCAGTTTTATAGAGATATAATTGACGTGCAACATTGTATTCATTTAAGGTATACAACACAATGAAGATTTGATATATGTATATATTGCAAAATGATTACTCCAATAAATTTAGTTAACATCCATCCCTTCACAGAGTTAAAATTCTTTTTCGTATGATGAGAACTTTTAAGATTTACTCTCTCAGCAACTTTCAAGTATACAATACAGTATTGTTAACTACAGCCACTACGTTGTACATTACATCCCCAGGACTTACTTATCTTACAACTGCAAGTTTGTACTATTTGACCCTCTTCACTCATTTCCCTGACCCCAACCCTCAGCCTCTGTAACCACCAGTCTGTTCTCTGTTTTGATGAGTTTTTTTTT
This sequence comes from Equus asinus, assembly GCF_041296235.1. NCBI lineage: Eukaryota > Metazoa > Chordata > Mammalia > Perissodactyla > Equidae > Equus > Equus asinus. The sequence goes on along the minus strand of NC_091802.1, from coordinate 31,903,226 downwards.
TTTTAATTCTACATATAAGGGAGATCCGACAGTATTTGTCTTTTCTCTGTCTGACCTATTTCACTTGACATAATGTCCTCAAGTTCCATTGATGTTGTCCCAAATGGTGGGATTTTCTTTTTCTTTTTTTTTTTTTCCTGAGGCGAATTAGTCCTGAGCTAACATCTGCTGCCAATGCTCTTCTTTTTTTGCTGAGGAAGACTGGCCCTGAGCTCACATCCATGCCCTTCTTCCTCTACTTCATATGTGGGATGCCTACCAAACCATGGCTTGCCAAGCGGTGCCGTATCCGCACCCGGGATCCGAACTGGCAAACCGCGGGCTGCCAAAGTGGAATGTGCACACTTAACCGCTGTGCCACTGGGCTGGCCCTGGGATTTTCTTCTTTTTTATGGCTGAATAATATTTTATTATTTATATATACCACATTTTCTTTATCTCTTCATCCAATGATGCGCTCTTGGGTTGTTTCCATGTCTTGGCTACTGCAAATAACCCTTCAGTGAATATGGGGGTGCAGATATCTTTTTGAAATAGTGATTTTATTTCCTTTGGATCCATACCCAGAACTGGGATTGCTGGACCATATGGTAGTTCTATTTTTAATTTTTTGAGGAACCTCCCTACTGTTTTCCAAGGTGGCTGTATCAGTGTACATTCTCACTGACAGTGCACAAGGCTTCCCTTTTCTCCACATCTTCGACAACACTTACCACTTGTATTTTTTAGTTTTTATTTTATTCTAAGTAATTTAAATTAAATAGCCACATGTGGCAAGTGGCTGCCATATTGGACAGTGCCACTTTAGAAGACCACAACCAGATCTAGTCCCTCAGGCGCCTGCTCTTGGTGACGATGCCCTTGATAGTCCTGATATTTTCCAGGATTGGTAAGTTATCCTCCACAGACCTTGCTTATGGAACTGACTAGAAGGGATCAAGCCTTTCAGTAACATCCACATCTTTCTTCAAACTCAGTGCTACAAAAATGACACCATCTGGCTCCAGCGTGACTCTTGCAGCAGAGGTAAAATATCAAAGTCACTGTGAAAGGATGGTAATAAACGTGACACTTCTGTGGGTTACAAAAGGATTATGAGACCATCATTTCTTGAGGTGAGTGATTTATCTGGGAAGTTGGATATTAAAAGGCACAGGGATATGAAATGCAAACCAAACGAGAGTCATAAAATCCCATAACACTTTTATGTTTCAAAGCTAAAATATCAGCTATAATTTTCCTACTTCCAGCCTACATATTAACCTCTCCTTTATTTCCGAATTGGGTGCCAGATGGTTTCTGACACTCCTGGTTGGATCTCTGCATCTGGAAGCAATTCATCTAGTCAGTGGAATTTCTCAGGAAAATTATCTATTTACAGTCAAGTAGGTGGGGCAGCTACAGGACTGTTTACAAACTTCCTTCAAGTGATCAAATTAGATGGGATCACAGAACAGAAATGATTATTGCTATTTTATCTCCCTAATTTGGGACAGGAACTTACAGCTGTTCGATGTAGAGAGTTAGAAAGAGCACAAGGTAAAGAATTAGGAAACCTGGTTTTCCACTAATTTACTATGTCTTTGGGCAAGTAACTCTTCCTGTCTCAACTTCAGTCTCATCATAAATAAAAGTTGGGATAATGAAGGCAGTCTTTCCAACTTCAAAAGTTTGAATTTTATGGTGAATGGTGGGTGGATGCTGGGACAAGAGTCACATGGTGTTTTGGGTGAGCTGTGAAATATTGAGAGATTCCAGAAACTGCTGTAACGGCCCAGGCAGACAGACTAAGATGAAAAGGAGGAGGATCTTGAGGGCTCATATGCTCATAAGTCAGTGGTTGAGATTGGGGAAGAGACAAACCACAAGAGCAACAGCACAACTGTAGAAGTTCAGACACGCAGATTCCTGGTTTCTGCTTGCCTGACTTTGACAAGGGGTATAGTGTCAGATGTGAATAGGATGTTTGAAGAAAGGAAAAGAATAATCATACTGGAAAAAATCATGGAGGAAGACAGGAGGAACAAAAGAAGCGGAGAGTTCACGGAAGCAAAATCTAAGAAGACAGAATGCTACTCATTATTACCTTCCATAAGTATTTTCTATCACAGTTCTGGACATGCACTGGTTCAGGCCACAGCCTTCAGCTGTCTGGATTATTGCAATACATTTCCAACTGGTGCCCCTCGCTTCAGTCTTGCCCCCTCCAATCTATTCTGCATATGCAGCCAAAGTGATTTTCCTAAAACACACGTATGATAAGCATGTCATTCCTTTGCTTAAAATCCTCCATCAGCCTTCCCATTGTTTCTCTCAATAAAGTCCAGATTCTTTAGTATGGCTTTCCAAGATCATCATTCTCTGACTGTTTCATACCCCTCTGGCAATGGTTGGCAAACTTTTTCTGTAAAAGGTCAGATAGTAAATATTTTCTGCTCCACAGGCCAAATGGTCTCTGTGGCAACTACTCAACTCTGCCATTATGGCAAGAAAACAGCCGCAGACAGCGTGCAAATGAATGGGTATGGCTGTGTTCCAATTCAACTTTACTTATAAAAACAGTTAACCCTCCCACAGGCCTTAGTGTACTGACCCTATCATCTCAAGATCACCTCCCTCCCACAAACCCTTAACCCTCTGCACACAAGACCCACTGAATTAGTTGCAATTCCCTAATGGTACTCAGCTCTCTCTCAATACTGTGTTTTTGCACATACTCTTCCCTCAGTCTAGATCACTGTCCCCCATCTCTCTGTCCAGTTTACCTCCACTCATCATTGTGATTCAGTTTAAACTTTATTGACCAGCCTCATGCCAACATTCTGTTCCCACTTATCACATTGTAGTGTAATTGACCTATTTACAGGTCTTTCACACCTCACTAGGGTATAGGCTATCAGAGGGCAGGAACTGTGCGTTTCTCATTTCTGTAACAACCAAAGTGCTCCAGGCAATTAATAGACACTAATATCCATTTATTATTATAAAGATTTCATACCCAAGATATCCTTTGCTTTACTGCTGAGCTACAGAATGAATGCCTGATATTGACTCTGATGATTAACTGAGTTTGGAAGAACATAGGCCATATTTTCAAACATTCCAGTTTCTAGAAGTAAGAGTTTTGATATAATGCCCTAGAAAGGAGAAAGTGAACTTAAGTCTCTTCAACTTACTTTCCTGTGTCATAGTTTATAAAATGAGAAAGAGAGCGAGAAAAAAAACCCAACTCTATCTGTGTTATAGGGTTATTTGTAAGAATTACATGAAAAAATGAATGTAACACACTAGCACAGTTTTGAGCACATGAGTAAGAACTCAATAAATGGTAGCTAGTATTTCATAATCTTTGATAGTAACATTGGCAATGAACAAATTAATATTTGTTTATGGAAACTTCTTGACTTCTGGGTACAAAGAAGTTGTGAGCACTGGGAGCTGGCTCGCCTTCATATATTTTCATCAAAATAATCAATGAAATAATGAAAAGATGGGAAAAGCTTCGAGTGTTTGAAACTAGGAAAGTGTGCCATCCACAGGACAGAAACTTTGAGGAACCTCCAGGAGATATACTTCAGATGGGACCAAATGTTCATCACTCTAAGATTAACGCAGATACCTCTTCATGAAACAATGCAGAGACATGGGAAAGTGAGAGACCCGTGAAATGGATAATTAAGAGAGGCCAGAGAAGGTCAGGGGACAGAAGGGGAACACACCACTTGTCTGTATACTGTCTATAAATTCGTAGGATCTAAAGCAGCCTCCAGGGAAGCCCTGAGACCAAGGCCTTAGTTATCTTAAGAAGAAAGCTAGCAAGTAGCCACTCAAAGGAGACTAGACGTCTCTGCAACTTATTCCTGAGGTGGAGACCAGACGAAACACAACACTGGAAGGTGAACTCTGACCCAATGCTTTCAATAAACAAAAAGAAGAAACCATGGAAATGGGAAGTTCACCCACTGGCACTCCCTCTCTTCTTAGGTAACTGAATTACTAAACTATGAATAGAAATTCATAGTTAACCAGTTTGCCAGCTTAAGATCTGAGAGAAGTCTCAGGTGGAGAGTGAGAAAAACCAAATAAACAAATAAATAAACAAATTTCCTCTTTCAGATTGAGAAAATAGGATAAAAGCAATAGGAGGCCTATACAGACGTTCTGTAACATAAATGCTAAAGCACATACCACTTAAAATGCATCTGTAGATCGCAGACAAAGCTGGTGGTGTTTCCAAGTAAACGACACTCCATAAGGGGTCAAAGCAATATTCTCTTGTTTAGAACAACGAGAATATGAAAGCAGAAAGGACCCACTGGCACAAACAACCATGTGTTATAAGCAAAATTTTTGATTGACTGAAATAATACTCTGGGAACCATCAGCAAATAACACCAGATAGAACTCACATAATTTAAAGATGAATGAAAAACGAAAATGCAAAGTACTTATACAAATACTACAAAAAAGATGTGGGAGTCAGGGCCTGCCTGGTGGCTAGTGGTTAATTTGGCATGCTCTGCTTCAGTGGCCCCAGGTTCGCAGGCCCAGATCGGGGGCGTTGACCTACACACCACTCTTGTCGAGCCACGTTATGGCAGCGTCCCACATGCAAACTACAGGAAGATTGGCACAGATGTTAGCTCAGGGACAATCTTCCTCAAGCTAAAAAAGGAAGATTGGCAACAGTTTTTAGCTCAGGGCCAAGCTGTGGGAGAGAAACAAAATTCTTCTAGTGAATCAATAAAGAGGGAACACTTCCCCACTCATTTTATGAGGACAGTGTAACCCTGATACCAAAAAATCTGTAAAGGACTTTACAGAAAGGAATTAAAGACCTAAATAAATATGAGCACATATGATAATCATGAGTTGAGTGACTCGATATTGTGACGATTTCTCTCCAAAGTAATCTACAGATCCATACACTTCTGATCAGAATACCAGCATGTATTTTTGCGGAATTGACAAGCTTATTAAAAAAATATATTTGAAAACGCAAAGGGCCAAGAAGAACTGAGATAATCTTTACGAAGAACAAAATTGGAGAACATATATGGAGACACATCATAAAGTTACAGGAATTAAAAGAGTGTGATATTAGGAGCCTGGCCTGGGGCATGGTAGTTAAGTTTGCACACTCTACTTCGGTGGCCTAGGGTTCACAGGTTCGGATCCTGGGTGCAGACCTACACATCGCTCATCCAGCCATACAGTGGCAGCGTACCACATACAAAAGATAGAGGAATATTGGCACAGATGTTAGCTCAGGCCAATCTTCCTCAACCCCCCACCCGAAAAAAGTGGGATATGGAACAGGGATAGAAAATAGTGAGCAAAATGGAAAATCCAGTTGACCCACATATGACATGCACAGTCATCTAGTTCATGACAAAAGTACCCATGCAGTGCTGTAGTGCAAAGGATTGTTAATTGGGTAAGAGGAGCAGGAGCAACTGAATTTCCATATTAAAAAAAGGAACTTTTACTCTTATCATCCACAATATATAACAGGACTGCTAGATGGATCATGATCATAAGTGTGAAGGTAAACTATTATAGCTTCCAGGAGATAACAGAAAAATATCTCCATGATTTTAATGATGGTTTCTTCAACATGTCACAAAAAGTATTTATAGTAGTGGCAAATAGGACTTTATTAAAATTAAGAACTTGGGTTCATCAAGACACCATTAAGAGAATGAAAAGGAAGACAGAGTGGGAAAAGATATTTTCAATCCATCTATCTGACAAAGGACTTATATCAAGTATATCCGAGTATACCTAATGTTTCATAAGTATATGTAAGACAGCAGAAATACTGAAGCCTATCCACATGAAAAGGAAAGGAATGATTAATTAGGAAAGTAATAAGAAGAGAGAAAACACTGTATTGGGAGAGAAACAAAAACAAGGGTAAATTTTATGCGATGAGCTTACAAGACATTGGTGAGAAATGTTTGTGGAAATTTAGTTAGTTCATCAATGAGAAGACAATATAAACTAAGATATGCTTAGCATGTAAATGTTATTAAAACAATGACAAGGATAAATAATAGAATAGATGGGAACACTGTTGGAAAATTATTAAGCATTATCTTTTTGGATTTCAACAATCAAGTTTTCTTTTGGAATTCCCCAAAATCAACTTGGAAGGGATACAAAGTGGAAGATATTTCTGGCCTCCGTAGCTCAACTCAAAGGCAACACTGAGCTGAAATAAACAGAATATCTGGTGCTATTAATCATTTGTACACCAGGAACTTTATGAGTTCGTGTCAGACACGTTCCAGTTGCTCCTTGAGACCCACTCTCCACTCCCACTCCCTGACTCACTCTTCTCTCTGTGATGGGAATTGACATGTAGGAACCCCTCTGGCTTCCAGTGGCTGTGGTCATTAGGACATGCTTTCAGGAGATTGGCAGGGAGGAAGAGAGCGAGGTCCAGGCATTTATTCTCCACTTCCATTCCTGCAAGTTGCTTCGGGCTGGCCACTGCTCCTCTCAAGCGGGCCTTCTCTCCATATTTATTTCCTTCTAGGATTCCGTAACTGCTTCTACCTTCACACCTTTGAGCCTAGGATGGTTACTATCCCCGAGGAAGCCCACACATACCTTTGAAAATAGCCTCTTCATGGATCTTCCTCAAATTATCCTGATTTGAGGGTGCCCCCTGTCTCTCACTGAGTCTCCAACTGAGAAACACGAGGCAGGTGTCACTCAGAACATTTATAATCACACAGTCATTTCTCCCAAATTTAGGCAGAAACATCCTTTCAACAGCCTAGCCTGATCTTCTAATGATTTTTAGGGAAAGAGAGTCAATGTTTTCCCTAAATAACATATCCAGCATTAAACCAACCTTTGCTGACAGAAATTTATACTTTTTACACAATGAAAATCCATACCTCTTTCCCTCTTTATGCTTGTCACTGAGATCACAGGATATCCGCGTTAAGAAGAGACCTTGGACATCATCAAATCCAGACATTTCCAAATGGGTGTTTCTGTTTGTGCTCTGGATACATGTTCTAAGTTTCAAAAGGATAGATGGAAATTATTCATCTGTCTAGGCTAGCACCACAGGGGTTCTTCTGTTGTTTGCAATGTATTTAGTGGACAAAATCTTTCCAAACACACATCCTCTATGAAGAGTTGGGAACTCACCAACACAGCTTAACCTCCTCCTTGTAGCTCAGAGAGGCTATAGCTTATCCAAATGCACCCAGTTAGCTTGTTGCATAACTTGGAATTCAGCCCTGGTTTTCCTGCTCCTCGTTAGTCCTCTTTCTATTGCACAATCCTCCTTCTTAGATGAAAACTTCTTGACCCAATACAGCTTTTATTATCCATGTTCCCTCGGGATAAATCTCCGAAAAGCAAACTGCCAGGTAAGCGTAGCCTCGCTTCTCAAAGCACGGTCTGAGAACCAGCTGCATCAAGATCTCAATATCACCTGGAAGCTTGTTAGAAAGGCACACTCTCTGCCCCTCCCTAAACCTGCAGCATCTTAACAAGATGCCCTGGTGATTCATATATACACGAGGATTTGAGACAACTCTGGCCTGTGGTCTTGCTAATTTCAGATCAATGAAAACACTTGTCAGTGGTCCATCCCCATCATCCAGATGCACAAGTCAATGCCTATTTTCCCCTACCTTCACCATCTGCAGTGGATTTGGCTGTAAGAAGGCTCATAAAGAGGAAGAACTCTTTGAAATCTCTTTCTTCCCAGGTTTAACAGAACAGGAGGTTGATGCTGTGTTAATATGACCCCACCTGCCACCTAAGAGTTCTTTGCTTCTAGGGTAAAATATTTCTGACTTGCCAAGTGTGGGTTGTCTTCAAGAATTAGAGCTCCTTGAGACCCATATTTCTTCCACTTCATTGCCTGAAACCTGCTAATGGAAAATAGGAAATAAAAATTGACGGAGATAGGAGTGGGGAGGTGGGGGGGGGGGGGCGGGGAACCCAGCTGGACAAAGGGAAATCATTTGGAAATTAAAAACAAAACAAAATATGAATCCAGGAGTCTGGGAGTTGAAAAGGGAAGTTTTATGTAATTCTAGCCAGTTGATGTCATTGTAGCCAGTTCTCTGACCGACTAGGGAGGCCAAGGGGAGGGGGGATGTGGAAGTGGGAAGGACCTAGACGTTCTCCTTTGGATGTGAGGCTGAGCCTTATGCATACAGGGTGAGGTCAGTGAGAACAAAGGGATGTGTCTGAGCAGGAGCCAAGGTCATTTCCCTGCAGAGATGATTCTGCAGTCCCAAAGAGGGGCCCACTGTGAGTTTAAAGCTTCGTCATCCCTTCTGGGCCTCCCCCTCCCTCAGCCAGTCTTTCTCTGGCCTCTAGAGTCCACCCCTGTGCAGTGACGCCTTGCAGGCTTCTAGCTCTACTTCATCTGTGTTCAGGAATGGGAGGGTCGGGGCCACTGACACACACCGGTATCCTGCAGCCTATTATTTCCTGCCTGTCCTGGCTCCCCTCCAAGGCCCAGCATGACAGGTGGATGAAGTTCACGAGAAAGCTCAGCAATGGGCCAGTTTTCCAGGAATGCTGCTGCTAGCTAGATTCACAAACTAAGCCACCCCCACCACCCCAGGCTGAATGGAGAGCCAGCTGAATGGGGCAGAATTTTTTTTACTCTGTCTCCAGTCTGGATCCTGTGATTGTTTCAGGTCATATAAGCAACTGCCTCCTCAGGCTCCAGGGTTCCAAGAGCTTCCAAAGCCCTGTAAGGAACAAAGGCTCTGAACTCATGCCTCCCTTCCCAAACCAATGGTCCGCAGTTGAGGACTGGAAGGAAGGACAAGTGCCATTGGGAAGCATGGGAGCGGGGGAGTGTGAGGACCTCAGACTGCCTGAGTGAGAAAGTCTGGGCATGACGTAGTAATCTGATTGTGGAAGGAGGAGATGGGGAAAAGCAAACACAGATCACAGCTTTTAATAGGTGATCCAGAAAGATTTAGACAGCTAGATTAAATTTAGAGAGAGGAATTATCCCATTTGTACTGAGCTTGGAGATTGTCAAAGTGTCTGGTCTTCCAATATGCTTATGACTTTGTTCCACAAGTAAAATTGTGAGTTAATAGGATAAATAACCATGCAAATGATTCTTGTTGATTTCCTCAGGCTGAGTAGTTTAAAGCAAGGCTGTCATATATGGCCCATTCAGCAGAGCATTCACTGAGCACTCACCTATGCCTCCCCCTGTCCTGAGAGGGAAAGGAGAAACCGAGGGAATGCAAAAATACATAGAAGTCCCTGCCCTCCTGGAGCTCAGAGGCAAGCAAGAAAGACAGACATGCAGGCGGATAAATTGTAATGCGGTGTGGCTAGCATCCAGATGGAGGCATGTGCTAACGCCACGGCAACACAGAGGAAGGAGACACAGGAAAACACACCAATGCTGGGGGAGAGAGCTGCACTCTTTCCAGTTCCGGGTCAGCAGAGGCAGAATGGGATGGGCCCGGCCCACCGGATGTTAAGAGCGGAAAACCGGCTAATGGAGCTGGCAGTTGGGGAAGGTGACTTTGGGTAAAGGGCAATCTGTGGGCCAGGGTCAGCATCTATTTTATCCTGGGCTCTCATTGGATGGTAAGTAATCACCACCTGTTCCTGCTATGAGCCTAGGCACCAACTGGGACTATTTGCAGAAGTCCCTAAAAAATTCCCAAGAATCAGCAAGGCTGCTGGGGGAGCTAGCTTCAGATTCACACAGATGTCCTAGAGATCTGGAAGGAAATTATTTTGGGATAGAAGCGTGTGTTCCAAGATCCTGGCCAGTATCTAGATGACTCACTTCTACTCTTGCTCCATGATTAAATATTAAGCACATCTTCCTCATGCTGTAGTATCAGTGCAAAGGAACAAACCAGAAGAGCCAATTGTCCCTGACCCCAAACCTCTTCCATCTTGTCCACAGGTGGGGAGGGGGAGATTACTCGAATTTAAGGTGAATAAACCTTCTTACTGCCTCTGTACAAGGTTTGGAAGAAGGGTGAGCAAGGGGATGGACTCATCTCTGCATATATATAAATATATAAACATATATAAAATACCCTCCCCTCAGTGACAGGGTCTTTGAAGATTATGTTTATTATAGGAAAATGTTTCACTTTCTTCGTAAGGCAGTAGATGACATTTTTCTAAATATCAATGTTTTTGAGAGCAGGGGAGTATGTGCACATGCGTGCACACGTGTGTAGGCCTTTGAATCAATATTTATTTTTGGAAACTAGGAAGAAAGAGAAAGAATCCCTGGATGTCACACCGAGAGGGGTCTATCAAAAGGGACCACACCTGGAGTAACCAAAGTCCACCCTAGGCTGTTCATTCTGTTGGGATATTAAAGCCCAAGCTTGGACTGTCTTGCCAAGGTCCCTATCTCCCTTATTCTCTCTTCCCTTCTACTAGGTATTATTATTCTTTTTTTTTTTTTTTGAGGAAGATTAGCCCTGAGCTAACATCTGCCACTAATCCTCCTCTTTTTGCTGAGGAAGACTGGCCCTGAGCTAACATCCATGCCCATCTTCCTCTACTTTATATGTGGGACGCCTGCCACAGCATGGCTTGACAAGTGGTGCATAGGTCCGCACCTGGGATCCGAACTGGCAAACCCCAGCTGACGCGGAATGTGTGAACTGCACCACCAGGCCAGCCCCCCCCCCCCCAGGTATTATTCTAAGGGGAATAAATGAGACTTTGGAAAATTGCAGTAAGTTACTGTGCTCCAGCACTTGTGCTATTGTGGTTAGGACAGATATGGGCATGGGTCTTACTTCTCTGGAAAAAGAGTGGAGGATCCCTAAGAAGTGAGATTATTTGAAATGCAAAGGCTTAATGCAAAAACAAAAATCGGCACTCTGTGAGAGAAAGGGCCAACTTCAGGACAGAAAAGTCATACTTTCTGAAGAGGAGAGATTTATGCTCATGAGGCACTTCCCCTGTAATGGTTTTAAGTTATCTTGGTCTCTTGCTTTGTTCTAGGAAAACAGTCATATTTCACCTTAAGTTTGAAGTTGGTTTCTCCTACTTTGCAATTCCCCTCTACCTATAACAACACTTTGGTAAATTTTAATTCACCTTTAAAGACTTCTGGGAATGCTATTGTAGGAACTGAGGCCTTTCCATTTTCCTCTTTATTGATTGAGACCCTTGTTACAGTCATAGCATTCTCTTAAGAAGAACAGCGTCCAGGCATTCTTGGTGGGAGTAAACCTGAGACCAAAGATCCTTTCCAAAAAATACCTGAGGGAGAGTCTGTTGAAAGAGCTTTGGGTATTTGGATCCAGGAGGAATTACAAAAGAAAAAGAAAAATTCTCATGACCTTGTTGCCCTCCAGAAGTTCTAATTTACTCAAGAAGATAAAGCACACATACACGAATCTATTTCCCAGCTGCAGTCATCGTTCGCCCAACTCGATTTCCCTATTGTACTCCTATATTTATGAGTGACACCACCACCATCCATTCAGTTTCCAAGCCAGAAACTTGGGTGCCAAGTTTAATTCTTTCCTCTTCCTCACCCTCTACAAATAATTAGTCTCAAAGCCTTGCTAGTTCTATGCTCCCAAAATATTTGTGATATTTTCATTTGATACTGCTGCAAAGAATGACATTGGAGAAGATAGAATGGGGAAGCCTCTGGATTTGGCAACCAGACAAGCTTTAATCACTCGTGAGGGAGCAGTTCCAGTAGCCAGATTATAAGGGGTTAAGCAAGTGCCGGTGATAAAGAAGAAGGGATGGCCACTGTACCTGATAAATATTTGGGAGTAATAATATTCAATACGTGCTCAAATTAAAAAAGAAAAAAGTCCAAATTATGCCTCCTTCAATGATTCAAATGAATACTCACCCTTCCTATTCCACTGTTCTATTTCATAATTTCTTTTTCCTTTTTTAATTAATTCTACCTCTGGAGAACTGAGTATAAAAATCATGATAATAGTATTTTGTGAAAATGTTAACCTTTCTCATGTAAGAGCCTGGGCAGCAAGATTCTCCCATCTATGCAGAACTACAATAGAAGTTTAAGAACCTCTGGATTATGAAATGGTGAATAATTTTTGGCCCCAAATCCGTGCCTCATTTTTTCTGGTGATTACTAGTCTTTGTATATTTCTGAATTGTTTCTAGTTCCCCAGCTTACTTTCTGTCAACTAAACAAATCTCTTTACTATTTGTGTGGTCTTGGCTTCTTTTTTTCTTGGCATTCTCATTTTATGTTATTTTCTCCCATCTCTCCATGCATCTATAATCACAATCAACTTCCAGATTCAGTTAAGATATGATTTTAAAATGTATAGAGAATCTAGCAGCCAGAGTGTTCAGGTCTGAGTATTGGGTACTCCACATAATGGTTGAATGAATTTGCAGAAAAATTTAATGTCTGATCCTCAGGTGCCTCACCTATAAAATGCGTGGACACTATATCCTCTTGCTAAGGGTTGATGCAGGGCTAAATAAGAGAAAATGTGACGGTGCCTGGCTCATAGTAGATGTTAATAAATGTTAGTTTCTTCGGATAATTTCTTGAAATTTTCCTACTCTTTTCTCAGCTACTGGCTTGCATTTCCAATTTCCTGCAGACGTGTCTACATATGAGTCTTTCTAGTACCTCAAATTCAATGTACCTAGACTAATGAAGTCACCATTTTCCATCAAACTTGTCCTTCCCAATTCCCCCCATATTTTTGTTAATAACGCCATCAGTCTATCACTCATCACATTTTTCTACCCAGCCCTTGTTCCAGTCTCCACTGATACCTGGCAAAGGCAATGAGATGCCTTCAAGTTGTCTCCAGGTAAGAGCAGAAACACTTGTGTCTAAATAAGAAATAACAGGTGCAGACAGCGGCAATCCACTTAGAAAAATTCCTTGGAGACCTTCTAAGCCTGACTGCCCGTCTCCCCTTCACTCTTTTTCTGGTCTGCAATGTTTGACTCCTGATCCAGACTTAGGATCTGCTTTTATCTTTGATATGTGAGGATCCAACTCAGCTTTTCTAGACTGCGGATTAATGGCTAATCTCTGGAACCTCAACTATTACAAATACTCATTAACTGATCTCCCTTTATGCAGTGTCTTCCCGTCTATTTCAGCCTTCCAAAAGGGATCACCTTAATTATCGAAATAATTCCTTTAATAATATTACTCCTCTACAGATAAACCTCAATAACACCCCTTTTGTCAACAGCATATATATCAAATTATTTTGCTTGGAAATTATATGAGGAACTGTAGAACTTTGTTTCTACCTATTTTTCTAGACTTATCTCTGACCATTCCTCTAGATGAATTCTTTGCATTAATGTCAATCTAATTTATTTACTCTCTAAGCAAAGTATACTTTTCTTTTTGGCTGAACAACAATTCAACCAACTTATCTTCTTAATTTGGGGAGAATCTTTCCATTGTGTTACTCCTGATGGGAGGCAAGGTCAAATGCACCACTTCTCCCCTCCTTGCTTCCACAGTATCAGCACTGAATTTGGCTTAGCCAATCAGCTGCTCCCACCCAGGATGATGAATACTGAGTGAGCCACGCAGACATAGAGGAGCAGTTGGAATTCATTTACAGCGATGGTGGTGGCATTGGCTGAGTCGTCTGGCAGTTGCGGCAGCATTCTGCCCAGATTCTTTTTGCTGAAAGGCTATTGTGCTTCTTGCTTCTGGGCTCTTGGGAGTACACTTCCTTCCTCTCTTTTTCTGAGCCCAGTCCTCTAGCTCTCTGATGGTTCTCGAGGCCACTAATATTATTGCAATCCATTTCTGCTGTCCTTCTTACAAGCAGAGATGATTTCTGTTTCTTTCAACCCTAAGAATCCTAACTTATATATCCCCAAACATCCCTCGTTGTTTTAACCATTGTCTCTTTGCTCAGCTAATTCCGTGTGTGGAATGCCTTTCTTACTTCTCTCTGCTTTTCCATATTCAGCTCAAAATCTCACCTTTCTTCATTATTCTTACATTTTCCAAGTGTACCCTATGAGCCAGATCCTGGACTAGGAATATACAGAGACAAAATATACACAGACAAAAGACACAGCCCCTCTGCTCACTGGAGATGGCATGCTAGTGAAAGACAAACATACAAAAAACAACTACAGTTCAACAAGATAAAAGCCAAGAAGGAGCTCTGTACCATGTTCATAGGGCATGAAGGGAAAAGTTCTTACTTCAGTAGAGAGGGAACTTGTCAGGTACTGAACTGGAGGAAGGGCAGTACAGGCACAGAGTAAGCACGAGCAGTGGCAAGGAGGCATGAAAGAACGTGGCAGTAACTGAGCAATGGCTGAAGTTCAATGTGACCTCAACATAGGACATGAGGGCAAGAAGAGTGGTGGAAATAAAGCTGGAAGTGGCTCCTATCTGACAAGCTCAGTGATGTGGGCTCCATCCTCCAGGCCACATTCTCCAAACCTTTTTGATTGTGCATTCTATCAAAAATTTTTGAGCTTTCCTTCGAATATATGTGCACTTACTTATAAATCTTATTTGGTATTATGATCAATTCGTATATGAAGTATTATATTGATTTCATGTTTAAATAAAAAATGTAACAATAAATACAGCACTAACATGGTCTTCTCACACTCCGAAGGCTTGCCTTGCTTGGCCTCAATCTGGTGTTAATAGAAGAGTTGATTAGAAGATAAAAGCCTATTTCCTTTTTTGTAAGATAATTCTACTAGCGGCATGGAGAAAGGACTGGAGCAAAATCTTTGAGTTTTGACGTGTGTAAAATTCACCCAGATTGCTTTAAAAATAAAGAACCAGAGTCCCCAGTGAGTTAATGGAACTGAGCAACGTTCATCAATAGATACTAACATTATAAAAGGACAACCAGACATTCAGTGCCCCCAGATGGAAGTATTCCATACTTCACACCAGCTATAAAGTGTTCTCACCCAAAACATCAAATCAGAATCAGATCAAGGCTTTACATTTAAATGATAATAAGGATATTATTAGCGATTATTACATAATTATTAATAAATAAATAATAAAATACAAGTAAGTAAAATATAATAAATTGTAAAATTAGTTCTTATATGACATTATTATGTAAATTAAAGGAAATAAAGGGTTAAAGGAAATGTTAAATGATACCACAAGTTTATAAATCAGCAAAATACAGACTATGGGAAACTCTAAATTACAAGCAACCTGATATCTTCAACAAATAAGGAGCAAGGAAAGGAAAGAAAAGAATGGTAGAGGAACAGAAAAAGAGACAAGTCGGGGCCAGCCCAGTGGCGCAGCGGTTAAGTGCACACGTTCCGCTTTGGCGGCCTGGGATTTGCTGGATCCCCGGTGCAGACATGGCACTGCTTGTCAAGCCATGCTGTGGCAGGCGTCCTGCATATGAAGTAGAGGAAGATGGGCAAGGATGTTAGCTCAGGGCCCATCTTCCTCCGCAAAAAGAGGAGGATTGGCAGCAGATGTTAGCTCAGGGCTAGTCTTCCTCAAATACAAACAAAAAAAAGAGACAAGCGATGTATCGCCAATTGCAACGTGGAGAAGTCATTTGGTTTTTGATTCAAAAAATTGAGACAACATGGAAAATTTGAACACTGACTAGATGTTAGACATAAAGGAAATATTAATTTTTTAAGGTACCATAATTGTATTTAGATTTTTAAAAAGTTTTTATCATTTAGAGTTACACACTTGTTACCAACTACTTGCTCCGAGGAACTCAAGGGTGAATTTGGAAGCATTTCTCTGTTTTTCCAAGTTGTTTTTTTTTTTTGCTTTTGTTATGTAAAGGAGATGCCATCATCAACCACCCTGACCAGAGGAACCCCCGCCACAAGAGCGATGCCTACGACTTTTGCCTTATTTTTAATGCCAAGATCTCTCCAGGAGGAGCTCATGCCTTATGTGTATGTGGAAGCATGTTTTCCAACTGAGCCTGCACAAGCGAATACCCACCTCCCCCTTTTGAATAGTCATTCCCCATCTGAAATAAAAGTCCTTGCTTCCCTTTGTTCCGGGACACCATGACTTTGGAAATGATCCCACATGGTCTCCTATTTGCTGCAGATACACTTTATTTTGTGAGGCAACTACTTCTGCTGGAGAGTCTGATCTAACTCACCAGGAGGCGAACCCACTTTGGTTTCCGTAACACACTGAAATATTTACAGATGACAGGACATCTGGGACTTGCCTCAGAATAATCCAGGGTAGGCAGCTTAGTCAAATCAGATTGCCCATGGGTTGATAATTATCAAGCTGGATGATAAATACATGGTAGTTCATTATGTTTTTCTCTTTACTTTTGAACATATTTGAAATTTTCCTAACAAAAAACATTTTAAATTCATATTCCTGGGTTTCAGCCTCTAGAGATTCTAATGCCTGCCATAGATCTAAGGCAGAAATCTAAATTTTTAACAACTGCCCCAGGGAATTTGGAATCAGACCTCCCCTAGCCCACAGTTTGAGAGAATTAGATGAGACAGTGCAGTGACTTGGAGGAAGGAAAGCAAGAAGGAAAAGTTTGCAGTCTTTAGTAGGAGAAATTGTTGCTCAAGATAAATATCTGCCAATTTTATTTGATGATTATTTACAAATAATTGCGCCAAATCTTAGCAGCGTTGGTGTATAATAATGATTCAGGGTGTGATTACTGGCGCTCTTTCCTGACATGGGCCTTTTTCTCCATCAGATTTTTTAAGAGTCCCCTAATGCTTACCTCATGAACCAAGGCTAATTCCCTGATTAGATAATCACCCTTGTGACTGCTTTCTTCCTAATCACAATGGTAGGAGAGGTGTTGCCAGGCCTTCCAGGAAGGGAGAGACACCCAGTTGTGACCCATTAAATTGACATCAGCTCTCACTCCACCCCTTCCAGGAGGAAAGGCTCTTAGAAGTTTGGAAAGGATTGGGAGCAGAGAGGTGGCCCATCCACTCCGGTGTTCAGGTCACATCACCTCTCACGCACTCCCCACCCCCTTTTTCTTTCCACTTTTGGCACTTTTTCAACTGGAAAGTGCCCTAGGCCTTGGATTGTACAATGCGCTGGGGTGTGTGATGAAGACAGGGCTGGCCGTGTCATAAGGCAAACTAACTGAAAATGGGAAGGTCTTGCCTTAGCTCCTCAGAACAAGGGTCCCTCTCCAAGCCATTCACCTGCAAGTGGCCCTCCCAGCAGTCAATACCAAATGCTGCTGCTGGCTGAGCTGCCTGGGGTTGCAAGCGTGCTTTACATCCAGAAAAAGCTCTGCTGTCCTGCCAGCAACAGAAAAGCAGTCTTCCAGAAGAATCTCCTCCTTAGCTTGAGTGCTTCCAGGCTTCAGACGTGTCTGAGATCAACTCACCTGAGAGTAGGTAGATGGAATGGCTGCATTCCACCCCTCTTCCCCAATACACTGTGAACTGCAATGACCTTGCCTCTCCCACACAATCCAGAGAGACCTCATGGTACCCCACTGATAAGGAAATGAAACAACAATAGCCAGAGATGGGCACTGTTCACATCCTGATTTTATAGATAGAGACTTTCAAGTTTAAGGTCTCAGTGACTTATCCAAGATCACTCTGCTCAGGGTCAAGAGCTAGGATCTGGTAATCTTGCTTCAGGCTTTGTGCATTTAGCTCCCTTAGGGGTTCTTGGTTGTTTGCCTTGATGCAATCAACTTGCTTTTTATTTTTTTTATTTTACAAGGAAGATTGGCCCTGAGCTAAAATCTGTTGTCAATCTTTCTCTTTTTGCCTGAGGAAGATTGACTCTGAGCTAACATCTGTGCCAGTCTTCCTCTATTTTATGTGGGACACCGCCACAGTGTGGCTTGATGAGCAGTGCTAGGTCCATGCCTGGGATCCACACCTGCGAACCTTAGGCCACCGAAGTGGAGTGCCTGAACTTAACCACTACACCACCAGGATGGCCTCTTAACTTACCTTTTAAATCCTATCCTGCTCCTCCTCTCTGAAGATAATCCAAACTCTCGCCAACGTGGACTGTGTGCATTTTCCTGAACATGTCTCACTTATTCCCACATATTTCCTTTTCCTGTAGCTTTTCCTTCTTCCTTAAATGCTTTCTTCCTCTCAACTCCAATTTCTCTGAAAGCCTGCTCCAGCTTCAAAACCTTTTAGGGTTCATTCCCTCACGCTCATTCATAAATGACATTTCCCTCCTCTGCATCTTCATCACATTCTGCTGATAACATTTTTTGCCATTTACCTTTTTGTTTTTTCTTGTATTTTTCTTATTTTGGCTTTACGGTCATGCATATACTTGCCTTGAGAATCTTGTTGTATTGCAAACTCTCTAAGGCCAAAGATCATTTATACTCAACTTCTTATTTCCTCCAACATTTACAATAGTGCTTTGTATATAGTAGGAGCTTAAAAAAACCTATTGAATTGGATGTACGCCATCTTGAAATATATAAACTTAGTTTTCATTTATCAAAATATGATTAAATGTAAAGGGGAAGTGAGATGCCGCAAAGGACTAACCCTGGGATTAAGCCTTACACAGTTAAAACCAAAACTTCTTAAACAGCATCATAGCTTCTGTCTTTGCTAAATCTGTATTTGCATACCAAAAATGAATTGCCACTGTGTTTTGCATGTCTTGCTGCCACTTCTCTGCTTTAAGCAGATGGCGAAGTAGAGACGAGAAGACGGAGCTACAGAGCTGCCTGGGGAAGTTGGAGTATTGGGATGCTAGCCCCAACCTTCCTTGCCCTTTTGTGATTCCGGATTGGATTGGGTGTGTGAGGAGGGAAAGGGCAGCTCTCTGGGGAGATTAAGAATAAGGTCTGAAGGATGAAGATCAAAGAACAGCTCTGGCCGCAGACCATGTATTTAACCGTAGTGACCGGCAGGGGCTCTCTGATCTCCATCCTCCTCCATACCCCCTGTAATCTCACACTGCATTTTGCACCCTTTCCAGGGATCACCATCCTTCTCAATTACCCCCCACGCCTGTTTCTTCAAAGCTCCACCTCCTGCAAGAGTATAGGTCTGCTGTGCATCTGCATTTACCCACTGTCTAGCCATCAGACAGCACCACCAAGAAACGTTCTGCAAAACTAATATGACCAATTTTCAGTTAGTATGAAAGTTCAAGGAAAGTTTGTTTAAACCTTTCCTAAAATATTTATCCAAAATGAATTATCCTAATTGGGATTCCACAGCATTTACTTCACTAACTAAACTGCAGCCAAGTCGTAAACCTTATAAAAGTTTATCTTTTAAATCATCTATTGCGTGTTATTTGAAATTTACTTCAAAATAATCTGGTGGTAAGTGGGAGTTGGGGGGAGGGTACAGATGAACCAGCACAGGTCATGAGTTGATAATTGTTGAAGTCAGGTGAGGGGTACCTGGGGGTTCATTACACTATTCTCTCGTTTTAGTATATGTTCGAAATTTTCCTTAATAAATTTTTTTTGTTTTTTTTTAAAGATTTTATTTTTTTTCCTTTTTCTCCCCAAAGCCCCCCGGTACATAGTTGTATATTCTTCATTGTGGGTCCTTCTAGTTGTGGCATGTGGGATGCTGCCTCAGCGTGCTTTGATGAGCAGTGCCCTGTCCGCGCCCAGGATTAGAACCAACGAAACACTGGGCCGCCTGCAGCGGAGCGTGCGAATTTAACCACTTGGCCACGGGGCGAGCCCCTATAATAAATTTTTTCTTGAAAGAAAAACCTATTTGTTTTCAGATTCTTCCTCCCCACAATTCTAGTGTGGTTAACTCTTCTGTTTTAGAATAGAGGAATCACTTAGTTGGGTCACCTGCTTCCGCTATGTTTCTTATTATCCCAACTGGTATCACCATCTTTCCTGTAGCCAGCTTGGTGAAACATGTGTCTGTCTGCTTGGTGGATCTCAAGTATCATCCACAGAGTGGCCTGAGAATCTTGGGCATTGCCAACCTGAATGCACAGACTCCTTTTGTAACCATTTAAAAATATGCCATGGTAGCAGGAGTTCCAAGCTCGAGGGTTTTGTTTTCACAGGAGACTTCAAATACTGGCGCTGGGCTGCAAATAGAATCTAGGATGGTGGCTTGTTTGCAAAAGTCACTGTGTTCTTTTTCTCTTTCCTCTTTTCTTTCTCTCTCTCTCCTTTTTCCTCTATTGGAAAAGCATCTTGTGGTGGACTGTTACCAATTAGTGGATACAATAACTCTCTGGTGTTAAATATTTCCAGGATATCAATAAGGAAAGCTGTTTGGATTGCTATGAATGACAGTAAATCGGCACCCTGTGACCCTTTTTTTTTTTTAAAAACTGTATTGTTGGTCTGGGAGAAAAACAAGCTCAAAACCCAAATGTGAGACCCTGTATGGAAAGATGACACGCAAGTTGTGCTTCACAGGTGTTTTGACACCAGCAAGTCAAACAGGGTATTTCGTAAATCATCGGAGGAGACAGACTTGCTATTTGATCCACAGTAGAGCTTGCCCTGCACAAACCACATCCAAAATATTATTCCTCCCAGTGGGCAATTCTCTACAACATCAGTCACTGGCAGACATCCCTTGAAAACTGCTCTCAGGAACTTCTCCCAAGGTGCTGCTTTTCTCTACAGCTTGTCTGATTCCATGAGGCCAAAGAGACTTCTTGAATAACCAAGAAAGGCAAAGTAAAAAAATAAAAGAGCAGTCCTGCTGGTTAGAATCCTGGACTGTGGAGGAAGATGGCCCAAGAGACTGGATTTACAACTGTCAATCACCCCTCTCATTTTGCACAGGAAAGACATTTCTTTAATCCACCTGTTCACTTATTTATCATGCGATGTGTTTCCTCTTAATTGTCACTCAGGCAAAAGCCTTTATGTTGTAAGGGGACACCCTAGTATTTTTAATGACCTTAGGCAAAGTGATTGACACCAGATCCTGGAGTCAGATGTTCCTAGTGACGCAACTTGTTCTCCCAGTAGCAGAAAAGCTTCCTGCCGTGATTAAGTCAGAACTGGGAAAGCGAGAAAATGTGTTGTCAGCCTTCCTCCCAAGCAAGCACTTTTATTATAGAGTCTAGTTGCAGAGGAGCAAAGTAACACAAATCTTCCCTCCAAATAACCTTTCTCTCTCTGAACTAGCCACTCTATACAGAAAGGCATGTGTGCCAGACACTCGAAATACTAATGATCACAGTCATGCCTTCTCCAAACTTTCAGTTTTTCTGACTCTGCTCCTTTCCCCCTTTTCCCTTTGTTTTTCTGGGTTCATGTGACAATGTGATCACAACTGATTTATGACTGGCAGGCTGCCCGTCTCTGAACTCCCATTAACTACCTCGGTCAAGCAAAACAAGAAGCAATCCATTCTGTATTTGAACTCGAAATGGAAAATCATGTGTGTTTGCCTTTCTTGATAGCAGACCGAGATGGAGCAAGAGTGTAATTCTATTTTTTTTGGACATGGCCTACACTTCCCAGTGAAAATGCTTGAGAACCTGAGAGCAATGGGTGTCAGATCCACTGCGACCAGCACTGGGTGATCCACACCACGTTAAAATAACACAAAGGACTGTCTCAATGCCTCCTCCCAGGGTTATCTCTACTACTCTTCAGGGGTCCTAGGCAAAGGGTATTTTTAGAATGTGGCTGCCTCCTGAGTGAGCAGTCTCACCTACTGATTCATTGATTTACCAATGTTGTACCACAACTGGTGCAACGAGACCAGAACACACGTAAGGCTGTGGCCTATAAAAATCTGCCTTTAACTTAGAAAGGAAGGGAAAACCAATAGAGAGTATGTTGCATTCCCATTCCTTTTACACTCAAGACTCTTACAGGTGTTTATTCCAAATTACCGTAGGCATTTTGTTCCCTTTGTATCTTGATATCGGAGTACCGAAATCCAGATATATGAACTTAATACATAGATTGGGAAGTCAACCCTATAGGCTTTTATTGTTTTTGTAGAATTATGCCTGAACTATCTTAGCCAGACTTATCTTAATTCAATCACAAAACGTTTCTTTTTACTGCTTGAATTTCCAATACCCAGATGTGCTTAACACATTCTAAGTGTTCAGCAAATATTGGGCAAATGAGAGAACAAGTGAATGAAGGAATTTAGAGGAGCCCGGCCTCCGAAGGGAATCAGCAATTCCCCAACACGGCTGCATACCAGAATCACTTCTAAGCTCTTTATTTTCATTTGTAATGTTTCTCCAAGCACCGCTTTATTTTCCCTTCTCATTCTATACCCTTTAAAGTTAGTTATTGCTCATTACAGTAGTTCAAACAATATAAAAGCATCTGAAGAAAAATTTCCTCCTTTTCCTTGAAGGAATACCCCAATGATGTAAATGCTCTTAACAATTCACCATATGTTCCTCTATAATTTTTCTTAATTTAAACAAGCTCAAATATGCTTCCAATTTATTTTATAAGAATGGTAGTGTATGATAAATATTGGTTGAAAGCTTGCTTTTTTACATAATGTATTGCAGCCACCCTTCCAAGTTAATATAGTACATACCAATCTGCCTCATTCATTTCATTAGCTACATAGTATATGTAACAGACACACCGTCATTCGTTCAAAGACTGTTTTGTGTATGAGTGTGCAAATGCTGGAAATGCAGAAATAAATACTCTCGTAATTGTATTATATCTGACATTCAGATAAATTTCCACAAGTGAAATACAGTTGGAATAAAAGAATACGCATTTAAGTTTTAATAAAATATGGCCATCTTACCTGATCGCTCACTTTCATAAACACCATATTTGTCAGTATTCTACTTCATCATAAATCTATTGAGAAATAAAATGGTAACATATTTTGGGTATTAATTTGCATATCCTGGAACATTTGGTTTGTTTTAAAATACCAATCCTGGGTCCCACTTTGAATCCACTGAACCAGCACCTCTGGGGTCGGCACCTGGGAATCCTGGTCTTTACAGAGCTCCTCGGTGAGTCAGACGCATCAGCGCTCAGATGGGCATTTGGGAACCACGGATCAAGACATTCTCTTTATTGAGTCATAAGCTCTATTGAGACATAAGCTTCTATTATTTAAAAACAAAAAACCTCTCAAAAGCTACAAGAGCTGGTTAGTGAAAAATGTACATGCGTATCATGTTATATTTTCTACATGATTTAAAGCTATACACTTATTTCAGATGTTGATGAAAATCTCAGTTTACCACCTTAACTCTTTTAAAATGTCTGTGTCCAATAGAAAGAACAATAAAGCACCTCTGTAGGCATAACCATTTAAGACTTATTGAAATGTCCTTAACTGCAGGGCCCAGAGGCATAGAACCCCAAGGGAGGGCATTCTACAGGAACCTACAATGCCCAGGTTAGTGAGGCAACAGCAAGATGGAATGAAAAGACAGAAGACCTGGATCTGGGTGAGTCTTGTTTCTATCATATATGAACTATTTGACCACAAGCAAACTATTTAACCTGTCCAAGCCTCAATTTCTTTATCTCAAAATGAACATAATATTTCATTGAGCTTCTGGAAGGAGTTAGCAAGGAGATGCAAGTGAAAACGCTATGTCTACATCAAAGCACCAGGGAAATGCTAACCAGCCCTCTACCAGGTAGCATCAGGGTTATTTTTGAGATACGTGAATTTGGTTATGGATATGCTGAATGCAGCTTCTGATCGAGAAAACAAAACATTGATATGTACATGGATTTGGAGGAGTGGGTTCCTTCCAATATGGCTGATTGAAAATTTCTGAGTCAATCCATTTTCTCTCAGTGTTTGCAATTTCACTCATGAGGTAAATGGCTGTTTTTCTATTAACATCTCATTTAAAGTTCTGTAGTTTTATATGTCACACGAACTCACTCAAAGCATATGTCAGTTGTGCTTTAAAATTAACTATTGAGTACCAGTCATCAGCATAAAGCACTTTATATCTATTGATCAGTTTATACTTAGTACAACCCTATGAAGTGTATCATTAGTATTCCCATTTCCTTTATGAGAAAACTGAGGCATAGAGAAGCTGACTTGCACAGAGAAGGCACACTGCTAGTAAGTGGTAAAGCTGAATGTCAAGTCTGAATACTTTGTCTCTAGAGTTTGTACCTTTAACCACAGAGCAACCTTGTCTTCAGGGAAGATAGTTATTGATGTGATGAGGAGGAGGGAGATTTTAGTTATGGCGAGATCTTTTATTCAGGATCCCCACAGCGCGCATAGATTGAAGTGTTTGTGCTCAATTAGATCCTGAACATTTGATCCTTTAGTTGTAACTTTGAGCCCTTGGATCTTGGAGTCATTGAGCCTCTTTGGTTGGACGGAATTTTGCCATTGATAAATCCCCTTAACAAGTTATTTCATTTTTGCCTTACAATGATCCAGCGAGGTGGAGAGGCTGAAGGCTAGCTCTCTCTTTCCTGACCTTTCAGCATTCACTCATGGTGTTCCTTCTGGGAATATCCCTCACCGCTCCTCCTTAGTCCCTCCCCCTGGCTAACTTCTCTACCTGCCCTGGTCTTTCAAGTTACCACCTGCAGGAAGCCTTCTTCAATTCTCCCTAAAGTGTGTTAAATTTTCCTGCCCTGCGCTTCTGTCACACTCTCTCTCCAGTTTCAGGCTGTGGCTGGCTGATATTCTGAATCTTGAATTTTCCACACAGGAAACTCAAGGAGGCTGAGAATAAAAGCACCAGCTTTGGTGGCAAAAGATGTGGCCAGAGTTCTGAGTCAGTCCCTTGCTCGCTAATAGGAGTGTCTTGATATTTGCAAAATGCTACAAATATATGGAAGTTACTAGAAGAAGACCTGGCTTCGGATGGCAAATGATTCAGTAATCATCTACATTTTTAGTCCTGGTTTCTCAAAACTGTTGTCTTGCTCTTTAGTTTAAGCTGAGACTCTTGGCTCTGTGTTGCTCAGCTTCTGCTTGGGACGTTATTCTTGAATCAGGTCTTGAAAGGTTACCGTGTACCACGGAGTGTGCCTGTGTACCAGGCATAGTGGTTAAGTGAATGGGTTCTGGAGTTTGAACTCAGACCCTACTCTTTGCTAGCTGTGTGATCTCAACAGTTGGCTTAATCTGTGACTCAATTTTCTCATCTGTAAAATGGAGATGATAATAGTACCTACTTCATTGGGTTCTTATGAGGATCAAATGAGATCACCCAAGCAAAGCCCAGAACACAAAGTTTGGGGCATCCTGAGTGCTTCATCAGTGCTGTTGTTAGCATTTTGAGCTAGACTGCCAATCTCTAGTCTGGCTTCCTGGTCTCCAGAGTTACCTCTTGTTCCTTTGCTTCTTCAAAGCCCAAATCGAAGTCTTAATTTTCCACTCGAATCTCTTCTCCCTCTCTAGCCCACTCTGCCCTATTACCGCCCAAGTTCTGGTGCTGCACCCCCTTTCTTAAGTTATCCTTTAAAAGCAAGCGTTAGACCCACCAGCATGACTAAAATGGAAAATATAAAAAATCAATGAGAATGTAATGCATCCAGAACTCTCATATAGTACAGGTAGGAGAAGAAATTGACTCAACGATTTTTGAAAACTGTCTGGCAGCAAAGCTGGACACTTACCTATCCTTAGCACAGGAATTCCCCTCCTAGGTCTGAACTCAACAGAAATGTGTACGATTACACCCGAGATGTTGGAGAAGACATTTCACAATAGCACAGTATTAGCTATCTATTGCTGACTAACAAATGACTCTACAACTTAGCAACTTAGAACAACAAACATTTACTATCTCACAGTTTCTGTGGGTGAGGAATCCATGACTTAGCTGGGGGAAGTTCCAATTTATCTATTAGGCACAGTGTGTGCAGTGCCTGGAGCCCACAGTACTTGTCAGTACAATTTTCTTCTTGCAATGAGTGAAATACATCCTTTTGTCCCTGCTTTTCTTTTCTTTGTTTTTTTTTTTTAATGGAAGAAAGGACCCATGAAGACAAAAGTGCCTCGGGCCCATGAAAATTATATAACGCAGACCTGGCTGAACGGTTCTGACTGAGGCTCTTTAGGGAGGTTTCAATCAAGCTGTCAGCTGGGGACACTGTTGTCAGATGATTCAGTGTGGGAGGATCCACTTGCAACTTCACTCGGTAGTTGCTAGCAGGTCTCGGCTCCTCTCTGGCTGTTGGCTGAGGCCCCAGTTTCTCACCACATGGGTCTCTCCATGGCTGACTGAGTGTCCTCACGGCACAGCAGATGGCTTCTCCCAGAGCAAGTGAGGAAAGAGAGAGAGAGAGAGGAACACAAAAGTGGAAGCCTCAGTGTCTTTACAACCTAATCTTAGAAGTGACGTACCATCACTTCTGCCATATTCTTTCGGTCAAACTAACCAACCTTGAGGTGATGTAGGAGGGGTTTGAACACCAGGAGGCAGTGATCACTGGGGGCCATCTGAGAGGCTGGCTACCACAGAGCTATTTTTAAAAGTTAGAAACTAGAAACTATCCAAATTCCTATCAACAGGAGAAAGGATAAATAAATTTGGATGTATTCATACCGTGGAATTCTATGCAGCCATGAGAACGAACCATTTGCCACTATATGCAACAGGGTAGCTGTACCGTATGGACATAATATTGCACAGAAGAAGCCGGGCACAGAGAGTACTCCCCTATGATTCCATTTATATAAAGTTAAGAAACAGCCAAAAATTCTCTACACGTTAGGGGGGAGAATGGTCCTTCCACCTTGAAAGATAGTGACTGGAAGTGGATCCAAGGGGGTCTTTTGGAGGCTGGCAATATTTGGTTTCTTAATCCGGGTTTTAGTTCCACAGGTTTGTTTGTGAAATCCGTTGAGCTGTACACTTTTCTCTATGTATATTATACTTCAAAAAGAGGTTTTTGAAAGTAGGTGTTAGAACACCTTTATTGTTTCCCTTTCCTAAAGAAATGTTCTAGAAATGACATCAGTTATGGCTGAGCATAAATCTGGTACAACTGTAATCTCCAGTCAGCGTATTGGTCCCTGCTCTAGGCCTCACTTGCTGTGCGACCTTGATTGAACAAATCATTTACCCTCTCTGAACTGTAATTTGCTCCTCTGCAGAGCTGGGTGGACACTTGCACTGCTAGCCTCAAAGTGTGGTGGACGATATCAGGTCACATCAGGTTCAGTGGAGTCCTGTTGTACACAAGATTAAGTACTAAATTCAGAGAGTCATGTCAAAATCAAGCAGAAACAAATTAGCCTTGAAAATTCCTTAGATAAGCCTTAAATCACTGGGATGCCCTTGGAAACTCAAAAGCCAGGCACCAGGAATTTAACTTATTTTATTTCTCTTTAGATGTCTGCCTTGGTCTTGCCTTCTGTGGGGCAGCCTAGGATAAGATTGGCTTGAATGGCAGTGGGAATACAAAAAGGATTTCTCATTCTCCTGAGCTCTTTTTTGGTGAGGGCACCTAACTGAATTTCCATATTAAATATAGTTTTACAATGACTCCAATGTATGTGAAAGCACTGAAAATTATAACAATATTAAAGAAATGTTAATTATGCTTCTTCTTTGGAACAGCTGCTATCCTCAGATTATTTTGGGTCTAGAAAGCCTTTGTGGATAATGTCAAGGTTAAATGAATGACTGATTGAAGCCATTTAACTAAAACAGGGGGCTGCTTGATGCTCAACAGCATGTTGGGACAATAAATAGAGAAAGATGCTGAAGTCAACATTGGATGTTATTATAAACAGCAATTTTGCAATTATGTAGTACTTTATAGTTTACAAAATCTAAGTCATCTCTTAAAAATTCACCTTATTTTAAAGAGGAAGCTTAACTTCCAAGGTCACTTGACTAGTTTAATAGGAGAGCTGGGATTCATAACCAGAACTTCCAAGTTCAAAACCTTAGTATTTCCCAAGAGACCAAGATCTCTCTCTCTCTCTCTCATTCTCTCAGGGGTGATGTGGTGCAGAGAGGCATGTTTGGGGATTGGTGACCTGGCTCTCCTGGGCTTATCCTCTGGCCTCAGCCCTCTGCACGATCCACTTGACCTTGACTGTCTTCTCTAGACAAGACTCCCAGATTAACCAAGATAGGGAGGTGGGAAGAACAGAGTTCCCTGAGGGGCCGTGGTTCTCGCCTTCGCAGAGACCTGCTGCACAGGGTGAGGTTAAAAGTTGTTCCTATGCATTCTGGGTTGTGTGGGGTTTAGGGAAAATCCTGCCGGGTGATATAGCTGGTTTCTGACACTCCAGGATGGGGCCAGGTTGTCTTTTTAATACATATATGCTTGCATCTTGCTTATGCATGCATGTAACATCTGCTTATCACTAAGTAATAAAACCAGCTGTAAAGACTAACCTTGCCCAAGAAAGATGAGATGAGATATGTTATGAGATACTGTAATATAACTCAAGTCTGGGTTTATTCTCCTCATGGGAGTTGGGATTCACAGGGCTTAGGGCTATTTCTGTGCCTTATAGCTTTGCAGGGTTGTATACCCTTTAACGTGACTGAAGGTTTCCTAGACAGGGCAAGGCCTTCCTGTACTTACTAGAAGAATCCAGAAATAGCCATCATGAAATGGCTCAGGGAGGAGGGTAGGCTGTGTTCAATGAAGAATCTCCTCTGACTCCTCACATTAGGGAGATATTGCTATCTCCAGATGTGATCCCATTTCAGTCACTACAGTTTAATCATTCCATAGTGTTTCTTTTGGGACTCAGGTAGCAGCATGAGGCCCCCTGGCGGCCTGAAATAATTCAGGAGTTTACTTTTCAAGCATTTCGAAGGGCAGGTGTGGCTGGAGAAATACAAGGGTAATAAACACTCTCCTAGACCTGGTGCTTACAGTAGAGACAGGGCGGGGTAGGATAACCTGTGTTGGAAGAATTGAGAACTAAAGTATGTTCTTTTAAGAGGTTAAAACAAATGGACTGCAATTCTGGATAAACCACTCTCTTTCTGAGTTTTCATTCTTTAGTTCATTTAGCAAACACTGATTAAGTACCTACTTGTGCAGGAAATTTTATTAGGCATCCCATGGGGGTTAAAAAAAGTAAGAAACATTATGCACTTCCAAGGAGATTTGGAAGAAGATAAAACATTTATGCCATCAACATGGTAGATGAAAGGTGCCAAGAAAGAATAAATAAGTAAATACTCTTGAAGGAGTAGTTACTTCCCAATAAAAGGGAAAGCTTCTAAGAGGAGGTCGCATTTAAGCTGGGGCTTTAATAATGAGAAGCAGGATTTGGATATTTTGAGCTGGAGAGGAAAAGGATGACGTTAGGAAGGAGGGAAAACAGAAGTTCGAACACACGTGGAGGCAGGAAATCTAATGTCTGGTCCGGGAATGGTGAATTGTCTGGTTTGGCTAACTCATGAGTTTGCGGGTTGGTGGGAGAGTGAAAGCTGGATACATCTGTTTGGATCAGGCCGTGGAGAACCTTGAACACTTGCCTAGGAAATTTCTTCATTAAGTAATGAGGAGCTTTTGAAGATGTCTGAGCAGAAAAGAGGCGTGCCAAAGCACAAGACTCCCTCCCATTGAAATAAACACAAGGCCACACATTTGCATTTCTTCCAGAAGAGTGTTGATCCCCATGTGTTTAAGGCAATTGTGGTGTGCTCTACCATAATCAACAACTCCAAACTTTCATCCTCTGACCATCAAAGGCCAGAGAAACTAGGCCATGAAGACATCTCTCCTCCACAAAACCACTTGAGCACCAGGGAGCAGTCAGCGCCAGAGGGCTCCGGCCATATTTAATTCAATTCCTTGATGGCATGCCTTTCACGGAAAGTGCTATGCTGTGCTTGTTTTGTTTTGCTTTGTTTTCCAAGGTTTAAGAAAGGCTTCATGTCTAACTATCTTCCCATTCTAGTTTAACCTGGTTTAAACAACATGGACCAGGGATATTTCTGGCTGAAGTTACAGGATGTAACTGTGTGTAGAATAGCTCAATATCCACAGAATTCAAGCAGTAATCTTATTTGCATTATATTGGGACTAACTCAGTTAAGCCCCCTGAGAATCGACACAATGCCTGGCATATGGCTGGTGCTCAAAAATATGTTAAGCAAATATTTAACAACTGATTCCATAAACATGTAACACACATTATAAAATTCCTGACCCCAGGCATTGCTATCCTACATGTAATGGCATAGAAATCTTTTAGAAAATAGGAAACATAATTAATATTATGTTTAAGAAGTCATGAAAGAAATGATGTGATAAAAAAATAAAACTCTTCTAGTTACGTTAGGAAGAAGTAACATGCCCGTTTGAGAGAAATACAATTGAGACGTAGTACATGAGGGAAGACGGGCCATTTGGAAATGCAATAAAAATAACTACAATAGAAACAAAGTCTTAAGAAGTTTCAGCAGCAATGAGTATTTATTATTTTTAATGAAATGTACATTAAACTTTTATATAAAAGTCATCAAAAGTGCTATATTGGGTTACTTTAATATTAATTTAACCCCCCCGTGTCATCTAGTAGCTACATCTTTTACCTTTTTTTTTTACTTCTGACACATCATTACAATCATCTAAAACTGTCCAATGTTAAAACATAAAAAATATTAGTTTACTCTTCAAGAAAAAGTACCACCAGTGATGAATTACTGAAAGTGAAAAAACAGATGCCACAGAACCAGCTTATTGGGAAAAAAAAATTATCACAGAATTTCATAGAAGTATGCAAAGTCCAAGGCCATTTAGACTCTTGGCAGAACATTTTTATGATACAGCATCTTAAAAGTGTGGGTTCTTTCGGAGGCAGGTCGGTGGTGTGCAGAACTGTCTGATTATTTTCTCAGCTACTTTTCAAGGTGAACCAAATGTTGCCTAAAGCTGCGCACCTCCCATGACCCCAAAAATGTTTAATGTAGAGAAAAAGCTGATTTTTCAGCCTTAAAAATAGCCCTTAGAGTTAAGTTTGTCATTGAAGAAGACTCAAGTTGTTCCCCACAAAAGAGAACTCCCTCTACCCGCCCATCGTCCATCCGCCCTCACTCCTCTAGCCCACTGTGATGCCAAGTCCATTCTCTCCCACCCGTTCTGGGTACACTGGCTCACACAGTGTGAGCAGGTTTTTCAGGCCACGTATCCCGTTTGGTCTCATTCAGTCCTAAGCAAACAAGCTTCTCTGATTTGCCACAAGAGCCGTCTGACTCTCCCTTCTCTTGGCTTTCTTGCTCCTCTGTCTCACCTTCCAGCACAAGGCGCTGGAGGCTAACAAAAAAAGTCCTGATGACAGAAGGACCAGGCCTAAGATGGAGATGATGGAGCCGTGGGAATTGAAGCTGTAAGCCACAGCAGTGACCACTATCCCAGCGATGAGGACCACCACGGCGAAGGGGATGATGCAGCGGTAACAGGAAAGCTCAGCACCCCCCGTAGCTGCTGTCAGCTGAATCTCACTGACCAGGGGGACCATGGTGACTATCACTTCACCGTTGGGGCTCTTCTCCATTGTCACTGGCTTGGGAGACTTTGGGGTTCCCAGGATCTCCTTTATTGGCTCTTCAGTCATTTTTACAGCAGCGTCTCCTAGCTGGTTTCACACACTAAACCTAGGGGGTCTCACCAGGGTGGAAGCTGTGGAAGAGAAGACAGGAGATGTCAGCTAAATGCATCAGAGTGAACTGGGGAAACACCATTGTGGTCTTTTCTGGGAGGCATGGATGCATGTGAAAATGAACTATAATTTTTTTCTCTAATTGTTTGCATTTCTAATTCTCTTTGCATTGGGCAAAAAGCAAGATAAGGCAGATAATCATAAAGAAAGGGAAGATATAAAAATCAGGAAGCACTTTACAGTGTTTAATATACCCTGGTGGTCTACAAATATTTTACAAGCCTTTCCGTCTTGTCTATTGCTTCTCTTTGCTCTAAACACACAGAAAACCCTCTATCCTAATCCAGAGACAGCCTCATTCAAGAGGAGAATCCATTATAAACAATACTTTGAACAGTTCGTTCCACAACTCATAGCAACTTAGACTCTGCCAATGTTTCCGGGCATAACATGCATTCTTTCCAAACTGTCACCCATTCGCTGCCCACCAAATCAATGTCAAGACCAGCAGCCAGCGTGCAAATGATGTCCTTCTACAGCAACTTGACAGTCAACAAGTCGTTATTGCGTAACTATTGAACAAAGCCTAACACGTATCCTGGGGCCACAGTAGGGGTGCAGTTCAGCAAAACTTCAGTGACGATAAAGCTAGAATTTGTGACCTAAAATGTGACACTATCCTCTGATCCATTTGAAAAAAGAAAAATAAAATTCAACAATTTTGTAGGATATAATTTTGTGCTTCTAACATTAAAGTTCAACTGTTAGAGTGATTAGCTTTTCATTCACAAATCTTCCTTTAAACTCAACAAAAGAATTTTGATATTATGTGTACTATAACACGCTTAAAAAACAAGCATGCTAGATTTTCAGTAAAGTTCCACAAGTTCGTTTAGCCCTTGTGTACAAAACTTGCTGCCATGCACTTTCTAAATATTTCGAACCTGAACATTTCAGGACAAAATCTGAGACTGTCAATCAAAAACATCTGCTTGAAATCCTGTCTATGAGAAATCAGTGGATACTCTTGTCTGCTTCTCAGATATGTTAAGTCACTCTCTTTTGTCCTCGAGAAGCCATCTAGCTGCTAAAGAGTTGAGTAGCTGAAGTTACTAAAAGCCATTCAAGGAAGACACTTGAGACTATTCAATGAGATTAATACTTGAAACATATTAAGCATCCACTGAAAACACATTCAACCCAAAATCAAACCTCACAGGTCCTTCCCTGCCCTGGGAGGTCCAAATATCCCTCCCTGTGTAATAAAGCTAAATATTAGAGCTGCCTGTTTGCATGTAATTTTGTCACCAAATTAAGCACTGCTGTCCAATGAGACCCTAAATCCTGGCTAGGCCAGTAAAAGGACATTTGAGATTACATCTGAAAGAAAAATCTTCACCCCAAAGCTGAGATTTAAGCTAACCTGAAAATGAAGGTCTGCCTCCCAAACTACTTACGCGTCCCTTGGAGAGAAGCAATCCATTACCAGGGAAACCACTCCGCTTGGGAGGGAAGAAACGCTTGAGCTTCTTCGGTCAACTTCTGGGAAAAGAGCCTGTAACAACACGTTTGTCAATAAAATGACAGGACAGGGCTCTCCCCTGGGGAAAAGAAAAGCTATAAAAATACTGTACTAGATGGTTGGTTTTAGATCCTGGAGCTCTTTCTTTCACCCTACCTCTGTTTCTAAATGACGCCTGTCTTTCCCTCTCTCTCTTTTTATTTCCTCCCCCTCCGGATTGCCCCTCCCTGCCATTTTTTTTTTTTTTTCCTCTCCGTTCTTTTCCTTGCCAGCAGATTCCGACTTTTGGCTTCCCCTAACTCTGCTCAGTGACATGATAAGTCAGAATCATTCTAGAGTCCCCAGAGACAGAAGCCAGCTTTGACTTTTATTTCTCTTGCAGCATGGACTCAGCATACTGCTTTGCATTACTCATTTTTTCCCCGGCCAACCTCCAGATCTTCCTCCCGCCCATGAGGCATTTTCATAAGAAAATCCCCGAGTCAGCGTTGCAGACCCAGCTGAGGGGACAGAGCCGAAGGGACAGACACGTTAGGGCAGCAGGAACAGCTGTGAAGTCATCGGGCAGCTGAATTCAGCCTCTCAGCCAGCAAAAATCCATGTTCCTAGGTTTCCCCAGGATTCTTTCTTTATACGTGTGTGTGTTGGCCATCTGAAGCTTAACACCCACCTCGTTTGATGTTAATTCATTTAGGAACCAGGATGGGAGGTACAAATATTGTGGTAAAGGGGGAAAACAAGTCATCTTGGTTTAAACACAATTACTTACTACTTGTGTTGGGAGGTAAGTTTGGCAATGCTGAAATTATCATCATCATCACCACTGTCATTTACAGAGCACCTACTACGGGGGCACGGCACATGCAATGTGCATGCATTAACATTAATTCTCACTACTTTATAAATGAGTTTATAAATAGTTTACAAATGTGGTTCAGAGAGGTTAAGTAACGTGACAAAAGTCACACAGAAAGAAAGAAACTCCTGTTTCGAACCCCAGTCTTCAATGGGCAAATAAATCACGTGGGGAGCTAGTTAAATGTCGATTCTGATTCAGCAGGTCAGTAACAAGGTCCTGGCTGATGTCAGTCTATTGCTCCTTGGCCCACTTTAATGAGCAAGGTATTTTAAACATTCAAACCTATATGGCTTGACACATTTCGCCCTCAAACAATAAAATTAAAAGTCTATTTCCCACCCCCTCCCCCCAAAGGGCCATATAGGTTTATACTTTCTTATAGACAAGCTATTTGAAAATTTAAAGCCCCAAATAGTCTTTTTGAGGCAAAAAGTGAGATAATACTGGGTGACTATTATAAGCTCACTCCTACACTTCTGTAGCTAAAAGTTATCCACCCTCTAGTTTTTAATCTATACAAATTTTAATAACTTCTTTTTAATTGATACAGTGAATCTACAAATCTAAATAAAATCGCGGAAGAGACTGGTCTTCCTTCTCTCTCTTGGGTCCTTAGATTTCTCTAAGTGCTGGCAGAGGGCCTGGGTGTCCTCAAGCATCTCGCCTCTGTTCTAAGACAGCTCACTCTTTCCAGCCTCCTCTAATAACAATACCTTAATGATTTTGTTGCAAATGCGGAGGGACCAGACGTCCTTTTTTCTAGAATGGAAGCCTGAGACAGTGCTTCTTCATTTTAAAAAATAAAGTTGAAAAGTCCCTGAGGCCTGGCTGAGTTGGGGGAGCCCAGCCCGCTGAGGTCCGTGTGTACCTGGAGAGCCTCGGCGGCCACCATCCTCACGCATAAAGGGACAGAGTCATCAGTCAGGAAGAATGCTGTCACTTGGCATTGAAAATAAGGGATACTTAGAACCAGGGCATTTCAGCCCTTGCCAACACCGCCCTGGGAAGATGCGGATGTTGAGGGCTACTGCCTACAGATATTGGAGGTTCTTGAGAAGCTCCTTCAAAGTGCAACGGTCCTCCCTCCTGCGAACTGTGGCCTTTGGCAGGCAATTCTTCTCTACTTCCTAGCACGGGCCGCTTTCTCCCCAAGTAGTCCAATAACTCCACTGAAACTCTGAATGTCGCTCCGTCCTGTTGAAGATTATTTTCCCCCATCACCAAAGTCAAAGGTACATGGATCGAACTTATTCCAGAGAGAAGCCAGAGGCGCCTATTCTCTCCAGCGAGAGCCCTGGGCTGCGTCTCTGAGGAGGGACAGAGAGCGCATCCGGGCGCCGGGAGCGTGCGTGGGCAGGTCTGTCATTATTTCTCCTCTGATAAAGCTTTCTCCAGGCTTCAGGTGTTGCGTGCACCCTAATTCTTCTTCAGAGGGTGTGCATCTGCCTACACACACGGATGCACAACTCCAGCCTCTGAGTAGACCACTGATGATTTGTGTTGGTAAATACAAAGAAGTAGAAAGATTTGGGATAAAGAAGAAATAGTATCCAAAGAATAGATACCTATCATTATACCCACCCACATACGCAGTTGTAACTGACTTTTACCTCTTCAAATTGAAATTCAAAGAGAATTCCTAGTGATCAACGCCCGGTGTCTTTGAATGGTTTTTCCTTCTTCCACTCTATGCCTATAAGATGTTAAATACCCCTGGGAATTCCTTCAGCGACACCTGCCCCCAAAGGCGAATCTCATCCTCGAGGCGACCTTCTTTCTGCAAGCCTTCTTTCTGAAGGGAGGGGAAATCTTTCTGATTCTTTTTAAAACACAGGGCTCCAGGAGATTCCTTTACGTTTCGAAAACTTTTCAGAAAGCTTCCAATGCACGAATTAAATCTATACCCCCTGTACCCACCCCTCCGAAGGCATTCAGCATTTCTCTCGCAGATCTTTCAAAAAGCAAAGCAAAGATTCTTACCTTTCCCAGCTAGAATCGGACTGAGACAGCTGCCAGCCCCGGCCAACGACGACCCAGAAAGGGGGATGCAAATCACCGCACTAGGGACCGTAAACAAAGTTCGCAACAAGGCTTAAACACAATTAAGGGACCGGAGAAAAACTGGTGAGAGAAAAATCCCTTAAAGGCGGCTGTATTTTGCTCTAGGTTTCCGTTGAAGAGAATGTAATCCACGTTTTTAAAAAGGGAACCAAGTTTGAAAAGAATGTCCTCCTTTGTGTTTCTCTCCTTACATCCTCATTCTGGCTTTCATTTTCAAGCTTTTCCCTAACCAAAGCCCCATCCTGATCCTATCCCTCTGTAATACTGTGAACCTGCAGAAAAGATTTTGTAATCCTTGTTCTAGACTTCTAGGTGGGTGTGGAGTTCGGAAAGTCTGTGGGGGTGGGGAGTAGGACGGTTAACTAATATCTTTCGCTGTAACATGCAAGTAAGAGGAGGAAAGGTTGAAAAGGATTAATGGTGAAATTGCATTTGGTGCTTTTGTGTGGACCCTCTCCTTAAAGTCAGAGGAGTGGTCTTATCAACGCTTTTCATCAGAGAATGGCAAGACACCATGGAAATGATGGTGGACTGGAAAATCACATCTCTGATGAACTGAGGCAACCTTTCACAAAAGGCATCATAAACAGCCAAGCCAGGAACACTTACTGTTCCAGAGACAATTCCCTCAAATTTGAAAAAACTCATTTGACTTAGAAACAAGACCAGAAACAAAGTTACTTAGGTGAGGGATACAGAAGCACAGGAAGGCAGGGAAGATGGTGAATGCTGCGACAAAGAGGAGATTTTGCCCATTTCCCTCCAATAGAAGCCAAGGGTTCAGGCTCTAGGTTGGAAAGGGGGGCATTTTGATTTCGCCATTGAGTATATGCTGTTGAAACCCTGGGAATTTCTCCTTTTGGAACAGATAAACTTTGCATTTGTGAAGAGGACCCCCTTGTGCATTCAGTTACTCACCCCTATTTACTTTGTCTGCTTTTGCTTGGTGTGGTTGAGCTGGCTAATTGCCAGCAGCCCTGAAGATGCCAGTTCCTCCCGGCCCTCCGTCCAATCACCACATGCCTTTGATCTTGGTCATCAACCCGTCTAATTGGATTCTGTGAGATTCAGGAAGCTGGCCAGTTTTTCTCCTGTCCAATGCTTCTTTTAAGGGTGTGTCTGCATTTATGTTCTGAAATCATGGACGATTTGGAAAGTGATCTGAGCTTGTGTGTTCATTTTGGATAACAGGTCATATTATTATTGCTCCTCTCCCCCCATTCCCAGGCACTTGTCTTTGAGGTCTAAGATCTGATGGTACCCAGAGGAACAATGAATATGCCTTAGATATAAATATATATTTTATTATTTTATGGTGGATTTCCAGGTACCAGAAACTCATAAAACCCATGTGAATATAGAAAGGAAAACATACATCTTCTAGATGCACATCCTGGTCACCATTCTCTCATTCAGTTTGTTCTGAGTAACTATGAAACATCACATAAACATAGGAAAACAGAGTCACTGAAATCAAATGACACAGTGGGACCTTAGGGAGGGCTGAGTAAATCATCTCTCACTTCAACAAGAGCTATTGTCACTCTGGCCTCAGATGAGAAGAATTGATTTTCTTATTTCAAAATTTGAACATATGCTGAAACTTCTGTGATCTTGATACATCCCCATGTATATTGCATAATTCTTTATGTTTATGTACATTATTCTTTGGAGGCCTAAGATGAGGAAACTCAAAGGTAGAGAGTTACAGTAAACTGGGCTGACATTTTCCCAAAACAGGTGCATACCACTCGGGTCAGCTTCCTCTAGCAGGCTATGCGTCATGTATCCAGGGCTTGTAGGAAGCCCAACATGCTTGCCTTTCTCCAGGAAAGGGAAGGGAAGGAAAGACAGTGACCTCACTCTTTGCCACTCCTCTTGATACCTAATAGTATGGGGCCCTCTATGCCTTTTTACAGAAGCAATCTCCTCCTAGCCTCTGGTGCAAAATGTTACTTGTCCTGTCCATAAATTGAGGTGCACGTGGTATGACCTTAATCAACTCCTAATCAGCACATAATTTCTGGGCTTCAACATCTATCTGGTGCTGGGGATTTGAAACCACCACACCATATGTAAAATTTTCTAAAAACCAACAATCTATGAGAGCCTGTAATGGTCAGCTAGCTTTTCTTCGTTCCATATTCCTAGAGAAAATACACCTTCTGACCTGATGAACCGTCTCCCCATCGTGTAATGCTAGTCTTCAAGTGACTTTCAAGGGATGGGCACATCTGTGTTGACCCTCCCCCAAATAAAGAAAAATAAACTTGAAACCATAGATTTTAAGCCCTTTGCTTGGGTAAGAGGAACATTGAGTTTATTTTCACAAGTAGTTTTCATCATCTCGATCTTTCAAAGAAAGAAATGGAAGAGCAGAGAAGAGCACTCTTCCCAGACTGAACTCCAGAGCAGTGACCCACGTGACATGCTCAGTTTGATGACGAAAGGAGTGCGTTAACCCTTATCAAGTGTCTCATACGTACTACCCATAACACAGACCCTATCTCAGGTATTTGCATTCTCATTCCACTGTTGAAGAAACAAACTCAGTGGGGTTAAGTCCTTGCCTGGGATCTTCTACTAGGGTAACAGGCAAAGCCAGGACTCAAATCCAGGTACCTCTTCTCCTATAACGTCTTATGAGGACTCTGTTGCTTATTATTATTTATTAGATTGTGTATACATTCCTAACTTTAGACTAAGTCTCATTTTCTTGGGTTCAGGATGACCTAATCTCACTAGGTTTAGTTTTGGAAAAGTGCTCTGCAAAAGGGTACCTAGCGCTTCTAGAATCATTAAACCATGTGTGTTGCCTCATACACATCTGGGTATTGAAACAGAGCTGTGTTACCAAGCACATTTGGGCGAGTTTGAGACACAAGCCTGGTCCCAGTGGAGTCTGTGGAAGATGCTATGGCAGTAGGGGCATTTCAGAAGTCGCCTAGGCTGTTCCTCTGCCTTCAGGAGCATTTAAGTTCCACTGGTATTTACTCTTCTCCTTTTGGGTGCCAGGAACTTATTCAATACTCTATCTGAGCAGATCCAAACCAGCAAACAAAGCAAGGTCTCTGCTCTCAGGGAGCTTACGGTCCAGGACAGGAAAGCCATGGGGTAATGTTTGTGCTTGAGGGAATAACAAACTGCTATGGGAGGCCCAAAGAAGACTAAATCAGCCTAGTCTAGGTGGGAGGGAAAGCGTCATGGCAGACAGGCATTTGACATCAAAAGCAGGAGGGAGAGAAGGGGATTCTGAGGGGGAATGTCTCTATTCAAACACAGCTCAGAAAAGTGCACGTCTTCTGCAGAGAGCTTTGAGCAGCCTGTGTGGCTGAATTTTAGAGAGCCTGGAGCAGGCAGAGAGCAGTCAAAATGAGAATGGAAATGGTTTATGGTGATACGATTGCCTCTAAGTCAAGTTTGGACCGTATTTTGAGAGCAATGCGGTTTTTGAGCAGGATGGTATAGTCAGCTCTGTGAGGTATCGAAAGTTCCCCGGCATTAGCGTGTTGGGATGCACTGCAGAAAGTCAAAAGGGGGATGGGGAAAGAATGACTGGGACACCAGTTAGGAGACCTGTGTGATTGTCCAGTGAGAGGTGCTGGGGGCCTGATATTGGGAAATGCATGCAGGTGGGAAGTCCCTACAATGGGCAGAATCAGCAAAACTTGGCAGTGGATTTCATGTGAATTTGGTTACCAAGGGAGAGAGATTTGTAAGATTTTAAAGCCTAAATAATTAATAGCTTGGTACTACTGTCAGCAGAAATACAGGGCCAGGACAAAGAGCAGCTATGGAGTGGAGGTTATGCACTTAATTTTGTTAGCATAGCTGTGCAAAGCTATCCACTTCTCCAGTGGAGAGGCAAATGCTAGAGAAAGTGGCAGCACTGCCTGCCTACTAATTCGTGAAGCATTGTCTGAGTTGCCAAATAATGTTGTCATGGGCTCACAGATGAGTTTTCCACTAAAATTATGAATATATAGAAACATATACATCCACTTGCTGACCCATATATACGTTTTACACACGATTTGAGATTGCTAACTTTTTTCACAGAACAAAAAAATAAATATTTCGAGAATTCCAATTTGAGTCTTTAACTGTACTGACTATATTCAAAGACTATATTGATTCGATTTTAAAGTTCAATTTTAAACTCCTTGAAAATGAGAACATAACTATGCAATTCTTTTTGTACACTGTCTTTCATGAAAAAAACACCCCATAGACATTTTCTGGAAATGAAAATGTTTTCTCTTCCACAGATCACTACTCAAAGGTACTACTTACATAGATGAGTACATATAGAAAGTTCCAATCTCCCCACTTCATGTGTGGAGAACAGGTTTTGTCTTACCAAGAACTAATTTATGTTCCCCCGTAAGTCAATGCTTAAAAAAAATATCAGTCCAAGTCCACTATGGGTTTCTTTAGAATTGTCATGTTTTGGGATTCATGCCATATAAGCAAGTGGTTTTATTGGGCTTTACCAAGATCGTGTTGACTGGAAGATCTCCCTTAAGCTCCTGAAGTATCAGTGTGGTACCAGCAACTGTGCATACTCAGAAAGCCTTTGCCAAATAAATAAAGGTATGGCTCTATATTGAAATCAGATATAAAGTTGAAAACTCAGATCATTATTCAAATGGATTATTTCCAAGTGTCCAGATATTTAGTGGCATTATTATTAGCATTTTTTCAGTATTCTCTGGATGGTAGGTATCATATGGATCCAGCCACAGGCACCAT
Source organism: Equus asinus (assembly GCF_041296235.1). Taxonomy (NCBI): domain Eukaryota; kingdom Metazoa; phylum Chordata; class Mammalia; order Perissodactyla; family Equidae; genus Equus; species Equus asinus. The sequence continues at coordinate 31,862,556 of NC_091802.1, read as the reverse complement.
TAATAATAAACATAAATATTTATTGAGCATTTCCTTTATGTCATACACCTTTTATTCATTTATTATTTCTTTCAATATTCACAAATAATCCAAGAGGTTGGTGCCAGATGAAGATTAACTGATGAAGAGGTTAGGGGACTTGCCTTGGAAAGTCACCATTTGGAAAATGGTGGAGCCCAGGACTAGAACCAAAAGCTGTTTGACTCTAAAGTTCACCCTCCTGATCCCTGTGTAATATTGTTTCTGTGTTCAGATGATGTGCACACTTTCTGTTGCTCATAAAGAGTCTATGCTCCCTCCAAAATAAACTCTTGCATTTTGAAATGACTGTTTTGCCAGAAAAAACATGCAATCACCTTCCCACAGAACCTCTGTAGTGGTCCACTGATGGAGACTAGGACCAGCTCAAGAAACTGGACACATTTTTATCCACTTAAAAAGTCTTTGATGTCCATGACGTGGGCGGGGATTGGGAAACCAATGATTTGCCCAGCCGAACTGAGTTCAAAATAGAACTATTTATCTTGTGAACGTATCTTACGGAACAATGCAGAGAAAAAGCTCTCTTGCTTTCTTTCTTTAGATAAAATGTTTAAAGTCTTGCTTCACAAGGAGATCTACCTTGCTGTCTCCTTCTTGTTTACTTAAATAAACTATACAGGAAGCAGGCATTATTGTCTTTGTAAGAGCAATTGTAAAACTTGGCGAAGCTAATGATCCCAAGACAGTGCATGGCCAAGGAACGAGAACACGATGTTCCATCAGCGCACACTGAGGGGCATCAGGCCCACTTTGAACTTCAACTGGCTGCTTGCACCTGGTCACTAAATCTGCCATCAATAACTTTGGATGATTTTCAATTTGATGGGCTCAGTAGTCTCAGGGGAACCTCTCTCCCCTGACTTATTTCTTGCTATTTATTTTCGAAGTTAAACTTAGTTTGGAAAACTCTCTTTACAGTGCTGATACGACTTGATCTTTTTTTTTCTGGGATCACAGGGTAAGGTTTTGGATCGCTTCCACAACAAAATTAACATTTCTGATTCTCCACTCTGGTTGTGCAATGAAAACAGCCATGAACTGAAAGTCAGGAAACTTGGGTTTGAATCTTCTTTCCTCTGTATGGCCTTGGGCACAAGCAATCCACCCTCTCAGAGACCCATCCATCAGATCTCAGGGGCCTGTCTGTAGGTCCTTTACTATTCTTTCCTTATATTCTATTTTTAAAAATCCTATTTGTGCTCATAGTGTCAGAGAACTTAGACAACTTGGGGAAATAGCTAACACTACTACCCAAGCTAGCGGGACAGCTGTAGGAAGACTCTTTTTTTAAAAAAATTATTCCCTGGTGCAGCATCTGTCAGTAAAGCCATTGACCTCTCACTGTGGACATTCATCTATTTCCCTGTGAAGGGAGTCACAGGTGTCTGGCTCAGAGACTGACTACACGCAAAGGTTTTCTTCAGTTCTCATCAGAAATTCTACGTTTGCAATGTTTGCACAAGAATTTCCACCTTGCTGATCCAAAGCCAATGCAATAAGGAGTGTGGCTGTCGGAGGAGATCAATAATACAACATATAGTACGTTGAATTTGGAAGTCAAGCAGCAGGGGCCAGAATTCCCACTTGTGGAGCCTTACTCTGCTGTGACTGACATGACATGACGCAAGCCGGAGACCTCAGTTCACAGTTTTATGTGACAGGACACAGGAGCAGCCAACTTTAGGGCAGACTGATAGGAAAGCCCAGGGGTGAGTCTCTCTGGGAACAGGAAGCAGGTACCGCTGTACCAACAAGACTTTTGGATAGAGAATTTTGACAGGTTTTGTAGAAGTAGTTGGGCTCCCCAGAGGCTGCCGAGAGGGTGTGCTCTTGTCACACGGAACGTGCATTTCCTTAGTGCTTCTCTGCTCCCAGGCCACAGAATGGAGAAAGGAACAGCTATGCTGCTGTGTGACCTGCAGTAACACAATGGATTCCTTTATCAGCACCCGGTTCTGATTCTCACGTCATGGATTAGAGCAGAGAAGTGATTAAGAATATATATATTCCTCTCTGTCAAAAATTCCTTTTTACTTTTTCTTTGGTGGGATCACAATCTTCCCACTGTCAAACAGAGTCTGTGCACCAGTGAGGATTTGCACTACCTGCATCAGAATTGCACAGGGGGCTTGTAGACAACACAGGTTTCTGGGGTCCACTCCAGACCTACTGCATTACAGCATCAAGATATTTGGTGTGTGAGTGTGTGCGTGTGTGCGTGTGTTGGAAGATCAGGAATCTGTGTTTTTCTAATCTGCATCCCAAATGAAGATTGTGATCTTCTGCTCAATACTAATATAGCAAGCTATCAAGTATGGAAGCCTAGCCATACCACTCTTCTGATTAAAACCCATCAATGGTTCCCCTTTATTGAAGGTCTGGAACCTCAGCATGACACACAAGTCCCCCAAGAGTGGCCTCTCCCTTCCTCTCCAGCCTCAGCTCCAGCTTAGATCAAATTACAAGTTACAAACACAACATACTATTTCATGTTCCTCATGCCTTGTTGGTTCCTACTCTTGGATATCCAAGATGACGTCTATTCATCTTTCCTGACTACCTGGAGCATCGCTACTTCCCTGATAAGTCCTCCTCCATCTTCAGACCTTCAGGCTTGAGTTCCCTTCTGCTGAGCCCCATACTGCTCTGTGCCAGGGTTTCTTAACCTGGGTACTTTTGACATTATGGGCTGGATGATTCTTTTTCTTTCATTGAGATATAATTGGCATACAATATTATATTAGTTTCAGGTGTACAACATAATGATTCGATATTTGTATATATTGTGAAAAGAACACCACGATAAGTTTAGTTAACATCCATCACCATACATAGTTACAAAATTCTTTTTCTTGGGATAAGAACTTTGAAGATCTACTGTCTTAGCAACTTTCAAATATACAACACAGTACTACTAACTATAGTCACCACGCTGTGCATTACATCCCCAGGATTTATTTATTTTATAACTAAAAGTTTGTACCTTTTGACCCCCTTCACCCATTTCGCCCACCTCCTACCCCCAGCCTCTGGCAACCACTAATCTGTTCATCTGTTCTCTGTATCTATGAATTCCTCTTCTTTTCTTTTTAGATTCCACATATAAGTAAGATCATGTGATATTTATTTGTCTCTTTGACTTATTTCACTTAGCCTAATGTCCTCAAGGACCATCCATGGTGTTGCAAGTGGCAGAACTGCCTTCCTTTTTTATGGCTGAATAATATTCCACCGATATGAAATTTCTTTGCTGTGGGGAGCTGGCCCATTCATTGAAGGATGTTTAGCAGCATCCCTGACCTCGAGTCACTAGATGTCAGTAGCAACTCCCCAGTTATAAGGACCAAAAGTGTTTTCAGACATTGCCAAACGTCCCCTGGGGGCAGAATTATACCCAGTTGAGACCACTCCTCTATGCTCACATATATCATAGCCCTCACCAAGTAATGTAGAAATTAGCTGTTGCTTGTTTATCTCCTCTAAGATTCTGAGAGTTTCTCAAGACTAGGGGCATACAAAATTTATCCTCGTGTCCTCTGTGTTAAAGCATAGCAGCCAGTGCATAGTAGGCGTATAATTCACATTTCCTTAACAAAACTTTATTGAAGCACTACATGTCAGAAGACCTAAATTTTAGCTTATCTCAGTTGGCCCTGCTGCTTAAAATGTTGTGACTGTGGACAAATCAGGTAGCATCTCTGTGCCTCAGTTTCCCTTATTTGGAAGATGGGGATAATAACACCTGACTCCTTCAGGTTGTTTCATGGATGGAACGAGAGTGGGTACGTGAAAGCAAAAAGAGCAGAAAGAAGCCTGTTTAAGGCAACACGTCCTAGGGGAAGCTGCTGTCATTGCTTGCCTTCTCTGGGCACAAAGTCTGAACAGCACTGAAAGGTTAGGTCTACTCAAAACAACATAATCCTCTATAACAACACTGAGAGGAGTTCTTTAATGCAGAACATTATAAACACAAGAAACTTTGTTGAAATGATTGTACCTGCAACATGGAATGAGATCGACACAATTACTCACAGTTGTCTTAAGCATAATGCTGTCCAACACACTATGGATACCCTAAAGGAAAAAGGCTCTACTCCCCAATCTCAGTTATGCCTCCAGGGGCCTGATAAAGACTAGCCGGGCCTAAGGAGTCTTCTCCGCTCTAGGCCTGTCTAATGTTCTGGGGCCCCGAGGGGCTGCCAATCCCATTCTTTGGACCCTACTCTGTTCTGGTTCATTTCTGCTCTGCGCTGGGCTGGCTGCTTTCTCATTTCCTGACCTTTAATATCAGTGGTAGGAAATAAGCAGGTTTTGTATCTGCAACTGCTCAGAATTCGTCATGAATCCACTCTTTGTAAAGAAGAATTTCTCCTCTAATACGCCCTATGGAATGCCTCCCCAGCTATTTATTACCTTCAAGAAGGATTTCTGTCTCTCTCTCTTCCTCTCTCTGTTTACCTACTTTATGACTTCCTTTGACACTCTGGGCATTCCAACACTGCTGCCTCTGCGTTCCCCCAGCACTGTGGCGGGCTGGGCTGTACGTCTCCCTCCCTCCTCTGAGCAGAATGAATTAGTTTCCAGATTGAGTTCAGCTGAGAAGGACCCCTGTTGCATGGAAATGTGGACTCTCACACTCCATGTGTGCCACCATCAGCTCCCCTCCAGCTGCAGCTGGCCAGAGCTTTCTCGTTAACCATTTCATGCCCGGAACATGTAGACGGCAAAAGCACTTACAAATTGTAAAATTCTATACAAAGGAGTGAAAAAGTCCTGGATACATATACTTTTAATGCTGCAAAAAGGTTTGCAAACCATTGATCTAGTCTTGCTCTTTCATTTTAAACTTGAGAATATTGAAGCCTGAACAGGCTGTCGCTCACTCACTACCATTTTTTTTTTGCAGTTTCTGACCATCTCAAAAAGCCAGTCTGAATCATTCTTTACATTTTTAATGCATCACAGCTGAGCTCTATTTCCCAACTTGTCCTATACTTCGTGATCCTCTCTTGAAGCTTAAAATAATAATTTCCTTTCAATACGGTGTTTGGGAATGTCTCATCTGAAAGAGGTGACAGATGTTTTAAAATAGAGTTCTATGTATCTATTTTTTACTGTTGCATGTAGTTTACAGTGATCAACAGAGTTTTATGTTTTTTACCCCCGAGACAATTTTTTTCATGCAAATTGAAAATATTCTGTCCCATAATTTTTTTTTTTACAATTTCTTTTAAAAACTTCTCAGGCAGATTACCAGGGTTGGTTTGTAAAAAAAGACTGCTGTTTGAGAAAATTTGCGCCACTCATTAGCCACTAACACTTTTCTATTTGAGAATTTTGGAGAACCTGCAATATGGACGCACCTGTTGACTACACTAGTCTCCCTGAAGAGCTCATCGAGGGCTTTACTGCAAAGTGCTTGGCAGCCTGCTGCAGTCTGAGAGTCTTAGACTGCTCATTGCTCATCAGAAACAGTATTTCCTTGGGGCCTCAGATCAGTAAGAGAGTAAAATGGGTGGTGGGAGACTGACATAGGATTTCAAATCTTTGTTTTGCTAAATGATTATTTAAAAAAAAAAAGACCACCATCATCCACAGCCAGGACTGTTTCTTAAAAGAGAGAGTACTTTAGGATAAAAACAAAAAAACAGGATATAATCTCACCACATTGCTTTTTTTTAACATTTGAGCGCATGACTCCAAATTTTGGAAACCACCAAATCTAGATTAATTAATCCAGGAACTAGAGATGTGAATTACAATGTCAAGTCCTGTAAAAAAAAATAAATAAAATAAAAGGACGACCCAAATTCTTTGATTTGTATTGGTATTAACCATTGCTCATATCGTGTGGCTTTTTAGTGTAGCCAAGGTATTATTTCTGTCTGAAGATTTCTAGATTATTAGAGAAACAAAGTTGTGAAATCAGTGTGCCCAGACCACAGGCCCAGAGGATAGAATCTCTCACTTCTCCACACTCTGTAAAACACTTAGCCTATTTCTTCATCTTTAAAAGAAGGATATAGTTCACAAGCTGTTGTATGAAATGAAATAATAAGTCTGAAAGCGTTTAATAAACTAGAAAGTGGTCTGTAGCTGTGAGATTGTGTCAGTATCTCTAAACTTTGTGGACTTTTCTTCAACCAAATCCTTATCAAGGCTGTGTTAATCTGTCTACAATGTCTGATGAAACGTAAGAGATTATAGTATATAAAGTGTATGTCAGTGCCTGGCATAAAATAGGCACTCGATTGTTTTTAATTCCCTTTACCCACTGAAAGTACGTTTTGACTCTCCAGATAACGTAAGGCCAAGCATTTTGCAACGTAAGTGATGGCCCACTACAATTATCATCTATGACCTTTTTGAAATTTTCTTGGATAAATGAGTGAAAAGGAAATCAAAATAACCCTTATGTTGTGAAACCGTTCAACCCAGCCACGCACGGACTTTTTCACCTCACCTCCTCCGAGTGCTCCCCTGCGCCCTCTGCCGACCACAAGTTTGTATTGAATTAGCAAAAGATCACAGTTTTCCCTAGCCTGTGACTGAAAGTTATAACCCACAAATTACTACCTTAAAGAATCATGTCATCTTCTTTTTTTCTTTTTAATGACACCATGAAAACCTAGTCATAATATAAAAATGAGATATGGATAAATATAAGTAGGAATAAAAATCAAATGTTAACTCCACTTTCAATAGAACTGTCAACATTTTGCTGTATCTTCATTCTATTTTCGCTACATAACATATATGTTTTGTTCTTACAAAAATAGGATCATGCTGCATATAATTTTTGCAAACTTGCTTTTAGCACTATTCATATATGGCAAACAAGTTCCCATGTCAATAAACCACTAGAAATAGCTACATTGTGTTCCACTGCAAGGATGTCCCATAATACATTTATATATTTATACAGTGTACATTTGGTCTGCTTTCAGTTTTTCTCATTGCTTTTTTTAAAAAATTTTCATCTTATGTCCCATATTCTCCCTGAAGATATGTCAGAAACTAGCACCAACATTGATGACACTCTGGAATTAATATTGGGGGCTAGAAATGATACACCAGTTGTTGAGATCTCAAAATACTCTGTTGTCAAATATTTCTGCTGCTCCTTTCCATTCCCTTTGCTACTAAATCGCATTAAAATATGTTTATCATAGGGAAAGAGAGAGCAGTTTAAAAGCATTTGAAATCTTTTTCTAGGTAAGATTCAAGAAGGTATTTCACCTCCAAAATGAGAGTTGACAGTCATGAAGAAGGAAAAATCTGAGATCTCAAAAGACTGGGTGAAAATTAGAAATACACTTGCCATGTTCGACTCCCAATGAAGGAATGAATGTCCTATATTATACTGAAAAAATCCCATTAGTGAAGCTGAGGATAAACTTGAGAGTTTTCTCACGACTCGAGGGAATATAATAAATAATTGAAAATAATGAGAGAAAAAGATAAGAAATAAGGAGTCCGAAAGATGTAGTCTATGCAAAGTAGGAATTCCAGAGCAGGAAACAGAAGCAAGAGAAGACAAGCAAAAAACAGAAGCAACAGAAGGAGGCATTTTTGAGCTAAGGAATATTTGACCTTGAAACTTTAAAAACATTCATTGAAAATTAATGAAACACGTGTCTAGGTAGGTCCAGGCAAAATTCTTGAATATCAAAGAGAAATTAAACTTACTGTAAGAATTGTTGCTTTTAAAAGAAAACAAATATGTATTCTAGAGGGGAACACAAGTCAAGCTATTCTCCTTAAAGCGAAATGCCCATCCTCAACGTTTACAGAACTTTGAGGATGAATCAGAACCAAGAAAGCAAGGATAACGAAGACATCGTTTAAAATTACTAAAAATGTGCAATAAAATCATGCTTTCAAAACATTTTGCAAATGTAAAAATATAACTCTTTAAACAGAAGATGTATGCTGTAAATCACAATAATAGCAATCTAGGTTTCATTTTAAAATAATATAAGCAAAATCAGAAAATAGCAGAGGTTCATGAGAAGCAGATTAAAATCACTGTATTTTTTATTTTACACAGGGAAAGTCAGTAATAATTGTTTTGTTCTCGATACTAAGACATGTGATATGTGTATTCAAAAACGTAACCATTAGTAGTGTTTTCTTTTCCTTTTTTCATTTCTATTCTTCTTTTATAAGACAGGTCTAAAGGATGTCTTCCATTTTAGTTATTTATTGCTGTGTAACAAACCACCGCAAATCTTAGTGGCTTAAAACAACCACCATTATTTATTTTGCTTGTGAATCTGCAATTTAAGCAGGGCTCCGTGAGACAGCTCATCTCTGCTGCATGCAGTGCTATCTGGGGCAGCTAAATAGGGTGTGCAAAGGAGACGCTGGAGGACTGACTTTCAAGATAACTTACTTGTATGGCGGGCAAGTTAGCGCTAACTGCCCGCTGGGAGCTCAGCCAGGGCTGTGGGCCAGGGACTTTGAACCCCCTCCAAGGGAGCCTCTTCATAGGCTGCTTGGGCTTCCTCATGTCATGGTGCCTGGGTACTGAGAGAGAGTTCCAAGAGAAACAGGAGGCCATATTGTCTTCTATGACCTGGTCTTGGAAGTCACAGGACATCACTTCTGATACGGTCAGAAGCCCACCCTGATTCAGAGCAAGAGGACATAGACTTTACCTCTTGGTGGGATTAGTGTCAAAGTCACATCCTACGAGATTATGTGGGATGAGAGATATTATTGTGGCCATTTTTTGGAAAATACAATTTATCTAGATTCAAACTACTAAGGGAGAAGAAAGTATTTGAAAATCTCCAAATATATGGTCTTCTTTTACCTTAGCCATTATGAGAAATGGGTAGGATTAGAAAGATCTGGCTCTGAATCCTGTTTGTAATATTCCCTGTCTTCGCATCTATGGACATGTCATTTAGCTCTTTTTAAACTATTCGTGAAATGAAAATATTGATACACAACTCATAGAGTCTGTAGTGAGAAAATGTACTTTGAAGTACTGAGCACAGTCTCTGACTCATATTAGTCAATAAATGATAGTTTTAAAAAAGACAAGGCTAACTGTGATACCACTGTTTATATTGTTCCGGAAGTTCTAGCCCAGCGATTTTCAAGTTTATTTTTAGGAGTAGAACTCTTTTCCCCTCATAAATTCTTTCGCAGAGCCCCAATGTAGAAAACCAACAAAAGCTTAGCTCTGAACTGTGAAGCAAGGATGGGGCGCCTGAGCTCTACTTGCTGGTTTACCCTACCTCCCACGATGAGACAGAGGCTCACCTCAGATATTTTCAAAACCACTGGTGCAGTCCACATAATAACACGGAAAAGGAAAAGAATTGGAATAGCTATTGGAAAAGCTATGGTGAATTTATCTTCCCCACCTCTGACAGTATGATGTCTATGTAGAAAAGTGAGAACAGCTTAAAAATGAATGGAACTGAGAAAAGAACTCAGTATGGTGGCCAGTATATATATAGAAATATGCATACACACACACACACGTATATATAAATGTATGTATACACATATACCTATATGTATACATATATATACATACAATTCATATATATATATACGAAGATCAACAAAATTCTTTTTTTTTTTTTTTTGGCGGGGAAGATTTTCCCTGAGCTAACATCTGTTGCCAATCTCCTTTTTTTTTCTCTCCCCAAAGCTCCCCAGTGCATGGTTGTATATCCTAGTTGTAAGTCCTTCTAGTTCATCTATGTGAGTCGCCACCACAGCATGGCAGCTGACAGATGGGTGGTGTGGTTCCAAGACCGAAAACAAACCTGGCTGCGGAAGCAGTGAGAGCACTGAACTTTAACCACTAGACCATCAGGGCTGGCTCAACAAAATTCTTATATTAATTCACTCAATAGATATTTATGTTTCATGTGTGTGCTAATAACTGGGGATCCAATGGTGAGAGGGATGGACAGATCCCCACTGTTGAACTTATGCTCTGATGGAGGAAACAGATGCTTGACTAATTACCGATCAAAATCAGTGCTGGAAAGCAAATGGCATTTATTTGTTTACTTTTTATTGTTTTCCTCCTGCCCCCACTGTCTTGCAGGTCCAATCACAAGTGGCAATAAATTTTACACAAGAAATAAAACATAAGGCTGAGATAGCAAATTAAAGAAGCTGGAGGAGGAAAGTCTATGGAAGAAAGATTCAGGCTGATGCTTGAAGGACAGAAATGGGTGAAGAGTATGCAGAGACAGTTGAGGCAGAGAAAACATGGGCCACATTTATGAGGTGAGGAGACCCTTGGCAGGACCAGAAACCAAGGAACAGAAGTCTGGAGACTAGGAAGTGAGGAGAGAGTGGACAAGATGGGGATGGAGATGCAGGAAGGGCCAGTCAGATGGTAGAGGATTCTGGAGGCTAGGGTGAAAAGTTTGAATGTTATTTAATGTGACGGGAAGCCAATGAACCAAGGAGGGAAGTGACAGGAGCAACTCAGCATTTTAATACAGCTCTCTCTGTCTCTTTGTGTGGGGAGTGGACTCCAGCAGGGGACCCACTAGAAGGTCACTAGGCCGTCAGGGGAACAGTGATGGTGGCTTTGGCTAGGGTGGGCAGTGCAGATAGAAAGCAGTGAATGAATCCAAGCTATGTGGGAAGCGGCAATAGCAAAGACTGTGGACAAATTGTATATGGGGTTTGAAGGAAAGAGCAGTATCATTGTAAGCTTTTTGGACGTTCAAACAAATCTGATGGACACACAGCCCTAGTGAGATAGGGAGTAAAGGAGAACGAGTGAGTCTTTTCTTCTGACCCAAACTTGAGACCTCCACTCTCAGGGAGGATTCCAGGTGTACAGAAAAAGGGCACTGATATTTACGTACAATAATATGAGAATGCAGCTCTGCACCTGGGGATCATAGTTCAAGCGAAACCCTAGACTCTTGGTCTGAAACAGCCTAGTGCTACACTTGGATCCCCTGTGGGGTTCAGTCAGGGCAGCGGAAGGGATGTCGTAATACAATACTTCCAGCTCGACCTGGCGTCCCCTTACTGGAAGGAAGATGGTTGATGGCTTTATTCTCTGATCCCTCCCAGGATCCAAAAAAACTTAGTTTCCTAAACTGTCAATTTCATTAATAAAATTCACATAAAGTACTTGTCTTAACAAGCAAAACTATAAACTCTTCTTTCCTAACACCTGATTTGCACGTTTTCTTGTATTTATATTAGCAGGTGAAATATAGTAGGGACCCTCAGTCTTTCCGGATCTGTGACAGTATGTTTTGACTAAATGAATAATCAAGTTATTATTCAAGGTTTTTGCCTCAATTCTCTCATCTATAAAAGTGATGGACTGGATAATATATAACGTATACATAAAATAATTTCTCTACTTCATTATGTTCATGTGGTTGGCAAGCTAAGGATGAGAATTTGCATCTCGTGTATCTTTGAGCTGTGATGGTCATAAAAGCATAAAATCTTGTACTTGAGGAGAATTTAGTTACTGCCTTTAATTTATTCTTTATCTATTAATGTAGTCATTTGTTTGATAGGTATTGATCAAGGATCAATAAATATTTATCAAACAAATGAGTATATGAATAAATAGGAGGATAAACTAAAGGTGATATCAAAATCACTTTTCAGCATTAAATTTTATAGTTTTATGGCTATAATGGTTCATAAAATCTTTTAGGAGTGGAAACCCTTACAGACATAATTGGGTTAGAAGCTGTGTTCATGCTTCACGTCCATAGATCCTACATCAGTCATAGTTGACCTAGACACGAGGAAGTAGGCTCTAGAATCTGACAGAACTGGCTCCAAGCCTCAGCTTCACCTTTGACCTATGCGTGTGACCTTGGACAAGTTACTTTATTTCTCTAAACTTCAGTTTCTTCATGTAAAACATGGAGATTATAACAGAATTGATTTCAGAGTGGTATTGTGGGGATTAAATGAAAACATAGCATAGTTTGTCATCCATAATGAATATCTGGTGAGTTTAAAACATTATTAAATGACTTACAGGTTATTATTTTATAAGCTTTGGAGCCCAGTAACAGCATCATCACCTATGTCCCCATCCCTCTAGCAAAATAGCAATGTTGAGCATTTAAATAGGAGCAGGCATTCAACAGTCCAAGTTGGCCAGAACAGAACTAAACTGGTTTGGATGGCTATTGAAACAGATTAAAATCAGCTTAGCCACAGAACTTAGAGATACCTATTGAGATAATACATTCTGTAAATGTTCACTTTCACTTTACAGAGTGCTTTTTCTTTTTTTAAATCATAGCAGTGGAATTTCTCTCTCTCTCTCTTTTTTTTAAAGGTATGCTTTTTGTTGGTGAGGAAGATTGGCCCTGAGCTAACATCTGTTGCCAGGCTTATTCTTTTTTTTCCTCCCCAAAGCCCCAGCACATAGTTGTACCTCCTAGTTATAAGTCCTACTGGTTCTTCCATGTGGGATGCCACCACAGCATGGCTTGATGAGCAGTATGTAGGCCCGCGCCCAGGATCTGAACCTGGAAACCCTAGGCTGCCAAGGCAGAGCGCACGAATTTAACCACTAGGCCACTGGGCCAGCCTCTACAGAATGTTTTTCTTTGTGTTATCTGTGTAATTTGCTCGGCAAATTCTTGAGATAGGTATTAACATTTTTATATCACTGTTGAATAAGCAGTTTTTAAAAATTAAAGTGATTTCCAGTTCTTAAAGTAACTAGAACCCAGAACTTTTGAGGGCAAAGCTAGTTTTTGTGATCACAGCTCTATCTTGGGAATCCACAACCATATTAGTTCTGTGCTGTGAAACACATTCCTCAGGAAAGTGAGAAGTTCTGATCTTTACCCAGATGTTTCATCTAGGATACCATATATTCCATTCACTTCTCACTTGCTTGGTGCCTAAGACCTTTTACTAGTAAATAACAGAATATGTTTAGTCCCCCAATTTTGAAAAAATAAAACATTGACTGATCACAACAGGTAATCCGTGTGTGTTCTCTGTGCAAAGTTAGGTACTTGTGAACATTCATTTATTCATTCACTCATGCATTTTTCATCGTATTCCAGAATGGTGTTTTTCTTTTTCTTCTGCTATTTCTCATGGCAATTAGAGTATTATACTTTTTTAGAATTACTTTTTTCATTTGTTTAAATTACACAAATTAAAATATAAAGAAAAGTCAGAGAATAATATAACATTCATGAACCCACTACCCAGCATGATCATTAATATCGTGCCTTATTTGTTTGATAATTTTTTAAAGAAATAAAATGTTACAGCTACTGTTGAAGTTAATGGGAATCCTTCCCATGCACATTTTTAAGTTTCCAGAGCATGTTTACTCCATAAACACTATAAAGTCTCTTACTCTGTGCATCCTTCTGCAACTTGCTTTCTTCATTCAACAGTGTTTTCAAGATTTACCCATCATATACAAGTAGATTCTTTTTTAATTTCAAAAGATATGTAATGAATATACCACTATTTATTTGTTCATTCTCTGGGTGGTGGATATTTACATTGTTTCCAATTTTTTGCCACTAAAACAATCCTTAGGCAATAGCAGCCATTCTCTCAGGTATGCTCCGAGAAGTAGAACTCTGGGCCAGACAGTGTGTGTATCCTCAAATGCAATAGGTCTTTTCAAGTTGAGTTTCAAACTATTGTTTGCACTTTAACCAGAACATTTTACATCAGAAGTTTCATTGCCCTGTCTATTCACCGACACCTAATTTTTTAGTTTTTGTCAATTTTATGTAAATAAAATGGTATAATTTATCCTGTATTTCCCCAATTACTAAGGAAGTTGAACAACTTTTTATGTGTTTATATGTCATTTGGGTTTTTGCACTGTTCATATGTTCAATTGCATTATTTGGGTGTTTCTTGTTGATTTCTAGGAGTTCTATGGATATCCTCAATATTGATCCTTTGTTGGCTTTGTAACAAATGTCTTCCACCAATCTATGTGTTGGGTTTTAACTTATTTGTAGTATGTAGTTGAACAGGAGTTCTTGCTTTTTAATGTAGACAACAATTAATCTTTTCTTATATGGTTTGTGCTGTTTTATTTCTACAAGAAATCTTTTTTTAACTCTTAGGTCATAAAAGTTTACTCCTCTATTATTTTCTAAAAATTTCAACATTTTGCCTTATGCAATTAGTTCTTTTATGCATCTGGAATTTGTTTGTGTCTGATATGATATAGGAATCTTATTTTTGTAAAAGGATAGTCAATCGTTCCAACATCATTTTTAAATTGTCCATTCTCTCTCACATGCTAAGTTTCAATATACATGTTGATTTGGTTATGGTTAGGGTTAGAGGGATAGGGTTAGAGAGTTAGGGTTAGGGTTAGGGTTAGACTGTGAGGGTTAGGGTTAGGGTTAGAGGGATAGGGTTAGAGAGTTAGGGTTAGGGTTAGTGTTAGGATTAGGGTTAGGGTTGTGCTTAGAAAGGATAGGGTTAGAAAGTTAGGGTTAGGATTAGATTGTTAGGGTTAGGCAAAAGTTCTTTCATTGTTTTACTATTTTTTTCCTTAGACCTGGGTCAGTATCACACTATTTTCTTTATTATAAATTCTAACATCTGACAGAACAGGTTTCCTCTTTTTTTCTCCCTACTTTTATAAATTGCTTTCTACTTTTTCAAATTGCTTGTTCCTTACACTTTTCCTGTGAATTTTAGACTTGTGTTTGAAGTTCCTCAAACACTCTTACTGGACTTTGTTAAAATCTCATTGGATTTATTGTTTGAATTACTACCTTTAAAATATTAAATATTCCAGTATTTGAATATGGTATCAGTCAGATGTAAGTGCGGAAAATTACAACCCTGTAGGTATTTTAAGCAGAAAGGAATTTGATACAGAGCGTTAATCAATGGCTAGTTTCCTGGAGCAAGTGTGCATGTGTTTTATTTTGTTTTGTAGTTTTCCAATTTGTGGTGGCATGGGTATTGGCTATTTTTGTTTCTTTTTTATTTCTGTTTATTTTCTGCATTGTTATCAGAGAATGATATTGATTCTTTCGTGTTCATTGAAAACATCTTTGTTGCTTACAGGATCATCAATTTTAATGAATGCTTTATGAGAGTTTCCAAATAAGTGTGTCCTATTTATTGTGTATAGGGTCCTATGAATGCCCTTTTGATGAAGCATATGAATTATACCCTTAAGTGCTCCATATCTTTACCAATTTTTGTCTGTTTGACCAATCCATTTCTTAGAGAAGAGCCTTAAAATGTTCTAATGTGATTGTGAATTTGCTGGTTTCTCCTTGTATGTACTGATGACAATTTTTGCCGTACTATTTGAGATTATGTTGTGAAATGAATATAAATTTAAGCATTCAGAATTCCTGAAGAGTTCTGTTCTTTATCATTAACTCATGAACTTCTTTCTGTTAATGTTTTTCTTGCCTTAAAGTCTCTTTTGTCTGATATTTTTAGAGCCACAGCAGCTTCCTTTCGTTTAGGGTTTGCTTGTGTATATTTTCCATACCTTTACCTCTACATTTGCTGAGTAATTATACTTCAGTTATGTCTCCTATAAACGCATATAACTGGGTTTTCTCAAAATTTCTATTTTGAATAATTTCAACTATGAGAAAATTTGAAGCAATAGAATAAAAATATGCCTACCCTTCACTTAAATTCATCAATTGTTTATATTTTGTTACTTTTGCTTTTTCTATCTATATATCAATTACACAAATTTTTTTCTTACCAAACTATTTGAACATAAATTGCAAGTATCATGCTATTTCACTCCTAAATTGAATTATTTATGCTAACTTGCACACATTCCATAATGCAAATTATACAACATAATTATATATTATATAATACACACACTCATGTACACATTTTAATCATTTAAAATTTTATTGCTGAGTAGTACTTCATTGACAGATATGTCACAATTTCTTTTATCAATTCACCCATTGACAAACTGTTTGTACCATTTACATTCCTACCAGCAATGTATGAGAGTTCTGTTTCTTTCACATACTTGCCAACACCTGCTTTGATCAATCTTTTTAATTTTAGCCATTCTAATAAGTGCATAGCGGTACCTCACTGTGATTTTAATTTACATCATCCTAATAACAAACGATGTTGAGTATCTTTTCACATTCTTATTTGCCACCAGTATATCTTCTTTGGTGAAACGTCTGTTTAAATATTTTGCCCATTTTTACTGGTTTGTTTTCCTATTATTGCATTTTGAAAGTTCATTCCACTGAATTTTAACATGCACAGGAGACCAAAACAATCAGTGTCTCTTATCTACCTCCTAAACAAAACTCTAACCTTACCCTCCCCAGTTTTAGGATTTCGTTGTTTAGAATTTTAGTTCCGCTTTGTTTTTATACGTCTATTTGTCTATTTCCTCCCCACCTATCCACTCCATCTCCTAATCTCTCCATTCTCTTCTTTTGGAAATCCAGTAGAAACATTTGACCTTTTCGATGTATATTTCATGTCCCTTAATTAAACTTTCATGTTTTCCACATTTTTATATCTGTCTGCTGCTTTCTGGGGAATTTCCTCATAAGCCACTTTCTTATTCTCTTATTTCTCTTGAACTGTGACAGGACAACTATTTACCTCTCTTTAAGTTTCTAATTTTAATGACGATGTTTTTCATTGGTAGAAGCTCTATTTGGCTCTTTTCAAATTCATTTATCTTTTTCTTAGTGTTTTGTTCTTTTATTATGGTTTCTAGATCCTCTTTTCTTTCTTTAATTATCATAAATACATATTAAATAAATGACTCATATTAGTCTGTTATCTGTAATTCTTTGGTTCTGATTGTCCTGTTTGCACATCTGCTAACTCTCTCACACAGAGAGTTGTTTCCTTAGGCCTCCGTAACTCACTTTTGTACATGCATCTTCTGTGGGTGTTCTTGCTTGGGTAATTCCTCGTGTCCTAGTTGTGAAAGTGTCCCTGGTCTTGATTCTGGCAGAGTCCCAGGGGTTTCTATGGTCCCGAATCAGATTTTGTGTTAATTTATCTCCTTGTGGCTCCCATACAGTGCGGGTAACACAAATTTAGATCCCATCTCTGGCATTGGCTTGGGGTTTGGTTTCTTCCAGTTACATTTTTCTTGTTTCTACCTAGTGCTTCAGGAAAAGTATGAACCTCCTGGAGGGCTCCATGGTCTACAGATGGGATTTCCTGGTTTCCTTGGAATGGAAGGGATAACTTTTTGAGGATCCAGGCTTTATGAAGGAGTCCCCGCTTCAACTTCTCACCAGTTACGGCCCAGTGCCATTCTTCAGTCCATGTGTGAGTATTAGAACCCCAGCCCTTATAGCATCTGTCTGTTGAGATTTTAGGAAGCCCCAAATATATTCCTCTCTTCCCTACCTGTGTTCTGAATCAATTTAGAGACTGATGCTAAAGGCAGACAAGGGAGATTAGCATGTCACCTTTATTACAATAAAGCAGTTTCTAGAATAGAACTTGGGTCCTTGGCAACAACAGAACTACAGCACTCTGCCTATAACCAAACTTGCTCCTCAGGCACAGGCAGCATTGAAAATCTCAATTCTGGTGGCAGAGCATGACCTCTTGAATTTACTATATAACCGAGGGCAGATGAGAATGCGTATTTTTGACAAGTAGACAGGTGCCAAAAAGGAGGAGCCAGATAGGATTAATCTAGACACACCTAGCAGTCCCTTCTCCCAAACTTACCAACCATTTAAATCACCCCTCCTCTCCTGAGAAAGAGTGAGTGAACGAGTGAGGCCAGAAGCATTACTCTAAAGGAAGGAAGTTCCTCCACACAGAAACATGGGGTGGAGGGGGTGGGGTGGGAAGTAGTCGTCCCTTCTAATGACATCTGGGGGCTTGTGTTCCCAGCTTTGATTCTCTCTTCCCCTTCTGAAATCTGGAGCGTACCTTTTCTTTATTTTCAGCTAAAGATTTAAGACTATCTTTGGTATATTTTCTCTAGCATTTCTATGTTTGAGGCCAGGAGCTTCAGCTGTCGTGCTGCTGGAAGTTCCTCTAGAGAGTGTCTCTTACAAAGGAAGCAGGGAGGCCTATTACAATAGGCAGGTGCTGAGGGAGAACACGCCTTTCTAGACCTCATTCCAAGCCTTTTCTAGACCTCTGAGATTGCACAAAATAACTATTTCCTAATATGATCCTTTCTTCATTAACTGTAATAAAGTAAACACAGGTATAAATCTCAACATACCTAAATATATATTTACTTACCTTCTGAATTTAGTAGGTAAACACTTTTAAACACATGTAATAAATACAATTTAAATTTCCTGCTTTATATCTTATATCTTGCATAACGTCATTTATACTCTTATCTTCATTAATCTATTGCCATATAGTGATAAAGGTGTAGCTTCATCAAAGCTCACCTTCATAATGGGATTCCTTGAAGATATTGGAAAGTACTTCATAACTAATGGTATTTGATGAAATTGCTTTTTTTAAGCAATTGAATTTTAGTTTAAATATAACATTGTTGTTATAAAGAAGAGAGAACTTAAAGGGCATTATAAAAACATTAGGAAAGTATGTCTCTGATCTCTTGTGCATTTAGTCCAGGGAAAAACCACCTCCCTCCTCCCATCCTCACAAAACAAGACCGAACCAGCATTCGATTGGATAAAGACGTAACTTCTCTATGCTGCCATGTCTGATCTTATTTCTCTTCTTGGAAATTGGCAGAAACATAGAGTTTGCCACCAACTTCAGGGCTTTCTTTCAAGTACAGAAGGAGAAACATTTCAACATAGTGATGTAAAACAAGTGGAAATTTTTAGTGAACATTTACTTTGATAGGCATTGCGCAAACATGTTCCATGTTCATTTTAGGTAGTCACCTCCTCCATTCTAACTGGTGGCACAATTCTTACCCCATTTTACAGATCAGGAAACAGGGGTTTCCAGAGTTTATTGGCATCCATGTGCTGATACGTTGTTTTGATGTTTACACTACCTACATTATTCAAAGCCAAGTACAGTCTGCTGGTAGGAAATACAGTAATACCCAAGGGGCCTGAGGGAACAGAAAGATGCTTGAGTTGTGCAAAGATCTGAATTATGCAAGCTGCAGAAATCCTGGGTGGAAACCGTGATATCTTTTAGATCATGTTTCACCCTCTAGGGTGGTAACTTACCCTGTAGATCCATTATGCGTTAGGTTCCTTAACTGTGTTTGTGCCATGGACCCCCTTGGGCTTCTGGTGCATTCCACGGACCCCCTTCTCAGAATAATGTTTTTAATGCATAACAGAACGAATAGAAATTATAGTGAAATATGCCCCTGAGAGTTTCAAGCATTTCTGTCCATCTCACCTCCTAAGTCTGCCAAAGCGCTCAGAGAACTTCCTTACTTGCTTCAGAGAAGGGAAAAAAGACACCCAAGCAGGTTTGGAAGGTATGTGGGTGGGGAGGAGTATGAGATGGGCAACTGAGGTGTTTCTGAGAACACATTAGTGTTTTCTTTTTCCCGTCGGTCTAAAAGCCTTCCCACTTCCCTAGCTCCTCCATCTTCTCCCAGATCAAGTCCAATTTTTCACTAGTTTTAACTTCTTTTCCATCCACCCCGTGTCTCGCTCAGCCCCGCCCACTTTTCTAGACCCGCCCCTCCCCGGCTCTGCCTCCCTCTAGGCTCCTCTTTCCCCATAAGTCCCGCCACCTCTCCTATCACTCCTCCGTTCCCTGCCAATCACGCTGGCCCCTCTCGCCCGGGCCCCGGACCTGTACCGAGCCTGTCGGCGGCCTAGCCTGCTGGCCAAGGAGCCGCGGCTGCGGAAGGATGGCCGGGGCGGTCAGCGGGTTCTCGGAGGAGCAGTTCTGGGAGGCCTGCGCCGAGCTCAAGCAGCCCGTGCTGGCCGGCGCCGACTGGGAGCTGCTGATGGAGGCCTTGGGCCTTCGCTTCTACCGGCTGCGGGACCAGGTAGCGGCCTGCCCGCCTGAGGCCCACAGGGCTGCCGTCAGCCGGGCCAACCTCCCCGCCGGGAGGGTGGGGCTGCAGCCGCGGAAGTCAGGCCCGGGGCGGGCTTTCTGCTGCGGGGAGGAGCGAGAGCAGGGGCGAAGCCTCCGTCTGACTTAGCCCTGGGCAGATCGCGGGGGGCTGAAAGGGCTTCAGAAATCAGCCTCAGGTCTGAGGCCCGACGGGGAAGTGGTTTTTCAGAAGTTAATGATAAAATTAGAAAGTGGGTCTGCTGATTCTTAGCCCCACGCGCTTGCCCGTGGGAGACATGGATCAGCCTCCCGGGTGGGTGCCAATGGTGTGTGTGTTGGGGGCGGGGGCAGTATCCTCGGGTTTGAACATAGGTGGAAAAGAGGCTGGACTTCTCAGAGACTGGATGAACACGGTGGCTAGTGTGTGTGGACAGGCGTGTGGCGAGAGGGACCTACTATCATCTCTAGTCATTTTGGTGACTGGCTGCTTTTGGCTGCTGCCCCTTCCTTGTAAGCTGCGCTTGATAACTTTAGTCCGAAGCTTCAGGGAGAAAACAGAGGAGGAATGGAGTTGGTTATTAAGCAAGACCCGGGGTGTTCTCGGAGTCCTTTGGAACTGGGTAGCCATCTAGGTGGAAGGATCGCATTGCACCTGAGCCCTGTCATCAGTTGCTCTGTGTGGTAGTAGTTGTATGGCAAATAGGTTAAAAGTGACCTTTAGGCGAGGTAAGTGCAGTTGAGGTTTCCTGGCAGAGGACCAGAGTATTACAGGGTTAGAGCAGGGAGGAGCTCTGAATGTCCAGGGCCATTGGGTATCACAAGATGAACAAGAGGCTCACAGTGTGGAGCAGGCAGAATTAATTTCCTCGTGTAATTGCAACGGTTACCTTGGTGCAAAAAATGCACTTGTTTTCAGACAAAATCCTTTTATCTTCTCTCTGTCCATTTCATTTTCCTTATCTGCCGCCTCCAGGCACTTGCCTAGTTTTGTCAGTTGGACCGCTCAGACATGTCTGCCATCTGGCTGCTTCCCTTCCCCTTCTTTCCTTTATGTTTGTCACTTTAGGTGTCACCTCTCACCAGAATTGCAGTGACCTCTTAAGTAGTGTCCCGTACCCCTCTCTGATCCCTTCCATCCTACACATTACAGATCAAGCACCTGAAAGAGAGGCTGTGATCTTACTGCTCTCCTTTCAGTGCACTGTTGATTGCAGAACTAATAATAATAACCTTTGTAACAGCGAGCTCATTTTGTGCTTTCTTATGTTCCAGACACTAAGTGCTTTGCAGGTGCTGACTTACTCAACCCTCACATGAACCCTCATGTAAGGTACTACGATATGATTACTACCTTTGTACCTATGTGGAAAGGAATATATGGAAAGGTTACGTTGATAGCTCAAGATTCAAACTGGGATCGGGACTCAGCTGCCCAGCGCCAGACCTGTGCCGTAAACACGCTCCTGCGTTGTCTCTCTGAAAGAAGGCAAATGCTGCCAGGTGGGCTCCACAGAACTAGTTTGGTCCCAACTCACATTTCCAGCTTTAGCTCCCATGACTCATCCATACATCTCCTTACAACATCATCCATACAACCCAGACCACTCCACCTCCCTCCCTGCATTGGCCTGTGCTGTTTTGCTTTTGTGCCTTTTGTCCCACAACATCCACTGCCTGTGAGCCAACACAGAGTGACCTGCTTTGTATTGTGCGTTGTGTGTTGTTTCCATTGTGTATTGTTCTGTAGCAGGGCCCACCTCCCTCTTGTGGGGAGGATGTGAGTGGTATTCTGAATAGTTCTTCTCCCTGTGAATCCTACTGTAAGACAGGACTCATTTCGACCTGTTCTGGGAATGAAGGTAGGCATGGTACACTGATGTAAGTTACAAGTGCTCCCAGAGAACTTTGATAAATTTGGAGGGCCATAAGATTCCCGTAGGTGTGCCCTGGAGCCTCAGCAGCTAGGATGGAGTATCATTGCCCCATAGTCACTTTGGTCTTCATTTTACTAAAATGTTAAAGAGCCCTGTTGGATCCAAGTAAAAGCCCTTTCCTAGAACCCTCAGTGGGTTCTAGCATTATCCAGCATTTTGCTAAAACCTCATTTTCTGACCCACTTTGCTAAAACTTCATTTTCTTTCCAGGTTGACTCCCATCCTTTACTTCCTCCCTGGAAGAGAATTCCATCTAATCTCGTTAGTCAATCTTTTCTTCTGACCACTGCTCTACATCACAAGTGAATTCAGCTTGTTCCACACTATGCCTATTCCAGTCCACCAGGCTGGCTGCTCCCTGAGAAATAACCTACTATGTGTCTGGATCATGTGTAGTCATCTATGATTGGCTAAGAAGCCATAGTGAGCTGTGATCATGATCTAAATGATGATATAACAAAGTTACTATTCAGGTTTTGAAACCACTGAAATAAGTGTAGAGGCACTTGAAAGAGTTTTCATTGTAACAAGTAAATTATATTTTAAAATAAAAAAATATTGTGGCTTCTTCTTAGTAGACACAATTCTGGTCTTGTTCTTGGACAAATTGCTACTTTTGATATATAATGTTTTGATACTTTTTCATTTTCTCTCTTTTTATTAAGTGATAGAAATTTAAACTTAGAAAGGTTCATCAAAACCATTCTGTCCAACACCATCATTTTTTCCTTTGTTTTCTTTATTCTACTTTCTTTGCCTACTCTGTTTCCTTCTCTTCTTCTCTTTTTCCCTCCCCAGGTTGTAACGGTAATAACTTAGCTTTACATGGTGTGTTAATTTACAAAATGCTGTCGCATACAAGTTTTCATTTATCCCTCTCAACAAATCTGGAAGATAGGCAGGTGCAGGGTTATTTCCTATTTTACAGATGGAAATAAGACTCCGAGTTGTTAAGTGAGTCACATAAGATCTCATAACTAGTAACTAGACATCAACCAGTCTACTACTTTGATAAACTCAATACCAAATATACAGCTTGTTTCAAGGCAAGAACTATATTCTCTTTTTTGTTTTTTTTTTTTGAGGAAGATTAGCCCTGAGCTAACTACTGCCAATCCTCCTCTTTTTGCCAAGGAAGACTGGCCCTGAGCTAACATCCATTCCCATCTTCCTCCACTTTATATGTGGGACGCCTACCACAGCATGGCTTTTGCCAAGCGGTGCCATGTCCGCACCCAGGATCCGAACCAGCAAACCCAGGGCCACCAAGAAGCAGAACATGCCCACTTAATCACTGCGCCACCAGGCCAGCCCCTGTTCTCTTTCTGGAAGCTAAGCAAAACTAGTCCAGAGCTGCCATGTGGT
The DNA here is from genome assembly GCF_041296235.1 of Equus asinus. Classification (NCBI taxonomy): domain Eukaryota; kingdom Metazoa; phylum Chordata; class Mammalia; order Perissodactyla; family Equidae; genus Equus; species Equus asinus. The sequence goes on along the minus strand of NC_091802.1, from coordinate 31,839,283 downwards.
ATTGTGGGAAGAGCATGGGTTTTTGAGGTGAATAGTCCTGGGTTAAAATCTCAGCTCAGCACTGCTATCATTCATTTATTCCTTCAGGAAATATTGATCAAGTGCCTCCCATGTCTTAATGCCCTCGCAGGCAATGGGATGAGCAGGGAACAGAGGATGGAGCTGCTGCCTCAGTGAGTGAGCTTCTTGAAGAATGAACCATATTCACTGATGAGAATAAACCCATAGTATATAAGAAAATGCCAGGTGAAAAATGCTGTGAAGAAAGTAAAGTGTGATAAAGTCACAGAGATGGTGTGGCAGGGGTAGCCAGGGGCGATGTGGTGTCTTTTAGATAAGGGAGTTTGGAAAGCCCCTCCATGGAGGTCACATGTAAGTGGAGATAGAAGTGAGGAGAGGTTGAGTCAAGCGGGTATCTGGAGGAGAAATGCACCAGAGAGTGTTTCTCAAAGCTCAAGGACATGAGCATCACCAAGCCCTACCCCGAGTCTCAGATTTAAGTGGTCTGTGGTGGGGATTAGATAGTCTTTCTGAAAAGCTCTCCTTTCATATAGAAGCTGACTATTCTGTTCTCTACATTTGTGTATGTCTGAAGTGCTTCAAAATAGAATGGATTTTGTTGTTGTCGGTTTGTTTGTTTGGCCTTGTAAGTAATTTATTTATTTATTTTTAAAAATTATTTAAGTATTTAAGTATTTTGAGATCATATTGGCTTATAACATTGTATAATTTCAGGTGTACATTATTGTTTATCAATTTCTGCATATACTGTGTCATGCTCACCACCAGTAGTCTAGTTTTTATCTGTTGCCATACATATGTGCCCCTTTACCCCTTTTGCCCACCCCCCAAGCCTCTTCCCCTCTGGTAACCACTAATCTGTTCTCTTTGTCCATGTGTTTGTTTATCTTCCACATGTGAGTGAAATCACGTGGTCTTTGTCTTTCTCTGTCTGGCTTATTTCACTCAGCATAATACCTCAAGGTCCATTTGTGTTTTTGCAAATGTCACAATTTTGTCTTTTTTATGGCTGAGTAGTATTCCATTGTATGTATATACCTCATCTTTTTTATCCATTCATTCAGTGATGGGTACTTAGGTTGCTTCCACATTTTGGTTATTGTGAACAATGCTGTGATGAACAGAGGGATGCAAAAATCTCTTTGAATTGTTGATTTCATGTTCTTTGGTTAAATACCCAGTGGTGGGATAGCTGAGTCATATGGTATTTCTATTTTTAATTTTTTGAGGAATCTCCATACTGTTTTCCATAGTGGCTACACCCATTTGCATTCCCACCAGCAAGATATGAGGATTCACTTTTCTCCATATCCTCTCCAACATTTGTTATGTTTTGTCTCATTAATTATAGCCATTCTGATGGGTGTGAGGTGATATCTCATTGTGGTTTTGATTTGCATTTCCCTAATAATTAGTGATATTAAACATCTTTTCACATGTGATGGCCGTCTGTATATCTTCTTTGGAAAAATGTCTGTTCATATCCTCTGCCCATTTTTTAGTTGGGTTGTTTTTGTTGTTGAGTTATATGAGTTCTGTATATACTTTGGAAATTAATCCCTTCTTGGATACATGATTTGCAAATATTTTCTTCCACTTGGTGGGTTGTCTTTTCATTTTGTTCATGATTTCCTTTGCCTTGCAGAAGCTTTTTAGTCTGATATAGTCCCATTTGTTTATTTTCTCTTTTATTTCCCATTCCTGAGTAGACATGGCATGTGAAAAGATACTCCTAAGACTGCTGTCAAAGAGTGTACTGCCTATATTTTCTTCTAGGAGTTTTAGGGTTTCAGGTCTTACATTCAAGTCTTTAATCCATTTTGAGTTAATTTTTGTCTATGAGACAAGACAATGGTCTGCTTTCATTCCATGGCACATGCCTCTCCAGTTTCCCCAACACTGTTTATTGAAAAGACTTTCCTTTCTCCATTGTATATTCTTGGTGCATTTGTCGAAGATTAGCTGTCCATAGATGTGTGGTCTTATTTCTGGGCTTTCAGTTCTGTTCCATTGATCTGTGTGTCCGTATTTGTGCCAGTAACATGCTTTTTTGATTACTATAGTTTTGTAATATGTTTTGAAGTCAGGGATTGTGATACCTCCAGCTTTGTTCGTTTTTCTCAGGGATGCTTTGGCTATTCAGAGTCTTTTGTTGTTACATATAAATTTTAGGATTCTTTGTTCTCTTTCTGTGAAGAATCATTGGAATTCTGATTGGCATTGCACTGAATCTGTCAATTGCTTTAGGTAATATGGACATTTTAGCTCTTTTAATTCATCCAATCCATGAGCATAGAATATCTTTCCATTTCTTTGTGTTTTCTTGTATTTCTTTAATAATGTCTTATAGTTTTTTTTTTTAGGAAGATTAGCCCTGAGCTAACTGCTGCCAATCCTCCTCTTTTTGCTGAGGAGGATTGGCCCTGAGCTAACATCCATGCCCATATTCCTCTACTTTATACGTGGGACGCCTGACACAGCATGGCATGCCAAGTGGTGCCATGTCCATGCCTGGTATCCAAACCGGCGAACCCCAGGCCACCGAAGCACAACGTGTGAACTTAACTGCTGCGCCACCAGGCCGGCCCCACAATGCCTTATAGTTTTCGATGTATAGGTTTTCACCTCCTTGGTTAAATTTATTCCTGGATATTTTATTCTTTTTGTTGTGATTGTAAATGGGACTGTATTCTTGACTTCTCTTTCTGCCAGTTCATTATTAATGTATAGAAATGCAACTGATTTTTATGTTGATTTGGTCCCTGAAACTTTGTTGTATTTGTTAATTATTTATATAGTTTTCTGGTGGATTCCTTAGGGTTTTTTATGTATAGAATCATGTCATCTGCAAATGGTGAGAGTTTTACTCCTTCCTTTGCAATTTGGATCCCTTTTATTTCTTTTTTTGCCTAATTGCTCTGGTAAAACTTCCAGTACTGTTTTGAATAGGAGTGGCAAGAGTGGGCACCCTTGTCTTGTTCCTGTTCTCAGGGCTTTCAGATTTTCACCATTGAGTATGATGTTGGCTGTGGGTTTGTCATATATGGCCTTTATTAAGTTGAGGTGCTTTCCTTCTCTACCCATTTTATTGAGAGTTTTTGTCATAAATCGATGTTGGATCTTGCCAAATGCTTTCTCTGCATCTATTGAGATGATTGTGTGATATTTATTCCTCATTTTGTTAACGTGGTGTATCACATTGATTGATTTGCAGATGTTGAACCATCCCTGCATCCTTGGTATAAATCCCACTTAGTCATGGTGTATGATCCTTTTAATATATTGCTGTATTCGATTTGCCAACATTTTGTTGAGGATTTCTGTATCTATGTTCATCACCAATATTGCCCTGTAATTATCCTTCTTTGTGTTGTCCTTCTCTGGTTTTGGTATCAGGGTAATGTTGGCCTTATAGAGTGAGTTAGGAAGCATTCTGTCTTCTTTAATTTTTTTGGAATAGTTTGAGAAGGATAGGTATTAACTCTTCTTTGGATGATTGGTAGAATTCTCTAGAGAAGCCATTTGATCCTGGACTTTTGTTTTTGGGAGGTTTTTGATTGCTGTTTCTATCTCTTTACTTGTGGTTGGTCTATTCAGATTCTCTATTTCTTCTTGATTCAGTTTTGGGAGGTTGTATGACACTAATAATTTATCCATTTCTTCTAGTTTACACAATCTGATGGCCTATAATTTTTCATAGTATTCTCCTAAAATCCTTTGTATTTCTGTCATATCTGTTGTAATTTCTCCTCTTTCATTTTTAATTTTATTTATTTGTGCCGTCTCTTTTTTTCTTAGTGAGTCTGGCCAAGGGTTTGTCAATTTTGTTTATCTTCTCAAAGAATCAGGTCTTAATTTCAATGATTTTTTTTAAGTCTCTATTTCATTTATTTCTGCTCTAATTTTTATTATTTTCCTCCTTCTGCTGACTTTGGGCTTTGTTTGTTCTTCTTTTTCTGGTTCTGTTGTGTGTAGTTTAAGATTACTTATTTGAGATTTTTCTTGTTTGTTGAGGTAGGCCTGTATTGCTGTAAATTTCCTTCTTAGTACTACTTTTGCTGCATCTCATAAGAGTTGGTATGTTGTGTTTTCATTTTCATTTGTCTCCAGGCATTTTTTGAGGTTTCCTTTTATTTCTTCATTGATCCAATTGTTGTTCAGTAGCACGTATTTTGGACTCCACATATTTGTGACTTTCCCAGCTTTTTTCTTGTAGTTGATTTCCAGTTTCATAGCATTGTGGTCAGAAAAGATGCTTGATATGATTTCAGTCTTCTTAAATTTATCAAGGCTTGCCTTGCTTCCCAACATATGGTCTATCTTTGAGAATGTTCCATGTGCACTTGAGAAGAATGTATGTTCTGCTCTTTTTGGATGGAGTGTTATATATATATCTATTAAGTCCATCTGGTCTAGTGTTATTTAAGGCCACTGTTTCCCTGTTGACTTTCTGTCTGGATGATCTATACATTGATGTAAGTGGGGTGTTGGTGTTCCCAACTATTTTTGTGTTGCTGTTAATTTCTCCCTTTAGATCTCTTAATACTTGGTTTATAAACTTTGGTGCTCCTGTGTTAGATGCATATATATTAATAAGTGTTATGTCCTCTTGCTGGAGTGTCCTTTTTACCATTGTATACTACCCCTCTTTGTCTCTCATTATATTTTTTTATCTTACAGTATGCTTTGTCTGATATAAGTATGGCTACTCCTCCTTTCTTTTGCATGTCATTTGTTTGCAGTATCATCTTCCATCCCTTCACTCTTGAGCCCATGTTTGTCTTTAGAGCTGAGATGTGTTCCTGGAGGCAGCATATTGTTGAGTCTTGTTTTTTAATCCATCCAGCCATTCTGTGTATTTTGATTGGTGAATTCAATCCATTTACATTTACAGTGGTTATTGATATATGAGAGCTTATTACTGCCATTTTATCTCTTGTTTTCCAGTTGTTCTATATTTCCATTGTTTCTTTTCCCCTTTCTTTATTTCTTTTTCTTTGAGGAAGATTAGCCCTGAGCTAACATCTGCTGCCAATCCTCCTCTTTTTGCTGAGGAAGGCTGGCCCTGAGCTCACACCCGTGCCCATCTTCCTCTACTTTATATGTGGGATGCCTGCCACAGCATGGCTTGCCAAGCTGTGCCATGTCTGCACCAGGGATCTGAACCGGCAAACCCCGGGCTGCCGAAGCAGAACATGCGTACTTAACCACTACATCACTGGGCCGGCCCCTCCTCTTTATTTCTGATTGCCATTTCAGTTTGGTGGTTTTCTGTGATGATGTTCTCTCAGTTTTCTCTTTATTGATGATTTTTAACTCTGCTCAGGTTTTTTGCTTAATGGTTACCATGAGGTTTGTGTTAAATATTTCATATATGAGATAGTCTATTTTCTGATAGCCTCTTATCTCCATTATCCTAAGCAGGTTCCATCCCTTCCCTGTTCCCCTTCTGTGTAACTGTTGTCACAAATTATGCTTTTTTGTGTTGTGAGTTTGTGACTGAGTTCAAGTGTTTATAGTTATTTTTGATGCTTTCTTTCCCTTTATCTTTTATGTTATAATTGTTTGTTACCCTATTCTGTTAGAGAGCTGCAATTTTCTGACCTTGTCTATCTCCTTGCTCAAAGCTTTGTAAACCTTTGCCTTTGTGTTTCAGGTAGGAGGGCTTCCTTTATCATTTCCTGTAAGGCAAGTCTAGTGGTACTGAGCTCCCTCAGCTTTCGGTTATCTTGGAAAGCTTTTGTTTCTCTGTCATATCTGAAGGATAATTTCACTGGATAGGGTATTCTTGGCTGATAGTTTTGGTCTTTTAGTGATTTGAATTTATCATTCCATTCTCTTCTAGCCTGTAAGGTTTCTGCTGAGAAATCTGCTGAAAGTCTGATGGTAGTTCCCTTGTGGGTTATTTTCTTCTCTCTTGCTCTCCTTAATATTTTTTCCTTGTCATTGACTTTTGCTGGTTTTACTATTATATGCCTTGGAGAAGGTCTTTTTGCATTGATGTAATTAGGAGTTCTGTTGGCTTCATGTGCTTGTATGTCCAGTTCCTTCCCCAGGTTTGGGGATTTTGCAGCTATTATTTCTTTGAACCAGCTTTCTGCTCCTTTCTCCTTCTCTTCTTCCTCTGGGATACCTATAATCCTTAGGTTCCTTTTCCTAATTGAGCAGGATATTTCTCAAAGAATTTATTCATTTTAAAAAAAAAATCTTAGTTCTCTCTCCTTCTCCACCTGAAGCATTTCTAGGTTTCTATCTGCAAGGTCACTAATTTCATAAAGTCTAGTCTATTTTTTATGTTTTCTACATTATTTTTTATCTCATTAATTGTGTCCCTCATATCCAGAATTTCTGTTTTAGTTTTTTTTTAGAGCTTCAATCTCTTTGGTGAAGTATTCCTTCTGCTCATTAATTTTATTCCTGATTTCGTTGAACTGTCTATCTGAGTTTTCTTGCAACTTGTTGAATTTCTTTATGATAGCTATTTTGCATTCTCTATCAGTTAGATTGTAGTCTTCTGTGATTTGAGGTTTGGTTTCTGGAGAGTTGCCATTTTCCTTTTGTTCTGCAGTGTTACTGTAGTTCTTCATGGTGTTGGATGAATTGATCCTCTGCTGGTGCATTTGTGGTAGTAATCACCTTTTCTTATTTGGGTACAGCTTTGGTTACTTCAGTTCTGGTCCCCTGGGTCTCATGTTCCTCCACGGTCTCTCCATGGACTCTGATGTGGCTGTCCCACGCACTACCTATGCTGCTGTTCCTGGGTTCTCTTGGAGTGCTGGTTGCACTGCTGTCAAGGGTTCTGTGCTCACAGGTGTCACTGTAGCTGGCAGGGTCCTGGGGATAGGACTTGTATTCAGCCCTACTGCTGGTAGGTTTTCTCTTCCCACCCTTTCTGCTTGTAGTTGTGCTAGTCGAACTGCTCTGCATTAACAAGGGTTGGCTGCAGCCACTCAGTGGGTCATGCTCACACAGGTGGGGCCACTGTGCTTGGTGGGTGGGTTGCGGCCAGGCAGCTGTGCTTGGTGGGTCTGTTGTGCTCATGCAAACAGGGCACAAGTGGGGTACCTTCCTGCAGGCCAGGCCACTGCATTAGGTGGACAGGTCTAGCCAGGCTGCTGTGCTAGGTGGGCAGGGCTCCTTCACAGGGGCTGGGCCACTGCCTTTGACATATGGTGTGCCTTTGTGTGAGCTGAGCCACCGCCACTTGGTGGGGAGCATTCATGTGGGTGGGGCTGCCACAGTGGGTGGGTGCACCCATGGGCCACACTATTACTCCAAAAGCATTCATGTGTGGGCTGGGCTGCCCCCACCTCCACTCAGAGTCACACCAGCAGCTGTGTGAGGATCCCTGACCTAGATTGCTGTCACTGGTGTAGGGGAGGGGTCCACTCCCTTAGTTCCACTGCTTCTCAGGGGTCCAGTGCACCCACCTCCAGAAGTATAGCTGTGTGGATGTCTCAGGCATACTGTTATGTTGTGCTGGGGATCCTCTGTTGGTTAATGAATGTCCATTTGGTTGTAACTTAGAGGAGAGAGGCAGAGGGAACAACTCACTCTGCCATAATGCTGACGTCACTCTTGGCTTTGCTTTTAATGTCTAAGCTTCCCAGGAAATTCAAATGAGCATGCTGGGTTTTTCTTTTTTTTAAAGATTTTCTTTTTTCCTTTTTCTCCCCCAAACCCTCCACTACATAGTTGTATATTCTTCGTTGTGGGTCCTTCTAGTTATGGCATGTGGGATGCTGCCTCAGTGTGGTTTGATGAGCAGTGCCATGTCCGCACCCAGGATTTGAACCAATGAAACACTGGGCTGCCTGCAGCGGAGCATGCGAACTTAACCACTCAGCCACGGTGCCAGCCCCTGAGCATGCTGGGTTTTAAACCACTGAAGTAGAGGGAACATTGAGTACAAAGTCTCTGAGCCAGGCTGACCTTACCTTGTTTTCCAGGAAGAACCAGAGGCCATAGGACTGGGGGAAACTGAGGCTGTAGAATGGTCAAGGTCCAGACCCCACCTTCTACTGGGTGATGCTGGGCAGTTACTTTTTCATTTTGAAATCTCAGCTTCCTCATTTGCAAAACAAAGATAATACTTACCTTTCATGATTCTTGACCTTTCAGCAATCCTTGAATGAAATGATATGTGGCAGAGTGGTTCTCAAACTTGAGCATGCATCGGAATCTCCTGCAGGCCGTGTTAAAATTCAGAATCCAGGCTCCACTCCCAGTTTCTGATGCAGTGGTTCTGGTGTAGAGTGTGAGAGTTTGCATTATATATTTTTTTCTTTTTTTTTCTTTTTTTTTTTTTGCATTTTATTTCTAATCAGTTGTCAAGTGATGCTGAAGCTACTAGTCCAGGGACCATACTTTGAGAACCACTGATGTATGGGGAGCCTCTAGCATGGTGCTCAGGGGGTTCTGAGATTGAGAGGCAAGAGGGTGCCCTGGAGAGGAGAAGCAATGGAAACTGAAAGGAATGAGTGAGAAAAAAAGACTATCTTAAGACAAAAGCAATGCCCATTTTAAGACTCCCTTTCCCTCATTTTTAAATTAATGGCCACTTGGGAATGAATGCAGTGCCAAGAAGTTCCCCAGCAGCGAAAGGCCACGGGTCACTTATAAATGCTTTCCCAGTGATCTGCAGTCAGGTGTCGCCTGAGCTTTGGGCTGCGTTGCCATGCCAATAGTCACCGTGACATGCCAGTAGGCAATGTGAAACCAGCGTGCAGAAGTTCACATCTTCGATTTAGGCCAAGTAAATGTTGGACTGAAAAGACCTAGCTGATGTCTTGGCTTCTTATGTTTTTAAATCTAAATGTCTGTCACTGTGAGAGGGGACTGCCCATATTGTGTCTTTGTCTTTTCATAGATCTAATCAAAGAGTTTGGTGAGAGCAGACAGTTCTGTCCCAGGGACTGTTCTTTCTATGCTGTTGAACTACTGCAATACTTAGAGCCTGGCATCACTGGGGGAACTCTGTGTTTAGCCAGCTGGGCTGAGAGAAAGTTTGGCCTTTAGGAGGGAGGCACAGATTCCTTCCTATAAGGACAGATTTTCCTCAACAGGTGAGAAGCTTCCACAGCCCTTCCCACAAGTGGGATCATAATCCACTTTGCATACTGAGCTTCTTTACTTCAGGATTACAGGACTATCCTGCTCCCTTCTTCCACCCTTTACCTCTCTCCTAAAGGAGGAGTAGTTACCAGCGTGATTGATAGGACAATTATCGAACCCAGGACACTTATTGAGCCATATTTTACTAGTGGGCAGGGCCACCATGTCTTAGAGCTGACACCCATGTGTCGCATTGCTCTACTTCCTGCCACAGACCAAGGCCAGCACTCTCTCCCTCTCTTCTTTTCCTCTCCCTGAGCATACAACTGGATAGATACGTTAGAGCCTCAGTTCTCCCTCTCCTTACTTCTCTCAGGATGAGCATGTGGTATGAGGCAGTATGAGAATGCTGGGCCCAAGATTGAGATTTGGGAGAATGAGGGAGAGGGGTGGGTAGGACCCTTCACTTCTGTCACCAGGTATAAGCAAAGCTTCATGCTCTCACCCTGTTTTTCATCCCATCCCTGCATGGAGTTTACAGAAGGTAGCTATTCATAAAGCAAAACTCTGCTTTTCTTTGGACCTTGGGAACCCTTTGAGAGAAGAGGTGACTTGTAAGGAAGCATTTGGACCTTCTGGATCCTTGGACATAATATCATTCCAATATCTGGGTGAACCAGGAGCTGAATCAGGGGCAATTCCAAATGGAGGATGGTTCTTGCCTGGGCTTCCAACCTGCTGTTGACATCAGAGTTACCACCTATGGGTGGAAGGAGAAGTCTAGCAGACTCTCCCATAGGAATAGTTTGTAATTCCTCAAGCTCACCATTCCCTGACATTATTTTGGGAGGCTATTTTACCCTTCAGGGAAATTATGCAAATGAAGATGTTCTTATAAGAAAGGGAGAATTCATGTAAATATGAAACTTTGAATTTTAGCCTGGGACTTTTAATGTGTTTTGAAGACACAGAAAAGCTTATAGATATATAACACTACCTTATCTTGCCATTTAATTTAGGATAGACATGTTTCCATAGCTACCTTTGGGTTCTCTGAATGTACCCTAGTGAAAAGATCACTCCAGAACATTTGCTCATGTTTTCATTCAAGTGGTCTTTCGGGACCTGTTGTGTGCCTGGCATTGTGCTAAGCCCTGGGGATACCTGATGAATAAGACAAAGTTCATACTTTCAAGAAGCTTTAAGACAATGAAACAGGCCCTTTTTCTGTTATGTAGATATGAGTTTCTGACCTATATGACTTTTTTCTCCTTGAAAATCTTCTTTTAACATTTCTTCTGGAGTTAGTCTGCTGCTGCTGAATTCCTTCAGTTTTTTTTATTTTTTTTCACTTCAATAAATTTTATTTGCCAAAAAACACACTAAAAAGTTGAATTTTATATATTTCTTTTTTTAAAAATTTAAAAAAAATTTTTTTTTATTGAGTTATTGATAGGTTACAATCTTGTGAAATTTCAATTGTACATTAATGTTTGTCAGTCATATTGTAGGTGCACCACTTCACTCTTTGTGCCCAGCCCCCACCCCACCTTTCCCCTGGTATCCACTAAACTGTTCTTAGTCCATAATTTTAAATTCCTCATATGAGTGGAGTCATACACAGATTATCTTTCTCTCGCTGGCTTATTTCACTTAACATAATTCTCTCAAGGTCCATCCATGTTATTGCAAATGGAATGATTTTGTTCTGTTTTGCAGCTGAGTAGTATTCCATTGTATATATGTACCACATCTTCTTTATCCATTTGTCTGTTGCTGGACACTTAGGTTGCTTCCACGTCTTGGCTATTGTAAACAGTGCTGCAATAAACATTGGGGTGCATAGGACTTTTGGGATTGCTGACTTCAAGTTCTTTGGATAAATACCCAGTAGTGGGATGGCTGGATCGTATGGTAGTTCTATTTTTAATTTTTTGAGGAATCTCCGTACTGTTTTCCATAGTGGCTGCACCAGTTTGCATTCCCACCAGCAGTGTATGAGGGTTCCTTTTTCTCCGCAACCTCTCCAACATTTGTTGCTATTAGTTTTAAGTATTTTCGTCATTCTAATGGGTGTAAGGTGATATCTTAGTGTAGTTTTGATTTGCATTTCCCTGATGATCAGCGATGATGAGCATCTTTTCATGTGCCTATTGACCATCAGTATATCTTCTTTGGAGAAATGTCTGTTCATGTCTCCAGCCCATTTTTTCATTGGGTTGTTTGATGTTTTGTTGTTGAGTTGCGAGAGTTCTTTATATATTATGGATATTAAGCCTTTGTCAGATATATGACTTGCAAATATTTTTTCCCAGTTAGTGGGTTGTTTTTTTGTTTCAATCCTGTTTTCATTTGCCTTGAAGAAGCTCTTTAATCTGATGAAGTCCCACTTGTTTATTCTTTCTATTGTTTCCCTTCTCTGAGAAGGCATGGTGTCCGAAAAGATCCTTTTAATACTGATGTCAAAGAGTGTACTGCCTACGTTTTCTTCCAGAAGCCTTATGGTTTCAGGTCTCACCTTTAGGTCTTTAATCCATTTTGAATTTATTTTGGTGAATGGTGAAAAAGAATGGTCAATTTTCATTCTTTTACATGTGGCTTTCCAGTTTTCCCAGCACCATTTGTTGAAAAGACTTTCTTTTCTCCATTGTATGCCCTCAGCTTCTTTGTCAAACATAAGCTGTCCATAGATGTGTGGTTTTATTTCTGGGCTTTCAATTCTGTTCCATTGATCTGTGCACCTGTTTTTGTACCAGTACCATGCTGTTTTGATTACTGTAGCTTTGTAGTATGTTTTGAAGTCAGGGATTGTGATGCCTCCCGTTTTGTTCTTTTTTCTCAGGATTGCTTTAGAAATTCGGGGTCTTTTGTTGCCCCATATGAATTTTAGGATTCTTTGTTCTAATTCTGTAAAGAATGTCATTGGGATTCTGATTGGGATGGCGTTGAATCTGTAGATTGCTTTAGATAGGATGGACATTTTAACTATGTTTATTCTTCCAATCCATGTACATGGAATGTCTTTCCATCTCCTTATGTCATCATCCAATTCTCTCAGAAAGGCCTTGTAATTTTCATTATATAGGTCCTTCACTTCCTTAGTTAAATTTACCCCAAGGTATTTTATTCTTTTTGTTGCGATTGTGAATGGTATTGTATTCTTGAGTTCTTTTTCTGTTGGTTCATTACTGGAGTATAGAAATGCTACTGATTTATGCAAATTGATTTTATACCCTGCAACTTTGCTGTAGTTGTTGATTACTTCTAACAGTTTTCCAATGGATTCTTTGGGGTTTTCTATATATAAGATCATGTCGTCTGCAAACAGCGAGAGTTTCACTTCTTCCCTCCCTATTTGGATTCTTTTTATTCCTTTTTCTTGCCTGATTGCTCTGACCAGGACCTCCAGTACTATGTTAAATAAGAGTGGTGATAGAGGGCATCCTTGTCTCATTCCTGTTTTCAGGGGGATGGGGTTCAGTTTTTGCCCATTGAGTATGATGTTGGCTATGGGTTTGTCGTATATGGCCTTTATTATGTTGAGGTAGTTTCCTTCTATGCCCATTTTGTTCAGAGTTTTTATCATAAATGGCTGTTGGATCTTGTCAAATGCCTTCTCTGCCTCTATTGAGATGATCATGTGGTTTTTATTCCTCAGTTTGTTGATGTGGTGTATCACGTTGATTGATTTGCGGATGTTGAACCATCCCTGTGTCCCTGGTATGAATCCCACCTGATCCTGATGTATGATTCTTTTGATGAATTGCTGAATTCTGGTTGCCAAAATTTTGTTTAGAATTTTTGCATCTATGTGCATCAGTGATATTGACCTGTAGTTCTCTTTTTTCGTGGTGTCCTTGTCAGGTTTTGATATCAGCGTGCTGTTGGCCTCATAGAATGTGTTAGGAAGTATTCCATCTTCCCTAATTTTTTGGAATAGCTTGAAAAGGATAGGTATTAAATCCTCTCTGAAAGTTTGGTAGAATTCCCCAGGAAAGCCATCTGGTCCTGGGGTTTTATTCTTTGGGATGTTTTTGATTGCTGTTTCAATCTCTTTCCTTGTGATTGGTCTGTTCAAATTGTCTGCCCCTTCTTGAGTGAGCTTTGGAGATTGTAGGAGTCCAAGAATTTATCCATTTCCTCTACGTTATCCATTCTGTTGGCATATAGTTTTTTGTAGTATTCTCTTATAATCTGTTGTATTTCTGCAGAGTCTGTTGTTATTTCTCCTCGCTTATTTCTGATTTTGTTTATTTGAGCTTTCTCCCTTTTTTTCTTTGTAAGTCTGGCTAGTGGTTTGTCAATTTTATTTATCTTCTCAAAACACCAGCTCTTTGTCTCATTGATCCTTTCTACTGCCTTTTTCGTTTCAATAGTATTTATTCTGCTCTGATTTTTATTATTTCTCTCCTTCTGCTGACTTTGGGCTTCATTTGTTCTTTTTTCTCTAGTTCAGTTAGGTGTGCTTTAAGGTTGCTTATTTGGGATTTTTCTTGTTTGTTAAGATGTGCCTGTATTGCGATGAATTTTCCTCTTCATACAGCTTTTGCTGTATCCCATATGAGTTGGTATGGCATGCTATCATTTTCATTTGTTTCCAGGTATTTTTTTATTTCTTCTTTAATTTCTTCAATGATCCATTGCTTGTTCAGTGGTGTGTTGTTTAGTCTCCACATCTTTGTGCCTTTCTCAGCTTTTTTCTTGTAATTAATTTCTAGCCTTATAGCACTATGATCTGAGAAGATGCTTGTTATTATCTCAATTTTTTTAAATTTGTAGAGTCTTGCCTTGTTTCCCAACATATGGTCTCTCCTAGAGAATGTTCCATGTGCACTTGAGAAGAATGTGTATTCAGCTCTTTCAGGGTGGAGTGATCTATATATGTCTATTAAGTCCAATTGTTTTAGTTTTTCATTTAGCTCCACTATTTCCTTGTTGATTTTCTGTCTGGATGATCTGTCCATTGATGTGAGTGGGGTGTTGAGGTCCCCTACTATTATTGTGTTGTTTTTAACATCTTCCTTTAGGTCTGTTAATAGTTGCTTTATGAATCTTGGTGCTCCTGTGTTGGGTGCATAGATATTTATAAGCGTTATTTCTTCTTGATGAAGTGTCCCTTTGATCATTATATATTGTCTCTCTGTGTCTCTCTTTACCTGTCTTATTTTGAAATCCACTTGGTCTGATATGAGAATTGCAACACCTTCCTTTTTTTCCTTGCTATTTGCTTGAAGTATTGTCCTCCACCCCTTCACCCTGAGTCTGTGTTTGTCCTTGGGGCTGAGGTGTGTTTCCTGGAGGCAACAAATTGTTGGATCGTGTTCTTTAATCCATTTTGCCACTCTGTGTCTTTTTATTGGAGAGTTCAATCCGTTTACATTGAGAGTGATTATTGATGCATGTGGACTTAATGCTGTTAATCTGTCGCTCATTATCTTGTTTTCCTGTGTTTCTTTTCCTGTGTGCTTTAGACTACCCATTTAATACTACAATTTCTTATGCTGGGTTTCTTAGATTTTTCCTTATTTATGATTTGTGACTCTGTTCTGTACTTTATTTTAGTGTCTACCTTGAAGTTTGTATTTAGAATCTTGTGTATAATATAGTCTATTCTCTGGTGGTCTCTTACCTACTTGACCAATACTGATTTAGACCCTTTGCTCTTCCCCTCCTAAATAATTATTTTCATTTTTTATTCCAACTCGTCTTATTAATTTGTAGTTAGAGTGCTAAGATCGTCCTTGTTTTGGTAGTTTCCTTACCTTTACCCTAATGCTATAATTGAATATTTGCTATCCTGTTCTGGTTCTATCCATCGGTCTCCCTAGTCTGTGGATTGTGTCCCCTTTCTCCCTTTTTTCTGTTTTCAAGTATGAGAGCCTTCTTGAGGATTTCTTGTAATGGAGGGCTTTTAGTTACAAATTCCCTTAACTTTTGTTTGTCTGGAAAAGATTTAATTTCTCCCTCATATCTGAAGGAAATTCTTGCTGGATAGAATATTCTTGGCTGAAGGTTTTTATCCTTTAAAGCTTTGAATATATCACTCCATTCTCTCCTAGCTTGTAGGGTTTCTGTAGAGAAATCTGCTGACAGTCTGATAGGGGCTCCTTTATAGGTTATTCTCTTTTTTTTCCTTACTTCCCTGAGTATTCTCTCCTTATCATTCCTATTTGCCAACTTTACTACTATATGCCTTGCAGTAGGTCTTTTTACATTGACAAATCTAGGAGATCTAAAATCCTCCTCTACACACATTTCTCCATTGATCCCTAGATTTGGGAAGTTCTCTTCAATAATTTCGTTAAGCACACTTTCTGCTCCATTTTCCTTTTCCATATTCTCGGGAATTCCTTTGATCCTTATGTTCTTACTCCTCATTGAATCCATTATCTCTCGGAGATTCTCCTCATTCTTTTTAATTCTTAGTTCTCTTTCTTCCTCTGTCTGGCGCCATTCAGCCTGTCTATCCTCGATTATGCTAATTTTCTCCTCTATGTTGTCTACACGGGCATTCAGGGAATCCGTATTCTGTTTTATCTGGTCCATTGTGTTTTTCATCTCAAGTAATTCTGTTTGATTGTTCTTTATGATTTCACTCTCTTTTGTGAAGTAACTCCAGAACTCGGCTTGTTTCTCTATCTTTCTCTCTACCTCATTGAGTTTTTTGATTATAGCTGCTCTGAATTCGTTATCACTTAGTTTACCTAATTCCAAGTCCTCAGGACTTAATTCTGTGTCTTTATTGTTTTCCTTCTGGTCTGGGGCTTTTATAAATTGCTGGATGGTAGAGGAGCGGTTTTTTCTCATGGTGGTAGAATTCAGTTGCAGTTACAGCCTGTCGCCACTAGATGGGGGTCGAGAGCGGCATGTTAGCTCTCCGCCTTGGGGCAAGATGGCTGCGCCCACTGGCTTTGCTCTGGGGGAGGGGGTGTTGCTCACACGCGCTGGTCTGGGTTCGGATCAGTTCTGTTCTCTGGTCTCCCAAGGCCCTTGATTTATGGGGTCCCCGTGGACGGAAGCTTTCCCCCCGTTAGCGGGTCTCCACTGAATCAGCGGCAGGAGGCCTGGATGATCCCCAGGTCGCGTGGCCCCTCCCCCGCTCCTTCCCGACCGGCGCTGCAGAGATCACAGACTCTAGGGGAGGGAGCGATGTTCTCTCCTACCGTTCCAGCGCCTCCAAAGGGGTAAAGCTAGGTTTATGATCTCCGCCTTCTTGGTATTGTAGGTTTCTAATGAGCTGGCATTATGTTTATTCTCTGAAATTCAGTTCTTCCAATCTTTTGTTGTATTTTGGAGGGGAGAGAATCACGGGTCAGCTCACCCCACCATTTTGCTCTGCCAACAAAAAATTGAATTTTATATATTTCTTGAGGAAGTAAGAATGGCTAGAAACACGACCCTAATTTTCTCCAGTTTATCATATTTGGAGCTAGAACTACATGATAGTGGGGAAAAAGTCTGTATTTAGAGTTTAGATACATACGTTTCCTTTGTGAGAGATTTTCTCACGTGTAGGTGTTAAATACAGCATTCTAGATTCTGCTCTATTCTTTGGTCTGAATTCCTTCAGTTTTTATTTGTCTGAAAAAGTTTTTATTTGTCCTTCACTTTTGATGGACAGTTTTATTGGATATAGAATTCTAGGTCAGTGGCTTTTTTCTTTCAATATATTATGTATTTTACTCCACTTTCTTTTTGCATGAATTGTTTCTGATGAGATGTCTGCTGTAATTCTCATCCTTGTTCCTCTGTAAGTAAAGTGGTCCCCTCTTCCCCCACAGCTTCTTTCAAGATTTTCTCTTTTTCTTTGTTTTTCTGAGTTTGAGTGTGATATATTTAAAATGTTTTGGTATTTATCCTGTATGGTATGCTCAGGGTTGGCAGGTTTGATTTGAAGAGTGGTCTGAGCTTAGATGGTAAACCCCTATGTAATTCAAATTAAAATATAAATATATTTGGGGCTTGTGCCACGAAGATTCTTCTCTTATGTGTATAATTGCAATATAACTCTATAGTAATTCAGAGTTTTCCTGGGTTGTGTGTTTTGGAAGTGGTGGTCACAATAGTCTCAAGCAAGGATCATCATACTTTTTCCATAAAGGGCCAAATAGTAAATATTTTAGGCTTTGTGGACCAAGAGGCAAAATGGAGGATATTGTGTAGGTACTTATCTAACCATTTAAAAATGTAAAGACCGTTCTTATCTTGTGGACTGTTCAAAAATAGCCAGCATTACTGATTTGGCAACCCCTGGTCTAAAGTATAGTTTTTATGCTTAATTGCTTTGTCATTTTAGGATTTATGAGCCTATGACCCTAGCTGAGTCTCAGTTTCCTCATTTCTAAAGCAGAGATAATTTCTGTTCTTCCAAATTTGTATGGGGATCCAATGAGAGGATACATTTTGAAGCACCTAGTAAGTTAAATGGTGTGTTGTTGTGAGCTATAGCTGGGTATAGATATCCCAATATACCCATCACAGGCCTGGTTTATACCTGTTGTCCAGGTGAAAATTTTCCCAACACCTTGTTCCCTCTCAGAAGTGTACCAGTTGGAATGATAAACTATATGGTCACTCTAGCTAGAGCCATACACACTCCAGACAGTTTATGACTTGTCTAACGAGATGTTTGGAGAGGTCAGTGGCAATTTGGAGGCAGTACCCTAGACTGTGCACTCGATTGTCAGATCACTGGCTTCAAGTCCAGGTTCTGCCATCATTATTTGTCTGACGTGGGATGAGTTTCATAACTCATTTTTTAATTTTAACAGCTTTACTGAGGTATCATTTATATACCATAAAATTCACTCATTTTAAGTGTAGAATTCAATGATTTTTAGTAAATTTATGGAGTTATGCAGCCTTCACTACCATCTAATTTTGGGACATTGTGTTACCCCCAGATGACACCTCTTGCCTGTTCACAGTCACTCCCTGTTCTCAGACAACCACCAATCTGCTTCCTGTTTCTTCTAGATCTGCCTTTTCTGGATATTTCTCAGAACTTCTACAAACCTCAGTTTCCTTGTCTGAAGAATGGGTTTACTGATGGTGCAGACCTCGTATGATCATTGTGTGGATTAGGTGGAATAATACATGTAAAGTATTAGCCCAGTGACTGGTATTCAGTAAGCACTCAATAAGTATTAGCTATCCTTATTATTTTACCTAGCTGTCTGCAATCCTAAGGGATTGGACCTACCATGTTTTCATAGAGAGATCCAAAATAGTAAAGCAGATTTAGTCAACGTCTTTCTGCACCGTCTTGATACATACTTCCCAGTGGCAGTGCAGCAAAGAAAATTCAGTGCACACTCAAGGGTGCCTTTACAGGATTAGAGAAAAGTGATTCATCAAGGCTGTCTTGTGGTTGGTGATGTAAATGCAGATAAACACCATACATCGAAGAGAATGAGGAATGCCTTCCTCCGGTCAGATGGGGCAGGTAGGAGGAATGGGGGTCCTGCCAGGGATTACTCCTCTGTGAGAATTACAAATGTCAAATGCAAACATTATGACATTTTGACATTTCTCATATGTAAACATTTTAGCTCTTGCAGAATTTATTCTGCTTAGGACAAATAAGTGCCCTATAGGCAGTGAAGTTTCTCAAAATCTTTTAACCCTATGAATGCAGTTGCAAAGACATTGCAGTTTTCTTATGCATTTGAATCACCATTGCTAAGAAATATAATAGCTTGGTGTTTAGACAAGTTAGCCATGATAACAGACCATCTCAAAAATTAATGATATCAGTAGCAAATTGCTGAACCATGCCTCCATCCCCACCTACATTTCTTCATTTATAAAGTGGAGATGAAATGCTGACTTCACAGGATTTTTGTGGTCATTAATCGCCAAGCACAGTGCCCAACTTAGAGCAAGTATTCCATCGATGTTAATTTCCCTAAAAATATGCATTATGTTGCAGTTTTGAAAACTCAGTTCTTTAATCTGGAAAAAGATCATCGTACCTATCTTATTAATGAAAATGATACCTAATAGTTACTAAGTACTTATTACGTACCAGGTACCACGGTAAGAACTTTAGATGGATTATCTAGTATGATCTTCATAGATATTCCCTTAGGCAGAAACTCTGGTAGACCCACTTTGCAGCTGAGGAAAGCAAGGCTAATGGGTTGAGGAGCTTAGACCCTACCTGGGCTATGACTGAGCCCATGCTGTAACCACCAGGCTGTATTTTCTGGCTACAGGCTCTTTGAAATGATTCTTTGGAATAACATATGGACAGACAGCATGGCACTGTCTGTTGAAAGTGATGATGTTCAGAGCCAGCCCTGATGGCCAAGTGGTTAAAGTTTGTCATGCTCTGCTGCTTTCAGTTCTCAGGCAGGAAACCACACCACTCGTCTGTCAGTAGCCATGCTGTGGTAGTGGCTCCCATAGAAGGATTCACAACTGAAATATACGTCTTTGGGGAGAAAAAAAAAGAAAGTGATAATATTCATTCTTTCTCCATTCCTGTCTTCCCCCAGTGCTTGTCTGAACTCCCCAGAAGCAGCACCTAAAAAATACCTCTTTCAGCTACTTTGAGGCCTGTTGGACAAACACATCAAGCTTAGGGTCACAGGGGAGCATCTCAGTAGGAGGTCCATCCTGGCTGGTCTGGGGCAGGAGCACTGGCTTGGGGATCAGAAGGAACAGGTTCCCATCCAGGCTTTGCCACCAGCAGCATCATCGGCTGACTCTTGGCAAGTCACTGTCATCTTTTGCATAAGGAGTCTAAGGCCCCTTCCAGTTCTAAGATCCTATGTGGTGGGTCTTCTTTACCACAATCATTAGGTTGTGCTTTGAAGAAGATGTGCAGAGAAAGTAGAACTAAATAGGAGACATTCTGGGCAGTAGAAGGGTCCCTCTCTTTTTGGCTGTCTCCAGTGCTAGCTGTAGGACTCTGACAAGTAGTTCAACCTCTCTGAGCTTCCTTTCCTCATATGAAGAGGGAGATTAGACCATGTCCCTAGCTATATCACTGTCTATGTCACAGGGCTATGTTAAAGATTACATGAGATAATGAATATAAACTGGGAACTGGACTGTGCTTAGAGAAACAATTACTAGTATTAATGAAAGAGTTTATGGCAGGTCAAAGTGATTGGAAAACTTCAAGTCAGAATACGTGGTGGTTGCATTGACTACTGACTGATCACCAAGGAGAAGCACATTCCAAGCCGAAAAGCCAAATATATGGCTCTGCCTGATTTCTTCCCAGGGCCAAGGATATAGTGGGTTCTAGAAAGTTTATAATATTTTTCTGAATTACTTAGTGGAAGGAGGTGGTACTTCCTATGACAGAGTATGTGGAGTTTGAGATATCTCTTTTGCAAAATTAACTACTATTTAATGTCCGTTAACAATGTCCATTGTCTCTTACTTCTCTTCCTTGACAATGCATTTTAGCAATGCTTATGTACTTCCGTACTGTCTTAATGAATTTACACACAATCATAGTTCCTTGTAAATGTTCCTAAGTCTTATGAGCATTATTCTGTCAGTCTGCTTTTCTACTTTAATGTCAAGTAAAAAACAAATCTGGACTTGGTAAAGAGAGACTTCTGTTCAAAAAGATTATTGCAAAGTCGGGGGAGGAATTGTTGTAATAGGAAGAACACTTTGACCGTAAGATTTGTGAGTGTCTCAAGAATCAGGCAAAAATAATTTTTCTTTTATAGAGGGGAATAACCAAGGCTAGAAATGTTGTGTGGGAAAGTTGGATGAAAGGTGGCTGGATTGGAGAGTAGATCGGAGAATATCCTACCTGAGGCCAGTCTGTTCCCAGGAGGGACTGCGTGCTGGCTCAGGCTGAGGGTGGTCAAAGTCTAGGGGCCTGGAAGAAGGAGAGAAGTTTAACCAGTTTGGTTCACAAGCATCTTGTTCTGATTGATCACTGGGAATAAGCAGTTCAGCTAATCATTTACGAAGCAACGAAAGGGAATTTAGAGGGTCTGCGTCTGGCCTTGTCGTCTGTAAACAAGGCGGGCATCTGTGAGTCTTATCGAAGTCATGTGGGGAATGGGGGTTCTTTGCAATAAACTTTTCTGGAGCACAATGGGTAGGGGATTTCTAAACCTTCACTGTTTCCCTGGATTACGGGACTCAAGTAACATTATTGTCAGGAAGGATGACTAGTATGAATTAGGATTGCTTTTAGTGGCAATAGCAGAAAACTGGACTGACAGTGACTTAAACAAAGAGGGATTTATTTCTCTCACCTACCAAGTAGTTCCGAGATCAACAGTTGCTGGCATTGGTTTGGCTGCTCGATGATGCCAGTGAAAGTCTTTGAGTCTTTTTTTTCCTGCCTTCCCAGGCTTGTTCGCTCTTCATCACAAAATAGCTGCTGCAGCTCCGAACATCCGTGTTTAAAACTGGAAGGAGGGGTCATTTGGCTCCTTCTACCTGCATAGGAGACCAGGAAAGTTACTAGCTGTGACATTACATAGGGCTTCTCTTAGCGAGAAAGGAGTATATGCTATACCAAATCTTCGATTTCTTCCAGTAATTGTATTCTACACAAGGTATGGACTGATTCTCTACCATCAAATAATTCTTTTACTATCTGCAGTGTAGGAGATGAAATGTCCTATAAACGGAGCATTAGAAAAGTATGCAGCATGTTTTACTCTAGATAAAGAAATGGAGCTATTCTATTTCTAGAGGAGCTTCAGGAAAAGCCAAGAACCTCTTGAGTAAACTTATTTGGAGTCATTTATTGAAATGTGAATCAACTTAGAAACATATCTTCAACAAATGTTGCCGAGACTTAGTATCTTTGATTTTAAAGAGATCTTGCACGTCGCTAATAAAAACCTTGCCCAAATCAAGCTAAGATTTATGTTTTTTCCTATCAAATTGTTTATATAAACAATGGTGCCCAATCCTGGTGAGATGCTCTGTTGCAACTGGTTAGAGTATAAATTGGTACAAACTTTCTTAAAGGTTTATTAAAAGTATAGAGAACCTTAAAATGTTAATACTCTTTACCGGAAAATTTGTCTCTAAGGAAGCTATCCTAATGAAAAAATTAAAATTATGGACCAAGTTGGTCCATATGAAATGATAGATTATTCCAATAGTATTTATATTTGTAAAAAATATTTCGAAAAAGAAATAACTTATGAGAATAATTAAATTAGATGTCATTTCTCCATAGCCTCAGTATAATATTGGTAAAAATAAGGATATAAGCTGTTTGTACCATATTATTCCCATTTTGTAAAGTATAGAAGTATTTATTTCCTTAAAAGAAATATGTCCTATATTACCAATAGGTATTTGTGGATTATGGCGTTACATGCCATTTTTATTTTCTTTGTTCTTTTTGGCATTTTCCAATTTTCCTACAATGAATATGAATTATTTTTATAATTATAAAAATTCACTTTAGTTTTTTAAGGACAAATAAAAATGTGATTATGTTTGCTGAGATCCTTTTTTAAAAGAAATATTGGGTGAAAAACTGCTTTGATCCAAGAGTTTGGGTGGGGCTGTTCAGTGCTTGAAAAGAACATGTTATTGATAGACTAGGAAAGGTGTTACCGAGCATTTTGTTCCTCTGGAGTCCTGGTGTTTCTCAGTTCTGCCACGAAGGGAGTATTTAAAGGAAGTTGTCACAATAGTTCATTCTTCTGTGTTCACGTAAATCACGTTATTCTATTTTTCTCTTCCTAGAGGGCTTTCTGTTTTTCTTTTCTGTGGTATGTATAGCACTGAGGTCACAAAGGGCTGTGACTACATTCAGGAGGGGAAGGGAACCCGTTTAAGGAAACAGTTTGTCTTAATTTATCCAGATAACCAAAGCTAACTCATGTAAGGTTGGGGAGATAATCATCTCAATGCATAAATCTCTCTCTTGCTCAGTATGTGTAGAAAATGGGGTGACAATATTCCTGAACAGAGAGCTGATTTTATCTCTTTCAAAACTGATTAAAATGGTGGTTGTCCATGTGTGGGGTGTAGAAGCCTCATGTCTTCCCTGTGTGAACATGAGGGGAGGGGACAGGCGGGAGAAGGAGGTGTTTTTTCCGAGGTCTGCCCTTCTATTGGGGCAGCCGTGGCGCAGCACTTAAGAAGTTCAGACCTACTAGTTTGTCACTGGATGGTTGGACACCCTTGGCATAAAGTCACATACTTTTACAGCTGGAAAATCCTTATGAATTCAGTTTCAACTTTACCTTCCATTGCTTTCCAGGTACTTTCACATACATCTGAAATTCCTAACCTGGGATGTATTTATCTTTGAGCTATGCCACCTGAGCCAGGAGACCTTGAAGTCTGAGAATCTCTAGAAAGATTCACCGTGTTTACTCCTTGACTTCACATAAGTCCCTGGCATGGTGTTTAAGAAGATGGCTCGATTCATGTTCGATTAGCCAATTACATTGCATTAGCACATGGAAGAATGAGTCCATCTAAAAGCTTCATTTTTGTTTGTTTGCCTTTGCATTGAAACTAATCTAAGAGCCATTGGTTTCATCCTAATAGTGAAGGTCAGGAATAGTTATTTACCAGTGAACAGAGAGTGAGATGTGTAGTGTGGCCAACTCTAGCCCAGAGCCCTTACAGACAAGGATGTGGCTTAACGTGAAAACCAGGGAATTCTCGTGTTGTATTTTGGAATCTAGAAATGGTCTTCTTATGCATAAAAGGGACTCATATGATTTGAAGCTGGTGTTCTTTCCCCCTTCCCATTCCTTTATACATGAGTCCTTTACATAAAAAGAAGCAATTATGAAAAATTCTGTCTTGGAATTGACACAACAATGTGTTGGGTTTCATTATGCCCTGTGGATAACTAAAATAGTTATCTGTCCTCTGAATGCTAGCTGCCTATATGACACCCCTACTTCAGTGTTCAGTAAGCATCTCAAACTCAACTTGCTCAAAGTAGAACTCTTGATTACTCCACACCCCACAAATCTCCTCTCCCCAAGTTTTCTCTGTCTTAGAAAATAGAGCTCCCATCTACCTGGTTGTTAAGCAAAGGTTTTAACTGTTATCCTCATTCCTTTGCTTTCTCTTTCCCCACAGCCTATCTGTGAGCTCTTCCTGTTGGCTTTACTTCCAAAGTATGTCCCTAAATCACTGACTTCTCTCCATCACTATCGCTACCTCCCTTCTTGAGTCACCATCATGTCTTATCTGGACTGGTCTTCTAAACCATCTCCTTGCTCCATTATGATCTATTTTTGACAAAACAGCAAGAGTCATCTTTTTAAAGTCATTCTTCTATTTAAAGCCATCCCCTGTTTAAAGTCATGTATTAGTTTTCCATAGCAGTTAGGACAAAATCTTTACCCCTTACCCTGGTTTGCAAAGCCCTTTGGGGCCTGGCCTCCCCTACCTCTCTGACCTCAGCTCCTACCACTCTCCCTCATCCACAGTCTCCAGACCCCTGACTTTCTATTCTTTGAGCATTCTAATCCACCAACCTGGGGGCCTTCCCCCTCCAGGAAGGGGCTTTGCTCATCTTCCCATGGCTGGCTCCTTGCAATATTTAGAACAACATATTCTGATAAATGCTATCCCTCATAGAGGCCTTTCCTGACCACCTGATTATGTAGGATGCCACCCCTCTGCCCCCTGCCCCAAAGCAGGCAGCATTTATGACACAACCCTTCTCATATCCTATTCAGCTTACCTGGATAGTGTTTATAGATATCACCACAACCAATGCCTACGGCCAAATATAAGACCCAGGAGAGCTGGGGACTCATCTGTTTTTTCACCATTGTGTCACCAAGACCACAGAGGAGGCTCTCAATAAATGGTGTTGCATGAGCAGCTGTTTTTCATATGCGTGTAATCCAGCTGTCTGTCAACTTGGGAATTAATAGGTTGTTTTTGCCTATTCTATTTTTACAGGAGACTGGACTCTATAAGTATAAAGTCTTTGGAACTCTGAAGGATTGCCCACCGGCTCTGCTCATAGATGTCTATATGGACCTAGACTACAGAAAACAGTGGGACCAAAATGTTGAAGGTAAGTGACACCTACTATTTTTAAAAACTCAATTAGAACGTAGAATCTATTGTTATTTATTTCAGCCAGTAGAAAGCGACAGGTTTAATCTTTACTATATTATGTTTCCCTTTTCATTTTGGCAGGAAAGTCTTAAGAGCTGGGCTGACATGTGCCTTTGCTCCTCCTAGGACTTGCTCCTTGCATGCTCTTAGAGCTACTCTCCAGTTTGCTCTGAGGGCTAATTTGTTCTCACTGTAAGTTTGTTATCGTCCCATACACCTCGCTCCTCGTGGAAGGCTTCTTGGAGGAGGTGGTGTCCAAGCTTTGTTTTATAAAAGTTTATAAAACATAATAGTTTAAACTACTCAATTATTTTAAAACATAAACGTTTATAAGAAAAGTTTATAAAGCAAATAAACAACAGGAATACATTTCTGTGAGGAGGGGAGAGGGTGTGGGGATGAATGGTATAAAGGCGTTCGAGGCCCAGGGAACAGCATGAGTAAGGTGAGGAAGGCACGAAACAGCATGATATGTTCAAACACTGTGAGCAGGTTGTTGCTGGTTTGTTGGGTAGCAGACTCTGGAGCTGGGGTGGGAGGAGTGTCCAGATCCCAGGGCCCAGCCTGGCCACCAGGCTACAGTTAGATTTCACCCTCTAAGTGATGGAGCATTATGAAAGGCATAAAATAGGGGATCCCTCTGCCACTTAGAGCTGGAGTGGCCTCTGCCCTCTCCATCACAGTGGAGTAGAACTATGGAGCCAGCCCAGGGGAACGTGAACTGGAGACCCTGGCTATAGTCAGGACTCTTGGTTGCAAGTAGCAAAAAGCTAACAAATGCCAGTGTAAGAAGAGAAAAAAGAATTCATTGGTTCATGACATTGAAAACTCCATGGGGCCAGAAGATCCAAGCTTATATTCTAATCATAAAGGAACAGGAACGAGACTTCCACTTTCGTATTAGTGACAGCCACAGTCCCAGGTTTGGCTCTCAGCGCCTCAGCATCATGTGCTCATTACCTGTGGACGTTTGTCACCGTTTTGGGTTGCTTAGTGTTTTCAAATACCCTTCCTATCTGGGGGAATTGTGATGCTTATCCATTCAAGGGAGAAGCCAGATGTTCTCTGTTGCAGGCTCCCTAGCAGTCATGGTTCAGTCTTGTGATATAGACCTTGACAAAAAGAGGTACATGTGGCTTCAGCTTGGGAGAAAGCAACGTGAGGAAGTGGGCAACATGCAAAAATCCATTTTCCGGTCACGGTCACGGCGAAGGCATCTGACCTTGGGGGAAGCAGTGGCAGAGCCTCTGATGTTCAGTACGCAGCATCAACAGTTCACGCTGTGGTGTCTGGTCCAGTGGCAGCAGCAGTTTGACTTCTCTGGAACAATCCTGAGGTTCTAAGCTTAACTCTGGTCCTCCTAGATATTCTGTGAGCTATCTGAGAGCCTTTACTAAGCCACTTTTTGGCTTCAACTTTTTAGAGTGGCAAGCTAAGACCCTGGCCAGATGTACCCTCCCTGAGCTAATCACCATGGGCACGTCATGCTCGTTTGCCCAGCTCTGCAATTCGGGTCGAGTCAGTCTTGCTTAAACCACAAGAAGGACGGGAAGGGTGATGTCCTGAAGGAGAATTAAGATGCTGGTCCAAGAAGGGGAGAGTCAATATTAGGCATGCAAAAGCAACAGATGTCCCCTCCTTTCCTTCCTTTCAAGGGCTGTCTTCAGCCTCATGTGGCACCAATGGGCCGGCCAGCTCTTTAATCCATGGTCTGCTTCTGATAGATTTTCTTTCAAAAGCTGAATTAAGTAATACATTTCCCGCATCAACATCTCCTCAAGGGACTCTCTTGGTTACTTTAGCAGCCTTGGCTGGGCTCCTTCTCTAAGTACTTAGAAGCTTACTGCACAGCTTGGGGTCAGAGGGTGCGCATGTCATTGAATTCCTTTGCTGTCTCCCTCCAAGAGCTGGCTGCTAACCCCTCCAAGGGTTAGCCACAGTTATGCCACTTTTTAGCTGTTTAGGAAGGACACTGCCCTCTCTGGGACCTTGATCTCCCAGCTGAACACACTAGACTGGGTGACTTGGTCCCAGGCTAGCTGTAATGTGTCAGGAAATCTAAAGAAGGAAGAAAGTTCTCAAAAGCAAAACTATTGGTACTCTACTGACATCTGGTGGCTACTCTGAATTAAAACCTGAAAATTTGTTTTTGGGTGCCTGATTTTGTTTCTTGCATTCTATCTGAAAATGTTGTTTGAGATATACGATGGACACGTTTCGTTGCGTTCTTTTATTTTTACTGTATTTTTCTATTTTCTAGACTCTGCCTTCAGGCAAGAAGCTCTCAGTAGTAATGAATCTGTCTGACTGTTCTAGAATTTTGTGCCTCACGAGTTAGTGGTTTTTTATACCCTACGGTGTCATCATATCTAGGCTTCTTTTTAACTGAAGCCAAAGAGGCTTCCAGATACATTAACTTCTTTTATTCTCCTTAGAACTCTATGAAAGACGATGCAACGGACAGACCGTGGTCTACTGGCAAGTGAGATACCCTACTCTCATGTCCAACAGAGATGTATCCTTTCCCAAGTTCACCGCTACTCGCCTTTCTAAGTGTTTCTATGCCCTTGGCCCATCGCCCAATGGTGGCATGTCCAGCAGGCATGGCAACATTGTCTTTGATTCTGCAGAAGCATCTGCTGAAGCTGTTGCATCTTGTGTGGCTTTCAGAGATCTCAGAGCCTGCTTTTTGGGCCTGACAACGTGGAGCATCCTGCAATTGTGGTCATTGGAGGGCAGCTCCTACTTTCCTGAGAAGTTTTCTAGGGCTTGAAATTGCTGGGCCACAGAATTGGGGACCTGGAAAGAACTTTTTATAAGGAATGTTTAATATGCTCCTTCAAGCTATAGAGGAGAAAGGGGGGGACCCAGAGAGGTAAAGTGACAGAAGCGTTCATACAGGTGGTTAGTGACTGACAGGGGAACTCAGGCCCCCACATTTCCAGCTCCCCCATCTCACTTCCTGTTTTATTGACCCCACAGTGGTCCCTCCTTGACTCTTGGCTCTGGATTCTGGGTGTATGTTTCTTCCCCTCAGTTTCCTCATTTATGAGACAAAGCAGTTGAATGGGATGTGGGGAGTTTTTGCTGGCGCTCCAAGGTTCCAGGAAGCCTGCTCAGGACCAGCCTGGGAGGGTGGGATGGGAATTTGCTGGGTGGGCAGATGGGGGTAGGGTGACTGATAGGCAAGTTTTCGACTCCTTCAGCGTCCTCATCAATGGCAGCAGCTAAGTATTTTACATCCTGAATGGAACAAAGGATCTGTGGACTTAAAGAAAGTTCGGAAACCACTGAAGTAAATGATGGTGGGGATCTTTCCTAGCTCTAACATTCCACAAGTCTCTATGTTCCTCCGTAATCTTTCTCTAGAAAGAGAGGGAGCATGTGGGTGTGTTTTCTGTGTATGGTTTTTGTGTTTTTGTGTCTAAATATATGTGTGTACCGTGGCCCCAACTAGATTATAAACTCCATAAGAGTTTATTTCTTGGCATAGTTCTCACATGCTACTAGATAGTTTGTATACACATGCTATATATTTCAACAAATCATGTATTACTTAATCCCTTGGATTTTCTCTAATCCTGCCAATAACTGTGTAAGTTAGGCATCATCATCCCCATTTCACAGTTAAGGAAACTGAGGCAAAGAGATGTCCAGAACTTTGCTCAGGTTCATACAGCTAGTGGGTGACAGAAGCAGATGCAGGACTCAGGTCCGGCTGTCCCAGAGATGGTGATCTTGACCGGGGCACAATCCACTGCTCTGACCTCACAGTGACACTGCTGGGTAGGTATTCCCAGGAGTGGACACCTGGGGCTCCTTGAAGTCCTATTTTATTGGCTCTCCAATGGCATGCAATCCCATAATGAGTTTCTTGGTCTTTGTATAGGCACATATGTCTCTCCAATAAGAGTTGTTAAATTTTTTATAACAGAGAATGGTGCCATGGAAAAAAATATTAGTTTTGGAGCAAAAGATCCCTGGTTGAGTGTGAATACATTCCCTGGTTTGCTGTGTGACCTTGGAAAAGGCCCTTCATTTCTCTGGGCCTCAGGGAACTGGTGGTTCCCCAGTCACAGGCTTTATGACACACTGGACCTTCCAACCCACAAAGACCACTGACAAATTTTAATTGAGTTAAAGTTTCCTCAATGGAGCATCAGGTGATGACTGTCGCATGAGCTGAGCAAGTTGTGGGAGAGAGTGGGACAATATTTGCTGCAAGGAAAAAGTAAAAGGCTTGGGAGAGAGGAAAGCCAGGGCCAAAGCAACATCGTTTCTTCGCTAAGACATTTAAGAACTTCACTCATCAGTATGTAGAGAGCAGGGCCAATGGCCGTCCTGCAGGGTGCCTGAGGGAGGGTGGGACAACTGTGGGTGCTGTAGAGACGCTGAGGTGAGATGGGGTTGTGGTTGTTGCTGTTATAGTGGGTGTAATTGCCTTAGAGTGATTTTTTTTTATTGATTTGGGCTTTTCATTCTCTGTAGTGTGAAACCTAAAATTCTACCATTTGAGAGTATAATGAACACTTTAAAGAGTTGAGCCCTGTCCAGTTATGAAAGGCTGGCTAGGTTTTGGAGCCAGATCGGGGTTCAAATTCAGGTTCCATCACTTCAGCTGGGCTGTGGGATCTCTGGTGAGTCCCTTTACCTCTCTGAGCCTCAATTTTGTCATCTGGAAAATGGAGATACTTACATCAGACTCAGCAGGGACCTTCTCAGGATCAAGATTGATGCTATCTTAAAGCACATGATGCTTATGACATAGAAAGGGCTCGGTGAGTGGCAACTCTTACTGTTTCTTAGAATTTAATGATCTTCCTTGAATCGTGCCATAGATATAGTGGTTGTTCTGTGTTCGTTGAGATGAAATGGCTTTGTTATTCTTGGTGAACCAGTGTTAACCCAGAGAGGACTTCTGCCTCTAGATATTCAGGTACTCATAGATTTCCTGTGATCACCAGGTGTGAGTAAGATTGCTCAACCATCCTCTGTGCATAGAGGTCTCTAATTAGAGCTCTGGGGGAGGACAGGACGAGAAGAAATGACTCCATTGTTTATTAACTGCTTCTTCTGCTCCAATGTTTCCCTAATGCCCCCACAAGGCTGCCTGCTGGGCAGTGTTGCCCCCTGTTCCTACATAGGGAAACAGCCTCAGAAAGGTTGAGTAACTAAGCCAGGATCTCAGCAGATTAGTGAGCAATCCTCTGAGATCTCATAGTGCCTTCCTGGAGACGGGAGTGGTTTTCCTGCCTAATGAAAAGCTTGAAAGCATGAGAGAATCCTGCACAGGAGGTGAAGCGTGCTCTCAGATGAGAATACCGGGTGGCATGAGGCACAATCTTGCAGTGCATTTGGGGAGACAGGGCAGGTAAGTGAAGTAACAGCGCCAGGGAGCCAGAGCCAAGTGGGAGGAACTGAGTCACCTCCCTTGTCTTCAGCCTGTGGGGCTTTCCTTCTGCCTGTCTGAAATGCTGGCGTGGATGTCATGCCTTGACCAGCGGTACAGTATGTCTACGTCCGGGAGCGGCGAGATCTGCATGTGGAAGAGCGGAAGGTCTACGTGGTCCTGGCCCAGAGCACCTCCCATTCGCAGTTTCCCGAGCGGTCCGGTGTGGTCCGGGTGAAGCAGTACAAGCAGAGACTGGCGATCACAAGTGATGGCAGGAAGGGGAGCAAAGGTAAAGACGGGACCATGTGGGTGGAGGGTCAGGGTCAGGGTCACGCAGGTGACGGCCGTGCTGATTGCGAGGCATGTACAGTGCACGCAGCTTGCCCCCTGAGGTCAGAGAATGGGTGTGGGTGCAAAACAGACGGGCTCCACAGCTGGGGAGAGACTCAATTCACCCCCAGACACTGGGCTACAGAGCGAGGTGGGTGTCTAACTCTGACTCAGTGCATTCTGTACTGACTCTTTGTTGTCCAGGTGCAATCAGCGCATCCAAGTAAACCAGAGGTTTGGAAATTCATGTCAGGCTGGTCCTGTGGTTCATACGCCAGGCCTGGGGGTGGGCAAGAGGGCCGGCAGGACTGTCTGTGTGGCTGCAGCTCCCAATTGGCAGAAACCCAGACGCTCAGGCCCTGCCTGCCTTGAGTTCCAGTACAGGGAGAAAAGCTGTGGGCAGACAGCGGCCTGCAGCCAGCGGCTCCGCTGGAATGAATGTGGCCTTGCGTCTGAGGCGACATCTGAACCGTAGTTCTGAGGCTCGTAGATCTAGCACCTTGGACATGTCACCTGGCTTTTCTGAGGCTCCACTTTATCAGTAATAAACTGGGATTATAATTGGAATTTTACCAATTCTTTAGGATTGTTAGGATAAGTAGTAAGAGAAAAAATGAAATGAGAGACTGTCTCCTAGTGTCTAGCACTTGCCAGGTGTTTAATAAATCGCAGCAAGATGTGCCTGTGGCTGTGTTTTCAAAAATGTTTATATAGAAATATCCCGTAGGACGAGGCAGGGGAGAGAACTCGCCTGAATCACGTGTTCCCTCCGTCCTTACTTTCTGGGCCTGAATATGAAGGAGGAATGTTCGCGGGGCTCATTGCTGTGTCCTTCTCTTTTTTCTTCCTTCTGAATTCTCCTTTCTTTTCCCCTCTAGTTTTCATGTATTACTTCGATAACCCGGGTGGCCAGATTCCAACCTGGCTCATTAACTGGGCTGCCAAGGTGAGATCCCCAGAGGTGGGAGGGGACGTGCGTATGACAAATGTTGACTCAGCCCGTGGGGCTGTCAGGCTGAAGAGACTTGCTGTCTCAGGCCTAATGAGGCTCTTTTATGAGGTGGCTTGGTTGAGTGACTACCGTTAGGACTGGGGTTGCCAACTCCCAGGACAGAGGCTGGGACAAAAGACAAAGAATCATTAGCTGGAATGCCAGCCCCTGCCTGCTGGCGCCCAGAGACCCCGCCAGGATCACTCAGTGGAACGTCAGGACAATAGCTTGCTCCTTGTAGGAACAACGGTACCCCTGGATCCTGTATCGGCTTTGAGGGGAGTAAGACAGGCTGACCTGGCCCAAGAGACCACCAGACGTGGCCAAGCCTGGGGCAGCCTCCAGTTTTGTTATTGTTGTTCCATTTTTCTGGAAGGAGAGAGAACCGCAGTGGTCGCCCAGATCACTAGAGACATCCTAAGGAGCCTGGCTTCATGGGGACCATTCAACCTGCTTTGTAAGCGTCCTACTTACTGGCTGGAGGGCTCAACAGCTTCTCTGGGAGAGGAAAAGATCCTAAGATTTGAGTCAAACAAATGTGATTTTGAATGTTGGCCCTGCCACTGACTGTCTGTGTAGGCTAGGGAAGCCATCGATCTTTTCCCTTTTAAAAATGGTGGTGGAGGGGCCGGCCCCGTGGTCAAGTGGTTAAAGTTCCATCTGCTCCACTTTGCCGGCCTGGGAAGTATGGAAGATGGGCACAAATGTTAGTCAGGGCTAATCTTCCTCAAGCCAAAAAAGAAGAAGGTTGGCAAAGGATGTTTGCTCAGAGAGAATCTTCCTCACCAAAAAGAAAAAAAAATAAATGGTGGTTCATATTACCTACCCCATGGAATAGGAGTAACTAAGACAATGTTTGGGGAGAGTCTTGCTCAATGCTCAACACTAGCTAAATAATAGTGTAGCCTATCTCTTGTCCCCAAGTCCTTACCATGTTCTAATTCTGCAAAGCATGTCCTTTCTCCTATTTCTTGGAAGAGTCAAACAACCCAGCCCTACCCCATCTCCTGTGTTTTCTTTTTCTTTTCAAGAAACAGTGGCAAAAGCCAAAATATAAGGCAGTGTCTTATAACTGTGGCCCCTATCGGGTAGTCTCCCCCACACCCTGGGTCTTAGCTTTCGCCGTTATCTGTGGCAACGTTCAGCTGGAATCTGGTCAGAGGCCCTACTGTCTGTTATTCCCAGAGCCATCTCTGTTTACCTTTTGCCACATGCCCCAGAATCAAGAGTGATTGCTGTGAGGACAGAGGAGTGACAGTGTCCTTTGCTTTGTAGAATGGAGTGCCTGAGTTCTTGAATGACCTGGCAAAAGCCTGTCAGACCTACCCTGGGAGATCCTAAGGAAGAGTATTGGGAACCTCGTGCCGTGGAATGACATCTCCGAAGTGCCACAGCCCACGGATGCTCAGCCATCCTTTCGCCTCTCTGCCTGCACACTCTCCTGCACGTCGTCTCTGAACGTGTTTGCCCGACGCCCGGCTCCCCCGCCTGCTTCCTTTCCTACTCTCCCCACCCCGGGCCCACGACCTTCTTCCACTATGGAATATGGGTCAGATTAGGGAAACCTTTGTGTGTTTATTTTTAAAAAGGAAGGTCCTCAATAAGGAACACAGTCATTCCATTGTGTCATTTTAGGGGGATGGGTGGGTGGAGGAAGGACAACAAAACACAAGAATGACTGAGCCTGGCCAGCTGGCTCCTCCAAGACTGTGATTTCTTACAGCCCAGGAGGGGCCGCTGGAAGTTGTATTCGCTTCAGTCGCCTCTCAGTGCACCCAGGCTGGAGGACACGTGCTGCTGCCCGTTTGCTTTGGGGACTTGATTTGGCCGGGCTTGAGGTGATAATGCAGTGAGTCTCTCCCCATCCTGCTCCTGGAGGCTCACTAGCTGTTTTGATACCAAACCATCTTGAAAAACATTGCAGGCCTGACAGAGCACATAATGTGATCACCATTTTTTCTCATCATCCACTTCTGGGTTTTTCTCTTTCCCATATGACAGGGAAAGGCTGGGGAAGGGCTGTGCATACCCTACCAACTCTGCCTTTGACTGGAAACTGAGGCATCAAGATGGCTCAGGCAGTTATCCAAAGCCAGGATGCTTTGAGCACAGCATTGTGATGAAGTGTCTATATGCAATAAGATGAGTTTGCCTTCTAGAATGTTTGGAGATGGGGAAGGGACAATAGTTCACAGCCAGGGAAATATTAATTCGTGGCTTGGTTGACTGCACCTTTTTCTCAGGAATTCTACCTAAGTTGTCTACCTCTTCTACCACCAAAAGAATTCTAGTTTCCTCTGTTTTCTCCTGGATTTTGGCAGGGCAAGATATTCTGTGGCCAAAGCCACAGCCTTGATGATCTCAGGGAACAATTTTAATCACCTGTGTGATGGTACCCAACCTTGATTAATGGGCATAGGAATTCAGGATATAAAGATAGAAGCAGGGGATTTGTTAATGGGATACCTCAGACTGTGTTTCTTCTCTCTGCAAAGGAAAGTGTGTTGAATAGCAAATAAATACAGAATGACTTATGCTTGTCTTGTGTGCTGCTTCCCTCCTACCTTGTTCCTTTTGTGAGAATGAATCAGTCTCTTTGGTTTACAAGTCACATCCAACCTAACTCATGGACTTGAACATAAAAAGAATTTGGGGCTCACTTCCATGCAAGGCCAGGTATAGAGTGGCCTCAGGTAGGGGTTGATATAGGTGCTCAAACTGACGTTAGAATTCAGCTCTCCTTTTTTTCAAGTTATCTTTGTTGTTGGGCTGTGTTGGTGGCAGGGTTGCTGCTAACAGCAAAAGGTAGGCCTGCGTCTTCCCCGGCTCATGCCAATCAAAAAGAAAGAAAGAAAAAGAAGACGGCATTCCTCTCCAGTAGATGCCGCACTGTCCCATGATTCCCTCTAACCCATGTGCCCATCCCTGCCCCACTCTCGTGGTCACATCGATAGAATTATGCAAATAAGCAAACGCCTCATAAATTTATCCTTGAAATGTCATTATGTAGCTGGAATTTAATTTTAGATAAACTAAAGCTAAATTCCCCATGTTATGGAGATCAATCTGAAAT
Organism: Equus asinus; assembly: GCF_041296235.1. Lineage (NCBI taxonomy): Eukaryota > Metazoa > Chordata > Mammalia > Perissodactyla > Equidae > Equus > Equus asinus. Next base: position 31,804,375 of record NC_091802.1, on the reverse strand, counting down.
TTTACATAGAGGGTCATTGAACAAAAGCACTAACATTAGAGTCTTTGAGCAGAGAATCAACACGAATGGTGTCATGCAAACCAGATCTTTAAACAGTGTTTGATAATTTGCTAACAACTCTGAGAATACTAAGCACACTGAGTTTCTAGTAAGGCAGTTAGAAAAAAAAGTCCCATAGTTTGCTATGATTAGTAGAGTTATGACTCTGACATTTCCACTTGCTCATTTGGAGAAGACAGTTGGTCCTACATAGCATTGAAATAGGAGGCTCTGTGTGAAACCGAGAGCCACAGAGCCGACTTAGATGCCAGAGGTGCAAAAATAGAGAGCTCATGCTGTCGAGGCCGCGCTGATTCCTCAGTGCCGGCCCTTCTGCAGGGGCCGAAGGTAGTATTTGGAATTTGAAAGTTGTAGATATCTTGTCATTCCTCTAGTACTTTGTTTTGCTTCTTTTTCCCACGTCTGTCTCTCCGAATAGACACTAACATCTTTGTGGATAGAAACAGTGATTTCCCTTTGCTTACTGCCCATCAGGGTGGCAGGTAGTAGGCACTAAAATGAGTGACTGAGTGATTTACAGAAGATGGACCCGCTGACACGCCCAGAGGCTAAACCCATCTTGATATAGAGGGTTAATTTGAGTACCTTAAAGAATAATGTAATAATTATTGAATAATTGAATTCAAGCCAAATTATTTCCCAAGTCCTCATTTTTGGGGGTTCTGGATTCCTCCAGTTCCCACTGATCCTTCCTTGAAAGTATTAAGGTCCCTTCTTTGTTAAGGGGTGGCCTCGCTAGTGTGGCTGCGGGTGATATTTTAATGTTACGGAAATGGCACAGTCTGAACTGAGTCCAGCTGAGATTAGTCAGGATTTCAGGATTTTAATGACAAAAGTAGCACGACTGTCAGTGCTCAATTTTTTCCACAGGCGAATTATTCACCCCGCATAACAATTCAAAGTTAATGACCACCTTGGAACTGAGGTGTTCCAGCCCAGGGTCACTTCCTTGAAAATGTTCCTATTTCACAGTGAGAGTCCTGGCCCGGCTCCCTGGCTGAGATTCCTCACCCAGAATCCCCATCTCTAATGACTGCCCTTCACACCTCCTGCTTCCCAGCTGGATTTGGGAGAGACAAGCAGGAAGAGCCCATTCGGTTCTCGTGTTTCTGGTAGCACCACCCAGTCGGCTCAGAGAATTATCTTTAAAGGCTTTGAGACATGTATTCGCCTAGCAGACATTTCTCAAGAGTCTGGAGTCCATCCAGCAAGGGGATCAACATGGTGGTTCCTGGATGAAAGAGAAGGCTTGGTGCCTGCCCTCAAGGAGCTTATGTTCTGGTGAAGAAGATACAGTGGACAAGCTGTTGAAAAGGTGATGAGTTTTGAGAAAGGACAAGTAAAGGGTAGTAGAGGCTGTAGAACTGGGGCTCTAACGAAGTCTGAGGGGTCAAGGGAGAACATGTTGGAGTTGGCTGGGTGACGGCTGGGGAAGAAAACCGTTCCACACGGAAGGAAACATTTGCACAAAACCCCTCAGGCAGGAGAGCCAGTCATGGCTGAGGAAACTGTAAAACAGAAACTACCAAAGGCCAGTATGGCTGGAGCAATGCGAGTGAAGGAGGGGCATCTCAGACATGGCTGAAGAGGTAGCTAGTCAGGCCATGGGAGACCCTGGGAGCCATGGCAAGGAGTTTGGTCTTTAAACCCAGAGCACCAATAGCCTGGAAGGATTTTAGGCCAACGAGTGACCTGATCAGATTTATTCATTCTGGATAGCTGCCCATTTTTCCCTGTGGTCCTCCGCCATCTCTAACAGTCCCTGCAACATTGTCCTGGGGGTCCTAGCCAAGGTGCTTTAAGCCTTGTCACTCTGAATCCTCGCCCCCATCGGGCAGCATGCCGAGTAACTATCACCCAAATCCAGTTTCCAAAGTGGAGCGTCAGCCTCTGAAGTTCAACAGGAGTAAAAGGGGGGCAGGGAACATCCAAGCACACCCCCTCCATCTGTCCCGGGCCTTGCTGGGGTACAACACACCTCCAATGTGATGGCGTCATGCCACCCATCAGAGCAGAACCATTTCAGGAGCCAGTTGGAGAGAAAAAGGAAAGGCACAAAACACGTAAGCAGGTCGACTTTCCCCAAAGTGTCTTTTCCTAGGATCCTCCCCAACTACAAGGAAGAGGAGTGCTTTGCTTGAGAAGACAGAAACACATTGTTTGCTTAGGTTCTCGGAGATGGAACCAAAAAATGGGAAGACTTAAGAAAAATTACTTATGTTCCTAATCCATTATATGTGTTTTTTGTGTATGTCTGCTTGGATACACAGTACGTGCTCCATTTCATAAGATACGATAACGGAACAACAAGTAGGCAGCTTGTTATGCAAGTGAGTATTGAAGTCACTACGTGACACGCCAGGACTGTGAGATGTGCTATGCAGAGTGGAAAGGTGGTTTTACTTTTTGAAGTTCAAATTTCACAAGTTTGAGCCCCTTGGTTTATGATTCAGATTCTCCACAACGGAAGGGAACAAGAAGTTGTCCCAGCTGTTAATCTATTTGGGTAGAGAGGGGGTATAAATCTCCTACCCGAGAAGGCTTGTGTGTATAGGAGCTCATCCTAAAGATTCAATTAGTTATTCAAGAAACATCAGGCCAGGAAGTATCCTGAGAGCTGGGAGACAGGGTAGACCTAACCTTGGCCCTTACCTTGAAAGCACTCATGCTTTATTGGTAATCGGTTTTGGGGGAGAGGAAGGAGAACATAAATGTGGTGAGTACTATGACACAGGTACGTATGGGATAAGATGGAGGAAAGCCCAGAGTGGGCCAGAAAGACTTCCCAGGGTAAGTGACTTCTGAATTGGGTCTTGAAGTAGGAGTAGGAGTTGGCCAGGCATCGAGAAGTTGGTAGTTGAGTAGCAGAGACAGTTTTCTGAGGCAGAGATACCAGCATATGTAAAAGCACAGCAACAGAGATAGCGTGATGTGGTTCAACATGTGCTGGGCGGGTGAGCATGTGTTTTTGGATGATAGGGCTGGATTAGTGGGCAAAGCCCACAGCAACAGAAGCCTTGTGTGTGAAATGAGACATGCTACTTTCCTAGCTCTTCCTGGCTTTAACAACATATCAACAGATGCCCTGAGTTCTGTCTTAGCAATTAGGATGGTATGCATGTCCCTCTCTTTTGTTCCAAACACACAGATCTGTAATCAAATTCTGGCTCTGCCACTTACTATGTATGTAATCTCAAACAAATGAGCCACATGGAGCCTCTGTTTTGTCTTCTGTAAAATGGAACCAAACTTAGAACAACATCGTGGGGTTATTGTGAGTATTATCAGGATTGAACAAGCACAATGCCTGGCATTAAAATGGCGTCAGTGGGGCCAGCCTGGTGGCATAGTGGTTAAGTTCATGCACTCTGCTTCAGCAGCCTGGGGTTCACCAGTTTGAATCCTGGGCATGGACCTACACACCACTCACCAAGCCATGATGTGGTCACATCCCACATAGAAGAACTAGAAAGGCTTACAACTAGGACATGCAACTATATACTGGGGCTTTGGGGAGAAAAAAAAAAGAAAGAGGAAGATTGGCAATAGATGTTATCTTAAGGCCAATCTTCTTCACCAAAAAAAAAAGCATGAAAATACTCTCATGAATATTTGTGGAATCAAACTGGGTAGAGGACTGAAAAGGAAACTCTACTGCGTGGAAAACAGCCTTTAGCTTTCCAAACACCAGTAGCTGCCAAGGCAGTCTAGGGCACCTGGGAAGAGGTGGAAAAGGGGATGTGAACCCTAAAGAAGAGTGACAAGAAGCTGAGGACCCAGAACAAGGAGACAGTAGGCCAGCAAAACAGATCAAAGTGGGAGGGATGCAGCTTGTGCCAGAACAACAAGGGTACCACGAGGTCAGGAGTGCAGATAGGAGGGAGGAGGTGGCAGATGCCCAGAGGGCACTTCAGGGAATGGATGCTCAGCAGCCCGTGGCTTCCTCTTTCCTGACGTCATCCTGGTGTCCTACCGGGCTCTGGAAAGAAATCAAAAAAGGGAAAGAAGAGAGGAAAAAAGGGAAAAAAAGAGAACAGCTGCATTTTTGTATAATAACAATAACACCCTTTCATGATGAAAACATTCAACAAATTAGGAATGGAAAGGAACTTCCTTGACCCAATAAAGAGCATCCACAAACAGCCCACAGCTAGCATCATTCTTGAAATGAAAGACTGAAAGCTTTCCCCAGAAGATCAAGAAGAAGACAAGTTGTCTGCTCTTGCCACTTCTATTCAAAAATTATACTGGAGGTTCTGGCCAGGGCAATCAGGCAAGAAAAAGAAATAAAAGGCATCCAGATTGGAAAGGAAGAAGGAAAACCATCTCTATTTGCAGATGACATGATCTTGTATATAGAAAAACAATCTTGATGAAGAAGAAAAAATTTGGAAGATTCAGTTTATGATTCTAAAACTTACTACAAATCTACATTAATCAAGACAGTGTGACGCTGGCATGAGGATAAACATACAGATCAATGGATTAGAAGTGAGAGTCAGAAATGAACCTTCTCATTTATGATCAACTGATTTTCCACAGGGGGTGCCAAAAAATTCAATGGGCAAAGTATAATCTTTTCAGCAAATTGTGCTGGAACAACTGAATATTCATATGCAAAAGAATGAAGTTCGACTCCTACCTCACACCATATACAAAAATTAACGCAAAATGGATCACAGACCTAAATGTAAGAGTTAAAACTATAGATGCTTAGAAGAAAACCTAGGGAAACATCTTCATGATATTGGACCTGACAATGATTTCTTAGATATGACATCAAAAGCATGAGCGACAAAAGAAAAAATAGATAAATTGGACTTCACCAAAATTAATAACTTTTTTGCTTCAGAGGTCACCATCAGGACAGTGAAAAGACAACCCAAAGAATGGGAGAAAATGTTTTCAACTCATATCTTTGATAAGAGGCTTGTGTCTCAAATATATAAAGAATATCTACAACTCAATAATCAAAAGACAAAAACTCAATTAAAAAATGAAAAAGGATCTGAATAGACATTTCTCTAAAGAAGCTACTCAAGTGGCCAAGAAACACATATTAGATATTCAACATCAGTAGCCATCAGGGAAATTCAAATCAAAACCACAATGAGATACGACTTCATACCCACTAGAATGGCTATAATGAAAAAGATAGACAATAACAAGTGTTGGCGAGGATGTAGAGAAGTTGGAGTCCTCATACAGTGCCGAAGGGAATGTAAAATGGCTCAGTCACTTTGGAAAACATCTGGCAGTTCCTCAAAAGGTTTAACATAGAGTTAACATATGACCCAGAAATACTACCCCCAGGTATATACCCAAGAGATATGAAAACATAGGCCCACACACAAATTTGTACATGAATGTTCATAGCAGCAATATTCATAATAGCCAAAATTTCCCATAACTGCTGAATGAGTAAATAAAATATAGTATATCCATATAATGGAATATCATTCAACAATAAAAAGAAACGAAGTACCGATATATGCTACAACATAGATGAACCTTGAAAACAAGGAGTCAGGCACAAAAGACCATGTATTGTCATCATCCCATTTATATGAAATGTCCATGATAGGGAAATCCATAGAGATAAAGAGTAGATTAGCGGTTGCCTAGGATTGAGGGGTAATGAGCAATGACTGCTAATGGGTATAGCGTTTCTTTTTGGAGTGATAAAATATTCTAAAATTGATTATGGTGATGGTTACACAACTCTGTGAATATATTAAAGCCATTGAGTAAATTATATGCTATGTGAATTTTCTCTCAATAAAGCTGTTACAAAAAGTAACATTAACGGTCTGAATAACTGTCATTAATTGAGTGCTTTCCCAATGCTAGGCATCATGCTAAGCTTCATAATCTCTCCTAAGTCTCACAATGAATATACCAGGAAGGTTTTATTGTCTTTATTTACAATGGAAAAACATAAGTTCAGAGATTTCCCCAATTCGCAACACTAGAAAGTACCATATAAGTTAGGAAGTAGGACTTTGACCCATTTTTGTCTCACTTTGAGTTTTGGGGTCTTATTAAAAGGTCTTAGGTGGATCTTGTGAGCCATCTTGTGTTTCAAGTCCAGCGTTCACGATATGACCAACCACCAAACAGCAGTAGTTAGTGGAATCTCTGCCTCCATCTTTCTCACCGTGGAACTCTGGTGAGATGTTAGCCGCCAGTTGCTGTTGTACTGGGGTGGAGAGAAATCTCTCCTCAGTTAAGTGTGTTCTCTGGCCTCCTAAGGACACATTTGTCCTGGAGACTGCCCTAACTCCCTCCTCAGATGTATTGCAGTTGTAATTCTGGGAGTGAGACCCCCGACCCTCCACTCCAGCACCTGATCTTACAGATTGTGTCTTGTGTTTGAAACTGAGTCCTGTTACTCTTGGCTCTGTCTGCTTCCTGGTTCCAAGAAATAAAACGTGAGACGGAAGGTGTTAGGCCCGTGAAGACAAAGACGTCAAATAGCTCTCACCAAGGAAAATTTGGAAGCGTTTTGGGAAAATGACTCTGCAGCAAATGGATTGTATTTTCTGTTTGGACTCAACAATTAAGGGAGAAAGGGCGACCACAGCCAAATGTGCTTGGGATCTTGTCAAATTCCAAATGTTGGAAAACATTTCAGGATGTGTGACTGAGTCTGGCAGAATCAGCACCTTGACTGTGCCCCTTCCTTCTTGGACAAAGGTGACTGAACAATGTACCCTGATCCAAGTGTGAAAGAAGCCACAGGCATGATTATTCTTTTGTGGGAAGGGGCACAACGGCACCCTTTGTCAATGGAAACATTTCAATAGGGGTATTAACAAGGAACATGGGTATGATAAGGTTTTTGAGAAAGAGAGTGAAAAGGAACTGAAGTAACAGAATTCAAGTCCCAAAGGAAAGCAATGTATCCTTCCATTCTGCTCTTTGTGATCAAGAGCAGAGGCTGTGAGGGGAATTGTGTCCTTCCATGACTGTCCCCAAGCCCTCATTCTGTGCATTCTGAAATATTCTCAGGAATTTTTGTGGCCTCACTCTCATCTTTGTGTTTTTCCATTGGATTCTTTAAGAATCAGAGCAGAACTAAATCAGAATCAGACAGCTTTCTTTTCAGTAAACCCAGACTCTCCGTGATTGATCGTATGGAAGGAAAGGAAGTTGATGATGACGTCATGGGAACAGCTGAGCCCTTGTTGAAACACTGAAACGGGTGTAAGGCTGTAGATAAGCAGATATAATGCTTTCAAACTGGTTTCTCTCATAAGCCCTGAATTCATTCATTTATTCAAAATGTTTATTGAGTGTTCACTATGTTCTTTGCATTAGAAGGACAGCAGCATATAAAACAGACAAAATTCCCTGCCCTCCTGGAGTTCACATTCTAATGGATAAAATATCCTTGTCATTTGGGAGATAGAATGTTCAGTTACTGAAGTTTTTAAAAGTCAGTTGCTGAGTTGGTCCAAAAGAGGTAGAATTTAATTTTTATCCTATAAGTAGCTACGATCCTCTGTCTGAGTTTTTACTTTAGAACTATAAATATTTATTCTACTTTGCTGATAAATTTTAACATTGACCTCCACTGTCACTCCACATGGACTATATTGTCCTTATCATTAACGTGATGTCTTATGCCCAAAGTTAAATTTTCTAAGAAGAAGCAACTAAATTCATCCTTTAAAATGTTTTTTTCCCAAATGACTAATGAATAGAGATTGAGAAGTGCTTACATCAACGTGGACCTAAAGTTTCCTCCATGGATATTTCTTTCCTTCTCTTTGTCTTCTCCTCATCAGACATTTTTTATTCCCTGAGGAAGCAAAACTTGTAGGTAAAGATATAAGTTAGAAACTTAAGAAAGAAGTGACCGGAGGCCTTTTGCTACAGGCAAAAGGACAGCTCCCGGTCTCCCCTGCCTTCCGTTTCTGCATGTCAATATCTTTATTAATTCTCGGTGGTAGAAAGCTTTATCCTTAGTGGATTCCAGTCCAGGCATTATCAAGAGAGCTCCTGTATGGTAACTGCTGTGGACATGTTAAGAGAGACACTTTTTCAATGCTGCATTAGCCCTAGCCTCACTTTCAAGCTTCTGAGTCCCCAGCTGGTCACAGCTGCTTCTGCTGATGCTTTCCAGCTGCAGGCTCAGCTCCCTGAGCTGTTCCTGATGGAGATGGGTAATGCAGCATGACTCGCATTCCAGGCTGGGATTTTGGGATGCTCAGACCCAAGACTCAATGACCTCTGATAACTGAGTGGCTTCCACACTGCTCACTACTAATTAGGTCTAAGATCCAGTGGCAGTATTAATTACTATGAAGGATTGAGCAAGTTTGGGTAGCAGCTCCCTTCTGCTATCTTCTTTCCCTACCCTCACTCAGCCAACAGAATAGAGCCACAGCCTTGATGCCCTCTCCTTAGTGCAACCAGTTTCCTTGTTTAGTTCACTAGTCCAGATTTTGCAGTTTCTAGCTTCAGGGACGCACTTAGTTACCTGGGTCTTCTTGTTTAGAATAAGACTTTGGAGAGTGTGCCCATCTGGCCTGTTAGACTGGTCAGTGTCCACCAGTCTAACTCTAGGCTCCACCTACTGAATGCAACTTGTTGGTACAGCCATTTCCATAAAGAAGATGGAGACAAGTACAGTCCCAAGGACACTGAGCATGACCTGACCTCCAGCACCTCTGGAGCTCTCTCTTCTCTCACCTCAGTTTGCATGCGTCAGGTTAACTCCTGCTCCATTCACAGTTCACCTGACCATACTGTAAGGCATGACTGCAAGCTTTCTAAGGTCCAAGTCTCACGCAGTGAAAATCTGTAATTGGAGTTACTTCATGGAAGAGAGGGAAGCCTTTGGTGTCTCCATTTATTAGCTGTTAGACCTTCTTGAGGTCTCGTGATCCCCGATAACAGCGATAGGCATAACTGGGTTTCATATTTATTCTAGTTCCCTGAAGGAAGTCAAGGCTTTGGAGTCAAGAGTGCCCTAGAAGTTCTCTGGGACTAACTCAAGTCCCCATTAATTCCCTCTTGGGAGATCCTGGGACCCAAATCCCCTGGTTCATTTGTGTACCCAAAGAACATAGATTTCTACGCCATAGAAATCATGCATAGATTTCATATTATTGCCAGTCCCTTTTGTTTTTAACACTTCACTGGAACAATGAAACTGGGCTTCTTTCTAAATCCTGCTCTACCTTCTCTAACACATGTTCACACATTCCGAGACCACGTCCTATAGTACCTCGCCACGTGTCTGTCCACAAGCCTCGTCTCTTCACAGAAGCACCACTCACGAAGCTCTGTCTAGTTCCAGGCACGTTCTTCTTCTCCTTATTGCACTCATAAGGTACCTGGGGATGGGGCGAGGAAGGAAGAAGAGAAATACTATGGCCGACTGCCTGCCTTGTACTTTGCGCTGTACAGTCATGCTGGCCCTCACGATAATCCCATAAGGTGGGACCATCCCACGGCAAAAGATGAGGAAATTGAAGTTGAGAAAGGTTTGGCAACTGGCCAGAGGTCACACAGTTAACTGCAAGTGGCAGAGGTGGAGTTTAAACCCAGTGTGTCTGGTCTCACAGTCTGGGGAGCTGTTAGTGGCTTGGTAAGCACAGCAATAGAGTGTCTGGAAAGATCACTGAGTAGGGAATAGGCGGAAGGTGCTCCCTTTGCTCAAGAAGGAGCTGAGTCCAAGTACAGCCTCACGTGGCTCCTCTGGCACATGTTCAAGTGCAAGGAAGATGTAGATTACATGAGTGTGAAGGGCTGGCAGTTTCCGAGGCACAAACAAGCCCGCACCTAGAGCAGGTCTGCCAGAAACAGATAGTGACTCTGCACACTTATTTTATCCCCTTCTGCTCCTCCGTGTGAAGAAACCGAATGTCTCATGAAGGTAACCGTCTCTGAAGGACAAAAAAAGACAAGAAAAGGGAGGGAAAAAGACGATTTAAGCACAACATCACCAGTCCTTTTGGACTATAGAGGAAGAACACTGAATTTGGTGGATCCGGGATGGGACTTCTGTGGCCTTTGTATCAGGCTTTTTGCAATTTGGCTTTGCATTTTCTCTCACTGAAGAGACATCTATTTCTCTGCCCTTGAATCTGAGCTAAGCTGTGACTTCTTTTGGCAAGAAGAATGCAAATAGTAACAGTGCACATTGTGAAGTCTAGGCCTCCAGAGGTTTTGCATGCTTCTGTCACTCTTTCAAAATCTTGCTCAGCCACCATGACAACAAACCTCAGCCTGCTGAATGATGAGAGAGGTGAGGTCCAGCCACCCAGCCATCACCAGATATGTGAATGAGGTCATCTTACTTTGGCATTCAGCCAGCCCCCTGCGCACCCACCAGCTGACCACAGAAGCATGAGTAAGCTCAGTTGAGTTAAGCTAAGCCTGGCTCAGAGCAGCAAAAATGCCCAGATGGTGGCATTGTGTGCATTAATAAATACTATTTTAAGGTACTGAATTTTAGGATGGCTTGTTTCATGGCATTAGCTCACTGATACATGTATGTTTTAAAGAGATCTGCTAGACTTAGCCCAGCAGGACTTACTAAGGAGGTGGCAGAACCAGCTCTGCTTCAAAATCAGGAGGTTTTGCATTAGAAGAGACATCACCTGGATCAGGAGTTAATGGTTCAGAGGGAGCATGCAGTGTTCTAGATAAGAATTTACTCCATTATGGCCCCCTCAGAAAAGATTAGTGGTTTTTCCAGTAACAGCCCAGGCCAATTAAGGAGAATCTCTGAGAAAAATCACTATGTAGGAATTGGTGGAGACGGGAGAGAGGACCTGCAGAAAGTGGGGCTTAACAGCTCACTCCCTGGTTAGATGCTTGTTAAACTGCAGATCTTATATGTATAGGCCATACATGAGACATAGTCTCTTACTCTGTGCATCCTTCTGCAATTCTTCATTCAGTAGTGTTTTCAAGATGTATCCGTGATATACATGTAGATTCTTTTCTAATTTCAAAATATATGTAATGAATATACCACTATTAATTTCTTTTTTCTCTGGTTGGTGGATATTTATGTTGTTTCCAATTTTTTGCCATGAAAACAATCCTTAGGCAATAGCAGCCATTCTCTCAGGTATGCTCAGAGAAGTGGAACTCTGGGCCAGACGGTGTGTATCCTCAAACGCAATAGGTCTTTTCAAGTTGTGTTTCAAACTATTGTTCACACTTCAACCAGAACATTTTACGTCAGAGCTTTCATTGCCTTGTATATTCACCGACACCTAATTTTTGTTTTTGCCAATTTTATGTAAATAAAATGGCATAATTTATTTTGCATTTCCCCAATTACTATGGAGGTTGAACAATGTTTTATGTGTTTACATGCCATTTGGGTTTTTCTACTGTTCATATGTTCAATTGCTTTATTTGGGTTTTTCTTATTGATTTCTAGGTGTTTGATGTGTATGGTTAATATTGATCCTTTGTCGGCTTTGGAAGGAACAAATGTCTTCTACCAATCTATGTGTGAGGTTTTAGTTTATTTGTAGTATGTAGTTGAACAGGAGTTCTTGCTTTTTAATGTAGACAACTATTAATCTTTTCTTTTATGGTTTGTGCTGTTTTATTTCTACAAGAAATCTTTTCTTAACTCTTAGGCCATAAAAGTTCACTCCTATACTGTCTTCTAAAGATTTCAAAATTTTGCCTTATACTATTAGTTCTTTTATATATCTAGAATTTGTGTTTGTGTCTGATATAATATAGAATCTCATTTTTGTATAAGGATAGTCAATCCTTCCAACACTATTTTTTAAATTGTGCATTCTCTCTCACATGCTAAGTTTCAATATGCATGTGGATTTGTTTCTAGATGGAAAACTGTTTCATTGTTTTAGTATTTTTTTCCTAGACCTGGGTCAAATTCACACTCTTATCTCTATTATAAATCCTAATATCTGATAGGGCAGGTTCCCTCTTTTTTTCCCCTATTTTAAAAAATTGCTTTCCTACTTTTTCAAATTGCTTGATCCTTACAACTTTCCTATGAATTTTAGAATGGTATGTGAAGTTCCTTGAACACCGTTAATGGATTTTTATTACAATATCGAGCCAGCCCTGATGGCCTAGTGGTTAAAGTTTGGCATGCTCCATGTCAGCAGCCCTGGCTCGGTTCCCAGTCACAGAACCACACCACTCCTCTGTCAGTTGCCATGCTGTGGTGGTGGGTCACACAGAAGAACTAGAAGGCCCTACATCTAGAATATACAACTATGTTCTGGGTCTTTGGGGAGAAAAAAAAAAAAGAGGAAGAATGCCAACAGATGTTAGCTCAGGGTGAATCTTTCCCAGCAACAACAACAAAATCTCCTTGGATTTATAGTTTGAATTGTTAGGAATGGTCATCTTTAAGATATTAAATATCCTAGTCTATGAATATGCTATCAGTCAGGAGTAAGTGCAGAAAACAAGAACTCTTTAGGTATTTTAAGCAGAAAGGAATTTGTGCAGAGAATTAATTGCTAGCTAGGTTCCTGGAATAAGCGTGTATTTCTTTTGTTTTGTTTTTTAGTTTTCAAATCTATTGGGAGCAAATGTTGGCTATCTTTGTTTCCTTTTTGGTTTTTTTGCATTGCGTATCTTTTCTTTATTTTCAGCTACGCTATAGATTTAAGACTATCTTTGGTATATTTTCTCCAGCATGTCTATGTTTGAGGCCAGAGCTTCAGCTGTCATGCTGCTGGAAGTTCCTCTAGAGAGTATCTCTCACACAGGAAACAGGCAGGCCTATTACAATCGGCAGGTGCTGAGCGAGAACACGCCTTTCTAGACCTCATTCCAAGCCTTTTCTAGACCTCTGAGATTGTACAAAATAACTATTTCCTAATATGATCCTTTCTTCATTAACTGTAATAAAGTAAACATGGGTGTAAATCTCAACATACCCAAATATATGTATTTACCTTCTGAATTTAGTAGGTAAACACTTTTAAACACATGTAATAAATACAATTTAAATTTCCCGCTTCATATCTTATATCTTGCATAACGCCATTTATACTCTTATCTTCATTAATCTATTGCCATATAGTGATAAAGGTGCAGCTTCATCAAAGCACACTTTCATAATGGGATTCCTTGAAGATATTGGAAAATACTTCATAACTAATGGTATTTGATGAAATTGCTTTTTTAAGCAATTGAATTTTAGTTTAAATATAATATAGTTGTTATAAAGAAGAGAGAACTTAAAGAGCATTATAAAAACATTAGGAAAGTATGTCTCTGATCTCTTGTGCATTTAGTCCAGGGAAAAACCACCTCCCTCCTCCCATCCTCACAAAACAAGACCGAACCAGCATTCGATTGGATAAAGACGTAACTTCTCTATGCTGCCATGTCTGATCTTATTTCTCTTCTTGGAAATTGGCAGAAACATAGAGTTTGCCACCAACTTCAGGGCTTTCTTTCAAGTACAGAAGGAGAAACATTTCAACATAGTGATGTAAAACAAGTGGAAATTTTTAGTGAACATTTTCTTTGATAGGCATTGCGCAAACATGTTCCATGTTCATTTTAGGTAGTCATCTCCTCCATTCTAACTGGTGGCACAATTCTTAACCATTTTACAGATCAGGAAACAGGGGTTTCCAGAGTTTATTGGCATCCATGTGCTGATACATTGTTTTGATGTTTACACTACCTACATTATTCAAAGCCAAGTACAGTCTGCTGGTAGGAAATACAGTAATACCCAAGGGGCCTGAGGGAACAGAAAGATGCTTGACTTGCGCAAAGATCTAAATTATACAAGCTGCAGAAATCCTGGGTGGAAACCGTGATATCTTTTAGATCACGTTTCACCCTCCAGGGTGGCAAATTACCTTGTAGATCCATTATGGGTCAGTTTCCTTAACCATGTTTGTGCCAAGGACCCCCTTGGCCTTCTGGTGCCTTCCATGGACCTCCTTCGCAGAATAATGTTTATAATGCATGAAGAACGAATAGAAATTATATTGAAATATGCCCCTGAGGATTTCAAGCATTTCTGTCCATCTCACCTCCCAGGTCTACCAAAGCACTCAGAGACCTTCCTTACTTTCTTCAGAGAAGGGAGAAAAGACACCCAGTACGCGGGTCGGGAGGAGCAGGAGATGGGCAATTGAGGTGTTTCTGAGAACACATTAGCGTCTTCCTATTCCCTTCTGTCTAAAAGCCTCCCCATTTCTCTAGCCGCTCCATCTTCTCCCAGATGGAGTCCAATTTTTCACTAGTTTTATTTCTTTTCCATCCACCCTCCGTCTTGCTCAGCCCCGCCCACTTTTCTAGACCCGCCCCTCCCTGGCTCCGCCTCCCTCTAGGCTCCTCCTTCCCTATAAGTCATGCCATCTCCCCTATCACTCCTCTGTTCCCTGCCAGTCACGCTGGCCCCTCTGGCCTGGGCCAGGAACCGGTACTGAGACTGTTGGCAGCCTTGCCTGCTGGCCGAGGAGCCGGGGCTGCAGAAGGATGGCCAGGGCGGCCGGCGGGTTCCAGGAGGAACAGTTCTGGGAGGCCTGCGCCGAGCTCAAGCAGCCCAAGCTCGCCGGCGCCAACTGGGAGCTGCTGATAGAGGCATTGGGCATTTGTGTCTACCGGCTGTGGGACCAGGTAGCGGCCTACCCACTGGAGGAGCGCCAGCCTCCAGCTGGGAGTGTCAGGCCTGGGGCGGGGCTTCTGGAGCTGGGAGGAGTGAGCACAGGGGCGATGCCTCCCGCTGACTTAGCCCTGGACAGATTGTGGGGGTGGGAGGTCATCAGAATTCAGCCAGTGGTTTCTCAGAAGTTAATGATGTAGTTAAAAAGTGGGTCTGCTGATTCTTCTCCCCAGGCACTTGCCTGTGGGAGACCTGGATCCCCCTCCCGGGTGGGTGCCAATGGTGTGTGAGTGAGTGCGGGGGGAGTATCCTCGGGTGTGAATATAGGTGGGAAAGAGGCTGGACTTCTCAGAGACTGGATGAACAGGGTGGCTAGTGTGTGTGGGCAGGCGTGTTGCGAGAGGGACTTGCTATCATCTCTAGTCATCTTAGTGACTGGCTGCTTTGGGCTGCTGCCCCTTCATTGTAAGCTGCGCTTGATAACTTTAGTCCGAAGCTTTAGGGAGAAAGCAGAGGAGGAATGGAGTTGGTTATTAAGCAAGACCCGGGGTGTTCTTGGAGGCCTTTGGAACCGGGTAGCCATCTAGGTGGAAGGGTTGCATTGCCCCTGAGCCCTGTCATCAGTTGCTCTGTGTGGTAGTAGTTGTATGGCAAATAGGTTAAAAGTGACCTTTAGGCGAGGTAAGTGCAGTTGAGGTTTCCTGGTAGAGGACCAGAGTATTACAGGGTTAGAGCAGGGAGGAGCTCTGAATGTCCAGGGCCATTGGGTATCACAAGATGAACAAGAGGCTCACGGTGTGGAGCAGGCAGAATTAATTTCCTGGTGTAATTGCAACAGTTACCTTGGTGCAAAAATGCACTTGTTTTCAGACAAAATCCTTTTATCTTCTCTCTGACCATTTCATTTTCCTTATCTGCTGCCTCCAGGCACTTGCCCAGACCTCATAGCTAATAACTAGACATGAACCAGTCTACTACATTGATAAACTCAATACTGAATATACAGCTTGGTTCAGGGCAGAACTACATGCTTTTTCTGGAGGCTCAGCAAAACTAGTCCAGAGTTGCCATGTGGTATTGTGGAAGAGCATGGGTTTTGGAGGCAACTAGTCTTGGGTTAAAATCTCAGCTCAGCACTGCTATCATTCATTTATTCCTTTAGGAAATATTGATCAAGTGCCTCCCATGTGTTAATGCCCTCACAGGCAATGGGATGAACAGGGAACAGAGGATGGAGCTGCTGCCTCAGTGAGTGAGCTTCTTGAAGAAGGAACCATATTCACTGATGAGAATAAACCCATAGTGTACAAGAAAATTCCAGGTGAAAAAAAGAAAGTAAAGTGCAATAAAGGGACAGAGATGGTGTGGCAGGGGTAGCCAGGGGCGATATGGTGTCTTTTAGATCAGGGAGTTTGGAAAGCCCCTCCATGGAGGTCACATGTGAGTGGAGATAGAAGTGAGAAGAGGTTGAGTCATGCGGGTATCTGGAGGAGAAATGCACCAGAGAGTGTTTCTCAAAGCTCAAGGACGTGAGCATCACCAAGCCCTACCCGAAGTCTCAGATTTAAGTGGTCTGTGGTGGAGATTAGATAGTCTTTTTTTTCCCTTTTTTTTTTGAGGAAGATTAGCCCCGAACTAACATCTGCTGCCAATCCTCCTCTTTTTGTTGAGGAAGACTGGCCCTGAGCTAACATCCGTGCCCATCTTCCTCTACTTTATATGTGGGATGGCATGGCTTGATAAGCGGTGCCATATCCACACCCGGGATCAAAACCGGGAACCCCTGACCGCCGAAGCGGAACATGTGAACTTAATCGCTGTGCCACCAGGTCGTCCCCTGGATAGTCCTTTTGAAAAGCTCTCTTTTTATATAGAAGTTGACTGTTCTGTTCTCTACATTTGTGTATGTTTGAAGTGCTTCAACACAAAATGAGTTTTGTTGTTTGTTTGGCCTTGTAAGTCATTTATTTAGTTGTTTCAAAAAGTTTATTTTCTTATTTTATTGAGGTCATATTGGCTTATAACATTGTGTAATTTCAGGTGTACATTGATGTTTATCTGTTTCTCTACAGACTGTGTCATGCTCACCACCAATAGTCTAATTTTCATCCATTGCAGTATACATATGCCCAGTTACCTGTTTTGCCCAACCCTCGACCCCTTCCCTTCTGATAACCACTAATTTGTTCTCTTTGTCCATGTGTTTATCTTCCACATATGAGTGATTTCATAGGGTGTTTGTCTTTCTCTGTCTGGCTTTTTTTACTCAGCATAATACCCTCAAGATCCATTCATGTTGTTGCAAATGGCACAATTTTGTCTTTTTTATGGCTGAATAGTATCCCATTGTATATCTGTCTACGTATCTATCTATCTATCTATCTATCTATCCATCTATCCCACATCTTCTTTATCCAATCATCAGTCAATGGGCACTTGCGTTGCTTCCACATCTTGGTTATTGTGAATAATGCTGTGATGAACATAGGAATGCATAAATCTCTTTCAGTTATTGATTTCATGTTCTTTGGATAAATACCCAGTAGTGAGATAGGTGGATCATTTGGTATTTCTATTTTTAATTTTTTGAGAAATCTCCATACTGTTTTCCATAGTGGCAGCACCAGTTTGCATGCCCACTAGTGGTTTACGGGAGTTCCCTTTTCTCCACATCTTCTGCAACATTTGGTACTTTTTGTCTTGTTAATTATGGACATTCTGATAGGCGTGAGGTGATATCTCATTGTAGGTTTGATTTGCATTTCCCTAATAATTAGTGATGTTGAACATCTTTTCATGCGCCTGATGGCCATCTGTATATCTTCTTTGGAAAAATGTCTGTTCATATCCTCTGGCCATTTTTTGGTCTGTTGTTTGTTTTTTTGATGTTGTTGAGTTATATGAGTTCTTTATATGTTTTGGAAATTAACCCCTTGTCCGATAAATGATTTGTGAATATTTTCTCCCAGTTGGTAGGTTCTCTTTTCATTTTGTTCATGATTTCCTTTGCCTTGCAGATATAATCCCTGATGTAATCCCATTTGTTTATTTTTTCTTTTGTTTCCCTTGCCCAAGTAGACATGGCATTCGAAAAGATCCTGCTAAGACTGCTGTCAAAGAGTGTACTGCCTATAATTTCTTCTAGGAGTTTTAGGGTTTCAGGTCTTACATTCAAGTCTTTAATCCATTTTGAGTTAATTTTTGTGTAAGGTGTAAGGTAATGGCCTACTTTCATTCCATGGCACATGCCTGTCCAGTTTTCCCAACACCATTTCTTGAAGAGACTTTCCTTTCTTCACTGTATGTTGACTCCTTTGTCGAAGATTAGCTGTCCATAGTTGTGTGGTTTTATTTGTGGGCTTTCAGTTCTGTTCCGTTGATCTGTGTGTCTATACTTCTGCCAGTACCATGCTGTTTTGATTACGGTAGCTTTGTAGTATATTTTGAAGTCAGGGATTGTGATGCCTCCGGCTGTGTTCTTTTTTCTCAGGAATGCTTTGGCTACTCAGAGTCTTCTGTTGTTCCATATAAATTTTAGGATTCTTTGTGCTAGAAAACTTCTGTGAAAACTGTCATGGGGATTCTGATTGAGGTTGCATTGAATCTGTCGATTGCTTTAGGCAATATGGACATTTTAACTATATTTATTCTTCCAATCCGTGAGCATGGAATATCTTTCCATTTCTTTGTGTTTTCTTGTATTTCTTTTAATAATGTCTTATAGTTTTTGATGTATAGGTTTTCACCACCTTGGTTAAATTTATTCCTAGATATTTTACTCTTGTTGTTGAGAATATGTTGTTGTTGTAAATGGGACTGTATTCTTGACTTCTTTTTCTACTGGTTCATTATTAGTTCATAGAAATACAACTGATTTTTGTATGTTGATTTTGTACCTTGCAACTTTGCTGTAGTTGTTGATTATTTTTAATAGTTTCCTGGTGGATTCTTTAGGGTTTTCTACATATGGAATCATGTCATCTGCAAACAGTGAGAATTTTACTTCTTCATTTCCAGTTTGGATCCCTTTTATTTCTTATTCTTGCCTAATTGTTTTGGTAAAACTTCCAGTACTACATTGAATAAGAGTGGCGAGAGTGGGAACAAGAGTTGTCTTCTTTCTGTCCTCAGAGGAATGGCTTTCAGTTTTCACCATTGAATATGACATGGCTGTGGGTTTGTCATATATGGCCTTTATTATGTCGAGGTACTTTCCTTCTATCCACGTTTTATCGAGAGTTTTTTTTTTTTTATCATAAATGGAGGTTGGATCTTGTCAAATGCTTTCTCTGCATCTACTGAGATGATCATGTGGTTTTTATTCCTCATTTTGTTAATGTGGTGTATCACATTGATTGATTTGTGGATGTTGAACCTTCCCTGCATCCCTGGTATGAATCCCACTTCATCATGGTGTATGATCCTTTTATTGTATTGCTGTATTTTATTTGCCAATATTTTTGCATCTCTGTTCATCAGCGATATTGGCCTGTAATTTTCCTTCTTTGGGTTGTCCTTCTCTGGTTTTGGTATTAGGGTAATTTTGGCCTCATAGAATGAGTTAGGAAGCATGCTGTCTTCTTCAACTTTTGGTAGAATTTGAGAAGGATATGTATTAACTCTTCTTTGAATGATTGGTTGAATTCTCTAGAGAAGCCATCTGGTCCTGGAATTTGGTCTTTTTGGGGGCTTTTGATTGCTATTTCTCTCTCTTTACTTGTGATAGGTCTATTCACATTCTCTATTATTAGTTCTTGATTCAGTTTTGGGAGGTCGTATGAGTCTAAGAATCTATCTATTTCTTCGAGGTTATCCAATTTGTTGGCATATAATTTTTCATAGTATTCTCTTGTAATCATTTGTGTTTCTGTGAATCTATTGTAATTTCTTCTCTTCCATTTTTAAATTTATTTATTTGAATTTTCTCTCTTTTTTTCTTAGTGAGGTTGGCTAAAGGTTTGTTAATTTTGTTTATCTTCTAAAAGAACCAGATCTTAGTCTCATTGATCCTTTCTATTTTTTTGTCTCTATTTTATTTATTTCTGCTCTAATTTTTATTATGTCCCTCCTTCTGCTGATTTTGGTCTTTGTTTGTTCTTTTTCTAGTCCTGTTAGTAGTTTAAAATTAAGTTTAAGATGATAGCATTGTGGTTGGAAAAGATGCTTGACATGATTTCAGTCTTCTTAGATTTATTGAGGCTTGCCTTGTTTCCCAACATATGGTCTATCTTTGAGAATGTTCCATGTACACATGAGAAGAATGTGCATTCTGCTCTTGTGGGATGGAAGGTTCTATGTATATCTATGAAGTCCATCTGGTCTACTGTTTCATTTAAGGTCACCATTTCCTTGTTGACATTCTGTCTGGATGATCTATCCACTGATGTAAGTGGGGTGTTGGGGTCCCCTACTATTTTTGTGTTGCTATTAATTTCTCCCTTTAGGTCTGTTAATAGTTGTTTTATATACATTGGTACTCCTGTGTTGGGCACATATATATTAATAAGTGTTATGTTGTCTTCATGGATTGTCCTTTTTTATCATGTTATACTGCCCCTCTTTGTCTCTCATTATATTTTTTTATCTTGAAATCTGCTTTGTCTGATATAAGTAAGGCAACACCTACTTTCTTTTGCTTGCCATTTCCTTGGAGTATCATTTCCCTCCCTTCACTCTGAGCCTATGTTTGTCTTTAGAACTGAGATGTGTTCCTCGAGGCAGCATATTATTGGGTCTTGTTTTTTAATCTGTCCAGCCATCTGTGTCTTCCAATTGGTGAATTCAATCCATTTACATTTAGAATGATTATTAATATATGAGGGCTTATTACTGCCATTTTATCTCTTGTTTTCCAGTTGTTCTATATTTCCATTGTTTCTTTTCCCTTGTATTTCAGACTCCCATTTCAGCTTAAGCTGCTCTGCAGCTCGAACTGCTCTGCATTAGCAAGCGCTGGCATCACCCACACAGCAGGTCTTGCTCACACAGGAAGGGCTGCTGTGCTTGGTGGCCAGGTTGTGGCTGGGCTGCTGCTCTTGGCAAATGGGTTGTGATCATGAGAGTAGGGCACAAGCAGGGCGCCTTTGTGAGGGCCAGGCCACTGAATTCAGTGGACAGGTCTAGCCAGGCTGCTATGGTAGGTGAGTTGGGGCTCCTTCACAGGGGCTGGGCCACTGCCCTTGGCACATGGGGTGCTTTTGTGCAAGCTGAGCCACTGCCACTTGGTGGGGAGCATTCGCGTGGGTAGGGCTGTCGCAGTAGATGGGTGCACTCATGGGCAATGCTACCACTCGGAAAGCATTCTTGAGTAGGCTGGGCTGCCCCTGCCTCCACTCACAGTTGCGCCAGCTGCTATGTGAGGATCTATGACCTGGCTTGCTGACACTGGGGAGGGAGGAGATTCCCCTTCCCAGGAGATTCAAATGAACAAGCTGGCTTTTAAAACACTGCAGTAGAGGAAACACTCAGTGCTAAGTCACTGAACCAGGCTGAGCCTGCCTTGTTTTCCAGGAAAAAACAGAGGCCATAGGACTGGGGTGAAACTGAGGTTGGAGAATGGCCAGGGTCTGGACCTCACTTTCTACCTGTGTGATGTTGATTGGTTACTTTTTCATTTTGTAATCTCAGCTTGCTCATTTGCAAAATAGGGACAATACTTACGTTTCAGGATTGACGTCTCAGCAATCCTTGAATGAAATGACATGTGGCAGAGTGGTTCTCAAACTCGAGCATGCAGCAGACTCGCCTGCAGGACCTGTTAAAATTCAGAATCCAGACTCCATTCACAGTTTCTGAGTCACTGGTGTGGGGCATGAGAGCTTGCCTTATATATTTTTTCTTCTTTTTTTGCATTTTAGTCCTAACCAGTTGCAAAGTGATGCTGAAGATACTGGTCCAGGGACTATACTTTGAGAACCACTGATGTATGGGGAGCATCTAGCATGGTGCTCAGGGGGGTCTGAGATTGAGAGGCAAGAGGGTGCCCTAGAGAGGAGAAGCAATGGAAACTGAAAGGAATGAGTGTGAAAAAAAGAATACCTGAAGACAAAAGCAATGCCCATTTTAAGACTCCCTCTCCCTGATTTTTAAATTAGTGGCCACTTGGGAGTGAATGCAGTGCTGAGAAGTTCCCCAATAGAGAAAGGTCACGGGTGACTTATAAGAGCTTTCCCAGTGATCTGCAGTCAGGTCTCTCCTGAGCTTTGGGCTGTGTTACCATGCCAGTAGTGACCATGACATGTCAGTAGGCAGTGTGAAACCAGCATGAAGAAGTTCACATATGTTAGAGCCTCAGTTCTCCCTCTCCTTGCTTATCTCAGGATGAGCATGTGGTATGAGGCAGTATGAGAATGCTGGGCCCAAGATTTAGGTTTGGGAGAATGGTTGAGAGGGGTGTGTAGGACATCCCACTTTTGTCTTTAGGTATAAACAAAGCTTCATGCTCTCACCCTGTTTTTCATCACATCCCTGCATGGAGATTACAGAAGGTAGCTATTCATAAAGCAAAACTCTGCTTTTCTTTGGGCCTTGGGAACCTTTTGAGAGAAGAGGTGACTTGTTGGGAAGGGTTTGGACATTCTGGATCCTTGGACATGATACCATACCAATACCTGGGTGAGCCAGGGCTGAATCTGTGGCAATTTCCTGTGGAGGATGGTTCTTGCCTAGTCTTCCAACCTGCTGTTGACGCCAGAGTCACCACCTATGGGTGGAAGGAGAATTCTAGCAGACTCTCCAATGGGAATAGTTTGTAACTCCTCAAGCTCACCATTCCCTGACCTTGAAAAACTTAGAGATACACAATACTACCTTAACTTGCCATTTAATTTAGGATAGACACCTTTCTGTAACTATCTTTGGGTTCTCTGAATGTACCCTAGTGAAAGGAACACTCCAAAACATTTGCTCATGTTTTCATTCAAGTGGTCTTTCAGGACCTGTTGTTTGCCTTGCATTATGCTAAGCCCTTGGGATACCTGATGAATAAGACAAAGTTCATACTTTCAAGAAGCTTTAAGGCAATGAAACAGGCACTTTTTATGTTATGTAAATCTGAGTTTCTGACCTGTATGACTTTTTTCTCCTTGAAAATCTTCTTTTAACATTTCTTCTGGAGTAAGTCTGCTGCTGCTGAATTCTTTCAGTTTTTATTTGTCTGAAAAAGTTTTTATTTGTCCTTCACTTTTGATGGACAGTTTTATTGGATATAGAATTCTAGGTCAGTGGTTTTTTTCTTTCAATATATTATGCGTTTTACTCCACTTCCATTTTGCATGAATTGTTTCTGACGAGATGTCTGCTGTAATTCTCATCCTTGTTCCTCTGTAAGTAAAGTGGTCCCCTCTTCCCCTACATTTTCTTTCAAGATTTTCTCTTTTTCTTTGTTTTTCCGAGTTTGAGTGTGATATGTTTAAAATGTTTTGGTATTCATCCTGTATGGTGTGCTCAAGGTTGGCAAGTTTGATTTGAAGAGTGGTCTGAGCTTAAATGGTAAACCCCCATGTGATTCAAATTAATGTATAATTATATTGGTGGCTTATGACACAAAGATCCTTCTCTTCTATGTGTCATGGCAATATGACTCTATAATAATTCAGGTTTCCTGGGTTGTATGTTTTGGAAGTAGTGGTTGCAATGGTCTCAAGCAGGGTTCATCATACTCTTTCCATAAAAGGCCAAACTGTAAATATGTTAGGCTTTGCAGGCCAAGAGGCAAAATGGAGGATATTATGTAGGTACTTATCTAACCGTTTAAAAATGTAAAGACTCTTCTTAGCTTATGGACTGTTCAAAAATAGCTGGCATGACTGATTTGGCAAGCCCTGGTCTAAAATATACTTTTGTTGCTTAATTGCTTTGTCATTTTAGGATTTATGAGCCTAAGACCCTAGCTGAGACTCAGTTTCCTCATCTCTAAACCAGAGATAATTCCTCTTCTGCCAAATTGGTACAGGGATCCAATGAGAGGATACGTTTTGAAGCACCTGGCAAATTAAATGGTGTTTGGTTGTGAGCTGTAGCTGGGTATAGATATCCCATATACCCATCACAGGCCTGGTTTATATCTGTTGTCCAGGTTAAAATTTTCCCAACACCTCTTTCCCTCTCAGAAGTGTGCCAGTTGGAATGATAAGTTATATGGTCACTCTAGCTAGAGCCATATGCACTCCAGACAGTTTACGACTTGTCTAACGAGATGTTTGGAGAGGTCAGTGGCAATTTGGAGGCAGTACCCTAGACTGTGAACTCGACTGTCAGATCACTGGCTTCAAGTCTAGGTTCTGCCATCATTAGTTGTGTGACTTGGGGTGAGTTTCATAACCTCTTTTCTTATTTTAACAGTTTTATTGAGGTATCATTTATACACCATAAAATACACTGATTTTAAGTGTAGAATTCAATGATTTTTAGTAAATTTATGGAGGTATGCAACCTTCTCCACAATCTAATTTTAGGACATTTGTGTTACCCCCAAAAGACACCTCTTGCCTGTTCACAGTCACTCCCTGTTCTCAGACAACAACTGATCTGCTTCCTGTCTCTGTAGATCCGCCTTTTCCAGATATTTCTCAGAACGTCTTCATACCTCAGTTTCCTTGTCTGAAGAACGGGTTTACTGATGGTCCAGACCTCGTATTATCATTGTTTGGATTAGGTGGAATAACACATGTACAGTATTAGCCCAGTGCCTGGTATTCATTAAGCACTCAATAAGTATTAGCTATCCTTATTATTTTACCTAGCCGTCTGCAATCCTAAGGGATCAGACCTACCGTGTTTTCATAGAGAGATCCAAAATAGTAAAGCAGATTTAGTCAATGTCGTTCTTCACCTTCTTGATACATACTTCCCAGTGGCAGTGCAGCTTGGACTCCTGCCGTTAGAAGTGACTCTCTTTGGTGAAAAATGCTCACTTTTCAGACAATCTGAGTCTGTTACTTGCCCCAGATAGGCTGTAGTTGGACAGCTTCCACAGTTGTAGATTACGGAGGCTACTGTCCCCTGAGGAATGGAAATGAACTCTTCAGTGAGAGGCAAAGAAAATTCAACACACACTCAAGGGTGCCTTTACAGGATTAGAGAAATGGGATTCATCAAGGCTGTCTTGTGGTTGGTGACGTAAATGCAGAAAAACACCATACATCGAAGAGAATGAGGATGCCTTCCTCCAGTCAGGTGGGGTGGGTAGGAGGAATGGGGGTCCTGCCAGGGATTACTCCTCTGTGGGAACTACAAATGTTGAATGCAAACATTATCACATTTTGACATTTCTCATACGTAAACATGTTAGCTCTTGCAGAATTTATTCTCCTTAGGACAAATAAGTGCACTATTGGCAGCAAAGTTTCTCAAAATCTTTTAACCCCATGAATGCAATTGCAAAGAAAGTGCACAATTTTTAAACTACATTTGAATCACTATTGCTAAA
This sequence comes from Equus asinus, assembly GCF_041296235.1. Taxonomy (NCBI): domain Eukaryota; kingdom Metazoa; phylum Chordata; class Mammalia; order Perissodactyla; family Equidae; genus Equus; species Equus asinus. Next base: position 31,779,296 of record NC_091802.1, on the reverse strand, counting down.
AAATATAACAGCTTGATGTTTAGACAAGTCAACTGGAATAACAGACCTTCTCTGTTTCCCTGGATCACGGGACTCAAGTAACAGTGTCAGGAAGCGTGACTAGTATCAATTAGGAATGCTTTTAGCTGCAATAACAGAAAACTGGACTGACAGTGACTTAAACAAAGAGGGATTTATTTCTCTCACCTACCAAGTAGTTCTGAGATCAACAGTTGCTGGCATTGGTTTGGCTGCTCGATGATGCCAGTGAAAGTCTTTGAGTCTTTTTTTTCCTGCCTTCCCAGGCTTGTTTGCTCTTCATCACAAAATAGCTGCTGCAGCTCCGAACATCCGTGTTTAAAACTGGAAGGAGGGGTCATTTGGCTCCTTCTACCTGCATAGGAGACCAGGAAAGTTACTAGCTGTGACATTACATAGGGCTTCTCTTAGCAAGAAAGGAGTATATGCTATACCAAATCTTCTATTTCTTCCAGTAATTGTATTCTACACAAGGTATGGACTGATTCTCTACCATCAAATAATTCTTTTACTATCTGCAGTGTAGGAGATGAAATGTCCTATAAACGGAGCATTAGAAAAGTATGCAGCATGTTTTACTCTAGATAAAGAAATGGAGCTATTCTATTTCTGGAGGAGCTTCAGGAAAAGCCAAGAACCTCTTGAGTAAACTTATTTGGAGTCATTTATTGAAATGTGAATCAACTTAGAAACATATCTTCAACAAATGTTGCCGAGACTTAGTATCTTTGATTTTAAAGAGATCTTGCACGTCGCTAATAAAAACCTTGCCCAAATCAAGCTAAGATTTATGTTTTTTCCTATCAAATTGTTTATATAAACAATGGTGCCCAATCCTGGTGAGATGCTCTGTTGCAACTGGTTAGAGTATAAATTGGTACAAACTTTCTTAAAGGTTTATTAAAAGTATAGAGAACCTTAAAATGTTAATACTCTTTACCGGAAAATTTGTCTCTAAGGAAGCTATCCTAATGAAAAAATTAAAATTATGGACCAAGTTGGTCCATATGAAATGATAGATTATTCCAATAGTATTTATATTTGTAAAAAATATTTCGAAAAAGAAATAACTTATGAGAATAATTAAATTAGATGTCATTTCTCCATAGCCTCAGTATAATATTGGTAAAAATAAGGATATAAGCTGTTTGTACCATATTATTCCCATTTTGTAAAGTATAGAAGTATTTATTTCCTTAAAAGAAATATGTCCTATATTACCAATAGGTATTTGTGGATTATGGCGTTACATGCCATTTTTATTTTCTTTGTTCTTTTTGGCATTTTCCAATTTTCCTACAATGAATATGAATTATTTTTATAATTATAAAAATTCACTTTAGTTTTTTAAGGACAAATAAAAATGTGATTATGTTTGCTGAGATCCTTTTTTAAAAGAAATATTGGGTGAAAAACTGCTTTGATCCAAGAGTTTGGGTGGGGCTGTTCAGTGCTTGAAAAGAACATGTTATTGATAGACTAGGAAAGGTGTTACCGAGCATTTTGTTCCTCTGGAGTCCTGGTGTTTCTCAGTTCTGCCACGAAGGGAGTATTTAAAGGAAGTTGTCACAATAGTTCATTCTTCTGTGTTCACGTAAATCATGTTATTCTATTTTTCTCTTCCTAGAGGGCTTTCTGTTTTTCTTTTCTGTGGTATGCATAGGACTGAGGTCACAAAGGGCTGTGACTACATTCAGGAGGGGAAGGGAACCCGTTTAAGGAAACAGTTTGTCTTAATTTATCCAGATAACCAAAGCTAACTCATGTAAGGTTGGGGAGATAATCATCTCAATGCATAAATCTCTCTCTTGCTCAGTATGTGTAGAAAATGGGGTGACAATATTCCTGAACAGAGAGCTGATTTTATTTCTTTCAAAACTGATTAAAATGGTGGTTGTCCATGTGTGGGGTGTAGAAGCCTCATGTCTTCCCTGTGTGAACATGAGGGGAGGGGACAGGCGGGAGAAGGAGGTGTTTTTTCCGAGGTCTGCCCTTCTATTGGGGCAGCCGTGGTGCGGCACTTAAGAAGTTCAGACCTACTAGTTTGTCACTGGATGGTTGGACACCCTTGGCATAAAGTCACATACTTTTACAGCTGGAAAATCCTTATGAATTCAGTTTCAACTTTACCTTCCATTGCTTTCCAGGTACTTTCACATACATCTGAAATTCCTAACCTGGGATGTATTTATCTTTGAGCTATGCCACCTGAGCCAGGAGACCTTGAAGTCTGAGAATCTCTAGAAAGATTCACCGTGTTTACTCCTTGACTTCACATAAGTCCCTGGCATGGTGTTTAAGAAGATGGCTCGATTCATGTTCGATTAGCCAATTACATTGCATTAGCACATGGAAGAATGAGTCCATCTAAAAGCTTCATTTTTGTTTGTTTGCCTTTGCATTGAAACTAATCTAAGAGCCATTGGTTTCATCCTAATAGTGAAGGTCAGGAATAGTTATTTACCAGTGAACAGAGAGTGAGATGTGTAGTGTGGCCAACTCTAGCCCAGAGCCCTTACAGACAAGGATGTGGCTTAACGTGAAAACCAGGGAATTCTCGTGTTGTATTTTGGAATCTAGAAATGGTCTTCTTATGCATAAAAGGGACTCATATGATTTGAAGCTGGTGTTCTTTCCCCCTTCCCATTCCTTTATACATGAGTCCTTTACATAAAAAGAAGCAATTATGAAAAATTCTGTCTTGGAATTGACACAACAATGTGTTGGGTTTCATTATGCCCTGTGGATAACTAAAATAGTTATCTGTCCTCTGAATGCTAGCTGCCTATATGACACCCCTACTTCAGTGTTCAGTAAGCATCTCAAACTCAACTTGCTCAAAGTAGAACTCTTGATTACTCCACACCCCACAAATCTCCTCTCCCCAAGTTTTCTCTGTCTTAGAAAATAGAGCTCCCATCTACCTGGTTGTTAAGCAAAGGTTTTAACTGTTATCCTCATTCCTTTGCTTTCTCTTTCCCCACAGCCTATCTGTCAGCTCTTCCTGTTGGCTTTACTTCCAAAGTATGTCCCTAAATCACTGACTTCTCTCCATCACTATTGTTACCTCCCTTCTTGAGTCACCATCATGTCTTATCTGGACTGGTCTTCTAAACCATCTCCTTGCTCCATTATGATCTATTTTTGACAAAACAGCAAGAGTCATCTTTTTAAAGTCATTCTTCTATTTAAAGCCATCCCCTGTTTAAAGTCATGTATTAGTTTTCCATAGCAGTTAGGACAAAATCTTTACCCCTTACCCTGGTTTGCAAAGCCCTTTGGGGCCTGGCCTCCCCTACCTCTCTGACCTCAGCTCCTACCACACTCCCTCATCCACAGTCTCCAGACCCCTGACTTTCTATTCTTTGAGCATTCTAATCCACCAACCTGGGGGCCTTCCCCCTCCAGGAAGGGGCTTTGCTCATCTTCCCATGGCTGGCTCCTTGTAATATTTAGAACAACATATTCTGATAAATGCTATCCCTCATAGAGGCCTTTCCTGACCACCTGATTATGTAGGATGCCACCCCTCTGCCCCCTGCCCCAAAGCAGGCAGCATTTATGACACAACCCTTCTCATATCCTATTCAGCTTACCTGGATAGTGTTTATAGATATCACCACAACCAATGCCTACGGCCAAATATAAGACCCAGGAGAGCTGGGGACTCATCTGTTTTTTCACCATTGTGTCACCAAGACCACAGAGGAGGCTCTCAATAAATGGTGTTGCATGAGCAGCTGTTTTTCATATGCGTGTAATCCAGCTGTCTGTCAACTTGGGAATTAATAGGTTGTTTTTGCCTATTCTATTTTTACAGGAGACTGGACTCTATAAGTATAAAGTCTTTGGAACTCTGAAGGATTGCCCACCGGCTCTGCTCATAGATGTCTATATGGACCTAGACTACAGAAAACAGTGGGACCAAAATGTTGAAGGTAAGTGACACCTACTATTTTTAAAAACTCAATTAGAACGTAGAATCTATTGTTATTTATTTCAGCCAGTAGAAAGCGACAGGTTTAATCTTTACTATATTATGTTTCCCTTTTCATTTTGGCAGGAAAGTCTTAAGAGCTGGGCTGACATGTGCCTTTGCTCCTCCTAGGACTTGCTCCTTGCATGCTCTTAGAGCTACTCTCCAGTTTGCTCTGAGGGCTAATTTGTTCTCACTGTAAGTTTGTTATCGTCCCATACACCTCGCTCCTCGTGGAAGGCTTCTTGGAGGAGGTGGTGTCCAAGCTTTGTTTTATAAAAGTTTATAAAACATAATAGTTTAAACTACTCAATTATTTTAAAACATAAACGTTTATAAGAAAAGTTTATAAAGCAAATAAACAACAGGAATACATGTATGCGAGGAGGCGAGAGGGTGTGGGGATGAGTTGTGTAAAGGCGTTCGAGGCCCAGGGAACAGCATGAGTAAGGTGAGGAAGGCACGAAACAGCATGATATGTTCAAACACTGTGAGCAGGTTGTTGTTGCTGGTTTGTTGGGTAGCAGACTCTGGAGCTGGGGTGGGAGGAGTGTCCAGATCCCAGGGCCCAGCCTGGCCACCAGGCTACAGTTAGATTTCACCCTCTAAGTGATGGAGCGTTATGAAAGGCATAAAATAGGGAATCCTTCTGCCACTTAGAGCTGGAGTGGCCTCTGCCCTCTCCATCACAGTGGAATAGAACTATGGAGCCAGCCCAGGGGAACGTGAACTGGAGACCCTGGCTATAGTCAGGACTCTTGGTTGCAAGTAGCAAAAAGCTAACAAATGCCAGTGTAAGAAGAGAAAAAAGAATTTATTTGTTCATGACATTGAAAACTCCATGGGGCCAGAAGATCCAAGCTTATATTCTAATCATAAAGGAACAGGAACGAGACTTCCACTTTCGTATTAGTGACAGCCACAGTCCCAGGTTTGGCTCTCAGCGCCTCAGCATCATGTGCTCATTACCTGTGGACGTTTGTCACCGTTTTGGGTTGCTTAGTGTTTTCAAATACCCTTCCTATCTGGGGGAATTGTGATGCTTATCCATTCAAGGGAGAAGCCAGATGTTCTCTGTTGCAGGCTCCCTAGCAGTCATGGTTCAGTCTTGTGATATAGACCTTGACAAAAAGAGGTACATGTGGCTTCAGCTTGGGAGAAAGCAACGTGAGGAAGTGGGCAACATGCAAAAATCCATTTTCCGGTCACGGTCACGGCGAAGGCATCTGACCTTGGGGGAAGCAGTGGCAGAGCCTCTGATGTTCAGTACGCAGCATCAACAGTTCACGCTGTGGTGTCTGGTCCAGTGGCAGCAGCAGTTTGACTTCTCTGGAACAATCCTGAGGTTCTAAGCTTAACTCTGGTCCTCCTAGATATTCTGTGAGCTATCTGAGAGCCTTTACTAAGCCACTTTTTGGCTTCAACTTTTTAGAGTGGCAAGCTAAGACCCTGGCCAGATGTACCCTCCCTGAGCTAATCACCATGGCCACGTCATGCTCGTTTGCCCAGCTCTGCAATTCGGGTCGAGTCAGTCTTACTTAAACCACAAGAAGGACGGGAAGGGTGATGTCCTGAAGGAGAATTAAGATGCTGGTCCAAGAAGGGGAGAGTCAATATTAGGCATGCAAAAGCAACAGATGTCCCCTCCTTTCCTTCCTTTCAAGGGCTGTCTTCAGCCTCATGTGGCACCAATGGGCCGGCCAGCTCTTTAATCCATGGTCTGCTTCTGATAGATTTTCTTTCAAAAGCTGAATTAAGTAATACATTTCCCGCATCAACATCTCCTCAAGGGACTCTCTTGGTTACTTTAGCAGCCTTGGCTGGGCTCCTTCTCTAAGTACTTAGAAGCTTACTGCACAGCTTGGGGTCAGAGGGTGCGCATGTCATTGAATTCCTTTGCTGTCTCCCTCCAAGAGCTGGCTGCTAACCCCTCCAAGGGTTAGCCACAGTTATGCCACTTTTTAGCTGTTTAGGAAGGACACTGCCCTCTCTGGGACCTTGATCTCCCCGCTGAACACACTAGACTGGGTGACTTGGTCCCAGGCTAGCTGTAATGTGTCAGGAAATCTAAAGAAGGAAGAAAGTTCTCAAAAGCAAAACTATTGGTACTCTACTGACATCTGGTGGCTACTCTGAATTAAAACCTGAAAATTTGTTTTTGGGTGCCTGATTTTGTTTCTTGCATTCTATCTGAAAATGTTGTTTGAGATATACGATGGACACGTTTCGTTGCGTTCTTTTATTTTTACTTTATTTTTCTATTTTCTAGACTCTGCCTTCAGGCAAGAAGGTCTCAGTAGTAATGAATCTGTCTGACTGTTCTAGAATTTTGTGCCTCACGAGTTAGTGGTTTTTTATACCCTACGGCGTCATCATATCTAGGCTTCTTTTTAACTGAAGCCAAAGAGGCTTCCAGATACATTAACTTCTTTTATTCTCCTTAGAACTCTATGAAAGACGATGCAACGGACAGACCGTGGTCTACTGGCAAGTGAGATACCCTACTCTCATGTCCAACAGAGATGTATCCTTTCCCAAGTTCACCGCTACTCGCCTTTCTAAGTGTTTCTATGCCCTTGGCCCATCGCCCAATGGTGGCATGTCCAGCAGGCATGGCAACATTGTCTTTGATTCTGCAGAAGCATCTGCTGAAGCTGTTGCATCTTGTGTGGCTTTCAGAGATCTCAGAGCCTGCTTTTTGGGCCTGACAACGTGGAGCATCCTGCAATTGTGGTCATTGGAGGGCAGCTCCTACTTTCCTGAGAAGTTTTCTAGGGCTTGAAATTGCTGGGCCACAGAATTGGGGACCTGGAAAGAACTTTTTATAAGGAATGTTTAATATGCTCCTTCGAGCTATAGAGGAGAAAGGGGGGGACCCAGAGAGGTAAAGTGACAGAAGCGTTCATACAGGTGGTTAGTGACTGACAGGGGAACTCAGGCCCCCACATTTCCAGCTCCCCCATCTCACTTCCTGTTTTATTGACCCCACAGTGGTCCCTCCTTGACTCTTGGCTCTGGATTCTGGGTGTATGTTTCTTCCCCTCAGTTTCCTCATTTATGAGACAAAGCAGTTGAATGGGATGTGGGGAGTTTTTGCTGGCGCTCCAAGGTTCCAGGAAGCCTGCTCAGGACCAGCCTGGGAGGGTGGGATGGGAATTTGCTGGGTGGGCAGATGGGGGTAGGGTGACTGATAGGCAAGTTTTCGACTCCTTCAGCGTCCTCGTCAATGGCAGCAGCTAAGTATTTTACATCCTGAATGGAACAAAGGATCTGTGGACTTAAAGAAAGTTCGGAAACCACTGAAGTAAATGATGGTGGGGATCTTTCCTAGCTCTAACATTCCACAAGTCTCTATGTTCCTCCGTAATCTTTCTCTAGAAAGAGAGGGAGCATGTGGGTGTGTTTTCTGTGTATGGTTTTTGTGTTTTTGTGTCTAAATATATGTGTGTACCCTGGCCCCAACTAGATTATAAACTCCATAAGAGTTTATTTCTTGGCATAGTTCTCACATGCTACTAGATAGTTTGTATACACATGCTATATATTTCAACAAATCATGTATTACTTAATCCCTTGGATTTTCTCTAATCCTGCCAATAACTGTGTAAGTTAGGCATCATCATCCCCATTTCACAGTTAAGGAAACTGAGGCAAAGAGATGTCCAGAACTTTGCTCAGGTTCATACAGCTAGTGGGTGACAGAAGCAGATGCAGGACTCAGGTCCGGCTGTCCCAGAGATGGTGATCTTGACCGGGGCACAATCCACTGCTCTGACCTCACAGTGACACTGCTGGGTAGGTATTCCCAGGAGTGGACACCTGGGGCTCCTTGAAGTCCTATTTTATTGGCTCTCCAATGGCATGCAATCCCATAATGAGTTGCTTGGTCTTTGTATAGGCACATATGTCTCTCCAATAAGAGTCGTTAAATTTTTTATAACAGAGAATGGTGCCGTGGAAAAAAATATTAGTTTTGGAGCAAAAGATCCCAGGTTGAGTGTGAATACATTCCCTGGTTTGCTGTGTGACCTTGGAAAAGGCCCTTCATTTCTCTGGGCCTCAGGGAACTGGTGGTTCCCCAGTCACAGGCTTTATGACACACTGGACCTTCCAATTCACAAAGACCACTGACAAATTTTAATTGAGTTAAACTTTCCTCAATGGAGCATCAGGTGATGACTGTCGCATGAGCTGAGCAAGTTGTGGGAGAGAGTGGGACAATATTTGCTGCAAGGAAAAAGTAAAAGGCTTGGGAGAGAGGAAAGCCAGGGCCAAAGCAACATCGTTTCTTCCCTAAGACATTTAAGAACTTCACTCATCAGTATGTAGAGAGCAGGGCCAATGGCCGTCCTGCAGGGTGCCTGAGGGAGGGTGGGACAACTGTGGGTGCTGTAGAGACGCTGAGGTGAGATGGGGTTGTGGTTGTTGCTGTTATAGTGGGTGTAATTGCCTTAGAGTGATTTTTTTTATTGATTTGGGCTTTTCATTCTCTGTAGTGTGAAACCTAAAATTCTACCATTTGAGAGTATAATGAACACTTTAAAGAGTTGAGCCCTGTCCAGTTATGAAAGGCTGGCTAGGTTTTGGAGCCAGATCGGGGTTCAAATTCAGGTTCCATCACTTCAGCTGGGCTGTGGGATCTCTGGTGAGTCCCTTTACCTCTCTGAGCCTCAATTTTGTCACCTGGAAGATGGAGATACTTACATCAGACTCAGCAGGGACCTTCTCAGGATCAAGATTGATGCTATCTTAAAGCACATGATGCTTATGACATAGAAAGGGCTCGGTGAGTGGCAACTCTTACTGTTTCTTAGAATTTAATGATCTTCCTTGAATCGTGCCATAGATATAGTGGTTGTTCTGTGTTCGTTGAGATGAAATGGCTTTGTTATTCTTGGTGAACCAGTGTTAACCCAGAGAGGACTTCTGCCTCTAGATATTCAGGTACTCATAGATTTCCTGTGATCACCAGGTGTGAGTAAGATTGCTCAACCATCCTCTGTGCATAGAGGTCTCTAATTAGAGCTCTGGGGGAGGACAGGACGAGAAGAAATGACTCCATTGTTTATTAACTGCTTCTTCTGCTCCAATGTTTCCCTAATGCCCCCACAAGGCTGCCTGCTGGGCATTGTTGCCCCCTGTTCCTACATAGGGAAACAGCCTCAGAAGGGTTGAGTAACTAAGCCAGGATCTCACAGCAGATTAGTGAGCAATCCTCTGAGATCTCATAGTGCCTTCCTGGAGACGGGAGTGGTTTTCCTGCCTAATGAAAAGCTTGAAAGCATGAGAGAATCCTGCACAGGAGGTGAAGCGTGCTCTCAGATGAGAATACCGGGTGGCATGAGGCACAATCTTGCAGTGCATTTGGGGAGACAGGGCAGGTAAGTGAAGTAACAGCGCCAGGGAGCCAGAGCCAAGTGGGAGGAACTGAGTCACCTCCCTTGTCTTCAGCCTGTGGGGCTTTCCTTCTGCCTGTCTGAAATGCTGGCGTGGATGTCATGCCTTGACCAGCGGTACAGTATGTCTACGTCCGGGAGCGGCGAGATCTGGATGTGGAAGAGCAGAAGGTCTACGTGGTCCTGGCCCAGAGCACCTCCCATTCGCAGTTTCCCGAGCGGTCCGGTGTGGTCCGGGTGAAGCAGTACAAGCAGAGACTGGCGATCACAAGTGATGGCAGGAAGGGGAGCAAAGGTAAAGACGGGACCATTTGGGTGGAGGGTCAGGGTCAGGGTCACGCAGGTGACGGCCGTGCTGATTGCGAGGCATGTACAGTGCACGCAGCTTGCCCCCTGAGGTCAGAGAATGGGTGTGGGTGCAAAACAGACGGGCTCCACAGCTGGGGAGAGACTCAATTCACCCCCAGACACTGGGCTACAGAGCGAGGTGGGTGTCTAACTCTGACTCAGTGCATTCTGTACTGACTCTTTGTTGTCCAGGTGCAATCAGCGCATCCAAGTAAACCAGAGGTTTGGAAATTCATGTCAGGCTGGTCCTGTGGCTCATACGCCAGGCCTGGGGGTGGGCAAGAGGGCCGGCAGGACTGTCTGTGTGGCTGCAGCTCCCAATTGGCAGAAACCCAGACGCTCAGGCCCTGCCTGCCTTGAGTTCCAGTACAGGGAGAAAAGCTGTGGGCAGACAGCGGCCTGCAGCCAGCTGCTCCGCTGGAATGAATGTGGCCTTGCGTCTGAGGCGACATCTGAACCGTAGTTCTGAGGCTCGTAGATCTAGCACCTTGGACATGTCACCTGGCTTTTCTGAGGCTCCACTTTATCAGTAGTAAACTGGGATTATAATTGGAATTTTACCAATTCTTTAGGATTGTTAGGATAAGTAGTAAGAGAAAAAATGAAATGAGAGACTGTCTCCTAGTGTCTAGCACTTGCCAGGTGTTTAATAAATCGCAGCAAGATGTGCCTGTGGCTGTGTTTTCAAAAATGTTTATATAGAAATATCCCGTAGGACGAGGCAGGGGAGAGGACTCACCTGAATCATGTGTTCCCTCCGTCCTTACTTTCTGGGCCTGAATATGAAGGAGGAATGTTCGCGGGGCTCATTGCTGTGTCCTTCTCTTTTTTCTTCCTTCTGAATTCTCCTTTCTTTTCCCCTCTAGTTTTCATGTATTACTTCGATAACCCGGGTGGCCAGATTCCAACCTGGCTCATTAACTGGGCTGCCAAGGTGAGATCCCCAGAGGTGGGAGGGGACGTGCGTATGACAAATGTTGACTCAGCCCGTGGGGCTGTCAGGCTGAAGAGACTTGCTGTCTCAGGCCTAATGAGGCTCTTTTATGAGGTGGCTTGGTTGAGTGACTACGGTTAGGACTGGGGTTGCCAACTCCCAGGACAGAGGCTGGGACAAAAGACAAAGAATCATTAGCTGGAATGCCAGCCCCTGCCTGCTGGCGCCCAGAGACCCCGCCAGGATCACTCAGTGGAACGTCAGGACAATAGCTTGCTCCTTGTAGGAACAACGGTACCCCTGGATCCTGTATCGGCTTTGAGGGGAGTAAGACAGGCTGACCTGGCCCAAGAGACCACCAGACGTGGCCAAGCCTGGGGCAGCCTCCAGTTTTGTTACTGTTGTTGTGTTTTTCTGGAAGGAGAGGGAACCGCCTAGATCACTAGAGACAGCCTGGGAGCCTGGCTTCATGGGGACCATTCAGCCTGCTTTGTAAGCGTCCTACTTACTGGCTGGAGGGCTCAACAGCTTCCCCAGGAGAGGAGAAGGTCCTAAACTTTGAGTCAAACAAATGTGATTTTGAATGTTGGCCCTGCCACTGACTGTGTGTAGCCTAGGGAAGCCTTCGATCTTTTCCTTTTTTAAAATGGAGGTGGAGGGGCCGGCCCTGTGGCCGAATGCTTATGGCTCCGCTTTGATGGCCTGGGTTTGCAGGTTCGGGTCCGAGGCCCTGACATACTCTACTCATCAGCCATGCTGTGGCAGCATCCCACATATGAAGTATGGAAGATGGGTACAGATGTTAGCTCAGGGCTAATGTTCCTCAAGCAAAAAAAAAAAAAAACATATGGAGGTGGATATTACCTACCCCATGGAATAGGAGTAAATAAGACGATGTTTGGGGAGATTCTAGCTCAACGCTCAACACTAGCTAAATAATAGTATAGCCTATCTCTTGTCCCGGAGTCCTTACCATTTCCTAATTCTGTAAAGCAGGTCTTTTCTCCTGTTTCTTGGAAGAGTCAAACAACCCAGACCTACCCAATCTCCTGTGTTTTCTTTTTCTTTTCAAGAAACAGTGTCTCAGAAATGTCTTAGCTTTTCACTAGCAAAAGCCAAAATATAAGGCAGTGTCTTGTAACCATAGCCCCTGCCAGGTAGTCTCCCCGACGCCTTGGGTCTTAGCTTTCGCCATTATCTGTGGCAACGTTGAGCTGGAATCCGGTCAGAGGCCCTACTGTCTGTTATTCCCAGAGCCATCTCTGTTTACCTTTTGCCACATGCCCCAGAATCAAGAGTGATTGCTGTGAGGACAGAGGAGTGACGGTGTCCTTTGCTTTGCAGAATGGAGTGCCTGAGTTCTTGAACAACCTAGAGAAAGCCTGTAGGAACTACCCCAGGAGATACTAAGGAAGAGGATTGGGAACCTCGTGCCGTGGAATGATGTCTCTGAAGTGCCACAACCCATGGATGCTTAGCATTCTTTTTGGCTTTCTGCTTGCACACTCTCCGGCACATCGTCTCTGAACGTGTTTGCCCCATGCCCGGCTCCCCAGCCTGCTTCCTTTCCTACTCTCCCCACCCCGGGCCCACGACCTTCTTCCACTATGGAATATGGGTCAGATTAGGGAAAGCTTTGTGTGTTTACTTTTAAAAAGGAAGGTCCTCAATAAGGAACACAGTCATTCCATTGTGTCATTTTAGGGGGATGGGTGGGTGGAGGAAGGACAACAAAACACAAGAATGACTGAGCCTGGCCAGCTGGCTCCTCCAAGACTGTGATTTCTTACAGCCCAGGAGGGGCCGCTGGAAGTTGCATTCGCTTCAGTCGCCTCTCAGTGCACCCAGGCTGGAGGACACGTGCTGCTGCCCGTTTGCTTTGGGGACTTGATTTGGCCGGGCTTGAGGTGATAATGCAGTGAGTCTCTCCCCATCCTGCTCCTGGAGGCTCACTAGCTGTTTTGATACCAAACCATCTTGAAAAACATTGCAGGCCTGACAGAGCACATAATGTGATCACCATTTTTTCTCATCATCCACTTCTGGGTTTTTCTCTTTCCCATATGACAGGGAAAGGCTGGGGAAGGGCTGTGCATACCCTACCAACTCTGCCTTTGACTGGAAACTGAGGCATCAAGATGGCTCAGGCAGTTATCCAAAGCCAGGATGCTTTGAGCACAGCATTGTGATGAAGTGTCTATATGCAGTAAGATGAGTTTGCCTTCTAGAATGTTTGGAGATGGGGAAGGGACAATAGTTCACAGCCAGGGAAATATTAATTCGTGGCTTGGTTGACTGCACCTTTTTCTCAGGAATTCTACCTAAGTTGTCTACCTCTTCTACCACCAAAAGAATTCTAGTTTCCTCTGTTTTCTCCTGGATTTTGGCAGGGCAAGATATTCTGTGGCCAAAGCCACAGCCTTGATGATCTCAAGGAACAATTTTAATCACCTTGTGTGAAGGTACCCAACCTTGATTAGTGGGCACAGAAATTCAGGATGTAATGATAGAAGCAGGGGATTTGTTAATGGGATAACTCAGACTATGTGTTTTCTCTCTGCGAAGGAAAGTGTGTTGAATAGCAAATAAATACAGAATGACTTATGCTTGTCTTGTGTGCTGCTTCCCTCCTACCTTGTTCCTTTTGTGAGAATGAATCAGGTCTCTTTGGTTTACAAGTCACATCCAACCTAAGTCATGGACTTGAACATAAAAAGAATTTGGGGCTCACTTCCATGCAAGGCCAGGTATAGAGTGGCCTCAGGTAGGGGTTGATATAGGTGCTCAAACTGACGTTAGAATTCAGCTCTCTTTTTCTTCAAGTTATCTTTGTTGTTGGGCTGTGTTGGTGGCAGGGTTGCTGCTAACAGCAAAAGGTAGGCCTGCATCTTCCCTGGTTCACGCCAATAAAAGAAAAAGAGAAAAAAAAAGAAGACGGCATTCCTCTCCAGTAGATGCCGCACCGTCCCATGATTCCCTCTAACCCATGTGCCCATCCCTGCCCCACTCTTGTGGTTACATCGATAGAATTATGCAAATAAGCAAACGCCTCATAAATTTATCCTTGAAATGTCATTATGTAGCTGGAATTTAATTTTAGATAAACTAAAGCTAAATTCCCCATGTTATGGAGATCAATCTGAAATTTTACATAGAGGGTCATTGAACAAAAGCACTAACATTAGAGTCTTTGAGCAGAGAATCAACACGAATGGTGTCATGCAAACTAGATCTTTAAACAGTGTTTGATAATTTGCTAAGAACTCTGAGAATACGAAGCACACTGAGTTTTTAGTTAGGCAGTTAGAAAAAAAGTCCCATAGTTTGCTATGATTAGTAGAGTTATGACTCTGACATTTCCACTTGCTCATTTGGAGAAGACAGTCGGTCCTACATAGTGCTGAAACAGGAGGCTCTGCGGGAAACCGAGAGCCATGGAGGAGCTGATGTAGATGCCAAAGGTGCAAAAAATAGAGAGCTCATGCTGTCGAGGCCGCGCTGATTTCTCAGGGCCAGCCCTTCCGCAGGGGCTGGATGTAGCATTTGGAATTTGAAAGTTGTAGACATCTTGTCATTCCTCTAGCACTTTGTTTTGCTTCTTTTTCCCATGTCTGTCTCTCCGAATAGACACTAACATCTTTGTGGATAGAAACAGTGATTTCCCTTTGCTTACTGCCCATCAGGGTGGCAGGTAGTAGGCACTAAAATGAGTGACTGAGTGATTTACAGAAGATGGACCCGCTGACACGCCCAGAGGCTAAACCCATCTTGATATAGAGGGTTAATTTGAGTACCTTAAAGAATAATGTAATAATTATTGAATAATTGAATTCAAGCCAAATTATTTCCCAAGTCCTCATTTTTGGGGGTTCTGGATTCCTCCAGTTCCCACTGATCCTTCCTTGAAAGTATTAAGGTCCCTTCTTTGTTAAGGGGTGGCCTCGCTAGTGTGGCTGCGGGTGATATTTTAATGTTACGGAAATGGCACAGTCTGAACTGAGTCCAGCTGAGATTAGTCAGGATTTCAGGATTTTAATGACAAAAGTAGCACGACTGTCAGTGCTCAATTTTTTCCACAGGCGAATTATTCACCCCGCATAACAATTCAAAGTTAATGACCACCTTGGAACTGAGGTGTTCCAGCCCAGGGTCACTTCCTTGAAAATGTTCCTATTTCACAGTGAGAGTCCTGGCCCGGCTCCCTGGCTGAGATTCCTCACCCAGAATCCCCATCTCTAATGACTGCCCTTCACACCTCCTGCTTCCCAGCTGGATTTGGGAGAGACAAGCAGGAAGAGCCCATTCGGTTCTCGTGTTTCTGGTAGCACCACCCAGTCGGCTCAGAGAATTATCTTTAAAGGCTTTGAGACATGGATTCGCCTAGCAGACATTTCTCAAGAGTCTGGAGTCCATCCAGCAAGGGGATCAACATGGTGGTTCCTGGATGAAAGAGAAGGCTTGGTGCCTGCCCTCAAGGAGCTTATGTTCTGGTGAAGAAGACAGTGGACAAGCTGTTGAAAAGGTGATGAGTTTTGAGAAAGGACAAGTAAAGGGTAGTAGAGGCTGTAGAACGGGAGCTCTAACGAAGTCTGAGGGGTCAAGGGAGAACATGTTGGAATTGGCTGGGTGACGGCTGGGGAAGAAAACCGTTCCACACGGAAGGAAATATTTGCACAAAACCCCTCAGGCAGGAGAGCCAGTCATGGCTGAGGAAACTGTAAAACAGAAACTACCAAAGGCCAGTATGGCTGGAGCAATGCGAGTGAAGGAGGGGCATCTCAGACATGGCTGAAGAGGTAGCTAGTCAGGCCATGGGAGACCCTGGGAGCCATGGCAAGGAGTTTGGTCTTTAAACCCAGAGCACCAATAGCTAGGAAGGATTTTAGGCCAACGAGTGACCTGATCAGATTTATTCATTCTGGATAGCTGCCCATTTTTCCCTGTGGTCCTCTGCCATCTCTAACAGTCCCTGCAACATTGTCCTGGGGGTCCTAGCCAAGGTGCTTTAAGCCTTGTCACTCTGAATCCTCGCCCCCATCGGGCAGCATGCCGAGTAACTATCACCCAAATCCAGTTTCCAAAGTGGAGCGTCAGCCTCTGAAGTTCAACAGGAGTAAAAGGGGGGCAGGGAACATCCAAGCACACCCCCTCCATCTGTCCCGGGCCTTGCTGGGGTACAACACACCTCCAATGTGATGGCGTCATGTCACCCATCAGAGCTCCATTTCAGGAGCCAGAAGTGGGAGAGAAAAAGGAAAGGCACAAAACATGTAAGCAGGTCGGCTTTCCCCAAGAGTATTTTCCTAGGATCCTCCCCAACTACAAGGAAGAAGATTGTTTTGCTTGAGAAGACAGAAACACATTATTTGCTTAGGTTCTCACAGTTTAGAACCAAGAAATGGGAGGGCTTCGGAAAAATTATTTATATTGCTAATCCATTATATGTATCTTTGTGTGTGTCTGATTGGATATACAAGATGTGCTCCATTTCATAAGATACAATTTCATAAGGAACAACAACTAAGCAGCCTGTTATGTGAGTGACTGTTGAAGTTCTCTACTTGACACACCAGGTTCTGTGCTAGGCAGTGGAGTTCATAAAGATGGGATGGATTCTTCCATTAGGGAATTGCCAATCTATAGGGGACATGGAATACGTACACAGTTTATGATGATCAGAGAATGTCATTATCACCATATGAAAGGAAAACATGTAATATTTTAGCACTTTGTGGCTAACTGCTGTTAAGAACAAAGACTATAGGCCCAAAATGGAGTCACTTGTGCTAAGCCCTATGTCACCAAACCAAGACTTATCTTAATTACAGTTTCAGCTTTCCCCAAAATGAAATCTTAAAACAGTCAATTGAGAATTGCCTGATCAGCACTAGTTAGGTCATCTGCCTGACGGACCCCTGCCATCCCTAAAGGAAAGTAAACTTGCAATAACCACCCCTCTTTTTTGTCTAGTATAATTTCCTTATTCCTGCTCCCTCTTGCCTATAAAGGTCTTTTGTACGACGTCTCAGAGCTCCTTTGTATCTGCTAAGTTGGATGCTGTCCAAAGCGAATGGATTTTTGCTCAAACTTTTAAGATTTTTAATATGCCTCAGTTTATCTTTTAACAGTTTTGGTGTCAGAAGAGGGAACCAAAGGAGACCCCTGAAGACCCCCAGGAGCAATGAGCCCCCAGGCATAGGCACCTGTGAGCCCCTTAAGCTTGCTGCTTTCTCGCTGTCTCTGGAAATGGTGAGTTAGTCCCTCTTAGAGTCTAGCTCCTCAGCTTTTGCGTCATGAGCTTTCAGACTCTGAGTAGTTCTTTTTCAAGACCGGGTCCAGAAACCGGCCACAGTTGGACTGGGTCTGACTTCAAAACCAGACTGGTTCTGGGGCCAGCCTGGTGGTGCAGCGGTTAAGTGCGCACGTTCTGCTTCTCAGTGGCCCGGGGTTCGCCGGTTCGGATCCCGGGTGCAGACACGGCACTGCTTGGCAAGCCATGCTGTGGTAGGTGTCCCACATATAAAGTAGGGGAAGATGGGCAAATATGTTAGCTCAGGGTCAGTCTTCCTCAGCAAAAAGAGAGGAGGATTGGCAGATGTTAGCTCAGGGCCGACCTTCCTCAAAAAAAAACCCAAAAAACCAGACTGGTTCCAGGGTCAGACTGAGTCTGACTCAGCTAGACTGTGTCTGGTGTGAGGCCTCAGGTGAATAAAATTTTGTTTTAAGGCTGAAGAAGCAGGTTAACTTAACAAACATAATCTCGAATGACAGTAACCGCAGTAGAGAACTTTTAACGTAGATAAGCTTCTCCATTTATGAGGTGCCCTAGAGGAAAAGGGGGCTCAGCCATGCACTCATGCGAAAGGGTCCAGAAAATGATATTTCCTCCTCTGCAGTTTCTGGTGCTGGGGTGAGACCTGCTGGGACACCCACTCACTCCAGAGCCTGCGGATGGGATCTGGGAAAACTGGCAGAAGCTGATGAAGGGTAAGAATTCTTACCAAAGTCACCTCTCCCAGATCTCTATCTGTGCCCTCTGGTCGAGAAAGGAAGGTAAAATTTCATGTTGTCCCTTCCTTTCCAAATTCAGATTGGCAGCAACAAAATCTTTGTAAGAATTAGATCTTCGAATTGTGACTCACGAATTTGCTTTTGGGTACTCATTGATTGTCCATCCTTTCTCTCCCAGGGACAGCTATTGCTGGCTGGTTTATCTCGCTTTGTGTTCTGAGAACTTGCTTTGGCAACCGTTAGATTGGGGGCCCCCAAAATATGGCTGGACAGAAATGTGGATTATACTCCATTTGTGGCTGGGGTCCTACCGACTGTTGCCAGCCCTCAGGGGAATTGTCTAAGTCTTTCTTTCCTTTGGTTACCTTTGCAAATGGCTCTGGCTCTTGGGCGGGGAGTATCTCTTGCATCCTCTTTGGGGATGTCTCTTGTGTTCATGGGATTGTTCTGTATTGCTGGGAATGTTTACTGTTTGTCCCAGCTGAAATCTGACAAGATATTCAAAAGGATTTTTTTTTTAAGTAGCTCTGTGTCCAGAAGTTGGCCAAATTGGAAACTGATAGCCAGAGCCTGATAGGAAATTTTTTTTCCTAAGCTAAAATGAACCTATGTGCCTGGAGGGAGAGGAAAACATTCTGAAACCTTTGTGGAAGGATTTACTAAAACATTCCAAAGACACACAGCCCTAAATCCAGAACATAGGAATCTTTTGATTTCCATCTTAATTGAAGATCTTCTCCCTGATAGAAAGAGGCAAACTGAGGATAACGTAGTTGGATGGGTGGGCAGCCTCCATGTCCTTCAGGTCACCACCCAATTCTTTGAGGAGTTAAAAAAAACTCTACTTGTCTTACAAATCAAGTCCTTGTAAGAACAGAAATGCGACTGAGAAACCATTCAAAGCCCATCTGTCCTTCTTACCAATCCCCAAACTTCTCCTATTTATCCCAGAAAGCTTACAGATATTGTAAAAGATCTGGACTTATGTAACAAAAGTCCTGCTTGGTGGAACTTGCATTTTTTTTCTCTGTGCCTCTTGAGATGTAAGTATTCTACCTGGTCTTTTCTAGGAACCAGGGTAATTCTTATTAGAACTGGGGGTCATAGATAACATTCATTGACCACTTATTAAATGCCAGGCACAGACTAAGCACTTCACACAATTAGACCATTTCATCCTCACCCTTGTTCATGTACAAAAACTTCCAGAGAGTGTGGAACTTTGTCTTGTTCCCAACTAAATATTCGATGTATAGAACACAAAAAATATTCAAAACTATCTGCCAGATGAATGAATGAATCAACAATGGAGCAACATTCCTAAAGCCCTGTGATCTCCAGTTGACCACTCTGCTGGAAAGATGGGTACAAAAAACTTCACACTCAATTTTGTGTCTACCTAATTCTCCACCAAAGATGAACTTTGAGAACAAATGAATTTTTAGAATTTTTACAACTAGAATTGTTTTGTCTTTCTGATGCGAGCTCAGTGAGTCAAGGAGTCAAAAGAAAGATTTCTTGGACTCTCAAGGTCTGGCAGTAGTGCTGTTATATTCAGAGAATAGCATGGAGTAGCATGGGGACAGGACCCATGGGCAGTGAAGAGCTGCAAACATGGGTTGAGGGTAAGGCTAAATTTAAGGCATAGGTATGTGAGTTCTCTTTTTACAAGACAAAGGAAAGAATATGTAAAAAAGTTGTTAAAATGGTATCAGTGCAGATGGGGTCTGGTTGTGGGGTGGTCTTATAACTTTAGATAAGAATCAGAGCTGATTAAGTCAGGATGTCCTATGCTTCCCAGATAGGTATGTAGGGCAGGTCACCTTGGGCTTCTCTCCCTGGGGCAGCCTTGATCCTCATCAAAGCCACCACCTTAAATATCATCTTCAGCTAAAGACAAAGGAGGATGTTGGTGGTGGGGGGAGTCAGTTACAGGAGGTTACCAGACAAGTACAGTAAACAAGAGTAAGATTATTACGCAGATTTAAGTCCTTGCCTTTGGCATTGATAAGAGTTTCTAGAGATAAGGTCATCTCCCCTTCCTGGTGCAGAGAGGAAGACACCTTCACAGATGGAGATCTCCTTCACAAATGTAAATGTCTCTTAAGAAAGGGTAAGTAAATTCTACTTTTCAGAGTTTTTTCCTATCTGCAGTTTTTAAAAGTAACCAGCCAAAATAATCCTCATAATTTCAGTTATTTTTTTGCCTTATTTTGTGACTTAAAAGTTTTTTTAAAATCTTTTTGCTTTTCCATTCAATTCAACTTCTTTGGAGGACTTAAACCCACCATCTAGAAGTCCAGTCACTAGACAGGTATTATTGATTTAACTAAGGGAGGGGAGAGAGGCCGGAGGCCAAGCAGGAGGAGAAGAGAAGCCCTTTTCATTTGCAGGCCAGGATCCTGAAAGTTAAGAAAACCCGTATTCCCCCAGGGACAGATGCAGAGGTTGGTGGGGGCAGGGACTGCACACCAAATCCATTTTCTCCTATCTATTTTACCTGATTCCTCTCTAGTGGTTCATAGACTGAGAAAACACCCATGGAAACCGGGCAGGACAAAAACAGTAGTTAGAGCTCAGTGAAGGACATACAGTAACTTTTGCTTTATGTCAAACAGCTTAAGAGGGGCTGGATCTGTTTTTAAGTGGTCATGGATTCTGCTTACCAGTGAATGTGGTGTTTCATTTTCCAAGGCAAAGTGAATAATATTCTTCATGAGGAGCCTATATTTCAGGCCTGGTATTGAATAATTACTGGACTGCTGAAAGCTTTCAAGTAGGAGTTCGCCCTCCACTACACCACTTGGCTCCTGTTCCCATTTCAGCTACTTTAAGCTCTTGTAAACAGCATTCGTTTTCCATTACAAGCTAGGAAATGTGACTGTGGAGCAACAGTGCCGGGTCCCTGGAGAGGGCCTGCCAGGAGGCCGTTTCCTCACATCTCATTTGAGTTTGTAACTTGCTGGCGAGGTTGAGTAATGGCTGAAGCTCCATGTCTTCCCATCCTATTCTGTTCCACTAATTTATAAAACAGCCAGCGACCCGCTTGAGGATTAGCGGATCAACCAGATGTTTCCTGAGCAAAGACAGCATGCATTTCCCCTTGCACATCATCTTGTGAGAGGGGAGGGCTGACAGGGCACTCACCCCATCTGACATCATTGGGCGAGGTAGCCTGGGGCAGAATTTCAAAGCCGAGAATCTTGGCCAGGGAAGAGCTCAGCTGGCAGCTCCGCGCTGGGATTAACTGACCCAGTTAACCAGGGAGAAGGAATCAGCAATTTAATTGTGTTTATTCTCTGGGAGGAAGCAGACCCTCCACTCCCTGAATGGCCATGGGCTATGGGAGACGTTCCTCGATGGTTCCACATGCACGTTCACGGTACTTATTTTCCCTGACTTTTGCCTGAGGTTGAAGTGAACAAGCTCGATCAATTTCAATGAATAATAATAAAATCATATAATTAATAATAATAATAAATCAACGAGTCCTTCTTCCCCAAACCACACAGGGGAGCTCAAATCCTAAAAAATCTATGATTTCAAATCATCTCCTTATAGATCACTAGCTTGTCAGATTCAGGGTGTTAACAACTGATAAAATAGGGGCCATCCCCATGGCCGAGTGGTTAATGGCACTGCTCATCAGGCCACGTTGAGGCGGTGTCCCACATGCCACAACTAGAAGACCCACAACTAAAACATACAACTATGTGAAAAAGAAGATTGGCAACAGTTGTTAGCTCAGGTGCCAATCTTTTAAAAAAAAAAAGAACCAGTAAAATAAAATAATTTTTTAATATAGGGAATATCAACATGGAATTGCTAACTTCTTAGATAGGTCATTAAAAGTAAATCAAAACAAACAAATAAATAAATAGAATGTACAATTTATTATCACTATAATTTCATAAAAGAAAGGTTAGTTTAATCAAACCCCTCCAAGGAATTTTTTTCACCCTTGTAATCAAATCCAAACTCCTAAGACCTAAAAAGTTCCATATCTAGGATCTGGCCCCTGCCAACTTTTCACGCTCCACCTCCTCCTTTTCTTATTCCTCTCCAGCCTTCTCTCTGTCCCTCAAATGTGCCTTGGTCTTTGCATCTACTGTTCCCAACATCAGGAATATTCTTCTCGCAGATCTGTACCCGGTGCACTGCCTGTGGTAGGCAGCTTTCTGACAGGGCTCCCAATGATCCCAGCTCCTGGCACGCATGCCCTTGTGTAATCCCCTCCCCTGTGTGTGAGCTGGGCCTCGTGACTTGCTTCTAAAGAATAGAATGGGATAGACTTGCCGTAAAGAATAGCAACAGTGGTGTGATGTCACACAGAGATTAGGTTGTAAAAGACCATGACTTTATTCTTGCTCAGTTCTCACTTTATTCTTGCTCTGGCTCTTCTCACCTGCTTGCTCTGAAGAAGCAAGTTGCCATTTATGAACTGCCCTGTGGAGCAGCTGATATGACAAACAACTGAGGGTGGCCTCTTGGCCAACAGCCAGTCAGGAACTGAGACCCTCCATTCAACAGACTGAGAGGAACTGAATCCTGCCAACGAACTCCTGAGTAAGACTGGAAGCAGCTCCTTCCCTGTGGGGCTTTGCAATGACTGCTGTCCCACAGGACACCTTGATTGCAGCCTGGTGAGAGATGCTGAGCCAGAGACACTGGAACCAGCTAAGCCATTCCCAGGTGCCAGACATGCTAAAACTGTAAGATAATAAACATTGTTTCTTTAAACTACTAAGTTCTGGGGTAATTTGTTACACAGCAATAGATAACAAATACACTGCCTCACTTTATTTACATCTCTACTCAAATGTCTCCCTCTCTAAAGAAGTCTCTCACCTCTAAGACAAAACAAAACAACAAAATTGATCCCACATTATTCTCTACCCCCTTAAACATCTGTATTTTTCTTCATGGAAATTATCACGACTTATATTTATAATATATAATGATCTATTAGCTGACTTTCCTACTAGAATGAAAATTCGGTGAACACTACCTCTGTCAGTTTGCTGGTGAATAAGAGGGATATATATTTGTCCTGATGGTGCCCAAGTTTATTTGACAAATACTTATTGTAGGGCCACCATATGGCAGGTCCAGTGATTACAGGTTATTTGTTCCTGATTCCCCAGTATTTGTACCAATTAATTTTAGTCTGTTGGCTAAGCTTTTTTTTTTCAGCCAAGCTGCTATGTTTTGATAATGTACCTTTCTATGCCTTTAACTGAGTATTTGAATAAATCCCATATAGGACGGACTTGCTCTCATATAGTCTAGAGCTTGTGTGTGTTCTACTGAAGCCTATTGTTGGATAAACATAATTATTTGAAAAGTTCTTACTTTACACTATGCTGAAGTTAACTTCCTGCTACTTTCATCTATTAACCTCAGCTTTATTCTCAGAAATGGTGAAAAATTATATCCATTCCTTTTCCACAGTCCCAGTTCTAATTGCTCTATTAATTCTGTTTCCTTGGGTATATGTTCTGTTTGTTGAATGTATTGTCTCTTTTTTATGCTGGAGACTTTTCTTGGATGTTTGGTGTTTCTTCATTTTGTGCTCATCTTTGTAGTTGAGATTGCAAGTTCAACTTTCCACTTCCTTAAAAGGAGCTGTGACAGCTGTTGCTGAGGCTCTCTCTTCACCCAGTTTCCAATGGGAGCTGTAGGGCCCATCGTGCCATCAGCCATGCCTCCAGGGATGGTCTCCCGCCTCACCAGCACCTAGGAACTGCCCTGTTTGTCTCAAGCTCCCGCACTCACTATTCTCATCTCAAGGCAGATTCCTTTACTTCTGGAGGGGGGGTGTGTGTGTGTGTGTGTGACAGAGGATGGGTAATTGGCCTGGCTACTCTCCTATTGTCACAAGAGATACCAGAGGTTGACTATGTCTGAACACGGATCATCTTTCTTGTTTCCATCTTTGACAGCTGCGTTCTTCCACGTGAGTCCTGACATCCAACTTTCTCTGCAATTTTATCTCATCCATTTTCTGTTTGTTTCTGGACCATGAAGTATAACAATTCTTATGTCCAATCCTTATGTTTTAATTCTAATGTATGTTTTTATTTATGAATATTTTACATATTTAAAAAGTACGAAATATGACCATTTATATCTTGTATACATGAATTTATATGTATATGTACTCAGTTTAGCTACCGTCTTGAAACCATTACATCTACTTCCTTTTCAGCCCTTCAAATATTTAAAGATATTATCACATTCTCCCTTGTTCTCTCCTCAGCTTAAATCCCAAGTTCCTTTAATGATTCTAATCTACAATAATTTTCTGACTCCTTATCACCAAAAACTCCCTCCTCTCTGCCTATAGACACGTTAGAGTTTATTCAAGAGCTCTGTTATGGCTCCCAGTGTTGAGAGGAATACTCAGAGTACGGTGGGACAATTACTTCTTATAATCTATATTTTTTTCTGTTAGTGCCAGGCCTGGGCTATCTTTTTTTAACCACATATTTATACTACTGGCTTATAATAATCAATTTCCTTTCCACCTCTCTTCCACATTTTAAGTATATAAACTCTGCCTGGGAACCGCTCCCCCATCCTCTGCTTGTGTAATTGATCACTAAACAAGATGAAAGACTTTACATTGATCTCTAATGAGTTTTACATGTTAGTTTTAATCTCTCGATTCTAGAGGGTGTCAGGATATGCAGAAAGACTAGCTTCAGTTTATTCTTGTCTTCACCAAACTGACAATCCTTTAATATATTGATCCCTGGTAAATCATGATTCCTTCCATCTATAGAACACCTTCTCATCTATTATTAACCTATCAGAGAGCACACTATATTAGCTTCTTTGGCTGAAGCCCATTTTTACTCACTGGGATTATGTTATACATTCATTCAATAAAGATGTATCAAGGGCCAACTCTGTGCCAAGAGCCAAGCTCAGCATTGGCTATACAGAGATAAACAAAGAGACATGGTTCTTGATCTCATGGAATTTATGGCATAGTATTTACATATTTACAATTATTTATAGAATTATTACTATACTTATAATTACTAGTGATTACATAGTCAGAAATTTACTTTTTTAAAAACGTACCAATCTTGAGAAAGCAAAAATAGCAGGATGTTAATTGTGGAATCTAGATGGTGAGTAGATGGGTGTTCACTGTACAATTCTTTCAACTTTTCTGCATATTTGACATTTTTCATAATAAAATCTTGGGGGAAATTTGCCTGTCCTTCACATGTTATATTTCTTTTATAGTCTTCAGCCATGAAATTGCACGTATCCCTGGTTTAAACTCTTTGGATTCCTTTCCTTGCTTTTCATGACCTTAGGATGCCGCATCCTCTTTCTCCCAGGGATCCTGGGAGAAATGTCACAGAATAGAAAGAACACTTGCATTGGAGATGGACTAGAACTCAAACTCTGAGCTTAGCACCTACTGGCTCTGTGCCCCCTGACAAATGGCTCAGTGGCTCTGAGCCTCAATTCTTCTCATCCCTAAAATGAGGGGGTAATCATATTCACACCTCAGGTTGCTATGAAAACTAAATAAAATTATGTACATAATCACTTAGCATAATTAGAATGCATCCTGCCCCACTTCCACCACTTTCTCCACTTGCCGACCTCACGCATAACCATTATTTCCTTCTTTACAAATCTGAATTAAGTGGTTAATACCCATTCATGCTGTTTTCTTCCATTACCATTTGAAAAACAAAATTCATAGAAACTCAAAATCCATAACATATTACTAGATGCTTTTGTTTGGCAAATGTGATGTCAGAAGATCTGAATTCATCCGTCACCTTCAAGTTTCCTTTTTGTTCAGGTGTGGGATTGATGTTAAGGAAGTGCCATTCATATCCTGACCAGGTGGTCTGAAATTGCTGCACATTGCTGCCAATTCCTGTCTTGATTTAGTTTTTGTGTGTCCTGATTGCTCTGTCTGCAGTGTTATCTTCCCCCTTCGAACCTGCAAAAGGAACTTGTGCTGCCTTCTAGAACAAGTTCAATGCCCTCCAGTGAAAACTTCCAGAATCCCCTCCTCTAGCTTTTACTCATAATGTTGCTACAGTATAGTGTCATATCTCAAAATATCTTAAATAGCTTACTACTAGATGGTAAACACCATGGGGCCAGGGAGAAGCTCTCTTCCATCTTTCTAAGCCCAGTGTATGGGACTGAGAACACCCAGCAGGCACTTGTTGGAGGTCATTCATGGAAGTTTGCACGAAGGAATGATTGGAATTCATCGTCCCTGGGTTTCAGTTTATTCCCCCATGAAATAAGAGAGAGAGGCAGGTGACTTCAAAAGCCTATTTGAGTGTCGAAATGCTATGATTCTTAACCTTTGTATTATGTTATTCACACGCAGTCTATCTTTTTTATTTCCAGTATTTGTCGTAATGCCAGAGCTTTCTGTATGGTCAGAACCTTCTTGATTTTTAAGCAACTGGGATTTGGATGCCTATACATCCCCTCTCTCTGACTCTGCCCTTAACTACACCAAGGAATGGCTGAATTGACGTTTCTAACCAGTCCCTGACTATCCCCTACTCCAAACAAAAATGCATCTCTGCATCTCCGTTACCTTCCGTCCTCTCCATTTCCAAGATTGCCTGGCTTAGAACATTCTTTCTGTCCTGTGCCCTAACTCTGAAGGAGGTAGAGTGGGTTCATGTAGCCTGGAGTCTGCTGGGTGTCTGGATAGATATGAAGATGATGCTGGCTCTCTGAGTCTCAGATCCTTTTGTCCTCCAGTGGCTGCTGAGTTAGAGTTACTTGGAAGACATTTAAATTCTAGCCTTCTATGATGCTGTGAGCCCACAGGGATTATTCAGTAGAGTCAGCAATACTCAGGGAGGATGAGGAGGCAGGTCAGAGAGGTACAAGACCACATCCCATATTTACCCTCTCTCTTCATCCTTTCAGTTCCAACCATGCCAAATATATTTTATAGTCTCAATGCTCTACACTCTTATTCATCCCTTTTCCCTCTACTTGACACACTCTTCAAATCCTCTCTACCTTCTTAGCCTGCTAAAGCTTATTCATCCTCCAGGTCTCAGTTGAAAACATCTCTTCCTACAGGACTTTCCTGATTTTCCTGTTAGAACACTTACTACACCGTTTGGTGATTGTGCGATTGTGTGATTTCTTCACTTAACTGTAAGTTTCATGTGGAAGAGGATGCCATCTTTCTTGTTCACTGTTGTGTCTCTAGAGCTTAGCACAGTGCCTGACATCTAATAGTTGCTTGACCTGTATCTATTGGGTGAATTAATGAAGTAGTTGTCCCTGCTCTCATGGGAATCGAAATATTAGAAGATGCACAAGATAAGCACACAAATGACCAGTGTGCTAATGTCTCTCATTGACAACTCCCAAGGATCCTGTGAAGAGAGCATTGTTTCCCTCATTTTGCAGAAAGGAAAATTTAGGATTAGATGTTGCATCATTTCCCAAGAATACTCTACAGCAAGAAAGTGCAGAAATGGATCTGAACTCTAGCCTTCTAATATCAAATTAAGTGCTGTCTCCACAGTGTTGCAACAATATGCAGCAAGCGTTACAAAATTGATATAAAATTCTACTGCTTTGCAGAAATGGGAGAATTTACTTTGAGATAAGATGACATTTGAGCTTGAATCTGAAAGACAAATAAGCTTTTTCAAAAAAATTATTTTCAATGACCAAAACAAAACTGAATAACCTTTATGGATTATAATAAATTCAACAAATACAGACATATTTAGTGTAAGAAGTGAAAGTTCACCCCCCTCTTGCTCTAATTGCATTCCCAGGACATCACCGTCATAAACCATATCTGTGTATATATACACGATACGGTGGTTTTGTTTTATTTGTTTTAGAAGGACTCACACCATAAGTACTCTTCTGAAGCCTCCTTTTTTTAATTTTTATTTTTTAACCTCCATACAACCTTCTATGTGGTAGATTTATATTTACCCCCTGCATTTCATTCCTTTGTAGGAATGTTCCATAATTTGTTTAACCCACCACCTATAGTGGACATTTTCCATTTTCTCCTCTATGAATAATTCTGCAGTAATTCTCCTTATATATGTGTCTCTGAGCCCTCGTTAAAGATTTTCTGTCCATCAATTCCTAAAAATAGGATTTCTTGTGTCATGGGTTATATGCAATTTAACTTGTGAAATAAAAACTGGCAAAAATGCACGGAATGTGAAAAAGTTGGAATTGGAGGGCAAAAACCATCCAAGGTGGGGAAAGTCACATAAATTAAGTTACCGAAAAGCATAAGTCACATTCCTTTATTTTTCCCAAGAAGTTTCAGCATTTTGACCCTTTGTGTGAGCTCTGATGACAAATTCCAGGTCCTGCCAAGAGACCACAGGCTATTTGTCAGCATGCTTCTTTATCGTCCCTCCTGTCCCTTTGGTGATGAAGTCCCCAGAGGTTAAGCACTCTCATTATTAATCTTACCACAAGAATTCCTGAAAACCAATGTTTGCTGCCCTTTGGTTCTTTATTTTAATGACTCCTCACCACACACAGACCCCTTATTGTGCTATTCACAACTTTCCAGATGAAACCAAAGCCTTGATTCAACTGTAGTCAAAGAAAACTAATTCTCCACGATTCCACACACATGCATACACCAACCCTGTGCTTTCCACCAGTGAGTAAAACTTAAAATTGAATGATCATGACATGAGATGTTTCTAAAGAGCTACCCCCTTTCCATCAGCTTTATTAAAGGCACAAATGTGCAGTCGCATTTAATAGTGTTTATTTTGAAACATGTGATGTTTACCCTTGAAAACCTATTATGCATCTCTCACCTTACACTGAACAAAAGGGCATTGTAACTTCATGTAGTCCAACTGCTTGCTGAAATTTAGGTCTGCACTCAAATGAGAAAAATACTTGAGTATCAGTCATCTTGGAATCCAAGGGACTTATTCATAGAGCATGTGGGGCTCTATTCATAAATGATTTATGTCTTTGCATAAAAGAGAGTGGGGGTTGTGTGTGTTACTCAGAGAACCATCGACTGCCTCTCCTGAGTAATTTATACAAGATCAATATTTATCAAAGTGAGCCAAGAATTGTGCCATAACTCTCCAAGAGCCAAATACTTCATTTACAGTTCCTTCACCCATGGAAGCGAGCATGACAGATTGAAATGTTTGTGTAAAAGCAATTTAAAGGGGTTCTCACTCGGTTCCTCTTGCTTTGGATACAGTGTGATGCTTTGGCAGAAAGTGCAGATTTCTGTCATGGATGTTGCTCAATGACTAACACATAGTAGATATTCAAAAAATGTATTTGTTAAATTAATGAGTAAATGGAAATAAGAAAACGTTCCTGTCATGTTTCCCAAAGAGAAAGGAGGGTTACCCACTGCATTTATTATTGTAACATATATTAATTGAGCCCCTGATAGGCATTTTGCATTGAATGAGGACAGTTATTACCTGGAATGATGTCCCAGACATGTGTGTAAATGATTAAAAGCATATTAGTGAAAAGTGCTATATGCTCTATTAAAGGTTAAAAAAGATGTCCTGGAGATCCAGAGGAAGGATCACCTATTTCTTCCCAGAGAAGTCTAGGAAAGGATACGAGTAAGTAGGGATTAAGCAGGTAGATAGTGAATGGGAAAGGGAATTTTAGGAAGAAGTAATGGCATGAACAAAGGAAACTGGAGAGACCTTTGGTGTGCAGGAATGAGATAGATGTGTCCCTGTGAAAGATTAGACTGCTTGTGTCAGTAATGGGAAATGCCTGAAATTTTCCATTAGAAATGGATTGTAAAAGGCCTTGTACACTCAACCAGTGAGCTATTACTTTATTCTGTAAGCAAGAGGAGATTCATAGGTTTTTAAATGTGGAAGTGACACACTCAGATTTCCGTTAGGAATATATCTCTGGTGGTACAATCTGTACTATCTATATACCATCTGGGAGAGAAGGATAGAGAAGAGATGACAAATGGGTTTCAATTTGCTTATCAACTCTAGTAGTGTCTCTATGGAGTGCTGCTTTGAGAAGGATTTTAAAACTGCATCTGGACTCATAAAAAGTCTCAATAAAGAAGTGATCCTTGTCATGAGTGTAAGGAGGGAAAGAAGAGAAAGTGATAGCAGCCATAAGCTAAGCATTTGCCGTTCCTGAATTAGCAGGACATGGGGAAAGACTAGGTAAGAAATCATAAGTCTTAAATTAGGGCAATCTCAATGTATAAGTGGGAGATGAAGGGAGCACATTTAAATATTATATACTATATGTACTAAATACATTAAATACGCTATATTAAAAATATTATTTATTGTATATGTGAGGTTTAAGATAGACGATCAAAGGATGGCTTTCTAAAGTTTATACTTTAGGATTGGATCCCTGGAAAACAACCATCATTTACTGGGAATAATAATCAGGGAATAGAAGCAGAAAAGTGAATTGATAGTAGTAAGGAGGAGGAAAGGAAAATGATTTCATTGTTGGGCATGCTAAAGTCTAGGAACACAGACGATATCTAGAGAGAAGTGTTCCATAAAGTGTTGGAAGTATGGGGTTGAAGACCAGATGAATGTTCTTGGATGGAGATATAAACTTGGGATTTATCAGAATATGAGCATCATTTCATGTACTGCATAGATAGTATTGCTCAGGGAGAAATCCTGAGGAGCATCAACATTCAAATAATGGACAGAAGAAAAGGAAGAGCCATATGGATGACTTCAAACATCCACAAAGAGTATTTACAATTTGAGAAAAATGTAAAATTGTCCCTCTGCCTTCCATTATCACATGCATGCAGGAAAACAAAAGGGATTTCCATTTCTGGCTACGATAGACTAGCTTGAATGAGACTAACCATACTGCAGAGAGTAACTGGAATGTTAGATCAAATTTTTAAAAATATGTTTCAAAGCATGAAAGAATTACAAAGAAACTGATGACTGAGGGGGATGAAAAATCCATGGAGAAGTGCAGATAGGTGAGCATAATACTAAAACTTTATATTTCCTCTAGAGGTTTTTGCTGACTTATAAGTCAAGGCAAAAAAGTTGAGAAGCTAAGCAGAGCTTAGGCAGTCTTACAGGGGTGTGAAGCAAAATACGGAATTCAGAGCCTGCCAAGGAAAAGATGCCTGGTAAATACCACAGACTTTCAGTTGGCTTCAGGGCCAGGACTAGAGTGAAGCAAATAAGGCATGTATCGTCCAAAATTTTAGGAGGCACTCACACATCAAATCCTTGTGTCCCAGGCACCTAACTTGCCTCATCCTAGTCCTGACTCTTCTAGGACACTTGAAGGTTTGCCTACAAGGACTAAAGAAAATCCAGAACTAGATCATGGTTCACAAAGACCAGCTCTAAAATAAATCACTTTAAAATCATACTGTGAATTGCCTTTACTATAGCTGCCTGATGGAAGCAAAATTGAATCCTCTCTGGAGGAAAAGATTATCATCCAGAAACTCATCTTATCATTATACTTTTTTCTTTCTGACAAAATGCCTTCCAATAAAAATTTACCAGGCATGCAAGGTATAAAATATAGTGATTAAAAAACAAGAATAAAAGCAGATAAGAGTAGCAGACCAGTAGGAGACTCAGATCCTGAATTTATAAAACTTAGACTTTTTGAAAACTGGAATTTGTATGTCCAAAGTATTAGATAAGAAGATGAAAAATTTTAGCTGATAACTGGAATATGTTAAAAAAAATCAAATAAAATCACAGAACTGAAAAAATAAAACTGAAATTAAGAACTCACTATATGAACATAATAACAAATTAAACACATGTGAAGGGAGAATTAATGAATGTGAAAGTATGTCTCTTGGAAATATACAGATAGAATCATACAGAGAGAAGAGAAGAATGGAAAATATAGAAAAGTCTAGGAAATATATGGAATAAGATGAAAAAAATCGAAAATATCTGTAATGGTGGTACCATAAGAGTTAGAAGAAATAAGTTAGGAAGAATATTTGAAGAGATAGCAGTGGAAAAACTTCTAAAATTGCTGAAGGACATCTAGCTACAGATTCAAGAAATGTTATGAACACCAAGCAGGAAACAAGCAAAGAAAACCACACATTAATTCATCAGAGCATTAACTGATGAAACAAAATAAAACATTGAAAGCAGTCAAAGGAAAAAGAAGATATTTCAGCTTTAAAAAACCACAAATTCTAAAGCTTGCAGCTGACCTCTCATCAGAAATGATGGGAGCCAGAAGATAATTCAATGACATGTTCAAAATGCCAAAAGAACAAAAAAACTGCAAGCCTATAATTTTACACCCTGAAAAATATCCTTTAAGAAATTGACGTAATAAAAGTATTTTCAAAAAGCACAATCTGAGGGAATTTATCACCAATAAACTTGTAGTAGACAGAATACTAAAAGTATATCTTTGCATCGAAGTAAAATGAAAAAAGAAAAATGTAAAAAAGAAAGAACAGCAACAGAAAGATTAAATTTGTGTTTAAGGATAAATGAGTGTTGATTGTATAAAACAACAATAATAATGACATATGGGGTTTCAAATATCTGTATAATTGAAATAATTTACAACACTAGCACAAAAGAGAGCAGGGAGTAAGTAGTTTTAATTTTTTTTGCATTGTCTTGAAGTGAAAAAAATTTATATTTATATTAGACTTTAGTAAGTCAAATATTCATATTTTGTTATCAAGGATATACATCAAAGAATTTGTTAAACAACGAATAATTAACAAGCTAATAGGGGAAGGAAATGGAATAATAAAAAATACTGGATTAATGCAAAGAGGGCTAGAAAGGATAGAGAGAGGACATAGACATTTATTTAAAGCCCAATATATCTGTAGCCACTTGAAATGTAAATGATTAAACATTTAAACTAATAGACAAAGATTTTCAGACTAAAAAAGAAACCCAACTATATGCTGCCTACAAGAGATACAATTTAATATACAAATGTTGAAAGTAAAAGCCTAGATAAAGAAAGATGGCAGAGCCATAGGAATATCCTACAAAATATACCTTAGGTAAAACCATTAGCAGGGATTTTTAAAAAGCACTTCATAGTGATAAAGGGGTCAATCCACCAGAACGATAGCACAATCATAAATTTTCATGCACCCAACAACGTCACTTCAAGATTTGTAAAGAAAAAATTGACAGAAGGAGGAGAAATAGACGAATCCAGAATCATAGTGGGAGACTTCAATATACCTCTTTCAAGAACAACAATTCAGTGAAAAACAAACAGACAAATTTACTAAGAATATAGATCTGCACAATACAATTAGGAAATCTGTATTCTTTTAGTACCAGATTTGATCGTCTTCACATTGTTAGAAATACTTCCTCAAATGATATCTATTAAATGTTTTGGAAGAGAATTTGGTTTTGTTTGGTTTTGCTTTTGAGACAGCATATGGTAAGTCCAGTTGTATTTGGTATCTTTCTCTCTTTCTGTGTGTGTGTCCACATGTGTGATTTTAGAGAAATCTCTTTGGTCCCAGTTTGGGGTAGAATGATACATCCTGAAGAATGAAAACATTTTTATTCTCCTCCAAGTGAAGGGAAACAGACTACTGTGTTTCTGGGGGGGGAGGTGAGGGAGGGGGCCGGGGAGGTAGAGAGGGGGTTCTCCTTACCATCCTAGTAAGAAGCCAAGCGCTGGGTTATTTTCTCAAAGGACCATTAAGTTCTTTAAAATAGACCACTGAGTCCTATTATCAGAAACTAGAAGCACAATGAGAGTTTTTTGCATCCAAAAAGGCAAGCAGAAAAAGAAGAAAGAGGGGACTGGGGCTCAAAGATCTGGACCTCTGGGTGTCATACCTGAGAGTGATACCTTGAGGAGAGTGCCAGAGATAGCAGACCAGGAGAAGGACCTTACAACAATGGCGTGCTAGAACTACTGGCTCACCCTGGCTCACAAGAGCCTTTTGTGTGCATCTCTTCCCAACTCTTAAATTCAGTGACATCACTTTGGTAGCTTAAAATCATCTGTGGTAGGAATATTTACACCACAGAAGTTGGCAAATGCTGCAAATCAGAAGTTTTTGGGGGAGAGCAAGTTGATAAGCATCTCCTAGTACACCACTGCCTGAGAACTGCCATCTGAACGTCCGGGAAGTACACGGGACCAGGAAAAGAACGCCAGCCCCACGGTCACATGACTGTTTGCCAAGGTAGGTTGCCTGTTGGAGACACAACCCATTAGTGAACCTGACTCCACTACTGGAGCTCAGCCACTATTGTATTTAGTCATTATGTAAATGAAAACATCATTCTGCTTGTTCCCAAAGTGGACTCCAATCAATTATTCTGTTCTGCCAAAGAGAGGAAGCAACAACTTTCCCTACAAAGATGACTCCCCACAACACTTGAGATTTCTCTCATGTCTTAAGTGGATCTCTGTACATCTAATGAGGGCGGTGGGGACTGAGGAAGGCAGTCTCCTGCCTTCACCTGGGGATTGGATAGGAACATGTTAATACACTTTGAGTGTTAGGCGGCAGTGTGGTAGCCCCATCAGTTTGTGTTTGTGTAGGTAGTATAAAATAGTCCCCTCCATTTAGTATGTATTTTGTGTGTGTGTTTGTGAGGAAGATTGTCCCAGAGCTAACGTCTGTGCCAATCTTCCTCTATTTTATGTGGGATGCCGCCACAGTGTGGCTTGATGAGTGGTACGAGGTCCTTGCCTGGGATCTGAACCTGCAAACCCGCCCACCAAAGTGGAGCGCGTGAACTTAACCACTACACCACCTGGCTGGCCCCATTTTGTATATTTTAAGAAACAGGAAAAATGTTGTCAGCTTCATCATAAGAAATAGATTTGTGGAACAGACAGGGATTCTCCAATGGAGTCCTGAGAAGTAGGGACCTTTCATGTTCCTAAATTCTGCACAGACCATGGATGAATGTTACTCTGTTAATGGCTCAAGATGCATTTAGTGCACTTTTTCCTGTTTTGAAAATGGAATTTATATACATGTATAAGAAAACAAAGTATATCAGAACATGTGAAGAATAGCTATGAGGGGGGCGGTGATTTTGATGGTGGCAGTCTCTTCTTGACTTTCAGAATTCTCCTTTGATTCAGGAGTTAGGCCATAATGGAGTTTACAAAAATGAGCTGTGAATGACAGTCTAATCCTTAGGGCAATAACATCATGCTGATGGGTTATGGTGATTTTTTATCATCACCGTGATTTCTAGTTGGAAACCACTGGGTTTACAGCAGCTGTGTTCATTAAGGGCTGAGCACTTAGAAGAGTTTATGGAACTAATACACCTCATAGATTTCTACTGGTAGAAACTAGTCATCAGCATTATGGGTGTCTTAGTCTCTGTTCCTTTCTCACATGAGGCTTGGCAGGACTGACGTGTATCAGAACCATATGTATAATTTTGGTTAAAGATGGACTTTGTTCTCCTTCCCATCTCCTCTGGGCACAAAGAGAATCCTTGGATCCTTATTGGTTTTCTCCTTATTCATTAGTTTAAGAGAACCCTGTCTTTTATAAGACAGTAAATGTCTGACTGATACCCGATCCTTTTTGATGGAATGCACTGTAAAAAATTTGTCTGACCTTCTTATCAAAGCTTCCACATGAAGCCAATGATTAACTGAGCAATAAATATATAGCTGATCTTTATAAATGAAAACATCACGGCCTGGAGAGATTGGTGAAATGTGTTTACTTTTTCCTTCTAAATCATCTTTCAGCATTCTCAAGAGTTAAGGCCCAGGAGTAGACTAGAGTGGAGACAATTGTGAAGTGCACAGAAACTACCTTGAAATCAATTTATTACATTTGAAAATTCTATTTTTCAATTCCCTCAGCACCTTGTTCCAAATCACTCATTTTAGCCAGCAAGTTGTAATCTTTTCTCTCTGTCCAGAGCTCTTAACAGGATTACACTGGACCTTAATTCTGCCACAGCTAATGGGCAATGTCTTAAAGGAAGAAGTCTGAAAAGAAAGGAGAAATGAAGAAACCTGAAAGTCAGTCCATGATTGAGCCAAAGGTTACACTTCCTCCAAGGGAACAAAGGAATGTACTTTTTTATCCCCTGGCATATTTAATGTATAGTTTCCAAGAGATCAACTAAGCTAATGGACTTTAGCCAACCCGATCAGACAACTGCTCCAACACATTCCCCTTCAATACCTGGTGAGGTAGTGTGTCCAAGAAAATCTAGGCAATACAAAGAGAGCAAAACCTCGGCCAACCCTGAATGCTATATCACTAGTCTCCTCCCCCTACCTTGGGCTAAAAAAGACTATAAAATAATACTCTACCTTTTTTCTTCTCTGTCTCCAAATGAGAAAATAGAATTCTAACATGAAAAACTAATATTTAGAATTTTCCTCTCTTAATCCTCAAAATTGTGGTTGTTCCTTTTCATTTTTTCTCCTCCTCTTATAAAAGAGTCTTTTTTTCCCGTAGAACAAGCAAACAGAAACAAACTCCTTATAAATTGAGATTGTGTTCAATATTTTTCCTTTATTTGAAAAAGTTCTCTGGGTATGATTTTACATGTAATTTCACATGTTATCTCTTGGCACTATGATTTTCCTGAGGGTAAGCAAGATTAGTTTCATAATCTCTGTTTTATAGATGGGAAAGGAAGTTTAGAAGATCTTATAACGTACTCAGATGTCTCAGTAAGTTGTGGAGCCAGGACTAGAATCTACAACTTCTGACTTCAGGTTGTTCTTCAAAATCAGACCTCTCTTGGGGAGTTTTTATTTTTGATTTGTTGTTATTGCTCTTATTGTTGTGGTTCTGTGTGTGTGTGTGTGTGTGTGTGTGTGTTCTCCACATACAGAAACATAAAAAAGCAAAACCAAAAACAATGAAACTGTTACTACGTGGAGATTTAACTTCTGGTTGGCATATAGGTGACATTATCCAAAACAGAAAGCAAAGTCATGGTAGTTAAATGCTGGGAAGACTGAGCAAATCAATGATAGAATTTGCAAGAAAGTCATCAAGAAAGACTTCTGAGAACAGGTGAGAATCCAGAGCCCTGGTTTTCCCATCTGCTGGCACCACCAGGGGTAGGGACTGTCCCACTGAATGGTCTGTGCTTCTGGGAAGCTCCTTCATGGAGTGTGACTCTAATGAGCTTTTGTTTTCCTCTACTGCCTTGATTACAGGCATGAACTTGATCTCATTGTCCCTGAAACATGACAGGGTCTATGACAGCTTACCCACAACCAGCTCATGAGACTTGTAAGGGCTCCCTGTGGATGTAATATTTGGAAAATGGTTCCAGGGACCTGGATCAATCTGCTGGGATGCCTCCCCAAGGACCTATTAGAAGAAACCATAGTCAGGAGGGAAACCGGAGTCAAAACTTAAAGATCAAACCGTGTGTTATCCTAATGGGGCAAGACTAGGCTAAAACAATAGCCAGGCCGTGGAAGTTCGTGGTTGACAGTTCAGGAGAAAGAAAACGTGGATTGATGCGTGAACAGATGAAATCAGGCAGGTTAAGCAAAGTCTGAAAACGTTGGGTATTTCTTTTTGTGAGTGGTTTAGAATTAAGCTGCCAGAGTTCTTTAAAAACATTAGAGCAGACTGGATAGGTTTGTTGGTTGGTTGGTTTTTTGGTGAGGGAGATTTTCCCTGAGCTAACATCTGTGCCATCTTCCTCTGTTTTGTTTGTGGGAGGCTACCACAACACGGCTTGATGAGCAATGTGTAGGGCCCTGCCTGGGATCCAAGCCCACAAACCCCGGGCCACTAAAGTGGAGCATGCAAACTTAACCACTATCCCACCGGGCCGGTCCCCAGACTGGACAGTTTTTACCAAGCTATTCACCCTCCATATAATGCCCTTTCCCTCCTATCCATTACTGTGATTCCTAAATTTCCTACAAGGCTTAGCTCTAACATTTTCTCCAGCATAGAATTATTCCCAGTCATCCAGACTATAGGGATCTTGTCCAGCTGTCATGTATTCCAAAACAGCTCTGTGTTATCATTTCATTTGTTATACATAAAGTCTTTTCTCCAAAAACAATCTATGCTTATTAGAGCAGAGGTGAGAACATGATGCCTTTTGAAAGTCCCAAAGGCCTTAGTACAATAATCATGATCATTATAGCAAACGTATCCAGCTCTTAACTATGTACTATGCTCTCTTCCAAGCACTTTTCACACATCTTGTTTAATCCTGACAACCGCTTAGGCAGTATTTCCTATTATTATTCTCTTTCACGTGAGGAAACTGAGTCCTAGAGAGTTTAAGTGGTATTCCCAGGGTCACCTTGCTTAAACCACTAAGATGTTGACCTCTGAGTCCTCCCCAGGCCCAGAACAATTTCTCATAGGCACTTTTGCCTTGCTCAGCTGCCAAAGAAGTCCATGTGACATGGAATCTGAATACAGCACCTGCCCGGAGAGAGTTGCTTGTCTGATGATTCACACTTTTAAATAAAAATAATGAAACCCTTGGCTGGACAGCTTCACTTCCTCAGTCCAGCTGGGATGTGGTCACTGCGGTTCCAAAACACACTTGGGTGATATTCCAGCCTGAGTAGCTTCATTTGCACATTCAGTCGTTGAAGGTCTACACGGTGGTCTCGTGATCACTCTCCTGGTCCGGCGTCTGCCAAAAGCTCGTGAATGCTTTGGCTCCCTGTCCTGCAGCTCTTTGCTGGAAGCAGCACAGGGGAGGGTGGAATGCCTTCTCTTTTAGTTGCAAACCTAAGCAAAAGGGACAGGCTGGGTGAGTGACCCAAACCTACACCCTGATTCAACCATCATTTACTGAGCGCTTAGTCCGCATCAGGCAGTTTCCTGTTTCTTATCACACTGGATCTTCCCAGTAGCTCTGTGGGGTGAGGGTCACTCTCTGTAGTTTATAGACGCGGAAGTAAATTCAGATGTGCAAAGTAACTTGTCAAAGGTCATTCAGCTAACAGAACGGAAGTGATCCGATTCCAGGTTCCCTGCTTTTGCTGCTACATCAAGGTGCTTCTAGCTCACTTTGAAGTGGATAAAGTGAAGAATGGAGGGGCAATATAATAAAGATCATGATAATAATACCAAACTCCACTACTAACATTTATTGAGTTCTCTCTATGTGCTATGCACCATGGGAACACTTTACAAGCATCATTTCATTTCATCCTCAGGACAACCACAGGAATTAGACACTAGTATTTCCCCCATTACAAAGAAGGAAAACGATGCTCAGAGACAGTAAGTCATCAGTCCAAGCTAACGAAAGATAGCACCAAGATTTGAGCCCAGGCATTTTGTCACTATAACTTGTTATAACAGTTATGCATAAACATACAATGTGAGAGTACTGAATTAGATTCTTTCCCTGCCCTGGATCTTCAGGGAGAGCATCAAGAGAAAGTGTGAGACAAACACTTTTTGAAAAAATAGGTCAGACTGCCAACATTGCCAATGGGAGCCATTCAACCAACGTCACAATTCTCAACTGTTACCTCTATGTTCTAAGGCTGACTAGGGAAATTGCAGACAGACTCTGGGGCAGACAATGGAGTTATTGAGATGCAACCTCACCTGGCCTGGAGGTCAGGATGCCCAGGCCAGTTACCTGTGTTAATAAGTCCTTCTTATTCCATCTTTTTCGGAGTAAAGTGGGGAGGAATCATGGGTGCCTTGCCAAGTCTTTGGGAATTCATAGGCCTCTCGTTGAGATATGAGAAGGACCTTTTGGTTAGTAAGCATTCTCAGACTCAGCTTCTGGAAAAGAATCAGTCATGTGCCCTCTGCAGCCATGTGGGTTACTACTCCTCCCCAGAGGAGAGTGGGCAGACGCAGTGAATGCTGGGAGTGGAAGCTACTCTCAGAGTGATTGAGAACAGAGTCATGGCTGGCAAGGGAGAAGAAGCAAAAGAGAGAAAGCGTAGGAATGGCAGATTGAGGATTAGTTTTATATCAGTTATTAACAGACCAAACTAAAAAGGAGCTGGGCTATTTTGTGTGTGCATTATTTGTTACGCTGTGCTCCTTTCCCCTCTCATTAAAGAGAAAGACATTATATAAACAATATTATAACAACATTAGAAGAAGTTTAACAAAGAAAATATTCACCTTCTGCTTTCAGATTTTATGATCCTTGCTAGTCTTTGTTCCTAAAGCATCCACTTTTATGTAACTGTAGAGACAATGTACATACATTTCCATTGTATGTACATTTCCATGTTGTCCCATATTTCTTACAAACATTTCTCATCAGAAGATAACTCAGTGTGTGGATGACCCAGACCTATTACTTTTTCCTGTCTTCTTTTTGCTGATATCCTGCCCTTTTTGTCTCCATTCTAGAGTGTGAGCTTATTCACATCCATTCTAGAAGGCAAAGAAGGCCTGAAAATGGAGGGAAATGGGAATTTGTCTACTCTGTCATGTATTAATGGCTCCCATTAAAAATAAAACAGCTGTTAGATAGGTGAAGAAGAGAGAAGGAAAAAAGGGTCAGAGCTGTTCATTAAAATGAGTTTTTATTCTAGTTATTTTCAAGATAGGAAAACTGGTGGTGAAGAAATGCAAGAAGCTGACAAACAGCTCTGCACTTTGGCAGCTTGGCAACGTCCCAGCAGCTGCTCCCAGGGGAGGGCACCTCTGGCTGTGCCAGCAGCCATGCCAAGGCTGGGCGAGGTGAGGGGAAAGAAATGCCTCGCATACTTTTGGATCTGTTTAGTCAATGACTCAGGAAATAGGTCTGTGTCACTCAGCTAGTAGCATCATTACGTTTGTCTGGGAGGCCAAGGGTTCAAGTCCCACACCAGAAATCTGGCGGCTTCCCAAAGCCAATGCTCTCATTGTCATGGAAGGTGGAGGGCAGCACGCACTGGAAAATGGTGCTCTTTCTCCCTAGTTCTTCCAGAAAAATGGGGCTCAGAGGAGCAGGGGTGGCACTCAGCTTAGTTTGACTCACAAGATTCAAAGAAATCCAGTATGGAACCGGCAGCATTATTAACCAGTCCCAGGCACCAAGAAGAGGAGTGGGAAAGTTGGACTCTCTGCCGCACGTTCCACCATCTCTTTAACTCAACCCTCAGCTCAGCCTTTGTTCCAACCGTAAGAAATGTAAAGACCGAGAACAGCACAAAATGGGGGCAAGTCTTCCTTGTCAGAGTGAGGAAGCAGCAGTCCACAGTTACGGGGAAACCAAACCCGGAACGCAGGTCCACACATCAATCTCTTGATGAACTTTTTCTTTAAAATGCTTACACGCAGCAGCACTGCTTGACAGTCTAATATGACCTACAAAAGCAATTTATTATTTAAAGATTCAATTAGTTTAAAAGTTTAAAACGTATTATCACCTTTGAAATCATTTGGAATTATTTATATTAAATATACCTGATAATTTTGCTTTTGACTAAATTTGGA
Source organism: Equus asinus (assembly GCF_041296235.1). Taxonomy (NCBI): domain Eukaryota; kingdom Metazoa; phylum Chordata; class Mammalia; order Perissodactyla; family Equidae; genus Equus; species Equus asinus. Next base: position 31,738,221 of record NC_091802.1, on the reverse strand, counting down.
AATTGGGGGAACAAATGAAAGAATGGTGGCAGAGGGGATGCAGCGAAGGTGGTGATAAGTCTTTTTAAATAAAATAAGCCCACCCCAATAAAAGATAAATCACGTATGCATGAAATATAATTTCTTCTTCCGCATGAAGAATTTCTGTGGCTGCCTGCATGACCTGAAACATAGGTTTGTGTTGTTTGTGCTTGAAGTCATATTTTAGCTTACAGGTTGCTACAAGGCTGGTTCTTGTTAATTCACTTTGTGCACAGCCTTGATCCCAGAGCACTTTGCCCTAGGAGCACGGGAGGCTGACTGGAGGTGGGGATGGTGTTCTCCTGGTGAAATGGTCTTTAGAATGGAGAGGCTACAGTAAGAGGAGCTCCCTCTCAGCCTGAAGGAAAATCATCCTTCCCTCCTTTCCTCTTTAAATGAAACACTGCGGAGCAGCCGTAAGGGAAGTATGGACTTGCATGGAGACCCTCTCAAGAGGCCCAAGTCTCGTGTTTCTGCTCCCAGGACATCTTTAGCCATCTTCCCATGGGTTTCATTTCTATTCCATCATTAGAAGCTCTCTTCCTGCTCCTGAGTCCATCTCTCCTACCCTCTGAGACTTAAACCTGCCCCAAGAGAAGCTGTACATTTCCAGGAGAAAGGAAATCCCACCAAGCCAGCAGGAAGGGAAGCTGTTTTGGCTCTCCTTTAGCATTCTGTTGTGCCTGTCTTTAGTTCTTCATGTTTTCCACTTGAAATTATTAACATATTTTTTCTCTTTGTGAGGCAAGGTTGTTTGTTTGTTTGTTAGCAGCTTTATTGAGATATCATTCACACACCATAAAATTTCTCCATTTAAAGTATACAGTTCAAGAACTTTTAGCATATTCACAGAGTGGTGCAACCCTCACCACAATCAATTTTAGAACATTTTCATTACACCCAAAAGAAACTCCACATCCTTTAAGCCAGCACTCCCCAATCCCCCCATCCTTCCAGCTCTAGGAAACCACTAATCTACTTTTTGTCTCTATGGGTTTGCCTATTCTGATGATTTCATAGAAATGGAATCAAGGATCTTTGCAAGCATCCTACTATTCTTCTACAGAGCTTAGAGAAAGACCCTTGTACCTAGTAGGTCTTCAAGTAAGGTTGAATTAGTTACTTGCATTGGATATATTAGATTACCCAGTCCTGGGATCAATATAACCCACGAAGTGGGAAACTAGATAGTCCCAGATGAAAGCCTCAAATGCCATTACCCAGAGTGTGCTAATAGTCTGGATATTATCAGAGTGGAAGGACAATCTGTGATTCACAGCTTCCCCTGGGGTCGGCTCCCACAGACATGGCCCCCTGTACTCCAAGTTTGTTCAACAATACGACACGGACTCCATAAGCTCAACAATTCAGAAATCGATTCCATAGAAGCCTGGAGTTCTCTCATGAGTTGGCACACCACACTGCGTGTTAACAGGCAATAACACTAAAATGCACTAAAGACCATGTAATTTATTCCCAACATGCTGTTATTCTTTCCAAAACATTAGCTTTGGAGCAGAACGTTTGCTAAATGTTGTCTTTATTTCCAAAGCTTGGGGTAAAGATCATATGCAACCAATGGCTGAGAGATAATTGGCCACTTTACAGTTTCAACCTCAAATGAACTCCCCTGTCTGAGTAAATTTCCTGGTAAAAGATCCCATTTTAATAGAATGTGAAAGCTGCAAGAAGGATGGAGCTTATAGATTACAGTATGGTCTGTTAGATAAGTGACCAGGAGTAATATTTCTTAAAACCACATTTTGTAGACAGAGTTAAGAGAAAGCCCAGAAAAAAAACACCCAGTGGTTCAGCATTCATGCTTAAATGAAAATAACATGTGTGCCTCCAGCCCTAGATGCCAGGGCTTGGAGGGAAATTGGCAAGGATTACTACCAAGAGCCTTTTGGGGGCTGTTAGGCATTGTCATCCTGGGTCTGACCTCACAGCCTTCTCTTAGAGGAAAAACCAAAGGTGGCTGTGTTAAAGCTTTGCTCTCAGAGTTGCCACAAAGAGCCCAGAAAGCTCCTTTTCTTGTAGCTGGCTTCTTAGCACTGAGCTGGCATTGAGTCATAAGTGAAACTATCATTTTATTTAACAGCTGAATTGGATGGCTTGCGCTTTTCAACCTAAAGCCGGTCACTGGCCCTGACAGTGGATCCCTGGGTGTTGAGAAGTGCCTAAGAACGTTAGGGTGCTCTTGCCCTGCATTTAAGGGGTGGCCCTTGATTCCCTCCTTTGGATTATCATCCTTCCTGAGGTATGCCGCATGGTGACCTGGTGACTGTGAGATGTGCTTTGCAGGGTGGAAAGGTCGTTTTAGTGTGTTAAGTTCAATTTTCACAGTTTAAGAATGGTTTAAGATTCCGATTCTCTACAACAGAAGGGAACAAGAAATTGTCCCAGCTGTTAATCCATTTGGGTAGAGATGGTGTTTAAATCTCCTACAAGAGAGGGTTCGTGTCTATAGGAGCTCATCCTAAAGAGTCAATTAGTTATTCAAGAAACATCGGGCCAGGAACTATCCTGAGTTCTGGGAGACAGGGTAGACCTAACCATGGCCCTTACCTTGAAAACACTCATGGTTGATTGATTGATTGATTGATTGATTTTAAAGATTTTACTTTTCCTTTTTCTCCCCAAAGCCCCCAGTACATAGTTGTATATTTTTTTAGTTGCAGGTCCTTCTGGTTGTGGCCTGTGGGATGCACCTCAGAATGGCTTGATGAGTGGTGCCATGTCCGCACCCAGGATCTGAACTGGTGAAACCCTGGGCCACCAAAGTGGAGTGTGCAAACTTAACCAGTCGGCCACGGGGTAGCCCCCTCATGATTTATCGGTAATTGGTTTTGGGGGAGAGGGAGAAGAACATAAATGTGGTGAGTACTATGACACAGGTACGTATGGAATACGATGGAGCAAAGGCCAGGGTGGGTCAGAAGGACTTCCCAGGGAAGTGACTTCTGAATTGGGTCTTGAAGTAGGAATAGGAGTTGGCCAGGCATTGAGAAGTTGGCAGTTGAGTAGCAGAGACAGTTTTCTGAGGCAGAGATATCAGCATATGAAAAAGTACAGTAATAGAGATAGCATGATGTGGTTCAACATGCATTGGGTGGGTGAGTAGTTTTTTTTGGAAGATAGGGCTGAATAAATTGGCAATGGCCAGAGCAATAGAAGCCTTGTGTGTGAAATAAGATGCACCACTTTCCTAGCTCTTCCTGGCTAGTCCAACGTGTCAACACTGATGCCCGGACTTCTGTCTTAGCAATTAGGATGGTATGCATGTCTCTTTTGTTCCAAACACACAGATCTGTGATAAAATTCTGGCTCTGCCACTTACTATGTATGTAACCTCAGACAAATTAGCCACATGGAGCCTCTGTTTTGTCTTCTGTAAAATGGAACCAAACTTAGAACAACATCATGAGGTTATTGTGAGTATTATCAGGATCGAACAAGCACAATGCCCGGCATTAAAACATTCTCATGAGATATTTGTGGAATCAAACTGGGTACAGGACTGAAAAGGAAACTCTACTGCCTGGAAAACAGCCTTTAACTTTCCAAACACCAGTAGCTGCCAAGGCAGTCTAGGACACCTGGGAAGAGGTAGCAAAGGGATCTGAACCCTGAAGAAGAGTGACAGGAAGCTAGGGACCCAGAAGCAGGAGACAGTAGGCCAGCAAAACAGATCAAAGGGGGAGGGATGCAGCTTGTGCCAGAACAACAAGGGCGCCACGAGGTCAGGAGTGCAGACAGGAGGGAGGAGGTGGCAGATGCTCAGAGGGCACTTCAGGGAATGGATGCTCAGCAGCCCGTGGCTTCCTCTTTCCTGAAGTCATCCTGGTGTCCTACCAGGTTCTGGAAAGAAATCAAAAAAGGGAAAGAAGAGAGAAAAAAAGAGAAAAAAGAGAACAGCTGCATTTTTGTATAATAACAATAACACCCTTTCATGATAAAAACATTCGACAAATTAGGAATAGAAGGGAACTTCCTCAACCCAATAAAGAGCATCCACAAACAACCCACAGCTAGCATCATTCTTAAGATGAAAGACTGAAAGCTTTCCCTCTAAGATCGAGAACAAGAAGAGTTGTCTGCTCTTGCCACTTCTATTCAAAATTGTACTGGAGTTTCTGGCCAGGGCAATCAGGCAAGAAAAAGAAATAAAGGGCATCCAGATTGGAAAGGAAGAAGGAAAACCATCTCTATTTGCAGATGACATGATCCTGTATATAGAAAAACAATCTTGAAAAAGAAGAAAAAAGTTGGAAGGTTCATAGTTTCCGACTTCAAAACTTACTACAAATCTATGTTAATCGAGACAGTGCGGTACTGGCATTAGGGTAAACATTGAGAGTCAGAAATAAACCTTCTCATTTACAATCAATTGATTTTCCACAGGGGGTGCCAAAAAATTCAATGGGGAAAGTATAATCTTTTCAATAAATGGTGCTGGGACAACTGAATATTCACATGCAAAAGAATGAAATTGGACTTCTACCTCACACCATAAACAAAGATTAGCTCAAAATGGATCATGGACATAAATGTAAGAGTTAATACTATAGACACTTAGAGGAAAACATAGGGGAAACTCCTCATGATATTGGATTTGACAATGATTTCTTAGATATGACATCAAAAGCATGAGTGACAAAAGAAAAAAATAGATAAATTGGACTCCATCAAAATTAATCTCTTCTGCTTCAAAAGTCACCATCAAGAAAGTGAAAAGAGGGACCAGCCTGGTGGCACAGCAGTTCAGTTCGCACCTTCCACTTGACAGCCTGGGGTTCACTGGTTCCGATACCAGGTGTGGACCTATGCACTGCTTGTCAAGCCATGCTGTGGCAGGCGTCCCACATGTGAAATAGAGGAAGATGGGCATGGTTGTTAGCCGAGGGCCAATCTTCCTCAAAAAAATAAATATGTAAAAATAAAAAATAAGAAAGTGAAACGACAGCCCAAAGAATGGGGGAAAATGTTCAAATCATATGTCTGATAAGGGGCTTGTATCTAAAACATATAAAGAACACCTACAACTCAATAATAAAAAGACAAAAACCCAACTGAAAAATAGAAAAGGATCTGAATAGACATTTACCCAAAGAAGATACACAAGTGGCCAGTAGGCACATAAAAGATCGTCAACATCATTAACCATCAGGGAAACGCAAATCAAAACCACAATGAGATACAACTTCATACCCATTAGAATGGCTATAATGAAAAAGATAGACAGTAACAAGTGTTGGCAAGGATGTAGAGAGGTTGGAGTCCTCATACAGTGCTGAAGGGAATGTAAAATGGCGCAGTCACTTTGGAAAACATCTGGAAGTTCCTCAAAAGGTTTAACATAGAGTTAACATATGACCCAGAAATACTACCCCCAGGTATATACCCAAGAGATATGAAAACATAGGCCCACATACAAATTTGTGCATGAATGTTCATAGCAGCAATATTCATAATAGCCAAATAATGGAAGCAACCCAAATTTCTGATGATAGCTGAATGAATAAATAACATGTACTATAGCCACACAATGAAATACTATTCAACAATAAAAAGAAATGAAGTACTGATATATGCTACAACATAGATGAAATTTGAAAACAAGGAGTTGGTCACTAAGGATCATGTATTGTTATCATTCCGTTTATATGAAATGTCCATAATAGGCAAATCCACAGAGATAAAGAATAGATTAGTGGTTGCCTCGAATTGAGGGGTAATGGAGAAAGATTGTTAACGGGTGTAGAATTTCTTTTTGAGGTGATAAAATGTTCTAAAATGGAATATGGTGATGGTTGCACAACTCTGTGAATACACCAAAAGCCGTTGAAGTGTACACTTTAAATGAGTGAATTATCTGGTATGTGAATTATACCTCAATAGAGCTGTTATAAAAAATAACAGTAACAATCTGAATAACTGTCATTAATTGAGTGCTTTCCAAATTCTAGGCACAATGCTAAGCCCAATAATCTTACCTAAGCCTCACAATAAATATACCACGAAGGTTTTATTATCTTTATTTACAATGGAAAAACGTAAGTTCAGAGAGATTAAGGAACTTGCCCAAGGTCACAACACTAGAAAGTACCATGTTAGTTAAGAGGTAGGACTTTGACCCATTTTTGTCTCACTTTGAGTTTCAGGGTCTTATTAAAAGGTCTCAGGTGGATCTTGTGAGCCATCTTGTGTTTCAAGTCCAGCGTGCACGATATGACCAACCACCAAACGGCAGGAGTTAGTGAAATCTCCGCCTCCATCTTTCTCACCATGGAAGTCTGGTGAGATGTTAGCCACCAGTTGCTGCTGTATTGGGGTGGAGAGGAATCTCTCCTCAGTTAAGTGCGTTCTCTGGCCTCCTAAGGACACATTTGTTCTAGAGACTGCCCTAACTCCGTCCTCAGGTATATTGCAGTTGTAACTCTGGGAGTGAGACTCCCGACCCTCCACTCCAGCACCTGATCTTACAGATCGTGTCTTGTGTTTGAAACTGAGTCCTGTTACTCTTGGCTCTGTCTGCTTCCTGGTTCCAAGAAATAAAACGTGAGAAGGAAGGTGTTAGGCCCACGAAGACAAAGACGTCAAATAGCTCTCACCGAGGAGAATTTGGATGAGTTTTGGGAAAATGACTCTGAAGCAGATGGATTGCATTTTCTGTTTGGGCTCAGCAATTAAGGGAAAAAGGGGGACCACAGCCAAATGTGCTTGGGATCTTGTCAAATTCCAAATGTTGGAAAACATTTCAGGATGTGTGACTGAGTCTGGCAGAATCAGCACCTTGACTGTGCCCCTTCCTTCTTGGACAAAGGTGACTGAACAATGTACCCTGATCCAAGTGTGAAAGAAGCCACAGGCATGATTAGCCTGTGAGGGAAGGGGCACAATGGCACCCTTTGTCAATGGAAACATTTCAATGAGGTATTAACAAGGAACATGGTTATGATAACAAGGTTTTTGAGAAAGACGGTGAAAATCAACTCAAGTAACAGAATTTGAGTCCTAAAGGAAAGCAATGTATCCTTCCATTCTGCTCTTTGTGATCAAGAGCAGAGGCTGTGAGAGGAATTGTGTTCTTCCATGACTGTCCCCAAGCCCTCATTCTGTGCATTCTGAAATATTCTCAGGAATTTTCGTGGCCTCACTCTCATCGTTTGGTTTTTCCATTGGATTCTTTAAGAATCAGAGCAGAACCCAATGGGGTGCTCAGAATCAGAGGGCTCTTCTCTTCTTTTCAGTAAACCCAGACTCTCCATGATTGATTGAGTGGAAGGAAGAGGAAGTTGATGATGAAGTCATGGAAACAGCTGAGCCCTTGTTGAAACACTGAAATGGGTGTAAGGCTGTAGATAAGCAGATATAATGCTTTCAAACTGGTTTCTCTCATAAGTCCTGAATTCATTTATTCACAATATTTACTAGTGTTCACTATATTCTATGCATTAAAAAGAGAGAATTAAATAAAACAAACAAAATTCCCTGCCCTCCTGGAGTTCACGTTCTAATGGATAAAATATCATTGTCATTTGGGAGATAGAATGTTGTTACCAAAGTTTTTTAAAGTCAGTTGCTGAGTTGGTCAAACAGAGGTAGAATTTGATTTTTTATCCTATAAGTAGCTACAATCCTCCGTCAGAATTTTTATGTTAGTACTACAGACATTTATTCTATTTTGCTGATAAATTTTAACATTGACCTCCACTGTCACTCCTCATGGAATATGTTGTCCTTATCATTAACGTGATGTCTTATGCCCAAAGTTAAATTTTCTAAGAAGAAGCAACTAAATTCATCCTTTAAAATGTTTTTTTCCAAACTGACTGAAAAATAGAGATTGAGAAGTGCTTACATCAACGTGGACCTAAAGCTTCCTCCATGGATATTTCTTTCCTTTTCTTTGTCTTATCATCAGATATTTTTTTATTCCCTGAGGAAGCAAAATTTGTAGGTAAAGATATAAATTAGAAACTTAAGAAAGAAGTGACCAGCAGCCTTGGATTTTTGTTTCCAGGCAAAAGGATGGCCCCCAGTCTCCCCTTCCTTCCCTTTCTGCATGTCAGTTTTATTAATTCTCAGTGGTAGGAAACGTTATTCTTAGTGGATTCCAGTCCAGGCAATTATCAAGAGAGCTCCTGTATGGTAACTACTGTGGACATGTTAAGAGATACAACTTTTTCAATGGTGCATTAGCCCTAGCCTCACTTTCATAGCTTCTGAGTCCTCAGCTGGTCACAGCTGCTTCTGCTGATGCTCTCCAGCTGCAGGCTCAGCTCCCTGAGCTGTTCCTGATGGAGATGGGTAATGCAGCATGACTTGCACTCCAGGTTGGTATTATGTTATGCTCAGATCCAAGACTCAATGATCCCAGATGACTGAGTGGCTCCCACACTGCTCATTACTAATTAGATCTGAGATCTACTGGCAGTATTAATTACCATGAGGGTTTGGGCAAGTTTGGGTAGCAGCTCTCTTCTGCTATCTTCTTTCCCTACACTCGCTTAGCCAACAGACTAGAGGCACAGCTTTGATGCCCTTTCCTTAGTCCAACCAGTTTCCTTGTTTAGTTCACTAGCCCAGATTTTGGAGATTCTAGTTCCAGTGACCCAGCTACTAACTTGGGTCTTCTTGTTTAGAATAAGACCTTGGAGAGTGTGCCCACCTGGCCCATTAGATTGGTCAGTGTCCACCAGTCTAATTCTGGGTTCCACTTACTGAATGCAACTTGCAAATGGCACAACTATTTCCAAAATGAAGATGGAGGCAGGTATAGGCCCAAAGACACTGGGCATGACCTGACCTCCAGCACTTCTGGAGCTCTCTTCTCTCACCTCAGTTTGCATGTGTCAAGTTAACTCCTGCTCCATTCACAGTTCACCTGACCATACTGTAAGGCATGACTGCAAACTTTCTAAGGTCCAAGTCTCACGCAGTGAGAATCTGTAATTGGAGTTACTTCATGGAAGAGAGGGAAGCCTTTGGTGTCTCCATTTATTAGCTGTTAGACCTTCTTGAGGTCTTGTGGTCCCTGATCACAGAAATAGGCAAAACTGGGTGTCATATTTACCCCAGTTCCCTGAAGGAAGTCAAGCTTTGGAGTTAAGAGTGGCCTAGAAGTTCTCTGGGACTAACTCAAGGCCCCATTAAATTCTCTCTTGGGAGATCCTGGGACCCACAACCCCAGGTTCCTTGGTGTACCTAAAGCATGGCATAGATTTCATATTATTGCCAGTCCTTTTCAATGTTTCTACATGTTTCTTTCATGTCCTGCCCTAATGATTCCTTGAAAAAAATCCAACATTGGATGTAGAAATGAATTTGGAAATGAGAGGGAGGGATCTGGGAGAGAGAGGGGACAGGAAGTTAAGAAGAAGCTTGCTTAGAAAACCAGATGGCTCTTACCTCAGGAAAGCGTGCTATAGCCCCACCACACGTGTACATTTTTTTAAATGTTTTTTCTTGTTTAAGAAAAACAGCAGTCACTCCAAGCACATGACCCTGTCGAGTACAGAGATACTAGATACTTATCTTCTCATCCATGTCCAGGGCAGGGTTCAAGTCTCTTCATCTGAGCTCTGACAGCCCAGTAAGATGCCTGTGGCTTGTACCTTGAGGAATGGCCAGTCCCTTCTTTTTAAAATTCTCTGATTCTCCAAGTCAAGTGCAAAATAAGGATGAGTCAAGCTTAAGGCTGCTTCTGTGTTGTGTTGAGTAAACGCTTGCTTGATATAGAGAAGTAGAAGGAAAAAAACAAATGTGCAAGGGTTTGATGAGGTCATAGAGACTGAAGTGTTAGATGTTACTGCCATCTAGTGATGATTTCACAGCTGGCTGCCAGGGGAGTGGGAAGAGCCATCTTTTTGCTTCAAAGACAGTGGCATCGCCTTATAGACTATCACAGCCTCACAGGCTCTGGAATGGAGGTGACATCTGGGCAAGCTTCTGAATTACCAGAGAAAGGATCTCTGATGAAAAGAAATCGATTCTTTACAACTGCGAGAACAATGCACGGCTTCATATTAAATCCTAACCTCTTCCTCTATAATATTTCTGCTTTTGTTTTTAACACTTCACTGGAACAGTGAAAATGAGCTACTTTCTAAATCCTGCTCTACCTTCTCTAACACATGTTCACACATTCCGAGACCACGTCCTATAGTACCTCGCCCTGTGTCTGTCCACAAGCCTCGTCTCTTCACAGAAGCATCACTCACGAAGCTCTGTCTAGTTCCAGGCACGTTCTTCTTCTCCTTATTGCACTCATAAGGTACCTGGGGATGGGGCGAGGAAGGAAGAAGAGAAATACTATGGCCGACTGCCTGCCTTGTACTTTGCGCTGTACAGTCATGGTAGCCCTCATGATAATCCCATAAGGTGGGACCATCCCACGGCAAAAGATGAGGAAATTGAAGTTGAGAAAGGTTAGGCAACTGGCCAGAGGTCACACAGTTAACTGCAAGTGGCAGAGGTGGCGTTTAAACCCAGTGTTTCTGGTCTCACAGTCTGGGGAGCTGTTAGTGGCTTGGTAAGCACAGCAATAGAGTGTCTGGAAAGATCACTGAGTGTGGAGTAGATGGAAGGTGCTCCCTCTGCTCAAGAAGGAGCTGAGTCCAAGTACAGCCTCACGTGGCTCCTCTGGCACATGTTCAAGTGCAAGGAAGATGTAGATTACATGAGTGTGAAGGGCTGGCAGTTTCCGAGGCACAAACAAGCCTGCACCTAGAGCAGGTCTGCCAGAAACAGATAGTGACTCTGGACACTTATTTTATCCCCTTCCGCTCCCCCGTGTGAAGAAACTGAATGTCTCATGAAGGTAACCGTCTCTGAAGGACAAAAAAAATGCAAGAAAATGTTGAGGGGGAAAGATGATTTAAGCACAGCATTAGCAGTCCCTTTGGTGTATAATGGAAGAACCCTGAATTTGGTGGGTATAGAACGAGACTTCTGTTGCCTTGGATTTAGGCTGAAGCCTCAAAGATGGAGACAATGGAGACGAACTTGTTTCGTTTTCTTCCTTGGCACCAAAAAAGCTTCCTTTTGCAGTTAGATGTTTAATGAAATCTGAGCCAAGTTCAGGCCAATGGAAATGACGTGAGCCAGGTCTGACCTTAAATGTTCTGCATGATCGTTCTTGCATTCTTTCTCTCTCACCCGAGGGTTACATATGAAATATTCAAAGGGTAACTCTGAGGTTTTAGAAGAAGGTGGAATCAAATCTGGGGCCTTGAAAAATTACTTGGAACAGGGATTCTTCTCTCTCCAACACACGCTGGCCTTTATTGGACTGGGCTGTGAACAAGACAACAGTGACTGAGATCTTTGGGTTGTTTGATATGGTATTCAACGTAACTTAGCCTGACTGATAGTCAACAATGGATGGATGCTAAGTCTCCCTCCTGTGGGAGATGGAAAAAATAGCCAGGATGCTTCACCACTCCTTGTATCAGGCTTTTTGCAATTTGGCTCTGTATTTTCTTGCACTAAAGAGACAACATCTGTTCCTCTGCCCATGAATGTGAGCTAAGCTGTGACTTCTTTTGGCAAGAAGAATGCAAATAGTAACAGTGTAGATTGTGGAGTCTAGGCCTCCAAAGGTTTTGCATGCTTCTGTCAGTCTCTTAAAATCTTGCTCAGCCACCATGAAAACAAGTCTCAGCCTGCTGAATGATGAGAGAGATGACGTCCAGCCACCCAGCCATCACCAGATATGTGAATGAGGCCATCCTACTTCGACATTCAGCCAGCCCTCTGTGCACTCACCAGCTGACCACCAAAGCATGAGTAAGCTCAGTTTAGTTAAGCTAAGCCTGGCTCAGAGCAGCAAAAATGCCCAGATGGTGGCATTGTGTGCATTAATAAATACTTATTATTTTAAGGTAATGAATGTCAGGATGGTTTGTTACAAGGCATTAACTCACTGATACATATATATTTTGAAGAGATCTTCTAGACGTAGCCCAGCAGGACTTACTAAGGATGTGACAGAACCAGCTCTGCTTCAAAATCAGAAGGTTCTGTGTTAGAAGAGACATCACCGGGACCAGGAATTAAAGCTTTGGAGGGAGCATGCAGTGTTCTGGATAAGAATTTACTCTATTCTGCCCCCCTGGCAAGATTACAGTTTTTACCACTAACAACCCAGGCCAATTAAGGAGAATCTTTGAGAAACTCACTTTTTAGGAATTGCTGGGGGTGTGAGAGAGGACCTGCAGGAAGTGGAGCTTAGCATCTCACTCCCTGGCTGCATGCTTGTTAAACTTCAGATCCTATAGGACCACTCTGTTGCTACCAAGAGAGCTAAGCATGATGGGGTAGTTCTTGATGGAGGCTGACTTTTATGTCGGGCAATTTGAGGATGTCAGTTAATATAGAGCCTTGTGCCTATTTATCACTTGGAAAATTCTGAAAGCAAGAAATGTTGTGCAGCAGTCTGTGATGATAGGCAAAGAGACAGAAAATTAGTACATTAGTTTTTTTCTACAACTAATTTGAGAGGCAAAATAGTCTGAGTCTTCAGTGGGAGAAGGGAATAGGTAGCTGGACTCTAACCATTTTGCCCGTATGATAATGGCTCAACACAAAGTTGACACAAGGGAAGTCACATTGTAGAAAAGAAACCATGTTGTAACTTTGAATGACCTCTGATTAACTAACCGAGCTGGATATGCACCCTCCAGGAGATATATATATTCCGTAGATTTTGTGGTCCCTTCCAGCTGCTATAAGTCGATAACTACGTTCTTTGGAATTCCTTAGGAATGTGATGACTGCCAGGCAGAGTCTATGCTGATAACCATCATCAATGACAACTGAAAGATCTGGGCATAGGGTGTTGCTCTGGTCTCTGATATATAGCCAGTATAACAAAAAATTAGGAACTAAGACCAGACATCTACCCCACCCAGAGACCAGATGCCTCCCACACCTGGAGACCAGCCCCCTACATAAGTGACCTATAGTCTTTGTTCTGTAAGATAGTTCTTTCGGGCATTAGTTGGCCATCATCCCCCTTGCTGGTAAGCTGTAATAAAACCCTTTCTCTCCTATCACCTTGCCTCTTGATTATTGGCTTGTCTTGTGGTGGGCAGATGATCCAACTTGGGTGATAACAAGTAGAGTGTCTGTGTTACTTACCTAGGGCTGCAGGAACAATGTCCCACAAACCAAGTGGCTTCAAACAACAGAAATTTATTGCCTCCAACTTCTAGAGACTAGCCATCTGAAATCAACATGTCAGAAAATCTACACAGTCTCTGAAGCCTCTAGTGAAGGATCTTTCCTTGCCTCCTCCAGCTTCTGGTAGACCCACATGTTCCTTGGCTTGAGGCAGCATGACTCTCAGCCCTGCCTCCATCTTCACATGACCGTCATCCTCTGTGTCTTCACGTGGCCTTCTCCTCTCCTTGTGTATCTGTTCCAAATTTCCCTTTTCTTTTAAGGATACCAGTGATTGTGTAACCACAGACCAGGAACAGAATTTATCACCCTAAAATACGCCTCTTGGGCACAAGAATTATTGTAGACTGTTTTTGAGAAACAGCAGACACAAGGAAAAGCTCTGAATACCTCATAGAAGTTACTCATTTGCAAGGTGAATTTACATTTATAAGCAAAATCTCCATTTGTAAGGGTGCCTTCCTCTCTGAGCCAGGAAAGAGAGGATGACTAAATCTCTAGAAACTCTTATCACTAGAGAAAGAAATACTTAAATCTACATAACAACTTTACCCTTGTTTACTGTGCTGACCTCATCTTAACAACAGAATGTTAAAGCTATTTTTCAGGGGCTGTGATGATCCAGCCAGGAGCATGTGCAGAAGACAAAATTTTGATCTGCCAATTGAAACTCATCCTGCCAGCGCTTCCACATACCAGCCTGCCCTCCCTAAGCCCTTCAACCCTACCCCATATGCTGGCTTGGGGAGACAGACACGAGAGTCAGCCCTCCTGTCTCCTTGCCAATCCATTTCGTAATAAACTTTCCTCCCTCAGAGAGCAGTGTACACAGTATCAGCTTCTTCTGTGCGAACAAGTGGAGAGAGCCCCTGCTCCGTAACAATTCGATTAGGACTCACTGTAATGACTTCATCTTAACTTGGCTACATTTGCAAATACCTTATTGCCAAATAAGGTCATGTGTACAAGTACTGGGGGTTAGGACTTTGGGGGAGACAAAATTAGATCCAAAACAGGATCCAAAAGGGTAGATTCCTAGGTAAGGGAACCCAGCAGTAAGAGTCGTAGCAGTTTATGACTAGAGTAGGGACTGAGGTGGGGGAGCAGGAAAGGAAGAAGTCCTGCTGCGGCTCAGGACCTCCTGAAGAAGGGACAGATGCACCCTAAGAAAACCAGCATGTGGACTCTTGCTTCACTGTGGGCACAACAGCCAAGAGAGGACCACAACTTCCCCAGTCAAGTAAAAGGACTTCCTACCACCTTCCCTCAGTCTTTCCTCCCAGTCCCTACATGTGGGAGGGAAGAGACACAGAAAAAGGAGGATGTGTCCCAGGAATGAAGAAGCAGGCCACAGCCCCACTCCCCACGGAGGACCGTGGAGCCACAGGAAAAGCTACACCAGAAGGACAGGAGGAGAAAATGAGGGCTGAATGTAGCATGAGATGGGCCCATTTAAATGGATCCAACTGAACCGGACTTTGCAAAACCTGCGTGGCTACACAGGTCTGAGATTTTCCCCGATGTGATCAAGGGGTGAGGAAAGGAGCTTTAAAGGGTAGTAAGTGGGGTCAAAGTATTGTATGCTTACATTTTACCTAGAAAGTCAGACAGTTCAGTGTAAGAGTTCTAAGAGTTCAAGTCTGAACTGTGTGACCTTGGGCAAATCTTATATCTCCTCTGAGCCTCATTTGCTTCACCTATACAGTTGGGGGGATAATTTAAAACATACACACACACTCTCTCCTCAAGGTTGTGAAAGAACTTTCTAAGTTTTGGGGCGCTGCTGTTACAGAAGCCAGAATCCGCGATGGGCATTCTGTTTTCCTACTTCTTGTGCTGTACCACACAACACACTCAGCTTTTGTGAGCTTCAGCTTTCTCATCCGCAAAACAGGGCCAGGAGTCATGGCGCTAAGGTAAGATTAAATGAGATGTGAAATTATTTTTTATTTTGCAAAGTGTTTTAGACTTGTAAAGTATTTCAGGCATGGCTCCTACTGTGTGTGTATTTATAATACCAAATAGATGTCACACGTTGAATTAAGTGTAAGAAGTGACATTGCTTGAATTGCTATTAATAATAATTTGTGATCAACAACCAGTTTGATACTTGAGAAATCCCTGGAAAGCTTTAAAAATACCGATGTCTCGCTCCCGCCTCCAGAAGTCCCAATTTAACGGATCTCTGGTGCAACCTGGGCCTGGGGGTTTTTCAAAGCTTCCGGGGGATTTGATCCTGCAGTGGGTGTTGGATTCAGAGCCACAGGCTACGAAGTCCTGCTGCTGTGGCTGAATGGTTGACTGCTCCCTGTTACCTCTTTTGCTTTTTGTTTGCCTCTGACAGTTGTTACCTGCAATGCAATTTCTGCTGATGGACTAGGAACATGTTGATTTGGGCCAGATTTTCTGGCTACTCAGTGATTTTTGTTCACTTTGTTTTTGTCAGTTTAGATCAACTCATTTGTCATTTTCAACTTGCAATATGAAATTGCACTTATCTTCAAAATGAAACTCAGTTCATGAAATTCCCAATCCCGAAGGGAAAAAGACATCATTATTGTGAATCTGAAAAAGGGTTTTCTTTCCACCACTGAAACAATTGCTTTTATTTTTTTAATAATCTGAGCTATCTGAGGAGGGCCACAATTGCACTGTAGGATAACACATGATATTAATAAATCAGAATAAATGGAGCCATGCAACGCACATTCAGAAGTGCAGAAAGGAGCGAGACCAAGAATCTCAATAGTTTAGGGGGCTGGGAAGATGGAGGACGCCATGATGAAAGGTTTCTGGGAGAAAGTTTAAATATACCTAGGAACACACGAGCCCACTCAGGCCGCTGCTGCGAGGCAGCTGTGGAACTGCCCTGCAGGACAAAAATCAGACTTTGGAAAGGAGTTGCCTAAAAGCTTGAGGTCAAAACTGACTGAACAAAGGCAGATGTGTTCTTAACAGAAAACCTTCTTGTTGCCTGTGAGCGCCTTCTCTTCCAGTCCGGTTTGCAGGGCAGAGGCAGCCGGCTTCTTCCCTTCAGCCAAAACAGGAGAAGAGTTCATTTGATCTATTACAGACTATCCAAAGAGAGCTGAGACCAAAAGGCTTTCTTCTTCTCCTCCTCCTATTCCCCAAGAAGGAGCAAGGATGAAACGCCAGATTTAAAAGGCAACTCAGTTACTGACAGTTTCTGTAATTCTCTGTCTCAGCTGCTCCCCTAACTCCAGGGTATAATTATCCTCGTGCTTAATTGGAGGTTCAGGAGAGCTTATTAGCTTCCTCTATTGTTGCATAATTCAGGAGTTCAGTTCAAGCTTCCTGAGGAGACTTTTCTTTGCTTTTGGTCCTAAAGGACCACTTCCCAAATGGTCCATTTTGGCAGGAACCTTCTGGGTGGAGGGAAGGGCTGCAGAGAGCCATGCAAGCAGCAAGGCTAGACAACTGGGAATGGGGAGGCCCGGGACCCATCCCTGCTCCGCTGCTAATTCATTGGCTAGTATCAGCCAATCAGCCCTCCACTCTGGGCATCAGTTTCCCTCTTCATCAATGAGAAGGCAAAACTGGGTCAGCAGTTCCAAAAGTGTGTTCCCTGGAGCACTGTCTCTCAAGATGCTTCTTAAGAAAGTGGTTCTGTGGCCTTAAATAATGTCAGGAAATGCTGTGTACCAGACCCGCCCTTGGTGTATGGAATAGATTGCCTCACTCACCCTCTGTTCCAACAGCCTTTTAATTTACCACCTAAACACTATATTTCCAAAACTCCTTTGCACTAGAGTTCCAGATATATTAGACTCCCAGTAAGATGCATTTGTGCAAGACGTGAATCTGGAACTGAGCTAAGTGGGCAGGGAGGCATCCATTTAACTGGCATGGTATGGTTCCAATGGCAACTTCCTGATGGCCGGGCTGCCTCATGGGGGCTGGATTCCCTTAGCAAGCTAGTTCTCTGCTGTGGTTCTGAAAGTTAATCCAGCAGGCCCAGCATGGAGCTTGCTTTGCTGGCATTCCAGCAATTTTGTAAGCTCCCAACTCCCTGTATGAAATCCCTTGCTAGTTAAAATGACGAGAGGGATTTCGTTATCTGCAGCTGAATTTGACTGATACATAGCCCCTTGGGTATTCACAATACACATAAACCTGCTCAATGTTCCAAGATTTCTGGTAGGAAAGCAATCTATCTTAGAGCCAGCCCTGATGGCCTAGTGGTTAAAGTTCTACACGCTCTGCTTTGGCAGCCGGGGTTTGGTTCCTGGGTGTGGAACCATATCACGTGTCTGTCAGTTGCCATGCTGTGGCAGCAGCTCACATAGAAGAACCAGAAGAACTTACGACTATACACAACCAGACACTAGGGCTTTTGGGCGGGGGAGAAGAAAAAAGGAGGAAAATTGGCAACAGATGTTAGCTTCGGATGAAACTTTCCCTGCAGAAAAAAAAAAAGAAGAAGAAATCTATTCTACCTAGTATATTTCAAATTTAATAACTGTTCGGCTCCCAGGAAGATGCATTTGTGCAAGATGGGGTCTATATCTGATGTTGACTATTCCTATACATTTCATACTTTAAACACTTGTGCTATTAAAATTCATAGTGGAAAGCAATAGATATTTTCTTCTTTAAAGGTCTTTGAGAGGGTGAGACAAGGAAAAACTCTTTGTTCTTTAAAAAACTGCAAATTCTGATTCCCATTTTGCATCTAGCCTTCTTGATATAGATTATGCAGCTGAGGGGTCGATGGAGATAGATGTTCTTGATCTTTCTGCTCCCCCTTCCACCTCTCACTTCTTCGTAAGGATTCATTCTCCTAGGCATTTTCACTCTGGTCAAAGGAGAGGTCCAAGATTCTGAGTTATTAGCAAATACCCTAGGTGATTCTGATACAGCTGATGTGTGGTCCACTTTCAGAATAACTGCACAGGCCTCAGAAGAAACGTCCAGCATTTGCTCATGGCTGTCTTCTTAGAAACCCTCCCCCGGTGACACAGAACTTCAGCCTGAGACCAGCTTTCTCAGCGGTCCCTCCCTCTACGGCAGCCAGTAGGGTGACCTGAGTTACAAAAGGAATATTTTAACCCCTTTTAATCAGACATTTTGCCATCAAATCAGCAACACCCCAGTGAGGTTGGGTTGCTCTCTCTCCTCCATGCATTTATTGCACGCCACAATAGTTCTGTCCTTGTGCTATTGGAGTTATACTTTTAAATGTCTCTCTCGGTGGAGGATATGAGATCCTTGAGGGATCTCAGTCCCTCGAGGACTGTGTCTCAGTCACCTGGGATTCCCTGGTCTTTAGGACATTGCCTCTCACAAAGTACGCTACCATTATTAATTTTACTTATCTATTGTTAACATCCAGACTCATTCTTCTAAAATGGTTATTGCCTAAGACTTTTGAAGAGTGAAAGAGGGGCAGAAACTTCTAGTCCAGGAAGACTTGGAATGGGGAATACAAATAGCAAATTGTTCTTCTCTCCTTTGCTCCAATCCCCGTTCTTAAAAGTCTCTTGGCTGCGTGCACATTTGTTTTGTCTCCTTGCTTGCAATTCTTCCAGAGGCAGGGCTGCCCAGCTGAATGAGTGGCTGCGGCCTCAACCCAAGCGCGTTTTCTAAATGTATACAATGCACTGTGCTCCGAGGCCTTTGAGGACTGCTGTGTGTTGTTTCCGAAGAACATGGCTTATTCATGCTTCTATCAAATCGTCTCTTGTCTGAGCCATCTGGGCACAAGGGAATATTCCATTGATTGACATGTTTAGTGGGCTAACAAAGTTTTGCTAGATATCAATGATTGCTGTGTTGTGCCAGGCCCAGGCCATTGGAATAGGAATTATAATAGTCCGTGTGTTTTGATCAGGACCACCAGCTAAGTGGGGCACTTTGGGGGGCTCTAAATGGCTGTAACAGCTTCATCACAATTGAGTGGAAGTGGTTTGGGAGTTTGAAGAGACAGTGGCTCCCCTCCGGGAATACTTCTTGGTTCTATTTTTCTGTCATGTGCTCCCCAGAGAACACCGCGTGGTCCTGCATGCTTCACGCTGGCTGCCACTCTGCCCCTCAGCAGGGCAGGGACTGAGGCAGTTAGAGATGGCTTGTGGATGTGTTCTCCTAGGAAAAATCACTCATGAGAGTTTCAGGAGCAAAGGCTGAGCAAAATCATAAGTCTGAGGATGTCCGAGCCAAGAGGGACCTAGGAGATTAAGTAATTCAACACCTTCACTCGATAGATAAGAACCTGAAACAAAAGGCATTTTTACATATAAACTTGGAAGCCAGTGTTCTTTTCTGAATCCTACAGGGAGCTTCCAGGATTTTTATTTCTAAAGGAACAATCAGAGAAGGAATTTAAATTGTGCCTTCTACGTACCTCTTCTAAATTTCTCCAAATGCTTTTAAAAAATGAACAATTGATCCACAGGGCTTGTCCACATAGCGGAAGTATCCTCCCATACTGTGAAAAAGTCTTCTGGTTTCCTGGGGACCCCCCACTCTGACACACCACCCAGCACTCTTTCCATAAGTAATGCCAGACTTCGAAATTAGCTGTTCTCAAAGTGTGGTCCCCCGACCAGCAGCATCAACATCACCTGGGATATCGTTAGAAAATCAAACTCTTGTACCCCACCTCAAACCTACCAAATCATAAACTTAGAGGTGGTCCCAGCTCTCTGTATTTTTACAAGCCTTCCCAGTGACTCTAACGCACATTCAAGTTTGCGAAGCAATGAACAATTTTAGACTCGCCTTACACAATGTGATTTTAGAAGCAATTAGAATATTCCACATCCTCCAAAAGACCTTGCCTTTTGCCTGCTCTTGCCTGGAACTTCTCCTCTTTAGATTTATATCTTTGGATTAAGACTTCTAGCTCTAGTTTATCCTGGAATACAGAACACTTTGAAACTTCAAGCCCTTCACATATCAGTATGTACAACCTTATCAAAAACTTCTTTAAGATTAGATTTTGCTAGAGTGTATTTTATAATGTAGTTATAGCTTATTTATAACTGAAACCTATTGAAACTGGTGGTTAAGAAAAAGTAGGAGAATTTCGAACAATGGGAGAGGGGTATCTCATGGAACACAAAGACAGGGAGGCAACAGGTCTCAGGAGCTGACTCACATCAGAGACTGGACAACCCACAGCAGCCCCCCCCCCTTGTCTGTTTTGCCTGTTTTGTTCTCTCCTCTTGCTGAATGCTGACTTTCTCTGCTTCTCTGGCCATATGGAGAAGATGGCTACAGCCTGCAGCTCTCAAATGGAACAGGTCCAGCGAGGAGCCTGCATGTCTCTCCCAGTCTCAATTCCAAGTTTTAGAATGAGAATTTCAGCCCAGGTAGGATCAGCTCTTCACCCGCAGTCAATCACCTGTGTGTTGCGGGGTGGGAACATGGCCTTTGGGAACCCCACATCTGTAACGGAGTGGATGGTGGGTGGATAGTTTTCTGAGAAGAGGGGAGGGCTTGGAATTTAACTTGATAGAAAGAGAGAGTTTGAGGACCCTGGAATGGAAGGAATTTAGAAGGAGTTCTGTGGAAAGGTGGAGGGGACATGAAAAAGGGGAAAGGAGCAGGGGGATGCACAGCGAGAACTTCTCAGATGGTAATTCTAAGAGTCAGTATTTGTTACGGGTTGAATTGTGTCCTGCAAGAAGATATGTTGGTCTCAACACCTGGTCCCTCAGGATGTGACCTCATTTGGGAACAGTGTCATTTCAGATGGTGTTAGATGAGGTCATAGAGTGGGTCCTTAATCCAATATGACTGGTGTCCTTATAAGAAGAGGAGAATTGGACACAGACACAGAGACACCAAGGGAAGACAGCTATGTGAAGTTGGAGGCAGAGAATTTAGTTGTGCTGCCCCAAGCCAAGGAACGCCTGAGGCTGCCAGAAGCTGGAAGAGGAGAGAAAGGGTCCTTCCCCAGAGGCTTAGACAGAGCACGGCCACCTTGTTCAGACGTCTAGCCTCCAGAAATCTGTGACAACAGATCTTTGTTGTTTCAAGCCACCCAGTTTGCGGAACTTTGTTATGCAGCCCTAGGAAACTCCCACAGTCTTCTTTAGACCTTTCCTGCCTGCGGAACTGCCACCCTGCCCCATGCTTCAAGTGCCACAAAGGCTAACCACCTGCATTTTCCCACCTTCCTCGTTCCTCAGTCAGGACAGTCCTGAACCTTTCGCTTAAAACCTCCCTTCCTCATTTTCTGGCTTCCATTTTGCTGTTGGCTCAGTGATTTACCACCTTTTCTGGCCTCATCAGCCTTTGAATTTTGATATTCTTTACCATCTGTTATAATCTTTCTCAAACTATTTCAATTGCAAGGGATGGAAACCCAACTTAAGCAAACATGGAGAATTTACTGGCTCAGAACTAAAATGCAGGGGAGGTCTCACTTCCAGAACAGCTGGAGGTAGGTACTCCAACACTGTCACTAGGAAGCTGGCCTTCCTTTCTCTCATCGCTCTGCTTCTCTCATTGCCAGATCTAGCCTCCAACAGGCTTTCCTGTCTGGTACAAGGTGGCTACCCAAAGTGCCAGGCTGATGTTTGACCAGCAGTGTTACTCTAGTAGAAGGATAATACCTTTCTCCTGATAGCCCCAACAGTAGGCAGGAGTGCTGTCCTTGTTCCACCTGTTCACCAGTAATGAAAACTGGGGGAATATGCTATTTTGATCAGTGTAATTGGATCATGTGTCCCGCCCCACCGCCCCACCCCGGAGTTTGGGAGTGAAGTCAGCTGAATCTGAATCACGTGCACCCATGTGCCGTTGTCAGATGGGGGATTGATACTGGACAGGCAAAAACAAGAGGTGTCTAGCATATCTTCAATTTCAACTCAGATTCTTTGTCCTTCCATGTTGCCAAAAATTAGTAAATACCTACCCTGGCTTGACATGACCCCACCCGATAGATTCCCTTAGGTTTTTTCCCACCCTGCAGGCAAAGTAGGAGAGTAAGTGCCTTATGAGGCTGACCAAGGCATCTGCTCATAAAAAATTCAAACAATATAACTAGTATTTCCCAATTCATAGAAAAACTGCATAAGTTAATGGATAGAATTTATGAAATTTCATATTTTTCTTCCATTAGAGTTTTCTGAAATTTTTGGCAACTGATGATTTTTATGTACACTAGAAGCAAGCAAACACACACACACACACGCAAGACATTGTCTGCTTTGGTTCACTATTATGTACTTAATTATTTTTTAATTTAGCATATCGAGTGCCCCAGCGTCAGGGCAAGCCCGAGGACAGGGCTCAGCTGAGTCAGTGGGCTTCTGCCTGTGCACAGGAGGCGGGTCTGCTCTGGGTTGTCTCGTCTATCTCTTAGGAGCACCTTTCTCCGACGGCCACTGAAGGCATAGTCTGTGCAGAGCTGGGGGGCTTCCCGGGTGACCGTTAGCAAACCTGACTGTTGCCAGTCACAGAGACGCTATTCTCTCCTCTCCTGAAATTCTTCCAGGGCTGCTATCAGAGATGTTTTTGAAAGCTTGTCTGGTCTCAACGCCATATCTTTGTCTTCCCATTACTCCTTCCTGGGACACATTCAGGACTCAGTTAGAGTGCCATGGTCCCCTCCCGTGAAGCCTACTTTGGTCACTTTGATGCTAAGACTGCATCAGTAAGAAATAAATACATAGTCCCTGCTTTATTAAGGGTGACTGATAATAAACCAAAAGCATACAGACAATTCCAACTTTCCAGTTGAGATAGGTGCTGAAAAGGAAAGTGCTGGGGAGTGTCGCTCACGAGGAGCTAGCCTAGTAGGTGGTGGAGGGGGCAAGAGCGATGGCCCCCTGAGACTGTGGTGTGTACATCGAATCTTGGAGGAGTAGCAGAACTAGTCTGGGATGAGGGGCTGGTGTCTTAGTCAGCTCGGGCTGCTCTAACAAAATACCATAGACTGGGTGGTTTAAACAACAAATATTTACTTCTCACAGTTCTGGAGGCTGAGAAGTCCAAGATCAGGTGCTGGCAGATTGGTGTCCGGTGAGTGCACCTCCTAGTTTGCAGGTGGCCATCCTCTCATTATGTCCTCACAGGCCTCTGCTTGGTGCCTGCTTGTGTCTCTTCCTTTTTTTACAAGGGCACTAACCCCATCATGAGAACTTCACTCCTCGTGACCTCGTAATCACCTCCCAAAGGACCCACCTCTAAATACCATCACCCTGGGGATGAGGGCTTCAATATATAAATTTGGGGAGGACACAAACATAGCAGGAGGGTGGAATTGGTGATACTTATGGAAGAGGGAACAGCAGGAAGGATTTTGGCACCTTTGAGAAATGAAAGGACGACTGTATGGCCAATGTGTAGTAAGTGAAGGGATAGTGGGAAGAGTGATGTGAGGAAGGAAGGGCAGCAGATGTGGGGCCTTGTGAGCCAGATTACAGACTTTAGAGATACTACCACAAGCAGGGGCTGGTAATAGCATGATCTTAGACAAATAACCCAAACAGATTTGCACTGGTGAAGGCCATTGCGGCTTCTGTGTGCATAATGGATTGGGGAGAGGCAAGAGCAGTGCAGAAGACTCTCAGAGTGTATTCATGTGGTACCGTATTGTCAGAGGCACCTATCCTTGTTGGGTACTTATAATGGCACCTGTCTTGGTAAATTTGCCTCTTGGATGACTTAGAGGCTTAAAACTCAACATGTCTAAAAAGAATCTCACAATGCGCTTCAACTCCCCCTCCCCCCGTGCAATCCTAAGCTTGGGTCTCATGTGTTAGCAAATCATACCAACATTCACTGGCTTTGCAATCCAGAATCCATGGATTTCTTCCATTTTTTTTCCTCTCCTCACCTCCCATTCCAAATCCTCCACCAAAGATGCCTATTTTACCCCTGAAGTATCCCTCAAATCTATCATATCTCTCCATCTCTGTCACCGCCATCTGCCCCAGCCCCCGTCATCTCTTGCCCAGACAACCACTGCCTTTTCATTCACCTACTTTTCCTCAGTTTGCCCACTCCCCTCCAATCTGATCTTCACATTGAATGATCTTTTCAAAATGCAAATTTAATCATATCACCTTCCTGCTTAACATCCTGTAGTAACTTTCTTTGCTTTCAAGATCCGGACAGAATTTGTTAACACGGCCTCCGAGTCCCTTCGACGTCTGCTCTTTAACCATCCCTCAGCCCCGTCTCTCTCTGCTCCAGTCACAGTGAATCCTCTGAGTCCATCAACTGCATCAAGCTCCCTCCCGCCGCAGGGCTTTGTCCCTGCTGTTCCCTCTGCTTAGAAAGCTCTACCCTATTCTCTCCCCTTAGTTAACTCACATTCCTGCTTCACCTCTCTGGCAAGGGTCGCTTCCTCAAGGAACTTCGTCCTACTTCTCTGACCGTGTCAGATTCCCTTCCAGCATCTTGGAGCTCCATCTTAGCATTGGTCCCAGTTGTAATTTTACATTTGTCTCAGTTCACTGTTTTTCCTTTCTCCCACTAGATTGCAAGCTCCACGAGGGGAGGCTTCATGCTGATTTTTTGCTCACCATTGTAGCCCAGGACCTCAGAGACCCTTCATGGTTTGCTTGAATGAAAAATGACTCAATAAACATGTACTAAATGGTGTTTTTTGTTGAATAGCTAATGTGGACCAAGCACTTTACACACATTATCCCAGAGCTGATCAAACCCAGAAAACAATCAGGAATTCTTGTTTTTAATTTTAAAGATAAGGAAAACTTCAGCTCAGAGAGGTGAATTTGCCAGAGATTATGGAGTTTATGAATGGTATCTATCCAGGAGTAAAATCCAGGTCTATCTGTCTCTGCAGGCTGTGCTGTTTCTGCTGTAGTGTACAGAATATTAAGGCTGGAGGGAATCTGGGAAGCATTTGGTCCGACATTGTCATCCTGCTGAGAAGGAAGCTCAGGCTCAAGGTTTAGGAAGAAAAAAAAAGACATAAATTCACATACAGCATCCACAACAGAGCACAGAAACAAAACCCCTCTTGACTGTGTCTTTTCTATTATTGTACGTCCTTTTAACCCTTCGAGTAAAGAACGAGAGCAGTGACTTCAGACTTTAGTTTTATTTTGCACCACCCATAATGGCCCAAAGTGGCCGCCCAGCTCAGGGTCATAGCTAAATTATATTTGGAGCAAGGAATTCTGGCAGACTTCAGGGTATAAGGCCTACAGAGGGAGGGAGGGAAGGTAATTGAATGGTAAATAAAGTCAGCTTTGTTGCTGCTGGTTTTCGTGCTATCTAATATAAAGCCGTAATCGTTACCATAGCAACACATTCATTGCACACAACACGAATATGAATATGTAGATTCCCTAGGGGGGAAATGGAATCAACTGTACCTTTGTGCACCTTCACTTGAAAAAGACAAAAAGCTTGTGTAATTCCAGTCCACAGTTGCATAAGCACGGCTCTGCATCCACCTAGATAAGTATTCTGGATGAATCCATAACTACAAGTGAATGATGCGCTCACTGAGGTCATAGAAAAAGAACCAATAATTGGTGTGTGTACATGTGTGTGAGACAGGGACAGAGACAGAGAGAGACGCGATAGTAGGTAGAGATTTCTGGGGGAAATCCATTAACTTAGTGGCCTCCTTCCAGAATTAAAGCTTCCGAAGCGCCCTAATTATTGAAATGCTTCAGTCATTGATGCTCCAGAGGCTCCCAGAGTGGAGACGACATTGTAGTTGTGGATCACTCAGCCAAGGAGAGCATTGTGGTTCTAGAATTTCCATGGAAGAGAGGCTTAGGGTGGCCATCTGGTGAGAAGGTCGGGATAGGGCTGGGTAGCCGTGGAGACGTCTCAGAATATTTGAAGTCTCACCACGGTTTGTACTCAGATTATATTTTTACTGGGTTAGTCTTAGAGATGATGGTGTGATAAATCTCCCCCAAACTACCCCTTGGTACCACCACTGAGAAAGGCCCTCCAGTTTTCCACTTCACCTCTCCAAGTAAGACTGATGACAAAGTCTGTGGTTTTGGATGCCGCTCTGAGGATAGATGGTACTGGATCTCAGCCTGATATCCCAAGTGAGAAGGGGCCACTATACCTTGGGTGAGGTCTAAATAATGAGCACCAGAGACCAGCCTGGATTTCCTGGAAGAGTCCCAATCCCAAACCCTCTTCTGTGACTCCATATGTAATTGTTAGATCAGATATGCTTATTACTTGTACAGAAACCATTGTGTCTAGAAGCATCACTTGGCCATTCTCATTCCAGCTGACTCTGTTTTAATGTTTTTTTATTCCTCATTATATCTCTTCCTTTACACCCATATAAACAGAAATGCATCTCTACCTACCTACCTATGTACCTCTATCTTCATTTCTATTTACCTCTCTAGCTAGCTCTCTTTGTGGAAATAGAGGTGTGAGTGAGAAAGAGATGTATAGATACACATGCACACACACATACACACATGTGGGGGGACAGACAATAAACAACACCTATAGTAAATAAGTTACACAAGAAGGTACACAAGAATTAGGGTGGGGCAAGTGGAATGGGGTGTGGGGGCAGGTTGCAGTTTTGAACAAGGTGGTCAGAAAAATCCTCAGTGAAGTGACACTTGAGTAAGTACAAGTATATATTACCCAGGAGTGGCTCCTAAACCTCAGAGCAAATGGGAACTGTTTGATTTAAGTTACACGGTTTTTCCCTTGCCTGATTTTCATTGAGATGTTGGAAGTCCCAGGAAACCCTGTGTTGTTAAATCAGTTCTTGAATGGGCAGAAGTTTGACTGAGAAAAGCCAGATCCTAAGTTAATCAGAAAAAGACTGTAAAGAGCCAGGCTTTAGTTTAAAAAGCAAAGAACCAGACTGGAAAGATCAAGACCAGATCCTGATGACAGGTTGGCGTCAGCTTGGAGGCGTGAAGAAATTGGACAATTTATGGTCAGCCAGTGAGGTTGCATCATAATTCCTTGTCTGCACAAGAGCTCCAGGGAAAGAACAAATAAGTTTTCCGGTTCTATTTTCAGTTTATGTTGCTCTCCTTTTTACGGATTTCTGACTCTTCAAAGATATTCTTCAGTGGCTTTTGTTTCCAAATGAAAACTGGAGAATGACGCTGGAATTTCATAGAATGGGCGGGTGAAACAAGAGCTCCCTGTCTATAATCCTGGGAAGAACAGTTTGGACTATAGACCAGCTAACTGCAAAGAGGAGTAATGTAAATAAGATGGACCCTGGAAAGTGCATGTGGTATGACCACGTCCTGTCAAAGTAGAGAAGACACGAAGAAGATGGAATCATTCATTGTTTGTAAGGAGTGTTCCAAACCCAAGAAACTTATTCAAAGATGCTATCACCATCCTGTAAACACATTAGCAACCAAGTACAGATTATATTTCACATACTATCCTACAGTGAAAAAACCCAGAAATTGTCAACAGCCTGAAAAAATTCTAATTATTCATTGTGTTAATTTTCATTATCGTATTATCTTATTTCTTCTAGTCTCAGTCTTGTTTCAGGTCTTAGGCACCGGGCCTTTGAAATGCTTTCTGATTTTATTGAAGGATGCTTGCACTGCAGGAAATCCTTCAGTGGCTTCCAAATTCCATTAGGATAAAATTTTAAATAAATGGATTATAAAGTGCTACAAAGTCCTTTTGCTCTATCCTCTGTTTACCTCTCCAAACTTGTCTTCTGCTCCTCTCCCATAGGCATCCTCCTGACTGCCAGAACAACTTTATGCAATTCCATGAATAAGTCACACTGTTCCATGCAGCAGTGTCTTTGCTCATTATAGGTCCTCTGCCTAGAATAGCCTTCCCATTCTCACCCACTAGGCTGGACTAGTCACTTCCTGGTGATAGTTTGCCTAACCTTTCTTTTCTTTCAGGTTGAGCGGGCTGTGCGTCTCGTAGCATCCCTGTAGTAGCTCTCTCATGGCCCTTACCAGCTTGGGATGGAATAGGCGCCCTTTTTGTTTCCTTAGGCCACAGACTAAGAATTTCTTGAGGGCAAAGCTGAAATGAACTCTTACCCCAGCTTCCAGAATAGGACTGTAGCACCCAGCATGCATAGTGAATCGATGTTATGTGTGAAATTGAATTGAAGCATTGAAAGTCTTAAAGATTGCAATATTCACGAGGTAAGGAATGTAAACCTGGCAGCTTCTTGCAATCATTAAACTAATGTTATTGACAAAAGTGCGGCTCAGTAAGTCATAACCATTATTCTCATCATAAGAAGCAATTTTCCAAGCTCAGCAGTTCATTATAAGCGGTTACTGGGTCCTACTGACTTCTCTACAGCCCTGCAGGGGACAGATTTGAGGGAGGAACGGCTGTCTAATTTTATTTACTTCCACAGTTTTTAAATGCTGCTTCCCCACTGTCTTCAAATGAATTCCCACCGGAATGGATACTGTTCTATAAATGGAATTGATCAAACTGTAGTGTGGCAGAACATTTTGCCTTTAATCTAAGGAAAACCTGCTCACAACCCTCTCTGTGCAGGGTCACTTTGGGTCCACAGTAAGAAGCAGGTAGAATCTGTGATTATAGGACTTGCAGCTGGACCTGGATCCTCTCTCTGGGCCTCGATCCCACATCTGATTTTCCCAGGCTCCGGGTTCCCCGTTACTGTGCCCTGCAACCTCCATCCCCACCTGACTGCCCATCAGAACCTTCCTACCCTGTGTCTCCTTTCAGCCTTAACTGACTTGCTAATCTTTACTGAACGACATCTTGTTAAGCCATCAATGCCATAGCTTCATAGAACCTTAGAGTTTTAATGTTTAGAGGTAATCTAATGTAATCCCTGCATTTTGCGGACAAGAAATGGAAGGTCTAGAGACAGGAGGCAGCCAGACCAAAGTCATAGAGCTGACAGAGGCAGAACGAGTATCTGGGTCCTCCTGACATCACAGCATAGTCCCACAGACCTCGGCTCAAACCCCTACTCTGCCATTTACTGATCACGTGACTTCATTAGGGAACAGTTACAGAAGCATCGGGAGTCTCCTTCTCCGTAAAATCCAGAAAAATGGCAGTTTCCACCTGACACTTGTTAAGAGGATTAATTAAGAAAATACACAATGGACTTAGCACAGGCCCCCACACGTAGCGAACACTTAGCGCTGAGCGATTTTACCGCCGTTCCTCGAGGCTGGGATCTCAGAGCAGGATCCCAGGGATGGTGTTTGGAGCGGGTTATTCTCTCAGCTTTTAGACGCCAGGGGCTGTTTCAGATTTTGACCACTCTCGGCGCCCTTTGCTCATAGGTCTTTCAAGATCAATTGAACATTCCTGACAATTAATATTTGGGTTATTCGCATTCAGCCCACTTGAGAGAGAAGCCACTTAAGCCTCTTTCTTCTCATTTGTGCTTCTAGATCGTCACCTCTCTCCGTCTGTGTCCCCGGCTCCGGGGACGGTTTCCTCCGACCCTCGCTGCGGCTGGGGCAGGCTCTGTGGAGGGAGGGTTTCGGCAGCAAGCTCAAGGGGGCAGTGTGGTAATGCCGAAGAAAGCCGCCTCGCCTCGAGGAAAGCCTTGGCCATTCTTACATGAAAGTGTTTACTCTGGAAATTAAATTATATTGGGGATTTTTGGTTTCCCCTCCCCCCTTCCCGCCGTGGGAGGTTTCGGAAAGTTACTGTGGTGACCATTGCAATCAGAGGGCTGTCAGCATTTCAGCTCCGCACTGGCAGGCAGGGCAGGCTCCTTCAGCACCCTGGCCCCCTGGGACACTGTGCACGTGGGGGAGGACCCTGTGCACGTGGGAGGGACCCTGTGCACATGGGATGAGCCCTGTCCACGTGGTGGGGACCCTGTGCACGTGGGGTGGGTTGGGCCTCTAGGAGGTCACTGGCTCTGGACTCCCTTCCCCACACACGTTTTCCCGTCTTTAGCCACTTTTGGATCAATAGCTGAGCATGAATTTCAAACTGATGTTGGATAGTTAGAAAGGGTTGTTTTTGTTTGTTTGTGTGTGTGTTTTCCAAAATATTTCTGAAAGTAGCTCTTGAAATGCTCCCTGTGTATCCAGGGATTCATGCATGTTCATAGCCTGTTCCTCTCCTAGGTTCGTTTTCTTCTCCATCACATGAGGCATTGGACAAGTTCTAAGGCCCCTCCCAGCCTGACATTCCAGACTTCTAGGTATTCAAGGATATAGGGAAATCTATGAAAAGACCCAAGCCTTGGGAAATTCCTCCTTTCTCTTCTTTTCTTTCTTTCTTTTTTTTTTTTTTTGAGGAAGACTGGCCCTGAGCTAACATCTGTGCCCATCTTCCTCTCCTTTATATGTGGGACGCCTGCCACAGCATGGCCTGATGAGCTGTGTGTAGGTCAGCACCCGAGATCCAAAGGGCAAACTCGGGGCTGCCAAGGCGGAGTGCGCAAACTTAACCACTGCGCCACCAGGCTGGGCTTAAATTTCTCCTTTCTTTGTGGCTTCTCCCAACTAAACCAGTCACTCAACACTCTTGATAACTTCGAGATGAATAATTTCTGTTCTCCAGATATCCTACTCAATTAACTCATCGTTCACCACCAAATAAATATTTTTTCCACTTTGTCATGTGTCAGGGACTGAGCTAGGTCTTTCATACAAAGTGGTGAAGAGCACAGACACAGTCCCTACCCTCATGAAGCTGGCAGATTAGTGGGGGTATAGACACTATGCAAATAAGCACACATAGAGAGAGTGTAATGACAAACTGAGATGAGGGCCGTGTAGGAAAAGTAAAGGGTAAGAAAGATAAAGTATTAAGGGGACCTAATTTAGAATTAGAAGTCAGAGAACGAGGGAGCGGTGTTTTAGCTAAGACACGGGGGATATGCGGAAGTGGCGCCCTACATGTGAGAACCAGAGGTTGAGACCAAATTATTGACATAGAATGGCTGGTTGAAACTGATAACAGTGACCCAATCTTGTAATGTCTAAGGAAGAAAGTAACCCACTCTACTTCTCAGCGAATGCTAGTAGCAAAGTCCACGATATGGCTTGTAGATAGTTTGAATCATCAAAAACTCAGAGCATCCTAGACCGAGAAGAAACTTTGGAGCCTATCTGAGTCAATTCTCTTCTTATGTAGGAATCTCCTTAAAGATATGCTAAACAATTATCAAGATTCTGCCAGGGCATTCAGTCACTTTTTCCACTTTTGATAGTTCAACTTTTCCCTTCCATTAATTTCTTAGATTTCCCTTGCTAGACAGAGAAAGAAATTTTGTTTTCTTTGTTCATTGACGTGTCTCAAGTGTCAAGCACAGTGCCTGTCATATTGTAGCTCCTCAAAGCATATTTACTGAGTGAATTAATGAAGGCTAAAATAGGCCTCCCTAAATTTGTGCTCATTGGCCCTAGTTCTGCTCTTTAGAACAGCAAAGAACAAACCTAATGTCTCATGCAAGGACAGTCTCACAATCGTTTGAAAATAGCTCTCATTTTCCAGTTCTTCTCTTCTCTCTGTTAAACATCCCCATAGATGCGGCTTTGAAACTCTCACAGTTTTGATAACTAATTGGGATCCACTTAGTCATGGTGATTCAACAGATATGAATCTGCTTTCTTATATTCTCATCTGTCCCTCATTTCTCTAATTTTTCACGTAGATATGTTTCTTCCTTTAACCCTTCATCTGTCAATAATACATGCATACATATACATACATACATAGTACATAATACGTACATAATGGATCACGTGACTATAGAGGCTAAGAAGTCACAAGATGTGCAGTTGGCAAGCTGGAGACCCAGGAGAGCTGACGTGCGGTTTCAGTCTGAAAGTCGGCAGTCTGGAGACCCAGGAAGAGCCAATGTTTCAGTCTGAGTCAGCAGGCCCGAAAAATTGATGTCTCAGCTCAATTTAATGAAATTTACCATAGGATCCCACTCTACAATGACAAATATATACATAAATTCTTTTTTTCCAATTTATCTTTTTTATGGGGAAATTTTATTATGTTGTAATAACACTTAACATGAGATCTACCCTCTTAACAAATGTTTAAGTGTACAATATGGTATTGTATTGGTGACTACAGATACAATGTTTTACAGCAGATCTCTAGAACTTGTTTATCTTGCTTACCTGAAACTTTATGCCCATTGATGATGCCCATTTTCTCTTATTCCCTGCTGGCAGCCGCCATTTCACTTTTTGAGCCTATGAATTTGACTGTTTTAGATTCCTCATGTTAGTGGAATCACATAGTAGTTATCTTTCCAAGACTGCTTACTTCCAGCTCAATGTCCTCAAGGTTCAACCACGTTGTTGCATATTGCAGAATTTCCTTCTTCCTTTTGTTTTTAAAGCTGAATGATATTCCACTGTGTGTGTATGCATGTATGTGTGTACACGCACACACACCACATCTTCCTTATCCATTTATCTGTCAATGGACATTACATTAAGGTTGTTTTCACATCTTGGCTATTGAGAATAGTGCTGCAATTTCTGTAAAAATGCCACTGGGATTTTGATAGGAATCGCATTGAATCTGGAGATCACTTGGGAAGTACGGATGTTTTAACAACGTTAAGTCTTGAATCCATGAACCTGAGATGTCTTTCCATTTGTTTGTGTCTTCTTTAATTACTTTCAACAATGTTTTACAGGTTTTAGTGTACAGGTCTTTCACTTTCTTAGTTGGGTTTATTCCTAAGTAATTTGTTCTTTTGGTGCTATTGTAAACAATATTGTTTTCCTAACTTCTTTTTCATATAGTTTGTTGTTAGTGTATAGAACAAACATATTTCTGCATACCAGCATTAACAAGCTAAAACCAAGATTGAAAATACACTAGTATTTATGATAGCCCTGAATAAATAAAATACTTACATGTAGTCTAACAAAATATGCATAGAAAACATACGCTGAAAACTACAAAACACTAAATGAGGAAATAGAAGAAAGCCTAAATAAATGCAGAGATGTTCTGTGTTCACGGATGAAAAACTTAACACAGTAAAGATGCCAATTCTCCCCAAGTTTATATACAATTCCTACAAAAATTCCAGCAAGGTGTTTGGAGATATAGACAAGCTGATTCTAAAATGTACATCTTATAGCAAAGGAACTAGAATAACCAAAACAATTTTGAAAAAGAAGAATAAAGTTGGAGGAATCCCACTATTTGATTTGAAGATTTGTTATATAGTGATGGTAATGAAGACAGTGCAGTTTTGGTGGAAGGATAGGCACATAGAGCCATAGAATAGAAAAGTGTCCAGAAATAGACCCACACAAATATAACTAACTGATTTCTGACAAAGTTGCAAAAGCAACTCAGTGGGGAAAAGAATTGTGTTGAAATCATTATGCATAGATAAGAAACACAAACCTTGACAATAACTGGCACTTGATACAAAAATTAACTAAAAACATCATAAATCAAAACATAAAAGGTGAAGCTATAAAATACATCCGATGGGCTAAACAGAAGTGTGAAAGCTGCTGAAGAAAGGATCAGTGAACTTGATGACAGTTTAATTAAAAAAATGCCCAAGATGAGGCATAGAGAGAAAAGACTGAAAGAAAAACAGAACAGAAGATCATCCCTCTGTGAGAAAATTTCAAGCAGTATAATGTACATTGATGGTCTAGTGGTTAAGATTCAGCACTTTCACCACCGCGGCCGGGGTTCGTTCCCCGGTCAGGGAACCACACCACCCATCAGTTGGTTGTCACACTGTGGCAGCCGCATATTGCTGTGACGCTGAAAGCTATACCACCAGTATTTCAAACACCAGCAAGGTCACCCGTGGAGGACAGTTTTCAGTGGAGCTTCCAGACTAAGACAGACTAGAAAGAAGGAACTGGCCACCTACTTCCGAAAAATTGGCCATGAAAACCCTGTGAACAGCAGTGGAGCATTGTCTGATACAGCGCCGGCAGGAGAGAGGATGGTGCAAAAAGACCCGGCAGGGTTCTGCTCTGGCATACACAGGGTCGCTAGGAATCAGAATCGACTTGACAGCACTCAATATACATGTAATCAGAATGCCAGAAAAAGAATGAGGCAGAATAATATCTGAAAAAATAACGTAAAATTTGTTACATAATAACATTTAAAATTTGATGAAAAATAGCAAATCATAAATATTAAAAGCTAACAAATCCCAAGTAGGATAAATATACTAAAAGCCACATTTATGTACAACATATTTAAAATGCTGAAAAATAAAGACAAAAATCTTAAAAGAAAAATAAAGAGAAAATTACAAATGCCTTGGGGGTGGGAGTGGTGGTGGTAGGGAAAAACATATCACATACTGAACAGCAAAATTATTAGCTAATTCCTCTCAGAAACAATGCAAGCCAGAATACAATGGAATGACATCTTCAAATTGCTCTAAGAAAAATACAAGAAGAACTGTCAATTTAGATTCAATATCCAATGGAAATATATTTCATACATAAAAGTAAAATAAAGACATTTTATGACAAATAAAAGAGAATTAGTGTCAGCAGATATGTACTACAAGACATGCCAAATAAAGTTTTTCAGGTAGAGGTAAAGTGAAACAAGTTGGAAGCTTAGATCTAAAGGAAGAATTGAAAAGTTATCAGAAACGGTAAACAAGTGCTTAAGTATAAAAGACTATTGCTTATTTATTTTTATTTTTTCTTTAAAAGATATTTGTTTAAAACAAGAACAATAGATATTAGGCATATACCAATATAAGGCCAATATTTTCTTTTGATTTGATCTACTAACATTTTGCTAAGAATGATATGTCCCTGTTCATGAGGGATACTGAGCCACAGTTTCTCTTTTCTTGTGATGTTTTGTCTGATTTGGGCGTCAGGGTAATTGTGGCTTCATTAAGTGAATTTGGAGGTATTCCCTTCTCTTCTATTTTCTGGAAGAGACTTTAAAGAATTGGTAGTATTTCTTCCACAAAAGTTTGATAGAATTAGCCTGTGAAAGCATTTGGGGCTAGAGCTTTCTTCGTTGGAGGGTTTTTAATTATAAATTCAATTTTCTTGACAGACATGGGGCTATACAGGTTACCTATTTCTTCTTGAGTGATGTTCAGTAGTCTGGGCACTTCATGGAATTGGTTCGTTTGATGTACATTGTTGAATTTATGGGTACAGAGTTATTTGTCGTATTTCTTTATTGTTCTTTCTAATTTCTGTAAGATCTATAGTATCATCCTGATATTTGTTTTTTCTTTCCCGATATTTCTAATTTATATATTCTCTCTTTTTACTTCTTGATCAGTTTGGCTAGGGATTTATCACAAGGAAAAAAATGAGTATAACTTAATCTAGATTATATTCATCTGCACACCAAAGCAGTGGTAAAACATAAGCTTTCATGTTTTGTTGAGGAAGGCGCTCACAAAGGCAAAAGTGTCTAGGGCCTAGTCATCATGCAATCCTGCTCTGGAATTACGTAGATCTCAATTAGTGGGTAATTTTGATCAAATTATATCACTTTAAGATCTCAGTCTGTTTTCCCATCTATAGAATAGGAGATAGTAATAGTATTTGTCTCATAGGAGTGTGGCATTTTGAAAGATTAAGCAAAATCATGGACATAAGCACTTATCCCACTGCCTGCTATACAATGAAACCCCAATAAATGGTAGCTGCATTGAAAATGCATACATATGATGTGCTACATACTTTGCTTAAATATTCTGTTCTGTGTTTTATATTCTTCAGTTAAATTGGTTTAGGACCTTCATATTGCAGAACATTGTCTATTTTTGAAGGTTCTTTCCCAATTTTACCAAGTTTGCATGAGAACCCACCAAATAAAGGTTTAAAAACTACAGTTATACTTCGCATGCTAATTCCCATTTTAGTACTTGTGCAAAGATTTAACAAAGACGTAAGTCCTGTGGGCTTTTTACGGGATGATGATTCTGTCAAATTCCTTCGGGGGCACGCAGATCTGAGGTGCTTTTCCAACAGGAGTAACGAATTATACTTACACTTTGATTTTCTACTTATTCTCTACTTTTCTCCTGCCTATAAAAAGCATTTAATGGCAGAAAATCTTTTAAAGATACAATTTATTACCATTGGTCAGAGGTTTTTCTCTGTATAAAATTCATTGACCGTAGTGGATGAAAAACATAAGCTAACTTGATTAGCATGATATTCTAATTTAGTGATTGTAAGACCTGGCTAGAAAAGTGAAGAGTTGTTGTTTTTCAATACAAATCACTGTCCCCAATTCTGCTGATTTAGAATTTCTTGGAGAACTTTATTTTTAAAAGCTCCTTAGGTGATTCCAATGGTCAACCAGATTTGGAAACCAATGTCTTTGCAACTATCCAAACCATCGCTGATATGAAAAAGCTTTGCTATTTTATGAAAATGAACTGAGGCATGGGCAAGCAGCTCTGAATGTCTTATGCTAAATGAGCTCTTAGACACATTTTTTCTTAAAAATCTGATTATGTGCAGAGTGATAAATGTTTGTTTGGCATAGTGATCTTAATGGTTACTGAGCTGTGGACATCTTTGAGAATCTTATCAATGCTGTAGATGGACTTTCTCTAGGCAATTCAGAACATTTCACTTACGGCTTCAGAGAGCTAAAGGTCCTTTAGAATCTTTCTAAAACAGAGCTTTCAGATTAGCTGAATGGCTCTTAGAGGTCATCCATCTAAAATACTCACTCAAGCTCTTAGCTACTCGTGTTGGATCCAAGCATTGGAAGTTCAGTCACACTGCAGTGTTTATTCCACTGCATTCTGCTGCCTTATTTTTTTAACAGAAGGACGTAACATATATGTCCAAATTTCAGTTACTTAGTTCACAAATAATAATGAAGACCTTCCTCCCCAAAGAGTGACAGAAAATAAAATATCAGGTGGAGGGAAACTCTATATTTCCTTGGTTCTCAGTTTCCTTCTTGATGAGATGAAGGGGACTGTTGGATCAAAGCAATGGTTTTCTCTTCTTTTCTGATTATGTTTTTAATTTCAAAATATTTTAACCATACAAAATGATATCATGAAGCCACATATATTCACCGTTTGCTTCAACAGACCTCAACATTTTACCAAATCAGCTTTTGATTTTTGTTTAAAGAAGTAATATGTAATAAACTACAATAGAAAATTCCTTTTACTACCCTGATCTCATTTCCCTTCCTTCCAGAGGTAACCACAATCCTGAAGCTGGTGTATATCTATCCATTGTTGTTTTAGCTTTTGTTACATATATATCAATAAACAAAATACAATATTATTCTGTTGGTTTGGGAATTTGCGTTGAATTGTATCAAACTCTACACATTATTTTGAAGTTCATATTTTCACTCAACTTTATGTTTTTGAGACATTTCCATGTCGACATTTGTAGTTACAGTTCATATATTTTAATTGCTGTGTAATATGCTATTGAATTAATATACACCAAAACCTTGCCATGAGTGTGATATTCAGGTATAACTGGGTTTATCTTTTGAGAATAATACCAAAATGTGTCCTCTTATCTCTGGCATTCTTCCAACCTTATTTCCTTGAATATGGCCCTTGCAAAGGTGACAACTAACTGGGAAAATCTCGATATTGTGACCCCTCTCCTGGAATTCCCCTCCAAATATAGGACGTAGAATCACTCTCATTGATATTAAACGGATCAGACAACTCCACCATATCCCACCAATCTAAATAGTGGAACCCAGTGACTTCAACACTTCATAGCTTAGCCCCTCATTTTACCTGGCTGAATATGTGGACCCCATTTATTGTGTTATAGAGGGATTTTGCTTTACCACAATTAATTTATCTGTTGTCCTATTGATGAATATTTTGGTTGCTTTCAATCATTTATTCTTAGCATATTTAACATCATTTTATGTTTCCTTCTACCCAAATATTTCTCTAAAGTATTTATCCAAGAGTAGAAGTGCTGAGTGAATAACTGGGTTTTCACGTCTTAAAATTTGCTAAATATTGCCAAATTGCTCTTCTAAGTGGTTGCTCCAATTTACTCTCCAACCAGCTGTTATGGGCTGAATGTTTATGGCAACTTAGGAAATTTCTCATTGCCCCATGTCTTCATTCAGCATTCACTTGGCATTGTCAGATCTTTGCCAATCTGATGAATATAAAAAGGGATCTAATTATGGTATTAGTTTACATTTCCTCAATAACCAGGGAGACTGAATAGTCTTTAACATGTTTTTGGCTCCCTCGATTACCTTCCATGAATTAACTGTTTACACATTTGGCACATTTTTAGAGGAGTAGTTGTCTTTTTCTTGTTAATTTGTAAGAATACTTCATATGTTGTGGGTATTAAACTGTGGTCAATTATATTATAATTAATTAATATTATCTCCCATTTCATGACTTGTCTTTTAACTTGTTTACGTTTTGTTGTCCTACATAAGTATTTACTTTACAAAAAAAACTTGTCGAAGCACAGCCGATGTGCAGGAAATTATACACAGCATGGCGAACACACCCATGAAGCCCACAGCCCAGAGGCCTCATCATTCTTCCTCTCACTTGTGACCTTCGCCCGGAGGTAACCACCAGTAACACTTCTAACACTGTTAATTAATTGTGTCTGTTTTCAGAACTTCGTATAAATAGAACAATGCAGAATATATGCTTTTCCTTTAGTTTCTTTCACTCAGTATCATGCTAATGAAATGTGTCTGTATTTTTGCTTAAAGAAATAGAAGTTTGTTCCTTCTCATCACTGTATATTTTATTATTTGAACATACCACAGATTATTTATCCCTTCTTCTATTAATGGACGTGTTTTTTAGTTTTTGGTTAATACAAAAAGTTTTCCTACAAACATTCTTGTACATGTTTTTGGAGAATATATGAAAACAGAACATGTCTGTTTGACATATGTCTACGAGTGGAATTGCTGGTCCTGGGGTATGCGTGTATCATCTCCACTAGATAATGCTTCACAGTATTCCAAAATTTTGTACCGATTTACACTCTCACCAGCAATGCATGAAAGTTCCTGTAGCTCCACAACCTTGTTGCCACTGGTTTTGACAATTGTTTTCATTTGAGCCATTCTCGTGTATACGTGTTTTAGAAAGGCATGGTGGTTTTAATATGTATTTTCCTGATGACTAATGAGGTTGAACATCTTTTTCATGTTTTATTGGGATTAGGGTTTTGTCGTTTGTGAAGGGCTGTTCAAGTCTTTGGCCCATTTGAGGGAGGAGTTGTCTGTCTTTCTTTTTGATTTGTGGTGGTTATTTACGTATTTTAGACACAATCTTTTAACAGATGTATATATCTGAGCTAGATATAATGTCTTCCCTTACTCAGTGCCTTGCCATTTCAATCTCTAATAGCATCTTTTTTATTCACTGTATGACTTTACTATGTTTTCTGTATATTTCTGTATTCTGTATTTTCTACACATTTTGAACTACATAAAATTACCTTTTAAAGACTGAGCATAACACATACGCAGAGTATGTGTATCTGTACATCACTACAGAGGATATCTGTAGTGATATCCTCATTTGAAAGTCTGATATTTGGTTACTTTTCCCATGTCTCTTTTTTTGATCAGCTTTGCTAGAAGTCTATTAATTGTCTTAGTCTGCTCTAAGAACCACTTTTTGGTTTTTTATTAATAAATTTATTTTCTATTTTATTAATTTGTTCCATTGTTTTTATGATTTCCTTTCCTTCATCTTCTTGGGATTAAATTTTTTCTTCAGCTCCTTGGGTTGGATAGCTAAGGAGGTAGCTGATTTTCGGCCTGACTTTCTTTTAACATGCGCACTTTAAGTTTGTAAATTTCACCCTTAGCACAGCTTTAGCTATATTTCACATGGTTCGATGGCTGTACTTTCATCTTTATTCAGTTCAAAATGCTTTCTAATATTCTTTGTTGTTTCTTCTTTGACCTTTGGATTATTTAGACATGTATTGCTTGTTTTTCAAAGAGTGGGAATTTTCTAGTGATCTGTTTGTTTTTAATTTTTTACTTCATTCCACTGTGGTTAGAGAACATGTTCTGAATGATTTATCTATCCTTGTTCTGTGTTCCAGCAGAGGACAGGTTCAGAGTATAAAACTATCATGCCATCCTTCTTGGTTTTCAAATTGAGAGCCAGAGGGTCTTGTGGTTTTCTGAGTCACGTAGAGTCAGAAAGAGAAAAAACAGGCTAAATTCCATCCTCCCCCTGCCCGATTTCACTTCATTTAGAGCAGATCCACTTTGTCTGTTTTATTTATCAGGATTTAATATAAAAAGTTTTTGTTCAAAAAAGAATTTGTCTCTTTAAAAATCACTGAATTAGTATATCCTGGAGTTCTTCCAGTTTTGAAATACAGATTTGAAATACAATTTTGAAATATAGAAATATCTGTATATTTTGCTTTCAGCAAAACCCACAATCACCCTGCAAGGGTCAGAATGATCTTATCAGTTTAACCTGGCACCCTAACCTTCATGCAGTGGCTCCATTAAATTGATCCAGTTCCATTATTATTATATTAATTTACATATATGATCTATGTGTGAATGACCAATGGGTCTCTGCTAAATTTTGTGAAAACCAATACAGTCAGTTATCAATTAATCTAGTAAAACATGTTCAACTCATTCTAGGAATCAAAGACACGCGTTAAACCAATAGTGTTACATGGTTTTCTTTATTTATCAGAATGAAAAAGATTAAGTATGTTTATACTCTGCTGGTGGGAATCTATGTTGGAAATTATTTGGCATCAATATTTTTTGGTATAAGGAAGGAGCTGGCCTAGAGTCAGGTGTCACAAACTCAAATGCCTACAAGAGCAGCGAAGGGGAGATCAGATTGATGTTATTCTTGCCCTTGGAAGCATTCTATTGTGGAAGCCGTCTACAATGTTCTGAGAATGTGATCAACAACAATGAATCGAGCCAAGATATATTTCAAATATAAAGACAACAGTTAGACTCAAACATAAAGCCTTTTAGCACCCAGCAGTCCTTATCACAAACACACACACACGCTTGATGACAAATTCAGTTAATAAAAACCATGCAGCAAAAAAAAGAAATCAGAACTGAAAGAGACACAGTAAAAGTATTAGTGGTATGTATTGAATCCTTTTAAATCTAAAACTAATATGAGAAATTATGTAAATTATATTTATAGAACAAATTACTCATCTGACAAAATATAATGATAAAGATAATAAAATTACTTTAAAAATTAAAGAAGTAGTTAGAGACAGGAGGAAATATGAGATGTTCTTTGATAGAATCAATTCATAAGGTAAAAACTGAAATTCATTAAAAAAAATTGAAGACACAATGACTTCAACCACTAAATTGTCTTTGTGATATCTTTCATCACCTTTACAGATATATTTTTGGAAAATGAGAAATAAGGTCACTTTGTACTTTTCCTCTTTCTATTAATATCAAATTAAATTAAAGTGAAGGCTTTTATGCCAACATATCTCAGCATGTTCCTATTTTTATAAGGTTTCATATCTATTTATTATTCTATCTATGTATATATAAAAATGATATCTGAAATGGTTCCTGTAATAGCCATGGCTATTTCTTGGTGGCAAATTTTTTTCAGGGGCGGGGGGACGAAGATTTGCCCTGACATAACATCTGTTGCCAATCTTCCTCTCTCTCTCTTTTTTTTCCTCCCAAAGCCCCACTACACACTTGTATATTCTGGTTGTAAGTCCTTCTAGTTCTTGTATGTGAGCTGCTGCCACAGCTTGGCAACTGATGGATGGGTGGTGTGGTTCCTTGCCCAGGAACTGGGCTGGGCCACCAAAGCAGTGTGTGCTGAACTTTAACCTCTAGGCCATCACGGCAGGCTCTCTTGGTGGCAGATTTAAGGTGACATTGCAACTTTCTTCTCTGTACTGCTCTCCATGGCTAAAATGATTTCTAATGATCATGTAATAATTTTATAAGAAGTTTATCTACTTTTCCTTCTTCAAACTTAAAATGAACCGATTATGAAACAAACATGTAAATAAAATTGTGTGGCTCGTTCCACAGGCTAAATTGTGACCCAAATGGTTGTTGAGGTTTCTGTAATTCTAAATCCTATCAGGCTGGTTCCAGTTGCTGAGAAACGAGGACACATATGTGGCATCTGTCCCTGCCCCTCGGTGGGCACCCTGTCTGCTTTCCACTCTGGCCTTGTGACGGGAGCTGTTCTTCTCTCCTCTCCCCATCAGCTGCCTCTTTTTCCTTTTCTGTCTGTGTATACAGGTTCTTCCACCGTCCTATGTGAAATGGAATTTAAATCCCCCAACTACACTGTGGGACTAATGGATTGGAAGAGATTTTTCCTCCCTGCCTACTTCTCCCTCAGAGGGAACCGTATTTATTGCTTTAATTAGAGCATGAAGCTGTAGGAGGAAATGCAAATCTTCAGCCTTTCTCCTGACAGCTTCCAATTGGGGAGGCAACTTGGAACTCCTCTGCTGCAAGAAGTGCCAGCTGGATAATTGGCACTGTGTGGCTAATAGTTTTTAAAAAATGTAGGGGGGCAGGGGGAATGAGAGTCAGTGTAAGCATCTTTAACAAACTTGAACATTCTAAAATGGGTTTCCAAAAATGTTTGGGAGATTTTTTTAAAATGTGACTTAGTGTATTAACGTTCTCTTTGTGTGGAGGGAGGAGCAAGGTGGTGACATCTAACCTGCAGCAAATGTCATTGAACCGCTGAGCTGGCTTTCTCTCTGTGTTGAAAGGAGAGAATAATTCCCCACAATTATTCCTCTAGGGAGTATTAAATTTTCCAAATGATTAAGACAAGAAAAGACAAAGTTTCTCAAGGTGTTTTGGGGATTCAGCAAAGTCTGAATAAGTCATAAGTTTTTAAGGTAATAACTTGTAGTGTGTCCAAGGGTGATTTTCAAAATTGTTAATCCCTGGTGAGGTGTGGCCCAGACCATCAGAATAGAAGGAAGGCACTATGCCATACAGGTACGTTATGCCTCAATAGTAGCCCTGCTTTAGTCTCTTGTTCATATATGAGGTAGCTATACTTTATTTCGGAGGAAAGAAGAAATCTCTGTTGGCCTCTAGAAGAAGAAATTAGTATAGGCAACTTTAATGACTTTTTATAAATTCTGAACATGATCATCCTTTACTCGTATATTCATTCAACAACCACAACACTGAAGCTGCTATGTGCCAAATATTGGGGCTGCAGAGATAAACAATAAAGACCACAGCCTCTGCTCTCAGAAGTTTACTTTCTAAAGCCGGGGTCAGCAAACACGGTTTTGTAAACGGCCAAATAACAAATATTTTCAGCTTTGCAGGCCGCAAGGTATCTGTCACAGACATTCAACTCTTCTGCTGTAACATGAGAGCAGCCATAGACAATACAGTAGCAAATGAGTGTGGCTGTATTCCAGTGAAACTTTATCGATGGACACTGGACATAGAATTTCATATAATTTTCATGTGTCACAAAATTAGTCTTCTTCTTTTGATTTCTTTCTAACTATTTGAAAATGTAAAATCATTCTTAGCTAGTAGGCTGTATCAAAACAAGTGGCCGGCTACATTTGGCATGTGTCTTGAAGTTCACAGGTCCCTGACCTGGAGGTTTGATAGTGGAGGAGATCAAATCATAAGGGTCAACTGGCTGACGTTGAAAATGAAGTGATAAAATAAAAACTGGCATGAGATGGCTGTGTGCCTACGGATGTGTGAGTTATAGAATCTTGGGGTTGGAAGAAATTTTAGAGACCTTTTCAGCCGTGAATAACCTTCAAAGAATATTTGTTTCCCCTCCAGGACATTTCCAACCAGCTGGCCAGCCCCTGTTTGAACACCTTCAATTGCAGGACATTGGCAACTTCCCAAGGCAGAATATTTGATTGCTGGACAGAGGCATTATCATTAAATTTGTATTTTCATTAAATGCAAATGTACATATATAAGTAATGGGGACTCTGAATCCCAGTAAAGGTCCACCAACATCCCTAGTCTGCCCTCTTTGCGAGGCCTCAGGAAATAAATAGAAGCAGCTTTTCCACATGACCTAATTTACAGACAGCTATCCCAACGCTTGTAAGTCTTCAGCTA
Source organism: Equus asinus (assembly GCF_041296235.1). NCBI lineage: Eukaryota > Metazoa > Chordata > Mammalia > Perissodactyla > Equidae > Equus > Equus asinus. Next base: position 31,694,043 of record NC_091802.1, on the reverse strand, counting down.
TTTTATATTGATTATATGATTCGCTCATTTTTGGTCCCATAGTTTGGTTCTTCTAATTGGAAGGTTGAAAAGGCATGGTTCTAAGTTTCTTAGTCTTTCTGATTCCTTCATATATTCCATATTAACTCATTTGTTTCCGGCATGGATAAAATTAAAAAGAAGGGTAGAGAGAAGAAAGATTGTTTTCTTTTAAAGTGGTGATTCAAAACATACGTATTTACATAATAATAACAATGTGTGCCAATGTGCCCTATTAAAATTAATCTTCTTATGGACAAGGCTTTTGGGACATGGCACATAGCTTAGTTTCGCCTTGAGAAAAAGTGTTAATCCCAAATGAGCATTATCTTCTTTGCAAAATAAATATTGCCAAAGCTAGCACTCTAACTTTTCCTGGGTTTTCTTATCTTCATTTAAAAATAAGGCAACGGGTTGCAGTCAGCTTAAAAACAGAAGTTGCTTTCAAATGGGCCAAAGTACTAGGGCAAAAATGTATGCTGGGGCACGTGTGTATCTGTGTGTGTGTGTAATTGCACCTATCACACTTTATCATAACCTCTGGCACATTACACTGCGTAACGAGGATGAGAGATTTTGGAGCCAGGCAGACGAGATCAAAGAACAGCTTCATCACGTGATATTTGGATAACTTTGGGCCAGCTAATTCTCACAGAATCTTTGTCTTACTTTATTCATTTGTAAAATGAGAGTAAAAATACATATTTTATAGCGTCAAATGAAAAATATTAGCAAACTGTTTCACAAAATGCCTGGTACTCAAATGTTATTCTTTTCTTCTTCCTTTTAGCTCCACCAAATTGCTTCTAAGGCTAATAACTGGCAGATTGGGAGAGAGAGGCAAAAAAAAAAAAAAAACAATGGAGAGATGCTGGAATATCTAATAGGTGACAACCCAAGCTGGAGATACAAATACATTATCCAAGCAATTTTCACTTTGGTTTCTTTATATAAAAACCTTTCCCTAGAGTAATTAAAATGTGATCATAATATGATTAAATATTTATCTTAAAAAGAAAATCTGTTTCTCAATTGGAGGTGATTACAAGGCAGCAGTCTGGCATGGTCCTCATTTAAAATATAATGTTGGTTGAAGTATGTTAGATTATTTCAAAGCCTAATAAGAAAACAAAATCTATTGTATTCCTGGAGGTCAGGGGTGTTAAAAACTTTTGGCTTTGGGCACCAGGACATTTGGATAATAGCTAACATCTTTATAGCAGTTTACTCTGGGCCTTTAGACTATGCACTGTACGTGTATCAACTTCTTCAAACCTCATAACAAAGCGCCAAGCAGTATTATTTTCTCTACTTACAGATGGAGAAACTGAGGTGGGTGGGACTCACAATGAGTTAGTGGCAGAGCCAGGATCTGATTCCAGGCTGGCTGGCTGTGGTTTACACTGCCCCTCCTATGTTCTCAGATGCACTCCTCCCCTCTCCACGGCCCTTCATCCTTTCTCCCTGTTTCATTGGGAGAAAAAGTGAACAGTACTGTAAACCTGATGAACAGGGGTCCTAAAACCATAGCCTATAAGGTTTGGCAGATGGCATGAACAAGTGATGCGGGCCATATAAGGAAGTCTATAGACAGAATGTCATATAAAGGGAATAGCCAATATTCAGCTCCAATTAAGTTTTGAATGAAGGAAATTCAATTGGTCCAACATTTGGCAAATATTTGCCAGACAGTCCCCTAGGCATTGGGAATACCATGGTTAAGGAGATAAAACCTCAGTGTCTTGGGTTGAATAGTGTTCCCTCCGAAATTCATGTCCACCCAGAACCTCAGAAGGTGACCTTATTTGGAAGAAGGGTCTTTGCAGATGTAATTAAGGGAAGGATCAAGATGAGATCACACTAAGTTAAGGTGGACCCTGAATCCAATGGGAGTGTCCTTATAAGAGACAAAAAGGGACACATAGACACAAAAGGAAAAGAGAGCATGTGAAGATCGAGGCAGAGATTGGAGAGATGTGTCTACAAGCCAGGGAACATCAAGGATTGCTGGCAGCCACCATGGAATAGATTCTCCCTCAGAGCCTCCAGAAGGAACCAACTCTGCTGACGCCTTGGTTTCAGACTTCTGGGCTCCTGAACTGGGAGAGAAAAAATCCTGCTGTTTTAAGCCACTGAGTTTGTGGTCATTCGTTACAGCAGTCACAGGAAATTAATAGACTCTGCCCTCAGGCTTCTTTCCTTCTAGTAGGGGAAGAGATAAATAAATAGCTACATAATATAACACAGTCCTGAACGCTCCTTGTCTTTGAAAAAATTGCTGAAGGACTGGACATTTTCCACTGACCCTAGCCAGCTCCTAGCTCCACTTGTCCTAGCTTCCCCTTTACTAAACCCAAATTGACCACAAGAACTGCCAAATTACAGCACTGGTCTTGCCATCCCTGCATCTCGTCACAGGACTAAGAAAATCTCAGTTTCCTCAGTGAAAAATTGTTGGAATAAAAATGAACGTTCATTGACTTTCCTTGATCTCCCTATGACCTCTTCAAGCCACTTGCTCTCTGCAGAACAGTTATCTTGAGTTGTTCTAACATTGAAGACTTTAATGAAGGCTTGAGCTAACAGTTTTGGTTATTTTCTCTTTCCACGTCTTAGAATGGAAGGAATCTTAGAAATCTACTTTCTCTACCCTTGTTGTAGGGCAATGATCATGTCATTGGAATGGATAATGACAAGTTGACAATAAAATCACTAGCCTTGTCCTATAACATATCCAGTGTGTGAACTTGAGTGTGTCTCTCCACCAATCTGACCCTCAGTTTCCTCATCCGTGGAATGGGGAGGAATTGGAATCAGTGGAATAAGATGAACCCTTTCCCATTGTAATTGTTTATGCCTTTATGAGTACAGCTGCGCTAGAATAAGAGCCAACAGTTGGATGTCCTGTGGTTTAAAAATATTTAAAACTAAAATCAAGACTACCTTAACATTCAACCATTATCCAATACACTAAAGGCCATTCTATCACAAATTTTATAAATCAGCAAATGTCTTATTTGTAGCTCAATTAGGATGTGTTACTTTCTTCAGCCATAAGACAAAGAAGTTATTTATTCATGAGGTCATATTCATGCCCACTCTTGGTTACATAATTTGACCTCTTCCATAAAATCTTATCTGACCTCTCCTGTCCAGGACAATCTCCCTCTTCTGCATACCTTTACCACTGACTGGGTACCACTAAAAGTCCCTGTGCATGACACTTAGATTTTTCAATCAGACTATAATTTCCTGCGTAGTGGGAGTTTAGTAATTCCACATCTACAATTTCTCAGGAAAAAACAGAGATCTAGATTTATGTGTAAAATCATCTTATTTTAAAATGTTGTCGGTTAAACATTTTCAAAACACTACATGGCCATGTAACACATTTGCAAGACAATTTATCTCATGGGCTAAGAGTTTGAGCGTTCAGAAAGAGAGAATCAATGACAATTTGAAGATTATGTTTTGGGAAGTGAGAAAAAGTCTCTGGAAGCAACATCTTTTAGATAACCCAGCAAACACACATCTGGAACAAAAGGAAGAACCGGATGACCTTCCAATATTTAACAAAACATTTGCTGAGGGTCTGTTTGCCAAGTATTATTCCTGCCCTCAAGAAGTAGTCTCATTCAAGAGCAAGGTTTTTAAATCAAGCACTAACACATATCTGTCACACATAAATGAAGTTCCAAAAATCCTAAATAAATGTGAAAAGAACGGTGCACTGTGATTTAGTTGATTGACTATGCTTTATTCCAGAAGAGCAAGGTTGGCTCAGTGTTAGGAAATCTTTTCCCATACTTCATTACATTAAGAAAATAAAGAGAAAAATAAAAATTATGATCATATCCATAGAAGCTTAATTTTTAAAATAAAATTTGGTATTAATTCCTGTTAAAACTCTAAGTAAAGTAAAAATAGAAACTCTTATACAAGATAACGTCTCACTGTCAGAAACAAAAAATAAGCTTTTTATTTAATGGTTTAATACTTTAAGAATTCTCCTTAAAGTCAGAAGCAACAGAGAAATACCTACATTCTCCATTATTATTCAACTTAATCAAAATTACAACAAAACCCATAAAGCTCACATACATAAATTAAGAAGAAGCATACAAGTTTTATGGAGAAGACAATTTAACTGAAGAACATAAAACAATATCTGAATAAAGGAAGATATATATGCTGCTTCTGCGTAGCAAGTCTAACATTGTAAAGATGCTGAATATTCCTAAATTAACATGCACATTCCACACAATTACAATCAGAATGTCAAGGCTCATGTTCTTATTTTGCATTGATGGGAGGGAGAGTTTGACAAAGGATGGTAAAATTTCCCTGGAAAGAATGTATCCATTTAAATAGGCAAGAACCTAAGATTTTTTTCATTTTGAGACAATTTTAAACTTACAAAAGAGTTGCAAAAATAGTACAGATTTCCCATACAATCTTCACCTGGCTTTCTCTTATATTAACATCTTATATGGTCATAAGATGGTTACCAAAAGTAAGAAATTAACCTTGTTATATTCTATTAACAAAACTTCCAGAAAGTACTCTGATTTCACTAGTTTCTCCACTAATGTCATTTTGCTGTTTCAGGGTCTCATATTGCATTTAGTGTCTTGTCTCTATAGTCTCCTCCAATATGTGAGAGTTCCTCAGTCTTTCCTTATCCTTTGTGACCTTGACACTTTGGTAGAGTACCCATCAGTTATTTTCTAGAATGTACCTCAATTAGGGTTTGTCTGATGTTTTCCCATGATTAGATTGAGGTTGTGCATTACTGGGAAGGAGGTTTCAGAGGTGATTTGCCCTTCTTTGTCAATCATATTGGAGGTACGTAATGTTGACACGTATTACTGGTAATGTTAAGGTTGATCATTTGGTTAAGTGTTATCCACCAGGATTCTCCATTGTAAATTTACTATTTGCCCCCTTGTGATTACTAAATCTTTGGGAAGAGATACTTTGAGACTATGCAAATACCCTAATTCTGCTTAAACCTTTGTCTACTAATTTTAGCATTCATTGATCGATCTAGGCAAAACATTTCGAAACAGAAGATTTACAGATCAAGACTTGCCCCATCAGAGTTTAAATGTACTATCAAGCTTCTGTGATTTAAAGGAATGTGAAGCATAGACAAATAGATGAGTGGATAAGAAAAGAGAGCTCATTAAAAGATCCAAATGTATATGCAAATATGGACAGAATAACAGTGGGGAAGGGATGGATTATCAATAAATTATGTGGGGATAATTGGCCAACCATGTGGAGGAAAATAAAGTTAGATCTCTATTTTATGTATGCACAAAGATACGTTCCAAATATATAAACACAAAATTAGATCTGTAAATGTGCTAGGATAAAGTGCCAGAGAATAATTATGTAATCTTAGGGGAAATCTTAGCTAAGCATCATTCAAAACTAGAAACTTTAAATGAAGCAATGAACAGATTTGACTGCATAAAAGTTTAAAACTTTTATTCAGTGAAAGATATTGTAAACAAATAATTTTTTAAAAAACCAACAGACGGGGCACTCTGTGTATGTGTGTGCACATGCCTATGTTGTGTGCGTGTGTGTGCATGCACGCGTGCGTGTGTATTTGAGAGCTCTTACAAATCAATGCAAAATATTAAGCCACAAAAAAATAGGCAAGAATCATAATCAGGCCATTAACAGATAAAGAAATATAAAAGGCCCGCGGACATGGGAAAAGAGGACAAAATCAGTAATTAGAGAAGTAGAAATTATAACTCTAAACTATTTTTATGAGATTTATCATTATTTAGATAGGCATTTTATAAACCACGATAATATTCCATGTTAGTGAGTTTGCGTGGAAGCAGGTACTCTCAGGGACTCTTGGTGAGAGAGTATTTTGTTGCACTTTTACAGGACAACTTGCCAGTATCTATCAAAGTTACAAATACATAAGCCTCTTGATCTAGCAATCTCACTTTTAGAAACATTAGTTAGCAGAAATGTAGGAAAAAATACATATATATATATATTTATGCATATATAATGATTTCATTGCAGGAGTACTTGAAATATCAAAAACTGGAAACAAATGTCAACCTCTAGAGGCATGGTTCAATCAATTATATCCATATGAATGGTTAACTGCATAGCTATTAAAAGGAATATGAACGTTCTATGTGTTCTGACAACCAGAAACAGTGTTTTAATTAAAGTAAAGTAGAATCGGAAAGGGAAAAGATACACCAAAAACTTATGAAAAAATGTCCAGTTTCTTTAGTGCTCGTAAAATTAAAACTAAAACAATGAGAATGCAACACAATAATATGTATAAGTTCAGACCTTTTTACTAAAGTATTCTACTCCTATTATTTTCATCTTATGGAAATAATAAAGATGTAAACAAATTTATGCACAGAGATTTTCATAAAAATGTCATCCAAAATGAAATGTCCAACATTTGCGGAACTTGTAAGTAAAATACAATAATATCAATGTAATGTGAAATGAAAAAAGCAAAACAGGTACATACGTGTGGTATGATCGCAACTTTGTAAAAATATATGGGGAAAAAGGGACTAAAATTTCTGGATGCTTTAAAACGTTTATTTCCTTCAGATCAGAAATTCCATGCCTGGGGAGTCCCTGCTTTCCCATCTAAAAGGAAGACAAAGTTTCATGCACCAAGATTTTGCTGCAGCTTTGGTTGTGATAGCCAAAACACTGGAAACTTCATGACCAGAAATTCGGTAATTCTTAAGCTAGAATTTGACATACCCATATGACAGATTATTTTTTGGCTGTTAAAAAGAATGTTGAAAAAAAATCTTAAGTGACATGCAAAAATACGGTGTCATATAAAGTTAAAAAGCAGGAAATAAAAAGGTGTCTGGTCATAACTGTAAAAATACATTCATAGAAGAAATTTAGGAAGAAAATGTCGTAAAACGTAGTTGTTTCTCTTTGTGGTGGGGTTATGGGCAATCTTGACATTTTCCTTTATCCTTTTCCTCATTTTCCAAATTTTCTCCTATGAGTACATGTTGATACCAGCATCAGAAAATAATATTTGTTTTAAAAAGAAGAGAAAGCACTAGAAGTGAAGTGTTTTTCAGATGTGTGCTCTATTGAATATTATCAGTAGCTTCCCCAAAACAATGAGACAGCAAAAATTGGCCTTTAAACTTACAACCCATAGATCTGGAAGAAAGTGAAGGGCAGACCTTTAACTGCTGATTGTCTCCTAGCCGAAGGAGGACGAGCACAGTAAAAACGATGTTAGAGATAGAAGGATAATTGGTGCCTTGAGGTCTGCACTGTGCTGTTTTGTAAGAAAAATTTGTGGTAATGATTTTTTTGAGTTGCTAAGACACAGACCTCTGGGTATGAATAAAAAACCTAACAGAAATATGTGTTAGGAAGCTAAAGATGAAGAAAGAACCTACAATTCAATGAGGATAAACATAAGGGGCTTGTTTGTGTGTTTGTTAATGTCAGCCTGGTAAAAAGAGAGCTTTACCAAATGGCTAGAGAAGAGGATGATGACTCACTTTTCAAAGAGATGATTCTAGAGTTCCATAACAGCAAGCTTTATCGATTCCTATAAATGTTCGCTTTTTAATCATTAAGACCATCAAGAAGGACTAAATGGGAAGAGGAAAAATTAGGGTGTAAAGAATCATTACACAATTGCAGACCCTCAGAAATGAAGACAAATGACAGTGAAGTCAACAGGATTAGATCTATAAACACTTGTTTACAGACATTTCTTTGAGAATTCAGCCACAGGGACTCACCAAATTAGATTTACTCTGAGATGCTAGTCAAAATAAGACCAGTGAGTAGAAGTTACAAAGAGCCAGTATTTCAGTTCAATGTAAAGGAAATTTTTTCTAGCCGTTAAAAATATTTTCAACGGATTTAGTTACCTGCTACACTAATGACTCAAGTCACTATGGGGCCCCATCAGAGATGACGCCATTGCGCTTGGGTTGATGAAACTCCCATACCATATAGTATTTAGTTACCTCACCATCCTATGTGTTTCTCCGTCTATATTTCCAATCTGGCTAACAGTATCGCCATACTCTACTCATTTGCCTCAAGTGGCAATCTAGGGATCATTTTAGGCTTAACTCATCTTTTCATATCAAACCGGGCACAAATGGAAAATTTAGAGAAATGCGTGTAATGTTCCAAGTATCTCCTAGTCAGTCCACTCCTCCACTGCCATGTCCTTCAGGGTCTTGTCATCTTCCACTGACCTATTACAATAGCCTACTTATTAGCCTCCCACGTTCTTATTCTTGCTCTCCCAAACCTATTGATAGAGTGATATCTCAGGTTCATAGCTCAGGGCCTCACAGCTTATAGGTGCTCAATAAATATTTGGTGGATGAATGAATGGATAAGTCCATTTAATGAATAATAAAATGCCAATCAAATTATGCATTTCCCTGCTTAAAGCCCCCTCCCAACTCCCTTTTTGTACAGGTTAAAGCTCAAATCCTTTAGCTTGATCTGGCCACTAAAAATTTTTCCAAGCTCCCCCCATGACATACACAAATTCTGGTGCACAGTAGGTCTCAAATGTTGTATGCACCATGTTAAGACAGAACAGTGGCTCTCAAACTTTATCATATATCATAATCAGATGGGGGGCTTGTTAAAACACGGATTGGTGCCTTCAACTTCCAGAATTTATGACTCAGTAGGTCTGGAGTTGGGCCAGAGAATTTGCATTTCTATCCATTTCCCAGATGATGCTGACATTGCTGGCCTGGAGAACCTCTGAGCCAGATGATCTAAAAAGTCCTTCTAGCTATGATGTTCAATGATATTGAGTGTTATAAACACCTATAACTTAATCATTTTATCTAAAAGGATACTATTTTAAGTGATGATTTTGTTTCCAAGCAGACCAGAGAAATTAGAGCAATGTGGTAGAAGGAAATACAGTATCTTAGGGAATATATTTTTATACTCTACAGTTCAGAAAGGAGAGAAAAGAAAACCTATCCCTGGTCCTCTATAGTTATCAAGTTCTAGTTGGTAAGAGTATGAGCTTTGTGCTTGTAAAAACCTATGCTGAGTTCCAGCCCAGCCACTTACTAGCTGTGAAGTCAAGGGCAACTCATTTAAGGGGACTGAGGCACTGTCTCTTCATCCTTGAAATGCAGATGGTAAAAGGATCCATCTTACAGGTTGTTAAGAGGATTAAATTGGATAATGTATGCAATGTGCTTAGCTAGATGCCTGAAACATAGTTGAAGTGCAACAAATAATGCTATTAAAAGTTTAACAGGTAAGAATCTTGGTCAAGAGAATCAGTTAGCAAGAACTGTAGTTTATCCATTTTTATATGACTTACTTTCTCTTAAAAGTACATATTCTACCACTTGAAGAAAAAGAAATCAAGTCAATTCAGTTCCAATCCAACCTCTTTTTCTTCAGGGTGCATCTGCTTTCTGGGGTCTTGTGTGCTGCCTTCGGATGGTGTTTGGCGATACCTCTTTAGTTCTAGGTCATTAATTGTATACACTGGTATCCACCAAGAAGGATATGATCGTGACTAGCCCTCAGTCATAAATTCACACAGGTCACTGCTATATCACTCCAAACCATAAGGCCACTTCAAGTTCTACTCTATGTCATCTGCTTCCTTGCCACCCTTGGGGACACAGAGGAAATTCAGCTGTGGTCCGGGGTGTAGGGACCTGAAATTGGCCACCCCAAGATATGTCTCTTTGGCATCAGGATTATTTGAGGCTGATTGCTTTTGATAAACTGGGACAGGGAAGGAGGCTCTGAGGAATGGAACTTGCCCTTTGTTAGGACACATTTACATTTGTAAGGTAAATCTCCATCTGTAAAACGTGCCTCCCTCTCTGTACCAGGAAGAAGAAAGGCGATGACCTTCTCTCTAGAAACTCTTAATCAATACCAAAGGCAAGGACTTAAATCTGCATTTTATTGTGCTGTTTCTGGTAACCTCCTGTAACTAACTTCCCTCCCCCTCCCAAAGTTGGCATTTCTTTAAGGATTAAGCATCTTTCCTTAGGCTAGGAACTGATTGCTGCGCTCACCAGTGACCGCCCAGCCCCAGACAATCGACTAGCCTCCTGCTACGCCCACCGAGATAGCAGACCACTACCTGCTGTGTCCATCAAGCACTGTGCTGACGGGGCACTCTTGTGACTATTGTGGGAGGGACATTTCAATCACATGTGAAACACCCTGTTTGGGGTATATAACCACTATGTGCACCCCACTTCTTCGGTGCCCTTTCTTCCTTCGGGAAGAAAGGCCCCGGGCCATGGTTCCTCATAAAGCTTTGTTTAATTTTCTCTTGCCATTCTGTCTCATGTGAATTTGATTCGTTCTCCAGCCAGACGAACCCACATTTGGGAAGAGGAAATGTCTTCCTCCCCTACAGGGGTTTCCCTGAACCAAGGAAGAGTATTGGATTTGTCTAAAAGCCTTCCTCTGTGGTTTCCCAGGGAACATAGGCAATTGTTCCACTACTTCCAGCTTCTCACTGGGGTATATGGAAACTCTGCCTCAATCCAATGTGCCCTGAGGCACCGTGCCATTTCTATTCTACTTCTCCTGGGCCTTACTGGGCTGTGAGTTTGGGGAGCTGCTCTGAGTCCTCGCTGCTTTCCCAGACCCCACCCAGAAAAGGAGGAACCAGCTTTCTCAGTTTTGAAATCACCAAGACCCTTGGAGTTTCTGTCCACCTCTAGGCCAGGTTGGAAACTTGAATAGGGAGACAGGGGACAGAGCCCGTTCCTCTGAATACCTGTGTCTCAGTTCTTTTGCTGCCCCTCTGAGTTGGCTTGCCTCCCCCAACCCAGGCTAGTTTTATCACACTTCAGGAGAAGACAAAATCTGCCCACTCCAAATCTTTCCTTTATCCTTGCTCTAGCTTGTAAAATTCAAAAGCCAAAAATATGATGGTGACAAATAAAAATGGCAAGTAATAGGATATATTGGAATATATGAGGAAGCCATTTGGTGTAAACCTAATTCGGCCTGACCTTGTCTTTCCAAAACGGCCTGACCGAGGCCATTGAGCATGCATTAGTATATCTGCTTTAGAGATTCCCTATGGCAAGAGCAAAAGGCCCTTGAGATAAAGGTGCAACTTCCCTCCCCCTCCCAACGTTGGCATCTCCTTAAGGATTAAGTATCTTTCCTTAGACTAGAAACTGATTGCTGCGCGCACCTGTGACCACCCAGCTGGAGACAATAGACTTGCCTCCTGCTACGCCCACCAAGATAGCAGACCCACTACCTGCTGTGTCCATCAAGTGCTGTGCCGACAGGGCAATCTTGTGACTATTGTGGGAGGGACATTTCAATCATACGTGAAACACCCTCTTTGAGGGTATATAACCACCCTTATACCCCCACTTCCTTGGAGTGCTCTGTTCCTTTGTGGAAAGACTCTCCCGGGTTATAACCCTAAAATTTAAGCTCAGAATAAACTCACCCAAATTTTCATTTATAGATTGGTTATGGATTATTTTCGTCGACAATGGTTTTAAAATTTGCATTCTGTCCTTAAGGCATTGAATGTCATTGTCCAAAGAGGGGAAAGGCAAAAGTGTGATGGAGAACAAAAAATGTAGACAATAGGGCCGGCCCGGTGGCGCAGCGGTTAAGTTCGCACGTTCCTCTTCTCGGCGGCCTGGGGTTCGCTGGTTCGGATCCCGGGTGCGGACATGACACTGCTTGGCAGCCATGCTGTGGTAGGCGTCCCACGTATAAACTAGAGGAAGATGGGCACGGATGTTAGCTCAGAGCCAGGCTTCCTCAGCAAAAAGAGGAGGACTGGCAGTAGTTAGCTAAGGGCTAATCTTCCTCAAAAAAAAAAAAAATGTAGACAATAAATACACATAATTTAATACTTCAATATCTTATTTGATATCATCATCATTAATCATCATAATCATTATTGTCCTATTCCTCTTTATTTCTCCTCAGCTAAGTAGACCAACACTAACCCGGGCACAGCACACCTGGAAGTTTCCACCCTGCTTCTGGTTTATCGTGTGCTTCCTTCTCGCCTCACACAACCCTCCCCACCATTGTATACCACTACACAGGGCTATTCCGCATCCATTTCCGCAGCCGATGAGGGAGAGTCACAAAACTCCACTGAGACCCTTCTCTCCTCTCACACTACAGAGCAAAAGCCTAACTCTGTGGGAGGAAGGATAACAAATGTCATTGCTATTAGGGCATTGCTGAAAATACACCATGACCAGGGGAAGGGACCAGAAAGGAAAACTTCTACACTTGAATGAAAAGCAAGAATAGTATTGTGTACAGGCTATAGCTGGAGGAGGAGGTGGAGATCACATCTCTGAGGCCTTAGGATACACTGCCTGTCAAAAGACTAAACCTTTACCAGAAAAACAGAAAATACTCCTCCCCCACCACTACCAGGCTAACAAATGTCAACTAACACTTACTTACACAAGTGTAAGTAATAATAGAATACTGCTGTGGATGTGATAGATGAGAAACATGAGAGTGGAGATCTTCTCTGAGGCATGGTGCAAAAAAAAAGAACTAAAACTGATAGTACAGCAGACATTGAGATAAAACATCTGAAAAACTAGCCTACATCCTAAAGGCAAGGTATCACTAGAGGAATTTAAAGTCTTGAAGCCCATGATGCACTGAGAGTGAACACAGCAGCATCAAACCTACCATTTCTAATTATAACACTCAAAAATTAATGACAGACGTCAAACCACAAATCCAAGAAACTCAGAAATACTCAAGCAGGATAAATACCACACACACACACACACACACACATACCACCCTCCCCCTTCCCCCAAGTCACTCATATCATATTCAATTCATTGAGCACAAAGACAAAGGGAAAATCTTAGACAGCCAAAGGAGAAAAAAATGCATTCTATACAGATGAAAAAAGATAAGAATTACAACGGACTGCATGTCAGAACTATGACTTCAAACAGTTGCAAAGACTTAACCAGACAAACAGAAACTGAGAAAATTCATTGCCAGAAGACTCTACAAAAAATGTTAAGGAAGTTGTTCTGGAGGTAGAAGAAATATGATAAGAGACAGCAACTTGGATCAACACAAAGAAATGAAGAGGTGTGAATATGGAATAAATGAAGGTAAAATGAAATTGATTTCTTCTTATATTTAATTGCTTTCAAAGTTAACTATCTAAAGAAAAAAATAGAAGCAATGTGTCCTGTGTTTACAGCAAATGTAAAAGTTAAATTATAATATGAATAAAACAAGAATGAAAGGAAGAAATATAGACTATTCTATGTTCCTTAAGCTGCACATGAAATGGCATATTATTCGAAGGTAGACTCTGATTAAAGTTGTGTTCTATAAACCCTACAGTAACTACAAAAATTTAAGGGAAAAGGTACAAATAATAAGCCAAGAGAGGAGATAAAATTGAATCATAAAAAATGGTCAATTAACCCAAGAGAAGCCATAAAAATAGAGAAACAGAAAGAAAAAAATATATAAACTGAATAGAAAAGAGCTAACAAGCTGGTAGATTTAATCTTAACCATATTGATATATTAGATGTGAAAAGTCTAAATTCACCAATTAAAATACAGAGATTGTCAGAATGGTTAAGAAACAAGACCCAACTGAATACTGTCCACAAGAAAGTCACTTTAAATATAAAGACACAAAGAGATTGAAAATAAAGAGCTAGAAAAAGATATATCATGCAGACACTAACAAATAAGAATGGGAATAACTATGTTAATATAAAAAATATGCCAAGTAGAATTCAGAGCAAGGAATATTACCAGGAATAAAAAGAAACATTAGTAATGATAGAAGGTTCAATTCTCCAAGAAAACATTAAAATCTTAAATACGTATGCACCCAACAGTAGAGCTTCAAAATGCGTACAGCAAATGCTGATGGCATTGAAGGGCAAAATAGAGAAATCCACATTTGGCTGCACTAATTGCAGGCTTATTGCTCTATTGTTTTCGACAATGTCCTGGGGCAGAGTAGAGAATGAGAGTTGAGTAGAGGCAGGAAGTCAGATCCAGAGGTAATCACGAGAATGCAAATCCTTGAGGAATTTGTGGAAATCTTAGGCAGGCATTGGGCTCTCCAGCATATGAAATAGGCATGGATCTGTTCCACCCCATTTCCTTCTGGCTTCCAGGATAGAAGAGGCTTTGGCTCATTGGGTAGACTATGGCTTTCATGTATAGACCCTTATCCTGGAGGCACATTCTACAAAAGATATGCCAGGAAAACAGTTGAACCAAACTTTTGTGAAACCTCACAGGTTGCACAATTCATCTCTTTAAATGAAAAAGGAGGGCACCAGTGAACTGTGGAATTGATGTTTGTCTCTAGTTTAGGCTAGGGAATGAGATGTTACACAGCCCAGGAAGAATTGCCCATTTGACTTAATTTCTGTGTTTTAAAATCCTTCAGAAAAGCATGAGCACAACCTTATTTCTCCTATTAAAAAAGCAAGCTTCCCAAACTGAAAAGACCAGCCCAAGGCTAGGCCTTGTTGTTGGACAGCCCTCCCTCTGACAAGAGGTTAGTGATCCCAACTGGGGGTAGTTTTAGCTTCAGCAAGGCTGATTTTAGGGGTGAAATGCACACTTTCAGGAAGCTAGTAGAAACTCTTGTCGGAAGAGGGCAAAGATCTAATTGCTTTGCTCACAGTTCTGTGACTTTGTTGGAGCTCTGTGGTTGTTCACACCCTTGGGACGTGTTAATAATTACTGGACTATGTTATTGAACAAAACTCAGCTCTTGGGAGGCGAGAGTGTTCTTTAGCAGCATTGGCCAATATGAAAAACAATATCAGAATATTAACACCGGAAAAGTTTAGGGACCTTCTAAACTCAAGGTTTTCAGTTACATTCTGTGGAGCCCAAAGGTTCTGAAGAGGTACTTAGGCATCAGGAGAATGAGAGGGAAGCTGAGGAAACAGGTTTCTAAGCCATTCACTAAAAGCTCTCATCCCTTCAACTAGAGCGGTTCTACCTACTTATTTCACATTTGGATTGGGTTCCATATGAGAGTTCACGTAGTAGAAATTAGTGTTTTTCTGCTTTTTTTAAAGCCAAGATTTGCAATTAATGATCTAGTTCAAGTATTGTCAAAATGTCCTGTAAAGAGTCATAAAGTAAATATTTTAAGCTCTGGGGTCACATACAGTCTCTGTCACATGTTCCTCTTTGTTTTTGTTTTTACAATCCTTTAAAAATGTAAAACAAAAACAAAAACCATTCTCAGCTTGCAGGCCATATGCAAACAGGGTTGAGGGCCACTCTAGTTTGACTATCTCAAGTCAAACTTTGACTTTGATCAAGACTTTGACCAAGAGACCCACAAGGCCATACGATCATGAGATCCATTGACCTATCATAAATCACATGATTCAGAAGCTGGTGGCCTGATAAAATACTGGAATTTTCTCCTAAAGGCATCAGAGTTTGGGTACTGTCCTTCAAGATGTGGTGCACACGTATATTGAACCAATGGTCATTTTATGGTGCTGAGCACCTTATACATATGGGTGTGGAAATCAAAGCCTAAAAATAGGAGCGGCCCCTCTCGTCATCTTTCCTAGTAACTCACTTGAGTAATTTGTGTTCCCTGACCCCACAATTTTAGACTCCATTGGCCTAAACCTTCTGGTTTCCAGGGAGTGGATGCTTCTGCAAGGAGACACAGTAAGCATTTCACCAATGCTAAAATCACAGCTCCTACTTGGTTGTTTTGGGTTTTGTGTGCCAATGGCCCAACAAGCAAATAATGAGAATTAGCCTGCCAGAGATAAGTGACCCTGATTATCATGAGGCTATTGGATTGTTGCTACATAAGGGAGCCAGAGAGAGTAATATCTAGAAGTCAAAGGATCCACTGGAACACCCATTGGTGCTTCCATGTCCAGTGGAAACCATTCTTGTATACTGCAACAACCATGGCCTGGCATAGGTATAGCCAGGAGGTCAGTTGTCTCAGGAATAAAAGTCTAGTTAACCTACCAGGCAAACAATGTGGACTAGCAGAAGTTCTGGCTCAGGATACGGAGACTTTAGAACAGGTGGTATAAGATAAAGAAGATAAATATCATTTGGATAAGAGTAGTGTGAGAGCAGGGCTGCATGAGACGTTATGGGTGTCCAAGACATAACCCTTTGCCTTTGTCACTTTGGCGTACAACAGCACTTACCTGTACTTCTTTCCTTGAAGGTTTTTTTTTTATTTTAATCACCAAAGCTTGGTTTGCTGTCTGCAGCAAAGCACATAAGTGCTAGGGAATTAATGTTCCTTGGAAGAAGCCCTCAACCAATGACTGATCAAAGTCAGGGTATAAACAGCTCAGCTATCTCACACCATAGGTGGGAAAACCAGGAGGCAAGCATTTTACACTGGCTGCCAGAGTTTGTCCAACATGATTAAGCTTCAGTTGCCTTCAGAGGTAGCTGGCTTGATTCTGCACCCTTTATTTGCTGCCTTCCCAGTCTTGTTCCAAGTCCCAACTTCTCTACTTGTGCTGTCCTTCACCTCCAAAATAAGCTACCTGCATGCAAACCATTTCTCAGGATCTTCCTTTAGGGAACCCCCCCCCAAAAATTGGGAAAACAGACGTGGGTTATTATTGTTTTGTTTTCAGACACAATCATGGATTAAATTGAGAACTAAGTTTGGTGTCCATGCATCTCAGACATTACTAAATGAGAACCTCACAGAAGTTGGAAGTATAAAGCGCAGTTCTTCAAATCCATCTCAATTTAATTTAATGCAAATATCAATAATAATACTTGGTTAAAAATGAAAACTCCAAAACAAATGCTAAACTGAGTTGGGACAAGAGGTACAAAATGAGATTGTCCCTTGGAAATTGAGACATACGACCACCCTACAAATATATTTAGTCCCTGACTATCCTGTGAAATTTGAACTGACCTCATCACTTGGATTTAATTTTTGGTTTCACATTCCTGTGAGCTCCAAGCAACAGATTCTCGGCTGTTGTCTTACGTTTTGATACTTGATCTTTGCCCGATGCTGAAGATATCTCTTAATCTCAGTCTTCTGGGTCCAGGACGTTCTGCCATGACCTGAACCTCAGCCATATAACTCAACATCCAGCTATTAAATACAAGCCTTTTAAATATTTGAGGTCAGTAATTATTGCCTATTACTATTTTTGTGAATAATCTCATCTTTCATTTTTTTCTAAATAACCTCTTTTTTATCCCTTTAATGTCCTTTATACACCTCAATTCCCCAGCGCCTCAAAAGATCTTGGATATTTCCGGTGCTCTAAGGAGCATCCTAATCTGATTAAGTAGCAAGCATTTCTAAATAAGACAGCTTTTATTTCACTGTCCAGCCTGGGCCTTTTCCAGTCTTGGCTGAGCACCCTTAGCCTTTGGGGATATCCTCATCTCTCAACAACTCTGGGAAGCAGAGTGATGCCCAATTCACTCATCCCAAGCTTTTAGCAAGAAAGAGCATTTTAACTGAATTCCAAGGCAGTTAGTTTGGGTCTTGGAAATTCATCACTGCCTGTGGGTGGCCTCTTCAGAGGGGTATGTGTGTGGGGTGTGTGTGTGTGTGTGTATTTCTTTTCTTCTTTTGGATGGGTCCAGCTAAGGCATGTTTGGTGTACTGAGTCATTGCAAACAAATACAGCTCTAGCCCCAGCCACGTTCCTGGATCATCAACTTTGCATGATATCCCTTTCTTAATTATGAAGGAGCCAAGGCCTACTTAGCAACAGGATATTTGCCTAGTACTAGAGTCGACTCCTTCATGACGCCTGATGAATCCCAGAGAAGAAGACTTGTCTGTCTTTTTTATTTGTGACCTCACGTCTCTGTCCTTGCAGAATGGCACAGTTAACTAAGACAGCATTTTAACTGAGAAATTTAAAAATATCCCAGACAGTATAATTTAGTGATCAGAATATTCCACCTTCAGGGCAGAGTAATTACAGGCCTCCTGTCTCTTCTATCTTTTGTGGAAAACCTGCATGGCTATCTCTTTTTCTCTCATTAGAGGATAAGTTTTGTGTCTACAGAGACACTTGTTTCGCTTTGGGAGTCCAGAGCCTACTGCGGTTGACTTTGAATAGTGCCCCCTGAAGGGAAAGAATTACATG
Source organism: Equus asinus (assembly GCF_041296235.1). Classification (NCBI taxonomy): domain Eukaryota; kingdom Metazoa; phylum Chordata; class Mammalia; order Perissodactyla; family Equidae; genus Equus; species Equus asinus. The sequence goes on along the minus strand of NC_091802.1, from coordinate 31,675,859 downwards.
TTTTGCTGTATTGATCCAGAGACCTCCCTTGAGGCTCATATGTCTGTTCTCCTGGGATAGAAACTTATCCAGATTGTGAGATTGGGCATGGTTTTCCTAAGAACGTGAAGCCAGAGCTAAGAACAAAATCCTTACACAACCTGGCTGGGACCCATATCGCCACTAATTAGCCAAGACCACACCGGACTCTTTCCAATGAGATCAGAATTCCTCTCCTACCTTCAGAAATACAGTACACCCAGTGTGCCAGCAACCTACCATGAGGCCAATCTCTTCCTTCTATCTCCCCTGAATCCTACTCTCCTTCTGCTATCTTCTAGAAGACGTTTAAAAACTGAGCAAACTTTCCCTTTTTCCTACTGTTCAATTGAGATATGAGCCTGAACTTTCCCACTGTGCTCTTTGTAATCTTCATTCTTTAGTTCAAATTGATCCTCTATCCTCAGCCTCTTCAGAGGCTGTTGCCCTTAGCAGAAGCCTGATTCTCTCTCAAGGACACAGTTTCCCTTTGTAGTTCATCCTGGATAGCAATGATAAAAATGACAATGAAGAAAAGTGATCGATTTTCTCATACCACAGTTGGATGTGAATATGATACATAGTTCTTTTTTTCCCTATAACTTGTCTGATCATTTTCATTAGCATGCCCACCCACCTGCTGCTCCTTGGGAGGACATTGGCTTAGACCCATCACTGTGCATTCTGTGAGCATCCTCTGCTGGAGACACTGTGATCCATTCATTTTTGGCCCAATGGCACATGCCTGTTGACTCAGCCTCCCCTTGGCTCTTGCATTCATTGCAGATGCCCTTGATTGTCTGCCAAGTCATTCATCCAGATGCCTATCCATGTGAAGCCCTTACATTTTTAAGATCCCATCGGCCCCAGCGTTCCCTCTCTTCCTCTTCTGGATCATTTCCATGGTGTGTACCAGACCGCTCTAAGGTAGGTTTGGGTTTAATTCTGCTATGCAATTTGGAAGGAATACCCATTTCCTCCTTAAATCCAGTGTTCCTGGTATTAGTCCCAGCTGTGGGGCCTCAAGATATAATTTGCTTCTTTCCAGCAGTCATCCTACCCCTGTAGACCCTGATCTCTGATCTCTATCTGGTTTTAATCTACCTTTTTGATTTCAGACCATGTTGAACTGATTTATAATCCCTCTTTCAACCTGCTCGGCATTATTTGGGTCCAAGGCTTTTGTACTCACCTTGGTTCATACTCCAGGTCTATTTGGTTTCCAGGACACATTTTTGGTAGTTTATCGTTTAACATCAACCTAGCAATCTCTCATGAAAAGGGGGAAGAAGCTAGGAATAGGAACATTCGTTAAGTATCACCTGTGGGCAATTATCATATTGGGTTCTCTATGTTGTTTTTAACCTCATTTAATCCTCGTAACACCACTAGGAAATTTGCATTATCATCACTGTTTTAGAGATGACGAAACTGAGGCTCAAGGGGATTAGGTTAAGTACCTTGTCCAAGGTCACAGAGCCAGTAAGAGGAAGAGATAAGATTAAAACTCTGGTCTGAATCTAAAGTACATTCCTCTCCCATTACTCCATCATGCCATCTTGGCCAGGCTTGACTTTTTCACCAGCTCTTCCAAGTTCTCCACCTGGGCTAGGCCCCATGTGACCTTGATGGAGAATACTGTTTTTTCTGTACCTGACTTGTTCATGCTGGTTCTAAATTACAGCCAACTGAACACTGGGTTCTTCCTGTTTCCGTTTCCATTCCCAACTGGGCAATCCATTCCGTGTTTGTGTTCTATCTATGGAACATCTCCATGTTTTCACCTCATTTGTAGCACACATTTCTGGTGTGTCTTGAAATCAATGAATTAACTTAACTTTTCTGCCTCAGATGACCAGACATGTCTCTTCCCAAATGTAGAAAAGCTTCTATTGAAAAGCTACAGTCCTCTGATTTATTCTCCTCAGTCCTAATTCTATTTCTCGAAGGCAACACTTTTTATCTCTTTTGTTTTTTGATTTTATTTTTTTTTAAAGATTTTTTTAATTTTTTCCCCTTTTTCTCCCCAAAGCCCCCCGGTACATAGTTGTATATTCTTTGTTGTGGGTCCTTCTAGTTGTGGCATGTGGGACGCTGCCTCAGCATGGTCTGATGAGCAGTGCCATGTCCACGCCCAGGATTCGAACCAACGAAACACTGGGCCGCCTGCAGCAGAGCGCGCGAACTCAACCACTCGGCCACGGGGCCAGCCCCCTGTTTTTTGATTTTAGATCTCACAAGGTTACTCCTCTATCTTTAAACAATATGCTTATAACGTTGTCTTTTGAGCTGTTCAGTTTAGATTTCATCTATTAAGTTCTTATTATGATAAAAGAGGACTCAGCTTACTTAACACTATCTCCAATGCCATCCCAATCTCCAAAATTGTTAATCACTCTTTTAAGTTCTCTAATAGCTAACTTTTAAGTCTCAATAATATATTTTTTGTTCTATCAAATATATATATTTTCTTTAGACCCCTTACTCAATAATATTTCGATGTTAACACCTCTTTCCTTCCCCTATCCTCTACATTCTGTTGCATCCTACTTCCACATCCCAGGTTCTGTCTTCCCTAAATTTACATTTAAAATGTCAGACTGATCATATTTACACTCTGTTCTGTAAGTATAGTGAGCCTTGCGGCCAGCCCAGTGGCATAGTGGTTAAGTTTGCACGTTTTGCTTCTTAGCAGCTCAGGGTTCACTGGTTGGGATCCTAGGTGCTGACATGGCACTGCTTGGCACGCCATGCTGTGGTAGGCATCCCCTGTATAAAGTAGAGGAAGATGGGCATGGATGTTAGCTCAGGGCCAGTCTTCCTCAGCAAAAAGAGGAGGACCGGCAGTAGTTAGCTCAGGGCTGATCTTCCTCAAAAAAAAAAAAAAAAACGTATAGTGAGCCTTCTATGCCTTATCTATAGATTGATTCTAAAATTAAATGTCATCTGTGTTCTCATTTTTGTCACCATCTAAATATTACATAGTAACATGCTATGTAACATGCTGTGATCACATTTCCTTCAATAACCATTTTTCTTTCATCTTGTTTCTAATTTTCCCCTGGTACTGTATACCTTTATCATGTTCCTAAGGCATTTTAACCTCTAGCTCAAGGATTCCATAAAATCTGTGAAGTCCCCCTTTGTTCCAGTTCCATCCTCCTGGAGTCCTCCAGTCTCTCAATCCTGAAGTGATTGTTCTCTAGGCTTGATGAACATCTGTCACCCTGGGACTTTCTTTTGTTACTCTCCTGGGTTGGATTCATTATCCAGAAAAAAAGTGCCTTGGCAGAATGTTCTGATCCTTGCCTTTATTTCATCCTCACACTTGATTGGTAGTTTTGCTGGATGTCCCTCAGCACACTGAACAGTGTTCCATCGTCTTCTGGCATGCAGCGTTGCACAGGAGAAGTCTGAGACCAGCGTGACTCTTCTTCCTTTATAGATATCTGCTAGTTTTTTGGGGTTTTTTTCTCTCTCTCTAGACACTTGGAGCCATCTTTTTTATCCTATGTGTTTTGGTATTTCATAGTGATAACAAGGAATTTCCTTTTTATAATTTCCTGAGCTAGATACTCAGAGGACCCTTTTAATTTGAAGATTCATATCCTTTGACTTTTGAACATTTACCTCTCTTATCTAATTGATATCTTCTTCCCTTCTGTTGCTTCTGTTCTCTCTTTAGAAATCCTATTAGTCAAGGAGCAGACCTCTGCTCTCAAATTTTCCGTCACTGCCTTTTGTTCTCCGTTCTGTGGGACTTTCATTTTTTATCCACTATTGTCTCTTTACTATTTCTTCTAATCATATTTTTAGTTTTCAAAGATTCCACCTTGTTCTTTTGTTGTACCTTTCTCTCTGCACTCTGATTTAATTTAATAGATGAAATTGCTTTTGTAACTCTTTGAGAATTGTAGTTAGATTTAATTTTCTATTTCTCTCCCATTTGCTGAATTATCTGTTTCCTTCAGGATCAGCTGTGCTATTGGTTTCCTTCTTGGTATTCTCTTTCATGTTGGGAGCTTTTCTTTAGTGTCAAGTGATCCTGGACTTTTCATTCATGTTTAAAGAATTTAGTGATAGAAAGACTGACTTAAAGTTTGGAAGTGTAGCTTGTTCACTAATAGGCTTCATTTTAAGCTTGGTAGGCAGGTGTCCTGCTGCTACATGGAGGAGCCCATACATGCCAGAATATAAGGGTTACACCCTCTATGATGGACCAATATTTTACATTTTATTTAAAAATGTTTAGATAAAAATAAACTTTGTTCACCTCCATGGCAAATAGAAACCAATTTTCTCGATGGACATAGGAGTAGAGAAGAGAATAGGGGAGTTACCTTTTGTTTGAAGATTTTTGCAATTGTCTTTATGCCCATTTCCCACGCCCATTATACTAGGTGTTTGAGTCAAGAGTCTATATGGAGTTCTGCTAATGCTCAGCTTTCTCTTCTGGTCTGCTACACTAGCCAATATTCCTCCATCTACTTTAGCTCTAGAGATATGTGTTGAAACATTCTATTACTGATAACTTTACCCCCATTCTCTTTGTTTTTATGGAGGCAAATGAATTTTTTCCTAATTTTTCATTGCAAAGGGCCCTCAGAAAGGTAAAGGGGTAAACGAACCTATTCAATCCTCTTGAACCAGAAGCTTTGATTTGTATTTTTAGAAGATCCCTTTGGCTGTCATGGGGTAAATGAATGGGATGAGGGCCAGAGGGAATGCAGGGATGCCAGGTAGGTGACTATTGCATAGTTCATGAGAAGGATCACTGTCTTGGAATGGGGTGGAGAAAATGGACAGTTTTGAAATAATTCTAAGATTAAGACCTACATGATATGCTGATTGGATTGGGACCATGGGTAAGGGAGATGAATTAAGGGTAACTGCAAGTTTCTGAATTGAGCGCCTAAGTGGTGACACTTAATGTTTGAGAAATAAAAAGGGAGAGGACCAGTTTTCGAGGGAAAGAAAAGCTTCATTTTGGACAAACTAAGGTTGATGTGCCAATTAGGCATCCAAGTGGAGATGTCAAGTGGAAAGTCAGATGCACTTGTTTAGAACCCAGAGAAAGGGATGTAGGGTTGAGAAAAGATTAGGTGGTTCCTTGGTAGACACACGGCATTTACATTTCTCACCAGGAAGTCATTGGGGTCATATCTAGGGATACTATTCCAAAGTATTTCCACTCAATCAAAAGATTCATTAATATAGCAAGAATAACACAATTCCCATGAACAGGAACTCAGTAATTTGAAATGAAGAATCTAGAAGGAACAAATATGCAACTGTTGAAGACTATAAAAAACTTACTTCTTCTGCCACTCAGAAAATCATGAGAGTGACCTTTGGATTTCATTCTCTCTTCCTAACCTAAATTATCTGAAATCCATTAGCTCTCCTTAAAGTTCTCAACTCATCAAGATAATGATTAAGCAGGAGGTCTCCCAATTTTGCCATCTACTAGTATACACCTATGCCCCCATCTTCTCATCATTAAAATGGGACAAATAATAGCTAACTCATAAAGTTGTAATAAGGATGGGATAATTTATATAAAGTGCTTAACACAGTACATGACACATAATACATGCTGAATAAATGTTAGTCATCATCATTTCAAGGAGTTGTTAAAAATAAACAATTAGCCTTGGAAAGGCACAGTTTAATATTTTGTCAGCCTTGCTATCGAGCTCGTAACATCTTTATAATGTGGATAGTGATTGAATCAACAAACCACAAAACCAATAGTACTTACTAATTTCTCACCATGGGTCTATCAACAAATACTTGAGAAATTATCCTAATGATTCAACATTAGAAAACAATTTGTAAGCACTCAGGAAAAGAGGCTTTCCAGAAAACTGGAAGGCTTGGGGCAGAGCTGCTGTTTGGGATGCCTGAGCTCTGACTCTACTTCCTACACCTGCTACTCGGAGAGAAATTAATTCCATGTGTTTCCAATTAAACTGTATCTAACAGATAATAATATTTTGATATCTGAGATATTCTTCAAGGTACATGCATACACATGCATGCGTGTGTGCATGCACACACACACATCATTAGTCTTAGAATAGTTTCATTTTGCCAGAATTCAAACAACACAAAATTTTAAGGACTTTTAAAATGAATTTCCAATGGTTTGAATATGCCCTAAACTGGTCAAATATTTTTTTCCAACTCCTAGCAGCAGTTGGTTCAAGAAAACTTTCTCCTACGGTGCTATTTCTCGGCCGATAATATGATGATGTCTCAGATGCCACAGAGTAGGTATGAAGTGTTTGATGGTATATAAGTGAAAGACAGAATAACTCAGGGAAAAGAGCATGAGATTTTGTTTTTGTTTTTGTTTTTTTAATTTTTAATTTTTTTCGGATGTACATCATATTTCAAATTCTGTATACATTACATCCTGTTCACCACCCGAACACTAATTATAGTGCATCCCCTCACATGTGACCCTAATCACCCCTTTTGCCCTCTCCCCTTCCCCAGTGGTAACCACCAGTCCAATCTCCAATGCTATGTATTTTTTGGGGGGTCGTTTTTATCTTCTACTTATGAGTGAGATCATATGGTATTTGACTTTCTCCCTCTGACTTATTTCGCTCAGCATAATACCCTCAAGGTCCATCCATGTTGTCACAAATGGCCAGATTTCATCATTTCTTATGGCTGAGTAGTAGTCCATCGTGTGTAAATACCACATCTTCTTTATCCATTCGTCCCTTGATGGGCACCTAGGTTGCTTCCAAGTCCTGGCTATTGTGTATAATGCCGCAGTGAACATAGGGGTGCAAGTATCTTTATGCCTTTGTGTTTTCAAGTTCTTTGGATAAATACCCAGCAGTGGAATAGCTGGATCATAGAGCATAAGATTTTGAATAAAACAGACTTGAGTTTGAATTCTGGCTCATTATTGCTGACTCATTAAATAATATAACTCATTAAATAATATTTTTCTTATTTTAACAAAGGCAGGAAGAGTAGGTGTTTTTCAGGGTATCAATTGAATTTTTCTCATTTGCCAAAATGATATCTGAGAGATAAGACTGAACAGTTTTATCTACCAAAGGTCTTAGGAGGTCTTGAGAAAGCACCACAAACACCCCCAGGAAAGAAAGTGCATCCTGAAAAGAAGAGAGATGACAGGCTGACTTTTCATTCCCCAGGGATTCTGGCTGTCTACACGGGCTCCAGGGAGTCTTCTCTCCCCAAGAAGTTTTCTCATTTTTCAGTGATTCAGTCACTTTAATACTTTTACCTGAGTTGGGAAAAAAGAGTGACGCCCTATGCGAGCATCAGGATTTCATAATTTGTCTTGGATAGTTTTCAAGCCTTGGGTCTTCCAACTCACTTTTTCCATTAATTCTATTCCCTGGGACCACTCATCTACTCCTCATCTCTCTAATGCTCTTGAGAACTCTGTGCTATGGTAACCTGCAATAGCCTGCAAGTAGGTTTCACAGATATCCATGTGTGTTATCAAGAGTGTGGTACAGAGATAAGAGCATAAGAAAGAGGCCAGAAAATACATTGGGAGCATTGAACTAGTGGAGAAAGGAAACTGTTGGGAAATTTCCAGTGACAGGGTTCTAAAGAACTTTTCAGTGAAACCATGCCTAGTATTCACATATAGTCATTAACAATGGTGCAAGATGCACTACTATTTCCCCAATTCTTCAGCAAAGCCTAATAGGCCCAGGACCTCCTTGTGTGTTAGTAGAGTATAGAATCAAGGACATGGAAGTTAGAAGAGTGGTGACCTACTCCACATGGACTATTGTCATCTCTACCTGTTTCCCATTAGGGCCCACAAAGAGTTAAGAGTATCATATAAAGAGGGAGCAGTTCCTGGAGTTCCAGGTGGTGACCTGAGAGTAGGGCAACTGAGACCTAAATTGGGAGTAGCATGGAGAAGCAATCACAGTGTGGAACATAGGACATTCCCCTCTCCAAGTGACCTTGATTACATGAGTGACTGAATCTGGGTTATGCCAATGGTACCTAGTAACCGCCCAACAGAAAATATTTACCTTCTCACTTATACCATTAAAATTAGAGATCACAAGAATACTTACCTCATAGGATTATTATGAGGATGAATTGAGATGAAGAATGTGAAAGCCTTAAAATTATAGAACACTAGTAGTCTTAGCACACACATTCTTGTGGCTGTATTTTCACGCTGTGGCATTATAGGTTTCCCTAGGACACAGATGATCTTCTCTCTTCCTTGGCTCTTTCTGCTCTTCTCCAATCACCCCTCCATCGAGCCCCGAACACATGCTTTGTTATTCTCTACACCTTGCTGCATTCATTCCATCTTTGCTTCCCGTAGAATATAGCTTTGGCTGGCTTAACTTGCCATCCTGTGGCATCCTGCTTTCCTGTTTTTTTTTTTCTTTCTGCTTTTTCTCCTCAAATCCCCCCAGCACATAGCTGTATATTTTTCAGTTGTGGGTCCTTCTAGTTGTGGCATGTGGGACGCTGCCTCAATGTGGTCTGATGAGTGGTGCCATGTCAGTGCCCAGGATCCGAACCGGCGAAACCCTGGGCTGCCGAAGCAGAGCGTGGGAATTCAATCACTTGGTCTCAGGGCCGGCCCTCGCTTTCCTGTTTTATTTCAGAGAATTCAGCTGATTCCTATTGTGGTTGACTTAAATATTCTGATTTGGATTCTTAGGATGTATAAAAGGTGTTAGTGTTTGGGGCTTGGGAAGGGCCCATGAAGATCTGAGAGATCTTTCAGAGCTTGGATGGTGAGTGAGTTATCCATCTGGGGTCTTTTCCACTGCTAATGGAAGGTGTGACATATTCCAAGATACTAAGAGCACCAGTGAAGAAGACCAGATCACACTGAATGAAACTCCTGATTGGAAGGAGATAAATTTACAGACTGGCTTCTTTCTGTGATATGGATAACATCCCACAGCCTATTTTTGGAGACAGGAATGAGGCTGTATGGGGAAAGGATTATGAAAGATGTGGCTTCGTATGGATCTGAACCTGTGTAAACCTTTGTGAAAATTGACACATGTAAAATCATTTATGGACCCCACACCATGCTATGTGATGCAGATTGGCATCATGAGGCAAGTGAAGAGTTCTGTGATTCCTCAGGCTTTATGCTACCCTGGGACCCCAGTGGTAGCTGTCACTGAATGGGAGGACCCTACCCCAGTCAATGTTAATCATCCCACTTCCTGTGATCACACGTAAGTTATAGGAGGTGAAAAGGAAGCCATGGGCTGTTGTTGTCTCTCTAATGGCAGTGACATACTTCACTGTCAGGGTGGAAATTGTATGTTAGTCCTGCATATTAAGAGTTCCTCAATATGAAGGGGAAGACAAGTGGGACAGTCAGATAGCTGGCTGCAGAGAGCATCTCTGAATGGAAGATGCTGTTTGCACACAAAATAGATATGCAGTGATAGAGGAGGCGGGGTGGGTGGGAGGAGATGTTCTCATGTATTGTAGGATGTATAGCAGCATCCCTGGTCTCTACTTACTAGATGCCAGTAGCATCGTCTTCCCAGTTGTGAGAACCAAATGTGTCTCTAGACACTGCCAATGTCTCCTGGGTGGAAAATATCATCCCTGGTTAAGACCCTGCCTGAGGGGATGGTCTTTGTTCACATATCCGCATTCCAGTTCATGGGATGGTGGAAAGAGACAAAGTGGAAGGCAAGCAATTTCCTTTGAACAGAGTGATGTAGAAATTGCACGTATCAGTTATGTTCATATTCCTTGTGCTAGAACTTGGTCATATGGCAACAGTAAGCTGTAGAGTGAGGCTTAGAAATTCAATGCATGCTAAAAATCAAGGGCATTCTATTTCTAAAAGTATTAAGGGAATATGAATAATAGGGGAGCAATTAATAGTCTCATTACCCTTATGGAATTATCATAGAATTAATATGATAATGCGCCTGAAGTGCCCAGCATAGTGTCTTACAGTGGAAGTGCCCAGTGACTTAATCCTCCTCCTCTCCCTCCTGCCTTTCCATCCTCCAGCACCTGACCTGTGTCCCTTTCACACTGAGATTCGATCTTAAATCATTTGATAAGTATTAATAATAATGACTCTCCTTTATAAGGCCTGCATCTGGCCAATATTGAGATTATAGACCACTCCTGATGTATGTTTTCAACCCGCTTTCTTTCAGGCTTTTACTTCTTTCTTTTGCCTGCAATGGGTTTGCCACCACCACCGTATCCCATGAGCACGCGCACGTCTGGACCCTCAGGTAACGCATCCTGGAGGTCCTGCTTTAAAGCGAACAATTTCTCGGTATTGAACCCATTTTAGTCTTGGCTCCAGTACTTACCAGGTGTGTCACTTCGGGTTAGTCGCTTATCATTGGGTTACTTAACTTCTGGGCCTCAATGTCTGCATTAGTGAAATGGGCATATTAATGTCTACTTGGCAGAGCTGTCATGAATTAATCAGAAAGAAGAATATTTTAAGCTCCTATTATTTGTCTGGTCCTTTAAACATTACTTCAAAAGTTTTTTCGTGATATCTTATAGATTCTGAAATAGTGTCTCAATTTTATAGAAAAGTAAGTGTGGCCAGGAAACGTAAATTTATTTGCCCAAGATTATATGTGCACACAACACTAGAAGGAGAAAGAAATGAATTTGAACACAGGTCTCTGATGACAAAATCAGGGCTCTTTACAATAACAAGTGTTTTCTTCCATTTCTTTCTTGAGTACAGATTACTCAAGAGGCTTTAAACTACTTTGGTCACTTAAAGAAGCCTTGCGTGTAGGCTTGCAGAATATGGGATTACAGCTTCCCCAAGAGGGAGATTACAGCATAGAGTGGACTGTCCTCTCTGCCCTGGAGACAGTAGTGATGTGGAGAGTGACAGCTGTGAGTTCTGTGGCCATTGATCATCTCCTCTCTGCCTGGCTCTTTTACCAAGAACACAGCCAGGGGATCCCTGTGTGCTGAGCTTACCACTGGGATCCTGGCCCTCTCAAAGAGGCTGGGCCATGCCTTTCTTCCTCTGCCTGCAGCTGGTTGCGCAAGCTGCTGACCTAAATGGAAAGCACTGCATTTCACGAGAATGAAATAAGTACATTGGACAAGAGCTCCACATTTCCTGCCATCAGCTTTACTTCATTTTCGGGAATGGCCCTGCTAACCTATGATTTCAAAGGATTCCAAAGAATTTTAGAGTCCAGCAATCAGTTTTACTGGTAGTTTCTTTTTTTCTGGGTGTCTCCATGTGGCATGTTCCTCTGTGTGTGTGTGTGTGTGTGTGTGTGTGTGTGTGTGCGTGTGCTCTTGCGCGCACACACATGCATTTGTGGAGGAGGTATTGAGGAACTCTCTGCTTCATATTCTCATGGCTTGTGATAGGTCAGAACAGCTGTGCTGCAACGAGAAGGGCAACAGTTGGGTCAGAAAACCTGGATTTGAGTCCTAGGCTTCTTATCTGCCGTGTGACCTGGAGAATCATTCTGAGTCTTAACTTTCCCAAATGGAAAATGAAACTAATAAACTCTACTTGGTAGGGCTGCTGAAGGATTTAATGATATTACAGATGGATGGCAGTGTGCTGTAATGGAAAGAGATGTGAGTTCAAATCCAGAATCTCTCTTTAAAAAGCCACATGAAGCAGGGTGATTTACTAAACTCTCTTCCTCAGTTTCTGCATCTTTAAAATGGGAGTCATGATGATACCTCCACCATGAGTTGTGTGGGTCAGATAAGACGTCTGTGAATCCTCTAATATAGTCCCTGGCACACAGCAGCAATGCAACAAGTGCTAGCTGCTTTCCTGCTAGCCTGTCTTCGGTCATCATGTGAAATCTCATTGTAAACTTCCAAGCTGTGTTCAAATAAAAGAGGAAGCTATAATAGGGGCCGTCACCAAAGTGAGTGATATGACTCATTTTAGGGGGCTTGGTAAAAGATGGGGGGATGCTTTGAGACAGATCAGGCTGGACTGTGTCTCATGAGCATTCTTCAAGGGGGTACCTTATGCAGCTGTACCCCTGGGGTTTCTTCACGAGTTAATGGGCTGGTCAATGGAAGTCTTTGATTATGACTCAGTGGAGAACCCACTTGTCTTCCTCTTGTGACACAAAAGGCATCTTGCCTGCTTTTATTCCTCTTTAGCATTTACTTCTGCAGCATAATTGAGTTATAACAGGATTGTCCTCCCCAAGGGCCATCCTCAATCACTAGCCCCCAATGAGTTATTGCCTTTGTAAAGATCCATCTTAATCACAGACCCTCTCTCTTGCCCTTCGTAGCTGGCTTCTCAGCTTTGTAGGAGCAACCAGCTGTGCACTGGGTAAGGTCAAGCATGGTCTCCAAGAACATATGTTGGGGGCACTCATCCCAATATTGAGAGCCACACTTGGGGTAACATCTCACCTTCATGAAAAGACCAGTGTGGTAGAGTTCTCACTAAAGCTCCTTCTCTCTTAAGCTCTAGACAAGGCTTTGAGAAGAACTCAGACTTTCTCTCCCAGCCCCACCCTGACCACCTGTTCAGTACTTCCCACCACCTCACCAGCCACAGCCTCACTTTCTGTCCATAAAGTCAGAGCTCTCATTCTGTGCCTTGGCTTCCAAAGCCACCCACACAGTGTCCCACCCATGAGGTGCTTCCCACGTGTTTGTTCTAGTACCTCAAGGGCCCACAGGGGACAGATTATATACTGGACCAATTTATTACTTATTATTAAAGAATGGTAATGAGTTATTTCAATTTGATTCCAATTAACTTTATATTCGTAAAGCAGCAGCGGTCCAGGTGTGGTGTCTGGCACTATATAGACAGACTACATTATGCTAGGAAGTTTATACTCATTATCTCATTTAATACTTGGAAAGTAGACATATGATTCTTGCTCTCAAGGAGGAAACTCAGATTCAGAAAGGTTTGCTGAATTGCTCAGGGTTACCAGGGCCTCTGCATTGCACAACTGCAAGGATGCCATTCCCACCATAGTCCAGGCAAATGGCACTCCCTGGATTTGTGTTCCAGGACATGGAATGCAAATAGAATGGTACCAGTGGAGCTGTGCCAAGCTGTGGCTCTGGTCACCAAGCTGATAGTGAATGAGTCAAGAGCTGAAATTAGTTCTCATCCCAAGTTCAGTGATTCTTGTGGTCTACACAAAAAAGACTAACCTCTAGCATGATGCCACCTCTCTTTGTTTCTGATGAATTAAATAAGGAAAGAAGTGATTACAGGTTTGCATAAAATGATTTGAGACACTCAGGTGGGGATGGCAAACTCAAATAATGGTTAGCATTTTCATTTGAGTAAAAAGCCAGTCCATAAGCAGTATGAGGTGTAACACTGCCCAGATGAGTCCCCGCCTTTCAGAGGGTAGAATGAACACTCCATACGGGAAGTTGCCTGGCAGTGGGGAAACAGCTGGGTTCAAATCCTCGAGCTGCCACTTCTTAGTGCGCCCTTGGACAAATAGAAGTTCTTCTGAGCCTCAGTTTTACCTTTTGCAGAAAATAGCCCTTTTGCTTGGGTCAAGATACCTTAAATTCATCAGATAAGATTCGCTTAAGTGTTTATACCCTATAATTCAGCGTTTTAAAAAGTGAATAAAATTTCAGTGCCGCCAGGACAGTTATAAGTTAAATAGGTGATTTTTAACTGTCCTTTATATTGAATAAGTTTTAGCAACCCCTTTCCTTCAGTTGTAGACACTGTGAAGTCAAGTGGTAAATGCTGCATTCTGCTAAGTTTTACTGGTTATTAAAGTCAGTCTTCTTTCTGTTATCCTCTGCTTCTCAATTGTTTTTAAATCATTTTTTTTTTTTAAGCTTAGGACAACGTGTATTTCATACAGGCTTCAGTGATACTCGACTAGGTTTTCCCTCAGTCTGGTCACATCCCATCTTTCTCTTTGACGGTGGCCTGGGGTGTTTGCAAACGTGCCAGTTCTACATGACAGCCGGTGTCCATACACACAGCATTCCTCTCTCCTCCCTTCGGGTGCTCAAAGATTCCCCACGCTGTCGTTGTGAGTTTTTGTTCTTGAAGAATCAATCAAGGGGTTAGGAGATGTGCTGACAACCACAGAAGCTGATTTCCTGGACCTCTTAGCCCTCAGGTCCAGAAAGGAAGCAGAGCCCCTAATGGACTCTCATTTGTAATTAAATGACAAGGATACTGTGGTGGGAAGAGTTGTCTTTTCCTTATTAGGGCCACTTGCTGGCCTTCTTATTCATTTTTATGTGAGTTTAATTCCCATTGATGTGGGTGATGACTGTTGGTCAAATACCACTTCTGCATCTGAGTTGGGCATTCTCCCCACCGTGTCCCAGTGGTAAACACAGAGGAATTGAAAGACAGAATGATTTCACCTCTGAAGTCCTATTTGGTGCACATTTTGATTCCAGGGGCCAACCACGCAGGAGGCCTGGGGTGTTTTCACTCGGGCACAACCATGAAAGTGTTGTGTATATTTTTCCCCTTTGGTGGAAAAATGATGGCTTTGCTTTCTTGAAGCATTCCTGCTGGCTTATTCATGGAACCCAGAGAGGGCGACATCCAAGGAGGGCAGCATGCAGCCTTCTGTTTCCCAGCCAGAGTCAGGGTTTGGCAAAGAGCGAGAGCTGGAGGGAGGCGGGACTGCCCAGTGCAGTAGGTGAGAGAAGAGTTGGCCAAAAGGTAGGAAAGACTTGAAACCAAAATCCACACTCTGATGTGCAGGGCCTCCCAGTGAGAAAAAACACTCACCAAACACCCACATACTTATTTGGGTTGGAATAAGGTATGCAGTACCCAGGAGGCTGTTGAAACAGAGAACTGACCCCCTTCAATGGGCTGGAAGGGCCGTGGAAAGCTGGGACAGGCTCTGGGAGGGGGGAATGAAATGGAGGATGCTCAAGGCAAGGCTGAAAATACTTGGCCCAAGGAACCCATTTTGCAGGTTTGAGATGAAACTATAGGCTGTGCTTTGCAATGGGTGGTGGATGGAGAGAGTTATGAGAAGTGGGGTACGTCTTTCCTCTGGAGCCAGACAGACTTAGGTTTGAACCCAGACTCCATCATTTACGAGCATTGGAACCTTGGGGGAAAGTCACTTAAATTATCTGACCCTCAGTTTCCTAACCAGTGAAATGGGAATAAAATTGTGGTTTTTAATGAAGATCAAATTTTGTGTTGTATATGTATAGTTGGCCTCGGTGTGCCTGGCCCTCATCAGTTTTCAGTAAATAGCTGCCATGTTTGCATATGTTAGATGGCTGGTTGTACGCAGGGAGGGCGACCTCATATAATGGTTTTGGAGCCTCTCAGCCTGGCTGTAAATCCTGGCTCTGCCTTGTACTAGCTTTATCACTTAGAATAAGTTTCTTAACCTTACTAAGCTTCAATTTCTTCTATCATAAAAAGGTTATCATAATACTTATCTCCCTGTGTTATCAAGAATTGAGATAATGCATGGAAAACACTTAGCATACACAGTGTGTTACAAGCAAGCATTGTGAGGTTCCATAAGCTTTAGCCAAGATGGTAGTGACAGTAGCCTCTCAGCACCTATTGCACGGTCTAAACCATGGTTCTCAGTGGGGGCCCCCAAGAGACATTTGATGATATTGGGAGCCCTTTTTGCTCACCGCAATTTGGGAGGATATGTGTGTGCTGCTACTGGCATCCAGTGGGTAGAGACCAGGGATGCTACTAAATCTCCTACAATGCACAGGACAGCCCTCCACAACGAAGAATTATCCAACTGAAAACATCAATAGTGCCAAGGTTTATCCTCTGTAGCTCAGCACAAGTTATACATTCACTAAATGTCTTTCAAATCAATGCATACATTTACCTGATGCAGTAGCTCCAGTGCAAGATCAAAGATATGACTATTTTATTTGATAATCCATGAAGGATTTTCGCCTTGAAACAAAATGGGAAAATGGATCAGTTTTGGATAGAGCATCACCCAGGGTGATCAAAACTGGAACTGAGAAAGCAAAGTAGCTGAAACACAGGAAAGTTACTGCTTGGCATGTACCACTAATTTGGGGCTGGGAAGGCTGGGAGTGGATTTGCCTTTCTAATTAGGTTTGACTTGGGCTAATATTGAAGTGAGCTTTTGTTCTCTGAGTAGACACCAGCTGGGAGTTACTCCAGGAACGTGCTGGGTGGCAGGGTGAAGTCAGCCTGATATTACACATTTTCTCTGGGTGATCCATAAATAGATGGTTCACACATGGACATCTGAGACCAGTCTATAAACTTAGCTCTGACGCAGAATGTCCTGAGAGGTCAGACTCTTGAGTCACTCTGAATGACAGTTCAAACCCAGGCTCCATTTCTTGCTCACCGTGTGGCCTTGAACAAGAAATTCAGCTTTTCTGAGCCTTATTTTTTTCTCAATCTGGAAAATGCAGATGGATAAGATCTACCTCAGGAGGTTGTTATGAAGGATAAAAACCAAAAGGGAAAAGAGATTATATTGACTCTTACTTAACTAGAGAAAGCTTGGAATGACCCAACATTCATTCTACCATATACTGATCTAGTGAAGAACTCCCCTAATTAAATGACTTCTTGTTTACTTAATTTTCGTGTTACATCTAGTATCTACCTATGCTTACCCATACCATTGGATGGTCTCCTAAATGTTCTTGCTGTTAATCTGTTCCATCCCACCCCAACAATTATCCTTAGGACACACTCTAAACTACTCCTCCGAAAGAATAATGCTTGTCAAACCACTCCCACACTTACAAGTTCATCCTGTGACCTACAGAATAAAGTCTAGACTTACCGTCAAGGTGTTCAAGGCCTTCCACCATCTGGTCTCCATGGATGCCCCTCTCTTAATGCTTGCCAATGCCTGCATCCCCACACACAAGTGAATTCTGGCCCACACACTTTCTAGGTTATTTTCTATTCCTGAAACATCCCTATTATTTTCATGATTTTAGGTCTTTGCTCCTGCTGCTCCCTTAACTCGAGCCAATCTTTTTAAACGAAATCATATCCAGTTTTCAAGACTCAGGTCAAATCTCATCTTCCTCCAGGAAATCTTTCTTAATTTCTCCTCTCTTAGTTGGACTTATACCTCTTATCCGTTGGGCCCCAGAGCATTTGCTGGCTTTATGTAAGGATCTCTGAGCTTTTTTCCCTGCCATTACAGCAGTTTGGGTACACACCTTTACTTCTTTATGAAACGAGGAGCTCCGGACAGGTATTAGGAAACTCTGTGACCCCTTCTGTCATACTTCCCCTGGCCTCTGGAATGGCATCTTGCACAGAGGAGGCACTCAAAAAGTATTTGTTGGTCAAACCTCAAGAGCATCAGGGAGTTTATTTCTCAGAGGACTCTCTATTGTCAAGGTATATCCTTCTATCGTTACCAAAATATCCCCCCAAAGGAGGCTGAAATAAATTTCATTTTCTCTCCTACCAGAACAAGTTCATGTCTACCAGTGCTGGAAGCTGGGTGTGATGATGAGATGGTATTTAAAGATTTAGTGTGTCACGTGACTTACCTATCAATCATTCTTGAGATACAAGCAGATTGTGGGGTGTGTATGTGTGTATGTGATTTCTCTCCATCTAGACCTGAAGTAACTTGAAGGTCCGTGTGTTATTTCTTTGTTTCCTACAGTTCCCATCTCAATGCACTTCTTTGGACTTCCGAGAGTACAACATGAAAAGGGGAGGAAGCAACTACAGTGGAGAAAGCTGACAAACACAGCCTCAGCCAGGTGACCAAGGCCAACACCAACAGTGATTGGCTGTGTTGATAAATTGTGTACCCTTGATGTGATACAATGAGAATGGAGCTCCCCAAACCCAAAACTCCTGTATAAACAAGGAAAACATCAGACAAACTCAAACTGAAGGACATTCTACAAAATGCCTCATCAGTACTCCTCAAAACTCTCAAGATCATCAAAAGCAACACAAGCTTGAGAAACTATCACAGTCTAGAGGAACCAGAGGAGTCATGACAGCTAAATGCAGTGTGTTCTGGATGGGATCTTGGGTCAGAAAAAGGACATTAGGTAAAAAATAAGGAAATTTGAATAAAGTACGGATTTTATTATTAATAATGTATCAATATTGGCTCATTAGTTATGACAAATATGTATATTGATGTAAGATGTTAGCAACAGGGAAAATCGGATGTGGGATACATAGGAACTCTTTATGCTATCTTGGCAACTTTGTTGAATGCCCAGTGAGTGAATGAGAAAGGGTATTTGTGCTCCACTTCCCTATGAAGAATTAGAAGAAAACTGAACAGCTTAAAACATGTAGCTATGGCATGGTCATCGGATAATCCTGAGCAAGACATTTGAATCTCTTTTTTTCCTCATTCATTTAACAATAATAATTTTAAAAGTACCTAACTCCTGGGATAGAATAAATTAAATTACTCTGTATAGAATGCCTAGCACTTAGTCAGTGCTCAACGCATGCTCCCTTTTCTTTGTCTTATTGGACTTATGGGCAAGTCACTGAACCTCTCTGTGGGCAATAAGTATTTGTTATTGAAAGGAATTGAAAGAAAAGTTACTTGAAACAAAAGGTGTAGACCACTGCCTTCTAATAAGTAGGGGGGCATAACTTTTATCAGTGGGCAATTAAGTCTCTATACTCTGTCTTTCCAGTCACAGAGGCTGGTAGGAGAAGGAGAGAGAAAAGATGGCCGGCCCGGTGGCGCAGTGGTTAAGTGCGCACGTTCCGCTTCAGCAGCCCAGGGTTTGCCGGTTCGGATCCTGGGTGCAGACATGGCACCGCTTGGCAAGCCATGCTGTGGTAGGTGTTTCACATATAAAGTAGAGGAAGATGGGCACGGATGTTAGCTAAGGGCCAGTCTTCCTCAGCAAAAAAAAAAAAAGATGGAAATTTCAAAGCTTCTTCTGTTTCTTCTGTGCTGATAAAGGGTGAGTTCGAAGGTGGATGAACCTTTGTTTTAGCAGGCGCATTAATGAGGAAGTATTTTTAAAAATAGGCCTGGAATCCAATAGAGGGTGGAGAGTTCAGAACAGCTGAAGTGTTCTGCATAATTAAGTTAGGGAATTAGGATGAGAGAAGCTTCAAAGTGTGTGTGTTGGGGGAGACTGAGCTACAGAGCAGGAGGCTGCAACCTTTAGAGAAATGTGACCAGCGAGAAATTCTCTGCAGAGGCACAGCCCAAGGACTTTTAAAGCAAAAATGCCTAACTCTCATTTTAACTGATTTGTTTTTCTGTAATATAAACGCCCTTAGTCATCTCAGTTTTCAAAAGGTCTGCTAAACATACAAATACCTGGCATGAAAGATTCTGGTGGAAATTAAAATCTTCATCTACATTGGTACCAATCCAAAGAGAAAGAACAACCGGGGGGGGGGGGGGGGGGTTGGGGGAGATTAAGTGAGATTTTGGTTTAGCAGAAAGAGGAATTTGGACATAGACATGACCATTGAGTACACATATCCCTGGGAATTTGCAGAAAGTTGGGGCTGAGCATTACATTTGGACTGATTTTAATAAACAGGGACAGGTGTGTAGTGTGTATGTGTGTGTAGGAAGCAAAGATATACTGCCACTAACCAACAAAGCCAACCACTTGCAGTCTACCTTTCCAGCCTGAAGGCCTGGGGGAACGCGTGAGTGCTGACGTTTCCTAGGCTCTCAGTGCTCTCCGAGATGTGCCCTCCCCATGGCTGAAGGGTCTGAATGCACCGACTGTGCCACACCCTCCGTACCCCGTCAATCTCGTTTCCTAACATGCTCCCACATACTGGACTCCCCAGAGCACGTCGTTTCCATATCCTGGAACACAACGTCTTTTACTCTTCCTCCTTGCCATTCACATGCTATTTCCTCGTCAGTCACTTCTCCAATCCCTACTCATACTGTAAGCCTGGCTCCAGCATCTCTTCTCCCAGGAAGCTTTCCTAAGCGCACTTCCTCCCTTCCCAGATCCCAGATTCCAGCAGTAGAGCGCCCTCCCTCCGTAGCAAGCAGTTTGCAATGTGTATACATAAAACTGCAAATAACTACAATCCCCTCTCAATGTATATATTTCTCCTCCAGCTCGTGACAGAGGGGATTACGGTTATTTTATATTATATACCACTCCTGTCCCCCCTGCCCAGGGTGGAGACCGGAGGAGTTTCATCTTCGTATTCTCTTAGAAGGTGCTCAGTAATTACTTGGCAGGTGACTAACTCAAGGTCTCTCTTCCATTACAGGTGTCATTGCCTGGTCCATCCATGGCAGCTATGGACGCTTTGACTGGTTAGCTCCCTTTAGCTCAGAGAGTTTCAAGCTTGTCGCACATTGAAATCACTAAGAGATTTTACTGACACCTAGCTTTCACCTCGACCTCCTCACCTAGTTGGTCGGCTGCAGCCTGAGCATGGGGACTTCGAAACCTCCTCTGTGGGTGCTAATGTGTAAGCGTTGAGACTCCTCGCTCCAGAGTCCAGGGTTTAATGTCCTTGGACTCATTCTCCTGGTCTCGCTCTCACTGCTGACACTGTTGCTGGTTCCGCCTTTCTTCAAGGCCAATCTTCCAACAAATACGAATAAAGCAATAGATATGAAAGTCTGGTGAGGAAGTAAAAAGCGTGTTGCGACTGTTAGCTTGTTATGGAACATCTCCTGAACTGGATTTGGTTTTCCAAGCCCTAAACGAAGTCAACAAATAGAGAACAATGGTAGAGCCTTGTGGTTTGCTGGAGGAAGGGGCTTTTGTTCCTCCTCCCAACGGCCATCCTGGTGGGGGGAGGAGAGTGTGAGAAGAGAAGAGTGGGGACATACAGCTAGGACTCTGTGCTGGCTTTTCTCCATGGACTTCCTTGGAATTAGCAGCGGGCAGAGTGCCCCCATCCTAACAGTGCAGAAACAGCACAAGCAGCTCCAGAGCAAGGGCCGGGACAGACCGCAGAGCCCTCCTCATAGGCCCATCTCAGAGCCACTCCCTCTCAGGTTGGTCCCCTGGAAGCTCTTACCAGGCTGCAGTGGGCACCAGCTGGGTACTGAATGAGAAAGTGCTTTAAAAGAGCCTCGTTCAAAGTGCGATGGACACAGACGGTGACCCTTCCATCTGTCCTCAGATACGTCTTACTGTCTCCAGGGGCTCCTCCGCTGTCTTGTATGTGCTTTGCTTCTGGAGTCCTGTACCCCTTACTCTCCTTGAAGATGACTCTAGGAGCTGCTTTGCTCAGGCTTCAAGAGCCAGAGTGCCTGGAAGTGCGTGTCCCCCTGGGGCGACCTTAGCCACTGACTGCAGGTGAGAAAGTATAAAGCCCAGCACCCTCGTCCAGAGTTGGGACATCCTCCGAGCTGTAATTTATGTTCCGGGGTCCCCTTGAAGGCTGAAGCTGAGCCTTTGCCTAAAATCCCATGCTGGCTTGGCTTCCTTCCCTTCCAGCCCCTTGCTGGCTCCTCCCAGGAGCATGTCCTTTGTCATTTACTGGCACAAACCTTGTCTTGGAGTCTGCTTCCAGGGAACCTGACTTAAATCACAAACACAACATGAGATGATGGTGTAATTCCGCCCGGCAACTTGACAATTACAAAAGTATATGCTAACTGAAGATCTTCTCAGACACCGTTCAGTGCTTTTTATTTGAAACATGCATCACCTCATTTAATCCCCAGTCCAAGCCTTTGTAAAAAAAGGAGCAAAGTTTTAGGAAGATTAAGTAATTTTCTCAAGATCACACAGTAGCTTAGTGGTAATTAAAGAACAGGCCTGATTGAACCTAAAACTCCTGCTTTGGTTCAATCCATCAAACTGAACATTTTGGGGGATATATTTTTCCCTACCTTTTTATTAATTTTTCCCACCTTTCCTTTTTCTTTTCTTCCTCACTCCCTTTCAATCATGTTAGCCCAAAGGCAGGTCTAGGGAGAGAATCATGTTCTTCTGACAGGCAGATGGGAAATAGAAACTCTGCTCACAGCTTGGCAAGGACGACGGGAGTGATGGATATCAGCGGCTGCTCCAAACAGCAACCACTTTAAAACAGATCCTGCCTCTGTCCTGAGTGGAGAAAGCATCACTCGCCACATTTCCCATCCTCCTCAAACCACTGCTTGCAGTTTGCAGCTCAGGTGTGAGAAGTAAAAGGAGCTGTCAAAACAGGGTCTCATTGCTCAGTGAGGTGAGGGGAGAATTCAAGCAGGATTTCTGTGGGGAGCCAGAGGCAGGCAATCTGAAGATAATTTTGAGTCAAGATAATTTGCTGGTCATTTTATTATTGACTTGCACACTGAGGGTTAAGCATCTGCTAGGTGGCAGATGCAGAGCTCAAAGACAGGCAAGGCTGGGTTCCTGTTCTGAGGATCTTGTAGTCTATGGCAAGACAGACACTTTCAGCTAACCAGAGCCCGAAAAAGAATTTGGGAGCTGAGATCGGGGACAATCACGTCTGCCTTGGAGATTCATAGCAGACTTCAGCTGTAGGGCAGCACTTCAGCTGGAGTGCAGGATGTCTGCTGTTTCTTCAGGCAGGACTGTAGTGGGGACAGTGGAGAGCTGAAGGTGTTTGAGGCTAAGTGAAGGGAATCCAGAAAGGCATAGAAGTGTTAATATGTAGAGCGACTGTTCGGAATGGTCCAGGGTGGCTGGAAATACTGGGATGGGTAGTGGTGAGAGGTGCAGTCATAGTTCACTCAAACTTTCTTGCATGCCTACTATGTACCTTGTAGGGTGCCAACCTCTGTAAAAAATTAAAAAGCTGAGTCAGATGCAGCCTCTTGTCCTTTAGTTGTTTATAGATGGAGGAGACAGACAAGCAAAGAGACAATTACAGCAAAATGAAATGATTATGAGTGAGCACAAGGAAATGATCTGATAGACCTAGAAGGACTTCCTGGCGGAGGGGACACTCAGGATAAGTCTTACAGTTGAAGAAATAATGAGTTTGGAAGGATGGGTTGTGGACCAGTTACTGAGTGCTTCATGTTAAACTAGGGAGTTTGGACTGAATCTGGTGATGAAGATCGGAAGAAATGAATACCTGGAGGGGCCACTGATACACCTGTGTTTCTGCAAGATTGTATAAGTGGCTAGCTACACACGTGCTGGTCCCCAGCTCTCCTGACCCTTCTGCTGGTGGATTGATAAGGCTGCGCCCTATGTTTTGAGATATAAGTCCTACTATTCTAGCTAATTCATGGATTTATTTTTGTCTTTATAAATAGGCGGCTTTAAAGTCCTAATAGAACAGAGAGCTGGGGGCAGGGTTGAGAGTGGAGCAGAGAAAGGCTTTCGACTCACATGCTGTGCTGCGTCCTCTCATTCACTGTCTGTAACAGAGGAGGAAATGGATGGAGACTGTGACTGCTGATTCGGTAACTATGGTAATGTGCAGGCTCCTGTCATTTATGAGGGGCCTGGATGGATTAGAAGCACCTTTTAAAATGCTAGCTGTGGAGAGGTAGCTAAGCACGTCTGTCTTGACTGCCTGCCTCTGACAAGCCTATTTCCAAGTGTGCAGAGACTGGGTTTTAGAAGGCTGAGTTTCAAAGGCACCCCAGCCCTTACAAATAGAGAAAGGAGGCTTGAGGGTCACACAAGCCTGGCCTGCATATTTCCAACTAATGCCAGGCAGCTGCCCCTAAGCCCTCCCCAAGTAACCCGCAAACCAAGGGCTTTGCTTTGAAACTAAGACTCTGCCCCAAATATCCGTCTATTTAAAACAGCAACAAAAAACATTGTCCTTTTGTTTCCCATCCTTCTACCAATCCCACCTTTGGAGTCTCTTTTGAACTTCTATAATAATCCATCTCTATCCCTTTTCTTTACTATCATGAGCCATATTTGGCTTCTATCAGAACTTCCCAGATAATGAAATTAGACTCACTTGAATTTCAATCCAATATCTGCTACTTCCTTCTTGCTGTGTGACCTTAGAAAAATCACTTAGCCTGTCTGAGCCTCAGTTGTCTGATCTGTTAGAAAGAGATGACAGTGCCTGTTGTAAAAAGCTACTGTGAGAATTTTGCAAAATCTCTAGTCTTATCCATGCCACAAAATGAAGACTCAAGTAAATGGTGTTTTATTTAACTTTGTCTCTTCATCCCATTCCCTCTAAGCTTTTGAAGATAGACTTTGAGTCGGTCACATGCCTGCTTCCAATTCAAAGTCTAGACAGCCAGTGCATAAGGAAAATGAGCAAGAGAACTGAGCCTGGGTCCAAAGATTCTATTCAACCGGTTTATGTGGTTGGAGGCAAATACCCGAGGTTAGCCAGATAGTAGCACTCTTGCTTGTCCTCTGACTTCACCCCAACCCTACAAGGGGAATTCAGTTAACAGATGAATACAACCCATGCAAGCTGGTCTCCCCTCCCAGAACAGGCCCAAGCACCTGACTTATTGGTGGAAAGAATTATGGTTTTGCAGAAAGGATGGAACACTGGAACATGGAGAGAGAATGAGTACTCTCAGAATGCCCCCAGAGGGTGCCCTGTCCAATGTCTTAAGATTTTGAGGCATCTCAGAATCTCTTTGCATCCTCTAACCCTTTATTCCCACTTTACCTCACTCCTCCATTTGACTGGAACACTCTTTGCTTCTCTCTCCCAAGTCAATCCTCTCATCCATCCAGGCCCCACCTCCAGTTGCATCCTTCTCACGAAGTTTTCTCTGACCCTCTGCTTAAAGCTGATCCCTCCACTTCAGACCAAGAAAACCACTTATGACTTGTACAGTTACTTTACTCTTTAAAATAACTCCTTTGCATTCTATTTTTAAATTATAAAGCAAAGGTACCACAATGCCGAAAATAAAACGTTTGACAAAAATCAATCATAAACCCATATGTTCAAACACAAGTGTATTTGACATTGTGATATATTAACTTCCCGTGTTTTAATTTTAGAGACATTTTTAACTTATGTATAAGAAATAATTATATAAGATTTTATATGTTACGGTCTGATTTTTACAATAAAATGTTAGCATTTTCCTGTGTTGTAACGTGGCACTCACAGCCATCGCTTTTCATGGGTGGATTATATTATGAGTAGATTATACTCTTAAACTCTGTCTCATAGTCGAACATTTAAGTTGCTTCTGCTTTTTCACTATGGTAGATAATGCTGCTCTCTGCATCTTCTTCTTACACCATTGTATGGATCAGCAGAGACTGACCTTTCAATGAGCTACAAAATAAAAGTCTTTTTCTCGCTCACGTCACAGCCTAATGTCATCATTCCTGCTCTCTCCTATTTTGCTCCAGATATTTTATTTAGGGACTCAGGCTTGTTCTATCTGGTGGCTCTGCCATCTTCTAGGATCTCAAAGGCCTCCGGAGGATCCTCAGCATCCAGCAGAAAAAACAGACGATGCAAGAGAAATTTCAAAGGAGGTTTTGGGAGTCTGTCTGAAAGTGGATATATAACATTTGTGGATATATGTCACTGGCCAAAACTCAGTCACATGACTTCACCTAATTGCAAAGGATGCTGGAAGAGGCAGTTCTGATATGAATCTCCGGAGAAGAGGGAGCAGGTTTGATGAGCATTTATCCAATCTCTGCCACAATTGCCTTCTTTATTTTATGTTACTTATTTAGACTAGAAGTGTGATTTTAGTTTAAAATTGAATAATGCTTTTGTAGCTATTAATATATATTAAATCATTATCCTTCACCCATTCATTTATTTAAAAAATATTTGAGTGCCTGCTGCAGGTAACATACTAAGTAGGCACTAGGATACAACACTGAACAAGACATACAGTTTGACTTCCAGCAACTAGTCAAGCTATTACATATTCTCTTGTTTTCCTCTTACATCTTTTAATGTGTATAAATCCCCATGAAAGTTTTATATACCATAAGAGCATATATTCGTTTTATAGTCTGGATAGTATCTAGTTCAATCCTGGGTACATAGAATCCAAAATGTTACAGATAAATGAATGATGCGATCGGTTATCAAATACATTTTATGAATAAAGCTTGGATAGGCAAAGTGACTGGCTAAAGATCTACAGAGAAATCCTAAAATGCATTAACCTAACAAAAGTGTCCAGTTGAATCGGATAACGTGTCAAATAATGGTTCTCCATGGAGAGATGCTTTCTGAGCATGAGGAGGGCACTCCCACCTCCACTCTGTGCCTGAAATAAGCAGCATAAACGCGGCATTAACTCACAGCAGGAGGGACTTAGAGCAAATGCAGAGCTTCCTGTCATGATGGTTAGGTTAAAGCCAAGGGAGATTGTAAACTTCCCATCCAAGGCAGCGCTGAGAATGAAGGCAGTTTCCTATTAGTCTGGGGTAACTTGGACAAGTTCAGCTCACAGGAAGGGGTAGATCTTTTGTTTCACCTCCATTTCTAATGTATAACTTTTGTTTTTAGGCACTACTTGCTTTATGCTATTTTGCCTTTTTTCTCAATAAAGCATTAAAAGAGTCCATTCCCTTCTGGGAGTTATGATTTTTCCCCCATTTCTCATATTTCTCAACACCTGTTGGACAGCTGCTACATTCTGGCCAAGCAGTGGCTGTATTTGCGAGGGCTAAACTCTAACAATATGGAACGTTAGTGATACTTAAGGGATTTGCAACACGAACTTAACTACAGTAGATCGCTGGAACCACACTCTCATATTTCCCGTGTACTTCTGTGGTCTTTATTAAGAAGCAATAAAAATAACAGAGCTACTGAGTTCACTAGCTGTGTAAGTATGAATCTTTCCTCCATCTATACATAACCACATAAATGCAATACTTATATAGCTCTATTGTATGAACATTTATCTCTATTTGCTAGGTATAATAATGCTGTCTTAATTGCATTACTGTGGCAGCTAACACTGAGCGTTTGTGGGGTGTCAGGCATTGTTCTAAGCATTTTACATACATTGATGCATTCAAACCTAAAACAACCAAAAGAGGTAGCTACTATTATAATCCCTATTTTATAGATGAGGAAAAGAAATCTCAGAAAGTTTACAAAGCTTGTCCCAGGTCACACAACTAATATGTGGCAAAGCCAGGATTTCAATTGGACAGTCTAGACCCAAAGTCCATGATTTTAACTGATATGCAACACTTGCACTTAATATTTTATATTAAATTTATTAAATGACATCTCAGTACAAAATGAGGATTATTATTAGATTTTTAATGTGCAACAAGCCATTGAGATAATTAGGGTAAATATTATCACAGTTATCGTTCATATTATTATTTCTCCCATAATAAAAGTGAGGCTTAGAGAAATGAAGCGACTTTTAAAGCTCATGTAGTTGGTAAGTGAAGGATCAAAAACATTCCGTATCTTGGTTTTATAAATTCATTTTATATTTTTTATAGTATATAATATATAGTGTTATATAGTACTATAATATATAGTGGTGTGCACGATCTGATGTGTACAGTATTTGGGTATTTATAATACTAAATATTTAAGTATATGTATAATATATAGCTATGTATAATAAAAACAAAAATGATTTGGAAATGGCATTTAAAGACAAATGTGGTAACTTGAAGTCCAACAACACTATCCAGATCTGATCAATATACATTTACTTCAGAACATTTTACAGATTGAAACATCCTACCCTAGAAGAAAAGGTACAGGACATTTTATGGTCTGAAAGAATTAAGTTCCATATTTCTCGTGAAAACAAAATTCGGTACTTAATGACACAAAGGTTACAGGTTTCTTATAATAGTCCAATAAGCCAGGTTATTAAAATTTCAGAGCCACTCAACATTCCATGAATACTTTATATATCTGTGGAGGTTTGAGAGAAATGAGATGAAAGATCTCTTGAGCCTGGATTCTGCTCTTAATTCTGCTAGAGACTGGTCTCTGGTAACCAGGAGCTAGTTCTTTAGCCTCCCTGGGCTTCAAGTTACTCGTTTTAAAAATGAGCCTAAGGATGTCATTAGTAAGTATTCAAGGGGCTTTGGAGTTCTGACCAACAGTTGCTCAACATATCTTAAAGCAATGAAGGTGGCAAGAGAGGGTAGTTACTGCTAAGTCTGACACTGAAGCTGTGAGAGGCTGGCATTCAGTGATAGTCCAGCAGAATCAGGCAAAAGGAAAGTGTTTTGTTTGGTCATCTCTTTCTGAATTTGAAGATTCATTTATTCCTCCACAAAATAATTGCCGAGCACCAGCTACGTGCCGGGGACTGTTGTAGGTACTGCAGAAGAGCTGGGAACGAACACCAAGGCCACTGCTCGCATGGAATTCACATTGGGTTTGAGGAAGCCAGACCTTAAGCAAATGAACAAACAGTACATAACATGTCAAGAGCTGATAAGCGCTGCAGAGAAAAATAAAACAGGATAAGAATGGAGAAAGAAAGCGGGGAGGCAGATTTTAATTCACATTCAACAGCAAACTTGATTTAATTGATTCGAAGCTGTTTATAGCTGTTGTTCATCTAATTTGGTGTGAACAGCTACATTTTGCTGCAGAAATATTAATGCATTTGAATATTGGTTGCTGCCCCAAACCTTGCTGGGGATGTTCTATAATATACAGCATATATTATCCTTATAAAATAAAATATGCATATAAAATCCGTATAAAATCTGAAAAGCATGCATTCCAAAGGACATCTGTACCAAGAGGTTTCTGATAAGAGATCACACAGGTCCACCAGCCAGACTTCAGGAAAAAGGTCAGGACTGGAAATACAAATGTGAAAGCTGTCATCTTGTAGACAGTATTAAGTAAAGTCACGTGGCTCGGTGATGTCAGGTGGCAAGAAGAGGAGCGAGGACTGAACTGTGTCTCACTGTTTAGAGCGATGAGATATGAAAACAACCAAGAGAGATCGTCCAGAAAGCAACCAAAAAAGTATTTCAAGAGCACTCTTGGAAGGAGGGATCATCTGTGTGCAATGCAGCTAAGAGGTCAAGAAAGATGAGGATTGAACACATAAAAGAACAGTAGCAGAAGGAACATCAAGCATCCCTTCTCCTTCTCTTCATTATTGCCAGGACTCATTCTACTGACAGCCACACCTGGTGCGCATTTGGTCCCGTGCCTAAAATGATTGCATAATAGTTGCCTCTTTGAGGCACTACTTGAATTACTTACATTTCCTGGATGTGAGGTATATTTCATGGAAGCAGTGTAATACAGTCTAAAAACACAAACTTCAAGGCCAGATGGATCTGGGTTCAAAACCCATGCTAAGGAGGGCAACTAATTAATTGCCGACACATTCATAGGTCAGCCTCAGACAAATTACTTGACATTGCTGTATCTCAATTTTCTCGCATGAAAGATAAGGCTCTTAATAACAATCTCAAATGTATGTTCAAGATTAAAAGCAATAGTCTACATAAAGGACTGTAGCATGTAACAGATCCTCAAGGTTCTTCTTTTCTAGGGACAGTGGATGACCTGAACATGAAGCATGGTGACAGTGCAGAGCATGCAATGAATGGGACCACAGGAGACATGCACTGGGGCTCTGGTCCCAGCAGCTACATATCCTGAAACCCCAGGTAACTCATATCGCATTCCTAAGCTTTAGATCACCAGCCAACAGGCCCAATCTACCATGTTTGCTTTGATTGGAACAATATTTTTAGGGGGTTGGTTGATTTCTATTACTTTCTAATTTGCTACAGTTCATCCTTTCCTCATGACATCACTCATTTACATAATTTTCTTGCTGCTGAATCAATTTGAGTTTGCAATTCCTGGAATAAATAATCTTTCTGGTCCCTTCAATGTAGAATATTTTACAAGTTTTGTAACTAGCCCTCCAAGATGTCCTTGATCAGAGCACTTTTCTACATTGAATGCTATAAACTAATGCTTGGGGTCTACATGCTTTTTAACAGCCTACAAAAAGTTTTAGACCTGAAAACAAAATGATTGCCATCAAATAAGAGAGATGAATGGCAAAACTAAATGATAAAAGTTTTTGTACACAAAATACATAATAGCATATCGATCATTTAACTGCCACTCAATTAAGGTAGCTTGATGTTAAAAAATAAAGTTTAAATCACAAGAATAAAATTAAGAATTTATTCTTTAGGCAATTTGCAATTATACAAAATTATCAAAAATCTTTTCAAATTTTTAGGGCAAAGTTGCATTTAATGTGGAGGCATAAGATGGAGTTGTTTGGGAACTGTAGTTTCTCATTTGTTCTCTTGCCATTCATCTTGGGAAATGTATTCCATGGCTTTTGACTTTTTTCTTCCACCGATGTCTCCAAGTTAACAGAGGAGAGAGGAAGGGAATGGTTGTAGATCATTTCTTACTCATACATTTTACCATATGATGCATCCTTATGTCGTTAGAACTTAGCACATTGTCGGTGCTCAATAATGATTATTGGCTTAATCATCTGCTCAGGGGAAGGTAGGGAGAGCAGGGCTCAGGTGTCTAGAAGGGGTATAACATAAGGTTTTGATTGGTTCTTCATAGGATATCTGAACTCTGACGTTGTTTAGGGAAGCAATATTCCTAGCATCTCTTACTTCTAGGAGGGGATGCATAACACAGTTGTTACCAAAGAGGTATAGGTATAAGTCTTCTCAGGTTTCTGGAAAAGCTTTTACTTTTCTAACTTAGTGGGATAGGTGCATCTAGTGTGGCATTCCTCTTCCTGCTTTGAATCCAGGTGTGATATCTGAGGAGCAGATGACACTTTGACGATGGAAGTTGACAAGCCAACATGCTGGGGATGGTGGAGTAGAAAGGCTGAAGGACATCGCATGCTGCACCGGGCCTAGACCACACACTCTCACATTGTTTGTTATGAGAGAAACTTAAATCCTGTTTGTGTAAGCCACAGGGAGTCAGGAGTTTTTTTTTGTTTTCATACTTATACCCCAAAATATGTCTGATTGCTATACCATAGGAGGGGGAGGTTAAAATGGAGGGGAGATGAAGGCCATTCACATTAGGGGCATTCAAAAATTTGAAGCTAGGAAGATGAAAGTGTATTCTGGAAGGAAAGTAATTGTTCAGGGTATACAGATAAAATCAAATAAGTAAAGCATTTAAGAAAACTGCTACAATTGGGGAAGCAGGGGATGTGAACTAGATGTTACCCCTTGAAGTCTAAGATATAAGTGGATGATGGAGCTACCAGATACTCAGTATGCATTACCTCAGTCCAGCTACACAGCTTCCTGGTACTAAAGATGATACAGGAACAGAGCTTAGAATGTATAAAGGAATTGATGCCTAGCACGCCCCTTACATTATTCATCTATGCATCTCAATTGTCTTACCAGCAATTTTGGCAGGAGTATGGATGGAGGATGGTTCAAGTTGAACTCCTTGGAATTGCATGAAATGGAGCTTTTCTCTGGTAAAGTCATAAACCATCTCCTATGAGATTGTGAGATACTGAAGGGGAGGGAAGAGAGGAGAGGAAAGGGTTTGTGCACATTGGGCTTGACGGACTGTGGGACACGCATTTGGCAATGACTCCAGGCAAATGTATGTAAAGCTGGGAAGTGTTTAAGCTGCTATGAAGTAGCTTTTGGAAAATAATTGATTTTGGATAGGCAACTGGGGAGGGGAGTTATTTCTGTCCTGCGGCTATTTACAAATAAATATGTATCCAAAAGCTTGGTATCCTTAAGATAAATTATTTAGAATTTTTTTCCAGTTTCATCAGTTCTTTGGCATTAGAGAAGCCTGCTTGTACATCTAAGTGCTGAAACTCAGTTAGCTGTGATGCAGTGCTGATGAACTAGGATGTGTGCCTTTCATCTTCATGCCTCTCATTGAATTCTGTTTCTTCAGAGAGACGTAATCACCAGCAGTGGGCTATGGGATCATTCAGCTGTGGGCCCCAGTTTCCATATTTGAAAACAAGGCAGTGGGACCAAGTGTTCACTTTACAAGTACCTTCCACCTCTAACATTCTATGGTCCTGGAATTCCGCAGCATAGATTCTATTACCTTTCAGTCCTGAGGTGAAATGGACAAGCAGCTAGCTGAGTTGACCCAACTCATTTTCCAGAAGAGAGGATGGCTTGCATCCTTTTCTTAGATAAGTAATAACTCATCAATGTTAATATGGAAAGCCTGGTATTTGAACCTGCCTTCTGGAGAATAGTAAAACACAAATAAGGTTCTTTTCTTTTGAAGTCTGAGATAAGAGCAGAATCACTAACAGAAGTAGAGTGAAAAAACTCTTGGAATCGTCCTAAAAGCCCAGTGTCTGGATCGCGAATCAACCAAATGACCTCAAATTAGCTGCCCCATTTTGTAAAATCTTCACAAGAAATCCTCTCATTCAGAATTCTACAGCTCTAATCAAATATCTTCAGTATGTCATAATCTATGTGAGCCCATTTAATATTTTCATTATCTACTAGACAATTAACAGCTCCAAAGGATGTCTGTCTTGATGTATTCTTATATTTCCCCAGCCTAGCACTGTGCCTGGTACATAGAAGATGCCCATAAATATTTAACGAATTTGGGGTAATAATTACTTCTGTAAAACTTGAAATAGCGGTAGGAGTTACAAAGGTACTGTTATTATTTCCATTATGTATATAAGGAGACTGAGGCTCAAAGAAATTTAAAAAACTGGTCCAATGTCACAAACCAGTCATTGGCAGAACCATGGTTTGAATCTAAGCATCTTAACTCCAAAGAAAGTACTCTTTCTACTAACTAGTTTGTGCCTTCCTACCATGATGCTCCTTCCTCAACATTTCAAGCAGTAATAAGTAGATTTTGAAGTAGAATGTGGAAATGATCAGCCTCTGATAGGAAAGCATTTTTTGTTAAAAACATTCTGCAACAAGACAG
This sequence comes from Equus asinus, assembly GCF_041296235.1. Taxonomy (NCBI): domain Eukaryota; kingdom Metazoa; phylum Chordata; class Mammalia; order Perissodactyla; family Equidae; genus Equus; species Equus asinus. The sequence continues at coordinate 31,643,104 of NC_091802.1, read as the reverse complement.
CCTTCCTTGAGGCTAGCCTAAAGTAATAAATATGCTCCAATACCACCCCACAAGGAACAGGAAAGAGTTAAAAGATGGACAAAGAAACAGGACACAAAGAAGCAGGATTCTGAAAAAAGGATAGGAGATACCAAAGGTAAGAGCCATGGGAGAAACAGGAAATAAAAGCTAGTGCAACAGAGCCCAGGAGCCATTCCCCAAAGTCCAGTGTCCGCTGTGGACCAGAATGGGGGCTGACATCTAATTACTATTATTTTTCTTTCATTTTTGAACTCTATGGGTGCTTGACTGGCTAACAGTAAGATTATTTAGAATATGATCTGCGCTTCTCTCTCATTCATACTTGTGAAGTTTTTGGATTATAAACCAATAGCAGAGCTACATCATTAACCAGTTAATACTCAGTACATCTAGCAGTTTTTCATCAACACTGTAATGCCAGTTTGATTTTATATTTAATATTACTGAAACTTCTCTGAGACCCAATTTTCTAGGATTTGAATAAAGTTGGCTGGGCCAGTTCATCATCCTTTCTTTCTTCAAGTTTTTCATCTATTTCTTCCTTTGTCAAATACACACCGAGATCCCAACTCCCTAAGGACTACTAAGTATCTTCAGGTTTTCAACTGGATGATCCTTTCCCTGTGAAGCCTAGGAATCTGGGAATTGGTCTGATTATGGTTAACCAGTCTCGTCATGAACTAAGGAATCTGGGTTCATTGAGACATCATGTTTCAAGTGATCTCCATCATATTAAGGAATTATACCTGTCATCTCTCCTCTATCTTTCTGATGCAGGAGAGGATAAGGAATATCATTGGGTGGGAAAAAAAATCAAACAAAAATAGGCTTTCAGATTCAAGTTACTATACATTTTGTATACAAATTTAGATAAATCATCCTGATTGGGTTTGTGTCAGGTTCTGCCAAAATATTAAATAAGTGCCTGGAATTCTGAGCTCAAATCATGAATTCATGGCATTGCTTACTAGCTCCAGGATTTTTAAGAAATTACCTAACCTCTCAGTATCTTCATCCATAAAATAATACCTACCTCATATTGTTATCGGGTATATTGAACTAAATATATGTAAAACACAAAATATGATAGCTAATACATTATGTTAGAAAACTAAGCAGTTGTTGTTATTAATAAATTCACAAAGAAAGCCTCTCTCATTTCTTTGATTCATTCTTGGTAGTCTAGCTAATGCTATAACACACGAAAAGACAATGAAAAATTTAAATATCATAAAGGAGATAAGATTGCCAATTTTGTACATAACATATATCTAAAAGTCTAAGAGAGATTCTATTTAAAATGTTTCAAAACATGTAAGATAATTTAATAAGCATCTAGATTCATATTGTATATATGTATGGAATATATATCATAATAAATATATTCATGTTATGTATACATAGCATATATGGAATCACTTGCATACTAAATTATCCTGTATATTTATCTGGAATCCATGTACATACACATATATGGAATCCAGCTGCATACTAAATTTTCTTATATATTTATATATACACCTTACACCCAACAAAAACCAGTTCAAAATATAATAGAGTATAAATCATTCACGATGGCAAAATATGTGAGAATCTGTATGTTTTTGCCCAAGACTTTGATATGACTCATAGCAAAAGACCAACAAACATGATTAGAGGATATAGTTTCTTCAATGGCAAAAGATAAGATATTTATTTGGAGCTTTCTGCACAAAGCAGGAGACAACACAGGTTGTCCCCACTTGAAGCCACAGGCTCCACACGTCTCCTAACGTTCCCCATGAGATGTCCAGGCCAGTGATACCACCTGCACTGAGTGAGGATCCTCCCAGGTCTGAAAAAGCTTGCTTTCGCTGAGACAGCTTTACGTATTCCCTCCCCAGCCGTGGTCTATTCTGGATTCCTACCCATGAGATACAAGTAACTACTGCAGACCAAGCCCAGAAGATTCTTCAACGTCCCCTGTGAGACTGAGTGAAGAACATGTCACAATCTCAGGCCTGCCTGAGGTTTATACCTGTACTCCACCTCCCAACCAAGATTGAGTTTTCTCGTAGTTTCAGCCCAAGTAGTTCAACCGTTAAAAAATCTTTCTAAAATATTTTTATAGTATAGGCCAGAAAACAAAAGAAACACCAGTCACTATTATTAGGCAACTACTTGGGTTAGTCAAGGAAATTAGGAGAACGGTACCATTATCACTGTTATCAACGAAACAAATTGAGCTATTACTTTTTTTTTTAACCAATTGATTATTTACTTCTCCCTCTTTTTTGGTAAGAAACTGTATACCAGTAAATTGATTCACCTTGGTGAACATGTTGATTCTAAAGGCTAGTTTATGTTAGTTTTTCCTTTGGGGCATCATCATGGACATATGACCCTTGACAGACAAAACTGGTTCCAGATAACCGTAATCATTTTTAATGATCGAACTGTCCATACTTAGTCACTGGCAGCCCCCTCGACAGACAGGCCTATTTATTTTTTGAAGTCTACTCTCAAGTACATTAGATGGCATTCTTTTTGACAAAAAGAGCTTCAGTGTGATCTTTTGCTCTACTTTCTTCAAATAAGAAATTATGTACTTTCTGAAAATTTCTGGATTTCTTTGGAATATAGCTTTTGACACCAAAAACATTGTGGTTTTTTGGCTGATCATTTGGTAAAAAAGTGAGACACACACAACAAGCGGAAAAGCTCCCTTTGTATCAAAAGGCATGACATCATTTATATTTATTATCTTTTATGCCTTTGGCTTACTGAGCTTCTTTTACCTTATTCTAGATGAGTGTTTATTACTCCGATAGTCATCCCTTTTCTACCAACATGTCAATACTTATCATAGCTAACACTGTATTCACATTTCCCTGATGAATACTGATGTAGAGAACCATTATATAGGCTTATTGGCTATTGGAATATCCTTTTTCATGAAAGTTTGGGTTATCTAGTAATATTTTTTCCACATCTCTACAATGTCTTAAAAATACGATCCAAAAATATAATTTATCATTTTTTGCCTACTGCATTGGAATCATTGGCCTGCTGTGATCTACTTCAGCCTACTTGGAAATGAAAGTCCCCAATACATATTTCAAAGTGATTCACTTCACATTAATACCTCACCTAAAACTTCCCAACACAATTACAATAAAATCCAGACTAAAACGGCAGACAGCTGGCTTCTCTGATCCCATTGTTGACTGACCTGTCCTTCATTCTCTGCTCTTCTGACACAGTGACCCTCCTTCTGCCTCTTGAGTGTGTGTAATTCACTTCTGCTTCAAGGCCTGAGCATTGGCTGTCCACCTCTATCTGGGTCCCTCTTCACTCGCATGGTTATAAATCTGACTCTTCTCACTGTTCAGGTCTCTTCGAACATCAATTCCTCTGACAGGCATTTCCTGAGCTTCCTAGCTAACATAGCTACACGTAAGCTCATCTTTCCCCATTGCCCTGTTTTATTTCTTGCATAGGAATTATCTCTTTCTGAGATGTTATTTATTTGTTGAAGGGGTTGTCTGTCTTCCCAGTAAAATGAAAGCTCCTTGAGACTCAAGACCTTTTGTGTCATTCTTCACTATTTTATAATACCTGGCACATATTCAGTACTCAATAGATCTTTGTTAAATGTTAAATAAAAGATCAAAACATTAAAAATAACTGGAGAAGATAAAATATAGGAAAATATTATTAAAATCTTTTTTAATAATAGGGATAGTGAAGGCTTTTCTTAGGCTAACACTGAGCAGAGAAGCATAATGGACAGATTTGTTTATACACAAAATTGTAAAACTTCTGTCTAGTAAAATTCTCCACTATAAAAGTTAAAAGAAGAAAATATTTACGGCACATATAATTAACATTGGTAAATACTCAGTTCAGATTAACCCAACCACATGTTTCAAATCTATTTAGAGACGAGTCATCTTCCCAATTCAATTTTGCCCAGACTTCCTTTAAAATAAGTATAACAGTAATCATCATAGGAAATGATGCAATACTAAAACCAGACAGCGCAATGGGGACAAGGCAGAGTTATGAATAGGCAATTCACACATGCAAATGGACAGTAGAAGGTATGAAAACATGGTCAAATTTATTAATAATCCTAAAATACATATTGACACAATGAAACGCAATTTGCTGTCTATAAAATTAGTAAAAAAAAATTTAATTAGTAACATGTGAAGCTGTCATTTGTGTGGGGAAAATAGATTCTCTAATACATAACTGGTGGACATGTGAACTGTAACGACATTTTTGGAAGCCCAATTGCCAATGTCTATCCAAAGTTAAATGTACAGACCCTTTGACTCTGCAATGCCATTTCTAAGAATGCGTCATATCAATATGTCAAAGTACACATGCAAAGATGTCCACACAAATTATTGCAGCATTGTTTATAATAATAATATGGTATCAAGCTAAATGTTCAAAAATAGGAAATGGGAGAAATAATGTATGGTACACCCATGATGGAATTCTGTGTGACCATTGAAAAGAAAGAAGTAAGTCTAATGTACTAGCTTACAATGATGTTTATTATATATTAAGAGAAAAAAACAGGTTGAAGATCAATATGTACCACAAGTCCCTTGTTAGGAAGGACATTCTAATCTGCAGATACTCATGACTAATGACTCATGACTAATTATGGCTAAAATAGCAAGGGCATCTTATGATCCTACATAACAAGAAGTCTAGTGGAATTATCACAAGATTATTTCAACAGTCAATAATGTCATAGCATTGGGTCAATACTCCATGATTCCCTTAGCCTTTCTCTCATGGTCACAAAATGATTGCAGCTGCTCCAAATACAGATCTCCACACCAGCTTCCCAAGCTGAAGAGAGAAGGGGAATAAGCTCTCTTTTCAAGAATCTGTGTCTTTTTATCCAGCAAGATAATCTCTCATAGAAATCCCCTATAAGATTTGCCCTTACTTCTCATAGTCCAGAACTGTGGCACATGGCCACACCTCACTGCACAGAAGACTGCAAAACTTTCAAAGAAAGGAGAATGGATTCGATGGCCCACTTACAGGTATTGTGATCTATCCCCAGGGTTGGAGGAAGAGCCTACTGCCCTGAAATCGAGATCTCTACCCTCAAAAGCACTGGCTGTAAAAGAAAAGATCAATAATTTAGACCTCATTAAAATGAAAAATTTCTGCTCATCAAAAGGCATCATTAATCTTTCTATTGTTTCCCTCGTCTGAGGGGTTATGGTGTCCGAAAAGATTCTTTTGAAGCTGATGTCAAAGAGTGTACTGCCTATGTTCTCTTCTAGAAGACTTATTGTTTCAGGTCTAATCTTTAGGTCTTTGATCCATTTTGAGTTTATTTTAGTGAATGGTGAAAAAGAATCATTGATTTTCATTTGTTTACATGTGGCTGTCCAGTTTTCCCAGCACCATTTGTTGAAGAGACTTTCTTTTCTCCATTGTAGGCCCTCAGCTCCTTTGTGGAAGATTAGCTGTCCATAGATGTGTGGTTTTATTTCTGGGCTTTCAATTCTGTTCCATTGATCTTGCACCTGTTTTTGTACCAGTACATGCTGTTTTGATTACTGTGGCATTGTAGTATGTTTTGAAGTCAGGGATTGTGATGCCTCCAGCTTTGTTCTTCTTTCTCAGGATTGCTTTAGCAATTCGGGGTCTTTTGTTGCCCCATATGAATTTTAGGATTCTTTGTTCAATTTCTGTAAAGAATGCCATTAGGATTCTGATTGGGATAGCGTTGAATCTGTAGATTGCTTTAGGTAGTATATAGAAAGAATAAACAAATGGGACTTCATCAGACTGAAGAGCTTCTTCAAGGCAAGGGAAAACAGGATTGAAACAAAAAATGGCCCACTAATTGGGAAAAAAATATTTACAATTTATTTATCCAACAAAGGGTTAATCTCCTATACAAAGAACTCACACAGCTCAACAACAAAAAATCAAACAACCCAATCACAAAATGGGCAGGGGACATGAACAGACATTTCTCCAAAGAAGATATATGGATGGCCAATAGACACATGAAAAGATGCTCATCATCACTAATCATCAGGGAAATGCAAATCAAACCTACACTAAGATATCACCTTACACCTGTTAGAATGGCAAAAATATCCAAAACCAAGAGTGACAAATGTTAGAGAGGCTGTGGAGAAAAAGGAACCCTCATACACTGCTGGTGGGAATGCAAACTAGTGCAGCCACTATGGAAAACAGTATGGAGATTTCTCAAAAAGTTAAAAATAGAAATACCTTATGACCCAGCCATCCCACTACTGGGTATCTATCCTAAGAACCTGAAATCAGCAATTCCAAAAGTCCCATGCACCCTTATGTTCATCACAGCATTATTCACAACAGCCAAGTCATGGAACCAACCTAAGTGCCCAGCAACTGATGATTGGATAAAGAAGATATGGTATATATACACAATGGAATACTACTCAGCCATAAAAAAAGACAAAGTTGTCCCATTCACAACAACATGGATGGACCTTGAGGGTATTATGTTGAGTGAAATAAGCCAGACAGAGAAAGACAAACCCTGCATGACTCCATTCATAGGTGGTAGTTAACATGTAGACAAAGAGAACTGATCGGTGGTTACCAGGGGAAAGAGGGGGTGGAGGGAGGGCACTAGGGGTGAAGTGGTGCACCTACAACTCGACTAATAATGATGTACAACCGTAATTTCACAAGGATGTTAACTATCATAATCTTAATAAAAAAAAAATGAATCCAATAATTTAACCTGCCCAAATGGAGAAGAAAGATAAGTAGCAATATAATCAACTCTTTTTTCTGTTGATAAAAAAAAAGGCATCATCAAGAGTATAAAAAAGGACTGGGAGAAAATATTTATAATACATATATCTGATAAAAGACTTGGATCCAGAAGATATAAAGAGTTCCTACAAATTAAAAAGAAAAAGACAATTAACTCAATTAAAAATGGACAAAAGACCTTGACATCTCAGAAATGAGACTATCCAAATGGTCAATAAGCTTATGTGAAAAGTTCTCAACATTATTATCCATGAAGAAAATTCAAATACAAATAAAAACCACAATAAAATCCACTGTATATCCACCAGAATGGCTAAAATTGCAAAGACTGATAATGCCAAATGCTGGAAAAGATGTAGAGCAAGGAGAACTCATATATTACTGATGGGAACGTAAATTGGTTCTGCCACTTTAGAAAATTCTTTGGTGATATCTACTAGCTAAACTTACAAATACTCTATGACCCAGTAATTTTACTCTTGGGAGTATAACCACAGAAATAAGTACATACACCCACCAAAATACATCAAGGAGTGTTCTCAGCAGTTTCATCCATGATATCTCAAAACTGAAAGCATCCTAGGTGTTCATCAATAAGAAAATGGATAAATTGTGGTATATGCATGCAATAACTAACGTGGTACATGCATGCAAAAACCGCACAGCAATGAAAAAGAATAAACTACTGAATCATGCAAGAAGAGACCAAAAGATTATAGACAGTATTATTTAATATACCTGAAGTTTCAGAAACAGTGAAACTATGGTTATAGAGATCAAGATAGTGGATTTTGATTGGGGAAAGGGCATGATGAGGGCTTCTGGGGTGATGAACATAATCTGTATTTTGAGCTGGGAGGTGGTGTGTGACAACTGCATACCTATGTAAACGTTCATTGAACTTAAGATTTGTTAATCTTATAGTATGCAAGTTATACCTCAATAACAAAAAATAAAACAAACCAACATATCTCGAACCAACAAAACGAGACCTCTTCCTTCTGTCTTAAAAATTAGAGTTCTTGAGGCTGGCTCAGTGGCGTAGTGGTTAAGTTGACACACTCCGCTTTGGCAACTCGGGGTTTGCCAGTTTGGATCCTGGGTGCGGACCTATACATGGCTCATCAAGTCATGCTGTAGCAGCATCCCACATGCAAAACAGAGGAAGATTGGCAGTGGATATTAGCTCAGGGCCAATCTTTCTCACCAAAAAAACAAAAACACAAACAAAAACCTTGGAGTTCTTGGAGCTGGAATGTAGAAGTTTGACGTTCATGGCTGTTGGGTTGTCAAAGGACATTGTCTGCCACAATTCCATTTGTATATATACACAATCAGACACACACACCCCCATACATTAGGTGTATGTGTTTATATAAGCATAGGAATTTTTGAAAGAATATATATTCAATTGATAACAGCCATTATATTTAAAGATAGAATTGGATAAGATTTAAATTTTTTTTGTTTATGACATCTGATTACTACAATAAATGAGGAAAATCATAACATTGGAACAAATCTTGATCGTCTCTAGCCAAATGACATTAGGGGTTAAGGGTTTGTCTTCTATACTGAATAAACAGATGAGAGACACCCAGCCCCCAGAACTTTTTCAGGTGGTGGTCGTAAAAGTTATGGAGGGCTGCAAAGCATTCTCTGAGCTCATTTCATCAAGATGGAAAAATTTACTAGGAAAATTAACAAGCCTGCAAATAATTGAGAGCTGTCTACGGTATGTTCTCCTGAAATGACATTTTCTCTCATATGAAGGAAAGCAACCTGAGAGGTCATCTCATTTAAGGCTCTTGCCAGTGTACCAATCTTTTCCATAATTCTTACTTTTAAAGTGTCTCAACAGTTGTGTGACGAGTGGAAAATACACCTTTACTATCAAGTATGGGAGGTGTGTATACGGTCAACTGGGGTTCACAGGTTCGGATCCCAGGCACAGACCTAGCACCCCTCATGAAGCCACACTGTGGTGGCATCCCACATAAAATAGAGGAAGACTGGCACAGGCGTTAGCTCAGAGACAATCATCCTCAGGCAAAAAGAGTAAGATTGGCAACAGATGTCAGTTCAGGGCCAATCTTCCTCACACAAAAAAAAGGCTTATCAAGAAAAAGTTCTTAACTTCTCAGAACATGAGAACAAGATATATTCTGATGTGGCTTTCTGTAGGCCCCTTTCTGAGTCCCTGAAGACAGCTGAACTTAGAATAGTGGAAGTATGTTTTCTAATTTTACCCAGTGGATTTTATATCATTATTTATTGTTCCCCCTGATCTTTCTCCCACCAGCTATTTTCTCCAGCCACTCAACACACACACTTCACTCACCTTTTCTTCCCTGGCTTTTGAATTTCCAAAGCCCAGACAATGAGGGACGTGGAAAGGACTCCTGCACATCGCAGTAGATGTTACAGAGCAGCTGAGGAGTAGAGCCATGCTTCTTTGTGCCCCAGAATAGGCAGAGCCCTCAGAATGGGGAGGAGAAAAGTATGTAGACCCTGGTCACTCCCAGAGTTACAGGAGCTCTGTGCTGGGCTTCTTGGGCCAAACCCAGTGTGAGCGAAAAAGGAAAACTTCAGGTAAATTCGTTGTATTAGAGAGCAGAGGGTCCTTATGTCTCACTTCTTGTGTATGTTTCTAGGCAGCAGCAAACCCCTAGAGAAGGTGTGGTGTGTAGGCTGACAGGGTTTTAGATAGCCTCCGAGAGTTTCTCAAGGTCTAGTGTGATTTAGATTCAAGAGAAAAATTCCCCTGAAAGGCACCCAGAAGTCGTAGAGAGAGAACCAGAGCAGGAGGGCCCTAACGGACAGGATGGGGCTACCCCGTGCAGACGAACAGTGGAAGGGCAGGGGCGTCTCCAAGGAAACTAGCACAGGCAGTTGCCATCACCACAGCAATGACGGCCAAGGGGCCCTGCATACCCCTTCCAGAACTCATACCACCTCTGTGGAAGGCAGGAGATCGGGGACTGAATTCCTGCATTGATTGAGACTGATTTCCCGCCACTTGATTAGAATTTGGGCTCAAAATAGAAACTGCATTACACGAAAAATTACAAGTTGCATCTTTTCTCAAAAGTTTCATCTCTGCCCCAAAACCATGCAGAAAGCATGACTTTCTCTCCTTTTATTGTTACAGAATGGGTTAAAGTTCAACCATATTTCTCTGAAATAGGGATTTTTGTTCTAAAAATTCTAAGTGTTAGCGAGACTGATTCCTTAGAAAGTCTTTATTATTTCTTAGACCCTCCCATTCAATACTCCCCAAAGGTCCTCGTGGGTGGCTGGTTCAGAAGGAACAGAACGAGAACCATACATGGAGAACAAGCTGAAATCACCTCTCAGCTAGTCTCCTAGAGCAAAAAAGGAAAACAAATATGGGAAAAGAAAATGCAAGGATAAATACATTTTTTCACACACATCCCTTTCAGACTGCAGGAAAATTTGCTTTCTTGAAGCGTTAGAGAAGCCAACAAGGGCGGGCGTGCCGTGATGATGGGTATCTCGTGCTGAGTTTAGAATCAATCAAGCATTTCACTGTGGCCTGAGGAGTCCATCTGCAGACATCAGATTAACTGGGAACAGATCATCACAGCAGAGTTGGGCAGACAGCTGACCCAGGCAACAATGTTCTGCCTTCCAAAGCACCTACTGTGTGCTGAAGCTGTGCCACAAACCTGAGGGGGGCCTGAGAGCACAGAATTGAATGGCGCTCTTTTTCTGGAATCCACCTCACTTCCCCCTCATTCTTCCTTCTTCTTCTCCTTCCCCTCCTCTCCGACTTCTTTTAGTTGTTCTCACTTCAAAGACCCAATGGCTCAGGTTGAGAAGCCCTTCAATGTTCTTGATGGAAAATGTCTCCTCTTCCACCCATCCTTCTTTCTAGCCTTTCTTTACCCCTTCTCCACGTGCACTGCCTCATTGAGAAGCATGGCTTCTGTTGGCTTAGCTGCTTTTTTTCTCTTTTGCATTTCAGATGCCTTCTTACAACTTCTTATCTGGCCCTTACTGCTCTGGGCTCCCAATGGACTTTCTCTTCATCCTAATTCTACTCTTGGTTTTTACTTAATTGCATCTCCATTGCACAAAATTGTGTTCTAAAAAAATATACCCAGGATTTGTTTTAATCAGGTATGGTAAGACATGCAGACATGGAAATGACTGTCATGAAGGAAGAAGTTTATACTCACAGATCCCTAGAAACAGGAGGCACAGCACCCCATGCAGCGACATGGGGAAGAAGCCAAGTCAGTGTCCAGGAGACAGAGGGAGAGAGGGAAGAATACAGCTCAAAGCTGTTACTAAGGTTCATGGGAAAGTATGGGCAAGGCAGGGTAGGTGTGCCGAGTCAGTTTAGGATTAGACAGTTTGAATGATTTCAGCAGGCTCTGGGCTGTAGGGGTGGTCCCTAGTTGTCTGGTACCTTGCCCTGGGGTGATCTGGGGCAGGAGGCATATTGGCTGGGTGTGTGAGAGTTTGATGAAGGAGATGGTTGGGGACGCAGGATCTGGCTTGTTTGCTTTGTATATCAAAGGTATACTCACAGGGGAGTCATTTGGTACCCCTAGGAATTAGCTAGCCCTGGGAGAAGCAGTCTCTCTGGGATCAAGACTCCACACGCCAGGGCATCAAGAACACAGAAAACAAGAAAATATAGTCAATACAAGTTGGATTGATAATAATCATTGTTTCATGATACATTATCACCATTGGTCCATGCATGGCCCTTTGAACTGTATGTATTTATCTCTAAAATAAAGAACAACCGTGAATTAACCACACAACCTAAAACCAAGGACATTATCAATAACTTACATTTACTTATGAGCTTCTGTCCTAATCTTATGGAGTCCGATAATTCTTTCTGCAGTTTGTTAACGGGCTTCGCCACCTCACACAGAGAAGAATGAATATCCCGTTTTGAATGACTGCCAATGGCCACTTACATTCCCTGTCCTCTCCTCTACCTCATCAGCTTGAATTTCAAGCTCTTTGAATGTTTTCCAACCCGTAGCTTAAACACTGGCACACAGAAGAACGTTTCACTTGGCTTTGCATGAAAAATTAATGAATTCATGGAGATAGACGCTGAATTTTTTTTTTTTTAATATTACTTTGTGCCTACATAAGCCAATACCTCTGGTAATGGCAAAATATTCTTCACAGATCTTGCACAAATATCTAACACCAAGAATTTAGGGAGGAAAGGGACCTGGCAAAAGGCTTTCCAAGTCAGGCCTGAGGCTACGGTGACACCAGCAAGAGTCTCCTTACTGTCTAGATTTTCAACAGCTCCACTATTCATTTTGAATGAGGACCACAAGGCATTGTCAAACAGCAGCCAGTAGATACAAAGAGACAGGGCTTTTCATAGCTTTCGAGAACATTAATTATGATGTATTTTGCGAGGGAAATTTGAGAGATGTTGTGTTTAGAGAAGCTGGTGGGACTGTTATTGAAAAATCGGCGGAAATCAGACGTCTACAAGAAAGGAGCCTGGAAAAGCCAGCGGTACACAGTCACAGGCAACAGGTATTCTGGGGAGGGGGTGTGTTGGGATAACGCTCAGGGACTTCAGGCTGACTTTCCAGTTCTTCATTGCCAACTAGAAGGTCTTAGATATTTCTCTTTCCAGGAGTTTAGAAACATGACAAGGAGAGAACGACTGTATACACTGATGGCTGGCTCAGTTCTGCCTCATTCAGCCCTTTTATTTGCTGCCCTTTCTGGAATTCTGTGCAAAAACATCCACACAGACTCTTGAGCTAGTGTTACAAACAGAGAAAAGTGTAAGACCAAGGTTTCAGGTCTTCATCAAAACATCCTTTTTTCTGCTTTATATCCTATGGGAACTTTGGAATTTAGCTTTGTTATATCTTAGCCAATGCCTCATAATCAAAAGGTTTTTAGAAATTTCCTCAGGTCTCAAGTTCAAACCAAATAGTGGGTCTGGTTATATTTTGTGCAGATAAAGTGTAGATCATTTTCTGTAAGATTTTAGACTTCCTGAATGAACTGTCCTGGGAAAAGAGTGTTGGGTGTTTGGGGCTCCCACAGACTGGGGACTTTGGTTGGATCCCAACATATTTAGGGGACCCCATTTAAAAATATTTACCCATCCACATGAAATGAAAAGGTGCTTGTCCTACAAATGGCCCCTGAAATAACTTTGGAAGTCCAACCCCTGCCACTGAACAGTCGCTATTACCCTTGGACACTGGTAAGAAGGACTTATAATTCTGGAATAATTTTCCTTTGAATTTATGACTTTTCAACTTCAGTTCACACATCAGCCTTCTCGTCTCCTCTCCCATGTTAAATTGGTCCATAAAACTCCACACACCATAAAATGAGATCTGGGTGGAGATGTGGCAAAGCATTCCCCAAGGTCAACGTGATGATGGACTCCCCACTCCACCCTACCCCCCGGCCCCACCCTGGAAGAAAAGGGAAACAAAAGGCGTGCTGCTCTGCAGACTGGACTTCTGACAGCCCCCAAACAGCTGCATGTCTTTTCTTAGCTGGCACAGCAGCAGCCTTTATAAAGGAAGACCCTCTTTTTTTCTCTGCATGTCCCTTATCTGCTTAGTGGTCCACACAGAGGATCAAGAAAATGCCAGGGCCTCCCTCGGTTCTAGAGAGCTGACACCAAGGACTTCCTGTGGCTAGGCTCCAGCCCCATGCGGAACAGCCCAGCCTGGAGCAGCCAGCCCTGATGGTGTCTGAAATATTTGGCTCCCGGCTCAAGCTGTGGGCTGGCTGTCTGGTTTGTTTGAACACAAACTAGCCTGGGAGTCTTTGTGTAGAATCTCCTTGAAGTTTTTTCCGTGACATCTGCCAATTAAATGTATGAATTACTCTGTTTACTCCTCTGTGACAGGGCAGGTATTTTATTCAGAAGCAAAGGATTTCTCCTCATCCTTGCTTTTTCTTCTAACCTTTGATTAGCTCCTATTATGTGCCAGAAACTGGGCAAGATGCTCTTACATTTGTGATTTCATTTTACTCCTCTTTAAAGATCTGGTAAAATGGGCTTAGGGTTCCCATTTTACAGATGAGGAAACTGAGATACAGAGACAGGAAATGATTGGTCTAGGGCCACATGAACTAATCAGGGCAGAGTCGGAACTAGAACCGAAGTCTCCTCATTTGAAAGGTTGCATTTTTCTTAATTTTCTCCACTCCACTTTCCGTGATGAATGTTTGACTGTTTTGAGCTGGTATTTGAGCCTTCATTCATTCATTCATTCGTTCGTTCATCCACTGAACAACAGAGTCTACCATTGAGCATCTACTATATAGAAGGTACTAGGTCTAAAGACTAAGCACAGGAGTCTACAAACGTTTTCTGTAAAGAGCCAGATCATAAATATTTCAGGCTTTGAGAGCCATACGGTCTCTGTTGCAACTACTCAGCTCCACCACTGTAGCATGAAAGCAGCCATTGACAAGAGGTAGATGAATGGACGTGGCTATATTCCAATAAAACCTTATTTACAAAAACAGGCAGCGGCTCAGATTTGACACTTTAGCTTCGTTTTCTACAGACTACCATGCAGTGCACAGCCTGCACACCCATACATGTCATCCCTAGTGAGGCACCACATAATTGTGTGTTGACTCTGAATTCCCAGCCTGTAATGAGAATGAGGACCCCTGTGCTTGGAATATCCCCTGCCCTCTCAAAATAACCCCGAGAGGCCCAGCTGAATGGTCATTGCCTTCCATGATGAAATGCCATCTCTGTCCAGCAGCACTTCTCTTGTACCGCTCATAGGCATATTTCTAGTACTAATGAAACCCTGTGTGGCTTGGGTAGGCAAAGTGTTAAATAAGAGAAAGTAACAAGAAGGCTGGGCCTCAGAGAACATGGAAGAGTCTGGGCTTGGGCATGGCCATCCACACACTTGATCACGTTGCAAAACTGGAATAATAACAGCAGCTACTATGGATCAATGTTTGTATGCTGAGGGTGCCAATTGCTGCGTTATCTCACTTGATCCTCACAATATCCAGTTAATAAGGATTGCCATTTCCACTTTCCAGATGGGGAGATCTAGACTCAGAGAGTTAGGTCACAAGGTCACACAACCAGGAAGTAGCCAACTCAAGATCTGAGTGACAGTCCGCATGTTTCCAAAATCCCTCATCATCAAAGTGGACTGCTTTTGAAAAAAGAAAATAAAAGAAAGAACAATCAGCTTTTACTACTGTCATTGTTGTTGCCCCCATGGAATCATGGCAGCAAGATGAACCATGGGGACCATTTGACACGAAAAAGGCACTTTTGTGGGGACAACAACCACACAGTATGTTCCTATTAACTGTGGTCAGATTCCTGAGGCATAAAAAGGTGTTCTTTGAGTGTGTGCCCACAGTGCCCTCTACTGTCCAGGAGGAATACCGCAGTGACCCTGCTCTTAGTCCCCTTCAAGAAGATGGAAGATCCTCACTACTATTTGTTGAAGACCGGAATTTGAGTCATGGTGTGAGATTTTATTGGAATTCATTTTTTTCTTGCTCCTAGTAATTCTATGCTGGATATTGATAGATATTTATTGGGGATGGGGGATGGGGAAGAGGAGAGACAAGCTGCCATCCACATGGGGCACTTTGAGGTGAGAGGAAAGATTCCTCTCTACAATTTGGTTGCCTCTTGCCTGAACAAGAGTACACGTCTCTCCTTTCCTAGGGTGGCCTATGGTCGACTGAATGGTGATGACATCTGGACCAGGAAGAAGTCAAGGAGGCTCCCAATGATCCCTGGGGGCATTTACAGTTCCAAGTCAGGTAAAGGTTATTTCATCATTGATAACAAGTTTGCATGGACTTAAGCAAACAATGCCCTGACTTAATGCATGCAGGAAAAGGGGACAATGTCAAGACAAACGTATACAAACCAACTGGTTGCTAAAGGAGCTAGGATGGGGGAATTAAAAAAAATAGAAATTAAATAAATAAAATATCACAGTGGTGCTGTGGCCTGGGGATGGAACTGGAAACTTCGTGTGGTGAGTTCTAGTGGGATGTGGGTTGCGCCAAAATATATTTGTCTCCAAGAAATACATTTTTCAAAATGCTAAGCTTTAATTTTTTTCTTTTAAAGTAAACAGCCAGGAAAATGCCAGGCTTGATCCTTTCTTGAATGGGGCCCTGGATACGTCTTATGGAAGTCCTTGCGAGGGGAAAACCCTTGTGAGCTTGACCCAAGCTAACTGCGGCACTGTAGGTCCATTCAGTTCTACTCTAGCCCATCCACTTTGAATCCCTGCCCTCGCAGCATCCCGGGCTACGTCCAAACCTCCTCTTTCCACGCTGCATATGATGTGCTTCCTTTTTCCAAGGAGCAGCCATATTGGAAGAAAGACAGGGCTCCAAAAAACAATTTTTGCTGGTCCACTAGTCAAATCTCTGAGCCCACAGAGATGTTTCTCTGCCTACCGCATTTTCCTTGGCTCTTCCGGGCTCCATCCCTCTAAGCAAACATTCCCTCTGGATTTAGACTCCTTCTAACACTGACTATAATGTAATGGAAAGAAGCATGGAAGACTGTATTTTAGTGGTTTTGCTCTTAACTTCTTCAGTGTTTAACACCCCAGACTTTCAGTTTTCTCATCTTTATTCAATCTTATCCATCATAAGGTGAAAATGGAGAATCAAATGGGCTAATGTACATGAAAGTATGTTAATAAATGTAAGAGTCAAACACATATTTATTGAGTCCCTGATATGTGCTCGGCATTGAGATAATGTTGCTAAGACACAGATTTTGATCTTGAAGAGTTTGTAATCTAGTCAAAGAGGTAAATAGAAAAGTAGGTAGTTTTAATGTAATGTGCAAGATTGGGTTGTGTTTATTTGTTTGTTATGCTTTTTTTCTTCTTGGCCATAGCAAACCAACCTATAACCTATTCCAAATCCTATACCCACTGCCACTAATTCTTCTTCCCTCTTTGGGCCTCAGATTTCTAATGTTCCAAATAAATGGGTGACTAGATAATTTGCTGACCAAACCGAGGAGATTCTGAAAGTGAGAGAGGTGCTATTAATAATTATGCCAGAGCAGCTGGTGTAAATGGGAGCTACCCCAGGCAATCAGCGACTATGGTCACACTACAAATGAGTGGGGACAGGCATTCGGGGGTATCCAAGGCCTGTTCAAGTTCTTACAATTTATGGCCTCACATTTATTTTTGCAAGTCTTTCTCCTAGTCCTAGTTAGCAAGTTTCCTCTTTGGCTGTCCTCGAGGGCATGGCTGCTGGTCAGTAGTATGCAGTGAGCTGAACCCTGGCAATCCCTGGCAATCCTGGTTGCTGCCCTCACAGGTCAAATCCTTTGTGAGTCAAACTGTACCGTGTTCTTTGTGGTCATGTCACCTGTTGGAGCTTAGCTGCCTAGTGGGCCTGGGAAACTAAACGAAAATAAACTTTAAACACAAGCAGCAGAGGTCATGCTAGTGGGAGATGCTGAGCTCCTGAATTGTCTCTTCCCCCATCTCAGATGCTTTTTATATTAACCTCTGCTCCCAGAGCAATAAGCCCTGTGCTCACATGGATGGGCGAGTTTCCAGACAACATATATGTTTAATCATACCCACCCACTGTGAGCTTTGGCAAGCTTAAGATCAATACAAGGAAAGGATTAGTGAGCTGATTCTGTATATCTCTCTGCCTCCACCCTCCTTCCTCCCCACAATTTGATCCCCTTTCCACTTCCTCTCTCAACATTTCTATGGGCTTCAGATGAAATCTTAAAATAAAAGTTTCTCAGTCCTTCTTTTCCTATGCTGTCCAACAAAAGTACCCACAGTGGTAGGGAAACTGAGCCACAGATGAAACACAGAGGCGTTCTTGATTATCTTTTACACACAAGCGCGTACAATTTGTTGTACTACAAGCGCTACATGATTTGAGATTAGTGGTGGAGTCTTTCATATATTCAGGTTGTATGTTGCATATGTTCCCAGAATTAGACACTTTAACATAATCTTAAAACCAAGGTGATCTGGCTTGGCTAACCAAGACTCTTCCCAAACATATACACAGGATCCACAAGAGTATCTTTTGTCATAGAGAGATGTAGGCCCTTGGGATTTGCATGGCCCTGGAGTTTTCTTTTCTGGCACTCTTTCGAGGGTCAGTACCTCTACGGAAAGCACTGAGGATGGCAGGAACAAACAGATCCTGGAGGAGAAGTCTCATCATCTAGGCAGGCATCACAGGACCTTGTCCTAATTGCTTTCATCATCGTCATAAATTGAGCCCTTTTGGTGGCTCAGTTTGGGGAGAAGAATTTGTGCAGAAGGACCCAGGTTGGGTATTCAGAGAGGTGACTGTGGAGTGGAAGGTTGAGCGAAAATGCAATTGATGAATTTACCCAACTCTTCCTAAACCTGAAGGAACTTAGAAAAGATCCACTGAGAGGAGAGCTACAACCCCAAGCACAAGGGCATACAGGGCTTTTTCCTTCTACTTCTGCACAACTGGCCTATGCTGTGCATCCTCCACCAGGACCTGGGGCAACCTTGCTAAACCCCAGTCTCAGGTGGCCACCTGCAAGCATGAGTATATTGCCTTAGAAATCACAAATCCTGGTTCAAACGGGGTTGCTACTGTAATCATATTCTCCACCCACTACTTCCTCAGGGAGCTGGGGTGATGAACACATGGTGATGGTGCAGGGAGCAAAATGGAAGTAGCAGTTAGTATGATGTGGCCTGCTGGGGACAAGGGCTGAGACTCCTTAGCTAATTCTTGCTGTTTTGTTCTGGAGCAAATTTTACGCTTATCCATGCTCCATGCTCTGTACCCTCTCTGTTGGCTCTCCAGGAGCCTGGCTGTCTTAATTTAGTAAGTAGGTCTTAAGATTGTTAATCCAAGGGCCTCAGATCCATATGGCATATTTAGAAGGAAAGCATGTCCGTTATCTCAAATTCTTTTTGCTTTATATTTTAAAATGTTATCTTGAAGATCAAAAGTGAAAGCTCTCCTCTCATACTGAGCCCAGCTGTCCTGTGGGGTCAAGGACAACCCTGCTCAGCTGTGCACAGCAATTTGCCACTTCCCTGTCCCCACCCTGCTTTCTCTTCAAGTACAGACAGGATGCTGTTGACTCACCACAACTAGGCGAGATGATTCAAGGGTTTCAGTATAACTTAGTGTGTGTTAAGTGAGGCTCTATTATGGCCCAGACTCTGTTTGTAAGTTTAGGGATAGTGTTAAGGTCAAGAAAGGGTGTTGGGCTCACAAGATGAAGAAAACACACTTTCAAGAATACACTTAATATTTTTCTGAGGGACATTTAAATAAGTGACATGTAAATAATTGGAAATAGCATGTAGACACCATGTAACAAGGTAAATTTAAATAAGAGGCGTATGGAAGCATTAGCAGCTCCCAGAGGAAGGAGCTGTTAATTCTGCCTGGGGTATCAGAGAGGACTTGTCGGGTATGTTAAAACTCAGATAGTTTAAACCGAGCTTTGAATATTAATCCAAACATGCATTCCACTGCCATTTACTGAATGCCTGGTAAGTGACAGACAATGCGGATTTTGACAACAGTTCTTGCCACCAGGAACTCATGACCTACCTGGTGAGCCAGATAAATAAATGATTAGCATAGAATAAGAAAGATTTGTTTTGGATTGTTAATTATAATGATAGTCCCCACTTATTTTTTTAAGCATTACCATGTGCTAGGTATCATTCATTAACTAATTCTCAACTCATTATCTAATTATAAATCAAAATCACGCCATACACTAGTGTCCAATGTGAGTGGACATAAGAGGAAACTTGTCTAAGGTTGCCTCTTAATAGTGGAAGAACCAAAATTAGAACCTTTGAGTCCATGGCTGTTAGATTTCCAAGTCTACGCTCTTAAATATTAAGAAATAGTTGGGTGGAGGGAACAATGCAAAGTAAGGGAACAAAACATAGCAAAGACAGGGGGCTGGCCCTGTGGCATAGTGGTTAAGTTTGGCCTGCTCTTTTTCAGTGGCCCAGGTTCACAGGTTCAGATCCCAGGCATGGCCCTATGCCACTTATCAGCCATGCTGTGGGGGCGACCAACAGATAAAATAGACGAAGACTGGCATGGATGTTTGCTCAGGGCTAATCTTCCTCAAGCAAAAAAAAAAAAAAAGAGGAAGATTGGCAATAGGTGTTAGCTCAGGTTGAATCTTCCTCAGCAAAAAAAAAAAAAAAAAAAAGGAACAATGAGGAGAATGAAATTACACTACAGAGCAGGTAGGGCACTTCCTTGGTGGTTGAAACTCAGACTGCTCTGTGGGATTTTATGCAAAACTGGACAGATAGGTTAGGGTTTGATTTTTGAGAACCTTGGATGTCATACTAAGAAGTCTAGTTTTTATTCTATAAACCACGGGTACCCGCAATAGAGATTTTAGATAGGATGTGATGTGAGAAAATCTGACTTCATGGAAGTGTCTCTGCCTAGCTAACGGGATGAGGATGGGCTTCCTGGATCCCCTGTACATATTTTGAAGTATGCGATGAAAGTTAGGACTTCAGGCTGTGGATTTGAAATTCTTTTCTTTTCTGAATAGATATTAACGGCCCACCTGGAATTGATCTTTACTCTTAGTAGCTGTGAATCCAGGTGTACAAAAAACAAGGTAACTTTATTTTTCTAGAATGCTACTTAATCCCTATATAACAGAAAATGTAGTCTTAATCAATGAGTTTTGGGGGCCGGCCCTGTGGCCAAGTAGTTAAGTTTATGCGCTCCCCTTCCGCAGGGTTTCACTGGTTCGGATCCTGGGCGCAGACATGGCACCGCTCGTCAGGCCACGCTGAGGCGGCATCCCACATGCCACAACTAGAGGACCCACAACTGAAATATACAACTATGTACTGGGGGGATTTGGAGAGAAAAAAGCAGAAAAAAAAAAGATTGGCAACAGTTGTTAGCTCAGGTGCTAATCTTTAAAGAAAAAAAAGAAAAAATCAATGAGTTTTTACAGGCATTTTAGGTTTAAACTCATTCAAATGGGAATTTACACCCTCTTTCTTTTTGGGTGGATCTAAATTCCGAGGGGCTTTTAAAACATGAAGGGATGAGGGGGGCTGGGAAGTGGGGAGGGGAATATCTGATCACCGGTCATTCGTATCTGTGCAGCTCTGCAATATTCTCCAGCCATTGGTCATATTTCACTATTCTCAATCCATCCAGCTTCTCATGGCCTCTTTTAACCTTTTGCTCTCCTGTCAAGAATGTTCTCAAATGTTTCCCACACCATTCTGGGCCATCCAAGACTGGGATGCCTTCCTTCGGTCTTCCTAGACCTTGCTGATTCTCCCAGGCCCCAGTCAGGAAGCAAACTCATCCTTTCACTCACTGACCCCTCCCAAGACTTGCATTCAATGCAAAAGGATGAGACGGCGCAGAGCCCACCAGCCCCAGCTCCCACTTCCTCTCTTCTCCTCCCACCCTGCTTACCTCCTGAGCTCGGAAGATCTAGACTTCCTCAGCAGTAGAAAAGTTTTTCAGGAAAGCTAGTTCTGCCTAATGATGTATTCTTCCAGATCTGTCTTGTCTTGGTATAACCTGGACCAAGCCTTTTGAGCTTAAAAACCATGAATTTGATGGATGATGTTCACCTCTCTGAATAAAAGAGACCCACGTGGTAAACAGAGAGTGCAGGTAAAAACACACCGGTTAGCACTTTACAACATTCTCCCCACACTGGTAGATCCACGGTATGAACTTTAGCACCTTGGAGAAACCACTCTGAGTTGACTTTTTATCCAGAGAAATTTGGTCTCAGTAGCCAAGCATTTTTGAAGATGGTAAATTCACAAATTCTACTTTCTTATTTTCTTTGATTCCCCAACAAGGGTCTCATCTATGATAAAAGATTTTTTTTTAACAGCAACTGGTATATCCTTGAAGGTATAATTAGCTACCATAGTAACTATAAATTATAATCTTTCTTTGACTTTCCAGACAACCTAAATAAGATGCCATCACTTTCCCCCTACAATTAATACTCCCTGAAGAAATATCTAAGTGTCATGATCTCTTGCTAAATTTGGAGCAGGGAGGCAAAAATTTGGTCGTTTCCACCAACAGTTGCAGGGGTAGCAAATTCACTGAATTCAGCAAAATACACGGACATACAACTTAGGTTAGCAAAACGAATTGACTAGAAGCTTGTGAAATGGCAAGTTATGTAGCAGTTGAAAAAGTCTTATTTATACTTTGATTGCCAAAAATAAGGAGAATAGAAGGGAGTATGATTATTGTTGTTATCCCTCATTTAACTGAAGCAGTGAATTATGGGCCTAAAATTTATCCAGTATCACTCTTTAGAGCATTTATTGCCAACTTGCAGTGGAGCGTTGTAGAAATTAAGCTACACTCCTATCCTTATAGTTGTGAGGGGGCAGGGGAATAAATTCACGTCTGACTATCTGGAAGTGTTTTCCAGGCTCTATGGTAAGCATTCTGCAATGTTCTTCTCATTCAATCATAATAATAACCTTAGAAGCAGATCCCATCATTGCTATTTTATAGATGCAGAAACCCAGCTTCAAAAAGATGCAGAAAATTGTCCAGGGTCAACCCTACTAGTTTAAGACACACTCCACGGTTCAACTCTGTATCTGACTACAGTAAGACAAAATTTTCCTCATTTTCTTTTCCTGAGCCGAACTCTGCACAATGAATGATAGCATTACTTAGACTCATTGAGGCAAGGCTGCATCCTAAAGATTGGTGAGTCTCCCCTCCCAGAATAGCTGGGTCACTCCCAGACCAAGCTTACTTAGCTATCAGGGAAAGGGGAGACCCTGGCTGTCCCCTCATTTCCATTTGTTTTCCCCACCCCCTATCTCTATGATTTTCTTTTATTTCTAAGGTGAAGGAAATGAAAAAAATTGAGCACACACTATGTTCCAAATGCTTACAACAATTTCACAAGCTATCTGTTATTATTGTCCACCTTATAGCTTGAAAAGCTAGAGCTCAGAGAGGTTTAAAACACATATCCAACACTAAAAAATTGCATCTATTTAACTATGTCTAAAAACAAAGCAAAAAAATATATGCAAGTTCACACTGTTAAAATGTAGAGCAGGGAGCCAAACTCAGATTTGTCTCCCTTCAAAAAACCTCTTCTCTTTATACTATTTATTTATGTAACAAATACTTATTGAGACCCTGACTATATGCCGGAGCTGGGTATAAATTAGTCAGTAAAATAGACGTATTCTTGCCCTTACAGAACTTACTATATAGTAGAGAAGACAGATAACAAATAAACAAGTATTACAATATATACTATTATGAGAAAGAATGGCTGGGGAGTCTTCTTAGATCTTAAATATATTAAGTATAACATATGATATATTATATTTATATTAATTCAAAGGAGAAACTAGGAGAAGTGGATGGTCTGAGAGATCCTCTCTGGCGAAAAGGCAGCTAAATTGAGGACTGGGGAGTGCAGGAACCAGCCAGGGACAGAGGTGCGAAAGGTATTCGGGGCAGAGAAGAGAGTGAGTGTGTGAAGGATTTATTCAGCTGGAGAGGAGTCTCTTTGGGGAAGAAGGTGATGGAACAAGTCACAGATATAGGCAGCGGCAAGTCATACAGGGAATCGGGGTCATGTTAATGAATTTGGTTTTCATTCTAGATTCAGTGAAGAGCCAGGGAAGACATGGGATCTGATGTTTTTCTTTTTTTTTGAAATAGTTTAGTCTGGCTGCTCCAAGGTGACAGTATTTAAAGGAAACGTGCAGTGATCATGAGTTATCCCAGCAAGTCATGATGGTGGCTTATACCAGCAAGGGGATAATGCTGTGTGTGTTTGTGTCTGTGTGTGTGTGTGTGATGGGTATATACAATGTATGTATGTATATAAATATCCTACATAAGATATAGGCTTATAATAAATATGCTAAATAGTATAGTAAATATATAGTAAATAGATACGGAGGAGGAAGAGCCAGGACTTGCACGGTCTGGCCTAGAGTCAAGGGAGGAATCGGACTAGTTTGCAGGTTTCTGGTGTGAACAGTGGGTATATGGTGGTGCCATTACTGCGACTTTGAAGACTGGGCAGACAGGCATACTTGGGGAGAAAACTGAGGGTTTGCTTTTGGACATGCAAGATTTGAGACATTAAGTAGACAGCTGGTTGTATGAATTTGGAGCTCAAAAGAGAAATTAATGGAAATATAAATAATGGAAATCTAAACTCCTGAGTCATCAGCTTGTAGATGTTATTTAGAATAAAGAGAATGGATGAATTTACTTAAAGAGAATTTAGAAAGACAGAGAAGATAGCCTAAAACTTAGCCATGAGGTATTTCTATATTTAAGTTAGATTAGAAGAGAAAGATCCTTGAAAAGAGACAGAGAAGGAAAGCACAATGAGGAAAGAGCCAAACCACAAGAATATTAAGTGCTGCTGAGGGATCTAGAACTCTCTGCACTGATGGAAATGGTCTACATCTGCACTGTCCAGTATGGATCTGATTTTCATATTGAAATACTGTTTCATATTGAACAATGTAGGTCTAAAAGGAAACAACCGAAAATTGGCCACTGAATTTGGCAACAGGTTGTTGTTATCATTGACCAGGGGCATTACTATTGCCACTGACCAGGGACATGGTTAATGGAGGTGGAAGCCAGCCTAGTGTAGCAGAGAAAGCAAAGAAATGAAAACAGAAGTTTTAGATGACGCTTTTGAAATATTGACTCTGAAGGGGAGAAGAAAAATGGGATAAGAGTGACAGGAATATGAGAGTTCAAGAGAAGGGTGTTTTATTTGCAGGAATGGAAAATTCCATTCATTTGTCTATTCATCAGATACTTATTGAGCACCATGAAGTTTCAGCATCGTTCCACACCCTGGAGATTCAGCTGTGAACTAGACAAGCAAGATCTCTACTCTCACGAGATTTACAGTTTATTGGGTGAGGAGACATAATAAAAAACAAATAACAAATAAATTAACTAAATAATAACTGTATAGAGTGATAAGTACTATACAGAAAACAAAATGAAGTAATAGGAGCAGGAGTGACTGCAAAGGGAGTGAGGGCTATTTAAATAGGAGGGTCATACAGGGCCTTTCCAGGGAGGTTAAATGAGCTGAGACCTGAGTTAAGAGAAGAAGCTAGCCCTAGGAAATACACCAGAGCAAGACTGGATGCTGCTGGGGATGACCCAAAAAGGAGGTAAAGATGATAATGGAGGAGAGAGAGGGATGAGCAAAGGCACAAAGTTGAGGAGGTAAGGGAAGATATGGAAGGATTAGCCCTAAATAGGAGGAAGGATATTTCCTCAGAGGTGAGCTCAGTGCCTTGGATGACATGAGGAGACTGAAGAATTAGTGTTGGTAAGGACTTGAGAAGGCAAGCTGAAAGCATGGGAGGTGATGACCAAATATGAGATGCTTAGTCATGATTAGGAGGTGGTGTATTCTTGGTAATGACAAGCCTGGAGCATGACATCAGAGGGAGAAGTTGAGGAAGAGTGTTTGGGGTTTAGGGGTAATGGTCACAGCTGAGGATAAGGAACAGAGAGGCGGGGTCATTGGATGGATCATTCACATGGATGTTGAAATTAGCAAGAATGATGACTAAAATCGAATGAAGAGGAGGAATATGAACCAGAGCTATTTTTTTACAATATATGAGAAATTACCAGATAAATGCTAGCAACAAGGAGAGTAAATGCACAGGGAGTAAACCTCAAATAAACAAAGTTTTGCAAGAGAAAGTAGGAGTACAGTTTAAAAGTTGGAATGGGGAGCAGGGAGGACATTGACCTTACCTCTGGATCCTAAGATATCTAGGAGTCGAAAAAAACCAGTGTCTGCTTGAGAGGACTTTGGACAGACTCTGTTGGTTCTTTAGCTCATAGCATTCCCCTACTCTTCCTTTTTGCTTAAAAGTCCCAATCACGTATTCAGTACCAAGGGATTAATAACGATGGGTCTAAGATGACAAAGTCAGTACCATTCTCCTTTGCCAATACTTTCTTGCATAATCTTCTTTGTACCTAAGAGTGGTTATGATGTAGTTATAGTTATGGTCAAGGGACATTCATTCAACAAAATGTATTTTTGAGCACCTGTATGTATATCAGCATGGTTCTAGGTGCTGAGGATACAAAACACACAAAAGCTATGCTCTTATGCAGTTTACCTTCCAATGAGAGGAGGCAGGCAAGAAACAAATAGACATATATTTCAAATGAAATTAAGTGATGAAAACAAAAGACATGGAGGAGGACTGAGTGTATCGGAAGTCACTCTATTAGAAAGTTTGGTCAGGTGTAAGAGGAAATCAGGAGGTTTCTGGAGAAGTTTTTGTTGTCTTATCCAAAGAATGATTGTGAGAGGTGAGTTCACTGTCATCTCTCCTTTCTCCTTATTTTTGCTCGGGATGTGTATATGATATCCGGGGCTATAGCAGCCATTGTGTGACTATGGGGCAATAAACATGAGGACAAAATGTCAATATGCTAAGGTTAGCAGAGTGAAAACGTCTGAGCATCACTGAGATGTTGCCCCAAACGTAAAAACAACTTTCTCTAGACTTCTTGCTCTGTGAGATAATTAAGTGTCTTTGTTGTATAAGCCGCTGTGAGTCATTCTCCTATTTGCAGCTGAACTATTATAGAACTACATGGGAAGCAATGTCATCTGGAGAGAACAAAGTTTCAGCTAAGACAAAGGGCTGAGTAAACGCTTAAAGGATAAGTTGAGGATTTTGGAAATCACTGATCATAGATCAGGAGCTTAAGGAAGCATAAAGTAGGATTTGAAAAGGATGAGAAGGTAAGCACTGATTTAGTGTATGGGTTATATATTGCATGTAACAAAGTACTCCAAAATGTAATGGCTGAAATACTAAACATTTATTGTCTCAGGATGTCTGTGGTCCAGGAATTCAGGGGTGGCTTACATGGCTGGTCCTGGCTCAGGGCTTCTCACGTGACTGTCTTCAAGATGTTATCTGAGGCTTCAGTCATCTGAAGGCTTGACTGGGGCTGAAGGATCTGCTTCCAAGATGACTCATTCACTTGACTGTTGGCAGAAGACTTCAGTCCTCACCCTGTGTGCCTTTCAATAGAGCTGCTTGCATATCCTCATGTGGCAGCTGGCTTCCTCCCAAAGCAATCCACCAAGAGACCAAGATGAAAACTTTTTTTGTCTCTTATAATCTAATTGTAAGTCACTCTCCATCATTTTTGCAATGTCTTATTGGTTATACGGTTATAGAGTCAGCTCTATTCAATGTGGGAGGGGACTACACAAAGACATGAATCACCAGGTAGTTGTCTTGGGGACTATCTACCAGATTCAAATGCTGCGATTTACAGAGAAGATGAGGATGAAATTTTGGATGATCACAGATAATGGTGAATGAGGCAAATTAGGATGTGAGGTATGGTGGGATTGGTCCTAATAATCTCTTAGAGGAGACTGGCAATCAGTTGTAGTGCTGCTGTCTTGAATATGTCATTGGATGAAGTCTTTCAGGCAAGTGTTTCTTTATGAGTTTCCCAGTAATGAGACCTCAAGGATTAGCGGCTGCTTCCCAGGGCATCACTGGGTAGTACGGCTGAGTGAGGAGTTTGAAGGCGAAAACATAGAGGAGGAGCAGACCGAAACTTCAGTTCCATTCTAATTGTAGCTGCACCAACTTCTCTCCCAACTGGAAACTGGAGAGCCATTACTGACCTTAGTTCTTCCAGCAAACACCCCACCCTATCTTCCTTTAATTCCATTCTAAAAACCTATTTTTAAACTCTTATTTCTTTCTTGGCACAACCAGTGTGTTATTCTTCACCACAAAGGCTCTCTCTACTCAGTAATTTAAAGCAGTTTATGTCAGAATGACATTAATTATGTCAGGATCCATTGAAACCCCTTATGAAAGATATTATTTTGTTGTTGTTGTTAAGAATGAAATGCAAAGAAACTATTCTTTTTACAGTGAACACGAGATCCCACTGGATTGAGGAATTCAATAAATAAAGACAGTTAGGGGGGATTAAGGACAAGTCAACTTTTCAAAAGGACGAAGTATATAGTTTCCAAAACACCCATTTCTGGGTATAGGCTGAAGACCAATATCTTTTGCTTGTAACTTGTTTTAGCAAAATTCCAGCATTTAATTATTAGTTTGGTGAATGACCACACCAGACTATTTAGTGTAACATGACAGGCCCTGAAGGGAGTAGTCAGTAATTTGAAACACTAACCATGTGTTTTGTCTAAAAAATTAATACCTGTAGCATGATTGGAGTGGCATGGTTCCACCAATCAAAATGTAGAAAAAACTCCATGGTATTAATAAAGGCAGCTACTGTTCTGGCTTATGGCAAACATAATAGATGCTATTTATTAACTATTTACTATGTATTATTGCTATAGCTGCGTTATCTCACTTCATCTTCTTGACCACTGTATGAGCTAGGAATAAAAGGAGCTCAGATTTATTGAACACACACCATGTTCCACAAATTTTCACATGCATTATTTACTTTACTCAGTCTTCATAATATGATAATATTATTGTTCTTGTGTTAAAGATGGAAAAAATCAATGGTTAGAAGTTTAACTAATATTGACAGTAAATGAAGGAGGCAAGATTTGAACTGATGCTTGTCTAACTCTGGTGCTCATATGCTTAACAGCTATACTACTTTAAAAAATAGTTAAACTTGACTCGTTCTGACTGAACTTGAGGAGCCAGAAGATTATGGACTGGATATGGATAAAGTCTTAATTTTGAAAAAATTTCATTCCATTTCATTATTTTTAATTATAAGCAGCACTTCCTGTTGGACTAGTCAATAGAGATCCTTGAGGATTTACTGATTAACAAAATGGATTTGTAATTGTACAGACAGATTTAAAGATCTTGCAGAGAACTTATTAGAAATATAGCAGTGGCTACCATTTATTATAGACATGACCACAAATACCAACTGAAGCCCTGAAACATAGACACTAAGATTTTAGACACTGGTATGCTGCCTGCTCAACAACAGTTCATCACGACCTTCCTCATTTTTAACAACTGTAGTTGAACTATCCATCCTTGTCCTGTGGTTTTATGCTGCTGGTGAAGTGAGCCCAAGCCCCAGGCCAAGGGGTGAATCATGATGAAACTAAACAGTTATAGTGATGCAACACCCTTCACCGGTGATTGGCTGGGCATGGGCATGTAGCACAATTCTAGCCAAGGAGGCATGGAGAACAGGCTGCATGAAGTCTTCTGGGAAAGATTTTCTTCTTTGTTGGCCTAGAGACACATAGGAAGAACATATCCTCTTCCTTTGCTGGTCATTGTCATGCCTGTGTGTGATGCCTAGAACTGTGTTAGCCCTCTTATAACAATGAGGGGAGTTGGACAAGCACCAAAGATGACAGAGAGAAAATAGGGGGGCAAACCTGGGGTCATGATGTTGTCGATTTAATAACTCACTGACCCCACTTGCCCTACCTCAGAACTTCTTGCAATGTGAGATAATACATTTTCTGTGTCAACTCAAGTAAATCAAGGTCTTTTACAACTTGCAACTCAAAGCTTCCTAACTGATAGATTTAGTATCCCTATTATGCTGGGAAGGAAAATGGAGCTCAAGAAAACTGAGTACTTGCTTAAGTTCACATCCAATAAATGATGGAGCAGGATTTATAGTTAAGTCTGCATGATCCCAGAGCCTGTGCTTCACTGTAACACACCAGCTATCATCCTTCCTTCTGTAGACTCTATCTGTGTTGCAAAACCTCTTTCTCACTGGGATAGTTGAGGGCAATCGGAAGAAATGTTTTCCTGCCTGCTGAATGTCTCCATCTGCATAACGCTGAGGTTAAAATGCCTTGAGTAAAATGCAATTGCTTATAGAATAAACTCAAGACTCCTTAACAATGCCTACAAAGCCCTATCAATCTGACCTCTGCCTTCCCCTCCAGCTTCTTATTTTGCTACTCAAACAGCCTCATGATAGAGGACTCCCTTTTTCACTTCCTCTAAGTGCATCCTCCTTCCAGCCTCAGAGCATTTGCAAGTTCTGTTCCCTCTGCTTTGATGACTCTTACTCCCCCTCCTTACTGGGATATCTCCTTCTCATCCTTCAGGTCATAACTTGACATTGCTTCCTGTCCCCTTTGAAGTCTTCCAATTCTCCTTTAAAGTACTTATCAGAGTGATACTTCCTTATAACTCCATAGTCATTTGTCTCAAGCCTGTCTTCCCCACTAAGCTGCAAGCTCTAGAATAACAGGGGCTCTGTCAATCTTGTTTACCCCTATGTCTCTGGCTTTTAGCCTAGGAGATTGAATTTAGAACCAGCTCCGTGAACATTTGTTGAACGAGTAAACGGACGATGAATAAAGAAAACTCTCCAGTGTCTGTTTGTATATTGATCATGGGAAGGCAGGAGAAGCACATACATGTGCATGTCTTCCACACTCTACATCCGGCCTATTCGTATAATGCGCTCTGCTGTGACTCTATTCCAAACTACCATGATATTTTCCTTCAATTCCTACAATGCCCACCTCGCTTTCAGTCTTACCATCCACACTTACACCCCTCAATATGCACAACAGTCCATTCTCCACACGACAGCCACAGGGATATTTCTAAACTGTAACCACATCATGTCACTTGCTCACTCTTCAGCTTCCATTTGCAGTCAGAATAAGATCCACTGTCCTTCAAGGCTCTGCCTACCTCTCCCAACAGCCTCTCCTCGGCTCTACCATGTTTCAACCACTCTGGCCTCTTTCTGCTCCTCAGACACACCCAGATCACACCCATAAGTCCCTTTGCTCCTGGTGTGTCCTCTGCCCCAGACCTTTGCATGGCTGCCTAATTATCAGTAGGGGCCATCACCCAGACTCCATAACTAAAATATCCCAGATAACTCTAAATCACCCAGATAACTAAAGTATCCCTCACACCTTACAATCTCTATCCCATTATCCTGTTTTATTTTCTTCATATTCCCCATCGTTGTCTGAAAATAGGTCTTTGTTTATTGGTTTATGTGTTTATTGTCTGTCTTTACCACTGAAATATAAGACCCTTGAGGGCATAAATCTTATAAGTCTTGCTATCTATGTGTTTTAAACATTGTAACAGTGCTTAGCAAACAGAAGGAAGTAAATAAATATTTGACAAACGAACAGATGGTGAGTGAGCTCAGAGAGGTGAGTTATTGCACAATCAGATGCAGATTTGATAAATATTTATTGTGCCATTCAGCAAAACACCATGTCAGGCATGGAAGTTGAAAATATGATTATGATCCAATTCTTCCCCTAAAGTTCCCAAATAGTGTACTAAGGACAGATCGATAGATGAATATATTCAATATGGTATGAGTTCTGCAGTAGGTGCATATATAAGATACAATCGGGGCCCAAAGATGGCAGTGATCATGTCTTCTTGGAAGAATCAGGAGAGGCTTCCCAAGGAAGTCTTGAGGGATGAGTAGGTGTTTTCCAAATGATTTTTGGGTTGGTCTTAGCATTTCAGGCAAAGATAAAAGAGTGTCCAAAGAAGTGGAGTCATAAAACACTTGTATGTTGGTTGATGTGTTGGGGAAACTGATGGGGTTTTTTGTAGTAGGATCATAGGGTATACGAGTGAGAAGAAATATAAGGCTGAGCTGGAGACTAGACGAAGCAAGAGTCTACTCAGCACTCCTTCCTCCTTCTAAAAATAGGACCCTTTCCCACTGGGAACACTCTCCACTCCACGTGGCCCTTGTGTAGCCTCTATCTATTGTAGCACCCGGGCTTCCTGGCTCTAGTGGAGAGGTTATGATGTGTTTTTGACCATCTTATTTCACCAAACCCCTGCATACAGTGATTTGCCAAGGAACAATTAGGGTCCTTCCCTGATATTTTATACGCAGATACCAAGAGAAAGTAGCTTCCTTCTTTCACTGGGATCTTTAAGCCAGAAGAGTTGGTGGCTATACCCTTCTGCCCCGACCTCTCCCACTCGCCCCTCCAACAAAGAAGGAAAAGAATGCAAGTGACAAAGAGAAACAGAACAGAGAGAGAGAAAAAGAGAGAGAGAGAAGAGAACTCTAGACGTAGAAAGATCCAGATATAGAGACAACATTTGGGTTCCTGGAGTCCTTGGAGACAGCTCCATCCCCTAGACAGCCTAGTTATTATATGAATCAGTAGATTTCTTTTTGTTTTCACCAGCTTGCGATGGATTTCTGGAAATTGCAGCTAAAGGAGTATTAGAAAGCACATTCTGGTGTTTAGATTAATAAAAACTACAGGAAGAAAAAATAATATACTCACTCTTCGACGTGATAAATTTCAGATGCTATAGGAACACCTAAGCACAGATGTCCAAGGGACAGTTAAGCATAGGGGCTTGGTAGCCAGGAGAGAGGAACTGCCTAGCAATATAAATTTAGAGTGAGTCAGGATAAAGTTGATTGTTGCAGCTATGGGCCTAGATAAAATAATTCATGGAACGCATGGAGAGTAGGAGAAAATAGAAACCACAGAAAGAACCCTGAGGACTCTCTCTTGAAGGAACATGGGTGAATGAAGAGGAGACCTTTAAGGCTACTGAAACAATGTCTGAGAGGGAGGAGAATCAGGAAAGAGTAGACTTCTAGAAGCCAGAGGTGTAAATAATTTCAAAAAAGATGGTGTGGCTAAGAATTCTAAATGATGCAGAAGTGGGGTAGGATAAGGTCTGCATTCATTAGCATAGGGTAGGTAACCCTACAATAACAAATTAATCCCCAAACTCCAATAGCTTAAGACAACAAAGCTTTACTTCTTGTATGTTTTGTGGCCTTTTCTGGTTGATGCTACATGTAGTTATTCAAGGACCTGGGGGTACTGAGGCTCCCCGCATCTTGTAACTGCAGGATATGGCACTTGCAGCATCCCTGGTCACTGGGATGGAAGAAGAGAGAGACTGGAGACCACACGTAAGTTTTTCACTGTCTCAATTGAAAGAGACACAAAATGATTTGGCACACGTTCCATTGGCCAGAACTAGTCATATGATCCTGTCTACTTAGAAGGAAGCTGAGAAAGTTCAGGGATATAATGGAATATTGGATTTGGTGAGCATTATTATCTCTGCCACAAGGACAAAAAGGTAACTTTTGAGTTTATCTATCAGCAGGCCGTTGGTGATTTTAAAAAGAACAAATTCGCTGGAGCAATGAAGCTAAAAACCAGCTTGGAATTAGCAAAGGAATGGAAGCTGACAAAGTTAGATGCCTTATAGGCTTCAACATACTTTACCCATTTAATCTTGGTACAACCCTGAGAGCCAGATATTCCTGTTGTAATCTTACCAAGGAGGAAATCAAGGCATAGGCAAGGCCACTTAGTAATTCAACCATTCGTTATTGAGTGTTTGCTAAGTGTGAGAACTGAGGATTCAGTACCAGCAAAACAAAGACACCTCCCTGCCCTCATGGAGCTTACAGCCTTATAATTATACAACTAAATAGGAAATCATAGCTCTGGAGCATGCTGCAAATGAAAGTCCAAGATGCTGTATAAGAGAGCCTATGACAAGTCTGCCATGGGTGGTGAACACTTCCACAGGAGGTGAGGAGTCAGAGTTCAGTAGGCAGAATTGGGGTGTGGGAACTGAGAGTGGCAGGTCTGTTCCCCAGACAGAGGAAAGAGCATATGCAGGCGTCATGGCGTGCAAGAGTTTGAAGTTCTGAAAGGCTAATGTGGCTGGATCATAAGGAGCCAGGGGAAAGAAGCATGGTGTAGGAATTAAGAAGTGACATGGGACAGACTGTCCCCATTCCTGTGGGCCAAGTTGAAGAAAGTAAAGCCATTTTATACATCAGCCGAAGTCTGTGGGCTTGCCTGTCCCTCCAGAAAGAGTGCTTTGGCCCGAATAGTCAGCCAAAGTCACAGAGATGCTAAGACTCAATGCAAATCCGGCCTACTCCACGCCAGCCCCCCTTCACTCAACTCCAAATGCCTCTACATAAAATAGCACCACGTTCAGCTGGAGATGCAGCAGGCTATTGTTAGGCAAGTTCTGAGTTGAAGGAACCAGGACAGGTGTCCTTATCACTCAGTATCCCTCCCACAGGAAATCTCACAGCGAATTCACAAATAGATGGCCCCATTTGCTGTGGGATGCGGCACACTTTCGCCCCTCCCTCTCCTCTCCTGAAGGCAAGGAGTGACAGGGCTTTTTGTAAGTAATTTTAGCAGGTTTCAAGGCTTTCTTATGTTTGTTCTCCAGCTCTCCCCCAAATTGAAGAGCAGTGTCCAGCTGATTTTCCAAGGGCTGCATGTGGGGGAGTTGGCTCCCTTCATCCGCAGCTCCGAAGGGAACCAGGCTGAGCTGCTCAACATCTTGCCGACCGATTTCTCTTGGTTTTTCATGAGTTAAAATCAGTCTGATAAAACTAGACAGAAGCATTGAGGGGGTGGTACGGGAGAGGAGGTGGTTTTGCTGTTGAGATATTTTTGTTTATATGAGCTTTTACAATAAACATCATCCTTGTCCTCTTCGTCTCTCTCACGTATGCTTTGTTTTTAAAAATTGCCAGTTCTGAACAATTGTCCTTCGGAGTTCTGAGGCAACTTTGGCACCCTCCCCCCGCCTCCTCCGAAATGTTCTGCTGGTTTTCTGCTCTAGCTTCTCCCTCATACCCATGAATTCAAACATCATTCCAATAAGAATTTTACAGAGATCATTTTTCTTTAGCAGGAAAACTTCTGAGAAACAGCTTTGACTGGCATCCACACAGCCTCCAAGAAAATAAATTTTAAAAAGGGGTAACAACGAAACCTGCCATTTCATTGTTTTTACCAAGTTTTATTTCCACCTGACGTTAACTGAGTACCTAGTGTATAAGCCCGGAAGATTTTGGAGTTTTAGTGAATGAATGAGACTTGGGTCCCAGTCCTCAGGTTGCTGGCAGCCGATCTGAGTGCACTGATGGGCAATCGAGGATCAGAAAGGATGCATTTCTTCCTCTGCCTCGTCCCACTCAGAGGAGAGAGTTGTCTCTTGGAGCCCTCATGAGCATCTTGATGTTTCATAAACTCTGCGCCCAAGACTGCAGCAGCCTCCTGTTGTGTAAGCACCATAGACAGGTGATGAGCACACTTCAGATAAGGGTCAGGAAGGCTCCCAGCGTGAAGCCAGGTAGAACTACCGAGCCAGAACAGTCATTCTGAGTCGCTGCCTGTCCCTGAGCTTGCTTTCCCTCCAGCAGGAGAGCCAGGCGGAGGAGCCCAGGAGCCACTTGGAAGGCCAGCCTTTCCCAGTTGTCTCTGAGGTGACTAGGGAAAGGGAAGGGACAGAGAGCGCGAGCCTCCTGTCACCAGATTATTTATAGTCTCTTCCCTCCTGTCGGCCCTGGCCAGGCACTCTGCCGCGTCGGTGGGGCTTGCTGAACTGAGAGAGGATGAGACAGGGCGAAGTGGTGCTTCAGGAAGGAACTGCCTTCTGATCTGCCCACCCGGAGACAAGGAGCTCCAAACAGCCCAGACTTCACGAAGGCCCTGGCTGGAGGCTGTCAGAGTGTTCCCACTCCCGTGCTTCTCAGGGGAAAGAGGAACAGAACCTCTTTCAAACAGGTCCTCTGCCAAATTTTTCTCCCGGCGCCTCTGATCCCCATCATCTGAGGGCCCTTCTCGCTGCTCTGTGTGTACTTCTGTTCATAACTCATTATTACTATTACTAAAAAAGAAGGAATGGAACATAATGAACAGATTGAATGTCCAGTGTGCACGCTCTCCACCCCAACCCCAGAGCTTTAATCTAGCTGCCCTGAGGGATCAGATCACAACTGAGCCATCTTGTGTGGCCTGCGATAGGCACCAGAGAGACCTAGAGGAACAGATGTCCAGTCTCCTCTCTCTTCCTTTCCTTCTCTCATACACACAACATGGGTTCAAATGAGACAAAGTCACTGTCACCCTGACTGTATTTGCCACCCTGCCTTAGATTCCAGCACCCAATTCCCCTCAGCAGCTTCCCTCACTCCTGCTCTCAGCAGCCTCTGCCCCTAACCGGCTGCCCCATCTTCCTCCTCCAGCCTCACCTAGCCCCAGGAACTTGACTCTGTCTGTCTTTCTAAGCCAGATCGGTGCTTTGCCCTAAGACAGCCTTTGTTTCTACCTAGTGTCAGAACTTCTCACTCCGGAGGTCCACACAGGACCGGCCTGGGACCGGGGGATTGCCCAGACTGCAGCAGCAGGGGGTCGAATAGTAAGATATAGGAGGCCTGCCTTCAGGAGGGCCACAGCCTGGTCAGAAAGCAGCAGCTAAGGGATTTTAATAAATGCAATAAAGAAGGCCACTGGAGGGGGTGGTGGAAGCAGTGTTTCCCAAAGTGTGGTCCTTGTGCCACCTGGGTCAGAATCACCAGAGGTACTGGTTCTGAGATGTGCTCCTCTTTCTGGCTTCACGCTGGGAGCCTTCCCAACCCTTACCTGAAATGCACTCATCGCCTGTCTATGGTGCTTACACAACAGGAGGCTGCTGCAGCCTTGGGCGCAGAGTTTATGAAACATCAAGACGCTCATGAGGGCTCCAAGAGACAACTCTCTCCTCTGAGTGGGACGAGGCAGAGGAAGAAATGCATCCTTTGTGGTCCTTGATTGCCCACCAGTGCGCTCAGATCGGCTGCCAGCATACCTCTACCAGAGGTATGTTCCTGGGCCACATTCCCAAAGTAAGGAGTCAGTGTCTACATTTTAAATAACCTCCTGATGTAAATTTCATGACATTGAAATGCAAAGACCACATAAACATTTTGAAAATATTAGCTACCAACAGTACTATTATTGAAAGGTTAGACCTGTTTTCCTATGGTATAACAGCTGTACATAAAGACCCTTCTTTGATCAGCTAAGACAGAATTCTGAGTCTCTGGGAAAATTACTTCACTGTTCTGGCTTCGACGTTCTCCCCTCTGTTTTGAGACGGTTGGTTTAGCTGGTCCCCATCTCCTTTCCAGCTCGATTTCCCTCTGAGTCTAGGATTCTGTCAGAATGGAGTGGTCTCTAAGCTTAATGTTGGGAAACGGACCACTTCAGTCCTGAAGAGTCAAAGAGAGACAGAGAAGATAAAGACAGAACCATGGCAATGATGAAGATAAAGACGGAACCGTTAATGTGGGGATTACAAGGAGGGGTTTGGAGACAGTAAGAGAATCCAGCTTTGTAACTTCAGACAACTTCATATAAATACTCATTAAATAAATACCTTTCTGCACCTTAACTTTGCCTTTTGACAAAGAGGGCAAATGAAGGCTGTTGCAAGACAATGTTTGCAAACATCCCATACAGGCCCAGTGTACTGCAGGTCTTCAAAGAATGGTGAATATTGTTATTATCATCTCATAGTATATTATTCAGGATTAATAAAAATCATTGTGCGTGAGATCCCTGGTATGAGATATGGCACAAAATAGATGCCCAGAAAATGGTAGTTCCTTTTTTCTGTATACTAGAAACACATCATATTGAATGGTTTCACTCATTCATTCATTCAACAAATATTTATTGAGCTCCTAGTCTATAGAAGGTAGAGCATTAATATAGGGATACAGTGGTGACTGAGATGGCTGTGGTCCTGACCAGCGCTGTGGTCTAGGGGGAGCTAGAGGTAAGTGAAGGGGTTATTATCATGCTGTGTAACTGATGCTGAGCCATAGGCAAAGTGAGGTATTGTAGACAGATGAGGTACCAGAGTGTACTAGACTAGCAAAGAACGACAGGTGCAAAGACTCAAAGAAAAGAAGGAGCATGGCACAGCCACAGAGATAAGGAAGGTTAGAAAAATAGGAGGGGGCCAGTTCACAAAAGGCTGAGTACGTCATGCTGTTTACAGCTTCCCTTGTCCTAAGGGTGTAGGGAACCAGTGGGGTGCTTTAGAAAATTTACTCTGACAGCTATGTGGAGAAGGAACTGGGAGTAAAACCAGAGTCCCGGACTCTCGGCAGGAGGCTGATGCAGCGATCCTGGTAAAGATGATGGTGGCTGTGGGCATTGATGAAAGCAGACAGATTCCAGGCATGCTTAAGACGTAGAACCTATAGAACCCATGATTGATTGGATTTGGGGGCAGGGAAGCAGCATTTTAGGATGAAATTGTTTCTTGATAACAGAGTGAAGCCTCCACATTTTCTCATTAACTATAGGTTAAGTCTGACCTGTATTGAAAAATGCAGATTGTGTATTTAACAGGTTTATTTTAACAACTCAATCATTTTGTTAGCTCAGGTTCTTTGTAATTAGACCACAGTTTCCCAAATTTCAGTGAAATTATATTGAGTGCAAATTTTTATTTTGGAGTTTTGGAGCTTGGATTTTCCATTAATTCCAGATCAAACTTCTACTTAGACCATCTTCAGATGCAGTGATGAACTTTAACCACTTGATGGCCACATTTCAAAGTCCTTTATCTTATTTCCTCACCTCTGGCAATTTTCTATCTATTCTAATCAATTGCATCTGGGAATGACTAAATCTGCCATTTTCTGCTTTAGTAGAATGTCCATTCTTTCATTTTCAAGAAATGAGTCTGAAACTTTACTGGACCCATAGTAGGTGTTCACTAAAAATACTTAAACAAATGACCAAATGACTGGATATCAATGAAAACCTAGTTTCCAAATGCTTGGGACCGTTTGAATCTTCATTATGTTTCATACCTTTGAAATTTAGACAACCACTGTTTCATACTAAGCAAAGAAGTATTACTTAAAAAAATAGTTTGGATACATAAATAGCAAAATAGTCATTATAACTATATTAACAGAACTCTTAATAAAAGAAGAAAATCTTTCTTTTCATTCCTTGTCCATATGCGACTCTAATTCTAAAGCTTGCCTAATTGTTTTCATTAGGTATATGCATTGTGCCTTTTTTTCACTTAACATTTAACATAAGCATTCTATGTTTGGCAATATAGTTTCTACCATGTTAACTCTTATTACCTGTATAACAGTAGATTGAGGAGGTAAGCCAGAGGGTTCTTGGTCGTGTCTTTACCGTCATACATTAAACCATTTCTGGACCTCATGGTAATAAATAATGCTGAAAGTAATATTTCCTAGAGAGACAGTCCCAGCACATTTAGAGCTAACTATTCCTTTTTGAGAGTGAAACATTAAGATGTATAATAGGTCTGACTATAGATGTGTCATCATCTTACAGATGACAGTATTTCTCTATTGGAAAGGGCCAGATCTGGAAGCTTAGAGGAAAGGAAAGTTACATCTAAGCACTATTGATGACAGAGGTATCCTCAACAGGAAGACTTTGGCTAGTTGCAATCCTACTAATAAGGCCATCCCTAAGGTGAAAATGGGCATAGGGATTTGCAGCCAAATTGTCTTTGAATATGCAAGTCTCAATGACAAAAAACATTCAAAGCGAAATGTTAGTCGGATATCATCAAATATTTAATTTTTCTAGCTGTTTCAATTTCATGCTCATCAAGTAAATTTCTGATTAGAATTTGGTTTTTCATGCAAGTCTGGCTTCAGGGAAAGAACATATCCTTCCTACAGTTTCAAGTATTTCTAGCCCTTCTATCAGAGCGCTCTCATTACAAATTAATATATTGGCTTCCTATGTGATTTTCCACAGAAAGAAAATGTACTGAAGAGATATACTTCAAATTTTTATGATCCTTATGATAGCAATTTCACCCTGTAAATACATTAATTGCCATCTTAATTTTTATACTTATAATGAAGTATACATACTTATATGTATACGGTCTCATGAGTTCACCTAACGTGAGATGAATCTGAGAGAGGTATCTGTTCATGAAGTACTAACAAAATCAGGTCTGAACCTGTAGGACTCTGAGTCAGACTCTAGACTATAGTCAATTCACCAAGGTGTTCATTCTACTCTGTCCAGTTTCTCGAGACACAGCTTGCCAACCTTATCTCCTGTTGGTTGCACATTAATTTGACCACTGGTATCACACACACGTGTGTATAGTTTCTACAGAGGAACTCTTGTGTTAGTCAGGGGTGGGTTCAAACTCTGAAGAACCTGAAGCTCATACAATTTGAGGGACGGGGATCTCTTTAAGAAAAATAATACAAAATGATGAATACAAAGTTAAGTAGGCAATTCAATATTTATTCAGAAGTCACAACAAATTATAAACTTAAAATCTGACAAATAGTATGGATATCATGATTACTTAACATTTGTGTTCATCAACTGTCTGATAATGTCTCTATAATAATTTCTCCTACATTTTTAGTAGTATATTCTTTGATCACTTGTGCATATGACAATGATTTTGCAATATTACTTTCTATAGAGAGATAGTAAATATAACTCAGGCTTTCTTCTAGCATTGTTGAATCATTGAGAGTTTAGAAAAAATTATTTTACCTCACTACTGATGACTGGAAATCTTCTTTTCTCATATATGTATTCAATGCTATAAATTTCCCTCTTAGTGTTGCTTGGTTGCATCCCACAAATTTTGATAAGTTGTATTTTCATTTTCGTGTTACAGTTGCTGTTAATAGATCTTCTTTCTATTTTGGTTTTCTACCATTTCTCTATGTTTTGTGAAGGTTATCTTGCTTGAGATTTATTACAATTCCTGAACTTCATGTCTTTAAACAATTCTGGAAAATTCTAATTCATTATTTTATCTTAAAATACTGCGTTTATGCCATTCTCTTTCTGGATTTTTTTCTGGGAAGACGTTTCTTTCTGGAATTCTAATTTGAATATTTATTTAACTTCTTGCTTTGTCTACTGTTTCTTTTAACATTAGATTTACATTTTCCAAACATTTGTTTCTCAGTGTTGCATTTTGGATAATTTCTTTGTATATGTCTTTCCATTCACTGATTTTCCATTTGGCTATGTCTAATTTTCTCTTGAGGTTTTAATGTCAATTCCCACGGTTTTCATTTCCAAAAGTTCTATTTGGCTCCCTTTCAATTATGCTTGGTCATATTTTAAGTCTTTTATTTCTTGTTCATATTTCAAACTTCTTTTTTATTCCTGTAAATATAAAACTTGTATTCCATGTCTGACAATTCCAATGTCTAAAATATTTGTGAGTTTGATTCAAATATTATTGCATCTGCTGATAGTCACATAATGCTTTGTTTCGATGTGTCTTTTGTGATATTCAGCTGCAAGTTGCTCATTTTCCTTGGAACTTATCTGGGGATATTTAACTTTAAAGACTAGATTGAAATCATGTTTCTCCAGAAAGAATTTAGATATTTTTAAGCTATTTTCCTGGCAGCACTTTCAACAGATACCAGTCTAAGTACAATTATATACCTGAGGTTTTATATATCACATAGATAGCTTTAATTTGGATCACAAACATGCATGAGTCCTGGCTTGTGGTTTTAGATTCTAAGAGGGATTTTTTCCCTTCCACTCAACACAAAGGTAGAGACCAGGAAGTTTTCTGGCGTTTCCCTTATGTTCAACAGATTTTTTCTCATTTATCTGAACAAAGAAGATGTAGTCTTTTCAGGTGCTAACTTTTTATAGCAGTATTCTACTAGGCAATCCATCTGGAGTGGGTGCTAGATTTTATCTCCTATTCCCTGCATTCTGTATAGGTCAGAGTTGAACACTCTCATTATCCTAGGTCCAGCAGAAATCTTCAGCACAAAAACTGCCTTTTACTTTCTTCCTTACCTTCTAGGTTCCTACTCTCACTTGATTTTTGGTATCTGCAATTCTGTCTTATAGTTTCAGAACTATGATGTACTTTAAAAGGTGTTTTTATATTTTATCCAGCATTTTAGTTGTTTTCATATACCATTGTGCAGAAAAGAGTTAACAGAGCAAGCCCAAGACTGCCATGTCTGCAAGATTGGCCTTTGGCTGGTGTCTGGTGGCTACCCACCATTCCTAGAACTGATAAGAGTGGTTCTCTGTGTCTAAAACTATTTGCACAAGCAATGCAGTTTATGCTGAACACCTGCTTTCCTTCTGGGAGTCTGGAATTTTGGTCCATGCTACGCATAGAGAGCCTACATGATCAGCCTCCAATAAAAACTCTGGGCACCGAGTCTCTAATGAGCTTCCCTGGTAGACAACATTTCACAGGTGATGTTATAACTCATTGTTGGGGGAATTAAATGTTTTCATCCTTTGTAACTACACTGGGAGAGGACTCTTGGAATAACAGGCTTATTCCTTGTTTCCTGTGGACTTCACCCCATGCATCTTTCTTTTTCCTGATTTTGCTTTGTATCCTGTCACCGTAATAGGTCTTAGCTCTGAGTATGACCACATGTTGAGTCCTATGAATCTTTCTAGTGAAACTGGGGGTGGTCCTGAGGACCTCCAACACAATCATACTGGCAGAAAATCCTCCAACAGACCTTCTTCACAGAGGTTGTGCCCCATCCAATCACTGTAATTTAGAGATGTTAATTTAAAGATAGCAATTGTATTAGTTTGCTAGGGCTGCCATTAGAAAATATGCTGGTCACCACTTTCTTCTCCTAGCCCTGTTCTTTACCATAAATCCAAGGCAAGTGTCCACTTTTTATTTGGCTAAATCAGTATGCTCAACCCTTATTTTGGAATGCATAAATACTACATTTTGGTAACAGGATTTCCATAACAAAAAGTCTTTCCATAGCCAGGTAAGTTTGGGAAGTGTTGATAAATGAAGTTAAATGGATTTATTTACTGCAGAAGTGCTCAGAGCTTTTAATGTATTCACCGTTAATAAAAAGGTATGGTGAGCAGTGCTTTCAAAACTTATTCCACCTCAAAATTCTTCTTTTCCCCAGAATACCTATTAATATAACTTGAGACACTAATATTCCTGAGGCACAGTTTAGAAAATGCTGGAATAAAACCTTGCCTCCTGTCTTTTGAAAAGCCTTAGGCACTTAAGTGTTTTCTTTATTGGCCTGAGTCATATTTAGTATCTATCTTTCCAGCTACCTCAACAAAATCATTAGAGCTTTAAATAATTCTAAAACACCCAGATTTACTCTCAGGAGCAAAAGTCCCCGGTGCCCTTAAGCTAAAAATGCCTCATGCTTAATAGGAAATAGTTATGTGCAGACTTGGGGTAACCAGCCACTTTGTTGCTTGCAATTTCAATATTCTCATCTCCAGAATGGACCTAATAAAACTTACCTACCACATGGCAGTGATTTCAAATAAAACCATTTATGTGAACAGATCTTGTAAATTAGCAAGCACCATTCCTAGGTCATAAATTGCAAATCGACAGATCTGCTCTTTCTTAAAACTTGGGAAGAAATGACATATAAATTAGAAATAAATTCATTGATTGTTTAAAAATCAATCAACCCTGATGCCAGAGGGAAGGCTTTTTTGATACTTTCTTGGGATGGAAAGAGAATTTTAGTAGATTTCTTACACGGTCATCCAAAATATTGTTGGTAGGATTTATAAAATGCTTACATCTCTCATTATGACCACTGGATCAGAGATTCCTCAAAGATTTCTTCAGCTATTGGTCACACAAAAGGCCAAAGTACTCTGGCGGCTGCCCACAAGAGAGCCAACTGTCTATATTGCTCTTGGTATTTAGTCAGCAGATTACTGCCTTTTCATTCCAAAGGACTTCCCACCATAATTGTCATGGTCTCGTATTTTGAAATATTTTGGCTCTCAAATAGTATTTACTAAGTATAAGTCATTCATTTTTCCATTTTATCTATTAACCCTATAACTGCCCATCAGCGGTAACTAACATCTCACCTATCAAAAGCAAATAAACTTGAGTTCCAATTTGCCTGAGCAGACTAATCTTGGGTAAATATTCAATTTCTGTTAGGATTTTTGAAGTCTTGAACATTGACACCTCCTGGAACTCCTCCAGTTCCTTTGAGGACCTAGTCTGGGAACAGCTCTCCATGGTCTGTGAGTTGGTGAAGAAGAGGTAGCTGAAGGTTGAACAGGGGTGAGGTTTAAACAGTGAGCAAAACTCTCTCTACCACAATTCTTACTTAATATATGATATGTTGGCAGCGTTTGTCTTA
Source organism: Equus asinus (assembly GCF_041296235.1). Taxonomy (NCBI): domain Eukaryota; kingdom Metazoa; phylum Chordata; class Mammalia; order Perissodactyla; family Equidae; genus Equus; species Equus asinus. The sequence goes on along the minus strand of NC_091802.1, from coordinate 31,599,250 downwards.
TGACCTAGATCCATTTTGACCTTAAATTGACTGATGGTGCAGGGTGGTACTGAATCCCGCTGTAGGAGACTGAGACATACCCCCTGCAGCAATAGCAAAGCAGGCTAAAGCCATGGCTGGGTCCCAGGTGTCAGAACTAGAAAGAGTCCATGGCTGGAAGGAGAGTAGGAAGGAATAAAATCACCAGTGAAGCCTATCTGCCATCAAGTTCAAAGAGTGTGTGCAGATATGACAGGTAACAAAGCCAGAAGGTCAACAGCCAGACACAAACAGGAAGAAAGATGAGCAGCAAAGGTAGAAACGGAATGACAAAATTCAGAACATTTTCGGAGAATAGCCAAAAGTCATTTCCAGTGACATGGTGGACAGGGAGTCTGCCCAGTTTTAAGACCGGGAGCCAGGGCCAAACAGTAGGCACTGTGTTTACATGTCCATACCTCTCTCCTGGTGCGGTACCAGCACCAGGGGTGATGCTGGGGTTGCTTAAAGTGCAGTAACCCCCCATGAATGCTTTCCTGTATCAGCTAACCATCACTGCAGTCTCAGCATCTTTCCCTATGGGAACAGCCACACACAGTGTTAAACCAAAAGCCCAGGAGGTTGTATTGCCCCCACCCCTCTCAAAACATGAAATATGAGCAGGTTTCTATGCCTAAATGCAAAACACTGTTATTATCCTGTTCTCTCATTTGAAAAGAAGAAATCATTTGAGACAGATCTGACTCAAGAGGAAGCTGAATACAGGACGGTAGGAGGCCTCCCTTGGTGGCGCTGACGTGGGATTCAATTGAAAAGCCCTGAGTGCTCTGATTTTTCTGAGCTAGTATTTATTTGAGCCAAAAGATTAAAGCTGGCAAACTGTGTAAACACGATCATCTGCAGCAGCTCACATCTTACGTTTGTCTAGTAGGTTAATAAGTACTCTCACCTGTGTCATCAAATTTGGATTGGAATGGCAGCCCTGTGAAATAGATGGGGAAGAGATTAGTAACCACACTGAATGATGACCACAGAAGGAGTGAGGAGCTCCCACTTTCCAGGGCTGTAAAGGAGGACTGTGAGTTCACATTTCTCATTTCTCAGTGACAGAGCTCCCCTTCCTGGTCTGGAATGTCAGAGTTGACATTAATTCTTGGCCCTCTACTTCCCATAGCAATCCTCATCCTCCTCTTAGCCCTGTTGCAGCTGTCTTCTCTGCTCCTCTCCCGTAGCTGGAATGTGTTCAGCCCTTTCCAGAGATGGTGGGAGTCAGAATGGATCAGTGGTCTCAGGGTACACCCCTGGCCATAATAAAGGGACAGTCCCATCTGAATACCCTCTGAGACAGCTCAGCTGTTTCCTGATGCCCTTTCTCTGGGGTCCACGGGCACTGTGCATTCTCCTACCCCCTTCTTAGGTAGTCCTCAAAGGGAGTCCCATCTAATATCTTTAACAGATATCAGCTCTCTGGAGTTTGCTCTACACTTGGCTAGTGACGGTCCCCAGGTCTCCAGACTGGTGGGTTCTGCTTCTGTTCTCTGGTTCCTGAGCCCTGTGGAACATACAGAGTCCTTCAGCTCAATGCCTGGCACCGGCCTGAGTCTGCGTATCCCTGCTAGCACAGAGCCCGAGAGGATGGAGATCTCTTTGGACACTCAGTGCTCATTGGCCCAGAACAGAATCTGCTAGACTACCATTGAGATTTGGTGTTGAACTACCAGCCCCTCCCCTGGAGAGACAGGCTAGAGCTTTGTTCCTGCTTCCCCACATTCCTGTTAGCTCTTGCCTCATGCTAAGCTTTGTCTTCCTTTTATTCCTTCATGTTTTTGAAACTTGAGAATTGTTCAGATCCATTTAAAAGGAAAGGGATTTTAATAGACTCTCAATATTGCCTTAAATCATTTTTATTATTAAAACGAACGTAAGGTTTTAAAATACCAATTTATCTTCCTTATCAGCAAGCTGGTCGCTCTCTCCTTGAATATCATCTGCCACAAATGCTTTCTTTTAAGGTTGGAGTGGGGAAGAAGGAGGATATGACATAGGAGAAAAAGAAGGATCACCCAAGGCCAATCTCTTCTGGCTTTAGCAATACTTACAGAAGCCACAGACAGATAAGAAAAGAAAAAAACAAAGCAGAGGCCATCACCACCAGCAAAATCCAACCTATCCAGCCCAGGGAAGCCAGGGGTAGGGTTGTGGGCTGGGGGGGTGGAGAGGACATAGCCCCATTTAACGTTTGAGAGTTTGGAAAGCAATTACTTTTCAGGCTGCCCCACAACAATCTGGGGTGAATAAATCAAAGGTAACATGGTGGTTCAATGTGAGCAGTGGTTCTCAAAAGTGTGGTCACCTGACCAGCAACAGCATTTGGGTACTTGTTAGAAATGTAAATTCTTGAGCGCCACCACAGACCTACTGTACTCATTGTGCCTCTGGAGTGTATATAACTATAAAATCAAAATAAATTTTAAAAATTCAGATTGAAAACATTAATAGAATATGGTAGATACTGTTTTGCTTGGTTCACTCATCATTTTTCTCTATTATCTTAACTGTGAAATCTTCAGTAATAATCCTATAAGTTCATCATTTTAACAAAGTTCGATAACTATTTTTAGGAATCTACCCTATCCCAAGGTCAAGAAAATATTCTATTTTCTCTGCTAGAAACTTCGCTATTTTACTTTGCACAATTAGATTGGCAATTCGTCTGGAATCTAATTTCGTGTATAGTATGAGAAAGGGGCTGCTTTGTCTTTTCCTCTTCTGGATGTCCAGTTGGCAGTATGTTATTTATCGAACACTCTGCGCTTATCCTCACTGCTATGCAGTGCCATTTTTTATTATAAATCAAATATTGATATATGTGTGGCTCGATTTGTGGAGCCTCTATATTGTTCCCCTGGCTTACTTGTCGGTCCTTGCACTAGTACAATGCACCATCTTAATTGCTGTGGTTTGCAATAAATCTTGATATCAGGTATAGTAACTCTTTCCACTTTCTTCTTATTTTTCAAGATTGTGTTGGCTAATCTTGGCCCTTTGTATTTCCATAAGAAAATTAAAGTCACACTGTCAATTGCCACCAAAAAAGATTGTCTCTGCTGTTCTTGGGCCTTTTTATTTCCAAGAGAACTTTTAGGGTCAACTTCTCAAAAAAAACAAAGAAATAACAACAGTGAAACCTCTTGGGATTTCAATAAGCTTGCACTGTGTCCATAGATCAATTTGTGGAGAATTGATGTCATCATAATATTAAATATTCCAATCCATGAAAATGGTATATACCTCTTTTATTTACATCTCCTTTATTTTCTCTCAACAAAAATGTTTAGTACATCTATAGCGTTCTTACTCACCTTTGGTTAGATTTTTTCCTAGTATTTGACTTTATTAATACTACCATGGATAATGAAATGCTTTGGACTTCATTTTCTGCTTGTTTGCTGCTACCATATAAAAATATAATGCATTTTTGTATATTGACAACGTATCTAAATGCCTTGCAAAATTTATTAATTTATTCTAATAGTTGGTTATTCTTTCGTATGTTCTGCATACATAATCAGGCCACCTGCAAGTAATAACCACTTAATTTGTTATTCTCTGACTCTGATACATTTGTTCTCTTGCCTTTTTTTAGCTGTCTACGCTTCCAGTACAGTATTGAATAGAAGAGTAAACATCTTTGTCTTGCTCAGCATCTCACAGGGCAAGCTTTCATCATAGCTCCATTATGTATGTAGTGGGTTATTGTAGATATTGTTTATCAGATTAAAGATGTTTCTCTTTATTCCTAGTCCATTAAAAGTTTTTATCATGAATGGATGCTGAATTGTATTGAGTGCTTTTGCATTTACTGAATTTATCATCTATTTATTTTTTCTTTATTCTTTCATGTCTTGTTTCTTTAACATAACATTTTGGAGATTCATCCAAGGTTTTGGTTACATGTATCAGTGGTTTGTTCCTTTTTATTGCTGAAGAGTATGCACTATGCATACGTTTGCTGAAGTATGCCATTATGCATACGTAGTTCTTTGTTGATTTTCCTATTGATGGGAACCTGAACTATTTCTAGTTTGGGGCTAGTATGAATAACGTATCTGTGGACATTCTTGTGCAAGTGTTTTTGTGACTATACACTTTCATTTTTCTTAGCTAAATACCCAAGAGTGGAACTTGTCTTTTTACTTTCAAACCTTTCTATCCTTATATTTAAGGTGTTTCTCTTGTAAGCCACATAAAAGTGGTTCTATGTTTTTCATTCAGTCTGATCATATTTGTCTTTTAATTGGAAAACTTAGTTGAAAATTAATGTAATTACGATATATATTTGAGTTCAAATTTATCATCTTTCTATTTGTTTCACCTCTGTTTTTCCTTTTCTCTCCTTTCTTGCCTAATCATGAATTTTTTTCTTGATTTTTATTTCATCTGCTCTCCACTTTAGCTTGCAAGCTATTCCTTCTTTTACTATTTTTTTAGTGTTTACCCTCAGGGTCACAGCATATAACCTTGATTTGGTTTTTGTTTGTTTTTTGTTTTACTTTGTTTTGTCTTAAAGATTGGCACCTGAGCTAACATCTGTTACCAATCTTCTTTTTTCTTTTTTTTTCCCTTCTTCTCCTCCCCAAAGCACCCCTAGTACATAGTTGTATATTCTAGTTGTGAGTGCCTCTGGTTGTGGCATGTGGGGATGCCACCTCAGCATGGCCTGACCAGCAGTGCCATGTCCGCGCCCAGGATCCAAACCCAAGAAACCCTGGGCTGCCAGAGCAGAGCACACGAACTTAACCACTCGGCCACGAGTGTGTTTGTCCTGCTTGGGATTCATAGTACTTGAATCTGTGGCTTGATGTTTTTTGTTGATTTCCAAAATCTCAGCCATCATCTCTTCATATGTTGCTTCGTCCCCATTCTCTCTCTTCGTTTTTTGGAACTCCAGTTACACTTATGTTAGATCTTTATACAGTACCCATACTTTAATGTGTATCTTTTCTTCTGATTTATCTTACATTTTACTAATCCAGATTCCTCTCTCCCTACAAAACACCCCTCAAACCTACATGGTTTGACATGACATCAACCTATTTTAGTTCCCATATCATGTCCTCTGTGCCTTTTGTCACACTGCCCTTCTGTCCAGAAAGATCTTTCTGCTCTCATCCATCTATAAAATATCTACTCATCTTTTTTTTTTTTTTTAAAGATTTGATTTTTTCCTTTTTCTCCCCAAAGCCCCCCGGTACATAGTTGTGTATTATTCGTTGTGGGTTCCTCTAGTTGTGGCATGTGGGACGCTGCCTCAGCGTGGTCTGACGAGCAGTGCCATGTCCGTGCCCAGGATTCGAACTGACGAAACACTGGGCCGCCTGCAGCAGAGCGCGCGAACTTAACCACTCGGCCACGGGGCCAGCCCCTATCTACTCATCTTTTGATATTGATGTCTAGTATCAACTTCTCTTTCATTATGTGTTTCTTGACCCACTCCAAACAGAACCAACTGCTCACATAGCCCCACTTCACTCACACAGACCAGCCTAGGACCTACATGACGCTTCATGCACTTATTTGTCTACACATCTATCTTTCACCAGTAGACTGGGAACTCCTGAGCCTTACTCAATTTCAGATGCTTAAGATCCAGCCCAGTGTCCAGCACAAATAGTGGTAAGCACACTGATGCTGAGTGAATTAGTATAATGTACTCACCATGGTTATGCAGCAGAATCACAATGGGGAGATGTGTGTTGAAAAATACTGATGCTTGGGCATCACCACAAATCAAATCTGGAGGTGGGATCTGGGCATCAGAACTTTTTTTTAAAACCACCACAGATGATTCTAATGTGCTGCTTGGGTTGAAGGTTGCTAATACAAGGAATCTGCCTCAGAAAGGCGATGTCATGGTTCAGTGAATGGGCTGAGGGCTGGAAAAGTTTTCCTGTGAGGTATTGAGTACATGCTGTAAGGGGCACCAAAAGATATGCACGTTAAGGGCATGTCTTTGGGTACAGCTGTCCATAGATACACACTACTGGGAAACCAAGTAGAGACTCCTCTGTGTGTGTGTGTGTGTGTGTGTGTGTGTGTGTTTAGGAGGTGAAAGTGAGTAAAGGAATCCCCAGAGTCACAGAAGTGACAGCCTGGGATTCTAATCCGGATGCTCAAAGTAGTAAATAACCTGCAGATATCTCATATCTTCTATCTTCCTCTGCCGTAGTAAAAGCGAAGCGATACTGGCAGGCCATCCCTCTCTTTGAGCATGAGGGTGCCTGGTCCCCATTCATTCCAAGGCTTCAGGGAGATCAAGGGTGACTGATACAGGCACCACAGGGTAAGGGGAACCTGATAACAGGCCTTATGTGACAGTGTCAACACTCCTGCCCCAGTTCAGACCTCTTGCTGTGATTGATAATGTGTGTGCTCTTCCAGTTGTCATAGAAACTGGATCTTTTCTCCTGACTCCCATCTGCTTTGCTGTGTGTTTGGTTTCCCATTTTTTAAGGAAATTAGTTATGCAGTGAAGTGTGCAGACTCCCTCCCACGACCTTGCCCTTGCTGAATCAAAGCAGTTCGAGAATTGTCTTGTGCGTTGTGACAAGCCAAGCAAGTACTGTGGGAATCCTGGTCTCCTCATTCCACCATTCTGAGGCTGCTTCCCACTTGGCTTCAGCAGTTATACCAGCAATCTCCAAGTTCAAACACATGAGCTATATTTGGATTCTCAAATCAGGCATAAGAGAGGAAAGTAGATTAATAAAATATAAGAAATTAGGGAGAACATTCTGTTGACCCTAAGGGGGTAGTTGTGATGTGCTGTAATAATTAGAAAGATGACCCTAATTGGAAAAAAAGAAAAGCAGCCCTCTGTTGATATCAAACTGAGTTTAATAGAGTGTTAATGAGGCCACCATATTTACAAGATATCTCAATTGTTCTCTTGACAAGAATTTGGGTCTCCAGTTGTGTTCCCTGGTAGCGTCCTGAATCCTATTTTTCCATGTCTTCTGAAATGTTTATTAATGAATTTTTTTCTGTGAAGAAGAGTTTTTTAGGACACAAGGTAGTTGCTTGATTCTTTGCTGCTGTCAGTCGTAAGACTAAGATAATAGTGTAGTAATTTATAAAAATGTATTTAACGAGCTATTATCTTTCTTGTTTCTTCTTCTAGGATGCTAGGGAGTGAGGGGCAGTTTCTCTGTTTACAAATCAATGGAGGTGACTGTCTGTGGGGTTTCTGAGTTATGTTGCTCAAGGTCTCTGTCACCACTATTTCTACTGATTAATACCAACCCTTCTTGAAGATCCACTCACAGCCAATTTTATTCCTCCTGCTCTGTGCACCTCCCCATCTAAGCCTTATCCAATGAGTATACTCATATCTTCTTCTTCCTCTTAACTATTCTGCACTTGCCTACACCAGAAGATTCTGAGACCAACCTCAGAGGCAGGACAATGGCTGGGAGTGTTTGTGAGAGAGGGTAGATATTATGAATCTAGTAAGCTGAGTGCTCCAGGAAGGCCAATGTTATGTCAGACACATTTTTGTTTTACCCTCCAAGTAACCAACGCCTCTAGGAGTCATGGTGCCCATTCCTACTGTCAGTGAACACATCTAAGTCTCTCAGTGGTCAGCCCTCATTCAAGATCTTGAGTCTAAGATACCTTGCCCTTGGCCCTTTTGGTCAAAGCATGTTACATGCAACAGGACTGAACACATTATTATCAAAATTATTCCTCCATGCAGGTGCTCTGTGTCCCTGGAAAATTGATGAATTTCCCTCAGACTGTATAGAAATTCATTTCTACTATCCAAACAGAAATTCCTTTGAGTTGGAGATTTGCTGAACTTAGAAGTCAAAGAGATGCTCATTTCTTTGTTGAATGAGCCTTTTTACTCACTTGCAAGAATTCTAAAACCACTGAAGCAGCCCTTATTTATTTTGCTGCACTGGAACTGAGAATCACATGCAAATACCAACTAAACCTGGTGTGGAAGAGTCAGTCTTCCAACAAAGATACATTAGCCTCAATAATGCCTGGGTTAACCTGTCACTCAATGTTGAGCATCAACCATTATAAACGGTTAAATAGTTCAGCCTGAGAAGCAGAATATTCCTTCAGAGTATTACCTTACATAACAGCTCAGAACTGGGAGCCCGTTTTGTCCCGAATACACCAACACTCAAAATCTTTATGCAGGAACTCAATTTGCAAAACTTTTTAGGGAAACATGACTATTTCAAACTCATGAGTTACACCTGGAAATTCCCTTGACCTTAAATCTGGTGGGGAGAGTTGTCAACAATGCAAATTTGCCCACAATCTCTGGCCCAGAACTTTCTATCTTAAAATCACAGGATGTGCCAGTCCCCAAAGCAGGAACACCCATCCGCCCCTTCCATGGCCATTTCCATCACCCAATATCCAACTTTGTATATTCTCCTTTTATCCTCAGCATTTACTAACTTGTGTATCCGTCAAGAGAGGTCAGATTATGTCATGCTAAAAAAAGTCCAAAATTTCAGCCGCTTAACACAATAAAGACTTATTTTTAACTCATGTGAAGTCTACAATGGGTCTGGACTACTCTCTAGGCCAACTGTTCTACATGCATCAGCTAAACAGTCCAATTTGAAGGAGCCTCCACCAGCTTCTACCTGTATTATTGGGGCACTCAGACTCTTCAGTTGACCTGGCTGGGAAGAACTGCCTAGAACAGGGGCTGGCAAACTTTTTAATTTTTTTTCTGGTGAGGAAGATTGGCCCTGAGCTAACATCTGTTGCCAATCTTTCTGTTTTTGCTTGAGAAAGATGGTCCCTGAGCTAATATCCATGCCAATCCTCCTCCACTTTGTATATGGGATGCTGCCACACCATGGCTGGATGAGTGGTGTATAGGTCCACGCCGGGGATCTGAACCCACGAACCCATGGCTACTGAAGCCAAGAGTGTGAAATTAACCACTACACCACCAGACCAGTCCCAGATAATTTCTTTCTTAAAAGAGCAGACACTAAATACTTTTGATGCTGCAGGCCAGCAGATCTCTGTCACAACAACCCAACTCTGCCAGTGTAGTGTGAAAACAGCCAGAGACAACACATAAACAAATGAGTGAGGCTGTGCCCCAATAAAATGCAATTTACAAAAACAAGTAGTGGGGTAAATTTGGCCTACAGACCATGGTTCGCCAATTCCTGGTGTAAAGACTCTCTCTGGCCATTAAATGCTTTTGCTGGGATGTGCTACGTATCCCTTTGCTCACATTTTATTTGCTAACGCAAGTCATATGATCATGCCTTCAGGAGCCAGGCAAGCACGATTTTCCAGTGTTTTCAGAGGAGAAACGGAAAAATATTTATGAGTGGTACGAACGCCTGCACCTTATTTACGCCATTTTATAAAGGTCAATATAAATGGAAGTAGTAAGAATAGGAATTAAAGTCAGTCATCTTAGATTTCAATATTAAATCTGAAGTCACTTGATAGTCCTCCATGACTCAAGGCAAATTGGTTTGATTTCTCCGAGTGTCAGCATCTCTGTCTATAACATGAAGACGGTAATCTCTGTTTTCCTCGAACTATTTCAGGATCAAAAGGGATATTACAGGACAAAGGGATCTGGAATCGAAACATCAAGGATTCAAGCTGTTATCATTTGCTACTGCCTTGAGCTTCACGGGATCCAGTTTCAGGCTATCCTTCAACGTAACATTTACACCCACCCACAAAGGCGTGGGCATTGTCTTACTCTGAGTTGCAAGCTAAATATCCGACATGGTGGCCTCTTCCAGGCCTTTTGCTTAGACTCCAGAGCTGAAGTCTGAAATTCTTCTTTTCTATTCTTACTCGTCTACAGTCTATAATATGGCACAGAGTGGGCCCAGCTGGAAACTGGCAGTGGAACAACTAGCTGAGTTAAACAAGAAAAAAAAAAAGGCACACTTCTTTTTGTGAAATAAAATTGCTTTCATGAGTTATGCAAATTTTTTTCTCCCTGCCTTTTTCCTCTTGGTATCCAGGAGAGTCTCATTAGCTCTTAAACAGTTCTCCTAAGCACTTCAATCCTTGTGCATTTGTTAGTCCAACATGATGTGCTTTAACTCCGCTCTGTTCTCAAGCCTCCAGGGTGGCTGGGAAAGGAGTGAGCAGGGAGGGAGGAGTGGTGGGGAGAGCAAGGGAGGAATGGTTCCTTTGGAGAAGCATTTGGAGGAAGAGAACTAAACCAGGTGAGCATTTTCTCTGTGCTAGGAGCATTGCACAAATTAGTTTATTTTATTCCCACAATAATACTGCATTGCAGGCTGTTTTATTTCCACCAAAGAAATTGAAACTTGAAGAGTTTAGGTAACATACCTAAGATCTAACAGTTAGGAAGCTGCGGAGCCAGAATTTGAAGCCTGATCTGACTTTGAAGTTAATATTCTTTCAATGCTACCAGGCTGTGGCCTCCACAAAGCCACTCTATCCAGAGAGGTGACAATGACCCTTCTTTCTTTCAGTGCAATTCACTGAATCCTCTGTCCCACTGGGGAAGGTTAGTAATAGCCAAAGAAATTCAGTATCTGAAGGACTTCCCTGCTCCATCCTTCCCACCTATGGAGACTATTTTATCCCTGCTCCTCCCTCCTAAACTCCATGCAGAGTTACGGCTGGGTTTTCAGACCCAAGGCTTATATTTGGCAATAAACCACCAAAAATGAGTGAAATCTTAGGGGAGGGAGCATCAGTAAGAAGATAAGGAGACTTGGGACCTGATAATGATGGTAATAATAGTAATAATCATAACTGGCATCTCCTATTACTATTTGCCAACCACTTCTCCATATATTAATTCATGTAATCCTAACAATCCTATGAAATAAATCCTATTAATTATATTTTAAAGTGGAGACACCAAGATACGAGACAACGTGGTCAAAGTTGCACAGCTAGCAAATGGCAGAACTGATTTGAACCTAGAAAGGATGACTCCAAAGCCCGGTCTCTTAACCACTTTGCTGGTCATTTCAACCACCTGGGAGCTTTTCCAAAATGCCAGTGCCTGGCTCTCACCCCCAGATGTTGTATTTGGTACGAGATTGGGTCAGGGCATTGGTACTTTTTTAAAAGCACCTGGGTGAATTGGAATTGGAGCCAGCGTTGAAACTCTGTGTGACCCAGTCATTCCATCTCCCTGTGCCTCAGCTTCCTCATCTGAATATGGGGTGGGGGGAGGGTTGGAACTGTGAGGGATATTTTGAGATGTCACAATCAATGAAGAGTCTTATTAGCATTTGGTAGGCAGCTTTCAGAACGCTAAATGTCAAGTGATGCTCAAAACAGTCTTGCCCAAGGAAGAATTTTCTTGCCCAAATTGGCAACAACACCCCACTGGTATGATGTGAAGGTGCCCTTCGGCTCTCAAAATCTGTGTGCCCCTAATTCTAAATTCTGAGTATCAAGGGAGATGGAAAGCTTTCTCTCAGTGCTGAATGGATTATTGTACCTTAAACTTTTTAACCAGTGAGCAGTCATGGAAGACCCAGGCAGGTCTGTAGGCCGACCTCCTTCAGGGTCAGTGTCTCCACGACTGGGAAAGTGCATCACCAGTCTGGGCATAGGGCTCCTCATTTACAAAAGGAGATTTTAAAAAATTTGAAAGCATTCTTCTAACGATCAAATAAAACATTGCAAATCACAGAACGTGTGCTTGGCACATAATAAATACTTACAAACAGAATACACATGCGAGATGAAAGTAATATCATTTTCCTCATTGGGTTGATTAGAAAAGAATCTATGCTAATTTATGTAAAGCATGATAAAAGGAACACAAATAATAATTATAAATACTCAGTAGGATGATGCCTTCTAATTGTGTGCTCATTGCATTTTAAAAATTTGATGTATTTCAATAATTGCAAGAAAGAATACTAAAGAACAAAGCATGTAAAAATTATTACTGTAATTCCCTGTATAATCCCGTCCCTTAACACACACACTTTAGAAAGAAGGAAACATCCCCGAAGAGGATACTTTATTTGCAGGTTAGTGGGAGGAAAGTGAAGAGGCCTACTGGGGAGTCCAGAGAGCCAAGTCACTTTACATTTGAAAAGGGATGTCAATGTTAGGGCTACAAGAGAGAGAAGGAAGAAGGTAGAGTTGTTGTAAGGGGACCTTGCGAGAGGGACAGGCAAGGGATAAGTGGCTTATCTTCATCTTTGTCTTTCCATAGAATCCTCAGTAAAATATTCATTTTTTTAAAAACGCTTGTGAACTTGAATCTATTTCCTGAATTTGTTAAAGGAAAGTGCTGGGTCCCCCTTCAAGTCGGTTTTGAGGCAGGAACAATGGCTGTTCATGGGTTTCTACACTCAAAAAATGTAAAAATTTCTGAATTGTTCATCACTACATTTCTCCTCTATAGCCCTGGTTTGCATTGTAAAGAGTGTAGGTGACCATCGCCAAGGAAAGGGAAAGCCAACGGGGAGGATGCCCATCTGGATACTATTTGGCAGGAAGAAGCAACAGACTAGGTTGTTTACCAGCAACAGCTAGAGAATATAAAAACAGAATGAAGCAATTAGCACGGTGCAATTTAAGTAAATGTAAAACATTCACACAATAAGAACGCTACATTTTACAAGGATACATAAAATTCAGAGATTCTTATTCAACACATCAGAATGGTGAGATCAGACAGTGCGATAGGATTAGAAGGGAATGCAGTGGATGGGTGGGTGGATACACGAATGTATGGATGAATGGATATATGGATGGATGAACGGATGGATGAATTTGAGAAGTCAAACAAACAAGAATGAGAGGACTTGAGGGAGCCAATGATCACGGAACTGGGGAAAATGATTAACTCAACTTTTCACACCGTCCCACTTCACCTTTCAAAACATTCCTGCAACAACCCAGAAATTGGTAGCAGCAGCAAAATGAGGACTCTCCATTCTGCCTTGTCCAGGAAGCTTCCAAAATTAGTGCAAATTGGTAGACCTTCCCTAATAAATGTGAGAGCTAGTTTTCCTGATTTTAAGAAGTTAAAATACTGTTTCAAAGCCAATCTGAAAAGGCTATATCATGTAATAGCCCAACTGTATAAAATTCTGGGAAAGGCAAAACTGTGGAGACAATATAACGATCAGTGGTTGCCAGGGCTCAGGCATGAGGGAGCGAGGGATGAACAGGTGGAGCACAGAAGATTTTTAGAGCAGTGAAATTATCTGTACGATACTGTAATGGTGGATGCATGTCATTACACATTTGTCAAAACCCATAAAACATACAACACAAAGAGTGAACCCTACGTGAACTATGGACTTCAGTTATAGTAATGTATCATTATTGGCTGATCAGTTCTAACAAATGCACTGCACTAAAACAAAACCAAGGCAAACAAACAAATAAAATATTTCAGTACAAGACATTGTACATAACACAAGAGCACAAGAAACAGAGAGCTACATCAAACTGAGGCTAAGATGGCAATCATACTGGGCGAAGTTGATGTCACGTGATTCCAGGCAGACCAGAACCGGACTCTGAAAAGAATATATTTTCTCTAGAGAGAAATGGGATAAATGGGCACACTGCTTGAATAACAGGTGCCTAAGCTGGAATTGGTTATGCAAATACTCTTATGGAGAAAGACATGTCTACTTTCCTTTGCATACCGGAAAATAATTTTAGCTGCTACAGAATTCTGGGATAGGAGAAAATGAGGTGTCAATTTTATTGATTAAGTTTTTCCAGTGAATTTTCAAAACCAGAGGGAGCACATTGTAAAGTGATATAGTCCTTGCATTAAAAACTATATTCCTTTAAACTTACATGTGTGGATCTCTTTCTCCTCCATTATAAGGGAACTAAAAGGGCTAATTGATAAGGAATCATTTGAAAGCAGTGTGAAAATATGCATGTGTGTTGGTAGAGGCAAGGTGGAGGTAGAAATGGATCCTCCCATTAAGAAGAATTTGATATGAACTACCCTGACAGCTGGCAAAGGAAGTGGGTCTAGAACAATGGCCTAAAGAATTATCCTGAAACCTTATCCATGGCCACTAATTTCACCAGGGACTATCATAAAACACACTCATGTTGCAATCCTTTCCTCAAGCTCTTCGAGAGAATAGTGTGTGAGGGGCCATACAATGACACTTGATAACTAGTCAAAGAGACAGAACCACATTTTAACAAAACTCAGCAGTCTCTAAATTCAGCACAAGCCAAGTGGCTCTTCCAACTGACCTGTAGAAAGAACACATAATGGAGAAAGGCTAAGGAAACAGAAGGTTATGATGTAGTAGAAAAAGGCTACTATTGGAGTGAAAATGATCTGGGCTCTAATACCAACTCAATCACTTACTACTTATGTGGCCTTGGACCAGTTAGTAAACCTGATGCAGTCCAAATGTCATCATCAGTAAAATGGGAGGGGTAATATTTACCTTTCAGAGTTGTTGTAAGTAATCAAAACAGTAAATATATACCACAATGCCCAGCACACAGTTAGTAATTAATGTAGGTGGCCATCATAATTGTAGTCCACATTTAACATAAGTCCTAATCTCCCAACAGCAGTGCCACGAAAGGGTTTATATAGAGATAATTCTTCTGAAGTCCTCAAAAGGGAGAAGGATATCTCACATTACTGTTCCTCTGTCCTCTTCTCAAAACACACAGGGTGGCAAATGGCTTCCATGGCTGCAGTGGAAAGTCAGTCCTTATCACCAGTAATCACCATTGTCATCACCATCACAAGAGCAGTAAAAAAAGTGCCTGGTATTTGTTTAGTGCTTTCTTAAATGTTAGCTCAGGCTCTCTGACCCTCTCGTTTTCCTGCCTTGCTAAAGCAGGGCACTGACTGGCTGATATTGCTGCGGCTGGTGATTCACCTCTTCCCTGGGCCTTCATGTCCCTCGCTTGCTATGTGATAGGAAATTCATTTCCCCACAGAAACAAAGGCTGAAGCCCTACCATTCGTCCTAATGACGCTGTTCCTCAGTTCACTCATGTGAGAGCTGGCCTGGGAAGCAACCCACCATCTTGTTTCTGTACGGATGGAGGGTGTTCTAAATTCCACTTTGCTTTGGAATTTAGACTTTGGAACACACTCTACAGATCAGGATTTCCGTTTTCAGACCAATTACTTTACTTCCAACAAAGGCTGCCTAAGTCAACAGGAATCCCTAATTTCTTCTTTCATGTCTGGGTAGGCAGTCAGCTGGCCAGGAGGCAAGGGGCTTGGGTCTATAGGCTCTTCCTTTTTCCCAGTATTGGGAAACCAAGTTTGGGATTTCGCTGCTCAGCTTCCTGCAAATGCTATATACCTGGTCTTTATGGCTATCTGCTTTTCTAAACTTATGAATGTAGATTGCTCAGTAGGGCCCAGCAGAGTTATTTTCATAGACTCTGAAAGAGTCTGCCAACACATTCGTATGACCACAGCTGTGGCTGTATCTGGAACGAGAGGAAAGGAGCCATCCAATCAGGAGGCAACATTGCGACGTGACCCCTACCCAGCATCTCTTTCTCTGAGCTATTTATTTTCCTGTTGCGGTTGTACTTCCACAGTCCTTAATCTCTTATTCTAACACCTCTGGGTTCTGCAGTTTGTCTCATCAGTATAAAATAAAGAAGGAATGACACAGTTTTGGTCTCCAGGTGTCGAGCTTTAACAAAACCTCACTTTATCCTCACAACAACCTTGTGGGATAGGTGTTATTATACCCACTCTGTAGACGAAAACACTTAAAACCAGAGACTCAGGAACTTGTCCAAGGTCACCCAGCTGGCAAACAGCAGATTCAGAACCGGAATCCAGATTTATCAGACTCCAAATCTTGTATCTTTAATCAATAAGCTGCAGTTATTTAGCGTTGTATCATTTTTAAAGTAGATCATTTTGAAAGTGTAGGACTATTATCTGAGCTTCCTCTCAGTCCTGGGAGGTAGACAGGCAGACACTGCTCTCGCAACTTGTCAGGAGAGGACAGGGAGATTTAGCTGGAGGACGACTCGGCCTAGGTCCCCAGGCAGCAGCCAGCAGTAAAGGGAATGCGGATTTTGGGGTCAGACAGACCTGGATCTGGGGCTGCCCCTGACTATGTGTGTACCTGTGGAAAGTCACCCACGTTCTCAGGGTCTCTTGTAAAATGCAGCTAATAACACCTCCCTAAGAGGAGGTTTTCTATGAAACAGACAATTTGGGGGCCATCTAACAAAATGTTTAAAAGTGTGCATGGTTGAGTAAGACTGCCTGTTTTAAATGATTCTGTGACTTCAAGAAAGTTATTTAACTTATGTTTCTGTGAAAAGAGTATAATAATAGCACTTAATTTGTGGGGTCATTGGGAAGTTTAAATGACATAACTAGTAAAATAATAAAGTGCAAGCACCCAATAAATATTAGCTGTTGTTATTTGTAAAGCAGATCCCAATGTGCCTAATACGTAATAGGCAATCAATAAATGCCAATCCTCTCCACCACTTGTTCTCCTGTGCTAGAATATGCAAGTCAGGATAACGTCCTCCCTGTTTGGGGTGGGGGGGGGCCTCTCTGCCCTCGTGACTTTCACTTGCTGGAGCACAGGCCTCCGGGAGCCAGGTAAATGAAGGCAAGAGATGCCATTTTCAAATTTAATAAACTGCAGCCACTCACAGGGGCATGTCTCATTCCCACTGGCAGGTTGTAGACAGTCTTATCTCAATCACCTGTGACTGATTTTAATATAAGGCGAGCTTGGCTCACTTAGTTCTCCACATGCACCCTCAGCCTCCTCCTGAGCCCCAGGTGGGATCTGCTCAGAGAGTGTAAGCCCATCTTAATATCATCCTGGGCAAAACATAATTAGAAAACTAAATCAGCAGCCACAAGAAGAGCGTCATGCTTTCCGACGCCATATATCGAGGAACTGGAACGTTGGGGTTTCATGTTTGGACTTCTTTGTTTGTGTTGGATTCTTCACATCACTACTTCTCTGTATCAGTAGAGAAAATCAAGAAGACGGGGCATCTATCAAGGTTCCAGTGCAGAGGTGAGAAAAGTAGGCTGGTGGGCCCAATGCTGCCCACTGCCTGTCTTTGTAGGTCAAACATCATTAGAACAAAGCCACGCCCATTCATTTACATATTGTCTGTGGCTTTAGAGCTACAATGGCAGAGTTGAGTACTTGCAACAGAGACCAGATGGCCTGCAGAAAAAGATGGCACTTTACAGAAAAAGGTTTTTGACCCCTGCCCAAGTGTATCCATAAGAGAGACAGCTCTGGAACAGCCCAAGAGGGGTCTTCTTCCTGCCCAACACTGATAACCAGCACCTATGCCCAAGTCCAATGAGTGGCTGGTGCTGCAGAAGAATGGATGCTCGGGCTCCTGACGTAACCTGGCAGATGATGAAAACACCTAAGAGATTACGGCTGCAAGTGGCTTTCCTGGATTGCCCTGTGCTCGTTGCTCCCAAGGGGTAGGAGCCCAGGGAAGACCTGCTAGGTCCTGTATGCTCTGGAGATTGCCTTAGAGCTGATCCGATTCTTGTGGCAGGAAAAATGTTGTGTGGTTGGGATAATCTCCCTACTGACGGTGGCTAGAGCTCCATAACTCAGCCTCGGGGGCCTTTATGTCAAGAACTGTAGACTACAGAGATGGAAGTTGATTAACAATTACTAGTGTGCCCAAGAACTCCCTGGGATACCAGCTAATAATGCAGATTCCTGGCTATACCCAGAGAGCCCCAATTGAGTAACTTGAGATGAGGTCCAGGAACCACTGAAATATTTTTTTAACAAATATTACTGGTTTTGTTGTTGTTGTTTATGTTGGGAACCCAGGTAAAACACTTTGAGAAACAGCACCCTTGTCCTGCGATCTCAGTTATTTTGAAGTTGCAGACTACGTGAGAATCTTACAAAATCTATGGAAACTTCCATCAAGGGAAGAAATATAATGTATAGATACATCACACCCAAAGTTTCCTACAACTTTAGAGGGTTCTGGGCTCTCTAAACCCATCATTAAGAACTCTAAGTTAAGAGCTATCCTAAAATAATGGATGAGAGAGAAAGTATGTGAGAGCAGTGATGGACACATTTGAGGACCACACTCCTGACAGCTGTCACCTGCCCTTTCCCCTTCTGGGGGGCTTGCAGGAAGAGTAGTTCCTTCTCTGTGATATGGTTGTGTGATGCTTGCCCAGAAGGTACGTGAGGTCACACGCATGAAAGCAAATTGCAAACTCTGAAGTGCTATGCATACACAGGGGAGCGTGATGATGCAATATCAGCCATAAGGGGCTGCCTTCCAGATTCACATCATCCTCAGAACTGTCATGGCAACTCCTCTCCACCATGTCCTTCAAGTCCAGTCTTGACCAGACAAGCCGCCTGTCCAGTTTTCCTTCGTGCCACAGTGATGTGAAGAATTTCACCTGGTGAAATAACTGACCACTGGGCATTTCCACTGTGGAGCCCCGCCAGCCCTCCACATTCAGTGTGCCCAGAACCCATCATGAAACTCTGGATTCTGTTGAAACAGGATGATATTTTGTGATGTTAATTCATATCCCTTCCCCCTTGGTATTTTTTTCTTTTTCTTTTTCTCCTTCTTCCCCCTCTCACCCAGTCATATTCAGTTCTTTCCACAGGGAAGATAAGCAGAAGCTGAGGTCTCCCTCCATAGGAGAGGAGAGGCTATTTTATATCAGGTGACCAAAAGTTTCCCCTGAGTGGGGAACATCATAGAATAAATCTGAAGAAAGCTTGGGAGTGAGTCATGAATATGAGCAGAGCAGAGTGATCTAAACCAAGAAGAAAGCAAGCACCTTGGCCTGAGGTGGGATTTGCATCATGGTTTTAAGGAAGAGAAAGGTGAGCGTGGCTGCACGAAGTGAGAAAGGAGAGGAGTGGTGGGCGAGGGGATCAGAGGGACCAGATCTGGCCAGCCTTGAGGTCAAGCTCAGGACTGTGGCTTTTGTTCTGAGTGATTCAGCAGTTGGAACTTAAATTTTAAAAGGATCACTCTTATTTTGTGTTAAGAATCAAAATCACTTTTTCAAAGCCTCTCTCTTCCTGAGTAGGGGCCAAGGCAGAAGCAGAGAACCCAATTAGGAGGCTTGTTCATAGCCCAGGCAAGAGATTACTAAAGGGCTTAGACCATAGACAGCAGTGCGGGGGGTGAGGGTAGTGGGATTATGGCAAGGTATGGGGTATATTTTGAAAGTAGAGGCAATCACATTTTAAATGATGGATCGGATGTGGGATATGAAAGAAATGAGAAGACCAAGATGACTGCAAGATTCAGAATCTGACAAATCTAAGACAGCGATGACTCAAGAGGGAGCAGGCTTGGCGGTGGGAGCAGGGCTGGATGGGACGTTTGTTTTAAGCTATGTTAAACTGGAGGCGTGTGTTACACATCCACATGGAGAAAGTAGACAACTCGACAAATTAGTCTGGAGTTCAGGGGAGAGGTCTACACTAAAGTCAAGAGTTTAGTCCACACGGTTCAGATGGCGCTTGATAGCCTGAGGTTGGATGACCATGCTAAGGGAGTGGCTGGATAGAGACAAGAGAACTGGAGAACGCCAGTGGAAGAGGTTGGGCAGAAACAAGGAATCAACATAGGAAACTGAGAAAGAGGGGCTTGTGAGATAACAGGAGAAATAAAACAGAGTAAAGTCCTAAAAGTAAAGGAAATGGTCCAAGAAGGAAAAGGTAATTCAGTAATGTCAAATGCTATCGCAAGGTCAAATGAAGACTGAGAATTGACCATGGGATGTGAGCAGTGTGGTATGTTAAACTTTGTGAATTCTGAAACCTTCCCTGGAAGACATAAGAAATTATTTGTTCTAGGGAGTTGAAAGGATATTTTTAGATTGAGACTAAGAGTTGCTCAAAAGTGAAGCTAACTTGATGAATTCCCATCTGCTGAGCAGGGTGCCTGCCCTTTTCTCACCTCCAAAGAAGTGATTTTTCACCAGAGGAGAAACCTGTCACACCTTTGAGCTGCCAAGCCATAAATCTTCTTTCCACCAACTTGCTAACAGTTTTTCTTGCCACCTTTCCTGATAATCCAGAGTAATTGTTATGAAATATGGGCTTGTTCTCTCTTTCCCAGCTGCGGCCCTGCTGTCCTCTGCAGGTTCTGGGGACAGCAGAGGCTCTGTGTTTGTCACTGGCTGTTCATTAGAAGCACAGCAGATGCCGTTACCAAGAGTGACATCCTGATGAAACCAGAGGCGCCACACAGCAGCCCTGAAATCTGAGAGCCAACAGTTCCTCCTGCCCAAACATATCAGCAAGTGGCTCTGCTTTGTTCAACGTATTCTCTTTCTTGGAGAAATAGAGAGAAAATGACCCCTATTTAATCATGAGAATGAAAACCTTCTTTCACGCATGCTTTTATTTATTCCACAGAAATGTATTGAGCATCTGAAGTTGTCCAGTAGATTCCTGGGTTCAAAGTTTGATGACAATGAGCAAGCTGACATATACATCTTATGGAAGTCACAATTAACAGAAATTAACTGAAAGGATATTTTCTCTGGGAAGAATATTGGAAGATATGGGTCTGGGGGCTATTCAGTAAGCGCAGATGTAAGTCTCCCCTGTTCTTTATGAAGAATATGCTTAGATCAGTGGCCATGGGATTTTGCCTGTCCATCAGGAGCTCCTGCCAAATCTTGAAAATCCCTGAGTAAGGCTTACCAAGCCTCTTAAACCTCCAACATGGATCCTGAAACTTCAACAACATTCCCTTAGTGGTTGCAAAGCCTGCCTTTGCAAGCGTCATCTCTATGACAGACATCTGGGTTCCAGTCCAATGTCTTGGTATGCATCTAAGCCATTTTACTACATAGGCGACACGTTCTATAACAGTGACTTGGCATCATAGGTACACAGTTTCCTTGCAGTTCTGCATTGATAAATAGCCAGTGGACATATGCAATTGGTTATCTACACGGTCTAAGTGGGACCAATCATGGCAGGCTTGTGCAAGACCTCACACAGTACCTAGGCCACACACTGTGCTGAGCACAGGGGATACAAAGTTGAAGACAAATCTCCACCCTTAAGAAGCTCAAATGGAAAAGCGTTCATAAACATCAAGTGACTTTAAGAAAAGAAGCATCTTTTGGCAGATCTAGCCCTAGTCTTAGCTCATGAATCCTCTGGCTAAACATGTATTTCACTCTTGGCTGCTGGTCACCCAGTAACTGAAAATTGGCAAGTTAAGATCCGATAGGATTGCTTTAACAATTGCTTGAGCAATGATTTCTGCATTATAGTTAAAGCCTAACAATTTAATTCCAATTTTCATAGTTTAATATGGGGATTCCATCAAGTGAAGTGACCCAACACTAAATTAGGTTAGGATTTCTGAGTAAGTGCAGATTTACTGAATTAATCAACTAGAATGTATCAAACACTTCCTCCGAGTCAGGCATTGTGCTAAGAGCTTTACACGTATTATCTCATTTAATTCACGACCTCTGAAGCAGGTAGTATTATTGTCTCCCATTTTACAGATGAAGATAGTAAATTTTGAGTCAGGACTGAAGCCCAGGATGTCTGGCACCAGTCTCCCACCATAATCCTCATAATAAAACATTTCTTCATGCAAGAGTGACTCAGCCACATTACATCTTGACTTGATGAATACTAACACATTATGAATGGTTGTGCAAACCTGTGCAACTTATTCAGCAGAATGGTGAGGGTCAGGGGTGAGAGACAACAGGTTACAGCGCTCAAGGAGAGCATTGGCAAAGAAATGTAAGGATAATTTCCAGATCTCATTTTCGTCGATTCCTTTGCCTTCTTCAGTATACAACACTACTAAACAGACTCCAAAACCCAAATCTGTTTTTCTATCTTTGCGATGAACAAAGACAAGAACTTTTAAATTTTCAGAGAATAGCAGGAGAAATAAAATATAAAGTCAGGTTTCTACCCAAAATTCTCAATTGGCTAAACATGGTCCAATTCTAGTAGCTTTATACCTTTACAGGTGATGCTTCTGCATCTGGATCACACATTTCATCCTTTTCTATCTTTCTCCTCCTGGACAATTCCTTCTCATTCTTCAAAATTTAGCTCAAGCGTCACTTCCTCCACAAAGCCATCCCTAAATCCCAGCTTAAACAAGTGGCTCTCCTCTGTTTTGCCCCACCATCACAGAATCATAATTGTCTGTGTGCTTTGCTATATTCTATGCTAGGCTATGAACCTCTTTAATACAAACACTGTGTTTTACTCCTCTGTTTACTCAACATATAACAGAATGACAAATACATAGTAGGTACTCAATGAATGAATGAATACATTCTGACATAGACCAGGTGGGTTTGGTCTGCTTACAACTAGAGTCTACCTACTTAAACTTAGTTATCAGTCCCTTGGTTGCAGTACTGAGCATGTCCACCTTCACAACCAGAAACAGAACTCATGATCTAACAGAAATTCAAATCTGGAAGAGATAACAGAGATAAGCTAGTCCAAACTCTTCTTTATATGGATAAAGAAATGGAGGCCAGGTGGACTGAAGAGCTTTCCCCAAGATAGCCCAGATGTTCAGGGACAGAAGTGGGAATGGAACCTAGAATTTCTGACTCCTAACCCAGAGGTCTTTGCCACTTCCCCAGTGTCCTCCCACATTGGAGGGTCTCTTAGTATACTGCCGCATGAGGACAAGGTTCTTCCCAATGGATAGATTCATCTACAGTAAGAGATCCTCAAACTAAAAAATGAAAAGTTACAAACAAAAAGCAAATTAATTTCCCTACATATTGTTGAAAACAACTTGCAGAGTCTCTGGTCCCTCATAGTGCTTAACCATCATGCCTGAAATGTTTCAGAAATTCAATGATTCCGGGGCATTGTTTTTGTTTTTCTCAAATAATTTGGTGCACAAAAGAAATTTTAAAAGCTTTAGAGACTGCTTCTGATCTCTGAATGGACAGTCAAGGACATCTACCATAAGGAAAATTCTCATTTCTGCCAGAATGTTGACTTCAATAAATCTATTCTAAGGAATAAAGTGGCTGTTCTTGCATTTGGTGAAACACACTCGCAGCTCACAAAGTATTTTGTGCATAGAAATGCTAGCAAGCAGTGACAGACATGCAGCCTGAAGCCACTGAAATGTAGCTCAAGACCCACCAGTCACTAGAGATTTAAACATCGCTTTAGTGGGCAGTAAGTCTAGATGGCTTGCACAACACATTGTTAGAGGCACTGCTGGTGCATTGGAAAGAATAAGGGCTATGGAAGCAGAAAGATCTGCCTAAGTCCAACTCTATCATGTATTAACGCTGTGAACTTTGACAAGAGATTTAACACTCTTAGTTCCATCCATCAATTCAAGAGATATTTAATGAGCACCTACTTGGTGCAGTCTCTATTCTAAGCACTGGGGGAACGGCAGTGAGAAAAAGACTTAAAAAACAAAAACACCTACTCTCATCAAGCTTGCATTCTTGTAGCAGGAGACTTTGGGAGACAAACGACACACAAAAAAACCCCGGAAATATATGGTATGTTATTTGATGATTAGTATTATGGAGAAAAATACAGTTGGAGGAAAGGGAGTGCTGGGAAGAGAGGAGTTTTAAATAGAGTGATAAGGGAAGTTGTCACTGAGAAAGTGACATTGGAAAGAGAGTTGAAGGAGTAGAGAAATGAGTCAGGTAGGGACATGGGGATAGAATGCTCTAGGGACAGGAAATAGCAAGTTCAAAGGCCCTGGGGTGGTTGCATCGTGTGCTCTTCAAAGAGCAGCAAGAAGGCTGTATGTCTAGGGCACTGGGAGTAATGAGGAGAATAATGAGAGATGAGTTCAAAGAGGTATAGGAAGAGGGGAGGCAGAGGACCAGACCTTGTAGGTCAAATAAGGACATTGGCCTTTTTTTCTAAGTGAAATGGGGAGCTTTGGGAGAATTTTGAGTAGAAGAGTGATATGAGCTTGCTCCAGGTTTCAAAAGATCACACTATGTTGACAATAGACTGCAGGAGGGAAGGGGTGGAAGCATGCAGAACGGTTAAAAGAGGCTATTGAAATGATCCACACAAGAGATTAGGATAGCTTGGACCAGGTGATTAGCCAGGAGAGGTGGTCAAATTCTGGATATATTTAAAGGTAGTGCCATCAGGATTTGCTGACAGACTACATATTGGATGTGAGGGAAAGAGAAGTCAAGAATAACTTCAAGGTTATTGACCTGAGCAGTTGGAAAGATTGAGTTGTTATTAACTGAGATGAAGAAAAGTATGGGAGGCACAGGGTGGCTGAGAAAACCAAGTGTTTGGCTTTGGATCTATCAAGTCTGAGATGCCATTGGGTCTACATTATAGAGGAGAGGTCTAGACCATAGATTTAAATCTGCCTCTAGATGTTGTTCAAAGCAGTGAGAGAGAATGAGAGCATCCCAAGAAGAGCAGTCTCCAAGGGCTGAGCCTTCAGGCGCTCGATGGTAAGAGGTGGATAATGAAAATAGTTAACACTCGGCTAGTGCTTATCGTGTACCAGGCCTTGTTCTGCGTGCTTTCACATATGAACTCATGTAATCTTCAGGACAACCACATAAGGTAAGTCCTATTATTACCCTTTTTTTATAGATTAGGAAACTGGGGAAAAGGGGCTAAGGAACTTGCCCAAGGTCACACACCTGCTGAGTTGTGTAGCCAGGATTCCAAACTGGGCTGCCTGGCTTTAGACTTGGAGCTTCCAGCCCCTTCCTAACACCGCCTCTCCAGTAGCTAGAAGAGAGGTGTCACCAATAGGGAAGACTGAGAAGGGACAGCCACTGACGTAGAAGGCAAACCAGGGCAGTGTGCGTTCCTGGGAGCCAACGGAAGAAAATGTTCCAGGGAGCAGAGCGGTGTCACATGAAGCTGGTTGGTCAAATGAAGATGAGGAGTGACATAGCAATAGGGAGGTTGTCAATGACATTGGTGAGAGCAATTTGGTAGAATGGTGGCAGTAAAAGCCAGACTGCAGAGAGTTCAAGAGAGAAAGGGAGTTTAGAAAATGAGCTTTGAGAATTCTTGAGAGGATTTTTGCAATAGAGGGGAGCATGTAAATTGACAGTAGCTGGAAGGGGACATGGGATCAGCTGAAGGTATCTTTTAACTATAGGAGAACAAATAGCATAAAGGTGTTGAGAATGATATGGTGTACGAGGAAAAATTGATGGTGCAGGGAAGTTAAGGATATATTGGTGCAGCGATGTCCTTGAGTACGCAAAGGGTGACTTTGGGGACATGGACAGTTCATCCACAATAACAGGAGGGAAGCAGAGTCCACAGGCATGGATGCTGGTAGTCAGGTAAATGTGGTGGTGGGACTCTGCAAACATTCTCTCCCCACAGTTTAAGTTCTTAACGCTTCAATTTCCTTACCCATAAATTGGGAATCATAATACCTCTCTCCCAGGGTTGTGAAAATTGCGTGAGACAGCATATGTAAAATGTTAGTGTCATGCCCGGTACAATTTATGACTCAAATTATAGCAATTCTTCCATATCCCTCCTTATTGGTCATTATTGTCATTAATTACTAACATTCATTGAGCATTTATAATGTAGAAGACACTGTGCCAAGTACTTGGCATACATTTCCTCAGAAAATGGCCCTTCCATGTATGTGGGATCTTATTGATTCTTTCCAAGCTCTTGGAAGGAATCTGTTTGGGATTTGGTTGACTATTTGACTCTATTCTTCCCCATCTTCCCTTCATATCGTAAATGGTCATCAGCCCCATGGAGAAGACTTTGTCAAAAACCGCTCTGGTCCAGGTCTTTAATATTTGTTCATTCACCTGATTCACTTGGAGGGCAGTGGCATGTGGCTAGGACCAAAACACCCTTTGTGGGGTGAGATGGAGCATGGTAGACTGGCCATTTGCCAACCCTGGGTCTAGTTTATGTGGGCTCCACTGAAACTACCTTGACAGGTAGTTTGGTAGAAATCCCCCTAAAAAGCAACTAGCATCTGTTCAAGCTTCCTTCGTCTGCTTTAGGGGTAGTGGGAAATGGGAGATAAGTCAGCAATGACCAGTTCCTGACCGTCAATGTTCTCAACTGGGAAAAGCGAAGTTAAGCTAGAGAATCTCAGAGGTCTACTCCGGCACTAACATTCTGGATTTTTTCATCACTTGGACATGCTCTCTTTTACTGTTTGAAATGAATACAGATTTCTCTATTGAGGATCTCCTTGTCAAAATCTGTCAGTCGTGAGAAATCTCAACTCTCCTAACACAGAGCTTTAGTGAACATAGATTCCCGTTCTGTTCTTACAAGTCTGTTTTTAAGCGAAAGCAGTAGGAGTCAGTGTCTTCTCCTTGCTGAGCAATTTTGATCAACTGATGGCTTTGTTTCCTGTATCTGACAAATGGACATCCCAGCATTCTTACAGGGAGACCTGAAAATTAGGGCTGCCTCAAATATGTAAAGTATCATAACGTTTCCTCTGAGGAAGCAATTAATTACATGAACCATCGGAATGTTTCTGATGTTTTAAATACAACCACAAGCTTCTTCATTAAGAAATGAAGAGTCCCCAAAGTGAACGCACACTACTGCAGGGTGAGGAATCTTTATTTCTCTTATGGGGTGCCAGGTGTGTGACACACGTTGTACTCGATAGTTTGTATATACCATCCCACTTACTTCTTGCAGCTGTCCCAGAGGGTAAGTATTATTATCCCTCGTGTGCAGAAGAAGAAGGAGAGAATAAGGACCTTGCCCAAATTCACACAGCTAAGTGGTGGAGCTCACATTTGAACCTAAGTCTACTTACATTTATATAAACCTTGGTTTATCTAAAAGCCTTTAGCTTTTAACTACCAAATGATATTGTCTCCCTTCTTGATTTCAGCAATGCTGAACTTGTTTGAGGGCTACAGAATCCTTCTGCGACACAATGTTTTATAATGCTCATATGGCTTCACCTGGAGTCATTCTGGAAACTCTAAGTTCATAAATAATGTCTCTCCAACTTGGTTAGGCTCACAGTGTGAGTAGAAGACAGATGATCTACGGCCGTACATGGTATCATTGCAAGCTAATGTGTTACTTCGTAGTCTTGGGTTGCCATCCCCTGGAGTGCTTTGATGCGATCAGTTGTCAGTTTCAGATCTGTTGTTTCTCTCACCAGAAGCCCGGCCGGTGGAAGATGACAGCCCCAAAGCCCTGCCTGTGTTAGGGGAGCTATCGAACTCAAATAATGACATAAACGAGTCCATGTTCATCTGGGGAATTTCACACAAAGCAGCCCAGAGGAAAACCATCTCTGTCGATGAAGGTTTGTTTCACTTGCAACAGGAAAAGCAGCAGCAGCAGCAGCAGCAGCAGCAGCAGCAGCGACTGGAGCCGGTCCGCAGGCTGGGGAGAGGTGGCGGGAGGCTGAAGCTGCCACATGTGAGTAGCCTTTTATGCTTTCTCTGCAGCTGGGAAAGGAATGCTGGGGAGGGGTCTCAGCTGTGAGGTGGGCGCGCATGCAAGGGTTGGGGCTTTCCGTGTGGCTGGGGGTGGGAGGCATGATTTACACAATTAACAAGTACATTTGGGATCTGCCCTCCTCTTCCAAAGGAGGTGCAAGAGTGTGCCCACACGCACTTGCATTTTCTCTGCTGATCCTAAATCAATGTAAGCAGCAGGTGGGGAATATTTTCTTTTTGTTTCCTTTCTTTTTTCCTTCTTCATCCTTGAGAGTGGGCTGCATGGCAGAAAGACGCCTCAGCCTGAGAGAGCTTTCCTGAGCGCAAGGACTCCCCCAGAGGTGTTCTTTCCCAAGTTTCTTTTGTAGATGTGTAGACCTCTATTCCTTTACCAGGAGCTGCTCTTCTGCAGGGGCGTTTACATGCCGCTAGCACGAAGGGGCGAGGGTGACTTTTGTTTCTCTGGTTCTCAGCGCGCATTGTCTCTAGTAAACAGCACCAAATCCAACATGACTTAACCTCTCAGTTGTCGCTGTTAAAAGTGTTCAATGAGCCCAGCGCAGGCATGGAGAAGCACGGCTTGTGTTTCACGCATCTTCTCAGCCCGGGACAAATAAGCAGGTCTCTTGGGGCTGACAGCGTTAATGCCATCTTGAACTTTGGAAAAGTTTTCATTATGTTTGTTTGTTTGTTTTTAAATCAAGCTCTGGAATTTACTGTGAACGTTGGGTAGATTGAAGCTGAAAAGGGCAGGAGAGAGGGTTTTTGCTTTAAAGCACTCATGCAGCTAGAAGCAGGTTCTCTTCTCACCAGGGGAGCTGGTTAGTATCTTTGGGTTATTGTTATTGATGCCAAATAATGTGTTGAGCAAAATCCACCTGGTCATAAACTTGCTTGTATTCCGGTTATCTGAAGACATCGTTGTTTTTCTGTTTGTTTTCCTGTGCTTCCTTCTTTCTCTCTCTAGAAGCTTTGATGTGGTTGAGCATGTCACACTGAATGTTTAGATGCTTGAGCATCTGCAGGAAATGCACATAAGTTTATCTTCTCTGGGAGGAGGGGAAAAGAGGGAGCAGGAGGGAGCAAGAGATGGACGCTTCACTCATCCTGAGAGCAGGCTCTGAGCAGCTGTGCAGGATGCAGGTGGAAGAGTCGGAGACACTTCACGTTGAGACTTGGCCTGGAGGAGGGCAGTCAGCAAAGGTTTGGGCGCAGACCTGAATGCTGTCATGCTGCAGGGTTAGGGCCACAGTTCCCAAGTTGCTATGGGATGCGCAATGAAATATGAACTGGGGGTGGGCTTCACGGGGAATCCTCTGGCTGAGGCAGTGCTTTCCAACATTTCCCACAGCATGACACTCCTGGGTAAACAGATGAGGCTACTCAAAGCTGGGGATGAGTGACTAGAGGACTCACGTGGCTGTTCTAGTGGACAGAGTTCAATATTTAGGGCATCGTGGTATCTGGAACCCATCCATTGCACATGGAGTGCCTTGGCGTACAGGTTGGGAGGATCTAACTGAAGCAACCCAGGGAAAGCCAAAGAAATGAGGCAAAACGAGTAATCTGATGCCTATGTTTTGTTATTATTTATTTTTGCCATTACTAGTAGCAGCACATTGTGGAAATGTTACATAGTGTTTTTTTTAAAGACTTTTCCTAATCTAGCCCTTTTAGCACCTCTGGTTCTTCTCTGTGCTCTCTCTCAGTCTTTATCGAAGCACGCTTTACAACATAACTATAACCACAATCTAGATATATTTATTTACTCCGCTTCTTTCCCTAATATTATTCCATAAATACTTTCCCACCTTCCAGTACAGTTTTCACGTAGATGGTTAATTGTGCCTGGTGCCTGGATTAAATGGATTAATCCCTTCAGTGAATATGCCATAATCTGTTTAGTAATTTTTGGCTATTTAAAATTCTTCTAGTTTTCCCATAATTGTAATGCCACTATGAATATTTCTGTGCATAAAGTGATTTTACTTCCCTTGTTTAAAAAAAAATTGGGGGGGATGAATTCTCAACATTGATATTAGTGAGATAAAAAACATGAATATTTTTGTGGCTTTTCATGTTTATTGCCAAACTTTTCTCTGTAATGTATTTTCATTCTCCAAAATCATCGGTAATATGGTCTAGATAATTATTGTTTTATCCAGAGACTTATGCACATTAGGTTCTTTTTCTCTCCCTCTCTCTAAATTAAGAGCTATGAAAAGGTACAGGTCATTTTTTTAAAGCTGGATTTTGAGTCCTGTTAAGGCAGGAAGTATCATCCTCCCAGGACAGGCCCAGCTTCTCAGGTTCCTCCACTTTGTCAACGACTCCCATGAGGAACCCAAGTTCAGCACCCTCCCCTGTCCACCTCCGTGAGGGGTGAAGAAAGAAGGGGCAGAAATTCTCCTGCCCGTACCGGGGCACCTGAGAAAGATGAGGAGGGGTCACAGAAGAGGAAGCCAGCCTAGAATTATCTCTGAACCCTGGAACTCAATCCCAGCAGGTCCCTTCGGCCCTTCCATCTTCCTCTCCAACAATGACAGAGCCACCATAGAGGTAAACTCACTTCTTGGGCAGAATTTGAGGCTGACACCTGAGAGAGTGGGTGGGAGTGGCGTCTTTGGGAAGATGAGGACTAGCTAAGCTTATTGGGGGAAAAAGGAACATGTTTAGGATCTCCACTGCTCTGTGTACTCTTCCAAATGCATGTGCTTTAATGGTAGGGGTCAGACAGGGCTGAATGCCAACTCTTACCAAATAAGAGCTGTAGAACACTTCCTTTTCAGTTCTTACCTCCTATAAGGACAATTTTTATCAACAATTTATTTTTTCTTTTATTTCCTCTTCCCTTGTATCTTGTCAATTTGGAGATGAATCTGTGCTGTTCTGACCTCCTGTGTAGCTCACCATAAATTGCTTCAGTATTAATCTCTTTTGTTCATTCTTTAATTATTTGTGCAAAGGCCAAGAGCGCCCACTGGGAGCCGCACAGAGACTCAGCACGCATTTGTCCACCCTGACCTATGCAAGTGAGAAATGACTTGGGAGCAAGATTTTCCTACAGTGTATAAGCGGGTTTGATAAACGTGGGTTTTTTAGGGGCGTTATTGATCTTTCCGTCTGCAGGGCTCAGCAGAAGAAGTGCTGCTGCATGAAAATGGTGGGCCTCTGGCGCATCTGAATTCAAGCGGAGGTGATGGGCAGGGGTCTGAGAAGGAAGGGAAGCCTTGCTGCTTCTGACGGTGGACAGACTGAGAGAAATGGTGTGCTCATGGTCTGCCAGAGAGAATAAAATTTTTATCCACTAAGGAGGGGACAGGAGGCTTTTAAATTGTCGAGCATGGGGGTTGGCCCATGGCCGAGTGGTTAAGTTTGCGCACTCTGCTTCAGCGGCCCAGGGTTTTGCTGGTTCTGATCCTGGGCATGGACATGGCACCGCCCGTCAGGCCACGTTGAGGAGGCGTCCTACATGCCACAACTAGAAGGACCCACAACTAAAATATACAACTATGTACTGGGGGGATTTGGGGAGAAAAAGCAAAAAAAAAAAAAAGATTGGCAACAGTTGTTAGCTCAGGTGCCAATCTTTAAAAAAATAAAAATAAATTGTGGAGCAAGTATTTAAGAAAGACATTAGTAAGGACTTCCCGTATGATAACACTCCTCAATCTCTATTGTATTATTGGTTTAAGGTTCAGCTCTCCTACAAGATTATACTCTGGGAGAACAAGGATGGCTCCTGCTTTATTTACGGCGGAACCACCAATCTTTTGCCCTGTCATAGCAGCTCCCGCTTATCTGAGGTTTGCCGTGTGCCAGGATGTGTTTGAAGTGCTCCATCTATGTTATTGCATTTAATCCTCATGCAGTGTTTACTACTATTATTTCCGTTTTACAGATTTAAAAATTGAAGGACAAGGAAGTTATGCTGGAGAGTAGACAGAGCCGTGTGTATGGGGGCCCGGGGGTAAGAAGGAGGAGGCCTTGAGAAAAGAAAAGAGTCTCGTGCCCCTTGAAAGTGTCAGGACCACAATTTGAGCACAAGCAGTCTAGCTCCAGGGTCTGTGTTCTTAATCACTGCGTCATCAACTCATTGACCATTGCCTGAGGGAATGATTGAAAGTCTAAAAGAACATAAAGGGGCCAGCCCCGGTGGCCTAGTGGTTAAGTTCGGCTTGCTCTACTTTGGTGGTCAGGGTTTGGTTCCTGGGCACAGACCTACACCACTTGTCTGTCAGTGGCCATGGTGTGGCAGCAGCTCACATACAAAATAAAGGAAGATTGGCAACAGATGTGAGGACAAATCTTCCTCAGCAAAACAAAGAAAAGAAAAGAACATTAAAACAATGCTGTACAGTTAAAATGTACTAGTCTAATAATAATAACAATGATGGTGACTTTTATAACAAAGTGACTAACACTATTTACTATGCACCGGTCACTTTTTACCCAAGCTTTGTGTGTGCATTTTGAGTCAATTCTTACCACAGCCTTATAAGATAGCCACCAGCCTTATCTCTATTTCACCAATGAAGAAACTCAGGCTCTGAGATGTTATACAACTTTTCCAAGGGCACAGAGCTAGTGAGTCTGACTCTGATGTCTGTTATCTATGACCCACCTCACTGATGTTCCAACTTAGTACTGGATCAAGGGCCAGAGCACTCACCACAGAGGGCTTTCCTGGGACAGTGGAGCTGGGCTCAATGGCCTCTTCTAATCTGTTTTGATGTAGGGTTCTGGGATAGCTTTTAGAGCCACCCTTCCATTATGCTGCACAGAAAACGTAGGTCTCAGCCTATGCCTGGTACTGCCTGAAAGACAAATTCCTAAAGGAAGAAGTCTTTGAAAACATATCACTATGGGGCAAGTCCCAGCTGAGCACCCACCTGTGCTGTCCAATACGGTGGCCATTAGCCACACGGGGCTACTGAGCACTTGAAATGGGGCTAGTTCAAATTGAAGTTGCCATAAGTGTGAAAATACACACCAGATCTCAACAGCTTAGTATGAACAAAAGGTAGACTATCTCGATAATTTGCATTGATTGCATATTGAAATAATGGTGTCTGGGATACAAAGGGTTAAGTAAAATATATTCTTCAAATTAATTTTACTTATTTCTTTTTAATTTTTAAAAAATTGTGGTAAAATAGACATACCATAAAATTTACCAGCTTAACATTTTTTTTTTTGAGGAAGATTAGCCCCGAGCTAACATCTGCTGCCAATCCTCCTCTTTTTGCTGAGGAGCACTGGCCCTGAGTTAACATTCGTGCCCATCTTCCTCTACTTTATATGTGGGATGCCTGCCACAGCACGGCGTGCCAAGCGATGCCGTGTCCACACCCGGGATCCGAACCGGCAAACCCCGGGTCGCTGAAGCGGAACGTGTGAACTTAACTGCTGCACCATTGGGCCGGCCCCCAGTTAACAATTTTTAAGTGTGCAATTCAGTAGTGTTAAGTATATTTTCGTTGTTGTACAACCAATCTTGGGAACTCTTTTGATCTTGCAAAACTGATACTCTCCATCATTAAACTATTCCTCTTTCCTCCTTTCCCTTAGTCCCTGGTAATCACCCTTCTATTTCCTGCCTCTGTGAACTTGACTACTCTAGCTACCTCCTACAAGTGGAACCATACAGTATTTTTCTTTTTGTGAATGAGCTATTTCACTTAGCATGATGCCCTCAGGGTTCATCCACATTGTAACATGTGTCAGAATCTCCTTCCTTTTTAGAGATGAATAATATTTTGTTACATGTAGCTACCACATTTCATTTGTCCATTCATCCATCAATGGACACTTGGGTTGCCTTCACCTCTTTTTGCTTTTCTTAGTGTGGCTTCTCCAACATTTAGCATTGCATACATGCCTTGCATTTGTGGCTTATATTATGTTTCCATTGGACAGCTCTGCTCTGAACTTTTCTCTCTTCCTTCCCATCCCCATTCACAAGGCCTCTGCTACCTTTCTCTGGATGTTATTGGCCTCTCTCTCCTCGCTTCCGTAAGACCTGAGCCAAGAATCTCAGCTCTCATCAAGCACTCCCTTTTATAAGGCTCTCTGAAAGACCGTCACATTCAGCAAAGTTTTCTGTAATTGAATGAAACTGACATATCTCAAGAGGAATATTCCCTTTTTCCATAACACATAAGTAGAAGGCCCAATAAATTGAGACTGAGAAGGAAAAGCTTTTGAAGTGATTTGATGTTTTTAAAAGTCAACAGCTTTCCTCAGCTCACAGTCTGAGAGTGAATTTTATTAACCACCAAACAGGGAAGAGTACAAAACCAATAAAGTATAAATTCAAGAGCACAGATCGACACCAGTCTCTCCTACAGGTTTTACAGAAAGACCTGGGATTTGGAGATGCAAGACATTGGAATATTGTCAGTGTCTTTTGGATTTCTCATCACTTTTGGGATAAAACTCGAAACTCAGCATGACACCCAAGGCCTTTAACTTTCCAATTTCCCTTCCCATCATTTCCCACAGGACTCTCTATAAAAAGATCAGCATTACTTATTAGTCCCCAGATGTGCAGTGCACTCCCAGGCCTCCCAGCCCTGACAGTGATCTTACTTCAGCCTGGGAGACTCTACCCCCACTGTATGCAATTGGTGAAACCTTACTCATTCTTCAGGACATAGTTCAAAGGTCACCCCATCTGTGACAAGGACACCCTTGGCCCCAGTGTCCATCAGGCTCCCAGCAGGAAATGGATGACACACTCCAAGGAGTGGTTACAGAGCACACAATGGGACTGTTTACAAAGGTGCAAGCAAGATTAAGGGAAACTGAGATGGGATGGTGAAGCAGCTCAGGGCTAGTACCTGCTGGAAGCAGGAAGGAGGAAGCAGTTACTGGGACATGGCCACACTCATACGTGGTGCCTCAGACAGAAGCTGTGGCATCTCCTAGAACTGTGCAGTCCCTGCCAGGCTGCAGTGTGACAGGAAGGGAGCTCTCTCCCGTCCACCCTCTGATGTCCTCCCATTGACTGGACCCGTCTGGAAGCCAGAAGGCATGAGTGCTCAGAGGATGCGGTTCATAGAGGACACCTCCAAGAGCACAAAGAAGGCGGGAAAAGGTGGAAGGTGCATCTGGGAGGACAAACAGAGACTCTAGCACAAGCACGTACCGCATCTCCAGAAATGCTCCCCTTCCCAAGACTCCTCGGCATTACCGTTTACATCACAAGACAGTGCTTATCATATTGTACTCGTATTGTTCAATTAAACATCTTTTTCCCATCTACACATGAAACAATGAGCTCTTTGAAGGTCAGACTCACTCCTCTCATTCATATATATATTTCTAACAGCTAGCAAAGTACTTGGTAGCCAGTAAGTACTAAGTAAATACTGAGTGAATGAATGTGTTCCTCTATCACATATTTGTTCTCTAAATCCCTCTCAGGATGAATCTGGGTGACCTATATTGACTATCGATTGGGAATTTCTCAATGAATTGGATATATCGGACTAATATCCTCCTTCTTTGAGTTCCAGCTAGGGAACTAAAATGATTTGAATAAATGATTCTCAGTGGCTTGCTATGCTATAATTGGTGGCACATTAAGTTGTGAGGAATTGAGGAAGGCGAGCTTAAGTGGTAGGAATCGGCAGTAAGTTAGACCAACCACACAAATAAGTGTTTGTGTAGGTGCCCAGAAGAAAATGGCAGTTGTTTGAATTAAATCAGACAGTAGAAGTAAAAAAAGAAAGAAATATATATACATAATATCATGCACCTTTTCTTTATGGTCTCTTTAGTTGGATTTTTCATATGAATCTAGGTTTGGAGAAAGAAACTCGAAGATTTAATGCTTTGAAGCTTCAGCAATTGGGATGAGAGTTGGGGGCACAGTGAGAGATGCCAGCCAGGGCAATGGGAAGCAGAAGGCTGGACATGGAGACTGGACACTGACGACGAAGGGCACGTTCAAGGCTGACGTTGACACAGCTATGGTTGTTCCAGGGATGAGGTTTCACTAGGCCGACCAGTCTCCTAAACAAATCAACGAGTGAGGACACAGCTCTGAAGTCTGTCAGTGTAGCTCGGGTTGCTGCCTCTACGGAGTCCATTTTTAACCTGCAGTTGGGAGGTTGTGTGAGCTTCCTAGGGCTGCCAGAACAAATTACCACAAACCGTGTGGCTTGAAACAACAGAAATTTATTTTCTCACAGTTTTCTGGAGGCCAGAGTCCTGAAATGAAGGTGTTGGCAGGGCCGTTCTCGCTCTGAAAGCTCTAGAGGAGAATCCTTCCTTGCCTCTTCCAGCTCCTGGTGGCTCTAAGCTCTCCCTTGCTTGGGGCATCACTCCAGCCTCTGCCTTCATCTTCACGTGGTCTTTTCCCCTGTGTGTTCCCTCCATGTCTGTGTGTCTTAAATATCCCTCTCCTTTCTAAAGACACCAGTTATTAGATTTAAGGCCCACCCTAAATCCGGGAGGATCTCACTGAGAGATCCTTTGCATGTGCAAAGGCCTTGTTTCCAAATAAGGTCACATTCACAAGTACTGGGGGTTTAGAAATGGACACACTTTTGGGGGCCGCCGTTCAACCCACTCCCGAGGTTATGCTCCTTCTGGTAGATGGCCTCCTTTCCAAAGCTAAACTTTATCCTTGAGTCCACATTTTCTCATCTTCCTGAGTCTAGGATCTTGCTCCATCCATTATTTCCATTTTCTTTTTTGTGCATTTAACATTTTCAGCCTGAGCCTTCCCTTCGGCCTACAAATGTGCTTAGTTCCTTCCTAACCATGAAAGAGCCACCTTCTCTCTGTCAGACTCTACCTTTTCAACACCACCACACCTCACCCCGCCATCACTCCAAGGAAGGAGGCCTCCTCTCCTTCACTTCTCAGCCATGTCTGTACTGACTTGTGCTCTCATTACAAACACTGCCTTTCTGAAGTAACCAGGAGAGCTCAGGTTGTCCAACCCCATGAACTCTGGTGCTCTTTGGTTCTTCTGATCCTCTCTGCAATGTGTCACTCTCTCAGCCATGTCTTCCACTTAAAGTTTCTCTCTTACCTCCAGGTGTCCAGTTAGAGCTTATAGGGAAAAAGCTTCCTCAACTACACCCTGCCCGGCTGCTAATGGGTTATTGCCTAAACTTAACGTTTTTTGTCTTCCTTCCCCACCATGCCACATGGGTTGACTTTTCTTTAACAATCTACTTAAAGCAAAAGTAACATTTCTAACCACCTGTCAAGTAATCAAAAAGTGGCTTCTTATTTTTCAATAAACGAGTACTTACTACAACAAAAGTGCTGTATGTATCCCCAAGGTAGTGTTTCATCTCTTCAACAGGTTTGAGCCATCCACTCTTATCTCGTCATCACCTGGGATCGGGAAGGCATCCCAGACAAGGACATGGCCCAGTGCTCCACAATTTCATAGGAGATGGATTTAGACTCTGACCACGGTGACTCCCATCACCTTCTTTCTATGGCAGGGTTTTATAGTTTCTGTAGAACAAGGGGCCATGATTCACAATGGCCCTTAGCCATTCACTGATTTGTCAGTCTGTGTGTGTGCTGCTGTGGACCCTCCAGGTGCTAACAAGAGAAGAGGGGTTTGTGAATTCAGATATTGTTTAGACTCTAGACAGCAGCAGAGTCTATCCTGGGCTGCTGCTCCCATGCAATCTTAATTTTAGTTATTTTCTTAGAGAAGCACCCATTTCATTGAGATTTTCAAGGCCTTTGGAGTTAATCTGTATCCAGTGGTACACAGTATTCCACTATAAGATTGCTTCTCCCTCTGTATCGGCAGATATGTCTCTTCTTATTCCTAACATTACTTGTTTATGTTTCCTCCATCTTTCTTTCTATTTTTTGATTAATCTTTTCAACTAACCAGCTTTTGGTTTTACTGATTAATTTTACTTAAGTATGTCATTGATTTAGTTTTATTAAACCTTTATTGTTACGTAGTATACATGCACAAAGACACACATAGCACAGCTCAGTGGATTTTCATAATGTGAATGCACTCATGTAATCAACACTACATGAGGAAACAAAATGGGACCAGCATAGCACCCCAGAAATGCCCCCATGGGCCTTCCAATCAACTGCCCCCAAGGGGAACATTATCTACCCGCTGAACAGCAGAAATTCATTTTGCCTGTCAGTTTTTCTACTTCCTGTACAATGTACTTATATAAAACGTGTGTGCTATTTTGTGTCTGGTTTTATTCATTATTATGGAAGGTTTTGCATCTGTAACCTACTTTGGGTGTTATCAGGATTAGAGACAATGAATGTAAGTCACCTGACACAGGGTCTGGCTGTAGCATATGTGTGTAAGTGGCAGCTATCATCATGAAAAGATGGCATTATCTGCAGATGGGTGAAGTGGAGATGAGAAAGGGAAGTGAGGAACATGTGCCGTGGACAAAGCTCAGCTAATTTATCCTGACAAGAGTCCGGCCATGTCCTGCTCAGGACCAAGACTGGAAGACCCATGTTGGGGAGCAGGATTTTGGTACCTTCTTTTCAATTGTCTGACGATAATCAGTACCAGGTTTTATTATTTCCCTAACATTGCATTATAGAAATTTTCAAACCCATTGAAACATTGAATTTTACAGTGAACACCCATGTACTTGGATTCTATAATTAACATTTTACTCTTTGTGCTTTATCACATATTCATGTCTGTCTATTTATCAATCCATCTTTATTTTTTATGCTTTCCAGAGGAAGTTATAGGCTTTAATAGTAGATTTTTTTAAAAAATTGGATAAAATTCACGTAACATAAAATTAGCCATTTTAAACTGAATAATTCAGCAGTATTTAGTATATTTATAATGTTGTACAACAACCCCATCTATCTAGTTCCAAAATATTTTCATCACTCCAAAATAAAGCCCTTTACTAATTAAGCAGTTGCTCCCAGTTCGCTCTCCCTCTTGGCCCCTGGTGACTACGAATCTGCTTGTTTCTATGGATTTACCTAGCCTGGGTATTTCATGTAAATGGAATCATACAATATGTGGCCTTTTGTGTCTGGCTTCTTTCACTTAGCCCAGTGTTTTTAAAACCCATCCACTGTGTAACACATATCTGTACTTCACTCCTTTTATGACTAAGTGATATGCCATTGTGTGAGTATACAATTTGTATATCCATTCATTCACTGATGGACATTGGGTTGTTTCCACCTTTTGGCTATTGTGCTTTTGAATATTTGTGTATAAGGATTTGTTTAAGTACTTGTTTCAATTTTGGGAGTACGCCTAGGAATGGAATTGCTGAGTCCTAAGTAATTACTATGTTTAACTTTTGGTGGAACTGCCCAACTGTCTTCCTGATATGGTAGTAGGTTTTTAAGCCCCAGGAAATCTCTTGCTCAAGATGAGCATGCTTGCAAGATTAGATTTTGTGCCTCCATGGTCAGCTATTAATAGTGATTTAGCCCCAGTCTGATGACCCTAATTAGCCTCCTTTCGGGATAAAATACACAGAGATTTGTGGTACATGAGAGGAGACGCTGATTAGGCAGGCTACGATTTCCTCTGGTCTCCTATAGAGTGTGTCAACTCAACTGGCATTGGAGGGGCCAGGTGGATAATCTGTTGGGCATAGAATACTCAGTTAATGGTTCCTGTTGTATGATTAATGAGTCTCCTTTCCAGGAAACTGCCACATGGAGCAAGACCTTCTGATATCACATGAGCCCTGGATGGCTGAAGCAGCACCAGGCCCCGTGATGGTTTCCTGGGTTATGCTAGGAGCTAAGTACAACAGATTTGGGCTGGAGAGAGAGGAATTTGCCAAAGAGATGCATGGGAGTGGCAACTCCTGGAACAGATGCTGACAGCTGGCATGAGATTTCAGAGAGCTGCCCCTGCTCTGCCAGCTTGAGAAAACAGGAGAAATTCCAACTATTGCATGATATCATCTGTGCCTTAGTAGCATTTGTTTTTAAACTATGGATTTAATTGCTGTTCCATTGGCTCCTATTTCTTCTTTCCCCAAGAAAAATGGAATCTTTGAAATCCCATGAAAGCATGTTCAATTGCCATTTCTGTTCCAACTTCAAGACAGAATCATCCCTAATAATGAAAACAAACCTGTTATTGGCAAAACAGACCCAAGTGTTGATTTTGGAGAATCAGGAAGGGGAAGCAACAAAGTTTCATAGTGGCCCAGAGGCTGCAACAGATTAACAAAGGCTGTTTATAAGCTTGCCAGTAGTCCAACACGTTTGTACAGCACATTATCATGTGTAAATGCCATTCGCAAAAAAAAAATGTGGTCAGGTAAGCAGACTGGGTGCTGGTAGATCTTGATTTGCAGATGAAGATCTCCAGATCAAAAAAGATATGCAACTTATTCAAGGCCATAGAGCTAGCAAGAAACAGATCCAGAGCTCAGACCCAGTACTAGGTCTGGTGTATGAGAAAAAGATAATGGTACCCAAGGTGTTGGGGAAATAAACCTTTGGAGTCACATAGAACCTGGTTTGGGCTTTTTGAACTGTGACTCAGTTACCAACCAGCCACATAACCACACGCAGGTCACTTATTCCCCCAGCTTCATTTTCTTCATTTTCCTCCTCTGTACAATGGAGCTAATGATACTTATACGATTAATGTGAAGGTAAAATGAAATAATGTATATGAAGTATTATACATACTAGCACTTGCAGGTGCTCAAAAATTGTAGCTTTCCTGCCCACACTGGAGCATGCTGGCAGATTCTAGAAAATCTCTTCCCACTTCTTCTTCAATCCTTGTTCTTTTTCTCCAAAGTGTCCTAAACTGCACTTGCTGCAGCCCTCACGCAGAGTTCTTCCAATGAGAAGATATTATCCTTGACATAAGAACAACGGAGATGCTTTGAGATGAGGGGACACTTTGCAATCAGAGGGTAGGAAAATCGATGTTCATTATGTAATTGGGATGAACATTCATTTATTTGTACAACTGTCAGGAAGCAAAACCTGATCCAAGGCCCATTAGTCACAAGGCTGGTTTGCAGAGGGCCACTCAGTTAAGGCAGGGAATTTAACATGAAAGGAAAGAGGGAGCCAGAACATTGCGGCCTGGTACATTGAGCATTAGTGATTATTTTGGTCCTTGTTCTACAAGCTTTCTCTAACAGAGGTTAAACCAGATCCTGAAGGCTGTCCATATCAAGCATCCATGGCAGGCATGGGCAAGTGGTGGCTTTTCATCTCCTTGTCAAATTTCTGAATTGGGCAAACTTGAGAACAAGACTGAGAGGCAGAAATGCCTGTCATATTTCACAAAAAATGCTGTCCCAAAGACAAAAATAAACCTCTCAGACCATTATAGGGCAGAACTGAGCTGACTTTCCTGCGTCTTCTGCAGAATTTGGAACTTGCCAGACTTTGGAAAGGTCATGTAGTCTGGACCCTTATACAATCACGTTCCAGTAGCGTTTGTTCTTTAATATGGAATTCTCACTGGTGACAATTGCAGCATTAATGGTAATATTTATATCATTATGTTCTATGACCAGACAGTGTGAGCCACAAATTAATAAGCATTCGCTCAACACCCACGGGGCACCAGGTGCTGCTGCTACAATGAGGAGAGGTATTGCAGAAGTGCATGGAGAAATAAATGATTTATTTTATTTTTCACATTTTGTAAGCACATTTGTATTATACATGTGCTCAGCACATTTGCATAATCTGCTACTTGAATGAATAAATTGACGATGCATTGTGGAATTGCCTTAAGTATGTTAAGTAGTCTAATTGCTGTTATTGTTATAACTGACCTCATTTGCTGGGTACCCACTGGGGGGTGCCACGTGGGAACAGCTGAGAACAGTGGTTAAGAGCACCAATTCTGAAGTCACCTTGCTGCATTTGATCCTGACTCTACCACTTAGTAGCTGTGTATCCTTCAAAAGCAGATCAATTTCTTTGTGCTTCAGTTTTTCCATATGTAGAATGAGATGGTAACAATGGTACCTGCCTTGTAGTATCATTACAACGACTAAATGAAGCAACGTTTGTAATGTTATTGGATGTGTGTCATTGCATAATGTAATCATCATCATCATCATCATCATTGATATATATATGGATCATATATATGGCAGTATGCCCATTTTATGTATGAGGAAGCCAAGTCCTAAAGACTCAGGAGCAAGGTAGGCTGAAATTCAGGTTGGTCTTGCTCCAAGTACCTTCTCCTCCCTCAAAGCCAGCTGAATCTTGATAATGAACATAGTACACCAACCCTGGAGGGCTTGGAGATGATGCTCAGGAGATCACAGGGCCTTCTTTCACTATACGTTGGATTAATAAGGCAGAGCCCTCTGGTGCCTCCTTCTCCAGAAAGGAGCATGCCTATAACATATACACCATTCCATCCTTCCTGTAGCTGGAGAGAGTCTCCATTTCCAAAAGAACAGTCTCTGCCTAAATATGCAAGGACTATGACAAAGGAATTCAAAGAGATTCTTACCCTACTGCTAACATACTTCTTCAGTTACCACTCTGTGTAAGGAAAGAAACACAACTTCGGAGAGGTGTTCTAAAAGATCAGTCTCTCCAGGTCCGACTCCACACCCATCGTGGTGACAGCATGGCCTTGAGGGTCTTTAGTCTGTGGAAGATCTTGAGTACTGGGCTCGACTGGACAAGAGGAGAGTTTTAAATTGGCATCACCAAAGCTAGGACAGACATGTGGTGAGGAGAAATCACATTCAAAGAGAGAACCAGAGGTCAAGCTAGAGAAGGAGTTTAAAATGCCCGTTCTGCAGAGCTAGGAAGTAAAATGGAAGACGGGTGCAACTTTGAAGCCGAGATGAATGGTCATGAGAGAGCAGAGCATGAGGTGGAGTGAGGTGGGCAGCTCCAGACAGTCTGAGCACACAGCTGGGAAGTGGCATGTCCAGTTGCCTTTGGTGCCTGCTGGCTTACTTGTTTGTTAGGGGCTCTGTAAGGCTAGAGACAAGCAAGGGCCCCTTGGTTTATGAAAGGAATCTCTAGAGTTTGAGTCCGGTGAGAATTAATCTGATGTAGAATTTTTTCTTTAGTGTCATAACAATGAGGATACCTTGGAACACTTTTGAGTCAATGCCACATATCAAAGTTTTATCCCTATTCCATTATGCTAGAGAGGTAATTTGGTGGGAGAAAGCATGGAGAGAAGAAAAACCTAAAATCCTTTTGAGTAAACATTATCAGGTAGAATTTCTCTTCAGTTTGTCACTAACTTATCATTACATGAATGAGAATTTCATTAGTTCCAAGGGAGATATTTAATTTCTGGGATACCTCTAGGATTGTGATGTTATAGTCAATGGAGGCAAAATGATCTTTGCTAAGGTTCTGCATTCTTGTGATATCTCTTTGGTTTTTAACATGGAAGTTAAACATTGATCTAACACTAATCAGGAGTAACCAGATGAGGAGACTGATGTGCCCAGACCAAATTATATCAATGTATTTGTTGTTTGACATAGGCAGATTATATCAGAGAGACCTTAAAACTTTGCCTTATGCTGGACTTGGTTGTGAATTAGGAAGACGACCCCTCTTCATCCAGAATAAGTCATCCCCACTCTATCGACCAACCATTGGATTTTCCTATTTTACCCACTAAAGGTAATAGTAACTCTTGAATAAGCTTCTTCAGGGATTTCTCTTGAAAGGATAAGGGATAAAGAACCTGGGGTTACAGGCTAGGAGACCCTTTGTGAACAGGCAAAATATGCCTCATCGTTACAGGGAAAACCTGTGGACCTGCAACCTATGAATCTGACCCAAACCTGTCTTCCAAATCTCTCAAATCCTTGGCCCTAGCCTGCTTCTCCATAATTGGCCCTACTCTTGTCTGTATTCCAGCTCTATCATGTACCTATGTGATTTTTGACCTCCCTATTACTCTTTGGATTGACCTTCTGGCTCCTGTCATTTTCACATTTGGCTTATTTTGTGCACTTTCTTGAAAACTGTTTCCTCTCCTTCTCTGGCTCACTCACTGGCAACCTTGACAACTAACTTGAAAGCTGATCTCCCTCTCAGTTTACACTTCTCCCCTACTCCAAGGGTTCTGGAGCCTAAATGTACTGCTAATAATAGATGTACTTTCTCTTCCAACTTAGAATGTTTAATGCATTTGGCAGCCTTTTAGCAGTGTTTCCTGTGATACCTTCTCCAGGTCCCAGGAGATACAGGTTGCATTCATCCATTAGCTGCATGCCAGGCACTTTGCAAACACTGTGCTAAATGTTTCGTCTTGTTTA
Source organism: Equus asinus (assembly GCF_041296235.1). Taxonomy (NCBI): domain Eukaryota; kingdom Metazoa; phylum Chordata; class Mammalia; order Perissodactyla; family Equidae; genus Equus; species Equus asinus. Next base: position 31,555,576 of record NC_091802.1, on the reverse strand, counting down.
AGTCTCCCAACAACCCTCAAGAAACAATTATTGTTCTCTCTTTGTTATCTCTATTTAATAGAGAAATTTTGGATTGCACTCTAGCCATTGTGTTGCTATAATGTAGAGATTTTGGATTGTGTTATATTCCTCCAAAGAATACTTAGGTGTTTTTTTTCCAGCAGGCGTTAAACTTGCTTAGACTCAAGTTGCACACTCTGTCTTGCCTGTGGTGGGTGGAAGCTCAAATCTCAGTTCAACTCTTTTTTCCTTTAGCTGGGTATTTGGAAGTTTGCCTCATGCATGTGCAGTTCAGGGTCAGCCAGATATTTTGGCAGAGTTGACGCATAGAAGCTGAGGCTCCCTTATTCTGTCTCTCCTTTCTGGGCTTCACTTTCCAGAGGCTATGGCTACCTTGGGTTCTGCCTCCGATTCCTCAGACCAGAAAGATGGCAGATTTTCTCTTAGTTCTTCAGCCAACCTGTGTCACATCATGACTGTGATCCATCCTCAGGACAAAATTGAAACAAAATGGGAACTCACCCTCTGTTGATATCTTCTTCCAAGTTTCAGTTCCCTTCTGAGATCTGCCTGCCTTTGTTGGCTCTCCAGAGCCTTTGGATATATTTTGCCTTTTTCATATTTTGTCCAGAATTTATAGCTGTTGTTTGTGGAGGTTGTGCCACTGGATACTTACTCCACCATACTGAATGCAAAACTCCAGAAAATGTCCAATAACCACTGTCTTTATCGTTCTTCTCATGATCAGTCTTCTCTTGCTGAGTCACAATCACAGGTGTCCTGAGCAGGCATTGTGGGACTGACAGACAAAAAGGGGGTTACGATACATCTCTGGAATGTCGGGTTTGCATCCCTCTCCAGGGTTTGCAAAGCAGTGGTTCTCTCCAGAACTGTGTGGGACATCACCCTCCCCAAATCCACATATATATGTGAGGAGAAGGAGGAAGAGTCATTTTCTTGAGTAAAGCACAGTTGGTGAGGTGTTACTTCTGCCACCCACATCTCCCTCAGAGGACACATAGCAAACGCCTCTCACTTTGGAGACAGGAGGCTTGCCAAAATACACCACCCCAGCCCGACATGATGGGGCTATGTCTTAGAGGACCAAAGAGGCAGAAGCCCCTCTGCCCAAGGTTCTTGTGGCTTTTGGGGCTAGGGGTACAGAAGAGGTCTGGTTCACTCTTAAACCCCTGCTGATGGAGCTTGGAGTTTATCTGAGGGACAGGAGCCATGAGGTATGTTTCCCATAAGGAGTGTGGCATGTGACCCAGGCAAGGGCCAAAAGGAGATGTGACTGCCATTGGGGAGGTCCTCCACACTGGAGGGCAGCAGAAACTGATGTTTCTTGAGCACCATGCACTCCTCAGGTGCCTCCATATCAGCAGAAAACACTCACAATTCACTGCATTGGTTTGAAAATATGAGCCCTTCCTTTCCGCCTCCCCACTGTCCTGACTCCAACAACACACACAGCAATGTAGACATTGTCATTAGTGCCAGGACCAAACAAGGATGACACCAGCACTGGGAGCCGGCAGAGAAGTGACCACAAGCGAGATAATGGCACAAGGGATGGTGACTCCTGGAGGCTGACCTCTGCCCCAGTTATCCCTCAAGTGGGACATAGTCAAAGAAGTGAAAAGAAGAAGTGGAATCAGAAAGAATAGGAGGGGAAAGATCCATGGGAAAGATGCTATGAGAATGAGATTGTAGACTGACGTTGTCTAAGATTTTAATAACCAGGACTGGACTAAAAAAAGAAAAACGGGAATGACACAAAAAGAAGCTGCCTTCTCCAGGCAGATGGAGAGTTCAGGCCGGTAAAGGAACTTGCAGTTCTGAGGATAAAGTGGGCCTTGTGTCTGAACCTGACTGACTGGTGGCTCCTCTCTGACACCTCCTACATGCACAGACTCCGAATCTGGGTGCTCTGAAGAAGACTGGCAGATCGGAGCATGTGGAAATTTAACCTCTGTAAGTTGGGAGAAATCGAGAAAGCAGTAGAACCTATTTACAGTATATACATTCAAAAATGCGTCAACAAAGAAAACCCAGAGGAGAAGGACAATTAGACATGTCACAAAAGCAGATACATGAATGGCTAAGAAAGATAAGAAAAAAAATCTTTGTTTCTCAAGGATTGTTTAAAATGCAAATTAAACAAGGAAATACATCTTCTCACCTATGAGACTGGCAAAAGTGTAAAGGATTTTTAATATCCAGGGCTGGTGTGGGGGAGGGGGAGAAGAACACTCATCTCAGGATACTGAGCTTCAAGTTAGAATTATACACTCTTTTCAGGGGGCGATTAACAGTCAACATTTGACTGTGCTTTCCCTTTGACAGGTCATACCACTTTCAGGAATCTTTCTTACAGACAGTCTTCCAAGTGTATAAGGATACATGGACACTAACTGCTGTGTGACCTGTAATTGTGAGAAATCAGAGGCAGTCTAAATGCCCAACAGTAGGGGAATTTTTAAAGAAATTATGGCAAATCCATACCATTTGTTATTCAAGATTCAGCATTCAGGAATACTATTTAGCTACCAAAAAGAATGAAATACATCTGTGTGAAAAACAGAGAAGCTTGTCCAAGATAATAATTGTTGAGTGGCACAAGGAAGGAGCTAAACCTCTCTGTCAGGCTCTGTTCTCAGAACTTTACATTAATTCATCCATTTAGTCTTTGATGATTAAATGCCTCTCTGATTAGTACTATTATCACCATCCACCATTTTAACGAAGGAGGCAATCAAGGCCCAGAGAGGTTAAGTAAATTTCCAAGATTGGCTCCAGAATGCATGTTCTTAACTATTTGCTATACTGCTCCTCATGTGTGTGTGTGTGTTATGTGTGTTCCTAGAGACATAGAAAGTGTGTGGGTTATGGAAAGATAATAATACACTGTATTTCTGTAGTGTGCCACCCGGTTCTCCTTTGAGGAACAGGGCACGTATTTGCCCACATGCTTGAAGTGTTAGCTACTGGTGGCTCATAGCTCAGTCCCTCCCCAGGGACAGCCCTCTGCCAAGAGAGCTGCCTCCTCCAAGTTTATACCCCCTTCTGCAGGTGTTGATGGGCAACTCACATCTAGTGAATGGTGGAAGGGGTAGCCTACAACCTCGCCTCCTTTCAGGACAATTCTAACGGTCCATCCCAGCTCCCAACTTCCCCTGTGAGCCAGCGGAGGCTTTTGTGGAAACCACATCCCAGTCCAACTCCTCCCTCCCTCCCTCTGCCCAGGCCTGCTTCCTTTACTCCTCTACCACTCTGGTGACCAAGGGCACTTCTTAGTCACCATCATGCAGGTAATCTCCACCTCAGAGTCTATTTCCCAGGGAGCTGGAAGGTGGAGAGTGGAGGGGAGAGCTGAGAAAGGGACTTCCATTTAATATATTTTTCTATTTTTCATGAATTTTGTTTAATGAACATGTATTACATGTATTAATTTCCAAAAGACCGATATAAAGCCTAAAAACATAAAATTAAGAAATGTTGCTGTAATTCTATAGCCAACATAAAGCAAAATTGAGACCCTAGAATCCTGCTGGAGATTTGTATCTTGGAAACAAAATAGCACGGCTCTCATTTACTTTTTAGGTTTCTCACCTGAAAAAAAAAAATGCCTTTCCATTGTGCCTAGGCTTTCTCCCCGCCTGATTCAACCCAAAGAAACCAAAAATGTTTTCCACCCTTGCTTCTCCGAATTTTGTCTGGAAGTTCTGGTATTTTTGAGTCTCCAGGGCTCTGTTGTCAGAGGGTGAAGGAAGCCTGTTGTATTTTCTCTCAAATCCCTGCCACAGAGAATGAGAGGCACTGAACCTTGTCAGAACTCCAAATTTATCATATAAAAGCAAAACAAAAGAGCTGTGCATTCAAGTCATTGAGAGACAGAAAGGTTTGCTAATGGAAAGGAGATTGATTTAGTGGTTAGAACAGGAGCCCTGCCATTTTCCAGTCTCCATTTTACTTATAAAATAGGTACCCATTTTGCTCACCCATTCTCTGTGCATTCATTCATTCATTCATCAGAAGTTTACTGAGTGCCTATTGGCTGCCAAGTATTATGCTCTTGGGAGGTGTGCTGGCTTGATTGTGATCTGATGAAACAACAGAGTGACTTACTGATTGGCGAGCTACTCTCTGGATGTTAGAAGGTACTGTCCAGTGAACTCGGTCCAGAGGAGGACAGCCTGCCATTGTATCTTTCACAGAGAGCTCTCTGGGGTTTAGCTGAATTTGAGAAGATGTGAATCACTCTAGTCTATGGAAAAAGCTACTGGAAAATTTTCTTTCCCGGGTGATTACAGAGAAGCAGGAGATTTCCTGTTCAAATTCCATATCAATGACATTATGATGGCTGCTAATGATAACAGCAGCACTTTGCTCTGAAAGAAGTGAGTGATGAGATTATGAGCTGACGATCAAACAGCTGAAACCAGACAAGACATGCAGACAGGAATTGCAGGAAAGCAAAGTAGGCCCTCAGGGAATGAATGAATGAATGAAGTGAATGAATGAAACTCAACCGTGCCAAAGAAAATGCTTTACACATGGTAGGTACTCAATAAGGGTCAGGAAAACAAAATGGAAAAACTGAAGCACATATACTGGGTCGCTGACTACCTCTCTGTCTTCCTCCAACATCTTTTGAGCACCTATTCTGTGCTGGACACTATGGCAGGCACTAATGCCTTTCACAGGTGAAGTCAAATCATGCTTTGTAGTTCCAGGCTGAATTATGGTCTACACTTCCTCCTCCTCTTCTGCTATAAGCAGACCTTTTCAAAAGTGCTACTATGTGCAGAGAAAGAGAGAGAGAGAAACAATAAAAGCTCAAAGTCATTTCACATGTAGTTTTTGAACTTAAACCTAACTGGCTCTTGAAACTATTCTTTTGACAGAGAATCTGCTCTTGGAACAACAGATGCATTATGTCAGTGTGGTGATGACCGAGATATTTTTAGATTCCCATATTCTGACTTGAAGCAGAATGTGAAAGTGGAGCTGTCCAGGAATAAGAAGAAACAGGCAGCCAGGGAGCAGGAACCTCTGGCATTATGGAAATTCAGAGCAGTGGGTTGCTAAAGGAAAAATCCAGTCTAACATTCAAGTTCAACTATATTAGAGATTAGACAGGACCTTAGCTTGTGGAAGTCACCTTGGAAAGTTTACATGTAGTTAGGTATAAATACCATTGCCTATGCTTGAAAAGGCATCTGACAGCAATGGCAATGGCATACTTAGATGAAACCTTACTGATTTCATACCCGTTGACAAAGAGAAGAGGATTCAAATTCCAATGTCCTCAGGTGGGTACCAGGAAGGAGAGAAGCAGCCAGGTGAAAACAGTGGCAACCTGGAGAGCCTGTGCTCCAAGGAAAGGATCATCAGATGCTAAATTCAAGCCTATTATAACCTCATGGGAGTTCAGATCTTGAGGTGCCATAACTTGGGAAGTTTCAAGAGAAGCAGGAAATCTTGGCTTTTACTGAAATCTCGATGTTTTTTTAAAATAGGCACTGTCCACAGACATGTATTCATTAGTTTCACCAATGGGAGGCACCAGAAGGCAAATGGCCCACAGGATTAATGGTGAAAAGGGAAGTGGAGAAGATGAATAGAATGTGCAGCAATTAGATGTTGTCATGGCAGCCAAGTATGGGCACAGACAATGTTGAGGGAGTGTAACTTCCTTCCTTCTTTCCTTTTTTCTTTTTTAGGTTTAGCATTTAGAGCAAAACCAAGACAGGTATTATGTGAATAAAGACCTTATTTGAACTGTAAGACACGTTTGGTTTTTCTCTCACACTGCTCTCTGGGTTTTGTGGCAATTCTGAGAGGTCAGGAGAGGCCCTCATGGTTCCAAGGTGACTTTGCTTCCCAACTAGTGGGCGGGCTGCGTATCTGAGCATATCAAGCAGTGCTCCAGAAGTTTTTCCACAGGCAAGGGCCTGGCCCTTCCTGATCTGTTAACAATGTGTACTTGGGAAATTTATAGGAAAAGGTGGAGAAATTAAATATCATCCTGTCAGCAACTTTTTTTAGCTCTGATAAAATATAATACATGCTATCCTTTGTCTTCTCCTTTGATTTTCTGAATCATTTACTTTCTGAGACTACTTTTCCAGGTCTGGTGACAGAAAGCCTTCAAGGTTGTATGATGGAGTGGAAATAACTTGTCCTGGGAGTCTGGAGACCTAGTCACCTAGCCAGTTCTGATAGAAGCTAACTGAATGACTTTGGACAAACCTCTCTTAACCTCAGTTATCCTCACCTGTAATGCAGCAAAAATAGGGCAAGAGATTCCCATGGTTGCAGGAAGCTCAGACTGAGAGACAGAAGATCTGGATTCAGTTCAAGTTTTGACATGACCTAGACTTGTGATCTTGGTTCGATCACTTCTGCACGTCCCAGTTTCCCGAATGGCGAAATAAAGATGCCGATTTGTTCATTCATTCAACAAATACCTGTTGAGCTTCTAACATGTGGCAGGCTGTTTTGGGGTTAGACTAATGCCAGATATTTCATAGTTCTGTCTCAGTTTTGATCAGTGTAGTGGGTTGAATGTTGACCTCCAAAAGATCTGTCCACCTTCTAATCCTCAGAACTGTGACTGTGACGTTTTTTGGGAAAAAAGGTCTTTGCAGATGTACCTGAGTTAAAGATCTTGAGATGAGGTCATCCTGGATTATCTGGGCGGGTCCTAAATCCTATGTCAAGTGTCCTTATAAGAGACATACAGAGAAGAGATCCAGAGGAGAAAGCCGTGTGAAGATGGAGACAGAGATTGGAGTGATGCAGCGGCAAGCTAAGGACCATTTGTAGCCACCAGAAGCTGGAAAGGCCAGGAAAGATTCTCCTCTAGAGACTTCAGAGGGAGCATGAGCCTGCCAACACCTTGATTTTGGACTTCTGGCTTCCAGAACTGTGAGAAAATACATTTCTGTTGTCGTAAGCCACCAAGTTTGTGGTAATTTGTTATGGCAGCTTTAGGAAACTAATACAAATGGGTTCAGGCCAACCAGCTGGCAACTTTCTTCTTCTCTTTTGTGGGACCACCATCTGTGGATGCCCAGAGGGCTTTCATGAAGCAGCAACACCATTTGGTTCCACTCAAAGCTCCCTGTCGAAGGAACAATCCACAGTGGTTCCTTTTGCACGGGTTACCATGGTCTCTACCACATGATGGTGCCTTCCTTGGGGCAGGTGGTTTATCAGGAGAAAACATCTGACTCAAAGCTACAAGAAGGCTCTGAGGTTGCCTAAAGGAATACTTTTGCCTAACAGGGCTATGAGTGAGCATATTGGACTAGTCAGACTCCTCCCCTTGGAAAATTTGAATCTAAGGCACAAAGAAAGAGGGATTGGTTGCTAGAAGATTCAGAAGAAAGCATCATGAAGAATCCACAAGGCAGTAGGAAATGTAAGTATATAGAATTATGAGCCACAACAGCTTTAGGTAAGCTGAAGCTATAGAGTAAAGAAAGTATGCTCTTAAAAATCAATTTATTAGGATTGAAAGCGGATTGGCTTCCACTGGTAAAAAGGTTTCAGTTTCCAAGTCTGAATTTTCAATGTCCCCTCACCTCCTCCCCATTTGTCAGTACGTTTTTAGGTTTCTTCATTTAAGATCCTTGTCCAGCTAGCCAGGGACTTCACCTAGATTCTTCTGTTTGGGCTTAGCTGAACCTGATGTTGGGGATGTTCCTGTCCTGGGCAGCAGGTTGGCTCCCTGAAACAGTGGCAGGCATTGTTTTTGCCCACAAACGTCTTCTCCCTTTCCCCATCTGAGAAACGTGCACATTGTCCTAGAGAACCTTCCTAAAGGGTTAAAGAGACCTATAGTACATGGCTGTCTGTTCTAGCTCCATGCCCAGTACCTGGTTCACACTGTTCCTCAGTGCTAATTAATAAAAAGTGTACTCATACAATAACTATCATTTATTCACTCCAGCATCATGTCAAGTGCCATAGTGGGAATTAGCATGAATTATCTCCGATCCTCACAATAATTACGCCAAGGGAAATTATAATCTCCCTTTGTAGGTATTATTAACAATATTTATCTGGCAGGGAGTTTGTGAGGATCATAGATAATGTATCTAAAATGGCACATAGAAAACATTTTAGCGTCAGTTGCTGCGGCTGCTGCTGCTACCGAGACTGAGGAGAAAGCTCAGGAGGCTAAGTAACTTCCCCAAGGGTCACAAAGATGCCACTGAGCAAGCCAGAGTTTGATCCCTGGTCTGTTTGATCCTGTGTCTATACTTCCTGGGTCTGTGATGGGGAACCCCGGGATTGCTAAGCCTTAGCCATGGCTGAATCTACTGACATAACGTGGATTGCCCTGGAATTAGATACCGTGGACCACACAGGGCTCCTCACGGTCCATAGGGAAGTGACTGCCTCACCCTGGGAAACACTGACCATGACCCCTTGCTTGACCTTGGCAAGTACATAGAGTCCACCAAAAGGGCTTGCTGCCTCCCAGAGAGGCCATGGTTTCTTTACCTGGGTGGTATCTGACTGCTCAGCACTGGCTGAAGCCCCTGCCTCCAGCTCTCTATATCTACTGCCCCCTTTGCCTTTTAGTGCTGTTTAACATGAGTGGAACCACAAGCTGGTTCCCCTGCACTAGATGGTGACATCCCTTTCCATTCTCAGCCCCAAGGAAAGCTTTCAAAGGGGTTCCCTTGACCCATTTATTAATTACAATTTTTGTGGAAGTACCCATCCCGCTCCTCAAAGGTGAAAACTTGGATGAGTATCCTACCAGTTCTTCTAGATCAAAGACTGGCAAACTACGATGGCAGACCCAGTCCAACCCACTGCCTGTTTTTATAAATAAAGTTTTATTGGAACGTCACCACACTCATTCATTAGCATGCAGATTATCCATGGCTGCTTTGGCACTGCAATGGCAGAGTTGAGTAGTTGTGACACAGCCTGTATGGCCCGAAAAGCCCTTTACAGAAAAGTTTGCCGAACCCTGTCCTAGATTATGGACCATTTTCTATGCACACAAGCGGTATGTGTGTAAGCAGTTTACTGAGGACTCTCAACCCATTAAGCACAGGCATGAAAGGCTTTATTAATTCCAGTCACCATCTATAACTAGATTATGTTGTTCTTACTTTGCCTCTGGGCAGAGGCTCCCTTAATGACATCTTGGTCCACTTCTATAATTTTCAGCCACTTGAGTTATTAAAAGTTTCAGTCTGGTAAATGGATAAATGCGGCCTGATTTTTGTTTGTTTTTTATTTTTAATTTAAATTTCAAACTCAATTTACAGCTCTTCTCCTCCCTTCTCCCTAGCTGTGGCCCTAGGTACTTGAAGAGAACATATAACCAGGCTGCAAGATATCTCCCCATCTCCCATTCCTCATCACAAAACTTACACAGTTTGGGAGAGAAGAGAAGGGAGAGGGGCAAAAAAAGCTAAAAACTCCTTACCTTACAGAGTGAGGTGCATTCCTCTCCTTGGTGTAGCTCTGTTTCTGTCAGCCCCCTGGGGATAGTTAGTGGTTCCAAAAGGCTGTGTGGGCACCGGGTTGATTCCGGGGCGTCGGCAGCTCCTTGAAGCATCTGGCCACTTCTTCCAGTTGATTCCCTCCACATCTCTCTAATATGTCCTTCTTTGCATCCCCACCCCTAATACTGCACAGGTCCTGTTGGTAGCCTCCACTCACATCTCCTCTCCCCAGCCTTCCCTGGGGGCTTGATTCCCTCCATCTGTCTCTCTCTTGTTCTCCTTTCCCCTGACTGGCATCCAGAAAGGGAAGTCACTGTAGTCCCCCCTTTTTGCAGATACTGGCTATCTTAGGATGGGACTCTGTTGGAGTTTCATCTTCCCTTGGGCACCCCTCCCCCTTGGGGAGAGGAATGATAAGCTCTCACTTCAGCCTCTATCTACCTCACAAGGCTGAGAACTTCTTTAGCAACTCTTCTTATTCTACTTGAAGGAGAGGAGAAGGGAGGCAAATGGCTAATGGTAGTAGGGCAGTTCCGTCTTCCCCTAGCATCGCTTAAAAGACGTGGCCACAGCCAGCTGCTGGTGGCTCTCTTTAGAATGTAGGGTGCTTAGCATAATATTTTCTCATCTGTGGACCATAATCACTATTCTGAGAAGACAAAAAAACCCACTTGATGTCTTGAGAAGTTTTTATGTGCTGTGTGCATGTGTGTGGGAGAGATTAAGAAAACAAAAAAAAGACTTCTTTTACTTTTTTAGAAAAATAGGACAATACTCTTCACTATGACGAAACTTCTTTTTATCAATTAAGCAATATATTGTGAACACCCTTCCATCTTCGCACATACAGATCTACATTAACCTTTTTAATGTCTACGGAATACTCCATCATACAACATCCCCTATTATATTTACCCATTTACCTATTAATGGACTCTTAGATTGTCCATAAATTTTCACTACCATAAATGATGCTGCAAGACATATATTCATACACACATCTTTGCACTTGGTTGTAATGATTTCCCTGGAAGAGATTTCTAAAAGCGCAATTGCATGTCAGGGCATGCACATCTTTTTTTATATTCTGATAGAAAGTTCTAAAGTTGGAGTGTTAATTAGCACTCCCATTAACAACGAACTAAAGAGTTTTTTTTTTCTTCACCAATATTGAATAGTATCAATCATTTTAAACTTTGCTAGTAAGAGCTGGGGAAAGTGGTATCATCTTTTTTCTTTCCCCTAATGTAAATTCATTCAGTTCAGTAGATGTACATTGAGTAGCTGCTAGGTATAAGGCACAATGACAAGAAGAAGACCCATCTCTGCCTATATGCCCATGAAGATGAAGACACTCGGCGGGGGGGGCTCTAGGGTATAAGGATAGTGCTATTTTGAGAACAGAGAGACTGGGATTCCAACTGTGGCTTTGCTATTTACCATCCAGGTCACCTCTGGCAGCACCTCCCTGAGTCTGTCTCCTCATCCCAATATGTGTGTAATAATAGAGTTGTACTTGGCACATATTGGCTAATAAATGACATCTACTCCCACTACTGCAAGAGAGATTTTTCTAAGTGCAAAGAACATGAAATGGAAAAATAGGAATGGAAGGATTCACTCTGGTTGTTGAAAGGGGAAGGACATCGAGAAAAGACTCATGGATATGAGCTGGACTTGCTTCTTGGTAAGATGGGGCTCCCAGGGAAGGGCCGTTGTGGGAAAAGGCACAGAGGAGAAGAACACTCAGCATGCTGGGGGTGGGAGTGGAGTATAAGATGCAATTCAGAACAGCTGGAGCAGAGAGCACAGGGGAGTGAAATGGGAGACTGTTTACGGTGTGGACCGAAATGTTGAGGGCTGGATACCAGGTGAGAATAAGTAGTTTAGTTTCCAACCTATGTGCAACAGAGAGGAACTAAACATTTTGGAGGAAGAGAAAAACATAGGCAAAGAGCAGTGTTTCACCTGAAAGGTCAACTTTCTAAAGGCTTCTAAGGTGCCATTCAATTTGTTTACATACTAACTTCTCCTAATGAAACAGTGACCCAAAACTATGACAAACCTAAATAGCAATGGCCCTTTTGCAATGTACAGGAAAAAATTAGATATAAAATTGTCCCTGTGCTTAGGATTTTCTCCTACACTTTTTCTTTCTTTCTTTCTTAAGTCTTTGGCACCCACAAACACTTGTCTACACTAGACTCTAGTATAAAATCATGTCTGGGGCCCAGCGGCTCAGCGGTTAAGTTCGTATGTTCCGCTTCACTGGTTCGGATCCCGGGTGTGGACATGGCACCGCTTGGCAAGCCATGCTGTGGTAGGTGTTCCACATATAAAGCAGAGGAAGATGGGCACGGATGTTAGCTCAGGGCCAGCCTTCCTCAGAAAAAAGAGGAGGATTGGCAATAGTTAGCTCAGGGCTAATCCTCCTCAAAAAAAAATAAAAATTACGTCTGCCTCACCATACAATTTCATAGTGTTTCCTTTATTGAATATACTATACCAACACTCCATGGTATTTGCAATGAGCTTGAGGAATTCTGTGTCTCCATCGCTGGGACACACTGGAGAACAATCGTTATAAACTAGGAGCAACCTCAGGGCACAGACTGCCTTATTCATTCCTGTCTCCCCGACAGCTGGTTCAGAGAGCAGACTGTAGCAACTCCTCAAAAAGTGTTTGTTGAAGTAAATAAAATACTCTGAACTCTGTAGATAATGGTAGCACCCAAAAGAGGAGATATAAAGTCCCCTACCAACACAGCAAAGAAGTTGGCAAATGGTTCAGCAAAAATGACAGACATACAATCAAAATGTGTTAATCAAAATTGCAAAACCAAAGGAGACTGTAGGTATAATACAGCAGAATCCTTGAGTAAGATCGTGCAACTGATAGTGCCGCAACATTTTAAATAAACAGGGTTTACTTATCAATTAAAATTTATTTTTCAAACACCAATTTTTCTCCCAAACAAATGAAACACACACACACAAACACACATTCTTTTCATGTCTAACTCAACACAAATTACCCATAATACTCAACATTCTTTTCACCCCAACATTTGACACAAGAATGGAAACAGATTGCTGGACCAGTTTTAACAAATCTGGAGCAGCAGGTTCTTTGTTGAAAAAATATTTCCACTTATCAAGAGATGTTGTTCCTCAGAGGGAAGCGAACACTGTGTTCAAAGCACTGACTTCCTTATAAAGCAAATTGAGAGCAAGCTCATTTTTCCATGTTGATAACATCCAGATTTGAATTACCTCAACCAAAGAGGGAGATGCTCAGGCCTGGCCTAACTCACAGCAGCCAGAGGATAAGTGCTTAATTTTCAAAAGAAAACTACTTATTTCAGAGCACTGTGGCTCTAACTAGGGCTTCAGAGGTAAATGTATTAACCACTTTAATTGGTAAATAATCCTGCAACATATATGTGACTTTCATGTGGGTGCATGTAGGGGTAGTTTCCACCTCCCTCAGATAAATTCTGGAAGTAAAATTAAAATATGTCATTGATGGCAACCAACCTTACTTGATGACATTTTCAATAGTACTTACCGTGAAAGCTTGCAACAAAAGCATAAAAGAAGAAAACAAGACAAAGAAAACATTATCGTAAAGCAATGTTGACAAAGGAAAAATAATACAGCCTTTCTGTGTAAGTGCCTGACCTGGCTGGGAGAAAGGCTTGATGCAAATTGGAAATGGTCTGTGCTGTTCCTCTGTCCTGCCCAGAGGAACCAGTAAGGGCTTCTCTCTTCCCATGCCTTTTCCCATCAGCATCCCAGTGTAGGCACAGAGAGAGAAGTACTGTGTTGGTTTTCTAAGCTGTGCAACAAATTACCATGCATTTTGCAGCTTAAAACAACATCCACTCATTAGCTCACAGGTCTGTAGGTGAGAAGCCAGTTAGGCTCGACTGGGTTCTCTGCATAGGGTGTCAAGACCACAGTCAAGGTTTTGGCCAGCTGGCTTCTTGTCTGGAGGGCCTGGGGAAGAATCTGCTTCTGAGCTTGTTCAGGTTGTTGATAGAATTCAGTTCCATGTTGTTGCAGGACGGAGGTCCCTGTTTCCTTGCTGGCTGCTGGCCAGGGCTTGTTCTCAGTTCCTAGAGGCCACTCTCCTCCGGCCCTTGTGTGTGGGCCTCTCCACCTTCAATGTCAGCAAAGGTGCCCTCTCATGCTTTGAATCTTTCTGCCTCCAGTCAGAGAAAAGTCTCTGCTTTTAAAAGGACTTGTGAGATTAAATTAGGTTTACCTGGATAATGGCTCTTCTGATTAACCTAAAGTCATCCAGTTAGTAATCTTAATCACATCTGCAAAATCCTTCTGCCAAATGATCACAGGCATGACATCTTGTCATATTCACAGTCCTGGGAGTCAGGGTGGGAAATCTTGGGGTGGGGGGCGCGGTGTGGGCATCCTAGGATTCTGCCTACCAAGAGGAGCATGATCACACCAAGTCCTGTCACAGTGGCATCATATGGTCATTTATTTTTCTTAATTTGTTTCCAGCACAAATGATTCAACAGTTTAGTGGCTATGGACTTGGGCTGTGGTGTCAGTCTACTTGGGCTTAAAACCCAGCTCCTCAACTGTGGCTGTGACCTTGGGCAAGTTAAAGTTCTTTCTGCTGAATGCTTGTTTTGAACATGCAAATTATTCCAAAGACACTGCTATATTAGGGAACAATTTGAGCATAACGCAAATTTCAGATTTGCTTACAGACAATTTCTTCCTCGAGAAGTACTAGGTGAACACAGAAAACTGCACCCAGGAATAAAAACTGCCACATAGGAATACTCAAAACACACACATTTCAAATAACAGCCTCAGTCCACTGCATGTGTTATGAGGCATACCCCTCTAAGAAGTGTTAGAACTTTCCTTCTGATTTCAGATAACCCTCCTCCCACCACTTCACAAGTTGTAGCACTTTCAACTCCCACTTCCAAAGTCAATATTAAGTGTTTTCCCAGGTTGAGTGCCATATTTATTGTAGTATTTACGTATTTCTTAACAATTAACATGCATAAAATTATGTTACTGTTTTTATTAGTCTCCTACTTTTATTTTAATGTGTCACTGACCAAGTTTTTGAGGTTGTGCCCTGTTATGGGTTGAACTCTGTCCCCTGTCCTGACCCCCAGCACCTCAGAAAGTGACCTTATTTGGAAATAAAGTCTTTTCAGAGGTAATCAAGTTAAAATGAGGTCATTAGGGTGGGCCCTAATCCAATATGACTGGAGTTCTTATAAAAAGGGAAAATTTCAACACAGAGGCAGACGTGCAGGGAGAGAAGAGGATATGGAGACACACAGGGATATGGAACACAACATGTTCACGTGAACATGAAGGCAGAGATCATGATGAGGCGTCGACAAGCCAAGAATTGCCAGCAAACCACCAGAAGCTAGGAAAGAGGCATGGGACAGATTCTGCCCTACCCTCTGACGAAACCAATCCTGCCAAACCTTGATTTCAGACTTCTAGCCTCCAGAACTCTGAGACCCAGTTTGTGGTACTTTGTTATGGAATCTCATGGTTTTTATTGCACAATTTTACATAGAAAGATGGTTATTCTTAGCAGAGTAATAGCATAGCATATGTGGCATTATAGCAGAAGTGATTACTAAATGCTGTCTCAGTTTTCCCTCCTGTTAGATGGGTCTTCATGTGATTATTCTGAGGACGAAATGAGACAGTGCATAGAAAGTGTTCAGAATGAAATAAGCACCAAAAATGCAGGTTCTCATTGTTATCATCATTAGACTGTTGAGTTCAAAACTGAATTTTGGGCAACACTAAACCACAGCAAGGAGGGTTAAATGGTGCTACAAGCTCCAAATACACAAGCTAAAATCTTGATGCAATGGTGTACTGTGTGACAGGCTTATGGAAACTGTCCTTTAGAGAGATCCAGGGACTATGCAAGAAAGAGAATACAGGTGCCAAATATGGGGGTCTCCTCAGCACTTAATCTGGATATTGATAAGGAATGTTGCTAATTTGGAGAAACAGGCCTTTTTAGAGCAGTTACCCTCTTTGCTCAAAGAGCAGCCTCTTTGATTAACTAACATCAGGACAAGTCGAGATCAGGATGGACTGACCTCCCAGTCTATGCAACTGGTTGTTGAAATCCTTACTTTGACAGGTGTCCTAGAAAGCTAGCAAGGCCAGAGAGAAGGAAGCCAGGCTTTGCATCTGAGGGGAGGACATATGCCCTGAATGCAAAGGATGCTGAGTCTGTTATGAGAGTTAGGGGAGGGCACCAGGCTGGGTAGGCATCTGAGACGGTCTATGAGCCACAGGAGTGTCCATGTTGGAAGGGGGAATCCAACATGCTAGCAATCTCTGACATAAGTCACTAGATGCCCATGGAAGTACTTGGGCATCATCCTTGGACCAGTTTCCTAATCAGGCCTGAGGATTTCAGCCTGATGTAAATGAAAGAACATGGGTTCTTTGGAATCGGAAAGGACTAGTGCAAATCCCAACACTGCTATTTATTAACTATGTGACCTTGAGGGTTTACATTATTTCCCCAGGCCTCAGTTTCCTTGCTTGTAAAGTGGCCTTAATAAGAGTTTGCCTCTAAGGTTGTAGTTAGCACTAAATGAAAGGAAATTTATGGAAAGGGCCTTGCCCATGCTAAGCATCCAATAAAAGATGGATCCACATTTGTCCCTTCTTCACAGCTACCACAAGCTGCTTTTCCAGCCAGCTGGACAGCAGGGCGTGGTCATCCATAAGGAGGGGGTGCAAGAATCTGACCTATAACTGAGGCTTTGTTGTCTCATGCTCTAGAAAGCTGGTTACCGTTCTTTTCTGTGTGGCTCGTTTCTCAGTATCTTCTGCCCTCCTAGGCCCACCCTAAATGGTTCTGGAACTGAAATTTGCAGTCAAAGTGACCTGACATTGGTTCAGATTCCAAATAATAGTCTCAAAGTACTTTGAACAGTCAGGACTGCTTTTATCCAAAGGAACCCTAACCTAAGGTGGGTGTGTTTGGAAGCAGGTCTTTACTGAGGGTTTAGGATAATGGAAAGGGGTAATAGAAAGAGTATAGGAAAATCTTAACGTCGAAGAGGAGACATCCCTGCCATAAAAATCCATGGGCCTTTACCTACCACAAAGACTTTCTTGTTGGTCAGGGCCCCTTCCTCCCCGCCCCTGCAACCCTGGCTTGGATCCCAGATTGTCTTCCTCTTACTCTACTTCTTTCTATTGTCCACCCTTTCCTCCCTTCCCTCACCCCTGCCACCAGTTTATAATCTCCCAAATGCCTGTTTCTTTCTTACTAGAGAATTTTAGTGCGCCACATCCCATGCCCACAAATGGCCTATTCTAAGCATGTCTGTGCACCTCTAAACATCCATCAGTGGTCTGTTAACCTGGAGGTCACGGACCCCTACCATCTAAGCAGCGTCCTCTTATGAAACACAAGTCAGATCATATTCCTGTGCTCAGATTTTCCAGTGACTCCTCATGTCAGCATAAAGGCGAAAGTCCTTTGCATCCCACATGATCTTCGCCACTATGCACCTCTTGGCCTCCTCTCTCGCATTCTCACCCTCCCTCTCTCCAGTCCAGCTACACTCAGTTTCTTGCCCTTCCTTTAACAGGATAGGCATGCTCTAGGCTCAGATCCCTTGCTCTTGCTGTTCTCTCTGCCTGAAACACTGTTCCCCCAGATTTCCCATTTCATCCTCACATTATTTGGGTCTCTATACTGGGATAAATAATGGACCCCCCCAAAAGATATATCCATGGTCTAATCTCCAGAATCTGTGAATGTTACTTTATATACAAAAAGCTGTGTTTTTGTTAGGGATCTTGAAAAGTGGAGCTATCCTGGATTATCTGGGTGGGCTGTAAATGCATCATAATTATCCTCATCAGAGAGAGGGCGGAGAGAAATTAGACACACACAGAAGAGGAGATAATGTGGCCATGGGGGCAGAGATTGGCATGATATGGCTGCAAGTCAAAGAATGGTGGCAGCCACCGGAAGCCGGAAAAAACCAGATTCTTCCCTAGAGCCTTGAGAGGGAGGATGGTGCTGTGGAAATCTTGATTTTGGACTTCCGGCTTCCAGAACTTTGAGAAAATTAATTCCTATTGTTTTAAGCCACCCAACTTGTGGTAATTCGTTACAGCAGCCAGAGAAAACTAATACAGTCTCTGCTCAAATTTCATATACTCAGAGAGATGTCCTACAACCACCTCATACGAAATAACCCCCTTGACTTGCACATGCGCGCACACACGTACACACCACATTTTATCCCCATTACATCAGCCAGCTTTATTATACTTCATAGCATTTATCACTTTCTGACATATCATCTACTTTCCAGTTTATTTATTTATTGTCTGTCTCCTACTCTATAATGTAAGCTCCATAAGCTTACTTTGTTTTATTAACTGATGTGTCTCTAGAGCCTAGAAAAGTACCTGGCTCAAAGCAAAAGCTCTCTAAATATTTATGGAAGAAATGAATGAAGGACTTCACCTTTAGTTGCATAAAGAAACAGCAGAAGCTTTGAAATTAGAATTTATATTTTAATACCTCATAGCAAATCTCCAACCTCACCCCCATTTCTATAATCAGAAAAGTGGCAATAAATATATTTATTCTATTGCTGTCCAGAGCAAATCTCTAGAGGTCAGAAGGTGGGTGTGTGTATGTGTGTGGGTGATGGATGGGGGAAGAGAAAGACAAAGTGTCTTCCAGTTATATCTATATTAAACAGCGCCAAGTTCACATGCCCCTGAGGTTAAGAGGAAAGAGGGCTGCTGCTTTCCAGCCTGTCCACACCTGCCAAGATTTTCTTTGCCGTTTTGCAATTTGCCCAGCAGGTTTGGAAAAGGAACAGTAATGGATGGATAGTCTTACCTTGTCACAACTCGAAAGTGACATGCTATTTTTCTGTGCACCAATTTTCCACCCCAGGAGCCTTTCTGAACAGTGGGTTCAGTGGAGAGAGAGTGGTTTCTATTTAAATGCTGAGGCTTGTTAGTCAAACAGGACACGACTGAGCCTTTCCCTTAAGAACACGGGAAGAGAGCAATGGGTCAGATCGCAAGTTACTTAAGTGCTTAATTTTCTGGCTTTACTCCTTCACCAATGTTTCACTTAGCACATTTTGAAATCTGAAGTGAATAGTGATTTTAGATTGGGAAGAGTTGGTAATATTTGTAATTCCAAGCCTCCTGTCTTTCCCTTCCTCTTGATCCACCAGTCTGGCTCATTGTTCTTCCATGATGCTTCTGATGGTTTCAATAAGGGTGGATTATGTGCCTATTGGTGTTGTGCCACCTGGTGTTATACTCTGGAGATGCAAAGTTTGATCAAACCCAGTCTCCATTTCCCAGAGATCTCTTGGTCTCCCGGATAAGCCAGAAATTTAGATAAATCCCTGCAACAATGTAATAAGTACATAGGAGGAAACATTAGAACTCAGCCTTAAAGGATGAGTAGAAATTCACCAGGCAGAATGACAGGAGAAGGAGGCTCTTGGTAGAGGGTCAACAAGATTGAGGAAAGTCTTTGCTCCATCTGAGAAACTGCAAATAGTTCTGCATGGCTGGAGTGTAGTGGGATGAGAAGGTCTGGGGTACTGCTTGAGAGGCAACATAGGGATCCTGCCATGCTAAGAGATTTGGACTCTAGCCTGTGGGTGATGTCACAGAGGGGCATTAAGGAGAGTGACTCGGTCATTTCACCTTTCTGGGGGTGTATGGAAGATAGATGAGGGAGACAAAAGCTGAAGAGGGAGATTGGTTTGATGGTTATAGAAATATTTCATAAAGAAGAGATGAAACTCTAACAAAGAAAGGAGTGATAGACAGAGAGGAGATGGGACAGGTACAGGGACATTCTGAAAGTTGTAATAGGACTTGGAGACCAAGCACATATGGAAAAGGAGATTATGGAAGGAGTCTACAATGAGTCCTAGGATTCTGAGGTTAGGTGTCTGCCATTCAACTTTTCTGGTGATCATTTTAGTTGATGAAATAGAGTAGGAGAAATCTCTCAGAACCAGCCAATGGCATCGCCTTTGGAGATACACTGTGTTTGGAGACAGCATTTCTTCTCCGGTTGTGGACAGACAATTGTATTACATGAGCAAACTATAGCATAGAGAGATACATCAGTGTGGTAATCAAAGTTACTCTGGCATACATATAGTGAACCACATGATAATTATTTTAAGACGTTAATTAAGCTGTAATAGGAAATAGCTGCTATAATAATAGCTCTTGACATTTTATTTCTAAAGCTGATCCCAATATTTTTGCAATTACCTAGTGAGAGAGCAGATCCTAGGAAGCAGTAAGAGTTAGTAGGCTTCAGATATCTCTTCCCTTCACCAAGCCCAGCTTTCCAGCTGAAGCTTTAGCCTCAATCTCATCCTCAGTCCATCTCAATTCCCAAAATCTAGGGTTTGGCTAACCTGTCAGTTGAGGCTTCCCTGACTCCAGCTGTGGTTTGGATCCTATCCGGGTCCTCCTGGATTAAGAACACAGAACTCTTCAGAGAGGGTTCTGTATCATTGGCTTCTCCTAATAATTCCTCCCTCTCCACTCCTCTTTTACTATATAGAAAAGGAATCAGTGTCGCAAATGAATTTTTCCCTTCTCTTCTCTAGGAGCTAGACTGCATGCCCCAAAACTTACCTCCTCATCAATTTACACTTCAATCAATTAGATATTCATTTCTCTCAAAACCATTATTATTGGGACTTTTAGGATTACTGGGGTTAGGGACCTCTCAGTGATTCACAATTTAACGATATATTTCTTATCTGGCGCTATATGATAGTAATACTCAAAGCGTGGTCCATGAACCAGTGCGGTCCTCAAGAGTAAGTGTTTAGAAACTTTTATAGAAAATTCTCATTGCCACAACCTCCAGTATATTTGATAAATATTTCTCATGAAAGAAGATGCAAACCAGTTTGGACAGAGTCAAATTTGTGAGGTGAATAGCACATCTCCTGAGCTGAGGAACCAGGTATCGGTCAGCAGAAGATTAGGATACGAAAATAAAACTAGTGGTTCACCAGAAAGTATTTGGAAAGCACTGGATGAGCAGCCACTTGCGCCAGAATACCTGAAGCACCAGTTAAAAATGCAGATTCTGGGCCTACTCTGGGACCTAATGAGTCAGAATCTCTGTAAAATCTGCATTCTTAAACAAGTAACCTAGTTGCCCCTTCATACTAAAGTCTGAGAAGCATCACCAAACATTTAGCAGTGGAGTTATGTTGATTCGAACAAGTTTGAAAGATTCTATTCCCATGTCAGCCATTTATATTCCTGTGTAGGCCAACTGTTGTCCTTAGGGGCACAGATTGCATTCATCACCAAGGAGTGCCCCCGGGAATCCAGCTCCAGCACTTGAAAAATGCATCAAACTCTGTATTGTAGTGAAGTCGCGTCATGGTTATGTACTAAAAGAACTCATTGAAGAGAGTCTGTACATATTAACACATAGCAATGTGCGTGTCCCCCACCTCCCCTCCAAATCTGGAGATCCAGCTTCTTTTAACATCAGTTCTCTGGAACATAAACTGAGAAGAAAAACACTGAAAAGGTGTGAGAAGCCAGATATCTGGGGCCACTTAGTAAAGGGGGAAACAATGAATCATACAGTCAATTATACATGAGCACATCATAGACTCCAGTGTAGGACCCAATATTCAAGATATTTGGGGCTGTCCTGGTGGTGCAGTGGTTAAGTTTGCATGTTCCACTTCTCGGCGGCCCAGGGTTCACTGGTTCGGATCCCGGGTGTGGACACAGCACAGCTTGGCAGAAGCCATTCTGTGTTAGGCGTCCCACATATAAAGTAGAGGAAGATGGGCATGGAAGTAAGATCAGGGCCAGTCTTCCTCAGCAAAAAGAGGAGGATTGGCAGTAGTCAGCTCAGGGTTAATCTTCCTCAAAAAAAAAAAAAGATATTTGTTGTAAATATAAAGACTAATTTTGTTCACTACCTTCTGCTTGTATTTAATAAATTAAATTTTAGAACAATGTGGGGAGGGAGGGAGGGATGAATAGATGGGTAAATTGTTTAGATTTTTGAATCTTTAAATTTTATTCATCTGGGGATTTCACGAATTTGGAACATCTTATTCTCAGACGGAGTCATGTAAAGCGGTGGCTCTCAAACATGGACAAGCATTAGAATTCCCTGGGCAGCTTCTGAAGAATTCAGATGCCTGAGCCCATCCTAGCCATCCTCAGGCACTTGGGAACTGAGGTCCCAGGAATCTGTGTTTTCAAGGTGTACATCTGATTTGTGTGTGCAGAGTATGAGAATCACTAATTAATGACACTATTGTTATTATAACCTGAGCATGGAAGTCGTAGGGAGAGAATTGGGTGTAGGTGGAGGTAAGTCAGAACTCTGGGGAAAGTGTATGTTTGAGAATTAAATATTACAGAAATAATCCACAGCAAAATATGTAAATGAGCATCTGCGATTTGGTCGTTAACAGTGTGGGCCCTTTAATAGGACTACTATGTTGATGGTCCTGGGGATTATGTGCATCTGGATATCTGTAAAATGAGCAAAAATGTCGATTTCAGTAGACTTTGTAAAGTCAATCAACACTGCAGGAGACAGCGAGGCAATTCAGGTGATGAATGACATAAAATGGAATCTTGCTTCTTGCTGTGCGGCATATCCTTGCATGGAGTTGTCCAACTCCGAGTTCTGCAGGCTGCGTCTCTGGCAGAGCGGGGAGGAGCAGAGCTGAGCAGGATCAAAGGATACAGGATCCGGTCAGGGGCAGTTTCGAGTTATCAAGTCTGGAAATGGCTGAAGCCAAAAGCACTCCAGGGTAGTAGAACAGAGCCCCTTCCCCAGAGACTCTGCTGGCAGAGGACTGGAAAGCAGCATGCAGCAAGCAGGAGGGAGTTCCTTCAGTGGCTTGTCCTCAGTAGCGATAGGCCAGGGGCTCACTGGGCAACAGGGCTTTGCCCAGTCCCGTTGCAGGGGTTGGTCCTTCCGTGAGATGATAGTAATTTCCTTTCCTGAATTGCCCAGCAGATATAGGATATGCTGAAAAGAGAATTCCGTTTAACTCAACAGCATAATCAAGCTTTGCTATGTTCCAAACCCTTTGCCCCAGGCTGATGATATGAAAATGAAATAAACAGTTCCTGCTCCCATAGAGTTCACAGGCTAGAGGGAGAGGCAGAGGTGTAAACATATGCCTAAAATAAAATAAGAAGAGCTAGTGGAGAGGTATGCACACACTTCTGGGCATACCCCGGACACAGCAGCTCATATTGCCTCGGTCCACAGGGAAATTTGCAGAGAGAAAGTGATATGTGAACTGAGTCTTCGAGGAGATGTGGGAATTCACCAGGTACACAAAGTGGACAGGGAGATAGGGGTGGAAAGAGGGATATTCTTGGCAGAGGAAATAGATCAGCTGTTCATGATGTGCTCGGCAATTGTAAATATCCTTTGATGTGGCTCCAGGATAAAATAGAGCTGTGCACAGAATGGGCCGTTGACATCCTCAGATAGGAGCCCTCCTGGATCTGAGGATGCCCCTTTGTCTTCCTCCTGTCTCATTAATGGAACAAAAGGGCTAGAGTTGGAAGGGCATTTAGAAATCACATAACCTGATGTTATTTGAACTTTATTGCAACCCATAGTAAGACATGGATTTTATATTTACACATACAGGAAACAACATTTCTTGAAAACATACTTGCCTTTACGAAGTGCAAAGCATTACAATAGTTTTTTTGCTATTCTACTTCCTTTTTTAAATAGACTTTGTTTTAGAGCAATGTTAGGTTCACAGCAATATTGGGTGGAAGATAGATATTTCCTGTATACTCCCTGCCCCCATACACACTTAGCCTTCCCTGTTATCAACACCTTTTACCAGAGTGGGATGTTTGTTAAAACTGATGAATCAACGTTGACACATCATTATCACCTAATGTCTATAGTTTACGTTAGCGTTCACTCTTGCTGTACATTCTACGGGTTTTGACAAATGTATGATGAGATGTATCCACCATTATAGTATCATACAGAGTAGTTTCACCATGCTAAAAATCCTTTGTGCCTCACCTGTTTATCACTCCCTCCCCAATAACTCCTGGCAACCACCCATCTTTTTACTGTCTCCATAGTTTTCCCTTCTCCAAAATGTTGTGTTGTTGGAATCCTATAGTATGTAGCCTTTTCATATTGGCTTCTTTCACTTAGTAATATTGTATGCATTTAAGATTCTTCCATGTCTTTTCATGGCTTGATAATTCATTTCTTTGTAGCGTTGAATAATATTCCATTGTCTGGATGTACCACTGTTTATTTATCCATTCACTTACTGAAGCACACCTTGGATACTTCCAAATTTTGACAATTATAAGTAAAACTGCTATAAACATCAACATGTAGGTTTTGTGTGGACCTAAGTTTTCAACCCATTTGGGTACATACCAAGGAGCATAATCACTGGATCATACGGTAAGAGTGTGCTAGTTTTTTAAGACACCGCCAAATTGTCTTCTAAAGTGGCTGTACCATTTAGCATTCCCTCCAGCAATAAATGAGAGTTCCTGTTGCTCCACATCCTCACCAGCATTTGGTGTTGTCCGTGTTCTGGATTTTGCCCATTCTAATAGGTGTGCAGTGTTATCTTATTGTTGTTCTAATTTGCAGTTCCCTGGAGACATATGATATGGAGGCTTGTGGACTGATTTAACTGCTGGATAATGACAACACCAAATTCATCAGTGGGTTCGTTTTCTTTTCTCTTAGCCGCTTGGGTAGATGATTTAAATCTTAAGTCTCAATTTCTGATTCCAGAACTACTATAATTTAATCATGAGACTTTGACAAGTATTTCCTTTTGCTGCACCTCAGTTTCCTCATCTTCTTGCTTAGGATTAATAATGTTTATTTTTCCTCAAATATCTCGTTGGATGGCCATCCAGTCCTACCAACTCCTCTCTGGATTTTGGTGAGGAGTAAACAGAGAAGTCAAGGGAGAACCCTTGAGAATGTATGAAATGAAATAGAAATGTCGGTTATGTCTTAGTATAACAATGATGATTACTGGGGGCCTACTTGGGAACTGAAGCAGTGGGCATTTTCCCAAGAATCTTCTGGAGAGAGATGAAGCGGAGAGAGATTTTTACAGTTGAAACACCACTTCACTCTCAGGCTGTCCCCAAGAGCATCACATGAAACTTTGATTTTGCATGTGCCTCAGGCCCTACTCCAAAGAAAATAACCAAAATAAAATCCAGGGGCAAAGCTCTTCTTTTCTTCAATGTCAGGGATCAAGGGCCTCATTTATGGATCAAATTTGGGAGGTGTTGGTTTCCTTTCAACTCAAAAGCTGCTGAAAAGACGCTGGAGCCTGGGCACTGGCCACGCGGGATGCACGGAGCAGGGAGCCTGGGCTTGAATGATTAGCCCTGAGTTACCAGAAGTCCTAGCAAAGACTCAGGATGCCCAAGAACTTAGGAAATAAATCGAGACTGGGGATTCTGGCCCCGCCCCCTCAAGCTTAGTGGTTTCAGATCTTGTCAGCATAGCTCTATTCACATTCCCAAAATAAGGTAAATGGCTAACCACCATTTTTTAAAGATGCCATTGGTTATTGAAGAGTCACAACAATGAATTTTGCAAGGGCATGTTCCATCAGGTGGTATCTGGGTAAAGTCAGGGCAATTATTCATTGCCTGCCCCAGTGCTCCACAGCTTCAGTGCCTGGCTCTGTTTTCTCTATTTTTAAGGGGCTGCATTAAGGAGCTTGTCAGGAAACTTCTAAGCTACAGTCAAAACTCTTTATTATCAGATCCCAAGAGGGCTGCCTAGTCTTGTCTCTTATTACACCTCTGAGCTGGTCACCCCAGGGAATTACTCTGCATTAACCAAGTGTGCCATTGTGCTGTGTCCACCTGGTGACTCCTACTCTTTCCCTAAAATCTCATTTGAAGGTCATCCAGTCTACCAACTTCTGTCTCTGGATTTTGGTAAGAAGCCAATAGAAAAGTCAAGGGAGAATCCTGGAGAATGTGTAAAGTGAAATATAAATGTTGGTTACGTCTTAGTATAACAATGATGACTATTGGGGGCCTACCTGGTAACTGAAGCTCCTCTGAATAGCTTTCTCTGACTTTCCCACCCACCCTCAAATAGACTTGACTACAACTGGATTCCCATAGCACTTTGATGACATGCTTACAACACTGACTTGTCCTGAATGGCAACTAGGGCTTCTTTTCTTTTAACTCTTTTCTCATACCATTTCTTTACCAAAAACTTCATTTATTTAATAAACGCTTATTTCAGACTTACTACATGCCAACCACTGCAAATATTAGTTAAATTCCCCTGACAACCCTATGAGAATAGTAATGTTATTACTCCATCTAATTTTACAAATGAGGACACTGAGTCACGGAGCGGTTAAGTAACTTAATAACCCAGCTAGTATAGGGCAGAACTGGCATTTGAACCCAAAACTCTGGAGTCCTGGCAAATAAACAATACTTAACAATTCAAATTTTTCTGGAGGTCATGAGAATCTCCAAGGCACTAGAATTAGGACTAGGGAAAAGTTCATGTATGTGCATGTACGAGGAAGTATGGGGAACAAAATAAATATATTAAAATTTAGACATTATGTTCCTCTATAAGTTAAACCTGTTTCTCAACATCTTTCTGAGTTACCTTGGCAAACATCTATCAGGGAGCCGGCCCCGTGGCCAAGTGGTTAATTTCACATGCTCTGCTTCAGCGGCCCAGGGTTTTGCTGGTTCAGATTCTGAGTGCGGACCTAGCACTGCTTGTTAAGCCATGCTGTGACAACATCCCAAATGCAGAACTAGAAGGACCTACAACTAGAATATACAACTATGTACTGGGATGCTTTGGGGAGAAGAAAGAAAAAAGACTGGCAACAGATGTTAGCTCAGGGCCAATCAAAAAAAAAAAGAAAAAACGAAAACAACAGCTAAACAGCTTTCAGAAAAACAGGAGCAATTTTGTGGGCCACTTGCTTCCCTTAGGAAGGGTTCAGTGGCTCTTGGTTAAGATCCCATTTTCCCCTGGGGTCTGTGAACAGGATCCTTAATGACTAATATTTAGTTAATCATTAATAGAGTGGTTAATATACAGGCTTTGGAGCCCAAATGATTTGGGTAAAAGTCCCAGCTCTGCCTAACTGTGTGGGCTTGTGCAACTTATTTGGCATCTCTAAGTCTCAGATTCCCAATTTATAAAACGGTAGTAATCATAGTATCTACCGCTATATGAGTCAGGATGGATACTAGAGTCAGGATGGATGCTGGAGTAATAAGCATCTTGTGCACATCAGCGGCTCAACACAACAAAGGTTTGTTCTTCACTCAAGCTCATGTTCAATGTCAACCAACAGAGAGAACTTACTCATTGTGGTTATTCAGAAACACAGGTGACGGAGGCTCCATCTAGACTAACGTTTCTCCACCTCAGCACTATCGACCTTTGGGGCTGGGTAATTCTTTGTTGTGGGGGGCTGTCCCGTGCATTGTAGGATATTTAGCAGCATCCTTGTCCTCTACTCACTAGATGCCAGTGGCAACCCCCTACCCCCCACTGTAACAACCAAAATGATCTGCAGACATTTCCAAATGTTCCCTGTGGGGCAAAATTACCCCAGGATGAAAATCTAGATCTAGAAATGCACTTCCAGAATTACAACGGCAGAAAAAAAGGAAAGGTTGAGCTAGAACACTGGTAATTAAGTGCTTCTATGTGGAAATGACATACTCACTTTCTTTCAAGTTTGATTGACTGCAGCTGGTTGCGTGGCCATACCTAACTTTGAGAATGTGGGAAGCACAATTCTACCATGTTGGTCTCACCCCTAGGAGGGGAGAGACCTGGAATATCTGGGAACAGTCCTAATAAAGAACCACCTACGGTTGTTGAGAGGGTTAAATGAAATAATGCATGTGAAGTGTTTAACATAGTACCTGACTAATAAGAAGTGTTCACTACTAGGAGGCTGTTAATATTAGAATATAAATGCAAGACCACCTGCCCTGGGGAGAAGGAAGAGTTATATGTCAAAATGGCTCCACCAATAGCCCCTTGATAGGAATATAGAATTTCCACCTCATTTGTGTGAGCTTTCCTTTATCTAAAGGCCTATAGAAGTTAGTTTGTGGTGCTTGTTTGAAAAGAATGCTCTTACTAACAAGATTGTTGGCCAATTGAAATTTCTTGTTGTTTAAAGAAAATCCCTGGATGACCCCTGCCTACCACTCCAACCTCAGATTAAACTAGTCTGCCCCTTACTCTCATATTCTAATCACTAGGGCCTTCTTCCCTAAATATCCCACACCATCTTTTCTACCCCAGGATCTTTGCACATGCTATTCCCTCTGTCTAGAATGCTCCCTTCCCATTCATCTAGCTAATTCTTACCAACTTCTTCACTTTCCAGGGAAGCCTTCTTGACTTCTCAGGCTAGGTATTTCCTCCTCTGCCCTTATTTTAGTAAATGCTTATGCCCCTGAGGTCTTTCGTTCATCACACATCACAATTTGTGATTATATATTTGCTTGTGGGATTAGTTGATTAATGTCTGTCTCCTCTACTGGTTTGCAAATTCAGTCATGACTTTCTCTCTTTTTCTCACCTTATAATCCCTGGGTCTAGTGCCTGGTATAGCAAAGGCACTCAATAAATATATGTAGAATGAATGAATCAATGAATTCCAAGACTAAAAACTGGGTCTACTGATACTTGCTTTGAACTCTTTCCTTCAAATCACGCTGCAGGCAATGAAGTACTGGCCCCAATGTATTCCCCAGGAAAGGAAAGGGGGAAAAAATTCCCAAGCTAAAATGTCAGATTCCTCAGCTCCTGTCAGGACACTCCTAGCAGAAGGTATGTCACCTGTACACACAGTGACTGAGTGCCTCACCCCTGCCTGCTACCACAGCCGTGTTTGCAAGGGAAGCAGAGAGCTCCCAGTTCCTGGTTGGGAACCATGGTGAAGAGTCTAAACAGAGCTGGGCAGTCTCAAGCTGGAGCCTTGGGAACAGCCTGCAGGCCTTGGGATGCCACCTGGCCACCCCCGAGCTTCTGGTGGTGAGTCTGCCTTTCTTCCTCAGGATTTGGGGTTAGCTCTTGGTCTCATTTGTCTGGACCCACTCCCCCTGCCCCTTGGCAGCCTGGCCACTGGCCTTTTGAACTTGAATGGGAATCCATTTTCTTCCTCCCTTTGCCTGGGAGAGAATCCAAGTCTCTGTGCTCCTGGCTCATTGCCCATTCCCACCCCGTGGTCTCCACCTCCCAGGGGTTTCTCTCTGGTTAACTGGATCTTGGTTGACAAAGAACCTGGTGAGCTGCTCCCTGCAGTCTCTGCCAGACACGTATCCATCAGACCTGCTCACATGCCACTTAGTTGCGGCTCACAGCCTCTCCCTGTGTACCTGGGAGTCTCTTTCTCTCTTTGAAATAGGATCATATTGCTTTTTGCTGAGGCCATGCATGACACACCTCAACGTAATACAAGTAAATATTTAAACCAAGACTTTTCATCATTGGCAAAAAATATCTGTTGTCAAAAATCTGGATGGTTAGGAATAAATCCCTTGATACAAATGCACACAGGAGGAAAAATGAAACAGACAAGCAAACAGAAATAGATCGAGAGGAAAACCAGGAATCTGCCACCTCCACCAAATGGAGAAACACCCTCAGCTCTGCTCTGGGCGTGGTGACGGAGCCCGCTAAGCTTAAAAGATGGCAAAGCCCTGTCGTAACTCATTGACTTTGTTCCATTAAATCTGAAGAGCGCTTGAAATCATTACGAACAGAATGGCTGCTGCTGCAGTAGCATGGCCCACTGAACTAAGGAAAAATATGATAATTGAGGGGAAGTCTATGATCTGAATCAAGGGTATGGCGTCTGGACTATATATTTTGATGTAAGTGCATGGCAAAACCCTCAAGCGGCTAACTACAGATAAAATCGTCTTTGCCACATAGATTAAACTCGTTCATGCAGGGTTTTACTTACAAAAAATTGTTATAGTGTTATATAAATTATCCAGACATTTAGGGCAATCGCTAATACAATGCAGGCTAGCGTCTTTTATTACAGCAAGAAGTCAGTTTTACGGATCCAGAAAAGAGTTATGCGTTGTATAATTCTATGGCTTGTTCGTGGGCTAAAGAACATTGTGAGCTCATTCCTGAGGGAACTGACTTCCTAAAGACAGCTTTCCTCCAGAATGGTGAAGACAGGAGTTTAACTGTGGTTACCACTTTAATCTGATTTACTGTTTATGTGAGTCATTAATATGAGAAGCTAGTCTGGTTTCTACGAAAATCAATTTTCTACAGCCTCTGGTCCTTTCTTTTTTCTCCCATTTTCATTATTTTTAATTACTAGAGGAATACATGATTGTAAAATAGCCAACAGAACAAATGTATACAGAGTAAAAAGCGAAATTCTCTTTTTAATTCATACTGCCAAGCCAAATCCGTTCCCGTCCCCTTTCCAGAAATAACCACCAATACCTGGTGAATATCCTGCAGATAACTTTTTTCTACAAACGTACAGGAAAATACACAGACACAGATCATATAAAAAAATAAGTGCACATAACAACATTGGGGTTATTTTAAATTTGTAAATAGAATCACCCTATATATTTTGGTCTGCAACTAGCTTTTTTCACTTAATACGTCATGGAGCTCTTTCTATGCCAGTATGTATAGATACACCTAATTCTTCTGAACTATTGCATAGTTTTCCATTCTATAATTACCGTAGCTTATTTCCTTTTTGTCCTATTGCTACAGTTTAGATTGTCCCCATTTCTTCACTATTACAAACATGTGTCAGATGTATACAAACATAAACACAAATATGTGTGTGGGGTATGTGAATGAAATATACACATGTATGCATTTCTGTAGGATGAACTCCCCTAAAAGGATTAACTGAGCTAAAGTCTACGTGAAATTTAAACTTTGATACTATCAAAGTTTACCTTTGCCACCTAGCCCTCAGAAAATGCTATGCTAGTTACACCAAGTGGTGGTGTGTGTGATGGTGCCCTCTTCGCCACGCCTTCACCACCACTGGATGTTATCCATCAGCTCATTTGAATCATGCTGTGATTCACTTGCTTTTCCCTGGTTGGGAGTGGGGTGGACATAACCTTATCTTTAGGCATTTTGCATAATGAACCTTCAGTCTAAGCCAAGTACATAAGTAAGAACTGTGCCAAACCCTCAGGACAAAACAAAATGAGGTAGTTTAAGCCCAGAACTGCATATACAATGAAAAGGAGCCCCAGGTTGGCTTCTTTAATGAGGCAGTGCTAATTTTGTTAAAGATTAATTTTAATTAATTTTGTTAAAAGATAGCAAGATAAAAACATGGAAAGGGCTGTTTTTAGCTTGGCATATACCGTGTAGGAATCAAGCTGGTGGAGCCAGGCTGCACAAGCTGCGAGTGCATGCACAGATATGTACTGTGGGACCTGGACAAGTTACACGGCCTCCATGTGTCTCAACATTCTCATCTGCAAAATGGGAACCTTAATGTTACCCTCCTCATAGAACTGTTGTAATGAGGCAGTACACATCTAATCTTTGGCACAATGCCTAGAAAATAAATGTTGGGCTCTAGAAATGTTAGCCAAAATAATAGTAATGACAATAGTTATTATTATCATAAGTTAAAGAACGACAATCACATACCCACAGGGAGGAACAGTCTCTGAGTAGTGACTAAGCGGCACTCGAGCGGGTCAGATGGATACAGGCCTGGGAGAGATGTGGATGGGAAGCCCACTGACCCTTTGTAGAGCTGGATCCAGCTAACCAGAGAGAAATGATGAATTATTTCCTAATGACAGACTATCAGAACAGGAAGAGGTCTTAGAAGCTATGGAGTACCAAAATCTCATTGTATTGATGAGAAACAAGAGACCCAGAAAGAAGTGACCTTACCTAAGGTCACACAGCTGCCCAAGCAACAGAGTCGAACCCAGGACCTGCACCTCCAATTGCAAATCCACGTTGCCTCCATATTCATATTTTCTACATTATTCTCCACCATTTAGTTCAATCAAGAAAAATACGGTGAGGAACGGGTCTGCAGAAAGATCTCTTTATTTATTGTTTCTGACTTTGGATGACAACTCAGAAAAAATAACCAAATTAAAAACTCCTGCACATTAGTAAAAAAAACTCCTGCTCAAAGAAAAATATAGGAAAAAGAAAAGACCAGGTAATTTACAGAAAAGGAAGTACGAACGGCCAACACACGTGAAAAGATGCTCAACTTGGATAGTAATAGGGGGAATACCACTTAAAATAGCATTCATTCATTTATTCAGCCAACAAGAATTTTTGAGAGACTACTGTGGGCCAAAGGTGGTTCATTTTTCATCTACCAGATTGGCAAGAATTTAACAGCATGATAATACCAAGTGTTGGCGAGGATGTAAGGAAACTGGTTCTCATATATCGTGTGAGGGGTGAGGGAATTAATACACACATTTGGAAAGCCATTTGAATAGCTCTTGGGAGACTAATGCCCCCTCCCCAAAGATGTCCATGTCCTAATCCCCAGAGCCTGTGAATATGTTATGTTCCATGGCAAGGAGGAATTAATTTTGCAGATAGAATAGGATTGCTAATCAACTGATCTTAATATAGGAAGATTAGCCTGGATTATCCAGGTGGAGTCAATGTAATCTCAAGGGTCCTTAAAAGCTGAAGAGGGAGGCAGAAGAATCAGTTAGGGAAGAAAAAAATAACGACAGAAGCAAGGTCAGAGTGATATGAGGACTCAACTTGCCATTGCTGGTTTTGGAGATGGAGGAAGGGGGTTGCAAGC
Organism: Equus asinus; assembly: GCF_041296235.1. NCBI lineage: Eukaryota > Metazoa > Chordata > Mammalia > Perissodactyla > Equidae > Equus > Equus asinus. Next base: position 31,523,184 of record NC_091802.1, on the reverse strand, counting down.
CAAGGATTTTGGGCAGCCTCTAGAAGCTGGAAGAGGCAAGGATACAGACTTTCTTCTAGAACCCTAAGAAAGGATGGCAGTCCTAGCAACGCGTTGATTTTTACGCCTGTGAGACCCACGTCAGACTTAAAGCTTACAGAACTCTGAGATGGTAAGTTTGAGATAGCAAGTTCTGGTAATTTGTTACAGCAGCAATAGGAAAGCTCTATTAAAATTTAAAACATGGTGCTTTTTGACTCATCAATTCCTCTTCTTGTTATTACTTCAGAGAGTCACTAGCATGTATGTACAAGGAGCCACAGACAAGGGTGTCTCCTGGAGCCTTGCTGGTAGCGATGAACAATTGCAGGCGCTGGAGCATGTTATCTGTAAAATGGGACAGGAAGCAGAAGTTAAAGAGAATGTGGCAGATCTGTGAGTACTGACGTGCCAAGTTCTCTAAGACAAAGGGTGAGAAAAAGTAAGTTGCACTCTTATAGAACACACATATATATTTTTAACAGTCCATGTATGTGACCTGAAGGACGTATGCCAAACAAAACAGTTTAACCACTGGGGAGACAATTGAGTTTGAGAAGCTTATTTCTCATTTAATTTTAAAGTAAAATTTAATTGAAAAATAACGAGAGGTCATCTGCAGGCTCGCTCCTCCCAGGTCGCGCACACCCCTCCTTTGGTTTGGGCCACTTTATAGAGAAAGGACTTAGTAATAAAATTCAAAGACCCTTTGCCTGGGAAGTAAATGCTCCAGCAAATGACAGCAAAGAATAATTCTTGAAAATCTGAATTGCCATTGGGAGTAGAAGTCACGGGACTCCAAATTTTCTTAGCTCTGGTAAGGAGGGGCCTGATTCTTTGGTCATTCTAAGTCATGGAATAGTCTTGGGCTCCTGGACAGCAAGGCTGGAGTCAGAAGTGCACAGTCTGACTCTCTACCAGCTTCCTTAACTAACCAGTCTGTTGTATTTTTGAGGCCAAGGTTGAAAGTTCAATCTCCCAAACGGGTATTACCTAACTACTCTGTTGATAGCACACTGGGCTGGCCCATATGAGGAATGGAAATATTCTGAAACTCAGTTCAAACATCACCTCCTCTCTGAAGCCTTTCTTGACATTCCCCAGCCCCCTTCCCAGGTAGAACTTACTACTCCTTTTTTTCCAGCTTAATTAATCTTATATGTATTTGTATTGAATACTTGATTCTATTTATTGTTTTACATATATAGATATATATATATATCTCTCTCTATATATCCGTATCTATCTATACATAGTTACAGATATATAATCTGTTCAACTAGACTGCAAGTCTCTTGAATTCAGGAATGGTGTCTTATTCTTTGTGGTATTTAGTGTCTGGCACATATTGGGTCCGTATTTAATGCTTACTGGATTAATGTGAACAAACACACATTTTTCATTCAAGAGATTTAAAACCTAAAGGAAGATGTGGATATGTTTTAAATTAATACAATCTATCACACTTTTTAACTTAATATAATCTTGCCAATTAAGACAAAATAGATTGTATTAAGGTAAAAGGTTACCTTCTTATGGTTACCTTTCTGGGGGTTAGTGACTGGGAGGGAACATTAAGATGGCTTTTGGGATGCTAGTCATATTCTTTTTCTTGGATCTAGGTGCTAGTTATATAGGTGTGCTTACTTTGTGAAAATTCATCAGTTTTCTTTTTGTATGTTCTACTTAAATAAAAAGTTAAATATTTTTCAACTCCTCGAATGGGCTCATTTTGACCAGTCTATCTAAAATATCACCGTACCTTGCCTTATTTTCCTTATGTTTTTCTTTATGACACTTGTCACTCCATGACACATAAATTTGTGTCTCTGTAAACTCCCTAAGAACAAGGACTTCTGCTGTCTTATTCACCACTTTGCCCCCTGGGCCTCGAGGAGGGCCTGGCACTAGTCGGTTTTGCTCTCAATGACTATTTGTTGGATTTTAAATGAACGAATGTGCTCACAAGGAATGGAGTGATTGGCTTTCTTTCAGTAACATCACAAGGGGTGCCTGATTTTAGCTGCATCATTATGGGACTATTCTTATCTAATGGAAGAGAGAGAGAAGGAGGTAGATTGTGAGCTCACAGGAGTCATCAGCAGACTGCAAAAGTATTAGTGCCATGACCTTACGTTTTCCCTCAAAATGGGGCAGGCCAGAAAAGATACCCAAGGCATTTGCAAAATCTAGCTATCTTCTAGAGAAGTTCTTGCTAAGCTGGAAGTTTGCCGAGAGAAGGTTTCAAATGGAGATTTATTTTAACAAATTAGAAAGACTCTCTATTCTTCTCTGTGATCTAATTATCACACCAGAGATAGCCAAGATGGGAAGTGGAACAGGAATAGTCCCAAGACAAATGGTGTCGCAGACAGCAGTTTTCTCTGATTCTCCTCTCATCTTACAGTCCTTTAACTTTCTCTTTTTTTGAAATATATTTCACACACCATACAATTCAGCCTTCTAAAGGGTAGTATCCAATGGTTTTTAGTATATTCACAAAGTTGTGCAACCATCACCACAGTCGATTTTAGAACATTTCTTCACCCTAAAAGAAACCTTGTACATATTTGCAGTCACTTTCCATTTCCCTCCACCCCCACGCCAGCTCTAGCAACCTGCCTAATCTACTTTCTGTCTCTATAGATTTGCCTATTCTGCACATTTCCTATAAGTGGAATCATACAATATGTGGTCTTTTGTGACTGGCTTCTTTCATTTAGCAATGTTTTCAAGGTTCATTCATGTCATTGCATGTTTCAGCGCTTTTTATTGTTGAATAATATTCCATTGTATGGATATATCACATTTTTTAATCCATCTATCAATTGATGGGCATCTGAATTATTTCCACTTTTTGACTATTATAAATAATGCTATGATGAACATTCAAGTATAAGTTTTTGTGAGACTATATGTTTTCATTTCTCTTGGATATATACTTAGGAATGGAATTGCTGGATCATATGGTAACTCTATGTTTAACCCTTTGAGGAACTATTTGCCAAATTGCTTTCCAAAGTGCCCACACTGATTTATATTCCCACCAAAAATGTATGAGGGTTTCCATTTTGCCACAAACTTTTATTTTAAAATATATTTTGTATTCCCTGTTTTGCATGGAATTATCATTATAAAATCAAACAGATGCATTTATACCTTAGAATTTGTGACAATACATTTACTTATGTCCCTTATCAGTATTCATACTATTGCTGCTGATGCTATTGCTACTGATGTTAGTGCTGTGGAGTGGATTCCAACTCCTAGTGACCCTGTGCACAGCCTAGCGGAACCCTGCCTGGTCTTTCGGCACCATCCTCTTACCTTCCAGCACTATATCAGACAATGCTCCATTGCTATTCACAGGATTTTCATGGCCAATTTTTTCAGAAGTGGGTGGCCAGGTCCTTCTTCCTAGTCTGGCTTAGTCTGGATGCTCCCCTGAAACATGGCCATCCTGGGTGACCCTGTGGTATTTGAAATACCAGCGGCATAGCTTTCAGCATCAGTAACTCACAGCCACCAGAATATGACAACTGATAGATGGGTAGTGTGGTTCCCTGAGCAGGAAAGGAACCTGGGCCATGGCGGCTAGAGCGCTGAATCTTAACCACTAGACCACCAGGGCTGGTTCACTGGTGATGACAGCTAGCACTTGTTGAGGACTAACAATGTGCCAGATGCTGTCAAGTATTTTACATGTATTAATATACATTTAATCCTTCCAGCAACCTTCTGAGATGAGTAGCCCAGCTGAGAAATAATGGTAGATTGTACTGGAAGAGCAGTAGTAGAAATGGTAATAAGTGAAAAGATTGCATCATTTATTCCTTTATTTATTGAGCATTCACTCTCTGCTAGGCACCACATGATGTAGTGGATCTACTGCTATGAGCGAAAGAGATTACATCTCTATCCTCAAGGAACTTACAACCCACTGATTTGAGAGAGATTTAAGAGATCAAATCAAGACACCTTATTGATTAACTTAATACAGAAAGTGACGCAGGTAAAGGTTTCAAGCCATGGCAACTGTAGAACAATTATGCATGTCCTGAGATAAGGAACCTGGAGGTTTGGGGAGATGGAAGAGGTAGGTGTAAGACAGAAAAAGGTGATTTCAATTTTGAACATGTTGATGCACAGGGATCTGTAAGGCATGGAAAAAACAGGTGGATATATGAATCTGGAGTTCAGAAGAGAGATCTGAACTAAAGATATTATACATTTAGGAGTCACATAGATCATAATCGAAATTGTGGACACAATTACCTTGGGGAAGAGTGAAAAAGCAATGTGAGAAGAACTTCTAGGACTGGACCTTGAGGAACTTTGACATTTAAAGGTAAGATAAAGAGAGAGGAGATGGCAACGAAGCAGCCGAGTCAGTAAGAAGAATATCAAGAGTTTGTAAAGTTCCGAAGCCAAAAGAGAAGTGCATTTCAAGGAAAGGAGCTGTCAACAGTTCTGAATGCCACTCACAGGTCAAGGAGGGTGAAGGGGCTTTGCATTGAGAGTCTTGGTAATCATTGGTAACCTTCCAGAAAGCTCTATGGTGCCATGGTATGGGGGAGTACACCAGTCTGGTAGAAAATGATTGAATGGAGGCAGAAAGGTTATGACTCTTTTCAGAAGCTTGGTAGAGAAGAATCCAGAGTAGGGCAGTAGCAAGCAGGGAAAGGACGTGTTTGACATGTTTTGTTTTGTCTTTGATAGAAAAAGCTAAAGCATATTTAAGTGCTGTTGGTATGACTTCAGTAAAACACAAGAGTAATGACTTATGCTCTAAGGTTAGCATACTTTAATAATTTTGCCAGCACCCTTTGTGCATAGATTTGAGCAAATGTTGAAAGTTTTGCTAAGCAAGGAGTAACAGAAAAGTATGAACTACATCCTGGACCTGTCACTTACAGATCAAGTTATTTAATTGCTTTAAACTTTGGTTTCCTCATCTTACTTTTCAGGATTGTTGCAAAGATGAGAAGTAACATATCAAAAGACATCATCATCGCACTTGGCTCTTGGCCCCAAATAAATAACACTCATTATTTCATTCCACACAGCTGTACAATTTGTATTAGTCAAATCCTTCTTTCTTATGTTTTCACTGCTGGCAAGGATGTTGTATCCATTAATTTAGGCTTCAAATAGCTACGTAGGTTTCCTGTCCCTAAGCCTAATTCTCAAATGATACTGCATTCTTCCATCATCATAGGTATTTATTCTTTCAACACAGGTTTACCATCTCTATCACATTACTCAGCTATATTTTTAATCACCTACTGTTGTCATCATTGTCATTACCATTCCACAAAAAGGAGTTCCTTAGCATCAACCTGCCCTTCATAGTTGGGCTTGCACTGCTTCACTTAATCTATTTCTACATCTCACTCCACTGTGCTCTTCCACAATCCAAATTTTCTCATCCTCTCATCACTTTTTGGACTTGACTCATGGCATTTTTTCCCTGGTGTGAACTTGATTCCTATCAGAATGCTTCTAATTGCCTTTGTCAATCTTGGGATATGCCATTCCCAATTGAACCCAGCCCTTAGAACCCTCTTACCTCAGGAAATATTCCCACCTGGTTACCCCAGCCCTATCAGGTAACACTTGGACTAGCATGAAAATAGAAGGAAATCAGAAGGCTAATTGATAAAATGAACAATTTATCCTGTTATAGAACTTCCCAGAATGTACTACTTATTTCACAATTCCAACTGTCTTCCTGACACCTCCAAAGAGGATTGCACCATCACATTGATTAAAGAGGTTTGCGTACTAACTTGTCATTAGCAGGTTCCATTTCTTGAATATCCTGTCCCTCTCAGGATGCTATTTATTCTTCCAGTCCCCTACACTCAAAATCATAGTATTTTCTTTATTCCTGCCTCCCTTACCCCCTCCTACTCCCTCTACTCTCATCCATTTAGTCATCCATCCACACTTATTCCAACTCTTTAATGCTTTTGAATTTATCTCTTTCTTTCCCATTCCCCTGAAATTTTAACCTTTATCCCTGCCCCTCTGTTTCCTTTGCCATAGCACTTAGTGATTCTTATTCTTAGAACTGCACTTTGACCATATCCCTACCCAGCTAAAAATCTCTATGATTCCACATTACTTGCAAAATAGTATCCAGACCCCCACCTCCTCCCCACCCTTTCACCTTTTTCAATTTCTCCCTAGTTCCTTTAAGAAGATCTTATTCTGAACAGTGTGTTCTACCCACTTTTCCCCGAAGTCCCCCTGGGGATGTTCTTTCTTTTTCTGGCTTGCTCATATAGTTTCACCCACCTATAATCATTTTCCTCTGCTTCTCCTCAAGACTCTCAAGTTGAACATTCTCCAGAGAATCAGCACCCTAGCTGTTAATGATCTCTACTCCTATGAGCTGAGAGCACTCAGTAGCTTAATCTTGAACTGGACATTAGTCATGTAATGTCTTGCGTTTGGCTGTCTTTAGTTTCTTGGAATTTTATATGAGAGAAGCCTCTTAAAGGTGACATTATCTGTAGCTATATTGCTAGAGGAAAAGTATCCATTATAAGGAAAAGGGGGTTTCTGTTTCGTTCTGAGTGGTTCAGCCTCCACCAGGAATGTCACATGTTCCTGTGGGATTAGCCAAATGGAACACATTCAGAGGGAGAGTGCCAGGAAAAAAAGAGGAACCTGAGAATGGGAATATTCAGGGTTAGTAGATTGGATAGTTGTCTCCAAACACTTATAGAAAGGTACTTACGTTCAGTCCATTTGGCCCAGAGAGTAAAGGAAACGTTCACAGAGTGATATGAAAATATTAGCAACCGTCCAGCACGAGCAAGAACCAGTCAGAAGGAATATTGGCATAGAGCCCTAGAGGACCTCCTCGCTGTACCAGGCATCAAGCCTTTGGTTTCTGGATCATAGGAAGGTTAAGGAGGATCACTGGGAAGGTGCTGGGATATGGGGGCAGTAGAGGACTCTGGAGCAGGTGACCTGGGCAGTGGTTTTCTATTACTGGTACAGAAGTGCTTCAACAACTGTCACAGCCTTACTGGGACCGATCAGTTGAAGATCAGGCTTGGCCATTTAATAGACTGGCTTTCTGTAAATTGGCATAGAAGGAATCTACCAGTAGGAGAATTGGTTATTCTGAGTACTGGCTTTCTGAGAACTGGCCAGCTTTCAGAAATAACGCCAACGTGAGGAAGTTATAGGGAGACAGATTTCCAGTAAAATATAACCTTAATATGATTATGAGCTATCGCTTGAGGTGGTGGGAGTCCTGTCTTTAGAGATGTGGCAACTTCTGATAGGCTATTATTTTCTGACAGAAAATAATATTGGCATGGAAGACCTCGATGGTTCTTCCAATCTTGAAAGTCTGTAATTTTACTACAGTCTAATTTCTTCATTTTATAGATGAGGAAACTAAAACTCAAGGAGGAAACATGAGTGGTATCTGCTTTATTATTGCCATTTTACTTCTGCATCGTGGATTTGTTTTTTCTATGTGTATTTACTGTTGTCCCCAGGGGTAGTCTGCTTCTTCTACCCACTTCAATGACTAGAAGCATACAGTGCACACAACAGGGTTCAATAAACACATGATGTGTGGATGGATATATTGCTCATCCTCTATCCACACCTCAAACTCAGGATCTCAGAGAGAAAAGGTAATTCACTCTCACTCTTTCTCCTGCTTCAGACCATTGGAACTCACCACTGCTTCTTCCGTCCTTGACCAAATGCTAACAGAGGTGCTAATGAGGCCCTCTGGCCATCAGAAAGAAAGAGAAAGAAAATCAAATAGTCTAATTAATCCACAAATTATAGTCACTGAAAAAAGTGGTCATATTTCCTATAGAAAGCCAGATGGGGACTAATGGGCACTGAAGCATTGGTCTTGGCTCCTTTGGGTGTGTAGCTTGGAGGTTACCTGTTGTTTTTTCAGGGATTATGAGGCACCACTTGGCTTCCATTTGGGTGGAGCTCACCAGAACTCTGTGCCAAGTCTGAGCTGTCTGTTTGCTTATTAAATGGGAAAAGGAGGGCAGAGAGTAACCTCTTTGTATAAGGTGAGCCTAATATTAATAGCAAACATTTATTGAGTACTCATTATGTGCCAGGAACTATACTAAGCGTTTTCCTTGGATGATATCATTGAATCCTGTGCAATTATTTCCCCACTTTATACACAGGGAAACTGAGGCTTGAGTAGGATAGGTAACTTACTCAAGGTCACACAATAAGTGGCTAAGTATGTAATCCGAGGCAGTTTAGCTACTACTAAATTCACCAGTCACATTCTGTAGCCTATGGTTAACTCTTCCTACCTACACCGTGTGGTCTACGGTGGCTGCATCTTCAATCAATGAACTCTGGGAATGCAGCACAGCTCCTTCCTTGAGCACCTCAGGGGTGCTAACCCTACACAAAATGGGATTTTAATGGATTGATTTGAGAATGATTGAGGGGTGGGGAGGTGGTGGGCCAGAGCAGAAAGGGAGGGAGTGTGCTCAGTGACCTGTATTCTGCTGGTTTAGAGCAGAGCCTCTCCCAGGTTTCCCAACAGGACACAGAGGATTTTCACTATAGCTGGGAGTGTGGGCCTTTATCCAGTGAGAATCAGGACAGCCGTGTTTAATAGCTACCAGTATGCTGAGTGGAAAGCAAATTTTAAAGTGTGAAATTGCAAGGTGTGCTAGGTTGGAAACCAAAGGAATGAGGCAAGAAGCTAGGAATAATTAGGCATAAAGAGAGAGACCTTGCTGCTCCTGGATTAACAAATTCAAGTTTGGCTTTTCCAGAAAGCCCAGTGTGCAGTGTGTGTGTGAGTGTGTGCATGTTGCATAGAGTACTGTGCAAGTCACTGCAAGTCCATGAGAATTCACAAGAGGCATTTCCTGGCAGGCAGGCCTACTCAGACCTTGAACCATTAAGAATGCCTTTGAAAGCATCTCTTCTGCTCTGCATCTAGTCTGGAATTAGTCGTGCCTGCCCACCAGTAGGCCAGGGGTCCAGAGGACAATGAAAACAACAGCAGGTGCACCTACTTTGAGCACCTACTTTAGTCATACGCTATCTCAGCCCAGTGTTTAACAAACTCTAAGGTGTGTGTGAATCACCTGGGGGTCTAGTTAAAATTCAGATTCTGTTTCAGCAGGTCTGGAGTGGGACCTGAGACTCTAGTTCTAACAGGTTCCCAGGTGGTGCCAATACTGCTGGTCTGTGAACCACACTCTAGACCCTTTATATAATTCTCTCTTTTCATCCTAATATAATCTGTATGAATTGCTCCATCTGACAAATGAAAGCACTGAGGGTGAGATACTGGATGATTTGCTCAGTCACAGAGCTAATGAACTCAGTCTGATGACTCTGAAATCCATGCTTCTTCTATAGTCCACATTCACATTTAAGCTTCCCCAAGACTCAATATGGCAGCCCACAAATATGGCCCCTGGCAGTGGGGCACAGTAGAGGTCCAAACATCCTTGCCCTCGAGGAACTGGTTTACTCAGCCCACTGTCTTCCAAGGTTCCTGGGGCTAGTGCATTCTGGGACTGGAGTTTTAACCGCCCCCCCCCCCACCCCCAACCCTCTTGTCCAGGGCAGCTGGACCAATTCCTGACCCAGGGCAGAGCCCACCTTCTATTGTTCCAATCAAAGGCTCAAGGAAAAATCCCTTTACTTCTGCTGGACTAGCCGCTCAAGAATATGCACTCACCTTGCCCCTTGGATTGGACTACATAGATTAGAACACCACCTGGAATGTTCTCGAGTACCAAGCCCTCCTTTGGGATTAATGGTTTGCCCTTACCAGTCCTATTCTCAAGGGGCCATCCTTTTCTCCCCCTCTTGTCAGTCTTCCTGGCCTTTACCCCATGCTTCTCTCGATTCTCTTTCCTGGGCTGGCTATGACCTCTTAACATGCCTAATGGCAAGGTGGGGCAGTTACTGAAATGGCCTCTGGTTTCCTGGGCTGACATTCTGGTTGGAGTGGCAGACGCAAATAGCCAGCCAATTGTCTCTCCTCCTTTGCCCTTCCATATCTCTTTCCTTAGCTTTAAATACTCGAAGCCTGAAGGATCCACTGCAAACACCATTTTTTCCATAAAGCCTTTTCGGATCACCTCAACTTACATTGACCTCTCCTTCCTCTATACCCCTCCCTACCTAACCACATCTTTGTGGCATATGTCTCATAGCATTTAACAATTTCAACCTTGCACCATGGTCAACCTTGGCCACGGCTGCCCTTGTATCTTTCACTCCTTGGAAGGAACTCTTATGTCTGGTCCATCGTTGTATCTCCCGCAAAGTGCATTGCACATTGTATGTGCTTAATAAATGTCTATTAACTGAATGACATTATTTCAAGTCAGACTAATAAACAGCACAATACAGGAGTGAAGAGCTAAGAGGCAGAAGAACAACTGAATATAAAGGGGGCTGGGAAGGGACGGGGAGACTCCCTGGAGGCCTCGTGGAGGAAATGAGGTTGATGTGTCTCTCAAAGGGTGAGTAGTGTTTCCATAGTGGGATTAATAATAATTATGATAATAACTGGAAGTTATTGGATGCTTACCATGTGCCAGATACTGGCTAAACCATGTGCTCATTTCATCCTCACACAGCTCTATAAAGTAACCTGGGCCTATATGGTTCCCATTTTACGGATGAGAAAGCACACAGAGAGATTTTCTCCAGAACATACAGATAGTGAGTAATGAAGTCAGGATTGGAATCCATCATTCGGACTCCACAACATGTGTTTGATAACCTAATGCCATATCAAGAGATGGGAGTGCTTCAGGCAGAGGCGATGGCATGGCAGGAGCAAAAGCAGAAAGAGATGGGCAAGCATCAATCAATCCCACACGACTGGGGCAGAACAGGCCCGTGGTGGGGCCACTGTGGTGTCAGACAAGGCTGGGAAGGTGGTCTGGGGACAGACTGGGGTCATGTTTTCCCTCCATGAGAATGAAGAGTGTGAGCCATGGAGAAGAAATACCGAGTCAAACTTGCACTGTGAAGCGTTATTTATGTGCTGTCTCTGGCCTGGCCCTGGGGGCCGCTGTTGCGAGGGGAATGAGGATCCCAGCCAGGGCCCCTGGAAGGCTCTGTGGGCCGTGGAGCTCGCTGCAAAGTCACACTTTGGAGAATAAAGCCGCTGGTGATGCCCAGAGTGGCCCAAATAAAAGTCAAATACCACATTCAGTCCTCCAGGGGTGTTTTTGCTATTAAATTAAGTCTGGAAAATAAATAATTGTCTTTGGATTTGATTTGAGAGATTTTTGGTAGTTGAACACTCAGTTAGGAAAAAAAAAAGCTAACTATTTCTTGAAAGATTCTTTGACTGGCTCCCCTGCCAGAGGACAGCAGATCACAATGAAGGCTTGCTGTCTGCAAAGAGCTGCTTTTTCCCTCCCTCCTTGACACAATTATCCCAGAAAAATAGAGGGGGGAGGGGAGCCTCCGTCATATGTTCCAATTTTTATTGCTACATTCCTTGGATGGCTCCATATGTTTACCTTTAGCTGACTTTAGACTTGGTGTTCTCTGTGGCTGCTGGCGTCAGCCACAGAATTCTTTCATGTCTATTACTTTATTAAGGAATGTAAAAGCCACATACAGACCGACCAGGGGACACAACAGTAGAGACACAAATAACCCTGAATGCGCTTGCAAAGAGCCTAAGGTTTCACACCTAATGCTCCCAGATGGGCTGTAAGGCTTTCAAAGACCAAAAGGGGGCACTCTTGGCACTCGCTCCCAAGCCCAATCAATAACACCATTCTGATGAATAAATAGTGCAGAGAGGGTGCAGGGCTTCAAGATCTGTCCCGGTGGCAGCAGAACGGGGTGAAAGAAACCACTCTCATCACCAGGGATTAGTTCTTTTTTTAATCTTTGACTTTCATTGACTAGAAATGGAATCTCCAAATCATAGGGAGGTTGTTAAGATTAAATAAGATAAATGCCCAAGAAAGATTTCTTTGCACAGGACCTTGGCACAGCTCTTATAAATGCTCAGAAAAAGCAGCTATTATTTAAGCATATACTCTGAGATTTTTCTACCTCTTAATAGAGGCACTGAACCTAGTTCTAGACTGGCTCATGGTACAAGAGCATGACTGTGGAATGAGTCTTGATATTGGGTAGCATTAGACAGGAGGGGAGGGATAATCATTATTTACTCAACTCCTACTGTGTGCCGGGCACTTTGCATGCATTATCTTATCACAGTTTTATAGATGAGAAAATTGAGGCTTGGGGACACTAACTATATTGCCCTAGTATGCGGCAGAGGCAGGATTTGAACTCAGCTCTGTCTGATTGATTCTAAGCCTGAGCTTTTTCCATTAAAAAGGAAACACAACTCAGGACCATCTTTTCATCATATTATTTTCTCATGTAGTCTCAGACTTCCACAAACACTTACAAAAGCTTGAATCCAGCACTGAGAACTTCCTATAGCACTGAGAATCACCTATAGATAAAGTTTCAATCTTGCTCAAGGACACAAGCTAAAATGCCTAAATTTTTCAGCAAAGCATCTTTGTGGAGAGATAGAGAAGGGAAGAACTGAGGACCTAGGTAATGGAGACAATCCCTATGCCTCTAGCATCTAAAGATATTTGTTGATGCCTGGAGGATCCATATCTGTTCTCCTTTCAGTGAGTTGCTCCAGGTTCCTACACCAACCCTCAAGACCCAAAACTTCACACAACAGTGTGAAGGGGTTTTTTTTTGTGTGTGTGTGTGTGAGGAAGATTAGCCCTGAGCTAACACCTGTGCTGGTCCTCCTCTACTTTGTATGTGGGATGCCACCACAGCATGGCTGATGGGTGGAGTAGGTCCACACCCCGCATCCGAACCTAGGAACCCAGGCTGCCACAGAGGAGCGGGCAGAACTTTAAGCACTCAGCCATGGGGCCAGCCCCTTGTCTTGAGTTTGTTTCACCAGCATTCTTTCATTTTCCTTCTCAGGTGTTCACCCAATTTGCAGATTTCTACTTTCGTAGGAGTTTACAGTCTGCGTTCTGAGCTCTGATTCAGAAAGGCAATCCCCATACATCAAGCCAGGATGTGAGGATGGTCTGAGCTAGAAAGATTGTGTAGAGTAGGGGGCTGTTTTTACCTCCCTCATGGAGGCTAATGGTCACCCACCTGTTCCTTCCTGGTAGGTGCTTAATGATTAAGAGTCAAAATGCTTTGATGTAATGTGGGAAGGAAAGAAGGGATTCTTTGCTGAGATGACAAAACATGTTTACCTTGTGATTCTCCTTGAGAACCTGGAGTGGATGATTGGCTTGGAACTGAAGGATGTTTTGATTATCAAGAGGATAGCCCCTTAGCCAAGCTAAGAGAGCCCTTAGCCCCACTTAGGATGTAGATGTTCTCTAACTGATTATAGGGGGTTCTGTCTTGAAAGATTTACTGGTGACTGTCCCTCAGCCCACCAGGTTCTTCAAGGAGATCTTCAGAGTCAACATCTCTTTTCATCTTTCTGCGTCGTTGGGAAACTTTTTATAAAACTAGATATTCTTTCCAATGAGAACTGGCTATCTGTATCTAATGTTTACACTGGGCCAGTATTTCCCAGGGTGGTAGTAAAGGCTCTGAGAAGTTCTGTAGTTAAGAAACCTATGTCACTTTACTTAATTCAGAGATTCTCATATATATCTGACCACAAAACCCTTTTAGCATCACATCTATTAATATCCCATGGAAACAGTTTAGGTATAAACATAAAAACTCTTGAAAGTGCTTAGAAGGGATAACCTCAACTTATTGATGGATTTGGATAGCCTATTTAAAGCAGAACTATTGGTCACATATTTGGGATAAAATCTGAAGCTGCCTTAGTGGTCTGTCTGGATTATTTTTAGATCTTTGTAAGTGTGTGTGCATGTGTTTATATATACTACATATAAATATGCATTTAACTGTGACATTAGAAGATGAGGGAAAAAAAAGAAGGAAGGGATATTCTCTTTTATAAAAATACAATTGGTATCCTGTGGGACCAGGGGAAAGTCTGTAAATTTTAAGGCATTATCGCCACCTCCTATTGCTGGCAGCCTCTGTTCACAGCTTTCTCTAATGGTGGAAACACCTGGACTCCTGTTCTCACTGAATGCCTGTTTTCAATGAATGCCCTGACAATCAGAGATGACACCATTTCTCATCAACCTCCCAGAACCCAGAGCCCAACCCATCCCCTCCCTGCAAATCCAGCACCCAAAACACTTCTTTCCAAGTCATTGATCCCCATCAGCTGTACTCATGTGGATCCTTTTGGATGATGAATTGAATAATTCAGAAAATAGTGTTGTTTTTTTCAATGTTGTGACTTCATTTTCATTTGCAGAACATGTTTGAAACCTTCTAAAGAAAATTCTTAGAAACCCACTCTGTTAAAAAACCATACAATTACATATATTTTTAAATTGTTGCAAAGTTATGAGAGTTGTTTTTAAATTATTTTAAATCAAATCTAAGGTTGTTTTCTGAAATAGAACTTTACCGTTTTTTTTTTTAATTGTCACATATAGGGTGATTTTAAAGTAAATAAGAGCACAAGGTTCATATTATTTTAAATGTATATTGTATTTGTCTTCTCAACGCTGTGGTTTTTAGGTCTGTGAATAGCATCATAGTATGGAGCCAACCTATTAAGCAGCCTGTTTGGGTAAGGAAACCCTTAGACCAGCACAATGTTGTATTACTCACTGTGTCCTTCCAATATGGTTAGAATTCCACAACCTAAATGATCATTTGTTGAACAAATTCATGCTTTTATTAGTCAAAATACAGAGAAAACAGAGCCTCCCTGTTTCACGATATTTGCTAATGCATGGTTAATTATCACATATAGCTTACTATAATTCATTTTACAGGGGAGACCTCCTGCAGGTAACATACTAGCAGTTTATGAACCAAAATAACCTCACTATAGATTAGAGCTGTTCCAGGGCTGGTCAGACAGTTGCTGCTTCTAGACCTTCTCACTTCACATTGCTAATTCGAACAAGGCTTTATTTTTATATTTGTCAGCAGCAAGACTGTAGGATGGTTGTTAAACTTCTCCCAGGCCTAATTAGAGCGGCAATGCTCGCATTCATAATGAAGCTCGTGTCTTGCTCCGGAGTTAGCGAGCCGGGCTGTTACAGTAGCTTCCTGGCAGGCCGTCGCTGGCAGTTTTAAGGTAGCTAGTGGCTGCAATATTAAGTGACTGTTGAAATTCATTGACTCCACCACGGCTAATGTGTCTAGATGACAACAAGTTTACACGGTTCTTTTATAGTTACAGCAAATGGGTCCATTTAAATATTTATTAGGTGATTATGGTGATGTGAAATGGAAAAAAAAAATGCAAAGTGCAATCTAGCAAGTATGACTGTTTTTAACTGTTTATGTGGGGCCATGATCACGCTATCCCTCAAAATCGCTGCATCTTTCCCTTATAAATATTTATACTAGATCAGCAGTGATGAATGCTAATTTATTTGCATTTTGTTTCTTTATTGACTTCTCCCTGGGCAGAGGTTAGCTGTGAAAAGTCATGCGGGCTTACTGGGTTGGAGGATATTTCAATCGGCCAACCCAGTGGCATTTTGATTAGCCGGGGGAAAGTTCACTTTGCTGAAACTGAAGAGGCCTTTTTGCTCTTGGAGATGCAGCCTGAGAGAGTAGTCAGGGAGCTGGTGTTCTGCCCTCTCCAGGAGTTGATGTGCGTGCTGGCAAGCAGTTTCACCTCCAAAAGACTGCTTTTCTGTATAGCAACTTGTCAAATCTTGGATTGAATGGGGTGAGGCTGGCTGATCTGGGTGTTTCTCAGACTCTTAACTCAATTTTTTTTTCTTATTCTGTGAGCCACTTAAAAGACTATATTTTTGCAAAAGTAGAAAGGCATCTATCTCAAATTGAATGTGGCGTCTGAGACAGAGAGAAGAGAGGTTAAAATGAACCTAGCTCTGTTCCATAAAGGTTACATGTATGTGATATTGAAGAACTCAAGGAGTCTGTGGAGGGAACTGCCAAAGAATTTCAGCCAGATAAAGGGCAGAGGGAAGTTTTCACTTTGCAATTGAATATTTTGACTGTGTAGGTAGCGAGAGCATAAAATAGTGATTCCCAATTCACCGTCCCTACTACTGTTTATTATTTTGCTCCTTATGTCTTGAAATGAACAGCATCTGTATAGTCTTGATATGTGTGAATGTAGCATTTTCAGGAAGTTTCTCGAAGTAGCATTGGAAATAGTTCATTACTACATTTAGGATGCTCTGGAGGTCTGAAGAATGTCCAAATAAAAGTTTGCATAGAAGACATAAGGCCGCTGAATCAGAAGGCTCTGAAGCTACCATAGTTGCTTTAGTTGGACAAAAAAAAAAATCTTAATCTCTGACTCTAGCTGTGTATCTCTTTTTACAAAATGTACTAATCTCTCCTTAGAGCTGGACCTGTTTCAGTGGACTCCAGTTTTGGACCTGTTCCCTGGGCATTAATTACCAAAGAGCTTAGAACTACCTCATTACGTGATCAATAGTATGTCCTGCTAGGACAAGGATGTAGCAAGAGTTCACTGCCACGGTGGTTCTACAAAGTCAGATGATTTAGAGAGATGTCAAATCAGGTGAGAAACTCACTATTGAGAAATGCTACAGTGAATCTTGTCATATGACAACTCCTCTGATGATACAAATTATTATCTTCAAATCTATAAATGTGTATTGTAACTTTAAGAATCCAATTATGTGACCCTTCAGATTAAAAAGCATAACCATGGATCCCTTTTGATGCAGGAGATTCGAGGCTTTCCTTACATCCATGGTCAGAGCTATTTGCAAGGTACTTGCAACAGGTAGTTTGTCATTTCTTTTTGGTTTGAATCTTTTGAGCTGCGGGGAAAGTGTGCAGAATCTGCTCACTTTGTGCAAACAAAAACTCACATCTCAGTCCGGTTTTGTTGTTCTCAATTAATATAAAGATATCTTTTAATACTCTCAACTCAACGAGGGAAATACATACTCTCCCCATTTGATAACTGAGGAAACATGAAATTAGAGCAACTTCAGGGTTTCCTGGAGATCTCAGGGTGGGCTGCCACCCTGCCCCACTACACATCGGGGTCATTGAGAGGATGAGCCCTGGGGATGGACGGTGCTCATACGCACGGCCCTGTCAGCTGCCCGCTTTCAGGGTGAATCTCTTACAGCTGTGAAGGCTCCACTATAATGAGTTTTCTAATGCATTTCATAAAAGAATCAATCTACCAATATTTACTTATAAGTTTTCAATTTTATAAAGTAATTTTGTAAAGCAAGGCCCCTCTCTAATGGGTTTTCCTAAAATTAGGACGTAATATACCATAGATGGAGGATGTCATTGGGAAAGGGCATGAAGATGCTGGTTCAGAATTGTTTCCCTTAAAATCACTATGTTGGTGCAAGGGCCAGGCACAGAACAGAGAAGTAAATTCTATTTCCAAGTGAGAGACCATTAGAAAAGAGTTATTTGGGCTCACCTTTCTAGATATCAGCCCAGGAAAGCAAAACTCTCCATGACATCTGCTGACGGAAGTAAATAAAAAAAATATCAGCTCATTTTTGTCAGTGTCATTAAGTCTGTGTATCCTCGAGTTGGCTGGTTAATTTCTTTCAGGTGAAAAAATAACAAAACAGTCTTTCTCCAAGTACGTGGGCTCATAGATCTTTACATGGTGAAAGGTAATTGCTGAGTGTCCTAGCTTGCATGTGTGCTGTGACCCCCCAAAGCAACTAACGCTGCCTTTAAATTAAAATCAACTTCACCATGGATGACTTCAAACAAAAGCAATAAAACCCTCATTGTATTTCCCTTCCTCATGAGTTTTCCTATGTTCTTTTCTACTGAAAAAATGACAGCCTTAAAAATGAAATTGCTGGGCTGGCCTGGTGACAAAGTGGTTAAAGATCTGCAGGCTCTGCTTCAGAGGCCCAGGTTCACGGGTTCAGATCCCAGACCCAGACCTACTCCACTCATCAGCCATGCTGTGGAGGAATCCCACATACAAAAAATAGAGGGAGACTGGCACAGACATAAGCTCAGGGCTAATCTTCCTCGAGGAAGGAAGGAAGGAGGAAGAAAGAAACAGAGAGAGAGAAAGAAATGAAGGAAGGAAGGAATGAAGGAAGAAAGAGCAAAGTATATTTGTTCTTAGCCCGAATGCCATTTGGGGTGTGTATACCTGTGTGTGTGTGTGTCTGTGTATGTGTGTATGTATACACATCTGCATGCCCTCCTTTGTGCTCACAGATTTCGGCTCTAGGTTCCACTGCATTGCTATGTGTCCCAAAGTCATGTACCTGGGTCTGTATAGACCCATCAATGTTCTTTTCCCCTTGACTCCCAAGCCTTGTCAGTGTGGATCATGGATGAATCCGCAGTCCTGGCTGAACTGTATAATAAAAGAATTGTAGGGGCCAGCCTGGTGGTGCAGCGGTTAAGTGCGCATGTTCTGCTTTGGCGGCCTGGGATTCGCCGGCCCAGATCCCAGGTGCGGACATGGTACCACTTGGCACGCCATGCTGTGGTAGGCATCCCACATGTAAAGTAGAGGAAGATGGGCATGGATGGTAGCTCAGGCCCAGTCTTCCTCAGCAAAAAGAGGAGGATTGGCAGCAGTTAGCTCAGGGCTAATCTTCCTCGGAAAAAAAAAAAAAAAAAAAGAATTGCAGGTAGGAAATCAATTAATTAACAAATGATGATTTGGCTCTCCAGATCTATAAGCTGAGAGGATATTAGGTTCTATTTCAAGTTATTTTATACCCTACTATAAAATACTAGAGTATAAAATTTTATACCCACTATAAAATACCCTAGTGTAAGGAAATATCAATTCCTCCTACCGCCATCTCAATCAGCTATTATACAGGGATGTCTTGCTTAGATACTGGTGTTACTGCTTCATCTTCTGATGTGCTGTCCAGATGGACTCAGGGTAAATTGTGAGTTGAAAAGTGAGTAGGGGTGTTCCACTTCCTGAAGAGTGAATCTTCCTGGTATCATGCATTAGGGGAAGAGGTGGTGCCTCAGGCCAGAGAGCAGAACTTTGTGGAGGAAGGCCAGGGATTATCATCATCCCCAGTTCACATAAGAAAGAATTTCTCAAACATGATGAACGACCTGCTCAATCTCATATAGCCAGCTCTGCTATAAAAATCACAGAGTCTAGGACTACTCATTCTAGTTCTTTTTATGAGGGCTCTAAGATGCTAAGCTAGCTTTAAAGTGCAGTGACAATTACCTAAAAAGTATTTGTGCAGCACTATGCAGGTTATAAACTATATGTGTGTTTATACATGTACACATAGACATATGTGTGTGTATCTGACCCTCACGAATACCCAGTGAAAAGCAAGTACTGTTTTCTGCCTCAGTCTAATAGATCAGGGTATGAGATTCAGAGTTCAAATGAATAGCCCAAAACCACACAGTGGTGGAATTTGGATTAGAACCCAGTTCTCTAGATTCTTTCTACAACATTACAAAGCTTACTATTAGCCTTCTTATTTCTCAATACCAGGTATTGAGAAGCTAGAAGAAGATTCTCAGATACATAGATTATTTTTAGGAGAAAACGCCTGAGAAGGAGATTAACTTGTTTCAGTCAGCAAGACTTAAAAACAATTGTTCCCTGTAACCCAGAGATGCTTTTTGTTCTTAAGGCTGGGAAGTGATTCTCACTGATTACAAGAATTTTTGACCTTCAGAATCTATTTTCTGTTTCTCTTTCCTCTGAGGCTGTTGATTAAGGGTTCCATTTGCTCTATATTCAAGCTTCAGTGACTGCTAGAAATGAAGGAGAACGCTTGAGGATCAACTTGTTAGATTCCAGTTTATTAGACAATGAACATAATAGGAAGTAGGAAAACAATTCAGGAAGAAAGCAACTAGATAGAAAAATATGCTGAAATTTTAAATGGAAATAGATGTCAAACTTATATGAATGAGGAGAAAAGGGGACACTCCACAAAGAGATTCTTGTGGTGGCACATGCTAGGAGATACTCTGATTATAAAGCACCATCCTAGCTGTAAGAACAATAAAAGAGATTTGCATCCTATTACCACTCTCAGAGGAAATGGTCTGTTGGCTGCCTTCAGAGGCACCTACATATGACAGCCAGTCAGGAGACCACAGTGGAGGGCATATGGCAATATGCCAGATAAGATCCCTGAACCCTGATTCACTGTCCCCTTCTATGGTTCCTATGATAATGAATGGTGGGATGGGTCTCTAGAGACCTTCAGGTTCTGGATGGAAAATTGTAGGGTGATTTTCAGGACATAGGTGATGTTTTCATCTCTTCTTCCAGCTGAAGGTCATATCTTTCTAAAAGAAAGAAGGATAGGGGGTGTGATGGCTAAAGCTGGTGTTGAAGAAAAGACCTTAGGTTCCTGGACTGTGGCCTATGATACGAGAACAAAGGGTCCTGGTTAGGATCTGGGTACACTTCACAGAGACTGGGAAGAACATATTTGGCAGACAATTCTGAGCTGAGCACCAGAATTAAAATTGGACTTTTGTCAGAGAGAGGAAAAAAAAAGTCCAAACAAACTACAAAACCAGATTATATGGAAGATGCTATATCTGACATGGTAAGAAGCAACAGAGCAAGGATAGAGATTTCTAGTATTTCCTAGGCAATGACAAATGGCATTTATATGCCAAACCTACAGAATAGAGGGGACAAGCAGTTGAACTTGAGATGCTAAGATAGATGAAAGACATATGCAATATCCTAGATATTTCTCTACTCACATGTGAAGCCTGAGGATAGAATAAATAAAAACTAATCTTTGGAGAAAAGGCAAAAGAAAAACATAAACCTCATCCAAATAAACCTATTTAAATGTCAGATCCCCATGACCAGAATTCTTGCCCTGGCTAAGTCACCAAAGATAAGAATTCTGTTCCTCTGAAAGGGTAGTCACTGTTGATAAATCCAGACACCTTACCTGGGGTCCACCACAACCATACCCAGAAAGGAAACCAGACCATTTATTCAGAAAACTTTAACTATGTGGTAGGTGGTGGAAATGCAAAGATGAATGTGACACAATCTCTGCCCTCCAGGAGGTTACAATTTGGTAGGGAGATGAAATACATAAAATCCAGCACTCTGGATGTATTTGTAGGTATCACGGAGGTGGGTTTCCCCAACAGAAGATATGGCCCTCCTTCTGAATGCAGACCATGGAGTTTTGTGGCTGGATGTATTCCCTTAGGGAACTTGACTCTCTGAGACACAAACCCTTGAAAACATAGGTGGCTATATGCTTAAGCAGGATCAATTTTGGCACTGCCGAAAAGGTTTCTCAGGAGGCAAATGTTTCTCTGGAGATTCCCTTCTGTTACTACAGCCTTGATGAGTCCTCTAGAAACTTCTGATCTACCCATTTCCACCTTTTCTTGATTGACACTGGCTTATAGCTAGTCCTACTTGTTGTAAATATTTTTTTTTTTTTGAGGAAGATTAGCCCCAAGCTAACATCCATGCCCATCTTCCTCTACCGTGTATGTGGGACACCTGCCACAGCACGGCTTGACAAACGATGCATATGTCCATGCTCCGGAATGGAAACAGTGAACCCCAAAGTGGATCGCATGAACTTAACTGCTATGCCATCTGGCTGGCCCTTCTTTTTGCTTTTTCTTTAATTTCAGTTGGAGGAACAGAGTGGCATGATGCCTATGAAGGACAGGAAAACGAGAGGAATTTAGGTCTGTACATAATGGAATCATACACCTATGCAAAAACTTATAGATCTGAGAGGGGAAGGAAAGTGAAAAGCATTTCAACCGTGATAAAGGAAAAGAATGCAATGTTCTATTTTGGTGGCATTATACTGTAGGCTACGTAGCCAGATAGTGTTTGAGGGTGATATTTTTCTAATACAGATTATTTTAAAAATTATTTTCTAACACAGCTCTGTGTTAATACAGAGGTGATCTCAGTATGATGAGGGACTTTATCTCTCTGGAAATTTACCAGAAGTCTGATTCCATTAAAACTAGAATATCTCACAATCATTTACCTCATTGACAATTTCATCTTTTAGAAAATAGAGGAAAAAAAAATAGAAGAATTGCCTTTATACTTAATATTGACCTTCAAAGTGATACTGAATTAACAGGAATTTTGAGAAAACCATCTCAGAGAGGTTAAAGATATAATGAGGATTTCTGGATTTGTACCCAAGGCTTCAAGAAATTCAGAGAAATAGAGAGAAACAAGCCTATATTGAGAACACTTCTAAAGTGAATGGGGGTTTCTAAGTTTGAGGAATGCCAATTGTTGACATTCCGGTTGTTCAGTTGAAAATAATCCCAATGAGGGGCCGGCCTGGTGGCGCAGCGGTTAAGTTCGCATGTTCCGCTTCTCGGCGTCCCAGGGTTTGCTGGTTCGGATCCCGGGTGCGGACATGGCACCACTTGGCAGCCATGCTGTGGTAGGTGTCCCACGTATAAAGTAGAGGAAGATGGGCACGGATGTTAGCTCAGAGCCAGGCTTCCTCAGCAAAAAGAGGAGGACTGGCAGTAGTTAGCTTGGGGCTAATCTTCCTCAAAAAAAAAAAAAGAAAAAAGAAAAGAATCCCAATGAGAACAAAATAGGATGGGCACTCCATGAAACCTGCGTGGATATACTGGGGGGTGGGGGGGGGGGGTTGCGGTGCTCTCTGCTTTTGGAGATCAAAAAAATGGATTTGATTCAGAAGATACAACATTAGTGCCACTCCTTTTCTGGCTGCTGGGAAAGATGAAAATGACAGGCTTCTTGGGTAAGATCCTCATGTCAGCAAAGCCTGTCATTGTACCCCACACAGTAAGCATTCAATGAACAGTTGTCAGACTGAACTGCATTGCTCAATGACAGAGAGAAGGAAGGACACTTGACTTGTACTGGGTTTTCAGATTTTCTAGCAAGAATTATCTCCACATCCAAAAGAATAGAATAAACAATATAAAGAAGGAAATTCAAATAAAGATTAAGAGAGAACAGTTAGGCAGCTATGAGTACAAGCTCAAGTTTGTAGACATCGAAAAGTTTTACATGAGAAGTTTTTATGCTGAAAATATATACATATATCCTCTTAGCAATCTTATTTTTTATCTCTGAAATAATAGGAGTGGGAAAGTTCTCAGAGGACTAGTGATCAAAAGATACAGAAATTTATTAAAATTTAATTCTTTAAACTTAAATTTTTATTAAAATCTTTGGCAAAATTCTAGAAAAGATGATTAAATTGTAGGTTAAAAATTTTCTGAAAAAGTAAAGTGATCACCAAGAACTCACAATTGTTCGTTAAGAGTAAATCATGGCATAGTAACTTCATTCACTTTTGAGCTAAAATTTACTGCATTGATAAATTAAGAGCCCATCCCAAAATATAGTACTGATTAATTTCAACCAGACATTCAACAAAGTCTCCCAAGTGGATTCACAACTGGTTGAATAATTGCACTCAAAGACTGTGACAGCCTGGAAGAAAGTTTGTAGTGTGAGAACCCAGGGCTGTACCCTTGGCTAAGACCTGCTCTATTGGTTGCCAAATTTGTTTTTATCAGCAGAACCTTTGACTTTGAGCCCCTGTCTTCTCATTGTGCTGTGTTGCCTACAGTCAGAGAAGAGTAGGGTAGGATGTAAGATTTCAAACCATGTTATATCAGGAAATGTTGACAGAACAGGCAACATTCAGCCTGGAAAAGAAATCTATACTGGTTGCTCAGAAGTCACAACGTCTGTTTTCTTGCCTCGCTCCCCATTCTCCATTACCTCATTGCAGCATTATACATTACGAACTATCCCCTTCTTTTTTATAGTATCTTCCCTTGATTTGGACAGCGGTACACTATCCTACTTTAGTAACTTTCCTCTTTCTTCCCCTTTCTCTATTTCATTATTGGTTACTTCACTTCCACTGGCAACTGGATTGGGACAAAGTTCAGTTCTTAACCTCTGTTATTCTACTCTCCTTTCCTTTGAGCACTTATGTGTGCTCACCTCTGTATTAATGGTCCCTAAGTCTATAAACCCAAGCCTGACCACTTTCCTAAGGTCAACTCTCACTTAAGCAATTGCTTGATGGACACAAATATTTAGGAGTCCCACAATCATATTAAACTCAAAATATCTAAAACATCACTGATTTTTGTAAAACCTATGCTCTGCGTTGGCTTCCCTAATTCTGTCAATGGCACCACCATTTTTTAGGTCAAAACTTGAAGGAAGTCTTTGACTTTTCACATCCTTTTCTCTCATATCCACTTGTTATCAATTTGCGTCTGTTCCTTATTTATGGATTCTTTTGAATTCTTCCATTTATTTCCATTTCCACAAATTCATGAACTGTTTCACACCAAAGAAAGCACTGACATCCTTATCCAAAAAGCATTGCCAACCCTGTGTCACATGTATAAGATCTTCCCCTTTCTTTACAAGCAAGATGTTGCTGGATCTTATTTTATGGGTCTAGGCAGTTTCGTGGGAGTTAGAGAAGAAGCTGCACAGATGCAGCTCTGATAACTCCATCGACTGGATGGAAATGACAGGTTGAAAATATCCTTACTGCGTTGCCCCCCAAAGCTTATGTCAAGGTTAGCGATTGGCCAAGTTCATTCCTCTGGCTAAATAGGAGATGCTTTTGGAAGCACATAAACTTTATAAGCCAGTAATGGGCTCAAAGGACCCTGTATAAGAACTTTACTTAACTGTGCCTTATGCCTGAAGGATTAACCCACCTGCAGACAGGCTTCTAGAATAAAATTCAGACCCCAGAAAATCTGACTCTAAAGACAGCCAGCCACACTTCAGGAAGGCTGTCTGTCCTTCAGGTTTTCTACTTGTTCATCCATCCTTGCCTGAATTTACTGATGCTGAAGCCTTAACTCCTTGAGAACCAGGATAGTCCCCAAACCACGGGATCTTCCTGATTTTTACAGGTGGGCACTAATGAATATGAATGAATGTGTACTTAGTACAACATGTGGGGATTCCCAGGAAGAGAAGGGGACATACAGGAGTTCATGATGAGAAGGAAGGCAAAGGAGGGTGAGGTCGGGGTGGCTTTGGGCTGTTTTTGTGGTTAAGGTGTGAAGCTAACCTGAAGGACTCCCTGCGCATTGGGCTGAAGGCTGCACTATTTGAAATTCCAGCCAGTGCATCTCTATATGCTGGTCTTTCTTCTTGGGTCACACAGGTAGTAATGGAGAGGAGGGGTGAGTAAAGAGGGGATCCCAGGGGCCTGTCAACATTCAAATGCCAACAGTGGAGTCATCCCCTTTATGACACTTTGAAATCTCTAAGCCTTCACACAAGCAGCTCTTCCAGTAGGCAGATTCCCACCTGTCCTCTGAAGCTCCCCTTAGGAATCACCTCCTTTAGAAACTTTTCCTAACTCTCACTCCCGCTGCATTAGATCGTTCTCCTTTCTGTTGCAGTAGTGTCCTGTGCTTGCCTCTATTTTTATAGCACTTAGCGCATTTGGTCTTTGTAGAGGATTGAATTGTGTCCCCAAAAAGATATGTTGGAGTCATAACTCCCAGTGCCTATGAACATAAGTTTATTTGGAAATAGGGTCTTTGGAAATGTAATTAAGTTAAGGATCTTGGGATGGGGTGATCCTGGATTTAGTGAGGGCCCTAAATCCAGTGGATTTAAAAAGGAGAAGAGTGTTGACATAGAGACACAGCAAGAAAGCCATGTGAAGACAGAGGCAGAGAATGGAGTTATGTAGCTACAAGCCAAGGAACACCATGGATTTCCAGCAGCCACCAGAAGCTAGAAGAGAGGCAAGGAATGGATTATGTCTCAGAGCCTTCAGAAGGAACCAACTTTACTGACACCTGGATTTCAGACGTTTGGCCTCCAGAACTGAGAGAACAAATTTCTGTTGTTTTAAGTCACTCAGTTTGTGATAACTTGCCATAGTAATCCCGGGAAACTAATATTTTTATAATTGTGCTTCTGGGTTTTCATCTTCATCATAAGACCTGTGAGCTCTTAGAGGCAGAGGCTGTGTTCTGTTCATCTCTAGATCCCTATAGCCTAGCACAGTTCCTGGCACAAATGGAGGAAAACATGAAGTGTTTTCTGAAAAAAACTATTGAGCCTAAACCAATTGAGTGCAGAAGGAAAAGAACCCTTGAAATTAGCTCTACAGCAGAGGGTTTCCATTGACTCTACTAGCTATGGAGAAACCAGAAAAGGCTTGAGTCTCCATTTAAAGAGTCAAGGATGCGGTATAGTTTGCACTGTAGCTTAGACTGTTCTTTTATTTTTTGCCTGCAGGTGGATTTCTAGAACTATTGGGTGGTGGCGAGAGTCCCTGTGCCAATATGCCCAGGCACTGAAGTGCTTTGGCATGCCTCCAAACTTTCTTTCTGGGTCCATGTTAACCAGGTTTGTCTAGAAGATGGACAAGTAGTCTGGACACTCTGATTTAAACCACATGCTCTCCCGGGAGTCCCTGGAATGAGGGTTCCAATGGTGCAAATAATCTGTTGTTTGGTTTGGGTACTTTCTTCTCTAGCTGAGCAAAGAGATGATTTTTTTTTCCTCAGGAGGAGGTGAGTGAGTGAGGGTGAAAATATTTACTTAGAGACCACCTAGGCCAGGTCTGAAAACTCCTGAGCCAGGTGGGAAACTTCAGCCCTTGAGATTTCTCTGTTTTTGTTAAAGAAAAAGAAATTGCAGATGGACAGCCCTGGAGCGTTGGAACTGCCGGCTGAGGCACGACTCCCTGAAGCAGACCCAGTGACCACTGCCCTTTCATGCTTTTCCATCGCCTCATTTTACAGATGACAAACAGCCCAGCCACTTGTTTAAAGCTCAGGGTTTTCTTTTCCTCCTTCACCTCTCTTACTCTTTTTTCTAAAAGCCACAAGAGTGTTAGGTGATTTTTCCCTCCCTGCCTGGAGAACATTTATTACAGATGCTTAGTCTTTCCCCTCTCCTTGAGACAGCTCAGGCCCTCAGCCCTAGGAGCTGAATCTTTGCCTTGGCAGAAACACTGCCCACATATACGGGGGGTGGGGGGGGGTGGGGGGGGAGGTTTTATTTTAGCCTGTTCTACACAGCAGGCCTGGGTGAGGAATGAGCACTGACCATGTACTGAGGAGGCAACAGAATCAAAATGGAAACCATGGAATGGATGCCAAAGAAATTGAAGGATCCCTCCCTGCCTTCAAGGAGCTTCCAGACACACACGCACACAGAGAAAAGGAGTCAAAGACAAATAACCTTTTTGCCAGCAGATGTGCAAAACTGGTGTTTTTCTTTTTTGGAAGAATCTTCACCCCAATGACATTATTTCATCTTCATAGTCTTCATAGGATGACTTTCATTTTATGGATATGGAAACAGAGAAGTTATGTGAGTGGACCCAGATCACACAACAACTTAACTTGTGTCAAGGTGGGATCAAAATCCCATCCTGCTAGTTACCATTTCTGGTACTTCCCACATTGATAAGAGTAGCTAACCTCCTTGGATCCTTTCTCTTTGCCAGATCCTATTCTAAACACTGTCTGCATGATCTCACTGAATCCTCACAAAGGTCCTCTAAAGGAGGGACTGTTATGACTCCTCTCTTACAAATAAAGAAACTGAGACTTCTCCAGGTAACACAGCTAACTAGTATTGAAACTAGAATTTCAAAATCACGTCTGTCTAACTCAAAAACTCTGCTTTGTAACTCTAGGTTACAAATGTTAAGATTCCATTTGCTGAAAGGATACAGAGTAAAACAGTAGTTAGTATTAGAAGGACTCAATCGAGGAAATTTCTTAGAGGATATGACTTTGAGTTCATTTAAGAGAATGAGAGGTAACATATATCACACAATTAAAATAGGTGGGCCCTTTGGAAGAACCATTAATCTAATGCTCCCTACACTGATAGCACCACCCTCCTGATTTTACAGGTAACAGGCTAAGGCTTGGAGAGATAGGGTATCCTGCTCACAGTCCCAAAGCTAGGACCTCGATGGAGTCAGAATTCACATTCAGGTTTGTTTGACCTCAGATGACATACGTGTCTCCACTCCACCGCACTTAATAGTGCTGAGAAGGTGGAAGGTGACCACAGTTCATGCCGCATGTGAAATCCGTAAGGTTGCGCATGATTCAGTTGTTGACAGGGGATCTGCAGGGACTCTCCTTGATTGAAGCCACATATCTGTGTTTGAGAACATAGGTAACATAGCTAAAATGTTCAGGGGACAAAACTGCTGAAACTTAGTAGCAATAGGTTTTCATTTTCTCTCTTGATAATTTTTTAAAATTTTCTTTTGCACTATAGCAGAACACATTGAACGGTACAAATTCCCATAATTTATTTAGTTTGCTTCACGTTCTTTTCACATATCTGTCATGTTGCTGACAGATGCAAACACCCTCTTATTTTCCCCCTCTCATGCTACATTTGCAGGAAGTAACATTAATGACCACTGCCATTTTTTGAGTACTTACAATGAGATAGCCTACATTAGCTTATGTAATTCTCTCAACAACTGTGCATGGTAGGTATTATTTATCCCAATTTTAAGATGAGGTACTGAAGCCAAGAGAGCTTATATAATTTGTTCAGAGCACACAGAGAGCAAATGGCAAAGCCAGGATGTGACCTTGGGTCTGCATGATTCCAAACTTCATTCTCTTTCCGTTGCCTGAAGGTAACTGGATAGGCTCTACATGGAGGCAGTGGAGAAAAAAAGTCTTGTAAGGTCATGTTTGTGTATTTTAATTTAAGATAATAAATCATAGGGAAGGGGATGACATGATGGAAATGGTGCTTGGGGCAGGTGGGGAGAGACTGGAAGCAGGAAAAGCCTTCTTCGGAGGCCATGAATAGCAATAGGAGTTCAGAATGTTGAGCACCTGGATAAGGGTGGTGGCTGTAGAAATGTGAAATCGTGTCTTAGGACCAGTAGACTTCGAAGAAAAATAATTGGTGCGATTTGAGTCATAACCAAAGGGAAGGGAAGAACTGAAAGGAACAAGAAGGCAAATTCTCAGAAGGTATAGTCACAGTATCATAACCATGAGAAAGAAGGAGATTGGTGATGATAGAAAGGGATTCAAGAGGCAGGTGTGGTTTCCCCCTCAGGGTTAAGTAGAGAGGACTAGAGGCAAGGCAGCCATTGTGAACAGTTGGGCCACGTGCAGTCACAGCAGAGCCTCTACAGGTGGTCATGGGTGAAGAAAGATTTTCCTCAGAGAAGGAAGATTTCACCATTGACAGCCTCTCCCCAGATGCAAAGCCTTGAGTTTATGCTGGCTAAGAGCTGGGGAAAGCATGCTTGAGACTAGCGAGAAAAAGAACCTGTGCTGAGTCATGCATGTGTCTACACCTGGCACGGCATCCTCTTCGCCATGGTGACACCCCCCACTCCCCCCCCACCCCCTTCCCGTACTCCACAAGCCCAGCCTCCCTGCACTAGAGGAAGATTGCAGAGGATTGCCTCTGGAGCTGTCCAGCTCCGAGTTGGATGGGAGCACAGATCAATCCCATCTCCAGCGGCTTCAAACAAACCACATCTCCTGAGGAGTTAGGTCTTCCATTATCTTGCTTTCTCTTCTTTTATATCCAATCACTGGCGCACCTTCTCTTTCTCTGAGTAACACACTGATATCATTTACGGCTCTGCCCTGTGACCCTGTGGATGTTTTTACATAAGTTTTGTCATCTGGATTATTGATGACAGCTATATACCCCTGCCTGCAGATGCCTATGCTCGAATTCTGGAAAGTTCCATATAAGGCAGAGGTTACAAAGTGGCATCCCATGACCTAGATATGGCTCACCAATATATTTTGTTTGTCCTATATGTAATGCTTGTTAACATTTTGAACCAATATTTTTAAATTAGGAAATTTCACACGTTTCCATATTTCCAACTTCTCTTTAAAAAGTAAAAAGCTCTGACAGTCCTAGGCTACAATGCCACATGTCAGTAAGCAGCTGAAGCTGAGTTACTACTGCTCCCTTTACATATAGCATTTTGTCTCTATTTTGCCACAGTTTCCATCACTCCCTATTGCCCGATACAAGGCCCACTGACCTCATTTGCCTCACTTATCTGGCCCCTCCAGGCATTTAATTTCAAGACCCCAATGTACAATAATACCATTCGTTCTGATAGAAGTTAGTCTGTGAATAGAAAGCATGATTGCACTTGAGTGGTAGGTACAGCTAAATTTTAATTCCTTCTTCCTTCTTCGATGTCTTCTTATCCTAATTACATTCTCTCCCCAAAATTCACAGCCCCTCGTGGTGAATGCTGAGCATCAAGACATTGCCCCTTCCTTCCAGTGTAGCACAACATAATTCCAGGTTAGCCTCCTTCCACCCAAACCCTCATTCCATGATGCCTTACTCATAGCTCCTGGGCATGTGCAGAGAGGTCTCGAAAGTTGATTTGGGGTGATATCAGTGACATTGCCATCACTTGGGTCACACTTCAGCAGAGGAAAATGCAAGAGAAAGAATGTGGTGAAATGAAAACTTCTTTGAGTATTTTAGAGGGGGTGAGACACTGGGAAAATGAACGGAGTCTCTGAGGCAAAGTTGGGAAAGGCAGATCACAGAAAGCCTGAGAGACTGGACTTGATCTGAGGGCAATGGACAGATGTGGCAGCATCTTACTCTGAAGAGTGACATGAGCAGATGGAATGATCAGCCTGGAGAGATCACTCTGGGGCAGGATGGCAGGTGCGCCGGAGGGGAGGGAACCTGAGGTCAGGAGAGTGCTCTGGAAAATGTGAGGGGGCGTTTCGAGGCTGAGAGTCTAGGCCTATCTCTGCTCACTCAGTATGCAACTCTGGGCCTCAGTCTTCATCTGTGGCGCTCAGATGCCCTGAAAGCATTAGTCTATCTCTTTGGCAGAGACTTTCTTGGCTCCCAGCACTTTCATCCTGCTGTTCCGTTAGGACAGTGCAGTCAGGACAGGACTCTGCTCCTTTCGGTTGGAATCTTCCTCTGGTTGACGTTAATGATGTAGATCATGCAAAGTATGTACTCTGTCAGCGTCCCCTAGAGAGAATGACAGGGAAACCTGGACCCAGATATCCCAAAGTGATAAAATGTCCAAAATGCTGTTTTTGTGTTTGTGCGCCAGTTTTAACTTGTGTATTTTGATAGTGGGTTCTGATGCATTTAGATTAGTCTTTTTGTAAAAGAGAAGTCACATTACAGAGACTGGAAAGCATTGTGATGGAGCTGTTTCCAGCACCTTCTACCACTAGGTAACATGTCCTTTACTAAGGCTTCTTTAGAGGAGACAGGCTGAAAAAAAAAAAAGGTCTTTGACAAAAAGAAAGGAGCATGAACGCTGTAGGCCTAATGGGGCATGTTTGCAGCTCAGGGCTCCCAGGAGTTTACAGCCACAATCTGACAGACAAAACTACTGAGGGAGCTGTTTTTCATCTGTTAAGTAAATGCACTGCTTCTATTGCTCTGGGCTACAATTAGTGCAATACACTTAGGTAATATTTAAGGACCCAGTCCTTCATCTTACATGGCGCTTACACTTTTCACAGGCAGATACTATACCTTCAACATCTCTTGAATCCTCCCTGGGGCCTAATATAGTTAACTCAATAAAACACTCACAAATGGACTCATTGCTCTTCAATTCTTGAGTGTCTATATCATGCACCTACTATGTAATAGACATCTTACCAGGTGTAAGAGACTAAAAAGGAGTGACACATGGTGTCTTCCCTCAAGGAGATGATGTTCTGGTAGAGGGCCATCCCTGGGATCATATACAAGGCACCAATGGCTAAAGCAGTGTGATAAGTATTATGGAAGATCTTTAAAAAGTGCTCTGGAAGCTGAGCTTGGGGATGGTGATGGACAGTTCCTGGAGCAACCGATGCCAGAGCTGACATGTAGAAGATGAGTAATGTAAGAATTTGTGTTTGTATGTGCACGTGTATCTGTGCGTGTGTGTGTGTGCATGCACAGATTTTTCTTGGTGCTTCGCTGTAACTCAGTGTGAACAGCCTCACTCCATGTTTAGCCCAGACCAGATAACAGAGGTGACCAGTTACTGTTTCTCTTTGCTTACTTGCTATTTTCTCCTATTGGACAGCAACACTTGGATAAAGACTTCCTTTGAGTTCTCTACTTTAAAAAAGCAATTAGACAGGTACTGGGCTCTGGGCTCATGTTTCTCCTCTACCACCGTCAGTCGTGGGTCCACAGGTAAGTCACATCCTCTCAGCTTCAACTGCTCCATCTGTCCAGTATTCATTCTCCTACCTTGCTGGAAAGCCAAGACACTGAAAACAAGTCACTCTTCAACAACCATGCAGCAGACAGCAGACAACAACAGGCAGCAGACATTTTGTTGATCACCCACACTGTGCCAGGCACTAGGCTAGTAATTCAGGTCCATCCAAACTCCTCCAACTACCGTTCAACCTGGTCTGCCCTTGACCAATGGGTTTCAAAAGAAGCATGCACAAAATGTGCCTCCTTCGGCACAGTCCCTAAGAGAATTTCTTCTGAAATTGTAGGGCAAAGGAGAACATGCCTGACCATCCACACCATACTATCATCTCCCAGCCAGGCCCCACCAGACTTCTAGGAGACAGCCAGAGAGCTCCTCCAGCCAGTCCAGCAGGCAAAATAATCCAGTCCAAAGCTTCAACTAAGCATCTTAACTAAATAATTGTTTATATGATTAATGTTCAGCATCTGCTGAAAGAGCCTGAGACACCCCCTTTTTACCCTCCAGCCCCCCCCCCCCCCAGTCTCCTTCTCTCTGTCCTTCCCACTCTGTCTCCTCTGGGATATAGATTTGAATCACGCTCCTTTCAGGGGCACAAAAGCCAACTCGAATCTGATTGCAGCATCGTCAATGAACTTATTCCCTCCCCCGGAGGTGCCTCCTAAGACCATGTTTTTCACCATTTCTTTCCTTCTTTGAAAGCGATTTCTTTGTCAGAAGCATGTGCGGCCCTTCCCCTCCCTCTGCTCTTGACCCTGTGCAGCGATTTGGCCACTCCTGGAGCCAGGCCGCGGGAGAGGCGGCCATTCCTGGCCTCCCCGGACAAAGAGGGTTCCCTTGGCAACGGGAACCGTGTGGAGGTTCGAGAAAGGGTTTCCCTCCACCCCCCAGATTCTCTTTCAACTCAAGAGCTTACCCTCCGTCTCTAATGGAGTCGTCTCTAACCAGGGTAGGAAAACAACAGTTCTGAATATCAGTAATTGGCGTTTGGAGACCATTGTTTTGCATGCAACAGGCAGGAAACTGTGAGGAGAGTGGGTGAGTGAACTCGGGCGCGAGCTGGTGAGCATCCCGGCTCCGGAGAGCTGGTTTCGTTTCTGTACACAGGCAAGTCGTGATCCCAAGGAGTTTGGGACTGTCAAGTGTGTCTTAATCTTTTGGGAGGTGGGACAATGGGGAAGGATGGAAGGGGAGAAGATTCTAGAGGCAAGTTTTTACCTTGTTTTCTGGTTTCTCTTTTATCCTAGATTTTTTACTTATGTAAGTACAGAGAAATCAGGAATTGCTTGTTTCCGTGTTAAGGTCAATTCTTCCTCCTTATTTCTGCCAATGCACGTTCGCCTTGGCTTTCTTTCTCTCTCCCTCTCCCTCCCTCTCTCCTTTCCCTCTTTCCCTTATGCTCTTTTTGGACTTTATTGTCATGATGATGGAGAAGAAAGATTTGTTCTAAAATCCAGAGTAAACTTTTCTTGAAGGAGGTCTTCTCTGAATGGCTGAGCCAGGGCAAGGCACAGTTGGGACTAATTGGCATGTCCCCCTACTGATCCTGCAGGTTGTGTGGGTTTTTGAATCCCTGTCACTGATCCAGGTCGGTCCAGAAGACCTCAAATGTGCCTTTGGTTGATGGAGGGAATGTCTGTTATTGACTGAGTTAATAGTAATCAAAAGTTTCTACAATAATGCAGAAGTTTATCGTTGGAGCTGGGCTGAGGGCCGGGTAGGGGATACTGAGTGGGAGAAATAATTCAGCTCTTTTCATTTCACACTAGGACTTCACAGTAGGTGAGAACTGTGTTGAAAAGGCTTCTGGAGAGTGGCCCTCCAGCTTAAGATCTTTGAAAGAAGCAGAGATTTGTGAAGATAAAGGATGAAAGGAAGAAGCCAGAGTGCCATTCAATTTTCCTTTCCTTTCCTTTCTTTTCTCCCTCCCTCCCTTCCTTCCTTCTTTCCTTCCTTTCTCTCTTCCTTCCTTCCTCCCTCTCACTCTCTCTCTTTTTTTCTTTTAAAAATTCATATCCAGAGTGAGGAGGCCTAAGCATAGCTGTGAGGAGGCTCTGATTAGGTGCTTTAAGAGTCTCTTTGAGGTTAAACTGATTACTGCATTCACCTTTTAATCAGTATTTCATACAAAAAAAATCTTCTCTCTTTTGTTCTGTGTTCAAACTTCTAGTCAACTCTTTGGGGACGGAGACTGTACTGTTTTCATTGTGGCACTCCAGATTCTAACCAATTACAGGGCCAGCCACATTTTGAGCGTTCAATCAATGTTTGTAGAATTGAATTGATTCTTGAGTGAGCAGCCTGTGGTGTTACTGGCTAATCACTGTTACCATTTGTGGCATGGAGTGTGGAGCTAGGGCCAGTCTTGTGATTAGGAGACTTAGGCTCTAGACTTGGGTGTGGCATTCATTAGCAGTGGGGCCTCCACCAAGCTATTTCAGTTCTCTGACCCTTGGTTTCTCATCCATCAAGTGACATTGTTTGGGTGAGAATAGTGTTTCCCCACCAAAAGTGCTTATCTAAAGTCTTCATGCTGCCCTCAAGCCTGGGGAGAAGAGGATTGGGGGGTGGAGGTGGCATGGGCAGTCTGGGCAGGAACAGCCCCTACAGAGAAGGATGGTACAGACAGTGGAGGAGGTAGAGCAAGAAACGACTCCGAGATCTGCAGCTGGAAGACTCTCGGCCCTAGATGAGCTCTGAAATTCAGAGTCATGAGACTAATCTTTCCCAGTTTTGTGCCACCTCTCCTGTATTGGGTACTTTCCAAGGATGAGACAAAGCAATACTCTGATTTGTTCTGATACAGGCAAACAAGCTATCCTTCCTACAAAGAGGCTAGGGGACAAGGCTTCTCACTGCTGATAGACTTGAAACACCACTCAGAGTGGGGAGCAACTGCTCGTAAGCCAGCCACTCCAATATTTTCTTTCATTTACTCAAAAATCCACAGATAGTTATTGAAAGCCTATCAGGTCAGGCACCATGTATCAATGAACAAGACAAATTCTTTGCCTTCACAATGCAGGAGAGAATAAGAAGGGGAAAAATACCAGATAAACATGATGTATTGCCTGGTGTGATAGTTGCTACAAAGAAAACTAAAGCAAGGTAAGGACACAGAGAGTGATGGGTGCTGGTATTTTTTTTGGATAGAGTGGTCAGGAAATTTCTCCTTGAGGAGGTGACACTTAAGTTGAGGCATCAATCAAGTAAGAGACTGGGTCATCCTGATACTGTGAGAATAGCATCCCAGTCTGGAGAACCACGAGTACAAAGATCTTGATGTGGGAGTCTGCTTGGCATGTTTAAGGCAGAGCAAGGTGCCTGGGGCCGGAACAGAGTAAATGAAGAAGAGAGGAGAGGGCAGAAATGTCGGAGTGTGCTGGCACAGATCACTGGGACCTCATAAACCATAGTAAGGACTCTGGACCTACGCCATCCTCCTCACTTATAGGAGTGGCTTTATTTTATCCAAAGTGTGATGGGAAGTCATTGGACAGATTTTCACGCGGAAGTGATAAAATGTGACCACTCCAGCAACTGTATAGAGAATACTGTACTAGAGAAAACATCTACGACATGGTTGGTAGGGGTGAAGGAATTGAAAACTAAGCAACCTACATGGGAAGCCCCATGGTGTATGGGAAACTGAGTGTGGTTGGATGGACCTGGATTTGGATCCTGACGTTGTGATCTCCCCGTTGTGTAACTTGGGCCAATTATTTAACGCCCCTGATCTCTGTTTCCGCATCTATTAAAGAGGGATCATGTTACCTACTTTGGTGAGTTGTGAAGATGAAAGAAGAGATATAATATATGTTATCTCATAGCAGATGCTCAAAATGATAGCCATTATTGTCAAAACAAATCCCATGGCCTTTGCACTGTTGGCCAGGGATCAGAAAGACAACTGAAGGTGGCAGGCACCTAGCCAATCTCACACTTTACCTTCTTTATGCCACACTCCTTCTGGAAGGAGTGAGAGGTGGGGAAAGATGAGGTGAGGTGACTTGCCTAAAGTCATTTAGCTGGTTAAGGTCAGGGCTGTGACTGGGGAGCAAGTTCTTTATTCGTGCCTAGTATTCTTTCTTCTACATAAGAAGTCAGCAAACTGTGACCCACAGGCTGAATCCAGCTTATCCTTTGTTTTTTGAAATAACATCTTATTGGAACACAGCCAGGCTCATTCATTCATGTACTGTGTATGGCTGCTTTAGCGCCAGGACGGCAGAGTTGAGTTGTTGCAACAAAGTCCATGTGGCCTGCAAAAGCTAAAATATTTACTCGCTGACCCTTTACAAAGTTTGCCAACCCCTGATCTACCCCATTCTGCTCCCTTAACTGGAATGGTTTTATTGCATTTAGCTTAGGTATCACCAACTAAGAAAGGGATGCCCTCTCTAGGTCTCTAAAACAGCAGGACTGAGGGATTCTCTTGGGGAGGGCACAGTCTTGGTGGAATAACACAGCCACTGACTTCAGGCCACTGGAAGCCAGCAGAAGAGAGGAACACTGGTCACCTAGGGAGGACAGAAAAAGGAGAAGTTGAAGACTCTGAACAAAGGCATATTGGTAGGGAGGAAAGGAATACTAAATCCTTACCATCAGCTATTTCAGACCCCAGAGACAGCTATCTAAAATGGAGGTGGGGAGGAAACACGAGAGCTCAAGAAACAGCAGGTGCAGCAGCTCTATCTGACCACCTCAGCTGGAAGGTGCACTGATGACTGGGTCTCTCTGGGACATCTATCAGGGAGCAGCAAGACCTCAGGACATATCACCTTAGACCCCCAGGTGACCATCGCCATCATCCTGGGAAACAATGCTTGCTTATTCTCAAATACTACAGCTCAAATTCTTATGGTCCCACCTGAAGGCTCCTCCTTTCTCTGTCAAGGCTTTAGGAGTGTGTAGGGACTATGTGTCTTGCCAGGGACTATTTCCTTGCCTGGCACTCAAGAAGGCCATAGATTGGCTTCATTTCTCTTTGATCTCCAAGTTCCCACTGATACACTTAATAGACCCTTTTACTTGGACTCTTCTGCCTATAAACCTACTGAAGCATTCAATCTCAGCAGGTAATTATTTACCTACTTCAAGATTTGAATCTTGTGTTTGAGAGTACATTTATAGATGTAAACCTATAGGTCAGAAAGCAGTGGCAGCCTCGCTTGATTGGATGTGTGGAATCTGAGCTGGAGCTTCATCCTTAGGTGTTCCTCTCAACTCCTGGTTTCAGACTTCAGCCTGTTGCCGTAAGCAGTGGAAACTGGGTTACACAGTTCTTCAACTCCAGGTAATATAAATACAGTACCATGTATTTCTTGGCACTCTTAACTTTCCAACCAGCCTACATGGAGAACACCCCAGCTTTTTGGAATGCTAAATAATTCACCAGACCCATCAGCCATGGTGTTTCAGAGCTCGGTAGGCTCCTTCCACTGATCCAATGAACAGATGTGCTAATTTTTCACTTGCTCGAAATGCTTCAGCCATTTGAACACCATGGACTTGGGAATTGGATCAGCCATGCAGTGTCCTGACACCCTCACTACTTCACAGGCTAAGCAACTCTCCTCACGTACACCTCAAGGGTTATCTTGCCTAATTCCTAGAAGCAGTTCAGTAACTGTGAGATCAAGTGGCGTGACAGCTCAATTCCAACATGGGCTTGCCCTCTGCACTCAAGACCTTTTTAAAAAGAAAAGAAAGAAAACTTTCTTAGACTCAATCAACTATCCTTTCCCTGTCTTCTTCCACATTTGTGCTTAGATGTGGTTAGGGCCATTGCAGAAATGGTTAAGGAAACTATAACAAAAAGCCAACAAATCCAAAACACCGCAGGCTGGTAGCAGAGCAAGACTTCATTAAGCCACTGGGGGCTCTAGGCAAAGCAAGTGGAACCAGAACAGCTCCTGCCTTTCTGGAGGTTCCCATCGAAACAAGAAATTGCTGAAATGACTTGAGCTAGCCAATTCCAGTGGGTAAAGACAGACAGCTAAACAGCATGTGGAGAAGAAGGGAATGTCATAGAAGGAGCCCACACTAAGAATAAATGACTTTTTATAAGTGTGGTTAACTTCATTAAAACTACAAAACACACCATGCACTTTCCCCCCTAAAATAAAAGCTTTGAGAAAGTTTGATCTGCCTCACATAGAAAGCTACAGAAAAGGGATGTATCTGTGAAAGCTGTTAAAATTATGACCATATTTCAAGTATAATAGTCATCAGGAATATTTAATGCCATCAGAAGTAAACTGATATGGAATTGCTGTATTTAAATCAATTTAATAATTTGAGTTGCCTCATTAAAAAGACTCCCTCTCACTCTTATTTATGGAAAATATCCATCTACTATCATCTAGGAGCAGTCTAGGCAAAAAAAATAAAAAGGAAGAAGAAGAGGAAATGGGCCAATTTCGTTGAATTCTGTCTAGTGTGACAATTTTCCTGTCTCCCAAGTGAAAGTAATCATTCACTTTGTATTTAATCTATAGCCAGAAAAATGATATTCCATGCTAAGAATGACATTTTGTGTCATGTTTAGTTGGGATTGGAACCAGCTGATTGAACTAGCTAAGATGTTGCCCTTCTGAATCAGCCTTGGAGATGTAATGACCTAATAGCCATAATTAAGAATGGGCCATCTATCACACAGCCCTGCCCTGTCCCTAGTCTGATTTTTATTTCTGCGTATCACCGTTGGCCTGAGCAGATGGTGCTTCTGTGAGTTCTCAACATTTCTTCAGCAACTCTTAAATAAATATGAGATTTATAGCATTATCTTTGTCCAGCCAGCATGTATTTCCCCAGATATAATTGTGTTCCCATTTTATATGATGTTGACGAGTAGTAACTGTTGGTGTTTCTGTGCTATGTGATTAAAGCTAGTAGTGCGTGAGAGCGTCCTTAGGATTGAGTTCTCTCTAACCTCCCTCTTTCCAAGACACACACATTAATAATTCTTTAGCGCCAGTTGTTACTGTTTTTCTTGAACATTGTCATTTTTGCAGTCTGATGAAAAGCTTTTGCATTTGGGGTTGGGGTACTATTTTTGTTTATTGTACAGGAAACTGGAAGGGCAGAGAAAACAGGGGGACTGTTAACTTCTCTGCATGTTGTCATGCACGGATGATAATGGAAAGAGAATTTTGAAATTATGAGATAGAAACTGAGGACCAGAGGGGAGGAGTAATTAGAAGATTTGGCCAGAGGAGGTGGAGGCAGGGCGGAGGGCAGGGCAGGGAGATGGGAGGGGTGGGCCATCTGGTGTTAATCTCCTGCTGTGTGTTTGCAGGGTGAAATAGAGTACTTTGTCAAGGTACAGTCTGCTTTTGCAGACACAGATGGAGCAAAAGGGAGATTAATACATGTGGTTCTAACCACCTTTCATATCTTTACAGCTAAACCTTATTTATAGAAATCAATTAGTCCTCTGTCTCTGCAATTTTATTATGAGGCTCTGTCCAAGTTTCTGGCAAGCTCTTTAAGAGGATGATTGATGGTAAACTTTCAGAATGAATAAAGAATGAACCCTCTCCTAGGAATTGGTGTAGTGGAGAGAAAGGTAAATGATAAAAATTACAAACTCTGCAAGTCACTAGGAAACTAATGTAGGATCAGTGTGGTCCTTGTTACACTATTTTTCCTTGCAGACTTCTTTCTTTCTTCCTCTCTCTCTTTCTGCCTTTTGCACAAGCACTCAGCTGCCTGTTTGCTATGGAAATTTTAGGAGAGCTTGATGCCTACAACTGAACTTGTGGGAAAGTAAAGGTTTATTCATTTACCAAGCTAGTAAATGCCACTTTGATTACTGATGCTCATACGAGATAAAGAATCCCAGGAAAAAATGGAACAGAGCTCTCATGTTTTGTCTTCTGGAAACTTTTATAAGAGATGGGGGCTGCCGATTGGCCTCTGTTAAATGAGTCTAGGAGCCATAGGAGCCAAGAAATGCTAAGTATAAAATCCCACTGCAGTGAATTCCATTGAAGATGCATATTGATTTATCCTGAAATTCTAGTCTTGGTGGTGTGCCACCAAAGCGCAACCCCCAGGCTCAGAAATGAAACAGTTATGATGCCTCGAATGTAAGGAAGGAATTATCAAAGAAAACAAAGCTCTAAACTCAGGAGACGACAGGAGACAGTGCATATGGCACATAGCTTCTAACTCCAGCGCCTTCAATCTGGGGCTGTGAGGTTATTCTGTTTCATTAGCTATTCTGAGAGGATAAAAGGGTGCTTTCGGCCTCTTTTGGATTGAGACGTTAGTGGTGGCAAAAGGCAAATGGAATTAGAGGGGATTTGAGTGCCATTTGAAGGACTATAAGGGATGCTCGGGGAAGTTAGGAAAGTTTCCTAACCTCAGTTTCCATCTCTGTAAAATGGGGATGATAATGGTACCCACCTCAGAGATTTGCTGTGAG
This sequence comes from Equus asinus, assembly GCF_041296235.1. Classification (NCBI taxonomy): domain Eukaryota; kingdom Metazoa; phylum Chordata; class Mammalia; order Perissodactyla; family Equidae; genus Equus; species Equus asinus. Next base: position 31,482,456 of record NC_091802.1, on the reverse strand, counting down.
GATTAAATGGATCAGGTATTAAAGTGTTTAATGTGTATAAGCACAACAAATTCTCCTATGGTAGTGTGGTCAGGGTTAAGAGGATTCAGAACGACTTTTCCCCTTTTCTGAAGGTTTGGTGTTCAATATAGAATTTGTTCCTTTTGTTCATTGTATCTGAGGAGGCCCTAGTGAGTGCCTTCAGGGCAGACAAGCTTTATCTCTCTTCTGTACCCGACTCTACATTACTTGATATGGGCCTTTGTACACAGCAGGTGCTAAATGAACACCTTCTGATTTAAAATTCCCTAAGTTTAGATGGGATTTTCTACCTACTTAATTTAAGCTGCCAATGTAAATCTATAAGGCTCTACATAAGTGCAGTTTAATAACATATGAAATATCTAATTTCTAAATAGTCAATAATTCCCCACATAACACAGAACATCTCCCAGCTTCCAGTTTGATAAAACCTACATAGGAGAATAAAAGAGAATGAAGCAAGGAAAGGATTTTAAATGAAAATTTTATGAACTTTTCTTTAAATTTCAATAGAAAAAAATTCCATGAAGTGATTTAGGAAAATAATTGCTTGCAAGCTATAGAAAATATGTCTTTATGACAAGATAAAACAGTTTATTAGAAGATTTGGAGCAGCTCTTAGATTCCACGAGAATGCTAAACAACCATGCTTGCAAAAATGCAGGATGCAGGCAGCAACACTGATTTGTGTAGCAGACACTATTCAGCAGCCTCATTGGTCAGCACCATGAATAAGCTTCTGTCATTATTTTCATCCTAGTTCCACTTAAGAGTCAAAGTCCCAGGAGAGAGTCTAATTGGCCTAACTTAGGTCATGAATCCACCTCACCACCAAGTGTAGGGTGAGGGTCTTATTTATAGTCCTATCGAGAGACCATAAAATGAGGCGAGGTCATTCTCCTAAAGGAAATCAGGATGCTGCAGCCAAACTAAAAGGGAACAGATGGCAGAAAATAAATGTTCACATTATAAACATACTAATATCTAGATATAACAAATATGCACACATATTAGTTTCCTGGGCTACCATAACAAGGTACCATAGGCCAGATGACTTCAACCACAAAAACATGTTGTCTCACAGTTCTGGAGGCTAGAAGTCCAAGATCAAGATGTCCAAGATCACTTTAGTCCTTCTGAGGGCCTTGGGGGAAGGATCTGTTGCAGGTCTCTCTGCTTGGCTCTTAAATGGCCATCTTCTCCCTGTGTCTTCACGTTGTCCTCCCTCTGCACGTGTTTCTACCGAAATTTCCTCCTCTTATAAGGACTCCAGTCATATTGGATTAGGGCCCACCCTAGTGATCTTATGTTAATTTAATTACCTCTTTAAAGACCCTACCTTAAAATACAATCAGATTCTAAAGTACTAGGGTTAGGACTTCAACATATGACTTTGGTGGGGTGAGGTGACACAATTCAGCCCATAACTGCATGCTATAAACACGCTAATTTAATGACTTCATCAAATGAGTGGATATATCAATGAATTAACACCCAATGTGCCAAAGCGTTTTTTAGTGAAAACGCAGTAATCGTTCAGCAAACTCTGAAGAGATCTTTGGTGTTCCAGATTGCTGGTTGAGCTAATCAGAACAGAGATAAACAGGTTTTCTCCCCTCCATTATCTCTCTTTTAAAAACATATTTGATCCTTAACTATAGAGTTACTATTGGGTACTACTATAATACTACACATATTTCTTTGGGAAAGAGTTAAAAGTAGCAATGATAATATTACCTTTCTAATATTGAAAAAAATAAAATTAAAATTAAAACACATTTGAACCTTGACAAAAGAGAACTGGTAACCACTTTACATCTGGGATGCCAGTTTGCCTATAAAATTTCTCAGAGATTTTTCTAAGAGCAGAGCCAAGCAGAAATGACTCAGTATTACCTCCACTACACCTGCAAATTTTCTTTTTGACTCTGGCCACTGTTTAGACCTGACGCTCCCCAGCCTTGAGCAATATACAAAGTAAATAACATTCATGTAGTGATGCAGAAAGCCCTGGCTGGATCCTGGGCTATTTAACTTGCTTCCTAAAACTCGCAGCTCTCAGGGTTTATGGTCCTATGATTCACATTTTCTCAACACACACATTTGTGGTCTTCTTTCATGACCAATGTCTCTTTTGCTAGACCTCATCCTCCATGCATGTTTCCTCGGAAAGATATACTCCACTGACCAAGGAACTAAGAGGTAGCTTGCTCCTGAAAGTTTAGAGGTAGTTTGTATTGTTTGCATCTTTGTAGGAGTGAGATGGCACTATAGTGCCATGAGACCTGGACATCGAAGGGCCTTTGTCCAGCCAGCTTTGCCTAACAGTGCCTGCCTGCCGCCTTCTTAGTTTGCAATGCCTGTGGCTATTAATCCACCGGGCTTAGAAGGAAAGCCACACAAACAAGCAAGCTACCATTGAAGGCACCAGCTCCCATCTCTGAAGAAGAAATCATCTAGAAACTTAAAACAGCTTTTGTTTATTATTCTTTACTCAGCCTGTAGGCATAATGTGATGTGTTTTGTGGGGTGTATATATGCTGGTGTTTGTACACAAAATCACAGAATTTGGATGACTCTTCAGCAGCAGTAGCTGGCATGACTTCGGTGTAAAAAGTGTTCTCCCATGTGTATCAAACAGTAAAAATTTGGACTCCAAGACCTCTCATAATCTGTCTCCCACCAACAACTTTTTATTCCCCTCCTCTATGGCCACACACTCCACTCACCACGCGTTCCACCCTCTGCACCTCTGCATCTGCTGCTCCCCCTGCCCCAGGAGACCTCCATCATGCCTCGCCTCCTTCTAAATCCTAGTAATTTCTGATCATGTTTTGCATCTAAGCCCAGACAACAGATCATCTGGGAATCCTTCCCTGCTCACTTCTCTACTCCGTGGTCTCAGTCAGATACCCCTCCTCAATATCTCATAGTACCCTGTCCATTGGCACGGTATCTGGCCTCATGCTGTATCATAATTTATTGTTAGTTTGTCTGTTTCTGCCCAAACTGTGAGATCCTTGAGGGTGAGGACTGTATGTGTCACCTCTTATTCTCCAGTTCCTAGCACAGTACCTGGCACATGACAAATATTTAATGGCTAGATGAATAAATTAATTAAAATGAAAAAAAGGGGAACACTTGGAGACACAGCTTTCTTAATATCAACAATCTTGATGTTCTGAAAGCCTCTTTATTTGAAAGTACCAAAGTCCCTTTAGTATGGATGAATGCCCCCCAGACTCAAGTTGAAAATAGTCTGTGATCCCCAAGTTTTTCTTGGGGCCTCATATTACAAAGTTCAGCCCATTTCTCAGGATAACGCATCAATTTGCTTCTCAATAGAAATCTGTTCTGTCAGTTAAAAATACTCAGTGGTGGTAACTATTGCACAAGCCACAGTGGAAAAGAAAATCTAGTATGGACTGCCAAAATTATAGCCTGCTAAGAAGAAATGGTAATATACATAATATGTTCATTATTATGGTGTAGTGAAAAGTACACTGGACTTAGAGCCAAAAGGCAAAGGTTCAAACCTGGTCCTCACCGTTTGCTAGTTGGGTGGCACTGGGCAAAGTTAGCTAATGTTTCAGAGCCCACCTAACTTGATTTTCATCAAATGAAATGAGGTTCACTCAAATTACCTTATGAACTTTAAGTTCTGTGTCAACATGATGGAATGAAAATTTATATTGCTTGAGTACCTACTATGTGCCTGTCATTCGGTTAAGCATTTTAAAGATGAGTAAACCCACATGCGGATTTCCCCCAAAGTCACATGGGATCTGTCTCTTTCTGTTCCATCACATATTATCATTCTCAAGTTCATGGCTTAACACTTACAAATATTTTTTAGAAAATATTTCAAAATTACCCAGAGAGCGAGTGTTCCATGACATTATAATCGCTATTATCTAGACTGTTATTCTATATTATATAGACCATTATATTGGCCACTCACTACTCTAAGTATGATTTTATTTGAATGAGATAGGGTGTTTCCTATGTCTCATCTCCTTGTCAAGTGAAGTAGATTTGCCAAAAAGATACAAATGACTGTTGTCTGGATAATGTGCCCTACATACCCAAACTTTTCAGAGTCCTAGTGGAATCTATAAAATGCCTGTGCCAGCAGTCAGTACCACATGCCCTCTTGTTGCCTCTGAATCAGCTGTGTGGGATGCTTGGCGTCAGACAGCTCAAACATTCAGATGTTGGACTCATTTTTTAATTTCCATATGGGTATTTGGCACTCAGAGAAACAGCTAACTTCAGCCTGTAATACAGCATCCAAGGATTGTTTAAATTTAGGATGAGTCTGGGCTTTCTAGGGGGAAATGTTCTTTTCAGCATCACTTTCTAGAACAGTGATCTGATCCTGTTTATGAACAGCATTGTCAGTATTGTTAACAACAATAAGAATCGTTTCTCCTCTGTTGTAATCACACTCGTTCATCCTTTTTCCCTGCATTGCCATAATTCAGGCCCTGTTACACGATTTCTAATCCTACTTTGGAATCCACCTAATACTTTCCCTACCTCTGCCTTCTATATGTCAATCTGTGTAGCACACCCTCACCAGTCTACCTGCTGAAAGACTTACAGAGCTTCCCTCTCACCTACACAAGAGTTCAAATGCATTAGCTTTTCCCAGAATTTGATGCCTAGTTTGAAGAGAAAAAGCACAAGACAAGAAATCAGGTGGTCTTTGCTCTAGTTCTGGTTGTGCCACAATCGAGCCATGTGACCTTGAAAGAATTGCTTTCCCTCTCTGGATCATAGCTTCCTTGGATGTGAAATGAAGTGATCGGACAAGATCAGAGATGCCAGATGAGTGGCATTCAGGCACTATTCCTCTCCTCTAGTGCCCTTGGAGTTCATCGTTCATCAATCCTGGCTTTTGCCCACTGAGTGCTAATGAGCTTCAGCATTATCCACGCAGTCACTTGCAGCAGACCAGAGTCAACCCTTCAGATCAAAGCCCCTTAGCTTCCCTGGATGGGATGATCTCTGAGATTGCTTCCTGCTCTAACATTCCACAGTTCTACAGTCTTCTTTCCATCTTACCCCTCTCCTGCTCCCTACACAAAGCCCACACGGTGGCCAACAGCATTTTCAACATTTCCTCCAAATGTGTTTGGAACATTTTAGGCCACTGGAATGCCCTTTCACATCACAGTCTTCAGCCAAAATCCTACCCATCCTACAAAGCTCAGGTGAGCTCCACTCTCCTGTGAAACCTTTGCTAGTAACCCCAGCTGGAGGTGATCATGCCCTCCACTCCTGAATCTTCATAATAGTTCTTCATTCACTTATAAGAATAAATTGAGGACAAACTCTCTATCACCTCCTTGACCTTTTTGACTGCTGTATTTAATATATTTGTGTAGCTTTCTTAGTCCTTACTAGACTATAAACTCCTGTAATTTAAAAACAGACAAACTATGTTCAAATTCTAGTTCTTCCTCTTAGTTGTGAGTCCATACACAAGTCCCTGAATCTCTCTAATTCTTGGAGAGCCTCCACTGCATGCCCAGCAACTAGCACAGTGCCTGGCACATCCTAGAAAATCAATAATCATTTGTTTAACAGAAAGAAGAAAGGAAGAAACAGACATAGAGAGAGAAATTTACTAAGACCTACCTGATAGGCTTAGTGAGTTAAATGAGCTTAGAGTTAAATGAGGATGTACACATACACACACATAATATTTTATATGTAAACTTGGAAAACCTTGCCACAAACGTTAAAACATGAAATAAAAACATGTAAGTTATCATTATCAATAATAACAGATAAAACATTGATTGAGTGCCACTTTTGTGACAAGAACTTCACATAATATGGAAGCTGGCGTGGTGTGGTAAAGCAGTGCAAGCTTTGGAGCCCAGCTAAACCTGTGTTCATAGCTCTGCTCTTCCACTTTGGGTGACTTTGGGTGAGTGATCTGACCCCTCAGAACCTTCATTTTCTATATTAGGATAAACTACATGGTGCAGTAACAACTCTAGAATCTCTCAGTGGTTTAACATGACAAAAGTTTCTCACTCATGCTACATATCCATTGCAGGCGAGCGGGAATCTCTGCTCCATGAATCATTCAAAGACCCAGGGGGTGGCGACTTCATTATCTTGCAGCTATGTCATCTGGAACAATGGAATTTCCAGCGTTACAGCAGGGGAAGAGAATGGAAGTGCTCACACCAGCAATTAATGCCCCAACACGAAAGTAGCCTCTGTGACTTCTAGTCACAAGCCCATCCTCAGTGGGCCTGGGAAGTACAGCCTTCCATGAACTCAGAAGGAGAGATGAACTACACATTGGTGACCATTAGAAATGTCTGAGGAGGATAATAATGAGTACTCTGTAGGACTCTTGGGAGAAGTGAACATAATAACCTCCCCGAGCCTATAAGACAGGCCTTCAGCAATTGTTGGTGCCTTTCCCCTTTTCCTCCTGAGGAACTGGGACAAATTGTCTATATATTATTGTTCCTTTTCCATTTCAGACTCAAGTCTACTCGTAGTATTCAAGAAATATTTACTAAATAACTTTAATAAGACATTTGTAATTATTTTTCATAAGCTATCTTAAATCCACAGGAAATGTTCTTTTGTGGTTATAGAGTGATAATCAATTGCAAGACTAATTTGTTTTGGATAATTGTTATATCTAGAATATCCAGAGGCATCAAAGCACTCGCTTTTATTTTTTCTGGTCTTGGTTCAGTTTGGTTTGATTTTGTTTCCTCACAGAAACTTTCACAATTCAGACAACTTATTGACAAGCCTGTATTTCATTGTTTTTATAAGGCATCTTGTCAGCATGATCATGTTGCTTTTATACAGCTGCCAATGTCCTTCTTCTTCCCTTCCAACAAAATCCAGACTTGGTTCAGGCACCTTCCTCACTGTCTTGCAGCCATGCCCTGGACCCCACTCTAGCTCCAGAGGAGAGCCCGAGTGATTTAAAGAGACTTCCTTTCCTGTGACTAGCTCAGGAAGGAGTTTGTGCCCAAGTTTGCCCCATGAAGCAAGAGGGGAAGTGTGCTGGGTGGCTCTTGGGGAAGATTTTCTCACTCTTGAGAGAAACAGAGAGGGAAAGAGAGATGCCACTTCTTTTCCTCTGTTGGGTTGGATGTGACTCAGGACTGAAGTCCACAAAGAGATGCGAAGAGGAATCAGTCAGCCCCAGAGCTTGCTTTCTCTGTTTTGTGAGATGATAAACTGCTCGTTTTTTAAGCTAATTTGAGTCAAGATTTTCTGTTACTTCCAGTTGAAAGTATCCTAACTGAAACTAACGCCATTATCTATTAAAATTAACTCATTCATTAAACCAATAAGAGAACCCACCAGGCTGGCTGTTTGGGAAACAGTGATGACAATGTCAGAAACAGCAGCCACCCTCACGGAGCTGATAGTACTGTAGGGAAGACAGTCATTTGCCAAAAGCCTGCCGTCTGTGATCCGCCTTGTTTCAGTAAATGACAGAGCCATCTTGCAGTTGAGCTGCCTAGAAAACTTGGAGACATCATGGACTCCTCTTTTCCTTACATTATTTACCCAGTCTTTCAACAAATACACTTGACCACACTCTCAAAATCTATTCAGAGTTAATCAACTTCTCACATCCTCCTCACTGTAACCATCCTGGTCCCAGCTACGTCACTTCTCCAATGGCTAACTGCAAGCTACTTCTCCATTTGTGTATAAATGACTGTTGTCTGTCCTACTAACCAGAGCTGCTTCTTTTAGGGAGGTGGAGGCCTATTTGGAGAGGTTGAGGAATGAATGGGTAAGTGTGGATAGCAGGCTTTAGACAATTATTTCTAGAATTTTCACTGTGAAGAAAAATAAAGACATGGTTACCTTTGTGGAGTGGTGGTCTCAAGGGAGTCTTGTTTGGTTTTTGTCTCAATAGGGTAACAACAGAACCTGCTAGCATATTACTGAGATTGATCCAGGAGAAAGAGGAGGGGTGTTTGGAGATGTAAGAGAAAGTGGGAATAAGTAATGCTCCTGAAGAAAAGCAAAGGGTCGACATCCAGAATCTATGTGGTGGCCTGGCCTTGCATCAGAGGATGGCTGTGTTTCCTTCATAACAAAAGGAAAGGAGAGAGGAAGAGTGCAGAGGTAGAGAGGTTTGTGGACCTGGCAGGAGAAATAGTTTCCATTTGGGAGTTCTTAATTTCTTCATGAAGTATGAGGCAGTACATCCACCAAGAGCGAGGAGAAAAGGGTAGAAGGCTGTAGGATGGGCGGGAGACTTGAGGAGAGCAGAAAAGTAAAATAAACAATGACTAGATTGGCAGAGCAAGCTTCTTGGAGATCCCTGGGGACATCGCCAAGCCATGTTGAAGGCTTAGCTCGAAGGTGATGAGAACAAATCGATGGTAAGAGGGGCTGCCCTGTTGTCCTGCTCTGGTGGCGAGTGTGCGCCCTGTTGGCAGCCTTGATGATGAACCCTGAAGATGCTTAGGCTGGGAGACAGCAGGGAGAGCAGGGCTGCTCCGCAAGGCAGCTCTTGGTAATCCTAATAGAATTGGCTCATTGATTTTGGTCAATCTAATGATCTCTTAGGACGCTTAGACTGCAGAGATTGTGTTAATTAGAAAGAGGCCCTGATCAGACCAACCTGGAAAATCCATGTAGATTAGTGTCAACCATGCTGAGGAGAAGAAATTTTTCAGGCCCGCATTCTGGCTCCTGAGAGTTTGCTCCTGTTCTGAGCCCTGGGGATTCAAATGCCTTCCTTGCTCCATCTTGAAAAACAAAAATTGAAGTATCTTCAAAAAATGATCTTGGAGGTCAAAGAAAATAATGATTAGTGAAAGCACCCATTCATTCATTCCTCCAACATTTATTGAGCTCCTTCGCTACTCCAAGTGCTACTAAAGATTCAAGGAATAAAGCAGGCTCCCTTTGGCTACAGGACTACCTGCCCAGAGGGAGACAGATACCTAAGCAAATAATCAGCCATGTGAATACAGAAGTAGTTGTAAGAGCTACGAGAACAGAGGAACAAGTGACAAAGTCTGCTAGAGGTTGCTGGGATGTTTGAGCTGGGAGGGTCATTACGAAGTGTTGGGATTTGTATAAGGCAATTCTTTGTGAAATGTCCTAAAATATCATAACATCCCCATATTTATCTTTCTTGTTACCTGCCCCTACTACCACCACACACACTTCCCTGTTTCCTCATGTCGATATAAGTCCCTGGAAATAAGAATAGCTTCTAAACTTATCTTCTGCCGCTGGAAGGGAATGGAGAGCAGGAAGAGTTCCTGAGAACCAAGTGTTGTGGGGGCTGCACCCCAAGGAAGAGATTTGCAGGAAAAAGAAACTCAGAGACCCTCAAGGAAGCATGTCTGACACCAGGAAATGTGCTAGATGAAAAATGGCCTCGGGGGTTTCACTGGGCGGCCTCCATTGGAAAGCAGAAATACCCAAAGCATTGTCTTCTGCCCTTTGTACTGTTCTCTCCTTTGCTGGAGGTGAGGGGCTAGTGTTGCAGAGACGGGAGTGAGTGGTTTTGATTCATGCCTGCGAAGGAGCAACGTGCGAATGGGAATCCTGTCTCCAGCATTAATTAGCCTAGAGGACAGGGCAAGAGGCTGTTTTTCCCTCTGACCTAAGAAGCACCTTCTACCCCAGTAGACTCTGCAAACCAGTGGTCTGTGGCAATGGTTATAACAGCAATGCAATGAGCAGCCAGTGGCGTTCCAGGAAGTTGTATTGTTTATCCCCAAACTACCTCTCCATTTGTGTGTAAATGAGTCGCATGATTCATTTTCCATAAACAGCGTGGATGAACACAAGGGGAAAAAATCCAAACGCTGAGGACTGGCATTTCACTTTGTGGAAACTGCCAAGGAAAAGTTATTTTCTTCATTTTGGCATCCCTCTGAGAAGAGGCCAAGTCTCTGAAACAAAAGATTTGTCCACAGCTGGGGCACATCACCCGAGTCTGGGTCTTCACACGGACCCATTAAGACTGTCCAGGCACAGATGTCAGCACGGATGAGAAGACAGGAAACAGCGGGGTAACGTGTGATTGAAATGCAGACTCTACCCAGACTAACACTGAGGTCTTGAGGAGGAAACTTCCAGGAGGCAGAGCTGGAAAAGGAACCAAGGAGGAGGGTCTCTGCCCTGGTTTTGCTATTTGTCACTCTGAAATTTAACCTCCCTAATCAAGATCTTCCAGAATTGGACCTCCAGCATCCTTTTGTATTTGTTATTACCAGAAATAATAATAGCTGCCTTAGTCCACTCAAGCTACTGTAACAAAGTACCATAGACTGGGTGGCTTACAAATAACAGAAATTTATTTCTTACAGTTCTGGAGGCTGGGAAGTTCAATATCGAGGCATTGGCAGATTCAGTGTTTGGTGAGCACCCCCGTCCTGATTCATAGACAGCCTCTTGTCCTCACACGGCAGAAGTGGGGCCAGAGAAGTCTCTGGGACCACTTTTATAAGGGCACTGATTCTATTCATGAGGGCTTTACCCTTATGACCTAATCACCTCCCAAAAGCTCAATGTCCAAACACTGTCACATTGGGTGTTAGGATTGAACATATGAATTTTGGGAGACGAACATTCAGTCTATAGCAACAGAAAAAACAAAAATGACTCTGGTTTTAATTGCATGCTTACTATTACATGCTTACTTGTCACATCATGGCATTTTATATTGATTATCTATTTATCTATACTCTCTGTTATTCTGAAAGGTAAGTACTATTATCCTTATTTTACAAGTGAGAAAAATACCTCTTAATCTCATTAAGTAACTCTTAGCCCCTAATCAGACACCTAACCATAGCAGAACTTGATTTCAAAACCACGTCTATCCAATTTAAAAGAATGGGTCCTTCAGCAGAAGCCATAGTACATCATTCCTTTACTTTTTAACTTTAGGGAGAATGGTATACTCCTCATTTGCTCCAAAACTCCTGCAGTTTCCTTCCTCTGCATCATGATAGTAAGCAGTATCTTCCTCCCACACTTTCACTTATCTGATTCTTAATTATCATGCCAAATGAAACGTCAAGACATCACCCTGGGAAGAACTGTATCTGGCAGATTCAGGACCAGGAAGCAGTAAACAAGTGACAGACTCAATCTGATGCAAAAGGCAGGACCATGGAAGCCTCTGAGGTCCATGCGAGAAGGTGGCAGTGAGAACCCTAGACCAGGATGTGGCATGTGCCAACTCAGAGACCTGAGGCTGAAACCAAGGTTGGGAACCAGGGGCGCTGTCAAGGAATTGGAGACAGGAGCACAGGCACATTTGCTGGGACAAGCTGTTTGGCTGGGCAAGTCCATCTGGGGCTTCTGGAAAGTGTGTGAGAGGGAGCGCTTCCTCAGCTGGCCCCTGTCCCATGCTTAAAGGCACTACCTGACACTTTTTATCACTGGTCAGACAAGGCCCAATTCAGGAAGTTGTCTATAACCAGGCCAACCAAGAGGGATAGATCCTTCCTCTGAGCGCTTATAGCATCTGTTGTCTGCACCACACATTTAGCTCCTGGCAAACACTGCCCTGTGTAGTTAATTTTTAGTCCCCACCACTGTGATAGAAGGTCCTAGAGAGCAGAAGCTGCCTCACTGGGGTTTATATAACCAGCATCTAATTGAGAATCTGGCCTAGAGCAAATGTTGATCAGCTCACTTCACCAGTTTCCCTAGGCCTCTATCTGATCCCGAATAAAATCAGTGGAATTGGGTTCTTCACCAGAATCGGTTGGGAATTAATCAACGTTTTATCAACGAGCTCTCACAATCCCAGTTTTAGAATAGTGTTCTCAAACGTTAGTGCACTCGTGCATCTGGCCCTCTGCCACCTCTTGGTTCTCTCCTGTGACCCTCCGCACGTCTCCAGGGCTCTGCCGTGTTGCTCCTCATGCACTCTCTGCCTTCAGCCTTCACTTTACTAGCTCACTCTGCTCAGAATGTGTTTCCCCCAGATAGTGGCATGGCTCACTTCCTCACCATTTTCAAATCTTTGCTTAACTAATATCACCTTGACCTTCCTACAACCGATTGTATACCGATTTTATATCTGTACTTCCTTCTCCTTTTTATTTCCTCATAGAACTCAGCACTCCCAGTTTGCCATATACTTCACTGTCTCCTCTCACTAGAAATCCCAGGAGGGCAAAGACTTCTGTGTATTCCTTACTGCTGTATATCCAGCACCTAGAACCCTGCCGAGCTCAGAGAAGGCACTCAATAAATATTTGGTGAATGAATAAACATAGAAGAATCACCTGGGAACATGGAAATACAGATTTCTGGGACCTGCTACAGAGATTCTGATCCTGAATATTAATTACCTGGCTGACATTCTCTACAACCTTCCCTGAATGCTCCTTCTTCATCAGGGCAGACCCCTCCCTTCTTTCCCCTAAACCCCTGAGTCCTGGAGAAGAGCAGGTGAGCTAATATCTTTCTGTGCCACCTGCCAGGTTCCTCTGTGCTGGCTGCTCTGTCTGGTGCAGTTGTCGCCTGCCAGGAATCCTTGGGTCAGCCTGACATTGTGGGCAGTGTGGTTGGGAGGAGAGGACTGCCTTCTTTTCCTAGAGGCTGTCGTCTCTTTGCCCTCCCTAGTGCATTTCCTGGGCTGGCCCGAGAGCCCGTTGCCCACTGGGCAGTAGTCCTTTGCCAGCAGTCCTTCAAGGCTTGTGTGTCCCCTCAGCCCTCCAGTGACACTTGTCTGCAGAGCCTCCCGGCAGCTCAGCCAGGGGACACTGGAGCTGATGGCATTGGGAATCCCTAGCAAGTGTACAGGGCAGTCATGTCATGGGATAGCTGGACTAGAGAAGGGAGGAGAGGTTGAGGTTGGCTTCTAAACCCCTAAAGCACATGATCTTTTTGTATTATTTTTTATTTTTCCTTTTTCTCCCAAAGCCCCTTCCTACATATTTGTGTATTTTAGTTGTGGGTCCTTCTAGTTGTGGCATGTGGGATGCCACCTCAACGTGGCCTGACGAGCAGTGCCATGTCCACACCCAGGATCCAAACCAGCAAAACCCTGGGTTGCCACAGTGGAGCGCGCGAACTTAACCACTGAGCCACGGGGCCAGCCCCAGCACATGATCTTTTGAGTGAATTGCTTGAGGCCTCCTCAGTTAGACCTGATGCAATTATTTGCATTACCCTCCTTGTGAGTCTTTCTGTGCCCTTGGGACGGCCTGTACCCCTTCTCACCGTCATCTTTGGTGATTCATGGTTGATTTCTGCCTTGTGGATCAGCTGTTCTTTCCTGTTAAGGGTCCTATAATTAGACAGAGCACAAGACCTGCAGATTCTTGCTTAGATTTTGCCCAAAGAAGTCTCCAGGGACTCTCAGACCCCTGTCTACCCCCTCTCAAATCTATTCATTTACTCTCAAGTCAGACAACAAAGATGAACAAAGATTGATCTCCCCAGTCAACTCCCCCGCTTCATCCTTCCCTCCCGCAGACTGAATGTCCAGGTTTGAAAGCCAAACTTAACCCTGGGGATTTAGCAGCTGGTGGCAGGGGTGGGTTTTACTCAGCTCCAAATGAGTCTATCAGGCACAGAAGCTTCAGTGGACCTTCTTTATTTTTTGGTATTAAGTAGGAGGGAGTTAATTATCTCTCTCTGTGCCATAATTTCTTCTCCTTTCCCCTGACCACCCCCACCCAGCTTTTGAGGTGAAGACTAATAAGAGAAAGAAAATCTGTATCCACATTTGTATTAAACAAGTATTTTCAAGTTTTTAGACCCAGACTACTTTCTATCACTATTCTCTAAGAAAAACTGGGGTTTCCTGGTGTCTGCAGGATTCTAGCTACACAAAGAAAGGTACCAAAATATGTGTCCCATAATTTTTTTGTCCTTCATGTTGTCATTTTTGGTCTAGAAAACATGCTAAAGATAAGACAGGGTAGAAACTTTGAGCTCTAGTCAATTAAGTTTTTTTGCAAGGAGGGAGGTTTGAAAAAACACTTGGATATAACTTGTTGGTGTATCACTTGATATAAGACTGCCGCTCACAGTTATTTGTCCATTTAAATCCCCTGCCAAAACGTCATGGTGTCAATAAAATAATGCCTCTATGACTTTGGCACTGTGCGGTGGTGGGTTGAGCTGTTTGGGGAATTTGCTACACATGTTGCAAAGCACTCATGGTCATCATCAGGGACGGGCAGCCCAGCTCCTGAAGTCAGAGAGAGGCAGGGCGGTAGGCAGGAGTCAGAGATGGGGAAGCCCAGATCCCCACCTACCCTCACTGGAGAAAACTCCGTTACCGTCCATTTCCACCTTTCTCCATCCTCCCGGCACCAACTCCAGCCTCTGCCTCCCTCCTGTCACTCAGCTCTGCCTGCTTCTGCTGCCCCAGCTATACATGTTTCCAGCTCATGCATTCAGTTATCAATCAATGGAGACTCAGCTGCAGTGGGCTGGAGCAGACAAACCAGCCTTTCTTTATGCCAACAGGGAATGCTTGAAATAACCAGACACACCACTCTGACTGATGCAGCCACAGTTTACACACCACACTTCAGACGGTCTGAGATGGCTGGAATTAATAGCCTATTATTAGGGTGTGTGTGTGTGTGTGTGTGTGTGTGTGTTTGGAGGCAGGGGAGCCAGGAGGAGGAGAAACAAGAAAATGCCTTTTTATGATCTCTCATTTAAACCTATTTATTTGATTTTTGCCAAGTGTGACGTAACAGGGAGGGGGTTTTGTGGGAGGGGCGGATTGTTCTTACCACCCTGCTTTGAGTCCCCTGAGGGGCTCCAGCCAGCTTGGCAGCAACCCATCCACCACATTTTTTCTGTAAATGATGCAAATCCTTGTCATTGGGCAGGGAGGGGTTAAAGAGACCAGGGAGGCCCGGACTGAGGGAAAGAAGAATGGGGACTGCTTGGTTCACTTGCTTTCATGCCAGGCTCTGCTAGCCAGCTGCCGAGAGGGGAAATGGAGTTTAAAACCCCTAGTAAGAAATTTTTCCTTGGTCTGAACATTGTTTAAATTCCTGAAGTGGGTGATCCCTGTAATAAATACCTTGGACTTTGTAAGACAGATATATTTATTCAAGTTTAAAGTTTGGATTTGATGGATATGCTCCTGGGAATGCATGGGACTGGAGTGTTTGTTATATGTTGGAAGCCGTTCAATGTGCACAAGGAGTTAAGAAAACTCCATTTATAGCAAAGCAAAATGTCTTAACCATTCCTTGTGGTCACTGTGTCAAAGCCTGCGCTTCATCCATATTTTGAACATCGTTGACCCTCAAAAGACATTAGCTGACAGGGATGAGAGGGGGAGTTTAGCCCAAAGTACCCAAAGCACTTTTTCAAGACTTGTGTGCGAATGAAGCCTTGATCTAAATCACCTGCCTTAGATGAAGGACTATACTTCTCTGAGGAGAGAGTAGGAGCTCTTCAGCAAAGAATAGAGGCAGAGGATAGAGCTGGGAACATCTGTGCACTCAAACTCATGGCCTATTTTCATATAAGGTGACTGGCTCAGCTGTGATTATATATTGGTGGAGAAAGAGTCATTCTATCATTTGAAATGTGGAGTCTCTCAGGACCTCTTGTCCCATGTCAGAACACTTGATGTTCCCCTAAATAATACCACCCAAATCCTACCCCTTGAGAAAAACAAGCAATCCAAGTAATTCCAAGAAGACCAGATCAGAATTTCCAGGAACTCAGGCCATCCTTGCCTTCTTTGTCTGTAGAAAAATACACATTTCCCCACAACCTCCAGGTGAAATGAGCCACGTGCACCTCTCTCCTTGGAGAACGACTGCATCATTCTGGACTGACTGGCAGAATGAATAGCTGACTGGCCACCACAGATCCCAGTTAACAGTTTGGTTTGGTTTTCCCAAGGGGGTCCCCATCCAACCACAGACCTGTGCCAAAGCTCCATGACCTTGCTGAGCTTGAAGTGGCCCATGGTCAAGGGGGCATGGCCCCAGGCCACTGCGTGCATGCTCTGCTGCTGCCACCCCACAATACAGCTGGAATTTTGGTCTCTCAGCATGAGGATGAATTTCTATCTTTTCATGATGGATACATGTGATGTGGAAAACCATCTCACCTTGGGCTTGAATAGACCTCTCAGAAGAAAGAGCCAAGAGTAAGTTGGAGATTTCTGGCCCATTTGCCCTGGAAAAGAAGGTTGCAAGGGGTTATTTTTCATAATCCACCTACAATTAATTTCCTACTTTTGGCTGGTACACAAGCCCATGGTGGGTGACTCCAACATTCCGTCTAGGCTTATTTGCTGCAATCAGAAACTGCCTTGCAAGATAAAAGACCAACAAAATATTTGTTTAAGAAAACACATTTTTTATAGGTTGCAGTACATGATGTTTGCAACAACAGGAATAAATTTGTGGAAATATTATTTTATACAATGTTGGTATTTTTTTTCCTAACTGCCTAAGCTCCTAATTTTACCACAGTTGCCATCACAGGTTTTTCGTTTTTCTTTTTATTAAGCTGCTGGGAATTTTTTCAGTACTTTATTAATATTTAAGTTATTTCCAAGGCAGTATTTTCCAGTTATCTTCTTAATTTAGTTGGGATTTTGTCATTTAAGGGAAGTCACAATGGAATTGATCATAAACACAGAACAACTAGTAATGAAATTCCTATTTACAAATTTTTCCTGTGTGTTAATGTACCCAGCCCTTAACATGAGTCAGTAACTAGTCTCTTGGGGGTGGTGGGTTGTCACTCACCATTCCAGGCAGGTCTTCATCCACTTTGTTGTAACCAAGTTAAAAGATCCAAAAAGGTTGTAGGAGTCTTCGAAGGGAAAGATGCAGGCTTAAGTAAACTAGGCCTCTGATCAATTCTGAGGAGACCTGGACCATGCGACCCAGCAGTTTGCACATTCCAATTGCTTCAGATCGTGATGGTTGAGGACACCAAGAGAACCAGCAGAACTTTTTCAAAAATTTAAAATAAAGTTGTTATTTGGAGGACATTCACTTAAACATGCCCCACTATAAACTATATCAGTGGATATATAAGTTTTCAATATAAATACTTGACAACATGTGCTGATTTTGTTGGTGTGAACACATTTTAGCCCCTGGATTCCTGAAGAGAGTGCTAACCTGGATTCAGATTTGAGGCTTTGTCTGTTAATTCAGCAGTTGGTTCTTTAGAATTAACCACAGTCGTTTAAAATATGTACTTAACAAGGTGCTTAAAATTCTCTGGACTTCTCCTAAATCAGACTCACTGAGGATGGGGCTAGAGAACTACATATTTTTAAAACTCGACCTTAAAGGATGAGTAGGGTTCTTATCCTCAGGTCAAGCGAGAAAGGCACTCCAGGGAGTGTCATGGTTTTGTTGAAAGGCATGGGTTTAAGAAAGATAATATGTTTTATTTGTTTGGTTTTTGCTGCAGAACTTAGAGCTTTTCATATGCTGATGACATCGCAAATCACCATGGTGGGGTGTAACGTGTAGCATTTCCAAACCTATTTGAACATAGCTTCCTTGATCATAAGACACATGTCCCTTAAAGTATACTGTGGGAAACTCTAGGCCACGGAAATGAGAAGACAAAATGGAGAGACTCCCTGTTAACACTTTCTGAGCTCTGAGTGACACAGGGGAGTGGAGAGCAAGCCCCCTGTGTTTCCGTAACCAGAAGCAACAGGCCAGACTTCTGCCAGGGCACTCTTGCTCTCTGGGTGCTGACTGAGGAGTCCCTGGCCTATCAAATTCTGCACTCAGTGGTCCTGACAACTTGATGAAGAGAGCACATTTTCCAAAGTGCCAAGGGAAAAAAGAAAAAAACACACACAGTAAAAATTGGGACAAGAGCCATTGGTAGTGACAGTAGAATGGGCTTTGGCTCTTCTGCCACTAGACCAGCCTGGGAAATACACGGCGACCTGAAAGGAGCTGAATGGGAAGAAGGAAGGCCATCTGAGACTTGCATTTTAGTCTGCTCTGCTTCTTGAAAGCTGTGTGACTGTGGGCAGTCACTTAACCAGTCCACACCTCAGTTGCTTCATCTGTAAAGTCACGTCCTCTATCTGCATGGGATTCTCTGAGGAATAAAGGAAATCACATTTGTAAAATCCCCAGTTCAGAGCCCAGCACTGAGTAGACACTTAGTATGCCAAATAAAACATTCGTTCTGAGCCAGCCCTGATGGCCTAGTGGGTAAAGTTCAGCACACTCTGCTTCAGGGCCTGGGTTCAGTTCCTGGGTGCAGAACCACACCACTTGTCTGTCAGTTGCCATGCTGTGGCAGCAACTCACATAGAAGACCCAGAAGGACTTAAAACTACTTTATACAATTATGTCCTGGGGCTTTGGGGAGGAAAAAGAAAAAAGAGGAAGCTTGGCGACAGAATGTTATCTCCGGGTGAATCTTTCCCAGCAAAAAAACCAAAGTTCATTCCTTCCTCCCCTGAATCTGCAGATGAAAGCAACTTCCTTGAATCTGATTTCAATTCCAGAAGCATTCGTTGTGCACTCTGTTGTACGAAAAACAGTCAGCTGATCTCATCCCATATCTTGATGACCGAGAAGGTATTCGATAAATATTTTCATGTGACTGAATAGTTGTATATGAATAAATTTTAAAAACAAAGAGAACCACAGGCTCATAGAAGAAGAAATGAGTAATGGGGGATGGGAGGGGAGGAGGAGGAGGCTTATGCAGCCAGGCGTGGTGGTCTAGTGGTTAAGATTCAGCACTCTCACCATCACAGCCGGGGTTGTTTCCTGGTTAGGGAATCACACCACCCATCTGTCCGCTGTCATACTGTGGCAGCTGAGTGTGGCTGTGGTGCTGAAAGCTATGCCACTGGTATTTCAAATACCAGCAGGGTCACCCACGGTGGACAAGTTTCACCAGAGCTTCCAGACTAAGACAAATTGGGAAGAAGGACCTGGCCACCCACTTCTGAAAAAATTGGCCATGAAAACCCTATGAATAGCAGCAGAGGCATTGTCTGATAAACTGCCAGAAAGTGAGAGGATGGTGCAAAAAGATCAGGCAGGGCTCTGCTCTGCTGTACACAGGGTGGCACACAGCATCACTAGGAGTTGGAATCGAATTGGTGGCACTAACAACAATATGTAGGCTTCCATTTCTCTTTTCACACATGAAGTGTTGGTGGGAACTCTTTGGCCTCTCTTTCTATCCCTTATTTGACCTTCCCCAAGAGAGGATGGGTGGTCCCTTTGATAGTTCACTGGACCCCATTTTTCCAGGAGGCAGTGTCACTTCCTGTCTCTGACATATAAGTAGAATAGACAAATTGACTTTAGCAGGACTGCCATTCTCTGTACTGCCTGCAACTAGGTGTGTGAGCTTGTCTGTGTTCCCCATCCAAGCTTATGATTTGGCAAGGGGATTCAAGGTCTCCTTTGTAACCCCACTTTATCTCTAAACCTAACCCAAATGTGCAAACCCCATAATTCAGGGTGAAAAGCTCGATCTGAGCCAGGTCTGCACATGCAACTAAGCACTTAAAGAGAACTTTATTATAGAGATGACACTTTGAAAATAGCCAGAGAAAAGTAGTTAGCATCTAATTTATGAAACGAAATCATAGGTTTTCCCCATATATAGTGTTTTAGTTAGTGAAACAATTACACTGTTTTCAATCCTTATTAACTCTCCTGGAGGCAACACTTATTGGTATCCCCCATGACAACATAATTAGTATTCTAAGGATATTTTTCACCAGCTGCTTATGTCTTCAAGTTAAAAGTCAACAGCTAAATATATAGCATGGCCAGAGCATACACAGTGAAATTGATTTTAGTACTCAAAACGACTTGATTATCTATATTTATAGCTATAATTAGAGAAAGGCTTAATGTCTTATATAATCGGTTCTTTATTGAAAGTTTCACAACAGAGGACTTGATGCTAATTTACCTTGTAGCATCAAGGAGTAGCACCAATTTTTAAGCAACACCACCGGCTTTAGCTTCTAGGTTCATTAACTACAAAATACGTTGCCTGACATTATATATAGTACATTAAGGGCTCTTTATTGAGCAGCTTTCAAAGGAGTTTCTATTCCAATTTGCTAACATAATATACGCCTTTCCCCAGAGTCTAGTTGGCTATTTTAGTCTAGGGAATGAGTGATGCTTTTTGTCATTATTAGGAAAATAATGTTAATTCTGTATAATGTTGATAACATATAGATAGTATAACACAGCAAAGAATTTTCATCTTTTATACATAAATGTCTTTTTATCTGAAAAGTTTTAGAGCCTATTTCTTCATCTTTTTATATTCTTTTTGTATCCTGGTCTCTGAAATTGGAGGATTTTCCCCAAAGTTTAAAAAAAATTAAATTTCCATAATAATAGTAACAGCTATGAGTAACTGAGCACTTACTGTGTGCCAGACCATTTACAAAGTACTTTATATATATTATGTCATCTCATCTTTGCAACCACTTGATGAGGCCAGCACTATTACGTCTCTATTTCACAAATGATGAAATTGAGGTTAGGGAGTGGGGATGAAGTGACTTACTCAGGGTGAAACAGCAGTAAGGAGTAGCTCAGCCAGTCTGGCTCCTGAGAGTAAATCCCTAACCATCCGCTACAGCTGCAGATGAGTCAAATGAAACTCCCAGTGCCCAAGCCACTGCCTGCTGCTTTCCCATGGTTTTCTTTCTCTTCTTAGAGTCAACGAACAAACGTTATATATGCATACACACACACACACACACACAGGTTTATGTCATATACGTGTGTATATATGTATTTCTATACATATACATATACTACATAGAAAGAACATAAACAGTAACTTTGATTTTGGTATTTAAAACCACTTCATTATATTTGTAGGTATAATTACTTAAGGTATATATACATACTCCTTTGTGCTTCAATGTCATTTTAGAAATTTCTCAAACACTTTCATATAAAATGTAGTTCTCACAATCTCACTGGATCCTTAGATCAGCCCTAAGAGGTTGGCAGATCCTGTGTCCTTTGGCTCCATGTAGCAAGGAAATGACTTATCCCAGGTAAGTTTACTGCTTGTAGCAGAATTTAAACCAGAATCCCGTTCCCACTGTTACTCCAGAATATCGAAGTGCTGTGTTACCTTCCATAGTCCACCAGCCAAACAACAGCTCTCTGGGCTGCACACGAGCCTAACGTATGGAAATAAAACAACAGTCTTCAAGTAAGAAATGCAACATGAATCTCAGGCACAGTGTTTGTGTAGCAGAGTTTCATGGGTGAATTTATCTTCTTTTAAGGAACCAGTCATTTTCGTTTTCCTCAACCTCTGACCATGTAGTCAACTAGGTCTCCTTTGCACCACCTTGGGACCTGACCAAAACTCTAATCCTAGTTGTCACCCCGGGTGTTATATGGTACATGTATATTGATGTGATTTCCCCCACTAGATTGTGAGTTTATCTCTATAATCGTTTTCATCATAGAACCTGGCATTAGAAGGCGCTCAAATATTTATCCATTCATTTATTTGTTCTACGTAAACAAATTTGTTGAATTTGCCATTGGCAATTGGAAAAGATATGGCGAAAGAGAAAAAGGAAAAGATGTAGAGACATAAATCCCAGGTGTAATTATTTTGCCATAGGACAGGGTCTCCACAGCCTTTTTGAGCCCTCTGCCCCAAATACCAAACTTTGGAAAAATTTCTAGAAGCTCCACCTTCCAAGAACAGGTCAGGGTAGGGCTGGTAGTCCCAGAAATGGCCTACAAAGTTCTTTGGGGACTTCGTGTGCCCTCCAGGACAGTGGGACCTATAGAACTTGTAGGAGGGAATTCTAGGGAGGAGCCCAGCTTGGCGAAGCAAACTGCTTCCTCCCACCACAGAGTTAAAACACAATGTCCAGCCTTTAGCTTGTGGGAAAGAGAATGGTGAAATCATTCTCTGTCTGGCACAAGTTGCAGACTATTAAGTCGTTTGGGAAATGTGGACTTGTACCAATCTACGAGATTGGCCATGGACATTTTAATATGTTTTTGAAAATCAGCGAGTGCTTAAAAACTTGTAGTAAAAGCCCTAATAAACTAAATTAGACTGAGACTCTGCCAGAATTGTATTTACCTCTTGAAGTGTAGGGTTAGAAAACCACGTTAAAAATTAAAGTAAAAAAAAAAAGAGAGAAGAAAGAGCAATAGATCCATGTGTTTAGGGAGTTGTTTGGTTAAAAGAATTAACTGTCCACTCTCAAAAGCAGCTCATTTGCAAAGTGGCAGGTGAATGCTTTCGATGACACGCAGTTCTCATGAATGATGCCACCCACCATCCCCCTGTTTTGCTTTTGTTTTGTTTTACGAGTCTTATTTGTTTTTACAAGGGTAAGTTTGGAGAGAGAGGGGTTTAGTTACTGCAGCCAGAAGAAGAATAAATGCTTTGTGCATTGTGCATACCCAGGTAGTATACTGAACAAGTACTAATAAGAATAAAATTATTGGAGCAAATAAAATCACATGTGCTTTTTAGTCACCTGGGAGAGGAGTTGTGCCAGTCTTCTTGAGCATATAAAAATAACAATTGTTCACATCTGAATAGCATTATAGGATTTATAAAGCCCTTTCACATACATTATCACATTTGATCCTCAACAACCCGTGAGTCAGGAATGATCTGTGTTGTTATCCCATTTTACAGTTCAGGAGAGGTTAAGTGGTTTATCCAAGTTGTGGAGCTACTAGGAGTCAGTCAGCACTTCAAACAATGTTCTGACTCCAGACCATGCCACTTTGTCCACTGTGACACACAGGAGTTGTGGTACGAATTTGAGCAAAAACCCATAAGACCACTTTGTGTTGAAGAAAAATATTTGACACAGGAAATGGACTTGTCACTTGGTTCCCTAGAAATCAGAGAAATGGTCTACACCAGGAGAAAAGCACAGAACTAAGATCTCACACAGCCCAGTTCTAACACAGGCTAGCTGTGTGTCCCCTTAAGACACACATGCAAAATGAATAACTAATGCATGGCACTCTACTTCCTAAAGGTGTCCTTGAAGATCACATGAAACTAATGTAAGTCATTGTAAGTTATTTGTGTGCATAAGTTATTGTGAGTGTTATTGTGTTATTCTGAGACTTTCTAAGAACTCACTGGCTTTGAAACCCCTTTTTCTGTCCATATTAATGAGAGGCTTGGTGTATTAGTTTTCTATTGTGGCTATCACAAATGACCACAAACTTAGTGACTTAACACAAATTTATTCTCTTACAGTTGTGGAGGTCAGAAGTTTAAAATCAAGTGTCAGTAGGACTACATTCCTTCTGAGAGCTTGCCTTTTTCAGCTTCTAGAGGCACCTACATTCCTTGGCTTGTGGCGCCTTCCTTACATCACTCCAACCTCTTGATCCCATTATCACATCTCTGACTATATCCTTCTGCCTTCCTCTAATAGGGACCCTTGTGATTACATCAGACCACCTGCATAATCCAGCTTACTCTTGCCATCTCAAGATCCTTAACTTAATCACATCTGCAAAGTCTCTTTTAACATGTAAGGTAACATAGTCACAGATTCCAGGGATTAGAGCCTGAACATCTTTGGGGAGCCATTATTCAGCCTACCACAACGAGGATTAACAAAACTTGAGACTGAACTTGTCATTTCTGCTCTATCATTCATAAGTAGAATGATAAAGCTCAGCAGTATAAACTAGCCATCCTTCCCCTCTTTCCCACTGTCCATCTCTGTTCTCTATTAATAAATGTTACGCAGACAGCTGAAAGCATTTTATAATGAGAGGAGAGAGACAAAAGACAGCTTAGAAGCAGGCACATGAGTTGTATCTCTTAGCCTCTCTTTTTGTATAAGAAAATATATTAATCAACACATTTCAACACCTTATCCTGAGAGTGCTAATATTCCTTTGACCTTCAAACTCTGCCATCGAGATTGGCATCTTCCTCAGCTGTCCCAGGAAGTTGGGTGTCCTCTTTGGTACTCCCATGCACTCTGCACACAACACAAATAGGGACTTACCACTTTGAATGTTAAAAACTGACTTGTCGTCTGGAAATCATGTTTTTCGCCCTCACTAGACTCTCTGCTCCTTGAAGGCTTTGTCTAGTTCATCACTGTGTATTCCAAGTTCTACCTAGCTCCTGCAGATAAGCCCTTGATAAATATTTGTGGGATGAGTGTGTTTTAGAGGATTTTATTTTACATATTCTTGGGACAAGAGGAAAACTCAGTTCCCCCTGCCTCCCCTTTCTTGGTCTCTCGCTCTCATTTCCTCATTTCAGTTGTGTCGTTATCTACAGCCCTTCGCCTCCTGTCATAACCCAATCTTTATCTAAACAACTGGGTCTGTATAAAAACCCAGGACCCAGAGGAAGCAGACACTTCTATGTTCAAAGCAGAAGAATAACTCTAAGCTTATTTCCTTCTCCCCGTCAAGTAGACTAAAGAGTTTGTGATAGCAGCCAGACTCAGAGAGAATGACTCACTCAATGTATTATTCTCTTTACTCCGTGTACCTACAGCTTTTCAGCTCCCATTCAATAACAAGGCACATATCTCTATTGATGGATGTTCCCATGCATATCTTACTAAAATAAAGAGAAGAAACAAAAATGCTCAGACATTGCCTACAAATAATATGTAGATATATCACACTAGATTGTAATTAGTTCCTCCCTTGATATTTTAACATCATCTCTTATCAAAATAAAAGTGGATACTTAGCAAGAAAAAGGTGGTATTGAGCACGGGCATCCAAAATTTGTAATTATGATTCCATTTGGGGGACATATAAATTAAAGAATGATTATTTCTTTCTTACACTCAGCCAAGGAATTGTATTAGGGAGTGAAATGTGGGACCTTAACATTCAGTCAGTCAGATCCAGTCAAACTGGATCAAGTGCCTTTTCATTCTGAGCTGGAGAGCCCTGATGCCCTTTTTCATTTTGAGCCACCAATGCTTCTCCTAATAGAATATTAAATACTTTGGGAAGAAGTTATGGCCAATCAGCAGGGCCATGTACTTTGTGTCATACAAATTCCCCTTTCTAATCTGACACTGAAATTATATTGTGAGTAGGTCCAAGTGTGGCTTGATTGGAATTATGCTAGTAGAAGTTGTGTAAGCTGTTGGCGAGCCGTTCTTACTTCACGGGCACAACTTTACTGCTGGATATTTTCTAGTACTCCATAAAAAACACTTGTGTGTGTTTGTTCAAATGAAAGAAGATTTGTCTCCCAGGAAAACCATTTAAACATGTAGAGACTGCAATCTCATTTTCGAATATTAGGTTTCGTTTTATGACAGATCATGCTGTTTTGTACAGCATATCTATATTAAAAAGCACGAACAAGTCTGCCTTGTTCTGTCCCATTCCTGTCCCTCTCTAATGTGCATTTATAAAAACACAGACATATCTGATTCCACACACACTGTACAATATTTTATCGATTATAGTGAAACTTAGTTATATCGTATTTCCAGAGACTGAGAAAAGAAAACATAAAAAGTGGGAAATACTGAATTTGATTATGAGAGGCACAGAGTTTAAAAGACCTGAATTGTGGGGAGGTCTTGTATGTGGGAATAATAAAAATAGGTTTTATTGAAAAAACTACCCTTTTACAAACCAGCTGACAGAGATATCCCTGGCATATTCCTTTGTGTCTAGACACATTGTACGCAGAGCAAATTCCTAGGAAGGCCACTGTTTGTTTCCATAGCCTTCTTCTGCTCCCTTTCCCTACGTCTAGCTTTAGTTAGACTCCTGATGTCTGTGGTCCTGATTATTCTGATGGTCTTCTAAGCAGCCTCCAGGTCTTCCTCTGCAGTTAGCAAACACTCCATAAAGGACAAATCTGCATTAAAGACCCCTGAAGTCTTCTGATGGCTGGATTTACACCGCTCAAAGTTCTTTAAACCACATGGAAAATAATTTAAACCCGAAGATCAAATAAACATTTGCCCTTATTTTCTTCTATTTGGTTTAATTTTCACATTTAACTCTTTAATGCATCTGGAAATGAGTGTTTCCTATGAGCTGAAATTTGCTATTTTTTCCAAATAGATATCCAACTCTCTAGCACCTTTTCTTGAATGATCCTCCTCTTTCCCCCTTTATCTGTGTTTTCTCTCATGTAATGCAAGTAGGTGTTTTAGACACCAAGGTCTATTTCTGGGCTCTCAGCTCCATTCCTTTGTCTTCTCTGCTTATTTCTTCCCAAACGCAACTGTAATGGAAGGAATGCAGCTTTGGGAATGTTTCAATGTCAGGTAGATTTAGCTAGTCCCTTTGTTAATACTTTCTCTTAAATTTCTCTAGCTGTTCTTATTAGTTTATTCTTTCAGGTAAACAGAATCATTTTTGAAGTTCCATGTACATCCTACAGAGATTCTTGGTTAGACTTTCCTTAATCCTAAAAATAAATTCTGAGAAAATTTACATCTTTACAATATTTGGTCTTTTCGTATAGGAATATGGCATGATGCCCCATCTTTCATCTCCTTTTATGTCTCTGATAGTGTTAAATTTGTTTTTTACCTATTTCATGATCTTATATTTTATTTGTAGCTGCTTTATATTTTTGATGGTATTCCAAATGGAATCTTTTCCCATTATATTTTCTAGCTGGTTATTGCTGTTACAAAAGACAGCCACTGACTTTTTAATGTTTATTTCATACTTAATGACCTTACTGAACTCTCATCTATTCCAATATTTTTTCATTTGATTCTCTTGGGTTTTTAAAGAGATATTTGCTGAAATAGTGAATTTTTTTCTCTTTTCCAATAGGCAAAGGTCATACTCCTCATTTCTGCTCTGGGTCTCATCACACTGTCTTGAACTTCCAGAACAATGTGAAACAGTAAACTTAATTTTGATCCCCGACTTTGATACGCCTCTCTCCTCAACCCGACCTCTGAATATTCTCACTTTTCCTGGCATTTTTGCTCCCCTCTTCTTAATGAGTTCCAACATCTCTTGGTGTCTTGGTAACTTTCCCACACTCACCCCATGCAACTTCATCTACTAATCAGCCCAGCTGCACTAGCTAGGGTGGCCAAATAAAGTACAGGATGCCCAGTTAAACTTGAATTTCAGATAAACAACAGATACATTTTTAGTATAAGTATGTCCCATGCAACGTTTGGGATACATCTATAGTAAGAAAATTATTTATTGTTTATCTGAAATTCAGATTTCACCAGGCAGCCTGTGTTCTTATTTGGTAACTGGCCAGTTCCAATTGCTAAGCCAAGTTCATCTCCATGATACCATAGCTCTATACTCATATGTACACATATCTATTACCATTTCTTTAGTATTCTGCTATAATTGTATGTTAGCATGATACCTTCATATCCTCAGAACCTAGTAGTGGCCGACATATCCTAGGTATTTAACATATGTTTGTTAAATGAATTTTAAAAATGCATGCATGATGGCAAGCAGATCATCAAATATTTATTGAGCATTACTGGAACACAGGGACTGTAAGAAGTTTCAAATCTTCAATAGAGCAACAAACAGGTGTGTGGTTCTACTCAGTGCCAAAGCATCCAGAGAAAAGAGAAAAAGTACAGCCACGTTTCCAGATTTTTAGAACTGGAATTTTTTTAATCCAGAAGATAAGTGAAAATATCACTTTACTTTTAATATTAGAAAGAGCCATGAGCCCTGGAGTCAGGAGATCCTGGATCTAATTCTGACTCTACCATAAATTGGTTATTTGACCACAGGCAAGTCACTTCACTTTCCTGGGCCTCAGTTTCTTCATCTTAAGAAGAACAGAAAAATAGAAGCAGCCGTCAAACATTTTTTAGTGGTTAAGTCATTTAAAAATGACATATTAAGCAGAATCCCAACATCTAATGCAGATAAATGTAGAACTATTCTGGTTGACGATATAGCAGGTCCAGCATCCCCAATTCAACTCCTCCTTGCCCTTCTGAGTGGTCCCTTAAGGAACTCTATAAAACGCTGAACACCATTGGGCTGGACAGACTGCACAGCCAATGTCCCATCCCGCTTTAAATATGTGTGTGTTATTGTAGTATACTATCCAGATACAGACTACCTGAAAATATACAGGTACACACATATAGAAAGTAACATGGAGAGTAACAAATGCTTGATTTCTACATTTTTCTTTGATGAAAAGGAGGAAAACTAATATTCTGAAGTCATCCCAATCTTTCGTAGCTACACTGTCAAGTAATGAAGGTAGATAGTCACTGTGATGATCCAGGATCATGGGAAGATTCTGAAGCATTACAAAAAAGATTAACTTCTGTTGTATGCTGTACTTCCCCTTGCGTATCTCCATAGTAGCCCCAATCTGTGGAATGGACTGCTGCATCCTAACGGCTTACCTCTGCATCCACTGTGGGGCCCCCACAATCCATCCTGTCTGCCTCGTCAAGAATGACCCATCCTACATGTACATCTGGTCATGTCACACACATTACAACCTTCCCACCACTGCTGTTTGTTGCCTAAATGCCTTCAATGACTCTTTGTTGCTGTAAGTATAAAGTAAGCAATCCTCAGTGAAACCTACCAGGTCCTGCATACCATTCCAGCACTTTCTCTGCTTCTCAAACCCACATTCTTCCTCCCACCATCAGGCCTTTACACATGCTACTCCGCTGTCTTTAAAACTCTCAACTGCTTCTTTTCCTAGTTAACATCTGCTCATCCTTTAGATCTCTGCTTTCTCAGCTCTAAGGAGATGGCCCTATCCTAAGATGGCCCTGTCATAGAGTTCCATATCCCCTCTTCACCTCTCATCATCATCACAAATCCATGTCTGTTTGTGTGATTATTTGATCAATGTTTGCCTTTCCCACCAAACTGTAAAGTCCATGAGAGGTCTCTGTCCAGCACAGTGCCTGACATATAATATACTTTTAATAAATCTTTGTTGATTTAATTACTAAAAAGCTAGGAAAATATGTTCATACCTTACAAAGATTTGCCACAAGAGTTAAGATGAGTGCTTTGGTTAATCAAAAGTTATTTGTGGAAAATAAAAATTTAGCTAATTAAGTATCTAATTCTCTGTAGAGAATCTGATAGTTGTGACTTAATGTTTTATTCATACCAGCAAGGGTGTGGAAAAACTACTCTAGAATTTTTAACACAGAGAATTTAATAGAGAGGATTGTTTTCACAGGGATAAAACCACTGAAACTAGAACTAGGCATATGACCTCATTCATCCACAAAGGAGCCAGGAAGGCAATCCTCCATGTGCTTAGAAGGTGGAGAGTCAGAAATATTTAGCAAAAAGCATGAGAGACTACTATGGGGCACAATCAAAGTTAGATATTGGTTTGGAATACAAGACAGGCACAATCTAGCCAGGGATATCTATTTTTTTAAAATAAAAATATATAACTAGCAAAGGAAGCTGGTAGTGAGATATAAATTGGGAAGGACAGGGGCAAGAAATGGATGAGCTTATAAACTGCCTGCTTTCTTCTCTCAAAAGATATCCAAGTTGTCACCCTCAGAAAACCAGGCACTGTTTATGATCATACACAACTGACTGGCAACCACTGTCACAATGTAGACATTTCAAAACCAATGTCCAACCCGTCCTGTAAGCTTTGTCTCCTTCTCTCCTCCCTACCCACAATCCCAGCACCACTAGTTTGGACAATTTAATATTACAACCTTTCTGACTCCACTCTCCTGGACCAAGACTTTCTTGGCTGCAGAAGGCGGTTCACAAACCACTGTATTTTCAGGACTGAATGAAGAGTTTATTTCTTCAAGACACAAAGGGGTGACTACGTGGAGACTTGTTCCCAAAAGAACTCTTAAGATCAAAGGCCTTAGCTGAACTACTGAAGTGTTAATTGGCCAACTACAATTGTGAAAAATTAGCTTCTATGTGAACCAATTAAAACAAGATAATTGGGAGTTGTCAGCACTACTAAATATTTATACCAGTTGATGCAAATATTTATTTACATATCATCTGTTTGCAATTTTTATCCCTTCTGCTCTCTGCAAAGCTGCATATAAACCATTAGATCTTTTCTCTTGATGCTTAAATTAAAATCTAAACTTTTTCTAGTCAACTGACAGAAAGCTAAAATATTTTTGTTCAAATTCATTTGACAATGTATATTTTTAACAATGTGTTTATATTCCTCATTTATAATGGAAAGTGATACTGTAGCCATCCATTCAAAGGGAGATTTCTGATTTTTTTTCATAGCCAATTCATTCTATTTTCCCATGTGGTATTCATTAAAGCAATTCTCAGCTTTGTTGATTTTCGTTATATCCGTAGAGTGTTAAAACCTTCTTCCACACTTCTGCAGTTGGTTAGCAATATCAGCCCAGCTTTGCTTGACATCTTTTCTATTACTGCACATCAAATCTATACTAGTCCTGAAATATCAAGAATATCCTCCTGTTCGAGGAATAATCCTGCTCTCCCCCTCGTAAATCTTCTCTCCAGTCACAAGTCTCCCAAACACCTCAAAGCACATCTTCACTCACGCTTTCCTTTACTGTTGTTGTTAGTGCCATCAAGTTGATTCTGTCTCCTAACGACCCTGTGTACAGCACAGTGGAACCCTGCCTGGTCATTTTGCACCATCCTCTCACGTTCCAGCACTGTATCAGACAATGCTCTGCTGCTATTCACAGGGTTTTAATGGTCAGTTTTTCAGAAGTGGGTGGTCAGGTCCTTCTTCCTACTCTGTCTAGTCTGGATGCTCCACTGAAACCTGTCCTCCATGAGTGACCCTGTTGGTATTTGAAATACCGATGGCATAGCTTTCAGCATCACAGCAACATGCAGACACCACAACAGGACAACCAACAGATGGGTGGTGTGGTTCCCTGATGGAGAAATGAACCGGGGCTGTGGTGGTGAAAGGCCAGAATCTTAACCACTAGACCACTTACTATTTTGAAATTTGTTAACCTATCTTCTTGTCTTCAAGAAATAAAGGTCTCCATGACTTTCTAATGCTAACACTTGCATTAAAATACACAAAATTGATAAAATTTCCTATTTCTATTATAAATAATATTCAAGTTAATAATTATAAAGTTTGGAGAAAATTCCCACCACATCAGAATAGCCACAGTATACGTTCTGATGCATTTCCATCTATAGTTTCATCTGTGAATAGTATTTTATTTACTTTTATGTATTCATGTAATTGGGATATATATTCAATCTTATTGTTTTATTTTCACTTACCATCATACCATAAGCATTTCCTCCATGTAATTACTCTTCATGAAGTTTTATTCTTTTAATGGTTACAAGATAGCCCCTTAGTAGATAGATGTGTCATGGTTTAGTTGAACCATCGCTTACTGGATTTGAAAAGCAAAGGATGGAGTTTCGTGCCTGAATCTGATACTCAATCCCTCTTCCTGCAGATTGAAAATATGCACAGAAAACAACAGAGGCAGAGGGAATACAAAGTACCGGACTCATGTTGTGATTATCAGCTACGGATCATAGCAGAATGCTATTTGCTAAGTGTTATCTGGGAAGAAGAGTTGACAGAAAATTTTGGAGAAAAAAGAAAGTGTTCCTGGTTTCAGCTTTGTAAGAATGCCTATCTGGAATCCATGACCCAGGAGCATAAACAATTGAGCAGAGAAATTTTGTGTCAAGAAATATGAAGAAGTTCATTGTAACCCTGTGCTTTGCATATCCTTTGGGGTATGAAGGGAGAAGGGAAGCTGCCAATGCATCCTGTGTCCTCTCTCAGAGACAGGCATTTGAGACCTCCTGTACTTGCAAAATTAAGAAATTTCAGTGGTGGCCCTCATCTCCAGGTTTTCCTGTGGCTCAGTTCTATGCTGCATATTTTAATCCTTTTAATTTCCATTCCAGGTTTGAGCCCCAAATTTTGCTCCTCTCCCCAGTGCTGAAATCCTGGGTAGGCTCTTTGCAATAATTCAGCTTCCTCTCCCTCTTGGAGCATCCTGCTTGGAGGGAGCATCCCTCTTGGAACACCTGTCTAAGCAGGGTTCATGCTTGTGCCTTCCCTAGAGTCTCAGAGTCTTGTTCTGCATTTTGTATTTCTCCATCTGTTGCAGGATCTCAGGTGGCAGTGTCTACCGTCTTTGCTTCCTATACTGGAATTCTGTAGATCACTGGTTCTCCAACTGTGGCAGCATCACGCATCACCTGCGAGCTTGTTACAAATGCAGATTCTCAAGCTCCACCCAGATCTGCTGCATTAGAAACTCTGGGGATGGGACCCAGAAATCTGGGTTTTAACAAGCTCTCCAGGTGATTGTAATGCATGCTGAGTTTGAGAAGCACTGCTGTAGACCTGTCTTTGAATGGTGTTATCTCCTTTGTTTGCATGTTTATCTCAGTGGGCACTCGTCCCAACAGATCCTCAACTGAAGTTCTTGATGGTACAGCTGCAGTTTGCATGCTCAGGTGGGAAGTACATCCTTACTCATGTGCTCCTCTTCCCAAACTTGCCTTTCCTTGATTTTTAAATCTCCAGGCCTTGAGCAAATCATGCTACTTCATTGGTAGCAAGAACATTAATCTTTGCCACTTTCATCCTTATTTCAGTAGCAAATGCCTCTGGTGTTTCATTTTTCTCTCTCATTCTTCAATCTTTTCAAACAAACTCAGCTGTTTCTAAAAGTGTAATATGCTTCCTAACTTGGCTCCTTACCTTTTCCATATGTGGTGCTAATACCCTTGGCTAGATCACAGCACCTTCCTTCCTTTCTCTTTCTCTTTGCTTTCTGCCCCATTCATTTGTTTTCTTCATGATAGTATTCCAGATTTTGTCCTTTGGGATCCTTCTTAATAAGAGATGTGAAGTCGGCGATTTCAGAAGCTGCCAAAATATCCATAGTTCAGACAAATCTTGTCCACATCTAATTCTCTGAGCTGGATAATTCTAGCCATCAATCCAACATCTGACTCCATCTAGACTCAAATGTCGTGGCCCAGCCTGACTTTCTTACGACAGTTCTCAGTCTCAGCACTATTAACATTTCGAGCTGGATAATTCTTTGTTATGGGGGCTGTCCTGTACTATGTAGGATGTTTACCACCTGGTCGCTCCCCCTCCCCAAACCATAATAATCAAAGAATGTCTCCAGATATTGCCAGATTTGCCCCTGGGGAGTGGGGTGCAATTCACTTAAGGTTGGCTATCACATTCTCCCTGAACCATCCCTTAGAGGACTAATGCATACCGTTCCTCATGGCGCCCATTGAACCTGCTTCATCACTGCAATAACTGCTATCTTGGCCCTAGTGAAATAATCCCTGAAGTCTTCCACTCTGATCTTCCTAGTCATCCCTCATAGTCCTGTTCAAATTTCATGGAGCCATCAAGCAGGGTTCTCCCATTCCTCCATTCAGCAGCTTCTAAAAAGTTCCCACATCTGGGCATCCTCTGGGGCATTAGTCTCCTTTGTTTTCTTTCTTTAATTTTTTGTTGGATTTTTTAAGCCTAATCACACCTCTTTTCTCACTCCAACTGTAAGAGCATTTAAAACGTTTTTAAATGCTCCTTTTTTTTTTAAGTTTGTATCTGTCCAACCTAGCCTCTAAAATCTCAGCATTTCTCCTAAAGAAACAGTTCTTTTCAATCCACTCAATCATAGCATCTTCCCTCATTTTTCTTTCATTTCCAACATCTCATGTTCTGAGTACAAGATCAAAGCCTGTATTTTAAACCAATTCTATTCTTCCTTAACTCTCTAAGCAAATCAATCCTAGAAACAGATAGTTCAAGAAAACAGTCTTTTAAATATACTTCCTAGCCTGAATCCCTGAAAATAGTGAACCAGGGGCCCTACTCCTCATTAAGCGTTAATCTGGTTTAGGGTCTCTTAAATCCATATCATAATCAGATATAGATTTAAGAAATCATATCTTATTTAAGAAATAAGCTTTATGAAAAAAAGCCAATTTGAGACCATTTGGCAGGGAGCCCCAGGAGCCCATAGGCAAGCTACACAAATCAGGAAGTTAGTCCTTCCACAGTTCCCCCTTGCACCTGTGCAATTGCAAACAAGACAAAAAGGATCCCAGGTTGGATCCGCTGAGCTAGTGTTCCCAGTGCCCAGCATTAAACCTGAAGGCCAACACTGCTCACTCTATTTCTCTCTACTCAGGATGGAATCTGGCTGTGTTTTTGCTACTTAAAGTCCAGATAACCCAATATTGGCCTCAGCAGCACATGTACTGTAAGTCATTGCCACCGAAGTGAGTCAGAAAAAAAGGCAGCTGATGCCCACTCATGCTAAAATTGGTCACAATAGCTGTACCCAGATCTGCAGTCTCACTGGGTGAGTTCTTTGCTCTTCAAATGTTTGTGTTTAGTCTTAAGGTTTCCAGATAGTGCACTAACTTGGAGATCCAGATTCTAATCCTTCACCTTTCTTCTTCACTAAACGGGTATCAAAGTATCAACTTTATTGATAGCTGGGGAGCATCCAATAAATCTAAAATATAAGGCATCTGGGGAACTTCACTGAAGAAGCCAAAGCAGCATTTCCCACTACCCTGCTCTGAACTGAAGAGACTGGAACCTGGTGTCAGACTCACGTGACTCACCTGTCCAGTCACAGCTGGACCTGAGAGAAGAAACACCTGACTTAGAGCATTCACATAGGAACACTTACCCACTATGGAAATGTGGGGGCCTGGAATTGGCCACCCCAAGATATGTCTCTTTGGCATGATGATTGTTTGGGGCTGGTTACTTTTAAAAACCTGCAGACAGGAAAGCAACTGAAAAGTAGAATTTACTTACCCTTTGTTAAGAAACATTTACGTTGTTAAAGGAAATCTCCATCTGTAAAGGTGTCTCCCTCTCTGTACCAGGAAGAAGGGGGGATGACTTTATCCTTAGAAACTCCTAATCAATGCCTCCAATCAATGCAAGGACTTAAATCTGCATTTGTTTACTGTACCTGTGTGGTAATCTCCCATGATCGACTCCCCCTCCATCCCCAACATCCTCCTTTGTCATTAGCTGAAGATGATATTTAAGGTGGGGGCTTCAGCCATTTTGATGAGTTGCTCAGCTTACCTGAGCCTCTCCCATGTATACATGTTATAAAGCTTTGTTTAATTTTCTCCGGTTATTCTGTCTCATGTGAATTTAATTCATTCTCTGGCCAGAAGAACCCACAGTGGGTAGAGGAAATGTCTTCCTCCCCTACAGTTACATGGCCCAGTGGATGTCTGGCTTCCCATAGGCTAATAAGTCAATCTCGTCCTGAATGGAGAAGACAGTAAGGAATGAAGAGAGAAGCTAGATGCACTCACTCCAATATCTGTCACTCATGGGTGTGGGCACAGGAGCCTCCTCCTCCAGGAGAACATGCGGAGGCAGAAGAGACATTTCTCCTTCTCCACATTGACTATTTAAGCTATCTATAGATTTACCCTGTTTTAGGAAAGCATTACTATGTGTCCAGTGCTATTTTAAGTGCTTTCAATATAAGAACACATCTCATCTTTTCAACAATCCTAGGGGAAGACTTGTATGATCTCTAGTTTACAGAGGAGGAAATTGAGGCTGAAATAAATAATTTGGGATTTGAAACTAGGTAATTCATCTCTCCCTGTTCTTATTCAATGGCTCTCTTTTAGGCCCTCAAACAAGACATGCTCTTTCCTACCTCAGGACCTTTGTACAAGCTGTGCCTTCTGCCTACAATGATCTTCTCTCTCCCTTTCAGAGAACTGCTCCATCCCAGCTTTCAGATTTCAACTTAAATAGCACTCCCTGATAAACAGCCCTAATCTGGCACCCTAGATGAGATCAATACCCTCTATTTTTTTGGACAAGACTCATCACAAATCTTACAGTTTCAGTTTTCTACGCACAGAAAAAAGACTTGCGGGAGGGGGAGTTCTAAAATTCTAACAGTAGACACCTTTGAGTAATAGAACTGTGGTTGTTTTTGCTTGTTTGGTTGATTGGTTTTATTGTTGTTTGTTTTTGCTTTTTGCTTTCTATATTTTCCAAGTTGTCTA
This sequence comes from Equus asinus, assembly GCF_041296235.1. Lineage (NCBI taxonomy): Eukaryota > Metazoa > Chordata > Mammalia > Perissodactyla > Equidae > Equus > Equus asinus. The sequence continues at coordinate 31,446,442 of NC_091802.1, read as the reverse complement.
GTGACTAGAATATACATCCTGCAAGTAAAGTAGTTCCGGGTAAAAATGAGGTTTGAGGTATGCTAGTGAGTAACTAGAGTGAATGGAAATCACTGAACTGCCAGGTCAGAGAGCCAGATGGGTCATCAATGCAAACATTACAGTTACAAAGATCCGTGGGAGAGAAGAAGAAAGCTGGGGGCCATATGCTGGAGTCAGAGGGGAGGTATAAGAGAGCCATGGAGAACACCTGATACTGGGTAGGATGTGGAAAAGGGAGTGCAAGCAAGTATGTGGAGCAAGAGCGGCATAACGAATGGTCTGGAAGGGCCACCAGGGCTCAAGGGAAGGTGGGTCCTGCCCCTTAGGCAGTTGTACTTTGGAAGTTGAAACAATAGTGGCCCCTATTGGAGAGGACAGTGGAGGCGGGAAAGCCTACTTTCCACTCAGGTGAGGAGATGGACTAAGAAGGCAAAGATAGAGGTGAGTTTCCTCATCTTAGAACAAGGGTCCAGAAAGCACAATGAAAGGGACAAGACAAGGAGGATGGAAGGGCATGGACCCAAGAAGGAAGGGTCTGCCTGAGACAGGAAAGAAGGGGCTAAGGACAGCTCAACTATGGGTTTTCACTGGGCACAGAAGGTGTGATTAGCATGCATGAAGGAATCAGAAGGCTGGCAAGCTGGCTGGGCACAGACAGGGCCATCTCCATGGGCACACACCTGATGCAGTCATACAGGGCTCCATGCTTAGTTCAATTCTCTGTTGTCACTGTCTTGAAGTTCTGAATCATTTCAGAACAGGGGGCTCCGCATTTTCATTTTTGCATTGAGCCCCACAAATTATTTAGCAATTTCTGGACACAGATACAGATAATAGAGACAGTATGGGTATGGGAGGCTGCTGGGCAGAAAGAATCTTGCTGCTTGAGAAGTCTGGAGGCTTAGTCATTTCACTACTATCTATGGAAGAGCCACTATTTGATGAATATTCTGCTAGACACTGCAGAAGATAAAAAGATGAAGAAGAAGTTGCCTGGTTTGTGTTCTGATAAAGAATTCAAGCCATGGGTTTCCTACTAGAAGCGTTTTAGAGCAACTCAGCAACATCAATTGAGGTCCCCATTCGTGAGACAGAACTTCAGTGTGATTTTCAGATTTTATGTATATGGACTTTATAATTTTTTGTAAGTGACTTCAAAGGAAATGTTTCATTAAAATTGATAGCTAGAGGGGGCTGGCCCCGTGGCCGAATGGTTAAGTTCGCGCGCTCCGCTGCAGGCGGCCCAGTGTTTCGTCAGTTCGAATCCTGGGCGTGGACATGGCACTGCTCGTCAGACCACGCTGGGGAGGTGTCCCACATGCCACAACTAGAAGGACTCACAACTAAGAACATACAACTATGTACCGGGGGGCTTTGGGGAGAAAAAGGAAAAAAATAAAATCTTTAAAAAAAAAAATTGATAGCTAGATACATAAACCCTGGTCATTGATCAGCTTTTGTATTATCTCCAGCAGATTTGAAAGATACTTCCTTCCTTGCCAAAAACCATCTCTTTGACATTTGAATAATTAATCCTTAGAAATTCATTATTTAATTATAAGGTTTGGACAGTAGCCTATGAGACATGAAAGGGTTCTATGAGTCTGTATTGTCAGCTGAAAGAAGATAGAAATTTGAAAAGAAATGTTTGAAAGCAGAAAATATTCTGAGCCAGATAATATTTTAATGACGTCATGGAGGAAAGATTTGAGTGTAAGTAGAGCTTTAACACATCCTTGGAATGAAGCTTTAGTTAAACAGCTTTTATTCTGTGTTTTGTATTCTATCAGGGTTATTACCTCAAAGCTGCTAGCACAGAAATCAGAGACTTTTCTAGATGCTAGAGTCAGCTAATCAGGGAGAGGTGATTTCCTCCTAGACCATGTGTTCTGCTAGAAAAAGAACAGAACTAGGAGCCAAAAGATCAAACCCTGTTCCTAAAACAAAGCACTGTGGCCCTCCGGACCGACCACAGTTTACCCATCTGAAGAGAGGCATCAGGTGAGAGGATCCGACGTTGTCCATGATGTCTCTCTCCATGCTGAACTCTGCCCTGTCCAGCCTAAAGGGCATCTCTGGCCTTGTTCACCTTAGAAATTCAGCATCTCACAGAAAATTAAGCTTACTGGTAATTCCAATCAAAGGAATTAACCTCCAAGAATGAAAATTTTTATTGCAGGGTGTAAAAGAAGAGCAAGAAAAAGAAGACTGTAAGAAGAAAGAGTAAAAGATGACAATAGTGAGGATAGAGATAAAGCTTTAAAACTTAAGCCCCACACTGAAAATCTCTGCAAAATCCTAGGAGATGACATTCTCACAGCCACATCTAGCTTGAGGTCCTACTTTAGGACTTCAGGCCAGTAGAGTTGTCTTACACCATGGCAGAACAGTAACTAGTTTAGGACTAAATATTAAGCATCCTGTAATCAAAGGACCTGCATCCTCCCAGCCACCAGGAATTTCTCACTGCTGTCCTTTCAGTAAGAGATCAGCCTCCCTGCTGCTCAACAGGCTCCCTTCAGTTCATGTCAGGAATCGAGTTCTTCTCACTTTCTTCTATAGCAGAATTTAACTCCCATGCCATCCTTTCAAAGTCCAGCCCAACCTTGCATTTGCAAATACTCGTGAATATATTCTGCTAAACAAAAGGCCATCCCCTCTGGGTTTCACCCTTTAGTGGCACAAAAGAATTAGCAGAGTTCTTCCAAATTCCACCACATTGTGCCAAAGGAAAAATACAGAGCAATGGTTCGCAGTTGGGGGTGGGGGTGAACAGAGCACAGTTTTGCTCCTCCAGGGACACTGGCAGTGTTTGGAGATATTTGGGTTGTTGCAACTGGGGGAGGGGGTAATACTGTCATCTGGTAGATGGAGGCTAGGGAGCTTGCTGAACATCCTGCAATGCGTAGGACAGTCCCCACAACAAAGAATTATTTCACCCCAAATGTCAATAGTGCCAAGGTTGAGAAACCCCGAAGTAAAGACTCATTTTCCTATTGATATGAATAAGTTCATCGCCCCTTAGAAGGCAGAAGAGGCTAGTCAGTTTGGATTTTAAATAATAAGTTTTTTCACCATTCTGTGTTTGTTTAAAAGTAATTCATACTCGTCTTTGGCAGTGGAGGGGTTCTGGGTATAGAACTACATGAGATCCATGTTTCCTGAGGAATAATTACATAACATTTTGGTTCCCAGCACTGCTATCATCTCTGATAGATTTACCTGTTAGGACCTTAACAGATACACGTTCCAACAGCTCTTCAAATTCAACATGTCTAAAACTATGGTTCCACTTTTGGCTCAGGCCTTCCTCCCTTTTCACCTCAATCCTATCTCCTATTGGGTCATTAGGTTCCATCCAAACCGGCTCCTCCTCCCATATTCTCCATCTCTCTAAGGGACTCTCTCACTCACCCAGTCCCCTAGAAGTCACCTAACCCTTACTTCCCACTCACCTCACATCCAGTTGCCACCTGCTCCTGCAGATTCCCCTTAGCCTCTCTTCTGTCTGTCTCTGTCTGTCTGTCTGTCTATCTATCTATCCATCTATCCATCTTTCTCCACCAGTTCAGTCCCTTGATGCTGCCATCTGGGTTAGTTCAGTAATTCCTCCCAACTACTCTTCCTTTCTCCAGGCAGGCCTTGCTGCAATCCACAGCTATACTGCTACCAGGGTGATGTTTTTAACAAAGCAAATTCATTCATGCCTCTCCCTTGTTTTAGAAACCTTTCAATCCTCTTCTTGGCTTTCAGGGAAAAGTTCAACCATTTACCTGGATGGAATGATCTGACTGACTCTTGCTTATCTCTACCCTCCCCGGTCACTTTTTCATGTGGAATTCTTTCGTCTAGCTATCTTGAGCTACCCAGTGTTATCTCGGTTCATGCCCTGTCTCCACGCCTTTGCACATGCTGTTTTCTGCCAAGAGTGCCCTTTTCTATCTCTTCTAGCTCATGCCAATCACCACAGAATGTCAGCTCCCATGTTACTCTTCGGGGAGTTCCCCTGGATCACCTAGGCCATTGTTCCTCAAATGTGTCCCTCAAAATGCTTGGCAAGAAGGATTATTTGGTTACATAAACCTGGGATGTTATCCTTCCCTGGAATTTATAATAAATGTTCGAATATTAAAAGCACTGAAAAAGACTACAGAATAAAGATCTATTTAGCTATCTTTAATCCAATATTTCCCAAACTTACTTGAACATTTAGCTTATTTTTCACAAGCCCATTATCACCCTTCTTTGGAAAAATTGGACACAATCTGATTTAGGAAGAACCTCCTTCGCTTCTCTGACACCCCAAGCCTACCTCTATCCTAGCAATACCACATATCACTATAACTGTGGAGTCATTTTCCAGCAGGTCTCTTGTGCAATAGACAGACTGCAAACACCTTGGTGATAAAATAATCACCATGTTTTTGTCAGTGTTATATGTCCAACACCTAGAAGGCATTTTAAATATCTGGTATTTATTGATAAGTAAATACATTATTGGCCAAAAAAGGACCATCTAATTGATTGTTATTGATAATTAACATATATTATTTGAATAGAGTGTGTAACAAAATTGTTATCCCCAAATTTCCCCATATCCAAGATAGAATGCAATTCATTATATTATTGACCTGTTTTCTGAGAGTGCTATGCTCATGCAAATTTCTTACTGTCCTTATCCTAAAGGAGACAGTCTACGCTTGGTCTGGCATGTCAACTTGGGTTCGGCATGGAAATTTCTTTATTGTTTTGGGGAGTTGTTTTTGGATTTGCTGCTGTTGCTTTGTGTTTTGTTTTTGAGAAGACCATAACTAAAACATACATCAATTGTACATAACTTGAAGAGAACTCTCATAACCCTGCATTTGCCAGGAGGATCCTGAGAATGTGGAAGCCTCCCCGACATCGCTCAGTTGAGCAGTCCTAGCCCACAAGCACAATCACCAGGAAAAGATCCTTCCTTTACCTCTCACCACTTACAAACCCACTACCACTTAGGAGACTCCAGCAGCCTCCCTGCATATGTGCTGAGTACACATCCTCCCCAGGGGTCAGGAGATCTGGATGTGTGCAGACAAATAACAGGGGGGAGAGAAAACGTACAAAGCATTAAACGTGACCCAGCAGCTTGAAGGAGGAAAAAACAACATAATTAGAACAGGTGGCTCTCTGTGAAATATCATTAAAGGAAGAAATTGAAAGAACTCTAAAAGAAAATAATGTAAATTCCTAGGGAGACTAGAGAAGTTATTACAAAGGAGCAATCTGAGAAAATGAAGGAGTTCTTAGAACTCAGAAAACATTGTTGAAAACTGAATTAAGTATCTTGAAGCTCAGATGGAAGAATTATCACATAGAAAAAAAACCTCAAAGAAATAGAAATTATGAGTGCAAAGTGAAAGCTACATATGGAGGAAATGTCGTATTGTTGGTAGAAGGTGAATAGGTTCAACCTTCTTGAAGAGTAATTTGGACTCTCCAACTAATACTAAGCTGCATGTATCTATTATAAAGTATTCACAATTCTAAGAACTATCCTACGTAAAAGAACATGAGTCTAAAAACAAACATTCAAAATGCTTTCTCATTGCAGCAACCTAAATGTTCATCAGTATGGGATTAGTTAGATAAATTAGGGCATGTCCATAAATGGATTCCTATTTAGCCACTAAAACAAATGAGCAGATCTGTATATAGTGACTCAGAATGTACATCCCCAAAAATACTATTAAGAGAATAAAAGCATATTATAGAGAATTCTATGGCATGACCCTGTTTTAGTTGAAAAAAATTTTAATAGTATATGTACACATGTAGAAATGTTTATGTATGTCTGTTTGCTTTCATAAGCATAAAAAACAATTTAGAATGATACCTTCATACACATTGACAGTTATTCCCTCTGGGAAACGGGGCTGGAGTGTCAGCCGCTGAAGTGAAGACATTCACTTCTTTACATACTTCAGAATAAATCTGTGAGGTTGTGAACTCTTTTACTTTATTTTAGTGCTCTTTTGTATTTTCCAAACTTTTTTAAGCAAATTGCTTATTTCATTAATTTTTTTTAACTGCTTAAAAGCTAGAAAGATATCAAAACACAAGAAGGCATTTATAAGTAAACAGGATGAAGCAAAAGTGTCAGCAGAGGCCAGGGTCAAGACCGAAAAATGACAACAGTGAATGCTGATGCCGTAAGAGAAGCGACTGGAAAGGTGTATAAAACTCATGAAACACTAGCAGCAAAAACATTAACAAGGCACTGTGAGCAAAATCATTAATAATCATGAAAAACCAATCTACTAAGACTTTTTAAGACGAGACCACTTTGGAGCAAATCAAGACCCAAACTCAGAGACAAAAGAGGCTGGAGATGGCATATTTTCTAACCACTTAAGGAACTGGTGCAGAATATTTTGATCCAAACGGAAAGTGCAATTCTTTGTGCAGTAATGTTTCAGTTGGAACTCAATAAAGACAATCATAACTATCAGATGTTAAGCACTTAGAATGGACACGGTCTCTGCCAAGTATTAGCACAACAATCTTAGGAGAGGGGCAAGTGCCACTCTTATTTCCATCTTATAGACAAAGGCATTGAGATAAATAAAGGTTTATATATGTGCTTTCCTAAGCATAAAAGACATAAGGTTAAATGGCTGGCTAGAGGTCATACTGGAAGTTGGTGGAAGAACTAAGACTGAAACTCCTGGCCCTCTGATACCATTGCCTCTCCCCGGAGGGGGAGCCACAGGTAGAGGCCCTCGAACTCTCAACACCAGATCCCTGTGCGTGCAGCACATAGTCTCAGGTTTGGTTTTTGGGGGTTTTTGTGTGTGTGTGTGTGTGTCTTCCCCAATTTTTATTGATGGACACACTATTTGTAATTGCATGTTTTCATTACATCAATTATTTTTTATTGAGCTCATAAGATTTCAGTCGTACATTATTTCTTGACTGTCACCACGTAAGTGCTCCCCTTCACCGCCTGTGCTGACCCCCCACCCCCCTTCCCCTGGTAACCACTGAACTGTTTTTTTTGTCCCCATACTTGTTTATATTCCACATATGAGTGAAATCGTCTGGTGTTTGTCTTTCTCAGACTGGCTTATTTTGCTTTGCATAATTCCCTCTAGGTCCTTCCACGTTATTGCAAATGGGATGAATTTGTCTTTTTTTCTGGCTGAGCAGTGTTCCATTGTATATATATACACCACATCTTCTTTATCCAATCATTGGTCAATGGACACTTGGGTTGCTTCCATGTCTTGGCTATTAAGAATAGTGCTGCAATGAACATAGGGGTGCATATGTTACTTTGGATTGTTGATTTCAAGTTATTTGGGTAGATACCCCGTGGTGGGATAGTGGATCATATGGTAGTTCTATTTTTAGCTTTTTGAGGAATCTCCATACTGTTTTCCATAGTGGCTGCACCAGTTTCCATTCCCACCAGCAATGTACGAGGGTTCCCTTCTCTCCACACCCTTTCCAACACTTGTTATTTTTAGTCTTAGTGATTATAGCCATTTTAACAGGGGTAAGGTGGTGTCTTACTGTAGTTTTGATTTGCATTTCCCTGATGATTAATGATGTTGAACATATTTTCATGTGTTTATTGGCCATCCGTATATCTTCTTTGGAAAAATGTGTGTTCATCTCCTCTGCCCATTTTTTGATCGGGTTGTTTGCTTTTTCATTGTTCCGTTGTGTGAGTTTTCTTATATATTATGGAGATTAATCCCTTGTCAGATATATGATTTGCAAATATTTTCTCCCAATTGGTGGGTTGTCTCTTTGTTTTCAGCTAGTTTCTTTTGCCTTGTGGAAGCTCTTTAGTCTGATGAATTCCCACTTGTTTATTTTTTCTTTTGTTTCCCTTGTCTGAGAGGACATGGTATTTGAAAAGATCCTTTTTAGTCTGATGTCAAAGAGTGTACTACCGATATTATCTTCCAGGAGTTTTAGAGTTTCAGGACATATCTTCAAGTCTTTGATCCATTTTGAGTTTATTTTTGTGTATGGCGTGAGATAGTGGTCTACCTTCATTCTTTTGCATGTGGCTGTCCAGTTTTCCCAGCACCATTTATTGAAGCATAGTCTCAGGTATTAAAAAACACTTGATCAAAGTGAGGAGGAGATCGACCATTCACAGATTATTATTATTATCTGATAATTGGCATATTCTACCTTAAATAAAACCTGCATTGGTTTATTCTTAAATTAATTTTCCAGGTAATTAAAAAAACTATTGGTTCCCAGCACTCATGAGAATACATGGAACAGAGAATAAGTACTCCTACTACAGCATTAAGCAAATAAGTTAAATTAACATAAAGCGGAATTCATTCAATATTCAGAATAAGAAAGTGGCAGCCGATACATCTCAAGAGTTTATAATCTTGGACATATGGGAACTAGCTGATTATATATTAGAGAGAGGGATAAGTGTATAAGAGATTTGACTCCATATGTTACATTATACAAACAGTTATACTTGCATTGATGCAACCTTTTTTTTTTTTTTTTTGAGGAAGATTAGCCCTGAACTAATGCCCATCTTCCTCTACTTTATATGTGGGACGCCTGCCACAGCATGGCTTGCCAAGCGGTGCCATGTCCGCACCCGGGATCCAAACCGGCAAACCTGGGGCCGCCGAAGCGGAACGTGCACACTTAACCACTGCGCCACCAGCCAGCCCCCTGATGCAACTTTTTGCATATCATAAAAATATTAAGTAGCAGACAACTCAAGCCAGACACTTCAATCAGCATAGAACACTCAGAAATTACTAAGTAGTCTATTTTTTAGATGGGTGTCAATTGTAGGTTACAGATCATAACCAGATGGATCAGCCACAGGAATCAGGGTGATAAGTTGAAATAGATGGGTTGTGCAGAGAATCCTCTAGTTGAACACTTTGGCCCAGAGATCGGCTGCTCTAGGACCATCAGTTGACAGATCCCAGTGATCGCTGGAGTGTAGGAGACTATATTCCTAACAAGGAGACCAAAGAAGGTATCCAAGGGCTTTGGCAAAGGTCCATTCCATGTGGACTTGGATACTGAATCAGGCCCATGTGATACCATGACCCAAGGATGGTAACTGCTGGCCCTGCACATCTTCTGAGGATGGGTGGGCATGGTACAGGGCAGAGAGCCAAGAAATACCCCCCTCCCTCACTGAGGTGGGAGCAGAGAGGCTAGGCTTCCATAACTAAAGTCATCCCGGGCTGATATCAGAAGAGCCCAATCCAGGATCCCTTAAAGACCCCTACATAGTGGAAGAGTGGACTTTGCTGAAGGTGTGCAAAATAAGGCAAATGGTGGTTTTAGTCTCTCAGTCCCTCAAAGGAGCCAGTTCCTCCTGCCAGGTCCATGCCCTTGAAGATGTCCCTTTGCCTGGTGTGCTCCACACTCCCCATTTGCCTTCTTAACTCCTACCTGGGGTAAGAATAGCACCTCTCTAGGGTTGTTATGAGTAATCAGTGAATCCATGCATGGAAAAGCACTGAGGACCGTTCCTGATGCATCAAGCACTTGGCAACGTTTGCTGATATTCTTATAAAAGATGAATTTTTCTTCAGATATTATCCCAAGACTTTCCCAATTAGATTTCCCTGATTTCTCTTTCTAGATTGGATCATCAAAGACCACCTTCCCTCCTCACCGACCACCTTGTCATTTTGCATTATATCATCATGTGATGCCTCCAAACTGTCTAGTCGTCTCTTCAACCAGATAGATGTTATCATGAAGCAGGGAATGCATGATTAGGGCCTAGCACAGTGTCCTGCACATACCAGGCACTCAATAAACATTTAGCGAATGAATTAACTGATAATTTTAAGGGCTTTTTCTTCTTTAAGAATTTAGGTTTTTCTTTTTCTAATGTGGAAACTTAGAAAAGCAAAGGCGAGTTTTTATGTTCCTCTATGGTCTATAAAACCTCACCACCACAGTGTTTTTAGTTGCTTTATTTATTTTGTACCCCAAGAAAAATGACCAGTGCCACTGCATTAGGTAGCTGGATAATTAAGTCTCAAGGACAGCTCTGAATAGTAGTTTTCAAAGTAATCAATGATATTGCTGTGAAATTGTTGCCCAAATGAAGAGCTCTTGTCCAATGAATTCTTGAAGTAACAGACAGTTCTCTTTGTGAATATTTTTGTAGCTAAAGAAGAACCTGTTATCTGAAGCAGGAGTAAAAACTTTTCTCAGTAGGTGAGAGCGTGCTAAATTTATTTCCTAGCAACAAAGTGCCCAAAGAAGCTGAAGGGTACACAGTTTCAGAGGAATTTTGAATATACTTTTTTGTTTGGAGGTGGGGGATTTGGAGGGGGGAGTGTTGTATGTCACAGAACTGTTCCTGATTTCTTCCATTCAGTGACACATGCATGTGACCTCTTGCTGAGTCACACCATAGAATCCATCATAAAAACTCAGCTCAATAAAAATGCATTAAGTACCTACCTTGCATAAAGAACTCTGAAAGATTTATCCCTATTCTTCCCGGGCCAAGTAGTTCAATATTTTGGCAATTTGTCGGTCTAGGAGCCCCAACCCCAACCATCTCCATGGATGGTAAATGAGGAATTAGTTGGCTTGCTAAAACACTTAGGGACTTTGCAGTGTGGATGTTGATCTAACTAGAATTATACTCAGCAGAGTTGAGGAAAGCTACCTGGGAGAGAAATTTGGGACAATGGTACAGCTTTGATTGCCAAGAGTGAAGACATCTTACCCATGCAAGACCCCATCCATAGCTGCCTTCCTAGCCCCAGTTTCATGGACTTATCGTATCTTCTAAATTTGGTTTTCCAAATTAGCCTTCTGATAACAATAATAACAACAACAGTAAAAACACCAGGTAACATTTATCAAGTCCCTACTATGGGCTAGCCTTATGTTACTATTTTACATGTATTATCTTATTTAACCCTCACAACAATTCTTTAAAATTGCCAATATTATTATTTCTATCAATCCCAGAGCATTGAATCAATTTGCCAAAGTCACACTATTACTAAAAAGGAAGAGCTTGGAAAAACATTGCTCACTGAAGTGACTAATCCAACTTCTCCAGACCAATGTGGGTGGTGTGGCAAGATCGTTCTGTAGGTGTGAGGACACCATGACTTGAGCCCTCAGTCTGGGAGATGACCTGGAACCACTTGAATCTCAGAATGCAGATAACTCATATCAATCACGGGAAGTTACCTCCCACCCCCAATTAAACCTACCACCCTAAAAGTACCCATTTGGATATAACCACAATAGATCCAAAAAAAAATGGATTTGGAAGAAAGCTGAATTGTCTGGTGGGCTGCCACACTGGACAAATTGCCTGCACAATTGGCAAACTCCTGCCAAGCATAGGCACAGTCTAATTGTTTCTCTCCTTTCACTGCCGTCTTGAATAAAGAGAAACCTGGCATTAATTTCAATCCTCTTCACTACTCCTCAGAACAGCTTTTTATTTCTTGGAAAAGAAAACTTGTGCACTTACCCTAATAAGCACGAATTGAGAAAATCATAATTTTTAGGAGTTTAATTTAATGGAACAATGTGTCAGAACTGGGCCTATGAGAACAAGGTACAATGTCAGTATGAATCAGCAGCAAGAGAATGATGAGTCTAAGCCATTGAACTAGGCAACCAGCCTCTTCATGTTTCCTCTCTCTGGGGTCAGACCTGGGAGACAAAATGAGCATCAAGTGATCTCGAAATTCTAAGGTGTTTGGGGGAAGGAGTTGAGCATGCAATGGGACATGGCAGTTCACTTAGGTATTTTCTTTGTGGCCTACAGCATCCTGTACCTCCAAGAAGAGTTTCCCAATAACAATTTTTTCATCTCTAGGCTTATCATTTTTTCAGTTGCTGTCTGTACCTTCAAAGGCAATTCAATGCCTTTTTCATTTTGGATTGATCACTGTACAATTTTTTCTAACAGACTTTTTTCTCTTTGTTTCAGACGCTACCCTTTAAAGACAGGCATTTCGCTTGCAGCAAAATGTAAGTACATGTCTTCCTTAAAATGGTGTCTACTTCTTGGCTATAATTCCTAAAAACTCCTCGTCTTTCAGTCTCCCACCTCACCTTGCTGCATCTTTTTTTATTGTGGTCACAATAGCTTACAACATCATGAAATTTCAGTTGTACATTAATATTTGTCACACACCATATACGTGTGCCCCTTCACCCCCTGTGCCCACCCTCCACCCCACTTCCCCCTGGTAACCAATAATTTGCTCTCTTTGTCCATAAGTTTGTTTATATTCCACATATGAGTGAAATCATACTGTGTTTGTCTTCCTCTGTCTGGCTTATTTAGCTTAGCATAATGTCCTCAAGGTCCATCCATGTGGTTGCAAATGGGACGATTTTGTATAGTTTTATGGCTGAGTAGTATTCCATTGTATATATATACCACATCTTCTTTATCCAGTCATCAGTCAATGGGCACTTGGGTTGCTTCCATGTCTTGGCTATTGTGAATAATGCTGCAATGAACATAAGGGTGCATAAGTTTCTTTGTATTGTTGATTTCAAGTTCCTTGGATAAATACCCAGTAGTGGGATAGCTGGGTCATACAGTATTTCTATTTTCAATTTTTTGAGAAATCTCTATACTGTTTTCCACAGTGGCTGCGCCAGTTTGCATTCCCACCAGCAGTGTATGAGGTTTCCCTTTTCTCTGCAACCTCTCAACATTTGTTGTTTTTTGTCTTGGTGATTATAGCCATTCTAATGGGCTTAAGATGGTATGTAAGTGTAGTTTTGATTTGCATTTCTCTGATCATTAGTGATGTTGAGCATCTTTTCTTGTGCCTATTGCCCATCTGTCTATCTTCTTTGGAAAAATGTCTGTTTATATCCTCTGCCCACTTTTTGATTGGGCTGTTTGTATTTTGTAGTTCTTTTGTGTGAGCTCTTTATATATTACAGAGATTAACCCCTTATTGGCTATATGATTTGCAAATATTTTCTCCTAGTTGATGAGTTGTTTTTTCATTTTGATCTTGGTTTCTTTTGCCTTCCAGAAGCTCTTTAGTCTGATGAAGTCCCACTTGTTTATTTTTTCTTTTGTTTCCCTTGTCTGAGTAGACATGGTATTCGAAAAGATCCTTTTAAGTCTGATGTCAAAGAGTGTACTGCCTATATATTCTTCCAAAACTTTTATGGTTCCAGGTCTTACCTTCAAGTCTTTGATCCATTTTAAGTCTATTTGTGTATGGGGAAACATAATGGTCTAGTTTCATTCTTTTGCATGTGGCTGTCCAATTTATCCAGAACCATTTATTGAAGAGGCTTTCCTTTCTCCATTGTATGTTCTTGGTTCCTTTATCAAAGATTAGCTGTCCGTGGGTGTGTGGTTTTATTTCTGGGCTTTCAATTCTGTCCCATTGATATGTGTGACTGTTCTTGTACCAGTACCATGCTGTTTTAATTACTACAGCTTTATAATATGTTTTGAAGTCAGGGATTGCAATGCCACCAGGTTTGTTCTTGTTTCTCAGGATTGCTTTGGCTATTCGGGGTCTTTTGTTGCCCCATATGAATTTTAAGATTCTTTGTTCTGTTTCTGTGAAGAATGTCATTGGGATTCTAATTGGGATTGCATTGAATCTGTAGATTGATTTAGGTAGTATGGACATTTTAACTATGTTTATTCTTCCAATCCACGTGCATGGAATATCTTTCCATTTCTTTGTGTCATTATCGATTTCTTAGAGTAATGTCTTATAGTTTCCTTTGTATAGGTCTTTCACCTCCTTGGTTAAATTTATTCCTAAATATTTTATTCTTTTTGTTGTGTTTGTAAATGGGATTGCATTCTTGAGTTCTTGTTCTGTTAGTTCGTTATTATTACAGAAATGCCACTGATTTTTGTAAGTTGACTTTGTACCCTGCAACTTTGCTGTAGTTGTTGATTATTTCTAATAGTTTTCCAATGGATTCTTTAGGGTTTTCTATATATAAAATCATGTCATCTGCAAACAGCAAGAGTTTCACTTCTTCAGTGCCTATTTGGATTCCATTTATTTCTTTTTCTTGTCTAATTGCTCTGGCCAAAACCTCTAGTACTATGTTGAATAAGAGTGGTGAAAGTGGGCATCCTTGTCTTGTTCCTGTTCTCAGAGGGATGGCTTTCAGTTTTTCCCCAGTGAGTATGATGCTGGCTGTGGGTTTGTCAAATATGGTCTTTTATCATGTTGAGGTACTTTCCTTCTATATGCATTTTATTGAGAGTTTTTATCACGGATGGATGTTGGATCTTGTCAAATGCTTTCTCTGCATCTATGGAGATTATCATGTGGTTTTTGTTCTTCATTTTGTTAATGTGGTGTATCATATTGATTGACTTGTGGATGGTAAACCATCCCTTTGTCCCTGGTATGAATCCCACTTGATCACGGTGTATGATCTTTTTAATCTATTGCTGTATTCTGTTTGCCAATATTTTGTTGAGGATTTTTGCATCTATGTTCATCAGCAATATTGGCCTGTAATTTTCCTTCTTTGTGTTGTCCTTGTCTGGCTTTGGTATCAGGGTGATGTTGGCCTTGTGTAATGTGTTAGGAATATTTCTGTCTTCCCCAATTTTTTGGAATAGTTTGAGAAGAATAGGTAATAAATCTTTGAATGTTTGGTAGAATTCTCCAGAGAAGCCATCTAGTCCTGGAGTTTTATGTTGGGGGAGGTTTTTGATTACTGTTTCAATCTCTTTACTTGTGATTGGTCTATTCAGATTCTCTATTTCTTCTTGACTCAGTTTTGGGAGGTTGTAAGAATCTAAGAATTTATCCATTTCTTCTAGATTGTCCAGTTTGTTGGTACACAGTTTTTCATAATATTCTCTTATAATCTTTTGTATTTCTGTGGTATCCATTGTAATTTCTCCTCTTTCATTTCTAGTTTTATTTGAGTCTTCTCTCTTTTTTCTTAGTGAGTCTACCTAAAGGTTTGTCAATTTTGTTTATCTTCTCAAAGATTCAGTTCATTGGTTCATTGATCCTTTCTACAGTCTTTTTTGTTTCAATTTCATTTATTTATGCTCTAATTTTATTTATTTCCCTCCTTCTGCTGAATTTGGGCTTTCTTTGTTCTTCTTTTTCTACTTTTGTTAGGTGTAATTAAGATTGTTTATTTGAGCTTTTTCTTATTTGTTCACATGGGCCTGTATTGCTATAAATTGCCCTCTTAGGACAGCTTTTGCTGCATCCTATATGAGTTGGTATGGTGTGTTTTCATTCTCATTTATCTCTAAATATTTTTTTATTTCTCCCTTATTTCTTCGATGAGCCATTGGTTGTTCAGTAGCATGTTGTTTATTCTCCACATTTTTGTTCCTTTCAAAGCTTTTTTCTTGTGGTTGATTTCGAGTTTCATAGCTTTATGGTTGGAAAAGATAGTAGATATGGTTTGGATCTTCTTAAATTTATTGAGATTTGCCTTGTTTCACAATATATGGTCTATCCTTGAGAATGTTCCATGTGCACTTGAGAAGAATGTACATTCTGCTATTTTTGGATAGAGTGCTCTATAAGCCTATGTTTGTCTTTAGAGCTGAGATGTGTTTCCTGGGGGCAGCATATTGTTGGGTCTTGCTATGCTGCTGAATTTTTAAAGTTTGGCTCAACAAATACAGCCTCCATTTGAATGTAACATTTCACACTATTGCTGTGTAGCATTGTGGAGCATTTTATAAACCACTTGGGAAGCAGATTGAACCTGATTGTGGCTGTGACTATACTGCATCTCAAAAGCTAGAGAAAAGTGAGAAGGAGTCAATGGGGCAATGTTGTTTTACACATTATGACCATGTGACACAAAACATTTGAATATTCAAGTTCCCTCAAATGGCTGACTAATTTATTACTCTCTGCTCAGTTGCTCCTCATGGTCACAGACTGTTTCACATCTGACAGCACAGTAGTTCCCTTAGCAATTCTTTCCTGTGTGTACTGCATTACAGCCACTCTGTAAACCAGTGATCTTTCTAGAACGAATCTCCTGTGTATTATGTTTCTTTACTCTTGGTACACCCTGTGTCCATACCCAAATAACCAACCCCCTTTACTCTAAAAGACCAAATAAAATTACACCAGGTCCCAACTGGGAGTTCAGAGTATTTTAGAGTTTTGCCTTTGGCAATTAGGATGCTAATATTTCTTTTTTCTCTTTTAATAAAATGAAGTTTATAACAATTGTAACCAAAAAAAATGAATGTTTTGTCATTACAATAATTTGATAATACCTTATTTCAAAAAACAGGAGATAGATGTGGATTCAAAATAAAGACTCTAGATATTTAAAAGTAGCTCAAAAGGCAGTGAGTTGCCTGTCACTACAGAGAAGTAAGCAAGAGATTGACAACCAAATGGTAGAAGGTTGAGCCATGTAAACCAAGAAGTGTACATCAACTCCCAGCTCCTGATTCATTCAGGATTTCCAATGGAGGATGCATCTCAGCAGTCACAGGAGCATTTAACTAGACATTCTTGGACCCATAAGAATCCAGAGGTCTTACTTGAATTATACATATTATTCAAGTTCTGATAAATTCACTTTTAAATCATTCAGTCCCTGAGAAAATGATATATTTAGCTGAAGTACAATAAAAAATAGTTTTTCTCACTTCCCTGGATGATGCTTTTTGTTTGCTCTCTTGAATAAATTGATCCCACTGCTATTCCCCCAAATAGTCAAACCTTAGCACAGAAGTGTTTACCCTTCAAACCATGCAAATTTTACGTCAAAGTATTATGCATCCACTGGAATTTTTTAAAATGTCAACCTCTGTGTTATACTGCTTTGATCTTCGTGGCGTTATCAAGACACCTCCATGTTATGAAAGTTTTAAACAGCTTTTACCAATAAAATCGTGTTAGATCTTACGAGCAGTCTCCTTTTCATGTGCTATCATGATTATTTTATTTGTACAAATGTTAACTTGTGACTAGTGTTCTCTCTTCTGAATGTAGAATGCTGTTCAGGGGAAGCCATCTGCATTTACTTTCCTGCATATTCTTATTTGGTAGCTCATTTGTCACACTGTTTCTGCCTATTTAGGTTTACCATTGCTTTTAAATGATTTAGTGTTAAATACTGAAAAATCATTGGTATATGTTCATGGTGAAAATTAGATGAAGGGCAATTTAAGACAGCATTTTAAGGCATTATAGGCAAATATGCAACTAAAAACACATAGATGACTATTACCTCATGATCTCTTTATCAAAATTTCAGTTGAAAGCTCATTTTACCTTCCCAACTGGGGAGGAAAAAAGGCTAGCAATTTTGCCTTAGAGAGATCAATTTGCAATTGCTTTATTTTCACATTTTTTCTCAAGAACAAAGTGCTTGGTGACCTATTTTATTAGTAAATGTTCTGAGTAGTAAATTTTCACTAGGATTTTACACCACCCAGAGAAAATGGGTTTACACACCTCCCCACGTCATCTCCGAGCAACTGGCACAAAGCTGGTCTGACCCATGGAGTCACGGAAACATATTAAAGTCACCAAGCAATTGGGACTCGGGTTCATTTTGGCAGCCAGACTGGATCAGCCCCTCTGGAGTTGGCATTATGTCTTAATGATGATTGTATTATACAACCATACAAATGGAAAATGACCTAATCAGGCCTCCATTCAGACAAGCCTTGATCCACAGTGAATGGCAGGAGGCTCTCCAAGTAAAGGACCTGGAATGTGTATGGGCCACGTAAAATTCCAACCCCACCGATCGAGGAGAGCCTTAGCCAAGTCAGGAATATATGCTCCCTTGGAGAAAGAGGGCAGGTGATGGAAGGAACTCAGGACTAAAAACCAGAAGGCTCACGTCTGAGTCCCAGATCACTCCGTCAGCAGTGGCGTGATTTTTAGAACGTTAGTTAACCCTCAGTTTCTAAGTATCTTTATTATGAGTGGGAGGAGGAGAAGAAAACATTTTTCCTGCGTCCATCAAAAGATTGTTGTGATAATCTCATAAGATAATGTTTCCAGAAGATTTACGATGAAAAAATGCTTTGTATCTTTAAGGGATTCTTATTAGATTATTGGAAGCTCTCTCTGTTTTAGTGGGAGTCCCTGGGACTCAGGGGACAAACTTTGGGCCTTAAAATCAATACTGCACAAAAGGAGAAAATAGAACCATATTGGGCCAAATCAAGCCCCCGGAACAACTTGCACCTACATTTTTTGCTTCTTTACAACTACACATATTCTTTGAGACCACGGCCTCTGGTGGGAGAGAACTGTCTTCTGGGTGGTATGGGTGAGAAAGTTGCCAAACAAACCTGAATTATCCAGAGGCCTGTAAAATGCACAATTGCTTTTTAAGAGGCAGGGTGATATTGTGTTCCTTTCGATTTTTGGCAGTAACGATTTTCTGCAATTTGTGGTTTTGCAATTTCTCTTTACACAGACAACACTCTGGCACTCATTCAATGCCCCACTGGTTGGGGGGAGGGAGAGGAGAGAAAGAGAGTCCCTGGGGCTCTGACCACTCCAGAAAAAGAAGGAAATGTTAATGAAATAAGTCAGAAGGAATGTTTGAGACTAGTGGAAGCCATTGGTTAGTGGGGGAGAAACAACTTTTAATAAACTGCGTGGCATGGTTGGGACTTTATCTGGGGTTTTCGTTGGTGAGGCAAAGGTTTGTCCCCTTAACTATTCTTGACTCTCCACTGAGTTTAGTCTGGATTGCAATCTCAATCTCTTCTTCTTTTCCTGTATTCAGCAAGCCTAGAGCATCTCTTCTACTGGCTCCTTTGGCCCCTTCTGGCCTTGGTGGGATTCTCTTGAAATACTCCATCTCTAGGTGTCCACTTGCCAATTACATCAATTTGGGTTTGTGTAAATTAAAAGATCCATGTGCTAGAACTTTCCTCCTTGTTCTGGTTGTGTTTTCTTCCTCTTCCCCAAAGCTGAATGCTCTTTGCAGAGGGCAGTCTGTAGCGTGCACTGCAGAGGCTCTCACGGATGTAGCGTGTATCTTGGTGAGAGTAATTGGTTCTGTTTCTATTCCACCTCTGCAAAGGCTTTGCCGACTTGTGTTTGCTTTTTTATGCCTGCTAGGCATTGCACTGAAAGATTTAAAGTTGCATCTAGCGTAAACCTTGTATTCCTTCTCTGTTCAATTCTTTATATCAAAACAGCCCCCGGTTCTCCACTCAGTAGATTCCCAGGATTTATGCTCACAGTTCACAGGCTTTCTATGCACAAAGGCAATTGCCACTTATTTCTTCTCTTTTCATGACCTAAATGTCACTACTTCTTTTGCTTCTAAGAGGAATATAAAGATAATTGCTGCTCACATGTTAATTGTATAGTTTTTGCATATTTGGGGAAAATATGATCTTCTTCCTGTGTATGTGTTCTAAAGGTTTAGGGAATTGTTTATGTTATGCCACTAAAAATCATGAGATTTGGGGACCAGCCTGGTGACACAGCACTTAAGTTCGAGTGCTCCGCTTCAGCAGCCCCCGGTTCACTGGTTCAGATCCCAGGTGTGGACGTACGTACCGCTTAGCAAGCCATGCTGTGGCAGGCATCCCACATATAAAGTAGAGGAAGATGGGAACAGACCTTAGCTCAGGGCCAATCTTCCTCAGCAAAAAGAGGAGGATTGGTGGCCAATGATAGCTCAGGGCTAATCTTCCTCAAAAAAAAGAGAAAAATCATGAGATTTTAATTTAAGAAGAAGCTTTCAACATGATGCAGTTCAACAGCCGAGCCCAAGAGCCCATGGAAGCGCAATACATTTTTTAATAACTCAACACTGGGATCTTCCTTTTGCTAACCTGAGATAACCTTCAGGTGATTTGTGCTGGTTTTGCCTTCTGGAGCAGCTCAGAATTTGACTCCTTCTTCCACATGACAACCCTCCAAATATTTTGCAGTCTGGTCCCACATACTCTCTGAATCTTCCTTATCTGGGTCCCCAGTTCCTTTAGCCATTCTTCATATGATATTCGCATTTTTCAGCGTCCCTCTTAAAATGTTATAGCCCGACCTAAAAAGAAAACTGCCAAGATGGCTGACATTGCAGAGCTCCAAAAAGAAAAAAGCTCCCGATCTGAACATGTTATTTCTATTACCTAAGAGCACATCACAAATTTTAATAGCACTTTAGTCCTGAGGTTAATCCTAAAACCTCTAGATATGTTACATAAAAGCTGCTATAAAAGCAGATTTTTTTTTCCAGTCTTGTAGTTATGCGCTTGGTTTTGAATACTATGCAAACCCTACATTTATCCCTGTGACACTTACTAGTTTCAGAATATCAATGGAAACTATTAGGAGCTTTTTGAATTTGAATTATTTTAAATCCTGTCTCAGTTTTGGGACATACTTGATTTGCCTCTTGACTTCATTCAAGAGATTGATAAAAGCAGTGAGTATCTGGATTTTAAGCTCCTCAAAGGTAGAATTATGTTTTATTCATCTTTGTCTCTCCTGAAATGTCTGTGACATTCTGTTAAACAACCAGATGTTCAATAAATGCTTTTATGAAATCACTCAACAAAATCAGATACAGTCAGCTTTCCAACATCCTGACAGAGAGTTATCTTTAGATCGATATCAGTGCCCTTTACAAACTAAGAACCAGATGAATTTTACACTGTGTTGGTAATGGTTGGTGATTTTGAGGCATTATATTATAGTTCACTAAGTGTGACCTTCCTAGCTAGGGCTGCTTTTATCCTTGTTTACCTCTTCTATCCTAATCATGCCCAATTTTCTAGGATTAATAAACTGCTAGTCTATTATTTTCTGTCTCCAACAATTCCATTTCCTATGTAATTTCCATGTGACCCTTCCAGGCTGCCTCCGGAAAAAAATTATTTATACATATATAAATATACAATATAAATATATATAAAATAAATCTTACTGATATAATGGATATGCAGCATACAACTTACAAATAATAATAAAATATGTAACAATTTATTGTAAATTCCATATAGCCAACTAATTCTCACAGAATGCTTTCATTGATTTTTGCTGAACTCTTCTATCTATAGCCAATCTGTAGCTTCAATTGATGAATAAATGTAATTTACATATAAATGTTGTTGATATTTTTGTTTATGTTAATGAGCAAGACAAAAGTGAAACAACAAAGCTGTATGAATATGACCTGTATGACAACAGGTCCACTCATTCATCAATAATTTGAGTAACTTCTTTACTAAATCGGATAATAGTTTTTTAATACCATACAATATTTCCTCAAGTTTCTGTACTATTTGCAATATGGCAGCTATAGACACAAGCATTCCCTTTTGCTTAATCTGCATTAACTTTTTCTACATCACTTTCTTAAACCTAAACAATCAACAACACAAATCAAACCTTAATTTGTAGTATTTGTTGATTTCTGTGTTGTAAATACTCTTACCATGGCCAATTTCAAACCACCAACATGACATCACTGAATATGGAATGAGGAAGGGATGTGCAACACCTTTATGCGGTATTTCCACCGTAAAGATACAATAGATGCAAATAACCTCAGAAGCATAGGCAGTAATAAAATGTCACAAAATAAATAGGAAGTGATGAGTTTTGAGTGTTTCCTTTGTTTTTAATACAAGTTATTTCACTGTAAGTTTATATAATTGAATTTTTAATAATGGCTATGTTTAATAAACAGCTCACAAATTTCTGAAAATCTAACAATTGCCTGTTGCAACAGGCACAAGCCATCACAAGTACAACACTGGTCCTTCCTCTTTAGACAGCAGTGGGGGATAGGAAGTGGGAAGAAGAGGTTGGGGTACAACTGTGAATATTTATAAGCTAATTTTTTCCAAGTTACAAATTGTTATTTTTTAAAAATCTGTTTTAGGGTTTTATCAAAGATCAGAGACTACCTCCTAAGTCTTCAGAAACTGCTTTCTACCTACCTTGCCATTAAAATATATTTCATCTTTCATATTGATTATTTACTTAAAGATTCTATCACTATATCTTTGCTAAACATTTGTTTTCGACTACAAGGTCAGAAGCTCAAGTTAAAGGGAAGAGATAGTTCTAAGAATGTAGATATTTAATGAAATCCACAAATAGGAAATAAAGTTTAGTTGGAGTTTATGCTAACTTGAATTGGAGGACTTCATCAGAAATGGAGAGTTGTCAAAACCAGAGCTGCTCTCTTGTTTCTGGGGCTTCCTGCTATCTTCTACTTCTGTAGCCCAGGTCCATCTACTTACTCCTCAGATTGTATATGGCCCAAAATGGCAGGTGCAGACATCAAAGAGAGGACAATTTAGCTCTGCTTCCCACTTGGGGAGCCTACATCAATTCCAAACACCAAGTTAATAAACCAACATGCTTCAAGTCTTCATTCCTTGGCAGGCCACCACCCAGCATATGAATGGGATTTCTCAGTTGGAAACATCTCTGGTTCCATTAGCTTTTGCTAATAGATTTTTTTTTTTTAAGATTTTATTTTTTTCCTTTTTCTCCCCAAAGCCCGCTGGTGCATAGTTGTATATTCTTAGCTGTGGATCCCTCTAGTTGTGGCATCTGGGACGCTGCCTCAGCATGGCTTGATGAGCAGAGCTATGTCCACGCCCAGGATTCGAACCAACGAAACACTTGGCCGCCTGCAGCGGAGCACGCGAACTTAGCCACAGGGCCAGCCCCTTGATTTTTTCTTTTTTTTTTTTAATCAGGATTGTGTGGTGAAATTTATCAAGTATTTTTCTGCATCTATTGAGATAATATGGTTTTGTCCCTTTAATCTATTTGTGTGATAGATCATATTCATAGATTTTCTGATGCTGAACCATCATTCTGTTCCTGGCATACTCTACTTTTTAATGGTCTTTAAAAATGCATTGATAAACAATTTGCAAATATTCTATCTAACTTGTTAAATTTATCTTCACTTATGAGAATGCCTTATAGTTGTTTTTTTTTTTTTTTTTTTTGGCATTATATATTCTTCTTTACATTTACCTAGCATTGAGTTTCTTTGTGCTGTGAAAACTTTATGTATACTTACTTTTTTTGAGACTGTCTTCTCTTTCTCTCCCTCCTTCTAACCCACTCTCCTCACTCCTCCTTATCTAAAAGTTTTGCTGTTGCCTCTACTCAGCACCCTCCTCCCTAGACTCTCAGTCCAACCAAATATTTATAAGGGTTTATGCTCCTGCTCCATAGTGCTATCTGGGATACCCAAGATCTAAGCCCCCAGGCTAGTGACATTTGGCTCAGTTACTGTTCATAAAGCTGAGTGTGTGTTCTCCAGCCTCCCTAAGCCACAACTCTAGTCCCAACCTTTTTCTTCCTCCTTTGACAAGTTGAGAAAAACCCACATTACCTCCTGATTTCAAGCAGTGAGCCCAGCTTCAGATTCCCACTTGATATCAAGCATTTGTAATCCCTAGTAAACTACAGATGCTGAACTCCCAGCCCTCCCTGATTCTAGTCCTTCCTTGTCCTGGTTCCAGACTGAAGCTCAGCTGGAGGGCTTTACCCCTCCACTTATCTCTTCCTTTTTCTGTTTTATTTGTTATCTACAGTTATCGCTTTTGTTTATGAACAAGGCTATATCTTTTTAATACTTGATTTACTTTTTTAAGTTGAGTTCCATAAACTTATACAGTTTTCTGGAGGGATGAATTAAGATAATTATGTGAATTTTAAAAGATACAAAGAAATATAGCGATAAAAGGAAACACTAGTGTAAACCTCATATATGCCCTCTGCCTAGGAAACCCTCCTTTTCCTTTCTGCCTACCACCTACATCTTAATCATTCTTCCCTGGCTACTTCTTCTATCTTATGTTTCGTCTTCCTTCAATTTAATCTCATTAATATTTATTGAGTGCTATAATATATCAGGAACTATACTAGCACTGAGAATACAGTGCTACACAGAGAATACAGCTAAAGGAGATAGATGTAGTCCCTGTCATCATGCAACTTATGCCTAGTGTGTGAAACAATTAAACAAAATTTTATAATTAAAAAAATTTACAGTACAGTATGACATTAATGACTCCAGCAATTATAATTAGAGCATCTTATTTAACAGTTGATTGCATAGTCATTTTTATTATCTTCTAATTTTTACATGTGGATTAATCATGTTTTCCCAATTCTGAAAGACTCATGAAGATAGTGAATATATATCCTATATTTCTCTTATTTGTGTCCATGATTTCATACATGGAACCAGGGATCATTGTGCATATAGGATACAGTAGTCTTTATCCTCCAGTGGGATTAAAGTGGGTTTCAAGGCACCAAAGAGGTTGTACACAAAGAGGTTGTTTTAAGGTCAGCTATTACTGCTTTTCATCAATGGCTGTTACAGAAGTTATAGAACCATTTGTTGGTACAGACCATTTTGTTGGTGCTCTTTGAAGACTCAGAGTTAGAGTATGGTTTACAATAAGACTATTTATTATTTCAGAGTTAATTTCAAAAAGAAGTACCAGATTATTGTGTCTTTGTGTTAATTTAAAGGCTAAAATAAAGTAACTTTAAAGTGGCTAAAGTAACTTTATTCCTGATTTATGAAGCATCTTGTTTTTTAAAAGGAGAGACAGACCAAGAGAGAGATTCAATACTACATAAAAGACACTGTAAAAGTTAGCTGCCCAGATCATGAATAGACACCAGTTTAAAGTACCTCCAAGGAACTTATATCATATACTCCAGATATCTGGATCAAAATAAGAGATAATAAAATGACATCCACCAAATGGCTACTACAAGAGACAGAAAATAGCAAGCGCTGGTAAGGAGGTAGAGCAACTGCCATTCTCATACACTGCTGGTAGATGAGACATTTGGTACAAACACTTTGGAAAACTGGCGTTATCTCCTAAAAATGAACATATGCATACCTTATAACTTAGCAGTTCTATTCTGATGTATATACCCAACAGAAATGCATTGTAGTATATTCATGCTGTGAAATAGTATACAGCAATGAGAATTTACAATCTATAACTACATGCAACTTATATGGTTGAAAAATCTCAAATAATGATGACTGAAAGAAGCTAAGCAATTGAAAGTGCTAATGTAATTGATAATCATTATGAACCCATCTTGGGAGTTCTGCAACCAGACCTAATGCAAATTTGGTGGATGGTAACCAGTTTAACTTTTTCCATTGTATCTTTTTTCCCCTAATTTCTGTCATGTCAGCATCAGATGGAGCAGATTAAAATGAACATCTTCCAGAATCTAAGTGATGAGAAAGACTATAAGACAGCAAAGTTTCAAAGCTAAGAGGTCAGTAAGCTAGGACAGGATGCGAATGCCAGATGTCCAGTGAATGAGGCCAAGTTCTTAGCCAAATACTTTGTAACAATGGGAATTAGGCAAACAAGAAGCAAAGCTTGAACAAGGAGGTTGAGGGCCAATAAGAATATCCAAATCAATTGGAAGGGGTCACACAAAGAGTTCATGTCACCATTTGGGCACTCAACCACCCAAAGACAGGAAAAAAGAGGGTCTCATACTTGTGGGAGGGACCAAGACTGTAGGAAAATAGGGGAACATTCTGATCTGAGGCCAAGGTCATATACCCCATAGTATAGTTGGACAATATATAGTTGAACAAAGAGTAGAAGGTTTGGTGTGATTTGGAAGCCAGAAATGGGACTGGCTTACCTAAAACTCAACATATACCTCACAAAGCTCTCAGGTAGATAGACTGATTGTTTATAGTTAAGAGGAGATTAAGATGGTTGATAGCCACCTTCTCATCATGAGAACCAACTCAGGAAGACTGTTTAAAGGGCTGCATTTATTAAAATTATATATACGTATATACATCTTAAATCTGTATTTACAGTTTTAATCTCCAATTACATTGAGGGGTATTTGAAGAATGTTATGTTTTTTATTGAAACTTAAAACCTATATAATTATCATGTTCTGTAATTCTGTGCCTTTGAATATATTTTCAGTTCAATGAAACTTCACTGTATTATGGTGGAGAAGTCAGCTGGCCTCAGAGTTGAGCCATAGACCGTTATGAACTATCAGAGATAGGCTGGAGATGGTTGCTAAGAAAGCAGGAAGGGTGGCTGAGATGCCGTTGGGAGAGAAATTCCGAGTGGCACACATAGAATGGGGCAGTGTGGCAGGAAGGGAGCGGTGCCTTAAAATGCTGCATGCATGCTTGGCTTTCCTTCTCTACTCATAACCTATAAAATTCAACATACTAATTTTTAAAATGTGCATCAAGCATGTACCAATTGTCAGACACTATGCTAGGTATGCAAGGTGAAGATATGTGAATACAGACAGTACCTGTGCCCTAAGGAGCTCATATTCCAGTCGAGGCAACAAGGTGAAGACACAGCAGAGTAACTCTAAGGGAATACTTTCTTCTGCAACATTTGCCCCAAATGGAGGAGAGACCACCTTTAATCATTATTCTTGGGTTGGTATCCTTTTCAAGATTTCTCAGCCTCCTTCCCTGTGTGCCTGGTACCCAAAGTCACATGCCCAGAGTAAACCCTCGCAATGCCTCAAAGTTATTGCATCATGACAGTTCCCAAGCCTCAGCCTATCAGCCCCATCAGCCTAATTTGCTCAGATCTGAGAGGCTTTCTCAATACCAGGTCATGAGAAAGTTGAATGAGTGAGTGATGTTACCACTCATCTTTATGTTTCTTGGATTTTATACCTGGAATTGGATGCTGAGTCATATCATGAATCCAAGCAGACTACATGCAGCCAGCAGGGGAGGGCTGAATGTCGCTGGACCTGAGGACCTTAGCAGAATGCTAGATCTGTAGTTCTAACAAGAACACTGGCAGGGAGAAAGAGTAAAGAGATCAGGCTTCCTAGGATTCTCAACCTGGCCCTTGGAATCCTGTCCCAATTTACCCCTCAGTAACACACAATTTAAACCATGGCTTTGCTTTGGGGAAGGTGTTACTTAGAGAAGGATCCATCAGCTCGCCAATGTTTTTTCCATTAAAATTTCAGTATACTTCTTTAGTCTAACTAAGATTTTTCCAATTTCAATATATGTTTTCCCAAAAAGGCTTTTGATAGTATTGAATATTTGAATCACCAAACATTTGCTGATTGCTTTACTTGTCTGTAGCCTCTTGAAATTTGCTGAGTATAGCTCCAAAAAACACTCTCTGTATTTTAAATTCTACTATTCAGTGGTCCAGTTTTTTTTGTTTTTGCAATCTACAAATTTAACTGTATAACATTCAGCAAAAAGCAAAAGAAAAATCAGAGTTAAATCATGTGAGAAATGTTGCCCACTTTCTCATGCAATGATTGTTTGCCAGGCACAAAAGTCATCCGGAGGCCTGAATTTACCAGTTCCTCAGGTCATTCGTTCCATGCACTTCATGACCCTCATGGAGTGAAGGTCTCACCAAATAGAGAGCAATTCCAGTATCTAAAGTCTTTTTTTTTTTTTTTTAACATCATGGCACCTAAACCCAAGATAACATTTTAGTTGGTGCTCAACAGTGATCTTTCTTGCCACACTGGCTGTTTTGGATTTATTGAAAAATGGTTCCGTAGTGTGCTATGGATAATTTAATGAATTTTCGCTGGTAATTTTGATAACTGGCAATTTTTGCCTTACACGTCAACTTTAAAACCTAAATCCCACATGGACTGTGACTCTATTGTGATTCTCAAATTTTATCAGTAACATTTTAAATCTTATAGCAAGCACTTAAAGTAATATTTTATCTGTATACAAGAGATAATTTTATTTACAGTGTTTTAAAGGAGAACACATTCTAGTCCCTTTTAATTATGTCATTAAAATGAACACTACATGGAAGTGGGGGCTAAGAGACAGTAGCAAGAGAAAAGCAATTCTCTAAGGAAACTGGAGAATCCCACTTTTATTCTAAAATTTCAATACAAACATACAGGAGCTGCGCTAGTAATTGTTTTTTGTAGTTTTGCTACAGCACTAAGTCATGTTTTATGGATTCTTTTAATAGGAAAGCTGTGTTGCAATTTGTTGACAGAGAAGACAGGCAGCATCAACCTATGAAAAGGTCAGAGAGAAAAAAGCAGAATCAGGTTAAAATGGTCCTACCTGTCAAGATAGCATCGCCTTATAGAAGAATGTATTATTCGCCCAAGAAGAGGCACCTGTAATCAATGTTCCCTTCTATATTCCACACCACTCCACCACGAGATGAGGAGAAAAATCAGTAGTATTTGCACGGTGACTCCAAGCTGCATTGGAAATATAAATAGGCTACCCAGATAGGGGTCTGCTTCCTAATTTGTGCATTTGGAGCAAATCTGCTTTATTCATAGCATCATGGGCAGAGGCTTCAGTGAGCACTGAACTAAGACTTTTTATCTGTTCTGCCTCCAAGAAACCAATCTCAAAGAGGTCAATTTCCTACAGAGACATAATAACTTCAGTCTACAGAGACGATATAACTTCAGTCAGCCCCGACCTGTCTTCGTAGCTCAAGTTAATGACTGCAGCTCAAGTTACAAAGTTGCCCAGCTATGTTTGTTGGACCCATTTGGTTTCCAACCTTTTCTTATTACTTTCTTTATGAACCCCCTTTGCATGTTTTCCCTGGTGGAGCTCATGCTTTGAAGAGTTAGCCTACTAAAGAAATAGTTAATTAATAATAAATGTTGCAATTTTATGAATCAAAATGGGAAATTGCCAATCAGAACTTTTAGCTGACATGATCAGTGTCACCACGTGAGTTGTTACAATTCCATACAGAAGCTTCCCGTTTTCAATTCGACTTTTTAGAAATGTAAGCAGTTTCCTATCGATGTATGCAATACATCACTAAAAATTATGCTAAAGTCTACTACATGAATGTTAAACCATAGTCATACATGTTATAAGGGAGCTTCCATTCAGAGAACTTAAAGAATATTATAAAATCCCTACTTACTTTTTCCCTTTTAGGCACAACCTTCTAGCGTCAATCAGTCATTCCAGAGTTCTGTTTAATTTCCTTCACCTTAGGACACACAGTTAACCAGCTTAAGTGGATAGAACAGCAAACCAAGGTCAAAGATCTGCTGCTTTCAGCATCTAGAATGGTTTCTTTCTTAAATCTGTACTTATCATTAGAATCATATCTATCATTTTTCCAATTTCCATTCATGTTTATAAAATAAGAGAAAATCAATAAATTACTCAGATAATTGACAAATAAATGCTGCTTTGCAGACAATGATGGCATTGCTTCTGAAACTTATTGGCGGGCAGCATTATATAAAGAAAACTTGACATGGCTCTTTGGTAAGATGAGGTACAAGTTTAATTTGGTACAGGAAAGGAAATTTAGGGATTTTAAGATATAATATGCAGAAATGCAGGTCATTTGAAAGTGAAATGTATAAAAGTTGAGCACCACAGGTATTGAAAGTAAGATCTAAATTTCCCACAAATATTCCATACCTTAGACTAGCAACCTTAGGTAAGAAAATGCTAAAGTAAATATTTCAGTTACACACAAGCTGCATAATAGCATTTATTACTATTTACTGAGTATTGACTAAGTATCAGGCAGTAAACTGGGCATTTTGTACACACATTTTTTCCTAATTACCTGATTTAATCTTACTAATAACACTGCAAAATGGGATTGTTTCAGCATTTTACTGAAGGAATAAAGTTAGATATGAAGTACTCTTCCCAACATCATATGTAACTAAAAATAGCAGAAATGAAATTAAAATCAAGTCCATCTGACTCCAAAACCCATGCTCTTTCTTCCACACATAATTGTCCTCTTCTGAAGATTGCTTATAAAGACTAAACAGAATTGTTACATTCCCTCTGCCTTCAAATTTGGCCTCGGTATGTTTTCTCTGAAGCTACATTCTAGAAAACATGTTAGATAATGGATAGCAGCGTCCTGTTAGTTGCCCATATTAAATGTATAAAAAGCACTATTCTCTTTTAACTACTGTCAATGCTAGAGACTAGAACAGAACAGAGTCCACTGATCAGACCTGTCTAGGTAACTTTGGATGTGGCATGTTATCATGTCAGGAGAAAGTGATGCAATGTACTCAGTAGGCAGCAACCAGGAGACCTTGAGAAAGGAGATTAAGAAAAGTAACATGGCTGAGGGCCCGGCCTTCCTGTCCATTATCTCATTGGCTCCTCATCACAGTCCTTTATGTCGGACCATTATTACCATGTCACAGATAGTCCCAGAGAAGTTAACAAGGACATTCAGCTAATACACTGGGTATTTGAACCCGGGTCTGTCTGCTTTCAGAGGCTCATCCCATGATACAGAGTTACAAGGAGCCCTGGTGCACAACACCTACGACAAGTGCATGTCCCTGCCACTAAATATCATTGTTTGTCACAAGCTCTCCAAGATTTGTTCTGCCGCTCATTTGTCAGTGTACAGTAATACCCATAGTTTCCATTTATTGTATAACAGTCTGTGTCAGTTACTTAATTAGGTTCCTTACATAAGTTATGCCCAGAGAAATGAATATTTGTTGAATGAATCTAAGATTTAACATGTCATTTAATAATTAGAATGATACTATGAGGCTTAAATTACTATTTTCATGTAGGTGGAAGACAGAGGTTTATCAAGGCCATACAGTGAAAAAAATTGGGAAGTTGGAATTCAAGTATCCATCAGGCCCAAAGGCCATGTTCATCCCCCAAATGACCCTACTTGGAGGTTACCAGGGGTGGAGTGTTTTTACTTTTTGGTTCTAATAATTAGAGTTTATTACATTCAGCATGGAAATCTACTTAATACTTGTCAAGCCTTCCCAAGAAGCAAGGATGAAAGTATACGTTGTTTATTTGGAAGCAATCACAGGAAATGTAAGAAAGTGAGGAAGTGAGCCACTGAAGGGAAAGCAAAAAGGTACATTTTCAAGCAAGTCAATACTGTGAACAGCTGGAACTTAATCCCACTGTGGGAGACAGTGAGGAGAGCACTCCCAAGTGGGAACAGCATGGAATGGAGCTGAAAATTCCCAAGCCACAGACAGTCTGGCTTACACAGCTCAGGGTATCATTAAACAAGTAACTCACCTATAGTTAAGATCATCCTAACCCTTGAGATTTTCAGAAGAAAGCATTGTTGAAAGACCTACCAGTAGATCTGACTGACCAGATATATCATGTTCATGCACAAAAAGTCTCAATATAAAAATGTAAATTATCTCCTAATCTGTAAATTCAAAGGAAATCCAATCAAAACACCAACAGGATTATTCACAGAACTTGACAAACTGATTCTAAACTCTCTATGGAAGAACAAAAGCTCCAAATTAGCCAGGACAATTCTGAAAAGGGACAATTCTGGAAAGGTTGGGCAAACTTGCCAGGAACAGATAGCTAACTTATAAAGTTGCAGTCATTAAGATAGTGTGCATTGTCATGGGGATAAACAAGTAGATAGTGGACTGGGATAGGGGTCCCAAAAATGGATGCACAGAGGGCCCTGGGAAATAAAAGAGGAGGGCCTGAGACATCAGTGGGGAAGGGTGGGCTGTTTAGTAAGTGCTGTGGGTCTGCTGGCTTTTCATATGGAGATAAATTAGAAGAGGAATTTTACTTTTTGCCATATGGAAAGCCAATAGTCCCATAGTACTTACTGAGATTTAATCACTGGGGCAGCTTCCAGTGCTTCTGGATTTTCTGCTACACCATCGTTAGCATTTTTTCTAAGAAAAAAAAAAGGCTTCTGTGAAATGATTTTACTGTATATACTTATACAGTGGTTGAAACAAGGGGTAGGCCATTGGAACCCCTCATGCTTGGCATGCCCTTAACACCCCCTCAGCACCAACACAGGAACAGAAGGCCCCTTTTCTCCTAAAAAATGGAGCAGAAAACACAACATAACCCAAAGATCCTCCATTCTCTATCTTCTTTGAAAATTTACGATTCAAAAAACCCAGTTTTACTCTTTATTTAGAATCCAGGCAGTGTTGAGATAGACCTACTCACAACATTCCATAGGCCCTGTGCTGTATTTTACCTGCTTCAAAATGCAAGCAAATAAGATTCATCTTGCATGTGAACTACACTCTATTGAAACACTAGTTCAAATCCTCTTCAAGCCAAGTCTCAACACAGGAAAAGAATGGCAGAGTTGATTAGTAATGTCTGCTGTGGGTGTAGTAAGGAAAGTGACAGCATGCTTGCCAAGAATTTATCATTCCTTAATTTGACATGTTTCTATCCAGGAATATAAAATAACTTTTATGTCATTAATCTAGGGAGCTTGGTATTATTATTCAAATAAATCAATATCAATTTCTGCCCACAGAGTATTTTTCCTTAAAGCACCGGGTTGGAATATGCCACACAAACTAGATCTATACATCATGTTCTAGCTCGTCTCAAGTGAAAACAGAATATGTACCCTCAGGAGTTAAGTTACTTGGGCTTCAGGAAGCCAACAGTTGATTAGGGAATATGATATGCAGCCGAGGGTTTCCCTTCTAAATACAATAGACAATTATGTGTGATCATGTATCTAAAATAGAAAAGCCATCATTGATAATCACTTGATACTTTATTACTTTTGAACAATTTGAACAATTTTTCCTATGCAGGAAAATTGGAGGGCAAGCTAAACCTGACACATCATTTTATTTATTGAATGTATTTATACTTCACCTCTTTCCAAAAAAAAAAAAAATTGAAGCTGCTTAAAACAAGAACCATATACAATCTTGTTAATAAAAAAAGATAGCCTTGTAAATTAAAAAAAAAAGTTGGTTATTTTTCCCCAAAGAAAGCCAAATTGTGTTTACTCGATATTTAATATGGGAGATTTGCATAATTTTGTTACGGTGAAAAATAATGTTTCAACTTTAACTTCCAAGAGGCACTCTCAAAAATACCATCTGTGATCAGGGAGTAAGGTAATAAATGAAACCTTGTGAAAGGGTATGTGGTGATTTTTTTTAAATGAAGCCTCTGTTTTTAGGGCAGTTTCCATTCTGATTAAGCCAACATTTGACTTTGTTGCATTTATATCTGCAAAGACTTTTGTTATGCAATGAGCAGAATATAAATCTCTTACTGCCCAAAAGGTTTTCTCTCCAATGTCCAGGTTTTCAGATTAGGCATTCATCTCAGAACTGAACAGTTTTCATTGCCATTGACTATTTTGATGCTAAAGACCACCCACTTGATCTCACCCCTTTTGTGTCGACTCCCACCCCAGATGAAACCTGAAAGCTAACATGGAAATTCATGTTCTATCAGGAGAATTAAAAGGAAAAAAAAAAGTAACCAGTATCCCTAACTTCTGTAGGAAGAGATATTGTGGGTCCATATAAAAGATTCCTGGAATATGACTATTAAGAAACTAAAAATTAAAAAATGAAGCAAAGGGTAAGGATAGCTTATAAAATGAATGCCAAGAAGTCCTCTTCAGATGTTGGAGTTGAGTTACAAATCTGTCTCTAACTCAGTGGTCTATATCTTTTTGTATTGAGTTATAGGTCCCTTTGAAGATGTAATAAAGCATCTGAAGCATTCCCTCAGAAACAAACAAAAAAATTATTTATCAAAAAGTTGCTATCAACAAAAATGACAGGTGTTCTTCACACCATAAAGTTTTCATAACAATTTAATTTTAATTTCAGTAACACTTATGAATAGATATTTAGGTGCTAATTAGGAAGAATAACCAGAAATATTTTTTTCCAAAGTTTCATTATAAATCTTGAGAAGTATTTCCCTACTTCTGGGGTTGGGGAGTAAGCAGGGTATGTACCACAAAGTTACAGCCAGGGGACTGGGAGTTCACATGCACATCAAGACTTATCTTTATACCAAATAAATAATAACTCTTGTATGTACATAGCAATCTTTATGGACATAGATGCTGTTTTAATAAATGAAGTAAAATTTATTTGAAAGGAAAAAAAATCCAAAATTTGAGAAGCTACTCCAGAATGTATTTATTCATTCATTCATTCCCTTCATTTATTTACTCAACAAATATTTATTAAATGCTTACTACATGCCCACTTTTTGGGATATTGAGAATGAATTTCAGGAACATCCATTAGAGTGTAAACTCCTTGAGGGAAGATACCAAGCTGGCTCAGGGCAATTAGCTGTCAAGTATTTCCTTGTGAATTTTATGCTCTGTGGTGTAATCACAGAACACAGGCTCACAAGCTGGCTTCCATCTGCCATTCAATACCTTTGTGAGTTGATGATATATGCTCAGAGAATGCTAACTCTTTTATACATCCAAGGTTG
Organism: Equus asinus; assembly: GCF_041296235.1. Lineage (NCBI taxonomy): Eukaryota > Metazoa > Chordata > Mammalia > Perissodactyla > Equidae > Equus > Equus asinus. The sequence continues at coordinate 31,412,194 of NC_091802.1, read as the reverse complement.
TCACCACTGCAAGGGACTTTAAAAATTGTATATTTCCACCTCTTCACCCTATAAATAGAGAAACAGAAGGCCTGTGAGATAAAGTGGCTTCTCTAACGTTACACAGCTAACCAATGATGGAACCAAGACTGAAACTCTTGTTATTATGCTCATTTCATTAAAAAAAAAAATTAGGGCAGTAAATCTGCAAAAGAATTATTTAAATGTATTCTTAGGCCAACTGCATTTACTTGTTTGATTATTTATTCTCCTCCCACCTCTTCAAAGTTGTTTTTTTTTTAAGTTTAAGTACATACAGTATCATAAGATAAAAATAATAATTGAAGGAGTCTGCAGTGAGAAAGAGGAGGTGAGAAAAAGTAGGTGAAGCAAGAGGTTACTTCAGTAGATTAAATGCACTCATAATACTCTACATGGCTACTAAAACTGGGTCACCAACTAATGTTGTACTTCCCAGCAGCCAAGAAGGAAGGAAACAAAAGTCATGGTAGGCATCAGATAGAAATCATCTGAATCCGATTGTTTTAAAAACAATTAGAATCTGAAAAGGTTACATACTGTATGATTGCAAATATATGATATTCTGGAAAAGGAAAAACTGTGTAGAGACTAAAAAGATCAGTGGTTGCCAGGAGTTGGGGAGGGAGGAAGGGATGAATAATTGAAGCACAGAGGACTTTTAGGGCAGTGAAAATACTCTATATGATACTATATTGATGGACATTATACATTTGTCCAAACTCATAGACTATACAACACCAAGAATGAATCCTAATGTAAATTATGGACTTTGATAATGTGATAATGATGTGTCATTGCAGGTTCATCGATTGTAACAAACGTACCACTTTGTTGGGGGATGTTAGTAATAGGGGAGGCTATTTATGTGTGGGGGCAGGGGGTAAATGGGAAATCGCTATGCCTTCCTCTCAATTTTGTTATGAACCTAAAACTGTTCTGAAAAAATTAAAGCCTTTATATTTTTTTTAAAAATCTGGATTCTCAGGAGAAATACCACCGCTAATGGCCTTGAGGCCTCAATGAAAGTTCTCCTGTGGGTCCTCAAAAAATACATTGCTACTATCTATTCAACAGTAACTTTCAGCAGAGTGGTTCTTAAGTCATTCTTCATGGAGACCAGAGGGAATGCAATGCCCAGGACAGTGAAAGCATCTGGACAAGACACCGTAACACTGCAGTCCATCCACACAGCTCCCTGAGGGTCTGGATTCATCCAGGAATAACATTTAAACCACCTAGAGGAATAACAAATAATTTACTTTAGTTGGCCTCTCACTGTGTGCCCAGACCATTCTAAACATCTACATGTTATCTTCACATCTTCTGGGCAAGTTCTATTGAATATTATTTCTTAAAAGTGAATTTTTAATAAGGACTGAGCAATGGAACATCCAAAGTCATAAGGTTATATGTTCTGTCAAGAAATTGGAGAGTATATATTCAGTATTGCTGAAAATTTTTCTAATGCTAAATCAGTAGTCTTTCATGAAAATCAGAACATTTTACCAAAACATGTAACAGAAAATGTTCAGAGGAATAAAGACAAATATAATAATTCTTCAGCACATTGGGATTCCTAAACCACTGTCCCATCTCCACCATGAGCACAGGTAACTGGTAATTTATAGTATTTGAAGCACTCCAGTTCCTAGGAGAGTGCAAGATGTGAATGTTTTCACTAATTTTAAAGTTATGGCTATGAGACAGTGCTACATGGCCAACAGGAGCCTGGGCATTCATGAACCAAAGTTAGTGTATTTATCAAATGAAAGTTACACGAAATGTGCTCTTAACATATTGTCTCTGTGTTAACCAGCTCACATGAGTGACTATACTCCTTCACCACAGCCAGGACTTCCAGATAGTTCCTTTCCCTTGGTTCTATCTCCAGTATCTGTTTTCCTCTGGACTGCATGCAGCCTGATTTCCCTAACACCCTAACTAATTCCTCTATGGCAGAGCTTCTCAACCCCTGCTGCACATCAGAATCACCAGGGCAACTTTGAAAATGCCCAGGGTCCAGACTGCACCCAAGCCCACTGATCTCAGAGCCTCTGGGGTGGAACCCTCACAAGACAAAGGCAGAGATTAAGAGAGGACACTGAGAGCATGAGCCCCAGGTCCCTGACCTGGGAAGTGGGAGAAGACATGGTGAGGAAGGAGACCAGTAAAGGAGTTGGGGGCATGTACTTTGGCAGGGAAGAGGCCAATACTGTGGCTATCATTGCCAGTATATGGCAACTCTCAGACACAAAGGACCCTCCTCTTTTACCACTTTCTGTACATCCTGCCTCCAGCCACCAGACCAGTCCTGCCTCTGAAACCCATCAACATTAAGGCTTAAATGACTGTTGCCAGAGAGGATTGGGGAAAGGAACAGTGAAGAGTGAAAGGCAATGAACACCCACAGCAGGGTGTGTGAAGGTGAGGGAGATAAGCAGCTAGGAAAGTAAATCCTGGGTTCTAGCCTACCCTTAACTGCGACCATTGGATTCAATGATTCTCTTTTAAGCCAGCCCTGCATTGATGATGTTTTGTTGGAGGTAGCTGGTCACAACTGGTGGCTGTGTCTCTGCAAAACTTGAGCTTGGAGCTACAGAATATACTGGAAAGAATATTGGTGCCATCTGGTACAGAAAGAGTAGAGATGGGAAGTAAGTCCAGCTTTTCTCAGGCTTCCTGCTCTTGAGTCACAGCATAGCTCCAAATGCCTTGGATGTAGGATTCAGCTCTTTCTGCCAATGCAATCCACCAAGCACAGACACTTGCCCCAGAAAAGGATACTCACTACTCCCATTAGCTCAGGAGGTGTGGAAGGGGATATTCCTTGTGAAAAACATACTTATAAAGAGAAAAGAGTGCATTTCCACCTTTTCCTTGGTCCCCCCACAAAGCAAAATTAATTGTATAAATTTAAAAGTGGCTAATTCCTAATGGAAATTTAATCTACATGTTACCCCAGTGAAAAAGTAGCCTGTTTATAAAACAAGAAGGTCAGTGTGGTAAGTGTAACCCAATCATGCTTTGTAAATTGGTCAACTTTTCACTGGACTGTTGTATATCACACAGCTTTTACACAAGCTTGTTAAATTTTAGACTTTCAAGACAATCTAGTCTAAAATATTTGGGTAACTTGGTTACACTTTCTCATTACTGGTTAAGCCTTCACATTCTGATAATAGGCCTTTATGTAAGAAATGCAAATTTACTATGGAGAAAAATTAGTAGATAATAATTCTTCCTGAAGAAAGAGCATCAAGAGCTGAGACTTGCCCAAAGAGTGGCTCTTTCCATTCTGAATTCCTTCATTGTCCAGCAACATAAATTGTCAGTGCAAGAGTCTGTCTGAGAACAGCCTGGTAGGAGTTGGAAAAGATTAATGAAAATATTTTCAAAGACTCAAGTCACGCCATTTTATTACGGAGTAGAGGAGTATTGTTTTTAATCCATTATTTGTGAGCTTGGAAGGAAATAATTATTTGCAAATTAAAAAATAAGAAAAATGCAATATTTCTTTTAGTCTCTCAAAACCCCAGACATTTTTCTCTTAGCAGATACAAGCCTTCCCTCCTCTAGATCTCTGCTTATCAAAGGAGGCGGAAATTCATCAGGTTTGCTTTTTCATTATTTGAGGCTGAGAACTGGGAGGAAAGAGTAGAAGAAGGGGAGGATCACATTCTGAAGGTTTAAGACTGGTAGGAGGTGAGGGGGCAGAAAATGTACCACCTTCCCTTGACTGCTACCTGTCTGTAGTTATCTTTCTTGAAAAGTAGGTTTATGCCACATGGGATTATCAATTAATATAAACATTTAAAATGTTTAAAAACCAGGCACATTACATATTATATATAAGAACCTTAATAATAACTACAGAGTGGTTAATATTATCCCTATTTTACAGATCTAAAATTAAGCTCAGAGAGGTAACTACTGCCTAAGGCCATCCATCTAGAAAGTAACGAATCTGGAATTCAAACCTAAGTCTAAGTCTTTTGCCAAAAAATACTATCTTCCAAGATTATCAAGAGTCACTGAAGTGAGTCAAATCAGAATGGGCCTTTGTAATTATTTGTTTATTTATTCATTCAGTCATTCAAGTTAGGCCTGGATTACCTAACTGCATACTGATCAACATCATAGGCTTTGAGGTCAAGTTCTAGCTCTGTCACTTGCTATCTTGTTGGCTTGGTCAACTCAATTAGTCTTGGGATGCTGATTTATAAGTAGGAGATTGTGATGGTACCAATTTTAAAGGGTTATTGTCAATTTAATGCAATGATAACTTAAAGCCCTTGGTTTGGTGCCTGGATATAGTAAGCACTCAATAGCTTTATGTTGATGGTGGTGATGATGATGATGACGGCCATAATGCAGTGGTCCTGGGGGTAGAGATGTCAGTTTTCTACTAGGAAAAGCTGGCACTAGAAAGCTGTGATAATGGTCAGAGACTCTTGAATCTTAGAGCCAATAGGGACCTTCGGGTTTCATCTGTTCCTTGCCTCTGGATGCAGATGGAATACAAACAACAGGGCCGCATTAACGCAGCATGCTACACCACTGATTTATTCACTGGCTCATAAATATTAACAGTCTCTCCTTTGCTCACAACTCTGGAAAAAGAGGGTAAATCCTGCAGGCTCAGGGCCTACAGACACCCAGATGAAATTCTTGGAGCATTTTCCAACAGTGTGTAAAACCCTCCACTTGGAGTCTCAGCTTCTCTCCCTGGATGATGCCCTCTTCAGAAACCTTGCCAATTTACTCACAGTCACCAACCCTCCAGGCCACAAGCAAATGAGGACACGGGGACTATTTAGGGGACTCCCTTGTCTCAACCTTCATCCAGATGTTTGGCACCGTGGAAACAGGCATAGCCACAGTTTCCTTTGGACAATTTAAGGAATTAATATTAAAGGATGCGTCACTCTGGATCTAGAAAACCAGTTGCCATAGGTTTTCTCAAGCAGCGTTTGGAGCTCCAGGAGGGGATTTTGGAATCAAAGGGGAAACACGCACTGATTATCTCATCTGCCTTCTCCTTGCCTCCCCCAAATCCCCTCTTCTGAGAGCACTTTGTCAGCTGCTTGCCTTGACCCTCTTCAAATGCTACCCTGGAAACCTCACTACAGTAATTCCTCAATCTAAGGTATGAAAATATATAGACACTAACCCCAGCTTCTATAGCAGAGTGATGACGTTGCTACTGAAGTTCCCTTCCGGAAGTTTAGAATTTTAGCCAGAGTAAGAAGAGCTGGGTAAGGCCTTGCAAATTTAACTTTTTCTTGCCACTGTGCTCACTTGCACATGATGATTTTGTTAAAATGATATAGTGTTTTTATTTGCCATGAAATCTCCATCCCATAGTTCTAATGGGATTCAGATGGCTTTACCTGATAGGTGAACTTTTAGGAACTTTTGTAACCCACAGTCCAAACTAGAAATGATAATGTCCTACTGTGGCTTACAAATCATGTTTTAAAGACAACACTAGGCTGTAGATGTGAAAACAATAACATTAACAAATGCTTGCTGTGATGCTATTTTTTCCCTCTAAATCATCTCCATTTTGCTTTCACATTGCCAGAGGATGTGAGGGTTTTGTTCACAGTTCCATGTCAGGAAAGTGCTGACCTCATGTGCTTTCTGCTGTGGAGCTGGATGCAGAACTGGGCGGGATTTGGAATAAAGAGCTGGTAGAGAGAGAGAGCTTTTAGAAAATATACAAATTCTTGGGCTCACTGTAGCTACCACCAGTCTCTTTGTTCATAAAATGGTAGGCCCATTCTTTTGCCCTGATGAAATTTCCAAAGTATTAGCCATATAGAGTGACTGCATACAGGAATAGAAATAATATCAGCTATGATTTGTTGAGTGTTTATTTTATCCAGACACTGTTACATGGAGTATCTTATGTAATCTTCACATCAGCTCTATAATATAGGTACTATTATCATCTCCATTTTTGAGGGAACAAAGACACAGCAAGAAGGTTAAGTTAACAGGCCTAAATCACCAAGTATTACGTGGTGGAGTCAGTATTCAAACATCTTTCACAAGTCCTCATTTTTAACCACTAGACAACAATTTGACTTTAAGAGTCCAACTTTCTCTATCCTAGTTCCAGTTTTGTCACTAACTCTTGGACTTCTGTTTCCTCCTGTGTAAAATGAAAAGTTTGGAAAAGGTAAACGTTCCCAGTATACTTTATACTATTTATACCAATCCAGGAAGGGAGACAAAAAGGATAAAAAAAAAAGAGTGAAGCCCACCAGCATCTATTATTACAGAGGAGAAAAAGGAGATGGTAACAATTTGCCCCTCTAGTTTGTCAGTGAGCATGATGACACTGGTTCAACGACCTTAACTAGTCTTTAACTAGGACTAGTTAAAGAAGAGTACAACCCTTGTGTTTCCCATTAATGATTGTGGCAAATATATAAACTGCTTCATCTCGATCCTCTGCTGTTTCTCAGCATGCAATTCTTTTTTTCAGTCCCACCTTACCAGGTATATTTAGGGTCCGAAAGATTTGGTATCACACACACATATGCACAAACGCTCCGTTCAAATTACTTAAAGGAAGTAACTTACTCACAGATGCAATTTAGCTGATTACCTGCAATTATGAGCATGCATCTGCCATCCAAGCAGAGCGCTGCTCTGGGTTTCATGTGAGGATAGCCAAAAGTAGATTTATCTAAACCGTGGTGGCCTAAGAATTATCATTCCAAATTTAAACTCTTGGATATTCTACTTTCCCAATGTGACTTCCTGTTTTGCAGAAAAGAGCTTGAAGAAATAATAAAAAAAAGGCGGCTCACACTCATTTCTGTTCACCAAGTGGCTTGTTCAAAACAACATTTTAATGATTTAAGTGTAAATGAATCAGAAACATATGGATTAGATTTCCCTTAAAATACACAAGGATTTTTAAATGAGGGAGAGTGGCATGAAGAATTTCTCCAAATTTAGTGCTCCTTGGAATTGGCTTTTCTAGTGTTATTAAAAATTGGTGGTGGTTGTGGGGCAGGGCGGGGGTGCCAATTCACTTTGAACTACATTTGGCAAATGGGAGTGAGGCAGAGAAAGTTTCCTAACATCTTCTTTAAAGGAGGACCATACTTCTCCTTGGGCATCGCCTAATTCATCCCAACCAGCATTTTTGATGAGTTAAGTGTAAATGAATCAGTAACATACGGATTGCATTTGAAATACACATGGGATTAAAAAATGAAGGAGAAAAGCACTTGGTAAAGTATGCCTGGGGTTTTGCCAAACCCATAACGTTCAAAAAAAATAGTTTGAAACAATTGATGAATCCCTCCCAGGCCCTGCCAGCCTCACCAGGCAGAGTAGACGCATGGCTGTTTGTGTGACTATTTCAGGCTGCTTCCTCTTAAACAACACGGAGGAACAGTCAGGGTCTAGCTTCATCTGCCGAGTGCCCAGGTCACTTCCTAATTTTAAGCTTCCATTTTAAAGAGTATCACTTCCTGAGTAAGACAGAAAGTTAACTTAGTCCCCTCTTTGGAGAGCATGCAAATACATTACATCTGGCTGTTCAGCCATTTGCTTTCCTAGATAAATATAAAAGACAATTGAACAGAGATTGGAATCTGTCTCTAACTGGCATCTGCGTCTCGTGTTTACTTTCTGATTTCCTCATTTGGTACCTGAATAAAACAAGGGGTGACCTTATACCCCGTAGCCTGCACAGAGCCCCTCTAAACCAGTGGTTCTTCATTTTTCACCTCCACTGACCTTATCTTTCTCTCCTCCATATTTTCTCCAGCCATATTTTGAAAGATATGGTCCATACAACAGATGCAATTGTTGAGAAATAATTTCATAATTTTATTATTAATCAAAAACTGCCATTGTAAGAAAACCAAGATAAACATACAGAGTTGATAGAATTTGAGTTAAAAGAAATACATTTTAGCTCTCCTTTGCAGTCTGAAGCCAGGTAATTCTATAACTCCAGTGAGTATTTCTGACACATTGGGAAGCCCATTTCTCCATGCAAGGGTCCCTAAGAAGCCAGGGTCCTAGATAGGGAATCATTAACCTAGTGAGTCTGATAGGTGTTTCAAGGTTGAGAGATTTCCAGAACATCTCCAGTGGAATTCTCTAGGTCTAAACCCTCCAAGAATCCTAAAATTATTTTAACAAATCTTTCCCAAATATTAGGCAAGTCAAAAGATTTGGTAACTCTGAGAATCATCTCAGAGAGAGGCTGAAGAGAACAGTGGGGTCAACACAGAGTTGTGTCTCCCCATCACAGAGTTTCTGATTCCTTAGAGCGATCACGAGCTTCTCCCCTCACTCTGGTTGCATTTGCTCCCCATTTCAGGCCTGAAGCCATCCGGTCAGCTCCATTTAAGACCTCTGCAGAGACATCAATGGTTTCAATTCGTCGCAGCCACCCAAACACCTATTTTATTTTCAAGAAAATTAAGTGTTTGTCGTCAGGGCTCGTTAAAGGGCTTAAGGGAAAATTGACTTTATTATTTCCTTGCTCTGTTTTGAAGGTGGAATGAAGTGAGAAGGAATGATTATTTGAAGATCTATATAAAAATTCAAAAGGTAATCTTTTCATGTGAAGACTTCAACAAACATATTCCTGTGTGTTTCTCTCAGAGTAGGTGGGAAGGCAGCTCCTTTGGTAACATGTGAAAATAAGCTTGCTCTCTAAATTTCTGCAAAGCAGACACGGCTCTGGCAAATGGCTCCGGAGACCGATCATCTTGAGACAGCCGTGGAAACAATTTGACATTAATGAAAATGTGAAAATGAGACAGTAAACCTAGGATGGAAGAACCATTTCAAAACAACCTGTGACCCTTTTGCTTTTTCTTCCTGCTGCACTCCATCATGGAACAGCAACACAGATCATTCAGAGAAAGGAGCCCCAGGAAGGATTAACAATTACAGGAGAAAGGAGATGGCCTCCTTTTGCCTGATGTCCTTTCCGCTTGTCAAGCACTGGAGTTAAGGTGCTGTTGTAACAATAAGCCACTCTTCAAAATGAATTATGTCTCTGGCTTATGTATATTCAGTGCTTGAATGACCAAACCTCAGCAGAGAGGCTGAGTCATGGGAACATACATATATGCCTAATTTTATTCCAGGAAAGCAATTCAAACCAGGGGCACTTAGGCCCTGCAGTGAGGCCCACTCAGAAACAAGACGAACAAGTTCACAGGCCATTGCCCAGGAGCCTCCAAAGGGCTGACATAAGATCGATTGGCCATCCTGGGCCATTTAGCAAACAGTTTACATAGGCGCCCTGGGTACTGGATTTAAACGAAATGAAAACTATCGGGAGAATTCCCTATAAAGTGGACTTGATCTATATTAGGGAACAGGCTAATTATAGGGATTGGCATATATGGAATCAAAGTGAAACACTATATGGGACTAGAGAGTGGTGGTCTTTTATACCAGGGTGGTCTGAAACCAGGGTTTAATGTATGTACAATATACAAACATTTTTGACAGACCATTAACACCTATAATCTTGTAAATATTTGCAATTTTCTAGATCATAAATATAGCTGCATAAGCAGTTCTTTCAGAACATCATTTATACACCATTAAAGGTTAATTTACAAGTTAGTACCTTATAGAAAGAAGATATGTGGGCTTTATGCTAACTTTCTGTAAAGGGAGACTGGTGTCTCCAAAAGCAATTTGTAGCTCTCCTGTGGGTCTGACTGGGGTCCTATTCAAAGCACTATTTGAATTCTTTTCATCAGCTCATGTTCACAGCAAACTTAATCTTCTGTTTTGGGAGAAAAAAAAACAGAGAGGAGAGAAAGATCTGAGGTCTTCAGGCTGTACTTCCAAGCATCCAACTGTTTATTTGAACAGTGTCCCTTGACACCATTCCCATTTGTCATAGGCCCTCTGATACTGGCTGTTGTGCCTTAGCCTCCAGCCCAAAGGGATTCCAACGGTTCTCCACTTAAAGACTCCTTGGAGGGACCAACCAACAATGAAAGTCTGACCTCCGAGGCTACTGTTGTGTGACATTACAGTTTGTAAGAGATCAAAGAGGACAAGAAAAAAGGAGGGACAGTGTTTTGTGGGGTACTTTTTTCCCCCTCCAGACAGGCAGTGCTGGAGCCTCACTAAGAATGGTGATAAGGACCCAGGTTCCCATAGGAGCTGTCCACAAATTATAGCCATAGAAAGATGCCGGGGCACTCTGGGAAAAAAGCGTCTCTGCTGTGAGAAGGTTGGTAAATGTGGGTCAGCTCCATGAGGAGAAAGCCACACAGTGAGGTCAAGTGACCACAGTGGATTTGAGTTGTCTGTAAAGAAGCTGAACTGTGTAACTTATTCAATATGTGGAGCCTCTTTTCCTCTGCAGAAGGATTCCATCGATGTCACTGCCCTTTTCCTGAAATATGAACAGCCTGGTCTGCTGGCTGCATGCCTGCCTGGCCTGGCACGGGTGTTTTTCATGCATCATGAACCTACTTTGCCTCTTAGACCTCCCAAACTTAGAGGATTCTTGGTATTTTCCAAAAACTCTGGTTTTCAGGAGCTCATTAAGACACTGGAAGCAAAATTCAAAAAGTTTTCAGTCTCCATACACTCTTCTCCCTTCTTTTTCTGTTGATTTGGGGAAATTTCCCAAGAATATTCAATCTTCCCTGCGCTCTTCAGTCCCTGAAAGTCAATGCAGTTCTCAGGAAAACAGCTCTCTCCCACACTTGCAACCCTTCAACATGATGTAGCAAATAGAGCACTGAACTGGGAGTCCAGAGGCTTAGATTCCAACCTTAGCTCTGCCACTATCTGATCTTAGAAAAATGACAGTCTACTTGGGCTTCAGTTTTCTCATTTGTAAGTGACTAGACTGGGCAGTTAATGAGATGGCCTCAAAACTCCCTTCCATCACTCATAGTCTATCTTCTATGGTTCCTCTCATTTGGGACCCATAAAACTTATTACTACTCTCCTCTCCTCTCTAGAAAAACTTCATTTTGGGGACTAAATAGCATTACCCTCCTCAAAAGCCTCCCCCTGGCCCTCAAGTTCTGGCCCTATCATCACATACTTCTAGCACTTTTCTCTGATGTCCCCATCTAAACCAGAGCCACTCTGAGCAGTTTCTATTCCTTCTTTCTCTGCCCAACATCTCCCTTTCCATGCAAGTTTAGTATTATTAAAAATAAATAAATAGATGCTGACACAGCTAATACATTTTGTGGGAATTAGATTCCCACATATTCTCTGATATTCTGAGAAGAAACCCAAGAATGGAGCAACCAGTGCAATGTTTAATAAAATCTGAGTTTTAACTCTGCAGCTAGGGATTTGCCAAACCTGAACAGGGCCATCACAACCTGTGAGGTCAAGTGTAGGACTGTATATGCAAAGTAACCAATGAAAGGGCACAATATTTGATGGGGGAAGGAAAAACAAAACTAAATGTTGTAACCACGAGGAGTCTCCAGTTACTGGCTTTTCTCTGGAACAACTGGAGTATAGAACTTTTCTAATTGGTGAACAATGGAATTTAGTTTTCTTGACATTTTTCAATTGCGCTTGAGTCTCCATAAATAACACTTTATCCAAGTGTTGAGGGTTTCTTCCATTTGGAAATACAATCATTTGAAAGCCTGGGCTTTACATCATTCCTTCCATTTCTGATTGGGGCCTCAGAGCTAGGCCTTGTTGTACCAGCACTTTCTTAGGCCATCTGGTCTCTGAGAATTTTACCCACATTTGAATCTAATTTTTTGGCCTCCAAGACACATCCTTGCTGAATCATCATGAGTCTATATGCTGCTTCCACCTGAGCCCTTCCATCCTGCTTTCCCCTTCTCTCCCTCACCCTTCTGTCTCCTCCTCATACTTTCAAAGTGACCCTGCCTGACATACCTTTCCCTCAAGACCCTATTCTCTGCTGTTTCCAGTAGCAGTTGACTAAGGTAATAACCTACTCTGTGCCCATTAGTGGTTTCCCTTGGGTTAACTTATCAGCTGCCCTCTCGAGAGTCCCTAAGCCCTATCTATCATTGTGTGAATTGAGATCACCTAAGTAATGTGTCAGGCTACATGACCTCAGTTCACTGCAGATATTCCTACAAAGAGCTGTGATCTCATACTGTGTCCTTGGTTTTTGTTGAATGTTAATAGATGAAACAGCCACGTGAAGGATGTTTCTGTGTCTTTTGTAAATTCACTGTTGAAGACCATCCATTATATTATTCAATGCTCCTTATACAAGGAGCCATGTGATCAACTTTTTCTTAGGATTCAGTGCCAAAAAGAAAAAAAATTCTTTGTCTCTCCCAATTAACCATTTTGCTTGCTTTTGGGAGGTAATTAGGGCCATAAAACTAAAGAGTACTAGAGAAGTGGTTCCTTAATTTAGGAAAAGGACTCTGCATGATTCCTTCTCCTTTCTGCTCTGGTTACCAGGAAGTTCAGAGCCTAGTCTTTCACTCAGCTGTCATCACTTCTCTTCTTCTTTCCTCCTCCTCTTTTCAATACTCTATTCTTTTTCTCTTTGCCATGCATTCCCACTCTTCTCACCTCCGCACCTCCAATGCATTGTAGAACGAAGAGAGGTTAAAATAATGTTACTTTCCCCAAGCAATAAGTTACTTTGCTGGGGTCTTCTAAGGAAATGATGCCTTAACTCAAGGCCTATCAAAGGATGTTCTTATGAGAGTCTCCTCCAAACAAAGGAAAACAAAGAGTTCTTTGAACAAAAAGGTTAGGAAATATTATATATTACAGTTGTCTCTTGGAGATTCTCAAAGAATATTAAGAGAACTAAATCTAAACAGTCCTGAAGTAAAGAAAATAAGTGTATTTGAACACACAAGTGTGGTACTCAGAGGAACACACACTTTGAGAACTTCTGACTTAATCCAAATAGTGGATTCCAGTGGTGGATCTTTCAGGTACTGGGGCCAGTGAGTAGAGGTGATACTGGGTCAGTGTGGAGGTGGAGGGGTGGCCTCTCCTGCTTCCCAGATAAGACCAGAGGTGACTGTCAACTCTGCTTCATGAATCAGCACTCAACCCTAAACTCCTTCTCCAGATGCTGAGAGCTTTCAAACACCACTGACTTCCACAAATAATCCATTCATCTTCATCAACTCACACGGCTTCCCTACCCCATACTAGCAGAACTTCAGAGCTCCTTAAGAATTGTATTCAACTTTTTTCAATAAAAGTGACAGAAATTCTTTTGGAGAAAAAGAATTTATTGGCTCATGTAACTGGGAATCCAAGGGTAGACTTAAGGTGTGGTTGAATCCAGGGACTCAAGTTAAGTCATCATATCTGCTTCTTTCTCATCTGGACTCCACTTCTGACTGCCCATTGACATCATTCTTAGCATCTCTCTGCATACAGGGAAAGAAGACCACCGACTACTCCAAAGTGTACGTGCTGAAGACTAACAATCCAAAAGGAAGAAAGGCCCTCTGTCTCTATAATTCACATAACAAATAATATGGAAGTTCTGTGGCCAGCCCCGTTTACAATGTCACATGCTCATCCCTGTATCAAGAGCTGAAATCAGAGTGTTGCCCTGGAGTAATTGCCCAGCTTGAGTCATGGGCCCACTTACTCAGGATGGCTTAATGACAGAGAAAAACTTCAGATTTACCACACGAATACCAACATATGTCTCATTTGTTTTGGAGGCATAAATTATCCTATTTTGCTTAAAACTCTGCTTTTCTTTAAAAAAAAGGCTTATTTCATTCTACTACAATTACTTAAATTGTATCACTTTGCTCTCTCTTTCAATGTTTCAAGTTTTTTTCATATACATCTTGTCTCCACAACTGGACTGTAAGCCCCTCCAGGACAGGAATCATGTTTCTTTTTATTTTCTATTCCTCCCTCTCCTACCTGGCACTCTTCACTCATTTACTCATTCTGCAAAATTTTATTGAATATCTATTGCATACCAGGAACTGTGCTAAGCTCTAGAGATGGAAAAAATAAATAAAAATACAAGATGCTCAGAAAATTCTTTACAAATAACAGAACACCACACCTTGTGACAATCCCACTGCTGAGGATGGACCTTATTCTCTCAACCACAGGCATCACAGCACTTTTAGTGAAGTAATTACGTGACCCTGAGCCTGTCATTTTCCCCTTTGGGCCTCAGATTCCTCAAGTGTAAAATAAAGAGATTAACAAGATGTTCTCCATGTTCTCAAACTGTAGGATTCTAAGTCACGGACTGCCATATGATATGGGCAGGAAGAGATGCTGATTTTGAACTCGTCCTTAATTCTCATTCTAACTTAGATTACATCTTCACGCCTCTCAGCATAAAAGATAAGAACACAAATTCATTTCACTGCCCTCTCTACCACATATTACTTCCACATAAGTTGGATGTACCATTTTAAAGCCATTCACAAACTTCTGGCACATTCATAAACGGCCATTTTATTTAAATATGCCTTGCAGTTTATGAAGCCCTCCAAAACAGCTTTTAGAAGTAGATAAGATAAGGAGTTGTCCCCATTTTACAGATGAGAAAACGAAGGTTGAGATATTGTAACTACCTCTTGCTTGAGATCATGGAGCTGGTGTGGATTCCTGAATGGCGCCAAGCCAGTGCCCTCTCTCAAGTGCACAAGGCTGCAGCACAGCCTAAAAAACAGCCTAGAGTCAATTCTTGCCACCAGAAGCCTGGGTCCCATGAGAATAAAGTCTGTGAACTTCTTAGGATGTTTAAGGCAAAAGTGCTTTTGCAAAGCATAGTTTTCACCCACAGCATAAGGCCTCTGGCAAGGAAACAAGGAATATCAGGAACACAGTGTTGCAAGGAAAATGCAGCAGAATACCGCATTTATCAAGCAGCTCTCATGATCTGGGGATGAAAGACATTACAGCAGGGAAAATCTCACCATGTTTGGGGCCCTCCATTCTGTGAAGTTCTCATTCAGGTCCTTACAAAGCTCAGCCATGCTTTCTCTCATTCCCCTAACCTCTGCCTTTCATTTTTAAAGCAATGTGCCTGCAAAGATAAATCCAATACACATGTTTCTGATTCATTTACACTTAACTCATCAAGCTCTATTTAAGAAGAGCTATCTGGTGTCCAAAAATCTTTTGGAGTCTTTTCTCCCACTTTTAATAAGCCATTGAAAGCTTTTTTACTAGCATGTCCGTGCTTGAGCTGAGTCCACGTAAACAAAGTAGGGCACCCAAAGAGCCCAGTGGGCATGCACGCCCCAGTTTGCTTATAGACCAAGAGGGACAGTTCTGGTTAGCAGAGTCTCCTGGGCTCCATGGTAGTGGGGCTCCTCTAGGGGAGCTCCAAGAAGCTTGAGACAGGGCAGTGTGCCCAGAGCCAGGCCCATGTAGTTGCCATGAGGACCAGCAAGAAGCAGACAGGGCTGCAGACTTGATGTACAGGCTTTTCCTCATCCTGCTCAGCCTCCAGAGATACAGGAAGGGGAGAAACACTACAGAATTGCTAGCTTGGAAGGAGGTGGTCACCCCAGGGAAAGAGAGGCCTGCTCACAAGGCAGGTAGTCCTTGCCACCATCATCCTTTCCCTGGACCCCGGAACAGCCTCCTGGCTGGTGGCTCCGCTTCCACTCTTGACCTTTTACAGCCCAGATTCCACTCTGGCAGAAATCAGAGTAATCATTTAAAACAGAAATCAGAGCTTGCCCCTCCTTGGCATAGAAACTTTCAGTGGCTTCCTGGAACACTTTGAATAAAATCCAGATTCCTTGCCATGGCCAAAATATTCATCATGACCAAGCCTCTCCTGCCCCTCCAACCTCAGCCCCTG
Source organism: Equus asinus (assembly GCF_041296235.1). Classification (NCBI taxonomy): domain Eukaryota; kingdom Metazoa; phylum Chordata; class Mammalia; order Perissodactyla; family Equidae; genus Equus; species Equus asinus. Next base: position 31,396,374 of record NC_091802.1, on the reverse strand, counting down.
CTGCTTGTCCTCATTCACTCCACTCCAGCTGAACAGCTTCTGTTCTCTGACTTGAATATGTCATGCTCATTTCAGCCTTAGGGTCTTTGCATTTGCTGTTCCCTCAACCTGGAATGTTCTTGTTTAAAGATTTTTATAGACCATTGTTGATTCTCTTCTTGAAATTCTCCAGGAACAAATCTAAATTCAGTAGTCAGTTCCAGAATTTTTTTATTCTTAAGAGTCAAAAAGTCATATTTTTTACTTAATCCTGATTGTCACTCAACATTCAATAGAACTCGGTAATAAAATACCTATTTGACTCAATATTAATAATTAAAGTAACTTTCACTTCATTCTTCAGTAATGACTAAGCATTTCCTAGAGAAACTTTGGTAATGAAAAGTATAGGAATTTACAATTCCAAATTCTACAAATTTGATTTGCAAGATGTCTTATAAGTTCTTTGTTTTTATTTAAGACCACTTCTTGTTCATTCATTGACCTACAGTTATCCTGTAGTAGTAGAATAATAACAATAATGATAATGATAGTATAATAATAATAGCAGTAGCTCTCATGTATTGAGTGCCTACTATGTGCCAGCACTGTCCTGGGTGCTAGATGTACATTTTCTTAGGTAATCCTCACAGTGAGTCTGAGAAGTAAGTATTCATATCTCCGTTTTACAGAGGATGACATTAAAGTTCAAAGAATTGTGTCCAAAGTCTCATGATAATAAGTAACAGGACGAGAATCAAACCCAAATATGGCTAACTCCAAAGCACACACTGCTTTACAACTGAGCTGCAATCCTTCAGAGTTTGAGTTTTAAAAATATGCCTTACTGTCATAGAATTATATTTTTAGCCCAAATGGTAGATCCAAGGAAGTGACAGAGTGATTTGATTAAAGCCTGAAAGCTAGCAGTGTAGGTAAATTTTTATGGAAGAGACTACCAAGTTGTAAGATCTGTAGTGTTTCTAATAACTTGAGACAGTGATGTCACTGTCAGTGACATCCTCACACTTTTCAATATACCACTCTACCAATAAGAGCAGGAGATGATACCCACTCTGTGTGTCAACATGTCTGATAAGGGGGGTTTGAAAAAGCTTTGCTCTCTTAAGAGAGTAATCATTTATTGAGCAAATATCAAGAGATAAACTGGCTCTTTATTATTAATCAATGACTTTTTAAAAGCAATTCCCAATAAAAGCCACTTTGAATTACCCATCCACAGCAGTATCAAAATGATCAAAGCAGCTTATATCTCATGCTGAAACCTTATCTCACCTAAATGCTTCTTTGCCAACGTCTCTAGCATTCTTAAAGATAACCACGGTGAAATACAATTCTGGTTCTGGCAAGATGGCTCCCAAGGAACCTTTCCTCCTCTGCTGTCCCATCCCCCTCCCTCACTCACCCCCCTCAGTCATCCCCTTGGATCTAAATTTTCCAAAATCCCCAAATTAGGTATTAAGTACATGTTTATTCCATCATGATTTTCTCCTCTAATCTGGGAGATAAAAATAACAGAAAGAAATTTCTGTTTGTAGACTCATTTTATCCTCTATCGTCCCAAAAGTAAACTTCAGAATGTTGCTGACCTCATGCCTCCTCTTTCTTCATTTGGCCCAGTCCAAACAGGATAGCTTTGAGGGTGGACCCCACATACAGCTCCAGTTCAGAAAAATTACTATTGCTTTAGGAATATGCACACTGATTCCCAATATACTTCTGGCACATCACCAGAATTTTTTTCAAACTAGTTCTATTTCAAAAACTGGAGGATGGGTTATTTATTGACAACAGTAATTCTGAGAGTTGATGACCAATAGGCAACTTGAAAGACAGCCTGAAAAATGCCTTATGACAAAACACAAATAATCATGAACAATTTATAAAAGCCCAAATCTCCTAACTGAATAGGTATATTGGAACCGTCTTCTTTTGTCTTGAACTGCCTTGAAATGAGAAAAATTGTGAAACTATGACATATATTTTGAAAGATGTTCAACATGAAGCTTAAAGGTGAAAGATCCACTTAGCAGGGATTGTTTTAAAGCTTTGAAATGAACAGTGTCTGATGGTTAAAGTAAAAACTCTAAGAGTTTTGTTAAAGACATTTTAATGTGGCCCTTAGTATTTCTTCTTCAGTGGGATAGTTCAATTGAACACCATTCGACAGCCTCTGTGTTCCCTGCACCATGCTAATGAGAGTACATCACGTAAGAAAAGCATGGTTTCTGCCCGCAAGGAGCTTAAAAAATCTTATGCTGGAAAAAGAGGCACTACAAATGCTACTATACTCAATTTAAAGAACTAATAATTGTATAACATCAGTTTTCCTATCTATTGTTTTGTAATTTCTACTTTCCTAACGGAAGGATGTTGAATCTCCTAGAGAGAGGAAATAAATGTGCATACTGAGCAATGTTCTTTTTCCTGTGATGTTTAAAGGCAATTTTCTTTAAAAGAAATTTAAATAGAAATTGCTAATACTGAAATTAGTAATATTATCAGATATTCTGTGTTTTTACCCAAGAAGCATAAGAACTTCAGGCTTCGTAGTGTTTCTCCGAATGGTCTTTTGTTTTAATAGCTTGAAAATTGACAACACAAAGATAGCTATTGACTTGGCATCCAGGGCTAGAATAACACACCTGGTCCTAATGCCTGTGTTATTTCTCTAAATCGTCCCCCACTTTATTACTTCTCTGTTACTTCCCTGAGGAAATTCGTATCTAGAACTTTGCTCAGTATGACACAAAGAGCTAGATAACATTCTCTGCTGGCAAGAAAGTGGCAGCTATTTAGTTTTGGTTGGAAGCTGCGGTGGTGGTTGTTTTGCGGTTTACATAATTTTTTGGGAACATTCATATGACATTATGTGAAGAGCGGTAGGTTTAGAGGGAGTCAATTTGTAAGTTTTATCAATTTAGGCAGCTCACTTATAATTTCTGGGCCTCAATTTCCACATCTACAATTTGAGCACTAAACCTATGGCTCCCAAAGTTTGCTGCACATTAGAATCACCAGGAGAGCTTTTAAAAGTCCTGATGTCCAGGTTGCATGCCCAGACCCATTAAATCAGAATATCTCAGGGTGGGAGTCATATCTGTGTTGTTTAAAAATCCCCAGGTGATTCCAGTGTGCAACAAGGTGAAAAAACCACTGCAGAATACTGTGATTTATCCAATGTCTTTTTCAGCTCTAGTATTCTAAATTCCATGGCTCTCTGAGCTTCAGTTTGTTCATGTCTATTACGAGGCTCAAGCTATTAACAACTTATCTATAGCTTCAATGCAGTCACAATCAAAATCCCAGTGAGTGTTTTTGTGAAAGCTGACAAACTGATTCTAAAATTTTCATGATAATGCAAAGGATCTAGAATAGTCAGAGCAAACTTGCAAAGAGAACAAAGTTGAAGGCCTAAAGATTATTAAACTACAGTAATCCAGACATGTGGTATTAGAGTAAGGATAGACAAATAAATCAATGGTCCAACACTTGACCTCCACTTATACAATCAACTGACTTTCAACAAAGGTGCCAAAACTATTTAATTAAGAAAGGAAAATCTTTCAATGAATAGTACTGCAACAACCAGATAATAATTGCGGGGAAAAATGAATCTCAACTCCTACCTCACACCAAATAGGAAAATTAATTATATATGGATCACAGGCCTAAATATACAAGCTAAAATTATAAAGTGTATAAAAGAAAATGTAAGATAAAATATTTGTAGAGACTTCCTAAGCAGAACACTAAAAGTACTAGCCATAAAAAAGATAAAGTAAAAATTCAGAAGACTCCATTAAAAAAATATGCCAGCCCAGTGAGCCCAATGGCATAGTGGTTAAGTTTCTGCGCTCTGCTTCAGCAGCCCAGGGTTCGTGGGTTTGGATCCCAGGCATGGACCTACATACTGCTCATCAAGCCATGCTGTGGTGGTGTCTCACATACAAAATAGACGGTGTTAGCTCAGGGCCAATCTTCCTTACGAAAAAAAGAAAAAGAAAAAAAAGAATAGGCAAGCCACAGACTGGGAAAAAAACACTCACATTATCTCAGACATTCAGAATATACAACATCCATTTAGAATATATAAAGAATTCCTAAAACTCAATAACAAAAAGGTAAACAACTCAACTTTAAAATGGGCAAAATACTTGAGCAAACACTTCAAAAAAGACATAAAAATAACAGTACACATGTAAAAAATGCTCAAATTTATTATACATCAAGGAAATGCAGATGAAACTCACAATAAAATTGAAATGAATACATCACACACATTAGAATGGCCGAAATTAAAAAGACTGACAACACCAAATGTTGGTAAAGATGTAGAGCAACTGGAATTCATATACATTGCTTGTGGGAATATAAAGTGGTATAACTACATTGGAAAACTTTTGGAAATTGCTTATAAAGTTAAATATATATCTACCCTATGTCTCAACAATTCCACTCCTATTTACCTAAGAGAAATGAAAACACATGGCCATACAAAAATTTGTACGTGAATTTTCATAGGAGCTTATTCATAATAGACCCAAACTGGAAACAATCCAAATGTCCATCAAGAGATGCATGGATAAACAAATTGTGGTATGTTCATATGCAGCAGGAGTAAACTACTAATACAAAAAACAGCATGGATAAATCTCAAAAATATGTTGAGTTAAAGAAGCCAGACACAAAAGAATACACACAGTGTGATTGCATTTCTATAATGGTGAAATCAGAACTATGGTTTTTGATTTTCTGTGTGTGGGAGAGGGGAGGGTATGCAATAGACTAGAACTCTCTAGTTCTATCCTGATTGCAGTGTGGGTTAGATGGGTGTATGTTTGTCAAAATATTTGCTGAAACTCGTCAGACTATATACTTAAGATGTGTATGTAAATTATATCTCAAAAATTAAAATGAAAAAAAAACACTTCACAAACTATAAATTGTTACACAAGGACTAGGAAGTGTTTTAATTTTTAAAATCTTCCAAGAAAAAGATGAGTTTGAGACAGACTGTTAAACTGATGCTAAACATCACATGGCACTGAGTATCCAATTTTCATCTGGATATTTGATGTGCTCGGCTCCAATCTGATGAGTTTGTTTCATAACTTAGAAAGTGAATGCAGTGCTCTCTAACCACTCTAACTAGCAGTTTTAGCAATTTTTTAAAAAGGCCTGGTACCAAACGTGATCTACGCATAAATATATAGAACTTTGAACCTTGGCAAGGTGTTGGCACGTTCACTTTATGTATTGCAATTGCTGGCAATTTTAGTGAGGCACTTTAGAACTGAAGTAGACAAAAGTAGAAATTTAAGATGTGACGCTAGAAATCACATTCTGAAAATCAAATTCTATTAATAACCACACAACAATATGAAAATATGTGCATTTAAAAAGGTAAAAACTGATTTAAGTATATTATCGTACAATAAAATCTCAATTAAGAAATTCTCCAGGAACAAAGTCCCCTTCCCTGCTTTGTTAAACAAACACAAACACATACACACACACATACACACACCCACCTACGCACCTTCCACAAAGCACCGGGAGCAGCATTAGTTTGTATGACAGGCCCCAAGAGCAGTGCTCCTGCGGAAGCACAAGTACACAAATACCCAGGAGAAAACTCCTCTTTGCCCCACTTCTTTCTAACCACACCCACCTTCAGGTGTGAAGGGCTATTCTGGACAAAGTTGTAGAGCTGACAGGGCTTGCTCCAACAACACCGGCCTTCTTTAGGAGCTTTGAATGCAGCATGGGGATGTTGCCTGTGCTGGGTGTTAAGCTGAGAGTGCTCCACACACTCCTCCCCATCCTCAAAATCATTCTGTCAAGGAAGCCGCACCCTGGGGTCAAGTCCACTGATTAGATGGTCTCAGACACAACACTAGGGGCCTCTCCTTCAAAGCACTCCACTCAGCCTAAAGGGGAACCTATTGGCAGAAGGTGAGCTCACTGGAGGCTTTGCTCACCATGAATCCCAACACCTAAGACACAGTAGGTGCCGCAGGCACTGTGGAGACTCTGTGGCTCGGTGAATGAATGCTGGCCTCGCCGTGTCACTGTAACAATTAAAGGCAAATATTTGACGTGTTAGCAGAGCACAGAACGCCTAGGTTGAACTTCAGCTTTTTCCCGTTCTCTTTACACAGATTTTTCCTCCTTCAGGGAACTGTTTCCTCCTAAGAACTAGATCTTACTCGTTTTAACCACCAATACAAACTCTTTCAAAAATAGGAAATAATCTGATATTATTTACAGCTATTAAAAGACTGATGACACTTAGCTCGACTATGTTATGGGTTATAGGTTTCCTCACTCAACAACGGACTTTTAGACACTTCTACTTAGGGAACTAAATACCTTATACCCTGATATTTGACGAGTTCCCAGAGAGATCTGGAGACTGTGTGTGGGGTTGTGTGTGTGTGCTCGAATGCCCACAGACGTTTGTGTATGAGAGAGAGATTGATTTATAAAATTCCAGCAATGGACTTAAATTCCATTCCTAGAATACTAAAAAGTATTATAAAATTTCCAGTTATAACTCACCTTTTTAAGTTAGCTTAGAAGGTACAATGTCAAAAATACTCAAAAAACCTTTTATTTTCCCTCTTTTTCTTCACAAATAAACACACAGTCAATCTTCTTAAGTCTAAAACATATCCAATTAGGGCTAATGATTTCTAATTTATCTTGATTGAATTTTGCTTAATCTAATAGACTAGCCCAGCATAGGAAAGCACAGCTTAGAACAGAATGGGATGGCAGCCATGCGAGTACTAAGCAGGGGGCTTTGTGAGTACTAGTAGCATTCTGTGAAATTTTTGTTTCAGTTTTATACATTCGGTTTACCGGGTCACAGTGTAAAAAGTGTTTCTTAATGTAAGTTATTGTTTGAAAGAAGTTTGAAGGCCACTGCTCTATGCAACAGCACAAAATGTCCAGGCAACAAACGAGGTGAGAAAGTCCAAATCTGGTAAAAGAACAGGGGGTTAGGTGTGTCAGTGTATAGAAGTGCAAGAGGTTCCGAAACAAACAGGGAATACCCAGACCACCTAAAGAGAGACTTCATTTAGTTCACTGAGACGAGCTGAGTGAGATGAGGGAAAAGAGGCAGGCAAATTCCCCTCAAACTCCCAGAAGAAGAACAATCACTGTAATTGTCAGAAACATGTCAGAAAGAACCCAAATTACCTAGAATAAGGTATGCAAAATATGGAGCACAAGTCAGGATTCTGTTGATTCTGTGACTATATAAATATTGCACTATTTTTTGATAGAAAGGAATCTTTGACTAAGTCATCTCATGGAGAAATCTACAACTACGATGTCCTTATAATCTGTTTCCTTTTCACAAAATTTTAATTGAGCCACACCGATGTCATTTAGGGTGACAGCAGGGGTGTGGTTGGGGACTGTGTGTGGTCTTTCCCTTGCAGACAAATTCCTATTCTTTAAAGAGTATGAGGCAGAGACTGGACAGGCTACTAAGGGCTCATTCCCTCAAGCTGCTGGGCTAGAGGTGGCATTCCACCCTTGCTGTGATCTTTAGGGTCTTTAGGTCAGGAGCTGCCACCACCTCAGCCCAAGTCTGCTCCAAAACATTCTCCTTCCAGAACTTCCTTCTACTCTTTTTCTTATTTCCCTGCCTTTTCTTCCCCCAACACAGACACACACACGTGCACACACACACACACACACACTCTGGATGACTCCTATGCCTCTCTCCATCTTTATTCTACTTCAAGTTAAAGGAGTTTCTCAAAACAAAATGAATAGTTGAAATTCACCCTCCTGGTTAAGCTGGAGAGGTCTCCGAGCTGGAGGAGTGTAATGCTGATGTGTCTTCCTTCTTAGCTTTTCTGGCATTGAGACCGAGCCTCCCACTCCCCATCCAGGACTCCAATGCTGCCTCTGCACCTAGCCTTGTGACTTCATATGTAACTGCCAGTCAGAACCCTCATCACCTCTTACTGATCTCCCTGATGTCAACTTGGTCTCTAAATCCCGGTTTAACAAGGACATCCTTATCTATACCTGTTGCCCAAGAGTAACTCTTAGTAACACGCCCTTTCATTTTCACAATCATTCCAGTGTGAAAGGTCATCTCTCCAACACCCTGCTTGGTTAACTATCCTCCTGTGACCTGCAGCAAGTCCATCCTTTAGGTCTATAGTTTCAGGTTGGCCCAGACTCAACATTTCCTGCCTCCCAGCATCATCTTGAATTTCCAGAATGGAAAGCTCCTCTGATATGATGAGCCTCAGAAAACTGTGATGTTACCTTGGAGTCTTTGTGACCCTCTTTTGATCTTTCCCTATATTAAGTATATTTTGCCTCTTAACAACCCACCCCAAACTCAGTGACTTAAAACAATGATAATCATTTATTATCTCTCACAGTTTCTGTGGCTCAGGAATTTAGATGGGACAGATTGGGGGCAGCTTGTCTGTGCTCCATGATGGCTGGGGTCTTAGCTGGATGACTCAAAGGTTGAGGGCTGGAATTATCTGAAGGCACATTCACCCACACGTTAATTCTAGCTGTCAGTTGAGGCATAGTTGTGTCTATTGCCTGGAACACTCACACATGGCCTTTCCACATGACCAGGGATTCCTCACCACATGGTAGCAGGGCTCCAAGGACAAGTACCTGAGCCAGGTGGAAGCTGATCCTTTTTATGGCCTAGGCTCACTTAACATCCAGTCATACAGCATCCCTCCACCGTACTCCACTTATCAAGAAAGTTGCAAGCTACTGCCAAGATTCAAGGGCAAAGGACATTAGACCCCAACCCCTCAGTGGGAGAAGTGTAGTCACACTATAAGAAGATCATGTGACAAGGGGGAGATATCTATCTATCTATCTATCTATCTAACCAGCCACCCCCCCCCAAGCACCCTACCAACCATAGGCAAGATGTCATCATCCTTGCTACCTCCTTCTATCAAAATTTTCCAAGGATGAGTCCCTTGATATTATGACATGGGTAATAACTTTCTAATCAGGAATACTCTATAATCCTTTATAGTTGTGAAGCTGGTTACAGTTTTACAAGTCTTTGCATTTGATCCTCACAACCCTGTGAGGCAGATAACGCAGGCCTCACTCTCCCTTTTTTATAAGCGAGAAAGGAAGCACAGCCAGGTAAACAATTTACCAAAGTCACAGAGCTAGGACTCAGTGCAGTCAGTCTGACACAGAATCAGATTTTTTTCCACCATCAATCAACCTCTGCTAATGGAAAAGCAGCACAGCACCGGGGTCTGAGCCCAGACAAAGCCTGAGCGCAAGTCCTGGTTCTACAGCTTGGTAGCTTTGGACAAAGAGCTTAACCTCCCAGCGTTTCCATTTTCTTACCCCTATAATGAAGGCAATAAAACCTACCTCATGGGTTTAGTTCCTGCGTAGAATTAAATAACGTTTGCAAAGTGCCTAGGACAGTGCCTGACACATCTTTGGCACCCAAACAGTAGCTAAGAGGTTAATTTTAATGATGACATGTGATCTAGCTGGTGGCACAACCTATTTAGAGCCTGCCCTTTAGGAAGTAAATGCTGATCCTGGCTGTAACAAATGCGGGGAGAAGCTCTGCACCTGGATGTAGATGAGAAACCATCCTTAAATCGCAGCTACAAGCCAGTCATCGCAGATCTTTTCTTACAGAGAAATATCGTTCAGCAGTTTGAAGAAGAAACCTTACAAAGGGCAGCCCATTCTCAAACTCATCTGCGCAAACATTATTGAATGGGATACAGGCTAATCATTAAATCTCCAGCTCAAAAGGCTGCTGGCATTTATACAGATGTTTGCTTTGTTGTGCAGAGCAGGAGATGATCCTGAGTTGGCCATCCTTCATGGCTGGACAGAGCACAAGGTTAACACGGGAGAAGCTTAGAGCAAGCCACCGTCGGATGCCATTATATGTGACTTTGTCCTGTACCTATTTCTATGCAGGTGGACCCTGCGTCATTCAAAGGCCCTGCAATTTGCTCGTATTGTTTCAAGAGAATGGAGTGTTCTACTGGCAACAGCCACCAGATATTTGTCATTAATGAGTGACAAATGAAGGGACTGAATTAATCAGTGTCTATAGGATCTGAGAATTATGCCATGGGGGCAGGGGAGAGTCTCAAGTTATAGTCCTAGAAGATGTCTCATAGACTCTGAGAAAAAGGCATTTTGGTAGAGTTCAGAAATAGTTTTCTTGTTTCTTCTGTCCCATTGCTTAGGCCTGGCTATTAGGCCTCAATTCTTATTTCAGGGCCAAAAGGACAGCAGATTTGCTCATAAGAAAGCCCAAGGGATGCTTAAAATTTACGAGCCAGTGCTCAGCTCCTTATGGGTGTACAGTTCTCATTCATGTCAGCAGGAAGCCTGCCTACAGGGCAGGGCATCTCAATTGAGTTCTTTCTCTGCTTTGCTGGTTCCGGATCAAACTTGCCCTGTGGCTGCTTTAAGTGTTGATGTCTTGGCATCAAAAAGCAGGGAGACAGCTCCATTTCTTCTGGCGCCTGGAGCCCGCGCTTCAGGGCAGCTCACCCTTCTCCCTTTGGGATTACTTTGGAATCCTCGCTGTTTATAAATGAAGCCCACATTGGCCCCCTTGTAACATGTGGCACTCTTCACTCAGTAGCAATGGGGAGTTAAACGTCTTAAGTGACCCTCCAGGGTAACCAAAACCCTGAATTCCCTAACAGAGTAACTGACTTTCTGCGCTGCCTTAGAGTTGAACAGCACTCTGTATTTTCCAAAGCTCCTTTATACACCTGGGCTCCTGTGGTCTGGAAAACCCTGTGAGGAAGGCAGGGCAGATGCAGCTGGTCCCATTTCACAGATAAGAAGACTGAGAATCAGGCAGTCTAATCATGAAGCTGGTGAGTTGTGGGGCTGAGCCCTAACCTCCCAGCCAGTTGCATCCTCCCCTGTGATGGCTAAGTGTTTCACTCTCTCTTCCTTCCCCCTTCTCTGTGTATTTCCCCTTCCCATTCCCTCTCCAATCCCTCTCTTCTTCCCTCCCTTTTTTCCTCCTTCCTCTCTTCAATCTCTTTCTCTATACTCTTTCCCCAACTCCCTTATTCCAACAAGGATTTTAGGTAGGACCATGAACACTGTAGAATTATAGCACCAACTTCACCACTGATGCAGCAATTTAAACAGGACCTTAAATAGTTCTCAGGGGAAATCTCTGCCTCTCTGGGACTCATTTTCTCATCTATGAAATAAGGATGCCATGCGAATAACTACAAGATAACAGAGTTGAAAGGGTTCTTAAAAACCAGAAGCACCCAAAGAAATATTGATATAAGAACTACATACAACCGGTATCTCTTTAGATCAAATTTATGTATGCTTTGATGTAGCAATTTTTACTTTCTCTTTTTAGAACTTGGAATTCTGTTTGATTGCCGCATTTGAGTTGCAGCCAAACCCAGAACTTTCTCCTGACACCACCCTTTCTACTTGCCGAGACATGCAAACCAAATATTCCAAGGTCCAGTGAAGAGCTGAGTCTGTCTGGTATTCTACATAAGGATACCTCAGCAATTCAAAGCAAAAGTTGTAAATTTTCTATTCCCAGTCCAGCTTATGCAGATGGTAACTGGTCTCATTAGTCATTGTACCAACACCTCCTAATAGCCCCTCTCACTGCAGTTTCTGTTGATTTGCAGATGTTTGGAGGAGTATCTGAAATCAAAATTACTCTTTGAACAAAGTCTCATCTCATTTCCCCGCCTCCTGTGAAAACTAATGATGTGAAGACAAGTTTCCATGAGTACCTGTCTCCAGTCTCCAGGCTAGGAGGGCTATAATGCTTAGAGAACGTTGACTTAACAGAGGAATTCAAATACCACCAACCTAATTTAGAGAGGCAAAGAAAGGTAATATCTCAAAAGTGTGCCCCTCAACTCTTAAAAGTAGTACTTCCAGTTTGTAAATAAGAGTCTGGATCATTTCAGCCCATTCCATCCTGAAAAATGACCAGAACCAATAGAACCCTATTGAGACTGTCAGTAATTCCTGAGGGGCAGAATGTCTCCAAGAGATTGTCACTGGAGCATTTCAAGGGTTTGCATGTAGTTTGGTCCCATGCCCATGTCTCTTCAGAATCAGATTTAGATTTCCCTAAACTGCATGTCTGATTTTTCCTCTGTAAGGTCCTTGGGTGGTGTTTTAACTCATTCATTGACTGAACATATGGGATTTTCTATTTTGAGTGGATTCACTCTCATCACATCAGAGGAAACTCATATGATTGGTAGGCACCTGCTTGAAGGGACCAGTATGTCCAAGCAGGACAGATCAACCCAGGTCAGGACCATGTCAATGGACATGGGCTATCCTACTGCATAAAACTGACCTTCTGATGCCCAGATGTATAATAGCCCAAAGCACATTTAGGGGCCTAATTGTACTGTTCCTGACTTTATTCCAGCTAACTTAACCTTGGCTTCATCTAGCTGGGTTGACCTTAACACTGGACAGCTGCCTGTTACAGTGGCCTTGGGTAGCCTTCACTTCTTGCCCAACTTGGCCAATAATCCTTTGCTGCAGGGCTTGGAACTTAATAGGAGGGCCAGCAGATGGCCTGGCCACCCAACATGCTACTGACTCTTCCCATGTGCCATCCAGAAATTCTTCAGGGTTCCTGTGAAGCAAGGAAGGGCTGTGGCTTCTGACACTTGGTCCAGAGACATCGACAGAACTTCTCTAGTCTATTCATCTATTTCTCTGAAGTATCTTTTTGGTGCCAAATACTTGCCTTGAAAATTAGTAGGCAAATGACCCCAATTAAAAAGGAACCAGGAGCTAATTTAGCTTAAGAGAAGGGCACTCAATCCACTAGGCTACATGGAATTCTCCTACAGTTTATGACAAATTCTTTGTCTCCTTTAGAGCCACTGCCAATATTTTGTTCTTTGTTTCAGTAGAGTGCAGAAGAGCCAATCAGGTGACATCTCAAAAGGAGCATGTTGCTGAGAACGTACGTTGCTAAGTAGTGGGCATCATTTATACCTCCCTGGTTTTCCTTTTCATCACTGGCATAGAAATCACAGTACCTTCCAAAGAGGCAGAGGCTGAGTCAGATTCCTGCTAGGACAAAGTAAAACTTGGTTTCCTGGGGAGTGCAGCTGATCTGACTCAGAGGCTAAGGATCTAACAATCACAGGAGGAAAAACAAACCAAATTTCAGTATTCTTGATCCAGTACCATCTTAGGGCTGCCTTACAGGGAACAGAGTGTGATCAAAAAGCAACATGTGGTCTCATCTTCACAGAGTGTGGCTATGAGAAGCTAAGAACCACGCCTCGGGGAAACAGATTTGGTCTACCAGAGTGTGCCAGATCCAGGAGACCCCTGGGGAGAAACGGAGTGTCTGCTCTTCTGTGTTGGTAATGGGTCTCCAGATAGTCCTAAGAGGACAAGAGTGCAGACATCAGTATGTGTTCATTTTCTCCAACATTTCTTTTCTATGTTACCAAACCGGACAGCTTCTCTATTAGCATCCGTAACCATTTCTAGCTAACATCCATATTCCTTTAAGCAACTGGGAAGCAAACCAAATAAACGTAGAATCTCTAAGCAAAGCAGTTTGATTAAAAAACAAAACAGAGCAAAATACTGCCATCTCACCTAGCTAACCCTAGCGTGTTAGAAAAGACCACAGGATGAAGGCAAACTGCCTGGGCTGCTGAGTCAACAGTAGGAAAGAGCTTCTCATGCTGAAAAGGCAACCAATAGCCCTATTAAATAGAGTCATATTTTTCTCACCTACCCACTAAAGCCATAATGTCCTCCAGTTGAAGCAGAATAACTGTCCCCAGTGAAGCACTGCTCCTTGGCTTGCACCTTCATTCATTCATTCATTCAGACAACATTTATTCAGCACTCATTTGTATGCCAGTGGTTTTCAATTTCATGCATCTATCCATTCAATCAGAAAATACTTATTTTTGAAGTCCTACTTATGGGCTAAGTACTGCCTTAGGTACTAGGCATATGAAGATGAATGAGACACAGTCTACAACATGAAAAATTTATAGTCTAATTAGTATTCATACTCTAGTCACTCATCTAGTCATTTATCCATCGACTCATTCCCTTGACAATTATTTACTGAAGACCTACTGTGTGCCATATACTGTGTTAGGCACTAGGCCAAACACATTCATCCTCATCTTCTTTTCTACCTTCTTTTTAACTTTGTGTATCACATATATACCACCACCACCACTGCCAAGCACAGAAGCAAAAACAGACCCACCAACTTTTCGGGTTTGGCATGTGTGTATTTGTGTGTGTGGTATTTTAGGGGAAGGGGGAGGGGAGAGTGGCCTTCAGGTGGGTGGGCAGGGTTATTGAGTTAAACAGTAGTCCTCCAAGCAGACATTGGTTTCATTCAGCATAAGCTAAAGAAGGCAGATAACGGATTCAGTATAGTACAAAGTGAACCTTTGAGCCATGATCACTGTGGAGCAATGGGATAAGCTGCCTCATAAAGCGGCTAGCTTCCCACCCCAAGATGTGGTCAGAGGTCAGGCAATCATCTGCCAAGAACAGCACAGAAGAGATGCTGCTGCCCAGGAGACTTCTGATCTCTGATCTAGAGTCTCCTTATACTCTGACATTTCATTACCAAAACAATCTCCCTGGCATGTTCTAAGTGTTCAATAAATAATTGTCAAATGAATGACTGAATAAGCATTAAGCTGTTTGTTGGACCTTGAGTTCCTTGGGGGGAAGAGCTGGGCCTTATTCATGCCTTGTAGTTCCAGGGCCTCCATTCAGCTCCAGGGCTCCAGAGAATAGTCTGAAGGCCTTTGTCCTGGAGGCTCCCTTTTTAACATTCTAGGCAGAAACATCTTGTGGTTTAGCCACCTGGGCAGATTCTCTCAGCAAGGGGAACATCCTTTATAGGCATATTCAGTCATCTTTTCCTTAAACTCAAGGCTTTGTTCTCTTCCCTAATTAACAAATTGCTAATTTGAGGCCTTCTGTATTCAGGGAACAAAAATTTGCTTTGTTATCAGCCAGAAAGACAAAATAGCTATATAAAGAAACAGAATAATACCTTCCCAAAGAAACAGTAAAACTTGTTTCTGGGTTAGCTGTGGTTGGGGTTATCTGTGGCTGTTTCCCTCCCCCTGGTAGCACCCATAATCTTAAAGAGAATGCATGCTTGCCGCTGGAAACCAAGTGATCGATCTACAGCACTGCAGGCCAGACACCACTGATGAAGAGAGGCTAGAGGCAGAGCAAGCCAGAGGCTGCCTTCAAGATTCTTGGGCCACAGGCCGCACCGTAATTCAGGTCATCGCACTTTGCCAGGGAAGCTTATCAAAGAAGAAAACAGACTGACATTTTCTGGTCTTCTGGTTTCCTTTCAGAATGCGAGGTTGGAAGTTAGCCTAGCTTGCTCCATCCTGGGGAGAGGTAGTAGAAGTTTGATATAACAGAATGTGTGGCCTAGTACAGCATTGTGTATGCTGTTTCATTTTAGCAAAAAGAGCTCAAGACACAAAGAATTTCAAACTGGAGTGAGGGCCTGACCTGCCTGTTCACGGCTGTGTCATTTAGGGACAGCCCAAGTCTGTCAGAAACAGCAGAAATTTTCTGCCACAGAACTCAACTCATTGATTTAGATGAAAATATTACTAAGTGAACACTGATTCTAAACTCCCTCTACTCCGATATACCAAGAAACTTCTGGAAGCAATGCACATAGGACAAGGCCTGAGCCATCAGCGGGTGAAGAACATGTCACAGGGCATTTTGATGGGCAAATCTGAGTAAAGCAATCACCAATTTAACAAGGAAGCTTGATCTTTCCAGCAGCAGGAGGAAAGATCAATTCCTAGGACAGCTACAGAAAATGACTAAGCTTACTTGCAACCATATCTCAAATTACATGAAGTAACAAAGAAGCCATTATCTTTTCCCATTGTTGATGGAGAGGAGACTATCGGAAAAGAATGGGCTTCCTCTGGCTTTTATCTGTTAATGACCACCCCTGGGACTTCAAGTGCCACCCATTCCTTGGGAAACCCCATGTCATGATATGGAAGATTCGGTTTGAAGTGGGCCCAATGCTCCAGGTGATCATCCTCTCTTGTGGCATCATCAATCCATCATTTAAGCAGAAAGGCAATGTGGCACAGAATTCAAAGAAGATGGGCAATTTCCTTTAGAATATCGCAGCAAAGGCTTCTTTCTCTGTAAAGCTTTGACAGATTCTTTACTCCAGTCATTCTCAGAGGTGCTCCGCAGACCACCAGTATCAGCATCACCTGGGAACTTGCTAGAAAAGCAGGTTTTTGGGTCTTCCTCAGACTTCTTCAATCAGAAACTCTCGGGGTGAGGCCCAGCAGTCTGTATTTTAACAAATTCTCCAGGTGATTACAAGGCACACTAACATTTAAGAACCACTACTCTACTCTCAATAAAGAAATTTGGATCCCACCACGATATAAAAAGAAATCTCTCTGTTTCTCTCTCCCTCTGTATATATAACTATATATAACTAAGTATATATGTGTGTGCATATATACTTGGTACTGCATATATATATAAGTACATGTATATAAGTACTAAAATTTTGGATTAAAAAAAGGTCATCTTTAATAGGGTAGTAAGTTTTATTGAAATCTCCAGTTAATTGATGTGATAACTCTGAGTCCCTTGTAGCCTACCTCCACCTGCTTCCTGTGGTCTAAGTACTATGGAGAGTAAACCAATAACCCAGAAAATCAGGGGACTTTCTCTTGGCTGATTTAAAATAGGCTATTGGGAATCTGCTCTATGGTTTAAGATTCTCTAAAAAAGTGAAATACTTGGCCTTCTTTGGCATTTAGATGAGGCTGATGAACAGAGGATTAAGCAAATATTAGATATTTTCTTAAAAGAAGCTGATTAGAATGGTGGTAAAGAACATGGGCTTTGGAGTCAGAAACATTTTGGTTTAAGTCCACTCCCATCGCTTGCCAGCTGAGTGACATTGGGCAAGTGGTTTAACCTCTCTGGTCTTTCGTTTATTTCTTCATTGGTAAAATGGGAGAAGAAATAGTACTGAGCTCCTAGAGCTAATGTGAGGATTATATTAGATAGTATACATCTAGAGGATGCTTGGTAGCTATCACGGTTCAAGCAACATCTGGTGTCATCGTTACTACCATCTTACTGGGTTCACCCACAGTGAATAGTACCAAAGCGCCCACAGATTCCTCACTATGAAATATAGCTTCATTGGGTCTCTTTGGAATTCTTCTTCAGGGACAGTGTAAGACGATGAATGAGAAAGAAAACCATAGAATCTTGTGATTATTTGGGGAAAGGTAAGGGATGAGAAACAAGCCACAGGCCTGGAGTGAGGGGAATTTGTTGGTAGGGTGGAGGCTGCTGTGTACCATTGGCCTCTGAAGCTCTGTGGTGGCCACAGTTTTCCTTTCTCATTGTTATGGCGTCTGGGCAGAGAGGAGCTTCAGAGCCAGACCTCTGAGGCTGTGTGTGGTGAGCCTGCAGGGGCTGGCAGTCGCTAAGGGCGGAAACCACTGTTTGGGAGCTGCTGGCGGTTTAACTGTTTCTGTTGCTCATTGCTGAGGATGAGAAAAAGGCAGGAGGGCCAGAGAATTCCACACTGTGATTCTGTTCATGGAAAGAGCCTGCTCACCAAGAGCGTCAAAGCTTTCTTTGGAATCGTTAGTTTATCAAGCAGCTTCAGAAACAAGATTTTTAGCTAGTTGCATATCAAAATAAGTCTCCTCGACTCTTGTCTTGGTTCTCCATTCTACATATTTCAAAAGAACCATCTGGCCCATTTCAGAAGTCAGTGATAACTGCTTTGTGGGAGACATAGCTTCCTGAGGCTTACAAGCTCCTTGCTCCACACCCAAAATGATTTACTCAAGACCATCCCCATCAGTGGAGTAAGCATTATGATCCTCTAAAATCCAAAGTAACCATGAGAGTGTAAATATTTCCTTTTATCCCACAGCCTTTGGTGTGTTTGCTTCTGTCTCAAGGCTAGAGGTGTGTCTTACTCATCTTAGCATCGTTTTCTTAAAGACATGTGACATCTTCCAATTAACAAGTATGGAAAAGCTGTTCAACAATAGGGGCATGGTTAATAAAACATGTAATAAAATATTATGCAACCATGGGGAAGGTATTTTCAAACAATTTTAACACTCCCAATATGATGTGAAGTGAAAATCGCAAGAACCAAAACCTTCTAGAGCAGCAGATCTCAGAGTGTGGTCCCTGGACCAGCAGCAGCAGCAGCACTTAGAAACTTGGTGGAAATGCACATTCCCAGGTCCCACCAGACCCACTGAATCAGAGACTCAGTGAGTGAGCCCACAGCAATGTGCGTTTTAATAGCCAGGTGAATCTGATGTATGTTAAAGTTTGAGAACCACTAATATAGAGCACGAATCAATGTAAATATGTAAAATATATGCATTCAGGAGAAAATATACCAAAAGATAAAGTGGTTCTCTCTGTGATAGGATTATGGATAATTTCTGTTTTTCTCTGTTTATGTTTTGTGTTTGTTATGTATTCTTCTTTTTCTAAAATGAGTATATCCAGAGTCTATATTTAGAGAAAAAAGTAGGAGTAGAGTTATCAGATTTTTCTGTTGCATGTGTATAATGTCAACTCATCCCATATTAACATTTTCTTTAAGACTTAACTATTCATGCACCTTCAATGTTCTTCAACTTCTTACTTCTACAAGTCAACCTCTCTATATTTTCTTTAATAAATCTTCTCAACCTTACTGCTTGTTTACTGACTTCCCACTCTCAAGTCTTGAAGCCCCTGCCATTAATAATAAATAGTATTTTGGAAACTGTCAAAAGTCTCAATGCTTGGTTTGTCATAAGTGGGCAAACAGTTGGTTTTTTTTAAGCGATATTTCCTTTTGTATATATTTAGAGGTTAATATATTTTCATGTATTAGTAACAATTTTAACTTCTGCATATATTTTCACACACAATTTACATTTCATTTGGATGGATTTTTTTTTTTTTTTTTTTTTACTACATAAACTCAAAGCATCTTTAACAGCTTAACCCCTGGTTAAGTTAGGGGTTATGGTTAGGTTAGGGGCCATGTTTTGCAAAAATGCACACCTTTTGTCTCTAGAATCATGTAGCACCGTGAGATGCTCACACCAAGAGAGGTTCTCAGAGTCAGAATCGACTGACTTATCTTATACTCATTTTTCTAGGCAATGGCAGATGAAATTGCCTGAGCTATTTAAATTATTTTGGAGAGTTAGTTTTCTTTTGCTTTGGTAGATGGTACATAACTGCATTCGCCTGAGTCAAAAGTGCATTTGGTGTGACTTCCCTGCATCTCTCCAGCACCTCTGTTGTGCCTTAGATTTCCCTCTGTCATCCTCCTCTCTCAGATGTTCTCCAGGCAGGGATGACTCTGACCTCTCCCCTGGTATTCAGATCTTACTCATCCTTTAAAATCTTATCCAAAAACAGCCTCTTACACAAAAGCCTTCCTAATCTCAGTAGAAAGTAATCCCTCCATGCTCTTCTGAATGTCTCTGGGACATTTGTCACTCTTTATTATATTTACATTTGAATACGTCTCAGCTTGCCCAGGTTCTTGAGGGGTTCTTGAAGGCAGCATCCAAGTATTTTAACATCAGTCTTGGCTTTGAATCCTACAGCTGCCCTTTCTAGCCAATCTTAGGTAAAATACTAAATCTCTCTGCGCCTCCCTCCTTCTCTGTAAAATGGAGATAGTCATAGTACCAACATCAGAAAGTTTAAGTGAGCCTTAAATGAGATACTGCACAGTAAGGGGCTAGTACAATATCCAGCATATAGTAAAACCCCAATAAATGTTAGCTGCTTTTATTTCTATTCTCGTGATTCCAATAGCATGTTTGTGCTCCATAAGCATTTGTTTATTGTCTATATGAATGAATGAATACTACAGTTCAGTTCATATACACCACTCTGAATTCTCAATGCTCGATGGGGAGTGTATACTTGCCATCTGTCCATTATAGAACTTAATGAACCATGATTCTCTCGTATTCTCAAGGCAGGTGTGGGGTGCACATGGGTACATTTTCTGTCTTGAGCAAGCTGTCATTAAACTATCAACTTTAGGCCTCATCGAGCTCTGTGTTTTCACCCATGAAATGGGAATTATAAAGCTGATCTGTGATTCTGCCTGGATACAAGAAAAACCCAAGGAGGACTATGCCTTTAGGGAGACATTTTATAAACAGGGATTGTTTGGGGTAATTTGAACAATCAAGAATATGAGTTCGTAAATTAGCATACTTCAGTGACAGAGCTTCCAATCACACGGGACTCTCGATGTCGCTCAATGAGGGCATGGGGCAAAACCAGCTGCTTTTTGGGTTTGTCAAGCATCTCAAGTTATTTCTCAGGAGTTGGGGTTTGGCAAAGCTTGAAACCCACATTGCCAAGTCCTTCTTTCCCCCTTAATTTTTAAGCCCATGTGTATTTTAAGGGAAATTTAATCCGTATGTTTCTGTTTCCTTTACACTTAACTCATAAAAATGGTTTGTCAGAGCAATTTGATGTCCCAAAAATCTTTGGAGCCTTTATAATGATATTTTTTAACCTTTCCCCCCTCCCTTAGACACAGGAAATTGCGTTTTTTAGAAGAAAATGAATCAAACTGAAAGTCTCAAGGTCAGAATTGATGGGTCAGACACACAAGATCAAGGAGCTGTGCATTTGGGAAAATGGCATCTTCCACTGCTGCTCCTGCAGGCCTCTGAGGGTGAGAGAAAGATGGATTTAACACGTGGCAGATGGCAGTAATTGGCAGTGTGTTGTGATAGAGTCCTCAAGTATTGGATGGTTTGCCCATCAGGCGGAGAGTCTCTCTCGTATCTGTATTTCTGTATTGGGAGATCTGTTCCTTAGAATTTGGGTCCCTCCACCTCAGTCAAATCCTGAAGTTCAGCACGAGAAGTTCATGCACACAAGACGTCTAAAAGAATGGAGACTATTAATTCTAAAGCACAGTAACTGTTTTCTAATCTAGTTTTCCGCATTATCTCTAAAGACAGAAAACAGGAGTAGGCATGCCTGTGTTAATAGCCACAGGAAGTCTTCTCTCAAAGCTTTGTAAAGATGGCATTCCTCCAGAGTTAGTAAGTTTGCTGTCATGGGAAGGATTCACATAACCCCCAGATATCCACAGCAAAGCAGAAATGTGCCATGCATTAACGCTACATCTCAGCCATAGGAGAGACTATCTGGGGTTGTTTGACCTGCATCAGATCCAGGATTGTAGCCATTCCACCTTTTCTACCATCAGCTAGAGTTAAACTCTGATGAGGCTTCTCTCTAGCAGAGTGTCCACTGCCAGTTGGATTAGGTCTTCCTGGACACTAAGGGTCATGGAGTCTAACAGTGCATGGCATGTAATAGTTCAGGACAGATCAACGGTAATGACTCAATTTAATCCAAAATGCTACAACCATTTGGTTGGCTTATTCCATCCCACTTTCACTATCTGGAATTAGAACTCTGGAATTTGATAGCCTGAGCTATTTCTTTCTTTGCTATTGGGACTAAAAAGCCATGTGAACATTCATCTCCCAAAAGAAAGTTGCAAATAAGAAGTCCAATCAAAGAATGTCCTGATGGCTCTGTCATTTTTAAATGGGGATAGGAGCAGAAGAGCTGGACACATTGAATGATGAAGATTCAGATCTTTAAAGGACTTCTATTACTAAGTTAGCTTATGATAGAGATGGAACACTGAAATTCTGGACCTAGATGGCTGAATGAAGGCTAAAAAATGGGCATGTCTATAGAACATGAACACCAAACCAGGATACCAAGACTGCATATTACTTTTATTTTGGATCTTGGATGAAAATAGAAAACAAGTGACAGGAAGTGACCAGTCTTGGCAATTCAACAAGTCCATAGGGCCTGATGTATATCAAGGTTTTACATGATTGATAAGTCATAAGCAAGTGCACTAGAAAGAAATCTACCACTCTTCAGCAGTCTAGGCAGTGGCAAATATATACAAACGTACTTTATAGTTTACCTACTTTGAGTCAGGCCCTGGATCAAATGTTTATTTTACCTCACTGAATTCACATGATAACTTTATAAGCTAAGCATCACTCTTCCCATTTTACAGATGAGGAAGCTGGGGCTCCTAAAGTTACTTATCGGGGAAATTAAGTAACTTGTCCAAATTTGCACAGTTAATGGGAGTGCTGAAATTCAAACACGAGTCTGTCAAACTCCAAAGTCCATGCCCCTTCTTTAAAAAGAAAACATCTTTGTCTGATTACAGAAGTTATTGATATTAATAGTAACCTACTCAAACATACAGAAATAGAGGACTAAGTTAAAGTCTCTCATAATCCTACCCCTTCCCAAGATAACCATGTTAATAGCATCAAGTACATATTTCTACTTTTTCCTATGTATATACTACCAAACCTAGAGATATACATACACAAATTTTTTCACACAAAAAAATTAGAACTGTTCTAGGACTTACTTTTAAAAATTTGTCTTGAATATTGTGTCAATAACACATATCTACCAGGTCCTTGTAAATAGTTGTGTGGTATTCCATTGTAAGGATTGCTATGGTTTATTTAAATTTATTGAATATTTAGATTCCAACTTTTGGCAACAGAAGTACTACTGCAATGAAATGTGCACTGTTTGTTTATGTTACTGCATATTTGTGGATGAATAACTATAGGGTAATTTCCTGGGAATAAATTTGTTGGGTGAAATAATATAAACCCATGCTCTGTCTACTATACAAGGCTGCTTCGTTTGACTTTCTAGTTCCTTTGATTTCTCAGTAAGCTGGATACCAAATTTTCAGACAATTAACTTTATCTTTCCCTTGGACTTCACTGTTAGGGGATCTGAAAGCTAACAATTTCATTAGATTTGAGGAAAACCCAACATAGTCCAACTCTGAGGCAGAACAGTTTAGCAGATTTCTGAAAGTGTCCTTTTATTCAATGTTACATTCAATAAATACATATTGATTTTTAATTTTGTGCAAAGCACTGCACTAGATCGTGGTTAAGCAGTGGTAAATCAGGTAGCATACCTCCAGGCCACTGGAGTAAATGGTCTGTACAAAATCCATCTGCTGCTCAGCACCAGACTGCTGCCATCCCAGTGGATACAGCTCTGGTGTTACCAGAACCACTCCTTAATGCTCACTTTAGTTTTCATGCCATGGAACCAGAAATGGGGAGTAAACTTCAGACTATGAAAGCAAGCTATTTTCACAGTTGATCAACTTTTTAATTAAATTTTTAATTTTGGAATTACTGTAGATTCTCATGCTGTTATAAGAAATAACATAGGGAAATCCCTTGTGCCCTTTACCCAGTTTCTCCCAAGGTAAAATCTTGCATCTTGTGATGATAATCCACAACCAGGATATTGATATTGATGTAGTCAAGATACACAACATTTCCATCACAACAAAGGTCCTTCCTGTTGCCCTTTTATAACTACACCCACTCCCTCCTTAACCTCTGACAACCACTAATTTCTTCTCCATTTCTATAATTTTGCATTTCAAAAATATATGAATAAAATAGTACAGTATGGAACCTTTTAGGATTGGCTTTTTACTAACCATACTTCAGAAATTCCTCTGAACTGTTGTGTCTATCAAAAGTCTGTTCCTTATTGTTGCTGAGTAGTATTCCTTGGTATGGATGTATCATAGTTTGTTTAACCATTCATCCATTGAAGGGTATCTAGGTTGTTTCCAGTTTTTGGCTCCTATGAATAAAGCTGTTATAAACACCTGTGTGAAGGTTTTTGTGCCAAAACTAATCTTCATTTCTCTGAGATAAATGCCTAGTAGGGCAATTGCTGAAATATATGTTATTTGCACGTTCACTTTTTAAGAAACTCCCAAACTGTTTTCCAGAATGACTATACCATTTTACTTCTCAAAAGCAATATATGAGTGATCCACTTTCTCTGCATCCTCACCAGCATTTGGTGTTGTCACTATTTTTTATTATAGCCATTCTGATAGATTTGTAGTGTCTCATTGTGGTTTTAATTGCATTCTCCTAATAGCTCATGATGTTGAGCATAATTTCATGTGTTTACTGCTTATTTGCTATCTATATGTCCTCTTTAGTGAAATGTCTCTTCATCTCTTTTGCCCTTTTCCTAATTGGAATATTTGTTTTTCAACTATTGAGTTTTAAGAATTCTTTATATATTCTAGACATCAGTTCTTTGTCAGACGTGTGGTTTGCAAATATTTTTCCCATTCTGCAGCTTATCTTTTCATCCTCTTAGCAAGATCTTCCACAAAGCAAAAGTTCATTTTGATGAAGTACAGTTTATCAGTTTTTCCTTTTATGGATTGTGCTTTTGGCATCAAGTCTAAGAACTCCTTGCCTAGTCCTAGATCCTAAAGATTTTTCCCTATGTTTTGTCTAGAAGTGTTATAGTTTGACATTTTACATTTAAGTACATGATCCATTTTCAGTTAATTTTTTCTAAGGTGTGAAGCTTGGGTCAAGTTTCATTGTTTTGCCCATAGATGTCTCATTGCTCCAGCACCACTTGCTTAAAGTCCATCTTTCCTCTGTTGGATTACTTTTGCACCTTTGTCAAAAGAACTCAGTGGGGTATATTTGTGTGGGTTAATTTCTGAACTCTCTATTTTGTCCCATCAATCTATGTTTCTAACCCTCTGCCAATACCACACAGTCTTGATTACTTTAGCTATGTGATGAATCTTGAAATTGAGTAGACTGATTGTCACCTTAGTTTTCTTTTTCAAACTTGCTTTAGCTATTCCAGTTCCTTTGCCTTTCCACCTATACTTTAGAAAAATCTTTTCTATATCTACAAAAAACTCTTGCTGGGATTTTTATAGAAATTGTATTAAGACTATATGTCAATTGGGGAAGAATTGACACCTTTACTGTACTGAACCTTCCAATCCATGAATACAGTATGTCTCTCCATTTATTAAGATCATCTTTGGGGCCGGCCCAGTGGCGCAGCAGTTAAGTTTGCACGGTCTGCTTCTCAGCGGCCCGGGGTGTGCCGGTTCGGATCCCGGGTGCAGACATGGTACCGATTGGTGTGCCATGCTGTGGTAGGCGTCCCAGATATAAAGTAGAGGAAGATGGGCACGGATGTTAGCTCAGGGCCAGGCTTCCTCAGCAAAAAAGAGGAGGACTGGCAGTAGTTAGCTCAGGGCTAATCTTCCTTAAAAAAAAAAAAAAAGAAAAGATATTTGATTTTTTAAATAAATGTTTCATAGTTATCAGCATACGAATTTTGTACAGGCATATCTCATTTTATTGTGCTTTACTTCATTGCACTTCACAGATACTGCGTTTTTTTTTTAACAAATTGAAGGTTTGTGGCAACTCTGCATTGAGCAAGTCTATTGGCATCGTTTTCCGAACAGAATTTGCTCACTTTGTGTCTCTGTGTCACATTTTGGTAATTCTTGCAATATTTCAAACTTTTTTATTATTATTATATTTGTTATGGTTACGGTTATCTGTGATCTGTGATCAGTGATCTTTGATGTTACTATTATAATTGTTTGGAGTGTCATGAACCATGCCCATATAAGATGGCTAATTTATTTGATAAATGTTGTGTGGGTTCTGACTGCTCCACTGACTAGCTGTTCCCCATATCTCTCTCCCTCTCCTTGGGCCTCCCTACTCCCTGAGACACAACAATACTGAAATTAGGCCAATTAATAACCCTACAATGGCCTCTAAGTGTCCAAATGAAAGGAAGAGTTGTCTGTCTCTCACTTTAAATCAAAAGCTAGAAATGATCAAGCTTAGTGAGGAAGGCATGTGGAAGTCAAAAGCTGAGATAGACAAAAAGCTAGGCCTCTTGCCCCACACAATTAACCAAATTGTGAAGGCAAAGGAAAAGTTCTTGAAGGAAATTCAAAGTGCTACTCCAGTGAACAATGATAAGAAAGCAAAATAGCCTTATTGCTGATATGGAGAAAGTTTTAGTGGTCTGGACAGAAGATCAAACCAGACATAACATTCCCTTAAGCCAAAGCCTAAACCAGAGCAAGGCCCCAACTCTCTTCAATTTTATGAAGGCTGAGAGATGTGAGGAAGCTGCAGAGGAAATGTTTGAAGTTAGCAGAGGTTGGTTGATGAGGTTTAAAAAGAAAATCCATCTCTATAACACAAAAGTGCAAGGTGAAGCAGTAAGTGCTGATGTAGAGGCTGCAGCAAGTTATCCAGAAGCTCTAGCTAAGATCATTAATGAAGGTGGCTACACTAAACAAGAGATTTTCCATGTACACAAAACAGCCTTATTTTGGAAGAAGATACCATCTAGGACTTTCATAGCGAGAGAGGAGAAGTCAATGCCTGGCTTCAAATCTTCAAAGGACAGGCTGACTCTCTTGCTAGGGGCTAATGCAGCTGGTGACTTTAAGGTGAAGGCAATGCTCATTTTTCATTCTGAAAATTCTAGGGCCCTTAAGAATTATGCTAAATCTACCCTGCCTGTGTTCTATCAGTGGAAAAACAAAGCCTGGATGATAGCACATCTGTTTACAACATGGTTTGCTGAATATTTTAAGCCCATCTTTGAGATCTACTGCTGAGAAAAAACAGATTCCTTTCAAAATATTACTCCTCATTGACAATGCACCTGCTCACTCAAGAGCTCAGATGGAGATATACAACAAGATTAATGTTGTTTCCATGCCCACTAACACAACATCCATTCTTCAGCCCATGGCTCAAGGGGTAATTTCAACTTTCAAGTCTTATTATTTCAGAAATACAATTTGTAACTCTATAGGTGCCATAGACAATGATTCCTCTGATGGATCTGGGTGAAGTAAATTGAAAACCTGCTGGAAAGAAATCATCACTCTAGATCCCATGAAGGACGTTGGTGATTCATGGGAAGAGGTCAAAATATCAAAATTAACAGGAGTTTGGAAGAAGCTGATTCCAACCATCATGGATGATTTTGAGAGATTCAAGACTCCAGCGGAGGAAGTAATTGCAGATGTGGTGGAAACAGCAAGAGAACTAGAATTACAAGTGGATCCTGATGATGTGACTGAATTGCTGCCATCTCATGATAAAACTTTAATGGATGAGGACTTGCTTCTTATGGATGAGCAAAGAAAGTGGTTTCTTGAAATGGAATCTACTCCTGGTGAAAATGCTGTAAAGATTGTTGAAATGACAACCAAGGATTTAGAATATTAAATAAACTTAGTTAATAAAGCAGCCGCAAGGTTTGAGAGGATTGACCCCAAGTTTGAGAGAAGTTCTACTGTGGGTAAAATGCTATCAAATAGCATTACAAGCTACAGAGAAATTGTTTGTGAAAGGAAGAGTCAATAGATGCAGCAAACTTCATTGCTGTCTTATTTTAAGAAATTGCCACAGCAACCCAGCCTTTACCAATCACCACCCTGATCAGACAGCAGCGATCAACATCGAGGCAAGACCCTCCACCAGCAAAAACATCACGACTCACTGAAGGCTTAGATGACGGCTAGCGTTTTTGAGCAATAAAGTATTTTTTAACTAAGGTGTGTACATTTTTTTAGACATAATGCTATTGCACACTTATAGACTACAGTATAGTGTAAACATAACTTTTATATGCACTGGGAAACCAAAAAGTTTATGTGTCTCACTTTATTGTGAATTTGCTATATTGCCATGGTCTGGAACTGAACCCACAATATCTTTAAGGTATGCTTGCACGTGTTTTGTTAGATTTACAGCTTAGATTTCATTTTTTGGAGCATTTGTAAATGATACTGCATTTTTAAATTCAGTATCCATATATTCATTGTTGGTATATAGAAATACAATTGAGTTTTGTATATTCATCTTGTATTCTGTAACTTTGTTGAATTTACTTAGTTCTAGGAGTCTTTCTGTAGATTCCTTGTTATTTTCTGTGTAGACAATCATTTCATCTCCAAATAGGGACAGTTTTAGTTCTTCCTTTTTGATCTGCATTTATTTTCTTTTCTTGCTTTACTATACTGCCAGAACGTTCAGCACCGTGCTTACTATACGAGCATAGAATGCTCATATGAATATGAGTGGTGAGAGTTAACATCCATGACTTACTCCTGACCTAAGGGGGAAAGTAACCAGTCTTTCAAAATTTATTATACTGTTAGCCATAGGTTTCTTGGTAGATGTTCTTTATCTAGCTAAAGATGCTTCCTTTATTCCTATTTTTCTGAGAGCTATTGTCATAAATTAGTGTAATTTTGTCTAATGGCTTTGCTGTATCAGTCAATAAATTCACGTGAGTTTTCTTCTTTAGTCTGTTAATATAGTGAATTACATTGATTTTCAAATATTGAATCAGCCTTGCATGACCTGAATAAATGCCACTTGGTTGTGGTATATAATTCTTTTTGTATATTATCAAATTCTATTTGCTAATATTTGGTTAATAACTTTTACATCAACATTTATAAGGAATATTGGTGTGTGCTTTTGTTGTCGGTACTGTTTTTGCCTGGTTTTGTTATCAGGGTACTATTAAGTTCAAAGAATGAATTGGGATGTGTTCCCTCCTCTTCTGTGTTCTGGAAGAGGTTGTATAAAATTGGTGTTAATTCTTTAAATGTTTGGTAGAATTTTCCAGTGAAAACATCTAGGCTTGGAAATTTCTTTTTTGGTGTTTATAAATTATGAATTCAGTTTCCTTAATAGTTAAAGGATTATTCAAATGATCTATTTCATATTGGATGAGCTGTGGTAGTCTATATTTTTCAAGAAAGTGGTCTATTTCATCTAAGCTGTCAAATTTACGTTTGTAGAGTTATTCATTGTATTTCTTCATTATCCTTTTAATATCTGTAACGATATCACCATTTGTGTGTCTTCTTTTTTTCCTTTGTCATCTTAATAGAGGTAACCATTTTATTTATATTTTGAAAGAACCATCTCTTCAATTCATTGATTTTCTCTATTTTCTACTTTCATTTCATTTATTTCTGCTTATTATCTTTATTATCTCCTCATTTGTCCTTGGCTTAAGTTCATCTTGTCCTTTTTCTAGAAATAAAAGTTAAATTTAAAGATCATTGCATTCAACAGAAGAGAATATTATTTTCATATGAAACTCTGAGTGAACCAATTATTAATAAGGAAGATAATTTTTAAATTGTTTTTTCTCATAATCAATGATACAGTGATAGAGTATATAAACAGGCATTTTTAATTATACACAAATCATGAAGCCACTTTCAGTTTCTTATATGTCCTCCACAAGTTACAGGAAATGTTAAAGGAAACACTAAAATGCCATTGTATACATTTACATTTAAAATTAAATTAAGACTTACACAACGTGAATTTGTATAGAATTAAATCTTTTTAGAAAAATTGTTCTGCAAGAATCATCAACTGTAGGTATATTAAAATGCATATTTCAAAATTATCAAAAAATTATCCGAATATTATTATAACCTGTGAAATACTCATAATAGGTGTAGTAATAATTGCATCAGCAGAAAAATCTTTTTGAAATTAAATATTATCAAAAAGTATTTGTGATCTGGCATTTGCCAGGAAAGGCTGAACACTGATATTGCCTTCAATTATATCAATTGAAAATCAGCAAAATTATAAATTTTGATGACCTAAAAAATGAATTTCCAGAAAAGCAAGTCAGAAAAATTGTATGGCCAATCAAGATAGCATTAGTGAAATGTTATTATTTATTGCATTATATAAAAATTTGACACCAATATATATCTTTTGCTCATTGATGTTGTCACTAATTCTCAGTGTCTGGCTCCTAATCCCACCTGCCCTAATTGCCATAATTACAAATTATGGCTGGTGCTTTGAGGAAAACAACAGGGTGTTGAGATAGAGATTAATGAGGATTAGGGCAGAATATTGCCTCTCTGAGGAAATGTCATCTAAGCCAAGATCTGAAGGATGAAGGAGAGCCAGTCCTGTGAAAACAGGGACAAATGTTTTGGGCAGATGGAACAGTATGTACAAAGGCCTTGAGGAGGGCCCTCATATAGAGCTATGGAGGTTGTTCCTGGCACAAACAGGGCTGGCCCAGGGTGTAAGAGGGTGCTGAAATCCAGCCAGTCTCTGCTCCCTAAGCAGTATGCCACAGTGATGGGAAGGAAGAGGTTTGTTTTTCTGATTCTCACAAAGGCACCACATGGGCTCGCAGCAGTGTCCGCCTTCAGGTGGAAAAAGGATGGTTCTTAGTTCTTGGGCTGCAGCCTGGATTCACATCCTGGGATCTTGTACTTGGCTTCCAGACACGTCTCCACATGCTGCCCATAGCCTAGTCTATGTTTGATTTTATCTATTTACTATCTATTTTTTTATCTATTTTTTTAATCTATTTACTATCTATCTATCAGATTTACATGGCATTTTACATTTGCTTTACATCTCACTGAATCTTCCAACATGTCTAGCTAGGGCAAGCATTTTCTTCTTTAAATTTACATACAATAAAATGAATAAATTTTAAATGTTTGGTTAGATACGTTTCAATAATTGTATACACTTACCTAAATCAAGATACAGAACATTTCCAACGTGCCTGAAAGTTTCCTCCTACCACTGTTCAATTAAATATCCCAACACCCCGGTCCTAGGCAACCACTGTTTTGATTTCTATCACTATTGTGATCAGTTTTGCCAGTTTTTGGTCTTCACAGAAATGTAATCATGCAGTAAGTACTCCGTTGTGTCTGTCTTCTTTTGTTCAATATAATGTTGGTGTTGTTATTGTTGTTTTTGAGATTATCTCAGTCACATAGTTATGTGTCTCCAGAGTTCATTCCTTTTTATTATTGAGTAATATTTCATAGAATGAATAGACCACAATTTGTTGATCTGTAATCCCATTAATGACATTTGGACTGTTTCCAGATTGGCTATTTTGACCAAAGTGCCTATAAATATTCTTGTACAATTCTTTTTGTGGGTATTTATCTTCCTCTCTTTTGGGTAAAACCCAATGTAGAATTGCTGAGTTATAAAGTATGTTATATTTAACTTTATAAGAAACTGCCAAACAGTTCTCCAAAGTTGTTATCCGATTTTACATTCCTATCAACAATCTATGTGCCTTCCAGTTGTTTCATATCCTCACCTTCATTTGATGTTAGGCATTCTAGTGGGTGTAAACTGATATCTCATTGTGGTTTTATTTTACAATCCTTTAATGACTAATCAAGCTGAGCACCTTTCCATGTGCTTATTGGCCATTTGTACATCTTCTGTTGTGATGTGTCTATTCAAGCCTCTTGCGGGGTGACTACTATTAATTTTACAATTTTACAGATAAGAAAATTGAGACTCAGAAGTCAAGTGACTTGCCAAAGATTCACAGCTAACAAGTAACAAACCCAAGTCTTTTTATTCACATCTCCTGGCTCTAACTGGTATCTCATTTGCAATATATGGACTTTTTCCTACAATGGATCTTTGGCCTTGGCTTACCTCTGCAATGTTCTATAACACCCTGAACCTCAGGGTCTGTTAGACGAAGGTACTGTAGAAAAAGGTATAGACATGGAGGAAAGAAGAGGAAAATGATTTTAGGTTAACTGACAGCAACAGTATTCTTTTTCAAACAGACTTCAAAACCAATTCACTTTAATTCTTGGGGCCTTGTGTGATGCCTGATGCCATCTCAGGCCAGAATCTACTCTCAGTCTCAGTTACTCAGTGCTGCCAAGCTCAAAATAAACTCTTCTTGTTCAAGGGCAAATGTGTTCCACTGGGCTACATGGAACTCTCTTCAGCCTATTTGGTTTTAATTCAATCAGTTAAAACAGCCACGGTTTCTCCTATCCATATGTCACATTGCACTAAATTAATGTTTGGTTGATGAAGTGTAAATGCTCCTATGTGCTTGATTTTCTCACTTATACATGTGGAGAAGACGGTGAATATACTCTGTGTGTGTGTGTTTTCTTTGAGAAGTAAATGCATTTTGGAGGTAGACTGTCATGGAAAATCCTTCCTTTTCCTTGATACTGAAGGTAAATTACTGAAGGAGCAGTGAGAATGAATAACTAGCTCTGGTTGTATTTGATACACTGAGTTTGAGTGTTGAAGATCTGAGAACTAAGGGAAACTTTGTGAACTCTCTTTCAAACCAAGAGGAGCCTATCCTAACTAGATTGGCAGCACAGACGGAAGGCGCCTGTTGCAGTCCTTTTAATCCTCTCCGAAGCAAAGTCTTGGATTTTTCCCCCAAATAATGAATGAAGTGAATAAGCCATTGAGCCTCTAATTCCATTCAATGCCTTTGCTCTCCTGCGAGGTGTATCCGGTAGGTCTGACAATGCCATAGAATTACATTGAGTACTTGGCATATGCAGTCCTTGAAAAAGCTCTGCTGAGCAATCTTACAAAGTGGCCAGAGCACCCCATTCAGCCTCTCCCATGTCTGCTCTCATGGGAGTTCAGAGTCTGGGACAGAGTGAAGAAAGGGAAGTGGAACAGAAGTCTAAAGACAGAAGTAGGCCAGGAATAAAAGGGCTGTGCCAATGTCTGTAAGGGGAAGACTGCAATAATAGAGATGAGGCTAAAATTTAATGAGATGAATCTTTAAAGCTTTCTTAAAAAGTATTATTACAACTTCTTTAACTTTCTTTTTATTTCTTCCTCTGTTTTTCTTTCTTCTCTAATTCATTAAATGCCTTTTTGCTGCTGTGTGCTTTTAGGTCAGATGCTTCCAACATTTGTACAGCAAACTTGATCTGGCATTTTTAAAAGAAAAGTGGAAGATGTTTTTCCTTTCAGCTAAGAGTAATTTTAATGGGTAACATGGCATTTACAGTCCAGTCTTTAAGTGACAGTGTAGACTGCCTTTATAATTGCTGGTTCCTATCGCACAGCTACAGGTCTTCATTATATTTGAATGCGCACATACAGTTAACTTCCTCACTTCTCCTTTGCCTTAGTATTTTGAATTCTCACTGTGATTAATTACAAAGAATTCCCTCTTCTATACTAAGGTTTGATGTCATGAAGTTATAGAGATAAACTATTTGTCAAATTGGTGAGGTATTTCTTGTGGGGGTAGGCAGGTGAGCAATTTGGCAGGAGACTGGATCCCAAGCCAGCAACACAAATATCATCTAAGGAACTCTCAGGCTGCAAAGCAAATGGAGAAAGAAAACCTGGAAAAGAGGGAAGGCCTCTTTAGAGATTTATTTATTTATCAGTTAACCGAGGGTAAGAGGACCCTTTCTGAAATTTGGTCTTAGGGACCTAGAATTCAACTTAAACCTGGACTCAAACTCCAAACAGAAATATTCCTGGAAGAGTTTATGAAAACCCATTTTGGTTGGCACTCAAGAGAAAAAAATAAATGAGAGTGGAGAGAGGAGAATGTTCTCCATGGCTTGACTGACCACCAAAACTATCCAGATTACTCATGCAAATCACTACCCACTGAGTGGGGCCACCTAGGGTACTCCAAGGATCAAATGCTCTTATGCAATATGGTAAGCACGTAAAAAGCATCAGTCTCACCAGCAGAAACATCTTGTTGGCTTTATCCAAAGAAAACACGAATAGATATAGTTCTATGAATGAGTGAGGCACGTCTACATTAGTTTTCCTTTTTTTAAAGAAACAGTCCTGATAAATAACACGTTTAAACCAGATTTTTCATTGCACTCTAGGGAAAGAGAGGTCACATACATTGGTTCTGAAGTATAAGAACATATGTCCAATACAAACCAAAAGTAGCTGGGCAGAAAAAAAGCATTTTGTCTTTGTGGCAGAGATACTCTTTTATGTGCTAAGTGCTCTGCTAGCCTTTTGTTACCATAGCATGTTAGAGCTGGAAGTGGCCTTTGAGATCATCTAGTTCAACCCTTCAATTAATAGAGAAGGAGGCTAAAAGTACAAAACAAAAAACAAACAAAAAAACAAAAAAACCCACAGGGGAATCTTGAGAAGATTCCAGTTGACATCAAGAGACACTACATATCAACCTGCTTAGGCCCTTCTGCAGAAGGGAACAACTCAGCCTGCCTTCATCTTTGACATCAAGGAAAGGTGTAAATCCCACCCACGTAGTTAATGCTCTCTTGCTGGACTGCTGCTTATTTTGAAGTTAACAAAGGCAAAGGAAGCCCATTGTGAAATGTTTGTTTGGAGGACCAGAATCTAAACATACACTCCTTGTCATGGTCATTTTTTTAAAAAGAAGATGACAGATTGAAGCCACAGGAGAGGGGAGACTCCAGCCATGCCAGGAATAAGAGGATGCTTTTTCTGGTTTGTTGTTGTTATTGTTGTTTTCCATGTGCTTCTAGGGATATCAGATTTATCACCATGGCTGGGGTCAGGGCTGAGAATGTGGTGGACAACATGACAACAATTTCCTTCCTGGTGTGTCCCTGAATGGCCAGAAGAGTCAATAAATACATAATCAGGCAATCTACAGCTGCACTGTCACTGCTGACAACTTCATTATGCCTGTGATATTCAGCTGGGTAATTCTTTTCCCGAGCATGGCAATATCTCCTGATATGCCTAATGGGTTGAATGTAATTTTGTAAGCTTTTGAAGATGAATGTCTCCCCTTGTGCTTAGCTTTGCCCTAATATGGGAAACAATGATAGCTACCATTAGGAAACAGCATTGTAGTGCTCGGCTTTTAAGCGCAGGTTGGGTCTCTAAACCACAAAGGCAGGAAGCATTAGTGATTGGAATGATACACTAGATGTGGGTCACTTAATGTCCCTTGTAACAGCTTTTTTGCCTGTCTCTGCATTTAACCTTCATATGGCCAGGGCATTCTACAAAATAAGGTGGCCTTGCCAAGGATATAAAATCAGTTAATTAATGGTTCCGGGAATGGGCTGGGCTTTGGCATGATATGCCTACAGTCGCTTACCAATGCTATCCAGAAATGGAAGAACTAGATGAGAAACAAGAAATGTGACCCATGTGTAGTATCCAACACCCAAGCTACAATTTTTCTTTAAACCTAGGGACAAAGTATAAAATGCATTCCTCTGAGTTCTCTTTAATTCACTTCAATTAAATACAGATGTATTGAACATCATCTACCATGCACAGGGCTCCAATCCTTGAGCTGAGAGGCAAATTCAAAGGTTAGTGAGACCTGAATCTTGCCTTCATGGAGATCTCAATCCAGTCAAGAAAGCAGAGTCCCAAGTAACTCTAACAAAGTTAGACTTTGCTGAGAACACTAACATAGTTACGAAGACTACAGTGAGAGAAGAGAAAGACGTTCACACCATTTGGGAACATAAAAGAGCATTAATATGCAGTCTCTGCAGCCTTCTGTCTTCATCCACCAGCCAATCTGAATTCTTCTGAGAGAATCTGGTCTCCTCAGAATCTTACTTGAGTCAACCTAGTTGAGAGTTAGGACTCCCCATCTTATCTGATTTCCAAGTGCTTTTTGGTCGTCAATGATAATGATCAGTTCCAAGTATCCCAAATGAAAATGGACAAGTCAACACAAAGACAGGTCTAAGAATCTTTCAGCTTATCCTTTTATCTCCCACTGCACTTGTTTTCTTGGCTTTATAAAAGCAAATTTGAGCTGGTCCGGTGGTGTAGTGGTTAAGTCCAGTGCGCTCACTTCAGCAGCCCGGGTTCGTGGGTTTAGATCCCGGGCAGGGACCTACACACTGCTCATCAAGCCATGCTGTGCCAGGGTCCCACATACAAAATAGAGGAAGATTGGCACAGAAGGTTAGCTCAACCTTCTTCACAAAACAAACAAACAAAAAGTAAATCCTACTAGGCAGACTCATTGATAGCTAGAAAATAGAGACAGATTCTGTGCTAATGCTTTTAACTACAGATATTTTTGATATTAAGATTTTCTCTACAAAAAAGGAGGAGGAAGAATACATAGGAATAGGAGGAAGAGTCTGCCTAAAATTCAGCAGTCATTTATCCTTTAGTATTTTGGCTCATCAGCTTGACCACTTTGACTTGTATATTGAGCCCTTACCTATCTTGTGGACTCCAGTTTTCATGCATCCTGCTGAGGATTCAGATGGTTTGATGGGTAGGTTTACATGCACGTAGGGTTTTGAAACCACATTGAAACCATGCAGTCTGCCAGTTACTTTTTACCTGGATTTGAAGAAACTCTTTCTCTGAATTATGATTGTATGAGTCATCAAATCCTAGGGCATTAACAATTTCATTTTTAAATTATTTGAGAATTCTGCAGAACGTTTTTAAAGTAAGTGAAGACACAAAAATCTTTGGCTTTAAGTTGCAAACAAAACAACTCCCCAGAGAAATGGCCAAAATGAATGTTGTGAATGAAAAGGGGTCCCAATATCTCTGTGATGGCTCATCGTCCTCTCCCACAACCCCTCTACAGTCCAAATCTCACTATACAGAGGCATGATCAAGATCTAGTTAGCAACCCATTTATTGTAAATGCTATTCCTTCTGATAAAATCCAGTGCATCAAAGAATGTAGATGGCCTTGGGGATAGTTGTAAGGAGAAGTGACCTGTGCTAATTCCTCTCGGAGAGATTTAGGTGAATACTGCCACCTATTGATAGGTGAAACAAATGTCACAAATTCCTACTGTGAACTGACACTGTGCTAATGCTTAACAGAACAGATCTCATTACTTGGTTGGCCAAAACATTTTAACAGCCTAAGTTCATAATTCTTCACAGATTTGTGATGAAAAATAAGTGTGTTATACCAATTTAAGACAACTCACAAATTGTATTTCTGGTAAGAGGCAAAGAAGTAAAGTACAAATGCCACAAGCTTTGCAGTCAGAGATCTGGGTTTGAATCTCAGCTCAGCTCCTTAATGTACATATACAACTTAACTAATCTTTCTGAACCTCATTTTCCTCATCGATAAAAAGCAGATACTCCTCTTTGTAGGGTGTGAGAATTCAGTGATATTGCTGCATGACACACAGGAGGTGTTTGATAAAGGGCAGCATTTATTATTATTTTTCAACCAAGCTATTAAAAGTAACTATTTGTGATGCAATGATTGCTAATATGACAAACCACATTATGTATCAGACTCTGGTGAACTCTCCTGTGCAGTTCAATTATGCTTTGGCAATGCTACTTGTCTAGTATAGTATCTTTGACATCCAGAATTAGGACAGTGTGAACATAAATATTAGAACTTTAAGTGTGCCAATTGAGAAAATGAGGATAAATGGGCTTCATTACCAAATGTCTCCTGACTGCCCTAGAGGATATATGGGGCTGAGCAGATAAAGAATTATGATAAACCTTTGGAGCTGTGTATAAATGGGGCTTTGTGACCTGCTGGATAAGGCTGAGACTTAGAGCCAGACCTAGGAGGTTCACATTCCTTCCCCGGCATGGTGTGGGGGATCCTGGGCTCAGACAGACAATAGGGGATTCATAGCTCGAGAATTCTAATGATGACTGAAAGGAGGGTGGCAGCCAGAACAAGAAGACTTTTCAGAAGCACGGACCCTGATTATCACATCGGTGCTACAGCCTGGCGAGAGGCTGCTGAGAGGCGGGTGGTATGAAGCCGTTCTTGGAAAGCTTTCAGTGAAGTGCTTGTAACCTCCTTAAGAGAATCCCATTTCTCAAAAATGCAACACTGGAAAATCTCACATGATTAGTTCAGATAAACACTCTGTCATCAAATCACACTAGAAGTCATACGGACCATCTCTTTTTGAAGAGTCTTTTTGAATGTCATGAATCTAGTCTCCAAGACTT
Source organism: Equus asinus (assembly GCF_041296235.1). Taxonomy (NCBI): domain Eukaryota; kingdom Metazoa; phylum Chordata; class Mammalia; order Perissodactyla; family Equidae; genus Equus; species Equus asinus. Next base: position 31,358,593 of record NC_091802.1, on the reverse strand, counting down.
AGAGAAAAAAATCCAAAAGAAGGTTTCTCAGGATATTTTGGGACCTTTACTTTTAGTCTGAAAGGTCAACTGGTGCTTAAAACAAAATAATCAAGAAATACCATGCCTATGAACAGTCTGCCCCTTTTGAAAAGGTCTGCTTTGGATTGAATAGCCAATGCCCTCCCCCACCACTTTTTCTTTTTCTTTGGGGCTTAGAAATTGAGAGGGAGGAGATGGCAGAGTTTCACATTCATTACTAACAACTTTGCACATAATAAGCATGTTCAGATACACCCTGGGGTGTTAGTTTTCTTTTCTTATTTTCTGTCTTTTTTTTAGCAGCTTTTGATAAGTAGCACATTTTATTTTTGAAAAAAGAATCGGAGCGTTATTGAGCAGCCGCGCCCTAAGGAAGGTCAGGAGATTAGGGAGCGGAAGTAGGCTGGCCAGACTCTGCTGACCACAGTAAGGGACTGCCGCTTTCTTCCCATAATTTAATTTTGAGACTCCGATGAAAAGGCACCCCCTTAAAAAAATCTTGGCTGAAAAAAAATGAGTGAAAAATTCTTAGAAAATGGTCATCAAAAAGTGATCAATTTAAATTTACGTCTCACAAACAAACCACATGGAACTAACCGCAGGGCAGACATGCATTTTCAGTGATATATGGACATTCTTAAAATATGGGCATGATTTTGCAGGAGAGAGTGGACATTAGTAGCTTCTGATGTTGGTAGGCTTTCGCCTAGTTTCACAAGTATTCTGAACGTTGCACTTCACAAATTAGAGAACAAAATACTAAGAGGAACCTTTGAATTTAACTGACCCAACTCCCTCATTTTACAAGTAGGAAAACTGAGACCTAGTAATAGAAAGTAACTTGCCCAAGGTCACACAGCTGGTGAGGAGTAGCTTGAGGACACAAGCTCAAACTCCTCATCCCAAACCAAGGTTCTTTCTAATGAGCTAAATGGCTCCAAGATGGGAAATTGCAAACCCTCACATTTAACTGAGAAGTCCTCTTTCTAGGGAAACTCTACACCCATTCTCCTGTAAATGGCCCTGAGTGTTGCTTCATGGGTCACAGCCTGAACTGACTTCTTGAGATGCTACTGAACTGCTTCTTCAAACCAGTCCAGGCACATTCATGAGGCTCCAAGGACTCAGTCTCCTGCCTTTTTCTCTGTCTTCAAAAGGTACACAGTCCCTGACATCAATGCCTAAATTATCTCTATGTTTGTGTACTGGGATGTACTGATGTCACCATCATCTGCCATCATACAGGTTAAAACTTTAAAAGTCATCTTCAGCTTCTTTCTCACTCTCTCTCACTTCCTCCCCTACTCTCACCTGTACTGTTGACAAGTCCTATAAGTTCTACCTCCAAAATGTGTCCCATGTTTATCTCCTAATTTCCATTTTCACAGGCCCTCACTATCAGTGTTTTCCTGCTTCTAGGTTCTTACCACTTCAGTTCATGGTCCCCAATGGCTAGACCAGAGGAATCTTAATCAGCTGCGCTGACATTCTCCTGCTCAAATCCTTGTCACCTACAGGATAAAGTCCAAACTCTTCAACATAGCATTCGAGTGCTCCCCAATCTAGCCTCAGCCTACTTTTGGAGACTGAATTCCATTAGATGCTCCCATCATGATTTACTTCAGCCCAACTGGACTACCTGTTATTCTTCAAATGTTCTAGGAATTCTGTGCATTGATTCCATTCCCTTCTCTTTTTTTCAACCTCTAGATGTCTTCATTCCTCCAGATTCAGTTCAAAAGCAACCTTTTCCATGAGTCTTCCCTAAGCATCCAGAGGAAATAATAATTCTTTTGTGATCCCTTAGCATATTGCTCATACTTTTTTTATGGCACTTATTTAATTCTTCGCTGTATTATAATAAGCTGCATCTCTCTCACTAAATAGATCTTTTATCTTTGAAAAGATGCCTCATTCATCTTTGTACCCCTCCTCATAGTGATTCAACCAATGCCTTGCATATAATAAGTACTTTCCTTTCTTATTTATTGAGCAGTAAGTGCTGCAAGATACTGGGCCCGGCAGTGTGCCGGCTGGAGGGGGAAGATACAAAATAACTAAAATGCAATCCCTGTCTTCAAAGGAGCTTTAATCAGTGAGACATGTTCAGGAATAACCTAAGCAAGTGAACTAACTGTGGGGGTGGAATTGGGTGGAGGGGAAGTGCTGAGTATGGAACAAACATTCTCAGTGTTCCAAATGAGAACACTGGTATTATGATATGGAGGGTGGGGTACTGGGGGAGGGGTGGAGGGAAAGAAACGGCAACGCTCCTTTTAAATCATATCTCTGTGCTGTAGTCATTATTAGAGTCCTGTCTACGTCTCGCCAATCCAACCTATCCTTCTCCTAATACCAAAGTAATCTAGTCCTAAAGCAAGACTCTGATCGTTTAACTCCCTGTTCAAATGTTTGCTGTTGAATGAATCAAGCATCAGATAATTGCAGGCTTATGCTAGGAGTTATGGAGAATACCGGTTTGTAGAGATGAGACGAACTCCAGGAAACAGCTGGAGAACAAAAAGCAAGAACATGCTGTAAAAGTGCCGGGGGTGGAGGACAAAATAAGTGTGCGATTAGTATGGGCTGAGATTAATTGAGAAGGAATAATTGGAGGAGGCAAGCATTCAATGGATGGCCACTTAGAAGGAAAAATTAGACGTACTAAGTGAAGTTTAGGGTTTCTTTCAATTCTCAGATCCAAGTTATTCTTTGAGATGGTTTACTCATTCATTCAACAAATACATGCTAAGCACTTCAACAAACGTTCACTAAATATTTATTGAATGCCTTCTACGTGGTAGGAATTCTGCTAGACACTAGAAATAAGGCAGTGAATAAGAGACTTTGCACTTAAACTCTTACAGTATAATGGGAATGACTGATGTTAAATAAGTAAGAGCAACAAAATCTGATGGATATAATGATGGGAGGGTATAAGGTACTATAGGACCTAAAGCAGGGACCCTAACAGCACAGGGGCTAGAAAAATGTCCCAGAGTGGTCATGTTTAAGCCAAGACTCTAAGACTGTACATGAGTTAGCCAGACAAAAGTGGCTGACATTCAGACAGAAGAATATCATACGCAAAATTCTGGAGTTAAGAGAGGGTATGGCATTTCCAAGGAACTGAAAGACATTCCAAAAGGCTATATAGCATGGAGGGCAAGAAGGAAGGTGGCAAGAAATTAGGCTAGACAGGTGGGCAGAGCCAAATTATAGAGAATTTTGCTAAAGTATCGCAGGAATTTATACTTCATAGATAGGCTTTTGGTAACGTTAAAGTATTTGGCACAGTGTATCTAACCTACTAAGTACTTAATAAACGTCTATTGAAGAGTGGCTTAATGAATGAATGGATGAATGAATGGATCTCCTTTGCAATGGACACGGACTCATGAAATGACTCAGACTTGACCATTTGCTCCAGAAAGCAATGCCACTATCACAGGAGGCATTGTCCCCTTAGGTTTACATAGCAGATGGAACTCATGACCCCTGTGAGGTAGCCCCTAACCTTAGTAAAATTGCTCAGAGTCACCTGACTTACCCCAGGAGACGGAATTTAAGTAAATCTGCATTGAAGTCAAAGTTTTTCTCGAGATAAGGGTAAAGTTTTACCTGGCAATCATTTAGGCTTAAACTGGAAAAGGGTAGTCTGACTCTTTCTTAATCCTTGATGAAAAAATAGCCTTCTGAACCTCGAGGGTATGAATATTCCCAAATTAGATCATTTGTAGCAAAGCTTCCACAGACAAATAAATCCAAGGAGAGAAAAAGAGAAAAAATGTTCCAAAGGGAGATATTGCCTTTCGAACAAGAGAAGTAAAAGACAATTGTAAAAAGCTAAACTGAACTCTTCCTTTGTACACCCAGGTTTTATGAGTCACTTAGCCTTGCCTCAAATTCCAGCTCCAGAACAGCCACCTGTTGGGACCAGTGAGCTGCCAGGGTGAGAGCTGTCTTTAGAAACGGGGAAATTTTCAGGAATACAAGATCCCATTCCCAGGATTCTAATTAATCGCCAGGCCACAGATTAACACTCCACCCTCTTGTTTATAACCAAGAGACTTTCTCCTGATGTGCCACAGAGTCACATTCAAAATTTGGGAGTTGATTCGGTGCCAGGTATAAATAACAGACCAGAATCAGTGCCTAGTAAAAGGGTCCAGAATTATTTCTGAATCATCACAGCAGCTAAGCTTTCATCTGGCATAGAGAGCATCTGAATAGAGCTTTAGAGAGATTCTTAATGCTGTTGCTAAGGACGTGTGTGTGCGTGCGCTCATGTGCATGTGTGTGGTATTCATATGTGTTCTCAATCAGCAATGTCTCCCCAGCATAGTAAGCAGCCTGTAAAGGTCACTCGCCATTTTATTTCAGGGAGAAACATGAAAAATGCCTACATAAGCAGCTTTCTAGGAAATCCATTCTGTGTGTCTTACTAGTCATGTAAAGCACAACAATGTGAAAGGAGCCAGGTGCACCCATACTTGCTGGCGTGGAGGAAGCACTGGAACCTTCCTCCTAAGACTGAGCATTTTGGTGTCCTAAGTCCCAGGTCTGCTGACTACTTTCTCAGAACCTCCTCAGACAAAAGCTCGAGCATTGGTTGTGCAGCCGTGACAGGACTGGGAACTTTCTTAAGATGCCCCTTGCTCCTGCTGGGAGCCTGTAAAGGATTGCACAGGTGTCTCGAGGTGAAGGGATGTGGCTGCCACCTGTGTGCTTCTGGTCTCAGGCAGCTGTTGGAATAAAGGGGTGCCTGGTCCCAGGAGAGCTGTAGATCATTTGCAGTCACAGAATGCTGGATGAGCTCTTGAAAGCCAGACGATATTTCTTTCCCTGGTATAGTACCAAGCTAAGTGGCTGCCTCGCTGCCCCTTTGCTCACCCTTGAGTGACAGTCGGTACCAATTCAGTCTTGTTTGCCATGAAGCTTGCTGTCCCTGAATGCCGCTCCTTATGGACCTCACAGATACAATAGGCTAAAGACATACTGAAGTCATGGCATCCTTTTACTATACGCATGAGAGCTTGAGAAATCAAGCCTTCCCGAGGCTGCAGTCCCAAGAATATACTACACCTAGATTCGGAGCCAAGCAGTTTCCCTCTCCCCTTCTCTCCCTGTACGTCATTTGCTCTTTTATTTTGCTTTAAGAGTAGCTTAGTGATCATGGACTTCGGCTCTTGCCTGTAGTGATCCTGTTCGCATTTTATTCTTTACACAGAATAGGAAGGAGGTTTGCTTGCTTTGCGCAGAGGCTGAGCTACAGGAGAAAGCAAAGCCAATGTGATTTATTGAATGAAAGCACTGGACAATTACCAACAACTTGTTCCTCTGCTGCCTCGAGCAACCTAAACTGGTAAGTCAAATTGACTGTTGTCTTTCTTCATGTGAACGTGGAGCTTTCTTAGTCACTGATTATTTTTAAGTATGTATGTGTTGCTGCAGTTTAAATGATATAAAAAAATCTACATCTTCCAAAGTTAGCTGCGGGCAGTCCATGAAGAATGCACACAAGCACATACACAGTCGTCTGCAACAGCACATACATGTCCATGTGGAGAGGCAAGGATGGGGGTGAGGAAGCCCCATTTTTGGTAATTGGGCATTTTGATTGCAGCAAGCTTAAGGCCATTATGTGTTTGCATAATTGATTAGCATTAGCTATGAAAGATAAATTATTCTTTTCTTGTATAAGATCAATTTCCAGTTGGGTTCCTGAGTACCTACAAAATACCTGTTGGATCAGGTAAAGATGGATCCCATCATGCTGATAATCCTGACTACAAATCCAGGCATATTGCTGTCTTTAATCTAGTTTGCAGGTTTGACATGCAGAGTGGAATGCCAGCATTCTGTCTATCCTAGGTGAGAGTGCCCATAAATAACATCATGACTGTGATGTTGAGGATACCTGCCAAGGGGACACAATGGGCTTGCATGCAAACCCTTGCTTGATCCACTGCCACTTTTGCACCTGTGTTCCTTAAATCCTTTCTTTATTCCATGAAGATGTTTGGTTGGTAGGGTGCACTAGGTTTAAAGTGGGATATTGTAAATGTCCTGTTACCCGCGCTGGTCTTTGACCTAGCCAAGGCCACTGGAAGTACCACTGATAATCAAGGCTGAGTTTGCTTCTGTGCTGGGCCCTGAAAATCCCCATACTTACTTGATTTCTTCATTTCCTAAATAATATGTAAACCAACCGCTGCAGAGGGGGAAAGTGAATGGAGAAAGCTATTGCTTTTCTCACCACCATCACCAACACCACCACCACCAACACCAACACCACGACCACCAGGTCTCCTTAGTCTGTTTTTTGCCTAGCTTTTCCAAGGATTTATGGCAGCATCAATCCATCTCTGGTGGGCTCAGAGTCCATATAAATGTCATGCAGAGTTTAATGTCTTTGGTGCACTCTATCTGCAGTATATCACTGGCCATTCAGATGAAGTTGTGGCCTTAGGTGCTGACAAAGATGGATGATGTTGGAATAGTGAGCAGCATGCTTCTCTAAATAGAAACCGAAGTTAGGAAATCTGAGAGATGGGTGAAGTTTTGCCAAGTAGAAAGTATCCCCAGGCCACTCAATCACAAGAGCAGGGTCATTCTTCTATGTGATTTGGCTGTTTCACAAAAGATGGCATTCTAACAGGAAGGCGGCAGAAATGCCTGGTGGGTAGAGATGTCAGGATAGCAGGGCACTTTTGCTGGCTCACTGACTAACTATGGATCTTTAGGAAATTCCCTTGCTCTCCCTGAATCTCTATTACTCCATTCCTTCTATTCCTGATTGTTTCAAAGAAGACATGCTACACTCAAGTTAATGCATCCATGAGATACCACTTAAAGCTTTCCTGTTAAAGGGTGCAGTAGGTAAACAAGATCATTGTTCATGCACTTTAATCCAGAGACCATGCATCAGACACTCACAGATAAGAGTTTACGTGGGGATGAGGAGCGGCATGCCCTTTCCCCCATTTAAGGGATACAGAGCATTCTTAAGGAAGCATGATCACACTTAGGGGGTTAGAAGGGGAGAATAGAGCTGAAAAATGGCATTTAAAAAGAAAATAACTTCAAATTCAATTCAATAAGTCATGTAAATATTTTTTCCATATTAATCAGTAATAACTGATTTTCTATACTTATGAAGCCAAGATACCAAAGATCTTAAATGTCTTTAAACAAACAAACATGCAAGTATTTTTGAGGAATTAGTTAAATTATGAGTAGAAAACATGTATAGAACTTATGGCAAATTTCAATGTTCAAATTACGCCCATACCCACGCACACGGAATTAGCAGCTGAAAATGTACTATGATTTGAGGAGTTCTAGAAGGCTTCTTTGCCAAAAAAAATGGTCCCATCTCTAGGATTAAGGTACCTGAAATTCTTTCATCAAGGATTCAGTTAAGTATTGCTGTCTTTTATAAAATACAAATATTATTAGGAGTAATAATAAATTAAGCCACTGATATCTTATCATAAAACAATGTAATAAATGTTTTCTACCTCAGGGGAAACCCAAAGGATGTTGCATTAATATTATATTAATTCTTCTTCTTTCTATTTATTTCATACCCATCTCCAAAAACTTCCTTTACAATTATTTCACTTTTGATCAGAAAACTAAGTAGACTTTAGGACAAACTATTTCTTTTTTACGAAATGCTTAGAATAGTCAATACCATCTAGGTTTCCTCCAGGCCCTTGAGAGTCACATTGTGGAAAGCTGAACTCACTAACTTTCCCCTTTTGAATCTACTCTTCCTCTTGTATTCCTTTTTTTCTTCTTTTAGTTATTGGTGGAACTATTATATACCTAATCAACCAAGCAAAGTTCATAGAAGTTACCCTCAGTTTCCTGATTCCTTTAGCCGCTCCATCCAATCACTAACCAAGTTTGGTCCATTTACTTCCTCCATCTTTTTAATCTGTCCAGCCCCATCTCCATTGTCACATTCTGTAGTTGAAGTCCCCAGCTCTCACAGGTACATTTTCAAGAGCTTCATACTTGGTTTTCCCATGTCGCTGGTCCCACAAGACCACTGGTCCCCTTCAAACTACCCTCTGGATGCTACCAGAGTAATTCTCTAAAAATGCAAATCTCAGATTTTCTTTGAAGTTCTCTAGTGCTTCCCTGTTGCGAACCGGTCGAAATCTATTGCTCCTTATCTTGGAACAGCAACGCCCTTGATGGTCTGGCCCTGCTACCTCTCTAGGCTTCTTTCCCAAGGTCCTGGCATGGTGGATGGAAAGTACTACTGGAAATGTCAGAGCCCATAAGAGTACTATTAGGGCCCCTGCAGGCTTTGACCTACCAGTACACCATGATGTTTCACATCTCCATGTCCTAATCTGAGCTATTATACCTGGAATGCCCTTTTCTTTCATTCCTGCTAGTTGATTCATCATTCACTGTTCAAAATCCTGCTCAGGCATCTCTGTGCTACTTCTTGCCTTAGGCATTTAAGAGCAGTGTTTGGAGGTTAAGATCTCAGATCTAGATCCATACAGCCTGGGTTTGAATCCCAAATCTGCTCCTTAGTAGTGCCTCAATGTCTTACTATGTTAAATGGAGATAATAATAGTCCTTACTTCACAGGCTATTATGGGATTCAATGAGCTGATACATATAAAGTCATTATTCTAAATAGTGCCTGGCTCACAGAAGGTGCTATAGAAGTAAAAGCTATTATTATTATTCCTTAATTTCACATATCACTCTATTTCATCACTGCATATACTTGTGTAACTATCTTCCTTGCTAGCCTATGAGCTCCTTGGGGCACAGGTAGGGTAATCAACTTGTTTCAATCTGCCTAGGACTTTCCCAGTTTTAGCACTGAAAGTCCTGCATCCTGGGAACCCCTTCTGTTCCAGGCAAACCAAGAGTTGGTCACCCTATGTTGGACTCTGTCCTTCTTACCTTTGAATCCCCAAGGTCTATCACAGGATACATAGGTTACAAAGTAGATCATCCATAAGGGTTTATTGAACTATAGAAGCAATATTAATTGTGTTTTCACATTCTCCCTCATAAACATGCTTTCCAACTTCAAAAATATGTCTTCTTGCTATGAAATCCCAGCTGACTTTTCAAAACTTATACCTAAATAACTGAATATATAATTTTTAAAAATGCACAGGAACGGGAAAGGTTGCTTCCACCCTATTATATATGATCAGTGTAATAGAATTGGCCACGCTTTAGCAATCCAAGACACATCTGTCATGTTAATAGCAGTTGGAGAATAGTGGGGGGGGGGGGGGGGTCACACATTTTTTTATGTCTAGTGACAGGCAGATTGACATCTGAAGGTCCCTAGTTCACATCACAACCGGAAGAGCAATCTTGTCCTGGTCAGAAATGTTCCCTTTGCTGAATGTATCTGTCTCCCCAGCTGTCAAGAATAGCTAGAGCTCCTGTTTCTAATATGCTTTGTCTTACAACTAGTCTTCATCCAAACTGGCTCAGGTCTTTTTTTTTTTTTAAGTATGCTTTTTGGTGAGGAAGATTGGCCCTAAGCGAACATCTGTTGCCAATCTTCCTCTTTTTTTTTTTTTTAAGTATGCTTTTTGGTGAGGAAGATTGGCCCTAAGCGAACATCTGTTGCCAATCTTCCTCTTTTTTTTTTTTTAAGTATGCTTTTTGGTGAGGAAGATTGGCCCTAAGCGAACATCTGTTGCCAATCTTCCTCTTTTTTTTTTTTTCTTCTCCCCAAAGCCCCAGTACATAGGTGTATATCCTAGTTGTAGGTCATTCTATTTTTTCTTTGGGATGCTGCCACAGCACGGCTTGATGAGCGGTGTGTAGGTCAGTGCCCAGGATCCAAACCAATGGACTCTGGGCCACCGAAGCAGAGTCCACGAACTTAACCACTCCGCCATGGGGCTGGCCCCTTCAGATCTTTTTTCAAAGTACAAATACGCAGAGAAAGTCCTGCAACAAAGCTCCTATGAAACAGGGACTCTGCAAGTGTCAGAACTTATAACAAGGGCAAGATCTTGCCTTCAAAATCAAGGTCTAGGAAGAAGCAGCTGACAAGCTGCCAGACCAAGCTCTCTCAGGCAGAATAATAGCAGAGTTGCTAAGAGCATGGGCTTTGGAGTCAGAATTCAAATCCTGCCTCCTCCATTTACTGGCTTTAGGATCTTGAACAAGTCACCTAACCTCTCTGGGCCTCAATTTCTTTGTTTGTAAAAAGAGGATATAATAATCGTACTGACTTTCTCATTGGGTTTTTATTACATTTTTGTCTTAGTCTGTGAAAGCAAAGCCTGAGGCAAACTCAACTGCAAATGTTCAATTGGGTATTGGGAGTTAGAAGCTCAAGGCAGCAACAGTGAAGGAAAAAGGGAAATGATTCAAGGAAGGAGCAAAAACAAATATAGGTAGGTGGTTTGTAACTGAACTAGCCAAGGCTTCACAAGAAAACAGATCTGGTTGGTTGGTTGTATGTGATAGCTTCCAAGAAGCCCTAAAAACAGTCCAGAGGGGAGAATGGAGAGGAAATTATCTGCTGGATACTTCCAGTCTCCTGTCTCTCATTGGTACAGGTTTTCCCATTTCCAGATAGTGTTACCAATCCCTCAGGGTAGCCAGGAGTGGAGCTGGAGCTTCCCTCCTTGGGTCTGGTTAGGTCAGAACTGCTGCAGCGACTGTCACAACAAGCATGATGAAGGCTACGCCAGAACCCGCCCTGCACTTGAGACAGTGGGTGGTGTTAGGAGACAGGATGATGGTGGCAGCCAAGACTCTATTTGAGTAAGTGGCCAAAGCCCAGGGAACAGGAGGTTTTGAAGTAAATCTGAGGAGACTCCACTCTCCACAGGTTATTCTTGCTATGTTGGACCTGAATTATTCAAGCTACTCTCACTCTCCTTACAGCTTGGCTCCAGGTGTATTCACAGGTCCTCCAAAAGTGTAGCAGAGATCAGGCTATAATATGTCAAATAGCAGAAGTTTTTAATTTTCATAAACTCTTATTTATCAACTTATTTTATTGTTTATGCTTTTTGTGCCTCCACTAAGAAATTATTGTCTTATTCAAGTTCACAAAGATTTTCTCCTATGTTTTCTTCTAGAAGTTTTATAATTTTAGCTTTTGCAGTTAGGTCTATGATATATTTCATTTGAAGTTGATTTTTATGTATGATATCAAGGAGCGATTGAGGTTCTTTTTTCTTTTTTTGTTTTTTTTTCCATATGGATATCCCATTGTTCCAGCACTATTTGTTGAAAAAATTCTTTTTTGCTATTGAATTACCTTGACACTTTTGTCAAAAACCAATTCATCATATATGTGCAGGCTATTTCCAGGCTCTCTATTCTGTTTCATTCATCTATGTGTCTATCCTTACTCCACCGTCTTTATATAGCTATCCTTACACCAATACCACATGTCTTGATTACTGTAGCTTTATAGCAAGTCTTGAAATCAGGCAGTGTAAGTCTTCTAACTTTGTTCTTCTTCTTCAAAGTTGTTTTGGCTATTTTAGATCCTTTCCATTTTTATAAAAATTTTAGAATCAGCTTGTCAATTTCTTTAAAAAAAAGAAAGCCTGCTAGAATTTTGACTGTGATTATATTGAACTTATAGCTCAATTTGGAAGAACTAAAAACTTAACAATACTAATTCTTCTGATACAATTCATGAAGAAAGTATCTCTCTCTATTTATTTAGATCTTCAATTTCACTCATTAATGTCATATAGTTTTAAGTATACAGGTTTTGCATATATTTTATTATATTTATTCCTAAACAGATTTTTGTAGATTAGATTATTCTACAAAATTTTCATGTCATCTGCAAATGAAGACTGTCTTGTTTCTTTCCTTCCAGTCCATATGGCTTTATTTTTCTTGCCTTACCTCACTGGCTAGGATGCCCAGTACAATAGAAGGGGTAAACATTTTTGCCTTGTTTCTGATACTAGGAGGAAGTACTTGATCTTTAATCACTAAGTATAATGTTTTCTATAGATTTTTATGGATTCCCTTTACCTGATTAAGAAAGTTTCCTTATATTCATGCATGGCTTTTTTAAAAATCACAAATGGATGTTGAATATTGTCAAATGCTGCCTTTTATGCATCTATTAAGATGACCATATAGGTTTTTTTTTTTCATTTATTCTGTTAATGTAGTGAATCACATTGATGGGTGGTTGAATGTTACACTAACCTTGCTTTCCTGGAATAAACCCTGCTTGATCATGATGTATTTCTCCCTTTTGTATATTGCTAGATTTTATTTGCTAACATTTTCTTGAGGCTTTTTGCCTCTATGTTCATGAGAGACATTGGGCGATAGCTTTCTTTTCTTGTAATGCCTTTTTTTCTGGTTTTGGTGTTAGGGCAACGCTAGCCTCAAAAATGAAGCCAATTTTTTGCAAGAATTTTGTGCAGAATTGGTATTACTTCTTCCTTAAATGTTTGAGAGACTATAACATTTAACATGACTTTTATTAAAGATTTGGGGATAAAAGAAATTGTTAAGATCCAAAAAAGGAAAATATAAAACTAGCAATTAGGGGGCCGGCTTGGCGGTGCAGAGGTTAAGTGCGCATGCACATTCTGCTTTGGCAGTCAGGGGTTCGCCGGTTCAGATCCTGGGTGCAGACATGGCACCCCTTGGCAAGCCATGCTGTGACAGGCGTCCCACATATAAAGTAGAGGAAGATGGGCACAGATGTGAGCTCAGGGCCAGTCTTCCTCAGCAAAAAGAGGAGGATTGGCAGCAGATGTTAGCTCAGGGCTAATGTTCCTCAAAACAAAACAAAACAAAACAAAAAACAAAAACTAGAAATTAGCTTTCCCATAGAGGATCTCCTCCTGGCTAAGTAAAGTCTGGTCTTGTAGCCATATTGCAGAGACCAGCCCACTTGTAGTCAACAGATCTGTATCCCCTTCTCTTTGGAGCTCAGATCCCCTAAGTCTCTCTGAAGGAAGAAACGATACATCTTCTTTCTTTAGAGCAAATCCCAAGAGTTTTAATTCTTCTTATTAAAATAATACCTAACAAACTGATTCATAAATAATGGTATACCCGTACAATGGAATGCTACTCAGCAATAAAAGGTGAAGAACTATTGATAGACATAACAATACAGATGACTCTTAAAATAATTAAGCTGAGTTAAAGAAGCCAGATAAAAAAAGAGTGCATAGTGATGATGCCATTTGTATGAAATTCTAGAAAATGAAACCTAATCTATAGCAACAGAAAGCAAACCAATAGTTGCCTGGGAACAGTGGGCCTGAAATAAATGGATGTGCAAAAAATATTCATTTAACATCCATTTATTTCAGGCACTCTGCTAAACAACTGATATGTATTATCTCATTTAAAACTTTAATATCCCTTTTAGACATGACTATTATAATTGAAATGAGGAATACTGTTAATGATGGGGAAATTGAAGCTTGGGGAAGCTAAGTAATTTGCCCAACGTCATACAGTTAATAAGTAGAAAAGCCAAAACCTGAAGTTAGATCAGCCTGATATCAAAGTTGCTACTTTTAATACTGTGTTTAAAACCACCATGACTATCTGGAGGTTGAATAATGGAATAAAATGTAATTATAGATCTCAACTTTTTGAGTCTTTCAGTGAAACTGGCTAACAAGGAATGTTCTCTGAAGAGTGATATCCCAGACTTAACACAACAAAATCAGTTTCCTGGCCAGTTCTCCTTCTAGGATTCTGTATCTATTTTACCTATCAGGCATTTCATTCAACATTTGAGTCTCTTTTTTTTCCAGTTTAATTCAATGCAAAATGCAGAGAGTACTGTTGCTATCATTTTCAAGACACTCTTATGGGTGCTATAGGGTTTGTATGATGTACTAGTAAAGTTCCCAGCAAGAATCATGTAGCACATTCAAACAGAATAACTGAGCAGAGGTTAATAAGCTTTGCACTTCTTTTGTTAAATTTATTCCTAAGTGTTTTAATCTTTGTAATGCCATATTATTGTAAATGGAATTATTTTCATAATTTTGTTTTCATTTCATTGTCTTTTAAATCAGAAAGGAAAAAAGTTATAAACAAAAGATAGACTTACATTGCCTTATATTTATATTTCCTTTTATATTTTCCTATGTGGTTTCCTTACCAATGCTCTTTCTTCATCTGGAGTTGAATCACTGTCTAGTGGCCTTTCATTTCAGCCTGAAGGACTCCCTTTAACACTTCTTGTAGGGAATGTCTGCTGTCAAATTCTCCCAGTTTTTGTTTATTTGTAAATATCCTAATTTCACCTTCATTATTGAAGGGTAATTTTGCTGGATAGAGAAGTTCTATTTGACAATCTTTTTCTTTCAGCACTTTGAATATCTCATCCCACTTCCTTCTGGCATCTATGGTTTTCTGATGAAAAATCAGCTGTAAATCTTTTTGAGGATTCATTGTGTGTAATAAGTTATTTCTTGCTTGTTGTTCTCAAGATCTTGTCTTTGTCTTTAGCTTTTGACAATTTATGATGTATCTAGGTGTAAATCCTAATTCGTGTTCATTGAGCTTTTTGGATGTGTAGGTTAATGTTTTTCATCAATTTGGGGAAATTTCTGGCCATTATTTCTGCAAATATTTTTTCTCCCCCTCTTCCTTCTCTTTCTGGGACTCCTATTATGTGTATGTTGCTACACTTTATGGTGTTCCACAGATCTCTAAGACTGTTTTTCTTTTTTCTTTTCTTTTTGCTCCTAAAACTGGATAATCTCAAATGCCTTATCTTCAAATTTGCTGATTCTTTCTGCTGCCTGCTCAAATCTGATATAAAGCCCCTCTAGTGAATTTTTCATTTCAGCTATTGTACTTTTCAACTCCAAAATTTCTATTTGGTTCTGGTTTTCTTTTATAAATTCTACCTCTTTATTTGATATTCTCTATTTGGTGAGACATCATTCACATAATTTCTTTTATTTCTTTAGACATGATTTCCTTTAATTCCTTGAATATATTTAAGATATCAAAATTAAAGGCTTTGTCTAATAAGTCCAACATTTGGACTTCTTCAGGGGCAATGTATATTGACTGCTTTATTTCCTATGAATGGGACATATTTTTTTTTTGTTGGTTCTTTGTGTGTCTCATAATTTTTTGTTGAAAGCTAGTCATCTTTATATTATATGATGTGGCAAATCTAGAAATCAGATTATCCTCCCTCCTCAGGACTCACTGTTTAGTGATCTTTCAGACCTAAATCTGTAAAGTCTGTATTTTTCATCATATGTGGCCACCGAAATCTCTTCTTGGTTAGCTTAGTGGTCAGCTAATGGTTGAACAGAAATTCTTTGCATCTGTCTTTGCATCTCCTAGTGCAAGTCTCTCAGTCTTTGCAGAGGGTCTCTGTGTGCACACCTTCAATACTCATCAGGCATTTGACAGCTCTGTCTTAGTCTTCACTTCCTGCTTGCACAGAGCCTCAAAGTCAGACATAGATGAGAGCTTAGGACCTTCTCAGGTATTTTATGAGAATTCTTCCAGCTCTGGGCATGCATGTGGTTTGCTAGATCCCCAGGAATGTGTCAGAGCTTTTCAAAGTCCTCTATGGACATCTTATTCTGCAGCTTTTCCTTTTAAGCTTTTGGCTAGTCTATTGCTTGCCCCTACTCTTATCCACCACTTTAGGCAGCTGGGATGTTGAACAATTGCTAATGTTTGTTTTTGACAGATGCCCCAGAGGAAAAGGTTATTTGCACTTGGTAAGCTCCAAGTCAGATCAAATAAACAAAAGCCTTGTGAGTAGGGTCTTCCAGGGAACCACCAGAAAGCTCAAATAATGACAAGTCTCTCAAAATGGGGTTTCAAAGGAGCTCCATCACTATTCTGTACCATCTAGTGGCTGCCAGACTACTGTTTTTCACCATGAACGTAGGCTGTTGGTCTTTAAGTCTACCACAGAGCTGGAGAAGATGGGGATTGAGCAAGTTAAAAACACCACAAAGCTCACTGTTCCTACTGAATTCACTTATTCAAGTGTTTGAATAAACACTGTCTGGATTGCTGCAAACCTTTGGTTAATATGCAGCATTCTGAAAAAGTTAATTCTGACAATTTTTGCTAGTGTTCCCACTGCTTTTATGGAGGAGAGGATTTTCAGAGGTCCTTACTTCACCAGTCCCACTGTCGTAGTATTATTTCTACTCTTTCTGTGAAGCGTTACTTAGGTGTACTACTTGTAAATAGCATTTTACAAATCTCAATTGGGGAGTTTTGTCTTACATTAGGAAAAGTAGACCATTTGAATGTATCATACTCAGAGATATATTCAATCTTAGCCCTACTATTTCACTTTACATCTCTCTTTATTACATTTTCTTATTTTGTTTCTTTTTTATCTTTCAATTGTTTTTCAGACTTATATTTTTTCTTCTCT
The DNA here is from genome assembly GCF_041296235.1 of Equus asinus. Taxonomy (NCBI): domain Eukaryota; kingdom Metazoa; phylum Chordata; class Mammalia; order Perissodactyla; family Equidae; genus Equus; species Equus asinus. Next base: position 31,342,176 of record NC_091802.1, on the reverse strand, counting down.
TCCCTCTAGCAGTTTAAAGTTCTACTTGCTATTTCTGTTTTACTATGAGTGACTGTAAACATACACATTAAAAAATTTAAACACATTTTTCTATCAAAATAAAAACTAGTAGTATCATAAATACATAAAATCAGATTAAAAACAGTGTTTAAAACAAACAAGAAAGCTATTTAAATTATTACAATGTACTTTGCTGTCTTTGGTTTGGGAAGAAGATTTGAAGTAACCTTGATAATCACTGCTATCTATTGAGTGGCTACTATGAAACAAACACTTTACGTACCTTTCATTTGTTAATTCATATAATCTTCACAACTCTATAAGAATTCTTTTTATATACAATTAAACAAACTCAGAGAATTTAAATAAAGCCCTCAAAGCCACATAGATTATAGATAACAATATCACGATTCAAGCTTTGGTCTGTCAAATTCCAGAGCCAAAGCTACACTGCTTCTCACATGTTTGTCCCTTTACCTAAGGGTAAACATTTAGGAGCACAGTTAGCTGGGAGAGTTGTGCATGTTTATAGAACAGATAATAGAAAGTTGTCTTTCGCAGTATCTCTCATCAAACAAAGTTTTAAATATAGAGGAGGAAAAGAAAATATAATGATAGAGGAAATCTAGAAGAAGAGAAACATGCTAAAGGATGGCCTGGAAGGAAGGAACTGCTGGGGCAGTTTGAGAAGGAAGTCAAAGAGACAGAGAAAGTCAACCTATTTTGACTGAAGGGAACAGATGGAAGATGAGTAAAGACAAAAGGGGCCATATGGTAGGTGTCATCAGTTAGAGGGCAAGTAACTGGAATTTGATCAATCGACAAGAATTTATTTACTGGACTCCTGGGCACTGTGGGAGATACAAAAGAATGTAGAGTTATTTTGGGAATGATAATGATGTAGACAAGACAGATGGCTTGAACTGGGGCATTAATGCTGAAGGAAAAGGCGAGGGACAGAAGACAGAAAGAGGTTCAGGCAATCCCTAAGTGTACCAGCTTGCCTATCAGTCTGGAATTTTTGTGGAAATGGAGAGATATAGAGGAATCACTGTAGTCGCTATTAAATCAAAAGCAAAGGATTTGTAGATGGAAGGAGAAAGATGCCAAATCACCTGCTCTTTCCATTTCTGCTTTTGTGAAAATTAAAAGATAAGTAAAGATTTATGATAACACATCCACACATACATACTCACTACAGGCAGTGCTTCACATCGTCTTCCCAAATGTAAATACGACCATTTAGCTAAGATTGGGTAGGGCCTGATGGCCATGACTAATACTGGACAGGTCTGACCACCTTGGAAGGCACTAGGAAGTCTTTTTATGTTGGAGGAATTGTAAGCAAGACTTAAAAGGTACCTAAAGATATCCAACAATGTAATGAAGATGGATCTCCATTTGTTAAAGTGCAAGTAAGTGAAGACTAATTGGTGCTAGTAGACATGAAACCAAATTCAGAAGCATGAGGAGGGAATGAGCTTTCTGGGCAGCCCCTTGGTATGTTATATGTAATAGACTCTCATATGTGCCGTTCCTTTACTCTAAAGTCTTTATTGAGTATTTTTATAACAAAAGTGAGAGCTGCCATGAGTCTTCCTATGTTCTAAACTCTTTAGATGCATTATCTCATCAAATCCTCATAACCATAATATGTAGATGTTATTATCCCTACTTTATAAATGAGAAAAAAAATTAGATTCAGACATGTTAAGTAACTTGCTCAAGATCATATAGTCAGCAGGTGGAAGAGTAGCAATTTATATCCTAATCTGTGTTATATTTCTTTTACCTTGAGGAGGCACATTTTAAGTGCTGGGACTTAAAAATTAATACGTGGAAGTCCTTGTTCTTGAGAAGCATACAGACTAGCTGGAGACAGAGAGCCAAAAAACAGTTGTAATACAATAAAATATTTGCTTTAACAGGCATATACTAAGTGAATGAATAAAGAAATACATATATTTTCCTGAGACCACTTGAACATAGACTTTAAGCATCAGCAATTGTTTCCTAGGTGATGAAGGCACAAATGGAATTCCAATACATGTAAAACAGTGCATACAAAGACCCAGAGGTAGCAAAGAGTTTGAACTATTTAGGAAAGTCTAAGGAGGTCAAAAAGGCTGAAGCATAAAATGCAGAGGAACAACAGGAAATGAGGCTGGAGAGGTAAGCACTTATAGGTGAAGATAAAGAATTTAGACTTTATCTTGTAGGAATTGGGGAATCATCAAAATCAGTCCTGTGAAGAGTTTGGTCAATAAAAGAGGTTCCACATGATATTGTATCACGGGGGTCGATAAGGCTATAAAAACTCAAGGACTGGAGATGACCTAAGGGTCACAGCTAAGTAGCAATGGCAGCATTACAAATGGAAGACTCCACTGCAGACTTGAGACAAGGTGGTGGGAAGGCAGCACGCTCTGGAGAGACCTGCGCTCAGTGTACTAGAAGGCTGAACCAGGTGTGCTGTCACTTTACACATAACCGCCTTGGCCAGTGATTTCATTTATGTGTTTGTTCATCCAATACACATAGCATGCAGGCAGCCATAGCCTTGGTAGCATCAATATTTCAAAAGAAATACGCAACATAATGGTGGATAGCTTTTGAAACGGCATGGCTGATCTCCTGGATACTCACTTCAAGTATGACATTGGAAAGACCTGTTAGAGATTTGCAGAGCAGCAGTCAAGTACTTCTCGGAGAATGCCAGGAGTGAACGCCCTGGAGGACACTACCTTGAGTATCTGAACAGGGATGGGCCTATAGGTACAAATCCTCCAAACCTCTGGGAACTGAGGTAGTTCACCAAATCTCAGTCAACAGGCACAATCTAACACCTTGAGAGAAGGGAGATCTGCAGGGAACAGCCACATTCTTTTAAACACCTGACAGGGGACACTATCTAGGAGGAGGTAAGTAGAAAGATCTCAATTACATATACCTAAGACAAAATGAACAGACCTCTGGATTATAGCATTTTTAGATACTTCCTCCCAGTGGGATAGAGAGCTCAAGACTTTGAGTAGAGGCTCATGTCATATATACATTTGTATGTAAATGTCTATGTGTATATAGCAAACAGAGGTTGTCATTTCATTCTTGCTACCAATTAGCTGCTTCCCTTCCCTGGCTTTCATCTTTCTCATCTATAACATGAAAAAGCTATATCTGATGATCTCTAAGATCCCTTTCAGCTATAATATTTTATGAGGATCCCCGATGGTTACTGGAGCTGATAAAATTCTTTGTCAATTTATAATCACATTGTGTAAATGATACAACATCGGATTTGCCTCCTCTTAGGAACTGCTGTGTGAAAATGACCCAACAAATGCAGAATTTACATCTTTCTCAGTCAAAAAAACACAGCGCCCCATCATCTCCCAATGCTGCCAAACGCCTGTACAGGAACCTCTCTGAGAAACTGAAGGGGAGCCACTCTTCGTTTGATGAGGCCTATTTTAGAACAAGAACTGACCGGCTGAGTCTCAGAAAGACCTCCGTGGTAATAAAATTATTTTTATTCTTGTCTCGATTTGATTTGTGTGGTCATGTTTGGACTTAAGGAGATTCTAAGATGATCCATGTTTACTTCAGGACCTGACATTTGCAATTTTATAACTGCTGAAAGTCAGGTAAGGCAGGAACTGCATATATCTATGTTGTTAGATGAAGTTTGAGTGATTGTGAGATTTTCCATTTCTTTTTCTTAATTTCTTTCCCCTTTTTTGCCCTTAATTTTTCTTTCTCTAATAGACCAAAGAAACCAAAAAATAGCATTTTGACAAATATGGAATATGAGATTAAACAGGCTTTCTGAAAGCTCCAGTGTTGATTCAAATATTGAATGAGCAATGAACAATACTTATTTACTTATTTAGAATGTATACCCCATATCCTTTCCAAAGATACTCAAGACAGAATCCGGGCAAAAAATGCATAAGTATTATATAACGGGAAATAAAGAAAGAGATAGAGATAGAAATAGAGGGAGAAGCCAAGGACAGAAGGAAAGAAAGTGAAAAAGAAAAAACCAGAGAAAGAAAATAGTGGGGATGGAAAGAGAAATAGATATACCAACAACCTAGGAAAATATAGTACCTAAAATTTGTCATTACATTTATCTTTGAGTTTGTAGTCAGCCAAAGCTGAAAGGGACACACAATTGGTTATAGCATTCCATTAGCAGATAACTGAAAGTATATCAGTCTACGAGAAAAATGAATATTTTACTGTTGCCAATTCCCTTGGCATATAAGATACCATAGTGAATTATGTAATGGAGAACAAAGATTAGTATAGGTGATGTTACAGAGATTCTCATATATTAGTTTCTTATACTGGCCCTCGATAAAAGCTGAGGGCATAATATTAACATGCTCAGCAAGGGTATTTCTGCAGGAGGGTAATGGTACCAGTTGTTGGAGCTTAAAACAGAAATGAGCCCTAGCCTTTCCAGATAGAAGCATACTAGAGTTTGCCAACAAAAGCATGGAGGAGGAAATGACTTAAGAGTAAGAGCAAATACGGCACATGAGAAATTAGACATACTAAGAATCACAAACAAATACACAACTGTGAACAGGGCGGCATTTTAACTTTGCACTCATTTGTTTTCTCATTTCAAATTCATCTTCTGGGAGGGCTTGGTTGTGGCTGAGTTAGGGCCTAAGCATCAGTGGCTCTTCAGTTTGGCAGATTGTTGACTAAACGCTTTTCCATTCAGCAGATTGCCCTGTTGCAAAGAAGAGTTGCATACCAAAATAGCTGTATCCCCTGGCTCTCTATTTTCAAAGCAAGCGTTTGCATAATACCTTTGTATTTTCTTCAAATTTCAATCATGTGTTATGCACTCAGCTAAGCCGACCTGCAGCCTTGATAGACTCAATTTTTGATGAGACTAAAAATAAAATCTGCCAACCTAAATATCTGGTCACTGAAGACCTTTCACATTTCAATCAGGCTACCCCTATGCTAGGTGAAAAATAATGGTATTTTAACATTTTTAAAGACCAAGCAACTCTTGGAGAAGATACCAGATAAATGTATAAATAATACATGTGTTGCTCTTCTCCCATGAGCTACAGAAATATGTATTTGAGAGAATTCCAGAGCTTTTCTCCTTTGTTTACTATTAATCCTCTGAAAGAACTTTTCAAAGGAACCATTTTGTCTTTAGCTATTTTTTTCCTATAGGTTATTTGTATCCTATAAATACAATAGTCTGCCCTTATCCACGAAGAATACTTCCAAGACCCCCAGTGGATGCCTGAAACCGCAGATAACACCAAACCCTATATATACCATGTTTTTTCTATACATACATACCTATGATAATGTTTAATTTATAAATTAGGCACAGTAAGAGATTAACAACAATAAATTTTCTTTGGCATATCCAAATTGCCAGAATCACTACTCTTTCGCTTTGGGGTCATTATTAGGTAAAATAAGGGTTACTTAAACACAACCACTGCTATGAGGTGATAGTCAATCTGATCAACAAGTCAGCTACTAAGAGACTAAGGGGTGGGTAATGTATACAGTGTGGAAATTCTGGACAAAGGGATGATTCACATCCTGGGTGGGATGGAGCAGGATGGCATGAGATTTCTTCACACTACTCAGAACAGCCTGCAATTCAAAATATGAATTGTTTATTTCTGGAATTTTCCATTTAATATTTTTAGACCATAGTAACTGAAACCTCAGAAAGTGAAACCACAGATAAGCAGGAACTACTGTATTCAACTTTTGGCTCTCTCAGGCCCCAAAACAATTTGCCATCCAGCCACTGAACCCTCCCTGGAAACCACCTCTTGAGGCCCTTACCTGAGTGCTCAGAAATGCCAGGTGTTCAGTGATTGGGGCTCTCGGTTAAGAAACTATAGAGGTCAGTACAAAGGAGTCTAGGAGTTTGGGAGCCAGCCTGCAGGCAGTGTGGAGCTTAGAGATTTCTAACAGCGAAGGGACATGTAACATTGCATATTTTAGAAAGATTACTCTCCTGTCAGTAAAGAGCATGGGCTAGAGGAGACTAAGACTAGCAACAGGCAGGTCATTGCCATGGTCCAGGCAAGGGATGATAATGGTCTGAGCAATAGTAGAGACATGGGGCATGGAGACGTGGGGCATGAGTTTGAGAAAACAGAGAAAGTGCACTGTCAATTCTAAGCTAGTCACAATTAAAACTACCTGTGTTATGTTATCTATGTGAGCATTTCCCAAACTGTTCTGTAGAACATTATTCCAGGGGCAGTTAAAATAAACGCAATGAAAAATATGTTCTGTGAACAAATATTTGAAACAGGTCGTATTTCCCACCTATTAGAGAGTCATAATTGCACATTAAAATTATTTGAGGACCTGAGAGGTCTAACAGTAGTATAAGGTGGTAACTTGATTTAATCCCATGCATACCAAATTTATTTGACCACATGCTACTTTCTAATAGAAGACCTTTTAATGACCTATCTAACAGTATTCCAGAGAAGACTGGTTTGAGAAACGCTGATGTTTCCTGTTATCTATAGACTAGCCATGCTATACCCTATTGTCTCAATGCATCTAAATGTAGAGATCTATTTAATTCCCGTTAGAAAAGATGGATGAAGGGTCCAACACAGTTTTAATTTGGAGACCTTGGGATAAATTGCAGTTGTTCCACCTATAAGTGGGAATGCAGTCACTGAAGCAGTCACTAAAATTCAAAATAGCTAAGCTGCAAAGACACACTGGCCTATGAAATTATACTAACTTGCTTTTGTTCTCCTCCTCCAGAACTTCCAGGGCAATGAAGCCATGTTTGAAGCAGTTGAACAGCAGGACATGGACGCCGTGCAGATCCTTCTGTACCAGTACACACCAGAAGAACTAGATCTCAACACACCTAACAGTGAGGGGCTGACGCCCCTGGATATTGCCATCATGACCAACAATGTACCCATTGCTAGGATTCTTTTGAGGACAGGAGCCCAAGAAAGTCCACACTGTAAGTAAACCCGAGAATGAAAACATGTACTATTAAAGCTAGACCCAACTTTATGCCACTGAAATAGCCATTGCTAAGCTTTAGAGCAGGAATGGTTGACTAAGCATAGGCTTTGAAATCCTTTCCATGTTTTCCTGGACTTTCATGCAAATAGTGATAGTGTTTATCAGTCTAAGCATCAAATTATATTCTAAACAAAATACACTGAATGGAATTGAAAAAGAGCCTTGAAGAAATCTCCTCCTAAGAATTTAACCCAAATTTTAAACATATGAAATACACCAAGTGAGGCATAGAATAGGAAATATACAGAAGAAAAGAATGAGTGTGTGTGTGTGTCTTTGTGCCCACAGTGAATATGGTGGCTTCATTCATCCATTCAACAAACACTGAGGACCGAGCATTGTTCGAGGTCCTAGGAATGCAGTGATGAGCAAGACAAAATCCCTATTCTCATAGAGCTTACATACTAGTGGAGAAAACTTCTCATAAGCAAGTAGATAGATAAATTAAAATATGAACTCTAATAGTGATAAACACTATGAAGAAAATAAAATGGATGAGTGGCTAGAGATTGATGGAGTAGAGACTATTTTAAATAGGGTTGGGCAAGAAAAGTCACTCTGATGTGGTAACACTTGAGCCTAGTTCTAGATGATATCAAGGAACAAGCCATGACAAGGTATGGGGTCAAATTCTAGATAGAGTGAACAGAAAGATGCTGTGGCGGGCAGAAATAAGACCGCCAGATCTGAAGAACAAAATGAGCAAAGGGAGAGTGACCGCTGAGGAAGAAGTCACCGGGACCAGATCATTCAGGACCTTATGGCCGTGATAAGATGTTTTACTTTGATTGTGAGTTTGATGGGGAGACAGTGGAGCAGTTTAAGCAGGTGAGTAACATATTCTGCTTTACATTTTCAAAGATCACTACGGTACTCCGTGGAGAATGAACATGGTGGGCAATTGTGAAATCAGGAAGACAGGTTAGGAGGCTATTTCATGGTCCAGGAGACAGATGCAAATTGCTTGGACTAATATGGTAGTGACATCGACAGTGAGCAGGGGTGGAATTCTGGACGTATTTTTTAAATAGCTTTATTGACATATAATTCACATGCCATCCAATGCACCCACTTAACGTGTACAATTCAATAGTTTTTTGTATACACACAGAGTTGTGCAGCCATCACCACAATCAGTTTTAGACCATTTTCATCACCCCAAAAGAAACCCAATACCCTTTAGATATCACTCTCCAAACCTCTCTACTCCTCCCAGCCCTAGACAATCACTAATCTACTTTCTGTTTCTACAGATTTGCCTATTCTGGACATTGCATATAAATGGAATCATATGATATACATGGTCTTTCATGAATGGCTTATTTCTGGATGTATTTTGAAGTAGAGCTGATAGTACTTGCCAAAGGGAGCTGCTCTGGGGCCAACGGCAGACCCCACCCAAGAGGGGATGGGATAAAATCACACAGCCCTTACCCTGTGCCAGGCACTATTCTGAGCACTCTACATGTACTGACTCCTTTAATCCTCACAGCAACATTTCTGAGGTAGGCACTCACATTCCCCTTGGTGCAAACTCTCTGACCCAATGACCACAATGGCTCACAGCCACAGTTTTTATGTTTCCTAAAAGAAAAAAGTAAACTCATCAAACTGTTAGTTTCACTAATACTGATTCACTTATTTCCAAGTGGTGAGACCCAGAAGGCTGAAAGAGAAGCAAGCAAATACATAATTAGAGGTCACATCTCTGCTCCTAAATTTCATAAACCTCCACCATCCAAAGACTAGGTACAGAGGCAGATCCTTGTATCAGAAAACTCTTTATTCTAAAAATGCTAAGCTCACCACATCCATGTCAAAGATAGTAAGGATTTGGTTCAGTAGAATTGGGGCTCTTCAATTAGAGCTCCATCGTCAAAGTGCCACTTCTTTTCAGTGGAACTGGAGGATTTGGAGGGATGGGCAAATAAGGATGGAAGAAATCAAAAAGGCTTATTTGCTGTCTTCCGATTTATGTTGCAATGATGTCTGTCCCAAAGATCCAGTGAGAGAGCCGTGGAGAGAGAATCACAGGGTCTGAACATAGAGAATGCAGACTGAGCCTCATTCTATAGGAACAAGGAGACCATTCATCCAGATGTGGCCTGCACTGGGCTGGATGAAACATTAGTCCTACTTACCTGAGACGCTACAAAGAATTCTGCATTTTCCGTGAAACCAGTAAGACTCAATCTCCCCAAGCCCCCTTGTGTATAATTAAATCTCCATAAAAGAACCCAAGTACTAAATATCTAGTTAAACCAAAAGCAAATTCATTCAAAAGATCCCTGGTTTTTCTCATTCCCTCTGGAATGATAACCACAATTATCATCACAAAGTGGTAAAGGATGGTAAGAGATTAACCCAGGTTTTAAATCCAGGAAATATGACACCTAAGTCACCTTGGCCACACAAGAAGTCAGAGATAGTACCATGTACAGACTCCCACATGTATAAAAATGGCAAAGGAATATTGATTACTTATGAATTTTCCACATACATTATTTCTGGTTTTTACACTAACCCTTCAAAATGATATTGTTAACTCCATTTTGAAGAAGAGGACTTTTTGATTCTGAGAAGTGAAGTGACTAATCAAAGGTCACACATCTAGCAAATGAATAGGGACGCCAAGGACTAAAGCCTAAGTCTATGGGACACCAATGCCTGGGATCCTTCTGTGCAAACTTACTGTCTTTCCAAATAACCAATATGGAGAGCCATGGCCACCGGGCCCCTGCATCTTTCCCTTTGTGCTGTTTGCTAAAACCCTATGGTGCATTTCTTTGTTCTGCCTATGCACTAAGGTGCCATTTCTGTTGGAGAGCAGCAGGATGAAAAAACACAATCTGTTTTCAGGGATTTTTAATTTACTTTATATATCAAGTATAAAACACATAGAATTACTGCCGTGCATGAGTGTGAGCTAGCCCATGAGAAAAACCACAGTCCACCAGCCAGAGCCAGATAAGCAAACACCTGCTGCAAACTGTTCCCCAGAAGCTGCAGAGGCAGGATATAAGAGAAGAAAAATAACAATGAGGTCTTCAGTCCTTAGAGCGTTTTACACATTACAAAAATGCTTTTGCTTTCATCATCTCATTTGATCCTCACAAATGGCTTGAGATAGGCGTTAGTATCCTCATTTTGCTGGATGAGGAAACTGGAATAGAAAAGTCAAATAATTCACCCAATGGTACAAAGATAGTAAGTGGTGGAGCCATGATCTGAATCCAGATCTTCTGTATTCAGTGCTTTGGTATTTATGGGAAAGCACTAGCACACTCACTATCACACCACAGATGCTCAATTTCTTCCTTCCCTGACTCTCCACCTGCTCCTCTTCTAATGCCTGTCAAATACTTCAGAGCAGAGTGCAGGCCTGCTAATAAATTCATTTTCTGTCTTCCCTTGCCCAGTGTGTTCTCTTCTGAAAACTAGTCCAATATTCTTTCCTCTGTGCCAACCAAGGATTCCAACACAACTCAGAAGGGGGTCCTCTGTAATTCTCCTCTTTACATAACAGGAATCGTAAAGGCACAGATGAGTTTAAGAATTTAACTCATAAGTCATTAGTCAGGCTTGTTTTCCAGTCTTTAGCCCCCCAACCATAGAGCTACATGGAGGTGTTCTTTATAAGCATGGCTTGAAACTCACCACATACATTTCCCTATTCATAGAGAAAGTCCCAGATGTGGCCACTGAAACTTGCACATTGCCCCAAGGTTTTAAATATATAGAGAACCCAGCCTGCTCATGAGATGAATCTACTATCTTTATTCAGCGACTATTTTCTGTTTTTCCCACCTTCAGGCAAGCAGCACAAAGTAATACTCATTCCTTCTAGAAGAAAACATCAACTATTATTAAAATGGAATCCCAGTACTTCCTCTCAAACTGGGGTGCTGAGCTCAGGAAACAGGCACAGAACCTGAAAGGAGTAGAGCTAAGGAAGGCCCTCACTGATGATTCAGCAAATTCCTCCTGGAGACTGACTGTTGAACTATGATTTGAGAGTAGGGGCAAGATATGAGTTAGTCAGAATAAGAGAGGGGTTTATGACTGGGGACTTCCAGGTACAGAGACAAGTCTTTCTTAGATAGCAACTGTTCACTTGAGTGTGAGTCATGGCAACGGGGATACTGAATGGATGAAACAATCAAAAGCATAGCCCCTAGATGTCCTGAGATGCCTCTGTATGTTAGCTTGCCTTTCTGAGGCTGCTATTTATTTGGCATCATTTAGGCCCTGAAAACAGTAATCATGAAGAAACTCCTTCTTTTTGGATACCTACCATGTGTAAATCTGGTCACTCACATGGATATTGTCTCATCTTTTGACCCCAGTACCTGGCACATAGTAGGTACTCAGAAGTTTTCAGTTGAAATTTTAATCTCTGTCTTATGCTTCTAGGAATCACAGGTATCAAATTTTAGAACATATACACACACATAAATTATGTGTGTAGTGCATATGCACACACACAGAATGTATGGAAAAAAACCTTTAAGTCTTCCAGTAACTTTGACTGTCGAGTACCTTTGTTGTTGTTGCTGTGTTTGTTGTTTTCCAGGCACTGTTGTAGAATTTGGTTGTTGCCATAGCCTGTTTTTATTTTTACAGTTTAATAATATGGAGCAGTAAGAATGGTGGAATACTCCTCATTTTCAGTCTCTCTGCCCTTTCCTGTAGCTGCATTCCCCTTTTTCTCCAGACCCTCTCCTCTCTGCATTTCTTTGTGAACTCCTCTCTCTCATTTCTCTCAGATACTGCCTGTGGAACTAGGAAACGTCACCCAGAATTAGGTATGTTTAGTTACTTCATAAAATGCGATTGCAGAGTAGGTGTCATCCAAGTATGGTGCAGACACCAATGTTACAATTTTGGCAGACTTGTCAGGATGCACTACTAATTTCTGCAGTAGTTGAGGGTTCATCTAAGTGCTGGGACTGGTTCAGGGCACGTCTAAGAGGTGTGACTATAAACTAATGAGGCTGGCTTTATATAAACAAACACACCAGAAAGTCTACAATCCAAACGAATGTTATCCTTTAACATAGTCCTCATGGGAGACCCCACACTTGCTCCAACAGTGCTGCCATTGCTCTAAACACTTTTGGATTTGTCCTCAGAACCAGTTTATGAGAAAATCTGACTTGTTGCTTAGAGTCACACCTGATTTTTGTTCCAAAACAGCACTGCCCAGCGTCATCACCCTCTATGTTCACCAGACTGGGCTTCAAATGATTTAGAGGTTTCCTGAAATCAAATCCATCCTCAAAGGATAAAGATTAGCAACCATTAAGAATATGTAAAAAACGAGCCTTAGGCAGGTCTCTAGAGTGAATTCCCAGATATTTTTATCTGCTTCATTAAAATAGGTGTACAAATCCTCACCCTGACTCATAAACCTGCTCCTCAAACCTCATCTCATTCTGCTTACGCCTCAGCCATGATACACCAGCCCCACCAGCCTCCCTTCAATCCTTTGAACACGTTTATACTGACTGTTCCCTAGGCTTGAATGCCTGAATGCTTTTAATCTTGATCATTACATGCCAACTCCTTCTTAACATTTCAGCTTAAATGTCACATCTTCAAGAAAGGCTTTCTCTGGCCACCAAGTTCAAAGTCTAAAGTCACTTTCTAATCTCATCACGTTTTTTTAGTTTTCTGCATAGCACTTATCACTATAGGATATTTTTCTCAGTGTTTTTATTTGCTTATTTTCTGTCTCCCGTGCATTAGAATGTAAACTCCACAAGAGCAGAACTTATCTGTCTCATTCATCACCATATCCCCAGCAAACAGTAGGCACTCAATAATATGTGTTTAATTGAATTGAGTGACTGCCAAGGCTTCCTTTTTAAGGGTATGAATATATCATTTATTTCAAAGGGAATACTTTACTAAATATCAAATCAATTGATCGTTTTTTATGTTTCCAACTAATCATTTAGACATCAAGTGTCCACAGCCTAAGTTTCAGTTACCTGCTCTTCAAGAGTTGATAGTTGTCTTTTCATTCTTTTGTTTTTAATTTTTTAATATATATGCAACACAGAATATATTCTCCTTGTCAAAAATTAAAACTGTGTAGATAAAGTTAAAAGATAGCTTTGACAGCCCACCCAACATATACATGTGCATATGCATACACTCACAATCTAGGTTCCTGTCCCTAAATTTCCCCCAACATAACCACTGCAATCATCTTAAGGCTTGACTGAGCTAGAGAATCCACTTCCAAGCTTACTCAGGGTGACTGTTGACAAGAGACCTGTGTTCCTTCCTGTATGGACCTCTCCATAGGGCTGCTCCCTGACATGACAGTTGGCTCCCCCAGAGCAAACGAGAGAGAGACTAACCAAGATTGAAGCAACAGTGTCTTTTTAACCTAATTTCAGAAGTGACATGTTATTATTTTCTGCTGAATCTTGTTGATTACACAGACCAACTTGGTACAGTATAGAAGCATGTGAATACCAGCAGACAGAGATCATTGGGGGCCCTCTTGGAGGCTGGCTACTCCACTGCGTATCTAAGACTGTGGAGAATTAAATGTAATAATAAGTTTAGAACATGTCCCTGGCATGTAAATGGTCAAAAAAATTGTTAGCCGATATAATTCTCAAAAACAAAAAACACCACCCAAATGTTTCTAGTAAAGAATTTAAATATTTTATACATCTGTTGTATAGTTTGTGTTTCAAAAACACCACCCAATACAAGCACTTTTTAAAGTTTGTAGAATTTTATGTTCTAAAACTACACTGTCCAACACAGGAACCACTAGCCACATATGACTACTGAGTACTTGAAATGTGCCTAGTCCAAATTAAAATATGTTCTAAATGTAAAACTTACACTGAATTTTGAAGGTTTAGTACAAAAAAAGAATATAAAATATCTCAATAATATTTATGTTGATTACATGTTGAAATAATATTTTCCATCTATTGAGTTAACTAAAATATATTATTAAAATTAATTTCACCTATTGCTTTTTGCTTTTTTAATGTCACTACGAGGAAATTTTAAATGATGTGGCTCACATTATATTTCTACTGGAAAGCACAGAGAATACAAGCAGAAGATACGGTTGTCTTGTTTCATACTTAAGCTCCCTATGATCACTCAGTGATCTGCTTTGGATTTTCTAAATAATTTCCTCAAGTGATTTGTGTGTTGGTTTTACAGAAAATGTCCATTTGCTCTTTGGAGTTTGGGAGACATGGGCAGGAAGTCTCTCTCTGTGTTATTGCCTCTAGCTTCTTAAAGAACCACAATTACAACGTAAACGATATAATACAAACTTTTTGAATCCACATTCCACTGGAAAGTAGCAGGGAAGAACATTCCAGAGCCCCATGTCCATGGTGTAATGAGTTCTAGGAGAAGAAAGTTCTATAGTAATTAAAATGAAGTATTTAATCTCCAAATCTCTGACTTTATTGGAACCACATTCTCAAAGTCCTTTGGAAAACCTGAAAATAAGACAACAGGTTGAAGCCTAAGTGAAGGCAAAGTGAATCCTGAGTCCTGAACCTTAGCAAGACAAGTAAATTGAAATTTGTGTTTTGAGTTTTTTAATTAAAAACCATTTAATTATTGGAATGCTTCTATATTATTTCTTTTGATGTTCCTACCTGAAAACAAGTTAACTGTGAGGTTGTTAGAATGTTGTCACTTATGATCAGCAAAGATAAATTTTATTAACCGCTATTCTTGGTTGCCCGGAGGATATTGGCTTATGATGCAAGGTTTCTACCTCAGGGACTTTGTTTTCTCCCTTGAAATGACAGATACAGTTGAAATTGACACCACTTAGTATATATTTCTGAATGGTAGCTGGAACTGAAAATTTTTATCTGGAGCTATTTTATAAAAACAGGTATTCGACTTATTTTTGTGTGCCTCTAAAAAATATAACAGAGACCAATGGGTGTAAAAATAATAATACAAACCACCACTAATTGAGACCCTTCTATGTAAAGATTATCACTAACTTATCAGAACTTATGAGATGGGTGCCATTATTATGCCACTTTTATAGATTAGACATTTGGGCTCGAGATGGAAGCAAAACTGCTTAGGGTCACACATTCCTAAGGGGCAGTGTTTGATCTACAGGACCCCAAAGCCCTTTTACCACTTTGCCTCCTCTTCGGAAACAACAGGAAAGCAAATTTCAGCTCAGGATAAGGAAACTTTTTAAAATTAAATTAGACTATTTTAAATTAAAATTAAAAGCGAAAATGGACTAGGCCGCCTCCATGAATAGTGAGTTCCCCTCATGGAGGAAACCATTACAGGGCCAGGGTACCATAAGAAGAGGCACCGAAGGCTGGTTGTAAGGATCCTTCTAACACTGAGATTAAATGACTGTTTTAGTACCTCATTTTTCTCATCAATAAAAACAAGGAAAATGCTGATAACAATAGAAAAGTTGTTGCTAAACTGCAAAATGGCATATCATTAGTAAGGGGCAAATGTATTCATTTTTTTCCAGCAAGCCAAAGAATTGTTCCCTAAAAGCCTCAGTTAAAAATTTAAATTAGTTTCATTTTACCCTCATTATATTTTCAAGCTTTAAGCAATTAACCACCAGGCCCAAATTCACCAATTGTAGGGCAAGGGCAAAATTAAGAAACAGTAAGGCAAGGAAGTGGTTGGCGATTCATAGGTTAGATTCTGATGGTGAAGAAAATCCACCCAGTCTGATCACTATTTATCTCAGGATTTAAACAGTAACTGTAATTGTATTCTTTGAACACCAAGTTCCCGCTCCTCCCCCTGCTCCCACCCTGTAGTTAATTAGCTGGGCAGGTCTTATAACAAATACCCACTTAGAAACACTGGGTGGTAGAAATGCTGTTGATAATTAAACACCACAATAGCACGGAGCCTATTTTAGGAGGCACTGAGTGGTCTTGCCCCAGCCGGACTGCTCACCACACACTCACAGACCCTCTATTGTGTTGGCTGTGGCTGCGCAGAGGGATAGTTGCTTGGCTGTGGAAGGGATCAACTGTGTTAAGAGAGAAAAGACCAAACCTTGCAAACAGATCCAGGAGTTCTGGACTCAAGGGACAAGTAACCAGGGGGTAGAAGTGAAAGGGGAACGGATCCAAGAATAAGAGAAATGGATGGGCAGGAAAATCAATCATAAAATAGACATAGCCTTTCTAGTTTCTAGGTCCAACCAACCAACCAACCAAAATGAGTTTGCCAATCTCATGCCAAATAGATAGCAATTAGAAAACTACAATACATAAATAATAGGTTAATTTGCATTCCATTTGGTTTAGAGGAAGTTCACTGAGTTTTTTAAGGTTTTTACGAAAATCCTGAATAATCATCCCGCCTCCCTGGGTCTCAGTTTCTTTATCTTTACAATAAGGAGTTGAAAAAGTTCTCATCCTGGGGTGGCAAAAATAGGAACAGGGGTCCCAGAACAATTTCCAAGGTGTCAAAAACCCCAACCTATCACATCATTATTCAAGATAAAACTATATAATCTAACAATTTATCATATTTACTTGCTTTTGCTTAAAATGAATTAACCCAGTTTGTTACGTTGATTATCTCATACTGAATGGATGCTTCTATTGGCAGTTACATATGTCATTAATAATAGGGAGAAAAATGATTACTTTATAGGTCAGCTGATTTGGTAGTCAATAAAGAAAATCTTTCAAAAGAGAGTGTTTCATTAAGCCATTAAAAAAATCCATAGAGAAAAACAATAAAAGGTTTGCTTGGTGAAACGGTCGGAAACCACTGGCTCAGTCAGTGCCCCTCCACCTTGTGCATGGAATTACCTCTAACAACAGAGGTAAGTGAGTGTATTCCCACGGGCAGCTGGGGTCTTAGCCTGGGGGAGGGGAAAAAAAAAAGGAGAGATTTCTATACAGTTTCTTTTTTTAAAATCTTCATTTTGCGGGAAAGTTTTCCATTCTCCTCCACAATAGAAGTGTTCATTTTAATTTCTAAGTGGTGTGCTTTTAGCACAATCTGCATGGAAAATTTGATGCTCCAGGAAGACGGGCATATTCATTCTGTGCCTTCAGAGACCCCCACTGCATCGCACCCCCCCACCACCATCAGCATATTATGTTGGAGTTTAGGTATCCCAGTTTGAGAAGCACAGGGATCTAGATGATCCTGGAAAATTCACTTGGCTATAAAATTTTATGGATCTTCCTTGTTAGTCTATAAAGAGGCAAAATGCTTTATCTTGAAGATACAGAATCCCTTTACCACTACAACTCAAAATGCATCAAGTCTACAGCCTAGGAGGAAAGGGCAAGTCTAGAAACAACGTGTGTTGTGCTAGCGAAAGCAGGAGAAATTTCAGGGAGAGCCAAACATAGCTCAAGAGAAGCTGTCCATCTGAAATGCCACCTGGAATTCACACCAGTAATAACTATTGTGGATATAAAAATTAATAGGGAGGATTTCATAGTATTAGAAAAATTTATTTTTATAAATCATGTGTCTATCACCCAAGTGTTGATGCATGCATGCAATTCAAACATCAGGTTTACAATAAAAAGCTCACTGAATGACTTAGCAAGGACAATTCCTCCATTTTCTCTATAATTTGGAGTGGAAGAAGGAGGGGGGCAGTGGGTAGAGGGTGCAGTTACTGGGTCAATTAATCAACCTGAAAACTGTGACACAAACTCTGACGCCTAACCTATGTCTAAAAATACACAAATGTATACGAATTTGTTTTAAACTGTCAATGCCTATATTTAGGACCTTCCCAGCAAGGCTATAATGAGACTGTGTTTGAGGACTTCAGTCATGGCAGACTCTACCATTAATCTGAAGTTAGTTAAATTAACAGCATTTAGTACTGACTTGTCAATCTCACTGCTCCAGGAAATTGCACCTTGAGGCTACTAATATTGCCAATTTTTCCACTGGAGTATGCGCCTGCATGTGTGTATGTGTATTTTTTTTCTCCAGAACCTCCGTGTTCATACACCATCATTGCTTCCCTACGTCCACAGCACTTATATTATCATTTATTCTGGCCTCCTTTAGCCTTCCCGGGGGATTCTGCATAGTGTAGCTGCTCAGTGAAAGAGTTTTTTAGCTTTATATTTATTTGTTTATTTTTCTGTCATGGCTCATGACTGAGGCTTTAAAAAAAAGTGTGACAGTATTTAGAGTACATGATTGACTGCTACAGCAACATTCATTAACCATGACAAATCTGCAGCAAAACACAGTCCTGAGTGTTCTAAACAGCAACTTTAAAAAGAAAGAAGAAAGAAAGAAAGAAAAAGAAAAAAGACTCAACTAATTTTTCATTGACTTCATCTGTAAATAAATTTAGACTGATGGTGAGCAGGGGCAATAATAAATTAGTATTCATTTCCTGTAATTAATGCAAACATGCTTATGAACACAGAGAATATGAATCTATAACCACCTAATTTCCATTTCAAAATACACATAACAACCTTTCACTTGAGTTATCTTCACAATATTTTCCCCCTTAATTAGAAGAATGAAATGGTTGGGTTTCTTTCCCACCCACCAGGGGGAAATATTGTTT
This sequence comes from Equus asinus, assembly GCF_041296235.1. Lineage (NCBI taxonomy): Eukaryota > Metazoa > Chordata > Mammalia > Perissodactyla > Equidae > Equus > Equus asinus. The sequence continues at coordinate 31,323,539 of NC_091802.1, read as the reverse complement.
TGGTCACAAAGAGTGTCAAACACATGTTGGCGACAGATCTGCAAAGGCTGTCTTCTCCTCTTTATCACTAACCAGGAAGGGCTCCTCCAAAGGGACTAAGTGACCTCCTAGGCAGGGCTTTACATGCGTAAGAGCCACGAGTAAACCCAAGCAGTAGCCTCCCAACCCGACACAAGAATGTGAAACTTTCTATCATTGACACCTATGTTCACTCACACAAGGGGAGGTTGGGTAAACAACATGATGTGAATCAAATAAAGACTATCATGCACTGAGTAAAACGGAAATATCAGGCTGTATCACCTCTCTCAGCAAGAGGAGTTAGGAGAACTTGCTCTCTGGGGCCTGGGCATCCCTGGAGACCATTTCTACAATCAGACCACAATCAAAGAGCAAAGTGACCAAAGATCAATGTCTGATCACAAAGAAGTCATCTGGCCATCAGAATGTATTACTCCACTATGGCAGCAGTAGTGGAACACTTTGTTAGCAATAAATAAACTGATTAATAATAACAGATTTATGCCACTAAGACACACATACAAAAATGTCTATGAGCTGGGCAAAATGTGATAAGAGCAGAAAATCTGAATCAGGTTCTACCAAAAAAAGAGAAAAAATGTCCAGACAAATTTGGCAGAATGCAACCTGCTTCATGGATGTCTTTTCCTAGGGCCTTTCTAGCCCTACAGAGCTTTTGACTCTAAGTTTTAGTCCTTCTAAAGACCATGGAAACAAACGTGTGCAATCTGGATTAGAAGTGGTCCTCAAGGGTACATGATAGTGGAATTCTAATTAACTGTGCTACGTAGCCATTTCAGGTGCACATGACAAGAGGGCCAGAGGGCAAAGGGAGTATCTTAAATTGATGGATTTACCATTTAATCTAGCTATAAATGTCACTAATTAGACCTTATCATAACAAGATAGTTAATAAGGAACATAGATCCCACTTTACCAAGGCATTTAAAAAAAATCCACAGTAGACTCTTAGATACCCTGCCAATGAAGCAGCATTACCCCATAAGGAAAAAGGAGTTACCCCATTTCTTTCCCTTCAGTTGTCAGCCTAGAAAGCCGAGCGATGCACCTCAACACACTGGTGCAGGAAGCCCAGGAGAGGGTGAGTGAACTGTCTGCTCAGGTGGAGAATGAAGGATTCAGTCTGGACAACACAGAGAAAGAGAAACAGCTGAAAGCTTGGGAGTGGAGGTATCGACTCTACAAACGCATGAAAACGGGCTTCGAACATGCCAGTGAGTATAAGCAGAGGACTTGTACATTTAACTAGGAGTGAGGTTAGTTTGAGACAGCCAGGCCTTCTTTTATTGATTTTTTGCAACTCTACAGGGTCATGGATGGACGTTGTCAGCCTATTTGGAGCAAGGACTCCAGGAGGCTGTAAAAGGATCTTTTGTCTTGCTTGATTTTCTGGCTCTTGATAGTTTCTCTGACCACAGCCTCCCTCAGTGCTGCTGGCCTCCCTCCACCATGTCACATTCATGTAGCACTTTCCACCCGCTACGTCCTAATGCCTAATGACCCGGATGGTCTGATGCCCTAAGTGGCTATATTTTGGGATGTGGAGGTGGAAAAACATTTGTTTACCTATTTGTCCAGTTTCTGCTTCAACTTTCTACTGCATTTTTTATATAGAGCTTAAATAAACTGACTTTCAGTTAATAAAGGCAACAGAGAAGGACAGTCAGTCAACCCCAGAATTATGCTTTTGTCTACACTTCCATTCTCTTTACCAATTTTTTTTGTTAGTTTAAGAAAAGTCTTTTTTTCTTTGAGGAAGATTAGCCCTGAGCTAACATCTGCCACCAATCCTCCTCTTTTTTGCTGAGGAATACTGGCCCTGAGCTAACATCCGTGCCCATCTTCCTCTACTTTATATGTGGGACACCTACCACAGCATCCCTTGCCAAGTGGTGCCATGTTTCCACCCAGGATCTCAATCAGCGAACCCCGGGCCACCAAAGCGGAACATGCGAACTTAACCGCTGCACCACCGGGCCAGCCCCCGTAAGCAAAGTATTATTTCTGGATAATACTCATTAGCACTGGAAGGTACTGCTTAGTGCAACCACTAATATAAAAAAATATATAAAATTCAAACACTTGTGAAATATTAAAATCTTATTCCAAAGGGAGATCTCATTTAAACAACAACAAAAAATTAGACTTGAAAATTTAAATATAAGAGAAAGATCAGTTGACTAGTTTGGAAATTATCTGCCTCCACTTTGTGATACAGATAAAGACCAAAGGCAGTGAGAGTCTTGTTGAAGTAGTACTGTATACTAAGTACCAAATCTAGGTCTAATCCTTTCCCTTGAAGCAAATAGCTTAGGCAACATTAATGAAAGGTTGCTTTCAATATTAACAATCTCTTCAGCAATGCTGATATATATTTTTTAAGACATTCAGCAATTGTTTTAACAAATGCACTTACTATTGTCCCTCATTTAGGATAGATTAATACTAGAAGCAGTCATATTTTTAGACTTGATGCCATTTTTTTTTTTTTTTTAGTAATTTTCAAAATTACAAAACTCTTTCTGGGTGTTAAGGAATACCTAAAACCCTCACGAGTCCTTTAAAACCTGAGGTTAGTGGGCATGACATTTGCCCATGAATTCTTTCTCAGAAAATACTACTTGATGTAATAAGAGGCAGAATGAGAGCAAGGCGCGTTGGCATTCTATACTGGCAAGAGCCCAGAATCAGGCATGTAAAGCCATGGGCTTTCATCCTAGCTATGTGTCTTCACCGTGTCCTTGAACAAATAATTTGGCCTCTTTGAACTATAGTTTCCTTATCCTAAAAGTGAGGATGCTATATTTGCCCTTTCTACCCAACAGGGTTGCAAAAAGGCTCCAGTGAAATGTTTTACATGAAAGTACTTCATGAAATGTAACAGTTTCTATCTACAACACTGGTTCCTGCTAATGCTTTCTGGCCTCCTCTCCACTGGTCCAGCCCAATCTCCTATTGTGTTTCCAGAATACTTCAGGAAGGTTTAACTGGTATTATTTACCCCTTGGAAGATGTTCTAATCTTAAATAAGACCACGATGGCAACAAATAAAGGCCATTGAGACTTCTAATGAAAATGTTCAAAAGCAAAAGCTATTAGGCTCTACAAACAAATGTTTCCATAGTGTGTGTTTCAGGGTATCCTTTGAAGAGGCAGGAACATTGTTTGAAAAGGATTTGCTATGTTAAGATCCTTGTGTTTTTCCTTCTGTCCCAGGAGCCCCCGAGGTGCCAACCAATGCCTGTCTCATGGTAACCAGCAGCACATCACTCACTGTCAGCTTTCAAGAGCCTCTTAGTGTCAACGCAGCTGTAGTAACCAGATATAAAGGTACTGGACTCCAGATATTTTTTCATTGCTCCTTCTTAAAAAACAAGCCATTGTCTAGGGATCAACTATGCATTTTTTATGTTTGTTTTTCCTGCTGATAGGATTTTTTCCATCCCATTTACTTTTGGAGTTGAAATATTTCCATAGGCATTCATGTAGTGAGCAATAAGGTGACAGAATAAGTCTAGAAAGGATGAACCTCAAGACCAGGCTGTCATTCCAAGCCTCTCAATTAATATTAATATTCCATTCCTGTTTGCAGAGGGTCTGCTCCATGCATATCATAGGATTGGGGACAGGACTGAGTAAAACACACAAAGATTAGCCTTGAAAAGAAAGAGGAATGGTGAAATGATAGGATCAGAAAGGTTCCAGGGTGGAGGTGGCATTTGAGCCTAACTTTCAGCAATGGCTAGGATTTGAACTGGGCTGGGGGCGGTGGGGAGTAAGCTCCACGTGGGCAGAACCATGAGCACAGGTGTAAAAGCAAGGACATGCTGGGACAAGTAAGGAGAACAAGGGAACATGTAGAAGGAATAAAAAAGAACGTGACTCCCCGAGAGGAAAGGGTTCATGAGAAGGTTCAGTGAAATGTAAGATTAGAGAGTGAAACTAGGGTCAGGAGGCAGGGGCAGAATAGGCTTAAAATCAGGTTAAGGAGTTTAGACTGTCTTTGATGAAGCTTGCAGGCCACTGAATATGACAGCGACAAGGTCAGAGAGAGACTTCGGAAAGATTAATTGGCAATACTGTGTATGATGTATTGGAAGAGATATAGATTTAGAATAAGGAAATGACTTAGGAAGCCATTCAGGAGAGAGATCGTGACAACCTGACCTGGCTGCCATAGCAGCACTGGGAAAGGAGAGAGAGAGCCTGGAGAAGAAAGATATTACAAAGATATTATGATGATAACAGCCAAAGTTTATGTAGTGCCTACTACATGCCGGGCACTGTTTAAGCCTTTATATGTATTAACTCTGTTTAATCTTCACAACAACCCTATGAGGTACGTTCCATTATGATTCCCACTTTGCAGATGAGAAAACTGAGGCAGTGAGGCTAAGGAACTTGCCTAGAGGCTCACAGCAGATCCAGAAGTATCACTTATGTTGACTCTTGAATATGTTGGACAAAAAAAGAAAAAAAATCTATTTTCCTGATTCAGGAGGACATATGGAAATACACTGAACAGTCCTAAAACCTGGTAAAGTTCTCCATGCAGATTCCAAGATACCAGGTCACAAGGCAGAATTTCTGTGTTCAGGTCACTACTGCTCCCTTGGGCCACAAAAAATGTCCAAGTAGCATGTGTGCTTCCCTTCTCCTTCCCAGGACCTATCCCAGGAGAACTTCCCATGTCTGCAAACATTACTCTGCCCACACCCTGTAGCTTGGAACTTTCCAGATAATTCCACTCTGTTTGTAACACCTTAGGTAAGACAGCTTTGAATTGGTTATCGCTTTGGGTGTTCTGTACCGGTCTAAGAAAAGGCAGCCTTAGGATATTACCAACAGCGGATAAATGAAGCCACATAGAAAGGCGTCCCACAGCCATCCTTTGATACAATTCTGATACTTTCTCTTGGTTGTTTCATCTGCCAAGACATCCTGAAATTCAGAGCAAGCGTGTGCAGGCAATGTCAGACATGGGCATTTTCCTCTCTTTCTGCCTCTCTCCAGCTCAGGGTTTTAATGAAGGGTTTCATCAATGCTGCCCAACTTGACATTTTCTTCTTACATTTGATTACTGAGCTACCAGGAGCTAATTTATCCAGACTGTCAGCTATTTAATGCTTGACCATAATGCCAGCAAATTCTATCAGCATTCACATATTAACACGTCTCATCTCAGGAGACTTGCATTTGGTCGAGGTTGAAATGAAAGGTCACAAGTGGGTTTTGTTAGTGACTGGAGAGGATTAATTAAGCATTATAAATAGAATTGTCTGTTGCATTATGGAGTAGGTTTCTTTGTGTTAATTTATAAGGTCATAAATTGAGTCCTTAACCTGACCACTCTCAAGGGTTATTTAAAACAGCTGGCAGCCTACTGTACCCAGAGACAGCACGACAGTTTTTAATTCAGGGTTAAAGTAATTATTTAATTATGGAAATACTAGTAAAATGACCCTGACACAAGGCTAATTACTTAGTTTGCTTTAAAAAACAAGAAGAAACAATTGAGAAATCCACAGAATGAAATGGCAATTATCTAATTGGTTAGAGGGAAGGCTTAACCCTGCAGTATGTAGGGTTTGGCAAAAATATCTCACAATCTTCTCCAGAATTTCTGGGTTCAGCAAAACCTCAAGCCTACTTTGACAACTAGATGTTTTCCCCATTCATCCTTAAGCTGGTGTTTGAAAGAAAATCTGAATCCTGTTTCTCACTTGCTTACAATCAACCCATCAACATGTTTTTTTAAGAGTTCATTGATAGCCAGAAATCTCTTAAAGAGTATCTCTTATAAGCCTTCTTCAGACCCTGGGGGCCATGCACCAGGCCAATTGCCATCAAAAAGTGGAGATTAAAGGCGTCAATTTCAGCTTAAAACCCAGGAAATAGTTTTGAGTGAGACCCACTGAATTTTTCTGCCTGCAGCTCCCCTGAATGCCAGAAAATGGGGCTAAGAGAGCTACTGTCTGTTCGTAGGTGTTTTCTCCTTGGATTCAAAGAGCTCTTGCATCTTTTGGTCCCACCTCCCCAATTTTCATAACTTACAGAGCAAAATGAGTTATTTTAGATGTTCTGATGCTTTGGACAATTGCCAGAACTTTGTTTCACATTTTCTCTTCATTGCCTGGGGTAACCTGCGTGGAGCTCTCATTTGTAGGGGATATGTCATTTCAGAAAATATTTTCAAAAGTGATTTGCTGCTCTTTGCAGGCTTAGGGGTGGATAGGAAGGTATCCTCTAACAGGTGCAATGCAGCATCTGTGTTCTATCCACAGGATGAACTATTTTCTGGCTAGCTTTTTAAAAAAGTGAGCCTTGAAGTGGTCACACTTTGGGGTCTGCCAATTACAAGATGCTGCAGTAGTTGCCTCAGTGCATGTGGGAGGTAGCCTGGTTTGGATGGTACCCTTCCCCAACTCTCTTCCCATCTTGTTCCCTAACAGATTAGAAACCACCACCCTAATTCCTCCCTACAAAGGCTTGTAATAGCAAATTATTTAACTGCTCTTCATTTGATGGCATTTAAAAATTAAAAATAAAAAAGGATTTTTCCTTGCAGAGATTGCCAGGACCTTTCAGGAGCTAGTAGTATATCTGTTTCTGCAAAGGCCAGGCCGGTGCTTCTGCCAACCACCACCTCCAGTTTCTTTCTCAGAAGGAGAGGAAGCCAAAGAATTCCAGGGAGATGTCTGGGGGCATTGTAGCTTCTAGGAAGGAGAGTCCACCATTTTCACATTAAAACTCTCGGGGTCGGTAATTTATAATGATAGTGTGAACTTGATCACTTGAGCCATCCTGTCACAAGACTTTAAAAAAACCTGACTTCATGGGGCTTGGGTGCATATTACTTAGTAATCTACATTATTTTTACCCCTCCTATTGTTTTTGTCCTCTTACACTTGCAGTTGGAAAGATATTTGTCTACTAAGAAAAATGTATTGTATTAGAGAATATCATTATTTTCCATGTTTAATTAATTGAAGAATTAATCTGATCATAAGTATGAGGTGGCTACCATCAATACTAGATTGAAGTGATAGAATTCCGTGAAACAAAAAGATTTGTAACTATTTAGCTGGTTTGGACATGAGTGAAGCCAAAAGTTTGTAATGAGAGCAACTAGAAGAGGCAGAAAGTGTTATGTCCAGAGGATATGAAACTCAGTGGATTAACAGTTTTTGCATGCAAGTGAAAATGCAGAAGCGAGTTGAGTGACTAAATGTATAGTGGGGATAAACAGCAGGTCCAGTGAGAGTAACAGAATGACAGTACTACTCAAGAGTCATTTCTTCTAAGCTGCTACAGCCTTTGTATCCTCAGTCCTCTCTGATTCCTCCACTAGTTGCTGAGTGGTCAGGATCCAGCCAGTTTATTCTCCAGCCATCTTGTGAACCACCTTTTAAAACCTTTCTCCAATAAGATACATTCTAAAACACAGCTATTTTGAATTTTCCTCATTTAGAAAATTTTTAACCCTCCAACAATACAGTACACGGTTATATAAAAGAAAAAGTCAAGATTTACCCTTCTCTCAATGTCACATCCCTATCAGTAAGTTAATCTGTTATGAGTTTAATCTATGTCCTTACAAATCCTTTCCTAATATATACATACAGGTTTCCCTCACTATCCAAAAGTAGAGCATTCCTACGAAACATTTTGTAAGCCGAAATAGCATAAGGGGAAAAAGCAATTACCATTCATTTACATGGGAAAAATTTTTGAGCATTTCCAGACCCAAAAAATAACCTACCAAATCATACCAAATAACACATAAAACCTAAAATAACACTAACATATAGTAAAAGCAGGAATGATATAAATACACAGTCTATATAAAGTAGAAACAGTCTATGTGCAGTGTAGTTTCACTCACCAGAATCAGGAAGGCAGCAAGCAACCTGGAAGGCTGAGAGGTGGTGGTGGTGATGATGGTGTGTTAAGCTGAGGCCTCAGAGGTTGGGGTGATGGGAGGTACAGGAGACAGGTGTAGGCGAGAGAGGAAGAGGGTCATCTGTTAACATCTCCTCATTGCCTGACTCCATCAGGGTGAGCAGAGAAAGTCTACACTTTCTTCTGTCTGCCTGCCTCGATGTTGAAGATGGAGGTTCATCGTCTGTTGTGGTTGATGTGGAAGGTTTGAAACATGACAGTATGTTTGACTGCTTAGCCTCTATAATGGCTCACTGCAAAACAAATGCTGAACACTATTTTCCCTTTTCGCCTTTTTTCGTAAAAGCAAAAATCCTCAAGATTTCGCTCAGTTAGCGAAAATAGGTATAACATAGGTCTTTCATAAAAGTGAAGTGGTGTAAAGCAAACTTTTTGATTGTGGGGGAAACCTGTACTTGTATATACACACAGATGTATAGTTTTATTTGTGTGCTCTAATATAAGTACTATCACACTATTTGTCTGATCCTACCACTAGATTGTTTTTTCAATTGAGCAATATATCATATACATCTTTCTATATCGGTGTGTTTGGATCTTCATTCTTTTTGTTGTATAGTATACCTATTCCCTAGCTAGAGGTGCCATAATTTATTTAATCATTCTCCCACTAACAGACATACATTGTTTCAATATTCTCCCTATTATATAATGCTGCAATCCTTCTATGTGTCTCCATTTTACCTGTGAGAATATTTTATTCTAGGATTGTTAACTAGAAGAGGAAAGGTTTGTGCACTCACATATTCTGTCTATCTGTTTACACTTGTGCTAATCACATGTAGTAAGCTTATAGTATATTTTAACACCTGGTAGGGCAAGTCCCTCCCTGTGGTAAACTTTTTCAAAATGTCTGTTATTTGCAGACGTGTTCTCTTCTAAAAAAATTTCAGAATTGGCTTGTCAAGTTTAATTTTTAAAATCTTATTGGGCTAGTATCATACTGCTAAATTAATATGGAGAGACCTCCCATATATGACATATCTTCCTAATCAAGTAGAATTTTATTTATTCAGGAGAGTTTAATAATTTTCTTTATATGGGTCTTCTATGTTAAGTTTCATGCTCGATATATTTCACAGTTTTTGTGACTATGATGAATGAACTCTCTTTTCAAGATCTTCTCTAATTGGCTATTGTGGGACAGTAGAAGAGCTATTGCTAATTTTAAAAAAATCTTTAATTGGCTGCTCTACTGAACTCCCTCTTAGTAACAGTTTTGGGTTTTATTCAGTAGATTGTCTTGCATCTCATGAATTTTGTTTTTATATCATCTTTAACTAAAGATCATTTTGTTCCTTCCTTTCTAATACTTTTCATTCTTTTTCGGATCTTACTTTATTAATTAGAATCGATGTGAATTCCAGTTCCCACTACTTATGAACAGTAACTGAGATAGTATGTATCCTCTCTCTTACCTGCTTTTGTCAACATGCATCTAATTTTTACCATGAAGTATGATGTCTACCGTAGTTTTATGGCAGATACCTTTTACCAAATTAAGGAAGCTTCATTTGGATTATGATTATTTATACAGTGTTGAACACAATTTTTAAATCTCCTCTGTGATTATAACCCCTTTAGTATTTCAAAAGTCATGTTTCTGTGCCCTTTCTTTTAGAATGGTTGAATATTTGCCTATTTTATTGGTTTGTTTGAAGAATTAACTTTTTTGATTCATAAAACTTATTTCTTGCTTATTTTCTATTTTATTAATTTCTGGCTTTAGCTTTGCCAATTCCTACTACTTGCTGTGGGTTTACTTTGTTGTTTCTTTTCTAGTTGTGTTTTTTATTTGAAAACTTAATTTACTTGTTCCTTTATTTTTCTCGTTTTCTAATCCATGGATTTAAGGCTACAAATTTTCCCGACTCATGTTTCGTCTGTATCCAAAAAGCTTAAAATGTGGTACTATAATTATCATTTGTTTATAAATAATTTGTAATTTGTTTCATTTCCACTTTAACCAGAGTTTTCAGTCGAGTCACGTTAGACTTCTGAGTGGCCTTTTTTTTGCTATATTTTTATTGTTAATTTCTAATTTTACTACATTATATTAAGAAATTTTAAAATGTGGACTGTATCCTGTTGAGAGTTTTTAAAAATTCTTACTTGTGGCTAACCGACGAATCAGTTGTATACGTACCATACTTGGTGTTTGAAAAGAATGTGAAAACTCCACTAGGTATAAAGTGTGAATACGTATGTGTGTTGTTTAAATCCCTGTTCTTTTCTAAAGTATTTGTCCCTTTGATCTTCAGTCTCTCAGAAGCTGCTTTATTTGTCTTGCTTAATACTGTTTGCCTGAGTTTCTATTTTGTTTGTAATTAACACTGCTTTCCATGTTTCCATTTGCCTGCTGTCTTTTCTATCTTTTTACTTTTATCCTTTCCATGACATTTGAAATACGCTTGTCTCTTGTAAAGAGTATATATATAGTTAAATTTATTTACTCAGTCTGAGAGTCTGTCTCTTTTTTATATACTTTTTAATTTTTTTTGTCCAAAGTGATATAAGAATGAGATTAAAAAACAAATTTGTACTGAAAGGCTTATAATGAAAAAACAACAGTTATTTACTCCATTCCTCCCACCCTTCTTCTCCTCATAGCCAGACTCTTTGAACTCCTTTTGTTCTCATAGTTACCTGTCTACTTTAATTAATACGCTCCTATGGCTGTTTCTTGACTTATAAATTGCAGGTCTTGTTCACGCAATTATAACCATAACAGAAAAGAATTTAATTCTTTCATAATATGACACTCATCTCCACTCCCTTATTCTCTCAATATAATTATATTTCCATTTTTAGTTAAGTCAACAATGTTTATATGTTACGACCGTGTAAGTTTTTGACATTGCAAAGTTAAGTAGTGTACTATGATCACATTTCCTTTCCTATGTATTTTCCTCAAATCTCTAATTACCTTTTTCTCTTTCCTACCGTACTTGCCATTATCATATTGAAAATTCTTTTCAAATGATCTGTTCAGAGTAGTGCCTATTTCCCCAAAAGAAGTACCTATTTTCCCTCCCAGAGTATTCCCTCCTCATGTTCCACTGCATAATAAGAATTCATTAGGTTTGCATTAGGGAAATTCAAATTAAAACCAAAATGAAATTATTACTACATGCCTATCACAGTAGCAAAAAAATTTTAAATAGTGACAACACAAAATGATGAGGATGCAGAAAAATCAGATCACTCATTGCTGGTGGGAACGTAAAATGATACAGGCACTCTGAAAAACAGTTTTGCAATTTCTTGAAAAACTAAACATGCAACTACCATACATCCTACCAATTGCACTACTGGGCATTTATCCCAGAAAAATGAAAACTTATGTTCATATAAAAACCTGTACACAAATCTTTATAACAGCTTTATTTGTCATAACCACAAACTGGAAATAATTCAGATGTCCTTCAGTTGGTGAATGGTTAAACAAACTAAGGTACATTCATACCATGGAATACCACTCAGCAATAGAAAGGAACAAATTACTGATAGACGTAACAATCTGGAAGAATCTCCACAGAATTATGCTGAGTGAAAAAGTCAATCCAAAAAAGACTACAGGGTGTATTGTTCCATATACAACACTCTTGAAATAACAAAATTATAGAAATATAGAACAGATTAGTGGTTGCTAGGGATTAAGGAGGAAATGAGGAGGAGGGAAATGGGTGTGTATAAGGTCACTTTTTTGTTTTCTAGCTAATGGGTATATTTTAAGATACCTTGTTTATCTTTTATAGGATTTAGAGAGAAAAAGGGTAGGCAGGCATGTGTGTCAGTTTGGCATCTTGATCCAATCTCCAAGTCACTTCTTTTTACTCAGACTGTATGCTCAGTAAACATGACCTAAAACTAACATTAGCCTAAGCCAACATACTTATGAAAGCATATCTGCTGTTTCAAAAAATCACGTAAGTTACCTAGGGACAAACCTGAAACTGGGTTTTTATACCAGCTGATGAAGCATTATTCCTGACACTGATTTTTTTTTTCTTTTTCTTTTTATATTTGGAAAATCACAGCTCTGTAGAGAAATAAAGAGTTTGGGGAATATGTGAGTTTTCTGCCTTCAAGGTATGAATTCCTTGAAGGCAGAAATCTTGTCTTTTTCGTTTTTCCTCTCACCTTCTACATTCCAGTAGCACTGGCCTACTTTCTGTTCTTAAAACATTTCTGCCACCACAGGACCTTTGCACATGGTGACCCCTCTTCCTAGAACACTGCCCCTCCCATTCCTGCCCACTGATTGTTCACGTCTCTATTAAAAGTCATTTCTTCAGAGATTCATTTTTGAAGCATTTAATATTAATCAGGCCTATTTTAAATTCTATCATGCCTTTCACCTTTTCTTCAAAGTAGTGTTCACAGCTTGCAAACATCTATTTATTTCTGTGGTATATTTTTAAGCTTAGATTTCTGTATTATAGAACTTCCTAGAGTCTTTAATATTTAATATATCTAATAAATTATCTCCCAAATTTAATTTGACCATCACTGGATGTTTCACGGGAATAATGTTTCAAGGAGCCCTGAGAATATTTAGAACAGGAATTCTCAAACTAAGATGCACATTAGAATCACCTTAGGATCCATGCGAGGGCCCCTCCCAAGACCGATCAAATCTGAGCTTTTGCAGAGTAGGGACCCAAGCACAGATATTTTTCAAGAGGTCCTAGGTGGTTCTAATGTGCAGCTAGGCTGTGAATGTGCAGTCAAGTTTGTAATATCTGTCCTTCCCATCAGACTGCAAGCCACAGGGGAGCAGGGACTTTTTGTTTATCTCTGTGTTCCTCATACTTGGCACAGGGCTCAACATATATATAGTAGGTACTCAGTTAATTCATCGTGAGTCACAATGAACACAGTAAACACAGTCCCCTCGTTTAAGGGGTTAGAGGTTACTGGGGAAAATAGAACTGACCAACGTAAGAATTCACTTCATAGTATATGAAAATAAGGCCTGTCATTGACCCAAAGTGTTGAGGCTGGAGTTCTTAACCGGCTTTGTCCAACACCCTCTTTTATTGAGCCTCACCTCTCATCCCTTTCCTTCATACGGAGGCCACAGTTCTCTTCTCAGACCCTCTCCCCTCGCCTTCAGTTTCATCCTTCTGCACTATGGTGGCTCCCCCAAGCTCGCTGTCTTCAACACACTTGCCACTGGAAAGTTTCTGCAAAGGTGATCGCATCAGTACTGAGTAGAGCTGCTTATTTCTCCCTCCTCCCCCTCACATACCCCTCCAGAACTTTGGAGCCATGGAAGCCTCTTGGCGGAGAGGGAGGCACACGAGGCAGCTCTTTATTGCCATGCAACTGTGAGATTCCTCCCCACACTTCCTCTTAGGGAAAAGTCAGCCTGCCAATCGAGATTTAACAGTGGAGCCCTGCAGGGTGATGTGCCAAGCACTGCCTCTCCTGTCCCCTCCGACCAGCCCCATCACCACTTTCCACCCCCATCCCCACCACCGGACTGAACAAACTGTATCACTTACCCCCTGGGAGCCTGGCAGTTGCTGAGCCCAGACACCACAGAGGCTGGTGAGCTTCCAGTGGCCACAGAGGCAGGTCTCCACTCAAGGCACAGCTCTGTCCATGACTCCCCAACTGGGCATACAGCTGGAACTGCAGATGATGAGCCACTTTCTGAGCCACTACCTCCCCACAGAGATTTTTCTCTTGATTCTTTTTTGGCCAGACCCCTTTGCAGCATTATAGTTTGTCAATAGCCCGCGACTGCTTTCTAGAATTTCTCTCCAGGAGAAAGTGTGTTTTTCTAAGAAATAGGTGTTCTAGCCTGAAGCCTAATTTCATGTGAGGGCTCAAAAATGAAACAAAAATAATCACCCTCAAGTCTGGAAGCTGAGGGGCCTCTCCACGCCATGAAGAGTGCTTCCTTTTGGGAGGTAGGAGGCAGGGGTGGTCCTGTGTGCTTCTTAAATAAAATTTTTCCAATTACAAAAATAATGTATGCTCCTTATATCAGCCAAGGTCCCAGCAGAAAACAGAAGCACACACAGCTTGAAATTTGAAAAAATTTTAATGAAGGGAATTATTTACAAAGAGGTGAGCAGTGTTCACGAATGGACAAGGAATAACAAGGCACACAGGACTAGCAACACTGGGAAGCTTTTATCATCCTATTCTTGAAGGAGAGAGGGCAAAAGCTGGGGCAGGGGCACCAGTTAGGCGCTGCTGTGTGAAAGGACACACCACTGCCAGACTGGGGCCCTGGGTGAACTAGAAGCCAGAGGGCAAAGGGCCCGGTGATGCAGTCCACAGGGGTCAGCTTCCTGGAGACAGAAAGCAGGACAGTAAAGGTCAAAAGTTTTTCTGGGGTGAAAAGAGGGTGAGGGATAAATGGAAAAAACAGTGTAATAATTATAGAATATTACAAGGAACAGAAATTTTAAATGAAGAAACAAATCACTCAGTCTTAATCCTACATCTCAAAGAAATCTACTCCTTGAAGGAACTTCCCGTATTTTTTGATGTATCCATAATAAAGTTAAGATCATATATTTAATAATAATGGTGAACATTTGCCAAGCCCATACCATGTGCCAGGCAGTGAGTCAAGGCTTTAAAAACATTGCTTCTTCTAAACCTCACAGAGCCCTATGCAATAGGTATAATTATTATCCTCTCCTCATGAATGAGGAGCCTAAGACAAAGAAAGAAACTTGCTGAAGGTCCTACAGCCATGCAGAGTCCAATTTAACCTCACTCAGTGATCCCAGAGCCTCTACACTTAACGACTATGCTGTACTGCCTTCTTTTCCACTTCACATCCCCATGTTATTACTTTTGTTTTGAAGCATTGTTTTAATCCATACATAGCATTACATGGAATACATCAATATGCATTTTACTCTTTCTCGATTGTTGGCTACTCAAGTTGCTTCTGATTGTTTCTCTATTATAGATGCTGCTGCCATGAACATCTGTGTATTTAGAGTTTTTCCTGCATTTTGGAATATTTCTTTAAAGGAGAGTTCTACTAGTTTTTTCCCCCACTTTAAAATCTGTCTTGATTTTCCTATCATTTCAAGTCACATAGTCGTAAATAGCTAAATGTGGACTTAGGAAATAATATTAAAACTCTCCAATTCTATCACTCCACTCCACCCCCAAAGAAGAGAAAAATAAAATTAAGAAAAATGGAGGGAAACGTAAAGAGTCAACTAGCTCTAACTTTAATGAGAAATGACTCTTAAATAGGCTGAAGATCCATCACCCCTACCAAACCCTCCTGGCCCAGTTATTAAATGGGAGCACATCCACGAATGACGAGTGCAGGACACACAAGAAATGCTGCACACACTTTAATAAAATCTAAATAAATGAGGCTGTATCTCTTCTATTCTAATCAACCATTTCCACGTCTGATGAAGTGTGTGCTAAGGAGTACAATGATGGATAGAAACATTTCATCAAAAGAACTTAGGTTAAACTGTTCACTGCCAAAGAAAAGTCCATTGACAAAGGAAGGATTTAGGCTATTCTACAAAGTACTTTAAATTCTAAAAATGTGCACTCACTTTAGAGAATTTCATCCTATTCTTCAGTATAATAATTGATGAACCACTCAAGGAAAATAAGACAAACTATTTTCTAAAAAATACCTAGCTTCATCGGCACGTGTTTGTCAAAATCTCGATTTGTCTGTTCTATATAGTGTGTTGATTATGGCATGGTATAAATTAAGTCAAAGTGCCACGGTCTCCATGGGGACCGGCTCAGTGGCATAGTGGTTAAGTTCACACACTTCGATTTGGCAGGTTCACAGGTTTGGATCCCAGGTGCGGACCTAGCACCACTCATCAAGCCACACTGTGGTGGCACCCCATATACAATAGAGGAAGATTGGTAGAGATGTTAGCAAAAAGAGGAAGATTTGCAACAGATATTAGCTCAGGGCCAATCTTCCTCACACCCACACACAAAAAAGTGCCATAATCTCCTAGGAGCTCGCGATTTATGAAGGATGGTATCATTGCAAACTTTAGTAGCAGAGCAAGGGTCTGCACTAAGAGGGCATTGTACAGTGGAAGGAGCACTAGCCAGAAAGCCAGGAGGCTATTGTCCTAGTCCTGGTTCTGCTCTAAGGAACTCGGTGACCTTTAGTGAGTCATTCTCCTCTTTGAGTCTTAGTTCCCTCCTCTGAAGAAATGAGGGAATAGGACTAGATCGGTGGTTTTCAAACTGATCCACAGAATCTTAGGTCTCCACAGAAATGCTTCAGGAACAACATGGCAGGGTGGGGGGTGGGAAGTGGGGGGATCAGTGGGAGGTTTCCCAGACTCTACAGTCTAAATAATTAGGGCTTCCTGTTAAATTCTTTTAGAACACCATATAGCTTTCTCTTATAGTCTTTTTCCCATCTTTATCTGTATTTTATTTGCTTGATGTCTGTTTCTCTTTGGAGACTATATTCTCCATAAAGGCAGGGCTGTGCCTATTTAGTCCAGCATTATAAATCCAATGACAAGCACAGTGCCTGGCCCGTGGTACATGATTATTTGTTGTATGAATAAATGAATGAATTCACATCTCTCATTTCTGGCCCTAGAGGTGCTTATAAACACGGAGATGATTAGTTTCAGTAAAGTATACACAATGTTTTCCTCCTTCTCTTCAATATTAAACCAAGTTGAAAGAACTATCTCTAAGTTCTGACTTGGCCCTGACTTCTTAGAAACTATATGACCTTGGGCATAGAGGTCACAACTTCTTGGAGTTTTGGTTCTTTTTTTATAAAATGACTAGGTTAGTGTATGATCTTTCAGGTCTTCTGCTTTAACATGCTATGATTTCCTGGCTTTGTCCCTTCTTCAATCCAAAGAAGGTTAGATAAAGCTGAAGATCCTGCATAGACTTAGAATTCAATGGCATATAGTTAATCTACAGGCATGAAATATCTCTGTGGCGGAGAGAGATATTCAGAGAATATCTAAGACATCTGAGAGGTGTAACCATGAATTGGCAAAGAAAGAACTAAGAGGCAAGTCATCACTCTGCTACCTACGAGCTTTGTTTATGATCTTGGGCAAACATTTCATCTCCTCTGGACTTCAGTATCTTTATGTATAAAATAAGGACTGAAGTGCCTGTCTCAGGTGCCCTGTGAGATGTTATAAGGATCAAAACATATGAGGTAATGTAAATGAAAATGCTTTGTAAATTATAATGTGCTATATATATTTAAGATGATACTATCATTATTAGTGTTAGTTAACACAAGGGTCATGATTTTAACACATTATAAAGCCAAAATAATTAAGGAGTGCAATACTGGTATTTAATAGACCAATAGATTAGAAGGGAAAGTCCATAAGTAGCTTTTTTTTTTTCTGCTATTTCTCCCTGAATCCCCCTGGTACGTAGTTTTATATTTTAGTTGTGGGTCCTTTTAGTTGTCACATGTGGGACGCCGCCTCAATGTGGCCTGATGAGGGGTGCCATGTCCACACCCAGGATCCAAACCAGTCAAACCTCAGGCTGCCGAAGTGGAGCGTGTGAACTTAACCACTCGGCCACGGAGCCGGCTCCCCTAAGTAGCTTTAAATGCAAGAATTTAGTATAAGATAAAAGTGGTATTGCCCATCAGTGAGGAAAGATGTACAATTCAGTCAGAAGGCTACCAGATAGAAAACTAAAATGTATTTAGAGTCATGTCTCACAGTTTATTCTAGGATCAATTATAAAGGGATCAGAGATTTCAAAGTAAAAATAAAATAAAATAAAATCATAAAAGTTCTAGAAGAAAACATAAGAGAAATTCTTTATAAGTAGAGTAGAAAAGGCCTTTATAACCATGATTCTAAATCTAGAATAAACTCAACCTTATTTTTTAAAACATATCTTCAGCAGAAACAACTATAAGCAACATAACAAAAGACAAAATTTTATAGAATAGGCATAGGCTTATCTTTCTAATGTATAATTAGCTTTTGAAACCTCCAGAAAAATTGAGGGAAAGAGAGTTCATAGAGTAAGAAACACAGATGGCTCCTAAGCATATAAAAAGAAGTTCAAGTTCTCCCATTTTAAGAGAAATGCAACTTTAACCTGAGATATCACTTTTCACCTTTCAGAATGACAAAAACCCAAAAGTTTTAGTATACACTGTGTAGATTATAGACTCTAGGGAAAAGTCACTCTCACAGATTGCTGATCAAAGAATAAACTTTTATGATCCTTATGGAGGGCAGTTTGGCAATATCTATCAAAATTACAAATGCAAATAACCTTTGACCTAACAATCCTTATTAGGGGTATTTATCCTACAGATACACTTAGAGATATATAAAATGAAATACACTCAAGATTATTCATATCAGCATTGTTTGTAAGAGTAAATTGATCACATGCAGTTTATAAGAGTAAAATATAGAATATCAACAGCAAACTCATTAAACTGTCATACACAGCAGCTATAAGAAAGAACATAGCATCTCATATGTATCGATACAGAAAGACCTCCAAGATAAATTAATCTTTAAAAAAAGGTTGGAAGAGTACATATGCTACCCTTTGTGTAAAATGGGGGGATCCATATTCATATTTGCTTGAGTATGAATAAAGAAACTCTGGAAAGATACATAAGACAGTAAGAACAGTGGATACTTATGGTAGGAGAGCAAATCTGGGAACTGGGAAGATGGCAGACAAGGAATCGAGGAAGACTTATCACTGTTAATACCTTTTGGTCTTTGAACCATGTGGATCTATTTAAAACAACTTTAATAAAAGGTTCAAAAGAAAAAATGAAGTTTGTAGGATATAGAGGAAACAAAGTGAGTCAAGAGAAGAAAAAGCAATGGAATGAGATCTGTCAGGGGAAGACTACTATGAAGGGATAGCCTTTACAGAAAAACTAAGGCCAGATAGAGAGATACTTTTCATTCCATGCCCAGGAGCAGAAAATGCTCAAGAATAAACCTGAAAGAAGAGAGAAAGAGAACAAATTTTTTCCGCAAATTTCCACAGTGTTTTTCCTATACTGACTAAACAGGAGAGAATAATACAGTAAGCCAAAGGCGGCAAATTATTTCAAATCTTTCAGAAAGAAAGAAAGAAATATCTGTTGCTATCATTTCTGTAACTGTAGAGGGAGAATTCCATGGAACAGCCTCCCATAATATACGAAATAACAAAATTCTCCAAAAACGTCTTTTGTAGTGCTTTTTTAAGCTATCAAGAAAGTGAAGAGTCTTAAATGACAAGAGTGTTTACACATTTAATTTTTGTGTAACATTAGAACCATAAAAGCTCTCTCTTTAAGATGGGGAATATGTGACACATGCAGTTAATTTCCACATTAAATTATTGAATGAAAAATACACACATTATCCATTGCAACTCCAGGATTAGGTCAGGTCAAATTTTATTGCTTTTGGCCAAGGGCTTTTGTAAGACTTATAAGCCTAAGAGCAGGTACAGTGTGATCTTTGGTATAAGTTATAGAGTTAAAATGAGGTTCTGAGTGGGAAAATACTTCACATTTCAGAAGTAATTTCATGAAAGTCATCATGAGACTAGCACATCTCCATGTTGATTTAACTGGAACTTTATAAGATCATTTTAGCTCTGGTTTCTGAAACTGCCAAGGTTCATGCATCTGCCTGACAATAAATAACCAACCTTTCCTAGATTGATCTGTAATAGATGCTAATTTGAATTACCCCCAAGAAATTTCTGGAATGGGACCAAATAAATATGGCAAAGGAAAAAAAAAGGAGAGGAAATGTGGCTGATTCTCTAGCTCAGGAGTTCCAAAACCAAACACTTGATGGGCTAAAGTTGTCTAATAGTATCTGCCTTCAAACCTGGACATGGGCATTAAATCTGGAAAAAGTTTATTCTATCATAATAAAGAAAATTTACATCTGACAAAAACAGCCTACCAAACAGGGCATTTTTGACAAAGTGCTACCCCTTAGATTGTTTTATGAAAGAAATGTAGAAGTAGTAGCAGTAGTAAGTAGTAAATATTTACTGAGCTCTTACTATGTGCCAAGTTAAATGTTTTCTATGTATTACCTCATTTAATCGTCTCAACAGTCGTATGAGGTAGGATCTATTCTTCTCCTCATTTGTAGATGAGGAAAATTATGAAGTTGCCCAAGTCGTACAGCTAGTAAGTAATGAAGTCAGGATACATATTCCTCCAAATGGTATATCATCTTAGACTTCCATTTATGTTAAAACATATACAGGATTTTATTGTTCTGTAATGGGTTAGAGCTTACTTATGATCAATAGATTCTTTGTATTTGATTATGGCTTCTAAAACATAGACTCGAAGTAAAGGGAATCCAACCACTCCCAGCTCAGAACTGCTGAACTATCAGAGGACTAAAAGTAACACAGAAAATAATTTAGAATACATTCATGAAGAATTTTAGGCTATATTTACTATAGATCATTTCAGCTCCATACATTTATATCAGAAATAAGTTAGACTGGCATAATTTCAAAGGCAGATTTCAACAAAATGTCTAGATGCTTTCTTCAGCGACTGCAATTACTGCAACTATTTTCAATATGAACTTTCTAGAAGAGTATTTTATTAAGCATAAATAGCTACATATTTAAATTTCTTATACTGGTCAGTTAGTTGGCCCATCACAATATCTGAGTGTCTTTATGAAAATTGTCATACATGTTTACAGGAGTTTCATCTCCCTATGTATGTTTGTTAACCATATTTACTTTTGCTTTCTTTGAGACATTCTGGTTAAACCTGGGTTCCTATTAGGAATTAAGAGAGGTATAAATTGCTAGTGGATCAGAATACAGACACCTGTGAAAATGATGGGAGCTTTTAAGTGGACCCACCAGGAATGCTCTCTTGTATTACCTTAGTGGTGGAGGAAGACAACAATTAGATTCTTTATTCTCAAAAACTACACTCAACTCAACAGATTTTGTGAAAAAGAAATAGAGAAGGGGATCAGAGATACTAAGGTTAGATCACTGGATTACCAAAAGCTTTCATTTCAGTTATCTACTTCAAAAATATATACGGCAGGTAAAAAATAAAGAGAGAACTAAACTACGATATACAGTCTATGGTACTGGCATCCTTCCTGGTTACAAAGGTAACCAGCTCCTGAAAGATCAGCATAGCAGATTCTGTAGAGATGGCTAAACTGATACAAAAACAAAAGCTTCTCCTCCCCCTTCAGACTAGGTTTGACTACAGGAATTAAAAATGACTAATAGCTGGGGGATGGGAGGAAGTCATGAGATCAAGTTACTTAGAAACACAGAAAGGTAAACGGTTTTAAGATTTTTTTTAAAGTCTGCGTCTTACAATTTGTTTCTCCATCCTGTGAGATTCCAAGGAAGCAGCTGGACTGCAATAATTAAATATCTCACAGGGACAACTTGCACTTTGAAGAAGACAGATTAGATATATTTTTCCCTATTCCTCCTGTTAAATACAACTAAAAACACTAGACACCATATATAGAACAAGCATAAGAAGACTCTGAAAAGTAAAGAAAGAAAGGTAGACTGTCTAGGGACCGCAAGACCCACGAACAACACAGAAATGACTTCCTTGGAAGGTTTTTGGTTTTTGGTGTTTTTTTTTTTTTTTGCCTTATCTATTCAAGACTTGGAGCTGAAGAAGCTGGCAACCCAAAGACACTAATGGTTGCAGAAAAAAAAGCCCAACAAAAGTTCTCTCTCCATCAAAAGGACCAGGAAAGGAGCAGGTCAGCAAGACAGAAAAATTTTAGACAATAATGGCTCCACTCCAGCCAGACACAACATAAAAAAAGCCATGACCCCCATCCCTACCCTTGGCAGCAAAGGTCAAGTGGGGAGCCTAGACGTCCCCCATCACTGAACTATAACAAAGTACCCAAATACTTCTACCATAGTGGTGTCAGATAAGGCTAAATAGGAATTTCATCCCCTCTGGCCAGTAACAAAGCCCTGTCTCCTTCCCTACTAGGGTGGAGACAGAAGGGGTCTAGTGGAGGGTAAGAACATTCACCATTACTAGGTGGTAACAAGGTCACTCTGACCATGGTGTCAGTAGAGACCACATAGGAAGCTGGAACTTCCTCCCTGTCCACCAGTAATAAGGATCCCCCTTCCTCAGGTATCAATGGAGGCCAAGTGGGAAACCTGGATGTCTACCTCCATCTGGCTGTTATAAGGAAGAGCTCCCTACTTCCTCTGCTGGAGTGATGTCAGAGAAAGCCAGCTCAAACAGAGGGTTTAAAACCTATTCAGAGTCCCATCAAATAATATGAAAATGGAAAGCTTTCAATTGAAAATCACTCATAAAAGCAAGCACCAGGATGGTCTCGAATGAAAGAAGACAATCAATAGAGGCTAACACCAGGATAACAGAGATGTTGGAATTTTCTGACAAAGAGTCTACAGCAGCCATGATAAAAATGTTCCAAGAAGCAATTACAAACCTGCTTACAACAAATGAAAAAATAAAAAGCCAAACAAAGTAATAAAAGTCTTAGCAAATAAACAGAAGATATAAAGAAAAACTAAATGCAAACTGTAGTACTGAAAAATCAATAACTGAAATACAAAGCTTGGTGGATATGCTCAACAACAGAACGGAGGGGAGAGAGGGAAAAAATTAGTGAACTGAAAGACAGAACAATAGAAATTAGCCAATTTGAAAAACAGAGAGAAAATAGACTGAAAAACTAAAAAGAATCTTGGGGACTAGTGGGATGATAACAAAAGATGGAACATTCATGCCATTAGAATACCAGAAAGAGAAGAGAAAGGGGGCAGTGCTGAAAAAGCACTCACGAAATAATGATTGCAAACTTCCCAATTTTGGCAAAAGACAGAAACCTACAGATTCAAGTAGCTAAGAAAACCCCAAAGAGGATCAACCAAAAGAAATCTACACAAAGACACAAAATAGTCAAATTTCTGAAGACTAAAGACAAAAAAAAAAAATCTGGAAAGCAACAAGAAAAAACATACCTGACTTATAGGAGGAAAACAACTCAAATGACAGTGGATTTCTCTCCCAATTCTCATGGGATTCAGACAGAAGTGGAATAATATTTTCCAAGTGCTGAAAGAAAAGAATTATCAACTCTAAATCCTGTGCAAAATTATCTATCAAAGCATGAGCAAATTTTTTTATAGATATAGACAAACCTTTTTAAAATTTATAGTGAAAAGCAAAGAAACTAAAATAGCTACAATAATTCGAAAAGAGCAGAATGCAGTGTATGTGTCGGGGGTAATTAGCCTACCCAATTCCAAGATCTATTGTATGGCTACTGTAATCAAGACTGTGTAGTACTGGTAGAAGGACAGACACGAAGAGCAGTGGGACAGAAGAGATCCCAGAATTCCAGCTACAGAAATATGCCCAACTGCTTTTTGACAAATGTGCAAAAGCAATTCAGTGAGGGAAAGATAATCTTTTCAACAAATGGTGCTGGAACAACTGGATATCTAGACGTAGAAAAAAAAAAAAGAACTAATAAGAACCTTTATCCTAAGTTTCAAACCCTGTACAAACATTACTCCAAAGTGAATCACGGACTTAGGGAAGGTCATAGAAAAAATAAACACTATTTAATTTGTTGGCATCACTTATCACTAGCAAATTTTTCATTTTATTTTTATTTCTGTTAATGTTATGTTGCTTATTTAAAAAATAAATATTTTTTTCAAATCTATAGAAAAAACCCATGAATGGGATGATTTTCATAAGTAATGATTATAAAACTATTTTGAGACTGTCTAAAATTTTAGAGGTTTCCATGGGAAGAATAATTCATTTTCAAGTCTCATTTACTTAAAATGCTGTTCCTAGTGGCATCTGAATAAATCCTGCTCTCTAACTACTCCATGATGAGGAAAGCCCTAGAGAAGTTCATCAGCATCTCTTTAAATGAGATTCAAACAGCCTTCATGAGCTTATTCCTCCTCCATATGGCAAGTTATCCCCAGATAGCGAAGTCATGACCTTAATACTCATATTATGCCTAAGTTTTTGCTAAAACATAAGTTTAACAAGGAAGAACAAGTACTATTTTTTAAACACAAGCAATTCCCTTCCTCATTCATTTGAATTGTTCCCAGTTCCTCTACTTGTTAGCTCCATGAACTTGAGCAAATGCTTAACCCCTCTGGCCTCAGTTTCTTCCTAAAATTAGGAAGGCAATATTTCTGTTGTTTTCAGAGTCATAAAATCAGGAATCTACTAGAATTCTCCAAAGCCCATGCTCTTTCTTTCTCCAAGAACTTAGGCCTTGAGACAGTTTTGTCCAAGCAGAAGGAAGAGCACTTCTTGGAGGCTTCATCTTTCCTACATGACTATTTCCTTGAGTCAGAATATACTCCGTTTGCTTCTTTAGTCAGGGAGAGGGAATGTAATTTCTTGCAAATTCTATTTGAGTGGTTTTCACTTGGATGGTTCTAAACTACCCAATAGAAACAGTTTGCCAAAACTTGTCCAGGATTTCCAAGTAAATTTATTTGATCATTATTAAATGGTTTCCAAACGTATCCTTTTAAATGATATCTACCTTTCTTTTCTGATATTCTTCCATGTTTAAACAGTCAAATCTATCTGACACTGTGGTGGTAAATTCTTTGTTATTTGGTAAGGAATTAACAAAGCTAAAGAATGTGTTTGTGTTGGTTTGATATTCTTTGAGATCTGAGGATAAAGATTTGGCCTTAGGAATCTTTTGCTCTTATTGTCTGATCTCATTCTGGAAAATCAAAACCCAGTAAAAGTTAACAAAAGAAATGGGATCTTTTTGAATTGTCTTAAGAGATGATCCTTTGTTTTAAAACATTAAGAGTAAAACAGAGTGATAGAAAGGATAAAATAAAAAGTAAAAATTATAAAATATGAAAATGTATAAAATCAATTTTAGAAAAGAGCTGTACTTATAATGGTGATGTGGTGAGATCTAAAAAGCAAGAACAGGGACCAGCCTGTGGTGCAGTGGTTAAGTTTGCACCTTCCGCTTCAGGGGCCCAGAGTTCACCAGTGTAGACGCCAGGTGTGGACCTACACACTGCTTGTCAAGCCATGCTGTGGCAGGCGTTCCACATATAAAGTAGAGGAAGATGGGCACGGATGTTAGCTCAGGGCCAGTCTTCCTCAGCAAAAAAAGAAGAGGAATGGTAGCAGATGTTAGCTCAGGGCTAATCTTCCTCAAAAAAAAAAATTTTTTTTAATTAAAAATATAATAATAATAATAAGCAAGAACAAAATTGTAAAACACTAAGAGCCACATAAAATATGTATGATAAACAATAAAAGCCCAAGATCCTGAAATTTAATAATCAAAGAAAAGCAGAGGTCATCTGGCCCCACCTATTCTTTTAAAACTGAGGAAACTAAGACCCAGAGAGGTAAAGAGACTTGCTCAAGGTCACAAAACTATCTGGCAGAGCCAAGATGAAAATCCTAGATTCCCACTCCCAATTCACTGTTATTTCCCCTACAGCATACTACTTCCCAATAAACATCACCAGAAACCACAGAGAGGCCTGAAGCCTAGGCTAGGAACTTTAGGGGTTAACACACCTAGCCCATAATCTGAGCAATTTGTAGAACTAGGGTGAGATTTCTTAAGTTTGCAGAAGTTGAAAATTCTCAACAAGAGATGCTTGTTCAGCTCTGATCTCCCCAGGATGAGAGTAACATGCTGAGGGCTCTTAGACCCTTGCTACTTCTGCTGGTATCAGAGGGTCACATCTCAGCCCTCAGACCCCAGCATTTCTAACTAGGGTGGATCATGAGAACCAACACATCAGGTCAGATCCTCCAGACAGTTGGCCAACCCCTAATCAGTGCATGGGAGTAGCCCACTGGCCCTCCCTCCCCAGACTCTGGCCACAATTTTAAGAAACATAAATTTAAGAGTCTGATTTTGCTCTTTATGTGGATTTCCTTTAAGCATAATCAGCTTTATGTGGTGATAAATACATGGTCCAAACATCAATAACCTTTCCACAACCTGGCCTCCACCATTCCCTTTCAGCTTCATCTCCCACTGCTTGTCATATTGCATTCCAAGGCTAAAACCAGAGCAGCTCACCTTACCTTGGACACATCATATAATCTCATGCCTTCATGCCCTTTCGTATGTTGTTCCCTCTGCATGGCATGCCCTTCCACATTCTCCCAACATCTAGACTGAACAAATAGGTGGTTGGATGGATGAATGAATAAATGGATGGAAAAAGTATGAGGCAACGAATGAACATAATATAATTTGAAGAGTGCTAGACAAACCTGCTATCTTAAAGTAGCTCCTGCTCCTGTTCAAAAAATTAAGCCTTTACTATTTGAGTAATCTCAGCTTCCCTGTTGGACCACATCAGTGTTATGATTATCACCTATGAGATGTACAGCAAATAGTTTAAATAATGATTACGATACTGAAGTTATAGTAAAGTTGGCAAAAAATTCCTTTTTTTAAGAATATCATGGGGAACTCAAGATTATCGATATAATATTACTCTCACTCAGTTTCATTTCTTGAGTACAAAAGAAGTGAAATTTTACCTAGGGTGCAGGTAATTGTGGATAACCCTGGATACATCAACGGGAGTGCAGCATATATGAGAACCTATAACCCCTTATGTTGGCAGTAGAGGAAACAAGCTTGGAAATTCTGTAGTAGAAATTAATATCTTATGTTGCTATCTTTTGACTTTCTCTTTTAAAGTGAAAATGCTTTGGGGAGAAAACAAATAAGTAATTAACTAAAATACATAAGTGAAAATAAATAGTCTCAGGGCTTAGCCATCACTCATACTTTGATGTAAAGTAATTCATCATTAGATGTGTCTTCAATTTTTAATTAGAAGTTTAACTTTCTTCTGTCACAGTTAGGTTCAGAGTTTTGATAATGAGAGAATGCAGGGAGGTAATATTGAAAGCTTAGCACAGTGGTGCAAGAGAGTAGGCTTATTTAGAGGAATAAGATGACTCAGTGAGGAACATGCAGATGCTGTTCTGGGTGAAGGCCGGAACAGGTGAGACAGACCCAGAAAAAGGGAGTTAGAAGGCCCCTAAGACAACTCTGAACTGCTTCACAATCTTCGTACTCTCCTTGATTTGATGCATATTCAATGAATAGTGCACAACCCCAAGAAAATGGCACTCAGGCTCTAGAATGCTGGTTCTATACCACTTTGGTATCATTCTCCCTTTTCATGGCCACGATGGCTCTGCCTGTCCAGGAAAAACACAGAACAAAACAAAAAATGCATTTATGCACATACCCAGTACATTTTGTCTAAATTTCAAGCCTTTCATAGATATTCTGAAGCTAAGCCTTAGATTTTGAAGTCAGTGAACTCCAAGTTAAGGACCTCATTATCAGTTAATATTTTGCAGACCCTTCCAAAGTTCGTCAAGTAATTTTCATATCATTATGTCACTTAACAACCCAATTACCCAGGTACTCACTCATTTTGTTCATGAGGAAACAGAACATCAACCTGGTTTTCTGAGTATATTCTCTATTTTTATCTATATAGAAAATATCTGGAAGGAGAGTCAAGAACTGGTATCAGTGGTTGCCTCTGGAAAGCAAACTAAGAGGGAATACAACCCTTTGTAGTGGTTGTTTTTTTTCCATGTGTGATGTCACTTTTTTCTTTAAAAAAAAAAGATACCAGATCTGCTACTTTCAAAGCTGTATTTTTATCCCTTTAAATGGGTGAAATGATGGATGCACTTAGAAAAATCAGATAGTTCCAATGTCTTCCGAAAGTGAAACCTTTTTTTATACAAATTCATATATCATTTATCTCCTAATACTAGTCAAATAATTTATGAGTAAATTATAATTTTATTTTTATTTATTTTTAATTTATGTATTTATTTTGAGGAAGATTAGCCCTGAGCTAGTATCTGTGCCCATCTTCCTCTCTCTACATGTATTTTTACATGTGGGACACCCACCGAGCATGGCTTGATAAGGAGTATATAGGTCCACACCTGGGATCCAAACCAGTGAACACCTGGCTGCCAAAGCGGAGGGCCCAAACTTAACCACTACACAACTGGGCCAGGCCCCTAAATTATACATTTTAAAAGTAAATTTCTTCGCAGCATGGTGAGATTGCATTTTGCTAATATATAGTTCCTATATTTGTAACAATTTAATCTTTTATTGGGTCTCCTTGGCCGTTTACTTGCAAATTAGTTTTCAGTAGAATTATTAGACTGTGCAGTTTTATGCCAACTTCTTTGACACAGTAAATACTAAAATAAACTTTCATTTCGTTATTCTCTAGTCCCAGGCAGCATTTAGCCAAACCTCCTCCTGCCACATACACACACATTTTCAACTATTTCTTCACTTTGTATGCTACTAAAATTTTTAGGTAACTAGATAATCAGTATCTGATATTTGCAAATGCTTCTTAAAAATCAAAACCCTGAAGACTGATGTGCTCGTTACTTTTCTATTTTGAGGCTTAACAAAATAAAAAACAGTAAGGACATTTATAATCAGATGAGGATGAACATCTTGATGTGAGACCTTACCACTCAAATTATTTGAATAAATTATTGAGTGGTGACTATTAAGATGCCAGACACACTCAATTTCAGCCGTGACCCAACTCCACTAGGTTTTTTAATTTCTGTTAAAAATAGAAGAATCCATTCTATAAAAAGGACAGCCAAAGCAGTGTTAATTATTTTTAGCTTCTGCCAGAACTCTAGCTTTCTGCTTTCATTTACTGCTGGAGCTCAATGGCAGGTCTGGTGATACAAAGGTGAACTTCAAGCAGAGCCCTCCACCAGGTTTTCCACAATGAATGAAACCATGTTCCAGGTCTAGAACTGCAAGTGTCCAGGTTCCCAGAGTTCTGGCCCTGTCCTGGGAGGGCGAAGGCAAGAGTGGGTGCATGCAGCAGATCTCCCTGGGGTCTGCTGTCAGCACTGCTGCAGTTAAGATGATGTGATTCAAGCATCTGTCAACACCATCCACAATTACTCTGAGGAGATTCATCTTAGTGACTGAGTTGAAGTAAGGAAAAAAAAGGATTGTGTAGAAAGTCCACTCTTCTCAGGTATGGCACACCTTCACAGGAAATGTAAGTTATCCGTACACAGTGTTGGTGGTGAATGATATTCACCACCAACGCCACATATTATAAACTATAGGCTCTACAAAAAACAAAGAGGTCTGGTGCTATGTGTCACATAGGCATGGGGTGTCTATAGGAATTGAAGTCAGAGGTTGTACTGCTGAGCTGTAACACCTGTACCTACTAGCTGTCAGGGAGGTCACTGAAACCCTCGAAGAATCAGATAGCTCCCTTACTTGAAATATAGGAGTAAGAACTAACCTAGCAGAGCTGGAGAGATTTAAATGGTCCCCCATTACCCTCCTTACACCAATACTGGTCATCAAATTAAAACATGAACTGATCATGTCATTCTCCTGTTCATACACCTATACTGGCTCCCAAGAGAGGAAAACCCAACCTTCAGCATTGCATTTAAGGACTTTTACTATCAGCCCATCCATCAGCCTCCACATCTTGCTTTCCTCTGCTGTAAAACCTTCTTCTTTTACCTGACCATGAGCCACTCTTTCAACCCATGTTCTCTCTGCCCGAAATGCCTCTGTCTGTGTGGCAAAATCCTACTCAGTCTCCAAAGCCCAGAGCAAATGTTACCTTCCCCTATCCCGTCTTCCTCCCAAATTTGCTGATCTTGGAACTTCAATAGTACTTTGTCCACCTGCTTGCTATAGGGAGCATCGCATCTTACTGTAATTGCCTGGATCTTTATCCATCTGCCTGCCAGGCTGTGAATCCTAGGGTAAAGACGATGTCTTATTCACGTTTACAGCCCTGCCACCCAGCATGTACAGTATGAATGTACATCTGACCGGGCTTGGGTCTGCTTCTGCATAGAGGAGTGTTTGCTCCGGTCCCTAATAAGGCTGATCTACTTTCTTCTCTGCAAAGGGAGAACTTTTGTGGAGGAAATAACAGTTTCAGCAGCCCCCATGGTAATAGAGCATTTCTTTGATCTCTTGCCACTATCTGAGTGTTGTTTTGAAAGTTATTTAAGGATGAAAGCATCCCCCAAAAAACCTACTGTCAAAGGGGATTTCAGCTCACCTCAAATCCAACCAACTCTAAGGTTTTGCAAGTGTAAAACTGAGATGGTGACAGCTGCATAAATATTAAATGAGCAATGAGATGTCAATGTTTTTATTACTGTTTGCAGTTGAAATTGAAGTAAAGCTGAGACCAGTTACATACACCTGGAGAGTGAGCATGGTTTTTGATATGACCACGATATTTGATTTGGAAATTTTTAAGTATACAGTGTTGCTAATAGCTCTTGGTTTTTTAAAAAAAAATGTAGTTGAACTTCACTATTCACCACTTCCGATGAGAACTTGAGATGCCAGATATTTGGGTTTACATAACAATTTGGCTTACAAATGCCTCAATGAATTGGAAAAGCTGTTTCTTGGTGGGTAACAGGAAGTCAGGCAGTTTCCTCCTCCTTACAAAGTGTGAAGATAATGCCAACCCTGAGCTGGTATCCTGTCTCACATGGATCACTGCACTAATATCTTTCTGGTCTTCCTGACTACAGCCTTACCCATCTCCAGTTTTTCTCCCACAAGCTACAAGAGTGATTTTTCTAAAATGCAAATCTGATCATATAATGGACTGATTTTGAGTAGCTCCAAAATGACTTCAAAATACTGTTGACCCTTCTTAGCATGACACCGAGCTCCTGCCTCCCTGTGGGATCTCATCTATGATTAAAGTCACACTCCCATCCCACATCATCTCTTCTCATGCTCCCGATAATCACCGTGCAATTTGCTGACCATGTTATGATTCTGGGCCTTTGCACATGCAGCAACCTCTGTCTGGAATGCCTTTAACCACTCTCTTCCATTGGCAGACCTGTACATCTTTTAGGGCTCCGCCAAGAGCCAGCTTGTCCAGAAAGCTATCCCTAACTACGCTCTCCCGAGACTCTTCAGGATGCTTCCACTCTGAGCCTACCTCTATCACAGCATTCATCATACTGCATTATCATCTTGTATTGACTGGTCTGTCTCCCCCATTGGACTGTAACTGTCTTGAGGGCTAAGATCAGGCTGTATTCACATTTTTATCCCCAGCAACTGGTCTCTAGTAGAGCGTCAATGAAAGTAGGATAAATCAATCACCTAATCAGCACTAGATTGAAGTTGGATTTGATTTCTTATCCTAAATGTGCCAGTAATCAGCTTGGGGTTGGATATTGGGCCAACAGACACAAAATTCAATAAATTCAACTATCTTTATTTACTGAGAATCTATTACGTGTATCTCCTCCAATCAGTCCACATAATTCTTTTTCTCACTGTCTGTGGCCTAGTACTTTACTACCAAGATATAAATACTGATAACGACTTTCCTGCCCTGCCTTGTTTTCTTAGAAAAAAGACTTTTCAGAATTTGAAGAGCTGCTTTCTTCCATCCTTCCCACAGTGGGTGACCTCTTGTGAATGTGTGCAAAATAGTGGTCTAGTTCTTCCTTTTTAACTGTGAATGTGACAAAGTCTTCTTTATTAAATGAATTATTGCATTCATTCATTTCAGACATCTTTACTGGGCACCTACTATGTGCCAGTTGCTCCCATGGACCAAAATAAAAGACACGGGTAAAACTGCCAGTTAAACAGATAAGCTGGAAAATGCTTAACATTATACATTTTAGGTTCAAGCTGTTGATTCAACTGTGTTTTGCGAATGCTGAAAATAGACAGACATCACATATAAGTAGAAATGCAGATACCTAAGGAAACAAAAAACATAGAAATAACTACAGCACTATCCCAAGGAAAGTAATTAGGCCCTTCAAACAGCCCCAGCTAGCACATACATTGTACACTGTGATGTGTAACCTTTCATAGGGGTCTGGAAAAAAAAAATACATGTATGATGCTTACAATATGAAGGGTTTTCTTTGATCCCCTGAAACCCATTTGGGATTCCTGAACCCCAAATAAAGAACCCCTCATATGAGCACATTGAGGTTTGCACCCTCAACATTAACCAGTCAGATCATCCACACACAAACAGAAGCTGAGCCTGAGAGAGGAAGACAGGACTCTTTGTCTCTCTGGGAAGCTCCAGAAGGCTTCTCCTTGCCTTGATGGGAAAATCTAAAGATGGGATTTTTAAGGATCAATAACGCACCTTGTTGAGTAATTAACAGTAGAATGTGAAAGCAAATACACAAGGGAGGCACCCAAACAGCAAGTTCCCCTTGGTGAGACACAAAGGGAGGAGGGCTGTGGCTGGCTGCTCCCAAGGTGGTCTGGTTCTTTCTTTCTTTCTTTCTTTCTTTCTATTCTTTCACAAATTCCTTTGGATCCCGGGGCACTGCTCCCACTTTGGAGTTGGTTTGTTCCCAGGTCATCCACCCTACCTCTCACCTTATAAGAGAGTATCTCTAGCCAGAGGAGAGAGAAACAGGTGAAAAAAGACATGAGACTTATTCTGGACTGGGGAGGGCCAGAGTAGGCTATTGGGGTGGGGGAAGGAAGAAGACTTGGCACCAGTGAGGTTGCATAACATGAGCCAGGCTCAAATTATGTGCCAGCAATTTACACGAGTCTTCTGTGACTGTTTATGTTGCTGTTTATTTTTTAAAAAATCAGTACTTATCTTGGCCACCACAGCCACATGTAGCTGACATAAAAATACAGAACACCTTCATGAGACTCACAGTCCCCCAGCATCAGTACAATCCCCTGTTCTGCTCGGTGGTCACTGCCCCCAACTCTCATTCCCTCTTGAAACCATAACAAGGAAATCACAGTATTAGAGACAACTCTGGACCTTGGGGAAAGGGGACAGAGGCGCCAACCAGGAGCCCCAGCCTTAGGTTCACTCAGTAGAAGTCAAATATTGCAAATACTTTCTGCAAGCTTTTCACAGTTGGAGCTTTCTCTGGCTTAAAAGAACTCAACATGGCTGTTAGTCCATTTATCACTTTCTCCTCATATGGGCTTGGGAGGCAGGCAAAATAGACAGGGGTTCAAATCCAGACTCTGCATTGATAAGATGTGAGGCCTTAAGCTAGTTATTGAAAAGTTTTGAGTCTCAGTTTCCTCATTTGTAAAATGAGAAAAATATTACCTACCATATAGGATTGTTATGAAGATTAAGTGAAATATTTAGAAGTAAAGCACAGTGCCCCAGTAAATATGAATAGATGTTTTCCTAGCATCCTCCAAAGATCACTAAGCATTAGCTTCCTATAAGCCATTATCATTTTTGCATAATTCAGGATTTTCTTTTTACCTTTTATTTTTTGTAACATTTTACACATGCAAGATTTTAAAAGGTAATCTATAACCTTTTAAAAAATAATGGGAGCAATTTTCTTAGGAAACTTCAGCCTTTGCCAATGGTCCTTTCCCATTATCAGAAAACACCTGGCCTAACTCTGCATCAACCAGAAATATCTTTTATTGGGGAACTTGAAGTACCCAAAGTCACTGTTCTTCAAGGAATCTACTGGAATCCATAGCCCCTGCTTAAAATGTACTCTCAAACAATGGAGTGTAGATGAGGCAAAAAGAAGCTGTACACATTATTGTTTCTTGGTATCCAGCTGACAACCAGTGTTTTCTTACTTTGTCCCAGGAGGAAGAGTAAGTGACTAGCATTTTATTCATTCAAGAGCTATTTTTAGAGCTATTACTCCATATGAGGCACAATGTTGGCCAACTGTGGGGGATGCAAAACTGAGTCAGACACAGCGTCTGCCCTAAAGAACTTACAGGGAAGATAAAATGCTCATTTAACACAAATTTTTTGAATGCCCACAATGTGCAGATCCTCTTCTGGGCCCTGGGGATACAATGGGGAAAAAACAGACAAGCTGATGGAGTTGACATCTTCTTGGGTAAACAAGTAAACTAATAAATAAATAAGATTATTTCAGATAATGATAAATACTAAAAATAAAATAAAAGAGGATAATGTATTAGAGAGGCAGGATAAGTCTGGTAGAAATAACTTCATAAGTTAGAGAAACAGAAAGTGCAGATAAAACAAAGTGGGTAGAATCATAGACAGGAAGTTTCAAAGAAGTAGGCAGGACCCAGATCATGACTCCTTGTAGACTAGGGGTCTGCAAAGTCTTTCTATAAAGGGTCAGATAGTAAATATTTTAGGCCTTGCAGGCCACATGGCCTCTATTGCAACTATTCAATTCTAACATTGAGACAATATGTAAAAGAATGAGTGGTGTTGTGTTCCAATAAAATTTTATTTATGGACACTGAAATTTGAATTTCATATGCTTTTCATGTTACAAAATATTTTATTTTATTTTTCAATATAAAAACCATTCTTAGTTCACAGGCTATATACAAAAACAGGTGGTAGACTGGATTTGGCTTACAGGTCTCAGTTTGCCAACCCCTGATGGAGACTATGTGAAGAACTTTGGATTTTATTTCAAGCGCAATTACAAGGTTTCAGTAAAGAAAAAGTATTGTGATATGATTATGCTTTGAAGAGATCATCTGGCTTCAGTGGATTGGTGGGGGTATAAACAGAGGCAGAGAGACTAGTTCAGCTGTTAAACTGTATTAGCAGTACTAATGTGAAACAACGGCAGCTTGGATGAGGGTGATAGTAATGGAGTTAAAAAAATTAAAGGAGACCAATTTGAAATATATCGTGTAAGTACAGTTGGAAATACATATGCATGAATCATTATAAAACAAAACAAGAAGAGTATTAATGCCAGAAGGAATGACAGATAAAATTACTCCGGGAAATCAGAGAGAAGGACCCAGAGTTGAAGGAGCCTGAGCCTTTCACTTGAGCAAGTTTTTGACAAGGGAAGATGGGAGAGGCATCAGGCTGGCAAGTTTCTGAGCGTTTGCATGGTGATGGGGAAAGAACTTTGGTCTGAGACAGACTTGAAATTTGGTCTGAGATAGACTTGGCCTTTCCATACGTCTTGTCCTCATCTGTAAAAATGGACCATAATATTAAACTGTAAGCATCTTGAGGCCAGGGACCATGTCACTTGCCTCTCCATATCCCCACAACCTAGCTGATCTAACATCAATTTACTAAGCATTTATTGACCTACTATACACTATGGCATATGCTAGCTGTTTGGGAATATATATACACACACACACAGTCACTGTCCTTGTAGAGCTTACAGTATTAAAGATATAATCACACCAATAGATAATTACTGTGCTACAAAGAAACAGTGTTTTGTGCTCTGAGAGAGATAATAGGACTTAATGTTACCTTGGGATCAGAGAAGGCTTATGTGCAGAAATGATTTTGGCATTGATTGCTGAGGGAAAAGGAAGGGATAATTAATGAAATGAAAGTCAGAAAGGAGGAGGAAGAACGGTATGTGCGAGAGAGGAAAGAGCCTGATATGTTCAAGGATCTAAAAATCGGAAAAAGAGAGAGAACAAGTGGGTGCGATGAAACTGAAGCTAGAATATGGAGAAGGCCCAGATCAGCCAGAGCCTTGTAGATCAGGATAAGAATTGAGGATTTTATCCCAGGCTCCATAAGAGGTTATAGGTGAGTTTGGGGTTCACACAGAGCTAGCTTTAATTCCCAGTTCTGCCACTTGTTAAATTGGTAGAATTATTGAAGGAATGACTTAGCCTATCTTGCAGGAATATTGTGAGAAATAAATGATGAAATTATCTGTAAAAGAACGTGGTTGATTTTCAATAATAAGTGTTAGTTGTTCTTTCCTGGAGCACAGGGTAAATGCAGGGAGTAGCGCAAAATAAGGCTCAGAAATTGGGTTAAACGTTCAGCTAAGGAATCCTTATTTTGTAGATCATAGGGAGCAAAATGGATCTATGAGGATTGTCCCCTGCCTATCAATGTCCACATATAAGTCAAACCCACTTGATCTAAGCCCCTACCCCATTACTTCTACAAGAGAGACTGGGGTGGGTATCTAAAGATCAATATGGCATGGGTCCTGTCCTCAAGGAGTTTAATTTGTTAGTAAAAGTTATAAGGAGGAAAATGCGGTGTTAAGAAAGAGTATAGTAGGAGAATGAAAGGAAAGCCAAATAGTTAGAGTGCCTTTCTCTGAATGAAAGCTTGTTATCTGGGAGGAAAGTTGGAACGCTTTTGCTTTTGCCCTTGTGGCTGGTTATTTTAATTCCATAAGGGCCCAACAGGATTCAGAAAGCTGTGAATTGGCCACATATATTGGATCTGTGTGTATAAATCAGACAGCTGATCCTGTGCTTCCCTGCTTTGTATCCTTCGGAAATGTAAAATAGCTTGCTAGAGCTCTCTCCCTGAAGGCAAGAAGGGCATTCCTCTGCTGGAAACCAAACCAAACAAAAATCTCAGCATCCTGGGAAGCTTCACCAGGAGAAGAGCTCTAACTCCATGAAAGAGATGTCAGATGCTGCCTATTTTCGGAAGAGGAGTGATGGGGTGGCAGTCCCAGCCTTCAGATCTCTAAACACCACTTGGTTTTGAGTCTGGGCAATTGTTCAGCTTTATCCATTGCAGCCTTTAAAGAGCTTATACTTCTTTAATGAACAAAAATTATTATCTGGACAGCTTCTCTTAAAAAGTAGTCTAAAACAAGTGAAAATCTATCTAGACATCTTACAATTCAAGGATATGGCAGTGTTCCAAGGAAAAGTGAAAAGTGTGTCTGAACTAATGACCAAAGTGCCTATTTTCAGTTCATAGTGTCCTAAAAGTACCCATTCATAGAGCCCAGATAACCATGAAATAAGATATAAAAATAAAATATAAAAAGAATATTATAATAACGAAGCCCAGATAATCCTGTTTAGGTGTGGAGCTCTTTCAGGCCATCAGGAGAACTGGACTGGTACATCCTGCCATACATACAATCAACATTTCGGTTTCTGTTGGTCAGCCCCTGACTCTGCCATCCCTGTTGCTGTCAAATCCATAGATGTCCACCCTGCAGGCTGTGTGCTGCTCCAGTTTCTGGGTCAGCCCTGGCTTGGGCAGGAAGAACTGACACAGGGAGCCTGGGCACCTGTACTGCCCAGTGCCTGGGGCCTGGCCACTGGGCAGACTTCTCAGAGGGTGACTGCTTAGTAACTGAACTTTTGCCCCAGATTCCCTCACCGTGCCACTCGTCCCCCTAAAGGGATTTACGTACCTCATTCTTGTCTCCTGGTAACAGAATGTTACCTAAATTATGCCTGAGAGATCTACTCCCCTTGGACACTGTACCTTGCTCATCAGGATACACCCACCCCTAGAGTCCATCTGAGCAATCACCTAGCATTTATCCAGTGGTGTAAAGATAAATGTTTAACAATTGGCTCTGTGGGGAAAAAAAAGTATGTGTTTGTGTGCGTGTGCATATGTATGTGTATATATACATATATGTGTATGCATGTATATATATACTTATTCACATATATACATACACGTGTATACATGCATACATACAAACACACACGTCTATTATAAATTTTACTGATAGAATATGTAGCACACAATTTACAAACCATAATAAAATATACAATACTCTTTATTGTAAATTCCTTTAGCCTACAGATTCTCCCAAAATGCTTTAGTTTGTTTTTATCATACTCTTGAATCTGTAAGCCAACCTACAGCTGCAATTAATGGACAATGTAGTTGCCATATAAATATTAGTCGATAGCTTCATTTACTTTAAGGAACTAAAACAAAAATGAAATAACAAAGACTTATGTTGGAACTTCACTCATTTGTCAATGACATAAGCAACTTCTTTGTTGAAACAAGTAATAGTTTTTCAGTACTGGAAGAATATTTCCTCAATTTTTTTGTGTTATTCACAATGTAACAGCTACAAAAACTTTTAATCTGCATTATTAACATTTTCTCCACCACTTTCTTAAGTCTAGACCAATGGTCAGCAAATTTCTCCTGTAAAGGGACCAGAGAGTAAATATATTAGGCTTTGTGGACCACATATGGTGTCTGTCACATATTCCTCTTTGTTTGTTTGTGTGTGTGTGTGTTTTAGAATCCTTTAAAAATGTAAAAACCAAAACCATCCTTAGCTCCTGGGCCATACAAAACAAGACCTCCAACTGGATTTGGCTTATGGAACTGCAGTTTGCCAATACCTGGTCAATACAGTTCACAAAATAAAAAATCATGCCCTAGTTTACAGCATTTGCTGATTTCTATGGTATAAAGATTCCCACCATGACCAATTTCAAGCTACCAATCACTAAAATGTTTGTAAAGAGATGTGCAGTAGTACACCATTATATACTATTCTTCCCGCACGGATACAACAGATATCAATAACCTCAAGAGTATAAAGAATAGTAAAATGCAGCAGAATAGGAAATGATGAGATTTAAGTATTTACTGTCTTTGTCTTTAACATAACTTATTTAAGTTTATACAACTTAATTTTTAATGATGGCTGTGTTTAACCACCAGCTCGCAAAATTCCTGAAATTTTAACAATCAGTTCTCACAAGCCATATGGGTCAACTCCAACCCCCTACTGCATTTACCCCATCTAAATGTGGATCGGGGCCAAGCTCCTACTTCCTCCATCTCCCTATTTGTATTGCCTCTAAAAGGTACCCTATCACACCACCTAGTCTTAGATGTGACATGATAAGTGGATTTTTGCACTCTGTACTTTGTGATAAGTCTGAGATCTTCCCAACTCTTAGTTTAATGTTCTAGGAAAGCCAGTAGATGAATCTACTAAGGAAAGATATCCTATAAATGTAAAGAAAAAAGTCATTTCTATATGATGTGGGCTTGAGGATTACTTAAGCTTCCAATAACTCCACTAGTGCAGATTATTCAGAGTTTCTCATCCCAAAACTGCAGAAACTAGTGAGGGAAGTTTTGTTTGAAGGCACCCCTGGTTAAGTGACCAAATACATACATGAGAGGTGAAACTCCATCAATCTCACTGCAGACATCAGGCTGGCAATAGCTGGGCCTCTGGAAAACTACTATTCATTCAACAAACATTTCATGCTAGGCTTGGAAAAAGAAAGAACTATTAGTAGCAGTAAGATACATAAAAATCATAACACCTTTCATTTCAAAAGCCAAGGGAATCAAGAGAAAGAACAAATTTAGATAGAAGCCATAATAAGGTGAACTATTAGAGGGAAATAAAGAAGCAAATGGGTCAGACTGTGGAGCTTTTTTTGTGGTTACTTGTAGTCCTTATGTACTTTCAAAAACCCAAACGTTTAGACGTTCCCACTCCCTGTCAGTACCTGTATGGAGCTCCATCAGATAGCAGGCAAACTAAGATAGTACACAACGTTTACAGAGAGGCACATATTATTTTTGTGGATAGCAGAACCTGACAATATATAAATGAATGTAGCCTTCCGATTCCTGCTTTCCTTTTAATCTTCTAGAAGTAGTGGGTGCAAGAAGGCTTTACTAGTGTCCAAAAAAAAAAAAAGCCTTTTGCCCTTAATTTAAATCATTGTTTTTCTAGGGAAATTTAATTTGGGAAAAAAATGTTTTTCTAATTAACTGGAAGACTGTGTGCTATGCAAACAATAAAGATTCTTGTTTGAAAGTAATGCATGCCCCTGCTCCTAGGACTACCAAGGGAATTTAAAATAAAAAATGCAAGCGGTCCTGACCTCGTATTTTGCCAGAGCTAAACAGAATTCCCAGATCCAGAGTTTTCATGTCAGTTCCCAATTTAAAACCCACAAATGCTGAGAGGGTTCATGCTTCAGCAAGACACATCTTCTCATCTCTAGAAATGACTGTATCTGATCTCTCTGGGTTTCTCAGCATGTCCTTCTCTCCCTCTTTCTTCCTCTTGTGCTACGGTTGGACTGAAAGGTTAGTAACTGCACAATTAGATGGATCAGGGGAAGATTTCATAATGCTCTGGTGCTGGGCTGGTCAGTCTAGCCAAATTCCGTTCATTAGCTAAGGCGCCGGGATGAGTATGGCCAGTAAGAATGCTGTTTTGGTTCCACAGAAGTGCTGATAGGGAATAGGAAACAAACTTATTTTTTTGGTTCCTGAGAGGCAGTATGAACAAGTGAAGAGTCTGGGATGCTGGGAATCTAGAGGCCAGGAGTTAATCTCCATCTCAACCACTTAATGGGCAGCTCAAGAAACTTTCGTTCTCTTTTGACTGCATTTTTTCTATTCCGACACTGTTTTCTTATTTTTTATGTACCAGCATCAGATTTCTATCTAACTTAGACTTTAAGCATTCTGGAGTCAAGAATCAAGCGTTCAATTCACCCAACACTTACTGAGCCACCTATACTGTACTAGGTGCTACGATAGGTGCTTTGGAAACTGGTATTAATCCAATATGGTCCTTGCCCTCAAAGAGCTTATAGACTACAGAAGAGACTGACATCTTAAAAAGGAAATGCAAAACAATAAACCAAGTGCAATGTAAGAGATATATTAAAATTGCTATGGAAAACTGGCAAAGGAGCTGCCTCTCGAAAGCCAGGGAAAGCTACAGAAAGGAAAAGACCTTGAACGAGTCCTGTTTGAATGAAGAGGAAGATGATTTGGGGACAGAGGAGAGCATACCAGAAGAGAAAACAGCATAAGCAATAGATCTGAGATCAACCGACTAGCTAGGCTAAAGTGGAGGGTTTGGGCAGAGCCTCTTTCCTCTTTTAAGTATACCCCTAAATTGTGAACAGGATAAAACAACTCTGGGCTTTGAGGCTTTTGAGACTTTAGGGAGAACCTGGACAATAGCAGGTTTGGGGTTTTTTTAATCAATTGAATAGAAATTAATTGGACATTGCTGCACTGTTCTCTTATGCCTTTACTTTTGCATAGTCTTCATCTCTAAAAGGCTGGCCTGAAACCTAAAAGCGTTATCAGCAAAAGCAGGATGTATTAATCACACAGTCCACACCATGAGGCTTGAAATTTATCTGAGCTTTAGACTAACTTCCCTGCTTATGCATCCTAACACTTTTAGTCATGAATTTTCTACTCTTGTCACTGATTCTGTGACATTTCTCCTCACATTATAGACTTCAGGTGACAAGGTCAGACCTTCTTTTTCTACTTATGCTTTTGGCCTTTGGTTTTTATAGCTGCCATCAGGAAAATGGTGGTGTTCAGCCAGAACACTCCCACCCAAATGACTCTATATTTCTAAAGCTTAGATAAAAATGAAATATTTGTTAAAATAACAAAACGTCACATTCAAAATATTCGTGTTATTCGATATAAATATAGTGAACCACAGTCTGAGCCAGAGCCAAATTTTAAGAAATACTAACACCTAGGTTTTGTCTGGTACCTTTCTTGCTAATGTCCAACTGCTATGAGCCACTGCATGATTAAACCCTGCTTCTATTTCCCAAACCTAAGTAGAAACAGTCGCCTTGATCTTTATCTTAAAATTATAAGTCTTATATAGTTTTAAACTTCATATACATGGCTCTAGCCCTTCAGGGATTTAGAGCAGGCTTATAAGTGCTTTTCTCATGGCTTTAATATTAAGTCTTTAAACTACCTACATATAACTTTCCAGAGAGACCATGCTAAGTTGCCTTCTTAGAAGTCCCAGTTGGCTCTCAAAGTGATTGCTGCTCACTAGCTTTCGCTCCCTTGTTCTTTAAATGACCAGAAGCTCCTTCATGTCCAAAGAGTCCGACAATCCAAGGAAGTACATAGAGGGAAAAGACTACTGGTTGCCCCAGAATAGATTGGCCATTCCAACATGGAGAATTTTTTTTCTTCCATGTGAATCTTCTCTTTCTCTCGCCCCTTCCCCTTTGA
Source organism: Equus asinus (assembly GCF_041296235.1). Classification (NCBI taxonomy): domain Eukaryota; kingdom Metazoa; phylum Chordata; class Mammalia; order Perissodactyla; family Equidae; genus Equus; species Equus asinus. Next base: position 31,281,716 of record NC_091802.1, on the reverse strand, counting down.
AATCCAGATGTGTTATAAGATTTAATTAGACTTAAATGCTTAAAACTTTCTAACTCCCAACGCAGAACCACACCTCCTTACAAACATGTTTCTATTTGCTTTTTGTTTTGTTTTTCAAGAAGCCAGGTTCTCTTTTCCACCTGAAACATGCTATGTAAAACATATTTCAATTGAACATGAACAGTTTTTATTCAAAAATAAGCTTTTTCTTCAGAAATTTTAAAGATTGTATCTTTGAGCAACTTTTCATTAATCACTTGCCAAATAATCCAGTATTGTTCCCACTAATCCCTAGTTCTTCTGAATCCTTAGTGGGGGATCAGAAGCTCTTGATTCTCAGCCTTGAGCTTGGAGCTCCACATCAGTCAACCTCGTATGTTTCAATGACAACCAAAAACAGTTTGTTTCCACAATTTTCCTATATTCTTTGCTCTTTCTAGTTGTCCTCGCACATTTGCTGCTGATTTTAATTTTGTTTTGTTTGCAATAAGTCCTTCAATAATTCCTTTTTTTCTTTACTCGAATTACGTGCAACATTATTCTTTGATTACAAACCCTCTCCAATTTGACTTTCAGAGATTTGGCTACTTTAAGAGCTAGTAGTTCATAAGCCGAATAAAACATTTTAGAAAAAATTATACATACATATATATATAACATATATTAAAATGCATATATATATATGTTTTAGAATATGTATTTATAAGGAGATATAGTCCTGATTTGAGAGTTAACATATAACCTTAATCATTTGATTCTAATTAGATTTTACAATATGCCTGAGAGCTTCAAAGGGCAAGAGACTAGAGAAGGAGAACATTCACGTGTAAGAAAAATATCTCCATCTTGGAAAAACCAGTCTCCTCTGCATATGCATGTGTGTGTGTATGCATACAATCAGAAAAATATATATGTATTTTACTTGTAAAATATTTAGTGAGCACCTTCTACGCACCAAACACACAGATCCATGTACCAAAGAGGAAAAAAATGAATGATGCCTTTTCTGATTGTCACACTTCTCATAATCTAACAAGAAAAGGGACACATACAAGAAAGCATAATATGTGTATAACAAATCTTGTTTTCATACTAATAAAGAGCTTTGGGAACACCGAAACAGGTGTATTTATTTAATTATTTCTGAGGAATTTAGAGTTGGCTTTGCTAAGTCTTAAAAGATTAGTAGGGTTTCAGCAAGCAAAGGTTGGAAGATGAGCAAAAGAGACAGAGGCAGAAAAGTACACAGAATAATCATGTAAGGGACTTATACAACAAGGACTTTGCTTTGGGAAATGACAGGAGATGAGGACAGTCGAGTAAGGCTGGGACCAGATTATGAAAGTCCTTGAACGCCTAGTTAAGATTTCATTTTATTTTTAGAGTCACTTGACACTATGAAAAGATTTTAAATGGAAGAATGAAATAATTAAATCTGCATGTTTAAACTATAATTATGGCTATATAGTAAGAGGATTGCACATAAAGATGAGATGCACAGAAAAATCAGTTCGGAGAGTTGATCAATTGATCAATCAGGACTACAAAAGAATAACTGCAGCTGATGCTCATGATTATAAAGGCCTGCTCTAGAGTAATTTCAGCATGAGGAGGAGAGGGAAATTTATGGGAGGCATTTAAAAAGTAGAACCTACAGGGATTAGAAATCAACTGATTGTGAGGAATTGGGGAAAAAGAGGAGGCAAGGATGCTCTGACATTTGAGGTTGGGTGACTGGATATGTGGCAATGCCATGAGCTAAAATTGAGAAAACAAGAAGAGAGACACATTCTGGCAATGAGAATTACTTAGGGGACACTCAAGTGGAGTGGGGGACACTCAGTAGAAATTTACAGGAGGAAGTTAGAGCTCTACAGAGAGGCTAGACCTAGGATTCCAGTTTCAAGAGGCATAGTTGGAGCCCTAAGAATAAATAAGGTCACTACTCAGGGCAAGCATGTGTGGAGTGAAAAAAGAGCCAAATCCCCAAGAAACATCACATCAAAGGGAGAAGGAAAAAGGGAACCAGGGAGAGCCTGGAAAAAGGGGATCAGGACACAGGAGAAACAGAAGAGAAGATGCAACGAAAACCAAGGGGAAAGAACTTGGCAAAAAAGTAGGAGAGGCCAAAGTGGCAGGATTTCCTGGGAAGAGGCTGTTGCAGATGATCAGAGCACTAGAAATTTTAGGAGAGCAATTTCAAGAGAGTGAGGAGAGCAAGAGAGATTCCCAGGAGCATAATGAAGAAGAGCGGAGGATGCAGGGGCAGTGACTCTAAAGCAGAGGGACTGTATGACTCAAGGGGAGCAGCAGGATTTAGGGATGGTTTGGCTTAATTTTGAAGTATTTAATTGTCATAGAAAACATAATTTAAATGTTAAGGCCTATAGCTTGTCATCATGAGGTTTAAAAATGTACACATCTTGTCTTTCATGTGACAAATTCCTGCTTCATTTAGGATTGCCTTAAATCCTGCCATGTGCAAACTGTTACTTAAGACACTTTTACTAATGATGCATGATTTATCTTTCCTGACCATCCTTTTTTCAACCAATGGTAAATGTTATGAAAGAACATGGTCTCATAGTAAATGGGGTGTTAGGACTTGGATGATTTACCTGTGAATGAACACCCACCTTGGAGATGTCAGGTATAGGGAGAGCATTGAAGAGGTCAGCCGCAAATCTCAAATCTTCAGGCTGAAGAGAAGCCAATGAAAAAGCCTGGAAGACGATATCAGGTAGGAGGAGAGCCAGGGGAGGAGTGTACAAGACACTAAAGGAAGAGAATGCTTCCAGAAGGAGAGGCGTTAAATGATGTGTAAGGAAATGAAAGGAGGCTTCTTATTTGGGCTATGAATATCACTGAGACCTTGAAGGAGCACTTTCAATAGAATGGTGAAGCAGAAACTAGACTTGGGGAGTGAATAGAAGGTAATGTCCTAATGACCCATTCACTTCTCACATGCAATAAATAATTTACCTTCTATATACAATGAACTTTTATATGTAATGTGCCTGAGGATATGAGTGCCTATATACATATATACATGCATACACACATGTATATTTAAGGTATATTAATCACCATCGAATGACTACTTCTTTTCCACTCTTGTTTTAAAAAAATAATTGTGAACTTGGAAACTGACTTGACATTCCAAAGAGAATTGCTAGATGAGCCAATATAGGGGAAAGAGGGTAAACACTGTTTTTGAGAGAGATTACATGATAGTTTCTATGATGCTTCTTGATATATGACTGAATTTCATTCTCTCTTCTCCCTTCGCCTCTCTCTCCTTCCAGTGGAATGGAGCATGTCTAAAGACTTTTGTCCTTTGGCTGGAGAAATAATCATGGAAAACCTGCAGACCCTGAGATGCACAATCACAGGACTTAAAATGGTAAATGCCAAATCTTCCCATTAGACTGCCCAAGCCTCTGCCCCTGTTGTTTGTGTTGGGATTTTGGTAGCAAATGCCAACTCTGCAAGCAACAGCCAACACCCAGTCCTCTGGCAACAACTGCCACTCGTTAAGCTTGATATGTCTGGTATCCATAATCTGAACTCCACAAAGGAGTGAGCAGACAGCATGAACCACTTTGTAAGCTGCCATGTTGTATGGAGATCAGAAAAAGACTGGCCTCATGCAAGCCTTGAAAGCTGCTGCTTTCTAGATCACAGTCTAATCTTCGGGGGGGATCAAAGGCTCTGAGAGATCCAATTTTGACTCCCTGTCTGACGGTAAAAATAACAGCCTCATCTAACCCTCACCCCCACAGCCTCGGTTGAGATCAGTCATCAATTGGAGTCACACAATTTCCTGAGAGAAATCCTTTACCCTTGATTAAAAAAAGAAATCTGTCTAAATCTGCTTTCACAAAAAAGAAACTATATATTGTGGCGCTACATTTCTCAGTAACCTGAACCAATTTAAACTGTGAATGAAAAACTGGAACAAACTGTGCTTATTTGTTTAACCAATCTAAACTTAAATGTTAACTATTTATAGAACTAGAAGACATAAGAGCATATGAAATGCAAAAAATAAAAACTCTTAGCAAATCAGTTCAGACTGGAACAAATGCTATATATCCTCAAACAATTAAAATGAAACAAAACTTGATCATCAAAATCTTCTTTTAATCAAAAATTTTTTAAAGTACACTTAAATCAAATATGTATTTTTGGGGGGTCCAATTCAAATAATTAATATCTTAGGACCTTTATACGTGAAAGGTAGAGGAGAATTTTGTTGTTGCTATTGTTTCTCTAAACGGTTAGTCAACTAAAACAATTATCTGTAAAGTATAATCCTGAAATCCAACATTTAAAAAGCTGCATTAGGTTGCATCTCTTTAAGTGTGAACCAGCTTATTCTAATAGATTTCTTGGTGTTTGAGTCACCACCACAGAATCTTGACTTATAGTTCTCATCACACGTCTAGACCAGGGGCCAAAACTGTGTATTACCAGAACAAACAAACCCCTGAGCTGAGGGGTGTCCCCAGAGATGCTATCGGCAGAAGACTCATTTCCCACCCTATAGCTCACATAATGGAAGAGGGCCAAAAGAGAACCCTAGGGAATTTCCATTGCTTAAAAGAAAAAGCGATATGGTGATAAAAATGGAAAACTCTCCAGAGAGACTTTCTCTAATATTTGAACTCATTTTTATAGGGATTAAGTTTTTCCACTTGGTCGTCCAATGAGAGCAATGCAGACACTATCCTAATCACATAAAAGCCTAGAAGTAGATTTACACTTCCACAGAATCTCCATAACCTTGAGGTACATAGAAACCCATTTAAATGTTAAAAAAATTTAACTTTATAATATGGTAAGGCCAATATTATTAAACCCCTAGCAAAAGCTCTACAAAGATTACTGGGTTTTTTTTAACTTCAAATGCCATTTTACAATTTTTGCAAGCAATGCTTTATCAAATGCTGGCTTCTAAAATGCCCCTTTGGGTTCACTGGAAAACAAAAATCTTCCCAAAGCCAAAATATAAACCATACAAAACATTTTAAAAGATTATAGGCAAACAAAAACAATTTAATTCTTTATGTCATAAGACGTTAAATAGAAGCCATTATTTTAATAATGGTTTTAAAATTGAAATAAGATCAAAGAATTAATAAAACAAATGTTTGAATAGCTGAGTAGAGAATATTTATTGCAGCACTATTTATTGTGGCATAAAGTATGGAAACAATCTAAATGTCAACCAATGAGAGACTGGTCAAATAAATGTCCACCAATGAGGGATTGGTTAAATAAATAAAAAGTATTTGCCCACAGTGAAATACTGTGCAGCCACTAAAAGAATGAAGCAGGTCTTTAATTACTAATCTGAAAAGATGTTCATTATAACTTGTTAATTTTATAAGCAAGTTTATCAGCTAAAAAAGGTGATGGTGATTGCTTCTGGGGAGGGGAAAATAAGGAGAAAGAGGTGAGAGTGCGAAATTGTTGTTTTTGGCAAACCTTATAGAACTGTGACTTTTAAAAATTGGTATATAATTGTTTTGGGGGGATCAGGAAAAGTAATTATGATATTCCAATTTTGAAAAAAAAGAAGGCACAAAGAAACTAAGAGGGCAGCCCAAATATTTTTATTATCATATGTAAACATAATAGTCAAGAAAAGCTAGAAAGCTAAAGTATGGATAGTGGGGTAGGTCATTCCCAAGGATGAACAAGTTCATCAGACACAGGAATCTGCCTCTAGAGTAAAAGTGATTAAAATTCCCGATGCATTATTCTCTCTATTTCAATACTTTGCAGGGCCAACAGTATTTTGTCCAAGTCTCGGCTTATAACATGAAAGGATGGGGACCTGCTCAGACCACGACGCCAGCATGTGCCTCTCCTTCTAGTAGGTGGTGGCTGTGAACTGTCTCAAGCCTGGCAACAGGCTCCAACTCCAACTCCATCCTCAGGATGCCATTGCTATTCCCTCTCTGCACTGCTTAGGACTAACAAGACCTCCTCAGGGTAGCATCTGGACCACATAATGAATGATTCCTCTGCAGAAAGGTTCCCCTGGGAGGCAACTCAGTGGAATGAAAGGAAAGGGAATTTGGAACCAGCAAGACTGAATTTGATACCCATTATACTTTTTATTAGCTGTGTGGCCTTCAAAAGTTACTTAACTCATTGAGTCTCAATTCAACATCTGTAGAATGGGTCCAATCATATCCTTTCACAGGGCTTTCATGGGGATGTATGAAGTGACACAGTGGGACTGGCTGGCCCAGAGTACATACAGTCCATTTTGGCTCTCATCTCCCCTTCCTCACCAGAAATCTAGCAAACTTTACTTACATTCTGTCAGAAGAAAAGCTTTCTTGCTAACAGGCACTCTGCTACACTCTGACATGAATATATTCTATAATATTTGTAGTGGTGGCTGAAAAAAACCAGCAAAAGCCTCTTGTAATTATTTGAAGATTAATAATTCATGCCTGGTATATTTGGTAACTCTGTATTAACCAGAAAATTTAATTAACTGGAAAAAACATCTCCAGACATACCATATGATAGATTTTTCTGCATAATGAGCCTATTGCTCTCAATTGTATTTTAATTTCTTTTAAATCTTCACTAATATGATAGTTAAAAATGTTATCATATGTTTCCTGTGAGAGTGCAAACTGCTGCATGCTTTGTGGAACACAATTTGCCAGATTATGTCAACTGCCATAAGAACATTCATTTCTTTTTACCCCATAATTATCCATCTAGGAATCTAACCTAAGGAAACAGATGCAGACAAACAATTATGTACAAACATGTGCACTACAGCAATATATTGATAGAGTGAAATATCACATGTAGTGGGGAGGACAAATATCCAATATTAACTTAATGGTTAAATAAAGTATATGTACATATCCATACTATAGAACAAGACACAACCACTAAAAATGATGTTTTAAAAACCCATTCATTGTGTTGAAGAAATTCTTACGGTGTAAGTTATAACATTTAAACTGTGAGTTTGACTATAATTAGGTAGATGTGCCTGTGTGTAACTATCAAAATTTAACAGTGAATATTTGGGTTATGAGATTATGGTCTCTTTAGTTTCCTTTTTCATATATTTGTATATTTTTCAAGTATTATGACAACCCTTTACCCAGGACTAACCATGAATCAGGTGGTATCTTATGGGCTTTCACATTCAGTGTCTCACTTAATCCTCACAAGAGTCATTCATCATTGTTCCCGTCTTGTGGATAACCAACACCATCATTATCATCTGCATCACTGTCAACATCAGAGCTAACATTTATAAGACTGACCTTATGCTATGTGTTAATCTAAGAACTTTACATGGATTAACTCATTTGATCTTCATTACAGACCTATTGAGGTGATTTTTATTATTGGATCCATTTTCCTGATGAGAGAACTATTAACATACAGGCACATACATACAGAGTCCAACATCACCAAGATAGCAAATAATGAAGTCAGATCCAGACCCTAGGGACCTTGTTCCTAACCACTATGCTGTCTTCCTCCATTATTAATAAGGAAACTGGGATTCAGAGAGGATGTTTCCTTGCCCAAGGTCACAACTCCGGTATGTACCTGATTCAACTCAGGTATGCACCAGGATTCACGCCTGAACTGGTCAAGACCCTGCCATGGGAATTAATACCCTGCTATCAGGCAGACCAGCAGACTAAGCTAAACAACCATTCCTGACTACCGCCTCTGGTGGATACAGATAGCTAAATCAGGTCATACAGAGTCTTGGACCACCAATACCAGAGATCTCTAAGGCTCCTGAGTCCCCTAGCATTTGATGATTTAGTGATTCCAGTCTTATTTGGACATCTTTCTTATTAAAGACTTATCAGAAACACAAACTGGGAATATTGCAAGATTAAGATACTAAGGGAACCAATCTCATTCCAGGAGAGAAAAGAAAAGAGTATGGATTATCGGAGTTGGAGGGATAAAAAGGACAAAAAAAGCAAAAAAATGCTCGTCTCAGTTGATCTGAAGGTGGGACAGGCGGAAACCCACTCCAAATGCATACTCCATGCAAATTCTGATCTGTATATGAATGCATTCACTTATAAATGTCAGATGTTCTCGTTCTATAAACTTCAAATTCTATTCAGACACTCTCCCTCACAGCCCATTTTTTTTTAAAGATTTTATTTTGTTTCCTTTTTCTCCCCAAAGCCCCCCCCCCCCCCGTACATGGTTGTATATTCTTCGTTGTGGGTCCTTCTAGTTGTGGCATGTGGGACGCTGCCTCAGCGTGGTCTGACGAGCAGTGCCATGTCCGCGCCCAGGATTCGAACCAACGAAACACTGGGCCACCTGCAGCGGAGTGCGCGAACTTAACCACTTGGCCATGGGGCCAGCCCCACCCTCACAGCCCATTTGAAGAGCTCTCTCCAGAATGACAAGAACAGTTGTCCAGGACTCGGAAGAGTCACTTACTACTTAGTAATTAACATAGCAAATGGCAACGTTTTCTAAAACAGCACATTTGATTAGTAGAGCTTTCTGGCAAAGATCTAAAATCCAAACATGTCATTATAGTTGGTTCAGACATGCCATATCACTTGGAAAGAACAATATAAAAACATTCTGGTTCTATTTATAAACAGAGTATGACATTGTGATGTAACATATATCAGTATTCAAATATTTACTAGAAGACAATGTATTCTAACATGACAGAGTAATTGGAAATTTGGTAATATGTTCCAGTAAGCTATAAAACTTTTTTTTATATTTTTACAAAAGGCCTTAATGTGTTTTTATAGACTTATGTTATATAGTATGGTACATAATAAGAGAAAAGGACCCAGACGGGCTTGTCTGAGTTACGATCAGGAAAGTCCTGATATCACCAGTGAATGTAAGCTCTGCATTGTGTTGCAACTGAAGTATCTCATTACCAGAACAGTGAACTGTATTATGTGGCACAATCTGCTCTTTTCTTACCACACTAAGTTTATTCCTGTCAGGTTCCTGATTTCTTAATATATTTTCAATTTTCTCCCTCATCCTTAAAGTCTCCTATTTTATGTAGTCCTCAGAACCTTCCAAATATGTCTGAGAAAAACTCATTCTTTCCAAAAACCTTGGCATCGTGTCCAGTGCTCACTTGGGCTGCAATTTAGCATTAGCAATTTTCTAACGTATCATAAAGTCATCAGCTCAAGCCCGCCTCTGATGTAACAGGGTTCAGCTGAAAGAGCCAGGTCCATTTCATCTCCCCTTGCATTGACGGCAGTATTCACACTCATTAGAATGTATTAGCATATTCAAGGCCACACAATAATTCAGCCACCAGAAGTTTTACTCAAGCAAACAATGTTGCTCATGTTTTCATGGGCACTTCAGATGCACTCATCCAACTACAAGAAAAAACTCATGGCCTTTGGGAATCCCTGAAAGCAACATTTATTTTCACTGTGCCCAGATACCAGGGACACTACAGATATTATAAGAGCCACCTGGAGTTTGTTTCCTCAAACATTTCCAAATTTCCCAGTAAAAGACCTTTGCTAGCCCATTGTGCCTGAACACCATCATGCTTCTAGTCACAATGTCTCACCAACATTTAATGAATGTCTCCTACGTGCCCAGAATGGTGCTGTACTTACATTATTCCTTTGAAACCTCAAATAATCTAAAAAGAGATTCAAAAACTCAATTTACAGAGAAGAAACCTGAGGCAAAGAGAAATTAAGTCACAGTTCCTGCCCACAAGGAACAGAGTCTACAGAAGGTAGCTATGCCAATTCCCTGTCTCCAGAGTTGACCACAACTAAAGCCACAGCACAGACTCCAACCAAGCTCTGACCCTCCTTCCCAAAAGAAAAAAACCAAAAACATGTCCAGGATGTAAGGAAATGAGCACTATATGGAGGGTCATGAGACTATGTTATAATCCTGGCTATGCCATCAACAAGCTGAGTAATATAGAACTGGAATGGTTATTGCTGAGCCTCAGTCTTCTGAGAGGTAAAACAGAGAAGGGTACATGAGGGAGGGTGGGAAGGAGGAAGGATCAGAAAATCTCCAAGGCCACCTTCTTCACAGGGAATCATCTGATAGGGTAAGAAATGATGTTTTCATACTCACTGCTCAGGGAGTTAAATTTCCATCAATGAAATCCCTTCTTTTTGAGTTATTTACAGAATGCCTGCCATGTCACGTTGTGCTGGATACCTAACATACCTCTCCTTTAACCCTCACAAAAATCCTGCAAGGTAGATTCTATGTTCCTTTTTCATATTGCAGAGTAGTGACCTTGTCAGTGTAAATAACTTGCCTTATCTAGGAAGCAGAAGAGCCAGGATTCACACCCAGGTTTATCTGACTCCAGAACCTGTTTTCTTTCTAACTGTGCTGTATTACTTGGCCTTGGATGGACCAATGTGGAATGCTTTTACCTAACTTTAACTGTCATGGCATCTGCTTAAGTTTCTAAACAAGGGAGACTCCATATTTTAAAATAAATCTGGAGGGAGGGAATTTGAAACTCATTCAACTAGAATTTAAGCCTCAGATATATTCATGAACCAACTGACTTTTCTAAGAAAAAATGAGTAGCATTTTTAGAGAAAGCATCTCAACCAAGGAGCACTTTAAGTTGTTGCTTTTGAAAGGTTCAGAAAGAAAAACCGGGGGAAAGAAAATAGAGGGAAGAAGGGATGGACTATGAAATGACTGACCTGCTGAAAAAAAAATCCAGAGTTGGAGACAGCAGAATTACAATCTTGACATTAGTCCCATACGGGTTATTACACTTGATATCATTATAGCCAAATGGAATGAAAATAGAAGGGGGAGAAAAATCTCAGTGGGTATTGCAATTTAAATTTGCCATGTAAGCTAATACTGTATATTTAGAGACTGAGCAGACAGGGTGGTTGGTGGCTCAGAGTATGTGCAGGGGTTGCTGTGCCAGCTAACCAAAGCAGACATTCATTAGAGCAAAATGTAGATTTCCATTTCTTGGCATCTGACATGGGCTCTTTCCTTGGAAAGAAATGTCAATTTGGCCAAAAGTGTGAAACCTACAATAAAAGCATTGGGACTGTGGATTTCATCTAGTCTGCACATTCCCACCCGTTTCTTTCCTACTGTGGAAATCCAGCTGAGAATTGGGGTGCTGAGTGTAGAAGCGGAAGGGGAACTGATTAGGACACAGGATGCTGAAAAGGTGGGTAAGGAGCTGGGGAAGAGGAAACTGGACTCCCAAATTCTCTATTTTCTTTTGGCTTCCAATTGCCATTTTCTCTTCCCTAAAACTGCCCAACACAAGAAATCAACCACAATTAATATTTTGCACAGAGCCTTGAACAATGGCAGCTTCCAAACCCTTGGCATTGCCTGCTAGCAGTTCAAGTGCTGGGTACTTATCCACAGAGTCTGTGGGTAGTATGAGCGAAACTGAGGCAGGGTAGGGAAGAGGACTCCTCTGCTTTAAACTTTCCCTGTTTGTTTCTTTTGTTCAACAGACTGGAAAGACTATGACGACAGAGAGCCCAGACACAAGGGACAGAGTGAAGTTTTGGAAGGTCTGCTGCAGCAGGTCCGAGCCCTTCATCAGCATTATAGTTGCCGGGGTAAGGATAAAAATCTGCGCTCGGCCATCAACTGAGGTCTCAGTGGCGCCGGTAATTTTAGCAGTTTCCTAACTGGGTCATACCTTCTCATTCATCAGGGAGAGGGAGATATTAATATTTGTACATCTGGAATCACTTTACAGCACTATCTTGCTTTAACCCTTCAGAAGAGATTTTCCTCTCCTTCCTTCCCTTCCTCTCTTTCTCTCTCACCCTCTCTCCATATGAAGAGTTTGAAAACAAGCACAAGAAAAACAGCAGCTGCCACTGGTTGCCTTCCCTTTGAATTGTCCCTTCACACACTCCTCGGGGCACTGGGTCTTTGGGATATTCACCCTCAAACTTTTCACCTCCAAGGAAAATTTCAGGATCATCCCTAAGGAAGCTGCACCAATTATAACAGCAACAATAATATTAACCTTTGTGTACATTTACAATAAAGTATACATGCAATTTCACACCCAATATCTCTTTTTCATCCTCATTTTGGCAATTATCACTGAGGCTAGGTGACTTGACCAAGGTCTCAAATACCAGGAAAAGTCAGAATCAAGATACCAGCCTAGGTTTTCTGTCTCCAAGTCCAGTCTTCCTGCCACACCTCATTTTTTTCTCCCACCTTTACATCAGGAATGGGCAATGGACTTTAATCTTCCCCTGTACTACTGCTCAGGAGAAAGCAGAGCATACTTTCTCTAGACCTAGCCAACTACATCCAAAAAATCTCTGAGAAGCTTTTAAAAGTTTCTCTTCTACTTGGGCTGTTCAAATGAGACAGGGTCAGGTTTCTGATCTGTGTAATGATTCGTGGAACAGGCACTTAGTTTTATTTGGAGAATTAAAGCCTCCGTAAAGTTTTCATTTTCCATGCTCCTTCATCCATCAGATCTCCAACTGCATTGCACTCTCTAGATTCAGGGCACTGATTGACCAGTTAGGTAAGAAATCTATGGTTGAAACTAAGAGATGCTAAAGAAATCAATCATATTTAGCATTAGCAAAAAGTTATTCCCTATTACTATACAGCTATGACAACAGAGCCCTTCAGAAATGTTGGCTATAGCTAGGAATGAGGACAAGGGTTTGCAAAAAAAAAGTAATGTTCTAATGAGTGGTTCATTAGGAGATGTAAATATACATGGAAGAAGCTTGAGAAGGAAACTCAAGTGAGATTTCATCCCCAGATCTCCAGGAAAACTTTACTCAGACCAGGGCCTTCAACATTCCACATTGACCAAAGTACACTCAGTTCTCAGTTATCTAGGGCCCATTTAACCAGGTCAGGCATTATCTGGGCTCCTTTCTCATCTTCTGCCTTTCCATCCTTCTCCTGCCCATTGGTTCCTGTATGGCAGGCAAAGGTAATAAAGCAATTGGATAGATGATTCTTTGCGATTCATAAGCCACTTTGTGTTTGGTCTTTATTGAAGGGGGAAAGCTAAAACTACTCATGAGAATAAGGGATTATTTTTGATATTATCTCAGGATTTAGATTCTTTGCCCATTACTATTGGATTACCATCCAATAATCATGAAATGATTGTCTAGACAGACCAATTATTTCTATGGTTTCTATTCAACTTGTATCATGTACATGCTTTTCCCTCACAGGAATGTAAACACAATATCAGGAAAGATTTAAGTAAGGCAAAAGGTAGAACTTCCCAAAAAGGAAGAATACATTCTATATTGAAATATACTCTGGACACTTAAACAGTACCCAAAGTGTGTTCCAAAAAGCAGTGATTCTATAAGATGCTCAACTGAAAAAGGGTCAAGTAAGTTTGGAAAATTTTACATTATATATTCCTCTTTTAGAAATGTAAAATGGACATTAAAATATTAAAGACTCTAATAAAGAGACATTTTGAATTTGGTTAAGCATTTTCCAAACTTATTTGGCCACTGTAAAACATTTTTCACATAATTAGTGTTCTAAGGCACAAACTTTGGGAAATGCTGACCTTTAATATGCCAGGATAAAAGAAATGACCTCACACAAAAAGGGAATGATTCTAAGATAATTTAACACAAATTGCTCTAAGTCTAAAAGGAAAATTAGGTATTGCATAAAGAAAACTACAAAATTATTATTTAAAATACTCAACTACATTGAGATACTATGTGGTTTATTGGAGATATGAACTTTTAAAATTTTATAATTAGAAAAATAATTATTTCAAATCCCAGTTTTACTACTTACTGTGTGCCCTTGAGAAAAGCATTTAATCTCTCTGAGCCATAGCTTCCCCATTAGAAAAAAATCAGCATAATAGTATCTATCTTTCAGGATCATTATGAGGATTAAATTAGATAATGCATTAAACTCACACGGCATAGTGTTGGCTCTTCACAAACTCTAGCTTATTTTTCTTCCATTGTTCTTCCAGATGAAGAATGGGGTACTCTCCATCCTCAGCACTTTACTGATGTCCTAGAATTAAAGTATAATCGACTCCATAGTAATGAGGCTGGAGTACTCAATAAATTCACAGGATATTCCAAATGCAACAGTAATAAAACAAAACAAAAAAATCCCTTCTCCTACCAAAGCCCTGCATGGGAGGTACCAAAACCCACATTAATTTCTGTATTTTGGCTAAGGTACTGGCCACAGCTAATTTACAAGTTCAGTACTGAGATGGAAATTCAATGGAGATGCTAAGCAGCCTTTATTGTTCACAAGATTAATGCTCTGACATACATAATGAATTATAAAGAAGCCAACTGTGGTCCCCATAGCAGTAACCCCACAAGAGTGAATTTCAGTTATCATCCAAATTTTCAACTAGCAAATATTAATTGAAACAATGTCTACTATGTGTCAGGTGCGAGACATATTAGTATAAATAAAATAAACTCCCTATGCTCAAAGCACTTAAAAGCTAAAGACCTACTGCATTCAGGGTCCAGAAAACCAAGACCTACTGCTCCAGAGCCCAAACTAAGCAGAGACAGAACAGAAGCCATGGTGGTTCTTAGCAGAAAAGTGAGTTTAGACCTTGTATTAGTCAAGATGGGCTGTATCATGCTGCAGTAACCAAAATATTTATTTCTCCTACGTGCTATCGGTCTACCACTGGTCAGCTGAGAGCTGTCCTTCTGTGTTGTCATCATCCTCTTTCTAGAAATATTTGCTAGCACCCATGGCAGAGAGAAAACAAACTCTTGAAGGTCTCATATGGGCAAGACTTTACGTATGTCACTTATGCTCACTTACGTCACTTTATGTATGTCACTTATGCTCATTGGCCAAAACTGGTCACATGGCTTCAGGCAACCATAAAGGCTCCAAGCAGTGCAATTCTACCATGTGCCCAGAATATAGGAGACCTGGGGTATTTAACATTTGCCTGGGCCCCTTTCACTACTGGTGGTAGCATTTTATTTTTTCTCTTTTTATTATTTTTTTCTCTTTTTTTTTTTTTGAGGAAAATTAGCCCTGAGCTAACATCTGCTACCAATCCTCCTCTTTTTGCTGAGGAAGTCTGGCCCTAAACTAACATCCGTGCCCATCTTCCTCTGTTTTATGTGGGATGCTGCCACAGCATGACTTAACAAGCAGTGCATAGGTCCACACCAGGGATCCAAACCAGCAAACCCCAGGCTGCCAAAGCAGAATGTGTGAACTTAACCGCTGCGCCACTGGGCCAGCCCTTTATTTTTTATTCTTTTAGTTTAATCTTCATTTTTATTTACATTACATGTGACTATACTCTGAAGTCAGGCTACCTGGGTTCAAATCCAGGGTAGACATTTATACCTGTGTGACCTTAAGCAAGTTTCCTAACCTCTCCGTATCACTTTACTCATCTGTAAAATGCAGATAAGAATTACATATACCTGTCAGCCATTGTTTAAGGATTGAATGACTTAATATTGGCAAAACACTTAAAAGAACTTTATTAAAAAAAAAAGCAATTTGCCACATCTTTCATTTTTTACTCCCCAAAGGCTCAATTCTTTTAACCAATTCTTTTGATATTTTCCCCATATCTCTAAATAAACATGCTTATACTGCTAATTCTTGATTTTTTTCAAATGTAGCCATTATCTCACTAAGGAAGATGATGATTTCTCTCTTTTTCACCCCTCCACCCTTACATGCACATGCAATTCCTATACCCTCATCCTCCTAAAACACTTATAATTTTAGCAAGATTGATATTTTTTGTTTACATTGTAATGATCATTTTCCTTTCCTGGATAACTTTTTGTTCTCCCTATAGTTAATAATCATCTTTTATTGTGTGTTTTCTGATTTTCTATATGGTTAAAACTAATTAATCTCCAAGCTATTCTCCAATTTCCTCTCAATACAATCGCATACTTTAGTATTGTTTCAATTGAATCCTCCCAAAGAATCCATTCATGGAGTCCTCTGACCTGCTCCTGTCTACACTGGTTACTGGCTGCCTCTGTGTCTGGTGCACAGCTGTCGCCCTAGGATGTCCTTTCACCACCATATTGAGGCATCTTCTTGCCACTCTCCAATATTGGATTTCTTCTTTTTGTATCTCATGTCTTCCTTTTTGTTGAGTTAGTCTCTCATTTTAGCAAAGCCTTTCCTCTACTAGCTTTCTGAGAGGATACTTGGGAGTTAATTTTTGGATACATTCAATGTCTAAAGATGTATTTATTCTACTTAACACTTATTTAAGGGTTTGAAGAAGTATAGAATTTTCAGTTGAAATCATTTTCCTTCAGATTTTAAACGTGTTGCTTCATTGTCTTCTAGCTTTCAGTGCTGAGATGTCTGATGCCATTCTGATTCTAGAAGTCTTATATGAAAGCTATGTTTTTTCTACTCTGGAGGCTTTCATTTTCTTTTTAGTAACTTCAGTATTCTAAAATTTCACTGTTATGTATGTGCCTTTGTGTGGCTCTATTTTTGTCTGTTGTGCTGCACACTTGGCAAGTCCTCTGAATATGGAAACATATGCCATTCAATTATGGGATATTTTCTTAAATTATTTCATTACTTATTTCTTCCCCTTCTTTCCTCTACTCTCTCCTGTGAGACCTCTTATTCAAATGTTAACCCTCGCAGACCAGTCCTTGATTTTTCTCTTTTTCCTCTCTCCTACTTTCCATCTCCATGTCCTTTTGTTCCACTTTCTCAGAGATTGCTCTAACTTTATTTTCTAGGGCTTCTATTGGGTTTTTCAGACTTTGATAACATACTTTTAGTTTCCAGTGCTCTCTTTCATTCTCTGAATCTTTCTCTTATAGACTCCTATCCTTTTACAAGGAGCAACGTCTTTTCTTATCTTTCAGGCTAGTAATGATAGGCTTTGTTTCATTTTATATTTTCTTTTCTCAGCATAATCTCTCCCCTAAATAGCTCTTTTTGATTCTTTGTTTTTGGCTTCTGTCTTTCCTGTTACATGCTTTTTGCAACTGCCTGGTGATCCCTGGATGTTTGCTCTGTTTAAGAGAAGGGAACTCAATAGCCGTTGGGAAGCTCTGAGCACATGGATAGGGCTCTTTATTTATAGGTTTCCCTGTAAGGTGATCTGCCCTGCCTTATCTTTAGGAAAGCAGTGAAGCCAACATCAGAATCTTTAGGTGTATTCTCTTAGGCTAGTCTCCAAGGAAGTTTCTTCTAGCGTCCTTCCTGGAGGGTACAAGTTTAAGTACCACTGTTCTGAGAGCCCAATGGGGAAATACTCTGTATGGAAACTTTCATTTAATCCACCTGCTTGGAGTACATACTACCCCCTCTCCCCCATTTTTAACTGTACCCCGTGTCTACCACTTTAGAGACCTCTGTTTTTATGCTTTTCATAGAATAAGCCACTAGCTTTCTTCTAGAGTGGGGAAGAGGTAGTTGTCCACCTACGCAGGATATGGAAGGATATCTATAATTCTAACTGCTTTTTAAACAGACTTCAACAAATCCCCGATTTTAGCTCCACATTCACCCCCTACTCCCAGCAGTATATGGTTCTCATGGGGTGAGTCAGGTCACTTCTCAGCTTTCTCCACTGCTGGCTTAGGATTCATCTTTCTCAAGTCTGCTAAATCCATCTGTCCATCTGCTTTCCAGCTACCAAAATTCACTTGCTTTTGTTTCCTTTCCCATCTCTTTGTCTTTATAGATTTATGTTGTTTCCTTTTTAATTTTAATCTCTTTACTCTGCTTTTAGTGAGGTGTTGGGAGATAGTGGTATGTAATGAATATGTTCAATATGGTGCCTTTAACCAGAGTCCTAGCAGCATCATTTTTGAGCAGCATATGACCAGCCAAATTCATGGTCAAGTCAGAAAAAACTCCTTGTGCTTTGTTCTGCCAGGAATAACCATTACCAGCACAAGCTTGAAGCTGGCATGAATGCTTGCGTCAGTCAGCTCATTCGCTACTGCTCCTATAGGTTCCTAGGCAGAGCCACACTGGGCCTCAGCCACGGACCATGGTCCAGGTTTCCATGCCTAACAGCAGTGATATGGACCATGTTCTCATCTTCAGTGACATGTCTGTCAGGAGTTTAGTGATGACCCCAACAACCTCAGCTTCCCTTCATTACGTTTAAGACGAGAATTGAAATCAGTGATCATGTAGTTCAGCTCCATGGAGCACTGTTTCCAAAGACTGTTATAGGAAGTCTACCACTTTTATCAGTGAGATCTCCATGTTGTAAATGGAAAAGCTGAACAGAAGCAATGGACGATTTGCTCACCACTGTTGCCACAGAACCTTGCACATAGTAGTGTCCCAATAAATATTTATTCAGTGAATGAATGTCTCAGTTTTTCCGGGTACTGGTTTTTTTTATCTTGGACAATCTATTTAACCTCTCTGTCTTATCTGAGGATGATAATTATACCTATGACTACAATTATTTTTTTAAGTGAACATATACACCGGAAAAAAACTGCCCCAGAATGGTAGCAGTGGTTGTACTAAAGTGACAGGATGATATGGATGGGATTTTGTTGTTTTTTCTATTCTTCAGACTTTCTGTAATGTGCCTATATTAATTTTATAATGAAAAAATCTTAATGGAATATATAGACTAACAAGAAATGCTTTGCCAGCATTGAGAAGTGTATGAATATTAAAAGGCAATGGGGGGAGAGAGGAGGAGGGCAAAAGAGTTGATTCTTTTTTTTTTTTTTTTTGAGGAAGATTTGCCCTGAGCTAACACCTATTGCCAATCCTTTTTTTTTTTTTTTTTTTTTTTGCTTAAGGAAGATTAGCCCTGAGCTAACATCATGCCAATCTTCCTCCACTTTGTAGGCAGGATGCCTCCACAGATGGCTGATAAGTGGAGTAGGTCAGCACCTGGGATACGAACCAGCGAACCCAGGCCACTGAAGCCAAGTGTGAGAAACTTTAACCACTCTCCCATGGGGCCGGTCCCTTGATTCCATTATTTTAATCCCACCTTATACTAAATCACTCATATGGAGAGTACACACAAAACACCGAAGTGGTTTCCCCAGGAGTTATAAATCTCATTCATCTCCAGCATTTTTGAGGAGCTGTTCATTAATTGAGTTAACTACTGGCATCTCAAGATAGAAAAGCTTCTTGTAGGAATGAATGAGCTGAATCCCTACAGGAAACTGAGGATAAGTGATACTGAGGAGGCAAGAGACAGGAAGGGAGGAAGGTGGGAAGAAGGTACCGGTAGTGCTGTTCTGCCAATGGAATTCACACTGTATTTTTTCCTATGTTCCAGAAAGTTCAAAATTACAAACCACGGGCCGCAAGCAGTCAGTCTCAAGGAGTCTGAAACACCTATTCCATTCCTCAAACAAGTTTGTGAAGACTTTAAAACGGTGGGTCCTATGTAGTTTTTCCAGGAAGTCTTAACTTCTTAGGAATCAGCTGGTTTTGGTTATGAGTGGAAACTTGGTAGACATCTCTTTTTTGTTATTAAAAGAATATGAAGTTCACTTTTCTCCTGAGAATTCAGAGAACATCGTAATTTCTCTGAGTTCTAGCCAGTGAACTTGTGATACTCAGCAAGAAGATGCTCATAGGTATATTTTAAATTATCTTTTATCATGTCCAAACATATTTCATATTTTTTCCCATGATTCAGGCTTGGTAGAGGAGACAGCTGAGGACAATTTTTATTTTGCTTTTTTCTTTTTAGGGGACTCTACATAGCTGTTATATTTTATTACAAAGACAATATGCTAGTCACCAATGAAGATCAAATACCGATTGTTGAAATAGATGACTCTCACACCAGTTCCATTACACAAGATTTTCTATGGTTCACGAAGGTATACTGAGTTCTGATTTTATTTTTCCCCACTTTGCACCAATGTTACTGCACATAAATCTCTGAAACCTTAGTAGAGGGGTCCCCAGTGATCAAAGTATTGGGGTGGAAGTAAATTATCTCAAAGATCTCTTTCGGCTCTGATATGCCCTATGTCATACAAAATGCCAAAGTAGCATCTACACTACATTTCAAAGCAAAGAAGCTTGCATTCTGTCAGATCGTGTCTCTACTATTCTGAGTTATGGGATCATTTGGCAAAGACTAAAATGTGGATCTGACTGTTTCATTAACATTCAGATCTTTTTCCAATTGGCCAGAGATCAAAAAGTTGTTTCGCGTGTATCTGAAAATGGACTGGAGAACAAACATCAGGGGTCAGGTTTCCTTCTCCCTCCTTTGCTTTGATGCCACAACCTAAATCATGTACTGGCTTGGACGATGACATGACCTCGTGACTTCTTTTGCAGCTGTCTTGTATGTGGGAAGATATAAGGTGGTTGAGGCAAACTGTACCTATCTCCATGTCCTCATCCACAGTACTGCAAACTCGGCAGAAGATGCTTGCAGCAACAGCCCAGCTACAGGTGAGAGGCCAGGTTTCAATTCAGACCTCCAAAGAAATTTTAGAAAAATTTGGTCAGCTAAGTTATCAATCCCACCTGGAAAGGAAAAGGGTGGGCTCCTTCCTCTTTCATATCCCTAGGCATATAAAGACTTCTTAGACAGTTTGAGCTGCACACTTGCTTATGTAGGGAACCAGTGCCTTTGGCAGTCTATTAGAAGAGAACCAGGGGTCTCTCTTCAAGAGTCTAGCAGTGACCCCCTAAATAAGGACTAAGGAGACTTGAGTTCTAGATTTGATATTAATCAGTCAACTCATTTCTCCTTTCTGGGCCTCAGTTTCATCACTTGCAAAATAAGAGGAGTTTGACTAGATCACTTGAAGAACCCTTGCTGCTCTGGCATCCTGTGTATCTATGAATGGAGTTGGAGAAAGAGACCAGCAGATATTCTGAAGTTTTTTGATTTGATGCTTTTGGTAAAGCACAGACATTTGCATACATTTTTGCTTACTTAAACAACAAAACAAAAATACCTCTTAAAAGCTTACCTTTAATCCTAAATTTATTCATCCTTCCGTACTATTAACCAATTGGATCAAATCCCCACGCCCAGCAAAAATCTTTGTAGGTTACAGAGCCCCTCCTAGAAATGATGTTGAATTCTAACCAAGCTCTTCTTGGTTTTCCTTTCATTGTTTTCTGATATTACCTGAATTTGTGGTTCTTAGCACAGAAAAACATCTGCTACACGTAATTGTGGTCTTTAAGAAATCATTGAGCCTTTCTCAGTGATGGGTATCTACCTACAAAGCTGTCAGTTACATCAACTCCAGAAATATACATAATAGGAATCTAGGTAAGCTGCATTTGCCCAGGCGATACCAGCCAAGGCATAAAAATAGGGTCATAATAACAAAAAGTATTTCTACAGCTCCACCTCTACTTGCAATTACAGGACCTTCATTTCTTGACCCATGCAATAATAATAATTCGACTCCCTGCAATAATAATAATTATTGTGTCACTATTATAATTAATTCTGAAAGGTAACTCTTAGCCCGTCTGTGCTATACTCCATTGCCTAGGCGGTTTACTGTCTTGTGTCCTCAATGGCCTCAGAGATTTTAGCAAATAGCACTCTCCATTTCAACCTACTCTTCTTTTCTTTTATTGAGGTAACATTGATTTTTATTGATTTTATTGCGGTAACGTTGATTTATAACATTGTATAAATTTCAGGTGCACATCATTATATTTCAGCTTCTGTATAGACTGCATTGTGTTCACCACCAAGTCTAGTTCCCATCCATTACTGTACACATGTGCCCCTATACCCCTTTCACCCTCCCCTCAACCCTTCCCCTCTGGTAACCACCAATCTGTTCTCCATATCTATGTGTTTGTCTGTTTATCTTCCACATGAGTGAAGTTATATGGTAATTGTCTTTTCCGTCTGCTTTATTTTGCTTAGCATAATACCATCAAGGTCCACCCACATTGTTGTAAATGGCAAGATTTCATTTTTTATGGCTGAGTGGTATTCCACTGTGTGTGCATGTGTGTGTATATATACATATATATATGTACCACATCTTCTTCATCCATTCATTTGTTGATTGACACTTAAGTTGCTTCCAAGTCTTGGCTATTGTGAATAATGTTGCAACAAGCATAGGGGTGCATATATCTTTTCAATTTAGTGTTTTCATGTGCTTTGGATAGCTACCCAAAAGTGAAATAGCTAAATCACATTGTATTTCTATTTTTAATTTTTTGAGGAATCTTCATATTGTTTTCCATAGTGGCTGCACCAGTTTACATTCCCACCAGCACTGTACAAGGGTTCCCTCTTCGCCATGTCCTCTCCAACACTTGTTATTTTTTATCTTTTTAATAATAGCCATTCTGATGGGTGTGAGGTGATATCTCATTGTAGTTTTGATTTGCATTCCCCTAATAATCAGTGATGTTGAACATCATTTCCTCTGTCTAGTGGCCATTCGTATGACTTCTTTGGAAAATATCTGTTCAGATCCTCTGCCCATTTTTCGATCAGGTTGTTTGTTTTTTTGCTTTTGAGTTGTATGAGTTCTTAATATATTTTGGATATTACTTTCTTATTGGGCATGTGATTTGCAAATATGTTCTCCCAATTTGTATGTTGTCTTTTCACTTTGTCAAATAAATTCACATATCTGTGGGCAGCTAATTTTCGAAAAAGGAGCCAAGAACATACAATGGAGAAAGAAAAATCTTTTCAATAAATGGTTCTGGGAAAACTAGACAACCACATGCAAAAGAATAAAAGTAGACCATTATCTTACACCATAAACAAAAATTAACTCAAAATGGATTAAAGACTTGACTGTAAGACCTGAAACCATAAAACTCGTAGAAGAAAACATACGCAGAATGGTCTTTGGCATCCATCTTAGCAGCATCTTTTTGAATACGTCTCTTCAGGCAAGGGAAACGAAAGGAAAAATAAATGAGACATCAAACTAAAAAGCTTCTTCAAGGCAAAGGAAATAATTTCAACTTACACTTAATTGCAGAATCTTCTCCTTCAACTCGAGGAGGAGTTCTTAGAGCCGGACCATGATGACTGTACTGAATTCAAAGCACCTCTTCCTCATTGACCACCTTGAGTTGGACCAAGCTGCTGTACCTCTACCTGCTCTTTCTTTAGGATAAAGTTCATTCCCAGGAGGCTCCTTGGTCCCTTAGTGAAGTTCTTGCCCAGGACACTCAGACTCCCTAGTGAACTCTCCCATTAGCCCACCATTCAGTCCAGACATGCTTGGATCACAAACTGAATAACCTTAGAATCTCAAGTAGGCTTCTTTATTGTATGTTTATTGGAGGCTTCCTAGAACACTTTCCTCTGATGTCAGTACCATGAGAAGAATCAGGTTATCACAAGCCAGTGCAGTTAGATGTTGAGGTGCTAGAGGGAAGATATGATGGTCAGTGTGCCCTACTCAACTACTCCAGTTGCAGTGACTCTTGGATTTCCTTGGCCCCCCAATGTATTCACCCCACCACTTTTCATAGTGCATCAGCCCACTTCTGAGGTCATTTCCCTGCTTGTCTAGCTTAGATTCCTCAGCCCATCAGAATCATTCTCTTGAAAATACTCTAAATTTCTGGTCACTGTCTCCCTCCATATTACTTATTTGAAAAAATCTAAAGCCCAGATGAATCCAACTGTCTAAACTGAAGTAGTTGCACATTGCTGCAGAAAAATCACAAAAAAGAGAGTTGACTGCTTTTATGTTATGTTATATTAAATTCATGACTACAATTCTCACATGTAATGTTCCATTTCCCTGCTAAATTCACTTTTCCAAACTATAAGGAAACCTCCATTCTTCCACATCCCTCCCCCTTCCACACACTCTCCATCCCCACATCAGGTGATGACTTCACTGTATAATTCACTAAGAAAATAAGTGGGAATTAATTATTTTCTATCACTAAGTTTAAAAGCCTGCCTGCCTTGACCCCACTTTCTCTTTCTTCTCTCCTATTCCAATAAATAAAATCTCACTCCTCCTACCAAAGGCTCATCCCTCCACATGTGCTTTGGATCCCCTTCCCTCCCATCTTTACTTAAACATACTCACGTCTCTCCAGTTTAACCTCCCCTCAAAGCCTTTCTTCGATCCTACATGCCCCTTCAGCTACCAAACTCTCTCTCTTCTCTTCCTTAGACCCAAACTTCTTTAAAGAGTTTGCCTACATTCTCCTTTTCCATTTACTTCCTCATTTCCCATTTAGTTCTCAGTCTTCTCCCTGACTTTGGTACCACCATGCCTACCAACTGCTCTCTCAGGCCACCAGTAATCAGAGGCAGATGATGCTCATAAAGCTTGTGCCTCAGGGCCCCTCACTTACATGAGCCCCTCTGAGTGTGGGAATCATAGAGTGTTTTAGGTGGGGAGGTTGCAATCAAGAAGCATTTCTAGTACAGTGACTAAAGAAATCTCAGTGGGGCAAAGGGACTGGAAATTCTAAATACTCCAGTATTTGAGGAGATTTCCCTTCTCATTCTAAATAAATATTCACTTTTACACCTAATGTTTACATTTGTAATTCTGTATTCTTTCTCTTAAAGAGGGCCCCAAAATTGAATGCTGCAGGCCCCCACAGAACCTGGATCCATTCCTGCCAATGACTTGAGTTTCACTAAATCCGATGGACACTTTTAAATCCTCTTTGCAACTGACACCTCAGCAGCATTTGATACACTTGGTCCTGCTCTCCTTTTTTAAATTGCCACATCACTTGGCTTCCATGACTCCACACTTTGCAGATGCTGTCTTCTCTGCTTAGAGTCCTCTTCTACTTCTTTCCCTTGCTAATTCCTACATATCCTTTAGATATTAGCTTAATTTGTATACTTCCTCAGAGAGCCTTTCTCTGATCTCCTGATTAAGTGAATCACTCTCATAGCACCTTGTATTCTTCATTCAGAACAGTGATCATAATACTATTAGTTAATTATTTGTATCACTATTTGGTTGGTACCCACTTGGATTTTGAGTCCCTGAGCTCAAGGCATGTATCTGCCTTGGTTACCACTACATCCTCCATGTGTGCCATGTGGTAGACCCTCAGTAAATACGAGTTGGATAAATAAATGTATTTGTCAGTCCAACCCCTGTACCTCAAAGATCACACTTGAGGGTACTCTATCTAACCAAAGGGAAAAAGGATCACAGAAACATACCTCATGCCATAGTTCCACCTGGATAGTTCTCCAGACCTGCGTGGTGATTAGTGCCTCATAATACTCAATAAACAGTTACCCCTTACAGGGCCTATCAAAGGCGAGAGCACTGTCATGCATTCCCTTCTCCCATTCACATTTCTCTTTGTCTGCTTAAATAATAGGAGTCACTTTCATCTTTTTTTGTAGGACCTATTGCCCAAACTATTTGCTGATCTTTAGAATGAAAATGTCTGGAAATACTGAAACCACATTTTTTAGGGGGAGTGAGAGTGACACGGCACAGCAAAAGCTTTTCGGAAGAGGAAGAAAAATAAATTTGGGAAAATTGATACTTAATATTTTAGGTCTCTTTACTAATCTAACATTTTTACAATGTTCTGAGAAAAGTAAAAATGCATTCTTAAATAGCTTGATTGGCAACAGCCATACATAAATCCTGTTGCTTTACCTCTGGTATATCATATTTTAGTCTCTTCCCCTTTCCAGCATCACTACCTCTGCCTGATTACTCTAGTACAACAAAAGCCTTCAAAGTCATCCTCCTGCTTCCAGTCTTAACACCCTCCAATCCATTCTCCACACTTTTGCCGTAGTAGCAAATAAATATTCTGGCCATGTCATTAGGGAATCGGACTCATATCCTTTCAAGAGCGGCCTAGACATTTTATCATGGCACACAAAAGCCTTCATCACCATCTTTCTCCCCATCCTCTGTTTCCATACCACCCTGACTTACCTTCATCACAGTGCATACCAACCATTGTGCATCCTGTGCCTTATTTTCTGCTCTATACTGAGGTCCTTTAATACATAATAATAAATAATAATCATAAAACAACTTCCATTTATTGAACAGAATAGGTGCCAGGCACTGTACTAAGTTCTTTACAAACTATATCTCATTTAATCATCACCATACCCTAAGAAGAAAGTACTATTATTGATATTCATTTAACAAATGATAAAACTGAGGCCCAGAAAGGTTAAGTAACTTGCCCAAGGCCACATAAATAGGAAGTAACAGAGTCCAGACACAAATCCAGATCTATATAACTCCAAAGCTTGCATTCTTTCCAATACTTCATCATCTTATTGTGTGTTTATCTACAAAAAGCAGCCAAAAAATGTAAATAGAGGAAATAATCCACATTATAGTTAAAAAAGAAAAAGTAGAAGTATATCCAGCATCATTTGGAGCCTATTTAGGAGAAGTGGTTTTAAATTTTATTGGAAAGAAGGTAAAGTATGAATTAATTAATTGATTAATATTACCTAGGCAGGAGGAGAGACAAGTATCCACCAGCATTTGGATTAAAAAAAAAATAAGATGAGAAAACCTCTAAGTGGCCAAGACCCCACATTTTTTTCCTACTCTTAAGAAAATGGCAGACGCCCCAAGAGACAGAAGTGTACGTTGCTCTCATATTGAGAGGTATCTGAACTACTTATTCTCAAAATACAGTAATAATCTGACACTGTAAATTGAGTTACATTAAACTTTTCTCCTCCATAGCTTTTAGAAATGAGTGTTAGTAAGTAAAAGCCAAGGTAACAATTTATGGATACTATGTCTTTTTCATTTTTCAAGGGGGGGGAAGAAAAGTTTCCCCCAAATTTTTCTTTTTCCAGGCCCTCATATCTTTCCTCTGCACTTCCTTCAAATTCCCATGTCTTTCCAAACTGAAAAAGGTCTCTAAGTATTGTGTATCTGTCTGGGGCTTACTGACAGTTCTGTGATTTGTTCTGGTTATACCCTAGATGCATTCCTGCAAGCCATCGGCTGGTTTTTATTCTTCTCTACCTTGTAGGACCCTTAGGATTCCCAGATCTCCTAACCTTAATTGCATAGTATGACAGGTATTAACATGATCTGTTTTTCCTTTAGGCCCTAGAACATAGTTGAAATTTATTTTATCAAGGATATTCTGCTTTTAACTTGGGCTCTCCCAGAGCTAGCTATCCAAACAAATTTGATGTCAATAAAGAACTTCAGGAAGACTTTTAGTGCTTTCTTGTTCAGCCCATTAATCAACATATCCAAAGTTGACAGTGAACCACTGAGAATAACTCTGCTTAAATGAAATGACCACCTTATTCAATGTCTACTCACTAGCTTTGGTCCAAAGTAAATCATATTTTACAGTGTCCTAATGATAATACGTTAATGCAGTCAACAAAAAGTTATTGAGCTCTTACTACATACTAGGCGCTGTGCAAGGAACCCAGAGACACAGAGATAAAACCACCATGATCTCATGACATGTACATAAATATGTAGGAAAGCCAGAGTCATGCTAAGATACAAGTTTACACAGGAAGCAGTAGGGGACAAAAGAGGAGATGGTAAATTCTACCTGAAAGAATTGGGAAAATCCTCCCAGAGAAGGTGAAACCTGGTCTGAGTCTTGAATATGAGTAAGTGTGAGTCAGAGTGGGATTCCAATTAGAGCAGGCAAGAAAGCCCATACCCTGCCTGTATCAAGCTTGAGAGTTTACAAAACACTTTCTCAGGCATTGGTTGACTTAATCCCCCAAACACCCTATAAGGTAAGGATTAGCATAAGGGATGTCTGAGTTGTAAAGACCCTTAATTTTAGATGATGAAACTCAGGGCAAGAGAGGGTAAATAATATTTCAGAAGTTTAAGAGACAATGAACAGCAGCCAGCCCTGAAACTCAACACTAGGATAACTAAAGGCTTAGTAGCAGTGGTGTGCTGGAGCCAAGTGGCTCAGGAGAGCCAACTGTTAAATATTCAGGAATTTTGAAAGCCTGTTGTCAAATCCTTGGTAGCTTGAAAGCGGCTATGGCAGGAATATTTACACCACAGAAATTGGCATATGCTATAAATCACATCATTTTTTTTTTTTTGATACCCAGTTTACCAGCATACCACTGCTTATTGGCCAATATTACTTTGTAGCAAACTGCCTTTATATAAAACTGTAGTGCCACATGGGGCTAGACTAAAAGCCTTACCCAATTACTTCTCTATGATTCAGAAGTCAATTATTGGAAAGGAATAACCTGAGTGATTAGGCCATTTTTAAAGATAGTAATCCTGCCAAATGAATTTTTATAATATGTCAACAATTATTTAGGAAATTTCTTACTTATGTGTCTCGCCCTTGTGAGAAAAAATAAAAGATTTAAGACACAGTCCCTTCCTGTGAGGGAACATTCTGGAGTTTTCATAGATGTGGATAATAACCAGCAGACTCATTCACTTTTAGGTCATCTTTGTCACTTTTACAAATTCCAGTTCTAATTTTGCTCTCCTGCTAACAGGTTATCTCATCAGCATTTACGTGAGCTCACAAAAATAACACCTAGGAGCTCTGAGATGATTTATAATTTTTAAAAATCATATATATTTAAAGGAAAAGGGCATTTTGTCCTATTCATCCAGTGCTCCAGGTTAGAAATCTTAAAACCCTGCATATTTGTAAAACTCTGTTTATTTTAATAGCATCAACCTGGGCCCCTCCACATTTAACGTGCATCATTCTCTTTCTGCCTTTCTAAAAGTATTGTCTGCCTCACCTGACCTAGCTCACAAACTATCTTAACAAAATTCTAAATAAATACAACCCCCTGAAAGGTAGATAAGTCAAACCAAGCCAATCTCCCAATTAAAGGGTCTTGAAAGGAATATGCAGTTATTCGGGGACCTGTACAATGTGCTACATTGTCAATTCACTTCTTCATTTCAAGCAACCACTCTTCATACCATAAGCTTACTGTAGATCTCTTGAAAACTCCACAAGTAGCATACTTGAAATATCAGGCATTTTTCTTTAAAACATCTGGGATTCTCTTCAAGTACTGGTAACTGAGGTTTATGTGCTGGTGTGTCTATGTGGGTAAGAGATATTTACAGATATTGAATTTTCTTAAAAAAACATAATTTTTGTGCCTCTTGCCATAATCTTTGCAGGCTTATGATGAAGACATTTTCTCTGAGCTTCTGTTAAGTACATTTCTGTAATGCCACATATTCTAGCTTTAAGTCTGCTTTAAAAAAAAAAAAAAAAGCTTCTCAGAAACATCAGACAATTATCCCCAGTGTCTTCTGTTGCAGTTATGTTGCTTTGTTTGCATAGCATCATCTAAGCTATCAGAAATCTATTTGTTTCTAGAATTTACTTGGAACACACAACCTGGGAAGAGTTTACTATGAACCCATTAAAGACCGGCATGGAAACATCCTCATAGTCACCATCAGAGAGGTGGAGATGCTCTATTCATTTTTTAATGGCAAATGGATGCAGATTTCAAAGCTGCAAAGCCAGAGGAAATCTCTGTCAACGCCAGAGGAGCCAACAGCCTTAGACATTTTACTGATAACCATCCAGGTATGTAGTCTTTTCAATTTCCTAATATATGTGAAGTTCCAAACACACTTGCTGAGGCTCTAGTGAAATATATCAAGAGCCATTTACATATGTAGTGATAGAGTGGAGAGGTCTGGAGACATGTCATTGCTTGTATTCCACACATAGGAAAGATTCACAAGCTTATTTTTATTTATCACTCTCCAGATCTAGAATTCATGAAGCAATACAAGAAGTAAGCACCCTAAAAATGCCCCTGACCAATGAACCAATGAAAAACAGTGAGACAAATGTTTGAGTAAGGGATTTACTGATACATATATATAGTCTAGAAATGTATTATTATTATTACAGTCCATTCAGGTATTGGTTTAATGTATATACATATATACAGCCAGTCCTGGTGATCTAGTGGTTAAGATTCGGTGCTCTCACCACCATGGCCTGGGTTCGTTTCCCTATCAGGGAACTACACCATCTGTCTGTTGCCTATCATACTGTGGCAGCCAGAGCAAAAACACTGGGCAGAGTTCCACTCTATTATACATAGGGTGGCTAGGAGTCAGAATCAACTTGATGGAACCAAAACCAAATATATATATTGGTTGCATGCACATATATATTAAAACATTTTGAACAAAAACACTCTTACATATATTTACTCTTGCTTGTTCCTTCTAATATCCCCTGGGATAGACAGGCATGATTAAATTCATTTTAGGAATGAAATAACTGAGGCTCAAAGAGAGTAAGTGACATAGGCAGATTTAGTGAAGCTAATGAAACTTCAGCATCATTCAGTTCTTCACTTGCACAAGGCAGTGGCAAGGACCCTACCAATTTCACATTCATAATTTTGTATTCTTCTCCTTAAAGAAGGCATCGAAAATTGTATTAGCTTCAGACCCCCCAAAACTTGGATTTGCCCCTGGGCACACAGCTAGAAAATGGCAGAGCTGAAACTTGAACTCAGATCTTCTGATGAGAAGTAGACTTCTTTCTGCTATGTTACAACACATCCCAGGGCAGGAGTTAGGATTTTAGTCAGTGACGGATGGGAGATGAAATAAAGGATGAAAGACTCACCTAAGAACCCAATAGCCACCAAAATTCAAAATTCAGGCAGCTTAGGTCCAGACTCAGCCGAGATGGCAGAACCCAGATACAAACCCACATCTTCTTCTCTTGAGTCCAGTGCTCTCTACATGCTGCCACACTGCCTCACATCTTCTCATGTGAACATAGGTTTCAAGCTGTTTCTTTTTCTTTTTCTTTTTTCCTTCTTCTCCCCAAAACCCCCTAGTACATAGTTGTATATTTTAGTTGTAGGTCCTTCTGGTTGTGCTATTTCTTTTTATTTTTTTCTTCCCTTTATTTAAATCCAGCGATAGGATGAGTTTTACAGAATTCTCCAGTTAGGTGGCAAAGCTGGCAGAAACATCTACCTTGAGCCCTGTGCAACCAATAGCATTTATCCACAAAACAGCCAATTTGGAGTAATGGGAAAGAGAGGGCTCAGTCCTGCACAAATGAGCCAAATTCAAGCCTTGGCCCTGGGAGCCCCTCATAATCACCCTAAACAGCTAAGCCACCAGACCACTAACTTACTTTCATTCCCTATTGAGGGGTGGCTGGTGACCTTCCCATTACTTGTCCTGGTCCAAGCCAGGACAAAGTCCAATGTCACAAAAGTAGGCTAATTGGTCAAAGCCAATACCTCTGGATTTGATTTTATGGAATTTGAGTTCATATGAAATTGATAGAGGGTGTGTGTGTGTATGTATGTGAAGGAGGTGGGGGCAGGGAACAGACACATTCGTGGCTCCCCTCTTCACCTTTTACAAGCAAGTGCTAAAAGAAACATTTAAAAAATCATAATAAATTGAGCTTTTACAGGGTGACTAATACACTAATCCCCTATAGGGATAAACTGGGGTCTGGCCTACCTTTGCTCCTAGAAACACAGCACAGGCCCCAGCATGATATAATACCTGGTTTCTCCTAGAGTTATTACATTAAAAATGTGTTACAGGTGCAGAAAAATTCCAATCTGGCGAAAGGTTGTTAGAGAAGGAGACCAAAAATAGAGGCAAGATCAGGTTTCCACACAGATCCAAGTGGAAAATTTACCCCCGCTGACTGGCACATTCCTGCTTGATGTCATACCCACCCACCCCCACTCCCCCAGCTTTTCTCTCTCACCTCCTTCCCATACAGGTCTTACACTGGAGAGGAAACAGGGAATAAAACTACTAGGGCTGGTATCCAGTCACTCCTAGACTTAAGATTTAATTGTGTCAGGAGCTGGCCCCACCAATTCAACATGAAAATATAGATAGGTCTTGATGGTTCCCCAAAGCAGGCTGGGTAATTCCCACAATTCTAGGCCACAAACCACTCTCTTTTCTCAGGGTCAGTAGACTGATGACCGCCAGGCTTTCTGATTGGAAGTCTGGGCTTCTTTCTACTACAACACACCACATTCTGGGGCACCACTTTGGAATTAGGCTGACTGGGTATGATTCCTGACTCCACCTTTTCTAGTTATGTGGATAAGGTAAGTTACTTAACTTCTCAGCTCTCATATTTTCTCCTCTGCAAAACAACTCTAATTTATAGGTTTCTAATGAAGATTAAATGAGTTATATATAAAGCATTAGAAAAGTAGCACAAAGTGAGTGCTCAATAAATGTTAGTGATTTTTATTATTTCTCTACTTAGAAAAACCCAAGCAATGCTAGGCTCTCCTCAGGGTACACCCAGTCCATCTCCTCCTCATCCCTGCTCTCCTAAGAGATGACCCTGGTACTAGCTCAATCATCCTTTGGGGCATTTTATCACTTCCTCTACCTTTCCATGAGAACTAAGGAAAAGTGGTATAAAGACTGTATGATCCACAATGAGGTTTTCAAAACAGATAAGGGCTTTAAGATATCTGGGCCCATAACTAATCTACTAATCCCTGGGGCCCCAGAAAGCTCCAGAGTCTAACCCTCTCAAATTCCTGACCCTCTCTAGTCCCAGACTTTCATAACAGGCCTCTCTCATCTATCTGGAAGAGAGAGAGAAATCCTTCCCACACTTGCCTGGAAGAAAAAGAGAGTTATTATGGACAAGTTAGAGTCCCTGTGAGCAAACTAATTGGCAGAGTATTTCCAATAGGGAGGCCCCACTCAGGTGCTGAGTTACTCTGACCATGATCTGCAGGGGTCACTTCAATAACTTTAGGTGAAGTTTTCTCTGAAGATTAATCTGTCACATTTGGAATACATTTTCAAGTTTATAACACTTCCTCACATCTATGATATCATTTGATCCTCACGAAAACCCAATAGTAAGGCTGAGTAGGAAATTTTATTGTGTCCAGTTAACTGATGAAGCCATGGATTTTATGGAAATAACTCATCAAAGTCATATCAGCCAAAAGCAGCACAGGAGGGACTAGTCTTCTGACTCCTAGCCTGGTGCTCTTCCCATTCTACCATGCTGCTTGACACACCCTCCCTCTCCTTTTCTCTGGATCCTTTTTTAAGTGTGATCCCAGGGGCCAGCCCAGTGGCGCAGCGGTTAAGAGCACACATTCTACTTTGGTGGTCCGGGGTTCGCCGGTTCGGATCCCAGGTGCAGACATGGCACCACTTGGCAAGCACCACTTGGCAAGCCATGCTGTGGTAGGCATCCCACATATAAAGTAGGGGAAGATGGGCATGGAAGTTAGTTCAGGACCAATCTTCCTCAGCAAAAAGAGGAGGATTGGCAACAGATGTTAGCTCAGGGCTAATCTTCCTCAAAAACAAACAAAACAAAACAAGTGTGATCCTAGAGAAGTTGTGGTAAAGTCAGTCTTCTACCCCCTCTCATCCCTGCTTTCCTTCTCTTTTTCTCCTTCGGCATTCCTTATTACCTCCAGGGACCCAGTGTCTTCTTCTTATACCCTAGATGCCCAGGACCTGCTGTCTATTCTGCCCTTTTCTGCTTTTCTTCCAGTACATTCCTGCTCTTTCTATCCCCATGCAACCTCTAACATGGGGATCAAAAACTATAGGAATCAGAAATATTAATGGAAATATGCCAGTTGGGCTAGACATGAGAAACAACTGGGTTTGCCTAAAAACTTGTTCACCAATGTTCACAGCAGAATTATTCATAGTAGCCAAAGAGTGGAAACAACCTAAATGTCCAACAACTGAGAAATGGATAAACAAAAGTGGCAAATCCATATAATGGAATATCATTCAGTCATAAAAATGAATGAAGTACTGATCCATGCTACCATGTGGATGAACCTTGAAAACACTATGCTCACAAGTGAAAGAGGCCAGTTGCAAAATGCCACATATATTGTATGATTCCATTTATATGAAATATCCAGAATAGGCAAATCCAGAGATAGAAAGCAGATGAGTGGTTCCAGGGGCAGAGGGAGGAGGAATTGGGGAATGACAGCTAATGAATGCAAGGTTTCTTTGTGGAATGATGAAAATGGTCTGGAATTAGATAGTGATAATAGTTGCACAACCTTGTGAATATAGTAAAAAGTACTGAATTTCACACTTTAAAAGGTTGAATTTTATGGTATGTGAATTATATCCCAATTAAAAAAAAGAAACAAGTGGAAATAATAGAGACTGTAGTAATATGGAGAGCCCTTGTCTCATCAAAAGAACATCCCTATTCAGCTTGAGCTAACTGCAGTGGAAGGAAGTGGTCCCAATCTTGAAATATTTCCCAATTTTTAAAGAGAAACTGAATTTTAAAAAGAAACTGAATCCAGAGTTCTGAATAAAATCTCTTTATTTTTAAAAGTTAGAAAATAATTCAGAAACTGTAAGTTATTTGCAATCGATATAATTTCGGGCCCACAAAGACCACCAGCCACCATTTTATGATCTCTGCTGTCTCTAGATAATTCAGCTTGAATCCCCTATCCAACAAAACAAAAGCCCTGTAGTTACTGGAAAAGCAACTATAAATTGTTCCTCTAGCAAGCTCTTAGGATATCTGATCACAAAAGAGAGGTTGGATATACCCTTCCTAGTTACTGCACCAGCACAGCATATTCTCTCCCAGAGGCCCAGCCCCAGACCCCACTACCTCTGGGCCTCTCACTTCATATTTAATAAACATTTTTTCAGCACCAACTAAGTGCCAGGAACTCTTCTAGGTGCTATGGGAAAAACAAATGAACAAGTCAAGGTCCCTGCTCTCAAGGAGCTGAGTCAAGGCAGGGAGACAGACTTGTAAACAAATCAAGGTAATACAAGGCAGAATTAAACTAGAGCCCTGATAGCAGCACAAACAGTGTACTATGGAAACACAGACAAAGCAGCTAGTAATTCTACCTGGAAATATCAGGGAAGGCATTGTAGAAGAGGTGACATTTGACTGAGCCATGAAGGGTAAATTAAGGTCATCAGGTGGGGAAAAAAGAGAGACAAAAAGAGACAGGAGAGGGAAGAGAGAAAGAGGGAGGGGAGAATAGGAAGGAAGGAGGGTGGGAAGGAAGGAGGAAGGGAGGGAGGGAGGGAGGAATTAAATAGAATTAAATTAAATAGAAGGCATGGTAGAGAAATGACAGAATCTGGAAGAGTAGATCTCACCCTCCCTTGGGTCCACAATGGACCTTACACATCCTTTTTATGGCCTTTATCACGCTGGGTTAGAAAAACTTGCTTGCATGTCTCTCTCACACACTAATGTGAGTTCCATGAAGGGAAGGATCATGTCTTATTCATCTTGATGTCATTAATATCCTAGCACAATGCCTGATACATAGTAGGTGCTCAATAAAAGTTGGTAGAATCAGTGAATTCATGAACCAACAAAAAAATAAAAGAGAGATTAGGTAAGGTACAGGGAAGGAAAAGCAATCCATTTTGGCTGGAGATAAGAGACACAAAAGGGCTACAGTGAAAGTAGAGGCTAGAAATGCAAGTTAGAGGTCAAGTCAGGCTATATATAAACCCACAAGCCTTTGCTTTAGTTTAGGAGGCCCATCTAGTGTACCTCAGATTATGTGAATGGGACAGCCTCTTTCTCATCCCATGTATTTCTCGGGCTCCAAAACATTCAGACTAATGAAAGATCAAATGACTATGTAAAGGCAGGAAAACACATAGTAGATGCTCAGTAATAGTCTTAAAAAAAATTTGAATGAAAGAGTGAATTACTCCATCCCAGAATGGGGTTGGTTTTTACATAACCACAGTATGTTCCTAGCTCACATTCTATTTGTGGTCAGTTCTGGCCCTCACATGTTTTTCTTTTATACTCATACCCATCCTATATTTGTACTCTTGGGTTTGAGTCTTTACAAGCACATTTTACTATTAGGTTTCAGCCTTAATTATGATAGGCTTAGTTTTCCAATGCATAGGGTCAATCAGAGCCTTATTACTATTTTGCAGAAAATCAAAACCACACAAAATTTGGGACCCACAAATTTGATACACACATTTTTCATTTCTTTGTCTGGAACATCAATAAATAAGCTGAACAGAATGGCCCTCAGGACCAGTCCCTACTGGATCATCACTCAATATGTCTACTATTCCCACACTATCTCTACCATCCACAAATCTTTAGCCTCAATACCCAGCCTATAAAAGTAATGTGGTCAAAACTCTACTTTTCCCAGATTATCTAGTGAAACAGATTACACTGGAGATTTCTCCCTGGTCTGCAGATCATGGTCTTTTGCTGTTAGAAATTGAAGTTGTCTGTGTGATTTGCCCTCCACAAAACCATGTTGACTGTATTTAGAATCTCAGGATTTCCTGAGTGACAGCAAATTGATTGTTTGATGGTTCTTTCTCATTTTTCCCAAAGATCAATAAGTTGGCAGTCTAATTACTAGAGTCATCCTGTGTTTCTTCTCTTTCTGTTTCAAAGATAGGCATATTTGCCCTTTTCAAGTCTTTAGGGACTTTTCCAGTTCTCCATCACTTCTTAAAAATAACGATCTGTGGGTCTGTAGCCACATCTGCTTGTACAGCAAGTACCCCTAGGGTACATATTATCAAATTCTGCTGATCTGAATACTTCCATTTTTCCTTCTCTCTTTTCTTTGATTACCTGTTCATTTCTCAAAATTTCACCTTGACTAAACTTCCTCTGATCCACAACTTACCTGTGATCAGTTCTGAAGAGACAGGATTAAAAAGTTCAGCCTTATCAATATCCTGATATTAATAAGAATTCCTTCCTTCTTGATCATGAAATCAAATATTTTCTAGTCTATTTTTTGGCCAAATATCCTAAAATTTGTTTAGCCTTTGCTTTTCTGGACATGCTAGTTATGTCTTTCTCCCAATTGTGATCATTCTTATTTTGTACCTCTTCTGCTGTTCTCATATGTTCTGTTTTAGAGACCTAGCCTGATTTCCGTATGTTGTATACCTATTACATACAGAAATAGTACTGGGTACACTAAGGACATAATGCAATAAAAAAACACAGCACTGTCATTACTTTCATAGTCTAGTTCAAGAAAAGAACATAAAAGAAGAAAAATATGTTAGGTTCTCCTTCTTCTGCTTGCCTACATTGCCTCTATTATAAAACCGATTTCAGTATACATACTGTGATCATTTGTTTCCTCATCTGTGTTTCTTGACCTCTCCAAAAGTAGGGATCATATCATGTTCACCTGAAACCCCAATGTCTCCTGGTAGTACCTGGCACATCACAGGAATTCAATATGTTTGATAAAGGATGGGACAGAGGAGACAATACACAATAGCATATGTCAGATGTTGTAGATGGTTAATTCTACAGAGGAGGGATCACTTCTTCAGAGTATAGTGGTTAAGGAAGGTCTCATACTTCTCTGTTCCATACAGAATTCTGTACAAGTGTAAATGTTGGTTTTTTTCTTCCTTTTCACCTTCCATACATTTAGTGGTAGAGTTGATTCCCTCTTTTTAACCCACTTTTAAAAAACAGGCTAAACTCTGGCCTGTAGGAATTCTTCCCTTCTAATCAGTTACCTGACTCATCACTCCTAACTCTGTTTCACCCCTGCACTGCCCAAATGTTTAAAAGTCTTACCTACTGACATGGGGGGTGGGGGGAGGGTCTGTATTTCCAATTATTCATTATCTGAGTTCCTGCAGTCATATAATAGGGAAACAAAAGTCATAACCTAAATAGTTCACTAGAGAACTGGCCACATATAAAACAAAATTCCACACAAACATCCCTCTGTGCTTAATTAGGTTGGCACTTCTTGTTGCACCAACAACTTCATTCAGTCTCTGCTGCCTGTGGAATATTGTGATATGACAATACAATGCAAATTCAATGCAAATCTATTACAAGGTAAACTTTAAAATCTTGTAAAAGATACAGAATTTTGTGAAGCTGATGAAGATGATGTGGAGATCTAATCAAATCACATGCCAAGCTACCAACAATTGAGAATCTAGCAGTGGTAGATCAGTTAACAACTGAGGAACATAAAATGAACAAGAACTTTATAAGAAAATGACTTGAATATCAAAATTTTAAAAGATGCAAGGAAAAAAAAATATATGAAGCCTTCAAATACTCTTGCAAATATTTCCTCTTGATCACATTGCGAAAGTCAATATGAGGAACAGCATTTCAACTATCATACAATTTAGTCTAAAAAATTAAGCCAAAAAAATAATCAATAGTTTATTCTCTTCATTCTCAGAATTAGTTAATAATTATAACTACAACTTAAATGTTAATAATATAAGGTAAATCTATTGCTATTCCTTTTTGTTTCATTTTTCAAGATAATCAAATTTTTTTCCTACTTACTATAAAATTTTGATCCTATTTTAAATTTAAAAGACTACTCTTGATACCAATTTTCCTGAAATAATGAGCCTTCCTGTACTGCTTTGTCAGCTTTTATACTTTCGAATTTCCTTTTTCCCCCAGCTAAACAATAAGATCTCCAAGAACAGAAATTATGAATTCTGTTTTTCTCTAGTACCCATCTCCACCACCACCAGCCCATTCCCAATCACAACCCACATACCTACCCCAGCACAGAAATCTGAGGAAAATAAGCACACAGAATATGTTAGTGACTTATTACCTGACTTGCAGGATAATTCTCCAGAAAGTAAGACTGGTTATACCGCCAACACATCCTCAACGTTTATGGTGGTATTTGAGGTTTTGCACCGTATTATTTACTATAGCTCCTTTAATTCATGACATGGCACACCTAAAAAAGGAAAAGGTTTTGAGATTGCTTTTCAAGCTGTTTTTGGCTTTTGTTTTTTTCACCCTACAGGATATTCTCTCCTATCACAAAAGGAGTCATCAGCGACTCTCTCCTGGATTATATCTGGGTTACCTAAAGCTCTGTAGCTCTGTGGATCAGATCAAAGTTCTCGTTACCCAAAAGTTGCCCAACATTCTCTGCCATGTGAAGATCCGTGAAAATAATAACATTTCCAAGTAAGTTGTAGGAGTTTCAGTTTTCCTCATGATGAAACAATGGCTCAAGTGATAGGTTTGATGTGCCAGAAGGAAACTGAAGTGTTACTTCCCAGTGTAGTTGCTCTAGTGAGATGTCCTCAGAGGCCAGGACACTGGAGCACAGGCAGAGCTGCATTTTAACATTAGAATAAGGAGGGCCTGTGGTTTTGGTTGGTGGAAGGAGTGAGCACATTTAAAGGGGGCACTATCTTTTCACTTTATTCTCTGTGCTATTCATGGTGTAACCACTGATGCTCAACTGATTAATGAGTAGATGCCCTTTTCTTTCAATATTGCTATTTCCATCTCTTTTCTTTACAATCTAATGTCATTTTTTAAAAAATAGCACTTGTGGAAAAATGGGTTCTGGTACAACAACTGATTTCTCCTTAATCTTAAAGGACCCCCCTACCCTCATGCTCCTCACCCCTAACCCTCTGGCCTAAGGACTTTGTATGTTTCCTATACTCTTTATAGCTCTTGAGGGAAGAAAAGAAGTACCAGAGCCTGAGCTTCTGGAAACTGCTCTATGGTTTGGCATTATGGTGAATTACCCTGTTAGCTTTGGGAAAGTTGCCCAATGTTGGTCATCTGGCTCAGCTTTACAACTAGCCCTCTAGCAGGCCTCTGAAAGTTTACTAAAATGAACTGAATTGAGCTCAACATGAAAAAAAAGGAAAGGAAATAGTAGATAAGAAAAGAAAAATAACTCTCCAGAGTTCATCAGGCTTCAGAGTACAAAATTAGATCCCCAGATTCTAGATACAGCTATGGATTTGCTTAACCAAGGGATTTGCTTTAACTATAGTATGTCACAATGTTTATTAAATACTACTTGATGACAATGAAGGAGATGATGATGATCTTGATTATGATGGTTTCTTCAAAGAACTCACTAGCTGCCATATTCTTTCGCTTATTAACTACACCCAGACTTTAAGTCTGCCATCTGGTGGTCACTTCTACAATCAACATTAGTTATCTCCTCAGTCCTTCCCAAGAGGTTACACGGCTCATTTGTGGGTTGGTTCAGCAACGGTTACTTTCATCCACTTTCTAGAATTGTGTCTTAAAGGTTTAGATTCTTTTAGTGGTT
This sequence comes from Equus asinus, assembly GCF_041296235.1. Taxonomy (NCBI): domain Eukaryota; kingdom Metazoa; phylum Chordata; class Mammalia; order Perissodactyla; family Equidae; genus Equus; species Equus asinus. The sequence goes on along the minus strand of NC_091802.1, from coordinate 31,241,674 downwards.
ATACTAACTAATTTCCCCCTGCCAAAGATCCAAATTTCATTTTTACAAAAGATTCCAGTAGCCTTCACTCCACCACTTTCATCTCCCTCATCCTTATAGACTAAACTGATTACTTAGTGGTAGATGTTTCATGGCATTCCTACCGGTAATTTATTTTCCAATTTGATTACAAACACTGTTTTAGCAATGTGGTCCTGTAGGTTTTGTGTATACTTGTATTAGTCAGAACCTTCTCATTTAGTTCAGTATCAGCGATGGGAGAAATGAAAAGGTTCCCAAGCAGGTTCTCAAAGATTTCAATTATTTGTGAAGCCAACAGTATGCCCAGATTGAAGTAGGATTTAATTTTTTTTCTCTCATTGGGATAAAGGGTAGATTTTCCATACTCTTTTCCAGTGTGAGAACTGAAATGAAACAGATATCTTGAAACTAGAAACATTTCTAGTAGCTGGTTAAAAGAGAGTGTTTTCTGATGAGAAGTTCGTGTCATAATCAATTTCATTTTCTGACCCACAGATCGGAGCCCTTGGCTGGTATAATCCATTGGGGAGAGTCCTCAGAGGATTTTCATGAGGGTGGAAACATATGTTAGCACCTCCTCTCTTTCCATCCCTGGACAGGAGGGCTTTCCTTTCCTCTCTAGCCTGCCCCTGAGAGCATATTGCTGCTCCCTGCAGAGTTAGACCAAGGAGAACGAAGGAGAAACTGGGCCAAGAGAATGTGTTTAGAGACTTGTGCTAAAATACCTGTGGAAACAATGTTGCCCAAGAGGCATTTTACCTTGGTCTTTTCAAGATCCTTTTGAAGAGCAGCCTTTGGGGGACAAACCAGATGTGCTTTCCTCCCACCACCATTCTTTTCCCTTCCCTTCTGCATGACATTTAGAAAAGTTCATTAGGAAGGATTATAGTGCATGCAGAATAAAGACACAGATGACTGGTTTGAAAGGAGGATGGAAGCAGTGATGTGTGTCCCCTGGTTCCTTTTATTGGAATTGTCTGGTGTTCCTGTTTGTGATTCTCCTCGAGCTTTTGGAAGGGGAAAGAAACCAGAATAGTCTCCACAATTACAACAGGCCAGGGTTGAAATGTGCCATGTGGTTTGTTGCCTGAGTTGGACTAGACTCCTGTGGTTACCCAACTGCTGAATTAACCAGAAAATGCCCCTGTGGTAAATGTAGGGTCTAAGAACTTATAAGGGATCTTCGGGGGGGAAAAAAAGGAAGACAGTCAGGAAATTATTACAAAATATTTCAAAGCTCCAATCTCAAAAACTGATTCATACAAATTAGACCTGCTGTTCTGAGGTATATGTGGTTTGATAGGTAAACTAAGATTAAATTAGAAAAAGCTCATTTGAAACTCCATTTGAGTGGCAAAAAGTTCAAATTTCATGAATTGCATCGAGTTTTAACCACCAAAACCTGGTTATCCAGGTTCTGGACATATACACTAAAAATGTTCTGAGCTGTGTTCTGAACTTTTGTTATATTTCTAATTTTAACTTGACTCAACATACAGAGAGGAGTGGGAATGGGTCCAAAAGATTTCTGGCTCTGAATCTATGGAAAGTGTGGATCATACTTCTGACTGCCCCATGCAATTGTTCTTCTACGAGCTCCAGATGGCAGTGAAAGCTCTCCTTAAGCAGATCAATATACCTCTACACCAGGTACTAGTCCTTACCATTTCTATCTTCTTTTTATGGCTAATGGAAACTGCATTGTGGCATAAAACTCAAGAAGTAAAAAATATATGTATTAGTTTATTTTCATTAATTTAAACACCACTTTGCATGTCCATGCATGTTCTGAATTTGATGTTTACAAGTACACAGACTGCACTTGTGACCCTTTTCTCTAGCTCCTCCTTACTGACTTCTTCCAAGGTTCCTGGACCCCACTGCACTGTGGTCTGGACAAGCAAGGAAAAATCATTGGCTAGCCCAACTTGAAGGACACGAAGCTCCAGGACAGCAGGAAGCAAGGAGAATAAATAAATAAGTGTATATTAGATGTACAGATTTATCTAAGAATGGAAGACTAGTGATAGTATAATCTATAGCAATGGCCAAGGTTATGCCATGCTATCTTTCCACAAACAGAGAATTTACTGTCAAAATTATTGTTTTATCTAAACCAAAATGTACAAACCTAACCTCTACTAATAAGCAACTTCAAGAAAAACTGTTGGCATAGAAGAAAATAGTAAAAGTTTATTAGGCCCTGTCTAGTAAGTTAACATGATGTAGCATTAGGTTGAATTCTTTCTTTCTTTATTTATTTTTGGCCTATGTTCACTACCCCCACCACCACCCAACACACACACACGCACACACACCCCATCCCTATACACAAACACAAAATGAACCAAGTTTAGCCTGTAAACAGGAAGATCATTACAGGAGTGACTGGCTTTCTTTAAATAACAGAGAGACAACCATGAATTGACCTCTGATCCATGGAGGCAGTGGGATAGATTAGCAACTCAAGAGTGCTCTTCCATTGGGGTACTGCTCTGATTGTAAATCAATACTGCAGGACTAGTTCAAAAAAGTCAACACTGATGAAGAATAAATTGCACAAGATGCCATAAAGACACGAGGGGAGCAGCCGGATTATTCCAGGGGTGGCCATGTACTCAGGAGGAGAAAAAAAAATGCTAGCTGTACTTGTGACAGTAGATACTATTAAAGGTTTCTTGGGCTTAGCAGGTTTGAAGCAGCTCATATTTCATTGGTGACTCTCGGGCTACATATACATGTTGGGAGAAGGCTGCCTAACTGCCTAAGACTGCATACAACATTTTTTTTTTTTTTTTTGGATACTTGTAAAATTTTTTCAGTCCTTGGCCAGAAACTACATTTTTCCCCCTTAACCAACTTAAATTGAAACTAGTGGATTTTTAATTCAATCCATTTTTGTTGCTTCATGTAATTATATTCATCATTTTGAAAAGCCCACAGAATGCAATCATTTTCTGCTTTTATAAGAAGCATAAACGTTGTTTTCAGAGTTTATGTGGAACATTACTGCCTTAAATCTTGATTTTATATAGCATTATTAAATGGGCTGAACCCTAATATTTATGTTGTATAAAAATTCCAAGCTTGAAGTCCTGTAATTTTGTTAGATGTTTTATGCCAGTTTGGTGTTGTTTATGTAAGTGCCATGTTGTAACTCTCCTATTTTTCCTCCGCGCGTGTCCCTCTGCAGGCAAGGAACTTCCGCCTCTACACACAGGAGGTGTTGGAAATGGGTCACAATGTGTCCTTTCTTCTCCTGCTCCCTGCCTCAGACGACGTCTGTACAGCCCCAGGACAGAATAATCCTTACACCCCACACTCAGGGTTTCTTAACCTCCCTCTTCAGATGTTTGAACTTGGTATAGTAGCTTGTTTCACCTAGAAATATTAACCCAGCCTCCTTATAATAAAATCACAAAGTTATATCTGTTCCCCCTTGTCCCAGTGGAGGGTCAATAAATCACATGATGGCTTTGGCAACAACCCTTCCTAGAACTGTGTACAAGTCTGAGAGAAAGCAAAGCTCCAAGACTATGTGCCTGAGCAATAATTATTGAAACCTAGCTAAGGCCCAATGGAAAGGAGGGAATTCTAAACAGAAAGTTCAGTTATCAGGCTGCAGTTCTTGCCTGCCCTTTGCTTTCTTAAAACATAAATACAAGAACTGATGTTTTCATGAAAAGCACTGCCCCTTCTCTCTTTCTCTCTCTCTCGTTCTCTCTCTTTCCTCTAACTGGGAAAAAGAAAAATACTGAAATTAAAATGTAGAATGTGTATCACTTTGAAGGGAAAAAAAGTCTATAACTTTATGTAGTGCTGCTTTATTAAATAGACTATATTAAATAGACTCTAAATTTCTAGCAGACCATTTGAGAAATGACAGCGTCTCCCAGGATTGTGATTATAATGTAGATTCTGAATGGTAGAAAATCTAGTCCTGACTTTCAAAAATGAATAGCCTAGGCCCCAGTTTCTCTATTTTTGCGGAGACCCCTGCTGCCCACTGGAAATGTGAATAGGAAGGCTTTGTCTCTTCCCCATGCTTCATCTTGTAACAGGCCAATAAGAGGCAATTAGCAAGAGTTCCGTCAGTTCAAATGAATTGTAGGATTTACGGGAGGGTGAGTGACTGGGTGTGCAGAATGAAGGCAGACTCTTTGGATTGCTCCCCAGCCACCAGATTTAGAAGCAGACAAGGCAACTGCCTGATGTCTCATTTTGAGACCTGGCCATCTGAATCTGAATTTATCCTTTGAGGTTAAATGGATTAAGCCTCTCAGTTCCCTTGCTCCAAGCAGTTCAGATGTCCAAAAGCTAATGAACAGCAATTGTTATTTTCCAGAGGAGGGAAACTTAGCTGAATCAGACTTGTAGACTGGGACTTGAGAGTCCTAGGTCCCCTATTGTGTGGTACTGGCAATCACTTAACCTTTCTGCACATTTTCTGTGTCAAATGATTAATAGCACTGGCCATACCACCCCCAAGAGATCTGGATGTGAATGTAACCATTTAACAAGATCCCCATCCAAACATTATTAGTCCATGCTTTAACTGCATTGCTAAATATATGAAATTACAAAATATAGTTTGGGTCAAGGTATTTCAATTCAAGTCAATAAGTATACACTGGGTGCTTACTGTGGAGATTCAGAGATGAGTAAGACAAAGGCTCTGCGCTCAAGGGACTTTCAGTACAGTGATAGGAGTAAAATAATAATACAAATTATTATTGAATGACATCAAATGTGCCAAAATCATATTAAATGATACTGAAAGAAGAAAAGAAAGCACATGTTCTCAAAGAAGATATCACAAAGCTGCCTTGGAGGAGAGAATATTTGATGTGAGACAGGATGTTAACAAACATGGATGATAAAGAAAACTTTCTTGTCGGGGGGAGCTGAATTCGCAAAGACATGAGAACAGAAGAACTCAGAAAGAGTCAGGAAAGAAACAAGTGGTCCAGTTTGGTTAGACCAAAGAAATGATGAGGAAATAGTGGATATAAAGCTGTACACACTAGTTCTTGCCATATTGGCAGTATCTTAAGAGTTAGACTAAGGAATCTATTTAAGAGGGACTGGAAGCAGGATTAGGGGGATAGTTCAGAGGTTATTATAATAGTCTAGCATTAGGGTAGAAACAAAACAAAAGGAAACACATACAGACGTAAGAAACATTGGGAGCAATTGACAAGATTGGGCACCTGTTTGAATGAGAAAAGGTGAAGTCTAGAGACTTCTAGAGTGCCCCCATTGTTTTCAGCCTCAAAGACTGTGAAGATGTTGCTGCCACTACCAAAAGTAAGGAAATCAAAGATGAAAATGGTTTGGGGAAGAAAGTAATGCTTTTAGCTCTGAAAATCTTGAGTTTGAAGGTGCTGATTCAACATCCAAGTGGACATGTCCAAGTGGCAGGAGAAATGCAGGAGAGAAAGGTATCAACACAGAAATTTGGCTAGTGTCTACTTACAACAGCTGAAGCCATGAAAGTGAATGATTTTCCACGGATAGATAATTGACAGGGAAAAGAACTAAGGAAAACACTTCATTGGAGAGCTAACCAGGAGTCCATTCTGTGTGAAATGGTCATGAGTGTTCCATGATTACAGGCCAAAATACATGAAATTCATTTCCCCATGCCTCAATGGCCTTGGTGGGAAGAACCGATGGTTTGATATCAATCACAACAGTACCTGACTCCCAAGACCCTGGAGGACCAAGCCCTGCAAGTATCCTCTCTATCCTGCTTTCTGAGAGGCTCATGTACTATTCTGGAGCAGCCACACTTTGTCCTTCTGTTGTTACTCTCTATTTTACAATTTCTTCTCTGCATTAATTTGTTCATAATTCACCAATATTTATTACGTAACCTACTAAGTGCCAGGCACTATTCCAGGTACTGAAGAATCAGCAATGAACAAACTCCTCATGGAACTTAAATTCTAGTTGGGGAGACAAATAGTAAACCAATCAACAAACAATAATATTGTAAACGCCAGACAGTAGTGAAGGCTATGAAGAAAAATAAATCAAAGTAAGAGACTAGAGTGAAGTGACAGGAGCTACAATTTTGGAGAGGATGACCTGGGAAGTCTTCTCTGAAGAAGACAGATTTGAGCAGAGACCTGAGATTTCCACGCAATGGGAACAGCAAGTGCAAAGGCCTTAAAGTAAGAGTGTGCTTAGCTAAGAGATCAGCGTAGGTGGAGTGTAGTAAGCAAGAGCAACAAAGACAGGAAATGAGATCACAGAGTCAACAGGGGCCAGATCATGCAAGGCCGCATAGCCATGATAAGGACTTTGGATTTTACTTTAAGTGTATTGGGAATCCAAAGGAGAATTCTGAGCAGTAGAATAACATACTAAAAGCTCTGAAAAATCCAGTAGTACCCCCTCACAAAAAAAAAATAAAAAACAAAAAGCTTAACTTTGTTTAACCCAGCATTTTCCAAGTTCATTTGACAATGACTGGAATCATTTTTGGCATAGCACCTATTAAAAACCCATAGAAAACATACTTTAAGATATGATACCCAAGAATAGTGCTTCTCAAACTTTAATGTACATAAGAATCTCTTGGAGAGCTTATTAAAATAGATGTCTGGAGCCCCACCCCAGAAATGCTGAGTCAGTAGTTCTGGGAAGGAGACTGGAGAATTGCATTTCTAACCACCTCTCAGCTGATAATGATGCTGCCAATCCATAGATCACACTTCAAGTAGTACTGCCTAGAACACAGAGATAAAGAAATTTTAGGAAATTATAGAACTAGAGATGCAGTTAGCATAGCACAGTGTAACAGAATCCTACAGTGCCCATCTTTTTGACCTGTCTTACTTCTTCTTAATACTAAAAGCAATATAAGACCATCAGATACTATCTTTCATCTATGAAAACCAGACTATAGATCAAAGCCTGGGCCTCAATAGTTCCTGACTTTAAAATGTTTTTCCCTAGAGTAAAACATAACTTCTTACCCTCTTCGTCCTCCTTCATTACCATAACATTCACGCTCTAGTTGATTAATAAGGATCATGTAAGTTTCCAGAAAAGACCACTTTGTTGGGCTTGGTTCCATTGGCATACACAATTCTATTAGTCTTTTCCAGGGATCAGGAGGAAATGTTGCCAGTGGCAAGAAATCAATACATTCTAGTACAATGGTTATTGTACTTCAGCACCAGCAGCAACAATTTTTAAAACTTGCTGGGCCTTAGTAAGAATCATGACCAACTCTATCTTATCCCCAAGAAATCAGGGCTTTACAAGAGGCAGATTAGCATAGCTACTTCCGCTATTTGACATCAGCTCACTAAGCATTTAATGATACCTTCTGTAGGAATTCCTAAAAGCCTGCTATAGCGGGCCTAAGCCCCTCTAAGAAAGATGCTAAGCAAAATCTACTTTTTTTTAATAAATAGAGACTTCTATCTTCCATAGGTAGGTCCATAGTAAAAGGTCAACAGATACACTAAGCGCTTCTGAGAAAGAGAATGTTGTTGGAAATTCAGCCAGAACTCAGAAAATTGTAATAACAACAGAGGAATTCTAGTGAAACTTGAAAAGGTGCAAATTATGAGATTATGTAAATTAGAATAAAACATTTACACTACATTTCAGTTTGACTTGTATAAGTCATCCCTGTCCGATGAAAGGATTTGAGATTTGGCAAACTGACTGTGTTCCTGCCAGTGGCCTGAGTGAATCATAAATAACTTGCTAACCAGCTATGGAAAACTGTATCTGTGCCTATTCCAGCACTAAATAAATCTAGCAAGGACAAAACGATAAAGTAGCTTAGCCCTCTGCCCCCTGGAGTAAAGACTATGCTGGGGCAAACTCATAGGGTGTTCCTTTACAGGATTACTTGTGGGAGAGAGAGAGACCATCATATAGGATAGTGTGAGATCTCTATGAGAAGGGCTAAGCTGAAGCAAAGTGGTACAATTTCAGACCCACCTCCTCCTCCATAGCCTGAGGGCTGACACTCGCCTATTCTTTGGATAGGAGCAGGGTGACACTCTTCTGCACTAAATAAAGCATGTGGCTGGGGGTCGACAAGGGTCACTATTTATACTGTTCCCAGAAACAAAAGGAAAAGCAGTATCATGAGCCCTTAGAAACACTGTCCAGTGATATGGCTTCTTGAGGATTTGCCTAGCCTCCACTGAGGAGGTCGCCCTGCCCTGATGCTGTGGGCAGTCACAATTGACAGCAAGCCTATGATGAGGAAACTTGATTTTTTATTGATTTCTTTGGCTCTATGAATCATACTAATTGGACTAGAAAGATTAAACAACTGGGGAATTTAAAAAAAGACAGTTTGGAGCCTGGTATACATTTCATACTTCGGTGCTTGGCTTCATCCTTCATTCAACAAACATTTACTGAACTTACACTGTGTGCCAAGTACTGTGCTGGGGCTAAACATACAGACATTAATAAGACAGTCTGCCCACCAGAAGCCTAGAATCCAGTAGAGGACACAGACATGTATACCAACAGTCCCAATACAATGAAAGCCCTGATGTAAGAGGTAGGCTGTTGAATTTCAGAGGAAAGACACCTAATCTTTTCTTACACAGAAAATACTTGAGCTAGACCTTAAAGGATAAACAAACATCCAGAAAAGAAAAGGCAGAGCAGAAAAGGAAAATCATTTTAAGCAGACAGAATAGCATGCACAAAGGCTTGGAGACCTGGGAAAATGCAGCCCAATTAAGTATACTCTTAGTAGCTCAGTATGACTGATGCTTAAGGCATCTGAGGAAGAGTGACAGGAGATGAAAGTAAAAATTAAAAAGGTCAAATTCACAAATGGCTACTTATGCCATCCTAAAGAGGTTAGACTTTGTCCTGTAGGCAATGGAGAGTTATTAAAAGATTTAAAGAAAAGGAATAATATGGTCTTATTGGTTTTGGGCAGCTCTGTGGAGAATGGATTGCAGGAGAGCAAAAAAGGGCTGAGACTAGACGCAATGAGATAGTTAAGAGACTGGTCCAGGTGGGCAATGATAAGAGTCTAAACCAGGTAGCTGAGGTAAGCGTGTAGAAGAGAAAGCAGAGGCAGGAGGAACTTAGGAGTTAAAATCGACAGGACTTTGTGATTGATTTAGCGTGGTTGAAGAAGAAGATGGAGGAGCCAGAGAGCCTAAATAGGGTGCTGAGATGGATAATGTTGCCATCTACCAAAATAGGAAATATGAAGAGAGGAACAGGTTTGGGGGAGGGGAAAGACGATGAGTTCAGTCTGACAAATGATGAGTTTTGAGGTGCCTGTGGGATATCCAGGCATTGAGCCTAATGGAATCCAGGCCACAGGCTTACAAGAAATGGCACAGTCTCAACTCTCATTCCTACTGCCCATTTTTCATGATTTAGGACACCATTCCTGAATTCCAACTGTCAACTCATTGACTACCAGGAATTTTTAGAGGGGCATCTCGTGCCCAGGTTCTTTCTGACACCTTGGCAAAGAATCATGGAACTAAATTGACCCCAGGAGGTAATCTTGTTGATTCCTTAGCTTTCAAACTAGGCTGCCTGACCTAGACTGATTAGGACCTTATCAAGCTAGAGATCTTTAGGAAGAATATTCTAATCTCAATCCTATTATAATAGTCTAACTACTAAATAAGAATATGGAGCCTCATTCTTCCTGGGGGAATGGGGTAGGGGTGTAAACAAAACTTTATTTCATATCTGATATGTGCCACATGCTGTGCTGGGCACTTTATATACATATTATTTAACCCTAGGTAGGAATTATTATCCCTGTCTTAGATATGAGAAAACTGAGGTTCCCCTAGGTTACACGCCCACTATCATGTAGGTAATAAGTGGCAGAACTATGATTCAAACCCAGGTCTGTCTGATGCCTAAACTTCAGTACTTTCCACTCTATTATACTCCTAATCTGACTTCTAGTGTTGGTGCCGACTGCATTTTAGTCTGCCACTATCTTATGCAGAAAAAAAGAGAGAGAAAACACTGCAGAACATTAGTCTTAGTTTGCAAATCACTAACAAATCATGTGGTCCAGATAATGCATTATTGTACCCTTATACCATTTTGTCTGTAAAATGTGTGTGATCACATTAGAAAAAAATTAGAAGCTTCCAGTCTATCCTCCCCTCCTCAGTGATGGCTACCAAATGTATCATTGCTAAACCACAAAAGACTATGTTAAAGTAACATTTGTTAAAGTAACATTAAAGGCTCTGGATAAAAACCACTAGAGCAGGAAAGAGAAGCACTGTAGTTGACAGGTCCTCATAGCTCACTGTGGTGAGTGGCACGGGTGGTGTGGGCGCTCTAAGACCACCCACTGATCCAAGGCTCCTACCGCAAAGAGACACAAGAGAAAGTTGTGGACATTCTGGAGTTTAGAATTCAGATGGGACTGGTAGTGTTTCCTTTAAAGAAATTCTTCAGTCCTCTCCCTATCTTCCCAGCCATACTTTAGAAAGAAGGAAAAAAGCCAATTTTTTTTTTACAAGTTGGTTTGGAAAGGCAGGCTGAGAGACACTTCACTCTCTTCACTCTCCAGCCAAGAGAGGACATCTGTCAAGTGCTAACAGGATATAATCCCTCCTTGAAAGGCAGAAAGACACATTCAGGGAGCTACAAGGGTCAAGAGTAAGTTACAAAGTAATGGTGATTCTTTCCTGTAGAGCTGCCAATAAATATCACAGACCTGAAATACACCTTTCAAAACAGGAAAATAAAGAGCAGTGATAAAAGAGAGAAAGGAAGGAAACAGGAGACTGTAGAGGAAGGGTCAGCCCTCTTCAGATCAGGGCACAAATTTATTTCATCATTTAGTCAATAAAAATCAGGTGAGAAGCTACAATGTTCCAGGTTTTGAGAAGATAAAAATTAACAGGAGACATGGATCTTGCCTCAAAGAAATCACAGTTTAATACCAAGGCAGTCAAGTACATTACTACAATAAAGCAGGTTAAGTGTCCCGATTATTTAGAAACTAGGGCTTTAGGAGCACAGAAGAAACTAGTTCTGCCTGAGGGGGGGAGGTATCAGTGAAGATTTCACTGAGGAAAGGATACTCAAGCTGAATCTTCAAGTAGCAGAAGCAGCTAACCTAAAGGTATTGGTAGAGAAGGATATTGGAGGACAAGGAAAAAGCAAGTTTAAAAGCACAGAAGTACAAAAGAACCTGGAATACGTTAAGCTAGATCAAAGCTTAGGATCAATGTGGGTGGAGGGTGGAGGGTGGTTGCATGATGCAAGATATGATTGAAGATATATTCAAATCCTAGATCACAAGGAGCTTTCCCTTTGGTGTTAAGATGTTTGGATTTTACCCTGAGGTCAAGAAGGAGCTCTACGGAGGTCTTTAAGAAGGGAAATATCAGGAGAAGTAGACTGTTTGGGAGAAGCTCAATAGTTTGTCATTTACTGAGAAACCTGTATGAAATCAGTTCTTCTGTGTGTCAGGCAAAGAAGTGCTAGAGTAGAGAAAGTAGGAAGGAAAGATCTGACACCAGAGAGAAAAAAAACAAGCCTAGAACTGAGACTACCCAAACTGAGAAATACTTCCTCGAAATGGTGCACACCTAGAGTAAGGATGGACCTCTGAAGCCCTCACCCCATTCTTCTCTTCCACTTCCACATGAAGAAATACAAACAAAGCTGATTACCCTTACACTTATCTGAGATTGATCCTAAGAGGAAATCAAGCAAGGAAGTGGCAGTGGTAAGATGGGAATTGAAGGGTACACTTAAATCCCTCAATATGCAGAGATGTAGGGCTTCCTCACATGGTGTAGAGATCACCAGATGCCCCATTTTGAGGTAGTGTAGTTTTAACATCCCTAAATGATCATATCTGGGTCTCCAGAATCAAAAGCAAAGAGGTTCAAAGGCAATAATTAGATGTTCTTCCTAGAATTCCTCACCAAAGAAATAAGAATAAAAATGTTCCCACAGATTTGTTGAGTTATAGCAGCCCTATTTCCAATTTTTTCTCTCTGGTGCATGTAACGCACCAGCATAGGTCAGAGGTACACAGAGTAAGTGAGGTTCCTGGAGGGTGAGTCTCCAAATTCAACAATCACCAGGAAGAGACTGGTACTATACTAATCTGAATCAGGATGCTTTCCTTATCCCACTGAAATCTGAAGTTACGGTATATGATCAGAGCCAGTCAGAGAAGTATGGAAAATCTGACCACCTCAGGCCGCCTGCACCAGACTGACTCCCACACTACTCTTTCCCTCCTCCATGCTGGGGATGAAGACTGTCTCCTCTGGCCTCTGGCCCATTATCTTTTGAGAGAGAAAGGTCAAGTCTGCTGAAGACAAACATGGTCTGCCAAGCCATCAGCTCCATCATCCTTCTAGAAGAGCTGAGGAGCAGAGAGGCAAGAGGAGGATCAAAACCCATCATACTAGGACCTTAGGGATATTTTCCAACCAGACAAAAGACACTCTGAGAAAAGCATGTCTTGTATTTTCTGGGACTTCTGGCTTTGGAAAGGAGCACACAAAATACATACTGGAAATCACACATTGAAATCAAAACCGGTTCCAAATTGCTACTTGGCTTTTTTTTCCTTAAAGTGATAAGCAAACTTATTTTCCCAATATATATCTATATATATATTCAGCCTCAACTGTAGGGGCTGAACATAAACTGCAGCTTAAGCCAACCCCACTTCCCCATACCTTACCAGGACTTGGTAAACCTTAAAAGGGAATACTGTCTGACTAAAGCCAGACAACTAGCCCCTTAAGAGCACATTTATAATTAATTTATGGCTTAATATTTTCCACTGATAGGATTAATAAATCACGTTTTCATTCAACTTGTTTTCTCTGAGGTATGAATTTCTCTATTTTGATACCAGATCTTAACATGCTTTATTTTGCTTGTCTGTTTTCCAGTTCATTTCTGCAGCTACAGGGAGAAATTTATTAGTCTGTATTGCCGCCTTTCTGCTGTTGTGGAGTTAGATTCTCTGAATACCCAACAGTCCCTGAGGGAAGCAATCTCAGACAGCGAGGTTGCAGCTGCCAAACAAAGACACCAGCAGGTTTTAGATTTCATTCAGGTAATAGTTTGTTTCTTCTGAGGTAAAAGGATGGGAGAAGGGGTAAGGTGGAGGGGATGAGAACCAAGCATGAGAAAGAATAGCAATCTGGGCTAAATTTAAAGACTGCAGTGTACAAGTAGCCAGTTGATTTGGTTAAAATGTATGGAGCTCAGGGAGATGTGAGTTTTTAAACAAAGACTTAAGAAAAAGCTACAGGTAAATCACAGAGTTACTAAGAGCTGCATCAGCCACTGTGGTGGGTAGCAGTGGCTTATCACATTGGAGAGAAAAATCACCATCAGAAGGAGTAGTGCTCAGAATATTATTCTTACCCAATAGCGCACTGATAATTCCAACAGACAGAAAAATTGTATTAACTCAATATCCCAGAGAAAAAGAGAAGAAAACAACCCACCACTTTATGCTAACTCAAATCTAGCTGAACCTAAGATTCCTCACGCTTCAGACTTCTTTCCGGCAGAGTTGACACTTTAATGTGTGGCTACCAAGGTTAGAAAATGTGTTCCCTGTCCACAGTCTTGTCTGGAAAGGCCCTATGGCAACATCTCAGGGTCTTGTGACAGGAGTACTGGCTAGACATCAAGAGAATTTGGATCTGGTCTGAAACTGCCTCTAAATCCCCTGGACAAATCTTACGATTTTTCTGCCTGTAGTTACCCAATTAATAAAATAGTATAATAGCAACACCCCTGTGATAAATATCACTATGATTTATATTCAGTTCAATTTGATAAATATTTGTTGAACAGCCAGGTGTTAGGCACTGTAAGGGAAATAAAAAGTTGAATTAGACATGGTCCCTGATCTTAAAGAGTTTAAAATCCATTAGAGTAGGCAAGAAATGTATATAAATACTATTTGTAAAATGAATCAGGTGCTGAAACAGAAGCACAAAAAAAAAGTTCTATGTCAACACAAAAAAGTAAAAACTTACTTACATTTGTAGGTTTAAGAACAGTTGTGATAAAGTATGGAACCAACATCTGAGATAGGCCTAGAGGGAGAGGTTAGAGTATAGTGAGAAGAAACAGACTGGGGGAGGGTGTATTCAAAGAAAAAGTATACAACAGGTAAGGCACAGAGAACAGAAAAATAGTATTTGGGGAATGAGTAGTAGTCAAGATTGGTTGGGACATAAACGGAGTGAAGTATGGTAATGAGAAATTAGGCAAGAATGAAAGCAGCAATGAGATCAGATCACAAGAGCTTTATTAAAGGCCATTACAAGAAATTTGTACTTTATAAGCAACAGGGACCTGGCCAAAGTTTTGGAGAAGTAAGTTAGAGGCTCTCATAGCTGTTCAGGATAGATTCAATCAGGGGGGATATTCCTCCCATTCGCACTGGTATGGCCATACTGGTGGTTTACGGAAGCACTCACTCTCATTGGCCATGCTCACTAAATGATTTGCATCTCATTCCTAGATTTAAGGAGAAGAAGACTAATGGCAGGAAAACCAGAGACAAAGCTATTACAACCATCCAGGCAAGAAGTAATGAGGACCTAAGATAAGGAAATGCTGTGAACTTTGGGCGAAGAAATTTCTCTCAATCCCAATCTCCTCATCTGTGAAATAGGGAGGATACTAATAGCACCAGCTCAGAGTTACTGAGAAAATCCAACAGGATAATGCATGCACAGCATTCAGCAAAGTGCCTGAACATAATAAGTGTGCAATAAATTATATATTCATTCATTCACTCGTTCACTAATAAGAAGGGAAAATGCTTTGAAACATGAACATGCAAGATTTGGGGTTTATTAAGTACTCAGGAAGAAAACAGTATAATATACTTGCAGAGTGGTGAGCTGACAAATCCTATCCTACTTCTCTCATTCTATAAATGAGATATCTTAGGTGACCTCTCAGACTAAAGAAATAAACCGTTCAAAAAGTGACTTGCTCTCTTGACCTGAGAATTTAATATTCAAAACATTTACATCATTTATTTTATTTCCAATAAAAGTGGAACATCAATAGGGGGAATGTGTGGGGAAAAAGAAAAATGAAGCATGAGGAGAATATGAAAGACTGGCTTATCTTTTGAACCCAGTATAAGGGACAATGGAACATAGTAAGAATAATGACCAGAAGTCAATTAGCATACATTTTTAGTCCTAAATCTTCCACTGATAAACCTTGGAGTTTTAGACAATTCATTTGATCTCCAGGGGCCTCAATTTCCTCACATGTAAAATGAAAGGATTGAACCAGATGACTTCTAAGGGCCTGGCTGGCTCTAACATTTCATGACTTCTTTAAAAACCATAAATATTTCTAGAGAAGTACTTCTCTAACCATGCCATAGGTTCTGTTTCTGCTTTACTCCACTTAAGCCTCCCTGAATCCAGTATGTTCATGCAACAAAAAGGCTGACTTTCTTCAGTCTGTCCCAGTCTCAAACCCCTCCAGGAGTTCCTGGCTCCATTCTTACTCCCTGATGACTACCCTTACTCCGTTTTCACCTAACCTAGGGCTCCACTACCTTTTTCTCTTTCCCTTTCATCACAGCATTAAGTGAGATGGATAAAGGCAGGCCAGGCCAGGAATTCTTCAAAGTGCTAGCCTGCTCTGGTCTCCCAAAGCAGGTAACTTGAGAGCCCCCTCTACATACTCTCCTTCCAGCCAGCCAGGTACATGTAGACTTGGATAAAAGCCAATTCTCAAAGGGTTCAAAAAATCACTTCTCGGCTAGGGTAAAACGAGACCATCTCCCTGTACCCATAGCCTTCAGCAGACTGCCTTGCTCCATCCAACATGAATAACTTCATTGACTGCAGATAATGTGAGATCATCTCTCCCCTTATCTATGTTGGGATTCTCAGTTTCTCTCACTCAGAATGAAAACCAGCTGCAGCCACTCACCCACTGGCGTTCACAGCTCAGTCCACCACACACCATAACCTGCAGAGGCAACCACCAGCCATGAGAGCATTTGTATGATTCCAGATCTAAGACAGTGTTGAAGTCACTACACAAACCAAACATTGTAAAGAGCAAGGGAGTCTATGTAAATACAGTGAGGAAAAGAAGCCAAGGAGTACAGCCAGAAACGGGGAGGGCTGGGCCAGAGGAGGTGCATAAAATCGTAGATAAGGTATACAGGCTTTACAGACAGCACATGCAGCAGAAATGTCAAAGTGCACAGACTTGAAGCCTGGCATATTTTGAGCTGCTAAAGCCTAAAGGGCAATTAGGCTATAATTTATATACCGTAATGCTTCAAATGCTCCTAAGCTGTAATAGAAACACAGCTCATTAAATATAGCCAATCTATCATCCCCTCAAGCACCCTGTAACTGTGCTGTGAAAAAACCAATCACCTTTACATTCTAATAAAAATATTATCTTGCCTGAGTACAGAGAAAGGGGTGTAATTTATGGGATGAAAACCAAAATTTTTAAAGGGCAGGGTGAGAAACGGATGCAGAATTTTTAACCAACAAACCTAGGGAGTTTATGGTCTTTCTTTTTAAAAACGTGTCAGCAAGTCTTCAGAAGTTGAATTTGGACCTTAAAATCAAGGGGATTATGTTGTCAGTTATTTTTAGATCAACAGTATAAGGTAAAATGGGTGCAAATTGTTCCTTGTTTTAGAGCTACTTAGCTAAGTCTGTTAAACTCAGTCCACAGTCCTCCCTGTACCTGTGTTTTTAATTTTTCTTCAGTTAATACTTCATCATCACTGAGAAAAATTAAGAAGTAAACATTGTTTCTACACATAATTTTTTAAATTTCTACAGTAAATTTCACTGTCCATCCTCAGCAATAAGGCTAAAGCAATCTTATCCAAAGAGAACAAGTGGATTATTATTAATAACTGTCTTAGTTTCCTAGGGCTGCCGTAACAAATGACCACAGCCTGGTGGCTAAAATAAGAGAAATGTGTTCTCTCACAGCTCTGGAGGCCAGGAGTCTGGAACCAAGGTGCTGGCAGGCCACACTCCCTCTGGAGGCTCCAGGGGAGAATCTGTTCTCTGCTTCTTCCAGCTTCTGGTGGCTGTTGTCATTCTCTGACTTGCAGCCACATCACTTCAGTCTCTGCTTCCGAGGTCACACTGCCTCCTTCTCTTCTGTCTGCCAAATCTCCCAGTGTCTCACTCTTATAAGAATGTCTTTAGGAGGACATTTGTCATTGGAATTAGGGCCCCCATAGATAATCTAGGACAAACTTCTCCTCTCAAAATCCTTAACTCAAATCACATCTGTTGCCATACGAGGTAATATTTACCCTTTTATCATATAAGGTAATATTCACAAATTCCAGGGATTAGGACATCTTTTGGGAGGCCACATTCAACCCACTACAATAATCATGACTGTCACTGTAACAACTGAAAACTTTACAACAAGGTACAGTTTATAAAGTACACTCATCTACATTATCTTACTTAATCCTCAAAGTAACTCTGTTCAAGGGTAGAGATCTAAAGAATTAGGTAACCATTCATTCATTCATTCATTCACTGAGCAATCATTTATTGAGTACCTACTCTTTGCCCAGTCCAGAGTAAAAGATACAAAAGCATATTGTAACAGCTGTCCACAGTCATGTAGTGCCTTTAAAATAACTGAGACAAGAGTATGCTGCATGAGGTGGGACCAATAAAAGCCAGAGGAGAGAGTCACAATCCCATCAAGAAAATTTGTCAGCATCTCCTCTGGGATTCCCACTTTGTCTTTACCTCCCTAAACTTCAGATTTCTCCCTTTACAATGCTCAGTACCTCCTAACAGGCCTGTTCCCTGCTGAACGCTTTGCCCAACTCACTACCTAACAAAGCCTGAAGCTCAATCTCATGCTTTCATTAATAGCCCTTAATACTCTGCCAAGTCCTGTCACTCCAGGACAGAACAGAACTAGAAAGCAAGAAAAAATGGCTATGGACCACACAGTGCCATTCACTAGTTTAACTCTAGCTTGTCTGTCACTCTCAGTAGATAGAGTGTCACAGTTTCAGAATCTCCTCTGTGTTTCTTGGGAGCACCAAGTTTGTAGATACTCTTTTTTTTTTTTTCGGTGAGGAAGATTGGCCCCAAGCTAACATCTGTTGCCAATCTTCCTCTTCTTGCTTGAGGAGAATTGTCACTAAGCTAATCTCTGTGCCAATCTTCCTCCACTCTCTGTGGGATGCCGCCACAGTGTGGCTTGATGAGTGGCGCTAGGTCCACACCCGGGATCTGAACCTGCACACCCTGGGCCACTGAAGCAGAGCATAAGAATCTAACCACTACACCACCAGGCTAGCCCCAGTGGATATTCTTTAAAGAATTTTCTTTAAGTACAGATTAAGGCCTTAAGAAGGAATTTTGAAAATAAAATAGAACACTGGGTAGTCTCTTATCTTTAAAACTTCTACAATCAGAGACTTTAACCTTGCAGTATTCATACAATGAACACCTTCTACCTGGAAGTTGAGTGACAGCAACTTTCCAAATGTTCTTCAAAAATAAATCAAAGTGTCAAGGCTGGAAAGGACCTTAGACATCATCTAGTTCAACCTCCTCTTTTTACAGTTGAGTAAATGGGTCTGAAAAAGTTAATGGCTTGCCCAAGGCACCCAGTAAAATTAGATGCAAAACTTATCACACGCTCCAGGGTCCCATGAAAAAAATGTATGACTAACAGACCCTCTTTGGAGAGAGTCAGAATAACCAGAAAGTTCGTGGCCAGGGTCTATTACGTTCTGGGAAAACATCTGTCATTTACAGAGGTAGACACAAAAACACGGTGACTTTTACACTAATAGGCTTCAGAGAAACAGCTATTTTACTTCAGAGTGAAAATGTTGTTAAAATCACTTTGGTAACCCAGAAATCAAAATGGTAACAATCTAAAATGGGCTACCCTAAAAATGCAAGGATGTTTAAATTACTTAGGAATAGGCTGTTTAAGCTGTTTTGTACTTTAGAAGCACTTATTTTATATGTAAGAAAGTAATTAGTTTAATATATAAAGTTATTTCTTTTCTATTAAAATAGGTCCAAGAATCTCTGCTTAGCAAAATAGTCCAGTAATGCTTTGTTTTTCCAGTTAACAGAGAGGAACTAAAACTACATTTCTTTCTTCAAGTATTCTGAAATTCAGATTTTATCAGATCCCTTCCCCACAATATCCTAATGAGAAATATTTCATTACATACTGAGAATTAATAACACTTCATATGTGTGAAAAACGTACCCTGCAGTTTCACAAAGCACTTTCAAATTCATGATATCATCCAATCATCAACAGTCCTGTGAGGTATAAAAGGGGAGACATTTTGTTCACAGTTTACAAATAAGGCAACTAAGGCTCAAAGAGGTCAAATGACTTGCCAAAGGTTATTACGGCGCTAATAACTGGTGGATCTCAGCTGGAATCCAGGTCTTCCACTATTTGCACTAAATGACATAGCCTCAGAGGTAAAAATATGCAAGAGATTATAAAGAAGAGATATTTTCTGGCTTAGTAAAACTATGTTGAAAATACCGTACTCTTGCTCAAAACCAATACTGTGGAAAATGTATCATCTTGAACTCTCAAGAAAACTTACTCCTTTTTAATTTCTGTTTGATAACTTAATGTCTTTTATCATTTTATCCCAAAGCAAATAGATGAAGTTTGGCGTGAAATGAGATGGATCATGGATGCTCTACAGTATGCAAGATACAAACAACCAGTTTCTGGTTTACCCATCACTAAGCTGATAGACCCCTCAGATGAGCAGAACCTAAAGAAGATCAATTCTACATCATCACATACAGACTGTCTTCCATCCCCATCCCCATCCCCAGAGATGCACAGAAGAAAGGCAGTGAGTGGTAAGCAATAAGATCTAAAGTTCTGTTTCACTCATCAGATTCTTTGTCCTATCTCCACTGATGTTCTTTTCTGCTGAGGCGTTGGTCCCAGCAAATAGTAGGAAACACTGCTCAGTGATGAGAGTCTAAAAGCATAAGGGGAACAAAATCAGAACAGTGAAGGGGTAGGAAACTAGCGCAATAACCTAAGATCAACTCCATTTAGGTGTGGGGAAGATTCAGTCCAGTTCTAGGCCAAGCTTCCAAAAGGACACAGAGCAGGGATGAGGCTTCAGAAATGCAGAATGGAGACGGCTGCAGTGCCAGTTAAGGGCCAAGTCAGCCAAGGGAATCTGACCAAAACCAGGGAAGGAAGGAGAACAGGCCCAGCCTCTAGTAAATACAGGCTGGCAGGAATGAGGGAGGAAGTAGGTCCCAGCCTGGGTAAAAGTTCAGGGCAAACTTCCCATCCACATGGCACCAATGTCCTGGGGTGGGAGGTGGGAAAAAGAGAAACCCTGGATAAACTAGAATCCTGAGCCTAAGGCCAAATAAGTAAGTTGGCCTCACCATGGATACAACAAGCAGGAGACAACTTACAGAGAAGCTAGCAAGTCACCTCCACTCTTGGGAACTAAGTTAGAGTTTACGTGGCAAATACTAAGCACGAAAACATGGCTGGCTTAACACAAATTTCTACAAACACCTTTACGTGTATAAACAGAGAGAAAGAATACTGGTCAAAGGCAATATAATGCTCTTGCCTAGGACATGTTGAAAGTAGTGCCATTTTTCTAGTCAATTAAAACAATGGCATGCAAAGCATCTTTCTTGATTCTATAGCTTATAAGAGCTCCAATTTTGTGTACAATAACAATAATTGATATTTTTAATAAATAGTTCTGAATTGTGGGCTTGTCCTATAGGGGGCAGCATGGTGTAGCAGACAGAGCTTGGGCTTAGAAATCAAGAGACCTGGATTCAAATCCCAGCTTTGTTTTACTAGCTATATTAGCTTGAACAGATTACTACACACATAAAATGAGAACAATAATATCTACACCTTGAAACGTTACTGGTTAATAAGACAATCTATGTCAGAGATGCATGACATATAATAGACAATAAATTATAGGTAACATATTTAATGTTATTATTCTTATTATAGAAAACTTTAGTGGGGATATGAGCCTTTTTTATAAGTAAGTTTGTATATGCTCCTATGTTTTAAAAACCTCAATGTCTAAAAATCAAAACTTAACAAGTGGAAGAACTTGAGACAGCTAATTTACATTACCAAAGACTTCTATGATTTACCAAATAAGTCAACAGAAGACTTGTTTGAAGAGTTTCTCAAGTGTATTTTTATAGATTCCCACTAGGTCGGGGATACAAATAACATACCACCCCTGCCAGAAGCTGGTCTCATGGGGAAGAGAGATATATTAACAAAAACCTTCATGGAAATTGTCTATGTACTATGATGAGGATATATATAAGGTGCTAGGGAGTATATTGTAGGTGTTAACCGTAAATTCGTAAGATCAAAGAGAGCTTCCTGGAGGAAGTGACAAAGTCAAGTACTGAAGGATAAGCAGGAGTTGAACTAAAAAAGAGAAAAGAGGAGAGGATTATAGGCAGAGGAAGCAGAATGTTGTGCTTCAGGGAACTGCAAGCAGTATGGCCAACTCAGGATCCAAGAATATTGTTCATTCGTTTTGGGGGGGTTTTTTTTCATTAAAAAAAATAGTTGTTGGTTACCCGCTATCTTCCGGGCACTCTTTGAGGTAACAGAGATATAGTGATAAACAAAGCAAGTCTGCTCCCATAGAGCTTACATTCTAGAAAGAATGACAAACAATGAAAACCTAAACAAACAAGAGAATTTCAGATAGTGAAAATTCCAATGTATAATACAAAACAGCAATCAGGGTGGGCAGGGAGAGTGCTGAATTCACTAGGATGGTCAGCAGAGACCTATATGTGAAGGTTACATTTGAACCAACCAAAGAAAAAGGTGCCAGTAATGCAAAGGCCTGAAGTTGGAATATTCCAGACAATAAAACAGTAAAATGCCATGAGGTGGGTGAGGGATGCAAAGAAGGCCAACGTCATTGGATCAAAGTAAAAAAAAACAAAAGGGCTAGTGGAGAGAGAGGGGGTAGAGAGAAAAGCAGGGGCCAGATCAAGTGGGGCCATGGTAAGAAGTCTGGATATTATTCTACTTGTGATGGCAAGCTATTAGATAGTTTTAAGTAAGGATTAATATGGTCTGAATTACTCTTTAAAATCAATTTGTCTGTTGGAGAAGAGACCATAGAGAGACAATGTTGGAAGCAGGGAGATCAATTAAAAAAAAAAAAACAGAGGAGATATCAAGTTTTCTGGCTTGAGTGCCTCAGGATCTCATGCCATTTACAAAAAAAAGGTTAGACAGGAGGAAAAACAAGCTTGGGTAGCTGGGCATGCTGAATTTGAGTTAGCTTTGGAACATTCCATACAGAAAGAAATGTTCAAGAGAAAACAGGATGTATGGGGTCTGGAGTTCAGGAAAGAGAAATGGACTAATAATATAGATTTAAGAATTGCTGACATATGAATGATGTAGCTACAAAATGCTTGGGATCTCCTAGAGAGAGTATGTAGAGTAAGAAGAGGAGACAATGGAAGGATCCCTGTGGAATGGAACAGCAAGACTTCTTAAACTAAGAAGGAGCAACCAAAGGAAGAAGATAAAAAACAAGAGAGTAGTGTCACAGAAATTAAAGCATGTCAAATGATGGTGAGAGGTTAAATAAAACTGAAAAGCTTCTATTTTGTTTTCTTTTGAACAAGGAACTCATCAGTAATCAGTGATCTTGATAATAGTAGTTTGTGAAGGGAAGGAGACAGAAACTGAACCCAAGTAGATCAGAGAGTACATTGAGGTAAACAAGTGGGACCAGGAAGGATACAGTCTTCAAAATCTTGGTTGTGAAAGGGAAGAGGGAGGGAGGGCAGTTAGCTAGAGAAGTATAGGGTGGAAAGCGCATTTTTTAAACGCAGGATAGATATGCCCTCTGTTGTTCCACCATTCACATAATTCTACAACAACTCTTCAATTCTACTTCCAACTTCACAGCCCTTGTCTGCCCTCTCTGCTCACAGAACTTTCCCAATGTTTAATCTTCTCTTGGCCACAGGGTCCTAAGTGGGTCCTCCTGGCTGTATGAGGGTGGCCTCTCCTGTGCCACAGAAGTGCCAAACTCTCACACTGGCCAGATGATGGGTTACACACACTCTCTGCTGCGAGGATCTGGCCAATTACATTCAGATTTTATTATTAACTTAAAATGTGAGCAACCATCATTCTGTTTCTTAAAATATAACTCTCTCTTGGGTCCATTTATTTCTCTGAAGCCAAGATTCTATGAGCTGTGAAACACAAAGATGTGGAGGGCAGCAAATGAAAAATAGAACCCAGTGACAGGGAAACTGTTGAGAGCTAGGAGAAATATTTAGCGTCCTATCCCCTCACAAAACCAAAATCATTTCAGAGAATGAAATCTACTCCCACATACTCTGTCCTCCTCAATAGCGTGTCTACTTTTAATTGTTTGGAAACAATTCATGAAGAGGAAAAAATCCAATTTAGAAAAATATCCCCACTGGGTTGCTCACAGAGCAAAGTTTGCAACACAACTCCATTCTGTGTGGGTAGGGTTCACCTAACTTCTGAGGAGCCTGCTGCAAATACAGAGCCTATCACAAACCTAGACTCTGGTGCCAGCCCAAGATTCTGTTTTAAGGCTGTTGAGTACCTTGGATTTGTTTGTATCTATCTTTGTGTGTTCAGGCAGGGGGAGGGGGAGGGAGAGTGGAACTCTTTAACTTACTTCCCATTTCTGTGTGGTTTTCAAATTCAAAGTAAAACTCCTCTGAGTCAATTAAAATTAAGAATCTCCCAAGGACCCAAGGGGGAAAGTTGGCTCCTAGAAAAGGCAGCTCAAGGCAGGGGGTGGAATGATTTGGTCCGTCACATGGGTATTTTCTCTCCCACTCCTTTTCTGTGGGTATAGTGGTCACAGGCAGCAGCAATTTTTTTTTCCAATAATGCTATTTCTCCTAGTGACGAATGGGTGAGGCAAGAGAGGAGAGGGGGGCGTTGTTTCCTTTCAGGCGCATTTGAAGATTATCCTCATCTTCCAAATGTAAATCTTCCTAATCTTCCTGGTAACCTTTTCCCAGATGTTAAGAACACTATGGAATAAACTAAACAGCCCAAAAAAATCAACAGGAGTCTGAAGATGATTTTTCTCTTGGGAAATTAGAAGGTGAGCAAATCCCAAGGTTCTAGCCAAGGCCTGATGAGAGATTTATTAAAATTCTTTATTTATAAATTATTTAAATCCTACTCAAACACAGTGGAAGTAGATTCAATGAAGCACAAAAAAATTTATAAATTTGGACAGTGATACATTAAAAATGTGAAGATAGATTTTTTAGGGCAAATACTGCTTATCATTGCTTTCTTTCTGTCCTGCCATGCCCCCTGCCTTTAAGAGAAAAGCAATGGCTTTAAATCAATTATTCTTTCCTGAAATGCCATCTCCCCATAACGCGCTCAAAATCCACATCAACTCTACTCTGCTGTTGTTGATCTGAACCACAGAGACCAGGAGTTGCAACACCCATTACAATGGCAAGAAAGCCAAACTTCCTAAACCAGCACTAATACTATGGACAGAACTTTCATCAAATGGCTCCTGGGTCAACCAGAGGGGAAATACAAGGTTATACCAGTGCTGGCCTGGCCAGTGGGCCCTCTAAGGGAAATTGAGGAGCACAACTAGGTTTATTAAAATAACAACTGGGCAAGGTGCCTACAATGCTTAATGGAGCATAAGGCCTGGATCTGGGGATAGAAGCTGCACTTTGCATTCTTTTCCAGGAAGGGAGGGAGTGGCAGTGGCCTAAGTCCCTGGAAACTCTCCTCAGTGCCCTGGCTGGCATCCTGGAGATTTTCCCAGCTTGTTCTGGGAGGGGTATCCCACTCTAAGCAATAGGTTCCACTAAGCCTTATAATAAATAATACAACCACCATGGAAGTCAAATATTTAGATTCCCACTAAAGCCGTGTTTCCCAAGTGTGGGTCCATGAACCTACAAGATAATATTTACTACTCCATATCCAAGCCCCATTTTCAACTCCTTGCTGGGTTACTATAATTCTAACTAGCTCTTCTCTTGATTTACCTTCTACCTCCCTTGCTCCTTCCTGTGAGTTATAGCAAAGAAGTTATATCATTTACTAATTCACTGCTAAATCTGTTATGAAATACAGTACTAGACCAGATCATCACAACACAAGACAACATACAAGAAAATATTGTTCCCCTTTATTATCAACAGCAATCTCACTAAAAAATCTTGATGTTTATCTGATTACTGGTTTAATGTGTGTTTAATTACTGGTTTATTTTAATGTGTCACCTCTTAATATGTTTTCTAGTTATTCTCTAAGGATGGAAAAGATCTTGCTAATTCTAATACCTTCTGTTTGTAAGGCACTTAAAGTATTTTTAACAAACTTATTTAATCCTCACAGTACCTACGGAAGATAGGCAATATAATTACCTACATGCTACAGATGAACAAAAGTTCCGAGAGGCTAAGTGATGTGCTCAAGATCATATACACAGTATATGCTCAGACAGGACTTCAGCCCAGGTTTGCCTAATTTTAAGACAGTTGCTCTTTCTGCTACAACTGGGCTAATGCTTAAGTCAAGTACACCAAATATAAAGCTAAATGATTAGGTGATTGTTTTTAAGATTTCTATGGCAGATTAAGTAAATCAGATCTTTTCAGGCTGCTTTCAGCATTGTTTTTAAGAGGCAATCAAATATCACTACTCTTTATGCCCCCAGATTTCCATATTTGTTTCAGTTCCAATTCAACTCAGCATACTTTGCTGAGAGCCTTGTATACACCAGATACAGCACAAGAGACTAATAATACAACGATGATTAAGTCACAGCCTAGTTAGGAGGTTCTCACGGTCTGCTCATACGTCCATGTTCAGAGTAGACGATCTGGGAAATACAGAAGATTCTACATGTTCCTTTGCTTGACTCCTTCCTTAGTCCATTCCTTTACTGACTTCCAACATTTACTAAGCAGAAATGAATAAGACACAGTGCATGCCCTCTAGAGTTCATAGCTCAATGAGGGAGACCAACATGCAAATGAATAATCTGTAATAGACCTTGATAAATGCAGTAACAGAGATACAGTAAAATGCAGTTAAGAGCGAAGAGAACTTCTTCACCTGAGCAACTACCCTTACCTGGGGAAATCAGCACAGGCTTTTCCTGAGAGACTGTCTTAAAATATGATGCTCCATTGAAATACTAGAACGTCAGCCCTTTAAAGCACACGTTCATACACTCCTTAGTCTCCTGCAAACAATAAATGCTCACTATTGGTATGCCGAGAGGACAAAGTGCAAACTCTTCTTGCTGAGTGCTTGGCCTGACTAAGGGCTAGAAAGGAGAAAAAAGTATCACAAACTCCTCAGCAGTTGTTTCTAGTTACAGTCATTTTTACTATCAGGCTTCTAGTGGTTTCAATGGTGGCCCCCAAAGATATGTTCATGTCCTAACCCTCAGAACTGTGAATGTGACCTTATTTGGAAAGCTTCCTGAGGGCCAGGACCTGCTTCATCTAATCCACTCTGTGTGGTACCCACACAATTATGTTAATTAGGTTCTTAGTTGCAGCTAGAGAAACATATTAGGTCTTGTATTAGTTTCCTGTGGCTGCTATAACAAATGACCACATAATGAGTGGTGCTAAGGTGAATGGCAGCATAGCAGGGCTCCGGAGAGGGACAAATCTGCAGGTGGGTTCCTATTCTGCCACTTCTCAGCCACATCAATTGGAAAATTTAATAAGCCTAAACTTCAGTATTCTTACCTGCAAAATGGGAATTGTTGTAAGCATTAAATAACAGAAAGAACCCAGAGCACTTAGCATAATGGCTGGCCCACAGTGAGCACTAAGTGAACATGAGGCATTCTTATTACTATTGTGGACACGAATGCATGTGACAGCCGAATAAACAACAGTGATCAGCTAGAGAGGGAAGTTCAACCAAAGTCAATTATCAATTCTTTGCATGGATCTTATTTCCAGCCCAATTTTGAATCTTCAGTTAACCTCTCTTCCTCATCACCCCTATGGTACCCATCACTGCCATCACCAAAAACAACCAACAGTTCTGAGACCCTGTTATTTGTGATGCCCAATTTTTCCCACTAAAGATAAGAGAAAAGTAGGAGCTGGCCCAGTGGCCTAGCAGTTAGCTATGGACCCTCCACTTTGGCGGCCCGGGGTTCACCAGTTCAGATCCCAGGCATGGACCTATGCACCACTTATCAAGCCACTCTGCAGCAGCATCCCACATATAAAATAGAGGAAGATGGGCACGAATGTTAGCTCAGGGCTAGTATTCCTCAGCAAAAAGAGGAGGACTGGTGGCAGATGTTAGCTCAGGTCTAATCTTCCTCAAAAACAAAAAAAATGATAAGGAACAGTATTGTCTAAAACTTGTTTTAAGAATACCAAAGTCATTCAGACCAAGCCTTTATCTAGTTGTCTCTGTTTAACTTGAAAATCTCTTTTATCTTTCTTCTCCTCTAATCACATGTCCTTCCATCTTTTTCACTAAAGACCAATGCCAGCACTGATGCTTGCAAGTGATCACCCGTCCTTGTTATATCCTTCACTCATATCTTCAACAGTTCCCTCTCCAGTGGTTCCTTCTTCTCTACCCACAAACATCTTCCCTCAACCTTGCTACCCCACCAGGCTCCCATTCCATCTCTTCCTGGATGTTTTGGCCAAACTCTCAAGCTCAGTCTGTCCTAAATTAAATTTACTATCTCTTTCACTACCCAACCCTGCCCAAATCCACTGCTGAAATTTAACTCCTCTGGTTTAATGCTACTCCTTTCTTCTAGGCACCAAAGCTTGAAACCTACTAGTCCCTTTCAGGACCTTTGCACTTGCTTCTCCAAGTTATCTGGAACACTCTTCCTTAAAACTTTCACATAGCTGGTTCCTTCTGATCATTGAGGGCTCATCTAGACTCCCTCTACTACAGAGATTCCTCCCCTGGCTACCTTATCAAAAGAAGCTTCCTCCCAAGTCATTCTCTAGTTTCATTTTCTTCATAGAAACTTGCAATATCTGAAATTAATCTTATGTATTTTCTGACATTGTCTAATCCATGCTCTTATGAGCTGCTTGAAAGCAGAGACTATTTCTGTCTAGCACAAAATAGTTGCACAGTAAACATCTTTGAAAGAATGACTTTTATGGACTTTTATTTTCCTCTTCATAACTACCACTCTTGCTCAGCCCCACAACCTGGAAAAGATAAATATTTAAAGGAAGCAAGCTTGGACCACAGCCTCCTAGCTGGCCTCCCTTCTGTCTGTTTCCTGCTCATACAGTTCATTTCACATACTACCTGTTATATAATTATCCTAAATCACAGCTCTCATCTTGTCAATTACTTCAGAATTCATCAATAACGACCACCCAGTGGCTACAAAATTAGGTATAAACTCCTTATATAGGCATTCACAACTCTCCTCTGGATCCAACCTACCTTTTTAAAAATCTTAAATTCCCTCTTTTAACCATTTGTTTTGAAATAATTATAAAAACAGTACATTGCAAAGAAATGTACAGGAATTCCCATGTACCCTTCTCCCAGCCCCTCCCCAATGTTAACATCTTACACAGCTCTTGTACAGTATCAAGAAGCTGGTATAATCCATAGAGCTTATACAGATTTTACCAGTTATACATACACTAGTGCATGTGTGTGCACATGCACAGAGGCATGCAGCTTGCTTGTATAGCTCTACACTATTGTATCATACGTGTAACCTTGGGTAATCACCACCATAATCAAGATACTCAACTGTACCATAAACACAACGCTCCCTCTGTTAACCCTTTATAGCCTTACTCATCCCCTCATCCCTACCCCTGGCTGCTACTAACCTGTCCATCTTATAATTATTTCAAGAATGTTACATAAACTGAATTATTTTTATTGATGAGTAGTATTCCATGACACTGATGTACCACAGGTTTTTAACCACTCATCCACTGAAGAACATTTGGGTAGTTCCCAATTGGGGGCTAACACAAATAAAATTGTTATGAACATTCATGGGCAAGTTTCTGCATGAAAATAAGCCTGAAATTTTCAGGATAAATTCCCAAGAGTGTAATTGCTGGCATCCTACTCTTGCAACTTCATTTTCCCAAAATTCCATTCCTGCTCCCACTTTGTAGTCAAACAGGATTACTTGTACTATTTCCTCTTTCTCTCTGGTTTCTAATCCTCTCATCATAGTTTGCATATTTATTATTAAAAGCTGCTTAAATCACTTTTTGAAAGTGGATGAAGAAATAAATTAATACAGACAGAGAACAGAGATGAATGGAGGGAAAAAATAAATAAGAGATGATAGAGTATTTTTATCAATCTCATCCCAATAAAATGTGATCTCTTTCCTATAAACCTGCATCTTATTCGCTTCTCTTATAAAATGTATGATCTTCCACAGTCTCATAGATGCATACATGCCCTATACTTCCATTAAAACAGTAACCTCCCTGGAGACAGATAATTTCTTATTAATTTTATATTCACTCAGACACCAAGCACAGTGTTTCTGTTAAAACAGGAGCTGAAGCAAAACATAATCTTCATTGTTGAATGAATTAATTAATTAAATATCTTTGCCCTAAGAAGACTCCAGTCTAACCAGGAAACCAGCATGTTATATTTTCATTAAAAAAGATAACTAATGATTACAAGTCTATACAGGATAAGTGCCAAAGGATAATGGAAGCAAAAGTGTTACAAAAGTGCAGACAAGTGAGCAATCCTTTCTGCAACAGTTGAGGGATGCTTTTTAAGGAAGGAAAGGTTCAAGGGAAACCTTGAACATATGAGTAGAACCCAAAAAAGTGAAAAAGGAGTCCCTTTTGGTAGCCATTAGTTAAAGAACACCATATGGGTTGATCTCATTCTTTATAGCTGCTGGATAATATTCCATAGCATGAATGTGCCCCAATTTTTAAAACATTCTCCTAATAATGGATACTTAGGTTTGTATCAGTTAGGACTAAGTTTGGATCCATGTTACAGAAAACCAAAATAAGAGTGTTGTAAACACAAGATACTTTATTTCTCTCTTGTATCAAAGAAGCCCAGAGGTTGACAATAAGGTTGGCATGTGCACTCCATGGTCTTCAGAGAGCATGCTCCATTTTTCAGCTCCACCATCCTAGCACATGACTTCTTTTTCTAAGGTTGCCTCACGAGCCCAGCCAACACATCTTGTTACGGACAACTGGAAAGAAAGAGGAAAAACAAAATGGCCTATCTCCCACCTAAATCAGCTCCCTTTATGCAGCCTTCCAGAAGTTTCATACAATACTTTCAGTTCTATCTCATTGGCCAGAACTTAGTTATGTGACTATGCCTAGCTGCAAGGGAAGCTGAGACACGTGGTGTTTTACGTGAGTGCATTCCTCTCTCAAACAAAATTTAAGAATTTGTAACTAAAAAAGGATAATGGATATTGGGTAGCAGCCAGCACTGAGAGAGCAAAACTGCTCAGCAAGTCTTGCCCAGCCAATAAGTAAGCACACACATCATCTTCTATAATCAGGAAAAAGAAGAAAAAAAAGAAAAGCAGCACTTCAGACCCTGACTCTGAAACAAACGTGGAAAAAAATCCAGGCATTACATCTGGTTCTACTCACTAAAATAGAAGAAACCTTAATGCCATTTGTGTAAATGACTGACTCCCTAACAAAACAAAATTTTTCCCTGAAGTTTACAATAGTCTTATGATAATCATGTTCATTTTCCACCATGAACAAACTAACCTGTCACCCTGTAGGTTTTTACTTTGAATATTTGTTGTATTTTTTAGTCAGCAAGCTAGTACTGAATTTGAAGTCCCCTGCAGAAATTTGCGTAAACTGTTTCTCTTTTCTTTAACTATGTTTCTTTTCTTAATGCTTCTGTGCCTCTAAATCTTCCTTTCACAGGAGTCCCAGCCATAAGATCATTTCTAGTTTTTCACTATTATAAATGATGTTGCAGTAAATAACTTGTAAATGCCACCATGAATACATAGTGACAACTTCTCAAACTTAGATATCTAAAAAAGCACTTGCAGAAACAAATGATACACACATTTTTAAAACATTCTACCAAATTGCTATTCAAAGAGTTGTATCAGTTTACATTCCCACCATCATTATATGCACGTCCCTGATTTCCCACACATCACTAACACATGAGATTATCACTCTTTTTTTATTTTTAACAAATCTGATGGACAGAAAATGCCTCATTATTGTTTTAATTTGCATTTCTCTAATTACTATCAAATTGGTAATTATAGTCTAAGATGAGCATCTTTATTATGTTGGTATCAGCCATTTGTATTAATTATTCTTTGAATTGTCAGTTATCCTCTGCCCATTTGGAATGTCTTCTTACTGATTTATAGGAGTTCTTTACATACTCTGGATATTAATCTTTTGTTATAGATATTATTACTACTTTCTTCCAATCTATCACTTAGTTTTTACTTTGTTTATGGTATCATTTGTTTTACAAACTATTAAACTTTGATGTAGTCAAATTTATCAGTCACTTCTTTTCTGACCTCTGGGGTTTTGTCTTGTTAGAAAGACCTTCCCATCCCAAATTACAACATATTGTCTTCTAATACTTGTAAGGTTTGCCTGTTATATTTAAACTACATGGAATTTATTTTTATATATGGTATAAGGTAGGATTTTCTCTAATTATTTTGCTAAAGGGGTAACCAGTTGTCCCAACACTATATACTGAATAATCTATTCACTCCCCTACTTTGAAATGTTATCTTGACCACATGTTAAATTATCACCCAGAATTAAGGCTATTTCTGAACTTTCTTTTTCTGCTCTGTAGATCCATCTGTCCACCAATACTACAAAGTTTTAATTACCAAAGCCTTTATAGTATGTTTTGACGTCTGGTAAATCACCCTCCTCACTATTGTATCTTTAAAAAAAAAAAAGAAGTTGACTATTCTCATAAATTTTCTCTTCCAGATGAATTTAAAAATCAACTTACTAAATTCTATTTAAACATCCTATGGAGATTTTTTTATTGAGATTGCCTTAGATTTCTAGATTAGAGATTTCTCATTTTAAGAGCACTTGAATGTTTTCAAAATTAGCATATATTTACCAACCAGCTACTATGGGCTGAGTTCTGAGAGAAATGCAAAAGGTTTTAAGATGGTCTTTGCCCTCCAGAGACATACAACCTGATTAGGGGGAACAAGATATAAACAACTAGTGCATTAACTGACCAATATCTATTATAGAACTAACCTTGCGGCTCACTTATAGTCTTTACAGTATGCACTTTGAGGCTTATTTTTTTTTCGCCTCTGATTTTACTTCTGCTTTTGGGTTTCTGTGTGGTTTTTTGGCCTTTTTTTTTTTTTTTTGGTCTTTTTAAACACTTGACAACACGGTGTGTATATTCATAACCGATTTATTTTTTACTGTCACCCTAAGTAAGAAGTTTTATTACCATCTCCATTTTACAGATAAGAAACCTGAAGCTCAAAGAAGTTAAGTAACATTCCCAAGATCACAGAGCAAGCAGGTGGAAGATAGCTAGGATGTGAAACCAGGTTTCCCCAACTTGGGCCGCCATAGGGCCTCCTCTTCTTCCTTCCCCCTTTTAAGTTCTTGCTACTTTGTCAAATGCAAAAATCATCTCTGAAATCAGAATAGGGAATGAATATGTGAACAGCATCCGGCTTTGTTTCCTGTTTCATCCTCTCTACACGTGCCCAGTGCATAATAAAATCGTATGCGGGTGACGAAGCCATGCTTTCCTCTGCCGCTGTCAGGCTGGACCTGCCAGAGTCCCTCTCCTTCTTTTCCCTTAACCCAAGAACAGGATCCAATGCAAAGCTTGCAGGGCCCTGTGCACTACGAAAACGTGGGGCCCCTTTTTCGACAAGTATTAATACTTTCAAGAGGGGAGAGCTGACCATTCAGGGAGGCACAGGGCCCTTCTGGGCACTGGGGTGGGGAGGGCCCAACCACAGGCGCGCTCCGCCCACGAAGCAGGCCCTGGCCAAGTGTGTCATTTTTCTAACCTCAGTCCCTGGCTTTGCAGATTCACAGCCCTGCTCCGATGAAGAAGGCTGCTCAGAAGTCTTCCTCCCTACCGACAGCGACTACGACTCCAGCGACGCCTTGAGCCCCCGAGACCTGGACCTGGTCTACCTGTCGTCGCACGACATCGCCCAGCAGGCCCGAAGCGGCCTCAGCGGCAGCGCCCCCGACGTCCTGCAGGTGCACGACATGAAGACTCCCTTGGGGCCGAGCCAGGATGCCCAGCGCCGGGGCCCGGGGCCGGATCCCGACCACGCGTGTGCCGAGTGCCTCCACAGTCTCAGCCTCACGGGCTTCGCAGCCAAGAACCACGCCAAGATGGCGCCGGGCGCGCGGCCGCCGCTGGGCTTCCTGGGAAAGCGGAAGCCGGCCAAGCACCCGCACTACGGCGGCTTCAGCCGCCACCACCGCTGGCTGCGCATGCACAGCGAGACGCAGTCGCTGTCGCTGTCCGACGGCATCTACACGCAACACCTGTCCCGGGCGTGTGTTCTGACCCAGGAGCCCAGGGAGGCCGAGCAGCTCAGACCCGCCCCTGATGGGCCGCGAGGCGTGGCTCTGGCACACGCCGCGAGCCTCCCTGAGGAGCGGAAGAGCAGCTTTCAGGACCCGAGGCCTTCGGTCCGCCGCATCTACGTGGAGCCCTACCCTGCCGCCCTGGTGGACGCAAAGCCCTGGGCCGGCTTGAGCCCGGCCCCTGGAGGCCACTCCCGCCTGCCCAGCCCCTCGGGCCCAGAGATGAGCCCAGAGGGTCCCACCACCTCCCCAGTGTCAGAAATACTCAGCAGCATGCTTTAGGGAGGTCCGCAACTGGCTGTCCACGTTCCACTGCAAGTCCCTGCATCTTTCATCACCCTACCCCATGCCTGCCCCTACCGTGTCTCCATCCATTTTCAAATGGTTTGAACGTTAAGAATCTAAAGGTTACAGGTGCAAGTCCCTCTTTTTTAGAGTTGGGGTGGAGGCGAGAATTGCCAGTGTCATTCCCAGTTCAGCCTACACAGGGCATAGAAGAGCTTTTGTATCAACAGGAGTCCTCGACACAACAGTTCAAACATGCCACCCTGTTGGTGGCACCTTTGTCTGAGGTAGGGTACCCCAGGGACCCACCCTCAGTTCTGCAGCTGACTCTGTAATCTGATTCCTGGGTTTAGGACTCTTTCACAAATTTGCAATTGATGGGGAGGAGTTCTGTAGAAGAAAATAAGATTAGCGTTATTTTTCCTTCCATTCCAAACCTTTAGAAGAGTTTGGGCAAAAATGCCCAGGTTGTGTCTCTAGGGCACAGGGTCAAGTGGACTAGTCCTGAGTTCCCTGTGGGCTAAACCAAGTCATTCCAAAGTGCAAGGTTGTCAGCAGCTCACCAAAGCCAATTTATCCATCAGCCCCACAGGGGCTGATGAGGTAGGCCTAAGACAGGACTTTTCTTTGCTTGATGCTGTGTGGAAACCTCCAGAAACAAAAGTAGAGGATGCTTCTCCTCTAGCTCTGTCTTGCAAAGATAGACTAGGGCCGGAAACAACCCTTCCTGCACACTCAGCTTCCATTGAAGCATGAAAATGGGCCATATATTATTCCAGGGTGCAAGGAGACAGCTGAGTTAAGTGAAAGCCCGGATTATAGACAAGACAAGGGAACGAAGAGAGTCATAAGCAAAAATGTATTTCCTTTACAATCCTAAAATAAGTAAGTCCATGGTGGCTGTGTCTGAAAATGACAGTGCATCTGCTCCAGATTCTTAGGTAATGGAAGTGTCATTGAACAAGAAAGTAAATACGCTTCAGACATGGCCAGGCAGTGAGGGAGTCCTTACAGCCATACAGGCACATCTACCCACCCACACATCCTTGAGTTTCTGCCTTCCCCTTCTCAAAGGGCCCCTTCCAAAGTCAGTTTTGCCCTGAGATCAGCTAGCCCCCTGGCCTCAGGGAAAATCTTTCCTTAGAAGGCACTGTCAGTGGCTTCAAGACTATGCTCACAGACACCTTAAAAATCCTGCTTTGGTCTCATTGCCTCCACCTGCCTTTCTCGCAAACTAGAAACCGGAATCAAAGAGAAATCACAGTACATATTCAAAAAAGGCATGAGCCTTCTCTCATTTCCTAGAGCCAAGACCCATTCAGTTCACTGATATTCTAAATGGTCCTTTTCTGCTTAACAGGCATTTTAGTTAAATATTGCTCTTTACGGCCCTACCCCTGTCCTCACAATTCTCCCATTCCTCCTCATGGGAGTTCATACAAAGTCCCCTGTTCGTGATGTTATTCTGATCCCTTCCATTTTTAAAACATTTCATTTAAACACAAATAATTACCCTGGAGGAAAGGTACAAATTTGGCCCGTGGCCTATGGTCATTAGAAAACTAAAGCCCAGAGCACAGTCTTTATTTTTTTAAGAGATTTTATACTCAATGAACCTCCCAAAGAATCTTGATCAGAATCACTGCAGTTCCTTTTCCATGCCTGGGAGGATGTTAAAATGCAGTTTTCTTCTGTTCTAGGTGAATTCTATATGTATGGAGTGCTAGAGCTAAAAGGGACCATAAAATTAGTCTAAGTCCTCACCTTTACAAATGAGGCAATTAAAGTCCAGAGAGTTAAGTGACTTGCTCAAGGTCACAGAGCTTTAGTCTCAGAGTTAAGGTCAGGACCCAGAACGCTTCCCTTTATGCAGGCTGTCCCACTGGGAATTGGTACATACCTAGTCAACTCTTGATTGTCTATAGGCTATTTACCTAGTTTGCAGATCATCTATCTACTTCTATTTCCAAATTCAACTCCTTTTCTCAACTTTTACTTAACAGATTTCCAATATCACAGGGCTTCTTGTTGCCAGGAAATACAAATTTCACCTAATAGACATCTAAGCTAAGTTAGTTAATTAAAAAGCAAATTTGGACAAAAGTCATTTCAAATTACATACCATATGACTCCTCTTTAATAACAAAAATGACAAAGTCATCTGCACTCATTTTCTACTTATTTCTAATTATAAGACAGATTATACCTGTTGAGTGCGTTTGTGAGATGACATGCTGCAATTGTCAAGAACTAAGGAACCAAGTGATTCTCTGATCATGACCTTTCTGATGGCATGGAAGGAAGTTTGTGACTGTGAATTAGATGGGAGCATTCAACAGGCAGCAAAAGCAGAGACTGACCCGCCCTTCTGGCCCCTCATTTGTCAGCAAGTTCTGGCACACTGGACGAAATAATGACTCATGAAGTAAAATTGCATTAAATCCAAACCCACTAATATATATTGGGGACAAGGGGTTGTTTTTTTCACCTTCTATGAGGAAAAGAGATGCACGCCCAAGAAACGAATAATGCACATTAGATTCTAAAGGGCGTACTTAACCAACTTGAAAATGCATTTTCCTAGCAATATTCCTGTGTAAAAGTGAATGTTATATCCTCCCTAATTAGGTGTTTATTCGAGTAGGTTCCCTCCAGCTGTACCTCCACTTTGCAACATCTTATAAGCCTAATTTAAATCAATACATTCTTTTTTTTTAAGTTGCTTGAACTTAAATGCAAGTTAATTTCTTTTTTTTTTGATTGACACCTGAGCTAACATCTGTTGCCAATCTTCTGTTTTTCTTCTTCTTCTTCTTCTCCCCAAAGCCCCTCAGCACGTAGTTGTATATTCTAGTTGTAGGTATTTCTGGTTGTGCTGTGTGAGACACCGCCTCAGCATGACCTGATGAGTGGTGCCATGTCCATGCTCAGGATCCCAACCGGCAAATCCCTGGGCCGCCAAAGTGGAGCGCACGAACTTAACCACTTAGCCATGGGGCGTGCTCCTAAATTAATACGTACTCGTGAGAGACAATTGTGTTTTCTGATTCACAGTCCTTTATTCATTTGTCCAGTCTTCTCATTATAGAGACTTTACAATGTCTGGGGAGTTTTTGTTTGTTTTGTTTAGTGCTATTGGTTTGGTTTGGTTTTGGATATGATGGATTTTTCTCTTTCGTTATTTTCAACCCCAACCTGGGAGCCTCTGGAGGAAACTCTCCTGTCCCAGATCTTCTTTTCCATGATTTTTCTAACATGCTTAACTCTCACTCGTATTATCCAGCCTTCATCATTTGTGAAAACCGCCAAAAATCAATGACCAAGGCCCTGCCATATGTCTGTCTCTATTCTGAGTCTCGCGGGGCACGAAAGAATCAAGTATGAAGCACTACTGGGCCACAAGGAGCTCACAATCTCATATGAGTGTAGCCATTGTCACCATACATCTTCACATCAATGTCTAAGAAGAGTCGTCAGCCAGGCTGACATAGTGCATGTTGGGCTAGACATCTTGATTTCACTCGCTCTGTCTATTCATCAGGAGGACAGCCCGGAAAATGTAAGTCACCGATGTATATGCTTGGCAACCATTTACAAGGCTATCACATCTTAACTAATCTTAATTGGTGAGGGTACCTGGGAGACAGTAATCAAAAACATTCACTCTAGGGAACGGGTATTTTAAGAAGTGGATACTTAAAGATGAGACCTATTCCATTTTAAGAACATTCACTAATGCTCAAAGCAATAACTACACTGGAGAAAATGGTTCCATTTGGTTTGAAACTTGAAGCCAGTTAGTAATAATATTCCTACAGCCCCATTCCTGAAGGATCCCAAAGCACTTTATGAAAAGCAATGACTGAAGCCTTGTTGTACTCCCCTAAAAAAACCTTGTCCAGGAGCCACCTGGCAAACACCTACCATATCCTTGCCAGGAGATCATGCCAGACAAGTGGAAAAGAGGACTGGCCTCTCATTCATTGTTATCCTGCCACAGGAACATGCACCCCGAGTGTTCAGCTCTTCCCTTGAAGACAACAGTTTTAGACAAGGAGGCATACTAGAAAACCCCAACTCCTTGGCTTCATATTCTTCTTCACGATCCACCCGAGAGGTACTCACTCTCTCTTGGAGAACTATCAACTCAAACTGTTAAGGGGTCTGCAGTGCATTTAAATTTCCCAATTATGTCAACAGCACACAGAATTCACTGGCTTCTTAAAATTGATGCTTGTTGGAAAGATGATGCCATTATTCTACAGCTCTCTCCACTTCATATGTAGCAGAGCTACAGCAGAGTGTGCATCTCTTGGTCTATTTGTTTATTGAGCTATAACATACCAATTAGAGAGGATAGTTATAGATTAACAAGAGAACACTCTCAGAGAATTGAAAGTGCTACTTTGTCACTTTACAAAGTCTAAATATCTTTCCAGATGATTCAGTGAAGCAAAGCTGAATTTTTTTTCCTGGTCACACTTTTAAGGAAATTTTTTAAGGAGCTATTTGGAAAGTAATGATACCTCTTCACAAGAAGTAGGGTGAACGAGAAAAAAAACTTGTTTCTTTACCAGTCACCTCTCATAAGATGTTCAAATACATGGCTTATGACTGTTAAGCTAAACTTCAATGCGGCCTTACAAACAACAAGAGTAGTGTATTTGAAACGATGTTGTACAGCTTGGAAACTTATGCTAAGATCTTAATTCACAGTTTTTCTGAGGTGTTGAACTTTGCCATTAGCAAAAATTATTTTTAGAAAAATCCATTGACTGTTTATGAAGTACTGATTTTGCCAGATTTCGGGTCTCTGGTTTTTCCACCACATCTGCACACAGTAGTTATATTTGTTTTTTTCAATTATTTCTTCTATTTCCATTAATAATGAATTTGTAAAATGGTCATTCAAAAGGACAGTTGGTTTGTTTAGCAATCAGATAGGTAGACTGTGAAAATATTCTGTTTTGTTAAAACAAGTAGCAGGTTTGTTGTTGTTTTAAATATTATCCTAGGGTCTTTCCTCTCCAGATATATGCATTTTCTATTTTAGAAAAAACCAATATTTAACTTAGTGGCAAATGTTATGAAGCTATTAATTAGTGCTTTTTACTCCTCCTCCTTCAGTCCATGACATGAAAGTCTGAATATGCTTTCACAGTAACCACCATCTAGTAGCTGATTTATAAAAACCAAGTCTGGCAAATTGTTCTCTTAAGTCATTCTGAGTTGCTGTGTGGCTTCTTGCCCTGTGACAAACCAGATGTTTGGGGATATCCCATGTTTGTGGTCACAAGCATCAATTTAATGTTTGTAATAGGAAAAAAATTAAAAGAGAGAGTGAGAGAGAGGGAGAGTGTGTGTGTGTGTGTGCGTGTGTGTGTGTGTAGTGGGGGAGGGGTGTTTCATAGAAAAAAGTAATTTAAGTGACATTCTATTAGGCAGTGTTTAATTGCTTCCTGCCTAATGTGTACATAGTAATTTGGCTGATTATTGGTTGTTATTAGAATTTATTGTATCTTGTTGCTATGTATGCAACTGGGTGTATGTAAAAGTTTAGACTTCAGTACATTATCTGCACAATTTTGTGTGCGCTAAACTTCTGTAAACGTACAGACGAATCACGTATGGTGTGTTAAATGTGACCTCCAATCTTGAGACAATAATATTTTGTATTATGTACTTTTGCAAACTATTTGAACATTTTAAATGGATATTGTAAAAGGCCAGTACCCTCAATCAAAAACAACACTGGTACAGTGCATGCCCTCTTCAACTTCCCAATTTATAAGAAGAGGTCAGGGGTTAACAAGAATTAAGATAATTTTTCTAATGGCAAGTATTTTTGATAATTTCCTACCTGTCTAATTGTATTTGAAAGAAAAAATTGTCAACAGAAGAAATCTTAGCTATCAGAGGGAATGACTTTGTTTCATAAGCATTAAATAATACTAACATACTTTATAGCTAACCTGATGTTGTTGAAATCGAGTTCAAGTGTGAAGAAGTCAAAAATATTTGATTCTTCATGAGATCTTTTTCTTTTTAAAGGGCAATTTCCAAGCCCATTGTCTCCAGTGTGGAGAAATGTCATTTAAATAATAAACTAATAGCATTGTCAGTACTTGGCTTACCTGATGGTTTTCCCAAGTCTGAGTGAAGTCACACGTCTTTCACCCTTAGCTTTTAAAATCTCACTGAAACTTTGGAAGAGTTATTATTTGGGGCATTGTTTTGACAACTTTCAGAAAAGTCTGACTGACCAATTGGCTCTTGATTGATCAATAGCATTTGTGTTATTTCTCTTGCATAATTGGTTATGGCCAAGTATCGAAAATACAGCAGCAGGCTGCCATGGCAAATACTCTCACCAAGTTGCACACAGGAGCTTAGACATCTTAACGCCGCTCCTTCCTCCACTGCGTGCATGTTTAAACATCTTCAGTGCATTTCTGCATGTGCTGTCCTATTTCTATTTCTCTACCCCTTTATTTTCACACCCACAAAGCTCCTCCCTTACCCCTCCTCCCTCTGGCTGACTTTTGACATTTCTTCTGTGTTTGAGAACACTACAAAGAGATTACTTCAATCCCAGGAACCTGTACAAAGGTTCTCCTGATTTCCCAAGGACGGGAAATATGCCGCTTTGGACCATGTATGTGTCTTATGCTGTTTTACAGAGTTTTTTAAAAATACACACACACACATGCACACAAATTCAACTCTTTATTGGCATGTTTGTGGTCGGCTTTCCTGACAGCCTCAGAGGGCTGTTCTGTTGTCCTGGCCAAATGTGCTGTTTTCCCTATGGAAATTGTCACCTTTCTAAGCAAACCACTACTTTCTTTTCCAAATTCTGTCTTTAAATAAAAGTTTACCTTCTTTTTCAAACCAAATAGATGACATTGCTCTTTAATATCACCTTTTCTCTATGAACATTCTTGGGGAGGTATTGGGGGAGGGACAGAATGGGGTATAGAGTAAGAGGAGGCCTTTCAAATTCAAGCTGCTAAGCAAGAAGGCTGCATTCACTGAATGTGTAGCCCTTATGATAAGGTATGCCGAGCAATACCCAGTATTTCCATCAGCCAACAAGGAATAATTCCTTCTTCTCTATGATAATAAGAAGAAGAAATCATGTTAGTGAATTAGGCAAGTTTAAATCAGGAGTTTCTCACCAATGCACAGTGACTATCAGGAAGGAAAAAAAAATTCATAAAAAAATTCTCTTGCCCAATATTATCTGTCAAATGAGTTTGATCTTTGCAATGATTTCTTGACTGTGAAAATGCATCTCCTCTTCAGGTAGCACATGGCATTCTCACATTTGCATAATGCTCCTTGTTCTGTCAATGATGATAATAATAATAATAATAATAATGCTCCCTGTTCTGTTATATTGCCCCTTCCATCAATCATTGCATTAAGTTATAGGCCACAGAAGAGACTGGTATTACATACAGACTAGAGGAAGTTAGCCATTTAGTGTACGCTAGACTAGAGCGATCAGATGTTGTAAGTCAAAAGCAACTGTTTGTTTTTTTGGCCATCATCCCCCTAATACATTTCACAACTCCTGGCACAAATGCCTGTTAAATGAGAAATAAACTGATGAAGAGGTGACTTATAATCAGGTTAATTTCCATAAGTTGCTTAATTTCTCCATAAAGAAATGGACTCAAACGTCTTTCCAAATGCCTGCCAGCCTGAGGCTCTCTAAAAAGGCTCAGGGTACCTTGAAAGTATTTCTTTAGGGCTTCCTGAGACGTTCCGCAACCCACCCCAAACACCTTCTCCAGAGTGCTATGATTGAGCTCAGCCGCCAGAAGGAGGCAAAGGGCCTGGGGGGGAACCTGCTCTTTCTGTGGTGCAGGATGCACTTCAAGACAGCCAGCAGTTATCTGAGTGTCACAGTACCATGCCCTGTGATTGGACACCATGGAGATTGATATGTAGATTAACCATCCCAGTTGCATCCCCTTAGTACCCAGAAAACATGCAAAGTCTTGTCCCAGTGCCCAAAAGGCCACATTTGCACATTTTTCCCATCAAGGTTTTGATAACTGCAATCTCTTATATGTTTATAAAACATTTTCACAAGCACCATCCTATTTGAGCTTGACAAACAGTCCTGTGAGGTGATCAGAGCAAGAACACTTATCTCTGTTTTACAAATAAGGAGCTTGAGGCTCAGTAAAGTGAACACTAGGGCCCAGGACTCCTGACTTTCCAGTATGTGCCACTGAACTAGGTCCTATGAGAAAGAAAAAGCAATGCCCGAATTGGCCACTGGAAGTTCTCTCTCTGGAACAGACACCCTACATAGACAGACATGCAAGGCACGTTTATACACACACAGATAATGACCACAAAGGAAGCCAAACAAGACCATAGAGCACACAGATCCTTTCCCGTGAGGCCCATCTTCTAACTCAGGGTCAGGAGCTCTGTGACTGCAAGCAAGACACTTTTTCTCACTGAACTTACAGATGAAGACATCTATCAAATGTGTAAACTCTTTTTCAGCTTTGAAATTCAATGAATCTAAAATACACTGAGTACCTATCAGGGATGAGTAGAGATTCTTTGCAGAGTGTTTCTGTTTTGTTGATAAGTTTGGGGCTGTCATTGCTCCTGTTGGGGAGGGTAGGTCGTGGTAGATAAACAGGAGATGACACTGAGTCTATTGTAGCTAAAAGAGAGTGGAGAAGGAAATTAATTGAGAAATCCATGCTCAACACCCCTTCCCAATATCCACCCTCTCCTCCACCAAATTCCTCCTTCTGCCTCACTCTGACCCCAGTCTCTCTCAGAAAACAGTTCCGTCTACTTCAGTTCCCCTATCTTTGGCTGTCCAAGCCATTGTGGAATCACAGTGGATGGGGTCTGGAATATCCCTTGGACCTTCCCTGGCATCCTGACTTGGCATCAGCATCACCCACCAGCTGTTCTCTTAGATCCTGCCTAATCACTGCCCTAAGATTCCTTCCCTGGAGTGTCCTGGAAAGGGTCAAAGCATTGCACAACTCCAGGGGGCACTATTATTAAGTGTGGAATGTGCTCCATTAGCCATTTCCCAGAATCCAAGAGTGAAGCAAGCAGGCCCTTTGCCAGACAGCAAGCCTGCAATGGATGTTTTTGGAGTGGAAGGGAAGATGAGAGATTGGCATGGGACAGAACATGGGACCCCCTTTTACGTAGAATGTTTATTATACCACAGCAGGGCCTGCTTTGAGGCACAATGTTGAACACACATTTGACTCTTCCAAGTTTGGGACAACTTGAGCACCAGCTTGGACCTCACTTGGGCCATTTTGGCTTGGCTGGAGCCAAGTGCCAGGCATTGTTCCCTCTCTGCTCTCAGTGAAGTCCGTGAAGTCAAGACAGCATCATTCTCTGACAAACATTCAGTACATTTCCTCGGGTTCCCAGGAGGCCTGATATTGAAATGTTTTCCTCCCCATAGTTATATTTTCCTTGGTTCAAAAAGTTTTGTTTTGGAAGTTGCTACCCTGTCGAGGTAATGAGTCAGTTTGGGAGGCTGGTGCAGAGGGGAAAATGCACATCATTGGCAGAGGCCAGAAGGATGAGGGTGAGAGAAGATGGGAGATTCCGGGTGGGAGAGAGAGGTCCACACCCTCTGCCCCCTCCTGCCCTCTCAGGAAGAACACAGCCCCTCCTTCCCAGCTGGGGGTTTCTTCTCTTGGGTCAGAAGCCAAGGCCCACTGCTGCCTTAGGGCTTGTTCCTGGGAAAGGGTAGGTAGGCAGGAAAGGAGCTAACATTTATGGGTCATCTTTTGAGTGCCATTTAATCTTATACTTTCTACTTTCTGTGAAAGTTGGCAGCATTATCATCTACATTTTATAGATCGGGGAACTGAAGTTAAAAGGAAGGGAAACACGTGCCCAATATCACATAGCCAGCAACTGGCAGAGGTGGGATTGGAATTCAAGGTCAATATAGGAGTCCCCCGCCCATTATACCATTTGATCTCTCTATAAGACTCATTCTTACCCAGAGAAACAGACCCAAGTGACTCAAGGGAGGGATAAGAAGACCCGGTTGGAGAGACAACTGAACTGATCTGATTCGGGCCAGGGGAGTATGGTTGGCAGAGGGAGAAGAGGAAGTTTATTGACTTGGGCCACCCTTTTCTTTCCCTTCCATCCTCACCTCCCCTCAATTTCCCACATCATCATTTTCTTTACATGGAGGGAAAAGTCAGAGATGCAAAAAAGACACATAGACGCACCAACACACTCAGATCCCCCCACACACATACAACACAAACATACCCATCCACACAAGCACAGAGGCACACACATCTGGAGGTAAATCTTAGGATTCAAGGGTTGGCCTCATGCCAGCTCTGAGCCCCAAGTAGCCCACTGAGGAGCCCTGGTCTGCCTCACTTTGGGAGGTCAAATCAATGAAAGAGCCCTGGTAGTTTAAAAAAGAGAAAGGGAGGAAAAAAAGAACACCAGCACCTCTCATGATGGGAGGTCAGAGCGAATGAAACCAGGAGGAGGGGGTAGCGGTATGGGGGCTGGGGTGAGAGCATGGGGGTGGGGAACCTGGTGCTGGCAGCTGAATTCCTACCCTGGCCCAGCTCCAAAAGATTAAAATAGAGCTCTTAG
The DNA here is from genome assembly GCF_041296235.1 of Equus asinus. Lineage (NCBI taxonomy): Eukaryota > Metazoa > Chordata > Mammalia > Perissodactyla > Equidae > Equus > Equus asinus. The sequence goes on along the minus strand of NC_091802.1, from coordinate 31,197,077 downwards.
AGTGTCCCCTCCACAGACCAGCCTGCCAGGGGCCAGACAATACGTGGGTTTGTGCTCCAGCACAGGCCTCCAGAGAGGTGATGTTTTTACCCGGACAGCTAAAGGCACAGAGGCAGGTCTAAGCAATTCCAAGGCTCCTTTGGCCCACAGTCTCAGAACAGGCCACAGCAGAGGGAGAGCTGCCGGCTGCTAGGACGCACACAGATCTGCTCTTTTCTCTTCTCACCCCAGGGCAGGCCGCTGGACTCACACTTCTTCATTTTATCTACCCTAAAAACACCCAAGTGGCAGGGCTGTGTGGGACGAAGTCTTAGCAAATTCGTTATACTTTAATTGGAGAAAAAAAAGTCTCAGCATACCTGTAAACAGGCAGCTCGACTAATGAGGGATGGACAGGGCGTCCCTAAGGATTATCTGAAACGCTCAGATGAGTACAGATACCTCATTTTTCCTACCCAAGGAACACAGCTTCCCCAGAAGGAAGCCCCACTGGCCACTTGAGGTTACATCTGCTTCCTTGGAATTCTTGAGGATTTCAGGCAGCTGGGACTCAAGTCCAAGATCTCAGACCAATTGCTAATACGGAAAGAAGAGGACAAGAATGTATCGGCTAAGCATACAGGCTCTGGAGTTTGCCAGACATGGATTCTAATCCCAGCTCTGCCACTTAGTAGATTTTTTAACATGGGCGAATTATTTAATCTTTCTGAAACTTGGGTTCTTTATATCTAATAACACCTACTAATGGTCATAATGGTTAAATGAGAAAATGCATAGAAAGTGGTCAAATCAATGCCCAGCATGTATCTAGCAAATGTTAGCCAAAACAAAAAAACTCCCTCTTACCAGGTCCCCTGTAACTAGGATGAAAGTACAATTTATCATCCAAACCAGAACATTTTTGATAGTGAGAGTGGGTACTAACTGGACAGGACCCTGGGACCCTGGCTTACCAGGGAGTGTCCCTGGAAAACTGGGATATATGATCCCCCTTTCTATAACTCTCTGAGTGGTCTCTGTATAACATTCCACGAAAACAATCCCTTTAAAATTGTCCCTATAATTTATTCTATATCATGAAGCCCACTGCAAGTCACAGCCCCCAATGGTATACCATGATATCCATATATGAAATTTTAATTTAAAATATAGTCTTATTATATATTTAAAAATCGTAAGGTTGTAGGCAAATGATAAGAGGTAAGTGACAAGTCATTTGGATGGAGGACTGAAAATTGATAAAATTCTACTGCCATCTTAATTTTATCCTTTCTGCTAATTGGGAAGAGTAGTTGTTACTCAATTTTAATGGAAAAACCCATCCGTCCAGTTCACAGAACATCAATATTCCATAAAAGCAAAGTTTGAGACTCGTGGCTTTAAAGAATCAAGAATAACCCCCAGGGAGTGAGGGATGGAGAGCAACTTTCATGGTCATGACATATGTTCTTTAAATAGTTTTAGCCATTCAGTGATAGAGATCAAGATCTGGGAGGTCTCAGTTCCTCACCAGGTATATCTCTCCACAGGGCTGCTTGAGTATCCTCATGGCATGGCACCTGACTCCCCTCAGAGCAAGTGATCCAAGAGAGAGAACAAGGCCATCCAATGTTCCCAAGATTGAGAACACTAGACTTTCCATTTTAAAACCAGGACAGTCCTGGATACACCATTGAGTTGGTTGTCTTAATGAAAGAAAACATCTGAGAAGTATCCAAGGGGTCCTCAGCATAGGACTGCAGCCAACAGCTTCAGTCTATCAGAAAGAATCTTCATACCCAGTACCAAAGCCAGACAGCTCTCCAAAAAAGTAATCTTGGTTAGCCTAGTGACATCTGAGTCCTCAAATGCAGAAAATTCTTGAGTAGCTTTTTGTGTGTGGCTGTTTTTAAATACACTCTTGATCATTAGCCTCTGGTATCTTCCACACAACCCAGCCAGCCCCTCTCTAGCCTTTGGGCGCCATTGGGATTTGGCCTCCTGGGTTTCTGGAGGACCCCTCCAGCATAAAGTCCTGGTGGCCTCTTTCAGACTTTATGTGTTTGTTTGTTTGTTAAAAAGAACAGCATCTTCCTCTGGAGTGTTTTGCATTAAATAAATTTAAACCCCATATGGAGTTCTGTATGGCTTACAATGTGATCTCTCTTTTAATTCTCACAAACTGTAAGGTGGATACTGTGATGATGCCCGTTTTTCTTATGAAGATATCAACTCTAAGAGAATATAGCCAGTAGGGAGAGACCAGGAAATTCAAACCCAGGTCTTCTGACTTTAAATCCTACACTCTCTGTACCATATCACACGCCAATATTGCAATCCATTTATTTTACTTAACATAAAATGATCTTTAGAAAGGGTTACTCCTTGCATTTTGGCTGAGTCATTTAAAACACACACAGACATACACATTTACACACACACACTCACCAACACACATAGGCCAACTTCAAAACTGGGTCCATATAAATTAGCCCAACCTACACCCCCATCCAAACAGTGAATAGGTGCATTTTCCTGGGTTTTACTTCAGCCACATTTCCACTTTGGGAAATCAGCTACTGTATGAACAAAATAGAATAATGGCTTAGAGAGTTGGTTTAAGGGAGGGAAGACAGTACATCATTTATTATACCATTAACTAGCATAAAAGAATATAAAACATGCTACCATGTAAAACCAAAATCCCACTTTGGGAAATCTATCCAATAGAGATAAAAGCACCAGCAGATAAGAGTATTTGTACAAGATGCTTATTGCAGGTTTGTTGGTTGTGGTGAAACTAACTGGAAACAACCTGAGTGCCCACAAATAGAGGAATAGTTGGCCCAATTATGCTGCATCTAATACTGTTATAAAGAATGAATAAGAGCTATTTATATTGATCTGGAAAGATCCATGATGGGTTGAGATGGAAGGAAGAAAGGAAAGAGAAAAGAGAGGGGAAGGAGAGTGAGAGGATAAAATGTATTTTATGATCCAGCTTGCTATAAGTAATTTTTAAAAACCCTATTAATGCATATGTGTGTTATATATATACACATAGAAATAAATATGGAAGAAAACATAAGCTATGACTTCAGAGTTTGGGCTAGGAGACAGAAAGGAGAGATTATTAACATTTTTGCACATTTCTGAATTGTTTGACTTAAAAAAAGAGCACATATTATTTCTGCAATTTAAAACAATAATAAAAGTAAATTAAGATAAAAATAAACTAAGACCAGAATTTGCCAAGTCTGACTTGAGCAAAGAAAACTCAGAATACCCTTCCCTTACGTCTTTGAGTTCATCCAAATGCTCTCTCCTAAATGGCCCCAGACACTGCCATCTGTGCAGAATGCCTCCCCTCTTTACTCTCTACATTGGTTTTCAAAATGGCCACCTCTGCTGAACGTTAAGGCTTTAGTTGAGACACATCCTCTCCACCCCCACATCTCCCTCCACCCACTCATCCCCGAAAAAGACTTTGGTCTCGGCTAAAAGAGCCAAGAATAAATCCTTTCCACCCCAATTATTCTGCCAATACATCATTCTCCCACTCTTTTCTCCCTAGCCTCCAGATGGTGGACTCTGGCAATGGGTCACTGTGGGAGGCAGTGGAATCTCCCTTTCTAAAGGTCTTTACCAAGAGAGAGAGCCACATCTGTGGAGGATGGCTTGGATTTAAATGCAATTAGAACAAGTTAGTTATGGGTGGTTTGCCATTTTGGGAATGCTGATTGCACGCAGAGGCCAGTGAGAGGGAGAGACGGGAAATCCAGGGCCCTGCTGGCAGAGCAGATAATCACAAGTGAAGTAACTTGGTAGCCTGAAGAAGCAATATTTAATCAATTCCTTGTAAGCACAACTCCAGGAGTACATTTTTGGACCACACAAATATAGGAGAGATAGCTTATGCTGGACGATAGTCTCATGATTCAGGTCTTGACCAGCAGATGTCACTTAGTAGGGATTAAAGTTTCAAATTTGGGATAAAAAAAAATACAAGAACAAGATGGGAGAATCTTAGCTGGGTAAAGGACTGTTAAAAAGTTGATTTATGCATTTTAGTTAACAAGCTTGACTAAGCAAAAGTATATAAAGCTGCTAAAAAAAAGACCAAAAAAGTAAACTAGTCCCCAGGTATTTTAATAAAAATAAGTCTATCCTTCTAGTCATTTGTTTATTCTTTCAACAGCAAACCTTAACTGAATACCTATTATGCCAGGCACTGCGCTAAGCATGTGTCAATGAGCTCTAACAATTACATAGTCTTCTGTATTCACATTTTCAGCTTTATGTTTAAGCCAAGGTACCATGTTTCAGTTTCATTGGCACACTATACACGGATACAGGGGGATATATACCAAGTCATGCATGGAATAGTCTAAGAAATTGAGAATATTTAGCCAGAGGTGTTAAGATGTGATAGCTGTAGCTGCAGTCAAATATTTGGAGGACTACTATAATAATTAAATAGGCTTATTTTCTGTAATATCATATAAGAGAACTATGACTGTAGTAGTTTCAAAATACATTCACAATTCGTCTATACTCTTCCCTTCAAAAGATGGAGCTTAATTTCCCTCCCCTTGAATGTGGGCTGGACTTAGTGACTCACTTCTAACTAATCGAACGTGGCAGCAGTGATAAAGTTTGACTTCCAAGACCAGGTCATAAAAGGCATTGTGGATTCTGCCTTGCTCTCTCTTGGATCACTTGCTCTGGGAGAAGCCAGCTGCCATGCCACGAGGACACTCAAGCAGCTTGATGGAGAGGTCTACCTAGTGAGGAACTGAGGTCTCCTGCCAACAACCAGCAAGGAATTGAGGCCTTCTGCCAACAGCTATGTGAGTGAGCCATCTTGCAAGCAAATCTTCCAACCCCTAGTCAAGCCTCAGATGATGGCAGCCCTGACTGACATCTTGACTGCAACTTCACGAAATACTCTGAGCCAGAACCACCTAGCTGAGCTGCTCTAGAATTCTTGAGCCTCAGAAACTCTGTGAGATAATAAATGTTTGTTGCCTTTAAGCTGCTAAATTTAGGAGTAATTTGTTATACAGCAATAGATAACTAATATAATGACCAGAGATGGGCTTGGCAAGAAAATCAATTTAATCTTAACAGAAAAATATCCTAATTATCACAGCTGTCTAACAGTGGAATGAATGGTGCCACCTGGAGCAGAAGCAGAGCGTTCCCTGTGTTCAACTAGGAGGACCCCCGCCTCTCAGGGATACTGTAAAGGCGATGTCTATACCAGGTGCCTGAAGATGAGCATAGACCCCAAATTCTTCATTTTTCATCTTTATTCTTCATATTCCAACCAGCCACCATTGGTTTCCTGACCTTCACTTCTCTCTATTGCTAAGAAAGTAAAGTCAGCTTCATACAAAGGCAAGGCAACCCTGGGATGATTTTCCTCTGTGTCTTATTTGAATCTAGATTGTCTTGCCCCCACCAGGAAGAAGCTATTGCTTTGTTTTTGCGATGCTATTTCTGCCATCATTTAGAGACCCACCAAATGAAAGTTGGATTTAAGACGTCATTGGCCCTGGATTATACCAAGAGCACAGTAATCTCTTCAAAGCCCAAGTTGCAGCAGTCAACATTCCCCTGCTGCCATTGATAATTTGTACCATATTGACTAGGTTACATAGCATTTGTAAATAAGATCCCATAGTGGCTGGACATCACATACATGGAATAGCTCTTCATCAACCTGGAGCCTGGAGCCCATCCTCTCTGCTCACCCTTTAGCCACCAAAATGTCGGGCAGCCCAGACTGTCATTACCACCCACATACCCAGCTCATTGCCCTGTTCCTACTAAGGGTAGAGACCTCAGTCACATCATGCATGCAGCTCCTGGAGAGAAGGAAGGGAGCAGGGGATTGATGAGGACTGAGGAGTCCTAGAGAACAAACGCAAGGCAGGTGAAACATGCTCAGGACCTGAAGGATCCAATTAAGCCCAATTCACTGGGATCCAGAGTTTTCCTACGAAATTCCTGAGGAAACCAAATTGAATAATGTGTGGCTTATTCAGAAACACACATCCCCGTGTTGTTGGCCAAGGCAGGGGCAATGTGGCGGGGGCTTAGCAAGGGGTGCAGGTGCACAGAAATGAAAACAACAGACTAAAACAACAAGCTCCCCAGCCTGTAAAGAACAGCCCCGTGTTTTGCCGGATTCCTCAGTCAGAGCGTGCGTGCGTATATACGTGGGTTCTTGTGTGCATGTGCAGCTGGACCTGGGGCTGGGGAGAGGGGAGCCTTCCAGGGAAAGAGCAAGAGCACGGCTACATATTTTAAATGGCAGTTGCAAAGAAAACCATGAGAGGTGCTCTAACATACCTTTGGCACTGCCTTTTGCCAGCTCCTACAATAACTTCTGAATCTCCTCCCTCATTTCATAAACATTTTATATATATTTTTAAGTGGGACTATTTTTGCTCATTTGGGAAGAGAGTGCCTTTATGCAGTTGAGTCAGACTAATTTGTGCCTTACACATTTCTTCAGGGATGGGAAGCAAGAGCAGTGACAGTGGCCGCAATGTGGGGTCGGGGAGGGTGATGAGGAGAGAGTTTGAAGATGAGCAGGAGGAAGATGATTCCACAAAAAAGAAAATTTTGCCATTGTCCTGTTTTGGGTCTGCTCCACACCTTTCCATGGAAAAACCTGTTTAACCTGCTCAAAAAAAAAAAAAAAACATTTGGAGCAATTGGAAGTTATGAGTAAGGGTTGTGTTGCTTTTCTGCTCGACCTCCACTCCTGCAGCACTGAACAATTCAATCTCTCTTTCCCCAGCTTACCTGTGGCATGTGGGGCCTGCTCGGCTTGAATAAATGGCTGTTTATGGATGATAACATCTGGTATGCCCCTGATGAGGTCACCTTGTTATGTTAAATATTCCTACCTCCTGGTGGAGAAACTGAAGCCGACAGCTCTCAAGAGCACCTCTGCCCAGCACAGAGAGTACGGCACCCCAGGCAGGAGCTTACACTTTTGAAAGGCCAGTTAGGTTCTTCTTGAACTTGAAGCTCTCCTCCCAGGCCCCAGGACCAGAGCAAAGGATCACAGCTTTGACCTTATAATGCCAATAGTCATGCTACACGTGGAAAACCTATTCATACAGGGCTGTGAATACCTTCTCTGGTTTCATTCTCACTACAACCTTGGCAAAGTTGTTACTGTTGCCTTCGTCTCCATTCTACAGATGAACAAACTGAGGCTTGAAGAAATTAAGGAACTTGTCTAAGGCCTTACCCAAAATAAGTAGAAAACACAGGATTTGAACTTGTCTTTCTGGCTCACAAGTTTAGGATTATCCCACTATAGTTTCTGGAGAAATGAAAAGTCAGAAATGAGGTACAGTCCAATTATTCAACCTCACTGTGCCTCGGTTTCCTCAGCCATAAAAAGTGAGAGATGACCACCCTTAATAGGACTGTCATGGGTCAGCTGAGATCTTAGAGACGACTTGCAAATATATTGAGTAGCTCGTAGCCAGTTTCTTGACCAAAAGTAAGCCAACGAACCAATACATGGATAAACATGTCTTCTGAGCTGACGTTCTCAAATGAATACCGCTGCTACTGAGTGGAATCTAAAGAGTCCACTGCTAGTTCTTGAGTTCCTGAACAGAAATGGCAGATTTGGAGGTATAAATCCACAGTTTCCTATATGAGGCAAAGAAATGAAGCCCTCTCCGCCCCTGAACCATTGACCAATATAACTCCAAAAAGACATGTTTTTCCAATGTTCTTTCAGTAGCTATCCTTGGATGTGGAGGAGCATATGAAAAAAACAAACGGATCTGTTTTTTAATAAGGTCAGAAAGGCATACCAAATATTTCGGATCTCCAAGATGTCTACTTCCCGCCAGCTGTGCACGGTTTTCAGCTGGGTCTCAGAAATGGAGTTCAGGACACCCAGACAAGTAATTCTAACCAGCAGTGCCAGGAAAATATTAGAGTTTTAAAAAAGAAAGCAGAGATTTGTTTATTTTTTAAATATATACATATCTTCCTATAACGTCCCTCACACCAAAGGATCCTGGACAATTCTGCCTTCACGTGACCAGAGTTACCAATTTCAGAGCCAAATCTGTTCATGTCTTGCTTAACCCAACATTACAAGCGTCACCGTCACCCCCAACCTCTTTTTTCCTTTTGACGCTGCTTTTCTAGAGTTCACTCCCCTGTGGGATTAATTGGTTCTAGTCCGAAGATGGTGGGGGCGTTCTGCTGTGATGACGCTGTTGTGGTAAGCAAAGCCTCCAGAACTATTGGGTCTGAAATTCTCTCCAACTCTGGCCTTTCGACAGCCAGTTCCCCAGATGGGGCAGCCATGGCCTGCTGCATCCTGCCTTAAGAATCAGCCCAGGGGTCGCAGAAGGAGACCCCAGAGAGCTGTAGGGTTAACCAACCAACCATAAACATTACCTCCTCTGTTGATCTTCAAAGGCTTAGGGAAAGAAAACAAACCACATAAATCTTTATCAAGGCTCCTTATAACTGCCCCGGGAGGTGGCTCCAAGAAGAGCTGGGTGGTAACTCCATACAGAGGAGAAAAAATTATTTCAGTTAGCAACACCACAGCCAGAAATGAATTGCTTTTATTTTTCTTTTCTCCTCTTTTCTTTTCTTTCCCTCCCCCACTCATCACATAGGATTGACTTCTTTTTGTTATTTGCCACCCAGCAGCACCATAGTGAGAATCTTTGATCCTTGACTGGCTTCATGGTTTCCATTCTGGATAACTCGCTAATAATTCAAAAGAAAGGGGACTTCACAACAAAAGCTACCATGTTTGGAAATCAAGGAAGGTGATGACCATGTCTGTTTTAGAGGTTGACCAGCTTAACTAACATATCTACTATGAATGGGGTTACAGAGAAGATTAGGAAGTATAGGGTGGTCAGCCCCTGCTGAAAATCTTTCAGTAATAGACCTTTTCATCTAGGAAAAACTCTCCAAACCCAAGCAGACATACAAGGCAGTGTGGCCTGTGCTTAAGAGCGCAGGATCCAAATCCTATTTCTGACACTCTCAGTGGGCACTGGGCAAGTCATTCATCCCATCCAGGCCTCATCTCCTCGTTGTAAAAATAACAGTAGGTAACATTTACGAGCCCACCTAGTAACTCCAACTTGGCACGCTGCTTAGTACCTTAGATATGTTTTTAAACATGTAATCCTCACCATAACTCTCTGAGGTTTTACAGATCCCGTTTTACAGATGAGAAAACTGAGACTCAGAGAGGTGGAGTAAGTCACACAGAAACAGGAATAACAGCACTTACCTCATAGATCGATGAGAAGTGAATGAAATAACGTCTGCAATGTGCTTAGCATGATTCCTGGCACCTCACAAGCTCTCATTCAGAGAATGTTCCGCCTCTGGAAGTCTTCCCTAAACCCCTGACCTTCACCTTCCCCCAACCTCACACACCTCTCTACTGGATTTCTGCTCCCAGACCCTCCCAGACCATTGTTGGTCTCTCTGCCCCAGGAGCAACTCAAGGGCAAAGGTGTGTCTCACCTCTGTAGTGCCAGCCAGGGCCTGGCACATAGTAGGGTCAGAGTAAGTGAGCGTCAAAGCAATGAATGAATGAATCAAATAATCAATGAAATGTTATGAACAAATGTCTAGTTAGCAGACAGCTTATGCAAAAAGAAAGTAAAAATAAATACTACTAATAAAATGATTTGTTCTAAAGACGGCTAAAGATCCAAAATTTCCTGGAGGAGCCTGTGTGCTAGTGGAAAAATGTACAAAAGGGAATGAAGAACGCAGTCATCTTCTTTTTTTAAACAGCAGCTTTTGCCGCAGTTTAAAGGCTTCACAGACTTCCCCAGTGCCCATGAATCATAGGAAGAGGACCCAAGAGTCCTGAGTCCCAGCCACTCTGACTAACTTCAGCAAACATCCTCCAGCCCCATGGAAGACAGGCTGGCATGGGAACCACACCCATGTCCACCTGCGCGCGCGCACACACACACACACACATGCACTCACAAAGACACACACACCACACCAGTAAATCAATCTTTCAGCTTAGTGTTGACAGAGTAGCTACTCCATGGAACACCCCTTACAAAACTCAGAAGACAGAAAAGATCCTAAAGCCCCCAGGACACTGAGCATAAAGAATGGACAGTTTAGCTGTTGAATGGAGGCTGTGGGAAGTGGGGGTGGAGAAACAAATTTACTGCGATAATAATAACACTAGCCACCTTTTTCTGAATATATGCCAGGGACATACAGAATTCCCAGGGATGTGTGTGTGGTTTGTAGAAGTATATCCATCATTCACCAAATGTTTAGTGAGCCCCTACTATGTGCCAGGCTCTATTCTGGGTGAAGAGGATAAAACAATGGACAAGACGAAGTCCCTGGCCTTGTGGAGCTTACTTTCTAGTACTGGAAATTACCAAAAAACGTGTCATGAATTTGTTTGGAAATGACAACAAAATATAAAACAAGCTACCAAAAGTTAAGCTTGACACATTGCTTCTCAGTTAATGGGGACATGCAAAAGTTGGTGATTCCGTAGAGGGAAACGGGCAGGTGGCCTTGGCCAAATCTCCTGGGGATGGGGTGGGGGAGGTTTGCATGTTCCTCAAAAGGCAGAAGGAGTTAAAAGAAGGCTCCAGAAAGTTAGGGCACTCACCTGATGCCCCCCAGTTCACAGCCCACGGATGTTCCCAGCAGTAACATCTGCCCCTCCTTCACATCCTGAACCACATCAGCAGGGTGTTGGGGGGGAAAGTCCGTCGGCCTGGGAGCCAGACACAGTGCCTGCGAACCCAGTCACTCCTATGCCACTGCAGGAACATCGCTCACCTCCCTGGGTTATTCTGTGATGAGGAGCCTGAGTGTAAAACTCCATAAACATCAGAATTTATTGTTGTTGTTGTGATTTCCACAGCCTTCAAACTCGCCTCCTGCTTGGCCTCTCTCCGCTCCAGTCCACCTCGAGATTTCACACAGATAATAGCATTCACTATGGGACTACGTTAAACACTGTTCACACATTATCTCACTCAATCCTCTCAGCATCCTGAGAGGTACACATGCCAGACGATTTGCCCAAAGCCCCACAACTGGTAAATGGCTGAGTTGGGCTTTCACTCCAAGACTCCAAGCACTTAACCCACTGCTCCATACTGGCCCACCAGGCTCCTGAAAGCTCTGCCTTGCTCATGCTCCCCCAACTCAAGAACCTCCAACCAGCCCAGGTGATGGCCAGCTGCACCAAGTTCAAGTGCTCGCTCTGGTTGATCAGATCTGCCTGTTAGCATCAGCCATGCCATCCTCCTTCCCACGTGTGCACTTTGCCCATGTGGTTTCCCCACCCTGCGTACCCTTTATTCATCCTCTATTCAAATGTCCAAGGCCTACCTCACTTTCCTTCTCTTCCATGGACCTTTCCCCAGCATTTCCATCCCTTACTGATCTCCATCTTCTCTGAATGTCTAGTTCACATTTACAGTCAGCATCACCCCGTTTACCATCTACCTCTTCTCAGCTCAACAAGCATTTATTGAGCCTCTTCTATGTGCTGGGCACAGTGTCCAGGCTTGTAGGGGACACTGAAGTGCAAAGATCCTCAAGGATCCTACAGTCTCTCAGGGAATGACAAGGCAAGCACACAAATAACTATAATGCACCCAAGGCAACATAGTGGCAGGTCCATTGGAGAGATCCATGCAGCTTCACATATGTTGTTTTGGTGTCATGGCTAAGTGCAACTTACATAGAATGAGGCAGTACAAGGTGAGGATTAATAGCATGGGCTTAGGGGGCTGGCCTCGTGGCCTAGTGGTTAAGTTTGTGCACTCCACTTCGACAGCCCAGGTTCAGTTCCTGGCTGCAGACCTACACACACCACTCGTCAGCAGCCATGTTATGGTGGCAACCCACATACAAAAAAGAGGAAGATGGGTGACAGATGTTAACTCAGGGCTAATCTTCCTCAGTAAAAAAATTAAAAATAAGAAAAGAACATGGGTTCAGGAGCCAGAATGCTGGGGCTCAACCACCAACTGTGTGACTTTAAGTAAGTTACTGAAACTCTCTGTGCCTAAGTTTGCTTATCTGTAAAAGTAAAGATAAAAAACAGTATCTACCTTCTCTGATGGGGGTATTAATAATAGGGGAGACTCTGCATGTGTGGGAGTAGGGGTATATGGTATATCTCTGTACCTTCCTCTCAGTTTTGCTGTGAACCTAAAACTGCTCTAAAAAAATAAAGTCATAAATAAATATAGTACCTGCCTCATAGACTGGTTGTGAGGATTAAATGAGCTCATACATGTAAAGCTCCCACTTAGCTCTGTGCCTAGGACATAATAGGTACCCAATAAATGTCTGCTTTTATCAGTATTAACATTATTATTACTCAGGCAAAGGGAAATTCCTCAGCTCTACTGTTGTTTGTTTTTTGGTTTGGGGGAATTTTTTGCAGTCATATCCACACGCCATTTTGAGACTTTATCATCTGAAGCCCCAGCAGAATTCTCTAGCTGGTAGCTGAATGGAGCTCTTATTGATTTCAATCTATAACAGTCGTTGGTTTCCTGGCCTCCAACATTTTAACAGATTGCTATTGTTTTCCCTGTCTGTGGAAGGAAAAGGGGAGCGCAATTTTCCAAGTGAAATCAATGCAGCAAGCGAAGAGCCCGGCTTCTCCTTCCTGCAGACACAGCCCTGCCAGCTGCTGCGCGTCCCTCTTTCACACAGGCAGCCCCTCCGGTTTATGCCTCCCAGCGGGACGGTAATTTTCAGTTCAGGCCGAAAAGCTTTGTTTAAATGTGGCGCTTATGTGGTAATAGAGCGGATTGCAGGGGCTGTTTTTTCTGAGGGTCAATGTTGAATTTAGTCTCAAAATAAACAACTCGATCCTCTTCCATCCTCTCAGAGGTGTGGGTGGGATTGGAAAAGGTAGAGGCGAAGCAAGGCTGAGGAAGGAGGAAGAGAAAGAAGGAGACCTGGGAGGGTCCAGGGGAGTTTAGAGAAGGAGAGGAAGAAGCAGTGTCCTCCACAGACCAGACAAATCTACCTTCTATCTGCCAGAATGGTTTCTAGAGTAACAGGGGTAACCATCTACCGACAGTCTGCTGTGTGTCAAACAGTGGGCTACGTGTGTTACTGACATGATCTCTTTTAATTTTCCTTCAAAGCCCTCTGGAGTATATATAACTGTGCCCATTTTACAGATGAGGACACTGAGGCTCAGAGAGGTGAAGTAACCTGCCTCAAACTACACAGCTAGTGAGATCGTTGAGCTGAGATGGGAAGCTAAGTCCCTTTGAGTGCACTGACTGTGCTGTCTAACATCCCATGGGCAGCAACGGAGGACTGTTCAATAACAGGATCGATAAGGGGAGAATTATGTGACCATATATTCCAAACTGAGAATTGATTTAAAGCAGGACATAGGTTATAACAAAGCCATGTCACATCTGATATTGTGTTTGCCTCAGAATACGTACAATAAGTGGTTGCCCTGTGGGAAGATAAGGCTGAGGGGGGAGACAACAGGACAGGCAGGAGAGGATGAGATGTGTCATTTGGAATGGGACTTGGGGAAGCATGACCCACTGGAGAGTAAGAAGAAGGGGGGAGAGGTACCGAGGAGACAGGGAGGCTAGTGGTTATCCTCTAGAAGTGACCCTAGGATTCACGGAACGCTGCACAAAGAGATCAAAGAAAGCCTTGAGTCTTGCTGTGTTCTGGGCAGAGGCAAGGGTGTGTCACAGGGGCTTTATGGTTATAGATTGTCACAGCCACCACCAAGATGTCCCCAAGCAGTGGTGTTGGACTCTTAGCACAGAGGGGGTCTGCAGATTTTCCAGCACTCTTATAAGAAAATTTTTAAAAGGATTTATATTTTCTTTCCAGGAACCTAGCTCAAAACCACTTCTCTGCCAGAAGTACTCTCCAGGAATTCTGGCCCATGAATATCCTTCTTACTCAGTTATTTTACAATGTGAACAACTCCATCTTGAAATAAATTGAACTGGGGAAAACTGGAAGTCTGGACTCTAGAGAGGTGTCTCCAGAGAGACATGAAGAATGACGGAGACACAGAGACCTCAGAAAAAATTAGACAATATGGACACTATGCTTCCTCAACGGGAATTTTCTAAGGACTTAAAAACCAGTCCTTTGTCACTTCAAGTCAAGCTATTGATATAGCTTTGGGCTTGTGGATGTGTTATTCATGTTCTTGCTCATCCCATGGAAGTAGTGAAATAAGGAATAAACATCAATTCACAAGAAGAATAATGGCTGATGATCTGGTGGATGAGCAGCTGAGCAACTGTGATGCACGCCAAAAGAGTCAAAAGTCAACTCTTATTAAAGCACCACCATCCACATTAATATGACAGACCAGAATAACTCTGAGGGAGCCATTATGATCCATTACGAAAATAACATTCATTTGCAAAATGAGGAACATACCAAAATGCAAGTGGTTCCAGTTCTTTCAGCTAAATTACACATTAAGCAAGCAGACTTCCTCTTCCAACATTTTGAAACGGTTTAATATGCACTCGGGCTGGCCAGGGCCTAGATTTTCTAAGACCGCCCCAAAGGTGAAGCCTCGAAAAATGAGGACTGATTGATTGCCAGAGAGTCAGTCAGCCCCGCTGGTGTGTTGGTCAGGTGAAGCATGACTGTGCTTTGAAATTTCTCCTAGGGGACAGGAATGACACCATGTAGGAGCTGTGAATCCCAGCTGGCTTCATCCAAGAGCTTATTGGCTGCTCCCCTCCAGTGGTTTGTTGGTTAGAACTCGGGGATGAAGTGTAGTGGACGTTTGTTGTCTTTGCCTTTCGAGCATTCATTCATACCTTCTTCTCATAACAGTTCCTTGAATTTCCTTTGGGAGGCTTCCCTTCCCTATTCTTGGCCCATGTAATAAAAGCTAAGAATGACAGCTAACGTGCATTAAACTCTCATCATGTGCCAGGCACTGGTCGAACCATCTTACATTAACTCATTTAATCCTTATACTAACTCTATGATGTAGGTGCTATTAGCATCCCCATTTCAGAGATGTATCAGTGAAGAGAGAGAGAGAGAGAACTATGTACTTTGCTCTTAAGTGGCAAAAGCAAGATGTACAAATCCAAGTAGTCTACATCCGGTGTTGTGATCCTAACCACGAGTGGTTGCAATGGGACTGATCTCTACCCCAGTTCCAGGGATAGGACCATGAATTAGGTCTGGCCAATCCAAGCATCATATTGATCCCCCTCCATCAGCGATTGATCTTTTCCAATCAATGTTAACCCAAGGAGTTTTGCTTGTACCACCAGAAATAGCTTCTTTTTTGTTTCTGCTGAGCACGAACCTGAGACAAGGGAGCCTTGAATGTCTGGGAACGATCATGTAAAGAGAATCTAATAATGAAGCCAGTACAGATAAGATCAAGGAGGAGACAGTCTTGGTAACAATATTTGAGCCCTTGGAGTTATTATATTCCCTGGACTTTTTTGTTTTATGAGCCAATCAATTATCTTTTTACTTAAGCCAATTTGACTTGAGTTTTCTGATATTTGCAACATAAATAATCCTAACTAATATAAATTAAGAGTTAGTCTAAGAATAACGCTTTCCATTTATGTAGCACTTTACAATTGACAAAGCTTTTTTGAATACATTACTTCAATATTACACATAATTATTCATCTATTCAATCAATAAATAAACATTTACTGTTTATCTACTTACAGTCACTGACATAAATCAAGGGGATCCTCTCCCCCCCCTTCCATCTATAGTTAGCTCCCATAATTTTGCGCCTACCACTCTTATAGCACTTACCTGTAATTACTGTATTTGTTTATGTATAACTTAGTAAAATATAAGCTCCCCTGAATTAAAGATTTATTTACCCTAGAAACCCTGATGTCCACCTGGGGCCCTGGCACATGCTCACTCATTCCTTTAACAATACTTACTAAATACCGTTCGTGCCTTAGTTACCATGCTGGGTACTATGTAAGTAGTTAGCATCCTTGGCTTATACAACAAAAAGCAATTCTAGCTAACTTATGCAGAAATGAAATTTCTGGAGGGATATCAAGTTACCCAGAGGATTACCAGCAAGTTTGGAGAACCAGCTTGTGAAATGGATGAGCAGGAACTAAGGAAAGCCCGGCAGCTGAAGCACAGCCCAAGTCATACCTGAGAAGAGTCGGTTAGGGTGTCAAGGCTGCCACCACTGGACACTAGATGCTACTACCAGGGCCACTAGAACGTGCTGTGCCCTGGTTGTCAAGGAGCAAACAAGGAGTAGCTGACTTTCCAGATTTCTTGGTGGGAGGCAAAACCTCGCCTTTCTTAAAACTCACACCATGGCAGATTTCTTAAAAATTTCTAGGTGACAATTGTCCAGGAAAATGTTGAGCTAAAAAGACAAAACAAAGACATGATCAACATCATCTTTGCTCTCAAAGAGCTTGTAGACTACTAAGAAAGAGAATCATTAATTGAATAATCAGGCAAGAAATGCACAGTCACAGCTGTGATGAGCACAGTGAAGGAGAAGAATGACAGGCTATAAGGAATATAATTCTGTAAGTGTGTTTCAGCTATCCATTGCCATGTAACAAATAACCCTCAAACTTGATGACTTAACACGAACATTGATTTTTGTCTCTCATGGTCCTGTGGACTGACTGGACTCAGCTAGGTGGTTCTGACTTGGGCTCTATTATAGAGTCATAGCCAGATGGCAGCTGAAGGTAGAGTCACATGAAGGCTCAACTTGGCTAGACATCCAAGATGGCTCACTTACCTGATTGTCAGTCGATGCTGGCTGTCAGCTGGGCCTTATGACAAGAGCACCTCCCCATTTCTCTCAATGTGTCTTGGGCTTTTCACAGCCTGGCAGCTGAATTCTGAGAGGCAGCAGTGATCCAACAGCAAGTATTCCAAGAGGCCTGGGTGAAAGATGCAAGGGTTTATAAGACCTAGCCTCAGAAACTGCACACTGTTACTTCTGCCACATTCCATTGATTAAAAAATGAGTCACAGGGCCAGAGTGGATGCAAACAGAGGGAACTAAAAAAATGCATAAATGCTAGAAGGTACAGTTCATTGGGGGCCACCTTTGGAGACTAGCTTCTCAAAGAGTATGTAATAGAAGAACGTGACCTCATATGAGGGGTCAGGAAAGGTTTCTAATGAAGAGCCGTTGATCTGAGATCTGATAGATGAGCAGGGGTTGATGAGGTAAAGACAAGAAGTATGTTCTAGGTAGAGGTAACAGCAAGTGCAAAGGCTTTGTGGCAGTGAGAAGTACGGAACATTCAAGTACATAAAGAAAGTGAGTATGGCTCAAGTGCAGAGACTAAGGCAGGATGTGAGTCAAGATAAAACAGGAGAGATGGGGTAGGGACTAGTTCTGGAAACCCCTCCACAGACATGCGTTTCTTAACAGTGGGATGCGATCTGAGAAGTGATTTCGTTGTGTAAACATCATAGAGTGCACTTACACTTAAACCTAGATGGTATAGCCTACTACACACCAAGACTATATGGTACTAATCTTATCAGATCATTGTCATGCTTGCAGTTAGTCATTCACTGAAATGTATGTGGTACATATTATGTTATGATACAGTTAGGCGGTGCATAACTGTATAGGATATGTTAAATATTTTGCTCTTTATCTTAAGAGCAATGGAAATATTTTTAAGTGGCCCTCAGAAAATATTTGTAGACTAAACGAATGAGTGAATGACTTCCTTCAATCATTCTACCAATAGCTATTGAACACTGACATTGGGCAGGAATGATAAGTGCTATGAATAAAATCAACTTGATAGAAGTGGCTGAAGGCAGAGGACATTTGGCATCTTTCGAGCAGTTCATCAGAGATGGCCTTTCTGAGCATTTGACATTTGAACTGAGACATAAATGATAAGAAGGCACCAGTCATGACAAGTTCTGAGGGAAAAGCATTCCCAGTAGAGGAACTCAGCAACTGCAAAGGCCCTGGGGTGCAAATGAGCTTGGGGTGCTCTAGAAACAGAAAAACAGGCCAGTGTGTCTAGTGCACTACTGTCCTTGTAGGGAAGAATTCAAAACTGGCTTTCTAAAAATGGCAGGGCCACCAGCACTGCTTTCATATCAGGACAGCATATCACCAGGGCTGCGGCTTCGAGGACTCCGGAATGTCTCTTCCTGCTAGAATGTCTGGAATGCTCTTTCTCTCTGGCCTGGCCCTGCCTGTCCTCGGCTATGAGACTCATCTTTCATCATGTTCTTCCAAAGCTCAACAACCCCCAAGGAAGCAATTTGGCAGAATGTTCAAAGAACCCTAAAGATGTTCATGCCCTTTGATTCAGTGATTCCCCATATAGGGATCTAGCCAAAGGAAATAATCATAAATACAGAAGAAGCTTATCACGCGACGAAGCTCATCCCAGCATGATTTATAATAATGAAAAATGCTAGTAAATCAAATATTCAACCATAGGTGAAAGATTAAGCAGATTAATGTACATCTCCTAGATGTGAGCATTTAAAATCATGGTCCTGAAAGACTAAAGGAACATCAGGAAATGCTTGTGTTATAACGGTAAGATTAAAAAGCAGGATATAAAATAGTATATATGTGATTTCCACAACTATTTAAAAAATCACACTCAGGAAAAATACTGACAGGAGTCATTTCTTTAAGGGGAGATTACAGGTGATTTATTCTTCTTCTTTTCCATAATTCTTCTACTTCCTGCAATGAGCATTATTACTTTAAGGATGGAAAATAGATTTTCTCTCTTTAAAAAGAAAGAAAGAAAGCAATAGCTTTTCGCTGCTTTTAAGATCACATACAAACACCTTTGCAGGTTTCTATAAGGCTGCGACAATCTGGCCACAAATTACATTTTTCTACTGTAAAAACTTACATAATTTTTTTGTCTCCCCCAATTTTTTTTTCCAGAATTTGATATCCCAGCTAACACAAGTTTTGCACTCTCCCCCAGATGGCAATCCTTTTTGATGATAGACATTTGGGCATGCTGTCATCTTGCTGTGCCGGGCTTAGGGAAGGGAAGGAGGGAGAAAGGAAGACCTGCCTAGCCTCCTTCTACTCTCATTGGGCTAAATCCTACCCATCTTTCAACACCCACCTTGAGCCATTCTCCAAAAAGGCCTTTCCTGACCATGCTGGCCCTCACTGACCTCCCTTTTCTAGCCATCTATGGCAACGCCATGTCTGTCTATACAGTTCACTCCGGGAGCTAAACACATCTGGCCTTACATGGCTCCTCAGAGTCAAGGTCTCTGTCTCTGTCCCCCATATAACTAATCAGCTCTGGATAGAGTTATCTTGCCTTCTGATAAGCACCATTGCATCTTCACCTCCAGCAAAGAACACCTTGCTCATTTCACGAGAGTAAATCAGTGTTCCAAAAATCAATAAATGAGTGGCTGTATTTGAACGAGTCTGAGAGACAGAACAGCATCTTCGGGAAATTTCACTACACGTCTAGTTCAGGCCCAGTTCTTGATGGGGATGTCCTGTCTCTGACAGAACTCCCCCTCCCTCTTCTCTGCTCTGTTCTCCCCATCCATCCACCACCAACACATCTCCAGCTCAAAAGGATTCAAAACCAGGGCTGGCAATGTCAGAAGGAACTCTCTGTATAAACTCCACACGCACCAGCCTACTCAAGAAAGGACCCTTTTGTTGTTTTCCCCACGGGCCCCCATAAATTGTAAGCCACAGTCTTTCTTTTTTTCAGTGAGCCTAAAGTTAGGATAGAGAAATCACAGCTCACGCTGCATATGTGCTTTCTGTGGAAGGAGATTTCCCTGGTTTTGAGCCATCCATGCCTTGGGGCATGTGGCACTGTTTTGGTAAATGACTCATCTCCCTGCAGTGACCCGGAGATGACCAGCCCTGATCTGGGCTCCCACACTGCACACCTCTAAGGGTCTGTCTCACTCTGTTGGGTTGCTACTACTTTGCTTGAATCTGTGAGCTCTCTGAAAGTGCCAGCTGAGCCTTCCTCATCTTTGTTTACTCAGCACCAAGAACAGTGCCCGGCACCTAGTGGCCCGGAGTTGTGTGTTTGTGGAGGGAGTGAATACATGAATTATAAAGGCCTCTAAAAGCTCGGAAAGAGCTAGCTTCCAAATATGAATTTCCACAATAAAATTACTAGTTTATGCCCTGTACTAGTTTCCTCGGGCTGATGTATCAAATTACCTCAAACTTGGTGTCTTAAAACAACAGAAATTTATTCTTTCACAGTTCTGGCAGCCCGAAGTCTAAAACCAGGGAGTTGGCGGGGCGGTATTCCCTCCAAAGGCTCTAGAGAAGGATTCTTCCTCGTCTCCTCCAGCTGCTGGTGGCTTCAGGTGTTCCTTGGTTTGTGGCCGCATAACTCTAATCTCTGCTTCTGTCTTCCTATGGCCTTCTTCTCTTCTCTGTGTGTCTCTCCCCTGTGTGTCTCCGGTAAGGACACTTGCCATTGGATTTAGGGCCCACTCAGATAATCTAGGATGATCTCATCAT
This sequence comes from Equus asinus, assembly GCF_041296235.1. Lineage (NCBI taxonomy): Eukaryota > Metazoa > Chordata > Mammalia > Perissodactyla > Equidae > Equus > Equus asinus. The sequence continues at coordinate 31,176,547 of NC_091802.1, read as the reverse complement.
GAGATCCTTAACTTAAGAACATATGCAAAGACCCTTTCTCTAAATGAGGTCACATTCCCAGGTTCCAGGGATGAGGATTATATATATATATATCTTTTGTGTGTGTGGGTTCCATTCAACCCAGTAAATGGCTTTTTTTATGGCAGAGACATATCTTATTGCCATTTACCCCAGCACCTAGCATACAGTCAATTTTGGTCTGCCACTACCCACAATGCCTAGTACATTTAATTAGTGCCTGCTAGCAAAATGTAGCTGGGAATGGTTTCTCCCAAGTTGTAATACTAACTCTTGGGAACTTTTCTCCCACTACGAAAGATTGATGCTCCTGGGATCACATGCACACTATCCCTCCATCATATCCCTACTAACATAAAACACTGGAACAGCCACGTGCAGGGAGAATAGATTGTTTTACACAGACATCTTAGTGTACGAACTACACCAAAGGGTTTAATCAATGCCTGTTGAATTGAGTCATAGCAATTTAACTCAATTCCAGAAAACTTTGATTATGCATCTGAACTTTGCCCACTGTATTTCCTGAATAAAATGCCCCCTTTCGTGGGCAAACAACCTTATCTCAGCAACCCTGAGCTGTCATCTAGTAAATCCTAAGTTTTTCTTGAAGCCAGCCCTCCAGCATAGCATGACGTTCTTGTCTGCCTTCCTAATTTTGGCTTACAAACAAGAGCATAATCAAAATCAATTGAATTGTTGTTGACCCAGACCAAGTGAAGCGCTTTTCTGCCCACATTTGACTGCTGAGAGAGCACAGAGGCACAGAAAGAGTGCTATACTATTCCTTACAAATGGCACTATTTGAGGGCAAGCTTTCCAATAAGCAGCACTCATGTGGAACCCAAGAATATAGGTACCCGCAAGCTTGTGTCACTTGTAAATGTGTGAGCAATGGGCATTTTTGGCTCAGCCTGACACACCCTGTGAATGCAGCTATTTTGGCAGCTTGAATCCCAGTGTTGGTAGAGGACAGAACAAACTCAAGTTAACCCTAGTTACCTCCTTGGGCTCTGCTCTTTGGGAAGGAGTCAGCCAGGCAGACAGCTGCCACTTCAAATTCCACTCCCTGGGAACAATGCACTTTATTTTTGGAAAGAGGATAAAACAAAGGAGAGGAGAGCAATGCCGACAAATATACATTTGCTTTTCTATTTATGCAAAGCCCCTGCCCCATCATCACCTCAGTTACCAGTTGTTTACAGCAGCCATAGGCTATATAGACTTGTAAATAGTCACTGGCCCGCATCCCTGCAGAAAGTAACAGGTCAGCTTCCAGGATGGCACATCCCACTGCCATAAAGAGCCGTGTAAATAATGGGATTATTTCCATGACAGACTGTTGGCCCACATGGTTGTAATTAATGCTCCTATACAACAAATATTCTCTTTGGATTCTTTCTGTGTACGAGTCACTCTCTATAGCAATAGTACTCTAATTATGGGCTTTTCTTCATACAAGAAAAAAAGGGTAGAGAAAGGAAAACTGCTTTCCATACAACTTCAAATATCACCTGAATCATGCTCACTAAAGCATGATCCCACATGAAAAGCCCACTGATGGAAAAAAAACAGAGAGAGAAGAAGAGAGGAAGGAAGGAAGAAAGGAAGGAAGGAAGGAAGAGAGAAAAGAAAGAAGGAAGGCAGAATACAAAGACAAAAAAAGATCTAAAAACAGCTCCATCGGGGCAAGGACTCATGTCTGTCCTGCTCGCCACTGTACCCCTATAGCCTAGCACACCTAGTAGCCCGGGCACACAGTAAGCCTTCAATTAAGTATTTGATGAATAATTGAATAAATGCAAAAAATTATCTAATAATTGAATGGAGCAATAGGATTAGTTCAAAACTGTCTATGTAACAGTTTTCTTCTCCCACTGTTTAGTTCAGGATCCATCTCGTCACTTACTTATTCACTTCTAGGGACAGGACTGAAAATTGCCATTTAATGAATCCTACCATGAGCCAAGTTTTTTGACTTGCTATCTCACGTAACGCTACACAATTACCCTATTTGATAAATGATAAGTATATATGCTGAAAGAGTTTAAGTAGCTTGCCCACAGTAAGACAGCTAATAAGTGGAAGAGTGGGAATCTAAACACAGACCTGACTGACTACAGACCCAAGCAAATTTGACTATATCCTACTGCTTCTCAGGAGATTATCAAAGTGTATCAGCTGCATCGTAGCATCAGCTTCTAAGATGGAACTGTGATTTACTAGGTCTTACCATAAGTGAATTTGACTGTGATAAGCCCAATGGGATATGTGGAGGAATTTTTCACAATGAAATCTTATTTGTAATGCGTAACACTAAGAGGCGGTGTTTTAAAAAGACACTAGCCCCATTTGATTTACTCTCCATGAGATTTCTAAAGAAGAGTTGCCTGAGAAGTTAGAATCACATATTTGTCACTTGGTTTATTGACTATCTTTCCTTCCAGACTGTGAGCAATTGGCAGAAAAGGGTCATATCTGTTTTGCTCACTGTTGTAAACTTAGCACCCAGAACTCTACAGTGGCACTCAATATTTAATGAGTGAAAGTGACAGTGGTGGACTCCCCACTCAGTAGACTTCTGCATGCCTGGACTGGGACTCCATGCAGGCTAGGATGATATGTGTGAAACTGTGGGGCTTTGGTGAATCCAAAACATGGTCCTGTGAAACAGCTGGAGAAAATGAATTCAGACTATGGAGAATTATTCTCTCCCACTCAGTTATATTGCACATTCCTCCCACGTGAAAGGCCCTGAATCAGATGGAAAATAGCATTTACTCAAAATTCAAGCCTTTTTTAGCTGCAGCCCAACATCCTCCAGTTTCCCAAACACTGGATGTGGCGGCTCCTATCAGCCTCAGGCTGTGAAAAAGCCTTGAGCCACCTTGAAGGACTGATTCTTCAGAGGTTTGGGACCCTGAGTCAAAGCCAGGTAGCTTTCAGAGGTGGAGAGAAGTTGAAAGAACTCATGCTTTCTTTGGAGCATTGCCTACTGAGACTGAAAGAAACTTAAATATTCTTCTCATCTGTCACCTGAAAAAATGCCCAAAGTCACTCATCCAATTAGTAGTAGAGCCAAGACTTGAACTCAGGTCTTCTGACCGCCTCTAATCTAAAATTATTTTTACCACCCCAGAAGTAGATGTGTAGTAGAGGGTCAACACCACATGAAAAGTGGAGCAGATGGCACATGGTCACTATCCTCATGAACTATACAGTCACTGGAATTCCTAGCCAAGTAAAGGACAAGGAGAAGCGCACACATATGTTCTCTGGACCTTGAGGAAACCTGTGTGTCAGGCCAAGGAGGACAGAGAAGGGAGTGTTTTGAGTGCTGTCTGAGCCAGGCACAGTGGAGCTCTGGAAGGACATAAGATTTAGGATGTTGAAGAACAAATAGTATAGGCATGGAGTCAAAAACAGGTTTGAACCCTGGGTCAGCTCCTTGCTAGTTTTACGACCTCTGGCAAGTTACTTAACCTCTCTGAGTCTTGGTTTTACCATCTGTAAAAGGTGGACAGTACTTACCTCATAGGGTGATTTTCATCATCAAGTGAAATAATGAATGCAGAACATCCAGCTGAATTCTTGGCATATGGTGTGAACTCGATAAACCTTACATTCACCCTTCCTCCATCAGTCTGGGAAATAGAAAGAGTGGATTCGTTTATACAAAAAAGACTGAGATATGGCAGGAGTACAATAACATTATTTCATTCACCATGACTGTGGTGCAGAACCAAAATAAAACTTTTAAGATGTTATATCTTCAATGATGAAGTCATGGTTGTCTTCTAAGGGAAACTGGCATGCTGATCGCCCCATGGGAAGGGAAAACATTAGGTAGCATATGTAGACTCATGAAACCCAACTAACCCTCCCAGCTGATTGGACCACAACCACACTTCTGAACAAGGGTCCCCAGTCCAGCACCGATTACCATGGACTGTCATAAAAGAAGTCCTGGGGCAGCCAGATTTTTTCTTCCTAGAATTTGAACTGAGAAATGCCAGGAGAGTGAAGAATTTAGCAGCAGAACACAAAACAGCATGAGACAGAAATAAACCAGAGGGACCATGATGCATCATGAACAAGGGGAAGTTATGAGGGTCAGAAACTAGGAAGTCAAGAAATTATAGACGACAGAAGTTGAGGAAATCAGGTAGTAGGAAGAGGAGAACAAGCCGTGAAGAAGAGATGAGTCATGAAAACAGTGGAACACCAGAGTCACGATCCATAAGCTCCTGAGGCCAACATTCCTGGAACCGCCTAGGATTCCAAATGACCTTAGAATTCCACTTTCAGTCTCTGTGTGGCCCAATTTCTGCTGGAGTTCTTAATCTTCCCAAGGCCAACTGAATAGCTTTTCTTGAGTTCCCATACACGTGTAACCTTCTGACGAACCTATGAAATAATTTAAATGAATCTCGGTTTTTTCACCCAAACAAGTCTAATTAAATCAACCTATTTGCTATATTTAACATATACCCTGGATTTCCTGGGATCGGTTCAATTTCATGAATTTACCCTAAGTCTTGAAAAGCAATTCATTAAAACTATCAAGAAATGTGATTCAACTTTCTTACTTTTTTGAGACTTTTTCTGTAAATGAATTCACAAATAAGAATGGCCTGATTTGGAGTTTAGGAAATATGCTCATCTTAATGATGTGCCAAGCAATTAGGTAGGCTCTGTTGGGTAAGTGGGGAGGGAGGGCATGGAGCTAGATAAGTCTCCCTCCCTCCACTCAAAAGTGCTTTCAGTTGAGTTCATTCAACAGAACCTTACAAAAATCATAAATAAGAACGAATAATGAAGCTCGATAAGGGTAGATATGTTTGTCTTATTCATTGTATATTACCAGTACCTGGCACCAAGCCTGGACCCTAAACAGCACTCCAAAAGTCTTAATTGAAACAAGAAAAAAAGGAAGAATGGAAGAAAGAGAAGGAGAGAAGGAGGACAGAAGCCATAAAATGTGTCTCTCAGATCTCCTGCTACCAAGTGCATAATTGACTGATGGCTCCAGCTGCTGAGCTCTGAATGCATCACTGCATGTGCCCCAAGACCATGCATCCCACGGCTGCTCTCAGCCAAAGAGTAAGCATGGCTGGGGTACTAAGGCAGACAATTCCTGAGAAATGTGAGACTCCTTTGATGTGGACTTTGGCTCACGGACTCCTCACTGGCCTGGATGAAACTTTTTAAGAACTGCACTGCACTCTGAGACTCTCTCTATGCAAACTTCTTTCCTTTCTCCTTCATAGGTGTCAGACCTGCGTCATGGTCTAATGGCTCTCCAATCTCCTTTGGCCCCCTCCCCTTTTTTCCTCATAGTCATTTCTCCCTATAAATTTAAACTATCTTAACATCTACATCTCTGAGAACCTAACCAATGCAGGAAGGGAGGAAATGAGAGAGGGCGGGAGGATGCTGAGCAGGCTAAATTTGGAACTAGCCCAGCTCAAAGTTCCTGAGCTTGGAATTATTAGGCAGATTTTTCAGTTCTGTCCCAGTGATACAGCTAAAGTTAAAATGACCTGCTTGACACACACATACAGATCCATCCTCTGCCTGCTCTGCACCCAGGGAGGCTGACCTCTATGGCCTGTTATCTTCTGGCTTGCTTCACTGGCTGGCTTTAGGTTGGGTTTGGCCACTGGGAGGCACCAGTAGGAGATTAGAGGTCAGGGAGAGAGAATGAGCAGGATATTTCTTCATTGCTCCTCCCTCTTTCTGTGTTTCTGCCAATAACTGTATTCCCTCATGACTACAGCTTCTACTAAGCACTGCTTTTCTGTTGTTCCAACTGAGATTTCAACAACTGTTGATAGAAGACAGAGTTTAGCTTATTGTTCGGCTGACTGTATTAATGGTCAGATAACAGCCTCCCTATGTCCATCTTATGCTCTGCAGCTTCACCGTCCCCTCCCACTCTGACTCTGGTCTTGGCCATGTGGTTTGCTTTGGCCAAGGGGAAAACAGAAACTTAAAAAAACACAAGAAAATTTTGAACTCCTCTTTTGCGTCGCTGCTATTACCATAAGTTGGTGATAGCCTCAGAACATGACTAGGTTAGCCTGCTGGAAGATTAGAAGGAAAGTCCAGTCTTCTCAGCCAAGGCGTCCTGTACCAGTCTACAGCCAACCTACCCTTAAACACATGAAAATGCTTGACCAAGATCAGCGGAGTTACCTACCAGACATGCAGCTGACTGAAGAACAGAAGTGAGCCCAGCTGAGACCACAAGAATCATCCAGTAAACCCTATATTCACAGCAATAATAAATATTTATGCTTTTAAGTTACTGAGCTTTGGGGTGGCTTTTTACATAGCATCATTGTGGCAATAGGTAACTGATACAATGTCTTAATTGGTTTTCATTTCAGGGAGGAAGTAAAGGTGCCCTGGACTTCTTTGGGGTAGGGGGATGGGAATCTGGGGAAGGAGGAGTTGGCAAGGACTTCTTGTAGAGGACAGGTTGCCAGTCCCTCAAGGAAGGACCAGCAATCCAAGGACCTGGTTCTGAATGACATTCGTTGGCTCCAACCAGATCTAAGTCAAGTGTCAGGGCCTAAGAAAGTCACTCTGGAGGGAAGAGACAAGAACACAACTTCCAGGCTATAGGATAGAAATGCATTGAAGGCCAAATTCCAAGTGAGGTTGGAATTCTATCAATTCCAGAGAATTCCATCCACGCAAGAGTAAGATCCATGGGACTGGGGACTGGTAAGAAAAAGTAGAGTGGGTCCACTAGCTGAGACTTCAGAAAACCCTCCCCACATAGTCAGCACCCTGAGGAAGAGACAGAGCCCAGGGACTGAGAGTCTCTGGGCAGAACTGGACCCAGAAAACGGTCCAGCTCAGATCTAGCCTTAGGCATGGGGAAGACAGGGATGGTCATAGATCTCTGTGAGTCTGAGAAGATATGGTGTTTTGCTGGTGATGCCCTCTCCCCCCTCCAAGAGATGGCAATCAGAATCTATAAACACACTGGGAAGCATATTCAGAGGTAAAAATGAGGCTAAGAAGGAAGCCATCAGTAAGAGTCAAGACAGACTACATATGCATCTGGCTGAAAAGGTGAAGGCATATGCTCATGTTCTCCATTGCTTCATAACAAACAACCCCAAGATGCAGTGCCTTAAAACAACTCCATTTTATTATATTTCGCATGTTTGTGAGTCAGGGATTTGGGCAGGGCACAGCTGGCTGGTTATTCTGTCCCATGTAATGTCAACAAAGGACACCCAGTAATATTCAACTGGTGGACAGACAGAAAACAGCTTCACTCCCACATCTCACACCTGCTCAGGGATTACCAGAAGACTAGGCTCAGCACAGCAGTATCAGGGGAATCAAGCATCTAACATGACAGCTCAGCGTTCCAGAGAGAGTCCCGAGAGGTCCAGCCCAAAGCTTCAAGGCTTCACATGATCTGGCTTTCAAGAAGCAAACAATTTGTAGCCACCTTTAACCTACCTCACCATCATGCAAATAAAGAGTCTCCAAAGGTGCTTTTAACATTCCAGAAGATGCACACAATCATCCACAGGATTGAAAGAAAATGTTAGTATTTCAATGCTAATTTGTATATTTATTTTCTCTTAAAAATAAATTAATTAAATTTTACTATTATTTAATATCCAGATTGGCACTTGTAGGCTTCCTTGGTCCATGTGTCAGAGGTAACAGCACAAACAGCGTGTAAGGTATACTGAGGGTTGGATGGGATTCCCATGATACAGAGGCTGACAGTGACACCCTCACTACTAGTTTGCTTGATTGCAGATCATTTCTATGTCTTACAGTTCACATGTGCCCGGTTAGGTAGACTAATGTTATATTACTGCTATAGGTTGAATGTTTGTCTCTCTCCAAAATTCCTGTGTTGAAATCCTAATCCCCAATTTGATGATATTTGGAGGTGGGACCTTTAGGAGGTGATTAGGTCATGAAGGAGGAATTAATGCCTTATATATGGGGCGCCAGAGAACTCCCTCACCCCTTCCACCACGTGAGGACAAAGTGACAAATCAGCAGTCTGCAACCCAGAAGAGAGCCTTCGCCAGAACCTGACCATGCTGACACCCAACTTCCAGCTTCCAGAACTGTGAGAAATAAATTCTATTGTTTATAGCCACCCGGTCTGTGTGGCTTTTGTTATAGCAGCCTGAACAGACTATGACAATTATCTAATTTTAACCAAACTCATCTTCACAAAATGGACAAATGACACAAAAGAATTCTTGAAAAAAAGTGTGGTTGGAGGACTCTACTGATAGTGCAAACACAAGTGACCAACAAGAAAACGGGAAACGACAATGCCACTTTTCCAACTTCTAGTAGGAGCCCTCCATCAGCTACATCATCAAATATGACAAGGACCTTGTCAAAAAATCAAATTAAGAAGACTATTTGCAAAGTGGGTGGTTATAAATCCACCTTCATTTACAATTAACTTCAGTTCATCTCCTCTTAGCTCTCTGACATAAAGGCAGGCTACCTTCTCCTCTAAATCCAAAGGCCCAAGGAGTTTGGGTCAAAAGTCCATTCCTGCCAGGGGAATGGAGTTCTGTGATTGGCAGATTAAGACTATGCCCCCTCCCCAACGCCATGAATCCAGGGGCACAAGACTGTGATTGGCTGTACCACCAAATCACATGATTGCAAAGCTGGAGCGATGTCTTAAAGGAGGGGGTGGGGGTTGCTGGACAGACAGGAAAAATAACAGATGTCTTCTCCAAAACTCTCTGGAAGGTGACCTGCATAAGAATCCCCATCGCTCCCTGGAAAATTCAGACCCAATCTTTGCACTAAGGAGGAAAAAAATCCTTGTGACAAATAACTTTCTTCCTCCCCTGGTCCATAGCCCTCTTCAAAGGAGATTTTGTTTCTCTTTTACTTATGTCCCTACCAAAGCAACGCTGGGTGGTCGGACTTTCACGCCCCCCTCAGAGCCTGCAGCCAGACCCTGACAAGCAAGCCCAGGCCCCATCCTCGGCCCAAGAAGCTTCTTACTACAGGGCCTCAGTTAGCTGCAGCCTGTGCTGTGCCAGCCCCAGTCAAACCCAGGCCTGAGAGCCATTCTGAAGGCCAGCACCACACTGCTCCAGGGGGCTGGCTCCTGCCAAAGTGTTATCGTCAGGCCTCTGTTCCCAAATGCTTCGTGGCTGGAACACTGGTCTCAACCTGGCTTTGACGGCCAGGCCCCTGGCCTGGCTGGGGGCTACGGATCAATGGCACTTTGTCAGCCCCGTAGGCACACCTTCTAGCAGCTAAAGTGCATACTGAATGGAGGCGTCTGCAGAGCTCCTGGCCTCGGTAGGCCCTCTGCGTGTTTGGGTAAAGAAATATGCAGCTTGAGCTGTGGTCATCGCTGCCTAAGCCACTGAGCTGCAATCAACATCAACACCGCAAGGACACAATATTTTCTCCCAATTTACAACACGTTCATTTATTTTGGAATTTCTGTGCCAGCTGAGGCTACAGGGCGGTGACAGTGGAAAAGTTGTCCTGGGGCCAAGCAAAAGAGAGAGTTGCAACTGAGCTCCTGTTCTGAAAAAGGGTGCTCGAAAGCAGCAAAAAGCAAGCAAGGCGAAGAGGATGATCTTCACCAGACAGCAGCCCACAGGCCGTGGTGCCACGGGGGAAACAGCTAACATGGAGGTCAGACCACTAGGGTCTGCAGCTTGGCCGTTGGAACCCAGGGTTCCTGAGAAATTACTGACACCCGTGGGGTTTCCATTATATAATATGATCTGCTTTCTTTCTCAAAGTTCCCTGGGGAATCACAGATCATGAGACTTTGAAAGCGAGCCCCTACCCTCCATAAGCAGGCTTTATTGGAAAATATCATGAAGAAGTGAAAATGATGGAATTTGGAGTGAAAAAGACTTGAGTTTGACTTGTTCACACTGCCACTTACTTACTGAGTGTCCTTGGGCAGATGTCTTACCCCTCTTAGCTTCAGTTTCCACATCTGTTTTTAAATGGATATAATAATATCTAACCAACAAAGTTGTCATGGGAAATAGGGTAATTGATTGAAATACACAGTTCAATGCCCAACTCTCTGTGGGCGCTCAGCGCATGATAGTTCCGATTCCTTTGTCTTCCTGGTTTTTATTGACTCGTTTAGATGCTGCCCACTTGGCTTTATAGTGTACCTGTAAACAGACCAGGATGTTCCCAGGATGGAAGGACCATTTGTTGGGCTCCTTGGGACTAGGAACTTCTCCAGATTGGTGGATAGTCCATGAAAAGAGGCAGTGGTGGAGAAGGGGATGGATCCCACTGTGGTGTGCCATGACTGCCCCCCTGCCAACAAAGAAGCTCTAGGAGAGTCCTCCTCCAGTTATTGTCACAAGGGTCCTCGACAGAGAGGTCAGTCTGTCCCAGACACAGGAAGGCACCTGCAGCTGTCATCTGGAGCTGTGTTCCACAGAGAACCCACTTCTCCAAGGAAGTGACAGGCTCCTCAACGCAACATGAAAGGGAAGGGTACCCCAAGAGCACCATTCCCATCCTACTGAGAAGAAAATAGATACTTGCCAAGGGGAAGTGACAATTCAAGGCATCATAGCTAGTAAGAAGCAAAGCAGAGTTTTGGAACCAAGTCTGGTTCACTGCAAGTCTTTTAAAGCAATAAATTTTAGCAAGGGTTGAGATAATCAAATGCAATTGATTCTCATTATTCACAGTAGTAATGTTCTATAAAGACACCTGAATTAACGAACATGGAACCATTGCTCCTAGGGCCAACGCAGGGTTAGTTTCCTGCGAGCCTCTTTTCTGTCAGCCAATCAATCCGTATCCCTGTTTTATGTGTGTTTCTGCTTAAAGACATCTTATTTAATAAATGTTGCTGACTCATTACCATTGAAGTCATGCCCAACAGCACTATAACTCATACCTGAACAAGACTTATACAATACTTGTATTTTTTCCGTACAGCACATCACAACCTTCTTGTTCTTGGGAACACTGGACAACACTTCAACACTACACTTGGGGCCATTTTAAAGTGAAATCATCAACAAAAGGCACAAATGCAAAAAATGTGGCACTAAATAGACCATGGAAAGGACACTTGTTCAAAATACGAGAGCTGAAACAAGAAGGCAAAGTATCATTTTGCTCAACTTTAGCTAAAACATGCATGTAAGATGACTCAGTCTTTCCTGCGCTGCGCACGTCCATGAATGACTGAAAAAGTGCCATGAGTATTGATTTGGGAGTTACAAATAAATTTTAGCTAGTAGGCAAATTTTCAAAGACGGAACCTGCATATAATGAGGATCAACCGTAATTTATCATCCATACCAGGACACTTTAATGCGTGAAAAGAGTTGTTATTAACAATTACACCAGGACACTTGGTATAAACTAGAACTGTCCCAAGCAAATTGAGATGTATGATCACCCTAATTTTAGCCTTTGAGACCCCTATAAGATTCTGATGAAAGCCATGAGCACACACATTTTTGGAGACAATTCCAAGGAATTCACAGACCCCAGAATTCCTCAGGTTACATATCTTAGACTGAAAGAGCAATTAAAGAGAATAATATACAAACTACAGTATGGTAAAACTACTTCTAAAACTTCAGGCCCAAGTGATGATGGGATGAGCTTGCGTAGAGGATGAGTCGGGGTCCTAGGCTCATAGACAGAGTCACTGTTGACACAGACTTGTCTACCAGGACAACTGCCTCCTTGTGTTAGATACAAATTCATTCTACATTTGAATTCAGACGCCAAGAATCTGGACAGGGAAGGGAATTAAAACAAGCCATGGGGAATCCTGAAAGCTCAACATGGGTGTTCTCAAAGCCTACCCCATTATCCTTCCGCCAAATGCTCCATCCTCAGCATTCATGGAAAGGGCCAGTCATGCAGAACATCTACAGCAGAAGAAGGACCAGCCAGGAAATAGTTCGGACTGACTTAGTAGAGAAAACAAAGAGAATGCTCGCATCACCTGGGACCAAGAACTAAGGAACACCATAAGGTTGACTGACACCCCGCCACCCCATTCCTCACCTCCAGGGAGGAAAAGGAGGGAACCTATGGCCACTCATTGGAGCCACAGCTAGCTCTGAAAACTTACAATTCCAATGTGACGGGTTAGATCCCTGTAGGCTGCTGGGGGCTGAGAGCTGCTCTTTAATCCCCCACCACACTCCTGTCCCCCTTGCTCACCTCCTCACTCGGGAGCGCACAGCTGTTCAGATATGTGTTTCCCATTAACTCTGCAGTCTCTAGTCTGGGATAAAGGAGACATTTTCATGCCAAATTAAAAACGACTTGGAAATGTGCATTGTGTTGGGAGAATTGGCCTTTTGAAAGGGATATAAAAATGAGGGAAGCTGATTTCATCGCCCTGCTTGCAGACAGGCCATCAAAGCATCCTGCCCCTGTGAAGCAGGCAGGCCACCTCTGCTCTTTCTCCTTTACAGACTGTGTTAGCATCTCCATTATTTACCCCCAGGGTGGGGTAAAGGCGAGGTGCAAAGGCTAAGATCTTTAAACCGCCTTGAGTGCCCATTAAGCACATTAATAACATCCACCATCGTGAGTCTTACCAATATAATTTCCGACTTCAAGCCGAGTGTGAAAAAAAAGGAAGTCAGCTGAGTTTATCAACCAAGGAGACCGCCTTAAATGAGAAAAGATTACATGGTGATGGGGAAAGGAGTTAGCTTAGAAGGCTTGGACCACTCTTGGCCATTATTTGGCTTCTATTTCCCCTCCCCCACACTCATGACATTGGAGGAAATGGGCTGAGCCAATTAGACATTAAGAGCATTTAATCATTGATGCTTATGTGGCAGTTTGGCCTGGGAGGGCAGGGTCCCCACACTATGAGAAGTCATGTAAGGATCAATTTTAAAAGAAAGAGAGTGATTTGAAAAATGGGTCTTGGGTTTGTGTCAGCACTTAGAGAAGTTGCCTGCTGTAATCTGTGTGTGTTGGGGGCCAGGAAGGTCAAGGGAAGGAGGTTTTTAAAATAATAAAGACACCACTTCCTGAAGGATTGGGTTCCAGGCAACTCACATGTCTGAACTCACCTCCTCTTCACAGCTCTCCAGAATGAGTGTGTGTCCATTTCACAGATGAGAAAAATGAAGCTTAGAGAGGTCAAGTGGTTTGTTCCAGGACCCACAGCTCTATGTGGACAAGCTGGAATGGAAACTAAGATCTTTAGGCTCTGAAGGATGTGCTCTTAACCTCTCCTCTCTACTGCTTGATCTAATGAGGGAACATGCATGTATGCAAAGGAGGGAGGGAGTTAGAGAGAGATCTGTTTATTTACTGGCTTGAAACTGAAGAAATTTTAGAAAAGCCTGATCCATAGGCCCAGGGCAGGAGGCCTTGGGCCTCAGAGCTGTGTGGGGTCACAAGAGGGCCTAGTTGGCTACCGCTTCCTCCCCTCCTCTCACGGCCCAAAGCCACAGGACACAGCCTGCCAGTCTCCTCTCTTGCCTTCCTCATTAGCTGGGATTGGGACCAATTTGTGGATGCCTTTGGTGCCCTAAGGCAGTGTTTGAGTCATCTTCCCTGGTGCTAAAGAAAAAAAAAAGGAGACAGCCATCCCCCAGGAGACTGGAGACGCCAGGCTAGAGGAGCAGTGATGGATAGAGGCCAGAAGGGAGAGACCAGTGTCCAGAGGTCATTCCTAGTCTGGCTTTCTTTAACCTCACTGCTGCCCCATGAGATCATCTCCCACCATAGACTTCAAAAAGATAGGCTCACTGCAGGATCGGCTCTCACTATTTTGAGACTTGTTAACTTAAGGGTCCCATACCCTTCCAGCTCCCTGGTCATCCTAGGGTTCCAAGGAAAGGACCCAGGTAGAGCTCAGCAGGATTAAGGTCAACAAGGAGGATAGGTCTTCTCATACTAACCCAGGTGGCAGGTTTTATTTGCTTCATAACTTGACAAATTCCTGCGGACCTCTGAAGCTGGAACAGGAGTCAAGTCAGAAAGCACACTGGAATTAGCCTTAGGAATTCTGCCTGGTGCAGAAGGCAGCTCCACCACTTCTAGCCATGAGACATGGGGGAAGCTGCTTCACCTCTCTGAGATCCAGTTTTACGACATCTTATAAGAATGGAAGTAAAGTAAGTGGTTACTGGGGTTTGTAAACCGGAACACATCAAAATGTTAGTTGCTGTTGTCATTAACGTACAACCAAAATGATGTGAAGGATAATGATCTGAAACACCTCATTGTGTTGGCTCATAAACATTGAATAAGTGCCCTGCACCACTATTTCATCTAAGCCTCACAAGGATCCTGAGACAGCTACTATTATCTTTTTTCTATAGATGGGGAAACTGAGGCTGAGCTAGGTTAAGTACTTTGTCTAATATCATACAAGAAAGTTCATGGCAAAGTTGAAATTGGAACACAGTTGTGTCTGGCTGCAATGATGATACATAATTATCCCCTATGTCAAAAAAATCCCCGAAAAGTGAGAGGGGGAGGGGAGATCAATGTGAGCTGTGTCATGAAGGGAGGGTCCAGACACAGAGAGCAGAGGAAGAAAAATAGGAACATTAACTGCACACTTCCCGTAAGGCAGGCACAGCGGTAAGTATTAGCATGCATCGTGTCATCAAACCAGCGCAAAATGCAAGGGACTAACATGCGGTCTCCAATTCAAGGTCAAAGAGACACTCATACTGTTGTACGTGTGAGCACTATTCTTGCATTCACTCTGTGTGTCTTAAGCTCCTACTATGTGCCAAGTCCAGCACATAGAAAAGTTAACCCAATGGTCTTGTGGAGTTACACACCGTTCTGTCCTCCTACCCACAACTCACAGTACTTAACCCCCAATATTCACAGTATTACAATGCATCCCCAGAAGAAACTTACTACTCGTCACGTTCCTCAACAGCTTCTCTGAAGCCCAAAGAAATATGGTTCAGAAACTCCACTCAAGACTTTCTTCCAAAGCACTCAGATACCAGAGCCTCAATCTGTTCCTATTTAATATCCCTGCATAGACTTAAATCCTATACAAGCTGCTCTCTGTGTCTATATTGAAGCATAGTCCTCCCTACCAGATCCACTGAATCTACAACTACCAAAACGACACACCTTTTACAAAACACTTTCCCATACTCCACTGGAGCATGTTATCTTGACAGCTAGCCCATGAGATTTGAAGACGATATGACACTACCCTGCTCGGCAGGTTTAGGAACTGTGGTTCTCGGACTTCTAGACAGTGACCTGCTCCAGGTGATACAGCCAGTAAGCAGCAAAGACCAGATGGGAGCCAGTCTTCTAATCCTTCCTTCTCAGTCCAGTGACCTTTCTCCTGAAGCAGGCTACTCATCAAAGACCAGGGGCACCTTTTTTGAAGCATCTCCTTAAGGGTGAGAAACCACCCTGTGTAACATTATCATCTCAGCTCTACTCGTGCTGCCAATGGTTGTTTAAGGAAACTTAACAAAAGTTATATTCTTAGGACAGTCTTGGTTTGTCTTTTCCACCCTATTGGTGGGTCTGTCACTGATCCTATTCCACTGGTCAATTCCTGCAGTTAGCTTCATGAATATGAAGCAAAAATGTCCCTTGTAATATGAGTGAGTAAAGGGCACTCTTCTGGTTGGTGTGCATATTGGAACACTTTTTAAGGGAAACTGGTAGTATCAAAATTATAAATGCACAACCCTTAGATCTAACAATTCACTTCTAGAAATCTATCCTAAAGAAATAGTCACATGAGTAAGCAGAGGAGATGTACCAGAGCTGTTCCATTGCAGTTTTGTCCATAACAAAAAGGTGGAGAAAACCAAAATGCTTCTTATTAGTAAAACTGCTTTTTAAAAAATTATGATACCTCCATACTACAGAAGAGCATGGAGCCATTACAAAGAATGAGCTATTCCATTTGTACTGTCATGGACATATATCCATATTGTTAAATAAGTAAAACTAGTTGAAAAATAACATGAATAATAGGATCGAACACTTCTGTTTTAAAAAATGAAAAAGGGAAAGGAAAAGAAAAAAAAGTAACTCAGATTGAGGCCCATCCCTTGGGCTTCAGATAGAGGCCCAGGCTGTTCCGGGCCTGTGATCACAGGGAAGGCGAGAGAAGGCAGGAGAGTTGTGAGGTGCTGCCCCTGATCTTCTTTTCTGAATGTTATTAAAATTTGATTTTAAAATTTCTTTTCTTAATGATGGTCTTATGAGGCCTATAAAAGATCCCAACAGGGCAGATTACAAAATTACAAGTATAATTATCCTGCCCCACTGACTGAATTGCCCCAGCCCTGTAACCTCCACTTGTATATATGAGTATATATTGTATATTATATGACTATTGCATATATACTATGGGGAAAGAATATACACCATCAAACCATTAACACCGGCCACTCTAGGGAGAGATGGGGGAGACTTCCATGTTTTGTTTTTTTTTAACCTAGGGAGTTGCTACTGTTGTAGTTGTTTTTTTTTGGTGAGAAAGATTGGCCCTGAGCTAATATCTGTTGCCAATCTTCCTCTTTTTGCTTGAGGAAGATTGTTGCTGAGCTAACATCTGTGCCAGCCTTCTTCCACTTTGTATGTGGGACCCCACCACAGCATGGCTTGGTGAACAGTGTGCAGGTCTGCGCCTGGGATCCGAACATATGAACCCTGGGCCGCCGAAGCAGAGTGCGCAAATGCAACCACTATGCCACCAGGTTGGCCCCTGTTTTTACTTTTCATACTTCTGCAGCATTATTTTATTTTCTTACAGTGTATTTTCTCGTAATTTTTAAAGGTAAAAAACATTCATTTAGGCATAATAGAAGAAAATAAGAAAACAAGCAACAACAAAAAATTAGACGCAGCAATTGCCTGCAAATTGGAGAAACTAAACTGGGCCCCTTGCCATCCAAACCTCACCAAACCAAATCCAAACTACACAGCGGTATGGTATAGCAACATCTCACAAAGCAGGTCAGCAGGGAGGGGAGTGGGGAACCAGTCTGTTTTGTTTACAATCTGGAACAGTGCCTGGCCCATATTAGGGATTCTATAAAGAATTACTGGATGTGGAATGAACGGAGAAGAACTCAGGATATGCACAGAAAGGCAATTTGATTTGATTTAAGCAGTTGAGATTAGGAGACTGAACTGTGGCCAAATGTCAATACTCCCAAGTGCAGGTAACACTGGTCTGTAATTAGCTTATCAAGGATTTACCTACCTGTAACCACCCCTAAATTGCTTTTACACATTCACTCATCAAATATCGATTAAGGCCCCTAGAATCAAGGGGCTTGCCCTAAGGGGCTTCAGTCAAGCTGCGCAAGTGGACCTATAAATCCAGTGCTAGAGAATTCTACTTGTTCACAGGGATAGTCCTGAGCAGAGATGTAATGCTGGTTCTGACTTCACCTGCCATAACTAATTGTGTGACCTTCTTCAGCCTCTCATCACACTGAGCTGTAAAGGGTGGGGCTTGAGCTAGACATTGTCTCAAATATACAATGTCATTATGTTCAGAAATCCAGGGGCCCTGGACCCCAGTTTGAGACTCTTTTCACTAAATGTTGCGCTCAGGTCCCTTCTGTCCAAAACTGCTGATTCTGAGCATGTTGAACTTTGTCCTTACAGTATCACCAGTGTCCTAAGACCATCGAGTCCCCTTTACTGAGGTCTTCAAAACTACGCCCCATCCAAAAGGACACCGATCCCAAGTTAACAAGTTTTCCTGAAGTTTCACGGAAGATCCGTCCAGGAGCTGTATGTTGTAAGGATTAAGAGCACAGTCTTTAGACTTTGATCTGATCACAATCCCAGCTTCACCACTTACCAGCTGGATGACCTTGAACAAGTTACTGAGTCTCTCAGCCTCAGTTTCCTCTCACATAAAACAGGCACAGTAACAGCACCTACCTCTCATCCAGTGCACGGGAAGCCCTTAACACAATGCCGGGAGCAGGGTGGGTGTTGTAGAAATGGCAGTTCTTCTTAATGAGGGAAAGAGGAGAAATAAAGCAAAAAAGATTATGGTGATAGGATGGGCGACTGACACTTGAGGTTCAGCAGAGCTGGGCTGACTCTGAGAGCATCCTCTCAGGAACTGTAGGTACTGTTTCCTCCATGGGTTGGGGACCAGGGGAGGGCAGGATGCCTGTGAAGGTGTCGGTGAAGCACTGGCTTCCCCAGGCTAACATCTCCTGATGTCATGTTGCATGATGATGATGTTGCATTTCTCTGTTGTGCCCATCCCGGTGCACAGCACCTCTTGCGTCCATTCCCCCAAATTGGTGCGTTGCAACAGCAAATCAAAATCAATACTGCCCTTGTTACAAATTCCCATCTGCTTAAGACGGTCTCAGGACCTCCCAAACCCCAAACCAAAGGCTGACTGAAGGAAGGTCACTTGGGAGTAGACCAAAAAAGATGATTTCCCAATAGTTTTATAATCTTGGGTCCTGGGCTGACAACAGAAAGTGTGCAAATGTGTTATGACCAAGTCACCAGCTCTAAGCTCTGGGGGCCCCACATCAGACTGAGCGCTGATGGCTGCAGCTGCCCCACCCAGCTTCCCTTCCAATTTCATGTTGCATCTAACTTACCCTGCTAAGAAAAGGGCATGTTGGGACGCAGGCGGGTCGGGAGAGTTTATAAAGACTAGATCCTTCTGCTTTGCATTTGCTTTAATTTTCCCCAGCAGCTCAGATCTAACATAAAAAGTGCAATAAACTGAGAGTATCAGTGTTCACTGAAAATATCACTTCACAAGTGAAAATATATCCAAACAGCCAGTTGCAGTTCGAGAGGCTCACCCTCCTCAAAAATGCAGCTGTCACCAAAAATACATTTGAAATCTCTTTCCTTCTTTCTCTCCCTCTCTCTTTCTCTCTCTCTCCCTCTTTCTCTCTCTCTCCTTCCTCTTCCAGCTCTCCCTCTGTCTTGCAATTTAGCTTTAATTGCCCTGTCAGCTCTAAAGGCTGCTAATTGACGCCTTTTATTCTGCTTTAAAACTCCTCTGGAAGAAAGGAGCTCGCCGGGCCCCCAGAGCTGCGAGATTCGGCCGATTTGGCACGCCTGTCTCCCTGCGAATTGAAGCTGGGTGCTGCAAGCGCTGGGGGCAGGCGTGGGGAGTCGCGGAGGCGGGGAGGGGGCTGGGCAGGGGTTGGAGCGTCTATTTTTAGTGAGGGTTTTATAGAGTGGATCCCTGTGGCTTGGCTCCACACTGAAATATTGTCCTCGTCTCAATGACATAAACACAGGGCAACTTGGAGATCTTGGCGCCAGCCCTGGCCGGAGCCTGTGAATGAGCAGAACGGTGGGATGGGATGGGAGCGAGAACCGTACTGTAATTACAAATAAATCCGCCACCCGCCCCCACCCCTGGCGCTCCCGGCTCGCTTAATACCGCAAAAAGCCTCTGCTTTTGTGTAAATAAGACGAACTGGAGTTAGTGAAAGATCTACCAAGAGGCAGCTAATGGAATAATGACTTGGGTAAGCTTAGGTTAAAAAGAAGGGGCATTCAAGAATTAATTAAACAGCCATGTCATCAGTGAAAACTAGGCAAAGTGTGGAAAGCTTCTTTGGCTCCTGGAGTAAATCCAGTGTGTTGCTTCTCTCGGAGAGCAGAGAGCATTCAGACCTGGCCCTGGGACGTGAGAAATTGGAACTGATAAATTGGAACCAATTAGCACAAGGTCTCAATATGATTCTTTGGAATGTCCCAGGCCAGGCTGGATGGAGCTGTCACTCTGGACTGCCACAGACATGGAGCCACACTTTCCAAAGCGTATTTAAATATAGCCTTGCTTCCCTCCAAATGTAATCCCAACCTTCATTTTTATCCTTGGAAGCTTGGGAGGGGGCCGTGTTGAAGTGCGGGGTGAGGTGGGATTTTCATAACTCCCATCCTCCACTCCCACAACCCTGTAAATAAATAAAAGATTACACCAAATTCCATTTGAAGTTGTCAGTCCCGGAATGGAACTTTTATCCCATTATGAATTTCATGGGTGAGACCGTTCAGACTTTGAATGTGGCTGACACCTCCATTGAAAGGCCCTAATTGCAGTTGTAGAAATTGACTGCAGACACCACACTGTACACACCATCGCATTCCTCTGAAGAAAGAGCATCCTATGAGCGTCGCCCCAGGCCTCCCCTCAAGGCAGCAGGACTGTCAAGGTTTCACTTAAACTTTAAACCAAAGTTGCCCTATCGAAGGGCCAGGTGCTAATTTGGGATTCTGAGGTTGGGCAGGTTTGCCTTGGCTGACAGGGCTGCTACTATACCCGGGGGGATGGCTGCAGTCACGCTTCAGCCTCAGAGACGACCGGGAAGGGAGACTTTCAATCCATAGGGACCCCTGAAGGACTGCTTTTATTTTCAGATGAACTTCCTCTGAGCCTGAAAGCATCCAGGGCTTGGCTGAGCGACCGGCCAGAGAACGGAGAACTGTGCATTGCACAGAGGTACCTGCCCACCTGAGTCAAGAAAGCTGCCTGCCAACAGTGCTGCAAGGTGGGGGGCCTCTCACTTCTCTCTGTGTCTAACGTTCCCTAACGGGGACCAACCCAAGGAAAGATGTCAGCGACGGGCAACTGTTTATAAAGCTGTTCTCCTCCTCCCTCGCTGGACATCCAAGATTTTTGTGTGTGGTAAAATATACATAATGTAAAATTAACCATTTGTAAATGTACAGGTCAGTGTATTAAGTACATTCCCACTGTCGTGCCACCATCACCACCATCCATCTCCAGAACTTTTCATCCCCCAAACTGAAACCCATTAAACACTAACTCCCCCTTCCCCCTTCCCTCAGCCCCTGGGAAACACCATGCTACTAACTGTCCCTATGAATTTGAATACTCCAAGGACCTCATATAAGTGGAATCGTACAGTATTTATCCTTTTGTGACTAGCTTATTTCACTTAGAATAATGTCCTCAAGGTGCATCCATGTGGTAGCATGTGTCAGAATTTCCTTTCTTTTTAAGGCCAAATTAATATTCCATTGTATTTATCCACCACATTTTGCTTATCCATTCATCTGTGGATGGCCGCTTGGATTGTGTCCACCTTTCTGCTACTGTGAATAATGCTGTTTTATTATTTTGAATTATTGTGAATAATGGTGTACCAATATCTATCTGAGTCCCTGCTTTCAGTTCTTTGGCATATAGACACAGAGATGGAATTGCTGGATCATATGGTAATTCTATTTTTAATTTTTTAAGGAACCTCCATACTGTTTTCTATAGCAGCTGCATCATTTTACATTCCCACCAGCAATGCACAAGGGGTCCAATTTCTCCACATCCTCTTCAATACTTATTTTCCCTTTTTCAAAGAACTACATGGAATAGCCATACTAGTGAGTATAAAGTGGTATCTCATCGTGGTTTTGGACACCAAAGATTTTTATTTATGTCATGTCTGCTTTCATAGCTTTTTTCTTTTAAAGAAATATGTGATAATGACACATAAATACACACCAAGTGCTTCACCCTGTCTGTCTCTCCTCAAGAGGCAACCACCGTCCCCCAGTTGGTGCGTATAACTCCCGTTCATTATAAGCTTTACCATATATATTTGCAGTCATTAATAATGAATACTACTACTTTGTAGATCATCTTGGATTCCATTTTTTTGCCTCCCCCTGCCCCTACACCACCTTCCATATTTATTAGTTGTATAAGGACACCAGAAGTGGAAACCCAGATGAAACAAAAAAAGGCCATCGAGAATAGACCACAAGCTTTGGGGTTAGGCAGAGAATTAAACCACAGCTATGCCACTTTCTATTTGGATGACCTTGGTCAAGTCACTTGATCTCCCTGAGTTTTAGGCTCCTCACTTATAAGCTAAGATGTTTTGAGGACTAAATGAGATAACAATATAATGCATTGTACCAGGCCCACAACTAGAACTCAATAACATGTAAGAAGGAGGAAGAAGAGAAGAAAGAGTTTAATATCAATTTTCTTACTGCGCTGTTGCCTGCACCCTGCTCCCACTCACTCATGGTACCCACCGACGATTCTGGCTCCCGTCTTCATGTTACCACGGGGTAGGACAGAGCATGTGCAGAAGTATAAGAAAAGTGGCACCATTGACCCTTTACTAAAATGTTGATTGAAGTCATGGAAAGTGAGGGTCCCCCTTCTTCCCTCGCTTCCCCCACCCAGAAGGCAATGGGGACTAGAGCATAGTGAGGAAGGGAGGGAAGCCTGAACTGTTCTGCCAAGTCACCCTACTTGGGGGAGAACATTCAGCTCAGGCTCTGAGCCTGGCTACAGAAACTGTAATCCAATACTTTAATCCATTTCTTCTTCAAAGCGTTGCCCTTTGTGCCAGGTGGACAGAACCCGAGTGATGTTGAGCTGCCCCTGAGAAGTTCTTGCATTGGGCTGCGTCATTCAGGCTGGGAAAAGAATACCCAGAGGGGCACCTTTGACCTGGTTATCTGGACAATTGTGACTACAGAATGACAACTTAGAGTACCTAAAGGATGTTTAGAGAATGGCACCTAGTCGGTGTTGACAGTGAACCCAGCCATTGATCCAGTCGCCCCCAGTGAGAGCTGACCTGCCAGATGGTGTGCAAGGCTCTTTGGCTATACAAAGAGGAATCAGACACCAAGGGGAGCCTAGTTTTCAGAGAGATTAGTGCTTTTCTGCCCTTTTGGAAACGGCTTCTGAAACCACCTCTCCAAGGAGTCAGCAGGGACTGGCAGCAGTAGGGTGGGAAGGGAGAGAAAATAGTTCGAACAAGGACTGGGTCCTGGGGTCTCAGGGATGGGGGTGGGGGCCTCCACCATCTTCCTTTCCAAGGGCATGGGCTGAGTTTAGCCTGACATGTCACAGCAGCTGTGCCTCCCCAGAATGAGCTGGGATCATTCAACCACTCCCCGACCCCCACCCCAAGCTGCAGCTTCCTGGGATAGAGCCAACCACTCCTCACCCCCTCCCATGTCCTGGCTTGCTTCTGCTGCCAAAGTCAGCGGACCTCTAGATGCTGAGCTGCTAATTTGTGAGGATCCAGGATGCTGAAGGTGTGGGTACAACAGCCAGGCCGTCTCCAGTGCAGTATGGACAAGTCACTGGTGTATACCAGTTAAATAGCAAAGCATCTATTTTAGTCAAACTGGTCTTTTTATTTTCCAGATACCTGTGAGGGATCTGATTTCTAAGAAAAGATCAGACGTTATAAGCGGTTATTATCTGGATTTGCTGCGTTAATTAAGAGATGGACATAGTTTTCACCAGCATGGTCTCCCTCCACCAGTTCTCAGGATCGATTATGGTTCTCAAAAGCAATTAAACAAGTTCAGGGATTCATTCATTTACTAGGCACCTCCTGTGTACTAAACCCAGTGCCCAGTACTGGGAATATAGAGATGAATTCCCATAACGAGCTTGCTGTCTAGCCATCAAGACAGACAACTGCCTAGAATGCAATCTGGTCATCAGTAAACTACAGGACAGTATAGAATGATACAGGATCTGAGAGGAGGGGGCAGTTAATGCTGCCCAGAGGGAATCAAGAATGAAGGGGGCAATGTTTAAGCGGAATCTAGAAGGTTGCAAATGATTTTGCAAAAGGTGAGAGTGAGTAGATGAAACATATAAAAGTGAGGAAGAGCAAGCTACATGTAGAGACTTCCAAGGAGTTCTAGAGAAACTAAATATAAGGTGAGCAGCAAAGAGCAGAAAGAGGTGAGGAGGAAAGATAGATTGTGGTCAAATTGGAAAAGGCATCCAACGTCTTATCTTCATCTTGAGAGTAACCAGGAGAATCCTTAAAGGTTTTTGAACAATCATAAATAATTCCCTTTCTATATATGAGTTTATTTTAGCCTGTTTCTCCTTCAGGAATACTAAGACATTGAGAGAAATGAGAAGGGCACTTCCGTGCATTCCAGCAGGAAGATATTTTGCGTGGGGTGGGCCAGTACTATCTGCAAGCCCTACTTCTCAGTGGCGAACTTGCAGAAACTTTGGTGAAAGAGGAGGGCCTCACCTAAGACCCCGGTAGCTATAGGATGAAGAAAAGCTGCCATCAGAGACAAGTCAGAGACACCACCAAACCCTCACCCCACAACAAATCATGACCCTATGGTCCCTAAGAGAGGACGAGTGCCCCAAGGTTTGCCTAGCTGTCCAAATATTTAGAGGAAGCATATTTAAATCAGGCACAGAACAACAGGACTACCTCAGAAGTAAACCTTCATGCTGTTGAAGAAGCCTGAGCCATAAACATTTCGTCTCAAATGTAGCTGCCTCGCCTCCTGGGCTAGGGCCTGAAAGGAAAGCAGAGTTCTATAAAACGTGATCTGCCAGGATTTTCTTACCCCCGTGGCATGATAATTACGATGCCTCTTATTACATTTCAAGGCTCATCTGTGGTGACTCAAATCCTTGAGGAGGTGAGGGAGGCAGCTTTGCATTTTTCTCAATGTATTTTGCTGAACGGCTGCAGTAATTCACTTCTGAAACAATGCAAAGGGAAAATGAGGTTGGAACCGCAACCTTGCCTCATTACCGGCCCGCCCCCTCCCTGCCACCTCCAGGCACTTCAAGGGCCCTTCTCCCAGCATTTTAGGGATTATCTTTGCGAGTTTAATCAAGCTTTACATTAACTAGTTAACATGGTTAAGCCTTTGTGTAAGGAAAGAAACACTTGTCTGAAATTGTAGTGCACTGGATTCATTTTGTGGGGAGGGGACCAAGAGGCATCTTGGCTCTCACATTATCCATTCTCTCTACCCTGGGTGGAAAAAAGAAAAAAATTTTAAATTTATATTTATACAAATAATCTATTAAACTAATTTTTTCCCTAAAAAATCTTATAAATAATGAATTATACCTTTGAAAAGTCCTATGTTGAAACATGAGTATACCCACCAACCGTGCTAGTGAAGAACCACCCACTGTTTTATTTACTTTTATTTGTATTTTAATTAATACGTTTACTTATGATCTTAATTATGCCAAAGAAAAAGTTGGAAAATTGTTGTGGTAGGTGGAGGGTGCCTGATGGGTTAGAGGGAAGCGGGAACCCATTTCAGAAGTGTAAGGAGGTTGTTTACATAATTTCGAAGACTCTCATTTTCTGCTGGTATGTTTTGTGAATCCCAATAATGAAAAGTCATGATTTTTCTTTTCTTAATTGAGGGCATTTTTTAATAAAGCTGGGTAAAGACGCTAAGGTGAAACCTTAGATATAAGAAAAATAGAAGCAGTTGGGGGTTTCAGAGACATTGTTTGTCTTGAAATTGATGTGAAGACCCTTGATCAAAAGCCTCTGTTTTACTACAGTCACGCTCCATTATGGAGGGTGGGACCTCAGCCTGCGGGAGGGGGAGATGAAATGAGCCCTCCCCTAGACTGGACCGGGTTGCCAAAAGTCACCGCCCAAAGTAAATCTCTCTAACCTGCTGGTACTGATGACCTCTGGAGTAAGTCAAATATGGATTCAGAGCAAGAGAACAGTAAGAAACCAACAAAGATTGAAGATTGATACCTTAGGAAGCCCCCTGGGCCCACAGCTGTCAGCTAGAAGCCCCTCCCTGTCTGCTTAGATGATCCTGAGTCAAAGAACATGGCCCTGGGAAGCTCCCTCACCTCTCTGGGCCTCAATTTCCCTATCCATAACTATCCCTTCTCCAAAGTTTCTGTACAAGGTACATAAGACAATGTTTTTAAGGCAGGTGGTAAATTCCTGGTGCATGTTAAACTTGTGCTCTTGTTTCCAAGATTGGCAACTTGGAGAGAAAGCCCCTTTTGCACCCTTTTGGGGACCCCATCCATCAAACCCTCAACTTAGGTGACTTACTTCCAGTACCCAGCCCCCATCCCAAACTCTTTCCAGACTGCAGTGTTTTGATCAAGCATGAGATTGGGTTTAGTGCATTTTAGTTTAGTTTTGTTTCTCTGCCCAGTGGTGGGTTTTGACGTGGGTATCACTTAATTTTGAAAGCAATCTGGTTTCTCTGTAGATGCCTGATACAGGAGATTAAAGTGTCATGAAACAGTGTCTGTCACATACTTATATGCATGCTCACAAACACACAGCCCAGCACACAAAAGCTCCTCAAATGGGCTTCTCCCTCACTTTGCCATCGTACATGAGCGCTGAACCATTTAACTAAACTTGAAACAAAGATCATCTAAGAATACGAATGGCCCTACCCCGCAGCCTGGTGCTCGCTTCAAAACTCTCGTCAACAGTAGAACTTTAAATACCATTTCCGGCTTGTCTAATGCCTGATCATTACTTTGGGGCAAACTATTTCCTCCAAATTCACTGACTTTAATATTTTAGTGATTCTCCCTTAATTACAAAAATAATGAATGCTTTCTTTTTTTTAAGGATTTACATAAAGATGATGTAAAGTAAAAAGTGAGTTTCTCTGGCCTCCTCACCCCATCCACTTATCCCATTCTTTAGGGGTAATCATTACAATGAATGATTTATAAACATGTTTTTAGTAATTTTTTCATGCGCATAAAATAACCCTTGTATAGAGATTAAAAGCAAGGGTTCTAGGGCTGAACAGTCTAGATTTCAATCAAAATCAAGTTTTGATTTTGTTTTTTAGCAGGGGCTTTTACAAAATGTTCAGGACCTATAATCACCATATGAATGTGGTTTCCAAGGTTTCTTTCATGTATTTCTAAACTCAAGTCTAAATTCAAATTGGATTTAAAACTGCTTAAGACCCTCGATGACCTAGCATACAAGGCCCCTGGTCTTCCGGCCTCTAGTCCCAACACTTGGTATGGCCAACATGGATTATGTTGCCTGCCTGCTCCACTGCCCCAGGTATGATCCAGCCAGTGCCTCCTCCTCTAGCCTGTGACCTCTAGCCTGTGACCCCCCTCTTGGTCTTTCAGAACCAACCTTGGACATTGAATTTCTTGGGAAAACTTTTTGGATCCTCCACCCCATCCCAGCATTCCTATGCTTCATCACAGCAGTTGACATCTTGAATTGTAATCTCTGATTTATTTTTCCTTTTTTTCTCCCATAGTCTAAGCTCCTCGGGAGAACGGACTACGTCTGTTCCTTGGCAAGCAGAGTGTCTGGAATTGGAGTCCGTGCTTGGTGAATAGATGGATGAATAAGACGGATGGATGACAATAGGTGGTCACAGGGAATCATTTCTAAGGCTTCACTGGTAGTTGGATGGGGAGGAGACAGAGTTAGGGGCTAGGAAAATATTCAGAGATGTGAGAACGTTGCATTAGGTGGATTCCATAGCTGGAAGCTGTTAATCACCCACCCACCTGAAATTGGGGTGGTTTTTCACTTTATTTTTCACTCCATTGAGCTCCTGTCTCCATGTTATCTTGAGTCTTTGAGGGGATAGGGTAGACTAGACCATATTATCTCAATAAACATCTGTTTGAGGCAGCAGGATGAGAGGATGTGGGGGAAATGTGAGCCTACGGTTGGGTGCTTGTATGTTTGGGAGGGGGTGGGGAAGGCTGTGTGTAAATTCCTCATGGCAGGTGGCTAAGGGGGACTGTCTCCAGAAACCTTTACAGCCCAGGTGGCAAAGGGAGAGACCAAAGGATGGTGGCGGGGCCTGGGGAGTGTGTGTGTGTGGCATGTGTGTATATGTGTGTGGGGGTGTGCACCTGCATGTGTTTGTATTTACTATTCCTGTGTGTGTTGTGGCAGGTAGAAGGACGCTCGTCAACAAGTGTGTCAGTATCTGTACAAGTGTGCACTTGTGCAAATCCCTAAGGGTGAGTGGTGGGAAGTGGGAAGCAAGTTCTAGAGCATTTGCAGTTTAAATTTCTATTAACTTGGTGACAGCTGTCTTTTCACAGAACAGCTCCTCCATCCTTTGGGAGAATCCTTTCCCACACAGCCCATACCATAGCTGTGGCATTCCGTTCGTTTTCCTTGTGAAATATGGGGTCATCTATGGTAAAAATTCACAACTCAGAACCAAGCTTTGTTTGATTTTTAAATTTATTTAGCATACGTGTGTGTTTCAAGACAGTGCTGATGAGAAAGGAACTGTAAAAAGACTTCCTTTCCAGAGGAAAGCCTTGAGTCCACCCTAGACCCAGACTTCAGCTGAGGAAATGCACCGTGAAGCCGGGAGAGCTGAGGGCGAAGCGCAGAGGGGGCCTGTGCGAGCAAGGAGAGGGCAGAAGCTTGGCCTGCCGGCGTCGCCCCCACCCACCCCCAGGCCCCCCACATCAGGGCAGGCTAAACATGAGGAGGCTTCTGTCTCCAGGGCTGGAAGAGAGGCGCCCTCGTTAAAACTCAGATAAACAGTTTATCAGGAGATGAATGAGCCACCGGGCTCCAGAGTCGTCTCCCCTTCCCCAGCGTGGAGCCGGGTGGGGAGGGGGCCGCAGGCGGAGGAGCGGGAGCCAGACTGGGGAGGGAAGGGGCTGTCGGGGCTGGGGCAAGCGCCTCTCCTCCTCTGGCCTCTGGCTTTGTCTCTGTTCCTGGAAATGCATGTCACATTTATTTACCCATTTTACCCATTTTCCCACCCCAGCCCACAATTTGGGGTTATCTCCCTTCCCTTCTCCCCTCTTTCTCTCCTCCTATTTTTCCCCCTTTTACCTCCTCACTCCTATTGCCTATGTTAGTTAGAATTTCACCCTTCTAACTAGAATCCCATCACCAGTTGGACACACACACACACAAGATTAGAATGCATTATGAAGCTGAACTGGCCCTGACCCTGGCTGTGGGTGCTGAAGTGGCCAGGGTTCCCCCAACCAAGGTAGGGGAGTGGGCAGGATGGGGGTGAGGCTGTTTAGAGAGTCCACCATCCTCTGGCTTTGGGAGCCACCTCCACTCGCTTTCTTCCAGCAGTCAGGAGAGGAAAGTCACAAGCCTCATGGCTGGCTTCTCCTCACTTTGCTAAGTTGGGTCAAGTCCCAAAATGCCATTTTGGGTCTCACTAAGAAAAAGCCCATCAAATTCGACATTGATAGGATCTGAGAAATAACTAGAATCAGAGCTCGATGACGTTCATATGCCTGGGATGATGCTGGGCCTAAAAGATGATAGCTCTCATGCCTTCTCCTTCGTGGTACCTCATGGTCCCCTGACCTCTCCATGTCAAGGAGCCCCAGAGAGGTGAAGTGACTCACCCAAGGTCACACAGCTGGTAGTTTGCAAGTTTTCCAACAACAAGCCCCATGTTCTTTGTACATCACCCACAGCTGCCTCAGGTCTGTGTTTCCAGGGCCAAACAAGCAAGAAAATTGTTGAATTGTTCTTAGTATCAGCTGGAAATAAGAAAAGATGCATAAAAGCACCTTCAGGGTCCTCTTGCCCTCGACCTGGAGTTGCCAAAGCAGTTGTTCAGGGGAGTGCTTCAATTTTCCTTGCCCAGAGCATTTTGCAGGGACAGAAGTCCTGGGATGCGGCTAGCCGAGAATGGACCTACATTCGCAAGGTCCAGTGGACTCTTCCTACATGGACTGCTGAGGCCCGAGTCCCTAGACAATCCCCACGAAAATCTAAGCACCCTCCACAACGAGGAGCGGAGCGGATAGCCATCCCTCCTTTGGCCCTTCTCCCACCCTCCCGCTTCCTTTTGAAGAAATACAACCCTCTTTGTCCTGCTGGTCAAGCTCTCTCTTCAACAGAGCCACAGAAGGATTGAAATGGGTCAGCTGTTGAGTCCCCCAAGAAATTCCAGTCCCCCTCGCCCAAACTCCTGAAGGCCAGAAGCCATCGAGAAAACCTGAGGTGCACGTGCTGAGTGGACAGAAAGCAGGCCCAAAGGCGTTGCAGTTGATTTCAGCAGCATCCCAGCCCCTGTAAGCCTCTGGCTCAAAGCTGAGACGGTTGGCCAATCAAGGGCAGTGGGGTTCCCTGAAGAACTAACATTTGTTGAAAGATGATCACCCACCACGTATATAGTCCTCCCCAGGTGCTGTGCTAAGCTAGACATTCATTACCTCGTTTATATAGCACAATTCTGAGAGGTGTGTGTTATCCCCATGTTGCAGATGGGGAAACGGAAGTTTGGAGTTAAGATGCCCATGTTAAGAAGGCAGCCCAGCTGGTGAGTGACAGGGCCAGAATTCCAATCAAGATCCACCTGGTCCAAAGTTTGCCTTTGCATTAAGTTTCCCTGTTTATCACATTTCCTCCTCCATTCCCCTGTCCCAGACCTTCTGGCTGTCCCTGCTACAGCGTGCTTCCCCTTTACATGCAGACTCAAATTGTATGTCTCAAATCTCCTCTCCCCACTTAGATAAAGATATCCTTTTTCTTCATTAAGCCCAGCTAAAGCCCAGCTCTACCACTAAGGTATTAGTACTGCTTAGTCTCTGATAACAGCATCCCCGGACTCACTCAGTACCTAAGTGCATGGGCTACCCCAGCACGACACAGAGTCGGGGACTGACTGCAGGCCCCCCAAGTGGGGCATTTCAGAATCCCACAGTGAAGAAGGGTAAGTGTGGTTGAAAACACTCTTGCTTATATTGTAAATGTTTTGACTTTTTTTGGTCATCA
Source organism: Equus asinus (assembly GCF_041296235.1). Classification (NCBI taxonomy): domain Eukaryota; kingdom Metazoa; phylum Chordata; class Mammalia; order Perissodactyla; family Equidae; genus Equus; species Equus asinus. Next base: position 31,146,026 of record NC_091802.1, on the reverse strand, counting down.
TAATGTATTATAAAATTTCAAACAACATTCAAAGGATAGCATGAAATTGTAATATTTATCAAAAGTGGGTATGGGTTTTTGAAAGGTTGTGAAACACTGGTCTTCATTGTTATGGGAATTTCTAGATTTTGTTCCACATCGTTTTAATGTTTTCTTCATATACTTGTCATATCCTCCTTAACTGAACTGCAGAAGTCTTGGAGGGTGGCGACTAACTGTGAGTTCTTTCCCCTCTGTGTTTTCTCCATGATCTTCCCCCAGTGGACACTCTATAAACAGGTCACCCCACCTATTGTCTGACATGGTTTGTTTTTCATTCCCGAGGGACCTTTTCTTGCTGTTCAGTCGAATCTACCCAGCCTAAATAAAGGACTGGAGGATCTGGTTGGTTTTCAAACAAAAATAGGTGATTTGAAGGAGAGGAGAGGAGATTGATGGAACAGCAAACAGCACAATAAAATGTCACTAATTGGAACCTACCATCTCAGGAGGGCTGCGCTAGAATTTAGCCTTTGAACTCTTTACTGAAAAATTATTTTCTTAGTTAATTCACAGCAGTGAACCAAATTGCTCTGGAACATTTAAATCTTCCTAAGGAAACAAACTCGCGCCAACCCTCCTAAAGCACATCAAAAAAGAAAGGAGTATCGTTTAAGAGCCTACTATGTGCCAGGTTCTAGTTACACATTATTTCAGAATCAAGTCAATTCAAAGAACCAGTGGGTTGTTCTCATCTCCGGTATTCATCAAGGCAAGATTTCTTTTTAGGCAGTGTCTCGATAGTCTAATTCTAGGTATTGTCTAGACTCGAAAGTTTAAGAAAATGTTTTCAGCTGAAACTGGACATCCCTTTCAACTGCTGAGGTTTTGCAGAAAGACTGTGCCATGAAGCAAAGTGTGTTTTCTTCCTTAGACAGACGATAAACTTCCGGGGCGGGGTGGGGGTGGGGGGTCGTCACAGGTGGAAAGGGAAAACCAGATCTTTGGGGAAAGAAAGTGGAGTGATCTAGGCTGTCACAATGAGACCTCCATACTCCATTCCGTGCAATGCTGGTCAATACTTGTCATCCACTCTGGGTCTCTTGTTTCAGCGTTTTCCAGACTCCAGTCACATCCACCACAAAGGAAACTGAGTTTGAATTTTGAAGCTTAGAGTCAGTTCCTTATCCAAGGGAAAATTAACTGGAGTGTCTTTTCAATATCCATCTCTCATCAAAGAAACTGCTCCAGGAAGAGAAAGCAGGTTTATTTAGAATCACAGAAAGGTAGGAAGAGTGATGTAGTTATGTCACCAATGCAGAAAGGTATGTGGTGCCACAAAAGTGGCTGCTCCAATGTTAAGACAGTTATATCAGGGCCGACCCTAGCCAGGACTCACCTTTTAAGTTTCTGGTCTGCATTCTTGCCCTCTGAGGCCGATATAGCGGAGGCAGAAGGTGCAGTACAATTCTTGTGACACTTGAGGGGCTTGGGGAGGAATCTCAGGAAGTCTGTTTACACTGAGTGTCTGGAGAGCTTCGAGAGAACAGCCAGAACCAGGACGGAACCGTCAGCGCGCGCGCACATATACACACACGCACACACACACAATGACACGGACACAAGCAGAAACTGAGCTGGGCAGCGTGGACAGCAGACAAACCCACCTCGCAGGGCCGCCCCCGCCAGCGCCAGGAGCAGGACTCGCCGCGGGCCGGCAGAGGGCGCGCCGCCCCCAGGGAGCCGAGCTGCCGCCGCGCGGAGCCGGCGGGCTAGGGGAGCCGCAGGCGATCCGGACGCGCCCCTGCAGCTCGGCCACTCAGGGTGCAGGACCAGGCCAAGGAGGAGAAGGAGGGTGAGGAGCGGACCCCCCTCGCGGGCCTGGGTAACAGGCGGGCAGGAGTGCTTCCTAGGAATTACATCACGCTGCGCAACGCTGCGGCTCCCGGACTCCCCCGGCGCAAAGTGTGTGTGTGTGTGTGTGTGTGTGTGTGTGTGTGTGTGTGTAAGTGTGTGTGTGTCTAAGTGTGTGTGTGTGCGTGTTGGGGGGAGGGGGAGGGGACTTAGACCGAGCCCGGGAGAGAGGAAGGCGAGACGCGCCTGGGGAAAAAGCTCCGTGCACTTGGAGAAATTCCTTGCGCCGAACTGCACCAAGAGACGAGCCCCCAGCACCTCCCTGCAGCTCCCCTCCTAGTGCAAAGCACCCAGCTAGTGAGAAGCCTTCCAGCTCCACCTCGAGCACCCCCCAGAACCGGCCCTGCACCCTCCAGCCCGGCTCCAGCGCCGCCGCGAGCTTTCCCCAGGACTGGCCCTGGCGGGGCGCCTAGAGCCCCAGTTGCATTGCTCCAGGAGAAAGGAGGGGGGCGGTGCATTTTGCAGGAGGAGGAGAAGGGGGGTGGGTGGTGGGGGAGAGAGAAAATTGCGCGGAGACCTGCCAAGCGCCACCGCCGCCGCCACCGCCGCTGCCGCCGCCGCCGCCGCCGCCGCCGCCGCCTGTGAGCTCCGGCGGGCAGCCGGACTGTCGGCTTCCCGGGGCATCTGGGTCCGGCGGGGCACAGCCCTGGGCGCTGCCGAAGCCGCCGCCGCCGCCGCCGCCGCCGCGGCGAGTGCAGGCGGCTTCCCCCGGAGCCTGTGCTGCTCCAGCTCCTCTGGGGTGGAGAAGTGGGGGGTGGGGTTGTTGTTTGGGGGGAAGAAGGGGGAGGGGGCAACGCCGAGAGAGTCAGTGGTTTCCATGGTGATGGAGCTGAAAGTGCAGGAAATTTAAAGGCTTGGACCCTGCGAGACAGACAAACCGGTGCCAACGTGCGCGGACGCCGCCGCCGCCGCCGCCGCTGGAGTCCGCCGGGCAGAGCCGGCCGCGGAGCCCCGAGCAGGCGGAGGGAAGTGCCCCTAGGACCGGCTCGGCCAGCAGCGCTGCACAGAGCGGCGGGACGAGGAGCAGCGAGAGGAGGAGGAGGGGAGAGCGGCTCGTCCACGCGCCCTGCGCCGCCGCCGGCCCGGGAAGGCAGCGAGGAGCCGGCGCCCCCCGCGTCCGCGGTGGCCCTGGAGTAATTTCGGATGCCCCGCCGAGGCCGCCTTCCCGAATAGACCCGGGAGAGGAGTTGCGGCCAACTTGTGTGCCTTTTTTCCGCGCCAGTGGGAGCCGGCGCTGCGCGAAGGGCTCTCCCGGCGACTCATGCTGCCGGCCCTGCGCCTGCCCAGCCTCGGGTGAGCGGCCGCCGGAGAGACGGGGGAGCGCGGCGGCGCCGCGGGCTCGGCGTGCTCTCCTCCGGGGACGCGGGACGAAGCAGCAGCCCCGGGCGCGCGCCGGAGGCATGGAGCGCTGCCCCAGCCTGGGGGTCACCCTCTACGCCCTGGTGGTGGTCCTGGGGCTGCGGGCGGCACCGGCCGGCGGCCAGCACTATCTCCACATCCGCCCGGCTCCCAGCGACAACCTGCCCCTGGTGGACCTCATCGAACACCCGGACCCTATCTTTGACCCCAAGGAGAAGGATCTGAACGAGACGCTGCTGCGCTCGCTGCTGGGGGGCCACTACGACCCGGGCTTCATGGCCACCTCGCCCCCCGAGGACCGGCCCGGCGGGGGCGGGGGGGCGGCCGGGGGCGCCGAGGACCTGGCGGAGCTGGACCAGCTGCTGCGGCAGCGGCCGTCGGGGGCCATGCCGAGCGAGATCAAAGGGCTGGAGTTCTCCGAGGGCTTGGCCGCGGGCAAGAAGCAGCGCCTGAGCAAGAAGCTGCGGAGGAAGTTACAGATGTGGCTGTGGTCGCAGACCTTCTGCCCGGTGCTGTACGCGTGGAACGACCTGGGCAGCCGCTTTTGGCCGCGCTACGTGAAGGTGGGCAGCTGCTTCAGTAAGCGCTCGTGCTCCGTGCCGGAGGGCATGGTGTGCAAGCCGTCCAAGTCCGTGCACCTCACGGTGCTGCGGTGGCGCTGTCAGCGGCGCGGGGGCCAGCGCTGCGGCTGGATTCCCATACAGTACCCCATCATTTCCGAGTGCAAGTGTTCGTGCTAGAACTCGGGGCCCCCTGCCCGCACCCGGACACTTGATCGCTCCCCACCGACGCCCCCCGCACCGTCTCCAACCAGTTCCACCACCCTCTCGCGAGGGGATTCAATGAACTTTTTGGGTTTTTTTTTTTTTTTTGGCTACAGAGACCTAGCTTTCTGGTTCATGTAATGCACTGTTTAACTGTGTAGGAATGTATATGTGTGTGTATATACGGTCCCAGTTTTAATTTACTTATTAAAAGGTCAGTATTATACGTTAAAAGTTACCGGCTTCTACTGTATTTTTAAAAAAAAAGTAAGCAAAAGGAAAAAAAAGAACAGAGAAAAGAGAGACTTATCCTGGTTGTTGCTAATAATGTTAACCTGCTATTTATATTCCAGTGCCCTTCGCATGGCGAAGCAGGGGGGAAAAGTTATTTTTTCTTAAAGTACAAAGAGAGGGGAGAAGTTTTGTAGAAGGACTTTTTTTTTTTTTTAAAGATTTTATTTTTTCCTTTTTCTCCCCAAAGCCCCCCAGTACATAGTTGTATATTTCTTGTTGTGGGTTCTTCTAGTTGTGGTATGTGGGACGCTGCCTCAGCGTGGTCTGACGAGCAGTGCCATGTCCGCGCCCAGGATTCGAACCAACGAAACACTGGGACGCCTGCAGCGGAGCGCGCGAACTTAACCACTCGGCCACGGGGCCAGCCCCATGTAGAAGGACTTTTAAAAAGCTATTTTCCATTCTTCGGAAAGTGTTTTGGTTTTCCTTGGACCTCGAAGAAGCTATAGAGTTCAATGTTATTTTACAGTTATTGTAAATATAGAGAACAAATGGAATGACTAATCATTGTAAATTAAGAGTATCTGCTATTTATTCTTTATAATATCCCGTGTAGTAAATGAGAAAGAAGTGCAGAGCAGGATTAAAGAAAACCACTAAAATCGACTGCGCTCGACACTGCGTTTCTCTGTGTTGGTGATTGATGGGGGGATGGGGGGGCTGGAGGGGGGGGGAAGGGGGTGCTGCTCTGCTTACTACGCCTGTTGGGAGAAGGGCTCATCCTCTCTTCTGGTGTGATGGAGGTGACCGCTCAGTTTTTCATAGGGGGGAGGGGGTTATTCTCAAACCCCTCACTTGAGCGTCACGTGGCCTCCGCCCAGTCTCCCAGCTTTTTCTCCCTATGTCACCAAAGCTCGGGCCTGTCGTGACCTCGACACCCAGCCGGCCCCCTGGAGCTGACCCCAGGCTGGGCCGAGGGGCAGGCGGGGGTGGGGGGCGGAGGGTGGGCGGCCGCTTTGTCCTGCCTGACAGGCCCTTCACAATGGGGACACGTGTCTTTCACACCTACCCTGGGGGCGGAGTGCCGCTGAAACTTGACCCCCGAGGAATGGGGGGGGATCAGAGTGCGCCCACCCAGATCCCGCCACCCCTCCCTCCTCAACCCCCCCCACCCCCCAATATCCAGCCCGTGTTAACCCTTTGCATGCCCGGAAGCTGCGGTGGTGCGAGCTGAGGCGATCCCCTAGAATCAAAACTCACTGCCTCCGGGATCTTGCAGGTCTGAGCCCCCGAAATCCCAGGCCCTCAGCCGGAATTGCTGGGAGCTTTGACACTCCCCTCCCACTCCCCCAGGACCTAAAGAAGACTCTGAGGGTCAGGGTTTCGGAGGGGTCCGAATTTGGGTGAAAAACGCCACCCCTGGGATTTGCTATTGGGAACCGGTGCACCCCCAGCTCTGGACGCTTACTCCACATGGGGGTGGGGAGGGAGGAGAAATCAGAACCGGGATCTAGGAGCTTTGCGGTTAGATAGGGGCAAAAGACGCGTTACCCCTTAAAGGGAGGTGCAAAACATCACTCCCACCCCACCCCTTCAAAAGCCAACTTCTTGGGGCGGGCGCTTGACTCGCGTGCGTCCCTCCCCTCAGTCCGCGGTGGCGCCCATCCGCACTGCTCCACGTGGGCCCGCTTCCTGACACTGCTCAGCGCTCCCTTTATTTATCTTGGACTCCAAAGTCGCTCTCCTTTGCTACCTCCCCACCCCCCTGCCACCTCCCCGCGCCTCCCTCCCGGCATCCCCCCACCCCCCCTGAGTCCGGAGTCCCGGCGAATCTATGCTAATTATTTCAAACCTGCGCCGGGTCCCCAGCGCAGTCTCAATGCCCCGGCCCCGCCCGCCCTGTCCCTCCAGCCGGGCGCTTTCTTCCCTCCCGACGCAGCCTCGGTGGCTCCTCATTTCAATAGCCTGGCCCGGGAGCCGGAGCCCCCTCCCCGGCGCTGCCTCCGTCAGCCGTGGGACAGACGTTAGGGTATTCATTAACTGAGAGCCGAGGAATAACGGCATTATTCCCCCCAGAGAGGGCACCCTGCCCCCGCGACTATCTGAGGCTTCATTGTAAAAGGATTAAAAGTTAAAGACCTCCATCTTATGATTCTTTCATTTAATCTTCCTGGCGCCTGGGAGACATGCTCGATGGATGATGGCTTTTAAAATATTCCTAATGTCGGCTACCTTAAGACTCCAAGCCGGGCAAACAAACGTAATTTATTTCCAGAAGAAAGGGGATATTGAGATGTTTAAGTTTATGAACCGCCGTCCCCATGTATATTTGTTAAGTTCTGACAAATACCCAAATAACGTTAAAATCAGCCATTCATCACTTATGAATTTATGCAAAACTTTCTGTGCCCCGGGCCAATATTTTTTTAGACGGAGTTTCACTTGCGAGGGGCGGAGGTGGTGGGGAGGGGGAAGGGGAGGGGGCTTACGCGGGGGGTGGGGGGGGCAGCCGAAAGCAAGAATTTTCATGCCTGGTAAACACGCGAATTATGCGAAGAGAGTTATTCCCAGCTGGGCGGGCAGCCAAAACTCGGAGAGCGCGCCGAGGCCAGCGCCCCCACCCCCACGTTGGCAATGTCATTGGATTACAATGCGAGGTCTTCCCCTCCGCGACGCCCCCTCCTCCCTCCACCCGCCCGCCCGCGCCCCTCCTCCCCACCTCTGCCCACTTGGAAAACCCGCTCGCAGCCGGCGAGCTTCTCGGCTTTCAGAGCCGGAGCCCGTGTGAGCTAGGAGGACCCGGACTGCAGACGTGACCGGCAGTAGACAGGCCACCGGACAGACAGACTCAAAGGGCAGGCCCGAAGCCGCTCCGGCCCCCCGCGGGGAGAGGACCCAGCAGGACCCAGGCAGTCCCAGAAGAGAGCGAAGGAGGTGCTGGCTCCTGGAACATTGTGACTAATGCACAACCGGTTACGTCTCCATTATTATTAATGTTGATAATACTAATAATAGCATCAACGCGGAAATAAGCAGAGAGCACTGGGCAGAGAGGCAAGAAAACTGTCCTCTGCGGTCACCTAGTGTCTATCTCCTGTAAGGAGGAAAATTGATCTTGGTGTCTTCTGTGGCTTTGACAGCCTGTGTCTATGAATTTATGCAGCTGCTGAGGGCCCATGCTTCCCCACGATGGAAATTTATAACTATTACCGATATAGGCACATCAACTTTTCCCAAATCCTGGAAGAGAATGGCAAGGTTTCCATCACCACAGCCCTCCTGCCATGATTGCAAGAATTCACTCATCAACCCTCTGTTGTCAACTCTGCCCATCATTCCTTCCTTCTGCCCTTCCAACATGCCCCGCACTTCAAGCATACCGGGGCCAAATGTCCACAGAAAGCCAGCCCCCTCAGGGGAGGGCCCTGTGGCCCCCAGAGTCTGGGAATGGGATCTGGTTCCCTGTTGAGATGGAGAAGGCCAGGGGTCCATTATCAGTCTTGCTTCTGAGACTCCTGGGAAAAGGGGTTGAAGTTTGGTGGCAGCTGCAGGAGGAAGCTGGCTGTGTATTAAGAGCTCTTAGCTGTGCTGGATGGGGACAGCAGGGGGAGGGCGCAGCCCATATTGGTATTTTGAAGGAGTGATTCATCCTTTTTCTTTAATGCTCTTGGAATGTCAGAGCTGGAGGGGAGCATTGGGGAGATTCCAAAGCCCACTGCTCAATTTACAGATGAGAAGACTGAGACCTCAGCAGGGACATGCTGCAGATCACACAGATGCGCAGAGCTGGGGTTGGCTAGGCAGTCTCCATTGTGCCTCTTCAGGGTCCCTCTTTTTGTTTTGTTCTTATTTATTTATCTATTTTCAGGTGGGGAAGAGTTCTCTCCAAAATTGACATAATAACAATTGATCACCAAGAAGGTGATCACCAGTACGTATTCAGGAAGCAGTTATTAATGGTGTGTGATGTGCCAAGCACTAAGCTAGGCCCCTTACACACATTCTCATCCAAAGTCTCTAGTTTCCAAACAAGGAAACTGGAGCTTGGAGAGTTTAAGCGTCTCGCCCAGAGCCACACAGAAAGCGGCACAGTTATGGTTCAAAACCTGAGCTGACGGTGAGGCCTGTGCTCCTTCCAGACACCCTTCCTCCCTTCGAGCACTCAGCACCTGGCTTGGGAGACACGATGCGCCACAGGAGGTGCTGGCAAGTCCCAACTCAAGCTGGGTAGGGATTCCTACATGGTAAGCCACACGGAACATTGCTGTACCCCCAGTTATGCGCCAGGACCCCGCCTCACACCCCTCACCTCAACACAAGAAGTTTACAAGGCAATAGAAAAGGTAAGGAGGGAAGGACAGGGCAAGTGATGGAAGAGGCTTTAAACCAACCATCAAACAAACCTGGGCCAGAAAGAGCAGGGCTCACATCTGGACTGGGCAGCCAGGGAAGGCACCGGACTAGTCTCAAATCTCAAGTTGAATGTTGAGCTCCTGTGGTGGAGATGTGGGAGGAAAGGGCATTTAGATGGAGAAAGCAGTGTATGTGAGTAAAGACATGATGCTGAAACAGTATTTGCATGTTTGGGAAACAGCTCAAACAAACTTCAGCATAGGACAGATCTATGCCCAGGGAGAGCAGGCAATAAGGTCTGAAAAGCAGGCGGAAGACAAATTACAGAGGACCTTGAATGCCAGCGAAGGGCAGTAAACTATTTCTCAGGCGATAGAGAGCCATTAAGAGCTCTTGAATTGGGCAGGGACACCAATAGAGCACTATTGCAAAGGAATTATTTATTCATTCAACAAACAGTTTTTGAGCACCATTCTGGTTGTATATTGGTGTGTAACAAGCTACACCAAAATTAACAATGCTGAAACAACCATTTTATTTTGTTCATGATTCTGTGAGTCAGGAGTTTGGGAAGGGCTCAGCTGGGCAGTTCATCTCTGATACTCATGGTGTCAGCTGAGAGCTAGAGGATCCCATTCCAAAATGGCTTCTAGCCATTTTGGGAGCTCAGCTGATCAGTTGACTAGAGCTCCGACAAGTGGCTTCTCCATGTGGCTTGGGTTTTCTCACAGCCTGATGGCCTCAGACTAGTTGGACTTCCTCATGGCTCTGAGAGAAAGTCTTCCAGGAGACTAGTCGGAAGCGACAATCTTCTTGTGACGCTGCCTCAAAAGTTCCATGTTGTTTCCGCTGCAGTCTGTTGGTGAAGCAAATCTCTAAGACCAGCCCAGTTTCAAGGGGAAGGGAATCAGACATCACTTCTCTTCGGGAACAGTAGCAAAGAATCAGGGACCATCTTTAATCTACCACAAGCACTTTCTATAGGCCCAGGACACAAAAATGAGAAGATAGCCATTTTCAGTTTCAGTTCGGTGCCAGTGTCTGGGATGGATTGGAAATGAGATAGTGGCTGCTGGGAGATTAGCAAAGGAGGACCTTGACATGGTCCAGAATGAGTCAATGAGAATCGATACTTGAAGAGCATCAATGCCAACTGATCCTTTGCCAGAAGACTGGCGAGGACTTGATGACTGATTGAATATGGGGGCTGAGGGAGAGGTCAAAAAGGCCCCTGCTGTTTCGGGCCTGCAAGAGACCATGCACAGAAGAGGAATCTCAGATGAAAGAGCTTCCCCCATACACTCACGCACAGGGAGGTTCCAGGCTTATCCAGAAGAAGGAGGAATCTGAGAAGCCTGGAGAAGATTTCAGTTTATAATTGAGTTGAGTGGATGGATGGATGGATGGTAGGGACAGAGGCAAAGAGGGAGGGTAGGGATAAACAAGTAGTCTGGGCTTGGAGAGCAGTAAGATTTTCCCAGCAGACCGGAGGGTTCTGATGGCACTGAATATATTTGCATTTGGGGACAGTATGAAGAAAGGAGTGCGGGGGAAACCTGAGAGAGGCCAAGGAACAGAGAGGTGCTGACAGTTGAGAGATGCGGCCAGCCCAGGGCTTCATATTTGTTATCTCACTTCATCCTCACTGTGAAATGAGGAGCATCAATGCCATTATACAGATGAGGAAAATGAAGCCCAGAGAGGTTAAGTGATTGGCCCAAGGGTGCACATCTGGTAACTGGAAGTACCTGGATTCAAATCCAGGCCTGTGTGATTTCAAGGTCACGTCAGGTCTCCATAAAGGCTTCCCCTGGCTGGGAGGAACCATCGCCCTTCGCTCTGCTCCTTCATCCCCCTAAGCCCTGAGGGGGTTCTTAACCTGTTGTGCTTACAAGAAGGGTGTCAAGTTTGGCTCTGTAATGTGTGTAAAATGTATTTGTATGTGTTTGTTCTGGGAAGAGAGTCTGTCGTTTTCACCACATTCTACAGTCTGTGACACAAAGGTTAAACCCTGTCCTAGGCTGTGAGAATTTTTAAGTGACAGAAATTTTTTATTGTAACTCATTCTTTTAGTTTCCGCAACATACAGGACAATGGTTGACATGGTGAGCATTCAGTAAATATTAAGTAAAGTGAAGCGAACTGCCTTAGCGGTCCACAGGGAGCCACTGCAGGTTCTTGAGGAAAGGATGAGGTGGGAAGATTCTCCTGGATTAGATTTGTGTAAAAAAAGATTAGAAAAGTAAAACTGCGGGTTTGAAGGCCACATTAGAGACTGCTATTGTCATCTAGTTCTGGAGGACAGTGTGATGGGGGAAGGGACAGAAAAGGACAAAACTGAGAGATGTCTTAAAGGAAAACACAGGTTAGAGCCATCTTGTATTTTTGTATAAAGCAATAATTTGCTGGAGCTGAGAAGAAGCTGTCCCCTTTAAATCATACATGCCCCCTTTCTTTTGCCACAGTCCCCACCTCTCCCTATTGCATGCTTCACTCGTTATATTACCTCCCAGAACCACTGTAGGCATTTGCAGTTGGGGCCTGTGGATTAGATATAAGGAAGGAACTGAGAGTAAAAAGCAAATTTTAATTCTTTGAAATAAGAAAAAAAGAAGTCCTAAAGGAAACCACATACAGAATTTGGGAAGCAGATCCAGATTTCAAGGGAAAGATGACAGAATTACAACATTTAAACGGGGATGGCCTTAGAGCTCTTCACCCCTTCATTTGACTGCAGAAACTAAGGTTTCTCAAAGCAACTGACTTGACTCAGTTCTAGTTACTGTGGAAGAGAACTGGCACCAGAAGCAATGTTTCCAGATTTCCAGTTCAACCCTCCCTTTACAGTTGTTATAAGTATAAACAGCATTAGAATTTACAAAGCACTTTCAGAGACATAATTTTACAATGAGACACACAATGAGCCATGAAAACTGCCAAGGGCAGGAAATGAGTCTGTCTTATGTCCACAGAGACTCGCATAGTGCCTGACCCCTAGAAGCACTTAACAAATATTGCTGGATGAGTAAATGTACATTGGCTTATTTTACAGGTAGAAAAACTGAAGCTCACAGAAGCTGAAGAAAGGATGGGTGCTCACAGAGCTCATTCCAGATGGTGGAGGCAGGAGCGGCTGGTGCCATCAGTAGTGGGAGATCCAGTGGCTGTATTTCTCTGTGGTTGGGATCGGACTCAGGAAACCAACCCCATGTCTGCAGACCGCTCAGTGAGTGTATGGACTAAGAATGAGAAGACAGTGGCAGCCCGTACCTGCCAAGTGAAGCAGGCCCCGCACCCCCTGGTTTTGATAGCCTCCTCTCAGGACTCCTGACTGGTGCTCAATTTATTCAATTAAGAGAAAAAAATTCGTCAAGCAAGGGAAGTAGTTCTTCCCCATTTTACAGATGTGGAAGCCTGTGGAAACAGGAAGCTTAAGTGACTCGCCCAAGGTGGCACAGCTAGTTGGTGGTAGAGCCAAGATTCAAACAGCCCTAACTCTCTGCTGGGCTGTTGGGAGAAGCAGATGGGTTTAGTGCTCCCTGAGTTTATAATCCCAACCAGTCTCCCTGATTCCATGCTCGCCCCAGCTCCAATCCATTCTCCACGCTATAGCTCGAGTGACCTTAAGACACACATGTGGTCTTGTCATTCCCCTGCGTAAAACTTCTCAATGGCTTCCATGGCTCTGAGGCCAGAATCCTTGCGAGACTGAGGCCCCTCTCCGTCTGCCTCTGGGTTCAAACCATACAGTCTTTCATTAAGGTTCTCTCACACACCGAGCTCCCCCCTGCTTCAGGGCCTTTGCATATGCTGTACTTTCAAGCTGGGCTGCCTTCTCTGCCACCAGCACCCTTAAAGACCACCCTGTCCTTCAGATCCCATTCCTAGGGAAAGCAGGTCAGGACGCCTCTGATCCACGCTCTCTTGGCTCTCAGGACACTTTCTTCATGGGATGGATCCCAGTTTGTAGGCAGTATTTATAATTTTCAGTTATTTGAATGCTCTCTCTTCCAGTGGACTGTTATCCCCCTTCATTTTGCTCACCATGCTATCTCCGGGCACTGGTGCAGTTTGGGGCACGTATAGATATCAATATTTATATGGATGACTGAATACACTGAATAAACGAAGAAATATTAATTGATCACTTTGCTGGTATAAGCCAGGTTCGATCTGGAGCTCTGAGGATACTAGGAGTTCAGAGTCCAGCTCTTGTTAAATACTGATCCAAGGAAGCTTTGAGAAGGAGCCCAACTGTGTGATACAGAGCAGGGAGCCAGGGCTGTTCAGATGACCCTCTGGTGACTCTATCAGTTCTGGGGATTTACAGGCACTCTCAGGTTGCTGACTCTCAAGGTCCCTGTCTGCTTGAGCGGGTGGGGAGGGATGGCTGAGTTGCCAGATAAACTCTTTCAGCAAATCGAGGACCCTCCCAGTAAAAGGGAGTCCACCACCTAGAGCAGTGCCCACGTCAGAAGCTAGACAGCATTGAATGATTCCCGGGGAAGATTCTGAGAAGACTCCAGGGGTGGGTGGAAGATTCACCTTTCCCCACACCTGAAATCCTTAAAAACGGGAGAGATTGCCTTATCTGCTGGACAGATAAAACTTGATTTCTCCTGCCCAGGGAATGGTAAAATTAAACAATGACTAACTCATGCCTGATGCTTACAGTTTAAAAGCCACTTTCACATCCACTATCTCTTTCAAACCCACACAAGAGCTTGTAGCCAGAATTTTGATTATCACTTTAAAGATAAAGAAACTGAGGCTTGAAGAATAATTTGCCCTGGAGGTAAAAATCTTTCTACTGGGAGAGGAGTTTGATTATGGGGGAGTCGGGGAAGAGAGATACCACAGACTTTGGAGTGAGACCAGCCTGGACTTGAATCCTGGCTCTATGGTCATTAGCTGTGGACCTTGGTTAAGATGCCTGACTTCCCTGAGATTTAGTTTCCACAGACCTAAAATGGGAAAAGTGACAGCACCTTACCAGAGTGATGGGATGTTCCAGTGGGTTTCATATGTGCGGCTCCTGGAGGGTGTAGGAGTCCAGCCAATCATGTTTCCTTCCCTCTTCCCAGCTCCGTGGTCTGTGCAGTGCCCATCCGGGTCAGGATGGAAGCTGAATGCCCTACTTCCCAGAGGTCATGACCAGCTCCTCACCCAGGTCTTTATCTCCGCAAGGTCTACAGCTTGGGGGAAGCATCCAATGGATTCTTCTTTTTCTCCGCTGACGAAAAGGCTTTGTATTGAGGGCCAGTTGTCTGCTGTTGTTGTTTCTTAAATTACAGGCCAGAGAATGGATGAGAGTGGGAAAATCAATGACCAAAGGCAAAGCTGAGAGGAAAAAAGGGTAAATCAGGATGGATGAGAATTGAGAAATGAGGGACTTTGTTTTGCAGGGACAGAGGCAGGAATCCAGCCCACGTAAATTAGTCCTAATTTGTTCAACTTCTAGAAATTCCTCATTTCTAGTTATTGGCCTTTGAGCAGGAATCACACAGAAGTGACTACCTCCCAGAAACAGGCTTGACTGGTGTCATTCTCACCTCACTTCAGGGGCGGAGACCTGGTTGTGAGAGAGACAATCACACCCAGGTAGGACCAAGGTCCTCAGGAGAGTCAGCATATGATATCAGCAATGGAGAGCTTTAAAGGGGATCCGTCTACACCACCATGGAAAATGGGGAAGCTGAAGCCCAGAGACCAAGTCTAATGGAGAAATTTTGATGGGAGTGTGGGGCTGCCAGTAACTGACATGTGGACACAAGTGCCTCTCACCCCCAAGGTTGCACTACTTCCCCCAAATGCCACATTCCCAGGCAGGTTGCCCAAGGACCCAAGCTTCTGCTGTTGTCTTCCTTCTTCCCTTCAAAAGCAAGTGCCATGGGTGGGCCCCTTGCCATGGCTCCAGTCCACTTGGATCCTTGGAGACATGCTCAGTGTCATTCTTCTTTCTGGCTGGACTCTTGAGATTGACGCTCCCCGGGGATCTGGTCAGCTCTCCTCTCCTTTTATACCCTCTGCCTAAAAAAGAAACTCTGGGCCTCCCACAGCGGGAGCTATCACCTCCAGATAAGCAGCATCCGAATCTCTGCCCCAGGCCAGATGTCTTTCCTGAGCTTCAGACATGCAAAGTCGGCTGCCTCCTGGACTTCACCATTTCAAACACAAGTTCAAAGTTGAATCCTAACTATTCCCAAACCTTCTAATCTGACTGTTTTCAGTTTTCTCATTCTTGAGGAATGGGCCCATCATTCACTCAGGTATATAGACAAAAGAAAAAAGAAACTTTTGGTCTACTTCTTGTGAGCATCCTCTCCTCACTAACAAAGTACCTGCCAGCACCTCCTGAATTACCTCTCAGTCCATCCTCTCATCCCCATCCTTACCATGTGCCATAGCTCAGGCCCTCATCAGCTCTTGCCTTGGCCTTTGACTAGCCTCATAGTCAATTTCTTCACCTCTAGCCTGGTCCCATCTTCACCATTGCCGCTTGCATTACCATTTCCCTAACACATACTCTAAACTTCTGGAGTCTCCCCTTTACTATAAAATCATGGCTAACTTCCTAAGCACAGCGCCCAAGGTCCTTTACAGTCTATGACGCCAACTTATCTTCCACTATAATCGACCATCATTTTCTGCTCCACTCCATCCCCACCAACGGGCCATACCAATTTACTCATGACTGCTTAAATTTGCCAGCCCTGTGATGCTTTTGCTTACACCATTTGTTCCACCTGAAATGCCCCTGCCCTACCCTTGTCCCATCACCCCAAACCAGGATTCCACCTAGGGAAGACCTACCCATACTTCAGAGCGCAGCTCACACGCTTCCTCCTCAGCCCTTCGCCAGGGTGGAACTAATCAAGCTATACTTTGTCCTCCCACGGTGCTGATGATTAATAATAACAATAAATAATAGCTATTAGCTGCCCATATGTGACAGGCACTGTCCTAGGTACATTATGTGCATTATATCATTTAAATTCCAACAGTAATCCTACGTGGTTTTACTACTGCCGTGTAATAGGTTCAGAGAGATTTGGTGAATTACTTAAGGTCTCTTAATCAGTCGGTGGCAAAGCCAGGACTCAAAACCAGGACTCAAACTCCAAGACCCGTGCTCTTTCTGATCGTGCGTACTGCATCTCATCACATGAGTCCAGCACTAACAACATTGCACTAAATTGTTATGCACCCATATCTGGCTACCTCTGGATTTTGAAGCTCTTTGAGGGCAGCTGCTGTGTTTGATTCTAATTCCCAACTATATTGTCCAAAATAGTGCTTGATATATGTAAATATTTAATAGGTATGCAGTAAGTGAGTAACTGAGTGCTGGATATGAGAAGGGGCTCCAGTTTTTTCTTTTAAAATAAAATCCAAATGGAATTTTTTGATTTGTTTAATGAAAATAGGTTAATGTCAACTTCAACTTAAGGAGAGCTTTTGAAGACATAGGTAATGTGGGGTGCTTACAAGTACAGGCTTTGTTAAAAGTACAGACTGTGGAGTTGAATCTGAGCTCTGTACTCTACCCCATCCTGGCTGTGTGACTGATAATATTCAGGCCTTTGTAAGCTCCAAAACTTTGAGCAAACACAAGTCACTGTTGTTAATAATATGTGCTTCTCCGAAGAGCACTCAGATGTCCCCGCCCGGACAGAGAGGGAAAGCCGCGGGATGGTGGAGCCTCGCTGGAAAGGCCTGTCAACTCCAGGGAGGGACGCTCTTCTGTGGATCCTGCTGTCTCATGATGACAGGTTTGTCAAAAGGTGGAACGATGAGGAATTGTGGCCTGTTTAAACCAGAAGAAACTGGGCCTGGAGTCATAGAAGACCAATATGGAAGGGACAGTAGAGCCAGGTGACTGACATTTGTTCCCACCCTCTCACGTTAAAGGTGAGGAAACCATGGCCCAGAGAGGTGCAGAGACTTGCCCAAAGTACCAAAGCTGGTCAGCACTGGAGCTGAGACTAGATCCTGGTGACACCTATGAAACGCCAAATTACCGTCCTCCCAAGATAAAAATCACCTTTTAAAAACACTCAGTATGAGTATATTTTTTCTATGTTCCTGAAAGTAGCATGGATTTAAGGAACGTGTCCATTAGACCTACCATCCCACCAAGTTAGAGACAGTTCCATAGTCTCCGAAGCCCTGAGAAGAGCGTGAGAGGGATCCGGGGGTCGTGGAAGGACCAACGTCCAGCATGTTAGCAGGATCAGCCACTTCCTCCCTGCCAGGCCAGAGGACAGTCCAGCTCTCAGAGACAGGCCACTGCCACTCCTACTCCGAAACATCTCCAGAGGCACGACCTCAGACTTTCCTCAGACTGGGAAAGTCAGCCCGGCACCTGAGTCAGGGGTCATGGCGGCTGGAAGAGCTCAAGTTCTAGAGTGAGAGAGATCTTGACGGGCGGCCTACTCTGAGAACCTAACTAGAACCCCGTCAGTCCTCCTCCATCCCTGATGGTGGCAAAACCACAGTAATGTTATCTCTCCCTTTGTGGGTTGAGTACTTACCCCATGGCAGGTACTATGTAGTAACAACAGATTCAGAACTCCTGCCTTTCCAACTGGTTGTCCTTGGGAAAAACCAATGATAGCACTGATCACTTATTGAGCCCTTACCACGTGCCGAGAACTGTGCCGAGCATTCTATGTGTCTCAGCTCATCCCTCACGATGCCAGGAGGTGGTACTCTTGTTTACAGATGAGGAAACACACAGCGGCCACTGCAGGTTACACAGCTAGGAAATGGCCCATCTGGGATTCGCTCAGGCATTCTGACTTCACAGAACATAACTGTCACCTCCTTAACTCCCCCAATCTATGTAATAAGAGTAGCACTATGTCCCCTGCAGGGTTATTGCAAGGATAAAAGCAGGTAAGAAAAATAAGAGCCTAGCACAATGCCTGTCCCCTGAGGGCACTTAAGAAATGCATTCTCTGTCGCCTACGGGGATTGACGCAAGTGGCAGGGGACAAGAAGGGGAGAGACAGGAGCTAAGATTCAGGGGCCTGTTCTGACCATGCAGCATCATGGAGGGGGTCACCTAATACAGGGAGTAGAAATGTTAATCCACCTTGGATGATTTCAATCTAATTGTTAAAATCTCAGGCCTCCTCAGAAATGATCACCTTTCCTTTCTCTCCAGCTTTCATACAGGAGTGTGCAAGCAGAACATGCACAAACACGAACACATAAATATACATGTGTTATGGCTTTGATTTTTCCTCTGCACTTGGTATCCATGGCAACGCATCCCAGCAGCAATGAGGAGGTGGCATCATTGCTGTTTCCCCCACCTCCCTATCTTGCTGATCAAGACTGTCCATCTAACTCAAAAGTATTATTCAGAGGGCCCCACTAGCCTAGCCAAAAATGCAACGGGACATTTTCCCAAGGGAGGGGGCAAAGGAGAAGAGAGTAGAGAACCTCCACTTTAAACTCAAATGAACAAAACAACCTCTGTTTAGAATGGAGACAGAGCAAAAGAACACAAACCCTTGGATGTGCCAGACAAGCCTTTCCCAGGCATGGGTGCTGGTGAGGGTAGTTTGGGATGCCAGCCCCTGTGGTATGCTATGACCAAGGGTGACTGGCTATTTTCAGTCTTTCTAACTGGTGGGCTCCCCTGGATGGAAAATTCAAACCCAGTCCCTACTGGAATTTCAGTCTGGAATTGCAGAATCCATACCTTGTACCACCTATCAGATGCTGAACCTTGCAACTCATGTGACTCCCTCTCTTGTGAGATAGGTCACTAATTGTCATTCTCTACAGCTACCCTGAGCATGAGAGTTCACACCCCACATCACACACAGCATCTCACTTGATCCTCCCATCAACCCGAGGGGAACCTTACTATTACTGCCATTTTTTGAGGTGAGGAAATTGGGTCTCTAAGAAAACACCAGTGAGCTGTTCACAACCTCTTCACCTGAAGTAGTCTGATTTCTTGACCACTATGCTACAGCTGATCTTGCCCCAAAGCTACCATTTACATATTACACCATATTACAATGGAGTAACATAATGCCAATGGAATTGGTGCGGGAACTATGTCATTCAGAATTGGAGGAGACCTTAAAGATTGTGGAAAGCAATTCTCCCTCCTCTTCCATTTCACAGTGGAGGAAGTTGATCCTTATATCATGTCTACACATAGTAGTTACACAATATATATCTACTGAAGTCCAAAGAAGGGATGTGATATACTTAAGACCACACACCTAGTAAGAGCATAGGATTAAAACTCCTATCTTAACTCCTAGTAGAGTCTAATTCAACATACATTTGCTAAGCACCAGCTAAACCAAGTGCTGGAGCTACAGAGATGCAGTAGAAATGGTTTCTGACCTTGAGGTGGGCAAGTGTTGCCATGTGAGCTCTTGGTCCAGCCCAGGAGCTTCAACAAGTCAAAGGATGAGTAAGAGTGACGCAGGCAAAATGGGGAGGCAGAGGAGAAGAGAAGAGGCATTCCTGGTATGGCGATAGGCACAGGGGTCTGAAATATCTCAGTGTGAACTGGGAACTCTATACAATTCAGGGTTACTGTAACATAAAGCGTAAGCCTAGGAATGGTGGGAAAATAAAAGCTATGGTGGAAGTCAGGGCCATGCAATTGTAATCACATTCAGGAATTTAGACTCTATCTCTAAGGCCACTGGGAGCCATTGAAGGATTCGTGTGGAGGGGACTGTCATGTAAAATCATTGAAAGTCTCATGTGAAGCCACTGAATGTTTCTGTATATCATGTAGTGGGTACATCAGAAGAAGAGATCAATTAGTGAAACTTTGCAATGTCTGGGAACAAGATTGGATGGGTTTTTGTCATGGAAGGGTTAAGAATAGGGACGAGGGAATTGATGCAAGAACTTCTTGGGAGGTAAAACTGGCAGGACTTGGTGATCAATTGGATATGGAGGGTAAAGAGAGGGGAAGAGTCAAACATAGCCATAGCCCCAGTGCCCTTTCATTACATTACATAACCTTGACTACTGTCTGGAGTGTTCCCATCCCAAGACCAAGGTACCTAAATATCTAACATCATCCTGAGGTTGCTTGGAGACCACAGACTCACAACAAACAGAAAGAACAGTCCCGGATCAGTAAAAGGGCAGTGTCCAGTGTGGCTTTGCCACCAATAGGCAGGGTGCCCTCAGAACTGTTATGTAATTTGAGGGCTTTGGTTCCTTCATCTGAGATGGAGAGCTGGCTTGGACCATCTCTCAGGTGTCTTCCAGCCCTGTTGAGCTTCCTTATGCAATTATCATGAAAGTCAAATTTATTTATTAATTCATTCATTCAGCAATATCCATTGAGCACTATCCACGAGCCTAGCCCTGTTCTAGGCTCTGGGAGTCCAAAGATGAACAAGAGCCAACACCAGCTCTTGTTGAAAGAGACTGAGAAGATACAGACAAATAACAGGCAATTACAACATGAGTTATGGGATCAGAAAACACTCAACTCAGAAAGACTTTTCGCCCAGGGTAGGAGTGGAGTGGGTCAGGAACTATTTCCCTGAGAATAAGACAACTAAATTGATATTGAAGGATAAGTAGTTAGTCTGGCAAAGAGAGGGGAGAGATGTTCCAGGGAGCAATAATAACATTGTACAAAGGTCAGAAAGTAAGAGAGTGCATGATCAACTCAGGGAATCGAAAATAAGAACATGGAAGTGTGTTGTAAACAGCAAAGTACCATATCATCACCATCATCATCGTGCACGTAGGTAGAAGTGATGAAACACACCACGAGCAGCATGCCCTGTGCTTTGCTAATGACCAGGTTGTCCAAACCCAGGGGATTCTGTACTTGTCTCCTCTACATTGTGCTGGTGATACAGAGAAATATTTTCACTCACCAACACTTTTTACTACTCTCCATAACTTTTCCTTAGGAAAAGTATATCAGACATATTATACAATACAGTTTAATCACCCATTATGTCTTTAGAGTTTCAAATAAAACAACAACATCACATTGTTATCCCTGTTTCACAGATGAAGATGGTTAGACACAAAGAAGCTGGGTGAGTCGGCCAGTAGCGGAGAAACCAACACTTGAACCCCACCTCTCCAGCTCCAGGCCACCCTCTCTTTTGCAGAACCGTGTAGACCTTTTGATTGCACTTATCATAGACCACACCCATCATTCTCAGACTTTCCTGGTAGACTGTGCTTGCCGGAGTCAGTGATCCCTTTTCATTGATTACCTTGTAGGTGGGTGTGCTTCTTAAATCTCTTTAGTTAAGCCATCTCGAAATCACTTTGGCTGGAAGATAGATAGGTTTATGTCTAGGAAGGTTTCCTGTAGACAGCAAATCTTATCCATAATGGGCAGACTTCTCACTTTAAACAAGGAAGGTGATATGTCCTGCTTCTGGGATTCTGGCTTTTTAATCTTTTGCACAAGTCAATGCTTGCTTAGAATTTGGAATCCAACTTACTTGAAGGACTAACCCACATGGTGGGGTGAAAGTGGACTGGATCTGGACCTTGAAGACTAGGACTGGGGCCTTCCTTGGCTGTGCCCCTTACTGCCTTGTGACCTGGGGGCAATTCACTCCATCATGGGTATGCCCGGGGTCCACACGTACCTTGGTTTAAATCTCAGTGCTGCTTATGATTGGTTCTATGCATGACCACGTGCAACTTGTAAAGTTTCTCTGAGCTTCAATTCCTCATCTAGAAAAATGGGGCCAATCTTTATACCCTCCAGATAATGTGATGCTTGGAATATAACAGCCGCTTAACTCATATTTATTGAAGAAATGGGAGAATTTAAAACAGTTCCCTTCACCCGTTTCTCCCTCTCTGGCTCACTTTCCTCATCTATGAAAGGGAGATAAAAATCTCTCCCCTGTATACCTCACTGGGCAACTGAGCAAACCCCATGTAGTCATGTTTGCAAAAGTCTTTGTGAACTTTAGGAGTCTGTAACGATCTAAGGTAGAATTTACTCTACCTCAGAAACGGTGTGAAACTCTTCATGTATGTATGTATCATTCTATGAGATCCTACAGTGTGAATACCACCATCATTTCCAGTTCCCACGTAATGAAACCAGAGCCCAGGAGGTTAAGTGTCTTTCCCAGGTTCACAAGATAGTATGTGCAGAGCAGAGATTAGAAGCCAGGTTGGTCTGACTCCCAACCCAATGCTCTTCCCACAATAATGATCCCACTGAGTCTAGAAGTGACAGTCCTAGTCTCTGGAACCAGGCTACCTGCAGTACCATTTGAGGTCCACTACTGATTAACGGTGTGTCACTGGGGGAGAGTTATCTTCTTTAAGCCTCAGTTTCCTTATTTGTGAAAAGAGCATATTAATAGTGCCTAACTCATGGGCATAAGACTCTTCATCTCACTCACTTCCAGTTTCTTCAACTCAAGAATGAGAAAAAAATAATAATAATTGTACTGTGCCAGACTGGAGGCAAGGGGTGGACCTTACTCAATCTTGATTCTAGTTCTAAGAGCTAGGATGTTCTTTATGTGAGACTCATGTCTCACCTCCTCTGGGGAGCCTTCCAAGATCATTCAGGGGCTGTGCTTAGGGTCCTCAACATGCACGGGGGCATCAGTTAACACCTGTTTGTATGTTTCTTAATGAATTTACTTAAATAGCTTTTATGCCTTGACTGGTGCTGTGAGATTCACAGCTTTCTAGAATCTAATAATAATAACTGTCGTTTCCTGAGTACCTACCACATGCCTGAAACTGGGCACTTAACCCTATGAAGCGAATTTTATTATTCCTGTTATATAGAAGAGAAAATTGAGGTTCACAGAGGTTAACTTACCCGGGGGCACACAGCTGTTTGCATGGAAGACACTAAAAGTGTAGAATGAATGAAGGAAGGAAGGAAGGAAGGAATGAATGGTGTGTCCTCAAAACCACTGATGGTTTGGAGGACTAAGCTCATATCTTTTATGCTCTGACCCCACAATATCTAGAATAGAGCTGATTGCATAATGACGTCGGACTCAAACTTGGGCAGTTACGGCCAAGAAGTTCAATGAGTTTTCTGAGGCCCCCACTCAGTGGACACACATCATGAGTGGCACAGAGGAAGGACGTCAGGCCAGATGTGAATCTTGCCATCTGCAAGTGTAGAGGCTGGCACTAACATTTCTGTGGGTTCCAGGTCTGCCAAGTGACCGCCTAAATTTTCATCTCTTTGGGGACATTTGAGTCTTTGGTGATCCAAAGAGCCAGAGCAGAAATTCATTTGCAAGTTGAAATCCTACTACTGGTTTCTATTTTTTACGAAAATTAGATCTTAAAGGACAATTCCCCTTGATACCAAATAATTCTTCATTTTCCATAAGCCATGCTTTAAACCATAAGATAAAATCCTCAGATTTCAATGATGCTTCTCACACTCTCCACAAATCTTTTACTTTCTCTGCCACTAGGCAGCCAAATGTGACATTAAGAAAGTGAGCGGGAAGGAGGAAGGGCTGGGGCGCAGAGGCCAGGGTGCTAGGGGAAGTCAGCTTCTGATTTCATCCAGGTGTTCCTCAAACATTAAGTGGAGGTCTACTGGTGAGGTGGGAGCCATTGTTCCTATTCTCTGAAAGAGGAAACTGCAGCTCAAAGAGGCCCATTGAGACGATTAAGATATGGTCCCTACCCGCAAAGAGCCCCTAGTTCAATAGAGGTGACAGACATGGAGGCCACGACCTACGACCCAATGAGAGTGGATACAAAGTACTAGAGTAAACAAGGTGTGTGGAGGAGAGTACAATTATCTTAAGAAGGAAGGCCTCCCTTTGGGAAGTATTAGCAAATACAGTGAATTCAGGCCTGACAGTGACATTTGACAATGACATTTGACTTCGTTTCATGATAATATGATAATATACATCCTGACTCCTTCATTGATTATGTGAGAAGGGTCCAATACTTGCTGTGTGATTTTAGACAGGTGACTTCATATTTTTAAGCCTTAGTTTCTTTATCAGCAGCATAGGAATAATGATAATCCTGATCCTTCTTAGGATTATTATAATTACTGTCATTATCTCCCTAGCTGCCCCATAGATTGCCATGGGGCTCTCATACTCACGGGGGAACCTGCATCCTGAAGCACTGAATTGCCTGCAGCCTCTTGCATATGTGAAGATTACATTGTTCTTGCTGTTGCAGGTCTGTCCCTTTATGCCTGAGTGACTGGATAGTCTATATTGATTCTTCAGTAAATTAAATCTTGTCCCAAAGACGGATCAGCCCCCAGAAAGTTTCCTTTTCCCTCATGTGCCTTGGAGAAACTGTGCAATTCCACCACTCAAGATTTTTCAAACTTGTCACTGTTGATGTTTTGGACCATTTTGGACCACACAGTTCTTTGTTGTGGGGGCTGCCCTGTGCCTTGTAGGACGTTCGGCTGCATCCCCAGCCCATGACTCCTAGATGCCAGGGTCCACCCCACCCCTGTCGTAACCACTGAAATGTCTGCAGGGATTGTCAGAGTTTCCAGGGGGTTGGGGGGGCAACAGCGGTCCTGTTGAGGATCACGTGTGACAACACAGCACTAGGAGGTATGCCAGGCCGGGGTTTCTGCTTCCATGTCACAGATGAGAAAAAAACCTGAGACCCAGAATAGGAAGGAACCCATCCAAGCTCACAAAGGAGCCTGAGAGCCCAGAGTCCAACTCTACTTTCCAGAACACCTCAGGTGTAGAACGACAGTGGCCTCCACAAAGGACACACAGGGAGGGAGCCAGTTCCAGGAAGCGAAGACGGAGTCTCCTCTTTCTGGGTCCTGCCTGGACCCCTCCACACCACTCCCCACCGCTGAGCAGCAACCTGCAGGAATGCCTGCTCCTCTCCCTCCCTCTGCCCTGCCCTCACCCCTTCGATTTGTGTTGTGGGAGGGGGTCACCCACTGAGTGCCTGGATAGGCATGGGACCATCATTGCAGGAAGGGTGACAAGTCGACAGTGAGGATAAAGCGCAGACTTAGCCCTGCCCCAAAGTTCAAACTGCAGGGGGATGTGCTGTCACCAAGAAGCAAACATTAAAAAAAAAAAACACCTCAAACGAGATTCCTCCGTTGCCATGTAAGGGAAGGCCTTGGCCAGCTCTGTGCAACCTGGGAGAGTTGGAATGGGGGATAAGCAGCACAGAGAAGGGTATTCTGGTTCACTCTATAGTCCCCGCCCCCAGACCCCCCTACTCCCCCTTTGCATCCCTCTTGGAAGGGCCCCTTAGAATGCACCAAAATAACCCCTCCCTCCTCCTTCGCCTCCCCGTCCCATTTGCCTCCCTGTCCCCCCTGCAGAAGGCCGGCATGCAGCCTGGTGCACGGGTCAGGGGTGTGTAACATTTTGTCTGAATAGGCCCCTATGTTCCCATAATTTATAGTGGTAAGTAATCTTATTTGCAAAGCAAGCCCTTACAGTTATAAAAAACAAGTTAATTGACTTGCATAAAAATCAAACATGTAAAAGTTTTCCATCTTAACACAAACAGCACACTGAGCCCATTTGTACAATAGCTGTGATGCAGGGCGGCCCGCGTCTGGCCTACCTGGGACCCGGCCTCTTTCATAACCCAAAATGGAATCTTAAACCCTGACAAGGCCACATACCGATGGGAGTTACTGAATTTAGAGTCAGTCACTCAACTAATTATACGACGTTTTATTTTTTTCCTTGTGTCAATAAACAAACTTGGGTCTGACTTCTGACACTGAGTCCTAGAAGCCAATTAAGAGGCGTTCCCAATATATTACAGGGTCTACAAACAAGGATGGCTTTTCTTGGAAAAGTGAACATCATGTTTCTTTTAATGAGTGTGAAAATATATGAGTTTCTTAATCACTGGCAACTTCGATGTAGTCCGAGACAGGGAAATCACTGACTCCCGGCTCAGGAATGAACAGGGGCCAGATTCTCGATGGGCTTTTTACGATGGGATCCTCTGGTGAGAGGCTGCTGGGAAGACAGCATTCAAGAGATGCCACATTTAGTGGTGACGTGACAAAGAGCTGGTGGCGAAGTGTGCTTCATCACCCTGAGGGAGGCAGGGAAATGAACTCTGCTGTGATCAGGGTCTTCTGAAGACAGCGATGAGACCCCACCTTGGCAGAGTGGAGAAAAGTGGTAAACCTGCAGAGACGTGCATTGCAAAAGGCTGGTCATGGTGCAATTCCGGATTATCTCCATCCTCTGCTCTCCCGGGAGCCCATTTCACAGGTAAGAGGGAGGCGGAGGGAAACTAGTATTTATTAAGTAGCCATTATGTGCTAGGTGCCTTTGCTTTGCTCTTTTTTTAGAAACCTTCAGAAGATCCCTGTGGGGAAGATATCATTGTTTCTGTTTATAGATGAGAAAACTGAGGCCCAGAGAACTGGGGTGACTGGGCCAAGGTCACACAGCAAGTTAATGGCAAGCCCAAGTCAGTTCTCATTCCAATGAGTCCTCTTACTTGCACACTGCTCTGATGGGTCGGAACAGTCATGGCCAGAGCCATCAAGAACCTGGGAACAGGCATGATCTGAGTGCCCACCCTTTCTGGAAAACGGCTCCGCCCACCCACCAATATCTACACAGATTAGAAAATCAGCAAGAATAAGAGTCTAGCGTGTGTTCCAATGGAGGTCTTCACAGAGGAAGGGCACCCAATTCAGCCAGAGGGTGGGGGTGGGGCTGATAGGAAATTCTCCTGAGAGCAAGTGACCCTTCCTCTGTGACTCAAAATCCCTGGGGAATTTTTACATTATGGGGTGCACAAGTGACGCCAGAGCATCCAGGAGGACAGCACGGCATGAGCAAAGGCGTGAAGGAGTAGGAGAAGAATAAGCGTGGTCTGTGAGGTCCCGAAACCGCTCAGGTCCCAGCACACGTGGATGGGAGGATGCACGGCGGCCCAGCCTAGAGATGAGACCAGGGGGCCCACTGAGCGGGTGGTGGGGCAGGCAAGGAGGTGTTGTTCTCTGAACCAGACCAAGCTGGGTCTTGCCAAGACAGACAGCCGGCAGTTTCGGAGAAGATGGAGTGGTACCTGTGCCGGGGTCCAGGTCCAGGGCTCTGATGCAGCAGTGAGGGGTTGAGGGCAGCAGCCCTGCAGAGGAGGAGTAATAAGAGTGCCCACTTCACAGGTTTGTCAGGAGACTGAAGTCAGTTCACTGGTGTAAAACTATTAGAAGAGTACCCGGCATATAATGAGGGCCTCGGGAATGTAGGAGGCTGAAGAGTTCTCCTTGGGGCCCCTCACATTACAAGCTCTGTCACCCTGGACAAGTCTCCAAACCTCCCAGTAATACGGGATTTGTGGGCTCTTGGCACACAGTAGGTGCTCAATGGACAGACACTACCATTGTTGTAGCTCTGCTGCATTATCGCTGTCTCTGGAACAGCCCCGGTGATCTCTTGCCTTCCCCAGTGAAGTGCGAGTCATGGCCACCATCCCCTCCTCACGACCTGTCCGGGCAGGCTGACATGCCACCCAGGCAGGCAAGACAAATGGACTTGCCACCTACGCAGAGCGTGTGTGCACACCGGGGGCACGTAGCCCGACTCGTCAGCACAACAGGGCGCCCTTCTTCGCCGCGCCGCCTCTCTGCTGTGCGTGTGCTTTGAGCGGAGTGGAGGTCCCCGTTATTTATGTTTGGAAAATGCATTCAGGGCAGTTCCCAGAAGCACTTACAGAGCTCTTATTTAATTGCTACTTTATAAACTCGCTGCTCCGAAGAGTGAGGGATTGATGGCCCAGCCTGGCACCTGGAGTGGCCTGGCTGCGAATGCTTTTCCGAGAACAGCCTGGGAGCCGAACTC
The DNA here is from genome assembly GCF_041296235.1 of Equus asinus. Lineage (NCBI taxonomy): Eukaryota > Metazoa > Chordata > Mammalia > Perissodactyla > Equidae > Equus > Equus asinus. Next base: position 31,118,617 of record NC_091802.1, on the reverse strand, counting down.
CCAGGAGCCCACAGCCCCGTGCGGCTCTGGCCTGCAGCCAGCTCCAGAGGGCCCTATGGGCCTTGTCACCCTAATCCCCAGCTTGGGGATGGCAGCAGCTGCTGGACTGGACACACACACACATACACACACACATATACATGAAGCCCCTTCCTCAGCTCAGGGCCAAAGACTTAGGGGCGTGCATGGTGGGAGACGCCCTGTTGCTCCCCGTTACCCTCCCCTTGCCATGTACCTGCAAACGCCCAACCCTGAGGGCACCCCAGGTCCCAGACAGGGACAGGAGGGACACTGCGCAGGTCCTGCTGAGCCCGTCTCTCTTTGCCTCACTGCCATCCATCCTGCTCAGGCAGACCTGGGCTTGTGTCCCCGGTTCCCTCGTTTTCAGGGCAAGTTATGCAATGTGACTGAGCCTCAGTTTCCTCTCTTGTGAAGTGTGATTTATGGATTCCATTTCTCAGCATCGTTGGGAGTATGAAATGAAATTATGATTGTGCCACTCCTGGCATGTAGAAGTAGAAGCAAAAGATCAATAAATGTTATTTATTGGATTTCTGCAGCCACAGAAACAACAGATGAAGTGTCTTCCATGAAGTCCTCCTAAATTCATCAAGTCTGAACTTCCCATGCAGATGAAACACAATGCTCCCTTCTGCTTGTACAGTCTCTTTATACAGTGCCGGACTACAGTGTACTGTGGTTTCCAAAGAGCCTTTTACAAACCTCCTCCCTCTCTTCAATGCTCTTCACCAGGGTTTGGGTTATGAGCTTCGTGTTGCAGACGAACCGAGGCTCGTCTCAGAATGTGGGCAGGGTGACTATTGGTTAATCGGCTTCTGTCTGCAAGTCTTGCTCCCTTTCCTTCATAGTACACTAACTAATTGTCCCCAGTTAGCCCAAGGACCACTTGTGCCTCCAAGATGGCTCCCACAATCCTCTCCTCCACACTCACATCTTTGTGCAGTCCCCTCCCCCATGAATAGTGCAGATCTACACAAGCAATGAGATACTGTGGACACGACTGCTGAGGCCAGGTCATGAAAGACATGGCTGCTTCCCCCTTGCTCTCTTGGATCACTCCTTTGGGGGAAGCCAGTCATCATGGTATGAAGACACTCAGGCAGCCCCATGAAGAGGTGCTTGTGGTGAGGAACTGAGGCCGTGTGCCAAAAGTCAGCATCGACTCGCCAGCCAGATGAGTGACCCACCTCGGAGTCTGATTTGCCAGCCCCAGTCAAGACTTCCACCTCATCCTGGCTGCACCCTCGGATCCTGAGCTAAAACCATGCGGCCAAGCCCTCCCAAATTCCTCACGCACAGAAACTGTGACACAATAACTGTTGGCTGTTTTAAGCTGCTAACTTTAGGCGTGCTTTGTTACACAGCAATAGATAACTGATACACCCTTCGTCTCCCCCCACCGTGGCACCTGAACTCATACCTTCCCTGCCTGCTTCCATCCTACATATGCATGCACTTTTTTTAGACCAACCAGTACACTAATTGTTAGACATATTTGTTCCTTTTTTGGCTACTTTTATCCTATATTTGTCTGCAGGAAGAGTGTGTGTGTGTGTGTGTGTGTGCATGCACACACATGTGCAGGCACTCCCCAGACACGGGCCATGCTACTGACACTGTGTGTGCAGCCTCCTCAGATGCAGATCCTAATAACTAAGCTTCTGAAAATGCAAGGGATTAGTACATATTTTGTCATTTCAAGACCAAGACTTCTTGGTCTTTGGTTCACTTTTTACCTCCCTGCCAATTCCTCAGCTGAGACCCGCATTATTCCCACCCAGACTATAGCAAAAGCCTCCCAGACACTTTCCCCACCTCCAGCTGTGCCTGTCTCTGCTTCCTCCACATTGCTGTCATGCAAATACCATCTCATTAAAAAAAAAATACCATCTGCATAAAAATCGCTGTGCTATGTTTCCATCACCTCACAGAAGAAAGCTGAGCTCCACAGCTGCCCTACAAAACCCTCCCTGATTGGCCCCCACTTGCCACTCCTCCCCAGTGAATTGTTTATAGGTCCCCGAGGGCACCCTTAGCATTCTTGCCTCTATGTCTTGACACTAACTCTGCTTTTTCTCTGGAAGCCCTTCCCTGCCTTGCTACCTGGCAAACTTCTGTTCATCCTTCAAAACCCATGCTCAGTCATTGCTATCTTGAAATCTTCCTCCACATCTCTAGGCAGAGTTAGGTCCCCTCTGTGTTCCTGGCCAGATCTCTGTGATAACACCAAGCATATTGCTAGAATTATATACTCATCTGTCTCCCCTGCTAGGCTGGGGATCCCTAGCATTCCATTAATTTTGGTTCTCTTGGCATCTACTTCAAGGACTTGGCATATAATAGCTGCTCAATGAAAATTTATTGAATCAGAAAGTTTTTGGGGGGAGGAAGAAATTTTCATTCTTTGAGCGGGCGTATGTGAAACTCAACGGCATGGTGTTAGATGTACAGGAGGCATGCCTTAAAGTTTAACGTTAGTGCCTTTGTTTCCTTTGCCTAACATGCAGGGGGTGGGCCTTGTTTGTTTGACTATGGCCCCACAGCTTCTGCAAGCACTCCCAGGAATTCACAGGAGGGTCGGACTTTTCACTTATTGTCCACTCTCCCTGAACTCTGAGCTGTTGTTCCCCCATAGCCCCCATCCCTACCAGGTCACCTGGAGTCTTCGTGTTTTCCTTCTGTGAACCCTGCTAATGGGTTTCATAAGGTCGTGCAGCATTTGCCTTTCCTCTCTTCACTCCCAGAGCCTCACTGAATCCATGCATCCACTCATTTGCTCACTATGAGCACAGGAGTTAGAGCTTGAGCACTGGAGCCAATCTGCCAGGTTAGATCCTGGTAAGCTCCCTGAACTTGGGCAAGTGACCTCTCTATGCCCTTAGTTGCCACATCAGAAAGCAGGGATAAAACAGTGCCTATGCCACAGGCCGTTGTGAGGATTTGGAGAGATGCTATTGGTACACAGCAAGAATTCAGTGAATATTAGCATTTCTTCACGCAACAAACATTTCTTTAGTACCTATATGGGCCAGGCACCGGGAGAGGCCAAAGAGAATGAGACAAGCTCCCTGCTTCAGTGGAAAGACATGCATAATGACAAATAATGCCAGGTAAGTGCTACAATGGAGGCAGGCCCTGAGCGCCTGACTAGAAGCAAAGAGGAAGGAGTAAATATCTTTGCTAATGAGGGAGTCGAAAATGCATCACTGAAGAAATGGCAGTTCACCAGGAGCACAAGAAGGGACCTCATGGGGAAGGGGACGGGCGTGGGTAAAGGGCAAAGGGTGAGACAGGGAGTGGGATCCTGGGGAAACTCAATAGCCTATAAGGATGGAAACACCAGGGGCATGTTATTGGCTCCATTTCACAGATGCTAACTGAGATCTGAGTATTTGTGGGGCACTCAAGTAAATGAGAGCAGAGGATGGCCGCAAACAGCCAGCAGATTCAGAGGGCTTTGGATGGCCAGCCACTCAGACCACAGGCACTAGAAGGAATGGAAGGCTTTGAGGGCCTGCCATCTTTCCACGTGCATTTAAGAAAGCTCATTCTGACTGTGAGTAGCTTGGTGGCTACTGCGGAGGTCTAGGCAAGATGAGATGAACTAATAGGGAAGAAGAGAGGATGAACTCAAAAGACGTAGAGAGCAGAAGATGCCATGCTTTGTGTGTAAAAGGCCAGATAACAAAAATTTCAGGTTTTGTGTGCCATGCAGTCTGTCTCTACTCCTCAACGCTGCAGTTGCAAAAGCAGCCACGGGCAATCTGCAAAAGAGGATGACTGTGTTCCAGTAAACCTTTATTACTAAAGGAGGTTGCAGGCCAGATGTGGCCCTTGGGCCATAGTTTGCCAGCTCCTAATTTAGAAAGTGGATGACCAAGAATCGACGTCCAGAATTGTAGGGAAAGTGTGGAAGGAAGAGGAAGGAGGAAGATTTCAAGAGTCTCAAGTGGCCACCAGGTCCAGAACTCTGCCTTTTTGCCAAGTTCCACACCAGGTTATTTGCTTCAATAATAGAGAAATTGAGATTCACTAAGCTCCTCTGTATTCAAGAAATTGCTCCCCACATCTGTCATCTCCTGATGCCCCACTGGACTCGTGATCCTGCACCTATCTTTGGGGAGTCTGGAGAGCAATGAGGAAATATTGACCCACAGTATGACATTTCAGAGTGTCTGGCTTCCCATTTCCAAAACAGACCCCTTCCAGGCCTGTAGGAAAAGCCAGAGCCACCACTGCCCAGTTGAGTTCCACAGCAGGGAAAGGACTGACCCAGAAGGTGGCACACACGCTCCAGCTAGCCTGTCTGGATTGAGGCAATAAACTGACTTCTGGAAAGTGGCATGTGAGTCTAATGTGGGGAAGTTGTAAGTCCCAAGAAAGCTGGCTATTGAAAGAATTCCCGAAGATAATTCCAACGTAAAGTGTCTACCATTATATCCTTCTGCGCTGTTGGTGGGAATAGGAGTTGGTGCAAAACTTCCAAAGGATGCTTTGGATACAGCTTTCCAAATCTAAAATACCCCTTTACCCAGCATTTCCACTTCTAGGAATCTACCACCTGGAAACACTTACAAGTATCTATGCCCTAGGTTGTCTATTTCATAGCATTCGTTGTATTATGGAGTGAATGTTTGTGTCCTTCCCCAAATTCATATGTTGAAACCTGAACCCCCAATGGGATGGTATTTGGAGGCGGGGGCCTTTGGGAGGTAATTAGGTTTAGATGTGGTCATGAGGGTGGGGCCCTTGTGATGGGATTAGTGTCCTTAAAAGAGAAGGAAGAGATGCAAGAATTCCTTCTTTCTCCATGAGCACACACGAAGGAAAGTCATGTGAGCACACAGGGAGAAGGTGGCAGTCTACAAGCCAGGAAGAGAGCCCTCCCCAAGAACCAAATCTGCCAGCACCTTGACCTTGGACTTCCCAGTCTCAGGAACCGTGAGAAAATAGATGGCTCGTTTAAGCACCCAGTGTGTGGTATTATGTTATGGGAGCCCAAACTAAGACACATTGTAATAGCAAAATTAAAATTTAAGTGTTCATCATAGGGAAATGGCTAAACTATGGTTCACTCGTAGAGCAGAATACTACACAACTGTCAGAAGTTTGAGATAGATTTATAGGAATTGGCACAAATGGATCCTGATCCACTGTTGAGTGAAAAGAAACACAAGAAAATGTTATCTGAGTTCTAAAAAGATAATTATATAAGTACCCACATAAATATATGCAGCACGTAGCAAGTCCAGGACTTGAGTGACTCAGGCGAGGTATCTAGGGAGCAAACTTTAAGGAGGCGCTACCTCCAGGTTCATGGTGGTGTCGACTCTGCACTTGCACAAGCCTGAGAATGAGTGCCTCCTTAAATTTTGCACCCTAGGCACTTCCCTGCCTCACCCTAGTCCCAACCCCTATGCGGAGAAAAATTGGGGACCTGATACACAGGTTATCTCTGGAGCAAAGTATTGAGGGGTTGGCAGTGGGAAATCTTCATTTTTGACTTTATACGCTTTTGTAGCATCCAATTTTTTCTATAACAACAAGTGAATTAACTGGGTTATTAACAAAGCAAGATTGTCTTCTAAAAAATCTTCCATCAGTTTCTCTCATTAATAAACATAGATTTGCATAAGTTGAGTTTTTTAAAATGTATATCTGTATGTTACTTAATAATAGCTACCACTCATTTATTAAGTGCAAATGTACTTAGGACTTGCACTACATTAGATAGGATGACAGCCACATGTGATAGCAGCTTAGCCAAACAGGAGCTTTCTTTTCTCGTGCAGCAAGAAGTCTGGAGGGGGGCAGGCAGGGCTGTGTGGCAGCCCCGCAGTGCCATCGGGGACGCTATCCATCAGCTTTCCCAAGATTATGCTGCTGTGACAAACAGCCCCCACATCCCAGTGGCTTACAACAACAAAGCTTTGTTCTTGCTCACATTAAGTGCCCTTTGCAGTTCCGTGGTAGCTCAGTTCCATATTATCTTCTTTTTGAGGTCCGAGCTGAAGGAGTAGCCCTTACCTTGGACTTGTGGTCTCACATCAAAAGTAAAAGAGTAATGATGAAATCATGGAATGGCCCTGAGTTTCTGCTCAAGCAGGGCGTAGCCCTGGCCAATGGGAATCACATGGCCAGGCATGACAGGATGGGGCGGGCTGTGCTTCTCACAGAGAGGGACATGAGGTAGGGTTCTGTGGAGAGGGGCTGTGGATATTTTTTGAACAAATAATTCAATATGCCGCAGAGACCAAGGCTCCGTTGCCTTCCTGCTTTTCTATTTCTAGCATGTGCCTCTGGTTCTCATGGTCACTAGGCTGATGCTCGACCTTCTGACATTTCATCTAAATAGTAAGGGAAAGGGAGAATAAAAGGAGAAACGTGTATGTCCATTGACACTGCCCTCTTTAACAGTGTTTCCAGAACCTCCACTCTGTGACTTCCCAGAGCTGGGTTATTAGACTGTGCTTAATTATAAGGGCATGTGAAGTGGTGAGCTTTTTTCACCAGGCCTGTTAGCCCTGGAACAAAATCAAAATTTTATTGGAAATAGAGGAGAGGGGATCACAGGAAGGTAAATGACAGCATCTGCCACATACACATGGTCTCATTTAATCATCACAACCACCCAGAGAGGTGCTGTTTGCTCCATTTTACAGATGAGCTGACTGAGGTAAGAGATGAATGATTTGTCCAAGATCACACAACAAAGTGGCTGAACATCAAGGTGTGAATGCCTCCGGGCCCCGTCTGCTGCCCTTCCGGAGACTGAAAAAGGACTTCGGTAGTGGAGGCATTAATCTTGTGTGTGGCTCATGAGCCCTGAATTGTCTGTCCTTCAACACACACATGTGCGGTTATATGTGTGTGAGAGTGTGAGAGAGCTCGGCCACAGTCAACGCCAAGTCTCAACACTGCATTCCCAAACCCGGGGCCAGAGCGCTCTAAGCCACCTCTGCCCACATCAGGCGGCATGTCAATTAATTTTGGTAGCATCTGGCACCAAAAACCATCCCAAAAGAAAATCCCGGATTCTAGAGAAAGAGTAGGAAAGGAGGTGCAGAGGGGGAATAGAAAATGCTCTAGACCGGAGGTCAAAAACCTGAGTTTGAGTCCAGCTCTGCCTCACACTCGTTATTTAAAAATAAACCCAGGCATTTTTCTAAAACCCTTTTCAGAATTTTCATCTGCACAATGGGAATTACAGTGTCTACCTCAAAGGTTTGCTGAAAAGATTCAGTGAAATAATACAAGTGCAATTAGAGGTAAGCTCTCCCCAGAAGTTAGTTTCGTCCCTTCCCGAGACTTCTTTGAGACTTCATCAAAGTGTCTCATAAATCAAATCCCATTTCTCCATCAGTGCGCATGGTCATCTCTGAGCAGTTCTGCCTTTATTTCTCATGGGTTATCCCTTGGCAGAAACCCTCAACATTATGGTTTTGCCAGCCCAAGAATATGGCAGACTGGATCAAGTTTTCATAAGAGATTCCAGATGTTAAGGCTTGAAAATCAAAGATACCAGGAACATCTTTGTATCATCTGATGTTTGGCCTCATTACTATTTGGGTAGAATGCACCCTACCCCTCTCTTCATTCCTTTCATAAATATACATCAAGAGTCTCCTGCAGGAGAGATCCTTACTAGCAAAGAAGGGCCCCGAGCAGACCTGGAAACGGAAGAGCGTGTTCAGGGCTGCGTGAGTGGTCCATCTGGAGCATAGATGTCAGCTAAGTCTGAGGGCTCTTTTGAAGACTGACTTGCGTGAAGAGCACTGCTCAATGTGCCAATGAAAAACCAGCGAGTCATACGCTGGGCCCTCCAAAGCCCATAGTCTTTAGAAGTCAAGATTTGTGACATGTAAGCAGAGGTATAAACGCATTTGTTTGCTATCCCTTTGCAGAGAGAGGAATTAGATGGGAAAATTCAATATAGCGCGGCCGGAATGAGATATGAGATGGGAAGGAGCTGAGGCATAGGCCAAGGCAGAAAAGCAGCTCCAAATGCTTTACTGATGATGATGGAAGCCTTAGTGCATGTTGGGGAGGGGGTGGGTACCCATCATCCGCTCCATTTGTATTGTTGATCGCTTCCTGACTGTACTTTGAGGAATTACCTCTCTCTTGGAAACAGCTGAGCTCCCCAACAATTGCCATGAATCCACACAGGTGTGCTGAGACGTTGAGCCCCTCAGCCCTGCTCGGGGAGTCCTCAGCAGTGACTTACAGCCATAGGTAGCCTCATCCTTTCACCCTGTTGTGTCTCACAAATATCATTTTCTCTGTGTGTCAGGATGTGAAAAAAGTTGAGAAACAACGCAATTGAGCCTTGAAGGACTGTTAATGAATGTGGCCTTTCCTCCCCTGGTCAACAGAGAGGTACAGGACCCTATCAAAGTCAACCAGCAAGTTCCTCCCCGGAACTTGATTCATGAGCAGAATGCCAGAGACTAAAAATGGAAGGAGAGCCTTCTTTCCAGCGGCAACACTGTCTTTTCCAAACCTGCATTTTCAGCTTTTTCTCTTATAAGCTCCCCTTACTTCCCCCAATAGAAGGATCTGTTGCTTGCAACCGAGGAATGCTAACCAACACCACGGTTGCTGTGTGAATGGCGTGCATTTGTGTGCATGTGCATGTGTCTGTGTGTAATCGTGTTTAAGGTCTCAAACACCCTCTTGGACCCGTGAAAGCCGAAGCCCTTCTTTGCCTCTCACACCCGTTCTGCCCCGCCCCCGCTCCTCGTTGATTGCAGGCTGCCTGCTGAGCCCTGGGGAAGGGAGGAGCAGGGCCAGGCAGAAGAAACAGGACTACATTTCTGGGGCCTGGGGGCTATCTACAGGGCAGTCCCAATTCCGCACAAAGACTTTAAGCAGGTCTGTCCTTTGGGGTGGGAGGGGGGACTCTTTTTTCTCGGGGGCCCAGAGATCCGCTCTGGGCTCCATGGTGAGAGGTCAGGAAGGGGTTCCCACCCATCCTTGGAGAGGCCGCTTGGGCTCAGAGGAACCAGGGATGGGCCCGGTCAGGGTGATATAAGGAGATGAGCAATATAGCTGGTATTTACAATTGAAAACACAAGAAGGGCAAATATTTGACTAAGTGTTTATTTGCTAGTGGAACTTTTTAAATGGTTGAATGTAACCCAAGTGTCAGCATGGGGAGTTTGATTAAAAACAAACTGGAGAAGTGTTTCTCCACAGTTGTGAACTTGGAGAGTTTCTGCTTCTTTGGCTCTGGAAGACCCAGTGGGCTCTGTCCTTGACTCCAGGCAGCCAGCAAGGAGCCCCAGCCTGGCGGCCTTCCCTGCCTCACAGCTCCTCATCAGAAAGGGGTCCCGCCACCTTTCGGGCCCAGTGGGGACTCGGGGTGACGGGAGGAAGATTCTGCATGCCTCTGGGTGTGATCTGTTACTGAGGCTTAATCTCCTCACCAAGAAGCCATTTCTTGAGGATGGTTCTAAGCATCACGCTGGTGATGACTAACTGCAGATCCATCTTTCTTTCTTTCTTCTTCCCTTTCTTGTTTTTTCTCTCTCCAAGTGAAGTTTAATGCTTATGAAGTATATGTCTCATGCTATTAACCCTGAAGAGCTGGGGCGAGAAGGGCAAGACTTTGCTTTGCTAAAGGGTCTCCAGATTACACGTCTTCTCTCCCACCAAGAAAGACTCCGGCATCACCTGAGTTCCTACTCTGTGCCGGACTCCATCCCAGGCTCTTCCTCCATTCCTCATCTCAGTTCGTCTTATGGCAGGTATAGAAGACTTAGCATCTCCATTTTACAGACGAGTAAACTGAGGCTCAAAGGAGCGCCATGTTTTGCCTCTTGAAGCCACATAGTTGGGAGGTGGCATGACAAGATTTAAGCATGGATGTGTTGGACTCTAAAAGTCCATGCTCTTTTTCACCCCCTCCTCTTGTGTCCTCTCCCTTTACCCTCTGGCCCTTGTGCTGGATGTCCCAGAAGGAGGAACCAAGGCCATGAAAGTCAGGGGGGAAGACCGGGGGACATAATCCACCTCTCTGAACCCTTGGTTCTTAGGAGGGATGGTCATCCGAAGCTTGGGGAGAGGCGACTTCATTCTGAGTGGCTGGCTCCCTATGCAGCGATTCCAAAACCCCAGGACACTTCATGGGCACAATCAGGAGTCAGGCCACTTTGTCACCACCTCCTCAAATTCACTCTGCTCAAGGAAATGGGTGAACAGGGAGGAGAAACCTTAGACCCTCAGAAATTGCCCTGTGACTCTCTAGAAACATCCCTCCCTCCCTCCCATACCCGCCCATCTTCAGAGGCCACAGATCTAGGAAAGAATCCCACTAGGCACATGACTGGGAACAATTATATATCCTCTCTGAGCCTCAGTGGCCCCGTCTGTAAGATGGGAATAATTGTGGCTCCATACAGCATGATTGAATATTGAATAAGAGGACATCCACCAAGACAGAGGCTGGCAGTAGTCAGTCACCAAAAAAAGCATTACACATCCCCCCCAGTACACACGTTCACTGAATCCCATAGGGAAAAGCCCTCATTCCTGAAAGAGAGGGAAAAGTCCGCGCCTCTGGCCTCAGGCAGCTCCCCACCCCCTCCCAACTGATTGAATAGTCAAAGCCAGTCCTTTACCCCTCACGACTCTGCAAATTGCAAGCAAACAAGACTGCTCATGACAGGCAGCCCTGGAGTTTGGCCAGGTTCCTGAGGGTGAGAAAAAATATCGCACTAAATCTCTAGGAGACGGTCCCCAGAGAGACGCCGTTCTCACTGGGGGACCCTGCCTCGCGCTGCGGATCCGACCTGAGCCCTGTGGCAGAAAACCCCTTCAGGATGAGGGATGCTAGCCTCGGGGACCTCCTCTCCTCACCGCAGGCCCTGCGGGTGCCAAGGAGGCATCATTGTCCCTCATCTCACAGAAGGGGAAACTGAGGCTCAGAAAAGGTGAGCAACCGAGCCAAGGCCATGCAACAATTTGGGAAAAAAGTTAGACAAACGTTCAGCTGAGCATGAGTTAAAAGAAAATTAAGAACTATTCCTTTAGACAGTGAGGGGGAGCAATCCAACCGGAATTGTGTGCAAACCCCTCTCCTTTTTATGAAGACGAAGCTCGTTTCCCTTCTCGTCTCTTCTCTTTTATCCCTGCCCCCTCCTCACAAACACAGTTGCTCCAAATAAGGGGGGAGGTGAATAAAAATAATGGCTCACATTTGGATTTCTCCTAATATTCTTCTCTTATTTAAGCATCACTACATTCCTGTGTAGTATTGTAGGTTTTATTGTCCACATGAAGAAACAGAGAGATAAGCCAATTTTCCCCAGGTCACACAGCAACTTAGTATCAGAAAGAAGATACCAAGTGATCTCTAACACCAAAAGCCCGGGCTTTTGTGGAGTTGTCATTTCCCCGCCCATTCTGCTGCCTCCACGTGAGCCTCCCAAAGGGGCCCTGGCCAGACTTTGATCTCAGGCCTTCTGGATCGCCTACATCCTTGGCAGAAGGACATAGTTAGAAGTGCAATTACACTGGTTTTATATGTGTGTGTGTATATGTGTGTATATACACACATATGTGTACATACACATCCAAACGTTATGTATGTTTGATATATGTAACACACGCACGTATGGCATCATATATGCATATACCTACATGAATGTGTTTATATAGGTGTTTGTGTGTATGAAAGACAGCTCTTCTGAAATCGATGAGAAGAGAAGATGGAGGAAATAGGAACAGAGCATGCATAAGAGGAAGATGAATCGGGTGTGAAGGAGGAAGGAAAGAAAAAGGAGATAGAAGAGTGAGGGGAATCAGAAGGGGAAGAGGAGAAGGATGGGGGGTGAAAGAACCACTAGAAGAGGAAACTGAAAGCGGAGATGGGGACCTCTGCTTTCAGCGACAAAATAACCATGCCACCCTGAGGCCACTGACTTGCCAGAAATTCTCAGATGCTCCTTGGCCCCAAGAAGTATGGGTTCAGCCAGGGTGGGCTCCTCCGAACTGGCCTTGTCTCAGCAGCCACACTCTGAGACCCTTTCTCGTGCCTGCCAGAGGGGATGTGGGAAGGGCGGGCAAGTGTGAGATGGAGGGAGGGGTGTGCAAGGTCCAGCCCTGGGAATACTGGGCAACCTCCTGCTCCTTTCCCCTGGCACCCAGGCACCTGGTGGCCTCATAGGCAGGTGTCCATCATCAGGTTCTCCCTGGGCCTGACCTGAGGTCAGCCTTCCCACCTCCTCATGTGCCTGGAGATGTAGACTGACCACCTCGCTGTGCCTCAGTTTCCTCATCTGTAGAAAGAATGGCACAGTATGAACATCCATCTCATCAATAGTCATGAGCAGTAAATGATTGTGCAGACATGCCTAGTCCCTGAGTCAGCCTCAACAGCTACTAGCCCGGTTGTTCTTATTGGTACCGAGGCTGAATCCAGCCCCTCTGGCTCACACGGCTAAGGCTTTTAAATGGAGCCGCTCTCGGACTAAGGGCTGACTGGGCACTGAACCCAGGATGTTTTAGATCCAGGGAAACCAAACATGGGATTCCTGACATTTGGGGAACAACTATGGGGGAAAGAGATTGTATTCATTCAGATAACATTTTGTGCACACCTACTGCATGCATAGTCCCATGCATGTGTTTGGCAGTGCCATTACAGCTAAGGGACAAAAAAGAAGCAGTCAACACCCCTTCCCAAACTTCCCTCTTTCTTCTTCTTTTTGAAAAATTGTTTACATATCTGTCCATCTCTCTAAATAAACTGTCAGCTCCTTGAGGACAGGGGCCCTTTCTTCCTCCTTCTTACCTCCCACAGTGTTTGGCATAGAGCAGTCACTTAATAAATGTCTGGGAATAAGCTGACAATGAAACCATCAGAGTCCCAAGGACGGCCCTCCCATGGAGCTGGGGGGGGCCTCCCATCCTTCTCCCATCACCATCAGAAGCTGTGAGCAGCATCTTAGTCAAGTCGAAAGACCTTGAAATGTGGAGGCCATGAGACAGAACCAGGCTCTCTGAGTCCCTGTGTGACTTAGGTCAAGTGGCTCAGTATAACTGAGTTTGTTTTCTCATCTTTCCAATGAAAACACGCCCCCTACCTCCCTGAATTGCTGGATGGATGAAATGAGAGGATGAAGTGGTGGTACTTGGCCCATATGGCTCAAGAGTCCCTCTTTCCTGTGCCTTTTCTCTAGATAACAAAATGTTTGCAAGAACCTCATCAAGATAAAAGGATTCAAGTCACCCAATGAGAAGCTAGGCTCATCCTATGAGAAATATACCTGCTGAGAATTCTTTGGGAGTATATTCTTTTAGTTCAAGGGCATCTTCATAAAATAATAATAGTAATATGGTGGTTGCTTTACATACACAGTATGTCTCATTTAATCTCTAGGTCAGCTCTGTGGAGTAGGTGTCCATAGCCCCATTTCACAGATGAGGAGGTGGGGCTCTTAGATACTCATCCAAATTTGCATGGCTCCTGGGGAAGGCGCCAGCATTGGAACAACCCCCTGTGGATCTATCTGTCTGAGTCTAAAGTATATTCTTTCTCCTCCTACCCCATGGCCTCTGTCCATATATGTCGAAATAACTTCATTCTCATCAGAAGCTGCAGGCAGAAGATGAGGGAATGAAATCCAGGGTTGGGGGAGGGGGGCGGGGGCAGGGAGGCTGAGAAGGCTTTTCCTTTCTGAAACCAGTAGAAACATTCCAATTCCATTTTTCACTGTCTATCGCATCCTAAGAACACAAAGGCCTCAGCCAAACCCCTAAATATTTAAAGAGTAACAGAACTCCAGATTAAATTAACATCCACGTTCAAACAGTAGCTGCAGTGGGGCAATCGCCAAGTTATTTCTACCCTCATGAGAAAGGAGAAAAAGCAAATGTCAGCCAGGACCTTCGATCTGGAGCACTGAAATCGGATCCCAACAGGGCAGTGCCACGCTGGGGAGCTCAAGCACAATCAAAGCTTTTCACATTTCCACTCGAGTCGGCTGCTTTCTCACTGGGCTCCCACCTAACAGCTTCCCTCTGGCAACGATGAATTGGTACCAAAGTGATCTGGACTGTTTTGACACTGAGCATCAATTCCACAGCCTCGGTTTTCATCGACAAATCAATTATTCTGGCTCATTACAGGGCCTCGGTGAGTTTTCCCATCAGAAAGGAAACTTTCATTCACTCTGCCTTTCATTTGCCCAGGAAGGAAAGACAAAGAGAGGAAGGCGGGAGGGAGCAAAGCTCAAGTTATTAGAGAATGCCCATATGTTTCCTCCCTGGGACAGAACCCGGAGAGATGGAACGTCACTGAGCCAAGCATGCAGAGTTCCAGGAGGAGGGTTTGGGCTTCCTGAGAGCAGCCTGATGGGTCTGCACCATCCCCATCTCAGAGGTGCCCCGACAAAGGCCTCAGGCTGGTTGGGAGAGAGGAGCATGTTGAGTTTGCAGGAGGTGAGATCAAGCCCCAGGGAACAGGAAGTGGGAAGACAGCAACACTAGGCCACCAGTCCTCCTGCGATGAGACAATCTGCCCATGTACAGCCCATCAGAGAAAGCACCTACTGTGTGCCAGGACCAGGCATTGCATCCTCTGCCACGTGCCCCATGCACAGTCTAATGCAACAAAGAGCCGCTGTCTATTTATTCCCGATCCATGAGCCCTAAAGAGGACCCCTGGGAAAATGACTGTGGCCTCAGTGCCAAGGAAAGCTGCTCTCTTGAGAAACTATTTTTTTTAATAGACAACATGAATCTTATGAATGATGTTTTTGCTTTACTTTGGCCAACCAAAAGCTTAGAGACAAATTTACGAACCAATTTTAGTAATTGTGCAAGACTCCATGCTGGGCATGCTTGTGTACTAACACTGCCCTAGCTTCACATTTCTGCTCAACTCTGCTCTCTGCCATGAGCTCTTTAATGTATTGCATCTCTTTTAGGGAGCTGTCTTCTTTCCAGAAAGCAAAGAAGTATATGGGATCTAATCAATCAATCATTAAATAAATAAACAAAAGGCAAAATTTGGTTTCATCTGCACAAAAGCCTGGTCACAGAGCATAGTGATCATGGTGCCCATATTTGGGATGACAAAAGTCAGGCACAGAGACCTTAAGTAACTTACTCAAAGTCACACAGTTTGTGAGGGACATAGCCAGGATGCTAACCTAAGCTGCCCTGATTTAAAGCTGGTGTTCTTTCCACTGCCCAGTGCTGCCAGATACTTGCCACCCCCATAAAGCTTCCCCTGGCTTCCTGATCCAGGAGGTCTTAAGGTCTTAAGACCTTCCAGAGTCCAAGGGTAGAGCCATAGAACCAGCCACTGCTCCCATCTTCTCCCCTTTTACCCAGGATAGGACAAGAGGACACAGGTGCAGGCTGCGTCTCCACGTCGCCCTCCCCAGCCCAGGCCTGGCCAGTCCTGCGGCAGCACGTTAAGGGCTTGGCGCCTTCATTCTGGAGCGGCGTGTGCTGGGAGGGAAGCCTCATGCATGTGTTTCTGATTTGCATGCCTCCCCCCTGGTCTCCACAGAGCTATTCCAAGTCCGAGAAGCCGTGAGAGCCTTTTTTTTTTTTTTAACACACTCCCCCCCTTCTCTCCTCTCTCTCTCTCTGACAGCTTTTCTCTTTGAATCAGAGAACTACACTCTGCCAAGTGAAAATGTAACTCAAACCTCAAAGGGCTCAACGGAGGCTAGAAACTCTTAAGGCACGAGGGCCGGGAGAGGCCGGCTCTGTGGACCGGACTCCCGCCGGGCGCAGCTCCGTCTGCCAGGAGCGGGGCAGGCTGCTGGGGGTCTGGATATTTTTAGCTGAGAAGGTATTGAAATGTCCTGTGCCTGACCACCTAGAGGAAGGGGTGATTTCTCCGCTTTATAGGTGAGGAAGCAAAGCTCTGCAAGTCAGGAAAACTCTTTCATTTATTGGGTGCCTACTGTGTGCTGAGTCCCTTCCATCTGCATCTCACTCCACCCTCACAGCAACCCAGGGAGGCGGTGGGAGGCGGGCCCCAGAGGCCCTATGAGATTGCCATCTTCCCTTCATCACTCAGCTTCTAAGAGGTCTAAACTCAAACCCAGGACCATGTGATTCCAAAGTCAGCTTTTTCCCACCATGCGGATGGCCATGTGTTGACAGGAGGGGTGCCTCAAGAGTTGCTCCCAGGGAAATGGGTACATGCACTTGAAACCACCAACCCCTCCCTGAGCACTGTCAACAAGCGAAAGATCTGCCAAGCAGAACCTATTGTCTGCAGACTTGCCAGAGAGGAGCTGAGTATTCAAAAGTTATTCTTTGTAAGGCCACAACAGGAGAACATTAAACCAAGCACAGGACCCTGTGAAACTGCTCGGGCCACATGCCCATGAAGCCAGCCCTCAGTGACTCCTTTCTGTATCCGCTTCAGAGGACTAGGAGCCGCTGAAGATCACTGAGTTCCAGAAGCGCAGAGTGCGAGCTGCCTGCACAGGGCTCAGTAGCCCATGAGTGGCTCAGCGAGAACCACCGACATCTCCTGATTCCTCATCCAGGACTCTCTCCAAATACGCTATTGCCGCTGGCAGCTTCCACCCCCAATCTGATCTCAAGCAGGCTTAATGAACACTTGTTGATTTAATTCTATTGAAAAAAGAAATGATACTCATTTATGACCAAGTGTAAATAATGAGTACCAGTTTGAACTGTGACCCTCTCACAGAGATTTTCATATTCACAGGGATCAAAGCCTTAAGCTCAAGAAACACATTTCACTTGGTGGCCTTCCAGGAGTCCAAGAGTAGATGAGGAGGGGTACTGAGGACAGAGAGAGAAGGCATTTACCCGCCCACCTGTGGGTCAGGCTGATCCCAGAGGGGCGATGCATAAAAAGACTTGGTGTTGGGTCTTAGGGACCCCTTCTAGTCTCTCACAGTGTCTCAAACAAGTACTTAATTTTCAGTCATGTGGAGCTCACTGGGGCAGTTGACCACTGCACTCTTCACCAAGGCCAAAGGGCTCTCCACAGGAAACCGGGCCCGCCACAACTTTGGCTTTTTCCCCTGAACTCATGATGGAGTCCATTCTTCCCCAAAACAGGACCTGAAGAAGGAAAGGAAAGAGAAAGGGAAAATAGAATAGAGGGCAGATAGGAGGGAAGGAAGAAAATAAAAATATTGATTTTGCTTTTAGTTGATTATAAGCTTCGTAAGAACATGGACCATAGCTGTCTTGATCCCCCAGAGCCTAAGACAACCAAGGGAGCCAGTACAGTGCCTGATATACTGTAGGTGCTCAGAAGATACTATGGATGGAAGGGTGGATGCTGGTGGATGAACGGTTGGATATATAAATATATGTGTAGGTGGATGGACATGTAGATGGGTGGGTGAATGGATGGGTGGATGAATGAATTGATGGAGAGTAGATGTTGGATGGATGAAAGGGTGGTGAGCAGTTGGATGGAGGGGTGGGGTAATGGATGAACGGGTAGATAGATGGGATAGATGGCTGAGAGAGTGGGTGAAATACTAGGCCCTGGGGTAGATGCTTTTGTGTTTATGTCCTTTTATTCTCCAAACACTGCCTTGAATCCTCTTTGAATAAAATAGAGGCTTAAACAAACTCTCTCTCATCAGCCCTGTGAGTTAAACATTGTACAAGGTCCCCTCTCCTCTGACTAGGAAGGGGCCCAGCCAGGATCCAGATCTCAGTCTGCCTGAGTCGACCCAAAGCTCTCTCTTCTCCTTGTGCTCTCTCACTAGCACGCTGAAGAGGCTGAGCACTCGTCAAGGGGACACCCTGCAGCATTTTCTGCTTATGCTGGACCCTGAACCTCTGGGCCCCACCCCATGCTCCCACCTCAAAGACACAGGCACACTCAGCATCTTTTCTAATAACATTCGTTAGGCTCTTAATGCATCACGTCTATTTTCTGGTATATTCCAACCAACACTTCCTGTCCCTCAGAGACGAACTGACCGGGCTGGGTCAGACAGGGCATGAAGTCCTTCTGACACAGAACCAAACCACATAAGGGCAATGTCTTAGTGAGCTGTCAGCTTGGCTTTCTGTAGCCTGATCCTGCATTTGCACTTACAGACTTGACATCTCCTCCACACTGCTCTACCCCACCCTTTATTTCAACTCTCGAGGGTTGTGTCCTTTTCGAGGTCAAGGAACCCCAAGAGAATTTGATGAAAACGAATATATTTTACTACACAGCCCAAATGCACATAAACACAACGTTATATACACACAGACCCCCACTGAAGAACCCCTGATCTAATCCA
Source organism: Equus asinus (assembly GCF_041296235.1). NCBI lineage: Eukaryota > Metazoa > Chordata > Mammalia > Perissodactyla > Equidae > Equus > Equus asinus. Next base: position 31,100,339 of record NC_091802.1, on the reverse strand, counting down.
CTGTGTCGTGGGATTCACTGTTGTGTGTGTGTCAACTCTTCATAGTCTAGGCATCTAGTATGTGAATTATCCAAAATGGTTTATTCTGCTCCCAATTCTCTTTATCACTGTTAAAGAAGTAAACCATAAGGTGCATGCTGGGGCTCCACAAAGCTATGTAAACTCTGACTCTGTCTTCTCTGAGTGTGGTAGGCAGTTTCTGAGATCCTCGCCTCCTAGAATCCATGCCCTTGGGTAATTTCCTCCCTTTGAAGGCAGGTTGGACCTAGTGACTTTCTTCAACAAGTAGAATCTGGATGTCCCTCGCAAGATTAGGTTACAAGAGATCCTGTCTTCTGTCTTGTTTGCTCTCTTCCGCTCTTGCTTGCTCACTCTTACAGAGGCCAGCTGCCATATTATAAACTGCCCCATGGAGAAGTGCAGCCTCCGGCCATCAGCCAGGGAGGAACCAAATCCTACCAGCAACCTCCTGAGTGAGAAAGCAGATCCTTCCCCTGTCAAACCCTGAGATGACTGCGGCGCCTGCTGCAGACCCCGCACCAGAGACCCTGGGCCAAAGGACTCGGCTAAACCACAGCCAGAATCCTGCTCCATAGAAACTGTGAGATAATAAATGTGAGTTGCTTTGACCACTAAGTTTACAGGTAACTTATTCCACCTGTGTGGATAATTAATGCACTTATCTGACATCCTATTGAACACCTGCTCTTTGCCAGTGACTCTAAGGGAAAACAGACTGATAAGATCTGCTCCATACCCTCTAGATGCTCTCAGTCTGGGAGTCAGTTAGTAAAAACACATCACCATAATTGACCTACATAAATATTACAATAAAGTTATACCTTGACAGAGTAAACAAACAATAAAAATCTATTGGCCAAAGCAAGTCACATGGCCAAACCCAAAGTTAAGGGTAGGGGAAATATAACCCATCCCTTTTAGTGGGAGGAACTGGCAAGTCACATGACAAAGGATATAGACACTGGAAGGGGTAAGGAATTAGGGCAAAAATGCAATTTACTGCTATGGAGGAGACTTAAATGCATATTACTAAGTGAAAGAAGCCAATCTGAAAAGGCTACATACCGTGTGACTCCAACTATATGACATTCTGGAAAAGGCAAATCTGTGGAGACAGTAAAAAGATCAGTGGTTGCCAGAGTTCACAGGGGGAGATGCATAAGTGGAGCGCAGAGGACTTTAAGGGCAGTGAAAGTACTCTGTATGATACTATAATGATGGATACATGTTATTATACGTTTGTCCAAGCCCATGGAATGTACAACACCAAGAGTAACCTTAATGCAAACTGTGGCTTATGTGTCAATGCAGTTCATGAATTGTAACAAATGTCCCACTGTGGGGCCCGATGCTGATGATGCAGGGGGCTGTACCTGTGCGGGGGCAGGGAGCACATGGGAAATGTCTGGATCTTCTGCTCAATGTTGCTGTGAACCTAAAACTGTTCTAAAAAATAAAGCCTATTAAAAACTGCAATCTGCTATAAAGGACTATGGCAGTTTAGAAAAAAAAATAATATATGCATAAAAAAGAGACTGGAAGAAAATGTATTAAATGTTGACACTGGACAATGGATTGCACGTGATTCTTATTTCCCTCTTTATATTTTTTCCATCTCCAAATATTCTACAATGAACATGTTTACGTTTAAAGTAAGAAAAAAAGGTTAAGAAAAATACAAGAAGGGCTCTTGGAGCATGAAGGAAGGAGAAATTATTTCTGACTGAGGGCTGAGAAAGGACCTAAAGGCGGGTGACGTGGAGCTGGCATTGAGGAACAAAAGCCCTCCAGCAGCGAAGGAGCATAATAATAGCAGGTTAGAGCCGGAAAACAGAATCGGGCCACTAAGGCAGAAGTGGGACCTGCCTTAAAGATGCTCTGACAGTAAGTGCATCTTAAGTGGCCAGCTCTGCCTCCAAGCCCAGGTGCAGTGAGAGATAAGTGACCAGCAGTGGCGAGCTCACCTTGTGGAGGGCAGAGTCAAGAGGAAATGGATGTTATTTAAGGACTCTAAGGTGTTGGAGATCGAAGGGACTTTAGAGAGATCAGCCCCTTCATTTTATTTTAGGTCAGTTATGACCTTAAAAAACAGCCATTTCATACGGTTCAACCTAATACCAAGAGGGGCCTGAGCCCAAAGAGGGAGAGTGCTTTTCTCATGGTCTCAGAGACAGCGAGTGGCAAAGCCAGGACATGTCCAATGCCGTTTCAAGAGCAAAAAAGGACAGATGCAACAAGTTTAAGCTTCCTGTGTGAGGAGTTCAGATAACAGCGAATTTGGCAAGGAGCATTTTAGATCTTTGACAATGCCGACCTTGGAGGTTTTTCCTGTGTGTACACTGTCAGGCTCACGTAAAGAGAGTAGTTTGCATGAGCTCGCACCATCATTAAACAGGTGCCCCTGACTGCAAAGACCTTCTGCAGACAGGCACGAGGTGAGCAGTCTTGAAAGTTCTCTGTGGGTCCTGACAGCATCTCATTCTTATTTGTCATGTCTATGGGCCGCGGTACAATTCTAGGTACATGGTCACTGCTCAATAAGATTTGCCAGATCCAGTGCCCAATGTCTCTCCATCCCCACATCCCAGGTCGTGGGCCTTCAGCCAAGGGTCCCCCTTTGTCTTCTACTCTCCCAGGGTCAGAGGAAGTCTCCCGGTCTTGCTCTATAATTTTTATTTTTAGTTAAAGAGGTTTTGGGTGGCAGGGGTTGGGGCAGAGAGGAGCAGAGGGTGTGGATTGGGTAGCCATCAAGGGGCTCTGAAGCTCAGGGGTGGCTCCACTTTTTGTATCGCGTTTGGAAAATACAGGTTTTCATAAGAAAAAAGGGGTAAATCCACCCCTTTGCGGCGGGGGGGATTTGGGAGCAAGCATTAGCTTCCTAAGAGTGTTCACAAGGTTATACTTAGTCCCTCTGTCTCTCACACACACACGCACACCCCCACACACGCACACACACACTCATTTCGTATCAAGCACCAGGTTGAGTAGGTCAGAAAGGAATGGTACCATTGTTCCCTGTTTATGCCTGTTTTTCAAGAGACTGCCCCAGAAAGTCACTTCTCTACCCTTCCCCTACCTGAAAATGAGATTAGAACTTGCCCTTGATTTTGCCCCAGGAGCGGTCCAGCTCAGAATGCTCACAGCAGGGCCATTCAACGCGCACTAATCATTTCTTCCTATCTCCCCATGAGATTAGAATACTCTGGGCTCTGGCTCCTGGTACAGCCTGACTGTGTTAGGCCCCGACACTCCCCGGCCACTGTGAAATACCCTGGAAAAAACAGGTCCTGGAAGAAAAGATCTCCTTATGGAGCTGCAGCCTCAAACTCCTCTTTCACCAAAGTACTTGGCAGAGGCGGGGGCAGGGAGTACGGGGACTGAGTCGACATGGAAGGAGGAGGTTCTGCACATTTCAGGAGACCTCTGCCCTAATGGAGGCTGCTCACCCGGTGACTCGGGTGAGGCCCTTGAAAATTCCTCCTCCCCGGTGACAGGTCCCCAGGCTAGAGCCCAACCATGCCTAGGCCCTTGGGACCCTCAATCCCAAGTCTCCAAGCCTCTCCTGAAGAAGAGTTTCTCCATTTCACCTCCTGATGGCCCAGGAGGAGGAGACGGCCCACCCTGATTTACCTCCAGCCAAGCTTCAGGCTGGGGACCCACCTGCCTCTCTCTCTTCCCAGCTCTTGTTTCCACCAAACAGAGCTCCTCTGAATGTGGTCATAGAACCAAAGGCTCAGAAGAGAGGCTGCTTCTCTGACTCTTTCCAGCTGTCAGGGAGGCCAGCTAAGAATAACCACACCCGAAATAGCGCTTCGGATGATTTAGGTGTGGCTCAACCCAGAGGCAGGTGGATGGACTAGATGACCCTTGGGAGTTCCTTCTATCCCTTGGACATCTCCTTTATTCAACAAAAAATATACTGAACACCTACTATGCGCCAGGCACTATGATAGGTACTGGGGATAGCCCCAGTCCTCTTGGAGGTGTGAGCTTAGTGAGCAAACCACAGCCCCACCACCTCTCCTGCCCCAGTTGTGGTCAGTGGATTCTGCCTTTGTGCCATGGCACTGTGTTCAGGCCTCTGGCCTAGCTTGGAACACGTTGTACCATACTCATCCATCTCTTCAGTTGCTTCCTTACTACTTTCTGAATTCTAGAGACAAGAATCATTTCTGTTTCCCCAGAACTTAGCACACTGCCTGGCCCATTGTAGATGCAGAATAATGACTCATTGAATAAGTGGCTAGATAATGGCTGAATGGACATAGATTGATGGATCAAGTACTCTACTTTAAGGAGATGATGACCAGTAGGGAGTTTCTTCCATCTGCTACTTTCTTTGGACCCCAGTTGGTTTGGCTCCACTATATCAGTTGGGCCACATTAAATTTAAATCTAAGACATCTAAAGTGAAAATTTGAGGGAGAATAAGGATGGCAAATATATGACATACACACTGATGCTTTTCATTCCCTCACTGATGGCTTCTTTCTTGCTAAGTCCAGACATGCCCTCAGAGTCCTTCTCAACACAGTTCCTAGGACATTTGCCTCTAACCACTGGAAATGTTAGGTATGTTGAAGTTTATTTGCCATCCATGAACTGGAAGATCAAGCTTGGCAAGGAGAAGGAAGGGTTAGGTTCTCATAGATCATTGAGATCAAATAATCAGGTATCAAGTTTCTAAAACGAAGTCTTAGGATGAACAGGCCTGTCCCATTGTAGCTAATACCAAGCAGTACTGACAAAATACATTAACATTTTCATCCAGATGCTAGTTAATGATTTTGTGTCATCTATTGACTGATGAATTGCTTATTCATCTCCACAGGAAAACTCCAAAATTCCCAAGTGTCTCAGGGAATCCCAGAACTTCTAAAGGCAGCCAAACTCTGATCATGTCACTGTCTCACCCACAACCTTCAATGGCTCTCCACCACCTACATGATAAAACCCCAGCCCCTTAGCAGAACATTCCAGACCCTCCATCAAATCCAAGGTGCAGCCACAGTGGCCAAGGTGCCGCTTCCCACCACTGCCGCTTTGCCATCACTCTCTCCCTCCCTAGAGATGCTCATTCCCCAGTCTCCACCTGGTTTAAACCTACCCATTCTTGTGACAGCATGGAAAAATGTTTCTAATTAATGATTCACTTTTAATAACGAATGAAGAACATATGCTTCATATGACGACATATGACATGCCAACAGCTATGGAGAAGCTGTACCCAGGGGAAAACCCTGGCAAGAAGTACAGCAAAATGCCAACAAAGCTTCCATTGGTGGTATGGAACCACCAACTTCTTTCTTCTACTTTCTAAGTGGTTTCTAATGCAGTTCTGTTGTTTTTATAATGAGATTATTACACTTAGCCAACATCTACTATAGGATGGGAATTAAGCTACTTGCAAACCCTACACCTCTTTCATAGGCCAGTTCAAATACTATCACCTCCAAGATGTCTTCCCTGACTCCTCCCCCCCATGTCCCCATAAGACACTGTATCTCCCCCTCAGCGTTCCACAGTCCTCATTACGCCTCTATCAGAGGAGCTACAGGGTCTGCACTGGATCACAGTGATTGTATATATGCCTGACTCCAGCTTCACAATGGAAGGACATTCTTTTTTAATCAATCAATAAAAGAATGGTCATGTTTTCAGCCTGCATGGGTTGGAACATATAATACTATGATATGGAATAAATTATTACATTGTCATTACTACTTTCAACTTTTCATGTGACCTCTCTCAATTGCCCTCCCACCAAATTATTCCAAGTCCCAGGTTATTATTTGCAAACATTCATAAAACCAACATGTAGGGACCTTCAGGATGGGAACTGCCCAGATCTTCTAACACACACTCGCCTTTAAAACAAGTAAATCAACCAAGGTAATTAATTTGTGGCAAATATGAAAGCCAACTCTTTGTTACAAGCTGTACACTTATCTTGGGATTTAAGCGTTCAGCCAGTTGGATGAAGAATTAGGTATGCTGATGCTACTGACAACAATAAGAGAACAGGCCTTCACTCCCAACCGAGACGGTGCGGAATTATCCATCAGACTCGCACCAGTACAGCATAATTGGTGGAGGATTATTTGTTTGAACTTGCAAAATGGATTTCTTGAATGTTTGAGCTGGTGCTAGAAGTGTTTTCAAAGTGCCTGCATACTCATCTTAAACACACACATTATTAAGGGATTTTATTTGACATTTAACAATTTTGTATATTAATATTCCCCTCTTTCCCCTAAATGGCCTAATCCATCTAAATCCACAGCATCAAAAGTCATTACACAGAAAGAACAAGATGTTGCCAGAGTCACTGCAGCCCAGCGTTGAATTTGCGTGAGCTGAGATGATTCAGGCAGATTTATATCCTGTTATTTCCTGAACTCGGAGCAAAACCTCACAGGTTCAAAACTTTGAAAGCGTTTGTCTGAGCAATCTCACTTCATCACTTTGAAAGGGATGGAGTTTCTGCCATCTGCTCGAACAGCATTGCCTTCATGAGAAGGAGAAATTCTCTCTCTCTCTCTCTCTGTGTCTCTCTCTCTATGTCTCTGTCTGTCTCTCTCTCCAGCTGGATATGTGAACCTAGGGTGAATTCCAAGGCTCATGACCACTGGGAAGAGGGGATCTTTACTTAATCTTCCTTCCCCTGGACAATTTTCTTCTACCTCTTCTCTGGGTTCTCATGACATGCAAGGATATTTGCAGAGGGTGGGTGGCACTTCAGATTCTGAAATTATTACTTTGTTCTTCTCACTAGCAAATGACATAAAGGGTTGGGCTACAGTAGTGGTTTTTAATCACTTTGAGTCACACATCTTTCAGAATCTGATGAAAGCTATGTGCTCGCTCCCTTGAGAAAACGAGATATGTGCACACACACAGAATTTTGCTTGCAAAGACAGGCGGTTCACATGTTGAATTACTCATCCATGGGTTCCCAGGGTCTATGAAGCCCAGTTTAAATATTTATGACCTAAATAACAAATACTTGCATCGCCCCGTGGTTTACCAAGCGTTTTCAGATCTTTCTCTCATTAGACAACTCAGCAAGGTGGGTACCCATTTCACTCTCATACAAAACAGTATTGTCAACCTGGCTTATAAGAAATATAGTTTGACTTTCTGCTCTCAAATCTTAATTTTCACCCACTCCTGATGAGAAACTGCACTTTGAAAATTCCAATTCTATTTGTTATGTTTTTTAAACTAGTTTGTTAACGTTAATTCCATTTTTTCCCCTATAAATATGGAAAGATCACAGACTGGATTCAAGACCTGCCTGGAGTCTGGATGCTGCCTCCTCTAGAAGTTGCTAACTCGTATCTCTGAGCTTCTCGTCTGAAGAAGGGGCACGACAACACCTGTCTCACACTGGCCCAGAGGATCTCATGAGTCACACCGGGATCCTCATCTGAGCCACACCCCCCAGAGGGACAGTCAATATCTCCCAATACATTTGAGTAGACCTATTGTCTCCATGATACAAACTCAAAGAGTCAAACCTACAAAATCTCCTAGACTGGTGGCGCTAGTAGAAGATAGAGTGAGAAAGCATTGCAGGTTGCAGCTTTTTTAAAAGGTTTCTTAAGTGCTAGGATAATGATTTAAAGCGTCCATCCCGATGTTAAGTTCGCACCTGCCGTCTACCTTTGAATTGGAGGCTATGAGACCAAAGAAACCCAGTTGTTTCATCAAATATCCTGAGTTATTAATAAACTCGCAGAACGAGAGCATGGATGCTGTCACACGCTCAGCGTGAACCTAGCCAGAAGCCAGGCCTCTTGTCACCCGGCAGAACCTACTAGACCACCAGGTGGACATTGTCTGACACCTTTGCTCAGAAGAGTTACCCCATCCTTGCTCATGGTATCCTTGCCTTCCACCTAGTTGGGTTGTTAGCAGTCATGGTCAGGGCTAGAATGGAAAGCTGGCATGGCAGACAGCATGAGCCCCTCCTGGCGTCTTTGCCCCCAGCCTAAGAGGGAACAGGCAGAGCCCCAGGCAGCCTGTACAGCACTGCCGTGTGACTTAGAATAAGACACCCCCTCTGGGATGACTGATCAGAAAAGGCATCTCCCCCAGGCTGGCCCAGCCCTGTGGGCACAAGACTTGGCAATCAGAAGAAGGGCTGAGTCTCAGTGCTTGCTCTCCCTGAGACCTGATGGTTTGATCAGTAAATAGATCGAGTAACCTTGGAGCAAGCCTTTCCTCCAGTCCGGGTCCTTCTCACCGAGGACTGAGGCCTGAGAACACAGACATCAGCAACCCCAAACACGGGGAGGGCTGATGGCCCAGGCCTGGCATTAGATGTCACCAGCCCTGCTCCCAGTGCTGCTCTTACCGCCTGTCATTCATCTGATTAACAAATACTTGAAGAGCCCATTCCATACGCCAGCTCCACAAGGTTCATTACATAGGTTTTCATTGGCTTCTTACAAAATCTCAGCAAGACAGCAATTTTTATTCCCATTTATAAGGAATGAAACTGAGGCTCAGAGAGACCAAGTTATTTGCTGAATGTCATACAGCTAATGAATAACAGAGCTGGGATGCACACTCACTTGTGTCCGCCTCCAATGTCTCGGCGGGGCCATCCAATGGCTTAGGTCAGCGGCTGTCGAATCTGGCTGCGTGTTAGATTCATCCGCCGAGCTTTTAAACCTTACTGACACCCAGCCTCACCCCAGAGATTCAGATTTAATTGTTCTCGGGGGCGGCGGGGGGGCGGGCGTCCATCAGGGTTTCTGTTGTTGTTTGAAAACTTCGCTGGTGATTTTGATCTGCATTCGGGGTAAGAACCGCAGAGCAGGCGAATTACTCATCCTAGTCAATGCAACCCTTTTCCACACAAATACCTGAAAACACAGACGGTCAGCCAGAGAACGAGATTTGATATGGCGTCAGACGGGATCCCATTTCCAAAACGCCCCTCCACTCCCTGCCCTCCTTTGGGCCTTGAACTTTTCCAGTGTTTCCCCTTTGTGATATTAAATAATCCTTATCCTGATGCATCTTAGAGGAGACCAGGTATAACTAACTAGTTTCAAGAATGCGGTGTCGTGGCCACCCCGTGGCCGAGTGGGTAAGTTCGCGCGCTCTGCTTGGGCGGCCCAGGGTTTCACTGGCCCGGATCCCGGGCGCAGATGTGGCACTGCTCATCAGGCCATGCTGAGGCGGCGTCCCACATGCCACAACTAGAAGGACCCACAACTAAAATATACAACAATGTACTGGGGGGATTTGGGGAGAAAAAAGCAGGAAAAAAAGAAGATTGGCAATAGTTGTTAGCTCAGGTGCCAACCTTTTAAAAAAAAAAAAAGAAAAAAGAATGGGGTGTTTAGAAGGGGACCAGTGGGGTGGGAAAACCAGGAATATGGAAAGTCATGCTAGAGGAGAGAAGCTAAATAATATTTATAGTAATAGCGGTTAATGCTAATAAAAATGTCTAACCATCTAACCTCTGTTGAGCGCTTATTCCTTTCCTAGCCCTGTTCCGAGCACTTTACAAGTGTTAACTGCACCACCCTGTGAGGTCTGTCCACCTCCCCTATTTTACGAATGAGGAAACTGAGGTATATAGAGGTTATTAAATCACTGGCCCAAGGGTACCAGACAGATAATCTGACTCCACAGTACATGCCCCTAATTTTGTCCGCTTGACAGTTTCCCTCAAGACTGGGACTGATAGTGGCTTCCCCGTACCCCTTGGAGTCATGTTTCTGAGGGCCCTCAAGCACTGCTCCAGCCCCCTTTATGTGCAGGTGCTCGTTCACCAGCTTCCTCTGGTCTGCCTAGCCCAGGGTGGCCAAGGCACATTAGCAGTGTGGGGTTAGGGAAAGAGCCCCAGCCTGATGGTCAGCAGGCCTGGGGTCTCACTGCAGGGCTGCTACCAAGTGGCCGTAAATTCTGGTCAAGTTACTTCATCTCTGGGCTGAAGTTCCCTTCTTTTAAAGTGAAGGCTTTAGATTGAATCATCTATAAAGGCTCTGAGAAGTCCTGCAAAAAAGAAACTGGATTCACCAGGCTTTCCTAAATTAATACGACCACTGTGGTCGATGGTATTATTGCTACCAATTCTTCACCCCCTCCCTGTATCCACACTCTGTTGTGACTTTGCAATTCCTACCCCTAGAGGTGAAGCATATTTCCCTGCCTCATTAACATTGGTCTTTACCATGGGACTTGGTCTGGCCAGTGGGATATTAATGGACACGATGAAAGAAAAGGCTTGAAATATGCTTAGGCAGGTAAGCTTGCCCTCTTGTTCTTCCATCACCGCGAGAAGACCATGCCCTGAGTAGCCATCTGATCTCAGAAGAATAAGAGACTCACGGAGCAGAGGCACCCCAGCTACCCCACGGGCCTGTGAGTAAAACTAAAGAATAACAATAATATTATTGTTAGTGCCTGAGTCTTGTGTTTCTTTGTCACTCAGCGTTAGTGCAGCAATAGTTGACTGATTCAACTACCAAACCATTTTTTAGTTAACATCCACTAAATGTCCAATTGAACTAATGTTCCAAAGAATACATCTGAAGAAGTGCTTCCCCAGGAACAGCTGAGGCAAGCCAGTTATCCCAGCTATGTGCCTTCCTTAGCTTCCCCGTGCAGAGGGCACACCCTTTGTTCAGACATTCATATAAGTGTCTCATCTCCCTGCGCAAACTATAAGCTCCCTGAAGGCAGGGACTTTTCACAATCATCTTTCCATCCCAATGCCTGGCACAGGTCCCACACACTGTAGGTGCTCAGTAAATGGTGGTTAAATGGAAAAATGGAAATGAGGGCCTTGTCCTAGTTACAACAGTCTGGGTTTCCGCATTTTCCCAGGAGTGTGGACAAGATGATCTCTAAGTATCCTTCCGTCTTCTACATCTCAGAGTCAATAAACCATCCGTGGGGATGGGGAGCTGGTGCCATACTCTGTGCCAGCCTCTCTGTATCCCCTTCTGATTCCTGGCCTCATTTCATCTATTAATTCAGCCATCATTTACTGAGCTCTTATTAAGTGCTGTGTGGACGTTTCACAGATGGGCAGGACACACTCTCCACTGGAGGAGCTCGGAGCTGCTGCCAGTCTAACAGATGCTGAGAGCTGAGAGTCCAAGTCCACAGACAGAGACACGCAGGGGAGGGTCAGTCACTCACCAAAGGTTTCCGAACCGGAGGTGGCGTGGCCAACCTGAGACCCTGGGCTTTTGAGGCACTGTTTAGGGCTCTCTCTCCAGAGTCCAGATCACAAACCAAACTGCCTTCAATGCAAATCCAGGAAGGTCAGTCCATTACAGCACCGAGCTTCTAACTAATTAAGCATCTCTCTTCCCTCCCAGGCGACTCGGAAGGCTCCTCAAGCCAGTTTGGGGATTTCCTAGAGGGGGTCAGGCTCTTGTCACTGAGCAGTATCCTTTCACACCCTCTAGTGGTTAGAGGGCAACCTGACATCCTGGAGGAGGGAGGTGACTCCCCTGGGCCTATAAAGTGAGCCAGTTACGCTAAACACAGTCCTCCGGGAGAGCAATTTGGCAATAAGCACCAAAAGCCATAAACACAGTCCTACCCTTTAACCCAGTAATTCCACTTCTGGGACTCTAGTCCAAGGTGATAATCCAAAAATAGCGGGAAAGTCTGTTAGCACAATGATGTTCATTGCCTCATTGTTTATAATATCTAAAATTAGTAAATATCCTAAATGACCAAAACTAGGGGAATGGTTAAGCAAATTATGACCCATCCACACAAAAGAGTAAGCACTGTGAGGTCACTTAAAATGATGGGGAGCAGCAAAACAGCAGGAATATGAATATGGAAATCAGAGTCTAGTCTAGTCGTCTCCATCAGCTGCTTATTGTTGACGAGCTGCTTAAGCTCTCTGATCCTCAGTTTTTCAATCTGTAAAATAGAGCTGATGACAACCATCTTGCAAACTGGAAAGATTAGATGAGAGACTGTTTGGAGCCCCTGACATCACTTCTGGCACAGAGCAGAATATACAATAAATGGAGTTGTCATTATTGTTAATATTACTAAGGTTTGAAATTATGTTGCAACAGGGAAAATGCATCTGAAATCACTAAGCAGAAAAAAAAAGCAAAAGCAAGACACAAAATTGTAGGTTCACTGTTATTGCAATTATGCAAAAAAAAGATACATAGGGAGAAAATTTTTGAAAGCTATACATCAAATGCTAACAATGGGGATTTTTTCCATTTTTATTTTCAGCAAACATTTCTTGAGTAGGGTGTGCTCAGAACCTAGTATGCATTAAAGATCTAAAGATTAAAGAAAATACCCTAAGGAGCTCACAGGGGCTGGTGGGGGGTGGGGACTCAGGAAAGGTTACCCGGGAGACGCAGTACCTGAGCTGACCCTTGATGACTGGTGCACTTCTTCCCAATTTTCCAAGAGTGGTGACATGTTATTTGGGGGAGTTTAATTTCATAACACTCAGCCAGCTTCACTCTAAGAAATATATTTGGAAGTGGTTGAAGAGGGGACTTGAAAGGACATCAGTGGAGACAAAGAGCACTGGCTTTTACTGTACCCAACACCCAACCTAATCCTGCATGGCCCTCAGTCTTTCCTGCACAGGGAAGTGCCCAGCCTAAAAGAGGCATGATAGTAACTTGTCAAATCAGTACAACATGAGTGAGTCGAGACCATTTCTTTCTCTTACTATATTAGCTACTTAGAATTTTCCAGAAAGAGTCACAAATGTCAACTAAAGCTTTACATATTTAGAAAGGTTTTACTTTCCTGGCTATCCTAGCCATAAGGAAAGAGCCCTGCCAGCCACTTTGACTCTACCCTAATTGTGATAGATGCAACTAGTGTTTACAAAGTCTCCAGCCTGGAATATTCTGGGGTCACGAAGCCCTAGCATTCTCCCTGGCTCATGCTCATGAGGGAGATCCTTGAAATTGCAGCCTCGTCCAAATCCCCTCTCTAGATCAAGAGGTTGGGGTCATAGGGGTCTCACAAATTGCTCTCATTTTCTTCTATTTCCATTTGACCTCTAAGTTTCCAGGTCATAAGGGTAGGACCTGGACAATCTGGGGTTCTCAGAGAATCCAGATAGCATGGTAACTGCCAGTCTCACTCTCTGGAGAGCTCACTCACCCCTAAAATCCTTTCTGTCTACCTCAAAGAAGTAGCTCTCTGTTCCAGTTACTGTTGTTAAATAACAAAGCTTAGTGGTATAAAAAAAATCCAATTGTTTTATTATGCTCGTGGATTCTCTCAGTCAGAAATTTTAAATGGTCACAGTGGAGTAGCTGAGTCTGCTCCAAGATGTTTAAGGCCTCAGCTGGGAAGTTTCATGCTGGAGATGACCTGAAGGCTGGGGTCTGCAATCATCTTAGGGTTCATTCACTTGCACATCTGCTACTTGATACAGGCTGTAGGCTGGGACCTCAGCAACAACTGTCAACAGAAACACCTACATGTGGCCTCTCCATGTGGCTGCTTGGGCTTCCTCACATCATGGTGGCTAAATTCCAAGAGTAAACCTTCCAGAACAACGAAGCCTTGAAAGTCACATTCCACCACTTCTGCTATAGTCACAACCTTCCCAGATTCAAGAGGAGGGAACATAGACCTAGCCTCTTGATGGGAGAAGTGTCAGTCACATTATAAGACAGGCATGTGGGACGGGAGATGCAGTCATTTTTGGAAAATGCAATTTACCACACTCTCCCTTTCCACTGGAATCAATGAGAAGATGTACCTTTTCAGCTTAATTACATTTTAAGCTGGATCACAAGACATAGATATTTTGAGGCCACTGCTATCATGAAGAGTGAATCACTCTTATTTTCTTCCCTCTTCTTATAGCTCCTATCTCCAGAATATTCTGGAACTTGCTCTGAGGGAACAAAGCCAGAAACCTGGGTATCACTAGCACTCCCCAGAATCATCTACATTTCAACTTAGGACACACTCTCCCACTGGACTGCCCTGCTCCTTCTCCATATCCATTACGATGTCTTAGGAGGACAAGGTGACCCTTTTTATTAATAGCCAGGAAGTCTTAGTCCAAGGGCTAACTGTCAGTCCCAAAATATTCAGTCACATAGCCTTTCTCATCAAGACAAAACAAAATAAAACACCCTAGTAAATTCACCTGGCCAGCCCCTGCTGTATACCATGTATATATGAGTTGTCTGGAGCTTAAGCCTACACAATAGGAGTCAAGTGAGAAGAGAAAATCTCTGAGGATGTGGTGACACAAAACCCTAGAGCCGGCTTTGGTAGCTATCACTCTGGAATCCCAAATTAGGACGGAGATGTTCGACACATACATGTTGGCCTCATTTTAAGAAAACTCAGTCGGCAATAATCCAAGGATTAACAACAAATTTAAAAAATGCAGAAGTACTTCCTCGCTTTCTATCAAAGATGATGCTTTCATTAAAGGAATTTCCTTGATGGATTTAAGTGTTGGTTTATAGATTGGCAGCAACTAAGAGGCAGAACAATATAAAAGTGGGGATTGGGCCCACAGCCAACCAAAGACCAATCACAAATCAAGACAGACTTCTGAAGCCCTAACATCCAGCACTGTAGAAATGGTATTTGTTTTTCACCCATGCACATATACTTTAAATAACAAACCAGGAATCCATTCATTGCATAAAGTCAAGTGTTTCTGTGACGTGGACCTGAGGCTGCATTCCAGGCTTGAGGAGTAACATGAACAAATGCACAGAGACAACAAAAGAAGGATGGCATGTTTACGGGATGCGGAAGAGACAGACATGCCTAGAAAAGAGGGTGTGTGTCAGGAAGCAGAAGAAAATAAAATTGGCCAGTAGGGTGGGGCCATTTTAGCAGGCTTTGAAAGCTAAACTGAGGCGGTTGAACTTGAGTTATTAGACAGTAGAGGGCTTCCAAAGATTTTTCCTCTGAGAGTGGTGTGACCAGAGGGGAGTTTTAGGAAGATGAGTCTGGGAGGGGCGCCCGAGGATGGGGTGGAGACAGGGACTGCAGCGAGGGGGCTGTCACAGCCGTGAACTGTGAGGGAAGGAGGGCCTGAACCAGAGGGAGGCAGGAGGACCTGATGGGCTGTTTCCATAAGACAGACATTTCTAAAGGAAAATGGCACATGCCTCACCAGGGCTCAGATTTTACCGCAAGTCTTTCCGTCTTTGGAACAGTTGTGCTTCTAAACTACTTCTTCAGAATCATCTCTTCTTGGATCTTAGCCCCTCTTCAACTCTTTTTCCAGCTTCTAAAAATCTATGTTTAGAGCAGGGAGTGGGGTGGGTTAAACTCAAGGTTGTTCAAGGCATAATTGAAGATTAATAGGGACTAACAACTTTTTTAAGCAAACCCTTGCGTCCTTAAGCCTCCAAGAGCGGGGTCATCTTTCAAAGTTGGACTCTAAAGAGGCCATGTTCCAATGACATACCAAATAATCAATTCCCCACACTTGTTTGGGGACTGCCATCAGAGTCTGAAATTTATTCCTTTTAAACTCAATAATATCTTCTTTTGACAATATAATTAATTTTTTTTTTAAGAAATTGCCACAGGTCAAGTCTGGTAGAGAATGGGATGGTCACTCAAGCTGGGTCATGGGTCTCTGGGTTAAAACAAACAAACAAAACAGGTGAGACTTCAAGGAAATGTGTTGAGATAAGGCAAGTAAGAGTGTTTTCTTATTATCTTTTGAATCTCTGTTTATCTATAGTCTTGTCCCATTTTTCATTCATATTATTTATTGTGCCATTGCTTACTTTGTCTTGACCAATATTGCCAGTTTGTATTAACTTGAAGTCTTTTCAAAGGTCAAACTTGGAGGCACAGGGGACAAAAAAGAAAAGAAAAGAAATGCAACTGATCTATCTCCTTGTGTAATCTTTAAACTGGCTGAGAAGGAAATTTCCAGAGAAGTTGCAAAGAAGCTTTTGAGTAGGGATAGTAGCTCAATTTGGCTAACGTTAAGTAAAGACTCTATGCAAAGATATGAGTCATTCTTTTAATCAACAGGACTGGAAGGCAGGTCAAAATTAACAAGAGGATCCTCGCCCTAAAGGAACTCACGTTGGCTATTTTTATAGAGATAACATTTATTTAAGTCTCTAATTCATATATTTCACTTTCTCCCCTTGTGACAGAGACGTTAAATTGTCACTAAATAGCCATGTACTCCCCCACCTTTCCCAGATTCCCTGGCAGTTAGATCAGAGCCATGAGACTAGTTCTGACCAATGGGATATGGGAGGAAGTGATGTACTCCATTTCCAAACCTGGTGATATAAGCCCTGTGTAGCCCTCCAGCTTTCTCTTTCCAGGCTGCAGTGATCATGGAAATCATTCAACAGCATGATGTAGCCACATTATAGGAACATCCTGGACCCTGAATCACCACTTGGAAGAGAAGCACCTGGACATTCACTCAACTCACAGTGGGATATTCGGGGGATGGGAGAGAGAAATGTTGGTAGGGTTAAGCCACTGAGTTTGGGGGCTTTATTTGTTACCACGACTGAGCTTTCTTGCCTGCAATTCTGATATAACAACACAGAAGATGGCAATGACTGATCTAAGTGGCAGCATGGTGTACTGAGAAGATCAGGGGCTTTAGAGTGGCCCAGCCTGGGTGAAGTTAGTGACAGGCTTAGAGGCAGCTCATCAGAGTCATTTTCGGTCTACAAATCTCAAAAGAGAGCATCCCTCCTCCTCCTGAGAGAACAGGCTTACTGTTCCTGGAGACAGGACGAGAGGCTCTCTGGCCTCCCTTGGAGCCTCCCAGCAGGGAGTTTGGCCACAGACTGCCTGAGATTTTGTACAATAGAAGGGACCTACTCCTCCCTCCCCTCTGCTGTGTCACATCCAGAAAGGACTTCCAAGAAGATAAATTATATTATTTCTTCCTTTAAAAAACAGGTATAAGCAATGGATAAACTGTGGTACGTCCAAGCAAAGGAATATTATTCAACACTAAAAAGAAATGAGCCATCAAGCCATGAAAAGACATAGAGGAATCTTAAGTGCATTTTGCTAAGTGGAAGAAGCCAACCTAAAAAGGCTGCATATTGTCTGATTCCAACTATATGACATTCTGGAAAAGGCAAAACTATGGAGACAGCAGGAAGCTCAGTCGTTGCCAGGGGTGGCGTGTTGGGGTAGAGATGAAAAGACAGAGTGCAAAGGATTCTTAGGGCAGTAAAGATACTCTGTGTGATAGTATAATGATAGATACATGTCATTATACATCTGCCCAAACCCGTAGACTGTACCACACCAAGAGTGAACCCTAATGTAGACCAGGGACTTCGGGTGACAATGGAGTGTCAATGTAGGTTCATCCTTGGTGAAAAACGTACCACCCTGGAGAGTGATGCTGATAATGGGGGAGCCTAGGAATGTACGGCAGCAGAGGGTATGTGGGAAATCTCTGTACCTCCTTCTCAGTTTTGTTGTAAATCTAGAACTGCTCTAAAAAAATTAATTCTTTATTAAAAAAAGATATAATAGATGAATATCACCTTCTTGCTTCTTGATATATATATATATGTATATATATATACATATATATATATATATTTTGGTCAAACCGAAGCATCAAAGCAAAAGTCCCCTGTAACCTCTCCCGCTGATTGCACTCTAGCTGCCCACAGTAACCGCGCGAACCATCTTTTGTCTACTTCCAGGATCTTCTATGCATTTACGGACATATAAAAGAAGGTCGTTTTGCTTTGGGTCTTTGGTATATTTTTGGTGTTAAAATACAAATGAGCCAAACAGAAGGTATTGTCCTGCTCTGTTTCTGGTTTTTTGTTTTTTCTTTTTACTTTTGTTTTCTGACTTTTTGACGTTTTCCTTTTTTGACTTTTGATATTTGTTCAACACATTTGTGACCAACTTAATGCCTTTTCATTGCTACATAGTTCTCCATAGCCTGCAGGCACCATCATTTACATAATCATTTCCCTAGGGATGGAGGCATAGGGTGCTCTGCAGCTATAACTCGCATGTGGAAATGCCTCTGTGCACACAGGCCAGCACTTCTCAAGGATGGATCCCTGGAAGGGGACTATCTGGGTCAAGGAGCATGCATATTTTTACTTTTAATAGGCAACACCAAATTGCTCCCCAAAGATGCATACCAACTTATATTCGTGCCAATAGTATGTAAGTTTCTCTCATTTTTTGCTTTTTTTCTGATAATAAGTGTGAGTGACTTACAGATGGAAGCAACTTATGTTAATAAATGTACGATATTTACTTATTATGAGGTCCCCTCATGCAGCTGTCTGACTGCAGAGAAGGGTGAAGCTCTACGCCGACCAGCAGATTCACTGTTGTGCGCACGAGCAGCAGGCCTGGACCCACTCGGGCAGACCTCTTTCAATGTCGACAGAGGAGCTTTTTCTTCTTGTCGTGAATGGTGCCTCCAGCTCTGCACTGCATCTTTGAGAGTCGTAATACCCGGGTCACATCACCCAGAAGTGTGGAAGCGAAACCGCAGTGGCACAGGACACCAGGGGAGGAGAGTGAGGCACCACCTTCAGGGACACCAAGAACCTCAGTAATCAAGATAAATAGGATTGAAGGCAATATTTTTAAAAATCAAAATTAACGCAAAAAATCCATGAACGGAATACCAAAATTTCTAACAGAGACAAGATCACTATTAGTGGTTTTCCCATGTGCCTCAGGCTTCAGTTCATCTCAGTACAGCACAGAACAGCGGGCACAGCCTTTTAAGCACATCTGGGAGACTTTTAGACTCACACACACGCACCTTAAAATCCCTGGCTGTGTGACTTTGGGAAAGGTGCTGAACCTCTCTGAGACTCAATTTCATCATTTGTGAAATGTCAAGGATTAGAGGAAATAAAACATGTAAAAGAGTGGATTTTCAATAAACGTCGACCACCACCTGCACCAGTATCAGTACTGGTGCTATTGCTATTATTAGGTACCAAGGCAACCTTGCTGGTTGCTCCTTCTGCTCTCATCCTTGAGCCTGGTTTGGTCTCTTACCTTCTTCCTGGTGACCATGTGACCCTGCTACAGACTCAGCATTGCTAGCAGGAGGAATGAACAGTTACTGGGCATTTATGTTGAACTATCTTCTGGGATGGACATTTCGTGTATTGTGTCAGTTAATCTACACATAATCCTTTGAGATACATTGATGAGAAACTGAAGCTCAGAGAGGTCAAGTGACTTGCCCAAGGTCACAGAGCAAGCCAGTGGCTGAGCTGGGCTTTGGACACAGGTCTCTTTATGTACAAATATGTGACCCAATGTTTACGTCCCTCTGGGCAGTGTCAGTAGGAAAAAGAGCAAAGAGCCTACTATTTCTGAATGCCAATCTCAAGGGCAAATGCTCCCTTGAATTCCCTACCTGACTTTCACCCAAACTAAAAATAGCAAGTTTTGTTTCTGACTCAGCCCAGCCCTATTACCTTCAGAGGGACATTCGATTCTCTTACCTGAGCCTAGAACACCTGTGATTCCCTCTCCTGAAGGCAGACAGCACCAGCCCCTCCCTCCCCCTACTGCCTCCCACCCTCCCGGCTCCCCACACCACTCGCCCCCACCCAGATGGCATCCCCTTAGCCGTCCTGACGTCGGAGAAGACAACAAAATGACACAATTCTGCTCACCTTCACCCTGGCCGGCCTCAGGGTTGGTCACCCTTTTCTCTGGGCCTTTCTGTCAGGGCTCTGCAGGCTAGTATGCACATAAGAGAAGCCCAGGGGGGTGTCGGCTGTGCAAAATGAGGGTTTTCAGAAGCACTCTTGGCTCGTGCACTTAGAACCTTCGGAAACCTCCAGAGGTCCAACAGCCACACTCTGCTCTGCGTGGGCCGGGGGTGAAGGCCGCCTGACCCCCAGGCCAGGGCCATGGTGGTGAGCTGGCTCCTGGGGAGGTGGAGATGGGGAAGAGAAGGAGGTCCCTTCCAAGAGGGTCACACCACTGTCAGATTCCACCCCTGGAACTGGCCCCAGCCGTCCTTCCTTCTCCCAGCTTAACTTCCCAAATAGTGTCTGTCATCACTGGGAGAATCACGGCTGACTGTCTCCAAGAATTCACAAATCACCTTCCTGTCATCGCTTGAGGGGGGAGGGGGGCTTGGGAGGGGCGGGAATCAATAACCCCATTTTCTGTCACCCGCCCCCTCCTCGCCTCCCTTGCCACCCAGGGCCAGGAGCCTTAGCGGGCTAAGTTCACACAAAATGTCACTTGTCCAACCTGCCAGAAGATCTCAGCATTGATATGCCCTCTAGTGGATTTTAAAAAACAACAAAAAGCACATGGGAGCAGAGTCACACCCACAGCAAACAACGATCGATGAACTCTGGCGATGTCTGCAAGGCACCGATGCCAAAGCCACGCCCTCCAGGGAGCACAGCTTCCACATCCTGACCAGTGGCCTGGGTGTTTGGGGCCAATCATGGCCACTAACAGGAAGCGTTTCTCCAAGAACTGATTTTATTGGCCCAAGTTGGAAGTGGGGACCCTCCCCGCCCCACGCCCCAAGCCTCCTCTGCCTAGAGAGCCTATAACACTCAAGACTCAGCTCCAGTGTCTCCTTGTGACTACCTCTCCTGGCCATCCCAGCCCGAAAGAAATGACCGTTCTTTGTGCTCAGTCCTCATTCCTCCTACCCCATGTCAGCTGGTCTGGGCTTCTAGCAGTTTCTATGCCTACGGGTGAGCTCCCTCTTACTGGCTGTCTCAGGGTTTCTTACTCTCAGCACCACTGACATTTTGATCCAGACCATTCTTTGTTGCGGGGGGCCGTCTCACGCATCGTAGGATGTTTAGCAGCATCCCTGGCCTCTACTCACTAGATGCCAGTAGCACTCGTCCATTTGTGACAACCAAAAATGTCTTCAGATATTGTCAAATGTGGGGGAGGCCACAAAATTGCCTCCAGTTGATACCCATTGGTGTATCTGTAGAGCTTTTTGTGGGTCTGGAGTAGGAACTGAAGGTGCGGGAAGACCTCCTTCCTCCCTATGTGATCAGGGATTAGGTATTCCTGTCTCTGGGGCCAGAGGCCTGTTAGCCTCCAGAGAGTCCTATGAACGTAAACCCTCCCCAGGCAGCATCAATCCCAGAGGCAGCTGCA
Organism: Equus asinus; assembly: GCF_041296235.1. Classification (NCBI taxonomy): domain Eukaryota; kingdom Metazoa; phylum Chordata; class Mammalia; order Perissodactyla; family Equidae; genus Equus; species Equus asinus. The sequence continues at coordinate 31,079,210 of NC_091802.1, read as the reverse complement.
TTCCCCCCACTCCCACCCCGGCAAGATAAAGCAAAGCATGTGGGGTAGGAGGCTGAGGATGTGAAAGAGGGCAGGGCAGAAAGGAGGGTGCCAGGCAGGGAGAGGAGAAAAGGGAAGGGCTGGGGACGGGTGGCGCTGAGTCCCGTGCGCCACAGCAGGCACTTCACCCATCTTACATTTCATGCCATCCTTAGAGGGTCCCAATAATAAACACCAACAGCAACTTGGGGACCTCACTCTATACCAGCCATGTCGCTCAGCACTTTACACGGATTACCCGTGAGAGAGGAATGTGCATTCTCATTTTACAGCTGAGGAAGGGAAGGCCCATCACTTGCCCAAAGAACTGACACCAAGGCCCCACTGGTCCCATGACTCCCCACAGTGTCGCCAGAGCATTAAATGCACTGAGGGCAGGTGTTTCCACAGGTGTAAAATCAGGTAAATCCTTGGTCTACTTTCAGATTTTGTTTCAGGGCTGATCCACCTGGGGCACTGAACTCACACGGCCTAGATTAACTATTTCCCTATTACCCAGTTACCTAGTAAATGCTTTGTGACTGTTTCTTCCACACAGATCCCGTCAGACCTGGGACAGTGTCACGCCCTCGAGGGCAGGGACTCCTTCATTTCTCTGGTATGTCCCCAGAACACCCAGCTCCTGGCTTCTCTAGCCTGGTAGTCTAGCCTGGAAGTCAAGGAGAACACAGAAGGCCCAGCTCCACGGTCCTCCTCCTCACAGGGTTCTGCCTCCTCAGTCAGGGCCCAGAAGGCAGCAAGGCGTGGGGGGCGGAACACTACACCAGGCACCACAGGGCCGGGGTATGGTCCTCAGTCCTCAGAGTTGCCTTGGCCAAGTTGTTCCTCTCTCTGGGCCTCAGCTGCCCCATCCGCCCAACAAAAAAGACAGGCCCCGCCCTCTGAACTCTTCCAGAATTGTGCAGAGTAAACGGTTACACAGGACTGCTCTCTTTCACTGGCCAGCTAAGCATCAGCCACAGCAGAGCTCCTGAGAGGCCCTGACCAGCAAAGGAGGTCAAGGTTGCCACTCCCAGCTGCTGTTCTCCTCCAGGATACCTTTAGATGTTAACCTTCTTCCTTCTAGAACCTTGGCCAAAAACAAGTGGTAACAGGAAGTGGCTCTGAACAGGCCTGAGAAGGAGGTTCTTCACCTCTCCAGCACGCCGACTCCTCATTTGAGAAACCACACCCAGGGCATGATTGATCGTCCAGCTTGGCTCCAATGAAAATACACTGATTTCCAAAGAAGAAAAGGGAGACACGGTTGTGAGGTTTCTAATCTTCCAACTTCCATCTTGGCTTCACATTCCACTACCTCAACCTGCCACAGGAAGATGGGCGTCGGGAGGAGGGGCTGGGAAGGCCATGGGAGACAGAGAGGTGGGGGGAGTGGGAGAGACTTAAGGGCAGGCACAGGCAGAGGGATGCAAAGGCAGCCCCAGGCTCTCGGATTGGGGGCACAGAGGGGACTCATTCTTCTCTCTTGCGCACACTTTGACAACCAGGCCATCCATCCTGGGTGAGCAGGGCCTTGGCCAGGCTCCATGGAAAGGCGGCAAGAGAAACTAGATACACACGATTCCTTTGCAGAGATGTATAGGTATGGAGTTCAGTCTCTTCCAGCTGGAGACGAAGCCCCTGGAGCCCTGTATCTTCTGCATTCCTTCCACACCACCATCCACCCAAATGGAGCCCCAGCTGGGCACCTCACGCCATACCTGATGCCCAGTCAGGCTGTGGAGTTGAGGAGTTGGGAACACGGACACTGGAGTCAGGGTCACCTCGGCTTGCATCAAGCAGATCCAGGTGGATGCAGATCACCCTGTAGGATCTTGGCATCTTATTGAACCTCTCTCAGTCTCCTCTGTAAAAATTCTACCGCATTAGCTGTCTGGAGATTTGATGAGGTGGTACCTGTAACATGTACGGTAGCCAGCACCGGGCTAAGACATGTTGTCTTCCCTGCCAGACAGACACCCCTTCTCCCCGCTCCATTCAGACCAGATAAAGGCAAGAGAGACAGCTGAGGAAAGAGGCCAGGAGAGAGGGCAGAGGGACCAGCGAGCCCTCAACACTACACTGTAATATCCCAGAGGGGGAAAAAGGATAACTGATTAAAATCACAAATCTCCACTCAGCAGAGCGTGCCCCAGAATGCCTGAAGCAGTGGTGAGCAGGCTCACCCGAGGGTCCACCCGGCCCACCCCGGGACACCGACCCAGAAGGTGTGGACCTCACTGCTGCACCACCGGCCGGCCCCTTTCATGTTCCGTTGGCAACCTGCAGTTGAGGGCAATGGGACTTGAATATGCTACTTGAGCCCAACTCTGGCACTGTGTAGATGAGGCCAGAAATAATGAAAAACTTTGGGTTCATAAATGCCAGCCCATAGAAGAACTATCCTTCACAAGGCCGGATCATCTTGGGCCCATCCCATCCCCTGACCATTTCTTTTCTTCTTTGCTACATCCTGACAAGGCACGGTCTTGTTTGCAGAAACCCTGAGCTCCGGGAAATGTGGAGGTGATTCCCAGTGTTCTAACCCTGCCAAGTGTCCTAACCCAAATCCAGTCTTCCAACCCTGCCAAGGAAGCAAGCACCGAGCCCAGTGCCCCCAGCTGCCCCCTCCCGCTCACCCAGGCCTAACCTGGGCCTGGGCAACAGAGAGACTTGCCGACAAAGGCATCGGGCTGTGGCAAAGAAAGAATTTAGGCAAACACAAGTACACACACACACACACACACACAGCGCAGAGTATTTGTATTAACTGGCTCTCTGCTGCCAGCGCTGCCGTGGCCCTGCCATCTGGACAGTGGAGAAAGAGCATCCCGGAAAGGCTATTCCTGGCTGGGAGATTCTGAGAATCACTCTGTAAGGTGATCCTGGGGCTCAGCCTGTGGTGGCAGGAGAGGAGCCGTTTCCAGGCAAGGTAACAGGGTGGGGGGCCTGATCAATGCCATTTAGGCAGCATATCCCAGCCCCTACTAGGTGCATGGGCTGTAGGGGTTGCCCACGTGAGAAAGACACCACCCTGCCCTCCAGAATCCTCCACTCTAGGGAGAAACACCTAGAGGTCAACTTTAGTGTTCTCTGCAAAAAAAAAAGGGGGTGGGGGCAGTGATCTTCAAGGACTAGGAGACCCAGCAGTCCCTCCCAGCCCTGAGCTGTGTGTCACTGTGTCACTGGCTCCACATAATCAAGGAACGCACAAGGATACACGTCAGATTCATTTGTTTTATTTTACTTTATTTTGCTTTTTTCCATTAGTACCTCAAGCACCCAATGCCTCAAAAAAGCGGTCTAGTACCTCTTTCTTGAGACCCCAGGCCCAATTTGTTCAAGAACATTGGGAATTTACTCAGTCCAGAGGATCCTATCCCCATCTAACCCTGCAAGCAGAAGAGCTCTAGAATCTGGCCAGTCCAATGCTGCTTAGTTCCCTCTGCCCTGTGGTGTGACTACTGAGGATGAGTCCAAGGTTAGTGGGATGTCTTTGCTGATCCGGGCCCCTGCCCCCACCACTGTGATGTCCAGGGTGACCTCCAAGATAATTCTTTGTAGTTCACACTCCCTCCCCAGCCTGCATTGCCTGGAGCCAACCACAGTGTTGGGAAAGCTTGGTCAGAGGCACTCCCAGCAGTGCCAGCCACAAGCTTTGCTGGATCAGCCCTCCCTGGGAACCCTGAAGCCATGTGGTGACCCAGGGACCCAGGAAAGACTCTCTGTTTCCTTAAAATAATTTTATTTTTAGAGAGCTTGCCACCTATCTGGCCATTGGAACTTGGTTGGACAACTTTACTTTGAACTTAAGGCAGCAGGGGATGGCATGACTGTCCTTTTCCCTCTCAGAAAGCCATGGACTTCTTCAGAAATTGATCTCTCTTCTACCAGCAATGAGATCTACATACAAAGAAACCCTAGGTCCTATTATCCCCTGGTCCTGGAACAGTGAGTGTCCACTTGCTATTATTTATACAGACAGGGGAGAGGACTTTCAGGTGCTTGCCCCCTAAGTAGTGATGGGCTGACTTAAAGTTATTTGCAGAACTTAGGAATAGAATTAGGATGGGCTGGCATAATTTCTAAATACCCTCACCTCTACTTTAACAGGATTACACACAAGCTTATATAATATCATGGTTTTCGATGCCCCTAATTCTGTAAACTGCCTTGCCTCTCACATCCCAGGCAGTTCCCCCAGCCCTGGCCTCACCCCAGCCTACTATCTCCAGACCCATCCTTTTAAAACCAGTTCAAATGGCACCTCCGCCATTCTTCTGGAGGAAGTAGTCAGACCCATCACAAGCTCCCTCAGCAATTATGTTAGTTTGCTAGGGTGGCCATAACGAAGTACCAGAGTCTGCGGGGCTTGAACAACAGAAATCTACTTCCTCACCATTCTGGAGACTGCAAGTCTGAGAGCAAGGTGTCGGCTGGGTTGGTTTCCTCTGAGGTCTCTCTCCTTGACTTGTAGACGGCCGTCTTCTCCTTGCATCTTCACGTGGTCTTTCCTCTGTGAGTGTCTGTGTCCTAATTTCCTCTTCTTATAAGGATACCAGTCATATTGGATTAGGACCCACCCGTATGACCTCATTTTCCCTTAATTACTTCTTTAGGGGCCCTATCGCCAAATACAGTCACATCCTAAGGTACTGGGGTTAAGATTTCCACATATGAATTTGACGGGGGACACAATTCAGCCCATAACAGCATCTGTCACTGGAATGAAAATCCAGCAGAGCAGGGATTTGTGCCTGGTGCACGATAGGGGCTCAATAACTCTTATTTGAATGAATGAATGAATGCATGCATCTCTTGAGGCACCTATCACTTGCACCCTGCAGTGTGGTGTGTTTATTTCTGGGCATAACTCACCTCCATCATCTGGAAGATGCTCTTGTGCCAGGCTTTTGTCTGCTGCATCTAGATAGCCCTCCCAGGCCCTAGTCCTGGGCTTTGGTCGGGTGAATTGAGAGAAGCTGAGAACTGGGGTTCCACTTGGCTCCTTTGCTCGTTACTGGGATGTGCCTCTGAGCCATTCACTCAATCCCTCCAAGCCTTTCTATGAAACTGACACAACACCAGCCGCACAGGATCCTTCAAAGGTCTGGCTGAGATCATGGTGTGAATGCCTTTCATAAACTCTAAAGTGCTTTTACAAATGTTAGCTGTCGTTCTCAGATATTTTGTAGCAGATGCGTTTTCCAGTTACTGTGGCTGCATAATAAATTACCCCCAAAACTTAGTGTCTCAAAACAATAATGTCATTTATTTTGCTCATGAACCTGCAGTTGGTCAGGACTCGGCAGGGGAAGGTCATCTCTGCTCCACTCGGTGTCCGCTGGGACAGCTCCAAGGCTGGTGACAAGAAGCATATGAAGACTCACTCACTCAGAGCTCTGGCAGTTGATGCTGGCTGTCAGGTAAGATCTCGGTGGGGCCGTCAGCCACAACACCCCCACATGGCCTCTCCATGTGGCCTGAGATTCCTTGCAACATGGTGACTGGATTCCAAGATGGAGCATCCCAAGAAAGAGAGCCAGGCAAAGCCACGTTGCCTTTTATGACCTAACCTCACAGCATCAGTTCCTCTGTATTCTATTAATTAAGCACTGGCAAAGATTCAAGGGTAGGGGAAATAGACTCTGCCTTTTGATGGGAAGTAAAATGTTCTGGAAGAGTATATGGACCTGAAAATACCGCTGTGGCCATTTTTGGAGAACGCCATCTGCCACAGTGCTTGATACATTTTTTGAATGAATGAACCTTTCCTTAGCGCCTTTCAGCATTACTCAAGGTTCCCTGGCACAATCTCATGCTGTAGATCCTTCCTAATTTGCTTCGTCAATGAAAACTCACCCGCCTCCATCTCAGTCTATCATAACTCTACCTTTTGCAAGAGAAGAGTAGCGATAATAAATTAATAGATAAACCAATTGCTGACAGTGGCTTAGCTAGGGGATTCCTCTTAGGTTGTAGAAGGCTACCCCTCTTCTAAGCCAACATATCCAGAAGGTTCACCCCTGGGAAGCTCAGAGAGAGGAGTCGACCAGATTTGGGGCTGGGGGCAGGAGGCCATGTGGATGATTGGCAAGCCTTTTACGTGCTTCAATCCAGGTGGCCACCTGGCCTTTGCAGAGGGGAAATCCTTTCTCCCCACGCCATCCACCCCTTCTTCCTGCACTTTATCCCCTGCCACTTTCCTCTGCTTAACACTTGGTGATGGGTGAGCACCCCAGGCTTAGAAGCGTAACCCTCTGGTCTGAACTAGTTCAGTATGGACCTGGCATCATTAGCCCACGTTTCTTCACCTTGCCATGGTTCCAGAGTCCAGTAAGGGGGCCCTGGCCAATTCTGAGGAGTCTCCAAGGCTACCTAATAGTCAAATGCTCATTAAGTTATCCAGTTAATTTCAGGAAACTTCCAAAGAATATTAACCCTCTTGCCCCAAACCATGTTGTTTTCTACATATCCCTTCTGATTCATCTGCATTTGTTCTCTGACGCATTAGGTCTGTGTTGTCCTTAATTGCATCCTGCAATGATGATGAAATATCAGCCTCTTTATTTTTTCATTATGTTCCCTCTGGTCAAGAGTTTCCAGCTTATTCCACAGAGCTCAAGGGGCACACTGGGAGAGTGCCTCCCTGTTATCTCTGTCTCTCTTTTTCTCATGCAGACACATAACTAACACACACACACACACACACACACACACACACACACATGCACACCTTCCCTCTAATGACTTCTCATTGCCTCAGCATAAAGCCCAACTCCTTCTGATTTATGAACGGCACTGAGGTCCCACCCACCTGGGTGTCCACCTTCATCTCTAGCCACTCTCCCTTTCGTATCGTGAAGGCTGAGCTTCCTTCGCTTCCTTAAATGGTCCCTGTTCTCTCTTATGCAGTCCTCGTTCATACTAGTCCCTCTACCCAGAACATCCTTCCCTTTCTCCTCAACCTGCAGCTCTCAGTTTAGAAGGCACTTTCCAGGGGAGTCTTCCTTGACTTTTAGATGATGTTAGCTCTCTCTGTTTTACGTTTTCTTTGCATGCTGTTCTTCCCTCACATAACTCTCCTCTGGTGGTGTTGTAATTACTTGACTAATAGCCATATGCATTCTCCCCACAGTGGAAGCTCAGTGAGGGCAGGACTTGTTCATCAGGGCATGCCCAGGGTGCAGCATCAGAGCCAAGCATGAACGAGTGAGGCTGGAAGAGGGATGTCACTCATGAGCAGTGTCAGCGACTTCTCTCTTCAGCCCTGAACACCACCAGCACTGTTACGCAATGTCCAACAACGTCCATGGTGCTGCCAAGGACGGGGCAGACAAAGAAGAGCAATCTCGAGAAAAGAAGGAGGAAGATAGAGAGAAAAATTACAGCAGGAAATAGGATATGTGCAGGGCAGCCTGCTTCTCAAACTGGGGTGTCTGTGGTCCCAGGGTACCTGCCAGTACACCAAGAGTAATTAAATGGGGCACATCTTAGAGGGTCGATTTTACTTGATGGTATGTCATTTAACAACTATTTTTGTGTTAAAAGAGATTTATTGGACTATCCCCATTGCCGAGTGGTTAAGTCCACTTCAGCGGCGCAGGGTTTCGTCGGTTCAGAGCCTAGGTATGGACACAGCAGTGCGCATCAACCCATGCTGAGGCAGCATCCCACACAGCACAACCAGAAGGACCTACAACTAGAATATAGAACTATGTACTGGGAGGATTTGGGGAGAAGAATAAGGAAAAAAAGGTGATTGGCAACAGATGTTAGCTCAGGTGCCAATCATCAAAAAAAGAGAGAGAGAGAGACTTATGAAGGAGTCAGATGAAAACCCCACACTAATTTTTAAGGAAATAAAGGAGAATTCAAAGATACTCGTGTTTGTGGTGAGATCTTGGCACTACTGCTCTCCGCTGCCTCCCTCCAGAGAGAGTCCACATTTTGAGCTCTTGCCTTTTGGTTCTGTGGTTGAGGAGTCTGAGAAACCCTGAGATGACGCCTGGGCTTCCTCGCAACATAGTGACTCGATTCCAAGATGGAGCGTCCCGAGAGGGAGCCAGGCAAAGCCACGCTGCCTCATGACTCAGCCTCGCAGCATTGCTTCCTCTGTGTTCTATTGATGAGAAATCTCTGAGGCCCTTTTCAAGTTCCCTTGGCAGCCGGATATTTGCAAAAGATAGAATTAGGAAAGACTATTCTACTTTCAGATCTTCTGCCACATTCCTTGACGGCCCCAGGGCCTCAGCGTACCCACCTAAAGACTCGGTATAAAGACAATTTCTTTTGTGATGAGCTCATGCCAAGCTTGAACTTTGCCAAGATGCTAGCAGTTACCATGTATGTATCCTAGACACCACACACACTAAGTGGATTATCTCCTCTCACGCTCAATAGTAACCCCATATTCCCGCCATTTTACAGATAAGGACAAACTACAGTTTAGAGAAGTTAAGTAACTTGCTCAATGTCACACAAGGATTCAGTCCCAGAAAATGGCCCCAGGACCTGTGCTATCTGCCCCAAACTCTGCTGTCTGGGAGCTTTGGGGACACTTGTTGAATGGCTCCCCTATACACAACAACTTGGGGCTTTCACTCCCACACCCATGTCAGCTCATTCCGTCCAGGAGGAACCCAGAGAAACTGCCAGAAAGTCTCACATTTGCCTGCAAGCTCTGAAAGAGGGACAGTAAGTCAGTTTCATGGCCCTTTGGCTCAATGGGTAAACATATGACCTTCCCTCTTCCAGGAGTCAATGCAGATACAGGCACATTCGGTAATCACATGTCCCAGGTGACAAGGAAAAAATGGAAACTCAAGTCCTCCTCCAGATGGTGACATGTTTCTTACAGTAAGATCATGGGCTACTGCAGGCTGCATCAGGAATAGGAACATACCCTTCCTCCTCCACCCAGAGATGGGTAACTCTCTCTAATCTCCCGCTTTCCTTCTCTCTCTCTCTCAGGAGTACATCGTTACCAGCATTGCCCCTCTCTGCCAGGTTGACCACAATAAGTTATGATTGGAAAACTAGAGGGCTAGGCTAGGTCTTGGCCACTAGTGACATTTGAAGCAGATCCTTCTTTGTTGTGGGGAGCCGTCCTGGGCATTTGCAGGATATTTAGCAGCATCCTCTACACTCTGAACACCAGTAGCAGCCCTACCCCCACCCCTCATAAGTTGGGACAGGATCCAGGAATTGCCAAATGTTCCCTGGAGGACAAGATCACTCTCAGTTAAGAACCACTTGTCTAAACAAACGGGCCAATTACACCAAGGAGCTCTCAAGGAAAGTCAAGTCCAACAATACTTATTTTGGTGACAGTAAGAATTTCTTACCCTTGGATAAGATTTTAGCATTTACAAAGCTTATTCCCTCTCATCAACATGTTCCTTTCCTTCACTGCCTGTATCACAGTTTCTAACTGTAGCAGAAGCTGTCAGTGTCCCCATCAACATGGAACATCATTCTGACTGTGTGTATGGCATAGAATTTAATTGCCTACTGCACTTCACCTCAACACTCTCAACCAACGACTGACAAGAGTTGGTGTACAAATACCCCAGCTCCCTCGCCCCTTGGGCAGGAGAACTCTGGGGCATGTGTAACTGGCAGGGCTCAAAGCCACACAGCAAGCCACTATCAGAGCTTGAAGTAGAATCCACTTCTCTCAGATCTTTACACTACTGTGCCCTGCCTCCTGGCTGGTGTAGCCGGGAGATACACACGGGAAGCAGGAGCTTCCAGTTCTATGAATGAGTTGGGGCATAAAATAAGCCAACTCCTTCTCAGTCTCCAGGATGTGGCTCAATAGCTCGCGCGTGGGGAAGCCTGCTCTGACCCATTCCAGCAGGTTGGTCACTCCCCCTTGGTGTCCCCACCATCGCTACATAGATCTCCATCATCACAGCTACTGCAGGACATTAAATCTCTTTGCTCATGTGCCTCCCCCTCTGAATGTTCAGTTCCTTAAGAGCAAAGGACCACACATTTTGGGGTTTTCCCTTCTCTGTATCTCCATTACTTAGCACAGGGCCTGAGTAGGTGCTCAACAAATGTTTGTAGGATTACTATGCAATTATGGAACTAGATTGTGTAGTATATTTCTAAGTGCTACAAGAATTACGGGACTCTTGGTGCTTTTCCAAACTCATCTTTTCTTCTGAAATCATCCCTCTGACATTAAATTCAGAGAATCTTTGGATGTGCTTCAAAAGAGGCATCAGAAAAACAGAAAAATAATAATATTTGCTATCATTTATTGAGCACTTATTGCATTCTGGGTATCTTTCATGCTTTATCTCATTAAATGCTCATTCAACCCTCTGAGGAGGACATAATTATTGGCCACAATTTATGATTGAAGGAACCGGGTCTTAGGGAGGTGAATGTCTATTGCCCAAGCTCATTCAGCAATGAAAGGCGACGCTGGGATAGGAACTCAGATAGCCTGATTTTGGAGCTGCTGCTCTCAACACTCTTAAGCCCTATCTATCTATCCTTGAGAAATTCACGGGGAGATGTAGCAAAATGCAAACATGTGAAAGTTCGTGGTTGTGAAATGTGAAAGACAGTTGAAAGACAATTGATGTAACTGTCTCATTCTGGGATCTGTGGGCTTGTACAGGGTAGAGACCATGTCTTTCTCATCTTTGTTTCCTTCATGCCCGGCCCTGTGCCTACCAGGGGCTAAGTAAATGTTAGAAGACATGGGATGAATCCCTACACCCTAAGGTGTGAGAAATGAAGTCAGACCAGGTGAGGGCTGATCATAACGACTTGCACCCAGCATGTGCGTCAGGACAGGCTCTGAGTGAGTGCGCATATGCAGGTGCCAGGTGACAGGGTTTGTGCTATGAGACCCCCCACAGTATGCTGCCCTGGCTCACCGTGGCCAGGATCTTTTCAGTCAAGGCACAGGCCAGCACTTACTTCCTCCATGAAAACTTCCTGATTGACTGCACCTTGTCTCTTTAAATCCCTTCCTTTTGCAGAAGAGAAGACTCCTGTTCCTTGGGCACTCTACAGTTCTTGTTTGATGGGAGCGTATACTGCTTGTTTTTTTTCTTTATTCTCGTGTCCATTCCTTCAGCAGAAGCCCAAGACTAGACCAACTGGAGGCCTTACAGCTGTGAAAGATGGGACAGTTAAAGTTTTTCTGTTGACACTCCCAACTGGGTGGCAGGAAAACATTTATCTGTTCCTGCCCAAAGATATCTGGGAATCAGGTTTTCCATCTAATCCTCGGTCAGTGGTTTATGTCCTTGTGGTGCCTTTCAAGAACCAGAGTGGCTCTGGGGTTTGGTTAACAGAGAAGAACCTCTGAGAGTCTTCAGAGAAGGCAGACGAGTCCTAGCCTTTGGTTTTTCAGCACTGGTCCCATTGCCACAGGCATGACATGCACAATTTTCGAAGCAGGCTGCCTCTCCATGCTTGAGTCCTGGACCAGACAGATCCAGAGACCTTTCAGGGATGCCGCTAGGGCCCTCTCAAACAGGAACCCTCCTTGTTTGGCAGCCCATTGTGGCTAGTGCATAAGCATTCTTGGACTTGCCACTTTGTAACTTAGCAGAGCCCTTGTCTCTTCTCCCCACACAGCCCTCAACTCACTTCACTTGAGTGTGAATTCCTTAGGGCCAGGTACTGATTTTAACCATCTTTATATCCCTAGTGGAAAGCATAGTGCCAGCATAGCACATGCTCAATAAGTGATCAATGAGTTAAATGACAATTACTCAGCTAAATCAGAGCCAGGGCAGTAGAATGTGCTTTTCTTTGTAAGTAAAGAGACAAGGATGTGTTGAATCTGGCACTGTGTAGGGTCCTGGGGTATAAAAGTGAACAGGAATGACGCAGCCCCTGCCTTTGCAGAGTTAACAGGCTAGTGGGAGCATTGGACAAGGGAACAGACAAAGGGAACAGACAAATACACAACACAGAGCAGAGGCATCCAGCCCAGCCACGGGAGCGGGTAGAAACATAGAGGGAAGCATTTACTTGACCTTCAGGAGTGATTGTGCCTTTGTTGTTTACCGGTCATGGGTGGGTCACCATGACTCATCCTCTCTCTCCCTTGGTCTCCTCCTCGACCAGTAGCATCCAATTGCATGTGGATCACCTGAGGGTGGAGATGAAGCCAGGAAATGCAGCCATCCCTCTCCAGAATGAAACAGGCTCAGCCAATGACCAACATAGGACCCAACACCCAGGAATGTTTGTTTGTAGAATTAGTCTGAGGCTTAACCGCACAAACGTGGCTGGCTAAGGCGCTGGACTACTAGCCTGTCTCTTCTCAGACTCGTGCCTAAGGAGGTGCAGTTTGTATTTTGCACAAAGACACCTGGTGTGAGGGTCAAGCAGGGGGAGAAATTCAACTCACGTTTTAATTGACAAGCCTAGCTCAAAGCTGTGTCAGGTCAGAGAAAGCACCATCGGCCTGGCCAAGCTCTGCATTTTATCTCCAGGGGCACCTTGCTCTTAAAGATGCCCGATAGGCTAGCAGAGGCCCTGTCCATGCCACGGCCAGCTCGCTGGTTGGCTGGACGTTGGGGTACAAGGGAAGAGCAGGAAGCAAACAAATGGCATCCTCCCAAGTTTGCGAGCTTGGCAGGAGGCCTGGCTGAGGCACCCATGTCCAATGGACTGAGCAGCAGTGTCCACAACCCAAAGCGTGTGTGTTTGGGGGTGGAGGTGTCAACCTCATCTCAGGTCCACCTCATCACCCCCACCTCACCTTTAGCTCTGAACTAAAAACGCCTCTGGCCTGGGACAAACCTGAACCTGACCCCACACCACCCACACCCCTTCAAACCTCTGGCTACCTTCTCCTTTTTTAAAAATAACCCCCCACTAAGCGTTCCACGTGCTGCTGGTGGGAGCACGAGCAGGCCCCACTAAATCATCAGCGGCCTCCACATTTCAAAGCGGAGCCAGAGGAGTGCCGGTGATTTCTGGGTGCCACACAGATCACTCCCAAGCTCTGATCTATGGATTGTTTTGATTTTTTCCTTTGAACTCTTCCCATCCTGCCCCAGCGGCAGACAGAGATACTGAATTAAGCGACAGACAAGTTGGAGACAATGAGCGACGGGGGCCCCCGCCTTCCCCTGCTCCCCTCCCCGCTCCTCCCCGAAATTTGCAGACATCTGCTAGCTGGAGCCCAGCGCTGGAGTCATAAAGAAGAGCTGGCAGGAGAGTGATGTACAGCCCTGGCCCTCCCGAGACACTGGTGTTAACCTTCAACGGAGAGACGCTCACCTCGTTTACGACGGAGTCTTTGTTTTACACCACTCGGCAAAGGTGCCCTGGCCACGCTGAAGATTTAACCAAATTATAATGAATTATCCTCTGCGGCGCTGTGCCCCTAATTAGAACAAGTCGCACAGACATATTGTCTCCCTGATTTCCTCTGTTCCATTTCTCGTACTCTCTTTCTCTGCTCAGGACACATGGGCCCCATTAAACATTGTAGTATTTAATGTGGTTCCCTTAAATTACTTCTCAAGTTTTCGAGTTCCATTTAGAATTGGATTTTACTCTTTGGACTGTGTTTTTGATTTGGGCTTTGTACATTTCATGACCGCTCTTTTTCTCCACCTAGTGGAGACGGTGGACACCACTGAATGCACCCGGCTGGAAGACAGACAGCCAAGCCTCCGCCAGTCAAAAGGTGGTTAACCAAGACCCTCGATTAACCAGAGACTTCTTCTCCACTTTTCTTGGAGGAGAAAGAAGAACTTAACACAAACATAAGCTGATATTGTCCATTTTACGACCTTCAGCCCAGTCACCTCGTCCCCATCACAATAAAAGGGCATGAGGATCTTCTAGGTATATGACAATTTATACTGAAAGAAAGGAGAAAAAACACCTTCCTTGGCCTCTCCTGGGGGTCTCAATAGAAAGAGCCCATATTTGAATTCAGTTAAGATGATCACTTGCCTCAATTTCTACAAATGCACATTCTCCAGAAAAGGAGTTTCCTCCTGGACCGAAGCAGGCTAGACGAGTCACACTTTTTTTTTTTTTGGTGAGGAAGATTGGCATCAAGTTACCATCTGTTGCCAATCTTCCTCTTTTTCCTTGAGGAAGATTGTTGCTGAGCTAACATCCATGTCAATCTTCCTCCATTTTGTATGTGGGACACCACCACAGCATGGCTTGATGAACAGTGGGTAGGCGCACACCCGGGATCCAAACCTGCAAACTCCAGGCTGGGCCACTGAAGCAGAGTGTGCAAACATAACCACTATGCCATTGGGTCAGCCTCAAGACTCACAATTTTTATACAAGTTGGCATAAGGACAGAAATCGAAAGCATACTTCAGGTGGTTCAGTGGGCTGAAATTCTATTTTCTCTGAGCCTTTATACGTGTAAATTTTACCCTGGGTGTCTAGATATAGAAATGCTAGTTATACACACTCGTGCCCAAGATAGGGATCTATAGGGAGAGCGCTGAGAAGATTCCAGGGGAAGTTACCATCAGCTGCAGCGGGGGCTGGCTGGGTGGGTGTGAAGACGGATTCCACACCCTGCATGTGTTTTCAAACAGCAACGTAGAGTTCTTTGGATTAGGAATATTCTGGGTGAAACCTTTGGATTGGAAGGGCTTTTGAGTCCTCTGGTCCACCGCGTCAACCCAGGCCAGAAAGTCCCCTAGTGCATGCCTGCCAGTGTTCACACGGTCTCTGCCGACAAGAATACCTGAACCTCCTGGGGCAGCCTACGGCATCTGAGAGTTGCCCCAAGGCAAGTCATGGAGTCGGGAAGCCAACTGTGTGACCTCAGGAAAGGAATGCTGGCTCTCTAATATCTCACTCATTCAACCAATTTACCAGGGAATGTTCTGGACACTGGGAATACATCAGTATACAATTTATTGATCATTTCAAACAATTACCTTATCCATAACATGGAAACAAATGAGCTCATGTTTTTGAAATTTGTAAGTGGTATATAACTATGATTATTTCTCTTGATTATAACGTTCAGAAAAGTTTTCTTTATATGTATGCAAATTGGCTTCCCTATATCTTCTGCCCTTAGTTTTAGTCCTAGCTCAGAAATGCACCAACTTCTTCCCCAATGACATTGCATCTCTCACAAATCCTTCTGTTTTTGCTTCTCTAGGCAGAGTGTTCTCTGATCCTTCAACCTCTCCTCACATCAAATAATTTCTGGAACTTTCTCCATCTTAAACAGCCGGCCTCTGAGTACACTCTACTTTGTCACTGCCCTTCTCATGGTGCCCACAATGGAACATGATAGCTCGGACGTCATCTGACCATGAATGGCAGGAGTAGCTCCTTTCCAAGAGTTTTGGATGCCTGTTAGTTCTTCCATTCACGTTGTATTGGATGGTTAGCAATCACATCACACTGTTGGGTTGTTCTGAGCTGGTGGTCTTTCAAAAGGCTCAGATATTTTTTACATCATTTCCTGCCAAGGCAATCTCCCCCACTCTATGTTTTCACCATTTGTTTTTCACACATAAATGCCAGACTTTACGTTTAGGCCTGTTAAATTGTATCTTATTGTTTTTGACCCAGCATTCCAACCTGTCAGGATCACTGTGGGTCCTCATTCTGTCACCTCTGGTATTAACTCTCCCTCCCGGATTTGTGACATCTACACCTTTGATCTGTGTGCCTCCTGAGTTTTCATCTAGCGATATATCAGATGGGATCAAGGGTAGAGCCCTTGCACTATAGAAATCTGTCCAGAGGTTGACGTCCATTGTCATGAGTTGGACATGGCTCCTCCCAAAAAGTGAGGAGATAGAGCATGGAGCAGGGCTCTATATAAACTAACCCATGGGACTGTGTTCCTCTCTCTCTGCCTCCCCACTTGCTTCTGCCTTCTTGTTCCTCCCTCGTGAAACCTACCTCTTTGTCTACATCCACCTCTCTAGGTCTTCCTGAGGACCCTCTTTTCATCTCTGTTCCATCCTGTATCCACCTGCTCCTCTCAGCTTCACCCAGCATCCCTGGGCAAAGGCTCAGGGTTTGCTGGCACTTGTCCTGCCCATCCCAGGGCTGTCTCACTCAGAGTGTCAGACTTCGCTCCCAGCCAAGCCCACGGCAATGTGTGACTTCTCTCCCTACCACCCTGACTGAGTTCAACACATGGGCTGTGACATCCATTCAATACTCAACACTCTTTGGATTCAGCTGTTGAGCCAGCTGCAAATACATAAAACCACCACTCTCATCCAACCCACATTTCACCATCTTAGCCACAAGGAAACCATGAGAGGAACTGTTAACCCTAAGCTGAAATCGAAACCTGCAATGTTTATGGCATACACCTGATTCACAAACATAGTAACCTTATCAAGAGAGGAAATGAGGTTAGTTTGGAATAACTTGTGCTCAGTGAAGTCATTTTGCTTTCGACTGACCACCGCATTCCTTCCAAAATGCTCACCCACCATCTGCTTCTTAATCCATTCTACTTCCCTGTTGTCAAGGATCTACCTCAAACTCACTTGTCTGGAGTTTCCAGAAACAATCTTTTTTCCCCTTTGTGAAAATCAGCATAATCTCTGCGCAGTTCCTGACTCCGGCACCACCTTCTATTCTCCACAATTCCTTTAAAGTTACTGACAGTGGCTCCCCAATCCCACCAGAAAGTTCTTTCCACACCTCGGGATGTGAGTCATCCGGTCAGATACTTGGACCCATTTGAATTAACTTCTTGCTCCCTTCCCTTCCTATCTAATCTCCTCATCTTTCTTGAGCTCTGAGCCAGTCAGGACGCCTTGAGCTGCAGGGAGCAGAAACTCCAGGTTCAACTGGCTTAAACAATAAGGAAAATTAATTGTCTCATAAATGAGAAGTGCTAGGTGGAGAGACTTCAGCATCGGTTACTTCGGTAGTTCGATTACATCTTCAAGGACACCTCTCTACTCTGCTGCTCTGCCATCTTCAGATTGTCAATTTAATTCCCTCACAGGCACAAGACAGTGTTTGCATTTCCAGCAACCTCATGCAAACACAACAACGTCCAGCAGTAAAAGAAGGACTGTTGGTTCCATATATCTCTTTTTAGAAGCAAGGACACATTTTCAGAAACCCTGGCAGACCAGTCCTCACATTTCATTCGTCAGAATTAAGTCTCTTGCCTACCCTTCAACCAATCAGCGATGAGGAGAATGGAACCACAATGATTGTCTTGGACTACTCAGAATTTATCCTTCAGACATGGTGGAGGGGTGTTGACACTTAAAAAAATCAGCCATCTCCCAACAAGGAGGGAGGAAGTGACCACTAGATGGGCTGTCACTGTCTCTACACAGGCTTCAAATCTCTATGTATCGTTTGTTTTTCCCCTTCTTGTTTGACATCCTTGATGGAAAAACTATGTTTTCAACTGCTATTTTACTTTCTCTGTCTTTTTATATAACATTATTTCCTTTTGCCCAAGCAATGGGTCTATACTTACACTGTTTTTCTCTCACTAAACAGTGCCCAAAGACCTTTTCTTGTCCTCAGAATGTCTCCCTCTTTAAAGCTAAGTTTATTCTGAGCCTCAGCCTCACTGTCACTATTCCCACAGGCCCATTCTACTCTTTGGTGCTCATCCTCAGGGTCCTGCTTGCCCTATATCTTTTTAAAGTCAGAGCTCACTGTAGAGCAACCTATATAGTTCCAGTGTGGCTTAAGTCACTTCTCTCCCCGCTTTTTCTCCTCACTGAGATCAGTTCTGACTGTAATGCTACAATGTCTTTTCTGAGAGCATTCTGTCTTCCTTTACGAGGTCACTGGCTACTGGACCAGACTTATCTATAAACATTTAAAATATATTATGAAGGAGCCAGCCTGGTGGCACAGTGATTAAGTTCACATGCTCCACTTCAGAGGCCTGGAGTTCGCAGGTTCGGATCCCAGGCACAGACCTACCACTACTGGTAAAGCCACAATATGGTGGCATCCCACATTAAAAAATAGAGGAAGATTGGCAGAGATGTTTGCTCAGGGATAATCTTCCTCACAAAAAAGAAATAAAATAAAATAAAACATGTTATGATGGACATCACTGAGTTGTCCCAGAGACCCTATTTCCTTTGTGGAACTGCTCCTTACCCACCATCCTCAACCCAACCTCCATCACTGGGTGAAACAGTGACCCAGGCTGGATCAACCATGGTTTGCCATCCATCTTGCAATAGTGATTGGTCCAGAGGAGGGCAGGAGACCCAGCAAGGCCAATGAGAGATCTGGCTTGGGTTGAGAGTGATAAAGGGCACTTTTCCATCTGGGTAGCTGAACTGGGAAGGTTATAAATCTGAAAATACAGACAGCTGCCTTCCAACCTGTCTTCAGATGCCAAAATACAGACCCTAAGGATGAGGCAAGAGAGACAAAAGTAGCCCCAATTGCCTTATTTGAGCTCCTGACTACAGCAGTGCCTGAAGCCGATCGCCTGTGGGCTTCCCAGCCATGAGAGCCAATTTACTCCCCGCCTTCAATGGCCAGTGGAAGTGCCTTGACTAATATGTTCACCTTCCTAACACTTGGGGCACCTGTTCAACTGTGGCCAACCTCCTCCTTCACTATCACAACCTCCAGGATGATATCATCTTTTTCTCCCAAGGTTCCTATAATTTCCGTAGAAACAGCGAATTCATCCCTCCATGTACAAAACACAAAGGGACAGTTCTCTTTCTTGTCTCCTTTGTTTTTTCAGAGATGTTATTTTCTATGCAAAGTGAAAAGACTTTTGAGAAACATTGGACATTTAAGATAATAAGACACTTACCTCCAGCAGATTACTGGAAAGTTGGCAGTTTTCATGATTTCTTTGCCTTGTATCTATGCTAGAGAATCAGAACTTTTTAAAAAAACAGCTATATCTTCTATTAGTCCGAGTAGTCACACATCTATAAGACCATCAACTCTACACTTCTTGGGTCTGGATTCTCACTCCATTTTCTATCTGGGTGGCCTTGGACAACTTGCTTGACCCTTCTGATCATTGTTTTCCTCATCCATAATATGGGAGCAATCATAATCTTGCCTTTTAAGATTGTATTGAAAATTAAATGAGATATTACATCCAAAGTGCTTTGATGGTACCTACCAACAGAAAAAAGGCAATAAATATTAGCAGAAGTGATTATCACTTTTCTTTTTTCACCACCAAATTTTCTATTCTGTCCACCCTCAAGTTAACTGGTTTTCACACTCCTTGTATATATTGGGTCGTTCCTCCCTGCCTTTGTTACAATGCTCTCTTTTAACCAGCTAAATCCTTCCATTGCCAGACAAGCATCATCCCACCAGGAGTCCAACTTTCTGAAATCATATTTGCCTCTTCATGTTACATGTCAAGTTCGCCTTGTTTCTCTGCTCCATGTGTCAGTGCCCAGGTTCCTGAGCATCTCTGCTTCCTGTTACCTTTGCCTGAGAGCCTGGCTCTGAGCTTTGGCTCATGTCTCATACATTCAGTTTCTAGATCATCTTACTTCTTGTTTCCATTCTCCCTTGCCACATCATATTAAGCCAGCTTTAAAGCCAAGTTCTTATCCTTGGTTTCTACAAGAAAGCACTCACACAAGGCATTTATGAGCACAGCAGAAACACAACTCCAAATGAACATGGAGCCTCCTTCCCTCAGCTACCCTGCCATAATGCTTTTCTTGATCTTCCCTCTACCTTCCGCTCTCTTCCCAACTCCCTCCCACTTTCCCCAAATTTTGATTCTTTACCAACACACAGAAGTTTTAGCTGATTTTTTTTCCCTTGAATCAAGCTAGATTATTTCTACAGGGTCCTACGTTCAATGCCAACTACTTATTTAGTCATTTTCTTGAATAAATAATTCCTTTTTTAAGAGGAATTCTAGTGTAAGACATAAGAATTTTTTACTCATTCATATAATTTGTATCATCTTATCTAAGATTTTTTTTCTCCCTCAATTTGAAGTATTTTGATCAGGTAGGAAAGTCTCCTTTGTGTATATTCTTCTTGGTTTTTATGGCAGGCACTCCACACCCAGATCATCCTTCAGTCATCATAAGTCATGGTCTCACACACCAAATCCTGTTTTATTTCACTAACTGTAAAGGGCTTTGATTCTTTTCAGTTGAAAACCCTAATTTCAGGAGAGAAAAGAAAATGAGAGAAATAGCGATGAATATGCCTCATATGACTTCAAATTGTTCAATTTCTTATCTATAATACTAAAAATCCAAAGAGTTATGATGGCCAGACATCTGCTCACTCCATCAGTAATATCCAGGGGACTCAGGAAAAGTAGGGAGGGACTGGCAGTTCTGATGGTTGTTGGCAAGTTCTTCACCACACCTGATACACATGTCCTGGACAGAATACTTTCCAATTAAGTCACGTCAGCTCTACTCAGAAAATTCCATATCACATCTCAGGAGAACAGAGAGATGGAGATGGAGAGATGAGTAGAGTCCTTCTACTTGCTTATACCTGTAGGTGTAATGGTGGGTAAGTCTTGAGTTGGGATTTCTTCAGAACATCTAGAATTACCCTTTTTGATTCTATACAGGTGCTGGTAGAAAGGCAATCTGAGGCTGAACTGGCAGAGTATAATCAAATTTCATCATGCAGATAGCAAAATTGGGTCAAGATCCAAAAAAAAGCACCAAAGGTGGACCACAGGGTCATTAACAGGTGTATTCATTAACAAAGAGTACCTGGGATCATTCTAGAAAGAGATAGTTGGGCTGGGAAAGAAAGCAGAAATCTTAAGTCTGGAGGAAGAGGTTGTAAAGGAGTGAGGGCCCAAGGACTGGACTCAGGGGCAGGGATCAGTGTGGGGCAGTCCAGAGAATCTTATCAAGCTCTGTGCTGCTGCCAGAGTGGATTCTTTATGGCTAACTGTGGATATTGTGGCTTCTGTACCCATAAGAGGGATCCCAGAGCCCCTGTCAGCTGAGGAATCATGGGTTTGTGTAGAGCATTTCCAGGGTAGTTTCTGCTTCTCTTTCTCCCCTAGGTCACCTTCTCACACTATCCTGATTCTTGACCTGTTTAGCAAAGTCCAAGCCTGAGCCTAAGTTACGTCTGTTAGCCCGAAACTCAAATGTCTTCGAGATGTTCTGGAGTCCCAACAAGAGTCTATTTATTTGCATGAGAAGCTGAAGGGGACTCCTAAGCTATAACTCACCGTAAGAGAACAAGTGGTTGGGCAGAGGAGCAGAGCCTAAGCAAGTCCTCACGCTCAGGGGAAAGGGGGTTCTAACTAGCATAGCATCTGCCTCTTGGATTTGTCTCCTAGCAGCCTCCCTCATAGTCTCATGCCTAGATCTTAGAAAATGACAGACTCTGAGTAAAAATAAAAAGAACTAATGCTGCTGAAACTGTATATGAAATCGGGGCTCCTGTTACAAAGCATAGCAAAAATAGATGTCCCTCCCCTTCTCATAGTGCAACACACAGCATATTTTGCATACCCAGAGAAATGAGTCAATGGAGGTATATGGTAGGCAGCTTCAACATGGCTCCCAATGATCTCCCATCTCCTGGTATTCACACTTTTGAGTAGTCCCCTCCCACATTGTATCAGGGTGTTAGCCTATATGGACAATAGAATGTGGCAGAAGTATGGCATGTCATTTCCAAGGATAAAAGGCAATGCAGTTTCTTCTCTGCTCTCTCTCCGAATCACTTAATCCAAGGGAAGTCAACTGCCGTGGTTTAAGGACACTTTTGAAGCCCCATAGAGAAGCCTATGTGGTGAAGAACCTAGGCATCCAACCAAGAGCCATTGAATGAGTCATCTTGGAAGTGTTCCTCCAGCACTGAGAGACTGCAGCCTCATGAGAGGCCTTGAGCCAGAACCATCCAGCTAACTCATTTCTGGATTCCTGACCCTCAGTAACTAGTGAGATAAAGATCTTGTTTTAAACTGTGAAGTTGTGGGGTAATTTGTTATACAGCAAAAGATAACTAACACAGATTCTGGTACCAGAGGTGATGTTTCCATAATAAATATCTAAAAATGTAGGAGAAGCTTTAGAATGAAGCAGAAGGTAGAAGAATTTGAGGAGAGTGTTAGTGAAAGCTTGAAGAACTTTGACAAAACTGTTTGCAGATGCACGATGACCTTTGAGGGGGCTGCAGATGAGGGCATGAAGGACAGTGAGAAAAATCTTATTGTAAAGTGGAGGAACAGGGGACCCTTGTTATAGAGTAGAAAGTTTAGCAACATGGTCACTTGCAGTTATGTGAAAAGAGAATGAACTGGATCTAGCTGAAGCGATTTCTAAGCTATGTGAGCTATGTCTTAAAGATGCCACCTGATTTCTTCTTGTTGCTTACAATAACATGCAAGAGGGGACAGATAGGCTAAAACAAGGACTATTAAGCATGAAAGAACCAAGACTTGATAGCTTGAAATTTTCCAATCTCTCAAGATGGAAAACTGTGCTAAAATTTTTTTAAAAATGTCTTCCATACAATGATCAATTTCAGGGCACTGCAAGGAAAATATGCAGAAGATGAAGCCAAGGGAGTGGGAAGAAAGCCCTTTTTAAGACCTCAGAAAGCTCTAAGGGCCTATCTCAGAGGACTGTTCAATCAGACAAAAACCCCTCTAAAAAGTTTGTGTGGATCTTGCAGATATCCTCAGTTAACAATATAGTTTCTAAGAAGCTTAAGGATGCTGTGCCTCAGCCATTTCAGCAGAAGCCCACAGGTTTATCTCAAGGAGATTTCTGGGTGTGGCCATTGTCTAATAGAGTGAACCTACTATTATTCACAGGAGACTCAGAAACTTTTTAAGATAATTATCTTTGAAGAAACACAGCCAGCTTAGACTGAAAGGGACAAAAACAGTAAAAAAGGAAAATGGTCCTTGAACATCTCGCCCTAAATTCTGGCAGGAAACAGGCTGAGAAAACTACACAGCTGCAAGTAAGACCATTTCTGTGGGAAAGAAAAGATGATTCGGAGGAAGAACCAAGGCCTCAGAGGGTAAGGCAAAGAGCCGTGGAGAATTATTCCCAGTCAGGAGTAAGAACAAGTCTTAATCAAAGAATTTCCAGCACTTGTCCCTCTATTTTTCAGACCTGCTATGGACCAATGAACCCTTTGTGCCTCCTATTTTCTTGATTTTTGAATAGAAATGTCTATAGTGGTTATCCTATGACTTTCCCACCATTGTATGTTGATTGTGTGTATTCATAGGTCTTCATGTTTGAGAGGCTCTATACTTAGGGAGCTGAATAAGGAATTACACCTGAGGATCCTCATGGGCTCCTGGCTTAGATGACAAAATTCTGGAATTCAAACTGACGTTCTGATGAAATGATACCTTGGGGACTTTGGATGGGAGTGAGTGTATTTTGCATGTGGGAAGAATATAGTTTGTGGCCGGAGGGTGAACTCTTCTGGTTTTCAAATGTCCATAGATGTTTTTATACTCTTCGCTCAAGAACTAGAAATTAATTTCCCTCCCCTTGAGGGTAGGCTGGACTTAGTGACTCAATTCTAATAAATGGTATAAAGTAGAAGTGATGGTGTAAAACTTTGAATACTGGGTCATGAAAGGCACCAGAGCCTCCTGCTCGCTCATTCCCCTTTAGATCCATTGCTCTGAGGGAACCTGGATAAGATGTCACGAGGACACTCAGGCACCTTGTGGAGATGCCACATGATAAGGAACTAAGGGCTCCTGCCAGCACCCATGTGGGTGGGCTATTTTGGAAGTGTATATTCCAGCCCCAGTTAGGCCTTCAGATGACTGCATCTCTTGCTGATATTCTGACTGCAACCCATGAGAAACCTGGGCCAGAATTACCCAACTAAGTCATTCCTGAATTCCTCGCCCACAGAAACTGTGAGATAATAAATGACGCATACAGCCCCTTATCTCTCACCCTACAGACCTGCATTGGACATGTAGTATTAGAGAGAAATAAATCTTTATTGTTTTAAACAACTGATATTTGGGGGGTGTTTGTAACTGCAGCGTAATCTAGTCTTGTCTAACTGAAACGCTAGGTTTTACCTGATATTAAAGCACAAATAAAGCCCATATCTAAAAAACTACTGCAAAGTATGCATATTTCGTAGGTATCTTGGTAAGGTAATAATAATGCTTAGCTCCCTGCTGGAAACTTTCACCTTACCCTGGATCACCTATGCTCATGGAAAAGTCCATTTAATGAGAGTAAGACCTATTCATTGCCTAGTTGAATGGTTCTCAAGTTTTAATGGGCATAAGACTCACTGGAGAGATCGATATTATACAGTACCAGCTCCCACCCCCAGAGAGTCGGCTTCAGGAGGTCTGGAGAGAAGTTTAGGTATCTACACTTTTAATAAGAGCACCAGGAGATTATGATGCAATTGGTCTTCAGATCACACTTTGAAAAACTCCTGGCAAGTACATAGTGGACAACCTACTGAGGGCATTAGCTATTGGTAAGGCAAAGTGGAGGCAACATAACCCAGTGGTTAAGAGCATGAGTGTTGCAATCTAGCAGTAGTAGGTGAGAATTCAGGCTCTGCCACTCATTAACTGTGTGACCCTAGGCAAGTCATTTCATTTTTCTGTGCCTCCATGCCCACATCCATAGAGTGAGGATCTGTTATTAACTTCCTTGGAATTATTGTGAGGATTTGATTAAATATTTAAATTACTTGGAGTGGTATCTGACATATCAGAAATGCTCAATAAATGGAAGATACCATTAATAGCAGTGTGGCATTATAGAAAAAACATGAAATGAGGAGTTAGAGAGCCAGGATCAAGTTCCCCACAGGAGGTTATTGTAAGGATGAAATAAGATGAAGGAGTACAACATGCCCAGCACATTGTAAATCCCACTCTGTGACTGGTAGCTCTCTTAGGGGCCACTCTCTCTAACAATGCTGCTATAGCTCATACACACAGGATGCACCTAATAGGCTCCTTCTGGGTTTCCAGGTTTCCAAACTACATGGAAACAAACAGCATATATCATGTTCTGCTTTGATTCCATGTGTATGTGTGCCATTTCTACATTAAGTAGCATCACAAAGACATACCATAACATTTTAGGGATAGAAGAGATCCTAGAGTCTGTCCAGTCCAACACCCCCCTATACCCATTTTACAGAAGAGAACATTGAGATCTTGAAAGATTAAGGGATGAGAGAAAACCCGACATCTAGTGATTGGCCATGCCAGGCCTTGGACCCTGCGCTCTCAGCTCTCAGCCTTTGCTCTTTCCTTCCTAGCAGCAGAGTACTGTCCTTGGTGTTTGCGTGTGCATTTGAACAGAACCAGGCGTTGAGAAAGAGATCGCTTTAATTGACACAGAGGAGGCATGGGCTGCAAGGTCGGGGGTGAGGAGGGAGTTCCAGGCCACTGCCAGGATCCAAGTTCCAGATGCTCTTTTTCACAGGGGCCCATCCACATGACATCTGTCACCACGGCATTGGCTGGAGAACACACCCTACCTCACTAACATTTCTAGGGGCTGGGAAAAGGGTGGAAACTTCCTTGAGAGAGACTGGGTTCTGTGCCTAAATCCACTGAGCATTCATGGAGAAAATAATGTGAAAGGTAGGATGGTGTAACGGAAAACCCATCAGACTAGAATTCAGTTCAAGCCTTGGTTCTGCTACTGACTTGCTGTGTGACCTTGAGCCTCCCTGAGCCTCAGTTATATTAAAAATAATGACAGTTGGGGCTGGCCCGGTGGCATAGTGGTTAAGCTTGTACACTCCACTTCTGCAGCCCAGGGTTCACTGGTTCAGATCCCGGGCGTGGACCTATGCACTACTCATCACACCATGCTGTGGCAGCATCCCACATACAAAATAGAGGCAGATCGGCACAGATGTTAGCTCAGTGACAATCTTCCTCACAAAAAAATAAAAATAAAAAATAATAACACTTGCTATTCTACCTAGTCAACATTAGAAGAAATTTGATAGATAATGATATTGATAAATAAAATAGTAATTTGACAAATAAAGAGCTCACAGGTTCATTTGCATGAAAACCTAGACACATGTAAGATAACAGTGAAAAGCAGTTTGCATATCTTGGAGTCTAAGAATCAAGTTAAATGAAATGAGCCAGCCACACATTGCTTACTAAGAGTCCAGAGGCTGGAGACATTCTAGTAACATCCATCTTGCGGTCAATGGGATTTTGAAGACAGAGAGAAAATGCTCTCAATTCCTTTGTCAAAAGAATTACATCAACCGATGTCCTGGATGGAGAAACCCAGAATGCAGAATGGGCGAGAGTCCATGCAGAACAGAGGCTGCCAGAGCCCGGGAGCCCTGAGCCCAGACCCGCACACCGAGCCCCAGGGAGATGCCAGGAGGAAGGCGTGTCCAGGGCAGGAGCACGTGGAGGGAGGAAAAGCAGACTAGCAGGTTCTGGAGATATATCCCAAACATCCGGAACCCATTGCTCCAACAGGGCACCAGGCTCCAGTGACATGCTGAGCGGAAGATGAGGGGGAGTGAGGCTTTGTTTTATTTTTGGATTTTGCCAAATCAAAAGAATTTAGGAAATTGTGGGAACTGTTGCGCTGAAACTCAGACTCTGCCAGGTTGGCATAGGCCTGTTTATAAGTAATTCAATCTGAGGCAGGGAGGAACCACAAGTGTGCATGCACGCACACCCTCGCGCTTGCACACACGCTGCCTGCACACAGGCCAGTGGCAGCAGCAGGCCTGATCTTCCCATGTTGATTCCTGAGAGAGTAGCCAAGGCACAGGGGCTCCTGGCCAGTGTTCATTCATCCATTCACTCTGGTATTCACGGAGCGCCTGCAAAGCATGAGGCCTGTGATAAGCTCTGATGATAATGTGGGGAGCACAGCAGACTGGTCCCTCCCCTCACAGTACTTACATTCTGGTGGGCTACACAGCTGATGGGAATGCAGGTCCTGCACCCTCTTTTCTGGAGCCTAAGCAAGTAGAGGAGAGCAAGGGGTGGATTAGGGAAGAGATTGTTGGAGAAGGAGAGAAGGGGTAAAAGATATGTGACAGACACTGGCACTGCCTACGCACCCACCATCCATACTTCTTGATTTTGTTCTTGTTCAGGACGTAGTCAGGGATTCCTTGATCTTGGGGAGGGAAAATACCTTCCCCGGGCCCAGGGGGTGCATCATGACAGGTCTAAACCAGTCATGGTCATCTCATTACCCTTAGCCAGTAATTGGCCCACGCATAGAGACAGGTGACCCAATTCTGGCTGAATAGCTGTGACAACTCCCCTGGAGAGGGCTTCCTTTCCCACATACAAAGACAAAGCCCCTCCCCTTCTTATGGCAATATGAACAAAATGCCTGGAGGTGTAGACACCATTTTAAAACCAGAAGGCAACATATCAACAAGCTAAGGTGGCAGGACTGAAAGAAGAGCTTGAGTAGTTGACATCACCGGGCCACTGCTCCAGAGCTGGACTGCCTCCTCTGGACACTCATCAGGGGAGGCAAGAAGATGAAAAGCCCTATTTGTGGAAGCTGCTTTGAATTGGGGTTTTCATTACCAGCAGCTGAAGACATTGTCAGTCTCATCATGAGGAAGCCGAGCCCCAGGGAAAGCCATGGGAAAGAGCCAGGAAAGGAAGAGTTCGACCAACCCTCCTTTTTAGATAAAGTGACTCCTGGGTGGCCTGTACTCTGGCAGGTGCTGACAGTACGTATGGTGGGAGACACCTCTCCTCCCTGGAGGGACTTTAGCACCAAAACTCCTTTCTGAAGAAGACTTACCAGATCATTCCAACCCC
Source organism: Equus asinus (assembly GCF_041296235.1). NCBI lineage: Eukaryota > Metazoa > Chordata > Mammalia > Perissodactyla > Equidae > Equus > Equus asinus. Next base: position 31,051,465 of record NC_091802.1, on the reverse strand, counting down.
AATTTCCAGCTCTTCAACGTGGTTGGTATTATCATTGCATTTGGAGGAACCAGTAAGACAGGGCTTTAAATTTCGTGTGTGTGTGTGTGTGTGTGTGTGTGAGAGAGAGAGAGGAAGTTCCTATTTAAAGTTCATGTCTAGTAAGAGGGGCATTCAGCTGCCTAGGCTTGAATCTAGCTTCTCCCTAACCGTATGACATTGTTACCTAACCGGTATGGGCCTCACTTCCTCATCTGCAAAGTGGGGTTATTGTAATAGCCTCTACTGCATAGGGCCATTTTGAGGATTAAATGAATTAGTGCATTTAAAACTCTTAGAACAAGTGCCAAGCACGTGGTAAATCCTCAAGGAATATGAGCTAATATTGTTCATAACTTCACTGATTCTGAGCAGCACATTTTTAACATCGCTGAAATCATGAAGTGTCTTTCAGAGGATGGTGTGTCATGGGTAACTGGAAGCATTTTTTCCCTTTCCTGATGATGCATTGACTAACGATTTTTCTTTTGCAATCTGTAGCATCTTAGATTCAATGACATGTGAAATTATTATTGTTATTGGAGCAGATCTCCTTGTGAAAAGGACCCCTTGAGTAGTCCCCTAGGCATAAAGGTGTATAAAGCAAGTAGGCGCCTCACCGTCACCAAGGAAGGAGTTTTGGAGGTTTGTCAAAGGCCACCCTGCCCAATATCCCTTGTCTGTGGAGCTCAAAGGCTTGTGGTAAAGGGATGAGCAGATTTGCCCAGGGGCCAGCAGATCCAGGTAGAAACTGATGTTTTTTCAGATTCAAGATTATTCAAACATCTGAAGAATTGAGATTGTGTAGTAAGGTCACCCGAGCAGAAAGGACATGAAGGGCCTACCAAGAAGCAGTTCTCCAACAGGAGGGGACAGGAGGGCTGTGACTCCAACTAGAACCAGACCTGAGGCTGTCACAGGAGGACAAGTTGCTCCAGCATCTTACATGGCAGAGGTGGTCTTGGGGAGGCCAGCGCCCCACCACCTCCTGGAGGCATGCCTGCATCTAGAAGAATCCCCAGTGGGGCTGGGTCCGATCAAAGAGGCTTTTGGGGAATAGCAGCTTAGAAGGGAGGGGAGACACAGGAAGGAGAGAAGGGCGTTCCTCTGATGGGGAAACCGGGGCTACAGTCAGTTTCAATTCAAATAACAAAAGAAAAATGGCCTTATTTTTTGCTTAGCCAGGTGAAGCAAGTCATGTGAACAGAATTGTTATTATTAATTACTTATATTTCTTGATTATATGACATTATTATTAGCAGCAGCCAACAAGCATCAAGTGCCTACTATGTGCAAAGCCCTGGGCTACACACCGTGTGTACATTATCACATTGACTCTACAGCTGGGAAGCAGCAGCAGGAATTCATTTGATAGGTAAGGAAAGGAGACCAGAGAGGTCAATTAACTTTATGGTCACACAGCGGGCATGCAGCAGAGCTCACGTTCAAACTCAACTTCTTGGACTCCAGAGCCTGGGTTCACCACTATTCATGATAGGAAGTGGAGCTGCTTCTTTTAATGGCAGTGATCCAGTTGATTCCTGACTGCAGGCTGCTGGGTGGGTGGGGCTTCTCCCTCTGCCTGCAGAAACTCCATCCCTCCTCATTAGCTCAATAAACATTCTCAGGGGCTTGCTGTGGACTATGGTTTCTGCCTGAGTGCTCCTCTCCCAGATGCTCCTCCTTCAAGATGGAGGCTGGAAAGTCCAAGAGCCAGGTGCCTGCAGGGTTCAGTTCCTGGTGAGGACCCTCTTCCTGCCTTGCAGACGGCTGCCTTCTCCTTGTGTCTTCACGTGACAGGGAGATAGAGGGGGTGGGGAGGGGAGGGAGATCTCTTCCTCTTCTTGTAGGACCACAGTCCTATGAGATTAGGGCCCCACCCTTATGACCTCATTTAACCTAACTACCTCCTAAAGACCCTCTCTCCAGATACAGTCACACTGGGGTTAGGGTTCAACGTATGAATTGGGGGTGGGGATGGGGGGCACAATTCAGTCCTTAGCAAGTAGTTACAGTATTCTCGTGTTTTTTAAAAGGATGAAATTTCCCATGAACGTCTACTCCCAGGTATCTCCAAGACCGTAGAAGTTTAGATCTGAGAAGAGTCCCTGAGGAAATCAAGCCCAAATTCCTCATTTTACAAATGAGTACATGTGACTCAGAGATGTTAGAGGACTTCCCTGGAGCCACACAGCTATCGAACAACAGAGCTAAGAGTAGAATCAAGTCTTCTAATTTCAATGATGTACTGACATTCGTTGCCAGGTCTTGAAGGAATGATGATGATGATGATGATGATGGTTCAAGCCCCTACTATGTGACAGGCATTGTACAATTCACTTTATAGACACTATCTTATTAATGCTCACAATTGCCCAGGATAATGGGTATGATTATCCTCTAATACAGATGAGGAAACTGAGGCTCAGAGATGAGGTACCTTACCCCAGCTCACCTAGCTATTGGTGGGTGGTGATAGAGTTTAAACCCAGGCCTGGATCCAAAATCCATGTTCTTTTGTTTTCATTGTGCTCTATTTCCACTGAGCAAGTGGACACCGTGGTAGGGCCCAGGGAGGTAGCCCTATGGCTATGAGCCAAGGTATGGAGCCAAGTCAAGGTCATGGCTCAGCCCTGAGGACCAAGAGGCTGCCAGGAATGACAGCATGAAGAAAGGAAGGAGAGAAACAGGAGACAAAGCTTGATGGCTCCCCAACATTGCCGTTGTCCCACTTGGAGACTTCCAGTTCTGTTTCGCCTGGGGAGCCAGCACTATGTGTTTTCCTTTACCTTCGAGCTCTATATCCCTTTATCGGTAAACTAACCTTGCAGACAAGTATGAACTGTGGCAGCCCACCCTCCCCTCAGGCTGCAAAGGAAATGAGTTTGGCGTTCTATAGTCCTCACCTGGCATGAATCACAACGCAGCCCCAAGAGAGTGGGCCAAGGCTGGGTGTCAGGCTGACGGGCTATTGTCTGGAGCCTTGAGCGAGGGAAAAAAGGAAGAGAGCTTGCAGGAGAAAGGTGAACGGGCTGGCCCTGGCCCAAGAATGACGGAGGCCCCTAGCTCCCGCTGCCCCATCTCTGTTTCCCTGGCCCGTGAACAATAATGAGGCGCTGTCAGGAAGTGACACTGGAACGCCATTCCCCTCTACCTCCTTCAGCCTCTGGCAAAAGGAGGTTCCCGGAGGGAATATTTTTAGTTTGACAAATGAAAGCCTGGGACCGAGGACAGGAGGGATTAAGGGAGCTCTTCTCTGACACTCCTGGAGACGGGGAGATGATGAGTCAGATACAGAGGGCTTAGGCACGACTTCTCAAGACATTCCTCAAGCATGAGCGCAAGCCAGCCGCTCGAATTCCTCCTGCCCAGCCGGCAGCCGGCACTGGGGAGGGGCCTGCCAGGGAGCAGCTCCTCTCCTCGTCTTCCCCTCTGCTCATCGTTGGACAGCAGCTTTGGGACTTCAAAGCCACCACCTGCGTTGCTTTCCGGAACTGGCAGTCAGGAGACCTGGGTTCGAGTCCAGGCTTCCCCAGTTGCTGGCGGGACACTGGGTGGCCTCATTTCTCCCTCTATGCCTCTGTTTCCTCATCTGTAAATGGAGGGTACTGTAACACCTCAGAATGATTATTGTGAGGCTTTCTTTTTAAAAAAGAATGGAGAGTGCACATTGCTGTTGAGACAGGGTTTTCCTGTATTACTGCAGCCCCCCATATACAGATGTACTCAGAATCTTGCATTGTAGCAACAATAAATCTGCGTTTAACCCTCTCAACACCTCCACGAGGTAGATCACATCACCCATATTTTACAGATGATGAAACGAAAGCTCAGAAAGATGGTATGGCTTGCTAAGGTCACAGAGCTGACAGATGGCAGGTTGGCATTAGAACCCAGCTGCCCTATCTCTGAAGCCCACATCCTGAGTCCATGTGTCGGTGACTCTCTGGCTGGGCCTGTGTCTGGCGGGAGCGTGTCTCTTACCAGAAGCCACCAGAGACGGTCAGATCAAGGCAGTGCTCAGGGCCAGGCGCCAATCAGGGAGCCAGAAGGGAGGAACGGGCAGCCAGCCGGGGAAGAAGGGCCAGAGCGGACAGAGACGAGAGCCCGGAGCCAGGGCTCAGCCGCCAAGCACAGGTGGAGGGGCAGGGGAAGCCACCCAGGCTAGAGCCAGCTGTCCACAGTTGGCTCCAATGCACTCACGGCGAGGTGATGGCCCCAGGAGGGTAGGTGTGCTTAAAATTCAGACTCTGCTCATTTGGTTGGAAGAGAGAATGAGGCCACCAACAGTCTGTAGATTGGCTTATTTCTCACTTTCCAAACAGCTGGGGTGGGTGGGTGCTCCCAGGGACTCAGCACAAAGTCACTAAGTGAATTCTATCCAAAATATGTAAAGCCGAGATGAGCAACCCACCCGGCAGGCCCCACATGGCCCGCCTACTTGAATTTCATTGGCCCAAAATTGAGTTTCAGGATGAATAGAAAAACGCCATCATCAATGAGTGCACCTTCTCAAAAACGGCGATAGCGGTGATTTTGTTGCTAAAAGTAGTGTTTTTTTCACTCATTAGCATCCTTCTCTTAAGAAGATGATCTAAGTCCTGAGAATAATTCACTTTTTATCCTCTCTCAGAGCTTGATAGAGCTATTTTGTTTCAAACAGAAAATAAAAGGTGGCGCATAAGTTTGGTTGTTTTCTTCTTTAATGTGCCCTCAGGAAGAAAGGATGGAAAGGAAAGGAGGAGGGGAGGGGGCCACCACTCACGCCACAAACTCGACTCTATGAACTCATGGCAAAAGCCGCCTACCACCCCAGGGCCAAGCTAAGGTCCAAGAGACTCTAATAGCACCACTCCTGGGGCCCTGAGTGATGTGGACATGTGACAGATCATGTCTGCATTTTTGCATCAGCCACTGAAGACGTTCAGAGCTAATTTTGTATCTTTCCTTCAAGTCGTGGGGCCTTGGGGAAGTCACTTAGACTCTGTGAGCCTCGATTTCCTTATCTGTAAAATGAGGTTAAATTGCCACCTTGCCTCATATAGCAGTTGTAGAAATAAAATGAGAGTATATATTTACCTATATATAATTATATATAATTTATTGACCATATAGTCATGCCTCGCTTAACAACGGGGATACACTCTGAGAAATGCGTCTTTAGGCAGTTTCATTGTTGTGCGAACATCACAGAGCGTACTTACACAAACATAAGTGGTGCAGCCTACTACACACCTAGGCTCTATGATACTAATCTTGCGGGAGCACTGACGTGTCCGCAGTCCGGCGTTGACTAAAACATCGTTATGCAGCGCCTGACTGTATATGTATTATTTCTCAAGCACCTGTTACGTTCCAGGCACATGCTGTACGTATGTGTGTTTGAGAGTTTTTTGTAGGAGGGAGTTGTAATCCACATCAATATCGTGAAGCGGAGCAGCTCAAAAACCCCAAACAAGCGTGCTACTGAAATGACAATTTGTTTTGCTCTTCCCCAGACTCTACCGGTAGGCTGACCTGAGTTTCAGTCAAGTTTCTGTGACTGCAAGATCAGAAAACCTTAAATATCAGAAATGCAAGGGGTGGGTGTGGGAGGAGTGGGTGCTGTAAGGACACCAGTGGGGAAAGGAGGATCTTATTTGGAATGAAAAAATCTGGCCTCGTGGGAAGTAGAAGAGGGAAACCATTTCCAAGCCAGGCCACTTCCAGGAAGTGATGGCTTTGTCGTCCGTTTGATAGCTGCTGACTGTTCTCTGGTGGGCATGTGGGCTCGGAGACCCAGCTGTCCTGCAGTGCTGTTCTCTTGCTCTCAGCTGGCCTACCCTCTCCTTCAGTTCTGTATGCCTCTTCTCCATCTGGTAGCTTCTGCTTCGCAAGGCCCAGTGGGCTTCACCATCCTTTCTGTATATCACAAACTTTCAGCTTCAGGTTCCTCTGCCAACTGCCTCATTTCTCGTCGTTTTCAGGGTCAAACTTCCTAAGAAGGAAATCTGATTGAGCTGACTCATCATTTTTCTCTAAGCCACCTCCTAGGGCCTGGCAGATTCTATATTGGGTGTCACTGAGTCCTACCCTCTGGTCTGATCCTGTGGGGTTGAAGTGTTGGGATGGGAGGCAGGACGTGGAATACATCAGCCCTATTTGGCTGCCTCTTGAGCAGGGGCTATAAGAGATACAGCTTTCCCTAAAAGGCAGGCCTTATGGTTGACATGCGGGGACACTCAGACACTTCCCAATTAGCTTTTTCCTGTGGTCTCAGACTGTAATTATTCTTTGCCCATGGGCTCTAGAGTTAAAAAGACTGGGACCTGAATCCCAGTCCTACCACTGGTCAGCTGATCTATTTTGAGCAAGGAGCCTCTTGGACCATCAGATTCCTTTTCTGTAAATAGTGATCCTAATAGTACCACCTTCATTGAGTTGTGATGCAGAATAAATAAGATAATTAGGACAGAGCCTGAAATTTAGTAAAGACTCAACACCCTCAATTGTTATTAATCTTATTGCTGCTATTACTATTCAGAGTTGGATAGAATTGCCTCATATCCCACTTCTTTCACTTGAGAAAATTTCTTAACTCTCCAAGCCTCAGTTTCTCGATCTATACGAAGGGGCTTCTAACACGAGCCTCACAGGGCTGGTGCAAGGAGTCAATGTGTCAGGTATGCAGAGATCTCAAGCGGTACCTCATAGACGCTAAATATCAACAAATGCTTGTCCTCTTTCTCTCCATGATTCTTTACGGGGTGTTCCTTAAGTGTTTTCCCACGAAGCCGGTCTCCTCCCTACACCATACCTCTCTAGAAGCACCCTATAAAGGGCTCAGCCCTTTGGATCGAGATCCAATTGTTGGTTAAAAATTCATCTTCAAGAAGCCTTGAGATGGTAGAGCAGACCAGAATCTTGGAGACCAGTTGACCTCATAGTTTACAGATGGGGAAACTGAGTCCCAAAACAAGAGGCAATGGACCCAAGCGAAAGAGTGACCAACTCAAAACAAGACTCCGCCTTTCCTGATTTCCTGTCCAGCGCTTCTGCCTCACTTTATTTGCTCTCAGTAGATTTCACCATTTGGGGCTGCCTTTTTCCTAGTCATTGAGCACACACACTCACGTCTGTGCTCCCAGAACCATCTCTGTGGAAAATTAAAGGCCAGGGGTCTGAGACAAACTGTAAGGAGAAAGGACAACAACTCAGAGGCAGTGGGAGAGCAGTGACAAGCAGACCCCTAGCACAGCCCCCGGCTTAGCCATAACAAGAGTGATTCGGGAGTCCTTCGGGAAGGGAGCCTCTGAGCCATGACCTCATGTGAATGGCGGGTGTCTGTGGGCCTTGAAAGTGAAAGGGGATTAGGCCAGTGTTCTGGGGCTGGGCTGTCCAGCCCTGGGGGCCCCAAAGGAGACCACCTGCCCTGCCTGAGAAATGTTTGCCAAAACACCAACATGAGAAATGAATTTTAAAATTTGACGTTATCAAAAACAATCAGCTCTGGTTTCAAAGGCTGGCAAGCTCGCCCCTGAGCCCACACTCACCCAGGCCCAGCCCACCCCACCAGGACAACTAACCCATGACATCAGAGCCTGCCCCTGGGAGAGAGTCTGGTGAATTAGCAGTATCTACAAAGAGGAGGATGGAGTTACAACCTTACCAATTGGAGAAAATTCCGGAATCCTCCCTGGCTTAGCTCACATTCCCGATTGTTTGTCAAAATGTACATACCCAGAATTGCTGGGTCTTGACAACAGACCTATTGCCTTCTGCACCAGAATGGGATCCCAAGCCCCAGAGATAAAGCCAATGGCCCCAGGCGGAAGACGGGAGGGCTCCCAGCCACCAGCATCACCCCCTCTATCTCTATCTCTGTCTCTGTCTCTACCCTGCTATTCTGGTTCAGGCCGCATCACCTCTGAATTGTATTAAGACATTATTATGGCCTCCAGCTGCTCTCCCTCTCATCCAAGGGTCCCCCAGCTTGGGCTGAACAACTGGATCCTGCCCAGGTCCCATCCCATCTCGTTTCCTTGGTCAGGAGCAGAACTTTGACACTGGTACTTTTTAAGGCACCCACAGACACGAATGAGCGGCCAGGATGGAGAGCCGCTGCTGCGATCCATCCTTTACCCTGCAGCCGACTCCTGTCTCCAAGCCCAGAGCCGCTGCCATCTCCAAAGGAGGAATCCAATCCCTTCCCTTGGGGTCCGAGCTCCTTCCCCAGCAGGCGCAGTCCTCCCTCTCTTGTCCCATCGTCTTCCACTCCCTCTCACACTCTGGTCACTGGCACAGATCACGTTCTAAACAAACCACCTCTTTTGACTTGGCGCTCAGACTGTTCCCTTTGCCTGGAATGCCTAGGCCACCCTGGGAAGCCTCCCAGCCATACCTGGCAATTTTTTTCTTATCCTTCGAAGCCAAACATCAATGTCACCCTTCCTTGGAAGACGTCCCTCAGGCCCCACACAGTATTAATCGCTTCCTGATGGTGGTTGAAGCCAGTGCTTCAATAATGCTTACCACGGGGTGGGCACCAGACATTACAGTGGTTTTACGTATCCGAATTCATTTCATCCTTACCTCAACCCCTCAAGGTAGATGTTATTTTCACCCACATTTTACAGATGAGAAAACGGAGGCAGGGAGACGTGAAGTAGCTTGCCCAAGATCACGCGGCTACTGAGTGACAAGGAGGGACTGAACCCAAGCTGTCTGCTGTAGATCACCACCTGGTGCCTCTGCTGTTCCCCTGTTCATAGGCCCGTCTCACCCACTTAACCCTGAGCTCCTTGAGTGCAGGAATTGTGTCTTATTATTATAAGTATGATGGTATTATAAGTATCATCATCATTATTATAAGTATTACTAGCAGATTACTGTATGATAGAAATAATCATAGCTCGACTGTTCTCTATGGCCTGAGCTTTTCATACATTATTTTCTCTACAACGCAACAACCACATTGAGATGTGTATCATCTTCACTTTGTAGATAAATCATCTCATTTGTCCATGAGGCTCTGTGAGATAGAAGCCCAAGGTCACCCTTCTTGCCCTTACCCTTGATCCCCCGCATAGTCAAGACACAAAGTCGAGACTCAGTGACCTGTTGAATTAAAGAGAATGTCTCAGTTGTAGGTCACTACCTTTGAGTTCTAAGATCCCAATTTGCTACTAAGACCAAGAGCTAACATGTCCACACTGTGTGCCAGGAATGGTGCCTGGGCCCCATAGGCATCAACTCATTTATTCCTAAAAACCCACAGGGCAGGGCCCATTGTTTGCCCCCTTTTTTTAGACATCTCATGGGATGCTCAGAGAGGTTGTGGAACCTGCCCAAGGTCACAGAGCTGGTTATGAGCAGGGCCAGTGAGGGAGCCAAGTTGGCTCAAAGTTGCTATGCTCCCAGCCCTCTTCTACAGTGCCTCTTGGGAACAGAAGCCCCAGAGGCAGAGGAGGGAGCCAGGCGGACAGCGAGGAGGGAAGAGCCATGAGGCACAGTCCATCAGACACAATTTCCTCAGACATTTCAGCAGATTCCCCAGCCCCTATAGGCCCAGGCTGTCTCTGAAGCACATGATGAAACGGACTGTCCAGTTGCTCCCAGTGACATCTTATTTCTGCTCCTTCCGGGCCCCTGCACAGGCCCCTGTGCATTCCTAGTGACGTCACCCAGCTGTGCTCCCTCATCTCCCGGAGGAAGCTCTGTCACAGTCAGGAAGGGGGAGGGACGGTGCCGAGGGACGACACGGAGACAGGCTGCCTCTCGGCGCCTGAAGGAATGCGTTCCCGGCCTGGCCCCACGGCCGACTTTGAGGAGGGTCCCCAAGCAGGGTCACTTCCCGATGATCAGAAGGTGGACGCCAGGGTCTGAAATGCCCAGGCTAGAGATGAAAAATAACCCAACTGAATAAATAAATCACCAAAGAGAGCAGCAACCACAGTCTGCCAAGAAATTTAATCCCAAATGTGGAGAGAGTTGGTAGGGGGTGGGGGCGGGGGACAGGGAGGACCGAGGTTCTGAAAAGATTTAATTGGTGATAGGACCCCAAGAATATGTAAATAGTCTCTTGGTTTCTATCCTAAAAGGAGAAACAGATGCCAAGGACTCCGAGCTGAATTTTCATATGAAAATCACTAAGACCCTGAGAATGCCATTTAAAACGTCTATAATTCGATTGTTATCTCCTATGGGGGAGGGCTCCCTGTTGGAGGTTTCCTTTTACATCAACCCCCTATTGTAAGACCCATTTTCTGAACCCCCTTTCCTCTTTCTCCCCCTCCCGAGCCCAATGGCTAGAGGGCCCAAGACAAGACGGAGGAGCGGAGGACTGGGGAGTTCAGTGTGGGGAGTGGGGGAGTTCAGAGTTCTGCTCTCTTCGGGTCTCAAAAGCCTGTGGCTAAAACTTTAACTCAAAGATTATCTAAATAAGGTTAACAATTTCCAAGTCCGGCCTCTGCTGACAATCGTCCAGTGACAAGGAGTCAGTTCCCTATTTCTCCTTAGGCGGCCAATCCTATTAGTTTTGACAATACTGATTCTAGACTGTTCCTCCATACGTTGGACTAAATTCTGTCTCTGCAAGGCTTTTTACTTTTGCTCCTCGGCACTACACAAAACACAATGGATCGTTCTTCCATGTAGCAAAGCTTCGAGAAGGACTCTGGGGATTCAGATACTTTGGATACTTAAAAATAAAAGAGAAGCTGGGGAGTCTAATGGAAGGAGTTTGGGGCGAAGAGAAGTCAGGACACTAGTGTTTTAGGCACAGTTTTACTCCCTGACTTTCAGGGCCTCAGTTTCCTCATCTGTAAAATGGGAAGATTGGTGCCTGCCCTTTACCAGTGGGGTGAAGATAAAATGAGAAAAGGGGGATCATGTGTTTTGAAGGTAAAACAATCCTATAAAAGCGAGTTACAATTAAAAACACCAAATGAAGCCATGAAAGCGAAGGGGCTGGATGCTTCTCCTCCTCTGCGCGTGGAGAAGGTTGAATCAGTGATCTCCGAAGCCCCTCCCAGCTCTGATGTGCAGGAAGCCTCGTGTGAATGGGAGCAGAACAGGATGGGAATTTTCCAGACCTGTGCAAATCAGCAAGCACCAGCCATTTCTCTCTGGCCTGGGTGGCTCCTGTGAGCAGATATATTTCCAGAAGAGCAGAGAAAGAAGGATAGGATGGCAGGAGAAAGTGAGGAAGGGGGCCCTTCTCGTCTACTTACCCATTCCACAAACACGTGTCAGGCATGGAGCACATTGGACAAAGCACTGTGAGGAGACTGTCCCTACCAGCGGTGAGTCTGCCAATGGCCCACACCAGATGATGCTACATGGTGTGGTAGGCTGAATAATGCACACACCCCCCGAAAGATGTCCACATCCTAATGCCCAGGACCTGTGCATATGTACCTTACACGGCAGAAAGGACCTCGTAGATGTGATTAAAGTTTGTAATCAGTTTTCCTGGATTATCCTGGTGAGCCCAACACAATCACAAGGCTCCTTATGAGAGGGAGGCAGGAGGGTCAAGTCAGAGAAGGAGACGTGATGACAGAAGCAGAGGTTGGAGTGATGTGGGGCCATGAGGTAAGGAATGTGGGCAGCTTCCAGAAGCTGGAAAAGGCAAGGAAATGGATTCTTCCCCCAGAGCCTCTGGAAGGAGCCCAGTGCTGTCAACCCATTTTGGACTTCTGACTTCCAGAACTATAACAGAATAAATCTGTGTTGTTTTAAGCTACTAAATTTGTGATGATTTGTTACAGAAGCAATAGGAAACTAATATATATGGCTCACAGAGGAAACTCCCTTTGTCAGTTCTTATACAATTATTTTCATCTATATTAAAGTACATGGATCACACACACACAGTGCAAATACATCTAACCCAAACTCAACCCCACCTCAAGGTCTTTGCACTTGTTCTTCTGTCTGCCAGGAATGCTCTCCCCCTAGATCATCAGATAGCTCCCTCCTTCTCGGCTCTGTTACCTCTGCACGAGCTTCACTTCCTCAGAGGCTCCTTCTCTGGCCACCCTTTCTACGATAGTGCCATGTGTCCTGCCACCAGTCCCCCGATGTTCCAGTGTTTTTCAAACTGCTGTCCATTAATGCAATCCATCAACAGATCATAAGATCAGCCTTTAGTGGCTCATAACCAGGATATTTAAAAACAAAGTAGAAAGGAAGAGAAAATATCAGAGCACACCACATGTAGTAGAGGTAAGTACTCTTTCTCAACATTTTTCTCAAAACATTTGCAGTTTTGGGTGTGTTTGCATGTATACTGGGCTGCAGTGTCGAATCACTCCCTTACTATGGATCAAACATTTCTACCTAATATATCCTCCTGCCGAATTTTCTCCAGAGCCGTTATTGTTATCTGAAATTATCTTATATATGTATTTAATCTCCATCTTCTCTAGGAGAATGTAATCTCCAGAAGTTAGAGATTTTGCCTGTTCTTTTCTTGGCTGTGTCCTCGGCATCTAGAAAAGCCTGCCAGCCCGTAGGCATTCAGTCAAGATTTGTTGAAGGAATGAATTAATTAATTGAGCCCACGGTTTCATGAATATTATTGTTTAGGACAGGAGTGATGTTTTTAAAAAGTAAGTTAATTTAAAGGATCATAATAAGTAAACAGAAATACACGTGGTACCCAATGAGGCAAAAAGCAAGAAGAGGATACTGAAATACTAAAATCGGGAACATAAAATATAGACTTATTCCCTGCCCTTGAGGGACCTCCAAGATGGCTGGGGCGACCGGCTGCAGAAGAGCCAAGGAACAGATGAATCCTGTCCTGGAGCGTTGGAGGTCACGTCCACGTCCTCTCATTTCACCCACGAGTAAAGCCCGGGGTGCGGGAGTGACTTCTCCCAGGCCATGGAGCTGCCAGCTGCAGAAGCAACAGCAAGCTCCCTTGCGTCCGCCTCCCAGGCCTGCGGTCCCTGCCCTTTCAGCTGAATGAAAGCTTTGGGCATCCTGACCTCCCAGTCGGTTTCCTTTTCAATTCAGCCGCATTCAGGCCCTGGAGTCTGAAAATCCAGGACAAGTAGCTTCCTCCCAACTTTAGCCCCACCCTCCACACCACCTACTCCCATCCTGTGCTTTTTCCTCTTCTGCAGCACACTGTCCAGGAACTTGGAGGCAGCGCCATGCAGTGGAAAGATACCCAGCTTGGGTATCAGACAGAACTGGCTTCCAGTAGACCTGTATCTATTGCTTATTAATAGGAAACTTAGGCAAGTTTCTCAACCTCTCTGAGCCTCGCTTTTCTCATCTGTAAAATGCGGAAATAAAATAACTGTAAAGTGCTCAGAAGTAGATCCTTGGGACATGGAGCTTCCCTTCTCTTCTCTCCCAAGGGATTTATGCATTATTGTTGTGGTTTAACCTTTAACAAATGCCCGCAAAAGGTGGCACTGTTCAGATGCCATCAGTGACAAGCTGCCAGGGGGTGCCATCCTCAAGTGTCAGCTCCAAGCGTTCCAGAACAGGGGTCCTGGCAAGCGGGCTTTTATCCTCCGAGGTGAGATGCTCATTCCAGGGTGATGAGACACTGGCGAGTGTCAGAGCATGAATGAAGGCGCTTGGGAATGGGGACAGCCCCTTCCAGCACTCAGTGTCCCTTCTTCCCATCCCTCCCCACTAAGTTGTAGTGTAGCCAGGGCCGCAGGATGCCTTTCATGGGCTGTAGCCGCTTTTGCGCTCGTGGACCCCTTCCTCCATCCAACAAATATTACAAGTCATCTTTTACCACTATATTGGCATAGAGATGGATATATGAATATTATATGATAAAACATTTTATTCAACCTAAAAGTTCTTTTTCTTCTGATTTAAAAAAAATTAAAACATGTTCAGAGGCCCCTAAAAGTATTACACGCCCTGTGCCCACCACGCCAGAGACAAAGCGGCCCTGAGGCTGGCCTCTCATCCCCCACCTCCAATGACGGGAACTCGCTGCTTCCACAGGGGGCACAGGCCACCTCTGTTAACTCTGACTTACCGGAAAGTTCTTATTTATAATGAGTAAAAATTTGTGTCCCTTAAGCTCCCACTCCCCTTGGCCCCAACCTTAGCTGTTAGAGCTGCAGAAAACAGGGGAACCCCTGCTTTCCCTACAGGAGGCTGGATGTCTATAGTGGGTTGAGCGGTGGCCCCCGAAAGACATCCACCTCCCGGAACATCTGAATTCTACCATATTTGGGAAAAGGGTGTCTGCAGATGTAATTAAGTTAAAGATCTCCAGATGACATTATCCCAGATTATCCTCGTGGGCCCCAAATCCAATGACAAATGTCTTTATAAGAAACACACAGAGGAGAGACATGGAGAAGAGAACATGTGAAGACGGAGGCAGAGGTCGGAGTTATGTTGCCTCAAGCCGAAGAACGCTGGAGCCACTAAAAGCTGGAAGAGGCAAGCAAGTTTCTCCCCTAGAGCCTTTGGAGGGAGCGCAGCCCTGCTGGCACCTTGATTCCAGACTCCTGACCTCCTGCACCGTGAGGAACACCTTTCTGTTGTAAGCCACTTTGCTTGTGGGAACTTGTTATAGCAGCCACTGGAAACTAATGCAGTGCCCGTTCCATGGTGCTCCGTGCCCCCGTCCACCCTGGGCTCCTACTCAAGGAGTAGTAGAAAAAACAAGGCCGGAGTAATGTCCGCATCATGGCAGAGTGAGTTGTTCCCTTTGTCTCTCCCCTCTAAGTTACAACCAGTCAGACATCCAGTGACCATCAAAGGACCCCTGCACAGCATACCAGAAGGCCCGAGAGATCCATGCATCTGTACATCTGGAGGTGGGTGGACTGGACCTCTGGGAGGCAGTGGAACCAGAGGAGCAGCCCCCTCACTCTCCTCCAGTTGTGGGGTGATGTGAAGTCTGGATTCTGATTCTGACTCTGCTAGTTAGCATCTGAGTAAACTGGACAAGAAATTTAACCTCTCTGCACGCTGTTATCTCATCTTTAAAATGGGGACAAAAATGTCTACCTTGCGGGGCTGTCATGTGGATCAAAAAAAATAACTAGAAAATGTTTAGCTTCTGCTTAACCACAGAAGGAATAATCAATTCTTGTTGGGCTCCACCAATGGCCACAGAGTCCAGCACAGGCTTCTCCCTTGCTCACATTCCTGAGCAGATTGGTCCCCGCACTTTTGGAGAAGATAGGATGCCCAGTGTTCTAAGGATGAGGAGCCAGCTCCAAAGGGAGTGAACCCCAAGAATATTCCCAACTAGGAGGTACTGTTTGTCTTGGCCTAAGGGCCTGGAGCTTCTAGTTCAGATCTCATACTTTGAAGAAACTTGGGATCGACTTTCTTCTAGAAAACCAAAAAAAAATTGATTCTTTCAAGATATTTTCTATTTGATTATTTAGAAGAAGAGAAAATGGGGAAATGGATGGAGGAGGAGGAAGAGCATCTTTGTGGATAAGAGTAAGTCCTAGCAGAAAGTTCAGTCTGCAAGGCCAAAGGATGGGCACAACGACATGAAGCAACCTTTGACTGAGCCCCAGGGAAGGGTGTAAAGAGTGAGGGGCCATGGGGTTTCCAGGTGGTTGGAGAAAGCGCTGTTATTTGAGCAAAAGACACAGGAAGGGTAAAGATGGAGGAGCCCCAAGAGATGCGAAGTGTGAAGGATGCAAAACAGGCGGTCAAATGTCCCAGATCCCAGAGGCTCCCCAAAACACTTGGCTCAAGTCTAATCTTTGTCAAGTCTGCCCACCTCCCACCTGGGCCTCCCCTTCCCGGTACCTTCCGGGGGCTCCTGTGGGTCCAAGGCAGGTGGCTGCAGGGACAAGAGGCAGAGGGGGGGCGCCTGAAAGTGCACAGCTATGTCAGGGCCTGTATGTCAGGGGAAGAGGCAGGTTTAAATTAGGGCTTCGACTCCAGAGCCCACATTCTGAACCAGGAAGCTGTGCGGTCCCTCCTCATCTACAAAAGGAGGACAAGAATACCTTCCTCCCAAGCCGCTTTGAGAATTAGAAATAACGAACTCATCGTCCCTGGCACATCCTGGACCATTTGCGGAAGCTTGCATCATGGCCACTGTGACTGTTCCTGGGCCGGATTCTCGTCAGTCTCCCAGGATGTGGATGGCTCAGCAATCATCTGGCTAATGACGCATTAATATTTTTATTCTGATAAGTAGTATATGCCTCTCCCCCTGTCCTGTGCAGCCCTATTCTTTATTGAATTTCTGTTTATGCAATTACAACTGTCAATATAGATCAACATGTATTTCCTTGAAAAATGAGGAAAACAAAAAGGAAAGCTGACTTGTAAATTCAGAAAGAAGAGGATGCAAATGGCATTTTCCAGCAGGTCACATGAATTACCCTGTAACTCTAAGGTGAACTTGCAGTTTCCACCAGCAGAATCCACTGAGAAGTGGAAAGGCCAACAAATCACATTACTTCTCAAGAAAAGAAACGGTGCAGTGCTCTATGGCTGTGCAGAGATGCCCGCATCCTCCAATGAATCCCTGGACCCTGGTTCTTTAAAACTTGGCCCAGACCTCGTGCTGGATCCATCTCTACGTATGCCGGGGAACGCAGAGGCTGCAAGGCTGCTGTACAGCTCACAGATCAGGCCCCGCTTCCTTTGTACCCCAGGAATCTGAAGATTTGGAGTTAAACAGACCTGGTTTCAAATCCTGGCTCTTCCATCTGGGAACTTCACTCCACTTCCTCAAATTCTCTGAGGCTCCGGTGAATGGAGATGGCAACTTCCCTGGGCAGTTTTGGGGCTCAGATGAGGTGACTTATGGGAAAAGTTTAGGCAAATGGCAGAACTCAAGGACTAGGAACTCATCACAAGAGCGAAAGCTTTTTTTCTTGAGGAATTCAGCGCTCCCCAAAAGACCAATCCTGCAAGACCATATGTTGGGCCAACAGCACCACCTGGTGGTCGGCTATAAGATCTGGCAAACCTCTCCTCTGTCTTCGGACTTTCTCAGCCTGGTCCTAGGGAGGCTCACATCGCGAAAAAGAAGACTGCCTTGAAAAAGGGACCTGGTTCAAAGAGGCCCGGCAGTCAGGAAGGGAACACAGCCTGATCTATTTGTAGTCGTCCCCTGACAGAAGGAAAACTGGTAGTAGTCAAGAGGGTGGATATTGGATTCAGTCCACCTTATAAGACAAGGCAAGACAGGCCAGACATTTCACTTCTCTGAGCCTCGGTATCTGCATCTGTGTAGTGAAAACAATGAGACCTTATTGGAAGGTATCAAAAATTAAATAAACATAGATCAAGAGACTGGCATCTCGTAGACACTCCAGGCAATTTGCTATATTTAGAAAGCAGCTGCATGTGTGAGATCCTCTAAGGCTGTACCTGGTCTTGAGACAACAGCTGGGATAAGTGCCCTGAGGAGGTTTCCAAGAAGAAAAGACCAGCCCCCAGCCATCTGCTGGGCCAGGCTTTCTGCTGTCCACTTGCTTTTTCACCTCCCCTCCTCTGAGCGGGCACTGCCCCAAAGTCAGACCTGCTTGGGAAGCACCCATCAGAAGCTGGGATTCAAGGCTGGCCCCGTGGTGCAGCAGTTAAGTGTGCATGTTCCACTTCGGTGGCCCGGGGTTCGCCGGTTCCAATCCCGGGTTCAGACACTGCACCGCTTGGCAAGCCATGCTGTGGCAGGCATCCCATGTATAAAGTAAAGGAAGGTGGGCATGGATGTTAGCTCAGGGCCATTCTTCCTCAGCAAAAAAAAGAGGAGGATTGGTAGCAGATGTTAGCTCAGGGCTAATCTTCCTTAATTAAATAAATAAATCATATTTTAAAAAAAATAGCTGGGGTTCTTGGAGACTGGAGAAGGAAGACCATTCATTCACTCACTCATTTAACAAAAGTGCTAAGCATTGGAGATACAAAGATGACTCTGACATGGCTCCTGGCTCCAAGGAGCTTGCATTCTAACTGGGGAGGCAGAAGAATAAAGAAATACTTCAGTGCGATGGGCCAGGCACTGTGATAGAGATGTGTACTGTTTGGGAAGGTAACACAGAGGAGAGAGCAACCGACTTGGCCTGGAGGAGATGGGTGAATTCAACAGTTCAACAAACATGAAAGAACCTACTAAGTGTCAAGCACAAAAGGAGGACCTGGGGCTACAAGGATGAGTAAATCCCCGTGCCCCAAAGAGATTGTGATCCACCGCGGGTAAGGGAGGGATGTGGAGAGGACATGATATGTGGTTTGGGACTGTAGGGGCTATGAGTTCGGGGGAGGTGAAGCGAAGGGAACAGCCTGAGCAAAGAAAGGCTCAGAGGTAGGACAGAGCAGGGTCAGCCGGTGGCTTCTCCACTCTCACCGCTGCAGCTTCTGAGCTGCTGCCCCTGCTTTGGGACGCAGGAAATGCAAATATCATTTTTAATTTTTTAAACTTGTTTATCCTCCATTCTGGTCCCTTCTCCCAAGGGTCCGAGATAGGTGAGCACTGCACCAGAACATGGTCAGGCCAGTCCCCTCCTTGTTCATGCCATCTTAGCATGGAGGGTACCGTCATCCCCAGCCCCTCCGTGTGACTCCTGTCCAAGGCGATCTTCTCAACCTGGCCCACTTTCCGGGGTGTCTTGAAGCCCTGGGCCGCCCCCAACCCCCAACCTGCCTGAGGTTCCAGAGTCCCGCTGACCTAACAGCTGGAGGAGACTAGGATGGGAGGTGCTACAGGGGAGGCCCCTCGGGGTGCTAGAGGGTGGGGTGGGGAGTGCCCACAGGTTCCAAGTTCCCTTCCTCTTCAGTCCCAAGAGAAGTGAGTGGAAACCACCGCCCAGCAGCTCCATTTCCTGAGAGCCTACTGTGTTCATTGACTCTTCAACGGTGGCAGAGCAAGGCAATGAAGAGCTCACATCCAAGTTCCGCCACTTCCTAGCTGGACGGCTTTCGACAAGTCACGTAAACTCTCTGTGCCTGCAATTTCTTTATCAATAAAGGGGAGAATAGTACCTGTCTTATAGAGCTGTTGTGAGGATTAAATAAAATAATACAGCAAAGGGCTTAGAAGATGGCCTGACACAGAGTAAGAGCTCATTAACTCCTAGCTGTGAATCAACAATAACTATTTATTGAGCTTCTCCGGTATGCCAGGATTGAAGCTGCAGCTGTGAACCAAACAGACCTGGTCCTTGGCTCCCAGAGTTTACAGTCTGCTGGGGAGACAAACTGTTAATACTAAGTAAGGATGCAAATAATTATATAATCACCAACTGTGATGAGTGCCGTGAATAAAATGGATAGTATGAATGGAGAGAATAAAGCAAATAAAAGGAGGCATTGGTATTAAATGGGACGTAGTGACATTTAAGCCGAGACTGAAAGGATGTGCAGGAATGAGGTGATGAGCTGAGAATAGCGTGCCAAGGCCCTGCAGCGGCCAAGAACGCTGTGCCATTAGGAACTGGAAGTGTGGCTGCAGTGCAGGGAGAGAAAGGGCCCTGAGCTAAGGCTGGAGAAGCAGGTAGAAGCCAGCTCCTGCTGGGCCCTGTGGGCCACATGAGGAATTGAGTATTTTACCCCAAGTCACGGGAAAGCCACTGAAGTGTTTTGGGAGTGGGTATAAGGTTCAGACATTATTTAATTTACGTTTTCAAAAGATCGCTGTGCAGATAACCTTAAATGTAGAATTGAGAACATTAGAAAGGAAGCGATTATAAATAGGGAGGTGGCTGGGGTTAATGTGGGGACATCAGAGATACACCCACAAATATAATCAATAGGACTTGATGATGGAACGGATGTGGGAGGTGAGGGAGAGGGAAGGTGAAGACAACATTTAACTGAGATGAGGAAAGACAGAAGGAACAGATGGCAGGCAACATAGAGTCCTCTTTGGAGATGTCAGGCAGGCAGTTCCATATGGAAATCTGGGATTCCAAAGAAATATACATTTATGAGCTATACATTTGGGAGTGAGAACACGTAGATGTCCTCTCAAGTCACAGGAATGAATTAAATCATTTGGGGAGAGATTGTAGAGAGAGAAGAGAAGAGAACTCAGGGCCAGGGACCCTAACATTTAGAAGGCAAGAAGAGAAACAAGAGCTGGCCAAAGAGATTGAGAAGGAGCGCCCAAGACGTGGGAGGAAACCCAAGAGAAATCAGTGTTTTAAGAAGGAAGGATTGGTCCACAGGGTCTATAGCTACTTCAGGGTTAAGTAAGATGAAGACAGAGAAGGAGACATTGTGGATGACATCACGGCAGTCATTGGCCACCGCAGCAAGAGCAGCCTCATGGAGTAGGGTGGTGGATGCTGTACTGGACTGGGTGGATGCAGGGGCAGCTTGTGTGGGCCGTTCCTTTTAGCAGCTTCAATCTGAGGTGGGAAGGGAGTAGAAGAAGGGCAATGGCTGGAGCAGGGGTGGTGGTCAAGGAATGTTTTTTATTCCTTTAAAAAGTTGAAAAAATTAAGTAGTGGTGACAGTGCTGATTAGAATGATCCATAGGGAGGGCAAAAGGACAACACAATCAAGAGAGGGGATAGAAATAGAGAGAGGGCGCTGAGAGGTCACAGGGGGCTGGAGTCCAGAGCTTCAGTGGGAGGTTGAGTCTTTAAGGAGACAAAGGAGAAGATGGAGACAGAGGGAAGAGGCTCTGCACATTGGCTGTAGGAAGCGAGGACCCTGCTAAATGCAAGGCCCTTCCACATTTCATCCTCAACACAAATCCTGGGGAGTTGGCTTTATTTCCCCCACTTTAGAAATGATGGGGATAAAGCCCAGGAAAGTTAAGTGGCTGAGCCCATCATGCTGTTCTTGAGCAGCCAAGCCAGAATTCAAGCTCTAGTTTATCCAACCCAAAGACTGTGTTCTCTTTGTCATGCCACCCTGAAAAGCTTACAAAACAGTGTTCTTTACAGGGGGGGTGCTCAGTAAGTGTTAGATGAATGAGGCGTTGGTTGTAAGCATAAGTTGACCCCCCAACCCAGCTTTGATACTGATTTGAATCTCTTAGCAGCAGCGGTGCATGGAGGGGTTGATACAGAAGGGAGTCACTTAGAAAAGAGTAGCTAGAATTAAGGTGAAATTGGGGTGAAAGGGCAAGTAAGAGAGGAAAAGGAGATAAGATAGATTCACTGGGATGCAGATCCCCACGCAAGGCTCCTGAAAGTTCTCAGGTCTGAGCTCACCTGCTGCATCTCTGCTATATCCTTGAGTGTGCCCCATGTCTTTGGTCCGGACACCACACACCAGAGTGTGGATGAACTGGGGTTCTCTGGATTTTTGGCTTGGCAGATGTCATGGTTTGGGGATCCCCAACAAAGAGGTTGGGGCACCGGGTTCTGGATAAAACTCCAGCTCCATCACTTACTAGCTTTGCGGTTGTCGACAAGTCACTTTCCCTCTAAGATTGTGAAATATTTGTTTTCTTCTGGCATTTCCTATTTCTCAGTCCCTTATTCCATTAGAAATTGGATTTTACAACATCTATTTCTGCAGGGAAGGAAAACTACATCAGAAGCAAAGAAAAGACTTCTGAGTTTCAAAAGTAGACAGACCCTGGGGTCTCAGGACACAGCAATTGCATGATGAATCAGAATTAGGTTGCTTGATCCAAGATTGATTAAAGGAGGCCCCATATAAAGAAGTAATGGTGTGGCAGAGATGGGCTAGCTGTTCACCAAGACAGCCGCCCCTTGGTCCTGGGCGTACAGGTGGACTGCGTTTGCTGCATGCCTCTGCAGGTAGGCATAGTCAGGAAACTGAGTTGTAGCAAATAGATGCGATCAGCAATGATGTGTGACGCTTCTAGGCCTGGCCCAGGAACACTCTCCAAGCTCGAGTCCTTGAATCTCTTGCTTTGTCTCCTGGCCTGATGCCAACACACCCAGCAACTTCGGAAGCCACGTGTTGTGGATGAGGGAGCTACAGATGGTAGTAGGTGCCTGGAGAGCCACCTACCGAGGAGTGCTACCCATTTTGGACTTCATGTAACTGGTAAATAAACTTCTATAGCATTTGAATTTTCGTACATTTTTGGCAGCTAATGCCGCCTTCGTGAATACAATTGGAGACGAGGCAAATGATGAACAAAGCCTTGTTGGGGGGTGTGAATGGGAAAATAACAGGCTCTTTCCATCTAGGTTTGTAGGATCTGAGAGTAGAGGAGATCTGAGCCTCCTTTCCCAGGTGGAGCCCTGGAGGAGGCAGTGGCACACCCACAGTGGAGTGGCTGTGTGGCATGTCCCAGGGGAGCCTCGCTGAGTTCAAAATCGCTAGAGCGGCGAGGGAGCAGATGACTGTTCCCCATGCAGCTGAGAGAGGCCCAGAAGTGAGCTGAGAGACAGCCAGATCTCTTGCAATTGAGAATGAGGAATGGCAGGCACAATGGTGACCGCATTGACCAAGAGCCAGATACGGCAAGGGACGTCTCACTGGAGCCCTGCAAAGACTGGTCTGCTGTTCAGACCAAACCCCAAGAGAAGTGCTGCAGGCCAGTGCAGGGGGCTAAGGGAAAAGGAATTGACCAAGAAGTAAATTGTATTCCCCCAGCACAATGGGCGCTTGAGATAGAAATTTACATCAAGTATTTGCACCTCTGAGTTTGTGGATTGACATTTTTACTTGCTGCTTCCCCAATAATGGAGCTAAAAATCCTGTCCTGCCTTCCTCATAGAGTTATGAGAACTAAAATCCAATAATGTGCTTCATAGGAAACTACATGGCTCTGAAATAAATAACTTATGGCTACTGTCATCCTTGTCATCATCATTAGCTTTGGCGGATGTTGATGGAGAAAGAGCGTCAAGCGCCCAGCTGAGCGAGCTTTTATAGCACGAAAGCCATACCTTTCGCCCAGCCCACGGGGAAAGGACGCGCATCCACTCCGTGGCAAAGGTCCCTAATCCCAGCTCTGTGGGTCCCCTACCCACAGCCCCTAATCCTGAAGAAATGGCTCCTTCTCTGCCCCTCGACCCTCTTCGCCTCCTTCAAGCAAAAGGAGCTCCGATTCCTAGCAGGCCATCAGAGGCATCCGGCCTCATTCCACAGCAGACGACAAGGGAGAGAGAGAGCTTTTGATGGAGGACTGGAACTCAGAATGCTGAGCGGTGTCATCACCTCTCGCAGGTGACAGAGTTGATCCCAGGGCTGCCAGGAGCCTGTACCCTCCCCTTGTCCCCATGTAGGGACAAGATGACCCTCCCTTCAGGGAAGGCTCCCAGCACATGACCCTACACCTCCCCACAGTCGCTTACATCCTTCACTCTGTTTGGCCTTTAATGGAGACATTGCCTCATGGAAGCAAACAAACATCAGAATACATCAGAATAATAGCTAATAATTATTGGTACATTTATTGATCACTCACCAGTTATAAACACTGTACTAAAACTGTTAATACCACATTTCATGTCCCTCCCCCCAAAATTATTATTATCCTTGTTTCAGAGATGAAGCACCTAAGGCTCAGAGAGGCCAAGTAACATGTCCTAGGTCACAAAGCCTGAAAGTAGCAAAGTCAGAATTCAAATCTAAGACTACTTGACTTCAGAGCCCAAGCTCTTACTCATTACTATACAGCATCCTGGTTTCTGTTTATGTCGTCATAGGCAACTGGGGTTCTACACTACAACATCTGTTGTTCTTATACTTTTAAAAAGAGAAATGTATTATTATGAATTATTGCAGGCCATCCCCACTTTGCAGGGTACCCTGTGAACTGAAACGCACAGATATCAGAACCTTGGCATCGCTTTGCAAATCTCAGCTGCCATGGAACTTTGCAAAGCAAGGCTGGCCTGTATTATCGTCACTGCCATCATCAGTGTGTCAGACTGCAAGAATGCCACATGACAGACCTCCCCAGAACTTGAGGACCTACAACAGCAAGCATTTATTTGTGTCCTTCTCAGGTCTGTGAGTTGGCTGGGATGGCTCTGTGTCAGACTGCAGGTCAGCTGTGCTTGGCTCCAGACTCTGGGTTACATGCAGGCCCATCCATGTGTCCACACATTCTTGGACCAGCAGCTACTGGGGCATGTTCTTCTCTTGGCAGATTTTAGGAGCGCAAGAGAGCAGACCGCACAAGCACGTTTCAGGCCTCGAACACTTCTTTAGCATCTCATTAGCCAAAACAAGTCAGATGACAAAGCCAGCATCAGTGGGGGAGGAAGTGACTCCCACTCACAGTGGGAGGGCACTATAAAGTCACATGGCAGAGTAGGGATGTACAACCCTTTTCCAGGAGATGAAAACTTAAGACCCAAAGCCAGTCGACCACAGTCAGTGTCTTTACCACCAGCGGGCTTCTGGATTGTGAAAAGAGCAGGTGGCAGAGAGTAGCCCTGGGATGCTCTGGAGCCCTGCATGGGACACAGCAGCCCAGCGACTGCTGGTGGCCTCCCTTCCCTCCTGCCCCTTCCTGCCTTCAGTGGCATTTTGGCTCCTCCCACTGCCTCCAGGCACCCTCCTCCCGACTCCTCCTGTTTCCTGGGCTCTGACTTCTGCAAGACAGATTCTCAGCAAAATCCAATTGAGCCAAGATAGGGCTTAAGCAAAAATCGGAATCAGATTCATTATAATAAATAAAATCCCTCACCTATGCAGCCATTTCCTGACGTGAGCTTGACGTCTCTCGGAAGTACACAGGGCTGGGAGTGTTATCCAGGTTCCCACTGTATAGATGGGGAAATTGAGGCTCAGAGAAGTTATGTGATTTGCTGTCTCACGGTAGCACAGCAGTGGCCCAGCTGAAACATGAATACAGATCTTCTCTCTCTCGGGGCCCTGGTAGTGGGCGGGAGGGAAAGTCATCAAACCCAGATCCTGAAAACAGCTCGGGTTTGGGAAAGTCAGACTCGCCTGGGAAAAATGTCTGGGGGAAAGGTGTGTCGCGCACAGGCTCCTGCACACACTTCCCTCCGGAAGCTCGGTCGGCACGGCCGTACACACAGCCCAGCTTGCAGCCGTCCTCCATGTGGATATAGCCAGAGACATCCAGGTCACAAGAATTCAGTGTCCTCTGAGTGCCTTAAGAAGAGCAGATTTTCATCTTAATTCTAGGAACTGGATGAATTTATTCATATGCATCCCTGAGCACCGAAGAGACATCATTTTCTATTTCTCCAGGGACTTTCCTCCAGCCACCCTCCCTTCCCCACCCTCTGCACCCACCCCATTCCTGCCCCCACCTTCTCCAGGCATGAAGATCATCTCCCTGCTTTGATTGGTTTTGAAATGGGATGAGAACTTTAAACTCAATCCATTCTGCAACCTTTTTAGCTATAAAGCGGTGTTGCTATGTTTGGGGGATGATAGTAAAATAAGGACATTTTTTTAAAAGTTAATGAATTGGCTGACATTATGATGTCAGAAGGCCTGGAGCCAAAGGTGTTTTGCTAAAGGGAGTCTCCCCGCAGCCCCCCTCCAGACGACACGGCATCCCTGGAGCCCATAGTGCTTGCGACTGTTCACGCTGTTTACACACCCAGCTCCCCTGACTGCCTCTTTGTGGGAAGTTGTTTACATGAATTTATTTTGGGAAAATTCCATTAGACAGGACCAGGATTTCTTCACAAATCATTGCCTCTCACTTGTGTCTTGATCAAATCTGGGCAGGCCACTCTCTTCAGAGCCCTGACTCCCTGTTTCTGTTAGGGGTTATAGGCACGGCAGGGGGAGGGGACGTGAAAGATAGTGAAGTGGCCAGGAATGGGCTTCAAAAAAAGACGTCTGTCTGCTGGGGTCAGAAGCAACAGCACTGGGAGAACAAAGGGGTCCCCACTGAGTGAGGATTGCCCACTCACATCGGCACTTCTCCAGCCTACAGTCTATGGACTTGCCTATCGTGGGCCTGGCCCTCTGCTAAGCTGTTAGGACACAGAGACAAATCAGAGGTGCTCCCTGATCTCAAGAAACTCAAAATCTAAAGAAAGAGGGAGCGATAAAAGCAAACAGTTCAATCAAATGGTCTTGGGGACCTTGTGAGATCTGTACACCCTTGTCCCATCCGGCTCTCAGTTAGTCATTGAGCACATTGATTCCTTCCGTCAACTCACTCTTGCCATTCACTCTGTTGAAAGAGAATCTCAAATATTAGATGCACTGCAATTTGTTCCCACTGGTTTGGCCTTACATTGGCATCACGTATGCACAGGCCACATAGCTGCTTCTTTAGCGCCAGAGCCACTGCCTCTGATTCCCCGAAGAAAGACTTACTAGGTGCCTACTAGGTGCCAGGCCCTGTGAATTCAGAGAGGCTGAGACATCATCTTTGCTCTGCAGCACCTCAGCTGGGCCCAGTGGAGGTGGGAAGGGAATGGGGACCACAGATAAGCTACAAAGTAGACACCTGCTCCTGGATAAGGGGAGCTGGCTGCTGTTCCAGGTGCACCCCAAGCAGAGCTGGAAGAAAGGGGCGGCTCCCAGGAGTAACTCAGCACCACTCTTGGGTCGAGGCCCCTTCCCTCTCCAGAAACCCTTCTCCTGACACGGCACACTCACGAAGCTCGTGGTAGCAGAGCTCACTGAGCAACCCTGGGCAGGGCCTGCCTCTCTGGGTGGGTTTCCTCATCTCTCACAGGAAGGGGCTGCACCACAATCTTTGCAGATATGGTAGCCATGGAAAGCTCTGTGGAAATAAGATCTTGGGCCGTGCTAATGGCTCACGTTTATTGATCACTTACTATATACTAGGCACAGGTCAAAAAGTGTTTCACAGAAGTCACTTC
The DNA here is from genome assembly GCF_041296235.1 of Equus asinus. NCBI lineage: Eukaryota > Metazoa > Chordata > Mammalia > Perissodactyla > Equidae > Equus > Equus asinus. The sequence goes on along the minus strand of NC_091802.1, from coordinate 31,024,790 downwards.
GCTCAATCCTCACAGCAGCCCTATAAGCTAGGTACTTACCATAGATAAGCAAACTTACAAAGCACTAAGTAATTTGCTTGAAAATACAATATGTGAACCAGAAAACAGTACAGTTCCTTTTGTTGATGAGAGGGTGTGTTTGCTTTGCCCCTACAGATCTGACTGCAGACTCTCAGGGATGGAAATTTTAAAAACTATGCTTTGCAGACCCTGATCCATGCCCCCACGAGTTGAAAAGCCACCACCAGGGTCCTATGAGTAGAGAGGCAGGGGGGCAGAGTGGAGGCAGCATTCAGTCCAGAGTCAGATCTCAGTTCATATCCCAGCTCCATCGCTCACTAACACAGCGAGTTACTTCAGCAAATGCCTTCAACTTCCCAGACCTTGCTTCCCTCATAGTGTTGTCATGAACCTATGAATGTAAGTGAGATAATGTATTCAAAGCACCCAATGCAGCATCTATGGTAGACATTCAAGAAGACAGGGACTATTATTCTTGTCCAGATGAATATAGCATGTTTTAGGATATTAAGGCAAGATGTGGTGCCACGATGGGCTATTTTTTGAGCCCCAGACTGGCTATATTTTGAGGATGGAGACCATCAGAAGGACAGGCCTTATTGCACTTTGTATTCCCCTGGCCGTGAGCACAGTTCCATGCACATTGGAAGTGTTTTTGATGAATGAATGGTTTAGTGGATGGATGGATGGATGGATGGATGTTCCAAAAAGGTCAGTTCTCTATTAAAAAAACTTCACCAGATCCTAGCACATGTCTCATTTCAACACCTCAGAGAACACTCCAGTATTTGACTCCCCCCACTCTTCCAAAACCTGTGACTCATCTTGCCAGATATCTCCTTGTTGCCTCCCTGCTCAGCCCCTTCTCAATAATGCATTGTTCTACTCTCTGGTAGTTCTTGACTCTGGCTTCGCCTCAGAACAGTGTCTTTTGGAACCACACTCCACAGCGCATGGGCCAACTCCATCCCAGTTCCCAGTTGTACCCTCCACAGCCCCAGCCTGTGCACAGTGCATTTAGGTTGTTGGGGAGGAGGTAATGTGCAGGCATTCATTCCCTGGAGCCCCAGTCCCTGGAGACCTGGGCTGGAACAGTGGTTCCTGTGTATCTCAGCATTCCATGGCCAGACTCCAGCCATGCACTGAGGTTGTTTCATGCACAGCCTTAAGTGCTCTGTGCTCTGACTACTCAGGAGCCGGGAGCAAGCCCAGCCTGAGGCTCTGTCGCCCTCCCTTGGTGGTGGCTAGAGGTGAAGAGAGAGTCCAGCCTCAGCAGAGGAGAGGAACCACAGCCTGCTACAGCTTCCTGGGGCCCAAAGCAGCCCTCAGGTGCACTCAATCCGGGGGCAGCCGGCTTCTGCAGGGGTCTGACAGCCAGCTCAGCATGCATGCACCACCACCATCCCAGGAGCTCCTGCTCTCACCATTACCAGTCCCAGAAAAATTACCTGATACCTTGGAGAATCTCCCTTCCCCTGACAGACAGCGTGGTACAAAGAAAATCTCAGGTCCAGGTTCTCAGGGGATAAGGCGCGTCATCTTCCTAGTCTCCTATCTGCTGGGGAAGGTAGAAAGGTCGACAAGACTTGTCTCCCGAGACCAGGGAGACTTATGAGGCCACGTCAAAGCCGTGGGGGCATCAGCTGGCCTTTGTCCTTTTTTACATCCCAAGCCTCCGTGGCAGGCAAGAATGGCCCACATTTCAGCAGAGTTAGGATGCTAATTCGGATGCTAATTAGCAATTATAGATTCAGTGGGAGGACACCAGCTCTCCTCCTGCCTGAAGGGGAGGTCGGTGCAGATAGACGCTGACACAGGCACCCCTGCATGGGGGGAAGGGCCCATGGGTCCCTTCACAGAGTGTGTGGGAAGCATGTCCAGAGGCTGATGTTGTCTGTCATTTGCCTCTCACTTTACCCTTCAGTCACTGGCCCTGATCCAGCCTTCTCCTGGGGAGCTCATGTCCTGTGCCTCAGTGCTGCCCTCTCCTGGATCCTACCTCTGACTATTGGTTCCAGAAAAATAGGCATTTTGTGGGGCAGACAAGGAGGGAGAGGAACTGCTCTGGAATCACTTCCATCAAGTTCGGCCTGGAGCCCATCTCTGTGATAAGCACACCAGCTCCCCTTGCAAGGACATCAGTCCCAGGCCCTCCACCTTCCCAGCAGGTTCTTCACCCAGCACCATCTTGGAAAGGAACAAGGAGAGGGGGAGGCATCCTGAAAGACACAGCAGGTACCTGAATCATCCACGCTCAGGGTTATTTCCCAAAGAGACTGTCAGCAGCAGCTAACAGTAGCTAGCAGTGACTTGGACTAACGTTACCTGATGGAACCAAAATTTAAGGGGTGCTTTTCCTTTCCATTTTCCTGGAGAAGAGAAAGCTCTTAAAGAGACAAAATTCGCCGTAAAGAACTGTCTTTGAACTATAATTTCACTGCACATATGATTAGACTGTGAGGAAACATATGCCCCCACTGAAAACATACAGGCAGCCAGCTCAGAGAGTGGATGGATTAAAGGCGATGACGGACGCCCAGTGCTTCTCCTGGCCAGGTGTGGGTGATCAATAAAGAATTGCTGTTGTTATTTTTATCAAAATCAAGTTTCTCATTACTGTGCTTCAAACATTGCAGACATTAAAAGAGATCTTCCTAGGGCTCTGATTTATCCCACTCAAACAGAGTCTAGTGCTCCAGAGACCTAGCCTGACATCCACGGGCCACTCAATGAATTGTCACTCAATTCCATGGCTGAGGCCAGCGTCACCTGCCACTTGAGCAGAGGACAGTTCTCATTTGCGGGCTGCAGGCCCAGGCTCTCGGAGTTGTGGGAGAGGGCGGGGACAGAGGAGGACAGGCATAGTTCAGGGGAGGGGTGCCCACTCCCTTCATGACTGCTGACCCCACCCAGATCCCGGGGACAGGAGTTTGAGCTTTGCCCCAGGCCAGGCTCACTGAGGGCACCGTGAGCAGAGTCCCCGGTCCACTCAGAGGAAGGAAGGCTGAGGGATCTCAGCCTTCGGCGAGAGCAGGAGAGGAAGTCGCCAGGATGGTTTTCACCATGTCCACAAAGAGCCAGGGTGCAGGGGGCTGGCAGTGTTCTGTTCTTGATCCGGGTGCTAGTTACGAAGGTGTGATAACCTTGTGAAAATTCCTCTGGCTGGATGTTTCGGATCTGGGCAGCTTTCTGCACTTAGGTTATCCTTCAATTAAAAGTTTATTTTTAAAAGTCACCAAAAAACTAGGGGCTGGCCCGATGGCACAGTGGTTAAGTTCGCAGGTTCCGCTTTGGCAGCTTGGGGTTCACCAGTTCAGATCCCAGATGCGGACATGGCACCGCTTGGCAAGCCATGCTGTGGTAAGCGTCCCACATATAAAGTAGAGGAAGATGGGCATGGATGTTAGCTCAGGGCCAGTCTTCCTCAGCAAAAAGAGGAGGATTGGCGAGAGATGTTAGCTCAGGGCTAATCTTCCTCAAAAAAATAACAAATAAATAAATTAATTAAATTAAATAAAAGTCACCAAAAAACCAAATACCCTCCCCCACAACCTCTTCACAGCACCTGCCCCGCTGGGCAGAGGAGAGCATCCTTGCAGCTGTTGCTGTAAATTGTCTGGTTTAATCCACATCATTGAGAGATGGGCCAGGCCAGAAATGGCCCCCATGGGATATTTTACTCTTTCGCCACAAAACTCCAACTCTGACCTTGATTCGTTCTTTCCTCCATTTAACAAGTTTAAATGTACCACCTGTCTACTCTCAGCATGTCCTAAACTGGATGCCTCGTCCTCAGCCCAGTGCCTGCCTGGCCTCCATTAACCTGTGCATCACCACTTACCTGAGATGTGGCCCAGAAGTTGCACTGTCACCTCTATATCCTCCATTCCTGTTTTCTAACAACCAACCAGTTACACTGCAAATTCTGCTTTGGAAAATTCTCCAGCCTCCTTCTCTTCCTTTCCATCCACATGGTCAGGCCCTAGTCTATATCTGCATCCTCTTGCACCTGGGCCGTTACAATGGCTTCCTTCCTTATCTGCAGCCTTCAAATCCTTGAAGCCGACCTCCCATGCTGTCGCCAGAGACCATGTCATTCATTACCAAAAACATTCGATGGCTCCCTACTGCCTATGGAAAAAGGGTCTAAACCCCTCAGTTTCACCAGCAAGGTCCTCCATGACCCAGATCCGCCCCCCACGACACCCTTGCATCCACCTACTGCCAACTGCAGTGGACCACTCTCCACTCCTCATGTTTACCTAGGACAGTTTTACTCCACAGCTCCGCTCACATCATTGTCTCAATCCCAAACACCCTCTCGCTTCCCCATCTTCCGCTGTTTTCCTTGGCTTCCAGGGCTGCACTCAGAAGTGACCTCCTCTGAGAAGTCTTCCCTAATCCCCGATCAGATTTCATCACCTCTTCACTTGGCAGCTACCATATGCTGCTAGTGCTTTAATACCATTCTGCCTCATCTTGTCATGATCATTATGCAATCAGAAAAACCGGTTGGCTCTCCCTTCAAAATGTTTCCAGAATCTGGACATTTCCCACCACTTCCAATGCTACACCTGGTGCAGCCACTATGACTCCCACTGGATTGTCTTCTAACTGTTCTTGCTTCACTCTGGCCTCCTCTCCACCAGATCTGTTCTTTACAGAGTAATACTCTTGAATATATCTCAGGTTATATTACTCTTCAGCTCAAGGTCTTCCTCAGAACAAAATCCAAAGGCCCCACCGTAGCTTGCAAGACCCCACAGGATGGGGCCCAATCACCTCCCTGCCTGATCCTACAGGATGGGGCCCAGTCACTTCTCTGCCTGGTCCTGCAGGACAGGGCCCGTCCACCTCACTGCCAGGTCCTGATATATTTTTCAACCACTTAAAAATGTGAAAACCCAATTAGATTATTTAAATCTTATTTCTACCATGCTGCTTTTCAACATTTTTTTTCCTAAGAGTCTCATTAACTAGACTAGTTGCTACATATCTGTAATACAAGATAATATGTAATCAATAAAATCCTGAATTCTGCAGCAAAAAATAAAATAAAATAAAATGTAAAAACCACGCTTGGTTCGTGAGCCATAGAAAATGAGGCGCCAGGCCGGATTTGGCCCATGGGCTATAGTTTGCCTACCCCTGTCTTAAAGGATGAGTTGGCATAGTCCAGGTGTAGACAGAGGAGCAGGTTAGGGATGCAAGTACAGGTGACTGCACGGTCTAACAGCCTTCGCGAGGTCTTAAAAACACATAAAGATACAGTCTATTTGGTAAATGGGAAGGGGTTTGATGTGAGAGTCAGGGCTGGGATCTGGGGTCTGGACGGAGACTCGAGAGGTCACTGGGGTCAGAAGAGAAAGGGCTTTTCAAATTATAAAATTCACATGAGCTTTACATTGTGTAACGATATAGTTTAGGAAAATAACTCAGGAATGAGGAGAGCCTGGGGACGGACAAGCAGGCTGACTAAGAGAGCAGCTCTCCTGCCAGCATTAGTGTTCTGGATCCTGCTGGTACGCCTGCAAAAGCTAATGGTTAAAAAGTCAAGAATTTCTGTAAGCCAACTGTTGAATACGGTCATTATTTAAAAATTAGATTTTACAAAATTACAACTAAAAACAAAGATAGTAAGGATTCAAAAACTCATTATTTTGTGACATTTCACTATTATCTTTGCTCTTAAGATTATTTACGTCTAGTGTATCCATATGGTGGAAATGCCACATAATGACATGCCAGTGTGCATCTCTTCCTGACTCTGCAGTCAGTGACCTCACATTGGTAGCCTGAAATTGGCCATGGTGGGAATATTTACACCACAGACATGGATAAACGCTACAGATCAGCCCCCGCCCCACCCCCCACCAGAGAATCGGTTGTTACACATTTACCCCACACCACTGAGTGCAGGTGAAGGAAGAGACGCCAGGACCAGGACAATGGTGGCACAAGTAGAGAGGGGATGGCCGGGACAGAATCTACTCAACCAGATAGGTTTGGAGAGATGAGGGGGAAGGACAAGGAAGAGAAGGATGCCTCCACACCAGAGAGCGATCTATGTATAAAGAGGCACTTTGAACCCAAGACTTGGCTCTGCGCTTCCTCCACGTGCCTTCTCACAAACGTCCTTGGTCAACAATCCCAGGGTAGGTGTGTGAGCCAAGACTGGCTCCCTGGCAGCCCTGTGCAGCAGGAGGGGTGGAAGAGCTTGCTTAAAGCCATCCAGCAGGTCGGCTGAGCCCCCGGCTTCCACTCAGCCACCGTCGCTGCCCCACAGGCCCGTCTGTGTGTTTACATCTCATATATAGCTGCGTGCAGAGCTATTCGGGCACCCACAGCGCTCTGTGAGCGGGGCTGTGTGTATTTATAACCACACAGCCATGTGTGGACAGCCCCACATATAGATCTCACCTACATCATTTCACACATCCCTGAGGTGCCCTGGGCCTGCTTCCTGATCTCACGTCAGGGGCCGGCCGCCGGTAATTGACTCTGATGGGAACCGTGCTCTCCCAGCCAAAGGCACGCAGCCCGCCTCCCACAGCCAGCGCCTGCCACCCTCCCACGAACCTGGGGGGCCAGACCTTCCTGGTAAAGCTCTGCAGAGAGTTGAGCTATAAACATGCCACAGGCTGACCCGCATATGGAAATGAGGCTCGTGGTTGGGCCTGGCGCCCAGCCACAGGCCTGTGGCCTTGCTGCCGCCAAGTATCTTTAGCATGAACTTCATTAACATCGGCCCCCCTCTGCCCTCTCCAATCTCTCTCCTCCACTGCCCTGTCTTACGCTCAGTTTGTGGTGTCTTTTTCAAGGCTTATTCTCAAGCCTGCACAGAGGGCTTGGCTCCATCGTCTCCCTATCTGACAACAATAACAACAATATAATCATAGCTTCCACTTACAGTGCTAGGCACTGGGCTAGGCTCTTCATATCCATTATCGCATTGAATCTGCATAAATAAGGAACCTGAGACTAAGGAGGTGGGCCAGTCAGTGAAGAGATCCGAGGCTGAAGAGGTCAAGGTTGGTGGAGGTTTCTGGGGCTCCGTGCACACAGTAAGCCCCAGAGCTACACGCATCCGGCTGGAAGGGCCACTGCATACAGGGGAAAGAAGATAAGGCCGGGACCACTGCAATGATGGCACAAATAGAGAGGAGAAGACGGCTGGGAGAGACTCAGAAACAACCAGGTAGCTTAGGAGAGATGAGGCAGAAGGAAGAGGAAGAGAAGGATGCCTCCAAACTAGAAGCAAATAGAGAAAGCACTGTTTATAAAGAGGACAGTCAGTCCTTTTCCAAGCCAGAGTGGGGCAAAGGCCATCCCTGAGGCCTGAGGAGGAAGACACCCCGCCCTCATAGGCTGCTCCTAGTTGGGCGGGGTGTTCCTTGCAGGCCGTGCCAGGCTTGGTTTCCTAAGGGATCTGGACTGGAAGCCCTCCTTGAAGACATGGGCCAAACAGCTCCCCAGGACCATCCTTCAAGAATGCCAAGTCCTCATTTCTGCACCAACTTTCCAGGCCAGCCCTGGGGTAGGGTCCAACCATCGTGAGGAGAGGGTGGGGAAGGAGGCAATAAGACTTGTCTTGTTCTCGATGACCAGTGGCCTGCGGAGGCTTCCCTGTTCTTTGTTCTCTCTGACCCCCGACACAGGCTGAGGTTAGCCCGGGCTCTCACGCCTTCATGGGGCACACCACCATCATTTCCAGATTTGTCCACAAAAGTCTGCACAGGAGCCCCTCCTTCCCTCCTTCCTTCCCCTTTTCTTCCCTCCCTCCCTCTTCCTATTCCATCTCTACAATCTAACAGACTGTTCTTTCTTGAATTGAATCACTATCAGCCTCTCTGCCGTCTTCATTCATTTGCTCCTGATTCTGCCCTCTGGGGCCACCCAGAATACATCAGTACTAGAAATGACAACCATGAGGGTGATGCCGATGATGCTGGCAAATGGTAGTCAGCCCTTATTCTGTACTAAGAACTTTGCATGTATTATTTCATTGAATCCTCATAGCAACCCCACAGAAGATTCTTTTGCCATCCCCATTTCAGAGATGGACAAACTGAGACCTGGAGGGATTAAGTAATTTGTCCCACATTTTACAGCCAACAGATGACGGAATTAGGATTTGGATCCAGGCAATCTGATTCAAAAGCCAGTTCTCTTAACCACTGGGAGGCACTGGTGAGGGAGGTGGGCTTCAGGTCCAGGCTGTTCACTATGGTGACAATGGGCAGGGCTTGGACCCGTCTTCCATTTGCAAACCTTCAAATACTGAAGAATTCTCCACTTCTTCATGGGGCGAGATGCTGTGGCTGTGTGGCCACGTGGCTGCCGTGCGTCTAGTCACTCAGTCTAGTTCCCCATGCCACAGCCAAGCCCAGGTCTTCTTGACCCAGACTCCCAAGAGAGCTAAGGATGAGCCTTTACCCTCAGGCCCATCAACCTTCTCCAAGGTCATCTCATCCAGTCCCTTGCTTTTGAGCAGGAGCGCATTAGCCCTGCATATCTGCCTCCTATCTTTCAAAGACCTGAGAGATTCAACCACAAAGCAGAGATAATGGAGGAAACTGCTGAGCATCTACCAGGATCCACACCCACCATCTCCATTAAGTCATTTGCCATCGCCCATTTGGAGATCTTCCCCAAATCAACCCCCACCCCTCCTATTGCTCCTTCAGCATGTCTCCCCTAATTCTGTGTGTGTGGGTCCTCACTGCCTCACTCAGGTTAGAAGTGTCCTCTGTCCACCGCTCCCAGACCTCGGCCGCTAATAAACCCAACTGAAATGCAGGTCCAAGCCCTGCCCATTGTCATCGCAGTAAACAGCCTGGACCCGAAGCCCGCCTCCCTCACTCCCCAGAAGATTAATAAATCAGATTCAGACGCCTATTGTTCTGAACACAGTCAGAATCAATTGCAGGATTTTAAATCTCTCAGCACAGAGCAGCTGGCTGGCTACAAGAGGCCCCGCTATGTCTCTGGGAAAGCTGGCCAGGGATGGAAATAAGAAAGCAAAAAAGGAAGACCAAATAATCAATAGTTACCACGAGCTCTTGGCCATCTCCACAGAGTATCCTTCAGGAGGCAGGTCCCCAACTTACCATGATTCTCAGTTAGTAAGGGAGGGGGAGGGAACAGAAAGTAAGGCTGGGAAGAGAAGGAGCCAGAAAGAGGCCGATCTGGACCCAAGGTTAGCCCTCAGATGGGTGGGGTCACTCCACACTCACCTCCTAACCTCACCAATGGCTAATTTCATCTGCAAATGTTTGAATCCCAAAAGTGAGCACTCACTGCCTGAAGCCACAGGGTGAATTCCACTTTCTTATTCCAGAATTCCCAAGAAGAATTCATAGAAATCCTTGTATCTTAGACTAATTATCACTCTCTTGCCATCCCCACCCCCTAGGCCTTGGTCTTGTTTTTTTTCAATCCCTTACTCTCATGGGAGACATAGTGTGCCTGCCACTGCCGCCTGAGTGGCTGCTAGCATTTTCCCTAGCTGTTTATGTGGAAAATCATAAAAATATTTGGTGGCCAAAAAAAGAGAAGGGAAATGCTTTGGTGGTCTGATGCAACAGAAATGCTTTTTTGAAAAAAAAAAAAAAAAAAGCTGGATGTCTTATTCTAATCCGAAAGCATGCATAAACGCAGTATTGATTGAAAAGTCCTAGGTGGAAGGCACATTTTTCTCGGAGATCTGCCCCCACCCCACCCCCTCCAAGCAGACAAAAGCACTGTTGGCAGCTGGCAGAGAGTAAGTCACTTATAATCCAGCCACAGGGTTTGGGAAGAGCTGAAAGCAGAAATTCTTGTGGGCAGTACTCTACCCCAGTCTGGTATTATGCTACTGCCCTGGTGGCCTAATGCTCTTGGCTGAAAGAGGAGGCACTGTGAGGTTGATGATGGTGATGGTGGTGGCAGTGATGTCGACAGTGTTGCTACTGCAGCTGATGCTGATCGAAACGTATTTGTGCTGCATTTTACAGTCATGAAGCCTCTCCACGTATATTCTCTCCTTTGATGCTCAACGGTGATTCCTAAAGGGACTTAGGCAGGAATCATGATCACATCATGCCCACTTCAGAGAGGAGGAAAACAAAGCCCAGAGAGCCACAGTATCTCGCCCAAGAGCACACAATTTGTCAGTGGCAAAGCGAAGTTTCAAACCCTGCAGAGACGCCTTATACCATGTTGCTTTGGACTCTAAACAGTGCTGCCCAACAGAGAGATAAGGGAGCCACATATGTCTTTTGAAATTTTCTAAGTACCACATTTTCTAAAAAGTAAAAAGGAGCAGGTGAAATGGATTTTAGTAATAGACTTTATATAACTCGATATGCCCAAAATACTATCATTGCAACACGTAATCAATGCAAAAATCAATGCCATCTTTTACATTCTTTGTTTTCGTATTAAGTGTTTGAAATCTGGTGTGCATTTTGTGCTTTGAGCACATCTCATTTCAGACTAGCCAGCTGTGGCTAGTGGCTATGCTATTGGCCAGCATAAGTCTAAAAGGATTCATCAATGGCTTTGATGCTGAGTGTGGTAATGAGAGAAGCTCAGAGAGAGGGCAGCATGACAGTTGCTTGACTCATCTTTATTCCTAAAGAGGAAAAACTCTCATGTCAACTTGAGCTCCATAGTCGTGCAGGCAAGATACAAAAATTATTTCAGTTCACAAACTGTATTTTTCCTTCTTCTTCTCCTCTTCCTCATCTTTCCCCTCCTTCTCCTTGAGCATCAGCTACTAAAACACCTAGCCCAGATATTAGCACTGAGTGATTTGCAAGCCATCTACAAGCAGCAACTTGGTCCCCGCCTTCTAAAGATTTTCTGCCCTCCAACTGAATTATACACGGTGCTACATCAGGCACACTGCAAAAACAAGGATCCCTCTGAGAGTACTGGGCACCCATGTCTGTGCTTCTCAATGGGAGATATGGATGGAGGGGAAAAAAGAAGGAGGGAAGAGAGAGAAATGGAAGGAGAGAGGGAGGGAGAGAAGGAAGGAAAGTGTACCGAGTTGAATAGTGTCCCCTCAAAATTCATGTTCACCTGGAGTCTCAGAATGCGACCTTGTTTGGAAAAAAGTTCTCTGCGCCTGTAATTAGCTAAGGTGAGGTCATACTGGATTAGACTGGGCCCTAATCCAATAAGTGGTATCCTTAGAAGAAGAGGGAAATTTGGACAGAGACACAGAAGACACAGGGAAGAACATGATGTGAAGACAGCGGAGGAGATTGAGGGATGTGTCTCCAGGCCGAAGAACACAGGATTGTCAGCGACCACCCTAAGCTAGACAGAGGCAGGGAGCAGATTCTCCCTCAGAGCACCCAGCGGGAACCAACCCCGCCAACACCTTGATTTCGGACTACTGGCCTCCCAAAGTGCCAGAGAAGAAATTTCTGTTGCTTTAAGCCACCCAGTTTGTGGTAATTTGTATGGCAGCCCTACAAAACTAATCCAGAAAGGGGGGCCAAGCCAGACGTGCTTTCTTATGAAAATCAGTTCAGGGCAGATACCTGATCCAGACGAACTTTCAGTTGAGAAAGTGCACTCAGTGCTGGCTGCCCTGTGCACATGCATTCAATTACTAGTGAAATCAAATCAGCTTCCTCCCCGCCCCCCTCTCTGGTCACCCATTCTGGTCATCATTACATCTGAGTCCCAGGTTTGCTATAAAGAGATAAAGCCTTAAAATGAGGGGTTCCAGTATTTCCAATATTATCTGCTAAAAGATAGAATCATTCCCTAGGAGGGACTGCTGAGGACAGGATGGAGACCAAAGGGTAAAAGATGCAGCAGATTTCGGCTCCTCCTGTGGACATTTTGAACAAGCAGCCATGATCTCTGCAAGTGGGCTGCCTCATACGCAAACCCTGAGGCACACTGGCCCTGGAGGTATTAAAAAGAGGCTATTGGGATTCTGTCTTTCTGATATCATCAAAATAGTTCCTGTTAGGATCAGAGAATAAACTGATCACAGGGGCCTCTTCCATCTTAAAGCTGACGACGTGCTTCTGAACTGGAATAGTTTTCCGCTGATCCAGGAGCAGTACAGCTCTGAGGGGGTTGAGGTCTGAAGTTGTGACATTCAAGGGGACACTGTACAGATGAGGTTCTGGGTCTGCTGGGCCCCAGCCTCCAGGAGACATGGCCCATTTCCCGTAACACGCAGCCCTGCCCCTGGCCGTGACTGATCAGATTCTCAAATATTTTGACTAATACAGAGACTAATAAAAGAGCTGTGGTGGTTACAGCAGAAACTTGGTGGGACAACTGGGACCACAGCAAGTCATAAGCAGGTGCAGATTAAATTTTGGGAGGAGAAAGAAATATGAATAAAGAGGAAAAGCCACAAAGTAGGGAAAAAGCAGACTTCCAGTGCTCTGCTTACTTATTTCTGCATATCAAACTACTCTAAAACTTAGTGGCTCAAAATGCCAACTATTTTATTATATATCCTGCATTTGTGGGTTAGGAATTCAGGCAGGGCTCAGCTGGGCAATTCTTCTGTTCTACGTGGTATCAGCAGAAATCGCTGAGAGGTCACTGCCAGCAGATGGGGTGGTGCGGGAGTATCCGAGGTGGTTTCCCTCTGTCTGGCTACCTTGGCAGGGACCGCTGGAAGCCGGGCTCAGCTGGGGCTGTACACCAGAGTGCCTACCTGTGGTCCCTCCTGCACAGGCTTTGGGTCACTGGGCTTCCTATAGGAGGGTCAGGGCTCCAAGAGCAAGTGTTTCCATGAACAAGCCAGAAGCTGCCCGGCCTTTCATGACCCAGCCTTAGCAGTCACATAACGTCATTCTGCCACACTCTTTTGGTTGAAGCAGTCATAAACCACCCCCCCCCAGATTTAAGGGGCAGGGATATAGACCCCACTTCTCTATGGGGGGGGGATCAAAGAATTTGTGACCATGGTTTGAAACCACCACCCAGTGAGAAAGAGATAGGAAGAATTGCTTTCTAGTTCACAATTCTCATCATGGCCTCCTCCTTAACGAAAATCCCTCCTTTTACTTGGCTAACGAGTGGATTTGGATCCCTGCAATCAAAATAGACCTATTTTGGGCTGAATTTTGTCCCTCAAAATTGAATGTTGAAGTCCTAACCCCTAGTACCTCAGAATGCAACTGTATTTGGATATACGGTCTTGGGTCATCTGGTCCTTGGTAATCTACAGGCCAAAGAGAGAGGCCTCGGAAGAGACTGACCCTGCCAACACCTTGGTCTCAAACTTCTAGCCTCCACAACTGTGAGAAAATTAATTACTGCTGTTTCAGCCCCATAGGACCTTGTTGTGGCAGCCCAGCAGACAAATGCCAGCTCTGACTAAACAATTGTGCCAGTGTAGGGATCTCAGTGCTAACATAAGCAATGGGGAGTCTGGGCTTGCTAGCCTACTGGTTAGCGCAGGGTATGGCCCACGGCCAGGTGGCCCCAGTGTGCTGCAAGATCATAAAGCGCCCTCGTGGCACAGGTCGCTGCTCCCCAGTGAGCATCCACTGGAATCAGGAGATACGGAATGGGGGGATCCTGTCTCCCATCTCCGCTCCTGGCAACGGAGTTTACACGTTTACTGTCCCCTCTACAGAGGCAGCTGCTTATTTTTCTTTGGAAACAGAAATACCTTCTTGGTCTTGTTTTCTTACACATACAGACACGTGAATGTGAATTTACACATGTGTGTGTGTGCACGCACACAGACTTCCACACTCTACCCTGTGTTCCCTTCTAACACACTTTCCTCCCTATCTCATCACCAATGCCCAGCAATAAGCTGAGAGTCAGGAAACCAGGCTTTGGTCCCAGGTTAACTACACTTCACTCAATTTCCCCAGTTTTCTGTTTGGTCAGCTTTAGAACGAAAGGATTGGCCTACAGGTGATTTCTAAGATGACTTTTAGCACTAAAGGCAGGTGGCTCCATCCTCTCAGTGCAGTGAAGAAGCCCCAGCCTGGCATTAGGATAACGTAGTTTCTGCTGCTAATTAGCCACGAGCATCTCACGGCCCCTCTCCCAGCCTCAATTTCCCCTACCGAGAAATATGCTTAATGGTCTCCAGGTTCCCCTCTGACATTCCAGGACCCAGGACCTGCTCTTTTCCTTATAAAATCACTTTCCAAATTCATTTATTCTTGCTCTTCCTGCGTTGAAGAAAAATGTCCCTTCCTTGCCATCCTGAGCCTCCCATCTCTCTTCCCCCACCCAGACCCTTCCCCACATTTATCCACTGAGGGCTCCCAGCTCCCATTCTTCCCCCTCCATCCCAAGTTCCACCTCACCATGGCGATGACCCGTCCACCACCATGGCCTCCATCCAATGCCTTGACTCCCCTCCATTTCCACCCCCCTCCCCCATGATCACAACAGGAAACTTCCCAATGCCCACCCCTGAAGTCTCACCATCAACATCTCATCCCTGGCCACAGTAACCACCCTCCTCTTGTTCATTTACTCCTACAATGCCTATTCCATGTTCTCATTAAGATCTCTCTCCTGACTGCTGATTTCCCAACCCCGCTTCCTAGCTGACCTGTAGGTCACGATTCCCCATTTAACCCACTCTCCTGCTGTCACTGCCAACACCTCACCACCTTGTCCCTCGGTCACATTTAACCCATAAAGCCTTTCAGCCTTGTAGTCAACCCAACAATGTGCCATCTCCATCCCCAGCTCTGGACTCCCGAATTCCACTAGAGAAAGACATTCAACTGCACGGAAAGGTGCCAAATGAAAAGTCTCTAACAGCAGCTGGCCTCAACTGACTGACCGTCCCTCTACTTGTCCCCGCCAGCCCTTCTTCTTTCCCCCACAGTGCCTTCCAAACCTTCCCCAGCCCCCTCAAGTCCCAGCCTGGGAAGCTGACTGTCTCACTCTCATGGGATGACCTCCCCTCCTACTTTGCAGAGAAAATAGAGGCAATCAGGAAAGGACGCCCTCCCCTTCCTGCCTCTCCACCTACAAGCTTTGCGCTGTCCTTCCTGCCGCATGTAAGGGGGCTCCTCCACCTGTCCAGGGCTAATCCCACTGCCAGTGCCAAGATTCCACCGCACCCCCACCTCCCTACATCCTTATCCCACCAAGGAGGACACGCCCTCCACTATCTGTGTCCTTTCCCCCAACTGTGGGCAGCTTTCTCTCAGCACAAATGCTTGATCGTGTCTCTCCTTTCAGGGAAAAAAAAGCCCTAGACTTTTGTCCTTGCCTTTAGTGGCAACTTGCTTTCCTCCACCTTCCTGCCTGAGACGCCTGAAGGCAGGCGCTAGCCTACCACTTCCTCCTTACTTTCCACCCACAGATTTTACAAGTGACAATCTTTCAGAGTTTTTCTTTCTGTTAATAAAAGGCTATATGCTCACTGCTACTTACGAAAGAGTCAAATCGTGCAGGAACATTTAAAAACCAAAGTCGAAAGCTCTCTGCCGGAGAGAACAGTGGAGTCTGTTGCTGGACCCCTCCTGGGCATCTGTCTATTCACAGTGCACGTGCCGAGCTCCGCACAGATAGGTCCACAGTCGATGTCCAGGCCTCCAGCCTGCTTTTCTCACTACACAACAGGCTGTGGGTGTCTACTCACATGGAGAAATAGGAATGAATATCATTATTGATGGCCACTAGGATTCTGTTGTATGGATTTACCACAATTTATTCAACCCTGTTCAATCTATTGATGGGGTGTTTCATTTGCCACTTGCTCTTCCCCTCCCAACTCTGCCCCCACCAAGTAAAAGAGAAAGTCATTCCTAGTTTCTCCCTCCTTGTACAGCACCTTCCTGTACCCCTACCTCAGGGAGGGGCGCCCTCCACTAACCCATAAAGACTCTAGGTTAAGATCCAGTATTTCTCTTGTTATAGGGTGGCAAAGGTCGCATCCGTACCAGTAGGACCCAGGGAAGGTAGCGTGGGGGTGGGAGGATGGAAGCACCCCCCCAACACACACATACCACACACACACACATACACACACACCTGGCTGCTGGTACCGGCAGCATCCACAGAGAAACTTTAAAAGAAGGTGCAGGGACATGAGTCAGCTTCCCCTCTGACTTACAGAAAACGGGACTGCAGCAGCCGCACCCCCCCGCCCCCCGCCCCCCCCCCCCCCGGTCCCCCAGGCCCAGGCCCAGCATCGCGGAGACCGCACCAGCCGTGGTATCTCACAGACCAGGGTTTGCATCTCCTGTCCACCCCTGACTGTGAGCGGGCAGCACAGCGGCTCTGAGCCTGTTTCCCCATCTGGTCATCTAGAGTCAGACAGAGCAGGTTTGTCATGGGCATTGGTACTTATGGGAGGAGAGACAAACAGCGGCTGCCAGGATCTCATTGCTTTTATGGATGGGGAGTGTTCCTCCCCCAAGGGAAAGATTCAGGACCCTGTGAGTTGGGCTGGACAAGCTGGGGCCTCGCTAATGACAAGGATAGAGGCTGACATGCATCAATTAACTTATTTAATTCTCATATAAATCCCTCCAAGTCCTTACAATAAAGGGGATTTAATAAGAGAATTGACTTTCTTGGCGACGGAAGAGCAGAGAAGGCCAACAAGGATAGTGAGACAGTCCAGAGGTCAGCAATAGGAGGAAGCCACCACGGCGCCCCCAGTCGAGGCTGGGCAGACAAAGAGAGCGGGCATTACAGCTTCTGGGGTCATCCAGAAACTAGAATCACAATGGCTCCGTCCAGCAAGAGCAAAACCATGAAGGAGAAGGAGCCGCTTCCAGAGACCAGGCCCAAGGCAGAGGGCAGGGAAGACATACTCCAGCTTCTCTCTGACCCCGCCCACTGACCTCCTGCCAGGGCCTTCCATTGGCTAAACCCTGCTGGAAACCAGATGTCACAGGAGCCTGGCTAACTCAGCCTGCAAGGGCCAGCCCCACTTTGATGGTAGAGTGGATATCAAGGCAAATAAGCCCAGGCCCGTGCAGGTGCTATTACTATCTTTGTTTACACATAAAGAGACAAGGCACAGAAAAGTTAAGCAACTTGTCCAATATCACACAGCCAGTAAGCAGAGAGGTGGGGGTTTGAACCCAGGCAGCCCATCCCTGGAACCCGCAATCCTAACTGCACTGTTCCAGCACCTTCCCTAGAGCCTCCAGTCCAGCAGCTAGTGGTTTTCTCTTGCTTTTCTCAGTCTTCCATCCTTTCTCTTTTTTTATTTCTTCCTGGCACCAGCAGTGTTGCTGATGCATACACAGGACTTTGGGGTCAGATAGACTTAAATTCCAATTCCAGCTCTGCTACTAATTAGCTGGGGAAAGTTGCTTAATCTATTCAGTCAACACATACTCACTCAGCACTTACTATACGCCAGTCCCAAGGGGCTTAACCCCTCCCAGCCCCTGCTTTCTCATCCGGACAATGGGTGTGATTGTACACAGTGGTCAAGCAGGTGCAATGAGGTGACTGAGGATCTGGTACATTATTACATTTACTTCGAAAAATGCTGATGGTCCCACCCCTCCTTCTTTCCCATCTTCTTGTCCCTGTCAAAGCTGTAGTCTTCCTTGCCGGGGTCATTGTTCATATCGGCTGACGCCTCATGGAGCAGACGTTACTGGCCCCATTGGAGCTAAGCCCCCAGAGCAGTCACGCCCCCGAGCCACCTACTGCCCTCCAGGCCAGCTCTGCATCCCTCAGAGTCTCAGTGTCCCCCAGTGGAAAGTGGGCTGAGGGAATGAGACCCAGCTGTCCCCCAGTTTGGCCACAAGGAAGAGAGGAAGCGGATGGGGGCCAGAAGAACAGGAGGAAAACTCTTTGCAAATGTAAAGAACATTTAATAACATGAGCAATAACCGTAATGGCTTCAGGCAGGAGCACTCGTTCACTCCCTGCTCCTGGGAGCCCCGCTGCTTCCTGCAAGACAGAAAGAAACAGCTGCTGGGCCCACTCATGCAGGAATCCACAGGTCAGGCAGAGTGACTTGATCTGTTCTCGGCACAGGTCACCCTTGGGGAGGATGCACGGCCCATGCGGCTGATTGCCACCCCACGTGCTCCCCTGATCCCCACCTCCACCCAGGAGTTTGCTTCAGAAGCAACATATGGGATCCCCATGCAGGTCCAGCTAAGCCCCTCCTGCCTACCAGCCTCTCCGGGGTGCGGGATTTGGGAAGACTCGAGTTTGGAGTCTCCCGCTGCCCCACACAGGCCCTGTGGTCTTGGCGAGATCTGTGATGCTGGGCCTGGTCCTCCTCTGCGAAATGGAGAAAGCAGCACTTGGCAGTCTGCGCGGGTGGCCGCACAGAACAGAAGGCACACTGGGCAGGGAGAACTGAAGAGGACTTAGTGAGGGAAGGAAGCTGTGACTTCTTCTGGGACTGAAGCCCAGTGTAAGAGCTGGAGACACAGAAGGGGCTCACCACTAGCAGTCACGCCGCCGAGGGACACTGAGCGGAGGAAGAAGGGAGGAATACACTAACCTCTCTCTTCTCAGCCTCTGAGGTCCTCCTTAAACAAGCCCAGGTAACGCTGCCTGTGGGCGCCCAGCCTCCCAAGCACGGAGAGAAAGGCAAAGAGTGGATCTGGAGGGGAAACAGTTGCCACACTCTCAGCAGCATCACCGTGACGTTGGAAGGAGCCAACGGCTGTGAAAGGCCTGGCCCGGCTCCTGCCCGTAGTAAGCACGCCATGCATTCCAGCTCTCGTCGTCATCACTATCAACTGCACCGTTTTTCTGGCACGAACACTGCCCCCTGCTCTGTTCTTCTGTCCCTCCTCCTCCAGGCCAGGGAAGAACCTGGATATCCCCTGCCTTCTGAGGGAGGAAATAATTGATAAAGATGACAACATTCAGCTCTGTTCTCATGGCCAAATTTCCCCTCGGGTCTCATTTTCCTGGGAGGCAGTGAAGCACTAAACCTCCCTTCTCTTCACCAAGGCTTTCGAACCCTTGGTCTGGCCTACCAAAGGGTGGCAGTCAGGGCTTCCATCTTTAATGTGCGCCTTGCCCCCTTGGAGTCAAGGAACCAAGGAAGTGCATCAAAGTGATTGAGTCTGTATGGTGTGCCCTGTACCCGCTCCTCACACAGCCATGTAGCTTAGTGGTTTGGTTAAGAGCGTTCACTGTGAAGCGAGGCCAACGCCAGGCAAGCTGGAGAACTTCACTTTCCTCATCGTAAAATAATAATGCTGCCCTTCTGCGGGTTGCCGTGAGAACAGAAAAACTCCTAGCACAGAGAAGCCTTCCAGAACCTCTTCTTCCCCATGGTGATCCCCTGTGGTGCCCATGTGACAGGTGAAGAAACAAGGATCATAACCAGGATGGGATTTCTATGGACCCACACCAGCAAGATGGTCTCAAATCCAGGTCTGCTTCACCGAAAGCCAGTGGCATTCCACTCCCTACTGCACAGCACCTCTCCCAGTTGACTTACCTCCATCAGGGGGCAGTCACCATATTTTTTTTGGTGAGGAAGACTGGCCCTGAGCTAACATCTGTGCCAATCTTCCTCTATTTTTTTGTATGTAGGATGCCGCCGCAGCATGGCTTGATGTGTGGTGTGTAGGTCTGTGCCCGGGATCAAAACCTGCAAACCCTGGGCCACCAAAGCAGAGTGCATGAACTTAATCACTATGCCATCAGGCCTGCCCCAACAGTTACTGTATTTTGAAGAAGCCAAAAACATTTTCTTTCAGCTTGGTTTGAGAACATATTCTGTGGTTTTATTTTTCTGGAAATTATTTCTTTGTTGTCACAGACCAATGGGAACATGGGTGTGCAGCCCTTGGCCTCCATGGATGGCTGCTGGGGACACAGTGCCAAAAGACGGAGGGTGGCAGGAGGGAAGAATTCTCTGTGGGAAGTCTCAGAGTGGAGCATCCATGCCAGGAAATGGAGGTGCCGACTGCATCTTGTCCTTTGGATTTTTCTTTACTGAAACTGCCATCATAGGACCCTGGGGACCTTGGCCCTATTCCTGACAACCTGGAGCAGCTTATTCCTCCAGATCCTGCCCTCCAAATCTAGAAAATGGGTCCTTTCCTCTATTGCAAGGTTATGAGGGCAGGTCAAGTCATTCAAAAAGCTGGGATCCAGAAAGTGCATGTTGGGGGTGGTTCAGAAATGAACTTTGGAGTCTTGGCTTTGAGTCCTAATGTCGACTCTGATCTGTATGACCTTGGGCAAATTACTTTACCCTTCTCGGCCTCAGTTTCCTCATCTGTGAAGTGGGAGTAATAACACATACCTGCGGGTGTCATTAGGAGGGTCACTTCAGGGGGCCGTTTGCACAGTGCTGGATGTGTTAAGCAAATGGGAGGTGCGTCTAGGGGACAGGGTACATCAGAGCAAAACCATCCCTTTCTGCCTACTCAGGCTGGGGGTGCCCAAGAGCAGCCTCCTGGGGTTCTTTAGGCCCAGACGAGGCTTCTGTCTGCTGGCCCCGGGGCTCCCGGCCCCTCTCTGCCAAGCTTTCCTGTTGTCCTCTTTTACTCTTTTAAAGAAAAGAAAAGAAGCATCCTTCCTCTGGAGACCTTTGTCCTGAAACCAGATGGGGAATGCTAGAGACATTCATGCCATGCTGAGTATGTTGAGCCACTTTCTGGGCTTAAAAAAATATATTATTGTTTACCTAACAGTTCTTCTGTGAGAAATGGGTGTCTGTTCCTTTAAACAGAGCTCAGCGCAGCAGACAGAGCGGCTCCGAGGTTGTTTGCAGCCCGAGGAGGGGGAGAAGGAGGACATCCTGTTGTTGAGGAGAAAGGACAGACAGAGACAGACACACAGACACACAGACAGAGAGCGAGGAAAAGGTCAGCAGAGACCGGAGCAGGCGAACCCAGCGCATTTTCTTTCCCCTGGAGAATTTCCTTTTTCAAAATGAAAATATTCCCTTTTTTTGACCTATATTCTGCCAGTCTAACCCAAGACCCTACTGGTTTACTGAAGACAAGGGAACCTTCTCCAAGTGGAGTAGCGTTTCAAGATGAAGAAGTTCCTGACAGTCCCAAGTCCTTGAATTGTGTGCAGAAGGCGGCACGTTGTGAGATTTTCCTAAATTCAGGATTTGGGAATAGGAATCAGGAAAAACCCAGCTCGTTTACCTGAATGGCCGTGTTTTTTGTGTATTATCTCCAATATTCCCAACAGCCCTGCCAGGGAGGTTTATGCATCTCCATTTTACAGATGTGGAAACTGAGGCTCAGGGTCAGACACATGCACAGGTGGCAAGCAGCGGGCCCAAGATTTCCCCCCAGGCTTCGGGCTCCTCTGTCCAGCACACCACACTGTGTCCTTAGTAACACAGCAGCAGACCTAAGGGGGCGCAGGAGGGGAGCCGGGAGACGGGGTGGACCGCTGGCTGCATGGGTTTCCAGCTCTAGTTTAAACACTCCAGCAAACCCTTGGCTTTAGGGTTCGCTGGCATCCAGGAACAAGCCCAAGACTGTAAACTCCCAAGGGTGCGTGGGATTCAACCACTACGATTCTCAGCAATCTTACAGAGCATTAAAAAAATTTAAGAAGCATTTTATCAATTGCCAGATCAGTCTGTGTGACTCTCCTGCTTACACTTAGAAGGTGGCCCCCATGATCCTGCACGATCAGTCCCTGCCTACTCCTCCAGCCCCCTCTCCTCACCCTCATCCTTGATCTCTCAGCTCCTCTAACACTGGGCTACCCTAAGTGTGAGCCACAACCTCAGACCAGCAGCACCAGCAGCCCCTGAGAGCTGTTTGGAAATTCAGGAGGTGAGCCCCATCCCAGACCTACTGAGTCAGAACTTGCCTTTCCATAATATCTCCAGGTGCACATTAAAGTGTGAGAAGCACCACTATTGCAGATCCAGTTTTTTCCACCTCAGGACCTTTGCACATACTCCTAGCTCTAGAACAATCCTCTTTTATCTTGGCCTGACTTGGCCCTACTCATCCTCAACTCTTATGTTACTTCCTCAGAAAGGGCTCCTTGACCCTCCAATAACTTTATTCTCTCTTAAGAGTCCAGTTCTTGTCTTTTATAGCATTTTTTGCAGCGTGTAACATCTGTCTCCATGAAGGC
The DNA here is from genome assembly GCF_041296235.1 of Equus asinus. Taxonomy (NCBI): domain Eukaryota; kingdom Metazoa; phylum Chordata; class Mammalia; order Perissodactyla; family Equidae; genus Equus; species Equus asinus. The sequence goes on along the minus strand of NC_091802.1, from coordinate 31,002,755 downwards.
AGAGGCCGTGTCTCGCTCGCCCACCAAGAACACAGTAGGAGTCTCACAAACACATGTTGAATGAATAAACATGGGGCTATTTCTGGTGCTGCAAAGAGAGAAGTTCACAGACAGACCCAGCCTGGGGCATTTGGTCTCTCTAGGCATTTTTATTCAGTTTCAGCAAATATTTACTGAATGCTCTTATGTGTCCAGAGCTGGGGTCATATGTGTAAGGTGACTACGTGTGACAAAGTGGATCCCAGAGTTCAGTACAGCGATTCAGTTGTCTTGTTTAGGGCACCAGGTCAGCGGGTGAAGGAAGCTAAGCCAAGAAGCGTATATGCCCGGTGGTAACAACAAGGAACGCCCCGCAGGAGGGAGAGGAAACTAAGACTTCCAAGGCCGCACTTGTGCACCGGGCACCTACACAGCTCGCAAGTGTCATACACGTAGGCTTCCCTCCTTCTCTTAAAGGTCGCTTTACGCCACTTCGCTTTTATGAAAGACCTACATTAGCACTGGTTTTTGCTAACCTACGGGAAGTCAAAGAGGATTTTCGCTTTGATGAAAAACAACGAAGAGCGACAACAGCGTTCAGCACTTGTTTTTGCAGCCAGCCCCCGATAGCGGCTGCGCGCAGCCCCAGCGCCTGCGTGGCGCCGCCAAGCTCCTTCCCCGGGAACTACAGCAGCGTCTCAGCATCAAGGCGCCGTAGCTTTGAACTGTCTGTGCGTTCACATCTGTGCTTTGTCTCCACTTATCTTGGTAGGTTATTTTTGGGGTCCGGGAAGGCTCACAAATGTTTCCCATATAAATTAACGGTAATTGCTTCTTCACTTTACCCCATTTTGGTTTACAAAAGGTTTTATAGGAATGTTCTACTTTCAGATAGTGGGAGAACCGGTATGTATACACACCATTCATGTATGCACATATATACACACACACACACACACACACACACACACACATGTATATATGAAGTGTAAAGGACTACAATAAGTCAAGATAATTTTGAAGAAGACAAGGAGAAAAGATTTATGCTTTCAGATATCAAGACATATATATACATTTATAGTAATTAAATCAGTGTGGTATCAGTGCAGAAACTGACCAATAGACCAACAGAACAGAATGGAGAGCCCAGAAATAGACCCGTGAATAAATGGAAACTGACTACACGCAACGGAGACACTGTAGATCAATGGGGAGAAGATGGATTGTTCAATAATTGGTGCTGGGCCAACTCACTACTCATATGGAAAAATTAAAATGAGATTTCTGACCCACTCTGCAAATAGAAATAAATTCCAGATGGATTAAAGACTAGATTATTTTTAAAAAGCTTTACATTTTTTTTTTAAAGAAAAGAGAGGAAAGTATCTTTATTATATTGGCATATGGAAAGATCCTTAAAACAGGATGGAAAAAAATATTCCAAAAAGAATAAGATTAATACACTTGGCTGAAGTAAAATTTAAAAGTTCTATATAACAAATGACACCACAAAGTTTAAGGGCAAGTCACAAAATAGATGTTCAATTCTTATGGTCAATAACAAGAGTGGTAGCCAGAATATATCATATGACTTACAAATCTAGAAATTAAAGAAGCAAGAAAAAAAGTAAAATAAAAAGAAGAGAGACAAAGAATGTGAATTATTATCTCCAAAAAGAAAAACCCAAGTGAGCAATAAGTGTATGAAAATATGGTCAAAGATCCTAATGATCAGGGAAATGCAAATTAAAACAAGTCACTCAACAGACTGCAAAAATTAGTGCATCTGTCTACACTGAGTGTTGATGAGGATGTGGGGAAATACTGATACACCACTAGCGAGAGGATGAATTGACATAACCATTTTGGAGAACACTTTATCAATATTCAGTAAAACTAAAGGTGTCCAAGTGGCATGACTCAGCAATTTTACCTCTGGGCATAAACCTCAGAGAAACTCTTACATAAAAGCACGAGCGTTTATACGTAAGAGTGTTCATTGTGGCAGTGTTTATAACCAAAATAAGAAAGGAAAAGAAAAGAAGGAAACGACCTAAATGTTCAAGAATAGGAGAATGGATAAACAAATTGTGGCATGCATTTAAAATGGAATGGTATACAGCAGTTAAATGGCGGGAGCAGAGTCAGAGGAGGAAAGGAAGAAATGTATGCAGCTTAAACATCATTCTCACCCAGAACCCAGCCCATGGCTTCCTAGCACCCACCTGCCTCCTAAGGTAGTTAAATCTTCATCTCTTTCAGATCTCTGGTTGCAGGTAATAAACACTGACTCTGATTAAATGAAAAAAAAAAAGGAACGTTTTGGAAGGATATTGGGATAGCACAGACGCAATGCAAGAGCACGGAGAGAGGCAGGAACCCGGCACCTCTGGGACCTCAGTGTAGGAGCATGTAGACTGTTCCTCCAGAGCGAGGTGTCTGAGCCTCAGCACTGTTGACCTTTGGGGCTGCATATCCTTGTTGGGGGTGGTGGGGCGGTCCTGTGCAATGTAGGATGTTTTAGCGGCATCCCTGACCTCTTTAGCCACTAGATGCCAATAGCAGCCTTCCAGTTTTGAAAGATCAAAAATATCTCCAGACATTGACATACATCCCCTAGGGGGCAAAATCAAATCACTACTGGTGGAGAAGCTCTGACTGTGGGCCCATGAGCAGCAGCAGCATAATAAGCAGAACTTAGTAGAAAGGCAAATTCTCTAAGCAGAACTTAGTAGAAAGGCAAATTCTCGGGCCCTACCGTGGACCTTCTGAATCAGATACTCTGAGGGTGGGCCCAGCAATGTGTGTTTTAATAAGCCTTCTAAGTGAGCTGAGAACCGCTGTGCTGGGTTTGGTCTTAGGATGACCCATCTACAGCTTCCCTCCATTCCTGTGTGTAACTTCTCAAGATTCAAATGCTTGGGAACATGGATCTCATTGGTCTGGATTAAATCACGCGCCCCTCTCTGGCGTGGAGAGGCAGTTTGACCTTGAACTACAGTGAATAGAGAAGGAGGCAGTTCCCCAAAAGTTGAGAGTGGAGGGGCCGACCCTGTGACCTAGTGGTTTAGTTCACATGCTCTGCTTCAGCAGCCCAGGGTTCATCGGTTCGGATCCCGGGTGCGGACGTGGCACCGCTTGTCAAGCCATGCTGTGGCAGGCGTCCCACATATAAAGTAGAGGAAGATGGGCACAGATGTTAGCTTAGAGCCAATCTTCCTCGGCAAAAGGAGGAGGATTGGCAGCACATGTTAGCTCAGGGTTAATCTTCCTCAAATAAATAAATAAAAATATAAAGAAAAGAAAAAGAAAAAGAAGTTGGGAGTGAAGGCTGCTATTTCCAGAAGATAGAAAGAAGGGATTCTGGGCTGGGTCTCCTCTACTCTGCAGACAGTTAGCCATCCCCTCCTGATCCCTTGAGAGCTTCGTAGGAGCCTTTACTATCACTGCTGGTGCGGTTGAGCTCCAGGGTGGCCTCCGAAGGTCCCAGGGACTGCTAGGAGGCACCGTAAACTAGAGCTTCATGGGAAGACCTGGATCCACTCCCTGGTTCTGCTCTTTGCCAGCTGCATAATCTTAGGTTCTCTAAGCCTCAGTTTTCTCATCAGCAAATGGGAATAATAATCCTTAACCCCAGGACTGTTGTGAGAGTCAAATAAAATGATGTTAAGATACAATACTAACATTTATTATTATGGGAAAGGCACAGATTTGCAGCGGTGGACACGGTGGGTGGCCTGGGGAGGTAGTGGATTGCAAACTCCTTTTTTCAGCATTTTGATAAAATCCAGTGGTCTGCTCCATGCCAGAGTCCCCCACCTCTGGTTAAAACATGAGCAACATGAATTCTCATGTCTCAGCAGCTATATAACGATACCTTATGGTGTCATCATGACACACCATCACGGTATGTCAGAGCTTGCAAAGTGCTTTCTCATGCATCATCTCATTGGATTAGATCTTTACAATATCCCTGGGAGGCAAGGAGTACCAGCATCCACATTCCCATTTTGCAGACAAGGAAGTTGAGAGTCAGCGTGATGAAAACTTGGCCAAGATCACAGGAGCAGGATCTAGTAGAACTGGGACCAAATGCAAGCCTTCCAAGAAGGGGAGATTTCGATGCCCTGTGCAGTGATGCCCAGGAAGGACACCTCACTGAGGTGAAACAGACAATTTAGGGAAGCTTCATGAAGCAGAAACCTACGCATGTGCAAAGGTTACCCAGAACAGGTGAGTACACGCGCAGTCCCCTTCCTGTACCTGGAATGTCTTAATCCAGAGGTGGCTAGCTGGACACCTGCCTGCTCAATCCACAGCCCAGTGAGTTTGTTTGGCAGCTCAGTGTTTGCAAAAGTGCTGGACCAATCACCATTCAAACACACCTGAACCCAGCTGATGTCACTCCCTGTAATCTCTCCACCCCTGTGCTTTGTCACTCACACAAGTCTCCAGGTCCTGGGAAGGAGCATCTAACTGGCTGAGCCTAGGAAGGGAATTGGTACCCAGGCTGCTGGGGCAGGATAAGGAGTTCCACAATGGGAAGTGGGATCCACCACGTTGGGACCACCCTATATGACTGTACACCACCCAAAGGTAAGCCAAAATCCAGCCCACCTCTGCTCCCCAAGTCATGTGTCCTGGCCCTGGGCTTGTTCAGTGGAGCCTGGACTGTGTTTCAGTCTCCAGTTGCCCCATTAGCTGAGCACTTATGCAGTGTGCAACCTGCACAAGCATACCTGGCAGCCCTCTTTTCAGGAAAACTCAGAAGAGGTGGCAACACTAGGCTCCATTCCCACATGGCCACAGTTGGAGGGAGCCCAGCCATAGCTGCCCTCCTTGGACAGGGGACACACTCTCGTCTCACCACATTCCCCAACCGGCCTGCTGCGCTTGTTTATGTCACCTGCCTGGCCCCTAAGGTATTTGAGTTTATGACCCTTGTTTCAAACAATAAGTTTTTTTAACATTGGTTGATCCAGGTAATTAGTTTCATAGTCTATTTCTGAATGGCATTTTTTTCTTTCCCGCCCAACCCCCTTTCCCAGTGCTCCTGGTTAATCTATTTATTTTCCCTCTACCTCCTTCTAAAAATATATACAATACAACAAGATTAAAAAAGTCAGACTCCTGGTAATCTCTGGAATGTGGGAAAAGTACTCTTACCACAAAGTTATATTAAGAAGTTTAATTATCAGAAAATTACTGTAGAACAAATATATCAAACATGAAGTATGTATACTGTATATATACACTGAGCATTCCTGGGCAGCCTCAATCCATAAACCCATCCACCTCACCCACAGCCTCAACCGACTGTGGATGCCTTTTCCTGATGAGCATGGGAGACTCTGAGGTACACTTGCATCTGGGCAGCTCCCACCTTTCCCAGGACCCTCTCCTCATGCAGTTTTCAAAACAGTCCAGGGGAGCTTTCTCAGCTCACCCCAAGGGCATTATCCCTTCTCCTTTCTGTTGGCACCGACCCACTCTCAATTTGTTAGGGTTTCATTAGATCACTTCCGACCTTTTGGGAAGCCGTGGGGCTCCTGGTTGCTATTGTGGGTTGTCTCAGTCTGCTACTGCTGTGTAATAGCCACAAATATCACGTGGCACACAGCAATAAGTATTTCTCACCATATGCCTGAGGGTCACTCGGGGTGGCTTTGCTTCAGGCTACAGGTCTACAGGTCACCCGGGGCAGCTCCACGTATCTCTCCTTCTCCTGGGCCCATGCCATGTTTTTCTTATGGCAGTGGCAGAAGTGCCAGACAGACAGCAAGCTCAAGAGCACAAGCACACTTCAAGCTCCTGCTCATGTCACTTCCATTTGCCAAACAAGGAAAATGACGAAGCCCAAGCCCAGGGCAGGGAAGTATACCTGCCCCATGGAGATGGACAGAAAGAGGAGGGAATGAATGTTTACAGCCAAGGCCCGCCTTCTGCCCTTTTGGTCACAAGCACTCACTCCTTTCCCGCATCCAAAATACACTCACTCCATCCCGGAAACATTCCAAAGATCTTATCCACTCCTGACACTGGGCTGGAAATCCAGAAACTATGATCTACATCGGATCTCACTGAGGCTCCTCTTGAGCCAGGGACCTAAAAAGTAAAAAGACGAGTTGTTTTCCCCGTATACATCCAACGCACAATGGTGGAACTAGGAAAGAATTACTCCAAAAACATTCACGTTTGAAAAAGGAGTAACCTGGGAGTAGAGAATGTTCCTTAATTTGGCCCCTCTTCTATGCTCTCAGACTAGCTCTCCAGTCCTTTCTTCTCCGGGGCCCCTGGCTCTGCCCTCAGGAGGTCCACCCCTCCCGTCAGTCCTGGCCGCTTCTGAAGCGTCCATTGGGAAATATGCCCTTATTACTGGCTGAGCAGCATGGCCAGTCAGCTTCCTGCCTGAAGAAAGGCAGGGACCCAGAAATTTGTCCACATCTCCAACAGTCTCATTTTCTTTTACATCAGCCTGGTGGAAGTTTTGACTATAAGCTCTCGCAAAAACTTTGTAAGTTTTCTGTGAATTCTATTCTATTCAACTTTAGGCACCAAAAGCCAATTCCACAGTCCTTTTGGAGTCTTTCTCTCTCTCTTTCTCTCCCCTCACATCTTTAATTTTTCCAGGACTCTTTTTTTCCAGCTCAAAGGATGCACTAGACACTCCCTTCCCTCAGAAAAACCTGCAGCTGGTGAAGGAGACAGAGGAGAAAATGGAAAGCAATTTCCACGTGTGTACAAACTCAGACAAACGCTTAAGGTAGGCATCAGAATTTCTTTATAGTTTCTACTATTTCTGTACCATCCCTTCTACTTCCAGAAGAGATCTCAATTCTTGTGACTCATGTAAATGGGCTTCCCTGGCTTCTATTTTCCATTCATTTCAATGCCCCCATTGTCCCAGGCCACCTTATATAAAATTGCAAGCTTCCCACTCCATCGACCTCTCCTGTCTTGCTTGTCTCCCCTTGAGATATTTCACATCTTGTTTGTTTGTTTATTGTCTGTCCACCTCCAACAGAGTGGAAGCCCCATGAGGGCAGAGAATTTTGTCATACGTTTTCACTGTGTTTCCAGCGCTTGGAAATGTCCCTTGCAGGGAACACACTCTTGATAAATATTTGTTGGATGGATGAATAGAAGAAGGAATAAATGAATGAACTCATAAGCAAAATCTTGAACCGTCCACTGGACCATAACTTCATGCCTTAGGCCCTGTCCAGGCTCCACCCCTGCTGACAGATAAACCATTGCCTTAACTTCCTGGTTCTGACTTGGTCTTCTCTCCTTCATGATTCTGCCCAACACTGCCTGGCTTCTTTAAACTTTCTCAGTTAACAGCTTTCACCAAGAACCCTCCCAGATACCCAGCCCCAAATTGTCTGAACATGCCCTGGATTCCCATGGACTTGAAGACAGAACTTCAACAAATACAAGAGGATGATTAAAACTCCTGTGGAAGAACCAGTATCAGAGTCAGAATCAAAAAGCTTAAACTAAGGAAAACTAGCACAACTGAGCAAAAAGTTTCACTGAGTTTCCTGGTGGCCAAGGCACAAAGGAAAAGATGATGAGGTGCACCATTAAAAGATGCATGCTAATTTGTTAGGTAATGCAACCTTTTTTCCTAGAGACCACCAAGTACGGTAATCAGGGTAAAATTCAGATGACAAAAACATCATACAGTGAAAAATATTTCCCATGGGCCTGAGAACTCAATCATGACCTTGAGACTAAAAAGGAGAGCCTGTCGGAGCTCATGTGAACTTCAAAAAAGGGCATCATATCCTAAGGGCAGCATCCTGTCTCCTAGAAGAGAGAAGACGTCAGAGTGGGGAAAAAAGAAGGTGTTTAAAGGAACTTCCAAGAGAGAAACTCAAGGTTTACCCAACTGTATTTTGTTTTGTTTTTCAAGCTGAAAAAAGCTGAGGAGAATTATACGTTAATTAGCTCCATTAACTAGAGAGCAAGTAGAAAGATGTATTATTTCACTATTCCTTTGACTTGCTAGTTGCTGGTTCACTATCTGTACTCTGGTGATTTTGTGGGTGTTATAGGATCTGAGAGCCAAGGGCTTATGTGGAGGTTAGTTTTCTGAGAGTACTGGGGACCCGAGACCCTCGGTGTTCCCTCATGAGGCTTGGGGGAGGGTCACCCACTTCAGGAGCAAGAGGCTATAGTGTCCCCTCGGGTCTGGAGGGCAGGGTATGTGCTGGAAAAGGAGAGTTATTATGTAAATAATAGAAAATATTACAGAGACAAGTTCCTTTTATTGAAATTCCCTTTTACCGCATGGAGTGGGACTTGGTTCCTGGGACAACCAGTTACAAACTCATTGCTTATTCAGGGCCTTTATAAAACAGCATCGACCCCTGCCGTCCAATAGTTTACATTATTACGTTTCGTTCCAGAGCCAGGCTTCCGACTCCCGGGGCTGCTTCATCAGGGAGGATGGGGAGAAGCAGACACCGTGTTTACAGCATATCCCTCAGCAGGAATTCCAGGAAAGTGAGCTGACCTCCCAGTTCAGAGCACCTTGAACTCGACCTTACCCTGCTCAATTCGGCTGTGTTAGGCTTGAGGTGGAGGTGAGGGCTCAGAGAAGGGAGACAGAAGAGTTTACTGGATCCCAAAGGTGGAGTCGTAAAAACACCTTGGAGAGGATGCCACCAATACAAGAGGTGGTTTTGTCTCCTCAGCCTGTGTCCTGCCTGGTTCATGGCTGAGTGCCGAAGCCAAAATTTGGTCAAACTCTTTCCCGGATTCCCAGCCGGGGCTCCCCTGTCCTGGGTTACTGGCATTTTCTCTACTTACTAAATGTGCTTTGTGATCTCAGTTAGTGGGAGGCAGAAAACCCACGGCTAAACAGGGAAGCAACTGAAAACCCAAAATGCCAACATGTCTAGTCTGGTTCACGGTCATGCACTATCCCATTCATTCATTAATATCTCCATTCACAAATATCTATTGCCTGTCCGCTACATACAGCTGCAAGACAAGGGCCTTCAGGTCGAGAAATTTTATTCCAAACTGGAAAGGAGAACCAGTGGTGGTCAGAGTGATCAGAAGAGGAGAAAACGCCTTCCGTCTATGAAGATGCCGTTGAGCATAGCATGGAGGCAGGGTCTCTACTGGGTATCCTAAAGAGGGGCATGAGCCGGTGGGTTAGTAAAGCAATTAAAGAACGAAATTAAGAACACTCTCAGCACGGGCCCCCAAGGAGGGTTGAGGATTGGAATATAGCACAGCGCGCCTCATCGGAACCTCGTCTCCAAGAACATCCCCAGGACACTGCGGAACTCAGGCGGCCTCCCTGCTGTGGGGCAGGCATCCTTGGCGAGCGAGCGAGGATATCATCAAAGGCTCCAGCAGCGGGAACATTCCAGCCATTAGACAGTGGAAGACAGATTTCCTCTGCAATGTGCCTTTAAAGGCAGCTCATTTACCTTCAGGACCCCCAGGAAAGCCCCAGATAGGTGCTATCCAGGAAACCCGACTCTTTAAAATCAACACGGTTTAATGCAGCATAAGAGCCGTGGGTCAGACCAAGAAATGACTTCCTGACTGTCAGGGCTATTGGACCATGAAAGAGGACTCCTAGAGAGACTGTGAAATCGCCTTCTCAACGTTTTCAGATTCTTATTTCTCTGGAGCGGTGGATGAGGGCCAGCCGAGGGGCAGGCAGAGAGCTTTGATGAATTCTCGAGCCCCTTCCTCTCATCCCAGGACGCGCTTTCCAATCCAAGAATGGAAGTTTCTCCCACGTTTCTTGGGTGGATAGTTGGGTCCAGAAAGCATGTGGGGACAGCAAACATCATATTCTGCCTATATTGCTCTTAAGAAGTGAGGGGTGACAGGTATAGGAGGAAGACTTCACACTTTACTTTTTTATTTTATTTTTCAGAAACGGGTCAACTGGGTAACAGGCTCCAGGTTTTCGAATACTGCATAAGAAATACTCTTAGCCTGGAAGCCGTTTTACTATTTTAAATACATGGGATTTCTCCAGCTTTGCGACAGCTGTAGGATGTAAAATAAAATCCGTTTCTCTCCAGTCCCTGGGTGACTCTGAAGTATCAAATGGTGAACCAGGGTGGTGGGAGGTGGGAGGTGAGGAGGGGGCATGGCAGGCCAGGGGTCGGGCAGAAAGTGTATTTTCTTCACGTTGGGGAATATGTGCTAACATATCAGCTGTGACCCCTCAGAGCCCCCTGGAGAGCTGTAGTTTTTATATCAGCAGACCGTGTGAGAGCTTTGGAAATGCCCCAAAATTTGAGCACAAACTCCCTGGGTGACATGGTCAGACTCAAACAGGTTGCAACTCCTGGCTGCTGGACGCTGACATTCTCTGGTGGAAGAGAGAGAAAGGGTGGGAGGGTGGGGGTAGGAGGCAGCCCTTTCGTCTGGGCTGTTCTGCATTTGTGTTTCTTCTCAGGGGTAATTCTGATTGGGTTTGCAAGCACAACAATCACCACACCAGGGCAGATGTCGTGGCCGATTTGGTGAAATGAGTTCATGTATTTAAGAACTGTTTATTGAGCACTTACATTGCTCCAGAAAGTGAGCTATGGGTTGGCGCTGGGCTTCTGACAATGGCACCAAGTGGCCCTAATCTTACCTGACTTTCTTTCCCATCTTTACCCGTATCCTTGTGCTTCAGAGAGCACAGAACTATTCACTCGTCCATTCATTCATTCCATCGATCATTCAACGCCTTCAGTAAGCACTCATGGCACTCCTCCCAGGAGCTAAAAACGCAGCAGTGAAGGAGACAGCCCACCGCCCTGCCCCCATGGGCCCCACATTCTGGTGCTGGCAGACTCGCAAACAAACGCACAACCATAGGTAGACAGCAAGGTAGATACATAGAGAGGTAGATAGAATTTTGATATTTATTATAAATAGAAAGATAAAAAAATTATATAGGTACATACGCGTGTGTGTGTGTGTATGTGTGTATATATATAATTTCAGATGGTGATGACTGCCATGCAGCAAACAAGCCAGGCCCAGGCATTAGAGTGGTTGGGATGGGGCCCCACATTAGCTCAGGTGGGTAGGAAAGGCCTCTCTGTGACACTTAAGCTGGAACCTGCATGCCATGGAGTCAGCCAGTCCCCCGAAGATCAGAGGAGGATGCTCCAGGCAGACGGCCTGGCAGGTGGTAAAGGCGTGGGGCAGGAAGGAGCTTGACGTGTTCAAGGAGCAGGAAGGACAGTGTAGCTGGGGCATGAGAAGGGAAGACCTAGAAAGAACCATATAGATCCAGTTGGGACATAGTCCAGAATTAGCACTGGGGAGAAATGGGGAGAGCAGGGGTGCCGTTCCCAACCTTACATTGGAAAATCTGAGGCTCACCCAGCAAATGTGACTTGCTCAGGGTGACACAGGACTTAAGAGTAGAACCACGACTGGGCCCTGTGTCCATGAGACTCTTGCCTGTGTGTGTTCCATGTGTCATATGTGTCACATTCACATCCTTGCACATGTAGTGCCCATGAGGACCAACATGGCACTTGACGGGGAGGAAGGTTGGGAAAAAGTGAGAGCAATAAGAAGTGGTAAAAGAGAGCAATGAAGAGCCCAGACGGTCGGGTTAGCCAGCACTGGCCTCAAGTGCAGACTGCTGCTTATGAGAGCTATGACCTTGGGGACGTCATTTAACCTCCCTGAGCCTCAACCTCACCATTCGTCAAGTGGGGCGATCACAGTCCCACCTCGTGGGTGCACTGTGGGGACAGCGTGAGATGGTGCATTTGGAGGGCTTGGCACAGCGCCTGGTGCATGTAAGGATCCCCCATTACGGGTTCATGGCTATACGATTATTACATAGTCCCGGGCCTAAGGGAGCTTCCCCCATTGTGCTGGAGAAAACACCCCTGCGCAAACACTGCAAACGCTGTATGAGCATTCATGCACTTGCAAAAATTTATTGAGCACCTATTCTGTGACAGGCACTGAGCTAATCACTGGGAATACTGTTAGGAACAACAACAAAAAATAACGTGGTCCTGCAAGCGCACAAGATGAGCAACTAGCGACATGATCACACAAAGTAGTGCAATGTTGCAATTGCAAGAAGTGCTAGGACAAGGAGGTTCTTGGTGCATTGCGAGGCCATCAGGAGGAGGAAGATCTGGTTGCAGAGGTGAGTGCAGGCCTCCCTGAGAAAGTAAGGCTTGGGATGCAGTGTGAATAATGAGCTGGGGGTAACCAGGCAATTGATAACAGCAAAGAATAGAATTCCAGGCAGAAGGAACATACATGCCAAGACCCTGTGGTGGGGAAGCGTGGTGGATGCGAGTGACTGAAAGGAAACCAGAGTGTCTGCCAGAGAGTAGGGGCCCAACAGGAGAGGAGGACGGAGGTCTAGACAGGGGCTGGACGATTGAGGGCCTTGTGCCAAAATAAGGAGTTTGGGTTGTTTCCTGAGAATAGTAGGAAACCGTAAAGGAGATTTAAGCAAGGATGCTTGGAACATAATCTTGTCATTCTCTCAAATGTATTACTTCATTCAACAAACATTTACTGGGTACCTTGTATCTACAAAACGCTGTTGCAGGCACTTTGAGGATGGGGAAGATGCCCTGGGCGCTGAGGTTCCTATAGAACAATGGAGCAGACAGGCGTGTTAGCAACAATTTATTGCAGAAGAAAGAGCAGTGGACTTGGGTATAGAAGACACGGGTTCAAGGCTCAGCTCCGACCTTTACTGAACAACTCAGGGTTCCTTGAGGACAGTGACTATCTTTAATTATCTTTCGATCCCCAGCCCCAGGTAATTTCTGTTTTATTCATTTTACAGATGAGGAAACTGAGGCACAAGTGAAGTGACTCTGTCAATGCCACTCAGCTAGCAACCAAAAGAGGGAGCCTCTAAACAAACCCAGGCCTTCTGGTTCCAGGTCCAGGATGCTTCTGCTGAGCAAGGCCTGGCTTCGTTTCTGCTCAGGGTTGTGCTCCTGGCAGGGCAGTTCTAAGGATTTGTCTGAAAACCAATAGACAAAGAAGTGGAATTGCAGACGTTCAAGATGCTGCATGATGCTCTTCAACAGTTCCCATTGCTCTCAGGAAAAAGCCCAAAGGTTTAGACCAATGCAGAGTCCTTTCATGGTCTGACCCCTGAGTAAAATTCTCCAGCTGCACTGCCCACCTCTGCTCCCTCCTTCGAAATGTGCTTTCCAACCACACACATCTTCTTGCAATTTCCCAACTGGGTCTCGCTCCCTCTGGCCTCCAGGCCTTTGCTTATACTACTCCCTCTGCCTCAGATGCTGTTATGTAGAGCGAGTTCAAGTTAGCCAGCTAAGGAAGAGAGAACAGGATGAGGAAAGGCATCTGAGGTAGAGCGAAAATCATGAATAGATTTTCTGTACTCTTGGGATAGCCAACCAGCCAGTCATCCATCCATCCATCCATCCACCCTCCCTTCTTTCCTTCCTTCCTTCCATCCATCTATCCTTCCATTCATACATCCATCCATTCACCCATTAACCCATCTATCCATCCAACAATTATTCACTGAGCCCTGTGTGCTATATGCCAGGAAGTAAGTTAGGCACAGGGGATCCAGAGATGAATAAGCCACACTTCCCACCCATAAGGAGCTCACAGTCCAATAGAAAGACAAAGTGTTACCATAGCTTAAACACCCAATTTCGTAACATATGTGACTCCAGACTCCCTCCTCACAATTTATGCAAATGCTCACTTTCTTCCACCTGATCCTGTCTCCATTCTTGTCCATAGATGTTATCCCAGTATGGCCTTTGGCCAGTTGGGACAAGGCCCTAGACCCCCTTACCATTTTTCCGTAAGAGATACAATTCCAGTTGTGATTTTGTGGCTTTGGTGACCTCACTATAGGCCTGAGGAGTTACAGTGAAGGACTATGTCCTACATTCCATAGACTTCCACCATCTTGCTGGTTTCCCACCAATAATCCTCCACTTTCCCAAAGCCCACGTTATTAGCATGGAACCCTCCCCACTGCACAGCCCCCTGGGAGTGTCATCTAGTCCTCAGTCCCTAATCTGACACACCCCCAGGACAGATGGCTGTCCCCAGAACCTGATGAGTATGATGTGCTCCATCTCACATAAATGGACCATTATAATACAGAGAGTGGTGAGCACCACAGCAGGCTGAGTTGAGGATGTCCATGCAATGTGGCAGAGAAGAGGGGTGGCCTCTGAGGAGGACTCCTGGCTGAAGAGGGGGATCTGAAGAAGATATTTCAAGCAGAACACATGAAGAACAAAGAAGCCAGAGGGGCATGGGGATTTAGGGGCAACAAAAGTGTATGAGGAGGAGCAAGAGAGAACACCGGAGAGGGAGGCAGGCGGGCAAGGCCATAAAGGGTCGGGTGGGCCATGCTAAGGACTGTAGACTGAGCTACAGCTGCAGAGCTGCTGCTGAGAGGCCTTAAGCCTAGAAGGGACATGATTAGAGCATTTAGAAAGATTGTAAGGGCTGGGACATGGGATCACTCAACCCAAACCTGAAGGCTATGGGGGCCTCAACTCAGGGCCCAAATCACCACAAGGCAGCAGTCTCTTCCCCCGGGAGTAGGTATGAGACCAGACACAGTCAATCTTGGGGACCAAGGCCTTGGGATAAAGACAGGCAAGCAGAGCCCCAGGGTGGCTGTCCTTGTGTCCCCCAGGAGGTGGTCTCACACCCACTCTGTTGTCCAGCAGCTCCCCTTGGGGATTTGTTATCAGATCAGAAACGAAGTCTGCAAGATTCAGGGGCTGTCGGGACCTGGCAGAAGGATTCTAACTACTTTTCAGACGTCTTCAGGTCAACCTCAGGTGCCCTTTTTCCAGAGTTCTTTCCCATTCTCCACACCCCCTACTCCCACCCCACTGCTGCGGAATTCTAAAAGCCACGTGCATTTCAAGGGAAATGAAACTCGGCCGGTCCTGTTTCCTTCACCCGTGAATCCTCCAGCAGGCTGTTTCATAAGAGAGCGAGGACTTCCGAGACACCTTCGCAGGCTCCCTGAGACGGCGTCTTGTTTTGAATCAGGAAACTGTATTTTGCCAGAACTTTATGTTCAAGCCCCATATTAATGTCAGAACCCACGAAATGTGAGTGGATTCTAAATTTGGGAAAACATGTTCTTCAACCTCTCCCCAATGCATTCCTTCAGCTATTGACTCTGGAGACAACTTCTCTATACTGTGTGGCTGTCTGATGTTTGCTCTGAGTGACACACTGAGGCTTCCAATGCGTGAGGTGCTCACTCAGCAGATCAATACACCAACAATCCGCTTTGGAAGACACTGCAGAGAGAAGCCGATATATAGCCAGCTTCCTTTCTTGGCAAAGCTGCTGGGGTGAGTCTTGTTTCGGTGTAAGACGTCTGCCCTGACTTAAACCTTGACTCCCTACCAGTGTCCTTCCTGAGTTATTTGCACTGTGAACATAGCGCTTAAAAAGATTTATTAAAAAAAAAAAAGGAGCCGAGTGTCATTTTTAGAAAGGCGAGACACCCAACACATCCTACTCTGAGTAGATTTCTTTGATGGCTTGTGATGTTGCCTGAATGGTAAATATACCCTCAGACTCCAAGTAAATAGTCCATGGCATGTAACTTGGGTATAAAAGAGGAAATTTTACACAACGTGGCCACAGACGCCTTGTCATTTCCCAGAAAATTAGAGGGTCTTCCAGTGACCCTGTAAATTTATCACACGAGTATTCTTCCACGACTTCAGAACAAAAGGGGCCTGTTTTGATAATGTTTTCCAATCCCCATAGATAACATGCCGAACGTGGGGAGAGGGGGGGAGGGCAGACAGCCTGTCATTGCCCCCAGAAACGGGAAACCAGCGCTCATGGCTGGCCGCCGGCGTTCTGTGCCTCTGGTCGTCTGAAAGACACTTTGTTAGCACTGAGCATTTCATTTTTGAAGGGAAGCAGCAAGCCACCTGGGGGAACACTCATTCCTGGGAGTCCTTCACTAAAGCACGAAGATGTTCAAGGATTGGCTGAAAGAGAGACTCAGACCCAGCGGATGCGCTGGAATCAAAGACAGGCTGCAAGGGGTCTTGAAAGGCATCCCTCTGCCTCCAGAAAGGATCACAGGGGCTCTGAAATCAAAGGGAGATTTCAGGACCTCCTCACCAACTCTTTCCAGCCTCTCAGGGGAGATGGAGAACTGCAAACCAACATCTTCTGTGTAGCAACTGTCGGTTCACTTTAAAACAGGTCCTTCCGCCACTAATAATAATAGCTAATATTGACTGAGGGATTCCCAGGTGCCCGGCCCCGTGCTGAGCACTTGGTGGTGTTATTTCATCTAATCCTCGCCGCCCTGAATGCAGGAGGAGGGAAATGAGGCTCACAGAGGTCACGGACCCGCCCGGGGTCTGCAGCTGGTAAGGCTGGGGGAGCGGCGGTGTGATCCCCGAGGCCTTGGGCTCTCTGTGCGCGGTTTCCTCACCTGGGAAGTGGACTGAAAAACAGCAGTATGATACTAAGTCTTTTTCTTTCTCTCTCTCTCTTTTTTTTTTTTCCGATCATGGTTCTCATTTCCAACTCTCATCATTCATTAGCCAACAAATGTTATTGAGTACTTACTATTTTTGTCCCTGCCACCAGACTTTTAATCAGGGCCTTCTTAATTAGCCCATCCATTGCCTTCTCACAGGGGACTTTCCCATCATTATCACTCCTTTAACAAGCATCTCATTATGCCACTGTCTGTTTTACAAAAACTAACTATATCTGTTTTGTACTTTGCTGTTCACAAAGCCCATCTAGATTTACTTGTGTGTGATCCTTATGACAACCTAGCAGAAAAGAGAAAAACAGATATGATATTTCTTATTGTTATTATTATTTTCTCATTTTACACACAATGAAAGTGAGGCCCAGGGATTTTAAGTGAATGCTGGAGCCAGGATTCAAAGTCAAATCTCCCGATGCTTAAACCTGAACACTTTCCACTGCACTACACCATATGAACAGGGACTTTGCCGTCTGAGAGTGTGCCATCTAAAACAGACAGCACTGGGAAAGCACAGCAGCCCAGAGAGGCTGGGTAGTCTGATGGTTAAGCACATGGACTCTTGAGTCAGAAGCCTGGGTCCTAAGTGTCGCGTCTGGCAGTTACTAACTGATGACCTTGGCAAGTGACTTTACCTCTTGGACGCCTCAGTTTCCTCATGGGTAAACGGGGGATAGTAATGGTAACTGCCTCCTAGGATTGTTGTGAAAATCAATGATTAATATATAGAAAGCGCTTAGGACAGCGTCTCACACTTACTAAATGCCATCTAATTGTTCATTGTTTCAACGTTATTACAGAGGCATCTGAAAGCAAACAGAGGCCATGGAGGGAAGGACAGAGGAGAGCAAAGAGCTCTAGCTGGAGATCCAGGAGAAGAAAGGTAACTGCAACTAGCGGTCAGGAGATGTGCTTCCACTCTCTGTTCTGCCACTTACCATCTGTGCCACCTGGAACAAGTCAGTCCCTGTACCTCCTCAGTTCCTCATCCATCTGGTGGGCGAGTTAAACCTCACTGGGGAGGGGAGGCTTGAAAAAACCACTGCCTCCCTCATCTGACCCAGGGCCCTGGGGACTCTAGTGAGAACACCAGCCACCCCACTTTGATGAAGATCAACAGGTGGAGATGATCACTTAGTTTCCCTGGGGACCAGGTTGACCACCTCATCCCAGTTTGCCTGAGACTTTCCCAGTTCTAAAACTGAAAGTCCCACACCCCAGAAACAAAATCCCAGGAAAACCGGGAAAAACTGGCAGCTCACTCTGATTAGATCGGCCTCTTTTAAGAAATTCCATAATCTCATCCATCATTTCCCAAACTTTGCCACTCATGTGATCGCCTTTATATATTTTGTCATAACTGTGTTCCAAATGTGAAATTACTCAAATACATTCATTTTGAAAGAATATCTTATGTCATACTGCAGAAGTCAGGGAAGGCCAGGTTAGCCGAGGTGACAAATAGCCCCACAAAACAGAGAGCTGGAAATATGCAGCAGACAGCACTACAGCTGTAAAAGGAAACCAGCATCACATGCCAGAAAGAGAAGGAAAAATAAAAATCAACGAAAATCAACAAAAATAAAGCAGTTGTCACTAGACAGAGGGGCTGGCCAAAGGCTCTTTCTGGCCCCAAGTGCCTGCTCACTCTTCTTTAAAAGGAAAGATTACTAAGAGTTAAAAACATCTTGGGATTTTTCCCTTTTCCATAAGCAGCATTGAAAGTGAAATAAGTTTATCACTCTGTGATTTAATGTTATTTAATGTCATGTGCATCTACCACCAACAGAGGACGTCATGTATACTAGAAAAGACAGAATCAGAGAGTGCAAAGGTGAGAGGGCAGGGACCGGGTCATGCATTTAAATGCTCAGATCTTCGAGAGGCATCCTTCCCTCCAAAGCAGCTCTTACTGCTAGTTAATTCCAAACCAGACAGGCCCCCAGCTGAGAGGGGACTGCCCGCCCCAACCTTTCCTTTATCAGGGATCCCCACCTTGCCCCAAAGACTGCCTAGGGAGCACTACACAAGACAGAAAGAGCACCCAGGAGAGGTCCTTGTTCCAACAAGAGCAGGTGGGAAGAATTTCAGCAAAGCAAAGAAACACAGTGGCAAAGGACCCATGACTTTTAGATGCCAACAAGGTTTCGGCAGGTCTCCAACACAAGCTAAGAAATGACTGTCAATTCTCAATGTGTGGCTGAAATTTCAAGGGTCCATGTCACCGTATTTCTTCCAAATCAATAAAAGTACAAAACCTGCTTGCCACCTAAGATTGCTTACCCAGACAGATGCCAAATTGTGCTGCAGGAGAGCCCAACCCCACTATCTATAGTCTTCCCTTATCCACCCCCTCCAATTCCATGAGTGCCATTCTTCATTCCAGGACTTTCTCCGCTCCAAGACTGACCTGCTCCCTCAGTTGGGCCATTCATCCATTCCATGGCTTCAAATGCCCTCTATGGCCCTTGACTCTCAATCTGTCAACACCAACCCAGCCCTGCCACACTCCAGACCCTAGCCAATACCACCACTTGGACGTCTCACCAGGACCTCAGACTCAACGTGTCCAAAACTGAACATACAATCCACTTTCCCTCAACCCATTTCCCCTCCACCATCCACTTCTTTGCTCAAACTCAAAACCTATGATTCCTCTTTGTCCCTTGTTTCCCCACACCCCATCTTATCAATTTTATCCCCTAAATGTTTGTAGAATGGATCCACCTTCTCCATCTCCACCCCTCCGGCCCTCCTCCAGCCCTCCCACATCTCTCCCCAGCCCAAAGCTTCTAATTAGTCTCACACAATCACCTTTGCTCCTCTCTAATCCTTTCCAATCCACATCACATCACAAGCAACTTTTTTTAAATATAAACCTTATTACTTTATTTTCCTTGCTTAAAATCCTTCAATTGTACCTATTGCCCTTGCAATGAATCCTCCAGTCCTTGATGGCTGTCAAGGCTCTGTGTGACCTCCCCTCCCTACTTCTGCAGGTTCACTTCAACTCATTCTCCCTGCCGTGTTGTTCTCTTCCTGCCAGCCCTCCCAGCTTCCTCCAGGTTCTCCTCCACTTCAGGGTCTTGCACAAGCTTGGATCGGGCTATCTCCTCTCTCTGCCTAGCTGCCTCCTGCCCACTTCTCCCTCCTCACTTAGATAGCAGTCCTCTGGAAAACCTTCCTTACCTCCAGGCCAAAGTAGGGCCCCTTCTCCCCTACATAGACTCCACAGCACCCTGGGTTCCTCCTTCACAATGCTCAGCATAACAGTACTTCTTGTCCAGTAGCTGTTCCCCATTAGGCTGCACCCTCCCTGGAGACAAGGACCCACCAATATCCCACCCTAGCACAGTGCCCAAGGGTAGAGCACGTGCTCCATAAATATTTGGAGATGAGTGCTAACTATGAGAATCATTCCAAGCAGTCTGAGTACCCACTCACTCTCCTCTTGGTTCACCTTCTGAGGAAAACTCAACAGTGTGCATTCTGGTCTTAGAGAACAGGGGATCTGGTGACACCACTGGGAACACTGACAAAAATGTAGCCATAGTGGGTTCACCCAGCTCTCAGGAAGGAGCAAGAATCCAGTCATGCTGCATCACGCACAGGAAGAGCACGAGCCAGTGCCGACGGCGCAGGGCGTCCTGAGCCTTTGGTCTTGGGTTTCTCTTCCTAGAGTATTTATATCCATGCGGAGTAGCCGGCTGGCTTCATTAATTGTGAGCGTATGTCCACCCGAAGCAGCCGTACACTGAATGTATTGAATACCAGGCCTTATATGGGCATCCCTTGTTGGTTTGCATGTTGTTAATAAGTGACATGAAGTGGATGGCTAAGGCAGAATGCCAAATGGTGCCTTCCTCTCTAATCTCAAAGATGCAAAGTTGTTGGTTTGGTGTATTGTTTTTTTTTTAATGGAATGACCACTTTTTAAACGAAAAAGAAGGAGCTATGAGTCCCACAGATATTTGATGAACTGTACAGGGACAAACATACAGTCCAGAAATGACAGCAAACAGTGCAGAATCTGTGTCCAGTGTCTCCAACAAGAACCACTAATGCTTAGTAGATACTTGTGCCAAGTACCATGCAACACAAATACATTAACTCGCGCAGTCCTCCGACAGCCCTATGAGCTGGGTGCTACTACCATCCCCATTTTGCAAATGAGGAAACCAATACCCAGGGAGGTTAAGTGATGGGGCCAGTTAGTAAGCAGCAGAGCTGGAATCTGAACCCAGGCAGCCTGGCTCCAGGGTCCAGAGTAGTCAGGGCCCCATGGAGATGCATTCAGTCTAACCCAAAGCGAAACCCAGGGGGCGGCTTCCAGAGGACTCAGGCTCCTGCCCCAGTTTGATCTTTTCTCTCTTGAGGGCTACAGAGAAGCTGCAAGCACAGCCCTGGCCTGAAGGAGGACACGTGGTTTACAATAGAACAAGTTAGCAAAGGTGAGGTGCCACTCCGGGGATCCAGGGGAGGGCGCGGGCCGTCCAAGCAGGCAGAGGCCCTGAAGCAGCCATCACCAGCACCTCCCTTCTCTGTGGCTGCCAGGGCCTGTGGCTGTGGGCAAGTCAGTGTCCTCATGTGGGGCTCAACCTCCAAATCTGTCAAAGGAGATGATGATGATGATGATGATGGCAATGTGCTAGCTCCTGTCTCACAGGGGTGGTGGAAGGATGAAATGAGAGAAAGCAGGCGAAACATTTAGGACAGGGAATATGTTCAATAAACATTGGCCGTTATTAGTTCCTGCATTTGGGTCCGGGACACCATCATTTATTCACTCACAAACATGTATCAAGCACCTACTAACACTGTATCAGGCACCGTGCACGGTACTAGGCATATGAAGAATGAGACAGCAGCCTGGCCTTCAAAGAGGGTGTTGTTCAGAGAGGCTGTGATACAGAACACAGACGGACACTGGGACAGGAGGGGCGCAAGGCCGAAGGGAGTCTTGGGTCCTTGTAGAAGGAATCAGAGAAGATGCCGTGGGGAGTGGGGGGTGACAAGGATGTGGGAAATGGGTGAGACTTTTTCCTGCATGTGCAAAAGCACCAGTGACAGACCAGCTCCAGGGTGTCAGATCTGGGAGTCAGTGGGCTTGAGGATGGGTGGCCACAGCACGCGGTAGAGGCCGGGTCCCAGGCAGGCAGCTCTGATGTTGTGAAGTCTGCCTGCAAGTCCTGAAGGCTTGTTTATCTCCAGACTCAGCCTGAGACAAAGGAACACCTAAACACTGAAGCAGGGATCCGAGTGAGTTATCGTTTTCCTTTCTTTTTGGTGCCCAGTTACATGCCTGTTAGCCAGCCCCAGGATAAGACTGAATTTATATCTCACCAAAGAGGCACCAGAAGGGGAAGGAGGGAGAGACGGAGACAGAGACAGAGAGAGGAGATTATGCAGAGTTTTTTTTTTCTTCCAAGTGTCTCCTCACTAGAATTCTGCCACTCTGTCTCCGGGGAGCGGTTCGCCCTCCAGAAAATATGACACTTTATTTCCTGCCCTTGTTTGTTAACACACCCCATTACCATCCATCTCAGTTTCATGTAACTGCCAACCGGCATTAACGCCCTCCTCCTCGCCGAGGCAGAAAATAGAAAAGGAAGAATTCAGCAGATTTTCCCCCGTGGCACCCTCGGCGGCACCAAGATAACCAGAGCAGAAACCACAATTGGATTCTCATTCCTCCAGCCCAGGAATGTGAAGGACGGGACGGTTTAACCACCTTCTGCGTTTGCCTGCAAAGAGAGTCGGCTTGTTATTTCGGCTGTCTGGGCTCCCTTCTCGGCTACGGAGAGAGATACATTAATTAATTATTTTTTTTAAACGTTAGGCGGGAGATGTTGCAAACTGACAGAGACTGTCAGCGGCGCCTGCCCCATCAGGTACGCGGCCCGCGGCGCGGGCGGCGGAGACACACTGACCCCTAGTGGCCGGCCGGGCCCTCGCAGCCCCTGCGCTCCGCCCTCGGCGGGGGCTCGATAAAATCGCTCCTTCCTGGGGCAGCTCGGGGTGGGCTGCGCGGGGTGGGCTGCGCGGGGTGGGCTGCGCGGGGTGGCCCTGCTGTGTCTCCACCGCCTGCCCCGACACACACACACACACTCAAACAGAAACACACAGACACAACACACTCAGACATGCATGCACGCACTCAGACGTGCACGCAGACACACACACGCCATGTCGAGTTTCTTCTCTCCCTTTCCAATTCCATGGAGCATAAACCTCCTGAGAACCTTCGGGGCACCGGCCCTGGGCTCCAGACAGGCTGCTTCTCTGTCCTGAAGGAGGAAGGGAGCTGGCCCCCGGGGACGGGCTCCTTCATGCCAGGCACTGTGCACACAGTGCCTCACTGGAGCCTCCCTGTAGCGCCAACTTACAGGTTTGGAAACTGGGGCTCTGGCTGTCAGAGGGCTTGCCCAGGTCACAAAGCTCATGTTTCTATTGATTTTATTTATTCTAATAAGCAGCTATTTACATAGCACTTACCTGCCAGGCATTCTTCGAGTGCTTTACCTATATTAAATTTATTGAGTCCTTATCATGACCTCCATTCCACAGATGAGGAAACAGAGGCCCAGAGAGATTAATTAACTAGTAAGTGCTGGATCCAGCATCAAGCCCAGGCAGTCTGGTGAGCGCTCTCAGCCACTGCCCTGGGCTGCCTGTACCAGGGAACTGGTAAGGAGGAGATCAGGATTCCAACCCCAAGCTCTCCCCCATACCTCCTTCATCCCCTAAGGATGAAGTGCTGCACAGCACAGGATGGGGAGCAGTCGTGCTAACTGCCACTGGAGGACGAGGCCTGTGGAGGAGGTGGCAGTGAAGCTCCTTGAGGTCACAGACCGTGTCCTTCACCTGCCGAGCCTCGTGCCTGGCACCTAGGGTTTTTCAATAAAAGCCCAACTGGGCTGGAGCCTGAAGGAGGGTTCCAGGCAGGTGGGAAGGCGCGAGGAGGCTGAGAGGACTTCTGAACCCTGCGGCTGACACAGGGAAGCCGGGGTCTTGTTGCCCACCTCCTCCCCCATGAAAAGATGTTTTCAAACACCCCCATACTCTTTTTTGGCCAATGCAAGGAGATTCGCTAAACTGGAACTGAACATCCCCCAGCCGCACTCCTGTGATTAATACATCAGAAATGTGTGTCCCTCCCTGTATTTTGTCTCATTTGAGCTTCAGAGCAGCCCCATGAGTGAGGTAGGTAGAACCAGCCTCGCTTTTAACATGAGAAAACGGAGAGCTTTTCCAAGCTGCCTAAGTAAACGGTCCCGAATTTCCCAGCTAATACATAGAGACCTGGACACCCAGGCTTCCTGACTGCAGAGCTCATGTCCCCTCATGCTGTCAGGTCAGCCAGGACCCCACGCAGAGACCGCCCGGCCCCCCGCCTGGGCCCCAGCAGCCCTGTCCTTCCCTCAAGCAGTGCCTTGAACTGGCCGGGCTTGTTCCTGTCTTAAGACCTCTGCTCTAGCTGTTCCCTCAGCCAGGAATGCTCTTCCTGTACATGGATTTTCACGCACTTGGCTCCTTCCTGCCATTCCGGTGTCAGCTCAAGTGTCACCTCCTCCAAAAAGCCTTCCTTGTCCACCCAACCTAAAATAGCCTTCCAGTCACTCTCTGTTGCGTCACTGCTTTATTTTCTTCCCAGCAGTTATTAAGCTTTGGTAAGTTCTTGTTGAGTTACTATTGTTAGTCTCGCCCCATGTGTAATGAGGGCTATCCATTACACAGCACAGACCTACCGCGTGCCAAGCAAAGTTCCAAGAGCTTTACACACCGGAGGTCATTTACGCTTTACAACCATCCTGTTATTGTCCCCATTCTGCAGAAGAGGAAACTGAGGCAAGACAGGTTCAGCCACTTGTCCAAGATTCTCCCCTTAGTAAGCTCTGCTCTTAGCCACTACAAAAACATCAGCCCTGTGACAACAAAAAGACAAACAATTGAATTTGTAAATGGGTAAAGGATTTCAATAGACATTTCTCCAGAGAATATATACAAATGGCCAATAAGCACATGAAAAGATGCTCAATATTATCAGTCATTAGAGAAATACAATCAAAACCACAATAAGATACCCCTTGATGCCCACTAGGATGGCTATAGTTTTTTTAAAAAAAGGAAAATAACAAGTGTTGGCAAGGACATGGAGAAGTTGGAACCACTGTCCGTTGCTGGTGGGAATGCAAAATGGTGCAGCTGCTGTAGAAACAGTTTGATGGTTCCTCAAAAGCTAAACATAGAATTATCCCATGACCCTGCAATTCTACTCCTAGGTATCCTGAGGAATTGAAAACAGGGCAAGAAAATGTGTACAGAAATGTTCATAGCAGCAGAGTCCACAAGAGCTAAAAGTGGAAATGATCCAAATGCCCATAGGCTGATGAAGGAGTGAACAAAATGAGGAATGTCCACACAATGGAATATTACTCAGCCATCAAAAGGAATGGAGTGCTGATCCATGCTGCAACATGGATGACTCTTAACATGTGCTAAATGACAGAAGCAAGACACAAAAGGCCACATATTGTGTCATTCAATTTATATTGCAAATCCATAGGGACAGGAAGCCAACTAGTGGTTGCCAAGGGCTGGAGGAAGGGAGAGATGGGGAGTGACTGCTTTACGGGTACAGGGTCTCATTTTGGGGTGATGAAATGTTCTGGAACTAGACGTGGTGATGCTTGCACAACTTTTTGAATGTACTAATGCCACTGAATTGTATACTTTAAGATAGTTCAAGTGAATTTTATGTTACATGAATTTTACGGTATTTTTTAAAAATCAGCCTTTGTCTTGTCTATCTCTGGGTCCCCGGAGCCTAGAACAGCACGGGGCTCACAGTAGAGGCTAAGAACATATTTGCTGGAGAAATGAGCGAAGTGGACCGGGCCTCCCAGCTCTGTCTCAGGGTCTTCTCACAGCGTCAGGGAGCTCCAGGCAGTGGTCAGACTCTCAGGTGCGTCAGCACCACCTGGACGGCTCGCTGAAACCCACTGCTGGGCCTCAGCGCCTGAGTTTCTGACTCGGAAGGTCTAAGTGGGGCCTGAGAATTTGCATGTCCAACAAGTTCCCTGCTGGCCCCAGGGGCCACAGTTCGAGAATCACTGCTCTCTTCTATCTATTAAACCACGCAAGGAGAGAAGGCAAAGCTTGACATGGTCAGGATAGAGGAAAGACAGGAGCCACATTTAATTAAAAAAGAGAGAGAGATTCGAACCACCTGAAAACTGAACCACACAAAAAAATGAGTTGTCAATTGTCATCAGTTGAAAAATCTCTGCAGCAGAGATCTGTTTTCTATCAAATGAGGTTACAGTTTTGTTGGGAGAGTAGCTGGGCTGTGCGACACTTACTGGCTACCTTCTTGTCACAGAGACTCTCCCCTCACTCTTCAGAGGTAAGGCCACGGTGCTTTCTGGAAGATCCTAGAACAAAGTGGCTCCTTCCCCACCCCTGGGCCTTTGCACTTGCTGCTGCCTCTGCCTGCAACAACTCTTGCCACCTGCACCCTCCTCCTTCTCTACCTTTCATTCCCACCTCCGTCTCCTTTAGTCAAGCTAATTCCTTCACAGTCACTGAAGGTGCCCCCTCTAGGAAGACTTCCCTAACGAGCCACACTAGCTCAGGAATTTAAGGATGGTTTAACGTTAGAAAAATCTCTTAATTATTATCACGTTAATATTTACAAATAATATAGTCATTTCAATTAATGCAAAAGAGAATTCAAAAATTAAATACCCCTAGGGGCCCACCCAGTGGCATAGTGGTTAAGTGCGCACACTCCATGTCAGTGGCCCAGGGTTCGCAGGTTTGGATCCTGGGTGCAGACCTACACACCATTTGTCAGGCCATGCTGTGTTGGCGTCCCACTACAAAATAGAGGAAGATTGGCACAAGATGCTAGCTCAGGGCCAATCTTCCTCACCAAAAGAAAATTAAATACCCCCCTTTTTTTCTAACCTGTACAAAAGCTGAGCGAAGAGTGTATTATTATCCTTACTTTACAGAGGGAGCAATTGACTCAGAGAGGTAAAAAGACTGGCTCAGGTTTTTATGGTGTTGGAGAACGGGGTAGGGGATTGAAAAGAGGGGAGACTGGAATGTATCAGATGGTGCTGAATTGGAATTGGGATATTTGTATGATCTCATGGGTTGTTTTTTTTATTGCAGTAACGTTAGTTTATAACATTAATATAAATTTCAGGTGTACATCATTACATATTCAAATTCTGTGTAGATTACATCATGTTCACCACCCAAAGACAAGTTATAATCCATAAATACCCCTTTATAATTTGTTTTCAAACCAAGAATAGAAGGGAACTTCCTTGACTTCATAATAGCTTTCTACCAAAAGACTACAGCAATCAAATTTACTCCCTGTAAGTATGGGAAAGAGAGAAGAAACACTATTATGACATCTTTTCAACACTGTTCTAGAAGTCCTAGCTACAGCAATAAGGCAGGAAAAACTAACAAGCGATGTAAGGATTGTAAAAGAAGAAACATATTGTCACGGACAATGCGATTTTCTGTGTAGAAAATGCAATGGAGTCTACCACATCTGCAGGACATTTATTTCATGTGTATTTGCGGTGGTAACTCCATTAGAATAACGCCTCTAGCCTCCCTCTGCTCCCTCACCCACCCTAAGAGAGCGATTTACCGAGTTTGGGGAAACCACCAGCCTGCACAGCTCAGCACCTTCCCTCTGCTGCCTTGCGGAACCAGCCTGCCCACGGGCAGCACTTGCTCTCTGCTCGCCCGTTCCCTGATCTTTACAAGGCGCGGCCCACGGGAGGTGCCTGCGGTTCTCCAGCTCCATCTGTGGCTGGGTGCCTCTAACTATGGAATGCAGTAATAGACAGCGTATTGCAGCCACAGATCTAAGCCATATTTTCCAAAGAAACTTATTGGTAATAAAGGTGATAGTTTTTACTCTATTTGGCTCCTGCGTCTACTTCTCAGTTTGTTGTACACTTGAGAGAGAAGCGAAGGTCATATATAGGAATCCTCTCAAAGCCCCAAAAGATTAGAATCAATGAGAGCTATCAGAAGGCTGCTGGATACAATCAATATGTAAAAATCAATATTATTCCTATACCCACCTGAATAACCAACTAGAAAGCGGAATTTTAAGAAAATCCTAGTTATGATTTTACAAGTCCTGCAAAGTATCTAAAAATAATGCTGACAAAAGATATGCACAATCTTTGCAAAGAAAATTATGAAATTTTAATGATAGACATTTAAAAACAGCCTCAATAAATAAAGAGATAGACCATGTTCACAGAGAGAAAGATTTAATAATGTAAAGATAGCAACTCTTTCTAGATAAAGAGGCAGCTCTTTTCTACTCTGGGCCCCCCAAACTCTCTCCATCTTTTCCCTAAAAAAGAAAAATTAAAAATAAATAAATAAAGGGGGCGGGAGAGAGAGAAACTTTATCTTGATTACTAAAATAATGCCCCAGAATTTTTTCTAAATAGTAATAGCTACTTTTATGAGTGCTTACTCAATAAAGGAATTATCACAATAACGTTTTGAACTAAGTACCTCTATTATTCCCATTTTACAGTTACGGGAGCTGAGGCCCAGAGAGGTCAATCAGCTTGCCTAAGAGCACGCAGCTAGTCAGGGCTGGAGCCAGGATTGCAATGCAGGCTGGCTCCAAGCCTGTATTCTGAACCACTGATCTCTGCTGTTATCAAGATTGTCCTGTAGCACTATTGCTGTCACTCACCTGCCGTCTGAGAAGCTGTTGTGACTCGGGGGAAGGTGAAGTTGCAGCAAGCTCTAGAACGGCAGAGTCCAGCCCCCTTGTCTGTGGGCCTCAGGGGATCGTGTCCGGGTAAGCACATCCATCATGTGTGTCAGGAGAAGAGGCTGAAAACCAGGCCCTATATGACAGGTGGAGACTCTCCTCTGTTCATCAGGGGAATTTTTGCCCCTGAGATGTGAGCCATGCCCATGGTTCCTGGAAACTCAGGGAGTTCCTGGAAACTCCTTCTCTGCTTGGACATGAGACCCTGCCTCCCTGTGGGTCTGCTTTATTTGTAATTCTGCTTCACTTCTTCTCTCTTGTGAGACCTGTTAGTCTCATTCCCTTGGGTTCTGTCCCACACACACATATTCAGCTCCTACTTCTTGGAACGCACCCCGAGAGGCGGGCAGGCGGTGTGATGGACTGAGCAGGAGCGTTCTGTCTGTTATTGCTGCACGTGCCCTGGGCAAGTCCCTGTATTCAGTGCCCGAGTCCGTGGAATGGGCCTGACACTCAGCTGATGCCCCCACTAAGGGAAGGGGGCAATGTCGTCAACTCAGTCAAGACACACGCTGAGCCCTCAAGGAGCTCAGCTGAGAAAACCACTTAATTCCAGCCAGAAGGAGTTCCGGTTCAGGGCACAGGTGCAGAGTGTTTGGGGGGCCCAGGGCAGTGAGGGGCTTCCTGGATTCAAATCCTGCCTCCTCCACCCACCGGCTGTGTGAATTTGAATCAACTGCCTGTGGAGGCAGAATACTGCACCTCCCCCCGCCCCCTGCCAAAGATACCCACATCCCGATCCCTGGAACCTATAAATATATAACCTTCCGTGGCCATGGGGAATTAAAGTTGCTTGTGGAATGAAAGTGGCTAACCAACTGACCTTAAGATAGGGAGATTGCCCTGGTTTATGTGAATGGGCCCAATGTCATCACAAAGGTCCTTAAAAGTCAAAGAAGGAGGTGGAAGAGACCGTCAGAACGATGTGGCATGAGGAAGACTGACCCCATCGTGGCCGGCTTTGAAGATGGTGGAAGGAGGACACGCGCTGTGGATGCGGGCAGCCTTTAGAAGCTGGAAAAGGCTAGAAAACAGATTCACCCCCAGAAGCTCCAGGGAGGAACGCAGCCCAGTGTGTCTCACATTGAACTTCTGACCTCTAGAATGTAAGATAATAAATTTGTGTGGTTTTAAGCCACTAAGTCTCTGATCATTTGTTACAGCCGAGACAGAAAACGAATACATTATCTAAATTCTGTAACCCTCAGTTTCCTCATCTTTGAAGTGGGAATAATAACCACATCTGCTGCATGGAGTCGGTGTGGGATTAAATGAGGTGCAGGGTGTAAACATTCTAGTGTAGGGTTTCGCCCATAGGACACATAAAATAAATGCTGGCGTCACTACTGTTGGGAAGATCCATCGCTTTCTCCCTAGACAAGCCCACCCAGGCCCCCTTGGGACAGGCCCTCCTCTGTGGCCCAGGGTGTATGGGCATCTCTCCTTATCTTTTTTAAGAATGCCAGATTCTCCCTAGGACCATTCAGCCCACTTCCTCTTTCTCCTTCCCAATTTCTGCTTCTCTTGGTCTTTGATAGTCCTATTTCTGATTCTGGGGGTTGTGGGCAGGTGAGGGGGACCGGGATACAGGCTGCAGCCCAGTTCCCACAGGAAGTGTCTCCTTGGCTGGAAGGCCAGGGTGTGCACCTGAGACTCAGTGAGGACTCTCTTGGCAGACCGGCCTTGGGCAAATAACCTCTTTACAAAAAAAGATGGCCCTCGTGAAACACGGCTGGGTGTTTCCATTTTCATCCACTCAGCTATTCAAGGAACAGTAAGTTTTCTGATGCTGTGATGTTTGTCACAAAGATAAACAGGGAGGGAAATCTCTGCTTCTCTTCTTGTAAGGAAAGGAAAGGAGACACCACAGAAAGCAGGTTTAACACTGATGTTTATTAGAGCAGAAAAGAAGAGGGGAAAAGTAGATGACCAAAAACCTTCACAGCCCCAAGCCGAGCTTCACCACACTGCCCAGAACTCCCAGAGCCCTTCGAGAAGGCAGCCGGCCCCACTCCTGTTCTGGGGGTCCTGGCTCCATCTGCCCAGGTAAGATTCTCCTTCTGCCCACCCTTTCAGCCTGGTAGGAAGGCCATTCGGGGGCCTATACCTTAAACTATTGTTTGTAATCAGTTATGCAGGAGAGTAAAAGGAAGCAGCATATATGTATTTCCGTGAATCCCCAAGGCAACCTTGGCCACGCCTGCAGTTCACAAGGTCTGAAGACATCCGTTTCTGCAGCTGACAAACAAATGAAAGGAGCCTCATCCTGGTTCAACAGGATCCAGGTCGTTGCCAATCAAAATGCTTGCTGGAAAAGAACAAGAAAATAATGTTAATATGAAGATGATGTTGATAAAGAAGAAGGAGGAGAGGGAGGAGGGGAAGGGAGGAGGGAGAAGAGGAGGAGGAGGGGGAAACAGCCATCCAGCTGTCATTTCCCGGAGCACCTCCTAGAATGTGTCAGGGCAGCACTATTTCCCATGCGTTAACTTTTTAATGCTCAGAAGAAGCATAAGAGAGAGGAACTCTTACTATCCTCATTTTACAGACGAGAAAACTGAGAGAGAAGTAAGGAATTTTTTCCCAAAGGGACTCGCGATCTGAACGCTATCTGACTCCAGATTCCAAGTCGGCGCATCCCTCCAGCCACTACTTCCTTGTCTTCGTGTGAATGCACGTCGCCTGGAGTCAGGCCTCTGTGGAACCCCATGTTTTGCAGGAGTGAGCCTCCCGCTCACCAGGAGGGCCTCTCCTTACGTTGAGGCAGAGGCCTCATTCGCCCCTGGGAGGGTGCCTCCCTGGGGTTCCTCTCCTCTCGCCTGGCCTGCACAATGGTAATAAGAGCCTCCATTCATGGAGTCATTTACTATGCACCAGGCCCTGTGGATACCATTATTCCCCCAATTTCCAGATGCAGAAATGCAGACTCAGAGAGGTTAGGCAACTTGTCCGAGGCCACAGAGCAGGAACACAGAGAGCAGAACCCCAAGTCTGCCCAATTCCAGAGTCTGAGCGCCTAACTACTCCACAGTTCTGTTTTCTGGAAGAAGCCAAATGAGGGCTTCCAGCGCTGGAGGACAAAGATCCCTGGTGCAGGGGGAGGGGCAGGCTTTGCCCTAGAACAGGGCTCCAGAGGCTGGAAGGACCAGAGAGTGATGTCAGCCTGACCCCTACCCCTCGAAAGCAGAACTTCTGTTCCACTCCTAGCAGATGTTCCTCTCACTATTTGTGAAAGCCCCTCAGAGGGATCCCATGCACCCCCTGCCCCCCCACCCCAGACACACACACATGGGACCCAGCAGTAGGGTGCAGTTCATGCAAATCGTTCAGGGTTTAGAGTTGTCAGAAGACTGACATACCAACCACTGCCCAGCATGAGTTAATGACTTAGCATGCTCCGTTAGCTCCTCTATAAAATGGGGTTAACCTGCATGCCCTGCAATGATGTGGGGGTGTTAAGAGAGAGAACTTAAGTGATAGCACCCTGAACATTATCAAGAGCGATACTCGAAAGGGAGTGTGCCTGTGTCGATCACAGTAGCACAAAATAAACAACAACAGAGATAGAAGATGTCTCTTAACCACAGATGACAAACTACCCCATCACATCCTGTCCCGCTTAGTCCGTACAAATTACAGGGGAGGAATGAAATTTACTAGGCTTAACCTCAGAAGGGATTATCTGATGGGGTTTGGAAAGGGGTCAAGGAGATGGAAGCGGACACACAGAAGCAAACAGCCTGACGGAGGGATAAAGGTGCCAAGGTGGGGTCTGCAGGCCACTGGGAACGCCAAGCGGCCCAGGTCCAGGGACTTCAGAGGCAGAGGGAAGACAGGGCAGATTCCCGGCCTGGAAGGCTGTGGGAAGACAGAAAGGAGGTTGCTGCTCCTGGTGACAGTGGTGATGATTGTGACAGATGTCAGTGGCCAAGGCCATGGCTGCTGACCCCACCTGAAGAGACCCAAGTCTCCACACGCCAGGTTTCTGCCTGTGCTTCTCCGTGTTTGTATTCCGGAGTGACTTTTTCTGGATGGCAAATAGGGCCACATCCCTACCTTATCTGGGATCTTTTGGTGACTCAATAGGGGTCAGGCTCTCTTGGCGCTCCTCACAACCTGGCTGGCGCCTGTCTCTCCTGCCTCGCTCCTGCCACTCCCCAACCATAACCAGCTAACCAGCTGGCCCCCTAACACATGTTCTCGAAGGCCCCCCATCCCATGGACGTGCTGTCCACCACTGTCTCCCTAAAGCGGAAGGCCGAGGAGAAGGCACATACCGGAGGCTGGTCCCGAGCGCCTTACACGGGATGGACCACGTTCCTGTTGCAGTGGGGCTTGCAGTGGGGGTTCAACCAGTGTTCCAGGAACTGCTCCTCGGCGTGGTGCTCCAGGCGGAGCAGGTGGTGCATGTACTCCTGTGAAAACAAACCCACCCTGGAGACAGGCTTCTATCCACAGTGACCGCCGAGCTGCCCATGGTGTGGTGCGGCAGTGGCTCTGAGACAGGGAGCCGCCAGGCTGTGGGAGGAGAGACCGCCGCCCCCATGCCCATTTGTAGGGAAGACCCACCAGACAGACGGGTTCCATGGGAAAACGAAGAACTCTGACAACCCTGAGAGCTGGGACAGCGCATGTCTGTGGGAGCTCACACTGCTGACTGAGAATAACATGGAACAACTACTTTGAAAAACAATTGGTTGCCTGCAATCTAGACATTTCACTCCTTATTTATACCCTAGAGCAGTGGTCTTTAAATTTTATCAGGCATGAGAATCACCTGGAGGGTTTGTTAAAACAGATTGCTGGACCTCACCCCCAGGGTTTCTGATTCAGTCAGTCTAGGGTGAGACTCTAGAATTTGCATTTCTAGCAAGTTCCCAGCCAATGCTGATGCTGCTGGTCACTTTGAGAACAAGAGAAACTCTTATATCAGATGTGTGTAAGAATGTTCATAGCAGCAATAAATTTGCAGTAGCAAAACACTGGAACCATGCCAAATATCCCTGACAGAAGGATGAATAAATAAATTATGGTAGGGCCACAGAGTGGAATATTATACAGCAGTAACATCAGTGAATTCTAGCTGCAAATGACAACATAGGTGAGTCTTAGAAATAGCAGGTTGAGGGGCTGGCCCCGTGGCTGAGTGGTTAAGTTCGCGCGTTCTGCTACAGTGGCCCGGGGTTTCACCGGTTCAGATCCTGGCGCAGACATGGCACCGCTCATCAGACCACGGTGAGGTGGAGTCCCACGTGCCACAGCTAGAAAGACCCACAACTAAAAAATATACAACTATGTACTGGGGGGATTTGGGGGAGGAAAAGCAGACAAAAAAAGAAATAGCAGGTTGAGTGAAAAGAGCAAGTCCAAGAAGACAACATTTCTAGTGTGACATCATTTTTATAAAGCTCAAAACATGCATAACTAAATAATATATTATTTATGGCTACATGCATTTGTGATAAAATCATCTTTTTTAAAAGGAAAAGGAAGGGCTGGCCCCGTGGCTGAGTGGTTGAGTTCGCGCACTCTGCTGCAGGCGGCCCAGTGTTTCATTGGTTCTAATCCTGGGCACCGACATGGCACTTCTCATCGAGCCGTGCTGAGGCAGCGTCCCACATGCCACAGCTGGAGGGACCCACAGCGAAGGATATACAACTATGCACTGGGGGGCTTTAGGGAGAAAAAGGAAGAAATAGAATCTTTAAAAAAATAAAATAAAATAAAAGGAAAAGGATAACCATAAAAAAGCTGGAGTTTATATACTATCATCAAACAAAATAGACTTTAAAACAAAAAGATGTCACAGGGATAAAGGGGCATTTTGTAAAAACAGCCTGGCTGTTCCTCAAAGTGTTAAACATAGAGTTAACATATGACCCAGCAATTATATATTCAAGAGAAATAAAAATGTATGTCCACACAAAACCGAGTACACAGATGTTCAGAGCAGCATTATTCGTCATAACCAAAAAGTATGAATAACTCAAATGTCCATCAACAGATGAATGAATAAATAGAATGTGGTATTTACATATAATGGAATATTACTTGGGCATAAACAAGAATGAGGTACTGATACAGGCTACAACATGGATGAACCTTGAAAACATCATGCTACGTGAAAGAAGCCAGATACAAACAACCACTTATTGTATGATTCCATTTATATGACATGTAGCCAGCCCAACACGTTGATGTGTCCACAACAGAAAGCAGCTGCTTGTCTGATGCTGTCCATCTCTGGGACCAGCATCTCCATCTACTCAGGAACCCAAGCCAGAACATGGACCATCATCGTCCCCCTCAAACTCAGCATAAAATTGAGCATCAGGTCTTGGAGTCTATCTCCTGAATAGTTCTCAGAAGTACCCCCTCCATCTCTGCCACTTCTGTAGGTTGGGTCTTCATCGTTGCCCACCCAAGCTTCCTTGTCCCTCCATCCTTCACTCTGCCTCCTGTCCCCTCCCACTCCATGTTCCGCATCCCCCATCGTCTCTGCTCCACCCTGACAGAGGGATCTGTCCAAAACGCTGTCCAAAGGGGCCACTGCTCTCCTCAGAGGCCCTCCCCAGCACTGCCTGCCTCAGAGGAGACAGGAGGTGCGGCTGACTGCCCCTTGGGTTTGGTCCACGACTCAGGATAATGTCACTGTAACCAGCAGGCGAGGGCAGCTCCTTGTAGGCTCTACCACGTACCCCTGCTCCTCACAACAGCAGAGAGAACCCTTGCCCTCCAGCCCTGGTCCACAGCTGTCACTGACAGCCTTTGTCCATCTCTGAGCTTCTCAAGAACCACAAGTTATCCCTCAGATGGTTCATCCAAAAGGACTTTAATGAAGGAACCATTCCCAGCCACGTGAACGGTGTTAAGGGAATCACCAAAGAACATTCCAGCACCGAGGGACTAGCAATACAGGGAAGCCATGGCCACTAGCAATACAGGGAAGCCTGCAGGGCCCACCGGAAGGGGCTGCCATGGTCTTGGAGGGGCGCAGCCTCCGCAGAGCAGGGAGGGAATGGGGGACAAGTACCCCATCCTCTCTCTCCTCCTGCCCTCCATCTCCTGCCGAGCCCAAGCAGGAGCCAGCCCACCAGGGAACCCGTGACGCAGTCCATAGCAGTCAGCCTTCTGAGCTGGGCAGAGCAGGATAGAGGATGGATTGGGGGCCAGATGGAGAAAACCAGTGGCCATACTAGGATGATGAGGTGCGGGAGGTGCGCTGTTGCCAGAAGAAGGGAGCAGAGAGCACAAATAACACGTGTTAGTGATGTGTGTTGCAGAGGGGCCAGCCACTCAGGTCATGCAACCCGAAGCTCGTGAACACCATGTTCCACCAGGGGGAGGAAGGGCTGTTTCCTCTGCGTGCGGTTGTTGTCTCTCCTCCTCCTCTCTCTATTTGCTCATCCCCTGCCCTTTATCAACATGGGCATCACTTCCAGACTTCTCTTCCCAACATGCATTTGGTGTCAGCGTTCTGGATTTGGGCCATTCCAATAGGTGTGTAGTGGTATCTTATTGTTATATTAGTTTGTATTTCCCCGATGACATACAATACAGCGCATCTTTTTATATGCTTACATGCCATCTGTATATCTTCTTCAGTGAGGTGTCTGTTGGGGTCTTTTGCCAAGAGGGCAAGTTTTTTAAATACAAAAAAATGAAAATGGCTTTATTGGTTTTATTTTTATTACAACAGCGATGCATAATACTGTTTTGAAATTGTGTAAAAATAAAAGTTCTAAAGAAGAAAAGGAAAAAAGTCCCTCTTGCTTTTTTGTCTCTGTCTCTATCCTGTTGCAAAGTAATGTTTTCTTTAAAAAATCTACCCACGCTGCTTCTTCGCTTAAAACGCTTGAGTGGCTCCCACTGGACTTGGGAGAAAGTTCCATTTCCTCAATGTGGTTTGTGGGGCTCTCCCTGGTCAGGCCTCCCCCATCTCCTGAGCCTCTTCTCCCACCATCAACCCACTGGAGCTTCGGCATCCATCTTCCCTGGAGGGGCCTTGCTCACTCTTCTCTCTGATGGAAGGTTCTTCTCTCTGCCTGGAACCCACCTGTGACTTTTCTTTGCCTGTCTCACTCTGAACTGACTTTTCAGGCCTCTGCTTAGATGCCACTTCCTCCAGGAAGCCTTCTCAGTTTCCCTGAGATCCCAGAGCTCCCTTCACTTCCTCCGGCATAGCCTTGGTCACTCTGTTTGGCAGTGACCTCTCCCCGAGAGCAGGGACTGAACTGGCCCGCATCATATTTTCTTGGTGGAGGTGTCATGGGGGTCGGTTCACATGCTGGCATGTGAACTTGATGTTTTTTCCCCAAAAGAGAGCAGATGGAAGTAGAAAAGATTTCTAATTTGGAGAATGTATGTGGTCAATACTGCCCCAAAAGAAGTCTGGGTGCTGTAATTATGGGATGCAAACCCTTGCAAGGTGTGCATGAAACAGATCCATATAAACACCTCTAGGTAACCCAAAGCAGCAAGCCATCAATCGGAGAAGTGGCATTTCACCTTGGAAGAGAGTAGTCATATTTGGTAATATTTGTGGCAAGATTAAATTGTTTTAGCATGTATAGATATCATAAAAATCCTAATCATGAAAATCCTCCTATGCCATCAATAAAGCTTTAGTTAAGAACTTTAAGTTTTTGAGTTTCCAGCAAATTCTCTAGGAAGTCTGTGTCCTGAATTGAATACAGTTACAAAAAAAGATTTTTTTTTTCAATGATTGTGCAAAGGAATGAATTATGAGGTATCCAATTTCCTGAAAATGTTTTCCTTTCCCCCAGGACCCATGAAGCTTGAATTTGTTTTGGTTATCGTTGTTGTTTTCATCTAACTCATCAAAATGTACCCTGTGTTCCGGGCAGGGGCTTTCTGGGGCAGTGGGGGTGGGGGATGGATGCCGAGAGGGCTCCTTGTGGGACCCAACAATGATTCCCGCACAGTTGCTGGACGTGTTTTGAATCCGAGGCTGAATTCTTCCCTGTCCTGCCCCATCAGGGAGTCTGTGGACAGAAGAATAGCAATTGGGAGGAACAGAAAGGCAGTGTGGATCTTATAAATAAGGAACAAAGACTTCCCAGCCCATAGTTTTACTTATTCAACTGTCCTGTGGAAGCAGCGTCCTGAAGGAGACCCACGTTGTGTGTCTTACCTGCTGGTTTGCCAGGCAGTGTGATGAAGAGGCTAAGGGATCCAGGGCTGGGTCTGGGTCAGGGCGCAGCTCCAATCCAGACCCTGCCAAGAATCCTTTACTGCTCCAGCCTCAAGTTGTCTGTCTGTAAGACGGGGATGGCACTAGCTCTTATTTCACTGGGCTGCCAGGATTAAATGAAATGATACAAATAAAGTTCCATGCCCAGCCCATAATCTCCTGTGCCCCTCTAAGTCCATTCTCTCCCCGCCTTCACCCGGCCCCATGCAGAGAGAGGCCGACTGAGATGAACCACAACCCCAGACTCCCTTGACCTGGGGCTTCGAGTTGGGTTTGATGTAGGAGGCACCAGCATGAGATGAGAGGTACGAAGAAAGAGAGGCCGGGTTGTGTACTCCTCTGATGCCTGCCCGAGGAGTCACAGCAGGTTGGCTGCCTCCCTCTCGGGAAGGCCCGGCTCAGAGAGGGCTGCCCTCTCCAGTTCTGGGAACCACTCCTCCCCTAGTCCTTCATGCCTCAGGGCTGTTAGCCCTGGATCTTTTAGCATCTCTTGTTGGTTTACCTTAATCCTGCCCACACCTTCATAAAAAGTCTCTTGATTAAGGTCTCCTTAGTTAATTTGGTTGCTATCAGATAAGAAATATCTGAGCATGTCTGCAGGTTATGGATAGAGCATCTTCTTCAGGAACTGGTCCACAGGAAACTTTCAATAAATGCTTGTTGAATGAGAGACTAAAGCCGTGGTCCTCAAAGTGTGGTCTGTGCCCTTGGGGGTCCACAATGTCAAAAGTATCATTAGAATAAGAGGCTGGCCCAGTGAGTAGTGGTCAAGTTCGTGCCCTCTGCTTTGGTGGCCCAGGGTTCGAGGGTCCAGATCCTGGGCGCAGACCTACACACCACTCACCAAGCCATGCTGTGGTGGAATCCCACATACAAAATAGAGGAAGACTGGCACAGATATTGGCTCAGGGACAATCTTCCTCAAGCAAAAAGAAGAAGATTGGCAACAAATGTTAGCTCAGGGCCAATCTTCCTCATCAAAAAAAAAAGTATTATGAGAATAACACTAAGACATTTGCCTTCTCATTGTGTGCATTGGTGGGTAGAACTGACACCTTTGCCAGAGTCAAGGCAGCAGCACTAACTCTCCTAGTAGCCGCTGTATCCTTCACCATCACATACTTGCAGTTAAAAAAAATTAATTAAATAAATATAATTAATTAATTAAAAATAGATACAAAATAAAACATTCTTAGGATGCCAGTTCCACTGAAGAATGCTCCAGGGAAGCAGTAGAAAGCGAGTCGACGGGAATTATGCAGGCAGCCCTTCAGCTGCCTGACGGAGGATGGGGTTTTCTCCAGGAAAAGTCTTGGGCGATCGATGGTTGGTATCAGGCATTGAACTAGCTGTGTACAAACGAAGTGAGCCTGTCACTTCAAGGAAAACAACTGACAGTACTTGTTCCTAAATGATAAAATTCGAGCTTTCAGGGGGAGATTAGAATTTTGGAAAACTTGTATCTGCTGCCATGAGCCCAACAGCCTCCCAATACGCAAAGACTTTTCTGATGAGATTGATGATGATATTAACGAATGTCACCACTGACATACGGCATTCATACACCTTTTTTAATTATATGCTCATTTGCATCCTCACTCATTTAACCCCTGTCCCTCTCAGCCAGACATCCAACTGGCTTTTTGATGACAGAGACCAGGTATTCCTCATATATGGCTTAGTGCTTGGCACATAGTAGGACCTCAGTAAAACTCACTGGAGAAACGTGCGATGACTAAATGAATAAATGAAGCCAGTGTTCTTTCCCCGCAATCTTACCAAATCCTCCTTGGAAGGTTCCTCAACATGTGTGCACTCTGCTCATTAGAATGGCCCAGGCCAAACGTGCATAAAAAGCATCAAAGAGTAATATATATTTCACACTCCTAAATAGCAGCTGGAATCATCATTGAAGAAAAACAACCAAAACAGACACACACATAGAGGGAGAGAGAAATGAGTGCTGGTTTCCATGACATTTCACTATTTATTTTAAATATTAGGAAAATGAATATGCCACAAAGGCCTAAAAGCAATCATTAGTCAAAGATGAAAGGCCAAATGGCCAATCTGCTGAGAACCACAAATTCAACAATTGCATTGGCTGAGTTAGAAATGCCCCAGCATTAATGATAATCTCAAATGTTCCTGGATCGAGAAAGAAGGGGTAGATGGAAAGTAAGTATTAATTTTTTTAGATTCCTTTCTTCAAAGGGAAAAAAATTAAAGCAAAACAAAAATCAATATCTGTGTTCCATGTCCAATGCCAACTGTAATGATTTAAGTAAATCATTGCTCAGTAATTAGAGCAGAAAGTGGAAGAGGTCCTTTATTAAGGCACTGGAGGGGCGTGATAATGAATGAAATACCCATGGAACCTGATCGAAGCTGAGAATCATAAAGCGGACAGTTAACCAATCAAGGTGGAAACTCTTTCCTAGAAGCCAAAATCCTTCCTGTGACATTTGCATGGAATTAAAGGTCCATCAACATCTGGATGAATTGTTTTGCTCATTAGTAAAAGCAGTGGAATCACATAGGCAGAAGGGTAGCTCAGAACTTAACTACACTGGGACCCTAGACAGCTTAAGCCTAAAACAAGGCAGATCAGCGGCGTGCACAGTTGACATCTCAGTCACTCTGAACTGGTCTTTGAGATCGTGAGGAGCAAAAGGGTAATGGAGTTACTACCTACATTTGCCAAGGAGCTAAACACGAAAGAGTATGTTATAAAGACTTACAATAAAGCTGACATGATTTATACTTGCCAACAAGAACATTCTTTAAACGAACACAGGCCATAATGGAAATTGTATTCCCAGGGCACACAAGTGCTTACAAATACAATCACGTAATTTTAGCTCGGATGTCATCTTTTTAAAGAATTTCCACGGTTCACCCCAGCAGTTGGCAAATAATTCCTTCCCTAAAATTTGGGAAGACTAAGAGAAATTTAATGAATTTAAGCCAGGCAATAGAAAAGATTTCTTTGAAATAACCTCCAGGTTCTACGGTAGAGTTACATCCTACAAAATTTCCCCTCTGGAGAGAAGCAAAGAAAGGAAGGGAAATAAGTGTAATGAGCATTTAGTAAATGCCAAATACTGTGCCTGGTGATGGGGGCCCAGAAGTGAAACAGATAGTCCACCTCCTCAAGCAGTTTAGAACAGTCTAG
Source organism: Equus asinus (assembly GCF_041296235.1). Taxonomy (NCBI): domain Eukaryota; kingdom Metazoa; phylum Chordata; class Mammalia; order Perissodactyla; family Equidae; genus Equus; species Equus asinus. The sequence continues at coordinate 30,962,035 of NC_091802.1, read as the reverse complement.
TAGGAGAGACAGATTTTTTTTTTAAGTCAAAAATAGCAATTTTGTGCTGGGGTGCTATGCCAGGGGGATGGTCTGATTCGTGGTGCGAAGGGAGGGGCGTCAGGAAGACCTCTCAAAAAAGGCATCATTTAAGGTGAATCTCTGCAAATGAATAAGAGTTAACCAGGTAGACAAGAGCAGAAGACAGACGAACAAAGGCAGGTGCTGTAAGAGAAGGACTTAAACACACCGTCATTCCGGAGAACCTGCTTCTCCTCACAGGTTTTGAATGCCACTGAATGCACCAAGTTGTCCGTACAGATGCCCACCCCTCATTTCTGAGCCCTACTCCTCCCGCGCTGCACCCACTCCTCCACCCCAGAAATGGCCGACTGGTCCCCAAGTTAAGATACCACAACCATCTTCCTCTCCTATCTTTACCTTAAAACCTCTGCTGAAACACTCTCTTGGAGAACAAGAGCATAATTGCTAAAAAAACAAAACAAACAAAAAAAAAACTTTGGAAAGCAATTTGATGATATATACATAAAGCTTTAAAAATATTCATATCCTTGGATCCAGGAACTCACTTTCTGAGAATATATCTTTAGCAAATAATTCAAAATATTAAAAGCACTTTAAGAACAAAAATATTCAGAGTGTTGTTTATAATAGAAAAATAATGGAAGTGATCTAACTATCTAACAAAAGAGGGTAATTCAGTATCATTATGGTTATAAAGAGTTTATAATAGTATGGGGAAATGTGTATATTATAATATTAAGAAACACCAGGATATAAAACTGTAGATAGAGTATGATCACACTTTAAAAAAATATATGCAAAAATCTAGACAGCAATGCATCAAAAAATGGCACTGCTGTCTTTGGGGAGAGGGGACAGGATTACACCTGATGTTCTTCTCTTCTTTTGACTCTTTCTTGGTTTCCAAATTTTCTGCAATAAATATGAATGGTTTAAATTTCTATTTGTAAGTACACAAGTAATCTATGAACATATTATCATTGTTTAAAATTTGAATATCAAATATAAAGTTCCCAAGATCACCATCTGCAATCCTAGTCTCCTCAAAGAGATGATAGTTAACAGCCAACTGATTCTATTTCTAGAGCTTTTTCTAGAAATGTCCATGCATGTAGACGTACCTGTATAAATACATAGTATTGTTTTGTGTCTGAGCACTAAAAGGGCACAGCTAACTCAGGGGAGACAGAAGAGGAGACATTAAGAATGAAGAGAAAGGTACCAGACAGAAATAATGGAGAAAAATATTGCAGGCAAAGGCAGTCATTTGTGAAAAGATGCTGAGAGAGGTGAGAGGATGGCTTATTTAAAAAACAGTGAGAAGTTCTGGGTGGTTGGAACACAGATTGCCTTGGAGGAGCGGCAGGAAATGGGACACAGCGGTGGCTTAGGACTGGTTTGTCTCCCAGGCCAAGACACATGGCCTTTATGCTATAAGCAGTGAGGAGCCATAAAGATTTTTATTTTGTTATATTTTAAGAAGTACTTACTAAGCTACTGCTTTTTAAAAAACAAGAAGAATGAGAGCTAACATTATTATTAAACGTCAGGCACTGTGCTGAGCACTTCACATGTATCCTTTCTCAATAAGCCTATGAGGTAGGTTTTATTATGATATCCTGTTTTATAGATGTGAAAACCGAGACTTAGAGAGTTTAAGCAGCTTGGCCAAGATGTGATAGGCAGTGAGTGCTGAGCTGGCATTCAGACTGGAAATCCTCTGTCCCACTCTTAACCACTGCCCTATGTCCTTTTTGTGAAAATCATACATATGCTTACTAAAAATGAAAAACTGAGTGTACTGGATTGAAGTGTCCCCCCAAAATTCACATCTACTTGGGGCCTGTGAATGTGACCTGATTTGGAAATCGGGTCTTTCCAAACATAATCAAGTTAAGATGAGGTCATACTGGATTAGAGTGGGCCCTAAATCCAATGACTGGTGTTCTTAGAAGAAAGAAATTTGGACACAGGGACACACAGGGAAGAAAGCCATGTAAAGACAGATGCAGAGACTGGAGTAATGCAGCTCCAAGCCAAGACATGCCCGAGGTTGCCAGCAACCATCTGAAGCCAGGAGAGAAGCATGGAGCAGATTCTCCCTCAGAGCCCGAGAAGGAAGCAACCCTGCCAGCTCCTTGATTTCAACCTCCAGCCTCCTCAACTGTGAGAGAATAAATTCCTGTTGTTTCAAGCAATACAGTTTGTGGTACTTTGTGATGGCAGCTCTTGGAAACTAATACACTGAGTAAGTTCAAAAGGTATGAAGATGAAAGTATAAAAAATCACCTCAAATCTTACCACTGAGAGGACATCGTCATGACTGTTTGGCAACACGTCTCCATATACGTATTGAGATAGAAGAGTGGATTAAGTGAGTTTTCTTTTAAAACTTTCTTTCCATTTTGAAAGTTATGCATGCAAAGTTTGATAATATCAAGTACTGGCAAGAACGTGGGGCTCGAGTGTGCTCATACACACTGCTGGTGGGAGTTGGCACAGGCGATTCGGCAATTCGGCAGTACCCATCTCCATTGGAAGCACGTAAGCCCTCTGACTCAGCAATTCCTTCTTTTATCTTCAAATCCAGTAAAGCAGACATCGTACAAGGATCTTTCTCACACAATGGAAATAACTGGAATGGCCGTTGTTTCAGGAAGGGCTAAATAAATGAGTTGTGATATGTCTTAGTTCACTCAGGCTGCTATAACAAAACACCACAGACTGGGAGGGTTACAAACAACAGAAATTTATTTCTCACAGTTCCGGAGGCTGGAAGTCCCAGATGAGGGTGCCAGCATGGGCAGGCGAGGGCCTCTTTCAGGTCACAGACTTCTCATTTTGTCCTCACATGGGACACAGGGCCAGGGATCTCTCCAGAGTCTCTTTTATTGGGGCACTAATTCCAATCATGGGGGCTCTACCCTCATGCCCTAAGCACCTCCCATGGGCCGCATCTCCTAATGCCATCCCCTTGGGAGTTAGGATTTCAACATATGAATTCTGGGGCTGGGGGGAACCAACGTGCAAACCATAGCATAATACATTATTACACTAGACTTCAGTTAAGAATGAGCTGGCATGGGACACATTGTTGAATGAAAAAAAGCAAGTTGCAGAATAAATCTGGCCCTGCTTTTCTACACAGTCTGAACTTCATCAACGAAGGAGCAGGTAAGCCTGATGCATGCAAGGCACAGTGAAGCGGCCAGCGGGGCGGAGCAGAGGGCAGGGAGGAGATGCAAGTGGAGGCCGAGGTGGGGCAGAGGGAGCGGACAGGCCTCCCGGGCCTTGGAGGCCTCTGCAGGACCATGGACTTTTTTCATACTAAGATAGGAATTCTTTGGGAGGTTCTGAGTGAGGGAGGGATGGGATCTGGTTTTGCCTTTTTAAGAACTGACTGTTACTTCTCTGTTGAGAACAGATGCAGAGACATCTAAAGAGGAAACAGGGAGACAGGGGAAGAGAGTATTGCTTGGTCCACTCCAGGGACTCTGGGGGTGGCAGCAGAGGGTGAGCAGTGGTCAGATTCTGGATTTGTGGCCCACACAACTAGGAGGAGGCAGCGCCACTCACCATGATGTGGAAGGCAAGGGCAGGAGCTGGTGTGAGGGTTCAACCGGGAATGCCACTTGGGGCCATTAGGTCTGAGCTGTCTGTTAAATTTGGTGCAAAGAATCGAGTGGCAGTCTTGTAAACGAGTCCAGAGCTCCCGGGAGAGGCTTGCTGGAGATAGGAGCACGTGGCCATCAGCACACAAGTGATATTTAAACTCTTGGGACTAGAGGAAGTGGGAGGGCACAGCCTTGGGATGCTCTGACATTTAAAGAACTGTCAGAGGCTAAGAATCCAGCAAATGGGACTGAGCAGCAGAACCCACAACACAGGAGGAGAGGCTCGGGGTGAGGTGTCCTGGAACACTGGAATCCAAATAAGCAGAGCGCCCAGAAGGAAGGAGGAGAGATCCATTGTGTGAAAACAAAACAAACATGGGCTGGTTCCTACTCCCCAGGACACCAGGAACAGAGGCTAAGAGCCACCTTTGCAGTTCTCTAGGACAGTGCTTCTTAAACTTAAATGTGTGCCCAGATCACCCTTCCTTGTGGAGGTGGAGATATGCCTGCAGCAGGTGTGGGGAGGAGCCTGAGGCTCTGTAGGTCTGACAGGCCCCCAGGAGAACCTGGCAGCCGGGCCCGGGACCGCATTTTGAGTAGCAAGAATTTAGACCCAAACCCTGGAAATCAACATAAGCAGTCATGACTGCGGAAACATTCCAGGGAAAGCTCAGAATATTTTTTCCACCTTTTTCCCTCTAAACGCAGCGCTTCTTTCCACGCAGCCCTGTCTTCATCAATTTCTCCTCAGGCAGGTTTTTTTTTCCCTCCATCAGGATCTTGAGGCTTCACCGTAGCCGTGACCTCTTCTGACACAGTGTCCTCATGAACTCAAGTACTAAGTCCCAAAGTAGAACAATGCAGTGAGTGGATTCAGCTGAAACCTACATGTCCCCAGATGGGATGTCCCCAAGGGAATCTCAGCCTTCTGGGAGTGGCCGTCTCATTCCTGTCACGTCCAGAAGCCTACTCCCCCAAATCTCTGAAGATTTCGAGCCACGCTTCTCCTACATTAATCTCATAGCACGTTTCTCCACCCTACAGCTTCCAGATTCTCATGAACACCTTCCTCTTCGGTCAGCCACCCACACAACACACCACCTGCCATCTGTCATTCCCCCAAGAACCATTCACACACGGTCGCTGTGTGTGGCAGACTTGTCCCAAGGTTTAGGGGTTGCAGAGGGTCATAACATCACACAGCAGAAAACAACTTCAAGCTCAATGTCAGGTGTTACCATAAAATAAATGTACCAGCTATTTCCTACCACAGGGAATTTGTCAGTGGTGCGTCCTTTGAGGCCCTACCTGCCCGCCTGCCTCTCTCTCTCTCTGACCCCTCTTCACATCCCCCACCACTGGGCCCTTCATCCCCTTCCTCCCCAGTTGCTTCTGTACATTCAAAACCCCTCCTGCTTTCATCCCCAGATCCACGTCTCCCTTTTGCTCTCTCTCTCCATCCCCTCTGGGGCCTTGCCTTCCTCTGTCACGGGTGCCAGCAAGGTGTTCGCACGCCCCTGGGGGACAAGCTGGCCCTCCCCACAAGGCAGGGCCACACACGAGTGATTTTCTCAATAGCATTCTGTCCTTCCCACCACACAGTGCGAAAAAAAACAGTTGTTGCAGTGAATCGGCAGGATACAGGCTGTCAAAACAGTCCAGCCCCTTGGATGCGCGGGCATAGCTTGTCTGAACTTGTTTCCAAAAAGCCTATTATTCCACAGAAGCCAGCATCTGCCAATACTTAAGCCACATGTCAAGAGTATAAACATTGCTTAATAGATACTCGTGAGGACAGACTACTGCAAATCTTCATATTTGTTTTCCTTTTGAACTCTTAATACCTCCCCAAAGCACCATCGTTTACCCTCATCAACGGCCTCTCCCCTCTCTGAAAGGGCTTTCTTTCTCACAGTCCCTCAAAGAGGAGAAGCAAAATAAAATAACCTGACCAGTCATCTCTCGGTAATTTGGAATTAGCACATGAGTCTCATGGCCCAGCTCCCAAGGGCACACGCACCCCCCCAAGATCACTACCTCAGCTCATTTGTCCCAGTCCACCTGTCTGTCTCCAGGGCACCATGGCAAGGAGGTGCAGCAACGAGTCCAAAAATGTCCTTTCCCATTTCCCGTGGATAATGGTAACTGAAGGACGGAGTTTAAGAAGCTGCACCCTGAGCCTCTAAATGGCTCCTACACACCAGCTCCTGTCACATCATTCTCCTGCTTATAGTCCCTTGGTGGCTCCCACTGAGAGCAGAGGGAAAGCAAATTCCACGATGACAGCCAGGGCCTTCCACCCTGGCCCCGAGAGGACCTTCTATTGCCATCGCCCGTCCTTCCATATGGCCCTATACTCAAGTCAAGGTCAAAAGTGGAAGAGAGGGGGTTGGAATCCACACCTTCTGAAAAAATTATTCTGCAAGGCCCTTTCCAAAACTCACGTGCACACCCCCTTACACAAATACACACCCTGAGTCATACACACACCCATACACAAACACACATGCACACACACACACACACTACTGCAATCCCCAATACACAGGACGGTGCATCCATCCTGCCCTTTTCCCTAGCAAAGAAACATCTAAGCAGATGGTTTACACAAAGAAAGAAGGCGGGTAGAGGTGGTAAAGATAAGGAGCAGGGAGGTGTGATGCTCCCCCCTTAGACCTAATTAGTCCTTAGATTCTCAACTCCTTGTCCCAGTACTGTAGGACATGAGTCCATATGGCAGTTCCAGCCACCAGCCCCTGACGTCCTCTGTGGCCAGAAGTCCCACCTCGTGGCCGCCTCACGACATGCTGACAAATGTGAGGCCACCGCGTCCAACACTCACATCCAACACTGATGCAGGATAAGAATCGTTGTGATGTCAGCCGCTCAGTTTTGAGGAGTAACTCGCCTCTTTTCATATAACAAGTGGTTGGCATTATTTATTTTGCTCTCAGTAAATCCACGAAAACGAAAAGTCAACAACAGGACCCAAGCAGGGGCACAGGTCAGAGAGTACATCCAGGACGTCAGGTGCAGCGGCCGCAGGGCCAGCACGACGAGAGAAGGCCCTGGTGCTTTAAAGAGACCCGTCTAGGGCCTCCCAATGCACCGCTCTGGCTCCTGGCCCCAGCGCAAGTCCTGCTGCCTGTGGCTCGTCCTCCAAGTGGCTGACTGGCACCAGGAGACCTGCGCCGCCCCTGAAGCTCTATCCAGAGCCCTAGAATATGAGACCCGGAGGGAACCTTCTAGCCAGAATCTGGGCCAAACTCTGCCTTTTACAGAGGAAAATGGGCTCCAGAAATGACTTGTCCTAAGTCCAAAGTCCAAAGTCCACAACTCGTTAGTGGCAGAATATGGACTGGAATTGCACTGGGTCGAATATTCTTCCCACCTCACCTCCACCCCCTACACTGCCTGAAAACTTCTCAGGCTTCAAGCCTCAGCGGGGTGGACACCCCCTCTGGGAGGCCTTCCCAGCCTCCCTCCTTCCAGCGAGAGTTCGAGGCCCTCTCCTTTCAGATAACCTCGTTAGGGAACTTGAATCAGGCCGGAACGCTCTGGCCCCAACAGTCTCCACACAATGGATGTGGGCATCTTGAACAAAGGAAGAAGGGCTAGCTTATCTCCATCCTCAGTGCCTGGCGCTCAGTCAGGAGTGGTCAATGTAAAAATGTAATGAAGTACACATCTTGGTCAGCAAGGAGTGCTGTCTGCACAAACCACCTGTCTCTTGCTCTCAGTCTGAACTGTCTACACAACTAGCGCATTGACTCTGCATACCACAAGGTTCAATATTTAACTGTTTTCTCAGTGTTTGGTGCTGTTAGCTTTTGTGTTCCCAACTGGACGAGAGGCGCTGGCAATACACATGGTGGATCTCTCCTAGAAGGCCTGGCACGGTGGTTCTCAGCCTTGGCCACACATCAATACCACTTGGGGTCTTAAACACCCACTCAATGGCTAGGCCACATCCCAGACCACCCCTCTGGGAGTGGGGCCCAGGCATCAGATTTTTAAGTTCCCCAGTTGGTTCCAGCATGCAAGCAAGGTTAAAAAACACATTCCTAGAAAAATAGGATACTAGAAACTCTTTGTTGATTCAGCCATGTCTGCATATGAGCGAATGCAATTGTGAATGAGAGTGTGAGAAACACACGAAGCGACACAGAGGAGAAGAGAAGGAGGTTGCTCAGCATTGCGTAGCCAGGGTCCCTCTCCCTCGGCACTACTGACATTTTGGGCAACATCATTCTTTGTCATGGGAGCTACCCCGTGCATTGCAGGACATTTAGCAGCATCCTTGGTCTTAACCCAGTAGATGCCAACAGCAAACCCTCCCCACACCCCCAGTTGTGACAACCCAAAACGTCTCTAGGCATCGTCAAATGTCCCTGAAGGTGGAGGGGCAAAATCACCCCTGGATGAGAACTATTGGTGTGGACTAGCCACCAAATAATTTATCGCATGTTTATTTCACGTCAACTGTAGGTCACACAGACACTTTTCCAAACTTGGCTATGTGACCGAGGATTCTGGACAGCAGGACCAGTGTCTCAGTGAGAGGTATGCAGGACTGGGCTGCACACAGGATGGGTGGGAAGCGGTTGGTGGGGTCAGCAGTGTGTTCTGAGGTAAGAGAGAGTCATGGAGAAACTAGATGAAGTAGGTTCAAGGCAGTTAAGAGGAGTAGGTGGTGGTCACGCTGATAAAAGATGACCAAAAACAGAGCAAAACCAAAAAAGCCAGGTATTCCATGAAATAACAAAGTCAGAGGCAAGCAGAGGGTTGTCACAGATGAAGGCAAGTGACAACCAGAAGCTGAGAAAAGAAAAATGGTCAGAGAAGGAGCCCTCAGAAGCTCTGAGCAGGGAAGGACCGCACCCAGCAGTGTTTGGGGCCACAAGTCCATCGCAGTATTAGGCTGGCACAGAGGAGGACTGGGGGCAGGAAGCTGAGCTGCACCTGTCCAAACCCAGCTGCTGCCTGATGCCTAAAACACCTTTACTCCCTGCGAAGCCCTCCCCTCCCTCACTCTCCGCCCACCCCTTCCGAACCCTTTTCCCTGTGCTTCTGACCCTACACTCTCCTGGTTTCCCCCAGGATCTCCCCGCATTCCCTCTCAGCCCTGCGAGATCCTCTTCCTCTGCCCGTCTCTGAGTGCTGGTGCACCCAGACTTCAACCCTGGGCCTCCTCTCTTCTAATTGCTTCTAGAACCATCTGTCTAAAGCCCGAATCTGCACTTTCCCATTTGAAAAATCCTTCGATTGTCCTCTACTGCACACAAGATAAAATCCAACGCATTCAAATCCTTGATCTTGTGCCTGCCCACCTTCTGGTCACCTTACGCCCTGCGCTTAGCTCTTCTAAGCCACCTCTGGTTTCTTTACCAAAAAAAAAAAAAAGCCACCTCCACCCTTGACAGCCTTGAAGTCCTTGATTCATTTCTAAGCCACTCTGTCTAATAGCCACTTGCTGACTTCTCTGTGTCCACCACCAACTCTGAGCAGAAACCCAGCCGACTGCCTGCAGCCTCGGCACCTTGCCGGCCCCGGGTACTTAACTCTGCTGGGTGCTGTCTTAAGTGCCTTACTATGAATTACTTTATTTTATCCTCATAGTTTTCTATGTTATTATTTATGAGAATAATATTATTGTAATGTAAGCAATATTTATTGCTACTCCTATTTTATACACGAGAGTAGTGAGGTACAGAAATGTGAGGAAACTTCCCCCAGGTCCCCCAGTCAGAGAATGCAGAGATTCAAACCCAGACAGTCTGACCCAGAGCCAGCACTCTTCATCACTGTGGCTACTGCATCTTAATGAGAGTCTTTTAAATGAACTAATAAATTATCCACATGATTCCGCAGGGAGCGAGGGTAAACGCTGCTGGAGACCCTTCTGGGCCTCGACATGGAGACACAGTGAAAAGAGGACGAGCTGGAAGCCCAGCTGAAGTGAGTATTGGCTGGGAGACCAGCTGGACCCCAGACTCGGCTTCGCAGACATTCTTACTTTCCCGGGACACTGACACTTACCCTCAGCTGGGTGGGACACAAATACCAGGAATGTCAGTACTTCCCCCCAATACAGGAAGACACACCAGGCCCAAATCAGCCCAGGCCAGCATGGCAGGGTCTCGTAGTACCCACCACAAGTCACAAAATGGAGGCAGGGGAGGGGCCCTGGTTCAGAAAGACTAGGGAGGTGAACACCATGAAGCTACAGGGCAGAGAAGAGGCCAAAGATCAAAACCAGAGGCACGAGGTAAGGGCAGACCCTACAGCCAGCGGGGGCCGAGATTCTGTCTGCCCAGACAGAACACCTTGGCCAAGGATGTTGGTCCAGCTCACCCAGTGCCCAAGGGAAGAGGGAGAAGATGGGGTTGGCACCAGTTAAGGGCACAGCTCCCCAGTGACCCATTCAGAGGTGACACCCAGCAGCCACTTGGGATCCTGGGACTCCCTCTGTTGGCACCAATGTTTCCATTTTAACTACTGTGTTCACAGTAGGTAAGTGGAGCTGGCACCTCCAGGAGAAAAGGCGTGGGTAAAAGGTTGAGATCACCTCACCCCCGAGTCCCCAAGGGAACCTCCATCTAGCAGCCCACGCTGGGCCAGGACCAGCACCCTCTTTGGTTTCATAATGAACGAGCATTCAGAGGGTCACACACTTTCCCTTCCTATAGCCAGAGCCCAGCACTCACCCGCATGGGCTCATCCGGGAAGCCTGGTTTGCTCGGCCGGTCCTGGCGCCGGGATCTCAGGAGCTGCTTGGCCTGCTTTTCCGTCAGAATTGGGGAGGCCCCTGAAAAAGTCACGGAGGGGCCTTAGGGACTCTGGGGCACACGAGTCCATGTCCATCTCACAGTCTGAGGCAAAGGATTTGCAAGTTCAATTTCGGTCAAAACACAAAAGTTCTTTCACAGGGACCTGTCCCAAAGGACGTGGCATTCCAGAGGGCTCAGAGGGAGCTCTAAATTGTTTCTAATATGGTTAACTCAGCGCAAATGCTGCGCTTCTTAAACACATTTACCTACTGCTGCAATGGCCCATTCCTTTAAAAGTGGATATTAATTTAATATGTTTTTTAAATATATTTTCTCCAGTTCTCTGTGAATGTGTTTCTCATCCCTTAGGTTTGCTTTGGTGGGAATTTTTAAAACCCGAATACACTAAATCAAGTTATAGTTGTTATTGCAAGATATCCCGTGACAAGATTATGTTAAACATGATAGTCACACATGATCCCTCAAAGAATATATTATGATAATAAAATTAAATTCTTTTGATAATCACACTAACTCCAAAGAGTATTATCAAGTAACAGTCTATCAAATTTTGATGATCTCATATGAACTCTAAAAGAAAGGCATAGTTGAAGATTTATCAGCAATTTTAAGAATTAGTGTTCAAGTACATTTAAAGATTAAAAATTAATACGTCCCTAATGATAGCAGTTCTAAGAGCCTGCTTTTAGGGAAAAAAAGCAATGAATTATTGTCCATTACATATTATTTGGAAATGAAAAAATATTTTAATAATATAAAATAGACTTATTCCAGTTTATCATGTCGGCATAGAAATAGGCTGTTTTTAGAGCTGATGCTCACCTGAGAAGAAAGGCAGTAAGGTGAGAGACAGCACAAGCACAATTAATGTCTTCATCCTGTCTCGGTTCCTCTCTCTGCCTGTTGTCGAGTGAGCTCCCCCGCAATGAGCCAGCCTACCTGAAGGGAGCACGTCCGGCCCGAGGCTGGCTCCTGCTTTAACTAACAGCGTGACAGTATGATGCTAAATGCGTCTAACTCTGAGTTTTTGGTATGACCATGAAAATATTTTTTTCTGAATTCCTATAAACATTCATCCTGAGGAAGGAAATTATCCCCCTGTAATAGGACTTTCAGAGCCTGAATTTGAGAAAGCAACATGTGATATTCATTTTATGGAAACGGATAGAGATACACCATAGTTTGTGAATGCTTATCTGTAGCTTCAGTTTATGCTCCCGCTCTTTCATTGAGAATTAATCATCTCTTACATTTGCAAATTTTATGACATTTTTCCAAAGTCCATTCACAAATCTAATTTGACCCTTCCAATAATTTCAGGGGCAGGCACGGAAATTAGCAAGGGACATAAGGAGGGGGAAATTTTCTTTTCAGCTGACTTTGGAACCAGAAAGACCAGGGTCCACATCCTGGCTTCACGGCTTTCTAGCAATGTAACCTTCAGTAAATCACTTACGCTTTCTGAACTGCAGTTTCCTCCCCTGTAAAAAGGAGAAAATGGTACCTACTTTTTGGGATGTGATGAAGGTTGAGGGATATGGTATGAACTGCATGACAGCTAGCACCACTCAACATCGTCCATCTCCACTTTACAAATACAAAGTGAAGTTCAGAGGCGAAATCACATCCAAGGTCACACGTTACGGGTGCTGAAGTAGAACCAGCCTTCTGTCTTTAAAGCCTGCTGCTCTTCCCATCGTGCCCCAAAAGGGCCTCCTGCGATAGGCTGTCAGTAAGACTATAAGCAGTCCTACTTCACACATAAGGTAACAAGATTATTTTTATAAAGACAACAAAAATCTCAGTAAGCTGAAGTCTTCTTCAATTCAAATCATCTATAAATAGCACATAAAGGAATTATTAAATGTATTATAAAGTATGTCTGGAAGGTATGTGGCATTTATTGCAATAAAATTCTCAATTCAGAGAAATGATCTGCTGTTTCTGTGGTCACTTTGCCAACTCAAAAGAAAACAATACCCCATCTGTGGTTGCCCAAGTTGACACTAATGTCTTGTAACTAATATTAAACCTAAAGATCTGCCCACTCTGTTGGTATAAAGATAGTTTGAACAGACGGTAAACAAGAGAAAAAATCATACATTGTTAGCAAAGATGCTTAATCTGTTAATTTGCTCAAAATTAGATGCTTGGTTTTAGGGAATCTGTCGCTATTAATATGCTTCTGTTTTTATGTAGTTTTCAATGACTCGGGATTTTAGGAGTATTCTTTTAGGAAGATATATTTGTCACATTTATGTGCATTGCCAAATTTTTCCTTCCTTTTGTTCTTTGTGCTTGGATTGAACACTAAGTGTATTGTTTTCTTATATCAAATAAAGATTTTCTGTGGACCAGAAAAAGAAATTTATACCTAGCTAAAAATTTCCAATGTGTCCCCTCTAAATTTACTATAAAAGTACTTTTTAATTCAGTAACTTTTGTCTATATCAGCATTGTCCAATAAAAACATAAAGTGAGCCACAGATGCAAGCCACAGATGTAATTTAAATCTTATATGAGCCACATTTTTCTAAAAGTAAAAAGCAGGTGAAATTTTTTATATTATATTTTATTTAACATGAAATATCCAAAATAGTATCATTTCAATTTGCTGTCAAGATAAATTATTAATGAGATATTCTACATTTATTTTTTGTATAAGTCTTCAAAATCTCGTGTGGATTTTACACTCATACCTTTCAAGAGCTCAGGAGCCACATGTGAGTAGTGGCTACCACATTGAACAGCGTGGGTCTAGATCCTTCCATCTCTATTGCCACCACCCAAGTCTAGGCTACTGTTACTTCTCACTCGGTTTCCTGCACCAGGCTCCCAATTGGTCTCTCAGCTTCCCTCCCTGTTCACTTCAATGCATTCTCTACGCAGAAACAATGATGACCTTCTTAAATAGAAATATAAAATATAAATTGGACTTCATCACGTCCCTGCTTAAGAATCCTTCTTTATCTTCCCACTGGACTCAGAAAAAATCAGAATCCTTACCATGCTTACTCCAGGACCCTGTGTTATCTGTGCCTGCTGCCCTTTCCAATCCCACTCTGACCACTCCCCTCCAGCTCACTCCAACCTAGCTACACTCAGTTACTTTCAATTTAACAAGCTCTTTCCCACCTCAGGGCCTTTGCACATGCTCTTCTTCCCTCTTTTAATGACTGGATCTTTCTCATCTTTCAGGTTTCCATTTGAAATTTCTCTTGCTCAGGCAAGCCTGCCTTTACCAGCCTACTTCATGATGGTTCCTGCCCCCATCACCATGACTCTCCATCACATAGCACTCATCATTATATGTAAATATTGTCTTTATTTGTTAACTTTTAAAAATCTGACTCCTCCACTGGACTGTATGCTCTAAGTAAGCTTGTATTACTTTTATAATTTAAAAAGAAAAAGGAACCTCTGGTGGACTGGAGGGGTGAAGCTAAAGAAAGTCAGGGGCCTGTATCCCACCCTGGGATGCTGGTTCAAGGTCTCAGGTGGAGAAGGCCCTTCAGGTGTGATGCCGTCAGGGCCATTCAAATGCCCGTCAGCTTGCCCCTGGGGATATGGTCCCAAAAGCAGGGACTATAGGAAAACTGAAAGAGCAAGGTCACCTTGTTGTGAGCGTCACTCTAGTGGGGAGAAACCTCTTCTACCCGCCTACTCTCACTCCCAGGAAGAGCAGCAGGGGTGAGTCAGCAGGGCTCACAGTGGAAGATGCAATTCCCAAAAAATCCACAAGGTGGCGAGTAGGGAGAAGAACCAGGAACAACCAAGGTCAGGGGAAAGAAACCCAAGGCCACCAAGGTTAACTATTCTAGAAGTTGCCAGGAGTCGGAGGGAATCCACTGCAGGTGGAGAGAGATGCAGTGCCTGAGACTGTTTTCCTAGGGTTTGAACTGACCTGAAGGTCCCCATCAGATGCTGAGGCCTAGGAAAGCTGCATTATCAATTTGACAACATTTAAGCATATATGAAGGAAGAATGCCACACCCATATTCACAGCGCCCTAACAGAACTAATATTCTCATTTGTGTGAGTTCCCCATCTTTTCTGAGAAGGAATTCTCAAATCACACAGATCCACATAAAGCCAACGGCCTCCAGCTCTCAACATCGTCACACTGGACAAGACCATGACTTCAAATTCCATGAGCTAAAGAAACCAGGGGCAAGGGACCATCTTTTTCTTTAAAAAAAAAAAAAAAACTGTAGGGGCTGGCCCTGTGGCCGAGTGGTTAAGTTCGCGCGCTCCGCTGCAGGCGGCCCAGTGTTTCATTAGTTTGAATCCTGGGCACGGACATGGCACTGCTCATCGGACCACGCTGAGGCAGCGTCCCACATGCCACAACTAGAAGAACCCACGACGAAGAATACACAACTATGTACCGGGGGGCTTTGGGGAGAAAAAGGGAAAAATAAAAATCTTTAAAAAAAAAAAACTGTAGAAAGATGCTGAATCTGTCCTGAAAGAATTATAATGTGTCCACATTCTTTAGGCCCAGAGTCAATTACGTAAATTCTAACATTCCTTTTCATAGTGTTTTCATCTTTTTTATTGTCTGCCTTTCCCATTAGACTACAAACTCTATATTTTTACAACGTACATATAATTCTTTGATAAGTTTCATAATAGTAACTCCATAAGCTGCACGTGCACACATACATATGTTAATTTACAGGCACGCTGTGCAGGCAGATGCTATGTTTGGGCAGACATGGTACACTGAATTATTAGCATCAGTTCTTTACCACCACCACTGCATATCTATGCTCTTTGCCCTATGACTTTGCAGTCCTGCCCCTTGACCTCGGACTGGACCAAGTGACTTACTTTGGACAATGGGATGGTAGCAGACATGACACAAACAGGGGTACGAAATGTGTTTGTGCAGTCAGGTATGCCCTCTTGCCTTTCTGCCATTGCTATCAAAGGAGCTTTCCCCCCAGAGAGCTGCTGCCCTTCAAGCTGAGTCTCAGAATTAATTCACATGGAAAGTACCTGAGCAAGGAGCCAAGCCTACAGAGATGTGCAGCTTACAGTAGCCCCATTCAACCCAGCCCAGCCTAGCACAGCTAGGAGGGGTTTGTCAAACAGCAACACTCTGATGACAGCCAACTGATACATGGGGTTCTAATAGGATGGTTAGTGTGTCCAAATCTGGGTGCTTTTGGGTCTCCATTAATAATAGGGTCCTTCCACACAGGGATGGTTCAACATCCGCAAATCAATCAACGTGATACACCACATCAACAAACTGAGGAATAAAAACCACATGATCATCTCAATAGATGCAGAGAAGGCATTTGACAAGATCCAACAGCCATTTATGATAAAAACTCTGAACAAAATGGGCATAGAAGGAAACTACCTCAACATAATAAAGGCCATATACAACAAACCCATAGCCAACATCATACTCAATGGGCAAAAACTGAACCCCATCCCCCTGAAAACAGGAACAAGACAAGGATGCCCTCTATCACCACTCTTATTTAACATAGTACTGGAGGTCCTGGCCAGAGCAATCAGGCAAGAAAAAGGAATAAAAGGAATCCAAATAGGGAGGGAAGAAGTGAAACTCTCGCTGTTTGCAGACGACATGATCTTATATATAGAAAACCCCAAAGAATCCATTGGAAAACTGTTAGAAGTAATCAACAACTACAGCAAAGTTGCAGGGTATAAAATCAATTTGCATAAATCAGTAGCATTTCTATACTCCAGTAATGAACCAACAGAAAAAGAACTCAAGAATACAATACCATTCACAATCGCAACAAAAAGAATAAAATACCTTGGGGTAAATTTAGCTAAGGAAGTGAAGGACCTATATAATGAAAATTACAAGGCCTTTCTGAGAGAACTGGATGACAACATAAGGAGATGGAAAGACATTCCATGTACATGGATTGGAAGAATAAACATAGTTAAAATGTCCATTCTACCTAAAGCAATCTACAGATTCAACGCCATCCCAATCAGAATCCCAATGACATTCTTTACAGAATTAGAACAAAGAATCCTAAAATTCATATGGGGCAACAAAAGACCCCGAATTGCTAAAGCAATCCTGAGAAAAAAGAACAAAACGGGAGGCATCACAATCCCTGACTTCAAAATATACTACAAAGCTACAGTAATCAAAACAGCATGGTACTGGTACAAAAACAGGTGCACAGATCAATGGAACAAAATTGAAAGCCCAGAAATAAAACCACACATCTATGGACAGCTTATCTCTGACAAAGGAGCTGAGGGCATACAATGGAGAAAAGAAAGTCTTTTCAACAAATGGTGCTGGGAAAACTGGAAAGCCACATGTAAAAGAATGAAAATTGACCATTCTTTTTCACCATTCACCAAAATAAACTCAAAATGGATTAAAGACCTAAAGGTGAGACCTGAAACCATAAGGCTTCTGGAAGAAAACGTAGGCAGTACACTCTTTGACATCAGTATTAAAAGGATCTTTTCGGACACCATGCCTTCTCAGAGAAGGGAAACAATAGAAAGAATAAACAAATGGGACTTCATCAGATTAAAGAGCTTCTTCAAGGCAAATGAAAACAGGATTGAAACAAAAAAAAAAACCCACTAACTGGGAAAAAATATTTGCGAGTCATATATCTGACAAAGGCTTAATATCCTTAATATATAAAGAACTCTCGCAACTCAATCACAAAACATCAAACAACCCAATCAAAAAATGGGCTGGAGACATGAACAGACATTTCTCCAAAGAAGATATACTGATGGCCAATAGGCACATGAAAAGATGCTCATCATCGCTGATCATCAGGGAAATGCAAATCAAAACTACACTAAGATATCACCTTACACCCGTTAGAATGACAAAAATATCTAAAACTAATAGCAACAAATGTTGGAGAGGTTGTGGAGAAAAAGGAACCCTCATACACTGCTGGTGGGAATGCAAACTGGTGCAGCCACTATGGAAAACAGTATGGAGATTCCTCAAAAAACTAAAAATAGAACTACCATACGATCCAGCCATCCCACTACTGGGTATTTATCCAAAGAGCCTGAAGTCAGCAATCCCAAAAGTCCTGTGCACCCCAATGTTTATTGCAGCACTGTTTACAATAGCCAAGACGTGGAAGCAACCTAAGTGCCCATCAACAGACGAATGGATAAAGAAGATGTGGTACATATTTACAATGGAATACTACTCAGCTGCAAAACAGAACAAAATCATTCCATTTGCAATAACATGGATGGACCTTGAGAGAATTATGTTAACTGAAATAAGCCAGCGAGAGAAAGATAATCTGTGTATGACTCCACTCATATGAGGAATTTAAAACTATGGACTAAGAACAGTTTAGTGGATACCAGGGGAAAGGTGGGGTGGGGGGGTGGGCACAAAGGGTGAAGTGGTGCACCTACAACATGACTGACAAACACTAATGTACAACTGAAATTTCACAAGATTGTAACCTATGAATAACTCAATAAAAAAAAAAAACTGGAAAAAAAGAAAAAATAATAGGGTCCTTCCAGAAGCTTCATTCAAAAGTGAGTGAATAAGCACAGAGTAGGCCATGTGGTATAAGGGTCAAGATTTTGGGCCACAGAGTCGTCAACAGGCCTGGGCTTGCGTCCTGGCTCTGAATCTTATTACCTGGGTCACACTGAAGCTGTGTGACATTGGGAAAATTGCTTAACTGTCCAAATCACTATCTTCTAATTTATAAAAAAAAGAAGAAGAATCATAATAAAACTTACCTCTTAAGGTGTTCTGAGACTTGAAAGAGAAGGTATATGTAAAGGGCTTAACAGATGGGAAGGAGCTAATACTTGGAAACTGTTATTATTATTATTGTAATTCCTCCTTCTCTATGTGAAATCACACTTATTTATATTTGCACACCCATGCCGTTCTCAGACACATGATAGAAAGTCTGTAAAAACTTCTTGAACGACCCAACAGAGATTAATCGAACACACACAAAGATATATAATCTTATATATGGTTGAAATAAAAATACCTCTTTTTGAGGAAAGAAAATGTGGGCCTTTGTGAACATGAGTTGATTTCCCTGCTCCATCTCCACACCCCAGGCCCTTGGCTTCCCTTTTCCTATCCTCAGCACCTCTACACAAACACGCACCTTCCTGTCTGAAGGAGCAACACAATGTAAGATGGTTTGGCCTTGAACAGGGGCCTTTCCGGCCTGCTGTGTGCTTCCACAAGTGGGCTATAATGTCTGCTCTGGGTCCAGGATATTGGCCTCCACTTACGTCTGCCCAGCTGGTAAGGACAGCCAAGGTCAGCGTCAGGTTCCTGATGGCCAGTGCCAGGCTTCTCTCCAACCTAAACAGAAACGACAGGCACACTGGCAAAGGCGCAGGAATGTAAGGGGTACAAATAAACACACTAGGGGAGAGCAGCATGCACGGAACGATTGGTAAAACCACCCCTAAGGCTACTGCCATATTACATTTCATTCAGGAAAAGTGCCAGGCCTTTAACTGGGAGAGAAAAGCTCTGGTTCTTCTGGGAAAAAAATACTGACCCACATGTTTTTCTCTGAGAGATCTCAGTTGGAACCACAAGCCCCAGAGAGATTAAGAGACACTCTGGCAGCAGTTCTCAAACCTTAAGGTGCATAAGAGTCACCTGGATGTCCACCTGACCTCTGACAAAGCCTCTGACATGGAAGATAAAGACAAAAGAAACCAAAGGAGAAGCAACTCGGGGCAGAGAGGATGCAAGCTGAGAAGGTAAACAATGACGACAGCATCCTCTGAGACATAAGAGAAAATTTTTGCTCCCATGAAATGTGAACAGGATGCTGTGAAAAGGAATTTTCAGGAAGCAAATCAACAACAACAAAAAGTTTCCTGAAATTAAAAAACATAATAGGGGCGCCGGCCAGGTGGCATAGCAGTTAAGTTCGTGTGCTCCACTTCAGCAGCCCGGGGTTCACCGGTTCGGATCCCGGGTGCAAACTTATACACAGTTTATCAAGCCATGCTGTGGCAGGAATCCCACATATAAAATAGAGGAAAATGGGCACAGATGTTAGCTTAGGGCCACTCTTCCTCAGCAAAAAGAGGAGGATTGGCAGTGGATGTTAGCTCAGGGCTAATCTTCCTCAAAATAATAATAATAATAATAGGAATTAAAAACTCAATAAAAAGCTTCAAGGACAAAGCTACGGAAATCTTTTAGAAAAACAGAGCAAAAATGAGACAGAGAGATTTTTAAAAAACAATAGTGAAAACAAACTTTTTAAAAGAGAGGATGTTTATCCATATGAGTTGAAAACATGTGCACACAAAAACCTGCATACGGATGTCTAGGGCAGCTTTATTCATAATTGCCAAAACTTGGAAACAACCAAGACGCCTTTCAGTAAGTGAATGAATAAATAAACTGTGGTACATCCAGACAATGGAATAGTATTTAGCACTAAAAAGGAATAAGCTATCAAGCCATGAAAAGACATGGAGGAGACTTAAATGCATATTACTAAGTGAAAGAAGCCAATGTGAAAAGGCTACATACTGTATGATTCCAATTATATAACATTCTGGAAAAGGCAAAAGTATGGAGTCAGTAAAAAGCTCAGTGGTTGCCAGGGGTTGGGATGTGTATGGAGGGATGAACAGGCAGAGCACAGAAGATCTTTAGGGCAATGACACTACTCTGTATGATACTATAATGAGGGATACATGTCATCATGTATTTATCCAAACCTACAGAATGTACAACACCAAGAGTGAACCCTAATAAACTGTGGACTTTGGGTGAGGATGGCGTGTCAATGCAGGTTCATCAATTATAACAAATGTACCCATGGTGCAGCAAGATCATAGTGCAGAGCTGTGCATGTGTGGGGACATGTCTAATAAAGAAAAGAGAGAAAGTGGGGCTGGCCTGGTGGTGCAGCGGTTAAGTTTGCATGTTCCGCTTTGGCAGCCCAGGGTTTGCTGGTTCAGATCCCGGGTATGGACCTACACACCACTTGTCAAGCCATGCTGTGGCAGGCGTCCCACGTATAAAGTAGAGGAACATGGGCATGGATGTTCACTCAGGGCCAGTCTTCTTCAGCAAAAAAGAGGAAGATTGGCAGCAGATGTTAGCTCAGGGCTAATCTTCCTCAAAAAAAAAAAGAGAGAGAGAGAGAAAGAAAGA
Organism: Equus asinus; assembly: GCF_041296235.1. Classification (NCBI taxonomy): domain Eukaryota; kingdom Metazoa; phylum Chordata; class Mammalia; order Perissodactyla; family Equidae; genus Equus; species Equus asinus. The sequence goes on along the minus strand of NC_091802.1, from coordinate 30,941,441 downwards.
GGACAGTCTAAGAGATCCAACATCCAAATAACAGAAGTTTCGAAAAAGGTGAACACAGAAAATAGAGAGGAAGAGATCAACAAGGTAACTCTAGAACTAAAGGACATGAGCTGCTAGACAGAAAGGGCCTAGTCAACTTGACAAAATAGATGAAAACAGATTCACACCAAGGCACATCTTTGCGAAATTTCAGAACACTCGAGAAGAAGAGGAGTCCACGGGCTTCGGGAAAGCAAAAACAAGTCCGATTCAAGGGATGAGGAGTAAGGAGAACCTCGATAGCATCTCTCCAGCAACAGTAAACACAAGCGGAAGTGGAGCGATGTCTTCAACGGCCTGAAGGAAAAGTATCTCCAACTGAGCATTCTATACCCTGATAAATAACCAGCTGTTGAGGGTGGAATAAAGACATTTTATAGACATGCAAGGACTCAAAAATATGCCTCCTGCGCACCCTTGCTCTAAAAGCTCCTGAAAGATGTGCTCCACATAAACAAGAGAATTCACCAAGAAACGGGAAGTCATTCACCCAGGAAACAGAGGATCCAAACAGGAGGGTGGAGCAGGGACATCCCAGGATGACTGCTGTGCTCAGACACGGAGGGTGTACTCGTGAAGAAGGCAGATTCCTAGCTCCACTACAAATCTGATGCGGGAGACCCAGTCAAGACCTGGAACCCACGTTTTTAGATGATGCTGAAGCAGGGGGTCAGAGACCACACCTTGAAATACCTGCCTGGCTTGAGAGCATCACAGGCTTTGGCATCAGGCTAACTAGGTTCAAAGCCCCAACTCAGTTGACTCCTAGCTGTGTGACATCAAGCAAGTTTTCTTCATCTGTAAAATGAGGATGATAAACTTGGCACAGTGCCTAGGATCTACTAAGCAAGCAACACAGGTTGGCTATAATAATAATTCTTATCATTGCCTTTAGTGGAATAGGAGTGTTTCCTCAGACTTGGTAATTTCTATTTTCTATTCAGGGAAATTTTCCAGATGATTTCCACTTAGGAAAGAGAGACTATTATTGTTAAAAAGCTTTTCCAGAAGCCTTAAACTTTTCATATCCTTTAGCTAATGTGAGAGGCTAAGGAAATACCCCTAAAACAGAGGAGTTACATACAATAGCAAAATATTAGAAACAACTCAAATAGTCAACAACAGAGGTAAGGTTACATAAGCTGTGAAATATATTCATAGACTGGAATATTATGCAACCATTAAAAACAAATTTATAAAAACATGTAAAAGTTATTTTGTAATGTTTAAATGAAAAAACAGCCAGATAGAGAATATATCTACCGTAGGATCAAACTTATGTATACAAAAAAGTAAACCATTGTTTACTTTCCATAAAAAGTAATGGAAGAAAATAGGCCAAAATGTTCAATCACAGGCTGTCTCTGGGGAGAGGGGTGGATGATTCCTTTGTCTTCCTTTTTCCTTGTCTGTATTTTCCAAATGTTCTATTATAGAACTATTTTTTTAAAAAGCTCACTTTTCAGAAGTATATTCTTTTGTTACCTTTTCAAATCTAAACTAATTTAAGGGCTCTGCCTGAACCAGGATTCACAGACGTGTATGTATACACATCATTCATAGGTGGCTGGGATCTGATCCCAGGCCTCACGATTCCCATTTAACGCTCTTCCCGTTTCACCACACTGCCCGCTCACTCTTCACAACCCAGATCATTAAACACTTGAGCATAGCTACTCAGTGCAGCCCAGGGACCATCAACATCAGCGTCACTTGACCACTTAGTAGACACGCAGACTCTCAGGCCTCTTCTCCAAGAAAAGGAATCACGATCTGCATTTTCACAAGCTCCCCAGGGCAAGGTTCTTAGAGAAGCAACAAAATAAGAGAAACTCTCTCTTTGATGGCTTAATTTAGATCGAAGCTAACTTGAATGAGCACCTTGAAACAAAGTGATCTCAGTCCCAACACTGGCTTTGTGACATCTAGCATGTTTCTCAGCTGCCCTGTGCCTTGGTTTTCCTCATCTGTGAAATGACCATGGTGCCTCGCAAGTGCAGAGATGGGAACTAGGGTGCAGTAAGACATTGTACACAGGGCTAATCAATGCACACAGGGCTAATCAGCGCTTTCTGTTAGACATGTTTCAGCAGGCCTGGCGCTCCCTGAGAACTGGGGCTCCTTGCACAGTGCTTGGCCTTGGTCATATATAGCAAGCCCTTGGTCAGTATATGTTTAACAACCAGCAAGAGCGCAGGCGGCATCCGTCAATTTTTGAGTTGGACTGTAGTATATAACACTCTCAAAACGGTGCCAGCTCCACTCCACACCAGACAGTGAGGAGGAGGGGGGATGGAGAAGCTTCACTCATACTGTAAATCATTCATACTAGAACTTTCTATGGTTACAGACATAGGGATCCACCCTCCGGCCTCTCTAACGCCCCTGCCTTATTGTTACTCCGCCCACCGTTCCCCCTAAGCCACACCCACGGGTCCCGCCCCTTCCGTCCAGCTCCACCCCTCCCCGAGGCCCCGCCCCCGAAGGCCTTCCCGTCCCACCTCACGCCTCCGCCCCGCCCCGCCCCGCCCTGCCCCGGGGCTCGCGCTGCAGGCCCCGCCCGCGGCCCCCCCCACCCCTCTCGGCTGGCTCGGCGTGCGCGCCCGCTCGCTCCGCCTCTTCGCGGGTGTCGGCGCCCCGGCAGGCCCGGAGGCGCGAGGGCGGGAGGGCGGCTTGAGGCCCGGCCCCTGGAGCGAGGTAGGGCCCGAGGGGCGGGAGGGGCAGGTGCGCCGGGCCCTGCGGGAGCGGAAGGAGACGCGGGCCGGGCTAACGGTTCCGGACGCCCGCCGGCGCCGCGCGGCCCACGTGCGCCATCGCGCCCGCCTCCCGCGCGGGGCGGCCTGTGCGCTTTGATCGCATCCTTCCCTATGCCCGGCGAGATGCGGGGCGGCTGCGAGGCCGGAGGAGGAGAGAGGGTAGGCAGTGTGGCCCCGCCGGGCGCCGCCCCCTCGGAGCACCCGGGAGGGGTAGCCGCGGGGAAGACGGTGCGTGTGCTCCTTCCTGGACAGAGCGGAGCCGCAGGACAGACGGCGCCCTCCGTTTTCCCTAACAGGCAGGGAGGAGGGCGGGGCGGGGCTGGCGAGCCCCAGGTGGACCCCGTCTGTTTCTCTCCTAGTGCGGAATCGTCCTTGGAGAGAAGATGGAGGGGGAGAAGCAGCCGGCGCCCTCCGAGGGCCTGTTTGCGGACGGGCACCTGGTCCTGTGGACGCTGTGCTCGGTGCTGCTGCCCGTGTTCATCACCTTCTGGTGCAGCCTCCAGCGGTCGCGCCGGCAGCTGCACCGCAGGGACATCTTCCGCAAAAGCAAGCACGGGTGGCGCGACACGGACCTGTTCAGTCAGCCCACCTACTGCTGCGTGTGCGCGCAGCACATTCTGCAGGGGGCCTTCTGCGACTGCTGCGGGCTCTGCGTGGACGAGGGCTGCCTCAAGAACGCCGACAGGCGCTTCCAGTGCAAGGAGATCATGCTCAAGAATGAGGGCAGGGCCTTGGACGCCATGCCCCACCACTGGATCCGGGGCAACGTGCCCCTGTGCAGCTACTGTGTGGTTTGCAAGCAGCAGTGCGGCACTCAGCCCAAGCTCTGCGATTACAGGTATGGCCTTTGTGGGTACTGATTGTCCTGGAATGCGTGGTAGGAGGCAGGATTTCCTGGAGTAGGCGTAGAGGCCTGCTTGGATCTCTGCAGATGGCCTGAACTGCCCACTTCGAGGAAGCGAGCTAATAAACATCCCTGCTTGTTGTACGTAGGAGCGGGGCAGCTTTGTCGTCATTTGCCGAGATGCTGCATCCAACCTCCACTCCTCAGCCAACCTGCCCTTTTGTGTGATAAAACTTGGCTCTCGACTTTCATCCAAAGTTCTCTGAGTACTTCATACTTCATGGCCACTGTGTGTTATGTTTTAGCTTTTGTTCCTATTGATTATCTCCGTTTTACGTAGGGAAAAATGAAGTCATCAGTGAGACTAGGTTACCGGTTTGGCATCAGTGAGAGCTAGATTACCAGTGTCTTTAAAGGAATTTCATAATCTCTCTATAGGTAAACTTTGGTCTTGAAGATTTGGGATTAGTTGGAAAGAAGACATGAATTGAGTATTGTTTTATTTCCTTCCCTTATTTGCGTCCGTGCAAAATTAGAAAAAAATGGCTTCCATAAATATCTTAACTGCATTTCAAATACTCCTTAACAAATCATGGTGCTCTGATCCTCCACTCAAATGGTATTTCTAGAGATATATATCTGGCTGAGTCCCTGCTCTGCTTGAAACCCTTCACTTGCTCCCGTCACTTACACTGATGGTCTTTCAGTGTTAACTGCGGGTGCTGAACACAGTACATAAGGTCCCACATGCCCTCTGGACCCTGCCTGCCCTTGTAGCTTATCTACCAGTACCTTACATTAAACCTTGTCTGCCAGTGACATCAGGCTGGTTGTGGTTTCCTTAAAATATCAGGCTTTTTCCTACTGCCCTTCTTTTTCTCAAGGCTTTTCTCTCTGTCTTAAGTATTCTCCTCCTGGCCAGTTTCTAGGCATCCTTAAAGAATCATCTTGTGCCTTTTCATCCAGGAACCCTTGCCTGATCTTCTACCCACCCTTGCCCCCAAACGTTTGCTTCTTGATAATGGCATAATATCCTGTATCCCAGCAGTTCTGGAAGGTTTCCAGACCAGCAACATCACTTGGAAACTTGTTAGAAATGCAAATTCTAGGGTTGCCAGATTTAGCCAACAAAATATTTGGAATATTTGGGATACACTTATTCCAAAAAATTGTTTGTTGTTTATCTGAAATTCAAGTTTAACTGAGCCTCTTCTGTTTTTCCTGGCAACTCTGGCCCCACCCCAGACAAGCTGAATCAGAAACTTGGGCTGGGGAGCAGCAGTCTTTGCGTTAGCAGGTCCTGCAGATAATTCTAACGTTGGAGAACCACAGCTGTATTTGTGTACCTTTTTAGACATGAGCCTCTGTCCTTGATTTTGTGTCCTCCCCTTTGAGCGCACTGGATGTTTATGATGACAGATCTCCTTTTCCTTATTAGCTCGTCTTTAGGGTTCCTGAATAGTCTGTACCCAGCATGCTAGAACCCCTCACCCATAACAGAAATTGTCTGTGTGTAATTTAGGAAGTGTTGATTATTCCCAGGAGAAAAGAGCACAGTGTCCTCCAGTTGTACATGTTCTGCAATGTTCTGATTTATTTTAGCCATTAGTTTTATGCAGGATTACAGTCTGTTGTGACCTTGTGAGAATATTTTAGAAAGAGAAACAAAGATATCTATTTAGAACCTTTAGACACAGACCGGACTGTCCCTCTCTGGAATTTACCCAGCCCGTGTCTGCATGACACTCTCGAGAAGGCCAGGATTTTAAGTGAACTTGGAAGACTGTTGAACAAGTTAGCATTTCAGGGGGTGGTAATGACAGGTGGTAACTGATTCTGAAGCCTGCAACCCAGTCAGACTGCAGAGTAAGTGACAGTGGCCCTTTAGTTTATATGCATTCCGTCCTTGTTTGATTCTCACACGTTGAGCATCTGTTTTCTGCTGGCTCTGTGCTAGACTCTCCCCTCCTGTATGTTTTCTTCTTTTTTGTGTGTACTCCTGCATCTACCCCCAACCATGACAGTGTATTCCGGCAGCTGGTAACTTATCGTCCCTGCCCTGTACTTCCTTTCCTTCTGCTCACCTCTCTTCTGACGGAAATAGGGAATCAGGTTATATTGTTAAGCACTCATTACATTTGTTAAGTAAACCTGTGTTCCTCATGGTGCTCTGTCTCTCATTAGGAAAACTTAAGGTGCCTTTTTATTTGTTTGTAAGACCTTTTCTTCATTACATTCCATCCCCCACCCCCAACACACACACACACGCACGCTGATTAATAAAACAAAGTTTCTGACTCTTGATAGGTAATTACATTGGCCACTTTAGTCTTGGCTTTGATCTTAAATTTTACATTTCTGTGTTTTATTGGTACATTTTTATTCATTTCATTAATTATCTGAAACAATGATAGATACCAAGTCATCTTCTAGAGCAGAGGTGGGCAAACTTTTTCTGTAAAGAGCCAAAACTAAGTATTTTAGGCTTGCAGACCGTAATGGTCTGTCATAATTACTTAACTCTACCGTCCATGGGAGTACAAACCCAGCCATGGACAACACATAAATGAGTGAGTGTAGCTGTGTTCCAGTAAAACTTTTTTCACAGAATCAGGCAGCAGATGGATCTGTAGTTGCCAACCCGTGTTCTAGTGTGAATTTCATAAATGACCATCTCAACTTCACGTATAATTCTGTTGCCTCCTCCAGCCCACTAAGAAAGAGTGCTGTTGTCAACAGGTAACTGTAGAGAAAATAATAAGCAGTGTTGCCAACAGTTTGTTTTCCTTTGTGAAAGTTCTT